>NC_054484.1:30266261-40266261 GCF_017639515.1 Carcharodon carcharias
TAGCTGAGATTGGGAACTTGGCAAGTGTGGTTGCTGTGGATGAAATCCTGTGGCTTGCTACAGGTAGTTACAAGCATTTCAGTTTTATTGTTGCCTTCTATAAACAAAATCTCTAATGGAGGCTTTTTAAAAGAAACGTGCAGCTGCTGTTGTGGCCTAGAAGTAGAGAATGCAGGAAATACGTGTTAGGTCCATCAGCCTTCTGTGACTGATAGACACCATGGGCTGTAGAGTGTCTAAATGACCCAAATAGCAATCTTTATGATTAATGCCCATGTTTCCTTCATTAGACTTTTCATTATATTAATGCTGCCCCCTTAAAAGAGGTTACTTGTGGAGCTGTCATTTGGTTGGTAACACTGGGATACGCAGTGTTAACTTTATTTGTGTATTAGAAATAGACCTCTGAAAAGAATACTGATAAATTCATGCTTTGAGTAGTGATCCTTAGTTTGGGTTTCACCCCAAAATCTAAATGTGAAGTTACCTCTTCTCTCTTCACCTACAGTGAATTTTCAGAAAGCTAGCATTGCAGTTTTTAAATTGCTGCTTGCAATATGTATAGATGGCTCAGGTAACTGTTGGTTGTACTGATAAAGCATGCTATCAGAGCATGTTGTAGTACTGGGGGAAAATATCTTTGAATGAAGCACAGTAATTCAGGATGGTTCTTTTTATATACAATTTGAAGTATTTTGAACTGTTCCTGTGATGTAGAGAAAATTAAAGTTTGTATTTAGAAAACAGAATCTAATTATTCAAAGTTGGCACAATGTGGAATGGTGTCAGAAGGCCATGTTAATTTTATGATAGAAAGGATTCTCTGATTTAATAATGTTGATTATTCCATTCCTTTTGCTCAGTATTTGTACCTTATGTTGGGATTATATTTTGATTCATACAACAGCATAAATGACTTGCTTCATATAGTCACAATTTTATGTCTGCATTGCCACTGCTTGAATCCTGTGTGGGTTCGGGGTGGGTGGTAATGGTTGGCTGGAGTGGAAAGGAAATGGAACGGATTCAGGTAAAATTGAAGCCATCTCATCCCACAGTAAGCATTTCTTGAACAGCACTGCAGATGGAAAGAGCCAATTACTCATTCCTGATTGTTTAGCAATAACCTGCTCACTGATGCTCAGCTTGGGTTCTTCCAGGATCGCTCAGCTCCTGACCTCATTCCAGCCTTGGTTCAAACATAGGCAAAAGAATTGAACACCAGAGGTAAGGTGAGAGTGACTGCCCTTGACATCAAGGCAGCATTTGACTGAGTGTGGCATCAAGGAGCCCTAGCAAAACTGGAGTCAATGGGAATCAGGGGGAAAACTTTCCTTCCAGGACTGTCACTGACCTCATCTCCTCTGGGGATCTTTCTCCCACCGCTTCCAACCTGATAGTCGCCCAACCTCGGACGGCCCGCTTCTACCTCCTACCCAAAATCCACAAACAGAACTGTCCCAGTAGACCGATCGTCTCAGCTTGCTCCTGCCCCACAGAGCTCATTTCTCGTTATCTTGACTCCCTTCTCTCTCCCCTTGTCCAATCCCTTCCCACCTACATCCGTGATTCCTCTAACACCTTACGTCACATCAACAATTTCCAGTTCCCTGCCCCAACCGCTTCCTCTTCACCATAGACGTCCAATCCCTCTACACCTCCATACCCCACCAGGATGGTCTGAGGGCCCTTAGCTGCTTCCTCGAACAGAGGCCCGAACAATCCCCATCCACCACTACTCTCCTCCGTCTGGCTGAACTTGTTCTCACACTGAACAATTTCTCCTTCAACTCCTCTCTCTTCCTCCAAATAAAAGGTGTGGCTATGGGTAGCCGCATGGGCCCCAGCTATGCCTGTCTCTTTATGGGGTAAGTGGAATATTCCTTGTTCCAGTCCTACTCCAGCCCCCTTCCACAACTCTTTCTCCAGTACATCGATGATTACTTCGGTGCTGCTTCATGCTCTTGTCGGGACTTGGAAAAATTTATTAATTTTGCTTCCAATCTCCACCCCTCCATCATTTTCATGTGGTCCATCTCTGACACTTCCCTTCCCTTCCTTGACCTCTCTGTCTCAATCTCTGGTGATAGACTGTCCACCAATATCCATTACAAACCTACCGACTCCCACAGCCACCTCGACTACAGCTCCTCACACCCTGCTTCCTGTAAGGACTCCATCCCATTCTCTCAGTTCTTTCGCCTCCGTTGCATCTGTTCCAATGATGCTACCTTCAAAAACAGTTCCTCTGACATGTCCTCCTTCTTCCTTAACCGAGGTTTTCCACCCACGGTCGTTGACAGGGCCCTCAACCGTGTCCGGCCCATCTCCCGTGCATCCGCCCTCACGCCTTCTCCCCCCTCCCAGAAACATGATAGGGTCCCCCTTGTCCTCACTTATCACCCCACTAGCCTCCACATTCAAAGGATCATCCTCCGCCATTTCCGCCAACTCCAGCATGATGCCACCACCAAACACATTTTCCCTTCAGCCCCCCTATCGGCATTCCGTAGGGATCGTTCCTTCCGGGACACCCTGGTCCACTCCTCCATCACCCCCTACTCCTCAACCCCCTCCTATGGCACCACCCCATGCCCACGCAAAAGATGTAACACCTGCCCCTTCACTTCCTCTCTCCTCACCGTCCAAGGGCCCAAACATTCCTTTCAAGTGAAGCAGCATTTCACTTGCATTTCCCCCAACTTAGTCTACTGCATTCGTTGCTCCCAATGTGGTCTCCTCTACATTGGAGAGACCAAACGTAAACTGGGCGACCGCTTTGCAGAACACCTGCGGTCTGTCCACAAGAATGACCCAAACCTCCCTGTCGCTTGCCATTTTAACACTCCACCCTGCTCTCTTGCCCACATGTCTGTCCTTGGCTTGCTGCATTGTTCCAGTGAAGCCCAACGCAAACTGGAGGAACAACACCTCATCTTCCGACTAGGCACTTTACAGCCTTCCGGACTGAATATTGAATTCAACAACTTTAGGTCTTGAGCTCCCTCCTCCATCCCCACCCCCTTTCTGTTTCTTCCCCCTCCCTTTTGTTTTTTCCAATAATTTATATAGATTTTTCTTTTCTCCCTATTTCCAATATTTTTAAATCTTTTATGCTCCCCCCACCCCCACTAGAGCTATACCTTGAGTGCCCTACCATCCATTCTTAATTAGCACATTCGTTTAGATAATATCACCAACTTTAACACCTATGTGTTCTTTTGTCTGTGACATCTTTTGATGATCTGCTCCTATCACTGCTTGCTTGTCCCTACAACCACACCACCCCCCTCCACTTCTCCTCCCCCCCCCAACTTAAACCAGCTTATATTTCACCCCTCTCCTTGGATTCACCTAGTTCTGTTGAAGGATCATGAGGACTTGAAACGTCAACTCTTTTCTTCTCCACCGACGCTGCCAGATCTGCTGAGTTTTTCCAGGTAATTCTGTTTTTGTTTTGGAAAACTCTCTGCTGTTGGAGTTATATCTAACGCAAAGGAAAATGGTTGTGGTTGTTGGAGGTCAATCATCTCAGTTCCCAGACATCACTACAGGAATTTGAGGGTAGTGTCCCCTCCCACTTCACTTCAAAATGTGCAGATTTTAAAAAGCTGTAAGGAAGTGTGAAGTGGATCGTTTTGTTAGAATAAGGAGAGGCAATATAAACCAAATGGTACAATTTAGAGGGCCTGCAGGAACAATGGGACCTGTGGGTATCGGTACATAAGTCCTTGAAGGTGGCAGGGCAAGTTGAAATGGCTGCTTAACAAGGCATACAGGATCCTTGGCTTTATAATTAGAGGCACAGAGTACTGAAGCTAGGAAGTTACACTAAACCTTTATAAAATGCTGAGTCAGCCCTTGCTGCAATATTGTGGCCAGTTTGGGGCACCAGAATTTAGGAAGGATATCAAGCATTTGTGGCGGAGATTTATCAGAATGTTAGCTTCTACAGTTACATGGAAGTAACTTCAATAACTTTCAAAGGAGAATTGGATAAATACTTTGAAAGGAAACATTTGCTGGACTATGGGGAAAGTTATGAAGAAGGTACTACTAATTGGTTAGCTCTTTCAAAAGCCAGTGCAGGCACAATATCCTCCTTCAGTGCTATATCATTCTATGCTTTTGAGTATTTTTGAAATATATTGTTGGCTTGGATTGACTCTGGGGGGGTGCGGGAAATGATGCTCATCTCGCGAATAATTGGCATTTTCCTCAGCCTATTGCTGATGCTGATTGAGCAGAAATTGTCATTGTACCTGAAGTAAAATGGGGCTTTACTCTGGGCAGTCAGTCTGAGGATTTGTTTGGTTTTAAATTCAATTTGTAGGTGTTTATGTTAATGTGGACAAGCCTTTGAATTGGAAATACTTTACTACACAGCATATTCTGGTTTCCCCCTCTACAGAATCATAGGAGGCCATTTGGCCCTTCTTGGCTGTGCTGGCTTGAAACCCTGTTCCCCTCCAGTGACATGCATTTCACTTCTATTTCTACAGAACAAAATGAGTAATCAGTATAAGTTTCTTTCTGCTGTAGTTATAAGGTTTATTGTATTGCAGCTGGTTTACCAGTGAGAAGAACAAATGCTAATATCTGTTTTTATACATCACACCTCTTTATTGGAACCATGAGACTTTGGAGAAATTTATTGCCTTTTCTGAGGCTATTTAGTAACAATGACAAGAGACATTTCTGATAACAGTGAATGTTTTTGGGAGGACTTGGTGTTTGCCTTATCAGGGATTGAATGTATTTAATGCTGACACTGGTACAAAATTAAATGTATTCTTTTTCTTGTACTGCCTTTCTATGAGCAGAAATATGATATTGTTGTATCGACAATAGGGCCAATGATTTTATTCTATATTTGAAAAGGAAATATACATGGTAAAACTCAGCAAGTCTGGCAGCACCTGTGGACAGAAGTAGAGTTAACGTTTTGAGTCCGTATGACTCTTCAAAGTTCCACAGATGCTGCCAGACCTGAGTTTTACCAGCATTTTCTGTTTTTATTTCAGATTTCCAGCATCCGCAGTATTTTGCTTTTATCTTAGACATTGAATGCGGTTGTCAGCCATCCTCAAAGGCTGGCAAAAGCAGTTATGCATATAAATTCTGTAACTTTCACCTCTAGCAAATCCATTTAACACTTCTGCGTGTAATCTTGTTACTCATCATAACCAAAAGATTGAAATGAGTTTTATACTTATGTTCACTTCCAATTTTAGGGTTATTTAAAAAATTTGCTGCAGCCATTCGTTATGAACTTTGACATTTATATTTAACAATGTACTAGTAAGGAATTGTTCTTTTGTGTTTCTTGACCCTATAAATTAAATGATTTATATACTCCAATTCTGAATATTGTATTCCCATTTAAAGCAGATTATTAACATTTATTTAAATATAGCATTACCATTGCTGAATCCCCCACTATCAATCAACATCCTGGGGGGTTACCATTGACCAGAAACTGAACTGACCTAGTCTCATATAAACACTATGGCTTCAAGTGCAGTTCACAGGCTGGGAATTGTGCAACAAGTAACCCTCCTCCTGATTCCCCAAAGCCTGTCCACCAACTACGAGGCACAAGTCAGGAGTGTAATGGAATACTGACCACATACCTGGATGAGTGCAGCTCCAACAACACTCAAGACTCTTGGCACTGTCCAGGACAAAGCTGCTTGACCGGCACCCCATCCACCACCTTCAACATTCACTCCCTCTACCACCACAGCAGTGTGTATCATTTTCAAGATGCACTGCAGCAACTCACCAAGGCTCCTTTGACAGCACCTTCCAACACACGACCTCTACCACCTGGAAGGACATGGGCAGCAAAGCACGTGGGAACATAGCTGCCTGCAAGTTTTTTTCCAAGCCACAGACCTTCCTGACTTGGAACTATATGGCCGCTGTTCCTTCACTGTCGTTGGTTCATAATCCTGGAACTCCCTCCTTAACAGCACTGGGGTACCTACACCACATGGACTGCAGTGGAGGGTGGCTCACCATCACCACCACCTGATGGGCAATGAATGCTGGCCCAATCAGTGACACTCAGACCCCTTGAATAAAAAAACCTTCAAAATATTTTTAAAAATCTAAAGTTTCTACAATTAATGTTGGAACTTTGAAATTCATCAGCTGTCTATCTCATTGTTGCTTATCTTGCAGATATGTCTCACTTAAATAACCATGTATTGCATGCCCTATATCCCAGGGGTGAGAAACTTCTGCCATTTAACGGATTTCCAACATTGGTGTCTGGGAAATTCGTCATTTTAAATGTACATTCAGGGCTCATTCGATGTATGGGGCTTATAAAGAATCAGGACTTGCTGTCAGTCAGTGAGAGCAGGGACTGTCTGCAGAGTTGTGATTGGTGGAGCACCAAGCATGGGCAAAGTAGACCTGCCTCTCCAATCACAAATTCTGTCTTTCCCATGCTTGTTGCTCCAAGTCCTCCAATCACTGGTTCCCTCCTTCCAGCTTTTGCTGCTGCACCAGAAACTGAATCTATGATTGGAGGAGCAGCAAGGGTGGGAGAGAGGGTACCTGTGAATGGAGGTTGAGAAGTAGTTAATTATTCTGGCCTGTCCCACTGCCACCTTGCAGGAGACTATCGGCTCTGCCATCACCAACCCCTTTTTGACCAGCTGTTGGACAATGAGTCTGATATCTTGCGGAAGGCAAAGGAGAAGAAGCAGAAAAAGAAAGAGGGAGTGTCGGCCTGAAAACAAATCTCTGCCAAGAGCAAGCCCTGGGAAACCACCACTCAACCTAGCACCAGCTTGGATCTGGCTGCTGTCTGTACAGACAGGGTGACTATTCAACTTTTCGCAGTGACGGAGCATGAACACGTTTGCAGAGTGTTGTTTTGAAGGGAGATGAGAAATGGAGAAAATTTGTGGAAGTGCTAGGAGGGTTGGAGTGGGCACGGTCTGGGTCTGGGACCCAGTGTGTTAGTAAAAGGGGGTATGCCTCCCCATAAAGGAGCTGCCCTTTGGTAAACCGCTTCAGTCAGAATGAAAGATTCTCAAGGGTAAATGGTGTGAACAGCCCCTTGAATTTCTCATCCAGGCTCTTGCTGGGTGCAGCTAGTACTTTGACAATTGTTGTTTGCATTTTGGGCACTCTTAGAATAATTTTACATTTCCAAATCTAATGCTTTTCAGACAGTTTGGGCACCATTAATGTTTTTGGTTGTGAGGGAGAGCTTTGCATTTGGACCTTACTATGTAGTTTGTGTTTTCTATTCTGATGATTGTGCTGAATTTTAAAGTTTCCGTGAGAGCTGAGCTCTCCTGTACATAGGACAAGTTGCCATTTACTACTCGGCTCTTTCCACTTCAGATCACTATCATGATTCTCAGAATGCCTGACATTGCTGTTTGCCAGCTCTTCGCAATCAGCTGTGTGATGTTCCTAGTAGCTGAATATTATATAATTGATTTGGCCTGGTATCTCTTTTTCTGTTCATCCTAATTTGCTTGCTATTCCAGTTTGCTACAGAAAACTGTTTGGTAATCTTGTAAATGATATAATCTGAGCAGCATAAATGTGCTCTTATCAGCATTACCACAATGCAGAGAGTTTTGGTGCATTTAAGGATGTCTCTATTGCTAATTTGTCCTGCTATTGGATACACATAAAAGATAACAAGACTGGCAAGAAAAGCATATCCAGACAACATAGCAGTTGCTTTTGATTTTTCTTCTGAAATTTCTTTTACGCTTCCAAGGGTAATTGAGTGAATCCAACATTTTAATCCAATTTATCAACTATGACCATTCCACAAGCCACTCATCTATATTCCCAGCAGCATCTTTCACATAGTGTTTAATCATCTGTCTTTATTTTTATTGTTAATCTCTGTCCATACAGTTTATCAAAAAAAAATTGACACAGAATCAAATACTTTGAGTGAAGGTGGCTGTTAATTTTGTAGTCATGTTCTGTGATTGCAATTTTCTTGATACTCTAATGCCTACATTATCAATCCTTTTTATGATGTTTTTTAAAGATCTAGATTGTGTTATCTCTTAACCTTTCTACAAAGTAAAGAAATTTCAGTTATTTAAATCAATAGTGTGCTGTTAGTTGCAGCTGTTCAGAACTCAAAAAATAAAGGGAAAAAACTGCACATCTCTGAGCACTTTTTTCTATATAGGTGTAAGTTGTGCTTGAGTGGCTCCCTTTATACCTGGGATCTGCTAAAAGGCAAAACCAAATCAGTCGGTTAGAGCAGTGTTGATGAAACTTTGATGCTGAAATATTTATGAATAAGTTTTCAAAGTCATGTTCTGTTTTTGGTATGAACTTCACCCTGTATTACATGCATTAATTACATTGAGGCCACTTTGGTGATTTTATATAAATGCATTGGTCCACAGTCTTGACATGGTAATAGAAGGTAAACAAAGGGAAAACTAATGTTTCTACCCATCTGGATTGTCCTAGAACCATTTTCATTCACTACAGACCATAAAAGTGCTATAATTATATGATTCCTTATCACAAAAATTTTCAGACTTTTTTGTCTTCAGTAGGATATTTAAGTGACACCACCATAGTCAGGAAAAATATATTTTTTTAAAAAAAACAGCTAATACAAAGAGGAGGATCAGTGAATTTGAGGCCATAATCTAATTGAATTTAGATGACATAGACAATTATTTTGATAAAATTGCTTCCATAGAATTCACTGACTAGAAACATAGGAACAAAAGTAGGTAATTGAGCTTCTCAAACCTGTTTCGACAGTCATTGAGATGATGGCCAATCTGTGACGTAACTCCATTTAATCTCTGATTGAAAATGAACAATTGATTGTCAATTGTCACTGGCAGAAGAGAGTTCCAAACTTCTACTGCCTTTTTTGTGTGTAGAAGTGTACCCCAATTTCACTCCTGAAAGGTCTGGCCCCAATTTTTGAGAATGTCCCCTAGTCATAGATTCACCAACCAGCAGGAAAAGTTTTTCTCAACCCACCGTTATCTGTTCCGCTAATGTATTGAAAACCTCAATCAAATTATCCCTTAAACCTTCCAAATTCTAAGAAATACAACCGTAGTTTATGTAATGCAGTCCAGATACCATTCTAGTAAAACCTAAATTGCTCTCCCTCCAAGGCCAATATATCCTTCTTACGGTGTGTTGCCCAGAGCTGCTCACAGTACTCCAGGTGTGGTCTAACCAGGGCTTTGTATAATTGAAGCCTGACTTCTACCCCTTGTATTTTAGTCGTCTACATATGAATGCCAACATTCCATTCGTCTTTTAGATTATTTTCTGTACCTACTTACAACAGTTTGATGCATGTACTTGTATCCCTACGCATCTTTGGACCTCTACTGTTTTAGCTTAGCCCTGACAAGTATCCAGTTCTGTCCATTTTTAGGCCTAAAGTAATGACCTTGCCTATTTTTATTTTACTACAGTTTTGCCTGTTAACTTAGTGAATCTTTTAGTCATTATTTCTTTGCTATGGTTCCATCTACACTGCTAACAACATTATCTTTCTTTGCGTCAATGACAAATTTAGATATGTGGCTTTCCATCTCATTATCTAAATGGTTAATAAATAGGGTCAATATTTGAGGGCCCAACACTAATTCTTGTGGGATACCACTAATCACATTCTGCCAATTAGGGTACCTGTCCATTATCCCTACTTTTTGTCTGCTGCCACTCAGCCAATTTATTAACCAGGTCAATAATCTGCTTTCAATTCCATGGGTTTCGACTTTAGCTAACAGTCTCGAATAAGGAACTTCTTTCAAATGCTGTCTTGAAGTCTGTATAAATAATATGTCTAGACTTTCCCCTGTCCAGTACTTTAGCTGCCTTTTCAAGAAATTCAATCGGGATTGTCGAGCACAATCCACCCTTTACAAATCCAGGCTGGCGCTCTGATCAACTGAAAAACTGTGTTAGGTCATTCTATCCTTAATTATAGATTCTAGTAATTTCCCTGCAACAGATGTTAGCTATCTGGTGTATAATTCCCTGGTTTTCCTCTCGCCTTTCTTAAATAGCAGGGTGACATGCACAGTTTTCCATTTTAAAGGAAGGATTCCTGAATGAAGAGAACTTTGGAAGATTGTAGGCAGAGCATTGGCAAGGTTCTCCCCAACTCCCTTTAAATCTCTGGAATGGTCCTGGGGACTTGTTACTCTTTACGTTATTTTCTTCATTGTTTCCTTTTAATTTTGGTGAGACCCTGATTCACTAATAGTTTCCGTGGGATTTTAACATGCCTCTACTGTAAATATTGGTGCAAAGTAATTATTCAGCATGTTTATTTGGCCTATTTGCTACTTCCTTATTTTCATTCGCAATTTCACAGTTACCAGTTGTCAAGTGGCCCACATTGCTTCTGACCATCCTCTTTTACCTATTACAATTGTAAAAAGATTTAAGATGATTTTGATATCCCTTGCAGTATATACCCCCGTTTTGTGGTTCTCTGTCACCCTTTGCTGTTTTTTGTATCTTACCCATTTGCCAAGATGTGCGCTTTTTAAATGCTTTTTCTTTTAGTTTTATGTTGTCTCTTACCTCTTTAGTTGTCCCTGCTGCCTTTTTTGGTCAGTAAGATCTTGGCCCTTAAAGGTATAAACTAGTTCTGTATTATATTCAATTCTTCTTTGAACACCTCTCACTGATATTTTACTTTTATTTTGCTCATCAAGAGTTGCCCAGTTGTTAGACGTTCTGACTCATCGCATTGAAGTCAGCCTTTAAATCTAGAACCTTAAGACGTGTTTCGCATTTCTCTCTTTCAAACATCAGTGAATGCACTCATATTATGAACAATATTAGATAAATGTTGATGTACCATCTGGCTTATTGCTTTTTACTAAGTGTAATATGGCATGCCTCTGGCGCACGCGCCTGACCCCCCTCCCCCCTTGTTGGTTCTAGAACTTATTGACACAGAAAACTATCCTGAACACACTCTAGAAATTCACTACCTTTCTAATGTGCTAGTCTCCTTGTTCCAATTTATATGAAAGTTATAATTCCTCATTAAAATCATTCTGCCTTTGCTACATCTTGCCTAATTTCTGCATTCTACCACTTCAAACTGCTAGCAGTTGGCCATGATTTCCCATCCTTATTGGAAATGGCTGTTTCTTGTGTCAGTGGAAACATATGTATGTTCTAATGTAACTGCTGAGGCAGGTTACAGACCTGCATGGCTTTCCACAGTGTGGGCACGGATAACTTTTGATTTTTGTTAGGACTGCCTGGTCTGTCTTGTTTGCCTTTTGTCCTTAGCTGCCTGTATTCTTTGTTAATTTAAGGAAACAATGCCACTACTTGAGATCAGTGTTCCATCTAAGCTGTGCACATGTGTGGCTGCATAACAGCCCATCAAGTGTCAAATTAATGCATGAGAGTCAAGCTTGACATGAATAATCAGGTGGAATTAACAGCCAAAATTCACTTGAATCAGTTTCTGGAACCCAGTGCATGTGTCTTTCCCTCTCCTGAACGTTCGCTGTGAGCCAATGCTCAGAGCAGGGTCGGTGAGCAAGAGTGGCTGCAAATAGGGAAATGACAAGCTGGAGGGAAGCGGAGAGAGGAGGGTCATGGAGGGAAGCAACAAGTTGAGGGGTGGTGAGTTGGAGGTGGGAAACAGAGAGCAGGAGGTAAGTTGAAAATGTTAATAAGTTATTAAGAGTTTTTAAACTTTTATTAAAAATTACTGAAAGGATTTTTGAGCCAGTTAATACCACTGATGTAGCTTGTAGGTTTTGTAGAATTTTGTTGAAAAGAGGCATTCTGCCGAAGCTTTTCATGTTGGATTCATCAGGACAAGCGCGAGTATCAAATTTCATCATTACAACCATTTACACTACAGAAAAGGGTGTTGATTGATTGGCAAATCGTCTCTGATTGGCTGAGGCGTTTGCATGGAGAAAGCAATGATGAATTATAGGCTCCCCAAGCTCCCAGGCAATTCAAAAAAGGCACAAGGCTTGAACATATTCCTGTATGAAAATAAAAGCAAAATACTGCAGATGCTGAAAATCGGAAATAAAAACAGAAATGCTGGAAAAACTCAGCAAGTTGGAGGGCTTTCATCTTTAATACTATCGTTACCACTCCCTTTGCCTTGTGCTCCGTGACATCTTTGCCATGTAATTTCTCCTGTGTCCAACCTATCCCCGACCTTCTATTTTGCTCCACTTGCACCCTCCCTCCTTTTTCAACAGCATAAAACCCATCACATTCCTAACTCTCTGCAGTTCTAAAGAAGAGTCATTAAGAGCCGTTAACTCTGTTTCTCCACAGATGCTGCCAGACCTGAGTTTTTCCAGCATTTTCTGTTTTGATATTGAACATATTCCTATTGTTTGCAGAGAACAAGTCCTTGCACATGAATGTATGTTGCTTCTAGCAAGCTTAAATGAGCCACATTACGAGCTTGACTGATTGTCTTAAATTGGTTGCTATTGTAGCTATTAGCATACAGGGTTGTTCAGCAAATGTTGCCCAATCTAACGGTAGACATTTTGTGTTGGATTTTGCAAGTGCAGGCTGGTTTAGCACGGCCTGTACTCTGCCTATTGCAATCAACCGAAGGAACAAACTGTTTGATTCGATCGGCCAGTTGTTGGGATGTATGGCCTACATACCTGATATTGCACCGGCACTGAAATTCATACATGATGTTGCTCAATTATGTGGTAGACAGAATGTATTTTTTGGATGGCAGCAGCAATCTAGTAATTTGTGAACAGGCTTGCTATTGCGTCAATGATTGGGGGTGGTATTCTTTCTCCTATACCTATGGCAACTTTTCAAAAATATATTTTCTACTGGTGATGCACATCCATCCATTGGTGCACATAACAAAATTCATTCCACATGTTGATTAAAAAAAAATTAAGATGGAGCATTGCTTGAGATTTCTCCCCAAGTAATTTTGGATGTGCATTTTTCCTGTTCACCATCAGGGAGTCTTTGAACCTTAATCTCTGCCTGTCTCTCAGGCGGTGTTTAAGTTGTGAATTACCACCTTATGAATTTTATTGTCATTCATACGTACTACATGTCTACTCCATCTGAACTAGGTTTTGATAATTGCTTCAATTCCAGACATTTCTACTCTTTGAAGTACCTCAGTGTTGCCCTCCCATGTGATGCCCCTGATGTTTTGAATGCATCTTATGTGGAGCCTGACCAATTGCTTGATATGTCTGAAGTAGGTAATCCATGTCTCACATATAGGAGGGTGGGCCTATATATATATATTCGAACACCCTTTTTCTATTCTTAACTCTATCCATAAAGTTTACACTACTTTCTTAACTCTTGTTATATCCTCTCTTACCATTGAAGTGATTTCATCCTGAATAACTTGAGGTGCTGCTCCTCCTGTACCATGTTCCCTATCTTTCCTGTAAACCTTACAACCTAATATATTTAACTCCTCATCCTAACCATCTTTAAGCCATGTCTTGGTAATGACTACTGTGTCTTGCCTTCTGAGTTGAATTTGTGCCTGTCATTCATGCAATTTGTTCCTTACACTCTGCATTTGAGCAAAAGCGCTTATTTGGGCCACAGAACCTAACCTGTCTTTCAAAATTTGCCTATTTAAAAAAATTTTTTTTTTTTTTTAAATTGCAGCTTTCCTCTTTTGTTTTGAAAGTTCTAACTCACTGGGATATGATTCTGCCAGTTTTTTGTCTAAGAAGCCATTCTTCATGTGTTAGTTCATGCAGTATCAATAGGCTATTTGGCTGTGGGGACATTAGATCAGGACTAATTCTGTGGCCTAACCTAATGCTTTCTCTCATTTTTCTGCAAGGTCATCGAAAGAAAGAAAAGCTTGCATTTATAGAGCACCTTTCTTGTCCACAGGATATTCCCAGGTGCTTTATGGTCAATTATGTACTTTTTGAAGTGTTAGGAAACATGGGAGCTAATTTGCGCACAGCAAGACCCCACAAATAGTAATGTGATGATGACCAGTTAATCTGTTTTGATGACATTGACTTGATAAAAACTGGCCTTGACACTGGGCAGAACTCCCCTCCTCTTCTTCGAAATAGGACCTGAGAGAGCAGACTCGGTCTCTGTTTAACATCTGATCTGAAAGACAGTGCAGTACTCCTTCATTGCTGCACTGGAATGTCAGGGTAGATTTTTATGCTCAGGTCTCTGGTGTCAGATTTGAACCCAGAATCTTCAGACTCCAAGATGGGCGTGCTGCTCACTGAACTACAGCTACAGCTGACACCTACCTCTGTGGTTCTGAACCCTCAACCCAGACCAGTTAAAGAACCCATGCGTCTGACACTAAAACATAACTTGGCAGGGGCAAAGAATGAAGCCTGGGATATTCTCAGTTTGTATAGCTCAGGGTGATGATAGGAAGTCCTTTTGTCACAATTAGCATAATTAATTTAGCGACAAATCCACTTGAGCCTGTACTCTAATTCAGCCTGTAAGGTGCTGCCATTTTGAAATCTGAATCCATAGTGGGTTTAATTTGTATTGGGATTGATTTGGATTGTAGGATTTGCTGTATTTTCATTGTCAATTAATGGCTGTTTTTCATAGAACTCATTTCAAAAAGAAATGTATCATTGGGTGCTTTTCAAGTTGCCATATGGGGTATACATAATTAAAGAAAGAAAATATAGTTAATATAACAAAATTCAAATCACTTGATTACCTTTATTGCAGGCAAATGCACCTTTGTGCTTCCTTTATTTAACATTTGCATATGCAAACCATTGTAAATGTAGGTTTTTCACTTCCCTGTTTTTAGTTGTATATTTTAGAGTAAGAGACAGTGTTTGCACCAGTGAAAGCAAGGATTCAAATAGTAGGCAAAGATATTTTGGGGAGAACTTGTGATAAAAGCTGGTTAGTGTTTAAGTAGACACAAATGAATATATTATTGGTTGAGCATTTAATGATACCAATGCTCCCTTTGAATATTATTGAGAAAAGTCCTGTCCTTCAAATTTATTTCACAACACATTCTTAATATGGATATGAGGTTATGGCTTTTTTTTTGCTGGCTATATAATTGAGTGATGGGGGAGCAGGGAATATCACATTTTGCATGAAAGAAAGAGTTGTTGAGGCTTTTTGCATGCAAGTTTGTTGTGATCTGTAGTACTCACCTACACGATAGAAGATTGTGCAATCATGACATTCTTTAGTATTTAAACACACAATGCAAGCCGGCACATCATTGCGGTACTGAGGGAATGTTCCATTGTCAGAGGTGCCAGCTACCAGATGAGACATCATCTGGTACAGACCTCCTTTTGCACTATTTGAAAAAGAACAGAGTTCTCCTCCAGTAAAAGCCAAATTATTCCTTCAATTACCACCACCATAAAAATTCATAATTCATTTTGTTTAACTCTTTGAGATTTTGTTCTGCACAGAATGGCTGTTGCTTTTGCCTATGTAACAATGACTGCTTCAAAGGTGATTAATGATTGTGAAACACTTTGGGGCATTGAGGACATGGTGAAGTCCTATACAAATGCAATTTCTTTCCCTTATTGTATATTAAAGGCAAAGATAACTAGTGGATGTTTGGGCTACAAAAGCTTTTGGATAAACTGCATTGGTTATCATTATTCATGCTCCAGGTTCCACAGGCAATGGTTCATTCTGTCCATAAGGGATAAAGTTCCAGTTTTGAAAAACTGAGAAGATTGCCACAAGTAGAACTAATATTTGATGCTGTTTGTGATGTTCAACCAGTGTATAATTCTGTGGAAGCACATAGTAACAATTATAAGAAAATGGAATGTGTTAGACATTTTCATTGAGGGTACTTGGGTGTGATAAACCTCAAGTGAGATTTTGTATGCCCTGGAAGTCATTGGAAGATGAAAAGATTAAATCATTGCGGCCTATTTTAAATTCTGAGCAAGTATTTCACAGCAAAGTTCACCATGGAATTAGTATTTTGTTTTTAAAAGACAAGAGCTACGGAAAAAATTCATAGTCAAGGAAGCTTAAGCACCTGCCTCACTTTTAGTCCCATGCCTCACTTTTTGTCTGTAATCTTGTAAATTCCTCATCCTCAAGTACATGTTCAACTCTCCTTTAAGATTATTTATGGAATCAGGTTCCTCCAGCTTTTCAGGTAGAGCATTCAAGATTGCAACAATTTGCTGTGTGAAAATTTTCTTAATCTCCCCTCTAAATCTAAGACCTGGTTATTCACCCACTTGCCAGAGGGAGTAGTTTTTCTCTCTCTTATCAAAACCTCTCATCAGGTTAAACAAAATTTGTAGTCAGTAATATTGAACAATGGCTCATCAGTCAATATGTAAATTTTGCAATAGAATAAATGTATGAAACAACTACAATGCATTCTTCTGCATTTTCATGGAAGTTCACGTTTGAAGCCCTCCAATCAAGTTTTTGTCCTTGTCATGGTACTGAAATGGCTCTTAGAATATCATTTGTGACTTTGATATGTTACTATGACAAAGGTAGACTTTCCCTCCTTGATCTGTCTGTAGTCTTTGACATGGTTGACCACATCTTCCTTTACCAACACCCCTCCACTGTTGCCCAGCTGGGTGGGACTGCTGTCACATGGTTCCATTCTTAGCTATGTAATCGTAGCTACAGAGTCACTTGCAGTGGCTCCTCTTCCTGCTCCTGCACTTCTGGTGCCCCCAAAGGAATTATCCCTGGCTGCCTCCTCTTTTTCATCTACATGCTGCCTCTTGACAACATCGTCTAAAGTCACAGCGTTAGTTTTCACTTGTATGCTGATGACACCTGGCTACTTCACTGCCATCACCTCTCTTGACTCCTCCATTGTTGCTAAATTATCAGACTGCTTATCCAACAGTGTTGGATGTGCAGAACCTTCCTCCAACTAAATATTGGGGAGACTGAAGTCATAGTCTTGGTTCCCCACTCAACTCTGTTCCCTAGTTACCAAATCCATATCTCTCCCTGACAGCAGTCAGAAATTAAGACTCTGTTCACAACCTTGGCTTCATGTTTGATCCTGAGATGAGCCTCCAACCTCCTATTCATGCCATCACTAAGATTGCCTATTTCCATCTTCATAACATTGTCTGACTTTTCCCCTGCCTCGGCTCACCTGCTGCTAAAACCCTCATTCGTGCCTCCTTTCTTCTAAACTCAACTATTCCAACACATCCCTGTCCTGGCTGGTCTCCCTCATTCTACCCTTCGTAAACTTGAGGTCATCCAAAACTCTACTGCCCATGTCTTAACTTGCACCAAGTCCCATCCCCCTATCATCCCTGTGCTCGCTGACCTTCATTGGCTCCCGGTTAAGCAACGTCTTGACTTTAAAATTCTCATCCTTGTTTTCAAGTTCCTCAATGGTCTCGCCCCTCCCTATCTCTATAATTTCCAACCCTACAACCCTCTGAGATACCTGTGCTTATCTCATTCTGCCTTCTTTTGCATTTCCAATTATAATTGGTCCATCATTGGTGGCTATGCCATCAGTTGCCTTGGCCCCAAACTCTGGAATTTCCTGCTTCCCTATACTCTGTCTTTATACCTTGCTTTCATCCTTTAAGGTACTCCTTAAAGATTGGCCATCTGACTTAAATCTCCTTGTGTGGCTTGGTGTCACAGTTTGTTTTATAATGCTCCTGTGAAGTACCTTCGGAGCACCTTCATTGCATTAAAGGTGCTATATAAATATAAGTAGTTTTCTGATCCACTTTGTAATTACAAATTTATTTGTACTGTAATGCAATTTTATGATCAAAGAAACCATCTATCTTGCACATTCTACACCTTAATGGCGAAAGGCCTTTTTAACCAAACCTGTCTTGTAAAATGGTAGATTGACACTTTTAGCAGCTGAGGTTGCAAGCAGTTTCTGTCATGATTCTTTGAAGACTGAAAGACTTCAACCCTGTAGTATCTTGTCAAGTGACTGATGAGCATTGCTTTTTTTCAAATTCTGAAGTGACTAGATAACATTTACCATGATCGTTTTGGACAAGGTGAAACAACAGCAAAAGTGCATGGTCTGCACTTAATTGGGTGGAGGAGGGTGACATGGGGAAGAACATCATTTCACTGAGCAAGTGGTAAATCTATAGAACAGGTTTCCTAGGGAGCTGGTTGAAACAAAGTGTTGGGCCATTCAAATTGTAATTGGATAAAGCTGTTTCAGATAATATGCTTGGGTATGCAATGAATGAGTCGTTTGAGAGTGGTATATTTGTAATGTGCTGGATTGGGGAGGGACAGGTGATTTTGATCTATGATTCCTAAAGTTCTCTGTAATGGGATTTTCCTTGCCTCATGCCTGGGCCTGTTGTATATTAATTGATGGAGTTACTGACGGATCATGGCAATCAAATTTATTATTTTGTCTCACGATTGCGAGGATGTTAGAAGGCAAACAAGTTGGATCTTGTTTTTTTTTTTAGCAGTTTCTGTGTCTGGAGAGGCAATTTTGAAAGGCAATAGTTACATATGCTATCTTTATGTAATCCCTTGGTTAGGCCTGATTTAGAATACTTTGTCTAGTTTTGACCCCCCTCTCAGAGTAATGTAGAAGCTGTGGAAAAGATTCAGCAGAGAGCCACTAGGTTGATAAGTAATTTTAAAAGCTATTTGTCATTGGGCGGGAATGTGGCAATAAAATCATTTATTAGATTAAAACTGAGCATGCTGGGAGGTGTCTGTTATAAATGTCAGCCATGTGTTGAAAAACATGTCTGTAACACCTTCCAACAGCTTTAAAGTGTGAGCTGAACTTAATCCAGTTTTTGCAAAATATTGGTAATGCTAAAAAAAAATGTGATTTAAGAAGCCTTGAATATGGCAATTTACCCTTGAATGAGTGAGTCATCTTCCAAGAATCAATACTGCTGTTCTGTGGTTTGGCTGTTTTCAAGGCCAAACAGTGAAAACACTGCATGTGATAGGACAGATTACTGCTTCAGACTTTTACATTTGAAATGGTGTAACAGCAATAGTGTAAGAGTATTGAGTGTGTATTTCAGTACTAGTTTCACCGAAAACCATTTTGTGAAAAATAGAACTTAATAGCACAACTTTTGTGACTATTAATAAACATCATTTTAATACAATGCCTTTAAGTTTAAAGAGGCAGAAAATATTTTTTATTTGAATCAGTCAATGCACATTTGTAGTGCTTAACTCATGAGCCAGTGGAGTACAACTAATCGGGTCTAGCAGTGACAATAGCTCGAAGGCATATGCTTCTATGATGACATCTGCAAAATCTGTTCCAAGGATACATTTTGCACTAGATCCAAATGCACAGGTTGTGGGATAATTTGCATTATACCATGAGTGAGAGAGAGTTAGAATGCACGCTCACACAGTTCCTTTTAATTTAGTTCTGTCGAAGGGTCATGAGGACTCGAAACGTCAACTCTTTTCTTCTCCGCCGATGCTGCCAGACCTGCTGAGTTTTTCCAGGTAATTCTGTTTTTGTTTTGCATTTCCAGCATCTGCAGGTTTTTTTTTGTTTTTATCAGTTCCTTTTAATATTTTATAATTGGTAAGGTATCCCTTAGCTAAGAATACCTTATTTCTGTCTCCTGCTGTGAATCATTGAACATTGACCATCTAAAATTGCAAGAATGTTTGTCACAATTCTCGTTCTTAAACACCTCAAAATTCTACCAGGTATACTGTTAACAAGTATGGCATCATTTGAAATTGCCTGAGACTGTACCAGTGGGCCCTCTGCGACCTGTTGTAAAATAAAACTTGCACAGTTTACAATGCAATTTCAAGATGTTAGAAGAATCTTCTGAAAAATCCATTTAAGACATTTAAATCTAGTTATTATTTGGACCTTATAAATCCCAACATTGCTTTACCTTTCTTCTAGCAGGAATTTCAATTTTGGTATTTTTTACATGCTATACTAAGGATTTCTTTTAACACTTCTTTTATATAGAGAATTTTTAAAATCATAACTCATTAGATTTGCATTTTTCTATTGATTTTTATTGTGGTTCAGCTTTCCAGTTCTTCTGTGTCCTGGTTCACCATTTCAAACTTGGAGACATGCCACAAATTTCACAGGAAGAAAAGAAGGGACGCAAGAATCTTTAGGGAAAGTCAGGAGACGTTACCAGAGTTTCTTTAAGCTGGGTTTTAAGAAGGTGTTTAAAGGTAGCAGAGGGATAGAGTGAAGAAATGGTTTAAGGAGGGAGTTTCGTAAAGTAGGGCTGAGACAGCTGGAGTTCTGCTATCAGTTGGAAAGAGCGGGTATGGCATTATATTTTAGGCCTAAGTCAGAGGATTGAAGAACCTTGGAGAGTCCAGAAGACTGGAAAAAGGTTCAACTACAAGGCATGGTGAGGCCTTATGGGGATTTGTAGATGAGGACAAGGATTTTAAATTTGATTTACTTGGACAGGACACTGATGTCAGAGTTTAATAAGGATGAGGATGCAAGTGACTAGGCAAAGTTTATGCAGGGCGGAGTTGGCAAGGTAGCTGAATTGAAGAAATTGACCTGAGTGGTGATAAGTATGGATAAAACTTCCAGTTGCTGGAGTGAGATAGGAGAAAATCAAATAGGAAGGTGGAAGCAGGCAGCCTTGGTGATGGGTAGGTTATGACATTTTAATCAATTAGTATCACTTTCATATTTGATTTGAAAATAGCTATTCGAAATGATCAGAAGCATAATCTTAAATTGCTAGTCTGTTAATTTTACACTTAAATAATTTCCCAACATTTTTGTGGGTGTGTTGAATTGTATAATATGGAGCTACATGGAATAGAATGTTTTGTTTCAATCACTCTGCTAAGTAGCCAATCAGATTAGCCATTGAGGAACTATAACTGGACTTAGTCCCCTTGGGCCCCAGAGGAGAAACATCAGTTTTATGATCAGCATGGTCCCTTGGATTGAGGTACTGTTTTTGTTGCCACCATCTAACTAAAACCCCCTTATGTTCCCTATTTAGCTATTTGACCACATGCACCACCTTTATCTGTGGCATTTTTATTTTGGCTGTAAGTCTTCACAAGGCTGTTTTCGTCAAACAGTATGAAAATATACAATATCCACCCAGTCACTAATACCTTTATTTCAGATCTTCACTCCTTTCCTAAAGGTCCTAAATCTTGCTGGGAGCATCCACTGTCTGTGGTTGCCCATTGAAACCTCATTGAAGTGACTTGTTTAGGTTTGAACCTAGAGAAGTGTCATGCACTTTCCAACTTAACTCATTGAGCAGTAATTGGGCTGTGAACACTGATTTTTCTTCTGTGTAGCCCAAGAGGACTGAGATCAGTTAGTGCCCACATTCGTGCTCTATGTGGTTGCTTTGAAAATGTGACTTTCTGGTCTGTGTGGTTCTGTACTCTACTATCCGCACACCCACTCTGGGAATTGTTTAAATGTTAAATTAACAGACTTGTAATTTTCATAATCATGCTTCTGACTTTTCTTAAAAATTTGAGTGGCAATTTCCAAATCAACTAGTATTGTTTGCACATTTATTGAGCTATGAAATACTTCTCCCACAGGCTCCCTAGTGCTATCCTTAGATGAGATATTTGACTGCATTTCAAATTACTATTTTTAATTGCTTTTTCGGAGCTTTAAGAGACCTAATTGGTTTAAAAACCTCATTATATGTTCATATCAAAGCATTTTTCATATACCTGAAAATCAGTTGATAACTGAATTTCAATTCAGTAACTGAATTTCAGATTCTACTTGTAGGTAGATGTGGTAGCTTAGGATATCAAACCTAAAAATTAGAAACAAAAACAGAATTACCTGAAAAACTCAGCAGGTCTGGCAGCATCGGCAGAGAAGAAAAGAGTTGACGTTTCGAGTCCTCATGACCCTTCAACAGAACTAGGTGAATCCAAGGAAGGGGTGAAATATAAGCTGGTTTCTGGTGTGTTTGGGGAGAGAGAAGTGGAGGGGGGTGGTGTGGTTGTAGGGACAAACAAGCAATGATAGAAGCAGATTCACTGCTTGTTTGTCCCTACAACCCCCCCCCCCCCCCCCCACCCCCCAAACACAGCTTATATTTCACCCCTTCCTTGGATTCACCTAGTTCTGTTGAAGGGTCATGAGGACTCGAAACGTCAAATCTTTTCTTCTCCGCCGATGCTGCCAGACCTGCTGAGTTTTTTCAGGTAATTCTGTTTTTGTTTTGGATTTCCAGCATCCACAGTTTTTTTGTTTTTATCTAAAAATTAGAAATTCTTATAAGCAGATTTGAATGGCAAATTATCTTTAAATTTGAGTCTCCTAGATTTCAATTTGCATTTTTAAAAAATCCAATTTGCTTCTATCAACAATGAAATTGTTTACGCAACTTGACCTAAAGGAGCATTTCAGTCTAAGTGGTTGTTAAACCTCTTTTCGCTCAGCATGGAACTAATTCTCAGTGAATCAGTTTTAAGTTGTTGAAAACTGATTAGTACAGATTATTAGTAGAACCGACAGTTTGAATTAAAAACAGAAAATGCTAGAAGCACTCAGGCCTGGCAGCATGAGCTGCGAGAAACATGTCACAAACCTGAAATGTTAGCTCTGCTTTTCTGTCTCCACAAATGATGCCAGATCTGCTGAGTGTTTCCAGCATTTCCTGTTATTTCAGATTTCCAGCATCCTCAGTATTTTGCTTTTTGATGACAGTTTGACTTGCTCTGCAGGTAGATCACATAATACCAGCATAGATCACATTTCCTGCGTTCAGGGTTTGCTAACATGAAGAGGCATTTGGAATGCCCTGCCTTGTTCTGTACAGGAACAGATGAGCATAATTTAAACACTTAATATAAGATTTATTTCCCTCTTTTAAATCCCCTATCCCACTTACATTTAAATTTGATTTCTGACCTTTCATCAATATCGCTAAGGGTTGCCTGAAGACCAGTTGTTCTGTTAATTAGGGTTATATCTGGGACTGTAAGGTGAGGGGAACCTTGATGAATTTGAGGAATTAAATCTAAACAAAAAAAATCTGTTAAGTGTATACGCTGTTAGTTACTGAAGTAAATTAAGTAGCATATTGTTATAAGAATCTTTAAACTGTTGAGTGTTTTCTTAACGCAGGTGGATAAGGTAGTCAGGAAAGCATATGGCATGCTTGCCTTCATTGGCAGGGATATTGAGTATAAAAGCTGGGAAGACATGCTGCAGCTGTATAGAACCTTGGTTAGGCTACACTTGGCATATTGCGTGCAATTCTGGTTGCCACATTACCAGAAGGATATGGATGCATTGGAGAGGATGCAGAGGAGGTTTACCAGGGTGCTGACTGGTCTGGAGGTTATTAGCTATGAGAGGTTGGAGAAGCTTGGATTGTTCTCACTAGAGCGACAGAGATTGAGGGGCGACTTGATAGAAGTTTACAAAATTATGGGTGGCATGGACAGAGTAGGTAGTCAGAAGCTTTTTCCCAGGGTGGAAGAGTCAATTACTAGGGGACATAGATTTAAGGTGAGAGGAGAAAACGATAGAGGAGATGTGCGGGGCAAGTTTTTTACATAGAGGGTAGTGAGTGTCTGCAATTTGCTGCCAGAGGAGGTAGTGGAAGCAGGTACGATAGTGGTGTTTAAGAGGCAGCTTGGCAAATACATGAATAGGATGGGAATAGAGGGGTACGGACCCCGGAAGTGCAAAATGTTTTAGTTGACGGGCAATATGATCGGCGCAGGCTTGGAGGGCCGAATGGCCTGTTCCTGTGCTGTACTTTGTTCTCTAATCCTGAAACAAGTAATACACATGGCCCTTGTGAAGTCGCCATACAGTTTTCCACATGCTAGAGCATATTTCTGTACCTGAACATTCATTCTTTAGAATCTTTTGTACCCAAGACACCTAATGCCTGATATTGCATTGTCAATTTGTTTTCCCTGGTATGTCATTATTTAGAAGGATATAAAACATGAGCAGAATAAGTCCATTGTGGGTAATACCTAAAAATTAAAGTGCATTCAAATGAGCATTTTACTGAAATAAACATATCGTATGAAGTTTCTGCTCCTGCTGTTACTTGCTTTCATCTTTCAATGGGTGAATATTAGTGCAAATGGAACAAGCAAGCTATTAAGTAACCAAAATCCAATAGGTTTTTGCACAGCCAAGAATAATTAAATGTATCCACAGAACATTGAGAAGTTCACATAGTGGAATTATATGCACTCTGATCAGTGTGAACCATCCTGTTAGAAAAATGTTTGTTAGCTTTGATTTGATGCAGTGTTGAATTCTTGTAACGCAGATTTTTAGAATGACAATTGAAACTTGAGAACTGGGAATCAATGACTGATGGCACACTACAGATTGTTCCTACTGACAAACGTTTTCATGAGTCATGGGGAAAATTTAAAGCAACTTGGATGCCCCAAAATAATTTGCAGTTGATTAAATACTTTTGAAGCGTAGTGACTATTGTAATGTAGGAAATTTGGCAGCCAATTTGGACACCGCAAGGTCCCACAAGCAGCAATGAAATGAATGACCAAATAATCTGTTTCAGGCCTTGGTTGAAGACTAGGCATTGACTAGAAAGATCAATAAAACTTGCCAATTCTTCACATCATGCTGTAGGATTTTTAGATTAAGACATGGTCTCAGTTTAATGTCTTAATGGAAAGATGATACCTCTGACAGTGCAGCGCTCCCTAAGTACTGCACTGATGTTTCAGCCGAGATGACGTGCCTACATTACAGGAATGGGATTGACTCGGAGATTAGATGCTACCACTCACCTAAGACTGGCACCTGAAATTTAAGGAGGCAGTTTTGATGAAAATGATAATTATAGCCCACCACCTTCTACCCCTTTCAGTATCCTGCCTTTGCTGGACAGCTTTTCTCAAAATTTTCAGTTGCGATGGATGAAAATTTGTAAATATTAGGACTCGTCATTTCAGTAATACTGAAATGGTGTCAGTCGTCTCAGTTTCTCTGCTCCTCTCACTCACTCTAACCTGTCTCTCTCTGATCTTGCCGCGCTCCGTTCTCTCAGGTCCAACCCTGACACTGTCATCAAACCTGCTGACAAGGGTGGTGCTGTTGTTGTCTAGCGCACTGACCTCTACCTTGCAGAGGCTGAGCGTCAACTTGCAGACACTTCCTCCTACCTCCCCTTGGACCATGACCCCACCACTGAACATCAAGCCATTGTTTCTAGGACTATCACTGACCTCATCTCCTCTGGAGATCTCCACAGCTTCCAGCCTTAAAGTCTCCTAACCTCGGATTCTATCTCCTACCCAAAATCCACAAACAGGACTATCCCGGTAGACCAATCGTGTCAGCCTGTTCCTGCCCCACGGAACTCATTTCTTGCTATCTTGACTCCATTCTCTCTTCCTCCTGTCGAGTTTCTTCCCACCTACATCTGCGATTCCTCTGACACCCTACATCATATCAACAATTTCCAGTTCCCTGGCCCCAACCGCCGCCTCTTCACCATGGACGTCCAATCCCTCTATACCTCCATCCCCCACCAGGATGGTCTGATGGCTCTCCGCTCCTTCCTCGAACAGAGGCCTGAACAATCCCCATCCACCACTACTCTCCGTCTGGCTGAACTTGTTCTCACATTGAACAATTTCTCCTTAAACTTGTCTCACTTCCTCCAAATAAAAGATGTGGCTATGGGTACCTACATGGGCCCCAGTTATGCCTGTCTCTTTATGGGGTATGTGGAACGTTCCTTGTTCCAGTCCTACTCAGGCCCCCTCCCACAACTTTCTCCAGTACATTAATGACTGCTTTGGTGCTGCTTCATGCTCTTGTCTGGACCTGGAAAAATGTATTAATTTTGCTTCCAATTTCCACCCCTCCATCATTTTCACATGGTCCATCTCTGACACTTCCCTTCCTTGACCTTTCTGACTCAATTTCTGGTGATAGACCGTCCACCAACATTCATTACAAGCCTACCGACTCCCACAGCTACCTCAGTACAGCTCCTCACACCCCGCTTCTTGTAAGGACTACATCCCATTCTCTCAGTTCCTTCACCTCCGTCGCGTCTGTTCTGCCACTTTCAAAAACAATTTCTTTGACCTGTCTTCCCTCTTCCGTAACCGAGGTTTTCCACCCAAGGTGGTTGACAGGGCCCTCAACCGTGTCCGGCCCATCTTCTGTGCATCTGCCTTCACACCTTCCTCTCCCTCCCAGAACCATGATAGGGTCCCCCTTGTCCTCACTTATCACCCCACCAGCCTCCGCATTCAAAGGAACATCCTCCGCCATTTCCATTAAATCCAGCATGATGCCACCACCAAACACATCTTCCCTTCACCCCCCATGGTGGCACTCCGCAGGGATCCTTTCCTCTGGGACACCCTGGTCCACCCCTCCGTCATTCCCTACACCTCAACCCCCTCCCTCGGCACCTTCCCATGCAACCAGAGAAGGTGCAACTTTACTTGCCCCTTTACATCCCCCCTCCTCTCCAAGGGCCCAAACATTCCTTTCAAGTGAAGCAGCATTTCACTTCCCTCAATTTAGTCTACTGCATTCGTTGCTCCCAATGTGGTTTCCTCTACATTGGAGAGACCAAACGCAGACTGGGTGACCGCCTTGTGGAATACCTTCGGTTGGTCTGTTCTCAAGCATGACCCAGACCTCCCCTGTCGCTTGCCACTTCAACACACCACCCTGCTCTTGTGCCCACATGTCTGCCCTTGGCCTGCTGCAATGTTCCAGTGAAGCTCAACGCAAACTGGAGGAACAGCACCTCATCTTCCGACTAGGCACTTTACAACCTTCCGGACTTAACATTGAGTTCAGCAAATTTAGATCATGAACTCTCTCCTCCATCCCTACCCCTTTTCCTATCCCCCTTTTTCCAATAATTTATAATTTTTTATATTCCCCACCTATTTCCATCCATTGTTTTATGTCCACCTTTTAGCTTATTTTGATCCCTTCCCTCCCAACCCACCGGGGCTATCTGTCACTTGCTCGTCCTGCTATCTACTCTTAATGTCATCATTAGCACGTTCCTCCACTAATATCACCACCATCAACACCCCTTTGTCCTTTTGTCTATGACATCTTTGGCAATCTCTTCTTTGCCTCCAGCTATCACTGGCCCTCCATCCAGCTCTACCTGTCCCACCCCCCTCAACTAGCTTATATTCCACCTCATCTCTATATTTCTTAGTTCTGATGAACAGTCATACGGACTAGAAATGTTAACTGTATTCCTCTCCGCAGATGCTGTCAGACCTGCTGAGTTTTTCCAGGTATTTTTGTTGTTACTGAAGGTGGCGTTTCTTTCTCAATTGTCTTGAGACATTCAGAATCAACAAAGATTAGAAAGAATGAGGCCAGTTGTTGCTCTGGCAACTTCCTTTTCCTCATCTGTGTTATCCCTTGGTGATCTCTTTCACAAGCATAGGGTTAATTTTCATATGCTGCCAATGTCCTTACCTCCCTAACCTCTAGACCACCTCTGTGATGTCTGGCTGTCTATTATGGATGATACAGAATTTCCTCCAGCTGAATAAGACTAAGGCCGGGATTTTCCGGCCCCATTTTGGGCAGCACCCCAGCCAGAAGTCCATTGACTTAGGCATGATCGGAAGATCCTGGCAGTGGGTGGGTGCAGAAAATCCTGCCTTATGAACGGAGCCATTGTCTTTTCTCCATCATAATCTTCACACTTTCATTAAGTGTCTCTTGCCAACAATTTTGCTCAGGCTGAACCAGAACCATGTTATTTGACCCAGAGCTAAAGTTCAAATCCACCATCATATCCATCATTTAGATAGTTTACTTTCAGCTCCACAATGTCACTACCTCACCCCAACCTCAACTGAAACCCTTAGCCATATCTTTGCCCCCTCTTGACTTGATTTCTTGAATCGCGTCTCATCCTCCATCCTGTGTAAGCACCAACTTGTTTAAAAGCTAAGACTCTTGTCTGGTGCTGTACTCAGTTTACTTCTCCATTACATCTGTCTTTGCTGCACCCCCTCACCCCCACCAAGGCACTAAATTGAAATTGTATCCTTGTCTTAAAATCTTTCCATGCCTCACCGTAACCTATCTTTAGAGCTACCTTCAGGCTTGTGATCTTTCCCTTGCCCATCAACCCTTTTTGCATTGCCCCATCTTCTGTAGCACCTACAACTGTCATTGCCTTACTGTCAAATCCTCTGCATCACCATCCCATGTTATTTTCACCTCTTAAAATCCTTCTTCAACCAAGCTTTTCAGGATCATTTGAATTCTGATACCGTGACTTGATGACCAGTTCTTCCTTCATTTTATCCATGTTTCTGATTTTTTTCTCCCCTCTATTAAGGTACTTTGGAATATTGTTGCTATTAAAGTGTGCTATATACATGCAAGTTATTTTTGCTTTTAAAGATAATATTGATGATGCCTTAAACGTTTGTTGGTAGCCTTTTACTATTTCCTTTGCCTTAGTCTTTTGTTTTGTTTTATACAGCATCAGCAGAGAAAGAGGCCATCAAAAACATGTACACCAAGCTACTCGATGCATATGGTCTTTTGGGAGTTTTGAGATTGAATCTTGGTAAGTAGAGAATTATAGTAATAAATTTTAACATTCTTTAATATTATAACTTTTAACAAATATAAAAATCGAATAAACATATCAATATTTGTAGTACCTTTTATGTCTTTTAAAAAAAATTAAACTTACATGATGCTTTGCTGCTGTTTATTAATGTGTGACTGCCCTTAATCTGAGGATTTGGGCTACAGTAATCACATGCTAAGTTAAGAATTTTTTTACTGTCAGTGCTTAATGACTGCCTTTCTGCAACTAAATCCCTATTAACAACAATGGAGAAAATACGATTGGGAATGACTGTAGCTAAATTGAATGATTCACAGCATAGTGTTGTCCAAAAAAACATTATAAACCATTACAACCTTTTTTTCTCCCCAACAAATTTCTCCCCATCTCGTATGCTGAAGGGATTGACCTCTTGCTGCAATGTGATATGGTTCCATAGGCATTAGGCCAAGTATTTTGTTAAAGTGGCCATTCATTACATATGAGTTTAGATGCTGGCAGAGTATTTGATATTGAATTATCACTGCAAGAATCAATCCTAATTTCCTAATCAATCAAAGCATAAGTCACCAATTAGCAATTGGGAACATTGGCCAATTTATTTCTATTATCTCATGGGATGTAGTTGTTGCTGATCCCTAATTGCTCTTGAGAAGCTGTTTTCTTGATATACGTCAGTCCATCTGGGTATCTGAGCAGTTTGCTAGGCCATGTCAGAGGACAGTTGACAGTTGTTGTGCTGTGGGTTGGAGTCACATGTAAGCCAGACCAGATAAGGATGGCATTAGTGAACCAGTTGGGTTTTTATGACAATCGGTGATAGCTTCATGGTACCATTACTGAGACGTGCTTTCAATTCCAGATGTTATAATTTAAATTTAAATTCCGCCGCTCCCATGGTAGGCTTTGAAGCTATGTACCCAGAGCATTAGCCACTGTTTATTGGTCCGGTGACATTACCACTATGCCACCATCTCGCCCTCCGCACAGAGGAGCTAAGGTCAATCAAGTGCTTGTTGATATTGCTCTAAGAACTGTATAGCTTTCATAATCTGTCTAACTCAGCTACCAGTGTCATACCAATTGGGTCATCAGATGAAGCAGGACCTTTTTAAATTATATTCTTGGAAGAGAATGGTTATATTATTTACAAAATGATTCCCTTCTCCAATGCTCCATTATAATTTTAACAAATTATGCAGCTGAATGGTTAATGCATTATTTAGCATTCAGTTGACTTAATTCGCAGTGGCTAAACTGGATGGCAAGATTTTTTAAAAATTCATTCACGGGATGTGGGCTTCGTTGGCTGGGCCAGCATTTATTGCCCATCCCTAATTGTCCTTCAGAAGGTAGTGTGAGCTGCCTTCTTGAACCACTGCAGTCCATGTGGTGTAGGTCCAGTGCTGTTAGGAAGAGAGCTCCAGGATTTTAACCCAGCAACAGTGAAGAAACGGCAATATATTTCCAAGTCAGGATGGTGACTGACTTGGTGGGGAACTTCCAGGTGGTGGTGTTCCCATTTATCTGCTGCCTTTGTCCTTCTAGATGGTAGTGGCCGTGGGTTTGGTAGGTACTGTCTAAGGAGCCTTGGTGAATTCCTGCAGTGCATCTTGTAAATGATGCATGCTGTTGCTACTGTGTGTCGGTGGTGGAGGGAGTGAATGTTTATTGGATGTGGTGCCAATTCAAGTGAGCTGCTTTGCCCTGAACAGTGTCAAGCTTCTTGTGTTATGATCTTTAGAATGATCGACCTAAATGGAGTTGGTTTATTTGGTGACTATTTTGGTGCCTTCTGAGATGGCACGTTTGGCCAGTTCCCCTGGCAGTATAAGGCGGAGGGCGCTCTGTATCTCCCTGGCCGAGATGGTGTGGCGCTTGTTGTAGTGAATGAGGTGCAAAACCTCAGAGGCAATGCGCTTGCAAATGTCAACAATGAAGGAACTCATAACACTCATGTCCTTGGATGAGATCCAGATGGAAGGCTGGACCTGGGTCAGTAAGTGGAATAGCTCTGCTTGCGAGATTTCCTTCACGTCTTGGGTGGCTTCTTGGTGACTTCGGTCAGCAATTGCTTTGATGTCTTGCAGGACGCACTGCTCTTCGCCGCAGCCGCCACCTCAGGCATTTCACTCAATTTCGACTAACTCAAGTCAGCTCTTCTTGAGTGTTGTTGGAGCTGCACTCATCCAGGCAAGTGGGGAGTATTCCATCACACTCCTGACTTCTGCCTAGTAGATGGTGGATAGGGTTTGGGGAGTCAGGAGGTGAGTTACACATCACAGGAATCCTAGCCTCTGACCTGCTCTTGTAGCCACAGTATTTATATGGCTAATCCAGTTCAGTTTCTGGTCAAAGGAACCCCCAGGATGTTGAAAATGGGGGATTCAGTGATGGTAATGCTATTGAACATCAAGGGGTGATGGTTAGATTCTCTCTTGTTGGAGATGATCATTGCCTAGCACTTGTGTGGCATGAATGTTACTTGCCACTTGTCAGCCCAAGCCTGTACATTGTCCATGTCTTGCTACATTTGGACGTGGACTACTTCAGTATCTGAGGAGTCACGAATGGTGCTGAACATTATGCAATCATCAGTGAACATCCCCACTTCTGACCTTATGATGGAAGGAAGGTCATTAATGAAGCAGCTGAAGATGGTTGGGCTGAGGACACTACCCTGAGGGACTCCTGCAATTATGTCCTGGAGCTAAGATGACTGACCTCCAACCACAATTATCTTCCTTTGAGTGAGGTATGACTCCAACCAATGGCGAGTTTTCCCTGTTTCCTATTGACTCCAGTTTTGCTAGGGCTCCTTGATGCAGCACTTGGTCAAATGCGGTCTTGATGCCGAGGGCAGTCACTCTCACCTCACCTTGGGAGTTCAGCTCTTCTATCCATGTTTGACCCAAGGCTATAATGAAGTCAGGAGCTGAGTGGCCCTGGTGGAACCCAAATTGGGCATCAGTGAGCATGTTATTGCTAAGCAATTGCCGCTTGATAGCACTATTGATGACCCCTTCCATTACTGATGATTGAGAGTAGACTAATGGATAATTGGCCGGTTTGATTTCTCCTTTTTATGTACAGGACATGCCTGGGCAATTTCCACATAGCTGCACAGATGCCAGTGTTGTAGCTGTACTGGAACAGATTGACTAGAGGTGCAACAAGTTCTGGAGCACAAATCTTCAGTACTATTGCCGGAATATTGTCAGGATCCATAGCCTTTGCAGTATCCAGTGCCTTTAATCGTTTCTTGATGTCACGTGGAGTGAACCGAATTGGCTGAAGACTGGCATCTGTGATGCTGGGCACCTCCGGAGGAGGCTGAGATGGATCATCCACTCAGCATTCTGGTTGCAGATTGTAGCAAATGCTTCAGCCTTATCTTTTGCACTGATGTGCTGGGCTCCCCCATCATTGAGGATGGGGATATTTGTGGAGCCGCTGCCTCCAGTGAGTTGTTTAATTGTCCACCACCCATTCACGACTGGGTGTGGCAGGACTGCAGAACTTCGATCTGATCCGTTGGCTGTGGGATCGCTTAGCTCTGTCTATTACTTGCTGCTTATGTTGTTTGCCACACACGTAGTCCTGTGTTGTAGCTTCACCAGGCTGACACCTCATTTTTAGGTATGCCTGGTGCTGCTCCTGGCATGCCCACCTGCACTCATCATTGAACCAGGGTTGATCCCTTGGCTTGATGGTAATGGGCGAGTGGGGGATATGCTGGGCAAGAGGTTACAGATCATGTTTGAGTACAGCTCTGCTGCTGATGACCCACTGCGCCTCATTGTTTAGGGCTCGGTCAGTAGTGGTGCTACCAAGCCTCTCTTGGTGATGGACATTTGAAGTCCCCCACCTAGAGTACATTCTGTGCCCTTGCCACCCTCAGTGCTTCATCCAAGTGGTGTTCAACATGGACGAGAACTGATTATCAGCTGAGGGAGGGTGGAACGTGGTAATCGGCAGGAGGTTTCCTTGCTCATATTTGACCTGATGCCATGCGATTTCATGGGATCTGGAGTCGATATTGAGGACTCCCAGGGCAACCCCTCTCGACTGTATACCACTGCGCTGCCACCTCTGCTAGGTCTGTCCTGCCGGTGGGGTAAGGATAGCAATGGTCATCTCTGGGATGTTATCTGTAAGATATGATTCTGTGAGGATGACTATGTCAGGCTGTTGCCTGACTAGTCTGAGATAGCATTCCGATTTTGGTGATGCCAGATGTTAGTAAGAAGGACTTGCAGGGTCGACAGAGTTGAGTTTGCTGTTGTTTTCGGTGCTTAGATCAATGCCGGTTGATATGTCTGGTTTCATTCTGTTTTTGAGACTTTGTAGTGGTTTGATACAACTGTGGCTTGTCAGGCCATTTCAGAGGGCATTTAAGAGTCAACCACATTGCTGTGGGTCTGGAGTTGCATGTAGGACAGCAGATTTCCTTCCCTAAAGGACATTAGTGAAACAGATGTGTTTTTATTAGACTTTTCATTGGACTTTTAATTCCAGATTTTTATTGAGTTCAAATTCCACCATCTGGACTGGAACCTGTGTCCTCAGAGCATTATCCTGGGTCTCTGGGTGACTAATCTGGCGACAATACCCACTACGCCATTGCCTCCCTGTGTAAGCAAATGGGTATTGCAATGTCTTGTTTTTGAAGTATCTTGCATATATTTTGAAATTCTTTGTATATCTGTTAAACTTTCACATTTTTAAACATCACACTTAAATATTTTCACAGCTTGCAATGTTGTGTATTTAATCTTGCAGCAGGAAAGGAGGCTTTTCTGTCTATTGTGCCTGTTTCAACTCTTGGAAAGAGCTATCTAATTGGTCCCACTCCCTGGTTATTCCCCCTAAACCTCCAAATTTTAGACTTCAGGGTTATCCAGTTCCTCTCTGGAAAGCTACTATTGAATCTTTGTCCGCCATTCATTAAGGATCAGGAATGTGCTGCCTGAGCCTTATCTTTTCACTGAATTTATTTAATTTGTAACTTTTTTTTAGCATTATCGTTTTCAAACAACATGGAAGTTAAGAATTGGTGCAAATTTTGTTGTACAAATAGCTCAATGTTTTAAAGAGATCTTTGATTATATTCTTAAATCAGCTCTTGAGCCATTCTTGGCCCTCCTACTCAAATTAGACCATTAATTATTTAATCTATACTGGACAGAATACTGACACTATTGAACAGCAAGGAACAATCAAATTCAAATGTTCCCTTACTCGCATTGGTCTTTGAGTCATTATGGCACAGAGAAGGCCAATTGGCCAATTGAGTCCATTATCTGACACTTCTTGTGTAAACTTTGATATTGGTCACTGATAAATACAGCCTTGGTGACCGGCACATTTTCTATTTCAAATACCCAGTATTACCAGTGAGTATTCCTCATCTCGGTATGGCATGACAGAATAAAGCTCCTTCTATATGCCACAACAGTACACTTTTTGGTCTCAGCCTCGAGTATCCAGCCTCAAATTGTCCTTTCTCCATTTCCAATTATTCCATGCCTGAATGAGATGGTCAAATAATACTGAATTTAGGCCCATTTTTTTAATGTCGGCTCACAACCACTGGATTGAGATTTCCAAAATGTATTTCAAATAGGACCCTTATAACAGCAGACAAGGAAACCTCCCATCCCAAGCTTGAGAAACAAATTAACCTACACCTGGGCCTATTTTCCCAACCCTCTATACTAAGGGCTGTAACTCATGTGCTCCAGGGCATTGTATTGGTAGGGTACCACAAAGATGCTCTGGGGAATCCCCTTCGGAAGGTCTCAGGTAAAGTTTACATGGCAATTACCCAGAAGTGCAAACTTCCCCTGGGCAATTGCCCTGCACTGGGAACCATCTGAAAGATACAATTTAAATCGCAAACTTTGGATGGTTCCAACTGGACTACAACAATAGTTACCCAGAAAAAGTTCCCACACCCAGGGGACTCTTCTCCCTCCCCCTGGACCTTTAAACTTACCTGCTTTACGGCAGCTAGTGCTATAAAAAAACGGGTGTGGCTTCCTTGCCTTCAACAGAGCCGCACTCAGCACTTGGCCTCAGGGGGTGTGCTGCACTACCTGAATCTCGCCCAGCCTTAGTCAGAAGGTTGGGCGAGACAAAATTTTAGGTAAGAAACTGGGAGTGGAGTGGCAATTCAACTCTGCCATTCTGAGTAAGTTCAGGCCCTAACTTTGGAAACAGATCTTAAAATTGAAATGCAAATGTCGAACTAATTACACCACTTGGTATCCTCAATAGAGCTTTTACATACGGCTAATTGTTTTTGTCTGCCAACTAGAGTGCATGTTTCTCTTGCAGGTGACAACATGTTGCTTTACCTTGTGCTAGTTACTGGGTGTATGTCAGTGGGAAAGATACAAGACTCTGAAGTCTTCAGAGTTACCTCTACTGAATTTATTTCTCTTCAAAATGAGCCTTCAGATGAGGAACGTATCTCTGAAGTACGAAAGGTGTTGAATTCTGGGAGTTTCTATTTTGCTTGGTCTTCCAGTGGTGTCAGTCTAGACTTGAGCCTGAATGCTCATCGTAGAATGCAAGAGCATACAACAGATAATCGTTTTTTTTGGTGAGTTGAAAATTGTATTAATGCCTAGAAGCAGTACAACATTACATTCAAGATTGGCCTATAATATTTGATTCAATGTTCTTTATTTAAAAAAAATATAGAAATCACAAAACGCTTTGTAGGCTACAATAGACTCCTATTAGCATGAATGTTGCTTTTACTAATTCAGTTGTCAGCTCTTTAAAACCTATAATTTTTGGGGCATATGTATCTAATGGAAATTTTTAGTGATGTGAATCTTGAGTCTTCTGAATGACTAGAAACTTATGAAATTAATTTATTTTTCTATAAACAAGGTGTATTATATTACTTTTCTAGTGTTTTAAAATAGCTTTTTGGAGTTTGGTGTTCTTATGTTTTGACATAGAAATATGACTGCTGACAAAGATTTCCTGTTCTTAACCTGTATGCCTCATAGGAACCAATCATTACACTTACACCTGAAGCATTATGATGTGAATTGTGATGAATGGGCTCTGAGACTCATGTGTGGAGGAGTGGAGATCAGGACTATCTATGCTGCGCACAAACAAGCAAAAGCTTGCTTGATTTCACGCCTCAGCTGTGAAAGAGCAGGGACCAGATTCAATGTGCGAGGAACAAATGATGATGGGCAAGTGGCTAACTTTGTTGAAACGGAGCAGGTACAATATTTTTGAGTCAGCCAAGTATTTAACTTTTTTGATACTTATTGTTACTAGTAACCCGTTTAATACACAGCATATACGTAGCATTGTTAGTCATAATCTAATTGGTTTTTTTTGGATTTTGGAGATATAATCTCCAAACTTATCTGTTGAGTGAAAGCCCTACAACTAATCAACTCCACGGTCAGCGGCTGACTGGTCTGTGTGCAGCAAAAATAAAAATAGCTGGAAAAACTCAGCAGCTCAGACACCATCGGTGGAGAGGAAGACAATTAACGTTTTGAGTCCATATGACTCTTCGTCAGGTCTGTGTGCACCTTAGAGATCAAATCAGCCACTCACTCATGACCAAAAATGGGCCCCCATGAAGGATCAGTCCTCGTACCAGCGCTCTTCAACATATGTACTTATGACCTTCCTCCACAAAGTCATGGCTCTTCTGCACTTGATGGCTTTGGCTTTTGAGGCTAAAGAACTTCAGGGCATTGATAAAACACTCACTGAAGATCTATATTCTCTGGAAGCGTACTTCTGAAAATGGAGACTTTGATCAAACACTGCCAAGACTGTTGTTTCAGCCTACCACCTGAACAACTTGAAGGCTGGGAAACACTTGTCCAGTACTGTGGCCAACCACTGGCCTACAACCCAATGTCCAAATATCTTGGTGTCACTCTTGGATTATACATTGACCTACTGGTAACACCTCCAGAACAGTGGAACCAAGGTCAAGATGAGAGTGAATGTCGTATAGAAACTGGTGGGTAATATCTGGGGCAGCAGAGCCAACACATCTTGCGCTGCTTCACTCCCCTGGTCCACCTAACTGCAGAGTACTGCTGGTCAACCTGGTTCAGGAGCCGCCATACAAACAGGGTAAATAGCCACTTCCAGGAAGTCGTAAGAATTATTTCTGGGTTGTTGAGACCAGCGGTGCTGAAGTGGCTTCCTGTGCTAGCTCACATTGAACCTCCATATGTCCATAGGGAAAGCATCTTCCTCAAAGAAGAACATCACTGGCTGACAGCTAACAAAGCAGTCCAATTGACACCAGCCCTCAAAAAAAAAAACCCCACAAACTTGTCTGAAATCCCATAGTCTGCACTCCACACCCTACAAACTGATGACAGCCCCACCTCTGGATGGGACGTCTCCTGTTTGATGCAAACATCACCAACCGCAACTTGGTAACTGACCTGAGCAGTGAAGTCCCAGGTTTCAACTTTCCACGGAAAATCTGGACAACCCCATACCACTTGAAGACAGCCAAGGAAGATGTGGCCACTTGCTCCAAAAGTGAAAGATGACGAACAGCTTGAATTATGTGTGGTCGTCCAAGTGAGGCCGTACCCACATACTGAGCTTCTGCCTTAAGAAATTATTCCTGGTGACATCACAACCATATTCATAATGTTAGCTGGAGCCGATGAATGGATTGTTAAACTTGACATCAGACTATAACTGCTTCCTCAGCCATACAAATAAAAAAAAAAATCCCAATGCTGTACTTTCTACTTTTTACATCATCAGGATTTAGAATCCTTAAAGTATGGATAAAGAAAGCAAAATAATCTGATTTGTAAAAATGACTGGGCATCTAAAATTGAGAGCAGAAGAAAGAGTTGCATTTACTTAGTGCTTTTCAGCAAATGAAGTACTTTTTGAAGTATAGCCACTGTAGGAATGTAGAAGTCAAAGTTTGAAAATGACCATGCCTTGCTACATGATTTTGGTGCTGTTCTCTCTCGTTACCAGTTACTCCATTTAATATTATGGTGTGGGCTGTTTTCTTCCTGGTGCTAATATTGTCTGAATGGAGCTCTTGAGCTTGTTAATTTTCCCCCACCATTCGTTCCCTTCTGCTTTTTTTTATGTTGCAAATACACTGAACCTATTTTATAGGAAATCCTTAGCACTTATGATTCCTATCCCTCCTGCAACTAGATATTTAGTCAAAGCTGCAGGGAAACATTGTCTCTCCTCCACATAATAGTATACACTGGGTTATCTTAGATTGCATAGAAACAGGCCATTCTGGCCAACTGGTCTATGCCACGTTCCACACAAACCTCCTTCCACCCTACTTCATTAGTTGTAAAATGTTTTGGGGTGATCTGTGATCGTGAAAGGTGCAAAATAAATGCAAGTCTTTCTTTTTCTTACTGCATCTAACCTTTTCACCAGGTTGCTTTCTGGGATGAGAATACTGTCCTATGAGGAGAGATTAAATAGATTGGGCCCATATTCTTTGGCATTCAGGAGAATGAGAGGTGACCTCATTGAATGCATTATAGAGTTGACGGGTTGGCCATTTAGGACAGATATGAGAAATTTTATCTGACGTTTACAAACCTTTGAAATTCTCTATCCTAGAGGTTTGTGGGTGTCAGCTGATGAGTGTATATTCAAGACTGAGATTAATAGCATTGGACATTAAAGGAATTGAGAGATATATGGGTGGGGTGGGAAAGTGGAGTTAATGTAGAAGCTTAGCTACAATATTCGCTATGCTATTCGTCTCCAACACCCTTATGGTAGCGAGTATCATATTTTCAGCACTCTCCTGATTTTCCTTGTTGAAGTTATTAATGTCTGTCTTGTATTGAGGATCTCCTAGTTTTGGGCTCCCCACGGGTGGAGATATCTCTATATCTACGCTATCAAGCCCCTTCAAATTTTAAAGATTCCTATTAGGTGAACACTCAGCTGTCTCGTTTTTTCTAGAGTAAGGAACCTAGTCTGCTCAGCCTTTCCTGATGGGTATAACCTTTTCATTTTTTATATCATCCTTGTGAACTCTTTTTTTTGCACTTTCCCGTGTATCTGTATTATGAGATCAGGGATTCCAACCTGTTCAAAACTTGGCTGAGGAAATGTGTTTTGTGGAGCTACCCAGGACGGGCTAGTGAGGATATTAAGGAATTTCCCTTTTCATGGTCCACGTTCCATTTCACCGCCTCCAGTTTCTTCCACTATTCCTGGCAATACAAATAGTGACAAGCCCTGGTGCCAAGGTATTAAAAAGAGAAGAGAAGGCAGGAACACATTTCCACACATAAGGTGTGGAAATTTCTATCTAAAAGCATTAAATTCAATTTAAATTTGTTTCTGCTTTTTTTTTTGTTATTTGCTACAAGAACAAAAACATTTGAACAATAGCTAGTCACTGGGTGCTTAAACTACAGTCTACCTCAGTTAGTAATAAGAGTATTTCCATTTCTTAACAGGTAATATTCTTGGATGATTGTGTGTCCTCTTTTATCCAGATCCGAGGTTCTGTCCCATTGTTCTGGGAACAGCCAGGGCTTCAGGTTGGTCTTTTAAAATGATGCTGGAAATTTATTTTGCAGCATGTAACAGCACAAGTAGATAAAATTTTCCATTAAGCCATGGAATATTTTTTCCCCTAGAATAAAATTTTTAAAGTTTGATTATCTGCTTTTATTATAATGATACTTGAAGTGTGATTTAGAAAAGTATGAAAACCTGCCCTAAAAATGCTTAAAGATTGCTTTTGTCAATTGTCTAACTTTGTCACAGGAACTTTCTCTCTCCTGTTGGGAGGTTTAGGGGACATTTTGGTTTAGCTGCCAATGTTAATTTATCTTGACAAATCTATTTTCAGTCCCTATTTGTAGATTCCTGATGTTAACTGGATAAATTAAAAATATCATGGAGAGGATATTATTATTTGGATATCAAAAGCTGGTTTTGCTAGAAGTCATTCTATGATGCCATAGCCTTTGTAAATGTAGATTACTATAAATAGATAGGATTGGATTCCAAATAATGGGAGTGTGCTTTAATGGATTTGCAATTCTCACTCCAAAAGTAGATATAACATCGTGCTCCCTCCCCCATTCTTAAAAAAAATGTGATTTTTCATTTTCTGTTTTTTTCTCTTCATAGAATATAAGAGCAGGGAGGTTGCGTGGGAGCTGTATAAAACGCTAGGCCACAGCTGGAGTACTGTTTGCAGTTTTGGTCACCACACTATAGGAAGGATGTGATTACACGGGAGAGGGTGCAGAGGAGATTCACTAGGATGTTGCCGGGACTGGGGTGTTTCAGCTATGAAGAGAGACTGGATAGGCTAGGGTTGTTTTCCTTGGAGCAGAGAAGGCTGAGGGGGGGACCTTTATAGAGGTTAACAAAATTGAGGGGCATAGGGTAGATAGGAGGAAACTTTTTCCCTTAGCGGAGTTGTCAATAACCAGGAGGCATAGATTTAAGGTAAGGGGTAGGAGGTTTAGAGGGGATCTGAGGGAAAAAAAATCACCCAGAAGGTGTTTGGAATCTGGAACACGCTGCCTGAGGGGCTGGAACCCTCACAACATTTAAGAAGTATTTAGATGAGCACTTGAAATGTCATAGCATACAGGGCTATGGGCCAAGTGCTGGAAAATGGGATTAGAATAGATAGGTGCTTGATGGCCGGCACGGACACGATGGGCCCAAGGACCTGTTGGTGCTGTATAATTCTGACTCTATGACTATGACTACCTCCTAAAGATTATCATCCTCACTGGGTTACACCAATTCATGGACATTAAACACTCATCACTGCTTCATGGGGTTTCACCTAGGAATTCTGGTAGACAATCTGATGGTGGAAAACATCATGGCCAAACCTGACCCTCTGCTCATAGCTGCTCATCTGCCACAGTGGGTGTCTTGCTCTTGAGTAGGAACCCTGATTGATTTATTTTTCTCCTTTTTCTAATCCAAAGATAGTGTCCAATCCCTATGGCTGCCCAAACTGAGGTAACATAACTCGGCATAGACCTGGGATTGAATCTTTGGCATTGATTGCTGGAGTGAATATTGATAAACAATTCCTTTATGGAATATGCATGTAACAGTTCACTGATACTGTATATTGCTATATGTGGTTCACCCTGATGAAACCCATAGCAAACCACAGACATTTCTAACCATCCCATCTTCACAGAATGCAATTCTGCAGAGATGGGTAGCAGGGATATTTGTAAGAAAAAGATAATGACTGTTCTTAAAATATTAAATTGTGATCCACAATTACAACATTTAGCTTGATGAAGGACTGTTAAAGCTTACCACAATGAGGTTAGGATAGTGAAGTATCAAGCAAACTTGGCTACTTGACATTTGGATTTCAAAGCAAGCAAACTTTTAACTGTCAACTTTCCCCTGTATTCAGCCAATTTAAGAAAGCACTTAATTTCTTAATTTAAAGTTAGCTAGCAAAAAATATTTACTTCTCTCTTTGGTTGAAGTAAGAAAAAAAATCAATTTTTTCCCCACATGGTTTAATTGTTATCTTATAATAAATATTTCAGTTTAACGATCCTTCAAATTCTTTCGTGTGGCTATAGGTTGGGTCCCATCGTGTACGAATGTCCAGGGGCTTTGAAGCCAATGCACCTGCCTTTGACAGGTATGGAGGCTGCTTTTAGCAGTGGATGCTATTTTTATTGGCCTGTAGTGACTGACTTAAGTTTATGCAAAAAATTGCTTACAATAAAGGTTTATATTGAATTATCTCTCAGATTTCCTTTTTTCCAAAATATAATTAGTTTTGAATTTTTACAGACATTATAGAACACTGAAAAAGCTATATGGGAAGCAAACGATAGTCAATTTGCTAGGAGTGAAAGAAGGAGAGCACATGCTCAGTAAAGCATTCCAAGTAAGTGACTATACATGACTGTTTCTTTTTATTTGTTCCTGGGACTTGAGCCTTACTGGCAAGGCCAGAATTTGTTGTCCATTCCTAATTGAAGATGGTAGTGAACCGCTGCAGTCCATCTGGTGCAGGTACGCCCACTGTGCTGTTTGAAAGGTAGTTCCAGGTTTTTGACTCTGATAGTGAAGGAATGGTGATATAGTTCTAAGTCAGGATGTTGTGTGACTTGGAGGAGAACTTGTAGGTGGTAGTGTTCCCATGTGTCGGCTATCCATGTCTTTCTAGATGGTAAATATCATAGGTTTGGAAGTTGCTGTTGAAGGAGCTTTGGCAAGTTGCTGAAGTTCACTTTGTAAATGTGGCACGCTGCTGCCACAGAGCAATGGTGGGATGATTGTTCGAGTTGGTGGAGAGGATGCTGATCAAGTGGCCTGCTTTGCCCTCGATAGTGTTATGCTTCTTCTATTGGAGCTAAACTCAACCAGCCAAATGGGGCGTATTCCACCACATTCTTGACTTGTGCCTTATTGATGGTGGAAAGGCTTTATGGATGCAGGAGGTACATTAATCCCAGAATTCTCGGCCTCTGACTTGCTCTTGTAGCTACAGTACTTATTTAGCTAATCCAGTTAAGATTGTGGTCAATGGCGAAACCCCCAGGATGTTGCTGGTGAGGGATTCAGTGATGGTAATTGGAGATGGTCATTGCCTGGTACTTGTGTGGTGTGACTGTAACTTGCTACTTGTCAGCCTAGGTTTGAATGTTGTCCAGGTCTGCTGCATGCAGGCACAGACTGCATTAGTATCTGAGGAGTTGTAAATGGTACAATGTGAAATCAACAAACATCTCTCTGGTTCTGACTTGATGGAGGGAAAGTGATTGATGAAGCAGCTGAAGATGGGACATTAATCTGAGTAACCCCTGCAGAGATGTCCTATTGCTGAGATGATTGGCCTCCAACAACCACACCCATCTCCCTTTGTGCTAGGTACGACTCCAACCATTGGAGAGTTCCCTCCCCAAACCATTCCCTTGACTTCATTTTTGCAAGGGGTCTTTGACGCTACACTCGGTCAAATGCTGCCTTGATGTTAAGTGCAGTCACTTTCATCTCTGGAACTCGTCTCTTTTGTCCATGTTTGGACCAAGGCTGCATTGAGGTCTGGAAATAAGTAGTCCTGGCGGAACCCAAACAGAACATCAGTAAGCAGGTTATTACTGAGTAAACATACTTGATAGCACTGTCAAGACACCTTCCATCACTTGCTGATGATCAAAAGTATACTGATGGGGCAGTAATTGGCTGGATTGGATTTCTCCCAATTTTTTGTGCACAGGACATACATTGGCAATTCTTCACATTGTTGGGTAGATGCTAATGTTTTAGATGTACTGGAACAATATGGTTAGGGATGCAACCAGTTCTGGGGCACAAGTATTCGGTACTACAGCTAGGATGTTGTCCGAGCCCATCGCCTTTGCCGTATCCAGTGTGGTCAGCTGTTTCCTGATATCACATGGAGTGAAACGAAATGGCTGAAGATTGACTTGGAGCCTCAGGAGGAAGCCATGCTGGGTCATCCACTTGGCACTTCTGGATGAGGTGGTTGCAAATGCTTCAGCCTTGTCCTTTGCACTGATATGCTGAGCTCTGCCATCATTGAGAATGAGAAAGTTTGTAGAAATTCTTTAGTTAGTTGTTTAATTAAGCCATTCATGACTGGATGTGGCAGAATTTTGATCTAAACTGTTGGTTATGGAATCACCTTGCTCTGTCTGTTGCTGCTTCCACTCTAACATGCATGCATGTGGCCCTGTGTTGTAGCTTTACCAGGTTGGCACCTCATTTTTAGGTGTGCCTGGTGCTGCTCCTGGCATGATCCCTCACGTTCCTGATTGATCCCCTGACTTGATGGTAATGGTAGAATGAGGAATATTCCAGATCATCAGGTTACAGATCGTGTTTAAGTACAATTATATTGCTGCTGATGGTCCACAGCACCTCATGGATGCCCAGTTTTAAGCTGCTCAATCTGTTCTGAATCTATCCCATTTTGCCAGGTGGTCATGCAACTGTGTGGAAAGATATACACAATGTGAAGATAGGACTTTGTCTCCACAAGGACTGTGCGCTGGTCACTCTTACTCATCCTGTCGTGGACAAATGCTTCTGCAACAGGTAGATTGGTAGTGAAAGATCAAGTAGGTTTTTTCCTTAGTTACTTCACTACCTGTCACTGGCCCAGATTGGCAGATACATCCATAAGGGCTTAGTCAGTAGTGGCGCTACCAAACCACTCTTGGTGATAGACATTGGAATCCTCTACCCAGAGTATATTTTGTGGCCTTGCTACCCTTGGTGCTTCTTGCCATTGTTGTTCAACATGGAGGAGTACTGATTCATCAGCTAGAGAGTATATAGGCAGTAATCAGGAGGTTCCTTTGCACATATTTGACTTGGTGCAGTGAAACATGATATTCGGAATCAATGATGAGGATTCACAGGGCTACTCCTTCTTGACCATATACCACTGTGCTGCTGCCTCTACTAGGTTAGTCCTGCTACTGGGACAGGGCATACACAGGAAGGCTCAAGGAAGAGTCTGGGGCATTGGCTGTAAGGTATGATTTGGTGAGTATGACTGTTAGGCTGCTGCTTGACTGGCCTGTGAGACAGTTCTCCTAATTTTGGCACAAGTCCTAGTGAGGAGGACTTTACAGTATCAACTGGGCATGATGTGCCTTTGTCGTTCCCAATGTCTGGGCCGATGCTGGGTGGACTTTTTTTTTTCTCTTTCTTGGCTTTTCTGCAATGGCTTGACATGACTGAGTGGCATGCTCGGCCATTTCCAAACGCTTTCAAGAATCAATCACATTGGGTCAGAAGTCACGTGTAGGTCAGATTGGGTAGGTACAGCAAACTTCCTGAACCAGATGATTAATTCTTGATTCTTTAGCTACAATCTAGAAGTGCCATGGTCATCATTACTGAGACTAGCTTTTTAATTCAGATTTATGAATTAACTGCATTTTAAATTCCACTAGCTGCCACAATGGGATTTAAACTTGTGTCTCCAGTACTTTAGTCTGAGCTTCTGGATTATTAGTCCAGTAACATTACCACTAAGCTACCCTATAAGAATAAGTTTCCCAATATGCCAGTTTTCAGGAAATCCTATTTTGTATATTGCCTCATTTTAATTTTTTAAATTCAATGAAATAATTGTGCTATTTAAATATTCATTTTATATGGTTTTAAATATGTGCATTTCTAGAAATGAATCACCTTCGGCTTTATTTTTATTATGCATTGATCTGTTTCTACATTTGCTTCAAACCTAATATTAGAAAAATGCTCCATGTTGTATTAGTAAAATACTTGTTTCTCTCTCCTGCAATATTTCTGGTTTATCCATTGATGACCTGTAGTGAATTCTGGGCAGTTTTACATGGTTTCCTTGTGAACCATTAGAAAAGTACATACTGTTTCTTTGGCAGCTCACCTGATTGGAAATGGATAGGTGAGCTGTATAGACCAATTAGGATCAAATTGGATCTTTGGGCTGCTGAGTTAGCAGATCTTCATTGGGTCAGCTGTTGCTAGTGGTGCGGTTGACCTCTGTGACCCTGAGTTTGATTTGTGAAAAATCAGCCAGGATTCCAACTTCTTGAGGTAATAATTCAGTTTAGAGGGTAGTGTAGAACAGGTGATGATAAATTGGTTGTGTTTTCCACTTCTCTCAATTTTCCATTGAGGTCAGTGGAGGAGACAGTTGGATGGAGCATTGAACTGGCTGCTATTGCTCTTTTGCCGCTGCTGCCCAGGTAAATTTATACACCCTGGTCACTATCCAGCAACTCCTGCAGGGAAGTACGTGTATGTGGAAATCAGATGAGCGTGCAGCTGGGCTCAGCCATGATGCCCCACCATTGCAAAAAAAACCTCCTGATGCTCACTGTCTGGGCTCACATAGGAGAGGTGGATATTCAGGAAAGGCATTTTAATGAATGCTTTGACGATGGGAGAGAAGCCAAAAAGGGAGGAAAGGGATCACAGCCTCGGTTTTGGTTGGATCTTAATAAAAATTCCAAAAGTGAGCAAATTGTGGTTAAACATCCTCCAATATTTGGTTGCCTCAGGATTATGATTTTCTGGTGTTATCTAAACTGACAACCACAAAAAAAAACAATGTATTATGCCTACTTAATCTGAGATTTATTTCTTTATGCTAGAGTCACTTGAAAGCCTGTGACCATGCTGTGGATGTTCCCATGGTGAATTTTGACTACCACCAGCAGGTAAAGGGTGGGAAGGCAGACAGACTTGTAAATGTGCTGAAACCCAAACTGGAAAAATTTCTGGACGAGTGTGGCTTCTTTTATTGTGATTCCAGTGGAGTTCAGGGGTAAGCTGATATACTCCACCCAAATTTGAATAGAACTTTTTATAGGAAGATAATACAGCAATTTTATTTGAACATAAATATTTTTCCACAGATGTCAGACTGGTACCATCAGAACCAACTGTCTCGATTGTCTTGACAGAACGAATAGTGTGCAGGCCTTCTTTGGGTTGGAGGTATGTTTTAAGTTGCAGTTATTTATTATTTCAATATTTTACATTAAAAAGTGGATCATCCAGCTTTTTTAAATCTCTGGGCAGCAAAGTTCCCATTTCAAACCCGGTCTTGACACAACAAACGGTTTGCAGCTGTTAAATGGAATATATACATCTGAGAGTTTGTGATGGTCTTGTTTTCTTTCACTGCTCAATATAGTAAGTTGCTACCCTAAGTTACCTGCAAAAGGGAAGTTTGGACTTCATTATTTGGCAAAGTTTAGTTTTCATATTTGAATCTATTTATTGGTACAGGAGCCCATAATTTTACATGGTGTCATTATCAGGTCCTTATGCAACCTTTACATAACTTGGAACTTTGTGAAGATATCAGTCTGGAAATGCAAAACACTCTTGTTCATAACAAAAGTTAATAAAATTATTAAATTACAAAGTCTTGCATGTGGATTGTATGAATCTTTGTCATTAAATGTAGTATGTATTTTATGAAGTGCTGTACATGTGAATGACGAGCAAGCAAACATTTTAAGTTCTTGGGAATGTTTTAAAGCCAAATTATAACCTTGTCTTGGATGACTGCTTAGGATAACTAAGATAGCTTAGAATGGTAAACTATTCTAGTGTTCAGTATTTAATTATAAACTACCAATATATAGTTCAACCCTTAACTGAATTTTGATTGCTTATGCCATCCTATGTTTTCCTCATCCCAATAGATGCTTTACAAGCAGCTCGACATTTTGAGACTAGCTGAGAAGCAGCAGATGGTCACAAGGTTTCAAGAAGTCTTCCGTTCCATGTGGTCAATGTGTGGTGACTCGATCAGTAAAATTTACGCTGGAACTGGAGCCCTGGAAGGAAAAGCTAAGGTACCGTACAGTTGCATACATCACTGGGAAATCTGATTGCCCAGTGCATTTTTTGCAGTTATTTTGCATATAGCTCTAGGCATTCTATGTAAAAAAAAAAAAAAAATTGTAGAACTGATGGTAGGGAACTCTCCAGTGTGATGAAATGTTATAGTTTAAGGAAATATTTTATATTGGTTTTACAGAGAACCAATGTGAAAATTTGAAATACACAAGTTGTGTGGATGTTAACAGACTCCAATTACTGTACATTCTGACTATATATTCTATAGGTAGGGTGTTTATAGAGGGGATTCGAGGGAAATTTTTTTTCACCTAGGTAATGATGGGGATTTGGAACTCACGTCTGAATGGTGGTAGAGGCAGAAACCCTCAACATTTAAAGAGTACTAGGACATGCACTTGAAGTACTGTAATCTACATGGCTATGGATCAAGAGCTGAAAAGTGGGATTAGACAGGCTACTTGTTGGCTGCCACGGATGCAAGGAGCCAAATGGCCTCCCTCTGCTATACATTTCTGTGATTCTATGCATGTACTATTGAAAATTTAGTGCAATGTATAGCACTGTACATTATTGTTAAAAAGATTTAAAGCAAAACCTTGAGCTTTGTCTTTTCAAATCGATGCTGGGAGGATGTTTTACCTGATGAGGGAGTCTAGAACTAAGGGGTATAATCTCAGGATAAGTAGCCAGCCACTGAGTTGAGAAATTTTCCTTACTCAGAGTAAGAATCTTTCAAATTATCTATCGCAGAGGGCTATGGATGCTTTGTTTTTGATTGTATTATATGCTAAGAATTTTGGACTTTTGGATTCTATGGAAATCAAGGGATAGAGGGATTAGGTGAGAAGATGGAATTGAGGTTCCACTAGCTATGATCTTATTGAATGGCCAAGCAGGCTCGAAGGACTATATGGCCCATTGTTCCTACTTTTTATGTCCTTTTGTCTTCGTTTAAATGCAAGATACTACCCTCATCCTTGATTGTTTTTGACTGCACTGAATAACAAAAGAAATAACTGTAGGTTAATCAGTAATATTGATCTACTTTTCTTTTCCTGCTTTCTCTGGGTGTTTTCCTAATGGTGAGTTAAATATACCAAAAGCTTAATAGAAAATTGACCTAGTAACACTTGTATTTACGTAGCACACTTTTACATCTAAATATCTTCAAGTGCTTCACGCAGTGACTGGCTTTGAAGCACAGAGAATGTTTCGATAATGTTAATACTATGTGTATTAATGCAATTATAAAATTAAATAATGAATTTCATTATTCACAGTAATGTAAGTGCTTTTTTTCCTGTAGGGTGGAAAGCTTAAGGATGGAGCTCGCTCAGTGACCAGAACCATTCAGAATAATTTCTTTGACAGCTCCAAGCAAGAAGCTATTGACATCTTACTACTTGGTAATACCTTGAACAGTGACTTGGCAGATAAAGCTCGAGCGCTCTTAACAACAAGCACGTTGCATGGTAAGATAATTTTGCTTCTCTAAATGGGTGTAGTGAATTTCAAACATTTTAGTAAGTTTATATAACAATCAACTTGTAAACTAATGCATAACTAAAGCTGTTGTTAAACTTGAAAGCCAGTTTAAGCCTTCAAAGCAGCTTTTAAGTCGCAATTTCTTTTTTAGGAAAATTACGTTTGACTTTTTAAGAAATGCAAGAAACAGAATTTAGCATACAATTCGTGCTGAGGTGCCCCAGATTTTTTCTGAAAGGGATTTTGACTGCAAGTACCTTTTACCTTTTGAGCTTCTAGAAGAGCATCAAGTTAAAAATAATCTGGATGTTTACCAGTCAGAAAAGACCATAATTTGGAAAAAAAATCATCCCATCATCCTGGTGGGAGGACTTTTACTGATGAGGGCATGGATGACTGACAAGAGTCAAATTCCACGATTTGTCAATATTTTAATTGCCTTTACTCATTTACTGTAGTTCTACACAATTGAAAAGAAAATTTATCTTTCCTTGCTAAGGCACTCATTTTACTTCCTCTCCTGTGCATGTTCAGATCATGGGATGAATAATCGTACAATTAAGCCTTTAACAAAAATCTGCACAATAAGGGCCTCAAGTGACTTGCTCAAATATTTTCCCTGATTTCAAATAGAACATTTTCTAAGTTGGACTACCATGGAAGGCATTGCCCTTGTTTTTTTTTATCCTAGTACCTAGACCAAGTGATTATTCTTCTAAGTATGAGTAGGTAAAGAAAGACTTTATGCAGCTCCTTATGTGTTGAAGAACTAACTGTAAGTACTTCACAATTAGGTCTGTGCAAATAATACAGTGAAGGACTAGTTAGTCTGTTTTTGGTGGTATTGAAGGAGAAATGTAAATCAGGACTTTGGGAGCACTCTCTATTGATATTGGAGTCTTGGAGTCATTGATGACCATCTAAACCACTGGACTGTGCAGATACATTTAACATCTCAACCAAAGGATGGCACTTTGAGAAATACAGCACTTTCAGATTTCCAGCATAGACAGAGAAAAATATTGTTGAGAAAAATTTATATGTAAAGTTGATAGTGTGACTTTGAATTGTGCTCAACCAAAACCTAGTTAGGTCAAAATATTGGTCTTTGGGCAAACAAGGAACCTTTTTAATACTGGGTATGAATAGGCTATAGCACCTGACACTATGTACAGTTCTGATTTCCCTAAGTGACAGACTAAAAATTAAGAATTTGTGTTAATTTCTAAGAAAGTTATACGAACTCGAACAAATCAACAGATTCACTAGATTTCACTACTTTATACCATGTTTCTAAACAATTAAAACACTAAGCCTTTGTGCTCATCTCAGTAACTTTGAACTGTGTCCCTGATGAAAATCTTTTTTGCAACCTTCTATGTAAGAGATGAACTCCCACAAAGTCCCTTATTTGTAAATGACCCAAATAGTGGCACCCCAAAATAGAGCAAAACTGAAGAACATGGGTGATAGCCTGTTTATATCTATCCCTTTTGATGTCCAGGCTACATAATGAACGTTCACTTACACAATTAATTGTTACTCGTTCACTTTGAATCACTGCTTGCAATGGCTGACCTGTCAAAAAGGTTATTTTTGGCAATGCTTTACTCCCTCTAGCCTACCTAGCCACAGTATTCCTTTTGTGTATTTCTAACAATAGTGGATCCCATTTGTTGTCTACTTCTTTTAAGATTTTCTGTTCCACCACTTCATATCAACAATGTACTCCACATACTTCTCAGATCTTTAGAAAGAAGCAACTTGCATTTATGTAACACCTTTTGTGTGCTTTAGATGTTCCAAGGCACTATACAGCCAGTAAAGTACCTTTGATGTGTAGCCACTGTATAAGGCAGGAACCATGACAGCCAAGTTGCTTATAGCAAGGTCCCAAAAACAACATTGAAATAAATGACCAGATCATCTGCTTTAGCACTTGGCTGAGGGACAAATATTGGTCAGAACATCAGGGGAACTCCCCTGCTCCTCAAATAATCCCATGGGATATTTTACCACAACCTGAGACAGGCCTCAGTTTAACATCTCACCTGCAAGACAGTGCCTCTGACAGTGCCTCACCCCATAAGTTATCGTGCAAGTAGGAAACACTGGTGTAAGAAAGACTAGTATGGAGCCAGGACGAGGTGCTCAGATCAAGGCTGAAGTTTAAGATCTTGAGTGGTAATCTCAGGCTAACTATCAGTACCTTACACAGGCAAGTATAGATAAGATCAACTGAAGTGTGATAAGAGAGGTGGGTGCAGGCTTCCGATTTTCTGACATTGGGACCAGTTCTGGAATGGGGGAAGCTGCTGAGGAGGAATGGACTTCACAAGAAATAGATGCGTACCAGTGTGTTTGAAGAAATTGTAAATAAATATGTGTAGATTTGAGCTAGTATAATAGGGCAATGCAGAACAGATTTTTCATTAAGAATAATTAGGATAAAGGGATTAGAGGTGTTAAAGGATAACCTGAATTATGCAAGGAGTTTAAATAATAAAGTGAATGAGCTAGAAGTACTGATTGGGAGGAAATAGAGGGGACAGGAATGACAAACCTAGTTAATAATGAATGATTGTGGAGTTGGGTGTTGCAGGAAGATAAGGCAGGTGGTGAGGTATTATTTGTTATCGGGTATACTTATAGTGGGCTTAAAGTGGTAGAGTTTCTTTGCATGTGACAGTAAAGAGTTAGTAATAGAACAATGCTTGCAGGCCACCAAATAATCAGTGAGACTAATGCAATTTTGTGGGAGATATTAAAATAGATCAGTGCAGGATCTTCAATTGTAATCCTGGGTGAGTTTTATCTTCTTATTGACTAGGGTGCACAATGGGAAGTCTTTATGCGAGCAGGAATTCATTGAAATTGTGAGCGACGTGGTATGTTAGAAAACCCACGAGGAGTAATGGAATATTGAATTTCATTTTAATGAGTCAATAATAGGAAAGTAAGGGAACATTGGTTGGTGACCATAATATACTGACAGTGGGCCGATATTGAGGGTCAAAAATAAAAGGAAGCAATTTAAGATGAGAAATTAGTTATTCATGAGATGTGAGCATCACTAGCAAAACTAGCATTAATTTCTCAGTGTTATTAGGGAGGGAATTCCAGTACTTTGACCCAGAAACAGTGACGGAAGAGTGATATAGTTCCATAGGATGGCGTGTGACTTGGAGGTGGTGATATTCCCATGTGTCTGATGCTTTTGTTTTCCTAGGGGGTAGAAGCCATGAGTTTCAAAGATGTTTTTGAAGGATCCTGGCTGCATTATTGCAGTGCATCTTGTAGATGGTACACATTGCTGCCACTGTGGTGGTGGTGGTTGGGGAGGGTGAATGTTTAAGTTGCTGGATGGTTTGCTGATCAAGTGGGATACTTTTGTCCTGGATGGTGATGAGATTCTTGACTGTTTTTGGAGCTCCAGTCATCCAGCTAAGTGGGGAGTATTCCATCGCTTTCCTGCCTTGTGTCTTGTAGACAGTGGGCAATCTTTGGGGAGTCAAGAGATGAGTTTCTCACCATGGAGTTCCCGGTCTCTGACCTGTACTTGTGGGCAGAGATTGATCCAGTTAAGATTCTGGTCAATGTTGATGGTGGGGGATTTAGCAATGGTAATGCCATTGAATGTCAAGGGCAGGTGGTTAGATTCTCTTGTTGGAGATGGCTGTTGCTTGTCACTTGTGCATGTTACTTGCCACTTAGGGATGGGCAATAAATGCTGGCCCAGCCAACGAAGCCCACATCCATGAATGAATAAAAAAATCATGGCAGGTCAAGCTTAAGTGCTGTCCCAGTCTTGCTGCATGTTTGCATGTACTGCTTCGGTATCTGAGGAGTTGTGAATGGTGCTGAACACTGTACATTCATCAGCAAACATCCCCACTTCTGACCTTAAGATAAAGCTGCTAAAGATGGTTCAGCCTAGGACACTAACCTGAGGCTGAGATGATTGCCTTCCAACACCCACAACTGTCTTCCTTTGTGCTAGGTATGAGTCCAATCAGTGAAGAGTTTTTCCCACTGATTCCCATTGACTTCAATTTTGCTTGGACTCCTTCATACCCAACTCTGTCAAAGCTGCCTTTATGTCAAGGGCAGTCACTGTCACCTCACCTCTTGAATTCAGCTCTTTATCCCATGTTTGGACCAAGGTTGCAATGGGGTCTGAGGTCAAGTGCCCCAAACTGGGCATTGATCAGCTGGTTGCTGTTTGATAGCACTTACACCTTCCATCACTTTACTTATGATTGGGAGTAGACTGTGTGGGTGGTAATTGGCTGTATTGGACTGCTTTTTATGAACAAGACATGCTTGGACAAATTTTCAAATTGTTGGGTAGCTACCAATGTTGTAATCATACTGGGCAACTGAGCTAGGAGCACAGCTAATTCTGGAGTGGAAGTCTTGATGTACTACAGTTGGGATGTTGTCAGGGCCTTTACAGTATCCAGTGCATTCAGCCATTTATTGATAGCGCATGGAGTCAATCGAATTGGTGGAAGACTGGCACCTGTGATGCTGAGAACCTCAGGAGGCGGCTGAGATGGATCATCCACTCGGCACTTCGGGCTGAAGGTGGTTGCAAATGCTTCAGTCTTGTCTTTTGCACTGAAGTGCTGGGCTCTGCTTTCATTGAAGCTGGGGGTGTTTGTGATGCTGCCACCTCCTCGTGTTAATTGTTTAATTGTCCATCACCATTTAGGACTAGATGTGGGGACTGCAGACTGTGGCTACTAACTCTATAAAAATATATAGAAATATGTAAGGTACTGTGATCTAAATCAAGACAGAATTCTGCTGGGTTCTTCACAAGGAATATGTTTAGCAAATAGAAAACTTTTTTGAGCAAAATTGGGGAAAAGGCTTTATTACATTGCCAAGAAACAATGCATGCAAGATGTAGCAGACAACAGGGACCAGAAAGAAGCCTTTCATCCAAGTTGACATCTATCAGTAAGTGCAGATCACGACCAGCTAAAGTAGTGGCAGAAACTTAGCTTTTGAATAATTGGGATCACATCTTGTTAGAAGCTGTGTTCTTCTAATTGATGAGAAAGAGATTTAATTAGAAAGTGTGCGGTGAGTTGCTGGTTCACAAGATGCAAAAGAAACTGAATACTGGAGCTATAGAAAAGAGCTAACTTACGCTTGAAATGGTTTCATAAGTAATGATTGCCATTTGGTAGTATGGCCAGGCTTCACGTGCACCTTCACAGGTTATTTACTCGTGGTGGGGACTTTTGATCTCTGTCTCAGTTTGACACTCTCTTCACCAACCAAACCTTCAGGAAAGTTATGCTTCACATTTTCTTGTTTCTTCATTGAAAAGTTTCTCATTTCCTCATTGAAAAGCAGTATCACTTGGTTGATTTACACAGTTTTAGATGTGTAATTAATCAAGAATTTTACTCCAATGACCAGTTGCTTGGCAATTCTTATAGAAAATTCTGGAAGACCAAATGTTAATAACATGGGTAGTTTGGATCTGGTAGTGCAGGCCCACATGGCAAAGTCAGGAACCACTTGACTTGCCCCAACAAAAAGTCTGCTGTTAAATGTAGAGTGTTCCTCTTGAGGCTTGAGTGAAGCTACTGGAGCAGGTGGCATGCTTTCACAAGACATTGTAACCTTGAGCCATTAAGTAAAGACAACTATTTTGGCACAGTTATACTCCAAGCCAGATGGATCGCACAGATCCTTTGGAGTCCCACTGTCAATTTTGGCACTATTTTAGTATGATCAAATTGGGATGTGGAAGCAGAGTGAATAAGCAAAAAATGGTGCAGTTCCTACCATAGATATAATCATCTGTTTCTTGGAATGAAGTTAACCTTGCACTGAAATTTTCTTAAAGGCCCTTGTGAAGTGATTGCATTATTTTGAATGTGTCTGGGTCACTTCAGTGGGGCAGAAAAGGTTGAAATCTGATAAATGTTCAAAATTATGGGAGTTTGATGTAAACTGAAAAGTGTTTCTGTTAGTCAGGGCATAAATTAGAAGTTTTTGTAGGCAATGGTTTGTTAGGATGTGGAATTCCCCATCAGGAGTAGTGTTAGGAGGAAAATTCATGATGGGTTTTGAAATGTAAGTGGACAAGTATTTGAAAAAAGAAAAACTTTAGAAGTAATGAAGAAACCACTGTAGAGTATGACTAAATAGCTGTCTCTTTCGAGGAGTAAAGAGCCAAATGGTTTCCTTTCCTTTTTCAGTGTGCATGGGTACGGGAGCCTGCATTTAGAGAATGTCTTTCGTGACTATAGGATGTCCCAACAAGCTTCACTTTGAAAATACCTAATTGGCTATATAGTCGCTTAAGTAAAGAAAGGAAACACTGCAACCAATTTGCACACAGCAAGCTCCCACAAACAGAAATGTGATAATGACCAGATAATCTGTTTATTTAATGACATTGCTTGAAGGATAAATATTGGCCTGGACACCAGAGAACTTCCCTCCTCATCTTTGCTTGATGCCATGAGGTCTTTTACACCCAGCGGAGAGGGCAAATGAGGCCTCGATTTAAAGTCTCATCAGAAAGCCTGCACCTCTGACAGGACAACACTCTTTCAGTATTGCACTAGAGTGTTGGCCTAGATTTTTTTTTTGCTTAAACCTCTGGAGTGGGACTTGAACCCATGACCCTCTGACTTAGAGGTGAGGGTGCTACCCAATGAACTATGGCTAATGTGCGGTTAAACCCCTTTCAGGCAATTAGAAAAAAAATAGACTTTGTTATGGTTAGGTGAGGAGGGGTCAAATGGCTCTCCCTTTTCCCACTCCTCGGTTGACCGCAACAACTTTTTTTAAAAAAATGCTAATTCAGTAATTTACGTTCTGTGACTGTAAAAGACAGTCGGACAGTTTTCTTTTTTTAGTAGAAAAGACGATAGTATTTATTGTAGTTAACCTGGTCTAAGTAAAATAATAGAAACTCTCCAACTTTCACATGCACCGACACATTCAACAATTCACACACCTAATTCGACAGAGTGGGAGGATGGATTAAATGATATCTTAAAGTCCAGTAAAGATTAAAATTATATGGTTCTCATAGGCTAATGTCTTGGATGGCTGAGCTCAGTGGTCCTTCTGGTTTTGATGTTGAGGCAGTTTAAAGATGTAGACTGACAATTTATCTATTCTTCTGGGGATAGGGTTTGGAAGTTATAAATCTATCTGTGGCATGTAGATAGTCAAACAGCAGACAGTGTTCAAGCTTTCAAGATTGGTGAAGAGGGAGAGAGAACGAGGCCCTCACAGGGGGCTTGCCACTTCAGCATTTTTTCTGCTTCCGTCTCTGATCTGGAGAGCACAGTTCCTTAAAAAGAGTTATCTGGCTTGTCACGTGATCCTCTCACTCTCTCCATCTATGAAGTGACCTAAAATGGTCATGGCTACTGTATTCCAGGTGGATGATTTGATTAGATTATGGCTGGCTGAATTCCTTTCTCAGCCAGAGTTTATTGCCTGAGGTGATCATATCTAATGCCCACCCAGATGATTGTCGGGACATTGTGAATGGATTTGGAGATGATCCCATTCTTAGTCCTTTGAAGCAGTTGTGATTTCTAGACAGGCTCCACTTAATGACTTTGGAATTTATCAAATACAGTGCAAATTTTCAGCCATCCTTGAAGCTGCGGTTTCAAGTAACTGGATTATGGCTTTGGCCTTTTTAAAATCCAATCAGTGGTTTCCAACCAATAAATTTATGAAGTCAATTTTTTAAAGCATGGCTTTGTAACAAATTGCAGTGTGCAACTGAACATTCCCATAAGTGTATTTATTTCCAGGAGGAAACAAAATCCATGTTTCTTCTTAGTATTGAATGTGTATTTTAACTTCTTGTCAAATGTCCACAAAAGATTTCTGGAGATTTGTAATGCAGAATTTTAAAATACAATTGTAGAAATGCATTTCCAAGAACTAAGTTTTTAATCTTCTCCATTTTGATTAGGCAAATTGTTGCTGAATCTTTAAAATCTTCCACACTGAAGATCTGGATGTTGGAAACTAGCTACATTGTTTCCCCTTATAAAAAGGAAGGGCTGCCAGGAATTGTCATTTAATAACTAAAAATGTATTACAGTTTTTAACTTTGTGTTACTTGTTGCAATTTGGTACCAGCTGGCTGACTTGACAGCAGTCTCATCTGAGTCACAAGGTTTTCAGATCAAGCCACACTCCGGATTTAAGCACTGAGGGAGGCTGTATTGTTGGAAGTGCTGTCTTTGCGATGAGCTGTTAATCCGAGGCACCGTCTGCTCAAGTGGATTTAAATGACACCAAAACGTGATTCGTTAATTTCCTGTTTGCTGGGATTTGAAGGCAAATTAGTCAGTGTTTGCTTACGTGGCAACAGCGACCACATTTCAGAAAAGTAACCCTTTCCTGTAAAATACTATGGGATTGCCTAAAGACATGGTGAGGCATTATATGAGTACACATTCTTCGGTCTTCCGATCTCAGTATATACAGTACATAGGACAGAACGTTGGTTGCTCGCAATCTGTTTTCCATGCAAATAGGATTTTAATACTGGGGTTTGCATATTATTTCACCTATATTTTTAACAGGTTTCCATTTTTGTACATCTTATTTTAAATTTTGATTCATGATTGTTTACCATTCCTATTGAAAAATCAGTTCAGGCTGCAGCAAAAATTGCTATTAACAGTTGCGACAGAAAACTTCCTCAACTTTCTGGATGTTTTTAAAAAAGTGTTTTGTTGATATGGTCATGAAACAACAACTGTTGAATCATCCTGCTCAGTGCTGTACGTGAGTGAGAAGTCCTGAACACATTACAAGAAGGAATTCCTGCTCTCTCTGCACGGTTCTGAAGGGGAAGTAAGCCAGGACTATTACCCCCTATTTCTAAATAGTAATTCAATCATCAGGTGTGAAAATTTTATGCTCAGCTGTGATTTTTTTCTTCTGTCAGTCTTCTCTTACTGACTTTTTAAAAATTTGTCCTTGGGATGTCGCTGGCAAAGCCAGCATTTATTACCCATCCCTAGTTTCCCTTGAGAAGGTGTTGGTGAGCTGCATGCAATTCATCTGATGTAGGCACTCCTACAGTGCTGTTAGGGAAGGAGTTCCAGAATTTTGACCCAGGAATGGTGATTTAATTGCAAGTCAGGGTGGTGTGTGACTTGGAGGGGAACTTGTTAGTAGTAATGTTCCCATGTGTCTGCCACCTTTGTCCTAGAGGTAGAGGGTGTGGGTTAGGAATAGCCTTTGTGAGCTGCTGCAATGCATCTTGTAGATGCTACATATTGCTGCCACTGTGTGCCAATGGTGGTGGAGTTAATATTTAAGGTGGTGGATGGGGCGCTGAACAAGCGGGCTGCTTTGTCTTGGATGATTTTGAGCTTCTCTAGTGTTTATTGGAACTGCACTCATCCAGGCAGGTGGTAAGTATTCCATCACACTCCTGACTTGTGCTTTGTGGATGATGGACGGCCTTTGGGCAGTCAGGAGATGAGTTACTCACTATTAGAATTCCCAGCATTTGACTTTTACAATGATTAATGTTACTAATAAATATGTGCAGATTCGTGTGCGGTGGAAATAAGTTTCACAATGTTTTCAAACTGCGTATTTCTAGCATTTTTTGTGTTGCATGGTGAGATTTCTTTTTACTTATGAAAGACCTTCCTATGCTTAATTGTGTTTAATGCTTTTTCTTCTCCTCTTGCTGTGGTTGCAGTTCCAGAATTGACACTTCAATCAGGTACAGTGCTTTGCCTAAAACCTTCTGAAGTAACAGCAAATCTGCCACTCTTTTCGTAAAGTAACCATCTTTTATTAATTGCTTAACATTTTCAAAAGGTATCAAATCTTTTTATTATTCTGTATAGATGACTCATTAAGGTTTAAGTTTTAAGATTGCTTTTCAAGATGGGTGAAAATTTGAAGATTTGTTCATAGCTGAGCAATACATATAGCATAGCAGTAGCATATCACTTATTACAATAAATATTCTTGCTATTAGGGACTGAAACTTCATTCACATTTATATGCATTATATTTACATTACAATTCAGGTCTCACTCGAGTACTGCCAAAAATGTATGGTCTATGGTAAACTTTTTAAAAATAGCTGCATGTACAAACACATCTTAAAAAATAGTAGTGAAGATGCTCATTTGATATTTATTGATGATTAATTCCTGTAATAGCTTATTCTAAAGTTTCTCCCGAGAGAGATTTTATACCCTGCCTTCAAAACTAGTTCCTACTTAGTTTACTCTCAGGCCATGTTAGCAGTAGTTTGAGAGACAAGTCTGCTGATTTGTCAGTCTGCTAAAGTAAAAGGAACTAAATTCATGATATACCTCTCATGTATAGGTAGCCTGAAAGCACAAATATTTTGTGTAGAACTTTCCTCTTCCCATTCCCACAAGTAACATTGAAACCTTATGCAATGACCAGGGTCACCAGAAAATTGTACGATATGCAAAAGTTGTCCCCACTAGCGCAAATCATGCTCAGCTTACCTCATTCTGAATGATGGGTCCTATTGCAGTTGATCAGACTGCAGGAATTCTTGATCTTGTAATTCATGAGTATTTATGGGGCATGAGAGAACGACGAGGGAGAGAGATGTGGAAAGAGAGAGAAGAGGAAAGTGACAATGTGAACTGAGCAAGGAGCAGAAGGAGAACACCAGTGGGGACTGGAAGGAGAAGCAGCAAATATTTTCCAGTCTGAATTGGGTGGAGGAGGTGGAGAAAATTGGTGGTATGAATTGGGGAAAGGAAAGGGTGTGAAGAAGAGTGAGCATGAACTGAGAAAAAAGTGGCTTTGTGAACTGGGATGAGTGCAGGAATGTTAAATGAATTGATTATTAGTTTAATAATTGAAAGCACTAGTACTATTCAAATAGCTTACAATTTACCCCAAAGAAATAATGGAAGTCACTGCAACTTTTACCAAATATTCCTTCAAATGACAGACGCATAATCCAAAGTGGGCAGTGAAATGGGATTAGTTTATAATTTATAGTCACTGGAAAGGAATTTCATGAAGAGGATGCTGTATGCATTATGCCTGATTCTAGCTCTTTCTGATACATTGTAATGCACACAGCAGTGTAATTGAGAGCCATGGTAAGTGTGACAGCATCATCCTTTAGAACATTTTAGGATTATGCGCAATTCAATAGGTTATATTTTCCTATAAAATTGGCTTAAATCCAGCTGTACAGATTTAATAGTTCATACAATGTTGTTGCATCTAGAATATTGATATTAAGGCAGTACTTAATTCAAGGTGTCAGTGGTAATGGAAAGATTAGTGCATTTAATTTTTTAATGGGCTTTGTAAATGATATCTAGTTTACTAAATCTGCTGCTGATCTGACTATAGGACATCATAGTGGTATTGTCACTGGACTGGTATTCCAGGGACCCAGGGTAATGTTCTGGGGACCAGGGTTCGAATCCCACCATGGCAGATGGTGAAATTTGAATGAATTCATAAAAAATCTAGAAGAATTTAAAAGTCAATCAGGTGTTTTGATCTATCTAATTGGTTGTCTATAGTAATGGAAATTTTCAAAAACTTCAGTAGAATGGAAGACATCCTGCAAGAATTTTACACTTGCTTCATGGGCTGATCTTGTGGAAAAGGCACCATAATTATAGATTCTTGTGTATACTAGGGAAGGTTGTATTTTAGAATTAAATAATGTATTCACCTACTGATAGAATTTAGAAAATTAAGTGCATCTAAAGATCCTGGGAACTGAATCAAAAGCTGATGGGAGTCAGCTGATTGTGGCCCAGGCAGTCTCCTTACTATGCAGCCTTAATCAGCATAAAGCACAAGAGATTTTAACTCTTGGGCTTCATCTGCTTAGGCCCTGTCACACTCCTGTGGGGTCTCAGGTGGCAGGGGTTACTGGAGTAAAGGATCAGGAGAGCATTGTGGTTGGGGGAATGCAAGGCAAGCCCAGACTCGCAAGGCTTCCACGTAGATTGTGGAGGATGACTTCCATTTATAGGCCTCAAGTTAAAATTGCAAACGGGCTGCAATTATGTCATTGAAGCCAGATCTTCATTATCCAAAGGAGGACTCTGCTACCTTTTCCTCTGCCCTCTCATTTGCTCAAAGAAGCTCATTAAACTTCCACCAAGTAAAGGCAGTGAAATTGACTTGATTAAATCTAGCACAAACATAATAGGCCAAATAACTGCCTCCTGTGCTCTAATCATTCTATGAAGTCACAATGGCCTTATTAAGTTTGCTTTGTTTTGGCCCTAATTTTGCATTCGTCATGATGGTGAAGCTGTCAGCATTCACCGTCTTAACTCCTTTGAAACTGACTGCAGCGCCTGGTGTTCACACGTATGCAATTAAATGCGGAATTCTATAAGTTGCTGTCAGGGATACTGTGCTCCTCCTCCGATAAAATCAGTAATTTGCTGTGAACTTCAACTTTTTACAACAATTCTCATTGTAGAACATAACATAAGAACTAGGAGCAGGAGTAGGTAATTTAGCCCTTTGAGCCTGCCCCGCCATTCAATACGATCATGGCTGATCTCATTTCGGTCTCAGCTCCAATTTCCCACCCTCTCCCCAAAACCTTTCAACCCGTTACTAATTAAAAATCTGTCTATCTCGTCAAATTTATTCAGTGCCTGGCATCCACCGCACTCTGAGGTAGTGAATTCCACAGATTCACGACCCTTTGAGAAAAGTAATTCCTCCTCATCTCTCATTTAAATCTAATATCCCTTAGCTTAAAAATATGGCCTCTTGTTCTAGAATGCCCCACAAGGGAAAACATCTGCTCCACGTCTACTTTGTCTATCTCCTTTAGCATCTTATATCCCTCAATTAGATCTCCTCTCATCCTTCTAAACTCTAGTGAGTATAGGCCTAAACTGCTCAATCTCCCCTCATAAGACGAGCCCTGCATCTCTGGAATCAATCTAGTGAACCTCCTCTGAACTGCCTCCAATGCAACTACATCTTTCCTCAAGTAAGAGGACCAAAACTGCACTGTATTCCAGGTGCTGTCTCACCAATGCCTTGTACAGTTGGAACAACATTTCCCTATTTTCACACTCTATTCCTTTAGCAATAAATGCCAAAATTCCATTTGCCTTCCTTATTACCTGCTGTACCTGCATACTAGCTTTCAGATCCCTCTGCACTGAAGCATTCTGAAGTTTCTCTTCATTTAAATAACACGTCGCCTTTTTATTCTTAAATAATGAAAATGTTACACCTTGTTGAATGAAGCGTAAATAAGTTTTTAATAGCATATTAAGTCATCACTTCTGAATAACTTTTCTGCCCCTGATAAATTTATTTCAGAAGCCTAGAGTGTCATTCCTTCCATTCCAAGTTGAAAAATTCCAAGCATCCTTTAAGTAATCAATTTTTAGTTTTTTACTTCCTGTTTGCTGGCTTTGAAAATTCTTCATTCTGATTGGCTAATTATCCTGCTTGATGTTCCTAATGCCAGAGATCCCCTATAGCTGACAGCAAATGAAATTGGCATCATCATAAGGGACATTGATACCACAGAGCCCACTAGTTCTTTTGTGACCACTTTTAATCAAAGTCAGCTGCTAGTTGCAAAATCTGAGCCATTTTTTCAACAGTCTTCCCAATGCCTCCTCAAATTTGAATAATTTTCTATTTCTTTTAACTTAAAGATTAGATATATTCTGAGTTAACTTGCCAGGAACTAGACTATGTGTATAATAACTTGTTAAATGTGGAGGAAAACTGTGTGTTGTTACTTTACAGCTTCCCCTCGAGTCTTGCATGGGATGTGTGAAAACTATCATAAGTATACAAAACCAAAACGTATCAGAATCTGTGTTGGAACGTGGAATGTAAATGGTGGAAAGCAGTTTCGCAGCATTGCTTTCAAGAATCAAACTCTGAATGACTGGCTGTTGGATGCACCAAAAAAAGTTAATGTTCAGGAATTTCAAGGTAAGATCTTGTATTTAATGGCCTGCAATTTGTGGCAAAAATAATGATGAAGCAATCAGTACTCACCATCATTACTGTGTAAGACCGGCAGTAACTCCTGGTGTCCCCTTGTGCAGTTAAATTCAGAAATCCGTAAGTTGCTGTCAGTGATATCCTGATCCTCCATAGGCTATGCTAATAGTCTTTACTGATGGAAGAATTTAGAACTCACTGGCTTGTCATGAACTTCATCTATTCTTGCTGCAAGTATCAATGATGAAAGCAAGCTGTTATATATTTAAATCTCTGATCTATGCAGACATGACACACCATGTGTGTGTGTAACAGGAATTTATTTACAGTGCCCACACCCAGTTTTAATAAATCAAGCACAGTGAGCATAGATCAGCCACAGAAACACACAATCAAACGAAGCAAATGAGCCAAAGAACACTACACAAGCCTTATTCATTCAGGAGTAACTTCAATTTTTAAATTATTGCTTTTACATTTCTCACCCTTGTTTTCAAATCCGTCCATGGCCTCTCCCCTCCCTATCTGCGTAATCTCTCACAGCCCCATAACATGTTGATATCTGTGCTCCTCTAATTCTGGCCTCTTGAGCACCTCTGTTTTCAGTTATTCAATCAATGGTGGCTATCTTCAGCTATCTGGGCCCTAAGTTCTGGAGTTTCCTCCCTAAACTGCTCCACCTTCCTATCTTGCTTTCCTCCTTTAAGACATCCCTTAAAATCTACCTCTTTGACTTGTTTTTGGTCATTTGTCCTAATAACTCCTTTTATGGCTTGGTGTTATTTTCATGGAATTGTTACAGAAGGAGGCAATTTGGCTTGTCAAATCCATGCTGTCTTTCCATAAGAGCTATTTAGCTAGTCCCATTTTCCACCTTTTCCTTGCAGCCTTACAAGGTTTTTTTCTCTTCAGGTGCTTATCCAATTCCGTTTTTAAAAACCATAATTGAATCTGCCTCCACCACCCTATCATAGAATCATAGAAAGTTTACGGCACAGAAGGAGATCACTAGCCCATCGTGTCTGTGCCAGCTGGAAAAAAGAGAGCCACCCAGGCTAATCCCACTTTCCAGCATTTGGTCTGTAATGCAGCAAATTATGGCATTTCAGGTGCATATCCAGCCACCTTTTAAATGAGATGAGATTTTTCTGCCTCAACCACCCTCTCAGGCAGAGTTCCAGACCCCTTCCACCTTCTAAGTGAAAAAAAGTTTCCTCATCTCCATTCTAATCCTTCTACCAATCACTTTAAATCTATGTCCCCTAGTGACTGACTTTTCTGCTAATGTAAACAGGCTCTTCCCATCTCTTCTACCCAGGCCCCTCACAATTTAGTACATCTCAATCAAATCTCCCCTCAGCCTCCTCTGTTCCAAGCAGAATAACTCCAGCCTATCCAATCTTTCTGCTGAGCTGTGTTTTTCCAGTCCTGGCAACATCTTCATAAATTTCCTCTGTACCCTCTCAAGTGCAAATACATCCTTTCTGTACTGCACACAGTACTCAAGTTGTGGCCTAACTAATGTTTTCTACAGATTAGTGGCTGTGCAGTTCACTGCCCAAGTCTCCCACTCTGGAATTCCCCCTCTGAATTTCTCCACCTCTCTTGTCTTTTTATGACACTCCTTTAAAGCTGTCTTTCACTGAGCGGTTGTCCACCTCCTAATTTGTCCTCCTTGGTTCAGCATCTTTTCTTTTACCCCTGGCACCTATGTGAAGCATTTTGGGTTATTTTTATATGCTAAAAGCTCGATCTATATGCAAGTTGATGTAGTATTCCCCTTGTGTTGGGCTGTTTGGTTTCAGGGGTCAAGTTATACAGTTTGTTTCTACTTTCACCCTGTTTTGTTCAGCATCCCTATTGTACTGTGTGTGTTTCTTTACCTCCCATTGCATCACTTTTTTTCTCCAAAGGACCTTCTCCTCACTTATTTTTTGAATGTCTTTTTGGTAGGTTTTCTTTTTCCCTCTCCTGATGTCTCTTTAACCTCATGCTTTGAATTCCTGTTTCCCATGTCTCTCTTTCTTGGATTATAATTTATTGCCTTTTTGTCAATATCAGTTTACTCCAATCACCCACCAACCCGAATCCTAAATATTCTCCTCTAAAGTTATGATGAGATAAACTATGCAACCTTTCAAAATATTTACTTCTCTAACACACACACCGCCCCCCCGCCCCCACCACCCCTCAATTATGTATTAGCCTGTCCCCTTCATCCTAAGTTCCAACCGTGCAAAATAATGGTTTGTTGAAGCTTCTGCAATGGTTTGTGGCTGCTGTATGTAAAATCTATAGAATGCACTGTATAAATTAGTGCACACGCAATGATTCACACCAGCCTGGGCCTCTTGTGCTTACCACTTCTTTCCTTCCTGACCCTGCCAAATTTGAGTACTAACAAATTTTCTTCCACTTTTTATCCCAGACAAGGGGAGCAGACCTGTGGACATTTTTGCTATTGGATTTGAGGAAATGGTTGAGCTGAATGCAGGAAATATTGTAAGTGCAAGGTATGTAGCAATACATATTTTTAGTTTTTGTCATCCTAATGAAGAAATGAAGTGAAAGACAAACTGCACTTTACTTTTTATTGCCACTTTTATTTGATGTGGTTACCACAAAAAACAAGTGTTTGTACTTTTGGGGTTAGGTTTCTTTAAGCAGGCAATTTCTGATTCATGGTAACATAGAATTAATTTTTGTGTTGAATTGCATTTAAATGGCATGAACAATTGAGTTCCCTTTTTGTCCACTAATGTTATGACCCAGAATTATTTTTTTTTTAAAAAGCATTGTATTATTCAGTTGCATTTATTTATTATATTTCGAGGCTTTCAATTAATCCTCATCAAGACCTTATCCTACTGCTGCGGGTATGTCCACACCATGTGGTAAGCCCATCATCTTCAGCTGTGCAGGCAGGGGTCAGTCAACGTGGAGGGGTGTGGGGGAAGATCCCTCCTTGGCAGGCCCTTTGAGTCTCTTGAAGGCCTCAGTGGCCCCTGAAACCCAGCTTTAGCCCCCTCGCCTGCAGCCTGCTTGCCTGGTCCTGGCGAGGCCCTGACTTATCCCTGAATCTGTGCTGCTCTTCGTTATGACTGACTGTAGTCCTAGCAATGACCACTGTGCCTAGTGATACTGCTGGGCCTAGAGCTGCCAGCCATCTGATTGGGGTGGAAGTCCCAACTCTAACTGTTCTCGGGCAGCTGTCAGGAGCAAGGACAAGTCCGCCTCTTCCCAACATCGGACATTTTAGCCAGAGCATGGAGACTGTGGCACCCCATAAAATGCAATCCTATGTGTTTAAGTATTGAAGTAGAAAAATAAGTTGTAAAGCAGCGATTACTTGTGCCCCTTTCCTTAGGGAAAAAAAATAGTATTATTAAAGAGGTAGTACTTGAAAAATTAATTGGATTGAAGGTTGATATAAATTCCCTGGACCTGATGAGCTACATCCCAAACTGGAGAAGGAGGTGGCTATAGAGCTAGTGGATGCATTGGTAGTTATCTTTCAAAATTCTATAAATTCTGGGAAGGTTCCTGCAGGCTGGGAAGTGGTAAATGTAACTCTACTATTTAAGAAGGGGAGGAGAGATAAACTGAGAACCACTGACCTATTGGTTTGTCCTCAGTAATGGGGAAAATGTTAGAACCCTATTATAAAGGATGTGATAACTGGACACTTAGAAAATAAATGATTGGGCAGAGTCATCATGGATTTATGAAAGGGAAATAATGTAGGTCAAACTTGTTGGAGTGTTTTGAGGACGTTACTTGTGGCATAGATGAAGGAGAACCAGTGGATGTGGTGCATTTGGATTTTTAGGCTTTTGATAAGGTCTCGCACAGGAGATTAGTAAACAAAGTTTCAACACCATGGTGTTGGGGGTTGGGGAGGGTGTAATATACTGGCATGGATTGAGAAGTGGTTAAAGGTCAAAAAACAGATTAGGAACGAATGGGTCATTCTCAGGATGGCAGGCTGATACTACTGGGATACTGTGAGGATCAGTGCTGCAGCCACAGCTGTTCACAATCTATGTAAATGACTTGGATCTGGGGGCCAAATGTAATACTTCCAAATTTGCTGATGACACTAGGTTGGAATGTAAGTTGTGAGCAGGATGCAAGGAGGCAAGAACATGGCAGATGGAATATAATGTGAATAAGTGTGAAGTTATCCCCTTTGGTAGAAAAAACACAAAGGCAGAGCACTTTTTTAGAGGGGAATGTTGATACTCAAAGGGAGCTAGGTATCCTAGTTCATGAGTCACTAAAAGCTAGCATGCAGTTGCAGCAAGCAATTAGGAAGGCAAAGAGCATGTTGGCCTTCATCGTAAGAGGGATTTGAGTACAGCAGTAAAGATATCTTGCTACAATTGTAGTGAGCCTTGGTGAGATCGCACTGGGAGAACTGTATACAGTTTTGGTCTCCTTTTCTAAAGAAAAATATACTTGCCATAGAGGGAGTGCAGCGGAGGTTCTACAGAATAATCCCTGGGATGGTGGGATTGTTTTATGAGGAGAGATTGAGGAAACTGTGCCTGTATTCTCTAGAGTTTTGAAGAATGAGAGGTGATCTCATTGAAACTTACAAAATTCTTACAGGGCGTGCAGGGTAGATGTAGATAGAATGTTTCCCCTGGCTGGTGATGCAGATGAAGATTGAGATGAAGAGGAATTTCTTCATTCAGAGGACGGGGAATCTTTGGAATTCTCTACACCAGACGGCTGTGGAAGCTCAATCATTGAATATGTTCAAGACAGAAATCAACAGATTACTGAATACTAATGGCAATAAGGGATATGGGGATGGTGCAGGAAAGTGGCATTGAAGCAGATATCCGCCATGATCTAATTGAACGGCAGAGCAGGCTTGACAGGCTGAATGGCCTACACCTGCTACGTTCCTTCCTAAAGGAAGTTAAATGTAATAAATTGGTTTTTATCAGTTTTTTTAAAATAGCCAATTCTTCAGTAGACAATTTATTCAGTAGAACTTTATTTCATCTCAGATTGGGTCCTGAGGTCTACCCATGGTGGATACTGGGTCAGTTGGCATGGTAGGTGTTAAAGGTAAAGGGTGGTGGGCAAGGGGCATGGGTTGGCACTAAGTTGGCTATAAAGGGCTGTGGGTGGGGGCATAGGTTGGAATGGATGCCATGAGGGCCATGGAGGGTGGGGCTTGGGGAGGGTGAGGGCTGGAAGGCTGTTCACTGTTTTTCTGAAACCTCAACACCGTGTCTGTGCATTGAGGCAGGCCTTCCTTCCAGCCTGCCTTCCCACACAGCAGCCTCTGCACTCATTGCTGGGTCACCCTCCTTTTTCCCCCGCCTCCAGCCAAAAATCCGAACTTCCGAGCACTTTCTCCAGGTCACTTTTGTGGAGCTGGGAGTTTTAATGACTCAGGATTGAAAGTTCTGGCGAATGTTTCAGGTTTCTTTCATCAGATTTGCATGCACTTGAACCTGGAACCAGATTAGCATATTGAATATCATAGGTTTTACTGTTTGGAGATGTGCTTGAAAATATCAATGCTTTTGTTATATTTGAATATGATTCATCAGATCAGATATTGTCTAGTAATGGGAAAAAGTTCCAAGCTCTTAGACTAGTGAAAAATGAGATCTTGGAGGTTGCAACAGCTGTAACTAGTCTCCCAATGTAATGTATATGTTTTGAGCTCATATCGTTATAAGTACATTAGTTCATATTGTTTATAATTGTTTGATAGCACCACTAATCAGAAGCTGTGGGCAGCTGAGATCCAGAAAAGTATCTCCAGGGATTGCAAGTATGTTCTTTTGGCTTCTGAGCAGCTCGTGGGTGTCTGCTTGTTTGTCTTTATCCGACCACAGCACGCACCATACATCAGGTTAGTCTGTTTTGCAGCATCATTTGACTATGCAAAGTATTTGATTTTTACTAAGTGCAAGAAAAATTAAACATTGCAATATTATTTGAACAATTCGATAACCTATGCAAATGCATTTTTTTAAATCTCAAAATTCTTTTACTGAGGAACTCGTCTTCACCAGGCTTCAATCAAGTTGGGGTTAAGAAACCCAAGTTATCTATGACATATTGTGTAGTAGTTCTAATGTTAATCATTTCAAGATTGGTATAATTTTTATAAATATCTCCCAGATATTTAATCTGTCCGAAACACCTTGGGCTTGCCAAGGTGCCAGTCATTCAGGCTATCAAATCACTTCCACTGGTCATTAGTTTTTGACGACAAACTCTCCATTTTCTCCCAAGTACTTTTAAAATTGATTAGAAAAAGTAAATTCCAAAAAAAATGCCTAGAGATGAAATCTGAGGTGCAAAATTCTCTTGAGTGCTCTTTGTCCAATACAAAAAGTAGCAACTGCAGGGTGAATGGAACAGCAATTGTGTGATTGTACATTATTATGGCTAAGAAAGGCCATTCATCTCGCCTAACTCACCAAACAGAATGCCCCATAAAGGCCCCCCCATCCCTCCATTCCATTGCAGTGTCCAATTGGTTCTTAAATGATCCTACAGTCTCTGCCATTATCATTTCTCCTGGCTGTCTTTTCACACATTTGTCACTCCCAATATGAATCCTAAATTTGCATTTTGCCAGTTTAAACTTGTGATCCTTTGTCCAGCTCTTAGAGTTTAATTTAGTTTTTTTGGATTTCCCCTTCCGTTCTGTTTGCTATCATGCTTTAGGATCACCATCAGAATATCGCCTATCAATGCTGAGAACAGTCCCAAGTTTCTGTAGCCTCTCCCTCATTACTCAGACCTTTAACACTAATGGAAAGAGTTTCTGTTGTTTCTATTTGCTGTTAGATTTCATATTTTTGGCTGACAATTGAAAGCAGCTTTTGCTGGGTATTGTAGTGGTAATCAATGTTCTATAGATTACTGAACAGAAACTTTAAAAAGGGAAAATGAGAGTTTGCACGTTTGGCAGTTAATAATGTCAAATGTAGCATTAACCTTTTACTACCCATGAGCGAAAGTGCAGTAAACTGTTGGCCTGGTTTTTCTCTGTCCCAGTACTGTTTGACTTGTTCATTATATTGCATTCTTTCTCAGGTTACATATCAGTAATTTATTTTAAAAACAAAGCACTACATTTTGATAACTATCCACAAATGTTAAAATGAACCACCAATCTATTTGGAAAGGTTCAACAGCTATAATGTTTTAATTTACATTGGTATTGTAATTGCTTTTTAATTGCCAGTTTAAACTCTACAAGTCTAATCTTTGTTGGCAGCTCATATTTCCATCACCATTGAATTCGACACGTTATTATAACAGTGGCTGGGGTATGAGTTGCACTGAGGTAATATGCCAAGCATAGAGGCAATGATAGTAAAGTTGTAGCTAAGTTGGGCTGGTTGCCCAGTTTGAATGGTTAACACTAGATAATGCAAAAATATATTCTACTCTGAAGTGAAGCTTGCCAAACACTCTTGTGGTCATGCTTGAAAGATACATTGGCCTTTGGGCAATCCTTGTAAAACAAAAAGTGGCACCTGAACTGGCACATGGAGTATGATGCTTGTGACATGAAATTGTTGCAGAAGCTGGTTTTCATTGGCCTGACAAAGGAAATTAAGGAAAGATCTGCTGTCAGGCCAGTCTGGCATCTGATGTCTTGCATGTTGGAAACATTGCTCACCAAAATCTAAAATTGGACTTGATAGTTAATATGCGAACCCACAACTTGTATTAAATTTGAAATGAGTTATAAGCTGTCGTCATCATCAAAGATAGACAAATGATCATCAGCTTGGGACATTCAAAAATTCTGTTTTCCAACCATCCTAGCAGGATGACTGAGGTTCAGTTACATATCAAAATAATATATTGTACTTTGTGGATTTAAATATCATAGTCCGATAAACTTCCTGAATTGAAATTAAGCTATGATTTATATTTCATCAAACCACTGACATATGTCTGTTACCATGTTCTATTGCTGCTATTTTTGCCTTGATATCTCAATGCCTTGAATAGTTGCCAGTTTTAATTGAAGTGCCTATCTGAGTGGCTTTTTGTCTACACTTACTGATTATTGTTGATTTATCCAAATATTGTGCGATACCTATTCTTCCTTCCTGGTCATAACTTAAAGTAAGCTGCTTCTTCAAAAGATTGGCTGGTGCAGTGGGTTAGACACTGTTGTTTCATCTCAGGACTTGGTTTCAAGTCCAGCCCAGAATTTTATCAGGAAGGAGTTTAGAGAGTCATAATCTGGTTCCTAATATGTACAAAATCATAGCATACATAAAACTTCTTCATTCAGCATTAGTTGGTTTGAAATTGGTATTCATTCAGTGACAGATCAGGTGAAGGTTGGTGTGCAAAACGGAAAATTATGTAGTGAGTGGTGCTCTCCTAAGACTGAGCCTGAGACATGTTGTTAGGCCAGAATATGTAGCCCTTTACCCTCTAGCAAACTGTTACACCTGACTGCAGTGCCTGATTGTGACTTTGATTATCTGAACTGAAGAACTTCTCATTCTTTGGTACTAATATTCATCACCCTAAGCACAAATTTTGCAAAATAAAAGTAATAATGAAAGGCAAATATTTTGCTTTAAAAAAAAAATGAGTTCCAGATAAGTTTGCATTAAAGGTAACATTAAGGTGTGAAAGATGAGGAAACATTCTTGACTTATTAAAATTTTCTCTCAAATGTGATTAGAGTTGAATGTTCTGTTTTGCTTATCGGTTATGGAATTCTGTTTCAGGGATGTAGCAGTTGACACTGTAAAGACTGGAATGGGAGGAGCCACTGGTAACAAAGGGGCAGTTGCTGTACACATGCTGTTCCATGCCACCAGCCTCTGCTTTGTTTGCGCACATTTTGCTGCTGGCCAGTCACAGGTCAAGGAAAGGAATGAAGATTACATTGAAATAGCTCGCAAACTGAGTTTTCCAATGGTATGATCAGCTTCGTTCGGATAAGTGCAGTAAATGAATGTTTTCAACCTCATATTGTGTTGAAATACAAGCAATAAGAAAGACTTTGTTAGTTCCTATGTAACTTTTTTATTTTGGTAGTTGATGCAAGACATGAAGTATTTAAGTTTAAAAGCAAATGTATGAGTCAGTAGCATGTTTATGTGGAATAAATTTCATTATTTTTTTCTAAACTTTCATTTATATGACTCCTTTCACAACCTCTGGACACCCCAAAGCTCTTTATAGCCAAAGAAGTACTTTGAAGTGTTGTAATCTAAGAAGCTTGGCAACCATTTTGAGAACATCAAACTCCCACAAACAGCAATGTGATAATGCCCAGAAAATCCATTTTTAGTTATTTTGAATGAGGAATAAATATTAATGACATTCAAACATTCCTTCTGTTTACAGTGAGCTGATCTGTAATAGATGAAATAAAGGTGATCAGCTTGTGAATGGAACTGGCTTCACTCATTTTCCTGAGTGAAGTTTTTCACATACTACTTTTGTAAATTCCTTTTTTGTTGTTAAGTGATTTTCTTAGCCTGGAAAAACCCTGTTTCTAAACAGTTTCTATTATAACATCATGGTTTTGGTTGGTCTTTTAAACAATTCAAATATAACAAATAGGGGGAAAAAAGAGCTAAATAGAAAAAAAAAGAGTTGGTGATTGTTGAGGCAGTCTGTCTTGCTTTCCACCTGGATCTTTGGGCAATGCTTCAGGACATTAGTTTTCAAGAAAATCAAGGAAAGTAAGTTCTGTGGTAGCCAATTGTGACTGGTAGAGGAAAGAGGAAGAAAAATTTGTAGATATGTGAATGTTTTCCCAAAAGAACCTGTTTACAATTTCACAATTGCCTGAGCATCTCTGATCACACGGAGGCCACATTTTTTTTAAAGGGGAAGCTTGTCTGCTTTCTCATGGCAAAAGAGAGAGAAATAACTGAGATAATGGCAACTCAGAATATGAGAGCCATACAGACAGTGAAGGACTGAGAGAGACTAAAAGGTATTATAGATTAACAAATGAGCAGAGAGACAGCTACAGGAAGTGACTTAGTGGGATGTCGAATTGGCTACCCATTTTCACCCACTGGATTTATTTTCCTCCTTCAATTGACTTGGGATGGAAAGTAAAATCAGGCATGGTGTTTAACTGGCAGCTGGTTCAATGTTGCCCAAACAGCTTTATTTAACTTTTGTTGTCCAGGAGCAACACATAGCTGGAAACCACTATTTCAGGCAGCATGGTTTGAAAATATGGTTGCATTATTAGCCCTTTATCCACAAGTACAAGTTGCTAATAATTGATGCTGTTTTATAAATCTAAGGAGTTATTTTTACCTTAACATTCTACTCTTAAGGCAGAATGTCATTGTGTACTGTATGCCACTTAAGCAAGGTCACGTTTATTGCTCATTCATAGTACCCTTGAACTGAATTGCTTAAGAGGGCATCGAGACACTTTCCATATACCACAAGGACCTTGGGCATATAAACAGAGTAGAGACAGCTGTTTTCCTTCTGTGACATTAGTGAATCAGTAGGTTTTTATAACAGTCGAGCAACTTTCATGGTCACTTATGCAGTGCCAGCCCACAATACCAGATCTGTTGAATTTCAATTTTACAACTTATCATGGGATTTTAAACCCAACGTATGGGTTGCTAGCGCAGAACATAACCATTACACAGTCATACTTTTGTAGGAAAAAAAATAGTGCAATTGGTTGTGTTAGCCGTAGCTCAGTTGATAGCACGCTCGCCTCTGAGTCACACAATTCTGGGTTCAAGTCTCACTCCAGGGCTTCAGCACATAAATCAAGGCTGAAATTCCAGTGCCGCACCGAGGGCGTACTGCACTTTTGGAAGTATCATCTTTTGGATGAGACTTTAAACTGAAGCCCCATCTGTTTGCTCGGTGGGTGTAAAAGACCCAGGATTCTATTTTGAAGAAGAGCAGGGACTTCTCCTTAGTGTCTTGGCCAATGTTTATTCCTCAATCACCATCACAAAAGCAGATTATCTGGTCATTATTACACTGCTGTTTGTGGAAGTTTGTTGTGCACAAATTAACTGCCATGTTTCCTATATTGCAACTTTACTTCAGAAGTGCTGTAAAACACTTTGGGATATGTAGTAGTCACGATAAGTTCAATATAATACAAGTTTTTTTTATTTTTAATATCGCATTATCTTGTGTGATTTTTATTTTAATAGATTTCATAGTCCCCTTTTCAGCCAAACTGCCTTCCTAAACATCCGGTTCAAAATAAACTGCAAGCATACAATAATGTCTAGCTGTAATCTTCAGATACTGTTTACATTGTCCAGTGAGAATTATGAATCAGCCTCACTTTTGAAAGAAGAGGGACATTGCTTAATTAAAGCCTGCTTGGTATTGCAATGTATAAGTTGCACCATTCATCTCCATGACTAATGAGCCGAATGAGATTACATTGGAAACCAATGTTAGCTTTTCTAAGAACTAGATTTTATGTAAGAGCCTGCAATATAACAGGAAATTCTTGAATGTCTCCATTGCTCCATGTATGTTTAACAGTTAAGCTAAAATTAAGTTATATCTGCTTTGTTTCACTGAATTTCAAAAGGATGCAAAATTTTTAGTTGTGTGAAAATTAGGAGAGTTTGGAAGGGGGTGCTGGTTAGAACAGCTGAGAACACAACTTCCAAGCAGCAGCCCAGGAACGAAGTGGTAGAATTTTGTCTTGGATGGCAGTGCAAACTGAGTGATATCGGATTGGCTGCCTGTTATATGCAGCATCTGGTATTCAGTTCATTGACTGCAATGGAACTAAATATCAGGTGCTGTGTGTAATGGGCAGCCAATCAGACAATGTTTTTTCCACCAATGCCTGAGATGAATTTCTGCCCATAAGAGGTTATGGGTCAGTTATGGCACTTCCCAAAAAAATTTAGTTGCGTTAATCCATTTGCAGCTGGAGTGTTAGGTGTTATGCCTCCATAATATGAGAGAACCAAGTTGGGAGAACAGCAATCATAATATCAATAAAATACAGGTCACAAAAACTCAGTGGGTTTACCAGTTTTTAGTTGAGCTGTGCAGATGGTGTTCGTTACATTAGTTGACCTCTGTTGGGAGCACATCTGAGTGTTTGGAGCTGTCTTGCCTCATTGCTGTTACAACCTACGCCCATGGACCCAAACTCCAGTAAGGAGTCATTACTTTTGTTTTGGTGGGGCGGGGGCGCAGGGTGTGGAGAAAAGAAAATTTGCAAGGAAATAGACAGTTTGTAAGGAGTCAGTTTGTAGGATGGTAGTGAAGGAAGGATTGCTTAACTTGACAAGGGAAATAATGGAAGAACCTGCCCAGATATAGAAGCAAAATTCACGGCTTGGATAGTGTTGGGCTTTACATAAGCTAAGTGTTCGGCATGAAAAACAAAACCGGCCTTTTGGAGGCATTGGTTTAAAAAAAAAAATGTTAACATGAAAGTGCAATATATTTAAAAAACGAAAAGAGTTTTTTTTTTAACTGAAATGTATTCTAAAAGTTTCAGGCTTCCACACACAACTCTTGGTTAAAGAGGGTTGCTGAAATATCTACTATTAAGCCAGCTGCTTTGCTCCCTCCTTCATAGTTCCTGCCATTAAAATTAGTACACAGAAAACTACGAGAATTGTACACTTAAAATGCATCCCTGGCATGAATTTAATTCTGAACTATGTGCTCTTCACTTTTTGTAGGGGAGATTACTGTTTTCTCATGATTATATATTTTGGTGTGGAGATTTCAATTACCGCATTGATCTTCCAAATGAAGAAGTAAAAGAGCTGATCAGACAACAGAGCTGGGACACACTTCTGTCAGGGGACCAACTTATTAATCAGAAAAATGCTGGACATGTAAGATAAAAGGTTCCTTTTTAAAAATCATGCTTTAAATTTATCAATATTAAGTAGCTTGTGCCAACTTTTGAAAAGTTTGTTTACAGTAGACTCTTAGAATATTGTTTTTGTCAAATAAATATCTTTTCTAGGACGGATATGGGGAAGGAGTTGGAAAGAGCATGTCTTGATCCATCCTGGAATTGCACTTAGATTCCCAAGAAGTAGACTTGACATAATATGTGAATCATCCAAGTCATTTAAATTGAAGAATATGTTCAGGCGGTGCATTTATGCCCTATCATAAGCTGGTAGTGCTGTGTTGTGAAAGGCTTACAGTCTTCTGCACACAAACTAAAAAGCATTAATATACTTTACCACAAAATGATAAATTCCTTATGGAATTAAATTGTAAATCACTGCAGTGAACCATTACTTTCAGATCTATAACTAAAGAATGTCCATAAAAGCAAAACATGCTGGAAATGCTCAACAGTTCTGGCAGCATCTTTTTCTCTCAGTTCTGATGAAGGTCATTGACCTGAAACATCAACTCTGTTTCTCTCTCCAAGGATACTGTTAACTATTTCCAACATTTTAAATTTCCAGCATCCACAGTATTTTGCTTTGGTATAGAACAACAAAACATGCAAGGTTATCCCAAGGGTTACAAGGTTAGGAGACCATTATATTGCTACTTTTGCTTAAACTCCACTGAATTTTATAGTCTGCATTGAATTTTATAATGTGCACTACATTTTAATTGACCAGCCAGTCCATTGAACACCCGGGGAAATTTAAAGTTAAGTCTCAGCATGAGAAAAATAAGAAAAGTTAACTGGCATTGCAACCTGTGTTTTCATAACAAAAATGGGTAAGGAAACCTTTTCCCCAACCCCATTGCATACAATCCACAGTTCTGTACCTGGCAGTGTAACCCGGGTCTACAAGGTCATACTGTCCTGAGGACATATCTGTAGTGTATATCTCCAGTGAGTAGCATATGTTCTTGCTTTCAGTCTGATGATCAGGTACATCGGTTAAATCATTTTTATTTGCTTTTGCAGATTTTCCGGGAATTTTTAGAAGGCAGAATAAATTTTGCACCAACTTATAAATATGACCTGTTCTCTGATGATTATGACACAAGTGAGAAATGTCGAACTCCAGCCTGGACGGATCGAATTCTTTGGAAAAGAAGAAAATGGCCTGTTGACAAATCAGGTATGAAAAGTTAGTTGCAGTGCTATGCCACCTTGCTCCTTACTCCTCATATTTATCTGTTTCCTCTTGTGCTGTCTTTACTCTTTGGTCTATCTGGATAATTCCACACTGCTCTTGCACGAAACTCCTGCCCACTGCCATCCCAAGGAGGATTTTCATTTGCAGGGCGTGTAAGACAGAGATAGCGTTACTATATTGTAATCCAATCCCCCAAGCCATGTTTCCTGTAAGCGTAGATGCTCGTGAACAAGGATTTATCCCTTAATGTGTGAGCTTTCGGTATGTGATTGGTTGGTTGTTTTGTAGTTTACAGAAGCATGTTTAAAGGATGAATATTGTACGAAAAATACAAAATATCCTGCTACTTCTGATTTCCTTCAACAACTAAAACAATAAGCTGATGCTTCAGCATTCTCATTTTGTGCAAAGACCTGTCTTCATTTTTGTCAGGAGAAGCAATGGGGTCTTAACACAGGATTTGAGTAGAATTAGCCCAAACGTCGTGGTTACAAGCCATTGCAGGCACGTTTGCCTCACTTTAATTCCATAGTGAATTGGTAGTTAACATGTTGCACAATGAAGTTTAGAATTCAAGGGCTTAACGCAAATCTATCATTCAAATTAAAGAAGCTATCTGTTGACTCTCACTGTTCTTGGCTTTTTATTTACTTTTTGGCAGAGGGAGATTGTGGGCAAGAAAGTTCGTGCTATAACAATTACGTTCTATATGTTTTTAGCTGAAGACCTGGATTTGCTGAATTCGAGTATTAAGGATGAACCAAAGCTAACTAACTCATGGAGTCCTGGAACGTTGGTATATTATGGAAGAGCAGAACTGAAAACGTCTGATCATAGGTACATCAAACATGTTATTGTTGAAGCAATATGAGACCTAGATTATTTTATTTTTAAACAAAGTTACAGAAGTCAAATATCTGAAATGTACACGAATCTTCATTTTAAAATCATGAATGTTTACTTTTAACTTGTCATTTGGTCTCAGAGTAAGCTTGTTACCCATCATACTTGCGGCTGCACTGTAGAAAACATTGGATTTTCCAGAAACGGATTTACGATTTGTGATCAGGCAATCTGGTACACAATAGAGTAGAAGGGTAAAAAATATTGCATTTCTATCCTAGGCCTCTAAATTGAGATATAGTTAGTTGGGCCTATTGAGTTTTTCTGATTTATCTTGTTGCCTTCTCAGTTGGCATTTAGGATAGATGGCTGTAGAAACTGCAATGTATAAAACAGCCAATATGCCGTTTTGCCTGAGCCACTTATTTTGTTGACATGAAAATGTTTTGCTCTAAATTTGCTTGATATATTGTGGTGCTGGGGTAACACTAATAAAAATTTTCAATTTGTTGAGTTGCTGCTAAACTTTAACGGACTGATTCAGATCAGGACTGGAGACATTGGAACCTAGTTAGTGTGCAACGTGTCAGTTCACCTTCGACAGTCATTATGATCTTTAGAGCCTCACTTAGCTTGTAATGGACAAGTCTGTATAAAGTAACCTATTCTATGAATGGCTACACAGGAAAACATTTGCATGCAGCACAATTCAGCAAAGGGAATTGGTATGTTTGTGGATTAGAGGAAGGGCACAGAGAACAGCCATAAACATTAATTATGTATTTCGCTCTTTATTGCGATCAGCCATATGATGCTCCATTTCTTGTCTGTTATAAATTCTAAAGTTATGCAAAACAATTTATACATAATGTTCTTTTTATTCTGTTAGGCCTGTGGTTGCTACTATAGATATAGACATATTTGAGGTGGATCCTGAGGCTCGACAAAGAGTATACAAGGAAGTTATTGCTCTGCAGGGACCAACTGATGGCACAGTGGTAGTGTCACTGACCAGCTCCTCCCCAAACCAGGATCATTTTGATGATAACTTGATAGACCAGCTGCTTCAGAAGTTTGCTGCATATGGTGATGTTATTTTGATAAGGTAACAAAGTATGTATTTATGTCTCTATTTCAGCTTACTTCTAAAGTGTGAACAGTCTTTTTTCAACAAAAGCAGTGATTGCCCTAGATCCTGAAATGCTATCCAATCTGCAAACATCCTCATGCTAAACAATAGTTTAAGCTCTTGACTGACCTGTGTTTACTTAACAATTAAAGCTTATGATATTAAAGGGAGACTACTTCACATCAGAAAAATATGTTCAGCCTTATATGGTATAATACTTCTGTCACTATCAAAAGTGCATGATATGATGCCACAGGAGACACATAATATGGGCGTACTTTTTCCTCTGCCAAATGTTTTCCTTCCTCCCTAAATATATTGCCTCCTGCTAGTGTATGGTTCCACTGACACCAGACACCACCCAGTTCTTCATCCACATGAGAATTACTTGCTGAAAGTGCACACAAACATTGGGTTGGATTTTACCAGCCCTCGGGACAGGCTGGGAGGCAGGAAATCTGACAAGATGGCGCAGGAAGGCATCGAGTAAGCGTGCCATCATTCCAGCAGTGGGGGAAATGGCAGGTAGCCCTCCCGCCCAGAGCCTAAATAAGTTTAAGCAGCCAATTTGGCCTCTTCCTGCCTCTGCTGCCATTTAATCAGTGGCTTTGGGGCAAGGGTCCAGCTCTTTTGGGCACTCGGCATTGGCTGCCCTTGTGACAACCTGCCCTCACCAGTTCCCTGCCTTCTGATTCGTTGGGGGTCTGCCTGACTGGCCCCAGCACTCCCTTATATCATGTAATTGGTTGTGAGTGTACATCAATATACCCTTTTCCTCCAGATACACCCTCGGTGGTGCTGCTGAACTACTGGCCTTCTGATTGGCTCTTGTGGGTAGTCAGTCGTCCTTAATAGGGCTTAGGGTGGGGGGGTGAAGGCCATGGGGGAAATATGGAAAAGATTTAAACATAGAAAGTGGTTCGAATATGGAATTCTTAAGGCCAGGGGAAGAAGCTGGAGACTTGGGTAGATTAGATCAGGTAGCTTAAGTGAACAGAAAATGCCAGCATGTTACTTGATGATCAGCTGGCTTGTTTCTGCACCGTAACATTCTGTTTGTGGTTCTGTAAGTGGTATTAAAAGAGATTTTGCTTTAGAGTCTGAAACAAGAGATGGTTTCATTGAAAAGTACTGGAAAATTGAGTTCCTAACAGTAGAATTTTCTGGTAATCTCTTAAATTCTCTATTTGCAGAAATTATTTGCTAATCTTGCAGTGCGAATATCTTGCATCAAAAAATTTCTAACAGACATGAATCAGTTTTGCACAAATGACCACTGGCACAAAAACTGCATAACGTACACTCCAAGTTAGCACACTCTAAGAACATGTCAGGGTATGATTTCAAGACTGTGATCATATATCTTGGGTACAATTAATTTTCTTATTGGAGTGACAGTATTGTGGGTCTTGATGAGGATTTAAGCTAATAATTCTCTTTACCTACCGACCACCACCAGAGTGTGTTAATTATTGTACCATTTTCACCAGCATTTGGTGTATAACTGATCTTAAAAATCGGATATTTATCCTTTTTGCAGGTTTGTAGAAGATAAAATGTGGGTGACATTCTTGGAAGGCAGTTCTGCTCTAGCAGTGCAGAGGTTAAATGGCACTGAAGTAAGTAAAAGTCCTGACCAGTATTATAAATGACATTTGTTAAACTTTGCTCATTTCAAGCGCTGAAAATATATTTGTCATGGAAAGTATTTATTTCTGTTTATTGGCTGGACTCCCATCTTGCACCTCTGTATATGATCATACCCTACTTTCACCAAGTCCCATTTACCCATCACCCCTGTGCTCCCTGACCTACTCTGGCTCTTGTCAGTGCCTTGATTTTAAAATTCCATAGACTCAACCCTCCATAACTCTGTAATTTCCTCAAGCTCTACAATCCAATGAAATCTCGACATCCCTTCAAGTTTGGCCTCTTTCCGACACTGACTTTTATCATTCCACCATTGGTGGAAACCATTCGTCTGCCTAAGCCCTAAGTTCTGGAATTCCCTTCCTAAAGCCCTCCATTTCTCTCTTCTCCCAAGACACTTCTTAAAAGTTAACTCCTTGACCAAGCTTTCGGTGACCTGTCCTAATACTTTTTGTGCTTCAATGTCAAATTTTGTTAACACCCTTGTGAAGTACCTTGGAACATTTTACAACATTAAAGGTGCTGTATAAATATAAGTTGTTCTGCACTGGCATGAGGCAATCCATTTCTTCCACTGCTTTACGTTATTAAGCAGATTATGCTATTGGTTTTTCAGTGACCAAGTCCTCTTTAATGGGTAGGTCATTAGCCTGACATGCACATCCCTATGATAATGACTGATTAGATACAATGGCCGTTTGCCACTCCACTCCTGTTGGACATAAGTACTCTGTTTGGACGGTGGTGGGGGGAGCATGAACCCTTAACCTTCTAATTAGAAGGATTTGGATTCTACTGCTGAACCAAGGCTCATTCCATTGCAATGCATTTGTGCATAGAAAAACTGCTGGGAAACTGGTCCATTGTGGCCATGTGAAGAAATGTCTTGTATGTAGTACATTTCACATTGTCAAATTGTCAAGCATTTTACAACCAATTAATTATTTTGAAGTATAACAGAGTGTTTTGTAAGCAAACATAGCCAATTTTCACACATGGTCACGAACCCTATTGAGATAAATATCCTGTTAGTTTGTTTTGATGTTGGTGATCGAGGGATGAATATTGTCAAGTACATTATGAAAGTCTGTCTTTTTATTTTAGTATACTGCCCTGAGATCTCTTGCATCCACTTGAACAAGCACCCCTCCATCATGCAAAAAAAGGTCAGGTGCTATAGCTAATAAATGGAGAAATGATCAAAATCTGGCTGGTCAGTCAGAAGAATTATGTCCCTCCTCTAACAAACTATCATTCTTCCCCATATTATGTTTGTTTCTCCACGCTCTGCCATGTTACTTTGCTCAAAGCATTGAGAAATGCTGAAGGATGGTTCCACAGTTGCTGATCACCTTCCTCATTGAATAAAAAAACTAGGAATTTCCTAGAGCCCCAAAAGAATACTGCAATCAATAATGAAGTGAATCTTGCCTGAATGCTGACAGATGGAAGTGACTGACTTGATTATCCCTTCCAGAATCATTCAAACATATCTTGATTAAAACATTTTGAAAAATTGTCATGGCATCTATGCAGGTTTTGGGCAGGATACTCGATATTTGTCTAAAGAATCCAGATTGGAGCAGCAGATTGGAGGAAGAGATGAGTCTGGAAAGAATTGGCCTTGGTTTACCAGTCTCTTCTAGCTCCATGCTGCTTGGAGAAGATACAGATGTTTCTGCTGACTATGATATGGAAGGTATGTAATAGGGATTAAAGTATGAGCATAGTTGGTTTGAAATCACATCTTCAACATTTTAATTTCTTAAAATTAGGTGACTTACTGTGTTTAGTAAATTTGTAAAATGTAGCTCAGTGTCACTTAAATGACACTATATTAATGTATATTAATACATAAAAACTTGCAAAAATAAGACTGGCTATGAATAAATCACTCCACAGATGAGCATCCATCAGAAATTAACTGTTTCAATGTTTCTAATTTGGGCACATTAACAAATTACTGGAACTAAATGCAACTAATAACTCATTAATGAAATTGTTAAACATGAAACTTGATCAGGAAATATTGTTTGATTATTGTGTATTTTTTAATTGCAAAATTCCATTATGGATCAACACTAGTGGGCAGTCAAATAATCACTTGTACAATTTTAAACAGCAATTTTGGCTTGAATGATAAGCTCTGTATGCAAGTTCATCTATTTAACAATGTAACAAACACATTTGTTACTAGTTTAATGTATCAAATACTGTTTTAATACAGGTGATGTGGATGATTATGGTGCTGAAGTAGATGAAATCCTTCAGCATTTGCAGCCTGTCTCTGGTTCAGGTTCAGGCACCTCTCCTGGCTCAACCCCGAGGACAAGTCCATGTCCATCACCCACAATACCAGAGGTGCCCCTGCCAACACTGCCTAGCAGACCAAGTAGAGCAGCTCCAAGAGGTTCCACAGGTCTACAGGAACAGTCACATCAAGGTAAAGGTTTTCTGTGAATATCAGTTGTATATTTAGAAATATAGAACTGTCATTGCACGCAGACAAGCCTATCTCTTGTAATTTCCTCAAGAGGAAGTTACCTACACTTGGCCATTACTGTGAGTGCTGTGATTTAGTTACAAATGTACCCATTCCTTTCGGTTATGACTAGTTTTCATTGCTCAGCACAAAAAAATGAGGCCCTTTCTACTTCCATAGTATTATGAAACATGAAAATGACAGGCAAGAAAGACCATGTGGTCCATCCAATTATAATCCCGGAAACATCCTGAATGAGAGATGAAAAATTTTTTAAAAAAACACAACTGGTTAGGAAGAAAGAAATCTGGAAAATTCCTCAAATGCCTTTGGGCAATCAAATCTAACTCAGGACACCACATTCCACAAGCTGACAATGGCTTTGTGGATCTACTATTCTCCATATCTAGCCTATCCCTAGTTTTGTGAATATGTGTATCACTCCTGGTTTCCCCAATCAATGAAATTGAAATAATCTATCAATCTGGTCTATTATTTATCATATCTCTGTCAATTCACCCTGAAGTCTCTGCATTTCAGGCGTGATTAGACCCAGCTTTTTAAGCCTGTCTTTGTACACCATATTATGGCCTGATGGCTACCTAAACAAGGAACATTGGATTTCAGAGATGGGAAGTAGATTTATATTTCAAATACAGTTACTGCCTCCTTTTATAGGCTACCCACAATAAAACAAAATGTCATTAAATTCTAAGAAAATAAATGATTTTACTTCTCCTTGTCTTACAAAAAATCTATTATGCTTCTCTGTCCAATAGCTTGTTTGAAATAGTAAAATGTAATGACGTCATGAGGAAAAAATTATGGCTGACTTTTAGTGAATGTAAAAATAACATTTTTATTTGTATATTTTTAGGCATCAGAAACAAAGCAATGTCAATATTAGAAAGTTTAATCATACTTTATTTAGTTCACCTAGGTTGTTCTCTGCTATGATTGGCTTAATTATTAACATTGACAAAAGGCCTAAGGCGCTACCCATTGTGTCGTTATGTTAAATGATTGGTCATATATTATCTTAATTACCCTCTTAAATCAGATTCATCAGAGCTCCAGCAGGTTCCAGTGCAGAAGGAAAGTAATCAAACTCTGGAGCCGAAGCGGCCACCTCCACCGCGTCCTGCAGTACCTCCTTCAAGACCTGCTCCACCTCAAAGGCCACCACCTCCTTCAGGTAGATGAAAGGTTTTTTTTTTCCTCTAGTCTTAAACTTTTAACAAAATAAAAGTGACACAAGACAACTCAGCTGAGTATTTAAGTTGGGCATTATGGAAAGAAAATTACTATTCCTACAAAACCAAGACTATTGCCATCCATTTAGTGTTGGACTTTGTATGCAAGATTCTGTGTAGCACACACTATGTTTTACTTTTGTTAACACTGGTATGATAATTATTGAGTACAAGGTAAAATATATTCCAAAGTTAACTTTATTGGTCCTAGGCAGTCACAACTATAGTGGAATGTTCGTTATGCACAGAGCAGGTGATGGAAGATAATGGAAATTGAAAAGTAATCCAAAGAGCCCAAGATTTTTGTCCCACACATAGTGCAGCAATGCCATTGGCACAGAAATGAGCACATATATAATACAAATAAAATATTAAGTTTGATATTTCGTACACAGCTTTGTTCCTGCATAATTTCTAGATTGGCAGAAAGCAGATATTAGAGTATTGGTCAGAAAGGTTCCATGCTATCCTTTCTGAAGCAGTTTTCAATTAAAATTTAAAAGCAAAATACTGCGGATTCTGGAAATCTGAAACAAAAACAAAAATTGCTGGAAAAACTCAGCTGGCCTCATAGCATCTGTGGAAAGGAAGTCAGTTAACGTTTCGAGTCCGTATGACTCTTCATCAGACTTCAATTAAAGTTTTATCACTGGTTTGCTAATCCATCAATTTAACTCGTTCAGGTTTGGAGTAGCAGTCTTGCACTGAGTAGCTAAATTCATTTAGATTCATGTAGCACCTTTCACATCCTCATGATTGCGCTAAATAGCTAAATTTTGCTTCAGAATCCTTCATAATATATAATTGAGCTGTATAAATAAAAACAATCCTTCAAAAGCTGAACATTTCCAGATAATTTTAATATTTTGTTTATATGTAATGAAAGAGTTGATGTAGATTTACATAGCACCTTTCACCTCCTCATGATGTCCCAAAGGTCTTAGCCAATTTGAATAGTTTTGACCTGTAGTCACTGTTGTAATGTAGGCAGTAGAATTCATCTGCTGTTCTTCAGATAGTCACATGTGATCTTTTACTTCCACCTGAGAGAGCTGGCAGGCTTAGCTTAATGTCTCATGTGAAAGGTGGTACCTCCAACAGTGCAGCACTTCAGTATTATGCTGAAATGTCAGCCCGGATTATGTACTAGAGCCTCCTGAAGTAGTGCTTGAACTACACACTACTTACTCGGAGGTAAGAGTGCTACAACATAATTAAAGTGCTTGAATCTTAAGATAATTCAAATCCTTTGTGGCGATTGGGGGGTGTTAAACAAAACAATTATATGGTATATAACTGGGAATAAGCACTTCTGCAAACGGAAGAACGACCAAAGTGATAGTAAATATAATAATCTGTCTGTGAAGCCTGCATCTTTCAGTATCAAAAGGTGTAGAATATTTGTAACTCAAATCAGTCATGATACAGTTGCTTTAGTAAATAGTGAATCGTTATTGATTGTCTGATTTAAGCCACAGCAGAACCATGGTAAACATTAGAGGCTCTGGGCTTGTATTTTCTATGCCACAGAAGATCTATTCCTTTGTTATGTATTAGACTCAAGCAAATTTAACACTCAGTAGAGTTGAATTTTTGAAATACCGGCTACTATCTTTGACAACTCAAAAAGAGGTACCAGCTAATGTGCATCCACTTACTAAGGCAAAAATAACTTCCTATGTAGAGGGGTCAAGGGATAGAAATCACAGCAAATAACAACTTGGGAAATCCAGTAAATACTATCTGTATTTCCAAAAACCAAAGATGATCCTTGTATTTCTTTTGGGCTGATTACCTGTAGATGATGTAACAATCCATGCAGCTTTAAAAATATAAATTAACAGTTTTTTCGCAAAACCACTAAAATAAACAAATTTTATGTCAACTCGTGTTAATGATTTTGTAGTGAAATGAAGAAAATCCTTTTGCAAGGGATTATCTTCTGCGATTGAAATTATGTTCATATTGAGTTTTATGGTCATTCTTTGTGACTGGGCGGGGACCAGTAGATGCCATCTTGCCATTCTGAGATTTATTGATGGGATGCCTTATTTTTCCGTGAGGAGAACAATGCCAGTCACTGCTTTAAAAATAGAATGAAGGGAAAAGGGAGAGTCAATTTAGAATGCCCATCCTTTCTACAGTATTGGGGTTTTTAGAAGATGTACAGTTTGGCATAGTGACAAACAGGACCACTGATAAAAAGTCAAAGGAATAGATATCGCTACTGAGGTATATGCCCTGCGTGCAACAGGTGCTAAGCACATTCCAGTTATTGGTTTTCCTGGGATGTCTAGACGTTATATTGCTGCAATAAATGTTGCTGCTAATCACGTTCTTGACCGAATAATACATAACCCATGCGTATTCTAAAATGCATGTGTTTTAACCAAAATGTGACCCCTATTCTATTTGTATTATTTAGAATAGTTAATTCTAACTATTGTTAGAAATATCAGCCTGGATTGTGTACTAGAGCCTCTGAAGTAGAGCTTGAACTACAAACTTCTTACTCGGCAGCAAGAATGCTACTACACAATTAAAGTGCTTGAATCTTAAGATAATTCAAATCCTTTGTGGCGATTGGGGGGGGGGGGGGTGTTCAACAAAACAAATATCATTGTATATAACTGGGAATAAGCACTTCTGCAAATGGAAGAACAACGAAAGTGATAGGAAAATATAATCTGCCTGTGAAGCTTGCGTCTTTCAGTATCATAAGGTGTGGAATATTTGTAACTCAAATATTCCTTGTTGCATGCTACGTTAATTTGAGTAGTTTTCCACGTACAAACTTTTGTGAAGGTTGCTCTAATACAACAGCAACCAGTACTTATGTAGCACCATTAATATAATAAAATGGCTTAAACCGCTTCTCAGGAACGTTGTAAAACCAAAAATTTTATACCAAGCCACCTAAGGAGCTTTTGGGGCAGATGACCAAAAGGCTGGTCAAAGAGTATTTTAAATGTGGAAAAAGAAGCAGAGAAGAGAAAAAGTTTAGGGAGGTCATTTTAGAGCTTTCTGGCTTTGGCAGTGGAAGGCATGGCACTGGTGGTGGAGTGATTAACATTAAGGATGCACAAGAGCCAGAATTGGAGGAGTGCTGATGATATCTTGGAAAGTTGTAGGGCTGGAGAAGGTTGCAGATAGGGAAGGGCTAGGCCTTGGAGGGATTTTATAACAGGATGAGAATTTTAAAAATGAGTCTCTTAACTAGGACACAGCATAGGTCAATGAGCAAACAGATGATGGGCGAATGGGAATTCGTACAAGTTATAGTACCATTTTGGGTGGCAAGGGTAGAAACTGGGAGTCTGGTTGGGAGTGTGTTGGAATAGTCAAGTCTACAGTTAACAAAGACATTGACTGACTATTTCAGCAGCAGATGAGCTAAAGCAAGGATGGAATATTCCACAACGCCCCACCCAAATAAAATGCTGGAGGCAACCTTAATTACCTGAAAGTAATCCTCAGGGACAGGCAGCTCCTGAAGTCCCAGCAGTGCCAGAGGCAAGTAATGGACGACTAGGACTATGTGCAGTCCTGAGAAGAAGTGAGATGTCTCTCGGACTTAAAAGATAAGTCTGGATATTTTGGCCAGGGAGGAATCGGAGACCCTAGCAAGGTGGGGTGTGGGAGGGGTCAAGTTTTTGAGGCTGGGGGAAGGCAAAGTGGCAGGAGGTAGCCATGTTGGGGATGGGTGCCCCCAAAAGGAAATATCTCCCCCTTCCTTCCCATCTTTTATCCAAGCTGTTAAAGTTGTGGGCTGGCCACCCTCCTTACACCTTCCCTAACTGTTCATATTATTGTGGCGGAGGAGGATTCAGGTCCCTTAAATGGCTATAAAAACAAAAAAACTGCGGATGCTGGAAATCCAAAACAAAAACAGAATTACCTGGAAAAACTCAGCAGGTCTGGCAGCATCGGCGGAGAAGAAAAGAGTTGACGTTTCGAGTCCTCATGACCCTTCGACAGAACCCTTAAATGGCTATTAATTGGCAACTTAAGGGCTTCAATAGGCTTAAGGGTGGATGGGCTGCCTTATCTGCCCACCATAATATGATGGATAAGGGCAAGCGGGCAGACAGTTGGCTTTATTCTCCACTTTATTCTACGTGCTCCCCCATCCTCAAGTACTCTGTGGGGGCCGTAAAACACACCCCAAAGCATACACGTTTATCCAGTTTTGTCAGTGTACATGCAAAGAAGCAGTGCGACTTATTGCAGCATCCGCTTAAGAGCTGATTATTTTTAATTGACGGTTGTAATGAATAGTTTATAATGCATTTTACAGGCTCTTTTTATAAGAAAGACTAAGTTACAGACTTCAAAAAAAATTATTTTATCCATTTTGCTATTTCACATTCAAGATTTGTCTGGTCAATGAGTTGAGGCTTTTCAAATGTAGTTTTTAATTATGTAGACTATAGATGAGTATGTAATTTTTAAAATGTTTCAAACTGTGTATGTATATGGCTTTACCTATCTATGTATATTAACACCAAGCTTGCACATTCTTCACAAACACTAATGTACTTCTCTTCACCATCATCCCCTTGCTTCACTAAGGAGCTAGAAGCCCAGCAGCTGCTAGGAAAGAGTTCAAAGGTAAAAAAAAAAGACATTGTGATACAGTTCCTTAAAAGCTAACTTATTAGAATGTTGACACTTGCAAGATACTTTTTTTTTAATTAATTCACGGCATGTGGACTTCCCTGGCTAGGCCAGCATTTATTGCCCATCCCTAGTTGCCCTTGAGAAGGTGGTGATGAGCTGCATGCTGTGGGTAGAAGTGAAATTGTTTCTTCTGTCCTTCAGTAAAGTAGGTGGTTTTTAAAAGAAATAGTTGTTACTTCAATTTAGCATCTTGTCTCTGAAGATCCTAAATCATTCTCAATTCGAGTGTACGGCCTGTAACATGCTCTTACAAGTTTGTCAGTGTTAACAGAGAAGGATGTGGAGGTGACTTATCCTTTTCTTTTGATCTCTGTGGGAGAGATTCGCGTTTTCCTTTCTACACACAAACAATCATGTGAACTCACCATCTCGGGCATAGGTGGCACCCGCACTATTTACCTTAACATGTAACTTGCTATACATTCAATAACTCAATTTTATAGTACTGATGAAGCATTTTACACTGGCTCTGCTCATTTGATGATCTGGGTTTAATCATCAATGTTAATGTACCAGAATAAGAACATCCTTATGTAGGAATAATTAATAACCATAGTCTTCCCTTTCCAATTGTATTGATGAAGAATAGTCAATTGTTCATCTGAGCAGCACAATAATTTGCATTTAATGACTTTTAATGTAATATTCCTTTGACTTTGTATATGGAAAAACACAGGTACAGTGTTTCAAATCCAGCTATCTGAAAATCTGCGATGTCTGAAAATTAGACATTTTTTAAGCTGTTTTGCATTAATTTTTATTATTATTAGGTGAGTAAAATAACTTATGGTTCTGCATTGGCATGCCAACTAGCTATCAGCTTTGCGCGCCTGTCTTTTCAAGCTCTGAGTGGTCCGAGCAATCCTTAATCCAGTCCAAACTGCCCGACCCAAAAACCGATAAGATCCAAAATCCAGCATGGATTTGGTCCTGAAGTTGCTGGCTTTGAGACACTACCTGTATTATTAATAGTACAGTATTAAGAGTAGAGGTGGATTGTTGTCAGTGCACCAAATTTTCAGTTGCTATTTTCAGCTAAAATTCTTACCTGATGCACTGAGGAGCAGCTTTTGTTTGCTTCTGATCAATATTAAAGTGCGAATAAGACTCAACAACAAGAAGTAATTTTCCCTCCTCCAATACCCAAAGATTGTCTTAAAACTTCCTGTGTTTGATCAAAGATAAGATCTAATATTTCCAAATCTTGTACTTCAGGAGCTATCCACTTCCATTTTGCAAGTTGCAAAAACTCCATCTCTATTTATATGTCCCTTTTGTTTGGGGATCTTTTGTTAAGAGATTGCAGCCTATGTATTGAGCCAACTATCAGAAGCGCTATGCTAATGAAATAGATAAAACTACGGTAATACTCTTGAAGCATTCGTAGTGCACTGCACAAAATATTGCTCCCCACTCAATCAGTTCTGCTTGACTACTACTACTATTATTTGTCCATTGAAAACTCAATATTAGAGTATTCACAGGTAGTGTGGTAAAGGCTATCTTCATCCTCAGCAAGTACCTTCTTGTTTCAATATGCAAATACTTTTATAAAAGATAAATGCGTAAACCTGCTACTATGTAAATGATTAAAATTTTACCTGTGTTTTGGCTTGATTTACTTTTCTGTTTTCTGCCCTTGGTATGTCTATTGTGATGGTTTCAGTGTAGAGAACATATTTTCCTTTTCTTTCGTAAGGTCCTGGGGCACCCGTCAGTCCAGGGTTAGCTAGAAAGGAAATGGAAGGTAACTCTTGTTTGTGATGCAATGGAAGTTTGTGTTAGAGTTAAGCTAAGGAATTTAAGTTTGTATTAAAAATAACTATTAGAAATAATTAGTTCTTGCATGCATAAAGCTGTGATATTAACTTCACTTGTATGGGACTTTTTGCCTTGTATTGACTTCACTTCAATATCATTGGGATAGCAACTTCAAAATTTTTCCATGAAAGCAGAACATTCTGCTACAGATATACAAACTATATATGCAAATAATTTCTGGTTATTTGAAATATAGTACCCAAAGGTAGTGATGGGGTTAGTGCAGCAGATGCATGAATCTATCTTCCTCTCTTTTTTCTCTCTCTCTCTTTGTGTCCATCTTCCCCTCCGCCCTCCCTTTCTCTCCTGTTTCCTATCTTCCCCACTGCCCCCCAAACCCCTTGATTATGCCTCTTTCTCTCCTGCAACTACTTAATTAGTTTTCAGATAGTACTGTTGATGAGAGCATTAGCTATGAATCATTGACACAGCAAACTTAGTCAAGTGTTGTGTTAAGTGTCACTCTTGTCTGACTACAATACTGATGATAAATTTCAATAACATGTTTTTATTCTAGACACAATTTAAGATTCAGTCATTTGTTCAATTGAGAAGCTCAATAATTTAATATATTGGAAAAGCTTAATTACATATATGATTAAACCTCTATCTAATCTGACATGATTTATTGCTACCTAGTGCTTTCTTCTTCTTTACAGGCCGTGTCCAACCACCTCCAAAAGCAACCCTGAATTCAGCTAGTGCTGGAGCTGGTGCCGCATCCAGACCGGTATGTTCATTAGAGTTCAGTATTGAAGATATTCAGATACTGTTGTGCATTCGATGTTATCAGGGGGGCAAAATCGATTACTATTGATGTAAATGTATTATGGACTAAATTATTTGAAGCTTTTCGTTACAAAGCAGTTCTCTTCCATTAGAGCATACCACCACGAGCTGGGGTTGTCAGTGCACCAGCTAACGTACCTATCAAGACAGCCACAGGAGTACCACTCTCAGAAGCTCAAAGCAAAGCTCCAGAATTGTCAAAAGGTTAGTATTTCTGAGCATCTTAAAGGAAAATGGTTTCTAATAGGCCTGTTTCAAATTCTTTCTACTCTTCTATAGCTTCCATCCTTCCCTACTCTAGAGTTAATCAATAGTAACCATTCGCACTTATACATTACATTTAACTTATAAAAATATCTCAAGATACTTTGCTGAGTGGCAGATGGGGGAAGGAAGAGGAAATGATTAGGTCTGGACATCAAACCATGAAGGGAGAGATTAGGTGACCAATCATGGTCAAAAAGATAGAATTTGCAAAGACTTTTGAAGATGGAAGTAGAAGCAAAGTGGAAGAATTTAATGATTTCCCAAAGATTGGCCAAAGACGTTGCTGCCAGGGGCTGAGGCAGAGGAGACAATGGACAAATAGCCATAGTCAGAGAACCAAAGAATGTGGGAGAGGATATAAGGCTGGAGGAGTTTGCACAGATTGGGTTGGAAGAAGTAATGGTTGAGCATGAAACAAAATGGCACACAATCCAGGCAAATGCATTGGATCAGTTGGGGTTTATTTAAAATTGGTGCGCATCTTTAAGCAATTGAATTTTGAGGTGACAAAAAGATTTCAGGGACAGAGGAATTAAGGAAGTTAAGAGGTGGGCAGTGTTTTGCAAAAAAAAATAGCTTTAGTAAAGGATAAAATATGGAGTTTGAAGCTCAACTGACAGTCAAACAGAATTTCAGAGATTTGCAGTCAGTCGCAGCCTTATTGAGGAGCATGAAATCAATAGCAAGGAATTGAGCATGAGCTCTCTGATCTCTTGTCAATGCTGCTTTGCTACTTGGCATGATGGCTGTTTGTGCTGAGTTACTGACCTGTTGACTTTCCTATAATGTGAGGGAAACAATTGAATTCCACTGGCGTTGTAGTCAGCATTGTGGCAACTCGGGCAACTATTTCCCTCTTCCTGAACACTCTTTAATCTTGACTGATGAAAGTAGTTACTCATTTGGTGACAATTAATGTATTATTCCCCGATAGGCACTTTGTAATAACAAAACACCAATTCCTGTGGCTGACCCAGATTATCATTTTGAAATAGAATCAAGGCCATGGCCGTTGATTGCAATGTTAAATCTTCTGACCCCCTTTCCTTTCTCCCTCCATGACCAATTGAAATCAATCCTGGACATAAGCTTTTGCCTTAGCATTGTAATTTAGGTGCAGTTTGAAGCTTTCCTTTTACTGCCAAGAAAAATATAGAAGGGAAGCAATGCATATTGAGAACTGGGTGAACTATCTTAGATGGCGAACTTCAAAATAAGCTTAATTATTTAAACACCAAGTCCACTTGTCCCTTAAAATAGCATGCTGCGTAATCATATGAGTTTGCGTCCCAACAAACTGTTGATGCTGTCAGCGGGGGGAGGTCAAGATTTTTAATCCTGGACAGACACTGGCTCCTGGCATCACCTGAGCCTGAAGGAAACCACATGACAAAGCTCACACTTTTATTTCGAGTATTATTAATTTATTAATCTATGAAGTTATATTTCCTTTATCAATATTCTAAATATTTAAACTGATCCTTACCCATAGCAGTATATTTTGTTGAATTTAAAATACAAGCCCCAAATTGCAAAGACTGAAATTTACACCAGTCTTAAAGTGCAGCCTGGATCTTGATGTTGGATGTTTACAGTACTTAAAGCAGGAACTCAGCGAAGAATAAATTCTGATTTTTTTTTCTTAAATGTTTCCTGCAGAATGTTCTGAGAGGTTTGAGAGCATAGCTCATTGACAGTTGCAAACTACTGAGTTACTATCATCTTGTGGCTCATTCTTTAACTCTACCAGCCAATAATATAAACTGGTACACTCTGTCACCAGTAAGGCATCCTGCAGAAGCAAATTACTGCAGATTATGGAAATCTGAAATAAAATCAGTGTGTTGACAATGCTCAGGAGGTCAGGTAGCATATGTGTGGAGAGAAACAGAGTTAATGTTTCAAACTGAGGGCCTTTTGTCAGAACTGATGAAAGGTTATTCACCTGAGATGTAAATTCTGTTTCTCTTTCCATTGATGCTGACTAACCTGCTTGGTATTTTGTGTTTTTATTTAAGATATCATGCAATGTTAATTGCTAATCTTTGCACATCTGACCAATTAATTCTAAAAGAACTGGTCAAATCCATGGAAAATAAGTGAGTAATTCTGGATGGATATGATAACTTTTGTAAGATATTTTAATCATGCATTTTGAGTTATCCAATTTTCACATTCTTGTAAATATTGAAATATAGGCCAGGAATTTATTGGGCTGACTGGAATCTTGCCCACCCTCCGAACCAGTGGGGCACCCCCATCATTTCCATGGGACAGGCCCAACGGAATCAAGAGCCCTTCAGGCACTTAAGTGGCTTCCATAAGGTCTTCCCCATTATAGGTGGGGAGGCAGAAAGTAGGAAACTTGTAGACCAGTTAGTTTAATGTCTGTCGTTGGGAAATTGTTGGAATCTATTATTAAGGAAGTAGTAATGGTGCATTTGGAAAATCACAATACAATCCATCAAAGTCAGCATGGTTTTATGAAGAGTAAATCCTGTTTGACTAATTTGCTAGAATTCTTTGAAGATGTTACAAGCAAAGTGGATAATGGGGATCCAGTAGATGTAGTATATCTGGACTTCCAGAAGACATTTGATAAGGTGCTGCACAAAAGATTAATACACAAGATAAGATCACACTGAGTTAGGGGTAATATATTAGCTTGGATAGAGGATTGGCAGAAAGCAGAGAGTCAGGATAAATGGGTCTTTTTCTGGATGGCATGCTGTAACTAATGGGGTGCCACAGGGTTTGGTCCTTGGGCTCCAACTATTTACAATCTATATTAATGACTTGGATTCAGGGATAGAAGGTACTATAGCTAAATTTGCAGTTGACACCAAATTGGTGGGAAAGTAAGTTGCAATGAAGAAATAAATTTACAAATGAATATGGACAGGTTAAGTGAATGGGCCAAAATTTGGCAGATGGAGTTTAACATGGATAAGTGTGAGGTTATCCATTTTGGTCAGAAGAATAAAAAGGTGACTTATTATTTAAATGGAGAGAAATTTCAGAATGCTTCAGTGCAGAGGGATCTGCGTGTCCTGGTGCATGAATCGCTGAAAGCTAATATGCAGGTACAGCAGGTAATAAGGAAGGCAAATGGAATTTTGGCATTCTTGCTAAAGGAGTAGAGTATAAAAATAGGGAAGTGTTGTTGCAACTGTACAAGGCATTGGTGAGACTGCAACTGGAGTACTGTGCACCGTTTTGGTCCCCTTACTTGAGGAAGGATGTAGTTGCACTGGAGGCGGTTCAGAGGAGGTCCACTAGATTGATTCCAGAGATGCGGGCCTTGTCTTATGAGGAGAGATTGAGCAGTTTAGGACTATACTCGTTAGAGTTTAGAAGGATGAGAGGAGATCTAATTGAGGTATATAAGATGCTAAAGGGGATAGACAAAGTAGACGTGGAGCAGATGTTTCCACTCTGGGGCATTCTTGAATGATAGGCCACAGTTTTAGGCTAAGGGGTGGTAGATTTAAATCAGAGATGAGGAGCAATTACTTTTCTCAAAGGACCATGAATCTGTGGAATTCACTACCTCAGAATGCAGTGGATGCCGGGATGCTGAATAAATTTGAGGAGATACAGATTTTTAATTAGTAATGGGTTGAAAGGATATGGGGAGAGGACGGGAAATTGAAGTTGAGGCCGAAATTAGATCAACCAGGATCATAACGAATGGCGGGGCAGGCTCGAGGGGCTAAATTGCCTACTCCTGCTCCTAGTTCTTATCTTATGTTCTTATGATAGGGGCCCCTGGCCTGCCAAGAGATGCCAGCCAATCAGAGGCTGGCAGCTCCTTATGTTGCCAGTGCCAGTTGTCAGAGGCACTGGATCATCATGGGACCTCAGACCAAAGGTGAGTGAAGGCCAGGAGAGGATTGCAGGAGATGTGTTGGAGACAAGGGCAGGGGGCTGCTTTCAGTGGCCTCATTGCGCCAACCCCTGCAACCCCCACCCCCCACTCCGGACTGGTGCGATGTTGGGATCCTTTACCAAATGCAGAGTTCCTGACTGAGTCCCCTGAGAGGCCGCTTGCAAACCCAACAGGGTTTGCTGGGCGGCATTCTGTGGGTGCAGGAGGACCTGCAGCATCCATTTAATCCTTGAGCCACCAATTGTAACAAAAGGTTTTTTAAATAACTAAAAAGGGAGTGCAGCCTACCACACCATATATAAGCATGGTCCACAGACTCCACAAGACCACAAAAAGGCCAGGTGTCCTGGGAGCCACCAATTGTGTCAATAGGAGTCAATTGGCTCATTAATGAACCTAATTGACACTCCTCTGCCAGCAGCCAGAAATCCTGTGTCAGCCCCTTCTGCCCTCCTATTTAATCAGGGGAGGTTTTGCCACTGCCGGGAGACTGAAGCAAGCCTTTCCCACAATTAAGTGAGCCCGGCTATCATATTTCCTGCCGTGATGGCTGCATTAAATCCAGCCTATAGTCAAGCTTACAATTTTGCAGATCAATAGGAAAACTTAAATATCACTTTTAAAGTGTTAAGTAAATGGGACCTAACACTTTCCTATTTGTCAATTAGGACCAATGCTCTTGCCGGAACCACTGAAGCCAAATGTTGCTGCTGCTCTTTCACTGCAACCTCCCCCTATTAGTTCCCAGAAGCTGCAGGAGCCTCTTAAACCTGTTGGTTTGAAACCTATTTCTCAGACGCCGCCCCCTTCTCTTGGCTTAGATCATCTAGCACCACAGGCTCCACCCCGCAGCAAATCCGCCCAGAACCTGCCAACAGAACCTATTATTGCAGAGCAGGTAAGTAGCAACACAGTGGTATCTATTAAATAACATTACTTCTGTGTATATGTAAAGAATGTATAACTGAAAAACATTTTTGCATGTTCTTTTGTGCCATCTTATAGAAAGTGATCCCGATTCCAAGTAATTAATATAACACAAAACTGAAATAGCCAGTGAACCAGTTGTTCTCCTATTACTTGTGAACTAATTTAGTGAACAGAGCATCTTCCTTACCCAGTACTCCAGTATTCAAAAATGAAGACCAGTCTGTGGCATCCTTCCGTCCATTTCTCCCCTATATCCAAGTTATTGGACCTGATTGTGGTCCACAGTGACAGGGTGAACAGCAAATGTGCTTGAGAATGTTGGTATGAGACATGTCCCTTTTTAATACCTGGGCACCTCCTACCTATTGGGCTCCTCCTCGAATTTGGCAATAAACACTATATTGCTGGTTGATAGCCAGGAGTAGGATATTGGGTAGCCACTGTGGACATAAGGGATAAGCCCCCAGTACTAAAGCAGGGTGGGATGGTGGACTCTGGACAGTAGAGGTCCAAGATTTTCTTGTGGGGATTGGAAGAGCACTTCTGTTCCTCCTGGCCCCCAAGGAAATCTCCACAAAAATTAAAAGTACTCATACTCTTGGGCTTTTTCTAGCTATCCTGATTTCACTGGCAGGTCCAACACTGTGCACAACTTATAATATTCATGGTTAACATTGCATTGGCTCACCAATTAAATCATTGGACCTAAACTTTAACATAAGGCTCACACAAGCATTGCTGACTGTCTCCAAAATCTGGGAGTTAAACTGGTGGCGGGGGAGGTGGGGGCTGGTGCACCGAGAATGGAGCAGTAAGTAAATTACAGCTGTCCTAACCATGCTCGCCCTATCCTTGTGCACAGTGATTAAAATTGGGGCTACTCAGTCAGCCCCACTGCTACATCCACCAAAGTTGTTAGCATCTGCCTGTTATTCTATTCAAAAACAAAGTACAACAAATTCTGGAAATCTAAAATAAAAATAGAAAATGCTGGAAAAGCTCAGCAGGTCAGGCAATATCTGTGGAGAGAAAGAGTTAACATTTCAAGTTGATAATTCATCAGAACTCCATCAGGAATGTTTTTATTATTCTGTTATCTCTGCTTTTATGTTTCTCACTAGTATTTCAGTACTTTTAAGATGACGTCAATATACTTGTTCTAAAGTTAGTACTAAAACATAAATCCATTATATTTGTGATTAGAGGCTTCATTTTGTGGTTAAAATATGACAGTATACCACATGGAACAAAAGAGAACTTGAATATGTAAAACTGAAATAAAAACAAAAAATGCTGGATATACCCAGCAGGCCAGGCAGCATCTGTACAGTTAATGTATGACCTTGCATCAGAACCACTAAGTTAAAATGTAATAGGTTTTAAGCAAGTGAAAGAGAGGAGGGTGGAAAAAAAACAGAAAGGAAGGTCTGTGATGTATTTAATGTTAAAGTTGGAAATGTGAAATGGAAACCTTGCCCGTCACAGATTGTGAAACTTTTTTCATATTCCTGTTTAGTTTCTCTTTTTGATTCTTGCATTTCCTGTGCCATTCTCATTTTCCCTAAGAAGCAGGGTAGCTAATCTGCTCCTAAACTTTTTTTTATTAATCCAGCTATGTTAAAGATCTTTGGGTGTTCCTTTCCTCCTCTGTCTTGTACCTTTTTGTTCAGACTTCAACTGATAGTCTCAACTAGGATTAGATAATCATGTAGAACATTTTAGATGTTAGTGCATGTCCTATTGTTCTTGTAGCCCATTTGGCAGTCAGTCATGAAATTGTTTTTGTTGAATTCCTCAATGATTTAGCAATTTTGTACACTGAGTAGCTGAACAATACGGTCTAGTTGGCTCTGAAACTTCATCCTTTATTTGTTCCTAAATTGGTTAATCTGGGATAGAGCAACAATAACAGCAGTACAGTTAGCATCATTATACTTGGGTTAGCATGGACGAATCGGCCGAGGTTCAAACCTCAGGTTGTTATTCAGTGGCCTTTGCTGGAAATGTGTGCATGTATAGAGGTCAAGTACGGTCAGAACTGGGCTGTTTGGGAACAGTCCTCAGAAGTCTTTTTTTTTTTAATGCACTTTATTGCAGATCATGCTTGGAAAATGGCCATTTGAGCATGACGCAATAGAGCGACTGGCACATTGAAAAGCACCTCTGGCAGGGAATTCATAATACCTTCAGGAAAGTGGAGATTGAAGAAATAAAACAAGTAGATAAAATTATTGGGAGAAATATTCATTGTAACTTTAAAACACAGATTTACATTTCTAAAATTTATTATACATGGGAATTTTCTAAGTGTTTCATTTAAAATGTACTAACTCTTCAACGTGCTTGTCTAATGACCAACTAGTGACTATTAATTATCGAAAGGGAGATAAAAGTCTCTTTGGGCTTAAGGTAGTTTCAAGATGACGCACCTCATCATAGAAAATGGGAACTAAATCGTGGCATACTTGGTAACTTGCCATCATGGAATGTTTTGCCACTGAGAATGGACTGTTGCATCATTTATGAGAAAAATGGCCCAGCGTTTGTGTTCCACACAAGCCTTCTCCCAACTTACTTAATGTCACCCTATCATCACCTTTTCTCCTTTCTCCTTCATGTGCTTAACAAACTTTCCCTTAAATGCATTTTGTGCTATTCATCACAACCATTCCATGTGATTCCATTCTGAGTAAAGAAATTTCTCCTTGTTGAATTGATTAGTGATTAACTTATATTGATGGCCCTTAGGTTTTGACTCCACTAAATAACATCTCTACATCTACCCTTTGTACCCCTTCATAATTTATGGCTTTGTTAGCCTATGTTGCTACATTTAAAGATTTGTGAATCTGTACCCCTAGATTCCTTTGTGTCTCTATCCCATTTAAACTCTCTTCCAAAAAGTAGAGTCGCCTCCCTATTTCTCCTATCAAAATGCATCACATCACATTTACCTATAACAAAATATATTCATACTTTTTAGCAATTGTTCTGCATCTGTTTAACATTTGTAAATAACGTGCATCATAGTGAACTTTAAACAGATTCATTTTGGCCTATGTTGTCAAAATTCAACATTCGAAAAATTGAATCAAACAAGGAAAATTGTGACTAGTCTTGGAGCAGTTGTTGTCCAGTAGCTAATAACTTTCTATTTATTGCTTTTCTCTTTCTGATGTTTACTGTCTCTTTCTCACAAGCAGGAACAACCATCAGGGTGAAAGGTATTGAATTAATTTACAATTTTCTATATGGTTCCATTTTATTTCACTATTTTGATGTATGAACTTGCAAAGTCTCATACATCAGCAATTTTGCCAGTCTTGTGAAATGCACTTTTCTTCATTTTGCAAAATAATTGTCACAGCCTTTTTAAATTTTATTTTATTCATTATGTATGTTACACCTAATTATAAAACTCATTGTATTCAATTTACACATAGCTGTAGAAAAGATTCATAAACATTTTTCCAGGAGGAAGAAAAGTGGTGTATTGCTACTCATGTTTTTATTAAGGCTTGTATGAAATATTTCCCTGGTTACCAATTCCCACATGAGTTTAGCTTTCTGGATGTGGTAGCAAGAAATCAGTTGTTTTTCTTAATGAAATGACATCTGATAATGCCCCTTAACTCCTAAATTTTTCTATGACTACAACTTTGAGATCATAAAGCTGCATTGCTTACCAAAAAAATATCTATTTCCAAAATGATCTTAAGATTAAATTACAATTTATTTATTTCTTGAACTTGTGTATGTGTCCTGTGCTGATCAGCGTATATTATTCTGGCTCTTCAAATGTTACGTTCTAATTGTTAGTTAAAAGTATGAGCAGCCCAGAAATAAATTTATCATAAATACAATTCAACATTCATTTCAACAGCACAAAGTGGACTAACTTTAAAGTTTTTTTTAAAAAATTGTATATTACTCCCAATTGATTGCTTCCCAGTCATACCAAATTTGTCCAGAACTCCCATCCACTAATATTTTAAGTGAAAAGTTGGAATATGAGTTCAGTAATTTTATTCTCTACTGATCAATAAAGACAAATCTGATGTCCAACTTAAACAGCTTATATTACTGCAAACCAATTAACATTTTGTAACTGAGTATCTTCTATACAACACCTTTTCAATCACTGCTGGAATAATCATCTTGTTGCATTCCATAGTTTTGTTTTTGTTTCCTATAAGATATTGCTATAAGCTTTCCTGAGAATCTTGAAATGCTTAGTAGATAGAATCTTTCTGTGCTTTGAAACCTGTCCTTTTGCTTTTCCACTTCTTGGATCAAAGTTTCAGTCCTCTCTCAGGCTGCCAGGATATAGGTTTCCTGTGCGTGCTAAGGATTTCCAATCTGATTGCAACTGCGTGATTCAGTTTACCCTTCAGTTGGTATTAGCATATTGCACCGTATGGCACTTAATTTCAGCATTATTTGCTATCATCTAGGGGGAGGGTATTAAACTGAAGTGAAAGGTAGTGTCACCACTTTTTTCTAAATGAGACAGATGAGACTGAAGCTAACCAATAACATATTGGAACTTCACAAATATAAATGACAACATGGATGAAGTAGAAAAGTGTAGATATGTCCATGTCCAAATGCAGCAAGACCTGGACAATATCCAGGCTTGGGCTGACAGGTGGCAAGTAACATTGGCGCCACACAATGCCAGGCAATGACCTCTCGAACAAGAGACAATCTAACCATCGCCCCCTGACATTCAATGGCATTCCATTGCTGAATCCCCTACTATCAACATCCTGGGGGTTACCATTGACCAGAAAATGAACTGGACTAGCCATATAAATACTGTAGCTACAAGAACAGGTCAGAGGCTAAGAGTCCTGCAGCAAGTAACTCACCTCTTGACTCCCCAAAGCCTGTCCACCATCTATAAGGCACAAGTCAGGAACGTGATGGAATACTCTCTGCTTGCCTGTATGAGTGCAGTTCCAACAACACCCAAGAAGCAAGACACCATCCAGGACAAAGCAGTCCGCTTGATTGGCACCTTCTCCCCCACTGACCAACAATGGCAACAGTGTGTACCATCTACAAGATGCACTGCAGGAACTCACCAAGGTTCCTTAGGCAGCAACTTCCAAACCCACAACCACTACCATCTGGAAGGACAAGGGCAGCAGATACTTGGGAACACTGGCCTGGAAGTTCCCCTCCAGGCCACTCATCACCCTGACTTGGAAATATATTGCTTTTCCTTCACTGTCGCTGGGTCAAAATCCTGGAACTCCCTCCCTAACAGCACTGTGGGTGTACCTACACCACAGGGACTGGAGCATTCAAGAAGACAGCTCACCACCATCTTCCCAAGGATAATTAAGGAAAGGCAATAAATGCTGGCATAGCCAGCGATGCCCACATCTTATAAATTACTTTTGTTATTTAACTTGATAACAGCTTGCATTTATTTAGCACCTGTATGTAATAAAATGTGCTTCACAGGGGCATTATCAAACAAAATTTGACACTGAGCCACTTAGGGAAACATTCTGACAGGTGATCTAAAATTTGGTTAAAGAGGCAGCTTTAAGAAGCATCTAAAAGGAATTCGCTCCACTCATTCCTGAGATGAAGGGCTTACCCTATGAGGAAAGGTTGAACAAGTTATATCGATTATAATGGTCTATACCCATTGGAGTTTAGAAAAATGAGAGGTGATCTTATTGAAACATATATAGTATCTTGAAGGGACTTGATGGGGTGGATATTGGGAAGCTCTAGAAGTAATGGTGCAAGAACCAGAAGGGAAAACATTGCAGGAAGTTCTCTGACTGTGATTGGATAGATAGGAAAGGAACAAGGTATGGGCCGTCCCACCCATCTGAACAACAGAGGAGTCTTGTCAATGTCAAAAGCTACAGATAGGTAGTGTTTGAGGGTGGACAGAGCATGGGAAGAGGGATTTAAGAAGACCTATTTATAGTGGAGAAGAGAAGCTGGGGGTAAATCACGATCAGCATAGAATGGTGAGAGGAGAGCAGGATCCAACAGTACTGCAGCCAGGTTTGACAAACATTTATAGTGGACAATTAGTTTGGCCATTCAAGTAAAGGCAAAATATTGTGAATGCTGGAAATCTGAAACAAAAAATGCTAGAAAAACCCAGCATCTGTGGAAAGAAAGAGAGAGTTAACGCTTCGAATCCGCATGACTCTGCGGATGCTGGAAACGCTCTGCTCTGAAGAAGAGTCATTAGGACTCAACATTGGCTCTCTTTCCCTCCACAGATGCTGTCAGACCTGAGTTTTTCCAGCATTTTTTGCTTTGGTTAGCCAATCAAGTTCTGGACTGGGATTTTCCACTCCATCGTGGTGGGGCCCGCCGCAGGAGATTTGGCAGCCCAGCCAAAAGTCCATTGACTTTTAGCGGGACCGGACAATCCCAGCAGTGTGCAGGGCTGGAATATCCCACCCCTTCCCCCTTGGATTTAGGGGAGTGGAGATGGGGACTATACTAAGGGGAGCAACCAGGTTGATACAGATTATAGTTTTAATGAGAATAAAGGCTCCAAGGTGGAGGTTGGGGTGTGATTCTGCAGATTAGTAAGGAATGTTTTGATGTATGGAGGGCCAAAGTGCGTTGTAAGTTTTAAATTTATTAATGGGATGTGGGTTTCCCTGGCTGTGCCAGCATTTATTGCCCATCCCTAGTTGGCCTTGAGGAAGTGGTGGTGAGCTGCCTTCTTGAACCGCTGCAGTCCATGTGGTGTAAATACACCCACAGTGCTGTTAAGGAGGGAATTCCAGGATTTTGACCCAGCGACAGTGAAGGAATGGCGATATATTTCCAAGTCAGGATGGTGAGTGGCTTGGAAGGGAACTTCTAGGTGGTGGTGTTCCCATGTATCTGCTGCCCTTGTCCTTCCAGATGGTAGTGGTCATGGGTTTGGAAAGTGCTGCCTAAGGAGCCTTGGTGAATTCCTGCAGTGTATCTTGTAGATGGTACACACTGCTGCTACTTTGCATAGGTGGTGGAAGGAGTGAATGTTTGTGGATGGGTGCTGCTTTGTCCTGGATGGTGTCAAGCTTCTTGAGTGTTGTGGAAGCTGCACTTATCCAGGCAATTGGGGAGTATTCCATCACACTCCTGACGTGTGCCTTATAGATGGTGGACAGGCTTTGGAGAGTCAGGAGGTGTTACTCGTCGCAGAATTCCTAGCCTTTGACCTGCTCTTGTAGCCACAGTATTTTTTATAGCTAGTCCAGTTCAGCTTCTGGTCAATGATAACCACCAGGATGTTGATAGTGGGGTATTCACTGATGGTAATGCCATTGAACATCAAGGGGCGATGGTTAGATACTCTCTTGTTGGAGATGGTCATTGCCTGGCATTGTGTGGCGCCAATATTATTTGCCACCTGTCAGCCCAAGCTTGGATAATGTCCAAGTCTTGCTCCATTTGGACGTGGAATGCTTCAGTATCTGAGAAGTCATGAATGGTGCTGAACATTGGGCAATCATCGGCGAACAGACCCACTTCTAACCTTATGATGGAAAGAAGGTCATTGATGAAGCAGCTGAAGATGGTTAGGATGTGGACGCTACCCTGAGGAACTCCTGCAGAAATGTCCTGGAGCTGAGATGACAACCACAATCATCTTCCTTTGTGCTAGATATAACTCCAACCGGTGGAGAGTTTTTCTCCTGATTCCCATTGACTCCAGTTTTGCTAGGGCTCCATGATGCCCCACACAGTCAAATGTGGCTTTGGTGTCAAGGGCAAGCACTCTCACCTCACCTCAGGAGTTAAGCTCTTCTGTCCATGTTTGAACAAAGGCTGTAATGAGGTCAGGAGCTAAGTGGCCCTGGCAGAACTTAAACTGGGTGTCAGTGAGCAGGTTACTGCTAAGCAAGTGCCACTTGGTAGCACTGTTAATGACCTCTTCCATTACTTTAGTCTGCTCTCGATCATCAGTAATGGGTTGGTAATTGGCCCGGTTGGATTGGATCTGCTTGTGTACAGGACATAGCTGAGCAATTTTCCACATAACTTGGTAGATGCCAGTGCTGTAGCTGCACTAGAACAGCTTGGCTAGGGGCACGGCAAGTTCTGGAGCACAAGTCTTCAGTACTGTTGCTGGAATATTGTCAGGGGCTATAGCCTTTGCACTAACCAGTGCCTTCAGTCGTTTCTTGATAGCGCATGGAGTAAATCAAATTGGCTGAGGACTGGCACCTGTGATGCTGGGGACCTCCTGAAGATTGTTGCAAATGCTTCAGCCTTATCTTTTGCACTGATGTGCTGGGCTCCCCCATCATTGAGGATGGGGATATTTGTGAAGCCGCCGCCTCCATTGAGTTGTTTAATTGTCCACCACCATTCACGACTGGATGTGGCAGGACTGCAGAGCTTAGATCTGATCCGTTGAATGTGGAATCGCTTTGCCCTGTCTATCACTTGCTGCTTATGCTGTTTGGCACACAAGTAGTCCTGTGTTATAGCTTTACCAGGTTGACATCTCATTTTTAGGCATGCTTGGTGCTCCAGCATGTCCCCACCATACTCTTCTTTGAACCAGGGTTGATCCACGGCTTGATGGTAATGGTAGTGTGGTAGATATGCCAGGCCATGAGGTTACAGATTGTGTTTGAGTACAATTCTGCTGCTTCTGATAGCCCACAGCATGTCATGGATGCCCAGTCTTGAGTTGCTAAATCTTCAAAACCTATCCCATTTAGCATGGTGGTAGTGCCACACAACATGGTGAAGGGGACCCTCAATATGAAGGCGGGACTTCATCTCTACAATGACTTTGCGGTGGTCACTCCTCCCGATAATGTCATGGACAGATGCATCTGCAGCAGGCAGGTTGGTGAGAATGAGGTCAAGTATGTAACATAGGAAAGCACAGGAACAGGAGAAGGCATTCAGTTTTTCCCTCTTGCTGGTTCTCTCACCACCTGCTGCAGACCTGGTCTAGCAGCTATGTTCGTTAGGACTTGGCCAGTAGTGGTGCTACCGAGCCACTCTTGGTGATGGACATTGGATACTGAAGTACCCCACCCAGAGTACATTCTGTGCCCTTGCCACCCTCAGTGCTTCCTACAAATGGTGTTCAACATGGAGGAGCACTAATTCATCAGCTGAGGGTGGGTGGCACATGGTAATCAGCAGGAGATTTCCTTGCCATGTTTGACCTGATGCCATGAGACTTCAAGGGGCCCGGAGTCGATGTTGCAGACTCCCAGAGCAACTGCCTCTTGACTGTATACCATTGTGCCGCCACCTCTGGATCTGTTGTGCCAGTGAGACAGTGATCTGGGGGAAAAGTTCCTTGTGTCTGAATCTGGAAGGAAGTGGATTAGGAAGGGTGAGAATCAACCAAGTGATAAGATTGCCTTATCTCTGGAGGGATTATTTGAGATTGCAAGCTTGAGTTTGTTACTGTGAATATGGGTAGGTGAATTTTTATGGGGGTGCAGTGGTGTGGAGAAATTATGGTTAGACATGAGGGCATAAGAGAGATGATGTGATGAAAGGAAAACTTGCTCAGTGCCAAGATTGAGGAAGAAAAGTGAAGATAGCTCTGAGAAACTTAACAGTTGTACTTTGCTGGGTGGCAGGGAACGCAGCATTTAAAAGGACAGATGGGAAAGGTGGAACAAGTAGCTCTCTTCTTTCTCTTGTGTAACACTTTTGTTCTTTTTTTCCACAGCTGATAGCCAATGTTAATGGATTTAACAATGGAGGACCATCTGACATTGACCCTTTTGCTGATCTTTCACTTGACCGGCTTGCTGACCCTTGGACAAAGACCCAGTTATCAAGTGGAAACACTAAGTTGCAGCCAGCGTATGCCCGTACATCTCCTAATTTGTGCCAGCAACAATCTATTCAGCCCTTCGTATCAGCACAAACTAATTGCATGCCATTTGTACCTCCCATTCCTCCCCGAAGTAAATCACAGGAGAGCTTCCAAGTCTCTCCTAGTCCTTTGAATTTCCTGTCTGATGGCAATGCCTCCAACACAAACCCTTTTACTCGAAAAACTGGTTATAATCCTTTTAGGACTGATGTTCAAAACCCTGCTCAAAGGCCTGCTGTTGCATCACAACTATCTGTGCAAACCAGCAGCAGTTATCCTGCCTTTTCCACTAACTCACTGACTGCTGGAGCTGGAATTGGCGAAGCTGCTTTTTCATCAAATCCATTTGTAGGCAACAGTATATTTCAAAGCAAACCTGCTGCAAGTGACAAAATGCAAACCAGTGGGTGGGTGACCTTTGAGGATAATGATTTTAGTCTAAAAGGAACTCTGTCAACAGGTGCAAAACAAATTGACAACCAGGACCCTTGGAATGACAATGTTAGCAATTTGTCATTGCAGAACACACACAAACTCTTTCCAAGTACAGATTTTGGGGTTGGTAATGACTGGAATACAAGTGACACAGCAACTGGTGCTTCAGTACATGTACCAGCTCAAAGAGTGCCACCTCCTGTACCTTTGAGAACAAATGTCAGCATCCCGATTTTGCCATTCAACTCAGAGGCACCTGCTTCTTTATCAAAACAGAACTTCACCAAAAGATGAAATGTGTTCCAACAAGGTGTGAAGGCTAATTTAAAAAAATACTTGTAATTTGAATTCTTTGTCGGGGCTTTACATGTGCAATATGTTGTGTTTAAAATGTCAAACACTTGGCATCTCTTGTACAAGAAGTTCAACATTGGTATGATTTTGTATGGTCAGCAAATTATTTACAGTATTTTATTAAGGGTGCACATTCAAAATCTACCATATCCTGGATGTGATATCAAATAGTCAATGGTCTTTTGGGAATTGAGCTCTTGCAAGATGCAGTTAAAATTATGCGCAAGGAAAAATGGTAATGATATGGATTACATGCCTGTGTTTTTATTGAAAATGTGAAATTACGCTGGCTAAAGCAACACTGTTCTCTGAACCCGTCCAAGAAATCTTGGTTCAAATCTGACTTGCTATAAGTTGCAATTTAACTAACCCTTGTTAAACTTTTGGTGTTGGTCTAGTTGTTCTCAGCGCATTTACCTAATTTTCATCCTTTGTAACATGTTGGTTCAGATTATCCAATTCTGTATTCTTATAACAAAACTTCCGAGCATTTTAATTCATTTAAATAAAATCCAAGGTTGGCCTAGGATTTTGGTAAAACTTACTAGTGCATGTAGCCATCCAGCATGTGAAGTACATTTTTTTTCTTGTTTACCTTGACACACTGCTCCTTTTAGGTTTGGGAACTGATTTTGTCTGAATGGACAGATATTACCCATGTTGTTCAGTGAGAATGAAACTACTCAGTTAATGATTGTACAAATGTTTGACCATCACCAAACTGGTACACTCTTCTAATGAAATCAGAGTTTCACTTTGGTGGTTGTGGGCATACAGCAGCACTATTGGAGCGAACTGGGTTGTATTCATTGTTGTCAGGCCCAGTAAGTCTAATGACCACTATGGAATGCATCTCTGTGATAGTGCTCAGTCATTTGAGGACTATGGCCTGAGTTCCGTTGATGGAATGGATGTGTATTCACTCTGACTATAAGAGTCTTTACAGAAATAAATTTGGGTAATATCTACCCAATTCCTATAAGGCATAGTACAACACAATAATAGTTATAAAATTAACATCTTCGCTGGGGAATGGCTGAGAGAGGAATTGTGCAAATGAAGTTGGGCTTTTCTGAGTTGACCAAGGCACATGGCACATTCTTGAAGGCAAAATAGAGGGAGCACCTAAACTGTGCTACACTTGATTTGGAAGGTGGGCAGTCTTGATCCTGACATTGCATCCCTGAAACATAATATTTTATTCCTAAGTGTTAATGTCCCCTGTCTTAATGAGCACAAAAACTATTCCCTGCATTTTACCTTTACCCAAAAAAATTCTTTCTCGAAGATTGCTGGTTAATAATTTAACCTCATTCATTGGCAGATGGATCTGGTTAATAGGATGCTAACTGCCAATTGGTCAGTCGATGCTGTGATTAAAATGTACATTACATTAGTTTTCACTTATTAACCTAGTTGCATTAACTTTGTGCATCCCCCAGCATCAAACTTTATCCTCACCTAAAGTTAATTATATCACTTCCTAAAACTTAAGCTTTCATTCAAGAAAATAAAAGCTTACCTACAGTTATCCACCATTTTTCTCTGGTCTAGGAGGAGGCTACTGTGTAATAATGCCTCTAATTTGCTAACTCTAGTTATCATAAATGAAGCCATGTTCCATTCCCAGCACCAGCATCCTTCATGTTAACAAGCACACTTAGCGCACCCCCCCTGCCAACAAAGGTCCTATCTACAAACTAATTTTATTTTATATATAATATATTATCATTTCTATAATGTATTCATACCTGCTGGTGATTAGCAGTTGGTCAGTTTGATTTATAGAAAAATCTATTTCATAAATTATGCATGTGTCTATATAAACCAAGGTCATAACAGCAGTTATGGAGCGAGTCTACCAAATAAGAGACCAGAATCTCCTTTATCAATAGAAAACAGTAAATGTTCCAAATTGCCCACCAAATATTACCAAAGCCTGGACATCTGACATTTTAATTTTTGGACAAATTCTTCTGTCGGTTTGACATAATGTGAATGCTCATTTGTAAGGCTTTTGCTGCAATTGTGTTAATGCATTGAACTGTTGGTCACTGCACATGTTTATGTTCAGATGCAGTAAATAATGTCAAATTACCATTAACCAAGCAATCTATTGAAAATGCAGATCAGAGAACAGGTAGGTATTTCTTTTGGTCCATTTCAAAACTATCCTCTGTTAGTCTTTTATTGAGCCAGCTAAATATTTCTGAACTGCATTAATATATGAAAATGGATTGGTCCTTTCATCGAATGGAAAATGTGATCAAAAATGCTGAAACAGTAAAACAACATCTTGCAGCCTTGCTGTAGTTAGTGCATTGGCTAAATTCTCACTACTGATATCCAAAAAAGGCATTATTATAATGCTTTTGCTGCTGTTCTTTTTGCCTGTAGTGCAATGGGAAATCACTGTTTAAAAATTACTTTCCTGTCACATTTCAACAAATACACTTATACATGTAAATGGTGTGTAAGTGTATAACTCTTCATTTTAGTATCCAGTTTTAAAATGTTCAATGTGGTATGTTCAATCGAAATAAGGCATTGCTGGTGTTCACATTTCCAGTTTGTAACTGTTGAGCTTTCCGCTGACTTCTGTGGCTTACGAAGGACTGCAACAAATATGTAATTTGCAACACCTCAAACAATGTATAACAAGTTCTAACTGCAACGTGTCACTGTGGTAATTTGGCTGTTTCCTGATCTTTTAAAATGTTTATCAATGTGTATCTATAATCATATAAATTAAGCTTGGTATATTATGCTCAGCGGACAACATGTCTTAATCTTTTCCTGAAGACTGCAGTATTGAGACTAATGTGTGCATAATAAATTGTACATATCCTGTGATGTCTGAGTTGTATCTTAATTCAATAAACATAGCTGTGTCCTATAAATGTATTTTCATAGCATAGAAGTATTCTTTCCTTTAAGGACAACAAAGCATCTAAGCTGAATATTTATGTGGATGAGTGAGCCCAAAGAGCAGGTTGAGAAATTGCAGGCATGTAGCTTGTGATGTGTTACATATTAGATACACAGACTCTCTGACTGGAAGCTTCTCAGAGTTGGCTTGAATGCAGGACTGGGAGGAAGGTAGGAATGGAGAGCATCAGCGGTTAGGCTGCAGCGACCCAATTGTGGGCAGATTGAGGATACTGTATGAGGTCAGCCCACAAGGCCTTCCACACTGTCTGCAATCCCTCAAAATGGAAGCCTAATGAATGGAAGCCTCAGCTGTAACCACAGGCCATTCTGTGGAAAGATTCCCCGCCAAAGTGGCAACTGTGGCCAGTTTATTCAAACAAAATTAAGGTGTCTTCCGAGGGCACCCTTGCAGTTCCCTTCTACAGGAGCTCTACCCACTTCTGCCAGTGGGGCTGCCATCCTTAATTGGACAATGTTCTGCAAGGGGGTGCAATTAGGAGGTTGCCTCCTGAAAGATTGCACCAGTGTGCATTGCCAGCAAGTGCAAGGTCAGGACCAAGAAATGGTCCTGACCCACCCTCTTGGAGCACTGCTCCATACAAAAACTACCTCTAGATAGAAAGTCACAGGTGCAAGGTACTTGTTTGTAACAATTATTTAAGAAAGGCCATCACTTTCTCAAAACAACTAGGATTGAGCAATAAGTATGTTCAGAAGCTGCAATATTTTTTTTAAAGTTTGAGATGTGCTGGTAAATGGGGTTAGGTAGGTGTTTCTCACGTGTCTGTGCGGACTCGATGGGCTGAAGGGCCTTTTCTGCACTGAGATTCTGTGATGTCCAATACTATACCATACTTTGCAATGAACAGATTAATTAAGGTACCAATGTGGGACTTTGACAGAAAGATACACCTACCATGGGCTGGACTTATGCACAAGGTTGGAACTTGGGTATGTAATGACCAGTCAGTGTAATCTGGAAACCCCTCTCTCTGCAACAGTTTCCCTTTCTCATTATACAGCTTTGGCATAGCTTGGGTCCTGGATGTGAAACTCAGTGAACAAAACTTTTCCATTGAATGCCTGGAGTTCTGAAACATACTGTTTAGATACATATTTTACCTGCAACAGCTTAACCTGCATTCTAACTTTGTTATTAAAGGAAGCTAAAAGGTAAAATACATTTCACCACTCCAGAGCACAATTCCAAAGGATTATATCCAAGCAATAGTTAACACCCATCAGGCCATGTAGATGCTGAATGCCTTTGTATCTTATCTGTTAAACAGTACAGCAATCCCCTTTTGGATTCTTGAAATTACACAGTGCTGCACTTGACACCCACCACCATATCCTGCAGCTTAACGCAATGATCAAGATTATAAAGATTGCACTTGATCCCGAGAGATTGATGAACATTCTTTCTGCAAAAGGATTCTTTATAATTCTTTGTCTCCATGTTCCCTGATATAGTAAAGGGACAGTCTTGGTTAGACTAAGAATAGAATGGATGACAGTGGATAAACTTGTCTCATTGCTTTGTGGGAGACAGAGTCAGCAGGTTTTGGATCTACCTTTCCACAAAATTAGAAGCTGACATAAGATCATAAGAAACAAGAGTAGACCATTTGGCCCCTGGAGCCTGCTCTGCCATTCAATAAGATCATGGCTGATCTGATTGTGGCCATAACTCCACTCTCCTGTCTGCCCCCTGTAACACTTGACTCCCATGTTGCCCAAAGATATAGCTAATTCAATGATCTAGCCTCTACTATTCTGAGGGGAAGAGAATTCCAAAGACTTGCAGCCCTCAGAGAATAACTTTCTCCAACTTAGTCTTAAATGGGAGACCTTTTATTTTTAAATGGTACCACCCTAGTTCTAGATTCCCCCAGAGAGGAAACATCCTCTCAGCATATACCCCACTGAGCCCCCTCATAATCTTATTGTTTTGATAAGGTCACCTTTCACTGTTCTAACTCCAATGTATAGGGCCAACCTACAAACATACGAACTAAGAGCAGGAGTAAACCCTTCGGCCCCTCAAGCCTGCTCCACCACTTGATAAGATCATGGCTGATCTGATTGTGGCCTCTATTTTGCTGTCTACTCTCCATACCTTTTCACTCCCTTGTCAGTCAGTAATCTCTAACCCAGCCTAAAAAAAAACAAAGACCACGCCTCCTTTGTGCTCTGAGGAAGAGAATTCCAGACTAACAACCCTCTGAGAAAGAAAATTCTCATCTGTTTTAAATGAGACTCCTTATTTTTAAACTGTGTCCCCTAGTTCTAATCTCTCCCATGGGGAAACATCCTTTAGCATCCACCTTGTCAAGTTCCCTCAGGATCTTGTATGTTTCAGTAAGATTACTTCTCATCTTTCTAAAGTCCAATGGATACAGGTCCAACCTTTCCTCATAAGACAATCCTTTCATGCTCAGAATTCTGCAATTTCTCTCGGTTTAAAAAAAATAAGCTGCTTTTCAATTCTTCTGCCAAAGTGGGAAAGTTCACATTTTCCCACATTATACTCCATCTGCCAACTTTTTGCCCACTCGCCTAACCAATCGATGTCCCTTTGTGGACTCCTTATGTCCTCTTAACAATTTTCATATCTATATTTGTGTCATCAGCAAATTTAGCAACCATAGATTGTCCTTACAATCTATAACAATGATTTGCATGAAAATAGCTGAGGCCCCAGCACTGATCCCTGTGGCACTCCACATATTGCCAGCTGGAAAATGACCCATTTGTGCCTATTCTCTGCTAACCAATCCTCTATTCACGCTACTATGTTACCCCTACACCCATGAGCTCTTATTTTGTGCAGTAATCTTTGATGTGGCACCTTGTCAAATGCCTTTTGGAAATCCAAATACACCACACATCTACAGGTTTCCCCTTTATCCACGTTGCTTGTTACTTCCTCAAAGAACTCTAATAAATTAGTCAAACACTATTTCCCTTCCACAAAACCATGTCGACTCTGATTGCATTAAGAATTTCTAAGTGCCCTGCTTTAGCCTCCTTAATAATAGATTCCAACATTTTCCCACGACAGATGTTAAGTTAACTGGCCTGTAGATTCCTGCTTTCTGTCTCCCTCCTTTCTTGAATAGAGGAGTTACGTTCACTGTTTTCCAATCTGATGGGACCTTTCCACAATCTAGGGAATTTTGGAAAATTAAAACCAATGCATTCACTATCTCAGCAACCACTTCTTTTAAGACCCCAGGGTGAAGTCCATTAGAACCCAGGAAGTTGAGAGCCTTTACTTCTAATAACTTTCCTGGTATCCTTTCCCCAGTGATTGTAATTGTTTTAATTTCCTCCCTCCCTTTCTGTTCTTGATTTACAATTATTTCTGGAATGTATTTGTCTTCCCACAGTGTAGGGACACAAAATAACTGTTCGATGCATCCGCCATTTCTTTATTTCCCATTATTAATTCCCCAGACTCGCTATCTAGAGGACCATTGCTCATTTTAGTTATACTTTTCCTTTTTAAATACTGTACCTGTAGAAACTCTTTTACTATCTGTTTTTAAATTTCTAGCTAGCTTTATCTCATTCTCTAATTTCTCCCTCCTCAATTATTTTTAGTCATTCTTTGCTGGTTTTATATTTCCAATCTTCTGACCCACTAATCTACTTTGAATGTTATGCTTTTACTTTCAATTTGATACTATCTTTAACTTCTTTAGTTAGCCACAAATGATGCATTCTTTTCCCAGGGTCTTTCATTCTCACTGGAATGTATCTTTGCTGAATATTTAAGAAATATCTCCTTAAACATCTGCACTGTATCTCTACTGACTTGCATCTTAACCTAATTTCCCAGTTCACTTTATCCAGCTCTTGTCGTCATACCCTTATAATTGCTTTTATTTAAGTTTAAAACACTAGTCTTAGACCCACTCTTCTCTCCCTCAAACTGAATGGGAAACTCAATCATGTTATGATCACTGCTACATGGGGGCTCTTTTACCAAGAGATCATTAATTAATTCTGTCTCATTGCACATTACCCTGTCTAGAATAGTTTGCTCTCTGTTTGGCTCTAGAATGTGCTGCTCTAAGAAACTATTCCGAAATCACTATGAACTCATCTTCCAAGGTACTTTTGCCAATCTGTCACGACTCACTGGGGATAGTGTGTTGTAATATGAAGCCCCCACTGTTTGCTGAGCTGCGAAAAATGTGAAAGTTTTGCCCAAACCACCAGATTGCCCCAAATCTTCCTAACTCTTTAATTTAGGTTAACAATACGAGCACCAGGTTTGTAAACTTAATAAATAAAGAACAGTTTATTCAACAAATTGTCTTTAAATGGTGGTAAAAGAAATATGAACTGTTAACTTCTAACTCTATAACTTAAATTCGATCCCTCCTTAAACCCCTACACAAATACACACACATAAAACACACAAAACATGGATTTTAAGGGTGAGATAAAATAGTTCAATAGCACCAATCTGGAGTACAGGATTAGATGGGTTGGTTTTGATTGATGTCCTCCAAATTCCTTGCAGTTTGTTGCTGATGACACAAGGTGGTTTTCCCAGCAGTTTAAGTCCAATTCACTGGTTTGTAAACCTTCTTTTCAATGTCTCTACTGGTGATTTTCCCCTTTTCCTCTTGATAGGGGTTTTCAGAGAAAGCAGAAATGTGAGGAATAGCCAGCTAGCTACTATGGGAGAATTATTGGAATCTTACAAAAACAGGAGAAAGAGGTTTTAGGCCTTCCCTCTGTGCAGGGTAAGAGCTGTACAGCCCGCACTGTTACCACACAAAACCCTGGCCTGCTGGTCAGATGCTGATTAAAATGCTGTTGTCAGACAGTTCCCCTTAGTCCAGGGCTCCTTTCTGGCACCATCCTGTTCTTTTATGGCACACTCTGTTCCAGGATAGCAACATTGTAGACATTTTCCATCCTATTCCAGTGAACTGCAGTCAACTGCAGCCATGGTAGTTTTTAAAGCCACAGTCCAAGGAAAATAAAGATAGGTTCTTTAAATGCCTCCATCCTTAAAAAAGATGAAACACCATTTAAAATGTGTTTCATCTTAAGGTAAGTGACACATAAACAACAAAACACGAGACTTACATTCATTCATCCATCCTTCCCCCTTAAACTTATTTCAGTAATTTACACCAAGGACAATGCATCCATGATCACATTATCTTTACTGGCAATGTGAACAATCTTTACATTGAATGGTTGAAACAATAGACTTCCCATCTAAACAGTCTCACCTGTTGAATTTTAAGCTTCTCTATGAATGCCAGTGGATTATGGTCAGTGTAGATTAGTGTTTCTTTGTTATGTCAGACATAAACTTCAAAGTGTTGAAGAGACAAGAATGCCTAGAGTTTCTTTTTCTACTAGAGTACTTCTTCCAATATTGATTTAGTTTCTTGGAAAAGTACCCCACCGGCTTCTCTACCCCTAATTTATCATTGTCATCGAACTGCACCTAGCCCCAAATCACGAACGTCAATCGCAATTTTAAAAGGTTTGGTAAAGTCAGGGGCAGCCAACACTGGTTCATTTATTAAGATTGCCTTCTGTTTTTCAAAGGCTGCTCGGCATTCTGCCGACTGTACCACTTTTGTCTATTTTCTTAACAAATTGGTTAGAGGTACAGCAATTGTGCTGAAATTAAGTACAAACTTCCTTAAAGCCCACACATTCCCTAAAACCTCATAATTTCTCACTGGTTTTAGGAATTCTATTACAGCGTTCATTTTTGCTTTTCTTGACAACACCTGCCCTTATCCTACAATATGACCTAGGTAGGTTACCCTTGCTTTTGCAAACTCGCTTTTGGCCAGACTTCTGACTAAGCCAGCCCTTGCATTAATCCCAGTGGCATTCCACTGGTGATAGTTTGTCAAATCTAGACCTCCCTGGTTGTCTAGAGGAATACAGGGGAAGGTCAAACAGAAAAATAAAGCACACGATAGGCACAAAGGACTAAGCACTGCAGATAGCCTAAACAAATATAGGAAGTGCAGGGACGAAGTCAATAAGGAAATCAAAGACAGGGCATAAAAAAAGATTAGCAAGTAAAGTTAAAGATAACCCAAAGATGTTTTACCAATACATTAATGCTAAAAGTTTAGTTAAGGAAAAAGTGGGACCTATCAGAGATGAAGATGGAAACTTGTGTGTAGATACAGGGGCTGTGGGAAGGGTTTTGAATGAATATTTTGTCTCTGTGAAAGGGAGCATGTAGATATAATAGCCCAGGAGGAACACTCAGATATTGGACAGGATAGTCATAAAGAGAGAGGAAGTACTCAAAGGGTTGAAATCCTTGAAAGTTGATAAGTCACCAGGGCCAGGTGGATTGTTTCTGAGGCTGCTGAAGGCAGTCAGGGAGGAGATAGCAGATGCTCTGAGGATGATTTTCCAATCTTCACTAGATACAGGGAGGTACTGGAGGACTGGAGAAATACAAACGTAGTTCCGTTGTTTAAAAAGGGATCAAAGGAAATGCCAAACAATTATAGGCCAGTTAGTCTTATATCGGTGGTGAGCAAATTAGTAGGATCAATCCTGAGAGAGAGGATTAACTGTCATGTGGAAAGACATAGACTATTCAGGGATGGTCAGCATAGATTTGTTAAAGGAAGGTCTTGCCTCACAAATTTGATTGAATTCTTTGAGGAAGTGACAAGAAGGGTTGATGAAGGTAATGTAGTGGATGTTGTGTTCATGGATTTTAGCAAGGCATTTGACAAGGTCCCACATGGCAGATTGGTCAGGAAAGTAAAAGCCCATGGGATTCAGGGTAATGTGGCAAACTGGATAAAAGGTTGGCTTTGTAACAGGAAACAAAGGGTAATGGTTGATGGATGCCCTTGCAAATGGAAAGTTGTCTCAAGTGGTGTTCCACAGGGCTTGTTGTTGGGACCCTTGCTGTTTGTGTTATATATTAACAATTTGGACGTGAAAGTGGGGGACACGATTGGGAAATTTGCAGATGACACAAAGATTGGCAGAGTAGTGGATAGTGTAGAGGATAGCCATAATCTCCAAACGATATAGATGGGTTGGTGGAATGGGCGGTAAAGTGGCAGATGGATTTTAACATAGAGAAATGTGAGTTCATACATTTAGGGAGGTCAAACAGTTACAGGGATTACAAAATAAATGGGAATCTACTAAGAGGGATAGATGAAGTGAGAGATCTTGGAGTACAAGTACACAGGTCCCTGAAGGCAGCAGATCAAGTAGATAAGGTTGTAAAGAAGGCATATGGAATGCTCTCCTTCACTGGCAGAGGTATAAAATATAAAAGTAAGGATATAATGTTGGAATTGTATAAAACACTGGTGAGGCCACAACTGGAGCATTGTGTGCAGTTCTGGTCACCACATTACAGGAAGGATATAATAGCTCTGGAGAGAGTGCAGAGGAGGTTTACAAGAGTGTTGCCAGGGTTAGAAAAGTGTAGCTATGAGGAGAGATTGGATAGGTTGGGGTTATTTTCCTTAGAACAAAGAAGGCTGAGAGGTGACTTGATTGAGGTGTATAAAATTGAGATAACAGATAGAGTGGACTGGATAAAATTGTTTCCCTTGGTGGAGAATTCTAGAACCAGGGAACATAGATTCAAGTTAAGTGGCAGAAGGTGTAGGGGGACATGAGGAAGAACCTTTTTATGCAGAGGGTAGTGGGTGTCTGGAATTCGCTGCCCAAGTTGGTGGTAGAGGCAGAAACTCTAAACTCTTAAAAAGTACCTGGATCTGCACCTTAAGTGCTGTAAGCTGCAGGACTATGGGCCGAGTGCAGGAAGGTGGGATTAGAAAGGGCACCTGGGTGTCCTCAGGCTGGCATAGACAAGGTGGGCTGAATGGCTTCCTTCTGTGCTGTAACTTTTCTATGGTTCTAATGACTGATTTATCCTGATTCTCTTCCTGTTAGTTAGCCAATCTTCTATCCACACTAGATAAAAACAAAAAAACTGCGGATGCTGGAAATCCAAAACAAAAACAGAATTACCTGGAAAAACTCAGCAGGTCTGGCAGCATCGGCGGAGAAGAAAAGAGTTGACGTTTCGAGTCCTCATGACCCTTCGACAGAACTTGAGTTCGAGTCCAGGAAAGAGCTGAAATATAAGCTGGTTTAAGGTGTGTGTGTGGGGGGCGGAGAGATAGAGAGACAGAGAGGTGGAGGGGGTTGGTGTGGTTGTAGCGACAAACAAGCAGTGATAGAAGCAGAATATCAAAAGATGTCAACAACAATAGTACAATAGAACAATGTTTCCCCCTTCTCTTTTTTTCCCAATAAATTATAAAGATTTTCCTTTTCCCACCTATTTCCATTATATAAAATAAAAAAAAAAACCCACTAGAGCTATACCTTGAGTGCCCTACCATCCATTCTTAATTAGCACATTCGTTTAGATAATATCACCAACTTTATCTTTAACACCTATGTGTTCTATTGTACTATTGTTGTTGACATCTTTTGATATTCTGCTTCTATCACTGCTTGTTTGTCGCTACAACCACACCAACCCCCTCCACCTCTCTGTCTCTCTATCTCTCCGCCCCCCACACACACACCTTAAACCAGCTTATATTTCAGCTCTTTCCTGGACTCGAACTCAAGTTCTGTCGAAGGGTCATGAGGACTCGAAACGTCAACTCTTTTCTTCTCCGCCGATGCTGCCAGACCTGCTGAGTTTTTCCAGGTAATTCTGTTTTTGTTTTCTATCCACACTAACCTATCATCCCAACACCATAAGCTCTTACTTTGTGTCGTAACCTTTTGTGTGGCACCTTATTAAATGCCTTTTAGAAATAGAAACACATTACATCAATTGGTACCCCCTTATCTGCTCTGCTTGTTAGACCCTCAAAGAATTCTAATTTGTTAAACACAATTCTCCTTTCACAAAACTGTTAGCTCTGCCTGATTGTATTTTGATTTTCTAAAGGTCCTGCTACTACTTCCTTAATAATAGATTTTAGTGTTTTCTCAAAGACAGACCAACATATAATCTTCTGCTTTCAGTCTCCCTTTTTTCTTGAATAGAGGTGTTACATTTGCAGTTTTCCAATCCACTAGGACCTTTCCCGAAACTAGGGAATTCTGGAAGATTATAACCAATGCATCCAATATTTCTGCAACCACCTGTTTTAAGATCCCTAGCTGCAGACCATCAGGTCCAGGGGAATTATCAGCCTTTAGTCCTCCAGAATTTAGTTTTCCAGTATTTTTTCTCTAGTGATCGTGATTGTTTTAACAGATTCTGCCTTGTATTCCCAAAGCTATCAACCTCTTCACAAGCTGCATGAAGCAGTATTGAAAAGTTTTATGCAAAGCAGTTGAAGTGGGGTTTTAATGGCAATATTAGTACACAATTTACAGAACCCTTCCCTAAGGGACCAGAAAGATTCAGTCTTTCCACTGGGTTCTGGAAGGCAAACTGTCCTTCCTAGTAATGATGTCACCAAATCTACTCTCTGCTGACACTTCAATGCCATAATGAGTGGTGTATTGCTAGAGGTGTCATTCTTCCTGCAAAATATAAAATAGAGGTCATGCCTACCTGATGCATTATTTAATGTTGATATTAAAGATTGCAAATCACTATTCAAAGAATTGCAGAAGTTCTCTGGATACCCTTGCCAATATTAAGCCTCCAATCAATACTAACTTATATTTCATCTCATTTCTATATGTCTTAGCTCTGGTGAAGGGTCATATGGAGTCGAAACATCAACTGTATCCCTCTCCGCAGATGCTGTCAGACCTGCTGAGTTTTTCCAGGTATTTTTGTATTTGTTCTATTACTAACAGATTAATTGATAACATGAGAAATGAGTTAAGACCTCAGGATAAATGAACCACCACCCAAACATGAATGGCACAGGGAGCAGAGATGGGAAAGATGAGTTGTGGGACGAAGACAGGAAAGCACCAATTCTTTACATTAGAAAAGATTGCAATCATTAATGCCAAAAACCTTGGGCCATTTCTATCCTGACCCAACTAAAGTGAATATCACTAACCTTTCTGTGCAGAGTTAATTTGTGAAAAAACAAAATATTACACAATCCTTTTTATTGGCACAGCTGCAAGTCAATTGTTATAAATACAAAGTTTATAAGATGTTGTGGGACTCTCTCTTCTAAATGAAGGGAAAAAAAAATGAATGCAGTCATGTGACCTGCTCTGAATTCTGTCTAGCAACAAGCCTGGGTGGCTTGATAAAGACAGCTCAGGTTATCTTACTAAGAAGAAGGTGCTCACACCTGCAGGCAATAGCAAAAGCAGTTGTGCTGACTGTAGACTGTTAATATCCAAGTCTCAGTGAAGTTTAAATTTTTTTTTTTACAGGATGTGGGCGTCACTAGATAAACCAGCATTTAATGCCCATCATTATTGCTCTTGGTGAGCTGCCTTCTTGAACCACTGCAGTCCCTGTGGTATAGGTACACCCACAGTACTGTGAGGGAGGGTGTTCCAGGGTTTTGACCCAGAGACAGTGAAGGAACAGTGATATATTCCCAGGTCAGGAAGATGAGTGGCTTGAAGGGGAACTTCCAGGTGGTGGTGCTCCCACCTATCTGTTGTGCTGTCCTTCTAGGTAGTAGTGGGTTTGGAAGGTGCTGCCTAAGGAGTCTTGGTGAGTTTCTGCAATGCATCTTGTAGATGGTACACACTGTTGCCACTGTGCATCAGTGGTGGAGGGAGTGGATGTTTTTGGAAGGGGACCAAAGCCTTTATAGTATCCACTGCCTTCAGCCATTTCTTGATATCATGTGGAGTGAATCAAATTAGCTGAAGACTAGCATCTATGATGCTGGGGGCCTACGGAGGAGATGGATCATCCACTTGGCATTTATGGCTGAAGATTGTTGCGAATGCTTCAGCCTTACCTTTTGCACTGATGTCCTAGGCTCCTCCACCATTGAGGATGGGGATATTTGTGGAGCCTCCTCCTCAAGTGAGTTGTTTAATTGTCTGCCACCATTCATGATCTGATCCATTGATTGTGGAATCGCTTAGCTCTGTCTATCACTTGATGCTTATGCTGTGGCATGCAAGTAGTGGTGTGTTGTAGCTTCACCAGGTATGCTGGTGCTGGTCCTGACATGCTCTCCTGCATTCTTCATTGAACCAGGGTTGATCTCCTGGCTTGGTGGTAATGGTAGTGTGAGGATATGCTGGGCCATGAGGTTATAGATTGTGGTTGAGTACAATTCTGCAGCTGCTGCTGATGGCCCACTGCGCCTCATGGATGCCCAGTCCGGTCTTGAGTTGCTAGATCTGTTTGACATTTATCCCATTTAGCAGTGGTAGTGCCACACAACACAATGGAGGGTATTCTCAATGTGAAGATGGGACTTCGTCTCCACAAAGACTGTACAGTTGTCACATCTATTTATACTGTCATGGACAGATGCATCTGCAGCTGGCAGGTTGGTGAGGATGAGGTCAAATATGATTTTCCCTCTTGGTTGTTCCCTCACCACCTGCCTCAGACCCAGTTTAGCAACTATGTCCTTTAGGGCCTAGCCAGCTCTGTCTGTACTGGTGCTACTTAGCCAATCTTGGTGAGGGACATTGAAGTCCCCCACCCAGAATACAATCTGCACCCTTGTCACCCTCAGTGCTTCCTCCAAGTGGTGTTCAACATGGAGGAGTACAGATTTATCAGCTGAAGTGGTAGTATTTAGCAGGAGGTTTCCTTGCCCATGTTTGACCTGATGCCATGAGACTTCATGGGGTCCCAGCTGTATACCATCTCTCCATGGACGGTAATAGTTACAGATTACATGATCTGTAATGTATGACTCTGAGAGTATGACTTTGTCAGGCTATTGTTCTACTAGTCTGTGACACAGCTCTCCCAATCTTGGCACAAGCTGCAGAATGTTAGGTGGACTGCAGGGTCAACACGGCTGAGTTTGCCATTGTCTTTTCTGGTGCCTAGGTCTGTCCAGTTTCATTCCTTTTTATTAGCTTTTTACAACTGAGTGGCTTACTAGTCTATTTCAGAGGGCATTAAGAATCAACCACATTCTGTAGGTCTGGAGTCACATATAGGCCAGACTAGGTAATAATTGGCCTACATGATTTCCCTCCCTAAGGGTTTTTTCCATCAATCGGCAATGTTTTTTATGGTCGTCATGAGACTTTTAATTCCAGATTTTTATTGATTTCAAATCCCACCATTTGCCATGATGGGATTCAAACCCAGGTAACCAAAGCATTACCCTGGGGCTCTGGATTACCAGTCCAGTGGCAATACCACTGGAAATAACCCCAGTCTATCCAATGTCTCCTCATGTCTAAAACTCTCCAACCTAGGCAATATCCAAGGTTATCTCCTCTACACTCTCTTTAGTGCAATCACATTCTTCCTATAATGCGGATTCCAGAACTGCACACAGTGCTCTAGCTGTGGCCTAACCAGCATTTTACACAGTTCCAGCATAACCTCCCTATACTCTTTGCTTCGGCTAATAAAGGCAAGTGTCCCATATGCCTTCTTAACCACCTTATCTACCTGTCCTGCTGCCTTAAGGGACCGGTGGACATGCACACCAAGGTCCCACTGATCCTCAGTACTTCTCAGGGTCCTACCATTCATCATGTATTCCCGTGCCTTGTTTGTCCTGTCCAAGTGCATCACCTCACACTTATCTGGATGAAATTCCATTTGCCACTGATCAGCCCATCTATATCCCCCTGTAATCTAAGGCTATCCTCCTCACTATTTACCACCCCACCAATTTGTTTTTTTTAAATATCACAGAACCTCACAGACACAAGTCAGTCTGCAGACACCTGAAAGGCGGACAGCAGGAGATTGAGGCAAAAGCAAAATACTGCGGATGCTGGAAATCTGGAACAAAAACAAAAATAGCTGGAAAAACTCAGCAGGTCTGACAGCATCTGCGGAGAGGAATACAGTAAATGTTTTGAGTCTGTATGACTCTTCATCAGAACTGTTCTGATGAAGAGTCATACGGACTCAAAACGTTTACTGTATTCCTCTCCGCAGATGCCGTCAGACCTGCTGAGTTTTTCCAGCTATTTTTGTTTTTGTAGGAGATTAAGGCAGCTAGTCCTGCACCTGAAACAAAAAAAAATGCTTACCCTACTGTTTTCCATGCAGAACTCAGGTGGGAGCTTATGCTCAGATTGAAGAGGCCCAGTTTGTGAGGATTTAAAGCAGGCTGGAAGATTCACCCATCTTAGACTAGAGGGAAGGAATATCCAGTGTAACCCTCACCGTGAAAGTCAGTTCTGGGATTAGAAGGTACCCAGCTGGAAAAGGAAAAAGAAAAAGGAGGCAGGCCATCAGTAGCAGAGAATAACTTTGGAATAGTTCTGGGGGAATGAAGTGTCTATTTAAGGAACAGTATAAAGAATAACTGTGGTGCAGGATTTTCAGTTGTGTTAAATTTTAAATGGAGGATTTCCTTTCAGTGGTTCAGAGTATAAGTTGCCTCCTGAATTGTGTTTAGACAATGTCACTTTTAGTTTGTTACAGTAAAAGTCTTAAAAACTTAACATCTTGTCATGTGACCCTTTATCAGTCACTGGAAATTCAAATGTATTTTTTAAAGTTTTTACAGGGATTGTAACACTGGCTGAGTCAGGCCATTTTCTCATTAGCTGCTTTTACACTAAAGGCAGCAGGAATATAATTCTCTCTCTCTCACCTATACCCGTCCAAATTGTCCAAAGATCAAGATTGACAAAAACGTAGTTCTTACAAGTATGCCGTTGGGGATAAGGCTGTGGTTTCACTGAAGCAAATGGTATGAGTTGCGTTCTACTTATTTGGATTCTGGATTGCTACATTATAGTGAGGAGTATCTATAGCACAATAACTCAGTCACAGTCAACGTGACCTTAAAAGAGGAAACCCCTAGCTAAAAAATCATTTAGACAGCTTTGGAGTGGCAGCCCAGGTGGATGCGGCAAACCCTACCACTTGGTATATTTAAACTTTCAATAGACATTTAACAAAATTTCACATGTTGGTTGTGGCGGCTCACTTGGTATTATTCTTCAATCACCCCTAACACAACATCCTCTTCCCACATCTTTCCAAGCAAGTGCTGGAGATACAACACCTGCCCATCTCTTCATCATCCGAAGCCCCCAAAACTCCTTCCAGGTGAAACAACAATTTGTATACTTTCTTCAGTTTAGGATTCACTACTCACAATGCGCTCTGCTCTGAACTGGAGAGATCAAAAGCAAATTAAGTGACCAAGTTGCAGAACCCCTTCATTCAATCTGCATGTGAAACCCAGATTTTCCGGTTGCCTGTCATTTTACTTTTCCACCTTGTTCCCACTCTGACCTCTGCCTTTGGCCTACTGCAGGTTTCCAATGAAGCTCAGTGCAAGCTCGATGAACAGCACCTCATGTTTTTTGGATCACACTCGATGCTGCTTTCCGGACTCAACACTATTTCGGAGCTCGGTAGGGCGGAACGGGAACAAGAGCGTAAACGGGGGCAGGGTGGGGCGGGACAGCTCATACGCATGCGCCCTAACGGAAAGGCACCCGAGCGCATTTATCAATGCGCATGTGCATGAACCTTCCAGCAAGTTCTTCCGGGCTGCAGTGTGTGGCCTGTAGTTGTGATTGTTTCTTTTTTTAAGGTTCCGAGAGTTGTTTCTGGGGAATCTTGAGATTGAATCTGTTAGGTAAGGTGCGTGTGTGTTAGTTATTGCATTGATGTGGGTTTGTTATTGCCACCGGCGACTGTTTGAACGGGGGAGTTGTCAGGAGTGTTGTGGTCACCATGGAAACTTCTGTTTGCCCAGCGCTGAATGAGCTCCAGTCCCTTCACACTCCACTGGCCGCTTCTTTCTGGATTTTCACTCCTATTATCAGTCCCTCCAGCTGCCAGGTTGAATTATTGAATGATGCCTAGCACTGATCAACTTCTTCAAGTTTCAGAATTCTTCTCCATGCGCTTTTATATTAAATAAATAGGATGGAGGCACCGAGTACTGAGAGGTCTGATGGGGGAGCAGTAAACACTGATTGAGGAAGATGGGGCGAGAGAAAGAAAGGCAGGAGGACATATGGTACTAACAAATTCATTTTGTTGTTGGACTGTAAGTCCTCTGCGTTGCAAACCATGATGCTCAAGACCAAGCAGTGGTACAAAAGGCATATTTAATTTGTGAAACAAAAACTTTCCTCAATTTAGGATTCACTACTCACAATGCGCTCTGCCTTGTTTTTGTTTTGGATTTCCAGCATCCGCAGTTTTTTTGTTTTTATATTTAATTTATGATTAGGCCGGCATTTATTTTCACACTGTTGTCATAGATGAAACTGCAATACTGAACATTATTTTGTTTTATTGTAGCTATGGTTCAGTTGCACGTCAAGCAAGGTAACGAGAGCCAGTTTTTGCTTGATACTACAGTAAATGTTGCAGTGGATGTCCTAACCGAGCTGGTAGCTGCTATTTATAATGGAAGGCTCAAAGTTGACAGGATTTGTTCAGGTGTGTATTTGATAAGTTCTTCCAAATGTCAAATTTATTGGTAATTTGGCAAGAATAATTTTGACAGTGCAATAGACACTGCCATTATGTCCAGTACAGTACTATCAGTACTCTCAATAATCTGTTTTGAACATTATTTATTTTCTTCTGTTATCCTTTCCTGATGAACAATTATAGCTTGAGTACAATTCCACATATGGTAGCCATTCTTCGGTATTTTGCTTTATGTAGTCATTAACTGTATGACATGAGTTCCAGGGGAGTGCATCCAAAGATGATCCTTCTCTTATTTAATGTTTACATGTACAGTTTCCAGAAAGAATCAATGGAATATAATCAAAGTGGAATGTCTGGTATTGGTTTGTTTCCTCCCTGCCAGCCTAAGAAAGTATAAAGCCAATTAAATAACTGCTACCACCATCCTTTCTGAAAGCAACTAACTCAGCACAAACAGCCAATTAAAAATGGGACTTTTATTTATCTGTTTGGTTCAGTTCTACACTTGGCATCTGATGGGCCCATAATCGAGTTATAAGTCGGATAAGAAATAATGCAGTATGAAATTGATCACAAAAGTAAACCTGACTTTATAATATGAGTCTTTAGTGAATTTTGCAAGTCTTGACTCTTATTCCTATTTAAGGCATCAATTTTATGGAGACTCTGAACAACTAGATTCAATAATACTAAAAGGTATGGATTAATTTCTTATTTTTAAATTTAAAATTCTGAGTCAGCCCTTCGATTAGCTGAAGAACACACTAAGAAAGTCCCAAGCTGCCTTCCTGATTGGTGCTGAGTTAAGTGATCTGGTACTATCATAGGAAGAAGTAGTAAAGGACTTGTGATTATTTAGCACCATTCATTACCTCAGCCTGTCCCAAAGGACTTCCTGCAGATTTAGCATGGTGAGCACTGTCCAAATGGAAACCTTCAAAAAAAGCGCTGACAGTCCTAAACATCCTGCATTGTAACAATTACAACCTGCCATTTGAAATTGCAGATACTCGCAAATTGCGATCTGTGAACAGCATTCAATTCATCAAGTTCATTTCCAATTTAAAATACAAGACATGCAAAGCAGCAGTGGATAAAAGAAACAGCATTTGTGAAATGGAAAGCTCTTTGTCCAATATACATAGTCACAGAGAACCGTTCTAATTTTTCTCTTTTTTTCTTTTTCTGCCTAAAATAAAGTCTCTGGGATTGAATGCTTGCTTGGCTGTATTCCAGGGATAGAACAGTTTTTGTGCTGCTATGAATGTTGGTGAAGAATTCTCCTTTCAACAAAGGCCAGGCAACACCACACCTCATTTCACCAGCATAATCAGATGCTAAAGAGCTGCTAACAGCACCTACACACCAGCCAGTACTTCAAACATTACCAGCTTCAGCACACAAGAAGGTGGGGGACCCTTACAAGTATCTGCAGCATAATAATTCTCTTAATTTGGCTGGGATCACCCAGGCTTTCCTGCCTTACAGAAACCACCTCACCTTGGGGTCTGTTCCGTTGGCAACATGCACAAGATCATAACATCCCTCCCTCGCTGGTTGTGGGTCTTGAATCCACAGTCTTCTGACCCTGTGTGATACCTTTACTAGGAAGCAACGGCTGACGCCATACATGGTCTATACAAGGAGAAATAAGTCCTTTATGGTGTGTACATAAGTGTTACTTATAAATGGAGATCAGTATTTTTTTAAAACTCCTAAACAATGTTTTATTTTGTAGAAATGGGTGAATTGGCAGAACATGGCACATTCCTTCCTATTAATATGCAAGGATTGACAGATGAGCAGATAGAGGAACTGAAACTGAAGGATGAGTGGGCAGAAAAATGTATTCCTAGTGGAGGATTTGAATTTAAAAAGGATGAAATAGGACGAAGAAGTGGACGTGGTAAGACAGCAAGTGACCACTTGAATACAACTTACAAAGCTTTTGTTACTGTGTAATTCAAACTGAACAGCAAATGAGAAATGGTACAAAGTATTCTTGTTTTAAATTAATTTTACAGTTTTAAGTCCAAAATGAACTAGAAATAGAGAATTCTATTTTAGCATAGCAATTTTATCAAGCCGATGTGCGCATTTAAGTTGAACAATAAAAGTTGACATGAAGGATTATGTGATGTGACATGTAATTAGTTTGAAAATATACCTTTATTGATTCATGGGATGTGGGCATCGCTGGCTATGCCAGCATTTACTGCCCCATCCCAAATTGCTCTTGTTCAAAGGGCACTTAAGTGTCAACCACGTTGCTGTGGGTCTGGAGTCACATGTAGGCCAAACCAGGTAAGGACATCAGATTTCCTTCCCTAAAGGACACTAGTGTACCAGATGGGATTTTACAACAATCATCAGACTTTTAATTCCAGATTTTTATTAAATTCAAATTTCACCATCTGTTGTAGTGGGATTCAAATTGGGTCCCTAGAGAATTACCCTGGGTCTCTGGATAACCAGTCTAGCAACAATACCACTACCTCCCCGATTTTAATAACCTAATAAGCTTTCTCTTCTACGTTCCAGCTCCTAAACAGTCGATGAAAGAAGTTTTAAAAAAGACCATAGAAGAAGCTAAAGCATTGATAACAAAGGTACTGTTTCAAGAAAGAAAAAAGAACTTGCATTTATTTAGTGCCTTTCACGACATCCCAAGAAATGCTCATGTAGGGAAATGGGGCGGATAATTTGGGCCCAGCAAGGTCTCAAAACAACAATGATGATCTGTTTTAGTGATGTCGTTCGAGGGCTAGTTATTGACCAGGGCACCAGATAAGCTTCCTTTCTCCACATGTCCCTTGGAATGTTTTGCATCCACTTAGGGAACTAGGTGGTTTAACTTATCATCTGAAAGTTGGCACCTCTGACATTAAAAAATTCGAAGATAAAAGAACGTTTGCATCATTTTTGTTTTGTCTATCAGCTGTAGCTCAGTTGGTAGCACTCTTGCCTCTGAGTCACAAGGTCCTGGTTTCAAGTCCCACCCTAGGGCTTGAGTACAAAAATCAAGGCTTTCACTTCAGTGCATTACTATTGAGAGAGCACTGTGCTGCCAGAGGTGCTTTTTGCTTCCAAATGTTTTATGACTAAACTGATCTATCATCAACATATCTTAAAATTAATGCATTGACGGCAATAAAGCATGAAATGAGAACAATCCTATTTGCTGTATCTTACAATCTGCCTTGATTATTTAATCTTGTTGGACATTTTGGAGAATTGAACACTTAACAGCTTGCAGAGTTAAAGGTTAATAGTTGAACTTTTTCATATCATGAAGCAATAGACTTTTCATAGAAAAGCTTGCTTTGAAATATTGAGAGGAATGCAAAGCTTGTCTTCTGATATTAATTCTTGTGCAAAGAAATACAGGATAGTAATGAAGTCAACCATGAATGATTAAGGTTTAACTTTAGAGACTTGTGTATTAAAGATAGGTGGATGATTCATATAGAAAGATAAGTTAATAAAGCCTGTTCTTCAAATGGATTAAGAACGTTGTTTAAGGAAAATAGATTTGGAGTAAACAACTGCAACTGTTTGCATGAATAGACTGCCTTCAAAACATTCAAGAATAGACATATCTTGGGGCCTTATCTATACATGTACCTTTGATGTGGGCAAAGTATGGTGTACAAAGGAGCATGGTTTTGAATAGTTCTTCAGAGTTCAAAAGATGGAACTTGAAACTGAAATCCGCTCTCTGATCCAGGTTGAGTTGACCCCTTGTCCTCGGTATCAATAAAATCTGTTACATATGCTAGATCATAAAGTATCTTACATTTGCTCAATGTGCTAAGAATCATAACACAAAGGATGTTGAATGCTAACAAATCTCTGGGAAATTGCCACATTGTTTTCTTGACTGCAAACATTTGGAATTTACTTCTAGTCCCGTTTTTGTATTCAACTTTTTCCATCATATTAACTACTTTTGCTGGGAATTTGTTAAAGAACTTCTCAAGCGAGAGGAAGTTCTTGTAATATCTATTATTGAGGCTCGTTTATTTATAATATGTCATCTAGTTGAGTGTTTATAATAATTTAAGTAATCCTAGGTTTGCACTGGTATGAAAATCAGACAGTTTCTGAGTTTGCCTTTAGAATATAATCCTAATTCCTAATTATTTTAATTTGCACAATTTTAAATTGGCAGCATTTTGTTCTTTCAGTTTTATAAAATCATGTGTGTTCCAAATTGAAGCAAATACTATATCACAAAGATGAATTATTCTATCATGTAACCTCTATCATTGCTATTTCAATTATTACTTTGAGATTAATTGCTTGTTCAAGAATGTCAAAAATTTTGTTTTCGTATGCTGATTCAGCGCATAGAATAGAATACACCCTAATTTGTAAGTAGCTGAAGCTGGGGAATCTTTAACAGATCTTGAAATTCTGATTTCGGACTTATCTACTAATTAGGCAACAGGGATAAAAACAGCTGTTTAAGTATTTTTGGTTTAAATATTTGTGTTTTCACAGTTAACAGAATTTCTGAAACCCAATTTTACACAATTAAGCATTTTGTTGCCATCTAATCAGTTCATTCTCTACTAAATTAATTTAAATATGATAATTCCATGATCTGTAATAAATAAATTGAAAATCTGCTGAGATGACATTGGATCAATTGAGACAATCCTGATCCCATCCTCAACTAACGATGTCCACATGCACTCATTTTCCAGCACAGTCAGTTATCTGTGGTCTGGAGTAGGAACCTTCAATACTTCTCTCTGACTTTGGTATGACAAGTTGTAATTTCTCCCTGGGTGTTGCCCGGTTGAGATAAGCTACTTCAGTAAAGCACCTGATCCAAGCCTGGTTATAGGATGCTGAAAGAGGAACAATGATTGTTATTTGGGGGGCATGATACATTGCTTATCTCTGTTTTTGTAATAGTAATTTTCAGTGAAAAATTATTTTCAAAAAATGCAATTGTATTTTTAGAAACAAGTTCAGGCCAGTGTATGTGTGACAATGGAGATGGTAAAGGATGCACTTGACCAATTGCGAGGAGCTGTTATGATTGTTTATCCCATGGGGCTGCCACCACATGATCCAATCCGAGAGGAGTTTGAAGGGAAAGAAGACCTTTCAGGATTACAAGTAAGTAGAAAACAGCGCTCATCACAGTGGACTGCAAAGATATAGCTGGCATTCAGGCTCATCCCTATCTATTATTTGGTTCACTGCAATATTTGGAGTTATGTGAATGTTTACAGTTACATTTCTTAAAAATTCTGTAAAACTGAGGTGAGCAACCGCCCAAAGGAGGATTCCACACATTTTTTTACATTGTTGCAGAGTATATTAGCAGGCTTCATTAAATGTTTAATTATGTGATCTTGTTATATTTGTAGGCTGGGAAGTTGGTGATTGAGGAGTCTGAGGCTCAGCTGTGGTGGGCAGGAAAAGAGTTGCAGAGAGGCAAGAAACTTTCTGACTATGTAGGCAAGAATGAAAAAACTAAAATTGTTGTAAAGATCCAAAAAGTAAGTACGTGGTTAAAACAATGTTTAAAGCGTTAAATTTAGGATAGATTGTGTAAACTTGCTTTGCTGTCCCTTTTGAGTTTAGAAGTTTGATGGGTTATCTGACTGAGGTATTCAAAACAGTGATTTAGTGAAGTAAATGTAGATAAACTATTTCCTCTGGTGGGGCATCTAAAGCATTGGGGCCTAATCTTTAGAGTTTTAGTAGTAAAATCAGGAAACACTTTTCCACTAAAGGTAAAGGATAACTGAAACTCTTTTTTTCTCATCCTCGTGTTGTCCTCCAACCCCAACCATCCAAATTTAGGGAACAATAATGCAGTGCCTGTAGCGCTGGACTAGCAAAACAAAGGGCTTCAGCTGAATTTCGATCAGGCAAATTGTGAAATTGAGTTAAATCTAGTAATTTGTGAGCTGGCACAAGGAAAAAATATTACCTTGAAAGACGCTGGATTGAAATAAAAATCCCAACTATTTCACTAATGTCCTTCAATGAAAGGATCCTGCCATGTACTTTGGCCCTACATATGGTTCCACTTCCACATTATTTGGAACATCTCTGATGTGGCCTATCATGCTACTCGGTTGTAAAATCAATAGCTATAGATAGAGGCACACCACTGTCATCTCAAGGAAACTAGGGCTTTATGCCATTTCTCCAAGGTTTCTACAGGTCTTCTGCCAAAATTATAGTGGACAGTTGGGAAAACCCTTGTTGAAATTCAACATTTATGTTGATTCAATATTAGGATACAAGGAAAGGAACATGTTAACCATAACCAATAACTATTCCCCTGATTTCTCACTGACTTAACCAACTCTTTTGCAAAGCCAGAGAAAACCGCAGGTATATTACCTGTTCTATGCTGATCTCAGCAGAGGGCAGCATTAAGGACACTGCACTTGGCTTCAACATTCCTAGGAAAGGAAAAAGACTAGCATGAGTATGGTTGGTAATTTTGCACGTCAGCCGAGTTCTGAACTATAATTTCCTCCCCTCCTGGCTAACACTCTTGCCGTGTGCGCAAAGTATTTGGGGGCAACCCGGTGCCCATGAAATCATTTCCTAGCAAGCAGCAGATACCTTCAGGGTAGAAGGGGAAGATGCAAAAAAAAACTTTTTTTTAAATTAAAAAACAATAAATCTTGTAGTGCTGGTAAGTGAATGTAGTTAACACTTGTGGTTTGGTTTTATTCACAGCGAGGTCAAGGAGCTCCAGCTAGAGAGCCAGTTATCAGTGAAGATGAGCAGAAGCAAATGATGATGCACTATTACAGACGACAAGAGGAACTCAAGGTACAGAAATTTATCTAATTTAAATGAAATATCCTTTGTGTAATATGAAAATTTATATTCAACTCTGACATGGTTGGAAAATAAAAATTCAGAGACCATTAAGTTGCATAATAAAGTACATAAAATACTTTGACCCCAGCTTCAAATGCTTGCTCCCACAACCACCTCCAGCTGTAGACTTGTGAAGAGTTAACCAGTAACCCTCGATGTACACTGCACATTTCCTAGCAAGCAGCAAATGCTTTCAGGGTAGAAGGGGAAGATGCAAAAAGAAAACTTTATTTAAGATTAAAAAACAGTAAATCCTGCAGGAAATTATAGTCCACTTGCATTCTCTTAAAGGTACATGGTACTCCACTTTACCACATTCCTCCCCCTTTACTTAAAAAATACAGTTGATAAACTTAATAACGTGAACTATTTAACAATAACTATTTACAAATCAAGCCTCTCGGGAGGTTTTCTCGGACACTTTGAGAGTCGCAGTTCAACAAACTCAGTTGGTTTTTCCAAAACCTCCTTTTCAGGGGACATTTGTCCATTAGGTTCCTCAGTGGAAATTGGCACGTTTACCTCCCCGAACCCCACAGGCCCCACCGGTACTTACAAATTGTGTGACTTGTCCTCTACACGGGGCACAGACTCGAACGTAGATCAAGACTGCATTTCTTCTTGTGGGGTTCTTTTGTGGAGATGATCCCCATGTCATCTAATTATTCAGCCGTTTACCGATACATTATAGGAGGGGGGTCCAGTTACTACACTCATCTCGCCTAACAGCCAATTGGGCCCATCTCCAAAGTTTTGGAGCATATCTCCCACCGTGAAAGTTCTTTCACGACCATGACCATCATGCCTGGTCTTCTGTGCCTCTTGGCTTTTCTGCACCCTCCCCTCCAAATTCGGCCTGATAAGCGTGAGGCGGGTGCGGAGATTTCCCTTCATTAGTAGTTTTGCAAGGGCAATGCCTGTTGTAGTGTGCGGTATGGTCCAGTTTGCAAACAGGAACCGGGACAATCTCGTGCCGATGGAATGGCTTCATCTCCTCGGATATAGATCCACTTGACCAACCATTGAAGACCTGCTCCCGGAAGTTAAAACAGTAGTGAGCCCCGGCTTGTCTACTCATGCATTTGTCTGGTCTGAACAGGGGCGGAATCCAGGAAATTTAGCACCAAGACCAGTTCCTGAGGAACCGGAGCCTCACTGTTATTAGTTGGCAGGGGAAGGCCGCGTAATGCGTAGGCAAGTGTGATTTGCCTACCCGAGTGATGAACAGAAATTGTATTTGTAGACAACTAATATTAGTGTCCATCTCTGGATGTGAACAGATGCGATAGGGGGTATCGCTTTATCTTCTCCAAATAATCCCACTAGGGGCTTGTGGTCCGTTATAATATGGAAATGGCGACTGTGGAGGTATTAGTGAAACTTCTAGATGCTGAACATAATAGATAAGCCCTCTTTTTCAATTTGGGAATATCGCCGCTGTGCAACACTGCAAGATGTATAACCAATGGGTCGTTCGGAGCCATCTGATATGAAAGGACAGCCCCTATTCCATAAGGGGACATGTCACTTATTAAAATTAATTCCTTCTTGGACCAACAAGGCCGACGATCGTAACAATCGCATCACTTTCAGGAAGGCATCCTGGTGCGGGCTTGCTAACTCCATTTCTGGTTTTTCTTAAGCAGGCCATACAATGGGGCCAGCACAGTTGAGAGATTTGGGAGGAATCGGGCGTTGTAGTTTACCATGCTTAAGAAGGCCTTAAGTTCTGTGGTGTTTCTTGGGGCAGGTGCCTCGCGAATAGCCTGGACATTTTCTTCCACAGGATGCAGGCCCTGCATATCAACCTCGTGGCCCAAGTAAACTACCTCCTTAGCTTGGAATTGTTATGACACAGCAGTTGGTAAAGGCTGAGTTGTTTAAATCCCAGAAGGAAACTTTAACAACTGTCATAACCTATATTTTTAATTGGTATGTTTGAGATGCAGCTCTGACTTCAGGAATAAGAGCACTGAGCTTCGAAAGGTTTTTATATAAAACTCAATTAAACGTTTATACCTCACTGCCTCTTTGAATGTAAATTTTCCATTGTATCCTAGGTTTTTAATGTGACATCTTCTAACACTAACATCTTCATCCCACTAGTTTTATTAGTAATATGAACACTTTACTTGGTGTCTCCCAGCTAGTTGCAAGATTTTACTCCCACTCTTGAATGCTTTATTCAACAAATGCAAATGTACACTTAACCTTTTTATCCTACTTACTGTTTACCCAATTAATGTCTCAAACTACTATACATCAAAGGACCCAGACTACATGGCTTTAATTCAATTAAGGCATACACAGTCAAACTCATATACACAGACCTTACTACAATTCCATTTTTAAAATCATTTCCAATAACATTATAGACATTAATATCTCTTCATGACAGAACAGACACTTTTCTCTCATTTTAAACGTACACCCACTTGTGCGAAGCATTTGAGCACCTCTTCTAGATTTGCTAGGTGTTCAGTGTCAGTCCGGTGACCAATATGTCATCCAAGTAAACGATAACATGGGGCGACCCTTGGAACAAGTTTTCTATCGTTCTTTGGAAAATAGCACAAGCCAAGGAGACCCCAACGGGTAGACATGTGTATTGATACAATTCTCGGTGTTTGTTAATGGTGACAAATTCCCTAGAGTCCTTTTCCAACTCTACCTGCTGGTAGGCATGGTTCATGTCAAATTTCAAATATGTGGTGCCCCCTGCCAACTTCAAATACAATTCCTCAATCTTGGGTATTGAGTGTCTCAAATTTGGCCACCTTATTAATGGTTAGCTTATAGTGACCGCATAAACGCATGCTTTGGTCTGGCTTCAGTAGAGGTATGATGGGTGCTGCCCACTTGGAAAATTGCACTGGCTGTAGGATGCCCAATTTTTCCAGTCTGTCCAGTTCACTTTCAATCTTGCCCCAAGAGCATAAGGGACTGGCCTGGCTCTTATAAATCTGGGGGTTGCATTTGCGTCTACATGAATTCTGGCCTGTCGCCCTCAAATCCTGCCTAACTCATCATTAAAAACAGAAGCATACTTTTGCAACAATTTCTGTAAGCCTTCTGTTGTAATTTGAAAAATTTCGGCCTATTTCAATGTAATCTTTTCGAGTCAGTTGTGGCTTATTAAGCTATGGCCCTCTCCAGCTACCTCTATCAAGGGCAACCTTTCAGATTGATCTCCATACATCACCGAGACTTGACATAACCCTTTCAGTCTTATTTTTTCACCTTTGTATATTTTCAGTTTAGTGTCCGAAACTTCCAATCTTAAAGGATTGCTTTATTCAAGTATCTGAATGTACGTTCTCCAATGATGGACATCGACGCTTCGGTATCAACTTCCATCTTAATGGGTTGTCCATTGACTGTAATGACTACTTGGATTGGCTCGGTTTTACCCATTTTCAGGCTAAATAATGAAAAGATGTCTGATTCTATTTCTTCTGGTTCTTCCGTGAGACATATGTCACAATTTCTCCCTTTGTCTTTAAAATGCTGTCTCAGCCTATCTCTGCATTGCCGCCTTATGTGACCATAGTGGTGACAGAAAAAGCATTCGACTTGTTTGAATTGTCAATCGCCCACTGGATGCCTGGATGAGTTTCTCTCAATTCGTTCTGTGTGTTTTCAATAGTACTGCTGTTTTTACTGATCTGTACATAGGGGGCGTTTCCTGTTGTTCTGTGGGGATCTGATGTTTTGCGTTTTTTGTTGCCAGTCTGTCCCACCCTATCAGATGGATGGTGCCATTTTGTGTATCTCTTATAGCTTCGGAATTTCCAACAGCACTCTCTATGGCTGTGGCTAATTCAAATGCTTTATTGAAGTCCAGATTAGCTTTGGCTAGCAAACACCTTTGAATAGTATCATCTCCAATCCCGCATATCAGTCGGGGTCTCAACATATCACTAATGGACATTCCGAATTCACAATGTTCAGTTAATGCCTTTAAAACGACAACATAGTCAGCTATTGTCTCCCCAGAAGCCTATTCCTTGAATTTAATTTGAAGCGCTGCATAGTGACTGAGGGCTGTGGTCTCAGGTGGTTTGTACAATTCTTATTAACTAGTCGAAAGTCTTCCAGGCAGGGATGGGGGGGCGGGGGGAGGGGGGGGGGGGGGCGTGATAGGTGACACGAGGCTGTGGATCAGCCCATATATTTTGCTCCCGCATACGGACAAAAGAATCACCCTCTTTTTTTCCTCCCCCACGATATCGTTAGCAGTAAAAAGGAACACTAGGTGTTTGACATACTGAGACCAGTCATCTGAAATAGGGTCGAATGGATCGACATGCCCGAACTGCAGCATCCTGAACACTGCAAGGGAACTACGCTTCCGATGGGCTTCCCAGTTAATAACGAATTTAGGTGTTGGACTTACCACAGCTTTCTTGACTGCCGTCAATCGATTCGTGTTTTGCCGTCCACAGAGTTGACCTCTCTTTGGGGTCTCTTAAAATTTTCTGTCCATAGCCATTTTTCTTGCATGTACCTCTTTTTAAATGTGTTGCTGCTTTAAGAGCAGTCACCTTTTTTTTCCAACCCCATCTCTGCAGCTGTTGGCTTTTCTGTGCTGTTTCACGCTCTTTTCGGGTTTTGGCGAGATCCCCGATCAGGATTCTGCAGGGTTTTTTTCTCAAATTTAAAACTGCAGCACTGCTCTTAGCTCTGATTGCAGCCTATTTGACAACATAAGTACAGGTTCTCTTTCTAATATTTTGCTCACCCATCTTGTGGATTCTCACTCAGGGGTCTTGCAAGTTTGCTATTTTAATCCTCGCCGTCAGTTTTATGTCTTGAGTCTCTGAGTTCACTAGTCAACTAAAGTCAAATTGCACGCCTTCATATACACTTGTTAGTCGATGCTCGCTATCAATAACGGAGAGAGACCAAAATAAGAACAAACTGTGATTGTTTATTGCAACAGAAGGCAGAGCACTAAATCCTTGTGTGCTCCCACAACCACCTCCAGCTCCAGACTTAGAGATAACCAGTAGCCCTTGCTGTACAATGAGTGGTCAGTACTATCACATGGTTAGTCCACTTGCATTCTCTTAAAGGTACATAGTACTCTACTACAAAATCAATAGAAGAATCCCAATTCAAAAATTTGCTTATTTTAAAGAAAATAATTTTCTGTTAAATCTTAGCTCTTTTATTTGTAACAAAAATGGTAAAATGTTAGATATGTATCTTTTTTTCAACTAATTGGGAATGCATGAGTTTTTCCTATCATGTTTCTGAAATCATTTTCTGTTGGTTAGAAATAAGTGTTTAAAGATTATATTTGTACAAGAAACGTACATTTAGGGGAAAAAATGCTAGCCTGCCTTTGCTATGATTATGCGAAGTTTTTTTTTCTTTTTGCAGAAACTTAATGAAAATGATGATGAATCATATCTTGACTCAGATTGGTCGGACAGGTATGCTCTGAAAAGACAGTTTCAGGGTGTAAAAGACATCAAGTGGGGTCCTAGAAAATAGTGACAATCAACTCCAGTGGCATCCCTCCTTGCATTTCCAGCCACAAGAACACTGTGGCTTCAGTAATTGGGTGTTTGTTATTGGGAAATCACTGACTCTTCTCAATGAAAAATTCCTCCGCTTTATGACTTAAGCCTTGTTCAACTCCTAAAACAAATAGAAAGCTTTGGATAACCTGTAGATTTTCAGAGGAATGCTATCAGTGACTGAACCATATATGGCATTAGGAGTTCTGTAGCCCTGTTTTACATTTTCTTTTTAGAATTCTGAAACACTTCTTGTATTCATGTTAAATAAATATTTATTTTCCAATTTGTAAGATTTTTATGTCGACTTATTTTCTGCAAGGTTCGTCACTAGATTCTGAGTTCTAAGAAATGTGCAATAAGGCATCTTAAACATGTAGGAAAAGTCATTAACCTAGATTTTGCACTGAAAATAAATGTCCACGCAGAGTGCCTCATTGTTATGTAGTAGGTCAGTCAGCAACTTCTAAAGCATGCACATCTGCAACTAAGAGTGGGAATTCAGAAGTTTTTTTTTTCATTCATTCATGGGATGTGGGCTTCGCTGGCTGGGCCAGCATTTGTTGCCCATCACTTTCTCAAGGGCAAATAGGGGTGGTGAGCTGCCTTCTTGAACCGCTGCAGTCCATGTGGTGTATGTACACCAACCGTGCTGTTAGGGAGGGAGCTCTAGGATTTTGACCCTGCAACAGTGAAGGAATGGTGATATATTTCCAAGTAAGGATGGTGAGTGACTTGGAGGGGAACTTCCATCTATCTGCTGCCCTTGTCCTTCTAGATGGTAGCGGCTGTGGGTTTGGAAGGTGCTGTCAGAGGAGCCTTGATGAATTCCTGCAGTGCACACTGCTGCAACTATGTGTCGGTGGTGGAGGGAGTGAATGTTTGTGGATGTGGTGCCAATCAAGCGGGCTGCTTTGTCCTGGATGGTGTCAAGCTTCTTGAGTGTTGTGGAGACTGCATTCATCCAGGCAAGTGGGGAGTTTTCCATCACACTCCTGACTTGTGCCCTGCAGATGGTGGACAGACTTTGGGGAATCAGGAGGTAGGTTACTCGTCACAGGATTCTAGCCTCTGACCTGCTCTTGTAGCCACAGTATTTATGTGGCTGGTCCGGTTCTGGTCAATGGTAACCCCCAGGATGTTGATAGTGGGGGATTAAGTGATGGTAATGCCATTAAGCGTCAAGGGGTGATGGTTAGATTCTCTCTTGTTGGAGATGGTCATTGCCTGGCACTAATGTGGTGCGAATGTTACTTGCCACTTGTCAGCCCAAGCTGGACATGGACTGCTTCAGTATCTGAGGAGGTGCGAATGGTGCTGAAGATTGTATAATCACCGGCGAACATTCCCACTTCTGACCTTATGATGGAAGGAAGGTCATTGATGAAGCAGCTGAAGATGGTTGGGCCGAGGACACGGTGCAAGTTACCCTGCTACTCCCCAGGCTGCGCTATAACCATATCTTGACAATGAATTTCAATGCCAAATCTATATAAGGGTGTGAAGTTGTACTACTTGCCCACTAAACACACAGAAAACATAAGTGCTGATGCGTTCAGGTACAAGTAAATTTTTAACTGTGATCAATCATAATTGCTACCAAAAAAGCTCTCTGGCCCCAAAAATGTAATTTTACAAGTGCAGAGTTTATTTCCTTTAGGATTTAATTAGTGTTGGAGATTTATTTTACTTTTTTCTTTTCTGTCACTTTCATCTTTCTCTCATAATTCTAATCTTTATTTCACTTTCTTCAAATCTAATTTACAATTCCTTATTTCACTTTCTTCAAATCTAATTTACAATTCCTGGCTTATGCTTCCTGGTTTAGACTGAAGAACCCACACAGACACAGTGTAGTTGAAAAGCCTCACTTGTTTGCCCTGCATGCGCACGCACACATACACATCCCCCGTAGACGGTGGTGCACTGGATCAGAAGCAAGTCTAAGCTCAAAAGTCCACAAAACTACTGTGACAACTGTTAACCTAGTGAATTATAGGTGCTGTTCCTTCGCCTCTGACTGCAAAATTAGGGAAATTGTGTTGATTTTTGCAATGTTGAACTGTTAACAATAATATGCAGCATGACTCTCAGAACCATAAACATTACTTGAAAAGAAGCCTCATTCACTTTTTGTTCTGGACTATGGTTACGAGTTTACTTTAACTTGGACAGAAGGGGGAGCTACATCCCACCATAAAAATGATATGCTTTTCATAAGTTACAGGAACAATCTTTTGAAACTACATATGGAAGGATATCCAGTTGCTACAAACTTTCAAGAAGATACATGTTTTATATAAAATACAGTGGTTTAAAATTCTCTGCATAGGTATCTTGTGAGAAAAGTCACCAATATGCTTTCTGTTTTTAAATTATTATATTCCAAAGTTAACTTTTTATATTAACTGGAGGTGGAATACTTTGCTTACAATGCTTTTCTTATCCTTGGCCAGACCACGAGTTACGGGGGTGACTTTGTTCAGGACCAATAATTTTTCTATAAAGTAGACAAAGTTTGAGATTCAAGACGCTTACTAAACGAATAAAGCCTCAAGAATCCATGGGTTTGGAACAAACACAAATAAACTTTACTATATACAAGTTCTGAAAGATAAAAGAATTTACGGTATCTATCTTTGTCTAACAATTAGAGCAAGTATGAGGTACGTGTAAATTAACAGGCAAACTGTGGTCGGACAAACCACACCACACAAAGATTGCAGATATGACCAAAACAGATTCCATTGATTTCTCAACAACCCACACAGATGTTTGTCACATTGGCTACCTCAAAATCTCACTGAAATTTTGTCTTTCTCACAAGGGTTTCCAATCTCCATCTTTGAAGATCTCACTATAAAATTCTCTCAAAGTTGCTCCCACTCAGACAGCTTCAACAACAACCCATCTTGCAGTGTTTCAATCTCACCTATTGAGATTCCTTTCCTCTGGATTTCCAATTGCACTCAAGTGTCCTCTTACAAGCACAAATTTGGATCTTCGGCTGTGTCAAGCAGAACACCATGGCTCCAAAGGGATGCCTTTGACCCAATGGCCTGCAGCATGGACTAACCTTCCTTTAGCTGTCTTCTCGAATCATCAGGGCATCTCTCATGCCCGCTTTGCTTAAAGTCTGCTTCCTGCCGCTCTTTCTTTAATTTGGACCCTGTTTCTCTGCCCTTTTCTTTTAACTTAATGGGGACCTATTTCTGTCCCCTGTCTTTGTCCCTTAACTGGGACTTGTGTTTGAGACTTCTCCCTGTCCCCATCCTGGTTGGGACCTCTCCCTATCCTCCTCTTTTCCAGGACTTCTGACCTGCCCTTTTGCACCTTTCTTGAGTATAGTTCAGCAAGATATGTATAGATTTCATCACACTATGTTTGAACAACAAGCTGCAGAACTGTCCACTAAAGTTCAGTGCTGAGAACATCCTCTTTAGCCCTGAGTTTCAAACTCTCGTGTTCTAATTGCCACCAAAATCAATTATTTCCAACTCCACAACCTTCGCTAGTGCCTCACAATTGTCACGTCCATGTAGTTTTACCTGCGCATTCATGAAAAGGTGGATACTTTTCCTATTGTGTTTTGAAAAGTAATGGACAATTTACCTTGAAACAAAATGGAATCAAGGGAATCATGTGACCTCCCCCTTTGTCTACAAAAATACATGAAACTGCCCAAGGCTAGAGATAACACCAGACAAGCAGGTTATGACACAGCAGTTGGCAAAGGCTGAGCTATTTAAAATCCCAGAGGGAAACTTTAAACAACTGTCATAACCTATATTTTTAATTGGTACATTTGAGATGCACCTCTGAATTCAGGAATAAAAACCACCAAGCCTCCAGATATTTTTTATATAAATTAAATATTATTAATTTACAAGGAATTAAATACATACATATGTCTACAAATTACTACCATAATAACTTTTAAACAAATCCCCAAATTAATCACTCCCAGGTAATCTTCTCCAAGGTAACAATAACCCATAGACTTAAACAGTCACCAGGCAAAGCACATTTTATCTTACAAATTCAAAATTAGGTTCCTTTCAATTTGGTTCCTTTGCAGATGGTTGTAGCCTTACAGGCAGCTTGGGTCTCACATGCCTCTGACCCAGACACAAAACCCTTTTTCTGTATATACCTAGCTTTCCCTTTGAATGCAAATTCTCATCATATCACCAGGCCCTTTGAACTCCACCTTTTCTAAAAATAAAACCCCTTTCATAGTACCAATTTTATTAATAATATAAACATATTGCTTGGTGTCTCCTAGCAAGGTGCAAGAATTCACCCTGTCTTTAAATGGTTTATTCAACAAAATGCAAATGTACCCTATACCTTACTGTTTACATCACAAAAATAGTATATGTCAAAGCACCCAGACTAGCTGGCTTTAACCCAATTAAGACACACTCACACCCACAGACATGACCCTACTACTAGTCCAATTTAAAATAATTTCCAATAACATTCTATATATTGATATCTTCATGACATCTGGAAAGGACGTTAAAAGGTAAGCAACCTTTTTGGGCCATTCCATTGAAGAGACATTAAAAATGCAACTAACCTCTTCCATAGAATTAACAGCTACTATTGTCTAAATATTGACAAAAACTGATGTGCGATGGCTACCCAGACTTAAGTCTGCAGGTTGAAATTCCACAAAATGGGTGTGAAAAAAACCCATTCGATCACAAAGAGATGCAAGTGGCCAAGATACAAATACCATTGTGTGAATACTAATTAATGTTGAGGAACTGTGTGGTCAATGGCAACACTGATGCCATGGTCACCTGCCAGACAGCAACTTGTGATAAGAAACACTTTATTAACACATATCTTGAGAGCACCAGATATCAGTCAGTCTTGGTGACAAAGAAACCACAGAGGAAGGAGATCTCACTCACCAGAGAGGACCCTGTTAGGCAGAGAAGTGGCGCTATCCTTTTACTCATAGCTTTGCAGAAACAATCTATATCTTTGCTACAGGGGCTCAACTATAACTTTGACTGGAGCAAAGCCAGAAGCCTGATGTTGCAGGGAGTAAGCCATTGTGAATTCCGTGCCAGAAACTTTCAAACTCCGTTTTTCCCATGTCACCCAAGAGGAAACCCTCAGGCCTGCAACATTCCTAGCTCCCATGTTGAAAAACCAGTGTAATAATGACTTTTGGACTCTTTAAAAAATCTAAGTGCGTGCCACCTCTTTTGTAAATCACCTTTTCTTGTATGTGTGTGCCTTATGTGAATAGTGAAGGGGTGCTTTTGCAATTACATTTTGGGTGTTGAGAAATAAACATTCATTTTTTCTTTTAATTTAAATTTACCAGAAAACCTGCCTTGTCCCTTTTCTTGAGAGTCACAGCACTAAAGGGATTAAAATATATTTAGAACACGTCTTGTTGCAGTTAGTTGAGAGGTGAATAAAAAAGGGGGAAACCCATCCTACCATCTGCCCTCTGTCTGTTACCGATTGGGGGCTCATATGGCATTGGAAACAGGCAATGAATAAATTGGAAGCGGGAAGTGAAATTGGTCAATTGAAATAGATTTAAAAAATCAATCAGGTTTTCTTGCAGTTTCACTGTGTTAAGTTCATTCAACACCAAAACCTTTGCAGAGTAGGGTGTAGTAACTTGAAGCTGCATTAACTGTTGAGGAATTAAAATCTGTAGTCAAGCAGGTGGAAGTAAATGTAAGCCCAAAAGCTAGGAAGCCCTAAATCATCAACATTCTAGCTAATCACTTTGATGTTGAAGCAGAAACAGGAGTCAGCTGTGGAACCAGAAACTGACAGCGTATCGTTAGCTAGAAATAAGACAGACCGAGACATTGCCATACAGAAAATGGAATTGAAGTTCTAAAGAGAAAAAGAGCAGAAAGAAGAAAGAATGAGAAAGGGAAAGAGAAATGCAAAAAGAGATCAGGCAATTTGAGCTGGCAAGGGAAAGACTGCATTGCAGATTGCAGAAATCAATAGCAGTTCAGATATTGATTTGAATTCAGATCAAAACTTTGATTTTTTTGAAACACTTTACAGCTATTGTCCAAATTTCATGAACAGGAAGTCGCATCCTATTATATTTCATTTGAGAAAATTGCTAAGAGGTTAAAATGACCAAAAGAGTCCGTGGACTCTCCTTTAGCATGGCAAATTAGTTGGGACAGCTCATGGAGTTTGCTCCATGTTGTCAGAGGAAAGCTCTATGGATCATGAAATGACTAAAACTGCCATTTCAAATGTTCATGAGCTAGTACATGAGGCATGCCATCAGAAATTACCAGAAAATGCCTGCCCAGGCCTATGTTGAATTTGAGAGAGAAAAACACAGATTTTGATTGTTGGGTACGATCTTTCCTCTTATGAAAACTTGCAGGAGGCAATTCTATTAGAAAGAGTTAAAAACAGTATCCAAGAAATCATTAGATCCCACACTGAGGAACAGAGAGTCACAAGTGTGAGGGACACAGTTGTAATGTCTGATGATTATAAGGCAATGGAGAAACAAGCTTGAGAGAGAATGAGAACGGATTAGAATGGATGAACCAATTTCTGACTTCAAAAAGAAATCAGGAGGGGAGAAGCAAAGGGACTTTCCAAACTTGCTTCCACTGCAGCAAGCCTGTCATGTGAAAGCAAACTGTTGTTACAAGTGAAAACCAACAGGGGGCTCTGCAGTTAAAACAGTGTCCGTGACTATGAGAGTTTATGTTCCAATGCAACAGGAGCGGAGGGAAGGTCATTGATGAAGAAGCTGAAGATGTTTGAGCCTAGGAGACTGCTTTGAGGAACTCCTTATCTATTCTTTCACAGGATGTTGGTGTTGCTAGCATTTATTGCCTATCCATTAATTGCCATTGAGAAGGTAGTGGTGAGCCACCTTCTTGAAGAGCTGCAGTCCATCTGGTGAAGGTAAATCCACAATGCCGATGGGAAGGGATGTCCTGGGACTGAGATGATTTACCTCCAACAATGAAACCATCTTTCTTTGTGGTAAGTATGACCCCAACCAGTGGAGACTTTCCTCCATGATCCCCATTTCTAGGTCGTCTCAATGCCACACTTGGTCAAATGCTGACTTGATGTCAATGTTGCACAATGACAACATGGCTAGCCTTTACCTGTCTACTATTTTTGTCTGTTGGTATTTGCTAAATTCTTTTCAAAGGGAACTAGATTGTTTTGAAAAAGAACAAAAATAATTGAAATAGAAGAATATTACAGACTTGTAGGGGATTGGAAGAGTGGAATTAGTTAAGTGACAAAGTGTGAAGAATATCACTGGCACAGACTTGTGCAAATGGCCTATTTCTATGCTGTAAAGGTCTATGATTATGTACATCTTCACTGAATCAGTTTCAAGTCAAAGCTTGAATTTGCATAGTCCATCTGGCGATTTGTATCTGGATTACTTTCAGTGGGCCTGCTGCAAAATCATTAAATTTATACTGAAGTTCGTTATGGAGACCCATTGAATGATACAAAACCTGGCTGTAAGCTAACAGGGGTATCTATTTCTAAAACTTGGATATCTTCCAGAATTCAATTTGCTGTGAATTAGAGAGGGCGGACCACATATATAGAGAACAAAATATTGAGAGGGAGGAAGCATCACAATTAGCCGTGGATAAAGAAGGGCTGTAGAAAGAGAGGACAAAAAGCCATCTACAGGTACACGGGGACAGAGAAAGATAGAAGGACAAAAAGACATCGATAGGTACAAACAAGAACAGACAGAAGGAAAAAGGAACGGCAAATACTGCAACACTGAGTGTGTTTGACCGTAAAAAACACACTTGTCAAATGATCGAGTTGTGTCACTATGCTTTCAAGGTATAAAAATAAAATTATTTAGCTCCTAACCTTCATGATTTTTCTCAGTGAATAAAATTAGGTGTGCCCATCCCAAGCTTGAAAGTATAGTGACATGGCTTAGATCGTCTGACATTTCGTCTATCACCATCTGTGCGGCACATCAAAGTTGTTGATGCCAGGGAAATGTTAGGGGTAAAATTTATGCTGATAAACAATTATACAAATTAGAAGCCTATTTTAACAAATAGTGCAGAGTCGTTTCAGATAAGTTAAAATGAGTTAACCCTAAATAAGCAAGGCTTGAGCTACTCTTGCCCTGTTTGTTTGTACAAAGGCTTTTATGGGCTGAATTCTGTGGCACCCCCCATTAGGCATGTTTTTGGTGGGAAGGCTCATAAAATTTTACAGGTGACTAGCCCCACTGCCTTCCCACCTACCCCCTACCTGTTCCCCATAATAAAGTGGGTGGGTAAGGCTAGCCTGCTAATCCACCCACCCACCCCTAGGTTATTGAGACCCAAGTCCGATATCCAAGCCATTAAATTCACCCCTATATATTGTTAAAGCTTAATGTGACATCATGGAATATTTCTGCCCTAACTGTGTTATCCTCATCAACCCTGTTATCTCATCAAAAAACTCAGTTGAATTAGTTATACACAATTTGCCCTTAACAAATCTGTATTGACTTTCCTTAATTAATCTGCATTTATCCAAGTGACTATTAATTTTGTCCTGAATTATCATTTCCAAATGTTTTCCACCACCCAGGTTAAACTGACTGGTCTGTAGTTACCAGTTTATCCTTATGTCCTTTTTGAACAAGGGTGTAACGTTTATAATTCTCTAGTCCTCTGTCACCATGGCACCATCCCTGTATCTAAGGAACATTGCAAGTTATGACCAGTGCTTCCACAATTTCTACCCTTATTCACTTAGTATTCTTGGATGTATCTGACCTGGTCCTGCCGCCTTATCAACTTTATGTACAACCAGCCTTTCTAATACCTCCACTTTATCAATTTTTCACCCATCCTGTGTCTCAACTACCTCCTTTTTCACCTTTGACAGCATTTTCTTCCTTGCTAAAGACAGATGTAAAGTACTCATTTAGTAACTCAGCCATGCCTTCTACTTTCATGCATAAATCCCCTTTTTGGTCCATTCATTTCATGATTTAGGTTCTATGATTGGAAAAGTTTACTGAGTTTAACATCAGTTGTGCATGTTTTAGACAAGTCACATTAATGAGCTGTAAATATATAATTGCACTTAAAGATGGGCTGGCATTAAGTATGTTGAAACATCTTGTCACATGTTGCCAGTATGACTGCGGAATTGATTCAGCTACAATAGGTTAATTGTTAGATTCTCCACTAAAGTGGCGGAGATGCCCGCCACCTACATATTATTTTGAGGCAAAGCCTCCTATCTAAGCAGCCATTGAGCTGAAAGCACCAAAGATAGAAATTTTGAACACCTGTATTAAATCTCTTCTTAACCTTCTCTACTCCAGGGAGAACAATCCCAGCTTCTCTAATTTCTCCATACAACTGAAGTCCTTCATTCCTGGTTTCATTATAATAAATTTCCTCTGGGACCTGATTATGATTTCTATTTAATGTTGTGCATGCAGTTTAAAAATACTGTTCTACAGGCTCCCTCTGTAATCTAATATGGTTGTTTATTTTGAAGGGGTGGCAGACTATTCATAAAGAGGCATTAATCTTGATTAATTGTTGCTCATACAACTGTAAAAATCGGTTACTGTGTATGAAGTATTCATTGGCATTTTAACAAAAGATTTTCTAGCTGTGGTTCTATCAGCTCAAATTCTATGCAGGTGTTGGCGGGTATATGGCTTCACTGGTATCATCCTTCATGCTATGCCTTTTTGTTCTATTGCCAAACAAGTAAGAACATTCCAAATGGCTTTCACAGTAAAGTAGTTGAAACAGGCTCTTCAGAATCAGTTGTGTTTAATTCTCAGTTACAAATACTAAACTCTATTTCCTTGCAAGCATTATCCTGCATATTTGTAATGCAGTTTGCCTAATCTTACTTTAAAAGAATTCAGGATCCTTGGTTTAGGTTCTGTGCGGATGTGCTTACAATGAGGAAAAGGATTAAGTAACGTCTTGCTCTGATTCGGTCCAAATATGGCACCTTCTTTCCTGTAGAGTAAAAGACCCTTTTCTGATGACATGCCAGTCCTTTTACTTGAGTGAGTTTAAAGGTTAAGCTGTTTTGGAAGAAAGAAAATGTAAATTAGCAAAAATGCTGGAGATTGAGATTTTCGCTCTCTCCAATTCTTGCTAATTATGGATTCCAGCTTTGTTGCGAAGCCAAATAAATACATGGTCGGTGTCTTTTACTTCAGATAATGAAGTAGAACTTCCTTTTGAACTGTGAAGTAAACAAGAAAGTCCAAACCAAACGTTTAGCTTTTTGCTTCTGGGAAAATATCCTTTCAGGCTTCATACAGTTTTAAAAAATTAAATACTGCAGTGTGGCTATTACTTTCAGAACATAATCTGCTTCTCCTTCCCAATTCAAAGTTCCTTCATTTGAATTTTCCACAAATTTCAATTGAAATTGTGTAAAAAATGTCACCTCTGAGATTTCATTAAGAATGCTTAATTCATTCTATTGGATAATTTAATACATTTTAAGCAGAAAACAGGACTAGATCGTAATTTGGAGTTTAATTTCTCAATGGCAGCAGAAACAACGATGGTGAGCATTGCAATGATGGACTTGCCACATGCTCACTGATGTTTTCCATGTTCATGAAATCTTTTCACATGCTTGCATAAGTATTGGAGCAGCAGTTACATGGTTGCCAATGTTCTATGCAGGAGGCTCTGAAGATTATCAAAGGACTGCAGCAACTGGGGGAGATGGTGGTGTAGTGGCAATGGGCTATTAATCCAGAGGCCCAAGCTAATGTTTTGGGGACAAGGGTTCAAATCCCACCAATGTAACTGGTGGAATTTAAATTCAATTATTTAAAGAAAACTGGAATATAAAGTTAGTGTCAGTAATGGTGACTGTGAAAATACCATTGATTGTTATAAAAACCCATCTTGTTCACTAATGTTCTTTAGGGAAGGAAATCTGCTATCCTGCATGACTCCAAACTTGCAGCAATTTGGTTGACTCTTAATTGCTCTCAAGAGAAATTAGGGATGGGCACCAAATTCTGGCTTTGCCAGCAATGTCCACGTCCCATGAACGAAGAATAAAAAAAACTTCCACTGTTTAACTGATGCTGCTCAGTATGAAAGTCCTGTAAAATATGGCTGTGTCTCAACAATGGTTCTAACTCATCCTCCTGTTATGGAGGTCGCATCCTGTTGATTTCATTGGTTCAGGTAGGCATTCTATATTTGAAGTGCAGCAGGACGTTCTGGTATCTTGGCCAACCCTTTCCCTCAACCAATATCAAAACAGATTGATTAACCACCTCTTTGCTGTGATGAAATGTTACTGATCTAACATGGGTACTATATTTGCCCAAATTATTCATTACACTTTAATTGTAATTGAGTGATAGAATGAGATATTAAGGGCAAATATTGTTATTTCTAAGCTGACTGTTAGCTTTATCAACTTGGCAAATTGCCTTGCTATTATGTGTGCCATCAATGCTGAGCCCTTTCGCATCTCCAGTAGGCATTGTCTAGCCATTAAGCCCTAACTATTTTTCCCTTCCTTAACCCAGGGGTACTGGAGCCAATTGCAGCACCTATTCTGCTGGTGTGGCTGTGATCAGCTGTTAAGTACAGACCAACCATCAGACATGGGACAGTTCTTATTCCATCTGCCTTAGCTCCTTATTGATGAACCACTGGGGAGTTTTTAGTACTAGTTATCTTTCATTAAGAATTCTGTTCAGGCTAACATGGTGGCTCAGCACGCAGAGTCAAAAGCAGGAACTGTAAGTTAAAAATAGTTAATTCAAGGTAAAATCATATGCAGAAAACAAAATAAAGTGAGGGAAGGAAAGTTGCAATTGGGAGAGAAAAGAGATAGAAAGAAAAAGTGAAAAAAATTAAAAATCCCAACAACAATTAAAATCTGAAGAAATAAGTGCCAGAGAGGTTGCTTTGCAATAATTAAGAAATATCATCACATCATTAAAAAGTTCACTTACAGTTGAATGGATAAGGATCAATTTTTTCTGGCATGTTTATTGTGCACCTAATGGGCAAGTATCATAACTTCACACCCTTTCTGTGTTTTAATGCGGAGTCTGTCGGTGAGGTACTGGTGTGGTGAAGCTTGAGAAGAAACAGGACAATTCAGACAGCAACTGATTTTTTCAGTTACCCATGCATGCATAGACACTGGAGGTTGCTAATTGCAATCACTGATAGCCTCATCATTATTCCTATCACAAAATCCTGGCCAAAACTTTCCAAAGTAGCCTTATAAAAGATGTTTGATAAACATTTTGACCCAATTGATTTCAACATTTATAATCAACACAAGATATTCACATTGGTAAATGAAAAGGTTACTGTTTACTAAGCAGAGATTACTGACCTCAAATATCTGAATACGTAAATTAAAGGCAATTATTCCTCTGCAGTCAGATGGTATTAGTTATGTTTAAAAAAGAATTCAAAAATGGAAACACTGAATTGGTCAGGTTGAAACCCGATTACTGTTAACTTCTCTATTCTCTCCACTAATGCTACCTGACCTGCTAAGTGTTTCCAGGATTTTCTGTTTTTATATCAAATTTCCAGCATCTATAGTTTTTTTGTTTATATGGTTAAGTTTCATCTCTAGAGAAACCTGAGCTTCTTCCGTACTACCATTCAATTTCACAATGTTATTAATGCTATCAAGCAGACTTTAGTAACCAGAGTTTTACATCCTTCAACAATCATTATATATGAACTAGAACAAACACAAAAATACCTGGAAAAACTCAGCAGGTCTGACAGCATCTGCGGAGAGGGACACAGTTGATGTTTCGAGTCTGTATGACCCTTCATCAGAACTAAAAAATATAGAAATGAGATGAAATGTAAGCTGGTAGAGCTCAATAGGGGGCCATTATATATGAACTATAGTTATGAACAAAAGTAAAAAAGACACAGAAATAAATAAAATCTCTGGTTTCAGTCTTGAAGCTCTATTGTAACTGGACAAGAGATGATATAAATCGATGGGTGAAAAATAAAGTTTTATGAGTGATTAGGAGATGTAAATAACCCTATTCAACAAATAGTGCTCATATAATAAATAATGGAAGTAAAATTAGTACTGTCAAAACCCCTGCTGCTACGCAGGTTTCTTGGTTTGGTTAGCAAAAATATAATTAATGCTGGAGGAAGTTTGTAAGCTTTTCAAAATGATTACACAGTAATACTATAAAAATTGCAAGTGTACTTAAAGTTGAATAAGAAAGCCCATGCTCTTAGCAAATTTAATATTCCACTGCTGCTGCTTGTAAGAGTAGATACAGTCAGGCCTGTTCTCAAGCAAAATTATCTAGTGCAGAGAGGGATTTGCCAGCTAAGGTGCTTAGAGTTGCTCATCTTTACGTTTTCAGTGAAGGTTCATGCTACTGCTCCTTGTGTTCACCTCAGCAACACAAAGAACTGTTCTCTACTGATATGAGGAAATAAGGCAAAAAAATGTATATACTACTGTCAGTAAAACTTTGGAACATTGTAAAAACAATTAGTCACTTATTCTCATGAATTCTAATTATGACTCAGGGTTCAAAATACAGGGGGTGGGGGGTGGGTGGAGGGGTGCATGGGAAATTTCACCCTCAAAAGCTCCCAAGAAAGCCCAGGAAAATTCAATCACGTGCAACAAATAAGAGTAAAGTTGCCCCATGTATGTGGAAGAGACAGAAGAGGGACAGCGTGAGGCCCTGCGCAAGCAGTGGCGTCACAGCGCTGACGGCTGCTCTGGGCTCGATCCAGGGAGGCAGACAGTGATTAAGATGGGGGAGGGCAGGTGAGAAGAGATCAGGAGGCTGGTGTACAGGGAAGGGTTTCTGTTCATGGTACTTAGGCAGTGAGGCATGATACCTTCTGAGTTCCACATTGGACTGCCACTGGGATGGCTCATCAATAAGGGCTGACACCCCTGCTACCTATGTTGTTGCACTGAGCTTGAAGGCACAGGGGAACGTTATGAAATGTTGTCCAGGCCTAGCAGCAGTCAGCACTCCGGTGGCTAAGGATTGGAAGGTCAGACACCCCAGGTAAAGGACAGGCGGAAGGGTTCAGTGAACTCAGGACGACAATAGCGGTGCCTCCCAACTAGCTTGCTGTATGGCTTAGAGAATGGAAAATTACTTTTCGGTTTATAATTCTGATGTGCTGCAAGCGAGCTGGTCCATGCAACAGCTGGGCATAGCCAAAGTCAAGGGGCATTGAAGGGTGCCAGAAACAACTTGCTGCAATACCTGGAATTTGTTTGGCGTTGCTGAGAACCAGTGGGGTTGGCCCCATTTAAATCTGTTGAAATGAAAGAAAATGAAGACTAGCAGCAGGTGTGAGTAAAGCAGCCACATCACAGTCGCTGTCAAGGAAGTGTCTCACAGTGTCCCATAACATCCAAACTGTTAATCTGGAATACTTACAGTTCAAATTCTTTAAATTATTTATCTCATTTATCCATTTATTCATACCTCATTCTTTTTTGTGTCCCCCCCCACCCGCCCCCCCCAAATTTATCGCTGGCCTTAGTTATGTTGTTGCTATTTATTTGCATTTACAAGTGTAGTACAGTTGGAAACCAGTTTCCATTTTGCAATGGATTTAAACCTATGCAGTCCGCATTGCCTCCAGAGTGAATTGGGAGCAAGATTCCCTCCTGCAGAATGCCTCACTACACTTTGCTCCATTGTCAGCTCAGCTTTCAGCTATACTTTGCACTGTAACTGGTGTCAGAATCACCTCATGCTGACTCTACTTTGCAGTGTGAATGCAGCCTATGTTTGAGAGAATATTCAAGAGCAAATGGCTCCTGGGCCTGAAGTGGTAAGGCATTGAAATAAGTGGATATCAGGACATATGACTTGGAGTGGTAAAGGCAGAGCTGTGCTAGGATGCTTTTATGTTTGACGCTAGTTCAGTTCAAGACGGGGATTGGTAGCAGAGTGGTCACTTTATTTGGCTATTAATCCAGAGACCTGAATTCATGATCAGGAGAGAGGAATTCCCTTCCCAAAAGGGAAATTAAACTCAGTTAATTAAATAAACTGGATTATTGTAAAAAAATATGTCCATGAGGGAAAGAAATTATCCTTGCCTGGTTTGGCCTCTATGTGACTCCAAACCAGCATCAATATGGTTGACCCTTAATAGCCCTCTGAAATGGCCTAGCAAGGCATTCAGTTGTATTCAAGAAGACAGGTCACCACCAGCTTCTCTAGGGTAACTTGGGGTGGGCAATAGGACATGACAGTGTAGCATTGACACATGGTTAGCATACTATTTTGATCTAATTAAGATCGGATGAGCTGCTATATAGTATAGAGTCTTTCTGTTTTGGTATTTGTGCTGTCTTATCTATCTAAAGAGTGAAACCCTGAAAAAATTCAACACAAATACAGAAAGTAATATTACTATGTGACTTTTTTTCCCTCTACAGACACTGTTAGACCTGTTGAGTTTTTCCAGCATTTTCTGTTGAGAGGAGATTTGTTCGAAGTTCTCAAAATCATGAGAGGTCTTGATAGATTGGGATAAACTGTTCCCATTGGTGCAAGGGTCAGGAAGCAGAGAACCAAGATTTAAGGTGATTGCAAAAGAACCAGAGATGACACGAGGATAAACTTTTTTATGTGGCAAATGGTTAAGATCTGGAACGCACTGCCTAAGAGTAGGTGTGGCGATTCTTTCCAATGGGATTAGATAATAAACATATTTCCAACTTCATTCATCTTATATCTCTATTAGTCAGCTAGTCAGAGACCAGACGTGCTGAGAAGATGGGCTTTGGGACCCCTCGAAAGGCCCAGTGCAATGACCCTATCCCCTCATCCACCCTACCCCTTCGCCAACCTTACCCCCATACCCACCCTACTTGGTCACCTACCCTACCCCCTTTTTCACCCTACCCCTTACCTACCTTAGCTCCCACTCATCCTATCCCCTCACCCACTCTATTCCCTCACCCATTCTACCTCCCAAATACCCTACCTCCTCATTCACCCTACCCACTTACCCACCCTATCCCCTTACTCACTTACATCCTCTTTGTAGCTTTTCAAAGAAGCTTTGGTACATTCAACCTCTTACCAGAATACAGCAGCTAGTGCCATAAAAAGGGGGCATGGCTTCTGTGTGGATTCTTTCTGCTGCTCCCTCCGAGGTCTGCTGCACTGAGTCAGTTCTGCAGGATCCTCCATTGGAAAATTGCCCTGAAAAATCAGAGTAAGGTAAGTGTGTATTTTTTTTTGTCTGATCAAGGTCAGAAGTAGAGGCTCCAACCCTGAATGGAATATCCGGGCCATGTTAATTGTAGATCTTGCAGTTGCAAAACCGCACTGAGATTCAGGATAGATGTGTTCAGCCAAGACCTGCAGTCCAACAAGGCAACATGGGCAGATACTTTTCCCATGATTCTGAGCAGGGAGATGCCTCGATAGTTGTTGCAATCGCTGTGGTCGCCGTTGTTCTTGTATCAGGTCACAATCTTTGCATCAGGCATGTCTGGGGCACTGCCATTTGGCTCTCTTGCGTGGTGAATATGAGAAGCAAAATAGCATAAAAAACCAGAAAGCATGTCTTCACCTATATGCTAGACACATCGCAGCGACCTATTGGACATCTACAACAGTACAGGATTAAGAAACCAACGTTTTCTTTTCATTTTTACCAAACATTTTTCTTTTTATTTCGCCTCTTTAGACTAGTTTTCGGCTTAGAAATGCAGAAGTGTCGTGAAAATTTTCATAAGCTCACAATTTTTCTCATTCCACAATGTGAATATGTAATGTTGAATTATAAAAATGTCCTGCTTACACATTGTGTTTTCCTTGTTTTTCTCTCTCTCTTCACAAAAAATGTAAATTATGTTTTCTATACTCAATCCTAGCATAAGTTGTACTGGAACATGTATTATGACCATTTGTAGACACATCGTGATGTAACTATTGAGCTGCAGCTTTTCCTAGGAATTTGAACTATTACCACATTGATATTTCATCTCATGGCCAAGAGTATTTAATAATCTTACCCACTAACTTAAATTCACATGGTACATTACAAGATGGATAAGGGGAAACATCAGAATTATTTTCTCATTCTCATGGAAATAATGACTTTCTACAAGTTCAAGCACTAATGACAGCTAGTGAACACATTATCTCTTAATAATATATAGAAACGAGGGATGAGTGCAATCAACTGCCAAATAAAATACCAAATTATTTTTCTCCTGACTTTCTGGTCCAATTTTGCTCCCAGCTCCAGAGCAGCAATACTAAGTTATAAAAATCATTCAGCTGGTTTAATGGTTTTAGCTACTTTGGAATGTTTTTGAAAAATCCAGCAAATATTTTGCAGTCATACTTGATGCCAAGATGAATGAACTTATAACACGCAGCCAATTACAGTAGATCTCATGGAATTAGCTGAAGCTATTCTAATTTTCTACATTCTTCTCCCACCATTCCCAACACTGCCAATTTTTATGTTTATTTGAGCTTGAGTTGCAATAGAAAAGGTTTTTTTTAGTGAGTTATTCAAATGAGTTCTTAATACAGCTATACAGATTGAGAAGCATTAATTAATCAAAATCCATATAAATGGCTGAACTATTTTTTGGGGGGACTAGTAGATTAGAGTAGGTAATTTTTTGTTTGTTTTCATACATTGTGTTTGCACATTAACATAATCTTACTAAAGTTAAGTAATTCATCTGTTGTACAGTTAACATGGAACCTGTATCACAACATATATAGCTTACCACATTACAAAAAGGTTGCCAAAAAATTCTACAAAGTTCTGTCTTTATTATCGCTTTTGCTTCACTGTAGCCTTTCATTCCAATTTGCAGTCTAATCTAGCTAACAATCTTTAGCTGCACAATCTATCTCATCTTTTGCATTCCAGATTTTTGTTTTGTTCGTGTAAGACGACAGTTTGCCGTTTGAGGATGTATAACGGAAGACCCACTGAGAGAAAAGAAAATAGCCAAACCACTAATGGCATTCAATCTCAAAAACTAATAATGATTAAGGTTACCGCTTTGTCACAGGATTTTCCCCAGCCTCTCCCTGAAATTTGTGACATAGCCAAATATGACTATTTTCACTAGGTTGTCGTGACTAACGGAGGGGTTAGAGAAAAGTTGCTAGGGTGCTTAGGAAAGCTGCCAAGAGAAGTTGGATAGTTTCGGGGATTTGATAGAGTTTTGGAATGCATCAGATGTCAGATAGAAGAAAACAAAGTTCAAGGTGAACCTGAAGGGCAAATAGCATAAGAGATGCAAAGCAACAAAAGCAGACCGTGCCTCCTTTATTTTTTCTAATATTGGTCTGATATTTCACTCCCTCATACTCACCCCTTTATTCTCATAAACACTCTTTCAGTCTTTCACTTCCACAACTACTTTCCCTCACATTTTCTTACTTGTTCACACTCACTCATTGATTCACTTGTTCACTCAATCATCCCTTTTGCTCTCATTCATTTACTCTCACACATTCACTCATCCTCTCACACTCTCAAGCCCATGCAGTTCCTAACACTCTCACCCATTCTCATTTTCTTACTCAGCAGCACATCCCTTTTTTACAAGGGAAGAAGGAACTGTACCCAGATCCCAGAGTGAGAAAGAATTGTACCCTAATCTCATGGTTCAAAGGAATTGTATCCTATTTATTTTTTAATCTTTCTCAATTCTTCTGCCCTGACTTATGTCACAGACAGAATTTATGTGCTCCCCTTTACTTCTCATGATCAATATGTTTATATGTCAGGGGGCTGTGTTTTCTTACCCTCAGAGTGATTGTCCCAATTAAATGATTCCAGCAGCAAGCTTTTTTGTGAGTTTTAAAAATAAAGAAGGTTATTTATTATCACAAACTTACCCTTGGTGTTTAAAATGCAACATCTCACTCACCTGTCCCACACACAATATCACACACAAAGATTAGATACAGATGAAAGACAAACAATATGGTTAAAACTTATAAAGACCTCAGTCTCTTTTGTGACCGTGTGTAGTTTCTTAGGTGAGTTGATACTTTAGTTGAAATGGAGGTCCTGTAAAGCAGAGGATTCTCAGTAAGCTGTCGTGCTTCTTGTAGTCAAATATCCAAGAGGTTGCTTCTCAGGTGAACTGAAAATTGGAATGGGTTGAAGGGAGTACTTCTCCCCTTTTCAAGGTGTTGCTGTTTCTCCACATGTGATTTTTACAAGTTCAAAATTTTTTCCAAAAAAAGAGTGATGTGTTGATTCCGCACTCTGTGTTGTTGTTTGACACCTTCAGCATTTGAGACAGCCAGTGTCTTTGTGTTTGATTGACCCATTCAATTTGAAATTACACTTTTGAATTAGGTTCAGGAAAGGCATTAATAACAACATCAGTCTGGAATGTTCCTTTTGTTCCCTCATGAGACAGGGGAGTGGTTTCAATCCACAAAAGAAATCAGGTGATCCTTGGACAGCCATTATTTGCCAACTTTTCTTCAGTTTTTAAAAGTATCAAGTATTGACTGAAAGTTCTCTAAATACTGGAACATGTACTTATCTCACTGATAACATTCATTTCCTCATTGACCAGAAAGACACCCCTACACTCACTAGCAGCAAAGTATCAACAGCCTTAAGTGAAACCCTTTTCCTGGAATAAGTGCCTAAAGCTTGGCCAGGACCTGAAGACCAGGGTTCCCCGTTGGGTAAGACTCCCACTAACTTCTGTATCTGGAACAGTGTGCCTGTGATTCACTCATTCTCCAGAGGCAAATATATTTTAAAAAAAAACACAATGTAAAGGTGAGCTGCCTGTTTGTTTAACATGGAAGCAAAACAATAAGTTAAATACCATCCTGATCATGCTTGGTGCTCTACTGTGAACTTTCATTGGACCTGTCTCACACAATTACACAGCTTGCATGCCCCAATACAAATGCCCCGACAGCACCTCCAAAAGACTTCCATCCTACATCCAGCTGGGTTCGAACTCTGGTTGGGAATGTTACTATGCAACTGTGTTTAATTACTGTACCACCCAATTTCAAACTTTCTTTCACATCTCATAATCATGCCCCTTTAGTAGCTAGATAATTCAGTCCTCTGTTAAATGTCTTATTCCCATCTCTTTTTGCTTTATATTTCCTTGTCTTATTAATGGGAATTAATTTTGCTTCCATCTAACTTTTGCTTTCCCTCACGATAGTTGCCATCCCAAACCTTTTCCTCTAACTTCACTTACATTGGCTTCTCTGACATCAGCTGCTCACCTCCCCCCACACACCTGGCAAACCATTGACGCCGTACAGAATTCCCTGAAGTATCCTAAGCTCTAACACTCCCCTCTGCATTAGAGTCAGTAATTCACTTTTTTTCTTTTCTCAATGTCTCCTTCAGAAATGTTCATTCATATCATTCCAATCCGGCAGTTTACGCTTTCCTGAAAATCTTACTGCATTATGGACAATTAGTTAATTTGCTGATTCACTGATTCATATCATTCCTTTGTATCCTACCTATAGGGTAGAATTTTCCTGTTGGTGTGCAGGGGCGGGCCCTGTATGCACACGTGTAAAATGACGCCCTGTGACGTAAGGCGAGTGTCCCTACATCACCACGCACCATCACGATATTTCGTTAGGCGGGTGCACGATGATGTCCGATGCGTGCCCGCCATTAATTAATGGGGCACTTAAGGCCCTTGAGTGGGCCTTAAGCTGTCAATCAACAGCTATTTTTCGGCGCCCGTGCAACCTTCGGGTTGGTGCACGGGCGCAACGGGCAGGCGGGTGGGACACATTTGTATAAACCTCATCCACGAGCGGGATAAGAGGGCTCAGTGGGGTCGTGAGTGTGTTCTGTCAACTATTGATTTTTCAAAGTTACTGATACTTTTCTGTGTGATCTGCAATACTTCAAAACGCATACCAGCTGCTTGGTCTGGACTCACAACCTTCAGGTCAGCACTCTGCAGTGAGGAATCTTTTTTGGGCCTACAGGTTTCAGGAAGCCTTTCCTTAGCCTGAGAATGGGAGTTGAACTGTCCACTGGAGGCACCTCCCCTGAGGAGGAAGGGAGGGCTAGAAGCCAGAGGGGGAGGCCAGGAGTGTACATTCAGCCTCCAGGGGAGCCACCTTTGGGAGGTCAGGCGCAGGCACAGGGGGCGCAGGGCCAAGTATTAATCCAAGGTGGAAGGGGCTGTAGAAGATGCAACTATCCTGCTGCCAGGGTATACAGGCGGCGAAGCAGCTACCTCATATGTCTGAGGTGCAGTGCCGAAGGAGGCTCTGTCTCTCAAGGAAGACAGTCAGATGATGGGGTCTGAGATCTCCATGAACTGTGTGGGTGGACACCCCATGCCAGTGGCTCTAAAGGTCACAGCTGCCCTCAACTTCTATGCCTGTGGCTCCTTCCAGGGGTTGGTGGGTGATCTTTGCAGAGTCATCGAATCAGCTGACCACACTTGCGTCAAGCAGGTTACAGACACTCTGTTCAGGCGTGAATTGACCTTCATCTACTACCGTTGGGATCAGGCAAGCCAGATACAATGAGCCAGAGCGGTCATCCTCTGGCCGGTGGAGCCTGTGCTGCCCCCACCTGGGAGGGAGCTGCAAGTTCCACAGTTGGCATCTCCTCAGTTGTCGCAGCCTCATCGGATGCAACAGTCACTGGCAGAGGGGCAGAGGAGCTGCTGCCCTCATCCGGAGCGCCCTGAGAGGAGCCTGCAGAGATGACAGGCAGCTGCTGCACCGACGTGAGGTTGCTTCGGACCTCCCCGCTCACCGTGAATGGATGGGCACTGAGTTGGGAAACTTGGTGCCCAGACCATCTCCCACACTGGCACTGACCAGCTGAGGTCAGTGCTGATGTGAGGGCTTGCTGGTCCGAGCGCATCCCCAGGAAGCCCTGATTGGTCTCCTGGAGGACCTTCTCCACGAGAGTCGCCACTCTCTCCATGGAGGATGCATGGCGCTCGGCCATGAGGCTCACTGCTCTGGCGATAGTCCATGTAGACTCCTCCACCACGGACACCAAGCCAAGCATAGCCTCATGTATCTCCCCCAGATGCTCCCTCACCCGGCTGCATTTCCTGCGCTTGCTGCATCTCGGACGACTCAAGAGGCACGTCATCAGCACTGACTGAGCACGGGTCTGGTCCTCTGCAGTCCTCTGACTGCTGGCACCATGGGCGCTCTTCATCTCTGCCAGCTCCTCCAGTGACTGTGAATTGCCCTCACTGCTGTGCCGCGGGACACTAACCGATGTTCTAATTCCCATCGAGGTGCTAGTATCTGTGCTGGTGCCTACCTGGCAGAGATGGTGTGATGCTGGTGAGACTTCAGGGCCCTCAAGTGTGAGAGGGGACCTCTGCTGCTCCTCTTCCCGGCCCTGTTTCACTGATACTGAAAGGAAGAACAAGGATTTTGGATCAGTTAACGTAGAGACAATGTCAATGTGCATCCCTGTTCCCCGTATCATTATGCGCTCATCCTTCCATAAGCAATGGCCAAGCCATGTTGCAAACTTCAATCACTGAACATTCAGCACTGCCATGGCTGTTGGGAGAACAATGATGACCTCGCTGCTGGTCAAACATACCCGTCCATGGCACCCCAGCCTCACCAACACTGGTGGACCTGGGTGCATGGCGCCTCTCCAAATCTAGGGCCCCCTGCTTGAAGCAGCTGAGAATTGATAACTGCCGGTCCTCCACCAGTCCTCACCCGCTCAGCTGCATTATGAGCATTCTTCTCCTGAAACTTGTACTTGTACCTGGTCTCTCTTTGCAGATGGCCCACATCAACCAGAGTGGGACATTGCAGGGCTCCAGTACCTCCTCACCTCGCTGCTGCCAAACACTCACACAAAGATGCCAGGCCTGATTCCTACCCCCAACCCTTTGGCCAAACGCTGCCTACATCACAATAAGCACCGCATGGTCTAACCTTCCATTGCAAGGAGGCGCAAGCACGTGGAGCACAGAGGGCAACAGATCGATCGATGCCACACCACTTGAAGTTCCCCTCCCAGCATCTCATCACCCTGACTTTGACATGTCCTGGAGTTCCAGCACTGCGTCTAGGTGCAGCTCCTCCAGGTTGCCCCCAAAACAGTAATGTGGGTCTCAGTGTACCACATGCTGTGGGTGCAGAACCCATCTCTTCACCACCCTCTCAGGGTGACCTCGGCATGGGCAATATCTGCTGGGCCACCAAATGACGGATGCATGCCCGTCAATGATTCAATGTAGTCACTACCCTCAGACTTGGGGGCCAGATGGGGGTGTGCCAGGGGGGAAAGCCTACCTGCTGGGTTAAGTTGACCAATGCCAACATGGTACTCACCCTTCCCGAGCACAACAGGTCCTGAAGCGCTTGCAACACTAGATCCAGGTGCGCTGCACCATGTCGTGGGAGCTCCCCACCTCCGCCACTTCCTCCCAGGCATGTTTTGTAATGTTGGGGGGTGGTGGGGGGGGGGGGGGGGGGGGGGGGGCGGGGGTGGGGGGTTGTCCTCCTCCTCCCACCCTGGGGTACCAGGGCCCTCCTACCCTGCTGCCACCTCCTTGAGGAGGGCAGCAAGTCAGTCATGGAAAAACAAGGGACACATGCCCCCCTGCCCTACCCTCCTGCGTGGCCTGCTCAGCAGCAGCGTTCTGGGGAGCGTTTCCACTGGCCCATGATTCACAGACTTTGAAAGGCTGCAGCAGCTTTTTAGAACAGGCTGCCGGGTCGCTATTGGACCCAGCGCTCATTGCAGTCCCGCCACCGCCCGCCCACTCCCACTGTCCTTGGGAGCCGCGATTTACGCTGGGTGGCCCACCTTAATTGGCCTGCCTGCGTAAAATGGCGGCATGGACCTGATCACAGGTGGCGATCAGGTCCACTCCCGCTCGCGTCCACTCCTGGTCCACCCGCCCCCCCCCGCCCCCACCCCTGCCAGCCAGAAAATTCTGCCCATAATTGTACATCTATCCTTGTCCCACGCTTCCATATCATTGCTATCACAAAAGTGCTATGTGTCTTTAAGGTACTTCAATGGTCCCAATTGAAACAATCAATGCTAACCTCCCAGGTCCTTATACACCACAAAGATTGTAATCAGATGTCATCCAATGGATATTTTCCCTTTCCTTAACAAGTAAGAAAACGTTGGGACTGAGTTTTAGCTCAATGGGATATCTCCAACCTCTCTGCATCTTCATTCCCTTGAGGCTAACCCTCTAAAATCCCTCGTCCCTGGAACCATTCTGGTAAATCTCCACATCCTCTCAGGAACCCTCACGTCCTTCCTAAAGTGTGGTGACCAGATCTGGATGCTGTGCTCTAGTTGTGGTCTAACTAGAGCTTTATGCAGGTTCAGCAGGACATCCCTGCTTTTGTACTCAATACCCAGTATACACTCTAGCAAAGATAACTTAATTGCAAATTTCTCTTCAGTTTCAGTCAACGCACCTGCGAATATTTTTCTCTTGTAAGAGACAGCACTGGGCCACTGAAACATTCTCCACCTAGTGGTGCAGTCGTATATTTGCACATAAAAGCAGCTAAATTTGAATAAGTATTCATGCTGAATTCAACACCAGGGCTGGAATTTTCCTGTCCCAAATTGAGACAGCACAGAGACAGGTGTTGATAAAAAGTTGGCAGCAGCCTGCATATCGGTTTGCTGCCTGTGTTCCTGAGGGCGGGGGTGGGGTAGGAGAGCAGTGGGGGCGGAGTGGTAGCAGAGTGGTGGAAGTGCGGTGGGGGGGTGGTGGGTGGGGAGGGGCGATCCTCGTTAATTGGATGGCCTCAGTCTCATCAATCGGAGTATTTGAGGTCATCAGGAATCTTGTTAAGAGCTTGCCTTCTGACCTCCCGAGATTCTCACAGATGTGGGCAGCTGTTAGGGGCTCTCTGAAGCTGACCAGCTGCAACCTGACGGGAGCAGGAAAGGGAGCACAGGAACAGTTTCATTTGAGGCAAATAAGTGAAAGTTTGGACAAAAAAGTACTCAGCGGTCATAAAGTTTTAATGATCAACCTGTCCTTAACCTATCCAAGGTCTCAGCATTCCATTTGCCCCTGGCCGTTGTGAAAATGAAGATCCTCTAATTTTTTAATGTCATGGCCGCCAGCATGTGGCTCACTTCCCTGGTTTCCTGCCTCCACCAACCTGCCCGCACCCCACAGCTACTAATTGGGTGCAGACCCATCCCTGGGGTCATTAGACCCTGACCCTGTGAAAATCATGCTTCACGGACACGTTGCTGTAGGGGGCATATCCATATCCCATATCCAATGAGAAAATCTGGCCCCAGGTCCTTACAATGGGAGTTGAATGCTGGAATCCTACCCGGTTGTCCAAAATTCAGTGACGTTTTGAACTGTACTGAAGCTTGGCAGAAAATGCATTTTTAATAAACTGCATAATATTCTATGACAATCCAAAGGTTAAAAAAAAGTATGTTAGCACTTGACTTAAAGCTGTTACAATTACTATTTCATTAAGAAAATTACATCTGCGTTGTGAGATCGGTGTAGGATCGGGTTCCATTTTAGGCTGATTAAAGATTCTCGGGGAGAAGTTCCTGGATTTCTGCACTCAATTGCGTGGTCATAGCTAAAATCAGAAGATCAGGCGAGTCATAGCACATCCCTTGATTTTCTGTTTTAATAAAATAATCCTATGTGACTGGATACAAAGGACAATCTCCCTGTAGTGATTGTAAGTAAAACCTTTCATACTGTTTCGGGGATCATGTGACTGTACAGGCGAATCAGCCCGAAGCGTGGGTTATCTTAGGGGCGGAGCTTTCTAGTCGTGGACCTTGTTCAAGCGTGTAGCTTCATCAGGAGCTCTGTAAGTAAATGTTATTGTTTCTAACAAGAAACTTGTCTGGCACAACAGGTTTATTATAATTGGTGATGAGGATAAAGAGCTCTGATGCTGGATTTCGCCACCTGAATGTGAGTATTTCACTTTTTTTAAGGGAAGAAAGAAAAGTATGCTCACCAGTCATGCCACTCTTCAGCAGAATTGACCTGTATGACTCGTCCATGGAAGACTGGAGTCAGTACATAGAGTGCCTAAGTTTCTACTTTGTGGTGAACAAAATAACAGTGGAGGAAAAAATGAAAGCAATTCTTCTAAGCGTCTGCAGGAGCAAGACATATACCCTCATCTATAGTCTGATGACCCTGAATGTGCCCAATTCCAAATCTTTTAACAGGCTAGTAGACCTCGTGAAGACACATTTTCAGTCCAAGCCATCGGTGATTATGCAAAGATTCAACTTCAACTCTAGAGTAAGGGCAACAGGTGAGTTGATCCGAACACATTTCGTGAAGTTAAAACAGTTGACTGAGCACTACGACTTCGGAGGTACTCTCAATGACTTGTTGCTAGATCGCTTGGCTTCTGGCATACATGATGACACCATTCAGAGTCGAATGGCAGGGCAGGATTGTTTTTTGCTTTTCGAGCGGTACTTGCAGAAGTTAATATTGATTTGAAGTGCACCATGGAAATAATGCTAGACTTGGAGAGTGCTGAAAGGGACTCACAGGCTTTGCAGAGTGTGCAACATGGCGTTGTCCTTCAGTTGGGACAGGAACCTATAGCCAGGCATGTCGCGAAAACCAGGGAGACAACGGCAAAGTAGGAAACCATTTCTACTGCTCGAAAAACAAAAAGGAATACTGGAAGCATCTCACTAATGATTCAGAAATCAATTTGTTACTGATGTCAGAACATAAGAACATAAGAAATGCGAGCAGAAGGAGGCCATTCGGCCCCTCAAGCCTGCCCCACCATTCAATAAGATCATGGCCGATCTGCCCAGGCTTCAATTCCTCTTTCATGCCAGCTCCTCACAGATGTTTGAAATATCGGGGAGTTGAGGGCTATCTATCTTCTCTTTAAATATTTTTAGTGATCCAGCTTGCACATCTCTCTGAGTTAGAGAATTCCAGACATTCACTACCCTCTGAGAGAGGAAATCCCTTTGCATCTCAGTTTTAAATGAGTGTCCACTTATTCTGTAATTATATCCCCTAGTTCGAGATTCCCTCACAACATCTACATCTACCCTGTCAAGCCCCCTCAGAATCTTGTACATTTCAATAAGGCCACCCCTCATTCTTCTAAACTCTAATGAATAAAGGACTAGCCTGTTTAGCCGTTCTTGATAAGTCAACCCCTTCACCCAAGGAATCAGCTAGTGAATCTCTTTTGAACTGCCTCCAATGCCAGTATATCCTTTTTTAAATACGGGGACCAAAACTGTACACTGTACTCCAAGTGCAGCCTCACCAACACTCTATACAGTTGCAACAAGACTTCCCTATTTTAAAATTCCAACCCCCTAGCAATACAGGCCAAAATTCCATTTGCCTTCTTAATTACTTGCTGCACGTGCATGCTAGCTTTCGTGTTTCATGCACCAGAACACTCAGATCCCTCTGTGCTGCACTTTTTGGAGTCTCTCTCCATTTAGTTAATAGTCTGCTTTTTGATTCTTCCTACCAAAGTACATGACCTCACACTTTCCTACATTAAACTCCATCTGCCAAGTTTTTGCCCACCCACTCAACCTATCTATCTATATCCCTTGCAGATTCCTTATGTCCTAATCACAACATTCACTCCCACCTATTTTTGTATCATCAGCAAATTTGGATACATTACACTCTGTCCCCTCCTCTAAGTCATTAATATAAATAGTAAATAATTGAGGCCCTAGGACTGATCCTTGAGGCACTGCACTAGTTACGCCTTTTCAACTTGAAAAAGACTTATTAATCCCAACTCTCTGTCTTCTGTGTGTTAACCAATCCTCAATCCATGCTAATATATTATCCCTAATACTGTGAGCTCCTATCTTGTGCAATAATCTTTTTTGTGGCACCTTATCGAATGCCTTCTGGAAATCCAAATATACTACATCTATCGGTTTCCCTTCATCAACTCTGCTTGTTATCTCCTCGAAGGGCTCCAGCAAATTTGTCAGACATGGGCCAGAATATTGCCGTCGTCAACGTGTGGGGGCGGGGCCAAACATGCCAATGTGCAAAGTGATGCGCGATGATGTTGGGCGTGCGTCCCGACACCATCGCATGTCATTTAGATATTTCGTTTGGCGGGCGCGCACCGGAGGTGGCTGCGCACTTGCCGAACTGTCAAAAGCCTATTAAGGCCATTAAAAGACCAATTAAACTTGTCAGCAATGCTGCCCGTCCAATCTTAAACTCGGCAGGCAAGTGAAGAGCCCAAGCGGCCTTCACGTTTTTCAGGAAACTTCATCCATGGGTGGGATGAGGTTTCTTGAAGGTTTAATAAAATAATTAAATAAATTTAGTGAAATGCACAAACATATCCCCGCTTATGTGACACTGTCACATGAGGGGATATGTTTAAATAGTTTTTTAGAACATTTATTTAAAATTTTCATTCCCAATTTAATTTCCCTGAGGCAGCTTTGTGCCTCAGGGAGATTTCTGCGCATGCCCGAAAGAGCACAAGCCACGACTCTCCCTCCTCCCCCTGCCCGCACAGGTAGTGCTGAGCGCTACCGGCCGCACGTCACGCTGGGTGGGCCTTAACTGACCCGCCCACATAAAATGGCGGCACGCAGCCGATCGCTGACGGCAATTGGCTCCATGCCCAGCCCCACCTGCTCCCACCTAGCTCGCCCGACACAGGTAAGATGCAGCCCATTCACAAAACCATGTTGACTCTGTTTGATTGCATTAAGCTTTTCTAAATATTCTGCTATTTCTTCCTTGATAATGGACTCTAGCATTTTCCCAATGACAGATGTTAGGCTGACTGGCCTATAGTTTCCTGCTTTTTGTCTCCATCCCTTCTTGAACAGGGACGTCACATTAATGGTTTTCCAATCTGCTGGGACCCTCTCAGAATCCAGTGAGTTCTGGAATATTTCAACCAATGCCTCTGCTGTCTCTGCAGCCACTTCCTTTAAAACCCTTGGACGCAGGCCATCAGGTCCCATTTAATTCCATTAATTTGTCAAATACTTTGTCTCTCATGATAAAGACTGTACAAGATCTTTCCTCCCATTAGCTCCTTGCTTACCTGATACCTTTGGATATTTACAGTGTCCTCCACTGTGAAGACCGATGCAAAATATTGGTTTAAATTATCTGCCATTTCCCTGTTCCCTGTTGTCAATTCTCCAGTTGCATCCTCCAAGGGTCCTATGCTCACTTTAGCCACTCTCTTTTTATATAACCGTAGAAGCTCTCGCTGTTTGTTTTTATGTTTCTTGCCAATTTACTTTCATAATCAATCTCCTGCCTCTTCATGAGCTTTTTAGTCATCTGCTGCTGGTTCCTAAAAAAATTCCCAATCCTCTGGCCTTCACCACTTTGGATGCCTTAGTTTTTGATTGGATACTCTCCCTGATCGACTTTGTTAACCATGGATGGTTCATCCTTCTCATCGAGTCCTTTTTTCTCACCGGAATAATTTTCTCCTGAGCGTTTATGAAATATCTGCTTAAATGTCTGCTACTGCTCATCCACTGACCTTCCCCTTTGGCTATTTCCCCAGTCCGCTTTAGACAAGTCTTTCTTCATACTTCTGTAATTGTCTTTATTTAAGTTGAGGACAATGGTTTGAGGCCTGAGATGCTCACCCTCAAAATGAATTTGAAATACTACCATGTTATGATCCCTATTCCCTAGAGGATCCTTAACTACGATATCTCTTATTAATCCTCCCTCATTGCATATTACTAGATCTAAAATACCTAAAATAGCATTGCTCTAAGAAACAATCCCTGATGCACTCTACAAATTCGTCTTCCATGTTACCCCTGCCAATCTGATTTGTTCAGTCAATATGCAGATTAAAATCACTCACGACAATTGTAGTGCCCTTCTTACATGCCTCCATTATTTCCCAATTTATACTGTGTCCCACAGTGAGGCAACTCTTCGGGGGCCTATAGACGACTCCCACCCATGACTTCTTTGCCTTGCTATTCCTTATTTCTGCCCAAACTGATTCCACATCACAATCTATAGCACCTATATCACTACTCACTACCACATTGATACCTTCCTTTATTAACAAAGTTACCCCACCTCCTTTTCCTTTTTGCCATTTTTCCACACGTCAAATACCCTTGAATATTGAGTCCCCAGTTTTGGTCACTCTGCAACCACTTCTCTGTAATAGCTATCAAGTCATGTTCATTTATTTCTATTTTTGCCGTCAACTCATCTATCTTGTTATAAGTGCCGCATGCATTCAGATAAAGAGCCTTAAGCTTTGGCTTTTTACCATTATTACTCATTGTGGTTCCGATTTCTGCTGCACTCTTCTGCTTATATTTTCTGCCCCTTCCTGTCACACTTTGACTATTATTTGCCTCTTCATTACCCTGCACCTCTGCTCTCTCATTTCTTTTTGATTTTTTAAACTTCCCTTCAATTGAACCCCCACCCCCACTAATTAGTTTAAAGTCCTATCTACAACCTTAGTTATACAATTCGCCAGGACACTGGTCCCAGCATTGTTCAAATGAAGCCCATCCCAATGGAACAGCTCCATCCTTCCCCAGTACAGGTGCCAGTGCCCCATGAATCAGAACCCATTTCTCCCACACCAATCTTTGAGGCACACATTTACTTCTCTAGTCTCATTTACCCTATGCCAATTTTCACGTGGCTCAGGTAGTAATCCGGAGATTATTACCTTTGTGGTTCTGCTTTTTAATTTAGCCCCGAGCTGCTGGAAGTCCCTCAGCAGAACCTCTTTCCTAGTCCTACCTATGTCATTGGTACCTACATGGGCCACGACAACTGGATTCTTCCCCTCTCACTCCAAGTTCCTCTCCAGCCCAGAAGAGATGTCCTTAACATTAGCAACAGATAGGCAACACAGCCTTTAGGCTCTCTGTCTTTGCTGCAGAGAACAGCATCACTATGCTATCCCCTATTACTACTACATTTCTCTTTTCTCCCCCCACATGCATTGCACTCTGTACCACGGTGCTGTGGTCAGTTTGCTCATCCTCCCTGCAGTCTGTGACCTCATCCACACCAGGAGCAAGAACTTCATACCTATTTGCCAAGGGCACTGGCTGAGGATCCTCCAAAGCTAAATTTTGGATCCCCATACCTGCCTCACTCGCAGTCACATCCTCCTCTCCCTGACTACAGACCAAAATTGATGTAATTAATCTAAGGGGTGTGACTGTCTCCTGAAGACAGTGTCCAGATAACTCCCACCCTCCCTGATGTGCTGCAGTGTCCGCAACTCAGACTCCAGCTCATCAGCTCTGAGCTGAAGTTCATCGAGCAGCCAACACGTGCTGCAGATGTGGTCACCGTGAATCGCACTGGCGTCCAACAGCTCCCACATATTAGAGCTGCAACACATCACCTACCTCTCCATCGCTATTCTATTTAATTAATTAATTTGGATGTTAAATATTTTAAAAGTGAATTTCTTAACTGTACTCTTCAGCTGTAATAACATCTCCTGATTTAAACCACTTGGCCTATCAAAAGAGACACGGAAGAGATACCCACCAATCACCTACCTGTTTTCCTTTGATGTCACACTTTGGCTCTGACAGGTAGAAACAGACCCTCCTCTCACACTGTCCTCTAGGTGCTGTTGACTGCCTGTCCCAGGGTCCTCCTCTCACACAAAAACAGAAAATGCTGGAAAAACTCAGCAGGTCTAACAGCATTTGTGGAGAGAAAAACAGAGTTAATGTCTTGAGTCCATATGACTATTCTTCAGGACTAAAGAGAAGTAAAAATGTAATGAAATTTATATTGTTTAAGGAGGGTGGAGCAGGTGAAGCTGGATAGAAGACCAGTGATAGGTGGGGGCAAAGGAGAGATTGACAAAGATGTTATGAACAAAAGGATAAAGGGGGTGTTAATGGTAATGGTAAGGGCAAAAGGGGGTCCTGAGAGTGGCATTAAGGTAAGAAAGCAGATTTTGATAATAGCAGGACAGTGGTAAGCACTCTGAAAAGAACAACGTGAACAAGTGACAGATGGCTCTTGTGGGGGTGGGTGAGGGGAGAGGACGGTGGTGGGGAAAAAGATCGAGAATGGGATAAAAGGTGGGGATAAAACAATGAACAAATGAATAAAAATGAAACTAAATAAAAAATAAAAATAAATGGAGGAAAAAATAAAAACTAAATGAAAAAATAAACATTTAAAAATAAAAATGAACATTGGAAAAAGGGGGTAAAAATAAGGGGTGAGGATAGAGGAGAGAGTTCATGGTCTGAAGTTGTTGAACTCAATATTAAGTCCGGAAGGCTGTAAAGTGCCTAGTCAGAAGATGAGGTGCTGTTCCTCCAGTTTGCGCTGGGCTTTACTGGAACATTGCAGCAGACCAAGGACGGACATGTGCGCATGAGAGCAGGATAGAGTGTTGAAATGGCAAGTGACAGGAAGGTCTGGGTCATGTTTACGGACAGACCAAAGGTGTTCCACAAAGCGGTCACCCAGCCTATGTTTGGTGTCTCCAATGTAGAGGAGACCGCATTGGGAGCAGTGAATGACTAAATTGAAGGAGGTGCAAGTGAAGCGCTGCTTCACCTGAAAGGAGTGTTGGGGCCCTTCGACTGTGAGGAGGGGTGAGGTAAAGGGGCAGGTGTTGCACCTTCTTTGATTACATGGGAAGGTGCTGTGGGAGGGGGATGAGGTGTTGGGGGTGATGGAGGAGCGGACCAAGGTGTCCCGTCATATCAAAAATGTCCAGTTCCCTGGCCTTAACCACCTCCTCTTCACTACGGACATCCAATCCCTCTACACCTCCATCCCCCACTATGATGACCTGAGAATTCTCCGCTTCTATCCGCAAGCATGACTCAGACCTTCCTGTTGCTTGCCATTTCAACACACCACCCTGCACTTTTTTCTTCCACTTATTTTTATTTATTTTCATTTTAATTCATTTGTCCATTGTTTTATCACCACCTTTTATCCTATTTTCGATCTTTTATTCCCACCACCGTCCTCTCCCCCCACCCCAACCCCACAAGGGCCATCTGTTACTTGTTCATGTTGTTCTTCTCAGAGTGCTTACCACTGTCCTGTTATTATCACATTCTGCTTTCTTACCCTAATGCCACCACCAGCACTTCCTTTTGCCCTTACCACCACCATTAACACCCCCTTTATCCTTTTGTTCATGACATCTTTGTCAATCTCTCCTTTGCCCCCACCTATCAACGAACTTCTATCCAGCTTCACCTGCTCCATCCCTGTTAAACAGTATAAATTTAATCACATTTTTACTTCTCCCTAGCCCTGAGGAAGAGTCATACAGACTTGAAACATTAACTCTACTTTTCTCTCCACAGATGCTGTTAGACCTGCTGAGTTTTTCCAGCATTTTCTGTTTTTGGTTTCAGATTATCAGCATCCGCAATATTTTGTTTTTATCCTCCTCTCGCACTCTCCTCTAGGTGCTGCTGACTGCCTGTCCCAGGGTCCTCCTCTCGCACTCTCCTCTAGGTGCTGCTGACTGCCTGTCCCAGGGTCCTCCTCTCGCACTCTCCTCTAGGTGCTGCTGACTGACTGTCCCAGGGTCCTCCTCTCACACTCTCCTCTAGGTGCTGCTGACTGCCTGTCCCCCGGTTCTCCTCTTGAACCCTCCTCTAGGTGCTGCTGACTGCCTGGCTCAGGGCCCTCTTCGTGCACTCTCCTCGAAACGTTGCTGACCGCCTGGCTTGGGGTCCTCTTCTCACACTCTTCTCTAGGTGCTGCTGACTGCCTGTCCCCGAGTTCTTCTCTCACACTCTCCTCTGGGGATAACCATGTGGGGGGTAACCATGTACCAGAGATTACAAATTAACCATGGTGTCAGATCACAAGCCCCTAGTGCGTTTATTTAGTGAAGATAAAACAATTCCACCAATAGCCTCTGCCAGAATTCAATGATGGGCTTTGATTTTGTCGGCATATGAGTACACTTTTATGTACCATCCAGGTGTGCATATAGCAAATGCAGATGTCCTCAATTGTCTTCCTTTGCCAGATAGCATTACACATGCTCCGGTGCTACAAGAATTTGTACTTGTGTTGATTTTCCTGGACTCCTCACTGGTCTGTGCGAAGCAGATAAAGAATTCGATAAACCGGGATCCAATTTTATCAAGGGTCCAGGAACAGATATTGCAAGGATGGTCAAATACACAAGCCTCTGAAGAGTTAAAACCATCCTATGCCCATGAAAGTGAATTAAGTTGTCAAGGTGGAATCTTGTTGTGGGGAGCAAGAGTTATCATCCCTTCGCAAGGAAGAGTACCACTCTTGACAGCTTCACAGTGCACATCCAGGCATTTCAAAATGAAGATGCTTGTGTGAAGTTATATATGATGGCCAGGTATAGACTGTGATGTAGAAAAAATGATTAAACGCCGTCTCCAGTGTCAGCAACAACAAAAGTTGCCTGGTTGACCCTGGGTTAGACTAGATTATGTAGGCCCATTTTTAGATACCATCCTTTTAGTGATCATTGACACACATTCAAAGTGGTTGGATGTGTATGAAGTGAGATCACCTACATCATGTGCAACTATTGAAAAGCTGCGCCGATGTTTTAGTATACATCCTACTAGAAGTCATTGTTATGGACAACGGTACTGCTTTCACTAGTATGGAATTCCAGGGATTCCTGAACTTAAATGGGATTACACATATCAAAACAGTACCATATCATCCCTCATCCAACAGATTAGCAGAAAAAGAAGTACAAACTTTTAAAACAGGAATGAAGAAATTATCCGAAGGAACGTTAGGAACACGAATTTCATGATTTCTTCTTAATTATCACATGACTCCTCATGCAACTATGGGTTCAACATCACCTGCATCACTGATGAAATGCTGCATTTGTACAAGGTTGAGTCTGGTATTTCCTAACTTAGAGGGGAAGATAGAGAAGAACCAGAGTAATCAGAAAGTGAATCATGATATTCATAGTACAGCTTGAAATTTTACTGTGGTAGAGACAGTTTTTGTGCAAAATTTTGGAATTGGATCTAGATGGTTTCCTGGTATAATCGTCTCTGAAACAAAACATTTGTCATATCAAGTGGAAGTGGAAAATTGGATTGTTTGAAAACATGTGGATCATCCAAAAAATATAGAGACACTCCAACAACTAGTTACTCTGCCTGAGATTGAAGTTGAATCTTTGATCCTGAGGCGCTAGATCAACATAGAATAGACATACCTGATGTCTCTGTTGAAGTAAATAATTCTGAACCACCTTTATCTAAGGATGTCCTGATGCCGCAGTTCCTGATCAAGTCGATACAGTGGAAGAATCTCAAGTCATTGAGCTACATTGCTCTAACCGAATCAGAAAACTACCTCAGAGACTTAATCTATAATCGCAAGAACTGTGTATATTTGTATTTGTTATGGATTAAGATATTCTTGCAAATAAGAGTTGTAAAACAAAATTAAAGGAGAAGGAATGTAAGGCAGGATTTTTAAGTCGGTGGTACGGGCATGATTGGTGGGCCCGGGAGCGGCCGGGGAACAGACTGCCAACTGCGATCGGCCCCTGGCCAGTTAATGACCAGCCAGCATGAAGCGCGCGCTGAAATGCTGAGCAATGGCAGGTGGGGGCAGGAGGTGGGCAGGCGCTGGTGTAAGCGTGGGCATGGACGAGCGCTGAATGAAAGCTCCCTGAAGGCAGGGAGCTGCCTCAGGGAGCTGAAGACTTCAAAAGTATTAAATAAAGATTTAAAATCAGAACAAAAATGTCCAAACATCACAAATAGTCACCTGAGCATATACATTGTAAAGATTCTGTCCATAGGTTTTTATTTAAAAAAAAAATGTTATATTTAATAATGGAAACCTCATCCTGCCCTTGGGTGAGGTTTCATGAAAAATGTAAAGGCTGCCTGGCTGATTCGCCCATCCACCAACTGTAAGGTTGGATGGACCACAAAAAATCGGGGTCAATTACAACTTTAATAGACTTAATTGCCCTTTTAATCGTCGGTGGGTGCGCTTCCAACTTTTGCGTGAGCTCACTGACCAAAATATCACATGAGCGCGGGATGACATCAGGACGCTTGGCCGATGTCATCACGCACTATTTTACCCTCGAGCAGGTCGGGCGCTCACCTGCATGCTGACCTGAAAGTTCTGCCCTTAGTGATTGTAAGTAAAACCTTTCAAACTGTTTTGGGGATCATGTGACCGTACAGACGAATCAGCCCTAAGCGCGGGTTATCTTAGGGTTGGAGCTTTCTCATCATAGACCTTGTTCAAGCATGTAGCTGCATCAGGAGCTCTGTAAGTAAACTTTATTTCTTCCAACAAGAAACCTGTACTGTACACAAAGCTTATTACACTCTTCTGGGGCTTGTGTCATCAAGCTGCTTAATAGTCTTATAATACAGAAAAAGACTTACTTCAACAGAGTTAAAAATCAAAACAGCAGAAAGAATAAAACAGAAGTCCAAGATAAAGAATTTATCCTACTAATCATTTTTATACTTTGCCAAAAACTATCCATTTATGTGACAGCCAATTTTTACTTTGTTTGGAGAACGTGGTTGATGCTGGCAAAGTCTAGTTATTAGTTGCTTGATAAGGTGGTGGTGAGCCTTCTTGAACTGCTGCAATGCTAAATCAACAATGTTATATCTCAGATATGGTGGGTATATGTCTGCTGTTTTTCAACGCTCACAGTGACTCATGGATGCCCTGCATTGTATTGTCTGGAACCGTCCTCAAGTGTTGTCATTTAGCAGTGGTAATGCCACAATGCAGAGGAGAGGATATTCTCACTGTGAAGACAGGAGTGTAGGGTTAATTTTAACTCCGCTTGCCTGACAACAATGGGCCATGTGGGAGTTAAAATTAAAGTAGCATCCTGATGCCCAGCATGGTGCCACACTCTCACAGCCCTTAATTTTAACTACCAGGTTTTAGGAGGCATGCAAGATTCTTACTCTGAACAGGCAAGGGCCTCATAAATGTTCCAAAGTTGCAATTTTATGACATAAATTTGATTTAAGCTTCTGTGTACAGGACCAGATGCATCAATGAATTCCTGGTGCCAACATGGGAGCAGTTCCAGAAGAGGATTGATACGTTACTGAAAATAAAAAGTTTCTTTGTGGGCCAGAAGGAACAGGAGTTCTCTTCCAACCCCCAAAGGAGATCTTGGGCCTCCTTTTCACATGTCTTCCCATCCCCTGATCATGCACCTGGCCAGACGTCCATCAAAGCACTTACTTAACAGCCAGGGACCATTTCCTGGAGCCTGCAGCTGCACGATTTCTTGATCCCACCCAGTTTTCTCCATATCATTCTTGACACGTTTGAGTAGGAGTCAGTCCAAAGATATTGTAATAAGGCCTGGGGGATTAAATTGGCCAGAGCCTCACAACAGTGCTTTGAAACGAGCATTGCCAGCCCCACATGTGCCTCTTCTCCCAGCTTAGAATTTGAGATTTCTGTCTTCAGAAGAGTTGTGAAAAGGGCATTCGTACCAATGCTACCATTATCCAACGTAGGCTGAAGAGGACAAGGTCAATTAGATTATTTCCTGACCTTGGTGCTTTTACAACTTAATACAGGCCCAGTCTGGAAGTTATGTGCTTCAGGATGTGGTCAGCTCAGTCAGTGATGTTATTACTGAGGCAATTTAGTGATGGATATGGGGTTGTTCTGCATATGTGTCAGATAGATAGGTTTGGAAAAGTTAGATAGGCTGTAAAAAAATCACTGTGATTATCAAAGATACAATCAAAAGTACATTCCTTACCTCATTTACAAGTACTGGCTCTTGAGTGATGTTATTGAAAATAGCCACGTTATGTTTACTTACAAACTCTATTTCACTCTAAAATTCAAAGGCAGAATTTTAATTGCTAAGGGAACATGGATTTGTAAATCCCAAAAATTGCCAGCGGGCTGAAAACCTGCCATGAACCCATCCGCTTCCAGGTTGCACTGAGGCGCGTTCTGAGATGAACGAGAAACCCCATGGAGCTCTGGGATCAGTTATTTCAATAATAAATTAATTGAGTCTTTAACCCTGAATTGTGGCTTTTAATGCAAGTTTCTGAGCTGTGGAGGACTCAACAAAGTGAGAGCACAGTGGGGAGGTATAGATCAGTGAAGCCAAATGGCTGGGAAGCTTTTAAACAGTGAACTACAGAGATGCTGTGCCACCTATGGACAGGCTTGTACACACAGGACTTGTTCTGAGAGTCTGATTTCAGAGTTCCACAGCTGATTTCCAACTTCTTGGAAACCACATCACCTACTTTGGAATTCACCTTGATCTTATCTTTCCTGCTGTCAGCCTTCACTGCAGCACAGGAGCTGTAACTGAGCCTTTGATGAGAAACAACAGGAGCAGCGACAGCAGCAGGAGAAACAGCAGCAGCAAACGTGTCAGCTGCCTTCTCCTCAGCCACTCACTACTCCATAGGACCCAGAAATTCAGCTTATAGAAGGCAATACCTCCAACACAGGGTCTACAGGCAGAGAATCAGCTTTCTAAACATGTCTGAGAACCAGTGTTTCATGAGGCTTAGGTTTTCACAGCAGGTCACTGCTGGCATCTGCAGCCACTTGGAAAAAGACTAACTTCACAGTGGAGGAGGCGGGCATACATTACCAGTAGCCGACAAGGTGCCAGTCACTGGAGGCCCTTCCTCTACCCTGGTTCTCTATCTCTCACAGGAGATGTACGCTCTCTGCTCCTGCATGGTGAGAAAGCAGAGAATTGAGTGCGAGAAATGGATTGTGTGGAGAGGAGGGAATAAAACCAGTTGCGAAGGGTTACTGTGAGACATAGATGTGAGATGGCATAAAGATGAGGCTGAGCTTGAATGCTGGCCGTTAAGATGGGGGTGTGAGGAAGTGTCTCAAGAAAGTGGAATGAGTGAAACTGCAAGGTTTGTGGCCCGAGATGTACTGTGTAAGTGAATGCTGAGGAAGTTAGCGTATGGGGCCTAGCACCTGAAAGTGGATGGCACTCACCATTCCTGCCCTCATGAGCTTCCTGGGGCATTGTATCCTTGTTCAAAGGACCAAAATCCTATTCATTTACTCAGTCACTTCCATCCACACCTGCTTGGATTGAGAGGTTGGCTTCTTCCTCCCATCCACTGTTAACTGCACCTATCTTGAGTCCTCAGATCCTACAGCAGGACCTCCAGAAAAGAGTCAGACACAAATGCACAATATTAATGTGCAAAGAGCTTTTGTGCTTTATTCTCAGTTATTATCGATCATTATGGAGTTTGCACAATATTATTTCAGCACTCCGAGACATGTTTATCTCTCAGAATCTATCAAATAGTTAAAAGACGACACACTGAAGAGGTATTAGCTTAATGATAGAAAGTGAAAGGACCTTGGTAATTATGTTAGCAGAGATTCCAAAGGGGCCTTGCTAATATGGCTCGTTATAATTCTATTCAGTGTAAGCTGCCTCCTATCTGTATTCAGGTGATCAAAGCATTGTAGATCTTTTTCAGGTTCTGTCTCAGTAGCTGGGATCAGGATTCAGTGACTGTGAGAGCTTTTATTATTTTTATCATGTCTAGATGTGGGATATCACTTTAGCAAGAACCAAATCCCAGACTATCAAAAGCATTGTCTCCTCTATAACCCGAGGGAGTAGCAGGAATGTAATTAATGCGAGAATCAAGGAGGAGGACTTTATAATATTCCCACTAATGTTGAATAACATTTTACAACATATATACCAAAGTTCAAATGAAACTAAAGTTAATACATTAGAATGTGCTGTACTTTACCATGTAGCTGTTGAATCCTATATATTTCAATGCTCATATAAACATTTGGAAATTAAAGTATGAAATGTTGGTGACCTGTTAGTGCATTGGGAGACAATAGCTGTATTATTCAACTAAAATCAGGTTACTTGTTATTCCGCTTGCATTATGCTAGAAGAGATCCCAAAGGAATCAAAGGCTGTATTTGTTTTAATGGTAAATTAACAAAATACAAAGGAATTGGAAGATCTTTGACTGCACACACCCGTTTACAGTGAACTTTGTGACCTTTGAATCGAATTATAAAGGGAAAAGAGAAGAGACAATTGCAGATACTACGGAGACATGATGTAAGGTGAAAAATGAGCAATGTTAAAAGGGAAGAGTGAGAGAGAGAGAGAAGGGTCTCCATCCCTATATACTTTGAGTAAATATTTTGTGATGGTGCAGGCACACCATCTTTCATTGGTCAACTCCTTTGAGGTTAATGCAGCAGCTTAGCTAAGAATTTTACTTCCCAGCTGGCCACTTTTTTCATCTCTGTGCTGTAAACTATTCTGAGACATCTTTCTGATGTAAAGAATGCTATATAGACTCAGGTTTTTGGTACTGCTCTGTGGAGTCAGTAGGATTCAGTAAATCTAGGGATGGGGCTATTTGGTCTTCGGAGACCTGGGCTGTGGGAAATATGCAAATATGGATGTATGAAAATAACATATAAGAAATCTGGTGAGTACAGGCTCAGTATTGGCTGTGATACCTCAGTCTTGGGTTTAACAAATCTATCCTGTGTGTATAGTGGAGTCTTACACATCAGGAATATCCAAGAATCAATGACTGTGCTGAGATAGCTGATTTCATCCAGTGTGGTGCTACACTTATCCTCAGTATCCCTAGCTCCCCATTCCCATTGGTGTAGTACTTTCAGCATAAATCTACACACTAAGCACTAGAATTTCCTCCTTAACTCTCTCTGCCTCTTTCTCCTCCTTAAAACCTATCTCTTTGACCAAAATTTTAGTCACCTTTCCTAATATCTCCTTCTTTGGTTCGTGGTCAAATTTCTTTGAAGCGCCCTGGGACATTTTACATTAATGTAAGCTGCTGTAGTTGAGTGCAAGTTTCAAATGAACCCAGGAAGTTACCATAAAAGGAAGAAAACCTTGACCCATTGAAACAAACAGGGGCTATTACATTCCAAGCCAAAAAAAAAGCGACCAGGGAAGTGGAAAGGCTCTTTATTCTTCTGAGCTTCCTACTGCAAAAACCCAACAGGGAATATCAGTCTCTGCTTCAGGTTTAATTACCAGTATTGGGAATATTCCAGCACATTTTAAAGGTGCAGTGCTTCATATTGTCAAAATCCAGGAGCATTAATCTTGTGTACTCCCCTTCTTCTCTGATTAGATAAAGCAGCACTCAAAACTCAGCCACTTTCCCAAACATCTACCTTTATTGTGTACCTTTTTCTAATAAAAATATAATGTCTGTCAAAAAAGAAAAATAGATGATTATGTATGGCAGGTACTTTGCTCACCAAAATTCTAAATATAGCTTGCCTAATGCACTCTAGTCCACTGAAAAACATTCTCTGTTAATTGACCACTTAATAAAATAGTTTTTGCTTTTATAATAAAATAGTTTCTTTTAGTTCCCATTAACTCAAAGTGTAAAATATTTAAGGGTCCCACATTTAACAGTTATTTGATTAAAGCAGACAGGTTGCCTCAGGATCAACAGGTTTCTTATCAAATCAAGTACGTTTTTACCTTGAATACCTGGACATTAAGTGATGTGGTTATAATACCATTAAAGTAACAAGTAATAGCAGAGCTAAACTCTGCACCAGGAGTGAGAAGTTAACCATAAATTTACTCTAATCATGATAACTTATTATTTGTCATCTGTATTACACAGCAAATTTTTGATTTAAGGAAAGGTATGATCTTTGAGTTGCTCTTCTTGTAAATAAAAATAAACCTGCCTTAATAGATTGTCTTAGCATGTAACTTATTATGTGCCTTGTTTTCATAAAAGCTGCTGTTTTTTTGTCTCAGAGCAGTCATTTTCCAGTGAAGATAACACATCTGTTGTTTGGCATTGGCTACAGCTCGGTAGGTAAACTGTAAATCTCTATTGACTCTTACAACTATTTACAAATATATAGGACAGAATTTTCCCCCAGTCGGTGGGGGGGAGGTTCAGGAGCTGGCGCGACTCCGATTGGCACCCCCTGATTGGGGGGGGCACCATTTTATGTGGGTGGGCCGATTAAAGCCCACCCAGCGTGACGTCCGCAATGTGCTCCCTGTGCGGCCAGGGGGGTTTCCCTGAGCTGAGAGTGCGCTCTTACATGCACGCGAAATTGCGCACTCATCTCCCTGAGGCTAAGTGCTGCCTCAGAGAGATCAGCTCCACATTAAAAAATGTTAAAAACAGAAAAAAAAAAATTCCCTGACATGTCCCCTCATGTGACACTGTCACGTGAGTTGGGACATGTCCATCACTTTTAGTTACATTTTTATTACATTTTTAAAAACCTACATGAAACCTCATCCCGCCCGTGGATGAGGTTTCATGCATTTCTAATTCCCGCCAGCACTCCCGGCCTGCCCACCAACCTTAAGGTTGGACAGACAGGTTCACTAATTACTTTAATTACTTTGTCAATGGCCTCATTAGGGGTTCCACCCAACGTCATCCCACATCATTTTACGAGTTGGAGAGCGGGCCCCGCCCCCCGCTCGTCGACTGGGAAATCCTGGCCATAGTAAAGGGTACAAGCTAGGGACTGTCTCCATGCTTGCTATTACACACGGCTCTGTCCAACACTGGACTGACTCTGGGTGCAGGTCATGTGCTCTCTTACCTCACTCTGTGGGCGTTACTGTACTCAGTCCCACATTAACCCTACATGTGCCAGACCCTTATACTACAATATCCTCAAATATCTATTTCCTTTTTGCCTCTTAGAAGTCCTTCAGGGCCACATACCTCTGTAGCCAAGTAAGAAGCTTTTGGAAATGACCATCACCTTTTTGTTGCCAGGCATGCACAACAGATTGCAGCATCAAACTTGGTGCATGTTGATGGTCTGGCCTCTTATCACAAGACACTATTATTGTTTCAATTGATTTCCCTGCAAGTTATATCCTTATTATAACCAGTTTCTTAATGAGGACATACTGAGCTTAACTGCACAGAGAGTTTAAACTCACAGTTGGATTCAAGAAAAGTTGACATTGTCCCTCTCTGCTTTTGCAAATAAACTCAGCATAAATTCTTATTTCTTGCTGGGTTTTTGAACCCAGTTTTTGCATCAATAACTTCTTTCCCTCTGAGATTGGAGAGTTTTTTAAAATAAATATTCCAATTGTCATTTATTCTTTCATGGGGTGTGGGCATCACTGGCAAGGCCAACATTTGTTGCCCATCCTTAATTACTCTTGAAAAGGTGCTGGTGAGCTGCGTTCTTGAACACTGCAGTCCATCGGGTTTCAGTACACTTAATGTGCTGTTAGAACGGGAGTTCCAGGATTTTCATTGAATTGATTACCCCAACATTTTGGAATAATATACAATCTTTCATTGGCACTACTTCTCAGAGTAATTATGTTGTTAGTTTGTTAGATGCCAATATCCTGATGTCACATGGAATGAGAAATTACATCTATTATGTATGTTAATTTTTCATCTCAAACTGAGGGGAACTGACTTTGGGCTACCAATTTGACCTCTGTGACCAGGGCATTGTGGCTCATCCACTGCTTGCTAATCATATTGGAGCAAGTATTGTTTCAAACTGTAAAGCATTTTCCCACACAAGCCAGTCCTTGTATCCCAAGTCCAGAGTTCGAGATTCCTCTCCCATTTGCCAGCCAAGTACCAATCCTTGGTGCATTTAGGTGAGAGACTGTTCCTAAATATATAAATGAGGCCCAGGGTCTAGTCTAGCATCTCACTGGGTCTCAGCATGTGAGTTGGTTGTCCTGCACCTCGTCACCTCGCCAGCCCCACCGACCCCGTCCCAGATCCCCATGCACCGAGTCGGCCCAGAGTTAAGACCAAGGCCAAAAAGTTATTTTCTTGAATGCACTGACTATCATTATGTAGGCAAACATCCAGGTCACAAAATCAATTTAATTTAAATGATATCTTCATAACTCAGTGTGCTTGAAACCAATGCTATGACTCTTGTAGTATTATGATGTAGAATTTCGGCGGGTGCGCACATGACCAAGCGTGAAATGATGCATGTTGACGTCAGTCAAGCGTGCCGATGTCAACGTGCAGTCACGCGATAGTTCAGTTGGCGCGCGCGCACCCACTGACAATTAAAAGGCCATTAAGTAATCAACTGCCCTGAATTTTTCACTGCCCTTTCAACCTACTAGTTGACAAGCAGGCGACAAGGCCTTTGCATTTTTTTGGAATCTTCATCCACAGGTGGGATGAGGTTTCTAAAGCCAAATACCAATGAAAAAAACTTTAACTTTTAATTAAAAACATGAGTCACATGAGGGGACATGTTTTATGAAATTTTTTTGCTGTTTAATAATGTTTTCAATATTTTCTTCATCTCCCTGAGGCAGCTCTGTGCCTCAGGGAGATGACTCAGCATTCTTTTGTGCACATGCATGTAGTGCGCGTTAGGCCGGCTCGCATTCCTACCCCCGCCCGCAAAGGCAGCGCTCAGCATTGCCGCTCGTGTATCACACTGGGCGGGCCTTAATTGGCCTGCCCACGTAAAATCGTGGTGCGCTGTGGATTGCGGGCTTCCCAACCACTCCTGCTCACCCCCGTCGATCCCGCACGCCAAGGGCAAAATTCTGTCCTTGATAATTTTTTGATCACGCTTTCATTTTAGCATTCATACTTCTGATGGGGTAAAAGGTTTAACAGCATTTAATATTGTTGGGCAAAATTGAAGGCCAAATGATAAAGTATCTCATCCAAAAAGTTACCTTTCACTTTTAGATGTGGACTGGTCTGCTATGGATGTGCTTCCTGTATTGATTCCAGGAACGAACATACTGGAGGAAAACAGTTTAACACACTGAAATAATTAGGGCCTAAAATTCCTAGAATCAACAATTGGGCCTTTGTGGAGCCAAGGATTTTTGATGCTGTATCTTGTATGCCAATGTTTGCCAGAGAAGCCCACGCTAGAAATTCAGCTCAGCTTTAGGGCATGCTGAAATAGCACATGCCTTCTCTGTGGCAGCCATACATAATTGATGGATTTAGGGTGAAATGATTAAATAGAATAGGATGAAATGAATAGGATGAAACCTATTCTGTAATTTCTGCTTTCCCATCCATCTTTGAGTATCTATCAGTTTAAAAACTTCATTGTTAAATGAATGCTCACTTAGGTGACTCACGGAGATTTTTGATCATATCTTGGGACTTGTTGCAGGAATTGCAAGAACGTTCACTGTTACATTCAGGAAGTCTCCTTTAATATTCGAATTGCATTTACATTTGGAAAGCATTTTATTTCAAAACAAATACCAAGCCAGGATCTGAGAGTTGTACAATAGGCCTACCCAGCCTGTATCTCTCTGTACGTGATCCAAATGTAGGGGGAAGGCAAACAGCAGGAGGCTGCAAGAGAAGCCAGATAAATTAGGCAGCACCAGAAAGTAGACAGGCTATCCAGCACTATACTGATCCAACAGGGACCATAGATCCAGTTGCACTTTCTGAGACCTGTCGAAAGACTGTACTTCAGTCATGAAGCTTTGGAGAAACTGCTTATTGCTTTGCAACCAAAGTCCATAGCACATACAGCTCTAAACATGGCACAGGAAGTGTCCACAACTCTCAGCTTTAAGCCATGGGACTTTTACTAGGTCAGCCAATTTGGCAAGTTAAGAAAGCCTTTTTGGCCAGAGGACTTTATAAAATTTGATTGTGCTGCCACTCAAAGAGAAATCAATATTGCCTGATTGTCCAGGGCTATCGGCTCTATCGGTTACTTCTACGTGGCATTGTGGATTACAACTGTCAACCCCAATACTTACATGAACTGCAAAAGCTTTCATCTTCCTCAATGTTTAAGGCACCATGAGTACAAGAGGGGCCGTTCACGGGTGATCTTCTGTTCTGCCATGATTTATTAATTTGTTTACTTGTGTGGCCATTAACACCAGATATGGTAATGTTCATTTATTGTGAGCGCCAAAATTATATAAATTTTGCTTTTGTCGTAATGCCCTGAGTATGCTTCACCTTTTTTTTTGGGTGCAGGGTATGCTGGCAGTGAGTGGCTCTAAACTTTATTGCACAGGCACTGAGTAGAATTTAGATTCAAATGAAAGAGTCATTTCAGACATCTGGGATGGAGGCGGTAGCCCTGGAATGAGGTGGGAGCAGATCTTTGGCAGCCTAGCTGAAGGACTGTTGGATTAAGACATCCTTGGTGTCCTTGCTTCCCTGGAGGTTACCGAGGTCTGGCTCCACACCCTCAGCGTTCTCCTCACCGTGCTCCTCTTCTGAATCATTACTGGGTTCATCCACTGTGGCCTGTGGAGCTGCTTCAAGATCTTCTTCCTCCAGTGGGTCCCCCCTTGCCAGTGCCAGATTGTGGAGAGCGCAGCATGCAATCACTATCAGTGACACCCACTCTGGTGGGTATTGTAGTGCAGCCCCTGAATGGTCCAGGCATCAGAAGCACAGCTTCAGAAGACCTGTGGTCCTCTCTATCAGCACCCTTGTGGAGGCTTGGCTCCTATTATAACACTGCTCTGCCTCTTTTTTTGGGTGGCGGAGAGGCATCATAAGCAACATTTTCAAGGGATGGCCCCAGTCACCCAGCAGCCATCCATCCAGTCAGGCTGGAGCCATGAACAGCCTCAGCAGCTGGGGTGCCTCAGGATATAAGCATCATGGGAGCTGCCAGGGTGCCTTGCACAGACTTACAGAATGTGCATCCTGTGGTCAGAAACCACCTGGACGTTCACGGATTGTAATCCCTTCCTGTTGACAAATGCACCCGCCTGATCTGCTGGCACCTTGATGGCCACATGTGTGCAGTCAATGGCTCCCTGGATGCGGGGGAACCCAGAAATTGTTGAAAACCCTCTGGCTCGCTCAGCCTGGCTGGCCTTATCCATATGGAAATGAATAAATGTCATGACCTGCCTAAACAGAGCTTCTGTCACCTGCTTGACACAACTGTGGATAGCTGATTGGGAGACTCCACAAAGATCCCCCACTGACCCCTGGAAAGAGCCGGAGGCATAGAAGTTGAGGGTCATTGTGATCTTCAGAGCCACTGGCATGGGTTGTCCACCCACACAGTTAGAGGTGATCTCAGGCCCAATCATATGACAAATAGAGGTCACTGTCTCCCTTGAGAGGTGGAGCCTCCTTCGGCATTGCACTTCGAACATATTGAGCTGTCGTGCCTGTAAACACTGGTAGCAGGATATTGGAGTATTCTGCAGCCCCTTATGCCTTTGACTACCTGCACCCCTTGTGCCTGTGCCTCTCCTCCCACAGGTCCCTCCCCTGGAAGCTGCATTGGGACACTTGGCCTCCTCTTTCTCCTCAGAGGAGGTGCCACCAGCAGAGAGCACAATCCCCATTACCGGTGTAACAGACAGCTGTCTGATATCTGGAAAGGTCCACATAGTCAAAATTCTCTGGGGGCCTTGGAGACACCAATGAGTCCTGAAATGAAGCCTGGAAATGCTAAGAATGAAGCTCGGAACTGAGGTGAAGCTGTCAAGTTCAAGTAAGCAACCAGCAGCAAACTATCTCCTAAACTCCTTACTAATCACAATGGCAATGCTGCTGACCCTTTTGATTCCACCCTTGGATGAAGTTTTGTAAAAGTGGGCTGCCCACCTGCCCATTTTGGTCATGTGATGGGCAATGTAAAATCAGGAACAAATGCTTTTTTAATGTCCTTAAGTGGCCTTTTAATTGATGACGGGCGTGGCTTTGACACCTGCGCGCACACCCGCCAACCTGAAGATTGCTCACATGTGGGATGATGTCGGAATGCTTGCCCGAGCGCTACCTTCTGAGGACATGGTTGATGACACCCATGGTGATCTCTACCAGAGATGCAGAGGGAAGGTACAACGTCAGCCATATGAGCGCAAGGGTGATCATTAAGCAAGGTTGCTGGATATGTGATTCAGGACAAATCTAGGGGCATCCTTCAGTGTTCAGCACCAAAGGTGTCAAGAATGGTTCTGATCTGCTGTGTCTTGCACAACATTGCACTGCAGAAAGGAATGGAGCTGTAGGAGGGAGGTGCTGATGGCTTTGCTGCAATAGGAGGACCCTGATGTGATTAGGGGGCCTGCAACAGACTCATCCAGGCATGGTTCAGATAACCAGAGTTTGTGAAGCCATATGACACACCAATGCTTAACCCACTGCCCCCATCCATCTGTGTTCTCCGACCCCCACCCACACACCATCAAAAAAAGAACTCTTAAGGGGCTAGACAGGGTTGATACAGGAATGAAGCTTCCTCTGGCTGTGAGGTTTAGTACTAGGGGGCATGGTCTCAGAATAAGGGGGAAGCCATTTAGGACTGAGATGAGGAGGAATTTCTTCACTTAGAGGGTAGTAAATCTCTGGAATTTGCTACCCCAGAGAGTGTGGAAGCTCAGTCATTGAGTATGTTCAAGACAGAGATCAATAAATTTCTAGATACTAATGACATCAAGGGATATGGGGATAGCGTGGGAGAATGGCATCGAGGGAGATGATCAACCATAATCTAGTTGAATGGCAGAGCAGGCTAGAGGGGCTGAATGGCCTACTCCTGCTCCTTTGTTCCTATGCTCCTCCACTGCCACTCTACCATAAATCATTCCTCTAGTCAAACATCCCCAATCACATTCATACCCTTTGCTTGTCTTCTGTCTGGTCATACCATTCTCCTGAAGTCTAATGCCCATTTGGACTTTGGGAGGCAGGTTAATGAAGACTTCAAACAAAGTGTTTGACCTAATGAAATATACAAATATATATCCATAGTAATATTATAAATATTCAAATGAATCCCCTTATGCAACTAAAAGCTCTTCCTCTTCAGAATTCTATTACTCCTACATGGTGCTACTCCTGTGTCTTCAACGCACCCGAAGGCAGGCTAATTACTTCCCTGCTCTGAGATGCCCATGATGGTTGTCTCCTATGATTTGGAGTACATGAGGAGCCTGCCAAAAACTGCCCTGCCTTCATCTGTGCAGGGGCAGATTTGGTCATCGGGGCAGAAGACAGTATGTGGGGCTCTGTCAGAGGTGTTGGGGGTGGGGGTGGGGGGGAGGGGAGGGTGCGGGGGGGCGGGGTGGGGGGCAGTGGTCAAGGGCAAAGAATGAGAAGTGAGAGCAACTTGAGATGAGTCCCCATTTCCATATTTCTCCATCTTGCCTCTCATAGCCACCAGTACTTTCCTGCTAGCCAAGAGTTGTAGAGTACATTGCTGCACTTTGGTGAAGAGCTGAACTGCAGAGTGGAGGTTTCCTTCCATTCTATTTAAAGTGGTAGACTGAGTGTGCCAATCATTAATCAGGGCAAATGCACACTCAGTTGCTTTCCCTGCCTGATACTTCAGGCAGTTGACCACCCTTTCTATGGAGGTGGACATTAGTGCAAAGGCCTGAGACATCATGGCACTCATCCTAGAGATGGACATTTGCAATCTCTCTCCAAGGGTGCAGTCTGCCTCTGGAAATTCTGACAGAATCTCATACATTTTCTGTTGCTGCTCCAGACAGCCCTCTTCATGGATGACCCAAGTCTTGGAGCAGAGCTTGGAGTGCCTGTACCCTCCAGTGGGTCTCCACACTATCTCCAGCACCAGCATCAGCTCACACAATGTGCACCTCACCATGTGACAACTTCCTTATGTCTACTGGCGCTCCCCTCACCGCCCCCCAAGCCACCCCAAGGTGTGTGTATCTGTGGTGGTGAAAGTTGTGTGATAGTGTTTCCTCAGTGTGTTCGCCCTCTTCTGAGGATTCCTCAGCCTCCCCCTGCCCCAGCTCCTGTGTATCCCTTGAAGATCCTGTGGGAGATAAAACACACGGATAAGAGCTGGCATGGCAAAAAGGTTCAAAATCAATGCAGGTATTCACATTGCAGGAGGAGAGGGGTTGGGGGGGTTGCAACATTCCCATATCTTGCTTGCATCCTTTTCCTTCCTGATTTCTATAGAAATGATGTAGGATACAACCATTCTGATCCCTGGCATAAATAGAAATCCTCGCATTGACAGGAGTGGAGCATCATCATCACTCCACAGTCGCTCTGTGATTGGTCGGGAAACTTAGAAGCAGGGCCGATTCTTTGCTGAGTTAAACAGCCACAGTAAAACCTGGTCCAGCAACAACTGATTGCAGGTCCATTTCATCAAAATTCTGCCCTTTGAAACCAAAAAAAATCCAATTATTATAAGTAAGCACAACTGGAGATAACTTGGTGTTTAATTATTGCTTGGCGACAGAAGTTTGGAAGCCGTTTGCAACTTTTTTGGCTTCAAGTCAAAAGAGAAATGTTGAAATGAACGTTTCTCTTTCTCATTATCCTTTTGACACTTTAAATGTGTCATCTACACCATTCTCAATACTCTCATATGGATGGATATTGAAAATAATTTCAGAAGGAACATAAAATTGCATTTTAGAGGATGAGATTGATGAAGGCATTATACAATCATGTCATTAGTTGAATAATGTTATGGGCCTGAATTTGCTGATAGCTGTGATAGTATACATGCAGAATCCAGAAATTCCAGGGAATTATGGCATGAGTGATTTATGCCATTCCTTATATCACGTCATAACTGCTGAAGCCTTTCCAATGCTCTAAAGAAACACTGGTGGAAAAAATTGAACAGCTAATGATCATAACCTTGCTCCATCCCCAATTAAAATCAATGCGATGGCCGTTTTTTTTAATTCATTCACAGGATGTGGATGTTGTTGTATGTTGGCTGTGAGTGGCTAAGGAACAATTGCTGAGATATAGCTATGTCTGAACAATAACTGGTTTATTGGATAAACATAACTATACAAGACTAGGGCCAGGATTTTCCAGTCATCTGGTGGGAGCAAACGGGAACGGCTGCGAAACGGACGGTCGCCTGTGATTGGGCCCCGGTCGCTATTTCAACGTGAATTGCATGCTGCAGCGCTGCCGGGGTGGGGGTGGGGGTGGGGCGGGAGAGGAGGGCAAGCACTGAAGTTCGTACATGCGTGCGAGTGCGCGCAGTAAAAGCTCCCTGAGGCACAGAGCTGCCTCAGGGAGATGAAGATTTTTATCTATAAAAATAAAGAATTTTAAAATACTGAAAATGTGACCCTTCATGTGACTCTGACACATGATCAGGGACATGTAAAATATAAGTGCAAAAGGTTTTTATTTTTTTAAATTACTGGATGAAACCTCATCCCGCCCGTGGATGAGGTTTTGCCAAAAATACAAAGGTTGGATGGGTAATAAAAAATTCCTATCAATTAGTTGGTTAAAGGCCTTAATTGGCCGCTTAATCGTCGGCGGGTGAGCTGCTGACTCCCACATGTGCCCGCCGACTGAAATATTGCTCGAGGGCACGATGATGTCAGCACTCTCGCCCGCCGTCATCGCGCATCATTTTACACTCATTCGGGTCGAGTGCATGCCCACCCGATGAGACAAAAATTCTGCCCCTGGTGTTTCTCAGCCTAAGCCATGAACATTCTTCCTCTCGGCTCTTGTTCGTGTGTCGCTTACATCATCATGTGGGCAATACTGATTCCACAGTCCTACAGATTAACCCGTTCAACCCTGATTACCCTAATGCTACATCTCCCCCCCAAGTCATTGTCTATATATATTTTCCATTTATATTTACGTACTATCCCATCTCCCCCCAAGTTTCTGACTTCATAGATTCAATCAGTTAGGAGCTTTCATGTCTCACCCTGATCGTGTTTTAATCAGGCTTGGAAGTTCAGTATTCTCTCTTTGAAATTCTTTGACTTGGTTGGTCTTCGGTGAGAGTTGCATTGTCAGTTTGTGATTTAACATCTGGTTCTTCCAAATAAATGATGGATGGTTGTCTTTGAGGAATGAAGATAAGGTTTCTCCTGTTCCTTCTTATAGGTTCTTCTGAAGTATTTGCTAAGTAGGATCTCTGTTGATTGTTATTCCTTTGGACAATTACTCCTTCTCTGCCTTGGTGTCTTATCTGGATCTAGATTTGATTCTTTTCTTTCTCTCTTAGCTGTTATACTTTTCTCAATCACTTGTCTCTCTCTCTCCTGATTGGATTTTGTTTTTTTAAATTAATTTCTGAGATGTGGGTGTCGCTGGCTAGGCCTGCATTTATTGCCCATCCCTAATTGCCTTTGGGAAGGTGCTGGTGAGCTGCCTTCTTGAACTACTGCAGTCCCTGTAGTATAGGTACACCCACAGGTTTTATTGTGGGTTTATTCCCCTCTTTGCATTTCATATGTTCCCTAACCTTGTCTGTTGAGTTAACCCTGGTTCCTTTTGACAGTTTTGTCTCTCTTTCTTTACTTCTGGAATGATGATTTCTCGTAGCTCCTCATTCGTGAATTCTTGGGTGAACCTGGACCGCTGCCTCTGTAAATAATTGTTTAGGTAGGATAGGAAGCTATGAGGAAGCCATTTGGTCAACATTTGCTTACCCTCAAATTCCTGTAGCCTTGCTGGAGCAGTAAAGTGATTGTCTTCCAATGTGGAAGAGGTGGACATTGCATGGTTTGGCTCTGTCTCTTGTTCTGGAATTGTTTGACTGCTAGCATCCATAACTACCACTTTTGGTAGATGGATAGGTTTGGATGCACTTACAAAAGAGTCACCATTGTTGAATAAATGTGGTATTGTAACAATAGATTCTAGCGCTTGAGTTTTGTCTTCTGCCTTCTCAGCAGAACCACTAATGTGATGAAGGATCATGGTCATACTCAAGTACTTGTTGGCCTAATTGGCTCACTACACCTTCAGTGAGAACAAGTTTATTCTCTCCCTCCTGGACATCTTCCTGGAAAAGGGCTGGATTATTGACCTCTGTGAAGAGTGTCAGAGAGTCAGCACTAACATCCAAATCCAGATCTTCAGTGCAGTTTGAGGGGCCCAGACTGTTGTCAGTGTTGAAGGTCTATTGATTATGTCCACCACTGTCTTGATTAGGTCAAGGACTATATGGGCGTTTCGGCTTAGGAAAGACAATCCCTGATTGTTAAGGACATATAGAGTCTGAACTTCTGCGGAATGGCAAGCAGAGTTGGATTTCAACTCCGCTCCTACTTTTTTACCTTGAAATCTTTCAGATCCTTTCTCTCCTGACCTGCCAGCTCAGGCAGGGCAAGAACTGTGGAGGGCAGCGTGGTCCTGGAGCCTTCTGTCAAGGGCTTCAGAGTTGGATGCAAGAAGGCCACTGTCCCTTTTTTATGGCACCAACTGCCGTAAATCAGGTTGCTTTACAGGTCCAGCTACGTTCAAGCAAGGGAGGACGTAGGTTTGTCAGGTAAAAGGTTAGAATTTAGGGGGTTCAGGCACTCAGGGTGATGGGGGCTGGACAGTCAGGGGAGCTAGGGAGTTTTGGACAGTCGGCAGGAGGTTGGGTTGGGTCAGTTCAGGCCTTAGGGCTTGGTCGGGGGGTTTGGGTGAGTCCCAGGGAGTGGGGAAAGGGAGTCGGGGGTGGGGTGTCCTGTGAGGGTGGGAAATGTCTCTTGGGGGTTTAGGTGTTTGGGGAGAGTCCCATGGGAATATGGAAGTTGAGGGAGGTCAGTACAATAGTTACCCAGAAGCTAGAAGTAGTTTGAATTCTTCCAACCTTTTCTGGGTAACTATTATCGTAAGATAGTTGGAACCATCCGAAGCTTCGATTTGTATCGCATTTTTGGATGGTTCCCCGTGCAGGGCAATTGCCCATCTGAAAATTGCACTTCCCGGGCAATTGTCGTGCATTCCTTTACTGGGAACTTCTGGCCGTGGGGGGGTGGTGGGGGGGGCGGTGGTGAGGAGGCGGAGATGGGGGGTGCTACTGGTGGGGTTCCATAGGACCATAGAACTATAGAAAAGTTACAGCACAGAAGGAGGCCTTTCGGCCCATCTTGTCCATGCCAGCCCGAGGACACCCAGGTGCCCTTTCTAATCCCACCTTCCTGCACCCAGCCTATAGCCCTGCAGTTTAATAGAACCAGCGAATCTTTGGGGTACCCCCCAGTTACACTGCTTTGGAGCTCAGAAGTTATAGCCCATAATGTTCCCCGCCTCTGCTTTCCCTTGTATTGGAGCGCTGCCTGCACAGTCCCCTTGACTGGTAGTTTGATGCCTCCTGAACCATATAACTGGATTTCGGTGGGCTTCAGACACTGTGATACTAGCCGTGGTTCTTTGTCCAATAAGACTGTTAAGCTTGCTCCTGTATCCAGTTTGAAATCGGTGATATATTTATTGACACAAATACCTGCATTCCAGAATGGGTACCTGAGGCCTTTGATCTCACCCAGGAAACATTTTTGGCCCTCAGCTTGTTGAGATTCCTCAATTTAATTGATGGCCTTGTATGTGAAGACTTTCTCGTTATTCTCTGTATATTTAGAGGTTTTAGTCTGCACATCTTCCCAAAGTGTCCAAACCTTTTGCAGTATAAGCATTCTGCAGTGCTTGCTGGACACTGTTCGAGTCTGTGGGGCTTTTTGGCCAAAGTGCTAGCATCATTTGATGGCGACTTGAACTTTTTCTCCATATGGTGTCTTCTTTCCTGGAGTTTCTTGGACATTCTTTTATTTAATAAACTGTACTGTCATTGGAGGATTTCTGAGCAAGTTTTTCCATCACCTCTGAGTATGACTCTATTCTGTTCATGGAATTCTGTTTGTCCCATCAGCTGTATTGCCTTCTCCCAAGTTAAGTCTTCTTTGGATTGCAGCAGGTCAGATAAGGTGTCATTGGTAACACCAACTGCAATGCGGTCTCCTATTAATTCTGTTTTTATGTCTCCATATTTGCAACCTTCAGCCAGTGTGTACAGGTCATTGAGAAAGGTATGTACTGATTCACCTGGTTTCTGGATCCTTTTGTTGATTTTGGCCCTTTCTAGAATCTAATTGCTCCTTAAATTAAAATAATTATCAAAGATTTTAAAGACTTCTTCAAATTTATCTGATGTCTCATTAATGCCTTGTCTTGCAAAACATCATCCATAATTGTTCCAATAGAGTACAGTAATGTATTGACTTGTTCAGCCTCAGACTTATTGTCCAATCCTGAAGCAATTAGGAATCTTCATAACCTTTTCCTCCAAAGTAACCAATTCTGACTTTGATTCAGTCCTTCCATATGTCCAAATCCCTCAGGCAATGTAAATTTGGAATCTATAGTTGCTTAGCTTCTAGGAGGTTTGTCTTAATTTTTGAACTTCTCTTTCAGTAATGCTGTTTTCCCACATTGATCAGCCTTTCATTGATACCCTTTGCAGTCCCTGGCCCTTTTTGGTATTCGCTTCTTAAACTTCGCAGAGTTTTAAAAACCATTTGTTTGAAGTTACTATTAAGCTCTGTTCACTACTTTCCCCCCATTCAGAAATAGTGTCTATGCAGCCAATTATTTTTTTATTTTTGATTACTGCTTCATGGTTGCCAGGTGTAATGGACCCAGATTGAGGGATACACCAAGCACTCACTAAGAATGGAATTTCCCTAGAGCTGCCTGTTTGTTGCGTAGTTAAATTCAAGATTTAACTTTTTCAAAGATTGCTCATCCTTCCTCAATCATCGCTAGCTTCTCTGACTCTCCTACTGCATTGGGTTTTTTTCACGAACCACCATGTGCCGTGGTGCAGGGGTTACTGAGTTGAAAGTTGATTTTCTGCTTCTCCCTGTCTCCATGTCTTCCATGGAGCTCTTCTGGAGATCATCAACTGTCTTACCAGAGCTTCAATTTTCGTGCCTTTTTTAAGATATTTTCTTTAAAATTGATTTTTGGAGGTTTTGTGGTCCTTCACAGCTGCCACGTCACAGTACATCAGTTGTGACTGGCTAAAGAATGATTGCTGATACATAAGTATGTCTGGACCAATAACTGGTTTATTAGATAAACATAACCATATATAGATACATATGACTAGGTGTTACTCCATCAGATGTCTCTTGCATCATCATGTGGGCAGTACTGTTTCCACAGTCTTACAGTTTAATCCTTTTTCAATCCTGATCACCCTAATACTACGGGTATTTCTAGCAAGGCCGGCATTTATAGCTCATCCCCAATATTCCATGAAAAGGTGGTGGTGCTAGGTGATTTTAGAGGAAGTTAAGAGTCAACCATATTGCTGTGGCTCTGGAGTCACATTTAGGTTAGAGCAGGTAAAGACAACAGATTTCCTTTCTTAAAGGACATTAGTGAACCAGATGGGTTTATTTATGACAATCTGTTAGTTGCATGCTCACCAACACTGATACTGGCATTTTATTCTAAATTTACTTAATTAATTGAACTTAAATTTAAACTCATGTTGCTGCATCGTTAGTTCAGGTCTCTGGGTTACTAGTCCAGTAGTAATCACAATGCTACTGTACCACAGATTTTGTGCTACATTCATGTCTCTGACACTTAGATTGAAAAATGATGGTGCTGGAGAGCTGGCAGTGACTTGATTTGTGTGCTTATTCAAGTTGGTTACCCCTGATATCTAATTTTGCACAGAATGCACAATCCAAATAGGATCCCCAGGCTCAGTGTCATAAATCAAATTTAAGACCAGGAGACATTTCAGAGAGACTTCATAAGGCACCAAATAAATGCAAGTCTTTATTTGTAGTGATAAATCAACAAGGCTGCATGTATTTAAAATTGTTAAGTGATAACACCAGCAGTAATTAAACTATACATCTGGAGAACATGAAGGAAACATACCCTCAGGAAAACATGATGCCCGGTGCAATTAGAAATTGAAGTTAGCTGCTTTTACTCTTGGGTTTGTCCAGTTTGGGATGTTTTGGCACTTTTACAATTGTGATAAAATGTTGGCAATATACAGAGAATTTAAACTGAGCTTTTATCACTAGTAGGAATGTCAACAATCATGAGAAACTACTCAGGTTTCAAAAGAGACAACGCCAGTTTCCCTAAAGTGACTATTTGCAAAAGTGGGCACATCGCTAGAACCTAGGGTCAGCATTGGTCAATATCTGCTCTGCTTCTCACTCATTGTGATACTCATTGTGGAATATTCTAATGAGTTCTGCAGGAAATTATGGCATCTATTTGCCATGCACTGCAGGATCAAAGAGCACAACAGGTTTACTTATGTTGTTCCACTGCCCCGAGCCAAGCTGTTCCAGTACAGGTATAACACCAGCATCTACCCGGCAATGTGGAAAATTGCCCAGGTTTGTCCTGTACACAAAAAGCAGGACAAATCCAACCCAGTCAATTACCGCCCCGCCAGTCTACTCTCGATCATCAGTAAAGTGATGGAACGGGTCATCAACAGTGCTATCAAGCGGCATTTGCTTAGCAATAATCTGCTCACTGATGCTCAGTTTGGGTTCCACCAGGTTCACTCAGCTTCTGACCTCGTTACAGCCTTGGTTCAAACATGAACGAAAGAGCTGAATTCCAGAGGTGAGGTGAAAGAGACTGCCCTTGACATAAAGGCAGCATTTGACTGAGTGTGGCATCAAGGAGCCCTAGCAAAGCTGGAGTCAATAGGAATCAGGTTGGAATCCACTGGTTGGAATCATACGTAGCACAAAGGAAGATGGTTGTGGTTGTTGGAGGTCAATCATCTCAGCTCCAGGACAGACTGCAGGAGTTCCTCAGGGTAGTGTCCTCGGCCCAACCATCTTCAGCTGCTTCATCAATGACCTTCCTTCCATCAGAAAGTCAGAAGTGGGAACGTTCGCTGATGATTGCACTATGCTCAGCACCATTCGTGACTCCTCAGATACCGAAACAGTCCATGCCCAAATACAGCAAGACCTGGACAATATCCAGGCTTTGGCTGACAGGCGGCAGGTAACATCTGCCCCATACAAGTGCCAGGCAATGACCATCTCCAACAAAAGAGAATTTAACTATTGTCCCTTGACATTCAATGGCATTACCATCGCTGAATTCTCCGCTATTAATATCCTGGGGATAACCATTGACCAGAAACTGAACTGGACTAGCCATATAAATACTGTGGCTTCAATAGCAGGTCAGAGGCTAGGAATCCTGTGGTGAGTATCTCACCTCCTGGCTCCCCAAAGCTTGCAATGCACAAGTCAGGAGTGTGATGGAATACTCCCCACTTGCCTGAATGAATGCAGCTCCAACAAAACTCAAGAAGCTTGACACCATCCAGGACGAAGCAGTCCACTTGATTGGCACCACATCCACAGACGTTCACTCCCTCCACCACTGACAAACAGTAGCAGCAATGTGTACCATCTACCAGATTCACTGCAACAATTCCTTAGGCAGCACCTTCCAAACCCATGACTGTTACCATCTAGAAGGACAAGGGCAGCAGATAGATGGTAAAACCGCCAATTGGAAGTTCCCCTCCAAGCCACTCACCACCCTGACTTGGAAATATATTGCTGCTTCTTCACTATCACCCCTTGTCAAAATCCTCTAACTCCCTCCCTAACAGCACTGTGGGTGTACCTACACCACATGGACTGCAGCAGCTCAAGATTGCAAGTCATCACCACCTTCTCAAGGGCAGTTAAAGATGGGTAGTAAGTGCTGGCCTAATCAGCGACGTCCACAAACCATATCTGAATTTTAAAAATTCACAGTTGCGAATTATGGTGTAATATTTTTAATTTATCTAACTAAGCAGCATCTAATATATTATTACAAATATCATACTGTTGCCATTTCTTCTAACTTCCAGTGAATAAATCGCAGGCTTGCAAAATTAAATTTTTTGCATTGTAATGTGGTATATCATTTTTTAAGCTCTAATAACTTTTAATCCAAACTATTTCAAATAATTAATAATTGAAAATAATGAGAAATATAAAATAGTATTTCACTCACTTCAAAATGTTAAAAATGAAGTCTAACCAACAGGTAAACCTACTGTGTATGGTATGTTAATTATATGTTATGACAAGTGTGTACAGCAGCTATTTGAAATAATAACATGTTATTTTGGGTGAGTCTCTGTAAATAGTGAGTATTTGAAAGCATTATTTAATAACTTTATCTAGCTGATAACATGATTGTGCACTGCTATTAAATGATCTCATCTTCCAAAATGTGTCTTAACTTGCCAATTATCTACCTCCCAATAAAATAATGTATAAATCTTATTGAATGGATCTGTTCATTTTTTGTGGTTTAATTTAAGGATAATTGATATGGCTTTCTTTTCACTAATTACTTGTTAGAGCTGTAGTGTGCCTTTTATTTTTAAATATATCTGAACAATTGTTCGATATATATAATATAATTAAGGGAAGTTATTCAGTTTTATTCAGTTTCTCTGCTGGTGATACTAATTCTCCATTAACCAAAACACTGTGAACTGGATCTAGCTCTCTGCCACTGGAAGAGTGGCAGGATGGGACTGTTGGAAATGGATCGGTTTCGTTTTGGACTCCTACAGTCGCGTTTGTGTCCTTTTTCTCTGCTTTCCTGCCGATCATTGCCTTGCACAGCTAGTTCCTACTGGTACATACTCACATGATGTTGCTGTTTCTCAGGATAGCAGCACCTGCTGGCCTTTTTACCACACCTCTCATAGTCAGAAAGAGGCAGGATCAGGTGACTCATGCAACCTCAGATGAAATGCAACTAGCAGCAGGTCCTTCAAAATTTAGCTGCCCCCTCAGTCTGTAGAGGCACATTTACAAATAAAAGGAAGCCAGCAATTTCATATACTCTTCCATGGGACAGCAGCTAAAAACACAATGGTGTTACAGGATGGCACACGATGCACAGTTAAACCAAGAGGAATCAACATGAGGCACTATGGTGTTGTTCCCAAATGATGAAAGACAACATCTCTCAATTTCTTTCAATTATTTGTGGTGATGCCCTAATATTATGAGGGCTTTAAGTTCTCCCAGAAAATTGTAATAAACTTTAGCTGAAGGAGTTGATTCATATGGAGAATCAAGACTATGATATTTGTCACAAAAGTTACCTGATACTGTAATTATTCAGACGGTTCAGGATGCATTACCTTAGTCTGGAGAAGTTTGTAAAGGTGCGCATAATCTGTCCGTTTCACACAAAGAAAAAGTTCCAATGCACATATGGTTATTATTATATCACAGCCCATTGACTGAAAACAATTGGCATAAACCCAAAGATAAAGGGAGGATTTTAATCCCACCTGTCTGACGAAAACCAGGAAGGCAGCAGGTTAAAATAGCTCAAGCTACTTAACCTGCCAGAAAGCCACCTAGATGCAACTTTTGACCAAGGGATGTTACAGTTTGAACCATAAAATTTTCCATGGATCTGCTGATTTGGCATTGTAACTATCTGATAAGAGGAAGATGCATTTCAGCAGGACTGAATGGGCCAACTCGGGTGGAGAGTGTATACTGGCAAGATGTGCTTCTACTGAGGAACTGCTTTAGAATACAGGCCTGTAATGTCAGCTCAAATACAAGGTTCTGTGGCAACAACCCTGTTTATACCAAGGTAGATATCACAGCAGCCATAACAACAGAAAACTTACTTTGATTTCTGATTATGTTTTTCACCCATGTATTTACTCCAAGAGTTGGGAAGGTGTGTACAGGCCAACAAAAGTAAAACTGATGTGCTGGCTGTCACTTCCAGCAACAAGGAAAATTTTGTTTTAAAATAGAAAGAAAATAGTAAAAACATGTACCAAAGGAAGCAAAACCTGTAAGAGAACAAGGTAGGTTATGACTGAAGAACTGAAAAGTAAGTTAATAATTTTGTTCATGTTGCTCCTGTGGAAACCATAGCTGCAAAATTTGGTTGTAAGCACTCTTATTTTCGCCCCCACAGGTGCCATTTTGGTCCTAAACTGGCATTTGCAGCACGTGGACATTTTTGGTTTGAGCTGCACCACAGTGGGCAGAATCTTTAGGTCAGCATGCAGGTGTGTGCCTGACCCGCTTGAGCATTAAATAGCGCGCGATGATGTCGGGCGCACGCAAAAGTCGGAAGCGCACCCGCCGACAGTTAAAAGGGCAATTGAGCCAATTAAAGTTCCAACTGTCCCCGATTTTTTGCGATCCGTCCAACTTTACTGTTGGCCGACGGGCGAACCTGCCAGGCGGACTCTGCATTTTTGATGAAACCTCACCCAAGGGCGGGACAAGGTTCCGTTATTAAATTTTAAAAATGCATGGACAGAATTTTCATCATGCATATGCTCAAGCTGCTGATTTTGATGTGTGGACATTTTCTTCCGGATTTTAAAATTTTTATTTATTGGTTTTAAATTCTTCAGCTCCCTGAGGCGGCTCTCTGCCCTCAGGGAGCTTTCATTCCGTGCTCCCCCGCACCGGTGCTCGTAGCAGCGCCTGTCCTTCTCCAGCCCCCACCCCGGCAGTGCTGAGCATTTCAGCGTGTGTTTCACACTGGCTGACCGTTAATTGACCAGCCAGTGTGAAATCGCAGTCGAGAACTGATTGCGGGTCTGTTCCCAGGCCACTCCTGGGCTCACGAGTTGCGCTCGCACGCCGACCTGAAAATCCTTCCCTGTACGTTAGATAGGAAGTTAGCTCAGGCGCAGAGGGTCGGAAGTATGCAGAGTAGGTAGATCATGATGTCAGTTGGTGTGCTAATATTGTCGTGTTAGAGCTTAATGTTCCAGCTCACACTGTCTCTTAACTGCCAAAACTGAACGGGTGTTCAGCCATGCTATTTAAAGAGATCATCAACTACTTTTAGGTCAGTTGCTGATTGATTCCTGCTAGCTGTTGTTGAGTTTGTAGAAGTGTTTAGTGATTTGTACTGTGATTTAAAGTAGCTAAAGTCAATAGGGATTGGTATGGCAGGTGTGGAAGGGGCCTGGTCCTGACCTCAAGGATCCTCCTGCTCAGACTGCTTGCTCTAGAAATGGATGCAGTAATTTGTATCCCTCTTGGCCTACAGGATGACAGCGAGCATGAGCTCAGGCAAAGAGGGGAGGGAAAGCTGCTGGATGAAGGAGAATGTGGAGGCACACAGCAGGAGGCCATATGTGTCCCGGCAGTTCAGGAAGCAGCTCTCCTGCCTGAAACTTAGTAAGGAGCAGTGTATCAGACTTATCCACTTCATTAAGGAGGTTCTCGCTAAAATCTGCCAACTGGCACAGCAGAAACTGTAGCCTCAGAGCAGGGCAAACTGGTATTGCCAATGTCTCTGAAGGTGACTGTCACCATGAACTTTTATGTGTCGGGCTCCTTGCATGCTGGAGCAGGCAATATTTGCAATATTCCCTTGTTCACCATCCACTGTTACATAAGGAGGTCACTGAGGTTCTGTATGCCGAGAGAGAGCTGTGTTAATTTCATTCACTCGAGCTAGAGATAAACAGGCAGATCGCAATCATGTGTTTTGTGAGGTTTCCCTATAGTGCAGGGTGCCAGTGACTGCACAAATGTCTCTTTGCAGACACTGCATGTCAATTCTGAGATGTATTGCAACTGGAAGGGATTTCACTCCCTCAATGTCCAGCTGGTGTGCATATGGCACATCATGTAGGTCAATGCACGGCATCCTGGCAGCCTTCATTCTGTGGCAGCCCACTGTACCATCTGTATTTGAACCACCACAAGAGACCAGAGTGTGGCTACTGGGTGACAAGGATTATCTGCTGACTGCCTGGTGCGCAACCCACGCATATGTGGGCAGCATGCCTAAAATGAAAGCCATGCTGCCACACGAAATGTGTTTGAACAGACCATTGGCGTGTTTGAACAATGCTTCTGCTTGGATCACTCTGCGCTAATCAACAGCGTGGGTGTTAAAATTTGTCATAGTCTGTTGCATGCTGCACAGCCTGACCATCATGAGAGCACAGCCCCTATCATTAGGTATAGAGCAAGCAGCTTGAGGGGGAGAAAGGGAGGAGGCAACCAACACATCCCATTTTTGGCTGGGCTGTATCTGTTTGATCCTCTGGCTGTACCCCAATATACCAACACCCCCACACCTTATCTTCTGTCACTAACCATCACAAGTGTCTGCTTGGCTACAATGCAAAGCCAGTTCAAGATAAACATTCCAAACCAAATTTATAAATCAAACCATCCAATATTGCATACAAAATTCAACTAATCAGCCTTGTGCATTCCCTTAGTGCCTGTCTTCTGTGTGCCTGCCTATTCTAGTGCTTCTACACAATGCTGTCCCACTGGCTGTAGCATCTTTGTAGGAAGACCTTGGGTAACTCTGATCCTCGATGGCCCAGCTTCGAACTGCACCACCCCAGGCCACTGAACTATTTGTTTCATTATTTTTTGGTACTGGTGGATTTCCCATGGCTTTGCCCATGGGAAGCCTAGAAAAAGTGAATTTCCCTCAAAGGACAGAGCGATGGCATAATTTAGGTTCTGGGAGTCTACAGCCGCTGGAGCTTGTTAAGCTCCATCTTGTGGTAGATGTGGCAGCTATAGGTTTGACTGTGTGTCATAAAATGTTAACACCTAATTAAGAAGTATGTGGCATCAATAAGAAGTTTAATATATTGCAGATACATACCCTACATGCCAAAATTGAAATGCAGTTAAGAGCTAATTGGCAAGGGCAGCCGAGTGACATACCAAACCACTGTATCCACTGGATGCACAGTAAATTGCTGGATTTGTACTGTCATGTGGAGAGTTCCAGACTTTAGGATGTATTGTTTAGGCAAGACACCAGATGTACATCAGTCACTTTCTTATAAGAAGGGAAGTTATTCAACCAACGTGGCTCTTGCAGCACTTGGTTATAGAGCAACATTGGCAGAAGTTTAGAAACAGATTTGATGACTATCCTTTTGATCATGGAAATGAATGTGATGCGATGGAGTAAGGATGAAAAGATTAATGAAAGAAAAAGGAGAAAAATATTTGAATGATGGAAGTATCCTGCAGTAAAGCTCTTGAATTATTGCCAGAGAAAAGTGATCCAAGCGTAGCAAGAGACTCGGCTTCCCAGTGACAGAATCTGAATGCAAATAAACTTAACTGGCTTAGTTTCTATATGTCCTGTGGGGCTTCCACCAGAAAAAGAAAATAGGCTCAGTACAAAACTGGGTGGTATTCTCAGTCCAACAAGCACAATAGTGACAGACAATGTGACAGTAGAAAGGCTGTTTGAATGAGTAAATTCCTGTTGAAAGCATTAAAAAATAAAGCCAGTTTTATTCAAAGTTTGCTGAATCATGTGGAAATGTTTATGTTTAATGTAAACCTCAAAGGATCAAAGGTTCATTCAATTTGTGGTCGATGCACAAGACATCACAAAGAAACAATTGTTTTCGGAGAAGTAACTGTCCAAAGCGGCTTCCCTATCCCTCTCTGTAGAGTTCTTTTGTTCTTCAGTGCTATAGAGTAGTTAAGGAGGTTGCACTTCCGGAAACTCTCCTTGTTTTTAATCTTCTGAAAGGCTTATCATGTGGTGCTGTGGCTGACCTCTGTCGCTGCAACAGAATGCAGCTCTCACTCTTTACCCTTAGCAAAGCACAGGTCCCAGGCTTAACAACAACGCCTCTCATTAATCCAACCTGCATATCCAACCAAATCAGCGCAGACCAAAGCAATATAATATTTGATATTGATGTTGACCACTGACGATTTGCCACAGGTGTATTTAATACTGATTTATTACAAATGTTGTATGCTGATTTTTTTTTACTGCTCTTAAAATATCTTTGCTATTAACTCTTAAGATGGATGTTTTCTAGAATTGATCTTCAGCTAAAGGAACCTTGTGGCCATATTTTCACTTTCTCAGATATTTAACAGTGAGTGCAAGAGTCCACGGTGACCTAGCTAGTACCGATAAAAGGTTTAGAATGTTCCTGTTCTATTTGGCATGCAGATTCCTGGATTCTGCTATCACTGTGAAAAAGACTTTCTTTAAAAAAAAAACTTATGCTGTTTCTATTAATGCTTGATCATTTTGAAGTTCGAAGAAGCCTAAAGTTTTCATTAATAAAAATATAAGTTATAAGGGTTCAGTGCCACACTGTATAGTGCCAGTAATGGAGCTGAAATTTAAATGCAATTAATTTAATGAACCTGGAATAAAAATCTAGTCTCAGTGATGGTGATCATGGGGAGTATTATACAAGGTGCCGGGTCCCAGAGCCCCCAGCTAAAATGTCGTGCAGGAGCCCACCATGGGGAACAACGACTGCCCCACATCCCTTAACAACAAATTGGCCATTATTAGGCTGGAGACTGGACTTCCACTTTTTTGGATCAGGATGTCCTGCCTCAGAGAGCTGTCAGCTAATCAGAGGCCAGCAGCTCTCCAGCACTTTGGGACAGAGGCATGTGGCGCTGGATGAGGATTTAGGTGTGTGCTTGGGGGTCCCGCTGAATGCCAGACTAGCAGATCCTGGTGAGGGAGGTGAGGGGGCTAGAATTTGAGATGCCCCGGGGGAAGAGCCAATCCGGGGGAGGGGTTAAAACCTTGGAAAAGTCCCTCTAACAGGCCCAGTGGACCCATTAAGAAGGGACCTCTTTTCCTGCCTGCGACCAGCCCGTGCAGTGCACTTAGTGTGGGCCTCCCCTGCTGCCAATTAAATCTCAGCGGCCGTAGGATGAGGCCCTTAGGTAGGCATTAATTCCTGCCTCTTTGTTGGTATAATTGCAGTGGGGTCAGGGCAGGCAAGTAGGTTGCCAGCTGGATTTAACAAACCTTCTTGCCTTCAAACCCGGCGGCAGGGGTATTAAATCCAGCCCCATGAAAGCAATAGATTACGATAAAAGCCTACCTGGTTCACAAATATCCAAGGGGGAAGGAACTCTGCTGTCCTTACTCATTCTGGCTGTTATGTATTGAATGTCTTGTTTAGCTTGCAGTACTTTGCAAGCCAGTGCATTATGGGATCGCAGAATCCATGTTGTTTTGTTAGTTCTGTTACTGTGGCAGAATAAACGAGAACTGCAATGTTCAATCACCTCTACACCTCCAGGACTATTGATTAGTCTTTAAAAGGTTATTGGCCGTACCAATATTAAAACATAACAAATTGGCGATGAACCTTTGTGGTAAGGCCACTCAAAAAGTGAAACAGCTAGTAAAAGGAAATTACCATTAAAAAAAAGTGGCCTACTCTCCCAGGGCGCTCCTGACATTCAGACAAAAATAAATCACTGCTGTGCTTTTCTGAACAGGAAAGAAGTTTTGAAAAAAAAAGCTTACATAAAAAAGCAAAACAGCCACGTTTGCAAAAAAAAAGAGACCCATGATCGTGGGGACCCCGCGAAAGTGCGGGAAAAATACAGCAACATGGCTGCCGGCTGCCGACAGCCTCTGGAGTTCCAAACATACAGGACATGGAGGGTTCAAAAAGAAGACACAGAGGGAAGAATGTGCTGCAGTTTTAAGAAGTTTAACTTACAGAAAGGGAAGGTCCACAATCACTGCAGAGCTCGGCAAAAGTGTGGGAAAAACCACAGAGACATAACCAGCAGCTGCTGACAGCCTGAGTTAAAAAAAAAGGTTACTGTCTTAAAGCAGTAACAGCATTTAGAGTGGTAACCAGAAAAAAAGGAAACCACAGTAAACAGAAAGTAACTGGCGAAGCAGGGAAAATAAAAAGGTGGTAAATGACTACACTTACCAGACCTATGGGACATTTTGAAGAAACTGTGGAACAGTGGATCTCCTACACTGAACACTGAGTTTTTTGTCCTTACAAATGGAATTGAAAATGATAGAAAGGTGGAAACTTTCTTAAATGTGATGGGAACTAAAATCTTTGGCTTATTAAGAAGCTTGTTGCAGCCTGAGAAACCTGGTACAAAATCATATGAGGACATTGTAAAAGTCCTGGAGACTAATTTCTCTCCTATGCCACTTGTCATGGCAGAAAGACTTAGGTTTCACAAAAGAGACCAAGAAGAGGGGGAAACAATTGTGCATTATGTCACAGTATTTAAAAAGCTCACTGAACATTAGGGATTCAAGGAAGCACTGAATGATACCCCCTGTGACAGAGGGGGAAGTGCTGCAGTTTTAAGAAGTTTAACTTACAGAAAGGGAAGGTCCACGATCACTGCAGAGCTCAGCAAAAGTGAAGTTGTCTCACCTTCACCTGCATTAGACACAACTTCAGACTCCGCTACAAGTCCTAAACTGCCATCAGTCTCTGATGAATATTACCTTGTAAAAGCATCAGAAGTCTTCCGTAACCCACACCAGGAGAGAAGACCTGAGTGTCTGAATTTATTAAGTCAGAGACTTGAGATGGGTCCAGCGGAAATAAAGGCAGTCTACCCTCTTTCCCTAGCTCAGGAAATGCTTTGTTAACTGACATATCCAAAATGGGGGAGGGTTATGTTATGTATTGAATGTCTTGTTTAGCTTGCCGTACTTTGCAAGCCAGTGCATTATAGGAACACAGAATCCATGTTTTTTGTTAGTTCTGTTACTGCAGTAGAATAAACTAGAGCTGCAATGTTCAATCACCTCCATGCCTCTGTGAGTATTGATTAGTCTTTAAAAGGTTATTGGCTGTACCAATATTAAAATATAATACTGGCCTATCTGTGACTCCAGACGCAAAACAAAGGCCTTTGAAATGGCCTAGCAAACCACTCAGTTGTGTCAAACTGCCTCAGAAAAGTCAAATAAAATTAAAACTGGATAGACTATACAGCATTGACCTAGGTACTGGAAACAATAAAGGAACACACTTCCCAGTGGTGCTGTCGAAGGAGCCTTGCTGAGTAGCTGCAGTGCAACTTGTAGGTGGTACACACTGCTGCCATTGTTTGTCAGTGGCAAAGGGAGTGAATGTTTGTGGAAGGGGTGCCATTCAAGTGGGCTGCTTTGTCCTGGATGGTGTCAAGCTTCTTAAGTGTTGTTGGAGCTGTGCTCATCCAGGCAAGTGGGGAGTATACTATCACTCTCCTAACTTGTGCCTTGTAGATGGTGGAAAGGCTTTGGAGTGTCAGAAGGTGAGTTACTGGTGGCAGGGTTCCTAGCCTCTGACCTGCTGTTGTAGCCACAGTATTTACATGGCTAGTCCAGTTCAGTTTCTGGTCAATGGCAACCCCCAAGATGTTGAAAGTGGGGGATTCAGTGATGGTAATACCATTGAACGTCATGTGACTATGGTTAGATTCTCTCGTGTTGGAGATGTCATTGCCTGATACTTGTGTGGCGCAAATGTTACTTGCCGCTTGTCAACCAAGCCTGGATATTGTCCAGGTCTTGCTTCATCTGGATGTGGACTGCTTCAGTATCTGAGGAGTCACGAATGGTGTGGAATATTGTACAATCATCAGCGAACTTCCCCACTTCCAACGTTATGATGGAAGGAAGGTCATTGATGAAACAGTGAAGATGGTTAGGCTGAGGACACTACCCTGAGGAACTCCTGCAGTGATGTCCTGGAGCTGAGATAATTAGATGCCAGTCTTCAGCCAATTCAATATACTCCACAGATTATTAATATACAACTGGGTGCACTGGATGTAGCAAAGGCTATGGGCTCTGACAACATTCCAGCTTTAGTGCTGAAGACTCCTGCCCTAGAACTAATTGTGTCCCTAACCAAGCTGTTCCTGTACAGCTACAACACTGGCATCTACCCATAATGTGCAAAATTGCTCAGTTGGGTCCTGTTCACAAGAAACAAGACAAGTCTAATTTGGCCAATTACTGCCCAATTGGTTTACTCTCAATCATCAGTGAAGCAATGAAAGGTGTCATTGACTGTGCAATCAATAATCTGTCCACTGATGCTCAGTTTGGGTCTGCCAGAGCTATTCAGTCCCAGGCCACATTACAGCCTTGGTCCAAACATGGACAAAAGAGCTTGATTTCAGACGTCAGGTGAGATTGACTGCCCTTGACATCAAAGTAACATTTGACCGAATGTGGCATCAAGAAGCCCTGGCACAAGTGAAGTCAATGGGAATCAGGGGGAAAAGACTCTCCACTGGTTAGAGTCATACTTAGCACAAAGGGAGATGATTGTGGTTGTTGGAAGCCAATCAACAGAGCCTCTGTTGCTGCAGGTGTTCCACAGGGTAGTGCCCTCGGCCTAACCATCTTCCGCTGCTTTATCAATGGCCTACCCAACTTGACATTATCTCCCAAACACGCAACCTCTACCACTTAGAAGGACAAGAGCAGCAGCATGTGGGAACACCACTCACCACCACATGCAATTTTCCCTTCACCACCCCCCTGACTTAGAACTATTTAGATACTGCTTCAACATAGCTGCGTCAAAATCCTGGAACTCCTTAATTAGCAGCATTTTGAGAGTACTTTCACTGTTTGGAGTGCAGTGGTTTCAGAGAGTGGCTGAACACCACCTTCTCAAGGGCAGTTCGGGGTGGGCAATAAATGCAGGATTTGCCAGCGACGTTCACATCCCATGAATGAATTTTTTAAAAGTGGTCATTTTCACTTGGACAGGCAAAAGAACATATTTTATATGAAGGCAAGTTGTAGCAGCTCATAGAACATGCTAACATTGTTATAATCTTGGGCCAGAATTTTACACTGCTATTGTGGGCACGTGCCCGACCCGAACTTGTGTGAAGTTGTGCGAGAAGACATCGGGCGTGGGTCCCGTGTGGGAGTCAGAAGCACGCCCGCCCAAATTAAAGGGGCCATTAAGCCTACTAAAAAGGTAATTGTGTCAAATTTTAAGTTGCCTGTGCAATTCTGTGGTCAGTGCACGGGCAGCATGGGCAGGCGGTCATGCCACCTTTGAAGCATTTCTCATTCAAGGGTGGGAAAAGGGGGCCCAGAGCATTGGCAGTGTGATTAGCTAGGAGTTTAGGTAAGAGCTTGCTGTTGGTTTGTTTCTGAGATTTGAGAGCTTTTCTCTGTGATTGTTGCTGCATTCTTTGCATTGGAAGTTTTTTTGAGGACTCATTTGTTATTCCAACTTTTTGGGGGGATTTATGCACCCTGCAGTGCATGAAACAGTGCCTTCTGCATCTCTGCTAATGGGGATTGTGTGCTCTACTGGTTGCACCTCTTCAAAAGAGGAAGAGAGGGCCAGAAGGGAGAGGAGGCCAGATGTCCACAGGCGGTGTCCCAGGGAGCAACCTGTGGGAGGAGAGGCACAAGGGGGTGAAAGGTCAGCAGGGAGCGCAAGGAGGGATGGTCTATAGCGGATGCCACTATCCTGCTGCCAGAATCTACAGGCAGCCCTCCAGCTACCTCAGTATGTCTGAGGTCCAGTGCAGAAGGAGGCTCCGTTTCTCCAGGGAGACTGTGACCTCCATATATCAGACTATTGGGTTGGAGATTGCCTCCAACTGTTTGGGTGGGCACCCTATGCCAGTGGCCCTGAAGGTCACAATGACCCTCAACTTCTATGCCTCCCAGTTCTTTCCAGGGATTAGTGGGGGATCTATGTGGAGTATCCCAATAAGCTGTCCACAGTTGCATCAAGCTGGTCACTGATGCTCTCTTCAGATGGGTAATGATATTCATTCATTTTTGGATGGACGAAGCCATCCAGGCTGAGTGAGCCAGAGGCTTTGCAGTGATTTCTGGGTTTCCCCAGCATCCAAGGTGCAATCAACTGTACTGATGTGGACATCAAGGCGCCAGCAGGTGAGCCCAGTGCCTTCATGAACAGAAAGGGTCACCACTCTATGAATGTGCAGATAATCTGCAACTACAAGACACAGATTCTGCAAGACTGCATGATACCCTGGCAGCTCCCATGATGCATACATCCTGCGACACTCCCAGGTGCCAAGACTGTTGGTCGCTCCAGCTCAGTTTTATGGTTAGCTCCTGGGTGATAAAGGCTCGCCCTTGAAAAGGTGGCTCATGGCGCCACTCCGGCACCCAAGAACAGAAGCGGAGGAGAGGTACAAAAGGAGTCATGCCTCCAGAAAAGCAGTTATCAAGAAGATTATTGGGTTGCTGAAGATGAGGTTCCAATGTCTGGGACAATCGGGGGTGGGAGTGGGGGGGCTACTGCAATATCCTCCAGTCTATGTGTTGCTTATAGTTGTTCGATGCTGCGCTCTGCACAACCTGGCTCTGACAAGAGAGGAGCCGCTGGAGGATGTGGAGAGCGAGGCAGTTCCGCAGGCCGCAGACGATGACTCAACTGATGGATCAGATGAGGAGCCAGGGGAGGCACAGGGTGAGGCTGTGTAGACAGATGTGAAGATCCTTCAGGATGGCATGGACACCAGGGAGGCCTTGATTCTATGCATGTTCAGCTGGGTTGCCAAGGCATCGCTTCTAGCTCACGCCAAGGGCGCCTCCTCCTTACCAGACATTTGTGATGAGCCGAACCTATGACCCCAAAGTCTATTACCGAGGTTGTGAATAAAGTTAAAAGCCCCTGTCGTCTATCATAAGCCACTGCTGTGCACTGCACCTATAGAAAACATTAGGCATTCTCAGGCCATTAAAACAAAATCAATACTTACCTCTTCTCAGGAGTCACAAAAAATGAAAAGAACATAATGTGGTCTTAACATTTACGCCAGAGAAATACATAACGCTAATGAAATGAAATAATCTCACCATTGAAACCCCCTCTTGTGCTCACGGTGCCTTAAGCTTAACTTTCAAGTGCTGCATTTTGGTGGCCCCCCCCGCCTACCCCACTCACTGGCAGCGGCATTGGGAGTAGCCTGCTGACTCTGATGTCCTGTTGCCTCTGATGACCCTGGTGTTGATCTCTGGCTGGTGGTGCCCGAGTGGCCGCCCCCTGGCAGGATGCATCCAGTGTCATGGCTGGACACTCCTCGGTCGTTGCAGTCTCATCAGATGTCATGGTTACTGGCAAAGGGGCGGATGAGCTGCTGCCGCTGTCCAGAACGCAGTGAGAGGAGCCTGCAGAGATGAGAGGAAGTTCGTCCGCCAGCGTCAGGTCAGTTTGCACCTCCCTGCTTGCCTTTGATGGACAGGCACCTAGTGGAGATGCAAGGTGATTCATCCATCTCTCACACTGGCAGTGACCTGCTGAGGCCATTACCTGTGTGGGGACTTGCAGGTCCGAGCGCAACCCCAAGAAGCCCTGATTCTATTCCTGGGACTGCCTCGCCATGAGAGTTGCCACTCTGTCAGTGGAGGAGGCTGTGTGCTCAGTGCTCAGAATCAAAGCAGCGCTCATGCTCCACATGGACTCCTCCATGACAGATACCATGGCAAGCCGGCCCTCATGGATCCCTGCCAGACCTTCCCACACATCCCGCTGGACATCCAGCATCTGCCACCTGATGGTTAGGTTCTTGTATCTGGGCTGATACCTGGTTCCAAGGGAGGGTGTGACGTGGTTGCATCTGTCTACCACAACTCCTTGGGTGTCAAGGGAGGGTCCTCGGGTCCTGGCAGCCTCTGGAAAATAGCGCACCTGAGGGAGGAAGATGATGTGTCAGTATTATCAATCATCACATAGTCAATGTGCATGCTAGGTGGGCAGGAGAGACTATGGAGAACTTCATCATGGTGCATCGTGATTGGAAGATCAATGGGTGCGCTTGCTTTGAACTTTACATTTCAGATGAGACGACCCTACATTGTTTGCACTCCCTGCCGCTCTTGCATCTGTCCACTGCACTCTTACCTTCCTCTGAGACCCCTGCCTCTCCACGACCAGTGGACCGAGATCCATGGTGGTGTTGCAGCTCCAGGGCATCCATCTCGTGTCTTGTGAGAATGAATATGTTGGGCACCCCACCACCCGTCTTGTCCACTCAATAGTTATGGCTTCTCTTCTAAAAGGGCAGAAGAGAATTCATTACTGCTCCCCCTCCCTGCAGAACCATTCCAGCACGAGCCCCATCCCCAACCCCAAACCCACCCCCTCACCCCCCACCCCTCCCTCTGAGAACCAGTTTGCGGGCCGTGTCAGTATAGCACGCCTCACCCTTCAATGCAATCAGGCCAAGCGGGCAGACCTCCCAGCCTTGGCTTTAGTGCCAATTAGCTCACACACTCTTACACCCCTAAGCAGCACGAAGAACGGTCACCCATCAACACATCTCCACACAGTGCCATGCCAACTCGGTGCTCATCCTTGCCAAGCACAGAAGGCCATTAAACCTTTTACAGCACTGGACCCATGTGCAGCGGACAATGTCAAGCTCGCTTGCTGGGCTGCCTCCTCTGCCCAGGCCTTCTTGGTGAGGTGCAGTGGCCTCCTCTTGCCATCCTGTGGCATTAAAATGTACCACTTGGCACTTATTTCCTGCACCAGGATGCCCAGGCATTCATCAGAGAAACTGGGGGCAGAGTGTCCACCGGACTTGCCCTTCTGCCTGGCGCCCATTGGATGCTGAAGCCATTATGACAGAACTAAGTTAGAACTGATTAAATTTCTCCTGGACAGCTCCCTGAGGCTCCTCCCCAACTCCTGGTAGCCTTCAGGAAGCTGCTGACTTTTAAAACCCCACACGGTCTCCATTGGACCTGATGCCCGACAAGATCCTACCCCCGTCTCGAGCAGCAGCCGTCTCAAAGGACGTATTCCATGCTGGGGAGGCCTTAGTTGGCCAACCAGTGTGAAATTGTGTTCCTAACGCTACATCAGCCAGGAAAAGTTTCCACATCCTCTTCTGGGCCTGCTGAACGCGCATGCCCGACAGGTGTGAAATTGAGGCCCTGAGATCAGGGTTACAATCATCTTTTAGTGAAAATGTTTATCCCGTATTTTGCTTATCGTTCAAAAACATTTCTTTACCCCTCAATAATTCCTAATTCTCTGTCACAGTACCAAATCTGTTCTTATCAAGAGAAAGGGAACCTTCTTCTCAAACTACCTCTGACACAGTTGACAATATCATCCTCTTCTAATGCCTCTTCACTGCACAACTTGATTTCATTCCTACCTATCCAGTCGGAGCCAGAGAATCAGTTGCAACAGCTCATTTCCACATTGTTACCTCTGGTGTTCCCAAGTATTTACCCCCGGTGCCACCTCTATTACCCAATGATATCATCTAAAAACACAGCATCTATATATGCTGAAAACATCCAGCTCTACCTCACCACCACCTGTCTCAACTCCTCCAAATTGTCAGACTGCTTGTCTGACATCCAGTATTAGATGAGCAGAAATTTTCTTAAATCACATATTAGATAGATTAAAATCGTTGTTTCTGTTGCTGCCACAAACTCCTCTCCTTAGCCCTTTATCCCTCTCCCGACAACTATCTGAAGCTGAACCAGACTTTTTGCAACCTTGGTATCATTTATGAATCTGAGATTTGTTTTCTGTCTCATATCCATGCCATCACTAAGATTACCTCTCATTCCGCCTGATTTTGCTCCTGCCTCAGCTCCTCCACTGTTGTAACCTCATTGATGATTTCATTACTTTCTAGACTTGGCTATTCCAATGCACCACTGGCCAGCCTCCCATGTTCTCCGTAAACTTGAGATCATCCAAAACTCTGCTACGTTACAACCGGGATGGGAGGAGTGCACAGTTTCTATAGCTCCACTACTCCACAGGTCACACCATTTGTTTAAAAGTTTGATTCACTCACCACAACCGTCAATTATTTACCTTCGCTACTGTTAGACCCAGAATAAAAAAGACTTTAACCAGGCTTCTTTCAATAAACTCAGGATGATTGATTTATTATAAAACAAACTTGCTTTTTTAAAACAAGTTGCAAGAATTGGTTAACACATAATTTCTAAGCTGGAAGTGTAACTATCCATCCCTCTTAAAATTCCCCAGCAGACACACAAACAAACAAAGAACAAACAGATAGGGTGTCTGCAGAGATGGGCAGTTGAAAAAAAGACCTTATAAAACAAAGGACAAAGTTTGCATGGTTTTGACTCTGTCGACCTGTAGCTCCCTCGTGTGAAGACAGATCGCTAGTCCCAGTAGATGCTTGGAGGTTCTGACCAATGGAGCTTCTGTGTGGAGGAAAATGAAACTGGATCAATCCTTCTCGTCTCAGCCTATCGGGTTTCCAAAGACAGAAAAGTTTTACTGAGATAAGGAATTATAGCTGAATATTGATAACCAGTCTATTTCAGGCAAGGCAAGGACACTACGAACTGGGTAGCATCACTTTCTCAGTTCATTCCCAACAGAGTTTAAAAAAAAACAGTTCAAAACTTAAAGCTCCTCTGTCAAGGTGAACTTATGACTCTTTTTAAAAAAACCCAGGTCAGCTTCCACGTGTACAGAAAATGCAATTTCCTTCCGTATTTTAGAAGAAAACACGGTTCTTGAAGATATGGTCCTAACAGCTGCCCGTACCTTAACTTGCAACTTTCACCCATCACCGCTGTGCTCTCTGACCTAAACTGGCTCCCAGCTAAGTAACACCTTAATTTTAAAATTCTCACCCTTGCTTTCAAATCTCTCCATGGCCTCACCCCTCCCTATCTCTTTAATCTCCTCCAGCTCTTCATGGTTCCAAGATATCTGCGCTCCTCCAATTCTGTCCTATTAAGTAGCCCTGTTTTTAATTGCTCCATCATTGGCAGCAGTACCTCCAGCTGTCAAGGTCCAACCTCTGGAATTCCCTCTCTAACTCTCTTTCTTCCTTTAAGGCACTCCTTAAAGTCTCTTTTGGTCATCTTCCCTAATATCTCCTTATGAGGTTTAATGTCAAATTTTGTTTGATGATCCTCATGGAAAGTACCTTGGGATGTTACTATTTAAGATGCTTTATAACTGTAAGTTGCATTGTTTTTGTTAAGCTTAAATCTGTCCAAGATTTAAATGCTGCTTCCAAATCTAGAAAGGCTCTCCTAAAAACCCCTCTCTCACTTCTAGATACAAAGCAAGGTTTGATGGGGGTTTCCTTTCATTTACCGTCACAACCATTCATTTCTCACTCTATTTCGTCAATACTACCAGGATGTTGCTTCAAAGTTTCCTGTTCTGCCTAAGCACCAAATATTTTCTTCTTTTGAGATGCTTTGAAGTTAATATTAATTTTACAGTCTCATAGACTGCATAGACTTTTGAATCACATAGAAGAATATAAAAGTTACATCATAGAAACAGACCATTCGGCACAATGAGTTGGTGTTGGCATTTATCCTCTACACAAGGCAATAGTTCCCCTTAGACTATTTATTCACTCTGTTCCCATGCCCCTTAAATGCCTTTTTCTTCATCTATCAATCCAATCAAATCTTAAAAGTTTACTTAGTTTCGCGCCTTAGCCACTCACATGGTAAATAAATTCCACAACCTCGTGGGTCTTTGAAGAAGATTTTCCTGTTCTCTGCTCAAATACTCATTTAATTCTGTATCTTTGCTCCTCTGTATTGACCTCTCAGCTATTGTAAACTGTCTGTTTCTATTTACTCAGTCCCATCCTTTCATAATTTTAAACACTTCATTAAACCACTGCGTAATTTGCATTGTTCCAACAAAAAAGACCCAATTTCTCAAGTCTTTCTTTGTGTTTGTATTTCCTCACACTGAGCAGTGTACCAGTGAGTTTGCATTGTACTCAGTCTAAAGCCTCAATATTCCTATAGTATTGAGTCCAGTATTGCACACAATACTCGAATTGAAGTCTCAAGGTTTTATATTGAGTTCTTGGATTCTATAATTCTTGTGATAAATGGTTAGAACCTTTCCCAGGACCTGGGATGGTAAAAGAAATACTGCAGATGCTGGAAATCTGAACAAAAACAGAATGGTTATGTTTAATGCATCAATATTTTTCCTTGTTTACTCATGCTGCCTGACTTGCTGAGAGTTTCAAGCATTTTCTAGTTTTTACTTCAAACCGTGAAACTACTTACACTTCCCTCAGTCTCTTATTTCTCCTTCAATATTGAGGCTTTGAAGATTCAAGCCTGGCATCACCTAATCAGCACCTCCTAATTTGTCTCACTGTTTTTACTCTTTTCATTTTAATATAGTTCTGCACTATGGGGATGGCTTCTTTTCTTGGCAAATATTGTATATGTTAAGTGTAGGATTTTAAAAAAATCTTCATTTTAACATATTCACATACATCATTGAAAATATTCTCAGGTATCAGTTTTGCTAAACTGGATTATGTTAAATATTGAATTTCCAAAAAATCTTAAATTGCTGTGAAACTTCTGCTTCTTTTTAGCTTTTTTGGAAAAAATTTTATTATTTGAAAGAATTCAACACAGTGGGAATTGTCGACTATAGTAAATTGTAATCAATTTTGACTTTCTTATCTGATTGAACCTTTGCCCTTTCCTTCCTCTGGAAAGAACTGTAGAATGCTACCTTAAAGGTTCACATCCATTTAAGTGGCCAGGGTTTAGTGAGTGTATTTATTGGAAACCACATTCATTTCCTATGACTCATTTTTATCCAGGAAGACTTTAAGGAAACGATCTATGCTCTGGTGTATACCTTGTGCATCATCTATGATTACTTTTGATTACAAACGCAGTTACTTTACTTCCACCCACTTCTCGCCCGCAGTTCAGCCAAGAACATAAAGTCCCAGATAGAATGGAGCCTTATAGAGCGGAATATATTACATCAACATCTTAAATAGGAAGTGACACTTTTCCTCCCTTTGTCAAACTAAATTCCACATAACAGTTGCCACAATGCTGGAAATCCATTCTAGTGAAAAGCAGGAAATTTTATGTAGTACATACTCTTACCAAAGGTGAGTCTCTTGCCAACGAGTTACATTCATCAGAGCTGAACTATGCATACAGTGCTGTTTAATTTTCTGGAAACCTCTTTTTTGTCAATAAATGACAATATATATTGTGAAAATTAATAGCATTTTAAAAAAAATTGTAGATCGTAGAAAGCTAGAAACATCCCAGTATAATTGTTGGAATGCACGGCCAGGCACCTCCAGAACTGACCTTGCCAATGTTTGTGGCAAGGTGTCTTAATTTAAAAAGGTCAGGTGGGCACCTGTGCCACTGGGATGCATTTCAGATGACAGTGACATACCAGTGGCTAGATATTTTGTCTATGGTACTGAATTCAAAAGGATTCCAGGGCCCACCACCCAGAAGGAGTGACTTGTTCCCATTGACACCCCCTATCCCCGCTTAAGGAGGCCAATAAAGTTGACTAATATTTTGCACCTTTCAGGCAGCAGGCTCTGATTCAGGCCTAGAACCCCAGGCGTGACTCACTCCCACCCATCTTGTAGCATAATTATTCCATTTATTCCATTTCGAGATTCAATGGTTGGCATTTTTTGCTAAAATTTCATGTCTTTTGACCTTTTGTGTGGCACCAAAAGAATGAAAACAAATAACTTTCAAAAATGCAGAAAGGTATATCATAATATGCATGTTTTATTTGCTGATGGCATAAGTTTCACATGAGTCAAAGTACATATTTATCATTGGTCAGTTGATTATGAATAATCTAAGGTTCAGAGAATTAATTTAGGGGAAAAAATGACATTTCTGTTCAAATATTTGCCCTTGCTGTTATGTTTGGAAAAAATGCAGCTGGCTATATACCACCACCACCTCCCCAAGTCAAATAAACTTTGGAATAAAATTTAACTTAGGCTGTACGGGTAAATACAAGTAAATGTTTAAGCTTTGCAAATTGCTATAAAATCAAGATGGTTGGTAAAACTATCACCACAACATAAGAATGCATTCTTACTTTGCTGTTCTTTTAGGCTTTTATGATTTATGGTGCCAAGATTTGGATTAAACCAGTATTTGATAATAGATCAAATCCTGTAATTGAAGAATTAGACTCACAATTGGTAATTGGTTCTCAGCGGAGTACTGTGCATGGATTGTTCTGCATTTCTTTTGATGAGATATCTTTGGAGAATCCTCTTTCACATCATAGTAGTAGCATTATATAGTTGAGGCTCTCTAGTAGCTCCCTTGACAATTTCATCACTTACTTGGCACTCGGCATATTTCATGATTCTATGAGAAAGGAATTGGTTGTGACGTGGCTGAGGTAGAAATTCAATTCTGCCGATTCTCAGGTAACGCATTCCTTTCTCATCTGTAAAATATTTAGAAAATGGTCCACAGTTGCCATATTTGACCAGATGCTTGTTGCTAAATGGAGCTTCCTATTACTTATCTAGACAACACAAACATTACTGCAATTGTAGGAGTGCTTAGACTAAAGCACTGACTAATTGTTCCTGATAGAGGCAGGAGTGCAGGAGTTACATTCTAATTACAGGGTCAGCAATTGATTTAAAAGATCTCAGATGAGTTTCACTGGATCAGATTGGCATCTTGCCTTAATCATAGGGGCAAATGTAAGATCACTAACTGAAGAATTAGAACCCTCCAGTACTTCAGTACTAAGCAGCCCTTGCTTAGATTGTGATTACTGGAAAGCCGTTCAACAGTGGAAGTTGTTGCAGTTCAGCCTGATTTTGCATTCACCATTATTTCCAAAGTGTAGTAATTAAAAATTTCCTCTGGTCAGCATTTTTGGACAAACCATGTTGAATATATTTATAATTTAGCCAGAGGCAATCTTCCTGAATTTGTTTATCAAGCCATTAAATATGTTAATGAAGCAAAGTCATCTCACAGATATCCACATAAGCATTCCTTCCAGCAAGAATTACTGAAAACTTTAAGAAGAGAGATTTCTTACTGACTAGCCCTGGAATACTGCGGTCAACCAAAACAACCAAAGGCAGTCCTTGGACATGGGATTAGAGTTGGGATCTTTTACTCCATATGGTTTAATATCATCACATAGAGCATTTACCCACCGCACAATACAAAATCAAAATTCTAGATGCTGAAAATCTGAAATAATAACAGAAAAGGCTGAAAATACACAGCAGGTCAGGCAGCATTAAGCTTACGACCTTGAATGCAAACAGAACAGTTAAGAGACACACAAGTTAGAGAAGGCTTCCACGAGGGTGTGATTTGTGGGTCTGTGTCATGTTTTCTCTGCTGGGGACAGCAAAAGCAATATCACTGCTACTTTGGTCATGAGGTGTCTCAGGAAATGAAATTGGGATTTTCCTTTCAATCAAAGGAGACTGATTGACTTCGCTGTCAGTTATTGCAGAGCACAGCAACTGCAGAAGCATCTAAAAACCTTTGCCACATCATGAGAGATACAGGCATGGCAGTCACCTCAATGTGCAGGCACTGCATGACAGATTGCAGGTCCTGGAGGACTATCTAGCAAGCTCAATTGAATTACGAGGTGTAATGGAGTGGCTAAAGGATATTCAGTGATTTAAGGATATTTCTGATTACCTGAAGTCTATTCTCCCACTGTTCACTGGTAACCAGAATCGTGTTGCAGCATCAATAGGGAAAACGGTGTGCATGCTGAGGAGATGGTGGTGTAGTAGTAGTTACTGAACTAGTAATCCAGAGGGCCAGGCTAATACTCTGGGCACATGTGTTCAAATCCCGCCATGGCAGCTGGTGGAGTTTGAATTCAATTAATAACTTGGCAATATAAAGCCAGACTCAGTAACGGTGACCAAAAAACCCATGTGGTCAATGCCCTTTAGGGGATGAAATCTGCTGTCCTTATGTGGTCTGGCTTACATGTGACTCCAGTCCCACAGCAATATGATTGAATATTAACTGCCACTGCCACTCAATTGTATCAAAACCATTACAAAGTCTGCAAGGAATGAAACTGGTCAGACCACCCAGTTTCGAACAGACACCAGAAACGACAATGGCAAAACCCAATCCTGTTGACCCAGCAAAGTCCTCCTCGCTAATATCTTGTGATAAAATTGGGAGAGCTGTCCCACAGGCTAGTCAAGCAACAGCCTGACATAATCATACTCAATGAATCATACCTTACAGACAATGTCCCAAATACCACCATCACTGGATATGTCCAGTTCCACTGGCAGGACAGGCCAAGAGATGTGGTGGCACAGTGGTATACAGTCAGGAGGGAATTGTTCTGGGAGTCCTCAACATTGACGGTGGACCCATGAAGTCTCATAGCATCAAGTCAAACATGGGCAAGGAAACCTCCTGTTGAATGCCATAAACCGCAACAACACCTCACCCACCCCCAGCTGATGAATCAGTGTTCCTCCATGTTGAACACCACTTGGACGAAGCACTGAGGGTGACAAGGGTGCAGAATGTACTCTGGCTGGGGGACTTCAATGTCCATCACCAAGAGTGGCTCGGTAGCACCACTACTGACCGAGCTGGCTGAGTTCTAAAGGACAAAACTGCTAGTCTGCGGCAGGCGGTGAGGGAACCAACAAGAGGGAAAAATAGTCTTGACCTCATACTCACTGATCTCTTTGTCGCAGATGCAACAGCTGTGACAGTAGTGTTAGGAGTGACCACTGCACAGTTCTATTGGAGACAAAGTCCCACCTTCACATTGAGGATACCCTCCATTGTGTTATGTGGCACTAACACCGTGCTTGATGGGATAGATGTCGAACAGATCTAGCAGTTCAAAACTAGGAACCTATGAGGCACTGTGGACCATCAGCAACAGCAGAATTGTATTCAATCACAATCCGTAACATCATGGCCTGGCATATCCCCCATTCTACCATTACCATCAAGCCAGGGGATCAAACCTGATTCAGTGAAGAGTGCAGGAGGGCATGCCCAGAGCAGCACCAGGCAAACTTAAAAATGAGGCATCAAACTGATGAAGTGACAACACAGGCCTATTTGCATGCCAAACAGCGGAAGCAGCATGCAATAGACAGAGTTAAGCCATCCCATAACCAATGATCAGATCCAAGCTCTGCAGTCCTGCTGCATCTAGGTGTGCATGGTGGTGGACAGTTAAACAACTAACAGGAGGAGAAATGTCCACAAATGTCCCCATCCTCAATGATGGAGGAGATCAGCACATCAGTGCAAAAGACAAGGCTGAAGCATTGGCAACCAGCTTCAGCCAGAAGTGCCATGTGAATGATCCATCTCGGCCTCCTCCAGAGTTCCCCAGCATCACAGATGCCAGTCTTCAGACAATTTGATTCACTTCACATGATAGCAAGAAACGGCTGAAGGTACCAGATACAGCAAAGGCTATGGGCCCTGACAACATCCTGGCATTAGTATTGAAGAGTTGTGGTCCAGAATGTACCACACCCCTAGCCAGGTGTAGTAGTAGTTACTGAACTAGTAATCCAGAGGACCAGGCTAATACTCTGGGCACATGTGTTCAAATCCTGCCATGGCAGCTAATAAATTGGCAATATAAAGCCAGTCTCAGTAATGGTGACCAAAAAACCCATGTGGTCAATGCCCTTTAGGGGATGAAATCTGCTGTCCTTACTTGGTCTGGCTTACATGTGACTCCAGTCCCACAGCAATATGGTTGAATATTAACTGCCACTGCCACTCAATTGTATCAAAACCATTACAAAGTCTGCAAGGAATGAAACTAGACAGACCACCCAGTTTCGACACAGACACCAGAAATGACAATGGCAAAACCCAATCCTGTTAACCCAGCAAAGTCCTCCTCACTAATATCTTGTGCTAAAATTGGAAGAGCTGTCCCACAGGCTAGTCAAGCAACAGCCTGACATAATCATACTCACTGAATCATACCTTACAGACAATGTCCCAGACACCACCATCACCATCACTGGATATGTCCAGTTCCACTGGCAGGACAGGCCAAGAGATGTGGTGGCACAGTGGTATACAGTCAGGAGGGAATTGCTCTGGGACACACTGACATGTGCCCAGCAATATGGAAAATTGCCCAGTTATGTCCTGCCCACAAAAAAGCAGGACGAATCCAACCCAACCAATCATTGCCCCATCAGCCTTCTCTACATCATCAGCAAAGTGATGGAAAGTGTAGTCGACAGTGCTACCAAGCAGCACTTACACAGCAATAACCTGCTTACTGACGGTCAGTTTGTGCCGGGGTACTCAGCCCCTGAACTTCTTTCAGCCTTGGTCCAAGCATGGACAAAAGAGCTGAACTCCAGAGGTGAGGTGAGAGTGACTGCCCTTGACATCAAGGCTGCATTTGACAGACTGTGGCATCAAGGAGCCAAAGCAAAACTGGAGTCAATGGGAATCAGGGGGAAAACTCTCCACTGGTTTGGAGCCATACCCAGCACAAAGGAGGGTGGCTGGGTTTGTTGGACGTCAATCGTCTCAGCCCTAGGACATCACTGCAGGAGTTCGTCAGGTAGTGTTCTAGGTCCAACATCTTCAGCTGTTTCATCAATGACCTTCCCTCCATCATAAGGTCAGAAGTGCAGATGTTCACTGATGAATGCACAATGTTCAGCACCATTCGTGACTACTTAGATATTGAAGCAGTGTTTGTCCAAATGCAGCAAGACCTGGACAATATTCAGTCTTGGACTGATGTGTTGCATGAATGTTATTTGCCACTTAAGTGTCAGGCAATGACCATCTCCAACAAAAAAGAGTTCAACCATCTCCCCATAACTTTCAATGGCATTACTGTTGCTGAATCCCCCACTATCAACTTCCTGGAAGTTACCATTGACCAGAAACTGAACTGGGCCAGTCATGTAAGTACTGTGGCTACAAGAGCAGATCAGAGGCTAGGAATCCTGTGGAAAGCAACTCACCTTGTGACTCCCCGAAGTCTGTCCACCATCTACAAGGCAGAAGTCAGGAGTGTGATGAAATGCTCCCCACTATCCTGGATTAGTGCAGCTTGAACAACACTCAAGAAGCTCAACACCATCCAGGGCAATTCAGATGGCTTGAATGGAACCAATTTACCACCTAAACATTCACTCCCTTCACCACCAATGAACAGTTGCAGCAGCCTGTACTAACCACAATATACACTGCAGCAACTTGCCACAGTTCCTTTGACAGCACCTTCCAAATGCACGACCTTTACCACCTTGAAGGGCAAGGGCAACAGATGCATGGAAATGCCACCACCTGCAAGTGCCTATTCCAAGCCACACATTTTCCTGAACTGGACATATATCGTCGTTCCTTCAATGTCGCTGGGTCCAAATCCTGGAACTCCCTTCCTAACAGCACTGTGGGTGTACCCACACCACATGGATTGCAGCAGTTCAAAGCAGCAGCTTACCACCACCTTCTCGAGGGCAATTAACGATGGGCAATAAATACTGGCCTACCAATAAGGCCCACATCTCGTTAACAAATGAAAGAAAAATGCTTCTTCCCCTTATGACTGCAACACAGTGGACCACTGCTTAAATTCCCTGCGTTTTTGTAGGATCAGGCTGCAAAGGAGCCCATGACCAAGAAACAGCTCATCCAGTCCAGGTCTGGGGAACACTGAGGTCCAGGTTACCAACATTCCAAAAGGGTCATAACATTTTGCAGCAACCATCTATATCTCAAGTCCCAGGTCCACAGATGATAGATAAGAGTTAGAGTAGGGCAGAGAAGAGGTCACACAGCCACAAAGGATATACGTGGTGGCAGAATCAAATGATGATTTTGTCAACAGTTGTAATAAATCCATGAAATGTCTGGTGTAAGAACTTTGGTCCTCTTTTAAAGCAATGAGAAATAGGTAAAGTATTGATGTTGAGGCACAGGGTTATGATGTGAGCAATAACTGTGACAAGCTTGGATTTTCCTTAGGCCACAAGAGTTTGGTGAGAGGAGATAGCCCTTTGATGGGCTAGACTTCCAAATAATAGTATGCTACTCATCACTGAAGGTATCTAACATCTGTTGCCATTGCATCTACTCCCGATTTTTCATGGGTGAGTCTCCATCGCCAGCAGCATCGTTATCAAATTCTTTGGCATTCTCTGGGCCATCTACCATCAGTTCTTTCCTGATTAAGAAAAAGTTGTCGATGACCCTGAAGACACCCCTTTGAGCTTCAAGGAAGACATCACATCTGCAGCAGCGTCACACTGTCTCGCCAAACCAGGCACCAGTGCAGATACTCACATGTTGGTGGGCATTAGTTCTTCGGCTCCACAGGTAATGTACAGTGGTGACGGCACATCACACTCGCATGAGCAGCTGGCAGAGGCCGAGAGTCCCAGGGAGCCGACAGTGGGAGCACAGCTGAAGACCTGGGTCCATCCTACATCCGAGGCAGATGACGAGCCTCTGGAGTTATCCATCAGGCAGCAGACGTTGGATGTCCAGCGGGATGTGCAGAGAGATCTGGTGGAGATCCATGAAGGTCTGCGTGCTATGGTCTCCATCATAGAGGAGTCCATGTGGAGCATGAGTTCTGCGTTGACCCTTAACACCGAGTGCACAGTCTTCTCCATGGAGAGAATGGCGACTCTCATGGAGAGGCAGCTTCGGGAGCAATCTCCGGAGTTCCTGGGGTTACACTCGGACCTGCAAGATCTCAGGAGGTCACTGCCAGTGTGAGAGACGGATGAGGCACCTAGTCTCTCTGCAGGGTGCCTGTCCACCAATGGTGAGTAGAGAGGTGCAAACGCACCTCACGCTGGCAGACGACCTGCCTGTCTTCTCTGTGGACTTCTCTCAGGCGCTCTGGATGAGGGGACCAGCTCCTCTGGCCCTCTGCCAGTGGCCGCTGCATGATGATGCTGCAATGGCTGAGGAGTGCCCAGCTATGGGGCTGGATGCACATTCCCAGGTGGACCCTGCTCCGGCTCTGGCAGCCAGAGGACAACCGCCAAGTCATTGGGCCACGAGGACAGCAGAGTTAGCTGGGGGTGGGGGGGGGGGCGGGGAGTGGACCAGATGTAAGTTGAAGGCACCTTGAGCACAACAGGGGCGTGTCACCAGTGACATTATTTGCGTTACTTATTTTGCCGTTTGTGTTCGGGATGGACACTTTGTTCATGTGAAGTTACATGTACATTTCTTTGACTTAAATGGGTTGAGTTGGTTGATGATTTAGCGGATGGGCCAGAAATCAGAGTTCTAAATTGGGGGAAGGCCGATTTTAATAAGATCAGATATGATTTGGCCACAGTGGACTGGGAGCAGCTACTTTTAGGTAAATCTGCATCAGATCAGTGGAACTCATTCAAGAAGGAAATAGGGAGAGTACAGGGCCAACATATTCCAGTAAAGACAAAGGGTGAGACCAACAAATCCAGGGAACCCTGGATGTCGAGGGATATACAGGATTGGATAAAGAGATAAAGGGAGGCTTATGGCATATACCTAGGGCTCAAAACAACGGAAGCCCTTGAGGAGTATAGATTGTGTAGGGGGGAACTTAAAAAGGAAATTAGGAGAGCAAAAAGGGAGCATGAAAAACATTGGCAGGTAAAATAAAGGAAAATCCAAAGTTATTTTATGAGTACATTAGAGTAAGAGGATAACTAGGGAAAGAGTAGGGCCCATTAAGGACTGTAGTGGTAATTTGTGTGTGGAGCCAGAAGATGTAGGTAGGGTTCCAAATGAATACTTTGTGTCGATGTTCACAAGTGAGAGGGACGATATGGGTATGGAAATCAGGCAGAAGGATTGTAATATAATTGAAGAAATTAGCATAGAAAGGGAAGGGCTCTAAGTGGTCTGGCAGGCTTAAAAGTAGATAAATCTCCAGGCCCGGCTGAAATGTATCCCAGGATGTTGAGTGTGGCAAGGGAGGAGACAGCAGGGGTGCTGGCAATAATTTTCAATACCTCTTTGGCCACAGGAGAGGTGCCAGAGGACTGGAGGACAGCCAATGTAGTACCGTTATTCAAGAAGAGAGGAAGGGATAAGCCAGGAAACTACAGGCCAGTCAGTCTAACCTCAGTGGTGGGGAAAATATAGGAAGCAATTCTGAGGGACAGAATTAATCTACACTTGCAGAGGCAGGGATTAAAGAAGGACAGTCAGCATGGTTTTGTTAAGGGGAGGTCATGTCTGACCAATTTGATTGAATTTTTCAAAGAGGCGACCAGGTGTGTAAATGAGGGCAATGCATTTGATGTAGTCTACTTGGACTTCAGCAAGGCTTTTGATAAGGTCCTGCATGGGATACTGATAATGAAGGTAAGAGTCCATGGAATCCATGGCAATTTGGCAAATTGGATCCAGAATTGGCTGAGTGGCATGAAGCAGAGGGTGGTGGTCGAGGGGTGTTTTTGTGACTGGATGCCTGTGTCCAGTGGGGTTCCACATGGATCAATCTTGGGGCCCTTGCTGTTTGTGGTATATATAAACGATTTAGACTTGAGTGTAGGAGGGTTGATCAGTAAGCTCGCGGATGACATGAAAATTGGTGGGGTGGTAAATAGTGAGGAGGATAGCTTTAGGTTACAGGAGGATATAGACAGGCTAGTCGGATGGGCTGATCAGTGGCAAATGGAATTTAATCCAGATAATTGTGAGGTATGCACTTGGGCAGGACAAACAAGGCACGGGAATACACGATGAATGGTAGGACCCTCGGAAGTACCAAGGATTAAAGGGACTTTGGTGTATATGTCCACCAGTCCCTTAAGGTAGCGGGACAAGTAGATAAGGTGGTTAAGAAGGCATATGGGATACTTGCCTTTATTAGCCGAGGCATAGAACATAAAAGCAGGGAGGTTATGCTGGAACTGTATAAAACGATGATTAGGCCACAGCTAGAGTATTGCGTGCAGTTCTGGAATCTGCATTATAGGAAGGATGTGATTGCACTAGAGAGAGTGCAGAGGAGATTTACCAGGATGTTGCCTGGGCTGAAGAGTTTTAGTTATGAGGAGAGATTGGATAGACTGGGGTTATTTTCCCTGGAGCAGAGGAGATTGAGGGGGGACATAATTGAGGAGTATAAAATTATGAGGGGCTTGGATACGGTAGACAGGAAGGAACTTTTCCCCTTGGTGGAGGGATCAATAACCAGGGGACATACATTTAAGGTAAGGGGCAGGAGGTTTAGAGGGGATGTGAGGAAGAATTTTTTCACCCAGAGGGTTGTGGGAATCTGGAACTCGCTGCCTGAAAGGGTGGTAGATGCAGAAACCCTCATAACATTTAAGAAGTATTTGGATGTGCACTTGCGATGCCTTGGCATACAAGGCTATGGGCCTAGTGCTGGAAAGTGGGATTAGAATAGATCGGTTCTTGTTTGACCGGCACAGACTCGATGGGCCGAAGGGCGTTTTTCTGTGCTGTAGACCTCTATAACTCTATCAAACATTCTACCACAGTACATGAAAAAGGACTTGGTACCTACTGCAAGGGACTGCCAGATATATCTAGACCTTCCTCAGAGTATTTCTAAATGGTAAAAAGTCAACAAGTTTGGAGGAACAGAGAGATTTATGGGCCCATTAATAAAAATGACTAAAAGATAGTTAATAGATACAAAAATAATTGAAAAGACTAATAGAATGTTAGCCTTTATTTCAAGAGGACTGGAACATTGAGGGGAGGAAGTCACAATACTGTTGTATAAATCTCGGGTTAGACTGCATCTGGGGTACTGCACCTCCAGAAGGATATATTGGCCTTGGAGGGGTTGCCCGCACAGTTTCATCAGAATAGTAGAGCCTAAAAGGGTTATATTACGTGAGGTGTTGGAAATATGGAATGACCCCACCCAAAAAGTTGTTGACGCTCGGTCAATTGAAAATTTCAAAACTGTGATCCATAGATTTTCATTAGGTGAAGATATCAAAGAGTTATGCAGTATTTCTGTGAGAGGACTAGTACCTCTGAGCCATTGCAAGCCTCATACTCTGGTTTTGAATGTGGGTGAGGCCTATTGGTGTCCCCTCAGCTCTTACTTAGCAATGAAATCTGGTTGCAAAAATGCTGTTGCTCACCTTAGAAGCGACAAGTGCAACATTGCATTCAACCCTCAGCAAGAATGAGTTTGAAGAAGAAGAAGGATATTGAGGGATTATGCATACAAGGCAGGTAAATGGAGTGGAGATACAGATCACATATGATCCAATTAAGTGGCAAAACCAGCTTGGAGAACTGAATGGCTTACTATTGTATTATTTCTAGTCTATGGATCATGTGAAGTGGGATTCCTAGTGGAAACTCAATGATCAGTCCTTGAATTCTAGCTCAGTAGTTGGATTGAAGTAGAATTGCTTTAAAAGGTAATGTAGGATGTACGTGAAGGCTTCCTGAGTGTGACAGTGAAAATATTTTGCAGGACAGACAATGTGTACATAGAAATGGTCAAAAGTTCCTGGGAGCAATCTCAGTTGAGCAAGATCCCTTTAACCACGCACACATGGGAAGACTGAGTCCTGGAATTCAGGGTATGTGATATCCTCCCATTCTAACTTCATCACTTGCATGTGGCTTTCGCTGTGAGGGGAGATACTTTTTCAGGGTGTCGTTACAGAAACATGCTCTGGGAAGCTTCTTAGTCAAACAAGACAAACTTTATTTACGCAAGAGCTTCTGTGGCTGCTTGTATCCATCCAGCCCCTCATGCAGCCACCTTTTCCTAGGGAAACCCTCCCTAGAATTTATTTCCCCGCACTAGCCACAAATTGGTTGAGCAAATCACGTGACCCCCACTTAGTTGAACTGATTTTAAAGTGACAGTCATCTAAAATGAACCTATTGCAGAGCTCTTATTCAGCAGAAAACCAGTGGAAATCGGTCCAGCTGGATATTCATAGCCCTGCAAAGATTGATTTACACTCTTTTGTAATCAGAAATATTTTTGGTACATGCCAAAACTAAGCAACTCTCACTTGGAGAAGGGAACTGTAATTTAATGTTTGACACCCTACAAAAACATTTGTTTTCTCACCAATTTTCTTTCTTCCTTCACTTTTGAAGGCATCCACTCCCTGCTTATTTTATTGGCACTGACCATTTTATAGTACACTTCCCAGTGCCTATACTTCATGTGTGAGTCTTGACCATGAATGCCAGCAGATGTTCACTTGTGGCAAGTTTTTGGCAAGATTATCCTGATCTCATCTGAAGTTATCTAGTATATCTTGTACATCTTAATAGAAAAATACAGGATGACAATCAAAACAGGAATTCCCAATCCTCATTTCAACTCCCAAATATACAATGGGCCATAACTTCTGAGCACCCCAGTGTCAGATTTGGGGGAGGTACCCCAAAAATGTGTTGGGGAAGCCCTCTCGGAATTTCAAAGTGAAGGGTTTGCATAGCAATTTCCCAGAAGTGCAAACTTTCTCTGGGAAATTGTCCTGCTCTAGGAACCATCCAAAAATGCAGTTTAAATTGCAAACTTCAGATAATTCAGGCTGTGTTACACAAATAGTTACTGAGAAAAAGTAAGAAGAATTAAAACCTCTTCTAACCTCTGGGAACAATTGTAAAGGCACAGACCGCCACCACCTCCCCCCTGCCCCCGCTCCCCCAATACCCCTGACCTTCTGGGGGTCTCCACACACCCCCCAACTACCCCTCTCCACACAGTATTCCCCATTCTCCAATCCACAACTCCCCACAGGATTCCCCATGACCCAACACATCCCGGGAGGCCCGACCCACACACGCAGGCTCGACACCCCCCGACCCAACCACTGACCCCCCTGACCTCCAACTCACTCCTTGATGTCATTCACCCCTGCTGCCCATCCTGCACACTACACCTGATCCAACCGGACACCCACCTCACCCCTCCCGACCCAACCGACCACCCCATGACCTCCAACCCACCTCTGATGTCTGAACCCCCCCACCCTCACGCCTCGATGTCTAACCTCCCCAGTTGCTTCCCCCGATGTCCGAACCCCTCCACCCCCAATGCCTGACCCCCTGCACCTTCACCAATGTCTGATTCCCCTCACACCCACAACCCAATATCTAACCCCTCCAATCACCCTTCCCGCCGATGTCTAACACACCCCCACTCATCCCCCAATCCCCCACACCTACCAAATCCTATCCACTTATCTTAAAGCCTTACCTTCTCCCTGGCCTGTCAATTTTGATGGGATCTTTAAGCTTACCTGGTTTATGTAGCTAGTGCTGTAAAAAAGGGGCATGTCCTTCTTCAATCCGACGGTGCTGGGCTTCGGAGACAGCTGAGCAGCCTGGATCTCGCCTGGCCTAAGTCGGAAGGTCGGGCGAGACAGGCATGGAAGAAATTCCCCATAAATTCCCCATAAGTAATTGGTCACGGAGTGACAATCTGACACTGATTGGCACTCTGAGGAAGTTATGGCTCACATAAATTGATGAAAGGTCACAGGCCCAAAATGTTAACTCTGTTTTTCTCTCCAAAAATACTGCCAGACCTGCTGGTTGTTTCCCACACTTTCTGTTTTTAATCCCCAGTATTCATCCAATACTCAATACACAATACTCATCCAGCTGAGCACCAACTGGAGACCAAAATTGGGATCCAGTAGGAAAACCTAGAAACATCCTAGAAACTGAGGAATGCAACGAGTCCTACGCTAGGTTGGGAGATTCCTGAGAGATGCTTTCACTTGGCCAAAAAATTGCTAATGAAATGTAGAATAGATACTTTTAACCCAGTGCTCACCTGAAATCCTAATCTCTTCAAATGTGTGATCTAGCATTGATTGCCTGCAGATTGGGTGAGTAAGGGAGTGTAAATCTCTTTATAAAAAATCTAATTTTGTTTGTATTTAGCATTTAACTGAAATTTACTGTCTAAAATTCTACATTTCCCAGCCTGACGCAGGGTTTCGGGTTCTACCAAAGGTCAGCTGAAGTTAGCTAATTAAGAAAAACAGCATAAACCAGTTTTTCCACAACTGGGGTCAGCTAACTCCATAGTTTCAGAAAGATATATAATAGACATTTCAGTGCGACTTAGCACTGAGCGCAGCTTTGAACAGAGTGCTAGAGTTGGGTGATTAAGGGAGTTGAATTTGAGCAGAGTGCTGGAGTTGGGTGATTAAGGGAGTTGAATTTGAACAGAGTGCTGGAGCTGGGTGATTAAGGGAGTTGAATTTGAGCAGAGTGCTGGAGTTGGGTGATTAAGGGAGTTGAATTTGAACAGAGTGCCGGAGTTGGATGATTAAGGGAGTTGAATTTGAACAGAGTGCCGGAGTTGGATGATTAAGGGAATTGAATTTGAACAGAGTGCCGGAGTTGGATGATTAAGGGAGTTGAATTTGAACAGAGTGCCGGAGTTGTGTGATTAAGGGAGTTGAATTTGAACAGAGTGCCGGAGTTGGATGATTAAGGGAGTTGAATTTGAACAGAGTGCCGGAGTTGGGTGATTAAGGGAGTTGAATTTGAACAGAGTGCCGGAGTTGGGTGATTAAGGGAGTCGAATTTGAACAGAGAGCTGGAATTGGGTGATTAAGGGAGTTGAATTTGAACAGAGTGCTGGAGTTGGGTGGTTAAGGGAACTGAATTTGAACAGAGTGCCGGAGTTGGGTGGTTAAGGGAGCTGAATTTGAACAGAGTGCCGGAGTTGTGTGATTAAGGGAGTTGAATTTGAACAGAGTGCTGGAGTTGGGTGGTTAAGGGAGCTGAATTTGAACAGAGTGCTGGAGTTGGGTGATTAAGGGAGTTGAATTTGAACAGAGTGCCGGAGCGGTGTGGTTAAGGAGTTGAATTTAAACAGAGTGCCAGAGTTGGCTGACTAAGTGAGTTGGTTGAGAAAGGGAAGCAGGTATTCTTTTGCTTTTGCCTTTTCTAACTTTTTCACCGTCAGAATTGGTTCTTGCTCTACTCCAGTCATAGAAGCTAAGTGGTGTGTACCTGGTAAGTGGTTAATGTGTATTCTATTCAAGGTTTAAAAAGAATACAAACTGGTGGTAAAGTTAATAAAATTTATAAAAAAGACGAAATAATTAATTGAATAAAGTAATTCAAGTAGTTAATAAAGGCACATTAAGGAAGCGGGGCAGGCTATGTGTTATGGCTGCAGCATGTGGGAACTCCTGGATGCCAGTGTTATCCAGGGAAAACAGATCTGCAGTGTTTAAGGCTCAAAAAGCTTTGGCTCAGAGTTACTGAGCTGGAGGCTGAGCTGTAGCCACTGTGACACATCGGAGGTGGGAGGTGGGGGAAGGCACCTGGATATTTTGTACCAGAAGGCAGTCACACTGCTTAGGGCAGGGACTTCTGATTTGGTCAATGGTCAGGGATAGGAGCGTGTGACTGCAAGTAAGGCAGATAAGTGGATCCAGGAGGGCAGGAGTTCAGGATCCCAAGCCTTTGTTTTTGTCCAACAGGTTTGAGGTTCTTTCAGCTTGTTTGGATGAGAGTGAGGGCTACAGGGTGGATGAGCTGGCTGGCCATGGCACTGTGATACAGAAAGCCAGTCAAGTGGGGGTAAGTGAAAAGAAATGTAGTGTTAGTGCAAGACAGCATAGTGAGGGGGATTGACACTCTCCTCTGCAGCAAAGAGCGAGAATCCAGAAGGCTGCGTTGCCTGTCTGGTGCCAGGGTTTGGGACATCTGCTCAGAGCTAAAGAACTTGCAGTGGTGGGGAGAGGATCCAGTTGTCGTGATCCATGTAGGTACTAAAGGCATGGGTAAAACTAGGAAAGAGGTTCTGCATTGTCAGTATGAGGAGCTAGGCACCAAATTAAGAAGCAGAACCTCAAAAGTAATAATCTCTGAATTGTTTCCTGAGCCAAATGCAATTTGGCATTGGGCAAATAAGATTAGAGAAATGAATGTGTGGCTGAAAGATTGGTATGGGAGAAGTGGCTTCTAGTGCATGGGGCACTGGCACAAGTATTGGGGAAAGTGGGATCTGTACCATTGAGACAGTCTATACCTGAACTGTGCTGAGACTAGTGTTCCAGCGAGCCTCATAACTAGGGAATTGGAGAGGGTTTTAGCTAAACAGTGGGGGCAAGGGATCACATTTTGGAAGATGTTGTAAATCAAAGAATAGAGACAACGCAAGAGAGAAAGGTATTAAAATATGATAAAAGCAAAATAATGCAGATGCTGGAAATCTGAAACAAAAACAAAAATAGCTGGAAAAACTCAGCAGGACTGACAGCATCTGCGGAAAGGAACACAGTTGACACCTTGAGTCTGTATGACTTTTCAACAGAACTAAGGAAATAGAGAAATGAGGTGAAATATAAGCTGGTGGAGGGGGGTGGGACAGGTAGAGCTGGATAGAGGGCCAGTGATAGGTGGAGGCAAAGAAGAGATTGCCAAAGATGTCATAGACAAAAGGACAAAGGGGTGTTGACGGTGGTGATATTATCTAAGGAGTATGCTAATGGGGACATTAAGGGTAGCAAGCAGGACAAGCAAGTGGCAGATAGCCCTAGTAGGGGTGGGGTGGTGGAAAGGGATTGAAATGGGCTAAAAGGTGGAGATAAAACAATAGATTGAAATAAATTTTAAAAATAGGTGGGAAAAGTCTTTCCGTAAGCATGACCCAGACCTCCTTGTCGCTTGCCATTTCAACACTCCACTCTGCTCTCTTGCCCACGAGTCTGCCCTTGGCCTGCTGCAATGTTCCAGGGAAGCTCAACGCAAACCGGAGGAACAGCACTTCATTTTCCAACTAGGCACTTTATAGCCTTCCGGACTTAGTATTGAGTTTAGCAACTTCAGATCATGAACTCTCTCCTCCATCTCCATCCCCTTTCCAATCCCCCTTTTTCCAATAATTTATAATTTAAAAAATATATATTTTTCTTTTCCCACCTTCAACACCCCTTTGTCCTTTTGTCTATGACATCTTTGGCAATTTCTTCTTTGCCTCCACCTATCACTGGCCCTCTATCCAGCTCTACCTGTCCCACCCCCCTCTATCAGCTTATATTTCACCTCATTTCTCTATTTCCTTAGTTCTGATGAAGAGTCATATGGACTCGAAACGTCAACTGTGTTCCTCTCCGCAGATGCTGTCAGACCTGCTGAGCTTTTCCAGTTATTTTTGTTTTTGTATTAATACAGGAATTGATAAACATTGATTGTGACAGGAAGGGATAGAGTACAAAGCTAAGAGTACATCAGTAGGTAAGGCTAGAGGTTACAGGAATAATAAAAGGACAAAACTAAAGGCTCTGTATCTGAATGCATGTAGCATTTGTAACAAAACAAATGAACTGAGAATGCAAATAGAAATAAATAAGCGTGATCTGATAGCCATTACAGAGACATTGTGGCAGGATGATATAGATTTGGATCTGAATGTTGAAGAATACATGACATTTTAGGAAGGACAAGAAGCTAGGAAAGGGTGGAGGGGTGGCTCTATTAATTAATGATGGCATTGACACAATAGAGAAGGAAGACCTAAGTTCAGGAAACCAGGATGTGGGAACAGTTTGGGTAGGGATGAGAAATAATAAAGGCAAAAAGTCACTTGTGGGAGTGTTGTACAGGCCTCCTAACAGTAACCACATGGTAGGGCAGAGTATAGGAAGGAATAATGGAAGTTTGTCATCAATCATGGGGGATTTTAATCTAAATATTGACATTGCAGCAAGGCCTGGACAATATCCAGACTTGGGTTGACAAGTGGCAAGTGACATTCACATGAAACAAGTGCCAGGCAATGACCATCTCCAACAAGAGAGAATTTAGCCATTTCCCTTTGACATTAGCATTACCAATCACACTACCATTGCTGAAACCTCAACTATCAACATCCTGGGGGTTACCATTGACCAAAAAGTGAACTAGATTAGCCATATAAATACTGTGACTACAAGAGCAGGTCAGAGGCTAGGAATCCTGTGTCGAGTAACTCACTTCCTGACTCCCCAAAGCCTGTCCACAATCTACAAGGAACAAGTCAGGAGTGTGATAGAATACACTCCACTTGCCTGGATGACTCCAGCTCCAAAAACATTCAAGAAGTTTGACACAATCAAGGAAAATGCAGCCTGCTTGATTGACACCACATCCACAAACATTCGCTCCCTCCTCCAACAGCACACAGTGACCGCAGTGTGTACCATCTAGAAGATGCACTGCAGGAACTCATGAAGTCCCCTTAGACAGCACCTTCCAAACCCACCACCACTACTGCCTATAAGATCAAGGGCAGCAGACACATGGGAACACTGCCTGGAAGTTCCCTCCAAGTCACTCACCATCCTGGCTTGGAAATATATCACCGTTCATTCATTGTCAGTGGGTCAAAATCCTGGAACTCCCTCCCTAACAGCACTGTGAGTGCACCTACATCACATGGAGTGCAGCAGTTCAAGAAGGCAGCTCACCACCACCTTCTCAAGGGCAATTAGGGATGGACAACAAATGCCTAGCCAGCAATGCCCACATCCCATGAATGAATAAAAAAAAAGACTGGATAAATCAGATGGTAAAAGGTAGCCTGGATAAGGAGTTCATTGTGTTTTAGGGATAATTTCTTAGAACAGCACGTTCTGGAGCCAACCAGAGAACAGGCTATACAAGACCTGGGCCAGAATCGTCACAGATTTGCTCTAAGTGTGGGAGCAGGTAGGAAAATGAATGCTTTACCCATTGGCTGCAATGGTGGCTTTTCACGCAGTATCATCCCAATCCCACTTCATTAATCATGCATTCCCAGGAAACACACCATTTTGATGGTGGGCGGGCTCTCATTTGCCTGCTATAACATCACCTCGCTGCTTCCTCATGCCAGGTGCCATATTTAAAATGCAGCCACGTGCACACCTCTCCGTGTTTCCAGTCCAGGACAGTAGCCCAGAAGACATGGCTCCAAAGGGCAAAAAGACTGCTACGCCCTGATTCAGTGATGCATCCCTGGAACGCCTTTTGGACGCCATGGAGGCCCATTGTGATGTCATCTACCCCTGCTCTAGCCGCAGGAGGCCCAACAATCTTACCACTCTGGCTTGATAGGCAATGACAGTGATACTAAGTGCCAATGCTGCACAAAAGAGGTTGGCCATCCAATGCAGAAAGAGGGTGAATGATCTCATCTGTGCTGCCAGCGTAAGGCAGTCATTCTTATCACTCATGCACTCAAGCCCATCACACATTCACTGGCATCTCACTTACTGGCATCTCACTCACTGCCAGCTCAAGGGACATCACCACTCATTCTCTCATACACACCCTCACATCTCCATCTGGCCTCATCTCCTGTGGAGACTGCCTCCTCAGCCCTTACAATCTTGAGGCTGCTTGCAAAGATCAACATGTGCCCCCACACACATCCTTACTTCCCTAGTACAGCCCTAGCCCTGCAGCTGTTGAAAAGCCATGCTCACCTTACGGCTGGACTGGTAGGTAGAGACCTGTCTGTGAGCCCCCTTAAAAGTGATGTGGTGCTGCCTGCGAAGCCTGGCACTGATAACCGTAAGCTCAAAGCAAGGTAGGCAAACAAACCTTGAAGTCCCGAGCGAAGTGCAGTCGCCAAGTCCCCATCACTTATGTACAGTTGTGAAACACGTCAGTGTGCAATCACCTGGTGTGCTCAGATGACCAATGTAGGGGGATGGTTCCAGCAAGCTGGGTTTACATAGATGTATTACCATGAAGTTCCCAACATTCGAAGGCGGAAAACGCGGTCTGCCATTGATGGGCAGAGCAGACAATTGCAAATTGGTTACACGACGTCGTGGGACCAATTTTTTGCCTTCTCACCACATTGTCCGCTCATGCTGCCAAATACGCCCGCCGCCGACGGGTCAGGATTAATTAATGATCTCATAGTGAAGGCGTCCTAGGTAGCAGCAATCATAATATGATTGAATTTTACATTCAGTTTGAGGGAGGGAAGAGTAGATCCAAGGCTAGTATTTTAAACTTAAATGGGAGCAAGTATGAGGGCATGAAAGCAGAACTAGCGAAAGTGAACTGGCAGAGGAGGTTAAAGGATAAGTCATTAGAGATTCAGTGGCAGACCTTTAAAAGGGATATTTCAGAATACTCGGAATAGATACAATCCAATGAGAAAGAAAAATTCCAAGGGCAGAATTTTCAGGTAGGCATGCACAGGCAGACCTGACATGCCAACACATAAAATGACGCGCGATAAAGTCGGGCGTGTATCCTGACATTATCGTGCATCATCGCGATATTTCATTTGGCGGGCGCACACAGGAGTCAGCTACATGCCCGACAGAATGTAAACAGCCTATTAAGGTGATTAAGAAATTAATTGAAATCTGCCAATCTAACCTGAAGGTTGGCGGGCCACTGCATCTCTATTGACCTATCCTTTAACCTCATCTGCCAGTTCACTTTTGCTTGTTCTGCTTTCATGCCCTCATAATTGCTCCAGTTTAAGTAGCCTTGGACCAACTCTCCCCTCCCTTAAACTGAATGTAAAATTCAATCATGTTATGATTGCTGCTCCCTAGGGTTTCCTCACTATGAGATCATTAATTAATCCTAACCCGTCGGCGGCGGGTGTGTTTGGCGGCGCGAGCAGACAACGTGGTGAGAAGGCAAAAAATTGGTTCCACAACGTCATGTAACCGGTTTGCAATAACTACTATTCGACGTGAGAGATTCTAGTGTATCCCTATTCCTCAGTGCAACAGGTTAATTTTTGTTTGAAGCTGCTGCACTAATAGCTTGTTGGCATTATTTTTGCATTTAGAAGTCAGCTTGGATTAATTATCATGCTTACTCTTGAACCAGAAGACCCTAGTTCAATGGTGCACAACCTAGGCTAGTGAAAAGCCCAAGCGGCCTTCGCATTTTTCAGGAAAACTCATCCACGAGTGGGATGAGGTTTCCTGAAACTTTTATTTAATTTTTCATAAATATAAAAACATGTCCCCACCCTGTGACACAGTCACATGAGGGGACATGTTTAAATAAATTTTCAAATCATTTCTTTAATTATTTTAATATACATTCAATCTTCCTGAGGCAGCTCTGTGCCTCAGGGAGACTGAAGCTCACTTTTGCGCACATGCACATTCCTGACTCTCACTCCTCCCCCTGCTCACACAGGTAGTGCTGAGCACTACTGGCCTTGAATTACACTGGGCGGGCCTTAATTGGCCCGCCCACATAAAATGGCAGTGCGGAGCTGATCACAGGCGGTGATCAGCTCCACGCCCACACCTGCCCACTCTTGCCGCCCGCCATAGGAAAAATCCTGCCCCAAGGAATGGACCCACCATCTATGGTTAACTGAAAAAGTTAAAGATAATATCAAACTTAAAGGAAAAGCATATAATTGCGCAAGGCTGGGTGGTAAGTCAGAAGATTGGACAGAATATAAAGAACAGAAAGAATGACAAAAAGATTAATAAGGAGGGAAAAATTAGAACACAAGAGAAGGCTAGCTTGAAATATAAAGACAGATAGTAAGATTTTCTATAGATACTTAAAGAAAAGTTAACAAATTGAGCATTGGATGAGGTTTCCTAAAAAAATCCAAAGGCCGCTTGGCCTTTTCACCTGCCCACCAACCATAAAGTTGGACGGGCAGCGAAAAATTTGATTCCATTATTACTTTAATGGCCTTAGTAGGCCTTTTAATTGTTGGCAGTCATGCTGCCGACTCCCGCGCATGCCTGCCGACCAAAATATCAAGTCAGTGTGTGATGATGTTGGGACGCTCGCCCAATGTCATTGCGCATGATTTTACGCTCGTTCTGGTTGTGCACGCACTTGCCTGACAAGCTAAAAATTTTGGCCTAAGATTCAGAGGGATCTGGGTGTCCTCATGCATGAATTGCAAAAGGCTTATATGCAGGTACAGCAATTAATTAGAAAAGCTATTGTGAGGGGGATTGAATACAAAAGTAGGGAATATAAAAGGAGGGTATGCTTCAATTGTACAACACACTGGTAAGACCACATCTGGAGTACTGTGTACAGTATTGGTCTGCTTATTTAAGGAAGGATATAAATGCATTAGCAGTTCAGAAGGTTTACTAGGCTAATACCAGGAATGGGCGGATTGTGTTATGAGAAAAGATCGGACAAGTTAGGCTTGTGTCCACTGGAGTTTAGAAGAGTAAGAAGCAACTTCATTGAAAACTTTTAAGATCCTTAGGTGTCTTGACAGGGCGGATATGGAAAGAATGTTTCCTCTTGTGGGAGAATCTAGAACTAGGGGTCACTGTTTAAAAATAAGGGGTCGCCCATTTAAGACAGATACGAGGAGAACTATTTCCTCTCAGAAGGTGGTGAGTCTTTGGAGATCACTTTTTTGAAAGGCAGCGGAAGCAGAGTCTTTGAATATTTTTAAGACAAAGGCAAATAATCCTTGATAAACAAGGGTTTGAAAGGTTATCAGGTGTAGGCAGGAATGTGGGGTTAAGGTTACAATCAGATCAGCCATGATATTATTGAATGGTGGAGCAGGCTCGAGGGGCCAAGTGGCCTACTCCTGCTCCGAATTCACATGTTTATATCTTTGTAAAAGTTGGAGGTTGAATGCGGCATTGTTGCAGAATCCTAAAGTCCTCAAAATTCTCACATCAGAAGGTTAAGCCTACTTAATGAAGACCCAGTGGACTTCAGTGTATAACTAGAGTTCAAAGCAGGCATTATTTACATTACTCACCATTTAAAAAAATTTAAATAAATATTGACAGTTTGGAAGAATATTGTAATTATCACCTTGAATTTCTTGTACTAAAATATTTGTTTCCACTTAGCTGCAAATAAAATTAGTATCTACCTCAATTTTAAGCCAAGCTATTTATTAGCTTTCTGTACTAATCTCAATAAAATGCTATTAAAAATTAAAGAATATTGGCTTGTTAACTGTCATGTTCTACTTAAACTGTTTGTGTGCAGAATCAGAATTAAACAATTATAATATCCTTTCCCCTTTATAATTTCATATATTCAACAGTTTCGTAGAAAATATTAAGACATGAAATTTATGAAACTGTCTGTTTTCTGTTGTTCACTAAATATGATAATAACTCAAGGCATAATGCCTGTTTGTCCCCAAGGCCACACAATTAGAATCCAAGGTGCTGCTGATTTCAGTGTGATGGGAGTCTGGAGGAGCTATGAATGGTACAGGGTCCACTTCTGGTGACTGTCTGTAAACATGCTGAACTCATGAACTTATAATCATCCAAATGTCAATCAGATCATGCTGGTAGCTAGAATTGCAGGTGCAAAAAGCCTATGGAAGGCTGCTGACTGCTGTAAGGATTTTTTCCAATGAAGGAAGAAGAGGGAAAGACAGTGCAAGAAGCAGCAGTAAGTTCATTATTCATTTATATGGGTCCATCTATTCAGTGTCCATTTCAATGAGTATTTTAAAACTGGATTACTGTTAAGAAACTTTGGTAATATCTTCGGGATAGTACCTCTCAAATATGACCCTAAAGAGCCTTTTACATTATGTATGTATGGCTTAATAAATTGTGGTACTTCAGCTACAAATCTGATTATGTAGAGAATACTTTGGTGCAAGGAATGTCCTTCCACCACCTGATGGTACATTCAACCCACATCAGCCCCTTCTTCATGCTTGGCAACTTCCTCCTTGTGAGGTGACAGCTCTCAACATCCTTCAGCATCATAATGGCAACCTGTTATATTGTCTACAAAGAGGTATCTCTGTGCTGATGCAAAGAAAATACTTGTCTTAATTTAACATACACTATATGTAAACTGATGTGAATATCATGATGAAATTTTGCAAAATCTTCACCAAACATGATTGTGCTTAACTCATGAAAAGCAAATAATTATGGTCCCAATACTTTAAAGGAGCTGCATTTAAGTTACTACAATTCATGTAATGCATGATTGATGAAAATAACCAAGTCTCTAACACATGGAATAACAAAACAGGGCTTGATAAAGTGTCACACTGCTCAGAGGCAGAGTATCTCTCAGAAATTAAGGCATTTTCATCATTTGTTCATATTAATATCTTAACAATTCTTTAATCTTGGCGTACATTGCAGATCTGTTTGCACTTTTAATGTCTGTGGTGATTAAGTGTGACTTATTCACTTATCTAACAATCATTTTGCTTATTATGTTGATGTTTTTCCAATGGTAGACACTTCTTAGGTAGATATAATAAAAAAGGAAATATTGAAAAAACTCAGCAAGTCTGGCAGCATCTGTGGAGAGAGGAACAGAGTTAATGTTTTGAAATGCTAACTCTGTTTCTCTCTCCACAGATGATGCCAGACTTGCTGAGTTTTTCCAGCATTTCATGTTTTTATTTTAAATTTCCAGCATCTGCAGCATCTTATTTTTTATCTCAGATATAAATGTTCATCCTGAAATTACTTGGCATGATTATTAAAAACTATTGAAGAAAATATTAGCTATTGCTGCATCTCTTGTCTTAAAGCCGTTCTCCACAGTTTCCTGTTTGTGCAGAATGGGGGTAAAAGGGAACGTACACCATATGGCTGATATCCTTTCAACAACTGAAGTACAAGATTGGAAAATACAATTGGATGCTGATTTTATATCATAATTCTCCATTGGTGCAGTTTGTACTGGATGATACAGTGGAAAATGCTGGGTAGATTTTTCCATATGATTGGTAGATAATACACTCAATTTGTTTGGTGCATATTTTTCAAACAAAATGGAAGGTATGTTTTGACTGTAAATATAGTCCTTAAAACCACCTTTAGCAGCATTTTCACTTTGCAGAACACAACATCATATACAATGGGTCACGTGATATTTAAATGTCAACAGGTGTCTATGTTTGAGGAATTAAGTATTATCATTAAATCTCAACTAGTGAAAAGAAAAGCAGCATTTTTATACAAAAGAAGTAGACTGGAAGAATCAATATTTACATTGCTGCCTTTATGCAATTAGATATATTCAGTGTTCAATGACAATTTCTTATGATCTTAACAGTATTTTTAGCAGAAAGCTCATATTCATGGTAAGGTCATGGTACACTGAAACCATTCTCTGATCCTTTATCTTTTTGTTGCTTTTATTCAGACTATGAGTAAAATGTACACCAATAAGCCTAAGGAATCTGTTACGGTGAGAGATGGAACACCTCTGTTTTAGAATGGTTATGTCAAAAGAATAACCTGATCCAATTGAAATGTTTCGATCTGCACAGTGTTTTGAAAATTTTAAACTCACAGTAAACTAGATAAATGAATAAATTGTTCACAGTGCTTTCCTTGAAGCTGAGGTCTGGCCAAAAAATTCACCCTGTTAAAAATATTCATTTGTGACTTCACTTAACACATTTTACAATAATCAATTTCCTTCATAGAAGGAACCTGTAACTAAAGAGAGATCAATAGAAATAAAAATAAAAAGTACTTTGTAGTTATAATAAAGATTATGTTATGACATGTCCACCATAGTAAATTGCCAATGCATCTACACTGATGACTTTGATATTCTTAGTTATCAATAATACTGGTTAAGATTTCTTATGACAGGCAGTTCTGAACCTCCATTCATCCAGATTTCCTGTATTATCCTATCTCGACGTTCTATCCGCTCAGCTATTTCTGCTGCTTCGGTACTGTTGGATCCTAATGTCCCATAAAGTTTTGTTAATCCTTCAAAGGAAAAGTCTGAGGAACTTTCTTCATCATCATCACTACTTTCATCTTCATCATCATTGTTGCTACCCTCATTGCCATCCTTATCCTGACAATTGTCCACTTTCCTATCATCAGAGTTCCTGTTGCAAATTTTTTGTAGATCTGGTCTGCAGGACACTCGAATCACTAATGCACACAGCGTGAAGATCAAGCCAATGCAGACACTGGATACAAACAATAAAGCAACCATTTCTGGGTTACCTGTAACAACACAAAAACATTGTGCTTACATATGATGCAAACATCCTTTTTAAAACTCAATTTGTTTAAAAATAACACAAAATTGTTCTTCAAAGATATGGAGATATTGTTCAATATAATGAAATGGTTCCAATTATAATTTATGAAAGCTGTTCATTTAATTCAGAAGCCTATACAGTGAAAGTAGACATTCAAAACAACTTTGGGGAGCACAGTATTGGAGTACTACATTAGTGTCAGGCACACCTCAGGAAGGATAGATTGGAGGGAGTGCAGAGTAGATTCACCAGAATTATCCCAGAGTTTAAAGTATTAAATTATAAAGACAGGTTCCTTAGACTAGGCTTACATTCCCTGGACTACAGAAGATTCATAAGCGATTTAATTGAGGTGATTAAGATGATTGCAGGATTTGATAGGGCAGATAGAGAGAGAAACTATTTCCTCCCATTGGGGGAGACCAGAACAAGGGACATAACCTTAAAATTAGAGCTAAGCCATCCGAGGGGATGTAAGGAAGAGCTTCTTGACTCAAAGGTTAGTGGAAGTTTGGAACTCGCTGAAAAAGTTGTTGAGGCTAGGTCAGTTTGAGAACTTCAGAACTGGAATTGATAGATTTTGTTATATTAAGGGTATTAAGACATGGAACCAAGGTGAATAAATAAAAAAGTTTTGATAGAGTTAAATAAGAGGGGACTGTCTCCACTGGCAAGAAGATTGGCAATCAGGGGGCATAGATTTAAGATATTTGAGCAAAAAACAAGTGGGGAGATGAGGAGAGTTATTTTAAATAGCAAATTGTTGTGATCTAGAATGGCCTGACAGGTTGGTGGAAGCAGATTCAATAGTAGCTTTCGAAAGGGAATTGGATATAGGCTTGAAAAGGAAAAATCTGCTGGGCCACTGGGGGAAGAGCAGGGCAGTGGGAGTCAGTAAATCACTCTTTCAAAGTACCAGCAGAGGCATGATGGGCAAAATGGACTCTGCTGCATGATTCTAATATTCTAAATGAAGCTCAGACACAGATCTGCCATGATTTCGTTAACTGGTGAGGAATAGGCCTGAGGGACTGAGTTGTTTACTTCTGTTCTTAGGCATCACAATCAATCCTACTATTGCCCTTAGTGAATGTCAGTACAAGCCCTTTCCAGTATGGAATAACGATACGTATCGGGACAGGAATTCTTAGTCCAGGGGCCTTGAGGCCAGGTACAGAATCATGATTCTGCAGTTCAAGTAAAAGCCATTCTAGCCAGGAACAAGTTAATAAATTAACACATCGTGAGCAGCTTTCTTGCAGATCACAAGGTATGGGTGTTTCTTAGGAAAATTCAACATGAGATATTATTGTTTCTCGAAAAGCAATAGTTCAGACTGCGCTGGAGCAGGGCGTAAACTGTTAGAATTTTTCCGCCGTCTTCAGAGCAAAATTTTTTTGTGCCCTAACTTTCTGGAAGTGGAAGCTAATAACTGCTTGGGGAGGGCACAAGGCATCTTAATGAACAGCAGGATTAACAGTCTATCTTCTTAACCAACATGATTTATGGGTTGAGAAATAAACAGAGGAGCAACTGAGAAGGAAGGTGAATTACAGTGGAAGACTTAAGTCAAATCAGATGCAGAAAGATAAATTGAGGAAAGATTGGGTTAGGAGTGAGAGAAAAAAAAACAGACAGCAAGGAAAAGAAAGAAAAAAAAAACAAATTTAAATTTAAATCCCTAAAAACAATTAACTACCTGAAGGAATGAGGTTCCTTTTCTGGGCCAGAAATAACTAATAATTATCATTTGTTAAAAGAACTATGGAACATGTTCTCAGGATAAGGGGTCGGCCAGCTAGGATTGAGATAAGGAGAAACTCCTTCATCCAAAGGGTTGTGATTCTTTGGAATTCTCTACCCCAGAAAGCTGAGGATGCTCAGTCATTGAGTATATTCAAAGTTGAGATCAATGGATTGTTGGTGACTAAGTGAATCAAGAAATATGGAGATGGGGCAGGTAAGTGGAATTGATATATATAAAGTTCAGCTGTGGCCTTACTAAATGATGGAGCATGATTGAGATGCATATGGCTTACTCCTGCTCCTATTTCTTAGGTTCTTTTGACAGAACTGGAAGAAGTTAGAGATGTAACAGTTTTTATGCAAGTACAGGGGCAGGGAAAGGGGTGTTGGGAGAAGGAGTGGAGTGAAGAAAAATGAGAAAGTCTGTGACAGGGTAGAAAGTTATTAAAGTGCAAATTATGAAGGAGATTATGGTGAAAGCCTAAATGGGACAAGTAAAATTAACTATAGATAGGTCTAGCAGAGCAGAAAATTGCCATAGTAGAATATTTACCAGCACCTGTCCTTGCATGGGAAGGTGCTGCAGGAAGGGCAGAGCAGTTTCAGAGTGTTGACATAATTGACCAGGGTGTCACGGGGGAAATTGGTTTATTCAAAATACCGAAAGAGACTCTACAGTTGCATGATGATTCTGCAAGATAATTTCATAAAGCCTTGTTTTGTCTTCAGCATTAGTCATTAGAAAGACCCAAGGCTGTGATCAAACAAATTAAATACGTCATATACCTCACCTTAATCTGAAAGCAAAATATCCACATTCTGCACTTATTTATCAAAGACTAACAGCAGCTTGGGCCAGACCCAATTTATATCTTCATATAATTACAGAATTTTGCAACACAGAAGGAAGCCATTTACCCATCATTCAGTACTGGCTGTTTAAAAAAGCTATCCATTTCATACCATTGTTCTGCCCTTAATTTTTTTAAAAAAATGAAACCAATGAATATTTTTGAAAGTGAGTATTGAATATGCTTCCATCATTGTTTGGGTAAGGCATTCAATGTCCTAACAACCTTTTGAGTAAAAAGTAATCTCCATTTGTTTAAGTCTTAAATTTGCTTCTTAAAATTACGCTGTCAATAATGACTCACTGATCAGTGGTTATAGTTTTTCTTTGTTTACAAACCAAAACTCTTACTAATTTTGATCATTTCTATCAGATCTTAAAAGATCACCCACATTGAATTACCATGAAACACAGTATTACCCCAATATCAATTAATATGCATCAAAATATTGTATACCTACTTTTGATGTAAGCAAATATAACCAGAGTGCTGATAACGATTTTGCCTCCTTTCATTGAGAACCTGGATTCTCGAGGATCCAAGGACTTATTGGCTACAAATGCAAAAAGATTTTAAAAAGTAACTTATCTGTAACCGAATAGCTTGCATCTCATTGTGTAATTAATTACTTTAAAGTGTGGTGACTACCATTATGTTGACAAACACAGTCTCTAACAAGATTCCACAAACAGCAATGAGATATATCCACTTAATCCAATTTTCTTGATGGTGGTTTTTTCTTTATATAGTGGTGGTCAACTTCAGGCTGAATACTGGAAAACTACTTACTCTTCTTTGACTAATGTCACAGGGTCTTTAGTGTTCATCTGAACCACAAGGACAAGGAAAGTCATTGTAAGGTGGTGAAAAAGAAAGGTCACCTTTAGTCGCTTATAGCACACAGAATATGCAAGAGCTTCACTAGAGATTGAAAATCCATGTCAATGGTGGTATTGCCCTTAATTTCTTACATCCTATGCAGAATTCCCACCCAGCGCTATGTCTGCCCATTAGAGGTCCATCTGGTTATTGCATGATGGAAAGTAATCTCTTAAAGTTAGATGAAACCTTTCCTTCTCCTGCCACTCTATTTAAAGGTATACAGATTGGTTTCAGAAGGGATGGCAGAGAAATCAGATTTGCTACTAGCCGCGCAGTTATTGCATATACCGATGCAAAAGCCAAATTTTTAAGACCAATATTTTAGGCAAAAGTTTAAGGGTTGACTTTTACATAAATAATATTTTTGAGAGGTTAATATGCATGCTTGATTTGGGCCCATTCAGCATGAAACAAAGGCCAAAACAAAATCTTGAGTGAAATTCAAAAAATAGCCTGTTAGCTTCTATACTTCCCTTGCCTGTATATGTTGCCTGACTCCTTCCTCGCACAAGAACAAAAAACATCCAGTATACAATTGCACTGCCAACTGGATATGTCAAAAAGCATGGATCATGGTTAGGAGTTTAGAGACTCTCAAATTCAGAAGGAGCGCCATCAAGCTGGCTCAGAAAGTTCAGACCACCTTGGAGCTGAACAACTCCTCCTTCAAACAGAAAGGGATTGCCTGGGAGTAATGGGTTCACCCCCGCCTCATCTCCAAAATCATCAATAAGGAGCAGGAGATAATAGAGGAACGGCTGCTTGGTGGGAAAGAATGGCCGAGCGGTGGGAACCTGGAGCACAAGCACAGGTAAGAGGGAAAGAACAAAACCATCGACAAAGCCCTGCGCAGCTAGTTCTGGATGGCCAGCAAGGAGAAAAGCTTAATTTCCTGACCAGTGGTAATGGGCAAAGCCAAGGCCCTCTCCATGGAAATAGGGATCAAGATTAAACCCATCAGCGGGTGATTGTGCCAGTGGAAGAACTGCAACAACATTTCCTACAAGCGTGAGGCAAAGGATAGGAGTGAATTCAGGATAATGAGCGGTAAACATTTCCTTCAGTTTTAGATTTTATTTCCTCGCTATAAAAACCCATCTCCAACTCACATGAAACAATCTATTTAGTTAGTACCTGTACTGTTGGCCTGCCCTTCTTAAAGCCATGTTGGTTAACCTTTACATAAGGTACATGAAAAATTATGAACTTTTAAGTCAGGATTGACTTTTACATGAGATCGACTTTTGCACGGGCATATACGATATATCTATAGGTTCAGGCAGAGCAACCAAGCAATGTCAGAGGAGTCACATTAGATTTGAAACGTTAACTCCGTTTCTCTTTCCACAGGTGTTGCCAGAGCTGCTGAGTTGTTCCAGCACTCCCTGTTTTCATCTCAGGAGAGAACTTCATTCACAGATTTAACAGGAAGCTGTTAAAGAACTTTAACCTCTGAAACAAAGATACTTGTAGCCAAACTGCATGCATTATCAAAGACTATCAAGGCTATCTTAGATTCTTCTTTGCTACCACAGGGTATATCCACATTATAAACTAATTTGCTGTGCATAGATATATCAAGCAGATGATTGATGTGCCATTCCCTGTATAAAACGCATAGTAGCGCTTCTACCCAGATGCTCTGGATTTAACACCAGCAAAGGAGATTCTGCACATCAGTTGAAGAACAGGTGGGAGCCCTGCTTTGCTTCTGTGGGGGAGGCCTGACAAAACAGCATTGAGCACTTCATGGGGCCTGGGGACAGGAATCCCACCCATCAAGCACTGCCAGTCAGAAGCTGGCAGGTCCATTGGGAGATGCTGCTGGTAATGCTCCAAGGACATTACCAGGGATCGTCATCAAAGCCCTGAACACAGATGAGTGAGAGCGGGTTGGTAGTCGTGGGGAGGGGTGAAGCATGGGGGTTGGAGGGCGTCAGAGGCAAGGATGGCTTTTAGCAGCCCCCCTCTTCTCGAAGCTGGATCCCTTGATTGGGCACTGGGTGCCAGACAATGCTGGCACACTGGTAGGCCACTGGCAAACCTGACAAGATTTGAAGGGTGACCTTTGGGAGGCGGGAAGAACCTGTGCCTCCCATTTAATTCCTGAGCCACCATTAAATTCCAGGAGTCTTGGTAGACTGACATGTGGCCTCTCCCATGATTAAGTGGGCCCAGCCACCATGTTTCCTGTTGCGACAGACTGGATTAAATTTCATCCCATGTATCGAAATGGTTTCTGCTGTGCTTGCACCTTTTGCTTATTGGTTAACTATAATGTATTAAAGAAAGGCAGTGAATGTTGCAAGTTGCAGCATTATCAGTGATGGGGCTGTCATAGAAGTGGCAATAGGTGGTAAACCTACCATTTCCAACCCTATTACAGCAAAACATGGACTGTCTACCAGCACCACATTAAGATCCTTGAGAGATTCCAGCAGCGGTGCTTGCATTGAATCCTGGGAGGAGTCTGGACTAATGCGAGCATCCTCATGAAGCTGCATCTACCAGCATTGAAGCCCTGCTCCTGTTGAACCAACTCCGATGGACAGGCCATTGCGTTCAGAGGCCCGCAAACCGCCTCCCTCGGCAGGTTCTCTCCATTGGCCAACGCTCAAAGAGTAGCCAGAGGAAAAGGTGTAAGGATACGCTCAAGGTTGCCCTAAAGCACGGAGGCATTAACACCACTGACCAGGAGGAGAATGCTGCCGATTGCTTGGTATGGCACCACCTGGTCCATCAAGGTGCAAGCCACTTCGAGGCTCAGCGATTTGACAGCGAGGTGGAATGGCAGCGGCAGAGGAAGGAGAAGGAATCCAATCCGGGGCTCGATTTCCACTCCCCTGCGCAACAATATACCCCAAACTGTGGGAGAACATGTGGATCCAGAATTGGGCTCCTAAGTCACCTGAAATCTCACCAAGCCTGGCGGACATCATCCTCAATTCTGAGCGACCGCTGATGATGATGATCAGTGATCGGGCTATTATAGAAGTGGCAATAGATAGTAAACCTACCATTTCCGTTATAAACCCATGAAGGTGTCAGACCAGAGAAACTTGGATCAGCTTCCTGTAGCAACAGTTTGGAAACTGGAAAAGATTTTAAAAAGGACCTTCAGTTATATTAAAAAAAACCAGCAATTATAGCCTTTGTCCCTTAATGTAGCTTATGAACCATACAATATTCTCAGACCAAATAGTAGCATAGATTGTCTTCTATTTGTATATTTTCAGGCAATCTAAGGTTTGGGGATTTGTGAATCAGTTGTTCTTTCAGGTCCTGCATTACTGGTGACTCCTATAAGTGGTCCTCATATTCTTTATGAACCAGGGTGAATTTTTCAATGTGCAAAATCTAGTTAGGCAATAGCATGACCTATCAGCTACTGAGGCCAGAATTTTCCAGCCCCTCCTGTTGGCGGGGTCTTCTGGTCCAGCCAAAGTCAATGGACGTTTGAATGGCTCGCCGAACCTGCCGTGGCGGGGGCTGGAAAATCCCGGTGTGAGAATTTGCATACGCTGCCGTGTGCAGACTGAAAACGTTCCACTAAAACAAGGCATATTTTCAAATGAGCAACCAGTTTATTTTACATAAAATAAATGAATGAGCAATGAACAGTTTCCTATGCAAAGATATATCAGTTATGAAAAATCATCAGTATGCAACTTCATTATGTCTCTACATAGCCTCAATTTTAAAGGCAGCATTGAAATCTTTTAAAAATGCAATAAACTGCTATTGATGTCTGATCCAACTTAGCCCAGTTATTGCTGAAATCTCCATCCATGCCTTTGTCATATCCAGACTCAATTATTCCAATACTTCCCTGACTAGTTTCCCATCCTCTATCCTCCATGAACCTCAGCTCATCCCTACACTCTGCTGCTCATATCCAATCACCTACTAGGTTTGCGCCCTCATTCGTCTCCCAATATCTCCAATTTAAAATTCTCATCGCCATAGCAAAAGCATTCATAGCTTTAATCCCCCAACTGCTCCCCTGATTCTCTGTAACCCCTCCAGAATAGCATACCCTCTCTTCGAACTCCCTATTCCTTTGGGGTGAATTTTAACTTGCAGGGGCATATGGGTTTGGGAGAGGGTGGGGGTTAAAAGTGTGGAAATTGACAGCATTTGGAAATGCAACTGAAACTCACCAGGGTGCACTGAAGAACTCCCCTTTGAGAAGGGTAGGTTGTCACTTTTAGTATGTTAATCACTCAATTAGAGTGATGTTGCAATGGCTTTTGGAATTTGGCTGTGGGTACAGAGGTTTCCCAGGTTTCTTGGAACTCACCAGTGAAAGCAAGGTGAGAACACAGTGGCAACTGAGGGCGTGACAGCAATAGACACCAATTAGTACTGAAACCTCACAACTGGTTTCTTACTGTCTGAATTTTATTCACCATACTAATGCCGTGAGGCAATTTCACAACTTAAGATGCTACATTCACAACTTTGGAGGTTTGTGTATCTGATCTCCACTTTGAAGCTGTGATCCATCAGATCAGCGTGGTGCCACTCGTGCTGTTTTACTTTGGACGTCAGATGGGGACCGAGATGACCAGCAGCATCAACAGCACCAGCTGCAGCAGGGAGAGAACCAGCAGGAGTAACAACAACTTGCGCCTCACTACTCCAAAGGGGAGAGGGATGAGCAGCGCAGAGAGAGACAGCTTGCAGGAAGCCATACCAACCAAGCAGGGTAAATTTCCTTGACATGTTGGAACACCAGCACCTCAGGAGATTCAAGGTCATGCATCAAGTGGTGGCAGACATTTGCAACCTGCTGGAACAAAACGTGCTGCCAAGTGGATCTGCTGGCCATGCTTTACTAGTGGCTGTCAAAGTCACTACTGCCCTGAACTTCTTCCCCTCTGTTCCTTCAGGGCTCTGCTAGAGACACTTGTAGAGTCTCTCAGTTGACCACCTACAAATGTAAAAGATATGCAACTAACGGTTTGTTTGCTAGGGTAGGCAATTGTGTCAAATTTGCCACAGATGATGCCAGCCAGTTTGAGCAGGTACTCGGGTTTGCAGTTCTAGCTGGCTATCCACAGGTTCTAGTACAGATACAATAAGTGGGACAAATCCAATTTGACCAATTACCACCCATTATTCTATTCTCAATCATACAAACATACAAAATAGGAGCAGAAGTAGGCAATTTGGCCCCTCGAGCCTGAGCCGCCATTCATTAAGATTATGGATGATATGTTTGTGTTTTGAATTCCACATTCCCACCTACCCCCAATAACCTCTGATTCCCTTGCCTAACAAAAATCTATCTACCTTCGCCTTAAAAATATTCAATGACCCCGTCTCCACTGCCTTCTGAGGCAGAGAGTTCCAAAGTCACACAATCCTCTGAAAGAAACAATTTCTCCTCATCTCTGTCTTGAAAGGGCGATCCTTAATTTTAAAACAAAGCCCCCTAGTTCTGGTCTCACCCCCCACAAGAAGAAACATTCTTTTGACGTCCACCTTGTCAATTCTGTTCAAGATCTTATATACTTCAATTAAATCACCCCTCACTCTTCTAAACTCCAGTGGAAACAAGCCCAGCCTGTCCAACCTACCTTCATAAGACAACCTACTCATTCCAGGTATCAACCTAGTAAATCCCCTCTGAACCGCCTCCAACACATTTACACCTTTCCTTAAATAAGGAGACCAAAAATACACTCAATACTCGAGATGTGGCCTCACCAATGCTCTGTATAACTGAAGCATAACATCCTTACATTTATGTTAAATTCCTCTCATAATAAAAGATAGCATTCCATTAGCCTTAACTACTTGCTGTACCTGCATACGAACTTATTGTGACTAATGCACTAGAACACCCAGATCCCTCTGCACTTCGGCATTCTGAAGCCGTTCTCCATTTAAGTAAGTCTCTGCTTTTTATACTTCCTGCCAAAATGACAATTTCACATTTTCCCACATTATACTCCATCTGCCATATTTCTGTCCACTCACTCAACCTATCCCATATTCGTCTGCAACCTCATGTCCTCTTCACAACATACTTTCCTGCCTATTTTAGTGTCATCTGCAAATTAAAGCTAGCATGCCTCCACTCCCCTCATCTAAATCATTGATATAATTTGTAAAAAGTAATGAGAGGTGTTGTTGATAAAGCTAACAAACAGCACCTACTCACAAATAACATGCTCACCATGCTCAGCTGAGTTCAGCCAGGACCACTTGGCTCCAGATTTCAGCACAGACTTGCACCAAACATGGATAAAGGAGCTGAGTTTCAGAGTTATGATCGACTGCCATGAAATGAAGGCAGTATTTGACTGAATGTGGCATCACTCATGTAAAACTGAAGCCAATGGGAATTGGGGGAAAACAGGGAAAAATCTCACTGGCTGGAGTTATAGCACAAATGAAGATGATTGTGGCTGTCGGCAGCTAATCAACAAGACACAAATCAGGAGTGTGATGGAATACTCTCCACTTGCCCAGATGAGTGCAGTTCCAACAACACTCAAGAAACTCAATGCCATTCAAGGCAAAGCAGTCTGCTTGATTGGCACCCCATCCACCACCTCAAAAATTCACTGTCTCCAGTACTGGAGCATTGTGGCTGCAGTATGTACCATCTACAAGATGCACTACAGTAAAGCAACAAGGCTCTTTTGACAGCACATTCCAAACTTGTGACATCTATCACTTAGAAAGACAAGGGCAAACAGGTGTATGAGGACACTACCTGCAAGTTCCCCTCCAAGTCACACACCATCTGACTTGGAACTGTAACACCAGGCCTTCATTGTCACTGGGTCAAAATCCTGGAACTCCCTATCGAACAGCACTGTCGATGTACCTATCACCATATGTACTTCAGCAGGTCAAGAAGGTGGCTCACTGCCATCTTCTCTAGGGCAATCAGGGATGGATCATAACAACTGGCTTTGCCAATGATAGTCACACCCCATGAACAAATAAAAAAAATCTAATGTGGGACTTCACAACTGTGCACATGTGCAAATTAAGATCACTCTGGAATATTCATCAACTGCAAGGGCTTCCACTCCATCAATGTGCAGTTGGTGTGTAATCAAAAGACATATTTATGTAGGTGTGTGCACAATTCCCAGGCAGCTGCCATGATGTTTTTGCCCCTCCTCAGTCCACCTTCCTTGATCCCTTTGCACATTGAAACAGACTTACCGACTGGCTGCTGGAGACAAGGGATACTCACTTTAAAACATGACTGCCAACACCAGTGAGCAACTCAACCATTGAGGCCAAGGTGCTTTACAATGGAAAGCCATATGACAATCCAATGTGTCACTGAACAAGCCATTGGCATCCTGAAGATGTGTTTCTGGAGAGTGGGCGGATTTGGAGATGCCTTTCAATATGCACCATCTAGAATCTCCAGAATGGTCATGGTGTGCTGTACTCTGCGCAACATTGCACAGCAGATATGTTTGGACCTAAGGAGGAACAAAGTCCAGAGCTTAGATCCTCTTCAGACCATTCTGAGGAGGAAGAAGCAGAGTGTGCACAGCACCAGCGGGCCCACATTGCTGCCAGGATGCCCTCAGTATTGCAATGTTCACAAGTTCAACACTTCCCCCACCAAACTGCACCCCGCCCTTCCCACCCACACTTTCCTCAATACCTGCAAACAACTAAGTATGCCTTTCACAGTTCATCATTGCTCAGCATCAATTCTTGTCTTACCATTTGTCATGAGTGAAAAGACCACTTGCCAGGCAGCAACCAAAAATGGGCAATATAGGAAAGTCATGGGAGCAAATGATATTTACATGGTTCAAATACTAAATAGAAGCTCAACATTCTAACATTGTGAAACAACCCATGTGCATATCCTTGTGGAATTACAAATCTTTCCTCTTCCTAGCACGTCAATGGGGTGCAGCCCTCGTGTCTTCAGCTGAGGCACAAGTTGCTTAGATTCCTGCTCTGCCATTGCAAAGCTCTTGTCTAATGTCCACTGGGTTTCAGAGTCCTTCTCCACCTCCTCCTGTGTGAGGCAGACTTTGCCATGGCTACATGAAGCAACATGTGGGTAACTGGCTTGGGAGAACGGCGTTGTTGGGGGGGACGGGATGCTGGTGGTGCAACAGGTGAGAAGTGGAATCACTTTGAACCTATTCCCCACTTCCTTGTTTTCTTCCATCATCACTCCCATGGCCCACACACTCTCCCCTCTAGCAACGAGCTGGCTAGCTTTGTCATCTGTACTCCTGTGAGTAGGACTGTACTCCTGTGAGTAGGAAAAGGACAGTTAAACAGATAGATGGAGAACACTTGTTAAGCCTGACTGTGAAGGAGGGACATACATTTCATAAAGGTGAGGGTGGGTGTCAGTGGTGGATGGACAGGTGGCAGTGTGAGGAAGTACATCGACAGAGAAGGATGGGCGCACCAGCAAAGTAAGTTGGTATGAGGAGTGATGAGCTGAAGTAGATTTGAGAAGGCAGAGCAAGAGGTTTGGAGTGACAGTCACATCGAGATGTAAGTGAATGTGCTAGTGTACGCATCTCTCCTGCTCTCCTTAGGCCATTAAACCACTTTCAGCATTGAATCAAGTGGCGTGGCACCACATTCCTGTTGCTGACCTCCTCTGCTACCTCCAGCCATACCTTCTTGGTGTCAATGACAGGCTTCTTCCATTAGCAGGAAATGATATCTCCCTGCAGGCCCTCACAGTCCCCAGCATCACATCCAGGGAGGTACCACTAAAGTGAGGTGCAGACTCGGAATTTGCACTCCATTCTGTCACTTTCTTGTGTTCTGTTTATATCTCTAGAATCCATCAAATTTGATGCTTGCAATACCCCTTCAAATACTGGAGTTGAAATCTACTCATGTGAGCCAGCATCACACTTGATCAAGCTAATTGTTTGGGAAACCAGGAAATAATATATTAACACACTGGCTGGGTTTAAAAGCACTGACAGTCAGGCTGTGCTTGATTGTGTGTTTTCACTACCCCTCGCTCCCATTGCGCCGTGAAGTTAAAATGTAGCCCTTTAATCCTGGCCTCTTGTGCCCTCTCAGAATTATGGTGGAACATGAAGCCCTACAGAAATTCATCCTCAAGGTCTTTTAATTTGTTCCGTGTACCAGATTGCGACATCAAAAATAAAAATGGTCCCCTATTTAGAAAATGTTAAGTGTTTGAAAGGGGCACACATATCTTAGTTCAGGGGATGAAAACATCAAAATAATTGTGCACTGCTTTCATTATGATGACGTCAAATGTTGCAATACTGTATTTTAATGTGATTTACTGTGTTTGTACGCAAATGATAAAAGAAATTTGTCAAATTCTTTTTCTTGAAGACACCATTCCTTTAAGGATATCACTAAGACGCTGCACGTTTATTTCCTGCTGGTTGAAAAAAATTTGGTATGTATCCACTGGAACCTCCTATCAAAACGAACCCCTTGATGCCATGGAATTTGAAAAATTCTGCCCGTTGTGTTTTGCTGGCTGATGTATCCAAGTTATCAGTGGTTTCACTCTCTGAATTAACGATGACCAGGAGAAACTAGATCAAGAGTCTTGTTTAATTCATTTCAATTTGAGAAGTCTTCACTGCGGAGGATATAAATAATATCCCAGAAGTGTGAATCAGGAGGTGAAAGGGAGGGAGGAACTTAAACAATTACAATCACCAGGGAGAGGTTAATGAGAAAATTATTAGAATTAAAAGCTGACAGGTCCCCAGGTACTGACAGACTTCACTTTGGGGTCTTAAAAGAAGTGGCTGTGGAAATAGTAGGTGCATTGGTTTTAATTTTTCCAAAATTCTATAGATTCTGAGAAGGTCCTAATCAGATTGGAAAATAGCAAATGTGACTCCTCTATTCAAGAAAACAAGAAACTGCAGCTTAACACCTGTCGTAAGAAAAATGCTGGAATCTGTTGTTAAGGAGGTTATGATGGGACACTTAGAAAATTTCAATCCAATCAGGCAGAGTCAGCATGATTTTGTCAAAGGGAAATCATTTTTGACTAATTTACTGGAGTTCTTTGAGAAAGTAACAAGCAATGTAGATAAAGGGGATAAGTTGTACTTAGATTTCCAAAAGGCATTTGATAAGATGCCACATCAAAGGTACACAAAATAAGAGCTCATGGTGTAGAGGGTAATATATTAGCATGGATAGAGGATTGGTTAGCTAACAGGAAAGAGAGAGGGGCATAAATGTTTATCTTAGGGTTGGCAAGATATGATGAGTAGAGTGCCACAAGGATCAATGAGGGGGCCTCAACTATTTACAATTTATACCACAGAATCTTTACAGTGCGGGAGGCAGCCATTCAGCCCATCGAGTATGCACTGGCTCACTGAAAGAACATTTCACCTAGTCCCACTCCCCTGTCTTATCCCCTGAAACTTTGCACATTCTTTCTTTTCAGATAATAATCCAATTACCTCTTGAATACCTCGATTGAACCTGCTTCCACCACACTCTCAGGACATTAGTTCCAGACTCCAACCACCCTCTGGATGAAAAAATATTTCCTCACATCACTTTTATTCATGTTGCCAATTATTTTGAATCTTTGCCCTCTGGTTCTTGATGCTCTCAAGTGGAAACAGTTTCTCCTTGTTCATACCCCTCAGCATCTTGAATACCTCAATCAAGTCTCCTCTCAGCCTTGTGTCTCCAAGGAAAACAGTCCCAAACGCTCCAATCTATCCTCATAACTACAGTTCTTTATCCCTGGAATCTTGTGAATCTCCTCTGTACTCTCTCCAATGGCTTCACATCCTTACTTAAATATGGCACACAGAACTAGATGCAGTACTCCAGATGAGGCCTAACTACTGTCTAATATAGGTTCAACATGACCTCCTTACTCTTGTACACAATGCCCCTATTAATAAAGCCTAAGATACTATATGCTTCATTAACTGCTCTCTCACATGCCCTACCATCTTCAATGACTTATGTACACATACACTGAGGTCCCTCTATTCCTGCACCTCCTTTAGAGTTTCTCCCTTTATTTTAAACTGTCTTTCCATATTCTTCCTGCCAAAATGAATCACCTCACACTCCCCTGCATTGAACTTCATCTGCCACTTGATTGCCCAACCCACCAACATATCTATGTCCTCTGAAGTTCAAGATTATCCTCATCATAGTTGACAACATTGCCAATCTTCGTATCATCTGCAAATTTTGAAATAATGCCCTGAACCCCACAGTCTAGGTTATTATTATATATCAGGAAAAGTAAGGGTCCCAACGCTGATCCTGGGGAACTCCACTACAAACCTTCCTCCAATCTGAAAATCAGCCATTTATCACAACACCTTGTTTCCTGTCACTAAGCTAATTTCTTATCCAAGTGTTTACTTTCCATTTTATTCCATGAGCTAGAATTTTGCTCACAAGTCTGTTGTGTGGCATTGTATCAAATACCTTCTGAAAATCCATATACACCACATCAACAGCATTGCCCTTATCAACCTTCCCTGTCACCTTCTCAAAAAACTCCAGCAAGTTAGTTAAATGTGATTAACCCTTAACTAATCCATGCTGGCTTTCCTTAATTATCCTGCACTTGTCTAAGTGACTACTGATTTTGTCCTGAACTATAGTTTGCAGAAATTTCCCGACCACAGAGGTTAAACTGACTGGTCTGTAGCTGCTGGCTTTATCCTTGCACCAGTTTTTGAACAAGGGTGTAATATTCATAATTCTCCAGTCCTCTGGCACCACCCCTGTATCTAAGGAAGACTAGAGGATTATCACTAGTACCTCTGCAATTTCCACTCTCACTTCCCTCAGTACCCTTGGATGCATCTCATGCAGTCCTGGGACTTTATCTATTTTAAGTAAGAATATCCTTCCTAACACCTCATCCTTCTTAACTGTAAATTCTTCTAGTGTACTAGTTACTGCCTCTCTCACCTTGGCCTGCGTAGTATCATCTTCCTTTGTAAAGACAGATGCAAAGTACTCACTTAATACCTCTGATATTTCTCCAGCCTCCACATGCAAGTCCCCTATTTTATCCCTAATCGGCCCTACTCTTTCTTTTACCACCCTTTTATTATTTATATGCTTATAGAAGACCTTGGGATTCACTTTTATGTTAGCTGCCTGTCTCTTTTCATGCTCTCTCCTTGCTTTTCTTATTAGTTTCTTCACTTCCTCTCTGGTCCTTCTATTTTCAACCTGATTCTTAATTATGTTTTCTGCCTGACATCTGTTGTATGCACACTTCTTCCTTTTCATCTTCACCTCTATCTCTCTCGTCATCCAGGGTGCTTTAGATTTATTTGTCCTACCTTTCCCCTTAAAGGGAATATACCTTGACCTTGCCTGCAATACTTTTGACCCCTCTGAAACATCCTCTCTCTCCAGTACTGTAATGGAACCTTTAATCAATGCTGCCACTACCTTCCACCTTTTCTTCCTTTCCTGCCTTTCCTACACACCTTGTGCCCAGAAGTATTTAATGCCCAGAATGCCGTTCTTTGAGGTCTCTGTTATAGCAATAATATCATAATTCCATTTGTCAACCTGTGTCTATAGTCCCCAAACTTATTAACTACGCTCCATGCATTTACATACACACACATTAATCCTGATTTAGGCTTTTTTACTTTTCCCTTTACTCTGACCTCCTCTAATGATTTACTATTGCCTATATCAATGACTTGGATGGACAGACTGAATATATGGTTGCTAAATTTGCAGATGGCACAAAGATAGGCAGGAAAGCAAGTTGTAAGGAGCCTGCAAAGGGACATAGATTGGTTAGGTGAGTGAGCAAAAATTTGGCAGATGGAGTATAATGTAGGAAAATGCAAACTTGTCCACTTTGGCAGGAAAAACATAAAGGCAGTATATTGAATTCAGCTATACAGGGCATTGGTGAGACCGGATCTCGAATGCTTTGTGCAGTTTTGGTCTCCTTATTTAAGGAAGGATGTAAATGCGTTAGAGGCGGTTCAGAGGAGATTTGCTAGATTGATATCTGGAATGAGCAGGATGCCTAATGAGGATAGATTGGACAGGCTGGGCTTGTTCCAACTGGAGTTTAGAAGAGCGAGGGGTGACCTGATTGAAGTATATAAGATCCTGAACGGTCTTGACAAGGTGGACATGGAAAGGATGCTTCCTCTTGTGAGTGACTCCAGAATTAGGGGGCACTGTTTAAAATTAGGGGTCGCCCTTATAGGGACAGAGATGAGGAATATTTTTTTCTCTGGGGGTTGTGTGACTTTGGAACTCTGCCTCAGAAGGCAGTGAAAGCGGAGTCACTGAAAAATTTTAAGGCAGAGGTAGATAGATTCTTGCTAGGCAAGGGAATCAAAGGTTATTGGGGGTGGACCAAAATGTAGAACTCGAAACACAAACAGATCAGCCATGATCTCATTGAATGGTGGAGCAGACTTGAGGGGCCGAATGGCCTACTTCTGCTCCTATTTCGTATGTTCATGTGTTCGTAAATGGAGAAAGATTGCAGAACTCTGAGGTAAAGGGGGATTTGGATGTCCTGGCACATGAACCACAAAAAGTTAGTATGTTTAGGTACAGGAAGTGATCAGGGAGGCAAATGGAATGTTGTTTATTGCAAGAGGAATGGAATCTAAAATAGAGATGCTTTGCTACAATTGTACAGGATATTGTTGAGACAAAATCTGGAATACTGTGTACAGTTTTGGTCTCCTTATGGAAGAAAAGATATAAATGCATTAGAAGCAGTTCAGAGAAGGTTCGCTCAACTGATACCTGGGATGGGGGGTTACCTTATGAGGAAAGGTTGGTCAGGCTGGGTCTGTTTCCATTGGAGTTCAGAAGAATAAGAGGTGATCTTATTAAAACACATAAGATCCTGAGGGGACTTTACAGGGTGGATCTTGAAAGGGTTTTTACCCTTGTAGGAGAGACTAGAAAGAGGGGACACGGTTTAAAAATACGGGTCTCCCATTTGAGACGGAGGTGAGGAGAAATTTTCTCTCTGATGGTCATGAGCCTTTGGAACACTCTTCCCCAGAAAGCAGTGGAGGCAGGGTTATTGAATGCTTTTAAGGCAGAGGTGGTTAGATTCTTGATTAACAAGGGAATCAAAGGTTACCAGGGGTAGGTGGGAATGTGGAGTTGAAGCCTGATTCAGATCAGTCGTGATCTTATTGAATGGCGAAGCAGGCTCCAGGGACCAATTGGCCTGTTCCTGCCCTTAATTCACATGTTCCTATGTAAATAAAAGCTGGCATAAACTCAACAATATATAATAAATAAAATCATTGAACAAATAGATTGGGTGAATTTCCTTACTATTTTCAGTGCCATTAGCAGTATTGAAACAATGTGGGAAATTATTTTAGCAAGGTAAGAGTGTTTATCGGGTTCACCATCCACAAAGAGATGAGAATTCACATGGTACATTCTAGTAACTAGTGTATAGAGTATAGGTTCTCTGATATAATTGCTTGGTCATGCTATTATACATCTAAAATATTGGGCAGAAAAGGATCATATAATACATGAAGTCAGTTCATGGGAATAACCAACAATATTGAACTTGAAAAAATACCTCACTTAAAAACCCAAACATGTGACAGGTAGTATTTGTAGAGTTGAAATCAAATTGGCATTGCCATACACAACTTTTTATACTATAAATATTGCACCTTACAGAATCTTAAGATTGAAGATCATCTATATATAGCCTTTATACACTAACTGAATTGGGCTGATCTGATTTGTAAAAGTTATTTAGAACAGTGCTTTAACTAAAAGCTTATTCTAGATCTATTACGATGAAGGATAAGCTTTTCAGTGTTGACAGATAATGTTAGTATTTCATTTTCTATTCTTTCCACAGAAACAGTAAGAGCAGGATAATTAATTACACTTCATAATTTTTCATGTGTTAACCAATAGCATGTTTCTGTTAACAATCGGACCTTAAAAAATATTAATAGACATACATCTATAGTCAATTTTCACCATAATATGAAATCTAATGTTTTTATACTATGTAAGCTCTTGGTAATTATTACAAGAATTATCCTAACTTCCATTACACATATTTATGGGCAATGTGACTGTATATTCAACCACAACTGGTCAAATTCCTGGAACTCCCTTCCTAACAGCACTGTGATGTACCTACACAATATGGACCACAGTGGTTCAAAAAGGTGGCTCACCATCACCTTTTCAAGGGCAGTTAGGGATGGGAAATAAATGCTGGCCTAGCCAGCAATGTTCACAGCCTATGAAATAATTTTTAAAATCATTACAGTAGTGATCACACTTAATGTTACCTGTATCCAATTGTCATGAAGGTTTGCTTTAAGTCAAATATTGATTTTAATCCACTGGCTGTAAACCTGAATTGAACTTTTAAAAACAGATTTTTTAAAACACAGACTAAAAGTAACTTGAAATCGCAGCCCATGATGGCTTCTGCAATTTGCAATACTAAACATTGCACATTCCAGTCCAATTGGAATGGAGACAGCCTGTCTGAAAAACCCACCAAAGAAAATGGCCTTTTGGGGAATGTGAAGGACTCACAGCTCCTGCCCCAATAACAAGGCATTAAGGCAATCATCTGAGGTATTCCACTGTCAGAGATGGACCATTAAGACCAATCATTTGGACAATAGGACCATGGCTAAGATAGCTTTCCAGAAATGAGCTCTTTAGTTACCCATGGAACACACAATTACCTTGTTTGGAATCCCGTGGCAGTTAGAGAACAAAGGTCACATGACAAACCAACCCGTTGTATTATTTAAGCTCATGTTTTCTCAGCAGAACTGGGGGACAAGCATCTGAGAAGCTGAGAAAAAAGACTCAAGAAGGGGTCCATCTTGCCTCACTCTCTCTCCAACTCACCTGGCAAGTTTCAAACCCTGTTTGCTGACCATGACCATCAGGGACACTACTGCTGCACACAGAAACTTCTTAGAAGAAATTCCCCCAAGCACTTGTCATGGCAGTGAACCATAGCCCGAATTACTTATGGACATATTGAACTTGTAAATAAGATGTGTTTTTTTTAAAAAGAGGACATACAAGCAAAAGCTGGCTGAGACTGTAAAGTAACTACTTGCTGGAAAATTCCTATGTGGATTATGCTTGAACAATCTGTCCAGAGAACAGAAAAGGTGTCAAGGCCTACTTCAGACAGAGACACTTCAAAGGAAAATATGCAATGCAAAAACTGAACTGTTTTCTCCTGTGGTTGCGGAGATAATGAAGGCCATTTACCATCACTGGTGAGATATATCCCAGACTGTGGACATGATGCGAGTTGAAAAGAAAGCAGAGCTGGGCTCTGATATCCTTTCCAGAGATACACAAGAAAAGGGGTTAAAAAGCCAACTGCAACCTTAGTTCTGGGTGCTAGTTTTGGTGTTCCAGGCCTGGTGTGCAAGGGTGTGCTGTGAAGGTCACAGCTGAAGAACATCAACTAGGCAAGCCTGCGCTTGCAGGTAAAAATGTCCCCTCTCTCTGAGTCCTGGAAGCAAGTTGCAAGTCAGCAAAGCCAGAGTCAAAAAGGAAACAGGACAGCTCCTTTCAACTAATCTCCAAACCAACTGCTCAACTGCCCAAAGTCAGCTCTACTGGAATCATCCAATTTAATGGCTACAATGTGTCATCATCTACTCCTCACGGACCAGCCAAAGACTGATTCGTATATCTTTTTAATGTTTATTTCTGGATTCACTTCCCATTTCTAATCTGCGTGTACGTCATTACAATTTTCTTCTCATGCTTTAGTAACTAATAAACTCACTCTTTCTTTAACTCAAGAAAGCCTGGTTAAATTGGCTCCTTTTAAAACATAAATACATTTTGCCTGGGAAAAGGCATTCATGAGGGAAGGGATCCTTTTCAAATTAACATTGGTGCTAACAACTGAGGGGGTTGAATAAAGAAGGGGTGCCATTTCATCCCTCCTCATCAGGGAGCATAACAATTTTGAGTACCTCATCTGTATCATAACAAATTGGGGGAATCTCACATGGGGACTGGTTGTAACAAATTGGGGGCTCGGTGCTGGAATTGTTCCCACAGACGAAACGAAAGAATTAGTGTGGGGAAAGTAAATTGTTCCTATGGAACCAATTTTTACAAATTCTTGAGTCTGTACTACTAAATTATAGAAATGTCCACATTTGACGCCAGTGCCTTTCTAGGAGAATTAGGGGAAGTCACTTTTGAGGATGTAAAAGTTCTGTCCCTCAAACAGTTAAAAGACTTAGCGAGGCACTTGGGATTAGAATTTCGCCTGAAAGCAAGAAAATCCAAAATCTTAAAAGGGGTGGCCAACAGTCTGCAGTGGAAATTGAGGACGATGGAACAGATAGAGTAGTGGCAGAGAGATTAAAATTGGAGCAGCAGAAAATAGAATTTCAGGAAAGAGAAAAGAAAAGGGACAGAGAAAAGAGAGAAAGAGGAAAGGTGGGAAAGGGCATGGAGAGAGCAGAGAGAATTTTAGGACAGAGAAATGGAAAGGGAGTTTAAGCTAAAGCTGCACAAGCTGAGGGGCAGGAATCTTATTATGTCCCTTGAAGACACCACTAGTTCAGACTTAAGGGCTGAGGCAATCTACTTTAATCCCTAAGTTTGATGAAGCAGAGGTAGAAGCCTTCTTTATCTCTTTTGAGCAGTTAGTACAGCAGTTGAAGTGACCAGTCCAACACTGGTCCTTATTACTGCAAAGTAAACTTTTGGGGAAAGCTCATGAGGTTTACTCCCTCTTGCCTGAGGAAAGCGTCACTGACTATGAGGCAGCACAAGGGGCTATTTTAAATGTGTACCAGTTAGTGCCGGAGGTGCACTGTCAGAAATTCCGTACACTCAGCAAACAGCCTGACCAGACGTACCTGGAGTTTGAAAAGCTTAAGGAACTTGCTTTTGACCAGTGGGTGCGAGCACTTAAAACAGAAGCTACTTACAAAAACCTCAGTGAAATATTTCTCCCTGAGGAGTTTATAAACTCCATCCCTTCTCAATAAGGACACACCTAGAGAAACAGAGGGTAACAGGGGCCAGGCAGGCAGCCACACTGGCTGATGATAATGAGCTGTTCCACAAAGCCTTGTTCCAGAAGAGACCCTCCCTTAGTCACCCCCAACCAACTGGAAAGGATAGAGGTGGAGAGAGTGATAGGAAACTGAGCGCCCATGGGAGAGGGGGAAATGCTGGGGGGACCTTATCAGGAGAGAAAGGGTGGTGCTGAGATGAAAAGTAAGGCCAAGAAGCCTTCCGAAAGGTAGGGCACATCTGACCCAACTGCTGGATGTTATGGGAAATACCAGTGGGATTTATTGGTGCACATACCCCCTGTGCAGAGAATGGGAGTCAATCAGAGTGCATAGCAGACCAGGCTATGGCTCTGACTGCACCTGCGAATCCCTGTAGATGTGCTCCTGAGAGTCCAGATGAGGTTAAACAAATCCCTGAGAGTTACAAGGATTTCATATCCAAAGTTAGGGTGGCCACATTTCCCCAGGGTGAGGCTAGTAAGCCTGTAAAATAGTTAGTGATACTGAGGGATACAGGGGCCAGTCAAACTCTACTGCTGGGAAAAGGCATGACCTTCTCACCAGAGAGTGCAGTAACTGTTAAGATATTGGTAAAGGGGATTGAAGAAGGTACATGCCCATCCCCTTATACTGGGTGCATCGGGAGTGTGACCTTGTGTCAGGACAAGTGACTGTGAGAGCCGTCCCCAGTTTGCCTGTGGACAGGATTGACCTGCTCCTTGGCAATGACCTGGTGGGATCAAAGGTAATAGCATCCCCAGTGGCCTCAGAGAATCCCATTGAGGCCAGGGAGACAGAACAGCTGCAGGAGAAAGTGTCTGGCATTTTCCCTGATGGTTTGGTAATGCAGTCTGTGGAGGCTGAAGTGGCACTGCAGACAGAAGACCCTCTGGTCTGGTTAAAGAAACCTTTACTTTGGGATTGCAGAAGACCCTAAGGAGGTAATAATCCTTGGTAGCGCCCCTGCAAGCTGACTCACTGTTAAAAACTGACAGACTCACAATGACTGCACACACTGAAGCTGAGGCAGAAGCAGTCCCTGAATGCCACTAAATTAAAAATAAGATACTGATGAGGAAATGGAGACCCCCCCCACAGACCTCCAAATTAGGAATGGACAGTGATCCACCAGATGGTGGTGCCACCAAGGTGCCATAGGCAAATATGCTGGCTAGACCAAGATCCAGCATCAGCCAGCATTTCTACTGGCCACACCTCCACAGGGATGTAGTAAGGTTTTGCAGAACCTTCCACATGCCAGGTTGTGGGAAAACCCCAATCTGCAATAAGACCTGCACATGTGATTCTCGTGCTGGCTTTTGGGGAACCATTCAGCAAAACAAAAGGGGGCTACCAGTATCTCCTTACCATCATGGACTTGGCTACCCACTTCCCAGAGGCTGTTCCCCTGAGAACCATATCTGCCAAAACAGTGGTGAGGGAATTGACCTAATTCTTTACCAAGTCTGGGCTGCCCACCGAGATCCAGATGGATTAGGGCTCAAATTTCATGTCCAAAATATTCCAGGAACTCATGGGTAACCTGGGTGTGACCCATCTGAGGTTTTCAGCGTATCACCCGTAGTTACAGGGGCCACTATAATGGTACCACCTGACCCTAAAACAATGATCAGGGCATACTGCCATGAGTACCCCCCTGCCTGGGATAAAGGGCGAGGTTTGCTTCAGTTCTCTATCAGGGAGTCACCCAAAGAGTTCACCAGTTTTGTTCCTTTTGAATTGGTTTATGGGCACCAAGGGCGAGGGCCTCTGAAACTAATCAAGGAGTGGTTTTTGGAACAGAAGGAGGAAGTGTCCATGTTACACTATGGCCAAGATTTCCCGGTTGGTGAGTGGGGGGGGCGGGGCCTGCTCGCCGATGTGTAAAATGACACGGGATGACATTGGGTGGAATTTCCAATGTCACCCCGCCCCATTTCAATTTTCAGGTCAGTGGGTGCTCAGCCGAATCAGCTGTGTGCCAGCCAATCTGTCAATGGCCAATTGACGCCATTGACAAAGTAATTAACATGATTAGTGGACCTGCCCGTCCAACCTTCAGGTTGGCGAGCACGCCAGGAGCCCTGGCGGGCATTGGAAAAATAATGAAAACTCATCCACAGGTGGGATAAGGTTTCATGTAGGCTTTAAAAAATTTAATAGAAGTGTAACTAAAAGTGATGGACATGTCCCAACTTATGTGACAGTGTCACATGAGGGGACATGTCAGGGAATTTTTTTTTTCTCTGTTTTTAACATTTTTTAATGTGGAGCCGATCTCCCTGAGGCAGCTCTCTCACACGCATGCGCAAAAGAGCGCACTCTCAGCTCAGGGAACCCCCCCCCCCGGCCTGCACAGGGAGCGTATTGCGCTTCCTTACGGATGTCACGCTGGGCGGGCCTTAATTGACCCACCCACGTAAAATGGCAGTGCGCCTCCAATCGGGGGCGCCCATTGGAGACGTGCCTCTAAGCGCTTGCTCCTGAACTTCCCCTCCAACGGGGGGAAAATTCTGCTCTATGTAACAGTGTTCCGGGAGCAACTCAAAAGAGCCTGTGATGTGGCCGAAAACACTTGAAAATCTCTCAGACAGCGATGAACAAACATGCCAGGGCCCCAACATTTCAGCCAGGAGACTGTATGTTAGTGCTCCTATCAATACCAAGTGAAGCCTTAAAAGCCTGGTTCAGTGGCCCGTACAAAGTAGCAAAGAAGCTCGGGGAAGTAAACTATCTACTTGAGACCCCAGGTCAGGAGAAAAAGCAAAGGCTCTGTCATGTCAACATGATAAAGCGATATCACAGCCGAGAAGCGGACAAACAGGTAATGGTCTGTCCCATTGCCACTGACCTAGAGGATGAGGGTAGCAGTGGGGATGAAATGGAGGGCGACGCGGGTGAAACCAAAATTGAACCCCCTACTACCCAGCCAACCAACACAGGGATACTAGTGAATTTAGACTCCTTATTCACCCACCTAAGTGCAGAACAGCGAGCAGACTTGATGAAGCTGCATTTGAAAGCTTATGCAGAGACAAATCAGGCTGCACCACACTTACTGCACAGTGTGTGGATGTGGGCAAGGCCCCTCCTACAAGACAACATCCCTATCGCCAAGGCCCAGAAAAGCTGGCCCAGGTTTGGGAGGAGATTAACTACATGCTGGAGCACCAACTAATGGAGCCTTGCAGCAGTAGTTGGAGCTCCCCAGTTGTGCTCATGCCCAAGCCAGACGGGTCCACAAGGCCCTGTACTGACTACCGAAAAATTAATGCAATGACCGGAGCCTGCTCCTACCTGATGCCCCAGCTGAAAGACTGCATGGATAGTGTACGTAAAGCAGCCTACATTACAGAGATAGATTTACTCAAGGAATACTGGCAGGTTCCCTTGACTGCCCGTGCATAGGAAATCTCCACCTTCGTAACTCTGGATGGGTTATGCCAGTGCCGAGCCATGCCATTTGGACACCAAAATGCCCCAGCCACCTTTCAAAGGCTGATAAACCAGGTAGTGGCGGGCTTATCCAATTGCATTGCATGCCTAGACAATCTCCTAGTGTACAACCTGGGAAACTCAGTTACAACAACTGGAAGCCCTCTTCCAGAAAGCACAATCAGCAGATCTAGTAGTCAATCTCACAAAGAGCGAATTCGCTAAGGCTCAAGTGACTTATCTAGGGCAAGTGGTGGGTCAAGGACAAGTACTGCCCAGGGCTGCAAAGGTACAAGCAGTAGCACAGTTCCCCATTCCCACAACAAAACAGGAAACCATGAGGTTCTTGGGGATGCGTGGGTTCTGTTGCAAGATCGCCCCAAACGTCAGTACAGTAGCTGCCCTCCTGACAGATCTACTACAGAACAAAGCAAAGGTAGTATGGGCTGAGAAATTCCAGACAGCTTTCGAAAAGCTGAAAGCCATTCTAATAGGTGAGCCTGTGCTCCAAACTTTAACCAAGCATTTAAAGTAGCCATCGACGTGAGTGATACCGGGGTAGGGACTGTGCTCCACCAGGAAGACGAGTCAGGGATAGAAAGACCAATCGGTACTTCTCCAAAAGAACCAAACAAGCATCAGAAATGATACTCCACAGTAGAGAAGGAAACCCTTGGTTTATTACTGGCTCTCAAACACTTTGAGATATATGTCCAAAATGGATACAGAGAGACCACAGTCTATACAGACCACAACCTGTTAACCTTTGTGGAAAAGTTTAAGTCACAGAATGCCAGGTGATTTCATTGGAGTTTGTTTCTCCAACCGGACCACCTACAAATTACCCACGTTGCCAGGAAATCAAATGTGTTGCAGGCGCCCTGTGCAGAACTTAAAGAGACCCGGTTAGAACTGAAGAACTATTGACCAAGGCTAGGAGAATGAATGTGTGTGTGAGTGTGTTTGTTGTTTTATATTCTCTTCTATTATATTTTATATTTTCTCCTTTTGTAATGAATTGAGAATGAATCTCACTTCATTCGTCATGTGGGGGAAGTGTCATTACAGTGGACCATAGTCCAAATTACTTATGGACATATTGAACTTATAAGTAAGACATGTTTTCTAAAAAATAGGACTGCAAGCAAAAGCTGGCTGAGAGTGTAAAGTAATCACTTGCTGGAAAATTCCTATGCAGATTACACATGACCAACTCGTACAGGGAATGGAATATCGCACCTAAAAAAAGTGTCAAGCCCTACTTCAAACAGAGACACTGCAAAGGGAAAGATGCAATGCAAAAACTGAACTGTAATCTGCTGTGGCTGTGAAGATAATGGAGGCTGATTACCATCTCCTCTGAGTTATATCCCAGACTGTGGACATGATGTGAGTTGAAAAGAAAGCAGATCTGGACGAAAGAGTTGTTTGTTTTTTTCCCCTTCCAGGAATACACAAGAAAAAGGGTTAAAAAGCCAACTGCAACCTTAGTTCTGGGTGCTAGTTTTGGTGTTCCAGGCCTGGTATGCAAGGGTGTGCTGTGAAGGTCACAGCTGAAGATCATCAACTAGGCAAGCCTGCGCTTGCAGGTAAAAATGTCCCCTCTCTCCAATTGCTGGAAGCAAGTCGCAAGTCAGCAAAGCCAGAGTCAAAAAGAATACAGCACAACTCCTTTCAGCCAACCTACAGAACCGAGAATTTCCAAACCAACTGCTCAACTGCCAAAGTCAGTTCTACTGGAATCATCAACTGATTGACTGCAGCTCGGGGGTGGGGGGGTGGTGTGCCAAATGGCCTTCTCTTGCTCCTATTTCCTATGTTCCATATTCTTAGGATTTGGCACTGGAAATTAGAATAGGTGGATAACAAGCAGGAGCTCAAGACTTCAGCATGAATGTGTCTTATATTTCACTATCAACCTCTTTTTAAGTGCAAATGGGGGTAGAAACATGCTAATCACCCACCTCACCTATGTATTGCTCAGAACTGCAAATAGGGAGCATAGTTTCATTCTGATACATATGTTATTCCCACTTCCCCAGTGAGAAAACTGTTGCCAATGGAGCTTTATAATAAGCACATCTTTCATTTGAGCCACATCACATAATCAGTTTCTATCTAGCATCTATGATCTCTTATTTATCTTTGCAGAGAGAAGAATGAATCACAGTTTTGCAGCAAATGTTTTCTCATATCTCAGTTCACACTGTTGATAACACAAACTGAGTTTAAAAGAAAGCTTGAACAAACAGATATGGACAACACTTCATTATATGGAAAAGATAATGAAAGCTTCTGTGATTCACCCTCTGCAGCCCATATGATAATTTACCAAAAAATACTTTACTTTCTTTATCAGCCATCACACACAGGCAACATGACATCAAAGATATCACTGCTGGCTAAGATCAGGAATTCACTGAGGTGGAAAATTAAGGGCCTGAACATGTGACTTATAGTCTGTGGTACACTGAATTGGAAGGAAAAACACTCTGAAATTGGTTGCCTTTAATAATTAAAAATTTCAAGCGGAGTTTTCTTCCTTCAATTGTGGTGAAGTGATTGGGAGACGCTGGGGGTGTGATCACCAAGGGAGATTTGCATTTTCTTCTCCCTTGAAACAATGGGTTGAATTTTACAACGCTTCAGGTGGTGGCAATGGATGTAGGGAGGCTGATAAAATAGCGGGGAGCTGTGTTAGGACAGCTGCCCATTGCTGTCTTGCTGCTGGGAGGTGTTCGGAAGTGGATTGGCTGCCCATTCCATGGAGCCGCCAGCATTTCGCCTAAGGCGGAGAGGCCCCCACCTGCAACAGCCCTGGAGGCCATTGGAGCCACATCCTGAACTGCCTCAGCAGTACCCACCTCTCCCTGTGGCACTGCTGAGGCCTGAGAGCTGCTGGTCCTCTGATTGGATGGCAGGCCAATTAGGAAGTCACCTCCTGTAAAATTACTGAGCCGGTCCCACTGCTGGCAAGTGCAGGCCCAGGCCAGCTTTCTGCTCTGGTGTTGGGGTCTAGAAACCCACAGTAAAATTCAGCCCAATGTGACTGTGGATGCACATGCAACTATCATCTGCCAAGACTCCTGATATTGCCTCTGTTTGTCAACCTCTATTAAGTTCTTAAGAGACCTTTTTTTTTTTGAAGCAGCAATAGCTTCAGAAGAAGATATATTTGTTGATAAGCTGGAATGCAATGGAGTTAGATGGATTTCAGTTTTGATGGTTCTGATAAAGCTTCTGGTATGCCATGAAAGGAAGTATTAAGAAATCTCTCCTGAAAAGAAACTCTGACCATTTCTCCCTGAAAATAAATATTTTAATGTTGAAATGATATACTCTTACCACATACATAGATGACATGGAGATATTTCTGCATTCCAGGAAAACAAGGGTCTCCAAAATAGCGGCTGTTGGCGATAATTTTACAGTTTTGTTTACCATAACAAATTGTAGATACAACTTCTAGGGCAGTGTGTGATAAACATTCTGCAGTACAGGAAAAAAGATAAAAATTAGCAATCACATTAACCACTTGGATTTGGTAGTGTACCAGAATAGCAACCTAGAGGTTATGAGTATAAATTACAACATGCAACCAATAAATTTAGTAATTTATTCACTAGTACTAAGAAAACACAATGAAAGTTGTTATTATGTCATAAAAATGTAACTGATTTATGAATGTCCTTCAGAGAAGGGAATATGACATCCCATCTTAATCTGGCCTACACTTGACTTGTGTGCCAGGTAATACATATCCTAATGCACTTTAAAATGGTCACTTATTGCCTAACTAGCGATTAGCAATGAAAGCAGTCTTGCCAAAGTCACTGCTATCCATAGGAGAAAAGAAGTCCAAACCACTCACATTTCTGATAATAGCTTCATATTTACAAGAATTTTCCATCTACTGTTGTTTGAGGTTAGAAAAAATATCTTACACCTTTTAAATTGTTCTTGAATTTTTTTTAAAGAGTTTTACGTTTTCCCTTGACCTAACCACCACTGATACTTGACCCAAGATCAGGAACTCTCTGGCCATGTGAAGTATTGTAGGTAGAACTCACATACCTCCAACAGAGTGGCATGGCCGTTGGAAAGAACAATATGCTGTATCAATAGCTATCTCTTTTAAAAAGAAACGTTCACAATATTTGATACTGTTGATCCCAATCTCAGATAATCTTCAAAGGCGGTAGGATTCCACCCTCAGTGTCCTCCCCTATGCAACAGTGACAACAAAATAGGAGATGTTGCAATATTGCCTATCCCAGCCTAGAAAGAGTCAGACACCCATAACCATAGTCACCTTCACAGCCACTGGCAATGCTGTCCATGACCTGATCTGAGACAGCAATTGTGGTTGGAGTAGGTGGTAGGTTTCAATGACGATAGCCTTAGTGAAGTGGAAACATCTGACACGTTCCTCATTGAGGCTCAAATAGTAGAATTCCTCTCTAAAAGCCCTTCTCCTCCTCTTCCCGCTTCCATAAGTTTGTGCTGCTCTGTGTTGCCTCTGCTCATTCTCCTTGCCATTTTGTTCCAAGGGGGTGCATACTGCTGCACCCAAGTCGGGGAGCAAATCAGTCGTGAAGAACATTGGAAATTAGGATAAAGACCTACAGCATGTGCCACACCATTTCCTATAGAGATCAGCATCTTTAACCAATAACGAAAACAACCAAACACTTGCACAATTGCATCAAGGGAAATCAATCAGCAACGTGAAAGTAGTTAATGAGCCCTTTAAAAAGTGCTGTTGGGGTGGCGGGACATCCTTTCTGCTTCTGAATGCATGCTCAGCTAAATGAGATGAAGAAAGACAGTTAGTTGGAGCATTGAGCTCCAAACTGGTAGTGCTGGTGTCAAATCAGTGTTACATGCCGATTGACATCACAACCTGCCTATTCTATTCACTGCGCATGCATCAACACATTCAACAAAATAACATCTGATGTGTTTGGCACCATAAGTGCACACGTGCACCATAGAGCTGAAAAACCGGGAACGACAGAGCCAAATTTTGCAACAAAAAATCTTTTCTTCCCTTACGTTTCAAATAGTATTGATTTTCTCACTGTTCCTTAAAGCAATTCTTTTGCCAAATGATTGATCGGACCATACTGTGCCAATTTACAAATAAGGGATAAAGAACTTCATCTAAGGTACCTGCCTTCTAGCAAAATGTTGCAAATCTACCTACGTTCTAATTCTCCTGTCCTATCCTGGCCTCTGCGTTGTGCTACTCAACCAACTTACCAAATCTAAAATGTAACATGGTAAATATGCCACCTCTTCAATTCATTTCACAAAACAAATTTGCTGTTTTATTACTAATGAGTTAGATTGCAGATATGCTAATAATTCACTAGGTTTTTATTCCAAATGGCCTTCAAATCTGAGGCATAGCTACAACAGTCTCTGCCCATTTCAGTTCAACAAATAAATAGATAAAATAAAAATGACTTATTTAATAATTCAAGGAATAATAGAAGACTACTTTGAGCAGGAGGTCTCACACTATTTCAGCTTTGCATCAGTTGCAGTATAACTGCAACCATTGCAAAGCAAACATCTTTGAACTTCCAGTAATAAAAAAATCTGACAGTTCATTAGCATTTTGGTAGCATTTGAAAATTGATTATCATTTGAATACCGGGGCTAGAATTTTGCTAAGCATACATTGTCAGTGAACCATTATGTATCAACAGAGAATAGGAATGATCTTACAGCCTAACTCAGTTTTATTCCAGCCTCTAGGCTGCTGTCCAAGTTTAATGTTTTAGCTTTTTATAAGGAATGGATGCTTTTAGAAAAACAGCTTGAATCTATTATGAGTACATGATCTCCCTGGTGTATCTGTTAACAAGATGACAAATGTCGATTTAACTGTGTTAGGTATTTTTGAAATCTAAAATCAGCAAAACATCCAACTCAAGCATCATTTTGTTTACAATTTATAATGTTTCAAAGTTCTGGCATCTCTATAATCACAATATTTTCCCTCCTCTTAATGCTATGCTGAATCTGTACTCCAGATATTCTTGACCATGAAATCCATTGTCCGGAAGCAGAAGCAAACAAATTAGAGATCTCTTTCTGCCTCAAGGCACATCAGATTTTCCATCACTTTGTTAATTAAAAGATGCCATTTCCTCAGGAATTCATCAAAACTCCATCAGATTTGGCTTCTAACCAAGTCAAGCTTTTCATATTATCATTTTAACATTGGCAATAATACTTCAGTCCCACAATTTAAAAAAAAAACACATAGTTGTTGTAATGATCCTGAATTCCTCATCTGAAGTTACTGAACCCACATCCAGATTAACATTCTGATCAAATCTAAATTTCAAAGGAAACATCTTTATCCATAAAGGGCCAAGGAAAATTTGTCAGCCATCTGGAATTCTTTGGCACTATCCTGGGATCCTTAGCAATATCTGTTCCTGCCTTAGTACACAAAACCTGAGTAGCATCTTTGGATTGCTCTAATATAGGATATGCACACATTACATGGTGATGTATCCCAATCATGCTGCTGCCCATAAATCTGAGAATAACTACAGCACTCTCGTCCCATTTCAGCTCAACACAAATGATGTGAGACCACTTTCAGCTGGACTTTCACCATTTTCACATTGCTTCTGCTTTACATCAACCACATTATAACTGCAGCCAATGCAAAGCAGACTTCTTAAAACTTCTAGATGATAAAAAAATGATTATTTTATTAGCTTTTTGGTAACATTTAAAAAATGGATGCTAGACCTTGTTTAAGCACAATCATGATGTAAATTATAGCTATTGCACCTCATCGTGAATACTGGTTAACACCTTCATGTGGCCCTACAATGAATACAGAAGATGTTCTTATCACTTTCATTATTATTGCCAGTGACTTGCTGTGGAGGAAGCTATGTGAGCCTCACCAACTGAACTAAGTAAATTTAGTCAGCTTTGAATGCATATTTATGAAACTCAACATTAATTTTAAAATTACAAAGTCCTGAAGTATTGCTAAAATGTGTAATTAAGCCCTATAATCAACGCCCCAGTTGGTAGCCTCTTTAAACAGAACAGTTATTAAAATTTTAATAGAGGTATCATTGAAGCATTTTCTTCATGTAGGTTGCACCTCTACAGATTTCAATAATGTATGTGAATAATAATAAATGCTGCCCAGTACCACTCTTGACCTGGGTAAGATGCCTGATATGTTCCTTCTCTGCTGGGTCGCTTTGCTCTGTGAACACAGTTGCACGCCTATCTACTGAGTGAGTTGGTAAACAGTATACTGCAGATGCAGAGACCAACGTAAGATGAAGCACACGCTGTTTATTAATACAAGTAATATGTGCACTGACACAATGTGTGCTTCTCCAACCAGACCCTATTCTAAACTACTGATTAACATTGTAGCCTGCACGACACAGCAATTGGGTAGTACAGCACATGGTAAATCTGCTCACATTCTTTTAAAGGTGTATTGCACCTCAGGTTATCACATCCCTCCCCCTTTACTCGAAAGTACAAATTACAATCTTTACAATATATCAACTATTTACATATATAAATTATTTACTAATTCAGTCTCTCTGAAACATGTTGAACATTGTAGTTCTTCAACTTTGGATGGTTTATCTGAGGCGTCCCTCTCAGGATTCATCTGTTCACTAGGCTCTCCAGTAGGAACCTGTAAGTTTGTCTCTTCAACTCCCTCAGGCTCAGCGGATCATACAGACACTTCCAAACCAAGTGGAGCTCATTCCACATGTGATGCAGACTCCAACGGGAATGCTTGGTGTATCCTTTCTTGTAGATTTGTTTCCCTTTCCCTGAGGTGATCTACGTGTCTCCTAATTATCCAAACTTCAACCAATATGGGATAGGAAAAGGGTCCTGTCGCTGCACTAACTTCACCTGAAAGCAGTTTGGGCCCATCTCCAAAAACTGTATCTGCAACAGTGAAGTTTCTTTCACGAATGTAGTAATTGTGTCCATTTTTCTGGGCCTCCTGACTTCTCCCTATCCTTCCCCATAAATTCAGCTTTCTAAGAGTCAAACGTGTCCTGAGACATCTCTTCACCAATAACTCTGTGGGGGCAATACCGGTGGTTGTGTGTGGCATAGTCCTATAGCTGAGAGGGAAATGTGATAATCTAGTTGCAACAGAGTCTCTATCCAGTTTTTCATTCTGGACTTGAAGGTCTGGACTGCCCTCTCGGCCATACCATTGGATGCAGGGTGGTATTGCGAGGTCTTAACATGTGTTATGCCATTGAGACTTGTAAATCTTTGGAATTCCCCGCTGGTGAATGCCATTCCATTATTAGACACTATTATCTCTAGTAACCCATGTATTGCAAACTCTGCTGCAATTTGTCTATGGTGGCGGCAGATGAGGGTGATCGCACCTCGTATACATCCATCCACTTCGAGTGAGCAACCATAATCAAGAGGAGCATTGGGCCCAAAAAAAGGCCCCACGTGGTTAACGTGGAGGTGGATCCATGGCCTTCCAGGCCATTCCCAGGGATGCAGTAGAGCAGAAGGGGGCAATTTCTGTATCTGTTGGCACTGTATGCAAATGAATATTTTCATTCTAGAGATGCTGGGGTGAGCACTATGCAATTTGGAAAATAATGTTCCTTCCACTCGAGGCACAATGACTCTCGCTCCCCATAGCAAGATGCCATCCGGGCAGGTGAGCTTATGTCTCCTATTAAAAAAGGGCTTCAATACGTCAGACTTTGGTTCCTTCGACCATCCCTGTAAGACGTGTTCCCTTACGTAGGCAAAACTGGATCATGGTCTGTCTAATCTCTTATTTGTTTGGCATGTACTGGTGATAAGTCCAGAAAGTTTAATAACAAGACAAATTCTTGAGGAATTGGGACATTCACATTGCTGTCTTTTAGAGGTAATCTGCTCACTGTGTCGCAATCTGGCTTCCCGGCCGGCGGATAAAAGTATATTCATAAGCAGCTAGAATCAGTGCCCACCTTTGGATGCGTGCAGAGGCTTTGGGGATATTGCCTTATCTTCACTGAGTAAGCCTAGTAGTCGCTTATGATCGGATACACTGGTAAAGTGGCGACCATGGGTGTATTGGTGGAACTTCTTAATGCCAAATATGATGGATAAGCCTTCTTTCTCTATTTGTGAGTATCTTCGTTCTGCAACACTGAGTGCTCTTGAGACATAACCAATGGGCCGTTCGAAGCCGTCTGCCCTCTGCTGGGAGAATACTGCCCCTACTCCGTAAAGGGATACAACGCAGGTCAAAACTAATTCTTTCTTTGGGTCGAAATGTGCCATTAGGGCCGATGAGTGTAGGAACTGCTTTACTGTCATAAAAGCCTGTTGTTGTGGAGCTTGCCAAGTCCACCTGTGGTTTATCTTGAGAAACCGTATAATGGAGCCAGTACTGTTGCCAAATTTGGGAGAAAACAGCCATGATAGTCAATCACTCCCAAGGAGGACTTGAGTTCTATGGCGTTTTTCGGGGCTGGCACCTCACAAATAGTTTTCACCTTGCCTTTCACTGGATGAAGGCCCTGCGAGTCAACCCTATGACTCATGTAAATTACTTCTTTTGCTTGGAGGATACATTTTTCTCTTTTCAAACGTATTCTGGCTTGTGAGAAGTGCTTTAATACCTCTTCCAGGCTAGCCAGGTGCTCTTCATCAATTAGTCCTGTTACTGGAACATCATTGTGATAAACCACCACATGGGGCAGACCTTGAAGTAAATTTTCCATAGTCCGTTGGAAAATGCCGATGAGACTCCAAAGGGTAACCTGGTATACTGGTATAACCCCCTGTGTGTGTTGATAGTCACAAAATCCCAAGAATACTTTTCTAGCTCGACTTGCTGGCAAGTGTGGCTCATGTTGAGTTTCGTATATGTGATTTCCCCTGCCAGATTGGAGTACAATTCATCAATTTTTGGTATAGGATGCCTGTCAAGTCTGGCCACTTTGTTAACGGACAACTTGTAGTCTCTGCATATTCGCACACTCTGGTCAGGCTTTAGTACTGGAACTGTGGGTGCTGCCCATTCATAAAATTGTACAGGTTGTAAGACTCCCAACCTTTCCAGCCTGTTTAATTCAACATCAATTTTTTCTTGTAATGCATAGGGAACTGGCCTCGCTTTCAAGAATCTGGGGTTGCCCCAGGATCCACGTGGATTTTAGTTTGCAGTCCCTGAATCTTCCCATGCTCTTCCGTGAAAACGGGGGCATATTTCTGTCATAATTCTTAGAGATCTTTCATTCTGAGTTGAAAAATCTCAGTCCACTCCCCAACTTTATTTCTTTATGCCAGTTCCGACCAAGTAGACTTGGACCCTCCCCTGCTACCACTATCAGGGGTAAATTAACAGACTGATTTCCATACTGTACTGGAACCTTGCATATATCTCTTGTACATCTTCACCTGTATGCGTCTTTAATTTAGCATCTGATATTTTTCATATTTAACGGTTGGTCTCCCCCTTTCAGATATTTGAATGTATGTTCCCCTATAACTGTCATGGATGTCCCTGTATCCACCTCCATTCGGATGGGTTTCCCGTTGACTTCCACTGTCACATAGATTGGCTCTGTTTTACCCATTTTTAAGTTGTGTAGTGAGTAAATATCTGACTGTTTCTTCTGGTTCTTCTATTATGTGGATTTCACAATTTCTACCTTTCTGCTTAAAGTTTTGTCTTAATCTGTCTTTACAATATCGCATAATGTGCCCATTACAATGGCAGTAGAAACACACAGTTATTTTAAATTGTCATTTGCTTGCAGGCTGTTTGGTTCCATTTCTTCTGTTAGTGTTGTGGGTTTTCTCTGTTAAGTCATTGCTTTTTGCTGGTCTGTTAATGGTGGCTGTTTCCCACCTTTCCATGCCATCTCTAACCAGTGATCCCCCCAGTGCGAAGGACAGCACCATTTTGTGCTCCCTTGGTTGCTTCTGAATCCCTGTCTACCCTCTCCATTGTGGGCACCAACTCCAACGCCTTGCTGAAGTCTAAATTCATTTTTGACAACAACCATTTTTGAATGGTGTCTTCATTAATCCCACATACTAAACGATCTAAGATATCATTAATCGACATCCCAAGCTCAAGTGCTCTGTTGGTTGCTTTAAGGCTGCTACATAGCAAGCGACTGTCTCTGCAGGAGCGTGACACATCGAATTAAATTTAAAATGCTGCGTTGTTACCGAGGGTTTCGGACGAAAGTGGCTTTTCACAAAGTTTACCAACTCATCAAAGCTCTTGGAATCTGGGGCATTGGGTGCCACTAGACTATAAATTAGGCCGTATGTTTTACTGCCACATCAATCAGAGGATTGTTTGCCGCTACTCCTCCCCCGATATGCCATTGGCCAAAAAGAAGAATGCAAAGCATTCATGTAATGTGACCAGTCATTGGTGGTTTGATCAAATGGTTCGATATGGCCAAACTGTGGCATACTGGAGGGAGATAACTTTGATGCCTATGATGAATGCTGTACTTACAATCGCCTTGCAAGGTACAGCTAATTTACTTCTGTTTAATTTTTGCGGCTTTCTTTGGTGTCGTCGACTGCTCATGTTTTACCTCGTCGTCAATTATTAAGTTCCTTCTCTGTCGGGTCACTTTGATCAGTAAATATGGTTGCTGGTGAGTGAGTTGGTAAACAAGATACTGCAGACACAGAAACCAATATAAGATGAAGCACATGCTGTTTATTAACACAAGTAACAGAGCACCAACACAATGTGTGCTTCTCCAGCCAGACCCTATTCTAAACTACTGATTAACATTGTAGCCCGTGCTACACAGCATTTTGGTAATACAATCACGTGGTCAATCCGGTCACATTCTCTTAAAGGTGTAGTGCACCTCAGATTACCACAATGGCTAATGATGATCTACAATGATCTGCCTTTAATACTTTCTTTATTGTCTTTGGAAATATACCTCAGGGCTGAACATCTGTAGCTTTTACTGCACTCCCACTTTAACTCCAGTGGAAATGTGCTGCAATGCTGAACAATTGGCTGAGACTGAAATGTACCAGCTTCCAGTCTTTCACAGGAATTTCCTGGGATGTCCTGTTGAAGATGAAGAGTCCTCCCACCCCAAATAAGTTCAGAGATGCAGAAGGGGCGAGGCCAGGGACTCCCTACATCAGGGAGCCAGCATTTCATCACCTCCGTGCATGCCAGTTAGCCAAAGCACAGGAGTGGGCCTCACCTCCAGGGTCACATATGAACCTTAAAAAACGTTTTTAAAAATTTAATCCAGCACCTCACAAAGGCTGCCACAGAGGTAATTCCCAATGGAAGACTGACCCACAACCTTGAAACCACTCAGTCCTGCTGACCTTCCATGCTCCAAATACACCCCAGTGATGTGGGCTGTTTACATCTGGATGCAAATCAGAAGAACCCCGCAAACTTTAGTGGACTCAATAGCAGAGGGATTCAGACAAGTGGATTTACCCTATGAAGAACGTATCCATCACCACCACCCCAAAACCCACTCACCCACACTGTCCCCCAACACACCCACCCGCATGAATTTTTGGCCCCTCATTAGGGTTTTGGTACTGGTGGTATAACAAATCATTTTGTAGGAAATGTGTACCTTTTTTTTTTACCTATTTTTGCTTTTTACTATGAATTCTTTGTCTGTATATTTTGTTTGAGTTCCTAGATGAAGGATTAATTTTGAACACATGCTTGGAATAGAAGAATTTGGAGCAGAAATAGGCCATTTGGCTCCTCGAGCCCGCTCCACCATTAAGATCATAGCTGATCTGATTGTGGCCTCAACTCCATTTTCCTGTCTACCCCCCAATAATCCTTGACTCTCTTGTCAATCAAAAATCTATCTAGCTTAGCCTTGAATATATTCAATAACCTAGTCTGCTGCTCTCTGGGAAGAGAATTTCATAGACTCACGATCCTCTGAGAGAAAATAATTTCTCATCACCTCAGTCTTAAATGGGAGACCCCTAATTTTCAAGTTGTGTCCCCAAGTTCTAGACTGCCCCACAAGGGGAAACATCCTTTCAGCATCCACCCTGTCAAGACCCCTCAGGACTTTATATGTTTCAATAATATCACCTCTCATTTTTCTAAATTCCAATGAGTATAGGCACAACATTTCCGCATAAGATAACTCCCTCATCCCAGGGAACAACTGAGTGAACCTTCTCTGAACTGTTTTTAATGCAAGTAAGGCAGCCAAAACCACACACAGTACTCCAAATGTGGGTTCACCAATGTCCTGTACAACTGTAGCACCACTTCCCTGCTTTTATACTTGATTCCCTTTGTAACAAACGCCAACATTCCATTTGCTTCCTAATCACTTGTTGTACCTGCATACTTTTGATGATTCACCTACAGATCCCTCTGTACCGTAGAGTTTTGCAGTCCCTTTCCATTCAAATAGTATACCACTTTTCTATTCTTCTTGCAAAACTAGACAAGTTCGCATTTTCCCCCATTATACTCCATCTGCAAAATTTTTGCCCACTCACTTAACTTATCTAAATGTCTTTGTAGACTCTTTATGTCCTCTTGACAAATTGCTTTCCTACCTATCTTTGTCTCATCAGCAAATTTAGCACCCATGCATTCAGTCCCTTCATCCAAGTCATTGATATAGATTGTAAATAGTTGAGGCCTCAACACTGATCCCTGTGATGCTCCGCTAGTTACAGCTTGCCAACCTGAAAATGACTCATTTATCTCAACTCTCTGCTTCATGTTAATTAACTAATCCTCTATCCATGCTAATATGTTACACCCTAAACCATGAGTTCTTATTTTGTGTAGTAACCTTTGATGTGGCACCTTATTGAGTGCCTTTTGGAAATCCAAGTACATCACATCTACAGGTTCCCCTTTATCCATCTTGCTTGTTACTTCCTCAAAGAACTCAAATAAATTAGTCAATTTCAAACATAATTTCATTTTCACAAAACTATGATGACACTGCCTGATTTATTATTATTTTCTCAATGTCCTGCTATTACCTCCTTAATAATGGATTCTAGCATTTTCTCTATACAGAAAAGTCCCAGTGGATTTAAAAATTGCATACAGATGTTAGGCTAACTAGCCTTTAGTTTTTAATTTCCTGTTTTCTGCCTTCCTCCTTTCTTGAAAAGGGGTGTTACATATAGGGAATTATAATAACTGTAGCTTTAAGGAATGTAGTGACTGTAGCTTTAAGGCTTATTGTACAGTGTAGTATCATGTGACAGTGTGAATGAATGAGCCCTAAGCACAGGGAACCTTAGGGTTAGAGTTTGTGTCTAGCTGTGGATCTTGATGGGAGCATGTAACTGCTGCTGAAGCTCTGTAAATAACGTTCACTGTTTCTTATGAGAAATCAGTGTTTTAAACAAAAGAATGGGAAAATATACTCACTAGGAATGCCACTTTTTGGCAGGATTGACCCCTTCGACTCATCCACAGAAGATTGGAGTCAATATATAGAACAGCTTGGTTTCTTTTTCCAAGTAAACAAAATAGCAGCGGAGGAAAAAAGGAAAGCAATTCTCCTAAGCATCTGTGGGAGTAAAACTTATAATTTAACCCGCAGTTTGATGGCCCAGAATGCTCCCGATTCGAAGACCTTCAGCGAATTGGTAGACCTTGTAAAAGGTCATTTTCAATCCAAACCCTCCGCAATCATGCAGAGGTTCAAATTTAATTCAAGAGTAAGAGACCCGTGGGAGACCATAGCAACATATGTAGCGAGGTTGAAACAGCTAATTAAACATTGCAACTTCTGTGGGACCCTAAATGGTATGTTAAGGGATCATTTGGTCTGTGGTGTGCATGATGATGTCATTCAATAACGGTTATTAGCTGGAGTAAATATCAATTTTAAAAGAGCATTGGAAATAGCGCTTGCAATGGAAAGCACCAAGCAGGGTTCACAGGCCTCATAGGCTGGACAAAATGGTGCCGTTCTCCAGTTGGGGTGGGAACAGGCTACTGGGCATGGAGTGAAAACCAGGGAGTCAGCACGAAGTGAGAGACAGCCCCTGCTACCCCAAAATTTTAAAAATATGCAGGAGACAGCTCAGCAGCAAATCTGAAAATGAATTGTGACCGATGCGGAAGTAACCATATCCCTGAATCTTGCCGTTTTAAAGAGGTGGACTGCCATTATTGTCATAAAAGAGGGCACATACTGAAGCAATGTAAAGCAAGATTGAGACAGACTCACAGGCAGCAAACTAAACTGATCAAAGTACATAATGTGGAAGAACTAGAAACTACTAATTCCAATGTTTATTCTCTAGTTAATGTGAAAGTAGGGAAAACAGAGCCAATCACTGTTACTCTGCAGGTGAAAGGAAAACCTTTGATTATGGAAATGGATTTCGGTGCATCAACCGTTGTAGTGGGGGAGCACAGATTCAAATATTTAAACAATGGTACTCAACAATTGACTATGGAGCAGACTTCAGTCAAATTGAAAACTTAAACTGGTGAAGTCATAGAAGGGAAAGATATCACCATTGTACCTGTTTATTATAAGCACCAGACAGCTTAGCTCCCTGTGATTGTAGTGGAAGGTGAAGGACCAAGCCTTCTAGGTCATAATTGGTTGAGGGAAATTAACCTTGATTGGCCAATGGGATTTCAAAAGGAAGCCAGAAGAGTTCCTGGGTTGGAAAAGGGACAAGGCAAGGTACTTCAGAATGATAAAAGCAAAATACTGCAGATGCTGGAAATCTGAAATCAAAGCAGAAAATGCTGGATAAACTCAGGAGGTCCAGTAGCATCTGTGGAGAGAGAAACAGAGTTAACGTTTTGGGTCTGTATGACCCTTCTTCAGAGCACTTCAGAATGAGCCTGGAGAGTCAGAGGACCTTAACAGGATGAAAAGGAATGTGTAGCCATTCAACAACCTAAGGAAATGAAGACTGTCTTAAACAGCAGCATGGAAGAACAGCAGAAGAAACTCGAGGAGACCTGCCGAATTACAGAATTCAAAATTAAGCAAATGAACTTCACAAAGAAAAGGAAAACTTGTTGAAAGGCCTTCACACAGTACAAGGACCCCTCAGGTCAAAGTTTGTACCTCTGGAAAATTACAAAGAGCAGAATGTATTTAGTATCACTCTGAACAAACTGAAGAGCCAGTTGGCAGAGAAGACGCAGCAATATTCAAGGTTCCAGGAGAAGCCAAAATATACAGGAAGGGGACAGAAGAGCAGAAGAATCAGCTGAGTGAAACAAAATAAACATTAGAAGGAAAAGTCGTGGAACTTTCTAAAATGCAATGGGCGATGAAGCCATGGGTAGCACAACCCCTAAACTGAACCAGGTTGAGATTTTGCCTGAGAGAAGTCTGGTCAACTGTGAAGTCAAAATGAAGGACGAGACTAAACTCTGGTAGACAGAAGAAGACAAGATGGAAGATGGTTCAGAAATGATAATGAATGACCCCCCACACTACGACAGGTTCAACACCTTCAGAATTACTTATGAAGCACTACCTTCGTACGAGATTAAGTCTGGTATTTCTCATTTTGGAGGGGAAGGTAGACAGCAGTCAAGAGAATCAAAAAATGACTCATGATTTGTATAGTTGAGAGCGAGAATTTACTGTCGGTGAAACAACATTTGTACAAAATTTGGTGGTGAATTAAGTTGGTTACCTGGTGTAATAGTTTCTGTGGCCAGACCATTGCCATACCACATAGAAGAGGAGGGCCTGATCACCCAAAAACATGTGGATCATTTGAGAAGAAGGGAGATACCCCAACAAACTGATGTTCCACCTGTAAGCATTGTAGAACCAATGGTCCCTGTTGTGATTGATCAACTAAGGATAGACATACCAGATGTCTCTGTCGGAGGGGATAACACTGAACTGCCTGTGCCTAAGGAGGTACCTGATGTTGGTGCAGTTCCAGAAAATGAAGATTCAGTAAGAGATTCCAAAGTCGTGGAGCTACAACATTCCACCACCTGAGAGACTGAACTTATAATTTCATAACTCATGTATATATTTATAATGTCATGATTGTAGTTCTTCTTGTTAATACAAATTGCAAACAAAAAATTTAAAGGGGGAGGAATGTAATAACTCCAGCTTTAAGGAATATAGTGACTGTAGCTTTAATTCTTATTATACTGTGTAGTATCACATGACAGTGTGAATGAATCTGCCCTGAGTGTGGGGAGCCCTGGGGGTGGGGTTTGAGTCTAGCTGTGGATCTTGATGGAAACATGTAACTGCTACTGAAGATCTGTAAATAAAGTTCACTGTTTCTTATGAGAAACCTGTCTGGAAAATCAAGTCTATAACAGGAATTTTGAAAGATCACAACCAATGCAACCAACCATCTCTGCAGCCACTTTTTTTGAGACCCTAGTATGCAAGTCATCAGGTCCAAGGGTCTTGTCAGCCGTTAGTTGTAATAGTTTTCCCGGTACCTTTTCCCTAGTGATTGTGGATTAATTTAAGGTCCTCCCTTCCTTTTACCTCTTGTTTTTCAAGTATTCTTAGGGTGTTTTTATATCTTTTATGAAGACAGACACAAAATACATGTTCAAAGCTTTCACTATTTCTTTGTTTCACAATATTCCCCAGTCTCACACTCTAAGGAACCAACAACCAACATTCACTTCCATTGCTCTTTTCCATTTTAAACCCTTGTAGAAACTCTTAGGGTTAGATTTTTATTTTTGGGTGGGTAGTAGGAGTTGGGAAGTTTGACAGAGTCAGCATGCCTGCTTCAGGAGAAAGTGCCGTAAAGATAGGATTTTCATTCCGGGGGGCGGGTGCTAACAAGAGTTGAGCACACTGTTCCCGGAAAGAGTTCAGAGGTAGCCATGTTCAGGGACTTCCAGGTGCTGGGACATGCTGTTTAAAAGGCTTGCCTTTGTGTTTTGAAACAAAGTCCTAGTTATGATAAAAATAATAAGGTCCTTTTGTCCACACACCCCCTCATCCCCCCACACACTTCCCATGTCACATCTATGCCACGTCATGCCCCACTTACCCCCATAGCCCCTCACACCCTCCATGCCAAACTATGCTCCTCCACCCACTCCCCATGGCCCCTCATACCCGCCATGCCAAGCTATGGCATTTCCATGTCCATTCATTCACCATACACTCTGTATAGATCCAATGAGTCCAACAGTGACAATATAGATGTGTTTTTAAAAACTTTTTTTAAAAAGCCATTCAATCATAATTTCCACTTCTTCAAAAACTCTTTTCATTACAGCCAAATAAAGGTGTCAATTATCCAGACTCATTAAGGTACCTATAGCAGAAACTGCAAATACTTGAAACCTCTTTACCTTGTATAAATAAACATTGCACAATTGAACAGAGAGCTATAGCTATGAACGAAGTAATGTTTTCCCTGGGGCACAGCTGTTTCAACAGTCTAATGGATGTCTGGGCTCTCAGTCAAGAATGCATAATGAGGTTCTGACTTCTTCATCTTTAATTTTGTGTAGTCATTCTTTGCCGGTTTCTAAAACCTGTCTAATCTTCTGACCTAGGTATTGTATGTTTTTTTTTAGTTTTATACTATCCTTAACTTCCATAGCTAGCCATAGATGGTGCATCTTTCTCATAGAGTCTTTCTTTCTCAATGGACACGTGGCCAGTGTGACTTGAGTCAAATCCAAGTCACATTCTAACAGGAACTGATGAAGAAGTGAGAATAGTTAAAGGCAAGTAGGATAAATGTCCAAAACTTTGGCGGAACCTTTCTCTCTTTGGGCAGGCGCCCGCCCAACCCAAACAGGTGTAAAATAACATACAATGACATCGGGTGAGTGCCCCTACATCGTTGCCCTTAAGGCCCTTAATCAATTAATTGCTTGGAATTTTTCACTGTCCGTCCAATCGGCGGGCAGACGAAAAGACCAAGTGGCCTTTGCATTTTTGGCAAAACCTCATCCATGGGCGGGATGAGGTTTCGACCAGTGATTTAAAAAAACTTTTTTTACATTCATATTTAACATGTCCCTGCTCATATGACAGAATCACATGAGGCCGCATATTTTCATTACTTCAAAAATGTTTATTTTTATTGATAAAAGTCTTCAGCTCCCTGAGGCAGCTCTGTGCCTCAGCGAGCTTTTAATGCACGCACCCGTGCACATGCACAACCTTCAGCATTTGCGCTCCTCCTGCCCCCACCCCAGCAGCGCTGCAGTGCGCATTTCACGCTGGCAGGCTGTTAATTGGCCAGCCAGTGTGAAATCGTGGTTGGGGTCGGTTTCTCGGCCACTCCCGGGCCCGCCCATCTTGCCCACCCAACAAGGGCAAAATCCTGCCCTTTGTTACCAGTTGTGACCAAAGGACGTGCTTTGAAATGTATGGATAATGGACTTTGGAGCTATCACTAAATGAGTGTAACGGATATTAAGTTTGGCAAATGGTTATACAGGAAAAGGTAAATGATGGACTGTTTAGATGTTGAGGATAACACGTTATGACCATGGGACGTTTGTCCGTGACAAAATGGAATAACAAGATCAAAGCATGATGGCAACATCAGAACACAGCAAGACCCCTGGCTGCAGAGGATAAAGAAAAACTCACTTGACGAGGTTCAGTACACAATTTCAAGACACAGGGAGAGAAGAGAAAAGATGAGCCATGAGCCATCCATTCCCCTAGAGTCAGTGAGAAGGAAGAACCATTTAGACTCTAGGATAGCGACAGACTTTCTTTGTTAAGTGTAACTTTTGTTGCTTAATAAATTGTCCTGGCACCGTTGCATTAACTGTCGTCTCATCCAAAATTTATTGCCTGGTCTCGAAACCTCTTACACTGTGCACTTATTAAGTAGGGAAATTACTAGCATGAACACATAGCTAACCAAAATATTTACCGCAGTTATTAAATTTTAGGAAGTTTTGGCAGCCAGTGGTCTGATGTTGATGACAGATTTAATGCAGTAGCATATGAGTTAGTGGCCCTGATTCTCCAAGTGGTGAGTTGGCTACATCATCTGAGATGGAAGGGCAATTTGCCAAATGGAGGGGAAATATATCCCTGGCAGATTGATTCCTGGGACAAGAAAACTGCCCTAACAGGAGATATTGAGTAGAATGGCGTTTTAATCTCCAGAGTTTAGAAGAATGCTATGGACAGGGAGAGAGGAAAATTTAACTCCTTTATTTTCTCGCCATCTATCTAGAAGCAGAGATGTTTTAATTTTTGAAATAAGATGTGGCATGTTTCCCCAAACCCTCTGTTTGTGAAGTCAATTTTATAGTGACTCACAACAAACTCTCTTTAGGGTTAAAATCAGAAACATTGTTTACTCATACATTCAAACCTGGGGGATGGTTGTCACAACCACATATACAAACACACAAAATAAGGAGATAGGAAAGAACTTAATAGCAGGTTCAACTAGTTGAAAGCAGGAGTTGCTGAATTCCTTCAAAGTTGGTGACAGCACAGCAAGATCAGTTTGGTACCTAGAAAACTTTGTCCACTCTACAGGCGATGGCAGGAATCTTCCAGAGAACCAGGCTTTGAGGACATTTAGACTCGAGACAGGCTTTATTGTCAGCCTGGAGTCCTGTTTCGGTGTTGACATGCTAAATGTTAACAGCAGACTGCCCTGGGAGACCAGGAATGTAACATTAAAACTTTCCAAAAGCCAAAGAAACTTAGGTCATGTGGTGTTGTCCATTGGTGAGTCAGTTTCAGGATAACAATCAGTTTCTATGCCATTGGTCAAAATCCACTTTTTACCTTAGGAGATAGGTGGTGGTTATTAGCACCTCTGCAGTTATAAGGAGTTTTGATGATTCTTTGTTATAAGTGCAGGCTAGGCAGACAACCTCCTTCTGCTCCCTTGTTTCATTGATTGTAATAGGTCGACACAATGATAGGTATGAGATTCCACAAGCATGAGGGTAGAGCTTTGTCCTGTAATTACTGTTGGAAGTTTCCAGATCTGTAGCCAACTTGCAAGTCATGTGGCCTGTAGCAGTCATGTTTTTAGTCCCGCAAAGCCCATTTTTAAATAAGCAGGGAGTAAGGTTTGATTTAACAATTTATGATCTCTTTCACATCTTATGGCAAGAATTAGAGGTAATCACATTGAAATTCTTAGAGGACTTGACAGGATACATGCTGAAAAGGCTGTTTCCCACACTGGTGTGTCCGGACCTGGGGGTTATAGCCTTAGGATAAGGGGTCAGCTGTTTAATACTGAGATGAGGTTTGTGAATCTTTGGAATTCCCTATCCCAGAGAGCTGTGGATGCTTAGTCATTCAAGACTGTGATTGATAGATTTCTGGACACTAAAGGAATCAAGAGATATGGGGATAGGACAAGAAAGTGGATTTGAGGTAGAAGATCAATCATATTGAATGACTGAGCAGGCTTGAGGGGTCTACTCGTGCTCCTATTTCTTTGACAATGTGGGTAACATAAGAACAAGGAAAATGTCTTAAAAGGGAAGGATGTCTAGACTGCTTTTACCCTCCAGCAACAATCTAGATTAAAGCAGCATTTTTTTTATAGGCTAAGTGAAGGTTGCTTCTCCACTGTTAGGAACAGCTTGTGTTACAGAAGGACCTAAAAAGAAATGGTATGGAGATATGACTTAAAATATATTTAAAACAATCAATGAGGATGCCTCCCTCTACTTCCTCCTTGCAAAAACAAAAACAAAAGCAGAAGATTTCCTCTGGTTCTGTACTCTTAGAGAAAAATAACATGCTTACGATTTCACCAGCAGTACCAATCAGAAGAGAAGGTCCTGGATTTATCTACAATATTGCAATAATTTTGAGAGGAAATCACCACTTGATGGTAAGGATCCTAGTTATAGATACTAGCAAAATGTGAGAAAAAAATTCTCTCAGTGGGGAGGCTCGCTTATAGAGAGTAGAGTTGAAGAATTAACACCTCAATGGCCCCTGTTTTCCTGCAACAGCAAAAATAGATGGCATCCACCATAAATATTGTCATCTAGCTTACAGATCTCACTGTTGATAACTCCCTCCCTATTTTCCTACATTTCTAATTAGGTATATCACACTGAGCATGGCAGTGAATTAGAAGCCGCAAAACAAATGGCCAATATATTGATTCTGCTGCTAATGGTGCAATTTCTTTATCAAGGAGGCAAAAAGCTGCAATTTAACTCACTGACCAGGAGTCCTGTGATTCGAGAGAACATAGGGATTGTGTTTCCAGATTTATTTTTAAAGTTTTGATTCTGCAAAACAAATAGAATATTGGTGCATCAATCAAATGGATCAATACAATTAAACCCAATTCTTATTTACCCTGATCCTAGTTGTCTCCTCCATGCCACATGGAAATTCATAGATTTCAAAAGAGAGAGCAGGCAGGTAACCAGGCTGATCTCCATGTGCCTGACTGCCGGGAGAGTGATGTCAATTCCTAGTAAAGGATCATTAGAAGAATCAGATTGTTATTTTTCAAACGCTGCTGATAACAATCAATTGATTAGACTGTACCTACAACGGATTTTACATTGTATATTAAAACATAGTTAGCAGCTAATTAATCAATCACTCAAGAAAAATGTCTTAAGGGTAACCGACAAAATTAGCAGTGCATAAATTTCAAGCTGGGCTGGGCACCATTAATGTATTCCGATTATACATTCAAAGCGTTTGTATGACATTGAATACTGTATAGGCATGACGACTGGACTACGCTATCCGTTACACACCAATTGAAGCCTATAATGGCATAATTTGTTTATCAAGGAGCAGTGGACTATAGATGATTATTGCTGCAGCTGCAGTTCTTCTGATGATTCAGATAAGACTTCAGATGGGATTAATTTCATTTTTCCTCTCCCTTTGCCATACCAATCTTGGAGCAACAAATCATACTATTTCCGGGCCACAGAAGCCATTACTCATAATTCTAAGTGGCAGTAGCAGGAAAATTGTCTTAAAATCTTTCTAATGAAAGCTCATCAATATGAAACATTAACTCTGTTTCTCTCACCTCAGATGCTGCCAGATTTGATTATTTCCAGCATTTTTGGATGTTTTTCCAGTTTTCCAGCACCCACAGTATCCACAGCTTTGGCAATGGTGTGGACCATTGATTTCAATGGATTGGGGCTATCATAACCTCTTTCTGTTTTGCTGATGGTAATGGCACAGTGTCATAAAAGTCTCAAGTAAATATGCCCAAGTCACTTATTCCATAATTTCCTGTGCCTTTTGTGTCTTTCGGAGTCTCTATGACATAGAAGCACAATTATAATGATGCAAGGCTTCAAGTAATTCTAAGCTAATGTTATAGATTCAAACCTCACACCCTTTATGAACAGTTCCCGCTTCGGAGCTTGGGATGCATCAATTAAATTTTTAAGGTTTATTTTAATCATAAAATTTCCATGTAGGTTAATAAATGTGACTGACATTACAAATGGACAGTATATTATAGGAAGTCCATGCACAAACATATTTGAGGAGTTTGTAAGATATACCAGAAAGTGAAATCCTTTCCACACCCTAATTTCTGATGAATTTCTGGGAAGTGATGTTAATATTGGAAAATGAAATGCTTTCCCATTTCAGCAACGCCTATCAGCATTGGCCACTCACAGGTTTGATATATGTCACAGATGCGAGGTTTTCTAAGATTGCTATGATTTGGAACTACGGGCAGAATTTTACCGTCGGTGAGCAGGGGGCGGGGCCCGCTCGCCAACACGTAAAATGACGCGGGATGACATTGGGCTGAACCCCCGATGTCACCCCGGTCCATTTAAATTTTCAGGAAGGCGGGGGCACAGCAAAATCAGCTGCGGGGCCACCGACCTGTCAATAGCCAATTGAGGCCATTGACAGATCAAGTAAATTACTTAGTGTACCTGCCCGTCCAACCTTAAGGTTGCCGGGCAGGCCAGGAGCCCCGGTGGCAAACAGATAAAACATGAAACCTCATCCACTGGCGGGATGAGGTTTCATACAGGGTTTTAAAATTTTTAATAAAGTTATTATGTTAATTATGAGCATGTCCCATCTCATGAGGGGGACAGGTTAGGGAATTAATTTTTCTCTATTTTTAATATTTTTAAACGTGTTAGCGATCTCCCTGAAGCAGCACATAGCCTCAGGGAGATGTGTGCTCTTTTGTGCGCATGCCCGAAAGAGGGCACTCTCGCTTTTGGGGAATCCACCCGCCCCCCCCCAGCCCCCGCCCGCACAGGAAGTGCATAGCGTGACGCTGGGCAGTCCTTAATTGGCCCACCCACGTAAAATGGCAGTGGGGCCCGTTTCTCTAGCGGGGATTGGCTCCACGCCCGCCGGAGATTGAGTCAGGCCTGCCCGCCTAAACAGGCAGAAAATTCTGCCCTCTGTCTCTGATGTGGTGAAAATCCTGCAAATGGACGAAATGGCTCCCGTTACTGTGTCCCAGGTGTGGCTGAGCCCTAAAGATTACAGAGGCTAAGCTCAGTAGTCCCGGAAAATGAGCAGGTGCATTGTGATGCATGATTAACCCACACCCGTCGACCACAAAGCAGCCAACATGCAACTTTATGTTGCCATACTGGTCTAAATGATACCAGCATCCAGCAAATGCTAACCATGCTGTTTATTGGCCTCTTGCTTAGGTGTGAGCCAATGTTGCAAGTTGCTAGCACCACCAAAAATCATTAAGTTCTGTAGTTCCTTGATAAAATTTATTCTGCCTCAGGAATTCAATAATTTCTGCCATCGATTTAATGCCTAATTAGAATATTTCACAGTATGTAAGGTCAGTATAATGAGCTAGGCACCAAATTAAGAAGCAGAACCTCAAAGCGATCATAATATGATCGAATATTACATTCATTTCGATGGAGAAACGAGTGTGTTTTAAAAAAAAATTTATTCATTCACTGGATGTGGGCTTCGCTGGCTGGGCCAGCATTTATTGCCCATTCCTAGTTGCCCTTGAGAAAGTGGTGGTGAGCTGCCTTCTTGAGCTTCTGTGGTCCATGTGGTGTAGGTACACCCACAGTACTGTCAGGGAGGCAGTTCCAGGATTTTGGCCCAGAGACAGTGAAGGAACGGCAATATATTTCCAAGTCAGGATGGTGAGTGACTTGGAGGGGAACCTCCAGGTTGTGGTGTTCCCATCTATCTGCTGCCCTTGTCCTTCTAATGGTCGTGGGTTTGGAAGGTGCTGTCGAAGGAGCCTTGGTGAATTTCTGCAGTGCATCTTGTAGATGGTACATACTGCTGCTACTGTGCTTCGGTGATGGTGGGGCTGCTTTGTCCTGAACGGTGTCAAGCTTCTTGAGTGTGGGAACTGCACTCATTTAGGCAAGTGAGGAGTATTCCATCACACTCTTGATGCCTTGTAGGTGGTGGCCAGGTTTTGGGGAGTCAGGAAATTAGTTACTCATCGCAGGATTCCTAGCATCTGACCTGCTCTGTAGTCACAGTATTTATATGGATAGTCCAGTTCAGTTTCTGGTCAATGGTAACCCCCAGGATGTTGATTGTAGGGGATTCAGAGATGGTAATGCCATATAACGTCCGTAAGACCATAAGACGTAGGAGCAGAAGTAGGCCATTAGGCCCATCGAGTCTGCCATTCAATGAAATCAGGGTTGATCTAATAATCCTCAACTCCACTTTCCTGCCTTTCCCCATAACCTTTGATTCCCTTACTGATTAAAAATCTGTCTCAGTCTTGAATATACTTAACAACCCAGCCTCTACAGCCATCTGCGGTAAAGTATTCCACAGATTCACTACCCTCTGAGAGAAGAAATTCCTCCACATCTCTGTTTTATGAGATTATGCCCTCTGGTCCTAGACTCTCCCACAAGGGAAAACAATCTCTCAGCATCTATCCTGTCAAGCCCCCTAAGAATCTTTTATGTTTCATTAAGGTCGCCCTTCATTCTTTTAAATTCCAATGGGTATGGGTCCAACCTACTCAACCTCTCCTCATAAGAAAATCCCTCCATGCCTGGGATAAACCTAGTGAACCTTCTCTGGACTGCCTCCAATGCCAGTATATCTTTCCTTAGATAAGGGGACCAAAATTTTTCACAGCATTCTAGGTGTGGCCTAACTTGTGCCTTGTATAGAGTTAGCAAGACTTCCCTACTTTTATACTCCTTTCCCTTTGAAATAAAGGCCAACATTCCATTTGCCTTCCCTTTTACCTCTGAACTTGTATGCTAGCTTTTTAGGATTCATGCACAAGGGCTCCCAAATCCCTCTGTGCTGCAGCTTTCTGCAGACTTTCTCCATTTAAATAATATTCAGCTGCTCTATTCTTCCTGCCCAAGTTCATAATCTCACATCCTCCCACATTAAATTTCATCTGCCTTGTTTTTGCCCATTCACTTAACCTGTCTATATCCCTCTGTAGACTCCCTGTGTCAACCTCATCACTTGCCTTCCCACCTATTTTGTGTCATTCATGAACTTGGCAATGGTACATTCATTTCCCTCATCTAAGTCATTAATATATATTGTAAATAATTGAGGCCCCAGCACTGATCCCCGTAGCATTCCACTAGTTACAGGTTGCCATCCTGAAAATGCTCCCCTTATCCCAATTCTCTCTCTTCTATTAGTTAATCAATCTTCTATCCATGCTAATATACTACCCCCAACACCATGGGCTCTTATCTTATTAAGTGGCCTTGTGTTCAGTACCTTAACGAATGCCTTTTGGAAACCCAAATATATTATATCTACTGGTTCCCATTTATCTATCCTGCTTGTTGCCTCCACGAAGAATTCTAATAAATTTGTTAGGCCAAAGAGCGAAGGTTAGATTCTCTCTTGTTGGAGATGATCTTTGCCTGACACTTGTGTGGCACGAATGTTACTTGCCACTTGTCAGCCCAAGCCTGGATATTGTCCAGGTCCTGCTGCATTTGTGCATGGACTGCTTCAGTGGAGTCAAGAATGCTGCTGAATATTGTGCAATCATCAGCGAACATACCCAGTTCTGACCTTATGATGGAAGGAAGGTCATTAATAAAGCAGCTGAAGATGGTTGGGCCTGGGGAACTCCTGCAGTGATATCCTAGAGCTGAGATGACTAACCTCCAACAAGCACAACCATCTTCCTTTGTGATATGTATTACCAACCAGTGGAGAGTTCTCCTCCTGATTCCCATTGACTCCAGTTTTGCAAGGGCTCCTTGATGCCACACTCAGTCAAATGCGGTCTTGATGTCAAGAGCAGTCACTCTCACCTCAATTCTGGAGTTCAGCTCTTTTGTCCATGTTTGAACTAAGGCTGTAATGAGGTCAGGGGCTGAGTGGCCCTGACAGAACCCAAATTGGACATCAGTGAGCAGGTTATTGCTAAGCAAGTGCCACTTGATAGCACTGCTGATGACCCTTTCCATTACTTTACTGTTGATGGAGAATAGACTGATGGGGCCGTAATTGGCCGGGTTGGATCTGTCCTGCTTTTTGTGTACAGGACATACCTGGGCAATTTTCCACATAGCTGGGTAGATACCAATGTTGTAGCTGTACTGAAACAGCTTGGCTAGGGGTGCAGCAAGTTCTGCAGCACAAGTCTTCAGTACTATTGCTGGAATATTGTCAGGGCCCATAGCCTTTGCAATATACAGTGCCTACAGCCATTTCTTGATATCATGTGGAGTGAATCGAGTTGGCCACAGACTGACATCTGTGATGCTGGGGACCTCCAGAGAAGGCCGAGATGGATCATCTACTCAGCACTTCTGGCTGAAGATTGTAGCAAATGTTTCAGCCTTATCTTTTGCACTGATGTGCTGGGCTCCTCCGTCTTTGAGGATGGGAATATTTATGGAGCTTCTTCCTCCAGTATGTTGTTTAATTGTCCACCACCATTCATGACTGAATGTTGCAGGGCTGCAGAGTTTGGATCTGATCCGTTGGTTGTGGGGTCGCTTAGCTCTGTCTATCACTTGCTGCTTATGCTGTTTGACATGCAAGTAGTCCTGTGTTATAGCTTCACCAGGTTAGCACCTCATTCTTAGGTATGCCTGGTGCTGCTCCTGGCATGCCTTCCTGCACTCTTCATTGAACCAGGGTTGATTCCCATTGCTTGATGGTAATGGTAGAATGGGGGATATGCCGGGCCATGAGGTTACAGATTGTGTTCAAATACAATACTGCTGCTGCTGATGGCCCTCAGCGCCTCATGATGCCCAATCTTGAGTTGCTAGATCTGTTCAAAGTCTATCCCATTTATACGGTGGTAGTGCCACACAACATGATGGTGGGTATCCTCAATGTGAAGGCGGGACTTGGTCTCCACAACAAATGCGCAGTGGTCACTCTTACTGATACTGTCACTGACAAATGCGTCTGTGGCAGGCTGGTTGGTGAGGATGAGGTCAAGTATGTTTTTCCCTCTTGTTAATTTCCTCACCACCTGCCACAGACCTAGTCTAGCAGTTATGTAATTTAGGACTCGGCCAGCTCGGTCAGTAGTGCTGCTACTGAGCCGCTCTTGGTGATGGACATTGAAGTCCCCCACCCAGAGTACATTCTGCACTCTTGCCACCCTCAGTACTTCCTCCAAGTGATGTTCAACTGGAGGAGCACTGAATCGTCAGCTGAGGGAGGGCGGTACGTGATAATCATCAGGAGGTTTCCTTACCCCCACTGGCCGCCACCTCTGCTGGGTCTGTCCTGGCAGTGTTAAAGGACTTACCCAGGGATGATGATGGTGGTGGTATCTGGGACATTACCTATAAGATATGATTCCTTGAGGATGACTATGTCAGGCTGTTGCTTGCCTCATCTGTGAGACAGGTCTCCAATTTTGGCACTAGCCCCCAGATGTTAGTAAGGAGGATTTTGCAGGATCAACAGAGCTGAATTTGCCATTGTCGTTTCTAGCGCCTAGATCGATGCCAGGTTCTTGGTCCTGTTTCATTCCTTTTTTGTGACTTTGTAGCGGTTTGATACAACTGAGGCCATTTAAGACGGCATTTAAGAATCAACCACATTGCTGTGTGTCCAAGACTAATATTCTAAACTTAAATAAGGGCAATTATGAAGGCATGAAAGCAGAGCTAGCTAAAGTAAACGGGCAAATAAGGTTAAGGGATAGGTCAATTGAGATCCAGTGGCAGACATATAAGGGAATGATTCAGAATACACAAAATATATATATCCCAATGAGAAAGAAAAATTCCAAGGGAAGGGCCCACCATCTGTGGTTAACTAAGAAAGTTAAAGATAGTATCAAACTTAAAGAAAAAGCATAATGCAAAGACTGGTGGCAGGTCAGAGGATTGGAAATAATATAAAGAACAGCAAAGAGTAACAAAAAGATTAATGAGGAGGGAAAAATTTGATTATGAGAGAAAGCTAACTAGTAACATAAAGATGGATAGTAAAAGTTTCTATTGATATTTAAATAAGAAAAGAGTTAACAAAGTGAGCATTGGACCTATAGAGAGAGTGTCCAGGGAATTGATAATGGAAAGTAAGGAGATGTCGGATGAATTAAACAGGTATTTTGCTTCGGTCTTCACTATAGAGAACACAAGTAATATCCCAGAAGTAGCTGTAAATCAGGAAATGGAAGCGAGGGAGGAACTCAGGAAAATTGCAATCAACAGGGAAGTAAGTGGTATTGAGCAAATTGTTGGTGCTGCAGGCTGACAAATGCCCAGGTTGGATGGACCCCATCCTAAGGTCTTGAAATAAGTGGCTAGTGAGACAGTTGATGCACTGGTTTTAATTTTCCAAAATTCCCTAGACTCAGGGTAGGCTCCATTAGATTGGAAAATAGCAAATGTAACTTCTTTATTCAAAAAAAAGGGAGGGAGACAGAAAGCAGGAAACTACTGGCCAGTTAACCTAACATTTGTCATAGGGGAACTGTTAGAGCTATTATTAAAGATGTTATAACAAGGAACTTGGAAAAATTTAAGGTAATCAGGCACAGTCAACATGGTTTTTTAAAAGGGAACTCATGTTTAGCCAATTTATTGGAGTTCTTTGAAGGAGTTACATGTGCTATGGATAAAGGGGAAGCGGTGGATGTACTGTACTTAGATTTCCAGAAGGCATTTGATAAAGTGCCACATCAAAGGTTTTTGCAGAAAATAAAAGCTCATGGTGTAGGAGGTGACACATTGGTTTGGATAGAAGATTGCTGACTAACAGGAAGCAGAAAGTTGGCATAAATGGGTCTTTTTCTGGTGGGCAGGATGTGCAGGATGGCAGTAGTGTGCCACAAGGATCAGTGCTGAGGCCTCAAATTTTTGCAATTCATTTAAATGACTTTTCTCTCAGAGGATTGTGAGTCTTTGAAACTCTGTTCCTCAGAAGGTGATGGAAGCAGAGTCTTTGAATATTTTTAAGGCGGAGCGAGATAGATTCTTGATTAATAAGGGAGTGAAAGGTTATTGGGGTAGACAGGAATGTGGGGTTGAGGTTACATTCAGATCAGCTGTGATCTTATTGAATGGCGGAGCAGGCTTGACGGGCCGAGTGGCCTACTCCTGCTCCTAATTCGTATGTTTGTACATAACACAATGATAACAAGGGAAACTAAATTCCTTACTGCATATGAAATTAGTTTTGCAGTCTGCTGTATATTTTTCACAACTAAATAATGGAAAATTACTGTAAGCAAGATTGGATCCCAAAGTTTATCTTACTTCCTCTCTAGGGTTTAAGCTACAATGAATCAGCCAGTTCAAATTCCATTAAATCTGTCGTGCTCTATCAACATTACATTAAATGGGTTGGGAAAAATGCATTCTTTTAAACTTGTATTCTAAAAATATGACTTTGCAAAGTGTCCATTTTCAACTTACTTTGAAAAACATTCTTCTTGAGATTTCGATTAGTGCCAGAAATGTTTTGAACAAACAAATGTTTTCCTGTCAGTTACAAAGTTATTAGTAACATGCTCACCAGCACCGAATTCCAAATCTACTGAACTGCTGAGTTTTCAGAGGGAAATGAAAGCCTTGCACTGGGGTGAGTGACAGCCAATTGTACAAGGAGAAGAAAGACAGCAGGATACAGCTTCAAGTTCCTTGCTTTCATAAAGAAACAGCAGGATCTTTTTAAAAAAAACATTGTGGTAGGCTTGTTTGGTATTTTCTTTATATTTTTCGATTGAAAAAGACAACATAGTCTTTAATCTAAGCAACAAAGGGTTTCCTTTTTAAAAGGACAGCTTTAAATATTTTACGTTCAAATAATCCTTTGATGATTCTTTCAGAAAGTCTTGTGTCCAGTCTGAAAATGAGTCACATGGATGAAGACTAGCTTCAATTGCTGGACTGTCCTGAGTTAGTTGTCGCAGTGCAATAATTTGCCTCTCTGGTTCTGGGTTATGAAGAAACAATCAACCAGAGCTCCTATTCAGGAATACTGTGAGCCTTCCAAAAATTTGCACTTCTTTGAAATGTCAACAGGCAGGGAAATGATGGATTTCAGTTATGGTTCTCATTATGGTTGAAAAGCCTGCCAATGGTCAAGCTTATGTTTTCTACTACGGTAGAATTTAGATGCATCTCCATTGTAAATGGAGCTTTCATCAACCACAAAATGCATTCCTGACCCCAGGTAACTTTTGACCCAAGGAGTTGATTGCATGATTTTGGTAGGGTCTCCGGGTTCTGCGTGGAAAGGAGCAGACGCTGGTTTCTACAGGGTGGATTTTATGGGGAGAATGGATTACCCACGCCTCCTAAAAGTTGGTCAGCACCTCGCTGACGTGAAATCTGGCTTCCACACAGCGCTATTACGCTGGGGAGCACCCTTAATTAGTGCAAAGTGGGACTTCTGCCCCTCAGGGGCAGCTCCCTAGTCCCCAGAGCATCAGAAGACAGTAGTAGCCGCTGCTGGGACTACAAGCAGTCTCAAGGATGGAGTGAAGCAGTCTCACTGACTTCAACTAAGTTCAAGGATTTTAGGCGGGCACAGCGTTGGGGGGCTCACATAAGGAGGATGATCACCTGTCTATAGTGTTGGAAGCCTGCCTTCCCTACAAATGATACTTAAATATTGAGTATCTTCAGGAAAGAAAAGATAAAATTGGATTGGGGGGACTTGGAAACAAACATTAATTCCTTAATAAGCAAGTAAAGGACAGTATTATTACAACCTGCTTGGAGCTCTGGTTTTTTTTAAATTCTTGGGAGTGGCACTGGCATGGCCTACAATTGTTGCCTATCCCTAGTTACCCGAGATGGTGGTGAGCTGTCTTCATGAACCACTGAAGCACATCTGGTGTACATAAACTCAGTGTTGTTAGGAAGTCTATTCCATGTTTTCAACCCAGCAACAGTGAAGGAACGGTGATATAGTCCCAAATCAAGATGGCATGCGGCTTAGAGCGGAATTGGCAAATGCTAATTATCAAGAATAGCAAATAACTTCTGATTTAAGTGATGAGATTATATCAGCTAAAATAGGGCCCAGTGTGCATAATCACAACCTCAAAAAAGTATTAGACAATGCCGTGCGATGTTTTCATTTTCTGCATCAAATATATTTGACACAACTCAATTAGCAGTCACAAATTGGATTGGAACTGGTCAAATTAATTAAGCTTAGGACCTTTAACAACCAGAGACAGCTGATTTTCATCTCAAGAATCTGGTTGCATCAGAATAAACATGGAATCAAATTATCTTAGAAATTAGAAATTCCAGTTGATCAAACTGTGCTCCTATGAGAGAAGTTTCCAAACCCCTTTGAAAAGCACTGAAAATGTGGGTACATTTTAGCTACATGTAATAATGCCTGATCCACTGTGGAGGTTTAAGTGTGGCTAATAATAATCATTGACAAAGAAAAATAGATTGTGTTAAATTATGGACCCTTAAAGTGCATTTTTTTGCAGTGCCATTTCTCAAAACCCCAAAGAAGACAAATGCTAAATTTTCACATTTCAACTACATTCTTTTCAGATTAGTTATCTGCCAAAGTTCAGGGAATCAATTGCTGCTTCAATTTAATGAGACTCCTCATTAACTCCTCCCAAAATGTTCTGCTCAGCTAATACAATGCTCAAACATCATATTCAGCTATGCTTCTTAGTTTGCGAACTATAGGTGATCCATGAAATCCTACTTCAATGGGTTCAGAAAAAGCAAATTATGTTGATTCACATATCTCATGTTAGGTCATTTCTCCATTTTAAATGGAGGAATTATCTAACAAAGAATACTGGATGTAGAATTAGGAGCTTGTTGAATCCAGAAGTAAGGAAGATGTCTCCTAATTGCCAGGAAGAACATTGACAGATTTCATATATCAAAGGTAAGTACACTGTGATAACATTGACCCAAATTTCACTGCCAAAATAGCAATAGGTTTAATGGTGCTCGCTGTTATTAGTGTGTAAATTGTCCAGCAGTGACAATGAAAAAATACTTGTGAATTGCAAATCTCAAGTTGCTGGATGATTTGTGCCATTTCAACTTTAGCTATGCAAAACAGCAACTTGCTTTCAATATCGCTGTGAGTTTCATGAGATTGCTGCGTTTGTGCAATAAATACCAATTAAACTTGGCCTAAAAGGTGAGGGTTGCTTTATAGTAACCTAAGTACCCTTTTAATTGGGAAATTTAAGTTCTTGAAATGTCACACAAATTCTCCAGCCTAGGAAGGGAAACATTTAAACTGTGGAATCTCATTCTTATAGGTTAAGAGTTTTAAAATTTCTTCCTTTTTCTTTCTATCTTGTTTTTTTCTCTGTCTCTTAATCCAATCCTTCTTTACTTCTTTATTTCTCTTTCAGTACCTGATTTGACTCTGTTCTTTTTTCCATTCCTGTTTCTTTCTCAATCCTATGCCCTTAGTTAAGGATATATTTTGTTGGTCCCATTATTCATCAATGTCCCAGATGCCCTGTTCCCTTGCTGCACCATTATCAGCTCTCATTTTCAGCAACTCACAGAGCAAGATTTTTTGGGAGTGATGGATGGGCTAGAAAATCCAACCAACAGGCACACTGCAGGATACCCCGCTCTGGCAAAATCTGGGCCAATAATGCCTCAATACTATTGAATGCACTATATTTTGTTATCCATTTATTATATCTTGGAGCTGGCAGCAATTAACAAATGGCCATCATCCTCCCCATCACCAGAAAGTTAAGGATGCTTGTGGGAACATTACAGTACAATAGAAAACAGCATTTATATTCATGAGTACATTGTTTTCCCTCTGCTGATGCTGCATTCCTGCATGCCATCTGTTAATAAAAGGCACCTGAGTCAGCTTCCATTTGTTTTTGAGGAAGAGGTTGCACAGCCGCTGGAAACACAGGACCATTAGTTCAAGCGATGGCTCAAGTCTGCAGCTTCTATGGCATTGTTCTATTCTTTAAAATTAGCTGTTAGCTTCAGCAGTGCTGTCCATAGCGAAGTTATAGAACAATGGGACATGAAGCTCCCTTTCATTGAACTGGTAGGAGTGCGGCTCATCTTAATTGCATTCGTGAAGATTTCCTCTTTTATTATTTATAGCAAAACTTTGAACATAATCTAAAGGAACATATCTAATATTTCCTTGGCGAAATTGAATCGGAGAAATCTTCTGAAGTGCATTTACTTTGAGTGTCACTACGCATAGAGAGTAGAAGAATTTTTACCAACTGTCTGCTTTCTGTTTCGAACCTAAGTTTCTAAATTGCTTATAAAAACGATAAACACAAACCAAGTAAAACAAATGAAAAATACTGCGGATGCTGGAAATCTGGGCCAGGATTTTACCTACAGCGGGCGGGCTGGGTGGGCGCGGAGCCAATCGCCACCCGCGATAGGCTGCGCGCTGCCATTTTACGCGCATGCGCGTGGAAAAGCACGGCAATCTCCCTGAGGCACAGAACTGCCTCAGAGAGATTGAATGAATAATGAAACTGTTTAATAACTGATGTAAAAATTTAAACATGTCCCCTCATGTGACAGTGTCACATGAGTTAGGACATGTTTGTAAAGGTGGGAAAATTTATTTATTTTATCAGAGCTTCAGGATGACCTTGACAGCTGTCTTCTGGAGACCCACGGCCTGGAGGGCCCCAGCTTTCTTTGGCTGTCCTGCTGTGGGGTAGCTGCTCCCTCTACGGTCACAGAGGACGAAGCTGAAGGAGTCACAGGCAAAGGGGATTCGGAAGGGCCGGATATCATCAAAGTCCTGAGTGGAGGTCCCAGGCGTGTCCAACTGCCGCTCATCCTTCCTTTGGGTGTCTGACCCCTTGAGGGCATGGGGCACCTGGAGGGAGGTTAAGGTGCCCTGCTGCCCTCTTACATAGCTACTGCAAAAGCTCACTCACAGTTACAATGATGGAGTGCAGTTCTATATACATCTCCCGAGAATCTGCTGGACCAGAATCTCCGTGAAGTCCACCAACCTCTCCAAGGAGACCTCCATGTGGGTACAGCTTACCGCCACCTTCTCAAGGGCCACAAGCAATGGGCAATAAATGCTGGCCCAGCAGCAAAGCCCACATCCCATGAATGAATAAAAAACAAGCTCGGCACCACTTCATCAGCCAGCAGGCAGGCGGCCTACTCCATCTCGCGGGCCACCCTGTTGGGCCTCCAATATCTCCACCTGATTTTCCCCTGTCTCTTGCTGCCCCTCCAGCATCTCTCGGAAGGTCGATTCTGGAGGTCCTTCATCAGGCACGAACCACACAGATGCCTCTTCCCCAGCACTCCTCCAAGTATCGGTGAGTTTGGTTGACCTTGTTCCCTTCTATTGCAGACACGTGTCCATGCAGAGACCACCAGAACGTGAGACCTTGCCTAAACTAGATCTAATACCCACTCAGGTGTGTCTCTCTGCACTGGTGGGGGATGCAGATATCTGCTGTGACACCTCTACAGGTGCACTTTCTTCATCAGAAATATCCTTGCTCCTCTCCGGGCTTGTGCGCATGCTGGACAGGGATTCCTCACTTTCCAGCCTTGCTCTCTTCCTGGTAGCCACCTGTAAGTGAGAGAGGGGAGACAGCAAGTGACTACATGAGCTGTCTCCAACATGGAGGCACCCTTGACCCTGGAGTTTCTATGACATGCATGGATCCTTACAGGGTGGAGGCCACAAGCCAATCTCTCCATCTCCGATGGATCTGTCCTGCTCCACCTCCAGCTATGCTGCCCACTCCTCGAAGTCGGTCAGTTCTTTTAACTGTGGCTATCCCACTCCCGTTTTCTCCCTCTCTCTTTTATTATGGCTTAACTTCTCCTGAGCAAAGAGAGATGGGGTTGAGAGCAATTGGGTTTTGGGCATCTTTCTCATGCTTCCAGTCTTACAAGTAAGCCACTGGATTGGGTGCCATGTGATTGATTGCAGGTTGTCCAGAAGGGTTCCAGAGCTGTGAGCCCATGCAGATGTAAGGATAAGTCTCACAGAGGCACGTTATTAGCGGTGCTTGCTGGTGCCCTCAGCAGCTAAGCTCCTTCCCACTGCCCCAGCTCCCCCTCCCGGACAGCATGTGAGCTCTGTGTGGAAGGGTGAGGGACCCACATCTACCTGTAGAGTAGATGGACTGCAATGAGGCTATGAGACATCACCTTATCAAATTGCCACTGAGGCCTATGTCCTCTGTACCATTCTCTGAGGTGAGATTGAGCAGTTGAGGGTTTACTTACCCTGGTGGCACAGATGACGCCATTCATCCTTTTTCAGCATTACAGGGCAGTCCTCTGCTGGAGGTCTTGGGTACTGACTGCCCAGGAGACTTGCTCCCATTCAGGGTTAGTCTCCCTGCTCAGCCTCCTCCTAGCTGGTGATAGAGAATGTCCCTCCTGGCTTCCACTTGGTCGAGCAGGATGCCCAGGGAGGGTGTCACTGAATTTAGGCACTGGAGCCCTGTCCGTTTCTGGCCATCTCCTCAATAAGCATTGTGTAGGTTGATGTCCAGGCACCTTTTAAATATGGCACCCAGGTATGACGGGACATGTGCCATCCAGTCTGCCTGGCCGCGCAAAATGTTGAAACCCCCGACTGGATGTTTAACGAAACTGAGGTCGCGCGATATCATACGTATTCCCGGCAGCCTCCACAGCGGGAAGCATTCTCCGTCCCCAACCCACCACAGGACTTAGTCCTGGAAGGAAAAATTCTGCCCAAAGAGTCAGAGATGGACCACGTTAAGAGAGTTAAGAGTTTAAATTCAAATTGAACTTGATGAAATTTTCCACTTCTGGGTATTGCCATTTGCTGCTCCCCTGAATCCATCTTTTGTTCCTTTACTTGTCCCTTTACCATCCCCCTTTGCCTTACACCACCATCCCTTTTGTCATTTAATCTCTCCTGCCTTCTGTCTTGCACACACCTTCCCTTTTGTTCTTTCCTTGTCTCCCCACTTCCCCTGCCTTTCACTTGCTCAAAACTTTAATTTTTTTCCAGGTCATTAACGTGAAACAGTATGTTTCTCACTCTACAGATGCTGCCTCTTGTTGTTCCAGCATATTTTGTTCTGATATCAAACCACATAACTAGCGGGTTTCATGCAACAATTCCTTCTTGTTTACCGTTGAAAATTTGCAAATTTCTTTCCATGAACAACTTTGGCAAACGATGTGAATGGATTAATGGTTACTAATTGGGTGACACCCCCCCACACATTTTGACTGATACTTGTTGAACTTGTATACATGGTAATAGTGATATTTTTAGTGTAAATTACTACTGTCTAACGACCAACACACCCTGACTGCCATTGAAATCAGCAATTGGCATTACTAGAAAATTTTGATAGAACTTTGAAAAATCACTGCATGCAGGAAAACACCAGCTCCCTATTATGCATCCTATTTATTTTCTATGAAGAAACCTGTAAGATATGAGACATGACTAATGAGCTGTCCAAGTGAGGAGGCCAAGGTTACCTCCCAGGGAGTACTCATTCATAATATATGCAAGGTTTGCAACCGAGGCGTTGCAAATCATACAGCACACAGAGGCAAAAGGAGAAAAATTCCACAAACTCCTATTAATTCTTACAAATATCATAGCTGTTAAAACCTTTTCTCAGCATCAACTGTGTGGTTCTACATACTTATTGGAGGTTCAAAGCCTTCCTCAATTAATAAATATATAGGTCTATAATTAGAAAACAAAAACATAGCTGTTACATGACAGGGCTTGATTGAAAAATAACACTCAGGGATGTTGGAGCACATAACTCACAAGTACCAATATATATATTTTTGAATTAGGGAAATTGTCAGAATTAAAATTAATTTAATTTATCAGTTCAAGTTGTTTGTATTGTACATGTTTATTGCCCAACTGCAGCTTTTTTTCCTCCTTCAGGTTAAAAAACACTGTCATCATTTAATTGGGAGACGAGTAGTTTATCAGTTTAGAATTAAGATTATGAAAAGCAGAGACTGAAATCTAAATCTTTTGTTTACAAAGCAGGTGAAACACAGCTGCCTGGCTCCCATTGAAAAAAAAATTCGATTTTTCAAAAATATCAAAGAAGTAAAAGTTTTCTTAAGATCATCTTCCTGCAATATTTATTTCTTGTTGGTGCTGGAGCACTGTCCCAGTGGTGTGAGCTAGTTCATCCACACGGCCACTCTTTATGGTTAAGCCTGGGCACCATGTGTCAGCAGGCTATTCAACAACTGGGTGCATCAGAAACATTTTCCAGCAGGATTCATTGAATAATGATCAGGATTGGGTACTCCAGGTAATATTCTTTTCCTTCTCTGGTCCAACTTCTGTACTCTTAGCACTGCCTTGATTGAGAATATCTAACTCAGCACAACCAAGGGATCAAAGTTTATACAATTTCAGAATGGGTAGTGTAATAGCAGGAGGTCTTGTGGTGCAGTGGTAGCGTCCTTGTAGCTGAGCCAGAAATTCTGGGTTCGAGTCTTGCCCCAGGACTTGATAGCCATGGAAAATGTGTTCATAATGTGGCCACAGCAATTTGATTACCAACCTGGAAATCCTTATAATGTGCCCGGGCAGGTAGTAAGATTGGGAGTGTGTCCTAGTTAGCTATGCTTGATGCAGAGTGGTGCCCCTCAAGGTAGCTGCTGTCGACCTGTTCCAGGAAAAACTAGCCACAGAAACAGACATAAGCATGTGCTTTGGCTGCCTCATGTGTCACGAGACATGGGAAAGCCTCTCAGCCTAAATGTAGTAACAGGCATCAGGTCTGCTCCACTCAGGTTTTCTTTGCATTGATACAGCTGCCACCAAAAAGGTAAGTTACATAAAGGGATGCAGGCCTTTTTGCCCCTCGAGCCTGTCCTGCATTCAAAAAATGATGGCTAATCTGCAACCTAACTTGGCATTAAACATTACATGAGGTTGAATTTTTGTTAAGGGGGTAGGAAGCTCGAGTCAGGTAACTTCCTAGCTTCGCAGACCCATCTCCTTTAATAAGGCCCCTGCCCATGTATTTTCATTCCAGGGAGGCAGGTGCAGGGTGGTATGGGTCTGCTGCATCCAGAGGCAGGTTTGAGGCAGTGGTGGAGGTGGGCGGAGGGTCAAGCTAGCAGGCTAGAATGCTTGCCTTCATTTACTGGGACATTGGCCCAGTTGTACTGATGAATTTCAGGCCCTAAAACCCCGCAACTCGCTCCCCCACCCTCCTTTCCACGCCCCTTCAAACCCCCATGCCCCCATATATCCATCATAACCACTCACCCAGTATCAATTATAAGTAGACTCTCAAGAGCCATGTCTTGTAAATGGACAGGAAAGAAAATTAAATTTCTAACAATCAAATAGAGTTATCACCCAAACACAATTCATACTGGAAAAAACTCATTCAAAAAAGCCATTCAAAAAAACTTAAATACCCTGAGTGGTCAATCTGTTGTAAAAACAAACAAACCATATTCAATAACAACATCATTGTTAGAAAATCCTTTAATTACCTCTTAAAACAAACATTTTAACTTTGAACTCAACACCCTGCTGAGATAAGTGGTTCTGTGGCATTTGAAACTCAGCCAAGCATTCATAATGGTCCCAGCTGCGCAACAAACCATTATAAGTGCAAACATTGAAATCTATTGAAACTACAAAAACAGAGGGTTTTTTTCTAAGCTACACCATATGGTCTGTCAATCAATTGAAAGCTTCAGTCCAGTTTTTTTTCATATTTAAAGGCCTATGGACATTTAAATCACTTCAGATTATGATAATAGAGTTACCCATAAAAATTGTATGGTCAGGGGGTGGGGGGTCTTGAAATGCTTGCTCTTTCAAAGTTGCTGGCAAGGACAGGAGTGCTATCTGCAGGTGAGCTATCCACACTTATCCCATGCTGCCAAAAAATTGCCAGAAATGGAGATGAGGGTGGGAAATCCGGAAATCAGATCCTGCCCACCATTTTTAAAGAGTCTCTGAGTTGGTATGACTCGACAAAAATCTGGGTCATTATGGACAAGTGGCACGAACTTTTTGTTTCTAAAACATGCGTCAGCACTTGATCTATATAAAAACAGCATGTCAAAACAATATTGCAAAAAACCGAAGCGTTAAACAATGTGCACCCTATTGTTACTGAGGAAACTGTTGCAAATTTCGTTGTACTGAAGACTTGTCCTCATCAATCTACTTGTGGAAGGTGAATCTGTCCGAGAGTGTCGGTAGGAATGACCATCACAGATCTTTTATGTAAAAGTCCAATCTTCACACTGAGGCACCTGGCACCTCCATGGTGTTGTGCGGTACTAACACCATGCTAAATGGTATAGATTCAGAACCGATCTGGCAGCTCAAAACCGGGCATCAGTGAGGAGCTGTGTATTCAACTATAATCTGTAACCTCATCATCTGGCATATCCCCCACTCTACCATTACCATCAAGCCAGAGGATCAATCCTGGTTCAATGGAGGATGCAGGAAAGCATGCCAGGAGCGGCACCAGGTATATCAAAAAATGAGGTGTCATCCTGGAGAAGCTACAACACAGGACTACTTGCATGCCAAACAGCAATAGACAGAGCTAAGCGATCCCACAATCAACAGATCGGATCCAAGCTTTGCAGTCCTGTCACATCCAGTTGTGAATGGTGATAAACAATTTTACAATGAGCAGGAGGAGGCTCGACAAATATCCCCATCCTCAATCACAATTACTCAGAAATATAAACAGGGAAACTTGTTGAATCTACTATCACTCTTAGATTTTTATTAATGATAGTAAGGGAAATACTGTACTTTTTCATGAATATGAAGTTATACTGGCAGGTTTTACAGAAAATAGAAGTCTTTTTTATAGTCCTGACTCCTACTCAATAACTGTGGTTTTGACTAAAAGCCTGTTTTATGGGGGCACAGTTTCCATGAATATGTTAAGTAGTTTGTAAATAAATGAGAGAAAGAGGTTTGAAAATGACTAACCAACAATCTCCCTTGAAAAATTGTGTTTTTTTTATTGCGTCAGATAACCAATTTAGCTTTAACAAAACCATCTGAACAATGCTGTACTGATATTTGCTTTATATTTGATACCATACCTGATCTCCATATGAACATTCAAATAAGAAGCAGAAGTAGGCCACCCGGCCCCTCGAGCCTGCTCCACCCTTTGATAAAGTCATAGCTGATCTGATTGTGGCCTCAGTTCTACTTTCCTGACTACCGTCTATACTCTTTGACTCCCTTGTCAATCAAGAATCTATCTAACTCAACACTAAAGATACTCAATGACCCTGCCTCCACTGCTCTCTGGTGAAGAGAATTCCACAGACTAACCACCCTCAGAGAAAAACTGTGTCCCCTAGTTATAGCTTCTCCCACAAGGGGAAACATCCTCTCAGCATCCGCCCTCCGCCCTGTCAAGTCCCCTCAGGATCTTAAATGTTTCAATAAGACCACCACTCACTCTTCTAACCTTTTATGAAACGGGAAGATGGTGGTGTAGTGGCAATGTCACTAGACTAGTGATTCAGAGGTCAAGGCTTATGTGCTGTGGACAAGGTTCAAATCCCACCATGAAAGCTGATGGAATTTAAATGCAATTAATAAAATCTGGAATTAAATGTAATGGTGACCATGAAACCATTGTTGATTGGTGTAAAAACCCATCAGGTTCACTACTGTCCTTTAGGGAAGGAAATTTGCCATCCTTATCTGGTCTGGCCAACATGAGACACTGGAACAACAGCAACTGAATCAACAACAGTTGATTCTTAACTACCAACACACTTCAAGGGCATTTAGGGATGGGCAACAAACGTCAACCTTGCCAGTGAAAGAATAAAGTAAAAAAATCATGTACTAGGACATCCAGTTCTATACTGCGGAGTTCTGCAATCTCTCTCCACTTAATTATTGTACTGCTGTTCTGTTCTTCCTTCCAAAGTGGATTCACCAAGCTTACATTTCATCCAAGTCGTTAATATAGATTGTAGAAGGCCCCAGCACTGATCTCTGCGGCATTCCACTAGTTACACATTGCCAACCCGAAAATGACCCATTTGTCCTTACTCGCTGCTTCCTGTTAGCTAATCCTCCATCCATGTTAATATTACCTGAGTACCAAATTACCTGAGATCAGCTGATGCAGTTGGATTTGAGAATGTGCAGTTCTAAAAGTATATTAAGTTATTGTAATAAATATAGATGAATGAGCCTATTTGACCTATATAGCTCATTTTTCTGTTGCAATCTAAGATTATTCTACCTGGAAGATATCACAGGTATTGATTATTCCATCATGTAAAAGTGCTTCATGATGTCAGTCTTGAACTTGCTTTTAACTAGCTTACACCTTTGTCACCCTGTTCTGCAGTTGTAGTTTAAAGTGGTGTTTTGATTTTAACTATTATTCATTGCTTAGTAAATCATCTTTTTAAAAAGTTGCTATTGGTAAGAGCAACCATGAGGCTGTCAGATTGTTGTTAAAAACCAACTGGGGGTTCATTAATGCTCTTTAAGGAAGTCCTGGCTTAGTCTGGCCTACACGTAACTTCAGCTCCACGTTAATACTGTTGACCCTGAAATGCCCTAGCAAGTCAATTAGTTGATTAGGGCTACAAGGATTATACAATAAATGCTGGCCTTGCCAGATATGGCCACGTCCCAAGAATGAATTTAAAAAAAGCCTTGCAACCCTTTCAAAGCTTGAACACTTGGTGCCCAGGACTGAACATAATACACGAAGCACAGCCTGTCCATAGCACTATAACATTTCTGCATGACAAGCTCTGACTTATATTAGACAATGCAACTCACATTCTAATAGCCTTATTGATTGCTGTTCTATAATGATTGAATAGGCTAAGTGATGAATCGACTATCACTCCCTACATTTGTAATAATGAGTGAAATAAAAAATAAATAATAGAATTACAGCAAAGATTTAAAGTAAAATAAAGTCTTACTGGCCTCACCATTAATACGTTCAACACTTTCAAGATTAGGTTCTGTGATATTTTTTAAAAGCAGTGTTGTCATCACTCCAAAGTTACAAAAGTTTTTATAGGTAGGTTTATACTTCAGCTTTAAGGTTACTGTAAAGCAATGTGGCTGCGATGCTGAAATTGTGGTACAAGAAACTCTACAGTTAGGTCTCATTCTGACTCAAGAGCAAAGTGTTCAAACTTCATGGGAGTAAGTTTCACTTTGTTTAGGTTTAACACTGCAAATAAAAACACCATTGCAGTCAAATCTGGTTTAAAATTGATCTGAAAGACCACTGGGGCTCTGGAGCACTCTTTCACCTTATTCTGAGTTTATTTCAATGTGTGCGCCCTCCTGGTTCAAAACTTTTTAATTTTATTGGCTGAAAGTGGAGCCCTGTCTAAGTAGGTGTGCACAATGCTCTCTCCTGAGTGACAGAATTCCAGTTGGAATCAGTTAGTATAGGGTTGATCTTATGGAGGATTTGGGGTCTGGTGAGCCAGTGAGAGATTCGCACTGCTTTTTCTGGGAAGCCCTGCCAGTATTTAAGTGGCCTTCCCCGGGATCAAGGACCCCAAGAGCGGAAATCCCACCCCCAAGAGTTGTCAGCCAATCCCACCTTAAAAGATTCACTCCCTCCACCACCAATGCACAGTGGCAGCAGTGTGTACTGTCTATAAGATGCACTGCAACAACTCACCAATGGTCCTTCAACAGCACCTTCCAAACATGCAACCTTTACTACATCAAAGGACAAGGAAGCAGATGTATGGGAACGCCACCATTGACAGTTTCCCTTCAAGCCACACACTATCCTGAATTGGAACTATGGCCAGAAATTTCCCCCCATCGGGGGGGTTGTGCAGGGGTGGGTGCGAACCCGATCAGCCAGTTAAGGCCTGCCCAGCATGATGCTTGCCCAGAAGCGCAGAGTGGTCCCTGTGCGGGCTGGGGTGGGGTGGGGGGATTCCCTGAGACATTCCCTGCGCTCTTTCATTCGTGCATGCAAAAGAGCGCAGAGAGATTTGTTTCTGTGCTAAAGTTTTAAATAAAGGTTTTTAACACATTTAAAACATGTCCCCTCATCTGACACTATCACATGAGCTGGGACATGTCAAAGAATAAAAGTATAAATTTTTATTAGATTTTAAAACACTTCATGAAACCTCCTCCTGCCCGTGGATGAGGTTTTATGAAAAATGCGAAGGCCGCCTGGGCTCTTTGCCTGCCCACTAACCTTAAGGTTGGATGGGCAACTCATTGAATTGAATTAATTAGGTTTTAAATGGCCTCAATAGGCCTTTGACTGTTCAGCGGGCATGCACAGTCACTGTGTGTCATTTTACCCATCGGCAAGCGGGCCCCGCCCCCGTTTACCAAGAGGAAAATTCCTCCCCATATCGCTGTTCCTTCACTGTCGTTGGGCCAAAATCCTGGAATTCCCTTCCTAACAACACTGTGGGTGTACCTACACCACATGGACTGCAGCAGTTCAAAATGGTGATTCAACACCACCCTCTCAATTGACTTCAAGGGCAATTAGGGATGGGCAATAAAAGCTGGCCCAGCTGGTGATGCCCACACACTTGAAAGAATAAGTGGAAAAAAAGGCAAACAGCTCTTTTGCTCACCAGCGTCACCAGAGAGGCTGTGGCTGCTGCCAGAGGGAGTGACCCAGGCCAGAGATAAGTCATGGCAGGAGGGGTTCCGCAGGGTGGGGGTCACAAGATGCAGTGGGAGGGGTGTCAACCCCAAGAGTGGGGGAAGGCTCCTCTCAGCTGCTCCTCCCCATCTCCACCACTTCTGGATGCCAGATCCTTCAATCAGCACTGAATGTCTGAATGAGGGAGCCCTGTGCATCCTGCCATGCCCCCTTACCCCAGGAGACCATAAGCAGCCCACACAATTTTAATAACCGTGCAATCTGCATGGCGACAGGCCCACCCACAGCTGGATTAATACCAGCGGTAGTAGGATGAGGCCCTCAAGTGATCATTAATTGGCCACCTAAGAGCCTCAATTGGCAGCTAGGCAGGAAGTCTGACCACATGCCTTTCCTCCCTGGTCTTAATTTTGGCAGAGGCAGGAAGGTGATGGAATGCTCGCACACCACCCTGCCACCTGAGTAAATACCCTCCCTGTCTCAAAACAAGAGAGAGGCCATAAAATTCCCCACTATATGTCAGATTTAGTCATGGTAATGACGGTGAAACTGTCAGCATTCGGCGTCATTACTCCACTGAAACTGTCAGTAACTTCTACAGTCAGCATGGGTACGGAATAACACAGAAATCTAGAAGTTACTATGACTGATTCTATACTTCAGATGTCCCCCAACAACAGCAATCCCTAAACAGTGAAATCGACAAAAACCTCCACTTTTACAGTATTAGCCTCTTGGTAGAAATCCTTGAAAATGTTATACTTTGCTGAATGAGATGTAACCTGGTTTTTAACAGAATACTAACTTCGCACTTACTGCTGAACACCCTGATAGGTCCAGAAAAGCTAATTTTATATTTGTGGAATGTCAAATTTTGCATTCTGATAAAAACAATTCTATGCTTTTAATTTTTTTCAAGTTTGCTCATCTTCATTTTAGCTTCTACTTTAATTTAATCAGTTATTTATTTTGCTACCTGAAAATATACATTAAAATGATGATAATCAGTGATTTTAGCCCCCTGTTTTGCTGTTTGTGAGAATACACCAACGTGATTGGCTGCTTTCGTTGCTTGCCAACATTGCTGCCCTTGGACACTTGGAGATGCCCTTAATGTACAGCCAGATTTCAACTGTCACTGTGAAAGTGCAAGTCTGTGTTATAGGCAGTTTTCCCTCGAGACTAGCATCGAGCTGTGTTGTTTCATTCCTGACTGCAAAATCTAGCCCTGTAAATGAGGTACTGCTTGGCTGTGGCTAATGCTATAACTACTGATCTTATGCTTGTTGCAGCAATACAAATGTACCTTTGTTGTTCATTTAGACATATAATGATTGGTGTCTATGATGCAGTGACAGCTATTCCACCACTGATCTCAGCTTTGTTAAAATAAACTCCATCACAAAGCTGACAATGCCTGCAAAAAAAAGCATCTGGGAAGCATGAACTTTTCCAATCACCAAGGTTTGCTCTATGTTTACTTACTTTACAATGGCCACAACACTTCCCAGTGAATTTAATTAACTGTGAAGCATTTTGTAACATACTGAGATCATGGACGGTACCAAACATAGAATGGTTATGGCACAGAAGGAGGTCATTTGACAAATTGTGCATGCTGGCTCTCTGCAAGAACAGGTCAGGTGGTCCTACTCCCCCTTCTTTCCCTGTATATTGCAATTTTTTTTCTCTTCAGATAATTATCCAATTCTTTTTTAAAAGCCATGATTGAATCTGCCTCTGGCACACTTTCAGGCAGTGCATTCCAGTTCCTAGCCACTCACTGCATATAAAAGGTTTTTCTCATGTTGCCTTTGATTTTTTTGCTATCACCTTAAATCAATATCCTCTGGTTCTCAACCTTTCTACCAACAAGAACAGTTTCTCCCTGTCTACTCTGTCCAGATCCCTCATGATTTTTAGCACCTCTATCAAATCTCCTATTAACCTTTTCTTCTCTAAGGAGAACAGCGCAGTTTCTCCAAGCTATCCATGTAACTGAACTCACTCATTCCAGGAACCATTCTTGCAAATCTTTTCTGCATCCTCTCATCCTTCCTAAAATGTGGTGCCCAGAATTGGACAAACACTGTCCATCTCCTGCACCTTTTACCTAAAACCTTAAATCTGTGACCCTAGTCCTGTTGATGGGCACAGAGTTTCTTTGTCTACCTTTACCTAAATCTGTCAGAATCCTGTACACTTCTATCAATCTCCCCTCAACCTCCCTCACTGGAACCATTCTGGTAAATCTCCTCTGCATCCCCTCAAGGACCTTCACATCCCTCCTGAAGTCTGGTGACCAGAACGGGACACAATACTCATACCGCAGCCAAACCAGAGCTTTATAATAATTCAGCATAGCTTCCCTGTTTTTGTACACAATAACTTCAGCTGAGGGCGAACGAATCCTTGTTTTTGTACTCTATGCCTCTATAAATCCCAGGATTCCATGTGCCTTATTAACCACTTTTTCAACCTGCCCTTCCACTTTCAATGATTTGTGCACATATACCCCGAAATCCCTCTGCTCCTTGGAAGTGTACCCTTAATTTTATATTGCCTCTCCCAAATCTTTCTACCTAAATGCATCACTTCACACTTCTATGCATTAAATTTCATCTTCCATTTGTCCACTCACTCCATCAGCCTATGTCCTCTTGAAGTCCATCGTTATCCTCTTTGCAATTCACAATACTTCTAAATTTTGTACCATCTGCAAACTTCGAAATTGTCCCTGCACATCCAATTCTAGGTCATTAACATAGATCAAGAAAAGCAGTGGTCTTTAAACCAACCCTTGGGGAGCTCCACTATGTATCTTCCTCTAGTCTGAGAAACATCCGTTCGCCACTGTTCTCTGTATCCTGTTACTCAGCCAACTTCTCATCCATCCTATGGTACTTAGTTCACCTGCAAACCCTTCAATAAGTCAAAGCACTCTTAAATTGTGTTTCCCATCACATTGTTTTTTTGAAATTTATATTTTTTTCTCCATTTGTAATTTCTTTTAGGCCATTTACTCTTAATGTTGCAGCTTCCTCTAAGAGAGTCAGGCAGCTTGAGCAATGGGTTTCTCTTCAGAAATCTGCACTGGATGATGAAATGCACAGAACAGATTTTTAAAAAGGTAGGATCATAGATTCATTACGGCATAGAGGAGGCTGTTTGGCCCATTGAGTCCATGCCATCTCTCTAGAACAATCCAGTCAGTCCCATTCCCCTGCTCTATCTCCGTATCCTCGTAGGTTTATTTCCCTCAAGTGTCTATCCAATTTCCTTTCAAAATCATTTATCATGTTCATTTCCACCTCCATCAATGGCATCAAGTTTTGGATCATTACCACTCACTGTAAAAACATTCTTCCTCACATCTCCTGTACCTTTTCCCAAAACCTTAAATCTGTGTCCCCTAGTCCTTGTACAATTCGTTGATGGGCACAGATTTTTTTTGTTTACCTTCATCTAAACTTATCAGAATCCTGTGCACCTCCATCAATCTCCCCTCAACCTCCTTCACTGGAACCATTCTGGTAAATCTCCTCTGCATCCCTCAAGGACCTTCACATCCCGCCTGAAGTGTGGTGACCAGAACTGGACACAAAACTTGAACTGAAGCCAAACCAGAGCTTTATAAATATTCAGCATAACTTCCCTGCTTCTGTACTTAATATCACTATTTATGAAGCTCAAGATCCAATTTGCTTTGCTAACTACTCTTTTGATATATCCTGTTACCTTGAGGGATCAAAGCACATGAACCCCCAGGTCCCTCTGTCCCTGTGCACTCGTCATGTAATCCAGAGACCATAAGTGAGTTTATTGTACATTCACGGCTTAATAGTTAACTTTATACACATACACTAACTGTCTCGACAAGAACAAATCATAAAAAAACTAAACAGTTTTAAAATTGCAATGCTCAAATCTCCTGAAAACTCCTTTAAACTGCTAGTAGTGCACACAAAAAAATTCAATTTCCAGAAGTTAAAGTGACTTTGAAATGAAACCCAATTTAACACTGCCAAACTAACTTTGCTTATCCAATTACTGATCCTGGATTCAATAGTCTAGTCTAAACTATTAGCATTGGAGCACCAATGAAACCAAAGATCCTATCAAGGGCTTGACCAGTCTTGAGGAACCGTTTTACTTGGAACTTGGAAACCAAGAGCAGGATCTGTAGAAGGCAATGCAAGTTACACTACAATTTCTATATCACTCTCTGCAACTGCAACATAAATCTGTGCCTAGAAATTGAATTGTCTATGTCTGTCTTACAGGCACAAAATTGAATGCGTAATCTAAGCAGCGGTGTACAGGCATTCACTGTGTCGGTTGCACCCCACCCGCCATGTTGCATCGAGCTGCTCAGTAGGTGTTCTAGGTGTATGGTTGAAGCTGACATTGCACCAATTGTTTCATTTTTTTTTAGCCTCATGGCAAGCAAACAAGTGGCTTTAAAGGGGCTGCTGGGCTCTGCCACCCAAAAGATAAATTCTTTTACTTACCTTATTGTCAAGCTGGGAGAAACAGGTATGGTGATCCCAACTGCTTCCATTTTCAGATGTCCCCAAGGACCATTGCTAATGAAATACCTCTGGGGCCACGACATGCACCCACAGCTTACTGTTTCCATCCTAATGAGGCTGGCAGTACAAATTACAGTGATCCTGCCAGCAGCCTCACTAGGTGGATATGCTTCATTTTGGATGCCAACTTGATAGCTTCAATGCCTTTAAATGATGATAGCAGCAGGGACTTAAGAGCTTGGTTGAGAGATGCCACTGCCAGTTTGGTAACAGTAAGGTTGTGTGATATCATCTGCATAATAAATCCACATCGCATGATTGATTGTTCCTACATTAGTTTCAATGTCAGGATGTGGGTATCACTGGCAAGGCCAGCATTCATTGCCCAAGGGGTGTTAGTGGGGCAGTTCTTTAGAATTTCTTTGAACTAAATACATTTTCTCAAGCTGCCCATGCTAGAATTTGAACTTATTCCTGTGGATTATTGGTTAAGTAAGATAACCATTTCACCATCATTTCTATTTATAATGAAATCAACCTAGATCGTTTATTAGTTTTTCAACTAAGGAGATCTACCCTTCTAAAACTTTATGTTTTAATTGAAATTCATAGCTAATTTTTACATAATGCATCACTTTCAGAGAAAAGAGTATTTCAAGGTTTTACTTACACTCTCAAAAACGCTACCCTTATTGTTCACCAATTTTCCACAGTGTGCGGTCATTAAAAACAAACCTGTCAAATTTTGTTGAACGAATGTTTGATTATGTATTAAAGAAAGATGGTAACTCTGTATGACTTACCTATATCAGGGAGTTTAAGGTTTGAAGGGCAAGCCTTATTTCCATTCATCGTTCTACCATATGTTGCAGAATAGATGTTAATCAATGTAGAGTTTTTACAGCGAAGTTTAAGTTCCTTGCCCTCACAGGCTACTTTGCTTTTGTACTCATCTGTGAGGAAGGACACAATGTTAAGTCACTAATTAAATTACTGTATGTCTGACCGATTGCAAATGCAATTTGTGTTCCTAACATAAAACTCTTGCTTCTATTTTATACATAAATTATATCTAAAATTTGCAGCTGTTCTTTTCATCCACACAGCAACAAAATTCAAAGTGAATCTTTTCACTAACTTGGCAATAGTCATTAAATGCTCTGTGCAGTTTCTTTCACCATGTGATAATATTTGTTGCCATATGAAATACAAAATACACAAGATGAAAATGGATGCAAAAGGTCATTCATCCTATCAACTCCTCATACTAGATACACCCTGAAGTACCCCTGCCTGAACATCATGTCATCCAATTGCTTCTTAAGTGCTTTCACGTGTTTTGCTTCCACTGTCATACATAAAAATCTAGGTATTTGATCATCAATCTGTGTGTGAAGGACATTCTGAAATCAGCCTTAAATTTTCTTTTACAAGTTGTGATCTCTGTTTTCTCGTCTGCTAGAGCTTCAAAGAATGAGAGTTAATCTCATTGAAACTTGCAAAATTCTTACAGGCTAGATGTGGATAGGATATTTCCCCTGGCTGGTGAGTCTGGAACCAGGGAACACAGTCTCAGAATAAGGGGTAGGTCATTTAAGACTGAGATGAAGAGGAATTTCTTCACTCAGAGGGTGGTGAATCTTTGGAACTGGGAGCTCAGTCACTGAAAATGTTCAAGACAGAAATCGATAAATTTCTGGGTAATAATGACATCAAGGGATATGGGGATTGTGGGAAAAATGGCCTAAGAAGTAGATGGTCAGCCATTACCTGTTTGAATGATGGAGCAGGCTTGACTGGCCAAATAGCCTACTCCTATTCCCTATGTTCCTATGTCCTATGTCCTACTGTTACAATTAGTTTGAAGTAATTTCTGGAGTTACTTTTGTCCATATTGCTTATTACTTTACATATACCACTAAAAGTTTAATTATCTTCTTCTTTAGAGCTGAAAACTGCTAGAACAAAATACATTTGAGCAAGGCTTCCTCTAAACTGTAGGTTGAGTAATTTTTCTAGCACTGTAAAAGGTTATTTTTGGCAGTGCTACGAATGCAAGTGAAATATATACTTAGGACTTATGGGCTAGCCACATAGATTTGGCTTTAGACAAAACTTATTTGATACTTATAACATTTATGGTCAATTATGAGAGAGGACCACTTGATATCAACAACAATATGGGCAGAGTTTTACGCCACCCTGCCAACATTTGTAGATGGGGAGTGGATGGAAAATTCCTCAGATGGGCTTCCCCTTCCGACTGGGTTCCCCATCCACCCCCCACCCGCCCCGACCTCTTTGCTATTTTATGCTGGGAAGGGTGAGGCCTCAGCCAGTCGGCCTGCCCTTGCACTAGTTGAGGCCAATTATTGGCGACATAAGGATTGTTTCCTTCCCATTTTTTAGGCTGGTGGGAGGAGTTCCAGGGTATGGGGGAAGCCCAAAAATAGTCAGGTGCAGGCCTCAGGCAGGAAGGGGGGGTGGGGTTTTTTTTGGGGGGGTGGGGGGTGAGCGTGGGTGGCAGGCACCTCGATCAAAAATCCTCTTTTAATATTGGGCCCCCACGCCAAGGTCTGATAACTACAGGAGCTCCCACATCCCCTGGCCACTCTGCCAACACTCCAACCCCCCACTGTCCAAGCCCCTCTCCAGGCCTCCCTTATCCTCCCCACCTTGAGGCCCCCAAGAATTACCTCTTCTTGGAATCCTGGGACTTAGGCTCTGAGGACTGAACGCACTTCCAGCCCTGTCCACTGCAACTTCTGCCACTGCAGGAGCTAGAGTACTGCCGGCCAATCAGATTAGCTAGCATCTCTGGAAAGTAGGACTTCCTCTCGAGTGAGGGCCGCAAGTCCTACCTTGAACCAATTAACGCTGGGTTGGAGCATGAAATCGCTACAGACCAGGCAGCATTGGCGGGGATGTGTTCCCCGCCGACTCTTCAGATGCCGGGAAGGGAGACCCCACCATCCTAAAAATCTTGGCCTATGTCTTGTCTCATTCATCTCCATGCATTATTAAGTAAATAGGGTTTTGAATGCATCCTCACAACTTCTGCCAATGGCAAATGTCAAGAGATATAGGAACTAGAGAGTTACTTTGGTGAAAGGGTGCAAATAGGCACTAAATGGGTGCTGTATGAATAAAACATGCCTATTCAAAGTCTGGTTTTGGCTTGCAATTTTGGTCCTAACTGCTGATTACCATAATTTGAACTTGTCTAGAAATGATCAGACACCTGCAGCTTTACCTTTCAAGCACTTGTTAGACACAATTTTTGTGGGCAGAATATTTGGACTCCATACACCCACTTCCAATGAAAGTATGGAGTGGGCTGGCTGACATATGGCCGGGTTTCAGATTGGCTAAGAAACCAAATGACCAGTGACTGAGGTCCTTAGACAAGGCATTGAAAGTCCTGGTGTAGGAGGTCCAGAGGAGTAAGGATGTCTTGTGCCTATAGGAGGAAAACAGTATACCTCGCCCACCTGTCTCTCTTGCAACAGCTGGTGCTGCTCTGCCTGGCCTCACCTCCTCCTCCCAGTCCTCCTGTAGACCAATGGGGTAGCTAGCAAGGTGCTGGTGACCAAGCACTTCCTTTCTCCTGGTGACTCCGATAAGGTAGAGTAGCATATTAATCACTCTTTTTAGGTAAAGTCCTCAGATAATTTATAGAATAAATGTTCATACAGTATTATGTCAAAGAAAGTCTCTTGATATATTTCAAAAGTCTCTAGCAACATGTGAACAGTAAGAGATGATATACCTTTAAGTCGTGTTTGAAATTTTCAGCAATTATTTGGTTACTCCTGTTCAGCTAGTCGCTGTCAGGAGAGGTAATTAAATGAAGATTATCCACCAAAATGGCATGCAGCCTCTTTAATGAGCACAAGCAATTCAATTGCCAATTTTTCCTTAACAATACATGGGTATCTGTTCTTAGCACTGAGTTCAACATCTTTACCAAGATGGCATCCTACACTAAGCAGGGGCTAAAATGTCATTGCAGTTTAAGACTCCTGGTATATGACTAAAACTTTTCAAGGGGACAGTGAAGTTGTGTAGCTATGTAGAGTACCAGGCTTTGTAGCACTTAAGTGTGACATAACAGAAAGTAGTAAGAAACATTTTGTAGTATGGCATTTGGAAAATTAACCCTATGAAATGGCCTCTCATGCACATAATCAGGTATTAAAATAATTACTAGATTACTGTCATCTTAGACTATAGGTCCAGCTTCTAAACAGGTATTCCACTCTGGTAAAATCCTGCTGCATCATGATCAAGATGGAAGTTCTTTCCACTCCAATACCCTACACTTGCCCCTGGCCAGCTTTGTGAGGTCAGTCAGGCTTATTTGCAAATTGTGCAAATCAGTGAATTGCTGCAATAAGCCTTGGGTGTCTGCTACAGTTTAGTGTGTGGCGTGCATAACCACTCTCCTATAGTTATAATCCTGCCTACCATTCAATTGTTTCCAAAAAACAGGCTAATGAGGCAGGTTCATAGGGCTGCTGGTCACTGAAAAATGTAAATCAAAGAATCTGGATGACACAGTGGGATTAGTACACAGTATGTTTAATTTTTGCACTCAAACATGACCCATGCTGATTGGAGGAAAGTCTATTTTCGTGGTCCTAAGTGTTCTGTGAGTTTGAAGTAGATTCAAATACTTCTTAATGGCCATGAACTAATAGCAAAATACTGACAATTTGGTCATCTTATTTAGAGAGGCCACAAGATGGCTAGTGTGCAAACTAGAAAATATCTCATCAGTACAGTAACAGGAGTTCTACTGAGGTTGAAGCTAGGGTAAGCTGTTGGGCAGGGTAGGGAGTTATGCAATATCTAACCCCAGAGTACTTTATGCTGACAAAGTGTGACAAAATGGAAATGTGTTCTATTTGTCAGCACTAATAATTACAGCTTAAAACACAAAAATCATTGGAAGAAAAAAATCAAAAACTTTCCAGTAAAATTGATTTCATTTTGGCCCATTTGTCCACACTCAAAAGCTGGTAGATATGCTTGACACATTTAGGAACATGGAGGCTATCCTGGTGAAATGGAAAACTGATGCTGACTCTCTATTTGAATTACTACTCCAAACAATGGGAACACAGTCAAAGAAAGGGCTACAATACTGTAGTGCCAAATTGGTGTTCCTTTTCAGTGGGAAGTCCCTCAGGGACTTTCCTGACGTTCTCAACTGGAAGAAGGTAGAATGAAATTAAATCAATGAATGAAAATAGATGTCACTGAATTGGCTCACAGGTATTAATATTTAAATCTGAATGAGGAAGTTAGTTTAAAGGATAAAATTAACATATTAGTTCAAATTAGCTGTGAATAAGATAAGCTTTAGTTGTCACTATTGCATAAACCATATAAAATACATAACCCTAATTATACAATTTCTGCTTATCGTTCTGTGTAATTTGAACTGAAAGGCTGAACTAGGAAATGTGCATTCATTAACTGCTGATGTATTACTTACTAGGCTTGCATTTGTAGGACACAAGGAGGTATTTGCTGGTGCCTGGGCAAGGGTCAAGTCCAAAAACACGTCTATTGACTGGGAGCTGGCAGGATTGCTGATCCTGGCATTCATCCAATATTTTCTGGCAAGAATGAAAGCAAGAAGACATGGTTCAGGAATAAAGGGAATTATCTGCAAGCACAGACCCATGAATTACTTTTAGATTGCAAGTATGATCTAAATAGCTTTCACAATATTCAAGCATTAAGAACTTTAAAAAGTTTTATTTTAAATAAAAAACAATAGTCTCAAATGCTTAGCATACTAAAGTAAAAGTTACATCATATATGCTAGTGGTTCTATTTTGGCAATAAAAGTTGAGATGATTAAACATCACTTTGATTGAGACCAACGTTTTTGAAAAATATGTTAAAATTTCTCTGATGTTTGTAACCCATTTCATTCAAGAAGTTCAGATACAAAAAAGCTCACATTGAGAACAGGTGTATCTGCAATACTGCAGTGTATCTGTAATATTGGCAATTGGTCCAAACAAATTGTGATGCTGTGGACTATTTAGAACCCTGCAAAACTACAAACAGCAACTATTATTTTACTTTTTCTTTAATTTTACTATAAATTTTAGTTTCCCATTTTAAAAAAAATTCTCCCATACAGCTAGGTCCTGATCTGCTCAGTTCTCCTCTTCACTCATCCCAAATCTCCCTTTCCTCCAAGAATGTTATGCGTCAGAGTGCATAGAGTGTCCCTGTTTGACCCAGCCATTGCCCAAAACAAACCCAATTGGATTCACTATTCATACCTACTCTGTACGCACTCCCTGTCCTGTCTAATCTGCCTTGACTGTCCTTGGCCTTATTATCCAGCCTCTATCCCTGATATGAACAGCCTAACCTAACATCTTCCAAGCTACATAACCCTGGATCGCATGCAATGTAGTCACCCCACTGCTGTTTCCTGGTCAATAACCACCAATCCAAGTTTAATTTTTCTCTTCTTGCCAAATTCCTCCTCTTCTCAGCATCTGAGGATATGAAGCTGGTGGTATACAAATTTCTACTCCACTTCACTTAACAGTTGAATTCTTCTCCCGCCTTGGACATAGGGAACAGATGAAAGTTACCTCACGAAAGGTGACACAAGTGATCTCACTTACATAAAAAAAAACAAATACCTTCATCCAGAAGAAAAGCAATAAAGAAAACCTCTATGTAAATGTGAATGTGGCTGTGAGTGAAAGCTGAACGTTTGGGGCCGGATTTTCAATATGGAGGTGGGAATTGGGAGGTAGGAATTTTCCCAATGTTCCAATCCCGTTTCCATACAGGCAGTGCCAACAGGTGGGATAATCATCTCCTAGTGGGCAAAACAGCCTGGATCTGGGTCTACCACCGGAGACAGAGGCAGGCTAGGTTAAAAGATCTGCCTCCCTTCACAAAAACATTGGACCAGTTCATCAGATCAGTGCAGAGCACCCACCCTCACCCTCACTCCCTTAACCTCCCACCCTCCTTCACCCTACACCCCTCAACCCCTATCTCTTCATCATTTTTACACCCCCCGCTCACTGATCCCTCCTTCAACCCCTACCCCCTTCAGCCCCTCACCCCCTCTCTCAACCCCACTTACCTAGCATCCATTTTATAAATAGAACTCGCAAGTCCTATAATAACATTTGGAAGTTGACACCCTTCCCACTTCTAATCCATGGTTTACTCCTCCACTCTGCAGATGTGAGTCAGGAAGGCTTCCCAAAGCTTGGCCTCCTTGTTAAAAATTGCAGAAGGTCTGAAATGCCCATGTTCAAAGCAGCAGTATGTGTGATTCCCGACCCACCCTTTTCCCACTATAGTGAAAATAGATGGAGATGGAAAAGGAGGCTGGGTTTGCGCCTTTGCAGTTCATTAAACATTTTTTTCCAATTCCCAACTCTGTGCGGTCCCAAAACTCTGCCCCTTTGTGTCTGTGTATGTATGTACACATGCGTGCATAGGAGAACAAGAGAGACAGGCGCACTGATATTGTGTGTGTGCATGAGTTTGTAAGTGCCCAAGTCCACTCCTTCCTGGCTTACATCTGCAGATCCAAATTTCTTTCACCCAGTAATAAATGGTATAGTATCTGCAACTACGAGATCTGAGCCCCGAATCTGTAAGGAGAAATATACTTTTCCGGTGTATCATACCATATCCCAACATAATTTTTGAAGTCCTCTACCAGTTCAACTTCCTTAGTTTCAGGAAAAAAATCAAGTTTATTTTCATAACTGTAATCCAACATCCCTGGTAACATCTCAGCAAATCTATATCGCAAGTCAGTTGCTTTGGGCGTTAGTTTTCACTCAAGGGCAGAAAAGCAGTTTTATAGCACTGCAAGCTTATAGCAAGCAATACAAGATATACATCTTTTGGTTACTATAATCTATTTGCGTTCTCTGCATTATTAAGTTAGGTCGGCTAATTGGATTATTAAAATGTCCCAGGCTCTTTAAAGTGTTGGAATAGATTAATTCAGTTTTTAAAAGTTACCATATTTCAGACAACTACCATAAACAAATGGGATTGGCCATTGGTAATGTCATGACATAAAAAGTAGTACAGCTCAAAACTGGAAACTGTACTTCAAAAGGATTAGTCCATGGGTCAAACTGTGCAAACCACTGTACAATTTGTAGGGTAAAATAAAAGTTTAGTTAAATAAAAATTAATCTTTATAAATCCAATAAAAACTTTGATGGCTTGTGAATCCTGACTTCAGATGAAACTCACTGATTCTAACAGATTTAGCAGATGCTGAAACTATATCATCCAAGAAGATTGTAATCTTAAAAGATGACCACTATTAACATAACTTTAGGGTACAATTGTTACTCTTACTGTAATTTATATGTTTCATTGTTAGAACAATAACAAATACATAATAAATAATAAATTCTTGCTGTACTTGTAAAGTGGTTGGCGCTGTGCAGTTTAGATTTTCCTCCACTGCATTTCTAGGATGTAAACCAGGGCACAAAAGGGAACTTGGCACCTTGCGTCCATAAAATGCAGACTGTATACTTATCGTTGTATCTCGAGGGCAATATAGGTTTAAGTGGCCACCATCACATGCTTGCTCCGTATGGCGACGCAAAACTTTGGATAAGTAATCTATAGGAACAAGAAAGAACAGTACTGAGTATTTGAAGAAAGTTATGGGGTTGGGGGGGGGAAAGAGATTTTTAACTTTATGACCTGTTAGGAGCGGGTTGGGGTGGGGAGTACACAGAAAACCCAGATGTCAAGGTTAACCTGCACGCTGTGGACTATTAAACTCAGCATTTGCGCGACATTACTCGAGGTTTCCCATCCAGAAATCAGCCTGACTGACAGGCTTGGTTTCCAGTAGGGCCAGGAACACTGGAGAAGAGGCTGCAGGACTGACCAAGTCTGACCCCAACTGGTGGGGTGGGATGCATCACAGTGGGAAGAATTAATCCTGGGGTTGTGGTGGGGGGGGTGGGGGGTTCTGCCTCAGTTGCAGGATGGGTGGGGGGTCGGAGGTGCCTCAAGATTGTCAGAAGTTGGAGGACTCAGGTGTGAATTGGTAGCCTGGGGAGGATGATGGTGGGTTGGGACGATTGCAAATTAAAGGCTATAGGGGTGTGCGTCTGAACGCAGGGATTGGCATTTACTTCCTGGATCCAAGTGCCCTTGACTACCTGTAGCTTTTCCAAGGCTCAGGAAACTCGGCCATCCAGATTTGGAAATAAGGTATGAGTCTTGTATTTAAAGTGGTAATCCTCTTGGGAGCCAGCTGGGTGCCTACTGCCCATCAAACCAGAAGTGGGGAGAATTGGAGTTGGGCTGGGGGTTGGGGCCAGGATTCAGATTTTTAATACTTGTAACCTTCCATGCAGCCCACACCTGCCCATTTTTTGAGGTTATAACTGCCCCTTATGTCACATGTACAGCAGAAACAACATATGTTGTTAATTAAATAAAATGGTAGAGCTTTGACGTAATGTAACTTTTATAACACTAATAAATAGGCCATTTAATAGCAAAATAATTACAATAGCTTACATTTGGTTTCATATATAGTTGGATAGTATCATATCACCAATCCATTATTTAGCAATAATTTAACTGACAGGCTAATAGCGAGAACGATAGTAGGGCAGTCAGATGAGATACTCTATTTACAGTATGCTTTTCATCCATTTCATTAATTCACCCATTCATCAACATTATCATGGCAAAATCAAGTCTTATACTTAGCCCCAAGGCCAAGAGCCAGATACTCTTTGGTTACAATAAATCTTTAACAATCACTTAAAGAAAAATTACTTTAATTAGTGTTAAGACATAAGAATAAATAGTAAATCATCCTAGTTCTATCTACCAAACAACTTGCAAGAGCTTTTCACCACAAAATGCAGAGAAAAAACTCCCAAGGTATAAAGTAGAACCTGCAATGTTACACACAAACATTTTTTTTCCCCCAATATGCCTGGATCCATTCTCTCACCATTGTTTTTAGTAAACTATAGTAATTATGGTTTTATTTAGTGTGTAATGTACCTTTAAGCATAATACTTGCTAAGGAAGATCACATGATCTGTAGTAACCAATAGGAGAGTGGTGCGGGCTACCTCCACAGTCAGTGTAGAGATAGAGTTGGAGTTGAAAGCACATGCATAATTGCTGCTGAGTATATTGTAAATAAACTTAAAGTTTCCACCCAAGAAGTGTCTGCAGAATAATTATTGTTAATAGTACAACATAAACCTTCAAATCAAATTATTTTTTAGAAGAAAAAATGAGGTGAAGTAATATGAACTCAATGGTGCAATGTTAAACCAGATTCTGGAACATTGAGACCTGAGGGTGCACATACAAAATCCCCATAGGATAGGTGAGTCTGCTATTAATATATGCTAAAAGCTACTTAACTACACTTTTAATGATAGACTCTGGTTTTAACTGCCAGCCCATGAGTTTCCAAGACTTCCTGGAATTTGCCAGGTTGAACAAGGTGAGAGGACATTAGGGACTCATGGGGTTAAGCACTTGCCAGGCTGGAAAGTCTGTACATGCAGCTATTTGACAGGTGCTTCTTCATCTTGGGGTGGAATTTTCCATGCTAGCTGGCGTCAGGCATGCTTGGCATGAGCGGACAATATGGCGAGAAGGCCAAAAAGCGGTTTCACAACATCGTAAAGCCAGTTTGCAATCATCCGTTCAGCCCATCTACGGTGGGTCACGTTTCCTGCCATCAGACATTGGGAACCTCATTGTAATATATCTGCATATCATTATAAGGCTAGCCTGCCAACTCATCGCCCTACGCTGGATTGTCCGCCCATATCAGCATGATCGCACACTGACATGTTTCACAACTGCACATAAGTGACATGCACCTAGCAAGCTGCACTTCACTCGAGACTTTGAGTTTGTTTGCCTACCTTGCTTCGGGCAATATTCGTAGTCATCAGCACCAGGCTTCACAGGCATCACCACATCACTTTCGGGGGGGGCTCACTTTCAGTTCTGTACCTACCAGACCAACCATAAGGCGGGGTGGCTTTGTATGGCTGCTGGGCTAGGGCTTGCTTGGGGAAGGGGGAGAAGTGGGCTCAGGCAAGGGAAGAGGCTGCAGGTTGAGGGCTATAATGAGGGAGGGGGGTATCTCAGGGTTTGTGTGGGGGCACAAGTTGATCTGCGCAAGTGGCCTCAAGATGGTGAAGGCTGAGGGGCCAGTCTCCAAAGCAGATGAGGCCAGATAGAGATGTGAGGGTGTGTATGAGAGAGTGTGTGTGATGTCCCTTGAGCTGGCAGTGACTGGGATGCCAGTGAATGTGTGGTGGGCTTGAGTGTATGAGTTCAGAGTGATGAAAAGGTTGCATTACCAGCACAGATGAGATCATTCATCCTTTATCCGCATTGATTGGCCAACTTCTTCTGTGCAGCATTGACACTGACCACTGCCATCGCCTACCAAGTCGGAGTGGTAATGTTGCTACCCCTCCTACAGTCAGAGCGGGGGTAGAGAACATCCCGGTGGGCCTCCACAGTGTCTGAAAGGTGCTCGAAGGTTGCATTACTAAATCTGGGGATTGCAGTCTTCTTGCCTTTCATGGCCATGTCTTATTTGCAGCAGTCCTGGGATGGAAACACTGAGAGGCGTGCTCGCAGCTGTACTTGAAATGTGGCACCCGGCATGATAAAGCAGCAAAGTGATGGTGTGGTGGGCGAGCATGGAACCAGCGTGTTTCCCAGGAATTCATAATTAATGCGGTGGGTTTGGGACGATACGGCATGAGAAGCTGTCATTGTGGCTGGCGGGTAAAACATCATTTTACCTGCCCATTACCGCACTTATTGCAAATCTGGGATGATTCTGCCCTTGGTTAAAGACTTTTACTCAGACCTTTTTTCTTTTACTTCTACATGGTATTTCCCCAATTGTTTCAATAAAACTAGAGGCAGGCTGCTCATTCGCCTGCTCAGATGTTGTTGGCTGATGTCCTCTGGGTTTTGGAGTCTGGGGCAGACTTTGGCCATCGCAACAGGAAGCATCTTGTGAGGCTCTGACTGGAGCAAAGTGGAACTGCAGGGCTTTGAGCAGAAATTCCCATTTCCATGTGCCCTTTCCCCATCCTTTTCTCTCATGGTCCACTCGCACCTTCCCTGCTCACCAGGAGCTGACAAGGCAGTGGCATAGTGGTATTGTCACTGACTAATATTCCAGGGTAATGCTCTGAGGACCTGGGTTCAAATCCCACCATGGCAGAATTCAATAAAGGTCTGATGACAACCATGAAACCATTGCTGATTATCATAAAAACCCATCTGATCCACTCATGCCCTGCAGGGTAGGAAATCTGCCATTCTTACCTGGTTTGGCCTACATGTGGTTGACCCTGAACATGAGCAATAAATACTGGACTAGCCAGTGACACCCACATCCAATGCTGAATGGCCAAGGCAAGGCTTAATGGCAGACTAATGTGCAGGTCATAGGTCAGCATCGCCTGATTGATCATCTGATGCTCCATGTAAGAAACAGACACAGCTCTCCTCTAATCCCTCTTCAAGGGTGCACAAGGCTGACAAAACCTCAGCAATTTCTGCTGTTGCTCTGCATCGATGACCTGAGGCTCAACACTTGTTTTCAGCTGAGCTGAGCTTGGAGCGCCCTGCACCCTCTGTCAGGAATTCTCCCCTATTGTCCCTGTCTCAAATATCTGCTCCTGCTCACTTGTGATGAGTGGCTCAATTTCCAAGTATATTCAAATCCTCCTGTAATTATCCTATTCAGCTTTGTTGTCTTCCACTTCCTAGCTTTGTATCATCTGAAATTTAGCCTCTGCACTTGTGATTCCTAGCTCCAAATCATTTATCAAGATATTAAACAAAAAGGTCCCAAAACAGACCTTTGTGTGGCTCCATTGGTAACATTCTCCCAGATTCATGATAATTCCTGTGTTCACACCCTCTGGATCCTATAATTCAACTAATTATGTATCCATCATAAAATATTTCTACTGATATCTGATTTCTTTATTCTCAGTATCAACTATTTCAGAGAAAGTGTATCAAAGGCTATAGTGAAATCCATGTATAGCACATCCAGTACCTTGTTCTTATCAAAGTCCTTTGTCTCACCCTCAAAGAAATCCAATAAATTGTATTGGCAAGGCCTGTCAAGAACTATACTGGCTGCCTTGTATGATTTTCTTTCTATCCTGATAATTCTGGATTTTATTCTTACAACGGGTTTCCATAATTTCATCAATAATGGATATAAACCTCATTAATCTGCAGTTTTCTGGGTTAGTTTTGTTACTTTATTTTAAAATGTAGGAGTAACATCTGTCTTTCTCCAGTCTCCAGGCACTTCTCCAATATTCGATGCCTTTTGGAAAATGTGTCAAGAGTTCCTGCAATTTCTTTCTTCAGTTCCGCAAAGTTTCTCAGATGCATCTTATAAAGAAACCTCAGAGGCCAGATGCGTGCATAGCTGTTTGTTAGCCGTGCTAGTAATAATGTGTATAGGGTTACAGGTTCCATCTGCAACATTTTCTAGCTCCCTTTTATGGATCAAATAAATTACCTGACTCCCACTTGGTTATAAACTGAGGCAAGAAGCATATTTAGCACTTTTGCAGCCTATGTAGGAGCGGTGGCATGTGCTTACCTAAGCCCACTTACAGCGCTGTTTCCCTTAAGACCAACTAATCAACTTTCTTTATTAATCTTTGCTCCTCTTGCCATATTCAAAATAGCATAATTGGCATTTAGTCCATTTTCCAAGGTTTCCAGAATTCTTCCACTGAAGTCACTAACGACAATCAGGAGAGTATTTATGCCTTCGTTTCCAGGATTTCTGCTGTTCTTCCATCAAAGTTATAGCGCGTGAACAGCAAACCTCTTGTGGAAATTCACCCTAATAGTATGTTAGCAAATTTTGGCCAATGTAAAAGGTAGAAATTATTTTCAAACTAATAATGTTCATTTGCTAATTCTTGTCTGGTTAGCCACCTTTGCAGTATAATAATTCAGTCACTTTGCTGTACCAAGAAACTGAAGATATGGAACCTAAACTGCAAAACCTCAAGTGGGAAAAAAACAGTAAATAACCGAACACACTATGATCAAACAAACAGTGATTGTAGTAATTAAAATAACGATTGTTAAGATCTAGCAGAATCTCATTCTGAAGCCTGGATGATGACAGTTTAGAAACTTCTCTCCAAGATTAAAAATATATCCTAATCATGCAAGTTAATAGATATATACTAGCTCAAGTTAGAACGCACACATCACGTACAAGGAATCCATGGCATTTCATTTCAGATAACAGTCTCCAGGATGTTTCCACGCCAGCCTCCTTTAAATAAGACACGTTCCACTGCTTTGCTAGGCTGGCCTTTCATGATTATTTATCTCCAAGTAAAAATAATACACCGTCAAAACTGGAACATTATGAAAATCTAACATTTACAGATCCACAAAGCCAAGTTAACCGAGGTTGACGAACAATCATAAATAGTACACAAGTTCAAACAAATAGTTCTGAGCTAGAAGTATATTCTTATTGAAGCGTAAATCTCAGTGATAATACAAAGGAGCATGATCAAAGAAAGCTAAGAAAGGTGAGGTCAGATAAAAGTATCAACAGCCTCTGCTGCTTGGTATGTAATCATAGAATGTTAGAGCACATTCAGCCCATTTCTGCAAGAGTAACTCAGCTAGTCCCACTTTCCCCATAGCCCTGCAAATTTTTCTCCTCAGCTAAATTATCCAATTCCCTTTTGAAAGCCACAGTTGAATCTGCCTCCACCATACACACAGGTAGTGCATTAAAAATCCCTAACCACCAGGTAAAAAGATTTTTCTCATGTTGCTTTTGTGTTTTTTTTGTCATCTGCTTTAAATTGGTGTCCTCTGGTTCTCAACTCTTCCGCAAATGGGAACAGCATCTCCCTCTCTACTCAGTTCAAACCGCTCGTAACTATGAACATCTCTCTCAAATCTCCTCTCAACCATCTCTTCTCTAAGGAGAACAACCCCAGCTTCTCCAATTAATCCATGTAACTAAAACTCCTCATCCCTGGAAACTTTCTCAAATATCTTTTCTGCACAACCGCTAATGCCTTCACATCCTTCTTAATGTGGTGCCTAGAATTGGATACAATACTTCAGTTGAGGAGTGTTTAATAAAGGCTCACCATAACTTCCTTGCTTTTGGACTCTATGCCTCTACTTATAAAGCCCAGGATCCCATATGGCTTATTAGCCAATTTCTCAAAAAGCCGTGTCACCTTCTGTGCATAGATAGGTTTTTTTGTTCCTTCATCCTCTTTATAATTGTATCCTTTATTTTGTTTTGCCTCTCCTCAATCATCCCACCAAAATGTATTACTTCACACTTCTCTGCATTAAATTTCATATGCCACTTGTCTGCCCATTCCACCAGCCTGTCTATATCCTCTTGAAGTCTGTCATTATCCTCCTCACAGTTCACAATACTTCCAAGTTTAATGTTACGCGCAAATTTTGAAACTGTCCTCTGCACGTCAAAGTCATTAATATATATATCAAGATGGTCCCAATACCGACCCCTAGCAAATCCCATGCTATAGCTCCCACCAGTCTAAAAAACAATTATTCACTGTTTCCTATCTCTCAGCCAACTTCACATCCATTCTGCTACTGTTCCTCTTATTCCATGGGTTTTAATTTTGATAAAGTGCTACATAAATGGCTATCGGCAAATGCCTTTTGAAAGTCCATGTACACTACATAACTGCATCAGCCTCATCAACCTTCTCTGTTACCTCATCAAAAAACGCAATCAAGTTAGTTAAACATGGTTTGCCTTTAACAAATCTCTGCTGGTTTTCCTTGATTAATTCACATTTGTCCAAGTAACTTGTTAATTTTTTCTTGGATTATCATTTCTAAAAGCTTTCCCACCACTAAAGTTAAACTGACTGGCCTGTAGTTGCTGGCCTTATCCTCACATCCTTTTTTGAACAAGGTTTTACATTTATAATTCTCCAGTCCAGTGATACTACCCCATGTATTTAAGGAGGATTGGAAGATTGTAGTCAGTGCCTCTGCAATTTCTCCCCTTCCTTCAGTATCCTCAGATGCATTCTATCCAGCTCTGGTGACTTATCAACTTTAAAGTACAGCCAGCCTTTCTAATATCTCCATTTTAACAATTTTAAGCCCACCCAGTATCTCAACTACCTCCTCTTTCACTAGATTTTGCATCTGCCTTTACCACAGAAAAAAATTATTTTAAAGTATTCAGCCATGCCCTCTGAGTCCATGCATAAATCCCCTTCTTGGTCCCTAATCAGCCATATTCCTCCTTTTACCACCTTTTTAGTAAATAAAGTGCCTTCAGACAGATTTTTGCTTCCTTTTATGTTAGCTGCTGGTCCCTTCCCATACTCCCTCTTTGCTTCTGGTATCTCTTCTTTCACTTCCCCTCTGAGCTTTCTATTTTCAACAAGCGTACATAATGAGGTCTGGCTGAGAGCCCAGGCATCTATTACAATAATAGAACACCTGCTCCTCAGTAGAAACATTGCTTGATTGACAGCTCAGGCCCTCTGATCTCTGCCGTCAATTTCACAATGTTTGTGGACATAACTAAATGGTTTCAAGTGTTTGTGGTTTTTGAAACTTCAAGAGCCTGGATGATTGACATTTATATTTGCTTGCTGTCCAGAATTTTTTTTCCATAGAAAAAGATGTCCCATTTTATAATGTAGTGTCCATTGGTTATAGAAAGTCTATCATGGGTCAATGGGCATGAAAGTGCCAGAGCCTGGCATAGAGAGCATGAGGGAACATGGGGCTAGATGGAAGGGCAGGGCTTGGCATAGGGGGCATGAGGGGCCTGGGGGAAGGCTAGTTGGAGGGCATGAAGTGGCATGAATGAAGCATGGAGAATGTTTGGAGAGTGAAGGGGCTGTGAGGGGTGAGGGGTGAGGGCTGGAGGGCCTGTGTATGTTTTTTTTCCCAAAGTCCCATGGCACCAAGACGGATCTTTTAAACAGCCTTCCCCGTCACCCGGCAGTCCCTGTGGCTGCCTCCACGCTTCCTCCGGGGTCAACTGGCCTGACTCCAACTTGCATCCGCCTTTGCGGGCATTTTGTCCCAAGGCAGGTGGGCAGAACCAGGAATTTTCCCCAACTCTCCCTGCCTGCCTTGAGGATGAAAATCCAGGCCTAAGGCTGTGGAAGCCTATTCTGTGCAGTACTTCCCTCAGCATTTTGGAGATGTTGAAGCTGAGCAAAAGCAGGAATATGGTGATCTCCAAGATCAAAAGTGACTTGCATGTAGGTTCAGATTCCAATGACTGTGTGATTTCTGGTCAATGGTCCTCTAAATAGCTCTCCCAAATGCCATTTCATGCCTGTACCACCTAGTAGTGCTTGATGAGTCCAACATTTAGCACTACTTCCGCTTTTTCCAGTGAACATGGTACTGGATTCTATGGACACTGAATGACCCTGATTTAAATACTTTATAGAGACTGCTGGATACTTCAGGTGGGCAGCTGCATCACCCTTCTGAAGGCCCCTTGTCAAAATGCCAGCGCTACTAGCGCAGGCTGTTAAAATCAGCACCCTGAGTCTTTCTTACCTCCAAAAATGGGCCATGGGAAATTAATAAAAATCAATGTCTATTGAGAAAAGTTAAACCCTCGTCATAAACCTATCCTTGTGCAGGGGAGGGAGAATACAAATGAAACTGGGTGCACGTTTTCAGTGGGCTAACTGCTGTATTAAAATACTGCACTCAAAAATTTTGCATGAACACATTACACAGTGAGTTACCAGAGGAAAATGAAAGTCCCAGAGTTGTGTGAGATATCAGTCTTTTAACTGGTCTGTTTAGGGTGTTCCCTTCCACCAGATTATTTTTCTGCAAACTTTCCTTTGCTTAGATGTATTGCCTTATGGTCCACAAAGAGTCCCCTTTGACTGTGCTTTCTCAGTTCAATCCATCCCACTGAAGGAAAGTAACATTAAAGGGATGGATTTTTTCATTGTATCATATTACAGTGATGGCTGTTATAATTTGAGATGCTGCTTGGAACAGACGATGCAATAGTTTGCTTTAGGCCAGCCTTCAGAAAATGAACTGCACTAAGTATGTCAGCTTAATTGCTGTAATGTACTGCAACCGATACTATCCATCCCCATTAATGTAGTTTCGCAAATGCTTAAATGTAATACCTCCACTACAAAGCAACAGAGACAACAGTTGCCTTCATACCTGGTAACAGGTTAATAAGCTTAAATTGTGATTACAAAGTAAAACCTAGTTAGATGCACACCTGGTCAAAAGAAGTGTTATTCTGATCCAAGCGACATCTCAAATTTTCAAAATAACATCCCCTTAATTGAAAATTTGAATACATGGACAATACCAAGCAAAGCTTTATGTCAAAGTGCTGAAGCTTATCATTTTTCAGTAACTTTCACCTCAGGGGGCAGACTAGGCCCAGTTATACCGGATGTTGAGTGATCTAACCAGCCGTCCTTAAAAGGTCGGCTGCAGGCTGCTCATGGAAAGCTTGCTGGTATTTTATTTTAAATGTTATTTGTGGGACCAGGAGAAATATTCATGCTTCTCCCTATTCCCAGAAGATGCAAAAATCTTCTGCTCTACTGCCAGCCTGTTCTCGTACCCTTTACCATCCGGGAAACAGCAGTTGCATCCTTCCCAGCCACCAACAGGCCTGACCTACTAGATAATCTAGTTAATTTTCAGTCTTCAATGATGGGCAAGCTACAGTGGAGCACCTATTTCACATCCAAACTTGCTGACTGAAGTCAGATGAGGCTTGAACCTGAAAATGATTTGAGTCCCTCGATTGTATCTTTAGGTGAGCGCTACAGACATCCTACACGCTTCATGACCATTTTGGCAAAGGTTGAAAATCTCCATGTTTGGTTTGACTTGACTTATTTCAGGATTTGCCCTTGAATAATATCCAGCTAACATCAGAGCAATACAAAAGGTTTATTGAAATAATATTTAAATGCAATTAAATGAATTAACGGTGTTGCTTGTTAAGTAAATAAACTCACTCCTCCATCACCCCCTACTCCTCAACCCCCTCCTATGGCACCACCCCATGCCCACGCAAAAGATGCAACACCTGCCCCTTCAATTCCTCTCTCCTCACCGTCCAAGGACCCAAACACTCCTTTCAAGTGAAGCAGCATTTCACTTGCATTTCCCCCAACTTAGTCTACTGCATTCGTTGCTCCCAACGTGGTCTCCTCTACATTGGAGAGACCAAACGTAAACTGGGCGACCGCTTTGCAGAACACCTGCGGTCTGTCCGCAAGAATGACCCAAACCTCCCTGTCGCTTGCCATTTTAACACTCCACCCTGCTCTCTTGCCCACATGTCTGTCCTTGGCTTGCTGCATTGTTCCAGTGAAGCCCAACGCAAACTGGAGGAACAACACCTCATCTTCCGACTAGGCACTTTACAGCCTTCCGGACTGAATATTGAATTCAACAACTTTAGGTCGTGAGCTCCCTCCCCCACCCCCACCCCCTTTCTGTTTCCCCCTTTTTTTTTCCAATAAATTATAAAGACTTTCCTTTTCCCACCTATTTCCATTATTTTTAAAAAAAAAATTTAAAAAAAACACCCCCACTAGAGCTATACCTTGAGTGCCCTACCATCCATTCTTAATTAGCACATTCGTTTGGATAATATCACCAACTTTAACTTTAACACCTATGTGTTCTTTTGTACCATTGTTGTTGACATCTTTTGATGATCTGCTTCTATCACTGCTTGTTTGTCCCTACAACGACACCGCCCCCCTCCACCTCTCTCTCTCTCTCTCTCTCTCCGCCCCCCACACACACACCTTAAACCAGCTTATATTTCAACTCTTTCTTGGACTCGAACTCAAGTTCTGTCGAAGGGTCATGAGGACTCGAAACGTCAACTCTTTTCTTCTCCGCCGATGCTGCCAGACCTGCTGAGTTTTTCCAGGTAATTCTGTTTTTGTTTTTGTTCTGTCACACAGCTGATGGAGCAAAAGCTCATAGAAAAAGCAGCTGTAATCTTTGGAGTAAGGTGATACATCAGTCTTTCTCACCTTCTATTAACAGGCCAATCAATTATTCCTATTGACAATTCAATAGTTCTTACCTGATCACAACCATCAGTTCAAATGGACCTGAGGACACGATACTTCAACATGATATGCCCATGAGATTTACTCAGGCTCCCTGCACTGCCAAGAGCCAGAGTCAACACTACTGCTGATAACTAATTCAAGTTCTGAATGTATCTAAGCAACACTTCCTTCAAAATCTAAAAGGTCTAATCACGTTGAAAAAATCTACTTGCACACACAGTATACACTGTAGCCAGAACTTGAGGCCAGTTGACCGAAAGAAGTGTTTTACTCTCTACTAGTCCATACTCAATTCTCGTCCTGCAGCACGTGTATTTGTTACGGTATAATTCCTACGTGCCAAGGATTTTCTTTCAAATGGCTTCTATGGCATGTCACAGAGCTTAAGAAAACATATCTTCCTAAGTTGAGGAAAATGCAATTTAAAACTTTGTGATCAGGATGTTTGTGTCATAAAACTGAGCTTGGAAAATAAAAAAATTGCTCTTAATTAGAATGTGGCTTTATTAGATTTGATATTTAGTACATTGTGAGTAGAACGAAATAAAACATTCTGTAGTATCAATGTCCAATTTGTTGTGACAAGATCAGATTCTTGAACTTGCTGCTGCACCATTTGTGAAATTGTAGCAGTCTGATTCCTGCCTTCATTGTGGATATGTAAGAATAAGAAAGTACTTGCATTATTGCCAATCAACAGGTTTTGCTTCAACAGCAGTTTAATGAAACCATACCCTTATTTCCTTCCTGTGCCATTCTCATTACTCACAGCCGGTGCCAAGATATGTGAAAAAATAATAGACAAAAATTCTCCCAACCACCCTTTTCCAAAATACTAACAGAAACACACACTGGACTTCAGGTTCTAGAAAGCACTTCATAGCTGCAGTTAAAAAGTTCTCAAAATTAAATTCTACCATAGCATGTTAATTTTTTTTTATACCCTGATAGAGCTGAAGGATGTCTACAGGCAAAGGCAATGGGTCATCTGTTCCCCTTTAAGGTGGGAATCATGAGTTGGGAGGTTTCCAACATCATGATCCCATTTCCTGTCCAGCAGGCCTACCTCTGTTCACTTGGACATTGGCCCAGTTCTGTATATGAGTTAGGCGCCTCACCCCTCATCCCTTTTGTGCCCCCACCCATCCCTCATAACCCCAATCCCCTCGCACCCCACCCACATTCCCTGCCCCCATGTTCCCTGTGGTCCGTCCATACTCCATGCTCCCACCAAACATCACAAGCATCCCTCCCATGACTCCCCATTCCCACTCACCCAGTATCCACTATGAACAAAATTCATGAGCCCTAGGGATGTCTTTGAGATGCTCATTGAACTGCCAAAATGAACAAAGAGTTATTCAAAGTCCAGTTCAAAAAACCCTAATTCTACTAGGAGCTCATAAAATAGTCAATCAAACCATTCAAATTCCACATGAAAAAGCCATAATCATATGAAGTGGTTATAAAATTGTCAAAATAAATAAACAGCCAATCAAGAGATCACTTCAAGGGATCATAATCCTCTTAGGAGCTCAAAAAACTATCACAACAAAGCCTCCAGTCCCCTTGACAGTGGTATCAACAACCCCTGCTGAGTTGAATCCATTAGTGGGGTTTGGGACTCAGCCAAGCATGCATAATGAGATTCCATTGCACAACTGTGTCAATAAAACCTCCAATTAATTAAAACCTTTGAAATGGGCTCAAAAGATGACTGGGCTGTCAATCAAAGTCATCAGCCACCCTAGTCAGCTATTTCAAAGTCTCAGCAGGTGGATGGACTGTCAATCAATGTAAATATCAAATCACAGAGTCCAACTGACATATTAAAATATGAATCTCAATACTGTTCAATGCAGAAGAGCACTTTATCCACTTCATGAAGTATGCAAATGCATCTGAACACTTCCACAGTGCTGGTCAATTTAATGGTCACTTAGCTTTTAAGAGCAACGTCTTATCATCAATCTCTGCATTAAAAACATACTTAAGCTATCATATAGCATCTAATTCTGACATGCAACACCTTTTAAACTCAACTGCCAAAAGGTTCAAAACTCCAGAGCAGGCTTCTCCTGTTGTTCATGACCGCTCTGACCTGGCCTGAACCAAACCACCTTTAGAAGCCTTCTGAAGCCATGAAAATTGTGGGGGTCTGAAATCATCACCCCCACAATGGAGCCACTGGTGTCTTGATTGCATGAGTGCTGGATCATGACCTGCACCCTTAGCCCACACCCTTGAAAATAGCAGAGGACAGGAATGGGGTCAGGAATCTTTTATTTAGGTACCCCCTCCCACCTCTCTTGCCCTCCATCTGACATGGATTTGCCCCACACTGGGAGGGTAAGATCTGACCCTATATGTTTTCACCTCTGGTAAGGTACGAAGTACTTCCAGGATGATTATTAGTGTTGGCTAGATAAATGGTAACATGAACACTACATTACCCACCAAATACTATTACTCTAACTTCAGAAAAGCCCTGTTACTATAAAAAGCTACATTATCAATTTTATGCAAAAGATATCACTACATTGTCTTAAAGGGAGACTCCAAATGATCTCGAATGATTAATAAACAATCCCATGCAATGGTTTATACCCAGTGACAACTCCATTGACACTACCCAAACCTGAACCTTTCTTTAATCATTTATTTTGTGAAGCATTTTGGGGAGTTTTGTTTTGGCTGCTATCCTGTCTGTAATTGGCTACCACATCACAGAAACCCACCTACTGAGTCCCTTTTTATAAAAAAAGCAAAGTGCAGATTAACTGCCCCGGGGGGGTAGTTGTAAAATATACCAAGACAAAAAGAGTGCCAATTTAACAAACTCAACCCAATAAAAGATAGAAATCTGAAAATCTGACGAAAATGAGAAACTGTTTGATTAGGAATAAAATTGTAACTTTTACTTCACAAGTTTGGAAAGTATGATGAGCAAGGTGTAATCACTATGCTTGACTATGCTTCTTTCCTTCGTTGCACGTGGGAACTCAAGACCAAGGGCAGAATTTTTAGGTCGAGCACACAAAATCGTGCGAGGTAACTTCGGGCAAGCATCCTGACATCATCCCGTGCTTGTGCGATATTTCGATCGGAGGGCATTTGTGAGTGTTGAAAGCGTGTCCGCTGATAACTAAGATGACAATTAAAGTTGTTAAAGTTCCAATTGTCCACGGGTTTTCATGGTCCATCCAACCTTACGGTTGGCAGACAGGGGAGTCTTCAGGTGGACTTTGCATTTTTGATGAAACCTCTTCCAAGGGCGGGATGAGGTTTCTGTTATTAAATGCCACACTGGGGAGGAAGTTCTGCTCTCTGGAGTTGTCAGCCAGTCTAATTGACTACTGTTCTATCAGTCCAGGCAATGCCAAGGGTGCATTAGTGGCTGTTGCCAGCATTGAAAGAAAAGATGGGGCAGAATTTTGCCGTCAGCGAGCAGGGGGCAGGGCCCGCTTGCCGATGCATAAAATGATGCAGGATGATGTCGGGCGGAACCCTCTACTTAACCCTGCCCTATTTAAATTTTCATGAAGGCGGGGGCACAGCAAAATCAGCTGCGGGCCCACCGACCTGTCAATGGCCAATTGAGGCCATTGACAGGATCAAACAAACAATTAAAGGACCTGCCTGTCCTACCTGAAGGTTGGCGGGCAGGCCAGAAGCCCCGATGGTAACTAGAGAAAATATGAAACCTCATCCACCGGCGGGATGAGGTTTCATGTAGGGTTTTAAAATTTTCAAGAAAGTTTTACTGTAATTTATGAACATGTCCCATCTCACATTGAACATTGTCACATGAGGGGGACATGTTAGGGAATTTTTTTGTCTATTTTTAATCTTTTTAAAAGTGGAAGCAATCTCCCTGAGGCAGCACCTAGCCTCAGGGAGATATGAGCTCTTTTGTGCGCATGTGCAAAAGAGCGCACTCTTGCATTTGGGGAGTACGATTTGGGATTTTGCATTTGGGGAAGCGCTAGCCGGACGTCACGCTGGGCGGGCCTTAATTGGCACGCCCACGTAAAATGGCGGCAGGGCCCGCTTCTCCGGCGGGGAACGGCTCCCCACCCGCCGGAGATTGGGTCAGGCCCGCCCGCCCAACAGGCAGAAAATTCTGCCGATGGAGAAGGCCTAAGGCTCCCCAAAGTCAGTAATTCTAGGTTCTTGGCCAGGCTGGTCAGAGAGGGGAACAGGGGAAGGATATTGGTGGGCAGGATTGGATTTAAGGTTGGGAGGGATTAGGAAGAAAGTGGGGAGGAATCAACATGGGGGGGCCATCCCACGGATCCACAAAGGGCATCCCCCCACCACTCCCCCTTCCTTCCAATCCTTTCAAGGTTCCATTTTTAAAAAATTGGGCTGCCCATTCCCACCTGGCTGACCACAGCAAACGGTTTGTGGCGTGAGCAGAGTATTCTCAGAGTCAATTGACTTTTTAAAAAGCTTAATTGACCCTTGATTACTTATTTAATATGGTGGGCGGGCTGCCAATTTCAGTGACTACTCAACCCTCGTGTCATAGAGGTGAGAGCTTGGCCTAAATAGCCAAGTGGTTATGGTACTGGGTTTATATACCCCAAGATCAAGAGTTCAAATCCCACAATGGCAAACTATGAAACAACTTAACTTCATCTGAAACAGATGGAGGTGAGTTCCGGGGTGGGTGGAAAGCTGGTAGGACAGGCACCCACCCTATTTTACATGCCCCCTACCAGAGACACGACCTGTGGGGCCCCATAAAATGCAGCCCAAAGTTAATAAGTTAATCCTAGACAGGAGTCTTTTCCCCCTTAAAGCAAATCTTGTTTTGGAGAAGTTTAAGGTATTTAATATCATGTTCTCCTATCTCCAAAATAATAATCTTAATATTATTTAAATTGACTGTGAGGGATGAAGATCTCACACTGTATATATTTTATAAAATATATATAGATATGTGCATTACTATTTCTAAAATTTGAAAACTGAACAAAGGCCTGTAAAATAGCTGAAACTGTCTCTGTCTGTGACCCCAGAACAAAAGATGCCACTTGACAGTTTTAGGAAAACCCACACCTCGTTGTCTCTGAGGAGCCACTAATAACCCCCTGTGGACTGTACAGCCCAACTTCAAAGAGAGTTATACAAAGGCATCTGCGTTTAATAACACAAGCTACCAGAAGGAGATGGATTATTTGCCAAGACAAAGGCCCTGCAACCTGCCTTTCAATTCCTAATGGCTGAGATATTTACCAGTCATTGGAATCCAGATGATGGATACACACCCTATGTCAAAGATGATGGGGAGCTGGGAGTCATATGACATGGATCTCTGGCTTGTGGAACAAGTAATATTGCCTTGCTGAACTGCATAGATCAGCCTGCTGTTTAACGTGTGATGAGTAGGCCACATTGAAGGAGCTCTGGCCCAGGTTGGACACCTGTCCCCATCTACCCTGCTTCTGCTGGAAGTCTGTACCATCAGCTACAAGACTGATTCACCTCTGCATGCCTATCTCATTGTGTGAAGTCAACACCACCAGAAAAGTGAATTATCCAGCATCAGTTTTCAACACACCGACCTCTGTGAAGAAATACCTTATTGAACTTTGACTCTGCACTCTGGAACTCACTTGAAACAATAGTTATTTTCTCTGTGGTCTCTGTACTGTAAATCTTTCTTTCTTCTATCCCTCTCTTTACTATCTGAATACAAGGGAGACATTGCGAAACCTCTTTCGCATTTTGGCTGTGTGCAAATAAACTAACCCTTTGAGTTTATCCTATCTCGAGTTTTCTGTGGGATTATTAATAGAAAATTGGATCGCGCCAAAACCAAGGGCTCTGAGAGGAGGAATTAATGCTGTTTAAATTAACCCCCCTCCTATCTGTAACAAGACTTTTTAACAAGGTGCAGGTGATGTGAGAAACTTCACTTAGTGTTTTCTAGGATTGTATTTTCTGGTGTGATGTAATTTTATATTTGACATTTTAAGAGGTCGACAATAACAAATTTAAATTGCCATTATGAGTGTGGCAGAGGCGGACTCAATTCTGGCCTTCAAAAGGGACATAGATAATTATCTGAAGAGAAAATAATTGCAGGGTTTCTGGCAAAAGATGGGGGAGCGGAAATGGCTGAGTTGCTCTTTCAGAAAGCTGACACAGCCAAAATGATACGAATAGCTTCCTTTGAAGCTGTAACAATTTTATGATTCCATTATTTCTTGTGTTTCCTCCACCCCTGCTCCACTGCCACCACCCCTCCTACCATTTCCAAAACTTCCGAAAATATAAAGTTGAAGTTGTCACATCAATGACAATTCAACCAATTGAACTAATTTGTCGATCTTGCTTACGTAAACTGTTATCCCGTCAATACCTGCATGGCTACATAAATTATACCATGGGTTTAAGTGAGCAATTGGAGGCACAGTACTGAAGATCTGACTTCTGTTGTGTTGCCTTTTCTCCATTAAACTTAGTGAATCACAAACTAGTGGGGCAAGTACAGACCAACCAGTGTGAGGCCAAGACTGTAGGCCCAAGAAGGGACCAGTGCCCAGGATGCTCAGCACTCATGACCTAGAGTGTGCCAAACTGCCGGGGTAAGGGCCAATGGCCACACCAATTTCTGCTCTCAGGTAAGAGAGCAGAAGCAGAGAGGTAACCAAGGTAACCTTGAAACATAGATTTGGGGCAGGGAGAGTTGGAGAAATGCAAAATACCAGTTGAAATGGCTGCCTGTGAGGTCATGCAGTTTGTCAGGCAGAATCTGAGGCATCAGTGATAGTCCAGGCCTATTCTAACAGCAAATATTTATTTTAAGGACAAAAGGAAATTTTTTAAAAACATTCAAAATGTAGTAAAAGCTGAAGAGCCGCCATATTGCACTCGAAACATTAACTCTGTTTCTCTCTCCACAGATACTGCCAGGCCAGCTGAGTTTTTCCAGCACTTGCTGCTTTTGTTTCACATTTAAACTGTAGCCATTCTGAAGGCAAAAAAAAAAACACTTTTGAAGCCCAGCAATGAAGATGAAGTCAGTGGAACCAGTTGGAAACCCGATTTAAATAATATTTTGGAGCGCAAGGCTGAATTGTGCCAAGAGTCTAAAACAGGAAAGTTAACTCATAACAAATTTTTAAAAAAGGAAAAGTTCAAAGCAATACTTACCTGAAGAGGAAATAAAATGGTTGACAAATTCCCTGATCATTTTCAAAAGCAGTCTCTGATAATGTTCACTGACTGTGCATAAGATATATGGGCTTTTGTACCCCAGCCGGAATAGTCCGGTCCTGCCGAAAGTCAATGGACTTTTGGCTGGGCCACTGAAACTCCCATGGTGGGTCCCATGATGAAAGGGGATGGCTCTCAGTGGGCTTCCCCTTCCTGTTATCCAGTCCCTCATTCAGGCACTGATTGCCATTGATTGAGGAACCCCACCACTTTCCACGCTCCCCCTGACCCAGGTGACAAGGCACATGTTCAACAGTCATACATGATGCATGGAGACAAGCCCACTTGTAACTCTTTTGAGTACAAACACGTTTCCATCTGTTCCTATTCAGATGAAGTTACATTATTTCATAGTTTGCCATTGTGAGATTTGAACTCTTGATACTCTTTCGAGTACAAACCTGTTTCCATCTGCTTCAGATGAAGTCACATTGTTCCATAGTTTGCCATTGTGAGATTTGAACTCTTGATCTTGGGGTTACAAGCCCAGTACCATAACCACTTGGCTATTTAGGCCAAGCTACTCTTGATACTCTTTCAAGTACAAACCTGTTTCCATCTGCTTCAGATGAAGTCACATTGTTCCATAGTTTGCCATTGTGAGATTTGAACTCTTGATCTTGGGGTTACAAGCCCAGTACCATAACCACTTGGCTATTTAGGCCAAGCATAAAAACTGGGTTAATCCCAACAGTGGCAAGATGAAGCCCTTATATGGTCATTAATTGGCCACTTAAGGATCTCAACTGGCAGCTAGTAGAGGAGGTTGATTATGGATCTTCCAGCCCAGAACTTAATTCTGGTGGAGGTGGAAAAGCAACAGATTCAGGTACACCACCACCCCGCCTATTTACATGCCCGTCCCACCTCCAAGCTCACCACCAGCGAGAGCAGAAGATTCCACCCTACAACTCTCTGGAGAGTGCAGTGTGAGGAATAAATGTGGCATGGAGGTTTAGGTCATATTAGGAAGTTAAGGGCAGGGGTTATCTTTTCTGTAGTTTAGTGTATTAGTTACCTACTAAATGATGTTTAATCAATATTGATTTTGGTTTGTTTGTTATAGTAAAAGTCTTAAAACATTAAACTTTTTTGGCTGATCATTGGAGTTGGTCACTGGAAATTCAATTCCCTTTAAAACTTATTGGCCACTTTGGGGACTGTAACAAGTATGGCATCTCATTCATTCAAGTTGTGAATTGTTTTAAAAGATTTTAAAAATGTAAAATTTTAATTTTAAATTATTTTCTTACATTTTCTTTATGTCTCTTCATTCCCAAACCATTTGTTCCTTCTCTTTATTGCGCCCTCTATACATTACTCAACATTGAATTCACCCACTGTAATGCACTCCCTTCTCAGCCATTCCTCTGTTTATTTCTCAAATCTTAAATCTCATTGATTAAGATGAAACACTGTGTATCCCGTTGTTCATTAAGACCCCAGAAGTCCTGTTGCTGTAACTGTTTGTTTTCAGCTTGCACCACCAGCAATTTTGTGGGATTACTTTCAAGAGCAGTGAAAGAAAGTACACGCTGTGGTACATTGCTACTAAGCGGATTTCAAATTGTTTTTAAAAAAATTTTTGAAAAGCTTAAAAAGATCTGTTTTATTGTTGATGCTTTTTAAAAAGTTTTTTCATATGTTAGGATAATCAAAAAAATTCAGAAATAAAAAATAAAATAAAAGCAATCTCTCATGATCTAAATTCCTAATGGCACAAATTTTCAAAAGGGGCATTACCACCACACAGAGCCACCTTCTTCTCCTTTCACGATTATCATGACTATAAAATGGGTCTTACATATTTCAAATTTCCTCCATTTAAACTTAGTTTAAATTTTTTTTAAATGTAATTTCAGATTTAAACACTTCATGTAAACACCATTGTGAGTTTGTTGTCCAAGTGTAATGCAAAAAATCCTAGTATCACATTGGAAATTTCCTTTGTATTTCTATTTTCTATCTTATGAACAAATATATTTGGTGCCAAATTCTATTAAAGATGTTTCCATTCAGGGACAGCAGCATCAAATACATTTAGTGACATGCATGGGTTAGAACAGATATAATGCAGAGCTTTCTTGCATTAGCTTAATGTGCCTCAGCCTCAAAGATAATCCTCTACTTTTACAATGTGACATTTACATTTCCCAGGTTCTGTCTCTTGTATCCAATGGGATTGTTGAAATAGCATTGACTCAAACTCATTGCTTGGCTTTGCAGCATTAATATCTGCTTAGCACTGAATTGAAACTATGATATATTATTTACTTTTGACTGTTAATAGCAGTTTATGTTCTCATCACAGCTGTTTCTGGTGATTAATGCCTATATTCATAGTTGAAAAGATATGATTTAAGAGCATGATACCCATGTATAGAAGTTGTAAGGAAAAAAAAAATTCTGTTAACATCTGAGACACACCCTGCCTTCATTTTACATTGAAAAATGTGCATTTTCCAACAGCTTAGATAAATTTTAATTTTTTAAGCAGTAGAAATTCAAGCACCTATTCCCAGTAGGCTTACCAGAAAGTGTTAAGTCTTAAGAAGCCCAGATTTTGGGCGTGGGGCCCCATCATAGTAGATGGCACTGTGGTAGGAACCCACACAGGAAATCAATGGAAACAGCTGGCCAGACATCTGTTTCTCCAGATGGCTTCATTATGAATGCTTGGCTGAACCCCAAAAATGACTAATGGAATCAGCACAACAGTGGTCTGTTTACAGGCTGAAGTGGGTTGTTAACTTTGATTGATTGACATATTTATGAGATAAGTTTTTTTTCTCTTTGATCTCTTGTTTTCAATGCTTGTATGTTTATTTAGAAAATATTAAGAGGTGTGAAGTAGGGTAAAGCTTCTGTTATTGAAACTATGAATGGAAATATCTGAATGACACTTTTATATGGTTGTAATTGCAGCAGTTCTTTTTCAAAGTCGATTTCTGATTGGGTGTTGTTTCATGAGCATTTCAAGACTTGCTATTGTCATTGTAAAGTTTACTGGTTCATTGCATACTGCATGAGTGGGCATGGAAGAGGCATGGGCTGATGGAAGGCATATGGAAGTGGCATGGGGGCATGGAGGGGGAAAGGGAGATATGAGGGAATATGAGTGCATTGAGGGGACATGGCAAAAAATGAGGGGGCATGGATAAGAGCTTTTAAATGTACCTTTCAAAAGGTTTCCAAATCAAGTCTATGGTTCACCACTCCTCTGAGGAGTCCTCATGAAGATGACCAGGCTCCACAAAAATTATGGGGCGGCAGTGGTTGAGATCCTTACCCCTGCAATGGAATCGGCCAGGTCAAGAGTGCAGGATGTGGGCTTGCTATCCACAGTCTTATCCTGTACCAATGAAAATTGCTGGCGCAGAAATGGAGATGGGAATGATGGAATTGGGGATCATAACACTACAAGGAAAATTCAACATTCAAAGAAATAACATAAGACCACAGTACTCATCTGCAGAATATAATGTAGGCTGCAAGTATGCCAAGTACAGCTCCTATGTTTGATACAGTTTGAGTGCAGCTGATAAGAATTCTCTTTAACCGTCTGTTAGATGATGTAATGTAAAAGACTTGGCATCGCCTTAAAGTATGTGCAACGGTTGAGTGTTTCATGAAGGATAGCAAGTCTGACCAAAAACAGAATAATGGGAAACCATGGGCTCCATCTTTCATGCTCCCACTGTGCATGCTTCTGGTGAGAGGGCACATGTAAAATTGGGCAGGTGCCAACACCACCACCTTGCTGCCCATCCCTGAGCTCACCACCATAATATGGGAGGATAGTCGGGCACCAAAATTGGCAGCGTGCCCACCATATTTAAATAAATATTCAAGGGTCAATTGGGCTTGCTACAAGCCAACTGATCCTAATAACACACTGCCCATGCCATAAAATGGTTGGTGTGGGCAATCGGGCAGGAGTGGGAAGTGTCTTTAAAAAAAAACGTTTTCAAAGGGCAGAAAGGATGGGGGAGCATTATCTTCAGGGGATGCCCTTTGAAGCTTGGGGCCAGCCCCCTAAGATAGTACCCCTTCTTTCTGTCTATCCCCCTGCTCCATAAAACATGCCACCCCACCCATATGTACGCCCCCACCACCCTCCTGAAACTCCCCAAACCTGCCCTGCCCAAGACCTTGCTCTGGGATCCATAGCTCTTATTCATGGGCCTGCTTGCAGTCCCAGCGGGGTCCACTAATGCACTCTTGGTGCTACTGGAACTGATGGATCCAATTAGTCAACAGCTCCCAGGGCTGGTCTTCCACCCTAGTGAGGGGCGGAAATCCCACACTGCCCCGATTCAGCCCGCCCACAGTGCATTATGACTGTGGGGTGGGCTGGATTGGAGCAGGTCTGTTCAACGCCAACGTTGCTTCTGGTGGGCCCATCCATCTGCCCTCTCACAATACTCTTCCTATATTTCACGTATAATACAGATCGAAATGGAAAGTCAAAGTCGATGGGGGAAGAGAGGAAAAACCAAAGCAGCCCTGAGCACTCTGACCCTGACATTACTCAATAAAATAAGGAAAGTTAAAGCCTCATAAAAAATCTGGTCCTGAAATTTCTGGGCTCCACACCACCAGTACAACTGTGCTACTGTGGAACCCCCTTCTGCCCTCGCAATAGATGGAGACTCTAGCTCAAATCCTGGACTAGTCATTGGATAGCTATGGTAGGTTGTCAGTGTCTACCCAGGTCTGTTCAGATTGCCCTTGAAAGATACATGTTCAACTGGGGGACCATGGGACTTAAGGGGGAAAAAAAATTACCTTTCTTCCATCTTTGCCTCCACAAAGAGCCTTAATCTCTACACAAGGTACTTGATCTCCTCCAGTATCCTGTCCCCTCCAAGTTAACTTGGTCAAGTAAAGGTTTTCAGAGGTGCCATGGGAAATCATTCCAGCTGATAGCTGACACGACTTATAGTGAGTCCTTTAACAGGCATAAAGGATGGAATTTCCCAGGAAATCTCTCTGATATGACTTTTTGATGTAGGGCAAATGGACAATCCACCGTGAAGTGCAATAGGCCAGGGTAAATGCAATATAATCTAAGTGTAAAACAAAAACAGAAAATGCTGGAAAGCTCAGCAGATCTAACAGCATCCGTCGAGAGAAAAACAGAGTTAACATTTCGAATCCCGAAACATTAATTCTGTTTTTCTCTCCACAGAAGCTGTCAGACCTGCTGAGTTTTTCTAGCATTTTCTGTTTTTGTTTCAGATTTCCAGCGTCCGCCGTATTTTGCTTTTACTTTGTTATAATCTAAGTGTAACTAGTTCCACCCACATAGGCAGATATCAGGCTTAGTTGCATTTGAACTATGAGATAGATGATATAAATATGTTCAATATTTGTTCTCCCAATATGTATCACTGACAATAATTTCTAGGTTAATATGTTATCTTAAAAAGCATTTGGATTTGTACTGCTTTGATCTGTAGGAATATACCTAACAACAGAAATAATAATTATTTTCCTCCCTTTAACATGACCAAAAAGAAACATTCTTTCTTCAATTAAGGATGACCAGTTTTAAAATTCTGAACAGCTCAGCATTCCTTAGGTAATCAATTATTCTGTACAGACATAACCCTGCCTATCATCCTTAGTGTTTTACTCGCTACGTTCTACTGGAATGATTTCACTAATAATCCCACTGCCATTTTACAAATAAGAAAGTTTCCATAATCAATCTAATAGTTTCCATTACAGAAGATTCTGGGCGGTTTTAATGGCGTGGCAGTGAGCCTGTCAATCGATTGAAAGGCCAGTGGTGACTGGCCGCAGCCATTTCCAGGAGTCCAGTCAGGAGTAAATCCCAATCAGGCAGCCTACTGGCTGCCATCAGGATTCCCGGCTCCTTCAGGGGGATTTACCCACATCACGTTTTCCTGCTGGGCAGATGTTCTACCTCTGAGAACTACCAGCCAATCTGAGGTCACTGGAGCCCTGGGACACAGGCCAGTTGGGGGTGGGATCATCAATCAGGGAGACCCTGGTGAGGGGCGAGGCGGTTGCTATAGAGGGAAGGGAGGTGGCTTTCTGTGGACCCCTCACTTGCCCATGGTGGTGGGTCCCTCTGTTGGGCACAGGGTGCCCAAGAAGGAGTGATTCCCCTCCTCCAACTCCCAACTAAGCTGCAGGCATGTCTGTCGGGGTTTACCTGACATTTCCTCACATGTCTGGGCTCTAACCTGCCACTGTTTGAATACCACCAGCGTCAGGTCGAGGTCCTTGAAAGGGGTTTAAATTGGCCTCTGGGCAGGAAGGCTGTTTTTGACCCTTTCCGTCCTGGATTTAACTGGGGGAGTCAGGGAGGCAACAGGCTCTCCATCCCGTGCCATCCTACCCCATTATATGGCTGTTCCACCTCCCAGGCCACTCCCAGGGGAGCATTCATTTAAATTCCACCCTTAGGGAGAGAGAACATAAAGACAGGAAATGAAAAGAAAGAAAGAAATTAAAAAGAACCAGTTGTAAAAGGGGACGTTCCATGAGTAGGTATACAAAATGTACAAAAATTCTTGATCTGTAAAGTATAGAATCAGCAGCTCTGTCTATCCTATAAGGAATAATGACATACCCAGTAGGAATGCTATGCACTGCTTTCATAGAAGCATTAAAATTGCTAAAAGAAAAGAGGACCAAGGTCCAACTTGTTCATCTTCTACCTGGTAGGTACAAAATAGTGGAATTGCTAACTAATCATAGCAATCAATCTCTTCAGTTAGACTACTATGGCAGGCAATTGACTCAAAAATGGCATGGGGGAAACCCCCAGTGGTGAAGAGCATTGAGATCAAAGTCATTTCTTTCCTCCCGAGTTTCTTATACTTACCACGTGTTTTGTCTCAAAGTTCTCACATACTGTATCCTAAAATGTTATTTTCTGAAATAAATCTATCTAATTTGCATTTCAATGTGCGTCCCTTTACATTCTGAAAATGTTTGGCTTCTGGCAGAACAGGAGTGCAGATAGCAAGGCTGGCACATATAAACCACCAAAACAGTTAAAAAGGGTAAAAGCTGTGTCTGTGAATTATTTACTATCTGCTGATTGAAACTGACCAACAAGGATGAGTGTCATGTGAGGACTATAATATCACTTCCTTACCAGGATCCTCTATGACATTAACTATCAGCCTTCAATGGCTGCAGTAGGAATCATTTGTACTATTGTCCTAACCGCATCAATTCCATACTCTCCATTAAATTTATGGCAAGAACAAATTTTTATTGGCTTCAGTAAGTCTAACAATGGAGCATTGCAAAAAATCCAGCAATTTGCTGAGGATCATGGCATACGACTTCCACTTAGCAAATTTTATGGATTTTTTTCTGAATGAATGATGACATGTGATGTTAATACAATATTCTAATGGCTGGTCTTCCCAGCAATTTCTGGCACAGGTGAAAGGTTTCCATGCAAACAAAGACTAGTATTTCCACCAGGCATAATTACCATCTTATTAACACAGTCAATTTACTTCTAATTGAAGTGATGCATTTTTTTGCGGAAATGGAATTCAGTTGAAAAGAACATTTTGAGATCATTTGTTCTATTGCGCTGAGGCAACATGAATAGAGTTTTGTCACGTAAGACTCATTTAATTACATTGTCGTGATGCAGAGGAACTGAAATGCATCTCAAACGTGTTTTTTTCCACCTAGTACAAGTGTTGGCAGCCGTCTGATACATCACCAAAGCAACCATTTTTCATATGCAATTCTCGATAACAAGTGTTGACAGATTATTTAGCTGTGGAGAACATCACAGCTCAGTCCAATTCATCCTGCAAACACAATGTAGCACAGGCCATTGGATAGCATCAAGCCCAGCTTGGTGGCATAATAATATTTGATTCAATCATGCAAATCTGATATCAAAATAATCTAGCTCTGGTTTTATTGACATTGTTACAACAAAAGGTACCTTTGTTATTTTCAATACCCTGTTCGAACATTTAAATAAAAGTATGAACTTCCTGCTTTCCCTCAGTGAGCAGGTAATTGTGTAATTAATGCTCCAGATAATACACTACGAGCAAAGTTATTGGCTTGGTGCCAAACTTCGGTAATTTTGTGTTATAGGCTCACATCCACTAAGAAATGAGTTAGAATTGCTCAGACTTAAAATAAATGAAAGCAAAATATTGTGGTAAGTAGATTTTCCACTACGTTTCTAAAATGAAGTTATTGGAATAAATAATACAGGAATATTTAGCTGTAAACTTTAGCTCTTCTCAAGTGACAAATCTTTCTGTAATCCTGTCAATTCACTCCTGGCTTACAGTGCTTTGTGTCCTGTGACTGCGCATACTTTTATAGCTAGATGGAACATGCTACAATATACTGACATCATAGCAAAGGGTACTGATAGACACTGAGGATTAGACAGCTGCAGTTGCTGACATATTAGAATCCTAACAGTGAAAGACACTTTGGGTAGAATTTTCCTGGTCCTGCGGAAACTTGGGAATTTACGTGTCAGATCGACCAACTGATGTGTTCCTGCCTTACAGCAATCTTGCCTGAGGCAGGGTTAATGCAGCAACAGCTACCCCACCACAACAGCGGGAAGCAAATCCGCTGTCCTTACCTGGTCTGACCCACAGCAATCTTAAATGCCTTCTGAGCCAGGGCAATCAGGGATGGGCAATCAGAGGTGGGCAATAAATGCTGGCCTAGCCAGTGATGCCCCCATCCCATGAAGAACTTTTTTTTTTAAAATGTGGTTTGGGATCAGTGGAGGTGGAAGCCTGGCTGGTAAGGCTGTTTGAACTTTGGGTGGGCCACTGGCCCCCTTTCCTGATCGGGGTCTCCTAACATCTGCACCACTGATGCTCCCTCCACCCCTGGCCTTAGGGCCTCCCTTCATGCCCCACTGTGACACTTCTTTGCCTTGGGCTTCCCACACTTAGAATCTGGGGACCGCCTGTAGTCCCAGCAGCACCACTAGGAGTGGTGAGTACTGAGCTGCAGACCAATCAGATTCAACCGCAGCTCCCTGAGGCAGGACTTCCTCCCAAGTGAGGGGCAGACGACCTGACTCCTGTCAATTTAGGTGCCATTAAATGGCTGCAGAGCTGCTGACATGCATTCCATCGACTTTTTCAGTGAAGTGGCAGGAACCCCTGCCATCCAAACAACCCTGCACATGGAAAAGATATAGAGTAGCAAATTTTCAGGTAAATTATAGGTGCAAGAACCATAGAGTTAGTGATAATAGGAACTCTTACCTTCCTCAGCAATGACCACTGCTCTCAGCGTAGCTGCTGACCAGAGCTTCATCCTCACAAATTGTGCCCCGTGCCTTGGGAACCCACCCACTGTCCTTAATTGGATGTCAAATGCAGAGCCAACCTCTTAATTTGTCACCTCCCATGTGATCGCAATGTCACACTGCCAGCCCACACCAGCAGGAGCAGAATCTGCTTTTGGTCTCAGCGGCAGAAAAATTTCAAAGCTGTTAAGATTCCACCCAAAGTTTCAAGTTGATGACCTTTCATAAGACTGGAAAAATACAGAGGTCAAACAAATTTTATGCAAGTGCAGAGGTAGGGAAAAGGGTGAGGGGAGGAAAGAACAAACAGTGATAGAGTTGGAAGGCAGGGGTGTTTAAATGACAACACGGATATGGTGCAAGGCAAAAAGGGATGGTAGTGGGACAGTGGGAAAGAAACAAACGACGGGCATGGAGGAGCGGAAACTGACAAAAGCGGAATCGTTACTATCGACTGTTGTCTGAAAAAAAATGAGCGCAGTTGTTATAATTTGAAGTCAATGGAAATAAGGGGGAAAATTCTCTGCTAGCTGGAGTCATACCTAGTACAAAGGAAGATGGTTGTGGTTCGACCATAAGACGGAGGAGTAGAAGTAGACCATTCAGCCCATCGGAGTCTGCTCCGCCATTTCCTGAGATCATGGCTGATTTGAAAATCCTCAACTCCGCTTTCCTGCCATTTCCCCGTAACCCTTGATTCTGTTACTGATTAAAAATCTGTCGATCTCAGCCTTGAATATACTTAATGACCCATCCTCTACAGCCCTCTGGGGTAAAGAATTCCACAGATTCACTACCCTCTGAGAGGAGAAATTCCTCCTCATCTCTGTCTTGAATGAGTGACCCCTTACTCTGAGATAACACCCTCTGGTCATGGAATTCATTGCCACAGAAGGCTGTGGAGGCCAGATCATTGAGTGTATTTAACACCGAGATAGATAGGTTCTTGATTGGTAAGGGGATCAAATGTTACGGGGAGAAAGTGGGAGAATGGGGTTGAGAAACTTATCAGTCATGATTGAATGGTGGAGCAGACTCAATGGGCCGAATGGCCTAATTTCTGCTCCTATGTCTTATGGTCTTATGGTTCTAGACTCTCCCACAAGGGGAAACAAACTCTTAGTATCTATCCTGTCAAGCCCTCTAAGATAATCTTATGAGGAGAATTTTCTCCCCATCGGGCAAGCCAGTCAGGAGCGGGCACAGGCGGGCGCGTAGCCAATTAAGGCCCACCCACCATAACATGCACCCAGTAGTGCTCAGCGCTACCTATGCGGGCGGTGGGCAGAAGGGGCCTTCCCTCTTTCGCGCACGGAGCTGCCTTGGGGAGATTAACTTCATAACGACACATTGAAAAGAAGAAAAAATAAAATTATTCAGACATGTCCCTTCATGTGACAGTGTCACATGAGCTGGGACATGTTTATGAATTTTCATGAAAATTTATATTAAATTAATAAAACATTTTTGAAATCTCAGCCTACCCGTGGATGAGGTTTTGTGAGAAATGCAAAGGCCGCCTGGGCTCTTCGCCTACCCAACAACCTAAAGGCTGGACAGTCAGCTTCCTCAATAGGGTTAATTATATAATTAATGGCCTTAACAGGCCTTTGACAGTTTGGCAGGCGCACAGCCGACTCCGGTGCACGCCTGCCGAATGGAAGATCAGAATGATGCACGGTGACATCGGGACGCACGGCCAACATCACCGCGCGACATTTTACGCAGGCCCCGCACGCCAAGCAGGCCTATATGTTTCAGGAAGATCACCTCTCATTCTTCTAAACTCCAACGGGCACAGCCCCAACCTACTCAACCTCTCCTCATAAGAAAATCCCCGGGATCAACCTAGTGAACCTTTTCTGGACTGCCTCCAATGCCAGTACGTCTTTCCTTAGATACGTGGACCAAAACTGTTCACAGTATTCTAGGTGTGGTCTAACTAATGCCTTGTATAGTTTTAGCAAGGCTTTCCTATTTTTATACTCCATTCCCTTTGAAATAAAGGCCAACATTATATTTGTCTTCCCTATTACCTGTTGAACTTTTTGTGATTCATGCATAAGAACCCCCAAAACCCTCTGTACTGCAACTTTCTGCAGTCTTTTTCCATTTAAAGAATATGCAGCTCCTCTATTCTTCCTGCCAAACCCAATCATCTAAGCCCTAGAACTTCACTGCATGAGTTCCTCATGGGTAATGTCCTTCACCCAATCATCTTCAGCTGCTTCATCAATGACCTTCCCTCCAACATAAGGTCAGCAGTGGGGATATTTGCTGATGATTGCAGTGTTCAGACCTGTTTCTATCCTCAAGTAATGAAACAGTCCATGCTCACATGCAGCAAGACTTGGACAATACTCAGACTTGGGCTGACAAGTGGAAGTAACATTCATGCTGCACAAGTGTCAGGCAATAGCCACCTAAAAACTAACCATCCTCCCTTGACATTCAATGGCAGTACAATCAGTGAATCCTTCACCATCAACATCCTGGGGGCTACAATTGAGCAGAAACTGAACTGAACCAGCCACATAAATACTGTGCCTACAACAGCAGGTCAAAGGCTAGGAATAATGTGGTGAGTAACTTAGCTGTTCCCCAAAGCTTGTCCTCCATAGACAGGGTACAAATCAAGAACGTGATGAAATATTTCCCAGTTACCCAGACAAGTTCAACTGAAACTACACTCAAGAAGCTCAACACAATCCACAACAAAGCAACCTTCTTGGTTAGCACCCATCCACCCCCTTAAACATTCACTCCCTCCACCACCGATGCACAGTGGCAGTAGTGTGTACCATCTACAATATGCACTGCAGCAACTTGCTAACAACGGCACCTTCCAAACCTATGACCTCTACTGCCCAGAAGGGCAAAGGCAGCAGATGCCACCTTCAAGTTCCCCTCCAAGCCACAGGCTGTTCATTCTCACTATCACAGGGTCAAAATCCTGGAATTCGTACTCTAACAGCACAACGGGTGTACCTACATGACATGGGCTGCAGCAGTTCTTAAGGGAAATTTAGAATGGACAATAAATACTAGTCTGGTCAGTGATGTCCACATTCCATGAACAAATAATAAAAATAACAAGATTGTTGAACTCAAATGTTGAGCCTGGAAGGCAATAAAATTCCTAATTGAGAAATGAGGTGCTGTTCCTTAAGCTTCCATTGAGCTTCATAAGAGCTGTGTTGGCCGCCAAGAATATAGATGTCAGAGTCTTGGGCAGAACCTCAGGGTGACCAGAACCTCAGGGTCACAATTGTGGACAGGATGGTGGCGTTCTGCAAAATGATCACCCAATCTGGATTCGGGGTCCCCAGTGCAAAGTAGAGCATATTGTGAGCAGCGAATATAGTAAACTAAATTGAAAGAAGTACAAGTGTTTCACTTGGAAGGAATGTTTGGACTGCTAGTCAGTGGGAATGAAAGAGGTAAAGGGCAGGTGTTGCATCTCCTGTGCCTGCATGCGAAGGTGCAGTGCGCTGGAAAGGAGGTGTTGGGGGTGGCTGAAGAGTGGAGCAGGGTGCCATGTAGGGATTGGTTCCTCCTGAGCACTAAAATGAGAGGTACTGATGCAATTGGTGGTGGCAACATCCTTAAGGTGGTGGAAATAGTAGAGGATGATTTGCTGAATGTGGAGGCTGGTGGGGTGGAAGGAAGGACAATGGAAACTATATGGCTCTTGGAGAGAAGGAAAGCAGTGAAAGCATATGTGCGGGATATGGGATGTATGTGGTCAAGTTTCCTGTCAACTATGCCAGAGGGAAGTTCTTGACTGAGGAAAAGGGAAGACATATCAAAAACACTGGAATAAAAGGTGACATGATCAGGACAGGTGCAAAGCAGATGGGGAATCTTGGAGAATTGAACTGAGTCCTTATCTGAACCACTGAACGCTATTCATGAAAAATGTTCCTGTTGACTCCACAAAAATGTTGCAGTAAAGCTGTCGGCCTGTATTTGACCCCTCTGGAACATCCTGCCCTGGGGGTTGTCCTGTAATCTCAGAAATTAAAGATTAATTTCCTGAACACTGCAGCAAGAAACTCAGGAGAAAAGTCACAGGACATTAAAAATTGTGTTTTATTCAATCAAAGTTTATCAGCCATAAAAATAATCCAGATGTGAAAAAAGGCTGTTTTACAAGTCTGGGCAGTTAGAGATGGGAGGTCATTTAATGAGCTTCCAGGAATACATCCAACCAGATTTGGGAACCCTCTTCCAGAGCCAACTTGCTATCCAGCTCAGTGCTGTAAAAGTTAAAATTACTCTTTCATATCTTGTACACATTTCCTGTCTACACAAGCTTATATCCTGTTGTCATGCTTCTGTCAGCTTTATTCATTCTAAATCCTACATCCACATTTACGGGAATGGTCTATGTAAATTTATCAGCTGTCATTATGCCCTCCCACTAATGGTGCCACTGTTGCACCTCCTACTGCTAATGATGCCATTGTAGCTCCTCCCTGTTTTGTCTCCCTGCCCTCAACCTGTATTATGGAGAAACTGTTAGGCTCCAATCAACTCCTGCCTTCCCAAATGTTACGTTTATCTGTTGAGTTATGAATACAGATAATATGAAATCAAAGTAAAAATCAATGAATAAATTACTTCTGCTTTGGAATTGAATTGCATCTGCTTGCCCTGGTACAATTATCTTTTGCCTCTAACTCTACTTCACCAGAAAAATGCACATAGTCTTAGCTCCCCATATGTGATTATATAACATGATTATAATATATATCTTAACTTAATCAATTTACATGATGTCACTACCGGGCATGACCTGCCCAGTTAGGTCAAATTTGAATTTTTCATCTTCCAAGACACTTCTGCATGATGTAATCATTAAGAAACATATTAAACTAACACTTGAGAAACAAACCATACAATGACATATGATCTTAGTCTACATAATGTAATTCTCAATTAGATACCAAGCACCATACACCAACCTAACATTTCACCCTTAAGGCTGCTTTATTTTTGAAAATACCCTTTCTTTCCTGTTCCTATACCTTACATCATCCCTGGCTGGAAGTTTCTCCAAAGTCTTTATCGTGCCACTCTGTAAGAAGTGTATGAAAGCAGCCTGGGATAATTATTCCTTCAATTCATTCTTTGATCTGCAAACTCTCCTTTATTACCCTTGTTCGTGAAATTACTATCACAAGAGTCAGATACAGGTGAGAAAAAATAAGCATTGCAAAATCCTTTTATTATGTTGCAAAAGTGGATTGCAAATCAAAATATCTACAAGGCTGAATCAGAAACATACAGCACTATTGTGACCAGCCTGACTAACAGCCCATAATAGTTTTTATCTCAACCGTGTCAAATATGTTATCAACACGGCTATTTTAAAACTATTCAAACACATTGCTTTATTATTTCCCCTTTTCTCCTTTCCTGTGCTGAAGGCAGTAATTTGTGCAGGGCATAGTGACAACAGTTCTCTGGCACTTCACCTTAGTGGATATCATTCATTGATGAAATTAAATAGTGAATATCAGGATAATATCCTACAATAGATGACATCAAATCTCTTGCCTGGAGACTTGCACATGTATACTTTCCAGAAGGGCACAGGATTGCAGTTTGAAACAAGAATCCTGGTTGATTCTTCCTTCTAAGATCTTTCAACTTTACCTTGTTCCTTACGGGATGGACACTAAGGGCAAGCTGCAGATGGATAGTTTAATATTGTATCATGTTTCCATTGATTGCTTTTGCTGCAGATTAGGATTGATTCTGGTAATTGGTCTCCACACAGAAGGTATTGAAAGGATTGAATGTAAATGGGCTTCCTGATGGATCCTAGGTAAGGCATGTGGCAACAGTGCTCCAGAGTCTGGAGCACGTCTCTCAAAAGCATTCTTCAATTAAATGGCAGCAAGGCATGAACTGTCGATCTGGAATCCTTTGATGCTCTGCCTGATTGTTCCCCTTTTCTTCCACCTCCTCTTGTGGCTCCTGTGATTGACCCTCTGGCACAATTACTGGTGATAATGTCTGGTCTCTCATGATAGCCAGATTGTGAAGCATGCAGCAAGTCACAACAAGATGTTTTCAGCCAGGCGCTGCAGGGAGCTTCCTGACCAGTCAAGGCTTCTGACCTCTGCTCGAGGACCTCAATTGGCTGCTCAATGGCATTTCTGATAGCTCTCATTTTATGAGTCCTCAGTTGATATCTGGCACATTCCTCAGGAGATTTAAAAGCCACAGAACTAGAGGGTATCTCACTCAAGTTCTGTCGAAGGGTCATGAGGACTCGAAACGTCAACTCTTTTCTTCTCCGCCGATGCTGCCAGACCTGCTGAGTTTTTCCAGGTAATTCTGTTTTTGTTTTAGAGGGTATCTCTTATCATTTCATAACCAGCCATGCACATTGTGTTGTGTTTCAAAGTTCTGTGGAACGGATTACTATCTCATTACAAAAGCATTGTGATAGCTCCCTGGTCAGCAGGTGCACACGAGCTGAACATTGAAAAATGGAACCCTCTCACAGGCCATGAAGGTAGGACTGTGCTGTAAGTCAGAGTCTTTGTTCCAGAAGGCCACAGATCTCAGTGATGACCCACTTGGTAAGGTGCAACCTCTTCCTACACTTGTCTTGGGTCTTGTGAATATAGGAGTAATACTTTCTGAACTTCCTGATTGGATTGGGCCTCTTTCCAGAGCCTTCCAAAGCCTCCTGATCCTCTCTCCTGCAGCAGCTGGTGCTGCTCTGCCTGACCTCATCTCCTCCTCCCCCTGTGCAGAGCAAAAGGGTCCCCTAGCAAAATGGCCATGATGAAGTATCCCCCTTTTCCAGGTGACTGCTGTAAAATATCTTTTCTCTTTGGTTATTAGTCAATTTTCTGTACATTTCAGCTTTTATTTTGCCAGCATTTCAGTTTTGTTTCAGATTAGGAGCATTCATATCTTTTTTAAAATCCCTCCCATTATGTCATCACATTTGCCAAGACCAGAACAAATGAAGCATCTTGCAAGAAGCTAAATATCCTTATTACTGAATTCACAAGCACTGGAAATAGCTGTGTGGCAGCCCTTCCCTATTGTTCTATGGCTACTATATAAAAACTTGGTGAGACCATGTGAAAAAATCAGAGCAAAGGGATCTTTCACAGACAGAAATGCGATTGGGACGGCCTGAGCTGGTAGGTGGTGGAATACTTTGCAAGATGAGTATATTCTATATAGTTTCCCATTAGAAACACATGGGCATGAAATCATCCCTGTACACTTCCAAAGTTTTCACAATGACTGAGAACTGTGTCAATAACAGCTTGTTAAATTTAATTACTTTTATTCTAATTTAATTAAAATCTTCTAAAAACTCTTCCGTTACTGGAGGTTGAAAGTTGAGCATCTGGAAACTGCAGAGTGCCAACTGGCCTATCAAGCTGGCTCCAACATTTGTATGACAACATAAAAAATACAAAATGAAAGTCTCTCTCCATTTGGGCATTCACAACTCAGTTTCCAGTGCATTTGTTCAAAAGAAATTATTTGCCATAATTGATATTGATTTAACAATCTTTATTCAACAAGGTCAGAAAGACAAATTGAGTAGGAAATAAATCAGCAATGGAATGAGGGGTGTTTTTATCAAGGCAGGTTTGGAAACACTTCATGCCATTTAAGTAAATCTCTAATTTGTACCAAGCATGTCAAGCAGCAGTACACAGATTTTTTTTTTTCCAAATGTTCTCGTTAATTTTCCTGAATTTTAAGTAACAAGATTAAAATTCCAGTTTTCAAAAAATAAAAAGGCTATGTTACTCATTACTTGTGTTGTTTGATTGCTTTATAAAGACAACTTAAAAAATTATCTGCAATTTCCTAGTATCAGAATTAGAAGTTAATTATTTGCCTGGAGGCCTTGCCTCATAGCTTCAAGCATTTTTTTTCTGCTGTGGGCCAAGTCAAAGCAGGATTGGTGCAAAGCCAGATAGGTGAAGTAGCAACAGTAACCTACTGTGAAAATTGAGAGACAAAGCACGCACTGGTGACCAAAATGGTAGGTAAATTGAACCTCGTATCCTGTCCTGCCTGGAGAGGGAGTGACTTGGTTCCCTTTGTAAACTATTAACTACATTTGTGGCACACATGATGATGCTTTCAACAATACAATATAAATAACTTCTGCCTTCTGTTCCTGAGAATCCTGCTAAGAAGCATGACTGCTACTTACTGCTGCTATAATTTTGACACGAAAAGAAAGCACTTACAAACAATTGTAGTTTTCCACAGTTTTCATTCACAACTGATGAAGGAAGAAGCAATAACATACTGGAAAAAAATGTATGAAATGTTGCTCAACTGTTCCAAATGGGTACCCAATCCTTGCTAACAAACACAAGTGAATTATTGCATACTTATGGTTATTGCTATCAACATAGCAGGTTGTGTATGGAACTCTATCTGAACAGGCCATGCAAAAGTATCACACTGGCGAAAGTAGAAATGGTTAAAATACCACATAAGGTACAGCACATTTTGTTCTTTGACCACTTAGTACAAAAATAGTAGTTAATCATCAGCTGAATTAGAACAATGGCAAAGCATCTATAAATAATTTGAATGCAATGGATGTTCATTGACCTCAGTTAACAGTGCTTATAAATGTACTTTACAAAACCATAAGTCACTGGAGTGCTCGTGAAAAACACTAATGTAACTTCTCAAGAGCTTGATTAAATACGAAATGAACCAAGTCTGATGTAAGACCATCTAAATAAATCATATTGTCCCTTAAGATTCTATGACTTTTTTTTTAACATCTCATTTCCTAAATATTGTAATTAGGTAAGAAGTTTGGCAGAGTGAAATTTATTTTAGCAAATAGAGATATGTAGAATATTAATTAAACTTTCATTAAGTTACAATTAAGTCAGACAAAATAACAGATAAAGGGTAAAATGATTAACCAAAAGTGGTACAATCAAACAGGTTTAACCCCTGCCTACAGTATTCCTGAGCACAACGTGATACTGTTTCTTATATAAGAGGAAATTTTGGAAGAAGACTGCCAATATTAATTGATCTTAGCCAAATGTTCTCGTTAAATCCCAACCTATTTTTTCCTGTCTTGACCTCATTCATATCACTTGCCTCAATATTCTTCCATTTGCCTAATAATCTTAAGCAAAACATTTCTACCTTAATTCCATATTTGCTCAAAGCTTTGAAATTACAGGACATTTCTTCTGTTGTATGAGAACAATCCCATTGGAGATAAATGGGCATGTGAAAACAGGAGAATCACGGCTTACCAACTGTCCTGTGTTTCTACTTGCAATGCACACGGTGTTACACTTCACATTGCCTGTCGGTGCTGTTATTGAGGCTGTTGCAATGCAGCCCTCATTTTTCCATGATTTGAGCATCCAGAGTAAATTTTGCCCATTGAATGTTAAATCCTAACAGGATAAGGGGAAGCAAGCGCTTGAAGATACACAGTCATTGTTTTAACTAGCGATTATTATGCATATATGGAGTTTACTTTCAAGCTGGAGGTACATTTTTGCACACTTTGTGTGCTGATCTCAATGGGGCACTACAATTCACCTCAGTGACTTGGGGGCTATCAAAGAATAAAGTTTTTTTAAAAAATCTAGATTTAAAAAGCTGATAATAGTAAAAGTCACCATGAAGTTGTTGGATTGTTGTGAAAACCAATCTAGTTCACTAACGTCCTTTAGGGAAGAAAGCCTAGCCTATATGCACGCTAGCCCCATGCCAATCTGGGACTCAAACTGCCTTTCGAAATGGCCGACCAAACCAATCATTTGTACCATCTTAAGGGTGGCAATAAATTCTGGCCTTGCCAACGATTCCCACATTCTGAGAATTAATTTTTAAAATGAGGTCAAAATTATTGTGAAACCAATACACAAAAGCCACAGAGTGTGCCAGGAATCTCACTGATAGTCACCGAAAGCATAAATCCAGAAAATCCCAACCCCCTTGTCACCCAAATGCGATGACTCACTGAGAAAAAAGAAAATCACACAGACCTCCTGGAGTATTACCATGTCTGTAATCTAACTTTGGGGTTCCAATAAACGGACCATTCAAGTTGGACTCACCGGCAACACCATCTAAACATTTCAATTAGTGGGCTTCTAGATATTAATTACAGCTTTTAGCTATTAATTATGTCATATAAATCAAGAATTGTTGGAGCTTTATCCAATAAACTACTGTATCACTATGTTAATGTGGCCTTTTTTCTATTCAGATCCAGGATGGAGTGTCAGTTTCCATCTCCTTTCAGCAAATCCACAACTTCCTATGAAGTCTTTTAATTTATTCCCATACAGTTTCCTAGACATTTTTTTTTTGCAAGTAAAATCTCTGGTTATGCCCACTGACCTGAACTGAAGAATGAAACAATCCATCCTGCACTTGACTAATGTTATTGAACATTTTTTTCCTATTCTCTATTTATCTGTTGAAGGAACTTATTCACGTAATGGTATCGTGAATGACAAAATCCTTCTCGAAAGTAGCTGTTGTTAGGATTTTTTGGCTACGGAAGACGTTATAGCTAAAACCAATCCTGTCCTCACCTATGTTAATATTGCAATCCTGTCACAATGAACTGATATTCTAGTTGTAACTGAGAGCAGCTGATACTAGTTGGGGAAAGGCTTTATCCTTAAATATACATAAGGGCCAGAATTCTGGTATGATAGCCAAGTGGTTGTGGTACTGGTCTTGTAACCCCAAGATCAAGAGTTCAAATCTCACAATGGCAAACTATGAAACAATGTAACTTCATCTGAAACAGATGGAAACAGGTTTACTCAAAAGAGTATCAAGAGTTCAAATCTCACAATGGCAAACTATGAAACAATGTAACTTCATCTGAATAGGAACAGATGGAAACGTGTTTGTACTCGAAAGAGTTACATAAGGGCCAGTTTCCATCTGTCAAGGAGAGGGAAAGGGAGTCTGTACCTATGCTCTCTGGGTTTTGTGAATAAACCTATGTTAAAGAAAGACTGGCTCCAGCCAGCGAGTGAGCGATGAATTATAACAACCTAATGTCCACACATACATGCTTTCCAATAAGAATCGCTGGATATTATTCAGGAATAGGAACAATATCTGGGGGAAAATTTTCTCCCCATCAATGGGCTGAGTGGGAGCGGGAGGTGATCAGCTGCACGCCGCCATTTTACATGGACGGGCCAATTAAGCTGAGCGCTCCCTGTGCGGGGAGTAGGCTGAGTCAGGGCCTGCGCTCTATCACCGCAGAAATCTCCCTGAGCCACGGAGCTGCCTCGGAGTTTAATTTCATTTTTAAAAATGTAAATAAAGAAAAAGATTTCAGACATGTCCCCTCATGTGACATGTCACATGAGCTGGGACGTCAATGAATTTTAATGAAAAATTTTATTTGATTTATAAATCCTTCATGAAACCTCATCCCGCCCGTCGATAAGGTTTCATGATGAATGTGAAGGCCGCCTGGGCTCTTCGCCTGCCCGCCAACCTTAAAGTTGGACAGGCAGCTCCGGTAAACCTCTTAATTAGTTTTTAAATGGCCTTAATAGGCCTTTGACAGTTCAGCGGGCGCGCAGCCGATTCTGGTGTGTGCCTGCCGAACTGAAAATCGGAATGATGCGCGGCGATGTCAGGATGCACGCCCGACATCACCGCGCGTCATTTTACATGTCAGTGAGCAGGGCCCGAAGATTCGGGAGATGGTGGCAGCGCTGGTTAGTAGCCATGACGTGGTGCGGCGCACATGGGTACAGTGCCGAAAGAGGTTCAATGACCTGCTGCACTCAGGAAGGGTGAGTACCATGTTGACATCAGTCAGTGTGCACAAGTGTTAAGGTGTAGCCATACCCCCGTGGACCTCAGGTGTGCTAGAGTCTGAGTGCCAACTGTCAATGACTCCAGACCTGCGGGGGTGAGCTCTGGCTGCGTGGGCTGAGTGCCTTGCGGCTCAAGAGCCGTGACTCAGATGTGCCCTGCTAAGTGTTCCTCAGGTGGGGCTGGCCAGGCTGCAATGGTGCTGCAGGTAGAGAGTCGACTAATCAATGCTCCTCTGTTCTTTCAGGAGAAGGTGAGCCATAACCAGAGAGTACAGGCAGAGGCCCACCCAACCTATTGCTGCTCACCAAGTTCTACCAGGACACCCTAGAGCTAGAGAGCCAGCAAGCTGCATGTGCAACTGGGCATGGAGAGGCAGTGGTGCCAGGTGAAGGTAAGAGCGCAGTGCACAGAGATGAGTTTCGGATTGTGCAGCCATTCTAGTATAATCTCTTCATTGTTGGGAGCCTCAAGCCTGTAGTCCCCATTGATCATTGAAAGATGATGGCACCATGATGCAGATCTCCATTGTCTCACCAGGGTGCCTGGCATGCACAGTGACATTTTGATAACTTTAACTAATGATATGCTCTTGTTCTCCCTTAGATTTGCCAGCACGCATTTGCTCTTTGGGCTCAGAAGGGCCATCCCTGACACCTGAGGACCACTGGGCTTCATTTGCACCTGCGTCATACCTGCTCTCTGAACTAGGCACCAGAGCAGATACCAATACCCCCATGGGCATTAGATCGGCGGCTAGAATGTCAGTGCAAATTGGTGAGGGCACTGTTCACACTTGCTCGAGGTGCAGGCAGGAGCAGAGAGAGTGCCCAGATCACCAGCAGAGGACTGCTGGGGACCAGGACGATGCTGAGCCGAAGGCAGATGATGAGCCTCTGGAGTAGTCCATTAAGTGGCAGATGCTGGATGTCCGCAGGATGTACAGGAGGATCTGATGGAGATCCATAAGGGTCTGCATGCCTTGGTCTCTATTGTGGAGGAGGAGTCCATGCAGAGCATGAACACTCATGGCTGAGTGCAATGGAGACTCTCATGGTGAGGCAGCTCCAGGAACAGAAACAGAGGTTCCTGGGGTTACACTCAGATCTGCAAGCCCTCACACAGGCAGTGACCTCAGCGGTCAGTGCCAATGTGGGAGATGGATGAGGCACCCAGTATCCCAGCTAGATGCCCGTCTGTCAATGGTGAGTAGGGAGGTCCAGAGCGACCTCACTTTGGCGCACAAGATGCTTGTCATCTCTGTCGGCTACTCTCAGGGCTCCCTGGATGATGGCAGCAGCTCCTTTGCCCCTCTGCCAGTGCCCATGGCATCTGATGAGGCTGCGATGACTGGGGAGATGCCAGCCCTGGCACTGGCCACTCCCTCCCAGGCGGGGCCAGCACAGGCTCCTCTGGCCAGAGGACAACCGCCAAAGTCATCAAGGCCAAAAAGACAGCAGAGTCAGCAGGCTGTCTCCAATGCCGGTGCCAGCGAGGCAGGGGCACCAAGATGTAGCACTCTGAAACCTAAATTAAAAGTACCATGAGCACAAGAGGGGACAGTTCACAGATGATATTCTGTTCATTTAAGTTTGGTTTATATGTCTGCTGGTGTGGACATCAACACCAGTAATGGTAATGTCATTATGTACTCAATGTGCAATAACATTAAATTTGCTTTTGTTCTGATGGCCTGAGTATGCTTCACCGTTTTTCTTTCTGTTGCAGGGTATGCCAGTATGTAATGCTGGATCTAAACTTTCTGCACAGGCACTGAGTGGACCTTAGGTTTAAATGAGAGGGTCATTTCAGACATCCAGGATCGAGATGGCAGCCCTGGCATGAGGTGGAAATAGAGTTTCAGTAGCCTAGCTGAAGGAGCGTTGTATCAAGTATCCCTGATGTCCCTACTTCCCTGGAGGCTACTGAGGTCTGCCTTCATGCCCTCAGTGTTCTCCTCATCTTGCTCCTCTCCTGACTCACTATTGGATCCATCCTCTGTGGCCTGTGCAGCTGCATCAAGATCCTCTTCCTCCAGTGGGCACCCCCCTTGCCGGCGCCAGATTGTGGAGAGTGCAGCATGCAACCACTAATTGGGGGGTATTGTAGTGCTCCCCCTGAATGGTTCGGGCATCGGAAGCGCACCTTCAGAAGGCCTAGGGTCCTGTCTACCACCGCCCTTGTGGAGGCACGACTCCTATTGTATTGCTGTTCTGCCTCTGTTATTCGGTGGCGGAGAGGAGTCAAAAGCCACCTTTTCAACGGATAGCCATTGTCACCCATCTATCCAGTTGGGCTGGAGCACGAAGAGCGTGAGCAACTGCGAGTGTCTCAGGATATAAGCATCATGGTAGCTGCCAGGGTATCTTGCACAGACTTGCAGATTATGCATCCTTGTGGTCACAGACTATCTGCACGTTCATGGAGGGGAATCCCTTCCTGTTGACGAAGGCAACCATGTGGCCTTGATCGCCACATGTGTACAGTCGATTGCACCCTGGACATGGGGTAGCCTAGCAATCACTGCAAAGCCTCTGGCTCGCTCAACGTAGCTGGCCTCATCCGTATGGTAAAGAATAAATGTCAGTACCTGGCTGAACAGAGCTTCTGTCACCACCTTGGCGCAACTATGGACAGTTGATTGGGAGACTCCACGCAGATTCCCCTGGAAAGAGCCAGAGGCATAGATGTTGAGGGCCACTGTGACCTTCGGAGCCACCGGCTCTGAGGGCCAATCATCTGACAAATAGAGGCCATTGTCTCCCTTGAGAGGTGGAGCCTCCTTCAGCATTGCACCTCGGACATACTGAGATAGCTGCATCACCGCTCGTGAACCCTGGCAGCAGGATAGTGACGTCTTCTGCGGCCCCTTCTGCCTTGGACTACCTCCTGGTCCAGCGCCCCTTGTGCCTGCGACTCTACTCCCACAGGTCTCTTCCCTGGAAGCTGCATTGGGACACCTGGCCTCCTCTCCCTCCTCAGAGGAGGTACCACTAGCAGACGCCACAATCCCCATTACCAGGGTAAGGGAAGGCTGTCTGATACCTGGAAGGGTCCACATGGTCTGAATCCTCCGGGGGCCTTGGGGACACCAATAAGTCCTGAAATGAATCCTGGGAATGCTAAGAATGAAGCCCCAAACAGAGATGAAGCTGCTAAGTACCAATAAGCAACCAATCTCCAAAACTCCTCACTACTCACACTGGCAATGCCACGGACTCTTTTTATCCTACCCTTGGATGAGGTTTAGCAAATTGTCGGCTGCCCGCATGTCCGTTTTGCCCGTGCCACGAGCGCGAAATCGCACGGGCAACGTAAAATCTAGCTTAATTGCCTTTTTAATGGCCTTAACAGGCCTTGTAATTGATGGCGGGCACGGCTCCGACTCCTGCACACGCCCGCCAACCAAAATATCGCATGAGTACGCGCTGATATCAGGATGATCACCCGACATCATCACGCGCTATTTTACGCTCGAGCAGGCTGGGTACACCCGCCCGCTCAACAAAAAATTCTGCCCATTATTTAGCACAGGGAAACTAAAGGCTAAAATTGACATATGTTGTTTTTTTGGGTGCTGGGGTCATGATTCATAGCCTTGCCCACACTGGTGTCATTGAAGGTAAGCAGCACATAAATTTGATGCTCCCACCTTATTACCTTTATTGTAGCAGGGGGGCAAGCATCTGCCTTGCTGCTGGCAGTCTCTGACTCAGTAGGGTACTGGACGACTTTATGCTAAGAGCATGCGGTGCAGCCAGCCGGCTCATCTTAAAGGCAGTCTGTCTTTTTTAAAGGGAAGCTACACTGGAGAATATTACTGCAGTTTAAAGCATGGAAAATGGGACACGGGCAGAGAGTGGGTTCCAGGGTGATGGATGCAGAGCCAAAGTCATTAGCGAGGGAGGTGGATAGAAGTAGAGATCCCACGGATTTGATTTTTAGCCCTGCTAGAGCTGCGATCAGAGTCAGGTAGAAGCCCTGTCGACCAGCAAGCTGATTTCCAGCCTGTCCTGCTTCTCACCCAGGCCATTTCTGCAGATAACTCACATTTAAAGGAGTATAAACTCTAAGATGTAGCTTAATAATGGCTTTTCCTGAAGTTGTCCTTTATTTCTACCATTTCCTGGAAAGCATGAATAACCTCATCCTTTCCCACACAAAAAAATATTTTTTAAGTAAATAATTGCCTGCCACTTGTGAAGTTCAGGAAGCAGTTAAGCACATGCTTCTGGCTATGGCCATGACTCACATCATGCAGCAGTTAATCGGCACAGCTCAGTAAGTGCTGCCCTCTTATTTGGCCAAGCAACACTCAGTTCAAGGGGAATTAGGGATGGGCAATAAATGTTGGCCCTGCCAGCAATGCCCATATCCAATGAAAGAATAAGGCAAAAAAAAATTCAGCCTGACAGCAGGGTTCAGAAGCTCACAGGGAAAATCCTGTTCAGTTATATATGGGGAGGCAGGAAACCCTCAAGGACAACACTCAGTAGGTAGTGGGGACAGGTGACCAGCAAGGTAAATTCCCAGTGGCTACCTTATTGGTTGTTCAACGTCAGTGAATATATCTTCACTTGACATCTCCTACCCACCACTAACCTCTCACACTGCTCGATGCACCACTACCCATCACTCATCCAACAGTGCAGCATGACAATCAAGACTCATGCCTAACATTCAGATGCTTCACCTTACTCTCACACATTTCCCAGTGCTGAAAACCTCACACTCACCTCCCACTGGCTCCACATACACCCCCCCAACCCCCGCCCAGCTATTCAGCCATAGCAAGCACATCAAACAAACACAGTGCAACGTAATTTTTCCTTCTCTGTTGCAAAACAAGGTGGAAGACAATAGAAGGGAGTGGAACAAAGGCTGGGTGGGTGGAAGGGGCCGTAAAATCTTGGCCAAGGATGCCTGCATCTCCTACATAACCTACAGAGGATATAGCTCTCAAAATCAGGGGCTGGCTACAACAGAGCCCATGAATGCCTACAAGGATGCTTGCATCTCCTACGGAGGGGATGACTTTTAGCATCACAGGACCAGCTCTGGCAAAGCCCATGGAATCCAGCATTGCTGAGAACATTGAAGATGGTGATATATTCCTGTCTTACGTCTCCTCTCAGTTTCCAGCTCACCTTAATCCTGGTATCTGGCATGATGAGCAAGCTGCTGATGGCCTGACCACAGACGTCTTGCTTCCCACCCAACCCCACTTCTTTCACCTAACCTTCCAAATCTAATTTCCTGTTTTCAGACACCCAGGAACTGCCCAGCTACAGAAGCCCAAGGAGGACAAGAGAGCAACAGCACACTATGAATGAAGAGGCCTCATCATCACTTGATCCAACATTCGCAGTCACCAGCTCAGATACTGGCACTGCACATAACTTGGAGGTTAATATAGAGATGGGATCAACAGGTGGTGAGTCACTTGACATGAGTAGGCTGTAGCCAGACCAGAGGTAAAGGGTGGTTCATCTGCCAGCTCACCAGAGTGAGAGATTGCTGATGAGTTCTGCTACAGAGGACTCAAATACAGACTGCAATGGGGAGGCATAAAGGAAAACACTGATAGGCAAACAGCAAGATGCTGGGTACATTGGCTGGCCTGCCACACAGCTTCCTGTCACTGACAAGGAGCACGGAGGAGTCTGGCTCCAACTTGGCCGGGGGCATTGTACAGATCTAGCCCTTGCAGCAGCCTCTGATCCATTTCCCGATCATGCTACAAACCCAGAGGCACTGCCGCTGCTGCCTTCACATCTGTTGTGAAGATGTTGTGAAGTCTTTGTGTGGACAATTCATCAACTCCCATGCCTTCCCTGTGAGGATGCAGGAACACTCTCTGGAAAATCCAGAAACTCAACTAAACATCTCCAAAAACATTCCAGAGTACTTTCAGGCACTTTGCAACAGCAGAAGTTCTTTAAAACTACCTTGCCTGCCAGTTGGGTGCCTGGCTCTTTAAATAATGCAAGTGCTGGGCCTACCTTACAGCTCTGCACAGCTTGGCCTAAATAGCCAAGTGGTTATGGTACTGGGTTTGTAACCCCAAGATCAAGAGTTCAAATCTCACAATGGCAAACTATGAAACAATGTAACTTCATCTGAAACAGATGGAAATGGGTTTGTACTCAAAAGAGTCACTTTTCCCGGACCGAACCATTTATGATAACATCCATCTGGTCCGGGACATCATCCACCATTCCCAGAGGGCTGGTCTGTCGAGCGCCTTCCTGTCTCTCGATCAGGAGAAGGCGTTCGACAGGGTGGATCACGAATACTTACTCGGAACTCTGCGAGCTTTCGGGTTCGGGACGCATTTTGTCGCCCGGATCCGACTTCTGTACACCGCCGCGGAGTGTCTAGTGAAGGTTAACGGGTCCCTGACGGCGCCCCTTCGCTTTGGGAGAGGGGTACGTCAGGGCTGCCCCCTGTCTGGCCAGTTGTATTCTATTTGCGTGGAGCCTTTCCTGCGCCTCTTGCGGAGGAGGTTGTCGGGATTGGTTCTGCGCGGGCCGGGCATCGGGGTGGTCCTTTCGGCTTACGCTGATGACGTGCTCCTTATGTTTAGTGACCCGGCTGACCTGCGGAGGATGCGCGAGTGCCAGGAGGTCTATTCTGCCGCTTCTTCTGCCAGGATCAACTGGGGTAAATGTTCTGGACTCCTGGTCGGTCAGTGGCAGATGGATCCCCTACCCGAGGAGCTCAGGCCTTTCACCTGGAGCAGGACCAGCCTCCTCTACCTGGGGGTCCATCTCTGCCCCGCTGAGGAATCCTGGCCGGCAAACTGGCAGGAACTGGAGACGAAAGTCACCGCTCGCCTGCGGCGCTGGACAGGACTGCTCCAAATGCTATCTTACCGAGGTCGAGTTCTGGTCATAAACCAGCTGATCGCCGCCATGTTGTGGTATCGGCTGGTCACTTTGACCCCTCCCCCGGACTTTGTCACAAGAATCCAGAGATTGTTAGTCGAATTCTTCTGGGACAAAAGATTGCACTGGGTCGCTGCTGAGGTTCTGAGTCTCCCGCTTAGGGAGGGTGGTCAGGCGCTAGTGTGCCTACGCACACAGGTGGCAACTTTCCGCCTTCAGACCTTGCAGCGATACCTCTACGTCGAGCCTCCTCCTAGATGGTGTGCCCTGATGACGTATTTCTTCTGTCAGGTGCACGGCCTGAATTATGACGTGCAGCTCCTGTTTATAGAACAGCTGGGCCTCGGTGGCTCCTTGCAGGCGTTGCCCGTCTTTTACCAGGACCTGATCAAAGTCTGGAAAGTGGTCGCCTCGCGACGCAGCTCTCCCCCGTCAGGAGTAGCGGCTATCGTCAGAGAGCCGCTGCTCAGGAATCCGCCCCTCCGTCCTTTTCAGTGGTTGGCGGAGAGGAGGGCTGTGGCCGCAGGGGTGACCAGGATCGGGGACGTGCTGGGTGGCGGAGGACTGGGCTGGATGCTCCCGCAGGAGTTGGCGCGACGTGCGTCTGTGAGTGTCCAGGTTGCAGCCGATGCCATCCAAGACCTGAGAACGGTCGTGCTCGGACCCGACATTATTTTGGGTCTTGAGGCGGCCCAGGTGCGCGGTGGTCTTCCGTCTGAGCGTTCCCCTGTTCGGACAGAATTCCACATTGGCCCCAAGCCCCGAACCCTCCCTCGGGTGCTGGTGCCCCGCAATATGAGCCGCCTCGGGGACATGCCCTCTGTGCCTTTTGGCACGGCAAAGAGGGGCTTTTTGTACGGACTGCTGCTGCACACCTTCCATTTTCTCGCCCTTGTCCGTCGACCAGACACGCCCTGGCGTGCCTTTTTGCCGTCCGGCGGCGGAGGCCCCCGATGGGAGGCCCTCTGCGGAGGTGTCCTCCCCCTTTCTATCGGGGACCTGGGTTGGAGGGTGTTGCATGCAGCAGTCCCTTATAATAAGAGGATGCATAGGTTCACGGACTCTCAGGACACATGCCCTTTTTGCGGTCTTGTGGAGTCCGTGGACCATGTATACATAGGGTGTTGTAGGCTGCACTCCCTTTTTAGTTATTTGAAAAACCTTTTATTGATGTTTTGTTTGCACTTCAGCCCCACGCTCCTGATCTATGGGCACCCGGTGCGGAAGGGGGTCGGGAAGGAGGAGGACCTCCTCGTGAACCTGCTCCTGGGCCTGGCCAAGTTGGCCATTAACAGGTCCAGGCAGCGGGCGATCGACGGGGGAGTCCCGCCCGATTGTTTGTCCCTCTTCCGCGGCTACGTTCGCTGCCGGATGTCCCTGGAGAAGGAGCACGCGGTGTCTGCTGGCACTCTCGAGGCCTTCCGTGCTCGGTGGGCACCGCGGGGACTGGGGTGTTTTGTTGACCCCTTTAATCACATTTTGATTTAAAGTTTGTAAGTTTCCTTTAAACTTTTTTCTTGGTTTTTCAGCTGACCTGAATTAGGGGCTGTGCCTGATTTATCCCAATTTTGTTGATTTGGTTTTCATTTAAAAGATTATCAAGAGTTCAAATCTCACAATGGCAAACTATGAAACAATGTAACTTCATTTGAAACAGATGGAAACGGGTTTGTACTTGAAAGAGTTACAGCTCTGCACTTACTCTTCGTAGAGGGACACCTGAATTTATTGTCTGGACCTGCCTGGTCAAAATTAGACATTCTGTCATCAGGTCAGCCAGTAGGAAACATCAGAATAACACTTCTTCAGGTGGATGGATGCTGGGGATGACTATGCGGACACCCTTCACAAGAGAGCACACCATGCAGGCTGCACTGGATGTGGCTGGTGGTGCAACATGCCCCAGCAAAAGAGCACTAGGCTTCTGTAGTGTTCAAAATTTGCACCCTCGGTGTTGCTCCAACGTGAATAGCTACTTCAGTACATACTTGGAATGGAACCTTGGACTTCCTGGTTTGTATCAGTAAAACATCAGTTAGTTTCTTTACCCACAACATCAGAGAGAGAATCTGTTATTCAACATTTCAATCAGATGTTTTTTACAGTTTTTACCATGATTGTACCTTGGGAGAATAATGATGTTTAATTGGTGATGTTACGATAATGAGAAAACTGAGTTATTCTTTAATCCTACCTGTTTTGGGAAAGGAACGCTGCAAATGGAGTGATAGTGGCAGTGACTCTACCCAGATTACCACTGTCTTTTTAAAATTTATTCTTCATGAGGCGTGGGAGTCGCTGGCAGGGCCAGCATTTGTAGTCCATCCCTGATTGCCCTTGAAATGGTGGTGGTGAGCTGCCGTCCTGAGCCACTGCAATCTACGTGGTGTAGGTACACCCACAGTGCTGTTAGGACTATCATCCATTGAAATTTCAAGTTTGAAAAAAAATAAATTACTCTTATTGCATTAAAATAAATAAAGTGGGGAAATGACTCTTGTTCTGATTACAGAGAGACCTATTCATCCACAGCTAAGCACATCCATCCTGTCCCATTGCTCAATAGCCTATATGGAGCACTCCTTGGAAACAGGTAATATTTCCTCTAACTATATTCTTATTCAGTAGATATTATATTTATTTAGGGTAGTAGTATGGCCTAGACACAACTGAAAGCTATTTTTATAGAAATAAAAGATGGTTTAATATGGTTTTTGAAATCATATAAAATTACATAAAATCTATATTTGCCAGGGATTAATTTACAAATTTAAAATACTATACAGAATATGGTCCAATTAGAAGATCAGCTGCAATTAATTGTCTTTTATTTCATTCAATTAGAAACAGGTATAGTTTTAAAAATAAGCACAAACATTATGTGGCATGAAGCAGTTGGCTGCAAAGGTGTGTCAGTGATTCCCCACAGGAGTTCACAATCTCACTGATTGAAGTATAGTATTACAAGCGGGTGCCAGTTACTTTTCTGCAGATAGGGAGAAAGGCACTGTCAATGTAGGCTAGTCTTGCACACCTCATTATAGCCAAATATAAAGTGACTTTGGAACAGGCCTATTAGGTACCAGTTTGCCAGGGTACACAGGTGGTGTGCTCTTGTCTTGTCTCCTCCCTATCTTTATTTACTGCCAGGACATACCTATCCTAATCTTTGCCATGCCAATGTAAACTCACTAAGTAAATTAAGTTTTTAGATCTTGCTACCATAATTACTGTGACTGTGACTAGTCAATGCTGAGGATCAGGCAGTAATTCAGTAACTTGGCCACCTCCAGAAAATGGCAATGTCTTAGGGTGGATGAGCACCTGAAGGAGGGTAGTGGGGCTCCAATGGAGGAAAAACTATCAAAAGGTGAATGAGCTAATCTTTGAATTAGCCAACAGCCATGAGGCAATTGCTCTACATAATCACTCAATGAAAAAGCAACAAGAGTAGTGTGAAACATGAAATTAATTATTTAACCTGTATGAGATGCAAAATTCGCATTGAAGGATTACCATCAAGCAGGATGAGTAAAGAGATGTAGACATATGTGATATCTCCTCTAATTATATTCACATTTAGTAGATATTTATATTTATTTAGGGTAGTAATATGGCATTGACATACCTGAAACCAATTTTTATAGAAATAACAAATGATTTAATGGTTTCTAAAATCATATATACTTACATAAAATTATGCATTATAATACATAATTATTATTCACAGGAACTCTGACAATAGTCAACTGATGGCAATGATGTAATCTGATTTCCTCATACACATTTTGGCTGCTGCTCCAAACCCAAGCCCATTTCCTCCTTCTTGTAGATTATTTTAACCAATTTGGGGCCTTCTATCCTGTCCTCCCCTTCCTGTTACTCAGACATGCCACCTATCATTTTTGCCCCTCTCAGGTACTATATCCTCACAATCCCCAACCCAACATTTTACTGTTCCTCTGTCTTCCTACTCCCCTGCTGCCCTCTCAGGCCTGAGGCACCCTTGGATGAGCCCACTTCTATCCTCACAGCCTTACTAAGCATCCTCAAAAGAGCCCATCGAGGCACTACTCACAAGTCCCAACCCCAAAAGGCCCATTCTCCTCTCTATCTCACCTCACACAGTGCACCCCCTGAAGGCTAATGTCAGCAAACACTTTCAGTCCTGTTCATCCCACCCATTGCTGTCTCCCTGGGCCTGATCAGTGAATCAACAATCACTGCATTTCTCCAGATTTCTCTCCCCAACATCCATTCACTGAAAAATGCCCACAACTCTTCATGATCAGCACCTCGCCCACTAATCTGAACACCTGCCTCCTTCCAGCAACGGTGCACTGCGGGTGCAGAATGTATGTTTAAAGGACCCACTGTAACAAATTGCCAAGGATTCTTCGGTAGCACCTTCCCAATTGGCAACCTCTGCTACCAGGATAGACAACAGCAGCAGCTGTGTGGGAACAACACCACCTGCAAGTTTCCCTTCAAGCCATTTGCTGACCTATGTCTTTGGCCAAGCTTTTAGTCAGCTCTCCTAATATATCCTACTTTCACTCTGAGTCAATTTTTGTCTGAACTGTTAAAGGCACAACATAAATGCATGTTGTTTTTGATGTGAGCTCAAAAGAAAATTAAAATAAGTCATGCTTAAAGGAGAATAAACTCTAGGATGAAGCTTAATGAAAGCTCTCCAGAAGTTTCCTTTTACTATGACCTTTTCCTTGAAAACATGAATATCCTCATCCTTCCCCACACAAAATAAATGTAAGTTGTTGTGATAAATAATTGCCTGCCACTTGTGAAGTTCAGGATGCAGTTAATCCCATGCATTTAGCTGTGGCCTTGATTCACTGCTTGCATTTCAGAAACAGTAGTTTACGGTCTTGAAAGTGGCTATGTAACTCTGTACTTTTGGGAAGAGTTAATCAAAAGAACATCGCAAACTAAATGTACAACTTGAAAAATACATTATCAGGCTAATGTCTGAATATCAACAATTGTAATATTTCTAGAGTATGGTCCTGATGCTATCCTTAAAGTAATCAAGATCTAGAATTCACAAAGCATGCCATTAAATAAGTTAAAAAAGTATGACACTTTAACCTTTCTTGTTTATGTTTAAATAGCTTGTGCCAAACACAAGACGCCAGGATTTCTATTTGTACCATATTTGGAACTGCCTCAATACAGGACTAAATTCTTTGTTATTCCCCCAACCCGTTAGCACAAATGCTGCTAATTTGGATCAAACCACTTAACAATTGCAAGCGAAGAGAATATATTTAATGTGATCCACTGTGTGGCATAACCATGAAAAATAGCTAGCTCTGAAACAGCAATGATTTTTCACTCAGCAAAATAATACCACAATTGCACATTATCATATTGGTAACCTGTTATTAGTTTTTGAAAACTCACAGGAAATATACACATAAAGATGTTAAAGTTCCAGAGAACACACAGTACCATTAAAGTAAAACACTGGTAAGAAGGTTAGATCTCTGCAAACAATATTACTTCTACCCTTAAAATTTTCATTAAAATAGTCAATGATCTTAATATACTAATTTAGTGTGACATGCAATGCCACAGATTATAGATTCCTGTGATTAGTTGTTAGCATTAGCTGTGATAGCTGGCATTTTCAGCAATTGACTATACAACTATAATAGCATGCTTGCTATTTCCTCAGCTCATCTCATCTTGTATTTTTGATAAAAAGTAACCTCACCATCAGTATTCATTTTAAAGGGCAGGATGCAATATGTTGGAGCATATACATAGGGCACCACAGAGTGATGGGATGTGGGCTCATGTTACCTTCCATGTAACTGAGTTTCCTAACTTTACCATAACCCATGTGGCAGCAGAGGCTGAACAGTTACCTACTGAGAAACTCAGAAGGACAGTCATTCAGCTGCAATGAGGCTATATGTGTGCTGCTGAAAGACCCAAGATACATTGCTGGCTGCACCATGCTGTCTGCACCATGCTGTCATCCTATCCAGGATAGAGCTCTGCTGAAGCATATTTGGTTGTATGCATAGGATGACCTCTCCTAAATTGCTAATTTTTAAAGTTAGGGGAAAATGAAAACATGGGGTGGGGAAGAGTGGAATTTTAATGTATCTACCATTCCATTAATGCTGGAAAACAATGTCATTTTCAGGTACCAGTGGGGGGAACATGCAACACATATGTGCCACCCAGTGGTACCAGACAGTGGTATCTGATTAGTGGTCCTTATTAGTATTGCTGCAGGCCACAACAGAAACATGGCATAAATCAGAGCGCAATGAATGCTACTCCTGGCCCCATAGCTACTCAGTTCCATTCACCACCCCATGATTATTTCCCCAGCCCCACTATTAAAATTAAATTTATAGCTTGGCTCAGCAAATGAGCTGTCTGCCATATTTATGCCACTCCTCATTGAGCACTCACAGGTAGTTTGCCAATGAATAGGAGTCATACGGACCCAAAACGTTAACTCTGTTTCTCTCTCCACGGATGCTGCTAGACCTGCTGAGTTTTTCCAGCATTTTCTGCTTTTATTTCAATTAAACATTCAAATTAGTCCTAACCATGAAAATAATTCAGTTCTCTGGCTATTGTAACCGAGTGAGTAGTGCAATTGCTCCAGCTATCACCGGCTTGATGTGCACCATCATTGAAAATTAGCCTATGGTTTATTTCATAACATTTAAAACCACGCATAGAAGTTTGAGGAGATCCAACAGGCTTCATTTGCTTGGGTAAGTGTAGCTCCAACAGCACTCAAGAAGCTCAAAACCATCCAGGAGAAAGCAACCTGCTTGATCGATGCCCAACAACCACCTTAAACATTCACTTTCTCCACCAACAGTGCAGAATAGCAGCTACAAGATGCACTGTAAAAAGGTATGACACTTCTAACCTTTCTTATGTAGAAATAACCTTATACCAAAGATAGGATGCTGGGATTTCTATTTACATCATACTTGGGACTGGCTTAATACAAGACTCAATTCTTTGTTAACCCCACAACCATTTGGCACAAATTACCATCTACAAGATGCAATGCAGCAACTCACCAATGGTCCCTCAACAGCACTTTCAAAACCCACGACATTTACCACCTAGAAGGATAAGGGCAGCAAAAGAATGGGAACACCACCACCACACTACCATGACTTGGAAATATATTGCTGTGTCAAAAATCTGGAATTCTCTCCCAAACAGGGCTGGAGGTGCATGTACCTACACCACATGGACTGCAGCAGTTCAAGGCAGCAGCTCATTGCCATCTTCTCAAGAGAAATTAAGAATGGGCAATAAATTTTGGCCCTGCCAACAATACCCACATCCCACGAAATAATAAAGGGGTGAGGTTTGAGAGCAGATTGGCCATTTGCCAATTTGCTACAGTTATGTGTTCCTAAGGAAACCTTAGGATATTGAAAAATAAAGAGAGAATTTCAAAAATAAAGAGTTTACATAAGTATTAGTAGAAGAAAATTGGCACCATGGGAGAACAACAGCAGCAGCATCCTGAGGCAAGCCCATTGTGCAGACATGTCTAACAAAGCAAGTGTCTACAATGTCAATTTTGACAAAAAAAGAAACACTTTTGATTACTTTTCTATTTCTTTCTATTCACAAATAGATTAAAAACTTTTTTTTCAAAACTTGCTACAATTAAAATTTTAGAAATACTACATACATAGCAAACCGCTGACCAGGAAATGGAAAGATTTGAAGTTAATTACAATTCATATTCTTTAACTTTGAAATTAAAAGGAATGCAATGGTGGGCTTCCCCATCCCCCACCGCTATTTTTGAACTAATTGGTAATCACAAGTACAGAATTCAATTTGGGATAGGAAGATGTGAGGCTCCTCTTCCTCACCCACCCATCCCATTCTATGTGCTTCAGGATACAAGTTCCAGTTCAGTTCCCAACTTCTTACAATTTAACCCAGGGGAAACTATTAAACACAGTCAACACGCACTGACTGGATGCACAGCGTCACCATGTATTCCTCACTATCAATAGCAACCAGTAAAAAGCTGCCATGCATGGCAATAAAGTCCCACATAAAACTGAAACAGATATTTTCAACAAATACTGAAAGTCTTGGTTGCAATCCTGTTTTGAGATAATTGTCAACTGCCCACTAGTTTCTGTGTAAAGTTCTTTAAAATGTTCTCTTACCTGAAAAGATGCCTGAAGCGTCCATCTCTTTGGTCCAGATAAGTATAAAATAGATCACGCTGACAAGCACTGGTATCTGTCTCCTTTGACGTCCATCGAGCCGGGGCATCGTGTATGTGCAACCAGCAGTTCACATCTTTTTAAATCCTTCCTGCACGCCCATTTCGAAGTGACGTCCTTCCCAGGCGCGTGGAACAGGAGCCTGGAGAGCCGGGGAAAGAGGGACTGTCACCAAGTGTCCCCCCCAAATAAATAACGCACGGTAAGGAAGGGTACGCCGACAAGTTAAGAAAACACTGGCCTAAAACGAGTGATAGGCACAGGGACAGGTGTAAAGCAGAGCACCCGAGAGGCAAGAGGAGAGTATTGAGAGACATGAGGGGAGTATAACCACCCCCCTCCCCCGGGGACATGAGGAGAGTATAAATCCTACCCCCACCTGAGGGACATGAGGGGAGTATAAACCCCCACCACCACCACCTGGGGGACATGAGGGGAGTATAAAACCCACCCCCACCTGAGGGTCATGAGGGGAGTATAAAACCCACCCCCACCTGAGGGGCATGAGGGGAGTATAAAACCCACCCCCCACCAGGGGGGACATGAGGGGAGTATATATCCCACCCCCACCTGAGGGACATGAGGGGAGAATATATCCCACCCCCACCTGAGGGACATGAGGGGAGTATAACACCGCCGCCCCCCCCCCCACCCCACCCCCCCACCCCCACACCCACCCGCCCACCATCACCACCACCACCACCTGGGGGACATGAGGGGAGTATAAAACCCGTCCCCCAACCCTTCCTGGGAGACATAGGAGAGTATAGAACCCGCCCCCACCTGAGCGACACAGGGGAGTATAGAACCCGCCCCCACCTGAGCGACACAGGGGAGTATAGAACCCGCCCCCACCTGAGCGACACAGGGGAGTATAGAACCCGCCCCCACCTGAGCGACACAGGGGAGTATAGAACCCGCCCCCACCTGAGCGACACAGGGGAGTATAGAACCCGCCCCCACCTGAGCGACACAGGGGAGTATAGAACCCGCCCCCACCTGAGCGACACAGGGGAGTATAGAACCCGCCCCCACCTGAGCGACACAGGGGAGTATAGAACCCGCCCCCACCTGAGGGACACAGGAGAGTCTAGAACCCGCCCCCACCTGAGCGACACAGGAAAGTATAGAACCCGCCCCCCACCCCCACCTGAGGGACACAGGAGAGTGTAGAACCCGCCCCCCCCCACCCCCACCTGAGGGACACAGGGGAGTATAGAACCCGCCCCCCCACCCCCCATCCCCACCTGAGGGACACAGGGAAGTATAGAACCCAGCCCCCCCCCCCCCCCCACCCCCACCTGAGGGACACGGGGGAGTATAGAACCCACCCCCCACCTGAGGGACACAGGAGAGTATAGAACCCGTCCCCACCTGAGGGCCACAGGGGAGTACAGCACCCGTCCCCACCTGAGGGACATAGAGTATAGAACCCGCCCCCACCCCCACCTGAGGAACACAGGGGAGTATAGAACCCATCCCCACCTGAGGGACACAGGAGAGTATAGAACCCAATACCTGAATGGGTGCGAGGGCAGATTCGGAAGAGCAGGGGCGCCCAGTTCAGGCTGCGAGCTAATGCTGCTGTCTCGGCGTTAAATTACTGCCAGTTTTACGCTTCACTGTTGAGGCTCCAGTTCTGCATCTGCCCTTCTTCTCAAGCTGGAAGTTTTAAAAGCTCATTCCTGATCGCATCTGCCAAATGTTGTTTTCATATCTCAAGTTATAATGCAAGCAGTTTCTCTTTCCCACGTGCTACCAAGTTCCATTGCCAGGAGACATCCAAAAACTGCGACCTCGGATTTTTTTCCTCTTTGCCTACAGTAGCCGTTGTTTCTACTTTATTTGCCCATTCTTGGCATTGATTTGTAAAGTTTCAGTTCCAGTAAGTGTTCCACGCCCAGATAGCTGTCTGTCTCTTAGCAAAAGCGAAGAGGTAACATTCACCCTCGCTTTATTTATGTGGGGTATCTAGATCCATTCGCTCTGTCATTCCTACTTGCGAACGATTAGTCCTTTAACAATGTGTCAACGTAAACTATTTTCTTTTTAAAATCAGTTTCACGTTGCCCAATTCAGGAATACCCTGCCGCGAACTGATGCTACTGTTAAACGATTTAGTCCTGACCACCTTTTAACTTAGTTTAGTCCTGGTTTGCTGTTGAGTGATGAAGCCTTGGGTTTAGAAAAGCCTTCAGTTATAATCATGTTCCCTTAAAAAAAAACTCTTCAGGTCCTTGTAGCGAACGAGTTGTGCCATCTTCATTCCCGATTTGAGGAATATTTTCCTGTGGTGCTAGTTTTTCCATCATTTATCCACACCCCTCACCCCCGGATCTCTGTTTTGCCAAGTGGATGAACGCGGGTGACGCTTCCCTCCAGACGCTTGTCACTTTCACTGGGCACCAGTGAAACTGCGCACCTTCTGTCCCCTCTCAGTTCCCGGGGTCCACCTCCCCGGGTGGCTTTCTGTCTGGAGAGGTGTGTTGCTCACTCACCCTGTTGATCCCAGCTCCGGGTAGCACACGCTCAATCCACCTGAAACCCAGAAGCACTCATTAACCGGTCGAAAGCCCCACAGCTGCGAATATAATAATCGAATGGTTACAACCAGTTTCGCTATAGCGTCAGACTTCTCCACATCAATGCATGTCTTTTAAAAAAAAACCACATTCGATTAACTTTGCAACCTTTGGTTAAGAATCCCAACTGCGGGTGTTTTGGTTGTTGAATTGACAACATGAAAGCGTCACGAGCTGTGGGCGGAACCAGTTGCAATCCTGTTCCCCTTCCTAGCCCTAAACTAATGGAAGCTGCAACTTTTCTGTCCCAAACCCTTGTGGACCACGGACATGAACATAATCCAAGCACCGAGCTTAGAAGAATACATATAATGCGTTCATATATATGTATAGATGTATCATATATGTAATATACATAATATTATTATGGTTTGTCATACAAAGTCATAGGACTGCTGGATACCTTAGAATATAGTGCGCAGCAAATAAAACGCGCTGCCAAGCAAGAAAGGTGGTAACAAGCAAAGGCAGTTCCTACTCCTTTGAATAATTCACTACATCAAGCAAAAGCTACGCACCTGTGACGTCTACTGTATTGTTTGGCCAAGAAACCGGAGCAATCTTAGCTGTGAGTTGTTTTTTAAGTGCAGAATACCCGGCTTTCAACGGGACCTTATACACTTGGTGCAGGTATTAGCATCATTTCATTTTTATTTCAATGCAGCTTGGCTTGTCAAATATACAAGTGCACATTCAAAAACAGGTATTCCGCCGCGCTTCTGATTGACTTAATTTGCATTACAAATTAAAATCCCAAAGTTTTGCACAATGCGGAAATTACAGCTGGTATCTTTTCAAACATTGACTAGTGTAACATATTTTCAGATGTGAGTAAAGACACTAATACTGTGCCACTATATATGTTTTAAAGAGATCACACTGCAGTGGCAGCGCGCTCCCTCTTGCGGTACTTGAATCAGAATTGACCAGAAAATGCAATATTGCATTTCTCCCGAACATCAAGTATCCGCTCGCCCCCTGGTGTTCTGAATTTTTAACTACAACTAAATGCCATACTTTCTATTTTTCATGTTAATATACAAGAGCGACAATGAGTCATCCTTGTGAATCCAATTTACAATGTTCAATTATCATATTTCCTGAAGCTCAGTAGAATTAGTCTTGGATATATCAACTTAGTGCGACGCAGCACAATTTCAACGTTATTGGATTGAATACTTCGTCACAGTACTCATTATGCCAAATATTGCAGTCATGAACATAAGAGTACAAATGAAAAAAAGGTAATACAGCCTATGGGGCCCACTTTTTTCAGAGAACTTGTACAATATGGCCTGTCGTGAAGTGAAAACAGCTTGTCTTATGAGGGAAAGTTCGTCTTAAATAGTCCATGATGTAGGAAAGTTAACGATTTTTATTCATTTTCACAACTCAACCATTCGTGTATACTAGAGATAAAAACAAAAAACTGCGGATGCTTGATTATCTGCTTCTATCACTGCTTGCTTGTCCCTACCACCACCACTGCCCCCCGCCCGCCTTCTCTCCCCCCACCTTAAACCAGCTTATATTTCACCCCTCTCCTATTTTTACTCAGTTCTGTCGGAGGGTCATGAGGACTCGAAACGTCAACTCTTCTCTTCCCCGCCGATGCTGCCAGACCTGCTGAGTTTTTCCAGGTAATTCTGTTTTATGTCATGTCTCAAATTTGGTTTAGCTTTAATGCGGACACAGCACATTTTATAAGATTTTTTTCAGGATTTAAGTTAATGCCAAATGGTAAAAAGTCAACACATAGGAATCCAACTTCAGGAGAGATTTTAAAAATCTAATGTGTCCATCCATCCATCCTGATATGATTATTTAAATCCAGGTCCTTTTGCTCCCTATCTCGATAACCCCCTTCACTTCTGCAAACCCTCCTGCCACCCTCCCCACCCCACCACCTACCCAGGCAAATTGAGCCAGGTAGAGGAGGGTGGTGATTTCAGGATTGGTTGCACCTCTGTTCAAGGAAGAACTGCAGCTGTCTTGGTGGGATTGGAGGTGTAACTCTTTCGAGTCAAAACAAATAAATTAAATGAACAAATCAAGGGACAAATTAAAAGGCAGCCCTTTAAAGGGAAACTACAAAAGCAAAAGACAAAATTTAAAGGAACATAAGAAATAGGAACAGGAGTAGACCATATGCCCATTGAGCCTGCTCTGCCATTCAATAAGATCCTGGCTGATCTTCTTGTGTTTCCATTTCCACATTCCCATCTAACCCTGATAACCTTTGATTCCCTTGCCTAACAAGAATCTATCTACTTCTGCCTTAAAAATATTCTATGACCCCGCCTCCACTACCTTCTGAGGCAGAGAATTCCAAAGTCGCACAACAGCCTGAGAGAAAAAAATTCTCCTCATCTCTGTCCTAAAAGGGCGACCCCTAATTTTAAAGCAGTGCCCCCTAGTTCAGGACTAAGAGGAAACATCCTTTTAACATCCATTTTGTCAAGGACATTCAGGATCTTGTACACTTCAATCAAATCACCCCTCACTCTTCTCAACTCCAGTGGAAACAAGCCCAGTCTGTCCAATCTTTCCTCATAAGAAATCCCACTCATTCCAGGCATCAATCCAGTATACCTCCTTTGAACCGCCTCCAATGCATCTACATCCTTCCTTAAATAAGGAGCCCAAAACTGCACACAGTATTCAAGGTGTGGTCTCACCAACTTACCAACATTAAATCAAAATGTGATCAAAAGGGTCTATAAAGCACCCCAGTCCCCACGGTTCTCACTGAGCACAGAAGGCCTCAGTGGTGCCAGTGGACAGAGTGTGCTCCCTCTCCAGGGACACCTAGCTGCGAATGTAGCCGCAGAAGAGGGACAGACAGTCAGGCCGGACGACCCCTTCAATTGCCCGCTGCCTGTATCTGTTAATGGCAACTTGGCCGGGTCCAGGAGCAGGTTCACGAGGTCACCGCCCCCCTCCTCACTGGGTGCCCGTAGATCAGGAGCGTGGGACTGAAATGCAAGGATTGGAGGTGTAGAGGAACTAGACATCCATGGTGAAGAGGAAGTGGTTAAGGCCAGGAATTGGCAACTGTTGATATGGCAGAGGACATCGGACAGATGTAGGTCAGAAGAGACTGGACAAGAGGAGAAAAAAAATAGACTGGAGATAGGAAGAAATAAGTTCTATGGAGCAAGAAACAAAGGGTCTACCTGGAAGGTCCTGTTTGTGGTTCTTGGAAAGGAGGGAGAATGGGCTATGTGAGATTGGGTTCTTAGAGGTTGGAGGCTATCTCCAGAGGAGATGAGATCAGTGATGGTCTGGGAAACAATGGCCTGATATTCGGTGGTGGGGTCATGGTCCAGGAGAGGTAAGAGGAGGTGTTGGAGACTTGGCTTTCAGTTTCTGCAAGATAGAGGCTGTTCACCAAATTACAACAGTACCACCTTGTCAGTGTGCTTATTGACAATGTTAGGGTTGGAGCTGAAGGAAGTGAGTTCTTCAGAAGGAAATAAGTTACACTGAGTGTGTGGGGCAAGAAATTGAGCCCTCTGATGTCACACTGACAGTTGCCAATGAAAATATCTAGAGAAGGTAAGTGGCTTGAGAGAGGGTCCAGGTGGAATGAGAATTCTGAATACAGAGGAAAGGGTAGGGGTGGGGTGGGGAGATTCCTGTCTTAAGAAGGGAGCACAGAGATGAAGTGACAGAAGAGTTCAGCATCATGCCAGGTTCAAATTCATTGAGACAGGGGTGTAAGGGGATGAAGCTGTGGCCTTTGCTGAGAATTGATTGATAGGGGTTGGGCAAGGGGGAAGTCTAGAGATGATAGTGAAAACACAGAAAAGATGAGATTGGAAGGAGTGCAGGGATCAGAGGAAAGTGAAAGGGAAGTAAGATCTGGGGCTGCATTGTTATCTAAGTGTTGTTGAAGCCTGCAGTGCTAGCCACCTGAAAAGCAGAAAACAAGTTGTTTTATTAATGTGCTGAATGAAATGGAAGCTATGGTCCTGTTTCTCTTCCAGTTGAATGTAAAATGTCCCATGGCACTGATATGGTGAGGTTCCTGGTACCTTTGCCAACTTAACAAAAACAAGTTTATCTGGTCATTAATCTCATTGCTGTTGCAAATCGGCTGTCTCTTTTCATTGCATTGAAATAATAAATAGGCTTAAAAAGTAATTTAGCAGGTCTGGCAGCATCAGCGGAGAAGAAAAGAGTTGACGTTTCGAGTCCTCATGACCCTTCGACAGAACTTGAGTTCGAGTCCAGGACTCGAACTCAAGTTCTGTCGAAGGGTCATGAGGACTCGAAACGTCAACTCTTTTCTTCTCCACCGATGCTGCCAGACCTGCTGAGTTTTTCCAGGTAATTCTGTTTTTGTTTTGGATTTCCAGCATCCGCAGTTTTTTTGTTTTTATATTAAAAAGTAATTTATTGGCAGTGAAGCACTTCAGCGGGGCTAAACTAGTTTTTTTATTCATACAGCTGGGAAAGCAGTTATAGTTCGATGTCGAGGTTAACAACACATTCAATGGCAGTGATGCTAAGGGCAGACGTTCAGTATGTGGATGATGGTCTGACTTAGAAGGCCAGTCACAATTTGAGCTGTTCCTCATCCACTTGTGGAGCAAGTAGCCACATATTTCCTGGCCCATCCTCAAGCGGTTTAGGGTTGCCCAGATATTCTGCGGAAAGTTGAAAATTGGGACTTCACTCTGGTCAATTACCAGTTTGCAATTGGTGAGTTTTTTAAAAAATTTGTTCCCGGGATGTGGGCATCGCTGGCTGGACCAGAATTTATTGCCAATCCCTAATTGCCCCTTGAGAAGGTGGTGGTGAGCTGCCTTCTTGAACTGCTGCAGTCCATGCGGTGTAGGTACACCCACAGTGCTGTTAGGGAGGGAGGATTTTGTTTGCAGTCAGCCAGGAGGTGCACAATGGAAGAGGTGCGGCTGTGGTGGTCAGTTTATAGGGTGTGGCGTGTGTCCCAGCAGACCAGGGGATTTCAGACCACGGGGCTTTTATTTTGAGGAAAGGAGGCTTGTGTAAATGCAAGATTTTAAAAAATATTTATACACTTGCTAAATCAAACTACAAACCCCAGCAGACAGCCCGGTTGCCCATGCGCTTCTCCTCCCCCCGAGCCCGAGGGTGGTGCCGTCTCCTGGCCCCGCCCTCTCGGTCCTCCCCTGTCGTGTAACATTAGGAAGCTGGGCCGCGAGCTGCCGGGGTGGGGGGGGCAATTCTTTGGCATTGTCCCCGGGATTGGAACGTTATGTCATCGGGAGGAGCGCGTGCCAGACTGTAGCCATGTCCCAGCTTGTCGCACTGTCAGCTCTCGGTCGCTGTGGAAGCCGCATCGGGTTCTCCCTGAGCAAAGCTACAGCGCGGCGGCCGGGCTGCGTCTTGTTTATTGAAGGAGGAGCCGCTGCCGCCGCTCGCCACGGCTTCCCGGGGGTGAGATGGCTTACCGGGGGCGGCGTTCGTAAGATCTCACCGGGGGGCGGCTTTTTTAAGCCGTTCCTGGTGGTTGGCAGCGCTGTGCTGGTTGGGGCGACCGTGAGCGGCTTTGGGCTCACCCGCAGCCGGGCTGTGATGGCTGCGAAAAGCGTGCTAGCACCGGCCGAGCGGGACCAGCAAGCGCTGGATGAAATGTTGCAAAAGTGCAAACACTTCATGTCGGATCCGGTGACCGACGTCAACAGACTGCTGGAAAATAAGGATGACATGAGGACTAAGATGGAATTGCTGATCATGGATGTTCAGGCTGATGTTTGCAAAGCCTTGGCTGAAGTTGACGGCGGTAAGCCGTTCAAAGTCGACCGATGGCACCGTAAAGAAGGTAAACGTTTCCCAGTGTATGTCCGTGTACGTGCAAATACACATGATTTTTTTTTGGAGTACAGTAGAGGAAGTTGTGGCGCAACACCCGCTGTCAGTGAATGAAGCGGAAGAAACTGTCCTGTTAACAAATGTATGCTCAACTTTTCAGGAGAGCAAACCTTGAGTCATACAGACTCGAAACGTTAACTGTGTTCCTCTCCGCAGATCTGTCAGACCTGAGTTTCTCCAGCTATTTTTGTTTTTGTTTCAGATTTCCAGCATCCCCAATATTTTGCTTTTATCTTGATTGGTGTAGTTATTTTGATCATTTTCATTTATTTTTACGTTAAACCAGTTAAAGGTAATTTTGGAGAAATTGTCCATGACAGTATGGGTAAGATTGACCACCGCACAATGGTTGGAGAGATGAAGTCCCGCCTTCACATTGAGGATATCCTCCATCGTGTTGTGTGGGATAGATTTTGAACAGATCTAGCAACTCAAAACTGGGCATCCATGAGGTGCTGTGGGCCATCAGCAGCAGCAGAGTTATACTCAAACACAATCTGTAACCTTATGGCCCAGCACTCTATGATTACCATCAAGCCAGGGGATCAACCCTGGTTCAATGAGGAGTGCAGGGGGCATGCCAGGAGCAGCACCAGGCATACCTTAAAATGAGATGTCAACCTGGTGAAGCTATAACACAGGACTACTTACATACCAACCAGCATAAGCAGCATGCAGTAGGCAGAGATAAGCAATCCCACAACTAATGGATTAGATCTAAGCACTGCAGTCCTGCCACATCCAGTCATGAATGGTGATGGACAATTAAACAACTCACTCACGGAGGAGGCTCCACAAATATCCCAATTTTCAATGATGGGAGACCCAGCACATCAGTGCAAAAGATAAGGCTGAAGCATTTGGGCCCTCTTTAGCCAGGAGTGCCGAGTGAATGATCCATCTCGGCCTCCTCTTGAGGTCCCCAGCATCACAGCTATCATCAGCCATCTCGATTCACCCCACCTGATATCAAGTAACGCCTGGATAGTGCCAAGGCTATAAGCTCTGACAACATTCTGGCAATAGTACTGCAGAATTGTGCACCAGAATTAGCCATACTCTGGCCAAGCTGTTCCAGTACAGCTACAATACTCGCATCTACATGGCAATGTGGAAAATTGTCCAGGTACATCCTCGCCACAAAAAAAAGTAGGATAACCACCCCATCAGTCGACTATTGATAATCAAATGGCACTTACTCAGCAATAATCTACTCACAGATGCTCAGTTTGGGTTCCGCCAGGGTCACTCAGCTCCTGACCTCATTACAGCCTTGATCCAAACATGGACAAAAGAGCTGAACGCCAGAGGTGAGGTGAGAGTGACTGCCCTTGACATCAAGGAGCCCTAGCAAAACTGGAGTCAATGGGAATTGGGGGGAAAAATCTCCACTGGTTGGAGTCATACCTAACACAAGGGAAGATGGTTGTGGTTGTTGGAGGTCAATCACCTCAGTCCTGGGAAATTGCTGCAGGAGTTCCTCAGGGTAGTACCCTAGGCTCAACCATCTTCACCTTTTTCATCAATGATCTTCCCTATCATAAGGTCAGGAGTAGGTATGTTTGCTGATGATTGCACAATGTTCAGCACCATTCATGACCCCTCAGGTACTGAAGCAGTCCACGTCCAAATGCAGCAAGACCTGGACAATATCCAGGCTTGGACTGATAAGTGGCAAGTAATATTTGCACCACACAAGTGCCAGGCAATGACCATCTTCAACAAGAGAGAATCTAACCATCTCCCATTGACCTTCAATAGCATTACCATGGCTGAATTCTCCACTATCCATATCCTGGGGGTTACTATTGACCAGAAGCCAAGCTGGATTACCCATATGAGTGTTGTGGCTACAAGACCATTCAGAGGCTGGGAATCCTGTGGATAATAATTCACTTCCTGACTTCCCAAAGCCTGCCCATCATCTTTAAGGCAAAGTCAGGAGTGTGGCAGAGTACTTTCCTCTTGCCTGGGTGAGTGCAGCTCCCATAACACTTAAGAAGCTCAACACCACCCAGGGCAAAGCAGCTGCTTGATTGGCACCTCATCCACCACCTTAAACATTCACTCGCTCCACCATCGACGCACAGTGGCAGCAGCATGCACTGTTTACAAGATGCACTGCAGCAACTCGGCAAGACTCCTTCGACAGCACCTTCCAAACCTGCGAGCTCTTCCAACTAGAAGAACAAGGGCAGCAGATGTATGAGAACACCACCACCTGCAAGTTCCCCTATAAGTCACACACCATCCTGACTTGGAAAAAATCGCCGTTCCTTCACTGTCACTGGGTCAAAATCCTCAAACTCCTTTCCTAACAGTGCTGTGGGTGTTCCTACGTTGCATGGACTGCAGCAGTTCAAGAAAGCAGCACCTTCTCAAGAGCAGTTAGGGTTGGGCAACAAATGCTGGCCCAGCCAGCAACACCCCACATCCCAGGAATGAATAAAAAATACATTTAAGGGGAAGTTAGATAAGCACAAGGCAAAGAAAAGCAAGGGAAATTTATGCTGATAGGGTGGGAGTAGGCTCACTTGGAGCCTAATCCAGTTGTGCAGTGTTGCCTAATTTGGTGTAATCCCATGTAATTTACATTAGTTTACCTCACCAAATCAAACAATCTATTTTCCATTCTGCCAGTGCATGTGTGTAGCAATCCAGGGCTTGTTTTCTGCTTTCTAATGTTTTATGATATGGGATGTAATTCCTAAGCAGTTGGAGAAAATCATAAGCTAACCAGGGCAGTCATGGATTTCTAACAGGCAGCTTGAGCTTCAGCAATCGAATAGAACTCTCTAGAAATAACAGAAAGAACAGCAAAAGGCAATGTAGCGGATGTTATATATAAGCAGCTTCAAAATCATTTGATAAGGAACCACGTAAGAGATTTGAAATGAAGTTAATGGATCATGGAACTAAGAATGTGGTTACACAGATAAAGAGATATTTGGAAGTTAAAAGTAAAGATCAGTGCTGAAGGAAAATTTTCCCAGACTGGAACGTTGTGCTGAGCGATGTTCCAGGCAGCCTTCAGTGTGGGTCACTTTTATTTACTATAAAAACAATTGAGCTATGATCTGCGGTTTTTTGTGGGAGAGAGTTTCATACATCTCCCATCAAGTCAGAGGGAGTACAGCTGCATTAAATTTCAAGGGAGTAAGGCAAGGCTGTATGGCCTCTACTTTAATGCCAGGAGCATTATAGGTATATATAGAATCTTCAGGCGAGACAGGAGAGGGGATAAAAGAGGAGGAGGCATTGCATTATTAGTTAAGGAGTCAGTTACTGCAGTAAGGAGAAATGATATCTTGGAGGGGACATCGAATGAAGCTTTGTAGGTAGAGCTTAAGAATAAAAAAGGGGCAACCACATTGTTAGGTGTTTATTATAGACCCCCAGATGGTCAGTGGGAAATTGAGCAAATATGTGCACAATTTGGGGAGGTGTGTAAAAATGATAACAATAGGGTAATTATATTAGGTGATTTCAAATTTCCCAACATTAATTGGGATAGACATAGTGTTAAGGGCTTGGATGGAGTTGATTTCTTGAAATGTGAACAGGAGAACTTTTTAGGTCAATATGTAGAGGGTCCAACAAAGGACAGTGCAGTGCTGGACCTAATTCTAGGGAATGAATCTGGACAGGTGGCTGAGATGGTGGTGGGGGAGCATTTTAGTGATAACGACCACAACATGGTACAATTTAAGCTTGTTTTGGACAAAGAAATAGACAAGTTGCAAAAAATGTCTTGGATTAGGGAAGAGCGGATTTTAGTACAATAAGGCAGGATCTGGCCAAGGTAGACTGGGAACAGCTACTTGTGGGGAAATCTACAGAGGAGCAGTGGGGGGCATTCAAAAAGGAAATGGGAAGGGTACAGGCTCAACATGTTCGGTCTAGGGTGATAGGAAGGAGTAACAAGTCCAGAGATGTTCAGGATACGATGAGAAGGAAAAGAGAGGCTTTTAGCAGGTACAAGGGAAGCAAATCAGCAGAGGCATTAGTGGAGTACAGAAAGTGCAGGGTGGAGCTTAAGAAAGCAATTAGGTGAGCAAAGAGGGGATATGAGAAAGTTCTGGCTGGTAAAAGTAGGGAGAATCCCAAGATATTCTATTGGCCAGATAACCAGGGAAAGTGTAGGATCCATTAGGGGCCAAGAGGGCAGTCTATGGGTGGAGCCAGTGGATGTTGATAGAGTGTTGAATGAATACTTCACATCCGTCTTCACCCAAGAGAATGAGGATGAAGGTATCGAACTCGGGGAGAGAGACTGCGAGGTTCTTAAGCACATTGATATAGGGAGGATAATGTATTGGAGGTGTTGGCAGGCTTAAAAGTGGACAAATCTCCAGGTCCGGATGATTTGTGTCCCAGGCAGCTGAGAGAGGCAAGGGAGGGGATGGCAGGGGTTCTGACCCAAATTTTTAATTCCTCTCTGGCCACGGGGGAGGTGCCAGAGGACTGGAGAACAGCTAATGTGGTTCCATTATTTAAGAAGGGTTGTAGAGATAAGCCAGAGAACCACAGGCCAGTGAGTCTCACGTCAGCAGTAGGGAAACTACTGGAGAAAATTCTGAAGGAGAGAATCTATCTCCACTTAGAGAGGCAAGGCTTGATCAGAGATAGTCAGCATGGCTTTGTCAGAGGGAGGTCATGCCTAATAAATTTGATTGAATTTTCTGAGGAGGTGACCAGGTGTGTAGATGAGGGTAGTGCAGTTGATGTAGTTTATATGGACTTCAGCAAAGCCTTTGACAAGGTCCCACATGGGAGACTTATAAAGAAGGCAAGTGCACATGGGATACAAGGTAATTTGATAAGGTGGATTCAAAATTGGCTTAGTTGTAGGAGACAGAGGGATACTTTAGTGACTGGAAGCCAGTGCCCAATGGCGTACCACAGGGATCTGTGCTGGGTCCCCTATTATTCGTCATTTATATAAACGACATAGATGACTATGTGGGGGGTAAGATTAGTAAGTTTGCGGATGACACAAAGATTGGCCAGGTGGTTAACAATGTGTTTGAGTGTCTTGGGCTACAGGAAGATATAGATGGGATGGTCAAATGGGCAGATAAGGGGCAGGTGGAATTTAACCCTGAAAAGTGTGAGGTGATACACTTTGGAAGGAGTAATTTGACAAGGAAGTATTCAAAGAACGGCATGACACTAGGAAGTTCTGAGGAACAAAGGGACCTTGGTGTGTGTGTCGCCTCTGAAGGTGAAGGGGCATGTTAGTGGGGTGGTGAAAAAGGCATATGGGACACTTGCCTTTATCAATCGAGGCATAGATTACAAAAGTAGGGATATCATGTTGGAGTTGTATAGAATTTTGGTGAGGCCACAACTGGAGTACTGTGCGCACTTCTGGTCGCCACATTATAGGAAGGATGTGATTGCACTGGAGGGGGTGCAGAGGAGATTCACCAGGATGTTGCCTGGGATGAAACATTTAAGTTATGAAGAGAGGTTGGATAGACTTGGGTTGTTTTCGTTGGAGCAGAGAAGACTGAGGGGCGACCTGATCGAGGTGTACAAGATTATGAGAGGCATGGACATGGTGGATAGGGAGCAGCTGTTCCCTTTAGTTGAAGGGTCAGTCACGAGGGGACATAAGTTCAAGGTGAGGGGCAGGAGGTTTAGCGGGGATGTGAGGAAAAACTTTTTTACCCAGAGGGTGGTGACGGTATGCGCTGCCTGGGAGGGTGGTGGAGGCGGATTGCCTCACATCCTTTAAAAAGAGCCTGGATGAGCACTTGGTACGTCATAACACTCAAGGCTATGGGCCAAGTACTAGTAAATGGGATTAGGTAGGTAGGTCAGGTGTTTCTCACATGTCGGTGCAGACTCGATGGGCCTCTTCTGCACTCTGTGATCCTGTGATTCTGATCCTTTTGACGAAATGTTTCCTAACTACTGTCCTGAATGGCCTTGCTCTGATTTTAAGGTTGTGTCCTGTTCTGGACTCCTCCAGCAGCAGAAAAAGTTCCTCTCCACCTAGCCCCATTCCTTTCGAGATTTAAAACAATTCTTTAAGTGTTGATTGATGTTTGTTTGAGGTTTACACTTCTTTTATTATTATTGCAGGTGGTGGCGGTATAAGCTGTGTACTTCAAGATGGCAAAGTATTTGAGAAAGCTGGGGTCAATGTTTCTGTTGTATTTGGTAACCTTTCAGAGGAAGCTGCTAAACAGATGAGAAGCAGAGGAAAATCGTTGAAATCGAAAGACGGTAAGAGGGGAATCACAGGCTAAAAATCTGATTCAGCCATCCTGGCATTTGCCTTTGGCATATGTTATTTAAAATTCTTTCTTTCTCGTGTCTTCAGGCTCACTTGGGCTCTTTCTCTTTGAGTTCTTACACTTTTTCTATACGTTTCTTCTGCACTCTCTGCCACACCCACTGTTTGCTTGCTTCTAATTCTCCCTTACATGCCAACCTACAACAATTGGAAAAGCTGATAAACAGCTTCACAAAAGCAGATTCACACCCATCCTCCCAAAAATGTTAACTCAAAATGGTGTAAAATAGCCTTAAATAAAAGCCTATCATCAATTCTGCTGCTTCAGGGTGACCTAAGTAAATTACATTATGTTTTATTACCTTGGATTTCAGGATTTTTATTAGTGTTTTGGGTGACATGCCACAATTCTTGTTTTTTTTCTCTCTGTAAACTGATACCCATTGATTGTTGTCTCCAATTCAAATGTTGACCATCTTAATGGAGAAATTGATTTTTAATTGTGGCAATAAAAACAAGCATAATGGGTTCCAAAAGTCCTGTGCAGTAGATCCCATGGATCCTCAAGAGTGTTGTCTACTGAAGTTTATTGTTTCCTTAACCATGGGTTTCAGTTGCCCATAGAAAGGATTCTCTCCATTCTAAAGGCTTAAACTCTGAATTTCCCTTGGCTTATAGGCTTGTATATTGTTTTTATTTGAACTTGGATAGCGTGACCCCAGTGACTATGAGCTGGCTCCTGGCATTTAAGTTGTTAAGCCAATGTTCTATAGCCCAATGGAGCACCAGATAAAACTAGACAAAGAGCCCTTGGAATCTGAATTAAAAAGACAAAAGGAACTTTAGTGCAACTATTCACCGTTTCCTCAAGCTCTCATCAGTTGGAATTTAGTGCATTAATCGAGTCACACGCTCTTAATTCATTCTTTTTTCATTGTGAGGAAGTAGGGAGTCATTGCTATTGAACTAATATTTCCAGTTTTACACTATAACCCTAAGTCCATATTACTCCCTAAGAATTCCAAAAATAATTTCCTCTAGGATATTTAGCCATTTGAGATAGGTTATGACTTGGGGTGAATGCTGTCCTGCTCTTCGTGTTGCAATCTTCGCCTTCATCTCCTTTCTCTTTCACACACTCTCTCCTTCCCTTGTTCTTTCTCTTTTCTGTCCTCCCTTTGGTCTTTTTTCTTTATATAGATTTATGTTCTTTTAGATCGGAGCACTGAGCTCATCAGCAGCCCCCATTTCGATGGCAGCGCTAGATGGGTACAGTGTCTCAAATCCAGCTTTCCAAAAACCAGACACTTTTATAATGTTATGTGCATCAAATTTAATTAAATAAAATTAATTTAATTAAGTAAAATTATGAAAAAAGAACTTAGGACAATTCGGCTAGGTGCTGCATTGGCGCAGTGTGCGCCAGACTATCTTTCGGCTTTGCACGCCACTCTGTCACATATTCCAAGCAACCCTTGACTCCACCTAACCTGCTTGACCCAAACGGTCCCAACCCGAAATCTGGCAATATCCGAAATCCAGCGTGGCCTTGGTCCCCCGGTTGCCGGATTTAAGGCACTGTACCTGTAATAAGAATGACTCAGTGCTATTTGTGCCAGAGGAGAAGGCAACCACCTTGAAGGCTGCTGTTCAACTGTTTGTTTATCTGTCACTGGCAAAATGCTGCCATTTGTTATGGCCTTGATCATTTAGGCCACCTGTGCCGGCCAACAGAGGGATATTCCTGTCCATGCCGGTACATGCTCTCTCTTGCAAGTGAAGAAGGTCCAATGACCTGTCACAATTACATCTTTCAAACTACTCCATATACAGAAATTTGAACATGTGCAGTTGCTCCCAAGTTGCCATTGTACAATTCATTCTACAGTGTAAGTAAGATGAGTTCTGCAGCCCCAGTTTGACAAATATACAATGGTTCAAAGGGTACCTCAAGGTTCTAACGTTGCTGCAGGGTATGGAAGCAAACATTTAATTAACACTGTGAATATAGCTCCGTCACTTAAGGATATTGTGTATTTTGGGATGCAGGACATCTGCCATTTTGTGCTATGGGAGTGAGTTCAGTGATCCATCCCAAGAATCCTCACATTCCGACCATCCATTTCAACTACAGATACTTTGAAATTGAAGACGCAGATGGTAAGTGTCCATTTTAAATATTCTATATGTTCGATAAATAGTAAATTACTCTTACATGTAGGTATGTAGCAATATGGTTTCCAACAATATCGTATCCTTGGGTTGCTTTTGTGGCAGCAAACTGGGACAATAACGTGATGTTACACGTATGGGGTGGAATTTAATGAGAGCTGCAGAGCCCGATGTCTATCACCAAAAATAGGAGTACCCCCGCCAGCATGATCTCTGGGAGCCACAGTATTTAAATCGTTAATTGACAGTGGGAACCCTGCCGCTGAGACTCTAGGGGACATTTAATTGCAGCACAGTCAGGCAGAAATCCCGCTCTCGAGAGTCATTGCCAGTTGGAGGTCGGTACCTCTCTATTACTGGCAGCGCCACCAGGAGTGGGGTCTCTACAGGGATTCCTGGAGAAAGGTAATTGAGGATGGGATGGGATTTCAGGGAGAGGGTTGCCAGTGATGGGGGAGTGGGAAGGGATTTGGAGGAAACGGCACGTGGATGGCTCTCAGAGGGCCCCTGATACTGAGTGCCTTTGAATGAGGGGCCTCCCCCTTTGTGGGCTGCAAGCAACCAAACAGGGTTGAATACCAATGGCAGTGAGATGAGGCCCTTAAGCAGGCATTAATTACCCACCTAAAGACCTCAATTAACATCCAGGCGGGAAGGCCAACTGCAAGCCTTTCTGCCCTGGACTTAATCAGGTTGAGGCAGAAAGGCAGTGAGTCTCCATTGGGGAGGGTGGGGGCATTAAATTCTGCCCATGTGTTATTAGACTAGATTTTTTATGAAAACAATCCTGAGCATTGTTGGTATAATGTGGTCTAACAATCTCCTTATGCTTAAGTGTGAAAAGGTCAATAAAGCAGAGGGCAATGTTACATATTCCATGTGTGGGGACAGGAAAAAATATATGGTTTGACTCTAAAACATTTCAGATCATACATTGAGGGTCAGACAGATAGACAGACCTACCAATACATCATTCATGCCCATGAGATTAAATCAGCCGCCCTCACCACACCCTCCATAAAGGCTAATTTTGTAGCTCTAAGCTTTTTATAGTCATTGTTTTTAAACTTAGTTTGTCTCAAAAAGGGACATGTAATTCAATTCAGTTTAAAATAGCCCAAACAACTAACTGTTATAGAACAAAGTTCAATTGTATTTGAGCAGTTGTTTAAAACTTTGCAGTTATATATAAAGTCTGTCCATTGTGTTCTTTCCTAGGGCAGGTCCTAACTCAAGTCTCATGAGATTCTAAAGTCACTTACTAGGAAAGAGTAGTCAAGGTTGTTTCTCATTTCTTTGTCTTTATCTTTGAAGTACCTTCTCCTAGGTGCGCTGCAACTAAGGCTGGTGATGAGGGGGTGCAGTGGAAGGGCTGTCACCTGAACCCATCAGACTCAACTAACCCACTGGCTGACAGTACAGTACTTGTGGCCAGTCTTTTCTGACCATGACTGTCTGGAGTGGGCTCAAACTCAACCTTTCAAACCCTGAGATGGGAATACCGCTGAGCTGCTGCACACTCTGTCCTTAATCGACTGCCCCACTGGACGCCACTCTAGTATTTAGTTCCCAAGTTCTAGTCTCTATTTGCTGGAGCTGACAATAGTGAGACTCAGGGGGGACCTTCAGCTTCTGTCTCAGTGGTGCAATTACTACCACAAAGTTACAGGCTCGCTCTCACAAAGTGAATAATGTTGTAAATATAACATAAATCTTGCTGTCTAGCTACAGCTTAAGCTTTAAGCAACCTTATTTAATAGGTCACAAATCATGGTGGTTTGGTGGGGGTACGGACCTTACCCCTACCTACCTGAATAAAGATGATGCTATCCATTTTCACAAGACCCTCAAGGAAGCCTGCGACAAGCACGATCGAAGTTATTATCCAACTTTTAAAAAATGGTGAGTACTATCGAAGATGTTGCATTTTTCTTTTTTTAACAAAACAATAAGGTAGATTTTTTAGTCATGTTGAAATTCCTTCAGAATGTCTAAATGCTAATGTGCAAAGCTTGGAAGAAGTGTTGTGAGTTTATGTGCATAAATAATCAAAACTTCCTGTACAGCCCTGGCCTTGTGCAGAAGAGTAACGTAATCAAGAGACTGGGAGATTGTACCTTTAAGATAACTGGCAGCATGAGGCAAAAATTCATAAGGGCTTTACAAAGGCTCAAAAGGCATATGGACCAGTTGGCTATCTTAATCGGAATTGAGTGAGGGCAGGAAAAGAAGTCCTAGAAAAGGAGAAACGTAAAGATGAGCAAATTAGAAATCAGTTGTGGTGGCATGAGAAGGAGCTTCAGAATCATTTGGTTCAAATACAAGTCCCTTGTGAGTTTTATTTGTGAATGCTTGATTAACAGATTTTTTGATCTTTGGACAAATATTTGAATTTTCTTTGACATGGTCATTTTGTATTTCAAAGATATTTTCCTTTGAATCTATCAGAAAAAGGTGGGGTGCCTTATTACCCAGCGTGGTAGCTTGGTAATGATTAAGTTTTGTCACACATTTAAAAATGTACTTACACTGTAATATCAAGTCTCAAATTGTTCTGATGAGTGTAGTGTGTCTACATCTCTTCAGTACAGCAAATTCATGCTGGTCTATGCGTTTAGGTGCTGAGTGGTATTGCATGACTTCTAGAGGCACAGCAACTTCTTGATATCCGCATTTCACTGCAGACATGCTTTCAGATTTGCAATTTAATAACAGTACTTGATAGTCTTACTGTTATTTATACTGTAAAATCTGGGCCAATGTATTATGAATATCTTCACATTGTTTCTGGCAAAGCTGCCCTCTTTAGGCTTGTTTAAGACTCAAAACCACATTTGCAAACGCGGGAAGGTTTAGGTTAACCTTCAAGCCTGAAGTTTTGCAACCCCGACACATTGATAAAAGTCAGCTGAATGACTGAACATTTTTTGTAACTTGTAAGATTATGCCTGAACTTCTGTATGTGAAGGCAGATCACAATGACTTTGGACGGAGGAGCTCTTATCAGAGGCACTCAAAAGGATTATAGCGCAGTTCCTGGCATTTTTATCAATTACTTGTCATTTTGTAGTGGGTGGGCCACTCTGTTCAAACCTGATTGCTTGACTCATAATAACTGGTGACAAGGCAGTTACGTGGTTCTTGTGCATCCCATAGTTTGCAAAGTCTGGCTCCAAAGCCAGGGTTTTTTGATTGGGCCCACCCAATGGGAAAAATTGGCAGAGTTTCATGATGCGGGGTCTCTGCTCATTACTGCGTCCTCTTCAAATTCTGCCATCATTCCTGATGGCAGGAAACACCTAGGGAAGAATTTTTCCCCGTCAGGGGCAGAGGGAAGGTCAGGAGCAGGAGCGTGCGGACGCACCGCCGTTTTACGTGGGTGGGCCAATTAAGGCCTGCCCTGCATGACATCCACCAGGAAGCGCTATGCGCTCCCTGTGCGGAGGGGGATTGCCTGTCACAACTACCATTACATCTTCAGGGAGGTGATGGCCTAGTGGTGTTGTCGCTGGACTAGTAATCCAGAAACTCAGGATAATGCTCTGGGGACAGCAGATGGTGGAATTTGAATTCAATAAAAATTAATTAATTAAAAGTCTAAAGATGACCATGTCAATTATTGTAAAAACCTATCTGGCTTTAGGGAAGGAAATCTGGTGTCCTTACCTAGTCTGACGTACATGTGACTCCAGAGCAATGTGGTTGACTCTTAAATGCCCTCTGAACAAAGACAGTTAGAGATAGGCAGTGATGCCCACATCTAATGAATAAAAAAAAAATCTGCCTTTGTGCAATTTGCCCCAAGTCATTTTAGAGAGTGTGCAAAAGGTTTTCCATTGGGAATCTCATGTTTGAGTATCAGTGGTCAGTCAGCACTGGAAATGTATGGCACCAACCTGCCAGTACCCCTGCACTAGAATAGGCAGAAGTGCAGATGGTTGGGTTTTTTTTTTTAAAGAGAAACTGTGTCTGCGGAGATTTTTATTTTACAGTTTTAGTCTTGGTTTTGATACAAAGGGATGTACAGTTTTGCAAAAATAATGTGGGTACAATAGCTTTAATGCCATAAATGTAAGGTACTCCTAACCAATAAGGAATTTAGAAGAAACTTCTTTACCTGGAATATTCTACCACCGGGAATTGTTGAGGTGGTTAGTAAAGAAGCATTTAAAAGGATAAAAGCAAATGAAGAGTCATACAGACTCGAAACATTAACTATCTTCCCCTCCGCAGGTGCTGTCAGACCTACTGAGTTTATCGAAAAGATAGGCAGGTTGGTAGAGGAGGTGGGGTTGCTTTGTTAGTAAGACATGAAATTAAATCGGTAGCAAGAAATGATGTAGGGTCAGATGCTGTAGAATCTGTGTGCGTAGAGTTGAGGAACTGCAAAGGTAAAAAAATTCATAATGGGAGTTATGTACAGGCCTCCGAACAGTAGTCAGGATCTGGGTAACAAGATATACCAGGAAATAGAAAAGATGTGTAAGGAAGGCAAAGTTACAGTGATCATGGGGGATTTCAATATGCAGGTAGACTGGGAAAATCAGGTTGGTAGTGGATCCCAAGAAAAGGAATTTGTGGAAAGTCTACAAGATGGCTTTTTGGAGCAGCTTGTGGTACAGCCCACTAGGGAACAGGCAATTCTAGATTTAGTAATGTGTAATAAGGCAGATTTGATAAGGGAGCTTAACGGGAAGGAACCCGTAGGAGGATGTGACCATAATATGAAAGAATTTACCCTGCAATTTGAGAGGAAAAAGCTGGAATCAGATGTAACGGTATTACAGTTGAATAAAGGCAACTACACAGGCATGAGGGAGGAGCTGGCCAGAATTGACTGGGAGCTGAACCTAGCAGGAAAGACAGTGGAACAGCAATGGCAGGAGTTTCTGGTAGTAATTTGGGAGACACAGCAAAAATTCATCCATAGGAAGAAGAAGCATACTAAAGGGAGGACGAGGCAACCATGGCTGACAAGGGAAGTCAGGGACAGCATAAAAGCTAAAGAGAAAGCATACAATGCGGCGAAGAGCAGTGGGAAACCAGGGGATTGGGAAGCCTACAAAGACCAACAGAGGACAACTAAAAAAGAAATAAGATTAAATATGAGGGTAAACTAGCCAGTAATATAAAAGAAGATTGCAAGAGTTTTTTTAGATATATAAAGGGTAAGAGAGAGGCAAAAGTGGACATTGGGCCACAGGAAAATGACGCTGGAGAAGTAGTAGTGGGGAACAAAGAAATGGCGGAGGAACTGAATAGGTACTTTGCGTCAGTCTTCACAGTGGAAGACACAAGTGACATCCCCAAAGTTCAAGAGAGTCAGGGGGCAGAGGTGAGTATGGTGGCCATTACCAAGGAGAAGGTGCTAGGAAAACTGAAAGATCTGAAGGTGGATAAATCACCTGGAGCAGATGGATTACACTCCAGAGTTCTGAAGGAGATAACTGAAGAGGTAGTGGAGGCATTAGTGGTGATCTTTCAGGAATCACTGGAGTCAGGGAGGGTCCCAGAGGACTGGAAAATCGCTAATGTAATCCCCTGTTTAAGAAGGGTGTGAGGCAAAAGACAGGAAATTACAGGCTGATTAGCCTGACGTCGGTCGTTGGTAAGATTTTAGAGTCCATTATTAAGGATGAGATTTCAGAATACTTGGAAGTGCATGGTAAAATCGGGCAAAGTCAGCATGGTTTCATCAAGGGGAGGTCATGCCTGACAAATCTGTTAGAATTCTTTGAGGAGGTAACAAGTAGGTTAGACAAAGGAGAGCCAATGGATGTTATCTACTTGGACTTTTCAGAAGGCCTTTGACAAGGTGCCGCACAGGAGGCTGCTCAATAAGATAAGAGCCCATGGCATTAGAGGCAAGGTATTAGCATGGATAGAAGATTGGCTGTCTGGCATGAGGCAGAGAGTGGGGATAAGGGGGTCCTTCTCAGGATGGCGGCCGGTGACTAGTGGAGTTCCGCAGGGGTCAGTGTTGGGACCACAACTTTTCACTTTATACATTAATGATCTAGATGAAGGAACTGAGGGCATCCTGGCTAAGTTTGCAGATGATACAAAGATAGGTGGAGGGACAGGGAATATTGAGGAGGCGGGGAGGCTGCAGAAGGATTTGGACAGGTTAGGAGAATGGGCAAAGAAGTGGCAGATGGAATACAACGTGGGGAAGTGTGAGGTCATGCACTTTGGTAGGAAGAATAGAGGCATGGACTATTTTCTAAATGGGGAGAGAATTCAGAAATCTGGAGTGCAAAGGGACTTAGTAGTCCTACTCCAGGAGTCTCTTAAGGTTAACTTGCAGGTTGAGTCGGTAGTCAGGAAGACAAATGCAATGTTGACATTTATTTCGAGAGGACTAGAATATAAAAGCAGGGATGTGCTGCTGAGGCTTTATAAGGCTCTGGTCAGACCACATTTAGAATATTGTGAGCAATTTTGGACCCCGTATTTCAGGAAGGATGTGCTGGCCCTGGAGAGGGTCCAGAGGAGGTTCACGAGAATGATCCCAGGAATGAAAGGTTTAACATATGAAGAACATTTGAGGACTCTGGGTCTATACTCGATGGAGTTTAGAAGGATGAGGGGGGCGTCTGATTAAAACTTACAGAATACTGAAAGGCCTGGATAGAGTGGACGTGGGGAAGATGGTTCCATTAGTAGGAGAGACTAGGACCCGAGGACACAGCCTCAGAGTAAAGGGAAGACCTTTTAGAACAGAGATGAGCAGAAACTTCTTTAGCCAGAGAGCGGTGAATCCTGTGGAATTCATTGCCACAGAAGGCTGTGGAGGCCAGGTCATTGAGTGTATTTAAGACTGAGATAGATAGGTTCTTGATTGTTAAGGGGATCAAAGGAGAGAATGCGGGAGAATGGGGTTGAGAAACTTATCAGCCATGATTGAATGGTGGAGGAGACTCGATGGGCTGATTGGCCTATTTTCTGCTCCTATGTCTTATGGTCTTATGGTCTAAGCCATATTATGTTTATGTCTGCTCCATACCATGGTGTTTTACTTTGGTAGCTGTGTATGAAGACCAGACACTGTGGGACCTGTGCATGAATAGATTTCTTCAAAGTTTGTGTTGTAAATAAAGACATGTTTGGGTCTTTACATGTGTTCCAATTATCTTGCAATGTTTTGAGAATAAATATCAAATATTATCTTTAATTTTGGTGCTATTTCTTCAATAGCCCAGAGTTAATAAAATAATGATCAAGCTGTACACTTGATAAATGTGTGACATTTTTGAGGGGGTGGGGGTGGAATTAGAAAAGTATATTAATGCATATTGTAACAGTTTTTCTTTCCTCCTCCTATTGTCCCAAATAAAGGTGTGATGATTATTTTTACATCAAACATCGCGGGGAGCGGAGAGGAGTGGGTGGCATATTTTTTGATGACTTGGATTCCCCCTCAGCAGGAAACCTGTTCAAATTTGTACATAGCTGCGCTAAGGCTGTGGTTCCTTGCTATATCCCCATTGTGAAGAAACACCTGCATGATTCCTATACACCAGGAGAAAAAGCATGGCAACAACTTCGGCGAGGCAGGTGGGTTGAGTGAAATCCTTTAAGAAAAAATATCACCTATGGCAGAAGCTTATTGTTTGTTCACTTTGTGGTAATTTGAGGATGAGTTTGTCATGCACAGGCATGGAGGCCAAAATGTATTAAAATGGTCCAAGCGCTGGACCTTTCACAGCTGCAGAGAACCATTGTTCACACACTAGTTGCTATGATAATGAAAATGCTGTGAATATATGTTTTAAGTTCACTTAATAATCATTTTCAGGAGAACCTTTAGTTGCATATCTGCAGTTGCCAGTCTCCTTTTTATAGGAGAATTAATGCTGCTCATGTGCTTCCTCCTTCTCTCCTGGGGAAACAAATTCATCGTGAGCTGTGGAGAAAATTCCATCAGATGTCGTTTCTCTGCAAGAGAGCTCCGAGTTAAAGCTAAATTTCACATCGAAATTCAAATCCAAGTAGGTGAAAGGAAGAATATTTAAGAAATGGGACCATCCATGCTTATTTTAACCTCCTCGTGCCCAACGAGAACAGTGCAGGCCGGGGAGCCAAAAGAGAGGCGGATTTCTAGTCTCCTTGTTCACACCTCAGTCATGTCCAATTCAACTTCCAGGTTTTAGAAGGGGTTGGAAATGTTTCCTACAGGCAGCCAAAGGCCCTGTTAATTATGTAATGCTGGTGCAATTGGGACCCCAGTGCGATTTTAACAAAGAGTCCAATCCCCAGCTGGAGGAAACAGCTTTTCCACTTCTACCTTTCTCAAGGAAGAGGCACACTCATCTGGAGTTGCCCAAGGGATGTTGTGCATAAACTATGATTTACAAGAGGCAGTGGCAAATTTGTATTGCACAAAATTATCTAACAGTCAGCCATACTGTGCCACAAAAGTGACTGTGAAGATCATCCCATCCTTGCCTTTCATGCCTCATGCTTATTCTAGCCAGGCACTACTATCTTAATGAGAGGGTAGCACCAAGAGAAAATAACAGGGCAATACTTTAGTGCAGTACTGAGGGAATACTTACAGTTGTAGAAGCCATCTTTAACATGAGGTATTAAACTATGGTTCCAGGTGGTTTTAATAGATTCCATGGTATTATTTGGAGTAAGGGAAGTTGTCTTTGTGCTCTGGCCAATATTTGACATCAAACCAAATGAACTATTCATTTTTAATTTGCAAACTTTGCACATTGGCTATTATGATTCCCTGCAAAACAACAATATCTACACCTCAAAAAAAATTGGCAAATAGATTGTTTGGGACATCCTGAAGATGTTGCAACCTTTTTAAATTTCTTTCTTTGCGTAAAGAAAGGCATATAAGCAAATGGGAGTGTGATGATGTAGTGAGTGATCTGAGCTTGAGCAGTCTGCACAGTTTATCAAAGTGATGAATGAAAGAAAGAAAAGTTTGCATTTATATAGTGCCTTTCATGTCCTCTTGACGTGTCAAGCTTCTTCAGCCAATGAAATACTTCTGAAGCGTAGGCACTGTTGGGCATCAACAAATGAAGAGAAATTTTCTTTCTTCACTTCAGTAATGACTGGGATATTTTCCAGTGAGTGGACATAGTGAGAAACTTTATATATAAAATCACATATCAAATTAAAAAGAAAACACATAAGTTTTTTTTTGAGTTTTCCCTTTTTTTTATATCCTGCTGTCTTCATTTCCAGTCTCCCGTTATCCTTCCTGTCTCTGCTATGTTTTTTTTTCACATGGGCCTGAATTTTTAAGTTGACGGGCGGGCTCAGTGTGAGTGGGTGGGGTGGTTGCAGAGCCCACTGCTGTCCGCAATTGACTCCGCGTCGCCGTTTTACGCAGGTGGGCTAATTAAGGCCCGCCCAGTGTAAGACACGAGCCATAGGGCTCAGCGCTACCTGTGCGGGCAGTGAGGGCCAGGGCCAGTACAAAAGAGCGCTTCAATCTCCCTGAGGCAGCTCCGTGCCTCAGGGAGATTGAAGAGCTTTTGAAGTTATTAAGTAAATGGATTAAAAATTTGATTAAACGTGTCCTGTCGTGTGACTGTGTCACATGAGATGGGACATGTTTTGATATTTTGGAAAAATTATTTATTTCATTAATAAAAGCTTTAGGAAAGCTCATCCTGCTCATGGATGAGGTTTCCTAAAAAAACGTGAAGGTCGCCTGGCCTTTTCGCCTGCCCGCCAACTTTCAGGTTGGACGGGCAGCGTTAACAATTACATTAATTACTGCCTTAATGGGCCGTTTAAATGTCCGCAGGTGCATAGCCGACTGCAGCGCGCGCCCGCCGAGCGAAACATCGTGAGACAGCGCAATGATATCGGGACGCACGCCCGACGATATTGTGCGTCATTTTATGCGCCGGCATGTCAGGCCCATCCCCCACACGCCGACTGAAAAATCCTGCCCCTGTTTCTTGCTAATTTGTCTTTGCTGTAAATAACCTCTTGAACGTACATACAGCACTTTTTTTTGGGTTGTCTAAATTAACATAAGCAGAATAACCCTGTCCAGCAAGGCAGCCAGAATCTCTCGGTCTTGCAGTGATCAGTTTTTACGACCTTCCCATGCCCTTTGTTGCTTGCCTGCCTGTGCAGCCCTTTTTCTGAAAACCAGACAGCCCTCTTGGTACCGATGCTCTAAAAAGCCCCCTCACAGACCAAAATAGATCACTTTTCTAACATAATAGTTTGTGGTATCTTTTGGAACACTCAAGACAAAATAATATATGAGAAACAACTTTCCATTTAACATTTTACCACCTATCTTTTTTTTTTAGAAACTTATGAGAGTACACATTATTTCTAACACCAGAAGGTTCAAGAAAAGAACCTTTACAAGTTCTCTTTGGGAAAATGGCCATGGAATCCTGAAATGTAATTTATGTGGCATGACTGGCTAATAAGCTTGGGGAGATGGGGGTGGCATCTCGAGTAAATTTATTGCGATTGGGTTTGTATGTGGCCTGAGTCAGATTTGAATAACGGTTGAGGCATTAGCAGTAATAAAGATTTTTCCCTACATAAATATTTTTAGAGTTTAAAAAGAAAATTGTTGCTGTTAGCAAGAGTTTTCCAAAGCTTTCTAGGCACTGATGATATCTGCCATTTCCCAGAATGTAGGGAGTGGTCGCACTATCATTTCATTTATATTTGCAAGTCCCATCAGCGGCCTTTCGGTTTAATTGTCGTGACTGGACTTAATGGCTAAGAAAAGAAACTGAAATGCATCATACATAAATAGAAAATAATGAGAAATGTAACTTATGCACTTTTAAATAATTTTATTATAATGACGACTGACTTTTCGGCTTCAAGCTAACTTTAGGCTATTCCTTCATATGTTGGTGCAAAACTAACCAATCATGCACTAAATTGACCAGAGGCAATTTATGTGAATAATTATTAGTAGTTGCCTGCACAGGAAGCCATCCTAAAAGGGAATGTTTGAAAATCCAACTGTCAGACCAAATATAAAGGGATGTGGGCATTTGATGGCGAGTGGTTGTATATGGTGACTCACATTGTTTTAAGCTTTTTTTTTGTAGGGCTTCAGAATGGATTTTAAGTGCATTCCCTCTTTGGCAAGGCTGTGGGAGGAGGAGGAATAGCATGCAAAAATGAAGCAAAATATTAAAAGCCAATATGGAGAAACAAAGCAGATTGTGTGGGGAAAAATAGATCTGCATCATTTAGAACCATCATGGGCCTCTTTCTGCCTCTCTACTTTCACCGGTACCCAACCAGCTGTTTAATGGCTGGCAAAATGGGTGTGTGGCTGCCTGTGTGAAGAGGGTGCCCTGTTTGGAACTTCAGGGCACCTCGTACAGAGGGAAGTAGTGCAGGTGATGATCAGGGTTAATTCTGTGGAAGCAACCAACAGGACCTAAAAGCAATGATCTCCCTAAATTTCCTTTGTCGTATTGAACCTGTTTTTTTCAATTTGTGGTACCTGAGGGAATGTCGCACTGTCAGAGATACTGTCTTTCTATTGAGACATTAAACCATGGTCCCATCTGCTCTCTCGGGCAGATGTAAAAGATTCCATGGCACTATTTCGAAGAAGAGCTGGAGAGTTATCCCAGGTGTCTTGGCTAATAGTTATCTCTCAATCAACATCCAAAAAACAGATTATCTGGTCATTATCATGTTACTGTTGGTAGGAACTGGCTATATACAAATTGGCTGCCCCACTTCCCACATTACAATAGTGACTACACTTCAAAAAGCATTTAATTGGCTGTGAAGCGCTTCGATATGCCTGGTGATGAAAGGCGCTATATAAATGTAAGTCATTGCTTTCTGACATGTGCGGTACCTAAAAGGGGCCAGCTTGTGAACAGCCTGTAAGTACCTCATGATTGCTGCATGGCAGCTTAGAGGGTACATCCTCCAGACACTGGTGCAGAGGACATCAGACTTTAAGGAAGCTGGAAGGGCAAGACATTAGATAGATGGCCCAAAATTTACTTTTAACCTCACCTAAGAAGCAATTTATTGTAGACCATGATCAGGTTGGATTGCACCAATATTTTCTGAAGTAGTACATAACCCTACAAACTGACCTTTCCCTGTTTTCCTTCAGAGTACAACTGTTCTCTCTTGTGCACAATTGATCTAATAAATCCTGAAGAGACAGATGCAAATGAGTTCCAGTAGGTGGTGCTATTTGGCGATCATTTGGACGAGCTTCTCCTTAATGCCAGTTTCTAAGATCCGAACTTGGTTTGAACATATTTAACTCGTTACTTAACTTGCAGCTCTAACAGTAGGATTATTTCAAATCCTAGCTTTGTGTACTGGTAGTGAAAGTAGAGAGGCAGAAAGACGCCAATGATGGTTCTAAATGATGCAGATTTATTTTCAGCAAATCGCTTTTAAAGCTATAGTCCATTATCATAGATTTTAGTTATGTTATCCGTCACCAAACAATTAAATTTTTGCAGGAAGATAATAGCTCTGCATTTTGCTGCAATCTAACGTTATTATGACATACAAAAGCAAAATACTGCAGATTCTGGAAATCAGAAATAAAAACAGAAAATGCTGGAAGTACTCAGCAGGTCAGACAGCATCTGTGGAGAGAGAAACAGAGTTAAAGCTTCAGGTCAGTGACCTTTCATCTGAAGCGTAACTCTGTTTCTGTCTCCACAGATGCTGCCAGACCTGCTGAGTATTTTCAGCATTTTCTGTTTTTATTACTGTGACATAACCTGAAATGGCTGTACTGCCTTCCTGGCTCCTAATATTAGCTTTTTTTCTCTTGTCACCTCTCTTTTAGATATGTAGAATTCAATCTAGTTTATGACCGAGGAACAAAGTTTGGTCTTGCAACTCCAGGATCGAGGATTGAAAGCATTCTGATGTCTCTCCCACTGACAGCTAGGTAAGGGATCAGCACGGGTACTCACATTTTCGCCATCACTTGTCCATTAACTTTTATGGTATTACACTGAGATGCAGTGACATCGTTTAAGCCAAGGGGTTAGATCCATAATGATGGATTAAGTGAAGTTGTGCTGGTTTTAATTAACACTGTTTCCTATTAGCATAATGTATACTCTCCAAGATTCTGAAAGATTAGTTATTTTGAATTACTAACAAAAATATGAAAAAGTTTATACCACTTTTGCTATTTGTCCCTGCTGTGTATTCTCATTCTATCTCATAGACTTATTCTGTCTCATAGGTGAAACCTATGGATGGTCTTGATATTTCTAACCCTGAAATCCCATTCCCCAAAATACATTTCATAGTTGGAAGGGGATTTGTTTGTGAAAAAATTATTTCCTTCTGCTAACAAAACCAAATAGCCCTCCTTTATCACCTCTTTATTTCCTTAGTTCCCTCTCCTCATTGGCTACAAGAGCAGGTCAGAGGCTTGAAATTCTGCAATAAGTATCTCACCTCCTGACTCCCCAAAGCCTGCCCACCATCTACAAAGCACAAGTCAGGAGTGTAATGGGTGCAGCTCCCACAACACCCAAGAAGCTTGACACCATCCAGAACAAAGCAGCCCACTTGATTGGTACCACATCCATAAACATCCACCCACTCCACCACCGACGCACAGTAGCAGCAGTGTGTACCATCTACAAGATGCACTGCAGGAATTCACCAAGGCTTCTTAGACAGCATCTGCCAAACCCATGACTACTACTATCTAGAAGGACAAGGGCAGCAGATAGAAGGGAATACCACCACCTGGGAGTTCGCCTCCAAGTCACTCACCATCCTGACTTGGAAATATATCACCATTCCTTCACTGTCACTGGATCAAAATCCTGGCACTCCCTCCCTAACAGCACTGTGGGTGTACCTACACCACATGGACTGCATCGGTTCTAGAAGGCCGATCACCAGCACCTTCTGAAGGGCAACTAGGGATGAGCAATAAATGCTGGCCCAGCCAGCGAAGCCCACTTCCCATAAATGAATATATATTTTTAAAAATGCTCTTATCTGATGGCTAACCTATGTTCTTGAGCTATGCTAAAATGACTATAAGATAGTGTTTTTGACAATGGAGGGGACATGATAGATAAGGTCTCCCATTCAATGACATAATTCTAAGTTAGGAGCAAGCAGAAAGTGAATTTTGATGCAAAACTTAGACAAGATGATGGAGGGTGGAGATTAGAGGAAGAGGACAAGAAACCAGAGAAGCACGTAAAACACCAAAAAAGAAACGTTTCTCATGCTTTGATTTAGCATACAAGTCTGCTCTAATAGAGGGAGATGGTGATCGAGGGCAATTCAAACACAATTTTGGAGTGAGAAATTGTACTTTCAGCCTATTTATCACACTTTTAGTTTGCAATATTGGATCAAAAGTTGCAATCAAAATAATGGTGAGGCTTTATTTAAGGTCAAATGCCACAGCAACTTCAGGTGAGGGCAGATGCACAAGAATCAACAAGTTACTGTCGGCAATGCGCTGCTTCACCATTTTCATGACAAAAGCTGCACCTCACTGTCTGGCTTCTTGTTCAAATGTATTAAGCGGTGTGAAGCTCCTGTACTTAAACAATAGATACAACATAACCTCACCAATGAAATTGTCATTGTAAATCTATTTCAACTCTTTTAACGAGATTGCAAGTGTTAATTACTGCCCGTTAACCACTCTGGCACTGAATATAACTATTACATTAGTGGATTTTTTCTGAGTGTTATGACTGCACTTTATTCATATTCCATGTTTGATTTTGTCCTGCAGGTGGGAATACATGCATAATCCTGCCAAGGGCACAAAAGAGGCAGAAATTATAGAGGTACTGAAAAATCCCAAAGACTGGGTCCATTAATGCAGCTAAACAAGGCTGCTCCATGTTAAACCTGAAAGCAGAAAGGCTTTCAATTTTATTTTGCTGCACTGTTTCATAAAATTAAGGTAATATGTGTAACACTGAGTTTAACACAGTGGCTATATATTCATTGTCTTTTTTTTGTATCAGGAAAATGTACTGAAATTGTTTCCAGCAGAATTGGATTATGTTTAAACAAGTGAACTAAGTATAAATATGTAATTTTTTAACTACCTTTAAACTACCATTTGAGGTGATCAGAGGTGGACGAAAGCAGTTTCTAAATACAACATAAACAAAGACCGAGCAATAGACTTTCTGCTGTTTTCATTGAAAGGGTTAGGAAAGAAGAGCCATATCTCTACCAGTCATCAAAAATCTCAGCAGCGTGCATTCTGCCTTGATACAGAACTGAGTCACAATCATGTGTGCCAACCTTGCAAAAATTATTTTATGTATTGTAAGTCTTGTCAATTTTTTAAAAGCCTGTGAACTGTTTTTTATATAAGAGCAATAAATTGGAGATCAATGGAATTGACTACTTTAATACGCTGGTGTGTTTCTTAAAGACTGTTTCCTTTATAATAGATGTAATGTTATTATTTCCTGCAACATTAGAGCTAAGTTTATATTTGTAAAAATTTGGATATTAAAAAGATGGAAGTGGAAAATATTTATTTTCAATATATGATAAATAGAGATTCAGAGTTTTTAATACTCTAGACTCAGTGAAATAAAACATCACAATAGAAATTGAAGGTGACATTATTTGAGAAACTTTCATGGATTATTTCCATATTTTTTGGATTTGCTTTCATTCATTCCAGACAGTGGCATTTTTGAATGGTGCATGTACTGAATTGTTAATTGTTTCAGAGCTATTAAAGGCCAATAACTTTTGATACTTTGATATCACACTGTGCATTACACGCTGAATGTAATAAACTCAGCCATTCTGATTTCTTCCTTTTTGTGTCTTTCTTTGATTTCATGAATCTTGCACTTTTTTTATGATTAATGTCTTTTTATACTTGATCAGACTTGGCTTAAATCACTAGTCCGAGATCATTGCTTGCTCACTCCAGGGCACTTCTTTGTTCTGGCCTTATATGTTTTGATTATATATCAATTTGTTTTACTGTTTGTCCTGGCTATTATAGAAAATTAGTATTTTAGTAAGATATGCTTATAGTAGTCTTTTAGGAGTGGCTAATAAAATGACTAACATCCATGTAAATGGAGGTATTCATGCCATCTCCCAAGTTAATGAAAACTATTTTGGAAAGAAGGCACCAAAACCAGAATTACATTTTACCCATTACCACAAATTAAGTTAAAAGGCAAGGTTTTTATGTAGAATTATCCTAAATACTAAACATTAATTTGTACACCTATCTTACCTACCATTCTTTGTAGCCATCTTCTTGTGTGCTCTTATTTCCTACATTGCCACAATAACCACACTTCAAAAGTATTTAATTGGCTGTAAAGCATTTGGGACACCTTGAGGTTTTGAAAAGTGCTATATAAATCTTCCTTTCTCATTGCAATAACACCATGAATGAGAATTTCAGGTGATTGCATAAGGGTTATTGTGATTAGTTGAGTGTTGCACACAGTGATTTTAACCCTTCCCGCTCAGTGGAAACAATGCGGAGAAGTTGAAGTCGAGCAGCTGCATTTCTTATTCACTTCCTGATTTTAAATCTGCTAGTTTGGATGGTAGATGAAGTGCCCACCAGACTCCCAACTAATAGATATAATGGGACCTCGGTGGCATTTAAACTGACATTCTGAGCATAGCACCCACCTGCCACAGTTGCTCTGTCTCATGAACTGGTTTGCAAGGGGGCGGTGGGGGGGAGGCCCATTGAGATAACTTGCAAAAATAAATGTCCCAAGTGGGGCTCAAGGAGTGTCCCAACACATTCCACCTCCTAGAATTATCTTGCTGGTTGGACTCAGTTTCTAATGCTGACAGGCAAGTCCGGGTTGTCAGATTTTCTCTCTCTCTCTGCTGGCCAGCTGCTGCTTTCTGACCGACTAGATTCAAATGAGGCTTATCAATAAAAATCTCCTGGGCCTCCGAGTCATTCCCAAGGAGGATTTCTGTCCACTTCCAACAGCTACCGCTCCACCCCATCCCCCGGCCATGTTAAAACATTCCCAAATATATTTGCTTCTAGCTATTTTTTTTTACCACCTTTTGAGTTTCAATCAGAATCTCTTTGTGCCATATAACATAATTATTTCTTAAATTATGTAATTTTTTGATATTCGTTCATGGGATGTGGGCATCATTGGCATTGAGGAGGCTCTGGTAGAGGTAGTTCTGTGCTGCCTTTTTTTCATTCTTTCACAGGATGAGAGCATCCTTGGCTGAGCCAGCATTTTTATTGTCCACCCCTAATTACCCTTGAGCAAATGATGGTGAACTGCTACAATCTGTGTGGTGTAGATACCCCCACAGCACTGTTAGGGAGGAAGTTCCAGGATTTTGATCCAGCGACAGTGAAGGAACGGTGATATGTTTCTAGGTCTCGATGGTACATGACTTAGAATGGAATTTTCAGGTGGTGGTATTCCCATCCATCCGTTGCCCTTGTTCTTCTAGATGGTAGAGGTTACAGGTTTGGAATGCACTGTAGAAGAAGGAGCCTTGGCAAGCTGCTGCTGTGCAAATTGTGGTGGTACATTATTGCCACTGGTGGTGGAGCTAGTGAAAATTTAAGATAGTGGCTGTGGTGCCAATCAAGCACTTGCTTTGTCCTACACGTGAATTGGGAACAACAGCCATTCAGCCCCTCAAGCCTGCTATGCCATTGAATAAGATCATGGCTAATCTGATTGTGGCCTCAACTTCACATTCAACCTATCCCTGATAACCTTTGACTCCCTTGTTAGTCAAGAATATATTCATCTCTGCCTTTAAAAATATTCATTGACCCTGCCTCTGGGGAACAGACTTCCAATAATTAATGACCCTCTGAGAGAAAAAAATTCTTCCCATATCTATTCTGGATGGTGTTAAACTTCTTGAGTGTTGATGGAGCTGCAAGTCAAGAGTATTCTGTCACACTGCTCATTTGTGTCATGTAGATGGTGGACAGGCTGTGGGGAATCAGGAGGTGAGTTACCCTCCACAGAATTCCCGGCCCTGCTCTTGTAGCCACAGTATTTATATCACTTCCAGCTCAGTTTTTGGTCAATGGTAACCCCCCCACCGCCAGATGTTGATAGCGGGGAAATTAGTGACGGTAATGCCATTAAATGTCAAGGGGATTAAGTTAGATCATCGCATGTTGGAGATGGTCATTGCCTGGTACTTGTGTGGTGTTAATATTATTTGCCACTTATCAGCCCAAGACTGGTTGTTGTCCAGGTCTGGCTGCATATGGATATGAACTGCTTCATAGGGCAGAATTTTCTGCCTGTCGGGCGGGAGGGCCCAACCCAATCTCCAGTGGGGAGCCGATCCCCACCAGCGAAGTGGGCCCTGCCGCCATTTTAATGGGGGGGCTAATTAAGGTCCGTCCAGCATGACGTCCGGCGGTCCTGTGCAGGTGGGGGGAATTCCCTAAAAGCGAGAGTGCACTCTTTTGCGCATGCGCACGAAAGAGCGCACATCCCCCTGAGGCGAAGTGCTGCCTCAGGGAGATCGCTTCCACTTTGAAAAATATTAAAAATAGAAAAAAAAAATTCCCTAACATGTCCCCCTCATGTGACAATGTCACGTGATGGGACATGTTCATAATTTACAGAATAACTTTATTAAAATTTTTTAAACCCTGCATGAAACCTCATGCCGCCGCTGGATGAGGTTTCATGTTTTCTCTATTTGCCGCCAGGGCTCCTGGCCAACCCGCCAACCTTAAGGTTGGATGGACAGGGCCTTTAATTGCTTAAATGATCCTGTCAGTGGCCTCAATTGACCATTGACAGGTCGGCGGGCCCGCAGCTGATTTGGTTATGTCTCCGCCTTCCTGAAAATTTAAACGTCATTCCGTATCATTTTACACGTCGGCGAGCGGGCCCCGCCCCCTGCTTGCTGACGGCAAAATTCTGCCCACAGTCTGTGGAGTTATGAATCCTTTTGAACATTGTGCAATCACCTGTGAACTGTTGACGGAAAGTCATTGATGAAACAGCTGAAAATGGTTTGGCCTACGACACTACCCTGAGGAGCTACTGCGATGATGTCCTGTGCTGAGAAGATTGGCCTCCAACAACCACGAGCATCTTCCTTTGTGCTAGCTATGCCTCCAACCAGTGGAGAGTTTTCCCCTGATTCCCATTGACTTCAATTTTGCGAGGGCTCCTTAATGCCACACTTGGTCAAATGCTGCCTTGATATCAAAGGCAGTTACACCCATGGGCCAAGGCTGCAATGAGATAATGAGGTCAGGAGCCAAGTGGCCCTGGAAGAATCCAACCTGATGAACAGGTTATTGCTGAGTAAGTTCTGCTTGATAGCACTGTCAATTACATCTTCCATCGTGTTGTCTATAATTGAGAGTAGACTGATGGGGATATTAATTGGCCAGATTGAATTTGTTCTGCTTTTTTCTGGACAGAACATTACTATGCAATTTTCTAACTTTGTCGGGTGGATGCCACTGTTTTACTGTGCTGGAACAGCTTGGCTAGGGTGCAGTTGGATAGCACAAGTCTTCAGTTCTGCAGGCATTATTGAGGAAGGGATGTTTGTTTCGTCACGTTTCCATGAATAACTTTGTTCGGTTTGAGTCAATGAGCTTAACTTTACGTCTGAATATTCTCTGGATACTGAGGTGTGGTGTATCCCTTTCACGTAACTTCATTCATTGCTGTTTTTATAACTCTATTTGGTGGCAGGAAATGGACAATCAGCATGTGACTACTATGGGCTGAATTTTACAGTGGAGTGGAGTGGGGGTGGTGGGGGGGGGGCTGTATTGCTTGCACCCCCAGAAGAAAAAGCTATTTTTTTTTTAATAGGTTACCCTGTGGCAGCCTTAACAAGCTGAGGATCGGACTTCTGCCATCTCAGTGGAAGGAAGTCCCACCTTCGAGAACAGCCAGACAATCTGATTGGCCAGCAGCTCTTGCAATCTCAGCAGCGCCAGAAGAGAGCAGTGGGCGCTGCCGGGATTGTAAAAAGTCCAAGGAAGATCAAAGATTCAAAGATGGACACCGAACTGAGTCCAGGATTTTTAGAAGGGATGGATCAGGCACCCCGGGGAGGGGGCTGGGGGCGGTGGGGGGGGGGGGGGGGGGTGGTGGGCGGTGGGTAGGGGGCTGGAGGGGGAATGGGGAGGGGCTGGGGGGGGAGGGGCAGGGGGCTGGGGGGAGGGAGGGGGATGATTTTAGAGGCCAGGTAAAGGGGCACAAAGGAGTGTGGTTACGATCTTAAGGAAAGTGACCTGATGCGCACAGGGCACCCGCAAAGGAAATACCCACTCCTTCCTTCCCGCCCTTTCACTAACTTGGGTAAAAAGAGGGCCGGCGTTCTCGTCTGCCTTCCACTGCCCAGCGTAATATGCTGGTGGGAGGTGAGGTAAGGCTCTTAACTGCCACTTAATTGGGTAGTTAATAGCCTCAATAGTCTTGAGGGTGAGTGGGCTAGCTGGTGCCTTACCCGCCCACCATATTATGACGGAAAGCTCAGGGGTGGGCAGGAAGATGGTGGACTGGCCATTTTATTTTATTTCCTCCCCCACCATGTCGCCCCCCCCTCCAAATACAGCTGCCTTGGAAGGCTATAAAACTCCCCCCTGTATTTCTGCACCTCTATCCTCGGGTACATAAACATTTTTATTCTCTTCATATGACCCATATTAAAAGCCTCAAGTATCCTTTGATGATTTTTCCTTCGACATACTTAATTTGGCTCGACGGAGCCTACATTATATATAGTAAGTTATTTTCTAAATTTGAGAAGGCAAATCTTGTATTCTGAAGCCCAAATAAGGAAACTGAATGCTGCTTGCTCACTGCCCACTTTTATTTAACAAAGCCTCACTCAAAGCTGCAATGTGCAACTGAGGGTGTGATAATCCTGACACAAAGAGCGTGAACAATCCTTTTAAGCTATGTTTAAGCAAAGAATAAAATAGATAACATTTTGTTCAAATGGATTTACTCCATGGACTAGATCAGTCAGTAGTTAAGGTGGGAGCCAGCTGTAAAGTTTCAAGATACTCAGTGTATTATGTCTCATAACAATTGCGTTAATAAAATACATTTTATTATTCACGGCCTTGGGGACAGAAAGTTTAGGTTGTCAATCAAGATTCTATGAATAGCAATTCACACCCCCCGCCAGCAGAGATGAAAGGCATTGTAAATGGTGACCCTGTTGATACTAGTTCTTTCATATTAGATATACTGGCAGGTCTCTGGGAGGCCAGATTAGAATTACAATTTCTCAGACAATTTGTCAACATCCCAAAGAAATTTATTAAGGAAAAGCACCCAGCATTGACTGACGTTCTGATGATGCTGGACAACACCAGGACTGTATTTCTTGTTTATAGTACTTCAATAAGGCAGTAACAGATTTGATGTATACTTCCAGCATTTTTGCAAAAAGTGGTGAAATACCATTTTTTATTGCAAAAGGAAATTCATATCATGCAGACCCATGAAGGTTTAAGCATCTATCCAGCTGATAAGTTGGTTAAAATGAACGAAACTAAAGTGAACAACTAAAATTGTGCTTGAAAGAGAAGCAAGTTTAATTTAATGGAGATATTTAATAGCTGCCATAATTTATCACTTGGCTACAATATGCCATTGTCCATGAACAGTTTGAGTGAAACTGGCCTGATTATCCTCTACTGTTTTTGGGTGCAGGGGTCACAATTTGTTACCCACACAAGCCTGTTCTTGTTGAGGCAGACTGCACTTTGTTTCCCACCTTGTTTTTCTTCTCTTCTCTGCTCCTTTCTGTGTGTATTTAGGAAGAGGTTATCAGCTATTGTATCTCCTATTTTATAGGTAAATGCATTCTCATCTGGTGTGCACTCCGAAAATAGATCAATTGACACAATTTGCCTCCATATAGTGACTTTTCCTTTAAGCTATTGTACATCAGCACGTGACTCATACACAGCTGCAAACCATCCCTGTCCCAAGGTTCCAGGAGGAACTATTCAGTACTCATAGTTAAATCTGAAAAGACAGAAAATGTTGGGAAAGTATAGCAAGTCAGTCAGTGTCTGAATGAGAAAGAGAGACTAATGCTGGAGCTTCCATCAGAACATGAAGGTTTACACCTGAAATGTTAAACTAGCTTGCCCAAAACTCTGTGACCATCATGGCGGACTCAGGGTGCACTTGGGGCATGGAGCAGAGTTTGGTGTAGGACTGGTTACTTCTAAGTCTTTATCCCATTTGTGCAGCTGCAGGATGTCCTGAGGGTTAGCTGTTCCTCCACCTGTCCTCTTTGAAGCTGACTTTACAGAAGGACTGGAAGGATAACCCCACCTGCAAAGATTTCCGCCAGTTCCATTTCTGGTGCCCTGAATGGATTGTATACCTGTATAAGGAAAATTTAAGAGGTAAAGCTAGTGACTTTGAAGCTGTATTACTGATGTGGCAGCATGCCGTGGCTTCAATGCCTCCTCCATGCACATTACAGATATTTCTTTCCTTTCATTCCACCCTGTTTTGTTACTCTTGCTCAGTCAGAACTACTTCTTCATTTGCTCCCGCAACCAATAAGTTAACAGTCTACCTATCTCCACTAATTCAAGTGGAAGCATTGTGTTCAACCCCCCCCAACATCATTCTCTACTGCTCCTCCTGCAGACTTCCTTTGGTAGAGTGGGCATTTCTTCAATTTATTCTAAGCATGGATTAAGAAAATTGGGTCTGTTTGCATTATAACAGAAGAGATCAACAAGTGCTATTTAAAATTAAGCAGAAAGAATAAGAGTAGATAGGCTCCTTAGGCAGCACCTTCCAAACCCACAATCGCTACCATCTAGAAGGACAAGGGTGACAGACACATGGGAACACCACTTGGAAATTCTCCTCTAAGCCGCTCCCCATCCTGACTTGGAAATATATCGTTATTCCTTCACCGCCACTGGGTCAAAATCCTGGAATTCCCTCCCGAACAGCACTGTGGGTGTTACACCACAGGGACCTCAGCGGTTCAAGAAGGCAGCTCACCACAACCTTCTCAAGGACAATTAGGGATGGGCAATAAATGCTGGCCAAGCCAGCGATGCCCACATCCCGTAAATGAATTTTACAAATGAAAGAGACTGAGGGGTCAAGAACAGTTTGACATAGAAGTAAGATCAGCTTTGAGAGATTCAGGACAGAGCAGGAGAAAAAAATTACACAGGATTGTGTGCTTGTAATTTTATGGCAGTAATGCACTGCCCATTCCTGGTGAGAAATGTGAGAAGCTGCATAGCATTAAACTTTATGTTCATACAGCAGCAAAACTCTCATATGTTTCTAGACAGACATTATGATTAGCTGCTTCATCTTATTTCCAAATACTCCCACTGCCCATTCTGCAACACTGATGCCAGCACTGGTGATGGAAGCATCTATCCTTGTGTGTACAATGTTTATTCTGGCATAAAATTCGTCCAATGACTAGACGAATTTTGGCACCAGTTTTCTGATATTCTATTCGTTGGCTCGTTGGGTTTACTTGATAGATGTTGGTATCTTTACAGGGTATCCCCTGAGTAGAGTTACAAATATAAATAGAACTAGTGTGTTATGTATAGTCAGGTAGTAAAGTATCCGCACATTTGGAAAATAGCAATAATTATACTCATGGAGCTCTGAGTATAATCAGATCAGTTTCACTCAAAATGTTCATAGATAATGGCATATTGTTGCCAAATGACAGATTACAGCAGCTATTAAACATCTCCATAAAGTTGACTTTGCTTCACTCTCCAGCACAATTTTATATATAAATTCTGGGCAAATATTGTCTTGCAGTTTTGTTTAAATTACTTAATTTTTATGTAAATAGTATGGCCAATGAGTCAAAAGGAAAGCAATTTTTCTTTTCATGTAATTATTGTTTTGTTTGTCTCCCAGGGAGGAATCAGCACAGTCCAATATTGGGCAGGGAAAGCAACGTTTGATCCACCAACAGCAATGGTGGCTTTTTCCGCAATATCACGCGGCACTTTGTTGAAAAAATGCAAAGGCATGAATTTCACATCGGATCATTGGCAGGGTGGGCTTGGATTCACCCGCCCCACATGACCTCAGGCCTTCAGAAATTGGGCGCCATATTTAAAGGGTGCCCCTGCACAGAGCTAGCACTCTCTAAGGGATCAAAAGCTGCTGGAAATTTATAGCTGCCAAAGGGAGGAAACATGCCGCCCCCAAGTTTAGCATTGCTTCCCTCGAGCGCCTACTGGATGCTGTGGAGGCCTTTCCCGAATTCCTCTACCCACACTCTGGGTGAGCACCAAAAAGCTAGGTCACCAATTCAGCATTGGAGGCAGTGGCAGCACTGGTCAGTGCCAACGCCCTGCAAAAAAGGACAGCCACCCAGTGCTGAAAGAGGACGAATAATCTCTTCCATTATGCCAGGGTAAGTCATTCTTCTCATCACTCTCAACTCACACACTCACAAACCTATCACACATCCACAGGGATCTCACTCACTGCCAGTTCAAGGGACATCACCATTCATTCCTTTACACATACCTTCATCAGCCATGTGGATTGTATCCTCATCCCGTCCATGGCACCACTCAGCACCCACACATGCCAGGCATCCTTCTCATCCGGCCCGTCAGGCGCCCTGCTTACACTCTCTCCATCTGTCTTCATGCTGGACAAGCTGGCACACAACAAAAGGGGGAGGTGGCAGACTGGTGGAGGAATGCCTGACATCAAGGTCCTCACAGACTTTGAAAATAGAGTCAGACAGCTGGCCAGAGAAGATCTGGACCATTCCTGCACTGACAGGTCAGCAGTGCTCAACCAAGTAGGTATCCAGCAGTGCAACATGCATTGAACAACCATAACAAAAACAGAATTACCTGGAAAAACTCAGCAGGTCTGGCAGCATCGGCGGAGAAGAAAAGAGTTGACGTTTCGAGTCCTCATGACCCTTCAACAGAACTTGAGTTCAAACTCAACTATGAACAACCATGCTGTGAGTGATGTGTCCTGTTTCACAAGCCACTGCCGTGCGCTAATTATCTCTCTTTCGCAAGCACATATGGGAAGCAGCTGAGAAGCTCCACAACCCAGGTCCTCGATCCCAGCCCCGAGGACACCACGGAAGAGGAATCCACAGACACCAACATTGAAGACCCATCACAACGTTCACCCACACCCTCCACCAGCGCAGAGACACACACCTCGGTGGGACCTAGTTCCAGAGTGGCCTTGGGGTCACAATCTGGTGAGCACATTACACTGTTTGATCCACAGCAGGCGGCAAAAGGGACTTCCCAGGTTTCCGGCACTCGGAGGACTGTTGGAGGCCAGAAGTCTGCTGAGTCCAAGTCAGATGACGAGCCCCTAGACTCAGTCACACCTCACTTGCTGGAGCTGCAAAGGCAAGCTCAGGAACATCAGGAAGGGATGTCCATTGCACTCCTCAGATTGCAAGACATGATGGAGGAGTCCGTCCGCCTTTAGATTGAGGTGATAGCACCAGCATACCAACGCACCAAGATCAAAACTGGTAAGATGACGACCTCCATGGAGACCTTGGTCCAGGACATTGGACCTGCACAGCTGCAGGACCTGCATCTATCGCTGATGCACTTGCTGGCATCAATCAAGTCAATGCAAGACCCGGGAGGGGCAGCTTGAGCTCATTCCAGCTGCCCCGTCTTCTCAAGGAGTCAACCAGAAGCCCTCGGGCACCCATAGGGAGGAGGATCAGCAGGAGTATACCCCGGGACCATCCACATAGGTGACTCCAGGAGTGTCCCACTGATCCGATTCCCCTCTTCCTGTGACCCCAGCAGCTCCAGCTCCACAGACCAAGGATGGTGCCACTGCCACACAGCAGGACCCTGAAAGTAGTCCAGGGCCCTCCAGGTCTCAGCCCTCCAGAGGACACTTGCCAAGGTCATCACAGACAATAGAGCGTAGCGGTCAGCAGGATACCTCCACCTTCGCTGTGGATGTCAGGCAAGCACCAAGACATTGTGGCATACTTAGAGAGGTCAAGAAGATTTAGTTACACAATGTGGGCATGGGTGTTAATCACTTGTACTTAATGTTGACCATTGTGAATACACTCACAACAAAATCTCCTTGTCTATGGCTCTTTGTTATGTTGAGCAGTGTTCATGTCAATCAGATGTGAAACCTTGCTTCCTGCACAAAATGAAGGCTACTGTCCTGGCAGCCTGCCAAAAGATCAAGTTGTCTTAAAGTCCATGTGCCCACTGTTTCTCAGCAGCCTCTCGAAGATATGAGCCTCTTCACTGAGTGTATGTGTGCTGCCCTCAGTCAAACAGGTGTCAGATGTTCCCAGAAGCAATGTGAAGATCTCAGGAATGTCCTCACTGCATCTTGTCATCATCCTCCTGGAATCTTGTAGCAGTGAGGGCCTCACAATTACGCCTATCTCACCTGGCCAGATAACAATGGCCTCATTGCCTGCGCCCTCGCCTTCCAAGACGTTATCACCTTTGTCTTCCTCCTTATTGGAGGAGACCTGCAGCTCTTGCATCTCCTCATCACCAATGTCCCCCCAACCTTTGCATCACCAGGTTGTGTAGCGCCCAGCAAGCCACTATGATGCACTGCACCCACTGGGGAGTTTACTGCAGCGCTCCGCAAGATGTGTCCAGGCACCGGAACCTAATTTTCAGGATGTCAAAGGTGTGCTCAACAAACTCTGGGTAGTGGCATGAGCCTCACTGTACCTTCTCTCACCAGGAGTCTGAGGCTGCCGCACGGGCATCATTGACCACGTCCTCTCTGGTAGGTCTTGTCCCCGAGGAGATAACCCTGCCGCCTGTGTGGTCTCTGGAAAACGTCAGGGATCTGAGACCTGTTGAGGATGTACGAGTCATGGACACTTCCACACACCTGCATGATCCGTTTGTTATGGTCGCAGACCAGCTGAACATTGAGATAGAGAAAGCCTTCACGGTTCACATGCTGGACTGTTTGTTGCCAGAGAGATTTAAGAGACATATGGGTGCAGTCAATGGCACCCTGCACCTGTGGAAATCTGGAAATCTGAGCAAATCCCAGCATTCTTGGCTTGCCTGATCCCTGTCAAAATTGAAAAATGCATGTGCCTTGGCAAAAAGGGTGTCCATGACCTCCTGGATACATTTGTGGCTGGAGGATTGTGAGATCCTGCAAAGGTTCCCAGTTGAGCACTGGAAGAAGCCACTGCTGTAGAAATTGAGTGTGGCGGTAACTTTGCCAATGGCAGTGGATGCCCTCCAAGGTCCCCTTGGTGCCGAATCCTGCAGAAGGTGACATATGTGTGTGACCAGGTCGCTTGACATGCGCAGGCATCGGTGACATTTGGTCTCGCTCATCTGCAGGTAGCACGTGCACCATCTGTATACCCTGGGTCTAACGATGTGCCTATAAACGGCGGCTCTGTGGGGCTCACCCTCTGTGTACGGAGGAGGCCATACTGCCCCTTGGTCTTGAAGATTCTGCTCCTCCCTCTGGCGAGCCAGGTGCCTCCGTCACATTCTTCTCCTTCTGCTCCCCTGCCTATAAACAATTAGGCAGACAGCAAGATCACCAGACTCCATGTTCCTGATAGTCTCCTCAATGCAATATCAAAAAGAGAGGCGCAAGGGTCAGCAATTGTCTCCAATGGACCACTCTTGGTCAAGTCAACGCCTGCAGCTGCCTTTCAAGGCCCCTTAATGCCGGAGAGTCCAGGCCACCACAAGGATGCCCAGTGTTTAGTGTGCACATTGCCTCACATGCCCACTCCCAGCACTGCCCCACAGCACATGACTGAATGGCAGCAGCTTCAGCCACTCAGCCACTGCATCCTGAACTCTTATCTCAGACGCAGGCATTTTCCTGACCTGGACTCCAAGGTTTTGCAGTTTGCTTGAATCATGAGGGTGACTTTTCAATGTCTGCTGAAACATAATGCAAGGGATTAGGAGTGCAACCCTCCTTCAGTGTTTGGTAGCCACCTTCCCCAGCAGAATCCTCAGGCTTGCCCAGTTGCGAAATGGTTCTACAGCACCAGAGCAAACATTTGAGTTTGAGGGGTTAACAGTAGAGGAGCAATCATTGGCACTGTGGGGATTTAGGGCACAATTGCTTGACTACGCTGACTCCAAGCATGTCAATTGAGCTCAAGCTAAACACCCTCACCTGCAGTGGAGTGCTCATCTTTGATATGTTTTGCCATTAGCCCAGCCGTTTTCCTACCCTCCTCCAACCCTGCATGTGTTTGTGCTCAAACTTCAGTCAGTACAGCCAAGACCCCCTTTATACTGTTGCCCTTGTCCCAAGGTTTCCTTCTTCTCCTTCCTCCTTTGCACTGTCGCCCTTGCCCAGTGGTCCCCTTCTCCACTTTCCCCCCTTGCACTGTTGCCTTTGCCCTAAGGTTCCTTTATCCCCAACACTGTTACCCTTGCTCCGGCACCACAAGCCAGCCATGAAGAAGCCACTGCAGAGACTTGCCTGTGCGCCCCCCTCCTCCGAATCCATAGAGTCTCTGGGATCATTGTGAGCACTGAGCAAAGTTGTGTGCACTCACCTCCGAGCTCCCCTCGAAGTTGAGATTGCGAGGCACGTACCTTAGAAAGGCAGTTGTAAATCACGCCGATGTGAAATCATGCCGACGTGGAATTTAAAGTTGACGTGGGGGGATGATTCTGGCATGTGGCCACAATAATGAGTGGCAAATTTATTAAAATTAAGTTCCCGATGTTCGATGGCGGGAAATGTGGCCTGCCATTGACGGGGGGGAGAGATCAATCGCATCCTGTATTTACGAAATCAGGAAACATGACGCGGGCCTTCTCACGAGATCCTCTGATCTCACCACTGAACACATCCATCACGATCAGGCACGAAAAATCCCAGCCCTACTTTCTGTTCGCTTCAGTTTTCTTGTTAAATACCCAGGGCTGAAAATTAGTCTGCACCATTTTTGTGCGTGGGGCCCATGCAAGATTGTCCCATTGAGGCAGGTGGCACTTTGTGCGCTTCATGGAAGCAGGTTGCAAGGGAGGGCAATTAAAGGAGTCTGCCTTGAGGACCTGGCAGCAGTACTGCAAAAAGTTTAATGCATTCGATGGTCAAGGTCATTGAACGCATTTTTGTACTGCCTCCTCATTTCTATGATTTCTGTGTATAGCCCAATGCAACCCATGAGGCTAGCTGGGTACATGCACAATAGGGGGACTAATAGCCTGTGGGGCTAGCAAATGTTGTTACATCTTCAAAGGCTGCCTATCCCTCTTAAAAGGAAGCTGCAATGAATCACAGGAGGCTGCTGCTGGCTGATAGCGGTGCAGTTTTACAAAAGGGCAGAGAAAAGGCTCTCAGGTTCACCAATGCAGTGCTAGAGTTCTTAGTAATGGAGGTGGAGATGAGGAGAGAGGTCATGTTTCCACAGGAGACCTGGAGGGCCACATAGGTAACAAGGGAGGTTGATGCAAGGAGTCTGGCCCTGAGGACCTGGCAACATTATTGAAAGATGTTTAATGACCTCACGTGGGTGGTCAAGGTCAGTGAATGCATCTTTACATAACATACCATTCCCACCACAACCCCAGCCTCTTGTACTGCTCAATGCAGTACACCACCATCACTCAGGACTCACCACTAACATTCACATATCCACTTCACCCACATACACCTTCCAAAGATGCCAGCCATCTCTTGCTGTCTCCACGTATTTCCAGTTATTTAGCTACGGCAGAATTAACACAGAGTCACGCGTCATGAAATTCTTCCTTCTCTCTTGCAGGATGAAGTGACTCACAATAGAAGTGAGAAAGAGGAGCAAGTACATTGTGTTCTCTCTAAGGAGGGAGAAGCAGGATAAATGGGCACATGGATTTGTCAGGATAGTAGGATTCCCAATGGTGTGGGCCCCCTCATCAATGGAGAGAAATATAGGAACTCCATGGGGGACCATGCACAGTACATCATTTTGGTGAATGCCCATTATCTTGGCATCGGGCATGATGCCTTCATTCTGAGGCAGTCAGCCATTCCCACCATCTTTGGATTTCCAAACACAACCAGAGGACACTGTGCTGAGACAAAGGTTACCTCCTGTGCGCGTGGCTGATAAACCTCCTTTGCCACCCAAACCACGAGAGGACAGCAGGGATATAACAAGACGCATGGAGCCATCACAAATGTTATGGATCAGACCATTGGCGTGCTGCAGCAGTGCTTCTGCTGCTTGGACTGTTAAGGGGAACCTGCCCAGTACAGGCCAGAGTATATTGCTAACTTCATGGCGGTCTGCTGAGCCCTTCATAACATTGCCATCCTGAAAGTGCCATTGCCATCAAGAATCCTGAGGCCACCTCAGGAGGAGGAAGAGCAGGAGGCAGGGAGGAGGCATTGGAATGCCTTTGCTCTGGATGAGCTGTCCTCCAGTGTCTATTCAGATGCTGCTTCCCAAACGACTACTTCCCTTTATCACTGCGATTTCACTATTCACCATCTCAATAACCATCTGTTATTCACACTGTTGCTTTGGCCAAGATCCTACAGTAAAAGCCACCCACAAAAAACAATGCATCCAATTATACAAATAGGTTGATCTATTCATACTAATTGCCTGATGGGTGCCTTTGCCTGTCCTAGTGCTCCTAAGCAGTGCTAGGCCAGTGGCTGCAGCTTATCTGACGGAAGGCTGCTGACTTCCACTTGGGGAGATTGCTGATAGCCTTGTGGGATGCCCTGGAGCAGCTCTGGGCCTTGACAGCGCCAGCTCAGCATGGGCAGCAGCAGTCTGGTCGGTTTGTCTCAGAGGCAACTGCAAGGGCACTGGCAGAGTGGCAGTGGCAAAAGAGGATGACAGGTTTGTGCACCACGGAGTCACTGCCACTGCTCCAGTGCAGCGCATCAGCAATCCTTGTAATCAGCTGGAGGACAGATTGCTGGAATGTAGCAACAACCTGAAGGTCCCTTTGAACACTGAGACCCACAGCCATAATGGCAGCATTTTGAGCCTACATGGCAGGGAGCATTGAGCTCGTGGTTTCTGCCTGTGGAAGCTGCAGTGGAAGTTGAGGCAGTGGGCTACCAGAAGCTGCATCGTGGCTCTGTCCACAGGTGTTCCCGTAGAGGTGGTCACCACTTCCAAGCTGACAAGGATGCATTACAAGATCTGTCACATTGGAGCTGGACTTCTTTATGTTTCTTGACAATGATAGGACACTGTCTGACAGGCCTGCCAATGCGCTATGTAGCAAATGTTCATCAGTGTTCTCCTCTAGGCTGCCTTAGGATAAGGAAGTCCTTTTGTGAGTTATGTGTATCGTTAGCAATCTTGCCCTCCAGTGAGCTGACACATGACCTATCCTTTCTCCCTGGCCTAGCTGAAGCTCACTTGTGCCCAGTGACTCACCAGCATGTGCAGATCATGACTCGATTCTAAAGTTCATGAAGTATCAGTACCTGAGCTGGTTGCTGTGTGGCAGATCAAGTCACAGGGTGAATCCTTCAGTGGTGTGCTTTTTCTCTCTCTCTCTCACTCTCCCTCCTGGCACTGTTGTGGCTGGGCAGTTCTTGAAAGCATAAAATCAAAAGAGGAGGGTTGAGGTGAGGAAGTGGGGGGTTGGGGTGGAAAGCAAGAGGTCCATGGTCACACCACCTGCAGCTTGCACTTCAAGCCATCTAGCAGGGTGAATGTGAGATGTGAGTTGAGAAGCAGCATAAGACAGTTACATACCATCATCCTGAATGTTCTCAATGAAGCCAGATGCTATGGGCTCTATTGCAGCTGACTCCACGATGTGGAAACCATCTCAGGGGACAAGGCATGCCTGTCTCCACCTCAGCAACACCCCACTCCCCATCCCCTACCCTTCAACCAGCTCTGCTCTGCCTTCTCCTATAGTGTGCAACCTTGTCCTGCAAGAGAGAAGGCAGAGTGTCAGTGACTGTGTTGCTATGTGACTGACATAGCTGAATAGCTGGAGATATGTGAAAATATCAAGAGTGGGTGTGAGGCGAACACTTTTGGAAGGTGTATGTGAGTGAGATGGAGAATCTGTATTGTAGAAAAGTTTAGGTTTAATAATTAGCTTGTAGTTTAGTTATGTGTAATGATTAAGCATTCAAAGTATATTAATCAATTAACCCAGCCTGATATTTTGCTGAACTGTAGTCAATACAGGACACTAGCACATCACATGACTAGGCCCTAGTTAAAAGTCAAATGCACACTTGACAAGTGAGAGACACCGCACGCCCCTAGGTCAGTGCTGTGAAGTCATTCAAGATTGATTAATTAGAATGTCCTAGCAATTGAAACTTATCAGTTTGTATTTCCTGAGATTCAAAAGGCTATTGTCTGAAGTAAAACAACTGCAAAGTTCTACACAATTAGTAAGGACTAGTTTAGTCTTTTAACAGTAAATATGTAACCATCTTTGGCTCTGTAAGTCTAGAGTTAAGTTCTGTAATCAGCTTTTGTAGCTATATAGTCCTTGTGATGTTTTATTCTTCATGAACATGTAATGTAATGCTATTGAAGGGTCATGAGGACTCAAAACGTCAACTCTTTTCTTCTCCGCCGATGCTGCCAGACCTGCTGAGTTTTTCCAGGTAATTCTGTTTTTGTAATGTAATGCTGTATCTTGTATCTTTATGAACATGTAATGTAATGGCTGTATCTTGTATCTTTATCTTGTTACCTTAAGTTTATCACACCAGTCATTTCTATGCACTGATTTTTACATGTATTTATATGGGCTTTATGTAACCACTGTCATTTTGTGATTCCTATAACGCTACGCACAAACTCTGTACACTTTTACTATTTTTTCATTAACTTGTACCAAACACAACCAGATAAGAATTCTACAAGACACCTAGACATTAATTGAACATTTGGGTTAATGAGCCTAAATGTTAATCAGATTTGTTAGACAACACATTCCCTTATCTTGAATAAGCAAACACTGAAATGAAAAGCAGACACCAAAACTACCTTGAGGCCTGTTATCTCAGTGGGAAGTCATTAAATTTAATAAGGCACCAGGAAAGACTATAACGAGGGAGACGGGTCCTATAAGTAATTAAAACAATAGATGATCATGTGCCACCTAAACCAATCAGAAGCTGATCATACACTGACTGAGCCAATCAGAATCCAAAAGCAGGATTAATCATGCAGATGGGTTATAGTTTGGAAAGAATTACAAATCACCAGCTTTGCGCTATCAGGCGCACTGAATTTGAAAACTGAACTGAAGACGGCTTTCCGGCTGGGAGCAGAAGACCACAGAACTGATCAAAAGGGAAAGAGAGAAGACCACATGTCACCTTGCACCTTAGACTGAATCGGAAAGCAAGACCTGTGTTAAGCCAGTAAAGTTGCTGCCTAATTAGTTAAGCATTACTTTTCAAAAACAGAATTACCTGGAAAAACTCAGCAGGTCTGGCAGCATCGGCGGAGAAGAAAAGAGTTGACGTTTCGAGTCCTCATGACCCTTCGACAGAACTGATGCTGATGCTGCCAGACCTGCTGAGTTTTTCCAGGTAATTCTGTTTTTGTTTTGGATTTCCAGCATCCGCAGTTTTTTTGTTTTTAAGCATTACTTTTGTTGCTTAATAAATGTTCCTGAGTTATATCTATTGCCTAAATTGTTAAAGTCTCAAAAGAACAAATTAATATTGTGTGTGTGGATTTGGAGGTTAAACATTCTCAAAAAAACCTTACAGTATTTTGGGCTTGAGTCCTCAGTGCCCTTGGGTGAGCGATGGGGATGGGTGCATTGAACAGCGTGGGAGGTTGTTGGTGTGGTTGGTATGAGATCCTTTGAAGATGCATTCACTGGCTTTTACCACCCTCATGAGGTCATTAAACTTCTTCTGGCACTCCAATCCACAGGGCCTCATTCCAGAAGTTGGCCCCCTGGTCACCTTCTCCCATTTCTCCCATTCCTTTCAAAGTGCGGTCCTTGAGGGCTTCCTGCCCCACCCCCTCTACGGAAACATGCTGCTCCCTTCCTGTTCATCGGTGGCCTGCAGAGCCAACTCTCTGCACTAGTGCTCCAATTCCATTCTCTCCAATTGCAGTAATGACAATCAACAACAGCCTCCATTGATTCAGAGCAACTTGCCTTCAAAAGGGACTCAGTATCTTTAAGAACAGGAGGCTAGTTGGAATATGTTTTAGCCCCACATGTTGTCAGGCCGCCTACTGTGTGTGCAACCAGCCTGCAGCACCGGTTGCACTAGACTGCATGCTGCAATTATGCAAACAAGGAGATGGCATGATGTTTGTATATTGCCTGCCTCAAAGGAAGTGGGCATAGGCAGATTATGAATTGCAATCCTAGCACCCGAAAATGGGTGCCAATGAGTTTTTAGCTCATTCTCTCTTACTTCAGTTATTTCTACCTGTAAAATTTGCCCTTTGAACTTTCTGCACTTTTTATAAGAGACAGGTTACATTTTTAAGAGTAGTTTGCATGCTTGGGGGCCCAAAAGAAATCACAACTCTTTATGTGCACATTACGGAGGAGTAAAGGAAGCAAATTAAGAGACAACTGAGCTGTTAGGTTCTCATTATGTTGACAAATAAAATAGAAGGCAAATAAACGTAACTACGTCCAAGAGGTGAAAAAACAATATCAAGCTTAGATCATGCGGGTGCAAACTTACAGATAACAGAAAAATCCACAGCCCTGCTCAGAAAATTAAGCACTAGAAACAGGACAGAAGATAAACCTGAGGCCAAGAAGAGGGGAGAGGCCTATATGGGGGTGAAATTGTTGGGAGTATTACTAAAAGGATGCAAAGCCCATAGAGAAAGCACAGAAGAGATTTACTAGGATTATACAGGGATAAGAGCCTTTAGTTATGAGGAAAGAATCTTTGCATAGAAGAAAGAAAGTTAAGAGAAGATCTGTTAGAGGTGTTCAGCACTGTGTGGTGTTTTGATAGGTAAATAGGCAAAAACTATTTTTACCGGTCAATAAGGCAGAAACGAGGAGACATATGTTTAAAATCATCGGCAACAGAATGAAGGAGATAGGAGAAATTATGTTTACAGAGAGAATTATTATAGAAAAAATATGCCCTACCAGTAAGTGTCTGGAGCAGCATCCATAACAGGTTTTAAAACAGAAGTGGAAAAATATTTGAAGGATAATTTAAAAGATTCTAAGGAAAGTGGAGGGGGAATGGGACCAGCATGAGTTCAAGGGGCTAAGTGACCTCTGTCTGTGCTATAAAATTCTACAAATGAGATAAGGATGTTTTCCTTAGCCATTTGTGACATTTGCATCAAGCATATAGTCACATTAATGGCTGATTAGGTTGCTAGATGCTTAGCAGCAGAGGCTATCAAGTTTGAAGGATCTGGCAAGGTGATTTAGCTAATTTCTGGTCTGATTCTTTTACATCATTGAGATACCGTTAGGAAATAGAGATAGTTTAAGTAAGTTATACTGGTATTTATGGCTGTTAGGAATGAGTTTTAGCTTTAATGCTTAAGTTGGATTTGTATTTCTGTGTTAAGAAAAGGTCAAATTGAGTTTTAACTCTTTTAGAGTCAACCAAATAAACTAAATCAACAAAATGAGGGATAAAGTAAACACAGCCCCTAAATTAGGATATCTGAAAGACCAAAGGCAAAGTTTAAAGAAAACTTACAAACATCAAACCAAAATGTGATTAAGAGGGTTGATAAAGCACCCCAGTCCCCACCAGGCACCGACAGTGCCGGCAGAGACCACATGCTCCCTCTCCAGGGACATCCAGCCATGAACATAGCCGCAGAAGAGGGGCGGACAACCCCCTCAATCACCCACTTCCTGGACCTGTTAATGGCTAACTTGGCCAGGCCCAGGAGCAGGTTCACAAGGAGATCCTCCTCCCTCCCAACCTCACCCCCCTCCCAACCCCACTCCCGTCCACACCAAGTGAAAAGGTGCCTGCATTTCAAATGAGAGTTTTTTTTATTATTCATTAGATTGCCCATCCCTAATTGCCCTTGTTCGAGGGGTATTAAGAGTCAACCACATTGCTGTGTGCCTGGAGTCACATGTAGGCCAGATGATTTCTTTCCCTAAAGGGCATTGTTAACCAGATGGGTTTTTACATCATTAGACTTTTAATTGCATGTTTGTTTTTAACATTGAATTCAAATTCCACCATCTGCTGTGGTGGGATTTGAACCTGAGTCCTCAGATTATCACCCTGGGTCACTACTATGCCATCACCTCCCCTTATGACTGTTGTAGTTAAGTTAAACAAACAAGAGTAGAGAAACTGGGTTGTTGCCTAGCAACAGAGGCCCAGAAAGAAAGGTCCCTCCCACAGACACATGCAGAAGAAACTAGAAACAATAGTTTGATTTGGAAGCTGTTTGAGTTTAGTTTGGCTTGAAGACAGCTGCCAGGAGAGACTGGAGCAAAAGGGATAGATAGACAGTCCCAAGCTAAAGAAAAGACCCCAAAAATCCAGGGTAGCAGAACAGGAGAAAGTTCCAAGAAGATCTTCTAGTCAAAGGGAAGGACAGGAACCTGTTAAGTGAAGTTAAGAGTGAGGGACAGAGAGAAAGGCTCCATGCTTTAGATTTGAAGAGACAAAATCTCCTGAAAGCAAATTTAAAGCAAGAACAGCTTGCAAGAGGCCAGAAGATCCAAAGCGACAACTGAAGGCCTGTAACTCTTTGCTATGGGCGTGTGACACAGTGATGTACAGTTGATAGTTGAGTCAGTGAGAGAGAGTGCGTGGAAGACAGCTTGAAGGTATGCGGTGACCCAGGGGAGAGGAACATCAGAAGGAGAGTTTGAAACTCTGGAGGTGAACCACTGCAGAAGGCATCTGAGAGAAAGCATCGGTTTGGGAGATGATTCCAAAATGAGTTCTTGGAAAGTGGAGATTGGAAACCCTCATGTGGAAGACGGAATTCAGTGAAACTGGTTGTCTCATGGTGTGACAAGTATCTGGGGGGCGTTGGGGAGAGATCCATAGCATCTGGTTGAGATGGCATCTATCATTTGGTTTCAGACTATGGTGCGCCTGACTACAGGTTGCCAATTGGTTTAAATGGACCGTGTACTGACTGTGGACATTAGAGTATAAGATCATTTTTGCAACTTGTGCCATCCTTACAAATCTGTATATATCTGTGAAGGTATCATTGTGGGTGAAGGAGTATTGTAATATAGTTCATCTTTTCTTGTTTAATAAATGTTTTATGCTTTTGTTAAAAGTTCATTAGCTGACTCCGGTGACCCTGTTCAGTAGCCCCTCTCCACGTATCTAAACAAACAAATAAAAGTTAGGATCTATCAAACTGGGTTCCACCCTGGGATCAGGCTTGCCCAGGGGTAACCTCAGCTGGGGACTGTAACAATACAAATGAAAAGAAGTGTCCTGCCAGCTTTCAGGGTGTCCTTGAATGTTGAGTTCCTAGTGGCTTTCTGGTAAGTGACCTGGAGAATTTTAATCGCCCATCCACTTGGTTTCCACTGGGCATTTAAAGTTAAAATTGCTTCTAACAGCACAAAATGTATGCAAAAAAATGTTGCCTACAAAATACAGTTAGACAGAAAATGGCTAGAAAGAATCTGGTGTAAAAAGCTGAAGACTGTCCAATTTTCTGAGCTGCTCTGTCCTTGTACAACTGATAAGAAAATTCCCATTATGGGCAGTGGGAACAGATTCAGTCTAAGCCCAGTGCTGGTTCAATGTACTATGAAAAGTTAGTGCAAAGAGAGTGAGAACAACTCCCCCATCTTTCTTTTTTGCCCTGGTGATAGCTTAATGTTTTGGGCAGTAACTGATATAGCAAAATGATTTATTCACTCACAGCACTACCCATAGGGTAAAGGTGATTCTTCAAATACCATCAATTTTAACTTTTACAACAGTTTAGGTTTCACATACTGCAAAGCAAGGCATTTGTGGAATTCTGCTTCTATGTAATCCTATTCAGTCCTGCATGTAATACTTGAGAAAAACTAATAGAAAGTCATCTAGAATTACATTATATGAAATGTACCTTTACAGCAACTTTTAAAGGGGCCTTTGAAAGGTTTTCTTTTTATTTGAAGTTGTATGTGGCTGTTTCTTTGTTCTTCTTGACATTGAATCTAAACACACTGTAAAAGGTTCACACTGAGTGACTGTTTTTCGGGTGCAGGAATGCCATGCTGAAAATATGCCTGTCAAACCACATTGCACAGATTATAGTCAACGCTTAAAAAGAAACAAACCCCCCCAGCGTATTTGGGAAAAATATCTTTACAATCCACACCGGATGACTTAGAAAAGTTAAAAATGATCTTTATGAAGGATGTCCCTCAAGGTTCCATCAGCGTTTCCACTGCACAGAGTGATAGTTTTACATGAGAGGAAGGCCGCGACTTTGATTCCTGATCTATACTGTGTTAGCTGACCTCAACAAGGCAAGCATTAAGTGTTCTGCAGTTGGCTCCAGTGCCACTGAGTATGATACATAATTTTTGAGTATGCAAAAAGCTAAAATCCAAAAATTAATGGTGACAATATTAACAGATAACCACATTGATTGTTCTGCTATTTTAACACAGATGTTACTGTGTTTATTTTAAATGGCTCTGGTATAATAGCAAATGAAGAAATGTTATACAAACACAATAAGCATTTGTTCATTAACATCAGCAACAGGCCTCCTGCTGAGGCCCCCAGCGTCACAGATGCCAGTCTTCAGCCAGTTTGATTCACTCCATATGATATCAAGAAATGGCTGAACGCACCGGATACTGCAAAGGCTGTGGGACCTGATAACATTCCAGCAGTAGTACTGAAGACTTGTGCTCCAGAACTAGCTGTACCCCTAGCCAAGCTGTTCCAGTACAGCCACAAGAATGGAATCTATCCGGCTAGGTGGAAAACTGCCCATGTATGTCCTGTACACAAAAAGCAGGACAATTCCAACCTGGACAATTACCACCCCAGCAGTCTACTCTCGATCATCAGCAAAGTAATGGAAGGGGTCATCAAATGCGCTATTAAGCAGCATTTACTCAGAAACAGCCTGCTCATTGACACTCAGTTTGGGTTTTACCAGGGCTTTCAGCTCTTGACTTTATTACAGCCTTAGCCCAAACATGGAAGAGCTCAACTCAAGAGGTGAGGTGAGAGTGACTGCCCATGACATCAAGGTCACATATGACCGAGTGTGACATCAAGGGGCCCTAGCAAAACTGGAATCAATGGGAGTCAGGGGGAAATCTTTCCACTGGTTGGTGTCATACCTAGCAGAAAGGAAGATGGGTGTGGTTGTTGGAGGTCAATCATCTCAGTTCCAGGACATCACTTCAGGAGTTCGTCAGGGTGGTGCCCTAGGCTCAACCATCTTCAGCTGCTTCATCAATGACCTTCCCTCCATCATAAGGTCAAAAGTGAGGCTGTTCACTGATAATTGCACAATATTCAGCACATTTGCAAATCCGCAGATACTGAAGCAGTCCGTGTCCACTTGCAGCAAGACCTGGACAACATCAGGCTTGGGCTGACAAGTGGATGTAACATTCACTCCACACAAGTGCCACGATTAACCATCTCCAACAAGAGAGAATCTAACCATCGCCCCTTGATGTTTAATGGCATTACCATCTCTGAATCCCCCACTATCAACATCCTGAGGATAACCATTGACCAGAAACTGTTCTGGGCCAGCCATATAAATACCATGGCTACAAGAGCAGGTCAGAGGTTATGAATTCTGCAGTGAGTAACTCACTTCCTGACTCCCCAAAGCCTGTCTACCATCTACAGGGCACAAGTCAGGAGTGTGACAGAATACCTTCCACTTACCTGGATGAGTACAGCTCCAACAACACTCATGGATGACCAGGGATGTTCAGGATAAGATGAGAAAAAAAAGAGGCTTTTAGCAGGTACAAGGGGAGCAAATCAACAGAGGCATTAGTGGAGTACAGAAAGTGCAGGGTGGAACTTAAGAAAGCAATTAGGAGAGCAAAGAGGAGATATGAGAAAGCTCTGGCTGGTAAAAGTAGGGAAAATCCCAAGATAATCTATAAGTGTATCAATGGGAAGAGGATAACCAGGGAAAGAGTAGGGCCCATAAGGGACCAAGGGGGCAATCTATGGGTGGAGCCAGAGGAATCAGTAGAGTGTTGAACGAATACTTCTCACCCAAGAGAATGAGGATGAAGGTATCGAGCTCAGGGAAAGAGACTGCGAGGTTCTTGAACAAATTGATATAGGGAGGATAAGGTATTGGAGGTGTTGGCAGGCTTAAAAGTGGATAAATCTCCAGGTCCAGATGCCCACCCAGGCTGCTGGGGGAGGCAGGGGAGGAGATCGCAGGGGCTCTGACCCAAATTTTTAATTCCTCTATGGCCAGGGGGAAGTGCCAGAGGGCTGGAGAATAGCTAATGTGGTTCCGCTATTTAAGAAGGGTTGTAGAGATAAGCTAGGGAACTATAGACTAGTGAGTCCCATGTCAGTGGTCGGGAAACTATAGGAGAAAATTTTGAAGGAGAGAATCGATCTGCACTTAGAGAGGCAAGGCTTGATCAGGGATAGTCAGCATGGCTTTGTCAGAGGGAAGTCATGCCTAACAAATTTGATTGAATTTTTTGAGGAGATGACCACGTGTGTAGATGATGGTAGTGCAGTTGATGTCGTTTATATGGATTTCAGCAAAGCCTTTGACAAGGTCCCACATGGGAGACTTATAAAGAAGGCAAATGCACATAGGATATAGGGTAATTTGATAAGGTGAACTCAAAATTGGCTTAGTTATAGGAGATAGAAGGTGATGATAGAAGGATGTTTTAGTGATTGGAAGCCAGTGTCCAGTTGCTACCACAGATATCTGTGCTAGGTCCCCTATTATTCGTCATTTATACAAACGACATAGATGACAATGTGGGGGGTAGGATTAGTAAGTTTGCAGATGACACAAAAATTGGCTGGGTGGTTAACAGTAAGTTTGATTGTCTTGGGCTACAGGAAGATATAGACGGGATGATCAAATGGGCAGATAAGTGGCAGATGGAATTTAACCCTGAAAAGTGTGAGGTGATACAATTTGGAAGGAGTAATTTGACAAGGAAGTATTCAATGAACGGCATGACACTAGAAAGTTCTGAGGAACAAAGGGACCTTGGAGTGTGTGTCCATTGATCTCTGAAGGCGGAAGGGCATGTTAGTGGGGTGGTGAAAAAGGCATATGGGACACTTGCCTTTATCAATCAAGGCATAGATTACAAAAGTAGGGAGGTCATGCTGGAGTTGTATAGAACTTTGGTGAGGCCACAGCTGGGGTACTGTGTGCAGTTCTGGTCACCACATTATAGGAAGGATGTAATTGCACCGGAGGGGGTGCAGAGGAGATTCACCAGGATGTTGTCTGGGATGAAACATTTAAGTTATGAAGAGAGGTTGGATAGACTTGGGTTGTTTTCATTGGAGCAGAGAAGACTGAGGAGTGACCTGATCAAGGTGTACAAGATTATGAGGGGCATGGACAGGGCGGTTAGAGAGCAGCTGTTCCCCTTAGTTGAAGGATCAGTCACCAGGGGACATAAGTTCAAGGTGAGGGGCAGGAGGTTTAGGGGGGATGTGAGGGAAAACCTTTTTACCCAGAGGGTGGTGATGGTCTGGAATACACTGCCTGGGAGGGTGGTGGAGGCAGGTTGCCTCACATCCTTTAAAAAGTACCTGGATGAGCACTTGGCATGTTATAACATTCAAGGCTATGGGCCAAATGCTGGTAAATGGGTTTAGGTAGGTAGATCAGGTGTTTCTCATGTGTCGGTGCAGACTCGATGGGCCGAAGGGCCTCTTCTGCACTCTGTGATTCTTTGATTCTGTGAAGAAGTTCAACAGCATCCAGGACAAAGCAGCCCGCTTGACTGGCACCACATCCAACACCTTCAACATCCACCCCCTCCACCACAGTGGCAGCAACATGTGCCATTTACAAGATGCGCTGCAACAATTTCAAAGGTTCCTCCTACAGCACCTTCCAAACCTGTGACCGCTACCACCTAGAAGGACAAGGGCAGCAGATGCATGGGAACACTGCCACTTGCAAGTTCCCCTCCAAGCCACTCATGATCCTGACTTGGAAATATATCGCCGTTCCTTCACTGTCACTGGGTCAAAATCCTGGAACTCCCTTCCTAATAGCACTGTGGGTATACTTAAGCCACAAGGACAGTAGCTGTTCAAGAAGGCAGTTCACCACCACCTTCTCCAGGGCATTTACGGATGGCAATATAAATGCTGACCTAGCCAGCAAAGCCCATGACCCCTGAAAGAATAAAAAATCATCTAGCATCATGAAGCTGAATAGGAGATTCTATAAGTCGGAGTTCTATTCTATAGAAATCAGAATTCTGAAAGTCATATCAGATTTGAAACATTAACTCTGTTTCTTTCTCCACACTGCCAGACCTGCTGAGTTTTTCCGGCACTTTCTGTTTTTATTTCAGATCTCCAGCATCTGCAGTAATTTGCTTTTACTCTATAAATATGAAGGACATTTATTAATTATTATGGATAAATTTCAGGAATTACTTTCTAAATTAGCCCTTTCACTTGCTACTTTACTGCAAACACCATCGCTTGAACTGTGCCATCAGGTCATGTTCATTACAAAAGATAGAAGGTGGTTATGTGAGACCAAAGAAATCAAAAATATGTTTTGGGGAGTGTTGCAAATGGATACACTAACAGAGCACACACACACAGTGGCAGCGCATGGATCAATGTCTACCATTCCCTATACAAAGATTCTCTTAGACCATCTGGGAAAATCAATGAGCGCATCGGAGTCAAAGAATTTCCCCACAGGGAAGAATCAAATCAATTGACACACATGCAACTCTTTGCAGCCAGTTATACAGCGGAAAAGCAGGGAACAGGTTTCACGCTCAGCTTCTAAGCAGGACAAATGGTGCACAGTTGAAAAGGGAGGGACGAGTAAAAATAACCACAAAGAAATGAAGAAGAGAATTGAAAAAGTTTTAAAAAAACTCTGTCTGACCTTGCTGCACTTTTGGTTATAGTAGCAGTCATGGATTGGCTGTGCTGCAATTGGTGACACAGTTCATTGGCTGCCTCTACAATACCTTGCCTGTAAATAATCAAAGCAGGTTCGTGAAGAATATTGCTATTGCCTGAAGCTGGTTGACAGCTGAGGTGCAGCCAAGGCTGTAATACTGTTACCTTTTTTTTTAACAATCCATAAAACAGGCCAATCCACTATTTAGTTGTTCTGCAACTCATAACCTAATCTGTGTCTGGCTTTAGCCTGATATTTTACTAGCTTGAGCAACACCTCCAACATATGTGAATATAGTGCAATCGGAATGGGCAAGAAGGAGACAAGCTGACCTCAGCCTGCCCAGAGAAACATCACAACAGCTGGCCAATGTTCAGTTGAAGTTTGTTCACTACAGCATAGCCACAGATCATTTTGTTTAGGTGGGTCATACACCAGACGACACATTGTTAGTGGCTCAGGAAATGCTTTAACTTGTAAAATGCAGAGTTCCTCAAGGTCAAGCAACAATATGATCACAATATGATCCACACACACACCTTAAACCAGCTTATATTTCACCCCTCTCCTTGGATTCACCTAGTTCTGTTGAAGGGTCATAAGGACTCGAAACGTCAACTCTTTTCTTCTCCGCCGATGCTGCCAGACCTGCTGAGTTTTTCCAGGTAATTCCGTTTTTGTTTTGAATATGATCAGGGTATTATTCTAACAAAAGACAAATTGTGTTTTAACACATATTTACATTAGAAGGAAAAATTGATGCATTCACATCGCACGAAACAGAATGACAAAACTTGGAACAGAGAATTGAGACCAATATTCTAACAAACAGTTAATCTGAAATTATGAAAAGAGTATAATAGGCAGTTGTACTGCACAGTTTGCTTTGACACTTTGGTTTCAGTATAAACTGCAGTGTGATTTATCTGTGGTTTCAGAATGATATAGCACAGAAGGAGGTCATTCAGACGGTCATTCAGACAAACAGGCAAGAGGCAGTGAGACCACTGATAGTAGTTTAATCTATTTAACGGGATAGAGGCTACTGATCTTCTGAATTGACTTCAAGATCTGTAACTTCACTGCAATTAGTGCAACAGAAGCTTCCAACAGGATCGCTGGAGGTAGAAGCTGTGATATTACAATCCCAGCAAAATAAAAGGTTTGAGTTGGACCAACGTACATCTGAATATGTGCCAGGGAGCAGCAGTACCAAATTTCATGCTATATGTCCAGCTTCATTATTTGAATAAAATACAGGCAAATGTAAAGCTGGATGAGAGACCTTGGCCTGCTGCACATGAGTAAGGATGGGAAATCTGCAAAATTCAAAGAGAAGGTAACTTTTAAACAGCTGAAGCTTGTCAAAAGAAGTTGTGGCGTTGACAGAAAACCACCAAATTGGTCCCTGTGGCACAGCTGAGATAGGTGGCCTGCAGTGTCTTTGGTTCACTAGACAGGTTGCTGGGATGATGGTATTCTGTTATGAGGAAAGATTGTGTAGACTAGATTAAAATTTTCTAGAGTTCAGAAGAATGAGATGTGATCTAACTGAAACATATAAAAATTTAAAGGTGTTTTACAGGGTAGATGCTGAGAAAATATTTCCCCTAGCTGGCTGGGAAACCAACAACACAAGGTCACAGTCTCTGAATAAGGAGTCAGCCATTTTAGTGCTGAGGAGAGAGGAGGGATTTCTTCATTCAAAGGGTTGTGAACCTTTGGAATTTCTATACCTTAGAATGCTGTTGATGCTCAGCCATCGAGCACATTCAAGACAGAGGTCAAGGGATTTTTAGGTACTAAGGAAATCAAGCAATGCAGGGATAGTGCAGAGGTATCTTAGCTCAACCACTTCCAACTGCTTTATGCATCACCTTCCCTCCATTACAAGGTCAAAAGCGGCGATGCTTGTTGATGCTTGCACAGCATTGAGTTTCATTCACAACTCTTCAGATAAGGAAGCAGTCTGTGCTTGCATGCAGTAAGACCTAAACAACATTCAGGCTTGGGCTAATAAGGGGCAAGTAACATTTGTGCCATGCATGTGCCTGGCAATGATCATCTCCAATCTCTAAGCAGGTCCCCTTGACATTCAATGCCACTACCATCATTCAAACCCTCATCTTCAACCTAATGGGGTCAGCATTGGCTGAAATATTAACTGGACCAGCTATATAAATGCTGTGGCTATAAGAACAGGTCAGAGGCTGGGAATTCTCTCACAGGTGACTCACGTCCTCAGTCCCGAAGCCTTTCCACCATCTACAAGGCATAAGTCAGGAGTGTGATGGAATATTCTCCACTTTCCTGGTTGAAAGGAGATATACAAGAGGTCACCTTAGGGTGTATATAAGTGTTATAGACAGGGGAGAGAGGCAAACTGAACTCCTTCATTTTTCTCACCGTCGGTCCATAAGTAGAGGTGTTTTAATTTTTGAAATAGGCTGTGGCGTATTTCCACAAACCCTCTGTTTGTGAAGTTAAGTTTAAAGTGACTTGCAGAAAACTTTCTTTAGTGTTAAATCAAAACTATTGTTTATTCATACATTTCAACCCAGGGGAAGGGTCATCCCAACTACATGTACACACACAAGCACCCAAGAAGGAGATAGGAAAGAAATGTTTTACAACTAGGAATAACTTAAAAACAAAACAACAAAATGAAGATATGGATATTAATTCACATGAATGTCAGAGTTCAAAATGTTAGAGTCCAGTGAGGGTTCCTTTGTAAAGGAGTTAAAACTCAGGCAGGTTCAGCTAGCTGAAGACAGTAGTTGCTGAATTCCTTCAAAGTTAGTGATGATGCAGCAAGATGACGTTGGTAAACAGAGACTTGTTCTGTTGTACAGGCGATGGCAGCAATTTTCTGGGGAACCAGGCTTCAAGGAGGTTTAGACTTGAGGCAGACTTTGTTGTCAGCCTGGAGTCCTGCTTTGGTGTTGACAGGCTGGATGTTAACAGCTAACTGCCTTGAGAGTCCAGGAATATAACATTAAAACTTTTCAAAGGCCAAAGGAACTTAGTTCATGTGGTGTTGCCCATTGATGAGTCAGCTTCAGGTTAGCAGTTTCTGTGTCTCTGGTCGAAATTCATCTTGTTACGACCCACCCCCAGGTGAGGTTCCCCAAATTTGTTGATCCAAGCGAGACCCTTCAATTTGTCACCATCTGGCTGGGACACCACCAAATTGTTATGCCCCGGGTGAGGAGGGATGAACTGGGTCCCTGTCTCTATTCAGCACCCTGTTGGTGACATGATTTAATCTAAAGAGGGTCCCTTTCGTGGATACCTTTTTCCCAGACCCAATTGTTCTGGTTTTGAAGAAGCCAATTTGATCAGACTTTCTTGAGTTAAAGTTAAGAGTAAGTTTATTAACTACTAAAGGCAAGAAATGATAAGACACATACGTATACAGTCATACAGGTTAAAAGTAAGAATTCATCTTGAAGTAAATTAATATATAATATAATGGTATACAGAACTGTTCTTGACTCGTGGGGATTAGGTGATTGAGCGTTGCGGCTGTTGAGTTTCGTGGTTCCAGTAGTGTTGAATTTGGTGGAGAGGGAGAGAGATTGGGATACCTGCAAAATGATGATTTGCAGGGGTGCTGTGTGTGGCTGTTACTTCTGAGCCAAACTTCCAGCACTTGCTTTTTCCCAGAACACCCACCAAAAGAGACATTGGGGCAGCTTTTCAGTTCATTTTTAACCCCTCCTTGGTATATTCCAAGTGGGAAGCGTATTCACAAACCTGTCTGGACATTGATCACAGGATTTCTTGATGAGATGATACTCATCTCCCAATACGTACCATTGCCTCTAACGGAGGGAGCAATTAGTTTCTGGATGTCTAGTCTGGCAACAGGGTGCAATTATCTCTTAGGGAGTCACCCTGCAGCATTCCAGCCAGTGGCTAGTGCATTTTAAAAACTCAGGTCTTATTTTTAAAGTCCAATATTTCTACATGCAGTTCGGTTTTTCCTTCATTATCATGACAATGTTCACCTTAGGAGATAGATTGAGGCTGTTGGTGCCTCCACAGGTATAACAAGTTTCGATGGCTCTCTCTTTGTTATAAGTCCAGGCTGGGGAGATAGACCGTCTGCTGTTTTGTTCATTGTAATGGGTCCACACAATGATAGGTGTAAGATTTCACAAGGATTAGTGTTGAGCTTTGTCTTGTAATTACTGTTGGAAGTTTCCAGAACTGTAGCCAACTTGTAAATCATGTGACCTATAGTAGCCATGTTTTTGGTCCAGCAAAGTCTGTTCTTAAATAAGCAGAATAAGATTTGATGTAAATAGTTTATGATCTCTTTTGTGTCTCATGGACATGACAATAAGGTATAAAATAAAAACCGAAAGTGCAGGAAAAACTCAGCAGGTCTGGCAGCATCTGTGGAAAAAGAAACAGAGTTAATGTTTCAAGTCCAATATGATTCTTCTTCGGAACTGATGTCATATTGCACTCGAAACCTTAACTCTGTTTCTCTCTCCACACATTTGCCAGGCCTGCTGAGTTTTTCCAGCACTTTATCTGTTTATATTTCAGTCTCCAGCATCCACAGTATTTTGCTTTTATTTTAAATATTAACAATTAACGAAATCCAGAAAGTTAATCCTGAACAATGTTTTAAGTGAAACCATGACAAAGGTATAAATTCAGAAAAGGCAAGTTCAGAACCGATGTTGGGAACTATAGGAAGAATGATTAATAGTAAGGGTCGTCTTCCAGGTAGGGTGGCGGAAGCAAAAACTCCAGAGGCGGTTAGATTCTGTGATTTTAGGTTTCTTTGGAAGAATTAGCTACACGAGCAAAATAATTTTCTACTTAAGATCACAGGAGAGTTGCAGATGAGGAAGACCTTTACCCATCTAAATGCATCTCTGCAGAAAGAGTTTAGAATGGCCCATAACAGCATCCAATTTTTTTCTCAGATACTTCCAGCATTTTCATTGTGCATAATAAGTGGAAGTCTATTCCACATGTTGATCACACTCTATGTTGAGATGAATTTCCACAAATTGGTTCTAAACTGACCTTTTACTTGATTGAACCTGTGGCTACTTGTCCTAAAGTTGCTATTTAATTTTAAATGATATTTTGGATTTTCCTTTTACATTTCCTTAATTATCTTATATTCCTCTGATCAGAGAACTGAATAATTTGACCAATCTAGGCTTCCTCATATTTATAGGCCTCAAAGTTTAGCTTTGTATAGTGTCACTGGTGCCAGCATTGTGGAGGCTAAAATCTATAAAGTTTTGGGGCTGGGACACTTTTGGCCATTTCTAGCACATCCCACATGGTGAACCATGACTGCATAGGTACTAGCATGACAGTACTGATTTGGCACATGGTCTGCCATTCTAAATCAGGCAGTCCAGTCAAAGCCCCCTCTTAATTGTTCCCAGTTCCATGAGTGTACCCCACTCCATGCTCCTTCCCCCAGCTTTATTTCTAGGGCTAACCGTGCAACTTTCAGATGAAATGGTTTTGACTTTCTTTTACTGGTGGAGAGTCAGTTGAAGTACTTGCTGGTGCATTGTATTGTTACCATTTGCTGCTCCCAGAATGGGTCTGGCCCAGACAAATTGGCATCAAAGCTGTAACTGAATAACAGGTTGCCTTCAAAGAAGAGAGTTCAAATAGAGTCAAGGTATATTCCCACAAATGGGAAAGGTAGGGCAAACAAATCCTGAGCTCCCTGGATGACAAAAGAGATAGAGATTAAGCTGAAGCAGAAAAAGTGTGCTTTTGACAGATATCAGGTGGATAATACAATCAGATGCAGGCAGAATACAGAAGTTCCAGAGGTTAATTGAAAAAGCAAATAGAAGCAAAGAGGGAGTATGAGAAGAGACTGGCAGCTAATATATAAGAGAATCCAAAAGTCTTCTATAGGCAAGTAAATAGTGAAAGGGTTGAAAGAGAAGGTGTGCAGCCGATTAGGGGTCAAAAGGGGGACTTAGGCATGGAGGCAGAGGGCATGGCTGAAGTATTAAATGAATACTTTGCACCTGTCTTTACCAAGGAAGAAGATGCTGCCTAGGTCACAGTGAAAGAGGAGTTAGTTCAGACATGTGAAGGGTTTAAAATTGATAAGGAGGTGGTGTTGGATAGGCTGCCTGTACTTAAAGTTGATAAGGCACTAACACCATATGAGATGCATCCAAAAATACTGAAGGAAGTGAGAGTGGAAATTATGGAGGCACTGGCCATGATTTTCCATTTTTCCTTAGACTCAGAAATGGTGCCAGAGGACTGGAGGATTGTAAATGTCACACCTTTGTTCAAAAAAGGGAGTAAAGATAAGCCCAGCACCTACAGGCCAGTCAGTTTAGCATGGTGGTGGGGAAGCTTTTAGAAATGATAATTCGGGACAAAATTGATAATTACTTGGATAAATGCAGGTTAATTAAGGAAAGCCAGCATGAATTTATTGAGGAAAAATCATGTTGAACTAGCTTGTTTGAATTTTTTGATGAGGTAACAGAGAAGGTTGATGAGTTTAATGCTGTTCCTATAGCGTACATGGGTTTCCAAATGACATTTGATAAAGTACCGCACAACAGACTTGTGAGCAAAGTGAATGGAAGGGGTTGTCAATAGTGCTATCAAGCGACACTTAATCAGAAATAATCTGTTCACTGACAGTCAATTTGAGTCCCACCAGGGCCACTCAGCTCCTGACCTCATTATGGCCTTATTTCAAACATGGACAAAAGAGCTGAACTTAAAAGTTGAAGTGAGTGACTGCCCTTAACAGCAGATGACCGAGTGTGGCATCATGGAGACCTAGCAAAACTGGAGTCAATGTGAAAAGGGAAAAGCTCTTCACTGATGGGAGTCATATCTCACACAAAGGAAGATGGTTGTGGTTCTTGGGGTCAAGCATAGTAGATCCAGGACATCACTGCAAGCGTTCCTCAGGGTAGTGTCCTAGGCCCAACCATCTTCAGCTGCTTCATCAAGGACCTTCCTCCATCATAAGGTCAGAAGTGGAGATGTTCACTAATGATTGCACAACGTTCAGCACCATTTGAGACTCCTCAGATGCTGAAGCAGTCCGTGCCCAAAAGCAGCAAGACCTGGACAACATTCAACCTTGGGCTGATAAGTGGCAAGTAACATTTGTGCTACACAATTGCCAGGCAATGACCTTTTCCAACAAGTGAGAATCTAACCATCTCCCTGTGACATTCAATCTCATGACCACATATGAATCAACATTATCAACACCCTGAGAGTTATCATTGACTAGAAACTGAACTGGACCAGCCATATAAATACCGTGACTACAAGAGCAGGTCAGAGGCTGGGAATTCAGCAGTGAGTAACTCACTTCCTGACTCCCTAAAGCCTGTCCACTATCTACAAGGCACAAGTCAGGAGTGTGATGGAATACTCCCCACTTGCCTGGATGAGTGCAGGTCCATCAACACTCAAGAAGCTTGATACCATCCAGGAAAAAATAGCCCACTTGATTGGCACTCCATCCACTACCTCCAACATCCACTCCCTCCACCACCGACGTACAGTAGCAGCAGTGTGTGCCATCTACCAGATGCACTGCAGCAACTCACCAAATCTCCTTCGACAAAACCTTTCAAGCTCATGGCCTCTACCGTCTCGAAGGACAAGGGCAGCAGATGTATGGGAACACCACCACCTGGAAGTTCCCCTCCAAGTTACTCACTATCCTGAATTGGAAATATATTACCGTTCTTTCACTGTCGCTGGGTCAAAATCCTGGAGCTCCCTTCCTAACTGCACAGTGGGTGTACCTGCACCACATGGAATGCAGCGGTTCAAGAAGGTGGCTCATCATCATCTTCTGAAAGGCAATTACGGATGGGCAATGACATTGCCAACCGAAGCTGCGCTGCCCAATTCCTGTGAAAGAATTTTTAAAATTACTCCTTCAGAGGGCTAGGACCGACACAATAGTTTGAATGGTCTTTTCTCTGTGCTGTAAGAATTCTATGATTCTATGATGAAAGGTCATCGGCCTGAAACATTAACTCTTTCCCTCTGCACAGCAGCTGCCTGGTCTACAGAGTATTTCTGGAATTTTCTGTTTTATATAGAGTGTAAACACTGTGCTGATTATCATTGGAAGAGTTCTGCAAACTTCTTGGATGCTGAAATTTGACAAGTTAGACGACCTGTTAGGAAAAAGCCCACTTCAGTAAAGGGAGCAATGGCTGCAGTGCCTCTTGGGCTGCAGCAGGACTTGGATATGGAGCAAAGGGATCAGAGAGGGGAAGCTGTATGCAGAGGGAAGAGAAGGCGCAGGGCTATCAATTCAAAGCCTTATCCATTTAGGATCTTTCAGAAGTGCATCCCCACCTCCACCCCAGCCAGGACTAATGTATTCCATGCCTGCATTTCACCAAGGGGGTGGTGACTGAGCTGTGACACCTCCTGCAACCCAGGGTGCAACTGTACAGTCCGGGAGGACAGCGCCAACATTGGCTGTCATGGTTACCAGCTTGAAATTTCTGTGCCAGAAGATCCTTCCCAGTGGCAGTAGACTATATTAGCAACATCCAACAGTTTGCCTTTCATTGCTGCTTCAGGAGAAGGAGAGGGGTTTCCATAATCTTCTCTGATCAGAGAGAAGCATGAAGAGTCAGCACATGGCTTTGCAGGCCCCACATGTTAATGGGGAGATGTTTTGCAATGCAAGGCCTACCACTCCATAGTGTCAAGTTGGTGTCCTCCCATGGCCAGAAGTTCCTGTGGGTAAACGCCCACTAATCTGACCATAGCCTTGATGCCTTTGGACTGTGCCAGACAGACATACCCATCATCTGTAGCTCACCACAAAGATGCAGAGGCTGGCTGTTGGGTGAAAAGGGCTACTTGCTCATGACTCATGGCTCCCCTCTTCCACCCAACTGCACAGTGTGGCTACAGTGAAAGCTATGCAGCCACCAGGAGCAACATGGAGCAAACCATCAGTGTCCAGAAATATGGGTCCACTGCCTGAACAGCTTGGGCCCCAAGATCTGGCTGCCTGAAATGTAACAACAAAGGCACTGGCAGAGGGGCAGCGGTGGGAACATGAATTCTGTCATCCTGAGGTAGCAGGTTCATGCGTCACAGAGCCACTGCCACTCCTCCCGGACAGTGCCTCAGATATCCTCATGAGAGCCAACATGCTCCTTTGAATGTTGGAATCTGCAGCCATGTTGACACTGATCTGAACCTGCATGGCACCAAACTGAGCCTACGGCGACAAGCATGGATCTTATGACTCCGGTCTGAACTTCCACTGTAGCCCTCAGACATTTGATGACTCTCTGCCTGTGCTTTAGTGGAAGCTGAGACCTTGGCCACCAGACGCTGCATCAAGGGTGAGTCCACAATGCTGTCATGGTCTTGGCTACCACTTCCACACTGAAAGGACGAACTCCAAGTTCTGTGCAAAGCCCTGTGCCAAATTGGAAACAGACACCTCCATTTTTTTAACCATGGCAAAAGGCTGTCTGGCAAATCCAACCAATGCAGCAAGCAGCTCAGTGTGCACGCCCATCAGCATTCTCCAGTACACTGTCCTCAGTCTCCTCTGAGTCCTCTGCAATATGACTCTTCTGGAACCTTGCTTTCCAGTGAGCTGGCACACAAACTATCCTTTCCCCACAGCCTGGCTGTAACCCACTCATGCCCGTTGATTCACTATTTGCTGAGCCTGACTCTACTACCCCCTAAGGTATGCACTGTGCCAAAATCTATGTTGGTGGTTGTGATCTAGTGATGGTGTTTCTTTATCAGAGGCCTGGTTTAGCTTTCACCCTTCATCTTCAGGCTGTACTGGCTGGCCAGGCAGCAACTCATGGGTATCTGAGAGCAGAAATGCAGAAGGCTGGGTGGGGGGTGGGTGAAAGGGGGTGGGGTGGGAAGCAACTCATCATGTAGGAAAGCAGGATGAGTGTGGAGTGGGATTTGCGAAGGCATAAAGAGCATCATTGTCCTGAGTGTTCTCAGTGATGCTGGATGCAATCTAAAATCATCCTCATGATATGGAGCACTATCTCCTCTAGAGGGATCAGGACACCTGATTCCGGTTCTTTGCTGCTCTCTGTGGTTATGACCCACCATGTCCTGCAAGAAAGAAAGAAGACTGTCAGTGAGTGTGTTGAAATATGTTCAGTTGATGTCCTTTCTATTGCTGAATAGCTGGAGGAATGTGAAAGTATCGAGAGGTAGGTATGAGGCTGACAGCATTGGTAAAGTTGAGGTTAAATCTCTGAATGTTAGGCATGAATCCTGATTGTTGATGGGTGGGTGATTGGGGTGTGGCATTTTGAACAGTGTGAAAGATTGCCAGTGGGTAGGAGATGTCATTTGATGTATCCACAGACCTTGACCACCTCCATGAAGTCATTGGGCATTTTCCAGCACTGCAGCCAGGTCCTTGGGGTCAGACTCTGGGAACTGACCTCCTTATCCACCTGCTCCATTCCATTCTCTTCCAGAAGGCCTCCTGTGGAAGCATTTCATCTCTCCCCTTTCCACCTCCACCACTGAGGCCTCTAGTGCTGCATGCAAAAACCTGGGAGACCAGTCTCTTGCCTGTTACTCCATGTTCTGCCTTATACCTTCCATCCAAGCCTTCCTGAGACTGTGGCAGCATTGATATCAGACCTAGTCCAATTTTTCTATTTGTCTATTTTCCAGTTGTCTATTGTTTTGGCTACACAATTCAACATGCTGTTTGCTTTATTGAATACTGCACTGCAATGGTTGGATCTGTTGAGCACTTAGTCTATTACCAAGATTCCTAGATCTCTTTCAGCTTCAACCCCTTTGAGATCCTTGTGATCTTTGATGCAGGTTCGCACCCAGAACAATAATCTGCCTTTTATTCTTTTAGAAGTTGATCAAACTGCTGTGAACTTCAAACATTTTTTGTTGTTAAAACCATAAAAGACATCAGGCTTCAAATTAGGGTTGGTAATAATAGTGGGTGAATGGTTAATGTATTTGAATGATACTATTGAGTGGTGTTAACCATTTAAAATAACCCTGTTATTATCTGCATAAAACAGCAAACAGGAATGCCATATGTTATATTGAGTATTCATGCATTATTATCATCAATGGTAATTTTTGGCCTATATTTCTCTTTTGAGCCTGTCAAAAAGGCTTATTTCCTTGTACTGGAAATAGAGGCCATTACACAGCGGTCATTAAGGGAAAGAATTGATTTGCAGGAACATGTACAGGGAGGCGAATTTCATGCTCAGGTGGATGTGATGGATTGCCAGCAGTTGGTAGTCATAATCTATTATTTTCTATATGATACAAAGCGAGGGTACGTGTACTCTTTTAACTTACAACATTTCATCACTACTTTTCTGTTGGCTCACAGCTGGTGGGAATAAATCTGCACTGCAAGGAAGGCTACTAATCTAATATCTGGGGAGATCATACTCAGCCTCAAATGCAAAATGGAGCAACAACAACAACAGTTTCTACTGATATAGTGCCATTAATGTAATAAAACACCCCAAGGTGCTACTAGGAGCATTGTGAAGTAAAAATTGATACCAAGACACATAAAGCGATATTAAGACAGATGGCCAAAAGCTCAGTCAAAGAGGTGGAGAGGCTCATGTGAAGAATTCCAGGGCTTTGACCTAGGCAGTTGAAGACACAACCACCAATGTTGAAACAGTTAAAAACAAGGATGCTCAAGAGGCCAGAATTAGATGAGCACAGGTATTGTGGAAGATTCTGGGGCTGTAGGAGATTACAGGGATAGGAAGGGGCAAGGTCATGGAGGGATTTGAAAACAAGGATGAACATTTTAAAATTGAGGGGTTTCTTAACCAGGAGTCAGTGTAGGTCAGTGAGCACAGGGGTGAATGGGACTCAGTGTGAGTAATGACAAGGGCAGTTGAATTTTGGATGACCTCAAGTTTATGGAGACTGGCCAAGAGTGTGTTAGAATAGCCAAGCCTAGAGGTAAAAAAGCATGGGTGAAGATGAATCTTCAGCAAAGGTCTATTATTGAGCTTCTCTTATTATGCCCTTCACTTCCTACTTATTCACTCTCACTAAAGCACAATCATTTGTCCTACAATATTGCCCTGTGAGTGTTATGTGAAAGGGTGTCTTGCAAGCACATGAACTTTATTCTTTTCCTTTTTCTCTGGGTGCGTTATCAGGAACTGGTATAGCTCTGACGGCTGCCCAGGAAGTCAGCACATCAAAAATCCTGCATTATTCACTCCATCACCCAATGACTGGAGGATAATATCAAGCAGTACATCCCTCCTGCTGTTCATGATAGACAGAGTACTGACCATGCTCAACTAGCCCGTGCTTGCAAAACTCAGTAAATAATGTCTAACATTAGATGTGATTCCTCAATTGGACAGCACTTGCTGAACAATGTGTATTAAGAATTACACTAAGAACCAATTTAAGATTATCAGTCGGGCTTACACTTGTTAGAAGCTGCATATATTCATAAGCAGGAACCTGGCCTCTGCAGGCAAAAGTAACATGTCCAGGCATTGCGCCTTTTTGAAATAAACAAAAGAATGGCGGACAATGGCTCCTTGGTCCACTCCGTGTAGTAATGCCTCGAACAATCAGAGTCAACTTGCCAACCAATCAACACCCTTTTCTCCCGTAGTATAAATTATTACTTCCCTTGAAATTTGGTATGCTTGTATTTGTCCTGATGAGCCCAAGACAAAAAGCTGCAACAGCATGTCCCTTTTTTCAGCAATATTTAGTTTGAGAATATTTTTTTTAAATGCATTCATGAGATGTGAGCTTTGTTTGGCTGGGCCAGCATTTATTGCCTATCCCTAGTTGCCCTTGAGAAGGTGGTGGTGAGCTGCCTTCTTGAACCGCTGCAGTCTATGGGTAGGTACATCCACAGCGCTGTTAGGAAGGAGTTCCAGGATTTTGACTCAGCGACAGTGGAGGAACGCTGATATATTTCCAAGTCAGAATGGGGAGTGACTTGGAGGGGAACTTCCAGGTGGTGGTGTTCCCATCTATTGGCTGCCATTGTCTTTCTAGATGGTAGTGGTCGTGGGTTTGAAAGGTACTGTCAAAGGAGCTTTGGTGAATTCCTGCAGTGCATCACTGCTGCTACTGTGTGTCGGTGGTGGAAGGAGTGAATGTTTGTGGATGTGGTAACAATCAAGCGGGCTACATTTTCCTGGATGGTGTCAAGCTCCTTGAGTGTGGTGGGAGCTGCACTCATCCAGGCAAGCGGGGAGTAATCCATCACACTCTGACTTGTGCCTTTTAGATGGTGGACAGGCTTTGGGGAGTCAGGAGGTGAGTTACTCATTGCCCGATTCCTAGCCTCTGACCTGCTTTTGTAGCCACAGCATTTATATGACTAGTCCAGTTCAGATTCTGGTCAGTGGTAACCCCCAGGATGTTGATAGTGGGATTTCAGCGTTGGTAATGCCATTGAATGTCAATGGACGATGGTTAAATTCTCTCTTGTTTGATATGGTCATTGCCTGACATTTGTGTGGTGTGAATGTTACTTGCCACTTGTCAGCCCAAGCCTGGATATTTTCCAGTCTTGCTGCATTTGGATATGGACTGTTTCAGTATCTGAGGAGTCATGAAATGTGCGGAACATTGTGCAATCATCAGGGAACATCCCTACTTCTGACCTTATGATGGAAGGAATGTCATTGATGAAGCAGCTGAAGGTATTTGGCCTGAGGGCACTACCCTGAGGAACTCCTGCAGTGATGTCCTGGAGCTGAGATGACTGACCTCCAACAACGAAGACCATCTTCCTTTGTGCCATGTATGACTCCAACCAGTGGAGAGTTTACCCCCTGATTCCCATTCACTCCAGTTTTGCTGGGGCTCCTTGATGCCACACTCAGCCAAATGCGCCCTTGATGTCAAGGGCAGTAACTCTCACCTTACCCCGGGAGTTTAGCTCTTTTGTCCATGCTTGAACCAAGGCTGTAATGAGGTCGGGAGCTGAGTGGCATGGTGGAACCCAAACTGGGCGTCAGTGAGCAGGCTATTGTTAAGCAAGCTTGATGGCAATCAATGACCTCTTCCATTATTTTACTGATGATCAATAGTAGACTGTTGGGCGGTAACTGGCTGGGTTGGATTTGTCCTGTTTTTTGTGTACAGGACACACCTGGGCTGTTTTCTACATGGCCAGGTAGATGCCAGTGTTGTAGCTGTACTGGAACAGCTTGGCTAGGGGCACGGCAACTTCTGGAGCACAAGTCTTCAGTACCATTGCCGGAATATTGTCAGGGTCCATAGCCTTTGCACTACCCAGTGCCTTCAGCCGTTTTTTGATATCACGTGGGGTGAATCGAATTGGCTGAAGACTGGCATATGTGATGCTGGGGACCTCCGGAGGAGGCCGAGATGGATCATCCACTCGGTACATCTGGCTGAACGTTGTAGCAAATACTTCAGCCTTATCTTTTGCAATGATGTGCTAGGCTCCTCCATCATTGAGGATGGGGATATTTGTGGAGCCTCCCCCCCCCAGTGAATGTTTAATTTAATAACCACCATTAGATCTGATCAGTTTGTTTAGCTCTGTCTATCACTGCTGCTGTTTGGCACACAAGTAGTCCTGTGTTGTAGCTTCACCAGGTTGACACCTCATTTTTAGGTATGCCTGGTGCTGCTCCTGGCATGTCCTCCTGCACTCCATCAAGCTAGCTTGATGGTACTGGGAAAGTGGGGTATATGCCAGGCCATGAGATTGCATATTAAATTCAAATACAATTCTGCTTCTGCTGATGGCCCACAGCACCTCATGGATGTCCAGTCTTGAGGTGCTAGATCTGTTTAAAATCTATCCCATTTAGCATGATGGTACTGCCATACATGATGGAGGGTATCCTCAATATGAAGGTGGGACTTTGTCTCCACATCGACTGCGCTATGGTTACTCCTATTGATACTGTCATGGACAGATGCATCTGCGGCAGGCAGGTTGGTGAGGATGAGGTCAAGTATGATTTTCCCTCTTGTTGATTGCCTCACTACCTGTGGCAGGCCTGGCCTAGCAGCTATGTCATTTAGGACTTGGCCAGTAGTGGTGCTACTGAGCCACTCTTGCTGATGGACATTGAAGTCCCCACCCAGAGTACATTCTGCACCCTTGCCACCCTCAGTGCTTCCTCCAAGTGGTGTTTGACATGGAGGAGCACTGATTTATCAGCTGAAGGAGGGCTGTATGTGGTAATCAGCAGGAGGTTTCCTTTCCCATGTTTGACCTGATGCCATGAGGCTTCATGGCAAGCAAGTCAATGTTGAGGACTCCCAGGGCTACTCCCTCCTGATTGTATACCACTGTGCCACCACCCCTGCTGGATCTGTCCTGCCAGTGGGACATACCAGGGATGAGTGGTGTCGGGGACATTATCTGTAAGATATAATTCTGTGAGTATGACTATGTCAGGCTGTTGTGCTAGTCTGTGAGACAGCTCTCCCAATTTTGGAACTAGCCCCCAGATATTATTAAGGAAGACTTTGCAGGTCGGCAGGGCTGAGATTTCCATTGCCATTTCTGATGCCTAGGTCAATGCCAAGTGGTCTGCTGGTTTCATTCCTTTTTTGTGACTTTGTAGCAGTTTGATGCTTGCTAGGCCATTTCAGAGGGCCATTGCTGTGGGCCTGGAGTCAGATGTAGGCCAGTCCAGGTAAGGACAGCAGATTTACTTGCTTAAAGGACATTAGTGAACCAGTTGGGTTTTTACAACAATTGACAATTGGTCATCAATAGACTTTTAATTCCAGATTTCCACAATCTGCATGGCAGGATTTGAACCCGGGTCCCAGAGCATTATGCTGATCTGCTGGATTACTAGTCCAGCGATAATACCACTACGCCATCGGCATCGCCTCCCGCAACCCCCCCCCCCCCCCCCCCCCGCCCCACCCCCATATATTGATATTAATCATAATTCTGCTCAGCAGAACCAGAATGTTGGGGCTACTTTAATGCACAATATCAATGCAATAAACATGCATTGTGTTGCTTTGCGTCAGAAAGTGTACCAACTTTTCTTGAATACAAAAGCCCAAACAGATTTTACCAAATTTAATCACACTGCTGGGTAGAGGACAATTTCATGGACTTTAGCACAGCAGTGTCATTGTAAGCAGCACGCCCAACAATCTGTGTGTGTTTTTATAACAGTTTATTTTTAAGGCAGGCACAATGAAACTATCCTGTTTATATATAAGGCATTTTATCATCAAGCTGGCAACATAATTAATAGAGTATTGGCATGAGTACAGCTGAAAGATTCCAAAATGCTCAGGATTATTCTCTTTCTTTTTGCTGGACATAACTTGAAGACCAAGTGGGTAATATTTTTGTCACCACCCATATTATAAATTTCAAATACAAAAGCTAAACAATAATTGCTTTTTTCATCTACATGCAAGTTATTTTAACCGCCTTGAACTATTTAATGTGCTCAAAACACAGGCATTTAATATTAGAGAATAAACACAGTTTAATGCTAATGCAATGTAGAGAAGAAACTTACTTAATTATGAATTGAGAATTTAGTTCTTTTTCTATATATGAATCTAGTCTATTAGCACTCTAGTTTGGAAGACTAGATTCATTGTAGTGCTACGATCCTCAATACAGACCCAAAGTGAATAGAGTTCACAAAGGGAGTTGCCTGACTGAAAACTACAGCTGATTAATTCCAGCTGTTCACTCTTGTACAACACAATACATCACTGAACATCAGCCCTCAGGCAAGTTGACCGTACATATAAAACACATCCTCAATATGGCTAAATGGTTTATTTTCAGTGCCACTGCTGAAACAGAATGTTTTAATATTTTTATTAATCATTACTTCCCAATCCTACTTAAAATATTTTACAAAAAACACTATTGTCTTCAGAATTTTTAAAATTTATTCACAGGATGTGGATGTTGTTGGCAAAGCCAGCATTTATTGCCCATCCCCAATTGCTCTTCAGGTGGTGGTGAGCTGCCTTCTTGAATACAACTGAGTGACTTTCCATTACAGAGGGCAGTTAAGAGTCAACCGCATTGATATGGATCTGGAGTCATATGTAGGCCAGACCAGGTAACGATGACAGATTTCCTTCCCTAAAGGGTATTAGTGAACCATAGGTTTTAACAACAATCTGGTAGATTCATGGTCCCCGTTACTAATAGTAGTTTTAATTCCAGATGTATTTAATTGATTGAATTTAAATTCCATAACTGCCATGGCGGATTTGAACTCATCTCTCCGGATCATTCGTCTGGGCCTCCGTAGTACTAGTCCTGTTACATAACCAGTAACATGTTGTACCCCCAGAAAGAGACAGAAACTTTTCAAAGTGCTTCACATACAATTATTATCAATTATATGTTACTATGGAAAACGCATCTATTTTGCACACAAAATAATCTCACAGACAACAATAAAATGAATGAACAGTTCATCAGTTTTTAATACTTTCAGCTGAGGAAGGAATGTTCACCAGGACACTGGGGGAATTCCTTGTTGTTCCTCAAATTAGACCAGGAAACCTTAAACATTCACATGAAGAGCAAGGATGACACCTTCAACAATACAAGAGTCCCTTCATGATGGCACTAGAGAGCACTGAATGTGCAAAATGCTGACTCAGATGTGTTAGCAGCTGAGTCAAGTTGACTTTTCACAAACATTGTTTTTTATAAAGGAAGGTCAGGCTGATTGTTGCTTTGAATTAAAATCTTCCCATCACTTCACCATTTATCTTTGATGATTTCAGGCCATTTCGTATAATACATTCTACACCCTTTAAATGTGCCCAGAACAGCATATTTGTTTTAATTCATTCATGGCATGTTGGCTAAGCCAGAATTTATTGCACATCCTTAGTTCAGAGTGCATTTTTTTTAAGAGTCAGCCACATTGGTGTGGGTCTAGAGCCAGATCAGGTAAGGGCTGGTGGGCTTTTACAACAATCAGTATTAGACTTTTAATTCCAGATTTTTATTGAAATCAAATTTCACCATCTGCTGTGGTGGGGTTTGAACCCAGGTCCCCAAAACATTACCCTGGGTCTCTCGAATACTAGTCCAGTGACAATGCCACTATAGCATCACCTCCACATATATCATTCTGGAATCAGTAAAATACTAACAAAAAGTTACAAAGAATCACACTAAAAGGGGAAAATGTGGCCCTAGATGGTCAGAAGTTTTGAAAAGGATCCAGCAGTGCTAGAATTTTCTCAACTAATCAGGTGTTTCAGAAAAATCTCCCATTATGGTGAAATCTATTGCACTATTTTCCCCAATATTACATGATGTGGAGAAACTTCCACCCTGTCATAATAAAAACATAACTTTTCTGTGTGTCCACAAATAATAACATTACACGCCTTTAGAAAATATGAAAGAATAATTAGATGGCACCACTTACACAGATATTGACCAATTAAGTACACTTGATGTGTTACAGTCCAGTCAGGGAATCCAAGGTGGAATCTTCCTGGTGATGAGCTTGGAAGTGGGAAGGGCATTTAATTAGGCGGGATTGTGGTATACCAGAACCCCGCTACCTTCTCGTCTCCGCCAGGAATAAGCTCTGAGCGGGAAGGCCCATGGTCGACTTTCTTGCCCTGCCACCTATTGAGGCCTTTAAGTGACCAATTAATGACCTCCTCCCACCGTCGTTGGTATTAACCCAGTGGAGGGTGGGCCTGTCACCATGCTGCATGGATGTCAGCCAAAACCGCGCAGCTAGCTTGTCCCGTCCAGAGGGGGCAGTCCCTCAATCAAAGGCACTCAGTGCCTAATCAAGGGACTGAACATCGGGAAGGAGGGGGCCTGCTGAGACCCACCACCCTGCCTTTGCTGTCGACCCCCCCTTAGTCCCTCTCCCTCTGACCCCCACCCCATGAAACCCCGTTTAACTTACTTGTGGCCTGGGTCGTGCGATCCTAGGACTCCAGTGCCTGTCCTTCCAGCAGCAGCTTCAGTCTCCCCAGTGGCGTTGCAGAGCACAACAGCTGCCTGCCTCTGATTGGCCAGCAACTCTCGGTAGTGAGACTTCTGCCCCTGTGGTCTTGATTCCAGGGGAAGGTCCACCATTGGCCTTGCCCACTGCCTGATTGGCTTGTGGTCCAGTGGGCCATCTCAAAAAGATGCCGCACGGATCTCTCGCCGGCTCACCAGCCAGCAGGTGAGACTCCCAACAAAATTCTGCCTCAAGTTGCTGTGGCATAATGCACTTTTACATGCATGTAAAAGCTATGGATAGTGATGGTAGAGGCTCCAACATTCTGCCATGTGGCTGACTAGAAATCTCTCCTATTCTTACCTCCTGCGTTGGCGTGTGTCGGAAGGATTTGCAGGTTGATACTCGCTGTGCCACTGTACCTGGGGGCCAATTGTTTAATCAAACTGGAGGTAGAAATATCTCTTGATTAGCGTGACCTACTCATAGTGAGCATTGCAAAAGGTAAAACAGCCAGGAGCAAGTGTCAGCGGTAGGCAGAAAATAACATAATAGAAAGCGGCCAGCGTGAGATTTAGGAAAATTGTGGAGATTGAAGAAATAAAGTGGACGAAGGAAAATAGAGAGAGTGAGTGAGGGTAAGCAGCTTAAAATAAAAAAAGTAACAAATGGAGGGGGGGGGCAGGGAAAAGAAAAAGAGAAATTAAGAGTCAACAGAGTGAAAGCAATGGGGATAAAAAGAGGAACCCTACAAGGCCGAAAATCAGAGAAAGTGGAGACACAGAGACGGTAAACCAGTAGAGAGAACATGAGGGCGACAAACAGCAAAACATCAGCAGAAAGAGAAAACTTGGAGACACAAACTAAGCGTAAAAGATGGTGTTAGGGATGAAACGCGGGAAGAAAGGGAAAACTTGTTCACGATTCCCAGCAATTCAACCCCTCCACCCCCCAACCAAAAATAAAATTGGAGATAGAGCAGCCGAAAGGGAGAAACTAAAGGGGGCAAGGGGTTGGGTGCAATGAAAACACAAGGAAAGCAATTTACTGGATAACAAATAAAAAAAGCAGACGGATTTTCAAAGGAAGTAGATTAAAGGCTCTAGAAAGATGCAATTTATAAAAGGTAGAGGAAAGAACAAGCCGCAATCAAATTTGAGAGGAAACAGAAAGGGACGGTGGAGGGTGAAGTTAAATAAAAAAGAACATAACTCCAGAGGGACGAATCATTCCTCTCCTCGTTTACAAAAGGAAGAGGCCAGGGTCGCTCCCGCCTTCTAGAAATCTGAGAAGTTTGAAAGATTAAATCAGCAGTCGGTTTTCTTCCTGCAGCTCAGTGTGTGTGAGTGAGTGAGTGCAGAGAGAGAGAGAGAGCGAGAGCTCCAGTGACTGAAACTACCCAGAGATTTCTAAAGATGTTCCACCATGCAACGTCGCATGTGTTCCTGAAGGATCAGATGCTTTCACGGGGACTGGAGCTGAAAAAAAGGAAGTAACCGGGCCAGTAAATGAAATGAAAGGAGGGGCAAGCCCAGCTGGGGCAGATCTGGAGGGAAAGATGCAAGAGCTGCAGTCGTCGGAAAGTTCGCCGAGCTCACTCCTGAAGCCCCTGTGGGCACGGCAGTGTTGTCGGAATGAAGAGCCGCGTTTGACATGAGCTGTGAACCAGCCGCCTCAGATGTAAACATTGGAGCAACGTGGGGGCAGGCAGGCAGGCAGGCAGGGAGGGAGTGGGGGGGGGGGGGGGGGCAAAAAAAAAAGAGGCAACTTTTGTTTGGCGAAATAAAGCGTTTTATTTTTTTTTGGTCACTTCACTGAGGTGGAAAGTCACTGGAAACTTCCCAGGGGCGAGCGATTGCCTTTAGATCGCTTTTGTTGGCTGGCTCGTCCCGTCGAATGCTGCATCGCTGTTATTGTTACAGATACTGTGGGGAATCGGCGGGGATTTATTGATTTGTTCTGTCACTGCCGACTCCGCTTACCCCGCCCGCCGCCCGCTGGAAGAGGCAACGTCGAGAGATATCCCCAGCCCCAGGATGCCGGCGGCTGCCGGGGAAAGCTCGGACCATCCCGCCCTGGGAGACCTCCGCATTTCCAACTCCGGGATTTACCTCCCACTCTCCGTTTCCCACGTTTCTCGGGAATCGGTCCGGAACTTCCACCACAGCAAGCGGGTCGGCGGCTACCTGATCGGGAGGAAGTTGGGAGAGGGATCTTTCGCCAAAGTTAGAGAAGGATTACACGTCCTGACTGGTGAAAAGGTAACTCCGTCCCTCGCTTCTGTTTTTGAGTTTTGACGTTCACGTGGATCCTTGTTTGTCAATTGGCTCAAACGCCGGGAAAGCGTTTGGAAAAAAAGAAGTCTTTCACAGGTACAAGGAAACCCATTGCAAACGCCAGTGTTTTCCAAATTAGGGTCTACTGACCCGAAAGTTATAGCTCGTGAAATAATTTCCCCCTTTTCATATTTCCATCAAAATTCTGGGGATACACGGTAGACCAGCCAGCATCTGAATGAAGACAAGTTAACGTTTGGGCTGGATGCCACTGGTCAGAGGTCTGTTAATCCGTAATGGACACCCTTGACCAAAGTTATGTTAACTTGTGATGGATACTGGTGAGAGGTGTGTCCCCATGTGATGAACACCCATTCTTAGTTTGTCAACCTGTGATGAACAACCATTCTCAGTGTATCACCCTATGAGCAACACTTTTGGTCAGCAATGAATTAACCTGTGATGGAGACCCTTGGTCAGAGATATGTTAACTTGTGATGACTGCCCTTGGTGAGAGGTCTCTTGATCTATGAGGAATGTCACTGGGCAGGGGTCTGTTAACCTTTGAACAACCTCTTGGTCAGAGCTGTGTTAACTTATCCCTTTTGCTTTTAAGATAATGTTGGACCTGCTTTGTAGTTCCAGTGTTTTCATATTTTCAGCAGTAGTTTTTCTTTTTATCTCAACTCCTGATTCCCTGCTGTCCTCACAAATGTCTGGATCATGGATTTTGTCATATTTTCTGTAATTTCCAGTGCAAAGTTCTGAGATAATATACTTGACCATGTTATTTTAGCCTGAGAAAAGCTATTTCCTGACTCCCAAGTCTTCCGCCCACCATCACGGCTCAAAGCCATCAAGCCCTGTCCATCAGGATATCAATGTAATACTGAGTCTTCGCTCTAAGAAAGTTCTAGCTTTTGGCCTGCTTCCTGGTAGAGGGAAAATATTACTTGTGGGACTGTACTTTGGAATGCCCCATCTTAAGGGAAAAAGCAGACAAAAAAGAAAGGAAAGCACTGATGGAGAAACTAAAACAGAAAATGCTGGAATTACTCAGCAGGCAGCTAGCATCTGTGGAGAGAGAAACTGAGTTAATGTTTCAGGTCTTTGATCAGAGAAAGTTGACTCTGAACAAGTATTGATGCCAGTGTTGAAAGTCAGCATTAATTTTATCAGCCGTGCTCACCTCATTGCCATTATCCTATCTTTAGCACCAAGAGATCATTGAAATGCTCATAGATTGGATGAAAATAATTCAACTGAAAGGGTAGCTGACACTGTGTCAAGAAGTTTTAGATAGTCTTTTGCTGATGATCTGCTCTGAATAAAAGTCAAATGTGCTTTTTGGTAAATTTGTACTCCAGTGCATCCTTGCCACAATGGAGTACTCATTTTCCTTCATAATTTTGTTTTTGTTGTTAAACTAAAGAACACCAACTATCTTTTTTTCTTACAACTCCAGTTAATTCATTGCCATTTGATGTTGTTCCTTATTTGGGTATATATAGTCCTGTATATTTTTAGTCCAAGTCTAGACAGGCTTGAGTTGTAATAACAGTGTTCAGTTCAGAATATGCATTTTTTGCAAAATCCAAATACTTCTTCAACAACCAAACTAACAACTTCAACTCTGCTAACCAATTCTAAGAGATAAAAACAAAAAAACTGCGGATGCTGGCAATCCAAAACAAAAACAGAATTACCTGGAAAAACTCAGCAGGTCTGGCAGCATCGGCGGAGAAGAAAAGAGTTGACGTTTCGAGTCCTCATGACCCTTCGACAGAACTTGAGTTCGAGTCCAAGAAAGAGTTGAAATATAAGCTGGTTTAAGGTGTGTGGGGGGGGGCGGAGAGAGAGAGAGAGAGAGAGAAGTGGAGGGGGGGTGTAGTTGTAGGGACAAACAAGCAGTGATAGAAGCAGATCATCAAAAGATGTCAACAACAAAAGAACACATAGGTGTTAAAGTTGGTGATATTATCTAAACGAATACTCAGTCCTTGGCTTGCTGCATTGTTCCAGTGAAGCCCAACGCAAACTGGAGGAACACCTCATCTTCCGACTAGGCACTTTACAGCCTTCCGGACTGAATATTGAATTCAACAACTTTAGGTCATGAGCTCCCTCCCCCATCCCCACCCCCTTTCTGTTTCCCCCTTCCTTTTTTTTCCAATAAATTATATAGATTTTTCTTTTCCCACCTATTTCCATTATTTTTAAATATCTTAAAATCTTTTATGCTCTCCCCACCCCCACTAGAGCTATACCTTGAGTGCCCTACCATCCATTCTTAATTAGCACATTCGTTTAGATAATATCACCAACTTTAACACCTATGTGTTCTTTTGTTCTATTGTTGTTGACATCTTTTGATGATCTGCTTCTATCACTGCTTGTTTGTCCCTACAACCACACCACCACCCCCCCTCCACTTCTCTCTCTCTCCGCCCCCCCCACACACCTTAAACCAGCTTATATTTCAACTCTTTCTTGGACTCGAACTCAAGTTCTGTCGAAGGGCCATGAGGACTCGAAACGTCAACTCTTTTCTTCTCCGCCGATGCTGCCAGACCTGTTGAGTTTTTCCAGGTAATTCTGTTTTTGTTCTGCTAACCAATTCTCCTGATGAGCTTCACCAATTTTTTCAGTCACCTTGGTGGTGAAAGGGGAGAGGCAAACCAATTTGGGAAGGGTTCCTACAACATAAATACATGCCTCTGAAATAACAGCCCAGCGGAAGCATTCTTCTTAGTGCAAGATCACAAGGCTGCAAAATGATTTCATCTCACCCTTCTAATGGGGGAGGATAGCACAGGTTATAGTTGATCATGGTGGGGAACAGATATGGACATTTTTTCCATTGAAATAGAAAACATATGGCAGCCTTTGTCACAGTCTAAAGAGGACACAAGACATGTCAGGCTGGATCTTACCAGGGGCTTTGGGACCAATTGGGCTGCACAGCAGTGCAATAATGAACAAAACCTAGGCTGGCAGGTGTATAGGGATGGAGGAGAATCCTTCCCCTGGATCAGTTTTCGCTGCAGTTGTGACCTTTCATGCTAACCGTCCTACCACTGGGGCATGGAAAACCCGGTTCTGATGACCCACTGATCCCCATTAAGCTGGCGGCCTCCACATGTGGCAATGGGCAACTCCACCCATGGCAAAATCAGAATAGAGGTTTTAACAAACGTGATTAACTGCGTGGAGTGGCAGAAATACTTCAGGGAACTGTCCCCACATAGCTAACCTCATTTTTCTGGTTCCCTTGTCTCAAATCTTGCCATCGTGAGACTGGAAGAATTCAGTGCTCAGTATTTACTTAAAAAAATACCAGTTCCCAAGCAGTGACAATAACAACAGCTTGAATTATGCAGTTAAATGTCCCAAGGGGCTTCACAGGAGTGGTATCAAACAATACTTGATATTGAGCCATATATGAGGATGACCAAAAATGTAATCAACGTGATACTTTTTAAGGAGTATCTTGAAGGAGGAGAGAGACATAGAGAGGTGGAGTGGTTTAGGGAGGGAACTCTAGAGCTCAGGGCTAAGACAAATGAAGGCATGATGGATTGAGTAGAATCGGGGATGTCCAAGAAGTCAGAATTGGAGGAGCACAGAGATCTGGCAGGATTGTGGAGCTGGAGGAGATTTTAGAGCTACGAAGAGGTGTGCTCGTGGAGGAATTGGAAAATGAGTATGAGGATTTTAAAACCAGTGTGCTGCAGACTAGGAGTTAATAAAGTCCATGTGCACAGAGGTGATGAGTGAATGGGAATTGATGCGAGTTAGGATACAGGTAGCAGAGATTTGGATGAGCTCAAGTTTACAGAAGGTGCTAGGTGGGGCGCTGGTTAGGAGAGCATTGGGATAGTCATGGTGGAATATGGGATTGAAAGTTTCTGCCCATGGTTTCCCAAGTACAGAGTACTAACCTCAACCAAGCTACTATGTAATGGGGTTGCAAGGAAATCAGGCAGTTCAGTAGAGGAGTGAGGAATGAAGATTCTTGAAGACTTATCCACTGTATATTTCAGAGTAGCATTAACAGAAGCCTGGAACAGCATGCGCTGTCTTTGGACACAAATGATATACATAAATGTAGTTTGTAAAATTTCAAGTTTTGAAGGTTGAAAGATGATCTAATTGATATGGTTAAAAGATTAAAGAGATTCAATTGTATAGACATAGAGAAACCAGTTCCTCTCATGGAGAACCCTGAACAAGGGAGAAATAATCTTAAAATTAGGGCTAGGCCAATTAAGAGTGAAAATAGCCAGCATTTTTCACACAAAGAGCAGTGGAAATCTGGAGCTCTCTTACCCCAAAAAAGCTGTAGATGTTGGGACAATTGAGATTTACAGTGGTTTGTTACATAAGAGTAGGAAGGAATAGTCTAAAGAAGGTAGTTTTGCCATTCGCAGGCCAAACTGCAAAAGGACACATGTGCTGTCAAATCTACTTCTGTATTGTGTATGAGATTAAATATTAGTTTGGATGGTCTCATTCCAGTAGATGTGGCATACATCAAAAATAGATTGCACAACATGACACTAAAGTAGCGATCTCAATGGCCCTGCAGGATCTATGAATGTAGCACCAATGTAGCAGGAATTACTTTTCTAAGACTGTAATGTTTCACGTAGTAATGTTTTTGTAACTGTACACCTTCAACAGGCCATTGAGATACTTGAGGGAATTTTTACTTGCTGAGAGGAGAGGGTTTGAAAGTGTATGGGGGGGTGCGGGGGTATGGTGTTAAAAGCACTGAAACTGACAACATACACCGAAGCAGGCTCCAACCCCACCAACCTCAGCATTCAACTCTAGTACATTCATGAGGAGCGTTCTTGGAGAAGTGGGTTGTCAATTTCAGTGCGTTAATAGCTCATAAAGAGTGATATTAACATAGATTTTGGGATTTAATGGTGGCTGAACCAGTTTTCCAGGCTTCCTGGAACTTGTCAGTGAAAGCAAGGAGAGAACTTAGCAGCAATTGAGGGGGCTGAAGAAATAACAGGCAAAATATTCCAATAAATATTGAAGCCACACAGCTGCTTTGTTGTTTAATTGTGTGAAAGACTTTTGCTTGCAGTGGTTGTGCTGAGAGGTTAATTTCATTACTTTACAGGTGACTTTCACTACTTCCGAGGTTTGTATGCCTGATCTCCAGTTTGCTGCTGTGATCTGTCAGATCAGCATAGGTGCTGATTATTTCTGTTTTATTTTGGACCTCAGATGAGAATCACAATGACCAGTAGCATCAACAGCACTAGCAGTAAGCCAGGTGAGCACCAGCAGCAGGAGCACTGCCAGTAGCAACAGCAGGAGCAGCAAAAACCTGCTCCTCACAGAGCTGCCTCTCCACTGGGAAGAGGGGATGAGTAAAGAGATGTACCCTGCAGGAGGCCATCCCAGTTACACAGGGTCTACAGACCAGAGAATAAATTTCCTCAACATGTCCAAGACTGGTGTCTCAGGAGGTTCAGGGTCTTGTGTCAATGGTGGCAGACATTTGCAGCTTGCTGGAACAAGACCTGCTGCAGGTGGGTGGACCTGTTGGCTATGCTTTCCCAGTAACTGTCAAAATCACCACCATCGTCAACCTCTTTGCCTCCCACTCTTTCCAGGGCTTTGCTGGAGATGCTTGCAGGATCTTGCAGTTGATGGACCACAAATGCAGAAGACAGGAAACTGATGCCATGTTTACCAGGCAATTATGTACACTTTGCCGCCAATGATGCCAATTGGAACGAACAGGCACTCAGGCTTGCGGCTCTGATTGACTTTCTGTGGGTGTAGGGCATCATTGATGCACCCATGTGGCAATTAAGGCACCTCCAGATCATCCTGAAGTAACCATCAGCCACAAGGGGTGTGTAGCTGGGGCACAACAACAAAAAGATTGTTTATGAAATTAAAACAGAAAATGCTGGAAATGCTAAGCAGGTCTGGCAGCATCTGTGGAGGGAGGAACAGAATTAATATTTCGTGCAACCTTTCATCATCTGAATACTTCAGCACCTGCAGAATTTTGCTTTTATATGATGTTTTCGCAGGTGTATGCAAGACTCCCAGGCAGCTGCCATGATACTTTTGTCCTGGGTTAGTTCAACCTCCCTGACCTCTTTGCACCTCGGCTTGCCAACTGGCCACTTGGAGACCCATGTAATTGTGTCTGATGAACCATGAGCAACCCAACTAATGAGGCCCAGGAGTGAAAGGATGGAAGCCGTATGACAATCAGATGTTTCATTTTGCAATTCATCGACATGCTAAAGATGCACTTGAAGCACCTCAACAGATCTGGTGGTGCCCTTTAATATACAGTAGTCAAAGTCTCCAGAATAATTGTGACGTTGTGTGCTCTGTGCAACATTACACAACAGAAAGGCTTGCGTCTTCCCCCAACACAAAGCGGTCCTGCGAACAAACAGGCGTTGCTTTCACAGCCCCCTATTGTTCAATGTTGATACTTGTTTTAGCATAGTTCACTAGCGAAAAGACCACTTGCCAGACAGCAACCAAAATGGGCAACACAGGTAAACATATAATATTTATGTGGCTTTAAAATCAAACAGAAACATAATAATGTTCTTACAATGTGTAACATACCAATGTGCATATGCTTGTGGAGATACAAATCTTTGGTCTTCCTCTTCCTAGCACTTCATTATGAGGCAACCCCTCATAATGGTTTCTGCAGAGCTAGGGGCAGGCTGCTCAGATCTCGACACTGACCACAGATCCCCATTCTGACCCCTCAGACACTCTTGACCAAGATCCTATGGGTTTTGAAGTCCATGAAGACCCTTTCAAAGATTGCTCCGTTTGCATTTGTATAGAAGCAGACTGTGCCATCGGAACACATGGCAGCCTGGGACTACTGACTGAGAGGTGGGGTGGGTGGTGGGGGCAACAGGACAGAAGTGGAAGTGCTTTGAGTTGAGTCCACACTTCCATGTTCCCTTTCACCATCATTCTTCTTATGATCCACTTGCATTCATTGCTAGAAATAAGCTGGAGAATGCTTTGCTTCAAATCAGTGAAGGAATGAACTGCCAAGGCTAGGGTTTCATGAATACTATTTAAAGTGACTTTTTTTGAGTGAGCATGCTATTGGTGAATGCCGGCATACACTCATTTGATCGCCATGTTTGATCCTTCATGAAAGTGGTGACTCTTTCCATGGATGAAGACATCATTGCAAATGCCTGCATCATGTCACTCATGCTTGAGGTGGACTCTTCCAGTCTCTCTGAAAGCATGCACAGTAGGACTGGAAAGCCTGCCAGTACATTGCACATTCATTGCTGCTGCTCCAGAAGCTGCTCATTGTCAACGACCCTTGAGGTTCACAATCTACATCCAGCCGAGCAGAGGTCAGAACTGCCTACGGTCTCTGATGGAGACTCTCCACAGCTGACCCTGACTCCACCATCTACTCTTGTGCACTTGCGATGTGTGAATCACCTGGTGAGAACCCAACTATTTGTCTTACTGAATTTGTTTGCACTGAAGCGTGAATATTTGAGCTGTTGCATGGTCTGAATGAGTGCTGTGACAGTGCACCCTCAAAATATCTGAGGAGTAGATGTTTTCCTCCAGCACCACCTCCTGTCAGATACTTGAAGAGCCTATGAGAGATTAAAGACATGAATTAGATCTGTCAGGGTAAGAACGAAGGTGTTTAGTGATCATATTCCACTGCCTTCTGACATCAAGTCAACATTTAAAAAAATTCTTTCATGGGACATGGGTGTCACTGACCAGGCCAGCATTTTTATCATCCATCCCTAATTGTTCTTGAGAAGGTGGTGGTAAGCTGCATTTTTGAACCGTTGCAGTCCAGGTGGTGTAGGTACACCCACAGTGCTGTTAGGGAGGGAGTCCTGCGATTTTAACCAAGCAACAGTGAACGAATAGCAAAGCATTTCCAAGTCAGGATGGTTTGTGGCTTGGAGGAGAACTTGCAAGTGGTGATATTCCCATGTGTCTGCAGCCTTTGTCCTTCTAGGTGGTAGAGGTTGTGGGTTTGGAAGGTGCTGTCGAATGAGCCTTGGTGAGTTAGTGCTGTATGCCATGTGGCTGTGAGATATTTAATTCTGTCACCAGGTAGCTGAGAAACTCCATCTCCAATGGCCAAGGACACTGAGACTCCACTGATGTCCAGTGCCTCCTCTGAAGTTATCTGTTGTGTGATTGATATAGGACCACCTCTGGATCTCTGCCTCATCTGTGTGTTCTGTGCTCTATTCTCCAGCAAGGATGGAAAGAAGAGATGGAAAGAAGGCTCTGTCATTGGGAAAATGCTGAAATCCATTATTAAGGAAGTAGCAGCTGGACATTTAGAAAATCCTAATGAAATCAAACAGAGTCAACATAGTTTTATGAAAGGGAAATAGTGTTTAACAATTTTTTTTGAGTGCGTAACCATCAGGGTGTATAAAGGGTAACCAGTAGATGTGGTGTTTTTGGATTGCCAAAAGGCAATGGGAATCAGGTGGAAAACTCTCCGTTGGTTCGAGTCATATCTAGCACAAAGGAAGATGTTTGTGCTTGTTGGAGGTCAGTCATCTCAGTTCCAGGACATCACTGCAGGAGTTCCCCTCTAAGTCACTTACCATTCTGACTTGGAAATATATCACCGTTCCTTCACTATCGCTGGGTCAATATCCTGGAACTTCCTCCCTAACTGCACTGTGGGTGTACCTACACCACAAGGACCGCAGCGGTTCAACAAGGCAGCTCATCACCGCCTTCTCAAGGGCAATTGATGTTGGGCAATAAAGGCTGGCCTAGCCAGCAATGCCCACATCCCGGAGATGAATTTTTAAAAATTGATAAGGTGCGACAGAAAAGGTTACTGCACAAGATAAGAGCACTTGCTGTAAGGATTAGTATATTAGCAAGGATAGAGGATTGGCTAATTAACAGGAGTCAAAAAGTCAGGATAAATGTGCACCAAGAGGAATGGTTGTATCTGCAATGTAAGCAGGTGCAAGGAGTGATGTGCTGGAGTAGGCATGAGCAGGCAAAGTGATGGGGTCAGCACGATACACATATCAAGATTTAGTTGAATGTGCCAGTGTACTTGCCTTTTCTGCCCTGATTAATCATTAAACTGCTTTTGGCACTGAATCCTGTAGTGTGACAACATACTCCTGCTGCTGACCTAACGAGCTGCCTCCAGCCCACTTCTTGGTTTTGCTCACGAGTTTCAGTTACTCATCAATCACAAGCATTTCCCTAAGAGCACCAGCTTGTTTGATCAAAGAAGTCTGTTCAAACATGCAATTTACATTTTAAAATTATTCAAACTACTGCATTTCTAAAATTACTTGACTTACTGCACCTTTAAGATTTGCTCAGATTACAGCATTGTCAAAGCCAGAATACTTTTCTTAGAACAGTCCAACTGCAAATGAATCAGTAAAACAATTATTAGTAAATTAATTCTGATCACCTCTTGTCTATAGGAAATAGTATCTCCCTGTGGGTACTTTCAGCGAGGTGTAGAGTTGGAATGTTGGGACTTCATTCTGACAGTTCCTTCTTTTGTTCTCCCACCTTCAGAATCCATCAAGTGTCAACTTTGTAGTGTTCCTTTAAATTGGAGTTAAAATCGACTCATGTCGATGTCAAGAAGGCGAATGGAACGCTATCCTTTATTACCAGAGGGATTGAATATAAAAGTAAGGATGTTATACTTCAGTTACACAGGGTATTGGTGAGACCACACCTCGATTACTGTGTGCAGTTTTGGTCTCCTTGTTTAAGGAAGGGTGTAAATGCATTGGAGGCGGTTCAGAGGTGATTTACTAGATTGATACCTGGAATGAGCGGGTTGTCTTATGAGGAAAGATTGGACAGACTGGGCTTGTTTCCACTGGAGTTTAGAAGAGTGAGGGGTGATTTGATTGAAGTATACAAGATCCTGAATGGCCTTGACAAGGTGGATGTCAAAAGGATATTTCGTCTTGTGCGTGAATCCAGAACAAGAGGGCACTGTTTTAAAATTAGTGGTCACCCTTTTAGGACAGAGATGAGGAGAATTTTTTTTTCTCTCTCAGAGGGTTGTGCGACTTTGGAATTCTCTGCCTCAGAAGGTGGTGGAGGCAGGGTCATTGAATATTTTTAAGGCAGAGGTGGGTAGATTCTCTCAGTTCCTTCGCCTCAATTGCATCTGTTCTGATGATGCAACTTTCAAAAACAGTTCCTCTGACATGTCTTCCTTCTTCCTTAACCGAGGTTTTCCACCCATGGTGGTTGACAGGGCCCTCAACTGTGTCCGGCCCATCTCCCACGCATCCGCCCTCACGCCTTCTCCTCCCTCCCAGAAACATGATAGGATCCCCCTTGTCCTCACTTATCACCTCACCAGCCTCCGTATTCAAAGGATCATCCTCCACCACTTCTGCCAACTCCAGCATGATACCACCACCAAACACATCTTCCTTTCACCCCCCCGCTGGCATTCCGCAGGGATCGTTCCCTCTGGGACACCCTGGTCCACTCCTCCATCACCCCCTACACCTCAACCCCCTCCCACGGCACCTTCCCATGTAACCGCAGAAGGTGCAACACCTGCCCCTTTACTTTCCCTCTCCTCACCACCCAAGGGCCCAAACACTCCTTTCAAGTGAAGCTGCATTTCACTTGCACTTCCCTCAATTTAATCTACTGCATTCGTTGCACCCAATGCGGTTTCCTCTACATTGGAGAAACCAAACGCAGACTGGGCGACCGCTTTGCAGAACACCTTTGGTCTGTCCGCAAGCATGACCCAGACCTCCCTGTCGCTTTCCATTTCAACACTCCACCCTGCTCTCATGCCCACATGTCTGTCTTGGCCTGCTGCATTGTTCCAGTGAAGCTCAACACAAACTGGAGGAACAGCACCTCATCTTCCGACTAGGCACTTTACAGCCTTCCGGACTGGATATTGAGTTCAACAATTTTAGATCATGAGCTCTCTCCTCCATCCCCACCCCCTTTCCAATTCCCCCCTTTTTTTCCCAATAATTTATATCGATTTTTCTTTTCCCACCTATTTCCATTATTTTTAAATGTATTTCCATCCATTGTTTTATCTCTACCTTTTAGCCCATTTCGATTCTTTCACCCCACCCCCACTAGGGCTATCTGTACCTTACTTGTCCCGCTTTCTACCCTTAATTAGCACATTCCTTAGATAATATCACCACCTCAACACCTCTTTGTCCTTTTGTCTATGACATCTTTTGGCGCCCCCCCCCACCAACCTTCTCCAGCTCTACCCTCCTCCACCCCCCACCCCAAACCAGCTTATATTTCACCTCTTTTCTATCTTTACTTAGTTCTGTTGAAGAGTCATACGGACTTGAAACGTTAACTGTGTTCCTCTCCGCAGATGCTGCCAGATCTGCTGAGCTTTTCCAGGTATTTTTTGTTTTTGTGTAGGTAGATTCTTGTTGGGCAAGGCAATCAAAGGTTATCGGTGTTAGATGGGAATGTGGAAATCGAAACACAGGAAGTTCAGCCATGATCTTATTGAATGGCGGAACAGGCTCGAGGGCCAAATGGTCTACTCCAGTTCCTATTTGTTATGTTATGTGGATCATCATCACATCCGCTCAACATAAAATTGGTTGGGGAAGCAACAAAGACCGATGAAAATGCAATGGTTGGACTAAAATACCGCTGACAGACATGTAGCACTTATTTCCAAGTTTCCGACATGCTACCAGCAACTGCCCCACCCTTGCTTCAAGCATATTGGCGAGTCAAAACTCCCCCCACCCCCTTTATCCACTGGTAACACTTTGCATAGTTGACCATCAATACGTGTTAAATGTGCCTTCTTGCAATTAAATTTCAACTTATTTTCAAATTAAGACATGATTAGATAAATCAAAGTCAATTGATGGCAGCATCAAACACATTTAATTTCTTGGTGAGCTCAGAATTATACAAATACATGGACTTCCAGAAGGCATTTGATAACATCCCTCATAAGAGACAGATAGCTAAAGTTGAAATTCATGGAAATGAAGGCAAATTGGCTGAGTGGCAGGAGACAAAGATTAGGGATGATAGGAGGTACTCTAATTGGCAGGATGTGACTAGTGGTGTCCTGCACGGATCTGTGTTGGAGCCTCAACTACTCACTGTATTCATTAATGACTTAGATGAAGGATAGAATGTCATATAAACAAGTTTAACATAGATGGCATTGTAAGCAGTGTGGGTGGAAGCATAAAATTACAAAAAGGTATTAATAAATTAAAATGGGCAAAGCTATGGCAAATGGATACAGGCAAATGTGAGACCATCCACTTTGGACATAAAAAGGATAGAACAGGGTACTTTATAAATGGTAAAAAGCTAGAAACAGTGGAGGTTTAAAGATCTTTGAAGACCCTGTTACATAGGTCATTAAAATGTTATGAACAGGTACAGAAAATCATGCAAGCTAATGGAATCTCTAGTCTTTATATCTAGAGTGCTAGAATACAAGGGGATAGAAGTCATACTTCATCTATGCAAAGCCCTAGTTAGAGCACACCTGGAGCACTGTGAGCAGTCTGGGCACCACACCTTAGGGAGAATATATTGGTTTTGGAGTGCAGCATAGATTTACCAATATGATACCCTTAATTCCAATACTTAAATTTCAAGAAGAGATTACACAAACTAGGGTTGTATTTTCTGGAATTTAGTAGGTTAAGGGGTGATTTGATTGAAGATTTCAAGGTGAGAACAAGGTGAGTTTGGATCAAATGCAAAATGACCACCATTGACTTGATATAACTAGTTGGGATCACAGTCAAAAGTATTGCTGAAAAGAAGTGACATGCTGTTGCAGCTTTTCGTCTTACACTCAACAGGACAGACACAAAAGTACAAAACTTCAAAGGGAACAACAATTTATACTGCATGAGAAAAGGCATTCTGATTGGTTGGCAGTTTGTAAAAAAGGTGCAATATCTGGACATCTTCCTTTAGCCTGCTGAGGATAGGTCCTTACAAATGAATATATGTAGAATCTAGCACGTGTAAGTGAGCTATAATGTGAGCCCAGCTAAATTGTTAGTGTAATTTGTGGCAAACTAGGGATTGTTCAGCAAGTGTTGCTCAATTGTGGAATCACAGCTAATGTTAGACATTATGTTCTGAGTTTTGCAAGCACTGGTTGGCTGAGTAAGATCAGCACTCTGCCTATTGTAAACAGCTGAAGGGACATGCCGTTTGGTATGATCCATCAGTCATTGGGACACATGGCCTATGTACCTGACATCACAGCGGCACTGAAATTCATTAACCATGTTTCACATTTGTGTGGTAGGCAGTAAGTATAGCTTGCTGTATATCGCGCACATGAATGGGCCTAAGGCTGCTATTTTTGGACCTGAAAAGTTGCCAGTCTACCTCAAATTACCCTGGAAGGGTAAAATATCTCAAAGGTTTGAGCAACAGATGAAGCTAGCTGTTTCACACTGCTACTATGCAGTGGCAATACGAGTGGTGGTTTCACTAACAGGATGCTGCCATCAAGCCACACAAATGAGTGATGTGGTATATCAGTTTCAATGCCTGTGTGATGCCACGTACATAGGCCATACCTCCCAATGACTGGCAGATTGTATCAAACGGCTTGACCCTTCAGCTGTTTCCAACTGGCCGAGTGCTGACTATATTCAACCAAGCTTGCGAAACTCAGCATATAATGTCTAATTTTAGATGTGTTTCCGTGATTGGACAGCACTTGCTGATCAATCCTAAGTATGCTAAAAATTATACTAAGAACCAATTTAAGGTTATCAGTTGGGGTCACGATGTGGCTTACTTAGCTTGTTAGAAGCCACATATTTTCATATGCAGGTACCTGTCCTCCGCAGGCAAAAGAAATATGTCCAGGCATTGCACCTGTTTCTGAATAAACAAAAGGGGGAACAATAGCTCCCTGGTGCATTCACCATAGCAATGCCTTGCCTAATCAGAGCTGACTCGCCAACCTATCAGCGCTGTTTTTCTCACGCAGTTTAAATGGTTTTCCCTTTGAAAATTGGCATTCTTGCATGTGTCCTGTGGAGTGCTAGATGAAAAGCTTCAATAGCATGCCTTTTTTTTAGCAAACTCAATTACAATCACAAGTATCAGAATCTGTAAAACATGTTTTGAGAAATGGATGCATTCATTGTTGTTGCCAGAACTATTCAACATGATGGGTCTGAATTATTAAAGAAAATAATTACTGTAAGTCAATAATGCTTTAATGTTGTACATTGTACACCTTGTGTAATGCTCTTAATTCATTATGAAATTGTTACTGTCTCTCACAGATCCGTAATCATGAATACTTTACTTAGTGCTACAATATATAATTCTAAATGCACTCTCCAGACTGTATAATTGTACTGTTGGGTTTTTCCACAGTTCAAGTGGACATAGTCTGAACATTTCATATACTTATGAAATCTAAGTGACAGCATGGCATCCTTTTTTTATTATAAATTATTATCTTTCCAAATGGAATTAACTAGTCAGTTAGCTAAATACAGAGGCTGGAGTGGTCTCTATATTGAACATTAATCATAACTTCTGTAAATTGTTAGGTGGCTGTGAAAGTTATTGATAAGAAGAAAGCCAAGAAAGACTCCTATGTAACAAAGAACCTACGAAGAGAAGGGCAAATTCATCAAATGATCAGGCATCCGAATATTACACAGCTTTTGGACATATTAGAAACAGAGAATAGCTACTACTTGGTAATGGAGTTATGCATAGGAGGCAACTTGATGCACAAAATATATGACAGAAAAATACTGGAAGAAGCAGAGGCACGCCGATACATCAGGCAGCTCACTCTAGCAGTGGAGCATCTACACCGAGCTGGAGTGGTCCACAGGTATGTGTGTGTGTGTGTGCGTGTGTGCGTGTAACAGCTCTATGTTCTAATTGTGACCTTATAAAACAATCCAATAAGATGTTATCATCATCGAGCATTGCAACCATCACAATGCCTACCCTGAATGCACATTTGCTGAGGGGTTCTGTACTTAACATCAAAAAGACATGCCAATACTTGAAGGTATATCAGCAGAAATACCTTGAAACTGCAGGTGGGATGATGGAAGGGCTTTTAAGTCTATTTTCTGTCAATCCTATTAAAACTGTTCAAAGAAAGTGGAATATAAATGGAGACGTGATAAAGTAAATGTTGAATGCATAGCATAACAAACATCTTTATTCAAACAGTGATCATATTTGGAACAAGCTGCCAAATAAGATAATGGAAGTAAAAACATTTGGGCGTGTTAGATTCATGTTGATAGTGTGATGCTGGTATTGTGATGGGAAAATTTATGAGAGAGATGAGCTTCAATGGACTGATTAGCTTTGTCTTATGACATATTTTCTTCAATGATTTGGAAAATAATTGTGCAAAATGTACATACGAACACACAACTTAGGAGCAGGAGTAGGCCACTCAGCCCTTCAAGCCTGCTCTGCCATTCAATGAGATCATGGCTGATCTGATTGTAACCTCAACTCCACATTCTTCCGATAACTTTTCACCTCCTTGTTTATCAACAATCTATTTAGCTCTGCCTTAAAAATATTCAAAGACTCTGCTTCCACTGCCTTTTCAGGAAGAGAGTTCCAAAGACTCACAACACTCAGAGAAAAAAATGTCTCCTCATCTCTGTCCTAAATGGGCAACCACTTATTTTTAAATAGTGGCACTTCGTACTAGATTGTCCCACAAGAGGAAACATCCTCTGCACATTGATCTTGTCAAGATCCTTCAGGATCTTATATGTTTCAATCAAGTTGCTTCTTACTCTTTAAAACTCCAGCAGATACAAATCCAATCTGTCCAGCCTTTCCTCATAAGACAACCTGCCCAATCCAAGTATTAGTTTAGTAAATATTCTCTGAACTGCTTCGAGCGCACTTACATCCTTCCTTAAATTTGGAGACCAATACTGTACACAGTACTCCAGATGTGGTCTCACCAATATCCTGTATAACTGAAGGATAACCTCCCTATTTTTATATTCAATTACACTTGCAATAAATGATAGCATTCTATTAGCATTCATAGTTACTTGCTGTGCCTGCATACTAGCCTTTTGCAATTCATGCACTCGGACCCCTAGATCCCTCAGCATTTCGGGCCTGTGCAATCTCTCACCATTTAGATAATACATTTCTTTTTTATTTTTCCTGCCAAAATGGAGAATTTCACATTTTCCCAGATCATACTCCATTTTCCAGGTCTTTGCCCACTCATTTAACCTATGTATATCCCTTTATAGCCTTCTTATGTCCTCTTCGCCTCTTACTATCATACCTATATTTGTGTCATCAGCAAATTTAGCAACGATACCTTCAATCTCTTCATCCAAGTCATTCATATAAATTCCAAAAAGCTGAGGCCCCAGCATTGATCCCTAAGGCACACCATTCATTACATCTTGCCAACCAGAAAAAGACCCATTTATGTCTATGTTGCAAAAATAACTTGTCAGATGTTGAAACATGTATCTTTACTTTGTGCATATTTAAACAATTTTGTGTTTTGAGTTAATGATTTCCATTTCACAATTCACAACTTAAAACAGGTTGTAATTTCAGCTCTTTTCATGATTTTCACATTCTAGTGATTATTCAATGTGTCTGCCCTTTCTAAGGGATGTGCTGAAATTGTTTGATTTTTTTAGATGCATAGGGCCACATTTTTGCTAATGAGGTGGAAGCTTGAGTCAGAAAATCTCCCAACTCAACAGATCTATCTTTATATAAATGGCCCTGCCTGTACTATTTTCACTCCAGGGAGGTGGGGTGAGAGCAACAGAAACAGATAGCCAGATATCTGTTTTTCCAGATGGTCTCATTATGAATGCTTGGCTGATTTCCAAGATTCACTAATGGGGTCAGCTCAGCAAGAGTGTGTTTGCACAGGTTGAAGTGGAGTGTTAGCTTTGATTGATTGACATCTTTATGAGGTTGTAATAAGCTATTATTTCTTTAAACTTTTTTTTTCAATGTCCATGCGTTGATTTGGGCAAGATTAACAGGTACTAAGCGGTGTAAAGCTTCTGTTATTGAACCTATAAATGGCAGTGTCTGACTGACACTTTTACAAGGTTATAGAAGCAACAGATCTTTTAAAGCATATTTCCAAATGTTTTTTTTATGAGTATTTCAGGACTTACCATTGTTATTATATGGGTGCATTGGTTCCATACATAATGCATACTGGGTGAGTGGGCATGGAGGATGCAGGGGGCATGGAAGGTGCATAGAAGCATTGAAGGGGCATGGAGGGGGCATGGGGAATATGAAGTTGCATGGGTAAGAGCTTTCAAACTCACCTTTCAAAAGATTCCTGAATTCAGACAATTGTTCATGAATCCTCTGAGGAGCCAGGAACCACGAATACTCGACAAGCTGGTGGACTCCATGAAAATTGCGGGGTTGGGTGCAGGGGAGGGGGCGGTATGAGATGCCTACCCCCACAATGGAGCCAGCAAGATCAGGAGAGCAGGTTGCGAGCCACTACCTGCACCCTAATTCTGTGCTAGTGAAAATTGCTGGCTCCAGGAATGAGGGCGGGAATCCTGGAATTGGGTCCCACCATTTTTAAGGGCCTCTGTAGTCGGCCTAGCTCTGTGAAAATCTGTGCTATAGGGTTAATTGCCTGTTAAATATTTCAAGAAGGATTTGCCACTAAACTAAGCCTTTATGCTACAAAGATATAAATTATCTTTAATTACATTCTCTGAAACTTCATATGGCATTTATTTTAGAAATGTGTTCATAGCCTAGAAAAATGTTATATTTATTGCTTTTAAATCAAAGAAACACACAGAATGTATAAGACCAGGAAATAACACTTTAGTTTCCTTAATTATGGATTGCCTTAGAGGAGGTGTAACGAAGGTTCACTAGATTGATTCCTGGGATGAGGGGATTGTTTTGTGAGGAGGAATTGGACCCATATTCTCTAGAATTTAGAAGAATAAGAGAGGATTGTATTGAAACACATAAATTTCTTAAGGGGCTTGACAAGGTAGATGCTAGGAGGGTATTTCTCTGGCACAGGAATCTAGAACTAGAGGTAACAATTTCAGAATAAGGAGTCATCCATTTAGGACTGAAATGAGAACTTTCTTCATTCAAAGGGTTGTAAATCTTTAGAATTCTCAATTCCACAGGGCTGCAGATGCTTAGCCATTGGCCTGAATTTTTTGGATGGCAAGGTCTTGTTTCCCGCCATCCAAAGAGTCAGCGAGGTCCCCGCTAACTCTAAATGCCCCACAGCAAATTTATGTTTCAACGAGCATTAATTGACTGCTCCTCACTCGGGGGGAAGTCCTGCTTTAGATGGCCAACAGCGCTGCAGTGGACAGAAAAGGAAGTTCACAAAGACGTTGAAGACTAAATCCAGGAACCTGAGGCCCAGGTAAATTCAGGGTGTCCCAGGGTGGGGAGAGTAGGGAATGCCTGGTGGGGCAGGGACGGGGTGTGGGTGTGTGAGGAGGGCAATTGGGATCTCGGGGGATCGGCCTAGGTGAAGAAGGAGGAGGTCCAGAGGCTGTCGGACCTTAAGTTGGTGGGGGTACGTGTGGAGTGCGTGTCTGACTTCAATAGGGGCTTCTGTTGGAGATGCCCCCACCTCCCCCACACCGCACCTTCCCACCCTGGATGTATTTTTGGTGTATTCCGGGCTTCCCCCACGGGGGTTCAATTCTTCCGCCAGCCTGAAGATTCATGCTGGGCAGGAAGCGGCCGTTAAGTGGCCGTTAATTTGCTATTTGAGGGCCTTAATTGGGGCATGGGCGGGCTTCCCGTTTGAGGCCTTGCCCGCCCCAGCATAAAATCGTTGTGTGGGGTGGGAACCTGGAGGGAATCCTGTACCTTCAATTTCATGCTCTGCCCATGGTGGGGGAGCGTAAAATTCAAACCATTGAGTATAATCAGGGCTGAGATTGATAGATTTTTGAACACTAAGGGAATCAAGGGTTTTTTTAATTCATTCATGGGATGTGGACTTCGCTGGCTGGGCCAGCATTTATTTCCCATCCTTAGTTGCCCTTGAGAAGGTGGTGGTGTGCTGCCTTCTTGAACTGCTGCAGCCCATATAAGGACAACACAGAGAGGTGGAGTTAAAGTAGATGATCAGCCAGGACCTTACTGAATGGGAAAGCAGGTTCAAAGTGCCAAATGGCTGCTCCTGCTCCAATTTGTTATGTTCTGATGTTCTAGTATTTTGGTCGGTCTTGTCAATGTATAAATAATCACAGTGCGTGGCCATCACCTTGTTAAAGGCAATTGCTAGTTAAACAAGTGATGGGCATTGATTATCCCATCTGAACTGAATAAAAAGATACAGCTGGAACACTTTGTGTGGAAGCAACTTGGAAGTCAGTAGCACTGAGGAGTCGTCTTGAAAATAAACCAGCTTGAACAAAAGACCAGCCTGGATTAATTATTTCACTGCAACCTCTTATTGTGAATAACACATATGACTGGTTCCATAACTGAGGGATGAATTTTCTGGAGATGGCAGAAGTCTTGCCACAGGCGCCAAGAGCAGGAGGTGATCCTTATTTGGGACATGGGGAGGCATATTGCCAAATGAGAGTCTGTTGCCAAGATCATTGACCAATTAAGGATGGTGGCCCACCCCCACCAAAAATAGCTGGCCCAATCAGAAATTTGGACAATTGAAGCTCATTCTCCACAATGAATGTGCAAAAAAATTACATATAGTTTTGAACAAACCATCATCCTAATGAGCACCATACTGAAGGTTAAATTGAACCTACCAAATGACTATTATTATTGCACTTTCTTGCACAGATGATTCATCTCATTTTGGTCAATGAGAATCCATAACACTATACATACTTTTCTATGTAACTGATAACCTCATATACGGGACAAAAGAATGTCAAATTATTTCCAAGAATCTGATTCATGTTAGGACTTGAAATTACTATATTTAAATTTATTCTGGGATTCCAATCAGAACTTGGAAGTGACACTGGAAGAACCATTTATCACAGTCACAAACCGTACATACCTGCGTTGGTCTAAGGCTGAGGCGCTGCCACACCAGAAAGTTTGCTCTGTGCACTGATTAATTAACGTATTTGCATCAATTCTCTGTTTTCCCTTTTTTAACTAATTGATTAACTTCTTAGTTAAATAGCACACACAGAAATTTGAAGCATACAAATTTAACAGTATATTAAAACCAGCATTTTATTGGAATTTTAACCTAGATCTGCTGCAAACTCTCTGGACTTTCATGTGGTGCACTTAGCCATTAAAAGTACATCAATGATGATTTATTAATTGTTGCCATAAAATAATACGTCAGGGGAAGAGAAAGAAGCTATTTTTCATTTATTTTCAACCAGCAATGCCTAACTTACCAAAAACAAGTCTGACAGCTCCCCAGAGCAACACTCATGTTTAACAGACAATAAACACTTCACCCTGTATTCAACAGCTTCATTCACATTTTGTGAAAGTACTGACCTTGAGTAATTACATATTTTTAGAATAACTTCATTACTTTGACGACAACTCTCTTTAGGTTCCTGAAGTATGGTAATTTTTTTTCCAATAATTTTAGTTCAAAGTTCACAAAATTGTTACAATGCAGAAGGAAGCCATTCGCCCACTGTGTCTGCACCAGTTCTCCGAATGAACAGTTCACCTAGTGCCATTCTCCTGCCTTCTCCCTACAACCCTGTAAATTCTTCCTTTTCAGATAACACTAACTCCCTTTTAAATACTTCAATTAAACCTGCCTCCACCATTCTCTTACTATTCACTGAAAAAGTTTTTCTCCTATCGCTTTTGCTTCTTTTGCCAATTATTATAAACCTGTGCCCTCTTGTTCTTGATCCTTTCAGCAGTGGGAACAGTTTCTCCCTGTCTGCCCTGTCCAGACCCCTCATGATTTTGAATACCTCTATCAGATCTCCTCTCAGCCTTCTTGTCTCCAAGGAAAAGGGTCCCAACTTCTCCAATCTGCCTTCATAACTGAAGTTCCTCATCCCTGGAAACATTCTTGTGAGTCTTTTCTGCATTCTCTCCAAAGCCTTCATGTCCTTCCTTAAGTGTGATGCCCGGAATTGGATGCAATACTCCAGGTGAGGCTGAACTTGTGTACTATACAAGCTCAACATAACCTTCTTGCTCTTGTGCTCTATGCAGCTGTTAATAAAGCCTAGGATACTGTATGCTTTATTAACTGCCCTCTCAACTTGTCCTGCCACCTTCAATGAGTTATGCACATACACACCTAGGTCGCTTTGCTCCTGCATCCCCTTTAGAGTTGTACCCTTTATTTTATATTGTCTCTCCGTGTTCTTCCTACAGAAATGAATCACATCACATTTCTCCACATTGAACTTCATTGATCACCTGTTCCACCAGCTTGTCTATGTCTTTTGAAGTTCTAAATTATCCTCCTCAAAGTTCACAATACTTCCAAGTTTCGTATCACACACAAGCTTTGAATTTGTGCCCTGTACACCAAGGTGTAGGTCATTAATATTAGTATAAGATAATATAGCTATTTCCATGTTCCGCTGTAACAGGCTTTCTGAATGAGTTCTTGAGTTTCGTTTTGTTTTGCAGGGATCTGAAGATTGAAAACCTTTTACTGGATGAAAAGAACAATATAAAATTAATAGGTACACTGTCAACAAATGTTCCGAGCTGGGAGGGGATAGATCCTTTTTCAATTTGACGGGGTAGCTGTTTCACTTCAAAGGAAAGTTGGAAGGGAATACTGTCCTGTGAAGTTAGAAAGATTGAGAGGAGTTAAACAAAAATTAGAACATTGTTCTAGGAGAGGTTCAGTGGCGCAAGTTGAAATTGGAAAGCAACAATTGGGAAGAGTTGAGAGGGAAAACCTTAAATACTAGAAATATGAAATGAGATCAGAATACTAAAAACCTTGGCAGGTCAGTTAGTATTTGACAAAGAAGAGGTACATTAATGTTTTGGGTGGGACTGTTGTCTTGAAGAGAGGTTCACACCCAAAATGTTAACCTGAATTTTCTCTTTGAGATTTTGATCAACCTGCTGTGTATTTCAGCATTTTTGTTTTTCTAAATTTACATTGTGAAATTTGTTCAGGGAAAAAGACCAGAATTCTTGAGATTAATGAATGGTGAATTGGATACTAGCAATGAGAGGTGAACTATTGGTTCTGGATGCAATTTGTAACGACATAACAACATTAACAGTACTTCAAACGCCATTCATTCTGGGAAGCGTTTGAGAAGTTTTGACCTTAAGAAGTTATATAAGCGCATGTTTTACAATTAATTCTGAAAGAGAAATTTTACGAAAGAGTAATGTTAAATTTTAGCAATATGGTCTACTGCTGCTAATTCAAAGTACTTTGGAATTAATGCAATTGTTTTTTTCAAACTTATGAATTTTTTTCAAATTCAAAGTCATATTTCTGCAGGGGAACAACATCTTTAAATAAATACAAATAGATTATAGGATGAAACAGAAATCTTGTTGAACATAGAATTTGACTACTTAATTTTAGTAGGAAGTTTATAATGACTGATTCTTAATATAAGAGGCTATAAACTGGCAAGACTGAGAAAATGAAATTTTTTGCATTTGATCTGTGTATACTAAATCATAGTATTGTGAGACTGATTATACAAGCCCACCTTCATCTTGATCTCCCTTCCCTTCAATTCACCAGATTTCGGATTGAGTAACTGTGCTGGTATTTTGGGTTATTCTGATCCTTTCAGTACTCAGTGCGGGAGTCCGGCCTACGCAGCTCCAGAGCTTTTAGCGTGCAAGAAATATGGTCCCAAAGTGGATATTTGGTCAATGTAAGTGCTTTACTAATTTTGCAACTAGGTTTAAATAATATTCATTCAGTGAAAACAAACATCTGCAGCTTTATTGTCTTATCTTGCTCTTTAGAAATATTGTATCTCTATGCTGATTAAGGGTTTGAACGCTTATTTTGCATTCACAGTTTCACTGCATTAGTAGCAGGATCAGGAACATAAGAACATAGGACCAGGAGTAGGCCATGATATTTTTTCCAGACAGATACATTTGCTGTTATTTTTTGAAGCGCAATGTTTCCCATATCATGTTTTGCAGAGGGGATACAGTTAAAACTGTCCCAGCTCAATTTACATGGCATTCCTAATGATCAACTTCAGTTCCCAAAGATGGGGGATTTTTTTATTTCAAGGAACGGCGGAATTACACACAAGATCACTGGAGATAGGAGCAGGAGTAGACCATATGGCCCATTGAGCCTGCTCCTCCATTTATTACAATCATGGCAAATTTTAGGCTTCAACTTCACTTTCCTGCCCACTTCCCATACCCCTTAATTCCCTGAAAGACCAAAGATCTGTCTATCCAAGCCTTAAATATAGCCAACAACCCTCTGGGTAGAGAATCCCAATGATAACCCTAAGAGTGAAGAATTTTCTCCTCTTCTCAGTCCTAAATGATCAACCCCTTATCCTGAGACTGTGGCCCCGTGTTCAAGATTCCCGAGCATGTGGAATCAACCTCTCAGGATCTTGTATGTTTCAATGAGAGCACCTCTCATTCTTCTAAACTCCAGAGAATTAATAACGCCTGGGCTATGTTCATGTGCCTGGTTGTTGTAGTTCATCTGCAGATTTGCAACTAATGTGAGCTCTCAGTGCAGCATAGATCAGGGAAGGTGGTGGGACATGGGGTGGGGGCAGGGTAGGGCAGAGGGAAGGGAGTAAAAGATCTATCAGCTTGATAATGGCACATGTGCTAAAACTTTAATTTTGCTTTTTAGTGGTGTGAATACATATGCGATGCTGACTGGCACTTTACCATTCACGGTGGAGCCATTCAGCCTCAGAGCTTTGCATCAGAAAATGGTGGATAAAGACCTTAATCCCCTACCTGTCCATCTCTCATCAGGTAATAACAGATCAAGGATTTTATTACATAATAGCAGATTATGCAGCTCTTCGATATGCGTTACTAAGGGATTAGTCGCCTTAACATTTTTAAAGGGAAATCTCAGCTAGGAAGTCCAGTTGCCAATTTTAGTTTCATTTGTGTTCAATCTATATAAGTTTAATGTACATACCTGATCTCAGTGTATACGCAATATATTTGAAAAGTTTCTGTATTTGTCAGTATATGCTTTATCAGCATTTGTGTATGTATTTTTTGGACTTCAATTATAATTCTTCCAAGTGCCATTTTAATGCAAGTGCTTCTGGGAATGATTTATCCAGTTAGCAGTGGATAAATCCTGCTATCCAGGATTTATAAGGGGGTGAGCAGTCAGCTTGAAGCCAGGACTCCAGCAATGGGACTCTGGACTAATATGGAGAGGAGAGCGGAGGCTCGGCTGGAATGGCTTAAGGCAAATCTTGCAAAAAAATAAAAGGATCATCCAGAATAATGACAACATGTTCTTCATTTAAGTATTAGATGAAAAAATGCAACAATTTTCTCCTATCCTCTCCCCTCCTGTGTTGACGACATTGCCTTCTTGCTGGGATAAGATATGCAAACACCAGTATCTGCTTTCAGTGGTCATTAAGCCTTGAATTTGTGTTGACAATCAACTTAACTAGGGGTGAATTTCAACCAAGCTCAGTTTTGTCCTTACCTGGCGTTCACACACACATACTTTCAGAATGGGTCACTGGATAGTGACCATAAGCAGATACACTGACTAATTTACTTCTCCCTCATGCAAGGGGACTGAGGCCAATTGTAGAACTCCCACCTATTGCATGGCATAAGGTCAGGCAACTATTCACAGACTGGAGATGAACTAGTCACCTACCAAGCTTGAGTGGCTCAACTACTCACCAGATATACCCGTCGAACCATTAGGGGAGCAAATGTAGTATTTTTAATAGGAAATAGCCTAACTCACTGAGTCATGATTAAACTGCATTTCTTATATTTGTTCATGGGATATGCATATCACTGGCAAGGCCAGCATTTATTGCCAATCCTTAATTGCCCTTGAGAAAATGGTCACAGCATTTGAGATCAATCATGGACTAACCATCATAGTAGTTATGGTGTCAATTATGCAGCAGGCTAATGTGAATCAATTGAACAATTTGTGAAGAATAGGTAAGCTGACACTCTTTCATTGCTTGCTTGGAACATATTTTCTGAGGAATATAAATGTAGTGGATCAGAAGTTGAAACTCAGTTACATAAATTCAGTGATTTTCAGCACGTGGAACTCTCATATCAAGCATCTCACAATTTAAAATAATTTAATAACGTCTTAGGGCAATGTAAGAGCACCATTTCCAAGACAGATTGAATCCAGACACACGTAAACACCAGAAAAGAAACAGAACCCGGACAAATCCCAGGACCACTTTTTTTGCATGTTGCAGGGGATCTTGTTCTCCATCACTGTTCATTTTGACTTTGAACATGTTTTAGTCAAGGGTGGTCATTAGGCCATAAGATGTGAGAGCAGAAGTAGGCACTAACCTTTCAATGAGGCCCACAATCTGAGCAGTAACTTGCTTGAGAGCCATTTTCACAGATCGATTATAAACCACCTCTGCAGACCTATATTACTACAGTTTGATTTTTAAACACAATTTAGCCGATTTTAACTCTGTTTGAGTTGATAGGTTTATGTGGATGCGTTTTGAATGGATTAAAATCAGGCCAATTTCCAATATGCCAATGGCAGGCAGTGAAGAGCGGGAGAGATTCCTGGTCAGCCATGGGACAGAAAGAACCTTTTGCGTCACTATCCATAGTTCCAGGCTGCAACATGCATGTAAAAATAAAGTGCATATTGCCACAACAACTTGGACTCCCAGTATAAACTAATGCATCACCACCAACACGGATATAAGATCAGCCCTACTAACACATGAAGCAGCAGGCCTGCAGAAAGTCACAGATGAAGATATAGAATCATAGAGTAGTTATAGCACAGAAGGAGCCCATTCGGCCTGTCGTGTCCATGCTGTCTCTCTGTAAGAGCAACTTACTTAGTCTCACTCTCCTGCCTTTTCCCCATGGCCCTGCAATATTTTTCTTTTCAGATAATTACCCAATGCTCTTTTGAAGCCCTTAATTGAATCTGCTTTCACCAGACTCTCAGGCAGTGCATTCCAGATCCTAATGACTCGCTGCATTAAAAGGTTTTTCCTCATGTTTAGTTGCTTCTTTTGCCAAGCACCTTAAATCAGTATCCTCTAGTTCTCAATCCTTCTGTCAATGCAAACAGTTTCCACCCCTCTTCTTTCTATACCCTACATGATTGTGAATACGTCTATTAAGCCTCCTCTCAATCTTCTCTTCTCCAAAGAGAACAGTCTCAGCTTCTCCAATCTATCCACGTAAGTGAAGTTCCTCATCCTTGGAATCATTCTCATAAATCTTTTCTAGATCTCTTCTAATGCCTTCACATCTTTCCTAAAACGTAGTGCCTAGAGCTTGGTGCAATAGTCCAGTTGAGGCTGACCCAGTGGTTTATATGGGTTTATCATATCTCCCTTCCTTTTGTACTCTGTGCCTCCATTTATAAAGGCTAGGATCCCGTATGCTTTATTAACAACTCTCTCAACCTGCCCTTCCTCCTTCAATGATGTGTGCACATATACACCCAGCTCTCTTTGCTCCTACACCCTTTAGAATTGTACCTGGTAATCTGATGTGTCATATACCTTTAAGAAGAATGTTACAATGGAAGATCACATGACCTTAGTATCCAAGAGCAGAGTCGTGCAGTCTACCTCAGTTTGTAGTTGGAGTCTGTAATGTAGAGACAGGGTTTGAGTTATAAGCACACAAGTGTAGCTGTTGGGTTCCTTTGTAAATAAATAGAATGTGTTCTACCTAAGAACTGTCTGCTGATCTACTCTGTCTACGGTACCAACTTGGCCATCCCAAAACAAGCGTGCAACATGGGTCCATAAGTCCAACCAGACAAGTGACTAGGATTCAACATTAACCTTTATTTTATATTGTTCCTCTTTGTTGTCAATCCACTGCTTCAACACCTGGGGCAGAAATTTTTGCTTGGTGGGCGGGTGGGCGTGCGCCCAACCTGCTCGAGTGTGAAATGACGCGCGTTGACGTCGGCCGAGCACGCCAAAGCCAACGTGCAGTCACATGATAGTTTGGCCAGCGGGTGCGCACTGGAGCCAGCAGTGCACCCGCCGACAATTGAAAGGACTGTTAAGGCTGTTACGTAAACAATTAACCTAATGGTTGGCGGGCAGACGAAAAGACCAAGTGGCCTTTGCATTTTTTTTTGGAAACCTCATCACGGACAGAGTCACATAAGGGGACATGTTTTATTATATTTTTAGCTTTTTATATCTCGTCATCCCCCTGAGACATCTCTGTGCCTCACGGAGATTATGCAACGCTCACTCGCTCGCCAAGGGCAAAATTCTGCCCCTGTTATAGTAATGCAAAGTAATATTTTTCAATGATGGCTATTTTTCTTTCTATTCTTGCCAATAGAAAAATGAAGTGAAGTGAAAGTCACCTTAGTCCCAGAGGACCATAGGCTGCTTTCTCACTAGAGAGAGATGACTGGTGGTGAGTTTAACCTGAGGGCCACCACACCTCAAACGATCGGTGAGGTTGGGAAGGCGGGGCCTTCATGGATGACCTCAGCCGGTACAGAAATTGAACCCACACTGTTGGCATCACTCACTAGCCATCCAGCCAACTTAGCTAACTGACCCCCAACCTGATTTAATATTTCCCCACCTTTTCATTATCCATTTAAAAACATCTTTTGTCCCAGGGGTTGTGCAGCTCACTTTAATAACTCTGGTTTGGCCTCACCTGAGTATTGTGTCCAGCTCACGATAGTCCAGTGCTGCTGTTGTGTTGGCTATAAAAAAGCGCATGGCTATGAGGAGAGCTTTTCCTTATCTTAACATTAAAATACAGCCCAGAAGGAGGTCGTACATGTGTAGGATTGCCACCAGCTCTTTTGATTGGCTTGAGTGAAATTGTGTGGTCGCCATCGGGGGAGATTTCACCAATGAGCAAAGATTTCCCATATTTGTTCTTGCCACCAAAAATTGTAAAGACGTTTTTCTTATTACAATTTTGCTGGTCATGGTGAGCAAAGGATGTCTTTTCACTGTGTTTACAATTCACCAACACATAGTGATCAGAGAAAATGTGTGCGAAACCTTGGCTGCCAACCAAGGTTCTACCACTCTGACATAAATCATTAAAACCCATGTGCCCCACATCCATCGTTACCAGAACAATTCCAAAATTGAATGTTGAAATAGCGCAACAAAATTTCATCCAATGCTATGAAATTCATTCCAATTAGTTGGCCTCATTTTATGGTCGGTGAGATATGTCAGATGCTATCACTTTCAACAACTGATACACCGTGGAACCTACTGGAGCACTGTCGTAATGAGTCATGTCAAGCCTGACTATAAATAATATGATCCCACTATGTCTGGGGACTGTTTTAAATTTATGTCACTTTAGTTTCTCATTTTGTTAAACAAAGCAAAGTGGATCCAGACATAGAGTAATAGTCCTTGTCAAACTGTTATTTTTTTTAAAAGAGGCCATAATGTATGACATATGTTACAGATTTTTCCATTTTATCTTGTAGGGATTTTGCTATGTTTTAGAAATGTAACTGCGAACAAGGAACAAAGTACAAGTTGTCATAACAAATTTTGAAAGCTGATGTTTTTAATGTTTTACTTCAGCTGTGGCTGTAATTTTTTTAAGATGGCAGTCTGTTAGTACAACTAGTTTTTTTATTCTCTGCACTAGTAGACTCCCATGATACCCCAACTGAATTCAGCTATTTCCCAATACGTGTGTGGAATTTAAAGGCCCCCCCCCAAACCCAACTCAAGGCGGGTTTGGAGGTGGGGGAAGGGCATTTAATCGGGTGGGAGGGGACTGAGTGGGGACCCCGTCACCTTTCTGCCTCTGCTCCAATTGAATCCAGGCAGCAAAGCATGTGGACGGCCTTCCTACCTCGCCGCTAATTGAGGCCCTGAAGTGGGTAATTAATGGGTATTCAACCAGCAACAGGCAGGGCAGTCAGCATGCAGGAAGCCTGCTGCAGGCTCGCAGGATGGGACCCTTGTTGTCAGGCACTCAGTGCCTGATTGAAGGACCTAGCACTGGGAAGGGGTGGCTAGCTGAGAGCCATCACCATGACTTTGCTGCTACCCCAACTCCCCCATACCTTCCCAGCTCCTGTCACCCCCACCCCATGACCCCCATCCATCCCTCATTCACCTGTGACCTGGGTCCCTTACTGATCCTGGGACTCTGTTGCATTATTGGCAGCAACCAGTGGCGCTGCCTGCAATGAAGAGCTGCTGGTCTCTGATTGGCTGACATCCCTCAGGGGGCTGGATTTACACCCTGGATCCCGGGCACAATTAATGTGGCGGGTCTTCCCCAGAGGAGGCAATGTGAGGCTCTCACTGAGTCACCAGCCAGCAGCCGAGACCCCCATCACCTGGATTAAATTTCTGTCCATGAATTTTACGTATTCGAGGAGTCAGATACATATAGGACACTGCATAAGCCTCTCCTCTTCAACATCTCAGTGAAGAAAATGCCTTTCTGTTTTCGTAACCCAGGTTTCTCTTTGCCATCCCTAATCACCAAGTAAAAGGAAAATGGAGTGGAGGCAGAGAGAGAAACATGTGAAAGTATTTTCCCGTACAGTGAACTCCCCCTTTAACAAAGTGGTACTCTTAAGAGATTTTTTTTTTAATGCTACCAACAAAAAGATACTAAAATATTCTTCTTATAAATATGCTAAGGAAGCTGTGGCAGAGCAGAGCGCCTGGCATTCTGACAATGCCACTCTACCCATGCTATTAATTTCGTTATGGTTGAAGGCACTGTGGTGGCCCAGTGCGTTGGAGTACAGTGTGGCTTTGGCATCAGCAGAGTGGTGAGGTGCATATTTCCATCCCTGCCACATCAATTTCCTGAAGTTACTATGGGGGAGCTGGGTCTTACTGAGCAGGAGTTCATGTCATGCCCAGTGAAGGCATGTCCTACTCATAAGTTTAAATATGGACTCTGTGTTTGTACAGAAGTTTCTGAAACTGTCTTTTATTTAAAATGGATACTGATAAACTGTTAAGATGGCTGCCAAGAGTGAGGTGACCTTTGCAACTTCAACACAAAATATCTCAAGCTTCCGGAAAGTTCTGAATTGAATAACTGTGGGTGGGCGCCTCCCACTGGAATGGACGTATCTAGATATCAGCCCCCTGTGGAATCCATGCCTGCCATTGTTCAAAGCTTACTCAAAACACAATCAATGTACTCCAAGGCCTGAATTTTCACTTCTGAGTTGGGAGCACAGAGTCTGGACGATTTCCAACTACGCAAACCCAAACTGGGAATGAGTACCCCAGAGGTTCAGATTTTCGGTCTGTGGTCAGGGAGAGTGTGCTGGGGGGGAGGTGAAAATGGGAGACATGGCAATCCCAGAAAGAGTTCAGAGGCTGCTGGGTGCAGAGACTGGCGAAATGCTTTGTTGGAGGTATGAAGAAATGAATAAAACAAAAAAAAGCCCTCCAGCCCTCACCCGTCACACCCCTCACCTCCCCCACACCCTCCATGCCAACCCATGCCACCTCTTGGCCCTCACCCACCACCCATGGCCCCTCATACCCTCTGATGGTTTGATACAAAATATGCTCCCCCAATCACCCCAAAAGCCATTTATAGCCCCTATGCCAAATTATGCCCCTCTACCCCCCACCTCTGGCCCTTTATGTCTCCGATACCAATTTAGTGCCAACACATACCAACCCATGTTCCCCACCCACCGCCCTTTGCCCTTATACCTACCATGTTAATTCACCAAGTATCCACTGTGGGCAAACTTCAGGAGCCAGGCTGAGATTAAATGAAGTTCTTAAGTGGCGGAATTCTCCCATCTCACCCGCGGCGGGCTTCATGGTGGACGGGAGCGGAGAATTTAGCGAGAAGCCAAAAACTGGAAACCCACTAGCGTAAAACTAGTTTTCAGTTTTCCCAATGGCAGGTCAACGTCGGGTCGGGTATCCTGCTGAGCAGTGGCGTGAACGCCATTTGCATTCATTACGATCACATGAACGTTCATTAAGTTAGCTATTCGCCGGAATTACGTGCCACCTTTCAATCATGCCAGTCTGAATCCTGTTTGAAAAAGGTGGCATGCAGCAGTCAGACCTCACTTTGCTCACTTTGAGGTGAGTCCACCTTCCATTGCGCCCCGCCGGTCTTGTTGTGATGCCAGTGGAACACCACACTGCTGAGCTGCAGGGCGGGTCTGCTCCTGGTGGTTGCCTCTGTAGTCTCAACGACAGCACTGTGCAGCAGCACTCAGGCAGGTCTCAGCTTTCAGACAATGACCAGCACTGCGACCTGGGGTGGTGGTGGGTGTGTAAGGGTAGTCTGCTCAGACTACTCCTACGCACCCACCACCCCCACCCCAGCAGACCTGACCACTCTGCTGATGCCAAACACATGCTGCTACACCATTGCACTGGTCATGGAATAAAAGAGGCAGTAGCAATGTGGATACAAAATTGGCTCAAGGATAAGAAACAAAGAGTAATGGTTAATGGGTATTTTTCAGGCTGGAGGAAGTTTTGTAGTGGAGTTCCCCAGGGGTTAGTATTGGGACCCTTGCTTTTCCTGATATATATATAAATGATTAGACCTTGGTGTGCAGGGGACAATTTCAAAGTTTGTGGATGACACAAAATTTGGGAAAATTGTAATCTTTGAGGAGGACAGTGTAGAACTTCAAAAGGACATTGAGACATTGGTGGAGTGGACAAATAGGTGGCAGATGAAGTTCACTGCGGAGAAGTGAGATAATATACTTTGGAACAAAGAACATGGAGAGACAGCATAAAATAAAGAATACAATTCTAAAGGAGCAGAGAGACCTGGGTGTGTATGTACATACATTATTAAAGGTGGCAGGACAGGTAGAGAGAGCTGTTTCTAAAGCATACAGTATTCTAGGCTTCATTAATAGGGCCATAGGGTACCAAGAGCAGGGGGGTTATGATGAACTTATTTAAGACACTGGTTAGACCTTGGATGGCATATTAAGCACATTTCTGTGAACGCATTGTAGAGAGTGCAGAGGTTTACAAGAATGGTTCCAGAGATGAGACACTTCAGTTATGAGGAAAGGCTGGAGAAGATGGGACTTTTCCTTGGAGAGGAGAAGGCTAAGAGGAGACTTGATTGAAGTTTTCAAAATCATGAGGGGCCTGGACAGAGTAAATAGGAAGAAACTGTTCCTGTTCGTAAACAGATCAAGAACCAGAGAGCACAGTTTTAAAGTGTTTTGCAGAAGAAGCAAATGCAAGGTGAGAAAAAACTTTTTCACACAGTGAGTAGTTAGGATTTGGAATGCAATGCCTGGTAGTGTGGTGGAGGCAGATTCAACTGAGGCATTCAAGAGGACCTTGGATGATTTTTTAAAAAGAAACAATATGCAGGGTTATGGGGAAAAGGCAGCAAAATGGCACTAAGTTAAAATGTTCAGAGAGCCGGTGCAGACACGATGGGCCGAATAGTCTCCTTCTGCACTGTAACAATTCTGTGATTCTGTGAGTAGAGCAGACCATTGGGATTCTGAAGATGTGCTTGAGCTGTTTGGACCGCTCAGGTGGCACGCTACAATAGTCCTGATCGGGTTTCACGCATCATTGCAGTGGGTTGCGCCCTTCACAACCTCACACTGCAAAGAGGTGATCCCTAGCCAGAGGGTGAAATGGAGGGGGATGAGAGCTCTTCGAAGGATGAAGAGTATGAGGCCCAGGAGCCTCAAGAGAATGATGAGGGTCAGTTTGAAGGCAGTGATGCCATTGAGGAATCAAGGCGTGCCCATGACACTTTAATCACTGCCAGATTGCAGGAGGAGTAAAGTGAAGGCAGGGGGAGATGGTTATGGTTATATTCATTGATAGACAAATGTTGGCCAAGATATTTGAGAGAAACCACTATTTTTCTTCAAAATAGTGCCATGGGATCTTTTACAACCACCTGAGACAGTAGATAAGGCAGCAGTTCAACATCTCATCCAAAAGACAGCACCTCTGACAGTGCAGCATTCCTACAGTACTGCAATGCCAGCCTAGATTTTCTGCTCATGTCCCTGGAGTGGGCTTGAATTCACAACCTACTGATTCAGAGACATGAATGCTGAGCCACAACTGACACCTAAGGGAATGCCATCTGGCTGAATCCATAAGAAGAGAGTTCAGTAGGTACACCTAGTCCATGGCCTGTGTTATCCAACACATTGAAGGTGAATAAGTCATTGATTTGTGGAAAAGGGGAGCAGCACAGGTAAGTCAAATCTTGCCCATACCCAATGTCCACACAAGCATTTTTCCACAAAGGTCACTAGATGGAACTCTGATGGACTTTCCCCCATCTCTAGCAAATGACACCATGACCAATAGTCCCATTCATATTGTAACCCTAATCCGTTAACTCAGCACAAGCCCTAGATTGAATCAGCATCCCTTCAGGCCTATACTGGTTACCACCACAGCCATTATGGGAATTCATTAGGAATGTCAGCTTAAAAAGTACAACCTTAAAAGCTTATGACTTTTGCTATATGGTTGTTGGCATGCTTCCATCTGCTAAGATGATGGACATGCAGTAAATCAAATCCACAGGGGATGGGATAGGTTCATATGGTGCATTTTTTCTGATGACTGAAAAGGCCAATCTGTGAGAGGCACTTTTTGCCACATATGCTGCCTATGAAGTGGTTATCAGGTGTCGTTGTGAGTTGTTTATTTGGTGATAGTTGCCAAGCCACTGTAGCCACTGATGGTCATGGTAGCGCATGCTGGTCCAGAGGTGATGTCACCATTTTCCTCTGTTGTCTGTTATTTCTCCCAGACACGAGAATCGATGTGTAGGACCTTCATGTCACACTTGCAAGTATCTTTGAAGTGGAGCTTTGGATGTCCTACAGGTTGTCTGGCTCTAGCTACCTAGCCATAAAAAAAATCCTTAGGATTTTCTGTACAGTAGGATTCCAGTGAAGAGCATCTTGTAATATTTATAAAGACCGGAGAACATTTCCTGTGCACTCTATATAGCAAAAGTAAAAATACATTTATAAAGAATGTATTTACTGTTTCGGTATAGTTAGCATAGAGGAAATCCAGTCACAATTAGCAAACAGCTTGTGAGATCAAGCATAATTGTTAGGATATAAGGCTATTGCATAGAATAAATAAGTAAAGAAGGCACTCAATAGGGCACTTACCTCCACCATGCTGTGTTAACGCAATGTTATTACAGCCCCACAGCACTTCCTTGAGGCTTTTTCCTGCCACGTTGATACTCTAACTGCAGAAAGCTGAAAAAAGAAATATTTTTAATTAGAGCTTCCATCTCACTGAGGAGGCTTCAGGCCAATCCACATCTAACAACCTGCTCTGAGAACTCTGCTCATTTTTTGACAGCTGCGACAAATTCCAAAACAGCAGCTGAGACAATCCACCGCATTCTAAAACAATCAGCAACATTCTAAATAAAACAATCCACAACATTCTAAAAAAAAGTCAATTCACCCTATTTCGCAATGTAAATGGATCCTTTAAAAAAATTCCAGGATCTGATCCAGATTCGCACCTTCACCAAAAATTAATCAGATCTTCCTTGGGCCATACCCTTTCTATGTATCAAATTTCATTAAAATCAATTCATTAGTTTTTGAAATATATTGTTTACAGCCAAATGAGCTAAAACATTACCTTCAGAGGTGGAGCTAAATAAGCTTAGATATGCCTCCTTAATACACAGACTCCAAATTAATTTAGAATTTTTACTTCACTTCTTAATACTTTTAATTATTTGAATGCTTGATCAGAATGTGCTGCTACGTAACATGAGAAAGCCATAAAGATTGTGCCCTGGGATAAGGTTTAGAAAAATGTATGAATTGGTTTGCGTGAAAAGACAAATCCTTCATATTTAGTGCTGCAGAAACAAAAGTCACCAGCAATTGAAATGAGCCACAGCCATACATTTTAAAATAACATGGGATGGCTAGGATAGCACCAGTGTTTTATTTGGCAGACATGGCTGCACTGGCACTAACGTGTTGAAAATCAAGTTATATTTAACAACCGAAAAATGTAAGAAAGGATAGAGTCATTGAAGACTATTTGCTTATTTTAGCATTTAGGGCTCATTCAGCACTCCTGCTTATATTGCTTTAATTTCCTTTCTGTCCGAAGGCCAAAATCCCTTTATTTCCCATTGACTTCAGAATCACTTCAATTCTTTTCATTAAATGAGGAATATGCTTCTGTGCCACCTTTCCTTAATTTTTCAGGGGGGAGAATTTTCTCCCCATCGGACAGGCGGTTTGGGAGCAGACGCGGGCGGGCGCATGCAAAATTTGACCTGGTAAACTTGAAAAAAAGAATTAAAAAAATTATTCGGACATAACAGCTGGGACATGTCAATGAATTTTACTAAAAGATTTTATTACAGTTATAAACGCTTCATGAAACCTTATCCCACCTGTGGATGAGGTTCCATGAAAAATGCAAAGGCCGCCAGGGCTCTTCGCCTGCCCGCCAACCTTGGGTGTGCAGCCCTGTTAGTTATTTCAACTGGTTTTTAAATGGCCTTAATAGGTCTTTGGCAGTTTGGCAGGTGCAAAGCTGACTCCGGTGCGTGCCCGCCGAACTGAAGATTGGGATGACACGTGGCGATGTCTGGACGCACGCCCGATGTCACGGCACGTCAGTTTACGCGTCGGCGAGCAGAGCCTGCCCCCGCACTCCGACCAGAAGACTCAGGCCATAAGCTAGGTTTGACCATATAACCTGGGCTATGGGAGATTACCTGGGGGCTATTTGTTTCTTGCAGGGAAACAAGAGTGATCCAAAGGCATACACTTCCCAATATCTGACTCAGGACAGCGTTGATGGAGGCATGGGAATAGAATTCACCTGTCATAAATTACAGCAGCGTTTATTCAATGGCAGGGAAGGCAGGTGTAAAAAATAGGGGAGGAAATTTTACTCTTAAATAAAATTGTTTTGCTGCAAAACCCAGCTTTAATTCAAAATCTACTGAAAACAATTTTTGACAATGTTGTAATCTGGAAAAGGAAAGTAAGTATTTTTAAACTCCGGGTTAATAAAGTTCAAATCTGACAAATGAACTCTTGGATGATTCCTTTGTAAACTTAATACTGATAATATTTTTTGCTTGTTGTGTACATTCAGATGAAAATTGATAACTTATGTCAAGAAACTATAATATTTTTCCAAATGTTATTGTGGGATATTTTATTGCAGGCTTGTGTGTGCACGCATGTATGTGTGGTTCTGTGTGTGTGGCTAGAGACAGTTTGACTGCAGGGTTAACATTATTGAAGAAGTGAGATATAAAACAGACATTTGAAATGGAGGTGAGTAGAGCTAGGATGAGGTCAGCAGGTACAGTATGAATGAAATTTGCATTTTTAGATAAGTGGGAAAGGTGTTTGATTTTCAAAGGGACATGATAAAATTTTTACAACTGGCAAGAGAAATAAGGCAAGGTTATTACTTTGATTTTTCCCAAAAATACTGGCCATAATAACATGTAAGATTTTATATTCTGGGAAAAGTAATTTCTAAAGACAAGTGGAAACAATGGGATTTATAGATAAAAATGGGAGAAATGTATTTAAAGAAGGATGGAAGGCTATGCGAGGTGTGGCTGTATGAGATCTTGAAAGGTAACTGTGTGAAACAGACTTGGGGATAAAGCCTCTAGCCACGTTGCAGAAGTTTGCTGTTCTAGTAACCAAAGTTAAAAGCCTTTGGAGGTCCATTGTCCAGTGGGTGCTTGTGGTAAAATTGCTTTATAAATTTGGAATCTATTTGGAATGTTGCCTTAAAGGAGGTATGTAGTTGGGAGTCTGGTTAAGTAAAAATTTTGGGAACTGTTATAACTGTGTGACTGCAATCTTGTGTGTCTTTAAGTTTTTTTTCTTGTTAATAAGTGTTTTAATTTAATCTTTAAAATCTCTAATGGTGGTAGTAGATTCATTACTCCTGACTTCAGTGCACAAGCCTTCTCGTAATAAATACAAATTGCAAAATTGTTGTGATAGCGTGGCCAAGTTTTCCTTGTGAATTTGGTCAGCCTGGCAAATACCACCTTCCATATCATAACATTTATGTATTTAATATATTGTAAAAGTAGAAGCGTAATCAACTGATGTAATTTTATAGTCTTAAATGAAGTTTAATTTATATATTTTAGGCTGCAACACTGTTTAATCATAGACAGGGCTTGAAACAAGATAACATTCTGGTAACATTATATTAACATAGATTAGGTGGCCAAATTAAAATTCCCTGAAAACAAAAGGAGACATGAAGTCAAGTTTGCAATGGCCTAGCCAGCGACACCCACATCAATAAAAAAATGAAGCCTGTCACAAATTGAAAGAATTAGTTTAAAGATGTCAAATGTAGATTTTGATGTGATCTTTTTTTGTGTAAACCATATAATATCTAACCTTCCAGCATTTTTATCTGCATAAAGAGATCAATAATTACTGTCCAATAATTTGCATTATTTTTTTCTAGCTGCCGTTAACTTTCTGCGATCTTTGCTTGAACCTGACCCAATTAAACGGCCCAATGTCCAACAGGTACTGGCTGATCTCTGGCTGAACGACAACCACCCAGGGACACCTCCAGGCATCATTGTTTACCCAGATCGGTAAGGTGCATTGAGCCGCTGTTGCGTGGCTCTGTATGTTTCAATTGGCAGGTTTAGGCCTCCTGAACCACAGCAGTAGGCATTCTGTGATTATGAGGGTGATCCTGAAGAATCCCAGTGCACTCTTGGCTAGAGGGAAAAATGCAGATGGGACAAAAGAGAGAGACAGAGGAAAATGCCAGATCTGGATTCCTCTACTGATCTCCAGCTGAGACAGCAGACAGGCTATCTGCTGTCAATGATTTGCAGTTGTCACCCTTGAACCAGTCACTAGTCAATGCACAAGAGAAATCTGTGCTGTTTCACCTTATAATTTTCCTGCGGGGGACTGCAAAGCTACTGTTTGCTACTTCTGAAAGAGCGATGAAGGGGGATGGAGCTGATGGCAAGTGTCTGAGGCTGAGCCAGTCAGCTCACATCATTGGTGACATATTTGACCCTAAGATGAGCTGCTGAACACATCTGCCCAATCACGAAGGCCTCTTATTTCCACTTAGGTAAAATTGTTTGACTCTGCCCTGCTTCAGCTTACCTGTTGCTGAAACCCGCATCCGTGCCTTTCTTATCTCCAGACTTGACTATTCTAAAACACTCTTGGTAAGCCTTGCACAGTCATAAACTTGAGACCATACAAATTTCTGCTGCCCATGTCCTAGCTCGCACACAGTTCTGTTCATCCATCACCTTTTGCTTGTTGAAGTGGATTAGATCTGGCAAGCAACGCCTTAATTTTAAAATTTTCACCCTTGTTTTCAAATCCCTCCATAGCCTCGACCCACTCGATCTCTATGACCTCCTCCAGTCCCACACATCTTCGAGATATCTGCCCTTCCTTAATTCTGGCCTCTTTAGCATCCCCAATTTTAATTGCTTCACCAGTGGTGGTGGCGCCAGCTGCCTGGGCCCTAAGCTCTGGAATTCCTTCCCTACATCTCTCCATCTCTCGATCCTGCTTTCTTCCTTTACAACACTCCTTAAAACTTAGCTGTTTGACCAAGCTTTTAGTCATCTGACCTAATATTTTTTCCTTGTGCGTCTGTGTGTCTTTTTTGCTTCATAATGCTCCTGTGAAGCACCTAGGGACATTTTGCTACATTGAAAGTGTTAAATAAATACACGATGTTGCTGCTGACAAACATGCATGCCACTGGAGGGAACTCCCCTTCTCTGCAAAATAAAGTCCTGGAGTCTTTTATGTCAACTTCAAAGGGCAAACAGGGCCTCATTTTAACATCACCTCCAGTACTGCACTGGAGTGTCAGCCTAGATTTTGCACTCAAGTCTCAGGAGTGGGATTTAGACCCACAACCTGCTAACATTAGAGATGACAGCGTGACAACTGACCCACGGCTGGCACCCACTTGAGAGGACAGGCAGGAACACTACTCAGTTATTTCTATGTCAGGTACTCATCCATAGTTTGGTGTTCATTGTCCTTCTCCATTGTCAGCAGAAGGTCTGTAAGATCAATATTAAAAGATCCAACAGAAAAAACAGACCATCTGGAGGCATTGGTAGTGCCTCATTTATATTGAAGCACCACTGTCAGAGGCCATAATCCAAATGGAGCATCTGTTTGCGCTTAACATGTTTTAATTAAAAACAAATAGAAGAATTCAGGACAGACACCTATATGTAATTGAATTACAACCCCAACTCTGGTTCTCTTAAGAAATACAGCACAGAAGGTATGTGGGTGTTAGATCAGAGAATTCAAATCAAGCCACTCTGGAGGTGGGAGTATTCACTTTAAATTAAGATCAGAGAGGATTAACAGGAGACTGCCTGATGGAACAGTGTGCTAGACATCCAATACACTGTGGCAGGATACAGAGCCACAGGGAAAATTGGATTCTGAGTCATATTTGCACATGCCCCTGATGATTAACTCAAGAATGGATTTTGGCAGAGGTCAGGGAGCAGGTCATTGTTATCTCACTGTCCCCTCAGTCAAGGAATGCTGCACGGTGCAAAAAAAAAGTCCTAGAAGGGGAGGGGAAGCATAAAATTTGTAAAAATGGAAAAAAATATATAGACAATTTTCAGCCAAATGTTTAGAACCAACTCAAGTTTACCCCTATCAGATTATGTTGATGACAGAGAGTGACATCAGTCTGCCATCACCAATGGAAACATTGTGAACTCGGTCAGCGAGGCGCAAGAAACTACTGATATATAAAAACAACCTTTTACAAAATGCTTTGTATAGTAGAGACACAGCTAGATTATTTTCTATTTATAGAAGTGGACAGCAGTGAAATGTATTAGCCACATTTAAAGACATCAATCAGCTGTTTCAGGCAAAGGTTCCAACAGAGAATGTTGTAGGATATTTATCAAACAAAAAACTTTTCACGATAAAAATCTGGTATAATCAGTTCCTTTCAAAAATTCAGTATTATCTATTATTTCATATCCCTACAGTGTTGTATAACAACATAGTCTGTACCAGTCAAAGATCAAACAGTACAAATTGCTGTTGGCACTGCTTGTAGATGAATATTTAATGTGTTCTTTTGATGGTGGCCATATTAATCAATTTAGAACAACTGTATTAATGCTTCTGTTGCAATGTAGAGCCAACAATAAATTCTGACCTAATGAAACAAAGCATGATTGACGCACATTTTAACTTAGATCTCCAGTTTGCTGCTAATTAGTAGGGCAAGGCATTTCTAGTGACAAGTAATTTGCTATTGCTCAGATCTGGTTAGAATTTTTGCTGCCTCTGGAGCTTTTGATGCAAAATTTTAGTACCCAGGCAGCAACTATGTTACTGTTAAGTGCTTGCGAGATGTCATGCATGCTTTAATAATGAGCAATGTCTGCTGACAATCCCAATAATTGATCTGCTCACTGAAAGTTTGGGTCTAGAATACTTTGATGGCCGAATCCACTTGTGGCGTGGAATGGTTTTCATGCTTGCCATTGTTTACATGGTCAGTTTCAGGTTTCCACTGACATTTCTGGGACAGTTAACAAAGAGAGCAGATAGGAGATGGATCAAACCTCCCCGCTCTCATACATCACCCAGCACCCACCTCATGAGCACAAAGGGCAGGAATCTAAAGACACTCACCCACTCTCTCAGCTGGGGATTCATGGGAGAGAGTAACATCAAAAAGATTAGGGTATCAGTGAGAATGCTTTTTAAAAAGATGTGAAACATGCTAAAGACTTTCTCAAATGAAAATGATTCAGTTTGTTAATGGCTCCTCCATTTCAGTATTATTTGATTCTGGATGTTACACATCGATGTTTTTGAACGGAGATTCATTCTACCTGTCTGTGCGTACTTTCTGTTTCCAGAATCTTCAAAAGGCCATCATGTTTCTGCTGCACTTTTGTGTGAACTTTTCCATTATCCCATATCCATATTTATAATGAAAACTGCCAGCATAAGCTTGTGATGTGATAATTACTGTTAGGGAAATGGATGTTTTTACTTACACGTTTATATGTTATTCCATAATGTAATGAGGATCAAAGGCATTTAACGGATTTCATGGAAATTATGCATTCAAAGATAACTATTATCACTGACAATTGTGCAGAGACAATGATAATAATGATTACACATGTACTCAGGATCACAAGAAGATACCTGTGATACAGTTTGAACTCGAGGTTCAAACCTTTTGGAATTCTGAAATATCTATTCTAACGCCCCTTTTTTTTAGACCCATCATTCACCTCAGCTAAGTGAGAATTCACATGTTTGAAAGTCTTACCTCATTCAAGCTGCTGCCATAGCTCCAGTTTTTACAGAGATCAGTGCCATCACTCCATCTAGGTGTCCTTGGAGGAGTTAATCCCCAGGAGGGCAGCTGAAATATATCTCTATGAGACTGGGACAAAGAGAGCTTGTAGCTGAATTCTCAGTCTGGCAGCACTTACTTCCCGCTGAAGATTTCACTGGAAATGAAAATGATATTGATCGTTATCTAACAGATTTTAAAAGCAAAAGTTAACATAAAGAATTTAACCTTTGCTTTACAATCGCATTTTCTCAGCAGTGATAATGGTGCAGAGCTGAATTTTAAGTGGAGGAGGGGAGGCGGGATACTCGGCCCCTGACATAAAAGTCAGTGGCAAGTCCACCTGCACTTGGCTGGCTTGCATCGTAGCCATTTTACAACTGCTTGGGCATTAATTACTTCCTGCCCCCATCTGAGAGGGAGTCTGCCTCCCAGAGCTGCTGGCCAGTCAAATGGCCAGCAGCTCTCTTGCCCCAGCAATGCCACTGGATGTGATGGCCACTGCTAAGACTGTAGGCAGTGCCCGAAGCGGACACACTATGAACCTGGACTTACAGTTAAGTCCAGGGTCTCACCAGGGCCAGGCCGACAGGTACCAGAAAGTGGGGTTGGTGGCCAGGGATGACGGGCGGGGGCAGGGGAGGGGAAATTCAGGGAGGAGAAAGCTGTTGGAGAGGGGCCCCTGATGGGCACAGGTGCCATACCAGCAGGCACACTACTATCCCACTCTGGCCTCTCTCACCAAGGGAAAATCCCAACAGTGGCATGAGGAGACCCTTCATTGGATGGGCCAGCTGCGCTTCTCCCACCAAGGGTAAAATACCTATGGAGGCAATCGAGGAGGACATATGTCACTGCAGTCTTACACCCCCAGTTCTGTCTGCCACCCCAGCCTGAGGGGGCCATAAACATCAACGTAATGTGCTTCAGACTTGCATCTTTCAGCTACACGACAGTCCTGCAGAATAACCCCTCAGGCCAGATTTTCATGGAGGAGGTGGGGAGATTGAGTTGCAAAACTTCCCAACCTGGCAGACCCATCTCCTTTAAAAGGGTCCCGCCCTCCGTATTTTCACTTGAAGGAGATGGGGGCGGGTTGGAGTTAGGGCCCAAGACTATGGATGCAGGCCCCGGGTTGCAATGGAGTTGGGCGGACGGTGAGACCGGTGGGTTAGGATGCCCCCACCCCCCCCCCAACCATGTTTATCCCCTTGCCCTCTCCATGCTTACCCTGTATCTTCCAATTGCCAATCACTCAGTAGCCACTATGGGCAGACCTAGGAGCTATGTCTTTGAAATGGAGATAAAAAAAAACTTCTAACAGCCCAATCGAGCTCTCAGTCAAACATTCTTCATACAGAAAAAAACTCTCATTCATTAAACCCATTTAAAAAAAAATCCTTCAAGTGGTCCATCTGTTGTAAAAACAAATAAACATTTATTTCACTAACTGCATCAAACATTATCAAACAATAACTTCTTAAAATTAAGTTAAAATGTGATCACAACTCACTGCTCAGGTAAGTGTTTCATCCTGGAGTTTTTGAAACTCAGCCAGACATTCATAATGGGGCCAACTATAATAACAAAGCATTGTAGCTCTTGCAGATCACAAACAATGAAGCCTATTGAAATTGTAAAAACAAAATTCTCTAAACTATGCCAAATACCCTGTCAATCAATGCACTCCAGCAGTAAGTGTCTTGTTTTTTTTACTCTGGTGAAAGCTGCAGTCTTTTTTAAATGATTAAGGTCTGAAGTTTTAAATTACTCCAGATCATAACAGAAAGAGTTCCCAAGCCACATTTTCTTCAGTTTTGAATGTATAATATCACTTCCCTGATGGGAAAAAAAACTCTAATACAACTCAACACTCACACAACCCTTGTGAATGCACTGGTCAACTTACCATTGCAGGTCAGAGCCCTGTAATCAATCACTGCAGTAAAAACACATCTACTTTACAATACAGCAAACTGAAAGAACAGTTTATTTTTGTATTACAAAGCCTGTCAACAAAAGAATCCCAGGAGCAGGTGACTGGGGACCCTTATGTTCATGATTCCTTTGAGCTACTGTGAACCATGTATTCTAACAGAACACTAAAGTGGAATGGGTTGCAGTATTGTGGTGTTTTAAACTGCCCACACCTGCAATAGAGCCAGTAAGGGCAGGAGTTCTGCGTGCAGGAGGGCTATCTGCATCCTTAAGCCGCACCAGTGAAAATTGCCCTAAAACTCCCCATGGGGACAGGAATCCTAGAAGCAAGTTCCTCCCACCATTTCTAAAGTGTTCCCAGCCCTCTCAGCAAAAATCCAGGCCCTTCTCTCTGGAATCATAGATTAGCACAACACAAATGGAGACCTTTCGGCCCATCAAGCCTAAACCGGCTCGTTTGAAGAGCAATCCAGTTAGTTTCACTCCCCTGCTCTTTCCCTAAATCCCGGAAGTTTTCTCTTCTTCAAGTATTTAACCAATTCCATTATGAAAACTACTATTGAACCTGCCTACACCATCTTATCAGGTAGTGCATTCCAAATCCTAATCCCCACTATCAACATCCTGGGGGTTACCATTGATCAGAAACTGAACCAGACTAGCTATATAAACACAGTGGCTACAAGAGCAGGTCAAAAGCTAGGAATTCTGTGACGAGTAGCTCACCTCCCAACTCCCCAAAGGCTGTCCCCCATCTACAAGGCACAAGCCAGGAGTGTGATGGAATACTCCCCATCGCCTGGCTGAGTGCATCTCCCACAACACTCAAGAAGCTTGATACCGTCCAGGACAAAGCAGCCCGCTTGATTGGCACCACATTCTCGAACATTCACTCCCTCCACCACCGACGCACAGTAGCAGCAGTGTGTGCCATCTACAAGATGCACTGCAGGAATTCACCAAGGTTCCTTAGACAGCACCTTTTGAACCCATGACCACTATCACCTAGAAGGATAAGGGCCGCCGGCACACAGGAACACCACCATCTGGAAGTTCCCCTCCAAGTCACTCATCATCCTGACTTGGAAATATATTGCCATTCCTTCACTGTCACTGGATCAAAATCCTGGAACTCCATTGCGGGTGCACCTACACCACATGGACTGTAGCAATTCAAGAAGGCAGCTCAAGGGCAATTAGGGATGGACAATAAATGCTGGCCTAGACAGCAAATCCCACATCCTGTAAATGAATAATAAAAATAATCACCTCTTGTTCTTTTGCTAATCACCTTAGATCTGCGCCCTCTGGTTATAGAGTCCTCAGTCATTGGAAAAGCTTTTCTTCATTATTCTATCTAAACCCTTCATGATATCGAGCATCTCTTTCAAACCTCCTCTTAGCCATCTCTGCAATAAAGAGAATAACTCCAGTTTCTCCAGTCTCTTCAGATGATTGTAATCACAGCAAATCTCTTCAAAGTATTTATGCCCTTGCTGCTATACTTGACAAATTGCACTAAGTGTGGTATTTCTCACTATATAATAAAATTAAATCAAAGCATTATATAAAATTAATAACAGAACATATGATGTTAAAATGGGCACAGCATAGTTCAATTATCTTCCAACTGGAGACCACACTACACCTGAAGATCACACTGGGACTTCACATCTTGTGCACAATGCCATTGGAGATGAACTCCTATGTGTGTACATTTACAAGTTAGCACTTCCAACATCCAGCCTTGCTAGTGGGAGGGCAAATTTGACAATTGAATATAGCAGCTAGCATGCTCAATTTGTGGCTCTTAATTTTTTTGTACCTAACTCTCTGATCTCTGTACCTAACTCTCTGTTGCGAATGTTGTCTTGTAGAATTTGCCTGATAAATTTTGTTGCTTAGCCATAAGTCCAACACATTTTGTTGTAGATGCAAAACAATTTTCAAAAAAAAGAAAAATAGAATGTTATCTAGAACTACAACTTCCCTCTGAGCTCAGTAATTTATAAGTAACTACAGTTCCTGAATTTGCCTATTAATACAGCAATGTTCTTAAGGGAACAGACCAGGTGATCAGTTACATATCATAACTGGGATATGTGAGCAATGCCATGGGAGATCCGCTTTACGAAACTAAAAAAAAAGTTGAAACTACAAAGTTCAAAAAGTAAAATCATTTAAATCTGGAATTGCACTCAGAGTCGCAAACATTTGAGTTCAGAATCATAATCTAAAAATTAGACTCTGATCTTCTACTGTAATGAGCATTCCATACAATTCCATGACAATTAGCTAGCCTGGGAACATATTGTTGGCACAGCTTGCTGTTTACATTACCATGTAGGAATCTGTGGTAATGGTTCATTCTTAACTATTGATGTCTATTTAAATTTTGACCATTGTTTACCATTGCTGTGGATCATACATTGTTAATCAAAATAATTCAGCAATTAGTTCTAAAATATGTTTACTGTCCTCTTCTGATATGTATCGACAGTAGTTGGTAACCACCCAATGATCTCTACTTATCTAGGCTTCGTCCAGAGGACTTGAATCAGAGTGTGCTGCTCCACATGACTGAGAAGCTGGGATATAAACATACTGAGGTGGTAAACACTGTACTATCAAACCGAGCCTCCCACACCCTTTGCATTTACTTTCTGCTAAACAGGAAATTGGATCAGTATTTTAAAAGTATTCAGGTAAGCAATAATCTAAGCAGTGATTTTTTTAGAAAGAATATCTGAGGTAAGAAATATATATTGGTGAGAAAATATCTATTTTAGTGCAAGAACTAGTGTAGCCAGTCAAGACAACCATGGAGACCACAAAGGTCCCACTCTTCATCCCCATTCCATGTAGTGAACCCTCAGTTAATCTCAGATGGGGCATTGCATTTAGTCTCGACACTGCGGTGGGTAGTGTCTCTGGCCGGGATTTTCCAGCCCCGTCGCAGGCTGGACCCGCCGTGGGCGAGGCAGTGCCCCAGCCAGAAGTCCATTGACTTGCGGCAGGACCGGAAGATCACGGCAGCGGGAGGGTGCAGAAAATCCCACCATGTATCTCTGAGCCAGTAGCTCAGAAACAGCATGATTTCATGAAAGGGAAATCATGTTTAACCAATTTATTAGAGTTCTTTGAAGGAGTAACGTGTGTGGTGGATAGAGGGGAGCCTGTAGATGGACTGTACTTGGATTTCCAGAAAACATTTGATAAGGTGCCACATCAAAGGTTATTGCAAAAAATAAAAGCTCACAGTGTAGGCGTAACATATTAGCATGGATAGAAGATTGGCTGGCTGGCAGAAAGCAGAGAGTATGCATAAAGGGGTCTTTGTCTGATTGGCAGGAGATGACGAATGGAGTCCAGCAGGTGTCTGTGCTGGGGCCTCAATATTTTACAATTTACATCAATGACTTAGATGAAGGGAGCGAAGGAATGGTAGCTAAATTTTCAGATGACACAAAGATAGGTAGGAAAGTATGTTGTTAAGAAGGCATGAGGAGGTTGTAGACTGATATAGAAAAGTTGAGTGAGTGGGCAAAGATGTGGTAAATGGAGTAGAACTTGGGGAAATGTGAAGTTATTCGCTTTGACAGGACGAATAAAAAAGCAGAGTATTACTTAAACAGAGAACAACTGCAGAATTCCGAGGTGCAGAGGGATCTAAGTGTCCTCATACATGAGTCACAAAAGGTTAGTATACAGTGCAGCATGTAATCAAGAAAGCTAATGGAATGCTATCCTTTATTACAAGAGGAATTGAATATAAAAGTAAAGATGTTATGCTTCAGTTATACAGGGCATTGGTGAGACCACATCTTGAATATTGTGTGCAGTTTTGGTCTCCTTATTTAAGGAAAGGTGTAAATGCATTGGAGGCAGTTCAGAGGATGTTTACTAGATTGATACCTGGAATGAGTAGGTTGTCTTATGAGGAAATGTTGGACAGGCTGGGCTTGTTTCCATTGGAGTTTAGAAGAATGAGGGGTGACGTGATTGAAGCATATAAGATCCTGAATGGTCTTGACAAGGTGGACATTGAAAGGATGTTTCCTGTTGTGTGTGTCCAGAACTAGGGGGCACTGCTTTAAAATTAGTGGTCACCCTTACAGGACAGAGATGAGGAGAAATTCTTTCTCTCAGATGGTGTGCGACTTTGGAACTCTGCCTCAGGAGACAGTGGAGGCGGGGTCATTGAATATCTTTAAGGCAGAGGTGGATAAATTCTTGTTAGGCAAGGGAATCAAAGGTTATCGGGGTAGATGAGAATGTGGAACTCGAAATACAAACAGATCAGCCATGACCTTATTGAATGGTGGAGCAGGCTCGAGGGGCCAAATGACCTCCTTCTGCTCCTATTTGGTATGTTCGTATGAGTTCCACCCCAGTACTTGCTGGCTAAGGAAGGTGTGTTCATAATGCAGTCAAACAGTTTGACTATCAACCTGGAAACCCTTCCAACACATGCCAATGGTGGGCAATAAGCATGGGCAGGATTTTCCAGGCCTGTCCACTGTAGGACCGGAAATTCCCACCCAAGTGAATGGAAGTTTTGTTGATGAAGGGAAAATCAACCAGGATTTCTGCTCTTGTCAGTAATCTAGTGACCCCTACTGGAAGTGCAAGTGGTCAGCTGCTGGTTCGATAAGATTAAGGCATAACGCTTCAGCAATACTCACTGTCTAGACTCATGTGAAAATCATAAGAAAAACTTGCATTTTGCACAGCATCTATCATGACCTCAGTTTGTGTCCAAGCACTTTGCAGCCAGTGAAGTACTCTCAAGTGTAGCCACCATTGTAATGTAGGAAACATGTCAGCCAAATTGTGCACAGCAATGTCCCAGAAATAGCAGTGTGATTATTACCAGATATTGGCCTGGATTTGCCAGTCCTGCCTGTGGTGGGATCGTCGCAAACGGATCAGAAAATTTGACAAACTAGCCAAAGGTCCGTTGACGTCGGGCAAGATTTTTCCGGTCCTGTGGCGGACGGGACCCAAAAATCCCAGCCATTGTGTTTTAGCTTCTTCCTCGAACAGAGGCCCGAACAATCCCCATCCACCACTACTCTCCTCCGTCTGGCTGAACTTGTTCTCACGCTGAACAATTTCTCCTTCAACTCCTCTCACTTCCTCCAAATAAAAGGTGTGGCTATGGGTACCCGCATGGGCCCCAGCTATGCCAATCTCTTTATGGGGTATGTGGAACATTTCTTGTTCCAGTCCTACTCCGGCCCCCTTCCACAACTCTTTCTCCGGTACATCGATGATTACTTCGGTGCCGCTTCATGCTCTCGTCAGGACTTGGAAACATTTATTAATTTTGCTTCCAATCTCCACCCCTCCATCATTTTCACGTGGTCCATCTCTGACACTTCCCTTCCCTTCCTTGACCTCTCTGTCTCAATCTCTGGTGATAGACTGTCCACCAATACCCATTACAAACCCACCGACTCCCACAGCTATCTCGACTACAGCTCCTCACACCCTGCTTCCTGTAAGGACTCCATCCCATTCTCTCAGTTCCTTCGCCTCCGTCGCATCTGTTCCGATGATGCTACCTTCAAAAACAGTTCCTCTGACATGTCCTCCTTCTTCCTTAACTGAGGTTTTCCACCCACGGTCGTTGACAGGGCCCTCAACCGTGTCCGGCCCATCTTCCGCGCATCCGCCCTCACGCCTTCTCCTCCCTCCCAGAAACATGATAGAGTCCCCCTTGTCCTCACTTATCACCCCACCAGCCTCCGCATTCAAAGGATCATCCTCCATTTCCGCCAACTCCAGCATGATGCCACCACCAAACACATCTTCCCTTCACCCCCCCGTATCGGCATTCCGTAGGGATCGCTCCCTCCGGGACACCTTGGTCCACTCCTCCATCACCCCCTACTCCTCAACCCCCTCCTATGGTACCACCTCATGCCCACGCAAAAGATGCAACACCTGACCGTCCAAGGACCCAAACACTCCTTTCAAGTGAAGCAGCATTTCACTTGCATTTCCCCCAACTTAGTCTACTGCATTCGTTGCTCCCAATGTGGTCTCCTCTACATTGGAGAGACCAAACGTAAACTGGGCGACCGCTTTGCAGAACACCTGCGGTCTGTCCACAAGAATGACCCAAACCTCCCTGTCGCTTGCCATTTTAACACACCACCCTGCTCTCTTGTCCACATGTCTGTCCTTGGCTTGCTGCATTGTTCCAGTGAAGCCCAACGCAAACTGGAGGAACAACACCTCATCTTCCGACTAGGCACTTTACAGCCTTCCAGACTGAATATTGAATTCAACAACTTTAGGTCGTGAGCTCCCTCCCCCATCCCCACCCCCTTTCTGTTTCCCCCTTCCTTTTTTTTTCCAATAAATTATATAGATTTTCCTTTTCCCACTTATTTACATTATTTTTAAAAAAATTTTTTTTTAATCTTTTATGCTCTCCCCACCCCCACTAGAGCTATACCTTGAGTGCCCTGCCATCCATTCTTAATTAGCACATTCGTTTAGATAATATCACCAACTTTAACTTTAACACCTATGTGTTCTTTTGTTCTATTGTTGTTGACATCTTTTGATGATCTGCTTCTATCACTGCTTGTTTGTCCCTACAACCACACCCCCACTCCACTTCTCTCTCTCTCTCTCTCCGCCCCCCACACACACACCTTAAACCAGCTTATATTTCAACTCTTTCTTGGACTCGAACTCAAGTTCTGTCGAAGGGTCATGAGGACTCGAAACGTCAACTCTTTTCTTCTCCGCCGATGCTGCCAGACCTGCTGAGTTTTTCCAGGTAATTCTGTTTTTGTTTTTGTTTTGGATTTCCAGCATCCGCAGTTTTTTTTTTGTTTTTATCTCTGTGTTTTACCCATGTTGGTTGAGAGATAGAGAATCCTATACTTTGTGTTTACTCGGATAATCATTCTAGTGTGTGACATTTCTATTTGAATATTCTTCAAATTCACTCAACAAAAGGGGAAACTCTGGGGTTCAATATTGTACCATTTGCCATGTGATCTTTATCTTCTTCCCCGCCAGTTAAGTTTATGTTAAAATGATGACAATTTGACAGCTTCTCTGTGGAGTCCTGTTTATGTTTTGTTTGCTGAGTCATGCAGACATACTCTAATGAAGTCATCTGTTGAATCTTGTTCGTACTTTTCAATCTCCAATTATTAATATCAATATGTTCAGTCTGTCTTCAGACTGATTCTGACTGGCCTCTTTTTATAGTCATGTTTTTCCTCATAATAGGGTTTTGCAATACATTATACTTTGATGTTATTTTTAGTGAGCCTTTCGGAATGGTAAAATGTTAGTGACCATGTGACTGTGGCATAATTCTATCTAAATCTGTGTTCAAACAGCAAGCATTGAGCAGACCTTTGAGGGAATTGTTGGATGGATGTACTGACACACTTAGGTCAGAAGTTGACTTAACACACACACACTGTTGAAGCTCTAAAATTGCAGAGGTGTTCTGTGTCAATAATTGCATCCCTACTCACTGAGCTCAATGATTCTACCCTCAGCAGTTACTGTTAAAACCAAAAATCGACAGGACAGAATAAAGGAAACCTTTGAAATCATCTAAACTCTTTGCAACCTTTTTTAAACAGGAGACTGAGAGTGATGTTCACGATTTAATGGCACCCAATTACTATGTCAATCTTAAATACAGCAAATGCTTTAATACAAAAATGCCTGTGAAAATAATATTCAATGTAAAAGTTATTCACAGTCATTCATTAGAATGTATTTTCCTGGGTCTGGGCCCAGGCAATTAGTACATCCTGTCACAGGTCCAAGAAGATTACTTCTGTAATGTAAATTTTTAAGTAAACAGATAGTGGAGGAAGATTTCTTCTGCATGTTAAAAATGTGTTGGTGTGTTTTTATAAACATGTTCACCATTTGACCATTTCACTATGCCAAGCAAATGGAGGAAACCTTATCCCAAACTTTTACGTTAACTCTATTTTTCCTCTATTATAGAAACGAGACTTTGCAAATGGTATTTGCTACAAGAATCTACTGCATCAGCCTGATAAATACAGACTCAAGGAAATACAGGAGGTACAGTGACTACAGGTTTATATATTCTCTGCTGGTGTTTATTTGTACAGGTATTTACAGTCTATAACTACTGTTATATCTCTGAGACCATTATTTCTGACTAAAGGTGCCATTCTGGGCTAAGCCACTCTGAACAACAAACATCTAATTCTATTTCTATTTAAATTAATCTATTACCTGAACATCATTAAGTTGGGAATTCCTTACACAATTACATTCAGTTTTGGGAAGCTTGAAGCTTCATTTATTTTGGAATACCTCTTCTATTTGAAGTGGGTCTGTATCTGCTGAGGCTGCCAGTGCTCTGAAGTGCTACAGGGCAGATTCAGAGCACTGACAACAATGGAAAACAAACAACCCGTGTGGAATCAAATCAAATGGTGGTCTTCGTATCCAGGACTGATTGATTTGGGATGCCACCTGAGGCAAATCAATACTACAAATGAGGCATAGATAACAACTATAATTCTATCAAATGTGAAACGATTTTCCCCTAGAGACACATTACTGATCAACCACTTTTATGATCAAGTCAGTAAAAAGAAAATCGGTTTTATATACTTTTTGCAGATTTTGATTTATATTGCCCATTTTGAGGAAGGGTCTGACCAGTATATTGAGGAAATAGTAATGTCATGTGGTTATTTTTAAAAGATGGATAATGTAAAAAATGACATTACAACATGAAAAATAAATAAAGTGATAGTGAAAGATATAGGAAAAGTAACAGTAAGGGGCAAATAACAATAAAAATTATAGATTAGAATAGGATGGATCAGTCAGAACACTGCACCCACGTACACAATACTTAATGTAAACACAGATGAAATACAGGATTACTGCTCTAATAAACTAGTTTGATCATTGACAGTTGTTGAGCGTTTGCAATATGTACAGAATGCTACAGTGCACTGCACTTGAGTTAATCTAGCATGTCTGGTACATGTGGAGATTCGGCATAAGTGGTTTTGTTGTACTCAGTCACCACTTCTTCATGTTATGAGTATGACTATGGCCAACTAGCTGACTTGGTGAATGGGTTTTCCAACTAAACCAGATCTGATAAGAGCTGGTGTACAACTCTCCAATCTGACTTATAGGTTTGATTTCATTGAGTCCTATGTCTAGGACTCTTGCATTTTTCAGAACACAGGTGTTCAAAATGCACTTGTTTACCAACAGTTCTGCCACAGTTGTTTTCTTTTTTTTGCTTAATTTTCCTGACATGTTTTATGAGCTGCTCATTCGGCAGCTCGAGAACCTGGTAGCAATGAACTGAGCCTGCCCAATGTTGAGCTCTGACCATTGGGATCTCAAGATTGCATCAGGATCCTGTATACATCACAAGACTCTGATTAATATTTTACAGATAGGCTATTGTGAGGGTTGGTAAATCTGCTGGCAGTTTCACCACATGACCTGTAACCAGTCCACTCTCATATCTCGCTCTTGGTCAGCCAAGATGTCCATTATTGTAGCAGACCGCCTTCCCACACCAATTGAGAATTGAACAGGCTCTCCCTTACCTGACTGGATAATCCTTGACTGTCTGTCAAATAATCTTTTTCCCACCTCCAATATTTTTAGAACCAAGAAAAGGAAAAACACTTTTTTTTAATGCTCTTTTGATTTTTCTCCTGAGTTGCTCACAGTGCTGTCCCGGAGAGTAACCTTTAATTCTTAAAGATTCCTGGATGGCCCTGGATGGTTGGCAAAGCTAGTTGTGTCCTGCAACAGTTGGCACCTAGGTTGCCCATTGTGGAGGCATCAACCAGATTTGCAACGGGCAATGTATAGCTACAATTTTCAGGATATTAATGCATGGAGCAGCAAAAAGGGCTGACGACTTTACAAGATTTTTTTTTGAAAAGGAGTGTTGCATATCACATAATTAATGGGTATTTGTTGTTTTTGGAAACAATTCAACCCTTATTGTTTTGCAGTACTGATTGCTCCATCTGTTGAGAAGATAACTGTGCCCTCTATCAACTTACATAGAGCTCTGGGCACTTAGAGAAAGCTGTCTTTTACTTGCTTCACTGAGTAGACTGACCCCTTTGTCCAGTCACCATTAAGTTTGCCTGAAGCGGTTCGACAAACGATTGCAGCTGCCACACACCCTTTAGTCTGGATAATTTCTGTTTTTAAGCATTTGGCCTGAAGAGTCAACTCTTTCTTTTGCTCAGTCATCTCAAACATTTACGAGATTCCAATAAAGAGCAGCTGTACTTTAGCTTCAAGTTCCTGTGTTTTAAATCCCATCTTCAATTTTTTGAGACAAACCTCCTGATGAATGAACTGTTTCATCTCTCCAGCTGGATTGTCTGGAGCCACAAAAAGTAAACCAGGCTTTTCCCAACAGCCAGACCCATAGTACAATCAGACACAACTGGGAGTGTTGAGGCTGATATAATTGCTAACACATATGCTAATCTAGATAACTAGTACAAGCCGACCAACAGCTTTTAAAGGAAAGCTGACAGAGGCCCCTAAAAGCTGACAATTCAAGAATGGCCCTGATTACAAGCCTACATGACATTTCAAAACAAGTAGATAGATGGGTTTGTAACTTAACCCTGGGTGTGTCCAACATTCCTTCAGCTGTACAGGAGAAGATCAAAATAAATTAAATGAAGGCTTGAATGAAGATGGTGAAAGGGACATGCTCCTGAGGAAAGTATTGAACTTTGCATTCAAAATTATGCCTTCTAGTTAATTTTGTACTTTACAATTGATAGATTGTTGATCTTAAAAGAAAGAACTAACAAAATTATATTTGGACTTTCAGTGGAGAGCCAAACCAGCATTTCCCCAAAATTATACAGTATTCATTAACACATTAATGCCCAGCTCAGAGAGGCATTCTACTCCTCTGACCCGAGTTCACAGAGACACTGCACCCCATCCAACTCCCTCCCCTTCACTAAATCTCTCTCCTCTAGCTCTCCCAATTTATAATCATAGTCTTCTCTCTCATCTCCCACTCTCAATTCATCACAGTACTTGTCACCCTAAAATTACTAAAATGCTACATCTGGCCAACATTACTATATGGATGCGAAAGTTGGAATATGAGAAGATATGAAATGGAAGATAAATCAAAAGGTGAGCGAGATTCTGAAGCATATGATGGATGTTAGTTGTACAACATACACAACTAACGAGAAAGTTTTGAGGAAGACAAGCACACAAGAACTTTTGCAGATAGTCAACAATAGACAACTACAATTCTTTGGACATGTACTTAGGAGAGATAAACTAGAACACCTGGTAGTTACTGGTAACATTGAGGGAAGCAGAGATCAAGGGGGAGACAAAAAAGGAGATGCACCAACAGCTTACGAAGCATAACAGGTAAAAGATTTGAGAACAACAGCAAGATGTTGGCAAAATACTGCAGATGCTGGAAATCTGAAACAAAAACAAAAAATGCTGGAAAAACTCAGCAGGTCTGACAGCATCTGTGGAAAGACAGAGTTAATGTTTTGAGTCTGTATAACTCTGGAGAGATGGCTCTGAAGAAGAGTCATACGGACTCGAAACGTTAACTCTGTCTTTCTCTCCACAGATGCTGTCAGACCTGCTAAGTTTTTCCAGCGTTTTTATTTTTGATGAAGATGTTGGCTTATATCAAGAACCATGAAGGTTAGAGTGCTGTGATTGTCACTCTGTAAAACATGGCACCTCAAAGGAGAACTTTTCCCCCCCACCCTCCCAGCCTACAATCCATTTCAAGTTTGAGCTCCTTCGCTTAATGCTGGTGTTAGCCCCCAGCAGTTCATGTTGATCTCTCGCTATCCACACTCCTACGATCAGACATAACAAAGTATCACAATTCCCTGTTTGATGGCTGTTGAAGTTGGGGTGGTGTCGACCTTCTTGCAATTCTGGGATATTTTCCCCAAAATTCAGCAATGCAGCAAGCCTGGAAGGAGGTGGAGGCAGACTGCTGGCTATGGGTGAATATTGATGTTATTAATGGCAGCCCTGTGCTGCTTGTTGGTTGTAGCAATCTTTGGAGAAGATGGCAGAGCTCTGCATCTGGATCTCCAATCCAGGGTCTGTGAATTTAGATGACCACTGTTGAGCTGAATTTTACTGGCCTCCAGGAAGTGGAGAGGGATGTTACGGGGGGGCCAGTAAAATCTTGGGTAGCTGGATTGGAGGCTGCTTGACCATGCCCTGCCGTCAGAGAATTTTACCGACATTGGGATTGGAATTGGGCCGTCTGCCAACCCCAGGGAGGTGGGCAGCTAATTTACATATGTAAGGACTCTATTAAGGGTCATTTTAATGTGCTGTTGTCACTTTGCCAATGATGGATTGCAGCCCCCCCCCCCCCCCCCGACTCCCTGCCACTTGAGTTAAATGGTGGCAGCTTCCCAGCAGCAGCCCAGGGACAAAGATTTTTAAAGCAATAAGGGGGCCTTGGGCTGGGAAGGCCAACCCCCATCACCCAACCCCTCACCAACCCCCTGTGCTTTCCCTGGAGGGGATGTAATTACTTATTTGACTGCAGATATGCTTGGTGGTAGGCGTGGCCAATCAGGCTATGAAGGCTGTTGATTATCATAGAATGCCTTAGTTCATGCTGCACTAATTGCAGCACAAAGTACTGTGATTAGAGTACTTTTGAAGACCCATTCCATATTAAGGCTAAACAGGCCTTCATATTATCATGGCTGGGACTTTCTGGTGAAATTCATGCCCAAGGTCAATGGACGTTTGTTTCGCTGCCTTTCTGAATTTTCCAGCAATGGGTCCCTCCGTGGGCAGGACTGGCAAATTGGACCATTGGCTCTGTTTTAATAGCCTCCCTTGGGAATGGCAACTACTCACTATTCTTCTGACAAAACAAAGTCAAACCAAAATATGTGCACTTCTGTCCATAGATAATGGTACTCGTGGGTGAGCACAAAATGCCACTGGTACAGCCTGACCTGTGTGGTGTTCGTCTATTGGCCCTCATTTTCCTTCTCCAGACACCTCAGGTATAGGGGCATTCCCAATAGGAACAGCAATGTGGCAATAATGAGAATGTAGGGCTTTAGCACGAACTCTAATTGTTGGCGGAAAGAATAATCAGAATCTGCTGAAAGCTGCTTAATGAATCTTTTTATTGAGCTCTTTAAATTTACTTCAGTATACAGCTCAGCGAATGGCAACCTTACACCTCCAGTTTAGGTTGCCGTAAAGAGCGTGAATCAAGGTAACTGGTAAAGGAACCACAGGCAAGATGAGGATGTTTTTTTTTTACGCAGTGAGTCTTACTGCCAGAAAGGGTAGTGGAAGAAAATTCATATTAAATTTCTAAAAGGAGCTGGATAAATACTTGAAAGGGAAATATTGGCAGGACTATGAGAACAGGGCAGGGGAATGGGACTAATTGGATAGCTCTATTAAAAGAGCCAACACAGGTACAATGGGCTGAATGGCCACGTTCCATACTATATTATTCTCTGATTCTATGAATGAGGGATTAAATGGCATTGTCCTGCATAATGTTACTATTACAATCACACTCAGTTGTTTCAGGTGGGTGCCTCCCTCTCTGTTTGTTTTTGTGATAAAGACACAGGTTAATTGTAAAGTTACAGATATGCCACCAAATCTTCTGAATCAGTTTGCTTTTTCCAGTCTGTTGTCACAGTGTGTGGAATTCTTGGAAAAAGTGGCAATAACCAGGAATAACTAGTCAGGAATAACATTCATCCAAAACAACAACTTGTATTTATGTAATGCCTTTAACATAATAAAACATTCACGGGAGTATTACAAAACAAAATATGACACTGGGGAGATATTAGGGCAGATGACCAAAAGCTTGGTCAAAGAGGCAGGTTTTATGGAGCATTTTAAAAGAAGAAATCGAGCTGGTGAGGTGCAGAGGTTTTGGGAGGCTTTCCAGAGCTTAGGCCCCAGGCAGCTGAAGGCACAGTCACCAGTGGTGGAGCAATTAAGTTTGGGGATGCTCAGGATGCCAGAGTTAGGATCGCAGATATTTCAGAGGGCTTTGGGGCCCCAGGAGATTACAGATATAGGGAGGTACAAGGCTATGGAGGAATTTGAAGGATGGGCATTTTAAAATCAAGGCATTGCTTGACTGGGAATCAATGTGGGTTGGAGAGCACAGGGGTGACAAGTGAACAGGACTTGGTGTGGGTATGCAGAGTTTTGGATGACTCAAGTTTATTGAGGGTAGAATGTGGGAGGTTAGCCAGGACTGCATTAGGATAGCCAAGTCTAGTGTGACAAATCTTTGACAGAAGCAGTAACAGTAAGGAAAATTTGCAGGATGTGTAAGTGCTTTAAAAAAATTTTGAAAAGGACTTTTAAGAGTTTGCGCACTTGTAAAGGGATCATTTGCAAATTTTGGATAATAAGAAATACTAGTGCTTGTGACCTGGCGACACTTGACCTGGAAGCAGTACCACTAGGAAGGAAGTTAAAAGGCTGTGTGTGGCACAGACATAAGAGGAGCAGAAGAGCTGGAGAGTTGCTTGTTGATAGATCCACTGTACCACGACTGATGGGAGTTGAAGAGAGGAAAGGGTTCTGGGAAGAAGTGCGCCATATAGGGAATATTGCATGGGTGGAACCCTGTTTATGGGGAAGCTGCTGCCTGTGTGGAATTGACTAAATCTTTGAAGGCTGAAACTGGAATTTTGTTTGGAAGAACTGTGTGGATGGAACTGGGACCATCCAGGCATTCAGATCACCTGTAAGATTTGTGAGATGATCTTTATGGTGCCTGCCATGTATAATTTAGTAGAACCCCCCTCCCACCCTGGAAAGAAAGTCGGCCAGGGACTGACGTGCCCAGAAGAACCCTGCACCTTGGCCATAACAGACTGATGTGGTTGAGAGTGGGAATTACACCCCTCAATGGGAGGAATTCTGCCCTCCAACAGTCCCAGCAGCACCAGAGCACAGTAGTGGGCCCTACTGGAACTGGTAGAAGGAGCACAAAGGAGATGGATGGCTGCCGCAGGAAGTTAAGGCCTGGGGCTGAATTTTGCCGTCGGTGAGCAGGGGGCGGGGCCCGCTCGCCGACGCATAAAATAACGCGGGATGACATCGGGCGGAACCCCCGACGTCATCCCGCCCCATTTAAATTTTCAGGAAGGCGGGGGCGCAGCAAAATCAGCTGCGGGCCCGTCAACATGTCAATGGCCAATTGAGGCCATTGACAGGATCATTGAAATGATTAAAGGACCTGCCCGTCCAACCTTAGTGTTGGCGGGTTGGCCAGGAGCCCCGGCGGCAACTAGAGAAAACATCCCACTGGCGGGATGAGGTTTCATGCAGGGATTTTAAAAGTTTAATAAAGTTTTAGTGTAATTTATGAACATGTCCCATCTCATGTGACATTGTCACATGAGGGGGACATGTTAAGGATTTTTTTTCTGTTTTTAACATTTTTAAAACTGTCAGCGATCTCCCTGAGGCAGCACTTAGCCTCAGGGAGATGTGTGCTCTTTCATGCGCATACGCAAAAGAGCGCACTCTCGCTTTTAGGGAATCCCCCCCTGCTCGCACAGTAAGCGCATAGCACTGCCCGCCAGACGTCACGCTGGACGGGCCTTAATTGACCCACCCACGTAAAATGGCGGCGGGGCCCGCTTCTCCGGCGGGGATCGGCTCTCCGCCCACCGGACATTGGGTTGGGCCCACCCGCCCGACAGGCAGAAAATTCTGCTCCTGGGGTTTTAGGGCAGGGAGGGATCCTGGAGCCCAGGGATTATAAAGCAGGGGTTGGGGTGCCAAGTTCTGGAGGGGTAGACGGAAAGAGGGTGAGTGACATCTTGGGGGCCCCTTCCTTCCTGCCTTTTCTCATTCGGCCACAAAACACAGCCTGCCCGCTCCCATGCGCCTGCCCACGCCAGTCATGTTATGGCATGGGCAGCATATTATCCAGGTCAATAGGCTTGCTAATATTGCTAATAGATCATTCATTATCTATTTACTTATGGTAAGCATATTATCAGGGTCAGCTTGGGGATGGGCAGGAAGGTGGTGGGCTAGCCAAGCGACCTGTTTTACGTGCACCCCCACCCCTGCCAAAAAGACATCTGGTGAGGCATGTAAAATCCAACCTCTGGACCTTTTACCCTTCTCCCCGCTTTGATCCCTCTCTGATGTTGTACATGGCACAGACTGTTGCCTCCACTCCATCACCTCTGCACCATAATTGGTCCATCCTACACAATACATTCCTTTAACTTGTGTTCTCGCTTTTCTATATATTTTCCTCTATACAACCGTGCAACTATTAAATAAAATTGCTTCCATATATAATTTTAATTGTATTCATGATTTTTTAAAAATCAAATGTTATATTAGAATAATCACATTTGTGTCTCTTGTGTTGCTTTTTTTTTCTGTTTCTCTGCTACTTCTTTTATGGATCCCCGGGCAATTTTAGGGATTCCTTCGCAATTATAAAATTCAGGAATACCCCGAGGAAGAAGCAATGCCAGTGAAGTACAAGCATGGCTGCCATGTTGTTACATCCCAAAATCATGCTATCTTATTCTTTCACAGGATGTGGGCTTCACTGGCTAGGCCAGCATTTATTGCCCATCTCTAATTGCCCTTGAGAAGGCGGTGGTGAGCTGCCTTCTTGAACCGCTGCAGTCCCTGTGGTGTAGGCACACCCACAGTGCTGTTAGGGAGGGAGTTCTAGGATTTTAACCTAGTGACAGTGTAGGAACGGCGATAGAGTTCCAAATCAGGATGGTGTGTGACTTGGAGGGGAACTTGCAGGTGGTGGTGTTCCTATACGTCTGCTGCCCTTGCCCTTCTAGGCGATGGAGGCCCCAGGTTTGAAAGGTGCTGTCGAAGGAGCCTTGATGAGTTGCTGCAGTACATCTTGGATGGTACACACTGCTGCTACTGTGGGTCAGTGGTGGAAAAGTGAATGTTGAAGGTGGTGGATGGGGGCACCAATCAAGCAGGCTGTTTTGTCCTGGATTGTGTCAAGTTTCTTGAATATTGTTGGAGCTGCACTCATCCAGGCAAGTGGAGAGAATTCCATCACATTCCTGACTTATGTCACTAAACTGCTGCAGAGTCCTGAACAAAAGAAAATCTGTTGTGATCTTTAGAAACTCATGCTATTTGCACTATTCTGAGCCCTTGAAAAACTAAAAATCTTTGGCAATGAGAAATGAAGATGGTGCCTTTTACACAAACATTCACTCCCTTCACCACCAACACATATTAGCAGCAGCGTGTACCATCTACAAGATGCATTGTAGAAACTCACCAAAGCTCCTTAGACAGCATCTTCCAATCCAATGACAGCTACCACCTAGAAGGACGAGGGCAACAGGCACATGGCAATGCCACCACCTGCATGTTCCCCTCCAGGCCACTCACCGTCCTGACTTGAATGCCGTTCCTTCACTGTCACTGGGTCAAAATCCTGGGACTCCCTCCCTAACAGCATTGTGGGTGTACCTACACCACATGGACTGCAGCGGTTCAAGAAGGCAGCTCAAGGGCAATTACATATAATCACCACCACCTTCTCAAGGACAATTAGGGATGAGCAATAAATGCTGGTGTAGCCAGCGATGCCCACATTCAATGAATAAGTTTTTTAGAAATGTCTTTGTAAATTCCATTTTTATTTAAGGGATATTTTTTATAACTTTCACCTCCATAGGAAAAAAAGCCCAAGAATCCAGAGAAAGGAGTGGAGCATTTCCAGAAACCATCCATAAGGAAAACAGAGAAAGGCACTAAACCTTCAAACCCCAACAAAACTGTGCTGAAAGAGAGGAAGGTTCCCAATCCAGAGAGAGGTAAATCTGCAACAGATGTAGAAAAGCAAAAAACATTGGAAACACTTAGCAAGTCAGGCAGCTTCTGTGGAGAGAGAAACAGTTAATGTTTCAGGTCGATGACCTTTCATCAGAACATCAGTGCTGAAACATATTTAAACTTTGGCTACATTATTTAATCATTCTTCATGCATTTTTGAGATTTTTTGTTGAGTGAAAGTGTGCAATACAAATCAAGTCCTGCAGTATCTGCAAAATGAAAAGACAGTTTCATCTTTCTGGTGTAGATTTTTCAATCAAATTGATAAAGGCTTCATTCCTAAAACAGTAACCTATCTTCAAAGTTGCCTACAGACCTGCTGTGTAGTTCTAGCAGGGTGCTTCCCAAACATTTTCCTAGTGTGACCCCATTTTAATGCCACAGACTTTGTGTGACCCCCAAATTTGGGGGGCTATGAGAGTTATTGAGCGGGGCAAGGGGGAAGGCTTCAGTTGTTGAATGGGAGTGGGCGAGAACGATGGCGGGGGGTGAGGAGTTGGGCATGCCCCATTGTCCCCTATTTCAACCCCACCCACCCCGTGACCTTCATATCCTACCTTCCCTCCTTCACGCCCCCATCTCCCTCGTGGCAAGAATTGATGAACAGGCACGGGCCTTGCAGCTCTCCGAAATCAGTCCAAGGTTCACAGCAGCCATTACTGCCCCGGAGCTCACGGCCATAAAATCTCATCTTGCAACCCCACTGGGGGTCCCAACCCACTGTTTGGGATGCCCTGTTCTAGCATTTTCTGTTTTTATTTCAGACTTGCATTTGCACATTTTTTGTTTTGTCAATTTATTCATTTTGTTGCTTGTTTGTTCTCAGCTAAGCAGGCTAACTTTTTGCCCTAACAGTTGCAGTGATGAATTGATGACTGACTTTCCCTTAACCTGCTGAGTTGCATGCAATCACTTTGTACTTGTGTCCTGTAAATCCTAGTTATTCTACATCTTATGAATTATTTCACCATCAGAAATCAGTTTCTATTTTGAGTCATTGCGCTTTAATTCGAAGTTGGCCTTTGCAAAGATGGAGCGTTTGCTTGAAAATCATTGAAATTTTTTATATAATTTTAAAAACTACTCAGAATAACTAGGCACATGGCCATAAAGGAGAAAGGGAGGGCCAATTCCAGAACAGCCTGGATGACGAAGGAGTTGGAGAGTAGGATGAAGCAGCAGAAAGGGGCATCTGACAGGTGTTAGTTTGCTAATACAGGGCAGAATCATATATAAAGTAGGAAGGACAGGTGAAAAGGGTTGTAAGAGCCTTGGCCTTTATTGTATAGGGATTGGAGTACAAGAACAAAGAAGTCTTGCTATAGTTGCACAGGGCTTAGACCACACCCTGAGTACTGTGTGCGGTTTTGGTCTCCATGTTTAAGGAAGGATATACTTGCATTGGAGGTGGTACCATGAAGGTTTACTAGATTGTTCCCTGGAATGAAGGGGTTGTCCTGTGGTGAAAGAAAGGCTGACTAAATTGGGCTTATATTCTCTGGAGTTTAGAAGAATGAGAGGCAATCTCATTGAAACATACAAAATTCTGAAGGTGTATGATGGGGTGGACGCTGAGAGATTATTTCCGCCAATTGGGGGATCTAAAATATGGGGACACAGCCTCAGGATAAGGGGCCAATTATTTAGGACTGAGATGAGGAGAAATTACTTCACTCAAATGGCTGAGAATCTTTGGAATCCCCTAACTCAGAGGCTTGTTGCTGCTCCATTATTGAATATATTTAAGGCAGGGATAGACAGATTTTTGGTCTCGCAGAGAATTTGGGGATATGGGGAGCGGGCAGGAAAATGGAGTTGAAGCCCAAGATCAGCCATGATCATGTTGAGTGGCGGAGCAGGCTCAATGGGCCATATGATCTACTTCTGCTCCTAAGAGGAACAGTGAGAGAATACAAGGATAAATTGGCAGTTGATAGGTACATTAACAGTAAAAGATTTGTCAGAGGAGTGGTGAGGGAAATTAAGGTTCAAATTGGAGATCTACTGGTGAAGGCAGAAGGCATTGCTGAGTATAGCATACATGAGTATTTTGCATTTTTCAAGGAAAAGAACTCTGTAAAGGAAGTTGCTTGGCAACTGGAAATAGATAAAGAGGACGTACTCTGAATGCTGGCACAAAATAAAGTAGATTAGTCACCTGATCTGGATGGAATGCATCCTAGGTTTCTGAGGGAAATAAAGGCAGAAATTGCAGAAATTAAAGCAGAAAATGCTGGAAAAACTCAGCAGGTGTGGCAGCATCCGTGGAGAGAGAAACAGAGTTAACATTTCGAGTCTGAATGACTCATCTTCAGAGCTCTGCAGAAGAGTCCTACGGACTCGAAATGTTAACTCTGTTTCTCTCTCCACTGATGCCGCCACACCTGCTGAGTTTTTCCAGCATTTTCTGTTTCAGCTTCCCAGCATCTGCAGTGTTTTGCTTTTATTGCAGAAATTGCGGAGGTGCTGACCACAATTTTCCAACTCTCCTTGGGTACAAGAGTGCTGCCAAAGGACTGGAGGATTACAGATGTTACACACTTGTTCGAAATGGAGAGAAGGTTAAACCTGGCAATTACAGACCAGTCAGTTTAATGTCAGGGGTGCAGAAGCTTTTAGAAAACAATAATCTAAGTAAAAAAGTTGGACAAACATGGACTAATGAAGGGGAACCTGCGCAGATTTGTTAATAGCAAATCATGTTGACTAAGTGAATTAAGTTTTTTGATGAAGTAACAGAGTGTCTGGATGAATGCAGTGCAGTTGATGCTGTATGAAGAAGCTTCCAAAAGGTGTGTGACAAAGTGCCACATGTTAGACTTGTTAACAAAATTGAAGCCATGAAGCCCATGAAAGGGGGAACAGCAGAATGGATGCAAAATGTCTAAGGGCTAGAAAGCAGATAATTATGGTAAATGGTTGTTCTTCAGACTGGAGGGAGATATAGAGTGCAGATCCCCAAGGTTGAAAACAAGGATGACTGTTGTTTTCAATACACATTAATGACATGGACCTGCGATGACAGAACATGGTTTTGAAATTTGTACATGATACAAACACAGGCCTGAATTTTACAGATGACAGGTTCTCGCCTCCCACTATCTGAATAGTTGGCAGAGTGTTAAATGGTTGCGGGCGGGACTTCCGCCCCTCACTTGGGAGGAAGTCCCACTTTCGAGAGCTGCTGGCCAATCTGATTGATCCCTGCAGTAACAGCGCTACAGTGGGCAGAAGAAGAAATGCAGGAGGACACCTGAGGCTAGGTCCGGGCACATGAGGCCCAGGTAAGTTCAAGGTATCCACGGTATGGAGGGTAGGGAAGGCCTAGGCTGATGCAATGGGGGTAATCGGGGTCTTGGGGGAGGTCTGGAAGCCACCTTAAAGTGGGGGGGGGGGGGTGCCAGACTTCAGAAGGGAGCTTCTGATAGAGGTACCCTTGCCCCCCTGCCCCCCACCTCCCCCGCCGTGCCCTTCCCGTCTGAGATGTAACTCTGTTGATTTTTGGCCTTCCTCCTGCAACTTCAATCCTCCCACCAGCATAAAAGTTGAGGCTGGGTGGGAAAAGGCCCAAAAGAGGCCAATTATTGGCCAGTTAAGGGCCTCAAATGGGGCAAGGGTGGGCTTTGCGGTGTGGTCAGGGCAAATGGGAACCTGGAGGGAATCCTGTCCCTTCAATTTCACACTCAGCCCACCCCTCTGTGAGGAAGCATAAAATTCTGGACTTGGAAGTGCAGTAAACGGTGAAGGAGTTAGTAAGAGATTTCAAGAGAACATAGACAGGCTGGTGGAAAGGGCAGACACAGCCCCCACATGAAATTCAACACAAAAAACACGTGAGATAATCAATTTTGGTAGGAAGAATGAGAGATAATACATATTAAATAGTACAATTTTAAGAAGAGAGGCATTTGGGGATGCTCAATGGTGCAGAAATCTGTGAAGATGGCAGCACAGGTTAATAGAGCAGTTAACAATGTGTATGGAATCCTGGGCTTTATGAAAAAAGGCATTGAGTACAAAACCCAAGAAGTCATGTTAAACCTGTATAAAACACTAGTTTGACCTCAATTGGATTATCGTGTCTAATTCTGGGCACTACATCTTAGGAAGGACATAAAGGCTTTCGAGGGGATGCAGAGGAGATTTACTAGAATAGTTCCAGGGACATGGATTTACAGTCACATGGATAGAGAAGCAGGGAAAAGAGTGGGGTAGTGGGACCAACTGGATTGTTCTTCAAAAGCGTTAGCACAGGCTCAGTGGGCAAGTTGCCTCCTTAACTGCTGGCTAAGTGTTTGTTGTGACTCATTTGGTAGCTCTCCAGCCTCTGAGTCGGAAGGCTGTGACTTCAAATCCCACTTCAGAGATATGAGCACAAATATCTACACTCTAGTGCAGTGCTGGGGGAGTGCCCCTCACTGCTGGAGATATTGTCTTTCAGCTGAGATATTAAACCAAGACCCTGTTCTCTAATGCGAATGTAAAAGATCCCATGGTGCTATCTTGAAGAAGAGCAGAGGAGTTATCCCTGATGTCCTGGCTAATATTTATCCCTCAATCAACAAAACAAAGATAGGTTATCTGGTCATTATCGCATTACAGTTGTGGGAGCTTCCTGTGTATAAATTAGCCAATGCTTTTCCTATGTTACAACAGTGACTACACGTCAAAAGTACTTCACTGGCTGTAAAGCGCTTTGGGATGTCATGAAAGGCGTTATATAAATGCAAGTCCTTTTACAACTCTATAATTCTAGAATGTCCATAAAATATAACCTGGATATTACCTTGTGCAATTATTATCATACAAATCCTTAACCCCTTCATATCAATTTTTTGACTGCTTTTTTAATGTCGGCTTTAGCCACTTGAAACAAACTAGCTAATGTTTCGTTTAAAACAGTGGATGAATTTAATACAAAGATAGTAAACATTCATAGAATAATATCAAACATTCTAATCTCCATGCCTATATTTTTGAAATGGAGGACTGCTGTTGGCACTACAGAACAGATTTTGTTTTTGCTCTATGTTCGGTGGAGTTGCAAAGTTCCTGAGAGAAATAAATCATTTCAAAGTGTCCTTGTTGTCAGGAAATCTGAAACTCTGTTTTCATCTTCTGTCTACAGGGCTAATGCTGGAACCTTGCCTTCCTGTATCTATTCCAGCTGGTGAAGCTACAAACAGCAAGAATGGGTGTGTCAACTCTTGTTCCTTGGAGTATTTGGAAATGCATCGCCCTCTCCCTGGGACCCCTATGCCTGTCAGACAGTATGACTCTCAGCCACTCGACACTGTGGGCCCAAAACAAGGAGCAAAAGATAGTTTTCCCATTGTGAGCAGTGGGTATCCTTCTTGCACTGGGCAAGATCGAATTGAGCTAGTTCCTCAGCATAGGGGCACGGGACCTGCAGGAGTTTTCTCTTATGCATCAACTGAACAGAATGCAGCTTCAGCTCAGCAGTACGAGTGCATAAGATCCATGAAACCTCTGAGTCATCCTGCTCACACCCCTCCAATGCATGAAGAAAAGAAAGACCTTATGGGAGCCCAGATGGTATCACATATTCCGTCTGTTTCCGGTAATGCAAGATCCAATGAACTGGGCAATCCTTATCTGGTTAAAAGCAGGGGCAAGTTTCCAATGATGGGCATTGGACAGATGCTAAGAAAACGGAATCAAATGATACAATTAAGGCTGGACAAGCCTAAAGAAGCAAGTGGCCCTGAGTTACCCACGTCAGATATTATACACAAGATGCTGTGTACTGTTGGCAGTCTGCAACCCCGCTACTAATTTCACTCCTCATGCACAATTGGACGTCAATGTGATTTAGCTCAAGGGACAAATACCAAGTCTGTGAAATTGCTTACTATATTTTTTTTTCAATAGAATTTTTTCGTAAAGCCTCTCAGGAACATATATAGATAATATTTAACCTAATTTTAGAATGCTAAAGCTAACTTCGATCTTTATGTTGCAAGGCTAAGAATCTGGTCATATGTCAATGTAATTTAAAACAGCGCAAAGTTCAATTATCCTGTGTATAATTACCTTACAAAATCCACTCCAAAAGGATCCTTGCTTGTTGAACCATTTTCATTTGGGGATTGTGATTTTTTTTTTAAATTCATGCTACAGTAGTTGATATATCAGGCAGCTATCCACCAAAGGGCTGAAGGTTACATTGTACCTGAGAAGCAGTTCTGTTGTGTTTTTACCCATATTCATGGCATTCTCTTACTGAGGCCAAATTATCTGCATTCTTCTCAAGCAGTTGTGTGCATTTTAATTATTCTTTAGATGGATAGTGAGAGATTTAACAAAACTAAATGTCAAACACACTGAGAAACTGATATATACCATTTAACGCTAACACAATGATTGCAAATATTTTTAATATAAAGCTGTATGCTTGATTTAAAATAAATTGCACTCCGTACTTTTTTTCTAAATGTCCCCCTTAACAACAAATAGGGCAGAAAAATCAAGGAATCTCAATTTTTGTGTGTAGATTTACATAAGACACATTAAAACGTACAGCAGAAATTTTCACTCTGTGGGCAGGCGTTTGCCTGACCCGCTGGAGAGTGAAGTGACCCGCATTTAACGTCGGCCGAGCGTGCCAATGTCATCGCGCAGTAGTTCGGTCAGTGGCTGCGCATTCGAGTTGGCCGCAGGTCTGCCAACAATTAAGAGGCCTGTTAAGGCCATTAAATAATCAATTAAATCAAAATTTTCACTGCCAGCAGGCCAAGCGGCCTTTGCAATTTTTTGGAAAGCTCATCCACGGACGGGAGGAGGTTTCCAAAAGCAAATAATAATAAAATAAAAGTTTTAAAATTTAATTAATAACATGTCCCTGCTCATGTGACACAGCCACATGAGGGGGACATGTTTTATTACATTTTTATTTTCTTTTGTTTTATTTTTTGAAAACGCTTCATCCCCCTGAGGCAGCTCCGTGGCTCAGGGACATTATGCAGCGTACATTCGTGTGCACATGTGAAGTTCGTGCTTGACACGTGTGCCCTCCTTCCCCCACATGTACAGGCAGCGCTCAGCATTTCACACTGGGCCTTAATTGGCTCACCAGCGTGAAATCGCAGTCCGGTCCCGATCGCGGGCGGCAGTCGACTTCCTGGCCGAGCCCACCCACCTAGGGCAATATTCCTGTGCTAGGAAGAAGGTTTAGTGGGACACTCACCTCTGCTTTTTGCTGTTAATGGTGGGAGACTGCTGCCAGGTTCCAGCATGCTAGAACGTGGTTGTGGCACGCTGGCTGGGAGCTGCAGCATGTGCATGGTGGTTGAGGCTTCTTGGACTGTTGATCACTCTCTTGTATCACTTCCACTGGAGGCATCCTGGTTATCTCGTGGATGGTAGGCTGGTCTGACTACTGGGGGTTTTCTGAGACCTGCAGTGGGAATGGACCAACCTGCTCCACAAAGAGCTGAAATCCAAGTCTGAATACTCTTTAGTGTTTGAGTACTTGGGCTGTGCAGTTCTGGTTGGCTAATGATAGAGGGTTGGCTAATGATAGAGGGTTGGCTAATGATAGAGGGTTGGCTTGGCATCCTCAGCCACCTGGAGGAGATCCAAAGTTACGCAGGCATCCCTGCCCAGGAGAGAGAAAGGTTGGTTGCGGATGAAATACATCAGCTCATAGATCTGTTTGCTGCCATTCCTCAGTGGTTCCAGGATCATGCCACTGACTAGTAGTCAGACTCCCCCGCCCTGTAAAGTGGAGGGTCCGTCATTTGAAGCCTGAGGTCTTTGAGCCATGTACTTGTCCGACAGAACAGCACATGAATCTAATTTAAAATATTTTGGATGGCCATTGACAAAGATGTCTGCATTCCAGAATGCGAAACCACATTCCTTGAACTTACCCAAGAAGCATGGCAGTTCTGGGATTTCGCTCTTGACCTCGGAGATGACTTTTGGGCCTTCTGTGCATTTCTGGGGCTTTGATTTGCGCAGTTTGCCATAGTGTCCAATCCTGTTACAGTGGAAGCATTGAGCTATACTCACACGACACTGATCTCTCCTGTGAGGGTGCCTTGCACTGCAGTGCTAGCAAGATCGCTCTGCTGGGCAATTTGGCAATTGCTTTCCTGACTTGGATTGTCCCTGTGTCCTTGTGGCCTGATAAGCTGGTCTGAGGGCTGGCTTTTTCCCCACGTTTTATTCTCTGCCTTTAAGATTGCCTGTGCTGCTCATGGTGTTCGGATGTCTAACTATCTGGATTGCCTTGTCCAGGATTAGATCTTCTTTACCTGATAGGAGGTCAGTAGAGAAAGACTAGGGCCCATTAAGGACCATAGTGGTAATTTGTGTGTGAAGCCAGAAGATGTAGGTAGGTTTCTAAATGAATACTTTGTGTCTGTGTCCACAAGTGAGAGGGATGATATGGGTATGGAAATCAAGCAGAAGGACCGTGATATAATTAAAGAAATTAGCATAGAAAGGGAGGACGTCCTAAGTGGTCTGGCAGGCTCAAAAGTAGATAAATCTCCAGGCCCAGATGAAATGTATCCCAGGCTGTTGAGTGAGGCAAGGGAGGAGATAGCAGGGGCACTGGCAATAATTTTCAATACCTCTCTGGCCACTGGAGAGGCGCCAGAGGACAGGAGGACAGCCAATGTGGTACCATTATTCAAGAAGGGAGGAAGGGATAAACCAGGGAACTACAGACCAATCAGTCTAACCTCAGTGTGGGGAAACTATTGGAAGTAATTCTAAGGGACAGAATTAATCTACAGTTGGAGAGGCAGGGGTTAATCAAGGACAGTCAGCATGGTTTTGTTAATGGGAGGGCATGTCTGACCAATTTGATTGAATTTTTCAAAGAAGTGACCAGGTGTGTAGATGAGGGCAATGCATTTGACATAGTCTACTTGGACTTTAGCAAGGCTTTTGAAAAGGTCTCACATGGGAGACTGATGACGAAGGTAAGAGCCCATGGGATCCAAGGCAATTTGGCAAACTGTATCCAGAATTGGTTGAGTGGCAGGAATCAGAGGGTGATGGTTGAAGGCTGTTTTTGTGACCGGATGCCTGTGTCCAGGGGGTTCCACAGGGATCGGTGTTGGAGTCCTTGCTGTTTGTGGTATATATAAATGATTTAGACATGAATGTAGGAGGGTTGATCAGTAAGTTCGCAATTGACATGAAAATTGGTGGGGTGGTAAATAGTGAGGAGGCCTTAGAGTACAGGAGGATATAGACAGGCTGCTCAGATGGGCTGATCAGCAGCAAATGGAATTTTATCTGGATAAGTGTAAGGTGATGCATTTGGGCAGGACAAACAAGGCATGGGAATACACAATGAATGGTAGGATCTTGGGAAGTGCCGAGGATCAGAGGGACCTTGGTGTGCATGTCCACTGGTCCCTTAAGATAGCGGGACAGGTAGATAGGGTGGTTAAGAAGGCATATGGGATACTTGCCTTTATTAGTTGAGACATAGAATATAAGAGCAAGGATGTTATGCTGGAACTGTATAAAATGCTGGTTAGGCTACAGCAGTTCTGGAATCTGCATTATAGAAGGATGTGGTTGCACTAGAGAGAGTGCAGAGGAGATTTACCAGGATGTTGCCTGGGCTGGAGAGTTTTAGTTAAGAGGAGAGATTGGATAGACTGGGGTTATTTTCCCTGGAGCAGAGGAGATTGAGGGGTGACATAATTGAGGTGTATAAAATTATGAGGGGCATAGATTTAAGAGGGAAGACAGGAAGGAACTTTTCCCCTTGGAGAAGGGATCAATAACCAGGGGGCATAGATTTAAGGAAGGGGCAGGAGGTTTAGAGGGGATGTGAGGAAGAATTTTTTCACCAAGAGAGTGGTGGGAATCTGGAACTCACTGCTGGAAAAACGGATCAGAATAGTTAGAATAGTAACCAGTTTATATTTCATCTCTCTTCTATTTTTACTTAGTTCTGTTGAAGGGTCATTCGGACTCAAAACGTTAACTGTGTTCCTCTCCGCAGATGCTGCCAGACCTGCTGAGTTTTTCCAGGTATTTTTGTTTTTGTATTAGAATAGTTAGGTTCTGTTGAAGAGTCATACGGACTCGAAATGTTAACTGTGTACCTCTCCGCAGATGTTGTCAGACCTGCTGAGTTTTTCCAGGTATTTTTGTTTTTGTTTTGGATTTCCAACATCCGCAGTTTTTTTGCTTTTATCTTAGAATAGTTAGGTACTTGTTTGACCAGCGCAGACTCGATGGGCCGAAGGGCCTTTTCCTGTGCTGTAGGCCTCTATGACTCTAATGAGATCAGAGAGTGTACCGTCTGTTACACCCACCACTATTCTACCCCTGAGTTCAGACCTTAAATCCCTGTATTCACACCTCTCTGCCATTCTGTAGAGATCATTTATGAAGGAATGAAAAGCTTCCCTTGGCAATTGGACCCTCTTATTGAATTTAGCGCTCTCCAGTATTTTATTGCTTAGCAAGTTAAATTAAATGTCAAAAGATTTTCAAACATCCTCAAATTTGCTGGATGACTTATTTAGTACTTTGCAGATGACATCAATGTAAGACAAGTGGGCCTATAGAGGAAGACAACGTGTACACCAGCTCTTCTGACTTTTTATTTAAACCAGAAGCCATGCTATACTTAAACATCTTTTCCTCCAAAGACCCCAATTTTGTGACTGGTCTGGGCTTTGGGTTCGTCCAAATTGAGTTGGAAATGTTGCACTGCGATCCGCACTAAAAATTTTGAAAATGTATGTGCAGCTTCCGATCTGATTCACCGGAAGCATCAGCAGTCGTGTCAGCGCCAAGAGCTCATTAGTGGGCACTCCCAGGACTGCAGCTAGGAATAAGAAGGCTCCTGGATCCCAGAGTCACCTAAGTCTGGTTAGGGAAAATTTGAGCAATTTAGGGAGGGGGCTGAGGAGGTGGGGGTGATGTGTTTTATAGAGCAGGCCAGTAGAAAGAAAGGAGAGCTGCCACTGAAGATGGTTCAGTCCCTTTCTTCCCACCCTTTGAATAAGTTCTTTTTAAAAGTGGCCTGCCTACTCCTCCTCAACTGCCCTCGCCAACCATTTTATGTCTTGGATAGCATGTTATTAGGCTCAATTGGCTTGTGAACAAGCTCATTTGTCTCCTAATTATTTATTTAAATATGGCAGGGGAACTGCTGATTTCTGCACCCACCCATCATCCCCTCCCCACCACACACCCCTCGTGTTATGGGGGCGAGCTCAGGGGTGGGTGGGCAGGTAGTGATGTTGGCACCCACCCTATTGTACGTGCCCTCATGCTGAAAACACGCCCCGCCGGGGCATGCAAAATGTAGCCCCATGTGTTTCCTTTCACTGCCTGTGATCAGTATGTTTGTGTAAGACGATGTGTTTCTCTTTCCCTTGTACTGTGTCCCAATTAAATCATTCAGCAGCAAGCTTTTGTGAGTTTTAAAATAAAGAAGGTTATTTATTCTCACATACTTGAATTAAACACGAGGTCTCACACACACTCTCTTACATACAATTAGATACAGATGAAGGTAATATATTATTATAAATTATTATAATCTCAGTCTCTTAATTTACACTCCCACAAGGTAAGCCTATAGTATCTTAGATGGCCTTGATGCTTTGAAGTTGAAGTAAGAGATTGGTAAAGCAAAGGATTCTCCGTAGGCTGTGAGGTTTCTTGTTGGATTTCTAGGAGGTTGGTTCCCAGATGAACCTTAATTAGAAGAGGTTCCTTCTCTTGGGTAGGATCTCCCACTTTCAATGTATTGCTGTTTATTGCTTTGGCTGCTTGGATAATTTGCAGCTGGTTCAACTGCTTTCTGGTGGAACTTTCTGTCTGCAAGCAGCTTTTAGCTGATTTTAAAGGCAGACAACAAAATGGTTCCCTCATCATATGACTTCCACAAGTTCAAAGTCTTTTTCCCAAACAAAGGGTTGATTCCAATCCTGTTTTGTTGAGATTCACCCAGTCTAGTTTAGTTGAAGGAAATAATCATAATACAATGGAAGGTTGATAGGGTCCATTAACATTCACCTTACAAACACTGAAATTCGGTGTCCTCTTTTGTCCAGGGTGAAACTGAGAGTCTGGTTAGCTAGAATACTATAGACCCTGTGTGTGTGTTGAGCGATCCTTAAATAAAAGAATGTGTGAATTCCCCAGATGGCTGTGAATGTCCATATTTAATCAGGGATTCACTTGAGACTTAGGACTGTCTGAAGCCCAAAATACCAAAGGTCACATGATTCACAGCAGCCATTTTAAAAGTCTGTGTGTGTGTGTCCAGATTTTAAAAGTATTGACTGAAAGTTCATAATATACTGGGACATGGTACAATCTACTTTGTCCTATTCCTTCATAATTTTAAATATCTTTATCAAGACATCTCACAATTATCTATGTTCCAATGAAAACAGTCCCAATTTTCAATTCTTTCTTTGTATTTGTATTTTCTTATATAATGCAACAACCATCTCCATTGTCTCAGTACGATTCCTATGGTTAGAAGCCCAAAACTGAACACTGTACTAAAAATGGTCACTTCTTGCAAGGTCTCTGCTAATATTTCATCATAGACATCAAGAGATTCGCCAAAGGTTGGTGACACGATCTTAATTGCAGCAGATCCAAAGCTCCCTTCTGAGTTAAGACAAGGGCTACCCCAACAACCTTTACCTGTCATTCACTTTTTGGATGCTGATGGATCTGCTGTATGCTTCCAGAATGTTCTGCTTTTATTTCAAATTTCCAGTGTTTTTCTTTTTTCAAATGTCCTTCACGGTGTTATGTACAGTTCATGACATAATGCAGTACTGTCTACATTCAGCCTGGCAGGCACGCATTGTTTATCAATAGTATTTCAGTGAGGAGCCAGTCTATTTACTAGTCTAAAGATTTTATTAACAAGTGTCCTCAGCTGCAATCATTAACTAAAGCTTGGCTGGGGATGGAGGGTGGTGTTGGGGGCAGAGGGTGTGAACACTCTATTCTGAATCAAAAAATACTTTTCCCAATGGAGCCCAGAGTGAGTTTGTGGAGGATCCTGCCTCATATCCCATGGTTTGAACCAGTAATGCTCCCCTTGGGTGACACTTGTTAGAATTTGTTGATTGCTTTGTGACATTGAGGATCCCAATATCATTTTACTGATTCAGGCAAAGTAAGCTGTTTATACCGGGCATCACCGTTCATTGGCTGCAAGAAATCTCTCTGATCTAGACAAGAGGCTGGGATAAATCTTGACATTGTATGCTAGAGTAAGAGAGGTGATAGCAAGTCGGCATCAACCTTGAAGTCAATGGAAATAAAAATTGGGGTGGGGGTGATATGTAAAACAGTTTTGCAACTTGCTACTGCCTAATGCAGTAGATTAAGATCCACCCTAGTGTTGGGTCCCTGGGGGATGAAAAGAAATCCAGAATTTTATTCCTATTGCTAGCCGAGTCAGTGAGTCTGCCTAAACAATGGCTTCCTAACTCTAGACCCTCAACAACTAACAACTGGGACATTTTCAGAACTGAAATCAAAGCCAGTTCCAGACACTGGATAAACATTACTTTTGGAAGTCGTTATGGAGAAAGAAGGTCACATGAGTCTAGAGAACAGTTTGAAATCTCTATATTCTTTTTTGAAAACTGAGAAATCCTCAATCTGCTGTCTTAACATCCAACTGGTGAGCCACTAAGAAGAAGACCCCTCCAGGCAGGACAACGACCTGTACCTCGAAACCTGTCTCTGCTGGAAGATTGTGTGCCATCACTTACAGAACCAATCCAGTCTCTGTGTTAAAAACAAAAAAACTGCGGATGCTGGAAATCCAAAACAAAAACAGGATTACCTGGAAAAACTCAGCAGGTCTGGCAGCATCGGCGGAGAAGAAAAGAGTTGACGTTTCGAGTCCTCATGACCCTTCGACAGAACTCTGTGTATCTCTGTGTATCTGCTTCATCTTGCGGTCAGCACCAACTGAAAAGCTAATACTACAACACTGGTCTTCAGCCAGTGGGAAGTTGCAGACACTCCTCCCCCTGAGTTTTTGAATGTGAAATAAACTAACTTTCTGAGTTAATTATAACACGAATTTGCTGCAGATGATTGGTTACTTGGATCACACAAACTGAGGGCTTGGGAAAATATGCCACCACATACTTTAAAAGTAACTCAAAACACCTTCTGCTAATGGACAGGTGGTGAGAAGAAATCAGTTTACCTATCTCTCTCCTGTTCATAACACTAGGGATTGAGAGAGTATCAGTTAGATTTTGTGCCTTGTGCCTGGTTTTTATTTCTTATTTGCGGAAGAAAAAGAATACATTGAACTGAGCTAAGCAAACCCATGCAGAGTCTCCCTTCAGTGGTCACCTAGCCCCTCACAAGGGGTGCAGTAAAAATGTGCATAACCCATCAGCATTGCTTGCAACCTTCCTAATTTCTTTGGCATCTGCCTTTATAATTCATGACTATTTTGCTCCCAACAAAATACCTTGCTATTGAAGTTCCCTTCTCAAGGGACATAAGCCTTTCTTGCACAGCATATTTTCCAAGTGACATGTCAGAAAAATACAATAACATACTGTAGCAACTTGGAGTTATTCTGCTGTGTGCCCTGTAACAGCAGCCATATTACCATCTGAGCTTCACCTTTCCACTAGCTTCACCTTTGAGGAACCATGTCCCCTCAGCCTCCTGTTTGTCCCCTCAGTGGGTTCAGTGTTATACCCAGAGCACTGAAAATGAAAATATTTCTTCTTCTACAGAAGAGAAGGTTGCCTATTTCAATTCTTTTTGATAGCAAATTGCTTTCTGAAATAACATACAAGGGAAATTCTAATGGGCTAGTGACACTTACAGCGTTTACAGAGATGCAACATTAAAACTACACCACAGCAATTTAAAGCCTTCAGCATGATGCAGGTGGAAAGCCATTGAGCTGACTGTACATTGAATTTTGACAAGCAGTGTGGGACTCACTGTGAGGGGTTGATTAATGCCCCTTTGGTTTTGCACCAGTTGTAACATAATTGAACTGCTGTGAAGTAAATATAAAACATTCACTGTTAATTCTTCCTAACATTAGAAAAACAACCATTTTTAATCAGCTGCTCATTGACAGTAAAAAGTAAATTGTATGTTGACCTTAACTAACATTAAAAACAACATTAAGTAAGCCAACAACAACAATTTTCATTTATAAAATATTCTTTAATACTGTAAAATATCCCAAGTTGCTTTATAGTGGAGATTATCAAACAAAATTTGCAAACAAGTCACATAAGGACAGACAATCAAAGGAAATAGGTTTCAAGGAGTGTTTTTAAAGGAAGAAAGAGAGGTTTAGGGAGGGAATTCCAGAGCCTAGGCTGCTGAAAGCATAGACCTCAGTGGTAGAGCAATTAAAATCAAGGATGTACAAGACGCCAGAATTGTAGAAGTGCAGAGGGTTTTCAGGGCTAGAGATGATTACAGGGTTAGGTAAGGTGAGGCCTTGAAGGGATTTGAGAACAAAAATGTATTTACAACACATTAGTAGCCATACATACAATTTCACCTATGGTTTGGAAGTCATCAGATCAGTGAAGAAGTCACTAACAACAACAACTTATATTGCTCTGCAGAGTCATATGGAATCGTAATGTTAACTCTGTTTCTCTTTCCACAGATGCTGCCAGACCTGCTGAGTTTTTCCAGCATTTTCTGTTTTTATTTCAGATTTCCAGCATCCACAGTATTTTGCTTTTAACAACTTATATTTATACCTTTAATGTAATGTAAGACATTCCCAAAGTGATACACAGGGGTGTTAAAAAGCAAATTTAGCACTCAATCACACGATGCCCAAAACCTAGGTCAGAGAGGTAGGTTTTAAGGAGTGTCATATAGAAGGAAAGAAAGATAGAAAGGGCAGAGAGATTTAGGGAGAGAATTCCAGAGTTCAGGATAGGCAGTTGAAGGTGCGGCTGCCAATGGTGGAGCGATTAAAATTGGGATATCCTATAAGCCGCAATTGGAGAAACAGAGATTTAGAGGACTGTAAAGCTGGTGGAGGCACAGAGATAAAGAGAGCTGAGCCCATAGAGGAATTTGAAAATAAGGATGATAATTTTTAAATCATGCATTGCTTAACTGGGAGCCAACGTAATGAGCAACAGGAGAGATGGGTGAATGGGACTCGAGGTATGTTAAGACACGAGTAACAAAGCTTTGGATGACCTCAAATTTATGAAAGGTAGAAAATAGAAGGCAAGCCAGAACTGCATTGGAATAGTCAGATGTAGAGGTAACAAAGAATGGATGTAAGTTTCAGGAACAGAGGAGTTGAGGCAGGGCTGAGTCAGGCGATGTTACTGAGGTGGATGTCACATAAATACGCATGGTCAGAAGCTCAACTCAGGGTCAAATAGAACACTTAGTTAGTAGAAGAGGATATCCTGATGAATGTTGTCTACCTGGACTTTCCAACAGCTCATGAGAAGATACTTAACAAGGTAGAATTTTGTGGAACTAGTGGAAACTGGCTGAATGCTTGCAAGCAGAACAATTGATTTGGATTTTCATGGAGTTACCAGTGGAATCCCACAGAGATCAGTGTTTTGGAGCATTTGTTATTTATTATTTTCACTAACGATCCAGGTGTAAGGGTTGTGGGATTGATGTACACGTTTGTGAAAAAATACTTATGCAGGTGTGAGAGTTAGAGCTGTGACTTCCAGCAAAAAAATTGAAAGAAATCAAAGCGAGTGTTGCATTTATACAGTATCTTTCATACCTAAGGTCATCCCAAAGCACTTTACAGTCAATTAAATACTTTTAAAGTACAGTCATTGTTGTAATTTAGAAAACATGGTAGCCAATTCCATACAGCAAGCTCTCACAAATATCAGTGTGTTAACCACCAGATAAACTGTTTTTAGCACTGTTGGTTGAGGAATAAACATTGGCCTGGACACCAGGTAGAACTCTTCCGTCCTTCTTCAAACAGTGACATGGGGAAGAATTTTCCCGTCAGCGAGCAGGGCCGGGGCCCACTTGCCGACCCACAAAATGATGCACAGTGATGTCGGATAGGTGTCCCGATGTTACCACACGTCATTTAGATTTTCAGTTCGGCGGGCGCGCAGCCGAGTCAGCTGCGCGCCCACCAAACTGTCAAAGGCCTATTCAGGCCATTTAAAATCTAATTAATTCAGTTTAATGATGCCTACCCAACCTTAAGGTTGACGAGCAGGCAAAGAGCCCAGGCAGCCCTTGTGTTTTTCATGAAACCTCATCCACGGGCGGGATGAGGTTTCATGAAGTGTTTTAAAACCTGATAAAAATTTTTACTTTTATTCTTTGACATGCCCCAGCTCATGTGATAGTGTCACATGAGGGCACACATTTTAAAAGTGTTAAAAGCCTTCATTTAAAACTTTTGCACTGAAACAAATCTCCCTGAGGCACAGATCTCTGCACTCTTTCACATACATGCGCAAAAGAGCGCAGGGAACCTCTCAGGGAATCCCGCTTCCCCCATCACCCACACAGGGAGCATTCAGCGCTTCTGGGCGAGCGTCACACTGGGCAGGCCTTAATTGGCCCGCCCACGTAAAATGGCAGCGCATCCCCGATTGGCGGCGCCAATTGGGTTTGTGCCCGCCCCCACCTGTCCCTGCACAAACCTCAATGGGGGGAAATTTCTGGCCATGGGATCTGAAAAAGCAGATGGGGCCTCGGTTTAATGTCTGATCCAAAAGATGCCATGTCTGACAGTGTAACGCTCCCTTAGTACTGCACTGGAGTGCCAGACTAGATTTTGTGCACAAGTCTCTGAAGTGGGATTTGAGCCCGCAACATTTGACCCTGGAAAGTGTGTACTGAATCACGACTGACATTACAATGCGCTAGGGGATTGGGCCTATTTTTGGCAATTGACGTTTAGCTTGGAACTGTGTAATGCTCTGCAGATGGGCAGGTCAAATGCTAAGCATAGTTACGCCCCACAGGAAAAAGACTTAAAACCAGCAGTGAAAGAAAGTGTTTTAGTGCATCAGTCTTTCAAGATCCATCACCAATCCCATGAAGCCATAGCTAAAGCCAAAGTGTTCTCGGGGGAATTGAAAGTTCATTATAAAACAATTCCATTTTGTCTTTATACAAGACCTTGTTTAGGCCTCATTCATCAAATGTGGGCATCACTGGTAAGGTCAACATTTCTTGACCATATCTAATTGTCCTGGAGAATGTGGATAGACTCAATGAGTTAGGTCTGTGTCCTTAAGAGAAGCACAGACCTTGGGCTGATTTAATCGGGACTTATATAATAGAAGGCGGAATTGGCCGAGACCTCTGGTATCGGAAGTGTTCAGCGGACAATAGGGCAACAGGGCCAGAAATCGGTTTCACAACGTCATGAAACCAGTTTGCAATCGTCCGCTCAGCTTGTCAATGGTGGGCCATGTTTCCCACCATTGGATGTCGAGACCCTCATTGTAATATATCTGCATATCATTATAAGGGCAGCCCACTAGAATCATCCGCCACCGATCCCCCCTTCCCCGCACCCCCCCCACCATCCCGTCCCCAACCTTTGCTGGATCATCCGCCCATGTCAGCGTGATTGCACACCAACGTGTTTCAATACAGCGTATATAAGCGTGCACTTGGCAGGCGGCACTTTGATGGGAACTCAGAGGTGAGTGCACAGTAATGGTGAGTGCAGCACTTGCCCAGGTCACCTGTTGGGTTCAAGGCTGAGATACGTTAGGTGGTGGGGGGGCAAGGGCTATCGCGTGGTTGAAGTTAGTGCACAGGCACGTGCGGGATGCAGGGAAGGGAAGGGAAGTGGCCAAGCATTAGGGAAACCTTGTATAAAGTGACCATTCCTCTACAGCTGGGACAGTTCAGATGCAGCCACATTGCCATGCATGGAGTCAGGCCTCTGGCTTATCCGCCCACCCAAGTAACGCAGATACAGCATCAGAAGCCGCCATTGTGGCCAGCTGTTAAAACGTCCTTTTCCCCGCCCGCTACCACACTTAGTGCAAATCTGGGGTGATTCCGCCCAGTGAGTAGACTAGACTGTCCTCATGTGGGTTAATTATTTCAACAAAATAGGGAGAACGAGAAGTCACACTTACAACTTAAGTAAGGGCAGAAACACCAGGTTGGGTGTTAAGCGGCTCTTGCATGAGAATAGCGGATTTGTGGAGCAATTTGCTGATTCATCTGTTAATTTGCTATGCTATTAAGTATAAACTCATATGTGAGCCACTACCTCTGATAACCCAAACAGTTGCTCTGTAAGAAAGTATTTATGATTTGCAAACAATATTTCTGAACGATCAGGCCCCTCAATTCCAGCTGTACTCAAATCCCTGATCACATCTCATCCTGAACATTGTGTCAAATTCCTTTAGGAATTCCCAGCAGACTCATCATCATCTGTAAAGAGAGAAGGCAGGTTATAGTCTCATGTGTGGAGTCAGACCAGATTCGAACGTTTATGGCTTTTTATTTAATTTATCTTGTAAGCTGGTGTCTTATGTAAAACAACAAAAACAACTTGCTTTTATCTACACTCTTAATATAATAAAGCATTCCGAGGCACATCACAGGAGCATTATGAAGGAAACTTTGACACCGAGCCATGTATGGAGATGTTAGGGCAGATGACAAAAACTTAATCCAAGAGATAGGTTTTGAGGAGCATCCCAAGGGAGGAAAAAGAGACTTGAAGAGGTTCAGGGAGAGAATTCTAGACAGCTGAAGGCATGTCCATCAATGGTGGAGGAATTAAAATCAGAGACGCTCAAGAGGCCAGAATTACATAAGCACAGATATCTTGAAGAGTTGTGGTGCTGGAGGAAATTACAGGGATAGGGAAGAGCAAGACCATGGAAGGATTTGAAAACAAGGATGAGAATTTAAAAATTGCACTGCTCGAGTAGGAGCCAATGTCAGTCAATGAGCTCAGGAGTGTCAGGTGAACAGTTCCCAAAAATCAATTGACCCCCGTCTTGGACATACTCAAAGATGGAGCATCCAAAGCTCCCTGGAGTAGAGAAATCCAAAGATTCACAGCACTTTGAGTGAAAAAAAATCCTCCCCATCTCAGTGTTAAACCACCTGCTGTTTATTGTAAGATTTTGACTAATGATGCAGGTAGCTCGAGTCTGGACGTTCCCTGACTCGCTGGACCTGCCTCCATAAAAAGTATCTTGATACCCACAAGTTTTGCTCTGGAGGGTGGGTGCAGGATGAAGTTGGACCTGCCAATCCCAGAAGCAAAGTGTAGGTGGCCATTGGGGTGGATAAGTGTCAAGGAAGGCTGGTTAGAAGGCCCACCTCAGTTCTCTGGGGCTTCATCCCAGGTGTTTCTGAAGCTGCTTGGCCCTCTAAGCCTCACCTCTCACAGCCCTCACCCTGTCCCCTTATCCCCATAGCCCCTCATATCCTCCATGCCAACTCATGTCCTCACCCGAACCCCCATGCCTTCTCATAGCCCCCATGCCACCTCCCTAGCCACACACCCAGCATCCATGATGGACAGACCTCAGGAGCCATGTGGAGATGAAAAAAATAACTTCTAACTTCTAATAATCTCCTAAAAAACTTCTAAGTCAGCTCACACTCAAACACACTTGAGAGTGAAAAAAACTCCCATTCATAAAATCCAAAGTTTTAAAATCTTCTCAACTGGTTAATGTCTTATAAAAGACAAACAAACTTCTGTTCAAACACCACATCAAAGGCAACTAATCTTTCAATAGCATATTTAAACTGTCAACTCAGAACCCCCTGCTGAGGTAATTTGAACTTTTGAAACTCAGCCAAATATTCATAATGACATAATAATAACCCTTGCAGAAATGCCCACAAAGAGCTCTACTGAAACTGCACAACCAGATGCTGCTTTTTTCTAACCTACCTATGAATCAAAGCAGCCCAGCAAAGGATTTTTAACTCTCACTGACAGTTGCAGTCTGTTCCGTTTTTAAAATATAAAGAGCGGGGCATTTAAAAAGCTTCAGATCATGACAGTTATATGGACCTTATCTGCCTTTCAAGAGCATTTACATCTACTCCATATATTCAGACTCTCACACTATGGGTTAAGGCCCTTGTAACAGCCAAAATGGATCTTTTTGAACTCAGCACAAAATTCAGTTGGCCCTTCCGAGTTCGGGTTTCCTTGCTGTGTGATTCAGCCCCAACCACATTCCCTATTCAGCAAAAATTGGATCTGTCAGAAATGGGGACAGGATTTCCACACACCGGTCCCACCTGCCATTTTTAATGGTCCATAGAGTCTTCCTGACTCCGTGAAAATCTGGCCCTGTTCCTCATATTCTGGATTCTCCAGCCAGGGGAAACATTTTCGCAGTATCTATCTGTCAAACTCCATTGTACATGTTTCAATTTGATGATGTCTCATTCTTTCAAACTTCAGGCAATATAGACCCAGTCTCCTCAATCTCTCCTCAAAGGACAATTACCTCATCCCAGGAACCAGTCTGCTGAACTTTTATTGCACTCCCTCTCCTTTTGTTAGGTAAAAAGAGATGAAAACTCCACACAGTAGTCCAGGTGTGGCCTCACCAGTGCCTTGTATAATTGTAGTAAAATAAAGAACAACATGCAGAATCAGCCTTACTACTGTCTATTGAGTTTTCTTCCAAAGCTCCAAGTGAATTTCTGTAAAGCACTGATACTCGTGTTTCAATTATATCCAGTTAGAGTAAAGGGTTAACTCTATTGATAGCTACTGAGCATGTGCACAAGGAGCTATGTCACAGTGATGTCACTGAGAGAAGATGACTGAGAAGCATATTAGAGAGTAGATCCAACCATGTTAAAAAGCAAAAATACTGTGGATGATGGAAATCTGAAAAAAACCCAGAAAATGCTGGAAAAACTCAGCAGGTCTGACAGCATCTGCAGAGAGAGAAACAGAGTTAACGTTTCGAGTCTGTATGACTCTTCTTCAGAGCTCCAGTTATGTCTTGGCCTTACTTAACCAGCAAGACCTCTGCCAGAATAAGAAGCTAGTGAATCCTGAGATAAAACGATAACAGAAATGGCAGCCGACTCTTTAATTATTTCTGAGTTACGGGTGCATTATACTGAATATAGATTTTTCAAATTTTTTAAAGGACTTAGGTTCATGTGGCTCCTTCCCTGAACCTGAGGAGTTAGGACTTTTATCTAATTGTTTCTCTTATTTTTGTATGTCTAGCAAAGCCTGAAAGGAATGCACCTGTAAAGTTCAGCAGATCTGTTTATTTTCCCTGCAGTACAGATAGTATCTTCAAGGAAAGTTCAGGCAACTGATTGCGAGCCCACATCTGTGGGTTATTAGTCAAACCTGTCTTCTCATCTGCTTTCTTCTTAACAGTTACAACAGCTTTCAAATCTTACCTTTGGTCCTATCCAAACTCACAATCAGCATTAAAGCATGAGAAATGACAACGCACTGAGCTCTGCTATTCCAAAAGAAAATAAAAGGTGTTTTTAGTACACTACATCAGTTTTTTTTTATGATGCTCTGTCTACAGTGCCCTCCAGTAAACATCCATACACTTCTGGGGGCCTCAGCTGAACTTTCAGGAGGTATGCTGTATGTATCGTTTTGAATGTAGAAATGTTTAATCGAAGTTAAAAACACTAGGATGAATGCTGCAGCTGCCCATGATTTCTGAATTCACAAAGCTACTAAATATTTTTTTTAAGAACTGGACAACTGGCAAACAGTTTTAAAAACCTGTTATCAGTAAGTAAGAGTACAAAACACGGTTCCAATCCAGAATGCTTTTCTCTTCAAATTTTAAAACTTCTTTTCCTTTCAATTGCAGAAGAGATAAAAATAAAAACAATCCCTGTTTTTGACAGATTGATCAGGATGCACTCTGCTCATTGGGCCCACAGGGCTTCTGTCCCCTGTCTGCAGTTGCAGGATGAGCTGAGCTGCCCTCCAGGGGAAAGTGTACAGTTGCATACACTGGTCTACGTCAATGACCGCATCCATCTGTTTACTGAACTGAAAGCATTTATTGAAGGCAGCGGACAATCGAGAGTAAATTAAAGGGCTACAATGAAGCTTCAGATAATGGTGTAAGAGTAAGTTAGCACTGAAATTTGATCACATCTTTGAGCTCATTTCCATTTTAATAACGTTTTTGGATAATTCACTGTGTTACGCACTGTGGGGCTGATGATCAACTTTTGCTAGCTGACTAGCAGAGTTTGCCAGCTGCCTATCCATCAAGTTGGCATAGAGGCTCAAGCCATTTTGAGCTCAGGACTCACTTTGTAAATCCCAGCAGCAAGTGGATGCCTCAAACAGTCTGCAGTTGCTGCTTGCTGACTCCAGGCCAGCACAGTACCTGTGGCTGCATTATTGACGAGGCAGAATGGGACGATATGGCACAAAAAGCTGCCATTGTAGCCGGCAGGTAGGCTCAAGTGGACGGAAAATTGTGGTTACTGCAGTTGGAAATTTTCCAAAATTTCCCCTGAAGTATGTGAGGCCTGGCTGATAGTGTGTGTGTTGGGTGGGGGGGCAGCAGAGTGGGGGTGGGGGGAGGGGGCAGTGGCACAAGAGGGAACAGGAGGAGTGGGGGGGAGAAAAGAGAGAGTTGGAAGAGGAGAGAGGGAGGGATAGAAGGAGAGAGTGGGGAGGTCTTTCTCTGTAACCTTCTCCAACCCTACAACTCCCCCAAATCTGTTTGCCTGCAATCCTGGTCTTTTATGTATCCCTGATTTTTTAATCACTCCACCATTGGTGACCATGTCTTCAGTTGTCTAAGTCCTAAGCTCTGGACTTCTGGCCTAAGTCTGTCCATTATACCTCTCTCTCCTGCCTCTCTCTCATATCAGTAGTGGCTCATTTGGTAACACTCTCATTAAAGCAAACATGCCAGTGCAATACGGAGGAAGTCTTGTACTGGCGGGATTTTGCACCATATTGTCCCAGTCCACAACATTAATTATGCAGCCACAGGAAACACACTGCCTCACTGGAGGGCAGCCTCCAATTTCCCTGCCATGCTGTTACCTTGCTGCTTCCTCACACAGTGAGTTATATTTAAACTGCACACTTCTAAATGCTTGCAGCCCAGGAGGACACCGGTGAAGACATGGCCCTAAAAGCCAAGAAGAGTCCAGCCCCCCGATTCAGTAACGCATCCTTGGGATGCCTTCTGGATGCTGTGGAGGCCCGCTGTGATGCCCTCTACCCCTGGTCTGGTTGCAGGAGGCCCATCAGTCCCACCACTTCAGCTTGGGAGAGCTGGTCACTGCCAATGCTGCACATAAGAAGTTGGGCATCCATTGCAGAAAACGGATGAATGATCTCATCTGTGCCACCAGGGTAAGACAACCATCTCATCACTCTAAACTGACAACTCACAAAACCATCATACATTCACTGGCATCTCACTCACTGCCAGCTCAAAGGACATCACCACTCACTCTCTCACACAAACCTTTACATCTCCACCTGGACTCATCTCCTCTGGAGACTGCCTCCTCAGCCCTCACCCTCTTGAGGCCACTAGCACAGATCAACATGTGCCCCCCCACACACTCTGGGATACTCCCCTTTCCCAGTACAGCCCTCGCCCTGCAGCCTCTTCCCTCCACGAGGCCACTTCTCATCCTTCTCTAAGGAAGCCCTAGCCCTGCAGCTGTTGAAAAGCCACTGCTGCCTTATGGCTGGCCTGGAAGGCACTGACCTGCCCTTTAGCCCCTCCAAAAGTGACGTGGTGCTGCCTGTGAAGCCTGGCACTAATGACAGTGAGTGCTGCCCGAAGCAAGGTAGGCAAACAAACCTCAAAGTCCCGAGTGAAGCGCAGCTCACCAGGGGCACATCGCTTACGGTCAGTTGTGAAACCCGCATGCTGATGTGCTCGGGTGATCCAGTGTGCTGTAATGATTCCGGCGAGCGGGGCTGAAATGCAGATATATTAAAATGAAGTTCACAATGTGCGGCGGGGGGAAAGGTGGCCTTTGACAGGCGGAGCAGACATTTGCAAATTAGTTTCATGATGGCGTGAAACCAATTTTTGGACTTCCTGCTATGTTGTCTGCTCACGCCCACCATGCTGCCTGACGCCAATGGGGACAGAAAATTCTGACCATTATCTCCTGCTGTGTGGAGCTACCCTCCCAGTGGATCTAGTAGAATAAGTAAACAATGTGTTGGGTTTTGTTGTTTCTTCTCTTATATTTTCTCTAATCTCTGTTTCCTAATCACACTTGGAAGTATAAAAGAGAAACTTGCGTTTATATAGCACCTTTCATGACCCCAGGATGTGCCAAAGTGCTTCAGCTAATGAGTACCTTTTAAATGTAGCCCCTGTTGTAATGTGATAAAGCTGGCAAAAGTTATGAGGTGGCATTTAAATCAAATGGTTGAACATGAATTATCCTTATATATAATATTAAGTGAGCTGTGTACTGAATGCTAATCCTTTCCTTCAAAGTACTTTGTAAAAATCTTGATATTCAAAGTATTTAAGGAAAAAGAAACACATATTGAAGGACTTTTAGGTGTTTTCAGATTTTAATAGGTGTTATATGTTAACATGAAAATGTACATGAATGGCCCAACATTATCACATTCACATTTGTGACTTGCAGGCATCCTCAGACAAGGTGATAGTTCTGTAGCTTGCCTGAGACAGGCCTACAAAGCTACAGCAGTTTATATAATATCAAATAATGTAGGCAGTTCAGTAAGGAAGTCAGTGTAATAACTACAGATCACCATCTGGCATCCTTTATTATTCTGTTGCTGGAAGCATGTGGAGATGATCAGAAAGCCACTCTAGTGTGAGATTGGCTCCATATTTATACTTCAGCCAGACTGTTATCACACAGATTGAAACATAGGATCTGAGGGGTAAGAGTTCATGTTATCCATAAAAGATGAGGTTTTCCTTGACAGATTTTCCTGACCTTGGAGTTGAATGTAGATGCGCAAAACAGAAAACAAAATATATGGGCAGAATTTCATCGCCCTGTCACAGTGGAAGCAGGGTCGTAAAATGTGGTGAGCTATTCAAAAGTCCATTGACTTCGGCGGGACAGTAAAATCCCACCGGCGTAAAGTTCCTCCCTCTTTGAAACATTTACTTTTAATTTTGATGTTTTTTTCCTTGCGTCTGGGAAAAATCTACCATATAAATATGTACAGCTCTTGCGATTTTAAGTTGGAGTGGAAACCAAATCCTTCATTTTTAAGTATTTAAGAGTGTAAATGAGTAGCATGAAAATTTATCTGTACCAGCAGAACAGATCTTGATCCCTCAGAGTCAAATTATCTTTTAAAAATCAGGTTCAGGACTTTGAGTCGTTAGAAGTGCTTCCTTGGGACGTAATCACACCGAAATGTGGAGGGGGTTAGTGCAGGGTTACAACAGGTATGAGGTACTTGCTCCCTGTGTGGATGAGGAACAGGGCTGTAGGGAGGATGAGCCAGCTGACCATTCAAGAGGGGGAAGCAAAAAGACAAGCGGTAGTTGTAAGGGATTCTATAATTAGGGGAATTGATAGCACCCTTTGTAAGCAGGATCGAGAGTCCCGCATGGTATGTTGTCTGCCCGGTGCCAGGGTGAGGGACATCTCTGACCGACTTGAAAGGATATTGGAGAGGGAGGGGGAGGATCCAGTTGTTGTGGTCCATGCCGGGACAAATAACATAGGTAAGACTAGGAAAGAGGATCTGTTTGGGGATTATCAGGAATTAGGAACTAAATTAAAGAACAGGTCCTCAAGGGTTATAATCTCCGGATTACTACCCGAGTCATGTGCAAATTGGCATAGGGACGCCAGAATAAGGGAAGTAAACACGTGGCTAAAGGAGTGGTGCGGGAAAGAGGGGTTCCATTTCATGGGGCACTGGCATCAGTATTAGAACAGGAGGGATCTGTACAGTTGGGACAGTCTCCACCTGAACCGATCTGGGACCAATGTTCTAGCGAAAAGGGTAAATAAGGTGGTCAACAGGACTTTAAACTAGAAAGTGTGGGGGTGGGGGGGACGGTAAAACTCCAAGAAGTATAACTAATGGGAAACAAAACAGCAGGTTAGAGTGGGAGTCGGGTGGGGGGGGGGGGGGGGGGGGGGTGGGGTTGGATTCAACTTCATGGAAAATTATGAAAATACTAAAAAGAAAGGAGAGCCCAGGAGAGGCTATTAAAGTCTCCAGAACACAAAATAGGACAGTGTTTGGAAAGGGCTAGGAATCTAACTTCAAGCACATCAGATAAAGGGACAACAATGAGAATGGGACGGGAAATACAGGACTGAAGGTGTTGTATCTGAATGCATGCAGTATACTAAATAAGGTAAATGAGCTTGTGGCGCAGATTGAAATTGGCAGGTATGATGTGGTGGGCATCACGGAGACATGGCTGCAAAGGGATCAGGACTGGGAGCTAAATATCCAAGGATATACATCCTATTGAAAAGATAGGCAGAGGGGGTGGGGTTGCTTTGTTAGTAAGAAATTAAATTAAATTGATAGCAAGAACGACGTAGGGTCAGATGATGTAGAATCTGTGTGGGTAGAGTTGAGGAAAAAAAACCATAATGTGAGTTATGTACAGGCCTCTGAACAGTAGTCAGGATGTGGGGCACAAGATACATCAGGAGATAGAAAAAGCATGTAAGAAAGGCAAGGTTACAGTAATCATGGGGGATTTCAATATGCAGGTAGACTGGAAAAATCAGGTTGGTAGTGGATCCCAAGAAAAGTAATTTGTGGAATGTCTACAAGATGGTTTTTTGGAGCAACTTGTGGTGGAGCCCCCTAGGGAACAGGCAATTCTAGATTTATTGATGTGTAATCAGGTAGATTTGATAAGGGAGCTTAAGGTGAAGGAAGCCTTAGGAGGAAGTGACCATAATATGATAGAATTTACCCTGCAATTTGAGAGGAAAAAGCTGGAACCAGATGTAACGGTATTACGGTTGAGTAAAGGCAACTACAGAGGCATGAGGGAGGAGCTGGCCAGAATTGATTGGGAGATGAGCCTAGCAGGAAAGACAGTAAAACAGCAATGGCAGGAGTTTCTAGGAGTAATTTGGGAGACACAGCAAAAATTCATCCCTAGGAAGAAGAAGCATACTAAAGGGAGAACGAGGCAGCCATGGCTGACAAGGGAAGTCAGGGACAGCATAAAAGCTAAAGAGAAAGCATACAATGCAGCTAAGAGCAGTGGGAAACCAGGGGATTGGGAAGCCTACAGAGAACAACAGAGGACAACTAAAAAAGAAATAAGGAGGGAGAAGATTAAATATGAGGGTAAACTAGCCAGTAATATAAAAGAAGATTGCAAGAGTTTTTTAGATATATAAAGGGTAAGAGAGAAGCAAAAGTAGACATTGGGCCACTGGAAAATGATGCTGGAGAAGTAGTAGTGGGGAACAATGAAGTGGCAGAGGAACTGAATAGGTACTTTGCATCAGTCTTCACGGTGGAAGACACGAATAATATCTCCAAAGTTCAAGAGAGTCAGGAGGGCAGAGGTGAGTATGGTAACTATTACCAAGGAGAAGGTGCTAAGAAAACTGAAAGCTCTGACGGTGGATAAATCGCCTGGACCAGATGGATTACATCCCAGAGTTCTGAAGGAGATAGCTGAAGAGATAGTGGAGGCTTTAGTGATGATCTTTCAGGAATCACTGGAGTCAGGGAGGGTCTCAGAGGACTGGAAAATTGCTAATGTAACCCCCCTGTTTAAGAAGGGAGTGAGGCAAAAGATGGGAAATTACAGGCCGATTAGCCTGACCTCGGTTGTTGGTAAGATTTTAGAGTCCATTATTAAGGATGAGATTTCAGAATACTTGGAAGTGCATGGTAAAATCGGGCAAAGTCAGCATGGTTTCATCAAGGGGAGGTCATGCCTGACAAATCTGTTAGAATTCTTTGAGGAGGTAACGAGTAGGTTAGACAAAGGAGAGCCAATGGATGTTAACTACTTGGACTTCCAGAAGGCCTTTGACAAGGTGCCACACAGGAGGCTGCTCAGTAAGATAAGAGCCCATGGTGTTAGAGGCAAGGTACTAGCATGGATAGAAGATTGGCTGTCTGGCAGGAGGCAGAGAGTGGGGATAAGGGGGTCCTTCTCAGGATGGCGGCCGGTGACTAGTGGAGTTCCGCAGGGATCTGTGTTGGGACCACAAATTTTCACTTGTACATTAATGATCTAGATGAAGGAACTGAGGGCATTCTGGCTAAATTTGCAGATGATACAAAGATAGGTGGAGGGACAGGTAGTATTGAGGAGGCGGGGAGGCTGCAGAAGGATTTGGACAGGTTAGGAGAATGGGCAAAGAAGTGGCAGATGGAATACAACGTGGGGAAGTGTGAGGTCATGCACTTTGATGGGAAGAACAGAGTCATAGACTATTTTCTAAATGGGGAGAGAATTCAGAAATCTGGAGTGCAAAGGGATTTGGGGGTCCTAGTTCAGGACCTAGTTCACTTGCAGGTTGAGTCGGTAGTTAGGAAGGCAAATGCAATGTTGACATTTATTTCGAGAGGACTAGAATATAAAAGCAGGGATGTGCTGCTGAGGCTTTATAAGGCTCTGATCAGATCACATTTAGAATATTGTGAGCAATTTTGGGCCCCGTATCTCAGGAAGGATGTGCTACCCTGGAGAGGGTCCAGAGGAGGTTCACAAGAACGATCCCAGGAATGAAAGGCTTAACATATGAGGAACATTTGAGGACTCTCGGTCTATACTTGATGGAGTTTAGAAGAATGAGGGGGGATCTGATTGAAACTTACAGAATACTGAAAGGCCTGGATAGAGTGGATGTAGGCAAGATGTTTCCATTAGTAGGAGAGACTAGGACCCGAGGGCACAGCCTCAGAATAAAGGGAAGACCTTTTGGAACAGAGATGAGGAGAAACTTCTTTAGCCAGAGAGTGGTGAATCTATGGAATTCATTGCCACAGAAGGCTGTGGAGGCCAGGTCATTGAGTGTATTTAAGACCGAGATAGATAGGTTCTTGATTGGTAAGGGGATCAAAAGTTACGGGGAGAAGGCGAGAGAATGGGGTTGAGAAACTTATCAGCCATGATTGAATGGTGGAGCAGACTCGATGGGCCAAGTGGCCTAATTTCAGCTCCTATGTCCTATGGTCTTATGGTCTTCCTGACCTTCTAATGTGCAGAGCCGACCTCCTGTACCCAAGTGGAACGAGTGGGTTAACAAGCCATATTGTTGAGCTTTGTTTGTTTGTTTTTCTCATTTTCTCTCAAATCTCTCATGTGATCACAGAGGTGCACACAAGGAAGTAAAGGCAGTGATATACAAGACAGTAAATCAATCAAGTGATTGCTGATATAGAAACACAGAACAAGAGCTCAGTTTGTTTTTCAGTGTCATCCAATCTCAGGATCGAACCTTGATCTACGTTACCTATTTTCAACCAGCTTCTCTCTGATAACACAGATTCTAACTATTTCATGCACTTCTGTTTAGCTTCTGAATTTAAACAAAAAAGATATTTTTGATCTGTTTTTCAGGTACCCAGCAGTAGCATGACAGCAAATATTGCTTACTTTCTGTCCTCTTTCCATCTCTTTTGACCCATGCACATGCGACGTGCTATTAGTTGAGATGTAAAATACTCTGGGTGGACTTGTCCCTAGATTTGCACTAAGTGCGGTAGTGGGCGGGCAAAGCAACCTTTTACCCGTTGGCCACGATGGCAGATTTTCACACTGTATCATTACAAACCCACCACATTACTTATGCATTCCCAGGAAACATGCTGTTTCCATGATGGGCGGGCTCTCATTCCCCCACCACGCTATCACCTCAATGCTTCATCACGCTGGGTGTTATATTTAAAGTCCAGCCACACGCACACATCTCAGTGCTTCCAGCCCACAACTACTGCAGGGAAGATGTCCATGAAAGGCAAAAAGACTGCAGCACCCCAGGTTTAGTGACATGTCACTAAAAAGCCATTTGGACACCGTGGAGGCCCGCTGTGATGTCCTCTACCCCCACTCTAGCCGCAGGATGGGCAGCGGCATCACCAATCCAGCATGGCAGGCGGCGGCAGCAGTGGTCAGTGCCAGTGCTGCACAGAAGATGTTGGCCATCCAATGCAGATAGAGGATGAATGATCTCATCTGTGCAGCCAGGATATGGCAACCATTTCATTGCTCTAAACTCACACAATCGAGCCCATCACACATTCACTGGCATCTCACTCACTGCAGCTCAAAGGACATCACCATCCATTCTCGCATGCAACCTCAAGTGTCCATCTGGCCTCCTCTCCTCTGAAGGCTTCCTCTTCAGCCCTCAGCATCTTGAGGCCACTTGCACAGACCAACATGTGCCCCCATACAGTCCCTGGAATACCTCCTTCCCCAGTATAGCTCTTGTCCTACAGCCTCCCTTGCCTGAGGCCACTTATCCCCCTTCCCCAAGCAAGACCTTGCCCTGCAGCCATTGAAACGCCTCCCAGATATGGCTGATTCCTAATATAAAGAAATATACAAGATCCTAAACGGCCTTGACAAGGTGGACGACAGAAGGATATTTCCTCTTGTGGGTGAGTCCAGAACTAGGAGGCACTGTTTTAAAATTAGGGGTCGCCCTTTTAGGAAAGAGATGAGAAAATTTTTTTTCTCTCAGAGGGTTGTGCAACTTTGGAACTCTGCCTCAGATGGGGGTGGAGGTGGGGTCATTGAATATTTTTAAGGCAGAGGTAGATAGATTCTTATTAGGCAAGGGAATCAAAGGTTATCGGGGTTAGATGGGAATGTAGAAATTGAAACACAAGAAGATCAGCCATGATCCTATTGAATGGCGGAGCAGGCTCAAAGGGTGAATGGTCTACTCCTGTTCCTATTTCTTATGTTCTTATAATCGGGTAGGTAGACACCTACCCATAAGCGCCCGCCCCCAAGTAATGCAAAACTGCCTGATGACCGCGAGTGTTGCCCGAAGCAAGGTAGACAAACAAACCTTGAAGCCCTGAGCAAAGTGCAGCTCGCCAGGTGCATGTTGCTATTATGCTATCCTGCTGATATGGGTGGGTGATCCAGCAGGGCGAGGATGAGTCTGGCAGGCTGGCCTAATAATGATATTGGTCTAATGGGCTTATATGCTGATGTATTAGAATGAGGTTCCCAACATCCGATGGTGGGAAACGTGACCCTCCATCAGTGGGCTGTGCAGACGATTGCAAACTGGTTGGGTGCCATTGTGAAACTAATTATGCCATATTGTCCACTCATGCCACCGAACATGTCTGACGCCAATGGGCATGGAAAATCCTCTGTCGCTGAAATGACAATGACCAATGTGTTATTTTTCTGAAACATTTTTTTTGCTTTTATATTATTTTTCTGATGTTGATTGAGGAAGACCAGGATACTTGGAGAGCTCAACACTCCTTTTCAAGTAATGCCATAGGATTGATCACATCTACCTGTACTAGCAGGTGTGATTTTAGTTTAATATCTCACCCAAGGATGATAATGTCGTTCTCCATCCATGCTGCATTGGAGTGTCATTATAGATTTTGCACTCAGGTCCGGTTATGGAATCTGAGCCCACAACTCACTGCTCCAGAGGTAAAGTGTGCTATCAATGCAACCAAGCTGACACACTGTATCATTACAATTGAGAGCAGCTCATCGCTCAGTGGCTGAATGACCATGTAATATGGTACTGTCTCAGACATACCAAAATTGTCTCACATTGAACTTCCAATCAGTGTTAAGTTAGCAGATAAGAGAAATAGAAAGATATGCATTATATAGTCCCTTTCATAATCCCACTAAATCCCAAAGCGCTTTACAGCCAATGAAGTACTTTTGAGTGGAGTCACTATTGTAAGGTAGGAAATGCAGCTGCCAATTTGTGTGCAACAAATTCCCAGCATTGTGATAATGACCAAATAATCTGTTTTTGCTGAATTGATTATGGGATAAACCAGGACACCAGGTATAACTTTTACAGTTGGTTCCAACATTCTGGGGCTAACTAGGAAGAAAAGTTGGCTATGATTCCTACTCCTTATTGTAATCAAGTGAGCCTTTGCTGGAAAATGCCTGTGAAAGGTGGACCCAGCTTGGCTATGATGTTTCACAATCAAATAGCTTGTTGACACAATCGTCAAGATTAACATATGAAGAAACGTCCCTTAGATAAGGTGCCCAAGGACTGTTAATACCAAGAAATTAGAAAATAAAATGTGCAATTGATATCAATATAATGGGTTTCCGATTTGCTTAGAGCTGCAGTTTGATTGGATTGTCTCGAAGGCCATTTCGCCCATCGAACCTGCTCCACCGTTCAATCTGATCATGGCTGATCATCCACTTCAATGCCTTTTCCCCAGTGGTGCTGTGGCAAATGTTGAAGTGCAGGAGCTCTAAGAAAATGTGTTGTCTATATCATTTCTAAATCTACTACTACATTGTCTTCTTATGTATTAATCATTTGAGCCCCCAAAAGTCAGTTTGAAGTGAAAAATATTAATTCCATTAGGCATTTTATCTTGAACCATGTAGCGTTTAGAATCATTAGTCTTTAGAATAGCTAGAATTTCATTATGGAATAGTTTAATTATTTAATTCAAGACTATTAAAACATGAACTACAGAAAAGTTGAGTTACTTCTGTTGGGGGATGGTATATAGAGTGACCATTGCTTTTCTTGATTTATATTGATAACCTAGACCTGAGAGTACAGAGCACAATTTCAACATTTGCGGATGATGCAAGACTTGGAAGTATTGTGAACTGTGACGAGGATAGTGATAGGCCTCAAGAGGATATAGACAGGCTGATGGAATGGGCAGACACGTGGCAGATGAAATTTAATGTAGGGAAGTGTGAAGTGATAAATTTTGGTCAGAAAAATGAGGAGAGATGACATAAAATAAAGGGTAAAATTCTAAAGGGATTGCGGGAGCAAAGGAACCTGGGTGTATATGTGAATAAATCATTGAAGCTGACAGGGCAGGTTGATTAAGCAGTTAATAAATTATACTGAATCCTGGGGAAAAATATCCCCCCCCCCCTTCGGAGAGTGGGTGCAGACACGCCTCCGAATGGCGCCCCCAATTGGGGTGCGTGCTGCCATTTTTAGTGGGCGGGTCAATTAAGGCCCGCCCAGCGTGATGTCCGCCAGGAAGCACTAAGCCTCAGGGAGATCAGCTCTGATTTAAAACTTTTAATAAACATGTTTAAAAATTTTCCCTGCCATGTCACATGAGTTGGGACACGTCCATAAGTTTTATTGAAACCTTTCTTAAAACTTTAAATACCATCATGAAACCTCACCGCCACCCATGGATGAGATTCCATGCTTTTTCCAAAGCCCACCAGAGCTCCCGGCCTGCCTGCCAACCCTAAGGTTGGACGGGCAGGTCCATTAACGACCTTAATTAGTTTTTCAATGGCCTCAATAGGCCGTTGACAGGTCGGCAGGCATGCAGCTGACTCGGCTGTGCCCCTGGCCAACCTGAAAATAGAAGTGACGTAGGGTGACGTCGGGAGTTCCACCCAATGTCATCCCGCATCATTTTACGCGTCACTGACCAGAAGATCCTGCCCTGAGTTTTATAATAGGGACATAGAGTATGAAAGCAAGTAAGTTATGAACCTTCATAAAACACTGGTTCAGCCTCAATGGGGAGGATATGAAAGTTTTAAAAAAGGTGCAGAAAAGATGTATGAGAATGCATCCAATGATGACTTCAGTTACGTGGATAGATTGGCGAAGCTGGAGCTGTTCTCTTTGGAGAAAAGAAGGTTGAGAGGAGATTTGTCAGATGTGTTCAAAATCATGAGGGGTCTGGATAGAATAAATGGGGAGTAACTGTTCCCAACAGTAGAAGGCTGAAACCTGAAGGTGATTAACAAATGAACCAGAGGTGACATGAGGAAAAACTTTATGCAACAACTGGTTTGGGTCTGGAATGCACTGCCTATGAGTGTGGTGGAGACAAATTCAGTTGTGGTTTTCAGAAGGGAACTGGATAATTATCTGACGAGAAGATTTTACTGGGCTACATGGAAAAGGCGGAGGAGTGGGACTAGCTGAGTTGTTGATGTAGAGAACTGACACAGAGACAATGTGCTGAATGGCCTCCTTCTGTGCTGTAACCATTCTATGATCCTAGTATAGATGCATTCAAGGAATTTGATAAACATAGGAGGAAGAAAGAAGCTGAAGGTTATCCTGATAGTGTGATCAAGAAGGAGGCTAGTGTGGAAAATAAGCTCTAAAATAGATGGGGTGGGCCAAATGGCCTGTCTCTGTGCAGTAAATTCCATGTAAAGCTGCCAGCAGGAAAGACAAACACTACCACTTTACACATCCTCAGGCCATCACAACCAAGAAATTAATGTGAAACACCCTCCCTCCCCTCCCCCACCCCCACACTGTCTCTTTCTCCCTCTCTATTTCTCTCTCCTCCCCACCTCCTCACACTCTCTCTCTCCTTCCCACCACTTCACACTGTCGCTCTCTCCCCCAACTCCTCACACCCACTCTCTATTTCTCCCCCTGCTTCCTCACTCTCTCTCCCCGCTTCCTCATACTCTCTCTCTCCCCCATCTCCTTAGTCTCTCTCTCCCTCCCCCCACCTCACTTTATCTCTTTCTCCCCACCTCCTCACACACTCTCTCCCCCATCTCCTCTCTCTCTCCAACGCCCCACCTCCTCACTCTCTTTCCACATCCCATCTCCTCACCCACATACACTATCTCTCTCTCTCTCTTTCCCCCACCCCGCTCCTCATAATCACTCTCTTCTACCTCCTCACACTCTCTCTTTATCCCCCATCTCTTCATCCTCTCAGGCTCACCTGGGTCACTCTCGGGCTCACCTGGGCCTTGCTCAGTCTGCTTTGCGCCTCACTCTGGCCGCCTTGCGCTCTGCTCGGGCTCACCTGGGCTCCGCTCCAGCTGCCTCGCATTCCGGGCCCTGGAACTTACCTTTAAAGCTTACCTTCCCACTCTTTGTTGCTTGTCCAATCACAGGCTGGTGCCCCCCTGCATTTCCTACTAGTGAGCCTATCAGCAGCAAATGCAGAGAGAAACTAGCCCATGGTTGGATGAGCAGCTTTACAGCATTTTTCAAATATATCAGTTGAATGTCCAGCAAGTTTGGCAGGCTGCATTGAGTTAAACAGAAGGTGCTGGAGTGATGCTCCAGTGCACTCCAGCAGCATTACACCACACCGCTTTTTTCCCCTACACTATCTCCATATCCCTTTACATTATTGATATTTAGATGCTTCATTTACCAGCATAAAAATTAATGTGTGGTTTGCACTGTCTGGAATAATATAAAAACTTTACTGTATCCTAAAGAATTTTAAAGTAGTCTCAACATCTTGCGGAAAAGGGTCTTACAAGACAGAAACTGATGTTCAGCTTGGCTTGGGGTTTACATAATATTCAGAATTGTTTGTGTGTGGAGGGCTTTAAAGTCTGGATCTAATGTTTATAAGAATTCAGAAACTTGAAGCAGACTCTGGAAATGTGTGTCTTGAAAAATATTTTTCTAATTCTAATTCTAATTCTACAACACAGTATAACAAATTAGTTTAATTAGGTGAAGTGATGTGCAGCTTTTGTTGAGGCAATTATAAGGTCTAATTACTCAGAATGATTAAAGGGGCGATCCTTCCTGGTTTTGCAAAAAGCTACAAAAATGGATTCAAATGGCATGAATCCTTAAGCAATGACTGAACAATTGGGTGTGTAAGAGTAATTTAAAAGAAAAATGAAGGACACATTTATATAGTAGCTAATTACATTCCTCAGAAAAGTCTCAGAGCAATTCATGAACTGTAATTTGCTTTGAAGTGAATAATTTTTGCTATGAAGGCAAATGCAGCAACTATTTTCATGCAGCAAGTTTGTATAAATAGCAAGAAATTAACAATTTTTGGTGATGGTGGTGATTGGCCATAATGAATGTTGGCCATGATACCAGAGCCCCCTGCTCTATGTTAAGTAGGCCCATGGAATTTTTAATGTGCTCCCGAACAAGATGAAGGACTGCAGGGCCTTGGTCTTTCACAATGCAGCTCTCTCTCAGCAATGCAGTATAATGTCAGGCTAGATTATGTGTTCAAGTCATATGGCACAGAAAGAAGCCATTTGGCTCGTTGGGCCTGCACTGGGATGGGGTGTAAAATGAGGGATGCAAAAATGAAACACTGATTTTTCTGGGATCTAAAAATACATTTATGATGTAGAGATGGAAAACTGAAATATATGTGGCCCTATATTTGACAGCAGCGAGGGAGGGATGTGGAGGAACAATGATTTTTGAACATCTAATTAACATATTGCTCGACGCATAACTTGCAAGTTAGTTTTTTTTCCTTTTTGGGGGTTCATTTATATTACAATCAAAGTGGAAAAAACAATCAAAATGATATGTTTTTATGCATGCCTGGGCTTCATCTCAAAGTTTAAGTTACTTTGAATATCTGAAAGATGGTAGTTCTGCAGCAAAGTTTGCCTATCATTAGTCTTCAGACTGCTGCTTGATAATACCAATGTAGATGGTAAGACATGAAACAGCCATCTGGTCTAATGGCTAGCCTTCTGCTTTACTTTTCAGCTGTAAATGGCAGCTAATGAAGAGGCAAGCTTATCTGTATCACTGACATTTCAGTAACATGTTTACTTTGCACATTGGTCATTAACTTCCCTGCGGTCATCTGTCCAATTTGCAAACATGAGTGGACTTCCCCACTTTTGAGTGTTCCTGGTTATACTAGTAAAATCAATCTAAGCAAAGGGCATTAGTACAGCACTGGAAAGAGGAAAAGGATTTTAGCAGAGAGACCCATGTGATGTCTGGTAGGCTAATCACACACAGGCACTATTCATTGATGTCAAATAAAAAAAGATTTGGACAGAAAATGCTAGAAATACATCAGGCCAGCATCTGTAGAGAGAAAAGACTAGTCAGAATTTTAATTGATGTCCTTATGTTATTTGTACAAAATTTATTATATACATTGATGACATCTACTGAAAATAATGCCTTCCTAATTTATTAACTGAAAATAAACAGATGCTTGCAAAGTCTGATGCCGTCAGGAATGATTTGCCTGCAGGGAACAAGTTCCTGATAAACAGATGACCCCAACAGCTTTAGATGCTCTTGGAAATTTTCAATTCAATATCATCATTTTCTCTCCTGCCTTCCTAACATGCATTAGATATTAATATAGCTCTCCTTCCTCCAACAAATGAGAGCCATGGTTCTCACATCCTCTATGAAAGACGTTTCCTGATTTCGTGTAATGGCGAGAAAGGCTGAGATGAATGTCTCTATTGACAAAGATTGGAAGGTAAGATTTACTGTGCTACTGTTGCCTGTTAAGGTCTTACTAATTAGCTTTTACTGAGTTTTCCACTTAGCAACATTAAAATGTCCAGGTAGCAATTAGCTCACCACGTGTTTGGACTGTTGCCACCACCCACCCTCCCCCCCACCCGCCCCACTGCCCCGCTTCCCCGCTTCCGTCCATGACTTTGTCGAAAGAATGACCTGTGCTTTGTGCTAAATTAGCTGAAATCAGCCAAGGCAATGATGGGACTGCACTGCTGGGCACAGATTGAGCAGCACCAACAGCACTATGAAGTTTAATAACTGCCCTTCCAAGAAGCATATTAGAAAGCAGAACTTTAAACTTTGACACGTGTATGTTGTAAAACTGGAGGTATTGGATCAGCTGTATGTTATACAGACTGCCCGATTTTCCAGTCGGAATTTTCGGTAAACATATAGGTCCAGTTAGGATGCGTGAAAATTATTCTGGGGGAGTATCATTGAAAAAATATGTTTTATGAAAGAATGCAACGGAATCATACAGAAGGCGTTTGTTTCATGCTGGTACCAAATCATTTACTCAATGACAATCACAAATGTACCATTTGAAGGCAAAAGTAAAGATTTTCTTTTTAAAGTGTACAGTATGAAATCTTATCTTGTGAGGCTTGTGCTACCTTGTAATTGCGGAGATTAGCGTGCCGGACAGCTGTGCTTATTTCCTCAGCTCACAGGCAGACCTGTCCCTTTGTCCGTTGGGAGTTGGGACAACTGAGAAGGTGCAGAGCTGTTCCGCAGGGCAACAGATATCAGCGTGGAGGGGTTATCTCTGATGACCCCAATCTCAGATATTGCCAATGGTGTTAGCAGCAGAGATTCAGGAATTCCGTGCATTTGGAAGAATGGTAACACAGAGCTCTCTCAATACAAGGAGGATACATAAAAAAGATTAAGATGAGAGAAATAAAGCACATAGTGGAAACAACTATTGAAGAACAAAATGAAAAGAGCAGATCAATAATTTGTAAATAAATGCAGCGCGGAACCTAAAACTTCTGTATTGGACCCAGTTTAACTGAAATTCGTGCAATAGTAAACAGACTGCTAAGGTCACTTGTATGGTATGTATTTAATTTTTCTGAATTGTAAATATTTTCCTCAGAAGCTGGAACAACACTGTTCTATAAAATACTTTACAATGCTCTTGACAAAAATGGTAAGTTAACATCATTGAATATAGAGAATATTGCATATATTGTTTATATTTGCAACTTTTTGAAAACATGTGTTTTTTCTCCAGCACTGTCTTTGGGCCTCTGTCTTTACTGCTCTGAGTGCAGACATTAGGGATGGACTCAACATCATCTGCGAGGGGTTGAAACTCTTATTCAATGTGTACATTAAAGATAAGAAGCATTCTAAAAGAGACTTGTGCAAATCGAAGGCTAGTTTCCAAGTTCATTCTACTGGCAGGAAACGCTGGCCGCATGCTTGGAAACTGTAGGTGTGTTGCTCATACATACACCCACAGGGTGTGGATCCCTCCCCATGGCATGAACTCAGATAATTCATCCTTTGGTGTTACAGTAAAATAACAAAAACTGAAAACAGCTGTCTTTACCACAGTCAATAAAAAGACCATGGCTTTGGTCAGTTAAGTGAGCTGTTTTATCATGTGTAACAAAGAACTAGGTTGATTTTACTCAGCATTTTTCACACAGGATCCTCTCAGCCATTCAGAAAGAATCCTTCAACTCCATTGGTCCAGGTTACACCTCAATCCAGATATTCCATCCCCAAACCAGTAAAATTATTTGTTTTAATTTAAAATTTATGTAATTTCTATAAATATCAGTAAGATTATATTTTGCCATTTTTGTGGAGAGGGAGTAGGGATAAATGTGTGTGTAGGGGAACCTATCTCTATCACTGAATTGTGTTGACAATCAAGTATTGAAAATCTGATGTAAAGTGATGGAGTATATCTATCATATGTTGGAACTGAGCCATCCCATATTATGTGAATGCAACCCTCTCAAGTACACCAGTTTCCTTATGCCGGTAATGTCAGGAAATAAAATATATAAAATAACTAACAGTAAGAATACACCATCTGTTGTAATATCACTTTATGCTAGCACAAACTCTGCCAAAACTAGCATCACCGAGGGAATCAAGGAGCGACTAAACAAATTTAATGTACAGTCTTTAGTTTCAAAAAAATATAATTTGTATATAGAGACCACCATTCAAATAAAAATATTTTATTAATTTGACATTTAATTTTGGTAATTATGTTGTTGAAAATTGCCTAAAACCAACAAAGAATTATTTTTGAATACAACGATGCTTTTACTTTTCTAAATTAAAAATACAATTACATAATATATTATCCAAGCCAGTGAACATTAATGCCAACCATCATGGCATTTTATTACCTTATGCTCCACTGAACAAAAGATGGCAACATAAAACCCCACTGAACAAAATTCAAAATAAATTCAGTTAACAGGAACCTTGGTAATTGAACAGTCATTTAGAAGGACCATTGACTCAGGAAATTTAATAAGTGAATTCCTTAAGCAACCTAGCGGAAAAAGTACTAGTTTATGACGACAATTTACACTGAGTTTATTGCTTTAAAGGGCATGACTCTTGGCTAACATGGCAATGAATCTTTATTGGGTTAGTAGATCTAAGTACTTTAAACAAAATACATCTGTAGTTTGTTAGCTGGTTGCTGTGTCCCTTTGCAGTTTCACTTATTTCAGTAGATGGCAAAATATCTAATAAGATCCTCTAGTTCCAACAACAAGTGAGTAAATTCAAAGCACAGTGCTGCTAAAACCATTCCAGACCAGGAAGATCCTCATCTTTGGTAAGTTAAATATTCACAGCCAGGGTGGTAGTAAGGAAAATCTCTGCCATTTCGGGTCACCGTTCACTTTGTGGGGACAACGTTGGACTCGGTCATAATGCAACCCCTGAAATAGCAATGCCCACTACCTAGCTTCACACAGAAAGGAATGATCACTTGGCACAGATGAAACTGTACTGGAGAGTGAAGGAGAAAATTGGAGGTACGTAGAAAGTCTCCAGTGTTATTACAATGTTCTGGAGACAGTCCTAAGAAACTCAGTTTTATAATCAAGTGTAACAGATAGACTGATCTGTGTATATCTTCAGCAGTAGCCCATTGGAATCAATGCAGGCGCTTTGCATTGGTGCCTATTTAACAGCGGACTGGATAATGGGAGAATTTTCCGTACCACAGTGCTGTTCTTATTTCGAAGTTCCTGCTCATATTTGCTAATACTTTGAGCACTGGATTGATTGTGTGCTTTAAAGTATGCTTTTTTATTATGTAACATTTTTAAAGTATATTTGCAAGGTAATCAAGTCATTTATTTCAAAAGTTCTAAAATGTTTCTTTAACTTAAAAATAAACTAAATTTACAGAGGCTAAATATTCAAAGTTAAAGGAAGAGATTTTTGCTCTTTAATAGTGGCAATACAATAGCTTTTTCTCTTCACCATCACTATCTTCCTCCAAGGCTATCTATTTAACTATAAGCTTATCATCTTCTCCACTTCTGTTTAAAGCACCTTTGCATGTTTTATGAAAGGGATGAATGCACAAGAAATGTGCAATAAATTCATTCAGATAAACTGCATTTGATTAACTGGTTGCTCCCCATTTATTCAAGTTTTGGCATGCTTTCACTACTTATGCAACCATTTTGTAGAAAGAATCTCGAAAGCAGTAGAACTCCATGTGAACCCATGCCTCATCATCGCAAAGAAAAAGACGAAATACTGTACCAGTAAACTTGCTGTCTGAATCAACACACGGGCTCATCCTGCTCCACCTTCCCAGAGTGTTGCTTTCATTCCACGTTGCAATTAAATAATTATTTCCATCTGTTGGTTAGCCTAGTTAATTCATTCCAAATGAGTGGGTTTTTCTTCTGGTTTGTTGACAATACCAGCTGCCACCATCAGCAGGTACTTCTCTTCAATGAAATTGCTAGCTTCTTTTAGCACTCAGTGAGGCCCTTCATCAGCACCAATATGTATTAAATTGCTCTTAGATTAGATGTACTTAAATTGCAGTAATACTGAAGTTGTCAACAATGTTACTGTACAATGTCTAGTAGGGGTTTTGATAACCATATAATTTTTGTGACTTAAACTACAATAATTATACATATTTTGCCAAAATGTCCCAATAGTCTAGCAATTCCAGTGCTCAATTCCAGAAGAAACACCCTCTCAACTTTTAACTTTAATTACCAACATTTTACTCTCTCATCTGTAATTATTTCAGCATTAAATTTCAGGATATGAGGAAGGAAGAGACCTTTATAGGGTAAATTTAGTGATCCTGCACTCATGGTGGAGAACCATGCTCAAAGGGAGATGAGCTCCACCCTGAAATCTGGCCTTGACAGACAGAAATTTGTCTAATTAATATGTTCACTTGTACTATATGTACAATTATTATTTACACTCTTTCCAATTACTTGAAACCTCGGCCTAATTGATTAAGGTAGTAGAAAATTTGGGAGAATGAAATTAGCATTGTCTCACAAATATCGTTAATCTCGAGGAAAATGTTATTAAGTACTTGCATATCAGCTGAGTTAATTGTAAGATTGATAGTTGGTACAAATATCAGGGCTACTGCACTACCCAAGGTTGGATTCCATTGTCAACAAAAGGTAGATTCCATATTAGCTAAATTATTGGAAATTAAAGGGCTGATAAGTTTAATATCAGTTATAGAGAAGATCTTCAAAACAATGTTGAGGGATCTGATGATGAACATTGCATAATAATAATTTGTTAAAGAACTGATTCAGCAAGTGGAACTCAGGCGTGTCTAACCAGTTGAAGTTTTTCAAAGATGTTGCTGAGGTAGCAAAGGGTTGATATAGGAAACATAGGACATAGGAGCAGGAGTAGGCCATTCAGCCCTTCGAGCCTGCTCTGCCATTCAATATGTTCATGGCTGATCCTCTAACTCAATGCCGTACTCCTGCTCTCTCCCCATACCCCTTGACACCTTTAGAGTTTCGAAATCTATCTACTTCCTTCTTAAATATATTCAGTAACTTGGCCTCCACAGCCTCTGTGGTAGAGAATTCCACGGGTTCACCACCCTCTGAGTGAAGACGTTTCTCTACATCTCAGTCCTAAATGGTCTACCCCATATCCTGAGACTGTGAACCCTTGTCCTAGACCTCCCCCAGAGGAAATAGCATCCTGAATCCAGTCTGTCCATCCCTGTCAGAATTTTATATGTTTCAATGAGATACCCTCTCGTTCTTCTAAACTCCAGTGAATACAGGCCTAGTCAGCCCAATCTCTCCTCATACGACAATCCTGCCATCCCCAGGGATCAGTCTGGTGAACCTTTGTTGCACTCCCTCTATGGCAAGTATATCCTTTCTTAGGTAAGACCACCAAAACTGTACGCAATACTCCTGCAGTTGAGATTACATATTTGGATTTTCAGAAAGGTTTTGGCAAGACACCACATCAACATTTTATGGATAATGTAAGGACTGTCTGAATAGGAGGTAAAATGTGACATTAAATGAATAACTGGCTTCAAAACAGGGAACAGAGGACAACTATAATTGGGAAAATTTCATGTTGAAAGAGGTTATCAACTTATGAGCTGGGGTCAGTCCTGTGATGAAAGCTACATATATCTTCAAAACTTTATGTATCTGTAATTTTTTTCTATGTGATTATCTGTAGTGTCCATATTTTTTCTGATATCTCATTAGTTATTTCTGTTTTTTAATTGGCTCAAATTCCACAAAAAGACCAAATACATGCCAAAGAAGAATTTCCTTTTCTGAAATTCCTGATTCACTGATCATCTTTTTGAAAAGCTAACAAAAGTCAGTCACATGCAGCAAAGTATGAGATATAACCATCACGATAATTGGCTGGCTGCATGAGTAAACACCAGTCCCAGCTTCACACTCAAAGAGGAACACAGCTTTCATAACACCACCTCAAACCAGGCATTATTACAGGACTAAGCACTGGCCACCAAGTGTAATTGTGCAGAGAACCATACAAAATACATACAAACTCCATGTAAGATCCACTAGTATATATATATGAATTACTTGGATGAGAGTATTGCATACACGACCTCCAAGACTACAAAGGATCCCAAAATAGGGGTGCAAATAAAAAAGGACACTAGTATAGATTCTTTTAGGCAACTGGAGCAGAAAGTAATGAAGGCAGTTCAGTGTGGAGAAGGGTAAAATAATTGGTAAAAGGTGCAAGTATTGTGAAGTATTAGGAATTGTGGGGAGGGTATTGGTAGACTTTAAGAGTCAATAGGCTGGTGGAATGCAAAGACATGCGGCAGATGAAATTTAATGCAGAGAATTGTGAACTGATGCATTTTGATAAGAAGAAATGAGGAATGGTAATATAAAATAAAGGGGACAATTTTACAGGGGGTATAGGAGTTTTAAAAAATTCTTTCATGGCAACTCGGCGTTGCTGCCAAGGCCAACATTTGTTGCTCACCCCTAATTGACCCTGAGAAGGTGGTGCTGAGCCACTTCCTTGAACTGCTGAAGTCCATCTGGTACAGGTAAACCCACAGGGCTGTTAGGAAGGCAGTTCCAGGACTTGATCCTGTTACAGTGAAGGGACAGCAATATAGTTCCATGTCTGCATGGTGTGTGGTTTGGAGGGGAACTTGCAGATGGTGGTGTCTGCTGCCCTTGTCCTTCTAGGCAGTAGAGGTCGTGGGTGTGGATGATGCTGTCGAAGAAAACTTGGTGAGCAGTGCATTTTGTAGATGGTGCACACTGCTGCTGCTGTGCATCAGTGGTGGAGGGAGTGAATATTTAAGTTGGTGGATGGGGTGCCTTAGCAGGCTACTTTGTTCTGGATGGTGTCAAACTTCTTGAGTGTTGTTGGAACCGCACTTATTTAGGCAAGTGGAGAGTATTCCATCATACTCCTGACTTGTGCCTTGTTGATGGTGGACAGGCTTTGGGGAGTAAAGGGATGAGTTTTTGCATCAGAATTTCTCGCCTCTGACCTGCTCTTGTAGCCACAGTATATATATGGCTGGTCCAGTTCAATTCCTGGTCAATGGTAAGCCCCAGAATGTTGATGCTTGGGGATTCAGCGATGGTAATGCCGTTGAATGTCAAAGTGAGATGGTTAGATCCTCTCTTACATACATATGAACATATGAAATAGAAGTAGACCATGTGGCCTCTCAAGCCTGCTCTACCATTCAAAAAGATCATGGCTGATCTTTTCGTGTGTCAAGTTCTACATTCCCATCTATCCCAGATAATTGGAGATGGCCATTGCCTAGCACTTGTGTGGCATGATTGTCATTTGCCACTTATCAACCCAAATGTAAATGCTCTCAGGCCTTGGTGCATATGGACAAAGACTGCTCCAGTATCTGAGGGGTTGCAAATGGTGTTGAAGATTGCACAATCATCAGTGAACATCCCCACTTCTGACTGTATGATGGAAGTACAGTCATTGATGAAACAGCTGGAAATGGCTGGACCCAGGATCCTACCCTGAGAAACTCCTGCAGAATGTCTTGGACTGAGATGACTGGCTTCCAACAACCACAACTTTCATATTTTGTGTTAGGTATGACTCCAACCAGCATATGTTTTTCCCCTGGTTCCCATTGTCTTCAATTTTGCCAGAGCTCCTTGATGCTACACTTAGTCAAATGTGGCTTTGATGTCAAGTGCAGTCACTCTCACCTCCCCTATAAGCTCAGCTCTTTTATCTATGTTTGGACCAAGGCTGTAATGAGGTCAGGAGCACAATCTTCAGTACTATTGCTAGGATGTTATCAGACCCCATAGCCTTTGTGGTATCCTGTACCTTCAGCCATTTCTTAATATCTTAATATTGAATTGGCTCGAAACTGGCATCTGTGATCCTGGGGACCTCAGGAGGTTAATGTGAACAGTTTAATGAGGGAATTTGTTCAAATACAAGTTGCACAAGTCCAAATTATAAAGTTAAGCTGTAAGGGGTTAGATGTATGGTCTTTTTACACAAAATGTAGTAAATACACAGAAAACAGTAGCTAGACAAGGCCAGTGAAAGTCAACAGTTCCAAGAAGCAAATATTTGTATCTTTAGGGGCAGTTGCATAAGACAAATCACCAAAAACAAACCAATTTGTTGCCAAATAGCATCTTCAGGACTCTAAATGTTTCCATTTTATGCTCTTACAAAAGTTATGAATAAACAGCTAAATTTATCTGGTGGACCGCTCTTAATCATCCAAACTTCATAATGCTCAGTACTGTGCACCTTCACCTGCACTACCACTACCATGGAAACTCACAGCACCAAAGAAAGCATTACCCTGTGATGCTTTTCCAGAAGAATCCAAACCTAATTCCACTGTATTGCCATCTTCTCATATTTCCCTTTGTTTCAAATGGCACCCACTTCTAAATTATACAAAGTCTTTGAGTATATTGCTAAAGCATTCTATTCTCCAGCAACCCTTACATATTTATCTAATCTCTTTCCCCAATGACAAATTTAAATTGTTGACCCTCTTAGTACTGATTCCCTATCAAAGGAAACAGCCTTTCTTTATTTACCATAGCAAAGCTTTCAAAATTTTAAAAGCTCCATTTAGCTGTTTCTGCCACTGTGGAAATAGTCCCATTATTTCAAGTCTATTGTCCCCAGGATATATTTTAAGTTCATAAGTAATTTAAAAATTTAACTATTGTAACATTCAACTAAAGAGGTAGATTGAACCCCAAGAGATCATTTTTGATGCAAAATCAGAATTTGACTTTCTACAAATCAGGAAGGCAGCAACTTTATTTTTGCAGTGTTACCATTATTTTCAATGTGAATTGAATGTTGACATTAAAGCTGCCCAACAGTCGAATACACAACTATTGTGTCACTACTCCACTGATAACAGAATTAAGTTGGAGTGTGTGATGTGGATTAGGATTGACATTTTCTGTGATCTAGCAGCCAAAAGGCATGTCAGTAGCGCTGCCAAGTTTCAAATGTTAGTACTCCAGACGGTTGCCAGGTCTTACCATGTTGGAATGAATGTTTGTAATTACATGGAATCAATACTTGCAAATATTTGGAAAATAAGAATTTAAACCGGATAGAGGAGCAAAGGGATCTTGGAGTACAATTCACTAAAAGTAGTGGTGCAGGTTAACAAGGCCATTAAAAATAAGCAAACCAAGCATTAGGGTTTATTTCTGGGGGGATGGCATTATATGTAGAGAACATAGGACTTAGGAGCAGGAGTAGGCCATTTAGCCCTTTGAGCTTTTCTGCCATTCAATAAAATCATGGCTGATCTGGTTGTGGGCTCAACTCCACTTTCCTTTCTGCCCCCAATAACCTTTGACTCCTTTGTCTATCAAAAATCTAACTCAGCCTTGAATAAATGCAATAACCCAGCCTCCACTGCTCTCTGGGGAAGAGAATTCAAAGTTATGCTAAACTTGAATTGAATCTTGGTTAGACCACACTGTAGTACTGTGTACAATTCTGGTTAACATATTCTTCCTCCTCTTTCACATGGTAGTAGAGAAAAAAATCAAATCAAATATCAATATCTAAGCTATCTATCCAGACTAACACTTCCAGTGTGACAATGCAGGTATCTTGTAGTTGCCTGTGAATTTTCTCAGAACAGTGTTTGATGATGTGCTCCACAGTCACATGAAGGGGAACTTTAATCTTCCATCTTCACAGAAGGTGGCAGCACCTACTATGACTGGTTCTTGAGACAGTTGATGTCTGTCTGTGAGGAAAGTTTGATCCTTTAGGTTCTAGTGTTGGGTTTTCTATAATAAATCCTTTGGTATGTCACAGTTCTTCCAAGCATTGCACATTGGTCATCAAGACTGAGGGGGGGTGGGGGGGGGGGCGGGATTCCTGAAGGGCTTTGAAGATGGTCTAAATTGATCTTCTAGATTTGAATCTGGTTGGCTGTAGGTTGAACAAGTTAGCCTGGATTAGCATGTCTTTGCTGATGTAGCAGTTGTATTCTCTGGAGATACAGATTCGCAGTGTAAGTGTGGCAGTGCAATATTTGTAAGGAAAGGCAGCCAGGGAGTTGGTGCCCATAAAAGTATACCACTGATAATTCTCATAGTAGAGTTCAGCTGGACATCAACAGACTTGACATGTGGACTTGATAGCCATGCTAGAGATCAGTACTCCACTGTAGAGTACACCAGGGCAAGTATGGCTGTACAGAGGGCTTGACTGTCTGCTCCCCATGTGGATTTGCAAGTTTCTCAATCATATTAATCCTACTCTTTAGCTTCTTCCCAAGGTTCTAGAGATGCGATCAAGTGTGACTCCTAATTGGGAGGGGTTCTTGGCATGGTTTAGCTCCATTCCATAAAAGGAGAATTTCAGAGCTCAGTTCATTTAATAGATGTTGGGGTGGAAGGTTGATTTGATGGTTTTTGGTGGGTTTGGCCGAAGTCCCATTTGGCAGAATTAGGCCTCCACCCCTGTACATCAGTTGTGATCAGATTCTTGTTTTACTTGGCTAAGGCAAAGTCATTAGCAAATAGTTTATAAAGGTGTGGGACTTCTGTTGCAGGCAGACCACTGGTGCAAATGTTGAATAACAAGGGGACCAGGACATAATCCTGTGGTCATCCATTGTTTAGTGTGCTATATATCCTTTTCTGATTGCCAGTGCAGACGCTTCAGTTGCTAAGCATGAAGATCATTGTTCTGCAAATTAAAACGGTAGAGAGCTTGAAAAACAGTCTATGCTTTCCTACAGTGTTTTACATCATCATATTGTAAAAAGGATATAGAGTCACTGGAATGATGAAAAATGATTAATGAGGGTGCGATAATAATGATAGGTATAACCTATCAGGAAAGGACCAACAAGCTGGGCCTCTCTTTCTTTGAAAAGAGAGGGCTGAGAGATGACATTATAGAGATCTTAAAAATGTGAAAGGTTTTGATAGAATAGATACAAGGAATGTGTTTTCACTCGTGGAAAAGAGCAAAACTAGAGGCCATCAATATAGTCACCAATAAATCAAGTAGGGAGTCAGAAGAAATTTTTTTTACCCAGAATGGTGAGAATGTGGAACTTGCTACCACAGGAAGTAGTTGAGGCAAAAAGTTTGATGTATTTAAAGGGAAGCTATTTAAGTGTATGAGGGAGATTAAGTTGTGGGAGGAGGCTCAAGTGGAACATACCCACTGTTATGGACTTTTTGGACAGCATGGCCAGTTTCTGTGTCATGCATTCTATGCAAAAATGCCAAAATTTAATTTGTTCGCAAGATATGGCCAGAGCCCCCTTTCACATGAACAACTGCTGACCTATCACTGCTGTTCCAACCAAGCTCCACATGGAGGTACGCATTCATGGCCTTGTTCAACCCTTTTATTAAAGTTTCCTCAACCTGTGTCAGCTGTGCCTCTGACAGTGAATTACTGTTTGATCCTCATTTCTTTTGCTCCACCATTTGAGTCTCATATTTCCCATCATACCTGCCCCTACAGAACTCTCTACCAAAATCATACCTTGTTACCGTTCTTCCCACTGCCCTCTTTCTAAGCTTCTTATTCATCATGTCAATTTTGTTTACTATCATTGAGATTATTCCAGCTCCCTAAAAAATAGTTGCAGGGATTCATCTACATGAAGATTCCTATATGAATATAGACTATTGAATAGGTCAAGGTTTGGGAATTCTGTGGTGTGTAACTCACCTCCTGACTCCCGAAACCTGGCCACCACAAGGCACAAGTCAGGAGTGTGGTGGAATACTCTCCACTTGCCTGGATGAATGCTGTCCAACAACACTCAAGAAGCTTACGAACATATAAATAAGGAGGAGTAGGCCACTTGGTTCCTCGAGTCTGCTCCGCCATTCAATAAGATCATGGCTAATCTGATTTTAACCTCAGCTCCACATTCTCACCTATCCCTGATAACCTTTCACCCCCTTTTCAAGAATCTATTTAGCTCTAACTTAAAAATATTCAGAGATTCTATTCCTCAAAAGGCAGTGGAAGCAGAGCTCCAAAGACTCGTGACCCTCAGAGAAAAGAATTCTCCTCATCTTTGTCTTAAATGGGTGACCCCTTATTTTTAAACAGCGACTCCTAGTTCTAGATTCTCCCACAAGTGGAAACATTCTTTCCACATTCACCCTGTCAAGTCCCCCCAGGACCTTATATGTTTCAATCAAGTCGCTTCTTACTCTTCTAAAAACTCCAGTGGATACAAGCCCAGACTATCCAGCCTTTCTTCATAAGAAAACCTGTCCATTCCAGGTATTAGTCCAGTAAACCTTCTCTGAACAGCTTCCAATATACTTACATCCTTCCTTAAATAAGGAGACCAATACTGTACACAGTACTCCAGATGTGGTCTCATCAATGCCCTGTATAACTGAAGCATTACCTCTACTTTTGTATTCAATTCCCCTCATAATAAACAATGACATTCTATTAGCTTTCCTCATTACTTGCATCTGTATACTAATCTTTTTCAATTCATGCACGAGGATACCCAAGTTGCTCTACAATCTCTCACCATTTTTATTCTTCCTGCCAAAATGAACAATTTCACATATGCCCACATTATACTCCATTTGCCAGATATTTGCCCACTCACTTAACGTATGTCACCTTGTAGCCTCCTTACGTCCTCTTCCAACTTACTTTCCTACCTATCTTTGGGTCATCAGCAAATTTAGCTTATGTCATGTAAGCAAATTGTACAATAACTGCACCAACATGTAATATTCAGGAAAGTAAAGCTCAACTCAAAAATAAGCTTCAGACACAAAATTAGAATCGAGAGACTAAATCTGCATTCCCAAAACCATGATAATTATGTTCCACAAAATGGAAGAGTTTCAATATAATTGACTCCTTCTGCAAACATTTGGACATCTAAGTGATTGCATTAAATAATCTTGATTCGTCATTGTTCAGGTTATGTTTTAACCTTCACAGAGTTATGAAATGTTTCTTCTATGTAATGGCCCATTATCTATTTTCAGACTTCTCATATCTCAACAATGTCCTTATGATAGCAGGTCTGGCAGCATCAGCGGAGAAGAAAAGAGTTGACGTTTCGAGTCCTCATGACCCTTCGACAGAACTAGGTCTGTCGAAGGGTCATGAGGACTCGAAACGTCAACTCTTTTCTTCTCCACCGATGCTGCCAGACCTGCTGAGTTTTTCCAGGTAATTCTGTTTTTGTTTTGGATTTCCAGCATCTGCAGTTTTTTGTTTTTAACGTCCTTGTGATATTTGAACTTTATTACCAGGATTAGCATAGTCAGTTGTTGGTAAGGAATTGTTATTTCTACTGGTAAAGGACCTTTGGTTCCACACACAGCATTCATATTCCTTCTTTATAGGATATATTACATAATGTTTTAAAGTTCTAAGGTAGTACTAACATGGGGGTTGCGTTGTATGTACTAATTCCATGGCCTATAATTAGCATTGTTAGCATTTATAATTAGCACTGGAATTATGAACTGGTGTATAATTTAGTACTGTGTAATTATATACGTATACATCTCCAGAACACTGCTTGCAACTATAACCCAATCACATCTATAGGTGAAACAGTGCCACTTAACAATAAACCTCACCTATTAAAACATAAAAAGGCAAAGTTCTCCTCCAGGACAGCCCCAGATACAAAAATAAGTTGAGACTAGGACAATAGCACTTCCTACTCTGCTGTTTAAAAAAATAGCACCAATAGAATTTTAAGAAAATAATTAACAAGCAACTACAAAATTCCTAATGGCATTATTTGATAAAAGTTGTTCATTTACGAATCACCTTATATGGCCATCTTTTCAAAAGTCAGCAATCAACAAGGTCCATGCAGCTGAGGTATTGTTGAACAAGGCTGAGTCCACTCAATCAGTATCCTGGGCCATGCAGGGGTCTCAATGTGTCACACTCCAGCCCTAGAGCATAGCAATCATCAGCTAAGACCACACATTTCATGTCTTTTTGCAACCTGCTGTCAATCTCCTATCCTCTTAGGAGAGCTTGGTACTGCTGGATTGGCATAGGATTTACAAATCTCATGTTCTCCCAGGGAATCAGGAACGATCTGCACATTAAGGGAATAAAATCCATTTTGATTGGGCATTTTTGTAACAGTGCCTGAATAGCAACGCACAAAAGACAATTCCTTGAACTGCTTTAGTTGGTAGAAGACTTCAGGATTAGTGCAACTATAGACTGAAATTGATGCATTGTTGGGTGTGGGAAAACATATTAGCCACCAATTATTAAAAACAATTGAACTGCATAAAACAAAACATTTGCTTTATAGGTTATGTATAACAGCACTGTGGGTAGACCCACACCACATGACTGCAGCGGTTCAAGAAGGTAGCTCAACACCACCTTCTCATGGGCAACGAGGGATGGGCAACAAGTGCTGGCCCAGCCAGCGAAGCCCATATCCTATGAATGAATACAAAAGAAAAATAATAATTGGCAAGCAATGAAGTGAAAGTTAACCTAATCACCAATTTTAGTGTTAGGAAGTAGCAGCCACGTGAGTGATGGATGAATCTGGGCCTTTCTTGCAATACTTACTAGTGGCTGGTCTCCAGCTGACAATCATAGAAGCCTGGAAGTAGATTATCATCTTTAAAAAAAAATCAAAATACTGTATGCTCAAAACCTAAAATAATAAAAGAAAATTCTGGAAATACTCGGCAGGTCTGGCAGCATCTGTGGAGAAAGAAACTGAGTTAAAGTTTCAGGTCTGTGATCTTTTATCAGAAAAGTTAGAAATTAACAGGTTTTGAGCAAGTGAAAGCAGTTGGGTGGGGGAAAAGGTGGTGTGGAAGACAATGGGAAAGAGGACAATAGGATAGAGAGGAGAGATTACACAGAAGGTTTCATGATGCAAAACCAAAGGAAATGGTAAGGGCTAAGTGTCAGATGGAGATTTCCCAGGGCCAGTAGAATCCAACCTTTTTCTAAAGGAGCCATTTCCTTATTGTTACCAGTCATAAGGAAATGGTCTTTCAGAATTGTCAGCCCCACATTCTTAGCTACATACAGGAATGCATTAGAGACAAAACTGGTGGAAATGTGAATGGGTTACATAATTTTGATAGTGCCAATATTTTCACTGATGTCAGGGCTGAAGAGGGAGAATGCAAGAAGTGTTGACCCCAAACCTGAATAGCCTCACACAACCATTTAATAAAGCTGCACCTATTATATTTGATAGATTTTTGCATTTATCAGTGCACACCTAACTATAGGAATACCAGTTCAAAGGGCAATTAATTGCAGATATGCATATACAAAACACATTTGGGACTTATTGAATATGATTTATCCAAAAAAGTGGACTTAGCAAAGAAGCTAAGTGCTTCAGCTCCATCTGCTGAATATCAATAAATCACCAGTGATTTTCTGTTTACTATCAGTGCAGCCAGTTAAACTGAAAAATAAAATGATAATTTAGAGGAATAAGGCAATCTACCATCTAACAATATCAAAGTTAGAACATGTGACATCCACGATACCCAGCCAACAGATCAGAGCCATACTCTGAACTAGCCTGCACAGATGCTCCAATACGCAACAACTCAAAAGGTTCTTCCGCAGGCCACAAACTTGTTGGCCCCTTTAAGGTACAATGCCTCTACAGCCACGTAAAAACAATTAAAGCACCCATGCACTTAAATGAAATGGTTGCGCACTGCAAAAAGATAATTAAAAATAATTGCTGGGTCAAAATTTGGAATTCCTCATAAGAACATAAATAGGAACAGTAGACCACTCGGCCCCTCGAGCCTGTTCGTTCCGTCATTCAATAAGATCATGGCTGATCTTGTGTTTTGATTTACGCTTTCCCATCTAACCCTGATAGCCTTTATTCCCTTGCCTAACAAGAATCTACCTCTGCCTTAACACTATTCAGTGACCCCGCCTCCACCACCTTCTGAGGCAGAGAATTCCAAAGTCGCACAATCCTCAGAAAAAAAGTTCTCCTCCAATGTCCTAAAAGGGCGTTCCCAATTTTAAAACAGTGCTCCCTAGTCTGGACTCACCCACAAGAGGAAACGTCCTTTCGACATCCACCTTGTCAAAGCCATACAGGGTCTTGTACACTTCAATCAAATCACCCCTCACTCTTCTAAACTCCAAGCCCAGTCTGTCCAACCTTTCCTCATAAGACAAACCACTCATTCCAGGTATCAATCTAGTAAACCTCCTTTGAACCACCTCCAATGCATTTACATTTTTCCTTAAATAAGGAGACCAAAACTGCACACAGTATGAGGTGCGGTCTCATCAATTTTTATTTTTAAATATATTTTTAGCATTTTGTTTTTGTTTCAGATTTCCAGCATCTGCAGTATTTTGCTTTTATCCTTACTTTTATATTCAATCCCTCTTGTAATAAAGATAGCATTCCATTGGCCTTCATAATTACTTGCTGTACCTGCGTACTAACTTTGTGACTCATGTACTGGAACACTTGGATCCCTCTGCACCTCAGAACTATGCAGCTGTTCTCCATTTAAGTAATACTGTTTTTTTGTTCATCCTGCCAAAGTGAACGACTTCACATTTTCCCACATTAAACTGCATTTGCCAGATCTTTGCCCACTCACCCAACCTATCTATATCCGTCTGCAGCCTCAAGTCCTCTTCACAACATACTTTCCTATCTATCATCTAACATCAATGTGAAAACACAAGGATTGCAGCAGTACAAGGAGTTCTCAGGAGAACTTGGGAGGGACAATAAATATAGTCTTGTCAGTGTCATTCACATCCTAAGATTTTTTTTGAAGATATCACAGCCCTAAAATCAGGGGTTCTTTTCAGAGCTGTGAGCGCACAGGGTACTTCGAATAGTTAGTTTATCACACGCCTATTGATGGGAATCATTTTTTTAAAAAAATAAATTGTTATGGAACACCATCTGGCAGGTGAAAAAAATCTGAGAAGGCAGGTTTTGAACACTAAGTACAATCTATTTTGCCCATACATGGAAAAAAATTAATACTGTTAAAATCAAACAAGAACCGGAGTTATACTTATTTTCGTACTTATGTAGCCAGACTGAGAGTGCCCTCTACAGTTGAAAACAAATGTTTTCATGTAGTACATTGGCAAGCATTTAGTATTGTTGAATGTAGCATTGCGAGTTTACTGCATAATGCACATTGTTTTAATTGCAAAATTGAAAATAACATAGCTAACTTTTTAACAATTTGGCGATCAGTCACATTCTGTACGAAACTTGAATAAAAAACATTTCATTTAACTCCCAGATTACTCGAAATTAAAGACTAATTACAATCAAGGAGTAACCTTGCTTCCAAGAATTGGATTTCAAAATTGTGCCCAATTACCCCTTGAATCAAAAAAAATACAAATACTGTAATGTAGAATATGTGTAATTAAAGAGTAGCTTGCATGGATCAAAACGATTGAAACAGCTTTATTTTTCACAGTAACATGATTACACATTTACAAAACAAAAAACTACATTTAAAACAATTTTATAAAGACATTTTTGGAACAAGATGAAATGGTTAGACTGCCTCTTAAACTTTAAACAGATACAAGATATATATCAACATTTAAAGTTTACTTATGATATAACTTTACAAGAGATAATTTTGATTAACCCCAGGTTTTTAAAACATAGTAGGACCAAGAGTCAAAGTTAAATTCAGCAACTAGTACAATGCATAACATATATAATATTTGACAAACATGAGCCAAGGGTTGTGGCTCTGCAACAAGCAAAACCATCACACCACCACACATCAGTAGAAATAAAGGACTTCCCTAAAGAGAGAGTGTTTGCAACGTATTAATTCTCTAGGCTTGAGCATCTGTTGTCTGCTGAAATCTTCAAAACGTAGCCTCTTCATTAGCATAATTTTGGTATGTAATATTTGTTACAATCATCCCTTATTCTGTAATGATTCTATCTTTTCTTCAACAACAGCAAGTCTTGCAATCATCAGATTCAACACAGTTTGGGACTATTGGAAGGAAAATTTTCACATTAGGGTCATTTCTGAACAGCAATATAACTGGCTAAATGAGATTTGAAAACAAACAATAAGCAGAACAAAAGAATCAGGCAACATTTTTCCCATGGACACTTCAACATCTCTACTAGAAACTGACTGTAAAAGGGCAATGTAATAATTAAGCTCAATGAAAATTTGGTGCATATCTTAAAATGCAAACCTTTGCTTTTTGTACAGTACATGGGATCAGCTATGAGTTTTCCCCAAAGGGAAACCCAGCATTTAGTTTTGTAGGTGATGTATCAAAATAAATTAATAATAGAACAAAAAGCCTTTTGCCCATTTAAACTTTACAGCTGACAAGTTGCAAATTATTAGTGTTCGCAGTTAATGTCTAACAAAGTAAAATACAACTTCCAACTGCATTTTATAGGGCCTGAACTTCAAAACTGTTCTTCAATAATCAAGTACACTATAGTAACTTTTTTCAAATAGCTCATTCTTATAGTCAACCAAAATTTTAGCTCACAAGTCAACAAAGCTAATCTACTGAAGACAACCTTAATTGGAAGATACAAACACAAAAAATGTTACCTTTGCTAATTCTTCAAGGACTTCAGCTTCAGTTTCTAGGACTACTGGCTTTTTTCTCTCATCTATGAATTCTGCATTTGTGGTGGAGCCGAGGACATAGCTAAGCAAACAAACGACCATTTACAATTTGAAAAATAATAGATAAATTAGATAACTGTTTTTAAACATGACATATACTTAGGTTAATACACTCTTAGTAATCACTTTCCAAATCTTGATCAAATTAATAAGGAATGAAACAGTTGTTTTAATCTTTGTTCAAGTGACTAATTTATCTTTTCAGTGCATTTGGTACCTGTGATAGTTTTGGTCCAGCAGTAGCATGGAATCAGGGATGTGTTTAAGAACCAGAGACTCGAGTGTGTACTCTCCTTGACACATCAGCGCAGTGGAGGGAATCTACAACATCTTTCAGACAAAATCTTAAACTATTCATGTCTGACCCTTTAGGCGGGTGTAAAATATCCAATAATATTCAAAAAAGCAGAGGAATTCTCCTGTTCTGGTCAATGTTTCTTAATGCCACCAAAACCACAGATTATATCACTGGTTGAGGGGCTTTTTCTATGCTCATATTGTCTACCATGTTTCCTCACATTACAATTGCAGCATACAGGTGGAGCAAGCAATTAGGAAGGCAAATGGCATGTTGGCCTTTATTGCAAGGGGATTGGAGTACAATAATAAAGAAGTCTTACTACAACTGTACAGGGTTTTGCTGGGACCACATCTGGAATGCTATGTGCAGTTTTGGTCTCCGCAATTAAGAAAGGATATATTTGCCTTGGAGGCAGTACAGCAAAGGTTGTCCTATGATGAGAGGCTGAGTAAATTGGGTTTATATTCTCTGGAATTTAGAAGAAAGGGGAGAAACCTACAAAATCCTGAAGGGATATAGGGCCCTACAGACACAGCGATTGTTTCCGTTGGTTGGGGAAACTAAAATATGGGGGCATATCTTAGAATAAGGAGTGGACCATTTAGGACTGAGATGAGGAGAAATTACTTCACTCAAAGGGTTGTAAACTTTTGAAATTCTCTACTTGAGGGTTGTAAATGCCCCATTGTTGAATACAATTAAGGCTAGGACAGACATATTTTTGTTCTCTCAGGGAATTAAGGGATATAGGGAGTGTGTGGGGAAAATGGAGCTGAAGCCCAAGATCAGCCATGATCGTACTGAATGGCGGAGCTTGCTCAACAGACCACATGGTCTACTCCTGCTCTTATTGCTTGTGTTCTTGAGTAGTTATTTGGCTGGGAGGTGCCTTAGAACAGCCTGCGGATGTGTAGAATCCTGTATAGATGCAAATTATTTCTTTCTTCAAAGTACCACTATTTTATCATCCAATTTCCACTCCTCTTTTACAAGCATTATCACTTGAGGTGTGATATTGTAATAGTACTAACCCTGCTGTACCTGATCCAAGTATCATTTGATTCTTTGACTCTAGAAAAAACTACAGCACAGCCTGATCCATTTTTATTTTATTTTATTTATTTTACATTCACGTGTGTGCAACTTTTAACACAAGCCATTGCACAACAATTAGAATAATTGGAATAAGATTTTCTTTCACTGAAATACCAAGACCATTAGTGTCAATTCTACTGGTGCCTAGTGAGATCAACTAACTCAGTATAGAGCAGGAATTTAACCTAGGATCTCTGGGTCATCATGGTTTAATGCTACATTAGGGAGTGCCCTTTCTTCCCTCCCCATACCTCTTCCTTTTCTCCCCTGCCCCACAGGGTTATCATATTCTTAGTTACACAATTGTTAGGACAAGTTTGATGGTCTCAATGATTAAGCTGAGACACCCGATGATTATTGGCTTGCAAAGTTTATTCTTGCTCATGTTTCACAAGGTGTTTTATTTGGAACCAGTCAGTATGTGAAACATGCTACTAGAAATATTATTGGTCTAATACAACAACTTAAAAGGGTTAAGGAATAAAAGTAAAATACCTGTTCTTAAGGTTTTTGGGTTTAGTTAGATGGATTTTGTCCCTAAAGGAGAATATGTACATTCCATATTAGGCAACCAGAAACTCTGATGAAGAGTCATACGGACTTGAAACGTTAACTCTGTCTTTCTCTCCACAGATGCTGTCAGACCTGCTGAGTTTTTCCAGCAATTTTTGTTTTTGAACCAGAAACTCTACTTATATTTGAATGGATTTTTCAACAGCTTGGTTTTGGGATTCCTGCACACTGCAATGGGGGTTTTCATTTTCATAGCTGACCAAAAAAAGTCGTTTGCATCACATTTATAATTGGTCACCATTTTATGAATTTGGAGTCTACCCAAGATGGACAGTACTGAGGGCAATGTAAACATGTATTTTCTACCTTTAAAAATATTCACATCAATAGATCACACCTGTAAGATACTTCGTATAATTCAGCAACAGTGGCAAAATGCAGCAGTTAGTGGATCTATACTCATAAATGACCACTCATTGGGGCCAATTGGAATTCTCTCTAAATTAACATCAAACTGTTTAAATGTAATATACCTACAAAAGTTGAAGTTGATTTTCCTATTCTGTCAATTTGTCATAATTCTGCATTAGATACATTTCATACACTATGGGCAAGTGGTACATTAGAACCCTGTTTTATAATATACATACTTGCCTTTCAATATAGGCCACAGCCAAGCAATATACATTTCGTTTGTAATCGAGGTGGGCTGGAGTGCATAGGTACATTCTACCCAGTAACAGAGAGCAGCCACTACAGGATAACAACACATAAATGCTGGAAGGAGGGAAAAATAAAGTTACTACAGAAATATGAATTATATAATGAAGTACAAGAAAAGGCCAACTGGTCCATCAAGCCAGTCACATATCATCACGGTGTGACCTCTACGCACCATCTGTCTCACCTGTACCCACATTATCTCCTGGGAAAGGCAAAAAAGAATGCTTACAGTGAATGCACACTCTGAATATGCTGGCAACCTATTCAAGAAGTCGAAGACCCTTTGTGAAAAGTGGTGCCTAACATTTACCTCATTCTTTTCACTTACATCTCCTAGTTCTCCCTAACCTATCTAGCTTGAATAGCCTATTCACATGAATTGACTAATATTTTTACTATTCAAGGCCTCAATCAAATCTCCTTGAAGATTGGGTTTTTATAGAGCTAAACGGTCCAGCTTTCTAAGCCTCCTATCATAAGAGAGGTGCTTTAAACTGGTTATCAACTGAACCCTCTTTTGAATCTTTTCAATGGCACCCATCACCTGCCATACGAGGGGGCCCAAAGTGGGCAGTGTCCTAGAAAGCCATTGTCAAATGACACTGGATAGAAAAACATTAAGTGATTCATTTTGAAGAAAAAAATTAGGATACATACACTAAAAAAAAACAATTAAGTAGAAGGGCAGAAAAGACAGGTTCAGAAATGTAAATTTTTAGAAGTGAGGACACCTGATAAAGCTATTAAGAAGCATTTTGGATTCAAAGTTTGGCAGATGGCGTATAATGCTGGAAAATGTGAACTTGTCCACTTTGGCAGGAAGAACAGAAAAGCAGATTTTTTTAAATGGGGAGAAATTGCAGAACTCTGAGGTACCAAGGGATCTGGGTGTCCTGGTACATGAATCAAAAGCAGTTAGTATGCAGGTACGACAAGTGATTAGGAAGGCAAATGGGATGTTGGTGTTTATTGCAAAGGGAATGGAAAAGAAAAGGTGGAAGGTTTTGCTACAGTTGTTCAGGGCATTGGTGAGGCCACACCTAGAATGCTGTGTCTACTTAGTTAAGAAAGGACATCGCTGCATTGGAAACAGTTCAGAGAATGCTTACTCGACTGATTCTTAAAGGGGTTATCCCATGAGGAAACATTGGAGTTTAGGAGAATGAGAGGTGATCTTATTGAAACATATAAGATCCTGAGGGGCCTTGACAGGGTGGATGCTGAAAGGATGTTTCCCCTGTGGGAGACTAGAACTAGGATATACAGTTGAAAAATAAAGGGTCTCCCATTTAAGACAAAGATAAGGAGACATTTTTTCCCCCTCTCACGAGCGTCACGAGTCTGTGAGTTCCACAAGGAAGAGTTCCTTACCCAGAGAGCGATGATGACAGGGTCATTGAATATCTTTCAAGGCTGAAAAAGGTAGATTCTTGATTGTCAAGGGAAAGGGGGAGGAAGAACAATGGATGCAAGGCCATAATCAGATCAGCCATGATCTTACTGAATGGCAGAGCAGCTTGAGGGGCTGAATGGCCTACTCCTGTTCCTATTCTGTTATGTATAAATGGACATATAATACAAAGCAGAGATAATGCTAATAGTGAGAGCAGCATGCCTCTTCAACCAAACAGAAAAATCCTGAGAGAGACAGAACCAGGAGATACAAGTTTCAATTTTAAATTCAATGTAGAATCATGTACAGAGAAGGAAAGAAAGGTGGGATTAAGAGACAGATGAGGTTGGGGAAAAAAATTTGAAAAAAGGCTATAATAAAATATCCAACAATAATTAAAATCTGAAGGAATGAGACTCCAAACTTCTAGAAGTAAAATTTTAAATGATAGTAAGGTTATTTGACAGTAATTAAGACTCATCATTATGTTATCTAATAAAACAGAATACAAAATAGAATCAAATCTTTCCTCATTTAACTTCAATGACGAGTTCAAAAAGCTGCACTGAATATTACATACTTACCAACCAGACTCATCTGCAGTGTCTATCTTCTGTTCTTTGTCTACTTGGATATTTTTAGTGACACCTATAAAAGGGCAGCAGCTTATTAGTTCAAATGCGGACAACGATCAAAGCACAGCAAACAGCACTGAAGGCCATTTTCTAGGAACACCGTCTGTTCAACTAACTAAATACATGAGTTCAGAACGAGCATATGTATATTCATTCAGTTTGTAAAATCTCACATTTGTAACCCTTGCGTGCAACACTTCAATAACATTGTAGGATATAACCTCCTAACCTTTGAAAAGTTACTCTATGATTCAGACACGAGAATTGCAAGAAATAATGTGAGCACATACAAATACCTAAATTAAATATTAAGCTTTAATAAATTAGACATACAATGTAAAATTCATTCAACTGTGGCTTTTCTTGCACCTACAATAAAGGTTCAAAGCAGGTTCCACAAAACCCAGAGCTAACACAGTCTCTTACAATTTACCTGGTGATACCATGCCCTTACCCAGAAACACAATACCACCAAGCCCTTGATGTATCCAGCAAGCCCTTAATGTTTAAAATGTTTAATGTACCTGTCAATACAATGCCTTTCTTATTCTCTACTCTCTAACACCAGTTGTATGTTTCAAATGAAATATGAATTCTTAGTCTACTCTTAGTCATAAAGATGCTTTAGTCATACAATGCCCAAATTGGTTCTGAGTCAATGATAATATAATCACCCAAGAGGCATTCTGTTCACAATTTTGGTGTCATATTCGACCTCGAAATAAGCATCTGATCACGCATCCGTGCCATCATTAAGACCACCCATTTCCATTTCTTTAACATCGGCTGACCTCCTCACCCACCTCGGCCCTTCTGCTGCTGAGATCCTCATTCATGCCTTTGTTGACTCTACACATGCTATTCCAATGCATACCTGGCTGATCTCCCGCATTGTATCCTGTATAAAACCAAGGTCATCCAAAACCGTACTGTCTGAGTCTCAACTGGTATCATCTCCCGTTTACCTAGCACATCTGTGCTCACTGACCTAAATTGGCTCAGTCTAGCAATATCTTGATTTAAAAAATTTTTACCCTTGTTTTCAAATCCCACCCTGATCTTGCCCCCCTCCCTATCTCTAATCTCCTCCAGCCCAACCCTCCAAGATATCTGCATCTTCTAATTGTGGCCTCTTGTGCATTCCCAATTATAAACTGCTCCACTATTGGTGGCCATGTTTTCAGTTGCCTTGGCCTCAACCTCTGGAAATCACTCCCTACACCTCTCCATGTCTTGATCTCACTTCCATCCCTTAGGACACTCTTTAACACCTACCTCTTTGACCAAGCTTTTGATCATCTGACTCAAGATATCATGTGTCTAGGCATCATATTTTGTTTCACAATGCTCCTGTGAAGCTCCTCTGGTTGTTTGGTTATGTTAAAGGCACTATATAAATATAAGCTGCTGTAACAATGTCAATGTCCTGAGCTATCAGAGACTAGTCATGTCTCTTGGAAGAGTCATACATCAAACGCACCACACCCCTGCCCAGCACACCCCGCCCGAACACCATTCGCCTCCCCTCCAACACCCCAGCACCTTTGCCTGCTCCACCGCCCTCCCCTTTACCCACTCCCCAGCCCCCCGACCCTTTCTCACACCACCGCCCCTTCCACCCCTTTACCCGCCCCCTCTGCCCCTTTACCCGCTCCCTGCCCCTTTACCCACCCCTTTACTCGCTCCTTTACCCACTCTCCCCCGCCCCTTTTACCCACTCCCCCTCCGCCCCTTTTACCCACTCCCCCTCCGCCCCTTTTACCCACTCCCCCTCCACCCCTTTTACCCACTCCCCCTCCACCCCTTTTACCCACTCCCCCTCCGCCCCTTTACCCACTCCCCCGTTCCCCACCCCTTTACCCACTCCCCCGTTCCCCACCCCTTTACCCACTCCTCCGTTCCCCACCCCTTTACCCACTCCCTCCACCCCTTTACCCACTACCCCTCCGCCCCTTTACCCACTCCCCTGCTCCCCGCCCCTTTAACCACTCCCTCCGCCCCTTTACCCACTCCCCTGCTCCCCGCCCCTTTACCCACTCCCCTGCTCCCCGCCCCTTTACCCACTCCCCCCGCCCCTTTACCCACTCCCCTGCACCCCGCCCCTTTACCCACTCCCCCTGCCGCCCCGCCCCCCGGTCGTGTCTCTCTCACTCACGCTTCAAGTAGATCATGTTCTCCTTGGGGTTTGCTCCCACCCAGGCCAGCGAGTCTCCCACCGGGAGCCGACACTGAGAGCACATGAAAACCACCGGCAGATCCGAATCTCCGCTGATAAAAGTGCACGAGTCCTTATTGTCCGCTTCATCATCCGTTAACAGATCCACCGTCACTCCCGCCATCTTTCAAACTGCCAACCAGGCGTGCACTGAGCATGCGCAGGAGCCCGCTTTATAGCGATTTATTGTGCGCGTGCGCAGTCGAGCGCAGGGGTTCTTGCCGATGTTTGCAATGTTTTTTTAAATACAATGGGTGTCCACTCCCACCTTACCCAAAGCCCTGACAAACACCCTTCCAGGGGCAGGGCAACACTAACACAAAACAAATGACCCGGTCAGTGTAATTGTTTTCCTGAATACCATAAAACCAGAATTAATAAGCCATTTCTGTATCACAGTCATACTGTGGTAATTGAGAATGTTCCTTTCCAGGGTGCAAGCCTGGACAAAATTTATGGAGACCCTAGCTGGGCTGCCCAGCAGGGTCTCGTCTCCACCTCCCTGGTTGAGTCCAAAGGAATTCAGAGCACTTGGTTTGGCAACAGCCTCATTGCAGGGGTTGCCAGAAAAATGACACATTTAGACACCAGTCCATTCTTGGGCTCCACTCCAATTTTTTTGTCAGTGTTTACTCTCTTAGCCTTCAACTCCCCTGAGATGCCCACCAGGCAGTGGAGCGATTTGCCTATAGCTGGAAGTTTTGGTTCACAAGTACCAGGACAGGTCAACATGTTGGTGGGCCTGGGGACAAAACCACCTCTGAGTTCCTCTGAAGCTTTAGCCTGAGGCCACGAGGAACCCAGTTTCTTTGTTGCCACAAGGAGGCACAGCTGACTTGTTGATGGAGAGACTTACACATTTGGCTCTCTTTTTCACATTGCTGTTAGCCAGAGGTGTGGACTGAAAATGAGAAGCAAACTAATACACCAAAGCAGAAAGAAGGCTAATTCTCTTCACCCACACACTAGCCACATCACATTAACCCTTTGGATACATGTACAGCGCTGACTGTGATACAGATCACCTGCTGGTGTGCACCAGGATGAGGATACAAGCCTTGACGTTTTTAAAGAAGAAATGCCATTCTCGTATCAAGGCCAACCACACTGCCTACCCAGATATAAACCAACAGTTCCATGACTCAATTGAACAGGCACTCTCCAGCATTCCCACACACAGTGCAAAAGTGAAATGGAACATATTCCAAGCAGCATTTACAGTACCACTCTCTCAACACATTGGAAGCAAGAGCTAATGCTGACTGGTTCAAGGCTAACAGCTGCTGCCATAGTGTTTTCATGACAGTGTTATAAATTTTGAAAACTGTATTCTTAAAGTTACATTTAAAAAAAGCAGTGACCAACTTAAAAATGGCTCCCAGGACAGCCTGCTGGAATTGTGGATTTCAGACTGGGTCTCATCTTTTGACACAAAAAAAGGCAATCTTTAATTTATGACTCATCTCGTTCAGCAGATAATGAAGTCTCAACGCCACATTGTGGGAATGTAAATTTCACCTTGGCACGAACATAGGGTTTGGCCACTTCAAACACTGCAGGTAATGACTTCTGGTCGCTAATTAATAATATACCCCTGCCTTTCTTGGAAAGTGACTTAACAATTTTGACCAGGTCACATGGTACAACAGGCCATCTTGGTTTGCCTGCCAAGAATAATATAAAAACGCAGCTACCTAGCGAGAGAACCATCTTGAAGTGTTAGGAAATAGAGATAGTTTAAGTAAGTCATATTTGTATTTGTAGGAATTAATTTTAGCTTTAAAGTTTAAGTTTGATTTGTATTTCTGCATTTGTGTGTTAACAAAGAGCCAAGTTGAGTTTTAGTTTCACTTTAAAAAGTGCTTGCATTTCTAATGGGAGTTTTACAACGTTGCAGCTAAGCTAAACAAACAAGAGTAGAAAAACGAGAGGCCATAGTTTTAGGCTAAGGGGTCGTAGATTTAAATCAGAGATGAGGAGGAATTACTTTTCTCAAAGGGTCGTGAATCTGTGGAATTCACTACCGCAGAGTGCAGTGGATGCCGGGACGCTGAATAAATTTAAGGAGAAGATAGACAGATTTTTAATTAGTAATGGGTTGAAAGGTTATGGGGAGAGGGCGGGAAATTGGAGTTGAGGCTGAAATGAGATCAGCCATAATCGTAATGAATGGCAGGGCAGGCTTGAGGGGCTGAATTGCGTACTCCTGCTCCTAGTTCTTATGTTCTATGTAACAGTGCTGTTGCCCAGCAACAGGGGTCCAGAGAGGCAGGCCCCTCCCACAGACACACACACGAAGAACTAGAAAAGCAGTTTTCAGTTAGTTTTTGAAAGACAGCTGCTAGGCAGAAGCAGCCTGGAAGGGACAAATAGCTAGTTCCAAGCTAAAGTTGGTTGAAAGTAGCTGCCAGAGAGAGACTGGAGCAAAAGGGACAGATTGCCAGTCCCAAGCTAAAGAAGAAAGTCCTCAAGAATCCAGGGAAGAAACAGGAGAAAGTCCCAAGCAGACCTTCTAGCCAAAGGAAGGACAGGAACCTGGAAAAGGGCCTGTTAAGTGAAGTTAAGAGTGAGCCAAACGCTCTAAGCTTCAGATTTAAAGAGACAAAAACTGCAGAGAGCAGATTATTTTTTATTCATGGGATGTGGGGTGTTACTGGCTAGGCTAGCATTTATTGCCCATCCATAACTGCCATTGTTCAGAGTAAACCACATTCCTGTGGGTCTGGAGTCACATGTAGGTCAGACCAGGTAAGGACAGCAGATTTCCTTCCCTAAAGGACATTAGTGAACCACATGGGTTTTTACAACAATTAGCAATGTTTTCATGGTCATCATCAGACTTTTAATACTAGATTTTTATTGAATTTCACCATCTGCCATGGTGGGATTTGAACCTGGGTCCCCAGAGTATTACACTGGGTCTCTGGAATATTAGTCCTTTGACAGTGCCACTATACCACCACCTCCCCACAAGTTTAGATTTAAAGTAAGAACAGCTTGCAAGAGACCAGAAAGTTCAGAGAGATGGCTGAAGGTCTGTAACTCTTTACTATGGGCAAGTAAAGCAGTGGTGTACTGTTGGTGGCTGAGTCAGTGAGAGAGAGTGCATGGAAGACAGCTTGAAGGCATGTGGTGACCCAGGGGAGAAGAACACAGGAAGAAGTGTTCGAAACCCTGGAAGTGAACCCTTGCAGAAGGCATCTGAGAGAAAACGTTGTTTTGGGAAAAGATTCCAAAGTGAGTTCTTGGAGAGTGGAAATTGAAAACCCTCATGTGAAAGACAGAGTATAGTGAGACTGGTTGGCTCATGGTGGGACAAACGTCTGGGGGAGTTGAGGAGAGATCCATAACATATGTTTGAGGTGGCATCTATCACTTGGTTTCATAGTGTGGTGTGTCCGACCACAGGTCATCTATTGGTACATGGACTGTGTATTTACTGTGGACATTAGAGTATAAAATAACTTTTGTAACTTGTGTTATCCTTACAAATCTGCATATATCTGTGAAGGTATCGTTGTGGGTGAAGGAGTATTGTAATATAGTTCACCTTTTCTTGTTTAATAAATGTTTTATTCTTTTGTTAAAAGTGCATCAGCTGACACTTGTGATTCTGTTCAGTAGTTACTCTCCATGTATCTAACCAAACAAATAAGTTAGGATCTATCAAGCCAGGTTCCACCCTGGGATCAGGCTTGTCTAGTAGCAACCTCAGCTGGGATCATAACAGGAGACCCATCTTGAAACAGCTGCACATGGGGAGAGAGGGACCAACAAGCACAGCCACTGAACTGCTGCAATCAGCCAGACTAAAAAAAGAGCCACACCATAGTTCCTTGAAAGCAAACTAAAGAAATCCCTCTCTCCCTGCATCTGGTTCCATCTTCCAGCTTACGTGAGAAAGACTTTGGGAGCCATTGCAGCCACGGAGTCAATTCTACAACTTCAAGCCCTTTATTTCAGACAACGCGACATCTTGACTTTAAAAACATATCAAGCCTACAATGAACAATGCAGACTGAACTCGATTCACATTTATAAGCATCATTTTAGTTTCATCTACAACTAATCTTTGCATGTGTATGTGTTAGTAACTTTATCTTTTCTTAACTAACTTCCAAAGCAATAAAGTGAAATAAACTAATATTTTCTTGTTAAGTAAAAGGCTTTGCTGCTGGGTTATTTTAGATTGAATTTCTCATTCTATGGGTAAGAAAATACACACCTACATTGCTCATGGGTGACTTTGGGGAAAGACCTTTTAAAGGTGATGTTATTGAAGCCAAGTGATCCACTTTCATTAATTACAAGAGAGACCCGAGCTAGAAAACTCTGAATGTAGTAAGAACTGCTCGAAGTAAAGTCCAACAAACTGCTAAGTGATTTGCTGATGACTACTGGTTACAGTTCTGCCAGAATATCCAGATGTCCTTCGACACAGGGAATATCAGGAGCTTGTATGAAGGGATCAAAAAGGCAACAGGTCCATCAGCAATGGCTCCACTGAAAACAAAGGCAGGGGAGGTCATCACTGACTGCAATAAATAGTTGGAGAGATAGGTGGAACACTAGCTTGAGATGTAATCTTTAGATTATAGGAAAGATGTGAACGCATGGGAGAGAGTGCAGAACAGGTTTACAAGAATGGTCCCAGAGATGAGAAACTTCAGTTATGAAGAGAGACTGGAGAGGTTGGTACTGTTCTCCTCAGAGAGGAGGAGGCTAAGAGGAGATTTAATAGAGGCGTTCAAAATCATGTAGGGGCTGGATAGAGTAGATAAGGAGAAACTGTTCCCTCTCATAAAAGGATCAAGAATGAGAGGGCACAGAGTTAAAGTGATTTGCAAAAGAAGCAAATGCGATGTGAGAAAAAATTTTCACTGTGAGTGGTTCGAGTCTGGAATGCACTGCCTGGAAGTGTGGTTGAGGCAGGTTCAGTTGAGGCATTCAAGAGGGCATTAGATGATTATTTGAATAGAAACAATGTGTAAGGGTACAGGGAAAAGGCAGGGCAATGGCACTAGGTCATAATGCTCATTTGGAGAGCAGTTGTGGGTACAATGGGCCAAATGGCCTCCTTCTGACCGTGACAATTCTGTGATTCTGTGATAGAATGCTCCATTGTTGCTAAATTATTAGACTGTTTATCTGATATCCAGTTTTGGATAAGCAGAAGTTTCTTCCAAGTTAATATTGGAAAGACTGAAACCATTGTCTTTCATCCCTGCTCCAAAATCCCCTAGCCACTGTCTTCATCCCTCTCTCTAGCAACAGCCTGAAAGTAAATCAGACTGTTTGCAAACTTTTTGTCATTTTGACCCTGAAGTGAGCATCCGATCATACATCCATGCCATCACTAAGACCACCTATTTCCAACTCTGGGACATCACCCAGCTTTGCACCTGCCTCTGCTCATCTGCTGCTGAAACCCTCGTCAATGCCTTTCTTACTTCGAGAATTGATTGTTCCAATGCACTTGTGGCTTTCCTTCAACATTCTAACCTCTGCAAACTTGAGGTCATCCAAAGCTCTGCTGACTGTATCCTTACTCACACCAAGTCCCATTCCCCTAACACCCCAGTGCTCGTTGACCTACATTAGTGCCTAGTTATACAACATTTTGATTTTAAAATTCTGATGTTTTCAAATCCCTCCATGTTCTTGCCCCTCCCTCTGTAATCCCCTCCAGCCCCATAACCCTCTGAGATATTTGTGCTCCTCTAATTCTGGCCTCTTAAGCTTCCCAGATTTTAATTGCTCCACCAGACGGCTGTGCCTTCCTAGGCCCTAAGCTTTGTGATTCCCCCCATGAGCCTCTGCGCTTCTCTACCTCTCTTTTGCCCTTTGAAATGTTCCTTAAAACCAACCTTTGACCAATCTTTTGGCCGTTTGCTTGATGTCTAATTTTGCTTCATAATGCTCATGTGATGTGCCTTGGAATGTCTTATTTTCTTAAAGGCACTGTATTAATATGAGTGTTACCTTTATCAACCTTCTCTGTTACTTCATTAATTAGTTTAGTCTAACACAAATTTCCTTTTACAAATTTTATATTGGCTGACCCTCAATGTATACAACAGGGCACAGATAATACTAGTTAACAAGTGCTAGCCTTTGCTCAAGGATGGCATTTGAGTCTCTGAACCAAAATGTTCTGGATTCTAAGCTCCACTCTAGGCAATATTTTTATTATTTCACAGGACATCATTGGCTATGACAGCGTAGCTTTTAAATTGCCCATTCCTAATTGGCCATGAGACGGTGGTATTGATCCACCTTCTTGAACTACTGCAATTCATGTGGTGCAGTTAGGAAGGGAGCTCCAGGATTTTGATCCAGCGACAGTGAAGGAATGTTGATATAGTTCCTACTCAGGGTGGCGTGTGGCTTGGATGGGGACTTGCAGAGTGCATAGACATTCAGTACAGTTATCAGGGAGTGCTGCACTGCCAGATGTGCTACCTTTCAGATAAGGCTTTAAACAGGGGCCTTGTGGGCTTCTCAGGTGGACATTAGCGAACCCCTAGTACTTTTTGGAAAATGGGCTGGGGAATTCCTCCAGTGCAGCTTTGTTCTCCAGAAAGGATATAAATTGGTCCCTGGGATGAGGGGTTGTCCAGTGATGAGAAGCTAAGTAAATTGGGCTTATATTCTCTAGAGTTTAGAAGAATAAGAGGTGATCTCATTGAAACCTACAAAATCCTGAAGGGGCAAGATAGGGCAGCCGCTGAGTGATTATTTCCACTGTTTGGAGAAACTAAAATGTGGAGGCACAGTCCCAGGATAAGGGGCCAATCATTTGGGATTGAGACAAGGAGAAATTATTTCAGTCCAAGGGTTGTGAACCTTTGGAATTCAGTACCCGAGGGGGTTCTGGATGCTCCATCGTTGAATAGATTAAGGCTGGGATAGACAGATTTTTGGTCTCTCAGGGAATTAAGGAGAGCAGAGGGAAAATGGAGTTGAAGCTCAAAATCAGCCACGATCGTATTGAATGTTAGAAAAGGCTTGACCGGCCCTATGGTTTACTCCTGCTCCTATTTTTTGTGTTTTTGTGCTGTATTCCTTTGTAGTCTTTATCCCTCGACCATCATCATCAAAACAGATTATCCAGTCATTTATCTTATTTATGTTTGTGAGACTTTGCATGCAAAGTGCCTGGTGTGTTTCCCTATATTACATTGACAACTGCACTTCTAAACTATTTGAAAAGCTGTACAGTGCTGTGGGATGTCCTAAGGTTGAGAAAAGTACTACTTAAATGGAAGTTTTTTCTTTAACCTTCCTTACTGTTCCAAAGTTTGTTCTACCCTTTTCCCATTACTTGCCATAACTTTCTCCCCATCTCTCCTGAATTATGTGGCTTGTGCTGGTCACAGTTCTGTGAGCATAACAGCTCTGTAGTACTCCACTAAACTAAATCTGTTTTTCCAGAGTCATTGTTATCAGTATTATTTTTGGATTAACATTTAATATAACATCAAATGTAACAACAATGGATGAATTGGAAGGGGTCACCCACTTCAAGTTACTTATCAGTTTTAGTGAAGTACCAAAAACTAACTCTAGTATCCAGATGTTGGATGAAGAGTCTTCTGAATCTACATTTTCATGTCTCCTTTTCAGTGCCCCTGGATGATGTCCATTAACTTTGGGATATTGAACTTTCCCCACTAATTTCCTTCAGAATTTTGTCTTTGTGTAAACCGTTTGCTGGTCGATAGCAAACATCAGTTTCTCTCTTGCTCTTTCTACTCACTATAATTCGGTCATGTCTTCTGCTGTTTAATTCAATCTATTTGTAAGCATTCTATCTTCTCTTACCAGCTAAGGCCACTCTCAAATAGTTTAACCCTTAGACTACAAGAAGGTCTGGGTGACCTGAGCCAGGTAATTTCAGATTACACATTGCTTTGTTGAAACAAAATGCAGTACTACAGATGTCAAGAGCAGCTTTAGTGCTGCAAAAGTGACCCTAAAATACAAAATTAAATAGTTAATGCAGGGTTTAATGACAGGCAAGGGAATCAAGGAGAAAGGTGAGCTTGTTACACAGTAGATTAGTTGTTGTAGTAACATCAATGAATGATGAACCCCAGTTCTCAGTGGGAATTTGAAAATGCAATTGTCAGTGATGTGAGGAGAGTTTTTTTTTCGAGAAATGGAAGGGTTGGGTTGGAATGGGAGAGAGAGTTATGAATGGTGAGGGATACAAGGAAGTAAGCAAATGTAGCCCTGCCTGTAATTAAGTCAACGTGAATAGAGAGGCAAATGGCCTGGTCAGGAGTCTGGCCAGGAATTTGGGTTGGAGTTTATGTGGAAGAAAAGATTAAGGGAGGATAGGAGGGAAGTGAACTCAGTGGGGAGAGGCTGAGGGAGGAAACAGTGAGGATATCTTTGTGGGAAATTTGACCTAAGGCTTGAATGAATGGTAGAGAATGAGCATTTTAAGGGAGACAGGAGTGATGGAACAAGGTAAAGTGTTCAAAGACGGTTAAGGTGCCAGACGAGTTGAGGGACAGGTCAAGGTGACATTTGGTGATAAGGACAGTAGTGTTACTTTGGCAATTTGGGTGGGGAAGGTGATGGAAGGTATAACCAGGTCAGGCAGGCTTCAGTAAAGGGCATAGTGTAATCACCCATGACTCAAGTTTATGTTCAGATCATAATATCAATACAATCATCCACAATAAGGTTATGGATAACAAGGGTATTGTTCCCAAGTGAATTGATATTCTGAATGGAAATGCAGAGAGCAGTGACATGATCAGTGACAGTCCACAGGATCAGCGTTGGGAGGAGTAAGTGGGACAGGTAGAAATTTGGCAAGGTTTCCCAGTGGGAAGGTTGGTGAGAGAGCAAAGTTGGGGTTGCTGCTCATAAGGAGGCAGCAACAGATGTCTTTATTGGCCCTTTCGAGAATGCCTGGACAGGCATAATGGGAAGCTGTGGGATTATCCAAGAGGGAGTAAAGTCTGATGGGCAGGACAATAGAAAGCAATGTTCTAGTGGGCAGTTGAATAGGGAGCAATGTTCCCTGTAAGTTGTGTAGCGAAAAGACCCACACAGGCCACAAACAAGTCAACCCCTTTAAGTGGCTGCACAAAAAAGTTTAAAGGACTATGCACTTAAATAAACCATCTGCGTGCTTCAAAAATTTTTTTAGAGAATATGTTGATAGGAAGATAGAAGAATAGTGAAGATTGGGGTAAGAAAAATACTCTGGGCGGGGGAAAGAATGGGGATATGACTGGGAAGGCAAGAAGATAGGGAGGAAGAGCCCAAAAGATATAAAGAGAAAAGAAAAGGAGAAGTAATGGGCTTGTATGCAAAATGACAGCAAAAAAGTGCACACAATTAACTCAAGGAATCTCAAATTACATATGCATGCGAATATAAGTATAGGATAGAGATGAGACAATGAGAGAGAATTCAAGATTAAAGTCCTGTGGTGGGATGAAGTTAACTTGTAAGTAAGGTGGAGTCAGCATGGGGAACTGATAAACTGTTGTCCAGGCTTGGAAAGAGGTGTGAGGGTGAGGGAGCCTGGAAGCTGTGTTTGGGTGGATTATTGGGATGGACTGTTAGAAGTATTGCTGTGGAAAATGGATAGCCGAGGAGTCGTGGAGAATCAACCATGATGCAGCGTAAATGATCCAAGTGGACCAGATTGAAAGAGAATGGGAACCAGCAGAAAATGGCTCAGATTATTACATTTCTGGTGCATCTAAAGTCAGCAGTGTCATTCCAGAAATACTTAACGTATATTTGAAACCTATTTCATTGTGTAAATAACTGCAAGGAATCATTGAATGGTTACAACGCAAAGGGAGACTAATTGTGGCTGAGAGCATCTCAGCTGGTCTAACTCCCATGCCTTTCCCCATAGTCCTGCGAGTTATTTTGTCTTCAGGTGTTTACCCAATTCACTTTGGAAAGCCACGATTGAATCTGCCTCCACCACACTAAGGCAGATCATTCCAGATCCTAACCACTCGCTGTGTAAAAATGTTTTTCTTCATGTCACTGCTGGGTCTTTTGCCATTCACCTTGGGGGGTGGTGGGGGGTTGGGGGGGGGGTGGGGGGGGGGATTTTCTGCACCCACCTGCTGCTGGGATCATCTCGTCCCATTGCAAGTCAATGGACTCCTGGTTGGGGCATTGCCTCACCTGTGGCAGGTCCTAACCATGACGGGGCCAGAAAATCCTGGCCCTTATATCATTGTTGTGAGCGGTCCATGGGCGAGCTCCCCCAGTTTGTTAACTTCCCAAAAGGGACCCCAATTTTGTTATGGTCCTGGTGGAAGGAGGAATGAGCTGGCTCTCCTTCTTTATTCAACACCCTCAGTTGGTCGCAACAAGGTTAATTTAAAAGGGATCCCTTCCCCCGTGGATGCCATTTCCCAGTCCAAATGTATTTACTTTTAGAAAGAGGGTGAAGGTGCATCAGTTACAGTAGAAGGGCAGCGAGGGTGGCTGCTGGGGACTCGGAGGCTGCTGGGGGTGAGAAGGAGGAGGTCGGAGAGGTCAATGTAGATGTGGTGGGATTTTCAGGAATGAAGGGGACATGCACCTGGACATCTTAAAATGGCAAGGATTTGTGTTTGTGGATGACGTTAGGGAGGCGGAGAGTGGTGTCGGGGGGGTGGGGGGTCCACGGTGATACTGGAAAGGACAGAGGTAACGGGAGACGGGGGAGCTGATTAAAAACTTCACTACGACCATGGTTTTCAAATCCAAAGTGAGGGGAGCCTTGTGTTGGACGGACACAGGTGCTGAATGGGAGTGCGATCAGTGAGTGGGCGGAGATACAGGTCAGATCAGATGGACATCTGAAAGAGAACCCCAGCAGGCAGCATTGAAAATGCTCAGGACTTTGGGATGAGTGTGATGGATGAAGGCTCCATATGCATGGGAGAATGCTTGCATTTTTTAAAAATTCATTCACGCAACCTGGGCTTTGCTGGCTGGGCCAGCATTTATTGTCCATCCCTAGTTGTCCTTGAGAAGCTGGTGGTAAGCTGCCTTCTTGAATCGCTGCAGTTCATGTGGTGTAGGTACACCCACAGTGCTGTTAGGAAGGGAGTTCCAGGATTTTGACCCAGTGACAGTGAAGGAACGGTGATATATTTCCAAGTCATGATGCTGAGTGACTTGGAGGGGAACTTCCAGGTGGTGTACCCATCTATCTGCTGCCCTTGTCCTTCTAGGTGGTAGTGGTCGTGGGTTTGGAAGGTGCTGTCAAAGAAGCCTTGGTGAATTCCTGCAGTGCATCTTGTAGATGGTACACACTGCAGCTACTGTGCGTTGGTGGTGGAGTGGGTGAATGTTTGGGGATGTGATGCCAATCAAGTGGGCTGTTTTGTCCTGGATGATATCCAGCTTCTTCAGTATTGTGAGAGCTGCAGTCATCCAGTCAACTGGATGGAGTATTCCATCACGTTCCTGACTTGTGCCTTATAGATGGTGGACAGGCTTTGGGGAGTCAGGAGGTGAGTTACTCATCGCATGATTCCTAGCCGGAGCATGTCTGGAATATGAGGCTCTGATAGGCCCTGCCAAACATGCTTCTGCCTCCAGAATCACACGTGGTCCGGCCGCGTGCAGCTGAATTGCTTATGGGAAGGGAAAGGGGGTGGTTTGCAGGGGGAGGACTCACGAAGTCTGTGAGTGAAGCTGAAAGACAACATTACACATTATTCAGTGAAAGTGAATATATTTTCAGATTTTAAAGTGACAAAATATGTTCACCTGTGCAACCACTTGTGATCAGAATTTCTTAACTTTACTAGGCCAACCACTTCTTCTAGATGCTGTGCTGACATCCACAGAGACAGCCTGTGCAATAGTTGGCCCTATTGCCTCAGATGACTTAGGCATGCGTGCTTTGGAGAGCCGAGGCCTTGAGGGCCCCGGCTAGCTTTGGCTGTCTTCCTGTGGGCCAGCTGCTCCATCTGTGGTGACAGGGGCTGAGGTTGAGGGGGTCAAAGGCTAAGGGGACTCGGAGGGAGCAGACAGCCTGTACAATTACTGAGTAGGTGAGCCAGGGGTGTCCAGCTGCTGCCCCTCCTCCCTTTGGGTGCCCGAGGGCCCAGGCCCGATACCTTGAAGGGAAGGAGCACCTGGAGGTACATCAAGGTGTTCCTGCATTGCTACCACAATGGAATGCAGGTCTGTGTGCATCTCTGCGTTCTGCTGGACCAGGGTCTCTATGTGTCTGCCATCTTTCCCATGGAGACCTCTATACACGCATATGTGGGCACCACTTCATCAGAGAGCAGACGAAAGCTCTCCTCCAACATGTGAGCCAGTCTGTTGATGGCTTCCAACATCTCTGTGTGATGTTCCCCCACCTTCTGCTGAATCTCCATGATGAGTTGGAAGGCCAAATCCAGAGGCTCGACATCTGCCTTGGACATCACAGGTGCCTCTTCCCCAACAGTCCTCCGACTGCTGGGGAGCTCGGCTGAACCTGCCTACTCCTGCTGCAGACATATGTGGAGGGTGTGGGTAAGCGCTGTGATGGGTCTTCCAGGCTGCTTACTTCCAGTTCTTTAAGGAGGTAGTGTCCTCTTGGCTGGAGGTAAGGATGTGGATGGAGCTCAGGGATTGGCTGGCTGAGGGTGTCGGTTGCTTGGCAGAACTCCCTGCGAACCAAAGTTGAGATAATTAGTGCATGGCAGTCCAGTCAAAAGCACGAGAGAAAACACTCACAGCTGCATTGAGAGAGATATGATCGGGTGCAGGATCCTCATGTGGGTGTTCGCCACTGATCTCACTGTCGCCACAGGCATGGTCCATGTCCTCACCAGTCAGCACAATGGTACATACCTCAAAACGAGTGAAGAGCCTCATGTGGGCCACTCCACGCACCCCCCCCCCCCCCCCCCCCCCCCCCCCCCCCCCCCCCCCCCCCCCCCCCAAGTCTGGGACCTCTCCCTGCTGTTGTGAGCCATCTTCTCCTGCATGAAAACAGATGGAGAGAGTGTGAGCAGGATGCATGGCATTGTGTGGAATGTTTGTGTGGTGAGCGGAGCCATGGTCAGGATGAGGGAATGAGCTCCAGAGGATATGAGCCTGATGGAGATGTGAGGGTTTGTGTGAGAGTTAGTTGTGTTGTCCCTTAAGGTGTGAGATCCCTGCGGATGTGTGATAGGTTTGTGAACGAGTGTGTTGAGAGTGATGAGGTGGCTGACTTACCCTGAGAGCATTCATCCACTTCCTGCACTGGATGGCTGACCTCCTCTGTGCTCTGGTAGCACTGACCACCACTGCCACTGCCTCCCAGGTGACTCTGGTGGACCTCTTGTGGCCAGAGCGGGGCAGAGGTCATCACGGAGTCCTTCCACTGCATTCAGCAGGTTCTCCAGAGAGACATCACTAAATTTGGAGGCTGCCGCCTTCTCGGCTTTCAGGTCCATCTGTCACCTGGAGAAGACCTGGTTTGAAGACATGAAGTGGTCATGCGTTCTGGTGTGTTTTAAGTATGGCACCCAGAGTGAGGAAAGGCAGAGGTCACCGCGAGGTGAACAAATCTGAGCCCACCCACCAGCAATTCAGCATGTTTCCCGTGAATGAATAATTAAAGAGGCTGGGCACCGCATTGCATAGGAAATACTTCTGTACAGGAATTATTGGGTAGATTCACCTCTGCTAAAATGAGTTGGGAATGACTACCATCAGTCATCAACTGTGAAAGCAGACTGGTGAATCATCTCTTGGCATTTGAAGCTTATTAATGGAAGTTACATAAAAACAAGATTGGGCAATTATCCTTTCAGCTTTTGCTCCATTTTTATGTACATATGCCTGACACATAGTTGAGGAAGTGAATTTTCCATATGTGAAATTGTGAGCAGAAAAGCCCACAATGTGATTCTGCACCGCAGTGTTTTCCTACTAGGATTGAAAATATACTTTGTCCACAGGGAGTGCATATCAGGAATTCCAGTATGGGTCCCATAATTTTCTGTCCATTAAAATGAATGGGCAGAAAATTGTGTGGTGTACCTTGCCGGTATTTCCAATATGTACTCCTGGAAGTGAGAATTTGTGTTAGAAATGAGACATTGAATAATAAGTACATAAATTTTAGAAGTCATGCCAACAGAAGTCACTCAGATCAAGTATGAGGAAAGTCCAGGGGAAATTAGGAATACTTGGTGGAAACAAATTGCTGTAAGTAAACAGGAAAGAAATTCTCTCAAGAGTCTGTACATACTGCCATCAATCAGCTTGTGGTAAAACAAAAACTCCTACTAAGAAAAACAGTGCAATCTGGAATTCAGATCAGTGTTCATTAACTTTATATGGCAGATGGAAACAAGGGTCACAGGGAAGACCAACAATGGATGTTTCATGTCTTGAAACTATGTTGTAGGAGTATTGCTGGAAAAAGAGACACACTGTTGAACCTTTTTGTCCTGCACTCATCAAATGGAGCAACAATTTATGCTACATGAGAAAAGGGTGCTGATTGGTTGGCAAGTCAGCTCTGATTGATCAAGGCATTACAATGGAAAATGCTTCAGGGGAGCTATTGTCCCTCATACTTCTGTTTAATTCAAAAACATGCAATGCCTGGACATTGCCCGCAGAGGACAGGTTCCTGCATATGAATATATGTAGCTACTAACAAGTGTAAGTGAGCTACGTAGTGAGCACAACTGATAATCTTAAATTGGTTGTTAGTGTAATTCTTAGCATACTCTGGACTGTTCAGCAAGTGCTGACCCAATCATGGAATCACAGCTAATGTTAGATATTATGTTCTGAGTTTTGCAAGCTCAGGCAGGCTGAGTATGGCCAATAGTCTGCCTACTGCGAAAAGCTGAAGGGGCGTGCTGTTTGATATGATCCACCAGGCGTTGAGACTTTTGGCCTACGTACCTAGCATTGCACCAGCACTGAAATTCATCTACCGCATGCTCAATTGTGTGGTAGGAGGAACGTATTTTTGGCTTGAAGGCAGCATTTTGTTAGTGGGAAATACCGCACCTGTTGCTACTTCCTATTAGTAGCATGAAACAGCTTAGATACCTAAAGATACCTTAACCTTCCAGAGTAATTTGAGGTAGTCTGAGCACTTTTCAAGCCCAAAAGTGGTAGCCTTAGGCCCATTCATGAGTATGCACAATACACAGTGAGCAATGATCTGATTGAGGTAGCCATTATCCTGTAGTATAGCTTTGATGCACCCTATTTCAGCATCAAGCTTGCACAATAAGCAAATGTCTCAGGCCCTATTTACAAAATTGCCGATAAGGCCAATCTTTTAGCACGTGAAGCACAAATGAGTAATGTGGTATATGAATTTCCGTGCCGGTGTGATGCCAGCTATGCAGGTCATACGTCCCAGTGACTGACAGATCATATCAAACAGGACGTCCCTTTGGCTGCTCATGAGAGGCCGAGTACTGACTGTACTCAAACAACCTGTTCTTGTAAAACTCAGGACAAAATGTCTAACATTAGATATGACTGTGATTGAGCAGCACTTGCCAAGCATTACGCTATCAACCAAGTTAAGATTATCATCAGGCTCATAATACAGCTTACTTATGCTTGCTAGAAGCCACATATATTAATATGCAGGGATCTGCCCTCTTCAGGCAAAAGGAACATCTCCAGACATTGTGCCTTTTTTGAATTAAACAAAAGTGTGGGGAACAATAGCTCCCTAGTGCATTCTCCATGGCAGTGCCTCGACTAACCAGAGCTGACTTGCCAACCAATCAGCACTCTGTTCTCACGCAGTGTAATGAAATCTCCTGAGAGTTTTCAGCCAGTGTTGGGATGGAATCTCTACCCCATTGTCACAATGAAAATTACATCAACGAAAGACCCTGGGGTTAAAATTGAGAGTTCCTGCTTCTCTAGCTTACTCAGACTAGTTGTTCTACTGGAGGGTGGTATACTGAGTGAGATGAAATATAGTAGCATCCAGAAGGGTCCAAATATGGCCCACAGATGTTTTTTTTAATTCATTCATGGGATGTGGGCTTCGCTGGCTGGGCCAGCATTTCTTGCCTATCCCTAGTTGCCCTTGAGAAGCTGGCGGTAAGCTGCCTTCTTGAACTGCTGCAGTCCATGTGGTGCAGGTACACCCACAGTGCTGATTGGGAGGGAGTTCCAAGATTTTGACCCAACGACAGTGAAAGAACAGCAATATACTTCCAAGTCAGGATGGTGAGTAACTTGGAGGGGATCTTCCAGGTGGTGGTGTTCCCATCTATTTGCTGCCTTTGTCCTTCCAGATGGTCGTGATCGTGGGTTTGGAATGTGCTGTCTAAGGAGCCTTGGTGAATTCCTGCAGTGCATCTTGTAGACGGTACACACTGCAGCTACTATATGTCGGTGGTGGAGGGAGTGAATTGTAGTGGATGTGGTTGCTTTGTCCTGGATGGTGTCAAGCTTTTTGAGTGTTGTGGGATCTGCACTCTTCCAGGCAAGTGGGGAGTATTCCATCACACTCCTGACTTGTGTCTTGTAGATGGTGGACAGACTTTGGGGAGTCAGGAGGTGAGTTACTCGTTGCAGGATTTCTAGCCTCTTACCTGCTCTAGTAGCCACATATTTATATGGCTAGTCCAGTTCAGTGTCTGGTCAATGGTAACCCCCCAGGATGTTGATAGTGGGGGATTCAGTGATGGTAATGCCATTGAATGTCAAGATATGTTCCAGATCATTGAAATATCCTGGATCCTTGAATACTGGAAACATTTCTTTTCTTACCAATTAAGATTGACCACCTTAAACTGAGGTTATAATGGAAGTAGAGAGAATTCAGGGGAGCTGGACAACCCCTTCCAAAAGATGACCAAACCAGATTTTGTGTATGCATGGGAACAGGCAGTTGCCATAGATTTGCTCATGATGGCAGAGGCACCTGCCAACTCAATGATAATTATGTGCCCTCCTGATGACCGTCAAATTATCCATGCTATTATCTTTTGTTAGATATTGCATAGTAGTTTAGATCCACTGTGTAATGAAGAAAATGCATGAATGAATATTCAGTAATAAATCACATAACCATCAATATTCTCATGTCTTTCAAGACTAAAGTATTCCTGAACATTAATTCACTTATAGCACAGCAGTACTTAATACAAGATGGTATTTGGTGTAGAGACGAGCTGAAGATTCAAAATTCTGATATATAAATACACAGATCAGGTAGAGATCTGAGTCATAGCTAAGATTAAATGAAATTACCTTACAAAAAGGGCCATGGCCTCCCTATTTATATAGTTGAGACTCACAAGCCAGTAGATAACATATTAGCGTTAAACACTGAGCTTGGAACCTAGTATGTGAATTCCAGTTTTGCTTGATAGTAAAACTTTATTTTTCCTAGATGGAAATTATTGCATCAATCTTGGACAAGTAATTGATGGGAGAATGGGAGGCAAGGCAGAGAGAGCACTAACATTCTTCAAGCTGACTTCTTAATTGAATGAATGGAGTTTGTGGGGATGAATCATCCAGTTTGCAAACAGCATGAAGGTGAAGAGAAAGAAAGGGATAAGCAACATACAACATAAATTAAGTAAAGGCAACTTTCTCATTATGGATTTTAATCATTCCCACTGGAGTCAATAGGTTTTGTGAATCAAGGTGTTTAAATGATAGCAAACAAACAGAAATGCAAAATGGGCTGGAGAAGCTGTCTTCAATAGAAAGAGACAGTGGCAGCGATATGAGTTCTTAAGCAAAAAAAAAATGCTAGTGATTTAAGAAACAAAGAATGGTTCTGCACAACACGATAAAAGACCAAACACAATCATGAAGATATCGTAAAAAAGAGGGATCCAGCTTTCGATATATAAAAAAAACCTATCAAGTTACTATTTATACTGGATATGAAACTGGGGCAGACTGTGAAATTAGTTAGGTTATATTTAACTCTGTTCTGTACATACAAAGTATCTAAAATGTCTATTATAAACCAAAGGGCTAGAAATAAACATTGAATAAGCCGTAAGATGATGATGAAAGTGGCACTGAGAAGGATCTTTGCAGGGAAATGCCTTCTAATTTAAGCTATTAATCATGACTTGCCATCAGACCAAGAAAGAATCACCTTGAGACAAGTGACAGGAAGGATCATTTTATAAATTTATGGTACTGAAAATGCATATTGGAAACTCAGGCACACACTATCCACAATTTTCCAACTCCAACACGAATTGCTGCAGGCAAGGTTCCTTCCTGGCAGTGCAGACTAATTAAATGATCTTTAGTGACTAATAGGGAGAAATTGAAAGGCAAATAGGTACCTGAACAAGAGAAGGCAGAGTGGCTGAGAGAATTTATTTGGGTCACCTTGACTTTTCATTTGTATTTTTAGTTAGGTAATCATAACCTCATGGAATACCAGGAAGATTTAATATGCTAACCTCTCTGTCAAAGTCACGGAAAGAAGGATTTATTTTCTTTATTCTTTCATGGGACGTGGGCGTCACTGGCAAGGACAGCATTCATTGCCCATCCCTAATTGCCCTTGAACAGAATGGTTTGCCACACAATTTCAGAGGGCAGTTAAGAGTCAACCACATTACTATGGGTCTGGAGTCATGTGTAGGCCAGACTGGTAAGGAAGCTAAAGGGCATTAGTGAACCAGATGGGTTTTTACAACAATTGACGATAGTTTCATGGCCACTGTTACCGAGACAAGCTTTCAGTTCCAGATTTTATTAATTGAATTTTAAATCCCAACAGCTGCCATGGTGGGATTTCAGATAACTACAATAAATGTCCTCACACTAGTATTGCCCCGAAATATTTCAAATGCAATAATATTAGAAAAGCAAATTACTGCAGAGGTGGAAATCTGAAATAAAAACAAAAAAATATGGAAATACTTAGCAGGTAAGACAGTATTTGCAGCGAGAGAAACAGAATTGATGGGTGGAATTTAATGCCCCCCAGGAGGGTTCAGAGGCAGGTGGTGCCGTGTGAACAGGTTGAAGGGTCTGGGGTGCAGATCCTGCCTCCTTATTGTCAAGTCCGAGTGGAAAGCTTGAGGGTAGCCTTTCCACCCAGAGGCCAATTGGGGGCCCTTAATTGGCTTTTCAAGGGACACTTAAAGACCTCATCCTGTCACTGTTGCTTGACTCATCATCCGAGGAGGCTGCCCAGCAAACCCTGTTAGATTTGCCAGCAGCCTATCAAGGGGGCACCCTCATTCATGGGCACTCTGTGCTCAATTGAGAGATCCAGCATTGAGCAGAGGGGGGCCCACAGGTAGCCAACCACCTGCCCTTGCTTCCGACCTCCATCCCCCCCACACTACCGACAGCCCCTTACCACAACCCCCAGCTCATCCACAAATACCTCCGTCCAGGGATCCATGAGCTGTATTATCAGCAGTGACCACTGCTCCCTGTGGAACTGCCGGCACTGGAGAGCTGCTGGCCTCTGATTGGCCAATCCTTGGGTGCAGGATTGCCATCCTACAGAGGGCTTAATTGAATGGGAGACCACACGCTGCCCAGGTAAGTGCCTGATTAGAATGTAATAACGTTGGACTTCTGGGAGAAAAGTGATGTGGGATTTGCACAGTTCTCCAACTGGAAAGTGAGCCACCATTGCCCTCATTAAATCCTGGCTAAGTTTTCAGCTTGTGATGATCCTTTGTCAAAACAATAAAATTACCTTTGTAAATAAAAATAACATGGTTTGTTAGAATAGACTTAAGTTCAATCCCTAATTTTGTCTCATCTGATGGGCTGCTGAATTGGAACCATGTGCTATATAATGATAATTTACCATGCTCAGCTGTGGAACTTTTTTAGACCATCCCACCATGCATATCATGTCTGGAAAAGTACCTGAAATAAGAAGGAAAAATAGAAAATGCTGGAAAAACTCAGCAGGTCTAACAGCATCTGTGGAGAGAAAAACAGAGGTGAATTTTTGAGCCCGTATGATCCTTCTTCAGACCTGCTGAGTTTTTCTAGCATTTTCTGTTTTTCTTTCAGATTTCCAGCATCTGCAGTATTTACTTTTATCAAAGTACCTGCAATGTGCCTAGACTATCCGAATCGCTTGATGTATTTACAGATTGAGCCATAAGAGGCTCTCTTTAAAACAATTTTCATTTCCAAGATTCTTCTATCAATTGTAACCATCTAGATCTCACCATTCTACCTGATCTAACTATTAACTTTCTGACAATTGGGTTTCTTCCACTGCTGAGACTGAGAAGAACAGAATGTGCCTGGTAAAGTGTTCACCAAACTGAAGCATATTTCTAAAGTTTTAGACTAAAAGCAAGCCAGTATGTGTCCAGCAAAAAATATTACTGTTTGGAAGATAAGGGTAGGTTGGTGCACTGCCAGAATTTGACAAACAGACTTGGAGCTGTGTTGACTTACAAGAAAACTGTCTCCTGCAATGGAAGCCATGAAATCCAGTGGGAAAGCTTACAATCAAAACATGAAGCTAACTTTGTACATTAAAAAAGTAGTTGGGGGCTGTGAGAGCTCTCCCAGAATGAACCTTTGTCTGAACTGTAGAGCAGTTACAGGCTTGGAACATTCTCCAGTAGCCATCCGCTACTGTAATTTTAATAGGGTGACTTGTAACAAAGTTAGTTTAAGAAAAATTTATTTTAAGCAGACCTCACTTTTTATACATAATTCTCATTCACATTTATTTTGTTTCCATTTGCTTCTATTTAGCTGGGAAAGTGGAAGACTTTTATCATTTTTGTAATTCTTCCAAAATTTATATTACATTTACTATATCAAGTGTCAACTGTTAGCTTCAGGCGTTTATGACTTAAGGGAAGAGCTGGTATCAGATGTTGTGCAAGCAACTAGACAACTGCATTTGGGAGTTGATGCAAAATAGCTAAAATTGGTAAGAATTTTGAGTCCAACACTGGAAAAGCTAAAGCCATTACGTAAAGCATGTGGGCAGTTTAGATATATCAAGAAAAATATTCTCATGAAGTTGTGTGATGAAGATAGCTGATGAGTTATATTATTGGTGTCAAAGCTCAAGTATAACATTCTCACCTCAGAATTCAGAAGATTTCAAGTCCCACTCAGGAGGGTTGTGCACACATTCTAGGCTGAAACTTTCCATGCATTACAAGGGGAGTGCTGTACTGTCAGATGTGTTATCTGTTGGACTATTTGAAAGAAAAGCGAGGATTTCTGGCCAACACTTATTCCCCCTAAACAATAACTAAAATGAGATTATCTTGTCATTAGCATTTTACTGTTATAAGATTTTTCTATATACAAATTGGCTGCCATGTTTCCTACTTAACATCACTGACTACACATCGATTGTACTTCAGTGGCTGTAAAAGGAATGGCAACATAGTGTTTATGTTATGGACTAGTAATCCAGAGGCCTGGATTTCCTCCATTTTCTGTTTTCATTATAGATTTCCAGCATCTGCAGTATTTTGCTTTTTCATTTTCTGAGTTTATTCTATACACTTGCTTTTCAGAGCGGTGAAAAAGAGTTTGTTTCTAATTTCTAATCTTGTTAGCGGGGTTCTGAATTCTCTAATGCACTTAAATGCATTTTAACAAATCTGAGATTATAGCTATTAACGTGCAGTGAAGTACAAAACTTGAGCAAATGATATTTGGCATCCTCACTAGCCTGAAATCAGCAGTGGTTACCGGAATAACAGTTTAAGTTAGTTAAAAAGAGAAGGGCTAATGTGATTGTAACTGTCCATGTTTAGCCGGTGAAAAGTGGAAAGGGTAGCAGTTGAATTGTATTTTCTTGATAGAGTCAGAGGTGTGTAGTTTATTCACTTTTTAAACAAATGAGTACTAAGGGTCATTCTACGGCGTTTCTCACAGTGGAAGAGATGCATAGATTGTTACTTTAAGTCGAATGCTGCCCAGCAGAGGGAGTTCCTTTTAAACCCTCTGCAGGTAAAGCGATGAAGAGAGACGTGTTTGCTGGTGGAGTTGAGGTTTCAGGAGAGTGCTGCAGCGACTGGAGCGGAGGGGCAAGCCGCTGAACAGGGACAGATTCCTCTCGCCGTATGCTGCACCTTATCGGCGCTCTGTGCAGTGTCTCCGAGCAAGTCTGGATATCGGGATGACTGAAATTAAAGCTCTGAGAGGGATCAAAAACTCTTCCGAAGAATCGTCGCTCAACGGTCAGATTTATGAGTACGAATATGAATATTACGAATTGGATGTTTCTTTTGACGGGCTCAAAGCGAACAAGTGTAAGTGTTTCCATTCAGTACTCATGTCGTTACCCAGCGTGGATTTGTTCCAAAATGCGGGGCAATAAATACATCACATTGACCGCTTTTGACCTGCTGACTATGTCAAGGTCTGTAACTGAGGTCCCTGCCTGTTCCCTTTCCTAGCAACAAGATGCAAACGACTATTCTCTGAGTGAGCTTTACCTTCTAAAACCATTTGATTTTTAACCTGGTTTTATGCTGGCCAGAGGCAGTGATGTTCCCAGTTATCAGTAAATTAGCAGATTTTGCGGATGCCGTGGGCAAGAAACAAGACACAAAGTCATATTTTTCACTTTTAACTTGGGAAAAATGCTTTTACTTTCTTTCCAAATCTTTGCTTTCAAAGTGTTGGGGGGTGCAAACTGCAACATGTTGAAGGAGTAGAATGTGGATCAGCTGTAGTGGCGGGAGGAGAATGTTCTTCAGAATTGACATTTTTTCTCCCACTTCGGCTGCTCTGATGCAACAGCATTAATGTACTCCTCCTATTCGGGCCTCTTTTTTTCATCGCTTCACCACTGGCAGCTGTGTCTGCAGCTACCTCCACCCTCGCTTATGGGATTCTCCCCCTCAACCTCTCTACCTCCCTTTCTCCTTTAAGATGCACCTTAAAACCTATGCCTTTGACCAATTCTTTCGGCCCCAAATCTCCATATATGACTTTTGATAAGACTCCTCTGAAACATCTTGCAACGATTTACTATGTTAAATGAACCATATAATTACAATTTATTGCATTTTTGTAAATGCTGTTGTTTAATCTCTAAGGTCCTTATTTAAAAAAAAATGTTTGAGGGATAGGTTGGGGCAATGGGCTAGAAATTGGGTTTTCTACGGAAGATGATGTTCAAAAGTACCTAAAATCTTTATTCAGTATTTGTCCTAAATATTGTAAACTTTCTTCAGGGAGCCTACACATCAGGACAGACATCAGCGGTGATATGCTCAATCGCAGTGCTGCTTAAGTGCATTAAAATCTTGTACTATGCGCTCTCTCAAAAAATAGCTTTGCAAAGCTTACCTTGCATTTTAAATGTATTTACTGAAAGATTCCTTTTTTATGAGCAATTATTTTATCGGTAAGACTGCAAACCAATCGATGCTGCAAAAAGTTAATGGTTAAACGTTTGAAGGAGTCCTCCTGATTGTCCATTGTCACCAGTTCTGATGAAGGGTCTTTATTAGTAAAGTTCACATACGAGCGTACGAATTAGGAACGGGAGTAGGCCTCGATACGATGCTGACTGACCTGCTGACTTTTCCAGCATTTGCAGTTTCTCCCTATTATTTCACATCTTTGTTTATAATTGTTTTATAACTCCCTGATTTGGAGACAAGCAACAGGTGGAGATGCCCAGAAAAAGAATAGCAGAGTGGATCATCAGTTGTGCATTATTCCCAACGCTGTTAAGTTGCCATTTTCTAGTAAAGCAATTGGCAAAAAGCAAAGGGCATGACATCAACTCAGGGGAATGCATGAAATGGCAAAAGCAGAGGTCACAGAAGCATGATACATCAGAGGTACTGGTGTACAGTAGTGTATCTGAGGATGGAAGGGTGAAATTTCTCCTGAATTCTAGTGGGAATGAGTCGGTGTCGGAGTCAGGTGGTAAAAAGAAATATGGCTGTAAAAATTGATTTAAGCAAACACAACATGAAGTGAATACATTATGGGGTACATAATTAGTTTTGGCAGTGTGTTACAGTTCACTCAAGGAGCCCAAGTTGCTGTGGCAACATACACTTTTACATGACTGCTTGTTGCAATCTGGAGCTATGGTGGAGACTTCAGCATTCTTTCTATTACATGGCTGACCAGGAACCTCTCCTGCTCATATCATGCGTCAATGGCATGTGTTCAGGGGATTTGCACATTGAAACTCAAACTGCTTGGCTATGTTATGAAAGCACCTTCATTAGCCATCAATTCCTGGGGTGGGACTCGAACCCAGACCTTTAGGCTCTGAGATAGGGAGATTACCTATTCTACCACAAGACTTAATTAGTGTCACTGGAGGTCAACTGACCAAAATTGTCAGTGACCCTGTCTGAAATTCCCAAATGAATACAATCAGGTTTAAATTGCACTGTGTACTGTTAACAATAATGTGGTAAAGTGTTAGTTATATTGCATTTCACAATTTCATGTCTTAAAGCCAGCAATACTAGTTTATTGAATTATTCTGCCCTCTCTTCCCACCCATCCATTCAGTCCCCCACTGAGTGTGTGCCACCCTCTTTCTCATGCTCCTGCTCAAAAGGACACATTTATTCATTTGTCTGCCCAGTTCTTGTAGGCTTGCTTTATCCCTTAATCCCTCAGAGGCACACTCGTTCCCCCATCCCCAGTTCATGAGGACCCTCATTTTTCTACCCCAATTTGCTATCATTGTTCCCAACTCTTTCACTGGGGAATCCAATCTAACTGTGCACAGTGGGTGAAAATTCTTGGTCTCCCAAAATTATTGTATGATCAATATCAGTGCTGCAGCAGAGTTGGATCCCTCAGGAAAGTTGGAAGAATGGCACTGAGTGATGAACTGAATAGCACAGGTCAGGATTTCCACATGCACAGTTAAATGTGTAAATCAGAAGGTCTCTGCCTTAGATGCCCTGCACATTCAGAAGTTGCAGAATAACAGTATCTTGATTAGAGAATCACTATTCAAATGCATGTAACAGTGTAAAGTTACTGGACTTACCTGAGATAACATGCCAGAAAAGTTAAGACTGGTCCCTTCCAGTGTGAAGTCCCTCTTAGCAGTGTGATAAGTCTTAATTATTGCAAGTATTTGTTCAAGGGATGTGGGCATTACTGGCTAGACCAGTATTTATTGCCCATCCCTAATTGCCCTTGAGAAGGTGGTGGTGTGCTGCTTTCTTGAACTGCTGTAGTGCTGTTAGGAAGGGAGTTCCAGTATTTTGAACCAGCCACAGTAAAGGAATGGCAATATGGCTCCAACTCAGGATGGTGTGTGACTTGGAGGGAAACTTGGTGGTGTTCTCATGCATTTGCTGCCCTTGTTCTTTAAGCTGGTAGAGGTCATGGATTTGGAAGGTGCTGTCAAAGGAGCCTTGTTGATTTGCTGCAGTGCATCTTGTATATGGTACGCACTGCTGCCACTGTGTGTCGGTGGTGGAGGGCGTGAATGTTTAAGGTGGTGGATAGGATGCCATTCAAGCAGGCTGCTTTGTCCTGGATGGTATCGAGCTTCTTGAGTGTTGTTGGAGCTGCACTAATCCAGGCAAGTGGAGAGAATTCCATTCTTGACTTGTGCCTTGTAGATGGTGGACAGGCTTTGGGGGAGTCAGGAGGTGAGTTACTCTCCACAAAATTCCTAGCATCTGGCCTGTTCTTGAAGCCACAGTATTTCTATGGCTAGTCCAATTCAGTTTCTAGTCAGTGGTAGCCCCCAGGATGTTGATAGGTTAATAGTGGGGGATTCAGCAATGGCGACGCTATTGAATATCAAGGGGGGATTGTAAGATTCACTTTTATTGGTGATGGTCATTGACTGGCACTTGTGTAGTGTGAATGTTTCTTGCCACTTATTAGCCCAAGCCTGAACGTTGTCCAGGTCTTCCTGCATATGGGCACAGACTGTTTCAATATCTGAGGAGTCGCAAATGGTGCTGAATATTGTCAATCATCTGTGAACATCTCCACTTCTGACCTTATGATGGAAGGAAGGTCATTGATGAAGCAGCTGAAGATGGTTAGGCCTCAGACACTGCCCTGAGGAATTCCTGCAGTGATGCCCTGAGACTGAGATGATTGATGTCCAACAATCTCTGTTTGTGCTAAATATGCCTCCAGCCAGTGGAGAGCATTCCCCCTGATTCCCATTGACTTCAGTTTTGCTGAATCACCTTGATGCCAAACTCAGTCAACTGCTGCCTTGATGTCAAGGGTAGTCACCCTCACCTCATCTCTGGAGTTCAGCTCTTTTGTCCACATTTGGGTCAGGGGGCCAGGAGCTGAGTGTCTTATTGTTGGAGATATAGCAAAAAAGTAATTTTTAATTTTTTTTATTTCTGTCTCTTTTATCTACCTTTTTTTAATCCAATCTCTCTTTCCCTATTTTTTATTTCAATTTGCTTATTTTATTTGACATTGAATTAATTATTGTTATTGGCGCTTCCTGGCTCGGACTGTGCGCTGCTCATTACCGATTCTTCAATCTGATTGGTTGTGGAGGCACACGGTTGCCTGTCCTGTTCCCAAGGGTTTTGGATATTCTGCAGAAAATGCTAGACCCTTTGAAAGTTGGCTAACGGGAACTTCCAGTGCAGAAGTCAATCGAAAGACTATGGCCAGGTGGAAGTATAACAAATGTTTTCTCACTGACTACAATGCTCAGCTGCTGCTTTGTGATGTGCTTCAGGGGCCATGTAACTGTGTTCTGGCAAGATAATAAACTAATTTTAATTACACAAAATCCTAGCAGTGCCTTGCATTGAGGTTTGAAAATACTCATTCACCTCAATTTGCTCGTGATAATCAATTATCATATTGATAAATAAACTGGTCATGCTCTGCAAATTCATAATCGTACAACCATGTCAAAATGACATCATATCTTTTCACAAGCCATCTTTGATTATAGATACATAATCCTATTTGTTCTTACATGGCAGCTATTGGCAGTAAACACTATAATCTCCCATAAGTGATATAATTAAAGCAGTAATTATATTTCTAGTTTATTAAACATAGTAATGCCAAAGCTAATCACTTTTATTCGTTTCAGATACTTATGTGCAAACTACAATTTCCTTTCCTTCTATGCCAATAGCCAATGAAAGGAAAAATACTAATTAGTAGCACCCTAGCTCATGGGGAGACGGTGCCATAGTGATAATATCACTGGACTAGTAAACCAGAGACCCAGGCTAAAGCTGTGGGGACAGGGTTTCAAATGCCACCAATGAAACTATCATTGTTTGTAGTTAAAAACCGATCTGGTTCACTAATGCCCTTTAGGGAAAGAAATCTGCCATCCTTACCTGGCCTGGCCTACATGTCACTCCAGACCCACAGCAATGTGGTTAACTTTTAACTGCCCTCTAAAATGACCTAGCAAGGTCAGCTCAATGACGGTTAGGGATGGGAAACAAATGCTAGCCTTGCCAGTGACACCCACATCAAATGAAAGAATAAAGAAAAAAAATCAAAGAAATAATAAAAAACTTGCTGATAATGAAGTGACACCAGATACTCAGATTGCAAGAGAAAAATCAAAATATGTAATTGTGTTTTTCAACAGAATATGGATTTCTACACAATTTCTAATATTCTCAAATTCTACACAAGTCGAAAAACAGAAATTTTGTTCATGCTACCATATTTACAAAAGACTTTGAGGTATGCTTCTAGAAGCACTTTTGCCCTGGTCAGACATTATCAAAAGCAATTTCCAGTTGGAATATAAATAACACAATAGATAAGTAACTTCAATTTCAGATTCCTTGGGGCTACTGGCTTTGAACTAATTTAACTTGGCAGTCAGGAACTTGTCGTCTTAGGCAGTCCAACATCCACACTGGTTTCTTGGGTTCTGAGATGGATAATAAGTCCAATGGTTGATCTGCATTCTGCCATACGTGGGTAGGTGGTGCTTGAAGGGTTGGCTAGGTGGGTTGTTTGGAGGTTTGTGCACTTGCTCTGATGCCTCAGCTTCACCTCTACACGTTCCCAATGAAGATTCTGGGTGTGTTCAGTGCCTTCCCAAATGACCCTTCTCCATTTTGATCAGTCACAAGTCAGAGACTCCCTAGATTCATTGGCTATACTTGACCTCTTCAGTGATGCTTTGAGGACATCCCTGAAGTGCTTCTACTGTGCTTCTGGGAATCTCCTGCTGTGACTTGGTGCTGAGTAGAGCAGTTGCTTTGGGAGTCTGGTGTCAGACAGACAAATGACATGTCTCACCCAGAGGAGCTGGTATTGAATGATTAGTGCCCCAAAGCTGGGCAAGTTGGCTTGGGAGAGGATGCTGCTGTTGGATCGTCTTTCTTTGAATTCAGTTGCCATTGAATTCAAAGGATCTTGCGAAGGAACTGCTGGTGATACTTCTTCAGTGCTATGAGGTGCCTGCTGTAGGTTGTCCAACTCTCTGAAGCACAGGGATCACTGATGCTCAGTAAACCATGACCTTAGTGTTGGATTTGAGATCCTGGGCCTCAAATACACTTTTTTCCTCAATCGGCCAAAGGCTGAGCTGGCACATTGGAGGTGATGAGGAATTTTGTCATCTATGTCTGCTTTCATCAAAAGGAGGCTCCCAAGCGATTGTATAGTGGTATTGTTGCTGGACTAGTAATCCAGAGACCCAGGGTAATGCTCTGGGGACCAGGGTTCAAATCCTGCCATGGCAAATGGTGGAATTTGAATTCAATAAAAATCTGGAATTAAAAGTCTGACCATGAAACCACCGTTGATTGTTGTAAAAAACCCAAATGGTTCACTAATACCCCTTAGGGGAAAGAAATCTGGAATCTTTACCTGTTCTGGCCTACACATAACTCCAGACCCACAGTAATGGCCTTAAATGCCTTCTGCAATGGTCTAACATGCCACTCAGTTGTATCAAACTGCTATAAAGTCACAAAAAAGGAATGAAACCAGACAGACCACCCGGCATCGACCTAGGCACCAGAAACGACAACGGCAATCTCAGCCCTGTCGACCCTGTAAAGACCTCCTTACTAATATCTGGGAGGGTGGCAAGGGTGCAGAATGTGCTCTGGATGGGGGATTTCAATGTCCATCACCGAGAGTGGCTCAATAGCACCACTATTGACCAAGCTGACTGAGTCCTAAATGACAGAGCTACTAGGCTGGGTCTGTGGCAGGTGGTGAGGAAACCAACAAAAGGGAAAAACATACTTGACCTTGTCCTCACCAACCTGCCTGCCGCAGACAGTTTTGGTAGGAGTGAGCACCGCACAGTCATTGTGGAGACGAAGTCCCGCCTTCACATTGAGGGTACCCTCCAATCGGTGGCACTACCACTGTGCTAAATGGGATAGATTTCGGACAGATCTAGCAACTCAAGACAGGGCATCCATGGGGCGTTGTGGGCCATCAGCAGCAGCAGAATTGTATACAGCCACAATCTCATGACCCAGCATACCCCCCACTTTAGCATTACTATCAAGCCAGGGGATCAGAGTGCAGGAGGGCATGCCAAGAGCAGCTCTACTCAGAACTCTACTCAGCAGGAGATTCCCAGGAGCACAGCAGAAGCACTTCAGGGATGTCCTCAAAGCATCCCTGAAGAGGTCAAGCATAGCCAACGAATCAAGGGAGTCTCTGACTTGTGAGCAGGACCAGGCATATATAAAAATGAGGTGCCAATCTGATAAAGCTACAACAGGACTACTTGCGTGCCAAACAGCATAAGCAACAAGTGATAGACAGAACTAAGTGATCCCACAACTAATGAATCAGATTCAGCAGTCCTGCCACATTGTGAATGGTGGTGGGCAATTAAACAACTCAATGGAGGAGGAGGCTCCACAAATATCCCCATCCTCAATAATGGAGCAGCCCAGCACATCAGTGCAAAAGATAAGGCTGAAGCATTTGTTACAATCTTCAGCCAGAAGTGCCGAGTGGATGATCCATCTCGGCCTCCTCCGGGTGTCTCCAGCATCACAGATGCGAGTCTTCAGCCAAGTCGATTCACTCCACATGATATCAAGAAACGGCTGAAGGCACTGGATACTGCAAAGGCTATGGGCCATAACGATATTCTGGCAATTGTACTGAAGACTTGTGCTGCAGAATTTGCCATGCCCCTAGCCAAGCTGTTCCAGTATAGCTACAACACTGGCATCTACCTGGCTATATGGAAAATTGCCTAGGTAAACCCTACACATAAAAAGCAGGGCAAATCCAACCCGGCCAGTTACCGCCCCATTAGTTTACTCTCCATCATCAGTAAAGTAATGGAAGGGGTCATCAACAGTGCTATCAAGCAGCATTTGCTTAGCAATAACCTACTCACTGATGTGCAGTTTGAGTTCTGCCAGGGCCACTCAGCTCCTGACCTCATTACAGCCATGGTTCAAACATAGACAAAAGAGCTGAACTCCCGAAGTGAGGTGAGAGTGACTGCCCTTGACATCAAGGCCACATTTGACAGAGTGTGGCATCAAAGAGCCCTAGCAAAACAGGAGTCAATGTGAATCGGGGGAAAGCTCTCCTTTGGTTGGAGTCATACCTAGCACAAAGGAAAATGGTTGTGATTGTTGGAGGTCAGTCATCTCAGCTCCAGGACAACACTCCTCAGGGTAGTGTCCTCAGTCCAACCATCTTCAGCTGCTTCATCAATGACCTTCCTTCCATCAAAATGTCAGAAGTGGGGATGTTCGCTGTTGACTACACAATGTTCAGCACCTCCTCAGAGATCGCGACTCCTCAGATACAGAAGCAGTCCATGTCCTAATGCAGCAAGACCTGGACAATATCTAGGCTTTGGCTGACAAGTGGCAAGTAACATTCGCACCACACAAGTGTCAGGCAATGACCATCTCCAAAAAGAGAGAATCCAACCATCACTGCTTTATGTTCAATGGCATTACCATCACTGAATCCCCCACTATCAACATCCTGGGGGTTACCATAGACCAGAAGCTGAACTGGACTAGCCATTTGAATACTGTGGCTACAAGAGCAGGTCAGAGGCTAGGAATCGTGCGATGCGTAACCCACCTCCCGACTCCCCAAAACTTGTCCACCACCTACAAGGCCAATTCAGGAATGTGATGGAATACTCCCCACTTGCCTGGATGAGTACAGCTCCCACAACACTCAAAAAGCTTGACACTGTCCAGGACAAAAAGCAGCCTGCTTGACTGGCACCACATCCACAAACATTCACTCCCTCCACCACCGATGCACCGAAGCAGCAGTGTGTACCATCTGCAAGATGCATTGCAGGAATTCACCAAGGCTCCTCAGACAGCACCTTCCAAACCCACGAATTCCACCACCTCGAAGGACAAGGGCAGCAGATAGATGGGAGCACCACCACCTGGAAGTTCTCCTCCAAGCCAGTCACCATCCTGACTTGGGAATATATCACCATTCCTTCACTGTCACTGTGTCAAAATCCTGGAACTCCCTTCCTACCAGCACTTTGGGTGTACCTACACCACATAGACTGCAGCGGTTCAAGAAGGCGGCTCACCACCAACTTCTTAAGGGCAATTAGAGATGGACAATAAATGCTGGCCCAGCCAGCGAAGCCCACATCCCATGAATTAATAAAAAAAATATTTTCTGTCAGTGTATTAACTGTCATATTACTTCCAATAGCAGATGGTGGATTTCATCTAATTATTGTTCTCCCCCTCTAGATTCCATTGTAATAGCATTCTGGGTTGGCCTCGCTGTCTTTATGATATTTCTCTTCATAATTCTTATGCTGATGTCACGGTCGGGCTCCACACCAGCACAGTAAGTGGATTTATTAAACTTTTCATACAATAAGCTAAGCTTTTTTGAGTTTAGTTACAGTGTTTGTTCAATTCACACCAAGTGTTAATGCACTTTTCATTTGTGCAGTGACACTTTTCTATAATTTCTTGAATCAACTCCAATTTTAATATGGCATATTTTTGTCTGTCAATTGTATGTGGGATAAAATTAAATTGAAGTTTTTAAAACTCATGCTACCCTGATAGCTCAGCTAGTTAAAGCAACGAGTAACTTAGCTATAAAGGTCAAAATTCCAGTGCAAGTACTGGTGCGACTATTGGCAATTTAGACAAAAAACTAATTTTAGTCAATTAAGAGTTTCAGATTGCTCACTTCACAGCCAGCCTTGAAAAGTGGCAAATTGTACAAACATTGGAAATCAGTGCTCCAAACAACCAAATCCTGCTTTGTTTTTTTTAAATGGTGGCAGAAAATATCTCCCTAAGTAATAATCATCATCAGTAAATCTGGAGAGCATCTTGTGATAGGTTCTCCAGATGGCCTAGTGTATTAATTTATCCTGTAATATATTACCTCTGTTGGGGTCTAGACAGTGGCTTCAATGAAATGCTCTTAGTTAATTAGCCATAGTCCACAAGGAACTATAGGTATCTCTCTCCATTAGAGAGATACAGTTGGTTATATAGCTTCTTGGGCACCATTCCACATCAAGGGCAAGGCAAAGAGGTAGGCCTCCATGAACTACCATAGCTGATATGGGGTTTGAACCCATCCCATTGGTGTCATTCTGCACCACACTCTAGCCAACTATCTAACTCAGCTCCACAAAATGGGCTAAGAAATAGTGACATCAGGTCCAACATCTCAACTGAAGCAAGATGTTTTTGTAGATAAGTGTAACAGTCTACCTGAAACATGAGAATACAATGAAAAGATCTTCAGCCAATGACCATGCTTCCTCTCCCGAAACATTGTTTCCTTGCTGGAATATTGTTGGCTACATGTCAACTGCTTGCCAACACCTCATACCAGTGGTCATTACTCATGTATATACCTACTAGTTGACTATCACTATTGATTTGGTTAGGGACCAGTAACGTTTTGTTTAAAGTTGTTCAAGGTTGAGATTAAAGAACCTGCTTTTGGAATAAATCCACAAGATTCCATGGGTTTTGAACAACCAAAAACAAAATTTACCATACAAGTTTAGAAAGATTAAACAATTCGCAAGATATATCAATTCAGAATCAACTTGAGGTGCATGTGAATTAACAGGCAAACTGTGGTTGAACAGCCACACTACAGAATAAATGCAACTAAGACAGAGTCCATAATTTCTGAAGAATCCACCCAGACATCAGCATTCACTGTGGATTGTACAATCTCTTTAAAACTCTGTTTACTTCACAAGGGAATCCAATTCTGTATTTTCAAAGATCTAGCCTTGCAACTCCCTCAAAGCTGCTCCGAGTTGGACTTCCTTAAAGACTGCTCCCTTCTAGGGTTTGCTTCTCAGGATTCTCTGGAGACCTGGCTGCCTGGGGACTGCTCACCACAACACCTCTGCTGCCTGGAGCCTCTTCTCTCTGCTTCTGAACACACCCAGTCACCTCGGATTTCCTGAGCCCCTAATCTTGGCTGCACCAAACTATCAATGGCTCTGAAAGTGCCTTCGAAGCTGAGTTCTTTCAGCAGCACAGAACAAGCAAATGGCTACTGAGGCTTTGCCTGAGCCTCAACTACACAGGGTTACCAAATGGCTCCCAGGGCTAACAGCAGCACTTTAGCTGCATGGAGCTAATCATCTTTTTCAACTGCTCATGACTAACTGACCGATTAAAATTGGCTAACCCTTGAACGGCTCTTCACTGACCCTTAGACTGATCTAGGTGGCCTGTCAACACACTTCCATTAGGTCCCAAAACAAAAACAGAATTACCTGGAAAAACTCAGCAGGTCTGGCAGCATCGGCGGAGAAGAAAAGAGTTGACGTTTCGAGTCCTCATGACCCTTCGACAGTGGAAGGGTCATGAGGACTCGAAACGTCAACTCTTTTCTTCTTCGCCGATGCTGCCAGACCTACTGAGTTTTTCCAGGTAATTCTGTTTTTGTTTTGGATTTCCAGCATCCAGTTTTTTTGTTTTTATCCATTAGGTCCTACCCTTGTTACTAGCAGGAACAAATGTCAGAAGGCTTGGGACATCCTGTCCCTTAAAAGTTACAATGGCCATAGACAGCCAATTTACAATGCACACACAGACAGAATGAATTGAATTCATAACACCTTTTGCCTTGGAAGAAAGAAAGCTTCACTACAGTGAAGGTTTCTTTACAATGGCTTTACAATTTGTTTACAAGAAGTATTTAACATCAAAAACTGTTAACAAGTGGTATCACAGTTAATCCCAATCTTGTTCTCACCCCAATGTCTGCACACGCATGGGTCATTGAAAAGCAGTGAGAATCCCCTTGCTAATTCAGAGACAATGAGGAAGAATGTCCAACTCCTGCCATTGTTCCTGGCTAGATCAAGTAACGCAGCAGAGTCTGGAGATTGAACCAGTGATTTTTCTAATCTGTGTGGTTGAGGTGCTCTTTGCCTTAACTGCCTGAGTCATTGGTAGGTTTTTAAAATTCATTTCAATGCCAGCTTGCATTTCCAAAGCAACCTTAATGTCAAAAAATGTCCCAAAGCACTTTGCAGAAGCTTAATCATACAAAAATAAACACCAAACCTAAGGAGGAGATAGTAGAGGGGTAGCTAAAAAATTGGTCAAAGAGGTGGGTTTTAAAGAGGGACTGACTGAAAGATGGTTAAAGGCAGAGAGGTTTAGGCCAGGAATTCCAAAGCTTGGGAGGTGGGCAGCTCCCAAGGCACAGATACCTATGGTGGAATGACGAAGTGACCAGAGTCAGTGGAACACAGGGTTCTTGGAATGTTGTAGGGCTGGAGAAGATTACAGGAAAGGGGAGGGGTGAGATTAGAGTGGGTTTAAACACAAAGATGAGGATTTTAAATTAAAGCCATTGGGGAACTGGGAGCGAATGTAGGTCACAAAGTACAGGGGTGATGGAAGAGCAGGGTTTGAGGTAGGATATGGCAGCAGAGTTTTGCATGAGCTGAAGTGTATTGACATTGATAGATGAGAGACTGACCAGCGAGATTTAGAATATTGGAGTAGAGATATCATGAAGACATGGGTGAGGACTCATGTAGTCTGCAAACAGAAGAGATTTTCATCTAATCAGTCTGGGCTGGAACCTAAGGTAAAGGTTATGCAGTGAAGGATATCTGACAGCAGTGGTGTGATAATTGATCATGCACTGATAATAACTTCACACTGACTGGATACTATCAACAATATTAATTATATGCTGGGATTTATATCAGGGACTTTTGACCAAAACTCAAAATGAGTTATTCTAGCCTTGCATAGATTTCTGCGGATTTGCTGTGTACAACTTTCAGCACTCTATTTTCAAAAGAAGATTCATGTCGTGGATAGGGTTCAGAGAACAGTGATAAAGATCGTTCCCCGATTAATGGCTTTAATTTACGAGGAAAGCCTCATAAAATTGGAGGTGAAAACCTGAGAAGAAGAATGATGTAGATTTTTATAATACTGCCAGCATCGATAATATTGATATGAACAAACGTTTTAACTAAGGCTTCATGCACTGGTCTGCATTGGCTTTGGATAGTGTGGAGCTACTGAGCAAAGAAAGGTTGGGATTTTCCTTGAAGCTGCTTCTTGGTCACTTTGACTTTACAGAAGTGTGGCAGAAACCCCAGGGCTAGAATTTTACACTCTGCCCCGACCCCCGGCGGGTTTTTAGAGAGGGTGGGGAGCGTGAAATTGCAGGAACGGGATTCCCTCTGAGTTTCTGCCTGCCCCAATGCGTAGGGATTTTATGCTGGGGCTTGCAAGGCCTCGGAAGAGAAGCCTACCCTTACCCAGGTTGAGGTCCCTAAGTGGGCAATGGCCGGTTCCTACCGGCCTCAATGTTTAGGCTGGTGGGTGGATTGAAACTCCATGCGGGAAACCCGAAAAAAAAAATGTCAGATCTTGGGTGGTGGGGTTGGGGGTGGGGGTGGGGTTGGGGTCGCCTCCATCAGAAGCCCCCTTCTGACTAGGGGCACCCTCCCCTTAAGGCGCTGTGACCTCCTGACATTCCCCCCACCACCCCAGCCTATCCTCGAGACCCCAGTAGCCTCCCTTGCAACCCCCCCAGGCCTTCCCTATCCTCCCTGCCCTGGGACCCCTGACATTTACATGGGTCTCTGGTTCATGGGACTCAGTCTCAGGCAGCATCATGCAGTTCCTGTTTCGACCACTGCAGTGCTGTTGTTGAAGGGACTGGAGAGCTGTCGGCCGATCAGATGATCTCCAAGGCAGGACTTCCTCCTGAGTGAGGGGCAGAAGTGCCACCTACTGCCAATCAACACTCATTTGAGTTCAAAATGACTGCTGCGCAGCAGGAGTCGTGGGGATGTGTTCTCCTGCCATCCTAAAAATTCAGGCCCAGAGAGCTTTATTTCCCGAGTAAAAGCTTTGCGTGTGAAAATTGGCTGTTAACTAAACAGTCCAAATTGAGATAAAAACAAAAAAACTGCGGATGCTGGAAATCCAAAACAAAAACAGAATTACCTGGAAAAACTCAGCAGGTCTGGCAGCATCGGCGGAGAAGAAAAGAGTTGACGTTTCGAGTCCTCATGACCCTTCGACAGAACTTGAGTTCGAGTCCAGGAAAGAGCTGAAATATAAGCTTATATTTCAGCTCTTTCCTGGACTCGAACTCAAGTTCTGTCGAAGGGTCATGAGGACTCGAAACGTCAACTCTTTTCTTCTCCGCCGATGCTGCCAGACCTGCTGAGTTTTTCCAGGTAATTCTGTTTTAGTCCAAATTGATGTGAAGTTGGTTTTCACTGCACCTGTCAATCAAAGCTGTTATTTGTTAAGTGGGCAAATCTATACAGAGAATACTGAAGCTGCAGAAAGTGACAAGCAGGGCCAACTTTCTTCAAGATGTCTATTCTTCTCTGTTAATACATAACTAATTTCCTCACCCTTGCTACGGTACAATTGGACATGATTACCATGTTTAGGAGCTGAATAATTTTAACTTGCAGACCTTAATTACTCTCTGTAATTGAGCTGCACTATAGAAACACAATTTGTTATGAAGGTAAATAGGCATATGTGACAATTAATCTCTTTGATAATACAACTAGTAAATCTCCTGGGCCATTGCACACAGTGAGTTATGGGGAAGCTGTCCTCAAATATGGGCTGACTACAGAAAGGTAGCACTTCTCACACTCAGCTCTAACTTCAGAAAAACCTGATAGCAGCGACAACAGACCTGATCAAAGGGAATAAATAACCATCTGAGCTGACCTTTCCTAAAACACCAGAACTGAACCTTTATCCATCCAGCCATTACATTGTAATTCACAATGCACTCATCCTGATAACTTTTAAAAGAAGCACATCAGCCTGCACAGCATTCAATTTACATAAAAGAATCCAATTCTGAATAGTACACTTGAGTGTTTCAACATAACTATTATACAATCATGTGATGTCTTCGCACAGCAGTTCAAAGGCGACTAGCCGAGGCAGGTAGATGGAGTTAAACTACAGGATTGAGTGGCCTGCAGCTGTCCTTATCTTCCTATGTGCTAATCCTATATGTCAGCAGTTATCTGCTGACATGATTGTCTAAAGGTGTCTGTTATGTGTTGCTGCCCTGAGGGATGGAAATATCATACACCTGTGACTCCTGCATAGTTTAGGCCTCACCACGACCTTCACCACTGTCCTCTTGCTCCTTCTGTGCTGCCCATTGCTGTGGTGGATCATCAGGAAGTGAGGGTGGAAGGTGGGGATGAGTGAGCATCACCGTCTTGGGATTAAGGAGTGGGGCAGGTATGGTTGGTGCCGATTTGTGACTGTGTGGTGCTTCATACGGATACCAAGGTGACATTGCTGGTGCTTAGTGACTTGGCATTAACCTCAGCACCTCCCATGGAAAGGATTCTGTGCTGCCTGAGCTGCCTGGCCTTGTCCGAAAGGGGATGATGGTTATTACTGGTGGAGAAACCCCATCAGGTGGCTTGCCTTTGATAAGTAGTGTGCACTAATTCCTTCCACAAAGAGATAAATAAATGAATGTAAGGCTGGTAGTTACAACAACAATAACTTCCATTTCTTTAACACCTTTAACGTAACAAAATGCCCAAAACACTTCACAGGAGCTTTATAAAACAAAGTATGACACCGAGCCATATAAGGAGATATTAGGTCAGATGACCAAAAGCTTGGTCAAAGATATAGGTTTTAAGGAATGTCTTAAAGGAAGAGACAGAGGTAAGAGAGCGTAGTAATTACAGTTTTATTGAGTGTGTAATGCACCTTTCAGGATAATACTGGTTAAGGAAGATCACATGATCTGCAGTAACCAATAGGAAAGTAGCAAGGGCTACCACAGCAGTCAGTGTAGAGATAGAGTTAGAGTTGAAAGCAAACTTGTAGTTGCTGCTGAGTATATTGTAAATAAACTTAATGTTTCCACCAAAGAAGTGTCTGCAGATCAACTCTATCATTAATAGTACAACTCGGCCACCCTACAAACAAGCTGGCGACAAGGATAAAACAGGATTGAACAGAAGAAATCAAGTTAAAAAGAAATCAGCACTGTATCTCACCCAGTGATTGTAAGTAGCAAGCTCCATTAGAATTGAAGAAGTTATCCCCTCTCAAAATGCTACAGTTTGGGAGAATTAATCCATTTGAGTTAGCCACAGATGATTGGTCTCAATACATAGAACACCTCATGTTCTTTGTTCAAGTGAATGAGATTGTGGGGTAAGAGAAGAGGCGAGCGATCCTCTTGAGTACTTTAGGGGTGTGCAGATCAGATGTGTATTAATGTAAATGTGTAACCATTACTCACAATAAGTAGTTGGAGGTGCTCTCAACAAGGGAACATTGTGAGGGCCTGTAGTTGTGAAAGTGTTGCTTTAAGACGAATGAAGGTTGCGCTGGTGCCCAGGAAGAAGTTGGAAAGCTATATGTGTTGACTTGCAGGAACTGTGGCACATTTGGCAGTCCTGGGCATAAGGAAGCTGGCAGTCACTTCTCTCCTGGTAGAGCCTGATATTTTTGCCTGATCTGGTGGCTCTTTCTCTTGCCTTCAAAACCTCCTGCCATTCATGTGAATTCATATTTAAAATTTTGGCAAGACAAGTCATTTAAGAGGGAGATTAATAAGCTGAGTAGTATTTACCTGATTGTCACCCTGTGCACTGTTGAATTATATAGGCTGAACAGTGGAATTAAAAGGCTGCACTAAAGTTTCTTGCTAGTTTAAATGCTTGTGCAGTTTGTACCCTCATTATTCCACCAGCCCTTCCAGCAAAGGATATGCAAATGAGCATATCTAGGGAATTTCTGTACATTTCCTTCCAGAGGTCAGTGGCAGATGTAACACATCCCTTCAGGTGCAACAGCAGTGTAAATCACATCAAGGAAATTCTAAGCCAAAATCTATTTCAGTTGCTAATCACATGATTTTAGCATGGACCAATTAGAAATCCAGCAGGGTCTCCACATAGATTATTTTTTGCAGCTCAGAACTGTTAATAAATAATAAGTTGACACTGATTGTGAAGAGTATAACATATCATTTGTTTGTTCTGCATTATATCTGCCTGCGCAGATGAGGCATGTGTGTGCACATTTAGGTCTGAGGCTTGACGCCTCTGGCTGTAGTAATTTTCCTACATCACTACTCCTTCCTGTGCGCCTTCTGCATGACAGAAAACTTACTGAGCAGAAAACCTGTAGTTATGACAGCAGGTAATCACACCATAAAGAAGATGTCAAACTACTGGGTCTACTACCAACCATCCTGTGGGCGTATTCCAGATCCTAGCAGGATGAAAGGCTTGTGGTCTCTGCTTTCCATCCATTTAGTGTTAAGCACTTTCTAATACTTTAATGAAATAAAAAAAGACAAAATTAATTAAGTGAAAATTGGTTGCAATTTCTTTAAAATCTTAAAGTTCCTGATGTTATGATTGATGAAAATTTGATGCTCATAATAATGAGTCTCCTTCAGGCTCACACTCGAAGCATGCCCACTTTGCTGAAATACTGGAATCTGCTGATGCTGATGTAGGTTCTCACTGGACCCTTGCTCAAGTCAGCAGTTTCAAGAGATGAGAAAATGATAGTGAACTAAAAAGATATTTCTAACCTTTTGTTTCCAGAAATGTATTAGAGGGCTACCTCCCTCTTGGCTCTCCTTCAAGTTCAATGTGATTTTAGTTACCAAATTCTTTCCGTGTGATTTAAATATAGATACATGTTGAACTCACTACAGAGCTTTCTTTCCTGGAGTCAGCACCCGATATATGGCTTTTCTTGCATCTGGGGACACTTGTGCTGGATATTTTTCACAGCTTATTAAACAGGCTGGCAAGGTGTGTGCATTTGAAATGGATAAATATTTTTCGAAAAAATTACGTATGTGAAGCACATTCAGGTAATAAAATCTTGTGCAGCATGACTATCTATTAAATGCAGTCAGCTGCACTTATAACAATGTGTCAATAATGGGCAATCATATATAACAAGATACACGTGGACGTGCAAGGCCATTTGGTCTATTTTAATTCATCCAGCCAGAAAGACCTTGCAGTCGTCATGTTGTAGCATCCAGCTGTTTATTAAATAACTCCAGTTTTATCCACCACAACTCTATCTGGGAGGCCTTTCCAATTTGATCATTCTTCACATGAAGAAAAGTTTCCTGACATTAATCCTAAATTGGCCTTTGGCTAGTTTGAACCTGTCTCCCCTTGTTCTGCTGTTGTTGTTTACTCCGAGGTAGTTTATTCAATCTAACTTTTCATACTATTTAGTACCTGTGATGCCTCCTCGGAAATGCCTCCTTTCAAGGTCAACAGCACAGATTTAGCTAGTACCACAGAGATTTGACTCTAGGTGCTTCTCTTCTCCAACAGTTCTGCATGGGTGACTAGTACTCTAGGTGTATCATGGCCTTAGCACTTTTACTCCTAGTATTGATTGAATACTGCAGTATTGTATCTGGTTTGTTGTTGCTATGCTGCGGTGGTTCTTGTGCTCATGGAGCTGAACCCCAACCTCAGTTCAATGCCTTCAGGAAAGAATTAGAGAAAAATTGGAAGAGAAGAAACAAGAAAAGAAAACTGAAAGCTTTAGTAAATAAGATTTACAGCTGCTGCAAGCTAGATAATAACTCTTCAGTATTAATATCAAAAAAAACCTTAACAGAGTCCAGATGGCAAGGCTCAATCGCAATAATAATAGATGCCAAAATATGGTCTTACCCTAAATAAAAACAGAAACTTCTGGAAATACTCAGTGGGTCTGGCAGAATCTGTGCCTAGAGAAACAAAGCTAAAGGGCTGAGTTTTTATGGAGCACTGGAGTTGGGTTTGGAGCCAGGTGCGCTGACCACTTTGCGCTATTGGCCTGCATTCTGGCCCGCTGTCATGTTCCCACCTCTAGCCTGTTTTCATGGAGGCTACTTGGGAAGGGGTGACAGCTACCCACCCGCCCACCAACCAGAGGTTGGTAGACAATTAGACCAATTAAGTGCCCAACAAAGGCACTCATCAGATGCTGTCTGGAACTTTCCTGACATCAGACGGGTCCCGAGCTGAGGCTAAAGCCTGTTGGATAGATGGAGGTGGCCTTCCACTGGCAGGCTAGAGGGCCCAATGATGCCCCACTAATTCCAAAACCCAGCCACGATTGCCAGAGGGCCACAACTGCAGCCACAGGCTATCTTGTTCCACCCCTACAATGATGTCCTGGCAATGTTGGCCACACATTATTTTTAAGCTTAGGATCTTCAGAGGGCTTCTCCATCTTAAGGATTGGGTGATCACTTTACTGAATACCTTGAGCCTCAGCTGCTACGATTGGTTCTCCCAGCTGTAGGGCCCACCCTCTGCCATTAATTAGACGGGTCTCCCGGAGGCAGCCTCTTAACTGGTCGCCTCCACTAGACTCTCCCTCGGGTTCCCACTGTTGAAGGGTCATGACTACTCGAAACGTCAACTTTGCTCTTCTCCGCTGATGCTGCCAGACCTGTTGAGTTTTTCCAGGTATTTCTGTTTTTGTATTGTTTCTTGTCGCTTTACCATCTCTACCTTGCACTATCACCCTTTTTGCCATTTAATCACCCCTGTCATCCACCCTACCCCAGACCTTCTCGTTTGTTTTTTCCTCCTTTTCCCACTTTCTCTGCCTTGCTTAAATCTTGCACATCTCTAAATTCTAGGAGTTCTGAGGAAGGTCACAGACCTGAAACATTAACCCTTTTTCTCTCTCCACAGATGCTACCAGACCTGCTGAATATTTCCAGTATTTTTGTTTTTATTTCAGATTCCATTATCCACGATACTTTTCTTTCGTATAAAATTAACATGTATTTCCAATCATTTCATTTTTAACTCAGAATATTGCGCTCCATTGATGGCACCTGAAAGCTAAGTTAATTAGTCATTTAGGAACTAGGACAGTGAACAAACAGATGGGATAGATGAATGTTGTATTTTATATAGATCATAAAATTAAGAACTCTGTGTCATAATACTTGACAGATGTTCATGTCTATGCCAGCAAAACAATATAGTCTTGTAGTGGTGATAATTAAAATTCTGAATTACATAGAAGTGATAGAAACAACAAAGGAAATTAATTTTTGGCACAGAGGCCTAGAAATTAGTTTGTGCCATTTCTCAGGCATGAGACACCTAATGTTGCCTGCCATATTGGAACCTTAAGTGCCCATTCCGTGTCAGAAATTCCCCATCTGTTATTTCAGATTGGACACCTCTGTGAGCATCCAGGATATGTGTCAGATGTATTGGAAGGACTCATTATAATATTAAAATAATGTCCCTAAGCTCGTTGTAGGACCCTTTTGTGAAATCAGTCTGCCCCAAGGCCTGACTCACTGATAAACTTGCCCAGGAGGGGCATTTCCTGGTGGATACCCATCAGCCTTTGTCAGAAAGCCAGGCCCTCAAAGTCAGTAGACAAGGATCATTTCAGTAGGGCTGGAATACAGTCTCAGTCTTACCTGTGCTATCTTACCACCTCCCCCCCACCACCCTTGTTCCTGCACACTTGTGCACAATGACTCATCGTGCGAGTGTTCTTCTTCTAGCCTACCCTCAACCCGACGCGTTGTGCCAGTTTCTGAGCTGCTATTTGTTATGACCAGTGATGTTGCTGCATATTCAGGAAGGCTGACCTCCTCTTCTTGAACTGGCCATGGGGCCTTGACATTTTCTGCACCTGAATTAAAAGGCTTCACAGGTTTCCACAGTGCAGAAGTATGCATTAAAAAAGTCATGTCTAGCACAGAGAGTGACAAGTAGTTTTCACAGTAAATAAAATAGATACAAGGAACTGGTATTTGCTTTACATAATGGGGCCAGGGGTGGGGTTTGGGGGGGGGGTTGTTGTTGTTGGAGTTGGAGGAGTGCATGTTAGTGATATTGGGTTCAATTTTACAAAATGTGGCTGTCATGGGTAGAAAGGAAGTGGATAATACTACTCATTAACTATAAGCCAGGAGCATTAAGCTTGAACATTTTGTGTGCATAGTGCAACCGCCCAATCACAAATAACACACAATCCTACAAGCTACACAGCTTGATGAACAGAACCAAACTACTGGGCTGTCACTGAGTCAGATATAACAGAATGCCAGAATTTATCAAAAGAAAGGATGCATGTTGCACAGGACAAACATTGTGCATAGTGCAGACAAATTGTAACCAGCAGGGAGGGATGCTAACGGCCTCTGGGAGAGTCTCAATAACTTATAGTGAGCTAAAAGAGAAAAGACTACTGAAAACAAAGCCTGAGATACAAGGAAAAAGGAATTGGGTTAGCAATTGTCAACAATTAATGGGAAGTGTTGACAATCTTCCAAATTTGTATGGGCTGGATTTTACAGGGGGCGTATTGCTCGACACCCTCCCCTGTGGAAAAGTTGGTTGCAGACCGATTGACGGTGGAAAAAAAAGGCTGCCCCGCAGCGATAATATGCTGTGGCGGTGGGGGAGCGGCCTTAATAACCACTCCTCAGGGAGAGCAAGTCCCGCCCTCAAGAGCTGCTGGCCAGTTGCTTAGTAACCGCAGCAGCGCCAGACCTCGATAGTGGCCGTTGCTGGGATTACACGCAGTCCGCACGAAGAAAGCCCTGCGGATGCTGGACTCAGGGGGGGGGGGGGTGCGGGGGGGTGCTTTTTTTGGTTGTTGCTGGGGAGGGAATTGGGAACCCTAGGGAGGGGCGGACGGGGGTTGGGTGGTCAGGCTTTGAAGGTAGGTGGGATAGACAATAAAATTGGGGGTAAAAACAAAAAAAAAACTGCGGATGCTGGAAATCCAAAACAAAAACAAAAACAGAATTACCTGGAAAAACTCAGCAGGTCTGGCAGCATCGGCGGAGATGAAAAGAGTTGACGTTTCAAGTCCTCATGACCCTTCGACAGAACTTTGGGGGCGGGGGTGAGAAATATCTTGGGGGTTGCCCCCGATGTACATAGAAATGCCTGGAAATTATTTGGTGTCTGTAAGTTGCCAGTTGATTTTTGCCTGTGGCAAAATTTACTGGGAATAGTCTTCCTGCCCATCTTTTCGGCAGAGTTAGTGAAAAAGCGGGCGGGCGGGCGGGCCACTTTCCCCCGCCCTCCACATTACCGTAGCAGAGGCCCTTAAGGGCAGGCGGGCTGGCTGATGCCTTATCCGTCCACCGTATTATGGTGGGCAGGAAGGCGGCAGGCTAGCCACCCATCCTATTTTACAAAATACAAACATTTTACAAAAAAACAGGGATGGGTGGGTGGGTGGGGGCAGTGTGGGGTGTAAAACTCCTCTCTACAGTCAACCTATCTTCTGATCCGGTAAGTACTTCCATTTGGCGAATGCACACACCTGATATAAAGTTATTTTTATGACCTAACCTTAAATTAAACTTTGTTGCAACAGCTGATCCGCTCAACCATTTAGAGGATGTAGAAAGAGTTGTGTGCATTCGAGTGAGTGCCCTTATCAACTCTTCAAATTATTTATGTTCAATTATGCTGGATAATTAATACTCTAACGCATTTTAAGTAATAACAAGCTCTATTAATAACATATCCTGCGAATTATCCATAGTTACAATCACTTGAACTGACAGCAACATGACTATTATTGTTTGAGACAGAGAGGTTAATCAGAAGGGGAGGAGATCACTATCTGAAATTGCATGAAACAATGAAATCCATCTAATTGACATGGAATGTTTAGAACTTTCACAGGCCTCCATCTGTAAAACAGAATGAACATTGCCTGATTTCTCCTGCAAACCCCCAGGCACGATGCTATACAAACATACATTAGTCCTTCTCATCCTCCTCAAGCTATCTGCAAACTTCAAAGCAATTGACAACACCATCCTCCTCCAATGCCTCTATTCCGTCATCCAGCTGGGTGGAACTACCATTCTTCACTTTCAAAATGTAGCCAAAGAATTATATGGAATCATATGCACTGACTTTATTTGTTCATGGAATGTAGGCGTCACTGTCTTAAGCTGAGAAAGATGGTTCACAACTTTGGTGTTGTCAAGATGAAATTCCAATCACAGACCTGCACCATAACCAAGATTGCTTATTTCTGCCTCTGTAACTCTACCCCAAGCTTGCCCCAGCTCAGCTGCTACTGAAACCCACATCCATGCTTTTGTTACCTCTAGATTTGACAATTCCCATGCTGTCCTGGCTGGCCTCCCATCTTTCACCCCAATTAAACCTGTGCCCATCCAAAATTCTGCAGCCTGCAGCTTAACTCACACCAAATCTCATTGACCCATCACCCCTGTGCTTGCTGAATATCACTGGATCCCGGTTAAGTAACACTTCAATTTTAAGATCTTCATCCTTGTTTCCAAATCCCTCCATGTTTTTGCCCTCCCTATCACCTCCAACCCTACAAGCCTTCGAAATCTATGTGCTCTTCCGTTTCTGGCCTTTTTTGTATCCCCGATTTTAACATGGCCAGTGGTGGCCATGTTTTCAGCTACTTTGGCCCTAAGCCCTGGCATTCCCTCCCTAAGCTTCTCCGCATCTGTACCTCTCTCTTTTTTAAGATGCTCCTTAAAACCTATTACCTTTTTGATCAAGCTTTTGGTTAACTGTCTTGATAGCTCCTTCTGTGGTTCGGTGTTTTCATTGATTTTACTCTTTTAAGTGCCTTGGTGTTTTATTGCAATAAAAGTGTTACATAAATGTAACTTGTTGGAGGCAGCAAAAACCTTAAAGATTTTGAGCACTGATAGTGTGTCAACCTTAGCTTTGAGGTAGCACTCTCATCTTCTGAGTCAGAAGGCCATGGGTTCAAGCTACAATAAAGTGACTGTGCACTCTAGGTGGGCAGGTTGGAGATGTTGTATTTCAGTTGAGGTATTTAACTGAGGCAAAACAGAATTACCTGGAAAAACTCAGCAGGTCTGGCAGCATCGGCGGAGAAGAAAAGAGTTGACGTTTCGAGTAACTCTTTTCTTCTCCGCCGATGCTGCCAGACCTGCTGAGTTTTTCCAGATAATTCTGTTTTTGTTTTGGATTTCCAGCATCCGCAGTTTTTTTGTTTTTATCTCTGTATTTAACTGAGGCCTCAGCCAGTTTCTCAGTTAGACATAATAGTTACAATTATACATTTCAAAAAAGATCAGGGCAGTTCTCCTACAATTCTATCCAGCATTTCTCTCTCAGGCAAAGCCATTAAAACAGATCACCTGGTCACATATCTCATTGCTGTTTGTGGGCCACTGCTGTGCAAAAATGGACTGCTGCGTTTACTATATCAAACCAATGACTACAGTTTAAATTCAAACAAATTATGAACAGAATGAGAAAAGCAATAAGATCCAGAGCAGGACCGGGAGGCAGTGCGAGAGGAGCAGTGGCCTTGGTAAGATTTAAAAAGAGTGGGAGCTGAGAGTCAGAGCAAAGATTTAAAAAGAGCGGGAACTGAGAGAGCTGAGATTTAAAAGGAGCGGGAGCTGGACTCGGGGCTGAAGGCAGCGTGAGGACAGAGCGAGAGTTCGGAGGAGACTTGGGCTGAAAGCGGCGCGAGGATAGAGCGAGAGTTCCAGGGAGACTCGGGGTTGACCAGAGAGGAGAGGCCAGCGCGAATGGTATAAATGGGCACGAGAAACAGAGGCTGAGACCGGAGAGGAGAAGAGAGGTGTACCTTCAGGCGGTGGAGTTCGAAGTGATGTCATGATTCAAAAAGTGATGTGACACAGGGGAGGCAGCTGATTGGTAAGTAGGGTCAGGTGAGTACTTCTACTTATACTTTTTCTATTAATTAAACTATTGCAGTCTATTAGCTTAAACAAAATAATGTGAGGACTTTGGACTGTAATAGGAATGTTTAATGTGGAATAAGGCCCCTGGCGTAATTAATATTCTTTAAAAGGAGTAACTAATGAGCTTAATCTAAAAGAAAGTCATGGTCAGCAGAGCTCGCGCCCATCATATGCTCATCCTGTACTATGTGAGAAGTCATGGATATGTCCAGTGTCTCTGGCGGCCACGTGTGCAGGAAGTGTGTCCAGCTGCAGCTACTGGCTAACCGCATTTCGGAGCTGGAGCTGCAGGTGGATTCACTGTGGAGCATCTGTGATGCTGAGATTATCGTGGACACGTTTGGTGAGGTGGTCACTCCGTAAGTAAAGACTCAACAGGCAGAAAGGGGATGGGTGACCAACAGGACAGAGTAGAGGAAGGCAGGTAGTACAGGAGTCCCCTGTGGCCATCCCCCTCTCTAACAGGTATACTGTTTTGGATACTGTCGGGGAGACAACTTCTCAGGGGAAAACAGCTGGAGCCAAGTCCATGGCACCATGGGTGGCTCTGTTGTACAAGAGGGGAGGAGGAAGAGTGGCGGGGCTATAGTGATAGGGGATTCAATAATAAGGGGAACAGACAAACGTTTCTGTGGCCGGAAAAGAGACATCAGGATAGTATGTTGCCTCCTTGGTGCCAGGGTCAAGGATGTCTCGGAGAGGCTGCAGGGCATTCTGAAGGGAAGAGTGAACAGCCAGTGTTTGTGATACCTATTGGTACCAACGACATAGGTGAAAAAAGGGACGATGTCCTACAAGCTGAATATAGGGAGTTAGGACGTAAATTTAAAAAGTAGGACCTCAACGGTAGTAATCTCAGGATTACTACCAGTGCCACATGCTAGTGAGAGTAGAAATAATGATATATCAGATGAATATGTGGCTGAAGAAATGGTGCAGCGGGGAGAGTTTCAGATTCCTGGGACATTGGGACCGGTTCTGTGGAGGGTGGGACCAGTATAAGTGGGGCAGGTTGCATCTGGGCAGGACTGGGACCAATGTCCTCGGGGGCAGGGTGGGGGGTGGTGGTGTTTGCTAGTGCGGTCGGGGATGGTTTAAACTAGAATGGCAAGGGGATGGGAACATGAGCAGAGAGACAGGAGGGGGAAACAAGGATAGAAATGAAAGATAGAAAAGTAAGAAGCAAAAATGGAAAGCAGAAAAAACAAGGGCAAAAGACAAATGGGGTCATAATGCAAAATAAAGCTAAGATGACCAGCAAGGTTAAAAAGACAAGTCTAAAGGCATTGTATCTTAATGCGTGGAGCATTTGCAATAAGGTAGATGAATTAACAGCACAAATAGATATAAACGGTCATGATATAGTTACAATTATGGAGGCATGGCTGCAGGGTGACCAAGGATGGGAACTGAACATCCAGGAGTATTCAATATTTAGGAAGGACAGACAAATAGGGAAAGGAGGTGGGGTAGCATTGTTAGTAAAGGAGGATATCAATGCAATAGTGAGGAAGGCTATTGGCTTAGAAAATCATGATGTTGAATCTGTTTGAGTGGCGATAAGAAACACTAAGGGGCAGAAAACGTTGGTGGGGGCTGTCTATAGGCCCCCAAACAGTAATGGAAATGTAAGGGAAAGCATTAAGCAGGAAATTAGAGATGCATGCAATAAGGGCCTAACTGTAATCATGAGTGACTTTAATCTACATATAGATTGGACAAACCAAACTAGCAATAATACTGTGGAGGAGAATTTCCTGGAGTGTGTACATGATGGTTTTTTCGACCAATACGTTGAGAAACCAATTTGGGAGCAGGCTATCCTAGGCTGGGTATTGCGCAATGAGAAAAGATTAATTAACAATCTTGTTGGGGAAGATCGACCATAAAATGATAGAATTGTTCATTCGGTTGGAGAATGAAGAAGTTGAATCCAAAACTAGGGTCCTGAATCTAAATAAAGGGAACTGTGAGGGTATGAGGCACAAGTTGGCAATGATGGATTGAGGAACCTTACTAAAAGGGTTGACAGTGGATAGGCAGTTGCTAATATTTAAGGAACTTATGCATGAATTGCAACAACTATTCATTCCTGTCTGGAGCAAAAATAAAACAGGAAAGGTGGCTCAACCATGGCTTACAAAAGAAATTAGGGATAGTATTAGATCCAAAAAGGAGACATATAAAATTGCCAGAAAAAGCAGCAAGCCTGAGGATTGGGAGCAGTTTAGAATTCGGCATAAGTGGACAAAAAGATTGATCAAGAAGGGGAAAATGGAATATGAGAGTAAACTTGCAAGGAACATAAGAACTGATTGTAAAAGCTTCTATAAATGTCTGAAGAGAAAAATATTAGCGAAGACAAACTTAGGTACCCTACAGTCAGAAACGGGGGAAATTATAATGGGGAACAAAGAAATGGCAGAAGAATTGAACACATATTTTGGTTCTGTCTTCACAAAAGAGGACACAAATAATTTCCCAGAAATATTAGGGGACCAAGGGTCTAGTGAGAGGGAGGATTTGAAGGAAATCAGTATTACTAAAAAAATGGTGCTGGAGAAATTAATGGGGTTAAAGGCTGAAAAATCCCCAGGTCCTGATAATCTGTACCCCAGAGTACTAACAAAAATGGTCCTGGAAATATTGGATGCATTGGTGGTCATCTTCAAAAATTCTATAGACTCTGGAGCAGTTCCTACAGATTGGAGGGTGGAAATATAATTCCAATATTTAAAAAAGGAGGTAGACAAAAAACAGAGAATTACAGACCAGTTAGTCTAACATCAGTAGTGGGGAAAATACTAGAGTCGATTTAAAAAAGACTTGGTAACAGAACACTTGGGAAAGCATTAATGGGATTAGACAAAGTCAGCATGGTTTTACGAAAGGGAAATCATGCTTAGCTAATCTACTGGAGTTTTTTGAGGATGTAACTGGTAGAATAAATAAGGGAGAACCAGTGGATGTGGTATATTTGGATTTCAAGAAGACTTTTGATAAGGTCCCACATAAGGGGCTAGTGAGAAGAATTAAAGCTCATGGGCTTGGGGGTAATATATTGGCATGGATTGGGAATTAGTTGACAGACTGAAAACAGAGTGGGAATAAATGGGGCTTTTTCCAGGTGGTAGGCGGTGACTAATGGTGTACCGCAGGGATTAGTGCTTGGGCCCCAGCTATTCACGATATATATATAAATGACTTGGATGAGGGAACCAAATGCCATATTTCCAAATTTGCTGATGACACAAACTGGGCAGGGTTGTGAGATGTGAGGAGGTTGGAAGGAGGCTTCATGGTGATTTAGATAAGTTGTGGGTGTGGGCAAACATATGGCAGATTCAGTATAATGTGGATAAATGTGAAGTTTCCGCTTTGGTGTGAAAAACAGAAAGGCAGAGTATTATTTAAATGGTGATATATTGGGAAATGTGGACGTATGAAGGGATCTGGGTGTGCTTTGCACCAGTCAATGAAAGTAAAAAGGCAGGTGCAGCAAGCAATTAGGAAGGCAAATGGTATGTTGGCCTTCATTGTAAGAGAATTTGAGTTCAGAAGTAGGGATGTGTTACCACAGTTACACAGGGCCTTGGTGAGACCATACTGGAGTATTGCAGGCAGTTTTGGTCTCCCTACGTAAGAAAGGATATATTTGCCATAGAGGGAATGCAGCGAAGGTTCACTGGGCTGCTACCAGGACAATCTTTTGATGAGGGATTGATTCGACTGGACCTGTATTCACTGGAGTTTAGAAGAATGAGAGAGGATCTGATTGAAATGTATAAAGTTCTAACAGGGCTAGACAGACTGGATGCTGGGAGGATGTTTCCCCTAGTTGGGGAGTCTAGAACCAGGGGCCGCAGTCTCAGGATATGGGGCAGGCCATTTAGGACTGAGATGAGGAAAAATTTCTTCACCCAGAGGATGGTCACTCTGTGGAATTCTCTACCATAGAAGGCTGTGGAGGCCAGGTCACTGAATATATTTAAGAAAGAACTTGATAAATTTTTGGATATTAGAGGCATTAAGGGGTATGGAGAGAAAGCGGGAATATGGTGTTGAGGATCAGCCGGTGGAATGGTGGAGTGGGCTCGAAGGGCCAAATAGCTTACTCCTCCTAGTTTCTATGTGTTCTAAATAAGACGGTAATCTGTTTCAGTGATGCTGACTGATCAATAAATATTATCCAGGAGACTGGGAGAACATCCCTGCCCTTTGAATATTGCTATGGAATATTTTGCATTCACTTGAACAGGCAAACTCGGTTTAATATCTCATTCAAGGACAACACCGCCAATAGTGCAGCACTTTATCAGTATAGCACAGATATCTCTCAGTAACTTTTTGAAGAACTTATAATTTTTTTACATAATGAATTACTTTGAAGTATTGTTACGTACTCACTGGTCTGAGTTTTCCCCATCTCACCACAAGAGAACTGGGGTGGGACTTTCGCCTCCCAAACTGATGCCATTGTGACCTCGTCCCAATTTTCTCCTCGGGCCTTACATAGGGTGGGTTCCTGGCAGCATCTCTGCAACCAAGGTGTAAGCTACTGCTTCTGAGGGGGAAGATGCAGCGCTGCTGTATGACAACATCCAGTGCAGCAGCAGAAGAAGGGAAAGTCCATTTAAAGTGGATTACAGATAAATAAATTGGTACCTTGGGCCATATAGAATGACTATCTGTAGGAGTATGACTGTAAAGCCCAAGACTATTATGACTATTTTCACATTTTTATGACCGCTTTAACATTAATTAATGACCTCATAGTGAAGGTACCCCTAGGTGATCATAATATGATTGAACTTTACATTCCGTTTGAGGTAGAGAAGAGTGGGTCTGAGACTAGTATTTTAAACTTAAGGGCAATTGTGAGGGCATGAAAGCAGAGCTAGCTAAAGTGAATGAGCAATTTAGGTTAAGGGATAGGTCAATAGAGATGCAATAGCAGACATTTCAGGGGCTATTTCAGAATGCACAGAATAGATACATTCCAACGAGAAAGCAGAACTCCAAGGGGAGGACCCATCATCTGTGGTTAACTAAAAAAGTTAAGGATAGTATCAGACTTAAAGAAAAAGCATACGATTGTGGGTGGCAGGTCAGAAGATCGCATAGAATATAAAAAACAGCAAAGAATAACTAAGGCCTGTTTTTCCTGCATCAGGCAGGCTCAGCTGGAGCGAGCTGGAGCGGGCAGGGGTGGTCGCGGAGCTGACTGCTGCCCACGATCGGCTCTGCATCACCATTTTACGCAGGTGGGCCAATTGAGGCCCACCCAGCATAATATGCGAGCGGTAGCGCTCCTGTGCGGGCGGGGGGAGGAGGGAGAGTTGGGGCCTGTGTTCTTTTACGAAAGAGCCCTTCAATCTTCCTGAGACATAGAGCTGCCTCAGGGAGATTGAAGCAGTTTTTAAAAATTTCTTCACAGACATTAAAAATTTAGGGAAACATGTCTCCTCATGTGACTGTGTCACATGAGATGGGACATGTCTTTATTTTTCATATAAACTTCTTATTTAAGTAGTATAAGCTTGAGGAAACCTCAACCTGCTCGTGGATGAGGTTTCCTAAAAAATGTAAAGGCCTCTTGACCTTTTTGTCTGCCCGGCAACCGGAACTTCGCTAATGGCCCTAATAAGCCTATCAATTATCAGCCGACTCTGATGCGCGCACGTCAATTGAAACATTACGAGACAGCGTAATGACGTTGGGACGCACACTTGACATCATCGCGCGTTATTTTACACGCTGGCATGTTGGGCCTGCCCCTGTATGCTGACTGAAAAATCCTGCCCTAAGAGATTAATAAGGGGGGAAAGAACAGAGTACAAGAGAAAGCTAGCTATAAAGACAGAAAATAAGAGTTCTGTAGATATTTAAATGAGGAAAGATTTAACAAATTGAGCATTGGTCCTATAGAAAGTGAGCCTGGGAAATTAATAATGGAAAATAAGGAGATGGCAGATGAATTGAACAGGTATTTTGCATCTTTCCTCATTATAGAGGATACAGGTAACATCCTAGAAATAGCTGTAAATCCAAGAATTGAAAGGGAGGGAGGAACTCAAGAAAATTACAATCACCAGGGAAATGGTACTTGTCAGCTCACAGTTCCAACAATTGTTAAGTACCCAAGTCCTGATGGACTTCATATTAGGGTCTTAAAAGAAGTGGCTAGTGAGATAATTGATGCATTGATTTTAATTTTCCAAAATTCACCAGATTCAGGAAGGTTCCATCAGTTAGCAAAGTAGCAAATGTAACTCCTCTATTCAAAAGGGGAGGGATTCAGAAAGCAGGAAACTACAGGCCAGTTAGCTTAACATCTGTCATAGGGAAAATGTTAGAAGCAATTATTAAGGACGTTATAGCAGGGCACTTAGAAAAACTCAAGGTAATCAGGCAGAGTCAACATGGTTTTGTGAAAGGGAAATCATGTTTAATCAATTTATTGGAGTTCTTTGAAGAAGCAACATTTGCTGTGGATAAAGGGGAACTGGTGGATGTACTGTACTTAGATTTTCAGAAGGCATTTGATAAGATGTCACATCAAAGGTTATTGCAGGAAATAAAAGCTAATGGTATGGGGGTAACAGATTGGCATGGATAGAAGACTGGCTAGCTAACAGGAAATTGAGAATAGGCATAAATGAGTCATTTTCTGGTTGGCAAGATGTAATGAGTGGTGTGCCACAGGGATAGTTTTTTTACAATTTATATAAATGATTTGGATGAATGGACCAAAGGTATGGGGCTGAATCTTCTGGCTGACAGGCGAGTGGTGGAGTCTGCACGCCAGCGCTTAAAATGTTGCGCGAGCTTCTTGATGTCAGCGCGCGGCATCAAGATGTTTTGGTCAGCGGGCGCACCATGCAGCGGGACGCGCGCCCACCATTAATTAAAGGCCTTGTTAAGGCCATTAACTCTTCAATCGACCAGGATTTTGAGGGGCCTGTGCGAATGTTGGCTCGGTGAAGGGACCCAACAGGCAGGCAGGTAAGTGATTTTTTTACAAACCTCATCCAGTGGAGGGATGAGGTTTGATATCGGAATTATAAAATTGTAATAAATTTTTGTGTATTTCATTAACATGTCCCATCTCGTCTGACGTTTTAATGGTTTTTAAAATTTTCTCTTTTTAATGTTTCAGTGCCTTTCAGCTATCTCCCTGAGGCAGCACTTTGCCTCAGGGAAATATGTGCTCTTTCACACCCATGTGCGGTTGGGGAATCCCCCCCCCGCCTGCACAGGAAGCGCATAGCGCTTCCCATCAGGCGGCCCGCCCACTTAAAATGGCGGCAGGGCCCGTTTCGGCAGCGGCGATCGGCTGCTTGCCCGCCGCCAAGTCGATCGGGCCCGTCCGCCCATCAAGGGCAAAACTCTGCCTATGGTTCCTAAATTTGCTGATGACGCAAAGATAGTGGGAAAGTAAGTTGCAAAGAGGACATAAGGAGGTTACAAAAGGATATAAATAGCTGGGTAAGTGGGCAAGTATCTGGCAAATTGAGTATAATGTGGGAAAATGTGAAGCTGTCCATTTTGGCTGGAAGGATAAAAAAAGAAGCATATTGCCTAAATGGTGAGAGATTGCACAGCTCTGAGATGCAGAGGGATCTGGGTGTCCTAGTGCAGGAATTGCAACAAGTTAGTATGCAGGTACAACAAGTAATTAGGAAAGCCAACAAAATGTTATCATTTGTTGTGAGGGGAATTGAGTACAAAAGTAGGGAGATTACGCTTCAGTTATACAGGGCATTGGTGAGACCACATCTGGAGTAGTGTACAGTATTGGTCTCCTTATTTAAGAAAGGATGTAAATGCGTTGGAAGCAGTTCAGGGAAGGTTTACTAAACAATTACCTGGAATGGGCAGGTTGTCTTATGAGGAAAGGCTGCATAAGCTGGACTTGTATCTACTGGAGAACATACGAACATATGAACATATGAATTAAGAACTGGAGTAGGCCACTCAACCCCTCCAGCCTGCTCCGCCATTCAATAAGATCATGGCTGATCTTGTTTTAACCTCAACTTCACATTCCTGTCTACCCCCGATAACCTTCTTAACAGGGTGGATGTGAAGAGGATGTTTCCTATTGTGGGAGAACCTAGAACTAAGGGTCACATTAAAAATAAGGGGTCACCCATTTACGACAGAGATGAGGAAAACTTTTTCTCTGAGGGTTGTGAGTCTGTGGAATTCTCTTTCTCAAAAGGCAGTGAAGACAGAGTGTTTGAATATCTTTAAGGCAGGGCTAAATTGATTATTGATGAGCAAGTGTGTGAAAGGTTATTGGGAGTAGAGCCCAGTGACCTACTCCTGCTCCTAATTCGTTTGTTTGTATGTTCAGGAACATTTAAGTTCAGTTGCCTCATGGAGTAGAGCTGTTAAGCCCTGAGTTGAAATGGGCCATAGTAGTCCTCAGATACGATGCTTTAATGATAGTAAATAATCTGCAGCAAGCAATAAATCTGATCAGATGCATTTTACTCAGTTTATGATGGATTTTATTTTTCATTTCAATAAGAGCTTTGCTGCTATAACTATTCTGTGGCTTTAAAAAGTTGCCAGAATAGAATAATTGCACAAAGAAGCTTGGGGATATTTTTCAGGTTTTATAGATAATTAGAGATAATTGTAAAATAGCAAGATCTGGAGCGGTTGCAAGTGCAGCATGACTCTATGCCACCTTGGGGTCTGAGTTTTGCTACATGGAACGTAAAGAGTTCCCTGTTCCATTAACAGACTTAGGATACTTCAAAGGGAGATGCTGGTGTGCCCCTGGGTTTAAATAGTCTGCACAATGGATGGTGCTCAAATCTGGAGTGATGAAAATTGGGCAATGATTCAGTGGTACCAGATTGTTCAGTTCAAACAATGAATTCATTTATTTACTGTTGAATGGAGACTTCTGTCTTTAGATTAGACTGTTAAATCGCAGTGCTTCTGAAAAAGTTGAAATAAGCTTGCGAGTTCGTGAATGGGAACATTTTCCCAATTTAATAATTTGGAAATTGTTTTCCCTCTCTTTTGAGTAATGAGAGCAACGACAGCAGCAATCTGCATTTATATATCTCCGTAACCTAATAAAATATAACAAAGAACTTCACAGGAGCATTATCAAATATAATTTGACACCAAACCACATATGGTAACATTAAAACAGGTAACCAAAAGCTGGATCAAAGAGATTGCCTTTAAGGGATGTCCTAAAGAGGACAGAGAAGCGGAAAGGTTTAGGGAGGCAATTCCAGGGAGTTGAAGGTATGGTGGGGAGAAGGGAGCTGGGTATATGTAAGAGATTGGAATTGGAGAAGCACAGAGATCTGAGTTGAAGGACTGGAATAGCTTACAGACATAGAGAGGGATAGCAGTTCCATTCTGGGACTTTCATGGATCCTGATCATCAACTGGTACCTTGGCCGGGAATTTTCAGTCCCGCCAGCGGCGGCATCGTGGCAGGCGGGATGGGAAAACTTGGAGAGTAGCCAGAGGTCAATTGGACGATGCCCACCGCTGTTGGGCTGGAAAGTCCTGCCCCTTATTAAGTGGCCATTATTTCCATATGAGCAGCGAATCAGCTGTGGCGAACGTCAATGCAATAATCCTAACTAGACATATACATATCCATCACAGGAGAAGGAGTCGGGGTATCCCGATTAATTTTCTCTTCTCTAAAGCAAGAAAGAGTTTGTTTTTTCGAGCGTGGGACCTCTTTAATCCTCAATCCTAATGCTTTTCCCTGATTTAAAAGAGTAGATTTTAAACAGAGTTATTTAAATGCTGTTGAATACTAGCTGAGTGAGCTGGAATAGTAGGAGATAAACTTCATAAGCTCAATTATATTATTGAAAATACTCCTTATTTCCTTTTATTCACAATGGAATTAGAATAGAATGAAATAGGGGGGAGGTTTGTCTGGATTCGAACCCTGATATATTGAGTTACTTATACAAAGTGATTATTCGAAGGTTGGGCAGGTAGCACATATTTGAAAAGAAATGTGCCTGATTTTCCTCCATTTTAATTAATTGTTAAGAGTTTAGGCATCTGTGCGCTCTAACCTGCCTGACTTTAAAGTGTTCATTGAGCTCAGGAGATTGAGTGCACCTTGGTGCAGAATCAGAAAAAAATCTCATCGTACAATGTGGAAATTGCTACCTCAAGGAATAGTTGAGATGAATAGCATAAATGCATAAATAGGAAAGCTAGATAAATACATGAGGGAGAAAGGAATAGGGTTAGATGAAGAAAGAAGGGTGGGAGGAGACTGGCGTGGAGCACAAACATGCAGGGACCAGTTAGGCCAGTGGCCTATTCCTGTATAGTCAATGCATTCTATGTAATATGTTACTGAAAACATGTCTATAAACAAAGAATGATGATAAACTAGATTTCTTCCTAATTCTTGATTATCTTCCTTCATTCTGTAGAAATGACAATTTACGAAAAAAATCAGCGAACAAGTTTAACAGGAACGATGGTCGTCAAGTACAGGGAGTGAACATGACCAGCTGTGCTGCTTCATCATTACTGCCAGTCGACATTGGGAATGTGGCTAGTGTAAATATCAACAATGAACAGAACTGCCTTGAAGTCTCTGAAGGACCACAGTCACAGCTGGATAATACTGTAATTCCCACCAGAGTAATTCCATGATTAGACTATCTTAAACCTGTAATAAAGTTCCAGTTCTCAGGAATGGGGAAAACCTATTGTATCACCATACTTGGTATTGCAGTAAAAATATTCATGTTATGACTCATTCCTGTATGTGCTGATGTTTCAAGGAGATCTTGGAACGCTAAATAGTACATGTTCGTAGGTTGAAATTGCATTGTGTGACTTTAGTAACAAATACACTTACATCAATTCTTTTGTCCACGATCTTAGTAAGGCTTAACCCAATTGTCTTTTAAAATACCAGTCTGAAAAACATCATAGAAATATGCTGATGCATTTATTACCAAAAGTAGAAAGCACAAATTCAGCCCATTTGTGGTAACACTACATAGTGGGTCCAATCTTAATCCACTCAAAACCCATTCACTTACTCAGAGTTAATAATGGGCCCAGTGTCTCTGATGTGGCACCGTCAAGTTAACAGAAAATTTTAGGCTTCAGACAAATCCCACACTCTCACACGCATACCTCTATTACTCGGCTCTCAACGCTAATTGATTCTTATTATTCCGTATACAAAGTGAAAACATATTTGAAAGAGAAATGCTTTTCATTTTATATATCATTAGTACAAATAAGATATTGGATTGATGGAAAATTTATTCAAATCCAGCAATCATTTTGTTCACCAAAATACATCCACTGTCAGACCAAATTGGTTTCAAATGCTACAGTGTCAGCTGTGGCCTCCTGCCTCTCAGTCAGAAGTCGATGCTTTCTAGTCCCATTCCAGGATTTGAACATTAAAATCTAGGCTGATACTCCTGTGTAGTACTGGAGAGGTGCTGTCTTTCAGGTAAGATCCTGAACAGAGGCCCTGCTCACATCTCAGGTGGATGCAAATAATTTCAAGGCACTATTTTGAAGTGGTGTTCTGATCAATGGTTATCTCTCAACATAAAAAGAAACACATTGTCAGAATTTGGTCTGTGCATACTGGATGCTGCATTTCCTCCATTACAACAATGACTACACTTCAAAAACACTTCATTGGCTGTGTAGCTCCTTGGAACATCCTGGGCAGAATTTTCTGCCTGGCGGGTGGGGGCGGAGCCGATCGCCGCCAGCGAAGCGGGCCGCACCGCAATGTTACGTGGGCGGGCCGATTAAGGCCCGTCCAGTGTGACGTCTGCCAGGAAGCGCTATGTGCTCACTGTGCGGGCAGGGGGAATCCCTAAAATCGAGATTCGGCTCTTTCGCGCATCTGCACGAAAGAGCGCACATCTCCCTGAGGCTAAGTGCAGCCTCAGGGAGATCACGTCGACTTTTATAACTATTAAAATTAGGGAAAAGAAAAATCCCTTACATGTCCCCTCGTGAAAATGTCACATGAGTTGAGACATGTTCATAATTTACAGGACAATTTTATTACAATTTTTAAAACTCTATTTTGATTTTGCTGTGCCCCTGCCTTCCTGAAAATTTAAATGGGGCGGAGTGACATTGGGGGTTCCGCCGACATCATCCCGCATCATTTTACACGTTGGTGAGTGGGCCCTGCCCCCAGCTCGCCAACAGCAAAATTCTGCCCCCTGAGTTTGTGAAAGTTGCCATATCAATTGTTTTTTTGTTTCTTTGATCTGAAACCCAGACAGTTCAGAAACGTGAGGAGAATCCAGTGCAAATGGACCAAGACAGCTGGTTCAACCTCACACTGTGTTATTTACTTGGTTTCTATTTCATTTGACAATTTTTTCTTTGAAAATGGAAATGGAAACCCCCTTAGGATGTTGATAATTGGGAATTCAGCGATAGTAATGCCATTGAATGTTAAAGGGAGATGGTTAGATTGTCTCTGGTTGGAGATGGTCATTGCTTGGCACTAGTGTGGTGCAAATGTTACTTGTATCTGAGGAGTTGCGAATGGTGTTGAACATTGTGCAATCAACAGTGAACACACCCACTTCTGACCTTATGATAGAAGGAAAAAGTGAAAGTGGAGGTAGTTGAGACACTGGGCTAAAAATTGATAAAGAGGACATATTAGAAAGGTTAGCTGTACTTAGGGCAGAATTTTGCCTTCGGTTGGTCGGCGGGCCTCGCCAGCTCGGTGGTGGACGGACAGCCGAACTCTGCTGCTGAAACGGGGCCTGCCGCCATTTTGAGTGGGCGGGCCAATTAAGGCCAGCCCAGCGGCCTGCCTGACGGGAAGCGCTATGCTCTTCCTGTGCGGAGGGGTGGAGGGATTCCCCATCTGTCAAAGTGCGCTCTTTCATGCATGTGCGCGCACTGCTCCCTGAGACTAGGTGCTGTCGCAGGGAGATTAGTGATTGTCTAAAAAACTTTAAAAATAGAAAAATTAAAAAATTATTTACGTGTCCCCCTCATGTGACAATGTCACACGAGATGGGACATGTTAATAACTATCACAAAATTTATTAAAGTTTTTAAAAATGGACATGAAACCTCATCCCACCAGTGGATGAGGTTTCATGTATTATCAGAAGCCCGCTAGGGCTCCTGGCTTGCCCACCAGCCTTAAGGTTGGATAGGCAGGTCCTTTAATTGGGTTAATTATCCTGTCAATGGCCTCAATTGGCCATTGACAGGTCAGTGGGTGGACAGCTGATTTCACTGTCCGCCCGCCTTCCTCAATATTTAAATGGACTGGGATGATGTTGGGGGTTCCTCCCGACGTCATCCTGTGTCATTTTCCCATCAGCAAGCAGGCCCTGCCCCCAAATCACCGACGGGAAAATTCAGGCCTTTGAGTTGGTAAGCCAAGGGGTCATCAAGATGCATCTTAGGATACTGAGGGAAGTAAGGGAGGAAAGTGCAGAGGCATAGCCCAAAATCTTCCAAACCTCCTTAGATACAGGGTGGTGCCAAGAGGAATGGAGTATTGCTAACATTAACATTATTGTTCAAAAAAGCGTGTAAGGATATACCAGCAACCACAGGCCAGTCAGTTTAACCATGGTGGTGGAAAAACTGTTTGAAATGATGATTCGAGACAAAATTAACAGTCTATTGGTCAAGTGTGGATTAATTAAGGAAAGCCAGCATAAGTTTGTTAAAGGTAAATCGTGCTTAACTGACTTGATTGAGTTTTTTGTTGAAGGAACAGAGAGGGTTGATGCGTTGTAAAGGAACTTCCAAAAGGAGTTTGCTAAAGTGCCACATGATAGACTTGCAGCAAAGTTGAAGTTCATGGAATAAAAGGGGCAGTGCCAGCATGGAAAAGAAGTTGGCTGAGCGAAAGGAAAAAGAAATTAATGATGATTGGTTGTTTTGGAGACCGGATGAAGGTATATAGTGGGATTTCCCAGGGCTCAGTATTAAGGGTCGATGGGGCACAATTCCAAAATTTGCAGCGATACAAAATTTGGAAGTATTGTGAACTGTGAGGAGGTTACTGATAGACTTCAAAAGAACATAGGCTGGTAGAATGGGCAGACACATGACAGATAAAATTTATTGAGAAGTAAAGTGATAAAGTTTGGTAGGAGGAACATGGAGAAGCCGGAAAAAATAAAGGGTGGAATTCTAAAGGGGGTACAGGAACACATATATCTGGGTATATATATGCACAAATTGTTCAGGGTGTCAGGGCAGTTTGAGAAAGTGATTAAAAAGGCATACGGTATCCTGGGTCTTACAAAGTGACACATAGAACACAAAATCAAGCAAGTTATGATGAATCTTCATGAAACAATGGTTTGGCCTCAACTGTATTGTGTCCAATTCTGAGCACCACACTTTAGGAAGGATGTGAAGGCTTTAGAGATGGTGCAGAGAAGATTTATGAGAAATATTTTAGAGATGAAGGACTTTAGTTACATGGGCAGATTGGAGAAGCTGGGGCTGTTCTTAGAGAACAGAAGGTCAAGAGGAGACTTGATAGAGGTGCTCAGAATCATGAAGGGTCTAGACAGGGTAGACAGAGAAATTTTTCCCATTGGCAGAAGGATGAAGAACTAAAAGGACACTGATACAAGGTGAATGGCATAAGAGTCAATGGTGATGTGAAGCAAAATATTTCTACACAGTAAGTGTTAGGATTTGGAATGCATTGTATGAGATTACTGGAGGCAGATTCAATTGGGGAATTAGATAGCAGCTGAAGAGAAAAAAGTTTGCAGTGCTACAAAAGGGCGGGAGAGTGGCACTAGCTGTAACTAACAGATAAAATGGGCTGAATGGTCTTTTTTGGTGCTGTAACCATTCTATGATTCTAAAAATATCATGCCTCACAATGATGCAACTCGAGAATTTCTAAATAGTGTTTTAAGGCATAATCTTCTAGAATTTTGTCGCAGAATCACCAGTGAATAGATGGAGTTGATTTGAGAAGAGGCATTTCATGTCTTTTCATCAATATTGTGCCTGACCTGTTGGATACTCAAAGCCTGGTTGACATGTATCTGAGGGCTATCAAACTAATTTGTCTTTCTACACTAACAGACCAGGATGATGAAAGAATGCTGATTATATGTTCTTATCTGCTGTTTTAGTCTTTTAATTGTCTTATTATATATTACTCCTAAATATGCAAGTTCCTGATATGTTGAAAGAAAGCTCCAGAAATGACTGTGGGTAGAATTGTCCAGTCCTCTTGGTGGCAGGCATCATGGCGGGTGTGAGCAGATATGACGAGAAGGCCAAAAATTGGTTTCACACCATCCTGAAACCAGTTTGCGATCGTCTGCTCCGCCCATCAATGGCGAGCCACGTTCCCTGCTGCCGGGAACCTAATTTCAATACTTTAGCATCTCATTATAAGCCCTGCTTGTCAAAATCAACTCCCATGTTAAATTTACCGCCCACATTGGTGTGACTTCAGAATGGTGTGCTTGACGACTGCACGCACCAGGCCCTTGAAATTTGAGGGGGACTCGGAGGCGAGTACACACAACTTTGCGCAGCGCTCGTGAGTGTTGCCCAGAGGACATCAAGGAAGAGACACCGCACATTTGGCAGGTTGGGGGTGGCACAGACAAGTCACTTTTTCCCAGCTGGCTTTCAGCGTGGTTCCAAGGCAAGGGCTCCAGTGCGGGTGAGGCTGGGTGGGGCGGGGGCAAGGCAGAACAGACTGAAGGAAGAACACCAGCACATGCCGGGGTGGGTGATGGAAGAGGCCGCACACTTGGAAAAGCTAGTCCAAAGTGAGCCGTTCATCCACAGCTGAGACCATTCAGCCGCAGCTCCATTGACATTGGCATGCTTTTCTGCCCACTCAAGCAACGCAAAAGCATGAAAGTGCCACCAAATGCTCCAGAACTTTTCACCCCTTGGGTGCAGACTGCAAATTAATGTGTATTTTAGGGGGCAGCAGAGCAATTGGCCAATTGTGCAAGTTGTACAATCCCCTTGCGAAAGGTGAGCATGGCACAGTCACTGGTCGAGGGACTCATAGCCCCTTTATCAAGGTTTGGAGCAGAATCTTCATGGTTGAAGCTAACAGCACAGACTTGCAGTGTGGGTTAGGAGAATACCTGCACCTGAGCTGAGAGCACAGCATGCAGCCTAATAACTGAAGCTGCTGCCAATCAGTTAAGTGGAGTGGGGCAAAGATGGGCGGGGTTTCAGACACCCAACGAGCGCACTGCACACCGGTCATCCAAGTAATGACCAGCACACTCCTGCATGCATGAAGGGGCTTCAGACTTAACCAAGAGAGGTTCTTAGGACACATATGCTAACCAATGTGTCTCTCTCTTTGATCCTGCAGGAAAAGAACATCAGGATCATGGAGCCTGGTGATTTAGCAGTACACTTCAGGCTGCCTCTACTTCCGCTGTGGATGTCGGGGGAGCACCAAGACGCAGCGGCAGATTTAGGAAGGTTAAGAAGAGTGGTGATGTCCCTTGAGCTGGCAGTGAGTGAGATGGCAGTGAATGTGTGATGGGCTTGTGAGTGTGTGAGTTGAGGGTAATGGGATGATTGACTTACCCTGGCGGCACAGATGAGATCATTCATCTGTTTTCTGCACTGGATGGCTGACCTCTTGTGTGCAGCATTGGCACTGATCACCTAAGCCACTGCCTCCTAAGCCGGAGTGGTGAGACGAATGGGCCTCCTGTGGCCAGAGTGGAGAACATCGCGGCAGGTCTCCACAGCATCCAGAAGGCACCCCAGAGATGTGTCACTGAATCGGGGGCTGCAATCTTCCTGACTTTTGGGACCATGTCTTCACTGGAGCAGTCCCGGGCTGCAAGCATTGAGAAATGTGCACGCAGCTGCATTTTAAATATTGTGTTCGGTGTGAGGAAGCGGCATGGTGGGCCATTCGGAGGCCAGCCGCCAGCGATCCGGCATGTTTCCCATGACTGCATAACTTATGAGGCACGAAAAGTCACCATTGCGGCTGACAGGTAAAACGTCTTTTATCACGCCCGCTAGAGCACTTAGTGCAAATCTGAGACGATTCTGCCCTATATTATTTCCTCACCTTTCCATCTGTCCATTGAGCTCTGCCTTAGGGAAGTTCCTTATTCCAGTCTCCACTTAGTAGGGAAGAATAGCGAAAAGATTTCCTGTTACCTCCCAATTGTTTTTTCCAGTATAATTTCTCATAAATGTGCTCAAGCCAAGGCTAAAAGGACCCTACTTAGCCTTTATGTTGAAGATTGGGGAAGAGAGCTGAGGGAACACCCTTGAACTCAATACTGGACGTCAATCCAGTATTCAGATCCAATGCTCCAGTCTCCATTCTCTGGAGAAACAATACCTTATCTTCCGATTATGCACTTTACAGCCTTCCGGACTTAACATTGGATGGAATTGTCCCAAATTTGCATTGTGTGGTAGTGAGTGGGTAAAACAACATTTTATCCACTGGCTGTGATGGTGGGTTTTCACACCGTATCATCCCAAACCCGCCACATTATTTATGCATTCCTGGTAAGCACAGCATTTCCATGGCGGCAGGCTCTGATTCGCCTGCCATGCCGTCACCTCGCCACTTCATCATGCCAGGCACCACATTTAAAGTACAGCCGCGCTCAGTGCTTCCAGCCCGGGACTGCAGCAAAGAAGACATGGCCCTGAAAGGCAAGAAGACTGCAGTTATTGAGCGCCCTTTGGATGCCATGGAGATCCACTGTGACACACTTTACCCCCACCCTGGCCGCAGGAGGAGCTGCAAATCTACTACTCCGACTTGGTAGGCGATGGCAGTGGTGATCAGTGCCAATGCTGCACAGAAGAGGTTGGCCATTCAATGCAGAGAGAGGATAAATTATCTCATCTGTGCAACCAGGGTATGGCAACCATCTCATCGCTCTAAACTAACACGCTCAAGCCCATCACACATTCACTAGCATCTCACTCACTGCCAGCTCAAAGGACATCTCCACCTATTCTCACACACATATCCTCCCATGTCCATCTGGCCCCATCTCCTGTGGAAACTGCCTCCTCAGCCCTCACCATCTTGAGGCCACTTGCACAGATCAACGTGTCCCCCACGCACACACCTTGGTCACCCTCCTTCCCCAGTACAGCCCTCGTTCTGCAGCCTCTTCCTTTGCCTGAGGCCACTTCTCCCCATTTGCCAAGCCAGACATAGCCCTTCAGCCATTGAAATGCCACCCACATGTGGCTGGTCTGGTAGTTAGATACCTGCTGTGAACCCCCCTAAAAGTGATGTGGTGCTGTCTGTGAATACTGGCGCTGATGACTGAGTGCTGCCCGAAGCAAGATAGGCAAATAAACCTCAAAGTCCCGAGTGAAGTGCAGGCCGCCAAGTGCATATCGCTTATGTGCTGCTGTGAAACATGTCGACGTGTTTTCCTGCCGACATGAATGGACGGTCCAGCAGAGGGGGATGGACGATTCCGGTGGGCGGGTCTGCTAATGATATGCTGACGTATTACAATGAGGTTCCCGATGTCTGATGCTGGGGAATGCGTGGACGAACCTGAATTGGTTTCACACCGTCATGAAACTGATCGCGCCATATTTTCCACTCATGCCACTAAACATACCCAACGCTGGTGGACACGGGAAATCCCTGCCATTGAGTTCAACAGCTTCAGACCATGAACTCTCACCTCCATCTTTACCCCTTTTTAAATCCAATTTATTTATTTATATTTATTTATTAATTTTATATATATATATATGTATTTTTTTTACCCTTTTATCCTTTTCCCCAAATCACCGCCCACACTCCCCCACCAACAGAGCCAACTGTCATTTGTTTCTATGTTGTGCTTTCACAGTGCGCTGACTCTGCTATTAACACATTCTGCTATCTTACCTTTATGCCACTCTCAGCACCTTCTTTAGTCTTCACCACTACCATTAACACTCCATTTGTCTTGTGTCCATGACATCTTGCTATCCCTGACCTTCCATTTTGCTCCACTTGCCCCACCCTCTCTTAAACAGTATAAAATCCATCACATTACCATGTCTCTGAAGAAGAATTGTGCGGGCTCGAAACATTAATTCTGTTTCTCTCTTCACAGTTGCTGGCAGACCTCCTGAGTTTTTCCAGCATTTTCTGTCTTTATTTCAGATTTCCAGCATCCACAGTATTTTGCTTTTATCCACTTTCTGGAGAGGGGCTGGAACCCGGTGCTTCTGACTCAGAGGTGGGTAAACCACCACTGGGCCAATGACTAGTCTGTCTGGATGCAAAGAAGTCTCCAGGTGATAGCCCAGTATTTGGAGACCATATTCTAACCTTTACTTGCTGGGTCTGAAGCAGGGCTGGAACCCTCCTGGCTCAGAGATACAAGTGTTTCTACCAACCCCTAGTGCACTCAGAAAATTAAAGCAATAATCTAACGAAAATCTTTATGAGCAGTATTTTTAGCTCAGCATGTGGGCGCACGCCCCACCCGATTGGAGCAACTCAACATCATCCCACGCCTACGTAATATTTCGGCCGGCGGGTGCATGCAAAAGTCGGAAGCGTGCCTGCCGGCAATTAAGGAGCCAATTAAGGTAATTAAAGGCACAATTGTCTCCGATTTTTCGTGGTCCGCCCATCCTTACGGTTGGCAGACGGGCGAATTGGCCAGGCGGACTTTGCATTTTTCATGAAACCTCATCCACGGGCGCGATGAGGTTTCCATTATTAAATGAAAGATAAAGGAAAATCTATGCACAGCATTTTTATAATGTATACGTTCGGGTGACGGATTGTGGTGCTTGCCCATTTTTTTCCTGATTTAAAAAACTTTATTTAATGCTTTTGAGGTCTTCAGCTCCCTGAGGCAGATCTCTGCCTTCAGGGAAGTTTCTGTCAGTGATCGCCCAGGCTGATATCAGTGCCTGCCCTCTTTCTCTCCCCCTCCCCCTTCCAGCAGCGCTGAGCATTTCAGTGCGCATTTCATGCTGGCTGGTCAGCCAGTGAGAAATCGGGGTCAGGGGCCGATTATGGTTGGCAGTCCATTCCCTGGCCAATCCCAGGCCCGCCACTTGTGCCCCCACCGCTGACCTAAAGATTCAGCCCTACGTGTTTGCTAGAATTTTTTAACCCTTCATTTTAAATTTAGCCTTCACCATCCTTTAAAGAATTCTCAAGGCGGATAAGCCATATAAACACCGGTGTATAGAAGAGAAGAAACAGTCATGGTATTTGCAGTCACATTGTATTTTCTTTCTCTCTCTTGATTCATTCAAGAAAGAAAGACATGCATTTATGTAGCGCCTTTCATGATGCCTTTTATGGTGCCCCAAAGTGCTTTGCAGACAATAAATACTTTTGAAATGTAGTCATTGTTGTAATGTAGCAAAGACCCTAAGAGAATCTGCTGTGGCTCATTTTGGGAGACAGTAATAATGTCATTGGATTAGTACTTTGGGGACACGGGTTCAAATCCCACCACAGCAGCTGGTGGAATTTAAGTTCAATCAATAAATCTGGGGCAGGATTTTCCCCCCCTCAGGGGTGAAGTTGAAGGGCGGACGCACACAGGCGCGCTTCTAATCGGCACCCCCGATTGGGGCTGCAGCGCCATTTTACTTGGGCGTGCCAATTAAGGCCCGCCCACCGCGCCGTCCACACGAAATCGCTGTGCGCTCCCTGTGTGGGTGGGGGGGGGAATCCCAAAATCGAGAGTGCGCTCTTTCACGCATGCGCACGAAAGAGCGCACTCATCTTCCTGAGGCTAAGTGCAGCCTCAGGGAGGTCGGCTGTTCTGTGACAAATATTAAAAATAGAGAAAAAAAAATTACTGACATGTCCCCTCATGTGACACTGTCACATGAGTTGGGGCATGTCCATAATTTTTACAAAAACTTTAATAAAATTTTTTAAAACCTACATGAAACCTTATCCCACCCGTGGATGAGGTTTCATGCTTTTTCTAATTCCCATCCATTAATTAGCTAAATGGCTCTGTCAATGGCCTCAGTTGGCCATTGACAGGTTGGCAGGTGCACAGCTGATTTTGCTGTGCCCCTGCCTACCGGAAAACTTAAATGGGGCGCGGTGATGTCGGGAGTTCTGCCCGATGTCACTGCGTGTCATTTTACACGTCGGCGAGAGGACCCCACCACCCCCCCCCCCCCCCAACGCCCCCATCCCGCTCGCTGATGGGAAAATCCTGCCCCTGGAGTTGAAAGCTAATCTCAGGAATGGGAACCATGAAACTATTATCAATTGTCAGAAACCTATCTGGTTCACTAATGCCTTTTAGGGAAGGAAATCTGCCATCCTTACCTGGTCTGGCCTACACGTGGCTCCAGACCCACAGCAACATGGCTGACTCTTAATTGCCTTCTGAAATGACCTAGCAAGTGCACTCATTTGTGCCAAACCAGCACCGAAAATTCGAACCAGATGGACTGCAGCAGTTCAAGAAGGTGGCTCACCACTGCCTTCTCATGGGCAATTAGGGATGGACAACAAATGCTCACCTTTCCTACAACATCTACATCCCATGAAGGAATTAAAAAAATTGCATTCAAATGCTTAAAAGTGACAACCCGAAAGTTTTGTTTACATATTTTAACAAAAGCATCAACTTGTTTACTAAAATGGCTGTTTGATAGATCCAAGTTTGAAAAGCAAGCTCCTGGATGCTAGAGACCAATTGAAAACAGTGGTTTAGAACAATTTTATTGAACAGATAAAGTAATAAAAATAAACAATAGTGGAAGAAAAGCATCTGTTTACATAGGATAAGCCCGTACTTAGCTCCTCAATTCTGTTCTGCATTCAACTAGAGTATAACTGATCCGTACCTTAACTCCATTTACAGGCTTTGGTTCAATACTCCTTCATACCCTGGCCGAACAAAAATCTATCAATCTCAGTTTGAAAATTTTCAATTAGTATAGCTTCAATAGATATTTTGGGCAGACAGTTCCTGATTTTCACTGCCCTTTGTATGAAAAATTGCTTCCTGGCATTCCCACTGGACACCTAACTCTAGTTTTAAGGTTATGCCCCTTTGTCTGGACTACCTTACCAGAGGAAATAGTTTCTCTCTATTCACCCTATCAAATCCTTTAATCATCCAAAATATTTATGGGATATTAATATTTTGTGTCATGAGTACGTTATTTTATTGGATGAGCGTGATTTCTTCAAATACAAGCTGTTTTGGGACAATAGAGTTTCTTGTACTCCAAAAATCAAGGGCAAACATGATCATTCTTTTGATGTAATTCACAGTGAGCTGCTCTGAATTACTGTTTAATTCTGAATGTGGCATACTTGTTAGTCTTCAATGTTTGTTTTCTTCTTTTGTAAACTGCCTAACATGACCCATCACATCATTAAGCATTAATACTTCATGACTGATGCCACACATCCCCCCAGTGACTTTGTTGGGGCTTTTCCTAATTCCTAATTTTCCTCCAATGATGCTAATGCATATAATGCTTAGATTAGGAGCCATAATTTATTAGGGTGAGCATCACATGGCATGCACTGTTAGGCATTTTGCCTCACATGCCAGTTCAAATATTTTATGCTTCATGTTGCTGGAAGAGTGAGCTGATAATAGTGGGATAAGCACATAGGACATTTGGGACCTTGGTGAATGACAGGACCAACTGTCTTACCTCCTCAATCAATGAGATTTAAGGACTGAGAAAGAAACAGAGGTATGATCGAGAAAGAGATAGATTGAGTTAGGTTCAAATCTGATTTAGAAATAGGGAAGAAGACTGGATTAAGAAAAAAAAGGCAGAAAAAGTTAACCTTTTTTAAAATTTTAAAAACCTCGAAAACAATTTACGACCCTTCCAGAATGAGGTTCCACAGTTTAAATTATACCCTTTCTGGGCTGGAGAAGTTGAATGGGATCGTAGAAACAGAAATCTCCTGATTTAAAGGCTCCTTACATTGTTATGTACCAGCCCTAATTTTCTTCAGTGAGTTTAATTTGTACTAAATGTGCAAATTTAGCTACTTCTTGAAATTCAAGGGAAGGTTGATAGTTAGTTGCCATTTTCACAAAGCCAATACGGACAGGCGCAAATTGCCCAGCATTTCATGGTGATTCATAAGCCATTGGGCATCTCTTCCTCACTACAAACTGTTGAGTTACTTAAAAGTAAACAACATGGTTTGTATGGGAGCATTGCTTTTAGAACCGTGACTGTGTTTTCGTAAGTACCCTATACTCAATATGCCTATTAACTGTTGTGAAAATCTGGTTCATAATTCATGTTTTTGAATACAACTTTTAGTTTCAAGAATATAACTTTTAGGTTGGAGGTTAAAGTGTTAAATGTAAAATAAGTGGACTCTGACTGAAGCCATAAATCAATCTAATGGTGATTCTAAGAAACCCTGTGGAAATTCAACTCCATAATGTTATGTGGTGTGTGAACTGTCCTTTTATCAGCCTCACCTTATAATATGAATCTGATGAAGCGTATGATTCCTTTTAGGGATACACAGATATATATTGCAATATAATCACCGTAATAACCAATGACCACCAGGAAGAGGGGTAGAAACGGGTGGTGGTGGTGACATAAAATGGCCAGTTTAGGTCTTCACTCTTTGATAAGCCACCATCTGGGGATACCATTTATGACAGGGGTAACCACCTCATTCAGTGAATGGTCAGCAAGTAGATGGTGAAAATCAAGAAAGACAATGGAACATGGCAAGCATAGTGAATGTTTCCCAGCATGCTCCCAAATTATTCCTTGCCTTGGAGGATCTGCAGTTCAAATATATAAAGGTCAGTACTTTAGCAAACTGGATCAGAACATTTCAGATGGAGACTTTTTTTAAAGTTTGTTTAATAATAAATTTAGATTAATTCAGCATTAATTTCGCACTTGCTTGCCCCCACCACCCACCCATCCACCCACCAAAGCCATTAATTTATTGTTGCTGCTGACTATCCTACAAGATCTTGTCCAGGTAAGCCTTATTCGAGAGTGAGTTTTGGTTTGCTATTCCAACTGCAGGCCCCATAATAACCAAATTCTACCATGTTCACATGCACCTGGGCTTCTAGCAGGTGTTACTGGATAAAAACAAAAAAACTGCGGATGCTGGAAATCCAAAACAAAAACAGAATTACCTGGAAAAACTCAGCAGGTATGGCAGCATCGGCGGAGAAGAAAAGAGTTGACGTTTCGAGTCCTCATGACCCTTCCACAGAACTTGAGTGAGCCCAAGCTTGGACTCACTCAAGTTCTGTCGAAGGGTCATGAGGACTCGAAACGTCAACTCTTTTCTTCTCCGCCGATGCTGCCAAACCTGCTGAGTTTTTCCAGATGTCATTGGATAGTGGTCAGAAACAGAAATTCCAACTAATTTTCCACCCCCAACCCCAAAAGCTAAGAGGCCTAGATCATCAACCTCATCAAGGATCCACGGTCAAGTCTGGGACTTCCTTGATTTACAAAATTTCGCCACTTATCTGAATACACTCATTGAGCCATCAGAGGGACAGGATTATGGTTTTCATAGACCAAACAAGAGAGTTGTGGCCTGATCAGAAGCCTGTCTTGTGGAGGTGGCGCAAAATGGGTGGCATCAGATCAGCCGCCTGTTATACACAACGCCTGATATTTAGTTCCAATGCCTCAAAACTAATTCTCACCACTAAATATTTAGATATTCTGCGGATCTTCTGCCAACAATTAACCCTGCGGAAATTCAGAAACTTTTCTCATGTCTGTTTAGTAATCCAGCTCGGAATTGACAGAAGCTGCATATTAATGTGCTGCTAAGTTTTAGGGGTGAACAACAGTCTCAGGTTCAGATTCCAATATGTGCTGAGATGGCGAGCCAGGGATAGGATGTCACAATCAGTCACCCTGAGGTTAAGGATGGGAAAGATCAGTTGAGGTTCCCATCCCTGACCACCAACCACCGAGCCCTGCTGGTAAATACACATTTACGATGGTGGGTGAACTGTGGATCATGCTCATGTGCAGCAAACCCATGGTGAACCATTCTGCCAACACCCGAGAAATTAAACCAAGGTATAAATCCATGTCACAAACAAAAACAAAAAAATGCTGGGAAAACTCAGCAGGTCTGACAGCATCTGTGGAGAGAAAGACAAAGTTAATGTTTCGAGTCCGTATGACTCTTCTTCAGAGAAGAAGCGTAAACTCTGTCTTTCTCTCCACAGATGCTGTCAGACCTGCTGAGTTTTTCCAGCATTTTTAGTTTTTGTTTCAAATTTCCAGCATCTGCAGTATTTTGCCTTTATTTTATTATAAATGTCTCTAGGAGAGAAAGGGAACAAACTGAAAAATAAACCTGAGAGGAGAATTTTCCCCGTGTTTTTGGGGGAGGTTGGGGGGGTGGGGTGTGTGGGTGTGGGTGTGAACCTGTTTGGCGCCCCTGATCGGGTCCGCGCCGCCATTTTATGCGGGCGGCTAATTAAGGCCCGCCCAGCGTGATGCGTGCCTGGAAGCGCTGTGCGCTCCCTGTGCAGGTGAGTGGGATTCCCCCGAGTTGGGGCCTGTGCTCTTTTGTGCATGCGTGTGAAAGAGGCACGAAGGTGCCTCAGGGGGATTAGTTTAAGTTTTAAACATGTAAATAAAGAAATTAGAAATTTTTAAAACATGTCCCCTCATGTGACAGTGTCACATGAGCCGGGGCATGTCAATGAATTAGAAAAACATTTTTAACTCAATTTTTAAACACTTCATGAAACCTCATTCCGCATGTGGATGAGGTTTCATGAAAAATGTGCAGGCTGCCTGGGCTCTTCGCCTGCCCGCCAACCTTAAGGTTGGACGGGCAGCTCAGTTTATTAGTTCGATTAGTTTTTAATAGGCCTTAAAAGGCCTTTGACAGTGCGGTGGTTGCGCAGCCAACTTGGCTGCATGCCCGCTGCACTGAAAATTTAAATGATGCATGGTGATGTCGATATGCCTGCCCAATGTCACCCTGTGTCATTTTATACCTTGGCGAGCGGGCTGTGCCCCCGCTTGCCGAGCTGAAAATTCTGGCCTGAGACGATAAAACACTAATTATAATGCTGATAGCATTCCTGAAAATCCAGAATTAAATTATTCCAAGTACTCTGATCACAGTTTGTCAATAGGGCATTGTTTCGAAGACCGTGATTGCATTTTCATAAGTTACCAATGCTCAATGCACATATTAACTGTTGCAAAAATCTTATTCATAATTCATGTGTTTTAGAATATAACTTACAGTTTCAGGAAAATAACTTTTAGGTTGGAGGCTAAAGTGTTAAATGCAAGATAAGTGGAAACATCTAATTGAGAAAATGGTAATAACTCTGATGTAAATACAATTCAAACAAGTTTGGATTTATTACACTGAAAAGGTAAGCTATGCTTATCTTAAAAGGTCATGGAAAAAGTTGCAAAAGCATTAAACAATAGGGGATCTTCTGTTTTGGTTTAATGGAGCCAGAAGGTCTGCCCTTATTTCAATGAAAGACTTAAATTAGTATGTAGTTTCCAGATGAAAGGAAACTGAAAACAGTTTTGTAAACATGGGCTTTCTTCATGGACCCAGGGGAGTTTGGAGAAAGGGTCATAAAACTCCAATGGCAATATCAATTATTCATTTGGATTACAGAATCAAATAGTAGCATTGATGGTAAAATAATTCATTTACATTTCTGTTTGAAAAAGTCCCAAAGCATGCCACATAGCCATGGAGGTGGGCTGTGGGTGTGAAAGGTTCTTTTCATATTATCTGGGTCTTTGCTGACAGAAACAAGCAGTTCAGTTTGGGGAACAGACAGAGGCAGTTGCAGTTTTTCTTTGGTACTGCATCTCACCAGATTGAGAGATCCAACAGTTGGGCCTGCACTTCAAGCAGAGAAAATGCTAACTTCATCGTTTACCATGTGGAATGTGGGTAGGTCCCTATCTCAGTTTGGATTTTGTGACAGAAAAGCAGCTGGAAGACTTGATCTAGCTTGCAGCATGTGTGAGAAATCTACACTGGTTCTCACAGAGCCTTGTGGCATCAGTCAGCAGAGTTAACTTGGAAAGCTGAGGGAAGGGTATCCGCTGGCAGCCTGAACAAGGAGCTGAGGCATCCACCAGGTTTTTAAAGAAAAGGCGGAGGCTCACATAGCCAAAATGCTAAAGGCAGGGAGCCAATTAAATCTTATCTTGGAGGATAGCTGGAACACTGAGGAGAATTAAAATGAAATCTGGAGGACTGCAGCATATCTCGGAGTTGGCTTCTAGAGAAGTGAATGCACCTTCAAGATTGTCGTAACCTATAAGATAGTTCTTTGGGAGAAACCAAAAGTAAAACTGAATTCATAATATACGTAGTTGTAAACTATAGTGTTAATAGTGCTTACTTTGTTTCATTCTTTTTGATAAACAATAAAGTTAATTTTTGTTTAAAAACGTGAAATCTTGTGGTTTACTTCTGTTGGTTAATTGCTGCGTGTTTGGATTTCTTCTTTAAACATGAACGATGTCTAACAGGATCGTAACATAACAGCCACAAAGTAATTTCAATTCTAAAAGTTAAATTGCTCTTTTGAGACTGAATATCAGGATATGGCCCTTAATATTACATGGTATGGTCCATAGTTATATTATATCCTAATTCCAAATGGTGGTCATTTGTAGCTTCTCCTCTTGCCCGTTAAACGAATTCATTTATCCTGCAAAATGTGTTTTTCTGCAAATGCCAATTAAGAGTCAAATTAAGGAACAAACTTAATTATTTTTGGACCACAATAGCCAGAGGACATGATCTGACTTTCATCTGTCTGTCTGCAAATTGAATCAGCTATTCTTGCTGTGATACATTAGGGAGTTGTAGGAACAGATGGATACTGGGAGCAACAGTGTCTGTTCAGTTGACACTGATTGGTCTGGGAAGCTTTTATTCACTCAAACCTCAGACTTCTTGGGGCACAGGAAAACTTTGTTAGATTCAAGACCCAGGAAATGAAATTGTATGAGGACATTAAGAATAATCATAGAATGGTGCCAGACAGAAGGAGGCCATTTGGCCTGTAATTATTATCTTGCAAACATCATCATTTTTATCTCTTTACAATGCTACAAATGCTAAATTGGCAGCTTAATGGTGAATTAAGATATGCAAAACAAAAATTGAGAGATGTGATTGATTTCTCTTCTCCTTTAATTAGTTGGTCTTACTCAATGCTCATTTTGATTTTTTTTAACATCCTTAATGGTTCCTCTCTGGTAGCTGTTCTATTCACTTTTCCTGAATTTGATTCCTTTGTTTCCTATCTCTACAGTTGTGGTTTGTGATTAATTTAGAAAATTCCAGTCCATCAGATGCAAGTCTGATCCAAAATTTGAGAACAAAAAAGTGTGCCAGCCATGGCAAAATATGTGAAGTGTGATGGATAAAAGGTGCTCCACAAACAGAACTTTCTATATTTTTGTATAAGGCAACTTGAACTTCACCAATGAAAGACAGAAGAGGGAAATAAACTCAATCTCTCCAAATCTTCGTTGAAAATCCTTTTCAGCCACCATGGTCATTTATAATATATATTTAAATATACATATTATTACTCTCTTCTGCCATTATTCCAAAGAGAAATTTAAAATTAAATTCTGTTTCCTTTCCTGCAATTTTTTCTGTAATTCTTTCCCACCATCTCCCTCTTGCTCTTTGTTTTCCACTCTATGTTTTTTTTTAGATATTTTCTTGTTGCAGCACCTAATTGTTTCAAATCTTGTTCTTGTTTGTTCTTCATCCTTTATGTAAGTGCTTCTTATGCATGTCCCCAATCTCTCTGTGTGATATTTACTTGACACAAAATCACAGAGTAGGTAAAGATGAAAAAAGTCATCTGCTCATCCATTCAGAAAAATCCTACAGTTCTCCATCACAGCATCAGAATTGCTCTTAAGTAAATACTGGACCTTTGTCTAACGGTCACAACTTTTATCAAGAACTACCTCACATTAAAAGTTGGTTTTTAATAGTATAAACGAGTTGTCCCCTTATTCTACTCTCACAGTTCAGCTCAAAGCACATTTCTGAATACCTTATATACCTCCAAAGAGCTCCTATTAGTTGTCTCCTTTCAAGGCTGAAAAGCCCACATTAGTCCAGTTTCTTCACATAACTGAGTTCTCTGTTGCTGGGGATGAGAGTCAGACGTTGCCTCTGACCTGGTTCTTATTCTACCTGTTCACCCAACCAATCTCTTTCAATCTCCAGGCTTATCTCATCAATGGGACATATCTGTTGCTCCTTCAATCCTCTTCAAATTTAAATGCTAATCACTTAACTCCACTTCCTGATGCCTCACTAACAATATCAATGGTTAGCTTTCTTTTTTCCTCTTGAAAACTGCCATCAGTACACACCTCATCAGAGAAAAGAAATGCCCTCACTCTGTCTTCTGCAATTATTACCCCTTCTCTAACCTTTTCTTCCCCAAGGTTCTTAAATGGGTGCCACCTCCCAGGTTTCTGGTCCTCTCTCCCATAAAGTTCTCCGATCTGATTTCTGCATTTCTCAAAGTGCCAAAATGGGCTTTCTTAGAAGTCAAAAATCACCTTCTATAAAAAGGACATTAATGCCGTAGACAACACGCAACAAAGATTCACAGGGATGCAAAACTATAGTTATGAAGAAACTAGAGATCCAGAGACGACTTCCACTGGGGCAAAAATGGCTCAGAAGATCGAATAGAAGTTTTTAATATTATAAAAGGTTTTAATCAAGTGAAAATGGAAATACTACTCCTGATTGGGGCCTCAGTGGCAAGGAGTTATCACAAGGGGACATTTCCTTACACAGCTGCTGGTAATTGAGACAGAAACTATTGCATCTTTTAAGGGAAAAGCAGGTAAGTACTCGAAGCAGATGAAGGTATAACACAATCCAGAGAGAGTGGGCCAGTGGGATTACAAACGAACAGGGGAGAGAGCTCATCCTGAGTGAGATACAGCCAGAATGAGTGTGGGTTTTGGCAATTTGGTGCACAGTGGGAATTCAGTACAGAGGGGAAGAGGTGCTTTTTGCATTTTCTCTTGGATATGCAACATCTTAAATCTTCAGAGAGTGGTCTTACCCTGTTGCAACAGTAGAGGCTAACAAGGGAAAGGAATGACTGGTAAGTAGTGGGTTAGGTCAGGTAAGTATTTACTACTTTAATTACTTATGGTTTAAGGTCTTTTTGTGGTTTATAGTTTGTATATTCTATAGTAACGAAGATCAGGAAAGAAGGGCCCGAGAGTAATTGATTTAAAAGGTTTAATTTAAAGGGATACATCATGACAGGAGAGCTCAAAGCAGTGGTGTGCTCCTCGTGCTCCAAGTGGGAAGCCGGGGATATTTCCAGTGCCCGGGACCAGCATGTGTGCAGGAAGTGTGTCCAGCTGCAGCTCCTGGAAGCTCAGGTTTCAGAGCTGGAACGGAGGCTGGGGTCACTGTGGAGCATCCGCGAGTCTGAGAGCATTGTGGATAACACGTTTAGAGAGGTAGTCACACCGCAGCTGAATGTACTTGAGGAAGGAAGGGAATGGGTGACCACCAGGCAGTCCAAGAGCAACAGGCAGGTAGTTCAGGAGTCCCCTGGGGTCCCGCTCGCAAATCAGTATTCCATTTTGGAGGCTGATGAGGGTGCTGGTTCCTCCAGGGAGTGCAAACAGAGCCAAGCTTCTGGCACCACAAGCAGCCGGTCTGTACAGGAGGGGAGGAAGAGAGGAAGAGCAATAGTAATAAGGGAAACTATAGTCAGGGGAACAGATAGGCGCTACTGTGGCCTTCAACACGACTCCAGGATGGTGTGTTGCCTCCCTGGTGCCAGGGTCCGGGATGTACTGAATGGCTGCAGGGTGACAAGGCAGAGGTCATGGTACATGTTGGTACCAATGACATAGGTAGAATAAGGGATGAGGTCTTGCATCAAGAATTCAGGGAGTTAGGCAGTAGACTAAAAAGCAAGACCTCTCGGGTTGTAATCTCTGGATTACTCCCACTGCTATGTGCTAGCGAGCTCAGGAATAGGGGAATAGCACAGATGAATATGTAGCTTAAGTGTTGGTGCAGGAGGGAGGGTTTTAGATTCCTGGATCACTGGGACCGTTTCTGGGGAAGGTGGGACCTGTACAAGTGGGATGGTCTACATCAGAACCAGAGCGGGACTAACATTCTTACGGGTGGGTTTGCTGGTGCTTTTGGGAGGAGTTTAAACTAATTTGGCAGGGGGAGGGGACACAGAACATTAGCTGAATAGGGATGCATAATAATACAGTAAAACAATCAAGTCAGAGGGAGTACAGCTACATTAAGTTTCAAGGGAGTAAGGCAAGGCTGGATGGCCTCTACTTTAATTCCAGGAGTGTTACAGGAAAAACAGCTGAGTTAAGGGTGAGGATTGACATGGGCAATTGTGATTTGGTCGCCATCACTGAGAGATGGTTGAGGGAGGGGCAGGATTGGCAGTTCAACATTCCGGGATATAGAATCTTCAGGCGAGACAGGGGAGGGGATAAAAGAGGGGGAGGCATTGCATTATTAGTTAAGGAGTCCGTTACTGCAGTAAGGAGAGATGATATCTTGGAGGGGGCATCAAATGAAGCTTTGTGGGTAGAACTTAGGAATAAAAAAGAGGCAGCCACATTGTTAGGTGTTTATTATGGACCCCCAGATAGTCAGCGAGAAATTGAGGAGCAAATATGTGCACAATTTGTGGAGGTGTGTAAAAGCAATAATAGGGTAATTATATTAGGTGATTTCAACTTTCCAGACATTAATTGGGATAGACATAGTGTTAAGGGCTTGGATGAGTGGATTTCTTGAAATGTGTACAGGAGAACTTTTTAGGTCAATATGTAGAGGGTCCAACAAGGGATGGCGCAGTGCTGGACCTAATTCTGGGGAATGAAGCTGGACAGGTGGCTGAGGTGGTGGTGGGGAAGCATTTTATGATAGCAACCACAACATGGTATAATTTAAATTTGTTATGGACAAAGAAATAGACAAGTTACAAAAAATGTTTTGGATTGGGGGAGAGTGGATTTTAGTAAAATAAGGCAGGATCTGGCTAAGGTAGACTGGGAACAGTTACTTGTGGGGAAATCTACAGAGGAGCAGTGGGGGTTTTCAAAAAGGAAATGGGGAGCAAGGCGCAACATGTTCCCTCTAGGGTAATAGGAAGGACTAACAAGCACAGAGAACCATGGATGACCAGAGACATTCAGGTTACGATGAGAAGGAAAAGAGAGGCTTTTAGCAGGTCAAGAGAAGCAAATCAGCGGAGGCATTAATGGAGTACAGAAAGTGCAGGGTAGAGCTTAAGAAAGAAATTAGGACAGCAAAGAAGGGATATGGGAAAGCTCTGGCTGGTAAAAGTAGGGAAAATCCCAAGATATTCTTTAAGTATATCAATGGGAAGAGGATAACCAGGGAAAGATTCGGGCCCATAAGGGACCAAGGGCGCAATCTATGGTTGGAGCCAGATGACATCGCTAGAGAGTTGAATGAATATTTCACATCTGTCATCACCCAAGAGAATGAGGATGAAGGTATTGAACCCTGAGAGAGAGACTGCGAGGTTCTTAAGCAAATTGATATAGGGAGTGACAAGGTATTGGAGGTGTTGGCAGGTTTAAAAGTGGACAAATCTCCAGGTCCAGATGATTTGTGTCCCAGACTGCTGAGGGAGGCAGGGGAGGAGATCGCAGAGGCACTGGTCCAAATTTTTAATTCCTCTCTGGCCACAGAGGAGGCGCCAGAGGACTGGAGAACAGCTAATGTGGTTCTGCTATTTAAGAAGGGTTGTAGAGATAAGCCAGAGAACTACAGGCCAGTCTCAAAGTAGGGAAACTATTGGAGAATATTCTGAAGGAGAGAATCGATCTCCACTTGGAAAGGCAAGGTTTGATCAGGGATAGTCAGCATGGCTTTGTCAGAGAGAGGTCATGCCTAAAAAATTTGATTGAATTTTTTGAGGAGGTGACCAGGTGTGTAGATGAGGGTAGTGCAGTTGATGTAGTTTATATGGATTTCAGCAAAGCTTTTGACAAGGTCCCACATGGGAGACTTATAAAGGTGGCAAATGCACATGGGATACAGGGTAATTTGATAAGGTGGATTCAAAATTGGCTTAGTTGTAGGGGACAGAGGGTGATGACAGAGGATGCTTTAGTGACTGGAAGCCAGTGTCCAGTGGCGTACCACAGGGATCTGTGCTGGGTCCCCTATTATTTGTTATTTATATAAATGACATAGATGACTATGTGGGAGGTAGGATTAATAAGTTTGCAGGTGCCACAAAGATTGGCCGGGTGGTTAACAATGAGGTTGAGTGTCTTGGGCTACAGAAAGATATAGACCGTCAAATGGGCAGATAAGTGGCAGATGGAATTTAACCCTGAAAAGTGTGAGGTGATACACTTTGGAAGGAGTAATTTGACAGTGAAGTATTCAATGAATGGCATGACACTAGGAAGTTCTGAGGAACAAAGGGACCTTGGCGTGTGTGTCTATAGATCTCTGAAGGTGGAGGGGCATGTTAGTGGGGTGGTGAAAAAAGGCATATGGGACACTTGCCTTTATCAATCAAGGCATAGATTACAAAAGTAGGGAGGTTATGTTGGAGTTGTATAGAACCTTGGTGAGGCCACAGCTGGAGTACTGTGTGCAGTTCTGGTCGCCACATTATAGGAAGGATGTGATTGCACTGGAGAGGGTGCAGAGGAGATTCACCATGATGTTGTCTGGGATAAAACATTTAAGTTATGAAGAGAGGTTGGATAGGCTTGGGTTGTTTTCGTTAGAGCAGAGAAAACTGAGGGGCGACCTGATCGAGGTGTACAAGATTATGAGGGGAATGGACAGGGTGGATAGGGAGCAGCTGTTCCCCTTAGTTGAAGGGTCAGTCACAAGGGGACATAAGTTCAAGGTGAGGGGCAGGAGGTTTAGGGGGGAATGTGAGGAAGAACTTTTTTACCTAGATGGTGGTGACGGTCTGGAATGCACTGGCTGGGAGAGTGGTGGAGGCGGGTTGCCTCACATCCTTCAAAAAGTACCTGGATGAGCACTTGGCACATTATAACATTCAAGGCTATGGGCCAAGTGCTGGTAAATGGGATTAGGTAGTTTTTCACGTGTTGGTGCAGACTCTTCTGCACTCTGTGATTTTTGAATTACTCTAGTTAGGATACAAGGGATTGACCGGGCTTCTGTGCTGCAAACCTTTATATGGTTTTAGGTCTCTGCCGCATGCCTCAGTGCTCCAAATGTGTCAGACTGTTCGTCTGACATCAAGTCTTGGATTAGTCATAGCTTCAGCCAGCTCAATACTGAGAAGACTGAACCAATTGTCTTATAACCTTCCACCAAGTCTGGTCCTTTACCACTGACTCCATTGCCACCCCAGGCACTCTCATGCTGAATTAATCTATTAATCTGTTCACTTCAACTTTGGGTTGACCTTTTAAACTTCAGCAATCTGCTGATTTGCACATCCACAGCAGTGCCCAACCTTATCCCTACCTCAGCCTCTCTAAAGCGTTTTTGCCTGTCTTTATCATTTCTAGTTTTGGCTATTCAAAAACTCTCCTTGACTTAAAATCCTCCACTCTTCATAAAACCTTAACTTGTTCAAAGCTCGACCTCATGTTTTCTACCCTTTCTTGCTCATTTCCTGCAACCCTCTCTTCTCATTGACATGTTAGCTTGCCATTCCTCCATAGATTAAATATGATATCCCGGCCCTCATCTACAAATTGTTCCAATCTTTCAGTAAACCGTCCTCATTTTTCCCTTCTTGGATCAATGTTGTTATCTCTAAACTTATTTGTGAAGCACCTAGGGATGTTTCTTGCATTAAAAATGCTATAATACTCCAAGTTATTGTCTGCAACACAGAGAAATGGCTAGCAGAATCATGAGCCAGAATTTAATTGAGCCTGTTGGAGCAGGCGTGGTGGTTTTGGAGGGGGGAGCCGGGAGAATTGGGTGGGAGTATCTGCGTCAGGAAAACTATCCCCAATTAACTTGGGGGTGGAATAGACCCGATGTGGGAATCCCGCCAGTTGCTGGCGTGATGCTAATAAGGCTCATAGATGGGTCACTTGATACCAATTATCCCTGAGCCACCAGAATTCAGTGGTGGCTCAGGGGTTTAATGGGTCTCACATGGCTCTCCTGTGCCTCCTGAAGGCTGCCCAGCAAACCGTGTGGGATTGGCCTGTGCCCTCGTTGATGGGGTCCTTCACTGACAGGCACTCAGTGCCCAACTGAGCCACTAGCATTGGGAAGGGAAAGTGATAAGGCATTGGGCGGCGGTGTTGAAAGTGACCTTGCCTCTGATCCACCTGCACCCTTCTCTCTGGCTACCCCTCCCCTGGATCGCCCCCCCCCATCCCGCCTGAATCACCTGTGACCTGCAATCAAACACAGATCCTCTGGAGCATTACTGGCAGCAGGCACCACACTCAGTGGTGCTGTTCACAAGTCAGGGGTATGGTGGTGGGACATCCATCACGGGAATTAATTCCCAGCCATGAAGTCCCTTGCAATCGGTTCAGCAGTAGCACTCTTGCCTCAGAAGGTTGGGTGTTCAAGTCCCACTCCAGAAACCTGAGCACATAATCTATGCAGGCACTCCAATTCAGTACAGTGAGAGTGCTGCACTATTGTAGATACTGTTTTTTTGGATGAGGCGTTAAACCTAGACCCTGTCTGCTCTGTCAGATGGATGTAAAAGATCCAATGGAACTATTAAGACAACAAACAGGGGAGTAATGGTGTCCTGGTTAATATTTATCCCTCACTTAACACATAAATCTGATTATTACCCTATTTCTGTTTGTGGGAGTTTACTGTGTGTAAATTGGCTGCCACATTTCCTATATTGTAACAGTGACTGTACTTTAAAAATACTTAGTCATTTGGTAGTACAGAACTTGAGTATTGCTGAAAGAGACATGACGAAGCATTTTGTCTTGCACTCATATGTGTTCTTGTGAAGTGTCCTGATAAGGGGAAAACAACAATTCATACTGTATGTGAAGACAACACTCTCTTCACATACAGTATAAATTGTTGTTTTCCCCTTATGTGGTATTCTTGTGGTGTCCTGATAAGTGCAAGACAAAAAGATTTGACATGTCTCTTTTTTCAGCAATGCTTAAAAATACTTCATTGGTTGTAAAGAGCTTTGGGATGGACTGAGGTTGTGAAAGGTGCTTTATAAATTTCTATATTTCCTTTGAGAATTAAGTAACATTTGCCTCAAAAAAATCACTGTATTTTATGATACTTCAGCAACTTTTGGTTGTGTTGTCTTACAGATATTTAGAAATAAATACTGTTATATTGTGTTAAAAAAACGTTGTATCTTTAGTCACTTAAAACCCAAGGACATAAATGACACTCAAAAGACATGACTCATCCATGGAAAGAGCAGAACTAGGTACAGATTTATCATTTGAATAAGGCACCGAAATAGAAATATTGTGCAAAGCTGTCTCTATTTCTCTGTGCACAAAACAGCATCATTACTTTGCTGAGTATATCTGCAGAGCTAAAGCAAACTATAGTTTATCAATGCGAAAAGAGCTGGAGGACAAAGGCATGACTGAGGTGGGGGGTGAATACTGGGGAAGGGTGCACTCAGACACATGATTGGGTGGGGGTTGGTGGGAACGTCCCCGGGGCCAGAATGGGAAGTAAGTCCAGAGCAGAAACCCAAATAAGAGTCGGGGCCAGAATAGGGGGAGCTGAGTAAAGAACTGATTCGGTATAGATTGCTGAACTTGCAAAGACTGTCCTTGTCCCAGTCCAGGGAGGGGGAGGGCACCTCAGTTGTGCCCAGCAAGGTGAGCAGGGCCTGGTCACTACCTCATGCACCTTGGTCTGGGGGTTCCGGGTGTAATATTGGGCTGGAGATGGCAAATTCACAGTCAGGGGAGGCATCCTTTAGATTGGGAGCAGGTAGTGTAGGCGCGAGTGGTGGGATTTACTTAAAAAGTAGGAGCCATGGCAGCTTCCTTGGTAGCTTGTACATACCTGCAAGATGTGTTTCTGGTGGTCACAGACCAGCTGTATATTGAGCGAATGGAACCCTTTCCTGTTCATGTATTGTACTGGTTCTACAGCCATGTGAGTGCAGTCGATGGCACCCTGCAACTGTGGGAATCTGGAAATCGCAGCAAATCCCAGGCCTCTGGGTGGTCTCAGGGATGTCTTTACTGTGCCATAGGCCTCAAGATGGGGAGGGGTAAGGCCTTCATAGTCCACATGGGGCATAGTCACATCCACCTCAAATGATTCAGGGGTTAAGACAGGGATATCCAGCACAATGACACTGGGCTCAAGGATTATATGGGAAGGACTGAGAGTTATTGGAGGGTGGAAAACCTGCACATTATGCTCCTCCAGGATGACGGGAGTGATTTCCACAGTCACAAAATGGGGCGTCGAAGTTGATCTGGTAGTAAAATCTGAGCACCACCATGTTGAAACCTGAACCTATGACGCAGTAGAAAATGAAACTATGGAAACACTCTGGTGGGGAGAACTCTTATGGTTTCTGGGAGAAGTGAATCACTGCACTGTTGGGCTGACCTAAGGGGGACCCAACTGATATCTGTATTCCCAAATGAGGAGGGATGCACAGGGGATGTGGTGGGGTAGTGGTCTTATTGCTGGATTAGTAATCCAGAGTATAATGCTCTGGAGGCCCGGGTTCAAATCCTGCCATGGCAGATGGTGGAATTTGAATTCAATAAAAGTCTGGAATTAAAAGTTCTTGGAACAATTGTTGTAATAAACTTGGTGTGAACACCACTTGGAGGAAGCACTGAGGGTGGCAAGGGCATAGAATGTACACTGGGTTGGGGACTTCAATGTCCACCACCAAGAGTGGGGCTGCAGCAGAATTGTACTCGAACAGAGTCTGTAACTGCATGGCCCAGCATATGCCCCACTCTACCATTACCTATCAAGCCAGGGAATCAACCCTTGCTTGATAAAGAGCAGCACCAGGCATACCAAAAAAATGAAGTGCCAACTTGGTGAAGCTATAATACAGGGCTACTTATATGTTAAGCAGCAAGTGATATACAGAGCTAAGCGATCCCACAACCAACGGATCAGATCTAAGCTCTGCAGTCCTGCCACATCCAGCCGTGAATGGTGGTGGACAATTAAACAACTCACTGGAGGAGGGTTCACAAATATCCCCATCCTCAATGATGGAAGAGCCCAGCACATCAGTGTAAAAAATAAGGCATTTGCTACAATCTTCAGCCAGAAGTGCAGAGTGGATGATCCATCTCAGCCTCCTCCGGAGGCCCCCAGCATCACAAATGCCAGTCTTCAGCCAATTTGATTCACTCCACATGATATCAAGAAATGGCTGAAGGGACTGGATACTACAAAGACTATGGGCCCTGACAATATTCCAGCAATAGTACTGAAGACTTGTGCACCAGAACTTGCTGCACCCTAGCCAAGCTGTTCCAGTACAGCTACAACACTGGCATCTACCTGGCCATGTGGAAAATTGCCCAGGTACGTCCTGTACACAAAAAGCAGGACAAATCCAACCCGGCCAGTTACCGCCCCATCAGTCTACTCTCCATCATCAGTAAAGTAATGGAAGGAATCATCAACAATGCTACTGAGATGCAGAGAGGAGAATGTGAGGAAGATGAATGAAGCATTTAACGTTGCCTTCATCATCGTATGCAAGCAGGAAGAAGTTTGGAGAAGAGTACAATGTCGGAGTCAGGCTTAGGAAAGGGACATGCATCACCCTGATCAGCAATCAAAGCAGGGCCCCCTCCGGACCCAGATGATGAAGCTCTCAGATTCGCTGAGCGTAGGTGGCTTGCAAGACCGAAGGTGTAGAGAAGACGCATGTCACTCCTCAGATGAATGAGAATCAGTGTTGTCGATGCCTCTGCATGTCCAGAGATCTGGTGGCTCACTGCTACATTCTCCAGGAGTTGATGCCAAGGGGGCTGGAAGGACATCCATTACCAGTGGCTCTCAAAGTAAATGCAGCTCTCAACTTCTATGCAAGTGGCTCTTTCCAGTGCTTCACTGTGGACCTCTGCAGCATCTCTCAAGCTTCCACTCACAAGTGCATACAGGAGGTGATGGATACTCTCTTTGTCAAGGCGCATAACTGTGTGCATCTTGCTAGAGATCAAGTTAGCCAGAGGGCTGGGATTTGCTGCGGTTTCCAGATTCCCACAGATGCAGGGTGCCATTGACTGCACTCACATGGCTGTAGAACCAGTACAATACATGAACAGGAAAGGGTTCCATTCGCTCAATATACAGCTGGTCTGCGACCACTAGAAACACATCTTGCAGGTATGTGCAAGCTACCAAGGAAGCTGCCATGGCTCCTACTTTTTAAGTAAATCCCAGATTCCGGACATCTTTGAGGGCCCACAAAGGCTACCCGCAAAGTACGTGACCGACGATGCCGTCAGACGGCCACAAACTCCAGCCAAGAGAAGGTACAACAATGCTCAAGCTGCTACACGAACATTGGTAGAGCAAACCATTGGCATATCGAAGATGCAATTCCAATGTCTTGGCAGATCTGGAAGTGCACTCCAGTATACTCCTCCAGGGGTCTCACTGACTAACGTGGCTTGTTGCACAACCTGGCACTGCAAAGGGGCTAGACTTGTCAGATGATGAAATGGAGGAGCTGCATGTCTCCTCAGAAGATGAGGGCATCAAGAGGGTTCAGGGTGAGGAAGCTGAGGCTGCAGTGGAAGAAGCCATAGCATGGGCCAGACAAGCATGTGAGGTTCTAATAGCTACCAGATTCCTGGAGGATGATGATGAGATGCAGTGATTATGCTCTCTGGTCACTAGCCTTCAGGCTGGGCCCACATTACCACCTATGTTGCAATCCTTCTGGCTGTATTGAAGAAACATGTACCTCGTTCTCCCTGAAAAAAAACTGATAACCCCTATGAGCTGCACAGTCCAAATTCAAACTGAACATTACACAAAGGCCATCTGCATTTCAAAACCCAGGATGGCAAACTCAAGTCTACTCATCTGCTAGGACAAAGGGCCCCACAGCCTTCCTTTCAATTCTTAATGGCTAGGACATTTAACAATCTCAGGGGCCCAAACAAGGGATACACATCCCTTGTCAAAGGCAATGTGCAGAGGTGGGAGTCATGTGACATGGACCTCTAGTTGGTAGAACAAGCTATATTGCCTTGTTGTACTGCAAAATCTCAGTATGGTGTTTACCATCCTACGAAAAGGGGCTCTGCCTCGATTGTACCCCTGGCTCCATCTCCATTGCTTTTGTTGGAACTTCTGTACCCTTGCTCACAAGACTGATTCATCTTTGCGTGCCTATCTCAAAACCACTAGAAAAGTGAATTATACATCATCGGTTTTCAGTCCGCCAACTTCAGTGAAGGAATACCTCATTGGACTTTGATTCTGAATTCTAGACCTATGTGAAACAATATTTCTTTTCTCTGTGGTCTCTGCACTGCAAATATTTTTTTTCCTCTATCCCTCTTTTACTGTATGAATGCAAAGGAGGCTACCCTCCTCCTGCAATTTGAGGGTGTGCAAATAAACTAACCCTTTGATATCATCCCATCTTGAGTATTCTGTGGGGTTATTAATAGAAAATTGGATCACACCCAAAATGAGGGGTTGGGGAATACACCACTGCTTATAAAAGAGGAAGCAAATCAAAAACACCTTTCTGTTCATGGACGGGTGGCGAGAGGAGAAATTAGTGCTGTTTAAATTAACCCCCCGCCTGTCTGTAACAGCTAAAAAGTTGCTTGATTACTTTTTAAACCAGTGTTCTATGAATATTCAGTGGTAGAAGAATAAACTGTGATAGATTTACAAACTATTTATAGCTTAGGGAATTAACTTCCTTGAGATGCTCAAAAGAACAGACTATTGCTTTTGTGCAAGTGCCTGTGGAGTAGTTGCTAGATCCAATTAGCTATTTGAAAAATGCAGGTTACCATTTATTCCAGAGAAACCATTGTACTTGAAAAGTAAAGCTATTATTCATTTACATTCTAATTTGTACTTAGAGCAGTAATGATTTATTACAATCTTATAGATTTTCAACACTGACGGGCTTAATATCCAAAATACTGCACCTCTTGATGGTGCCAAAAGCACACATACACACAATACAATCAACAATGCAAGTATCAATTCTCTGATCTCCTGTAAAAATATAGCAAAATAAAATCTGTCTTTGCTAGTGAGTGTAACTAAAGATGCAGCTTTTCAACTACTGTCCTTCTATAAGGGAATGGATGTCTTTACAGAGAGACACAATGGCATCCGTTGACTTCTTTTGTTTAGCTTTAGGGCTCTTTTCAAACCATGATGCTTCTTCAGAGGCCTTGGAGATCAACATTACATGAGCCAGAAAGAGCTGAGGTTCCCGCATTCCAAGCCACAAGTCCCACAAGTAATCAGAGAGCAGAGACAATGTTGCAGCTGTGACAGAAGGGAGAGAACCACACATTTTTAAAACGTCATAGTTGTATTTAAAACTGTCAGATACATTTTACAGGAGATGACCTTTGGACCATTTTCATTTTTTGAGGGCTATCTTGTAGAAGCATGTGACTGTCCCCTTTCATCCATCAAAGGCCCCACAGCCTCAAGCTATGGAACTTCTGCAGCTAAGAGGGCAGTATATGTAGCCTGAGCCATCATCAACTGCAGTGCTAATCATGTTCAAATCTTTTGTGGCCCTGCCCCTGCCCTCCTCTATTACCTCCTTCAGCCCTAGAATCCTCCACCAACTCTTGACCTCTTGTGCCACTTACTTTGCCCTACTGCTGGCATCCCCGTGCCTTCAGCTGTCTGGGCTACGAGCTCTGGATTTTCCTACCTAAACTTTCCCATCTCTCCACTATTAAGATGCTCCTTAAAGCTTAACGCTTTGACCAAGCTTTTGGTTACCTGTCCGAGTGTCTCCTCCTTTGACTTAATGTTAATTTTTTTTCTGATTAGGCTCCTGTGAAGTTCTTTGACATTTTACTATGTTTCTCTAATTAAATACAAGTAGATTATAAATGGTATAAATGCCTCCCAAGGTGTTCGGGGGTGGCGCATCTGATTTATTTCCCTCACTGCCACTACTGACCGGTCTTTGCTCAATGCAATACAGTTAAGGTCAGGAATTTACTCTCGGGTGCTGCACATTAATGCTCCAATGCAGAAGAAAAAAAAAACGCCAGTCATTTGCTTTCTTTTTAAACTCAAAGAAAGTTATTTAAATTCATGTGCAATTTACTACAACTGCTCAGTTTGGGTTCCACCAGGGCCACTCAGGGCCAATCATTACAGCTGTGATCCAAACATGGACAAAAGAGCTGAATACCAGGTTTGAGGTGAGAGTGACTGCCTTTGGCATCAAGGCAGCATTTGACTGGGTTTGGCATCAAGGAGCCCTAGCAAAACTGAAGTCAATGGGAATCGGGGAAAAACTCCCCAATGCTTGGAGTCATACATAGCACAAAGGAAGATGGTTGTGGTTGGTGGAGGCCAATCATCTCTGTCCCAGGGCACTGAGGAAGTTCCTCAGGTTAGTGTCCTCGGCCCAATCATCTTCAGCTGCTTGAATGATGTTCCCTCTGATTGCTGATAATTACATTGTGTCCGGTACTATTCATAGGAACATAGGACTTAGGAGCAGGAGTAGGCCATTCAAGCCTTCAAACATGCTCTGCCATTCCACATGATCATGGCTGATTTGGTCTCAAACTCCACTTTCCTGTCTGCCCCACACCCCCATAGCCCGACTCCCTTGTCTATCAAGAATCTAACTCAGCTTTGAATAAATTCAATGACCCAGCCTCCACTGATTTTTGGAGAAGAGAATTCCACATACTAACAACCCTCGGAGAGAAAATAATTCTCACCTCCATCTTAAAAGAGAACCTGTTATTCATAAACTGTGTACCCTAGTTCTAGTCTCCCCACAAGACAAAAAATCATGCCAGTATCCACCCTATTAAATCCCCTCAGGATCCCATATGTTTCAATAAATCATCTCTCATTCTTCTGAACTCTAATGGATATAAGCCCAACCTGTTCCACCTTTCTTCATAAGATAAGCCTTTCATCCTAGGAATGAGTTGAGTGGACCTTCTCTGACCTGATTCTAAAGCATTTATTTCCTTTTTCAAATAAGGAGATCAAAAATATAAAATTCCTTAACTCAACTTCACAACTCCTCAGGTACTGAAGCAGTCCATGCCCACATGCAACAAGAACTGGACAACATTCAGGCTTGGGCTGATAAAGTGGCAAGTAACATTCGTGCCACACAATGACCATCTCCAAAAGAGCAAATCAGAGCTGGGAATCCTGTGGCGAGTAACTCACCTCCTGAATCCCCAAAGCCGGTCCACTATCTACAAGGCACAAATCAGAAATGTGATGAAATACTCTCCACTTGCCTAGATGATACAGCTCCAAGTACACGCAAGAAGCTCAATCTAGGATGGAGCAGCCCATTTGTTTTGCACTCCAAACACCACCATAAAACATGCACTGCCTTCACAACTGATGCACAGTGGCAGCAACTCACCAAATCTCCTTCGACAGCAACTTCTAAACCTGAGAGCTCTACCAACAAGAAGGACAATGGCAACAGATGCATGGGACCACCACCACCTGAAAGTTCCCCTCCAAGCCACACACCATCCTGACTTGGAACTATATTGCTGTTCCTTCACTTGGATCAGAATCTTGGAACTCCCTTCCTACACAACATGGACAGCAGCGGTTCAAGAAGGTGGCTCACCACCACCTTCTCAAGGTCAATGAGGGATGGGCAAGAAATGCTGGCCTTGGCAGTGATGTTCACATCCCAAGAGCAAATTTAAAAAAAAGTAAAACTCAAAAATCTTCCAATTAAAACGAATGATAAAAACCTGATGAATAACACAGTATTGTGATAGCTGAATTGACTTAAGAAGAAACAGCAATATCTGATTAGTAAAGCAAGTAAATGCTCTCTATAATACTTCAAAAGCTACAATTATAAATTATATGGGAAGTGTTTGAAGAGAAGGTAGCTATTGTGACTAACTGAGGATGCATGCCAGCTCAAAGGAGCAGCAGCTGAGAGGGAGCTAGTGAACCCTAAAATACAAGTGATAATTCGCCACAGTTTAGGACAGTCTGGAAACATTTCTAAGGGTTACAGCAATTAGTGTTCATGAAACTTAAGGCATTAGCTCAGGTCTTCTAGTCTCCGGATTGTCATTGATACACATTTATTCCATGTGAGCTTCCGATGGACAATTCCCCTGCTCTCCAGGATGCTCCAAAAAAGTCTCCCACAGTCCTGACTTACTTACCTGAATAGTTACTTAGGGAATGTTTGAAGGCAAAATCCTAGTCTAACTCCTGGGTAACTATAAAACTGATATCCCCAACTCCACCCTTGACCCCCCCCCCCCCCCACACACACACCACCCCCTTGACTACCACCCTGATCCCCAACCCAGCCTTATTAGCCCACACAACTCAATTCTCCTCCAGAAACCCCCAACCACCAAGCGTCCTTACCCCTGATGCCCTGAATCCCTTCTGGCACGACCTGACTAGCCCCCATCACCCTACTTCTCCCCACCCTGACCTGGCAATCCCTCCCAATCTGACCCAACCACCACCCAACCCAGCTGCCAACCTAACCACTTATCTCACCCATTCTACCCACCTACACATTCACCCATTCATTCATATACTCATTCACTAGCACTGAAAAGCGGTTAAATGTCCCAAACCTTTTCACTGCGTTAGTGAACACTTACCAGATTGTGGCAGCTGGTGCTGTAAAAAGGGAGATGCTTGTTTCCCCCCACCCTGATGATCCGAGGAAGCATTTCAATGGAAGACTGCTCCACATTTCCGAAAAAGCTAGGATGGAAGACCCAACCAGGAATGCAAAGCAGATTGCTTATTTTACCTTAAAGGGTTTAATTTCCTTTGATAGTAAACTGGCTAAAATGTAAAATTCCTTTGTGCACTATTTTAATGCAGTTATTAATTAACAAATATATTAGCAGAGGAAATGAAATCCCTAAATCGGTAAGTTTTAAAATGCACTTTAAAATAAAGGAGGTGCTATGATCTTTAGATCTCCTCAAATATTACAATATTATTTTACAGCATAGGCTATTACCGAAGCTTTGGCCTTTCTTGCTAATTAGGATAAAGGCAGAAACAAAAAATGAATCAAAACATGGAAACCAAAATAAGGAGAATGAAAAAGATATAATGAATTAATGTAAAAAAGGGATTCCATAGAAATTAAACAGACTAGAATCACCACAAAGTCTGTTTTTCATTGAAAAATGGCTGAACTTAAAAGGCAAATATCACTGAACTAACCTTATTCAATTCAGGTCTCACCAGTTTCAAGTCAGCTGATGCTGACAGTGTCATAATATTACAGCTAAGCAAAACTCTCACCAACTCCATCAATCAAACATTTCTTGATGTGATAAGTGCCAAATCAAATATGGCAATTAAGAGTTATTTAATGGAATAGGCTTTTAGTGGTAAGCCAAACACAAGGTCCTTTTACTAGGACCTTTCAGTAAAAAGCAGTTTTATTTGTATTATTTTGCAACACTGATTCATCTGGATGCTTTAACTGGGGAGAATACATATTTTTGATAGAGCACCCGATTAAAATTCTAGTTTATTAGATTTTACGTTGATGTCATCGGGCTCCAGTTGTGTTCAAATATTTTACAATAATTAACTACTCTGTGCTTAAATATTAATTTGGCAGAAATAAAAATGAAGAAAATATTCAGTCATTTCTGGTGCTTTCTTTAAATGTACCAGGAACTTAAAAATTCAAGACAATCAGAAAACAAAGGCTGGAGATTAATCACCTTTCCTTTCATGATCCTGGTCTTTTAGTGCAGGGAGACAGACTGGTTTGATAACACTCTTGTATATGTCATTGTCTACCAGGCCTCGAATCTCCAGCAGCTGAAGCATAATACTGGTGAAGAAGCATGAAAGGTCCCCTCTCAAACCATCTCCATCTATTTCATTGGTGACTCTACTATAAAATCGTAGAAGATGATGCCATAAAGCACTGTCTTTCAGAAGTTCTTGAGCCACAGCACCGCAAGACAGAATATTTCTCTGAAGCCATCTTAATACAGCAAAACTCTGAGATTCAGTCATTGGACTTTCAATTCCCGACTCGATAACCCATTTAACCATCACACATGTGGTTGCTTTAATGGCACTGTCTACTTCCGCCTGCCTTTCCTGGGAGTCAAAAGTTTCATCTGGGAAGACTGCATCCCAATTAGTGAATATGGACCTCAATGAGGTTTTACAGCTCTCTAGACAGGACTCTTCTGCTTCATTCTCCGTATCCTCTTGCACATCACCTTTCTTCCTTCTGCTGTACCGAGATACTCCACAGCCAAGTACTTTAGGTTTGTTCCTCTCTTTGATAATTTCTGCAAAGATTCAAAAAGTGAAATCAGCAGCAGTATGTAAGGGCACTTATTTATACAGGTAAGAATAGCCTTCCATTTAAAGGAATTTGTTACATACCTATAATCTGTAGTCATCCAAGCAGGCTAATGGCTTTTATCTCATGTCAACAGTTTAGGACATTCTATAATTTAAAATGTAACTAATTTCTCCTTCTGCAAAATACTTCTTTATATCAAGTGAATAGTGGATTTTTGACAATAACTATTTGGACATGATGTTAGTGTAAAAAAAAAGTAAACTTGGTACTGTCTGCTTTATGTTCATTATCGCTAGCTGGTGCCTGGAGTGTGTACAAGTTACATCATAGTTAGGAACATAGGGGAGAATTTTCTCCCTGTCGGGGCTGCTGAGCGGGAGCTGGTGTGCAGCCAGTGTGCAGCCATTTTATGTGGGGGGGGGGGGTGGGGGGGGCAATTAGGGCCTGCGTGATGCACACCCGGAAGCACTGAGAGCTCCCCTGTGCGGGCAGGGGGAGGAGGGAGAGTTGGCACCTGCGCTCCACAGAAATCTCCCTGAGGCACAAAGCTGCCTCAGGGAAATTAGTTTGATTATGATGAATTGAAATAAAGAAAAAAATTTATTCAGGCATGTCCCCTCAAGTGACAGTGTCACATGAGCTGGGACATGTCAATGAATATTAATAAAAATTTTTATTTGATTTATAAAGCCTTCATGAAACCTCATCCCGCCTGTGGATGAGGCTTCATGCTAAATGCGAAGGCCGCCTGGGCTCTTCGCCTGCCTGCCTTAAAGTTGGATGGGCAGCCCAGACAACTAGCTTAATTAGATTATTAACGGCCTTAATAGGCCTTTGACAGTTAGGCAGGACTGCCCCTGCACGCTGACCAGAAGATTCAGGTCATAGTGGCGATGGGTACCCACATGGGTCCCAGTTATGCCTGAATCTTTATGGGGTATGTGGAACATTCCTTGTTCCAGTCCTACTCAGGCCCCCTCCCACAACTCTTTCTCGGGTACACCGATGACTGTATCAGTGCCACTTCATGCTTTTGTCTGGATCTGGACCAGAACTTATCAATTTTGCTTCCAATTTTCACTCCTCCATCATCTTCACATGGTCCATCTCTGACACATCCCTTCCCTTCCTTGAGCTCTCTGTCTCCATTTCTGATGATAGACTGTCCACCAATGTTCATTACAAGCCTACCGACTCCCACAGACAGCTACCTCGGCTGTAGCTCCTCACACCCTGCTTCCTGTGAGGGCTCCATTCCATTCTCTCAGTTCCTTCACCTCCATTACATCTGTTCTGAAGATGCCACCTTCCAAAACAGTGCTTCTGACATATCTTCCATCTTCCTCAACTGAGGTTCCTCCCCCCAACTGTGGTTGACAGGGCCCTCAACCATATCTGACCTATGTTCCGCGCCTCTGCCCTCACAACTAGCCCGCCCTTCCAGAACTATGATAGGGTCCCCCCGTCCTCACTTTTCACCCCACCAGTCTCCGCTTTCAAAGATTCATCTCTGCCATTTCCGCCAACTCCAGCATGATGCCACACCAAACACATCTTACCCTCACCCCCCCATCAGTAATCCGTAGGGGGGTGAGGAGAAGGTGTGTTTGGTGGTGGCATCACCAAACACCCTGGTCCACTCCTCCATCACCCCCAACACCTCATCTACTTCCCATGGTATCTTCCCATGCAATCTCAGAAGGGTAGCACCTGCCCCTTTACCTCCTCCCTCCTCACGTCCAATGGCCCAAACACTCCTTTGAGGTGAAGCAGCGCTTCACTTGCTTCTCCTTCAATTTGATCCACAGCATTCACTGCTCCCAAAGCGGTCTCCTCTACAATGGGGAGATCAAACGCAGACTGGGTGACCACTTTGCAGAACACCTTCAGTCTGTCCACAAGCATGACCCAGACCCTCCTGTCGCTTGCCATTTCAACACATCATTCTGCTCTCATGCCCATATGTCCATCCTTGGCCTGCTCCAATATTCCAGTGAAGCTCAACGCAAATTGGAGGAACAGTACCTCATCTTCCGATTAGGCACTTTACAGCCTTCTGAACTTAAACATGGAGTTCAACAACTTCAGACCATGAGATCTCTCCTCCAACTTCACCCCTTTTTTAATCCCCTTTTTAAAATGTATTTTTATTTATTCACTTTCAGTTTTATTCATTGTTTTGTCCCTTTTTTAATCCCCCTTTTTTATCCCTTTCCCCCCCAAAAGGGCCATCTGTCACTTGTTCTATGCTATTCTTTCACAGAGTGCCGACCCTTGTTCTGCTATTAACACATTCTGCTTTCTTACCTATTAACACTCCCTTTGTCTTGTGTCCATGACATCTCTGTAAATCTCCCACCTATCGCTGTCCTTCTAAGTTGCTTTACCTGCTCCACCCCCTTAAACAGTATAAATTCCATCACATTTCTACTTCTCTTTAGCTCTGAAGAAGTCATACGGACTCGAAACGTTAACTCTGTGTCTCTTTCCATAGATGCTGTCAGACCTGTGAGTTTTTCTAGCATTTCCTGTTTTTATTACTGGTAGAGTTGTGATTTACCCATATATGCCCATGTAAAAGTTGATCTCATGGAGATGATGATCCCAGGATTTTTAGTTTAAAAAAACTATAATTTTTCATATACCTCATGTAAAAGTTAAACCTCGTTTTTTAGGATCAAAGGACAAAAAATTCAGAACCAAAGGTTATGTAGGATTGGGCTACAATTGGAAAGGCAAGAGTGAAACCAATTAAATACATGTTAACGTGGATAATGACAGCAAAAAATAAATCTCAGTTGTCATAAAAGTTACAAAGAGATAATGATAGTGATGGGTTAGTAATTGAGATTATAAATGCTGATTTATTTTCTTTGTAAAAAGGGAGAGAATATTGTCTAGAACTTTGCATGGTGAAAGAGTAGAACATGGACTCAATGATATAGGACTTAAAACTGTAACCAAAGAAGGATATTTTTACAGTTTCCTAGCCACTAGAGGTCACTTTGTCCATTCCACGAGGCCCTAATCAAGCACGTATGTTGACCCCTCGAAAATATTATCCATGTAATAGCTGTATAATACCCCATGACTTTGGCCTAAAAAAACTGGTCTCAAAAATTTTACGCAATGTGTGTATATATATATATATATATAGCAACATTATTAGTAAGACTAGTTAGAAATACTGTTTGTAAACAGGCTCACTGTGATCAAACATGAAAAGTAAAATGCAGTACAAATCAAAAAATACTGGAAGTAAATCATAATGAAACACAAGAAGCAATTTCTTTTAGCAATATATCATTTAGTAGTAAATTGACCCCATCTGTGTTATTTGCAACAAGGTCTCTATACCTCCAGTTGTCTATGCACAAAAGCAAAATGACCATCCCATCACAGCCTCTGGCGTTATAAAATCTTGCAGGCTTAAACAAGGCAAAATAAACTTTATAATTTGTCAATTCATTAAGGACAGCTGATTTTATGGCCTCTCCTGGATTACTTCTTTAAATGTAAGCTGCTGCATCAACAGATGAGCCGTCAGTGGATCAACGTACAAACCTATGCTTTGCACATTATCTAAGTAACCCCTTTAAGTGAGTTCCTTCCAGCTAATTTAGAGATGCAGCTTTTTGTTGCATTTATATCTTCCACTAACTGGAGCATAGCAAAGAATTTCGTGAAACACACTTCATGTACATCGGTCAGGTAGTATCTGTAGACAGAAGAAGAGACTAAACATTTTCAAAGACCTTTCACCAAAATAAATGAAAGGTCATCGAACTGAAACATAGGGTAGAATTTTCCCAGGCCTGTGGACGTGGCTTGGAGGCAGGGACTGGAAAATTGGCTTGGGCCAGCTGTCAATGTGTGCTGTCTCCTTGCACTTTTCCCAGAGATGGCATGTAGTGGAGATGGGAATCTGTTATTAGCTCTTTAATTACCATCCCGCTGCGCTGTCTATGACTCCCACCTCTGGAACCACTTGCTATCCCTAATTGGACGGCGATCATGGAAGCGGCCTGCTAATTGCCTTGTGAGAGTGAGTGGGGTCAGGACCTGGAAATGATTCCACCTCCCAATTATTTTCAATGGTGGTAAAATTCAGCCCGTTAACTCAAGTTTTGCTTTCCCAAAACCTGCCTGGCCAGCTGAGTGCTTTCTGTTTTTATTTTATATATTTAGCATCCATGTTGTTTTACTTTTTTCATGTAACTATGGTCAATGTACCCAAATGTTGGAAACACATATAAATAGCCTCGCCACTGGTCTAGTGTGGGGAGCCTTACCATGCAACTAAAGTCTTGCTTTATCAACAGCAATATTACAGTTGAGGCAAAATAAAGGCACAACATCTTTTTTGAACTCTCATGAGCAGTTCTGGAATGTTTAGTCAGTGGATCTTTTCTTACTTCATCAAGAAAATCTAGATATAAATAACTGTTGCAAGCCTAGCAGCTTGAGAGCACTTACACAATGCAGGTCATGAAACTGTGACACATTGGTTTTGGAGGTGCTAATATCAGGCTATTTTGCTGAGGTAATCTTACTGGAGGACATGCAGTGGAATAGAAGCAAGATTCAGCTATTGCACATCAGGATTTCAGCATCAAATTTACAACTTTAATAACATAATGCCAGGGAAAGTGTAATCTATGGAGCACTTAATATCCAAATTATAAAAATAGCTTCATAAGTTCAGATTTAAATTATGTCTGACCCCTTGATCACTAGCAGACTTTTAAACCTTGAGAGACCTTGAAACACAATTTATTTGAAGCCCATGGTTTAATATACCTATCAATAGTTCCATAATACAGTATTTCAATGTTAAAATCAATTGGTTAAAACAAAGGAAAAAGGAAGATCTTACTTAGCAATTCCTTAACATTGTATTTATGGGCCAGAGTTTGCAAGGCCTCCTGTAAATGGGACTCCCTTCCCACAATACTCCACTTATGTAACAGTAACAAGGCCTCTGTGTGAGACAGAACTCTTTCATTTATGGTAATCCATCCCATTTCCTTGTAGTCATCAAAAGCACCAGAGCGATGATGCAAAACAGAACTCAATATCTGTAAAAATTCTGTAAATGTGCTGGTGTCAATCTTTATCCTGCCGAAACAAAAGAAATCTATTTAGGGAATTATTTTAACCGCAACATTGTTACATTTTAAAAACAAAATTTATTAAGTGGTGTTGAAAGAGTGTTCTACAGGTTTTCCACCTGTTTGCGAGATTGTGCATGGTGTCTGATCATGATATTACCTGGAAGGTTTACCTGAGCTTAGGAATGATTTGATGCAGCAATTATGGGCATGAACTGGTGTCCCATCATCTAAATAAACATAGCCCACTGTACCACAAAGTGATCCCTAACATATAATTCATGGGCAGGATCTTCCGGTCGGCAAGCGGGCCACGCATAAAATGATACGGGATGACGTCATGTGGAACTCCCGACGTCACCCCGTGTCATTTCCATTTTCAGGTTGGTGGGGGGACAGTCAAGTCAGCTGCGCAGCCGCCAACCTGTCAATGGCCTATTGAGGCCATTGAGAAACTAATTAAAATCATTAATGGACTTGTCCGTCCAACCTTAAGGTTGGTGGGCAGGCCGGGAGCCCTGGCGGGCTTCAGAAAAAGCATGAAACCTCATCCACGGGCGGGATAAGATTTCATGAGGGTATTAAATTTTTAATAAAGGTTTCAGTTAAAGTTATGGACATGTCCTAACTCATGTTTTAATTCGGAGCTGATCTCCCTGAGGCAGCACTTAGCCTCAGGGAGATCAGTGCGCTCTTTCGTATGCGTGCGTGGAAGGGCGCACTCCTGGCTGAGGGAATCCCTGCCCTTCTCCCGTTCAGGAAGCGCCAAGTGCTTCCTGGCGGACGTCATGCTGGGTGAGCGATTGAAGGCGCGCCTGCTCCCGCACATCCCCCCTGATAGGGGGAAAATCTTTCCCCATGTGTTAGCTTGGCTCAGCTGGTTGTACTCTGCACTATGCAGCAGAACGACAACAGAGCTTTAGCACATAAGTTAGACTTATAAACTGTAATGAAATGATTCTACGTTGTTGGAAATAGTGTACTTTAGATGTGATGTTAAATAGACCAAGCTCCCATTCTGGGAGATAGTGATGATCCTATGACATTATTCAAAGAACAGAAAGGAATTCTCCTGATGTACTGGGTAGCATGCAACCCTCAGTCAACATTACCTTAAATGGGTTAACTGTTCATTCAGTGCTTGCTTGTCTGCATAACAACAATGTTTGAAGAGTTTAAACCTGTAAGGTGCTATGTAATTCCAAGCATTATATCAGAAAGAATTTCTACAGGCTCTCATTAAACAATATACATTACTTACCAAATGAGCTGTATCAGAACAGTCAGAATGTAGAGAAATTCATTTATGAGCAGAAGAGGCAGAAACCTCTTAGTCTTTTCTTTATTTCCTAGGTTAGTGAACCACAAAGTGTGCAGCAGTGAGATTAACTCAGATATCAATCTGTTCTCTAAAAACCTAGAAAAATACAAATCAGTTCCAATTATATCTAACAGACAATTATCTATCATATATGCTTTACAAGTTAAGATAATACTTTCAAAACAGTTTAACAAAGCAACATAAAATCAAGTGTATGTAAGATATCACAGGCTATAAGTAAACTTTCTTTGGAATTTTCAAAACATCTTAAAATCACAAAAAGTATATCATGGGAATTACATTGTGCCTTCATAGCTGTTTCGCAGCGTGTTATATAACTATGCTTGAGCAGAGTGATAGGCTCACTGTCCAAACTATGACAAACAATTAAAAATAATTAGAAATAATTAAAATATAAAATTGGAATAAAAATTGCACACATCAGCCGTATACAACATATCAAAAATGAAAAAAAAAATGTACTCCACATTATGGTTTGGCAATAAATGACTTCATTTAAATAGGTGAAAAATATCTTCAATCAGCTGTAAGGAAAGCTACCATACAGTTTTAACATACCTTCTTTGTAAGGTATGCAATATCCATGTCAGTAGGTTATGGTCGCTGATTAGCTGATATGCTGCTTTTGTGATGTGCGCAGCACGTAGCAGAATCTGGATAATCTGTTTCTTTAAATTAAATTAAAAGTTATTAAAATGATGTGAAAACATAGACATTTAAAGCCTAATCCAACTATAACGTTCAATAACCTACCATGTTGCAAGAATTTCCTACTGCAGATAGTTGATTCTACTGCCATTTCAGCATCACTTCAAAATAAAAACTATATCCTACCTCTGCCGTCTCATCACACAATGGGCTGTTGAAAAAGGCTAGGAGAACATGGATAATTTTCTGATGTTTGCAAAGCTCATAGCAGTGCTTGTCCTTTAAGCTATTGATAAGGAGTTCAAAGAGCCATTCACGTTCGGTCTTGTGCTGAAAAATAAAATTAAGGATGAAATATGAAAAAAAGGATGCAATCAAGATGCCCTTTCTACCATGGAAATGCTGGTATAGAAGGTGGGTTTTCAGCTCATTGCACCTGTCCCAGTACTATCTGCCTACAGCAGGATCTTATATTGAAACTGGAGCCGTTCACATTAGGGTTCGACCAATACATTATCAGTATTTATTATTTTTAAAAATACTTAATTTCCCCCTCCCAAATCCCTAATCACTTGACAGTAGTGCCTTAAATTGCTGCATGGTTCCATAGGCAATGATATAAAGTTCTTGGAAGATATTCTTCACGTGAAAGCCTAGATAATAAATTTCGGTACATGAATTTTACCACTGCCAAGCTCAATCCCCTTCACATCCAAATGTCCATAGCGACATGTGCGCTTCCAGTTGGATTGTGAGCAGGAATGGGAACACTGCTCAAGATTTTCTTTGCCTTAAACCAAGGCACACAAGCACGCATGGGCACACACATGCACGTATGCACACACACAACGAAGACCGGTTAACTCAACATATGGTGAACTGAATTAGAGAATTTCTTGACCTACATGGCTTAGTACCATGCCACACAATGCCTTTAGATACTCAAGGAACAACTATTTTTTTCTGACTATCATTTTTGAACTCTATATTGACCTTTTACCACCTAGAAAACAGAACATAACTGAAAAGGAAGACAATTTTACCTCCATGTCAAAACTGTAGAAAAACTTGAAAAACCCAGGCACTTTCTTTAAATCCAAATACTGATGCGCCAGTAGGAAACTATTAAGCTTCATGTACATGTGTTCCTCTACAGGGAAGTGGGAAAAACAAATTTATTGTAATAAAGAAAACCCACATTATACATTTAAAGGTTAGCTTTTAAACATAACTCTTTTTGCTGTATATTATTTAGCATCATAAGAGTGTGCCATATTATCATTGCTTTTGAGTGATTAGTTCCAGTTCTCACTATGATTGTTGGACTTCTACCTGGAACCATAAATCTTGGCATGTTTCAATAAACACATCTCAACCATTAATTGTTGATACTTCCACGGATTCTACTTGCCAGTTGATATTTTATTTCAGCCTGTGACTTCTGTAAACAAAAATAATCTTGTTTCCCTGTCTGGAACTTAATGGATATTCAATTATCCAGATCAGAAAATTAATTCTGTAAATCTTCAGGGGTTAATGACAACCTCCATAAAGCTGTGTTAAAATTTGAAATCTGATTGAATTTCAAACAAATCACATAGTGCAAAATGATATTTGGTAATAGACAAATATATTTAATCATAGGTGACTCAAAGTCACAGATAATTTACAAATACCATTTACCAGAATGGCACCAGGGATGAGGGGCTTCAGTTATGTGGAGAATTTAGGGAAGCTGTGATTTTTCTCTCACAGCACTGAGGGTTCAGGGGAGACTTAATAGAGACATTCAAAATTTTGATCGAGTACAAGAGGTAGAAACTGGTTCACCGTCAGGAGGAGCGGTAACTGGAGGACACAGGTTTAAGGTAATTGGAAAAAGAACCAGGTTAGTATTTTTTCATGCAGCGAGTTGTTAGGATCTGGAATGCACTGCCTAATAGTGTGGTGAAAGCAGATTCAAGTATAACTTTCAAGAGGGAATTTGATAAATACTTGAAGGAGGCTATGGGAAAAGAGTGGGTTGGGGGACTAAATTGAATAGCTCTTTCAAAATTCTGTGCTGTATGATTCTATAATGCCAGCAGATTCCTGAAACTTACACAGTCATCACAGAATTAGTTAACACAAGCTTGAAATTGAGAGGTTCATTTAAACTTACTGATCAAAAGTTGTCCTCTTCCCTCTTCCAAAGGAGATGAAATATGGGACAGATTCCCACCAAATGCAGTAAATGGAAGAAGGTGGCTTGAATATGAATGCAGCAGAGTTGAAGTGAATGTATAGATAAAGAGGAACAAATACTCGATAGAACATGATGGTAGCCCAGCTTCATTGAAAGCAGGAAAGGTTATCCGCAAAATGCAATTGGTAAAGTTTGAACAATACCAATATTAGATTGCTAACCTAACACTATTGTTTCATTATCTTCAGGGCCAGGAAAAGGTTTCAGAGTTTTATCTGTAGGTATTTGAGGTTAAAAGATAGCCTTTTGATATTGCAAATTATATATAATCTGTTGAAGGGGCAGACTGGATGGATAACATGGGCTTTTTGATCCATATTTTCCTATGTTCTCATCATTCCCTAAAATCTTCCATCGGTAGACAATAGAACAACAAATGGAACACCAGTGCCAGGCAATGACCATCTCCAACAAAAGACAATCTAACCATCTCCCTATGACATTCAATGGTGTTTCCATCGTTGAATCCCCCACTATCAACATCCTGGGGGGTTACCATTGACCAGAACTGGACAAGCCATATAAATACTGTGGCTGCAAGAGCAGGTCAGAGGCTAGGAATTCTGCAGCAAGTAACTCGCCTCCTGACTCCTATAGCCTGTCCACAAGACACAAGTCAAGATTGTGATGGATAATCTCCACTTGTCTGGATGAGTGCGGCTCCAACAACACCAAGAAGCACGACACCATCCAAGAAAGAGAAGCCAGTTTGAATAGCACCCCATCCACCACCTTCAACATTCACTCCTCCACCACCGACACACAGTAACAGTAGTGAGTATCAGCTACAAGATGCACTGCAGCAACTCACCAAGGCTCCTTTGGCAGAACATTCTACACCTGTGACCTCTAGACCTAGAAGGACGAGGGCAGCAGACAAATGGGAACATCATAACCAACACCATGGAAGTTCCCCTCCAAGTCACTCACCATCCTGACTTGGAACTTTATCACTGTTCCTCCACTGTTGCTGGGTCAAAATCCTGGAACTTGCTTCCTAACAGCAGTGTAGATGTACCTACACCAAATGGACTGCAGTGGTTCAAGGCGGTGGCTCACCATCACCTTCTCAAGGGCAATTGGGAATGGGCAATAAATGCTTGCCTAGGCAGGGATGTCCACATCCCGTGAAATTAAACAAAATTGTCATGGATGTTAATTGAATACTAAGTGTGTTTAATTGTATGCAGGCGATGGGCATTAACTGGGCATTCACTTGAGCCCCTATACATAGACACAGGCTAAAAACCGTGCTGTTGGATTCGGAGGTGTAAGCAGGTACATAAGAACATAGGACTTAGGAGCAGGAGTAGGCTATTCGACCTTCAAGCTTGCTCTGCCATTCCACAAGATCAAGGCTGATCTGATTGTGGTCTCAACTCCACTTTCCTGTCTGCCCTCCTCATAACCCTTGACCCCCATGTCTATCAAAAATCTGTAACTCAGCCTTGAATAAATTCAATGATCCAGCCTCCACTGCTTTCTGAGGAAGAGAATTTCAAAGACTAACTATGTTCTGAGAGAAAAAATGCTCATCTTTGTCTGAAAAGGGAGACCTCTTATTCTTAAACTGTGTCCCCTGTTTCCGGTCTCCCTCACAAGAGGAAATATCATCCCAGTATCTACCCTATCAAATTCCCTCAGTATCTTATATGTCTCAATAAGATCACCTCTCATTCTTCTCAACTCCAGTGGGTTCATAAGATAAGCTCTTCATGCCAGGAATGAGTCACGAGAACCTTTTCTGAACTGCTTCTAACATAATTATATCCTTTTTAAAATAAGGAGATCAAAACTGTACACAGTAATCCAGACCTGGTCTCACAAGGCCCTATGCAGTGGCAGTAAAACTTCATTACTTTTCTATTCCATTCTCCTTGCAATAAATGCCAACATTGCATTTACCTTCCTAATCACTTGATTTGCCTGTATACTAATGTTTTGTGATTCATGTACCAGGACATCTACAACTCTCTGTATCACCGAATTCTGCAATCTCTTTCTATTTAAATACAAGACTACTTTTCTGTTCTTCCTACCAAAGTGGACAAGTTCACATTTTCCCACATTATACTCCATCTGCCAAATTTTTGCCCACTCACTTAACCTGTCTAATACGCTTCATAGGCTTTCAATCTCCCCTTGACAACTTACTTCCCTACCTATCTTGGTGTCATCTGCAAATGTAGCTACCGTACATTCAATCCCCTTACCCAAATCATTGATATAGATTGTAAACTGTTGATGCCACAGCATTGATCCCTGTGGCACTCCACTATTAAAAGCTTGCCAACTTGAAAATGATCCATTTATCCCTACTCTCTGCTTTATGTTACCTAACCAATCCTCTATCCATGCTAACATGCTACCCCCTCCACCATGGGCTTTTATTCTGTGTAGCAGCCTTTGATCTGATGCCCTATCAAATGTCTTTTCAAAATCTAGGTACACCTGTACAGGTTATCCTTTATCAATATTGCTTTTTACTTCCTCAAAGAACTTTAATAAATTAGCTAAACACAATTTATCTTTCAATGTTGACTCTGCAAGATCCCATTATGATTTTCTAAGTATCCTGCTATTATCTTCTTAATAATGGTTTCCAGCAATTTCCCTATGATAGATGTCAGACAAACCAGTCGATAAGATTCCTGCATTCTGCCTCCTTCCTTTCTTGAACAAAGAAATTTGGTATGTGTGTAGTGTGTAACTCTGTAAATAAATATAGAAGTGTGTAAAGCTTGGCTCCAGTCCAATCCTTCACCAACTGGCTTTTTGGAGTAGAACAAAGTATGCCACACACACATGGTGAGCTCACCAAGCAGACAATAACCAAAGTGAATACAGTCTTAAGTTTTGTTGAATTTAGCCACTGTGGACAACAAAATAAATACACTATTGAACATGCCGTTACACTGTACAAGAAAGAAAATAGTTTTTCTTTAGGCAACGGGCTTTTTGCCAACATGTGCCAACAACATTTAGGCAAAATGATCTGCAAATCAAGCAAAGGCTCTTTTAGCCATTAACATTTAGTTTTCTGATTCAACCTCCGTAAATCAGATTGTCACAGTGATCTTAATTGTTCAGGTTAAGTTAAAAAGAATGAAAGCATATTTGCAATTTTTTGACATTTTAATAGTTCCCATTATGTGTCATATTGTGTATCGCTTACCTGGCTGCCAAAGAAGCCTGTAAAGGCCTCACCAGTCACGCTTCACCGAATCTGAATGTGTGAGGGCTCTGACAGTGCGATCTGACAGAGTCCCTCACACAATACAATTCATTCCAAAAATCAGCAATCCAACAGTCAGTCAAGCCCTTTCCCCTACCATACCATTCGTCTAAAGGCTACTGACTTGAACTGGGGTACAACAAAATAACAAGCTAGGAGAATGAGGAGTTCAACTAAAGCATTTCACTCATTGAAACAAATGTTAACATAATTCCATAAATATTCCATGCATACCCAAGCGAACATGATCCGAGCCCCCACCCCTTGTGCAACTAATGTCTTTGTCATTAAAATAACAGGACTGAAGAAGTCTTTTGGCCTCAAAGTATTCACTCTGTTTCCCTCTCCACAGATGCTGCCAAGCCTGCTGAGTTTTTTTCAGCACTGTCTTTTTTAAATGTCTTCCTCATCTGCTTCCTATTATTCTTACATGGTGCAGCTTCAGCTGAGCTGGGGGCAGGCTGCATGTTCCCCTGCTTTGACAGATGAGATGTCTCTGCTGGATGTTCTCTGTGTTTTGGAGTCTGTGAGGGCCCTGCCAAAGATTGACCCACCTTCATCTATGCAGGGACAAATTCAGTCATCAGGGCAGGAGAAAGCATGTGGGGCTCTCTCTGCTGGGGGAGGTGGGGTGAGGTTGGGGGCCACTTTTTCCATGGCTGAGATGTCATGGTACTCATCGTGCAAATGGGTTCCTCTAATCTCTCTCCAAGGGGCCTGCACAGCCTCTGGAAATGCTGACGGAAGCACAGACACTTCCCACTGATAATTCTTTGTGTGGATAGCAACAGGGGCTCAGCATCTGTGTTCAGCTGGGCAGAGTTTGAAGTGTTCAGCGCCCTCTGACAGGGGCACTCCATTTCTTTGCATGTCTCTTAACACCTACTCCTGCCCACATCTGCTGTGTGCCTCGCCTCGCCATGTGACAATCTTGCTATTTCTAATGTAGGAAACACCAAAGTGAGTATATCTGCTCTGTGAGTACATGTGCATGATTCATGTGACCGTGCATCCTCTAAGTGTTCACACTTGAGTGAGGAATCTTGGGCTTGTCCTTCGTCAGCCCTTCTGTCACCGTGAAGGACCTGTGGGGAATTAAAGGCATGAGTTAATGCTGAGAAGGGGAAATGGTTCGAACATGACAAACTCCATACTACGGCATTTTAGTTAGTGGAGACATCAATTTAAAAACAGCACTTAACAGTCATTGAATCCCTAAGCGGCAATGAGATATCTCATGCGATTACCAGGTCTCTGGGTCACCTCCATATATCCATTGCTGACGTTTAATGTCTGTGAAACTCTGCCGATCTCCAGGGCGAACTCCTCCAACGTTGTCAGGGTGATTAAGGCCACAGGTCCACCCCCAGGTTCTCTGCCTTTCCCTTGAGTTGTGCACTCTCTTCTCCTGCAATGGGAGAAAGCAGAAAGTTATGAATGTGAGAAGTGGGATGAGTGCTGAGGATGGGATGAGAACATTTGTGGAAGGTGACTGTGAGGGAAGGGTGCAAGACGGCAATAGGATGAGGACAATTATGAATCTTGACTGTTCAGATGAAAATTTGAGGTGGTAACTGGACAGAAGGGAATGAGCGGAACTGCAAGGTGAGTTGGTCAGAAGAGTGCTACGTAGGGCATTGCTGGGAAAGTTAGAGAGTGATGACACATACCTTTCCAGACCTTGTGAGGCCAATGAACCTTTTCCAATACCCTATCCAGGTCCTGGGCACCACCATTCTGTTGCTGACAGCCCTGCAATTTCCAGCAATGCCAACTGTCGTGAGAAAACAGCATGTCCTTCTTGCTGTCACTAACTCCTGCATGATCTCAGGGAGCAGGGTTTCCACACCTTCCTTCCATTTATTTGTCTCCACAAGCCTTCACGATCAATGTTTCCTATAGTCATTCTGACCCCTATGGTCCCTTTAAATGGAAAGCTTTATCACTCTGTGACTGGTTGGGAAGCCCAGACGTACATGCGAATGTTTTGGATAAGTTAAAGAGCAAGAGCAAAGCCAGCTGATGGAAATAAACAGGTTCCTGACCCACTACTGGCCGCCCTCCTTCGTGTGGGTCTCTTTAGATAAAACTGCGCCTGTAGACTCTAAAAACACTAATAATTAATAAGGGGTTTGGAAGGTAAATTTTATTTGAAAATTGTCCAAATTTCTTAAGTGAGGCATAGAATGGGGACCCTTACCTTGTATCTGACCATGACCTGGCAGTGCTCAATAGTGATAATAAGTCGTGGAACTGGGAGGGAGCTCCATTTCGCAGCCTAGCATTCCTCACCTCTGTACACTCAATAAAATGGTGATGTGGGCCAATTTTTAAGTTGCCTACATCAGTCACCAAATGCATTAATGAAAAATAAAGAACTGCATTCACTCAGAGCTATCGTTGTGTACCATGTTGGTGGCATGTTTTGCTGTAGGAAGAGTTAGACTGGGTCAATGTGCCTCTCCTGCCAAACTCTTAATTTATCACATCAGATTGCTCCCACTATCTGGGATGATTCAGGGAGCAGATATCATAAAAGCTTCTCTCTAGTATAGACTCACTCCAGGTTTTAAGTACAGAATCTGTAACTGCGCCATGGATGGATATAGAGGGGGGCTGCATGAGCCTCTTCCTCCAGTTCAATGTATATGTAGATCACAGGTACATCTGTAAGGTGGAAAACAAAAACAGAATTAACTGGAAAAACTCAGCAGGTCTGGCAGCATCGGCGGAGAAGAAAAGAGTTGACGTTTCGAGTCCTCATGACCCTTCGACAGAACTAGGTGAATCCCACGAAGGGGTGAAATATAAGCTGGCTTAAGGTGGTGGTGGGATTGGGGGTGGGGTGGGGGGGGGGGGAGAGAAGTGGAGGGGGGTGGTGTGGTTGTAGGCAAAAGCAGTGATAGAAGCAGATCATCAAAAGATGTCACAGACAGCAGAACAAAAGAACACATAGGTGTTGAAGTTGGTGGTATTATCTAAACGAATGTGCTAATTAAGAATGGATGGTAGGGCACTCAAGGTATAGCTCTAGTGGGGGTGGGGGGAGCATAAAAGATTTAAAAATAATGGATATTGGTGGGAAAAAGAAAAATCTATATAATTTATTGGAAAAAAACAAAAGGAAGGGGGAAGAAACAGAAAGGGGGTGGGGATGGAGGAGGGAGGTCAAGACCTCCGGTCTGTCCGCAAGAATGACCCAAACCTCCCTGTTGCTTGCCATTTCGACACTCCACCCTACTCTCTTGTCCTTGGCTTGCTGCATTGTTCCAGTGAAGCCCAACTCAAACTGGAGGAACAACACCTCATCTTCCGACTAGGCACTTTACAGCCTTCTGGACTGAATATTGAATTCAACAACTTTAGGTCTTGACCACCCTCCTCCATCCCCACCCCCTTTCTGTTTCTTCCCCCTTTCTTTTGTTTTTTTCCAATAAATTATATAGATTTTTCTTTTTCCCACCTATTACCATTATTTTTAAATCTTTTATGCTCCCCCCACTAGAGCTATACCTTGAGTGCCCTACCATCCATTCTTGATTAGCACATTCGTTTAGATAATATCACCAACTTCGACACCTATGTGTTCTTTTGTTCTGCTGTCTGTGACATCTTTTGATGATCTGCTTCTATCACTGCTTTTGCCTACAACCACCACCACCCCCCCCCCCCCACCCAACACACTTAAACCAGCTTATATTTCACCCCTTCCTGGGATTCACCTACTTCTGTCGAAGGGTCATGAGGACTCGAAACGTCAACTCTTTTCTTCTCCGCCGATGCTGCTAGACCTGCTGAGTTTTTCCAGGTAATTCTGTTTTTGTTTTGGATTTCCAGCATCCGCAGTTTTTTATTTTTATCTCTGTAAGGTGGAGCACAGACTCTCTGACAAATGCTCACATTCAGTGACAATCCACATCAGCTACAGAGCCTCATGAAATGGTTACTAACATCAATATTTCACACAATGACAATGGTGTGTTAATGAAGTGTTAGTGACTGGCTACGATGAATCACCATTGCAGAATAAGCAGATAGGTGTCATTTTTCGCTGACTTTTTACATAAGAGTGAAGCGTTCAAATTTAAGAAGGGTAAACTAAGAAAAGCCATCGCCATTGTCAGGAAGGTTAGTGAACAAAGGACACAGATTTAAGGTGTGTTATGAAAGAAACAGAGGGGAAATTAGAAGCATTTTACTTCATGCAGCAAGTTGCTCTGATCTGGAATATGCTGCCTGAAAGGGCAGTGGGAGCAGATTCAATAGTAACTTTCTAAAAGGAATTGGGTAAGTGACTGGATAGGGGAAATCACAGGGTTAAGTGTAAAGTGCAGATGAGTGAGAATAATTGAAAAGGGCATGATGGCTGGAATAGTTTCTATCTGTGTCATATGATTTTATAATTCTATAAAATTCCTGATAACGCAGAGGCTCTGAAAACAAGGAGAGGCTCATTTTCCCATTAAAACTGGCAGTAACAGATTGTCTGCCATCATAAACCTGAAAGGTAAATTGGCTGGGTTGTTTAACTGGGCACTGTATATATTGGCTGAAGTGAACAATTAGAGCAGTGCATAACGAGCAGCCAATCTGTTGCTAGCAGTTTTATGGGCGTGGGGTGAAGCAATGTTGCCAGGTTAGAAGAGGGGTGCCGGTACAGAAATGATGGGCTGAATGGTCTCCTTCTGTGCTGTAACCATTCTATGATTCTACAGTAAAAATACTTGGCCAGTTTCACATAATTCTTAATAAGTTATTCTTTCTCATTTACACTTGTACTCCAGGTCAAAAAGTAACAGAGGTCGATGCCTTCTCATGGTTAGATAAAGTGCTGATTATGCCAAATACCATTTTAAAACTCTCCCTCAATTTGAAAGCAGAAAGTGCTTTTATTTTGAACCAACATGGATCATCATCATTTCCTTTTCCGCTTTAAAATGGATACAATATCACATATTGTAATAGGCACCAGAAAATTGAAAGCACTATTTTTAACCGACCTGGTCTAAGCATCTGTTGAGCAACTTTAGCAACGTAAAGTGCCAAGCAAAAAGTGAACCTGGCATTCGGTTGTCGGATCCCATTTTTCACCACATCCAATAGATACAGTAGCTAGATAACAGAAAGAAAAGTGAAGTCACACATCATTAGAATTTTGAATGCAATAAATTTGAGCATTGTATGCTGGTCCTTGGTTGAATGATAGATGGCGAATCCAATGACTTAAATGGAAAGAAAATAATAATGCACAGTAAATGAAAGAGATCTGGCGCTGAAACAGTGACGTAATCCTGCCACTTTATAAATCATTGGTGTGACGTAACTTAGAACAATGTGTACAGTTCTGATCATTAAAGAACAAAAAAGATGTTACACTTATTGAAATACAGAAGAGAACAACTGGAAAAATTGAAGAACTGGAGGGATTGGATTATGAGTGGTGGTTATCAAAATTGGGTATGTTTGCAATGGAAAGCAGAAGGTTGACAGGTGATATCATTTCTATTTTCAGGGTTTTGCAAGAGACTAGATAATGCAAGCCATGACAAGCTAGTTCATGTTGTCCAGAACAGTGGAACTAGAAAACATAAGCCAAAGTTTTCCCTTCGTCAGGTGCACGCGACCGGCAGGCCCAGGAGCAGCCAGGAAATGGACCCCTGACCGTGATCAGCCCCTCGACTATGATTTCATGCTGGCTGGCCATTAATTGGCCAGCCAGCGTGAAACGCACACTGAAAATCTCAGCACTGCTGGGGTGGGGGCGGGTGACAGTGTCACTGCAGGTGCAGGTAAGCGCTGCGAGAGAGCTCCCTAAAGGCAGACAGCTGCCTTAGGGAGCTGCAGACCTGCAAATAATTAAATAAAGGTGTTAAAAAGCTGCAAAAAACTGTCCATCAACCACAATCAAGCGCCTGAAAGGGTACCTTATAAAAATGCTGTCCCTAGACATTTATTATTATTTTATTTTCAAACGGAAATTTCATCCTACCCACGGATGAGTTTTGATGAAAATGTAAAGGCCACCCAGCCGATTCACCTGTCCACTGGTAAGGTTGGACAGGCCATGAAAAATCGCTTACAATTAGACGGCTAGTGGGCTTAATTGCCCACTCAATTATCGACAGGCGCACTTCTGACTTTTGTTGTGAGTCTGCCAAGCGAAACATTGCTTGATGACGTCGGGATTGCTCGACCAACGTCATCTCGCGCAAATTTACACCCGATCAGGTCGGGACACCAAATTCTGGCCATAGACCGTACTTGACGGGGGGTAATTTCAAAACTGAGGAAACAAAATTTCTATGAGCAAATGGTCTACTATGGAACAGACTCGCTGGAAAGGCAGCAGATGCACTTAACATTGATCAGTTCAAATCCAAATTAGATTTCTTTCTGAAAATAACATTTCAGGATATAGTATATGAGTAATTTGAGACATGACATGTGGTAAGTGTAGCATGCTTGGGTGATTTTGGACCTATGGCTCTCAAAGCTCTTCACTGCTGGGATTTCCTCCCGTCATATCTGACTCTGTTTTAGGCTAACTGATAGAAATAAATTGTGATTAGGGGCAGAATTTTCTGCTTGCCGGGTGAGCGGGACCGACCCAATCTCCTGCGCGCGGGGAGCCGATCCCCGCTGGACAAGCGGGCCCTGCCGCCATTTTACGTGGGTGGGCCAATTAAGGCCCGCCCAGTGTGACGTCCGGTGGGGAAGCGCTATGCGCTTACTGTGTGGGCATGGTGGGGGGGGGATTTCCCCAAAAGCAAGAGTGCGCTCTTTCGCGCATGCGCACTAAACAGCGCACATCTCCCTGAGGCTAAGTGCTGCCTCAGGGAGATCGTTGACAGTTCTAAAAATATGAAAATTAGAAAAATAAGAATTCCCTAACATGTCCCCCTCATGTGACAATGTCACTTGAGATGGGACATGTTCATAATTTACATTATAAGTTTATTAAATCCCTATTTTCTATTGTCCGCCAGGGCTCCTGGCCTGCCCGCCAACCTTAAGGTTTGTCGGGCAGGTCCTTTAATTGTTTAAATGATCCTGTCAATGGCCTCAATTGGCCATTGACAGGTTGGCGGGCGCACAGCTGATTTGGCTGTGCCTCCACCTTCCTGAAAATTTAAAAGGGGCGGGATGACGTTAGGGGTTCCCTGCTCGCTGACAGCAAAATTCTGCCCTGGTAGTCAACAACTCCATTGTGGTTACATTATGCAACTTTCAGGATGGTAGAAGCTTAAAAAGATGGATCTTGCTCTTTCCTCATCTAGCAATTCCTACACTGGCATCTTCTAAAATTAATTTTGAGTTTCAAGTACAAAACCAAAATACTGTGGATGCTGGAAATCCAAAAAAAACCCAGAAATACTGAAAATAATCAGCAGGTTAGGCAGTATCTGAGGAGAAACAGTTAACGTTTCAGGTTGATGATCTTCCATTGGAACTTCCTTGTCAGGTCCTGAAATGTAACTCTTTTTCTCTCTCCACAGATGCTGAGTATTTTCAGCATTTTCTCTTTTTATTTCATCTTCAAGTTCTGTTTTGAATGAAGACTTTCCATTTTTCACTGAGTACATTTTCATCTCTGCAAGAGTTGTTGGATTAAGACACATTGAAAGGCAACATTAAGGTACCCGATCAAGCTCCTTCCCTTAAGAACATAAGAAACAGGAGCAGGAGTTGACCATTTGGTGCCTAGAACCTGCGCTGCCATTCAATATGACATGGCTGCTCTTCTACCTGATCTCCACTTTCCTGCCCACTCCCCATATCTCTTATTTCCCCATCAATCCATATATTCAATGAAGATAAAGAGTTACAAAGATTCATACCCCTCTGAGTAAAGAAATCTTTCCTCATCTCAGTCCAAATAAGCCCTTATTCTGAGACCATGCCCATGTTCTCCATTCCCCAGCCTGAGGAAACAACCCCTCCGTTTCTACCCTATCAAGTCCTTTAGAATCTTGTATGTTTCAATGAGATCATCTCCCCATTTCTCCTACTTCAGTGATTATAGGCCTGACTTACTCAGCCTCTCATCATAGAATAACCCTCTCTTCCCAGGAACCAATCTAGTGAACTTTCGCTTTACCTCCCCCAAGGCAAGTATATCCTTCTTTAAATATGGAGGCCAAAACTGCATACCGTATTCCAGGTGTGGTCTCACTAAAATTATATACCATTGTGGCAAGACTCTTGTACTCCAATTTGGTTGCAAAAGGCCAATGTGCTATTTGCCATCCTAATTGCTTGTTGCATCCACATGCTAATTTTCTGTGTTCCTAGTATGAGAACATCCAAGCCTCTCCAAACATCAACATTTACAAAGATAAAAACAAAAAACTGCGGATGCTGGAAATCCAAAACAAAAACAGAAACAGAAATACCTGGAAAAACTCAGCAGGTAACAAGGCAAATGCCACCACCAAACACATCTTCCCTTCACCCCTCCTGGCGGCATTCCGTAGGGATCGTTCCCTCCATGACACCTTGTCCACTCCTCCATCATCCCCTACTCCTCCTCCCACGGCACCTCCCCATGCAAACGCAGAAGATGCAACACTGCCCCTTCACTTCCTCTCTCCTCACCATCCAAAGGCCCAAACACTCCTTTCAAGTGAAGCAGCATTTCACTTGCACTTCCCCAACTTAATCTTCTGCATTCGTTGCTCCCAATGCGGTTTCCTCTACATTGGAGAGACCAAACGCAGACTGGGTGACCGCTTTGCAGAACCCCTTCGGTCTGTCTGCAAGAATGACCCAGACCTCCCTGTCGCTTGCCATTTCAACACTCCACCCTGGTCTCTTGCCCACATGTCTGTCCTTGGCTTGCTGCATTGTTCCAATGAAGCTCAACGCAAACTGGAGGAACAGCACCTCATCTTCTGACTAGGCACTTTACAGCCTTCCGGACTGAATATTGAGTTCAACAATTGTAGATCTTGAACTCTCTCTTCCATCCCCACCCCCTTCCTGTTTCTTCCCCCTCCTTTTTGTTTTTTTCAATAATTTATATAGATTTTTTCTTTTCCCACCTATTTCCACTAATTTTAAATGTATCTCCACCATTGTTTATTTCTACCTTTTAGTATTCACTCACCCCCACTAGAGCTATCTGTACCTTATCTGTCCTGTCTTATACTCTTAATTAGCACATTCCTATAGATAATATCACCACCTTCAACAACTCTCTGTTCTTTTGTCTGTGACAGCTTTTGGTTATCTCCTCCTATCACTGGCTGCTTGTCCCAACAAACCGCACCCCCCCCAACCCCGCTTAAACCAGCTTATATTTCACCCCTTTCCTAATTTTATTTAGTTCTGTTGAAGGGTCATGAGGACTCGAAATGTCAACTGTACTCCTCTCCGCCGATGCTGCCAGACCTGCTGAGTTTTTCCAGGTATTTCTGTTCCTGTTTTTGTTTTGTGATCAACATTTACAAGCTTCACGTCTCTTAAAAAATGTTCTTATGATCAAAGTGAATAACTTCACATTTCCTCACATTACATTCCATCTGCCACATGTTCTTTGCAGCCTCTTTGGGTTCTCCTCACTGATTACCGTTCCACCTAACTTTGTATCGTCTTTGTCTCTTTGACCAAGTCATAAATAAAGACTGTAAATAGCTGAGGCCCCAGCACTGATCCTTGCAGCATCCACTAATTGCAGCTTGCCAACTTGAAAATGCCCAGTTAATGGCTACTCTCTGCTTTCTGTTCGTTAATTAATCCTCCATCCTTGCTAATATATTACCCCCAACTCCATGTGTCCTTATCTTGCCTAGTAAGCTTTTGTTTGGTACCTTATCGAATGTCTTTTGGAAATCCAAGCATATTACATCTTCTGGTTACCCTTTATCTGTCCTAATAGTTACATCTTCAAAAAACTCAAATAAAGTTGCCAAACACGATTTTCCTCTTGTAAAACCAAGCCAACTTTGTCTGATCACACAATGAATTTCTAAGTGAATTATTAAGACTTCATTAATGATAGATTGCAGCATTTTCCTGACAACTGAATCACAGAATTGTTACAGTGCAGGAGGCCATTCAGTCCATTGTGTCTGCACTTGCTCTCCAAATGAGCAATTCACTTAGTGCCATTGCCCCACCTTCTCCCTGTAATCCTTTACATTGCTCCTTTTCAGATAACAATCTAATTCCCTTTTGAATGTTTTGATTGAATCTGCCTCCACCATACTCTCAGGTAATGCATTCCAGACCCTAACTGCTCACTGCATGAAAAAGATTTTTCTCGTATCACTTTTGCCTCTTTTGCCAATTACTTCAAATCTGTGCATTCTTGTTCTCAATTCTTTCACGAGTGGTAATGGTTTCTCCCCATTTACTCTGTCCTGACCCTTCATGATTTTGAATACTTCTATCAAATCTCACCTCAGCCTTCTTTTCACCAAGGGAAACAGTACTAAGTTCTCCAATCTATCTTCATGAATGAAGTTTCTCATTCCCTAGAAACATTCTCGTGGATCTTTTCTGCACTTTCTCCAAAGCCTTCATGTCTTTCTTAAAGTGCGGTGCCCAGAACTGGATGCAATATTCCAGCTGAGACTAAACTAGTGTCTTATATAAGTTCAACATACCCTCCTTGCTCTTCTCTATGCCTCTATTAATAAAGCCTTTATGCTTTATTGACCACTCTCAATCTGTCCTGCCACCTTCAATGACTTATGCACTTACAACCCCAGGTCCTTCTGCTCCTGCATCCCCTTTAGAATTATTTTATTCTTTATTTTATATTGTCTCTCCATGTCCTTCCTACCAAAGTAAATTATTTCACATTTCAACACATTGAACTTTATCTGCCACCCTTCCGTCCATTCCACCAACTTGTCTACATCCTTTTGAAATTCTACACTATCCTCTTCACAGTTCACAAGTTTCCAAGTTTCTTATCTTCTGCAAATTCTGAAACTGTGCCCCGTACACCAAGGTCTGGGTCATAACATGTATCGGAAAAAGCAAGGGTCTCAACATTAACCCCTGGGGAATTCCACTACAAACCTTCCTTCTGTCCAAAAAATATCCATTTATCACTACTCTGTTTCCTGTCACTCAGTCAATTTCATATCCATGTTGCTACTGTCCCTTTTATTCCATAAGCTATAACTTTGCTCACAAGTTTGTTGTGCGGCACTTTATTCAATGCCTTTTGGAACTCACTGGCTTGTAGTTCCCTGTTTGCTTTCTTTATCTTTTCTTTGATAGCAACCTGCTGGGACTATTCTAGAACCTAAGGAATTTTGGAAAATCATAATCAGTGCATCTACTATCTTTGCAGATATCTCTTTTAGAAGCCTAGGGTGTAAGCCATCAGGTCCTGGGAATTTGTCAGATTTTAGTCCCTTAAGTTTTCCAGTACATTTTCTCTGCTGATATTAATTACCTTACGTTCCCACTCTCATTAGCCCCTTGGTTACCCTCTATTTCTGGTATGCAATTTGTGTCTTCTACTGTGAAAACAGGCACAAAATACTTGCTTACTTTAATTTAGGAAAATGTGCTTGAATATGAAATAAAACGATCACACCAGCATGCATGCAAGTCCTTCTGCTTTACACTATATGAGAGGTTAAACCATCACAAGGTATCACCTAATGAGGATGACAAGATATGTTGAGAACTGGAAAAAGCTGCAGACAGCGATGAAGATTGGAAATGGACTTGATGGTACAGAATGTGTGCCCTAGCATGGTGGTGAGGGTTCAAAAACCATTTAGTTTCTCCCTGTGGAGATATCATGGATGGTGCATGGTATGGAGACCCACTGGATTGGGATGGATGCATTTTGGAAGATTCTGAAAAGCTGTAAAGGACATTCATTAGTCTGAGATTGAAGCAAACTGTATAACATGCATTCCACTTACCTGCCGCTTTTCCCTAAAATGAGCAGCCTCTAGATGCATGTAGTAATTACCCAGGATGTGATAGGCAGCAGCTCTCACTTTAGGATCATAACTGCTAAGAGCTGCTATAGTTAATCCCAAAGCATTAACATCCACAAACTTGCAGCAGTCTACCACAGCTTCTGCAAGGATAAAAAAAAACAAAGATTTTAATTTATCTGATGTCTCTTCACAATCTTAGGAAGTTTGATGTTGCTTCACTTACAAATAATTACTTTGAAGTGCAGTCTATGTTCTTCTGTAGGCAAATGTGGCAATTATTTTGTACATAGCAACACAGCACAAATGGCAGAGAGGTGCAATGACCAACTACTTTGTTTTGGTCAAGGGAAGAATGTTGGCTGAGATAATGGAAGATCTCTCTGCTCTCCCTGAAAGAACAGTTGCTGGAAGTCCTTACTTAAAAAGCAGATATGAAGGCATATGTTCGTGGACCTACAGCTTATTGCCTATCATAGAGAAGTTGCAGAGGCAAGCAAGTTCTATCAAAACTCTACACCTCCAACAAATGTCATCACAATTTTATGAATTTCGCACTGGTCAGGAACGTGGTGACAAGGCACTCACATTTTATGGTGTGTTGCTTTATTTGCTGTAACTCACAAGGTGTTCTTTGATACCTTTTGTCCATCTAGCAAAATTTCAATCACACCCTTGTCCAGAGTCTGGTGACAATAAATGACTATCCTCTAACAGACAGGGGAGGGGTTAGAAGATAAGCAGATTCTTTCTGGTGGCTCCAAAATGACAACCCTGACAATGCAAGCTTTGAACCAGGTTAGGAATCTTAACCTGAATTAGGTCAGTCTGACTGACTATCACTAAGAGGGCATGGAGGAGTAGACCCATGGCTCTAGTAACCTTGTTAGCAATTTCCCATTAGGTCAAGTGGAATTGGTTGGGTGAGTGGTAGGAAATTTTACGAGTCCTCTCTACTAGTAAGCCGGCCATTTAGCTGGTTAAACTCCAGCAGTGCCTTTGGTATATTTGAGTTGCTCTAAGCCTTGGTTATCAACCTATGGTAAGTTTTTTGATCTTTAATGACTGGGATGTGCTTCCAAGCAGAGACTTGGCACCACTCTGTAATCGAGCCAATAGAAACTCAATATTAAGCATGGTGATGGGATTTCTGTATGTCAGATACCCAAGTGACAAAAACCATTCAAATAAATCCACCCCTAATGACAAATTAACTCAGGTGGACCACAAGAATAATGATTTAAGTGAAGTAAATAGCACACTTGTAAATGTTGAGGGAAGTAACATGCTCTTCTGAGAGTTAGGTTGAAGCTGACTTTTGACAGGGTACAGCGAGTTTATCCTGCACCTAATCTGTGTTATACTTGTTCTGGAGGTAGCTCATACCAAAACACTCTATTCTACACTACTAACATCTTTTACATCAATGGGCTACAAAACTAAGTTCTTTTAAAAAACGTGAAATCAGTTAATAACCTAGCTCTTTTATTAAAATTATTTGTGCGCACTGCATTCAGTCAAAAAGTTCCATAATTCGGTAGTTCCATTTAAAATTGTTCTCTTGACCTAACATCAAAAAATCATTTGACTTTCCACATAATGGAAATGACGCAGTCAGTATATACCAGTCTCATTTTGCAAACAGAGACTTACATTAAAACAGACAAGACTGTTTCTAAACTACAGGAGAGAAAATTGATGATTGAGCCTGTCTTGCATGTGACTGCATTTTGTTTTGATCCTAATTTCACGCAGTCTAGTGAACCAGTGCATTGGTGACATTGTGTCACTGAGCAGAAGGGCACAAGCACTTATCTGACATGACAGTAATGAAGCCAGTTAACCCTAGCTCTTCCTTCAGTAACTTCAAGTGTATGGCTTCATAACAATTTTGGTAAAGCTTGGCTCTTCACCATCTCAACCAATGAATACAATAGTTTAAAACAAAGCACTCAGAAGGATTTAAACAATAGATTGTTTTAGAAACTGTACAAATCATTTTGAGGCAGCTATGTAGGCAAGCTGACATGATTCTGATATCTACCAAACTGTCTCAATTTTCTTTTCTCTGCAATTATTCTTCTACCTTGTGGTTTCAACAGAGAATTACAATTTTGAACTAATAAATGTGGTTTTCCATTTACTTAATGCAACAGACAGGGATAAAAGACAAGCACTGAGCTAGCTGTAGATATAGCCTCAGAATCAGGGGTGTAATTTTGGAACAAGTTACAAAGTAGGGGCTGTAATCTTCCAACCACTTGAAAAGAATTAAAGCAAAATGAAATTGTTGGGGTAATTTTGCAAAGTCTGCCCTTAGCTTCGCTGTACAGAATTATCCCTTTCACATAAACGGGATAATAAGTTACTCGAGTTAGATTATTTAACATGGTGCGACGACATGGATAAACTGAAGTGTTTATGTAAATAGGTGCTATACCTTTCATAAAAAGAACTCAAGATTATTGGCTGTGGGATACAAGGTGGTTTGGTGAATTATCTTGCCCCCTGGTAAATGGATTCAACTTCAGCTGATGGAGGAATGTCTCCACTCTGCTAGATGCAAAGTTTGTAGGTGAGGTGAATTTCTAAACCTTAACTGGTGCAAAAGAACCAAAACACAAATTTGGCAACAATTCACAAAATCGGAAATATGAAATGCACTGGAAAGATGTGAGCAAAGTAAACTTACTCACTTGTTCACAACCTAAGCTGACCTGACCCTGGTCTTCTACATTCCTGTCTCCACCTCTACCTCCATAATATGTATCACCCCCACCCCTAACTCAGGAAATCTGCTGCTGATTGTCACCTGCACAATCAACTATTCCAATGCACTCCTGGCCAGCCTCCCACCTTCCACCCTCCATAAACGTTGGTTCATCCAAAACTCAGCTGTCATATCTTATCCCTCACTGAGTCACACTCAATCATCATTCCTTCCCCCAATGGCGCACATTGGCTCCTGGTCTTCCTATGCCTCAAACAATTAAGCTCTCATTCTCCAAGGCCTCCCTTCCTTATCTCTGTAACCTCCTCCACCCTATTATTCTCTTATCCTCCAACTCAGATCCCTTTCCCTTGCTCCACTACTGATGGTTCTGACTTCCACCATCTCAGCCCCATGCTCTGGAGTTTCCTCCCTAAACCTTCCATCTCCCTCTTCTCCTTTAAGAACGCTACTTAAAACACACCTCGTTGGCCAAACTTTTAGTTACCCCTCCAAAACAAAGAACTTGTATTTATATAGTGCCTTTCACAACCACATGGTATCTGAACATGCTTTACAACCAATGAAGCATCTTTGAATTTTAGTTACTGCTATAATTAGGTACAATAGCAGCCATCGTGCATAGCAAAGTCTGACAAATAACAATGAGATAATGATCAGATAATCTGCTTTACTGATATTGGTCGAGGAATAAATATTGGTCAAGACACTGGGGAGAAATCCTATGCTATTCTCCAAAATAATGCTATGAGGTATCACACATTTAACTAAGAGGGCAGACAGGGCTTTAGTTTAATGTCTCATCTTAAAGGCGGCACCTGTAACAGCGAAGCAGTCCTTTAGCACTGCAGTGAGGTGTCAGACTAGATTAAATCTTGAAGTAGGACTTGCACCCACAACCTTCTGACTTAGAGACAAGCTGATCTACAGCTAATATCACAGTCTTTGGCTTGCCATCTATTTTTCTGATTATGTCTCTGTAAAGTGCAGTAAAACATTTAATTACATTCAAGCCACAATATAAATGCAAGCTGTTGTTATAACTAATAAGGATTTTGTTATTTTGTGGTTGAGAGCATCCATTGACATTTATGCAATCTCAATTCGGTTTGGTGAAAATCATGGACTTTAGGAGCAACAGAAGCACGCATTATGGATCATGGATCAGAAACTGATTGTCTCTCTCAGACTCTATTCTCAAGTCACTTCTAGATGATCACCCATCAATCAGAGTATGATTGGGCTGTAGGTCTTATACACCCCTTTGCAACTCAAATTGGAAGGGTGTGAAGGAAGTCTCTACCTTTACCAGGTCAAAAATATATTACTTGCTAAAGTTAACCAATTAAAAAAAAGGGCTCCAAACATTGTGTGTGTCTATGTACAAATACACACACATTTATAAGCATAGTAGAAACACCTTAGCTAAAGAGGCTGAATCACTGCACAAAGTATTGAACTCTACTGCATAAATTTGAGACTAGTTCCAAGGGGCTGTGTTAAAAATACTGACTATTTTTGGGAGGGGGACTGTTACCAGGAAAAGATCCACCAGTTGACCGAGTGCATCAGATATTTAATTTTTTATAGATGAACGTACAAGGGCAGAGCACCTCTAAGAGAATTAGGTAAGTGGATTTTGCCAGATTATTTGAAATTGCTTTACAGAAAGTATAGCAAAAGGGAGTCAGCCTTTGCCAAGCACATACACAAGTTCAAATTGATAGAAGTCAAATAAAACAAATGAATCTGAAGGCATATCAAAAGACTGAATATTATAAACTGTAAATCTGGAATGTAGTAGAAACAATAAGCAACATCAGGAGCTTAGAGAGCCTTCTGAAAATTGCAGAACAAAAACTTGCTTATCTTGTGCTTCCTGGGTCTTTGTACAGTACGAGAGGAGTGGGTCACATGGGAGATGTTCTTGATGCAGTAATTATATAAAAATTAAGGATTTACTGAAGCATGTGATTGTCATATAACTAAACGATTGGCCAAGTTCATATGAGTGCTGGATATCAAACTGAACCAATTCACACAGGTGCAGTGGAAGATACTCTTTCAACCTAGGATTGAGGCACATCAGTGACGTCAACATTAAGGGAGCGCTGCTTATTTTACTCTGCCTTTTGTGTCAATACTGAGTCTGGGTGCCAAAATGGAAACATTTCCCATTCTCTAACACGGACTTCTACAAAGATAATAACTCTTTGCAGCAAACATAAAGGGCAGGATTTTGCTCTTGGCGGGGGTGCTCGGTGGGGGCGGTTGGGAAGCCGACTGCTGCCCATAATCGGCTTCGCACTGCAATTTCACACAGGCTGGCCAATTAAGGCTCGCCTGCGTGTATCATGAGCGGTAGTGCTAAGCGCTGCCTGTGCGAATGGGGGGAGGAGGGAGACCCGGGCCTTGCGCGCAGTTTGTGCATGCGTGAGAAAGAGCGCTTCAGTCTCTGAGGCATGGAGCAGCCTCAGAGAGATTGAAGCCACTGTTTAAAAAAAATGAAGACAATAAAAATTTAATAAAACATGTCCCCTCATGTGACTCTGTCACATGAATAGGGACATGTTTTTAATTCAAAAATAAAGTTTTTATTTAACGTTTATTTGCTTTAGTGGATGAGGTTTCCTAAAAAACATAAAGGCTACTTGGTCTTTTCGCCTGCCCGCCAACCATTAGGTTGGGCGGGAAGACTAAATTTGAATTTTATTAGATTGTTAATATCCTTAATAGGCCTTTTAATTATTGGTGGGTGCGCAGCTGATTCTGGCACGTGCCTGCCGAATGAAATATCGCGAGACTGCGTCATGACGTCGGGATGCAGACCCGGCTTCAACGCGCCTCATTTTACGCTCGGATGTGATGAGCATGCATCCGCATGCCGAGCGTAATATTCTGCCCATGAAACGCTGACTCAATATGCGCATCTTCTTTGATCCGTTTAACCTTCAAGTGGTAAAGAATCACAGATCTTAATGGCACAGAAGGGGCCATTTGGCCATTGTGTCTGCACCGGCTCACCAAATGAGCATTATGACCTAGTGCCATTGTCCTGCCTTTGCCCCATGCCCCTGCCCATAATCCAGAGAGAGAAAAAAAATGAATGATGTGCACTTTAATAGCGTCTCTCAGAAACACTTCAAAGGGCTTTATTTTGAAATGCAATTACCTCTATTACGTAGCTGATCTCAGCAGTTATTTGTTAAAAAGCAAAGTTCATCAACAGTTGCATAACCAACCAATCCATCTTGGTTCATGGAGAGAAGCACATTGGTCAGAACACTGAGCACTTCTTGCTCTTTTACAAAGTTGTACCATGGAATTTTTAATGTCCACAGAAAACCACTAGAACAAATGTGACTTCACACCTTTTCTAAGAGATGGCACCTTGAAAATGTAGTACTCCCTCAGCAGATGAAAATTCAATCATTGGGTCAATCTGACATAGATGAGCTGAAATTAAATACCAAATTATGCTCTCAGGATGGAGCCATTCCTAAGGGGCTATATATTGGGACACTACAGGTGTCTGCTACTTCTCACATTGTGCTCTCAATGGGCCTTGATCTAAGCTGAAAGCGTGCAATTTTTTTTTTTAAAAAGGCCTTTCTATTTGCTAAAAGTGGAAAAACATTGCCCAGAAGAGCATTAGCCTTCATGCTGAAACTAAAATCTTCTGAATTTAAAAAAAAATCAATATGTGCCTTCCAAAAAGAGAGATTATGCCCTTGATCTGGAAAACTTCACTCTGAATTACAGCTGTAAAACGACCATTACATTTAACAACCTCGAAAAGTGAAACGCATCTGAAATTATAATGAAACTTCCATTGACAGGTTTATGTCAGGCAAATGTAATCTCTTTCATATTTCAAGGTCACAAATTCTTACAAAGCAGCTATATATATCACAGCTACTAGAGACAGAATGGCACTTTTATTTAAGATCCAGCAGACAGTGAAATAGTCAGACCGCAGACAGGTTAGGTAGGGAGGGCAGAAAAGTGGCTTTGCTTTATGAAAGCTCATCAGACTATTTTCACTGTAATTATGACAAGTTAAAATTTTAAAATTCGACTGCCTCATTGCTGACACAACCACAAGTAACATCCAGCATATACCTGCAATTATTTATGAGGAACTTTGGAGCCTTTGATTTACAACATTTTTATGGTGTTTCTTTATGATAACAGCATTTATCCAAACACAGATATTGAAGCTTGACTGACACAGGGTTAAGGAAACAGTAAAACAGAGTTCAAAAGAAAACATTAAGAGGCCCAGAAGAATAAAGTTCAAATTACACCTAATGCAGGTACAGGCACAAGTGCTCACTTATGTTTTGAACATCAGAGTATTAAACAGTAGGGAAAGGTAGGCAAATTATATTTAAAACACAAGTTGTATACTTCATAAATTGAATGGTACAGGGAGAGAGCTCTGTGTAAAATTCCTTTTTCCAGTCTTGACTCACTTGCTACAGAAAATGGGGATAATGGGCCCAATTTTAACTTATTCAAAACTCACCCACTTGCAGAGTTAAAATTCAGCCCATTGTTCCTCATTTAACAAAAACATGATTATGCCTGTTCTGTTTCCATAATCAATTCTCAAGACATCTCCCTAGGGATCTCCTCACTATCTATAGCAATCTGCTGTTCTCCTTTACCCTTTCTCCCCCAGTCTTCTCTCTTCCACTGTTCAAATTCCCCTGACTACAAGTTAACCACTGGTTTAAAATGCCTCCGAATGCAGGTTTAAAGCCCTATACCTCAACCGCGTATGCTCTTTAAGATCTCGATCCTCTATCAAATTCCTGGACTTCTCTGGACATCATGGCCTCTCTGCAGTGGAATACATTGGATTAAAATGCAAAACTCAGTTGCTGTCTCCGATTTGTTGCTCTGTTGCTTATATCTTAAAGTAACTTTGATCCACCTACTATTCCTCCACTACTATTGTAACTGAAAGACTTCAATCCATGCTAAGCCTGTTATTGGTTATATAAGTGTTTCAGGTTCAGCTCTAGCCTGTTCTTGGCCAGAGATTCACTCAACTGGGCCAAAGTACAAACCTCCGCCAGAATCTGGATTTTATGGTGACCGTCAAATTCGCTTCATCTTTCTGGCCTGTAACAGGTCCTGAACACTTTCTGAATCTTCATTTCCATGAAAATACCTCCAACAGCGCATCCTTCAATACTCTACCCTCAAATAGCTCCTAATTTTCACTTACTTATCACATTTGTCGCCGAACGTGGACAATTGTTTATAGATACTCCATGCTGACTCCACCCTACCTATGCCAACATTATCTTGCTACAAGGTGTCTAGCTTTCAAGCCCCCTCCTCTCCACCACCTCTGGACTCCCTCCTATTGTCTCCTATCTAGTTTCTGTTTGCTGTCAGGGTTTTACGTTATGTCAGAATTGCTATTTAACTCAATAACAAAGTTGTGCATTTTAATGCTGCGTATTCGCAAAATTTTGTGAGCTGATCAAAGGGTGACAGCCATGCTCCAGTTTGATGGAAAATCGAGGCCCTGTGAATCCAAAGGTCAAAGATCACTCAAAATTCAACATAATCTGATCTAGGTTGCAAACAAGGATAGAAGAAAAATATTCACACATACTCTTCTGAGGTTGAAGCTAGGGCATATTGTTGAGGTAAGGCAGTATTTTGTATCTGTCTGCACTACATTTGACCCAGGAATGCTTTATGCTGAAGACAGCTCCATTCTCCAGCACTCCGAATTGACAAGCACATGAACCATGGTGTCATGGTTAGTGCAAGGGCAGGAAATCAGCTGAAGAATGGGCTGCATGTATGTAGAGATACAGATAATCATAACATGTACTGTGTTACGGGGACAATGGAAAAGTCATCCATGGAATAAAGACAATCAGAATTGAATACAAGAATCAAAATTAGCTTAGGTAGACCCTAATGTTGGATTGATATCCTAGAGCTTTCACTTGATCATCATCTGGTGTTACACGTTTTCTTGAATTTCTCAAAGATTTCCCTCCACTGCTTTTTTTGAATCTCCCCCTCTGGTCAAACAATGCTCTCAGTGAGAATCTGGTTACCCTCAGTTACAGGTGCTCTGGCTAAGCCAATTCCTAAAGTACTTCTCAACAGAAACCTGCCTCTGTCCAGGAGTAACAATTCATGTACCCAGGAGGTCTCCAACAGGTTGGAAACTGGCCAATAAATGCTGCTGGAAGAATGAATACACGGAGATTATTTCAATTGAAAGAGACTCATGCTTGGATCTTGCATGTTTGCTTTTATATATATTTAAACCAAGGCAACCTTTGTCCTTCTGAAGAGGTTAACGTGTTTTGTCAGATCCCTTGAAACCTTCTCACGAGCCCCTTAGGGGACTGTGGACTGCTTGAGTACCCCTGCCCTAAGTGGCCAGCCAGTTTGCTTCTCGATGGGAATACAGTGTTGTGCAGAGTGTGCCACCTAGTGGCCTTGTTGCAGCACTGGTTAAACTACAGAACTACTTGTTATTTTGACAATTAAATGCACACGCTAATAATATTTCAAATATAAAGAATACTCTGAAACTAAGTTCAGAGGTTTGAAACTACTTGTTATGTGTACTATCATTCTTAACCATCAAGTCAAGTATGCAGTGACAGAAATCAGTGATAAATGACCAAATTCAGAGACACTTTTTTGACTTCACAGTAATCAGGATTGTGAATCTGTAACTTCTACAAAGGATCAATTACTTTGATTTTATGGTAAACTTATGGCGCTCGTGTGGTGTCTTCTTGAATGTTACTGAAGTACCAAATATGCAGTGCTTACCAAGGACCGCTTTATCCAATTTAGGGTCGTGGTGAGTCGGAGACAGGAAATGGGCGCTAGGCAGGGCACACCAAGGACAGGACACCAGTCCATCGCAGGGCACACACTCATACGCATACTACGGGGCAATCTAACCATAGCCAATCCATCGTGTTTGGATGGTGGGAGGAAACCGGAGCACCCAGCAGAATGTGCAAGCTCCACACAGAAAGACATACGAGCTCAGAATTGAACCCCAGTCCCTGAAGCTGAGAGGCAGCAGTGCTAACCACTGTGCCACCATGTTGCTCTGCTAAAAAAAATAAATTATTTATTGGGGAGGGGGTGACACTGTTCATGGAATACCTAGAAAAGGTGGTACTGTTTAGATGGACACTGGCTGTGGTGTAAAAGGGGAGCAAGTTAAGTCCCAACAAGAAAGGCTAAAAACAAAGTCATCATTCACATTTTAATGACTGGCTCTTACTAATCATTAAAAATACCAGTCAATGGCACTTCATGCCATGCTTGTGACTGCAACCGTGCACCACCACTTAATGGTTCTCAGGGTCATCCTTCCTATTGTTATGTAGGAAAACGCAGCAGTTATTATGAGTTTTATGCCATTGCATAAAAAGAAGAAAAGACAGACCACAGCTATTGGAATCAACAGTGTGTAAAAATGGAAGGGTTAATATTTTCTTGTAGTTGTAACAAGTATATTTAAAATAATCTCTTTTGTATTTTTAAATAATTATAAGAATGCCTTGGTTGAGAGTGGTTGCTGAAAGATATGGGGCAAAATTTTGCCATTGGCAAGAGGGGGCGGGGCCTGCTCGCTGACGCGTAAAATGACGCGGGATGACATCTGGCAAAACCCCCGACGTCATCCCACCCCATTTAAATTTTCAGGAAGGCGGATGGACAGCGAAATCAGCTGCGGGCCCGCCGACCTGTCAATTGAGGCCACTGACAGGCTCATTTATGCAATTAAAGGACCTGCTCGTCCAGCCTTGAGGTTGGCGGACAGGCCAGGTGCTCCGGTGGCAAATAGAAAAAACATGAAACCCCATCCACCGGCGGGATGAGGTTTCATGCAGGATTTTAAAATTTTTAATAAAGTTTTACTGTAATTTATGAACATGTCCCATCTCATGTGAGATTGTCACATGAGGGGAACATGTTAGGGAATTTTTTTTCTATTCTTAACATTTTTAAAACTGTCAACGATCTCCCTGAGGCAGCACTTAGCCTCAGGGAGATGTGCGGTCTCTCATGCGCATGTGTGAAAGAGCGCACTCTTGCTTTTGGGGGATCCCCTCCCGCCCGCACAGGAAGCGCTTAGCACTTCCCGCCGGACGTCACGCCGGGCGGGCCTTACTTGGCCCACTCACGTAAAACGGTGGCAGGGATCAGCTCCCTGCCTGCCGGAGATTGGGTCGGGCCTGCCCACCTGACAGGCAGAAAATTCTGCCCATGGTAACAGTGTTCAAATCACATTAAGACGTTTATTAATAAATTTCCAATTCTATGTCAAATTTGTACAGAACTGTACAACAGTAACTGAATTTTAATCAACTTGATTCCACTCCTTATTTCATTTTAAGAAATTGTTGTTCGATGTCCAGTGGAATGTACAAGTACTGATCTCCAAAACTGTAAATCTCTGGCCTGGTCTGTACAGGCAAAAAAGATGTCTGGAGTCTCATGGAAAGGACAGGGCTAGACCGCTGGCTGGAGAGTGTCCAGCCTGTGTCGCCTCTTTCCAGGAAGGCCCATAGCATTGTGTGCCACTCAGGCACTTGACAGGCCAGTGGAGGCCCCTGCCCGAGATCAAGGGCCACAGGGGCACTCACCCGCTGAGGGTTGCCGGCCAGTCAGAGGTTAGCAGTTGTATTGTTTGGCAGTGCCACTGGGGCAGTGGCAGCTACTGCCTAGGACCGTTGCTGGATCCCAGACCACGTGTTTTCGGTGGGGGGGCAGCAAGGGCAGATGGATGGCTCTTAGCGGGCCACCCCTGTTTCCTGATGCTGGATCCCTGGATTGTGCCTTTAAACGAGGGACCCCTTCTACCCCTTCGGGAGCCCACAAGCGACCCTGCACGGGTTTGCTTGTCGTGCTCCCTACATGGCGAGCTCCCCGTCTGCTGAAGGGTTAATACTAACTATGACGAGTTGAGGCCCTTAAGAGAGCATCATTTGCCCACTTAAGGTCCATCCATGGGACTTGCTGCCTCAGACTTAATAAAGGTGGAGATGGGAAGGTAGGCGGTTTTCCACCTGCCACCAACCCACCCGATTAAACGCCTCTCCTGCCATCAAATTCACCACAGGGAAGGGCAGAAGAGTCTGGCTGGTATCTTTTGCCATTAAAATTAAGGTATCCCCAGGCAATTTGCAACATTTTCCAGATATTTACAATTAATGTGTATTAATTCAAATCATGCATTGTTAAGGTGTTGAGAAAAAATTAAAAGAAAATTATACAACCATCATTCAAAGAGGTTTAGCAAAATGGTAATTCAAGAAATAAAATTTATACATAATGCATGCCTTGCTGATAATGCTAAAACTTCATTCAATCTTTGCTCTTAGTTACATCTCTGCATGAAACAAAGCTGGATTTCAAAACTTCCTTCATTGCAGGTAGGCTCAGTAACTTATAGTTGGAAGGACTATCTTTTTTTAAAATTGCAATAAATTTTTACATACCTGGTGCAATTAATCCACTAAAGAGAGGCAGTAAGAAACAAGGGTCATAGATATTGTGGGGCTCTTTAATACTGTACTCTTTGTATACTAATGTTTTTCCATCCTGAAACAGAAACAAAATAGAGATATGGATATGACTGTGTCATAAAATACAGCTAGGCATAAAATTAGACATGTTTAGAGTGATGGTTATCTCGATTTTCCATCAGCCCACTCTAATGTTCTCAGGACATATTAAGGGTACAGGAAGAGGGGTAAAAAAAACCCCATAATAATACAACTAAAACGTACCTCTGGCAAGATACAGCGATGCTGAGGGAAGTTAATAATTGTCTGGAACATTTTCTCCCTGTCCAGAAGCGTTAGGATTTCCTCCATACTTGGTTGTTGCCACAAGGACTTTCCCAGGCTCTTGCGAATCTTGTGGTGTTCAACAGCAGCTGGACCCCATAATAGCAGCCTGAAAAATAGGCATGAAACACAATTTATGGAAATACAATTATGCAACTAAGTTCAAAAGCCCTGTGGAAATTGTGTTACTGCTACATATGGTTTCTTTGTCTTAAATGTTCACGAAAAATTTTGCACCATGAAGAACATATCAATGAAGAACATTATTTGGTAAATAAGAACATCCCATTATGTTCAGTTTGGATTACCCCATGAGGGAATGTGTCCAATATAACTGAAACAATGGAATTTGAGTTTCAAGTTTTCTACAGCTCTCATTCACAATCCTCAGTGTTTATTTGCTATCTTCATTTATTTAAAAAAAAAAATGATGTTTTATTGATAAAGATCAGCAATATCTTTCCTTTATCAGGATTTATATCCCCATCCTTTTCCTTTCCTCTTAAATACAGGTTTCTGAATGATGAGGCCAGTTTCCAGATGCATTGCTGCTCTGGATGGTCTTCTATTAAAGAATGTTCACTAAACTATCAAAAAGAATTATAATTAACATCCATGCTCTGAAGAATAGTCATATTCGACTCGAAGCATTAACTTGTTTTTTTCTCTCTCCACAGATGCTCGCAGACTCGCTCATGATTTCCAGCGCTTTCTGCTTTTATTTCAGATTTCCAGCATCTGCAGTATTTTTCTTTTCACAGAATCACACAGTGCAGAAGAGGCCCTTCGCCCCATCTTTTTATATAATTAACATCCTTTTCTTTGAAATAGAACATGACATGTTTTCCCCACTTTATATTTTTTTACTAATTTTTCTCCATCAATTTTATCCACTCCTTTCTCCTGAAGTGTTTACTCCTTGTAGGGAAATGGAAATGCAAGTCCCAATGCCCTCCTGTACTTTGCCCAAGTGGTCATTATTTACATGGGCCTTTTGACAGTGAATATCAGTAAAGTATTTGACCATGACAGGTGGCATAGCTATGCTGCTCAGTGTACCCAACAGAAGTATTTCCAGAAAAGGGTCACTAGATAGGGTATAGGGTTGGGAATCTAAGCATCTCTTACCCTGGGTCACTGAAGTCAATTGCAGCTCCCCTAACATTATTCCAATTAAGATCAGCTAATTTAACAGAGATCAGTGATTAAATTGGAGCCTTCCCTGGACTATATGACTCAGCCACTCATAGGGCAAATGTCCATCAAGGATGTTGGCCCACCCATTTACAAAAGGTTACTGTTTGAATAGTGATTGCAGATGACATAATGGGACTTCAAGAAGTTACTCAGCCTTGCTGTGTAAGGGAACAGGTGTTTGTAGGAGCTTACTGTGCATAGATTAGTTACTGCATTCTTCTTCATTACAAAAGTGCACATACTTTGGAACGTTCTATGGTCATGAAAGGAGCAATGCAAATACAAGTTCCTTCTTCTTAAATAGCCTTAGTAATGAGGTGCTTAGAAAAAGAAGCCTACAGCTTTCACATTCTGCTGGTCACAATGGGCAACCCTACTGTGGCAAATGCAGATTTCACTTGGAGCAAAATGAAGGTGTACTCACCCAAACTCAGCAAGACTTATGTTGTTTTTCTCATAAGACTGTAGGATCATCAGCAGTTTCTGATCTTTACAAAGGAAAAGAGTAGAAAATAAAATGGGAATTATCATGTTTGCTGTTCAGTTGTGTGAAATTTAAATGCAGAAGTAAGAAATTTACCTGTGTTACTGAGTGTTGCTCCATAAGCCCCCAGTAAAACAGCAAAATGATTGCTGTTGCACACAGATGGACATTGTCTGACCAAAACCAGTAACACATCAACTAGAGCATCTATGGAAAAAAAAACATCACAAAGTCTTCATGAAAAGTCTTTAAAAGTGGTGTTATTTCATGTTTTACAATGTACCAGATTACATCAATAATCACGTTTACGTCACTGGCACCACTCATGTTCAGTTCTGGGCACTGAATCTCGGAAAGGACATACAGGATGTGGATAAAGAGGATTCACTAGGATAGTGTGTGGGATGAAGGGACTGAGCTACAATGAAGGATTGGGTAATGTTGCCTTTCATTACCTGAAGATTGGAGATTAAAAAGGTAATAGAATTTAGTCTCTAGAATAATGAGTTGAATTGATATGTGGAGAATAATTTTAATCCTCTTGACAGGAGAATCCAGAACAAAATTGTAATATTCAAATCTGCACTATACAGGCTAGAAACAAATCCAAGATAGTTCTTCATAGGGAACATTATGAGAATGTGACATTCTTATTCAAGAAAGGGTTTTACGAACATCCCTAATAACTACAGGTCGGTAATTTAACATTAATAGTGGGAAAAGTTTTAGAAACAATAATCAGTGAAAAACAATCAATCAATAGACCCTCAGAGAGATTTAAGTCAACTAAGGATAGTCAGCACTGATTTGTAAATGCAGATCATGCCTGACTAATCTAATTAAATTTGGTGGTAGAGAACTTGAGTATTGCTGAAAAAGACAGAGAGAGAGATTCTGTCGAAGCTTTTCATCTTGCACTCATTAGGACAATTCGCAAGAAAATGCCAATGTCAGAGGAAACAACAAATTTATACTGTATCAACCAACCAATCAGCACCCTCTTCTCTTAAAGGACAAACTTGTTTCCTCTGACATTGGCATTTTCTTGCGAATTGTCCTAATGAGCGCAAGATGAAAAGATTTAACAAAAAAGGTCTCTTTCTTCAGTAATGCCAATTGAATTTTTGATGAAGTAACAAAAGCTACAATCTTCAGCCAGAAGTGCCAAGTGGATGATCCATCTCTGCCTCCTCCGGAGGTCCCCAGCATCACAGATGCCAGTCTTCAGCCAATTCGATTCACTCCACGCGATATCAAGAAATGGCTGAAGGAACTGGATACTGCAAAGGCTATGGACCCTGCCAATATTGCAGCAACAGTATACGAGACTTGTGCTCCATAACTTATCGTGCCCCTAGCTAAGCAGTTCTAGTATAGCAATAACACTGGCATCTACCCGGCTATGTTGAAAATTGCCCATGTACGTCCTGTACAAACTTGGTCAATTACTGCCCCATCAGATTACTCTCGATCATCAGTAAAGTAATGGAAGGAGTCATCAACAGTGCTATCAAGTGGCACTTGCTTAGCAATAACCTGCTCATAGACACCCAGTTTGGGTTCCGCCAGGGGCACTCAGCTCCTGACCTCATTACAACCTTGGTTCAAACATGGTCAAAAGAGCTGAACTCCCGACGTGAGGTGAGAATGACTGCCCTTTACAGCAAGGCTGCATTTGACTGAGTGTGGCATAAAGGAGCCCTAGCAAGACTGGAGTCAATGAGAATCAGGGGGAAAACTCTCCACTGGCTGGAGTCATATTTAGCACGAAGGGAGATGGTTGTGGTTGTTGGAGGTCAATCTTCTCAGTTCCAGGACATCACTGCAGGAGTTCTTCAGTGTAGTGTCCTTGGCTCAACTGTCTTCAGCTGCTTCAATAATGGCCTTCCTTTCATCATAAAGTCAGAGGTGGGGATGTTCGCTGATGATTGCACAATGTTCAGCACTATTCGTGAGCTATAGAAAATGAAGCAGCCCATGTCCTAATGCAGCAAGATCTGGACAATATCCAGGCTTGGGCTGACAAGTGGCAAGTAACATTCATACCACACAAGTGTCAGGCAATGACCATCTCCAGCAAGAGAGAATCCAACCAATGCCACTTGATGTTCAATGGCATTACCATCGCTGAATACCCCACTATCAAAATCTTGGATGGGTTACCGTAGACCAGAAATTGAACTGGACTAGACACATGAATACTGTGGCTACAAGAGCAGGTCAGAGGCTAGGAATTGTGCGATGAGTAACTCACCTCCTGACTCCATAAAGCCTGTCCATCATCTACAAGGCACAAGGAGTGTGATGGATTACTCCCCACTTGCCTGGATGAGTGCAGCTCCCACAACACTCAAGAAGCTTGACACTGTCCAGGACAAAGCAGTCCATTTGATTGGCACCAAATCCACAAACAGTCACTCTCTCCCACAGTAGCAGCAGTGTGTACCATCTACAAGATGCACTACAGGAATTCACCAAGGCTCCTTAGACAGCACCTTCCAAACTCAGGACCACTATCATCTGGAAGGACAAGGGCAGCAGATACATGGGAACACCACCACCTGGAAGTTCCCCTCCAAGTCACTCACCATCCTGACTTGGAAATATATCGTTGTTCCTTCACTGTCGCTGGGTCAAAATCCTGGAACTCCCTCCATAACAGCACTGTGGGCGTACCTACATCACATGGACTGCAGTGGTTCAAGAAGACAGCTCACCACTGCCTTTTCAAGGGCAACTAAGAATGGGCAATAAATGCTAGACCAGCCAGCAAAGCCCACAGCCCATGAATGAATAAAAAAAAGGTTGATGAAGGAAATGCAATGGATATTGTTTATTCGAAAATTAAGAAAGCATTTGGTGAAGCCCCACATGAAAAACTGACTAACAAAATTAAGGCTCATGGAATAAGAACACCTTTGTCAGCTTGGCTAAAAAATTGACTTAAGGACAGAAAACAACGAAACGTAGTAAATTGGTTGTTTTTCCGACTGGAGGATAGTGGGCATGGTATTCCCCAAGGTTCAGTGCTAGGACCACTCTTTTTTTTGATATATGTAAATGATTGGATATTGGAATTTGGGTAAAATTTCAAATTTGCCAATGATATCAAACATGGAGGAGTAGAAAACAGTGAGGATGATATCAATTGACTACAGCAGGACACAGATAAGCCAACAGAATAAGCAGAAAAGTGGCAGATGGAATTCAATACAGAGAAGGTAAGATGGTGCATTTCAGCAGAAGGAATAGGGAGAGGCAATATGGACTAAACAGCACAGTTCTAAGAGTACACAGTGTGCACAGATCTTTGAAAGGACAAATTGAGGTGTACAGGATGTTTACCAGAATTGTTCCAGGGATGAAGGATTTAGATAGAATTCAATCTAGGGAGTTGTGAGGTCATGAATTTGGGGAGGGCAAACAAAGCTAGGGAATACACAATAAGTGGGACAATATCGAGAGGGGTAGAGGAAGTGAGAGACCTTGGAGTGCATGTCCACAGATCCTTCAAGGTGGCAGGACAAGTGGATAAGGTGGTAAATAAAATATCTGAAATGCTTTCCTTTATTGGGCGAGGTATAGAATTCAAAAGCAGGGATGTAATGACGGAACTGTAAAAAACGCTGGTTAGGCCACAGCTGGAATTTTGTGTACAGTTCTGGTTGCCACGTCACAGGAAGGACATAATTGGAAAGAGTACAGAGGAGATTTACAAGAATGTTGCCAGGGATTGAAAATTGCAGCTATGAAGGAAGGTTGGATAGGCTGGGGTTGTTTTCCTTGGGACTGAGGAGGCTGAGTAGTGACCTGATTGAGGTGTACATGATTATGAGGGTCCTAGATAGAGCAGACAGGGATGCCCTATTCCCCCTTGTGGAGAGGCCAATTACCAGGGGGCACAGATCGAAGGTGATTGGCAGAAGGATTAGAGGGGACATGAAGAAAAACTTCTTCACTCAGAGGGTGGTGAGTGTTTGGAATATGCTGCCTGGTTTGGTGACTGAGGCAGAAATGCTTCAAAAGGTACCCGGATCAGCACCTGAAGTGCTGCAACCTGCAAGGCTACGGACCAGGTGTTGAAAGGTGGGATTAGAATGGGCACCTAGTTTCTTTTTCTTTTCTCTTTTACAGTCGGCGCAGACACGATGGGCTGAATGGAATCTTTCTATCCCATAAAGTTGGAGAAACTGGGGTCATTCTCTGTAGAACTAAGGAGATTGAGGAGAGCTTTGATGGAAGTGTACAATATTATGACAGATTCCCATTAGCTGTACAAGGACCAGGGAACACAGATTTATGGTTTTAGGCAAGAGGTGTGAGGAAGAATTTTTTTGTGTAAGGAATGTTAATGATCTGGGACGTTGACTACAGGTAGTGGAAGTGGAGATGATGAAGGATTCCAAAAGGAAACTGGATGGGCACTTAAGGGAAATAAACTTCCCGGACTAATCGGGATAGAGCAGGAGAATGGGACAGATTGGATTGCTCTACAAAAAGCATGAACTCAATGAGCTGCATGATCTCCTTCCATCCCGTAATGACTTGATATCTCAAATGTGGAATCCATTGTCCAAGAAAGTCAGGTGCAGAATCAAGATCTGTTTAAAAGGGAAATAGATAAAGTCATTTACAGAACAGAAGGAGGCCATTCGGCCTGTCGAGTCCATGTCAGCTCCCAACAGAGCAATCCAGTCAGTTCCTCTCCCCTGTTTGGTGCCTGTCACCCTGAAAGTTTATTTCCTTTTTAAACCATTGATTGTTTCTGCATCCACTACCTTCGGGGGCATTGAGTTCTAGGTCATTAGCATGCGCCGTGTAAAAAGGTTCTTCCTCACATTCCCCTGGTATCTTTTGCCCAAAATCTTAAACCTGTGCCCTCTAGGGCTTTACAATCAGCTAACGGGAAGTGTTTTTAATGTCTACCTTATCTAAGCCGGTCATAATCCTGTACATCTCTATCAAATCACCCTTCAATCGCCTTTGCTCCAGTGAGAATAATCCTAGCCTTTCCAACCTAATCTTGTAACTAAAAGCCTCAATCTTTGGAATCATTCTGGTAATTCTCCTCTGCAACCTCTCAAGGATTTTGGTATTAGATACTGGTAAAGTAAGGCTATTAGGGCCATGGAGAAAGGGTGGGGGAAATGTGATTAGGAAGACTGAAAATTTACCAAGGTTAACAATATGGTGTTCACATCTGATGGGTTGAATATCCTACTCTCTTTTGAAATTAATCACACCATGCCATTATACAAAAAACAAGCAAAGGCTATGTTGAACAGAAAACTATACAATATAAACTTTGACATTAAAGTTCAAAAGGTTTGGCACATTACAATGCTGAGAAACCTTTCTCCAGCTAAAAAAAAAAGGACAAGGGAAATGCCTGTTTCTCTTTATAATTACAACCCACTAATGAAGCATGGCAGAGTGGCTTTCAAATCTGCACTTTTTAAGAATATATTTTGTTACCAAGTAGTTAATATCTAGAGAAAAAATACATTTTTCCATTTTTTATTGAGTGAGGAATTTGACCTCTTGTGACTTTTTAAAATTATGTGGTGTTTTTTGTGTCTTAATATTTTTTCGACATTGCAACTTTGTTACTGCTGTGTTCAGTTGTGGAGTTTTATCATTCAGTTTGATGCCATGTGACATTAGAACAGTTGATCAGGGTTAAAATGTGGCCAAAACAAAAACAGAATTACCTGGAAAAACTCAGCAGGTCTGGCAGCATCGGCGGAGAAGAAAAGAGTTGACGCTTCGAGTCCTCATGACCCTTCGACAGAACTTGAGTTCGAGTCCAAGAAAGAGTTGAAATATAAGCTGGTTTAAGGTGTGTGTGTGGGGGGCGGAGAGATAGACAGACAGAGAGGTGGAGGGGGGGGGTGGTGTGGTTGTAGGGACAAACAAGCAGTGATAGAAGTAGATCATCAAAAGATGTCAACGACAATAGTACAATAGAACACATAGGTGTTAAAGTTAAAGTTGGTGATATTATCTAAACGAATGTGCTAATTAATTTTAAATAGTCCCTTTTTGCTGGCTATAACCCAAGCTGTTTACAGTCGCAAGTTTCCAGACACCTGGCTACTCCTCCTCCTGTTTTCCCTTTAAAGGCTTCTTTTAGTAGTAAAGGACTATAATGTCAAAATAATATAAAAATCACACACACATATTATTTTGTTTTCAGAATAGAATTTTGCTTCTTGCTGATCAGAATGTGAGATTATCAAGTGGAATGCATTTGACATTATAGTCCTTTACTACTAAAAGAAGCCTTTAAAGGGAAAACAGGAAGAGGAGTAGCCAGGTGTCTGGAAACTTGCGACTGTAAACAGCTTGGGTTATAGCCAGCAAAAAGGGACTATTTAAAATTAATTAGCACATTCGTTTAGATAATATCACCAACTTTAACACCTATGTGTTCTATTGTACTATTGTCGTTGACATCTTTTGATGATCTGCTTCTATCACTGCTTGTTTGTCCCTACAACCACACCCCCCCCCTCCACCTCTCTGTCTCTCTATCTCTCCGCCCCCCACACACACACCTTAAACCAGCTTATATTTCAACTCTTTCTTGGACTCGAACTCAAGTTCTGTCGAAGGGTCATGAGGACTCGAAGCGTCAACTCTTTTCTTCTCCGCCGATGCTGCCAGACCTGCTGAGTTTTTCCATATAATTCTGTTTTTGTTTTGGATTTCCAGCATCCGCAGTTTTTTTGTTTTTATTAAAATGTGGCCAACTGGCAGGAATAAATGACTTACTAAGCAACAATCAAGTTATAAAAATCACACACACGTATTATTTTGTTTTCAGAATAGAATTTTGCTTCTTGCTGATCAGAATGTGAGATTATCAAGTGGAATGCATTTGACATTATAGTCCTTTACTACTAAAAGAAGCCTTTAAAGGGAAAACAGGAGGAGGAGTAGCCAGGTGTCTGGAAACTTGCGACTGTAAACAGCTTGGGTTATAGCCAGCAAAAAGGGACTATTTAAAATTCTGAAATAATTTTATTTTTCTTAATGATTAAATGAGATAAGCACCACAGTGCAATAATTCTAACAGTTATTTAACTCCTTTTTTATATATTGTATATAATATATATACACAAACACATACTTCCAGGAGGCATCTCTAGATAGAAAGCCTTGGATGATCCTTCCAATCCCTATTCCAAAAGTCACTTCATCTGGTCATACCTTTTGCTTTTGCATTTTCATCCGAATCCTCTTTGGCCCCCAGCATGACTGGCAGAAACAGGGAGTGATTTGTCACCATCACATGAATCATAGGCAGTGGGATCAAACTTTGACCCAGATCTTCATTCTCATACAACACTTGTATTAATTTATGGAGGGCTTCCATAAATGCCCAATCCCTGTAGCGATACCTGCCATTATAAGAGGGGGATCATCCGAAGCAGAAATATAATTAGAACTATTTACATTGACACTGACTTATGCAATAAAGTTTTCTATTTTATCCATTCTATTGTGGTTGATGCTCTGGTGAGATTTCCTTTTCTAAGCTCCAAATATGCCACCCTACATGCATTCTCCTTCTTGCACCTTCAATGTGTTAAAACAAAAACTCACTGCACAATTTTCTGCTCCCAAACTTCATTACTCACCTTCCGTTGTCTTTCTTTCTTTCTACAATCTACAGGCCTTATAAAAACTAAACTTGGCACCAGCCTTGTCAGCCCCCTGCACAACAGATTTTCCATTTAAAATGAGCTAAGAAAGGATATACTTGCCATAGAGGGAGTGCAGCGAATGTCCACCAGACTGATTCCTGGGATCGCAGGATTGTCAGATGAGGAGAGATTGGGTCGACTAGGCCTATATTCATCAGAGTTTAGAATAATGAGGAGATCTCATTGAAACATATAAATTTCTGACAGGACTGGACAGGCTGGATGCAGGGATGATATTTTCCCTTGCTTCTTTTGGGGGGGGGTTCTAGAACAAGGGGGTCACAGTCTGAAGATATGGGATAGACCATTCAGGACTGAGAGGAGGAGACATTTCTTCATTCAGAGGCTGGTGAATCTGTGGAATTCTCTACCACAGAAGGCTGTGGAGACCAAGTTACTGAATATACTTAAGAAGGAAATAAATAGATTTCTAGATACCAAAGGCAAAAAGGGGTATGGGGAGAGAGGGGGAGTATGGTGATGAGATAGGGGATCAGCCATGATCAAATTGAATAGTGGAGCAGGCTCAAAGGATTGAGTGACCTACTCCTAATCCTATTTTCTACGTTTCTATGTTGTCCAAACCAGTAGGACAATATAACATTCAGCCTGACCCATTTCTCCAGTATCTTTCCTGTGTTTGAAAATCTCACCCTCTACCACCTCGTTCAATCTTCTCTGTGTTTATTATCATTTCTCTCCTTTCTTTCTCGCTCACCATTTTCTTGGCAATTTCGATCTTCATTCAAAGTCACCTTCCTTTCACCTTCCAACATCTTTGCCTGCTCACTTTCTCAACCTCAGCTTCTACATCCATTGGCCACCTTTTTATTGTGTTTTCACACATGTGCCTCAATATCAAGAGGTGGAGAGGATGCAACTGAGGCTGAAAATGGAGGTTCTACTAATCTTAAAGGCAGGGCCTCGTTAACAATTTTTAGCTGCTTTTCTTGCCTGGGAGCTGGAAACATAGACAGGCGTGAAGCAAATCTGATGGCAGCAAGCCAAAGCCAGGAACTCTTGGAGCAGCCACAAGCTATTGGGAAGTTGTAGAAACCAATGATTGGGAGGGCCGGGGAAGGATGTCAACCTGAGTCTTGGGGAGGCCAAAGACTTCCCTGAGGGGCCAGGGAAAGGAAAGGGTAAATGGTTTCAAATTATTATCACTAATGCTCCCTCCTGCTTTCTCTTCTCATTCTCCTTCCGTCTTTCTCGTTCCCTTGCTCTGAGACTGGACAGCTGGCCAGCCCACAAGGCATGCTGCAACAGCCACTTATCTTTTGTTAGTTGGCAGCTCCCTACTCCATTTCACTGCTGGGTTTCCTAGCTCCTGGGAAACCAATGCAGCAATAGTCAATTTTAAACTGGGTTCCCAATTGTAGTGTAGGAGTTAATATCAAGGCCACAATCTTAATTACTGAGAAAACATTTGCCAACCACTTTCATATCTGCATTCCCTTACACATCTTTACCTGACTCCGCTCTCATTCTTCGAGTGCCCTTTCTACGTCTGACCTTCTCCACCTTTAACCTCCTACTTATGACTACATTAACATCTCTTGTCCAGTTTTTTCCTGATTGTCTCACTCCACATGCAACTCCTTGTGCCCTTTAGATCCCATACAGTCTCCATCCCTCCCCACAGCCTCAGAGCAAGGGGAGAGGGGAAGAAGGAGAAAGATGGGAGATGAGAGCAGGAAGCAATGGTGATAAGAATGCTGACAATTCTTTTCTTTTTTAAGTCTGGCTGGGCTATTCCCTCAACTGGGCAGACATTTACTGTTTACACACACACAAAACACACACGTAAGACCATCAACATCCACTCAGAATTCCCTCAAAAGACAGCTAGAATCATGGAGTTAACAATGTGTAGTGTCACAAGTATGCTATTTAACAATTAAATATCTGTTCATTATCAAGACATATGCTTTTTAAGCAATGTTATTAAAATGAATTTACATTTTTAACTTACTTTAGTCCTTTCTTTAAAAAACTGCTCCAATCATCTGAGTTGACCTCACCAACTGAAACCTACAAATAGAACAGAATACAATGGAAACAGCTTAGGCTCCAGTGGTTTTGAAGTGCAACACAATTGATCGTTGCTGTTTGAATCTGAATAAGGATATAAATATAATTTACCACCAGCTCCTGTAACCTGGTCAGCATCACCATTTCAGTCTCCTTCATGTTCTCCTCCTGCACGTTGTTGCTGCTGTAGATGCCTATTATCCATCGGAGACAGGCCTTTAATAGGGATTTTCTCCAGGATCTTTGGTCCGCAGGGTGTTCCTCCAGTGTATTGGAGACTGCATCTGCCAAAGTCCATCTGCAATTAAATGACTCTATTTTACAAAATCTGTTATTTTTCTTAAAGTTAGAAGAGAAATGGGACCTGAGAAGCTGATGAGTGAACATGAGAAAATACATATTTTTATAGTCCAACACCAAATACTTTTGTAGTTCACAAAAATGCACTACTCATCTGCCAAATATTCCATGAATATGAGGATTAAGTTTATGAGGGCTATAAAATAGAGTTAGAGAAAGCCACAATATTTATAGACATAGTTTTGGAATAAAGTAAGCTAAACTCGGGGGTAGATGGGAATGTGGAATTAGAAACACAAACAGATCAGCCACGATCTTATTGAATGGCGGAGCAGGCTTGAGGGACCAAATAGCCTACTTCTGGTCCTATTTCGTATGTTTGTAACTCTCATTCAGCATTTGAAGTCCTTAACAATTTGCTGTGGGTAGTGCTTTTGTTTTGGAGTCAGTAGTTATGGACTCAAGTCCCATGCCATAGATTTGAGCGCATAATATTGGCTGGCATTGAAGGAGTACTGGACTGCAGAGGCTGCTGTCTTTCGGATGTGATGTTAAACTGTGGTCCCCTGCAGGTGGACACAAAAGATCCTATGGCACTATACAGAAGAAGAGTAGGGAAGTTCTCAGTGTCTTTCTGGTCAACATTTATCCCTCAGCTGACACTTAAAACAAATTATCTGTCATTTCTTCCATTGTTGCTTGTGGGTGGTTGCTGTAATCAAATCTGCAGCTGTTTATTTCCTACATCACAACAGAGACTAGACTTCAAAGATATTTAATTGGCTGCAAAGTGCTTTGGGAAATATAAAAGGTGCTACATAAATGCAATTAATTAATTATTTTTCTTTCCTTCAGGTTTCATGAAATTTGCAAATACAGCTACTAAGAATGCACAGGACTGTTTGGAATCATTACAGATTGACACAAAATTACATCAATAGTACTAACTTCTCTCCCACGCCTTCAATGAAGCAGAAAATTCAGTTGTATTGAGATGCACAACCCACTGATAAGAATATCGGAAAATCCAGTGACTTTGGATGCATGAAGTCTGTGTTCTAAGTTCCTCATATTCATCCCACAACTTCTCTACCCCGCTCTCCTTTTCTAAAGAGCCTCCTCAACATTCATTTTCCTACCCAAGATTTTAGGCACCCCTCCTAATAACTCCTTCTTTGATTCAGTATTGTTTTCTTATGTCGCTTAGGGATACTTTTCTCCATTAAAGGCACTATGTAAATGCACATCATTGTTGGAAAGAAAATGAAAGAATCTACCTTGAAGAATTTGCTGTTTTCTCCAGCACGGCAGGTAGCTGTTCCATAATACATGACACATCTTCGCGTGATGATAATAGCTGCACTAATCTGGCAAGTACTTGCATCTGTAAATCAGCTTTATCGGGTGGATCATCTGATGCAATGGAGCTAACAAGTTTCTTCCATGTGGCCTGTCTGATTACCATCAGGACATCTGCAAGTACTAGTTTAGGACAAGAAGACATCTTTAGACCCTGCCGAAAAGGTAAATGAATCATTTGGTCCTACTAGGTATGTCACAAAGGTGTTAATCTAATACTGGTCTGCTTCAATGTTCCATTTTGTTTTTTCCATTGAGGAAGCACGTTCTGAAATGACGGAGGCACAACAAAAGTTCATCTGGGGTACATTTATATTGAAGCCACTTCCTATTTCAGATAAATATTTTAAACAGTTTTATCACTGAGGGTTCACTTTTTCCCTGCCAAGAATAACATCAGTTTGAGAAACGACAGCTTGAGACAATCCAATAGATCATCTACATCTAGACCCCCTTACAAAAAAGAAAAACAATTAACTGCTGCAAAGTTTGCAGAACATGGCACATTCCCCAGCTACCCCAATTCACAGCCTTCTGACGATGGCTTTGAAGTCCTGAAAAGGTGAGTCAGTTTATACACGAAGAGAACTGGCACATTGCCAGTGGCCGCAGCTACAATTTACTGTCAGTAACAAATAGAACATTTCGATCATGGCAAAAGCAAAACGTTAACATGTGAGCTAGAAAGATTTTCATCACAGCCAACATTTTCCCCCAAAATAAGAGGAGCAGAATTGAAAGGGTGAAAGTGGTACAGTAATGGAAAATCATATATCATATATATATAAAATTTAATTACCTTTCTTTGGTCGGGATTGGTCACTCTTTCCTCGGTACTGTAGATATGTGCTAAGAAGTGAAAGATAAACTTCCATATTTTTCCGGAGATGTTTCATTCTGCCTACATCTAAGCACCAAAGTTCCAATTGTAAAAGGTGAGTCCTACTATGCCGAATGAGGAGCTTGCAAATGGCAAGGGAAGTTTCAGTCATGTGATTCAAGCAATGAGCAAACACATCTGGTCTCACAAGCTGTGCGAAGATTGGTTCTTTCTCTAGGGCTTCAAGAAGAACATTCTTCAACTCTTCACTGTTAGAGGACTGCAAGAGTGCTCCTAAAGCATTGAAATGGTTACATGATAGCATTAGCTCGCCTCTGTCTGGAGTCTCCTGGTTATTTTCTGTAAGGATCTTGACCAAAGTTTTTCCATACAAGCTTAACTGTTTCATTCCATCACCTCCATTCTCAGGTTTACTCTGAATGACTAAAACTTCTTCTGGGAGTTCCAACATGGATGCCACAACCTCTTTGAGTTGAGCTGTATTCATATAGCCATGCAAAATCTCTAGGCCTTCTAAAGATAAGGACTTCTTATCACTCACTGTTGATTTCACCTTAGCAATCTTTTTCATTTCAAGTTCCTTCAATGCACTTTCTGCTATAGCTTTAAAATAAGTTAACATTACATTCATGCAGCCAAGTCTATCCAAAGATGGTGCACTCTGTTGGAGGAGGCTCAGGGTGCTAGAAGTAAGTTGGGCTGACAGCATTTTGAAACTGATGGGGTTCAGGCTGTGTAGTGGTGGAGTTTGTAATTCCAAAGCCAAGAACCACTGTTCTAGTGTTGGGTGTTTAAAAATTGCCGACAACATACTTTCCAGAACCTGAAATTAACAGTGGAGGATTAAAGACACAGCAAAAACAGTGAAACAGTTGCTTGGTAGTACAGAGCTTGAATATTGCTGAAAATGGAGACATGTTGTCAAAGCTTTTTGCCTTGCACTTATCAGGACAAGCGCAGGAATGTCATAATTTCAAATGATCACAACAAGGATGAAGGGTGCCGATTGTTTGGTAAGTTGACTCTGATTGGCCGAGGCGTTGTCATGGAGAAAGCAAGGGAGAAGTATTGGCTTCCCAAGCTCCAGGGTAATTCAACAAGTAAGTGCAAGGTTTGAACATATTCCTTTTGTTTGCAGAGAGCTAGCACTAACAACCACAGGGACCTGTTCTCTGCAAATAAAAGGAACATGTTTAAGCTTTACCCCTATTTTTGGAATTACCCAGGAGCTTGGGGAGCCTACAGTTCCCATTGTTTTCTCCAATGGCAATGCCTTAGCCAATCAGAGCCCACTTGCCAATCAATCAACACTGTTTTCTCCTGTAATATAAAGTATTGTGATCATTTGAAATTTGGCATTCTTGTGTTTGTCTGGATGAGTGCAAGATGAAAACTTTGGCAGCATGTCTCTATTTTCAGTAATAAACTGTGAAAACTAAAGCAAGAATAGAAAATGTTGCAAATGCACATAATTCGGTTAACATTTCAAAGGAAAAGGTAGATTAAAATTTCAAATGGAATATTTTGTTAGAATTCAACATATTCAAGTATAAAATTGGATTCTGACAGAATCCCATCAGAAATATCAACCTTCAGAGAATTACCCTGCTTTGATGACTTTATTTCTGGAGTTAGCAATGATGTTAATCATTGACCCCCATGAACCGCTATCCAGCACTGTTCAACTCTAAGAAAATCTCTTCCAACCCAGTGACTTTGTAGCACACAACAGAAGAGAAACCCTCAGGGCATAGATAGTGTCCTCTACCTTTTATGTAGCCACAATCTTTTCAGTCTAGTAATACCTGAAAAAAAGATTCAAGAAATTCAAAGCTTCCATTTCCTCCCTTAACTCACTAAGAGAATGCCTCAGGTTTGATTATCAAGTTGTGCAGTTAGATCATCTTAGCTAAGGTAATATCAGAGGCCTTGAGCCCAAAACACACAAGGTTGGTAATGGGAAAAAGAAATCAAGCAGATTTTCAACTGATTATTCAGCAAGCCCTACTAGAAGTTTACATTTTTGAATGCTGGATGGGGTCACCAATTGAGACACCCTTGTGGTCAAATAGGGCTGAATTTCCATTCTGGGGGCAGGAACCAGTTCTGGGTCCTGATCACATATGGCATGATCCAGACACGCCCACCACTATTTTTAAAGGAATGACCAATTAAAGGCCAGGAAGCGGACTCGTCGCCCTACAGGCTTCTGAGGCTGAAGGTCCAGCCGAGGCCCTCCATCACTCACAGATCAGCAGCCCACGGCCAAAATGGGAGTTACTGATCCAATGATGGGCAGAAAAAGAGCGCTTGCGTGCATGTGTGGAAAAAGAATAGGGGAAGAAAGAGAGAGAGAGAGAGAAAGCCATATAAGTCTTTTTCATTTTTAAAATGGCTACAGCTACCATCCCCTTATCTTGGAGGGGCAACCCCTCCATGGGATAGCCAGTGGCTGCTTCTGTGACCTAGGTGTCATTACAGATGTGGAGAGGGGGATGGGTCCCTCATGGGTTCAAGTATATCCCACTGTCACCCATCTTTCCCAGCCTGAGCCCACCATATGGGCTTGGATGTGCTCTAGATCGGTGTGGCCTGTATGGATGCTGACTGGAAATCTTGGTTAGCGAGGGAATGAGGCCTTAATACACCCCTTAATTGCATTCATTTGATTTAAATTGGCTGCTTGCCGCTTGCAGACAGGTAGCTGCTCCTGATCTGATCCGGGCTCTTATAAATTGGCTCAGGGTTGGGATCATGGCACTGCACCATCATGATGGCTGGCGGCACCAAATTGTGAGAACGCCTGCCTCTTATCCCAACCTTCTTTGAAAATTCAGCCCATACTGTCTAAATTCACATGTGAATAATGGCCATTTTGGTGAGGTACTAAAGTGCAACTAACCATGGCATTCCTGCAAGGAGTCAACACTTTCAGCAGGGGTTTGGATGGGAAAAAGTTACCAAGAAAAACAATGTGAACATAGACATGTTTTTTACACAAATATTCTCAAAAGATTATTCTCATATGACATAAATCATCTCTGGACCATGAGATCATTGATAGGCTGCACTACAGACAGGGATGCCATTTTGGGCCTCTTCAACAGATGAACAATCGAACTCGAACTACAGGGACGGTGACTAAACACAAGACCCTCAATGTATGAACAGAAGAAAGGGTTTTGACAGATTACCTGTTCCTTCGTTAGTTCTCCATCTATGGCAGGATCGAGGTTGTTGAAGAGATTGGTTTCACTTTCTTTTGTGAATTTCATCTCCATTATGTCATCAATCTGTTCACATCTCAGTAACAGCAATTTTAAGAGATCCATAAATAGTCTAATCAGTGCTAAGCCAGTGCCTCTTCCTAACTGAAACAACAAACAAACTAAGAGCTAGTTGAAGGGTGATACCAAAACAAGTCGTACCCTTAAAGGAATTGTGAAATGTTTACTTAGGAAGTAATTATTCTCCCACTCATTCCTCAATTATTACCAAAATTGCTAAGCAGGAAACATTTTCAGGAGTAATATGTTGCTTTGAGATAATCAACATATTCTCAAGTTCTGGTACAACATGCTGAAGAACCATGAGATCAGTGGCAAGCTGCACTATTGACAGAGATGCGATTTTGGGCATCTCCAACGTATGAACAATCAAACTCTAATGAGCACAACGTCACAGAAGCAATGATTCAAAAATAAAATCCTTGAAAGTCAATAAATATCTCGACAAAAATTAGTGAATTTTCGCACCATCAATTGATGGCATGTGGCTGGACTGAGAGGTGCAGTGTATAAGAAACTTTCACCTTGGAAGCCTAAGTGTGAATCCAGCCTAAATTGGTTGCTGTTAATTGTTTTACATACGGACACACAAAAATTAATGGGCAAGATAAGATCTACTGGGCCATCCTGCCTGATCTAAATTATTGTGATGTCTTATCCATTCACTCTCCATGTGAATGGATATTTCTCATCATAATGAGTGAGAAAGAATTAAACATGTCATTAAAAATAAAAGTGCCAAATGTGATATTGTGGAAAGTGCTGCATTTTCTTTAGGACTGTGTCTAAAGGACTTTGAGAAATGTGTTTTATATATAGGAGATAATTCACTAAACATGGGGATACAGATAGACATTTCTCAATCAATTTCTGCATCACGTAATACACATAGGGCATCTCAGATGAAAGCCATGCACTGCTGCCCCCTCAAGGCCATGTGAGTACTACAGAAGATTTATTCTAATCTAATTGGGGCCAACCTGACACACAGACATGTATTTGCACAGTATTCTCCCTGTAAGCTCATGTGAAACTATCTATATTCAATAGGAATAAAGAATTTGCATTTTACATAGTGCCTTTCAGTACTCTGCCAGGGTACAATAGATAATATATAATTTTTTACTTGAATTTCAAATATTTCTCTTAAGAAAATAGGTCTCTTTATTGCAACCTTTCTAAATAAATTAGCATTTCACGCAATTCTTACTCTGACAACAGAATTCTTTCAAAACAAAATCATGTGACTTGCTTTAAAACAAATAGAACTGACACGTAATCCACTTTTCAGAAGCAAAGTGGAGGTAAGCAGTAATACAAAAGCAAAATACTGTAGATGCTAAAAATCTGTAGTAAAACCAGAAAATACTGGAAATGCAGAGCAGGTCGGGCAGCATCTTTGGAAAGAAACAGAGTTAATGTTAGACCTGAAACGCAAACTCTGTTTTTCTTCCTGCAGATGCTGCCAGACCTGCTGAATATTTCTAGTAGTTTCTGTTTTTATTTTTAAGGTAAGCAGTGTAAGATATTGGAGGAAAGTTATTTTAACATTAAACAAACAAATAATCCCTGGATCTAAACATATTTTTCCCAGCTGCCCTGGAAACAAATATCACTCACTTTTCTAAAGTTCTCCACGGAGGTTCGGATGTACAAAATCACCTGTTTCACGGCCAGAACTAGGTCACACAGATGCAATTTTGTAACTGCCTGCTTCAAATCTTCTTTCACCTCTTCACTTAGGAGGGTGCTGGCTCCAGTTCCATATGCGCCCATTAGAAGATTGCGGAATGAAGCATCTTTCAATGGAGCAGGATCGATCGTATCTGAGCCAAATCGTTCAAACTGCGGGCAAGTTTCGGAAAAAAAAGTCGGTTTTGCAATTCATTAAGACATGAAAAATGACGACATGAAAATACTTCTACAAAAATTATTTCCTGCGTCTTTAGGTCTTTTAAATACAGCTGGAGAGTGTTTTTTCTGAAACAACAGGTTTGTGAATTTGTTTCCCACAGTGCACAATGTCAATCCTTTCCTGGCACTTTTAATGAACTTAGGCCTGAATTTTCAGCTCGGTGGGCTGGCGATTGGCCCCCGTCCGGGATTTCATGCTGGCTGGCCAAGTAACGGCCAGCCAGCGTGAAATGCGTGCTGAAACGCTCAGTGCTGCAGCGGTGGGGGTGGGAGGAGGGCGGGCGCTGACATTTCTGTGGGCGTGGGTGAGCACTGAGAGAAAGCTCCCTGAAGGCAGAGAGTTGCTTCAGGGAGCTGCAGACCCAAAAACCATGAAATAAAGTTTTGAAAATCAGAAAAAAAAAAATGTCCAAGCATCACAATCAGACACCTAAATATATAAATGATAAAAATGCTGTCAATAGATTTTTATTTTCATTTTATTTTACTTAATAATGGAAACCTCAACCCGCTCTTGGATGAGGCTTTATGAAAAATGCAAAGCCCGCCTGGCCGATTCATCTGTCTGCCAACCGTAAGGTTGGACAGACCACAATAAATTGGAGTCATTTGCGCTGTTGATGGGCTTAATTGCCCTCTTAATTGTTGGTGGGCGCACTTCCGACTTTTGCATGCGTCTGCTAATTGAAATATTGCGCGAGTGCGGGATGACATCAGGACGCTTGCCCAACGTCTTCTCACGCGATTTTACACCCGATCCATTTGGGTGCGGGCCTGCCCGTGGCACATAAAATACTGCCCTTAATGTTTAAAAACAATGCTCCCACTTTCTGAAGCAGTTTGGGCCTGGCTTTAAAAGATCCTGCTTGAATTCTCCAAATGCAATGCATCTATATATTGTTTCTCATGATCTTAGGATGCACCAAGGCACATCACAGCCGATAAATTACTTTTTGAGGTGTAGACGCTGTTGTAATGTAGGGAAAAGCGGTAGCCAATTTACACAGCAAAGTCTTGCAAACAGCAATGAGATAAATGGCCTGGTCTTTTGTGCTGATGTTGGATGAAGGATACGCGTTGGTTAGGACCCTGGGAGAAAGCTCCTACTCTTCTTTGAAGAGCGTCATGGGAACAATTTCATCTGAGAGGGTAGATGAGACATTGGTTTAACAACTCATGCAAAAGACAGCAACTGCTTCAATAATGAATTGAACTGTGAGCCGAGATTACCACTAGGAGTTTCCTCAGGTCTTCCTCTGCTCCACTGCTGCAATTTTGGTGACGGTTTGCTGGAAACTTGGAACGTAGTGGTTGAACAAGCAGCCAAAGGTGGGACAAAATGAGGAACAGTGAGGAAAACATCCTGTGCTAGAGGAGTTCAAGCTTTATATTGCGGGGTGGGGTGGGCCGTAATAAGGGTGGGGGTTGATCACTAAGGTAGCATAGGCACAGCTGTTGAGAAATTGAAAACATGGGGAGTCTGCACAGCGAGGGTGATGAGAATGTGGGACTTTGAGGGGGTATAGGTTTATATTACTTAGAATGAGTTGAAATTCATGAGGGCCAATTCAGGCCACCCCCTCCTCCCACCAGCTAGAAAGGCAGCAGAGGTGACCAAGATGTAGACTAGGGTTTCAGAAACAGGGGGGAGGGTGTGGCAGAGCCCGAGATGGGCTTTATTGTGGAAGTAGAAGTGGTTTTGGCAATAGAATGGATGTGCGAGAGGAAACTGAGCTTGGGGTCAAGCAGGGCATCATCTTGACTTAACCTAACCAGGACTAAAAGTCAGAGGCTTAGAGACATTGTTAAAGGAGCACAACATTTGCTAATATTTAGCTGGAGGGACCTTGGTTCAGGTCTTGAAACACTGATAAATTACCTAGCTAAAATCAACTGTCCTTTGATCAAAGGTGAAAGCATAAAGGTACAGCTGGATGTTGCTAACATGCATGTCAAAGTTGACCCCATGCTTATGAATAATGTCAACAGTATGTAGACAGTGATGACAAAAAGGCTAAAGGCGGGTTCCTGGGGTACACTGGGATTAATGTGCAAGGAGAAGCTACTGACAGCAATATGGTACTCGCACTAGAGTTATTCAGTGGTGGAATCAGTAGTGGTGTACTAAAATGGATTGTAGAGGTACAGAGACTATGATCGCATGAGGATAATGGCGTGATTAATTATGTTAAAGGTGGAAAGATCAAGGATAATAGGAGATGAGGAGTCAGTCTCAGCAGATGTCGACCATAACTTTGATCAATGTGACCTTGTCCAAATGTCCCTGCTCAACGCTGCCCTGTTTAACGTTGCTTTGCTTTAACACCAGTAAGTTAATAGGGCTTGTAACCTCATTGAGCATCACAAAATTTGTTTTAACATCATTTCCTGTGTGACCCAATTAGCAGCATTTTGGAGTGGCCTCTCTCACTCTCTAACTCCCCATCCCCGACGTCCGACTTATGGCCTCTCCCCGTGCCAGACCCATCCTCTTGCTGAACTTCCTGCTCCCTGGCTCACCCCTCTCACTGCTTTTCTCTCCTGAACCTGCAGCTCCGTTTAAGATCCAGAGTCAATCCGAAGGACCGCATTGTGGAAGTATGGGTGCCGATGATGCAGAAGTGCCAAGCTGGGGCTGTTATAATCCAAGTTTTTTTAAAATGACTGTCAAATCTGCTCCTCCTGCCTTGCTGCTCATATCCAGAGCCCTCATTCACAGTGAGGGTTTAGGAGCGGGAAGTGGTGAGCTGGAGCATTTGAAAAAAACATTGATTATAACAGCTGCAGCTTGGCATGTTGGCACTGTTGGGACCCTCACTTTCACAACCCCAGAGCTCCAGCTCCGGATCAGATCTGAGTCTTGAATGGGAACCATAAGACCATAAGACATAGGAGCAGAGATTAGGCATTTCGGCCCATCGAGTCTGCTCTGCCATTCAATCATGGCTGATAAGTTTCTCAACCCTATTCTCCCACCTTCTCCCGGTAACCTTTGATCCCCTTACCAATCAAGAACCTATCTATCTCAGTCTTAAATACACTCAATGACCTGGCCTCCACAGCCTTCTGTGGCAATGAATTCCATAGATTCACCATTCTCCGGCTAAAGAAATTTCTCCTCATCTCTGTTCTAAAAGGTCTTCCCTTTGCTGAGGCTGTGCCCTCGGATCCTAGTCTCTCCTACTAATGGAAACATCTTCCCCACGTCCACTCTATCCAGGCCTTTCAGTATTCTGTAAGTTTCAATCAGATCCCTCCTCATCCTTCTAAACTCCATCGAGTATAGACCCAGAGTCCTCAAACATTCCTCATATATTAAGCCTTTCATTCCTGGGATCGTTCTCGGGAACCTCCTCTGGACCCTCTCCAGGGCTAGCACATCCTTCTTGAGATACGGGGCCCAAAATTGCTCAGAATATTCTAAATGTGGTCTGACCAGAGCTTTATAAAGCCTCAGCAGCACATCCCTGTTTTTATATTCTAGTCCTCTCGAAATAAATGCCAACATTGCATTTGCCTTCCTAACCAGCGACTCAACCTGCAAGTTAACCTTAAGAGAATCCTGGAATAGGACTCCCAAATCCCTTTGCACTCCAGATTTCTGAATTCTCTCCCCATTTAGAAAATAGTTTATGCCTCTATTCTTCCTACCAAAGTGCATGACCTCACACTTCCCCACATTGTATTCCATCTGCCACTTCTTTGCCCATTCTCCTAACCTGTCCAAATCCTTCTGCAGCCTCCCTGCCTCCTCAATACTACCTCTCCCTCCACCTATCTTTGTATCATCTGCAAACTTAGCCAGGATGCCCTCAGTTCCTTCAGCTAGATCATTAATGTATAAAGTGAAAAGTTGTGGTCCCAACACAGACCCCTGTGGAACTCCACTAGTCACCGGCCGCCATCCTGAGAAGGACCCCCTTATCCCCACTCTCTGCCTCCTGCCAGACAGCCAATCTTCTATCCATGCTAGTACCTTGCCTCTAACACCATGGGGCTCTTATCTTACTGAGCAGCCTCCTGTGAGGCACCTTGTCAAAGGCCTTCTGGAAGTCCAAGTAGGGAACGCAGGTTCAGGAGAGGGAAGTGATGAGAGGGTGAGTCAGAGAGTATGAGATTCAAGACAGGACAGGCACGGTGGGGGAGGCTGCAAGTTGGAGGGTCAGGCACAGGGAGAGGCCGCAAGACTAAGGGTCAAGGACAGGGAGGGGCCGCAAGTCGGAGGGTCAGGGACAGGGAGGGGAAGAATCTGCAGTGACCAAGGGGAGTGGGAGGTTCGGTGAAACAAGATTGCTGGTGAACAGAAGGTACTGTAATTAGAAAGTGACATTTTTATTTATATTTTTAAATTTATTTTGTTTTAAAAGTTATTTCATTTACCAAGGTAGGAATTTAGCAATGTAAAGTATTTCAACTTACAGGGTATGATGCATGAATAATCTTTTTCTGATGAGGAAGGTTTTATAGAACCTTACTTCAAGTTTAACATTGATACCTATGGGATCCCATGTTTCACTTAAAGTTGCAATTTTCAAGAATGCAACCACAACTTAAAGTGAGGACTTACTGTACTGTGAATGGGGTGGGAACCAAATTGGAGTGGCTCAAATAAAAAGTGGAGTAACAATAAGACAATAACACATTCCATGATTTTGGGAAAAAAGGAAGCTTTTTATCAGGGTGGTAGAAGATCACTGCTTAACTGACTCTGAGTATTAACAGTAAAACATATATAGCTAAATTAATCTATAGATTCTGTAGTGCTAATGAAAGCTCAGGCATTTCCAGGGATCCACGCATTGACTATCAATGTGTAAACCACCAAAGGGAGAAGTTTGAAATTAATATTGTTAATACTAACAGTATAGGGCACACAGTGATTTCACTATTAAGTGTCAAACCCTGCTGCTGGACTGAACCCATGTGGAAATTCAATTCTTACCAGTGTTTCCCTGGCTTGCTGTGGGATCCAGAGACTATAATATTTGTGCAGCTGGAGATTATTTTTGTGCGCAGCTAGGTTTTCAGGCAATGAATCCAATTCCTTGTCATACATCTGTAATACTAGACACAAAGCCAATGGATCTTGTTGCACATGTAGAATGTCAGTCATAACAGCAGAAAAGTACCTCAAAACATCATCTGAAACAGCACATTAAGATGGGGATCAGTAAATGAGACAGCTGCTGATTTAGTTTCATTCAATTAAGGGTGAGCAACAGGTTTGAGACGTCAGATTACATTACTCCTAAACTGAAAACTTCACACACTAAAACTCGTCCAAGTCTACTTGTTTTTTAAAAAGATTTCTTGGCTGCCTTTGTTAAAACCAAGCAACATGGTGCAATCTGCTTCAAAAATTATGTGAAAATTCTAAGCTACTCTTTAATAGTATGTGAGCAAAGAAGGGTTATCCAGAATTCTGAAAAATAGAGATAGCATGACTGGGCTTCCCTGAGGCCTTGCCAACTCTAGTTGAATAGATCAATACAACAATCGTCCTAAGGAACTATTTTGAGTAAAATGGGGAGGGAAGAGAAAACGGAATACCACATTTAGAGAAAGATGGAATCCCTCCACCTGTCACTTACTTCAACTGTCCTTCTATACACTAATACGATGGTTAATTTGAAGCTGTGTGTTTAAGTGAATGAAGTTGAGCATAAGCACCAGTGCTGCAATAAAACTACCTCGTTTGTGTCTGGTCCAGTAAAATGCAAAATTTCAAAAAAAGTATTAAAATTAAAATCAGAGTTAGGGAGTTCTGCCATTCACAGTGAAACTCTTTTCAAAGATTATTTAGCGATTCACCTGTTTCATTACTGTTTTCTGAAATAATTTTGTTCTTCGTTTCTAGAGCGGCTGTGACCAAAGCACTGAAAGGGAAGGTCTGTGCAATCATATCCTTGCTTAGAGCAAACCCAACTTCATCATTCAGACCTTCGCTGGTCTCCATAATAATGTCTACCATATCCAGAACATCTGAAGGAGAAGAAAAGGTCAGAGAATTATCGCATACAAAGTGAATATAATTGGCTTAATAATCTTCCACTTCAACTCATGCAGTTCATGGCAGTTACAAGTGTTCAGCTAGACAAAGTTCATTTAACAGGAATATTTATTCTAGCACAATTTATTCCTCGCTATACATTCAAATTAATAGAGGCACTACTGATTTATAAGAACAGCTTAGGCTAGTTTGTACATTAATTACATATAGGGAATAAATATAGGGTACTTCATGTGGGAATTGTTCCACTTCAGTTGGCAGTGGATCTGATAATGCACTGGTCTTTTCATCTCATCAATCTAGGTTCAAATTCTGCCCAGACTAACAGAATGAAAGTCTCTTCATTCTGCTGGGCAAAGCATCCTCTATAAAAGAGTGTGGGTGATCTTATTTCAGTTGCTAGTATATATGGGTCCACACACAAAATTACTCTTATTAGCAATGTTACTCAGAAAAGCCACAAGATCACTGCTGTAGAAGGCAGAGAAGTGTTACACTTCTCTTTTGAAGTCAGCTATGAAGTACACGGTTGGGGTTAGAATAAAGAAAGTTCCAACCATGCAATATTTGTCTTCAGCAATTCTTGATGCTGAAATGGAAAGCATTTCACCAACCAGGACTGACAACAACCTTAATGTGAATGAACAGTTAACCATAAAAAACAGGATTATTTGCTTCAGCGCACTTAGCAAATGTTTGAAGTGTATGTGGAAAGATTCAGCACCCTTGCTGCATATGATTTGCAAAACATTAAAAGTTATGGTCAGAAGATTGTGGGTGGGTGTGCACAATTTCTTAATATGAGGTTCTGGAATGTACCGTAAACACTGAAATGGAAAACCCCAGTTAAAGCATTTCTCAACTATGCAATTTGTTCCACCTCAAGTTAACATTATTGGCTGCAACATTTAAATGATTGATTGAATTATCATTTACTTGCAGAAGGGTTTATATTTGCTGGTTGTATTTGTATGGTTACTGTAAGAGAATCATATTTTTTATTTCTTCCCTGCTCACCATCAATATGCGAGATAGGCAAACTGACAGTATCCGAGTCCTGTCCACCAAAGTTTGCTTGCAGCATGCTAGCTTCTTGTATTACGTCTGAAATCTTGTCTGTGTAAGGATATGGGTTTGATATTAACTTTGTCAAAGCCTAGGAATAACACACATAGCATAAATGAAAATAGTACACATGGGAATAAGAAAAAATATTTGTGAAATTATACAATTTCAGATCAAGTGAAACTGAAAATCTTATTAGTTTCCCTTAGTGACATCATACTAACTGCTCGACTTATTGGATCTAGTTAGTCTACAGTTCTTGAATGCTGCAATTTCTTATATCAAGCGAGGAATCAGGTGATGATACAGTATCAGTGCCCTGTGCCACAGAGTGGAGAGATACTGAGATGCACTGTACTCGGTCAAGTTTCTGATCTTACTTGTGTGGGCTCCTTTCAAAATACTAGTGGAGAGTGAAAACAAGCAGCTAAGTGGTCGCCACCATAGGAAAGAAAGGCAAGGCTGTACAAACATACAACACTATCTACAGTGTAAATCCAACTACTAGGAACAAGCCATTCACCTCTTTCTGTCAGCTGCAGAGGCAAAGGGAAGATCTGCAAGTTAAAAAATTGGTAAAAGATGTATGTCTTTTGTCAGAAGGTGATGTACTCTGAACAATACAGACACTGATTTTGAAGCAAATATTCTTAAATTGTATAGTCAGATCAAACCTATATTTTGTGTAAAATGAGAGTAAACAAATAAATTTGACAATCTTGGAATTTCTTTCAACAAGCTATCAGTTCATCCATAACTGGATAGAGGCATCAATTTCCAAGAACTGGATACATCAATTTTGATTTTAATTCAATATTTCCATTACATGCAGAACAACAATGGTTAAATTACAAGAGTGACTGTACTTCAAATGTACTTCTTTGACTGTAAAATGCTTACGCCATATTGATGCAAGTTTTTCTTTCGAATGGAATTCATTATAAATTTAGCTGATGGAAGTGAATACTTCAAAACATCAACAGTATACATTGCATGGAAAAACTACCCTCAACATTACCATAAAATAACAGGGATGAGAGTTGCCGAAGGCAAAAAGGCCTGAAAGTTATTAACCGAAGACAAAAAGATCTGAAATTTTTTTTGTGACAAGGAATCATGTAATTATAGCACTTTTAATGATCTGTATGAATGCAAATGCTTCTGGGCCAGTTTAAATAGGTTGAATTACCAGATCCAACTGGGTAGAATATTAAATTTCCCTTGTTTACCTTAAAGGCTATGGACCAATGCAATTGTATAAAATCACCAGTGACCCCAGGAGTTCAGCATTTAATGCAGTTAATGTATGTAGTACAGGATGAAGTCCATAGTAACAATAGAACAGGTCCATGAAAACTTATTCATAAATTTTTCTGTGCGGAATATTTACAAACACTGCTCAAAGTGACTGGCTTGGTTTTGCCTTTTAGAGGATCCTAGGAATAAAGGGAATGACTCAAATCCATCATGCCACTCAAGAACAACTTGCATTCATACCTTTAATGTAGAGAAAAGTGCTTATCAGCGATGCACAATTTTTTTCTCCTTTATCTTGTAATAGCTTTGAACAACTATAACTAAAAGCACACTATTGATATAAATAACTGTACTGAAATTTCTATACTATTGCAGAAAGGTTGAGAGATGACACAATCTATATCTTTAAAAAAATCATGAAAGGGATTGATAATGTAGGCATTAAGAGTATCAAAAAAATTGCAATCACAGAACATGACTACAAAATTAGCAGCCAACTTCACTCAAAGCATTTGATGTTGTGTCAATTAACCTTTTTAGTAAACTGTATGACAGAGATTGTTAAAAATAAGAATAAAGCCAAGGTGATTAAATACTATGTGAAACACGCTGCTGGGAATATAAATGAGTGGCTTGTGGAATGCAAATGGTCATAGTTGATAAACTGGGTTAAAATGTTGGATTCACTCAATTGCCCTTGGAAGTTGGAAAGAAATTTCAGAAGAAAAATCAAAAGCAACTGCTATGTTGTCTGGATATGCTTTTCTTGCTAGTCTTGTGTGTATTTATGTGTATTCAACAGCAGGACAAATTATCAATTGAGACATGCTTAAATGCACCAAAACTCTCTGCATTGTGGTAATGCTGATAAGAGCACATTTATGCTGCTCAGATTATATCATTTACAAGATTACCAAACAGTATTTTGTGTAGCAAACTGGACTAGCAAGCAAATTAGGATGAACAGGAAAAGGGATACTGTCCAAATCAATGATATAATACTTTCAACTACTAGGAACATCACACAGCTGATTGCAAGGAGCTGGCAAACAGCAATGTCAGGCGTTCTGAGAATCATGATAGTGATCTGAAGTGGAAAGTGCCGAATAGTAAATGGCTACTTGTCCTATGTGCAGGAGAGCTCAGCTCTCACTGAAACTTTAACATTCAGCACAGTCATCAGAACAGAAAATGCTGAAGCTACACGTAAGATCCAAAGGGAAAAGGCAGATCTGATGCTCCAGGTGCAAGACTCTCCCACACAACCAAAAACATTAATGGTGCCCAAACTGTCTGAAAAGCATTAGGTTTGGAAATGTAAAATGATCCTAACAGAGTGCCCAAAATACAAACAACAATTGGCAAAGTACTGGTTGCACCCAGCAAGAGCCTGGATGATGAGAAATTCATGGAGCTGTTTGAGCCCCTCCACACCATCTACTCCCAGGGCACTTTCACTTTGATTGAAGCCGTTTAACAGAAGGCGGCTCCTCTATGGGGAACACGACCCCTTTTCATCAACCCACAGGCTCCTTTTTGGGTCCCAGAACAAGACCCGGATTCCTCAATCCTCCCATTAAATCGGCACTTCCGCAAATTTTCTCCATTTCTCACTTGCCTTCAAAACGATATCCTGCAAGCTTATCTGGGCTCTGTCACTGTGAAAAGGTGAAGGTCAGCCAAAAAGTCCAGACCCCAACTGCACAGATGGCAGCCAAGTCCAGGCTGGTGCGAGGGTGACTGCTGGCTCCCCCGGGCCTGCTCCCGGCCTTGCCACTGGCAGAGGTCTTCCAGGCTTTCTGACTCTCCCTCTTATCTTGTCTTTTTCTGCTTCTCCTCGGTGGCCTTCCGCAGGACGTTGAACGGGTCGGGTACATCGTTCAGCAGCTGATTGAAAAGTGATTGGTGAAAGCGCAACTGAAAGTCTCTTGCACGGTGGCAGTGGGACTAGCCAGAATAACTGCCCCATAACCTCCAATCACAGGTTCCCATCCTCCCACGCTCGTTACTCCTCCAATCATAGCTTCTGTCTCTGGAGGAGAAACAAGAGCAGGAGGAAGAAACCTGTAATTGGAAGAGCTGAAGCAGTCAGTGTGGGAGAGATAGAATCTGTGACTGGAGGAGCAGCAATGTCTCTCTCACGCTTGCTGCCCCTCCAATCACAACCGTGATAGCAGAGTCACGATTTATTTTAAGCCCTCTACATTGGACAAGCCCCGAAGGTCAGAACCTATATTTAAAATGGTGGATTTCCAAGATGTCAATGTTGGAAATCTGTCAAGTGGCGGAAGTTTCCCATCCCTGCAATAAAGAGCTAGTATTAATTTAATACCTTTCATGATTTCAGGGTATGTGAAAGATTTTTCAGAGTCAATTAAAAGTGTTGTCATTGCTGTAATGTGGGTGAGCGTGGCAACCAACTTGTAGACATTTGTCCAATCAAAAATGATTTAGATAATCAGCTTTTAGTAATGCTTGTCGACGGATAAATATTGGCCAGGACATTGAGAGAATTACCCCGCTATTCTTTAAATGGTGCCATGAAATCATTTACATCAAACTGGAGGGGGGGTGGGAGGAAGCGAGATGGGGCCTTGGTTTATTCTGGCTTGGAAACCAAGGCCCCATCTTGGAAATATATCACTGCTCCTTCACTGTTTCGGACTCAAAATTCTGGAACACACTCTCTAATAACACTGTGGGCGTACCTGCACCACATGGATTGCAGTGGTTTAAGGCAGCAGCTCACTGCCACCTTCCTGAAGGCAATTAGGGATGGGCCATAAATGCTGGACTTGTCAGTGATGCCCATAAGCGATGAATGAATTTAAAAAAGGAACTGAGGCTGGCACTTGGTCTCCCGAACAAACTGCTCCAACCAACATAAATGTTAAAGAGTATCGAGGATGAAAACACCTCAAACTTGCCACTGGACACATCTGCTCCCCTGATTGTAGAATTGGACTGTGTGCTGAGCGCTTGAAGGGTAAGTATTATTATTTGTTGCATTTACCAAGGAGTTACCTTCTACTTTATGTAAACATGGATTTCAGGACCTATGAATATAATCTGTACTTACTCTTTCAAGAAATAAAATGACACTCTCTTGTTCCGATTCAGAAACAGACCAAAGACCTTCCATCCACATTTCTAGTTCTTTCCAGGTGTATTCAAAAATTCCACTCTCCCTTAAAACCTAGGCAGGAAACAAAAGCACACTACACATCAAAGTTACCCATTGGGAGAATAAATGGCACAAGATAATATAGGGTAAAGTTGGTAGCAATGTTAAATTTACCATTGGAAATATCAAATCATCTCAAACTGGAATAGGTAAAGGAATGCTTGGTAATAGTTTTTAAATAATGGTTGAAATTTATTTGAATTGTGATTCTGAATGCATTCAAAAGCTGAAGCTTGTGAAAGAACAATCCACCAATGTATTCATGTGTAACCTAGTGCCCTAAGTTTTCAAAGGAAATCAACGGTGCTGCCTGCAAAATGTTTTCCTTTGGAACATAAAAAGGTCCTCCTATAGTGCGAACTAAAAGCCCTAATCTGCTACATACCATTTAATGGGCTCATAAGAGATTCAGTTTAAGAACATTTCATAATAGGCTTCTAACAGGTTACCTCAAAGTACCTCAGACTGTCTATCACAAAGAACAATGGGCTGGATTTTAAGGCTCCCCCCAAAGGCAGGTTTGATGGGTGGACATGCAAATTCCAGTGGCTGCCAACCAGCTGCCTCCAACCTGTCTGAAACTTTAGGAGGCACAGAGGTGGTGTTGGGGCAGCCCACCACTTAAAGGCCTCATCCCACTGCCACCAGTATTTAACCTGCAGTGGGGTTAGGGTCATGGCACGGAGGAAGCCTGGCAGCTTTGCCGCATGATCTGTGCTGGGTGAAGGATAGGGCATCCTTCTTTACAGCCCCCCTGAACCCATCAGAGGCACTCACAGCCACAACCAAAGTCACTGCCCTCCCCACTTTATTTCTCTCCCCCCCATGCAGCCTCTTGAAACTAGCCTCTCACCGAGACTCTTGACCCTGGACTTACCTGTGCTCCTCAGCATTGAGGATTGCCTGTAGTACCAGCTGTGGCTACTGTTCCTGGTAGTGCTGCTGGGACTACAGAGCTTCTGGCCATCCAATTGGCCGGCAGCTTTCTAAGGTGGGACTTTCTCCTGAGAAAGGGGTGGATGTCTTGCCTTAAAGCAATTAACACTGCTTCCAGTGTTAAATCGCTGCAGGGCAGCTCTCAGGATTGTTGGCAGGCTTCCCCCGATAGGGACCATGGTGCCCCATGAAATCCAGCCCAATACCTTGCCTTGCTCCATTAAGACACTTAGTGTTTGGAATTTGCTGTGCCACGTCAGCATATGATCACTTAACAGCCTGCATGCAATTCCTTTACCAAATATTTTAAAGAGATATTGCATGCTACAATTAGAGATACTTCATTCCAGACTTTTGTTCTCTTCTACTCTCTCAACAAATCATCTTTGGACAAGATGCCAAATATAGGCAATTCTACCCTATTGATCTGTAGCTTATATGATCACTTAATCTATTATTATAAAACACATGATTTATGATTCCAAACAGTCATTTGTAAGATGGACATGCACGTCCATGGATTGTTCAAGTTTTAAGACTGGATCTTTTATACAAAGTGGCAATGCTCATGGTATATTTATAAAGCTGATAATTCAGAGCAAAAAAGAAACTGCTGCTGCTGTGTCCATAAGCTTACTGTTAATTAAATATAAGTTGTATTTAATTGTATGCAGATGATGGGCATTAACTGAGGTTTCATCTGAGTGCATATAAAGAGACACTTTTTGAAACTGGTATGGTTGAGTTAAGAGGTGTATGCTTGTAATGCGTAACTCTATAAATAAATGCAAGACTTAGTGAAGACTGGATCCAGTACTATCCTTCACCAACTAGCTGTCTGGAGAGTAACACTTTCTATCCACCCAACATATTTCCTATAACCTACATTAGTTCAAATCATGAACCAATTATGAAGCTGACTAGTCACTATATTGCCTTGAGTTATTTGAAAATGTGCAAAAAGGCAAACTGTACTTTTTTCATGTTGCTCATTAAAGCAGAGCTTAATATTCACAGCAAGCACATCAATTATATTTAATTGGACTTAAGATACCTTGGGTGATGCATTAATAGCAAGAAGATTTTTCTGACATGTTCCAACTAAATTTACAAATGTAATTTGAGAGCTAACCGTATGCATGTATTGTCGGATTATGGGAACTAAATGGCAATTAAAATCTCAACTCACCTTTATAATAAGGCGCTTGGTTGATGTTTGTAGTTGAGCGCTCTTGCTAGTCACATACATTTTAATCAACAAATAAAACACTGACTGTTCTCCACTATTCTTATCCGTATTTGTTACATCCTACATTCAAATAAGAAGTAGAAATCAGTTGTTGCACAAACAAACAGTCTCTTAACATCTCCTCATTAGAACCATGAATCTCTATATGAATACATCCAGCATTATGATCAGGTACAGGACTTTTGCAATTTCTAAACATAATACATTTTTAAAGATTACTACCAAAATGCTGTGAAAACTATTTCAAAGTTCGCTTTTATCTAACTCATCTATTATGATATATCCATGTTTCCCTCCCTCAAAAGAGAACTGGATTGTGGCTTGTGGAAAAAGAGCTGCAGAAATAGGCTTGACATAAGAAAGAAAAGAAAGACTCGCATTTCTATGCAGAGTTACAGTACAGTTCTGGCCACAACTTTACATGGGAGATTTATGGGAGGCTGCCAGGAATGGAAAATTTTAGCTTTGAAGAAAGATTGGGTAGACTGGGGTTGTTTGGTTTGGAGCGGGAAAGGCTGAGAGGAGATTTAATTCAGGTGTATAAAATTATGAGGGCCCTGGATAGAGTGGATAGGAAGGACATTGTTCCCTTAGAAGAAAAGTCAATAGCCAGAGGCCATAATTTAAAGTAATTGGCAGAAGGATTAAGGGGGCGTCTTGAGGAGAAGTTTTTCACCCAGAAACGATGGGGATCTGGGACTCACAGTCTGAAAGGATGGTAGAGGTAGAAACCCTCAGCGCTTTTAAAAAACACTTGAATTTGCACTTGAAGTGTCATACCCTGAAGTAATGCAGACCAAGAGCAGGAAAGTGAGATTAGACTGAATAACTCATTCCCAGCTAGTATTGCCATGATGGGCTGAATGACCTCCTTCTGCGCTGCAAATTTTCTGTTTCTATATTTCCAGTGGTGATGAACACATTTGGCAAGAAGACCCATGCACTATTCTATTCAATGAATGATTTGTGGACAGGACACTTCAATGGTGCAAATTCATTCAAAACATCAATGTATGCTTGAAACCAGATCCTTTAGGAATGTCTTTACTTTCTTTAAAACAATTCTTTAACTTTTTTTATGATCTTAGTTGAGGGTTATCTACTGGTCAAAATGCAGGGGAGAACTCCCCTGCTCTTCTTTGAAATACTGCCATGGGATCCATTACATTCACTGAGGAGAACAGACTTGGTTTAATGCCTCATCTGAAAGTCAGAACCTCACCTCTGACAATACAGCATTTCCTCAGTACTGCACTAACATGTTAGCCTAGATTTAGTGCTCAAGTCTCTGGGGTGGGATTTGAACTCCCAACCTTCTGAGTTATAGGTGAACGTGCCACTACCAAACCAGGGCTGAGTTCATTTGCCAATTAACGCTGAATTAATTTAATTGAGCTGATTTTGACAGAGTCAGTTGAAAAGGGGATATTGCAGCTTTAGACCTAAAATGCCATTCCAATCTAAAAAAACACAAAGAATTGCCTAATATGATTGTACCTGAACTCTGAACCATGCAAACTTATTGGCAGGCAGCTCCAGGGCAAGCTGCAGTATATGGTGCTGTAGAACAGGAGCAATTTCCTGTCTCACTCCCTTCTCACTCACGATACCTGGAAAACAAGAGTTGAATATCTCACCATCAGTGTAAAACCTAACATCCTTCTCTCAGAATTTACAACATAAAAACAAGCCATTCAGCCAAACAGGTGTCCATGTGTTCCAGTGCTCATGCTCCACACAAGTCTCCCCCTACCCCTCCCATAAAACCCTATAATCAACTTCCTATTCCTTTCTCCCCCATGTGTTTGTCTAGTTTCCTCTTAAATGCACCTAAGCTATCTGTGTTAACTACTCCTTGCAGTAACCACTTCTCAATAGGGAATGGAAGATAGCCCTTCAAGAAACAAGCTGTCAGTAACTGCCACAAATTTTGTTCAGCTTAACATTAGCGTGCTCACTGGATGTGAACAAAGGAAATAACATTCAAACATAATTAACGTCAATCTTATTTGGGATGGCTTGTTGTGCTCATTTATTAAGGGACGTTGGGGCTGCAGAATGGAACAACTATTGGGTGAAAACATGAAGTAACGCAGACATCATTATGGTTTCCATCCCTAAATTAAATTTAATTGGTGCAAAGTTGAAAATAGATCAGTGCTATGTAACAAGATCCATCAGTAATTGAACTGAGACTTCCCAAACCAATTTCAGTTAGGACTATTGCACAGAAAAGGAACATTCATTTATTATTTTGGGCTGGATTCCAACCCATGCCCTGGTTATGAAGGGACAATGGTGAAGTCTAATGTACTAAACAGTCTCCATTAGCTTTTTTTCCTCACTTCTTGTCTTAATTTGCAGCTCTCTGCTATAATCAGTCTTCCAATTGTGTAACTCATTATTGCAGCTCATTAGTGTATCACTATACTGACTTTAGAAAATATTCATTAAACTCACTGTTACAATCCAAATCAATTGCTACTATCTGTGCCTTAAAGGAATTAATATTCTTCAATTATAAACAGAAAATCATGGGAGTGTTATTGATTTCCTCCTATGTGATCCCAATGAGTGAGTTTCTCCACCAGAAGAATATATTTGTAATCAACCATTAGAAGTAAATGAAATAACATTATATGTAATGACAATTTATATCATTGCCTTAGACCCAGGAAAAATATAAACCACACCTTGAATGTAACCAAGTTTTGGTGCTTAAAATGTGCAACCCACCTTTCAATGAATCATCCACCATCTTAAACATTCGCTCGCTTCACCACCAGCGCTCTCTGGCTGTAGAGTGTGCCATATACAAGAGGCACTGCAGCAAAGGACCTTAAACAGCATCCACCAAACCCAAATACTCCACCACCTAGAAAGACAAGGGCAGCAGGCGCATGGAACACATCCATGTTGCCCTCTAAGTCACACACCATCCTGACTTGGAAATATTTTGCCGTTCCTTAATTATAGCTGGGTCAAACTCCTGGAACTTCCTCTCTAATGGCACCATGGAAACATCTTCACCACACTAACTCCAGTGGTTCAAGAAGGTGGGGTCACCACAACTTCTCAAGAGCAATTAGGGAGGAGCAATAAATGTTGGCGATGCCACATTCAGGGAATGACTAAATAAATAGAAATGATGGTACTGCCTTTTCACATAAAACAACCAATAGTACCTAACTTCATATAAAAAGAGACAACTGACAATGAATGATAAAAATGCAACCTGCAGTAAGTTAATGTATCTAACTTGAATCCACCCAATTCCACTTTTCAAACTAGCAGCTGTTTGTAAGCAACACACTTCCAGCAACTATGCAGCTTTGAAGGAAGATAGAATATTTACATACCTTTAAGCAATTTACTGAAATCAAATGTACACTGTGAAACCATATGAGGGACCACTTTCTGGTAAAGACACATAACCTGGAGCACAGTTGCCTTCAGAACAGTGGTCTCAGCATTATCTCCACCTAAAGGAGAAGACAGGATACATGAAACTGGCTTTACTAAGATAAATTAATGCACAGATTGAATATTTATCAAAAACATTTAAAAACTCTGAATAAATGATCTATCTTGAAGAAGCTCAAGGATTTACAATTGTAAAAGTAAAGCTTGAGATTTGTTAACATTTTGCTGCTCTCAACCATTTGACTACTGCTGTCACGTATTGAACATTTGATAACAATACCTCATTATAATGCATTCGCCTGTATTTGTTAACTCGAGGAATGAGCACAATTCAATTGGATTTGGTTTTATTATTCATAGAAACAACTTACTAAGAAATGTATACGCAACTGAGGAAAAATCCTTTCGATGTCATAAGCTCGTTACCATTTTTATACACTTTCTCTCATTTTCCATCTTTTACATGTGACTTGGAACCATGCATCCCCCACTATGCTGATCATCCACAATCTCTCAATGTTTAATTATGGGTTTTTTGAATTGTTTGTGAAAAGACAGACTAGGGAGTACTTATTTCCCAGTCTGGTTTGGCTTACAGCAATGGAGGTGGGCCGTGTTCTTGATCCTTGTAGTGGTAGTGCACACATAATGGAAGTGATTCAAGCATGGGAGCTTGGATGATGACAACATTCAATATTGCTCAGCTAGGAACAGACAATGCTGAGGGAGCATTTTGCTAACTATAGCATGAGTGACAAGCAGTCTTCAGACCTGCCGCCAGTATTTTCTACCAGAAGTGTTAAGACTTTACTTTTGCTTTTAACATATTTACTACATATTGGGCCAGAAATTGCTAGAGCAGGGAAACTTGGGCATGCCCAGTGAGACTTTCACCTGCACCCTTCAGCTGAAAACTGAACAGTATAAAAGTGAATGTTAGGTTATTTTGGTCATTACTCACTCACAGTTTAAAATTGGCCCATAGAGTGGTTGGGAGTGAGAGTGGATAATGATGCAGCGAAAGCATCAGCTGGATAATTGGTTCAAGAATGCATCTCCTTAATCAATGAGATTCAAGGATCAAGATAAACAGAGGGTAAATTTGGATGGGTGAATTCATGACAATATCAAATCAGGTACAGAAAGAGAAATAGCAACAGGGAAAGACTGGATTAAGAGAGAGAGCGAGAGTAAGCTTATTTTAATTTTAAAATTTGACATTTTTAAAACAATCAACAATTCATTATCTGAAGGAATGATGCTCCATACTTTTAATCGTTCCCTTTCTAGACAAGAGAGGTTGGCTGACCATCATTACCAATTGTCACATTGTTAAAGGGTACTTAAATTATTACTTACTAGAGTAAACTTTATGTGGTGAATTTATTGGTCAATTAATGCACAAATGAAGCAATATGGGAAGTTTAAGGGCCATTTTCTTAAAGTTAACAGTGGAGTGGTGTAAATTATCCTGCAACTTTGGGTGACTTGCAATTATGAGATGTCTCTTTCTCGCTACAAGTTGCTGGTCTATTTGCACATTAATATTGTGCGTCATTCACATGCCGTTATTTTGTCAACAAATACTGGCCTAATGGCTTTTCTCGATTTAAACCACATAAGCGACTTCCTTCCCTTCCATTTGCCCTCCCAGCCCTGAGAAAGAAACTGTACCATGGTGCTCTGTAATATCTGATATTTCATTTGCTTCCTCTGGTGCAGTGATGCTTTTTGTGCCTTTCTCATCTCCCTGTTCTCCTTTTCCATCTTCTTTTTCTTCATTTTTTACAAGGGATTGCCATGTAGCTACGATGCTATTCATGTCTGGCAAATGCTATAACAAAAAACAGAGCATACTCATGACACAGAATAGCATAGGCATTCCAGAAACGGGTACTTCTATAGACAAGTCTGCAACATAATGATTATAAAAATAGATTTTGTAAATCTGAATTTCATAGAGATCTAGCATTTGGTAGATTAATTAACTGATTTTACTGATAGAACAAATTCAGTAATAATTCCCAATATTTTGTGACAGCTTTTATCCTAAAGGATTAGAATAATTTGACTAGAGATAAACTGCAATACTGTAAGTTGGTGAGAATGTAAACTTTTGGTGACAATTATACAAGTGAATGTTAGGTTATTTGTCATTACTCACAGTTTAAATTAATGTTCAAATATTATCATTCATGCCACTTAGTAACTTTCATTCCCTTCCCCTAACTGAATACATCTTCATTACACCCCTTCCCAAATTATTTTACCTCCTGTAGTCAAGACAAGGACTTGTCAGAGCTGTGGGCGTCAATACCTGTCCTGTCCCATTTTTATTGAGACAGGTCAATTTGGGAGGCCATAAAAATGGCAAGGACGCTATTCCAGAATTCCCACCCCCATTGCCATTTCCAGCAGTTTTAGCCAGCATGTGATAAGGGTGTGTGGGTAGCTAGCACCCCCTATCCTTGCCAGCACCATTGCAGGGCAGGTAGTTCAAACCCCTCACAAATTTAATGGGTTTGGGCGCGTTCTGTAAGTGGACATGATTCATGGTACCTCAGAAGATTCATGAACAATGCAGAAACCATTGTCCTGAGTGGGGAACCAGAAAAAAAATCATTCACCTGCTTCTGGGATTCATTGATTGACAGACCATTTGCTGTGAAACAGGGAAAAAAAAAAATCAATTTTTTCAGTTTCAATGGGCTTCATTGTTTAGAGCTCCATGGTTTGTTTTGACAGTTGAGCACATTAAGAATGTTGGGCTGAGTTTCACAAGCTCCAGAATGACTTAGCGCTGCAGGAGGGGGTATACAGTTTTATTGACATTTTTATGAGGTTATTAAAGGATTATCTGACTTTGATCCGGTGTGTGAATAGACGTTTCTTTGTTTTTACAACCAAGTTATCACTTTTTTTCAATTGCTGTGGAGATCTTTCCCCCAATATTGTGTTTGAGTGACAGCTCTATTAAATTTAAATTTTTCACATCCATATTAGACTTTCCATTGCTATTACATGACTCATGTGGTCTGTTCATAGTGTATACTGGGGGGGTGAGTGGCTATGGATGATACATGGGGGCATGGAGGAGACTTGGGGTGTATAATGGAGCATGGGGAATGGATGAAGGGACATGGGAGCTATGAATGGGGCACAGCAGTATGAACGAGCATGGTGGTGTGAGGTGGCATAGAGGAAGCAAAGGGGGGCATATGGGGCAGATGGGGGTGAGGGGTGAGATCTTGAGGGCATGACATTCGGCATTACAACTGGACTGACATCCCATTAAATGGGGCTGGGCCTTCGAGCCTACCCAGCCTCGTCATCTGCCTGCCTCCATTGCCGCTTCATGTCTGCTCCGGAGGCAGCAGGCCAGACTACATCCTGCCCCACCTCCCCAGAAATATGGTAGGCAGGGGCCTCCTTAATGGTGGCAGGTCAGTGGAGTTGGGAACTTCTCCAACTCATGCTTTCTGTCTCCTTCACGAAAATCCAGCCCAAGGTCCATCACCAGACAACTCTGAATGAAACTGCATCTATAGAAGTCTAAATGGCACATATCAGTTGGTTGAAATTCAAATTGAGATATCCTATAATACAGGTCAAGTTTCCATCATTGCATTTGACAATGTGTTGCAGCTTTTCCTTTAATGCTGTTTCATTCACATTTCTACCATCTCTAGATTTAACTTCCCTAATGTCCCCTTTGGTTAAATCACTCCTCATTAAATCACAACTTATTCAAAACTCTGCTGCTTGTACCCTATCCTGCACTAGGTCTCACTTGCTCATTATTCCAAATCTATATTGGCTCTTTGAGCACAGACATTGGGAGTCTTGTCTGCTGGTTGGAGAGCCAGTGAGAGACCCGTGCTACCTCTTTTCAGGAAGGCCCTCTGAACCACACGCCAATCAGACAGTAGCAAGGCCAGCGGCAGGCCTTCCCCTGAAATCAAGATCCCGGGGCAGAAGTTTCTCCTACCAAGAGCCTACTGACTCTTGTCTTAGCAGCACCACTGGAGAGATCGTGGCTGCTGCCGGAAGGACAGGCACCAGAGTCCCAGGACCCCAGGCCACAGGTAAGTAATGTGGTGGTGGGGGCTCGTGGTTTGCAAGGAGGGATGGCGGAGAGGGGTGCAGGGGGGGTCGCCAGCAAAGGCAAGGGAGTGGCTCTCAGCGCGTACCCCTCTTCCTGATGTCCAGTCTCTTGATCAGACAAGTGCCTTTGATCGAACGACACGTCACCCCCACCTCCCCACTCAGAGGTGACAAGCTGGCTGCTTAGTTTTACCTGTCATACACACCGTATGGTGATAGGTCTGCCTGCAGCCAGGATAATAACAGTGACAGTGGAATGAGACCCGCAAGTGGTCATTAATTGGCAGCTGGGCGGGAAGGTCCACCATGGGCCTTCCGGCCCAGAACTTAATTCTGGTGGAGGTGGGAAGGTGGTGGCATTCCAGAATGTCACCATTCTGTCTAAGTAAATGCCCTTCCTGTCTCCAATGACAGCACAAGACTCCAGCCCTTGAAAAAACTGCACTGAATTGAAATCTGCATCTTCAAATCCCTCTATGACTACACATGTCAACAACTTCCCCAGCCTCATTATCCCTCCCCAATCCTTCAGTCTTCTGGCTCTGGCCTTCAGTGGAGTTGCTTGTCCTCCATCCTGCCATTGGTGATAGAGCCTTCAGTCATCTCAGCCCTATCCTCTGGAATGCCCTCCATAACCTCTGTCCCCTTTCCACAGTCAAACTTTCTTGAAATCTAACTTCTTGATCTAGGTTTGACTGCCCCTCCCCTTGCTCTCACATCATGGTTCAGTATCTGCTTCTTAATTTCTTCAGTTTTTTTTCATTTACCTCTGTTAAGTAAATTGGGGTATTTTCTATATTGAAAGGTGCTATGTAAGTACAAGTTGTAACCAAAATCCGATCCAGCCAAACACAGTTTGTCTGGTTTAACTTGTTAATGTTGGAATCCTATTACAATAAAGTGCATGCTTTAGTTTGCAAGTGAGAAAAGCTGTTACTAATTGGGGAAAGATTAGGGAATTATTCTTAAGTATATAAGAACTGGTTTACATTAGGTTAGGGGAGGAAAAAGGAGTCTGTGCCAATGCTCTTGTGTTTTGTAAATAAACTTGTGAAAAGGAAAATACTGGCTCCAGTTTCACCCTTTACTCAATGAATGAATAGTGAGTTTCAAACATAAGTTTCCTGATATGGTTGCAGTCCTAAATACCTTGCTGAGGGTCTCTCTGTACTGCTGCGCAAAGTCCTCCATTGTACTCGGAGTGTAAATCTCAGAGTTCTGCCACGCTTCTTCATTCAGGCAATGCTCAATGTTTTTCAGAGCCCTCTTCATAAAATATGCAAGCAAGGAGAAGGTAGTGTGTTGAACTACTTTATTAGCAAACTGAAAGTAAAGAGAGATAATTTATTAAATTTGCTTTTGTTTGTGTGACATTATGAGACCAATAAGAAAATAGTCTCCATTTTGACTGCACTGATGAAAAAAATATTGGAAATAAAAACAGAAAGTGACTGAAAAACACAGCGAGCCCATCAAGATCAAAAAGAGAAAACAGTTAACATTTTGCATGACACTCTTACTTAGCAATGCTCAACAGAAATAACCACTTTGTTTCTCATTTTTTAACAAACAAAAAACTGCTCGGTTAAGACAAAGAACCTTCAGAATTACAGAAACTTTACTTTTCCTTATTTTATAGCTGGGAACTTCAGTGGTATGGACGTCAGTAGCTCTCATTGCCAATAAGTAGATAATTTAGCTCTGTTAATGTTCTCAGTTTAGCTATATGGCCAAAAAATGACAGATAATGGGATCAACGTTCCTTACTTCTGCTGCAGGGAATGCCAATCTATTGCCAGGGCTTTTTGTTAGGAAAAAGGAGGGGATTCTGCTATGTGAGAGCAGAAGTCAGGGGTGCTAGGGCCAAAATATCCAGCGAAGGAACTGGGCGATCCAGCTGCAAAGGTCAGGAAAAAGAGCCAAAGACCTGTCATGGACTCTGCTTTCTTTTGCAGTGTTCTAGAAGTATCAAGGTTTTGCTTGAGGAGCAGAATAGGGTCTTGTTCAGCACCAAAGATAGGTAACAATTTGGTACGGAATGGGCGTTCTTAGACACAGGAGTACCCAAACTAGTTGGCAGTGGGTTTCAGATTGCATGGGCTATGGCAGTGAACTTGAAAACAGCTGGATCCCCCAGTTCCTTCACTGGATATTTCAGCCTGAGCGTCCCTGACTTTTGCTCTCATGCAGCAGGATCCCTTTCTTTTTCTGAACAAAATATCCTGACAATAGATGAGCTTGTGCTGAGAGTAAAACTAAACCACTTTAAAGACTGAGACACCAAATGAGTCACAGTTCTGTCTGGAAAGACATTTTTGGCACACTGCACCTGAGCTTGTGGCAGGGGAATTAACCCAAAATCATCCTAGCAAGCAATTTGTTTTCTGCAAAGAGGAGAACCTAGGCCCACCTCCAGTGCTCGTTAAAAGATACAATCTTTTCGATAAGTACAGTTTGAAAGCAGTGCAAATTAGTAAATACCCTAACTTAGCAATAGTTTCTAAAGTGGTCACAAACAATTCTAGTCAAGTTTTCACAAGTATTTAAAATGCTCATACAAGTATCCAATGCCAACCTACTCCTTACGTATTTGCAGTGGCACAACCGGTAACCCTGGATGCAAATCTGGTTATAACACAGCCAAGTTTTCCCGATATACTGTACTTTCCCATGCTTCTATGAGAGAGTGAGCAATGATGAACCATTTGTTTTTGATTTTGGCCAGATGCACTTCAGTCCTATGCTTTACTATGTACTACATTGCATTTGCCTGGCTCTCTCTATGTAGTAAAATAATCTAATTGGGCAGTTCAGCAGCAAAACGTTGCAGAGTGTGCAGTCATTTGCCCTTTTCCTGACAATTTAAAAAAAAATATTCTGAAGAATTTTGATTTTAAGAAAAAAAATATTAAATAGTTTTTTCCTTACATTGATTCCCTGAGTAAACATGGCTTTAGTAGCCACTGGAGGTTGTGTCGTGACCATCACCATAGAGAGGAGACGGGGGATTGGGATGAACTCTTTTGTGCTGAAGGCTTTGGAAATCTCTGGCTGGGCATCGTAAATCTAGAATAGAAGTTGATTGTACAAAAGAAGATATGAAGAGTATCCATGATCTAGTGTTCATTTGGACAAATAGTTTATTATTAAGGCGCATTTAATAAAACTTTAGATATTTACTCTATTCACTGTTAATTTATTCACAGTTTAGTTTTAAACAAATATTACAATGTATATATTAAACATACAAAGAAATGATTAAATATCACAAATTCGCTTGTCAAAGTATTTTCCTCAATTGTTGCTAAAACTTACCGCGAATAAAACTGAAACTCAACTTCCGGGTTTTGTGAATCTGCTAGTTTTGAAATTTACAGACTAAAATCTGCAGTGTAAACCAATGTTTCCTCTAGGCTGCACAATAGCACAAAAGTTTCTGTTCAGACTCTACACAAGTATTGCAGAAGAACCTGCATACTTAAAATCACCCAAGCATTACAAAAATATAAGAGCCCATTGGTCCTAACAAAGAGCTTTAAGGTAGAGAGTATCTGCCTCTGCACAAAGTTCCCTTCATCCCATATTTACAGTGGTCCAGTTTTGTCCCAGACTGTGCACTGACAGACTATTTTTAACTATGATGAGACCCTGATAGAAGACTCCACCAATGCAAATATACTACAAATTTGTGCTTGTGAACACCATCTTGTTGAGCAGTGGGCAAGGAGGTACATACCCTGAAATTGTTTTTTTGAATGTTGCGCTATTACCTCTGTGAAATACACAAAGTGCTGGCCCCATGTTTGCAGTCAGTGGCAAAGCATGGTTGCTTGCTGCTGACCTTGAAGAAAGCTACCCGCAAAGATCTAGTGATCTCTTCAGCATGGTTTCCCCCTTTCCTGATGGCAGTTTAGTTATTTTCAGGCAGCAAAAAAACATTATGATTACATTAACATAGAAGCTAAAATAAAGATAAATCCTCTTTTAGAAAAATTGTTTTTTTTTATATAATGGAGAAACTTGACATTCCGCAAATATAAAATGACTTTTTCAGGGTTAGTGAGGGTGTTCAGCAGTAATTATGAAGTTAATATGTCATTAAAAACCCTGTTAGATCTCATTTAAGGATTTTTACATCAAGATTAACAGTATAACCAAGAGCGCAGGTTCTTGAAAATTCATAGATTTCCTGTTGATACTCTCCAATAGTGCCTCAACTGTGCACCCTCTGGTGAAGCAGAGTCACAGACTCTGGATTTCCACGTAATTCTGTGCACACGCTGACTCTAGGAGTTGTTTTCAGTTTCAGTGCAGCGATGATGAATGCTGACAGTTTTGCTGTCATTACCAAAGGAAGCCCAGCCCATTGTAGCTTTATTCATCACTCAATAAAATGCTCTTTCACGGGCAAACCATTTTGTTTCACTAACTTAACCAAAGCATTTCTCCTTTCTTCACAGGTGCTGCCTGACCTGCTGAATGCCCAGCATTTCATTCAGTTATGTTCTTACTGCAACAAACCCATAGTCCCAGGCTCACTGATTCCATTGTAACTAATTAATACAAATACAAAACATTAATTAATTGACACAGCACCAATTTTAAAATGTTTTCTTTGCATGGATATTTTCTGAACTAATTAAACTGGAGTTTGCCCTTAAATTTTCACATCCTTCACCATATGATGACAGAACTATGTCATGATCCTGTTTGGGACCATTAATGTTTAAAGAGAAATCCGAGCACCCATTGATCAACTGAAAGAAACTATGCCACAAGATTTCACGTTTTTAAACAAAAACAAACTTCACGGTATTTAAAGAGAAATTAACAATTAAAGCAAGTACCAATAATTCAATCGCTTGTAGCAGCTCTGCTTTTTACTTGCCCCCAGGAGTTTCCATATATAAGAATCTTGAAAGTTTGTTCACTTCTTAAGGGACCAACCCAAAGGTATGCCACAGCCCCCTGGAATTCATTTTAATTCTCCTCAGTATTCCAACTATTCTCCGAGATAAGATTTTATGGGGAGCTTTCCATTAGTTTTTTAGCTAAGCGACCTTCCCATTTTTCTTTAAGACCACCAAACTGTGGACTCCTTATTCTGGTTGCTGGCAGATACCCAACTGGCTTCTCACAGCCTTCCAAGCTAACTCTGCTGACTGCTTTCCATCACAAGACTCTGTGAGGAACCACTGAGAGCTTCAAACTAGGCAAATCTTCCAGCTTCCCCACTGCTTAAAAATTCCAAACTGACCTTCAGTCCCCCAGCTTCATTCTGCGCAGTGAACGGTATAGTATTTTCTCTGCTTAAAGTGCAGGCCAGGCCTGACTAACATTCATCCTCTTTGCCTCTCCCAGCTCAGTGACCTGCAGTCTATACCAAACCAAACTTCTTTCGGTGAGAAACACCCAGCTAAATTAAACAAAAGAACCTTCTAATCCCCACAGTACATCTTTATTGCAACAAAGCATGCTTTGGGATGTTCTCAAACAGAAATGTAAACTAATTATTTTACCTTCAATTTACCTCTTTGATTCTATAATCCATATGAATAATTGCCATCACTAATGGAGCTTTAAGATCCTTCCCTCCCTCCCAGTATTGATGGCTCTGTTAAGGAACTCTCTTGTTTATAATGGGCTTTCAACGTTTCTTCATCTGGAACTACATAAACAATTTAAATCCTCTATTGAAGTAATGATATACCTTCTGGCTTCATTACAAGCTTAAAGATGGGTCATCCATCGTTCAACACCGTCACACTCTACGAGCAGGATTTTCTGGTCCTGCCCACTGCTGGGATTGTCCGGTCCTGCCAAATGTCAATGGACTTTTGGTTGAGCCGCCGTATCTCCTGCGGCAGGTCCCACCATGGCAGGGCCGGAAAATCCCAGCCTATCTCTGACCTTGTAAGACAAAGACAGGTTAATTAAACCTATTCTTCCTTTGCCTTTAGGTGAGGGTTGTTTATCAGTTTCCTAACCAGGCTTTTCTATTAATCTTACGTTTAACATTTTAATCTCCAACCTAAAAGTTATAACTCAAATATTAATATAAACTATGAAACTAAATGATTATGACAAGTGACTTTTCACTTGTGCTCCAGAATTCATTTAAAGGTGTCTTAAGAGATGACCCATTTTGTCAACCAATACATTATGATCAGAACTAAGTCTGAAAGCATCGTGCGAGTTAGTTGCTCCCCACCTTTCGGAGTAGTTTGATATTGTCCAGCCAGACTGTCTTAAGTCTAGGAGCAAAGGAATATTGTGTCTCCTTGAAGAATCTGTTTAGTAAATCAGGACACACTTTGAGGATGTTCACCATCAGGTCAGCCACCAGCGCATCTGTTGTAGCTGTTTTCAAGCTCAACAGAAATCTCAGCAGTACCAGGTTTCCTCCCCTGCAAGTGCAATCACAGTCCGCAATTAAAAGAAAAAAAAAATGATCTTTTTAGATCTGCAGGTGATCCATTAATGAACCCCAGTAAGTTCAAGGGTGACATACAAATTACAACTAAATAAGAAGCAGTTAATGATAATGGCCACTTTCTGCATTATAACATATATCCCCTAAAATCTGAGAAACCAAGTAAAGCTAGACAGACGTGTTACAACCCATGGATAAGCACCTGGTGAAAACCAAGGACAGGCCAAATGGAAATACCCTCCTCTAGTAGCTTAACCTCCATGAATCCAGGTGGCACCACAAAAAAGCTATTCACCTCAACTACTCCCTATGGCAGGCGATTCCACATTCCCACCATTCTCTGGGTAAAGAGATTTCTTCTGAATTCCCTATTTTCTTTCTTGGTAGTGTCATGAAACTACCATTTTTTTCTCCATTATATTAGTGTGGTTTATTGTAAAGTAGGTTTATGGCTGAGAGTGTGGATGGTTGTGTAGCTGATTTAATTGAATTATAGTCAGATAGACTGCAAGCTTGAAATTATCAAAAGAAGTTAGGGGTAAAAAGCATTTGAAATGCTAATGAGTAAGCATGGATGAGGTCAATTAGGAATTTTGGGATTTGTTATAGTCTTAAGTAGCTGTAATCTTATGTATGTGCTTGAAATCCTCTCTTTTGTTAATAAATGTTTTAATTTAGTTTTTAAAATCTCTAAAGTAGACTCATTACTTCTGATTTCAGTGCACAAATCTTCTCATAATAAATACAAATTGCTAAACCGCTGTGATAATGTGGCCAAGTTTCCCTTGTGGATTTGCTCCATCTGGCACATCACCTGCCACATCAGAACAAAACTGGGGGCTCTTTGCAGGGTTTTAAAAATTATTTGATTGGCTTGGAGTTGGTGAATCTGAAGACAACAAGTAAAAGAAGCACATTGAACTCAGGGGTTGGTGTTGAGAGATGTTAAAATGGTGAGACTGCAAAAATGGCTTTATCCAAAGCTAAGGCTTTTCTGGGAGTAGAAGACACAACTCTGATTGGTTTACAAAAAGTATTTAAGTGTAAGTTAGCAGAATTGGCGGATAAGTTGCAGTTGAGGTTAAACTGTAGGGGCAAAGAAAGCAGATATAACTGAAGTGACAGCACAGCATTTGAAATTGGAAGGGATACCTGAAACTAGTGAGTCACAGCTGGAGGTAGTGATACTTCAGCTACAAATGAAGAAGCCTGAACATGAACAAGCAATGGAAATGAAAAAAACTGGAATTGGAAGCAAAAGAAGGAGAAAGAGCATTTCAAAGGGAGCAAGCAGAAAAACAGGAGAGAGAAAGGAAACAGGAAAAGGAATTAGCATTGGAGAAATTATTAAAGGAGGAAAGAGAGAAGGAAAGGGAGAGAGAATGTCAGCTTAAAAAGCTGGAAGTTAAAAAAGAGATCTTAAGAGGCTGAGGGAGGTTCTGAGGATGAGAGGACCAGTTCCAGTCGAAAGCCCAGTAGGGAGATGTTTAAATTTGTGCAGGTTCTTCCAAAGTTTGAGGAAAGGGAGGTAGAGGCATTCCTTATTTTGTTGTGATACTGTGGCCAATTTTCCTTATGTGGGTTTGGTCTGCCTGGCACACATCACCTGCCATGCCATAACAGTGGCTATCTTACATTGATGGTCTCTAGTTTTGCTCTTCCTCACAAAGAACACTTTTGCTAAGCAAAGGGCACTCGCCCACAGCAGCTACTTTATTGCATTTGCAAAGGACACAAGCTGTTTTATGGAGACACAGAGTCTATGGAGCTCCCAGAGACAGTGGCTAAAATAAGCCCAGGTTGAAACCAGCAAGGTCACATGACCCAGCTCTTGGGTGTGAAATATACTGGATTCGAACAGTCGGAGGGACTGCCTCAGGGTCAGAAGGGGCAACAGCCCTGCACCCCCCACCCTTTCTCTGATACCTCTCTCATCAAAGCTGAGCTGTTTCTGATTTGAAAACCCAACAGAAGATTTCATTACTGCAAACCAAGAGTTCTTAAAGGAGGATTCTGAATTAACACCACTGTCTCCAAGAGAGGGGAGCATCAACCAGTCACAACTGCAGAATGACTGCTCCAATGAGAAAGCCAAGTACCAGCAGCAACTGTGGAAAGTGACCCTTCAGCTGTAGGCAAGCATCCAAACAATCCATGAATAATTTTTCTGACTTTACCTTTTTCACTTGGCCAAATTTTAACATCTGATACTCTGTGAAGTTTTATTTCTTTTTTCGCCTGAGGTTGTACCATGTGTTGTTTTTGCATTAATGGGTAGTTGGACATATTTGTACATTTAAACCTTTTTGTTATGAATTTCTGTAACTTTACCTGAGTGACTTTTAGTAATACTAACTCCTTACTTTTTAATTGAAGGAATCTGGCTGGCTTATTTCTTATACTGAGCTACACACAGTTAAGCATATATACTGAATTAACAATACAGCATCACTTCCTTTTTAAATTCAAACTCTGTTATAACCAACCCAGGAGCGGGCCAAAGAGAGTAGTCAGTTCACCCCTAACCTGGTCGTGATACTCTGAAGAATTCATTGAGATTAGTCTAGTAAGACTTTTCCTTTTCAAGTTAATGCTGATTATTTATTCCTATATTTTTTGGTTTTAGATGTTTTCTATTTTTTCCTTTAGTAGGGATTCTATTCCTGAAGATAACATAGAACGGAATCCAAAGGTCTTCTCTAGGGACATTAACAGTAAAGGGTTTGTCAGCGAAGCAATGGGGCTGTTAAGGCACCAAAATGGAGATTTACAAGTGGAGGTAGAGGAAGTGGCTGAGATACTAAATGAGTACTTTGCATCAGTGATTACCAAGGAAGAGGGCTTTGCCAAATCTATAGTATCATTAGCAAATAGCAAGAGTTTTTCCTTGTCTACCTTATCTAAGCCTATCATAATCTCATATATCATAATCTCGTACACCTCTTCCTTGTTCCAAGGAGAATCCCAGCCTTTTCTACCGAACTGTGTTACTAAAATCCTATTCTTGGAACCATTCTGGTAAATCTCCTCTGCACCCTCTCAAAGACCTTCACCACCTTCCTTCTCCTTTGAGTAGGCAGAGCAGGCAAAGATGAGATTTGATAGAGCTGTTTATAATCATGAGTTGTTTAGATAGAGTTAATAAAGAGAAACTGCTTCCAATGTCTGAAGGGATGATAATGAGAGGGCACAGATCTTAGGTGATTGGCAAAATGAGGAAAAATCTTCTTACACTATGAGTTGGTTAGGGTTTGGAATGAACTGCCTGATGGGGTGGTGGAAACAGATTCAATGGTATCCTTCAAAAGGAAATTGAATAAATACTTGGAAGGAGAAAAAAAAACTGCAGGGATATGGGGAAAAAGTGGTGGGCCTGAGAGACTAACTGGATTGCTCTTCAAAAGAGTTGGTGCAGACTCTATGATCTGGATTATATGTTCCCTCTCCGGCATCTTTGAAGGCAGGGAGAGGGGCATGCAAAATCCAGCAGGCAACCGGCCTGCTGCCGCTTGCCCGCCCCTGCCCCCACCACAGTTTTACCAGCGGAGGGAGTGGTGTTAGGTGGCTTGCCTGCCAGTGAGCCAATTGAGGCACTCAAGTGGGCAATTAGGAGGAAAGGCTGTGCTTCAGCATCAATTGACCTTGAGTCAATACATTGAGTAATCTACCAAAATTCTAATGTTAAGAATGGTTTACCGTAAGTTACATATTGTGCATACAGAACATTTTCCTGATATAATATTTTCAGTTGGAAAAGCTAAGATAAGAAGTGGCTGGCACAATGCTGCCATTAGTGAGATCCTTACCTTTTAGCTGTACCCAGACTAGAATCATAGAAATTGATGCCATGTTTCAAAGAGCAGCAGAGATCAATCAAGAAACTGTGTACAACTTCTCGAACCAAGTCTCTCCCGGCCACTAAGGAATATTGGGCACTCTGTCAGGATTTAAGTAAGATTCAAAAGCTCACTTTATAGTACCTTTATATAGTATTACATAGCACTTGCAGCAGAGAAATAGGTTATTGTGTCTAACTGGTCCATGCCAGTGTTTATTTTCCACATGAGGCTCCGTCCCCCACATCTCACCTTATTAATATACCCTTTCCCTCTCATGCATCTATCTTCCCCTTAATTGCATTTATGCTGTTTGCATCTACTACTCCACATGGGAGTAAGTTCCACATTCCAAATATTTTCTGGCTAAAGAAGTTTCTCCTGAATTCCTTACTTTATTTTGTTCATTTGTGGGATGTGGACATTGCTGGCTAGGCCAGCATTTATTGCCCATCCTTAACTGCCCTCAAGAAGGTGGTGGTGAGCTGCCTTCCTGAACTGCTGCAGTCCATGATATAGGTACACACACAGTGCTATCAGAGAGAGAGTTCCAGCATCTTGACGCAGCAACAGTGAAGGGACGGCGATATATTTCCAAATCAGGATGGTGAGTGGCTTGGAGGGGAACTTCCAGGTGGCGACATTCCCATGTGTCTGCTGTCCTCGCCCTTCTAGTTGGTAGTGGTTGGGGTTTGGAAGGTGCTGTCCAAGGAGCCTTCCTGCATTGCATCTTGTAGATGGCACATACTGCTGCCATAGTGCGTCGGTGGTGGAGGGAATGAATGTTTGTGGATGGGTGCCAATCAAGCGGGCTGCTTTGCTTAGATGGTGTCAAGCTTCTTGAGGGTTTTGGAGCTGCACTCATCCAGTCAAGTGGAGAATATTCCATCACACGTGTGACTTGTGCCTTGTAGATGGTGGTCAGACTTTGAGGAATCAGGAGGTGAATTACTTGTCGTAGGATTCCTGGCCTCTGGCCTGCTCTTATATGGCTAGTCCTGTTCAGTTTCTGGTCACTGGTAACCTCCAGGATGTTGATAGTGGGGGTTCAGTAATGGTAATGCCTTGAATGTCAAGGGGTGATGGTTAGATTATCTCTTCTTGGAGATTGGCACTTGTGTGGCAAGAATGTTACTTGCCACTTGTCAGCCCAAGCCTGGAAATTGTTCAGGTCTTGCTGCATTTGGACATGGATTGCTTCAGTATCTGAGGAGTCGCGAATGGTGCTGAATATTGTGCAGTCATCAGTGAACATCCCCACTTCTGACATTATGATGAAAGGAAGGTCATTGATGAAGCAGCTGAAGATGGTTGGGCTGAGGACATTACCCTGAGGAACTCCTGCAGCAATGTCCCGGAGCTGAGATGACTGACCTCCAACAACCACAACCATCTTCCTCTGTGCTAGGTATGACTCCAAACTGCAGAGAATTTTCCACCTGGTTCCCATTGACTGCAGTTTTGCTAGGGCTCCTTGATGCCACACTGTGTCAAATGCTGCCTTGATGTCAAGGGCAGTCATTCTCAACTCACCTCAGGAGTTCAGCTCTTCTGCCCATGTTTGAACCAAGGCTGTAACGAGGTCAGGATCAGAGTAGTCCTGGCAGAACCCAACTGAGCGTCAGTGAGCAGGTTAATGTTAAGCAAGTGCCACTTGATAACACTGATGGTGACCCCTTCCATCACTTTATTGATGGTGGAGAGTAGACTGATGGGGCAGTAATTGGCCAGGATGGATTTGTCGTGCATTTTGTGTGCAGGACATACCGGGGCAATTTTCCATATTGCTGGGTAGAGGCCAGTGCTGTATCTGTACTGGAACAGCCTGGCTAGGGGTGTGGTAAGTTCTGGAGCACAAGTCTTCAATACTATTGCTGGATTGTTGTCAGAGCTCATAGCCTTTGTAGTATCCAGTGTCTTCAACCGTTTCTTGATATCATGTGGAGTGAATAGATTAGGCTGGCGACTGGCATCTGGTGACTTCCAGAAGAGGCCAAGATGGATCATCCAATTAGCACTCCAATTGTTGCAAATGCTTCAGCCTTATCCTTTGCACTGATGTCCTGGGCTCCCCCATTACTGAGGATGGGGATATTTGTGGAACCTCCTCCTTCAGTGAGTTGTTTAATTGTCCACCAGCATTCACGTCCGAGTGTGGCAGGACTGTCGAGCTTAGATCTTGGGGGTGGCATTGTCACTAGACCGTTAATCCAGAAACCCGGGGATAACACTCTGGAGACCCGGGTTTGAATCCCACCGTGGCAGATGGTGGAATTTGAATCCAATAAAATTCTGGAATTAAAAGTCTAATGATGACTATGAAACCATTGCCGATTGTCATAAAAACCTACCTGGTTCACTAATGTCCATTAGGGAAGGAATTCTGCTGCCCTTACCTGGTATGGCCTACATATGACCCACAGCAAAGTGGTTGACTCTTAAATGCCCTCTGAACAAAGACAATTGGGGATGGGCAATAAATGCTGGCCAACGCCCACATCCCATGAACAAATTAATAAAAAAAATCTGATCCGTTGGTTGTGGAATCGCTTAGCTGTGTCTATCACATGCTGCTTGGCATGCAAGTAGTCCTGTGTTGTAGTCTCACCAGGTTGACACCTCATTTTTAGGTATGCCTGGTGCTGCTCCTGGCATGGCCTCCTGCACTCTTCATTGAACCAGGGTTCAATGGCTTGGTGATAATGGTAGTGATATGCCGGGCCATGAGGTTACAGATTGTGGTTGAGTACAGTTCTGCCAATGGCCCACAGTGCCTCATGGTTGCCCTGTCCTGAGCTGCTAAATCTGTTTGAAATCTATCCCAACTAGCTCCTTCGACAGTACCTTCCAAATCCATGCCCAATACCACCTAGAAGGACAGCAAATAGATGAGAACACCACCACCTGGAAGATCCCCTCCTAGTCACTCACCATCCTGACTTGGAAATATATTGCCGTTCCTTCACTGTCACTGGGTCAAAATTCTGGAACTCCCTTCCTAACAGCACTGTGGGTGTGCCTACACCACATGGACTGCAGCAGTTCAAGAAGGCAGCTCACCACCACCACCTTCTCAAGGGCAACTAGGGATGGGCAATAAATGCTGGCCCAGCCAGCACAGCCCACATCCCATGAATGAATAATTTAAAAAACTACTTTATAAGTTTAAAATAAAGATGTCTATGCCTCTGTGAAAATTCCTGATAAAGGATTTTTCTTTTACCCTGTTAATGTATTAGGGAGTTAAATCACAACCAACTGATTTAATCACAAACATGCTCTATTAGAGGCAATCATTAGTGTCTGAATTTTCTTAAACATTAAGCAGTTATTCAAAAACTTACAACACATTGAAATATAATATTCCACAAAGAAAAAGTACTCTCACTGCATGATAAGGGTATTATAGTGCTAGAACTAACATGCCTACCTCAACACTGGTACAAGAAGTTCATTCCATTTATTGGTGTTGCTTGTCAAAACAGCCTTACCACAGATTACCCCAGACAGAGAGGAGCTTGAAGGGCGGGAACAGGTTAAATTGCAGTGACTAGTAAGAAGGGAGTGGGGTCAGACATGGCAGTAACAGGTCACAGTTCAAGTATATTGATCCGATAACATATAAATCAAACCTTTAGAATTAAAAGAGACTCACCTTGTCAACATTTACATGGACATCAACAATTCCACGCCAGTGATATAATGATGCAATATGGTTCAAAACACCTACGTTGAAAAGACGAACCTTCTGTGTTTTACTTATGGCTTTATTTTGGACAACCTAGAAGACAGTAATGAAAAGAAACTATTTTTATCTCATTAATTACACATTTAAACTGAGAACCTTAAGAGGTTGAAGGTGACACAATTAAAAAAAAAATCCAGGGCTTGCACCCACAATTTTCAACACATAGGAATACATTTCTCCAGTTAATGTTCACAAAAAAGTCAGTCTGAGTGAAAGCCTGTTTCTCACTTGCTCCAAATTTCCACTCTCAGTAGCAACCAAGAAAAAATATACACGACAATCTCAGCTGAACCATGATAAAAAGTGTGAAGGATGAGCGACTCCAGAACGCTTCCCAATGCAGATTGACAGCAGCATTGGTAGAAACCTAGCTTAAATGTATGGAGGTTAATTTGAAACCCGTAATTTTTTTAAACTGTTATTTTTATAATATCTTTGATTTGGGCACCTGATGTACAATATATACATACACAATTTATAAAAATGTATACTGCACTGCATTATTAAATTTCTCATCCTTTCTTGTTCAATGTTTTTCTTATTCATAAACTAAAGGCCCAGATTTTCTTGTCAGCAGCCACTGAACGTCCAAACAAATATGTACTTACCTAGTTTGTAGGCTGCAGTGAAAACAACTTCTTCCTGCAGCGGAGCCTACAGTCAGGACAAACAGCGAGGTCTTCCAGCATGATGTAACGCTGGCAAAACTATGCCCCCTTGTGACGTCAAGACCTGAAGTCATGCACCTGGGGTCAGTCTTCAGCTCAATGACAGGCAAGTTGTTTTTAAACATGATTTTTAAATATGTAACAACTGCTATGACACTTTTAAAAACTGTCGTAAGCTTCTAAATAATTTTAACACTTTTATAAGTCTTTAAAAGGCTGCTGGGATCTGTCCTGTGGGTATCAATGCTCCCCACACCCGCTGGTTCTTCTTCCCCCTGTTCCTCCTTCATCCCTGCCGTCACAACCCCGGCTCCTCTCCCCCATCCCGGCCTCACCAGCTCCTCAGTCTCACTGATATTGAAAACAGCACTTGATGGAAGGGAAAAATCTCAGGTGGTTTCATTATTTTTTTACATCTGCTATTGTTGGGAAAGGAAAATCCAGGCCAATAACATATAATTTCCTGTAATTTTTGCCTTAAACGCATCATGGTGAAGGCAATGGCTTTATATGTCAGTACCACACTGCAGCTATAATATTTAAAGTGCAAAACTTTGTTGATAATGAAATGGAAATTGTAACAATAGTGAATAAGTCACATTTTTGTGACCTGATGGTGTGATTAAGGCATCACTGCAAATGAGCTGATCAGTAAATTTCACCAACAGGAGTTTTACACTTCATGTTACCTTTGCCTACTTTAACAATGACAGCAAAAAAATAATTAGGTGCCAGCAAGGCAACATTGATAACTTCCTGGTAATAATACATTATCTTTGAAAGCTTTGCTAAAATAAGGATCAAGATTCCCAGATGTCCAATGAAGATTTGAGCTGAAAAATAAGTAAAATAGAAGTTCAGTATCCAGACTGACAAACCTTTGCTTTTAAAGTTGACAAAAGTAAATTTATGACAGAAATCCGATCTTCTTTTAGTCCAGAAGTGAAAATATCTGTAATGAAATCTTTAAAAAAAATGCACAAATTAGGTCAATATGATTTTTAACCAGTAACTGTTTGATTATTGTTACAACCTTTCTTGTCTTCATTTTATGGTTGCCACTATTCCCAACTTTCTTCTCTATTTTTCTCAAGCTTCAGAGACACTGTTGTACACGCTCCTTCAACCACGTGCATTTTAATCAAGATTTATTGCTTGGTTTTCTACCCTAACACATCTTTTTCGGAAAGATTTCAAAGCTATTGAACTTCAGCCCTTTCCTCTTTTAATTTCCAAGCTGGTCACCTCATATTGATATACCTACTTTACTCTCCTTCTCTTTTTAACCTTGGCTGTATCCTGTGCTGTAGCCTTATAGTCTTCACCATAAGTTTCTCAACAATAACAAAAATTTATTTGCACAAACTGCCTGGAAACTATTTTGATAGTTTTTAATGCGGATATATTACAAGACTGAAAATACCTTTTAACTCCAGGACTTGGCTAATAATATTGTGGTCACCAGCAATTAGAAATGAAACTGCGAACTGGATATATGCCACGCGGACATCAGGCCTCCCCTATAGAAAACAAACACATTGTCTTTAAGAATATTAATTGCAAAGCCATTTCCTATATTAATGCCTACATGGCTGCTTTTACCACAGCTAAAAATGAGTTATTTAACATTTTTTTTAAACTTAAAAACTCTCAGCATATCTGTTTATTGCAGGAATGACAAAGAAATATAGCCAGTCTTAGAAATGCCCATACACAGAGCTACTGTTGCAAGTACCTGTGAAACATACCAATAAAGGACTGAATGCTAGAGTTACCAGACTCTTGAAAAACATGAAGAGTTTCTTCAGTTGCCAAGGAGCTTATCAGAATATTGTAGCTTTCAGGAGGAAAAGCAGTCAGCAATCAACCACACTGAGTACACTGTCAAGTAGCTGGATATGAAATTAAGCTATTAGACATAAGCAGCTACATACAGCTATATATATAATAATATATACTGGTAATGAGACATAAAGAACTGGTATCCTACAATATCGAGATTTGTATAATGCTGTATGAACACTTACAGTTGTCAGCAAATCCAAAGTACTTATCACATTTAGCTTGGTGTCCTAAACCATGTGCTGCTTTGACTGAATTACTTCATCAATATTGAATTGAGCTATTGTTGTGCAGCAACACAAAGTGTTTGTGTATATTATTATATACTTTTTATGAACAAAGAACCTGGAGAGATATGGAATGATTCTGTTACCTTTAAATTTAACCACAGCTTGCATGAATGCTCTGCAGATATGCTTCCCTTATTTCACATCAAACAACTATATATTTTCTATTACACTTTTCTGAAGTAGTGTGTTATCGTCAGCAAATAGGAAAATAGTACACAGAGTGCTCAAACATTTTTAATATCTTCCCGATTGATCAATGCCAATGCCAAACAGGGGCATTTAAGGGGACTGTAAGAGTTCCTATTGGCATCTTCAAAACAAATCAGTGCTAAAATGATGATCACTTGAATAATTTACAAAATGTTGCACTTTTAGTGAGGGATTGAGATTTCTAGTCAATTTAAGTCAACTTGTTTGTAACCAACAGCAACATCTACTGGGCTTCTGAAGAGTGTGTTTCTTTTCTCTTATGAAGAAACTGATTCTTGTTACAGCTTGATTCTATAAGACATTCAGTGCCTCATTCATTGTCCATTCTTCATGTGTGGGCATATAAAAAACGTTACAAAACGGTGCATCGGATCTGAGCATGATTCTCTCCTCACTCTATCTCCACATATACACACATTCCAGAAGTGCTTCTAGTCATTTAGAAGTGGGTAGCTCACCCAATTCTGTTATCTCCTCCAACGCCTAGGGGCCAACTGTAGCACTCCTAACACTCCTTCTGCTGACATCAACTGACAGTGCAGACCAATGACTGAACTTGGAATCCCGAAGGTCTAAACCCTTCATCCACTTAGGGATTGGGAAAGCCCAAGAAGGCATTTTAATTCTGAGACTGTGAATGTTAGTTCATTTACCACACCTCAGAACTAGTTCACTTTTTGACATGTATCAAAATGAATACTTTGGACTGAATTTTTGGCTCGTTGGGCGAGCACAATCGGTGGGACTGGAAGCGGATGTGAAATACATGTTTTGGAACAGACAAGTCCAAAAATTGCCTCAGAACCTTATCACCAGATAAAATACCACATACTAAAAAAGACCCAATTCTGATGAAAGGTATTGTTTTGTGCTAAGGCACAACTTTGCAATTATCTGTCTAATGCCTGTAATAAATGGTGTAATACTCTTCTCAACTGTTGAACATAATCATCATTACAAATATCAAACTGTATTTATAAGTACAGGTTAAACCATTACAGAATAAAGCACTTACCGTTTTTTCTCTCTTTTTCAATAAGTATGGCAGCATTTTGCTGTTGAAATCAAATTGGCTCAAGAAGTCTCGGGCAGCATCTGGACCTTGGCTCACCATTGCAGACATTAAACCCAAGCACACTCGGGAATACCTATTGCAAAAAATAAATCAAATTGAATATAGTAAAACAGAAAGCACTTGTTTTATGAGGAATACATTGTTGTGACTGGGTTTATTTTACATGGAATTACATTTCCATCAAATTCTATATTTCAAAACACAACTGGGCCAGTCCAGTTTAGTGTTGTGGCAATATACCATCATCAATAACAGACCTGTAACCATGCTACTTCACCATGATGTTATATAGCTCAAAATATGCTCCCAGCCACAAACTAAACCTAGAATGAAAAATAATGCACAGTGGTATTGCAGTTTCTCACCATTTAGGCGAACAGAATGTGGAAATTTTATTCACACCAATGGCCCAGATCTTCCGGTCAGTGGAGAGGGTGCATCCAATGCGGACTGCGATTTAATCTTCCCACTTACCATTTTATGCCGGAGCTTTTGCACCTCCAATACCAGCTCCAGCAGGGATGCAAGGATGGTCAAGTGTAATTCAAGCGCAGCCATGCCCCCTTTTCTTGTCATGAACTGAAGACACCCTCTTCAAAGTCTGTCTTCAGTTCATTGACACAGTTTTTAAATGAACCTGTCAACTTGAACTGAACAACCTTGCTCCACTGACAATGCTAACTCCCCACGCCTCCTTACCCCTGACAATGCTCAACCCACTCACCCCCGACAGTGTTCACTCCCTCCGACAATGCTCAACCCACTCGCCCCCGACAGCGTTCACTCCTTCTGACAATGCTCAACCCACTCGCCCCCGACAGTGTTCACTCCTTCTGACAATGCTCAACCCACTCGCCCCCGACAGTGTTCACTCCCTCCAACAATGCTCAACCCACTCGCCCCCGACAGTGTTCATTCCCTCTGACAATGCTCAACCCACTCGCCCCCGACAGTGTTCACTCCCTCCAACAATGCTCAACCCACTCGCCCCCGACAGTGTTCACTCCCTCTGACAATGCTCAACCCACTCGCCCCCGACAGTGTTCACTCCCTCTGACAATGTTCAACCCACTCGCCCCCGACAGTGTTCACTCCGTCCAACAATGCTCAACCCACTCGCCCCCGACAGTGTTCATTCCCTCTGACAATGCTCAACCCACTCGCCCCCGACAGTGTTCATTCCCTCTCTTCGCATAATGTGGAGGTTGTGCTTCAGGACATTGACAACAATGTGGAAGAGATCCTGCAGATAATCCCTTCACTGATGATATGGTGATCACAGCATTGTCCCGTAGTGTTCCCTTGAGAATGTTTGACACTGACACCTTTACAGACAGCATGACAGCTTATAAATACTGTCTTGGATATGAAATCATCTTCAATTTGTTGAATCCTGATCCCAAATTCCACAATGTTTGCTGGGATATTGAATGCGCCATGAGTAATTACATGCAACCCTTTGTGGGCAAGCTGTCATTTATCGCTAACTTTTCCTGACTGTCACATGGTCCTGGATGTAACAGCATGCTTCGATTAGGCCTTATCCAACTTTTCTCTAAACAAGGACTGCCTGCCCCTAGGTGATCAATCCAGTCCAAGCCAAACTGGGGTCCAGCGTTGCTTCAAGCTACCTGATTTTAAATTTCCTACTCTACGCTCCTGAATATTCTTGACAGTGTTCACTGCCTTCCCTCACCCCATGAAAATGCTCAACCACCAACCCCCCAACAAGATGGAAACCAGGGGTTGGGGAAGGTGAGTCAGGAGAGGGGAGGGTGAAGGGGCGAACACTGTTCAGAGGTGGAGGGCTGAGCATTGTCTGGCGGGGGTGGGTGGACGAACACTGTACAGTGTAGGGGCGAACACCGCCAGGAAGAAAGTGAAAACATTGCCAGAAGAAAGGTGTGGGGGTGGGGGCGGTCACTGTCGGTGGGGGGGTGGTGAACATTGCTATGGGTTCTGGAGTGCTTTGACCCCTCCATCTGATTTATTTTAGAGTTATGCTAGTTTTGTATCTGCTAACAAAAACTCTAAATAAATCCGTGTAAAAACCAGGTTAAGTATACTGCAAACAGCCCAAGTCTGTGCGGTTCTGGCCATCTGATTGCACTGTCGTTGGAATCACGGAACAATCTGGGCAGGATAAAACCAGCAATTGGAAGTTTAAACTTCCCACATAAGTTCCACGGATGTGTATACGTCGGGACTTCCTCAGGGTCAAGAGGTGGATCAGCAACGCAATTTGACTTGGAGGCCTCACCCATTATCGGAAGATTTGAGCAATTATTCTTTACTGAACAAGTAAAAAAAAAAAATCACATTGCAACAACATTACAATTTTGAGGGCCAAGTGACCACATTAGAGTAATGTACATGTATTGACCTCCAAAATGTGCAATTGTGTTATTCCAGTTTCAGTCCAGTTCCTGATCCTTGAATCCATTGTGTTTATTGATTCCCATTGGCTAGAATTCCTAATCTAGGAATCAGTTACATTCAAAATCTGCATACAAGCATAAAAATATCTCCAAATGGTGTGCTTCATCAACGCTCATCACAGGAAATATAATAAATCTGCTGCTATAATTCACCAACAAACAGTAACATTTTTGAGAGGTCTGATCAATCGCGAAAACGGGCTTACCTACCTATCTTCCCTTCCAAGTTCTGATAAAATGACTAACTAAAATGCTAATCTGTCCTCTCTTTTCGGGTGCCTGCATATCATAGAATCTTAGTTCAGGAGGTCTTTATTCGGCCCATCGTGCCTGTGCCAGCTCTTTGAAAGAGCAATCAAATTAGGAATGTACTCTGGATCACAAAAACTCGCTGCAAAGAAAAAATCCTCACCATCTTCCCTCAGCTACGTACTTTCAGCACTTTCTAATTTTAATTTTCATCATTTGCAGGCTTTTCTCTTAATCGCTATTTCAAGTATTGGCTAATTAATATATAGAGTAGATGTATTTTTCTTTGAGTTTTGTTTAGAAGAATGGCAGCACCATTACCTCCTAGTCAAAAGGTTACATGTTCATGCTCCACTCCTGGATTTGAGCATCTAACATAGGTGAATAATTCAGTGCAATACTGATTGAGTGCTGCATTGCTATCATTCAGATCAGGCTTTAAACCGAGGCCCTGTCTTCCTGTTTAGAGGGGTGTTAAAGATGTCATATCATTTTCAAAACAGAGTGGGAAATTCTCCCATTATCTTGGCCAACTGCAAATTAATCTTATATGTATTTGCTGTTTGAAGAACTTTACAGTGTACAAATTAGCTGCTACTTTTGACTATAAAACAACAATAATGATGCTCAAAAATAATCCACTGCTTCCAAAGTGCTTGGGACTTTGAGAACTTAAAGGGTCTGTATAAGTGCAAGCTCTTTCTTTTTAAACATTGTACCACAGATAAATGTACTAGATCAGAAAGAGAGAAGCACATAGAAAATTTGAACATACATAATGCTCTGAACAATTTGTGACTGAGTTTTGGGATTATCTACAGCAAAGAACTATAAATGCTGCCATACAACTCCTTTATTAGTAACTGTCAGCTTACTCTGCAATACTGACCTGTGACTTGCTGAGTAGAGTGCCATATATATTAACTTCATGTGATTATGCAGCAATGTCTTCACTATGTTCATCCCCACTGCACTAAAATGTGTAAGGTCACTGGCGGTCCTCAGCAAAATGGCCTCCAAAGCTTGAAAAATCAGAACCATCTGAAGGACAATGTAGAAACGGAAAGATTTTTGCCATGATTATTTTCCATTCATGAAGCTCCTAAACGACATTTGGTTGAGATATTATGGCTAACTGCTTGACTATTGGATCTCCCATGGCACTGGTCCAGCAAGTTGGGTGAATTACTGTTCTATGATGAGCACAAGGTCGTGTGGCAAGCAAAAGTTTATTCTGCTGCTGTGTTTAAGCTAACCTACCCTTTAAAGCTTCAAAGTCAGACTGTACTGGGGAACGAAACTTGCTGGTTGGCAGATGTCTAAGTTTTCAACTATAGGCCAGAAGAAACCAGCATGAAATGATCACTTTTCCATACTTTTGGCACCTTGAAGTATGGCCAGAAGATTTATATTGCCAGTTAATAGATAGATGTGTTTCCCTCGACAGTGGGGAGACCAAACACAGATTGGCTGATTGTTTTGTGGAACAACTTCATTCAGCGCACAAATATGCTTGCTTCCGGTCACGTCATTTTAATTTTCCATCTCACTCCCACCATGATTTCTATGGCCTTGGCATCCTACACTGTTCTAATGAAATTCAACCAAAGCTTGAGGAACAGCAGCTCATCTTTCAGTGGGGCACATCACAGACTTCCAGAATCAACATTGAGTTCAACCATTTCAAATCATAACCAGCGCACAATTTTTTTCAGACAGTAGCTGTTTGCATTGACTCCATTGGTGCCATTTACACCTCCTCTAGACCCATCTTTTGTTTTTTCCCTCGTCCCATTGCCATCTATTTTTGCTTTGCATCATCATCCATTTTATCATTTAATTTCTCATGCATTCCATCCGTTTGATTCATTCCTCCCGCCACCCCTTTCATGGCCTTTGTAATTCCTTAAAACCTGTCACACGTTTAACCTTTTTCTGGTACTGATGAAAGGCCATCAACCTATAGACAAAGCAAAAAGTTGGAAACACAAAGGCCTGAATTTTCCGCCTAAGGTTGGGACCCAGATGTGCGGGTTAAAGCAGGTCCCCAGCTCACACTTCCCAGGAGCAGACTGGCCTTGGCAATTTTACCACAGGCTGTCCCCTAATCAACCACCTATGAGCCCACCGTCTAATTAAGGATTAGAGGGCCAGCAGTTCTGAAGCCTCAGCAGTGCCATTGGGGTAGGTGGTTATTGCTGAGGACTAGAGAGATCTTGAGAGCTAGGCCAGATAAGATTAAAAAAAAATTTTCAATCATATGGCAATTGTCGGAGGGGAAACCCTCTGAGGAGATTGCTGGGGATGCAGGGACTGCCTTCCCTACATGTGGTCCCTTCTTTGGGCCATCGAGCATGGCCCCTACCTCTTCCCAGGGTGCCGCAGGGAGGCTGTCTCCATTTAGCAAACGTCCTCATGTGATGGGGTGGGGGTGTCACCCCACCATCAGTAAACTGTCAATGGCACCATAAAATGGCCTTAAATTACTGTAATCAGCTGCTGCTCCTTTGACTAGGTAGGCTCTCTGCATCCAGTCCCACCGCTTGGAAAATGTCCCGGCAACAAGACTGTGTTGTGGAGCCGATCCGACAGAGCTCCCTGTGATTTCAGCGCCCCCTACCCTGCCTCCTTGGCGCTGGCAAAATCCTGGCCAAAATCTGTAATTGACCAGATTATCTCACGATTCAAGTGTACATAATGTGAACAATTCAGACACTCAACTAAACTTTGCTAGTGACAAGACTGAAAAGTGCAAAATGACTGCAGCAAGTATGCAATTAAAACATTATATCTCACATTAAACATCAACGATATTTACCTCATTTTCTGGCCGACCCCCTCCATCAAGAAGCTTAAAGATTTCTGCACATTCAGCTGAAATTTTTATGTATCCATCCACAACATCATACAATTCAGAGCAAGGCAATTTCTTGGCTATGGAAATGAAGGTTGCTAAACCTGCAAGAAATAAATAAATGGAGTTTTAATGTTACAATGTATTACCCAAACTCATTGTTCACATAAAATGCAAATATTACAAATGTTAGAAATCAGGAATACAAACAGGAAATTATGGAAATGCAGAGCATGTCTTTTAGGTGCCAATGCTTCCTCAATGGTGCTGACAAAGCTTTAAGTTTCAGGTAAAGGTTTTTTTTTGTTCAGAGCTCGAGAAACCAATTGTGTACTTATAGTATTTTATTTTTAATTTCAGGCACGATCATCTAGTTCTGGTTGGAATACCTATCAAATTAACAGATTCCTACACAGTATCACAGCATCTTTTACAGTGCAGGAAGCCATTCGGCCCATTAAATCTACATTGGTTCTCTGAAAGAGCATTCCACCTAGTTCCACTCCCCTGCCTTATCCATGTAACCTACAACTGGAGAGCTGTCTATAAAAGTCCTCCTAAATGTTTTATCCCGACCAAAGTCCTTATAAAATGGCAGAAATACTTTCAAATTATGGTTCACTGCACATTTCCTCCCTCCTAATTTATTATTTTTTTAAAAAAGCAGCGTTACCATTGGTAACAGCCAGCTTCACGACATTTCTGCGGCCAGTTTAATCTCAACACCCAGCACCTCTTGTCTTGGCATTAATGGAGTGGAACTGTTGGGAGCTGAGGCTCAGTGGCAAAATCTAATACTTATGTGCTTGACCCCTGAAATAATGGAGATATTGCAGGAGCAGTAGGGGACAAAACCAAAGATTTAAGGATGGGGTAACTGAGAGGGTTGGATGAGTGTGATGCAGTTGATGTGGTGTATATGGATTTCCACAAAGCATATGATAAAGTGTCACATAATAGGCTTGCTGGCAAAGTTGAAACCCATGAAACATAAGGGACAGTGGCAACATGACATTGGCCGAATGACAGGAAAGAGTAGTGGTAAACGGTTGTTCCTTGGGCTACAGGTTTTCCCCATGGGCTGGAATTGGAACCACTTTTCTTCTTGATATAGATGAATGGCTTAGTGTTGGGTGTATGGGGCTCAATTTCAAAATTTGAAGATGATATAAAACTTGGAAGTATGGTAAACTGTGAGGAGGATTGCCATAGACTTCAAGAGGACATGGATAAGCTGGTGGAACGAGCAGACAGGTGGCAGATTAAATTTAACGCAGTGACTATAAAGTGACATGTTTTGATAGGAAGATTGAGGAGAGGCAATATAAAGGGCAGGTTTCTAAAGGGAATGCCGGAACGGGACAACAGTTGATATATGCACACAAATCATTGAAGGTGACAAGGCAGGTTGAGAAAGTGGTTAAAAAGAGCACATGGGATCCTGGGCTTTATAAATAGAGGCTGGAAGTACAAAAAGGGAATGATGATGAATCTTGATAAAACACTGGTTTAACCTCAACTGGAGTATTTTGTCCAATTCTGGGTACCATACTTCAGGAAGGATGTGAAAGCTTCAGAGAGAGTGGACTTATAAGAATGGCTCCAGGGATGCAGGACTTCAATTATGTGGATAGATTGGAGAAGCTGAGGTTTCTCCCTAGAGAGGAGAACGTTGGGAGGAGATTTGATAGATGTGTTCAAAATCATGAGGGATTTGCACGGAATAGGTAGAAATTGTTCCCACAGGCGCAAGTGTCAAAAATCAGAGGACTCCAAGTTAAAGCGATTGCTAAAAGAATCAAAGATCACAGAATCTTTAGAGTGCAGGAGGAGACAATCTGGTCCTTCGAATCTACACTGGCTCGCTGAAAGAGCAATATACCTAATTTCTTTCCCCTGCCTTACCCCTGTAACCTTGCGCATTCTTTCTTTTCAGATAGCAATACAATTCCGTTTTGAATACCTCGATCGAAACTGCCTCCGCCAGCCTTTCAGGAAGTTTGTTCCAGACTCCAACCACCCTCTGTGTAAAAAAAATTCTCCTCACATCACTTATGCTTCTTTTACCCATTATTTTCAATCCAAGCCCTCTAGTTCGTGATGTATGCTTAGTGGGAACAGTTTCTCATTATTTACCGTCCATACCCCTCAGGATCTTGTACTCAATGCCCCTATTAATAAAACCTAGGAGAATATGATGACATGAGAAAAAGCCTTTTTTTAATACAATGAGCTGCTAGGACCTGGAATGCACTGCCTGTGAGTATGATGGAGGCAGAATGTACTGCTTGTGTGTATGGTGGAGGGCAGATTCAATTATGCCTTCAAAAGAGAACTGGATAAACATTTGGAGGGAAAATTTTACGGGACAACTGGGAAGGAGTTTGGGAGTGGGACTAGCTGATTTGCAGACGAAATACACTTAACGGGCCAACTGGCCTTCTTCTGCACTGTAAGCAGTCTGTGATTCTATGACAAGGCCATTTTGCAGCCTTAACCATGAAACTTCCTTAAGAACTACTGGACAGTAGGCTGTACTGAGCCAAAGCAGATTCAGCCAGGTGGTCTGAAAGACAAGACCACAAATAGAATCAATTAACCTGCTCTTCAATTCCCTCGTATCACAGAGCTAGAGATTAATTATATCATTGTATTTATGTTTTCTCTTGTGTTTCACATATTCATAAATAACTTTTTCCCTAAACATTTCAGTTTCTTTTCAAATTAACATTGTCCAAGTTGTTTTATCGTTTCCTTCAGCAATAATGAGCCCGTCAGTGACCTGGCACCACTACTGTTGACAAATTGATGAATGTCAAGGTTTTGTCCCTTCATCTTGTGTCTTGCACAACCGAAGATCTCAGCAATAGAATGAACCATTTTTAGAAGTTACCAGCTCCGAAGACAGTAAGTTAAGTGCATTCCATTTTTGTAATATTTTGTAACCTTTCAGCATATGGGGTCAGAAAAGATTTGATTCTTCACCATTGCCCATTAATTAAGCAGTTGCTGCTCTCACCTTTCTCCACTCTCTCAGGGGTTTGTAACATGCTTTTAAACTGAGTCCCCGTGAACTCTATTTCCACAGTCTTGGCCGTTTTACTCTCGGTTGCGTGCATGTCAGGATCACTTCTCGTCCGTTTCTTCGCCATGTTTGTCCAGTAATCTGCGATGAAGATAAAAGCCGCCTTTCTAACTTCTCATCTGATACTTAAAGAGGGCCCCACATGGCAGCACCACAAGCGGAACTGTCCGTCCCCGTTTACATTCCGGGTGAGGAGCAGATATTCCCTCCGTGTCGTTCCTCTCAATGCTGAACGCAGAGAAAACCAATAACAGACTGATGTCTAAAAGTCTCAATAACCTCTTGTCATCCACATTTCGTTCAATTTACCCGATTCCCGTTTCAACTATAAAATGCAGGTCACCTCACACACTGAATAATGAACACAATTTTATGTTTTTGATGCACTAGGGTAATTAATTCCGCTTTTTGCAATCATAAATCTATCCCATTCTTACCGTCGACATTATCCTTATGTTGACAATCCCAATTCTAAACTAGGGACCTGTTCATCAGAGCTCTTCACAATTAACAAACTATCAGTGTGGCATTTTCAGTTACTAGGTTGCAGCATTTTTAAATTCATTCACGGGATGTGGGCTTCAATGGCTAGCCCAGCATTTATTGCCCTTCCCTAATGACCCTTGAGAAGGTGGTGGTGAGCTGCCTTCTTGAACTGCTGCAGTTGGTGTGGTGTAGGTACACCCTCAGTGCTGTTAGGAAGATCCTGGATTTTGACCTAGTGACAGTGAAGGAATGGAGATACATTTCCAAGTCTGGATGGTGAGTGACTTAGAGAGGAGCTTCCAGGTCAAGGTGTTCCCATCGATCTGCTGCCCTTGTCCTTCTAAATGGTAGTGGTTATGGGTTTGGAAGGTGCTGTCCAAGGAGCCTTGGTGAATTTCTGCAGTGCATCTTGTAGCAACATCTCCTGCAATGTCTATCGCTAGAGGAACCCTGCACTGTTGCAGATCTCGCTGAATTCAACAACTAGGTGCAAAAATGTGTCCAGTTCTGGCTGGGCCATGTATAGACTGTCCGTGGACACGATAAGAAGAATCTTGTAGATGGTACACAATGCTGCTAATGTGTGTCGGTGGTGGAGCGAGTGAATGTTTGTGGATGTGGTGCCAATCAAGTAAACAAATATCTCTGAGGCATTTCATCAGTATTTACACCAAAGACATAAATGTGATCAAGTGAAACAAGCTGAAACATAAACGAGACAAATGAATGGAGAAAGCTGCTGTTGTACAAATGGAACAAAAAAAAAGTTGCTGTAAGATTTCAAAGCTGCTGGATCATTCAGGGATGTGACACGCATTAGCTGACAGCGCATGCGCAGCCAAGGCACCAGACGCATGCGCAGTTTATTCTTCAACGTTCTCAGTAACTTCGGGATTCTGGGGCTCGGGGCCGTTCCCAGGGTAACCGCGGGATTCGTGCTCGAGGCGGTTGCGAGGGGCAACCACGGGCTTTGCGCCTGCCCTGTAGACCGCCAGTGACGTTTCGGATGGAGAGGCGGTCTGTGTCTGAGGGATTGTCCCGGCTTTGAATGCGCCACAGCGGGGCCGCCGCTCCCTGTGCTGAGGTATTAGAGTCCTGTCAGCAGCTGCAGCTGCAGTGGCTGTGTCGCCCAGTCTTGGTGGATTGCAATCGGTGTTAATCTCAGCAAAGCCCCGTCGTTTCTGGGCTGGGCCGGGCCGGGCCGGGCCGGGCCTGACCCAGTTAGCTTCAAGGAAACCTTCTGCAATTAGTAACTCAGGCCGGCGGGAAAGCAATTCCCTACCTGCCAAAGGCAGCATTGGCTGCCCAAAGGAAAACTATGCTTTCATTGCATAAAATGGTTTATTAGTATGAGCGCAGAAGCCATGTGCTCGCAGCAAGAAATCCTCATTTGAAACCGAGTGATCTAAACTCAAACCACACTGCAAATGATCTCTTTCTCTTTGTTCCTTTGATTAGTCCGATCGGAGTCTGTGAATCCTGAGCTGCAGTTTTTAAGCTACTCAGGACCACTTCTCACCATACCACCCATGCCTGGACAATGTGGCAGGTGCAGTTCTGGAGTTTGTTTGTGTTCTCTCTGGCTTTTCAGGAAGTGTCAACAGAGTGACAACTAATTTGGCAGGGGGATGGGATACGGAGTGGAGGTATAGTAGGAGGTGATGCACATACAAGTATAGAAGAAAAACCAAGTCAGTCTGGAAGGCAGAGTGTTTATAGTCAACTTGAGATACAAGGGAGCATAGCAAGGCTGGATGGCATTTATTTTAATGCAAGGAGTCTTGAGACTAAGGCAGATGAGTTGAGGGTGCTGATTATCACATGGGGATATGATATCATGGTTGAGGGAGGGGCAGGACTGGCAGCTCAATATTCCGGGGTATAGAATCTTCAGGTGAGATGGAGGTGGATGGATGGGGTTGTAAAAGAGGAGGTGGGGACGCAATATTGATCAAGGAGTCAATTACTGCAATAAGGAGGGATGGAATCTTAGAATGTTCTTCAAATTAGGCCATATGGCTAGAACTTAAAAACAAAAGGGGGTGGTCACATAGTTGTGAGTGTACTATTGACCCCCAAACAATCAGGGAGAGATAGAAGGGCAGGTATGTGGGCAAATCTCAGAGAAGTGTAAAAATAATAGGGTAATAATAGTCGGGGATTTCAATATTCCCCAATATTAACTCGGATAGACAAAGTGTGAAAGGGTTAGAGGGAGTGAAATTCTTAAAATGTATCCAGGAGAGCTTTTTAAGCCAGCACATAGAAAGTCCTACAAGAGACCTAATTTTAGGGAACGAAGCCAGACAAGTGGTAGAAATGTCAGTGGGGGAGCATTTCGGCGATAATGAACATAACTCAGTAAGATCTAAAGCACTCATGGAAAAGGACATAAATGGACTGGAAATAAAGGTTCTGATTTGGGGGAAGGCCGATTTTAATATGATAAGCAGGTCTGGCCAAAGTGGACTGGGAGCAACTACTGGTAGGAAAATCTACATCAAAGTCATTCAAAAAGGAAATAGTGAGAATGCAGGATTAACATGTTCCTGTAAAGGTGAAGGATGGGACCAACAAGTCCAGAGAACCCTGTATGTCGAGGAATGTACAGGATTGGATAAGGGGGAAAAAAGGAAGCTTATGGTAGATACCGAGGGCTCAAAACACTGGAAACCTTAAAGGAGTATTGAAATTGCAGGGGGTTACTTAAAAAAGAAATTAGGAGAGCAAAGTGGGGGGAACGAAAAAACCCTGCGGGTAAAGTAAAGGAAAATCCAAAGTCATTTTATGAGTATGTTAGGGGCAAGAGGATAACCAGGAGAAGATAGGGCCCATTAGGAACCAAAGTGGCAAGCTTTGTGAGGACCCGGAAGTCGTTAGTGAGGTTTTAAATGAGTACTTTGCACCTGTATTTGCTATAGAGAAGGACCATGTAGGTATAGAAATAAGGGAGGGGGGACTGTGATATACTTGAACAAATTACATTGAGAGGGAGGAGGTATTAGCGGTTTTAGTGGGCTTAAAAGTGGATAAATCCTCAGGCCCAGATGAAATGTTTTCCAGGCTGCTGTGGGAGACAAGGGAGGAGATTGCAGGGGCCCTGACATTAATTATCAAATCCTCTCTGGCCACAGGAGAGGTGCCAGAGGACTGGAGGACAGCTAATGTGGTACCATTATTGAAGAAGGGTGGTAGGGATAAACCAGGGAACTATAGACCAGTGAGTCTAACATCAGTGGTAGGGAAACTTTTGGAAAAAATTCTGAGGGACAGAATTAATCTCTACTTGGAGAGGCATGGATTAGTCAAGGATAGTCAGCATGGCTTTGTCAGGAGGAGATCATGTCTAACAAATTTGATTGAATTTTTCGAGGAGGTGACTAGGTGTGTATATGAGGGTAGCACATTTGATGTCATCTACATGGACTTTAGTAAGGCTTTTGACAAGGTCTTGCATGGGAGACTGGTCAAGAAGGTAAGAGCCTACTGGATCCAGGGCAATTTAGCAGATTGAATCCAAAATTGGCTTAGTGGCAAGAGGCAGAGGGTGATGGTCAAATGTTGTTTTTGTGACTGGAAGCCTGTGTCCAGTGGTGTTTCACAGCGATCGGTGCTGGGTCCCTTGCTGTTTGTAGTGTACACTAATGATTTAGACATAAATGTGGGATGTTTGATCAGTAAGTTCGCAGATGACATGAAAATTGGTAAATAGTGAGAAGGGAAGCCTTAGGCTAAGGATGATATAGACCCGGGGAGTTGGGGGGGAGTGCTGGTCAGATGGGCAGAACAGTGGCAAATGGAATTTAATCCTGATAAGTGTGAGGTGATGCATTTTGGGAGGACTAACAAGAAAAGGGAGCACATGATGAATGTTAGGACCCTCGGAAGTACGGAGGATCAGAGGGACCTTGGTGTGCATGTCCATAGATCCTTGAAGGCAGCAGGACAGGTAGATAAAGTGGTTAAGAAGGCATATGGGATACTTGCCTTTATTAATCAAGGCATTGATTATAAGAGCAGGGAGGTTATGATGGAGCTGTATAAAACGTTAGTTAGGCCACATCTGGAGTACTGTGTGCAGTTCTGGCCACCCTACTATAGGAAGGATGTGATTGCACTAGAGAGGGTGCAGAGGAGATTCACTAGGATGTTACCTGGGCTAGAGTGTTTCAGCTATGAAGAGAGACTAGATAGGCTGGGGTTGTTTTCCTTAGAGCAGAGAAGGCTGAGGGGGAACCTGTTTGAGGTGTACAAAATTATGAAGGGTGTAGATGGGGTAAATAGGAAAAAACTTTTCCTCTTCATGGGGGCATAGATTTAAGGAAAGGGACAGGCGATTTAGAGGGAATTTGAGGAAAATTTTTTCACCCAGCTGGTGGAGGGTATATGGAATTCAGTGCCTTAAGGGGTGGTAGAGGCAGGAACCCTAGTAACATATAAAAAGTATTTACATGAGCACTTGAAACATCATAGCATACAAGGCTACAGACCAAATGCTGGAAAATGGGATTAGAGTAGATAGGGGATTGATGACTGGCACGGGCACGAAGGGCCAAAGGGTCTCTTTCCGTGCTATAAAACTCTATGACTATGAGTGAGACCAGCCTTCCACTGTGGCTGCCAGGACATAAAACAATTGACAGTCTGAGTGTTGGACTGTTCCATCTCCCACCCCCAGCAGGTTTTGTTTTTACACTGGATCGTAAAATATTTTGATTTGTGATATTGGACAGTGTGTAATCCAACTTGGATTTTAAAAGGCCTTTAAGGGAGAAAAATGTCACTTCACAGATGTAATAAAAAAAAATTGATATTGCTAGAAAGAAGGGTGACACTCAGCTTGGTCAGAGAGGTGGTTTTGAGGAGATTTCTTAAAGCAGGAAAAGAAGGTGGAAGGATTTAGAGATGAAGTTCCCAAGTGTGGGATTTAGGTAGATGAAGGCATGAAGGCCAGTGATGGTATGAAGAAGTGAGTGCAGAAGGAACTACAGTCAGAGAAACTTGGTATTGGGCAAGTTGTGTCCTCTTGTTGCTGCTCATGTTGATCATCTCCAGTAACTTTACTCCAGTTTTAGGCTTTGACAAATTAGTGATTGACTTTTCATAACAAAAAGTTAGACAAGCTCATTATTAGTATTGTTAGTTTATTTAAGACCCTTATTAAGAAATATGAAGCCTTGAAATTATGCCATGGAATACCAGCATTCAAATACTTAAAGGATTCAAATGAAATTCTTTCCTTTGCTATTTTAAAAGGCATTCACCTATATCTGCCAAAAGAGTGATGTAATAATACTATTATTCATCAACCAAAATTGAGATTTCAAATTTGGAATTTATTTTAAAATGGGCCTGGAGGGGTATTTCCTGCAGCAAGAGAGCAGTCAGGACTTCACTGACACCAAGCAATGTTGGTAATCATTTAGTAGTTATATAAACTGGAGCTCCCACATAGCGAACCTCCAGTTCAAGGAAATAATTCATAAAGGATATTTTTTTGGTGGAGATTAGAGATGCATTCGAACCAGGAATCAATGGTTGAAAAACATAACTGGATCTGCAAAATGGCTTTTGTTATATTAATAGCTATGTTATATTAATGTGTGGCAAAAATTTGTTTTTCAAATATGTTTGTGTTTTATCAGTATATTCCAGTGCACGTACTTTGAAATATGGGATCCTGATGGTTTGCCTGCTTGACTAGTGCAAAACATACCATTAAAGAAAGCATAGATTAAGTACATTACTTAGCGTTGCTTTCTTTTCCACATTTCTATCCGGTGGTTATTATATTTGTCCTGCCTCCAGTATTATGCTCAACAGTGTAGATGTTAATTTGAGGCTACGAAGTGGTAAGAAATAAATACAATCACTTGTGACATCAATCAAGTATGAATGCAGAAGAGAATAATTTGTTCCTTTTCTTTTAAATAGAGTGATGTTTTCGACACCTTTCAGTTCCCATGTTGGCCGTGGAGAATTTACTGATGTGTACGATCCAGCAGAGGATACCTTCCTATTAATGGATGCCTTAGAAAAAGATGTGAATGAAATAAGGAAGCTCTGGTACATCATTAGCTGAAGGATAACAAAACATGAAATATGCAAGAACCTATTTTTTGAGTACAATATTGTGTTTTGTCTTTATACATGATTATTAGTAACTTTCTGGTTGCTCATTTTCTCATGGTAAACCAGTTGATATGTTATTTTCTAAGCACAATGAAAACTGTGTATTAATATAACACATTTAACTTAGGCACTTCTCAGAGACATCAGAAGGAAATGGATGTTGAGTTGAAGTTGCATTTGAAGAGAATAACTAGCAGTTTGATCAGAAAGTTTTAAGGAAGGTCTTGGGGTAGGATTTCCAGAGCGTGGGACCCAGACAGAGAAAGGCACCGTTGCCAGCACAAGGAATTTAAGACATGGAGTAGAATTTTAAATTTGAGGCCTTGAGGTATTTGGAGCTAATCTCGGTGATTGAAGATAGTGGCGGTGGTTGAATCGGACTTGGTATACAATAGGACATGGGCAACATAGCTTTTAGATGAGCTGAAGGAAGAGGATTAGAGACCAGCTAGGACAAAATTGGGGAATACTCATCGACAGTGACAAATGCATGGATGAGGTTTCAGCAGATAGGCCGATATGGGATAAAGGCTAGCAATGTTACAGGAGATGGAGGTAGGTGGTTGATGGAATGTTAGATGGTCAGAAACTCAGCTCACGGTTCAGTAGGATATCAAGATTCTACTTTAGCCTGAGACAGTGTCGAGCATCCAGGAGCCAAAGATCATGGCTTTGGTCTTCACAATGTTTAGCTGGGGGGGGGTGGTGGAAACTACGTCTCATCTAAGAATGGATATTGGACAAGTAGTCTGACAAAACAGAGGCTGTGGGGAGATTAAGACTGGTGGCCGAGAGGTAGAGCTGTGAGAGATAGTGTCTGTGTACATGTGGAAACTGACCTGATGATGAGTGGCTGATGTTGCCAAGGGGAGCAGCATCCAGATGAAAAGAAAGGGGTTCAGGATACATCCTTGGAGGACTCCAGAGGTAATAGTGTAAAGTGGGAAGTGAAGCCATTGCTGGAAATGCTCTGGCTATGATTGGATAGGTAGGACTGAACAACATGAGAAGCATTGGAAAAGGACAGCATATCTGGCTGTCTCATAGGCTACAGAGAGGTCACAGAAGGATAGTGCACCGCAATCTGAGTAGCAGAAGCTGTCATTTAGAGACTTTTATTGTGGCCACTTTTATGCAATGCCAGGGGTGAAATCTGATTTGAATGATGCAAATGAGGTTACAGGAAAGATGGGCATGGATTTCGGAGGCAACAACTCTTGCAAGGACTATGGCAAAGAATGGCTGATTTAAGATGCAGCAGTTGTTTGCAAGGGTTGGTGGGGAGAGATGGTGGTGGGGAGCAAGGATGAGTATTTGAGCAGAGGGTTTTGAAAGGAAAGGGGACACTACCTAAGGAGAGGGTACTATTTACAATGTCAACTAGCAAGGGATTGGGGTCAAGGGAACAGGAGGTGAGCTTCAAGGACAATATGAGCTCTGAGGTGATGGTGGAGATGGGGGTGAAACAAGAAAGATATGGAGGAATTTAGGGCTCGGCAGGTGGGGACGGACCCCTATTATATGGTTTAACTTTAGAGGAAAGAGGAAGCAGAGGAATTTTATATCACATATTGTATTGTTCTGATAAGCTAGACTTGTGTCCCTTTAGTGTAACAATGTTTTAACTGGTGCTGAGATAGAAGGTTTTAGAAAATGAAGCAATACATTTTCATCTGAATTTAGATCTATATCTAAATTTTAAAATGATGTTCTTTACACCTGCCCATGTATTTTCAACCATCTAATTGGTTTTTATGGACGATGTGACTGAATACATTTTCACTATAATTGGTCCACTGATTTTGTCCAAACTGTTAGGGGCCATCAGATGTGATATTTTGTACATATGGGCTGCCATCTTGCCTTGTAACATGATTTGAGCAGTTTGGAGACTGCTTCCCTGGTCTGCCTTGATGCGCTGTTCTGCTTTCATGGTATCCTTGCTGTTCTTCCTTTTCTCCTGAGCTGGCATGGCCCCAGCCTCAGCACCAGGCTTCTCATTCCTGGGCTTAACAACAAGTCTTCCACTGTCAGCCTCATTCCATTAAGAGATAAAATAATTATTGTAACAACAATCTTAGAAAATGGTTTTCAACGTTATCCTACCGATACAGTATTAAATACAGATGACCACACAATGGAAGCACCTTGGCTGTAGCCATGAAGCAAAAACAATTCCAGTACTGTGAGAAAATTTGATGTTGATCACAGGGCAGCTGTTTTCTCTTTACGCTTACTTCTCTCTCATTTTCTTTTGAAGATGCTGCCTTTTCCCACATAAAGTTTTCATGGGTAGAGTGGCAACCAGATTTCTCATGCAAGCAACCACTGTTCTTGTCTGAGTTAAAACCAGGAGTTACTAACCTGAATAACAAGAAACCATTTTTAAAATTTAGCCAAAAATGCATTATCTTAAGAGCTGTTTCTCAAATCCCAATAATATTGAAAAACAGGATAAATACATTTTAAAAGCTTTTACAAAAGAGTTGTTAATTGAGTGATACTTTCTCACAAAAGTTGAATAAAACGAAACAAGCCATTTAATTACGATCAAAATGGGTTTGATCGATCAAGGCTGAGAACCGGAGATAAGTCCTTATTCAGCCATATTTAGCTCCAGATCTACGGATTGCAGGCCTCTAGTCTAAATTGTATGTCAGGGAAGAGAGATGCACAATTTTTTTGTCAGTGATTAACATTTACAACTGATCAAGTCATATCTGTAAAGTTTTGGCATTTTAAGAACTTTATGACAATTAGATATGCAATTTTGACAGATACCCAGTTGTGCATTTTTAACAGAAATATATTTACAAACCAGTTGAAATATTTTTTGTATGTGGACAGTTGTATATAATTTAACCTAATTTTGTGAACAGGCTGGATCATATATTAAGAGTTCAAATACTGCCCATTGCAATGGAAGAATGTAAATCATGTCATTTTTCTAGTCCCAGGATCTGCCTTGAGGTTGGAGCAGGATCTGGCGTTGTTTCTGTATTCCTAGCTTCTATTGTTGGGCCTACCTCATTTTATCTGTAAGTAGGTAATCTGGCAGATTATTATTTGTTGTGGAATGATAAATGTATGAATGTCAAAAATTAATACCTGTGGCTATAATTAAAATGAGCTCAGCAGTGCATCAATTTCTGCGTATAATCAAGAAGAGGCAGTTGTGAAGGTGAACATTGGATGGAGAATGGGGTTTGGAGGTGTGTCCTTCCATGTAATGTAGTGTTGGCTACTTCTAGTGACTGATTCTGGAGCAAAATTAGCATTCACTTTGGGATCCTGCTCAACAACTTCTTACAGATTTTATTTGGGTTTGTAAAGAGGTAAACAACTGCTACTCAAAGTTATAGCCGCTAAGACATTTGGTGACAGAAGTGCTGGAAGAAGGTGAGATTTGAACCCTGATATGTGCCTTCTTAACTGTCTTTTTCATTTATAGCTGCACAGATATTAATCCTTTGGCTGCTGCTTGCTCAGTGGAAAGTGCAAGATGTAATGGAGTGAACATCCAACCAATCATTACTGACCTAGTGAGTCATGAGTTCCAGACAACCTAAAAATCATCTTCTCAAACATTTTAATTCTGTGACTATTCAGTGCTCTTTGTCAATAACATTCTGTTTGTAGCACCGTTTGCTTGTCATTAATCTGGTCCCATAGAAATATCAATGGCAACATGACTGATGCAGCTGCCTATTTAACAGTTACTGCATTCTGAAAGCAATTCACTGAATGTTGAGATGTTTGAGAGAAATTTTAACGTGCTCTTTAAGTATAAAGTTTTTTTCTTCCTCCCCTTTCTGACTTCTCCTCCTTGTTCCATTACATAATTCATATTAACAACATTAATCAATCTTTGCAATTTTTTTGTGGTGCAATGCATTGGTGCCACTAATTTCTGCACACTAATTGTTAACTTCCTGATTTTGGCCATAGGTTAATGGAGGGTGGCACAGAAAGCCAAATGCTTTCATGCAACAATGGAGAAAAAGTATGAGGGAGAATTATGCTAGTGTGTAGCTCAGAGGGTACTCTTGTCCATTTGAAAGAGGTTTTTCATTGGGACAGTGCTTGATCTAAAGAGACCTTGTAGAGGTAATGGCCTAAGGTTTGATCTTTCCATCTCTTTCTTGAAACCCAACAATCCTAACCAACCAAACCATCCTAAGCTACCCACACCATCACCACTGCGTTCCTGGTGGCCAGTTGCGGGAAATTGTTCTGCAAAGGGCTCCATCAGCGAAATAAAGGAAACTCCCTCAAGACTTTTTTTGACATGCTCTCCCCACCACCTTCCACTGCTGCTGTAGGGTCGCTGATGCTCCCTGGCCTGGTGTGAGTCTGGGAAGCCCATCTCTTGTATGTAAGTGACTGTGAGGCCAGCATTACATTTGGGAATAGAGAGCATCTCCGGGTTGAATAAAAGTTCTACCCTTGTCAGAGATGCATTCCAATTAAGAATGGACAGAAAACCCCTGGCAATGAATTAAATCATCAAATTAAGTAACAAACTGAAAAGTTGACCTCATGACTTGTCTCTGTTCCTTGTGCAAACTTTCACAAAATTGCTTTTAATTTGTATTTTCCTATAAACAGGTCACAGGATTAATGCCGCGATTACAAAATCAAGTTGATGTATTAATATTTAACCCACCCTATGTGGTTACTCCCTCAGAAGAAGTGAGTATATGTTCATGATTATAAGCTTAAAAATTTAACTTTCTAACTGCAGACTGACTGTTTTTGTGCAACATTGTTCCAGTGCCCAAGCTGTGCTGATGCTAGGGTGCCATAACTATGGTAATTCGCTCAAGAGATCTGAAGTAGTCAATTTCCAGAAATATTCAAAAACAGTTCCTAACCGAAGAGAATTTCTCAGATGTGGTAATGTATATTAAATCATGTGTTATCTCCTAGCAGATGGTCAATGTGTCAGTCTCTGTCTAGCTGCCATTAAAGCAAACAGTATCCTGGTCCTGAGTGTTGATCTTGGTGCAACTGTGGCATAAGAGAATGTTATTCACAGGAGGCGGTGAGAAAGGACTCACCTCCTTCACCATTCTCCCATAGGTGCTGGCAAAGTAGAGTTGAAAATATCTGCATCAACCTAAGGGCAAATGCTGTCATTTGAGGCCAGCATCAAAAAAGTATTTTGAGCCATCATATAATGCTGTTGATATTAAAAGTTCGGGATGTACTTGGTTCTGTATCTGGATTGAACGCTTTTGTCGTAAGCATTTCCTTTCTGTATCTGTACCCTTCTTTGATAACTGTCTGGGGCCACCAAAGCCAGTGAAAATGTCCTTCTTCCATTACCAGGCCTAGATATTTGAGTAGTTGATGAGTTTCGGGTCACTTGCAGAAGGGAAAGGAAAATGCTTTTGACACTCTGTGGTGAATGGTGCTATTTTTTCCCTCAGATAGGTGGCCATGGCATAGAGGCATCTTGGGCTGGTGGTGAAAGAGGTCGCGAGGTCATGGATCGGCTGTTTCCTCAGGTCTCAGCCCTCTTGTCCAGTCAGGGATTATTTTACCTGGTTACAATTCAAGAAAATAACCCAGGTGAGAGGATGGGATTCCATGTTAATAATAGCTAGGCACTTGTAGAAAGCAAAGGTGGAGAAAGGTTCTCGACATATTAAGTTTCTTAGGTCAGTGATTGTGTCAGTCTTCTTTAGTCTCTTTTCAACAGAATGGGGAGTGGATATGTGTTTTTTATTCTTGAACAATCGTTTTTAAATGTCAATCAGTTGATAGGAAGAAAATGCCATGGGCTTTGGTGGGAGGAATCTAGTGGAGAAAAAAAAACTAAAAAGCATTTCACTCTTGATAATTCTCATCAAGTTATTAGCGATCCGATGAAGATTAATGATCTGCTTGTCATCTTGAGCAGAAAATTATGTTTGCTACAAAGGGGGCTTCTAAAGAAGGGGAGAAAAGGGTACATATTTGAATTTTTTTTTTTGTTTGCTTGTGTTTATGGTAGTGATACTGATAACCACAACAGAGAGTTGGCTAGGAGGAGTGCCAATTGAGCTAGCTAAAGCAGTTAAGATGTTATCAATGGATTTAGCTTCCTCTCATTGGGTCTGGTATGTCTAAGCCAGTTTTTAGAATAGCATTAACACTCCCTTGAAACATGTATTCGTGTAATCAATAGTGATGAGACTGTAAGATTCTTAAGTTTATATGGAGTATCTATTCAGATCTGGTCATACACCTCCTGTTTTTGAGAGGACTGCTGAGCTGACAACACCCAGATTCTGCTTAAGCTAATCAAAAGTTAGCAATCAGGAGATATGCATTGGTTGCCTCACAGTTATTCTGCTTCCTCAGTGGAAGGTTTCCTCAAGCACTGTAGCTGAAAATTGAATTGGTGGGTCAATGCTGGGGATGGGGTAGGTGGGGGAAAACACAATAATTTCATGCTTCATTGTGCTGCAGTATTGCACTACCTGAGCTGTACATGTTTTTCCTGTAAATTTAATAAATGAGCATTTGACCTGAAATTTATTTTTGAATTTTAGCATTAATTATTTATGGTTAGGGAATCAAATCCCAAAGCCGGCCTGACTCACTTCCTAGTTTCAAATTTCTTTATTAGCTGGAGTAAGGTATGTGATAATGATGGTGGTATTCTTGCTTCACTGCTATTGTATCAATGGGAGGAAATTAATTGCAAGCCTTAATGTTCTGGCTCTACTTTGCTGGAGATCAGTTAACTCAGCACAAAACTAGGAATGAAACCCATTGACCTGTTTGGTTCAGTTACTCCTTTAATAAGCTGACCCATTGGCAATGCACATATTTGATGCTTAAAAGGCTTGCTGATAGTAATACTCTTTGGTTTCAGCTTCAGTCCAGTCCATTGTAATTAATACATGCTTAGGAAGAATGTTGAGATAATCTTTACCTAGTCATAATGACGCTATAGAAATGTGCATTTCTAACTGTGGAAGAATTAAGTGATGGAAATAGCAAAGAAATATAATTTTTAATGGAAAACTTTTTCAATTTACTGTTACATCTCTATGGCTGTATTTCTTAATGACACATGAAAAAGGTATTAGAAAATTTATATGTTTCTCACTTTCTAATGCAATGTCTTTAATTATTCATTTATGCAGCAGAAATGCTTCCTTTTTAATACTAAAAACATTGTTTGTGTTCTTTTACAGAGGAGATAATACAGTCACTGAAGAGTTCTAGTTTGAAGGGGACTGTGCTTATTTCGAGGCAAGCTGGGAGAGAACACCTTTCAGTGCTAAAGTTTTGGAAAGCCTGAATATTGGGTTCCAATTGCCCCCATGTTAAACAGCTCATTAAAAACTGCGAATCCAGAGAGAAGAGACAGCTCTACCTACTGCTTCCTTTATAACTGGAGATTTGAACGTAGCAGTTTCAGATTGATGGAATCCACTTAGGAGTACTGTGGAAGGCCTGGAACATTTTCTGTGGAAAACTGGGGAGATGGTTCAGTATTATAAATTAATACTGGAACCAACTGTACAGGAGACTTGTAACTGAGAAGAATTTCTGACAGATCTTGAAAGTTCAGAAATTAGTTATTTTATACGTAATGTTGCATAAGTCCAAATAATAAGTAATATTAATAACTAGCTGAGTTCACCATATCGCAGGAGGCCATGTCATATGGTTCCTATTCGGAACAGTAACAGTAAAGGAAAACAAAAAGATGCAATCAAACTAAATACTGAAGTTAACACTGTGATGTTTGACACAATATTTGGGAAATTCTGAGATCTGTTGCAAAAGGAAAACGAGCCCAACAGCTCTCTGTCTCCATTGGCGGAACTTAATGCAGGAAGTTATTTGTCCCATATTCCTTGGGCAGCAACTGGGAGGTTGCTGGGGAATCTCCCCTTGCCACTGCACTTATATCTTCGGTGCTTGTGCATGCACCCTGTGCTGAACATATGCTTCTGCTAGCCCACTCAGCAATGAGGAGGTCTGGAGCCATGAGCTCACTCAAACAGCACTCTGAAAGAAAGTTAAGTTTCCAAAGCTTGGTGGAGCTGTGGAGTACAGCGGGGTAGGGGTGGGGTACGGTGGGGAAAGCAATGGAAGAGGAGACCCTGAATCTTGTCAGGCATGTGTGGGGGGGAGTACTGGGTTTGACAGGCCCAGCGTGGGGGAGAGAGCAGTCTCCGGGGAGTTCAGCAGGCCTGGGGTGGGGGCTATCCAGTAGGTCTGGGGTGGAGGGGGGGAAATCGTAGCCTGAGTCTCAACAGAGGTCTGCAGCCTGAGGCTTGGGCGGGGGGTCTGGCAGGCCCGGGGGATGGGAGAGAGGCTACTGCTGAGTGACTGAGTGGGGGGAGGGTGTTGAGAAAAGGGGCTGCTGAGTTTTTGGGGAAGGGGGTTGGGGAGAGGGGCTGCTATATGCTTGGGGAGGGGTTTTGGGGGAGAGGGGCTGCTGAATGACAAAGTGTCGGTGGGGTTGAGGACGCAGATTCAAGTGTATTATATGTGGAATGGTGCAAGGGACTTAGTTTTTTAGTTGGACAAGCACTCCCAGCATCCAAAACAAAAAATAAAAATGCCTGGAAAAACTCAGCAGGTCTGACAGCATCTGCGGAGAGTAGACCAGTTAACGTTTCAAGTTCATATGACTCTTTAACAGAACTAAGGAAAAATAGAAGTGGTAAAATATAAGCTGGTTTAAGGGGGGGTGGGAGACAAGTAGAGCCGGATAGAGGGAGTGATATGTGGAGATTGCCAAGAGATGTCATAGACAAAAGGACAAAGAGGTGTTGACGGTGGTGATGTTATCTAAGGAATGTGCTAAAAGGTGACATTAAGGGTAGAAAGCAGGATGAGCAAGGTACACATAGCTCTAGTGGGGGTGGGGTGGGGGGAAGGGATCGAAATAGGCTAAAAGGTAGAGATAAAACAATAATACATTTAAAAATAATGGAAATAGGTGGGAAAAGAAAAATCTATATAAATTAATGGAAAAAAGGGGGATCGGAAAGGGGGTGGGGATGGAGGAGATCTAAAATTGTTGAACTCAATATTCAGTCTGGAAAGCTGTAAAGTGCCTAGTCAGAAGATGAGGTGCTGTTCCTCCAGTTTGCGTTGAGCTTCACTGGAACATTGCAGCAGGCCAAGGACGGACATGTGGGCATGAGAGCAGGGTGGAGTGTTGAAATGGCAAGCGACAGGAAGGTCTGGGCCATGCTTGCGGAGAGACTGACTAAATTGAGGGAAGTGCAAGTGAAATGCTGCTTCACTTGAAAGGAGTGTGGGCTCTTGGATGGTGAGGAGAGGGGAAGTAAAGGGGCAGGTGTTGCACCTTCTGTGGTTGCATGGGAAGGTGCTGTGGGAAGGGGTTGAGGTGTAGGGGGTGATGGAGGAGTGGGCCAGGGTGTCCCGGAGGGAACGATCCCTACGGAATGCCGCCAGGGGGCGTGAAGGTAAGATGTGTTTGGTGATGTCATCATGCTGGAGTTGGCGGAAATGGTAGAGGATGATCCTATGAATGCGAAGGCTGGTGGGGTGATAAGTGAGGACAAGGGGGACCCTATCATGGTTCTGAGAGGGAGAGGAAGGTGTGAGGGCAGATGCACGGGAGATGGGCTGGACACAGTTGAGGGCCCTGTCAACCACCATGGGTGGAAAAGCTCAGTTAAGGAAGAAGGAAGACATCATTCTGTCGAAGGGTCATGAGGACTCGAAACGTCAACTCTTTTCTTCTCCGCCGATGCTGCCAGACCTGCTGAGTTTTTCCAGGTAATTCTGTTTTTGACATGTCAGAGGAACTATTTTTGAAAGTGGCATCATCAGAACAGATGCGATGGAGGCGAAGGAACTGACAGAATGGGACGGAGTCCTTACAGGAAGTGGGGTGTGAGGAGCTGTAGTCGAGGTAGCTGTGGGAGTTGGTAGGCTTGTAAAGGATATTGGTGGACAGTCTATCACCAGAAATTGAGACAGGTCAAGGAAGGGAAGTATCAGAGTTGGACCATGTGAAAACGATGGAGGTTTGGAAATTGGAAGCAAAATTAATAAATTTTTCCAGGTCCAGACGAGAGCATGAAGCAGCACTGAAGCAATCATCAATGTACCGGAGAAAGAGTTGTGGGAAGGGGGCGGAGAAGGACTGGAATAAGGAATGTTCCACATACCCCTTAAAGAGACAGGCATAACTGGGGCCCATCTGTGTACCTATAGCCACACCTTTTACTTGGAGGAAGTGAGAGGAGTTTAAGGAGAAATTGTTCAGTGAGAGACCAAGTTCAGTCAGAAGGAGGAGAGTATTGGTGGATGGGGATTGTTCGGGGCCTCTGTTCAAAGGAAGTAGCGGAGATCCATCAGACCATCCCAGTGGGGGTTGGAGGTGTAGAGGGATTGGATGTCCATGGTGAAGAGGAGGCAGTTGGGGCCAGGGAACTGAAAATTGTTGATATGATGTAGGGTGTCAGAGGAATCACAGATGTAGGTGGGAAGGGACTGGACAAGGGGAGAGAGAATGGAGTCAAGGTAGCAAGAAATGAGTTTTGTGGGGCAGGAACAAGCTAACACGATTGGTCTGGGACAGTCCTGTTTGTGGATTTCGGGTAGGACGTAGAAACGGGCCATCTGAGGTTGGGAGACTATGAGGTTGGAAACTGTGGAAGGAAGATCTCCAGAGGAATTGAGGTCAATAACAGTCCTGGAAACAATGGCTTGATATTCAGTGGTGGGGTCATGGTCCAGGGGGAGGTCAGAGGAAGTGTCTGCGAGTTGACGCTCAGCCTCTGTGAGGTAGAGGTCAATGCGCCAGACAACAACAGCACCACCCTTGTCAGCGGGTTTGATGACAATGTCAGGGTTGGATCTGAGAGAATGGAATGAAGCAAGTTCAGAGAAAGACAGGTTAGAGTGGGTGAGAGGAGCAGAGAAACTGAGACAACTGATGTCATGCCAACAGTCCTCAATGAAAAGATCAAGAAAAGGTAAGAGTCCAGAGGGAGGGGTCCAGGTGGAGGCAGAATATTGGAGGCATTGAATGGGGATAGGACTCCTGCCCAAAGAAGTGAGCATGGAGATGAAGGCGGCGGAAGAAGAGTTCAGCATCGTGCCGAGCCCAAAATTCATTAAGATAAGGGCGTGAGGGTATGAAACAGTCCTTTGCTGAGCATCGAACGTTCAGCATCAGGGAGGGGAAGGTCAGGGGGTATGGTGAATACGCAGCTGGGGCTGGGATTGGAAGACGGGATGGGGACAGAGGGACGTGCAGGCGTGGGGGGTCCTGGATGGGCGTTGGTGTTGATGAGTTGTTGGAGCTTGCGTTCCTTTGCACCTGAAAGAGCCAAAGTACTCCCAGCATCCAGTTGGGTCAGCATCCACTTGCCTTAGACCCCTGGCTTTGCCAATGTCCCCCATCTTGCCTCCCCCACCTCCAACTCCCCCACCCACTCTGGTCTCACTAGACCACAGGTGAGTAATGGCAGGAGGGGGATGTGGGGATGGATTTAGTGGGGTAGTGGAGTCAAAAAATTGAATGTAAAATATTCAACATGAAAATAATAGATTCATCACCCCCACCTACTCCCCATCCCACTACCTTGCTGCCTTGCCAACTTAATGCTAATGTATACCCCCATCCACCACCACTCCTCCTTGGCCCCTTATAGTCCCTATGCTAACTTAATGCTTACTCATACCACCCATGACCTCTTATTGTCCTCATGCCAACCCACCCACCACCCTTGGCCCTTCCACCCTCCAGGCCAACTAACCTAGTATGCATCATGGGCAAGCCTCAGGAGCCATGTTGGGATGAAATAAAAAGCTCTCTAAATATCTATTACAGCCTGAACTATAGTTAAAATCACTCATTCATGAAAGCCTACTCAAAACTTTTAAATGCCCCCAAGTACCTAATCAGTTTTAAAAACAAATAGACTTGCATTCATAACCTCACATCGAAGGCAGCTAATCTTATCCCTTGAGTCGGCAATCAAAGTGTCAATTCTGGAACCCCTGTTGAGATCATTTTGGTGTGGAAAGCAGGCAGGCGTTAATAATGACATAATGAAAGCCCTTGGGGAAATGTCAATAAACAGTTATTGTAACTGCTAGAACAGATTTTTTTCCTGTTTCTCACTGACACAGATTGCCCTTTTTAAGAATTTTTTTGAAGTGCTGGGGATTTAATTAACTTCATAGCTTGTCAGTTCTACAGACCTTATCTGCCCTTCACAAGTATTTATGACTACTCTAAAAATTTGTAACTCCCACACTGTGGGCTAAGTCCCTTTCTATAGCAAAAATGGGGTTTGTTTGAACTCAGTGCTGAGTTCAAATGGCCCTACTGAGTTTGGGTTTCCCTCGTGTAGGAGTGACTCTTGGCTTCTTTCCCCTGCCACTGAAAATGGGATCTGTTGAAAATAGGGGTCGGACTTCCAAATCTGGATCCCTCCCACCATTTTTAAAGGTCTGCGGAGAGTCCATGACTCCATGAAAATCTGGGCCTATGAGTCTGTGCAGCATAACCAGCTGCCTCCTCCTTTGTGCCCAGGTGTTAAAACTTACCCCTTTCAATAAGTTTTGACCTGGGCCTCTGTTCCCAGGACAATCTGGTTACATAGGCTTGTTTCCAAGCAGATTTCATTGTAGGTCACATCCCCTCTCCAAACTACACTTTACCCCAAATTAAAGGAGACAGTTTAAAACATAACTGTCTTATAAAGTCCAGCAGTCATAACAATATACAAACTACTGATAAAAGCAAAATACTGCAGATGCTGGAAATCTGAAACAGAAAATGCTGGAAAAACTCAGCTGGTCTAACAGCATTTGTGGAGAGAAAAAAAGAGTTAACATTTCAAGTCCACATGACTTCTTCAGAGCTAAAGAGAAGTAAAAATGTGATGAAATTTATACTGTTTAAGGAGGTGGGGGGGGTGTGGGGGGTGGGGGGCAGTGTGAAGCTGGATAGAAGGCCAGCGATAGGTGGGGGCAAAGGAGAGATTGGCAAAGATGAAATGAACAAAAGAACAAAGGGGTGTTAACGGGAGTTGTACTGGCTAAAGGAGGTGCTGATGGTGGCATTAAGGTAAGAAAGCAGAATGTGATAATAGGACAAGGATAAGCACTCTGGAAAGAACAATATGAACAAGTGACAGATGGCCCTTGTGGGGATGGGGTGAAGGGAGGGGAAGCTGGTGGGAAAAAAGATCGATAAAAGGTAGGGATAAAACAATGAATAAAGATGAAAATAAATAAAAATAAGGGGATAAAAATAAATATTGAAAAAGGGAGATTAAAAAATGGGTGAAGATGAAGGAGAGAGTTCATGGTTTGAAGTTGTTGCACTCAATGTTAAGTCCGGAAGGCTGTAAAGTGTCTAATCGGAAGATGAGGTGCTGTTCCTCCAGTTTGCGTTGGGCTTCGCTGGAACGTTACTGCAGGCCGAGGATGCACATGTCGGCATGAGAGCAGGGTGGTGTGTTGAAATGGCAAGCAACAGGAATGTCTGGTCATGCTTGCAGTTAGACCGAAGGTGTTCCGCAAAGCGGTCACCGAGTCTGCATTTGGGGTCTCCGACGTAGAGGAGACCACATTGGGAGGAGTGAATGCAGTAGACCAAATTAAAGGAGGTGCAAGTGAAGCGCTGCTTCACCTGAAAGGAGTGTTTGAGCCCTTGGATGGTGAGGAGGGAGGAGGTAAAGGGGCAGGTGTTCCACCTTCTGTGATTGCATGAGAAGGTGCCATGGGAGGCGGATGAGGCATTGGAGGTGATGGAGGAGTGGACCAAGGTGTCCCGGAGGGAACGGTCCCTACAGAATGCCGACAGGAGTTGGTGGAAATGGCAGAGAATGATCCTTTGAATGCAGAGGCTGGTGGGGTGAAAAGTGAGGACAAGGGGGACCCCAGCATGGTTCTTGGAGGGAGAGGAAGGTGTAAGGGCAGAGGCGTAGGAGATGGGTCAGACGTAGTTGAGGGCCCTGTCAACCACAGTGGGTGGGAAACCTCGGTTAACGAAGAAGGAAGACATGTCAGAAGCACTGTTTTGGAAAGAGGCATCACAGGAACAGATGCAACGGAGGCAAAAGAACTGAGAGATGGGATGGAGTCAATACAGAAAGCAGGGTGTGAGGAGCTGTAGTCGAGGTATATGTGGAGTCGGTGGGCTTGTAATGAATATTGGTGGACAGTCTATCACCAGAAATGGAGACAGAGAGTCAAGGAAGGGACAGGAAGTATTGGCGATGGACCATGTGAAGGTGATGGAGGGGTGAAATTGGAAGCAAAGTTGATAAATTTTCCCAGGTCTAGACGAGAGCATGAAGCAGCACCAAAGCCGTCATCGATGTACTGAAAAAAGAGTTGCAGGAGGGGGCCTGAGTAGGACTGGAACAAGGAATGTTCCACGTACCCCATAAAGAGACAGGCGTAACTGGGGCCCATGCCGGGAGCCACGGCCACACCTTTTATTTGGAGGAAGTGAGACAAATTTAAGGAGAAATTGTTCAGTGAGAGAACAAGTTCAGCCAGACAGAGGAGAGTAGTGGTGGATGGGGATTGTTCAGGCTTCTGTTCAAGGAAGAAGCAGAGAGCCCTCAGACCATCATAGTGAGGGATGGAGGTGTAGAGGGATTGGACGTCTATGGTGAAGAGGAGGTTGTTAGGGCCAGGGAACTGGAAATTGTTGATATGATGTAGGGTGTCAGAGGAATCACAATGTAGGTGGAAAGAGACCGGACAAGGGGAGAGAGAATGGAGTCAAGACAGTAAGAAATGAGTTCCGTGGGGCAGGAACAGGCTGACATGACAGCCTACCGGGTCAGTCCTGTTTGTGAATTTTGGGGAGGAGGTGGAAGCATGTTGGGAGTCTGAGGTTGGAAGCTGTGGAGAAAAGTTCTCCAGAGGAGATGAGGTCAGCAACAGTCCTGGAAACAATGGCTTAATATTCGGTGGTGGGGGAGGTAGGAGGAAGTGCCTGAGATCCTCTGCGAGGTAGAGGTCAGTACGGCCGACAACAACAGCACCACCCTTGTCAGCAGGTTTCATAACAAATTCCAGTTTGGACCTGAGAGAATGGGATGCGGCAAGTTATTGAAGGCTTAAATCAAATAATTGCACCTTGGCCAAAGACATGCAGTCCAAGGATATGATGCTGCAAAAGACACCACCTTGTTAGCAGTCCAGGCATGATTCTTCAGTAAAGCAGGAGGTCCCTCAAATCTGCTTTAATATAGACTCATCATCTTGGGTGTGTCCTGCCTTCAGTGATGGAGAGGAACCTGCCAGCTAGCCAATAGCACCTGAGAATCACTGGTTACAGATAATAATGATGCATAAAAAATGTCAGATCTGCAATACTTTGAAATGTCTAAAGGATATAGATAAAAATATTAAAAACAAAAAACTGTGGATGCTGGAAATCAAAAACAAAAACAAAAATACCTGGAAAGACTCAGCAGGTCTTGTAGCATCTGTGGGAGGGAGCACAGTTAATGTTTCGAGTCCGCATGACTCTTCAACAGAACTAAGGAAAAATAGAAAAGGGTGAAATATAAGCTGGTTTAAAGGGGGTCGGTTGGGACAAGTAGAGCTGGATAGAGGGCCAGTGATAGGTGGAGATAACCAAAAGATGTCACAGACAAAAGGACGAAGAGGTGTTGAAGGTGGTGATATTATCTAAGGAATGTGCTAATTAAGGGTAGAAAGCAGGACAAGCAAGGTACAGATAGCCCTAGTGGGGGTGGGGTGAAGGAATCGAAAAAGGCTAAAAGGTAGAGATAAAACAATGGATGGAAAAAGGTGGGAAAAGAAAAATCTATGTAAATTATTGGAAAAAACAAAAAGGAGGGGGAAAAATCAGAAAGGGGTTGGGGATGGAGGAGAGAGTTCATGATCTAAAATTGTTGAACTCAATATTCAGTCTGAAAGGCTGTAAAGTGCCGAGTCCACCTGGACCCCTCCCTCTGGATTCTGATCTTGATCTTTTCATTGAGGAGTGTCGGCCTGACATCAGTCGTCTCAATTTCTCTGCTCCTCTCACCCATTCTAACCCGTCTCTCCCTGAACTTGCTGCACTCCGTTCTCTCAGGTCCAACCCTGACATTGCTATCAAACCTGCTGACAAGGGTGGTGCTGTTGTTGTCTGGCGCACTGACCTCTACCTCACAGAGGCTGAGCGTCAACTTGCAGCCACTTCCTCCTACCTCCCCCTGGACAATGACCCCACGACTGAACATCAAGCTATTGTTTCCAGGACTGATACTGACCTCATCTCCTCTGGAGATCTTCCTTCCACAGTTTCCAACCTGATAGTCTCCCAACCTTGGACGGCCTGCTTCTACCTCCTACCCAAAATCCACAAACAGGACTGTCCCGGCAGACCGATCGTGTCAGCCTTTTCCTGCCCCACAGAACTCATTTCTCGCTATCTTGACTCCATTCTATCTCTCCTTGTCCAGTCCCTTCCCACCTACATCCATGATTCCTCTGACACCCTACATCATTTCAATAATTTCCAGTTCCCTGGCCTTAACTGCCTCCTCTTCACCATGGACGTCCAATCCCTCTACACCTCCATCCCCACCGGCATGGTCTGATGGCTCTCCGCTTCTTCCTTGAACAGAAGCCCGAACAATCCCCATCCACCACTACTCTCCTCCGTCTGGCTGAACTTGTTCTCATACTGAATAATTTCTCCTTAAACTCCTCTCACTTCCTCCAAATAAAAGGTGTGGCTATGGGTACCTGCAAGGGCCCCAGCTATGCCTGTCTCTTTATGGGGTATGTGGAACATTCCTTGTTCCAGTCCTACTCAGGCTCCCTCCCACAGCTCTTTCTCCGGTACATCGATGATTACTTCGGTGCTGCTTCATGCTCTTGTTTGGACCTGGAAAATTTTATTAATTTTGCTTCCAATTTCCACCCCTCCATCATTTTCACATGGTCCATCTCTGACACTTCCCTTCTCTTCCTTGACCTCTCTGTCTCAATTTCTGGTGATAGACTGTCTACCAATATCCTTTACAAGCCTACCGACTCCCACAGCTACCTCGACTACAGCTCCTCACACACCACTTCCTGTAAGGACTCCATCCCATTCTCTCAGTTCCTTCGCCTCCGTCGCATCTGTTCTGATGATGCCACTTTCAAAAACAGTTCCTCTGACATGTCCTCCTCCTTCCTTAACCGAGCTTTTCCACCTATGGTGGTTGACAGGGCCGTCAACCGTGTCCGGCCCATCTCCCACGCATCTGCCCTCACAACTTCCTCTCCCTCCAGAAATATGATAGGGTCCCCCTTGTCCTCACTTATCACCCCACCAGCCTCCGCATTCAAAGGATCATCCTCCACCATTTCGGCCAACTCCAGCATGATGACACCACCAAACACATTTTACCTTCACCCCCCCGGCGGCATTCCGTAGGGATCGTTCCCTCCGGGACATCCTGGTCCACTCCTCCATCACCCCCTACACCTGAACCTGAATCCCCTCCCACAGCACCTTCCCCCATGCAACCACCCCTTTACTTCCCCTCTCCTCACCGTCCAAGGGCCCAAACACTCATTTCAAGTGAAGCAGCATTTCACCTGTACTTCCCTCAACTTAGTCTACTGCATTTGTTGCTCCCAACGCGGTTTCCTCTACATTGGAGAGACAAAACGCAGACTGGGTGACCGCTTTGCAGAACACCTTCGTTCTGTCCGCAAGTATTACCCAGTCCTTCCTGTCTCTTGCCATTTCAACACTGCACCCTGCTCTCATGCCCACATGTACGTCCTTGGCTTGCTGCATTGTTCCAGTGAAGCTCAACGCAAACTGGAGGAACAGCACCTCATTTTCCGACTCAGCATTTTACAGCCTTCCGGACTTAGTATTGAGTTCAACAATTATAGATCATGAACTCTCTCCTCCATCCCCACCCCCTTTCTGTTTTTCCCCCTCCTTTTTGCTTTTTCCAATAATTTATATAGATTTTTCGTTTCCACCTATTTCCATTATTTTTAAATGTATTTCCATCCATTGTTTTATCTCTACCTTTTAGCCTTTTTCAATTCCTTCACCCCACTCGGGCTATCTGTAACTCTTTCAAGTACAAACACATTTCCATCTATTCCTATTCAGATGAAGTTACATTGTTTGCCCTTGTGAGATTTGAACTCTTGATAATCTTTTAAATGAAAACCAAATCAACAAAATTGGGATAAATCAGGCACAGCCCCTAATTCAGGTCAGCTGCAAAAACCAAGAACAAAGTTTAAAGGAAACTTAGAAACTTTAAATCAAAATGTGATTAAAGGGGTCAACAAAACACCCCAGTCCCCGCGGTGCCCACCGAGCACGGAAGGCCTCGAGAGTGCCAGCAGACACCGCGTGCTCCTTCTCCAGGGACATCCAGCAGCGAACGTAGCCACGGAAGAGGGACAAACAATCGGGCGGGACTCCCCCGTCGATCGCCCGCTGCCTGGACCTGTTAATGGCCAACTTGGCCAGGCCCAGGAGCAGGTTCACGAGGAGGTCCTCCTCCTTCCCGACCCCCTTCCGCACCGGGTGCCCATAGATCAGGAGCGTGGGGCTGAAGTGCAAACAAAACATCAATAAAAGGTTTTTCAAATAACTAAAAAGGGAGTGCAGCCTACAACACCCTATGTATACATGGTCCACGGACTCCACAAGACCGCGAAAAGGGCACGTGTCCTGAGAGTCCGTGAACCTATGCATCCTCTTATTATAAGGGACGGCTGCATGCAACACCCTCCAACCCAGGTCCCCGATAGAAAGGGGGAGGACACCTCCGTAGAGGGCCTCCCATCGGGGGCCTCCGCTGCCGGATGGCAACAAGGCACGCCAGGGCGTGTCCGGTCGACGGACCAGGGCGAGAAAATGGAAGGTGTGCAGCAGCAGTCCGTACAAAAAGCCCCTCTTTGCCGTGCCAAAAGGCACGGAGGGCATGTCCCCGAGGCGGCTCATATTGCGGGGCACCAGCACCCGAGGGAGGGTTCGGGGCTTGGGGCCAATGTGGAATTCTGTCCGAACAGGGGAACGCTCAGACGGAAGACCACCGCGCACCTGGGCCACCTCAAGACCCAAAATAACGTCGGGTCCGAGCACGACCGTTCTCAGGTCTTGGATGGCATCGGCTGCGACCTGGACACTCACAGATGCGCGTCACGCCAACTCCTGCGGGAGCATCCAGCCCAGTCCTCCGCCACCCAGCACGTCCCCGATCCTGGTCACCCCTGCGGCCACAGCCCTCCTCTCCGCCAACCACTGAAAAGGATGGAGGGGCGGATTCCTGAGCAGCGGCTCTCTGACGATAGCCGCTACTCCTGACGGGGGAGAGCTGCGTCGCGAGGCGACCACTTTCCAGACTTTGATCAGGTCCTGGTAAAAGACGGGCAACGCCTGCAAGGAGCCACCGAGGCCCAGCTGTTCTATAAACAGGAGCTGCACGTCATAATTCAGGCCGTGCACCTGACGGAAGAAATACGTCATCAGGGCACACCATCTAGGAGGAGGCTCGACGTAGAGGTATCGCTGCAGGGTCTGAAGGCGGAAAGTCGCCACCTGTGTGCGTAGGCACACTAGCGCCTGACCACCCTCCCTAAGCGGGAGACTCAGAACCTCGGCAGCGACCCAGTGCAATCTCTTGTCCCAGAAGAAGTCGACTAACAATCTCTGGATTCTTGTGACAAAGTCCGGGGGAGGGGTCAAAGTGACCAGCCGATACCACAACATGGCGGCGATCAGCTGGTTTATGACCAGAACTCGACCTCGGTAAGATAGCACTCGGAGCAGTCCTGTCCAGCGCCGCAGGCGAGCGGTGACTTTCGTCTCCAGTTCCTGCCAGTTTGCCGGCCAGGATTCCTCAGCGGGGCAGAGATGGACCCCCAGGTAGAGGAGGCTGGTCCTGCTCCAGGTGAAAGGCCTGAACTCCTCGGGTAGGGGATCCATCTGCCACTGACCGACCAGGAGTCCAGAACATTTACCCCAGTTGATCCTGGCAGAAGAAGCGGCAGAGTAGACCTCCTGGCACTCGCGCATCCTCCGCAGGTCAGCCGGGTCACTAAACATAAGGAGCACGTCGTCGGCGTAAGCCGAAAGGACCACCCCGATGCCCGGCCCGTGCAGAACCAATCCCGACAACCTCCTCCGCAAGAGGCGCAGGAAAGGCTCCTCGCAAATAGAATACAACTGGCCAGACAGGGGGCAGCCCTGACGTACCCCTCTCCCAAAGCGAAGGGGCGCCATCAGGGACCCGTTAACCTTCACTAGACACTCCGCGGCGGTGTACAGAAGTCGGATCTGGGCGACAAAATGCGTCCCGAACCCAAAAGCTCGCAGAGTTCCGAGTAAGTATTCGTGATCCACCCTGTCGAACGCCTTCTCCTGATCGAGAGACAGGAAGGCGCTCGACAGACCAGCCCTCTGGGAATGGTGGATGATGTCCCGGACCAGATGGATGTTATCATAAATGGTTCGGTCCGGGACGGTGTAGGACTGGTCAGGGTGGATCATGTGGTCCAGCACGGTGCCGAGCCGAGAAGACATGGCTCGGGCGAAGATTTTGTAGTCCGTGCTGAGGAGGGAGACCGGGCGCCAGTTTTTTAGAAGGTGGAGATCCTCCTTCTTCGGCAGCAGGGCAATCACGGCCCTGCGCCACGAAAGGGGCATCTCCCCGGTAGCAATGCTCTCCCCCAGGACCCCCGCGAAGTCGCTCCCCAAGACGTCCCAGAACGCCCTGAAGAACTCCAGAGTCAGCCCGTCTAGTCCCGGGGTTTTGCCCCTAGAAAGACCGTCGAGTGCGCCGGTCAGCTCCCCCAGACTTATAGGGGAGTCGAGCTTTCCGGCGCACTCCGGGCCGACCTGCGGCAGGTCCTCCCACAAAACTCTGCAAGCTTCCTCACTGGACGGATCCGGAGAGAACAGGGCAGTGTAGTAATCTCGGGCAATGGCCCTGATGCCCTCCGGATCCGAGACAAGTGATCCGTCGTCGGCCAGCAGCGTAAAGAGCTGCTTACGGACCCCGTGCCTTTTTTCCAGTGAGTAGAAGAAGGGAGAGCCACGGTCCATCTCCTTAAGGAAACAGATCCGCGACCTCACGAACGCGCCCCGAGACCCGACCAGTTGCAGGTCCCGCAGCGTGCCCTTCTTCTCATCGTACACCGACTGCAGGGCAGGGTCCGCGTCGGGCTGACGGAGACGTGCCTCCAGGTCGAGCACCTCCTTCTCCAACTCCTCGACCCTGGATTTGCGTCTCTTTGTCGACCCCTTCGCGTACTCTTGACAGAAAACTCGGACGTGAGTCTTGCCCACGTCCCACCATAGCCTCAAGGAGGGGAAGCCTCCCCGCTTCCTTCTCCAGCCGGCCCATAAGCGACGGAACGAGTCCAGGAACCGTTGGTCTTCCAACAACAGGTTATTGAAATGCCAGTACGCGGACCCTGTCCGGCGCAGAACGAAGTGAGCTCCGCCCACACCAGACGGTGGTCTGTGCACGGAACCTGCTGTATAGAAGCAGCCGGAACGCAGGACACGTACGCCTTCGAAACGTAAAGGCGGTCGAGTCTGGACGCTCCGACTCCAGGTGACACAAAGGTGAACATGCTGGAGTCAGGATGGAGATTTCGCCAGACGTCCACTAAGTCGAAGGACCTGACCAGGTCCCGCAACTTACTCACACCTCGCGTGCAGTGCGGGGTACCGTGACGGTCCCGGACCCCGAGGGTGCAATTGAAATCCCCCCCGAGGACGATGCACCCGCCAGCGTCGATGGAGCCGAGATGAGTGGACACTTCTTCAAAGAAGCTCGCTTGCTGCTGCGTGCCCAGGGGAGCGTACACATTCACAAAGTGAAGCACCGCCCCCCCCAGACGCACAGTCAGGTGCAGCAACCGGCCTGGCACCGGCTCCTTGACCCCCAAGATCTCCGGCTGAAAATGCGGGGCCAACAAGATAGCCACCCCGCCAGAATTGGAGGCTAGGTGACTCATGTAGACCCCCCCTCGCCACTCCAGGAGCCACGTGGCTTCGTCTCCCGGAACGGTATGGGTTTCTTGCAGGAAGCACAACGCATACTTCCCGTCCCTGAGGACCGAGAAGTTCTGGAACCTGCGCTGTGCGGCCCTGCTGCCGCGGATGTTGAGGCTGGCTATAGTCGTCTTCATTGTCAAAGGTACATCAAACCTTCACCTTAAGTCATTAAAAAGAAGAAGAGGACTTTTTAGTCCTTCCTCTCCTTCAGGAGCCCAGCGAGAAACGTTTGGACCCTCCGCCGCGCGTTCCTATCCAACTCAGGAGACTTGAGAGCCTCGCGAGTGGACCAGAACACCAGCGGAAAAGAGTGCCACCGGTCCAAGGCCAACTGAACCCTGTCTCGGCGACCGCAATGACTCGCCAAAAAGACCCGGAGTTCCCTTGGGGGGATGAGGGGGGAGTCAGTGGAGGGCACCAGGGGATCCACCGCCTCGCTTGAGAGCGACTCAGCGTAATCTCCAGCGCTCACCACGGACACCCCGTCCTCCTCCAGGTCGTCGCCTCCAGCTTCCGACCCCTCCCCCGCATTGAGTACGGGGGCTGATTCGGAGCTGCCAGCTGGCCCCACCTGTACCTCGATCCCACCCCCAGGATCAAGGCCAGAGGGGTCCTCTCTGGTCTCCTCTAAAGGTTTTGGGTCAGAGGGCAGCGGCAGTTCTGATGCCCGCTCTCCTCCCGGCACCGGGTCGTCCGGAGAGCTCAGGACAAGCTCCTGACCCAAAACTAGGACGCCCGGTGCTAAGGTTTGGGAGGGAGCGGGAAGGCCTTCCTTTTCGCCGCCACCCAATGACCCGTTAACATTTTTTAAATTTTGAAAGCTACAGTCCCCCGACGAGCCACAAGGTACCTCGGGGGTATCGAGGGTTCCTGAGTCGGGCACCACCTCAAGGGAGGTGCCTTCAGTGACCCCCGAGGGGCCCTGTTCAGGGGACTGCAGCAGGTTGACGGGGGTAACAGTGGTGGGAGTCGGTGCTGGGGTTTTGAGTTCCCCCAGAGGACAGGGCGAGATTTTACTTGGTGGAGACGCCACCACCTCTTCATCGGGGGAAGGGACACACCCAACTTCTTCAGTTTGGGCATCACCCACCTCCTCCTCCGAAGCGTGACGTCTCTTCCGGGTCAGGCTGGGGGCTAGGGAGACCTCCATTTCCGAGGCCCCCTCCTCCTTGTCCAGCCCTCCCGGACACTCCACCCTCTGGGTTTTGGGCGTTAGATTCCCCGGCTTGGGGTCCCGCGTCTTTTCCCCGCCGGCCCCGGGAGCACGCGCAGGGACGACGCCGGGCCCAGCACTCGGCGCCTTAGCACCCACGGGCCCGGGAGCACACGCGGACACGACGCCGGAGCCAGATGATGTCTTTTCCCCCGAGCCGGTGCTTGCAGGTGTTTGAGGGTTTTGGGGCGTTTCAGGGGCCGCCTCCAGGTTGCGGGTCTTCCTCCGCGCCTTCTTACGGCGCGGGGGCTCTCCCTCTGCCTCACCGGCAGCCGAGATGGCAGTGGCCGCTGGCGTCGCTTCCCCTTGCGGGGAGGGAGATGGAGTGGTGGCGGGGGGAGGAGGGGCGGTGCCAGCCGTGGCCGCTTGGGTGGGGCTCGTGGCCTTGGAGGCGGGGCAGTTCTTCCTCACGTGCCCCGCCTCCTTACAAGCATGGCACCGCACGCCCTCCACGGTCCAGAAGACCCGATAGGCGGTCCCCTCAAAATTGATAATGAAGGCCCCCTCCAGGCACTCCTCCCGGGCCAAGCGGACAAATACCTGGCGCCGGAAGGAGTACACATGGCGGAGGGCCGAGTCTTTGAGGCCGAGCGGGATTGGTGCAACCCCCGACCTGACCTCCCCCAATTTATTAAGGTGGGGGAGGAAGAGCTCACTGGATAGAATAGGCGGGACGTTCGAAATAATAATTCTCTGGGCGGTGGCCTCAAGGGGGTCCACCGCCAGAAAAGTCCCGCCCACAGTGAGTCCTTTTTGCAGGGCGAGGTGCACCGCCCGCTCGGACCTCAAGAAGAATATGGCTTTCCCATACATTTTAGAGGCCGCGACAATGGCTGAGGGGCCGACGACCCCAGCCATAGCCTTTACGCAGGCCTCTATTGTCATTTCAGGGTGAGCATAGCTCTTTACCCCAAGGGCCCTGGTGAGGAGGCGGAATGGTGACAGGGCAGCGGGAGCAGTTGGAGCCGCAGAAGCAACCACCCCCGCATAGGTTTTCTTTTTTTGAGGCCCTGCCACCGGTGACAAAACCGTCCCTACATTAGCCCTCGAGGGCCCGGCCACAGGCGATGGTGAATTGGCCTTAGGGCCAGAGCCACGCCCACCCTGGGAAGGATTGGCCATTTTGTTTGAGGAAAGGGGGTGGGGGAGAGAGGTAGAAACAACCTCCCCTGTTTTAGGCAGGAGAGGAGAGGAGGGAGAGGAGTAAAAGACAGGGAGGCACAGGAGGGAAAGAGGTAAATGTCCAGGTGGGTGTCCTCGATGGTGGATGGACGGTGGGTGGGGGCCTGATGTTCTTCAGGCAGGGGGAGGCGATGTCTTCACCAGCTATTGCTGGCCTTACTGGGAAAAGGGCTGGGTTGGGGGGAGGGGTGGCAGAAAGATGGTTTCAGCACACACACAAACCCTCCCTCTCTTCCTTCCCCAAACCCTCTGGCAGTCTTCTTGCCTCCCCCTACAAAACACAGTCCTTAATTGCCCCCACCTTAAACAAAAATACACAGTTCAGACACCCACCTAGGATGTTGTTTTTCAACTCAGTCCTGGCCTCCTGGCCTTCCTGTCCTGTAGCAACAGCAGCAACTGTTCTCTTCTCTCCCTCTCTTTCCTTTGGCACCACAGGGGCAAGGCAGCAGCAGCAGCACTGGAGGAGCAGCAGGAGCAGCAGCACACAGCAGAAGCAACAACCCCAAAGGCAGCAGCAGAAACAGTTGAAACACTGAGGAGCAGCAACACCAACACCACACACCTTCTCTCCTCAGTATCAGGAAACAAACTGAATCCACAATTACCTCCAGGAGATCGTTAAGAAAATGAACTCTTGATAATCTTTTAAATGAAAACCAAATCAACAAAATTGGGATAAATCAGGCACAGCCCCTAATTCAGGTCAGCTGTAAAACCAAGAACAAAGTTTAAAGGAAACTTAGAAACTTTAAATCAAAATGTGATTAAAGGGGTCAACAAAACACCCCAGTCCCCGCGGTGCCCACCGAGCACGGAAGGCCTCGAGAGTGCCAGCAGACACCGCGTGCTCCTTCTCCAGGGACATCCGGCAGCGAACGTAGCCGCGGAAGAGGGACAAACAATCGGGCGGGACTCCCCCGTCGATCGCCCGCTGCCTGGACCTGTTAATGGCCAACTTGGCCAGGCCCAGGAGCAGGTTCACGAGGAGGTCCTCCTCCTTCCCGACCCCCTTCCGCACCGGGTGCCCATAGATCAGGAGCGTGGGGCTGAAGTGCAAACAAAACATCAATAAAAGGTTTTTCAAATAACTAAAAAGGGAGTGCAGCCTACAACACCCTATGTATACATGGTCCACGGACTCCACAAGACCGCAAAAAGGGCATGTGTCCTGAGAGTCCGTGAACCTATGCATCCTCTTATTATAAGGGACTGCCGCATGCAACACCCTCCAACCCAGGTCCCCGATAGAAAGGGGGAGGACACCTCCGTAGAGGGCCTCCCATCGAGGGCCTCCGACGCCGGACGGCAACAAGGCATGCCAGGGCGTATCCGGTCGACGGACAAGGGCGAGAAAATGGAAGGTGTGCAGCAGCAGTCCATACAAAAAGCCCCTCTTTGCTGTGCCAAAAGGCACAGAGGGCATGTCCCCGAGGCGGCTCATATTGCGGGGCACCAGCACCCGAGGGAGGGTTCGGGGCTTGGGGCCAATGTGGAATTCCGTCCGAACAGGGGAACGCTCAGACGGAAGACCACCGCGCACCTGGGCCACCTCAAGACCCAAAATAACGTCGGGTCCGAGCACGACCGTTCTCAGGTCTTGGATGGCATCGGCTGCGACCTGGACACTCACAGACGCGCGTCGCGCCATCTCCTGCGGGAGCATCCAGCCCAGTCCTCCGCCACCCAGCACGTTCCCGATCCTGGTCACCCCTGCGGCCACAGCCCTCCTCTCCGCCAACCACTGAAAAGGACGGAGGGGCGGATTCCTGAGCAGCGGCTCTCTGACGATAGCCGCTACTCCTGACGGGGGAGAGCTGCGTCGCGAGGCGACCACTTTCCAGACTTTGCTCAGGTCCTGGTAAAAGACGGGCAACGCCTGCAAGGAGCCACCGAGGCCCAGCTGTTCTATAAACAGGAGCTGCACGTCATAATTCAGGCCGTGCACCTGACGGAAGAAATACGTCATCAGGGCACACCATCTAGGAGGAGGCTCAACGTAGAGGTATCGCTGCAGGGTCTGAAGGCGGAAAGTCGCCACCTGTGTGCGTAGGCACACTAGCGCCTGACCACCCTCCCTAAGCGGGAGACTCAGAACCTCGGCAGCGACCCAGTGCAATCTTTTGTCCCAGAAGAAGTCGACTAACAATCTCTGGATTCTTGTGACAAAGTCCGGGGGAGGGGTCAAAGTGACCAGCCGATACCACAACATGGCGGCGATCAGCTGGTTTATGACCAGAACTCGACCCCGGTAAGATAGCACTCGGAGCAGTCCTGTCCAGCGCCGCAGGCGAGCGGTGACTTTCGTCTCCAGTTCCTGCCAGTTTGCCGGCCAGGATTCCTCAGCGGGGCAGAGATGGACCCCCAGGTAGAGGAGGCTGGTCCTGCTCCAGGTGAAAGGCCTGAGCTCCTCGGGTAGGGGATCCATCTGCCACTGACCGACCAGGAGTCCAGAACACTTACCCCAGTTGATCCTGGCAGAAGAAGCGGCAGAGTAGACCTCCTGGCACTCGCGCATCCTCCGCAGGTCAGCCGGGTCACTAAACATAAGGAGCACATCATCGGCGTAAGCCGAAAGGACCACCCCGATGCCCGGCCCGCGCAGAACCAATCCCGACAACCTCCTCCGCAAGAGGCGCAGGAAAGGCTCCACGCAAATAGAATACAACTGGCCAGACAGGGGGCAACCCTGACGTACCCCTCTCCCAAAGCGAAGGGGCACCGTCAGGGACCCGTTAACCTTCACTAGACACTCCGCGGCAGTGTACAGAAGTCAGATCCGGGCGACAAAATGCGTCCCGAACCCGAAAGCTCGCAGAGTTCCGAGTAAGTATTCGTGATCTACCCTGTCGAACGCCTTCTCCTGATCGAGAGACAGGAAGGCGCTCGACAGACCAGCCCTCTGGGAATGGTGGATGATGTCCCGGACCAGATGGATGTTATCATAAATGGTTCGGTCCGGGACGGTGTAGGACTGGTCAGGGTGGATCATGTGGTCCAGCACGGTGCCGAGCCGAGAAGACATTGCTCGGGCGAAGATTTTGTAGTCCGTGCTGAGGAGGGAGACCGGGCGCCAGTTTTGAAGAAGGCGGAGATCCCCCTTCTTCGGTAGCAGGGCAATCACGGCCCTGCGCCACGAAAGGGGCATCTCCCTGGTAGCAATGCTCTCCCCCAGGACCCCTGCGAAGTCGCTCCCCAAGACGTCCCAGAACGCCCTGAAGAACTCCACGGTCAGCCCGTCTAGTCCCGGGGTTTTGCCCCTAGAAAGACCGTCGAGTGCGCCGGTCAGCTCCCCCAGACTTATAGGGGAGTCGAGCTTTCCGGCGCACTCCGGGCCGACCTGCGGCAGGTCCTCCCACAAAACTCTGCAAGCTTCCTCACTGGACGGATCCGGAGAGAAAAGGGCAGTGTAGTAATCTCGGGCAATGGCCCTGATGCCCTCCGGATCCGAGACAAGTGATCCGTCGTCGGCCAGCAGCGTAAAGAGCTGCTTACGGACCCCGTGCCTTTTTTCCAGTGAGTAGAAGAAGGGAGAGCCACGGTCCATCTCCTTAAGGAAACAGATCCGCGACCTCACGAACGCGCCCCGAGACCCGACCAGTTGCTGGTCCCGCAGCGCGCCCTTCTTCTCATCGTACACCGACCGCAGGGCCGGGTCCGCGTCGGGCTGACGGAGACGTGCCTCCAGGTCGAGCACCTCCTTCTCCAACTCCTCGACCCTGGATTTGCGTCTCTTTGTCGACCCCTTCGCGTACTCTTGACAGAAAACTCGGACGTGAGTCTTGCCCACGTCCCACCATAGCCTCAAGGAGGGGAAGCCTCCCCGCTTCCTTCTCCAGCCGGCCCAGAAGCGACGGAACGAGTCCAGGAACCGCTGGTCTTCCAACAACAGGTTATTATAATGCCAGTACGCGGACCCCGTCCGAGCGCAGAACGAAGTGAGCTCCGCCCACACCAGACGGTGGTCCGTGCACGGAACCTGCTGTATAGAAGCAGCCGGAACGCAGGACACGTACGCCTTCGAAACGTAAAGGCGGTCGAGTCTGGACGCTCCAACTCCAGGTGACACAAAGGTGAACACGCTGGAGTCAGGATGGAGATTTCGCCAGACGTCCACTAAGTCGAAGGACCTGACCAGGTCCCGCAACTTACTCACACCTCGCGTGCAGTGCGGGGTACCGTGACGGTCCCGGACCCCGAGGGTGCAATTGAAATCCCTCCCGAGGACGATGCACTCGCCAGCGTCGATGGAGCCGAGATGAGTGGACACTTCTTCAAAGAAGCTCGCTTGCTGCTGCGTGCCCAGGGGAGCGTACACATTCACAAAGTGAAGCACCGCCCCCCCCAGACGCACAGTCAGGTGCAGCAACCGGCCTGGCACTGGCTCCTTGACCCCCAAGATCTCCGGCTGAAAATGCGGGGCCAACAAGATAGCCACCCCGCCAGAATTGGAGGCTAGGTGACTCATGTAGACCCCCCCTCGCCACTCCAGGAGCCACGTGGCTTCGTCTCCCGGAACGGTATGGGTTTCTTGCAGGAAGCACAACGCGTACTTCCCGTCCCTGAGGACCGAGAAGTTCTGGAACCTGCGCTGTGCGGCCCTGCTGCCGCGGATGTTGAGGCTGGCTATAGTCGTCTTCATTGTCAAAGGTACATCAAATCTTCACCTTAAGTCATTAAAAAGAAGAAGAGGACTTTTTAGTCCTTCCTCTCCTTCAGGAGCCCAGCGAGAAACGTTTGGACCCTCCGCCGCGCGTTCCTATCCAACTCAGGAGACTTGAGAGCCTCGCGAGTGGACCAGAACACCAGCGGAAAAGAATGCCACCGGTCCAAGGCCAACTGAACCCTGTCTCGGCGACCGCGATGACTCGCCAAAAAGTCCCGGAGTTCCCTTGGGGGGATGAGGGGGGAGTCAGTGGAGGGCACCAGGGGATCCACCGCCTCGCTTGAGAGCGACTCAGCGTAATCTCCAGCGCTCACCACGGACACCCCGTCCTCCTCCAGGTCGTCGCCTCCAGCTTCCGACCCCTCCCCCGCATTGAGTACGGGGGCTGATTCGGAGCTGCCAGCTGGCCCCACCTGTACCTCGATCCCACCCCCAGGATCAAGGCCAGAGGGGTCCTCTCTGGTCTCCTCTAAAGGTTTTGGGTCAGAGGGCAGCGGCAGTTCTGATGCCCGCTCTCCTCCCGGCACCGGGTCGTCCGGGGAGCTCAGGACAAGCTCCTGACCTAAAACTAGGACGCCCGGTGCTAAGGTTTGGGAGGGAGCGGGAAGGCCCTCCTTCTCACCGCCACCCAATGACCCATTAACATTTTTTAAATTTTGAAAGCTACAGTCCCCCGACGAGCCAGAAGGTACCTCGGGGGTATCGAGGGTTCCTGAGTCGGGTACCACCTCAAGGGAGGTGCCTTCAGTGACCCCCGAGGGGCCCTGTTCAGGGGACTGCAGCAGGTTGACAGGGGTAATAGTGGTGGGAGTCGGTGCAGGGGTTTTGAGTTCCCCCAGAGGACAGGGCGAGATTTTACTTGGTGGAGACGCCACCACCTCTTCATCGGGGGAAGGGACACACCCAACTTCTTCAGTTTGGGCATCACCCACCTCCTCCTCCGAAGCGTGACGTCTCTTCCGGGTCAGGCTGGGGGCTAGGGAGACCTCCATTTCCGAGGCCCCCTCCTCCTTGTCCAGCCCTCCCGGACACTCCACCCTCTGGGTTTTGGGTGTTAGATACCCCGGCTCGGGGTCCCGCGTCCCTTCCCCGCCGGCCCCGGGAGCACGCGCAGGGACGACGCCGGGCCCAGCACTCGGCGCCTTAGCACCCACGGGCCCGGGAGCACACGCGGACACGACGCCGGGGCCGGATGTTGTCTTTTCCCCCGAACCGGTGCTTGCAGGTGTTTGGGGGTTTTGGGGCGTTTCAGGGGCCGCCTCCAGGTTGCGGGTCTTCCTCTGCGCCTTCTTACGGCGTGGGGGCTCTCCCCCCGCCTCACCGGCAGCCGAGATGGCAGTGGCCGCCGGCGTCGCTTCCCCTTGCGGGGAGGGAGATGGAGTGGTGGCGGGGGGAGGAGGGGCGGTGCCAGCCGTGGCCGCTTGGGTGGGGCTCGTAGCCTTGGAGGCGGGGCAGTTCTTCCTCACATGCCCCGCCTCCTTACAAGCATGGCACCGCACGCCCTCCACGGTCCAGAAGACCCGATAGGCGGTCCCCTCAAAATTGATAACGAAGGCCCCCTCCCGGCACTCCTCCTGGGCCAAGCGGACAAATACCTGGCGCCGGAAGGAGTACACATGGCGGAGGGCCGAGTCTTTGAGGCCGAGCGGGATTGGTGCAACCCCCGACCTGACCTCCCCCAATTTATTAAGGTGGGGGAGGAGGAGCTCACTGGATAGAAAAGGCGGGATGTTCGAAATAATAATTCTCTGGGCGGTGGCCTCAAGGGGGTCCACCGCCAGAAAAGTCCCGCCCACAGTGAGTCCTTTTTGGAGGGCGAGGTGCACCGCCCGCTCGGACCTCAAGAAGAATATGGCCTTCCCATACATTTTAGAGGCCGCGACAATGGCTGAGGGGCCGACGACCCCAGCCATAGCCTTTACGCAGGCCTCTATTGTCATTTCAGGGTGAGCATAGCTCTTTACCCCAAGGGCCCTGGTGAGGAGGCGGAAAGGTGACAGGGCAGCGGGAGCAGCTGGAGCCGCAGAAGCAACCACCCCCGCATAAGTTTTCTTTTTTTGAGGCCCTGCCACCGGTGACAAAACCGCCTCCACATTAGCCCTCGAGGGCCCGGCCACAGGTGATGGTGAATTGGCCTTAGGGCCAGAGCCACGCCCACCCCGGGAAGGATTGGCCATTTTGTTTTTCTCTTTTTATTTTTTTTTTAGAAATATAGGGAGGAAAGGGGGTGGGGGAGAGAGGTAGAAACAACCTCCCCTCTTTTAGGCAGGAGAGGAGAGGAGGGAGAGGAGTAAAAGACAGGGAGGCACAGGAGGGAAAGAGGTAAATGTCCTGGTGGGTGTCCTCGATGGTGGATGGACGGTGGGTGGGGGCCTGATGTTCTTCAGGCAGGGGGAGGCGATGTCTTCACCAGCTATTGCTGGCTTTACCGGGAAAAGGGCTGGGTTGGGGGGAGGGGTGGCAGAAAGATGGTTTCAGCACACACACACACCCTCCCTCTCTTCCTTCCCCAACTCTTCTGGCAGTCTTCTTGCCTCCCCCTACAAAACACAGTCCTTAATTGCCCCCACCTTAAACAAAAATACACAGTTCAGACACCCACCTAGGATGTTGTTTTTTAACTCAGTCCTGGCCTCCTGGCCTTCCTGTCCTGTATCAACAGCAGCAACTGTTCTCTTCTCTCCCTCTCTCTCCTTTGGCAGCACTGGAGGAGCAGCAGCAGAAGCAGCAGCAGCACACAGCAGAAGCAACAACCCCAAAGGCAGCAGCAGAAACAGTTGAAACACTGAGGAGCAGCAACACCAACACCACACACCTTCTCTCCTCAGTATCAGGAAACAAACTGAATCCACAATTACCTCCACGAGATCGTTAAGAAAATGAACTCTTGATACTCTTTCGAGTACAAACCTGTTTCCATCTGTTTCAGATGAAGTTACATGTTTCACAGTTTGCCATTGTGAGATTTGAACTCTTGATAATCTTTTAAATGAAAACCAAATCAACAAAATTGGGATAAATCAGGCACAGCCCCTAATTCAGGTCAGCTGTAAAACCAAGAACAAAGTTTTAAAGGAAACTTACAAACTTTAAATCAAAATGTGATTAAAGGGGTCAACAAAACACCCCAGTCCCCGCGGTGCCCACCGAGCACGGAAGGCCTCGAGAGTGCCAGCAGACACCGCGTGCTCCTTCTCCAGGGACATCCGGCAGCGAACGTAGCCGCGGAAGAGGGACAAACAATCGGGCGGGACTCCCCCGTCGATCGCCCGCTGCCTGGACCTGTTAATGGCCAACTTGGCCAGGCCCAGGAGCAGGTTCACGAGGAGGTCCTCCTCCTTCCCGACCCCCTTCCGCACCGGGTGCCCATAGATCAGGAGCGTGGGGCTGAAGTGCAAACAAAACATCAATAAAAGGTTTTTCAAATAACTAAAAAGGGAGTGCAGCCTACAACACCCTATGTATACATGGTCCACGGACTCCACAAGACCGCAAAAAGGGCACGTGTCCTGAGAGTCCGCGAACCAATGCATCCTCTTATTATAAGGGACTGCTGCATGCAACACCCTCCAACCCAGGTCTCCGATAGAAAGGGGGAGGACACCTCCGTAGAGGGCCTCCCATCGAGGGCCTCCGCCGCCGGACGGCAACAAGGCACGCCAGGGCGTGTCCGGTCGACGGACAAGGGCGAGAAAATGGAAGGTGTGCAGCAGCAGTCCATACAAAAAGCCCCTCTTTGCCGTGCCAAAAGGCACAGAGGGCATGTCCCTGAGGCGGCTCATATTGCGGGGCACCAGCACCCGAGGGAGGGTTCGGGGCTTGGGGCCAATGTGGAATTCTGTCCGAACAGGGGAACGCTCAGACGGAAGACCACCGCGCACCTGGGCCACCTCAAGACCCAAAATAACGTCGGGTCCGAGCACGACCGTTCTCAGGTCTTGGATGGCATCGGCTGCGACCTGGACACTCACAGACGCGCGTCGCGCCAACTCCTGCGGGAGCATCCAGCCCAGTCCTCCGCCACCCAGCACATCCCCGATCCTGGTCACCCCTGCGGCCACAGCCCTCCTCTCCGCCAACCACTGAAAAGGACGGAGGGGCGGATTCCTGAGCAGCGGCTCTCTGACGATAGCCGCTACTCCTGACGGGGGAGAGCTGCGTCGCGAGGCGACCACTTTCCAGACTTTGATCAGGTCCTGGTAAAAGACGGGCAACGCCTGCAAGGAGCCACCGAGGCCCAGCTGTTCTATAAACAGGAGCTGCACGTCATAATTCAGGCCGTGCACCTGACGGAAGAAATACGTCATCAGGGCACACCATCTAGGAGGAGGCTCAACGTAGAGGTATCGCTGCAGGGTCTGAAGGCGGAAAGTCGCCACCTGTGTGCGTAGGCACACTAGCGCCTGACCACCCTCCCTAAGCGGGAGACTCAGAACCTCGGCAGCGACCCAGTGCAATCTTTTGTCCCAGAAGAAGTCGACTAACAATCTCTGGATTCTTGTGACAAAGTCCGGGGGAGGGGTCAAAGTGACCAGCCGATACCACAACATGGCGGCGATCAGCTGGTTTATGACCAGAACTCGACCCCGGTAAGATAGCACTCGGAGCAGTCCTGTCCAGCGCCGCAGGCGAGCGGTGACTTTCGTCTCCAGTTCCTGCCAGTTTGCCGGCCAGGATTCCTCAGCGGGGCAGAGATGGACCCCCAGGTAGAGGAGGCTGGTCCTGCTCCAGGTGAAAGGCCTGAGCTCCTCGGGTAGGGGATCCATCTGCCACTGACCGACCAGGAGTCCAGAACACTTACCCCAGTTGATCCTGGCAGAAGAAGCGGCAGAGTAGACCTCCTGGCACTCGCGCATCCTCCGCAGGTCAGCCGGGTCACTAAACATAAGGAGCACGTCATCGGCATAAGCCGAAAGGACCACCCCGATGCCCGGCCCGCGCAGAACCAATCCCGACAACCTCCTCCGCAAGAGGCGCAGGAAAGGCTCCACGCAAATAGAATACAACTGGCCAGACAGGGGGCAGCCCTGACGTACCCCTCTCCCAAAGCGAAGGGGCGCCGTCAGGGACCCGTTAACCTTCACTAGACACTCCGCGGCAGTGTACAGAAGTCGGATCCGGGCGACAAAATGCGTCCCGAACCCGAAAGCTCGCAGAGTTCCGAGTAAGTATTCGTGATCCACCCTGTCGAACGCCTTCTCCTGATCGAGAGACAGGAAGGCGCTCGACAGACCAGCCCTCTGGGAATGGTGGATGATGTCCCGGACCAGATGGATGTTATCATAAATGCTTCGGTCCGGGACGGTGTAGGACTGGTCAGGGTGGATCATGTGGTCCAGCACGGTGCCGAGCCGAGAAGACATGGCTCGGGCGAAGATTTTGTAGTCCGTGCTGAGGAGGGAGACCGGGCGCCAGTTTTGAAGAAGGCGGAGATCCCCCTTCTTCGGTAGCAGGGCAATCACGGCCCTGCGCCACGAAAGGGGCATCTCCCCGGTAGCAATGCTCTCCCCCAGGACCCCCGCGAAGTCGCTCCCCAAGACGTCCCAGAACGCCCTGAAGAACTCCACGGTCAGCCCGTCTAGTCCCGGGGTTTTGCCCCTAGAAAGACCGTCGAGTGCGCCGGTCAGCTCCCCCAGACTTATAGGGGAGTCGAGCTTTCCGGCGCACTCCGGGCCGACCTGCGGCAGGTCCTCCCACAAAACTCTGCAAGCTTCCTCACTGGACGGATCCGGAGAGAAAAGGGCAGTGTAGTAATCTCGGGCAATGGCCCTGATGCCCTCCGGATCCGAGACAAGTGATCCGTCGTCGGCCAGCAGCGTAAAGAGCTGCTTACGGACCCCGTGCCTTTTTTCCAGTGAGTAGAAGAAGGGAGAGCCACGGTCCATCTCCTTAAGGAAACAGATCCGCGACCTCACGAACGCGCCCCGAGACCCGACCAGTTGCAGGTCCCGCAGCGCGCCCTTCTTCTCATCGTACACCGACCGCAGGGCCGGGTCCGCGTCGGGCTGACGGAGACGTGCCTCCAGGTCGAGCACCTCCTTCTCCAACTCCTCGACCCTGGATTTGCGTCTCTTTGTCGACCCCTTCGCGTACTCTTGACAGAAAACTCGGACGTGAGTCTTGCCCACGTCCCACCATAGCCTCAAGGAGGGGAAGCCTCCCCGCTTCCTTCTCCAGCCGGCCCAGAAGCGACGGAACGAGTCCAGGAACCGCTGGTCTTCCAACAACAGGTTATTAAAATGCCAGTACGCGGACCCCGTCCGAGCGCAGAACGAAGTGAGCTCCGCCCACACCAGACGGTGGTCCGTGCACGGAACCTGCTGTATAAAAGCAGCCGGAACGCAGGACACGTACGCCTTCGAAAGGTAAAGGCGGTCGAGTCTGGACGCTCCGACTCCAGGTGACACAAAGGTGAACACGCTGGAGTCAGGATGGAGATTTCGCCAGACGTCCACTAAGTCGAAGGACCTGACCAGGTCCCGCAACTTACTCACACCTCGCGTGCAGTGCGGGGTACCGTGACGGTCCCGGACCCCGAGGGTGCAATTGAAATCCCCCCCGAGGACGATGCACTCGCCAGCGTCGATGGAGCCGAGATGAGTGGACACTTCTTCAAAGAAGCTCGCTTGCTGCTGCGTGCCCAGGGGAGCGTACACATTCACAAAGTGAAGCACCGCCCCCCCCAGACGCACAGTCAGGTGCAGCAACCGGCCTGGCACTGGCTCCTTGACCCCCAAGATCTCCGGCTGAAAATGCGGGGCCAACAAGATAGCCACCCCGCCAGAATTGGAGGCTAGGTGACTCATGTAGACCCCCCCTCGCCACTCCAGGAGCCACGTGGCTTCGTCTCCCGGAACGGTATGGGTTTCTTGCAGGAAGCACAACGCGTACTTCCCGTCCCTGAGGACCGAGAAGTTCTGGAACCTGCGCTGTGCGGCCCTGCTGCCGCGGATGTTGAGGCTGGCTATAGTCGTCTTCATTGTCAAAGGTACATCAAATCTTCACCTTAAGTCATTAAAAAGAAGAAGAGGACTTTTTAGTCCTTCCTCTCCTTCAGGAGCCCAGCGAGAAACGTTTGGACCCTCCGCCGCGCGTTCCTATCCAACTCAGGAGACTTGAGAGCCTCGCGAGTGGACCAGAACACCAGCGGAAAAGAATGCCACCGGTCCAAGGCCAACTGAACCCTGTCTCGGCGACCGCGATGACTCGCCAAAAAGTCCCGGAGTTCCCTTGGGGGGATGAGGGGGGAGTCAGTGGAGGGCACCAGGGGATCCACCGCCTCGCTTGAGAGCGACTCAGCGTAATCTCCAGCGCTCACCACGGACACCCCGTCCTCCTCCAGGTCGTCGCCTCCAGCTTCCGACCCCTCCCCCGCATTGAGTACGGGGGCTGATTCGGAGCTGCCAGCTGGCCCCACCTGTACCTCGATCCCACCCCCAGGATCAAGGCCAGAGGGGTCCTCTCTGGTCTCCTCTAAACGTTTTGGGTCAGAGGGCAGCGGCAGTTCTGATGCCCGCTCTCCTCCCGGCACCGGGTCGTCCGGGGAGCTCAGGACAAGCTCCTGACCTAAAACTAGGACGCCCGGTGCTAAGGTTTGGGAGGGAGCGGGAAGGCCTTCCTTTTCGCCGCCACCCAATGACCCGTTGACATTTTTTAAATTTTGAAAGTTGCAGTCCCCCGATGAGCCAGAAGGTACCTCGGGGGTATCGAGGGTCTCTGAGTCGGGCACCACCTCAAGGGAGGTGCCTTCAGTGACCCCCGAGGGGCCCTGTTCAGGGGACTGCAGCAGGTTGACAGGGGTAATAGTGGTGGGAGTCGGTGCAGGGGTTTTGAGTTCCCCCAGAGGACAGGGCGAGATTTTACTTGGTGGAGACGCCACCACCTCTTCATCGGGGGAAGGGACACACCCAACTTCTTCAGTTTGGGCATCACCCACCTCCTCCTCCGAAGCGTGACGTCTCTTCCGGGTCAGGCTGGGGGCTAGGGAGACCTCCATTTCCGAGGCCCCCTCCTCCTTGTCCAGCCCTCCCGGACACTCCACCCTCTGGGTTTTGGGTGTCAGATACCCCGGCTCGGGGTCCCGCGTCCCTTCCCCGCCGGCCCCGGGAGCACGCGCAGGGACGACGCCGGGCCCAGCACTCGGCGCCTTAGCACCCACGGGCCCGGGAGCACACGCGGACACGACGCCGGGGCCGGATGTTGTCTTTTCCCCCGAGCCGGTGCTTGCAGGTGTTTGGGGGTTTTGGGGCGTTTCAGGGGCCGCCTCCAGGTTGCGGGTCTTCCTCTGCGCCTTCTTACGGCGTGGGGGCTCTCCCCCCGCCTCACCGGCAGCCGAGATGGCAGTGGCCGCCGGCGTCGCTTCCCCTTGCGGGGAGGGAGATGGAGTGGTGGCGGGGGGAGGAGGGGCGGTGCCAGCCGTGGCCGCTTGGGTGGGGCTTGTAGCCTTGGAGGCGGGGCAGTTCTTCCTCACGTGCCCCGCCTCCTTACAAGCATGGCACCGCACGCCCTCCACGGTCCAGAAGACCCGATAGGCGGTCCCCTCAAAATTGATAACGAAGGCCCCCTCCAGGCACTCCTCCTGGGCCAAGCGGACAAATACCTGGCGCCGGAAGGAGTACACATGGCGGAGGGCCGAGTCTTTGAGGCCGAGCGGGATTGGTGCAACCCCCGACCTGACCTCCCCCAATTTATTAAGGTGGGGGAGGAGGAGCTCACCGGATAGAAAAGGCGGGATGTTCGAAATAATAATTCTCTGGGCGGTGGCCTCAAGGGGGTCCACCGCCAGAAAAGTCCCGCCCACAGTGAGTCCTTTTTGCAGGGCGAGGTGCACCGCCCGCTCGGACCTCAAGAAGAATATGGCCTTCCCATACATTTTTGAGGCCGCGACAATGGCTGAGGGGCCGACAACCCCAGCCATAGCCTTAACGCAGGCCTCAATAGTCATCTCAGGGTGAGCGTAGCATTTTACCCCGAGGGCCCTGGTGAGGAGACGGAATGGCGACAGGGCAGCGGGAGCAGCAGGAGCTGCAGAAGCAACCACCCCCGCATAAGTCTTTTTTGTAGGCCCTGCCACCGGTGACAAAGCCGCCTCCACATTAGCCCTCGAGGGCCCGGCCACAGGAGATGTTGAACTGGCTTTAAGGCCAGAGCCACGCCCACCCTGGGAAGGATTGGCCATTTTTTTTTTTTTAAATTATATATATTTTTTAATATATATATTTTTTTTAAATATACAATGTTCCTCCCTAGGGAGGGAGGTAGTAATAACCTCCCCCTTTTGTACAGGAGAGGAGAGGAGGGAGAGGAGTGAAGGACAGGGAGGCACAGGAGGGAAAAGGGAAGAGTCCAGGTGGGTGTCTCCAGTGAAAGGTGGATGTTGGGTGGGGGCCTGATGTTCTTCAGGCAGGGGGAGGCGATGTCTTCACCAGCTATTGCTGGCCTTACTGGGAAAAGGGCTGGGTTGGGGGGAGGGGTGGCAGAAAGATGGTTTCAGCACACACACACACCCTCCCGCTCTTCCTTCCCCAACTCCTCTGGCAGTCTTCTTGCCTCCCCCTACAAAAACACAGTCCTTAATTGCCCCCACCTTAAACAAAAATACACAGTTCAGACACCCACCTAGGATGTTGTTTTTTTTAACTCAGTCCTGGCCTCCTGGCCTTCCTGTCCTGTAGCAACAGTAGCAACTGTTCTCTTCTCTCCCTCTCTCTCCTTTGGCAGCACTGGAGGAGCAGCAGCAGAAGCAGCAGCAGCACACAGCAGAAGCAACAACCCCAAAGGCAGCAGCAGAAACAGTTGAAACACTGAGGAGCAGCAACACCAACACCACACACCTTCTCTCCTCAGTATCAGGAAACAAACTGAATCCACAATTACCTCCACGAGATCGTTAAGAAAATGAACTCTTAATACTCTTTCGAGTACAAACCTGTTTCCATCTGTTTCAGATGAAGTTACATGTTTCACAGTTTGCCATTGTGAGATTTGAACTCTTGATCTTGGTGTTACAAGCCCAGTACCATAACCACTTGGCTATTTAGGCCAAGCTTAGGGCTATCTGTACCATGCCTGTCCTGCTTGCTACCCTTAATTAGCACATTCCTTTAGATAATATCACCACTTCAACACCTCTTTGTCCTTTTGTCTATGACATCTTTTGGTTATCTCCACCTATCACTGGCCCTCTATCCAGCTCTCTTGTCTCAACTCCCCCCCCTCCCCCCACTTAAACCAGCTTATATTTCACCTCTTTTCTATTTTTCCTTAGTTTTGTTGAAGAGTCATGCGGACTCGAAATGTTAACTGTTCTCCCTTCCATAGATGCTGCCAGACCTGCCGAGATTTTCCAGGTATTTTTGTTTTTGTTCCATAAAAATGTTGTTTGTTTTTTCAGTAGACCAGTAGAGGGGGCTGGTGTAGCTTTAGTTGTCTTTTTTAGTAGTGACCTCCCTGCTAACCCAGGTGGTAGAAATGTACATCTAGTGTTCTGGAGCTCATAACAGCTTAATGTGGCTGCCGTGCAAGAGTGTATGAGAATTCATAATCACCAACATAAAGCAGATTGCACTATATTGCAAATGTGTCCATATTCTTTTCATGGAATTGTTAAATCAGCTTCTTGCTGCTCCAAGGGATCATACTTAGTTTTCCTTCACTCATTGCCTCTTCCTTAATTAGAAATCTAATTGAGTGCAAGAAAGAAAGACTTTAATTTATATAGCGCCTTTCACAACCTTGGGACATCCCAAAGCCAATGAACTTTATTTGAAGTGTAATCACTGTTGTCGTGCAGGAACGCAGCCAATTTGGAGATAGTAAGCTCCAGAAACATTAAGTGATCAGACTGGGTTTTTTTAAAATTTTTTTTTGTTGGATTTAGATCCTGTAGAATTGCTGAAGAATTCATTTTAACCTTTGCAAAAACAAATGTGCATCCGGTCAAAGTGCAAAACGAACAATTTTTTCCATGATCATAATTTTCTCAAATGGGTTCGATGAGATTCAGCAGAAGTCTGTAGAGCTTGATCCTTTTGTCAGTTGAAAGGTCATGAACCTGAAACGTTAAATCTGTTTCTCTGAGCACAGATGCTGCCAGACCTGCTGAGCATTTCCAGAATTTTCTGTTTTTATTTCAGCATCTGCAGTATTCTGCTTTTTGAAATGTGATTCCGTGTTGGAGCATTGAATGTAAAAACAGGGTGGTTATATTGAATTCGTACAAAATATTAGTTAGGTCACTGTAGTATTGCATATAGTTCTGGGCACCCCCTTAGAAGAAGTATATTTCTCATGGAAAGGGAGCAACGAAGAGGCACTAAAATTATACCAGGAATAATGGGTTATAGTTATGAATCTAATCCCCATTGCATTTCATTTAACCTTCTCATCCCCATTTTCAAATTTCTCCATACCAACCACCCCTTTTGAAACTTCCAGCATCTCTCCTTAGCCTTTGGACTCCATTGCTGATTATTTGTGCATCCCCAACACCTCAGACCCCAGTAGTAGCTGAATCATAGCTTTTGGCCTCTGTGTTTTTCTCTTTCCTTCTCTGCCTTGTAAAAGCTTTATTGAAACCCATCTGTTTGACCAAGCTTCTCACCTTTCCTGCATCCTAACATGATAGCTCATTTGTTCCCTTGTTTAAAAAAAAATGTCTCTGAAAAGTTCCTTTCAGCATTTTTCTATGTTATCGGTGCTGTATGACTTTTTCCTCTGACTCCTTTTGCTTATTTGCCATTCAGTTTTTGGCATAATGTTCCTGTTATGTTTGCAAATCTGCCCACTTGAGTGCCAAGCATTGACCTCTATGGCAATCCCATTCTCCTGCTACTTCTAAGTTCAAAAGTTAATTCCACACAAATGGGGGCAGATTTTATACTCTTAACAAGAGTGAAAGTGCTCTATTGTTGCTCTTGGTTACAGAGCGGTTTCACTCTCACTGAACAGTATGGGTAAAAGCCACCTCCATAGCCTGAAACTATCTCAACCTTCAGAACTATTCAGGTGAAGGCAGTGGGTAGCAGGTTATACAGAGATAAAATGCTGATAAAAGCTGAACCCTCTGTTTCACACTTAAAATTCGCACTGGCATGATTATTGAACAGACTCAATTGGCTCTGATTGGTTTAGGACAGAACTGGCATGACTTCTGTTGGAAACTAGTTGATATGGAACTTGCAGCAAATGGTAGTGAGGGACAGTCAGTCTTCTGATGTGATATTGAGACATGCACTTCTTCCCTTAATGAAACCAACTGGTCCAGGAGGATTCGGTATTTATACAGATGTATTAGAAACATGCCTAATGTTTAGAATTGGATTGTAATAAATTATCCACAAAAAAAGCATTATTTGAGTGGCTATTTCTATACTTTCCATTGTGGGTTGAAATTACTTTACTGTTACCGTACATCAATTTGAAATCTAAAGTTTTACAGGAATTAATTGTTACATTGAAAAAATAGTGGAAAATAACAGCCTCTGTAATCTCAACTTTCAGTTTTGCAAATGCTAACGACTACAGAAAACTTAAGAGGGTGTAGGCGTGGATGGTTGTATGCTGTGGGGTTCTCTGTATTTTGTTTTAGAAAAGATATGGAAACTTTATAATGGCAGTTATTGAGTCCCATGAGAGGTTTTCTTACTACATCAGGAATTGTCAATTCTTTTATTTAAAAAGTGCTGTTTTGCTCTGCATGCTTTCTTTTCTTACAAGTTGAAACCACAAAAACAAACAAACCTTGGAGAAAAATCTGGAAAGCACTTTGTTTTCGTGGCTCGAGAGTTTTTTTGCAGTTTCCCTTTTGAGTTTAAATGATCCACCCAAATACGTTTGTTAATTTTTTGATTTTTTTTTTCTGATGTTGTGGTTATCACCTTTCCCAACAATTCTTCATCAGCCTTGCTTCGTCTCAGATCAAGCTGCGGTGTGGCTATTAACATAATATAAACCAACTCGACCCCAAGGTCCTTGCAAGTGGCCGCCCAATCTCCAACATCCATTTCTCCTCCAAAGTCCTTGAACGTGTTGTCCCCTTTCAAATCTGTAGCCATCTTTCCAGGAGCTCCTTGTTTGAATCCCTCAATGAGCTTACGGACCCTACCACGGTAATGAAATGGCTCTTATCAGAGTCACAAATGACATCCTATGTGACTGCGACAAAAGTAAACAATCTAACCTTGCCCTTCTTGACCTGTCTGCAGCCTTTGACCTGCTTCACCACACCATCCTCCTCCAACGTCTCTCCACAGTTGTCCAGCCTGGGTCAGATTGCACTCACCTGCTTCCATTCTTATCTATCCAGTCATAGCCAGGGTATCATTTGCAGTGCCTTCCCTTTCTGATCCTGCACTGTTACCTCTGGTATCCCCAAATGACCTATCCTTGACCCCCTCCTATTTCATGCTGCCCCCTTGGAGCTAACATGCAAAAACACAGCATCAGTTTGCACATATAACCTGACAGCACCCCAGGCCTACCTCACCATCACTTCTTTCAAATCCTCAACGGTCGCTGTATTATCAGATTGCTTGTCTGATACCCAGTACTGGATGAGCAGAAATTTCCTTCCAATTAAAAAGATCAGGAAACTGAAGACATTGCCTTTGGCCCTCGCCACAAACTCTGTACCCTAGTTACTGACTCCATTGCTCTCCCAGGCAATTGTGGGGCTGAACCAGACTGTTCATAACTTTAAAGCCTATTTGACCTCGAGATGAGCTCCTGACCACCTATCAATATAATCGTTAAGACCACCTATTTCCACCACTAGCATTGCCTAGCTCTGGCCCTACCTTAGTGTCTATGTGTCTGAAACTCCCATCCATATCTTCATTACCTCTAGACTCCACTATTCCAATCTACCCCTGGCTGGCGTGCCACATTCTACCCTTCATAAACTTGAGGTCATCCAAAATTCTGCTGCCTGTGTCCTTATTTGCATCAGTTCCATTTATGTATCACCCCTTAGCTCACTGACCTACACTGGTCTCTGGTTAAGTAAAGACTCAGTTTTAAAATTCTCACCCTTGTTTTCAAATCCCTCCCTAAAAGGGTTCAAAATCCACTGGGGTGACAGTTGAATTTGCCCTGGAAATCTCATAAATAGCCCCCAAAAACTCAACGACGGGGTGAAGAATTCAAGAAAGATGGCTCATGTGTACTTTGATTGGAGGAGGAGCTAGTGCTGGAAACCAAACTTGTGAGGAGCTGCTCCTCCAATCATAGATTCTGTCCCTCCCACTCTTTTTTTAACCTGATCTTATCCTTTTTACCTTGCTGGGGTTTCCAGTTTCCTTGGGCAGCCGCGCTCTGTCTTGAGCTTTTGTGAGTCCTTTCGGCAGCTCGATGAGCTCCTTGACATTGCGGATGACGAGCTGGAGGTGGCGGAGGATGAGGCAGGTCTTCTTGACATGGGCCGCGTTGCCAGCCTGCTCGTGGGTCTCAGTAGTGGTCAGGCAGGCGGAGGCTCCGCCCTCGACACGCTCAGCATAAGTGCGCACTCCACAGTAGTCAGTGGATGTGGCTGAAAGGGAACTGGAGACCAGTCCTGGAGGAGGGGGTCTTGGCTTTGGCCTAAGCAGGTACCAGCCACCGGAGCCATTGGCAGGGAGGAGCCACTGCGGGCTGTGTGTTCTTTCTGCCCTGTGTTTGTTTTCCAGTCAGCGGAGGCTCACCAGGTCCCAGCTCTGGAGACTGGGGGATCCGCCTATAACTGTGCCTGAGCCCAGCTTCAACTGGGGTGGGTTGGCACTTGGGAGTGGCCAGTACTGGCGGGCAGCAACCCAGGCTGGCGACAGAATTTTACGTTCCATAGGTGGGCGTGAGCCTGACCCGATCAGGCGTAAAATCACGCAAGAAGGCATCGGGCAAGCGCCCCAACGTCGTCGTGCACTTGCATGATACTTCGCTCCAGCAGGCGAGCGCAAAAAAGAGAAACGTGCCTGCCGACAATTAAGAGGGCACTTGTCTCTGATTGTTCATGGCTCATCCAACCTTACGGCTGGCGGATGGGCGGATTGACCAGGCGGCCTTTACATTTTTCATCAAACCTCATTCAAGGGCAGGGATGAAATTTCCGTTATGAAATAAAATAAAAATAAACATCTGTGGACAGCATTTTTATGAGGTATGTTTTCAGCTGCTTGATTGTGATGCATGGACATGTTTTTGCAGCTTTTTAAAGCTTTCTTTGATAATTTGTAGGTCTCCAGCTCCCTGAGGCAGCTGTCGGCTTTTAGGGCGCTCTCTGACAGCGCTCGCCCACGCCTGCGGTGATGTAATCGCCTGCCCTCTTCCCACCCCCACCCCGGCAGCGCTGAGCTTTTCAGCCCACGTTTCACGCTGACTGGCTGTTAAACTGACCAGCCAGCAGGAAATCACAGTCCAGGGCCGATTGCGGTCAGTGGTCCATTTCCTGACAGCTCCCGGGCCTGCCGATTGCGCGTGCACGCCTGCCAAAGGTAAAATTGAGGTCTGTGTCTGTGTCTCACCCTCCCAGTCAAGTGGGGGTGGAGAGGAGTAGTACAGCATTATCTTGTGGCTCTGTTTTATTAACTTGTGTTCAGTAACTTGATCATTTGAACTGATATTTCTAACAAGGTGTCATAAACCAGAATTAAGTTATAGGGATAAAAACAAAAAACTGTGGATGCTGGAAACCCAAAACAAAAACAGAATTACCTGGAAAAACTCAGCAGGTCTGGCAGCATCGGCGGAGAAGAAAAGAGTTGACGTTCCGAGTCCTTATGACCCTTCCACAGAACTGTGGAAGGGTCATGAGGACTCGAAACGTCAACTCTTTCCTTCTCCGTCGATGCTGCCAGACCTGCTGAGTTTTTCCAGGTAATTCTGTTTTTGTTTAAGTTATAGGGATGTTATTTATCCTGCACACTGAGGAAGCCCTCGTCCAAGATGCCAGTGAACTCAATTAACTTACAATTGAACTTCTTGATTAGATTCCAACATTGAATCCCATTCCTAACGTTAAACATTTTCTGTAGATTTATACCCATGTACTTTCTTTATAGCCCTATGATTTCTATTTCGTTATGGCAAACAGTTGGAATTTGAGATGAATCTGATCTTAGTTTATTATTGCAAATTGGGAATTATATTTAGAATCTAAATTTGAGAGAATATAACAACGAACTAAGAAAGAATAATATCCGAAACTCCTCACGTGAAAATGGAAAAGGAGCTCCTGAAAACCAAAAAGTAGTCCTTGAGAAAAACTCAATAAGAGCCCTCAAAAAATTATTTTGGCCCCTACTTCATGGCCTACCCCATCTCTTTCTCTGTAATCTCCTCCAGCCTCACAACCCTCCAAGATATGTGATCCTCTAATTTTGACCTCTTGAGCATCCCCAATTTTAATCACCCCATCATTGGTGGCTGTGCCTTCAGATGCCTAGGCCCTAAACTCTGGAGTTCCCTTTCCTCCTTTAAGATGCTCTTTAAAACCCTGCCTCTTTCAACAAGCTTTCAGCCATCTGCCTTGATATCATCTTATGCGGTTTGGTTCCAAATTATGCTTTATAACACTTCTGTGGGTGGGGGTGGGTGGGGGGGCGGGGAGCAGGTGGTGTGTTGGGGTGTCTCCCATTGAAAGGCTCTCAGTGCCTATTCGAACTACCCCCCCCCCATTCCCCCATTCCCACTCCCACTCCCACTCCCCTGCAACCTCAACCTGCTGTCATTCATCTTTGGCCTTGGGTGCCTCATTGATCCTGGGCCTCTGGTGGATGCAATACTAGCAGCTGCCATTGCTCCCGGTGGGGCTGCCTGCAATGGAGAGCTTTTGGCCTCTGATTGGCCAGTTGCTTTTGGGTCCTTAACACCGTGGAAGGCTTGTCAACAGGGTGTTGCTGACCCTGTCCAGCTGCCTTCCTTTCACTCCTCTTGTTTTCCTTCTCCGTGAAGGAGCCTCCACCAGAGTTCACAATGCTCATGGCCCCAGCGCCCTGTGACTCCTCCATGGGACTCTTCCCCGTTAAGGATCCTCTTTGGTCGCAGGACCCCCTCAACCGTGACTCCTTTCTAGCTACTCCTTTGAAGTGCCCCCCCCCCCACAACCCAACCACCCCCCCCTCCCCCCCTGCCCCCCCCAACCCCTCCAAAAAGGTTGACCCACGATGAATAAATCAAAAGCCGGTCGCCTCTTGAAGCAGGCTCAGTTGCTGCTATCACCTTCTCAGACTGAGACCCTCCATCCCTTGTATCGTGGCAGTCTGCCTCTCATGAAAACCTGCTATGAATACCTCCCCACCACCCCATGTGGCTGTCTGCTTGCTGGAAAATTGCACGAGCCAAGTAAAGTCATACTGTATCGGCAATTTAATCACCCCTCGTTTGGCTGTTTTCAGATGGTGAGCAAGCTTCTGATTTTGTGACCTGCTCACCCTCCATATCATTAGATACGGGTGTCATGATGTCGGCGGCCTGGCTTGATGTTGTGATGCTTGATCTTACCCAACACTGGGAGGCACCCGTAAGATCCAGCCCATGATCTAATTTGGATTAACACTGAGCCTTCTGACTTTAGACTTAAATCCAACAATGATCTCTTAACTGATAAATTCCAAATTTGGAGTTGAACATAATAAAACTTGAAATTTCAATATCAACAGTTTGGGTGTGACACAGTCATTTCTTCCTTACACATAAAAATAGATGGAGGATCTGAAAGTACTTGCCTTCAGACACCAGCAGCACTCTGGCTGATAAAGCTGGCAGTGATAAATTGCCGTAAATGAAGGAATTATAAGAATAATTCTCTGTACAATATTGAGAATGCTACAGTGAAGCTTCTTGGATTTAATGGAGCCCTTGTTGGCTGCCTTGATTGAGAGTCATATTTGGTCATAAATCACATCATTGACAGATCACCCACATTATTATTATTATTGTTATAAGCATTATTTTTCAGTCCGACTTGCTGTGGCATAAATCTTGGCGTAAATTCAGCAAACTGGTGACTGCCATTGACAACAATCGAGGCAGGGTGGCAAGAATTTTTTTTATCGCCAGCAAACTATGCCACAACACAATTCATTGTGCAACTATAGCAGTACGTCTTAGAATTTTCTGTACTGAGAATGGGGGCAGCAAATATATCATTAATATGTTGCAAATTTGCAGCAAATTCGGGCCCATTATTTTCTGATTATGAATATTCTGCTTTATTTTTGATTTGATAGGCATGTAGTTAGGTCCAGCTGAATTCATCTGACTTTTTAGATCTTGCTGCTCTTGTTAACGCCCTCAGCTCAGCAACACGAGGAGCCCATACCCACACCTCCACCCTCACCCTATACCAAGTGATGCTATCAACTACCTATTTGCAGCTGCAGAGCTAGTGGAATGTTGTGTTGTTGGAGGAGTTGACAGACATTACTTGAGTCAGAGGGTGTTGTTGGAAGTTTGGAACGAGTTGTGTGTTTTTTAAAAGCCTCTGATTACACCATTTGGCCCCAGCCATGAGGGTTATAGTTGCAGTTCCTCTTTGGTTGCAGTCTCAGACAGTTAGAGCAGAGGCAGCAGGGAAGATAAGCTGCTTGAAGATGGAGGAGGAGGAGGAGGGATAGGAAGGAGCAGGAAGCCTTCCTAACCCAAGATCTTCAGAGACCTTTCTCCGAGTGCATCTCACCTAGGAGCGATGTGTTCAGCAGCTGTCACAGAACTATGCTATTACCTTGAACCAGACCTGCTGCCTCAAAGCAGGGCAAGGATTGCACTATCGCTGAATCCAGGAGATCTCACAGATCTGTGCAAGGACAGGGCTCTTCATTGCTTTTTATGCAGTGAGGAGTGGGCAGGTATCTTTGCCAGGATAGAGGCCTTCCCCATAGTGCAAGGAGACATTGACTGCACACACATGGCCTTGTGGGCATCGTATCTCAATGGAGACATTCTAAATAAAACCATAACTACTACATTCCTCCCCCTTTATGTTAGCTATATGTATTATATTTACAAGTACATATTTTTCAAGACAACATAATATTTACACTGAGTAAGGAATTTACAAGTTCAGTCTTTCAGGTGGTTTCCTGGTACGTGTGAAATGTCGCAGCTCCACAACGTCAGATTCTTTGTCAGGAACCTCCTTTTCTGGAGTTGCCTGAACATCAGGTGCTTCGGTGGGCACTTGCATTTATGTATCCTCAACTTTTCAGGAACATCAGGCATGTCAGTCCTGGGTTGTGTACCCTCAACAGGAAACGCAGACCCGGTCATGATCACTGGTGGAACCATATCTTGATGATTCTCTCTCTCTCTTTCTTAAATGGTCCACATGTTTATGGATGATCTGGCCTTCCACCTCCACGTGGTAAGATAGAGGTCCAGTCACTGCACTTATTTCATTTGGTAACCACTTTGGTCCTTCCCCGAAGTTCTTCATGTATACTGGCTCTCCCACAGTAAATTTCCTCTCGTGACTATGCCAGTTGTATCTAATTTTCTGGCTTCCCCAATTCCTTTCCACCTTCCCCTCTAAATTTGGCATTATTAAGCTCAATCTCATCCTGAGACTGCAATAACTCCACAGGTGTGACACCTGTCGTTTTGACGGGTAGAGCTGTGATGAAAAAAAAAGCGTGCTAGCTTGGTTTCCAAGGAATCACCAGATGACTTTCTGATGCCTGTCTTAAACGTTCGAACTGCCCTTTCAGCCAGTCCGTTTGAGGAAGGGTGGGTGGGTGCAATTTTCACATAAGTGATACCGTTGAGGCTGATAAACTGTTGAATCTCAGCACTTGTAAATGCCAAACCATTATTGGAAACAACTATTTCTGGTAGTCTGTGAATGGCAAAACTCTGATGTAGTTTCTCAATTGTAGCAGCTCACATTGTTGACTTCACCTCATATATGTCCAGCCATGTCCACTCGTGCACCCCACAATAAGATGCCATCCTGACTGGTTATTTCATGTCTTCTTTTGAAGTATAGTTTAATTTCATTAGATACAGGCTCCTGTGACCAACCATGTAGCACTTGTTCTCGTACCCGAGATAGGACCGGGTCCTGAATTGTCCAGTCTCTGATATGTCGAGCACATACTGGCAAGGAATCTAAAAAATTTAACAGTAAAACAAGTTCCTATGAAACTGGGACATGCTCATCATTTTCTTGTAAAGGCAAATGTCTAAGGGCATCAGGGTTTGTGATTTGATTGCCAGGCATATGTACGAAAGTGTATTTGTATGCAGCCAGAATTAAAGTTATTATAGTATTTCTGTATCTTTTTTCTATGTGCCTTCTTTTTAGTGCAGACTTTAATCTGGGCCTTCTTTTTGACTTCACTATTGGCCAGACTTCTCTCAGATGCAAACTCAACTTGTCAGAGCTCAGTGCTGAGTCTCCCAAAATTTCATTATCTGTTTGCTTCTTGGAAAATTCTGTGACTTTTGCTTCCAAAGCATCTTTGACTTTATTTAGCTGATTCTTCAGCTCTACAGTCTCTTTTTTGCATTTGTTTGCTGCCTCCTGGAAAATTGAACATTGTTGTGTCTTCTCTTCCAACTCATTCTTCAGTTTGTTCAGAGAAGTGCTGAATTCTTTCTGTTTCTCTTCATACTTTTCCAGAGGTAGAAACTTTGACCTGAGGGAATCTTGTAGTTTGTGAAGGTCTTTCAACAGGTTTTCTTTTTCCCTTCAAATGTTGTTCACCTCATCTTGAATTCTTATCCGGGTTTTGGCTTAAGACAGCCTCCATTTCTTCAGGCTGCTGAGTCCTTACACACTCCTTTTTCAAAACGGGAACCATTCCAGCTTCCTTTTGGAGTCTCAGTGGCCAACCCAAGATTGACTTCCTTTTGCCAATTTTGCCCTAGAAGGCTTGGTCCTCTGCCTCTCAATACCAATACTGGTAGCTTTGCCGATTGGCTTCCATAATGGACAGTTACTCTGCTTATGCATTTTATTTGAATATCTTCACCCGTATATGTTTTTAGCTTGGCAGCTGTTTGTTCTAAACTTAATTGATGCTCACTGTTATTCAAATATCTGAAGGTATGTTCCCCAATTACTGTAGTGGAAGCTCTACTTCTGTTTTTACTGTGACAAATATTGGTTCTGTCTTTCCACCTTTCAGACTAAACAATGAGTAAATGTCTGAATTTGTTGTTTCAGGCTCTTCTACATTGTAGATTTCATTGGGCTTCTTCTTTTGTTTACAAGCCTGCTTGAATCTTTCCTTGCATTGTCTTATCATATGTCCATTTCTGTGACAATAGTAGCATCGATTTTTTTAAACTGCCAATCAATAAAAAACTGATTGTTTCCACCCTGTTAAAATTATTCTTTGATTTTGCTGCTAAGTTATTTTTCTTTATTCTTCGGCTAGCGGGGACTGTTTCCCACTTCTCGGCAGAGTCTCACTTTTTCACATCAATTGTGCTTGAGGTTTCCCACCCGATATGAAGGACGGCGCTATTTTGTGCACCCTGTATTGCTTCTGAATCTCTTACAGCGATTTCCATGACCAGCGCTATCTCTAGTGCCTTCTTGAAACCCAGATTCACTTTGGACAATAATTTTTTCTGAATAGTGTCTTCTTTCACATGACACACTAAACGATCTCTGAGCATATCGTTCAGAGTTGTATTGAACTCACAATATTCTATTAGCTGCTTCAAATTTGCCATGTAGCATGCAATTGTCTCACCTGGGGATCTATTTCATGAATTAAACATGAACCTCTGCATCATGACTGAGATTGGGTTGAAAGTGACCCTTCATGAGGTCCACAAATTCATCAAAATTCTTTGAATCTGGGGCACCGGTGCTGTCAAACTTCGAATCAAACTGTAGGTTTTGCTCCCACAAGTACTCACGAGGATCGCTCGTCTCTTCTCTTCCCTTGTAATCACATTCACTTGAAAAAAGAACGTGAGGTGGTCTATGCATTGGGACCAATCGTCTGTGGCTGGCTCAAGAGGATTAATTCTCCCAAACTGGCATTTTGAGAGGGGATAACTTCTTGAATTCTAATGAAACTTGCTACTTACGATCACTGGGTGAGATACAGTGCCGATTTATTTTTAACTTGATTTCTTCTGTTCAATCCTGTTTTATCCTTGTCGCAGGGTGGCTGAGTTGTACTATTAGTAATAGAGTTGAACTGCAGACACTTCTTGGGTGGAAACATTAAGTTTATTTACAATATACTCAGTAGCAACTACATGTTCTTTCAACTCCAACTCTACGCACTCTGCTGAGGTAGCCCACGCTACTCTCCTATTGGTTACTACTGATCATATGATCTTTCCTAACAAGTATTATTCTTAAAGGTACATTACACACTAAATAAAACCATAATTACTAAAGCTGTGTATTATGCAAACTTGCAATGGGCCAAAGACCATCACTTTCAGTTCTGATAAGTGCCCACTGTCCCTCAAATTACCCTGGAGAGGTAAAGTATCCCAAAAATTTGAATAACATGTTAAGCTGCTTCAGGCTAATGTTATGCAGTGTCCACGTGAGTGGCAATTTCCACTAATATGATGCTGCCATCAGTCCAAAATGGCATTCTGCCTACCAGACAATTGAGCAACATTGTGTATGAATTTTGATGCCAGGTATGTAGGCTGTCGATTCCATCAGCCAATTATTGGAATGAAATGTTCCTTTGGCTGTTTGTAATAGGCAGATTACACACCGTACTCAACCAGTCCATGCTCATGAACTCAAAACAACCACCTACTGTTAGATGTGACCCCACAATTGGACAGCATTTGATGGAGACAGGATCAAATATGCACAAACGTGAGTTCAAAAATGCTTAAAACAGCAAATGAAAGACTTGAATTTATCTAGTGTTTTACCATCTTTTTCCTCAAATATCTCAAACCACTCAAACAAGAAATATTTTCTATGTTACTCTCAATTCCATTCCGCAATTACTACAGCTCTCTGGCAAAGGCTCAAGTTCAGGTAAAGTGCCTGATGTGCCATGGAGTGTGGACCTGTTGGAGACAGAGGGGAGAAAATATTGAACATAAGGTGTGTGTCTGTGTGAAAGGAGGAAGAAACAAACTATGTACACAATATTCCTGAAAGTCATTGTTATTAATGATGCTTATAAATGTGCTATGATTTCCCAGACATTATAATTGTGAAAACATGAGGATATGGTTTGAGAATGACAAACTTGCAAATGCACATTGCAACAATATCTTTTTTGTCTATGCCACTTCAAAGGGAACACAATTATTGAACATCATGTCATATCTCCAGCTGCCAACTTGCAATCTTTCCTTTTGACACTTTGTCATTCAGAAACTTAGAAAACGGAGGACATTCCAAAGTTTCTCGATGCTTTGCAACTGTTAACTTCATTTTATCTTTAAAGTATAATGAGCGCAGTTTTGCATCTTAGTTTTGCCAATGAATGCATTTAACTTTAATGATCAATAGCGTCCACATTTGCAGCTGCCTGCCACAACCACAGGATGTGCTTTCGGCAGATTGATATTATTAATCAGCTTTGTCAGATGCTGCATGCTGCTGCTGATAGTTTCTATGTCATAATTCACACCTTTTAAATAGATGTTTAATGGCTGTTCGTGCTTGGAAGGAAGGGCAAAAAGTCCAACTTCAATGCACATATTTCAAAGTAGTTTGATATATTGGAGATTACCATTTTTGGTAAGATGATATGACAGGTGCCAAAGTATTGATTTTCCTGATCGGAAAGTTTTTAACTGCTCTTGTACGTAAATTCTATTAATTGTGACTTCTTAGGTTTGTCTTTTTTTTAAAATTTGACCTAGCGCACAATAAGTATGAGATAAAGACAGAAAATGCTGGAGATACTCAGCTCTTGCAGCATCTGTGGAGAGAGAAACAGAGTTCACTTTTCTCGTCAATGACCTTCCAAAGGAACTGGAAGAAGTTAGAGATGTAACAGGTTTCAAGAAAGTACAGAGGCTGGAAGGGGGGACGGGAGGAAAGAACAAAAGGATAGGCTTGTGATAGGGTCGAGAGCCACAGAGATTAAATGACAAAAATGATGGTGTAATTAAGGTACAAGGGGGTAGTAATGGGACAAGTAAAGAAACAAAGAAACAAAAATAGGCTTTTTTATTGTATAATTCCTTGCATTGCCACTTTCAAATTTTAGGGCATGAAATTGACTGGCTGCTGTAATAGATGGTTCATGTGAAATTTTGTGGCACTTTGAAAAAAGTCTTCAGTTGCAAAACAAGACAGAGGCAACTAAAGGAGGAATCAATTTCAGCAAGGGGCAGTGAAGAAAAGCACTGGCAATTAACCTACAGACATGCCTGGATGAAATGTAGCAAAGGGGAATGAAAGAGACTGCTGGATGCTCATGGGAGGAAACCTCTAAAGAACGTGCAGGGCATGCGGAGGGAAACGGAAGCAGCACTAAGTGACGACTAAACTGAAGACCCATACTAGGAAGGGTTCAATAACCTGATGAGGATAGACAAGGTAAGAGACTAGCCATATGTCCTTTTCTTCGCTGGGCACCGTGGGCTCTAGAAAATTGTTTACCTGCTAAAGTCATTAGTTGCTCAAGTCGTTGTTCATACTGCACTATGGTTAAGAAGTTCACTAATTCTGTACTTTCCAATATGTATTTCCATCACGCCTGAATGGGATGACTTGTGTGCAGATGTTTTAATCTCCTTCCTGCACTTTAACAGGGTGATACCAACTCTTTTATGACATCACCTGGGAGACACCCCACAAATGCTATCTTCCAAGTAAAGCACTTACTTCTTTTAAGGCAGAAACATGTGCACAATATCTATGAAAGGTAGAAACCAGAGGAATAATTCCTGACATTAAAGAGCTTACCTCCCCCTATAAGGTGCAGGCCATAGAACTTGTGGGTAGGCACTCAAGCAGCAGGAATTGTTGAGATCAATGGGCTTATTAGCACTGGCTAGACAGTTGCCATGGCATTCCTGTAAATCAGTCTGGCGCCTGAGACCTAAAAATGAGTGAGGACCGGTCACTTAGTATTCAAGGATTCAAGATAAGGAAGGAGAAAAGGAAGGTGGAGTGGCAGCACCGATTAGGAAAGACATTATAGTGTTGGAAAGAGGGAGTATACTTAAGGGGGCAAGGAGAGAATCCATTTGGCTAGAGTTGAGAAGCAAAAAGGGTATGATGTTACTGGGGGTATTCTATAGACCTCCAAATTGCGAGAGTGAGGGATGGAGCAAGGAGAAAATCTGCAGGGAATCACAGATGTGCAAGAACTATAGAGTGGTGATATTGGGGAACTTTAATTATCTAGATATCAATTGGAATGGTGTTAATGTAATGGGTGGGAAGTGGAAAGGATTTCTGAAATGTGTTCAGGAGAACTTGATCAGTATGTTCTCAGCCAAAATAGAAAGGGGACATTGCTGGATCTAGTACTAGAGAATGAGGCGGGCCAAGAGGACACTCCAAATGGTAAAGATAGGTTGAGAAGAACAAGGAGGGCAAGTTTACCTTTGTCACAGTCACATAAAATGTCATTTGTGACTTTGATAAGAGCTGTTTCGGTTCTACGACAGGAGCAGAATTTGGATCCAAAAATGGAGTTTTGAGATAGATGGGTATGGATTTGGGAGGTGAGAGCATGTTCATTGACTTTGGATGGGAAAGGGAAGTTGGAGGTGGAGCAGTAAGTTGCAAGGAAAGAGTCAAGAGCTACTTTTTTGAGGAGAGGCAAAGATGGCAGAATTGATGGAGAGGGGGACAGCACCTGAGGAAAGAGAACTGTTAAAAATATCAGCTAACATGGGAGCCAGGAACAGAAGTTGGGTGGTCAACGTTTTCGTTGGGATAGGGTTTTGGGAGAAGAAGGTGAGTTTCATAGATAAGTGGAGGCATGGACAGAGATAGTATAGAAATGAATAAAAAAAGCATGTTCAGGGCTATGGAAGAAGGGATACTAGAGGAAGTTTAGCCTGGTGGGCTATTGAAGGCGAGGGATGCAACAGAGGCAGCTGATGAAATTATCTCAATCTTAGTGACAATGAAGTTCATGATCTCCTCACACTTGCTGTTGGAGAGGTGGAAGTGAAGATAGGGGAGAGGGGTTTAAAGAGATGGTTTGCAGTAGGGAAAAGAAACCAGGGATTATCTTTGCATTCCAGGATGATTGTGGAACCGTGAGCAGTTTTGGCAGACAAGAACAGGACCCGATAGTGCTTTGTGTGGTCTAGGCCGATTGGGCAGGTAAATACCAAAACAATTGTGCATCATAGCCGTGCAAGTCAGTATCCCTTGGAGATGAGGGCCATCCCAGGACATGATCAAAATGAGCTGGGTAATGGTTTTAATGGGGACTAATGATAGCTGCAGAAATATTCAGGTGAATCGAGGATTTTGAAAGCACAGTTGTTAATGAATTGGGAGGGACATTTTCCAGGCTAATGTTTCTGGTCGTGACAGGCAGGTGGATGCCAGAAACACACCACAAGTTATGCTTTAATTCACCATTCTAATGAAATACCCCTCCATTGATCCTACAAGTCCAACAGGGTAAGTCTATAGATTACCGTTGCGTTTGATTACAAACCACAGATAATAAACTCAGGTATTTTGGGACCTATTTATTTATTTTCCAGGAACCAAAAACCACTTTTCATTATCTCTAATATTCATCATATATGCTGTATTTTAAAATCCTGCCTGATTTTGTTAATTAATTTGATTAATGGTCTTTGCCTATTAAACTTTTAGCTTGTGTGATAATCAGAAGTGCATGTTAGAGTATGAAGCTACAATTAAACCAATAGCCATATCATGGTTGAAATAGCTGTCAATCCTAGGTCCATGCATTCTCCAGCAACAGCAAGTGAATAGTCCCAAATTGCTGTGACTGGAGTTAAAGTTGTCAGTCCCAAAAGCAACAGAGCATGAATTCTAATGTCCTTTTGACACCCACTTGGACACCTCTTAATTAAAGGTGAAAATCCATCTGGTTTAAATATTGCAATGAAATGTGAGATTAGCACTTAAATATTTCGAGAAAAACCATAGAACCATAGAAAAGGTACGGCGCAGAGAAGGGCCATTCAGCCCATTGTATTTGCACCAGACAAAACGAGAGAAAATAAACTAACCGCTCACTTTCCAGCTGTCTGTAGCCTTGCAGGTTATAGCATTTCAGGTGCAGATCCAGGTATCTTTTAAATGAGTTGAGTATTTCAGCCACCAATTTAGACAGTGAACTCTTCAGATGCCCACCATCCACTGGGTGAAAAAGTTTTTCCCCTAATCCTTGTACCAATCACCTTAAATCTATGCCCCATGGTAAGCGACCCCTCAGCTGGGGGAGACAGGACTTTCCTGTCAATCCTATCTAGGATCCTCAGTTTTGTACACCTCAATTAGGTCACCCCTCAACCTCCTCTGTTCTAAGGAAAACAACCCTAGCCTATCCAATCTTTCCTCGTAGCTGCAATTTTCCAGCCCCAGAAACATTCTTGGAAATCTCCTCTGTACTCTCTCCAGAGCAGAAAGTGGGACATTTTTAAGACTGCCTCCTAAAAAGAGGGGGAGAAAGATGCAACACTAGAAAAATACTGGAGGGATTGGAGAAAGCCTGTGGCTATCAGGTTATTTTATAAGAGGGCTGATTGCTTGAAGTATGCCAACACTCTTCTGCCTCATTTGGGGCCAGGCTAGATACACTTGGGAGACCCCGATTAAGCCCTTCAATTGAACAGGATGTCAATCTCGTCGGACATTCAGATTATTAAGCATTCAGGAGGCTTTAGTCGTGAATGTTGATGGTGAAGACACCATCCTATCATTTCCACCTTCTTTCTGACTCAATGCTCTTCTATAGTGAAGATTCAACTTCTGCTCATCCAAACTTCTTGAATCATCAGGGTAACGATCCTTCCAATTACAAGTCCCATGCCATCTTTTTGTTCCCCTCTCCTGCTTTCCTGATGCACATCAGACTCTGAGGAAATTCAGGCTCACTGTCTCCTTAACTTGGAAAACAATTAAGCAACAAAAAAGGGAAGGGAACCAGGGAAACTGAATAACTGGCACCTTACAGCCAGATGGCAACAGGTATGCAAGATAACTTTGAAAATAGTTCCAACGCTGAAACCGCAGTATGCAAAAAACTGCAGCCTTAACCTTCATATACAGTGTGATAGAAGGATTGCTAAAGAACCACAAGTTTTTAGAATAATGTTAGAATGCAAATGATTGTTATTTCCTGGAATAATGATTGAACAAAAAAATGACAACAGTTTAACTATCTCACCTATGTCGTTATCTAACTGATAATCATTACAATGGTGTTATGCTATTACTAGTCCACGATGCAAAATCTTTATGAATCCTCCTACACTAATGTACACTAATTTTTTTTATTCATTCATGGGATGTGGGCTTCGCTGGCTGGACCAGCATTTATTGCCCATCCCTAGTTGCCCTTGAAAAGGTGGTGGTGAGCTGCCTTCTTGAACCACTGAAGTCCATGTGATGCGGGTACACCCTCGGTGCTGTTAGGAAGGGAGTTCCAGGATTTTGACCCAGCGACAGTGAAGGAACAGCAATATATTTCCAAGTCAGGATGGTGAGTGACTTGGAGGGCAACTTCCAGGTGGTGGTGTTCTCATCTATCTGTCCTTCTAGATGGTACTGGTCGTGAGTTTGGAAGGTGCCATCGAAGGAGCCTTGGCGAATTCCTGCAGTGCATCTTGTAGATGATACACACTGCTGCTAATGTGCGTCAGTATGAAAGAAATTAATGTTTGTGGATGTGGTGCTAATCAAGTGGACAGTGTCAAGCTTCTTGAGTGTTGTGGGAGCTGCACTCATCCAGGCAAGTGGAGAGTATTTCATAACACTCCTGACTTGTGCCTTGTAGATAGTGGACAAGCTTTGGGGAGTTAGGAGGTGAGTTACTCGTTGCAGGATTCTTAGACTCTGACCTGCTCTTGTAGCCATTGTATTTATATGGCTACTCCAGTTCAGTTTCTGGTCAATGGTAACCCCTAGGATGTTGATAGTGGGGGATTCAGTGAACATCAAGGGGCAATGGTTGGATTCTCTGTTGTTGGAGATGGTCATTGCCTGGCACTTGTGTGGCACAAATTTTACTTGCCATATGTCAGCTCAAGCTTGTATGTTGTCCAGGTCTTGGACATGGACTACTTCAGTATCCGAGGAGTCGCGAATGGTACTGAACATGGTGCAGTAATCAGCGAACATCTGCACTTCTGACCTTATGATGGAAGGAAGGTCATTGATGAAGCAGCTGAAGATGTTTGGACTGAGGACACTATCCAGAGGAACTACTGCAGTGATGTCCTGGAGCTGAGATGACTGACCTCCAACAACCACAACCATCTTCCTTTGTGCTAGGTATGACTCCAGCCAGTGGAGAGTTCTTCTCCCTGATTCCCACTGACTCCAGTTTTGCTAGGGTTCCATGATGCCACACTGTGTCAAATGCTGCCTTGATGCCAAGGGCAGTCACTCTCACCTCACATTGGGAGTTTAGCTCTTTTGTCCATGTTTGAACAACACTGTCAGGAGCAGAGTGGTCCTGGTGGAACTCAAACTGGGTATCAGTGAGCAGTTTATTGCTAAGCAAATGCTGCTTGATAGCATGGTTGATGACCCCTTCCGTTACTTTACTGATGATCGAGAGTAGACCGATGGGGCGGTAATTGGCTGGTTTGGATTTGTCCTGCTTTTTGTGTAGAGGACGTACCAGGGCAATTTTCCACATAGCTGGGTAGATGCCAGTGTTATTGCTGTACTGGAACAGATTGGCTAGGGGCACGGCAAGTTCTGGAGCACAAGTCTTCAGTACTATTGCTGGAATATTGTCAGGGCCCATAGTCTTTGCAGTATCCAGAACCTTCAGCCGTTCTTGATATCACGTGGAGTGAATTGAATTGGCTGAAGACTGGCATCTGTGATGCTGGGGACCTCCGGAGAAGCTGGAGGAATGTTTGTAGTGGAGTTCCCCGGGAGTTGGTATTGGGGCCCTTGCTTTTCCTGATATATATTAATGATCTAGATCTTGGTGTGCAGGGGCCAATTTCAAAGTTTGCTGATGATGCGAACTTGGAAGTGTTGTGAACTGCGAGGAAGATGGTGTGGAACTTCAAAAGGGCATAGACAAGTTATGGAGTGGGCAGATTGGTGGCAGATGAAGTTCAATGTGGAGAAGTGTGAGGTCATGCATTTTGGTCAGAAAAATGTGGACAGACAATATAAAGAATGAAATTTTTAAGGGGTTGCAGGAGCAGAAAGACCTAGGTGTATATGTGCATCAATCATTGAATGTGGCAGGACAGGTGGAGAGAGCAGTTGATAAAACATATAGTATCCTGGGCTTTATTAATAGGGGCATGAAGTAAAAGAGCAAGGAGATTATGCTCAATTTGTATACGACACTCGTTAGACCTCAGCTGGAGTATTGTGTACAGTTCTGGGCACGACGTTATAGGAAGGAAGTGAACATATTAGAGAGAGTGCAGAAGAGGTTTACAAGAATGGTTCCAGGGATAAGAAACTTCAATTATGAAGATAGATTGGAGAGGTGGGACTGTTCTCTTTGGAGAGAAGAAGGTTAAGAGGAGATTTGATAGAGATGTTCAAAATCATGAGGGGGCTGGACAGAGTAAATAGGGAGAAGTTGTTCCCTCTCGTAAAAAGATCAAGGACGAGAGGGCACAGATTTAAAGTGATTTGCAAAAGAAGCAAGTGTGACGTGAGAAAAAACTTTTTCACAGAATGAGTGGTTTGGGTCTGGAATGCGCTGCCTGGAAGTGTGGTGAAGGCAGGTTCAATTGAGGCATTCAAGAGGGTATTGGATGATTATTTGAATAGAAAGAATGTGCAGGGGTACAGGGAAAAGATTGGGCAATGGCACTAGGCCATAATGTTCATTTGGAGAGCCGGTGCAGACATGATGGGCTGAATAGCCTCCTTCTGTGCCGTTAAAAAAATTCTGTGAGGCTGCGATGGATCATTCACTCGGCACTTCTGGCTGAAGATTGTTGCGAATGCTTCAGCCTTACCCTTTGCACTGCTGTGCTGGGCTCCTCCATCATTGAGGATGGGGATATTTGTGGATCCTCCTCCTCCAGTGAGTTGTTTAATTGTTCACCAACATTCATGACTGGATGTGGCAGGACTGCAGAACTTAGGCATTTCTGTCTGCGGGAGTATAACTCCAGTTGGTCCAGGCTGAAGGGTACTTTCTCTCTAGCCTAGGAAGCAAAAGTCTATGCACTTTTAGTTTGAACCTTACTATTTTGTTGTCCACAAAAGACAATAGGTGAGGGATGGAATGTCTCCACTTGTTTCCATTAGTCTTATATGTAGATCCAGTACAATCTGGCCAGAAATGGCCAAACCAGCACAGAAGATTATGGAATTTAAAATGCGGGTGAGTTATTTCAAAACCACTTATGCTTATGGTTCCTATCATCTTTTATGCTCAAGATATAATACACTAGAATCAGACCCCAGCTTCAACATTGACTGCGTCTCCAGATTAAAATTAGAAATTTCTGCTGATTGGCTTGGGTTTTTCATGTTGTGCTTATTTGCTTTAGCACATAGGCACTAGAAGTCACATTTTGGAGCTTTTCCACATCAAAAAATATTACATTTACTAGGAAACAGACACAAATGAAACTATTAAATATGTGTGCTAAACTAGAGACCTGCAGGCTTAGCACGCATTTGTTGATTAGACACAATTTTCATGGGACAGTATATGTGGGCTCCTCGCACCTACTTCCACTAAAGATTTGCAGTGCTCTGCCTGGGATACAGCGGTACATTTCAGGGTGGCTCAGTGACCAAGGGAGAGGATGCACAGGTTCTTGGAGGCAGCACTGGATGTCCTATATCCACACTGGGGCAGGACACCTCCCCACTCTCCTGTCTCTGTCCTGGTGTAGCTGGTGCTGCTCTGTCTGGCCTCATGTTCTCCTTTCATTCCTCATCTAGACCAAAGGTGAGCCTTATGGCAAGATGCTCATTATTGCTTTTTTTCCTGGTGATTCCTGTAAGGTGGAGTAGTACAACATTTACTCTTTTTAAGTGAAATCTTCAGCAAATATCTGGAATAAATTTTGTTAGGGTTTTGACAAAATGTTCCATAAAGCCTTATGGTGTGTTTCAGAGGGTCCACTTCACAGCTCCAGTAGCAATGAGCACAAAACGGTGAGAATCCTTTTAAGTAGAGTTTGAAATCAACATAAATGCTGTATTTACTCCCAAACAGTTAGCTGATGTTAGGAGAGGGCGTTGTTGAAGTCTAGTCACCAAAATTGCATGCAACCTCTTTAATGAGCGTTAATAGGCAATTTAAGTGCCAATCAACTGTATAGTGAGCTCTGGGCAGCTGTTCCTAGCACTGGATTTATGGCTGATTCAACATTGCAGCCGAGGATCCCAGCTTGGCCACCTCAGAGGTTCTTAAGCACTATAAGTATTCAACGGAAATCACCCCCGAGGGATCTGCTGTCCCAACACGTAGCATGCTAACAAAAAATAGGTGGACCAAAACTTGTGTCACAAAGCTTGTTCAGCCTCTAAGTTAGCCAATAAGAAAAGGAGGTTAAAATGAAGTATGAGAGTTCCAAGAAACTATCCAAAGCACACGTGAAACTTATAGTTTGTATGTTTAGGCGCCACCCAGTAACCCTAGATGCCCTACTTATCCAGCTGAGAAATAGTGCCAACGTACCAAAAGTGCCATACACATCACAGATCACAAATTATAATGAAGTTCGCATCTATTTTTGGTTGGCATTGCCTGCACTTGGGTTAAACCTGATCACAAATGCACATCATTTCCATTGTGTGTAGAGATCGAGCAGAACTGATTTCCACCTATACTCCCATTTCACTATGTCCTGATTTTGCTCATTCAGGGTTATGATGAAGCTGAGAATCACAATGTATAGATCCAATGCACCAACAGCACCCCACAAAGCAGAGCTAAAAGAAAACATTCGCCATAGACTTAGTGCTTTACTTTGGAAATATTTCTCTTTCTAATGATACATCATTTTATTTGCCTATATGTTAATCTCCAGCTAATGGCTAGGAGGTTTCAAACGTGATCTGCAGTCAGTCGCTCTACAATCTTCCTCCTTGGTGAAACTTCACTTCCCATTATAAGATCACTGAGTTAGCAATCTTGTGTGACTCAGTGCAAAAGCTTGCTAATAATCTAAATGCTACAATCTCAAAAAATTGATTAATTTTATGCAATGCCATCACCGTTAAGGTTGCTCCTCTTCAAGAACAGTTGCATCACTGAATTGATCACATCAGCTCTCCCTCACCCTATAACTATCAACCATCAGTACCACAAATAATGATTTGAAGCGCTTGCAAACAGCCAGAATATTTTCCATATGCTGCATGATGCATTTTCACATATTAAAATGTGACTAGTATACGGTCCATGTAAATGTCAGAGAAACAGTAGCAGAGCAAACCCACTCAACAGCTTTCAATTACACGTAACACACCTTACCGCATTTTTGCTTTTGAACAGGATAGTTTAAAATCTTCAATAATTTTTAGATGATAGGGTGATTTTTTTTTTGCTTATCAATTGAAAGAATTTGTGCTCTTCTGCAATGGAGTGCAAACTTCAACCGATGCTTTGATGTAAGAGTGCAGCTTTGTTAGTAATGTGTTTGTCACATTAGCACTTAGATATGAATGTGAAGAAGTCAATAAACTTAAAATTTATTTAAATGAGCACAGAACTTTCACTCCAATGTTTCATAAGCAGCAATCATCATTGGATTGCTGCTCCACTCGAGGATTGCCATGCCTAGACGCTACTTCACATTTCTTGCTGGGTATTCTTAGCCTAACTTCTCTGAGAATGCGGAGATCTCCATTGGATAGCTCCGTCGCAGCGCTGTACCATTGGTGGGAGGATGACAAGACACACCCCCTTTTTGCAACACTAATTTAAATGTTCAGCGTGAATGTTAGTGGATGGGCGAATGGATGAATGTTCGTGAGTAGGTCAGTGGATGAATGAGTGAATGGGTAAGGTGGTTCTGTTATCATGGATTTGTCTGGGGATTCGTTAGCTTCTAATTCTGAAAGAAATCTTGCTAGGGGCAATGGCCTTCATTCAAAAAACATTTATTTACATGCTAACTATTTACAAAGTCAAATAAGACTAACATATAGCTGAAGCTGTCCTCTGAGATGCTACCCAGACATCCTCTCTCAGTGAGTGGCATCACTGTGATATTGCTTCTATTCACATGCTCAGTATGCTCTTATTAGAGTTAACCCTTTACTCTACAGTGGCATAGGCAGGTGAGTGAAGTAAGTGGGTGGGTAGATGAGGTAAGTGGGTAGAGTGGCAGGTTGTTGAGGTAATAGGCAGGTAAGGTAAAAGGTGGGTAGGGTGGCAGGTGGGTGAGGTGTTATGTAGGTAGGATGTCAGGTGGGCAGGGTGGTAGGTAGCTAGAGTGGCAGGTGGGTGAGGTGGTAGGTGGATTGGGGGCATGTGGGTAGGGTGGCAGATAGATGAGCTGGTCGGTGAGTCAGGGGGTAGTCTGTTCAGGTCTGGAGGGCTAGTTAGATCAGGGACTAGTCAGGTTGGGTCGGTAGGGTAGTCAACTGGTGGGGGGATAGTCGGGTTGAGTCGGGTCAGGAGGTGGTCAGGAATGTAGTCAGGGGTCGGGGGTAGTGCGTGGGGGTCGAAAGGGCAGTCAGAGGGTCAGAAAGAATGATTGGGTGGTCAGTTATGTAATTATCCAAAAATTAGACCGGGACTTTTCTGCCTAATATTTGCTGGGTAACTATTCAGACAAGTCCCATGGAGCTGTCCGAAATCTCTGACTCTAACTCAGAGTCTGAGACATTCACAGAGGGTCCCGGGACGGAGGGAAATTGCCTGTTGGAAGTTCAAACTGCCCGGGAAATTCCCCTCAAGATCAGTGTGTTTGGAATTCTGTGGGGTCCTGCCATGCATCTTGTTCACACGTCCAGTCTCCGACAGTCCAAAGAATGGAATACCTGAACAATTGGCTCTCCGTTATGCCTTATCTCAAAGCACAGAACTTACTCAGCCAAATGGCACTTAGAATTATTGTTGCAAATATTTTAATTTTTTTTCTCTCACTTAGATCCTTTGGCTCATCATGCTTGATTTCACAACTGACAGTGCAAGTAGCTATTTTTCTCACTTGCTGATTAACATCAGCCAGCTCTGCTCTGCTGCTGGCTACTTAGTGGTGCAGCTTAGTAATGCTCCATCCTGCACTGTTGAGAAATGCTTCCTACGCTGCTCATGGAATCCTTCACACAGTCCAAATAGTTGTATGGGCAGCTGAAGCTGAAAACTTGTGTCCTATCCTTATGTTAGACAGAAAGAAAGACTTGAATTTAAACACCACCTTTCACAGTGTCAGGATATTCCAAAGCATATTGCAGCCAATTATTTTGAAGTGTGGTCACTGTTGTAATGTAGGAAATGTGGCAGGGAATTTGTACACAACAAGGTCCCACAAACAGTAATGACATAATAACTAGATAATCTGCTTAGTTGAGGGAAGAATATTGGCGAGCAAATCAGAAAAAACTGCACTCTCTTCTTTGAATACTGCCATGGAATATTTATGTTTACCTCAGAGGGCAGATGGACCTTGGTTTAATGTCTGAAAGATGGTACCTCTGACAGTGCAGCATCCCCCCAACCCCACCACCGTACAGCACTGAGAGTAAGGCTAGATGCTGTGCTCAAATTGCTGGAGTGGGATTTGGACCCTTCTGACTTAGAGGCAAACTACCACTGAACTGAGGCTGATATCCTGAGGGGACAGTGAGTTGATTTCTACTGCCATTGACATCAAGACAGCATTTGAATGTGATGTCAAGAAGCCCAAGCAAAAATGGGAATCAGGGGGAAAACTCTCTACCTAGGACAAAATAAGATGGTTATTGGAGGCTAAATACCTCAGTTCCAGTATATCACTCAGGAGTTGCTCAGGATTGTGTCCTAGGCCAAGCCATATTCAGCTGCTTCAGCAATAACCTTCCACCCCCAGAAATGGGTATGTTTGCTGATATTTGCACAATGTTCAGTACTATTTATGATTCCTCAGTTAGTGAAGCAGTTGGTGTCCATATGTAGCAGGATCTGGACAACATACAGTCTTAGGTTGATTAGTGGTAAGTAACATTCGTGCCACAAAAGTGCTAGGCAATGCCATCTCCAACAAAAGAGAACCTAACCATCCCAACTTGACATTCAATGACATTACCATCACTGAATCTCCCACCATCAACATTTATCAACATTGGGATTACCATTGACAGGGAACTAAATGCTGTGGCTACAAGAGCAGTCAGAGGCTGGGAATTCTGAGACAAATAACTCACTTGTTTACTCTCCAAAGCCTGTTCAAAGCTCCTACAAGGCACAAGTCAGGAGTGTGATGGAATGCTCTCCACTTGTTTGGATGAACAGTCATGGAGCTTGACGCAATCCAGGACAAAGCAGCCCACTTGATTGGCATGCCATCCACCAACTTAAGTATTCAATCCCTCCACCACTGACGCACAGTGGCAGCAATGTTTACCATCTACAAGATGCAACATCTGCAAATTCCTCTCCAAGCCAAACGCCATTCTGACTTGGAAATATATTGCTGTTCCTTCGCTGTTGCTGGGTCAAAATCCTGGAACTCCCTCCCTAACAGCTCTGTGGGGTGTACCTACACCACATGAGCTGCAGTGGTTCAAGAAGACAGCCCACCACCAATTTTCAAGGACAATTGACATGGGCAATAAATGCTGGCCTAGCCAGCGACACCCACATCCCATGAACGAAGAAGAAACTTCTCCTTGAGATTGTTTTTTAAAAAGGATATATTTGCCAATTCTGTGAATATTTAACTGTTTACATGCTGTGATCATAAAATACATGATCAGACATGTTTTCTTGAGTTTTAAGAAGAAAAGAGGATAGTCTTTTATCTTACTTAATCCAGTCTAAGTAAAAATAATAAAAATGACTCCAATTCTTGCACATACACACACACAAACACACACTCACACAAACTTCACACACACAAATAGATTAGAGTGGAGAGGATAGATTAAGTAATTTAGAATACAGTAAAATTAAAGGGGAATACAGCTTTTGAATGTTGACCTTGGCTGGTTTCAGGCTGAATTTGGTGAATTCAAGCTGATTGCACTCGGTGGCCTTGCTGTGTCATCAAGGAGGTTTAAAGATGTGGACGGAAAATTTATCTGTTCTTCTGGAGTGCTGGGCTGAGTTTTGTAAAATCTCTGTCTGCAGAGTTCAAAACTTGCCAGTTGGATTGGGGTTGAAAGAGAGAGAGAGGGGGAGAGAGAGAAAGAGAGAGGGGGGTGAAGAACCCACTCGGGGTCTTGTTCCTTCAGCACCTCAGTTGCTTATCCTGCTCTGCAGAGAAGCAGGTGCTTAAACGGCACAAAGGGTTCGCTTGTCACATGACCTCTCTCCAACTGCTCAGTGACCCAAATATAGTCATGCCTAGTGTATTCCAGTTACCTTAATTTGATCAAAGTTGGAAATTCCTCACCCAGCTAGGGCACCAATGTCCAACTGATTATGTCTAATGGGTTGTCTCCACCCAGCCTAGCACCCAGATGCTTGGCTGGGTGCTTTGCTTATAGGGTAGGAAATGACTCCTGTTTATCTCTTTCAAGGTCATTGTTCCTGGTGCAGCTTTGCAGAGAGGTTGTTTCCATTTCAATAGTTTTGGAATATGGAAGGTACAGTGATGCAAATGTGAAGCCATCTTTTACTATGATCCCAAGTCAATGGAATGTGGTTTTCATCTTTAAAAAAAAAATCAGGGGTTTCCAGCCAGTAAATTCAAAAATTAAGTTTGATATAAAGCACGGTTTCACAACACAATGTTAGTCCATCATTCCAAATATGGAATACAAATTAGCTTCTGTCTACTAATAGAAATCTCTTACATACAACAATGATTAAACATTTTCATTTTTGTACTTGATTTGACACTTTTGCTGATATAATTCAACAGGAGTCATGCCACAATGGGGAGGTGGTGGGATAGTGGTATTGTCACTGGACTAGTAATTCAGCAAACCAGGGTAATTCTCCAGGAACCTGGGTTTGAATCCCAGCATGGTATGTGGTGAAATTTGAATTCAATAAAAAATCTGGCATTAAAAATCTATTGATGACCACAAAGCTATTGCTGATTGTCATAAAAACCCATCTTGTTCCTAGTGCCTTTTAGGGGAGGAAATCTGCCATCCGTACCTGGTCTGGCCTATATGTGACTCCAGATCCACAGCAATGTGGTTGACTCTTAAATGCCCTCTGAATGAGGGAAATTAGGGACGGGAAATAAATGCTGCCTAGCCAGTGACATCTCATCCCGTGAATTATGAAGAACTTATGTTACTGTTTTAAATTCAAATATGAATGTACAAAAATGATGGTCACTCATGGTTGGACACTTCCTACATCCTCCCTGCAGCAATGTAATCAGCTGGAAAAGGTAAAAAGAGAAGAAAAAACCCTAGGCTAAAATGGGGAAAATAACTCTGGAATATTCCTCTCTGATCCCCAGGTGAATGAAATCACTTCAGGAGATCGTACTGACCATGTGTGTACTAACTGTTAATCTTTTATATGATGCGAACACTGCTGTAGAAGCTATATCATTAAAGTTACAGAAGCACAAAATATGATCAGGGTGATAGTGGTTGAACTACCATGACAGTTTTATGTAATTTAATCTTGTCATGGAATCTGTGATATTTGGCTCCACAGCTCATATGCGATAAGACCATAATACTACTGGATCTCCAGTGTGGTAGTGCAGTGGTAGTGTCCCTATCTTTGGGCTGGATAGTCTGGGTTCAAGTCCCACTTGATGGCTATGGAAGGCGTATTCACAATGTGGCTAAACAGGATGATTATCAGCCTGTAATTCCTCCTGATATGCTTGATGGTGAGCAGGAGAGTTTCCTGGGCAGCCATACTGCAGAAGGCAATGGCGAACCACTGCATCAGTTTGCCAAGCATAATGATGGACCAATCTGATGGAAGTCCATGGTCACCAATGCCCTTTTAGAGATTGGTACCTGAAGGAGGAAGAGGATCTCCAGTGCCATTGCTCACAGATATTCTGGGATCAGGAACATAGTTGTGACGTTTAGCTGCTAACCTGATCTGTCACGTTTAGCTCAAGTACTCTCTGTGGCAATCCAATCAATAGCAAATACTTGTCCATTGCTCAGTTTAACTAGCAATCAGAAGATTGTTTGTAAATTTCAGGTTGCAGGATGCAATGTTTAGTTTTCCCCAATTTTGCTAAGATAATTTTACATTCGTAACTACGTCACTCATTGAGTGTAACATCTGGTGTGTGATGAACAAGTGCTGAATGCAAAACTTTTATATATACAGTTATAGAGATATACTTTATCAAGTCTTTCATAATTGCTTCAAAGCCTTTCACATACTCCTTGTTATGCTTGAAATTTTAATCATAAATATGTACACCTAGCTATTATATAATATCCCTCTCCTTGATCACTGCCTGTGTCTGTACCAAACAGTTTACTTACAGCTTTGCTGTCCTATTTGATACTCAGCTGTGCTTCTGGCCCCGTATCCTCGCCATCACTAAGACTGCCTCCTTCTACCTCTGTAACGTCGCCTGTCTCTGCCACTGCCTCAGTTCATCTGAAACTGAAACCCTCTTTTATGCCTTTGTTGTCTCTAGTATCAACTATTCCAATGCATTCCTGGGCCAAACTCTGAACTTGTACCCTCCATAAATTTGAGCTCATCCACTGCCCATTCTACTGCCCATATCCTGAGTCCTTCTCACCCTTCACACCTATGCTTGCTGGCCTACCTTAGTTTCTGATTTGACAAGTCTCCTTGTTTTGAAATCTCTCCAATATTTCACCCCTCCATAATTCTGTAACCCTCTGAGATCTAAGCTTTAATTCTAGCCACTTGAGCAATCCCAATTTTAATTTCTCCACCCATTGGCAACTGTGCCTTCAGTTGCTGAAACCCGAAGCTCTGGAATTCCTTCTCCCCCTATATACCTCTCTCGAAGGTGGTTGTTAAGCCTATCTCTCTTTAATCACCTGTCCAAAAATCTCATTTTGTGGCTCAGTATCAAACTTTGTTTGGTATCGCTCCTGTGAAGAGCCTCGGGATGTCTTACTGAGGGTGGAATTTTCCCAGAATTGCACTCAGTGCGGTAGCGGGTGGGTAAAATGGAGTCCTACTCGCTGATGAAAATGGGGGGTTTTTACGCTGTATCGTCCCAAGCCCACTTCATTATTTATTCACTCCTGCGAAGCACGCCATTTCCTTGGCGAGTGGGCTCTCATTCACTTGCCCGCCATCACCCCGCTGTTGCACCACGCCAGCCACCATCTTTAAAAGGCAGCCGCCAGCAATGCACTCATCGCCACTAGCTCATCACCGCAGCCCAGGAAACATGGCCAGCAAAGGAAAAAAGACTGCAGCTCCCTGCTTCAACGACGGATTCCTTGAGAGACTGCTGGATGATGTGGAGGTCCATCGGATGCTGTACCCCAGCTCTGGCCGCAGGATGGGCAGCGAAGTCACCAACCTGGCTTGGGAGGTGGTGGCAGCAGTGGTCAGCCACCCACTGCTGCAAAAGGATGAAGAATCTCCTCCGTTCCGCCAGGGTAGGTTACTCTTTTCATCACTCGCAACTCACACACTGACAAACCCATTACACATCCACAAGGCCTTCACTCACTGCCAGTTCAAGGGATACCACCATTCACTCTTTCACATATACCGCCATTGTCCTCATCCTGTTTGTGGGGCCACTCACCACCCACACAGATCAGATATACTTATCATCTGGCCTGGCAGGCGTCCTGATACACTCTCCCCACCCCTATCCATGCAGGACAAACTAGCACACAACAGGATGGAAAGGTCGCAGGCAGGTGATCAAAGTTCTGACAGAATTTGGAAACAGAATCATCCAGCTGGCCGGCGATGACTGGAACTGGTCCTGTGCTGATGGTGAGGTTGGCGCTGCTCTGCCAAGTGAGGATTCAGCAGTACTACATCCATCAGACAACCATGCTGTGAGTGATGTGTCCTATTTCACAGGCCACTGGCGTGTACTAATTATCTCTCCTTGCTTTCACAGTAACATCTGCCAAACAGCTGACAGAGTTCATGACTCAGGGCATCCAATCAAGCTCTGAAGAACCCTCCAAACAGGAATCTGAAGGCATCTTCCCTGAAGTCCCATCAAAGCGCTCACCCACACCCTCCACCAGCGCAGAAACACACACCTCGGTGGGACCTAGCTTTACAGTAGCTTCAAGATCACAATCTGGTGAGCACGTCGCACTGCCTGATCCACAGCAGACGGAGGCAGGGACTTCGCCAGGTGCCACATCCCTGGCGCTCGGAGGACTGCTGGAGGCCAGAACGTTGCTGAGTCTGAGTCAGATGATGAGCCTCTCGACCCAGTCATGTCACAGTTGCTGGAGCTGCAAAGGCAAGCTCGGGAACATCAGAAAGGGATGTCCGCTGCACTCCTCAGATTGCAAGGCACGATGGAGGAGTCTATCTGTCTTCAAGCTGTGGTGATAGCGCCGGCATTGCAACACACTGGGGTCAACACTGGCAGGATGGCGGCCACCATGGAGACCTTGGTCCCGCATGTCACTCCTGCACTGCTGCACGGGCTTAACTCCATCACTGATGCTGTAGTTGGCCTCCAATGGTGTGCACCCGAGAGGGCTGCTGGGCAGCTCAATCTCACTCTAGCTATGTCTTCCACTCATGGAGTCAGCCGGAGACCCTCGGGCACCCATAGGGAGGAGGATCAGCAGGTGCATACTCCGTGGCCATCCACCCAGGCAACTCTGGGAGTAACTGGCCCATCCGAATCCCATCGTCCTGTAACCTCCGCAGCTCCAGCTTCAGAGGCCGAGGAGGGTGTCACTGCCACATAGCAGGACCCCAAAAGCAGGCCGGGGCCCTCCAAGCCTCGGCCCTCCAGAGGACGCCTGCCAAGATCATCACAGACAGGGCGTCACAGTCAGCAGGCTGATTCCACCTCTGCTGTGGATGTCCGGGGAGCACCAAGACATAGCGGCAGGATTAGGAAAGTTAGGTAACAGTAGTTGCACAGCCTGGTCATGGGTGTTGATCACTTGTACATACTGTTCACTATTGTTAATAAACTCCTAAGAATTTCTCCCTGCCTGTGGCTCCTTGTTCTTGTCACTCACATGTGAAACATTTCTGCAGAAGATAAAGGCAGGTGTCTCAGTCCAGGGCCTCTTCCCTGTGTCCTGTGCAGCCTTCAGACCACAGTAATAGTCCACCCTCACACTCCCTGGAAACATTATTGATGCCTGCACTTCGGCAGCATTGGTCATAGCTGTCAGAATGTAGTGGGCAGGCGTCACAGAGTTCTTTCATTCTCTCTGTTTGCTCTCAGCACGTTTAAGGTGGGGCTGGCCCCCATCACACCAGCATCTGCGACCAGTGATGCTGTGCACCAGCTCCTGAAGGGCTGAGGTGCTGAAGGTGGACACAGCATCAGATGCATTTAAAGTTTTGTGGTTGCGTCTCCGAGATGGCCCTGATCATAGAGCACAAGCATCCCTTCAGCCAGACAGGAGTCAGACATCCTCAGAGGCTGTGTGAAGATCTATGGGATGTCCTCAATGCTTGCCATCATCATCCTCCTGCAATCGAGTGACTATTAGGGCTTCCACTGCATCTCCATGACAGGAGCATTCTCACAGAGGGTATTGGTGGTGTGATAAGCCAGACTGGAGTCAAACATTCACAACTGCAATGTGAGGATCTAAGGGGACACCTCACTGCAAGTCATCATCCTCCATAAATCTGGTGGCTATGAGGGCCTCCCGAGTGAGCCTGCCTCGCCTAGCCAGTGCGAGAGCCTCATCCCCGTCGTCATCACCAACAAGGACCCCCTCACCCTCATCCCCATCAGCATCCGCCTCATGGAAGGAGAAATGCTGCTCCTCCATCTCCTCCTCATCCAGCTCCTCACCCCGTTGCAGTGCCAGGCTATAAAGGGCACAGCAGATGATGGCAACACAAGACACCCTCTCTGGACTGTATTTCAGGGCTCCACCAGACAGGTTCAGGCATCGGAACCACATCTGCAGCATCCCAATGGTCTGATCCACCAAGTTGTGAGCTGCAGCATGAGCCTCATTATAGCGTCGCTCTGCTGCAGTCTGAAGCCACCACAAGGGTGTCATCAACCACGGCCTCTGCGGGTAGCCCTTGTCCCCAAGGAGCCAACCCTGCAGCCTCTGTGGAACCTGGAAGACTGCAGTAATCTGTGAGCGATTCAGGATGTAGATGTCATGCACACTCCCTGGAAACCGTGCGCACACCTGCAGGGTGTGTTTCTGGTAGTCGCACACCAGCTGCATGTTCAGTGAGTTGCGGTTGATGTAGTCCACCCAGTATAGTGATGGAGACCTGAGTGCCACATGAGTGCAGCCAATCGCACCCTGCACCTGTGGGGATCCTGAGATCAGGGCGAATCCAAAGGCCCTTACATCCTGGCTGTCCTGGTCCCAGGCGAAATGCACAAAGTTGTGTGCCATAGAGAAGCTGGCATCCATGACCTCATGGATGCATTTGTGGCTGGCGGATTGTGAAATCCCACAGAGGTCACCCGTGGAGCCCTGAAAGGAGCCACTGGCATAGACATTGAGCGCCACGGTCACTTTCACAGCCATTGGCAGTGGATGCCCTCCATGTCCCCTTGTTGCCAAGTCCTGCAGTAAGTGGCAGATATGAGCCACCAGGTCCATAGATATGTGCAGTTGTCAGCGACACTGGTTCTCAGTCACCTGCAGGAATGGCAGACGGTGTCTATAGACCCTGGGTGTCACTAGGCGCCGACCAGCCACGGCTCACTGTCACTCCTGGGCAGCGTGTGCGGAAGCCCCTGCTGCCCATTTTTCATGAGGTTGCTGCTCCTGCCTTTGCACGGCCAGGTGTCTCAGTCGCTCTTTCCTCCGCCTTCTACAGTCTCTATAGGCCATCAGGCGTTCAGCCAGGTCACCAGGATCCATGATCTGTGGGGAACGCTGCTGCTCGTTCACCTCAGTTCTCCCAAAGTGAAGGTCCCCAAGTGCACATCGCCAAGTGCTGTTGTGAAACATGTCGGCGTGCTTTCCCACCGATGTGGAAGGATGATACTGCGGAGTTCCAAGAGCCTGGCGGGATGGCCTTTTAATTATATGCAGCTGTATTACAATTAGCTCCCCGCCGACCGATGGCAGGAAACGCTTCCTGCCGTCGACAGGCTGAGCGGACAATCGTGACCTGCCTTCATGCCGTCCTGAAGCAGGTCGTGCCATATTTTCCGCGCACACCACCTATAGTGGCCGCCGCCAGCGGGCTTGGAGATTTCTGTCCTATGTTAAAAGCGCTATGTCAATGTAAGTTATTATTTAGGGCTTAGTTTGCTCATATCAAATGCCTTCGCCCATTCTTAATGTTCATTTAAAATATTTTGTTTAATGACCCCATTAAAATAACAGGCAGGAGAATTTGATCGAAGCACATTAAGCATTTGTGCAATAATACAATACAGTGTAATGCCTAAACTATAAATATCTGGGAGTAGAATTTACTGATGTTGAAATAATTATACAAGCACTTAGCACCCATTTTCCTCTCAGCTATTTTAACAGAGATCTTACGTAACTTATTTTATTTAAAAAGAGTTAACATATTCATTATAGTAGAGAAAAGAATTTGGCATGAGTGCATTCAATGTTCACACATTACCAACAGCAACCTCTCATCTTTAATCTATTAAGAGTGAGTTATTTTATTGCTTTTTATTTCATTTTATCATTGCATCGAGAACCATTGAAATTACAGAGAGAAAAACTAATTCCAAATTATTTGATTGATATAAGTGTTCATCGGCAATGTTGGTGAAATTTAAAGACAATTGAATCATTGATGGTTTAAATAAATGCAATGTAACCAGCCTGAAGCAGTTTCAATATAATCTAATTGAGACATTCTTTCTTTCGGCTGTGTCAATTGGGTTAGGTGATTTTGGAATTCCTTAGCCCCCGTTTTCATTATGGTGAAGTCCAGTCATTCGCAACTTCCTCCTTCGTGAATTTGTTTACCTATGCAGAAGTCCTTGTACACATTATCACACATTGAGGGCTCAAATCTTTACCTATCCGTGATTTAAATATCAAAAGTTTGTACTTGAACATATACTGGTCCTGAAATAAAGAAAAAACAGCATTTAGAAGATAGAAAAACCAAATTTGCTGTAATCTATTTCCCCCAGTAGGAAGCATGCGCTGTGCATGGATCATCTGTAACTACACTTAGGTTGCTGTGGTTTACAGGATCCAGTATCAGCATCTTACAGTACAGGTACAGTGCAGCACTAAAAATGAGTTCTTGTTCTTTCTTTCTTGTTTATGTTTCCTTGTTTTGTTGAACATGCTACAACTGGTCCCCAGGCGTGGTTCCCCAAATTTGTTATGACGAGACACCCCAAATTGTTAAGTTCCCAAATGAGACCCCAATTTTGTTATGCTCCCGGGTGAGGAGAAATGGGATGGCTCCCCTTCTTTATTCAACCCCCTTGGCTGGTTGCTACAAGGTTTAATTTAAAAGGGATCCCTTCCTTCGTGGATAACTTTTCCCAGTCCAAATGTATTTATGTTTTAGAAGAAACCAATTTAACTAGGCTTTTTTGACCCAAAGAAAGAGTAACTTTATTAATTACTAAAAACCTGAGAAAAAATAACACACACGCACACACACCAGAAATGAGAAGTTGAGTCCAAAAATAAAAGTTAAGTAAGGTATATGACTCAGTTTTTGGCTTGTCTGTGTGGAGTAGATGCTGAAACGTCGCAGCTGTTAAGTTGGGTGATTCCGGTGGAGCTGACTTTAGCGGTTGAGCAGTTGGTTTGGAGACACTTGGGGTTCTGCAGGTTAGCTGAAGGAGCTGTCTTGTTTCCATTTTGATTGCGGCTTTGCCTACTTGCCTCCAGCCAGAAAGATGGTGAGAGATAGACTTTACCAGCAAGTTCAGGGATGTCTGGTTGATGTTCTTCTGTTGTGACCTGCAGAGCACAAGCTAGCACACCAGAACTAGAACACACATATCAGATTTGCAGTTGGCTTTTTAATCCCTTTCTTTTGAATTCCTGGAACAGAAAAACAAACATGTCTTTCGCCTAGAATCTGCTTTCTTTCACCTCAGACCTTTTCCACATTCTGAGATATAACTCACCAGGAGATAGTTTCTGCTGAGATGCGGTAATCAGTCTCCATTGTCTCTGCAATCACAGGAGATTAAAGTTCAGTCTTCTGCATTGCACCCTTTCCTTCCAAAGTTCTCTGTCTGAAGTAGGCCTTGACGCCTTTTTTAGGTATGGCATTCCATATTCTTTCAGGACTAGTTGGCCAAGTATAATCCACATAGGAGTTTTCCAGAAAGTGGTTACTTTACATTCTCAGCCATATTTACTTGTAAGTGTTTTCTTAAAAAAAATTCTCCCTTAAAAAGTTCAATATGTTTGTAATTAATTTGGGGCTCTGATCCGCCACCATGACAAACAATTTCTCCAGTGAAATTGTCTTGAATTTACTTAAAAACATAGTTTTGTTTGCCTCAGTGCCTTTCAAAAGTCAAACGTTGGGATGGCTGGAACCTATCTAATTTACTCCTATTATAAAGTATGTTCGCGATTTTACTGTTTATGAGAATTGATGACAACACAACCCCTGCGAACAGTGGGACTTTACTGTCCTTATTTTTTTGTGAGAAATTTACTTCAGTTCAAGTAAAGGGTGTCATACGGATGTTTAGCAAAGCTTTTTGTTTAGGAAGAGGAGTAAAAATGAATATTAGTTTCATCATGCTGGCAATAAGTAATGCAATGACACATTTAATTGTGATCAATTGTACTAGCAAACCAGAAGCCTGGTCTAACAATCTAGAAAACATGAGTTTCGATTTGGCAACATTTGAATTTGGTGTAAAATGTCTGGAACTAAAAAACTGGTGAAAGAGACAGTGAAGCTGTTGAATTGTAAAAACCAGCTCGAGTCACCAATTTCTTTCAGAGAAGGAAAACTGCTGACTTTTGTCAGTCAGGCCTGTATGCAGCTGTGGTTGACTCTTAACTTCCCTGCACAATGGCTGAGTAAGCTACTCAGTTATATCAGGAAACGTAGTGAGGAGGCAATAAATGTCAGCCTTGCCAGCAACAGCTTACTATACATTTGCAAATAAACTAAGGGAAGCCTGCAAAGGAATGAAAACTTGCATTTATGTGGCACCTTATCACATGTCTCAAAATATTTCACAATCATTTACTTTTGAAGTTGTCATTGTCATTAGTTTGTCAAAATAAGGATGACGTCTGCCAGGCTTCATAATTTGTACGCCCCCAGATGACATAGCAGGCCAATCCTGGAGTCACAGGTCTTTGGTCTGAGAGGATAAGAGTTGTCCTGATGCAAGAGGGTGCTTGAGCCAGGATTTTGTTTCAAGTACGGTACAATCTGGTTGTACCATACCCAACCAGATTCTGCTGGTTGGGTATGATATAACCCGTGCCCGACCAGCCTGTGCTTGCAAACATCAAAACAGAGTGTCCAACATTAGAGTGATTCCACGATTGAACAGCATTTGCTAAATAATCCTCAGTGTGCTGAGAATTACACTGACAACCAATTTAAGATTGTCAGTCAGCTCGGGTGTGGCACATTTGTGTGTACTGGAAGCTACGTTTATTAATACACAGGGCCCTGTTCTTTGCAGACAGAAAGAACATGTTTCTGCTAAACAAAATAATGACAGCCATTCACTGGCTCATTTCTCAGGGCAATGTCTTGACCAATCAGGGTCAAGCTACCTGGTTTAAATTTTAAACAATGCTTGGTAGTTAACTGTCAGTCACCATCACTATTGCATTCTCCATGGCAACACCTCTACCAATCAGCCCATTTGCCAACCAATCAACATTCTCTTCTCATACAGTATTAATTGTTGGTTTCCCTTATATTGGTATTCTTGTGAAATGTCCTGATGAGTGCAAGATGAAAAGCTTTGATATGTCTCTTTTTTCAGCAATACTTCAAAACACAGTTAGAGACCATGGCATCTGGCATCTAAGAACATTGAAGATGATGATATAATCTTGTTTATGCTCCTTCCCAACTGCTAGCAGTCTGTCATCCTGCTGTCATGCATAATGAGCAAACTGCTAATGGAGTGACCATGGATATTTTGCTTCCCACCCTACCATACTTCCCTTACCCCAACCTTCCCTTTCTGATTTTCTGCTTTCAGAGACCCAAGAGCTGTCACCGGCCAGTCAAAGTGAGGAAGCGAGAGAGCGCAACAACACAGCACTGATGAAGAGACCCTGTCACTCACAGTCACCAGCACAGATACTGGCACTGCATGTATTGTAGACGCAATTGTACCACTGGGCATGAGTAGTCTGACCAGGAAACAGGATGGTTTGTGTGCCAGCTCATCAGAGGGTGAGGTCGCAGATGGGTTCTCCTGCAGAGGACTGTGGTGAGGATCTTTTTGGGGCAGCATACAGGAGAATGCTGATGAGCATGCACATCGAGATGCTGGGTGCATTGTCTGGCACACCAAGCAGCTTTCTGTCACTGTCAAGGAGCAGGGAAGAGTTTGGCTCCAATTTGGCTGAGGTCATGCAGAGAGCTTGCCCTCTCTGAAATGTCGGCTCCATCTGCCTGCCGTGCTGCAGATCCAGAGGCATTGCAATGGCAGCCCCCATATCTGTTGCAGCCTTTATGTGGACAGATCACCTGTTCCTCTGCCCTCCCTGTGAGGATGCAGCAACGCTCCCTGCCTAATTCAGGAAACCAACACAAAAGTCTTGCAGGAGCACTGCAACATATTTCCAGACAGTTTACAATGGAGTGAGTTGTCAAAACTCACCTTTCTTGCAATTCGGGTGCCTGGCCCTGTAAGGAATGCTAGTGCACAGGCCATCTTGCAGCCTCAAGCTCATTCTTTGGAGAGATATATGCAAAATCATTGCCAAGAAATCATTGATCAACTGGTTAGGCTGCGTGACATCAGGATAATGCTACATCTCATGCTTCCGGTGTGCTGGGGATGTCTGCGCAAGTGCTGTTTTGAACAGGCAAATGGTCCTGCAAGCAGCTGGCCCAGAAAGCAGTCCTGTGCCTCCATAGTGCCTCCTCCTCCACTGCTACACAACTGAATTTCACACTCTTTATTTGCTGCATTCACACATGATATCTACATGCATACATATATATGTACGAATTAGAAGCAGGAGTAGGCCATTCGGTCTCTCAAGCCTGCTCTGCCTTTCAATAAGATCATGGTTGCTCTGATTGTGGCCTCAACTTCACTTTCCTGCTGACCCCTATATCATTTGACTCTCTTGTTAGTCAAGAATCTACCTCTGCCTTAGAAATATTCAATGATCCTGCCTCTACTCTCTGGGCAAAAAAGTTCCACAGACTCACAACCCTCTGAGAGAAGAAATTCTCCTCATCTCCATTTTTAATGGGAGGTCCCTTATTTTTAAACTGTGTCCCCTAGTTCTGGTCTCTCCCACAAGTGGAGACATCCTCTCAGCATTCACTTTATCATGTGCCCTCAGGATCTTACATGCTTCATAAGATCACCTCTCATTCTTCTAAATTCCAATGGATTCAGGCCTGATTTGGGCCAACCTGTCCAATCTTTCTTCATAAGATAACAGCCCCCCTCACCCCCCATCCCAGGAATCAGTTTAGTCAACCTTCTCTGAACTGTTTCTAATGTAATTATGTCCTTTCTTAAATGAGGAGACCAAAACTGTACAGTCTCACCAATGCCCTGTAAAACTGTAGCAAAACATCCTTATTTTTATAGTCAATTCCCCTTTCAATAAAAAACAACATTCCTAATCACTTGCTGTACCTGTATACTAACTTTTAGTGATTCAGGTACCAATACACCCAGATCCTTCTGTACCTCAGAGTTCTGATTTGGATAATATGCTGTTTTTCTATTCTTCCTGCCAAAGTAGACAAGTTCCCATTTTCCTACATCATACTCCATTTAACTGAGGTTTTGCTAGATCTTGTTTCATGGTCTCTGTTAGAATACTAACATTTGCTCTCTGGTTATGTAAAGGTATATATATATATTTTGTTTTTCATGCAATCTTTGGGTCCCTGTGTGCTAAATTAGTAGTCTGTAGAGGTTGTAACATGTAAGGTACGGGATGTTTCAATGCTCGTTACATTGGTTCCTGCCTAGTAACTAGGGTGGGACCCTCTGGGTGTGTTTTGATAGGTCTTCAGAGCAGTTCAAGTGTCCGTAAACAGTAGTTGGCTGTCAGTCGGTTTTGGGAGAGTCAGGAGCTGAGGAAAGAAATTCCATGGAGCCAAAGTGCTACTGTTGTCTCTGAGGAGCTGAGAAGAGGACTCAGGAGAAACTCTGGCAATTGAAGAGGGCTCAGGATATGCCCTGGTAATTGAAGAGGGCTCAGGGGAAGCCCTGGTAATTGAAGAGGGCTCAGGGTATGCCCTGGTAATTGAAGAGGGCTCAGGGTATGCCCTGCTAATTGAAGAGGGCTCGGGGACGCTCTGGAAGTCATATACAGCTGGATACATCTGGGCGGCAAGAGCTCAGAGAAACTCAGGGGCAGTGCCAACTCTGGGAAGCTAGTTGTCTAGCAAAGAGCTGAAATTACGCTGGTAAGTAGAAGCTGAAATGCAGACTCGGGAATCCAGGGAGAAGGAATTTTGGAAGGCAAGATTGAAACCTGGTGAGGTGGGCCATTGTTAAAGCTTTCCGAGTGGGAGTCACTTTTGGAGAGAATTCCAAGGAGAGTTCTTTGAAGATAAAGCTGGGAATCCCTTGTGAGACAGAGTTTCAATGAGATTTTTGACTTGGAGTTTACTGACGCTTGGGTGGGTTCTTGAGAAATCCATAGGGTCTGTCTTGGTTGCATCTGTCATTTACTCTATGGTATGGTGTGTTCCACCACAGTTCATCTGTTGATTCATGTGTACCTCATACTTACCCCACTGTTAGAGTATAAGATATATATTGTAAATTGTTCTAAGATTCTGAATATGTATAGTAAAGTTTGTTTTTGTTTGTTCAAAACCCGTCGAATCTTGTGGCTTCATTCCAAAAGCAGGTTCTTTAATCTCAACCTTTATCTACTATAAACAAAATGTTATTGATCCCTAACTGGATCTCTCCCCCCTCCCCCACCCCATGCCCAGGGGTCTGGCCAAGGATCATAACATAAATTGCGGGCTCTTGCAGGATCTTGGGTCCACAGATAAATTTGAGTACTGATACTTGCTGAGGTTAAGGTTAGTAAGATTTCCACTGTGAATTTTATTATTCTGATGGAAAAGCAGAATAGCTTTGGCAATTGCTATGATTTGCCTGGAAAGGGAAGATTTATCCCTGTTTTGTAACAATTAACCAAGGCTAGGTTAATTGCATTAGCAGAAAAGTTAGGGTTTGAATTAAAAGCAAAAGCTAAGAAAGCAGAAATAATTGAGATAATAGAACAGCATCTGGGTTTGGAAGAAGCAGAAGTGAATCCAGATAACAACTCAGTTAAATTAGCTAGAATTGATTTGCAGATGAAGTAGCTTGAACTTGAAAAGGAAAAAGAAATGAAGCAACTTGAGATGGAAAAAAATTGGAAATGAAAATGCTTGAGTTGGCAAAAGGTGAGGAAGAGAAAGAAAGAAAGATCAAAAGTATTGAAAACGCGAAAGATTGAGCCTGAGTTTCAAAGAGGGAAATAAATCAGACAGAATGAACTGGCTAGAGAAAAGCTTTGGGTAATGAAAGAGACTCTAGTAGTTCGGAAGAGGAATCAAGTCCCATTCTAAGCTTTGATATAACAAAGAATCTGCCTATTGGCTAATTTCACTAAAGATGGGGTGAGAAATATTTTGTCTCATTTGAAATGGCAACTAACCAACTGAAATGGCCAAAGGACACAATGGACTCTCATTTTGCAAAGTGTGTTGGTTGAGAAGGCTATGGATGTGTATTCTAGTCTTTCAGAAAAACAATCTTCAGGTTAAGAGATAGTTAAAGCTGCAGTACTTAATGCTTTTGAGCTTTCCCTGAAGCACATCAGTGGTAATTTTGGACTTAAAAAAGAGGCCAAATGAAACATTTGTAGAATTTGCTAGGGGAAAAGAGATGCTGTGGGACCATTGGTTTCAATCACTGAAATTAGAACAAACTTTTGAGAATGTGAGGGAGCTAGTGATCCTGGATGAATTTCATATTAGCATCCCAATAGCTATTAGGTCACACCTGGAAGACTGTAAAGTTTCTAAGTGATGAGAAGCAGCAGTTCTGGCAAATGGCTATGGTATATCACATTGGCCGCTAGGGAGCTGTACTTGTCCATCTGGAAACCAACAGCCAAACTGGAGGAACAGAAAAGAGTCTAGCTTTAAGGAGAATGCAGAAGAGGCTACAATCAATAAAAATGATAATGTAAAGAATAAAAGGGGTAAAAATAAATCAGTATGCTTTTATTGCCATAAGGCAGGGCATTTAAAAGCCCATTGTTAGAAGCTGAAAGGTAAACTGGTGGCAGTAGTAGGAACGCTTAAAGAATCCTTAGAAAAGGCTGTACCAGTAAAAAAAATGGGTGGAAAAACCATTGCAGTGTACAGGTGAAACATGTTTCCTTGGAACACATTAGAAAGGGAGATATGGCTCAGGATAGTCAAGAGACTTCCCCCTTGACAGCTGCTAAAGTGAGTCAGGCCACTGGAGTTTCTAAATGTTTTATTTCAAAGGGAGAAGTGTTTCCTTACTCCTCCGACAAAACAAGTAAACAAATTAATATTTTGAGAGATACAGGGGCAGATCAGTCATTGAAGGTGGCTGATGATACAATTTGTGTTTCAGATAGTTTGATGAAGGAAAAGGTATCAACAGGAAGTATTCATGGAACTTAAAACCTGTTCCCTTGTGTAAGGTCAATTTACAAAATGATTTAGTGATTGGAATTGTTATCGTGGGAATTGTTCCTATGTTACCTATGGAAGGAGTAGATTTTTTATTCGGTAATGATTTGGTTAGCAGAGACAATAACTTGGCAATGACTGGATTACAGCAGCCACTTGATCATGCTGATCTTATCAAACTCCTAAAAGTTACTGTGGCCAAACATGAGAAGCTTATTGCTGATAATGAACAACTAAAGTTAAAACTGATTAACATAGAGAACCAACTTTCAGACACAAAAGATGAGTTTACTAATGAAAAACAGAACTGGAGAGGACACTTGAGTGTTAGTCACAGGAAAAGAAATTGCTGATGAATCAGAACAGTTGCTTTAATGCAGAATTAAAAACCAAGACTGATAAACTGTTAGATCTTTGTTAGAAAAAGAGCAATGAGCTTAGAGATAAGAATTACGTCTACAGCTAATGATAAGGATAACAACTGAGCCGTGGACTTAAGCGAAACATCCTTAGCCAAGTTAAAGACTGAGGATAAGAGGAAGAGGAAACACAAGTGTTGAGTTAAGATATTTCTGTGATGTTTAAATCCTGCTAATCCTGCTTGTTACATGCATTGACTTTTGTACTGGTTAACCCTTTGCAACTTTATAATATATGTGTGGTCATGAAACAAATGAAAATTTTATCTGCATACTTTATCATAAACTATTTGTTAAAAGTTATGATGTTAAGTATTTCTTGTAGGGAAACTGTAAAGCCATAGTAAAGAAACACTCACTGTAATGAAGCTTTCTTTCTTCCAAGGGAAAGGTGTCATGAAGTCCATTGATTTTTGGATCTCTGTATGCTAACTTAGTAGTCTGTGGAGATTGTAACTTTTAAGGTACAGCATGTTCCAATGCTTGTTATATTGGTTCCTGTCTAGTAACAAAGGGTGGGACCCTTGAGGAGTGTTCTTATAGGTCCTCAGATCATCCAAGAGTCAGTGAACAGCAGTTAGTAGTCTGTGAGTTTATGGAGAGTCAGGTGCAGGACAAAGAAGCTCCCTGCAGCCAAAGTGTTGCTGTGAGCTCTGAGGAGCCGAGAACAGGGCTCAGCCCTGGGAGTCATTTATAGCTGTATACAGCCAGGAGGCAGGAGTTTGGAGAAACTCAGGGGCTGTGCCAGCTCAATGAAGCTATCTAGCAAGGAGCTGAAATTGCACCAGTAAGTAGATGCTGAAATGCAGATTTGGGAATGCAGGGAATCTCAGAGGCGAGATTGAAACCCTGTGAGATAAGCCACTGTGAAAGCCATCCAAGTGGGAGCAACTTTTGGAGACAATTCCAAGGAGAGTTCTATGGAGGTGAAGCTGGGCATTCCTTGTGAGACAATGTTTCAATTATATTGTTTGACTTAGTGTTTACTCATGTCTAGATGGGTTCTTGAAAATCCATGGACTCTATCCTGGTTGCATCTGCCATTTACTCTATAGTAAGGTGCGTTCCATCAAACATTTGTTAATTCACATGTACCTCATACTTATCCCAACTATTAGAGTATAAGACACATATTGTAAATTGTTTTATCTTTCTGAACTTGCATAGTAAAGTTTGTTTTTGTTTGTTCAAAATCCAGGGAATCTTGTGGCTTCATTCCAAAAGCAGGTGTCTTGAATCTCAACCTTTATCTACTTTAAACAAAATGTTATTGGTCTTAATCAGATATCTTCCCATGTCTAGGGGTCTGATTGAGGATCGTAACAATATTGTAATAAAGCTCACATTGATTTCCACATTGAAATCCTGTGTCGGTGCTACGCAGATCTTTCAACATGCCAACACTCAGCATCACATGTACACAGGTGGTAAACCTATTTGAGCAATAGCTTTCAGGAGACTCTCTGCAACATGTCACAACCCTTACTTAAAACATCTGTTTTCCCATTTGAACATTTAGTTAATTCCACAAATCAGTGCTCCCTGTGTCCACTGCCCACTAGGTGGCTCTGTAAAATGTTCTTTCCGCCTTCCTTTAATTTGGAAGTGGCACAATATTTAACTCAGCTTGATATTCAAACTAACACTAAACTGAAAAAGGGAATTTGCCGAAGAAATGGTGCCAGCTGTTCATTACACTGTCACTTCCCCATAGACTTTCAATGGGCTTTTGCATTGGAACCTGTGATTGGAAATCCATTTCAGGATAGTCTTCAACAAGGTTTCTGAAGCCTGTGTGAACAGAGCAAGCAACATTGTATCCCATTAATCAGATTGAAAAATCCTTACTGATACAGGCAGGCCGCAAAATTTGTTTCCTTAGCACACGTTTTCAATGGCAAAGGTGCTGTTTTCTCTCCAAATTGGTGCCCAACATGTGCATGTATGCTTCTAGTGCCAGCCGTGCCCGACATTATTTTTATGAGGGTGTTAGCAAGTGGAATGGAGCAGTGTTTTTTTATTTCTTCAGGAGGTGTGAGCATCATAGGCAAGGCCAGTACTTATTGCCTAAGCCTAATTGCCCTTGAGAAGGTGGGGGTGAACTGCCTTCATGAACCGTTGCAGTCCATGTGGTGTAGGTACACCACATGGAGGTATACTATACGTTAGGGGGGGAGTTTCAGGTTTTTGACCCAGCGATGGTGAAGGAAAGACAATGTAGTTCCAAATCAGGATGATTTGTGACTTGGAGGGGAACTTGCATGTAGTTACGTTTCAATGTCACTTCTACCCTTGTCCTTTAAGTCATAGTTTGGAAGGTGCAGCTGAAGGAGACTTAGTGAGTTATGGCATTGCAATACCTTTTGACAAGGGAGATGAACTTCTCAGCCACCAATGGAAAGAATCGCAGGACAAAATTTCATGTTTTAAGACTTCTATTGTAATAAACAAACTAAAATCAACATAGACTAAACATTACTTAACAGGCAACTAATATACCAAACCAAAGGAAAGGTACTTTCCCATTAACAACCACAACCAAAATTTTGTCAAATGGTCTTTTTTCTTTATGCCACGCTTCCAGCAAATACATACCCTTCAAGATGAAGTTCCAATTCCTCCTGGCTTAACAGCAGGCTCCTTTCTTCTTGTCACACCAGGGCCAGTCTTCCAGTGTCCTTTGAAAGTTGTTCCACTCAGTCTTCTGAGTATCCCAAACTGACTTCTGGAACCAAGAATACAAGTCCTATCCCTTTGAATGGTATTATGGCACAGAGGATGGTAAATGCTGAGCTGCTCAAATCTCAGAGAGAAGCTTGAAACAGCTGCCACAACTGTTTTTTCAATTTATATTTTTATTTCAAGATGCATGCCTTTAATTCAGTAGTAATAAGTCCATCTAGTCTTAGAGGTTTTTTTTTACAAAACTAAATTAAATATTTATTAATAAAAGAAATGATTTTAAGCACAGATTACTACTATGATAACTCTTAGCTCACCTAATTAATCTAGCTCCCAGTTACAGTTCCGTTAAGGCAACAGTAAAACAATATAGATTTCAATAGACCCAGGAAAAGCACACAGTACCCTGGACAGTGATATTTAAAATGAATTCTCTCAGCTTCGCTTCTTGTAGACAACAGATTAGTACCTAGAGCCTGGAGGCTTTTCACACTTGTTGAATCTTAGAAAGCCTTCTTCTTACGCATAACCTCATCTCCTTTATGCATGTTTCTCTCTTTTTAATGTAAATCCCATAGGGCAGAATTTTCTGCCTGTCGTGGGGTCGGACGGGCGCGGACCCAATCGCCACCCGCGATCGGATCTGTGCCGCCATTTTACATGGGCAGGCCAATTAAAGCCCACCCAGCATGAATAGTGGCTCCTGAGGACAGCGGGAGTGGGCGGGCAGCGGTGGGTCTGCAATGAGCGCCGGGTCCAATGGCGACCCGGCGGCCTGTTTTAAAAAGCTGCTGCAGCCTTTCAAAGGCTGTGAATTATTGCCAGTGGAGGGGCTCCCCAGAGCGCTGCTGGTGAGCAGACCAGGCAGGAGAGTAGGGCAGGGGGACACTGTGTCCCTTGTTTTTCTGACAGCTGCCTTGCTTCCCTCCTTGAGGAGATGGCAGCACGGTGGGAGGTCCTTGTAACCCAGGATGGGAGGAGGAGGACCCCCCCCCCCCACATGACCAAACATGCCTGGGAGGAGGTTGCGGAGGTCGTGATCTCCCACGAAGTGGTGCGACGCACCTGGATCCAGTGTGGCAAGCGCTTCAATGACCTGTTGCGCTCGGGAAGGGTGAATACCATGTTGGCATTTGTCACTTAACCCAGCAGGTAAGCTTTCCCGCCTGACATTCCCCCCCCCTCACCATGCCCCCACCCCCGCACCCCAAGTCTGAGTGTAGTGACTGCATTGAATCATTGACGGCATGTGTCCTTCGCTGGATGCACCAGCAGATATTACCCCTGCCAAGGTCACCCTAAGAGGGTGGTGAGGGCTGCACCCGCAAAATTATTGTTTTGGGGGCAACCTGGAGGAGCTGCACCTAGGCACAGTGCTGGAACTCCAGGACATGTCAAAGTCATGCTGGGAGGGAAGCTTCAAGGTGGAGTGGCACCAATTGATCTGCTGTCCTCTGTACTCCACGTGCTTGCGCCTCCTTGCTATGGAAGGTTAGGCCATGCTGTGCCTAATGTGATTTAGGCAGCATTTGGCCAAGGGGGAGTGGGGGGGAACAGGCCTAGCATCTTTGTGTGAGTGTTTGGCAGCAGTGGGGTGAGGAGACACTGGAGCCCTGCAATGTCCCACTCTGGTTGGGGTGGGCTGCCTGCGAAGAGAATCCAGGCACAAGTAGCACTGGTCAATGCTCTTCTCTTCTTCTCAGGAGAAGAATGCTCATAATGCAGCCGAGCGGGTGAGGACTGGCAGTGGCCAGGCGCAGTTGGCGATTCTCAGCCGCTTCAAGCAGGAGGCCCTAGATTTGGAGAGGCGCCACGCGCCCAGGTCCACTGGTGTAGGTGGGGCTGGGGTGCCATGGGCAGGTATGTTTGCCCAGCACTGAGGTCACCATTGTTCTCCCAACAGCAATGGCAGTGCTGAATGTTCATTGATTGAAGTTTGCAACATGGCTTGGCCATTGCTTATGGAAGAATGAGCTGATAATGATCCAGGGGATAGGGATGCACATTGACATTGTCTCTACGTTAACTGATCCAATGTCCTTGTTCTTCCTTTCAGCATCAGTGGAGCAGGGCGGGGGGGAGGAGCAGCAGAGGCCCCCTCTCACACCTGAGGGCCCTGAAGTCTCGGACTCACAGTGTCACACCATCTCTGCCAGGCAGGCACCAGCGCAGATACTAGCACCTCAGTGGGAATTAGAGCATTGGCTGTCCTGGGGCACAGCAGTGAGGGCACTTCACAGTCACTGGAGGAGCTGGCAGAGACAGAGAGTGCCCATGGCGCCAGCAGTCGGAGGACTGTAGGGGACCAGGCACATGCTCAGTAAGTGGCTGATGATGTGCCTCTGGAGTCGTCCACGATGCAGCAAATGCAGGAAATGCGGCTAGGTGTGTGGGACCATCTGGTGGAGATACATGAGGCCAAGATTGGCTTGGTGTCCATGGTGGACGAGTCTTGGCGGACTATCGCCAAAGCAATGAGCCTCATGTCCGAGCGCCAAGCATTCTCCATGGAGAGAGTGGCAATTCTCATGGAGAGGCTCCTCCAGGACGCCAGTCAAGGCTTTCTGGGGATGCGCTCCGAGCAGCAAACCCTCACATCAGCATTGACCTCAGCTGGTCAGTGCCAGTGTGGGAGATGGTCTGAGCACCAAGTTTCCCAGCTCGGTGCCCATCCATCCACAGTGATCAGGGAGGTCCAAACCGACCTCATGTTGGCACAGCAGCTGCCTGTCGTCTCTGTGGGCTCCTCGCAGGGCTCTCCGGATGAGGGCAGCAGCTCCTCCACCCCTCTGCCAGTGACCATTGCATCTGATGAGGCTGTGATGACTGGGGGAATGCCAGCTATGGAACTGGCCGCTCCCTCCCAGGCGGGACCAACACAGGCTCCAAGGGCCAGAGGACAGCCGCCAAGATCATCGAGGCCAACAGGACAGCAGAGTCAGCAGGCTGGCTCAGATGCCATTCCCAGTGAGGGGTCAGCACCAAGGTGTAGTACTCGAAAACATAAACATAAGGCACCGTAGACACCATGGGTTTATCACTAGCCTTTTGTGTTGGCCTGCAATGAGGTCTTTATGAGTTGGTGTGATATTTAACACCTTTGTCATTTTGTTTCCTTAAGTTCCTTTTGTTGTAATATTAAATTCAGACATGTGACCATGGCTGAGGGTGCCTCTTTTCTTCTGCAGGTGGATGTTTACCAATAACGTTATGAGTGATTTGTGTGACGTTCAGCTTTATTAACAAGGCCCTTAGTTACTGTTCCTATCCAGGCAGATTTTGCATTTAGGTATTGAGTATGGAGCCTGCAGCCCAGGCTTGTCCTGTAAGTTCATATGTGGTGTGCTAGCTGAAGGTTCATTCAATTAAAGCCTCCCGGGTATCCCTGCCTCCCTGGAGTATGCCCAGTGTCTAGCCCCTAAGCATTTCCCAGTGTGTGCTCATCCCCCTCACTGCTGGACTCGTCATGTGCAGCCGCAGCTACTGCGTCTACATCTTCTTCCTCCACTGCGTCCCCACTTTCCAGCGCAAGATTGTGGAGAGCGCAGCATGCAACCATTATCAGTGACACATGATCTGGGGGGTACTGAAGTGGGCCCCAAGTGGTCCAGGCATCGGAAGTGCATTTTGAGAAGACCAGTGGCTTTCTCCACCACAGCCCTTGTGAAGCCGTGGCTCCTATTGTACCAATGCTCAGCTTCTGTTCTTGAACGGCCGAGAGGCGTCACGAGCCACTGAGGGGAGAGCCCTTGTCACCCAGCAGCCATCCATCCAGTCAGGCTGGAGCACTGAAGAGCCCCAGCACCTGGGAGTGTCTGAGAATGTAGGCGTCGTGGGAGCTGCCTAGGTACCTTGCACAGACTTGTAGAATCAGCATCCTGTGATCACACACTATCTGCTCGTTCATGGAGTGGAAGCCCTTCCTGTTGATGAAGGCACCGGGCTCACCTGCTGGCGCCTTGATGGCCACATGTGTACAGTCTATTGCACCCTGGACATGGAGGAAGCCAGCAATCACTGCAAAGCCTCTGGCTCACTGTGTCTGGCTGGCATCGTCCCAGCGGTAGTGGAAGAAGGTCAATTCATGCCTGAACAGAACGTTTGTAACCTGCTTGACACAAGTGTGGACAGTTGATTGGGAGACACCGCAAAGATCACCCACTTACCCCTGGAAGGAGCCAGAGGCCTAGATGTTGGGGGCAGCTGTGACCTTTAGAGCCACCGGCATGGGGTGTCCACCCACATAGTTCGCGAAGATCTCAGGCCCAATCATCTGACAGATATAGTTGACCGTCTCCCTTGAGAGATGGAGCTTCTTTCGGCACTGCACCTCAGACATATTGAGGCAGCTGCTTCGCAGCCTGTATACCCTGGCAGCAGGATAGTGGCATCTTCTGCAACCCCTTCCGCCTTGGACTCCTCTTGGCCCTGCGCCCCTTGCGCCTGCGCCTGTCCTCCCAAAGGTGGCTCCCCTGGAGGCTGAATGTGCACTCCTGGCCTCCTCCCCCTTTTAGCCCTCCCTTCCTCCTCAGAGGAGTTGCCTCCATTGGACAGTTCAGCTCCCATTCCCAGGCTAAGAGAAGGCTTCCTGAAACCTGTAGGCCCAAAGAAGATTCTTAACTGCAGAGTGCTGACCTGAAGGCTGTGAGTCCAGACCAAGCAGCTGGTATGTGTTTTGAAGTATTGCAGATCACACAGATAAGTATCAGTAACTTTGAAACATCAATATTTGACAGAGCACACTCACGACCCCACTGAGCCCTCTTATCCAGCCTGTGGATGAGGTTCATACAAATGTGTCCTACTCACCTGCCTGTTGTGACCGTGCGCCGACCCGAAGATTGCATGGGTGCTGAAAAATCACCGTCAATTTGCGCCTCAAGGGCCATAAGTGGCCCGTTAATTAATGGCGGGCATGCATTGGATATCATCGTGCGCCCACCCAATGAAATATTGTGATGGCGCGCGGTGACGTTGGGATGCTCGCCCGATGTCACCACGTGCCAATTTACGTGCCGGCGTGTGGGTCCCACCCCCGCACGCCAACGGGAAAATTCCGTCCGTAGTACCATTATGTCTTTGCAACTTTATTTTTTTCATAATATAAATCTTTTATAGTACTCATATTATCAATAATCTTTGGAAAAAATAAACATGCTGTTTGGCTTAGCCTCTGTTGGCCAGGTGTAACTTTGAAATTCACTACTCTGGTTTATCTAAAAATGCAAATATTCTTCTCAACTCACTCTCCAAATCTTCAGCCATGTTTACGTATTTAGCATTTCAAACCTAGTTTCCCTTCTGATACATCAAAGCCCCCGGGTCATAATTCAGTTAAAACCCAAACACACACCTACACACAGAGAAACTAATCCAAACTCCACTATTAACATATCTTTATAATAAATTACAATAATATTATGAAAATTATCATATTTTCATGACAACAGAGAACCAGCTCTCACCAACATCCTTGTTGTTTAAAAAAACAATCTTTTCTTTTGCTTTTCATAGCAGCAGCTGTGTCGGTTTCCTTCTCTGTGTTTCCTGTGTCCAGAAAACCAGCTGTCCCTCTTTTTTCCCAATGTATGGTTTTCAATAGACCACAGCTTGGGCCTCTTTACCCATGAAAACCAGATCACATGGGCCTGTCTCTTGGCAGAGTTTGATATGATCTCACCATCTGCCCTATCCAGGGCATTTCATTTGACCTGAAGTTAAAGAGACATTTTAAAACATAACTGTCTTATAAAGTCATGCATTTGTAACATGTTACATATTGTTGTCATTGTGCATCAGGTTGCAGGAAGTGAATGTTTAAGATAGTGGTTGAGGCACTAATCAAGCAGGCTGCTTTGTCCAGGATGGTGTTAAGCTTCTTTAGTGTTATTGGAGCAGCAAGTGGAGAGTATTCCATCACACTCCAGACTTGTGCCTTGTAGACGGGGCTTTGGGGGGTCAACAGGTGAGTTATGCACTGCTGCCCTGATCTTGCAGCCAGGGTATTTATATGGCTGGTCTAATTAAGTTTCTGGTCAATGAGAATGCCTAGGATGTAGCTTCTGTCAGAAGTATTCAAAGTAGTGCAACCCTGATTTGATGCCAGTGTTGTCATCTTGGAGCTCAATGGTCTAGTTGAGACCCTCTCTTAAACTTGCTCCGGTGAATGTACATTCAGCTGCAGGAAGGGCACCCCCCCCACCCCACCCCAGCACACCACCACACCACCAGTAGCACCAGCCCTATTTAAAGAGATTATCAACTACTTTCAGGTTGGTTAGTGATTGATTTCCGCTGGTTCTTACTGCAGTTTTAGAAATGTTTTGTGGTTTCTACAGTTGTTTAAAGTTGCTGCAGTGGACTGGAAGTGGTGTGACATGTGCTGAAAATCTTTGTCCTGTCTTAAAGCATTTCACACAAACCACTTCTGCCTAGATACGGGTGCAGCAGTATGTATTCCCCTTGGGTTACCACATGATAGAGAGAATCATCAAAACACATTGAGCAGGACAAACTGCTGGGAGAGGAGGAGGAGGAAGGTTCCCTATCGGAGACCATATACCCAGGGTGTTCAGGGAGCAGTTCTCCTACACAAACCTCAGGGAAGAACAACGAGAAGGAGGAAGAAGAACAGGAAGGGAGGAGGCAATCAACCCACCCCTTTCTAGATGGGTTGTCCATAATTGAATCATCCGACTGTGATACCAGTGAAAGAAACCTCAATTTCCCATTCAGCACTTATCTTCCCTCTGTTGTTGACCAGCACAGTGTCCTCTTGACCACAATGCTGAAATAAAGGCTGCCACAAACCAGAATTCCAAACCAAATTTACAAATCAAGCCATGCAAAATTGCATACAAAAGTCAACTATTGACCTTTGTGCATTTATTTATTGCTTGTCTTCCATGTGCTTTTGTCTGACCTAGTGCTCCTATGTAGCATTACCCAAGTGGCTGCAACATTGCTGCTGAAAGGCTGCTGACTGTCAGTGGGGAAAACTTACAGGATGACCTCAAGCAGCTCTGGCCTGAGAAGGCCCAGATTCACATTGCACCATCTTGACATTGGTGGCAGGAGTCAGGGCTGGCTGGCTGGCAAACAGCAGTAAGAGAGGCAATGATGGGAAGGCGAATATTGTCATCCTGAGTGAGAACAACAGGTACATGCTTCTTGGAGACACTCATACTTGCCTGGGGCACGCTTCAGTTATCCCAGCAGTATGTTGGAGGACAGCTTGCTAAAATGCTATGACGCCCTGTGAACCTCTTTGAACATTGACATCTGCAGCAGTGATGGCAGCAGTCAGAGCCTAAATGGTAGCAAGCTGAGCTTGTATAGCCTCAGTTGGAGCTTTCACTATAGCATTCAAAAGCTGGGTGGTTTCTGCTTATGCAGTAACAGAATTGGCGAAAGAAGCGATGACTACATGAGGAAAAATATTTCCATGCAGCACCTGGAATCAACTGCTTGAGAGTTTGGGGAAGGCATGTTCAATCCAAGCATTCAAGAGGGAATTGGATTATTATCTGAAAAGGAAAAATGTGCAGGGTTATTGGGAGAAGGCAGGGGAGTGGCACTAGGTGAATTTCTCCTTCAGAAAGCCAGCGCAGACATGATAGGCCAAATGCCTTCTTCTGTGCTGTAACCATTCTGTAGTTCTATGATTCTGTGGAAGCTGAGGCAGTGGCTATCATTGGCTCATGGTTAGATCCACATGTTATCTTTGGGTTGGTCGCCACTTCTACACTGGGAAAGATGGGCTCTAAGCTGTACACAAAGTCCCCTCAGAGGAATGTAGGACTTAGGACCAGGAGGAGGCCCTTTGGCCCTTTGAGACTGCTCCTCCATCTGGTGAGATTATCGCTGATCTGGTTGTGGTCTCAACTCCACTTTCCTGTCTGTTCCCCATAAGCCTTGACTTCCTTGTCTATCAAAAATCTTCCTTGAAAGAATTCAATGACCCAGCCTCCACTGCTTTCTGGGGAAGAGAATTTCACATACTATTGAACATTTGAGTGAAAAAAATTCTCCTCACCTCAGTCTTAAAAGGGATACCTCTTATTCTTAAACAGTATACCCCAGTTCTAGTCTCTCTCACAAGAGGAAACGCCTTCCCTGTTTCCATCCTAACAAGTCCCCTCAGGATCTTATGTTTCAATAAGGTCACTTATCGTTCTTCTAAATTCCAATGGGTACAGGCCTAACCCTGTTCAACTTTTCTTCACAAGAGCAGCCTTCATCCCAGGAATGAGTTGAGTGAACCTTCTCTAGACTGCCTCTAATACAATTAGATATTTTTTCAAATAAGGAGGCCAAAACTGTACACAGCACAGAGTTCTGTTGAAGGGTCATGAGGACTCGAAACATCAATTCTTTTCTTCTCCGCCGATGCTGCCAGACCTGCTGGGTTTTTCAAGGTAATTCTGCTTTTGTTTTGGATTTCCAGCATCCGCAGTTTTTTGTTTTTATTCCTACTTTTATACCCCATTTCCCTTGCAATAAACACCAGCATTCCATTTGTCTTCCTAATCACTTACTGTACCTGCATGCTAATTTCTTGTGATTCATGTACAAAGTCATCCAGATCCCTCTGTACCACCGAGTTCTGCAACATCTCCCCATTTGTATAGTATACTGTTTTTCTATTCTTCATGCCAAAGTGGACAAGTTTACATTTTCCCACATTGTACTCCATCTGCCACATTTTTGCCCACTCATTTAACCTGCCAAATCCCTTTGCAAACTCTCTAGCTCCTCTTGATAACTTACTTTCCTGCCTATCTTGATGTTATTGGCAAATTTAGCTGCCATACATTCAGTCCCTTCATCAAAATCATTGATGTAGATTGTAAATTGTTGAGGACCCAGCACTAATCCTGTTGTGGTCTACTAATTACAGCTTGCCAACCTGAAAAAGATCAATTTATCCCTATTTTTTGTGTTCTGTTAGCTAACGAATCCCTTATCCATGCTAACTTATCACCCCCTTCAACATCTTCTCTTAACTTCTGTAGAAAATTTTGATGTGGCACCTTATCAAATGCTTTTTTGAAATCCAAGTACATGACATCTACAGGCTCCCCTTTATCCACCTTGCTTGCTCCTTCCTTAAAAAACTCTAATAAATGAGTTAAGCGCAATTTCCCTTTCACAAAGCCTTGTTGACTCTGCCTGATCCCATTACAATTTTCCAAGTATCCTGCTATAGCCTCCTTAATAAGGATTCTAGCAATTTCTCCATGACAGATGTTAGGGTAACTGGCCTCTAGTTCCTTGCTTTCTGTCTTCCTCCTATCTTTGATAAAAGTATTACATTAGCTATTTTCCAATCCACTGGGACACTTAGAGAATTTAAAGAATTTTGGAAGATTATAACTAATGTATCTATTATCTCTGCAGCCACTTCCTTTAAGACCCGAGGATACTGGTCATCTGGTCCTGGGGACTTGTCAGCCTTTAGGTCTAATAGTTTTCCCAGCAACTTTTCCCTGGTGATGGTGATTGTTTTATGTTCCTCCCTCCTTTTAATTTTCAAGTATCTTTGGGAAGTTTTCAAAGTCTTCTACAGTGAAGATAGAAACAAAATACCTGTTCAATGCCTCCGCCATTTCCTCAGACTCACTCTTTAGAGGATCAACACTAGCTTTAGTTACTCTTTTCTTATTTAAACACTTGTAGAAACTCTTTCTTTCTGTTTAATATTATGAGCTATCTATTTCCCTCTTTATTTTTTTTAAGTCACTCTTTGCTGCTTTTTAAAATCTGATGAATTAATTATGCATCAGTAGGAAACATGTTGGATTGTGGGCAGGCAGCCTCTGATTCAGCCACCCCGCTGTGACTTCAGCAGTTCTTTGGCACCATATTTTAGTTGTACCTGCGCTGAACCTTCTCAATATCTGCAGCCCAGGACTGCCCTACGGAAAACATGGCTCCCAAAGGGAAGAAGCATGCTGCTCCGTGGAGGTCTGCCATGATGTCCTCTACCCCCGTCATATGGAGGATGTCCACCAATGCCACCAAACCGGCCTGGCAGGTGGTGGCAGAGGTGATCAGCTCTTTTGCCGCATAGAAGACATCAGAAATCCAGTGCAGAAAGATGACGAATGATCTCAACTGTTCCACCAGGGTAAGTCAACCACCTCGTCACTCTTAACTCACACTCCACAGGGATCTCACACACTGCCAGCTCAAGTAACATCGCCACTCACTGTCTCACACACACCTTCACATCTCCATCTGGGCCCACATCCTGTGTGGCTCATGTCCTCTTCCCATGCAAGGCTCCATTTACCACTCATACACGGCAGGCATCCTTAACCACTGCCTTGGCATGCGTCCTGCTCACACTATCTCCATTTGTCTTTATGCAGGACAAGCTCACATACAATAGGAGGGAGAGGTCCAAGACCAGGGGGTGGAGTGGCTAAAATCAAGGCCCTCATTCCATATGAGGAGCATGCCATCTTGCTGGTGGGAGAGGACCGGAACCGCACCTGTGGCAATGGTGAGATCGGTGGCGCACACCCAAGTGAGGACCCTGCACCAGCTCATCCCTCAGGCAACGATACTGTGAGTGCACTGTGGTGTCTTTGAGTTGCCTGCCTTGCACTAATTATTGATACTTCCTTTCATAGGCACCCCTGGAAAGTGACCAAGGGCATCAACAAGCCAAGAACTCATCTCCAGCTCCGAGGACACCTTGAATGAGGAACCAGAGATTAACACCATCACAGCTCTCACCCACACCCTCCACCAGTGCAGAGACACACATTTTGGTGGGACGTAGTTCTAGACTAACCTCAAAGTCACAATCTGGTGAGCACAGCACACAATCTGTTCTTCAGCTGGTGGAGGCAGGGAGACACAAGGTAGTCAGCATTCAGAGGACTGCTGGAGGCAAGAATTCTGCTGAGTCCGAGGCTGATGACAAGCCTCTGGAGTCGGTCCTAACTCAGTTGGTGGAGCCACACTGAAAGTCAGGGGAATATCAGGAAGGGACAGCAGGAGACCCAAAGCAGGCCAGCGCCCTCCAAGTCTCATCCCTCCAGAGGACGCAAGCCAAAGTCATCACGGACAACAGGGTGTAGCAGTCAACAGGCTGTCTCAACCTCTGCTGAGGATGTCGGGGATGCACCAAGTAGCGGCAGGGTTAGGAAAATGATGAAATATTAGGAGCACAATGGTGGCACGGGTGTGTGAAATTTTCACCAATGTAAATATAATCGCACCCATTTCACATCTCTTGTGTATGCCTCCTCTTTCTAATGAGTTGTGTTGTTAATCAGTTATGACACCATGGACCCTCCTCCACACTTATTGCTGAAGTCACTATTATGTTCCTCTGTTCGATGTTGTCTGCTTCCGTATCACACAGTGTGTGCCTGTTCTCAGATCATTCCCAACATCAATGGTGCCTCACCCTCAATGTAAAGTGTTCTTGTGGAAGGAACCTTGTTCACATGCTTTGTTGGGTCATGTCATGTTCATTCTTGGCTGTTTAAGATTAAAGATAAGGTGTTTGCCCAACTCGTCTCCATTATTGAAAGGTGAATGTCTTGTGTCCATAGAGAGACGTTTGAATGCACGGAGAAGGGTCATGTATCCTGGCACTCCATGTACTCACTGTTATCTGGCAGGATTTGCAGTCTATGAGTCCTTACTCAGAGCTTGTGTGTAATCCTGTCTACTTTGAGCATTGCTGACTCTCTGAGTGCACAAAAGCTAAACTCACCAATAAGTGTGAGCGCCTTCCCAACTCGATGTGCCAGAGCTCTGCCCCTCACAGCTACATTATTGTTCTGGTGCTCAACGCTACAACCTTGAGCCTTTCTCACCTTGTAGTTTCCTGTATTGCCCCGCAAGGCCCTCATCATAATGTAGTAATGCAGCGCTGTGCCATATATTCTACGTAGCATCCCCTCACCTAAACTCTCATCGAGGTCAGTGATGATAAATCCTAATGGTGATGTGTTGTGCTCAATGGAGCCTTTAAACATGCACTGGTAATGCATATGGTAACTTTAGACAATGTTGAGGGCAGCAATAGGACAGGAGCGAGGTAGTGAAGCTGAAGTGTGCTCTTTATCATCTACAAAGTGTGGCCTTGAGGAATTCATGGTCGCTTAGTATTTTGGAGCTCACAAAGGTCAGGGCTGACCATGAGGGAAGACTGTGTTAAAGAGGATGCATTTTAATGTGTTGTAGGCAAGCATGTGAACATGATGATCCTCAGGTGGTCCACATCCATGGATAGGTCATGAATGCAGGCCTGCATCCCTAACTGAGAATGCAAGAAGTCAATGTGATGGAGAAGAAAGTGTCACAGGTGACTGTGTGATGTAAAATTTTATTAAGACCTGCAGAACATCCTTGGCTGCCTTGGCCCAAGTGTCACCCATCAGTGACTGTAGAGCAGGTCCTGCATCTACTAGGCTGCTGCAACAACTTGATACTGAACAGACACTGGAAGAAGCAGTAGCTTCTGACATCTGATGCTGGGACACTTTCCTCCTGGTAGCACCTCACCTCAGCAAGGACACATTCTCCCGAGGCTTCATCATCCTTCAGAGGCTCAATGGTTAGCCAAATATGTAAGTACTCACTCCCAGATTGAAGTGTGTGGTTGAAATGAGAGGGAGAGCAATGCCTATGATGGAGGCCGCTGTCCTAGAGGAGACTCACTACAACTCATCCTCCTCCTCATGGAATCTGGTGGCTATGAGTAACTCATGCGCACGCCTGCCTTGACTGTCCCATTCTATGGCCTCTTCCCCTGCAGCCTCAGCTTCCTCAACCTCAGCACCTTCATTCCCTTCAATGTCCTCCTTATCGGAGGGCGTCCTAACATCAGACGTCAGAGGTTACTGTCTCTTCCATTGTCTCTCCAGCATCCCAGTTGTTAAGACAGCTCCTCCATGCTGGCATCTGGCAAGTTCTTCCCACTTTTTCAGCACCAGGTTGTGCAGGCACGATGAACTGTGAGACCCTCTGGGGAGTGTACTGGTGTGCTCCACCAGATCTGTCAATACATCGGAATCTCATCTTCAAGATGCCTTTGGTGGGCTTCATCACTGGTTGGGTAGCAGTATGAGCTTCGTCGCACCTTCTCTCACCAGGATTTTGTGTCTGTCACATGGGCGTCATCAGCCACGTCCTTTGTAGGTATCCTTTGTCACCGAGGAGCCAAACCTCGATGATGTCCAGGACCTGCGATCTACTCAAGATGTATGAGTCATGGCAGCTTCCTGTGTATCTTAACAGCACTGTGGGTGTATCTACACCACAAGGACTGCAGCAGTTCAAGAAGGCAGCTCACCATCACCTTCTCAAGAGCAGTTAGGGATGGACAATAAATCCTGGCCCAGCTGGGGAAGCCCACATCCCGTGGATGAATAAAAAAAAACATCCTGCCCAAACCTGCATGATTTGTTTCTTTTGGGGACAGACCAGTTGCACACTGAGTGAATGGAAGTCTTTCCTGTTGATATATTGGCGTGCCTGTTGCCAGGGAGCTTTTATAGCCACAAGTGCAGTCAATAGCACCCTGCACCTATGGGAATACAGAAATTGCTGCAAAGGCCAGTGCTCTGGCAACCTGGCTAACATGATCTCTAGTGAAGTCAATGTAAAAATGGTATCTGTTACCTCCTGTATGCACTTCTGCTTGGAAGCTTGCAAGATTCCGCAAAGGACCCCAGTGGAGCTCTGGAAAGAGCCACTTGCATTGAAGTTAAGAGCGACGGTGACTTTCACAATCACTGGCAATGGATGTCCTCTCAGAACCCATGACGTCAACTCCTGCAGATCCTGGCAATGTGAGCCACCGGATTCCTGGACATGTGGAGGTGCCGGTGACACTTGTCTCTTGCTGAAAAGACATGCGTGGACTGTGCACCCTTGGTCTTGGGAGCTGCCTACACAGATGTTTCTTGTGAGCCTCATCCTTTATGCCAAGACGGGGCCCTGCTGCCCCTTACTCATGAGGATGAAGCTCCTCCCTTTGGTGAGCCTGGCGTCGCTGTAGCACTCTTCTCCACCTTTTCTCCTGCCTGCATGTGATTATGCAGGCAGCAATAAACCCAGCCTCCGTCTACCTGAAGGTCTCCTCTCTGATGAGAAAATGACATGAGTCAGCATGAGCCTCCAAAGGTCCTGGGTTTTGTCAATGACGAGTGAGTGACTGTGGGTTCAAGAGCCTGGTTCCAGTGTCGTCAACTATACAGCACTGAGATCTTGCCAGTGCAAGGAAGGTTGCAAGGTGTTCGTCACCCCCCCCACCACCCCCCCACCCCCCCCCCCCCCCCCCCCCCCCCCCCCCCCCCCCCCCCCCCCCCCCCCCCCCCCACCCCCCCCCCCCCCACCACCCCTTGACATGACTGCTATGAAATTACTTTAGCCTGGCATTTGGATGTGCTGCTTTCAGGTCAGGCTCTGGGATCCTCATTCGCTGTCCTCTAAGATTATACTCTTTTTGATATACTTAAAGGCTCATGGTTAGTGAGGAAGCAAGATTATTTGGGGGATTGGAGGGGTTGGTGGCTGAGGCTTCTCATCTGAGAACCTGCTGGCGCCAAAATTCTGAGCTTCTGTGTTTAACGCACATTTTAAGCTTGACCAGTTGCCCAATTGGTCCTGATCTCATTGTCACCCTGGGGAATTTCCACCCTTGGAACATGGGGTCAATGCAAGGAGGTCACTTAGTGCCATTATTCAGCATTAGTCTCGCATGAATGTGCTTCATTGTTTCACTCTCCTGATTCCCTGTATTGTTATTGAAAGGCTCCTAACATTTCTTAGCTGTGCATCTCTCCCCATTTGGGAATAAACAGTTCAGTTAGATGCCCCTTTAATGCCACCCCCCCTCCCCCAACCCCGTGTAGTGTACCACTCCTCCAAATGTCCTTCAGAGCCCTCAACAGCAGAGTTTTCCTCAGTTCAGTTTTGCGCTGCACCATCGCTTCAGGTTGCAAGAAGGTAGTGCTGAGATTTTACTACCAGACCAACTTAGACTCCCCTGTCTGACTGTGGAAATCCTTCCCATCATCCTGAAGGAGCATAGTGTTCAGATTTCCCTCCCTCCAATACCACTCAAGCCTCTGCCTTCCATCCTTGATCCTATAATGATTATGTGGATATCCCTGTGTTACCCCGAGTCGATTGAGATGGATGTGCCTATGCCCCATGTGGACCTTACCCCTTCTCATCCTGAGGCCTATTTCACAGTGAAATGTAGAGACCCTCCCCCACCCCTGTGAATGCCCCTACAGTACCTTTTCCCCATCTATAGGCTGCAGAGGCCTCTCCTGAATGTGAGTGTGCCATCTGCAGCCTAGTATTAGGGCAGAAACTGCCCGGACCAACGTGCCTGATGTTAAGATCATGCCCTGTGCACAACATGCTGGGCACGACTGACACTGGACTGACATGCCCTCCCTGCCCCTGGACTGGGGCAGGGACAGTATTTGCAACATCAGCAATGCAAACTGAAGCGCTTCTTCACTCCGCCATTTTCCCATTCTGGCCCCAACTTGGTTATGTCCATCTGTAAAACACCTTTCCCCGTTCTGGCCCAGAGGATGCTCCCCACAACCCCCCTAGCCATGTGTCTGAGTGCAAACTTCGCCGCTCTTCCCGCTCCCCCGGTCAAACCCTTGCCTTGTAGCCCCTTCCCTTGCCTTTGTCCACTCTCCCCCCTCCCTACATCAAGCCCTCGCCCTGCAGCACATTACAAGCTGTCCCTGCCATACCGCTGGTCTGGTCGGTAGACCCTAGCCTGTGACACCCCCCTGAAAACCATGTGGTGTTGCCTGTGAAATCTGGTGCTGAGTCTGAGGTACCGCGAGCGCTGTGCCATGCAAAGTTGGCGAACGAACCTTGAAGTCAGGAGTGAACTGCAGGGCGCCCAGTGCAGGTTGCTTATATATGGTTGTGAAACACATTGGCCTAATTAGGCGCTGACTTGGCCTATTCATCCAGTGTGGTGGGGGTGGGGGTGGTGATGATTCTGGCGAGCAGCCATTCTAATGAGTATTCACCACAGTCAAGTGTATTAAAATGAGGTTCCTGATGTGGCGCAGCGGGAACAGCACGCCGCCATTGAAGCCAGGAGTGGATGAACACAACCGGTTTTCTCACTGACATGAAACTGTTTTTTTTTTGTTCTGGCAATATTTTCCACTCCCGCCCGCCATGAGGCAGCCAGGGGTGGAGAATCCTTGTCAGCGTCTTTCTTTCTTACTGGGGATAAATCTTTGCTGAGATTTATTAAATATCTCAACAAAAGCCTGCCATGGCAACTCTACTGTCCTACCTTTTAACCTAGTTTCCCAGTTTACTGGCTAGCTCTGCTTTCATACCATTATAAAACCTTTATTCAGCTTTAAAACACTAGTCTAAGATCCACACTTTTCTACTTCAAACTGAACATCGCGCTATGATTGCTTCTTTACCATGAGGTTATTGATCAATCCTGCCTCATTGCTCATTATCAGGTCTAGAATAGCCTGCTCCCTGGTTGGCTCTAGAACGTACTGCTCTAAAAAATTATCCTGCATACACTAAATGAACTAATTTTCCAGGCTACCTTTGCCAATCTGATTCATCCAATCTACACGTAGATTAAAGTCACCCATGGTTATTGTGGTACCTTTCCTTCAAGCCCTTTTTATTTCTTCCAGTGTTCTCTGTCCTACAGTGTAACTATTGTTAGGAGATCTATATACTACACCACAAGCGACCTCTTACATTTCCTATTTCTTACTTCTACCCAAACCTATTCTACATCTTGCTCTTTCAAGCTAAGGTCAGCTCTCACTACCGTACTAATGATATCCTTAATTATCAGAGTTACCCCACCACCTTTTCCTAGCTTTCTATCTTTTAGAAATGTCAAATGCTATTCAATATTCAGGTCCCAGTGAGAAAGAAAATATTGTTGGATAAGAAATAAGGAAATAAGCTAAGAAAATAGCCAGATTGTCTCACAGCCTGCCTCTACCCAACAGCAGACAAAAATGGAACAAGTCATAAATATTAACATCCTGAAAGTGTATAACTTGTACCATATGTACGAACATGTAAAGATTGAATTGAACAATGATGTGTTTCACTCTGTCACTAAGTAATAAATTGTAAGATTTGTGTGAAAAGCAAGAAAGTATTCTTGGTTCATAGCCAAAATCAAAAGAACTTTGTGCATGATTAGTTGTATAAGTATGGTGCCCAGTTTGTTTTTTTTAATTGCCGTTCTGTTTTTTGGAACTTCCCGAATCTACGTCTTGTAGACTGTTGATTGTGGTCTAATTGGAAGTAACATGTCTTTGTAAAACTGTCTGTCTTGTACTTGATGTAATTGCTTAAACACGTCAAGTACTTAACCCATTGTGAAATGTGGTTACCTTCAACATTATGTAACTGACCGATTGTCACATGATTGTTGCTACACTGACGTCGTCTTGTACACTTGGTTGTTTCACTGTATAAAGGAAGCTTCTAACTGCAGATCAGGGAGCAGATCTTTCTAGACTTGCTCCCAATGATCATTGTAAATATAAAGCACTAAATTTAAGTGTGGCCTTTTCCTCTAGTAACCTGCTGTGCTGTGGATTGATTACGTTTTTCTCTAACGCCAGCCTTGGTCTGCAACCATGTCTCTGTGATGGCTATCAGTTTATACATATTTATTTCTATCTGTGCTAAGAATTCATTCATTTTGTTACAAAGCTGTGCACATTCATATACAGAGCCATTAACTCGATCTTTTTACCATGTTTGCAAGTTCTGGCCTTATCTACTGGTGCACTGTTAAGTTTGTGCACTCTGTTCTTTCCTGCCACACTCTGGTTATCTTTACACAAATCGCTATGCTGCTCTAGTACCTTGTTGTTAACCTTTAATTTACTACATCTCCTCTTACATGATTCCTTCCTCTCACTATTTAGTTCAAAGCTGTCTGTAATGCCCCAGTTATGCAACTCACTAGAACACTGGCCTCAGCAAGGTTCAGGTGAAGCCCGTCCCAACAGTACAGCTCCCACTTTCCCCAGTACTGGTGCCAGTGCCCTAAGAATTGAGACTCATTTCTCCCATGCTATTTGTTGAGCCACATCTCTTATTTCTCCTGTGCCAATTTGCTCATGGCTCAGGTATGAATCCAGAGATTATTACCTTTGAGGTTTTGCTTTTTAATTTAGCCCCAGCTCTTCAAAATCCTGAAGCAGAACCTTTTACCTAGTCCTATCCATGTCATTGGTACCACATTCTGCAGTTGCAACACATCACCTGTCCTGCCATCTTTATTATGTTTTAATGTATTATTTTCTTAATTAAATTTATAATTAATAAATCCTACTCCACCCTTTTACTATTGCTAATAAACCTTATTAATACTAATAAATCCTCACAATTACTCCTAAATTACCTGAATTTTGAAAGATAAATGATCAAAATACCCGTCAATCACTTACCTGCTTCCCTCTTTCCTCACTTCACTGAATTCCCTCCCTCACCAAATTCTCAATTTCAAGTTGACAAAGCCCCATCAAGTTGGTGTAGGACTCCTCTATGATCCTTGACATTGACCTCAGGTTTTCTAGCAGACCTGCTAATGCATCAATGCTAATGCAGTCTGCATACCCAGGATCCTTTCTCTCTCCACCATGCCATCGAAGTCTTCAACTGGATCTTACGCAGCAGAAATCATGTTTATCCTTGCCCTCTGGCGAGTTGAAACCTCTGCTATCCTTGTCACCTGCTGTGCTGCAACCTACCAGTGCCTGGCGTCTCACCATGTGCAGATCCCATCTCTAAGCTAACCTCTACTGTATGCACAAAGTCAGTATCTGAGCTCGTGGTTGCGAGCGTGAGAATAAGAGATTGTGCTTTTCTTCATCACTGCTGCCCTTCTCTTTCACTTCCTTCTCTTCCACTGCTACCTTGCCAGGTGACAGTGCTCTGCCACCAGAAAGGAGAGAGGCAAAGAAGGGAAAGGTTGTGGTGAGTGCAGGCCAGCAGGTGGTGGGGGGGAGGAGGGGGGGGAAGGTGGGGGGTGCTGGTTGGTGGGGGCGTGGTGATGTGTGGAGAGTGGAAGCAAAAGGTGCACGTTTAGACCATCAACAGCTTGTAAATCAGAGGTGATTGTGGGATGAGGGAGAAGTGAAATTCAAGAAGAAAGATTAAGTATGAGCATACTGTCATCTTTAATGCTTTCAGCCCTGCTGCTGGCCATGGCCTCAATCATAGCTGCTCCATTGATGGCGAGCATCATTCCTCCTATTTGAGTGAGGGCATACAGCCATGTTTGTCACCTCCAGTTAGATGATGCTGACTGCAAATATCAGCCACGTTATCCTGCAAGAGTGATGGAAGTGTGTCAGTGAATCTGTGCAATGTGTTTGGGTGATGTGGCTGCAATGATTGAATAGATGGTAATGTATGCAAACTTTGACATGTGCATGTGAGACTTGTAGCACTACTGCTGAACCTTTTCAACAGAAGGGAAGCCACAAAAAATTTGCTTGAGTTGTGAGTGATGAGCATGTGGTGCATTAAGCAGTGTGTGAGGCTGGTGGTATATTAAGTGGGATTTAGTATTTGAAGGTGAATTCACCAAACTTGCCTAATCATCTGGGATCATTGAACTTCTTGCCGCATTGCATGCAAGTTCTTGGGGCAAGAATCCTGCCATTGACTGGCACAGCTATCTGCTCCCAGTGCATTTGCAGAGTTGCCTGGAAGACATGCTGACGCTGAATAGGTAAAGGACCTTTCACTCCTCCAGTGCATAGTTAGAGAATCGTGTAGCATGCACGCTGCCTCATTGTGCCATAACTCAGTGTTCTTCTTGCTCACACTCTCTTCTGCACCCAATTTCATTCAGCACTTACTCCAGCCAGAGTTCGCCTCTGTGGTGCTAGTGTCTTACAAACTTGGCCCCCTGCTGAGGTATGCGAATTAATTCACCCAGCAGTGCATTCGGTGTTGACTGTATTATGCAAATATTGCTTGCTGCCTGCAATGGAAGCCATGGGTGTGAGTTAATTGTGACAACCATGCCCATTTTCAGTCCCTGTCCAATTTCACAGCCATAGAATCTGCACCAGGAAGTGTGAGTTAGAAGAGTTAATTCAATGCCTATTCATGTACAGAAATTGAAATAAAGAGAGGGAAAGAAACATGGGATTAAAAGCAAGATTTAAGAGTGACAAAACAAAAAATTAAAATAAAATAATTTTAAAAAATGTTTTAAAATCTCCAGCAATAATGAAAATCTGAATGAATGAGACTCCACACTTGTTAAATTTAATTGCCAGGGAGATTATTTGGCAGTAATTAAAGTTTATGGTGTCATTAAAAATCCAATTATATTTGAATGAGCAAGCCTTAACTTTTTCTGGTGAGTTTAGTGGGTGACTATCACCTAAGTACCCTAACATCATGCCTTTTCATGTATGTGAATGCTAAGTTTCTTGGTGAAATACTGTGAGAGTGAAGCTTTTGGAGAAACATGGTAAGTTGGACAGCAACTTCCTGTTTCCGTGTTTAACCAAGTATTTGTGGTCAATGGATGTTACTGTCTGATTTACCCTTTAATAATGATTAGCACTGATGGTCACACTATTTCTATAACCACAAAATCTGGGCCATAGAATTGAAGAATTACAGGATGTTACAACATGGTATAAGGCCATTTGGAAGGTCACATCAGTGTCATCGTTTTTCTCCATATGAACCACGTGAACTACTTTCATTCCCCTTGTGTCTTGTGTCTTTAACCTTCAGTATTCCCTTTAGCAAGAAAATATCTAATTCCCCTATAAAAACATTTATGTACTTTGATTTTGGTAGAGGGTTCTGCATTTCAATCACCTTTGCTGGTTAACCACCTTATCCAAACACCCATTTTTTGTGATTGTCTTATGTCTCGATTATTAGCATATAATTTTATAAATGTTCAAGTAAGTTATAAATTCAGTCAGGTGGTTCTCAGATTCTGGTTGGAAGACACAGTTCTGGTTCAGTCTTACTGACCTCAGGTTCAATTCTTTCTCTTGGCACTTTAGTTTCTTCGTTTGGTTCTTCTTACATTAAAGCCACCATTTTAGACATTTAGTCAAGATCACTTCTGTTCCTTCTTACCTGCTAATCACCCACACTTATACAATCTTGCCTCACTATTTTTATGCAGAATAATTGCTGGCAGGTGGAATCATCCCAGATTTGCACGAAGTACAGCAGCAGGCAGGATAAAGGAGGTTTTACCTGTCGGCCGCAGTGGTGGGTTGTAGTGCTTTGTCGTCCCATTCCTAGCATGTCCTGCCTCATTAATAATGCATTCACAGGAAACACTCTGGATCACTGCTGGGCCGGCCTCTGGTCCACTCGCCCTGCCATCACCTCAGGCCATCTGTAATCCAGTCTCCATATTAAAAGGGCGACCCTGCACAGAGCTAGCACTCTCTAAAGGATCGGAAGCTGCTGCAAAGACATGGCTGCAAAAGGGAGGAAACATGCTGTCCCCAGATTTAGCGACACCTCCTTCAGGGGCCTGCTGGATGATATGGACGTTCGCTGTGAAGTCCTCTATTCCCGCTCTGGGCGAAGACCAGCAAGCGACATCAATCCAGCATGGGAGGTGTGGCAGTGGTGGTGAGCGCCAATGCCCTGCAAAAGAGGACAGCCATCCAGCGCCAAAAGAGGATGAATGATCTCCGTTCCACCAGGGTAAGTCACTCTTCTCATCACTCTCAACTCACACACTTACAAACCCATCACACATCCACAGGGATCTCACTCACTGCCAGTTCAAGGGACATCACCATTCACTCTCTCAGACACACCTTCATCTGCCCTGCGGTTATTGTGTCCTTATTCAGTCCACCACTCACCACCCACAAATTAGGCACACTTATCATCTGGCCTGGCAGGCATCTTGCTTAAACTCTCTCCATCTGTACTCATGCAAGACAAGCTGGCACACAACAAAAGGAAGAGGTCGCAGACTGGTGCAGGAATGCCGGTCATCAATGTCCTCACAGACCTTGAAACTAGAGTAATCCAGCTGGCCAGCGACAATCTGGACCGATCCTGTGCTGATGGTAAGGTCAGCAATGTTCAACCAACTGAGGATCCAGCAGAGCAACATCCATCAGACAACTGCTGTGAGCGAGTTCCTCTTTCCACAGTCATCTGCCATGCACTAATTATCTCTCCTTGCTTCTGCAGGCACATCTGGCAAGCAGCTGAGGGGGTCCACGAGCCAGGTCCTTGACTCAAGCCCCAAAGGCACCTCGGAAGGAGAATCTGATAACACCCTAATTGAAGCCTTGTCACAGCACTCACAAACACCCTCCACAGGTGCAGAGAGACGCACCTCAGTGGGACCTAGTTCTTGAGTGGCCTCGAGGTCACAATCTGTTAAGCACATCGCACTGTCTGATCCATATCAGGCAGTGGCAGGGACGTCCCAGGTTTCCGACGTTCGGAGGATTGCTGGAGGCCACAAATCTGCTGAGTCAGCTTCATGATCCTAATGTTCTCCTGCAGGATCAAAGAGAGATACACGTGGGTTGCCAGGGATGTACTAAGAACCTCTCTTGGTTAAGTCTGAAGGCTCCTTTACGCATGCTCGAAAGTGATGGCCACCATTTGGATGGTCAATGTGTAGTGCACTCATTGGCTGTCCGAAACCCCACCCATCTCCTTGTCACTCCACTTGACCGATTGGCACAGCTTCAGTCACTGGACTGCATGCTGTGCTCTCAGCTCAGGCACAGGCATTCCCCTAATCTGCACTGCAAGGCTGCTCTGTTAGCTTGAACAATAATGGATACTGGTCCAAACCTTAATAAAGACATTGCAAGGGGCTATGAGCGCCTCCACCAGTGAATGCGCCATGGCCACCAAGAACTTTACAACTTGCCCTGTTGACCAATTGATCTGCTGCCCCCTAAAACGCACATTGGAGTGTATTCAGGACAGTTTCCTGGAACAATATGTTGTGGATCCACTCAGGGGTCAGGCTATTTTGGATCTGGTAATGTATAATGAGGCAGGTTTAATAAATGATCTCAGAGTAAAAGATAACCCTAGGAAACAATGACAATAACACAGTACAATTTAGCAATCAGTTTGAGAGTGAGAAACTTGGGTCGGAAACAGTTGTGTAAACTTAAATCAGGGTAATTACAAAGGAATGAGGCAGAGTTGGCTGGGGTGGATTGGGAAAGGAGTTTCGCAGAAAAGACAGTTGATGAACAATGGCAGACATTTAAGAAAATAGATCATGACTCACAACAAAGATATAATCCAGTGGGGAAGAAGGATTCTAGGAAGGGGATAAACCAACCATGGTTAACCAAAGAAGTGAAGGATAGTATCAACTTGAAAGAAAAAATATACAATCTGGCAAAGATTAGTGGTAAGCCAGAGGATTGGGAAAGTTTTAAAAACCAACAAAAGATGACACAAAATAATGAGGGAGAAAATAAACTTTGAGGGTTAACTAGCAAGTAATATAAAAATAGACAGTAAGAGCTTCTTTAAATGTATAAAAAGGAAGAGAGAGGCCAAAGTGAACATAGGCCCCTAAGAGAATGAGGCTGGGGAAATAATTATGGGGAACTAGGAAATGGCAGAGGAATTGAATAAATACTTTGGCATCAGTCTTCATGGTAGAAGACACTAATAGCATTCCAAAAATGCTAAAAAATCAAGGGGAAAAATGTGGGGAGGAAATAAACATAATAACTATCACTAGAAAAAAGTACTAGGGAAACTAATGAGGCTAAAGGCCAATAAGTCCCCTGGACTTGATGGGTTGCATCCTAGGATATAAAAATAAGTAGCTACAGAGATAGTGGATGTACTGGTAGCAATCATCCAAGAATCCTTAGATTCTGGAAAAGTCCCAGAGGATTGGCAAATTGCCAGTGTAACACCCTTATTGAAAATGGGATGGAGACAAAAAACAAGTAAGTACAGGCCAGTTAGCTTAACATCTGTCATTGGGAAAATTATTATAAAGGATGTCATAGCAGAGCATTTAGAAATGCATAATCTAATCAAGCAGAGTCAGCATGGCTTCATGAAGGGGAAATCATGCCTGACAAATTTATCAGAATGCTTTGAGGAGGTAACAAGCAGGATAGATAAAGGGGAACTAGTAAATGTAATATATTTAGACTTCTAAAAGGCATTCCATAAGGTACTGCACATGAGACTACTTAATAAGATAAGAGCTTGGGGTGTTGGGGTGGGGGGGATAGTATATTAGCATGGATAGAGGACTGGCTAACTAATAGAAGGCAGAATGTTGGGATAAGGGGGGCATTTTCAGGATGGCAACCTGTAACTAGTGGAGTGCCACAGGAATCAGTGCTGGAGCCACAATTATTTGCAATATATATTAATGACTTGGAGGGAATGAATGTACTATCACCAAGTTTGCAGATGACACAAAAATAGGTGGGAAGGCAAGCGGTGAGGATGACACAAAGAGTCTACGGGCTGAATTTTCTGTTTGTCGGGTGGGTGGGCCTGACCCAATCAACGGCAGGTGCGGAGCTGATCGCCGCTGGTGAAACTGGCCGCACCACCATTTTTCGAGGGCGGGCCAATTAAGGCCCACCCAGCACGTTTCAGATTCCTGTGTACAGCGGGAAATTCAAATGTGCGGTGGGCGTGTACAGAACGCCAGTTCCAATGGGGAACAGGCAGTCTGTATAAAGAAAGGCCTTTAGGCTGTTCAGCATGTCCAGTGACCGGGCTCCAGAGGAGGTGAGGGTAGAGGAGGAGGAGGGGGGCAGACTGCAGGATAGGCCAGCAGGGGGCCAATGTGCCCTTCAGTTCTCTGATGCCTGCCTTGCTGCCCTCTGGGAAGAGGTGTCAAATCGTCAGGAGGTGTTGTTTCCGGAGGATGGGAGGTGGAGGGCCCCCCATGTGACCAGGCAGGCGTGGCAGGATGTGGCAGAGGCAGTAAGCTCTCAAGATGCTGTGTGGCGCACCATGGCGCAGTGCTGCAAGCAATTCAATGATTTGCTGCACTCTGGAAGGGTGAGTATCATGTCAGCCTTGACCATTTTACCCAGCAGGTAGCCGTAGCCTTTGAGGCCCCCCCCTCCCACGTCTTCTGTCATTATTGCATTGGGCATTTGGCACATGCTGGGTGGGCAAACAGATAGTGATCATGCTTACATCAGCCTTAGTGGTTGAGGAGAAGATGGGCTCTCCCCACAGCATATGTTGGTGTTTTTCGCATTTGAGTAGTCTGGGGGCAGCCTGCAGGGGAGGCAGCTAGACACATACTCAGAACTCCAACACATGTCATATTGATGGTGGAAGGGGAGCCTCAAGGTGTCGTGGCCAAGAGCCATCTGCTGGCCTCGGCGCTGCACCTAGCTGCGCCTCCTTGCCATGGGTGCTAAGACCCGTGTGTTATTCAAAGTGATGGACGCCGAATGTGTCCAAGGTGGGTGTTGGGGGAGGGGTTTGGGACCAGCCGTACTATCTTCTGGGGACTGATCACCAGTAGTGTGGACAGGAGCCACTGGAGGCCTCAGATGGGCCACTGTGGTTGGGGTGTGGCTTGCGCGTGCAGAGTACATGAGCAATCAGCCCCAATAAATCCTCTTCTCTGTTCTGCAGGCAAAAACAGAGAACAATAGCCGGGAGCGTTTGTGGTCTGGTGGTGGGCACACCGTGCTGCAGCACCTCACCACATATGAGGAGCAGGCCATGGAGCTGGGGAGGAGGCAGACGGCCAGATCGGCAGGTGTCGGCAAGGCTGGGGTGCAGCAGCCAGGTATTTGAGGCCCACAGTCCCATCCACTCTGTCTCCCCACCATCCAAAGCACTGATGATTGCTACAATCATTAGTGCAGCAACACTGCTCATTCACAGACTGATACAGACAGACGTGTGGGTCATATACAAAGGTCCCTCGGCCCCTTGAGGATGCGCATCTCCAGCACCTTCCAAAGTCGCCTTATCCCATTTGTGACCACTATGCCCATGGCCTAACATGCCATGGCATCGCTGCTGCACATCCAAAGACTTATTGCATCTTAGGAGGGTTTGTACCTCCACCACCCTTTCAGCCAATGCGTCCCACATTACTCTGTCCAAAAGGTCCTCTGCACCTCACCTGTCAACCTCATGGCACTCAACTTAAATAAATGCCACCACGTTAGTCATCCCTGTGCCAAGGGGAAATGTTGCCTTCTGTCCACCCATTCTATGCCCTCATAACGTATGAAGGTCAATATTGTGACCTGTCAATCTCCTGTGCTCCACGGCAAATGTTGCAAGTGTTTGCAATGTTTCCTCATAACTCCAACTCTCCAGGCCAGCATGCATCCAGGTCAGGAACCTCTGCACTCTCCCCACTCCAATGCCATCCCTCCCATGAAGTGCAGGTCACAACTGAACACAGAGGTGTAGATGTGGCCTCGACAACGTTTTCTGCACTTGCAACATGACCTCCCTTTTCCTACATTCTATTCCTCGGCTATTAAAGGCAAGTCTAGCTTTGATCTTGTTAAACACCTTATGTTCCTGTTCTGCTACCTTAACGGGACTGCCCAGCAAGGTCCCTGTAATCGTCATGACTTTCCACGGTCCTACCATTATTCATGTATTCCCGTACCTTGTTTGTCTTGCCCAAGTGCTTAACCGCGCACTTATCCACATAACATTCGATGTGGCATTCCTTAGGCCATCTGACCAGCCTGTCTGTATGCACATGAAATGTTTGGGCCTCCTCTTGACTATTTACCACCCCACCAATGTTCGTCTCCTTAGGTTCTTGAAGGTTGAGCGCATTATGAGGCTGGGGGGGAAAGGGATGAATGTTGTTACTGACTGAACGCTAACTGATGCACTGTCCTTGTTGTTAATTTCAGCATCACCACCGCACGGCTGCCAGGAGCAAGTCCAGAGCCCCCCGTCCACACCTGAGGGGCATCACTTGCAACTTGCGTTACATCATTTCAGCGAGCCAGGCACCAGCGCAGCGTGCTGTCCCTCATCATTGCCCTGTGCTTCCTCATCCTCTGAGCCACTGCTGGATTCATCGTGTGCAGCCTTATCCACTGCATCAAGGTCTTCATCGTCAACTGCATCCCCCCTTTCCAGTGCAAGATTGTGCAGAGCACAACATGCTACCACTATCACAGAGACACGATCTGGGGGGTACTGGACTGCGCCCCCTGAGCGGTCCAGGTAACGGAAGTGCATCTTGAGAAGACCGATGGCTCTCTCCACCACAGCCCTTGTGGTGCCCTGGCTCCTATTGTACCGCTGCTCAGCTTCTGTTCTTGGATGGCGGAGAAATGTCATGAGCCACCTTCTGAGGGGATAGCCCTTGTCACCCAGCAACCATCCATCCAGCTGAGCCGGAGCACTGAAGAGCCCCAGCACCTGGGAGTATCTGAGGATGTAGGTGTTTTGGGAGCTGCCTGGGTACCTGGCACGGACTTGTAGAATCAGCATCCTGTGATCACACACCATCTGCACCTTCATGGAGTGGAAGCATTTCCTGTTGATGAAGGCACCGGGCTCACCTGCTGGCGCCTTGATGGCCACATGTGTACAGTCCATTGCACCCTGGACACGGGGGAAGCCAGCAATGGCCGTGAAGCCTCTGGCTCGCTGGGCCTGACTTGCCTGGTCACAGAGGAAGTGGATGAAGGTCATTGCATGTCTGAACAGGGCGTCTGTAACCTGCTTGACACAAGTGTGAACAGCTGATTGGGAGACACTGCAAAGATCATCCACCGAGCCCTGGAAGGAACCAGAGGCATACAAGTGGAGGGCAACTGTGAGCTTCAGAGCCACTGGCATGGGATGTCCACTCACACAGTTAGGGGAGATCTCAGGGCCAATCATCTAACAGATATAGTTCACTGTCCTCCTTGACAGTTGGAGCCTCCTTCGGTACTGCATCTCAGTCATATTGAGGTAGCTGCTTCGCTGCATGTATACCCTGGCAGCAGGATAGTGGCATCTTCTGTGGCCCCATCCACCTTGGGCAACCTCTTGGCCCTGCGCCCCTTGTGCCTGCGCCTGGCCTCGCAAAGGTGGCTCCCCTGGTGGCTGATTGTCCACTCCTGGCCTCTTCCTTATTTTATCCCTCCCTTCCTCCTCAGAGGAGCTGCCTCCAGTGGAGATGTCAGAAATCGTACCCCCAGGCTAAATGGAGGCCTCCGGAAAGCTGCAGGCCCGATAAAGATTACTGTCTGCAGACAGGTGAGATGAAGCTTCAAAGTACAGAGAAAGCTGTTGGAAATCGATCTGAACTGCTAACAATCATACAGGCAAGTTTAAAACACTTTCTGCAATAAACGCTTCAGATAAAACACTAACAACCCCTCTCAGCCCACATATCTTGCCCGTGGATGAGGTTGTTAAAAAATCAGTTACCCGCCTGCCCATTGGGCCCTTGTGATAAGGTGAAGATCGCACGGGCTCCTCAAAATCCGCATCGACTGCCGAGCTAAGGGCCTTAACAAAGCCTTTAATTAATGGCGGGTGCATCATAGCGCCCGCCCAGGTAAACATCGCGATGCTGCGCGCTGACATTGGGACACTTGCGCGACATTTTAATCGCTGACGTGCGGGTTCCGCTACCCGCACATCAGCCAGAAAATTCTTCCCTACAGAGGGATATAGACGAGTTTACTGGGTGGACAAAAACTTGGCAGATGGAATACAATGTGGGAAAATGTGATGTTATGCACTTTGGCAGGAGGAGTAGAGAAGCTGAATTCTATTTAAATGGAGAAAGACTGCAGAAAGCTGCAGCAAAGAGGGATTTGTGGGCCCTTTTGCATGAGTCACAAAAAGCTATCATTCAAGTTCAGCAGGTAATAGGGAAAGCAAATGGAACTTTGGCCTTTATTTCAAAGGGAATGGAGTATAAGAATAGGGAGATTTTGCTAAAACCATACAAGGCACTAGTTAGGCCACACCTAGAATACTGTGAACAGTTTTTGTCCCCTTATCTAAGGAAAGATGTACTGACATTGGAGGCAGCCAGAGAGGACTGACTAGGTTGATCCCAGGTATGGAGGGATTGTCATATGAGGAGAGGTTGAGTAGGTTGGACCTATACCCATTGGAGTTTAGAAGAATGAGAGGCGACCTTACTGAAACATATAAGATTCTTAGGGGGCTTGGCAGGGTAGATGCGGAGAGGTTTTTCCCCTTGTGGGAGAGTATAGGACCAGAAGGCATAATCTCAGAGTAAGAGGTCACCCATTCAAGACAGAGACAAGGATGAATTTCTTCTATTAGAGGGTAGCGAATCTTTACCACAGAGAGCTGTAGAGGCTGGGTTGTTAAGTATACTCAAGGCTGGGATAGACAGAATTTTAATCAGTAAGGGAATCAAGGGTTATAGGGAAAAGGCAGGAAAGTGGAGTTGAGGATTATCAGATCAGCCATGATCTCATTGAATGGCAGAGCAGACACGACAGGCTGAATGGCCTACTTCTGTTCTTACATCTTATGGTCTTATAGAATCATCGAATGGTTACAGCACAAAAGGAGGCCATTTGGCCTGCTGTGTCTGTGCCAGCTCTCGGAAGGAGCATTTCACCCAGTGCACTCCCCTGCCTTCTCCTCACAGCCCTGCACATACCTCTTTTTCAGATAATAATCCAATTCCCTCTTGAGTGCCTGATCAAACCTGCCTCCACCACACTGTGGTATTTCTGACAGTGTATAGCGTTACTGGTGCAAAGTGAACAGCAACAGAAATTATATATATATATATATATATCAGGTGGAGTGGTTTGCTGATTTCTGGCCTTAAATTGAAATCAGAATGTGACTTATTTATATTTGTCAGTTGGATTGTTAATCCTATGCATTGTGAACGTGCTCTTTAGTGATCACAATGTGCCCATTATTGCAATTCCAGTAGCAAATCAGAAAAAAAGACAAAGATTACTGCTTGAGCAATTTAAGTCTAAAAACCTTCCTGTGTTGCTTGTACAACCTCAATGAGAAGGGCCACAGGGAGTTGGGCCTCACTGTTCTATATAATGAACTCACCAGGCAGATAGATAAAGTCCTTAAGGAGAATCAGCAGTCTATAATTTGAATTACTACTTGTTTCTGCCCATCAATTCAATCTTTAAACGCCTATTTAAACCCTGCCAATAGCATAACATAGCATAGGTTTTACGTTGGTCATTGGCTGCTTTGCTACCAATCAGCTATGCTCGCTGTGATGTATTCAAATTATTTTTCTTGAAAATTGTGGTGTAAATTCACCATTAGTGGATCGGGGAGCCTAGCAGTCTAATTTATAACATTTGTTGCTCATATCTGCATTGTAATTAATTTTAAGAGCATAAGAAATAGAAGTAGGAGTAGGCCATATAGCCTGTCGAATCTGTTCCACCATTAAATAAGTTCATGGCTGATCTTTGGCTTCAACTCCACTTTCCTGCCTGTTCCCCATATCCCTTGATTCACTTGCGAGACCAAAAATCGGTCTATCCCAGCCTTAAGTATATTCACTGAGTGCTGTTAGTAAAGAATTCAGATGGCCACATAGTGTGATTTCCCATCTTTATGGACAGGAGTGAGCTGTTTGAAATGCATGAACATTCTGAATCTGTTTAAGGGAAGTGCCTGCAATCAGGTTGACCTTCAATAGATGCCTTTGGCCACATTTTAAAAAGAAAGATTCTTATGTATTTAAAACGCTGTATAATCTTCCATTTTTTTATGTACTTATTTTTTGGGAAGAGTAGTAAATGAACTAAATATTTTTGGTGAATTTTAAATGCTACAATTTTTATTTCTAGTGATTGGTAACTATTTTTTGTCAAATGTGAAGAAATAGTCCATTACTTTCTGCAAAATCAGTGGAAAGTAAACTGTGAATGAGGTCTTTGCAATAGGAATTGATGAAAAAAAAGTCACTTGGAAATGTTCTTTTCTAATGCTAACATTCATGGAAACTTAAACGCCCAGAAAGCTACTAAGTGCAAGATGCAATATCTTACGGCCATTTAGAAGTCAAGAACAATTTAGTGATGATTTCAATGTATTTCAAATTCTGTATTTCATGGTTCCAGTGGGACAGGTTAAAAGGAAACAGGGCAGCTCTACCACACAGGCCTCACCTACCACAATACCATCAATCATACCTACAACTACAACACTGTTATCTACCTGACAATGGGGAAAATTGTCCAGGTTTATCCTCTCCACAAAAAGCAAATCCAATTAACACCCATCAGTCTCTTTTCAATCATTAGTAAAGAGATGGTAAGTGTCATCGGCAGTGCTCTCAGGTGGCACTTGTTCGCTAATAACAGGCTCACCAATGCTCAGTTTGGTTGCTGCAGGGGCCATTCGGCTCCTGATCTCATTACAGCCTTGGTCCAAACATGGAGAAAAAAGCTGAATTCCAGAGGTGAAGTGACAGTGACTGTCCTTGACATCAAAGCAGCATTTGACTGTGTGTGGCATCAAGGAGCCCTAGAGAAATTGAATTCAATAGGAATCAGGGGGAATACTCTCCATTCATTGAAGCCAAGCCTAACACAAAGGAAGATGATTTTGGTTGTTGGAGGCTAATTGTGTCAGCCTCAGGACATTGCTGCAGGAGTTTAACAGGCTAGTGTCCTAGTCCTAACCATCTTCACCTGCTGCATCGATTATCTTTCCTCCACCAAAAAGTCTGAACTGGAGATGTTCACTGATGACTGCATAAGGTTCAGCACCATTCATAACTTCTAAAATACTGAAACAATCCATGTCCAAATGCAGCAAGGTCTGGACAACTTGCAAGCTTGGGCTGACAAGTGGCAAGTTACATTCACGCCATACAGGTGTCAGGCAATGACCATCTCCAACAAGAGAGAATCTAACCATTTCCTTCTGGTGTTCAATTCTGAAACACACCAACAACATTCTACGGGTTACCATTGACCAGAAACAGCCATATAAATACTGTGGCTGCAAGAACAAGTCAGAGGCTAGGAATCCTGTGATGATTAATTCACCACCTAACTCCCTAAATCCTGTCCACAATCTACAAGGCACAAGCCAGGAGGGTATTGAAATTCACCCCATTTGCCCGGGTGAATGCAGCTCCAACAACACTTGAGAAACTTGACACCATCCAGGAGAAAGCAGGCCCCTTTATTGGCAACCCATCCACCACTTTAAACATTCACTCCCTCCACCAAGACGCGGAATGGCAGTGAGTACCATGCAAGATGCACTGCAGCAACTCTCCAAGACTCCTTTGACGGCAGTTTCTAAACCTATGACCTTTAACACCTGGAAGAACAAGGGCGGTCAACACCACCACCTCCAAGTTCTCCTCCAAGTCACTGAACATAATGACTTGGCACAATGGGCAGAATTTTATTGCCCCATCGTAGTGGGAGCAGGGCCATAAAATGTGGCGAGCCGTTCAAAAGTCAATTGACTTTGGTGGGACTGGAAGATCCCGCCAGCGGGAGGGGCCATAAAATTTCACCCTATATCGCCCTTCCTTCACTGTCACTGTGTCAAAGACCTTTCAAACAGCACCGTGGGTGCACTCTCAGCACATGGACAGCAATGGTTGAAGAAGGCATAACTTTCTCAAGGACAGTTAGGGACAAGCAATGCATGGTGGTCTTGCCAGCAACACTCTGATCCTAAGAATTCATTTAAAAAAAGGTTCATTTTTTGTTGGCGATTGATAATTAACTGCAGTCCTAGAACCTCTACAGGTTCCATACCCAGCAAGGAAACAGCTACAGTAATACACATTCTTGGGTTTTGATGAAGAGTCATACGGACTCAAAACATTAACTGTATTCCTCTCTGCTGATGCTGTCAGACCTGCTGAGTTTTTCCAGCTTTTTTTTTTGTTACAGAAATACTTCAAGGAAGCTGCAACATATGCAAACATTGGTGACAGCCAAAGGCATTACTGTCCTCAGCTAATGTTGGTTGCTCATGCACCAAGGAGGTGGTTAGCACTTTATTCCCAGTGAAGAACAGCAATGTTAACATACTCACCAATTACACCACACTGCCTCATTTGAGTAATTGCAGAGATTATACTGACAGCAGACATTGTAGCATAAAAGGTTAATAGATGTTATGCTAATAGCTAGAGTGCATCATCAGTGATGTCAGATGATGACAGATCACATGTAACCGGAACCTGAGGGAAGAAGGTACTAATGGAGTCCAGCTAAAGGCTATCTCTGTAAATAGTGTAAATAGTCAATAAATGTTCGCTAGTTTTCAACAGCATGGTTTCCAGCTCTCTTTTATTGAAGACACCCAGAACCTGGTTGTGACATTAATACATGGTGGCAGCGGTCTGTGATCCATTTTTTAAGGATCCCTGAGAAAGGCGGGAAAGCAGAAAAGCAGTCAGCTCAACTGGGCACAACAGCAGCAAATGAGAGCGATAAATTGTTACCGCAGTCCAGCGACAGCCGAAAGTAGGAGTGCAGAAGTATAGAGAAAGCTTCTTCTTGAGTCTCTGGACCATGTGGAGGACATCAACCAGGCTGCACACTGGATCAACTGGTATCACCATTTCCACTGTGACTGCACTGCTACCAGACTTGCAGAGAAACTGGATAAGGATCAAGTCCGTGTGCTACCACATGCAATTAGCAGCACAGCTGAAGACATTTTAATACGGCAGTATTAATTCGACGAGGAAACTGCTGGATACATAGAAGTTCTTAGTGCCTTCGACTCCTATTTTAGTTTGAAATGTGACACTGGTGCAGGCCGGGAAAAGTAAGACAGAGCCACCCAAAACTCTGTGGCAAGCACTGATTCCTTTCAGGACGATTGTTAATGGCTGCCAGTTCACAGGGGATATGGCAAGGCACCCAGAATGCTGGCCAACGCGCAGAGAAGGAAGAGACAGGGTGCAGTCACGGCCATTGTTAGATGTTACTATTGTGGCAGCAAACAATCATCCTGGCACACCTGTCCAGCCATTAACACCGAGTGCTACTCCTGTCACAGGAGGGGGCATTTTCAAACAGTCTGCCATGACAGAAAGTTTTATATTTAAAGGCACACTACTCCCAACAACAGCTTCTAAAGCACTAGAAAATCCTTGTGAGTATCAAACAATTTTTTTAGCTGAAGTCACAGAATCCAAAGGGAATTTTTGGACCGCTGAAATAATGGTTTATGGCCACAAGGCATACAGACAGATCCTAAGCCATTGGTAACCCTCCTCACTACCAAGGAGCTGGCAAAGATGCCACCCCACATCCAGAGGTTCCAATTATGCCTTATGCACTTTGACACTACCACAGAATATGTTCAGGGCAAACTCCAGACCATGGCTGATGCTTTATCCCTGTGGGGAAGCCTGCATGGAATGATATTCCTTTGTTGCAAATGTAGAGTACCATTCCTCTTTGTTGACCAAGTTTCTCCCAGTGACCCCTCAAAAATTGGAAGAAATTCATGAAGCTCAGAAAACCAATGCTGAATGCACGCAGGTTCAGGAGTATTGGGTCACTGGCTAGTCTGCATGAGTTCTCACTAATTGCATTTTGAAACAATACTTCGAACAATGCCATCATCTTAGCCTCATGGATGACCTGCTAGACTATAACAACTGCATTGTTATTCCCAGGGTCCTCAGGCTGGACACTTACACCAGCGATACCTGGGCATTACCAAGTGCCCGGCATGAACCTGCAATTCCATTTGGTGGCCCAGTATATCGAAGGCCATTGATGACATGGCATCTAATTGTCTAACGTGTACTATCCATAGGCAAGAACCCTAGGAACCCTTGATGGCCTTATCTTTCCCATCTTCCCCATGGGAGAGCCTTGGGATGGATCTGTTCATCTTCAAAGGTAAAACATTTCTCATTGTTGTTGACTACTATTCCTGGTGGATTGAGGTCAAGCGACTACACTGCCCCACCTCATCAGAAGTTATCGCTATACTTAAAAGAGATTTTCACCACACATAGCATCCCAGATAAGATCATTTTGGATAATAGCCTGCAGTTCACTAATGATTGCTTCAAACACTTCATTGAACTGTATGGTTTCTTACGTGTCACCAGCTCATCAGATACCCACAGGCCAATGGCGAGGCTGAACAGGAGGTCCACACTGTCAAGACGCTGTTAAAGAAAAAAGATGGCATGACCTCACAGAATCACAGAATTGTTATGGTGAAGAAGGAGGCCATTCGGCCCATCGTGTCTGCACTGGCTTTCTGAGCATTTTAACTTAGTGCCAATTTCCTGCCTTTTCCCCATAAGCCTGCACATTGTTTCTATTTAAATAATCACCCAATGTCCTCTTGAATGCCTCAACTGAATCTGCCTTTACTGCACTTCCAGGCGGTGCATTCCAAACCCCAACTACTCACTGTGTGAAAAAGTTGTTTCTCACCTCGCATTTGCTTCTTTTGCAAAACACTTTAAAACTGTGCCCTCTGGTTCTTGATCAGTTTCCGAACAGGAACAGTCCTTCCCAATCTACCCTGTCGAAACCCCTCATGATTTTGAAAACTTCTATCAAGTCTCCTCTGAGCCTTCTCTCCAAGGAAAACAGTCCCAGCTTCTCCATTCTTTCCTCATAACTGAAGTGGAACCATTCTCGTAAACCTCTCCAATTCGTTCACCTCCTTCCTATAGTGTGGCACCCAGAACTCTACACAATACTCCAGCTGAGGTCTAACCATTGCCTTATATACGTTAACCAAAACCTCCCTGCTCTTATACCCTATGCCCCTATTAATGAAGCCTAGACCTCTCTCTACTTGCCCTGCCACCATTAATGGTTTATGCACAAAAAACCCATGTTTCTGCTCCTGCACACCCTTTAGAATAGTATCCTTTATCTTATACTGTCTCTCCATGTTAAATGTACCAAAGTGTATCATTTCACATTTCTCCGCATTGAACTTCATCTGCTACCTATCTGCCCAATCCACCAATATGTCAATGGCCTTTTGAAGTTCTACACTGTCCTTACAGTTTACAATGCTTCCAACTTTTGTGTCATCCACAAACTTTGAAATTGTCCCCTGCACACCAAGATCTAGATCATTTATATATATCAGGAAAAGCAAGGGTCCCAATACTAACCCCTGGGGAACTTCACTACAAACCTTCCTCCAGCCCAAAAAATACCCATTAACCATTACCCTCTGTTTCCTATCTCTCAGCCAATTTTGTGTCCATGTTGTTACTGTCCCTTTTGTTCATTGACCTATAACTTTCCTCACCTGGCCTTGCTTCATTAGCGGTCCACATCTTTACATAATGGTCTGAATCCTTTGGAATTCCTAATGAGTAGGAGGTTATGTATTTAGCTCCCGAGTCTTCCTCATACTCTTCAACTAGATATCACAGAGATTGATTTGGAAAGGTTCCAGCAGAAGGAGGATCACTACTGTGCAAACCAGGCTGTTGCCTTCAACCACCACCATAAGTTGCAGGAACTGCCAGCACTCCATCCTGGGGACTCTGTCTTGATCTGGGACCAGAACCAACCTGGGTGAGTTTTGAGTCCCTTGATTCATCCTTGTTCTTACTTAGCCAACACTGATCATGGTGTCCTCAGACACAACAGATCAGTGTTGGTGTCTACCAGCAAGCATCCTTTGCAGGCCTCAACTGACTTACTAGACAAAAAGGAAGATGCCCCAGCCACCTCAGTGCACTGTTCACAACCTCCTCTGTAGGACGACTGGGTTCCTAACCCTCCTCTGAAAGAAATGAGGATGCAGTCAGGCAGATTAATTAAGTCTCTCTGACTCAGACAGTTTGACAGTGACTTTTGGGAGGGCTTTGTAGGAGTAGGATAAAAATGTAAATAGTTTATAGGTAGAATGAAAGACATGGTGGGAGGTGTAGTATAAAGGATTAATAGCTTTTATGCTAATAGCTGGAGTGCATCATCAGTGATGCCAGATCACCTGAAACTGGAACCTGAGGGAAAAAGGTTCTAATGGAGTCCTGCTAAAGTCCTTCTCTGTAAATAGTGAGCAAATGTCCACTAGTTTGCAACAGCATAGTTTCCCGTTCTCTTCTACTGAAGACACCCAGAGCCTAGTCATGATATTAATACAGCCATTAGGCCATTTGGTGCCACCTATTTGGTGACAGGCATTTGGGCCTGTGTACCATCTACAAGATGTACTGCAGGGATTCCAAGGCACCTGACACAGCACCTTCCAAACCCATGACCGCTATCATCTGAAGGACCAGGGTAGCAGATAGATGGGAACACAACTACCTGGAAGTTCCCATCCAAGTCACTCACCATCCTGACTTGGAAATATATCGCCATTCCTTCACTGTCGCTGGGTCAAAATCCTGGAACTCCCTTCCTAACAGCACTATGGGTGTACCTACACTGTATTAGGCTGCAGCGATTCAAGAAGGCAGTTCACCACCACCTTCTCAAGGGCAACTAGGGATGGGCAATAAATGCTGGCCCAGCCAGCGAAGTCCACATCCCATGAATGAATAAAAAAAACACTTCCTGCTCCTTCTCTGTCACTACTCCTTGCTTCTCCTCCACAACTTTATTCGCTGCAAATAGCTGTGCTTGCTGAAACAACTAGAGCTTTGAAGACTGAGATTGATAGACTTTTGTTGGGTAAATGATGTAGAATTAAGTTAGGCTAAATGGTTTGATTTACAGATCAACCACAATCTAATTGAATAGCAGATGGGACTTGAGAGGCTGCAAGCATGTAGAAGGAAAAATCAGTTAAAAATGTCCAAATCCCGGTAAAAATCAACATATACAGACATCAGTAATACTGCAGTTCCATTTCAAGGTATACAAGACCAGCTCAGGCAAGTTTTACTGCTATCCTTCATTTCTAAGTTTTACTGCTTTTTTCCTAGCTTCTTGTGTAACTTGGTGCCACCTCTTCAAGCCCACCAACTTCATACCCCAAGCTGTATATATCTGTGCTGGCACTTGCAATATTTGATGAGAGAAAGAGAGAGAGAGGGAGACAGGGCACGGCCTTAACTCATGGTCCACTGGTGTTACTCATAGGTCCCTATTCCAGGACTACAAAGACAGATGAGGGAGAAATGTCAGAACGCCGGCTACTTCAGCACCTTCAAACAGAACTCGCACTGCAAGTTACTGGGGCTGGTTTTCCTTCCCCACCCCACCGGTTATCCCCACTCATCTTGGTGAACGTGGTGCCATTGCTTTCTCAACACTCAGATCAAATCCTCCTCAGCCTGACTAAGTTTCCGTTTCAGTGATTTTAACTATTGTTGGCAATGCCGCACAGAATTATCACCTTGGATTTGGCACTTGCTCAAAACGGGAGTGGAAAGTTGTGTGCTGCTGTAGTAAAGGCGAAAGGGAATTTTGTACTGGTTGCTGGTGCTTCAGCAGAAAAATCCCCACCACCTACACAGAGCAGCTACACTGCCACATATGGTTTTTAAAATCTGTGACCCTAATGACGACTAATAAATAAATCACTAAGCTGAAAGTTGTTGGCTGCTCACATAGAGGTCTCAAGGCACAGCCTTCTGACACCTCACTCCCAATTCATATGGAAAACTTAAATCCAGGCTTCTGTGCAGAATATGGCCCAAAAGGTTATATGCAGGAGACGTTGCGTTAATGCTTCCGTGTCAGTCTGATGTTCAACACTCCTGCCTGTTTCAGTGACAAGCTTCCCATGCCTGCCTGTTTGGCCCTTGTAAAGTGGCAATAATCCAACATTATAGGTATCTGTTCCTTTTTCTGGTTCATAATACTCCTGAAACTGGTTCCTATCTAGAAGGACAAGGGCAGCAGATAGATGGGAACACCGCCACCTGGAAGTTCCCCTCCAAGTCACTCACCATCCTGACTTGGAACTATATCGCTGTTCCTTCACTGTCGCTGGGTCAAAAACCTGGAACTCCCTTCCTAACAGCACTGTGGGTGTACCTACACCACATGGACTTCAGCGGTTCAAGAAGACAGCTCACTACCACCTTTTCAAGGGCAACTAGGGATGGGCAATAAATGCTTGCCCAGCTAGCGAAGCCCACATCCCAGTAATAAATTTTAAAAAAAAAATCTATATTGAGGACAAGAAAACCAGCCCCAATATGTGTGAAATTTGAGCAGTCATGTGCACCACTAAGCGAGAAGGGAAACAACACATGAGAACAGGAAAGTACTTGTCCTGAGCTGGGAAAGGAGGGGCTCTACTCCTTTGCCTTTCTTTAACTCCCTTCATCATCAATGTAACTTCTTCTGAAAGAATCAAGGGCCTGTGATTTATGAAATTTCTGATTCTCTTCATGTGACAGTGATGTTGTAAAACCATTTTGAAGGACACATGCTCAGTGAAAGACATGCCCCCAACCTTCACATTAACTTGACTCAAAAGAGCATTTATAATTTCACAGGTAATGGTGTGCTTTTGAATTACTGTTGTAATGTAGGAAACATGGCAGCCAATTTGTACACAGTAAGCTCCCACAAATGACAATGAAATAAATAACCAGAACTTGGTGTTTTAGTTTGGTGTTTAAATATGGTCTTCTTCACATAATGCCATAGGACCTTTCATGTCCATCAAATAGCAGACAGGGCCTTGGCCTGATGTCTCATCTGACAGACAGCAGCTTCAACAGTGCAGCACTCCCTCAGTACATGACAGCCCAGGTTTTGTGCTCAAGTTTCTAGAGTGGGACTTGAACCCAGAACCATGTGACCCAGAGGCAAAAGTGCGACTCACTGAGCCACAGTTGACACCTTATGTCACTGAATATGGATTGTGAAGTTTGTGAAAGGGTTCTATATGTCTGGATATGAAGCAGGTTGACAGGGTACACTTTCTGGCATATCATGGTTGGCCATGCTAAAAGGCCTCTTCCTGTGGTGTAATGATAATATCTGGGAAATCATAGACTTAACTTGTCATGGCCTTAACATACGCTGTCATATTCCACTTTAGGCATAGTTGCTGATGATCTTAGAGGACAGTGTCCTGCAGTATCAAATGGAGCAGCCTTCCTCGCACCTACTTCATGCAACACTTCGTATTATACAGTACATCTGTCTGGTACTATTTTCTCCTCCATCCCTCCCCTTCCAATTCAGCCTTTGCCGAAGCTGCTTATAGATTAAGATTCATTCTTGGGATTTTCTAAGGCTGTAAGAAATGCTTCCTAATCTTGTCTGATACCCACCTCATCTTCCCCAATACTGCTGATAATGTGACCATATCATTTGGAATTTCAGTTAAATTGAAATTTCCATCTCTCCCATTAGGGTAGTTCCCTACACAAAGCCAAAGCTGAGGATAATTATTCAATGGGCCCAATGAGCTGATTGTGGGAGTTGAGCTAATTTTTTTTGCCTAGCGTATGCTAGCTGATAGCTAGTTATAGCTCAAATTAGCTGGCCATGGTATCTCAACAGCTAGGAGGCTGGGATTTTCCACCCACCCCCTGCTCAGTTTTTAAGGCTGAACTGGGTATTGGTGGGGAGGGTGGGGGGGGTTGGCGGTGGTGGTAGTGGGAGTGAAAAATGGTTCTGACTTTCTATTGGAGGCAGTGGGTTGTATATGGTGCACCTGACCATATATGGAAGTCCATATTGTAACAATATTCAAGTGGCAGAAATAGCCATTTTGTCACACTTTAAGTAATTTGCACCATAGCAACAATGGGTTTTGGAGGAGCTTTTTTTAGAAAGTTATTTGGAAGAAAGACTAAATTAAAGGTGAATGGCAGGACCATATAATTTTAATTGGGCTGTCAGCTTCAATGGCATTCTCTGCAGCCACACTGAAATGTTGCTCTGGAAGCTTGGGTTACAGATTGTGAAGTGATAAGGCACCTGTTGATTCATATGTAACCTCACAACATCACTGGAATTAAAGTGAATTACTGTACATAAATGAACGAAAGAATATCACGACGTTTTTATAATTTATACCCTTTTATTTAAAAAGGCCTCAACATGGCAGAGATACTTAAGTGTATTTGTGATAATTTAGATACATGGCATGTAATACTGTGAGGCATCTTTGGAATCTATGTAATGAAAAATATGATCATCAATTAGTCCAGATAATTTACCATGAGAACCAAATTCATTTTTGGCTGCAATTTTCCTTCTAAGTATCAATGAATCATAGGACATCTTTCAGTTTTGTAGGGTTTAATTTCCTCTGTGTTATTTTTAGTATACCACCTATTGCGTGTTTGTATTAGCCCTTCATCTGCACCATCGTAACAATGTTAACCACATTTCAGATAGCCTGATTAATGACTGTGTTAAAATAAGGCAGGATATTGATGCAGTCAGAGTGTACTTTCCAACAATCTTAGCAGAGGTTTGCAGATTTAAACTCACAATGTGTATCCCTAGCAGTTTAATTAAATAATGTGAGCTGCAACTAATATGCTGCAATGCATCATTTTACTCCCTTGAACTCATACCAGTTTGATTGTACAAACTCACTTTTGAACGCTTAGCCAACCCTGAGATATAACCATAATTAAGTTATAGCCCCCTTATTAACCTTATGATATTAGCAACTGGGGATCAGTTGTCTTTCTTATCACAGGCTCCAAAAATCCATGATCCTTCTAGCTTGCTCCACCCTAAACTGAATAAGAGTGTGGTATAAGGTCCTGATTAGACGGGGACCCAGATAAGCCAACATACATACATACACACATATGAATTAGGAGCAGGAGCAGGCCACTCAGCCCCTTGAGCCCGCTGCATCATTCAATAAGATCACAGCTGATCTGAATGTAACCTCAACCCATACTCCTGGCTACCTCCGATAACCTTTCACCCCCTTGTTAATCAGGAATCTATCTAATTCTGCTTTAAAAATATTCATAGACTCTGCTTTCACCACCTTTTGAGGAAGAGAGTTCCAAAGACACATGACCCTCTGAGAAAATAAATTTTTCTTCACCTCTGTCTTAAATGAGTGACCCCTTATTTTTAAACAGTGGCCCTTAGTTCCAGATTCGCGTACAAGAGGAAACATACTCTCCACATCCACCCTGTCAAGAACCCTCAGAATCTTAAAAGTTTCAATCAAGGTGCCTCCTACACTTCTAAATTCCAGTGGATACAAGCCTAACCTGTCCAGCCTTCCCTCATATGACAACCTGCCCATTCCTGGTATTAGTCTAGTAAACCTTCTCTGAACAGCTTCTAATGCATTTACATCTTTCCTTAAATAAGATCAGTACTGTACACAGCACTTCAGATGTGGTCTCTCCAATGCCCTGTACAGCTCAATCATAACCTCCTTACTTTTGTGATCAATTCCCCTCACAATAAATAACATTCTATTAGCTTTCCTAACTACTTGCAGTAACTGCACTCTAGCCTTTTGTGATTCATGCATTTGGACACCCAGGTCCCCCTGAACCTCAGAGCCAGCTCCCAACCTCTGCTTCGAGTATCTTTGTGGCCTTGTTTTGGTTAGGCACTTCATTCGTCTGGCTCCTAATCCTCCTCAGGAAGAACAGAGGTTGCTAGTGAACAGATCCTGATGCTAACAGTGGGATCAAAGGCTTTTGGTTGTTTGTGCTCTTCATTCTGACCCTTTAGAGGCAATACTAGATACCTGTAGAAATTTTAGTTTGTAACTCAGTTAGCTTGCGAACTAAACTGACACTCCTGGCTGGGAGTGCACTTCAGGAATTCTGCTGTCTGCTTCCTGCAATTTTCCAATAGCATTTTTGAATGGAAAATGATGTTGATGCATGCCAAAATATCTACTATTCTTGCTCCATTACTAATAAATTAGCAATAAATTTTAATTTTGCTATAAGAAATTTTGTTTCTTTCAATTTGTTAATATAGAATATGAATTTATTGTATCATATAATGTTTTATTGCCCTACAGTTCCAATAATCATGCAGTTAATGCACAATGTTGGTATTTAACAAAATACCTCAGATTACCATAATAGCAGCCTCCGCATGACAATTATTGGCCTTCCACTTTGTTAGAAAAAAACAAATCACACTACATAAATAAAAATTAAATGTTGAGTTGATTGTTTATTGTTTTATTTTGCTGAGGGGCAAAGCTATAAACTGATGTTTAGACTGACATACTTTGTACACTGTTAATTAGCTAACATCTGCAACTGGCACAATGATTGAACAGCTTCACAACAGAAGCAGCAGCTCAACATCCAGTTTGATCCAAGATGGAAAATTCATTGTTGAGTGGGTACCGCTCTGTATCATATCAAGACGTAGTTGCTACAGTTTTGAAACCATTTCCACAAAGGCACATATTTAACGTAGGAATTGACTGCGTCATTATATATTACACTTAACTGCTGTCAATTCTCATGGTTTTTTTTGACCATTCTTTTCTGCAGAAATAATTTGAATATCATTTATACTGAAGTGAAACCAAAATACGGCCGATGCTGGAAATCTGAAATAAAAACAGAAGCTACTAGAAACATTTAGCAGGTCAGGCAGCATCTGTAGAGAGATAAAACAAATTAACATTTCAGCTCGATGGGCATGCATGAGGCTTAAAACCTGAGTAAATACATGCCAGGTAGACACACCAGCCTTGACTTCCAGTCTGTTCTGAGTTTGCTGTTTCTCAGTTCGAATAGCAAGTGTTGTCCCTCTACCACCGAACTGGAGGAGAGGAAATTAGCCAGAGATTCCACTTTGGATGGCTATCCGGAGACCTCTATTGAGTGTTGAACAACAGTATTGGGCTTAGGTCTATGGTCAATGGGAATCAGGGGGAAAACTCTCCGCTGGTTGGAGTCATACCTAGCACAAAGGAACATGGTTGTGGTTGTTGGAGGTCAATCATCTCAGCTCCAGAACATCACTGCAGGAGTTCCTCAGGGTAGTGTTCTAGGCCCAACCATCTTCAGCTGCTTCATCAATGACCTTCCTTCCATCATAAGGTCAGAGGTGGGGATGTTCGCTGATGATTGCACAATGTGCAGCACCATTCGCAACTCCTCAGATACTGAAGCAGTCCATGTCCAAATGCAGTAAGATCTGGACAATATCCAGGCTTGGGCTGACAAGTGGCAAGTAACATTCGTGACACACAGGTATCAGGCAATGACGATCCTCAATAAGAGAGAATGAGAGAATCTAACCATTGCCCCTTTATGTTCAATGGCATTACCATCACTGACTCCCCCACTATCTACATCCTGGGGGTTACCATTGACCAGAAACTGAACTGGACTAGCCATTTAAATACTGTGGCTATAATGGCAGGTCAGAGGCTAGGAATCCTGGGACGAGTAACTCACCATCCTGACTCCCCAAAGCCTGTCCACCATCTATAAGGCACAAATCAGGAATGTGATGGAATATTCCCCACTTGCCTGAATGAGTGCAACTCCCACAATACTGAAGAAGCTGGACTCCATCCAGGACAAAGCAGCCCAATTGATTGGCACCACACCCACAAACATTCACCCCCTCCACCACCAAAGCACAGTAGCAGCAGTGTGTACCACCTACAAGATGCACTGCAGGAATTCACCAAGGCTCCTTTGACAGCACCTTCCAAACCCATGACCACTACCATCTAGAAAGACAAGGGCAGCAGATAGATGGGAACACCACCACCTGGAGGTTCTCCACCAAGTCACTCACCATCCTGGAAGTATATCACCCTTCCCTCACTGCCACTGGGTCAAAATCCTGGAACTCCCTTCCTAACAGCAACATGGGTATAACTACACCACATGGACTGCACTGGTTCGAGAAGGCAGCTCATCACCACCTTCTCAAGGGCAACTAGGAATGGGCAATAAATGCTGGCCCAGCCAGCGATGCCCACATCCCGTGAATGAATTAAAAAAAAACACTAATGTTACAGAAAGCTTTCTCACTGGTGTGGTGTAAATTCTTTTCTGATAGAAGCAGCATTTTGTAGCATCCTGTTGCTTTCTCGTAAGCTTTCACATAACTGACATTTGATTCATCAGCCAAAGGACACATCATGTCATTTTTAATTGTCTTCCCCCCCACCACAAAAAAATGTTCCCATTGTTTACTCTGCTTTTGTTGGCTGTCCCATTGATAGAATATCTCAAGCTCAGTTGTGTAAACCTCTGACCTATTAGCCCACTTATTTCTTGTGTAAATCGCTGTATGTACGTAATCCGCATTATTGAATGCATTCGCAAAAAACCACTTATTTGCATAAAATGCTAACCTTCAAATTCATTCTCACTCAATTATTTTCACATCTTATCACAATCTGTCTCCATTTTGCTCACAAACCTGACCAAGATGGGTGATGGGTTCTGTTAGCTGTAGAGGCAGCAAATTTCATGACCTGCATCTATATTCCAATTCACGTTGTGTTCTCAGCAAGCTTGTCAAATGTCACTCACTTTGGTTTCAAAGAGCAGGTTATTTTGATTAAAAGAGGTACTTCCAACAGTACCCTGCCCTTCCGTGCTCTTACAATCACCTTGCTTCATACTGTTTGCTTTATGTATTGCAGTTATTAAGACAGAGGCAGGTCTCTGTCTCTGCTCTGCAACTTTTCCAGATGTCCAGCTCAAGTCAAGAACTCATAGTGATGTTTAATTTCCTGTCCTGCTCTGTTTAAAGCGTCCACATTAAGTTGCTGCCTGTGCTATTTTAATGCTGTTAACCTATTTATTTCAAATGGGTTAAAGGTCTTGCTAAAATAGCATTGACAGAAATTTAGTGCAAGCAGACTTGGGAAGATTTTCCTGCTCTTCCTCCTGAGGGTATTGGATTATTTGTTCCTGTTGTATGTCATATATTCAGTAGGTCTCTCAGGAAGAGGTTCTGAGCCTTGTGTGGTTAAACATTAACTAGTTATTGAATAATGCATATCCAAGCTCGGAGCTAGCTCCATGCTTGCTTCTACACAGATCTCTGTCCAGTCCACAACTCTCTCTAGTCTCAGGTCTACATCATCCTGTGGACGGTACTATACCCAGTCCCACATTAACCTTTGCAATGCCAGATATCCTTAATCTACAGTTCCAAGCTTTCTTCTATTTGTTTTATCCTCATGATGCAATATGCCCAGGTGCACCAACAGGAAGATCTGTATCCTTAACCAGTGTGCTATACATGAACTCATTAGGATGAATCCATAGTTTAAAAGGCACAGCCTTCATGAAGTGTGTAGAAATATTCTTGTGGAGGAAGGGAAGGATACAGCATTGTCTGCAGCTTTAAAACATATCATTGCATTATTTATTTGTAAATAAGTAAACACAAGTATCATTTTTCATGAAAATCATTGCTTTACTCTGCATTCCCCCGAATCTGAACCTCTTGTGCATCTCCCAATCCCTTCACTCAACTATTAGCGGCTGTGCCATGAGCAGTCTATGGTCTAAAAACTGGATTTTTCTCCTTAAACCTTTCCACCTCTCTCTCCTCTCTTTAGAAACCATACAGCCATAAGATGTAGCAGCAGAAATAGGACATTCAAACAAGCAAGTCTACTCTGCCATTCAATGAGATCATGGCTGATCTGATAATCCTCAATTCCACTTTCCTGTCTTTTCCCCATAACCCTTGATTCCCTTACTTATTAAAAATCTGTCTATCTCAGCCTTGAATATACTTAACGACCCAGTATCTACAGGCCTCTGCAGTAAAGAATTCCACAGATTCACCACCCCCTGAGAGAAGAAATTCCTCGTCTTCTCTGTCTTAAATGGGTTACCCATTACTCTGAAATTATGCCCTCTGGCCCTAGACTCTCCCACAAGGGGAAAAATACCTCTCAGCATCTACCCTGTCAAGCTCCGTAAGAATCTTATATGTTTCGATAAGGTTGCCTCTCATTCTTCTAAACTCCAATGAGTATAAGCTCAAGCTACTCAGCCTCTTCTCATAAGAAAATCCCTCCATACCCGGGATCAACCAAGTGAAACTTCTCTGGACTGCCTTCAATGACAGTATTACTTTCCTTAGATAAGGGAACCAAAACTGTTCACAATATTCTAGGTGTGGCCTAACTAGTGCCTTGTATAGTTTTAGCAAGACTTGCCTATTTATATACTCCATTCCCTTTGAAATGAAGGTCAACATTCCATTTACCTTCATGACTCTTCAACAGAACTAAGGAAAAATAGAAGAGAGGTGAAATATAAGCTGGTTTAAGGGGGTGGTGGGGGTGGGGTACGGACGACAGGTAGAGCTGGTTAGAGGGCCAGTGATAGGTGGAGATTGCCAAAAGATGTCATAGACAAAAGGACAAAGAGGTGTTGACAGTGGTGATATTAGTTAAGAAATGTGCTAATAGGTGACATTAAGGGTAGAAGCAGGACGAGTATGGTACAGAAAGCCCTAGTGGGGGTGGGGAGGGGGGAAGGGATCAAAATAGGCTAAAAGGTAGAGATAAAACAATGGATGGAAATACATTTAAAAATAATGGAAATAGGTGGGAAAAGAAAAATCTATATAAATTATTGGAAAAAAGGAGTATCAGAAAGGGGGTGGGGATGGAAGAGAGAGTTCATGATCTAAAGTTGTTGAACTCAATATTCAGTCCAGAAGGCTGTAAAGTGCCTAGTCAGAAGAAGAGGTGCTGTTCCTCCAGTTTGCGTTGAGCTTCACTGGAACATTGCAGCAGGCCAAGGACAGACATGTGGGCATGAGAGCAGGGTGGAGTGTTGAAATGGCAAGCGACAGGGAGGTCTGGGTAATGCTTGCGGACAGACTGAAGGTGTTCCGCAAAATGATCACCCAGCCTGCATTTGGTCTCTCCAATGTAGAGGAAACCGCATTGGGAGCAGCGAATGCAGTAGACTAAATTGAGGGAAGTGCAAGTGAAATGCTGCTTCACTTGAAAGGAGTGTTTGGGCCCTTGGACAGTGAGGAGGGGGGAAGTAAAGAAGCAGGTGTTGCATCTTCTGCGGTTGCATGGGAAGATGCCATGGGAGGGGGTTGAGGTGTAGGTGGTGATGGAGGAGTGGACCAGGGTGTTCTGGAGGGAACAATCCCTGTGAAATGCCACCAGGGGATGTGAAGTGAACATGTGTTTGATGGTGGCATCATGCTGGAGTTGGCAGAAATGGCGGAGGATGATCCTTTGAATGTGGAGGCTGGTGGGGTGATAAGTGAGGACAAGGAGGACCCTATCATGGTTCTGGGAGGGAGAGGAAGGTGTGAGGGTGCATGCGCGGGAGATGGGCTGGACACGGTTGAGGGTCCTTTCAACCACCGTGGGTAGAAAACCTCGGTTAAGGAAGAAGGAAGACATGTCAGAGGAACTGTTTTTGAAAGTGGCATCATTAGAACAGATGGAGACGAAGGAACTGAGAGAATGGGATGGAGTCCTTACAGGAAGCGAGGTGTGAGGAGCTGTAGTCAAGGCAGCTGTGGGAGTCGGTAGGCTTGTAATGAATATTGGTGGACAGTCTATCACCAGAAATTGAGACAGAGAGGTCAAGGAAGGGAAGGGAAATGTCAGAGAAAATGATGGAGGGGTGGAAATTGGAAGCAAAATTAATAAATTTTTCCAGGTCCAGACGAGAGCATGAAGCAGCACTGAAGTAATCATCGATGTAACGGAGAAAGAGTTGCGGGAGGTGGCCAGAGTAGGACAGGAGCAAGGAATGTTCCACATACCCCATAAAGAGACAGGCATAACTGGGGCCCATGCGGGTACCCATAGCCACACCTTTTACTTGGAGGAAGTGAGAGGAGTTTAAGGAGAAATTGTTCAGTGAGAGAACAAGTTCAGCCAGGCAGAGGAGAGTAGTGGTGGATGGGGATTGTTTGGGTGTCTGTTCGAGGAAGAAGCGGATAGCCATCAGACCATCCCAGTGGGGGATGGAGGTGTAGAGGGATTGGACGTCCATGGTGAAGAGGAGGCGGTTGGGGCCAGGGAACTGGAAATTGTTGATTTGATGTAGGGTGTCAGAGGAATCACAGATGTAGGTGGGAAGGGACTGGACAAGGGGAGAGAGAATGGAGTCAAGATAGCAAGAAATGAGTTTCATGGGGCAGGAACAGGCTGACACGATCAGTCTGCCGGGACAATCCTGTTTGTGGATTTTGGGTCGGAGGTAGAAACGTGCCGTCTGAGGTTGGGAGACTATGAGATTGGAAGCTGTGGAAGGAAGATCTCCAGACGAGATGAGGTCAGTAACAGTCCTGGAAACAATGGCTTGATGTTCAGTGGTGGGGTCATGGTCTGGGGGAGGTAGGAGGAAGTGTCTGCGAGTTGACGCTCAACCTCTGTGAGGTAGAGGTCAGTGCGCCAGACAACAACAGCACCACCCTTGTCAGCAGGTTTGATGACAATGTCAGGGTTGGACCTGAGAGAATGGAGTGCAGCAAGTTCAGAGAGAAACAGGTTAGAATGGGTGAGAGGAGCAGAGAAATTGAGACGACTGATGTCATACCAACAGTTCTCAATGAAAAGATCAAGAGAAGGTAAGAATCCAGAGGGAGGGGTCCAGGTTGAGGGCGAATATTAGAGGCGGATAAAAGGATCCATTAAACGGGGAGAGGATTCCTGTCTAAAGAAGTGAGCACAGAGATGAAGGTGGCGGAAGAAGAGTTCAGCATCATGCCGAGCCCAAAATTCATTAAGATGAGGGCGTAAGGGTATGAAACTGAATCCTTTGCTGAGCACCAAATGTTTAGCATCAGCGAGGGGAAAGTCAGAGGGTATGGTAACTACATGGCCGGGGCTGGGATTGGAAGACAGGATGGGGACAGAGGGATGGGCTGGAGTGGAGGGTCCTGGATGGGCATTGGTGGCGATGAGTTGTTGGAGCTTGTGTTCCTTTGCACTTGAAAGAAAGAGACAAAGTTTCTTGTTGAGGCGTTGGATGAGACAAAGAATAAAATGAAACTGGGGGCAATGGCAGCTTAGAAATTGGTTGGTGAAATAGGTTGGTGCTGCTGGAGGGAGAGGTCAAGTGTGTTCATATGGTGGCGCATAGCACTGAGTGTGGATCTCAGGATGCGATGAGAACAGCAGTCCGAGGAGTGTTGTATGTCCCAGAGATACCTGTAATCTCGGGTGGGTTCGAAACACGAGAGATGGAACTTCAGTTGAAATCCACGTGGGGTAAGTCAGAGACAGAGACAGTCACTGAGAAAGGAGATATGGCTGTGAAAGCGAGTTTTAGTAAACACCTTGTCAAACACCAGGAGAGAAATGGAAAGCAAGGAAGGTGAACAAGGCAAAAGAGAGAGGCGGAAATCCTGTTGGAGAGAAGAGCAAAACTTCTTCAAGGGAGGCATTCCTTGAAGATAAGTGGCAGTCAATGAAACACTAAGATAAAAGCAAAAACCTGCGGATGCTGGAAATCCAAAACAAAAACAAAAATAAAAATACCTGGAAAAACTCAGCAGGTCTGACAGCATCTGCGGACAGGAATACAGTTAATGTTTCGAGTCCGTATGACTCTTCAACAGGACGAAGGAAAAATAGAAGAGAAGTGAAATATAAGCTGGTTTGAGGGGGGGTGGGACAGATAGAGCTGAATAGAGGGCCAGTGATAGATGGAGATTGCCAAAAGATGTCATAGACAAAAAGGAAAAGAGGTGTTGACAGTGGTGATATTAGTTAAGAAATGTGCTAATCGGTGACACTAAGGGTAGAAATCAGGAAAAGCAAGGTGCAGATAGTCCTAGTGGGGGTGGGGTGGGGGGGACGGATCGAAATAGGCTAAAAGGTAGAGATAAAACAATGGATGGAAATACATTTAAAAATAATGGAAATAGGTGGGAAAAGAAAAATCTATATCAATTATTGGAAAAAAGAGGGATCGGAAAGGGGGTGGGGATGGAAGAGGCAGTTCATGATCTAATTTTGTTGAACTCAATATTCAGTCTGGAAGGCTATAAAGTGCCTAGTTGGAAGATGAGGTGCTGCTCCTCCAGTTTGCGTTGAGCTTCACTGGAACATTGCAGCAGGCCAAGGACGGACATGCGGGCATGAGAGCAGGGTGGAGTGTTGAAATGGCAAGTGACAGGGAGGTCTGGGTAATGCTTGCAGAAAGACCAAAAGTATTCCGCAAAGCGGTCACCCAGTCTGCGTTTGGTCTCTCCAATGTAGAGACTTGCACTTCCCTCAATTTAGTCCACTGCATTTGCTGCTCCCAATGCGGTTTCCTCTACACTGGAAAGACCAAACGCAGACTGGGTGACCACTTTGGTTTTCCAGCATCCACATTTTTTTGCTTTTATTCCATTTGCCTTACCTATTGCCTGCTGAACTTGTATGTCAACATTTTGTGATTCATACACAAGCACCCCTACATCCCTCTGTGCTGCAGCTTTCTGCAGTCTTTCTCAATTTAAATAATATTCATAAGAACATAAGAAATAGGAGCAGGAGTAGGTCATTCAGCCCCTCAAGCCTGCCTCGCCATTCAATAAGACTGTGGCTGATCTGCCCCAGGCCTCAAATCCTCTTTCTTGCCACTCCTTGTAGCCTTCAACTCCACGATATTTCAAAAATCTATCTACCTCCTCTTTAAATACTTTCAGTCATCTAGCCTCTGCAACTCTCTGGGGTAGAGAATTCCAGACCTTCAATATCCTCTGAGAGAAGAAATTCCATTGCATCTCAGTTTTAAATGAGTGTCCCTTTATTCTATAACTACGTCCCCTAGTTCAAGAATCCCCCACTGGTGGAAACATCTTCTCAACATCTACCCTGTCAAGCCCCCTCAGAATCTTGTACATTTCAATTAGGTCACCCCTCATTCTTCTAAACTCTAATGAATAAAGGCCTAACCTGTTTAGCCATTCTTGATAAATCAACCCCTCATTCCAGGAATCAGCCTAGTGAATCTCTTTTGAACTGCCTCCAATGCCAGTATATCCTTTGTTAAATACAGGGGCCAAAACTGTACACAGTACTCCAGGTGCGGCCTCACCAACATCCTGTACAGTTGTAACAAGACTTCCCTATTTTTAAACTCCAACCCCCTAGCAATACAGGCCAAAATTCCATTTGCCTTCTTAATTACTTGCTGCACTTGCATGCTAACTTTTTGTGTTTCGTGCACAAGTACACCCAAATCCCTCTGTGCTACACTTTTTTGGAGTCTCTCTCCATTTAAATAATGGTCTGCCTTTTGATTCTTCCTACCAAAGTGCATGGCCTCACACTTTCCTACCTTAAACTCCATCTGCCAAGTTTTCGCCCACTCACTCAATCTGTCGATATACAGATTCCTTATGTCCTCATCACAATATGTCCTCCCACCTATTTTTGTATTGTCAGCAAATTTGGATGCATTACACTCTGCTTCCTCCTCCTAGTCATTAATATTGATAGTAAATAATTGAGGCCTGATCCTGTGGCACTCCGACCTGAAAAAGACTCATTAATCCCAACTCTCTGTCTTCTGTGTGTTGACCAATCCTCAATCCATGCTAATACATTACCCCCAATACTGTGAGCTCCTATCTTGTACAATAATCTTTTATGTGGCACCTTACTGAATGCCTTCTGGAAATCCAAATACACTACATCTACAGGCTCCCCTTTATAAACTCTGCCTGTTATATCCTTAAAGAACTCTAGCAAATTTGTCAAACATGATTTCCCTTTCACAAAACCATATTGACTCTGTTTGATTGTGTTAAGCTTTCCTAAATGTCCTGCTATATCTTAGTTGATAATGGACTCTATCATTTTCCTAATGACAGATGTTAGGCTGACTGGCCTATAGTTTCTTGCTTTTTGCCTCCCTCCCTTCTTGAACAGGGGCGACACATTAATGGTTTCCCAATCTGCTGGGACCCTTCCGGAATCCAGTGAGTTCTGGAATATTTCGACCAAAGCCTCCACTATCTCTGCAGCCACTTCCTTTAAACCCCTTAGATGCAGGCCATCAGGTCCTGGTGGCTTGTCTGCCTTTAGTCCCATTAGTTTATCAAATAGATAGAGACCATTCTCGATCTTTCCTCCCATTAGCTCCTTGCTTATCTGAAATCTTTGGGATGTTTATAGTGTCCTCCACCATGAAGACCAATGCAAAACATTGGTTTAAATTATCTGCCATTTCCCTGTTCCCCATTATCTGTTCTCCAGTCACATCCTCCAAGAGTCCTATGCTCACTTTAGCTACTCCCTTTCTTTTTATATACCTGTAGAAGCTCTTGCTGTTTGTCTTTATATTTCTTGCCAACTTCCTTTTATAATCAATTTTCTCCCTCTTTATTAGCTTTTTAGTCATCTGCTGCTGGTTCTTAAAAAAATTCCAAACCTCTGGCCTACCATTAGTTTTCACTGCTTTATATGCCTTAGCTTTTCATTGGATACTCTCCTTGACCACTTTTGTTAAACACGGATCATCCCTCTCATCGAGTCCTTCTTTTTGACCAGGATAGATTTTTGCTTAACGTTATGAAATATCTGCTTAAATGTTTGCCACTGCTCATCCACTGACCTTCCCCTTAATCTATTTTCCCAGCTCACTTTAGACAACTCTTTCTTCATACCTCTGTAATTACCTTTATTTAAGCTGAGGACACTGGTTTGAGACCTGAGAAATTCTACCATGTTGTGATTGCAATTCCCTTGAGGATCCTTAACTACGATATCTCTTTTTAATCCTAACTCATTATACATTACTAGGTCTAAAACAGCCTGTTCCTGGGTAGATTCTGCAACATATTGCTCTAAGAAACAATCCCTGATGCACTCAAGAAATTCTCCTTCCATGTTACCCCTGCCAATCGAATTTGTCCAGTCAATATGCAGATTAAAATCACCCATGACAATTGTAGAGCACTTCTTACCTGCCTCCATTATTTCCTGATTTATACTTTGTCCTACAGTGAGGCAACTCTTTGGGGGCCTGTAGGTGACTCCCACCCATGAATTCTTCCCTTTGCTATTCCTTATTTCCACCCAAACTGATTCCACATCACAATCTATTGCACCTATATGACTACTCGCCACCGCACTGATACCTTTCTTTATTAACAAAACTACCCCACCTTCTTTTTCTTTTTGCCTATTTTTCTGGAATGTTGAATACTCTTGAATATTGAGTTCAAAGCCTTGGTCACCCTGCAACCACATCTGTGTAATAGCTATTAAGTCATAATTATTTATATCTATTTGTGCCATCAACTCATCTATCTTGTTATAAATGCCGCATGCATTCAGATAAAGAGCCTTAGCTTTGACTTCTTACCATTATTACTCATTCTGGTTCTAATTTCTGCTGCACTCTTCTGCTTATATTTTCTGCCTCTTCCTGTCACACTTTGATTATCGTTCGCCTCTTCACTACCCTGCACCTTTGCTCTCTCGTTTCTTTTTGATTTTTTAAACTTCCCTTCAACTGAACCCTCCCCCTCACTAATTAGTTTAAAGCCCTAGCTACAACCCTAGTTATACGGTTTGCCAGGACACTGATCCTAGCATGGTTCAAATGAAACCTGTCCCAATAGAACAGCTCTCTCCTTCTCCAGTACAGGTGCCAATGCCCCATGAATTGGAACCCATTTCTCCTGCAATAATCTTTGAGCCATGCATTTACCTCTCTAATCTTATTTACCCTACGCCAATTTGCATGTGACTCAGATAGTAATCTTGAGATTATTACTTTTGTGGTTCTGCTTTTTAATTTAGACCTGAGCTGCTTGTAGTCCCTCAGCAAACCTCTTTCCTAGTCCTACCTATGTTGTTGATACCTATGTGGACCACAACAACTGGATCCTTCCCCTCCCACTTCAAGTTCCTCTCCAGCCCAGAAGAGATGCCCTTAACACAGCCTTTGGGACTCCATGCCTCTGCAGCAGAGAACAGTATCTATTCCCCTCACTATGCTATCCCCTATTACAACTACATCTCTCTTTTCTCCCCCCACTTGAATGGCACTCTATACCACGATGCTTTGGTCAGTTCGCTCATCCTCCGTGCAGTCTGTGCCCTTGTCCACGTCGGGAGCAAGAACCTCGTACCTACTGGATAAGGGCATGGTCTGAGGCTCCTCCAAAGCTAAATGCTGGATCCCCATACCTGCCTCACTTGCCATCACACCCTCCTGTCCCTGACCACAGTCTAGGTTTGATGTAATTAATCTAAGGGGTGTGATTGTCTCCTGAAACACCGTGTCCAGTTAACTCTGCCCTTCCCTAATGTGTTGCGGAGTCCGCAACTCGGACCCCAGTTTATCAACCCTGAGTTGAAGTTCCTCCAGCAGCCAACACTTGCTGCAGATGTGTTCACTGTAGAATGCATCAGCGTCCATCAGATCCCACCTTCTACAGCTGCAACACATCATGTGCCTAGCCATCTCTATTCTATTTAACTAATTAATTTAGATATTAACTATTTTAAAAGTGAATTTCTGAACTGTACTCTTCAACTGTACTAATATCTCCTGGTTTAAACCACTTGGCTAATCAAAAGTGACAGGGAAGAGATACCCAACAATCACCTCCCTGTTTTCCTGTGATATCACACTTTGGCTGTGACAGGTAGAAACAGGTTGAAGGGGCTCTCTGCTGCCGATTTTTATGTCCCACTGCCGCTTCCCTTCTGCTGCAGGTCCACTCTCTGTTTGCTCTTCATAAACTCTCGGCTTCTCTCGCGCTCTTTTTGAATTCCTGGCTCCCCTCGCGATCCTTTTCAACTCCTGGCTCCTCTTGTGCTCTTTTTCAACTTCCGGCTCCCCTCACGCTCCTTTTCAATTTACGGCTCCCCTCACACTCCTTCTCAATGCCCGGCTTCTCTTGTGCTCTTTTTCAACTCCTGGCTTCTCTCGCGCTCTTTTTCAGCTTCTCTATTCTTCTTGGCAAAGTGCATAACCCCACATTTTCCCACATTATATTCCATCTGCCAAGTTTTTGCCCACTCACTTAACCTGTCTATATCCCTCTGCAGGCTCTTTGTGTCACCCTCAGCCCTTGCCTTCCCATCTATTGTTGTGTTATCCACAAACTTGGCGATAGTACATTCACTTCCCTCATCCAAGTCATTAATATATATAGTAAATAATTGTGGCCCCAACACTGATCCCTGTCTCACTCCACTAGTTACAGGTTGCCATCCTGAAAATGCCCCCCTAATCCCAACCTTTTGTATTCTATTAGTTAGCCAATTCTCTATCCATGCTGGTACACGACACCCAACACCATGGGCTCTTATCTTATTAAGTAGCCTTATGTGCGGTACCTTATTGAACACCTTTTTGAAATCCAAATATATTACATCTACTGGTTCCCTTTTATCTATCTTGCTTGTTAGGTCCTCAAAGAACTCTAATAAATTTGACAGGCATGATTTCCCTTCATGAAGCCATGCTGACTCTATTTGATTATACTATGTATTTCTAAATGTTCTGCAATGACATCCCTTATAATAGACTCTAACATTTTCCCAATGTTGAATGTTAAGTTAACTGGTCTATAGTTACCTGTTTTTTGCCTTCTTCCCTTTTTTAATAAGGGTGTTGTAGTGGTAGTTTTTCAATCCCATGGGACTTTTCCAGAATCTAAGGATTCTTGTAAGATTACGACCAGTGCATCCCCTATCTCTGTAGCAACTTCCTTTAATATCCTAGGATGCAATGCGTCAGGTCCAGGGGACTTATCAGCCTTTAGCCCCATTAGTTTCCCCAGTACTTTTTCTCTAATGATAGTTATTGTATTTATTTCCTCCCTCACTTTTACCCCTTGATTATTTAGTATTTTTGGAATGATATCAGTGTCTTCAAGCACGAAGACTGATGCAAAGTATTTATTCAATTCCTCTGCCAGTTCCTGGTTCCCCATAATTATCTCCCCAGCCTCATTCTCTAAGGGGCCTCTGTTAACTTTGGCCTCTCTTCTTTTTTTATATATATTTAAAGAAGCTTTTACTGTCCATTTTTATTACCTACTAGTTTACCCACAAAGTTTATTTTCTCCCTCTTTATTAATTTTTTGGCCATCTATAGTTGGTTTTTAAAACTTTCCCAATCCACTGGTTTACCACTAATCATTGCCGCTTTGTATGTTTTTTCTTTCAATTTGATGCTAGCCTTAACTTCCTTGGTTAACAATGGTTGGTTTATCCCCTTCTTAGAATGCTTCCTCCTCAATGGGACATATTTTTGTTGTGAGGCATCAACTATTTTCTTAAATGCCTGCCATTGTTCATGAACCATCTTTTCTGCTAAACTCCTTTCCCAATCCACTCCAGCCAACTCTGTCCTCATTCCTTTGTAATTACCCTTATTTAAGTTTAGCACAGTTGTTCCTGGTCCAAGTTTGTCACTCTCAAACTGAATGCTAAATTCTACCAAGTTATGGTCACTGTTTCCTAGGGGATCTTTTACTCTGTGATCATTTATTAAACCTGCCTCATTACAGATTAGCAGATCCAAAATAGTCTGATCCCTGGTTGGATCCAGAACGCATTGTCCTGAACACACTCTATGAATTCTTGCTCGTGGCTACCTCTGCCAATTTGATTTTCCCAATCTACTAGAAGATTAAAGTCACCCACCATTAATGTACTGCCATTTTTAATGCTCTCATTATTTTCCGATTTATTCTCTGTCCTACAGTATAGCTAATGTTATGGGGCCTCTTGACTACTTCCACCAATGTCTTCTTCCCCTTGTTATTTCTTACCTCCACCTATATGGATTCTACATCTTCCAATCCAAGATCATTTCTTGCTATTGTACTTATTCCATCTTTGTACTTGTACAAAGCTACCCCTTCAACCTTTCCTTCCTGTCTGTCCTTTGGAAAGTAACATATCCCTGAATATCTAGTTCCCAGCTTTGATCTCCTTGTAACCATTTCTCCATAATGGCTATAAGATCATACCCATTAACCTCTATTTGTACCGTTAGTTCATTAATTTTGTTCCAAATACTATGTGCATTTGATTAAAGAGACATTAATTTTGACTTTTTACCATTTTTCCCCCTTTGATCCTATTTGCTGCTTTTTTTTTAAGTTTGTACACACTGCCCCTTCCTGTCACACACTGGGTATCATTCCTAAATTGCTGCCCTGCAGTACTGCCATTTCCTTTTGCTTTGTAAGCCTATGCATCCCCTCTCCAGAACCGCCAACTACCCCTCTATTTAGTTTAAAGCCCTCTCTGTAGCACTAGTTATTTGATTTGCCAGGAAAAGGTCCCAGCATGGTTGAAGTGAAGCTTGCCCACAGCCTCCTTCTACCCCAGTACTGGTGCTGGTGCCCCATGAACTGAAACCCATTCCTCCCACACCAATCTTTGAGCCATTCATTTAGCTCTGTGATTTATTTACCCTATGCCAGTTTGCCTGTGGCTCAGGTAGCAATCCCAAGATTTTTACCTTGGAGATTCTGCTTTTTAATTTAGTTCCTAACTGTTCAAATTCTTTTAGCAGAACCACCTTTCTAATCATATCAATGTGATTGGTACCAACGTGGGCGATGACAACTGGATCCCTCCCTTCCTACTCCAAGTTCCTCTCCAGCCCTGTGGAGATGTCCTTAACCCTGGTTTTGGGCAGGCAACACAGCCTTAGGGACTCTCGCTCACTGCTGCAGAGAACAGTACCTATCCCCCTAATTATACTGTCCCCTACCACTACTATTTTCCTATTTCCTCCCCCCATTTGAATGTCTCCCTGCCGCAATGCCATTAGCTCGGTCTTCCTGCAGTCCCGGCTCTTGTCCACCAAGCTTACAAGAACTCATAACTGTTGGGCAATTGCAGTGTTGAGGCTCCTCGAATGCTACCCTCTGGGTCCCCATACCTGCCTCACCTGGAGTCACACCCTCCATCCCTGATCACAGGCCAGATTTGAATTACCTAATCTGAGGGGCGTGACCACCTCCTGGAGCAGTGTCCAGGTAACCTTCCCCCCCCAACTTCTGATGTGGTGCAATGTCTGCAGCCTGGACTCCAGCTCCTCAGCTTGGAGCTGAAGTTCCTCGAGTTGCAAACATTTGGGGGAGAAATTCCCCCATGTCAGGCGGGTCTTACGGGAGTGGGTGCGGACACAGGTGGGCGTGGACCTGATCACCGCCTGTGATCGTATTCCGTGCCACCATTTTACGCAGGTGGGCCAATTAAGACCTGCCCAACGTAGTTTACAACTCCCATGCACAGTGGGAGTGGGCAGGCGGCAGCAGACACGCTCAGGCCGCTGGGTCCAATGCCGACCTGGCAGCCTGATTAAATGAAGGCCTGGCAGCCTTGGAAAGGCAGCTTACAATGGTGGCTGGGAGAAGAGCTCATTAGAGGGGCAATGTGCCAGAGGGTAGGCCACTGGGGCAGTGTGCTCCTTGTTTCTCTGTCGGGTGCCTAGCTGCCCTCCTGGAGGAGGTGGCAGTGCGGCCAGAGGTCCTTCTTCCAAGGGAAGGGAGGTGGAGGCCTCCCCACCTGACCAAACATGCGTGAGAGTGTGAACTCCTAAGATGTGGTGCGGTGCACATGGGTCCAGAGCCACAGAAGATTCAATGATCTCCTGTGCTCCGGAAGGGTGAGCACCATGTTGCCTCAAGTCATTTAATGCAGATGTCACCCTTTCCCCCCAAACCCACCGCTAACCACCTCCACCCCCCAACCCCCCCAACCCCCTGGCCATGCCTGGCAACTTTGAGATTGGTTCCCTCACGGCATGGATTCCTCACTGGGTGAGCCAGCAGATATTGCCTATGCCTAGACCACCCTGAGAGGGTTGAGTTAAGATGTGTCCTGCTTCCGCAGCATGTGTGACATTGACACCCAGAGTATAGAATGGGGGTGAAAGTCAAGGGTCTGCGCCCAGGCAGAGTGTGGAATTAGGAAGCATGTTAAAGTCAGGGTGCTAACATGCTGGAGGTGGTGGGGGGGTGCTTCCAGTTGGTGGGGCACCAATCCATCTGCTGGTGTTTGCGCTCCACCTGCTTGTGCCTCCTTGCTTAGTAAAGTGACACCTTGTGGTGCCACATGTGAAGGAGGCAGCATTTGGGCAATGGGAGTCGAGGGTGGATGGGGACGCAGTGGTGGGTGGGGTTTGCGGTGGGGGGGTGGGGGTCAGCCCTGGCTTATTTGAGTGAGTGTGCAGCAGCTGCGGGGTGATGAAGAACTGGAGTTCTGCAATGTCCCACTCTGGCTGGGTTGGCTGGGATGCCACGGGAATTCAGGTGCAGCCTGGACTAATCAATGCTCCTCTCTCCTTTTCAGGAAAAGACTGCACACAATGCGTCTGAACGAATCCGGACTGGCGGAGGGCAGGCCCAGTTGCCCATCCTATTGGCTTTCGAACAGCAGGCCAAGGACCTGGAGAGGCGCCATGCCCCCAGGTCCACCGGTAGCGGTGAGGCTGGGTGCCACAGGGAGGTATGTTTGGCGAGCACTCAGGTCACCAAGCTTGTCCCAAAATCCATGACACTGCTGAATGCTCAGTGATTGAAGTTAGCAACATGGGTTTACCATTGATTATGGAAGGATGAGCGCATAATGATCTGGGGGAGCAGCATGCAAATTGACATTGTCTGCACTGTAACTAATCAAATTTCCTTTTACTTCCTTTCAGCATCACTTTCAGCAGGGCCGGGAGGAGGAGGCAGAGGGCCCATCTCTCACCCCTGAAGCCACCGAGCAAATCTACTCACCAGCGTCACATCATCTCAGCCAGGTAGGCACCAGCGCAGATACTAGCACCTTGGGGAATTAAATATTCACCTAGTGTCCTGGGGCATGGCGATGAGGTCACTTCACACTCCCTTGAGGTGTAGCCAGAGACAGAGAGTGCCCAGGGCACTGCCAGTTGGAAGACTGCTGGGGACCAGGTACTTGCTTGGTCGGTGGCTGATGATGTGCCTCTAGAGTCATCCGTGAGGCAGCAAATGCTGGAAATTCAGCAGGTTATGTGGGATGATCTGGCGGCAATACATGAGGCTATGTGTGGCATGGTCCTGAGCCTCATGGCTGAGCGCCATGCTTCCTCCATGGAGAGAGTGGCGAGTCTCATGGAGAGGCTCCTTCAGGAGACCAATCAGGGCCTCCTGGGGTTGCACTCAGACCTGCAAGCCCTCACAGCAGCATTGGCCACAGCTGGCCAGTGCCAGTGCGGGAGATGGACTGGGCACCAAGTATCCCAGCTCGGTGCCCATCTATTTATGGTGAGCAGGGAGGTCCGAAGCAAACTCGTCGGCACAGCAACTGCCTGTCATCTCTGCAGGCTCCTCTCAGGGCACTCCCAATGAGGACAGCAGCTCCTCTACCCGTCTGCCATTGACCGTGGCATCAGAGGAGGCTGCAGCGACTGGGGAGAAGCCAACTGTGGAACTGGCTGCTCCCTCCCAGGTGGGGTCATCAAATGCTCTGCAGGCCAGAGGACATCTGCCAAAGTCATCGAGGCCCACGGGACAGCACAGTGAGCAGGCTGTCTCAGATGCCAGTGCCAGCGAGGGGACAGCACCTAGACGTAGCGCTTGTAATCATAAATTTAAGGCACATTAGGCACACCACGGGTTTATCACTGGTGCTTTTATGTTGGCCATATTACTTTGTGGAAGACTTGGTATGATGTCCAACACTGTTTTTGTTTTGCTTTATGAAGTTACATTTGTTCACTCAATAAATTTGGACATGTTGCCATGACTCAGGGTGATTCCTTACTTCTGCAAGTGGACGGGCAGCCATGATGTTATGAGTTTTTTGATATCGAGCTTTAATGACAAGGGCCTTAGTTAATGTTAGTATCCAGGCCGATTTAGCACTCAGGTGTTGAGTGCGGAGCCTGCAGCCCTGGCGTGGTCCATATGTGGTGGGCAAGCTGAAGGTTCTTTGGATTAAAGCCTCCTGGGTGTCCCTGCCTCCCTGGAGTATGCTCAGATCAGCGTCTACCCCCTCAGCATTTCCCTGTGCGTGCTCATCTTCGGACTCACTGCTGGACTCATCATGTGCATCCAGAGCAACTGCATCTACGTCTTCCTCATCTACTGGATTGCCCCTTTCCAGTGCCAGATTGTGGAGAACACAGCATACAACCACTAACAGTGACACACGATCTGGGCTACTGGAGTATGCTTCCTGAGCGGTCCAAGCATTGGAAGCGCATTTTGAGAAGGCTGATGGTACTTTGCGCCACAGTCCTTGTGGAAACCTGGCACCTATTGTATCGTTGCTCAGCCTCTGTCCTTGGAGAGGCATCATGAGCCACCTTTTGAGGGGATAGCTCTTGTCACCCAGCAGCCATCCATCCAGCCGGGCTGGAGCACTGAAGAGCCCCGGCACCTGGGAGTGTCTGAGGATGTAGGCATCATGGGAGCTGCCTGGGTACCTTGCACAGACTTGTAGAATCAGCATCCTGTGATCACACATTATCTGCACGTTCATGGAGTGGAAGCCCTTCCTGTTGATGAAGGCACCGGGCTCACCTGCTGGCGCCTTGATGGCCACATGTGTACAGTCGATAGCACCCTGGATGCAGGGGAAGCCAGCAATCGCTGTGAAGCCTCTGGCTCGCTGTGCCTGACTGGCATTGTCCCGGTGGTAGCGGATGAAAGTCAATGCACGCCTGAATGGAGCTTCTGTCACCTGCTTGACAGAACTGTGGACAGCTGATTGGAAGACCCCGCAAAGATCACCCGCCGACCCCTGGAAGGAGCCAGAGGCATAGAAGTTGAGGGCAGCTGTGACTTTTAGAGTCACTGGCGTGGGGTATCCACCCACATAGTTAGCGGAGATCTTAGGGCCTATCATCTGACAGATGGAGGTGACTGACTGCCTTGAGCATCGGAACCTCCTTCAGCACTGGACCTCAGACATATTGAGGTACCTGCTTCGCCATCTGTAAATCCTGGCAGCAGGATATTGATGTCTTATGTGACCCCTTCCACCTTGTACTTCCTTTTGGCCCTGAGCCCCTTGTGTCTGCGCCTCTCCCCCCAAAGGTGGCTCCCCTGGAGGCTGTTTGTGGACACCTGGCCTTCTCCCCCTTCTGGCCCTCCCTCCCTCCTCAGAGGAGGTGCCTCTAGTGGAGAGCACAACTCCCATTCCCAGGCTAAGGGAAGGCTTCCTGAAAGCTGCAGGCCCCAGAAATGATTTCTGCTGTAGAGTCCTGACCAAGGCTTTTACTCCTGTCTGAGCAGCCGGTATTAGTTTTGAAGTGTTCCAGCTCACACAGGCAAGTGAAAGTTACTTTCACACTTAAATACCTCAAACATCACATTCCCGACCCCACTCACCCCTCTTATCCCGCGAGTGGATGAGGTTTATACAAATGTCTCCTACTCGCCTGCCTGTTGCACCCATGCAATGTCCTGAAGATCACACGGGCTGCGAAAAATCGTATTCAATTGCTGCCTCAAGGACCTTAACTGGCCCGTTAATTGATGGCGGGCGTGCATCCAAACTTATAGTGCGCCCGCCTTACCAAATATCGTGATGGTGTGCGGTGACGTCGGGAATCTTGCCCGACGTCACCATGTGTCATTTTACGCATAGGTGTGAGGGGCTCTCCCCCACACGCCAACGGGAAAATTCTGCCCTTGGTACAGATGTGTTCGTGCTGGATCATCTTGGTGTCTAGTAGTACCCACACGCTGCAGCAGCAACATGTCACCCGTTCTGCCATCACTATTGTATATAATTTAACTTATTAATTAATCACTCTGGTATCGCTGCTACTTTATTCTAATTATTTTTTTTTACACTACTATGGATCTGATACTTAACAATCTATTTTTAGGAAAAAGAGAGAAAAAAAGACTAGAGACCTAAACACAAACTAAAGACCTTACTTTTACTTTAAAGACTACCAATACTCACCAATCCGACTAATTAAGTTCTGGTGAAGAGTCATACGAACTCGAAATGTTAACTGTGTTCCTCTCCGCAGATGCTGTCAGACCTGCTGAGTTTTTCCAGCTATTTTTGTTTTTGTTTCAGATTTCCAGCATTCACAGTTTTTTGCTTTTATACTAATTAATCAGTTGCTTTCCCTGCACTTGCATCACATTGTGGTTTGTGATGTCACTCCGCCGCTGGTCTCACTGCAGGTAGGCCTCTTGATCCACAGCTTTTTATCCTCTCCTTGCCTCTCGCTCAAAATATACCATTTTGAGCCTCAGGAATAGAATGAATCTTAATCAATTACCAGATACTCATCAATTAACGAGCTTCTTCTCCGGTAGCAGAGCAAGAATCAATTCCTGGAGGTTGAAAAGGTTTAGGCAAAAGCAACAAAGCACCTCTTTCCCTTCCTCCGCTTAACTCACTGAAGTGCTCAACTCTGGTACTCTAGTGCTGGAAATGACCGAATCAATTATCCTTACAATTATTTCCTTCATTGGTTCTGTCGATATTTGTCTGATCGTACTTCTGTCAGGCACCTTGGGATTTTTTTACTACCTAAAAAGTGCTAAAAAACGCAGCTGTTGTTGTTGTTAGAAACATTCCCTAAGTCAACCTAACAACTGGGCAACTGGTTTTATCCAGAATGAAGTCAAGAGCTGGTATATATTGGTGATAATTTTGTGAGTGTGTGCGCCACTGGTGGAGATTCCTGTTTGCTAGGAGTGCGTGGGAGTGAAATTCAACTCCGGAGTAAGACAGGAGCTGGGGGTCAACCTCTGATTAAAAATCCTGCCTGATTTTCCCAGCCAATGAACTGCTGTTTTGTACCCGAGTCGAGATTGCGTTTTCCCATCTCCTAATTTCTGATGTGTGCTCCCATTAGGTGAGGCTCCCCACTGGGTGCATGGAATTATAGGGCAGAATTTTTCGCTCGTTGGGTGGGTGCAAGCCCTAACATAAAATGATGTGGGGCGAGGGCGTGACCTAACGTCATCGCGCACTCACGCGATATTTCGCTCGACAGCAGCGTGCGGGAGTTGGAGCTGCACCCGCCATTAACTAAGAGGCCAGTTAAGGCCCTTGACAATCCAATTAACGGTGATTTTACGTTGCCCGTACGATTTTTCGCTTGTCGCACGGACAAAACAGGCAGGTGGGCAGCCCACAATTTTCAAAACCACATCCATGGCCGGGATAAGAAGTGTCAGCAGCATTGTCAATGTCAGTAGTGAGGAAGTTTGGAGATAACTTGCTGCTGGCTGCTTATTGGTACTTGTCAGCTTAATCTCTGATTGGGGCTTCTATCTTAGCATTTCCAAGTGTCATTGGTGTCTTCCAGGCCCCCTGAGGATTTAGACTATGTGGACCCTTCCAGGTATCAAACACCTTCCCTTATCCTTGTCATGGGGATTGCGGTCTCTGCTGGAGGCACCTCCTCTGAAGAGGAAGAGAGGTGCAGGAGGGAGAAGAGGCCAGGTGTCCCGATGCAGCTTCCAGAGGAGGGACCTGTGGGAGGAGAGGTGCAGGCACAAGGGGTACAGGGCCAGCAGGAAGTCCAAGGTGGAAGCGGCTGCAGAAGACACTACTATCCTGCTGCCAGTGTTTACAGGTGGCGATGTAGCTACCTCAATATGTCTGAGATGCAATACCGAAGGAGGTTCCATCTCTCCAGGGAGACTGTGACCTCCATTTGTCAGGTGTTTCGGCCTGAGATCAGCTTTAGCTGTGTGGGTTGTCACCCCATGCCAGTGGCTCTGAAGGTCACAGCGGCCCTCAACTTCTGTGTTTCGCTGTCTTTCCAGGGCTCAGTGGGGGGTCTGTGTGGAATCTCCCAATCAGCTGTCCATAGCTGCGTCAAGCTGATTACAGAAGCTCTGTTCAGGCAGGTACTGACTTTCCTTCAGCTCCGTACAGATGAGGCCAGTCAGGCAGAGTGAGCCAGAGGCTTTGCAGCTATTGCTAGGTTACCACACGTCCAGGGTGCCATCGACTGCACATATGTGGCCATTAAGGCACCGGCAGGTTAGCCGGGTGCATTCGTTAACAGGAAGGGATTACACTCGATGAACTTCCAGAGAGTGTGTGACCACAGGACGCAGATTCTGAAAGTCTGTGCAAGGTACCCTGGCAGCTCCCATGATGCGTACATCCTCAGACACTCCCAGGTGCCGAGGTTCTTCAACTCCCCAGCCTGACTGGATGGATGGCTGCTGGGTGACAAGGGCTATCTCTTGAAAAGGTGGCTCATGACACCTCTCTGCCCCCCAAGAACAGAGGTGGAGCATCGGTACAACAGGAGCCATGCTTTAAAAGGGCAGTGGTAGAGAGAACCATAGGTCTTCTGAAGATGCGCTTCCGATGCCTGAACCATTCAGGGGGAGCACTGCAATGCCCCCCAGAATGGGTGTCACTGATAATGGTTGCATGCTGCACTCTCCACTGTCTGGCACTGGCAAAGGGAAGCCCACTGGAGAAAGAGGGTGTTGATGCAGCTGCACAGACCCCAGATGATGAATCCAGTAGTGAGTCAGAAGAGGAGCATGGTGAGGAGAACACTGAGGGTGCGGAGCCGATGATCTCCAGGGAGGCAGGGTCACCAGGGATGCCTTAATCCAACAGCTAGGCTCCAAATAAGAGCTACCACCTCATGCCAGGCTGCCGCCACCATGTTGGATCGCAAAAATGACCCTTTCCTTGGCCTCCAAGATACATTCAGTGCCTGTGAAATAAAGTTTCGAGCTACCCACGTCCAGCATTACATAATGGCCTACCCTCCACCTACAAAACTAATGAAGCATACTCAGGCAAATAACACAAAAACAAATGAAATTTAATGTTGGGACTCATATTATTGAACAGAACAATATTTGGTGCTGTTGGTCACACCAGTAAAAAAAGAAAAACAAAATGGCAGAACAAAAGGTCACCTGTGACCAGTCCCTCTTGTGCTTAAGGTGCTTTAAACTTATGTTTACAGGTGCTACGTCTTGGTGCTTCCCCATCGCTGGCACCGGCATTGGAGACAACCTGCTCACTCTGCTGTCTTGTTGGCCTTGATGACCTTGATGACAAGCTCCAAGACCATCTGCTCGTACTGGGAGAGGATGAGGAGGTGTGAGGGTCCTCTGCCAGTCCGTGACCTCCCAATAGTGTTATGGGATGTCTTCTCCTGAAGGGGCCAGGGGGCCATTGATTAGTCCACTCTCTACCTGCAGCACCATTGCAGCCTGGCCAATCCCAGCTGAGGAGCACCTTGCAGGGCAAATCTGAGTCCTGGCCCTTGAGCCGCAAGGCACTCAGTCCAAGCAGCCAAGGCTCACCCCCTTGGCCAGCTCCGGCGCATTGATAGTTGGCACTCAGACTCTAACATCCCTGAGCTTCACGGGGGGGGGGGGGGATGGCTAGCCCAAAACAATTCAACACACTGACCCATGCCAACACGGTACTCACCCTTCTTGAGCACAGCAGGTCATTGAAGCGCCTCCGGCACCACACCCAGGTGAGCCGCACCACGTCACAGCTGCTCACCTGGGCTGCCACCTCCTCCCGGATCCTCTTTGTGAGGTGCGGTGGTCTCTTCCTCCCACCTCTGGGGACAAGGGTGTCCCTTCTGGGAGTTGTCTCCTCCAGGAGGGCAGCGAGGTACTCGTTGGAAAAACCGAATTGCCTCCCAACCTCGCCTCCCACCTGGTCTCTGCGTCCTCGTATGCAACCATGTCGCTGCTGCAGCTCCGATACAAGCAGCCTCCCTGGGGCTGCCTGCACCTTTTCTGAAGCTTCTCCTTCAGTCGACTATCCAACCTTTGGAAATCAGCGACCTCGCTTTAGGTGAGGTTACCCATTGTCACGTTGGTGCGTTTTCAGGTTTTATTTTGTCGTCTTGTACTTCTAGAAATCACCACAGTTAAATTATTCTGAAACCTATTCCTTTGGAAGTTGTCTCCCGTTACATCCTGTTGTTGGGCCACATGATATTCTCTTTTACCATTTCCATTAGAAATATAAAAAAGTCCTTCACTTTTTACCGATTCTCGAGGCGCTGGGTGAATACATAACTTAAAAACACAAGCACTGCAGAAAGAATATCCTGTGTTTATGTGTGGACTCCTTCACAGCATCAGGCTGCATTACAAGTGCTTCATTGATCTTTTTTTAAATAAAGCAAAGACTTAAAATACTTCTGGGTTAAAATAGCCCATGCCTGTGTTTCTCAAGCAACGCATTTAAATGGAATATATTTCATCTGTAAGAAGCTGACATGTTTGATAGATTTTCCATGAATTAGTAAAAGAATCATGTTATGCCAGTCTTACAATATAGGAACTACAATTTGATTTCTGAAAATCAATTTGTTTGGTTTCAACAATCTTTCAGCTGCTAAATAAAACAATCTTTGTGTGTCTCGAATATCTTCTTTCAGAGGCAAATCCATTTACTTGAGCTGGTATTTTTAATGGAAAGAAGGAGGGTGGCATGAGGCAGGTTGTGGGATGGGGGGTACTTCCTGCAATGCGTCAGTTTGTGCAGACATTACTTTGGAGATATTTGCGGTTTGCTTACTTGGTAATTTTGTGCCACAGCTTCCTACTGTCTGACGAAATGTCGCTTCTCAGACTGCTGATCTCCTTCCTTGCGAATGAAATGTAGGCCTGCACAAGATAGCAATTGTATGGATGAAATAATTGAGGAGTAAAGATGAGTGGTAGTGTACAGCAAGACCAGCCACTGGGAAATGTGCAAGCCATGAGTCCCAATAAAACACACTTTATTTCTCAGTGAAATGTATTGACAAAATATAATAGCGTCCTGACCAATACTTAACTTCTCATCCAACATTACTAAAACACATTGGGCAGAATTTTGCCCTCGGATAGTGCGCGGGCCCCACCGACAAGCAATAGTAAATCAGCCGACCCCTGCCATCGAAACGGGGCCCGCCCGCCGCCATTTTGAGTGGGCGGGCCAATTAAGGCCCGCCCAGCGGCCTGCCCAATGGGAAGCGCTATGCGCTTCCTGTGCGGGGAGGGGGGGCGGTGGGGGGTGGGGGTTGGTGGTGGGTGGAGGGGAGGGATTCCCCATCTGTCAAAGTGCACTGTTTCGCGCATGCGTGCGAAAGATCGCACTGCTCCCTGAGACAAAGTCCTGCCTCAGGGAGAGTCGTGACAAGTAAGTAAAGTCTAAAAATAGAAAAATATTAAAATTATTAACATGTCCCACTTAAAATTTATTACATTTTTTAAAAACGGACATGAAACTTCATTTTGCCAGTGGATGAAGTTTCATGAATAATCTGGAGCCCTCTGGGGCTCCTGGCCTGCCCACCAGCCTTAAGGTTGGCCGGACAGGTCTTAATTACCCTGTCAATGGCCTCAATTGGCCATTGACAGGTCGGTGGGCGGACAGCTGATTTCACTGTCCGCCCACCTTCCTAAAGATTTAAATGGCCCGGGATGACGTCGGGGATTCCTCCTGATGTCATCCCGTGTCATTTTCCACTCGGCGAGCAGGCCCCACCCCCAAATCACCGATGGGAAAATCCTGGCCGTTTTCATATTGCTCTTCGTGGGAGCTTGCTGTGCACCAATTGACTCCCACATTTCCTACATTACAACAGTGACTACACTTCAAAAGTCCTCTTTGGCTGTAAAGCAGTTTGGGATATTCTGAGGTCATGAAAAGCACTGTAAAAATGCAAGCTGTGCTTTTTTTGTTGCTAAGATGTGATTAATTTTTCTTTTCTTTTGTTTGGTATGAGAACAGAAAGTCAGAAGTCCAGCAGGAAATGGGCAGTGAGGAAAACCCTGCAAGTATTGTTACACTCCCCAGAGCTCCTTGAAACCATTGACATGCTCTTGGGGATCCCCTATCCTAACTTATGAAAGACATTTATTAAAAGGTAAATGTTGCTATCATGGGAGAATATAAATTTTATCAGTATATAACAGCAGGAGAATGTGTTGTTGTAGTCAATAACTATCACCAATGTCAAGCAAAGATTATTTTTAATGACCGGGAATGAATTGATTACGCTTCAGGAGTGGGGTGATGATTATTTGTACATGCTGAGGGTGGAATTTAAACATTTTTCCTTCGATATAGTGTCCCAGTAGAAAATAAATAATTCATTGGGAATATATTTTGTAAAATTAATAAACAGCCTCCCTGGCCCACCAGAATTACATTACTTGTAAAAATTGTACAATCCTTTCAATATTTAGTTCCATTTGCATTATATAATTTCTAAACCCAACGATTGTCTAAACAATTTCTGTAAACGTTTTATTGTTGACTCTAAATGCACTGATCTGTAAAATAATTTTGGACATTTCCACATTTCCTGCATTGTAGTACTGTACAAGATTGAACCTGAACACATATAATGGGGCACAATAGTTCATTGTGGAAGGACCTATGGAGGTGACATTAGTCTGTAGTAACATGACACAAGCAATAGTAAATCAGCAGATTGTTTTATATCACTCTTAATTTTTTTTCTTCAATATCAGTGGGAAAGAAATGGCAGTGTGATGTAAAATGGGTTGCTGATTTGCTAAGACCTTGGGCGGAACCATCCCAGATTTGCAGTAAATGTGGTGGCGTGTGGGTAAAACAATGTTTCACCCTCCAGCTGCAAAGGTGGCTTTTCACATGTATCGTCCCAAACACGCCGCCTTAACAATGCATTCCCGGCAAACACGCCATTTCCATGGCGGGTGGGCTCTCATTCACCTGCCACCCATCACCTTGCCGCTTCATCACGCCGGGCGTCATATTTAAAATCTAGTCGTGTGCACACCTCACTATGCTCCCAGCCCACGACTGCCATGTGGAAGACATGGCCCTGAAAGGCAAGAGGACTGCACCCTCCCCCCGGTTTAGTGACGCGTCCCTCGAGCATCTTTTGGACGCCATGGTGGCCTGCCGTGATGTCCTCTACCCTGCTCTGGCTGCAGGATGAGCATCTGCATCACCAATCCAGCATGGGAGGCGCTGGCAGTGGCGGTCAGTGCCATCCAGTGCTGCTACAGGATGGATGGGATCATCCGTTCCACCAGGGTAACCCTCTCTTCTCATCACTCACAACTCCCATGCTCACAAACCCATCACACACCCACAAGGATCTCACACCTCAAGAGTTAACACCACTAATCTCACACACATTCTCACATCTCCATCCTCTCGAGCTTGCGTCCTCGTCCTGTCCATGGCTCTGCTCACCACACAAACATTCATGTGTCCTGCTCATACTTTCTGCATCTGTTTCCATGCAGAGGAGCCCACTCACATCAGCAGGAAGAGGTCCCAAACCGGAGGTGGAATGGCCCACATGAGGCCCCTCACTCATTTTGAAGAGCGTGCCATTGTGCTGAGTAGTGAGGAGGTGGACCCTGTCGGCGGTGATGGCGGGGTTGTTGGTGAATGCCCATCTGAGGATCTTTCACCACCTCATCCCTCTCTCAACGCAACTTTGAGTGCTCTCGCTCCTGCTTTTGACTCTGGTGCTGTGCACAAATTATCTCTACTTTGGTTCACAGGGAGCTCTGCCAAGCAACCGACACCCTCAGGCAGCCAGTCCCTCAGCTCCATCCATGTCCTCATCTCCAGCCAAGAGGGCACTTCCTCCATTGAAGAGTTGGAAATAAGCAGCTTGGAAGCACCATCACAGCACTTACCCACACTCTCCAACAGCACAGAGACACACACCTCAGTTGGACTTAGATCTAGAGCAGGCTCAAGTTCACAATCTGGTGGTCACCGCATGCACCCACATGTCCATAGCAGAAGGAGGCAGGTTTATGCGTGCTCCCTGGCACCCAGAGAACTCTGGGGAAGAGGCATCTGTGAGGTCCGAGTCAGATAACGTACCTCTGGATTCGGCCTTCCAACTCATCCTGGAGAGTCAGCAGAAGGCATGGGAACATCACGCAGAGCTGTTGGAAGCCCTTAACAGAGTGACACGTGAGTCGGAGGAGTGTATCTGCCTGCTCTCTGATGAAATGGTTCCCACATGTGCTTGTGTAGAGGTCTCCGTGGGGAGGATGGTGGATGCCATGAAGACCCTGGTCCAGCAGAACACAGAGATGCACGCAGACTTGCACTCCATTGCGGGATCCACAGGTGAGTTCCACCAGTGGCAAAGTGAGAGGGAAACAGGACACCCGAGGTCCCAACAGGTGCTCCTTCCTCTCAAGGAGTCAGGCTGGGGCCCCAGGCACCCGAACGGAGGAGGAACTCACTCCCTAACAGCACTGTGGGTGTACCTACTCCACATGGATTGCAAGAAGGCAACTCACCAGTCATCCATTTCCTTTGCCCCATCACGGTTGACCCCCCGGCATCACCTTCCACCTCCGCTCCATGATCTGCAAGCCTGAACCCTTTTCTTCGGGGATGTCCTGGTGAATGTGCACGTTCCCTCCCTTCCCGAAAATCGTACCCCCATCCACATTAACGCCCCCCGCCCCCGACCTCCTCCTTCCCACCCCCAGGGTCTGCGTTTGCCTCTGCCCTTGCCATCCCTTCTATTGCTACTGTCAAACCCTTACCATCCCACCCTACGGCCTCACTCTACCTTGGTCATTCTCACCATTCCCTCATACCATGCCCACCTTCAGCTCGCTCCCCAGGAAGTAGTCATAGACCCATCAGACCCCTCCTTTGCATGTTCACCTGAACAGACCCCCTCTGGATCCCTTCCCCTGGAACCCCTTGCCCCCTCCAAACACCTACCCCCCTGGAACCCCTTCCCCCGCACCCTAATCCTCCCACCCACCCACCCCTCCAGAATTCCACCCCGCCCACCTCCCCCCCCGCCCCCCCCCAACCCCCCCACCACCCGGCCTAGTCCCTCCTCCTTCCTGACTCCCTCAGGCACCCTTATTTCTTGCGTCATCCTTAGTCCTTCCATCCTTCCGACTCCCTCCTTCAGCCTTTAGCCTTCCTCCAGCCTCACTTCTTCCTCCAGCCTTACTCCTTCCTGACTCCCTCAGACACCCTTACTTCTTCTTGCAGCTTTACTCCTGCCCCCTTCCTGAGTCCTTCCTCCATCTTTACTCCCTACTCTCTCCACACTCCTTCATCCCCCAGGTCTTCCTCTCCTTTCCTTCCTCTCCCTGGACTCCCCCCACTCTCTGCACTCCTTCTTCCCCCTGAACTCCTTCCTCATTCTTCACTCCTTCCCTGTCCAAACTCTTACACCTTCCACCGACCTTACAGCTAACTCCCGAGTTGCCATCTTATCCCCTGTTACACCCTCCTCCTCCTGTAACCCCTCCTCACTCCTAACCTCCCCCCGCTGACACCTTCTCTCCATCCCTCCCAACCTCACCCCCTGATACTTCCTCCTCTCCCAGTTGATCCCAGACCTTCCTCTCCACCCTCTTAACCATCATCCGTTGTGAGCATCAATGATGACTTTCCAACTTCTGTGAGCTGCTTTGCAGCAGAGTCATGTCCATGAGAATCCACCCAACATGCCATGCACATTCCTCCAGTGTGTGGTTGGCATCGGGCTCCAGCATCTGCTGCTCCTCGGATGTTTGCGATGTGAGCAAGGCCCTGGAGGTAAGTCCCGACTTCTGCACATCACAGCTGTTAAGATGTGTTCTGCACCAATGTATTTTCCCGCCAATGTGGTGGATGATTCAGCAGGGGGTGACGAGTCTGGCAGGCTATCCTTATAATGACATGATGATGCATTACAGTGAGGTTCCCGACCTCAGATGGTGGCTGAGCAGACGATTGCAAACCGATTTTTGGCCTTCTCGCCATATTGTCCGCTCAGGCCACCGAACATGCCTAACGCCGGCGGGCACGGAAAATTCCACCTCTTGCTTTATCCATTGGCGAAAACCAGTTTCACTCCCTTATATGTTAGACATTTTCACTGTTGTTTGGAATAGGGTGAACATGCTTGAAAAAGCCTGGGACTCAAAACAGGATATGGTCAAACAATAGATAATCAATGGAGTTTCCCCTGGGGTCTCCAGGGAGAGATGGATTGGATAATTTGGTACTGCATTGATTCAGTTCCTGTGTTATCTGATCTAAGCTGGGATAATGGTGCTAGTGTAATGGTAGGTTCTAATTGTCTAGGATTTGTGCTCCTGTTTACAGTGATCTTTGTCGAAAAGGGCAAAAGGATAGATTTTAAATCAGTATAATGTTGTGCTCCCGAGTGATTCTGGCTTCAACAATCTGCTAACACATTATTGCTTACATGTGAAGAATGGTTGCTAGATTAAGTGCTGTAGGGCTGACAGCATGTGTCAAATCATACCTTAGAATAAGCTTGAATATATTTTTCCTACCTCATTCTGCTGATTTTGTGAGTACATTGATGAATCTGACATGGTGTTGCTCAGGGTTGCTTTGAAGGAACAGAAACCAGTGAATGGATAAAGAGCAAGGCAGGGGACAAAAAAGGGGTGCAGGAGACGGATTTAGTGAGATTTGAAGCAGACCATGTTAAGTAGAAAGGCTGATAAAACAAGTTGAAGCAAGTACATGTAACAAGCATTCCCATTACTGTTGCAACTGAACTCGTTGATTTCAATCTATTGAGAGCATTAGCATTATTACCAACTCAAGGATTTTAATGCTGCAGAAACTGGACATCTGAGCACTGGCTTTAATCATTGACTGTTGTTTTTCAAAACATGCTGTATGAGTGTTTTCAGCTTTTTTATATTCAAGGATTTCAAAATCCAGTAAGTTGCCATTGTCATTGGTCTACAGATTTTTAAAATTAATTTATGGATGTGGGCATCGCTGGCTAGGCCAGCATTTATTGCCCATCCCTAGTTGCCCTTGAGAGGTGGTGGTGAGTTGCCTTCTTGAACCGTTGCAGTCCATGTGGAGTAGGTACACCCACAGTGCTGTTAGGGAGTGAGTTCCAGGATTTTAACCCAGCAACAGTGAAGGAAAGGTGATATAGCTCCAAGTTAGGAGGGTGAGTGGGGCTTGGAGGGGCACTTGCAGGTGGTGGTGTTCCTATATGTCAGCTGCCCTTGTCTTTCTAGATGGAGAGGTTGTGGGTTTGGAAGGTGCTGTCTAAGGAGCCTTGATGAATTTCTGCAGAGCATCTTGTAGATGGTACACTGTGTGCTGGTGGTGGAGGGAGCGAATGTTTTTTGAAGGTTTGCCAATCAAGCAGGCTGCTTTGTCCTGAACGGTGTCAAGCTTCTTGAGTGTTGTGGGAGCAGCACTCATCCAAGTGGAGAGTGTTCCATCACACTCCTGACTTATGTCTTGTAGATGGTGGACAGGCTTTGGGAGTCAGGAGGTGAGTTACTTGCCGCAGGATTCCTAGCCTCTGACCTGCTCTTGTAGCCACAATACTTATATGGCTAGTCCAGTCCAGTTTCTGGTCAATGGTAACCCCCATGATGTTGCAGGTGGGGAATTCAGCAATGGTAATACCACTGAATGTCAAGGGACAATGGTTAGATTCTCTCTTGTTGGAGATGGTTATTGCCTGGTACTTGTGTGGCATGAATGTTACTTGCCACTTGTCAGCCGAAGCCTGGATATTATCCCCGTCTTGCTGCATTTGCACATGGACTGCTTCAGTTTCTGAGGAGCCATGAATGCTGCTGAACATTTTTCAATAATCAGAAATCATCCCCACTTCTGAGGTTTTTCTTTATTCATTCATGTGATGAGGGCCTGATGTGTTGTATATGGATTTTTAAAAGGAATTTGATACAATGCCACACAACAGACTTGTGAGCAAAATTTCAGGTCATGGAATGAAAGGGAAAGTAGGCACTCGGATAAGAAATTGCCTGAGTGACAGGAAACAGAGAGTAGTGATAAATGGTTGTTTTTCAGATTGGAGGAAGGTCTGTAGTGGAGGTCCCCTGGGATCAGTGTTAGGACCCTTGCTCTTTCCAATGTGTATTAATAACCTAGGCAGTGGTGTAAAGGCATGATTTCAAAATTTTCAGATGATCCCAAGATTGGAAATGTGGTCAGTTGTGATGAGGATAGTCTTGAACATCCAAAGGACATAGACACGTTGGTAGATTGGGGAAACAAGTGGCAGATGCAGTTCAATGCAGAGAAGTGTGTGGTGATTCATTTTGGCAGGAAGAATATGGAGAGGCTGCATAAAATAAAGAGAGAGCCTCTAAAGGAGGTATAGGAACAGAGGGACCTCGGTGTATCCGTACATAGGATATCCGGTCACTGAAGGTGGCAGGGCATGTTGAGAGAGCAGTTAAAGCATACAGTAGCTTAGGTTTTATTAATAGGAGATTGAGTACAAGAGTAAGGAGGTCATGTTGAACTTGTATAAGACACTCATTAGGCCTCACCTGGAGTACTATGTCCAGTTCTGGGTGCCATTCTTGAGGAAGGATGTGGAGGCATTGGAAGGAATAATGAGGAGATTCACAAGAGTGATTCTAGGGATAAAGAACTGTAGCTATGAGGATAGATTGGTAGATTGAAGAGATTGGGACTCTTTTCCTTGGAGAAAAGAGGGCCGAGAGGAAACTTGATTGAGGTAGTCAAGATCCTGAGGTGTATGGACAGGGTAAATAGTGAGAAACTGTTCCCACTCAAGAGAGCATCAAGAACTAGAGGGCACAGATTCAAAGTAATTGACAAAAGTAGTAAATGTGAAGTGAGGAAATATTTTTTTCACCCAGAGGGTGGGTTTCAGTCTGGAATGAACTTCCTGAAGGGGTGGTGGAGGCAGGTTCGATCGAGGCATTCAAAAGGAAATTGCATTGCTACCTGAAAAGAAAAATGTGCAAGGCTACAAAAGAGCGGGAGTGGGTGGAATGCTCTTTCAGAGAGCCAATGCACACTCAATGAGCTGAATGGCCTCCTTCTGCACTGTAAAGATATTGTGATATTGTGATACTGTCATTATTGCCCATCCCTAATTGCCCTTGAGGGTGGTGAGCTGCCTTCTTGAATGTTGTAGTCCATGTGCTGTATGTATACTGTTAGGAAATAGAAGTAGTTTAAGGAAGTTATATTGGTATTTGTAGGTGTTAGGGATGAGTTTTAGCTTTAAAGTTTAAGTTTGATTTGTATTTCTGTATCTCTGTTAAGAGAGGTCAAATTGAGTTTTAGTTTCACTTTAAAAAGGTGCCTGCATTTCTGATGAGTTTTTTTGATGGCTGTTGCAGCTAGATTAAGCAAACAAGAGTAGAAGAATTGGGCTGTTGCTTAGCAACAGGAGGCCACAGAGGCAGGTCCTTCCCACAGACACACACACAGAAGAGGAGACACAGCAGTTTGGAGTTCAGTTGGTTTTTGAAAGTTGCTGCCAGGAGAGACTGGAGCAAAGGGGACAGATAGCTGGTCCCAAGCTGAAGAAAAGACCCCAAAATCCAGGGGATTGGAACAGGAGGGAGTCCCAAATAGACATTCAAGTCAAATTAAGGACAGGAACCTGGACAAGGTCCTATTAATGAAGTTAAGAATGAGGGGCAAAGAGAAAGGCTCCAAGCTTCAGATTCAAAGAGGCAAAAGCTGTAGGAAGCAGATTTAAAGCGAGAACAGCTTGCAAGTGGCAAGAAGGTCCAAAGAGATGGCTGAAGGCCTGTAACTCTTTGCTATGGACATGTGAAAAGGTGGTACTGTTGATGGCTGAGTTGGCGAGAGAGAGTGCGTGGAAGGCAGCTTGAATGCATGTGGTGACACAGGGAAGAGGAACATCAGAAGGAGAGTTCGAAACCCTGGAGGTGAACCCTTGCAGAAGGCATCCGAGAGAAAGCGTTGGTTTGGGACAAAATTCCAAGGTGGGTCCTTAGAGAGTGGAGATTGGGAACCCTTGTGTGAAAGATGGAGTTGGGTGAGACTGAGACAAGTGTCTGGGGTGAGTTGAGGTGATGAGCATCTGGTTGAGGCGGAATGTGGTCAGACAAAACCACATTTGGTTTTGGAGTGTGGTGTCTCTGACTGCAGGTCACCATAGGTGTACATAGACTGTGAACAATAAATTATAAGAAAGTGTTTGTAACTTGTGTTATCCTTACAAATCTGTATATATCTGTAAAGATTTGGTTGTGGATGAAGGAATATTGTAATATAGTTCATCTTTTCTTGTTGAACAAATGTTTTATTCTTTTGTTAAAAGCTCCTTAGCTGGCTCCTGGGACTCTGTTCAGTAGCTACTCTCCAAGTATCTAATCAAACAAAATAAATGATAGGATCTATCAAGCTGGGTTCCACTCTGGGATCAGGATTGTTCAGGGATAAACTCAGCTGGGATCCTAACAACACCCACAGTGCTATTGTGTAGGGAGTTTCAGGATTTTGACCCTTATACTGGAAGGAAAGTCATTGATGAAGCAACTGAAGATGGTTGGGCCTAGGACACTACCCTGAGGAACTTCTGCAATGATATACTGGAGCTGAGATGATTGACCTCCAACAACCATAGCCATCTTCATTTGTGCTAGGTATGACTCCAACCAGTGGAGAGTTTTTCCTTGATTCCTGTTTTGCTAGGGCTCCTTAATCAAATATTGCCTTAATATGAAGGGAAGTCACTTTCACCTCACCTCGTGAGTTCAGTTCTTTTGTCTGTGTTTGGACCAAGGCTGTAATGAGCTCAGGAGCTGAGTGGCCCTGGTGGAACCCAAACAGTGTCGGTGACAGTGACTAGGCTACTGCTAAGCAAGTTGCGCTTATAGTACTGTTGATGAAATCCCCACTCCATCACTTTACTGATGATCGAAAGTAGACTGATGGGGTGGTAATTGGCTAGGTGCTTTTGGTGTGCAGGGCAAACCTGGGCAATTTTCCACATCGCTGGGTAGATGCCAGTATTGTAGCTGCATTATACTGTGGTGGGATTTGAACTGTGATCCCCAGAGCATTACCCTGGGTCTCTGGATCACCAGTCACAACACCACTACCCCATTACCTTGTTGCACATAAGGTCAATTGGGAGAGAGACTTCAGAAATTTCGGTGGGTACCAACTGGGATATGGAACAGAAGCAGGTAAATGGATTTGGAGTATAAATCAGCCATGATCTAACTGAATTGTGGTTTTGGCTTGAAGGGACAGAATGGACCACTCCTGGTTCTAGCCAAATCTGTGACCATGTTTGAATCACTCCCATCAACTTTACTGACCTATGGAAAGTGTGGAGGATCCCAGTTAAAATTCAAAGGTCATTAACTACAAAAGGAGAAAAGATGTTTAAATACAAACATACGAATTAGGAGCAGGAATAGGCCAGTTGGCCCCTCGAGCCTATTCTGCCATTCAATAAGATCATGCCTGATCTGATTGTCACCTCAACTTCACATTTCCACCTACCTCCAATAACCTTTCACCCCCTTAAATTGAAGGAGATGCCTAATATTTCTGCATTCAAATGTTGACATTTGTATGTTCTATGGCTAGTCATAATTATCTCTTAAAAACACATCAATTTAAAACTTGACAGCAAAGTAGTACCATGCAGCTGGCTGCAGCATTCAAATATTAGCTGTTACCACTGAAACACTTATTGAACTCTTGGTGTTTCATTTCAACCAATTAAGTAGGCAAGATTGCTTTGCATTATATTGCTTAATTAGCACAGATTGTGAAAAGAAAATCAGCAACAGTACAAACCATTGACAAAAGGAAGCCACCTTCAGAGAAAGTGAAGCAGTCAGCAGGATTTAGCTTGTGTGCTCTTGAGATGATGTGGGCTGATATCAAGTCCTACGAGCTCACAGCTGCCTACGTATAGTTTTGCATAAATTTGACAGAGATTTGTGTTTTCCTGTACAATTGGAAGGAGAAAGATGACAGTAGCTCTAAGAATTCCCTTTCCCACTCTTTTCGGGGACAATTACGTTCATATTAAGGAATGGCAGTGTGTCATATGTGAACAATTTCAAGAAAAAGCTAAAAGTCTGCACATGCAGAACCACCTCAGCACAGCTTCTTCAATAATAATTTGTGTACAGTGGCTTTGGTGCAGTAAGATGTTTCGAGGCCCTTCACATAGAGGTGACTGGAGTGTTGGAAACTTAGGATTGTGAGTTTAATGATTTGGAAAGCTTTTAAAGGACCATCATCTAAAAAAACAATCTGAAGGGTAGGTTTTTGTTCACAAAAACAGTGTGATCCTGACAATGACATGGATTATTAAATCATTGTCATGACCTTCTACTGGGCCTCCTCTATCTCGAAGCATAAAAAAAGGTTTGCTAAATAGTAATCATGAGAGGATTTGTCCCTTTGAATGATTTTAAATGTGTCTACAGATTGCACCTTTATGGAAGTAGGTTTATTCTTTATGTTATCAGAATAATTGCCTGACCCTCTGTGATCTTAACATTTCAAAGCTGCTTGGGGAACAGGCGACACGGGCATATTTTTATGTTTGTGTGCCAATTCAATTAGAGGAAAAGAATATTCCAAGGTGAAGAAAGGAGGGAGGGGGTGCAGTGGTCAACTACCAATCACCCATTTATTGCTTAGAAAGTGTGACCAGCAGAGGAAAATCTGGTGGGACACTGGACACCAGTTAGCCTGTTTCAATTCTTAAGTCAGCCCTTTAAAGGAATCATCAGCAGACAAATCGGAGGCAGTTTAAATATGTCAGTTGGTATTCTATTCTGGTTGTAACTTTCAGGAGGATGGGTGGAATGCACAAAGTGTATATGCTAGTCCCACGGTTTTCCAGGTGTGGAGTGCTCCAACCAGCAGCCCCTAAAGGGATTGCTGAAGACTGCACAGAAGAGGTTAAGCTTTTGCTTTTTTTAAAAGAGACACTTTTGTGGGGCTGGGAGGAGTATACATGTTGCTCCTGGCGGCGCAGAGATCTTCCAGCTTGCTGCCAGCAGGTTTTCCCTCCCTGTGATCTGTTCCCCTCCCCCCCCATCTGGCCCGACCAACTGAATGACTCCCATGCACATGCTAAACTGGCAAGTTGCAAATTATAAACACATTTTCTTTTCTCAAAGTTGAGAAAATGAAAACAATTCACAGAAAAGGGAAAGAGAGATTTTGCATCTACACATTGCCTTATTACATATCGCAGAAACATGGGCTTCATAGAGGAGTAATTTAAAAAATCATCTTTGAATATTGCGCTGCATGAACAAAAGAAACTAGACGGAAAATTTGTGGTTTTAGTTGGAGAGAGATAAATGGTGAGGCATCTCTGGAAAAAATGTTCATCCTACTTTCTGTGTGTGAATAATGCCCCCCATTGGCAGTGGGTGTCATGGCGTATGGGGGGGTCAATATGGCGGGAAGGCCAAAAATTGGTTTCACGTTGTGTGAAACCAGCTTGTGATTGTCCGCTCCGCTCGCCAATGGCCGCTTTCCCCACTGTCTAACGTCAGTACATAATTATATTGCATTTCCATCTCATCATCTTGCCTGCTTCTGGAATCATCCCCCCAACATCAAATTTACCTCCCACATTGGCATGACTTCAGGACGACGTGATTCACAACAGCATTTAAAAGGCGTGCACCCGGCAAGCTGAACTTTGAGGGAAACTCAGAGACGAGTGAGCACTAATGATGTGCAACACTCACACGTGTCATCCATTTGACTTCAAGGAAGAGGCGCCGTGCATTCAGGCGAAAGCACAAAGTCGCTTTCTCTGCTTGGCTAGCAGTGTGGTGCCGGGGCAAGGGCTGCCCTGTGTTTGGGGCGATGTGAGGTGGGGGGTGGTGGGGGGGTGGTAAGGCAGAGCAGTCTGGTGGTAGTGCACAAGCACATATGGCGGGCGGGAGGGAAGCGGCCGCAAATTAGGGAAACCTTGTATAAAGTGAGCAGCTGAGACAGTTCAGGCACAGCTACGTTGACATGCTTGGAGTCGGTCCTCCAGCTTATCCACTCCAGCCAACACAGAAGCATGAAAGTGCCACCAAATGCTCCTGAACTTTTCACCCTTCGGGCGTAGGCTGCAAATTAATGAGCTGCAGAACAATTGGACAACTGGGCGAGTTGTACAATCTCCTTGCTAAAGCTGGCCATGGAAAAGTCACTGCTGGAGGTGCTCACAGTTCCTTGCAATGTCATCATCCAGGTTTGGACCAGTCACCCCCATGGTTCAAGCTAACAGTGCAGCCTTGCAGTGTGGGTTAGGAGAATGCCTGCACCTCAGCTGAGAGCACAACATGCAGTCCAGTGGCCGAAGCTGCCACCAATCGGTAAGGTGGGGAGGGGCAGAGGTGGGTGGATTTTGGGCAGCCATGCAGTACAGTAAACTCTGGCCATCCAAGTGGTGGCCAACACTCTCCAGCATGCATGAAAGGGCCTTGAGATGGAGTCGGAGCTGCACAAGTAGCCATGAGAGGTCCATAGGAGACCAAAGCTAACTCACGTGTTGCTCTCTTTTATCCAGCAGGAGGATTACATCAGCAGCATGGAGCCTGTTGAGCTAGCTGTATGCCTCATGGCTTACAGGGAGCGGAGACAAAGGAGAAGAGAGTGACAGAGGTACCTGGCTGGATATAGGGAGGAGTAGCACGCTCAAGAAGAAGGGGCGGCTGGGGCTCCTGCTCATGCCGCTGAAGAGCCACAGCGAACCATCGCGGGTCTGTGTCCAGCTAGGCTCAGGGTGTACAGACATCACTTGTCAATCCCTGCAGATGACCGAGAATGAGTGTCACTGAAGACAGCGCTTGTCTAGGGAACTGGTGGGTCACATATACCACCTGCTGCAGGATTTGGCACCATGGGAACTTGGAAGGCATCTACTGCCAGTGGCCTTGAAAGTGATCACGGCACTCAATTTATACACCAGTGTCTTCTTCCAGGGGTCCACAGGTGACCTCTGTGGGATCTCGCAAGCCTCCACACACAAGTGCATCTAGGAGGTCACGGGTGCTATCTTCACAAAGGCACACAACTTTGTGCATTTCGACTGGGATCAGGCAAGCCAGGAATCAAGAGCGCTGGGACTTGTGCAGATCTCTGGTTTTCCACAGGTGCAGGGTGCCATCGACTGCACTCATGTGGCACTTAGATCTCTGTGGTAACAAGCAGTGTAGTATGTGCATCGCAAGAGCTTCCACTTGCTGAATATTCAGCTAGTCTGCGACCACAGGAAACACATCCTGCAGGTCTGCGCAAGATTCCCAGGGAGTGTCCTTGACTCTTACGTTCTAAGGAGGTTTCAGATGCCTGACATCTTCCAGGGTCCATAGAGGCTGCAGGGTTGGCTCCTCAGGGACAAGGGCTACCTGCAGAGGATGTGGCTGATGATGCCTACCCAGCGGCCTCAGACTGCAGCAGAGAGAAGGTATAATGAAGCTCATGCTGCAAATTGTACTTTGGTGGAGCAAACCATTTGGCTGTTGAAAATGAAGTTTTGGTGCCCAGACCGGTCTGGTGGAGCTCTGCAATATAGTCCACAGAGGGGGTCACACATCATTGTGCCCTACACAACCTGGCGCTGCAATGGGGGGAAGAGCTGCAAGTCTCCCCCAGTGAGGAGGATGAGACCCTTGAAGGCGAGGGTTGGGGTGATGAGGTCATCGCATTGTCCAGACGAGGCAGGTGCGCTTGGGAGGAGCTCATAGCCATTAGATTTGTGGAGGATTATGATGACATGTAATGAGGAGACTCCATAGATTGTCACACTGCATCTGTGAACGTTTGACTCCTGTCTAGCTAATGGCAGTGCACACACACCCTCTATGATAAGGCTCCTATCATAGAGACACAGCAGATGCTCATACTCCTACATTCCAGGAGGATGATGATGACATGGGGACACTCCATAGATCCTCACAAAGCTTATGTGAATGTCTGATTCCTGTCTCGCTGATGGCAGCTTGCTTGCGCTCTGTGAACTGGGTCATATCATGGAGATGCAGCAGGGAAACTTTAATTTCCCTTGGCCATAGGGTATCCTTTGTGAGCTGAACCCTTCAGGACCACACTGTCACCAGACACAGATGCTGGTGAGATGTGGGACCAGAGGTATGACCGAGTCCAGAGGCTCCTCATCTGACTCAACTCAGCGGTTTTCTGGCCTCCAGCAGTCCTTTGAGTGCCAGAAACCTGGATGTGCAATGTGCTCAACAGATTGTGAACCCAAGGCTACTCTAGAACTAGGTCCCACCAATGTGTTTGTCCCTGCGCTGGTGGACCGTGTGGGTAAGCGCGGTGACTGCTCTTTAATTAATGTGTCATCAGATTTTTCTTCCAAGTTATCTCTGGGGCTTGAGTCGAGGACCTGGCTCGTGGACCCTCTTGGCTGCTTCCCAGATGTGCATGCGAAAGCAAGGAGAGATAGTTAGTTCATGGTAGGGGACTGCAGAACAAGGGAACTCACTCATAGCATGGTTATCTGATGGATGTTGCACAGCTGGATGCTTTCTTGCTTGAGCACCGCCGACCTCAACATCAGCACAGGAATGGTCCAGATTGTCGCTGGCCAGCTGGATGACTCTATTTTCAAATTCTGTGAGGACCTTGATGTCAGGCATTCCCCTCCTAGTCTGTGACCTCTCCCTTTTGTTGTGTGCCAGCTTGTCCTGCATGAATGCAGATGGAGAGAGTGTAAGCAGGACGTCTGCCAGGTCAGATGAGAAGGATGCCTGGCATATGTAGGCGCTGAGTGGTGCCATGGTGGGATAAGGACATGATCCGCAGGCAGATGAATGTGTGTGTGAGAGAGTGAATGGTGATTTCCCTTGAACAGTGAGTGAGATCCCTGTGGATGTTTGATGGGTTTGTGACCGTGTGAATTGAAAGTAATGAGAAGAGTGACTTATCCTGGCGGAACAGAGATCATTCATGCTCTTTCAGCACTGGGTGGCTGTCCTCTTTTGCAGGGTGTTGGCGCTGACCAGCACGATCACAGTTTCCAGGCTGGATTCGTGACCTTCCTTATTGGCCTGCACCCAATGTGGAGGTAGAGGGCTTCACAGTGGGCCTCCACAGTGCCCAGTAGGTGCCCAAGGGAAGTGTTTCTAAATTTGGGGGCAGCCTGTTTCCTCCCTTTGGCAGCCATGGCTTTGTAACAATTTCTGATGCCTTAGAGATTGCTGGCTCCGTGCTGGGGTGCCCTTTAAATTTGACGTCTGGATTACTGATGGCTAGAGGTGATGGCAGGGTAGGCGACTCACAGGCTCCCCCGCCAGCGACCCAGTTTGTTCCCGGGAACGCATTATTAATGAGATGGGACACGCCGGGAATGGGACGATGCGGCACAAAAAGCCGCCATTGCGGCTGGTGGGTAAAACATCCATTTTCCTGCCCACTGCCCCACTTTATACAAATCTGGGATGACTCTGCACTTCGATAAAACTTTAGGCCCAGCTTTATTGTTAAGATGTGGACGCTTGGAGGGTAAAGTGACATTGAACAGCTATCAGTTGCGTCAATTGATTTAGCTTAATTTTAAAATAAATGTAAACAATGAATGCATACCCAGGTTAAGATTTTCGTTGTAGCTGTTCCAAAAGTTGATCTGACAATTTTCCTTTTGTAGTACCTCTGCTGAAAACAGTAGCTGTTTACAACAAAGATAACCCCAAAAGCTGGAAAAGAGGCTGTGACCTTCATATTAGGAAACTTCTGGTCTTGTTAATATACTACATTTTCTCAGGCAGTGTTATCAACAAGTGGAATAAAGTACTATCTGGAGCATCAAATCCGCAATATGTAAAGCTATTTCAAGGATGATTTGAAGAGGAAATTGAATGGTTTAAGCCTAGATCTAGGTTAAGATAATGATAAAACAATGACACATAATTGTGTAATTCCTTCTTGCCAAGCATAAATTGCCAAATACAGAATGTCAAGCTTCTTGCTCACTTTTATCAAATTACATGTAATTTTAGAAATAAATGTAAAGTTTTCTTTTTAAATGGTACCTCTACTTGTATTTTTCATCTCCTCGCTCCAATTCATTCTGTTCAGTTTAAAGTTGCTTGCTTTGAAAGTCAAAAGTAGACAGCAACTAAAAGAGTAGATAGCTGAGGGTGTGATATTGTGCTTAATGTACAGAGAATACATTTGTTTTTTTTTAGCTCACTGTCATAATTTAACTCTCTGTACTTCCTTGAGAAGATGTAACTCTTTCAAGTACAAACACATTTCCATCTGTTCCTATTCAGATGAAGTTACATTGTTTCATAGTTTACCATTGTGAGATTTGAACTCTTGAGCTTGGGGTTACAAACCCAGTACCATTACCACTTGGCTATTTAGGCCAAGCTTGAGAAGATGTAACTCTTTTGAATCTGCACTTCCTTGAGATTGGGTTTGTCAAGCACACAATGAAATGAAATGTCAAACACAATCAACCCATAATATAGCTGCTGAGCCATTTGTTGATGCTGCTGCACATGCCCATAATAAGCTCTATCTTGCAAAGATTGGGTAATGCTGCTGAGTGGTGTGAATCACTGTAATGGATTGCAGTGGGGAAACCAATCTTTTTTTGATCTGTTGGATCCACCTCCATGCAGAATGGTGCAGTAAATCAGGTCAACTGAGGCAGAAAAAATGGAACTGAGGACACCAGATGTTCGATTAACCCTGATACTCAATGATTCAAAGTTGTATTGACGGTAGTGATTAAACTTTATTCAGCACAAAATGAGACCTGATACATGGGGAGGTGGTGGTGTAGTGCTATTCTCAGGCTCTAGGGACTTGAGTTCAAATATCACCACAGCAGGTGGTGAAATTTGAATCCAATAAAAAATCTGGAATTAAAAGTCTAATGATGACCATGAAACCATTGTTGTAAAAACCCAGCTGGTTCACTAATGCCCTTTAGAGAAGGAAATCTGCTGTCCTTACCTGGTCTGGCCTACATGTGACTCCAGACCCACAGCATTGTGGTTGACTCTAGCAAGGCATTCAGTTCTCATGGGCAATTAGGGATAGGCAATAAATGCTGGCCCAGCCAGCAATGCCCCCATCCCATGAACGGATATAAAAAAAAAGTAGTGAAAACAAAAAGTGCTGGAAAAAGTCAGCAGGCCTGACAGTATCTGTGGAGAGAGAAAGACAGAGTTAACGTTTTTAGTCCATATGATTCTTTTACAGATCAGATTTTGCCTTTATATCAAAAAAAGTATCTCAGCAGCAGTTTTCAATGTGTAATTAATAATTCCATGTTTATGTTATGGGTAGAAGTCACAATTATATGTATTTGGCTTCGTCCCTTCCTTTCTCTTTGAAACCTCCTGCCCATTTAGACCCCCTTCTTATACACTTTCCTATAATTCAAAACCACTGAACTTCACTAAATTGTTCAAGATCTTTTTGTTCAATTAAAGAAATGTCATGCACATGTTGCCCACCTTTGCTGAAGTTTCAATCTTCTGACCCCCGGCTGTTAGGGCTGTTATCAGTGTCCCACAAAGCAACTTGTCTCCATACTAAAGAGATTTGGCATCCTTGATCACATGCCAATATAGATCACCTGCTTATTCTTGGTTCCCCTTTGCTTACTGTCCTATTCTTGCTTCTGCTGATCACTGATATTTAGCTTAATTATAGCCATCTCATAACTTATTACTTCCCTTTTACTTTTCTTGCTTCTCCTGCTATCCCTATCAGCTTGCATCACTCCATCACTGTGTCCTCCTGGAGACAGTAGGCCTCTCATATCATCATGCAAAACACCAGCAGTCAAGAACAAAAACAAAAATACCTGGAAAAACTCAGCAGGTTTGGCAGCATCTGCGAAGAGGAACGCAGTTAACGTTTCGAGTCTGAATGACCCTTCACCAGACCAGCAGTCTAGCATGTGGTATCTCAATTAAGCAGTGAATAGACACTGGGGGACGGTCAAGTAATCCCATCATGTCATCTTGGTAGTCACACATCTTCCAGTGCCACACAATCACATGGGAGGAGGGTAGGCACAGTAAGCAACCATACCCTCTTGTGGCCTAAACCTGTTCAATCCAGATCCTGTCCCAAATTGTTTCCCTGCCCAGTTTGTATGAATTTTAATCTCTTAAATAAGCATCATTTTGGGCTGTAAGAACCAATTAAGTTAAAAATGGAATGCTTGGGAAAATACTAATAGGCCAGTTGTGTAATTTGGTTGGAATTTTATCCTACCAAACCCGCATACATTGGGGAGGCTAATAGCAGGTCAGGAAAGTGATTTAGAAAGGGCTTTGCTGTGACTCTTTAATTCAACCATGGCATCTTGCTTCTGGGTCTTACACTGATAACCAATTTAAGATGATCAATTGGGCTTGCAATGTAGCTTACTAAGGCTTGCTAGAAGCTACATTTATTCGTATACAGGGACCTGTATCTTGCAAGTCAAAATAGCATGTCTGGGCACCGCGCCTTTTTAAATTAAACAAAAGCATGGGGAACAATAGCTTCCTGGTACATACTCCATGTCAACGCCTTGACCAATCAGAGCTGACTGGTTAACCAACCAAACCAAAACCCTTTTCTCATGTAGTATAAATTGGTGCTTTCTTTGAAATTTGGTATTCTTGCGCCTGTCCTGATGAGTGCAAGACAAAAAGCTTTGACTGCCTGTCTCTCCTTTCATAATCTGTACCAGCAAGCAAATATTGAAATTACTTACCCAACAGCACCACTGGGGTCCCCTACTCGCTTGCAAACTAGCTTGGCTTAAAATTGACACTCGCAGGTTCATGTCAGGTTCCGGACTCAATGCCGCTTTTCAGGCTTTAATCCTCCGCCCGCACACAAATCCCTCTAGCTCCAGCAGTTAAAATTCTTCCCTTTGCTTAATATAAAGCAGGCTAACCTTCACACTGACATAAATTCTGCACAGTAATTCTGGTACAAGACTGTTAAATTGGACTTTGACCAGTTTGATTTTGTAATGTCTGGAGTATGATTGAAACCGGTTTGAGGTGGCTAGGGAATGACTTGGACCTTAATGGTCTAACACCTTCTGAACAGGAACGAGTCTCAAATTGGCACCCATATTGTAAAAATGCCATCAGGTTTCTTTGCTTTCTTCCTCGTAATTAATATGTGACTATTATTAATAATATTACCTTTACAGCAGGCAGTTTAATGAATAACACTTTTTTGAAGAAGATCAAGCACACTGTATATGCCCATTTCATACATGGTTTTGGCAGACATTGCTGGACTGAAAATAATTCAAAAGAAGCATCTAAGAGATCTCAGTGTACTTCCTAACATATTAAAGAAAAAATGTGAGAATCTGTTTCTCTCTGTAATTAACAAACAGCTAATGAATTCACAAGAATGTCTACATTTGTAATATGCAGTTTCTGAGAATATGATTTGTTTGCATTTCATTAATTATGCAGAGAGGCAGACAACCCACAACAATTTTGTCCACAACAATGTAACCCCTCTGGTTTCATACCACTGCGGCGGGGGGTGGAGGCGCAGTTTGAAAGCTAGCTCCTCTCAGTTGGCCTGGGCACTGCCCCAAAGGTGACTTCTTTCTCAGACTGCCGCACTGGGCGTGACTATTCACCTCACGTCTTTGGTTTCCAATCATTTTTTTTGGTCTCATCAGGTCTTTGTGCATGACGAGGCAGTAGTGATCTTCCTCCTTTACTCTAAAGAACCATAAATATGAATGAGAAGGGGGCAGCATGAGTAAATGATTGAATTCTGCTCTACTGTAGAAACTGTTAATGATGTTCTTCAGCACCAGGTGACACTGAAATGGAAACAGACTCTAACTGATTCTCCTACCTGAAAACAAACTTGTGCTGCTTATACATCAATAATACAGAAAAACTGGTACAGAAATTCAGCCCAAGGATTTTAGCAAGAATAAAAACAAAATACTTCAGGTGCTGGAGATGTGAAATAAAAACAAAGTACTGGAAAAACTCAGCAGGTCTGGCGGCATCTGTGGTGACAGAAACATACGAACATATGAATTAGGAGCAGGAGTGGGCCACTGTGGTAGTTATGGTTTTATCTAATCTGTAATATACATTTAAGAAGAATGCCGATCAACTCTATCAGTAGTACCAACTCAGCCAGCCCTCACAACAAACCGGCAACGAGGATCCACAGGATCCAACAGCCTCTCAGCCCCTTGAACCTTTTCTGTCATTCAATAAGATCATGGCTGATCTGATTGTAACCTCAACTCCACATTCTAACTAATGAGAGGTAGGAATGTGTGCATGTCTGAAGAAGAGGGATATTGGACTCAAAACATTAACTCTGTTTCTCTCTCCGCATATGCTGCCAGACCGGCTGAGTTTTTCCATCGCTTTCTGATTTTAGAAAGAATCCTGAACTTACACAGTGTGGTAGCTGGACAGATTCATCCAAAATGTTCTCTTTTTTTATTCTTTCAAGGGACGTTAATGTTGATGGCTAGACCAGTATTTATGGACAGAATATAAAGAATGGCGGAGAATGACTAAAAAGTTAATCAGGAGAAAGAAATCAGAGTATGAGAGGAAGCTAGCTAGAAAAGTTAGAACGAAAAGAGTAAGTAAAGCAATGTTGATCTTCGAGAAAGTGACAGTGGGAAGTTAATAGTAGATAATAAGGAAATGGTGGAAGAAATGAACAAATATTTTGCTTCTGTGTTCACTATAGAGGATACAAAAAACATTCCAGTAATAGCTGCAAATCAGGGTATGAATAGGTGAAAGGAACTTGGTGAAATTGAAATCGCTAGAGAAACAGTACTGAGCAAATTGATGGAGATTCTGGCAAGTCTCCAGGTCCAGATCAATCTTAAAAGAGGTGGCTAATGAGGTAGTTAATGCACTGGTGTTAATTTTCCAAAATTCGTTAGATTCTGGAAAGGTTCAATCAGATTGGAAAGTAACAAACATAACCCATCTATTTAAGAAGGGAGCGAGGCAAAAATCAAGAAACTATAGGCCAGTTAGCTTAGCATCTGCTGTGGGGAAGTTGTTACAATCGATCATTAAGGAGGTTATAGCTGGGCATTTAGAAGAGCTCAAGGCAATTGGGAAGGGTCAGCATGGCCTTGTGAAAGGAAAACCACGTTTAACCAATTTAATGTGTTTTTTTGAAGGAGTAACATGTGCGATGGATAAAGGGAGCCTACAGATGTACTGGATTTCCAGGAGACATTTGATAAGGTGCCATATCAAAGGTTATTATGGAAAATAAAAGTGCTTGGTGTAGGGGGTAACATATTAGCAAGGATAGAAGATTGGCTGGCTGGCAGAAAACAGAGAGCATGCATAAATGGGTCTTTTTCTGATTGGCAGAATGTGGCGAGTGGAGTCCCACAGGGGTTTGTACAGGGGCCTCAACATTTTATGATTTACATCAATGACTTAGAAGACATGGTAGCTAAATTTGCAAATGACACAAAGATAGGTAAGAAAGTATGTTGTGAAGAGGATATGGGGAGGTTGCAGAAGGGTATAGATAGGTTGAGTGAGTGGGCAAAGATCTGGCAAATGGAGTTTAATGTGGGAAAATGTGAAGTTGTTTACTTTGGCAGGAAGAACAAAAAAGCAGAGTTTTACTTAAATGAAAAACAGCTGCATAATTCTGAGGTACAGAGGGATCTAGGGTTCTAGTACATGAGTCACAAAAAGTTAGTATGCAGGTACAGCAAGTAATTAAGAAGGCTAATGGAATGCTATCCTTTATTACGAGAGGGATTGAACATAAAAGTAAGGATGTTATGCTTCAATTATACAGGGCACTGGGGAGACTGCACCTCGAATACTGTGTGCAGTTTTGGTCTTCTTATTTAAGGAAGCATGTAAATACATTGGAGGCTGTTTAAAGGAGCTTTACTAGATTGATACCTGGAATGAGCGGGTTGTCTTATGAGGAAAGATTGGGCAGACTGGGCTTGTTTCCACTGGAGTTCAGAAGAATGAGGGGTGATTTGATTGAAATATACAAGAGGCTGAATTTTGCCCTCGGCGAGCAGGGGGCGGGGCCTGCTCACCGACATGTAAAATGACGCAGCTCCCCCCGAAGTCATCCTGCCCCATTTAAATTTTCAGGAAGGCGGGGGCACAGCCAAATCAGCTGCGAGCCCGCCGACCTGTCAATGGCCAATTGAGGCCATTGACAGGATCATTAAAACAATGAAAGGACCTGCCCGTCCAACCTTAAGGTTGGCAGGCAGGTCAGTAACCTTGGCGGGGAATAGAAAAAACATGAAACCTCATCCAGCAGAGGGATGAGGTTTCATGCAGGGTTTTAACCAATTTAATAAAGTTAGTATGTATATTATGAAGATGTCCCATCTCATGTGACATGAGGGGGAACGTGTTAGGGAATTTTTTTTTCTATTTTTACCATTTTTCAGAGTGGAAGCGATCTCCCTTAGGCAGCACTTAGCCTCAGGGAGATGTGTGCTCTTTCGTGCGCATACGCGAAAGAACGCACTCTCGCTTTTGGGGAATTACACCCCCCCCCACCCCGCCTGCACAGGGAGCGCATAGTGCATCCCACCTTAATTAGCCCACCCACGTAAAATGGTGGCGGGGCCCACTTCTCCGATGAGGATTGGCTCCCTGCCCGCCAGAGATTGGGTGGGACCCGCCCGCCCGACAGGCAGAAAATTCGGCCCAAGATCCTTAATGGTCTTGACAAGGTGGACGTCGAAAGGATGTTTCCTCTTGTGGATGAGTCCAAAACATGGGGGCACTGTTTTAAAATTGGGGGTCACCCTATTAGGGCAGAGATGAGGAGAAAATTTTTCTCTCAGACGGTTGTGCGACTTTGGAATTCTCTGCCTCAGAAGCCGGTGGAGGCGGGGGTCATTGAATATTTTTAAGGCGAAGTTAGGTAGATTCTTGTTAGGTAAGGGAATCAAAGGTTATCGGGTTAGATGGGAATGTAGAAATCGAAACACAAGATGATCAGGCATGATCTTATTGAATGGTGGAGCAGGCTCCAGGGAGCAAATGGTCTAATCCTGTTTCTATTTCTTATATTCTTATTGCTCATCTTTAATTGCCCTTGTGAAGGTGGTGGTGAGCTGCCTTCTTGAACTATGCTGTTGTGGTGTACATACATCCAGTGCCATTAGGTGGGGAACTCCAGGATTTTGTCCTAAGACTTTGATTTCTCTGCCATTTTAGTGATGGTAATACCCTACTTAAAGATTTAGGTTGGCACCTCTGCTAATGAGACCAGGGAGAAGAATTTGCAACCATGCATTAAGCTAATATATCCTCATGAAATTTCAGGAACTGATTTGAGAATGAAGAGGGGCAGAGGATGGATTTCAGAGACACAACTTAAATCATCCTACAATTTGCTGCAGGCTATTAAAGAGACAAACTTGCTGTCAAAAAACAAGAAATTGTAGTACTTTTCTTCTGCTAATAACCCTGGCATATTTTCTTATGTACTGGAAATCAGGCTGTAATTGGATTAAGAGCTAAAGTGACGGCAAGGGTCTAAAGTCAACAGTAAGAAGTTGATTTGATAAAAACAAAAACAAAAACAAAAAACAAAGACAAAAACAAAAAAAACAAAAACAAAAACAAACCTGGTCTGTTGAATGGTCATGAGGACTCGAAACGTCAACTCTTTTCTTCTCCGCCGATGCTGCCAGACCTGCTGAGTTTTTCCAGGTAATTCTGTTTTTGTGTTGAAGTTGATGTGATATATTGATGAACCTACAGGAACTTCAATCAGAGTTTTACATAAACAATAACAAGAGTGTTTTTGAATTGAGTTGTTTCAAATGTGATGGATATATACAAATTGTAAAGGATGTAAGTAAGGTAAAGAGAGGGTAGGTTTGTTTTTACAAGTCTAAGAGCTAGGCTAACGAAACAAGTTTAATCAGTTCTGGGAAGAAAGTATTTCTGAAGAGACTGGTTGAGACAATAGAGAGATCAAAGGCAAGGAATGCATTTAAGGAAATACTAAACTAAAAAATACCGGGAAAAACTCAGCAGGTCTGGCAGCATCTGTGGAGAGGAGCACAGTTAACGTTTTGAGTCTGTATGACTCTTCAACAGAACTAAGGGAAAATAGAAAAAGGGTGAAATATAAGCTGGTTTGGGGGGGGTTGGAATAAAAAGAGCTGGATAGAGGGCCAGTGATAGGTGGAGATAACCAAAAGATGTCACAGACAAAAGGACAAAGAGGTGTTGAAGGTGGTGATATTATCTAAAGGAATGTGCTAATTAAGGGTAGAATGCAGGACGAGCAAGGTACAGATAGCCCTAGTGGGGGTGGGGTGGGGTGAAGGAATCGAAAAAGGCTAAAAGGTAGAGATAAAACAATGGATGGAAATACATTTAAAAATAATGGAAATAGGTGGGAAAAGAAAAATCTATATAAATTATTGGAAAAAAGGGGGGATCGGAAAGGGGGTGGGGATGGAGGAGACAGTTCATGATCTAAAATTGTTGAACTCAATATTCAGTCCGGAAGGCTGTAAAGTGCCTAGTCGGAAGATGAGGTGCTGTTCCTCCAGTTTGCGTTGAGCTTCACTGGAACAATGCAGCAAGCCAAGGACGGACATGTGGGTATGAGAGCAGGGTGGACTGTTGAAATGGCAAGCGACAGGGAGGCCTAGGTAATGCTTGCGGACAGACCGAAGGTGTTCTGCAAAGTGGTCAGAAATAAGGAAATACTGATATCTAGGTGGGGGTAGCTTGTCAAAGCTCCCAGAAGACAGCAGAGTATCTGGTCAGAGCTCCCAGGAGATAGTATGAACAAGGCCTGACAGAAAGAGGCAATTGCTGTTAGCCTCAGGGGACACCCCAAGGGAAAAACACCTTGTGGTAAAAATTACTGGACTTCAATAGATTCTAAATTCTATAAGGATAGTTGCTGAACAGAAACAGGGAAGGTTAGCTCTGAGGATAGTTAAGTTAAAATTTGTGGATCTGTTATAAAGTACTGTTTACTGTGTGAAGCCAGTTGTGTGTTTAACTGTAATTGTGTTTTATTTACTTTTATCTTTATTCTTTTAATAAATGTTTTCTTTGCTATAAATTCATCACAAGTAGTTGGGGACTTTATTTCCTGAGTTCAGAACCATTCCTCATATTATACAAATTGCAAAAACCATTTTGGCAGCTGTTTCAAGTTTCCCTCTGGGATTTGAGCAGCTTGGCATTTACAATCAGCACCATAACATTGCTATTGATTAGAATGGTTTATTTCTTTTCATGTTTCCAGCATGAAAGTCTTTTACAAGTTATTTCTGTCAAAAACAAAATAGACATATCTATTGAGGTTAAGAACTACAGATAAAAAGGAAACTGGTTTCCAGCATCGGCTTTTGAGAAGGTTATTAGTATAGAGTATTAGTATAGAGACAGGTGCACTAACATTTGAACTGTTATACATCTGTTAAAATAAATAGGAAATAATAACTAGATAGAATATAATGACTAGCCAAGAAACAGTGACTAGTTGGAAAAAAAAATGACTAGCTAGGAAATAATGATGATTTTGGAAATAATGACTAATTGAGAGTTATTACAAGGCAGTAATCCAATTCACTAATTTATAACCTGCAAGACAAAAGTTTGAGAATTTTTTCCTGCCTTATAATTGCCAATATGCACTGGCAGGCAGACATGGCAGTGGCTTTCTTTCTATTATTGCTGTTAACTTAAATGTGGTCTGACTGGATCTGTTTCTCAGTCATTTACTGATCAGCAATTTTCCTTCAATCTCAACCACAAAAGAAATTTCTTAGTTACTCCAGTACTTAATCACAGCATGTGCTGTTGCATTCTTAGAATGATACTGGAGCTTGCAACAGTACTCAGAACCAAATGAAATCAGATGTGTTAGGCCTCATCTTTAGCCCTGAGTCATATATCTCAACTTTAGTTTGCATTTGATGTAATAGTAGTTTTAATCTAGAATTAGTTGAACTATAGTTATGTTCAAACTGTAAAAATGTCAGTATATCATCTTCTCAGTTTGATCTTTCAGGGCATTGTTTCCATGCTTATGACTAAATTGCACTATTAATAAACTGCAGACTCATTATGTTGTGTAATATATGGCATATATAAATATGGCATAAAATTTCCTGGTAACCAGCTACTATTTCTCAATAAAATTGCAGCCAAAATTTGTGGACTATGTGTGTGACTCTAGCACTGAGGTTCAACTTCAGCCAAGTCTGATTTTTTAAATTCTTGCTATTCTTTCTCTGTGGGCATCACTGGCAAGGCCAACATTTGTTGCCCATCCTTAATTGCCCTTGAATTGCTAATTGACTTTCTAGACCATTTCAGAGGACAGTTTAGAGTCAACCACATTGCTATGGATCTAGAGTCACATGTAGGCCAGACCAGGTAAGGGCAGCAAATTTCCTTTCCTATAGATCATTAGTGAACTAGATGGGTTTTTATGGCAATTGACAATGGTTTCCATGGTCACCATTACTGATACTAGCTTTCAATTCCAGATTTATTATTTGAATTTAAATTCCACCAGCTGCCTTGCTGGGATTTGAATCTACATCCCCAGAGTGTGAGGCTGGGCCTCTGGATTACTAATCCAGTGACATTACCACTACATCATCATCTCCCTTTGATGGACTGCAGAGAGCCTAATGTGGTAGCCATTTTAAAATTTAATCTAATTTGGGTAAGTACAGCCCAGTTAGCTTAACATAGGAACATAAAAGCAGGAATAGGTCTTTCAGCCTCTCAAGCCTGTTCCGGCATTCAGTGAGATCATGGCTATAGCTTAAATACATCCACATGCCTTGGCTCCTCAGTCTAGCAAAAAATCTATTGATCTAAAATTGAAAATGATTAAGTGAGCTAGCATCTATTGGCTTTTTGTTGGAGACTATTCCACACTCCTACCACCTTTTACGAAAATAAATCAGAAGTTTTCAAACTTTTCTCCTGCATGGCTTAGCTTTGATTTTGTGGTTATGTTCCATTGCCCTGGAGTCTAATGCCAGTGGAAAAAGTTTCTCTCTACCGGCCCTATCAATTCCTCTCAAAATCAAAAACCAGGGGACACTGATCTAAAATGACTGGCAACAGAACCAGAGTTGACATGAGGAAAAGCACTTTAACACATTGAATAGTTAGGGTCTGGAATGCACTGCCTGTGTGTGTGTGGTGGAGGCAGATTCAATCATTGCTTTCAAAAGGGAATTAGATAACTATCTGAATAGAAAAAAAATGCAGGGTGAGAGGGAAGAATGGGGAAGTGGCACTTGCTGTGTTGACCAGTAATTGATTTGTGGTGTGGAGTGTCAGGGGTGAGGGCGGAACACCAGCTGGCTGCAGAGACTCACTTTCTTTTTCTTTGCATTGTGGACACAGTTGTGGATGTCAGCCTTGGTTTTCATGCTTATTGTCAAAATTGGCAGAGCAACTTGTAGGTCAGGTGGGGGGATTTCTGAGTCATTCGTCCTAAATTAAGTACTAACTGGTTTAGATTATAGATCCGGTAGGGGTACTGTCAAATGGAGGTTATTTGCATTGTCATGTCTCTTTACTGGTGGAGGTAAACTTGTAATGATTGATAACAGATTAGTTACTTCTTGAAGTGCCAAAAGTTGCCACTTTGTGATATTTAGTTTAATTTCCCCAGACTCTATAACTTAACATTTCTTTGTTGAAACTTATAGCGTAACAAGTGTTGCAACAAGTTTACAATATATTTTTTATTTTTGAAAGGATAGTCCAATTCTCATTGCTGGGAGAAACATCCATCTTGATCAATATGCTAATGACACCACAGATTCTGATTCTAATGGTGGTTTGAAGTGCTACTGGCAAGCCAATTAGGAAGGAAGACAATAACTTGGCCAGAGTTGCTTTGCAATGCAGCATAGATATATTGTAGATAAAGAGTAGGGCTGAAGGGAATGCTCTCCGGTGGGATGTGACAAGGTTTTCTCTCAAGGATCTGTACAGCCCATCACCAGATACATCAATGACATGAATGAAGGAAAATGGAGTTTGAGTATTGTTGAAGAAAGAGACATGCTGTTGAAGATTTTCATCTTGCGCTCATCAGGACATAGGCAGGAACAACAATTTATACTGCATGAGAATAGGGGTGCTGATTGGTTGGCAATTCAGCTCTGATTGGTCATGGCATTGTATATTTATGCAGTAACCTGTCCTCTGCAAGTAAAAGGAATATGTCCCAATATTGCACCTTTTTTGAAAAGAAAAGCATGGTGGGCTTTAGCTCCCTGGTGCATTCACCATGGCAACATCTCAACCAATCAAAACCAACTTCTGAACCAATCAACACCCCCATTCTCATTCAGTATTAATTGTTGTTTCCTTTGAGATTTGGCATTCTTGTATTTGTCCTGATGAGTACAAGATGAAAAGCTTTGACAGCATGTCTCTTTTTTCAGCAATACTCAAATTCTGTATTGTGAATAGAGAGTTGGTCATCCAAGTTTACAGATGGCAGTATGTTAGGAGGCAAAGTGAGTTGTGTAGATGGGAATAGGAAGTTACAAAGAGGCAAATGTAGACTAAATCAATGGGCAAAACTGTAGCAGATGGAGATCAATTTGAGGAAATGTAAGGTCATCCAAACTGAACTCAAAAGAGAAAGCAGAATATTTTCTTAATGGTAAGAGAATAGGAACTTTGGAAAAGCAAAGAGAGTTGGGTTTGCATGCACAAAATCACTAAAAGCTAGTGCATACATACCAAAATATTCAAAAAGGCTAATGGAATATTAGCTTTTATTTCAAGGTTGGGGGTGGTGGGGGAGAGCTGCAATCCGGAAGTGAGAAAGTGATCCTTCAGTTGTACAAAGCCTTGGTTTGATCCCATTTAGAAAAATTTTTTCAGTTCTGGACAACCCATCCCATGAAGGATATATTGACCACAGTGCAGATTCACCAGGATGATACTGGGCTTAAATGGTTAAATTATTGATCGCATCAACTTTGTAACTATGAAACTCTGAAAAAAGGTCTAGGAATTATGATGTACAATTAATCTGCGCCCTTTGTTAAATGGCACTTTTCATGACAACCTGATGTCTTAAAGCACTTAACATCCAATGCAGTATTTTTGAAATGAAGTCATTGTTGTTTGTAGGAAATGCGGCCGGCAATTTGCACACAGCAAGCACCTACAAACAGCAATAGATAATGACCAGATTATCTGCTTTTTCGATGTTGTTTGAGGGATAAATATTGGCTAGGATACTAGGGATAATGCTCCTGCTCTTCTTCAAAATAATGTCATGGGATCTTTTACATCTACTTGGCCAGACAGAGGAGGCCCCCAGTTTAATATCTCATCCAAAAGACAGCATTTTTGACACTGCAGTGCTTTCCCATTACTGCACTGGGATGTGAGCCTTGATTTTTGCACTCAAGCCATAGAGTAGCTTTTGAAGCTACAATCTTGTGATTCAAAGACAAGAGTACTATCAACTGAGACATGGTTGACACGATAATTGTGGGTATAAAGACAATAATTATTTGATGCTTTTTGAGGGAATGATTTGGATAATAAAGGAGCTATGGCCAGTTTGCTGAATATGGAAGGGGTTAGGGCTGGAAAAGGGTGCCAATGTTAATGCACGTAACTGTAGCACATGTTGACTGTGTTTGGGAGGGGAGGATGTTCCTGACCATAGTTGGGTCACCAGTCTGTTCACCAGCAGGGAATTTCCTGCCCCATATGTAATGGAGTCACGTGGATTGGTAGACTGAGTTCTAAATTTGGCATTTTCTAAATTCATCACTTTTATAACCCAACAGATTTTAGAGAAGTATTGCAGGATCTCTGGTTAGGTGTACTTCATATAGAAACTCCATCTTAAGCACTGTGAGGGGATAAAAAGTAAAGTTCTTAAATAAAAAAAATTGATGCCAGAAAGGTTTCAACACTATATATTTTAATAAAAGAGGGGGAGGTATAACAAAGTTCAAAGCTTAACTAGTTTGAAAATGACTGGGAATTCATTTCCCCTTTTTGGACATCTCAGAAAGAGAATGATGATGCATCTCGATGATAGTTTTAACAAAACGTGTCACTTTAATCTCTCATTTACAAATTCCACTTTAATAGATGGGAGTAGCAGTTGGATTTCAAAGGCTGAGCAATGCGTTGATGGAAAATTTCTGCAAAACTTTTATCTTCTGACTGGCTGTTTTCGTTTTTTTATTAGCTACAACACCTCCGCACTATTAAAAGGTTAAATTTTTAAAAGTTAAAGTTAGTTGCTGCCTATTGTACTAGTAACAAAATGCATCTATTAATCAGAATTATTGGTTACTTAAAGAATCAGAATGTATTCAATTAAATTTTTTGAATAGCTCAGTCAATGTCACAATAAAGGAAGAGACCTTCCATCTGGAAGAAGAGGGTAATAAGGGCAAATAATGTACTATGGGTTGTGGGGGGGAACTTCAATGTTCATCACCAAGAGTGGCTCAGTAGCACCACGAATGACTAGCTGGCTGAGCCTTGAAGAACGTATATGCTAGACTGGGCCTGCAACAGACTTGAGAAACAGAAAAGAAAACCTACTTGACCTTTCCCCCACCAACCTACCTTTTGCAGATTCATTTGTACATGACAGTATTGGTAGGAATGACTGCCACACAGTCCTTGTGGAGACGAAGTCCAGTCTTCACACTGAGGACATTCTTCATCTTGTTGTGTGGCTCTACCACCGTGCTAAATGGGATAGATTCAGAACAGATCTAGCAGCTCAAAACTGGGCATCCATGCGGTGGTGTGAACCATCAGAAGCAGCAATTGTCTTCATCCACAATCTGTAACCTCATTGCCTGGCACTTCCCTCACTTTACTATTGCCATCAAGCAAAGGGGCCAACATTGGTTTAATGAAGACTGTAGGAGAGCATCAGGGATACCTTAACCTGGTGAAGCTACAAGGCAGGGTTACATGCATGCTGAACAGTGGAAGCAGCATGTGATAGAGCTAAGCGGTTCCACAATCAGTCAGATCAAAGTTCTGCAGTCCTGTCACATGCAGTTGTGAATGGTGGTGGACAATTAAACAACCAATTGGAGGAGGGGGCACCATTCTCATGGATGGAAGAATCCAGCATGTCAGTGCCGAAGACAAGGCTGAAGCATTTTAACCATCTTCAGACAGAAGTGCCATTGGGCTGCGGGCAGGTAGCCGATTTGTCACCTTTCCTGCCACTGGCAAAATGGCATGACAGCAGAATAGAGTAAATAATAACAAACCGATTCCACTGGCATGAAGTTTGGTAGCCAGAAGACATAGATTTAAGGTAATTAGCAAAAGATACAGTGCAGACAGGAAGAATTTTATTTTTTACACAATGAGTTGTTACGATCTGCAATGCTTTACCTGAAAGGTCAATGGACATGGATTCAATAATAGTTACAAGTTATACAATTGAATTCAATAAATCTGTAGGTTTCAAATTGGAATTGGATGAGTAGCTGAAGGGCTATGGTGAAAGAGCAGGGGACTGGGACTAATTAGCTAGCTTTTTCAAAGAGGTGGTATGGGCAGGAATGGCCTTTTTCTGTGCTGTTTCATTTTATGATTCTATGAAGTGGTGGATTGCTGACTTTTGCCCCCACCATTGCAGCACTTTGTATAAAATGGCAATAACTCAATTAATGGCAGCAAGGCAGGTTTAAGCCCATGCCATCGCTGGATTGTCATACCCTGCCCAATCCGAACTGTAGGGTGGGATGTCCGCTGGCCATAATCATTGACCGTGACTCAGAAGGAGGTCACAGCCAATCATTTAAAGGGGCACCTGGCATGGGGCAGTGTCAGGTGATCCAGTAATTTCCCAAGGGGTAAAGCAGAAGGAAGTGTTTGTTTTCTGCAAGATTATGAGGCACTGATTGGGTGAGTATTATCATTATGAAAAATACATCAAATTCTGCAGAAGCTTTGAGTTAAGTGGTTTTGCCGATGAACACAGGTGGCATGAAAGCTGATCATCCACACAATGTTAAGATCTGAAAATTGAGCCACTGCTTAGCTACAGCATTTGTTCCTACATAGAAGGCTGAGATAAGGGAGTGGGGGTTGAGGCAGGGAAAAGTGCTTGGACCTGCCCCACATTTTGTTGATGACTTCCTCTGCACTCTCCTCCAGGCTGTGTCCATCAGGGGTGGGGGAAGGGGGGTAGGCCTTAGATTTGGGGAAGGTACACAGCATAATAGCTGCCAACCATTGTGCAGAGTATGCATTTCTCTCTGAGCTTGAACGCGTGCTGAACTTAAATTGCCTGAGAATAATCATGATTGTGATGTGACACCTCATTTCATGAAAAGTGGGCCCACAATTCCCAGGAAAGAAACCAGACTGGAGGTTACATGCCTCAGCCAACAATCATCGTGCCGCTAGAGGAGGAGGTTCTGCTGCTGCCCTCGACAGAATGGACCCGCTCTATTGGCAGAGGTGAAATTGAAGGGAGGCCTGGGGCTGGTGAGATTGCAAGGGGCTTTAGCTAGATCTGGGACATGGAGCGGGTGTGGACTAGGGGGAGCGTGACTGAGCCCTGGCATGCTTAACTGAATACTGAATGTGTGGTTTGTGTGTTCAAAGGCCAGGAAGCTTCCTGGTAAAAACATTGTGAGTTTGCCACAAATGTTGTTTAAAGGCTGCTAGGATCTCATAATCCACACATTGCTAATGGTGTTTAATATTGTGACCTTGCACACCCCATGAAGGCTGTAAAAGGCCAATTAATGCCCTTTCTTCTGACTGTCCTGTGCAGGTGAACCTACTTCTGCTGACCCTGCCAGGCCTGAGGAACTGACACTAGCCTCTGCGAAGGAAGCCTTAGCGGGTGCAGCGTCACGTCCTAGCCCTGCGCAAAGCACCAGCACAGGTACTGGCACCTCAGACGGTTTAGCGTGTTGGGACAAGGGTAGGCACAATCTGGTGAGGGCACTTCACATTTGCACGTGCAGCTGCGGAGAGTGCGGTGGAGCAGGCCTCCAGCCGATGGAGGGGTGTCCGAGGTGATCCAGAGACTGAGACCTGGTAGGATGATGAGCCTCCGGAGACATCCATGAGGCAGCAGATGCTAGAGATCCAGCACGAGGTCTGTGGAGATTTGGTGGATATGCCAGGGTGCTTGCGTGCTCTGGCCTGAACTGTGGAGGTGTTCATCCAGGCCATGTGCACTGCAATCAGCCATTCTTCAGAGCGCCAATCTTCCTCCATGGGCAGACTGGCAACCGTCCTGGAGGGGCAAACCCACAGTATTGCTGATGCAATCGTGGGTATGTGCTCTAATCTGCACACCATCACCCTGGCTCTGAACTCAGGGGCCTGAAGCCAGGGTGACAGGGGGACTGGGAGCCCGGACACTGATCCAGCTCCTGGGGTTTCACGGGAAGGCAGGGAGGATCAGTCAGTCCTCACGACGGAAGATGAGCAGCAGCTGCTGCCATCTGAGAGCACCTGTCAGGACACTTCTGATGCGGTTAGCCTCTCCTCCACCCCTCCGCCATTGGTACAGTCCTCCTCCATTGCTGCGGTATCATAAGCTCCTCCTGTGATTCAGCAGGAGTCTTCTAATGTGGCGAGATGCTTAAGATCTCAGCCAAAGTCATCCAGGGAAAGGGGACAAGCAGATCAGCAGGCTCTCTCCAGTGCAGCAGCAAGTGAAAGGGTAGCACTGCACCATAGCACATTAAGAAGAATTAAGATAACTCCACACTAGTCACTCATCGGATCAAATGGGTGGGTCTTGTATTTGTTATCAACAGATGGGTCATTACTAATATGTTAATAAACCTTCAATTTACCATCCCTTATGCAGAGGTTTAGTGTATCTGTAGATGCTATAGGAAATGTACGGAGAAAAGATTCATGCATTGTCAGTAGTGACCTTTGGTCAAGATGCATTAATGCCTAAGGAATCGAGATGGTGAGTGTGCGGACAGGGCTTTCTCAGTGAGTTCACCGTCTAGATGGATTGACATTGGGACACAGGCAGTGCACACATCTGAGGCCAACAATGCCTGACCTACCGGAAATTATCTGTCTTATCAAGGCCTGTCTTGTGTCGCAGCCATCCATGCGCTCCCGCGCAGGCCCTTGCACCTCTCCATCAGGGTGTACCCTCACCTCCTCTTTGACCTCATCATCAGAAGAATGCCCACTGTCTTGCATCTTCTCTTCCTCCAAGGCATGTCCTCTCTTAATTGCAAGGTTATGGAGAGCATAGAACACAACATCCATCAGTGACACTCTGGGTGGAGAGTACTGCAGTACTCTTCCTATCCAGTGATCTATCCAGACATCATAACCTCATCTTTAGGAGCTCAATTGTCTGCTTGGCAATGACTCTGGTGGTTCTGTGGGTGTCTTTATAACTGTTCTCTGTGTCTGTTCTAGGGGCTCTCACAGGCATCATGAGCCATCTCTGGATTCAGGAACCTTTTGAAAGGTAATGCAGAGGCTATAAGCACTTGACATCTCATTGTCTTGTGAGAATAAACATTGAGTCATTGATAAAAGAGATCACAGAAAAAAATAGCTTATTGTGTCTCCCCTTAATACCCAACAGTAGCTCGCTCAATAAAAGCTTCTGGGCTACCCACTTGGTGTGGCCATTGGCCACTTAAGGGTCTCAATAGGTTTGAGGATGTCTCCACCAACATTGTTAAATGGGAATTATCTGGTGGGGTGGGTGGGGGTGGGGTGCAGGGGATGGGGTGTGAGTAGGTGGCAGGAAGGCCATGCATTGCAATTTATGAGCCTCCTCACCTTCAAACCCACTGGCAAGGAGCATAACATCCAGCCCCATGTGAGGGAATTTGTTGACACAAGTGCAGAGAATATTAACAGCTTTCTTCTGTCACAATAAGCTATTTTTTCTGTGATCTCTTTTGTCAATGGCTCAATGTTTATTTGCACAAGTTAACGAGGTGTCAAGTGCTTGTAGCTTCTGTTATTGATACTTTAAAGCTCTGGTTGATTGACACTTATATAGAATTGCAGCAACAGCAGATTTTTAAAGAAAACTATGGATGAATGTTTTTTAATCATTTGCAAATTTGCCATTGTTACAATGGGGTTCATTAGTTCTGTACAGTGTGTATACTGGGTGAATGGGCATGGAAGTGCCATGAGGTAGCATGGAGGGATAAGGGGCCATTTGGGTTGGGTAGCAGGCATGAGTTAGCATGAAGGTGGCATGGGGAGTGGGTGGTGGTTGGTCACAGAGTGCAAGGGATGAGGGCTAGAGAGCCTAAAATACAACCAAAAAACTGGGTGAAATGCCAGAGAACCAAAGAGGGCCTGTTAAACAGCCCGCCTTGAGACTTGGTTGTCCTTGTGACCGCCTCCAATCTACTTCTGGGGGCATTAGGCCTAACTCCATCCTGCACCTGTCCTCCCAGAATGAAAATTGTGCCTGATGGGGCACCTCTGACTGAGGCAGGTCTGGTAAATCAGGAAGCTTCCCAAATTGAGCTACCTGCCTTGATAGCGGAGATCTGGCCCAAAGTATCTGATGCAGCAATAGCATCACTAACAATTTACAACGAGTAAAAAGGTGAAAATTGCTGGTTTTGTTTTGTACATCTTGTCTACAGCTTGTAAATGATCCATAATGCTTTGCCATTCATTTAATATTATAGTGAGTTCAATGTATTCAATTTACATATTGAGATTTTTTATTTTGTTTACTGCCCACCAACAGTTATGTTTAAATTACTTTAGTAAGACGATACTATACATCTGTACATTGTCCCGAGATTGAGTTAATTCCTTCAAAATAACATAAGCATGGGTCATGCAATAAAGATAAGGGTTCAGTTTATTAAATACCAGCTTAGTGTGCATCAAAATCAAAACAATTTTAATTTATATATGAATATCACAGTTTTAATTCAATTGAATCATGTTCGAAATACCCAAATAAACAAAGTACAATTAGATGTCTAAGAAATAGATTGTGTTCCACAGGACATTTCTGACCTCTGTTCTTCATACTTCCAGTATACAAAATTAACAAAGGTGTGGGGTGAGGGTGGGGTTTCCTTCATGTCAGAAGTGCTCAGGTTTTATTGTATACAAATATACTAACAATTGAATAAGAAGTGAAAGATTAGTAAACCAAAACTGTACATTAGAAACAAAGGGAGACACTTTCAATTTCACAAAAATAAATGTTTTACAGTGTTAGAAAACTCACAGAATTGGTTAATAAACCTTTTCTTTGAAATTGGGAATTGACATTTTAGTATGCAGCTACTTAACCTGCTTGTGTAAAATTCCATTGTCAACGCTTTAACTGAGTCACTAAACAGTCTAAAACAAAAGAGTTATTATTTCCAGAAAACTAGATGACAAAAAAAATCATATCAATCTATTGAGCATTTTCATGTTAATTTCCATTGAGCCCAATTTTAAGACATTAATATCACATGGAACAATTTGATACTGTAACTTGGAAAGTCTGTTTATAATGAATAACACATTCTGGCAGCAGGTCCAAGACTGGAATCACCTTGATGCCCAATCACAAAACTTATTCAATCCAGTTTAACATAAGGACGCACAAACTAAAACAGGTCATATATCAGTAAATGTCTTTATCAGTACTGTAAATCTGGCTGATTTAAGAATCTCTTTTTAATTTGTTATGATGAAAGTATGCAAATATTTGAATATCTTTCATAAAGGGCTCTCCTCTGGTAGGTATGAGAAATTAGCATAGATTTGAGAGTTCAGCAATTAATGCCGATTTGAATTTTGAATGGCCTGTTTCTTCTTGCTTGTCTACCAGTGACCTCTACAAAAGCATTTCCCTTTATTATTTTGTAAGATTAGTTAGCACTGAAACAGTTAATGAACAGATCCACAATTGTTATGGCCATACCGTTGGTAAAGCGAGTTCTTTGAAAATCCCAGAGGGAAACTTTAAACAACTGTCATAACCTATAATTTTAAGTGTTATGTTTGAGATGCGACTCTAAATTCAGGAATCAGACCATCAGTTCTTGAGATTTTACATTAAACTGAATGAAACAATGTATTAATTTACACAGGTTAAAAATATATATACACATGACTACAAATCACTACCATCATAATTTTTAACAAATTCCCAAACTAATCTCCATTAAGGCAACAGCAACCCATAGACTTAACCAAACACCAGGCAAAGCATTTTCACCTTACAAATTCAAAATGAGGTTCTTTTATTTTGGTTGCTACGGAGCCAGTTGGAGGCTTGCAGATGCTGTTTCATCTCACATTCCCCTCTCCACACGCATTTGTAATCCCTGCTGGATCCACCAGTGATTGAAGAATGATGGGTAAACTATATTTTCTCAGTGCTAACCATAGGCCTCTGAGCTGTAGGGGTAAGCACTCAGGGTAGTCTGCACTTGCCTCCACAACTGTGTCCCTACTAAAATCGGCAGTGTAGAATTGGCAGCTGTAAAATCAATGCATGACCTGCCTATTTAAATGGACTTGTTTGGTGGAGACAGTATGTAGACACAAAACTAGCTGTTGACTGCACTGGGTAGAGTTAGTTTCAGCAGGGGGAAATCTTAAACTAACCCATCTGGAGGGTAACTAACCTGATCAGATCAGCTGTTCATTTTACACATCACCTGGATTTACTTAACATTGACTCTTAGCAAGGTGTGGAATGGGCAGTCGATCTAATCGCATCAGTTTCCCAATGGGTGGATTGGCTTTAAATTAACACTCACGTGTGACCTGCTCACCAGCTCAGGAGCCCAATAAACACAGGCCCATTTAAAAAGGCAAACTATACTTAGCTCAGTGTTGTGGCTATTAGCAATGGAAGATTGTTGAAGATAAGGATATGATACCTTTATGGCTGAGAAAGACCATGTTTGAGGAGTATTTTTTGTCATTTTTTTATGATTGTGATGGTTCTACCAGCAGATAGATGCAAGGGGATCTTTGAGCTGATATTTTAGCTATTTCCGTGGCATGCACCCTTGCCAAAACTTTTTGTGAATAATTAAGAAGGCAGATAACAGGGGTGCAGTTGATTGAGGTTCCACTGTACATTTTTAAATAACATAGACAAGTTTATCAAACACATTGCACACAGCAAAAGTCTGGTCACGTTTGATCCAAAGGACTTGTTTGACAAGACTTTCCATAGTTAGGAAATGTACCTACATAAGTTGAATAAACGACCATTGGAGCGTTACTATTTAAATTCTCATTGCTCTTCAAATCTTGAATCGCTGTAATAAAAATGAGAAAAGTAGTGATTTTCATTGTCAATATTCTGGCTGCAGTCTCTATAACCAGATTACAAATTAAAAAATTATCCTCCTATTGGCTGTTGTAGAACAAATGTATATAGCAATTTAGGAAACATTAGGGGGAGAATCTTCTCCCCATCAGGGGCTGAGCAGAAGCGGGCATGGGTGGGCACACAGCCGATTGCCGCCCGCGATTGGCTGTGCGCTGCCATTTTATGAGGGCGGGCCAATTAAGGCCCGCCCAGCGTGACACGCACTCGGAAGCGCTGAACACTCCCTGTGCTGTGGGGGGTGGAGGCTGAGTCGAGGCCTGCGTTCCTTTTTAATTATGAAAAATTTAAATAAAGAAAAAAAAATTAAGACATGTCCCCTCATGTGACAGTGTCACATGAGCTGGGACATGTCAATGAATTTTAATAAAATTTTTTATTCAATTTATAAATACTTCATGAAACCTCATCCCGCCCGTGGATGAGGTAACATGACAAATGCAAAGGCCGCCTGGGCTCCTTGCCTGCCCACCAACCTTAAGGTTGGACAGGCAGTCCTGTTAATTGAGTGAAGTGGCTTTTAAACAGCCTTAATAGGCCTTTGACAGTTCTGGGGATGCGCAACCGACCCCGGTGCGTGCCTGCCGAACTGAAGACCAGAATGACGCACGGTGACATTGGGATGCACGCCCGATGTCACTGTGCATCACTTTCCACGTTGGTGGACAGGGCCCATCCCCGCTCACCGACCAGAGGATTCCGGCCTAGAAATAGAAAGTTCATTTAGACCAAAACCACTTTTTGGTTGATCTTAATTTTTTTCACCACATATCTCTTCTCTCCAAAAAACATAATTATTGTCTCTTGTACTCATTGTTACTAATTTTTTTCAATAGCTTTTCATGGTAATTTGTTGCACATCTCTATTACCATTTTGGATGAATTTCCTACATGGGCTGATTTTGACCAACAGCAGTGGCTGAAAATGGCTGGTACTGGTTCAATTGCCCATTTTTTTTTAATGTACTTTATTCATAAAATATCTGAAAGAACATTATAAAACATTTAAAAATGACCATCAGAAAAAGCGCAATCATATTCAAGTTTTCCACATAGATCATGAGGTGCTTCAATACGATCAATGAACATTACAGGCATTTCAGCATGGTCATCACAGACAGTCAGACAGTGCAATGATATTTAAGTTATCTAAATAGATCATGTTGCACTCTGAGGTGTTTCGATACAATTGTGATACATGTAGTATTCACTCCTTACATTCAATGTGAGCCATACAGCCAGAGGGGTCTATACAATTCCCAGCCTCTCGGTACACTGTGGCTGAAAGGTCTTAGATCGCGATCTTTCCCCATTGCGCCTTTGTGGCAGCTGCCCCAAGCTTTAGTGGTTCAATTGCCCATTGTACAATCCACCCAACTATCTTTTCCATTATGATACCTGCTTTAATACCAAAACAGCTCTTATCAGAATCATACATGATAACCTATGTGACTGATAAAGGGAAATTCCCCCCTCATCCTTCTTGACCTGCCTGCCTGCAGCCTTAGACACAGGTGGCCACACCATTCACCTCCAGCATCTCTCTACTGTCATCCAGCTTGGTGGGGCTGCTCTCACCTGCTCCTATTTTTGTCCATCTGATCATATCCATGAAAGCTCTCACAATGGCTTCTCTCCCTGCTCCTACACTGTCACCTCTGCCATTCCCAAGGGTCTATCCTTGACTCCCACCTATTTCTCATCTACATGCAGTCCTTCAATGACATCATCTGAAAGCACAGCATTAGTTTCCACATGTACGCTGACGACACTTGCCTCTACCTCACCACCATCTCTCTCGACTCCTCCAGTGTTGCTAAATTATCAGACTGCTTGATGACATCCAGTACTGGATGACTAGACATTTTCTCCAATATTGGGAAGGATGAAGCCCTTTTCAGTCCCTGCTCAAAACTCTCTCACTATCAATTCTGTCCCTTTCCCTGACAACAATCTGAGACTCAACCAGTCTGTTTGCAACCTTGGTGTCATATTGACCCTGAGATGAACTTCCAACCTCATATGCCATTGCTATGACTGCCTAATTACACCTCTAGCACAACGCCTGACTGCTTCCCTGTCTGTCCTCATCTTCGCTGAAATCCTCATTCATGTCTTTATCAACTCTAGGTTTCACTATTCCAGTGCACCCTGGCTGGTCTCTCTTTCTACCATTTGTAAGCATTAGGTCACCCAAAACTCTGCTGCCTGTGCCCTAACTCCTGCCAAGTCCCATTTACCTATCACAGCCATGCTCGCTGGCTTGCATTAGCTCCTGATCAAGCAACGTCTTGATTCTAAATTTCTTATTCTTGTTTTCAAATCCCTCCATGGCCTCACCCCTCCCAATCTCCTCCAGCCCCAAAACCCTCTGAGATATTTGCGTTCCTGTAATTCTGCCCTCCTGTGCTTCCCTGATTTTAATTGCTCCATCACTGGTGGCCATGCCTTCAGCTGCTAAGGCCTGAAGTTCTGGAATTCCTTCCCTGCACCTCTCCCCCTCTCTACCTGGTTTCTCCTTTAATACATTCCTTAAAATCTATCTCTTTAACCATCTTTTGTTCACCTAGTATCTTCTTATGTGGCTCAGTGTCATATCTTGTTTTATAATGATCCTTTATTAAAGGCTCTCGCTCTCTCCCCCTCTCTCTCTCTCTCTCTCTTTCTATATATATACATATAAAGGTTGTTGTTGGTGAAGTCAATAAGCTGGCATGCACAATGTGCAACCACTGCTAAAAAGTTAAAATCAGCCCTCAACTCAATTGAATGGGCAGTACTTTTGTTAGATAACTACCAGTGTCTAGTACCAACTCGGCCAAATGTGAATTTATTCATGGAAAATCCTGTTGTATGCTGAGATTCAATTGGGACACTCTTCTTCTTTGTATTCAAAGGCCGTGACTTGATTGGCTGCTGCTTGATCTATTGGTCAAGTATGGCTCCTGTCTTGCCTGCAATTTTATTGCCTGTTTGCATACACAAAACAGCACTAACAAAAATTGTAAAAAGATGATATTTATTTTTGCCTTATAATGCCTATCAATTTGTATAATGCTCTCTGCTTTATTGTCTCCTCTCTCTCTGATGCATTGACTCTTCTAATATCATATGTAAGTTGTCCAGGCAAAGAAAGTGAATAGGCTATTTGACTATAAAGGGATTCACAGCCAAGTTTGATTCTGTTCTTACCTGAATCCTCCACATGCACATTTTCCATTTGTGTGCCATTAACCAGCAAATAAGAAAGAAGAAAGCTGTTTGATTTCAACGCTGCACCTGACTTAGCCCAGGGGAATAGAGACCAATTATGATACATCAGCTGGCACCCTGGCAAATTGCACTTGGGACCTAACTGATTTGGGTAGCTCACTAACTCAGCAGGTAGTATATTTACTCAGTGAGACATCATGATGTGACAATGCTTTTCCTGAAATGTGTTTTGGCCCCTTTAGGAAAGCATTATTGAATTCAGAAGCCTGCTGTCTCATTTGACATCTAATGATTGCAAGAAGAGTTTTGTGAAATTCATGAAGAGATATCTGAATGTATGCCGTTTCTATCAAGGATAAATGAGTCATATTACAAACGCGACTGATCATTATGAGCTGCAACATACATTCACATGCACGGGCCCATCCTCTGCACATGAAAGGAATATGTTCAAGCCTTGTGCCTTTTTTTTAATTAGCTGGGAGCTTGGGGAGCCTAAAGTTCCTTGTTGCTTTTTCTGTGGGTCTTGTCTTATCAGAGTTGACTTGCCAACCAATCAGGATCCTTTTCTCTATAGTAAAAACTGTTGTGATAATTTGAAATTTTGCATTCTTGCATTTTTCCTGATGAGTGCAAGATGAAAAGCTTTGTCAACATGTCTCTCTTTTCAGCAATATTCAAATTCTGTACTACCAAGTGAATTGATGTGTCAAAGTGTCTTTCTATTTAAGCATCTTCAGAAAGGCAAGAACCTCACTTACCATCTTCTGTATCTTCCTGCTTCCTTCTCCTTATGAAATATACAACTACAGCACAAATTACACACATTCCAACCACAGCGACACCAATCGAAATGCCTATTGTGGGGTGGGGGGAAACAAAATGCAAACTCAATATAAAAAAATTACTGGCAGAGAATGAAGTGCCTCTCAGTCATTTAGGGGCATGGTGGTGTATTACTAAGGTTGAAACTGCAGCAATGCTTTTCCAGCAATCTGTACTAATTTTATATCAGTTTCAAGTTTCAGCAAGTCCCACTAAACAACATCCAAGGAACTAAATAGGACAGTTATTAATAGTATTCCAGCAGCAAAATGGAAAAAGTGAACAAAGAGTAAATTCTTGTTTATTTTCAAAGAGAGCAAAGGCTATTTTTTCTGGTAAAAGGATATATAATGCATAACTATTAGTATATAAATTTATTGCACCCACGAAATGTTTAGAAAAAACAGAATACCTATTTGAATTATCTCACTTTAGAAAAATCTACGAGTGTCAAAGAACATAATCATGAACTCCAAAGGCATATTTTATGTTTTGCTCACATGAATCTGTTTTGACCTGAGCAAAATACCAAGCTGAAGCCAGCTCCACTGGTTTAAAAGTCACGTTAGGCCATTCTGAAATGAATGTTGATACTGTGATTACAATATCAGAAAACTGCTGTCACATTCATTGGGAATAGTGATTTTAATTGTGTCCTCTGCTGGTGTGGTTGGCTACCTAAAAGCTGTTTTGGTTCTGTTTTGATAGGTTTAAATGGTACATAATGTTTTAATTTGAAACATGGACTGCTGTTAAGGTCAAATCACCTCTTCAAACATAGAATATTTAATCCTTGCAATAATTTTCCTGGGTAGGGCAGGAGAGCCAACATTTTGGGTTTACTCAAGACAGCTGGAAGTGGTGCTGGTGGAAGAGTGGGTCTCAATGGAGGCAGGACTGGGACTGATTGCGTGGCTTTACTCATCCATACTTAACTTTAAGATTTTTACTTACTCAATGGTGTACATGGTACATGGTGTGATAATGAGTTTTTGTGTGTATCAGAATGTACAACACACAGATAACTGTTTTTATTTTCAGCCTCATCTTGTACAGAAAACAATCAATGGCAATCTACTCCCTGCACTATCGAGCCTCATCTCTCCAGACCTAACATAAACCAGGGGCAGGATTTCCCCTCATTGGGCACGCGCCCGCACGTCGAGCGGAAGATCCTGCCCCGGGGTAATTTTGATTTTGCGTGATAGTATCAAAGTGATAACATCGAATCTGTACCTTTCCCAACTTTTATTTCCAAATGTAGAGAAAATTAGGAGTGATGCAGAATATGAGGTGGATCAACTACCATCACTGTTGTACTATCGCACAATGTCAGAATTACCCTCGCTGTCAAATAAGTACAATCTCTGCACTTGTGTACAAATTGCAGGGCTGATCTTAGCCCAGACAGAGACTTCAGGTAAAATTCTGTAACATTGATCCAACTAGAATGAATGAGAACAAGTCACTTTTAATCTGTTGCTGTGTTTTTGTTAAACTGTTAGATAGTCCTGAAGTTTGCCTTTGTGAATTTTGGGCTTTGTTGAACTCTCCTGGGCCAGAAATTAAACAGGAGGGATTATTATCTAGACCCATTCAAAGGTCGATAGTTTTTTATGGCTAATTTCTACACCCAATTATTCGTCATCTGATTTTTAGGCAGAGCTACTTTCGTAGAACTGTCAGAATTCTGCTGAATATTTTATTGTGTTATTCAGCTATTGCTTTCAAACAGTCCTCCTGCCCCAAATTACTAATCTATTCATTTAATTTAAACATTTTTGACTATCAGTACAGTAGGGAGGCATTGGATGCAGTCCAGAGAAGGTTCACTAGGTTGATTCCGGGTATGGAGAGATTTCCTTATGAGGAGAGGTTGTGTCGGTTTGGCCTGCACTCATTGGAGTTTAGAAGAATGAGAAGCGACTTTATTGAAACCTATAAGATTCTTAGGGTGCTTGACAGGGTAGATGCTGAGAGGTTGTTTCCCTTTGCTGGAGAGTCTAGGACCAGAGGGCATAATCTCAGAGCAAGGGGTCGCCCATTTAAGACAGGGATGAGAAGGAATTTCTTCTCTCAGAGGATCGTGAATCTGTGGAATTCTTTGCCGCAGAGGGCTGTAGAAACTGGGTTGTTAAGTGTATTCAAGGTGGAGATAGATAGACAGATTTTTAATCAATAAGGGAATCAAAGGTTATGGGGAAAAGACAGGAAAGTGGAGCTGAGGATTATCAGATCAGCCATGATCTCATTGAATGGTGGAGCAGACTCGATTGGCCAAATGGCCTACTTCTGCTCCTACGTCTTATGGTCTTATAGGGAGAAAAAAATGTTAAATGGAAAAATAATGGAAATTTGTCCAGACTTTTGAGGAATATCTTTGATAATGTATAAATTTAAAAAAAGATGAGTTTTTATCCATTTCCTGAAGATAGATACGAACTTACTTTAAAGCAGCAGTGGACTTAAATGGTGACAGATTAAGAAGAGTGTCGATCATTCATTACAGCAAAGTTATTAGTACATTATTGAAGATCTCCTCTGTTTGGTACTTCTAGTAAAATCACAACCTATTCTGGTCCAATTTTGTTGGAAATCCTGAACAGGCAACATTTCCACAAATGCAATTAGGATTTCTCTAAAATTGTCAATTGCAGTAATTATTTCCCCCTGGAGAGATGCAGGGCAGCCCCATCTTTTTCTACTTAATATTTTCAAAATTAACACAGTATAATTGCCTGTTGATATGCCTTCCTCACCAGTGGAATGAATTCTCCCTTCAATGGATCCCCTGTTGATTATATTTTATACATTGAAATCTTTAAAAATGCTTAGCAATCATTAATTGCATTGGAAATCCCAAGTGACTGTAAACATGTTGCTCTCAAATATGAAAAGAATTGCTCAGTACACTGATGATCATTGGTGGCTGCATTATACAGCTAAGCATGAATTCCAGATATATAATTGGATTTCTAGCTTAACCCTATCTTTTAGCATTTTTGGCGAATTCCTCTGCAATATTTCAACTGATTGTCTCAGTCAAAAGCCAAGGAAAACTGAAGACAATTTGTCATTTTGTTCTAAGACAGCTCCACTAAGAAGGGAAGACCGGAATGGAGCTGAAATCAACTTTAGATTGGATGAAACCGACAGTTAATTTGTTGTTATAATTCTTGTTGGGGCCAGAGAATTGGCTCCTAAGATAGACTTTACTTCTATTAAGTAAGTTGTTATAATGAAAAATTTGTACATTTTGAAATTTATTTTCAACAATTTATCTAAAGGCATTTTATATATGTATCTGTATTTTTAATGATATATAGGCATCTATAGTCCCACATTTATAATGTTAGGGAAGTCAAAGAAAGGGAAAGAGTATTTTGCCAAATCTTAGCTTAGTATTGTAACTGAGAGAATAGCATCCAATACGGCTACATTATTTCAGGCGTTTGGAAACCTCGGAATTAAGAAATTGCTTCTGATCCGCATTTACTTCTAAGTTTATATTAACAGCCTATTGTCTTGTTATCCTGTTTTATGTTAAAGTAGCATTCAGGAGTTACCTCATCTAAGCCATTTGATATTTTGTGTATTCGATGAAATCTAACCTTATCTTTTGCGTACCTAGACTGTAGAAACTGAGCTTTTTGTTCACCTTTTTCTCAAAGCACATTCCCTTTCCTTTTATTTTGTTCCTCTCTGCACCTTTCTCAGGACTTGCAAAGCCTTTTATAGCTTGGTAACTTGTATCAACAATCAATTAATTTTATCAACAATATAATTTTAAGCCAAATCCCACTTATCAGTGAAACAAAAGTCAATTAAGAAAAATTGCAATTGGCAAGCAATAACCAAAAAACAAATGCCAAACATAAATTTACAGAGTACAGGACTTGAAATCATAATTAAAGCCTTTCAGTACATTTACAGCTCACAAAGAAGAGACCTAACAAGAACTACAGTATAAAGTAATTTATATCACTATTTTAGTTATTAATGGAAATAGTGACAGAAAAAAGACCGTATACATAAATAAATGTGTGCATATAATATAGATGCATATAATTTACACACTATATATGTGCATGCATATAAATATATATTATGTGTGTGTAGATATATATATATAATAATGCTATGCAATATTTCACCCATTGAAAATAAAATAAAAGAAAATTAAGATTAATTCTCAGACTGAAAATGAGTGTGTGAATAAATATTTCCCCTTAAGGTATTATATTTAACACCCATCACCCCATAATTTATTGAATATATTTAAATGTAATGGGTAAATGGAGTTGAGGTACGGATCAGCCATGATCTAACTGAATGGTGGAACAGCCTCGAGGGACTGAATGGCCTACTCCAAGTTCCTTTACTCCTATTCCTATGTTCTTAAGTCCAGCTGCTTTAGCAAGATAAATATTTTTAAACTAAAGTGAAACAAAGCAGCAATACAGTAATGGTTATGGGGGAGTCAGTCATATTTACCTACAACAGTTAGAAGGACCCTTATATTGAAAATGTAATATTTGAATATTTCCAAAATGTAATATAACTAATTTTACGGGACTGTCACTTTAAAATACAAGTCCTTTGCCTCTTACTTTCAAGTGATTATTAATCAGAATAGAAATAGATAATGGTTTTACTTTGGTTTTACATCTTGACAACATTATTTTGGGAGGACAGGTCATTAATTAGATATTGTTATTTTGAAGATACGTTTTGGGAGGCCATTCAATATCTTAACCTATCTTTGTCTTTGAAATGTTAATCAATCTAATGCATATTTACAGAATGTTCTGTTTTTATTTGTTTAAGGCTGCTTTTATCTTTATGTTATTGACATCATTGCTACATCCTGGTTATAGATCTAATGCCAGAAATGTAGCATGAAAGAGGCAAGTGTGCATTGATGTGCCATTATGAGAAAATGGTTTCACACTATTCATGATGTAGTAGGAGAGCAGCTGATATGAAGCCTTATCAAAAAAAAATTGTTTAAAGAAAAAACAAACCTTGACAATCAAGCGCATTATCATTAGAAATTTCATAGAATCACACAGTAAAGAAGGAAGTCATTCAGCTTATATTGTGCCTGTGTTGGATCTTTGAAAGGGCAATCCAATTAGTCCCACTCGCCTGCTCTTTCCCCATAGTTCTGCAACTCTTTCCTTTTCAATTATATAGCCAGTTCCCTTCTGAAAGTTACTATTGAATCTGCTTCCCATATCATTGCAGGCAGTGCATTCCAGATCCTTACAACTCTGTGTAAAAAAGAAATTCTCCTAGTTTCCACTCTGGTTCCTTCCTAAATATGAAATTGATAACAAGCTAGCACCATCACAGTTTGAACTACTAAAATAAAGTTATTACTGATCCATTGGAGAAGGTGGGCTTGATCTCCTTAGGCAAGAGAAGGTTGAGAGGAGATTTGATAGAGGTGTTCAAAATTATGAGGGGTCTGGACAGAATAGATAGGGAGAAACTGTTCCCATTGGTGGAATAGTTGAGAATCAGAGGGCCCCAAATTAAGGTGAATAACAAAAGAACCAAAGTCGACATGTGGAAAACTTTTCTTTATGTAGTGAGTGGTTAGGATCTGGAATACACTGCCTGAGAGTGTGGCGATGGGAGATTCAATTGTGGCTTTCAAAAGAGAATTGGGTAATTATCTGAAGAGAAAAGAATTGCAGGGCTAAAGGGAAGAGCCAGGAGAGTGGGACTAGGTGACAAAATGAGTTGAATGGCCTCCATCTGGGCTATAACCATTCTATGATTCTATGATCAACTGGAACATAACCACTTAAAAAGCTCTGTAATTAATCAACTAAACAAAATTAAAAACATAGCTTGGAGAATGCAAGTGTCAGCTGAGTCTCAGTTGGTAGTACCCTTGACCCTAGATCTTAAACGCTGTGGGTTCTATATTGGGACTTGATCATGAAATAACAAGATCCAGTGCTGTACTGAGGGAGTGTGACACTGTTGAAGATGTTAGATAGATGTTGGATAGGATGTTAGACTGGGGCCTTGTCTGTCCTCTCAGGTGAATATAAAAAAATCTCTTCCACTATTTTGAAGAAGAGGGGTCAGTCCGGCCTGACCATTATTTACCCCTCGATCAACATCACAGAAACAGATTATCTGATTATTATCACATTACTCTTTGTTTCAGCTTGCTGTGTATAAATTGATACTACTTTGCCTGAATTGCAAGAGTGACTGCATTTGAAATATAAAAATGAAGGCCGGGATTTTCTGGCCCTGTCATGGGCTGGACCCAATGCGGGCGAGGCGGCGCCCCAGCTAGAAGCCCATTGACCTGCGGTGGGACCAGAAGATCACGGCAGCGGGAGGGTGCGGAAATTCCCGCCGGAAGTCGTCTTTTTCTTTTATTTGGTATGAAGTCAGGCTGTGAAATAGGGTGTGTGATATTAAACTTGGGCCTATAAGTCATTAAACTATTATTTAGCAATGTAATAGCTTGGTTTGATGAAAGTATTAATGCTAATAGCTGTCAATTTTGACATTACTGTATTGTTTCCTCTCAATTATCAGAGCCCTCTACACACATCACATCCCCTTCAAGACCTGAATGCTCCCTGGTATCATTAATAAACTTTAAATTGATTTTGTTTTGTTATATAATTGCTTGGAATAAACAGATGGTCAAAACAGTAAATCAGACCTGTACTTCAGCTTAATTTACCCGCTTTTGTTTCGTATCTGATCAATTTAAATAATAAAAAAATCTGATGATTGCAGCCTTGAAAATTTGAATTGGGCCAGTGTCCATAGCCTTTTAGGGAGAAAATTCCAGATTTGCATTACTCATTTGTGTGAAAAGTTGCTTCCTGATTTCACTCCGGGATGACCAATAGCTCTAATTTTAAGATTGTGCCCCCATGTTGTTGCTTCCCTCACCAGATGAAATAGCTTCTTTGTATTTACTCAATCGCATCCTTTTTATTATTTTAAACATCACAATTGCATCACCCATTGACGTTTTAAACTGGAATAGAGGCCAAGTTTACACAACCAGTCCTCATAACATAAACCTTTAAACCCTGATACCATTCTGGTGAACTTGGTTCCGAACCATTCAAAGCATGGCCCTTAACAGTCAGAGTTAATAATCAACGCTACAATCTTACCAATTATGTTCCAGTTTTTGACGCCAATACTTTCTGAACAATTTACTCCATTATTAATCCCACGGGTTTCCTGTTTTTCTGCTTCTAAAATAGGACACAGAATTCTGTTATGAGAAAAAGCCAGGGGAAACAAAGCTTCATTTTGATTTCTTTCCAACACCCAGAAAACTTACCGAAGACTTTCAACATTTTCTTTATCATTACCTCTTTCCCTGAAGCATCTACCAGTGTCACTGTATAACATCCTGTATCGTTTAGTTCAATGTTTGACAATAAAAATGAGCCATTATCATAAACTTGCACACGATGCTTGTAACTTGGAAAGATGTTGAGCTCACGTATACCAAAGGCAAACATTATGATGCTTGCTTGACTTGACTTGTAACTGTACTTCCATTCTACCGATCGATTCACAACAGATCTCGAGTTTATAGAAAATAACACATTGTCTCCAATGGTGGCATTGAGGTGTTCTAATATTTCAGTTTGCTGTGATAGAGCCAATGTCCGATCTGCAAAAGGAAACAAAAACACAATGCTATTGGCTGTATTTTAATTCAGAAATTGTCGATGTTACATTGAATTGGTTAAAAGATTAAGGTATTTGTTCAAGTATAATAGATTACAACAGCAGAAGATGAAGTAATACAATTCAGGTGCTATATTTTGTCTCAATTAGCACAACGTACTATAGATCTTACATTCATATCATGCAGTGGACTGAAGCTTGGTCAAAGACACTGTGAATGTACCATCTGATAGCGCAACTCTAACCCCTCAGTCATAAAATCAAAAATCACAGAAGGCGGCCATGTGTCCCTAGTCTTCTGTGCTTGTTCTTTAAAAGAGCTATCTAATGCGTCACAGTACCCTGCTCTTTCCCCACAGTCCTGCAAATATCTCATTTTCAAGAATATATCCAATATCCTTTTAGAAAGTACTATTGAGTCCACTTCCACCATCCTTTCAGGCAATGAATTCTAGATCATAACTCAAAATAATTTCTCCTCATCTCTCCTCTGGTTCTTTTGCCAATTATTGCAAATCGATGTCCTCTGCCCACTTCCCAGAGGAAACAGTTTTTTCTTAAGTTACTCTGTCAAAACCCGCTCATGATTTTGAATAACTCTATCAAATCTCCTCTTAATCTTCTTTGCTCTAAGGAAGATAATTCATTTTTGAGAAACAAAATGATCACTTACTTGTGAATAACAAGAGGCATATCTTGAACATTACCACTTTATCTACACAAGTCATACCGATGTTGTCTCAGTGGTGCTCTGAAACCTAAAATATGGTGAGTTCAGCAAAGTTGACGCATACGTGTGTGGTTAGACAGGCTTTATGTCAATGAAATCTGTCTCACCCACACATATTGAAATGAGTTTCTTGCCATTCGTTCTCCTCTATAAGCGGAAGTAATCACCCTGCACTTCATTTGCACGTGTTCTGAAATGAAATCAATAATCTTATCTACATAAAGTTTGATCTGGACCGGAACCTGCAGTATCACACTTTTTTGGGGGCAACTGCATTGATGAATATCGGAAGTTCAAAAGCTCAAAGGGTATGATTTTTTTTTTACTGAGTAAGATCTTTATGGTGACAGGGATGCAGATTTGCTGGAAAACATGTCCACATTCAAATTTAGTTAGAGCAGAGCTATTGCTGTAACAGTGGAGAAAACATGTTGGGACCTGCTTCAGGGGAACACAATTCCAGCACAATTACTTTAGCTAGCAATACAAACCTCACAGCCTACTGTAGCAGAATCTATCCAACATACTAGAATGTTTGATTCATGGGTGAATTTCAATCTCACCCTGCTGTCCTCATATTGAACTAGAATTCCTGAATTTTAAAGAGGCCTCTAACTCTGTCCAAATGCTTCTTTATGCAAGGTTGAAATGCTTTCCATGCTTCTTGGTTAGATTAGGACCTATGTATTCTTTCTGCAAGGTGTTTACTATCAAGGTGCAAGAATGTGCTAATCCTTCTGACTAAAATGTGTGGGAAAGCACATATGGCTCAAAATCCAAGTTGTATTTGTAGAAATCATAAAAATACATTTATTTAATCAGAGGAATGTATGTAATAGTGAAAATATTAGAATAGTGAAAAACATTGAAATTAAAGTGCGTTAAGGCCTCTGTCTCTGATTTTTAATTTTATAGGTTAAGTTTTCATAATGATGCCCAAATCACAGTGACTGATCATTAATAAGACTTGACTCAGGAAACCTTTAGATGGCCCCTAATTATGATGAACTCACTCAGCAGGTGACCATTAGAAACAAATCAACTTTTAGGCTTAATTATTCATCTCATACTTTTAAAGCTGAGCCACCTACCTTTATCTAAAATAATCTCCCCATTCTTCTTGCACATCATGCTGAAAATATGGGCAGTCAACTGCTCCTCCCTCTCTCTGAGGGGCCACATGGAAAGTAGTGGTGGGTGGATGTGCAAACTTTCAGCTTCATGCACTTGGCCTCTGCACAGATTGTGACGCTCACAGTAGTAGCAGATTGTCATTATTAATCTGTGCTATGCATATTTAAAATAATGCCAAACGGTTATGTATAATGTCCTCATGCAAATTCCTTTCACTTTTGCGTTTTAATCTATCTTTACTGAGGCCATTCATATGAGGTTTTTAGCAGCGGTTTGCCTCTGTGGTTTATTGTGCTCAGGTGACCTAACCATAACTATTATCACACATTACTTACTACATGCTCACCAGCACCCCACTATTGCAGAGACTGGCTGACTATCTGCCCACCCATTGCCAGTCATTCCCCACCTACATACATCTAGCTTCTTACTAGATCTCTTATTTATCCTCCTCTTTATGTTTCCAGACTGCCATTTCTGCTTGTTTCTTTTTTTCATTTTACTTGACCTTCGAAGCAGACACCGACAGAAAGTAACTGAAAAACCTCCCCTTTTAAAATGTTCTGGCATTCTTGCCGATGATAGGAAATGCATCATTTCCTGGTCTGTCACTTATGAATTATATATGCTTGCCCATATTAGGGTGGAAGCATTTCAATGGTGAAACGGGGTGGGTGGAATCCTGAATGTGGCAGTGAGTGGGTTGCAAACAGAATAGCCCCCTGTTCAATCTCCCATCCTGATCAATAGAAGAGTCTGCGCATGTAACACAGCTTTTATACCATAACAACAAGTCACACTTATATATTAACATAAAAATATCCAAGATGCTTTACAGAGGTGTAAGGAAAAAATGGACCCCAAACCAAAGAAAAAAATTTTAGAGGTAGAGTCTTAAAGGAGAAGGAGGCGGAGAGACATTTTGGGAGGGAATTCCAGATCGTGAAATGACATTGGCTGAAGGCATGGCTACCAATAGTAGGGCAAAGGGATGGCGGACTGCAAAAGAGGCCCCAGTCAGAAGAATGGAGAATTTGGGAGGAAGCGATTATAGGAATGAGGATGGGTCACGGATTTAAACAGAAATAAGACAATTTGAAATTTGAGACATTGGGTACCGGGAACCAATTATGTCAGTGAGCTTGAGATGATAAGCAAGAGGGATTTAGTGGAAGATAGAATATGGCAGCATTCTTGTTTTGAGATTTTGAGTTTTGAGACTAGGGATGCAATTTAAAAATAAGGGGTCTCCCCGTTAAGATGAAGATGAGGAGAATTTTTCTCCCTGACGGTCATGGGTCTGTGGAACTCTTCCCCACAGAAGGGTGGGGGCAGTATTATTGAGTACTTTAAGACTGAGTTAGATTGACTCCCTTGTCAATCAAGAATCTAAGTGTATAGGGGGTAGACAGGAAAACGGAGTTGAGGCCACAACCAGATCAGCCATGATCTTACTGAATATCAGCACAGTCTTGAGGGGCTGAATGGCCTACTGCTGCTCCTTCCTCATATGAAAAGCATGAGTGAAAGTACTATTCCAGAGACTCAGGGTAATGCTCTAGGGATCTGGGTTCAAATCCCACTGCAGCAGATGGTGAAAGTTGAATTCAATAAAAATCTGCAATTAAAGGCTTAATTATGACCGTGAAAACATTGCTGATTGTTGTAAAAACCCACCTGGTTCAATAATTTCCTTTAGGGAAGGAAATCTGCTGTGCTTACCTGGTCTGGCCTACGTGTGACTCCAGACCCACAGCAATGTGGCTGACTCTTAAATGCCCTCTGAACAAGGGCAATTAGGGATGGGCAATTAGTAAATGCAGGCCTGGCCAATGACACCCACATCTCATGAATGAATTAAAAAAATGTATGGAGGCAGAATTAATTGGGAATGTTTTCGCTCCTGATAACAACGACATGAGAAAGCATGAGGCCAGTGCTTTCCAGCAAGTTGGCCTTGAGGTATTTTCTGAGGTTGGCTTCATCATGTATTTACAGAGAATTCTTAACCCACATTGAACCTGGTTGAGGGGGCCCACAATCAGCAGCTGGAGGAAGTGGACAGGAAATAGTATGCAGCCCTTAAATGCTGCAATTATTATTTCCAACAATGCAGGGTATCTCCATTTTCAGATGCTGCTTGTGAATCACTTCAGCAAGAAGTGCAGCAAAAGAGAGGGTTGACTGCTTTGGGTCCAAGGCACCCTCCTCACAGAGAATCATACTTTTTTTTGGGAAAAATATACTTTATTCATAAAATATCAGAAGGAACATTACAAAACATTTCTAAATGGCCATCACAAAAAGTGCAAACATATTCAGCTTTTACACATGGATTACGAGGTGCTTCAATACAATCAATGAATATTACAGTCATTTCAATATGGCCATTACAGACAGTTGGACAGTGCAATGGGATTGGAGTTATCTACATACATCATATCGCACTCTGAAGTGCTTCAATACAATTATGATACATTGAGTATTCACCAAATACAATATTTGAGAGTCGTATAGCCTGAGGGACCTGTGCAATTCCCAGCCCCTTGGTGCACAATGGCAGAAAGGCCTTAGACAGCGACCCTTCCCCATTGCGTCCTTGCGGCGGCTGCCCCAAGCTTTAGTGCATCCCTCAGCACGTAGTCCTGGACCTTAGAATGTGCCAGTCTGCAACACTCGGTCAGGGACAACTCTTTGCACTGGAAGACCAACAAATTTCGGGCTGACCAAAGAGTGTCTTTCACCGAGTTGAATCATACACGTTACTCAGCAGCAGGTGATGATGCTACATAAAGAGCTAAAAGATGGGGCAGCAGATAAGAAAGTTCATTATCAATCAACTTGTCAGGGTAAGGCTAGCTAGGATGTTTTTATACAAAGTAGATGGCAGAATTGTGCATGCCACAATGGGTTTCCTCTTAGCCTGTTAAACTGTGGCTGATACTGCAATCTAAGCATTCAAAGAGCAGGTCTTTCCAAGTTTCATGTAAATTGCGATTTCTTAGTGGAGTACATTTAATTATTTAACTGTGTAACTGTTGTTCCATATTCAACAGTTAAGCACCCCCGCTCACTGACTCATGAACCCACACATGAACTCACATGCTTACATTCCAGTACAACACCATGACATACACTCGGCAGACTCTCTTGCCCTCCTCTGTGGTGAGTTTGGTGGTGGGAGCATTTAATCAGGTGGGAGGGCAGTGGGGCGGGGGATCTGCTGCCTAACTGCCCCCCCCGATGAAATCCATGGCTGAGAGTTCCGTGGATGGCCTTCCTGTGCTACCACCAATTAAGGCCCTTAAATGGCCAATTAATTGTCACTCAAGGGCCTCATCCCCGTTGGTAGTAACTCAACAGCTAGTGGGGAACATGACAGGGAAATCCTGGCTTGTTTGCTTGTGGGCTCCCTGGGGTATCACTCATGCAAAGGGCTCAATGCCTGATTGAGGCGCCCTGCATCGGGAAGGGGGTGCCCGTTGAGAACCACCTGCCTGCCCTTGCTGCTGGCCTCCCTCCCATGTAATCCCCCCACCCTGTGAACCTCCCTTTCCCACCGTCACTCACCTCTGGCCTGGGGTTCAGCCTCCTCAGGGGTGCTGCCGGCATCTGGTTGGCTAGCAGTTCTCAACGGGCAGGAGTTCTGCCCATGAGGTCCTTGATCCTAGGTGAAGGCCCACTGGAGGCCTGTCAAGTACCTGATCCGCACATTATGTCACAGTGCTTCCCAAAAGGAGGTGATACAATCTAATATATCTTTGATCTTCTGTTTTGACGTACAAATGATTCGACACTCACACCACTGCACCTGGGTTCCTGATCAGGGAAGATGATTTCTTCTCACACAGAGGGCAGTGGAAATCAAAACTCGGTCCCTGACAGACAACACAGAGTTAAGGTAATTGGCAATTGGAACAGAGGCAAGATGAGGTGAAACGTTTTACACAGCAAGTTGTTATGTTTGGAATGCATTGGTTGAAAGTATGGTAGCTGCAGATTCAATAACTTGCAAAAGAGAATTGGATAAATACTTGAAGGGAAAATGTGCAGGACTTGGATATCATTTTCAAAGAACCAGCATTGGCACTATGGACAAATGGCCTCCTGTATCATTCTTCTAAGAGATTGGGAGAACATTCATAGAATTTCCAAGCTTTTGGGTTGATGTGTCAAGAGGTTGCCCTGTTCAGCTTGAACAACATGAGGGATTAAAGGAAGACAGCCATTTCACTTGTCCTGAAATCGGAAACAGGGATGCACTCCAAAGCTCTTCCTGAATGGTCCAGGCTTTGGAAACAGTGCTTGAACACACCAATGGTCTGCTCTATAATATCTCTGGTGATAGCATGGCTCTCATTGTAGGCATGTTCTGTGCCTGTTCCTACCTTCCTAAGAGGAGTCTTGAGACGTGTTTGAAGAGAAAAGTCCTTGTTGCCAAGTGGCCAGCCCATGACCTGACAAACCCTGTGGAATTAAAAGTGCACAGAGGACTGGGGCAGCATGAATGAATCATGACTGCTGCCAGGAAACTGGGCACAGACTCGTGAGATGTGCTGCCAGTGATTGCAAACAAGTTGCAGCTTCAGGGAGTGATATCATTTTGTATTTAGAAAGATACCAGTTTGGCTTGGTGATTACATTTGAGTTGTTACAAGTCGTTATGGCCCCTGGGCGAGGTTTCCCCAAATTGTTATGCTCCCGGGTGAGGATGTGCTTGCTCCCTTTCTATATTCAAACCCCTCGGTTGGTTGCAAATAAGGTTAATTTAACAAGGATCCCTTCCATTGTGGATACCTTTTCCCAGCCCAAATGTATTTATATTGTAGAAGGAGCCAATTTAACCAGGCTTTCTTGAATTAAAGAAATAGTGAGTTTATTAGTTACTAAAACGCAAGAAGAAAAATAATAAAAATGACACACACGTACACACAGATTAGAAATAAGAAGTGAGTCCAGAAATAAAGGTTATAAAAAAGGTATAGAAATCAGTCTTTTGTCTTGTCCATGAGGAGTAGATGGTGAAATGTTGCGGCCATTAAGTTGGGTGATTCCGGGACAGCTGACTTTAGCAGTTGAGCAGTGGGTTTGGAGATTCTTTGTTCTGCAGGTTAGCTGAAAGGAGTTGTCCTGTTTTCTTCTTGACTGTGGCTTTTCTGATTTGTGACATGTCACTAGCAATCAGAGAGAGGATTTTTTCATCTGCAAGCGCAGAGCTGCCTAGTTGATGTTCTTCAGCTGTGACCTTCACAGCATACCCTTGCATACTAAGCCAGGAACACAAAACTAACACATAGAATTAGGGTTGCAGTTGGCTTTTTAAACCCTTTTCTTGTGTATTCCTGGAAGGGAAAAACAAACATGTCTTTCACCCAGATCTGCTTTCTTTTCAATTCACATTATGTCCACAATTGAGGAGAGTACGAGAGGAGTACCCTGGGACAGGCAGTCGGCAGTTCCTAGAGGAGGGTGTGGGAGGAGGACCCCAAGCCAGGGAGTCAGCCGCACCTAAGGGAGAGCAGAGGAGCTATAAAAACAGCGCGATAAGTGGCGAGAGTTCGAGAGCAGAGGTGACTGAAGGAGTTCATAAGGAGAGAGGAGGTACTCCTTTCTTTTCCTCAGAGTGGTGGTCTTAGTAAGTAGGACCTGGTGAGTCAATTAGGAAAGTGTAATATTTTTAAACAAGTAGCTATACTTGGATTTAACTGAGACGCGCCAGGAATAAGGGAAGTTTAGGGCCAAAATAATAAAGTAATATAAATAATCCAAAGTAGAGTAAAGTTAATGTAAGGGAAGTAGAGTTAAGGCATGGCCGGGTAGCTCAGGCGAGTGGAATGCATGTCCTGTGATATATGCGAAGTCATGGATGCTACTGATGTCCTAGGTGACCACATGTGCAGGAAGTGCTGCCAGCTGCAAGAACTTGAGCTCCGGATTTCAGAGCTCGAGTGGAGGATGGAGTCACTGTGGCACCCCTTTGCTAGGCTGAGAGCTACGTGGTTAGCACATTCAGAGAGGTGGTCACAACGCAGCTTAAGGGCCTGGAGACAGAGTGGGAATGGGTGACCACCAGGCAGTCCAAGAGAAGTTGGCAGGTAGTTCAGGACTCTCCTGGGGTCTCGCTCACAAATTGGTTTTCTGTTTTGGAAGCTGTTGAGGGCACTTTCTTCAGAGTAGTGCTGTCAGAGCCAAGTTTGTGGCACCACGGCTCGGCCGTATAGGAGGGGAGGAAGAAGAAAGGAAGAGCAATAAATATAGGGGATTCATTGGTTAGGGGAATAGACAGGCATTTCTGTAGCCACAGATGTGACTCCAGGATGGTATGTTGCCTCCCTGGTGCCAGGGTCAAGGATGTCACAGAGCGGCTGCAGGACATTCTTCTGGGGGAGCGTGAACAGCCAGAGCTTGTGGTCCACATTGGTACCAATGACTTATGTGGGCAGGGGCATGCGGTCCTGCAATCAGAATTTAGGGAGCTAAGTAGAAAATTAACAAGCAGAACCTCAAATGTAGCAATCTCTGAATTATTCCCAGTGCCATGTGCCAGTGAGTACAGAAATAGGAGGATAAGGAGGATGAATGTGTGGCTGGAAAGATGGTGCAGGAGGGAAGGCTTTAGATTCCTGGGACACTGGGACTGGCTCTGGGGGAGATGGCAACTTTACAAGCCAGATGGGTTGCACCTGAATGGATTTGGGACTGAATTCCTTGCGGGGTGTTTTGCTGGTGCTGTTGGGAGGGCTTTAAACTAACTCAGCAGTGGTGTGGGAACCAGGGGAGCAGATTAGAGAGGAATACCATAGTGCACAAAATACTGGGAAAGACAGATACCACTAGAATAGAGAATGGTAAGTTAATAGGTGGAGTCGGGGTGAGGGAGAAAGGGACAGAATCTAAATCGGGGTTACTATGTGTGTATGTGAATGCACGGAGTATAGTAAATAAGATTGGGGAGTTACAGGCGCAGGTTGCCATGTGGAAATATGATGTTGTTGTGGTAACAGAAACTTGGCTCAAGGAAGGGCAGAATTGGGTGTTAAATATTCCTGGGTACCAGGTGTTCAGAAAAGACAGGAAAGGAAGGAAAGGAGGAGGGGTAGCGGTATTGGTAAGGAGAGCATCGCAGTGCTGGAGAAAGAGGATGTCCCAGAGGGTTCAAGGACAGAATCAATTTGGCTGGAGCTAAGGAAAAAAAAGGTGCAATCACATTACTCGATGTAGTCTATAGACTGCCAAATAATGAGAAGAATGTAGAAGAACAAATCTGCAGCAAACTTGCAGAGACATGCAAGCCTTATAGAGTAGTTATACTGGGGAACTTTAATTACCCGAATGTAGACTGGAACAGTGGTAGTGCAAAGGGTGGAGAGGGACAAAAGTTCCTAGATTGTGTTCAGGAGAATTTTCTGCAGCAGTATGTGTCCAATCCAACAAGATGCACTGTTGGACCTGGTTCTTGGAAATGAGGTGTAACAAGTAGATCAAGTGTCAGTGGGGGTACATATAGGAGACAGTGATCATTGTATTGTACATTTCAGGATGATGATAGAAAAGGACAATAGGCAATCCAGAGTAAAAATAATTAACTGGACGAGAGCCGACTTCGATGGGGCAACAACGGAGCTGGGCCAGATAGATTGGAATGAAAGATTGGCAGGAGAAACTGTAGCTGAACGATGGGCTGTCTTCAAAAAAGAATTGGTTCGGGCACAGTCAAGGTATATTCCATTGAAAGGGAAAGGTGGGGCAAACAAATCCAGAGCTCCCTGGATGAAAAAGGAGATAGAAATTAAGATAAAGAGAAAAAAGTGGTCTTATGAGACGTGTCAGGTAGAAAATATCATTGAGAACCAATAGGAATGCAGAAGGTTCAGAGAGGAGGTGAGAAAGCATATTGGAGAAGCAAAGAAGGATTATGAGAAAAGACTGGCAGCCAGCATAACAGGGAATCCCAAAGTCTTCTATAGGCATAGAAATAGTAAAAGGGTGGTAAAAGGAGGAGTAGGGCCGATTAGGGACATAAAAGGGAATTTACACATGGATAAAGGGGCCATGGCTGAGGTATTAAATGAATACTTTGCATTCGTCTTTACCAAGGAGGTAGGTGCTACCCAGGCCATGGTGACAGATGAGGAAACTCTGTTACCAGAAAGGTTCAAAATCGATAAGGACGAAGTGTTGAATGGATGATCAGTACTTAAAGTTGACAATGCACTGGGACCAGATGAGATGCATCCAAGGATACTGAAGGAAGCGAGAGTAGAAATTGTAGGGGCACTGGCCGTAATCTTTCAGTCTTCCCTAGACCAAGGGATGTGCCAGAGGACTGGAGAATTGCAAACATTATGCCCTTGTTCAAAAAAGATTGTAAGGGTAAGCCCAGCAACTACAGACCAGCCATTTTAATTTCAGTGGTGGGCAAGATTCTGGGAACAATTATTTCCAGATAGAATTAGTAGCCACATGGAAAAATATGGGTTGATAAGGAACAGCCAGCATGGATTACTAAAGGGGAAATTGTATTTAACTAACTTGCTGGAGTTTTTTGAAGAAGTAACAGAAAAGGTCAATGAGAGTAATGCTGTTGATGTGGTGTACATGGACTTTCAAAAGGCATTTGATACAGTATCACACAACAGGCTTGTGAGAAAAGTTATTGTTCATGGAATAAAAGGGACAGTAGCAACGTGGATGCAAAATTGGCTGAAAAATAGAAAGCAGAGAATAATGGCCAATGGATATTTTTCAGGCTGGGGGAAGGTTTTGTAGTGGAGTTCCCCAGGGGTCAGTACTGGGACCCTTGCTTTTCCTGATATATATTAATAATCTAGATTTTGGTGTGCATGGGGCACTTTCAAAGTTTGCAGATGATACAAAACTTGGGAGCATTGTAAACTGTGAGGAGGACGGTGTGGAACTTCAAAAGGACATAGACAAGTTGGTGGAGTGGGCAGATAGGTGGCAGATGAAGTTCAGTGTGGAGAAGTGTGAGGTAATGCATTTTGGTAGGAAGAACATGAACAGACAATATAAAATAAGGGGTGAAAGTTTGAAGGGGGTGCAGGGGCAGAAAGACCTGGGTGTATATTTGCATAGATCATTGAAGGTGGCAGGACAGGTGGAGAGAGCAGATAATAAAGCATATAGTATCCTGGGCTTTATTAATAGGGGCATAGAGTACAAGAGCAAGGAGGTTATGCTGAATTTATATAAGACACTCATTAGACCTCAGCTGGAGTATTGTGTACAGTTCTGGGCACCAAATTATAGAAGGATGTGAACACATTGGAGAGAGTGCAGAAGAGGTTTCAAGAATGAGAAACTTCAGCTACGAAGATAGATTGGAAAAGTTGGGACTGTTCTCCTTGGAGAGAAGAAGGCTAAGAGGAGATTTGATAGAGATGTTCAAAATCATGGGGTGCTGGACAGAGTAGATAGGGAGAAGCTGTTCCCACTCTTAAAAGGATGAAGAACGAGAGGGCACAGATTTCCAAAAGAAGCAAATGTGATGTGAGGAAAAACTTTTTCATACAATGAGTGGTTTGGACCTGGAATGCGCTGCCTGGAAGTATGGTAGAGGCAGGTTCAATCGAGGCATTCAAGAGGGCATTAGATGATTATTTAAATAGAAACAGCATGCAGGGGTATGGGGAAATGGCAGGGCAATGGCGCTAGGTCATAATGCTCATTTGGAGAGCCGTGCAGAGATGATGGGCCGAATGGCCTCCTTCTGTGCTGTTAAAATTCTGTGATATAACTCACAGGAGATAGTTTCTGCTAAGATATAATCAGTTGCTATTATCTCTGCAAACACAGCAGGTTGCAGTTCAGTTTTTGCATTGAATCTCTTCCTTTTGAAGTGTCTGTGTCTGAAGTAGGCCTTGACACATTTTTAGGTGCGACATTCCATTCTCTGGGCTAGCTGGTCAAGTGTAATCGACATAGGAATTTTCCAGCACATGGTTACTTTATAGTCTCAGCCAGCTTTTGCTTGTATGTGCTTTTAACAAAAACATGTCTTACTTAAAAGTTCAATATATCCATGTGTAACTCAGGGCTATGACCAGTGGTCATGAAAGAGACAACCTTTTTCTTTCAATGGTTCACAGCTACAAACTTCAGGTAAGATGTTTCCAAGACAGCGTATCAACAATCTTTCTTCCCAAAGACAATCCCCACAGTGGAATAAACTGCCAAAGGGAACAGTCACAGACCCATCACTTGAAATCTCCAAGGCCCATCTTTAGATTATTTCCATTTAAAAGTTTTCATTATCGGAATTACCATCTCAGTAGGTCATGCCTGGTTTTTAGCTAGCGCTTCCCATATAAATGTTGGTGGAATACAAATTTTAACCTGTGATGCTGACACAACTAAAGAAGAAGCAGATGTTCATGACACAGCTGAGCATATTTATTCATACAGCAAAGGTAATCTGTCTATAAAATGTAAGGGATAACAATTCGTGTTCCTCTCACTTATTTAGGCCTAGAGACCCTTCTTCTTATATCCTATTTGTTCATTTCAGAAGTATGTTTCACAGATGGGACATTATGATTTATTTTCTCTTTGGACCTTTCCCAGGACAGCTTATTTTGCTGAAAAAAGGGACATGTCGAAGCTTTATGTCTTGCACTCATCAGGACATTCCGCAACAATAACACCAAAAGGGGAAAACAACAACTTATACTGTATGAGAAGAGAGTGCTGATGATTGGTTGTTAAGTGGACTCTGATTCTTAAAAATGTTGCCATGGAGAATAAACCAATTGAAGGTGACTGACAGCTAACTGCCAAGCATTGTTTGAATTTTAAACCAGGCAGCCTGACCCTGATTCGTCAAGGCATTGCCCTGAGGAATGAGTCAGTTAATGGCTGTCACTTATTTTGTTTAGCTGAAGCAGGTGCAATGTGTGTACATGTTTTCTCTGTCTGCAAAGAACAGGGCCCTATGTATTAATATATGTAGCTTCCAGTACACATAAATGCACCACACTGCAAGCCTGACTGACAATCTTAACTTGGTTGTCAGCGTAATTCTTAGCACACTGAGGATTATTTAACAAATGCTGTCCAATCACGGAATCAAATCTAATGTTGGACATTGTGTTTTGAGTTTTGCAAGCATGGACTGGTTGATTATGTTCTGTACCTTGCCCATTGTGAACGGCGGCTGGGACATGCTGTATGATACAATCCGCCAGTCTTTGGGATGTATGGCCTACATACCTAGCATCACACTAGCACTGAAATTAATTTACCACATTACTCATTTGTAAGATAGGCAGAACATATTTCTGGCTAGATGGCAGCATTCTGTTAGTAGCGAATAACACTTGTGTTGCTCCTGCATAACAGCAACGTGCAACAGCTAGCTTCATCCATTGCACAAATTTTCGAGATACCTTTCCCTTCCAGGGTAATCTGAGGTAGACTGGGCACTTTTCAGGGCTGAAAGTGATGGCCTTTGGCCTGTTCATGAGTTTGCGTGATATACAGCACAAAATGATCTGATCAGGGTAGCCATTAGCCCGCAGGATGCCTTTGATGTTCCCTATTTCAGCATCAAGCTTGCACGGTGAGCAAATGGCTAGGCCTCTATTTTCAAGGTTGCTGATAAAATCAATCTTATAGTGTGTGGAGCTGTAAGAACCCCAATGCATGTATTGACCAGTGAAGATAGGCTTACGGTAGACCGAGGTAGAGAATCCCCTGGCAGATTTCTCAACTAGTACGTCAAGAAAGGGAAGTTCATTTGACTGCTCCATTTCAAAGGTGAATTTGCGTGTAGGATGGAGCCCATTAAGGCATGTAAGGAAATTGTTACATGCAGCTGCGGATTTAAATATAATGAATGTATCATCCACATATTGGAAATATGCGAGGGGTAGGGGGTTAAGTAGCATTCTATTGAAGACATATTTCTCGTGGAACCCAACAAAGATGTTTGTGAAAGTTGGTGTATTTTCCATGGCAATGCCTCCACCAATCAGAATTCACTTGCCAACCAATCAGCACTCTATAAATTGTTGTTTTCCCTTGATATTGGTATTCTTGCCAAGTGTCCTGCTGAGTGAAAGATGTAAAGCTTTGACATGTCTCCTTTTTCAGCAATACTGAAGACCTGTACTTCCAAATGACTATTTGTACAGCTTATTTTCTTAAATAGTAATAAACACCCATTCTATACCCTGGTTAATTGATCTCCCTGCCTATGTTTATTACACTAATCACTAAAATTATACATTAATCATGCTCAATGCCATTCTAGGCATGCATCTCATTGCACAGGCCTTCCTTGCAGATGATAACAGAGTGACTGGAGTGAAACAGAACTCATCCATCTCTTCCTCACAGGTACTCCAGTGTTCTCTTGTTATCCCTTGAAAGCCTGCTGATCCATGACCAGTTATAATTATACAGTTCAGTTTGAAATTAACTCTAACTCTCCAACATGCTCAACATATCCACCATGTTTTATTTCCTCTTATCTATTCTCATATGGTGAGGTGGACTGTATATCCAGTATCATTCTGGTCCAGGAGTGCTGATGTATGTTGTAAATGGTCTCCCACTATTCATTATCCCCAAGGGTAGATGTCCCCTTTTCAACATCAGCATTGCGTTGTTTCATATACACTGCCAATCATTTAACATTAGGGTTTTTAAACCACAGGTGAAACCCAAGAAAATATTTCCCATTACTATTTCTCAGAGATAATCTGCAACAGACCCTAGTAACCCTGCATGGGCTTATCACAGGAACTTATCTTACAAGTATCAAGCTATTTGATCTAAAGACAGAAAATGCTAGAAAATCTCAGCAGGTCTGGCAGCATCTGTGGAGAGAGAAACAGAGTTAATGTTTTGAGCCTTCAAAGCTAAAGTGAAGTAGAAATGTGATAAAATTTGTACTGTTTAAATGGGATGGAGCAGGTGATGCTGGAAGGAAAGTCAGCGATAGGTGGGAGCTAAGGAGAGATTGACAAAGATGTCATGGACAAAAAGGCAAAGGGAGTATTAATGGTAGTGGTAAGGCCTAAAGGAGGTGCTGAGAGTGGCAATAAAGGTAAGAAAGCAGAATGTGTTCCTAATGTCTTGAGTAATGTCCATGCCATCAAATGCATTTTCCTCAATGTCTGTCCTTGGCTTCCTGTATTGTTCCAGTGAAGCCCAACGCAAACTGGAGGAACAACACCTCATCTTCCGACTAGGCACTTTACAGCCTTCTGGACTGGATATTGAATTCAACAACTTTAGGTCTTGAGCTCCCTCCTCTATCCCCACTCCCTTTCTGTTTCTTCCCCCTTCCTTTTGTTTTTTCCAATAAATTATATAGATTTTTCTTTTCCCACCTATTTCCATTATTTTTAAATATTTTTAAATCTTTTATGCTCCCCCCACCCCCACTAGAGCTATACCTTGAGTGCCCTACCATCCATTCTTAATTAGCACATTCGTTTAGATAATATCACCAACTTTAACACCTATGTGTTCTCTTGTTCTGTTGTCTGTGACATCTTTTGATGATCTGCTTCTATCACTGCTTGTCTGTCCCTACAACCACACCAACCCTCTCCATTTCTCTCCCCCCACCCAACCCACCCCCCCACACACCTTAAACCAGCTTATATTTCACCCCTTCCTTGGATTCACCTAGTTCTGTTGAAGGGTCATGAGGACTCGAAACGTCAACTCTTTTCTTCTCCGCCGATGCTGCCAGACCTGCTGAGTTTTTCCAGGTAATTCTGTTTTTATTTTGCATTTTTCTCAATGCTCAGTATAGGGAAGAACATAAATATCTCCATGAAAATTCTTTCAATCAACCATTCTCACCTATAATTGCCTGTCATTTTTATTAGGCTATACTTTGATTGATATCTTTCTGTCCAAATAATTTACATTACTCATGAATGCACTCACACATCTTTCCCTAATTCCTTTTGATTAGTTCCAATTTACCTGTAATCAACTAAAAAAATGACTTAGAACAATTCCCATTTGGTGGTGTATTTGCCTTGTTTCTGCCTTACATCCTCACAAAGTGTAGATGAGCTGCACTTGAGAGCTTCATTTGGCAAGTTGATCCATTTACACATTGAAAAACATCAAAAGCAGGATGGGAAAAAGGCACCGGCATTCATTTCCTTTTATATCAATTTTACACACCCCATTCATGAGTCCTGGAGCAAGCTATCCAATACAATGGGCAGAATTTTATGGCTGATGTGTGGGTGGGAGAGCCCGCATGTCAGCGCTTAAAATTTCGTGGGCTGACGTCGGGCGAGCGCCCTGATGTCAGCGCGCGGCATCGCAACATTTAGCGCCCGCCATTAATTAAAGGCCTTGTTAGGGTCCTTAACTCGGCAAACAACACCGATTTTGAGGAGCCCATGCGAACTTTGCCTCAATGCAAGGGGCCCAACGGGCAGGCGAGTAACTGATTTTTTAACAAACCTCATCCACGGGCGGGATATGTGGGCTGAGAGGGGTTGTTAGTGTTTTATCTGAAGTGTTTATTGCAGAAAGTGTTTTAAGCTTGCCTGTGTGATTGTTAACAGTTCAGATCGATTTCCAACAGCTTTCACTATACTTTGAAGCTTCATCTCACCAGTCTGGAGACAGTAATCTTTATCGGCCTTGCAGCTTTCCGGAGGCCTCCATTTAGCCTGGGTATAGGTTTTGATATATCCACTGGAGGCAGCTCCTCTGAGGAGGAAGGGAGGGATAGAATAAGGAGGAGGCCAGGACTGGACAATCAGCCTCCAGGGGAGCACCTTTGGGAGGCCAGGTGCAGGCACAAGGGGCACAGGTCCAAGAGGTTGTCCAAGGTGGAAGGGGCCACAGAAGATGCCACTATCCTGCTGCCAGAGTACACAGGCAGCAAAGCAGCTACCTCAAAATGACTGAGGCGCAGTGCCAAAGGAGGCTCTAACTGTCAAGGGGGACAGTGAACTATAACTGTCAGATGATTGGCCCTGAGATCTCCCCTAACTGTGTGGTTGGACACGCCATGCCAGCACATCTGAAGGTCACAGTTGCTCTCCACTTCTATGCCTCTGGCTCCTTCCAGGGCTCAGTGGGTGATCTTTGCGGTGTCTCCCAATCAGCTGTGCACACTTGTGTCAAGCGCGTTACAGATGCCCTGTTCAGACATGCAATGACCTTCATCCACTATCATTGGGACCAGACAAGTCAGGCACAGCGATCCAGAGGCTTTGCGGCCATTGCTGGCTTCCCCTCCGTCCAGGGTGCAATAGACTGTACACACGTGGCCATCAAGGCGCCAGCAGGTGTGCCCAGTGCCTTCGTCAACAGGAAAGGCTTCCACTCCATGAACATGCAGATAGTGTGTGATCACAGGATGCTGATTCTACAAGTCTGTGCAAGGGACCCAGGCAGCTCCTACGAAGCCTATATCCTCAGACAATCCCAGGTGCCTGGACTCTTCAGTGCTCTGGCTCGGCTGGATGGATGGTTGCTGGGTGACAAGGGCTATCCCCTCAGAAGGTGGCTCATGACACCTCTCCCCCATCCAAGAACAGAAGCTGAGCAGCGCTACAATAGAAGCCAGGGCACCACAAGGGCTGTGGTGGTGAGAGCCATCGGTCTTCTCAAAATGTGCTTCCGATGGCCTGGACCACTCAGGGGGCGCAGTCCAGTACCTCCCAGATCGCGTCTCTCTGATAGTGGTAGCATGCTGCGCTCTGCACAATCTTGCACTGAAAAGGGGGGATACAGTTGACGATGAAGACCTTGATGCAGTGGGTGAGGCTGCACATGATGAATCCAGCAGTGGCTCAGAGGATGAGGAAGCACAGGGCAATGAGGAGGGGCAGCACGCCGACCCACTACTGCACCAAGGAGGCAGGGACACCCGGGACACTTTAATCCAATGAACCTTAGCTAGCTCCACACATATGGAACTGCAGGAACAGCATTGCCTGGCACTTCCACACGTGGCACTTCCACCTCATCAGCTGCAACCAAGGGCTTAGTACAGAAACATCAATGTCTACTCAAACACTCATGATATATCTGTGAAACAGACAAATGCAGCACAAAGGAAACACCCTCAGCCATGGTCAGAAAAGTGGACTTTATTGCCACCAAAATAAACAACAAACGTTTCTCTGATGCAGATAATGAAAGATTCCCTAATCTAGGGCCAACACAAAATCACTAGTGACATACTTGTGGAGTGCATAATGTGCCTTATGCTTACGTTTGCGGGTGCTACGTCTAGGTGCTGCCCCATCGCTCAGAGTGGCTTGTGAGACAGCCTGCTGACTCTGCTGTCCTGTTGGCCTTGATGACCTTGGCGGCCGTCCTCTGGCCTGTGGAGCCTGTGCTGGCCCCGCCTGGGAGGAAGTGGCCAGTTCCAGAACTGACACCTCCCCAGTTGTCGCAGACTCAATGATGCAACAGTCACTGGCAGAGGGGCTGAGGAGCTGCTGCCCTCACCCTGAGAGGAGTTCACAGTGACGACAGGCAGCTGCTGCACCGACCTGAGGTCTCATTGGACCTCCCTGCTCACCGCTGATGGATGGGCACTGAGCTGCGACACTTGGTGCCCAGAACATCTCCCACATTGGGAATGACCAACTGTGGCCATTAGTGCTGTGAGGACTTGCAGGTCAGAGCGTAACTCAAACAGAAGATTCTCAATCTGCTGGAAGCCCCTCTCCATGAGAGTCGCCAATCTCTCAGTGGAGGAAGCTTGAAGCTCTGTCCTGAGGTTCATGCCATCACTGACACTCTGCCTGGATCCTCCACCACAGAGACCAACTGAAGCATACCCTCATGCAACCCTGCCAGATGCTCCCACGCACCCTGCCACTTGTCCTGCAGCTGCTGCATGGCTGACATCTCCAGAGGCACATCATCACTGCCCGACTCAGCATGTGCCTGGTCTCCTACAGTCCTCCGTCTGCTGGTGCCATCGGCACTCTCTGTCCATGCCATCTCCTCCAGCGATTGTGAAGTGCCCTCTCCACTGTGCCCTGGGACAGTAGTCGACGTCACAATCCCCAGCAATGTGGTTGTCGCTGTGCTGGTGCCTGGCTCGCTGAAATGATGTAACACAAGTTGCAAGTGACGCCCCTCAGGTGTGGATGGGGGGCTCTGGACTTGTTCTTGGCGGCCATGCGGTGGTGATGCTGAAATTAACAACAAGGACAGTGCATCAGTTAGCGTTCAGTCAGTAACACCATTCATCCCTTTCCCCCACAGGCTCATAATGCGCTCAACCTTCAAGAACCTAAGGAGACGAATATTGGTGGGGTGGTAAATAGTCAAGAGGAGGCCCAAACATTTCACACGCATACAGACAGGCTGGTCAGATGGCTTAAGGAATGCCACATGGAATGTTATGTGGATGAGTGTGCGGTTAAGCACGTGGGTAAGACAAACAAGGTACGGGAATACATGAGTAATGGTAGGACCGTGGAAATTCATGACAATTACAGGGACCTTGCTGGGCAGTCCCGTTAAGGTAGCAGAACAGGAACATAAGGTGTTTAACAAGATCAAAGCAAACTTGCCGTTAATAGCAGAGGTATAGAATGTAGAATAAATAGAAAACGCTGTTGGGGCCACATCTACACTTCTGCGTTCAGTTGTGACCTGCGCTTCATGGGTGGAGTGGGGAGAGTGCAGAGGTTCCTGACCTGGATGCATGCTGGCCTGGAGAGTTGGAGTGATGAGGAAACATTGCAAACACTTGCGACATTGACGTGGAGCACAGGAGATTGACAGATCACATTATTGACCTTCATACTGTTATGAGGGCATAGAATGGTTGGACAGAAGGCAACATTTCCCCTTGGCACAGGGATGACTAACGTGGTTGCATTTATTTAAGTTGAGTGCCATGAGGTGCAGAGGACCTTTTGGACAGAGTAATGTGGGACGCATTGGCTGAAAGGGTGGTGGAGGTACAAACCCTCCTAAGATGCAATAAGTCTTTGGATGTGCAGCAGCGATGCCATGGCATGTTAGGCCATGGGGATAGTGGTCACAAATGGGATAAGGCGACTTTGGAAGGTGCTAGAGACATGCATCCTCAAGGGGCCGAGGGACCTTTGTGTATGACCCACACTGTATGTGAATGAGCAGTGTTGCTGCATTACCGATTGCTGCAATCATCAGTGCTTTGGATGGTGGGGAGACACAGTGGATGGGACTGTGGTCCTCAAATACTTGGCCGCTGCACCCCAGCCTCGCTGACACCTGCCGATCTGGCCGCCTGCCTCCTCCCCAGCTCCATGGCCTGCTCCTCATATGTGGTTAGGTGCTGCAGCACGGTGTGCCCACCTCCAGTCCGCAAATGCTCTCGGCTATTGTTCTCAGTTTTTGCCTGCAGAACAGGGGAGGGCATTTATTGGGGCTGATCGCCCATGTACTCTGCATGTGCACACTGCACCCCAACCACAGTGGCCCATATAAGGCCTCCAGTGGCTCCTTTCCACACTACTGGTAATCAGTCTCCAGAAGATAGTACGACTGCTTCCAACCCCCTCCCCCAACGCCCACCTTGGACACATTCGGCATCCATCATTTGAATAACACACGGGTCTTAGCGCCCATGGCAAGGAGGCGCAACTAGGTGCAGCGCTGAGGCCAGCAGATGGCTCTTAGCCACGACACCTTGAGGCTCCCTTTCCACCATCTCATCACCATCAATATGACATGTGTTGGAATTCTGAGTATGTGTCTAGCAGCCTCCCCTGCAGGCTGCCCCTAAACTACTCAAATGTGACAAACACCAACATATGCTGCGGGGAGAACCCATCTTCTCCTCAACCACTAAGGCTGATGTAAGCATGGTCACTATCTGTTTGCCCACCCAGCGTGCACCAAATGCCCAATGCAATAATGACAGTAAAACGTGGGGGGGTGGGGCGGGTGCTCAAAGGCTAAGGCTACCTGCTGGGTAAAATGGCCAAGGCTGACATGATACTCACCCTTCCAGAGTGCAGCAAATCATTGAATCGCTTGCAGCACTGCGCCATGGTGCGCCGCACAACATCTTGAGAGATTACTGCCTCTGCCACCTCCTGCCATGCCTGCCTGGTCATGTAGGGGGCCCTCCTCCTCCCATCCTCCGGAAACAACACCTCCCGATGGTTTGACACCTCTTCCCGGAGGGCAGCAAGGCAGGCATCAGAGAACTGAAGGGCACATTGGCCCCATGTTGGCCTACCCTGCAGCCTGCCCCCCTCCTCCTCCTCTGCCCTCACCTCCTCTGGTCGCTGGCCATGGTGAACGGCCTAAAGGGGGCTGCCTGGCCCTTCTTTATACAGACTGCCTGTTCCCCATTGGAACCAGCGGTCTGTACACGCCCACCGCACATTTAAATTTCCCGCTGAACAAGGGAGTCTGGGTGGGCCTTAATTGGCCCACCTGTGCAAAATGACGGTGCGGCCCGTTTCGCCAGCGGCAATCGGCTCAGTGCCCACCACCGATTGGGTCAGGCCCACCCGCCCGACATCTAGAAAATTCAGCCCAATTATCACTGCCACTTTAAAAAGTTCTCAGCTGGGTCCAAGTTATCACCACATTGTTATCTTAAAATTTTCTTGGCCTTCTTTTGTCCCCCAAAATACCCCACTAAACTGTATACATTTTATCGTTTAAAATTATCCTGATTCAGGAGAGTAATCCAGTGTGCAAGATGAAGAATGCTAGTCACCTCCAGCAGAACAGTCTCCCACTTTCCCATCAGTCCCAACATTCACTCCATTGAGACCAGGAATAGGTTCAAATTGAACTGGTTTTATTCTACTGACAGCATTTGTCAATGCGTAATTTAATTCCCGCCCTTATCTTTTTGATAACACTGCTTTGAGAAGGAATGACTTATGTAGTGCTCCCTTTTCAAAAAATAAAATTTGACTACCCTCTTAAACTTTAGATAAAATTTCTCTTGTCAAGTGCTTGAACAAGAACAAGAACAACAACAACTTATATTTAAAGCAACAATTAGTATCAATTATCTTATCAATTTCAATTTCAGAAACAAATTATGCTCAGACTTGGTGGCTTTAAGGGTGGAGATAGAAGTATTTGTAATTATTTTTGGATCTGACTCTTATTTCCACCCCTCCCCTCGAACAATCTGTATTAGGAAGTAAGTAAGGCCTCTGAATTGATTAAAGCTGAGCCTTGCTACTTTGAGTTTAATTTGTCACCACACTGTGACATTTGATATCTGCCAATATCTGCAGGTAAAGTCTTAAGTTCTTAACTTGACTGGATCGCCTCCTGTACCAACACTTTTCCAGCAAAGGGTGATCTGTATCCCTGTGACCACGATAACATCAAATGATCTTTGGTAATCCTGCTCCACCGTGATCTGTTCAAAAGAAACAAAACTGGAAATCCGCTGTAGTTTCTCTTAAGAGAACAATGGGTTAAATGTGAAGTGGGGTAATTGAAATAATTTAATATTAAGATTGATAGTAAGACGTTCATTAATAGCTTTGAAGTAGACTAATGCAGTTATGAGAGCACTTTCTAGGCATGATGGGAAATATAGCCAGTACTGTGGGAACCAGCTGAGAATCACAAGCCATAAACTTGATGGCCTTCACGAGTTTTGTAAACAGGGCATTAGGGTGATAAGAAAACAGTTATTAGTTATTGGGCCCAAATACATCTGAGGTCAAATGCTGAGATAACAGGGAACAATGCACTTGATTAGGTTAGTGATGTATGTTTTAGGTCAATACCAGTGATTTGGGGTTGTTCCCCACATGTTTTGCTAAGTGAGAACCAAGGACTATAAAATTGTGCCACAGATTATGTATTGTGACAGATCCTTGGGAAAGCAGTCAAGATGATCTCTCCAGCATATGCTTGAATAAAACATTTTGCTTACTGAAAATTCACAGACTTCAGTGGCTCATCTTTTTAACCACAACAATTGCCTAACAGATATTTGTTAATTCCTTTTTCCCTTCTGTCACCGTGAGGAAATATCCACAACAACTTATATTTATATAGCACCTTTAACATAATAAGATGTTCATCCCAAAGGGCTTCACAGGAGCATTATAAAACAAAATTTGATGCTAAGCCAGATAAGGCGATACTGGGCCAGATTTTTGTATAGTTATTCTGACTCCGCGGTGCCTTAAAATTTGGCAGATGAGACCCCATTTGTCTTACCCCATTTCCGACATATCCAATTTTTTGCCAGTAGGTGAAAGGGGATGTGATGTGATTCACACAGGAAGGAAACCTGAACTCAGCAGGGCCATTTGAACTTAGTGCTGAGTCCAAACAATCCCATTTTGGATGTTGCAAGGGCCCTAACCCGCATTGTGGGAATCATAAATTAATGGAATAGATATAAATGCTTTTGAAGGGTGGATAGAGTCTGCAGAATGATCTGAAGTTTTTTAAGGGCCCTGCTCTTTAAAAAAAACACTGCAGCTGTCAGCGAGAGCTAACAAAAAACCCTCTGCTCGACTGCTTTGATTGACAAGTGTAGAGTAGAAAAAAATATCTCGTTGTGCAGTTTCAATAGAACTCTTTGTTGACATTTCCCTAAAGGAAACTATGACAATAATGAATGCTAAACTGAGTTTCAAAAGCTACAACCATCTCTGTGGGGTTCTAAGTTCACAGTTTGATTCACAGTTTAAAGCATCTATTAAAAGATAACTGTCTTTGGTGTGGGGCTTGATTAGAAGTTTTGTTTGCTTTTGTAAGAGATTAACTACTTGACAAGATGTAAAAGCTTTGAATGGGTACTATGAATGTGATTTTTTATGCACTATCAGGTGTGTACAAGTGAGGGCTGTGTTAAATTGTTATGAGTTTATTGTTTTTCATCTCCATGTGGCTCCTGAGGTCTGTGATGGGTACTGAGTGAGTGGCTATGGAGGTGACATGGAGGGTATGAGGGGTCATTGGTGGTGTGTGGTGGGTGAGAGTGAGGGCTAGAGGGCTTAACAGCTGGTAGAACAACTGAAATGAAGTACCAGAGAACCGAGGTGGGCCTTCTAACTAGTCTGTCTGGCACTCACCCGCCACTGTGGCCACCTACACTCTACTTCCAGGGTTGGCGGGCCTTACTGTTACCCACACCCGCTGCTTCCCCCCGGAGCAGAAATAGCATGTTTCAGGGTACGTTTTACCAAGCCCTATTAGGTCTGGTGACAAGAGCTTGGTAAAAGATGCATGTTTTAAGGAGCACCTTAAATGATGAAAGGGAGGTAGAGAGGAGAGGAAGCTATTCCAGAGAGTAGGCCCTTAAGTTCAGAAAATTAAAATTTAACAATGCCTGACATAGGTTTACATTCAGCAAAGCAATTTTACTGGTGAAAATTTATGCAGAGTTAATCTGATTCTAGATAAATTAAAATCAGCTGCCTGTAGGAGTTAATTCTTTGCAGTAAAAAGATGGACCCGGTCATCATCAGTCAGTGTCAGCTTGAATTATTCAGCTTCCTGTGCTTTTAAGTAAACAAAACAATTTGACAGATGTAAAAGAAATAAATACCAATTTACTTTTTTTGAAAGGTTTTGTGCCTTTAAAGCATGTGCAAGGACATGAGCATTTGTCATTGAGATAGTGGTAGATAATTTAAGCTTTTTCTTTATCATTTTGTTCTGACCACAGTCGACCACAAGATCAAAAGGTACTGTCAGTATGCTAATGGAAACGCTTTAGGAATGTCCTCAAAGCAACCCTGAAGAGATCAAACAGCCATGCAGACTCATAGGCCAGGATTTCCACCCCCTGGTGCCATTTTACATGGGCAGGCCAATTAAGGCCCGCCCAGCGCGATGTCCCCACGGAAGTGCTGTGCCCTTTCTGTGCGGGCGGGTGGGGGGTAACCCAAAATCGAGAATGCGCTCTTTTGCGCATGCGCACAAAAGAGCGCACTCATCTCCCTGAGGCTAAGTGCTGCCTCAGGGAGATCGGCTCTAAATGTAAAAAAGCTCAAAGTAGAAAAATAAAATTTCCCTAACATGTCCCCTCATATGACACTGTCACTTCAGTTGGGACATGTCCATAATCTTTACAAAAACTTTATTAAAATTTTTAAAAAATCTACATGAAACCCCATCCCGCCCGTTGGTGAGGTTTCATGCTTTTTCTAATTCCTTAAGGTTGGCGGGCAGGTCCATTAATTAGTTTAATTACTCCATCAATGGCCTCAATTGGCCATTGACAGGTCGGCGGGCGTGCAGCTGATTTCGCTGCGCTCCCGCCTACCGGAAAATTTAAATGGGGCGCGGTGATGCCAGGAGTTCCGCCCGACATCAGCGTGCTTCATTTTACACGTCGGCAAGCGGGCCCCGCCCCCTGCTCGCCGATGGGAAAATCCTGCCCATAGGATACCTGACTTGTCACTGACCAAATGGACAAAGTTTATTCAGGATGGCACTGAGCACATCGAGACATTTAGTTGAGAGCATGCAGAGGCAAAGCTGAGGCATGAGACGGAGTCCATGAATCCCCAAATATCTTGTTTTTCTGACCCTTCAAACACAAAGCAGTCCACTTGTTTCACCGGCCTTCCACAAACATTTGCTCCCTCCATCACCGATGAACAGGAGCAGCAGTGAGTACCATCTACAAGATGCACTGCAGGAACTCACCAAGGCTCCTTAGGCAGTACCATCCAAACCCACAGCCGCAACCATCTAGAAGGACAAAGGCGGCAGATAGAGGGGAACACCACCACCTGGAAGTTGCCCTCCAAGCCACTCACTGTCCTGACTTGGAAATATATTGCTGTTCCTTCACTGTGGCTTGGTCAAAATCCTGGCGCTCCCTCCCAAACAGCACTGTGGGTGTACCTACACCACATGGACTGCAGCTGTTCAAGAAGGCAGCTCACCACCACCTTCTCATGGGCAATTAGGGATGAGCAATAAATGTTGGCCTAGCCAGTGATGCCCACATCCTGTAAATTAATAATAAAAAAAAACCTGCCTCACCCATGTGTCAGAATCTGCAGGCCCCACATCGGACTTAGGCCGTAAACAGAGTGGAAGCAAATAATTCTCGATTCTGAGGGAGAAGAAGAAGCTCACATTCCAGCTGATTGAACAAAAAGAATCAACTTGAGTGCCTCAAATTTTTAGAAGCACCAAATCAAGACTAAATTGATGTGCTGTACTGAACGAGTTCTCCCAGATAATAAAACATTGTTTTCCAGTCCCAAAAAGTTAGCCTTCCCAGCTAAACAAAGCGTTTCTAACATTCTTACGCAAAAGGGAAAAAAGAGGGCAGAACAATAGCAGTGGCACCAAAATAATCACTTGGGTATTTTTTGTTAAAAGATCATAAGCTGGAAATGAAAGAATTTGTGATGAAAAGAAGGAAAGAGATAGGGTTTTCCTATTTCTCCTTCTTTATACCATCCTAGGCTAATTTATTCTTTTTCACTGAAAGCCAATTTTCAACTTCAAAAGATTGCTACTTAACCCCATTCTGGATTGGTTCAAAGTCTCAAGCTAACAGTCCATGTTCTCACCCTAACAGGTTACTCGGGCACAATCTTCTCTGTTGGTACATGGAAGGGGTGTACTGACATAGGGCAAAGTTGAAAAGGGACCTGTAAGTTTCAGTCATGAGGCTCAATCTTTTTCTTGGTTCACCCTCTGGAAGTGAAAGACTGTCTCTTGCGCTGCAGTTTTCAAAATTCCATTGTTATGAGGATATGCTGTTACTTTAAAAACATACACTTTCTAATTCTTCTTTCTCTAGCTGTATTTTTAAAAAGACAATAAACTGTAATCCTATTAAGACAGTGCAGGACTGCCACCCGGCCACAATATACAATTTACATTCCACCCAAGTGGGATGAAAAGGGAACAGACACCCAAACACCCTTGGGGAGTGTGAAAGACCCCATCTCCTGTTGGCTTTCACACTATCCTGAAAGTCTTCAAAAGTTTCTGAGATAAGACATCAAAATGCAATAACTGTCCTAAACAATGGCTATAGCAGACATGATAATTGAATTCCTCTGGAATACATAGCCACCAGGATTTTAAGAACTGCTTACCAAGCCAGAGAGATCAAAGAAAAATTATGCAGTGAAAGGCTGCAAAGAAACTGCCGATGCTGCCAGACCTGCTGAGTTTTTCCAGGTAATTCTGTTTTTGTTTTGGATTTCCAGCATCCACAGTTTTTTTGTTTTTATGTCCTCTCTCTCTCTCTCTCGAAAGTATAGTGCTAGGATTGCGAAGTAACCATCCTGAGAAGAAAAATCTACTGCAAACTGAGATCTTTTGGGAATAAAATGTGGAAATCTGCTCCATACAACCACACCCAAGAAGATAAAATAACAACACAGCCACAACATGGAATCATTGCATCATGGCCAGCCAACGAACAGTTAACTGTATACTCCTTTGTTCTCATATTCTTCACAGACTGTTAAAAGCCCTTAAACCTATTCTCTTATCCTACCATCTGTACTAGTGTGTGTGTGGGCCCAGGGAATATGTGTGACAAATGAATGGTGGTTGCAATTTTCCTAGTTTTTTTAATTTGGGAAATAGTTTCAATAAACTTGTTCGGTGTTGAAACTCAGTAAACCTGTCTGGCTAATTTTTTATAATCTGAAAGCATACATAGTGGGACTGCTGCAGTATTGACAAAGTGTGTCCTCTCTAAATTCACAAAAAAACCCGTTGGGCGGGCAGGGCAGGAGTGGGTGTGGGCAGGCGCGCAGCCGATCGATGCCTGTGATTGGCTGCACGCCACCATTTTACGTGGGCGGACCAATTAAGGCTCGCCCAGCGTGTTGCATACCCAGAAGCACTGAGCATTCCCTGTGTGGGTGGGGGGAGAGGGGGAGTCAGGGCCTGTGCTCTTTCACGCATGCACGCGAATGAGCGCAGAAATCTCCCTGAGGCATGGAGCTGCCTCAGGGAGATTATTTTCTTTATGAAAGCTTAAAAAAAATTCAGACATGTCCTCTCATATGATAGTGTCACATGAGCTGGGACATGTCAATGAATTTTAATAAAAAATTTTATTTGGTTTATAAATCCTTCATGAAACCTAATTTCCGCCTGTGGATGAGGTTTCATGATAAATGTAAAGGCCGCCTGGTCTCTTTGCCTGCCCGCCTACCTTAAGGTTGGATGAGCAGCCCTGTTAATTGTTTCAATTACTTTTAAAATGGCTTTAATAGGCCTTTGACAGGTCGGTGGGTGTGCAGCTGACTCCGGTGCACGCCCGCTGAACTGAAGATCGGAATGACACGCGGTGATATTGGGACGTATGTTGAACGTCACTGCACATCATTTTACATGTCGGCGAGTGGGGCCCAACCCCACACGCTGACCAGAAGATTCAGGCCCCTGTTATATTCAGACCTTGAGTGGTAGAATAGGGAAGTCAATTTTACCCCTCCTCGTGACAGAAACTTGGGGGCTAACATCCGGGATAGATCCCACAGGCAATGAGAGAATTGGGGTGGGAAAAGTTAATAGTTCCCTAGAAACAATTAAAAAAAAAACAAGCAGCTTGGGTTTTCTTGGGTTTGCAATACTAAAGGTAAAAATGTCCACATTCAAAGCCAGTGCCTTTCTAGAACAGATGGAAATTACTTCTGATAATTTAAATGTTCTGTCCCTTGAGGGAATCAAAAATGTATCTAAGGATTTAGAGTTTCACCCAAAAGCAAGGAAACCTGAAAGTTTAAAACTCATGGCCAGACAATTGGATTGCGAACCTGGAGAAATTGCAACAGGCAACCTAGCTTTAGAGAGATTACAGCTAGAACAGAAATGACTAGAGCTAGAATTCCAAGCTAGGGAAAGAGAGAGAGAAGGAGAAAGAGAGGAAAGAGAAAGAGAGAGAAAGGAAAGAGAAAAGGAAAAAGAGGGTGATGAAAGAGAGAAGGAACAAACTTTCCAAAGGGAAATGAGAATGCTTGAACTGTATTGGGACAGGTCCCCTGTGCCCACTGAAGGCATTCCTAGCTTAGGTCTGGGTACTGAGTTATTCAAGTTTGCCAATTTAATCCCTAAATTTGATGACAAAGAGTTGGAAGCTTTCTTCATCCCTCTTGAGAGTGTAGCTTAGCAAGTAAGGTGGCCAGTAGAAAGCTGGACCCTGCTGCTGCAAAGCAAACTATCAGGCAAGGCTTACAAAGTTTACTCCCTGTTTCCTGATGAGAGTTCAACAAACTATGAGATGGTAAAAAAGACCATTTTAAGTGTGTAGGAACCGGTGCTGGAGGTGTACCATCAGAAATTCTGTACTCTCAATATTTCCTCTCAGTACCTCAGCGGCATCACTGCATGGCGGACCACTGTCCACTCCTCACCTGCAAGTCTGTGACGGGGTCTCCACTTCCTCATCAGTACCTCATTTTTGAAATAATTGCACTGCGAGACTCCCTTCGCTTCAGCTTTGGTTTGGGCAGTCTGTGCTAACTTTTTCAGCAGTCTGTATTAATTTTTTTAGCACCAGGCCGGCTTGTGGAGCTGCAACCAAGGAAGACCTACTCATTACATCCTTAGGGTCTTCTAAACTTCCGAAAAGGGTTTTGGATAACTGGATGGCAGGGCCATCCATCTGCAGTGCCAGTTTGGCCTTCTCTGACAGGGCTTGTTTGGCCATAGGCCAGTTTGCCATGCAGTCAGGAAAAATGCAGGACCAAAAGTACATTGAATTTGAATGGCCTAAGCAGGTTGCATTTGACTGGTGAATATGAAATCTTAAGGTTGAGGCTATGTATGAAAACATTAGGGAAATAATACTCCTCGAAGAGTTCAAAATTCACACCTTCTCCCTATAAAAATGCACATAGAGGAACAGGAAGTGGCCAGGGCCAGGAAGGCAGAGACTCTGGCTGACAATTATGAGCTTGTCTACAAGCCCTCATTCCAAAGAAAACACTTCCCTAATCACCGCCAGCAACCTTAAAAGGACAACAGGTGGGGGAGGGATAGGAAGCCAGCACCCATGGGAGAGAATGAACAGCTGGAAACACAGGGATCTCTCCTTAGACCAGAAAGGATGGTGCTGAGAAAAAGAGTGAGGCTTGGAAGCCTGTGTGTTTCAATTGCCATAAGGCCGGGCACCTTCTTGCTGATTATGGAGGCTACAGGGAAAGCCTGTAGGATTTATTGGGACACATAGGCTCTGTGCAGAAAAAGAGAGTCAGGCAGAGGGCATAGCAGATGAGGCTGTGGCTCTGACTGCAGAAGCAAGGTCCTGTGGGTGCACTCCTGTTGGTGAGGGTGTGCTTAGCAAAGTCCCTAAGAGTTACAAGGAGTTTGTGTCAGAAGGAAAGGTGTCCCCATTTCCCCAGAGTGAGGCGAGTAAGCCCTTAGTCATACTGAGGGATACTGGGGTCAGCCAATCTCTGCTGCTGCAAAGAGGCATAACCATTCCCCCAGAGAGTGCAGTACAAGTCAACGTGCTGGTAATGGGTATCAAGGGAGAGTACATGCCTATATCTTTATACTGGGTGCACCTGGAGTGCGACCCTTTTCAGGACCAGTGACTGTGGGAGTCATCCTCAACTTACCAAAGCACAGGGTCAACCTGCTCCTCGACAATGACCTGGTGGGAATAATGGTATTAGCATCCCCAGTGTCTTTAGAGAAGTCAAGCAAGGTCAAGGAGGCAGAGCAGCGGCAGGAGAAAGTCCCTGGCACTGATGGCTGGACATGTTGATATACAAAAAAACCCAAGTACACATAAGGCAGCATTTTTACTGGCCACACCTCTACAAAGACGTGGTGAGGTTCTGCAAAACCTGCCACATCTGTCAGGTAGTGGGGAAACCGCAGCTTGCAATTAAATCTGCACCTATGATTTCCATACCCAATTTTGGGGAATGCTTCAGCAAGGTGCCAGTGGGTTGTGTGGGTCCCCTGCCAAAAACAAAAGAGGGCTACCAGTGTATATTCCTACTATTATGGATGTGGCTACCCGATTCCCAGAGGAGTCCTTAATGCTGACCCTCTGAAAAATTTTAAACATTATTCAGATTGATAACAGTTACCTGAGCTTACAGAAGTCTAAAAAATCCTGCTTCCTTCCAACTCAGATAAATCACAGCTGCACCTGACGCCGTCCTGTGCCAGGTGCCCTGTTAAATTAATGGCTGTGACTTCCTTTCGGGTCACAGTTCGGATACCAGACATCCCCCTGTCCTTCTCCGATTGGGTGGAAAGATGACTGACAAGTAACACTGCAGGCTGGAAACCCGCCCAGCAGCCAAGAAATTATTCATTGCCGTGTTATACAGTGGGCGACGATGGCAGCAGCGAGAGTGGGTCAGTCACCCAGTTCTGTGTCTGACTTACACATACCGAAACGCTGTGCATTATTCCGCCCCTGGAGTGGTAGAATAGGGGATTAATTTTTGCCCCTCCTCACATGGTTGTAACACCATGTTGATAATTGCTACCTCTTATCAGTTTTGGGACAGCACACTCCTCCAGAAGCAGTCGGCGGAATCGTCTGGTCCTGTTGGTGGAAGGCATCATGGTGGACGAGAGGGGGACAATTCAGCATGAGGGACAGAAATTAGTTTCATGTCTGCGGCAAATCACAGTGGGATCACCCGATGTTGTCCACCATGGCAGAATGTGAATCCCGATGGAGGCTGGCCTGAACCCGATTTGCACCCTGCTAATGGGATGCAAAGTATCCTGAACGGAATGGTACTCTCACCTCTAATTTACCATTACGCCAGTGGGAAAACACATCGGCGCAGAACACGTCTAGGCAAGCATGATATGAAGGAGTCAGGACTCACCTTTAGGGCCTTGCTAAGATCATGGACATCCAAGAATAAGAAGGTACTCGAGCCCTACAGCTACTGGAGTCTGGGGGAATGTGTGCATTGCATGCTGGGTAGATCCTCATGCAAAGCAGCTCATAGAAAGTGGGAAGTCTCCGTTGCTGCTTTAGGTCTGCTTCGGAACATGACTGTATTGGCCAGGGGCTGATACGGATGATCGGCAAAGGGAGGAGGGAGAGAAAGGTCCGGCTGTGACTGGGAGATGTTATGACCATAACTGCTGTTAATTGCTGCCCAAACCAAATCTCAGAGGGAAACTTGGCTTACGGGACATAACCTTTTCTCTTGCATTCTGAAAGCGAGAAGAAAAGGCGTATCGATCTCAGCAGTAAGAGGTCCATTAGCACTTCTGAAATTTAAAAAAAAGTACAAGTTTTATAAATAAAAATAAAAGAAAACTTAAGCACACAAGATTACAATTACACAATTAAGGTTAGTCTTATAAAACATTCTCCCAAAACTCTTCACCTGGTCAAACCAAAAATTAAAACCTTCCAGGGAACACTCCTTCATAGATGTTTAAGTATGAAATCCAATATTGTTACACAAGTCAAACTGCTGTAGCTTCAATAATGGTGTACCACATGACTGTTTCCTCTTCCACTCTGTAGTGCAATTCACTTCAGAATAAAACTGCTTGCTGCAGCACAAGACTTTTCTGGCTTGACCAGATGGGTGATTCAAACTGCATCCTCCTCCAGCCCAATGCTCCAGCTATCTCAACATCTCAAACAGCTTCAGCTATCTTCAGCCATCTCTAGTTCTCCCTCTCCAGCTCAACAACTATCCACAGTGACTCTATATCCCTTTTTCCCTTATATCTTCTTTTTGTTGTTCTCTCATCCCTTTGGAACGCAAACCCTTCCAAATATGAGATCTTTCATGTTTCCATCTTGACTTTGCTTTTGGGTCAATAAAATATGGAGGAGCAGACAGCCTCTGAGATTCCTGAGTTGATAACCCAGGGGTGCCCAGCTGCCACTTCTCTTCCCTTTGAGTGTTTGAGGGCTCCGGCCTGACTTCTTGAAGGGAATGAGCACCTGGAGGGACATCGAGGTGTCCCACGACCTGTTTCCCTCTCGCGTTGCCACTGCAAGAACTCAACTGTGACTACTGTGATGGAGTGTGGGTCTGTGTAATCTCTGCATTCTGCTGGACCAGGGTCTCCATGGTGTTCACCATCCCTCCCACAGAGACCTCCATGCGCACATGTAGGCACCACTTCATCAGGGAGCAGGCGGATGCACTCCTCCAACTCACATGTCACTCTGTTGAGGGCTTCCAACAGCTCTGCGTATGTTCCCCCGCCTTCTGCTGACTCTCCAGGTTGAGTTGGAAGGCCAAATCCAGAGGTTCGTCATCTGACTTGGACCTCACCGATGTCTCTTCCCCAGCAGTCCTCCAAGTGCCAGAGAACTCAGCCGATCCTGCCTCCTCTTATTGCAGACACGTGTCCATGCAGTGACTACCAGACTGTGAACCCGAGGGTACTCTAGATCCCCCTAAGGTGGATATCTCTGCATTGGTGGAGTGTGTGTGAGCTCTGTGATGGGTCTTCTCGGCTGCTTATTTCCAGCTCTTCAATGGAGGACGTGGCTGGAGGTGAAGACGTGTATGGAGCTGAGGGACTGGCTAGCTGAGGGCATCGGTCTCTTGGCAGAGCTCCTTGTGAACCAAAGTAGGGATAATTAGTGCATATCAGCAAAGTCAAAAGCAGGAGGGAGAGCACTCACAGTTTGTTGAGAGAGGGATGATGTGGTGCAGGATCCTCATGTGGATGTTCACTGCCAACCTCACTGTCGCTGCAGGCACAGTCTTGGTCCTCAGCAGTCAGTGCGATGGCACACTCCTCACAGTGAGTAAAGGACTGAATGTAGGTCACTCCACCCCAAATCTGGGATTGTCTCTGCTGATGTGAGCCATCTTCTCCTGCATGGAAACAGATGGAGAGGGTGTGAGCAGGACGCATGACACTGCGTGGAATGTTTGTGTGGTGAGCGGAGCCATGGACAGGATGAGGATGCAGCGAATAGGAGCCTGATGGAGAAGTGAGGGTGTGTGTGAAAGTAAGTGGTGTTGAGCTTTGAGGTCCTTGTGTAATGGTTTTGTGACTGTGTGAGTTGAGAGTGATGAAATGGTTGACTTACCCCAATGGATAAGAGCATTAATCCTCTTCCTGCACTGGATGGCTGACCTCCTCTTTGCTCCGTTGGCACTGACAGTCACTGCCACCACCTCCCAGGCTGGATTGGTGATCCTGTGGACTCCCTGTGGCCAGAGCTGTGATAGAGGACATAGCGGTGGCTTTCCACTGCATCCAATGGGAACGCCCAAAGAGGTGTCACTAATTCTGGGGGCTGCTGTCTTGTTTGCTTTCGGGCCATCTGTCACCTGGAGCAGTCCTGGCCTGTAGACAGGAAGTAGGTTGCGCTTTGGAATGCTTTAAATATGATGGCCGGAGCAAGGATGCGCTAAGGTCACGGCATGGCAGGCAAATCTGAGACTGACCGCGAGCGATCCAGCGTGTTTCCCATTAACGCATTATTAATGAGGTGGGATGCGCTGGGAAGAGGACGATATGGCGCAAAAATCTGGCATTGCGACTGGCGGGTTAAAAAGTTGTTTCTCATGCCCGTAACTGCACTTAGTGCAAACCTGGGATGATTCCACCCAGTATTTCTCAGCCAGTTGCTGCTATTACTTTCAACTCTAACTGTGTCTACATCAGTTTTGCATCCTTGACTTCCTTTATTGAATTGATGAACCGCATCCAGACTGTTTGTTTTCTTTCGTTAGATTACCCACTTTGGCCTCAGTTTTCGGCACCACAGAAGTAAGCCTTATACTCTAACAAGAGTCTGGCCATTTCTTTTTCATCCCAGGGACCACTGTATTTTAGTTTCTCTTGACATATCTTTTCCAGTCGCTTTTCTATCTCCTCCCAGCACTTTTTCAGAATGTCTTTGATAAACCTGTGGGATTCTCTCTTTTCCTTTAATCCAGTCTGAAATTTTTAATGGAACCATTTGGGCTGAGATACTTTCTAGCATGTCTGACAGCATCTGTGGAGAGAAAGACAGAGTTAACATTTCGGGTCTGTATGACTCTTCTTCAAAGCTGCTGAGTTTTTCCAGCATTTTTTGATTTTGTTTCAGATTTCCAGCTTCCGCAGTATTTTGCCTTTACTTTCTAGCATGTCTGATTCCATCTTATTCCCCAGATCACAATCCCCAGGAATTATTTGTACCCATGATTGAAACTTGCATTGCGTTCACTTGCATTGCCACAGCCTCCAGGGCTTTGGGCCAAATGCTGGAAAATGGGATTAGTGTAGTCAGATCTTTGTTGACCGGTGTGGACATAATGAGCCGAATGGCCTCCTTCTGAGCTGCAAATGTCTATGAGTCTATGAGGAAATTAAATTATTCTCACCATTCGCGTATTTGTTGGATGAGTTCATGGCATCAATTGTAGAGCCAATCTCCTTCTCTCCATGGTTCTCAGTTATACACTTAAGTAAGACATTCGTAACACAGTTGAGTAAATGGAACAGACTTTATTCATACAGCATGGGTGATTAATTTATACAATACAAATGGTACCAGTTCAGGGTCCTCTTGTTCCAACAACATAACTTCGAAACCCTCCTTCTTATATCCTAGTTGTTCACTAACAAATCCCTTTTCACAAACTTCACAATTTATCTTTTCTCTAGATCTTCCCCAGGACAGTTTATTTCCCTAAACTGTGACAGATATTCATTCTATTCAATGGTTTATTCACCTCCCTCCTTATGCTTATTACACTAATCACTGGAGTTACACATTAAACTGTCATAGTTGAATGTTGCTGCTGTCAAATATCTCTATACAGAGGTATTCCTTGCAGTTCATAAGAGTCATCTGCAGTGAAATCAGTTTGATGCCCCCCTCACTCACAGCCACCCCCACTGTTCTCATGCTATCCCTAGAAGGCCTGTTGCCCCATGGTTACAGTTCAGTTTGATTATTTACTCTTCACTCTCCAACACTCTGGCAATTGCAGTCCAAGCATATTAGGCCCTGGAGAAATCTACTATATGGCTTAGCTGCAAATCCACTGCTCTGAAGAAGAGTCATATGGACTCGAAACATTACCTCTGTCTTTCTGTCCACAGATGCTGTCAGAACTGTTGAATTTTTCCAGCACGTTTTGTTTTTGTCTCAGATTTCCCACATCCGCAGTATCGTGCCTTTATCTTAAGACCTCCTGCACAATACTCTCCCTTTCCATCCTTCCTTAGCTGCACCTGCTCTCAGCTATCTTCTGCCAGGCATGTACTCATCTCCCAGCCTCAAAGGCAGATCTTCTGGACCCGTGACTGGAATAAATTCTTTCCAACAGCAGACAAAAGCAGTCCAGCACCAGAAGTCAGAATTAACTTATGGAATCAAAAAATAAATAAAGAAAAGATCCAGATGTTAACCAGCATAAGAGGACAAACCAGCAAGTAAATTGTATCGAGGAGAAAAGCCCTTTAAATAGTGTTCCAAAGGCCCTTTCTGACTCCAAGCACCATGCACTGCTGTGCGAGTTTCTGAAGTGGCAAATCAAGTGCTGGGGCACAATAATTGCAGAAATGGGCCCTATGAACGGGCACCCTTTTTAAAATATGTTAATTACATTTTTGAACGCTCTCAGTATGTGCCTCGGATGCCAGTGGAGCACCCAATCTAATAAGGCAGGCGTTGCACTTCCGATGTGGGACGACCATCCCACTCTGTTGGATCCCGATGATGTGAATGGCGCTATACAAATGGATATTAGTTCTTCTGTTCCCTGGCTTTCTTACGTAAGCAACTGTGCCAGTGAACAGCAACTTCAGGGGTTGATTTCGACATTTATTACTGCAATGTGGAAAATGCAGTGCTGGCATGAAGCCTTGAGTTGCGCAACATTTACATTGGTTCCCGTTTACTGATGTGAGTTTGAAAGGGGGGGGGTAGCAGCTTTCCACAAGTGGTTGAAAACAGTAACGAAGTTATTTTTGAGTGGGTGGGTGGACCCAATTAATTCTAGTCACGCTATTTTCCGAACAGTTGATGTGGTATACAAAGTCAGAAGATGATTAAATGACATGTATGAGTGATTTACTCAGCAGGAAGATGGCCACATAATATAAGAAGCAGAATTGCAGACTAAATGCTTCATTCTCATTATGTGCGAATGAATCAGTGAATTAACAAAACTCATTAATGGAGAATAGTGGAGCATCTCAAAATGTTAAATTTTTTTTTTGTTTCCACCACGTTTATGTTTTTCAAAATTTTAGCATTATATTCAATATTGTTCCAGCTGTGAAAATAACAGATTTCATTAATTCACCAATCCGTGCTGCTTCAATTAAGTTTTAGGAGAGAATTGACTAATACATAATTGAATCTATCAAAAGTAAGCTGACTAGTGGAAACATCACTGGTTTTTCTGCTGGCTGATTATTTCTTTAATCTTTAACACGGGTAGCAGGGCCATTTGAGACCTCAGAGGGTAATCTGTCCCTGCCCTCTGCAAGTTGCCCCTGGCCCAGGTGAGGGTTCCATCCTCAGGGTTAGAAGCCAACGGTAGAACAAATGAATTTTCAGCGGTGATGGTGGAAGAGCTAGAATTGCGAGGGTCAATGGAGGATCCTTAAGAAAGAGGACTTGTGTTCCATTCAAACACACATGTGGAAAGCAACAAGAAACCGCTTAATGTATTTTTCTCCCTTGTCATACTGCTCATTGAAATTGCAAATGGGAAGCTCATACAAGCAACTGAAGAGGAAAACGCAAGGCTGTGAGGCACAGAGAAGTGAGCAAGAGGACCTGTCCTTAGGCAGATCACTAATACTACTTTAAGCAGCAGTGATTGCTAACATTGAAAAGTGCAGAACTATAGTACAAATGTTTTTCAAAATAAGCACTGCGGTGTAAGAGTCTGGCACAAACAGGGTTAATGTGGGACTGAGTACAGTACCTCCCACACGGCGATGTAAGAGACATGATTTAGGCCCAGGGGTCAGTGTAGTGTTGAGCAGAGACTGGTAAAGGCAGAAGCATGGAGATAGCTCCTAGCCTGTACCCTTTACTGTACATGTGCAAATAATTCTACGTGTTTATAAAGACTTAACAGTTAACATATTGAAGACTACAAAGACTGCTTTAAGAGACACAGTTCTGTTCCCAACACCCTCCTAACAAGCACCAAGAAAGCTCCCAAATTAGGCCACTGATTGGTGATCAACTGTTAATGATGTAAGGAATCTTGCTATTGGATAACAGTAATCAGTTTTCTGCTTCTCCTTCTGTTCATTTTCTGCTTCTATTCCGAGGTTCTTATTTCTTGTGAGATTAATAATGTTTCCATTGTATTGGCCTTAGCCCTCCCACTCTCTGTAACATCCTTGAACACTGGACCCTGCCCAAGATCTCTGTGTTCCTCCAAATCTGGCCTCTTGCGCATCCTGATTTTAATTGCTCTGCTATTGGTGACCATTCCTACCACTGCAGAGCACTCAGCTCTGAAATTCCCCCTCTAAACCTCTCCATCTCTCTACCTCTCGCTGCTCTTTAAAATCTCTCATTAAAACCCATCTCTTTGACCATCTGTCCTAATATATCTCTTTAAGTTGCTCAGTGTCAAATGTTGTCTGATAATACATCTGTGAGGTACTTTGGGAGGTTTTACAATGTTAAAGGTGCTATATTAATACAGATGGTTTTTGTTGTACAAATAAAGTGCCACAAATAAGAAGCATCTCGATAATATAAAATAAACCCGAATGAAGTAAGTGGGAAAACAAGTTATATCATGAGCTTAATCTTGCTCTGATTGGGTGAGCACACGCACAATGTATAACATTTAGTCGAGGACAGCATTTCTGTGACAATTAATTGTGTTCTGCCTCGTGACCCAATGAATAAATACACTGCATGTATGGTACTGAGACATACAGGCCAGGAGGGTCTTGAATTTGCTCTCTGGATTATCTTTGCCTATACTTGTGTTGGAAAGTGTATCTGTAAATTTTGAGGATTGCTTTCTGCTGTGATGCTCCCCTTGGCACATTAATCCACCAGCACTCACTTGGTAAACCATCTTGCCAAACATAACTTTTGAGAGAGTTTTGCTTGCCTGTTACATCTGCTCTGCCCACAATGGAACATGTGATCACAAGTGCTGCTTTCCCCCATAGCATGGAAGTGAAGCCTCCACAAGGAATGAGCCGCAGACTTGTGAGTACCAAAGCCAGGAAAAGGTTGCAGTTGGTGAGCTGATCATGGTTGTGTGAGTGACTGGGAGATGTGAGGGAGTAATGGCCATTGGTTTGGTGCTGTGTGGATGGGGATCTACTGGACCTTTAGTGTTTAAATACTTGGCAATAGACTCATAGACTCATAAACATTTACAGCACAGAAGGAGTCCATTTGGCCCATTGTGTCCATGCCGGTCAACAAAAATCTGACTAATCTCATTTTCTATCATTTGACCCATAGCTCTGGAGGCTATGGCAATGCAAGTGAATATCTAAATACTTCTTAAATGTTGTGAATGCGTGATCTGTTGCATACACAGCATTGGCATCAAATCTCTTTCAGAGAATTCAAAATTTGGAACTTTCTTTAAGAGTATATTGAGGACCCAATGTCCAATGCCTAACTAGGATTTATCTAAATACTGAAAAGGAGAGGAACAGTCATTAATAAGAAATTGGGGCCAATTACAACAAGTTAAAAAAGTGTTGCTGAAAAAAGAGACATGCTGTTGAACCTTTTTGTCTTGGACTCATCAGGACAGTTGCAAGAATGCGAAATTTCAAAGGGAGTCATAACTTATACTGCATGAGAAAAGGGTGCTGATTGGTTGGCAAGTTGACTCTGATTGATTGAGACACTGCTATGGAGAATATTCCAGGGGACTATTGTCCCAGAGGTTTTTGTTTAACGCAAAAAAGGCACATTCCTGGACATTTTTTTTGCCTGTAGAGGACAGGCACTTGCTTCTAGCAAGTATAAGTGTGCCACAATGTGAGCCTGACTGATAATCTTAAATTGTTAGTGTAATTCTTAGAACACTTGCGATTGTTCAGCAAGTGCTGTCCAATTGCAGAATAATGTCTAACATTAGGCATTATGGCCAGAGTTTTTCGCTCGTCAGGCGGGCTCAGTGGGAGTGGGCGGTGGCAGTCGGGAAGCCAACTGCCACCTGTGATAGGCTCCGCTCCACGATTTCATGTGTGGGTGGGCCAATTAAGGCCCACCCTGAGTGGATCACAAGCGGCTGCACTGAGTGCTCCCTGTGCGGGTGGGGGAAGAAGGGAGAGTGGGCCTGGCGTGCGGTTCACTCATGCGCACGAAAGAGCACTTCATTCTCCTTGAGGCACGGATCTGCCTCAGGGAGATTGAAGTGATCTTTAAAAAAGTGCATAAAGACAGTAAAATAAAAAAAAAACATGTCCCTTCTGTCACATGAGCTGGGACAGGTTTTTAATTCAAAAATAATGTTTTTAGTTAATGTTTATTTGCTTTAGGAACCTCATCCCGCTCATGGCAAAATGGCTAATTTCACCTGTCCCACCCCACCTTAAACAGCATATATTTTGCCACATTTTTACTTCTCTTTAGTTCTGAAGAAGCGTCATACAGACGCGAAACGTGAACTCTGTCTTTCTTTCCACAGGTGCTGCCAGACCTGCTGAGTTTTTCCAGCAATTTTTGTTTTTGTAAAAGGAAGGAGTGCAGATATTTTTGGGAAGCAAAGATGGCAACCAGGACAGTGCGCAAGCCATGGGAAATGTTTAAGCTGGAGATGATAAGGGTGCATACCCGGCATATTATCAGGAATAAAAATGGGATGCAGCAGAGCTGGAGCCCATTGGACGAGAAGGGAATTGAAAACAAAAATCAGGCAACTGTCTGGCATTAATAATATAAAATAAAATTAAGCCAAATAATGAGGGGAAGCATAAAAGTTTAGAAAGGCAGAAGGGTTATGAAGAAAGGCTGGCCGGGAACAGAGAAATGGTAAAGACCGTGATAAAGATATGTGATAACAGAATAGTTAATGGAAGGAGAGGGGCAATTTAAAATGAAAAGGGAAAAGGAGTTTGAAGGAATGGAAGGGATACTAAATGAGGATTTCAGCTTTTAAAGAGTTGGCAATGGCAGTAAAAGGATACAGAGGAGGAAGTGCAGCAGTCAGACAGGGATGTAGTGCTTGAATAGAAATAAAAGTGGCTAAGACACTTGGCCCTGCTGTTTACACCCCAAAATGGTCAGGGAAATCAAAGGGAAAAGCAGAGGCTTTGACCACAATCTTCCTAAAATTCCTGTAAATGGCAATTGTACAGAGGACTGGAGGGTTACCAAAATAATACCTCTGCCCAAAAAGAGATAATCCAGATTACTTCATACCAGTCATCCCAGCACAAGTGGTGGGTAAGGAGGCTACATTACTGGATAAAATACACCTAGAAAGATATGGGTAATAGCCAGTATGGATTTGAATGAAAAAAAGAACTTACATTTATTTAGAATAGCAGCTTTCATGACCTCAGAATGTCTCAGCGTGCTTTACAGCCAATGAGTGCTTCTTAAATGTGGTCTGTTGTACTGTAGGAAATGCAGCAGCCAATTTGCACACAGCAAGGTAGGTCCCAAAAACTGCAATGAGATAATGACCAGATAACCTGTGTTAGTGATGTCAATTGAGGGATAAATATTGGCCAGGGAAGTGGTAAGGGCTTCCCCAGTCTTCCTCAAAATGGTTCCGTCGGATCTTTAACATCGAAGGGAGAGGGTAAATGGGACCTTGGTTTCATGTCTTGTCTGAAAGACCTACTTGTAGTGCTGCACTCCGTCAGTACTGCAGTGGAGTGTCAGTTAGGGCTATGTCCTTAAGTCTGTGGAGTGGGGTTTGAACTCTTACTTGAAAGTGAAGAGGACTAGGATAATTCCGAAGCTTAGGGTCTAGGCATCTGAAGGCACATCCTCCAATGGTGGAGTTCGGGGACGTGCAAGGGGCCAGAATTGGAGAAGCACAGAGAATGAGTTATCGATTACAGGCTGAATAATATGCTGCAGCGCCAAGGGCGGGTTCTGCACATGGAAGTTGGTGGCTTTCTGACTTTCCTGGGTCCGCCTTCGAATTGCACCCGATAACGCGCTAATTGGGGCACTTGAATTTGCAGGGTGGGGTTGAGGCCTTCATCCCACCCAATCAGTGATGAAAGGCCGATTTCTGGCCTCCGAGGTCGTTGGCTGTGACCCGGAACAAGGTCCCGGCCAGTAATTTAAAGGGCCCCCAGTACGGTACGATGTCAGGGGGCCCAGCAAATGCCAGCATTGCTCAGAGTTTGGAAGAACATTTGGATTTCAGCTATTTCCAGGCTTTTAAGGCGAGTGTGTATTTATGTGAGTTCTGCTGTCTCCAAACTTTGCTACTGATCAGAGGTGGCGTTCTTTTTGAACCTGAACAAATTTTCCACATCTTTGCGTGGAGGAATTGCCTAGTTGTTGCATGTTTCCCTCCAGAGTTGTCTGAGCCATTGGAGCAAGGGGAGAGGCAGGGGAGAAGGGCCAAACCAGCCTCATGATTTAGTGAGGACCCCCTCAGAGCACTACTACGTGCATGTCCAACTGACGTGAGCAGCTGATGCCATCCTGTGGGAAGAGGAGGAAGCCGAACCAAGGGGAGCTGCCTGGGAGGAGGTAGCCGAGGAGGTCAGCAGTGTTGGGCTGGTGAGAAGAATCTGGTCTCAATGCTAAAAGAGGCTCAGTGACCTCAGGAGGGCGGCCAGAGTGAGTAAGGCCTCAGTATGTGCCAGCTTGCGCCAGTGTGCTGCAGGGCATGGTCGCGAAGGCAAGAGGAAAGTGAGCTTGGCTGGAGCTCCAAGGTAGCATGATGTAACAAAGACTTAGCTATCAGCGGCGATATTATACGCTCTTAAAACTTTGCTCCAGTTGGAAGGTGGAGGATTAGCAGGCTATGCAGATGAGGCATGAACACAGCATCAGGCAGCCATGCAATTTGCTAATAAAGGGTCGGAGGCATGCCATTAAAAAAGTTGAAAGTGCTAATGACTTCAATCTTACACATCTCTTCAGGAGATGACTGAGAGCGAGGCTGGACTGGTGGGGGTATTCTAAACCTAGTCATCTTGAGTCCATTTGAAGAGGAGGTGTTGACGCTGATGGACCATTGGCAGAGGCGAGATTGGAGGAAGGCCTGGGTCTGGTGAGATGGCAAAAGGCACAAAGGGATAGAAAAAGGGAGAGGGCAAGTGGGAGGTGCATGTAGGCACAATGCACTGGACCTTGTTAATATAGTTCAGACACTGAAGCAGTGGGAAACTTCATAAGTGGAAGCTTCAGATGTTCATACAAATGTGCATTGTGTCTGCATAGTCTCATCTCTCATGTTGGACATCAGTAATGTTGCAGAACTTAGTGACTTTGCGCTGATGTGGCAAGGTCTGTGATGCCCACTAACACCCTGACTTATGTCTCTTTGTCACAGGTGAAGCCTCTACCATGGACCCTCCACCAGATACTGTGGCGCCTCTCCCCTCTGAAGGGGAGGAGGGAGAACCCTTGGAGGATGCAGTGTCACATCCTCTCTCTGTGCCCAGTACCATTGCAGATACTGGCACCTTGGCAGGGATTTGCATGTCGGACTGGGGACATGCACAGACTGGTGAAGTCACTTCACAGTTGCATGTGCAGCTGCTGGAGAGTGTGGTACAGCAGGCCATGGGCAGCCTGAGGAGTGCCGGGGGTGATCCACAAACTGATTCCAAGTCGGATGATGAGCCTCTGGAGTCGTGCACAAGGTGGCAGATGCTGGATATCTGGCACGAGGTCCGTGAAGATTTGATGAGTATCCCAGCGGGGTTGTGTGATCTGGCCTGGACTGTAGAAGCGTCCATCCAGGCCATGTGCACTGTGATCACACACTAGTCGGAGCACAAAGTTTCCTCCATGGATAGACTGAGGACTGTCCTGCAAGGGCAAACTGAGAGCATTGCAGACACAACCACTGGGAAGTGCTTCCACCTGCACATCATCACCCTGACTCTGAGCTCAGTTACAGGGCCAGGGCAACAGGGGTACTGGAAACATGGACATAGACCAAACTCCTGGGATCTCACTGTTGGTAGGGAGATCAAACGATCCAAGTGGCAGTGGTTGAGCAGCAGCTGCCACCATCTGGAAGCATCTCTCAGGGCACTTCTGATGGGGGCAGCCTCTCCACCACCCATCCACCATTAACACAGTCCTCGTGCAGTGCCACGGTGACTTCTCAGCATCATCTTCTAACATGGCGGGCCACACAGAGGACACCTGCCGAAGTCAACCAGGGCAAGGGAGGTGGCAGATCAGCTGCCTCCCTCCAGTGCAGCTGCAAGCGAGGGGGGAGCACTGCACTGGGGCACTCATAAACACGTCAAAAAAACAGTAGTCACCAAAGGGGACACAACTGAATAGCTTATTCCTGTGTTTGTAAATATTCATTGCACATTTGTAAATAAACCCATATCTCATACCCACATACTGATATTTTCATACTAACCTGTGACTGTGGGACTTGCATTGGGAGACAGAGGAAAGCTTGATAATATTGCTGCAGGGCAGGATGCCTCGTGTGTTTATGTTTGGAAAGGGTTAATATGTTGACAAGACACTGACAGGATTCGCACAGTGCACATGGACAAAGATTTGTACAGATAGTGTCCACACATTCCTGATACCGGGACTTTGGAGACTATTGAAACTGATGTCCTGTTAAGGCACCCCATGCAATCATGGGAAGGCCTTTGATCTGAATGTTGCCGTGTTCCCTCACCTCATCCTTGCCCTCATCCTCTGAGGATTGCCCCCTATAGCCGTGCCCTCATCCTCCAGGGCACGCCCTCTTTGGATAGCAAGTTTATGAAGGGAGCAGCACACCATGACCATCAGGGACACACGTGAGGGAGCATGTTGAAATGCCTCTCCAGATCTGACCCTCATTTTCAAGAAACCGATGGTCTGTTGATGATGGACTTGGTGCCTCCTTGGCTCTCATTGTACCTCCTTTCCACTTTTGTTTTGGGCACCTTCACAGGTTTCAATAGCTAATCTCTTCAAAGGATAATCCTTGTCACCTATAAGCCATCCATCCAAGGCTTCAGGGCTGCTGAATACATCTGGCACCTGAGAGTTTCGAAGAATGACAGAGTCGTGACTGCTGCCTGGGTACCATGCGCATACCTGCATGATCCGGCAATGGAGATCACAGCCCAGCTGAACGTTCAATGAGTGGAAGCCCTTCGTCTTGATGAAGGTGCAGGCTGTCCAGCAGGAGCCTTCATGGCGATGTGAATACAACCAGTGACTCTCTGCACCCTGGGGAAACCTGCAATTGGTGCAAAACCTCCAGCTCTATCCAGTTGACTCTCCTCACCCAGTGAGAAGGAGATGTAATTTCCTGCCCTTCAAAACATTGCATCAGTGAAGGCCTTGATGCAGAGGTGTGCAGCAGGCTGCGTTATTCAACTGAGGCCTCCACAGGCTGCCTGAAAGGAGGCTGTTAAGAAGAGTTTGAGTGCAGCATTGAACTTAAGAGTTACAGGCATTGGGTGCCCCCCCCAACGCAGTTGGAGGAGATCTCCCCTGCGAGCAGGTCACAGAGCGATGTGACTGTGGCTCTCGATAGCCTGAGCCTTCTCTTGCATTGTGCCTTTGACATTTGCAGATAGCTTAGACTCTGACTGCAGACTCGAGGGGCTGCATATGGACCCACTGTGCCTCCTCTGAGGATATCTGATGCCTTCATGATCCTCAGGGTTTGGCACAGCTCTGGCCCCTCCATGCACCACCAGTGTGTCCTGGACCTCTCACTCTGCCCTTCTTCCGCTCAACCTCCCCGCTCATCCTCCTCTCCACCTCATCCTCCTCACTGGAGGTTGTATTTCCCACCGAGGCCTCAATGCCCATTTTTCTCAGCTACTTTATAGCACTGGATGATGGACAAGAGCTAAATAGAGCACTCAGCAGGCGAAGAAAAAACTTCTAATTAATATGAGTTTGAAATGGGAACTCTGCTCCTTGAATGAAGCACTCCCAGCAGTTATAAATCTCCAAAACTGCTAAGATGAGACTCAGGGATCAGCTGATCCTTTTAAACCTGCCCTAACAAGCTCCTCATGAAAGAAACAGGAATGCCACATGGTGTAAATCAAACTCTGAAGTGGTATTATTGCCTGCATACCATATTAAAGCAGTCAATTGGGTCATTAACAACCTTGGGCCATAACCTCCGACTAGCGCTGGAAAGTGCTGGCCTGCAGGAATCAGAAGAAATAAGTACCTACTTACCTGGTCTTGAAAATTATGATGTCACTTCTGTTCACTGGAGTTGCTTGGGGCCTGCATCGAAAGACTCTTCGCAGGCCCCAGCAAAGTGTAGCTCCAGCGGATTAAAGGACACTGTGCCCCCTTTTTTACAGCACTTGCTGCCGTAAATAAGCCAGGTGGACTCTCGATTCTAAGCCCACCAGCCTACCATATTATACAAAACTGGTGTGATGATGTCAGGAATGCAACCCAATGCCATCACACATTTCTGGAGGTGGGGAACATTCCTGATTTGGGAGTGTATTATTCAGCCCTATGTCCTTGTTGCCGGAGGCGCTCTTTTAAAAAAGATTTATCTACCAACTGCCGAAGTATATTGGTTTACTGTTGAGAAAAAACAGCAACTCATGATTTTTATACCACATCACTTAATTTTAAAAGAGTTAATTGTCTCATGATTTATGGGGCGGTTGAGTTGGCATTTCTGGCTGACCGAGAAATTGGGTGAGCTGTTTGCGGATGTTTATGGAACAGTGGGTAAATTTTCCAGTGATATGATTGGCTTTACATGTAAGGACTCAGCATGAGGGGGAGTGAAAGATTTTGAAAAAATTCTGTGTGGAAACTTAGTGCCTACCGTTCACTAGTTTTGTGTTGACATTTTTTACAGACGGATTACACAGCGCAGGGCTGTAGCTGCATACAAGCCTCATTAAGCTTTTGAAAAATATGTTCATGAGAAATATGTTCATCAAAAATATGTTCATTGTTGGTCCCAAAGATGTTGAAGGCCTGTCGTGAAATAGCCGCATTTTTAAACTCACTTTCTGAACTTTAGGAGTGAGATTCCTGAAGTTGGGTATAGCTGATTAATCAGCGAGCATAAGCTAATAACTTGTTTTGAATACTTTGTTTGCTGGGTTGCCTTTGTTACATTTAGTCTGGTGCATTTTCTTATATTTTATGTTTTTTTTCCAGAAAAAAATCACCTCACAGCATGTAGTATGCTCTGGTAGCATAAGCTGAACTGATAGGAAGAGCTCATCTGGAAATTCCTCTTGCCTTATAGAGCTAGAAGGTGAGGAGTAGCTCCAGAGGGATAAGCTGAGTTTGAGTGGAGATTCGCCCCCCACCCACACTGAGCTAACATATTTACATAAAGTGTTACTCTGAATGAATGATAAACGATGTTGCTTTTCCTTGTTACAGTCCCAACCATCCATTACTGGATTGGTTTTTCCAACCATCTTGCTCCCACTAGCAGCAAAAAAAAAATCCACCCGCTTTTAATTTTTTTATTTAAATGGTGTAAGATGTTTCAAGGCAAAATGTTTCAACACCATTTATAATTTGGCACTGAAGGGGGTTTGGATTCAAGCTGGCATCGAAGAGACTTTTTTTTAACCTATTATCAGTATTATTATTGGGGTTTTCACAATTAAGAGAACCTTTAAGGTCTAAAAGGCAAACCTTTTTTGCAAAATGGGGGTGATGAATGTTGTGTTGCTTCTTAGGTGCCAGGGAAAAGGACAAAGAGGTGGAAAGGAAAGACGATGATCAGTCAGAAGTCAGATCAGAATCAATGACTTAGGAATGTGTAATAATGGTCTTGGAGCGGAAGACCAATGGCATAGGAGTATCAGCTAAAGCGCATTTAATCTCAAGGTTATTTCTGGTGTCATTTACCGACCTATTTAAGGAAAGTGTGATTAGAAGCATCAGTATGATGTAGGGAGTGGTACAGAAGGGAGGGACAATGATATCTGGGGTACTGGGACAGATTGGGATGAGCAGAAACTGTACAGAAGGCACAGTCTTCACCTGAACTGAAATGGCTTCAATGAATTTGTGGAAAGGATGAATTGGATAGTGGAGGAGGATTTAGACTTGTAAAACTGATACAGCAATTGTTTTACAATAAAGATGCATGAGTTTGCGAGGTCAATTAATTATTCAGTTCACCCACTGAGAACTGAAGCAAATTCAGATCATTCAGGCCATGTGGATGGGATATCAGCAAATCGAGGGATTTTAAGAGTCAATGATATACATTCAAGCAGCAGACACAGATCTTACCTCCTGACTCCCCAAAGCCTGTCTACCATCTTACAAGACACAAGTCAGGAATGTGTTGGAATACTTTCCACTTGCCTGGATGAGTGCAGCTCCAACAACACTCAAGAAGCTTGAGACCACCCAGGACAAAGCAGCCCAATTTCTATAGAAATTTAAATAAGATAAGAGTTAATGAAGTGAGTGTTGGTCCTGTAGAAAGTGAGTCTGGGCAATTAATAATGGAAAGTAAAGAGATGGCAGATGAATTAAAGAGATATTTTGCATTGGTCTTCGTTAAAAAGGATACAAGGATATAAATCAGGAAATGGAAGGGAGGGAGGAACTCATGAAAATTACAATCACCATAGAAGTATTATTGAACAAATTGTTGGAGCTGTGGGCTGACAAACTCAGAGAGACAGAAAGCAGGAAACTATAGGCCAGTTAGCTTAACCTCTGTTATGGGGAAATGTTAGAAGCTATTATTAAAGATGTTATAGCAGGGCACTTAGAAAGGTTTAAGGCAATCAGGCAGAGTCGACAAAGTTTTGTGTAAATGAAATCATGTTTAACCAATTTATTGGAGTTCTTTGAAGGAGTCACTTGTGCCGTGTATAAAGGGGAACCAGTGGGGGATGTACTGTACTTAGATTTCCAGAAGGCATTTGATAAGGTGCCACATCAAAGGTTATTGCAGAAAATAAAAGCTCATGGTGTAGGGAGTTATCAATTGGCATGGATAGAAGATTAGGTAGCTAACAGGAAACAGAGGTAGCCATAAATGTGTCCTTTTCTGGTTGGCAGAATGTAATGAATGGTGTGCCACAGGGATCAGTGCTGGGGCCTCAACTTTTTACCATTTATATAAATGACTTGGCTGAAGAGACAGAGGTACAATTGCTAAATATGCTGATGACACGAAGATAGGTAGGAAAGTAAGTTGTGAAGAGGATGTAAAGAGGCTGCAAAGTGACATGGATAGTTTAAGTGACTGGGAAAAGATCTGGCAAATGGAGTATAATATGGGCAAGTGTGAAATTGTCCATTTTGGCAGGAAGAATAAAAAAGCATATTATCTAAATATGAGACATTTCAGAGCTCTGAGATTCAGGGGGATCTAGGTGTCCTAGTACATGAATCACAAAAGGCTAGTATGCAGGTACGCTAAATAATTACGAAAGCTAATAGAATGTTTTTGTTTATTGAGGGGAATTGAGTGCAAAAGTAGGGAAGTTATGCTTCAGTTGTACAGGGCTCTGGTGAGACCACATCTGGAGTACTGTGTACAGTATTGGTCTCCTTATTTAAGGAAAGATGTAAATGCATTTGAAGCTGTTCAGAGAGGGTTTACTGGACTAATATCAGGAATGGGCAGGTTGTCTTATGAGGAAAGGTTGGAGTTTAGAATAGTAAGAGGTGACTTGATCGAAACCTTTAAGATCCTGAGGGGTCTTGACAGGGTGGATGTGGAGAGGATGTTTCCTCTTGTGGGAGAATCTAGAACTGGGGTTATGGTTTAAAAATAAGGGGTCACTCATTTAAGACAGGGATAAGGGGAAACTTTTCCTCTCAGAGGGTTGTGAGTCTTTGGAACTCTCTTTCTCAAAAGGCAGTGGAAGCAGAGTCTTTGAATATTTTTAAGGCTGAACTAGATAGATTCTTGATTAACAAGGGGGGTGAAAGGTTATAGGGGGTAGGCAGGAATGTGGGGTTGATGTTACAGTCAGATCAGCCGTGATCTTATTGAATGGTGGAGCAGTCTCGAGGGGCCGAGTGGCCTACTCCTGCTCCATGTTTGTATGTTCAGAACGTGGTTGCAGTGTATACCACATGCACGATGCAATGCAGCAACTCGTGAAAGCTTCCTTGGCAATATCTCCCAAACCCATGATCTGTACTACCTGGAAAGATAAGGCAGGAGGGGCACCTGCAAGTTCCCTCCCAAGTCACTCACCATCCTGACTTGGGAATATATTGCCGTTCCTTCACTGTCGCTGAGTCAAAATCTTGGAACTCCCTCGCTAACAGCACCGTGTACCTATACTGCATGGTCTGCAGTGGTTCAAGAAGGCAGCTCACCACCACCTTCTCAAGGGCAATTAGGTATGGGCAATAAATGTCAGTCTTGCCAGCAATGCACAGATCCCGTAAATGAATAAATCTAAAAAAAACACCTGGAAACACAAGAGGAACAAGCATTGTAATGATGTCAGTGAAGTGCTTTGTAAGCGGCTTGTCAATACACACAGTTCTAAGACACAGTAGCCCTTGCTGAGTCTGACACAAAGGTAGTAACTCTCTATTATTTCCCCCTCTCAGCATAACCACAAGTCTCTGAGAAGCAACGAACCTCAACAATCTATTTTCACGACGCTCATTCAACTTTTCCCTCTGCCAACATCAACCCTTGAAATTGTATCTCCTTTTTGATGGTAAAACTGCAGTTCTTTAAATCTTCAATATCACTTTCTCCAATCCTCACCAGGAGAGCCGAATAATTATTTAAATGAATGGGCCTGACAATTTTTGCAAGGCCTGCTCCTTGCGCTGGCAATACAAAATGGACAACACCTAGCACTTCCAAATGCACAGCCACTGCTCTTGTTTTGTAAAACTGGTTATTATATCATCATCTTCTGGAGCTGAGTGGAGAAGGGCACAAGAAGGGAGAAAAAAGGATCTCCAACTTCAATTTCATGTGACAATTTCACCAATTTTTGGTGACAATAATTTGGCTATTGGAGGAAAAATATAAAGAAATGGAAGAATATGGAATTAAGCATGAATTGTAACACCAAACAAGCATTATTGTAAAGAAAGAAAGACTTGCGCTAAATATCATCTTTCACAACCTTATGATGTTGCAATATGCTGTACAGCTAAAAGATTTCCTTTGAAGTGTAGAAATGTTGGAAATGAGTCAGCCATAAAGTCCCCAGGAACATCAAGGAGATATCAGGACAAATCCCCTGGTCTTTTTTGAAATAGTGCATTGGACCTTTTATGTCCACCTGAAAGCACAAATGGGCCCTTGATTTAACAGCTCATCAAAAGTCAAGAACATTGTCAGTGCAGCAGTTCCTTGGGAGTGTCAGACTACATATCATGCTCAAGTCTCTAGTGTGGGACTTGAACTGAAAAACCCTCTTACTCAGAAGGCAGGAGTGCTAGCACTGAGTTATGGCTGACACTATATCATGGCAACTAAATGTACCTATAATTGTTATGGCTAATCCTAGAACCACAGAAAAGTTACAGTGCAGAAAGAGGCTATTCAGCCCATCATGTCTGCATGGGCCATAAAAAAAGAAAAAAGAAGCTAGTTGTTCATTTCTAATCCCACTTCAGGTGCATATCCAGGTACCTTTTAAATGAGTTGAACATTGCAATCTCAATCGCCAATTTAGGCAGTGAATTCCAGATGCCCATCACCCTCTGGGTGAAAAAAGATTTTCCTCAGGTCCCCTCTAATCTTTCTACCAATCACCTTAAATCTGTGCCCCCGGTAATTGATCCCTCAGTTAGGGGAAACTTGTCTTTCCTGTCTGCCAAAACCATGCCCTTATAATTTTGTACACCTCAATTAGGTCACCCCTCAGTTTCCTCTGTTCTGAGGAAAACAACCCTAGCCTACCCAATCTTCCTTCATAACTGCAATTTTCAAGCCCTTGCAACATTCTTGTAATCTCCTCTGTACTCTCTCCAGAGCAATTATGTCTTTCCTGTAATGTGGTGACCAGAATTGCACACAAAATTCCAGCTGTGGCTTAACCAGCATTTTATATAGTTCCAGCATTACATCCCTGTTTTAATATTCCACAACTCATCCAATAAAGGAAAGCATTCCATATGCTTTCTTTACCACCTATCCGGGACCTGTGGACATGCACTCCAAGGTCTCTCCCTTCCTCAAACCCTCTCAATATCCTCCTCCCATTTGTTGAGTATTCCTTTGCTTTGTTTGCCCTCCCCAAATGCATTACCTCACACTTCTTTGGATTGAATCCATTTGCCATTTTTCTACTCAAACCATTGATATCATTCTGGGGACAACAGCTAGCCCCTTCACTATCAACCATGCGGCCAATTTTTGTGTCATCTGCAAATTTCCCAATCATGCCTCCCACATTTAAGTCCAAATTGTTAATATATATGACAAACAGCAAGGGGCCCAACACTAAGCCCTGTGGAACACCACTGGAAACTGCTTTGCACTTTCAAAAACATCCATTGACCATTAGCCTTTGTTTCCTATCACTGGGTCTGTTTTGGATCCAATTTGTGACCTTCCCCTGTATCCCACAGGATCTAACTTTTCTGACCAGTTTGCCATGTGTCTTACTAAAATCCATGTAGACAACACCCATTGCACCACCCTCATCAATCCTCCTTGTTGCTTCCGCAAAAAAATTCCATTAAGTTAGTAAGAGACGATCTTCCCCGAACAAAACCACGCTGACTATCCCTGATCAGTCCGTGCCTTTCTAAGTGACAGTTTATCCTGTCTCTCAGAATTGATTCCAATAATTTGCCCACCACCCAAATCAGACTGACTGGCTTATAATTTTCTGGCCTATCCCTTGCACCCTTTTTAAATTCTATGTATGGTCATGCTTCTCGATGAGATAAAATTTTTTTTCCCTGTCTTGAAGAGTTTTCGATAACAATACAGTTTGTTTTCTCAATACAGTTTATGTTTTGCCATTATGTGGCCCTTTGGGTGTGGCTGTAGTCAAAATATTAGAAAAAACCTGAAGTACTTGAAACTGCTGAATGCATAATATACTTGTATACGTGTAATGTACTCGCATATGCGAGGTGAGATAAATATCATTGTGCTATTTGTAACACATTGCAAACTTGATGTGAAAATGTGTACTCTCACACCAATGCTTTTTTGCTTTGCACCATTTAAAGCTTGATGCATAACTTAATAATTGTAAAAGAAGAAGTTTTAATAATTGTATTCAAAGGTGATCATTCCAATCACAATTGTGCCTGTTTTACTAATTGCAGGATCTATATATTATTTTTCTAATTTGTATTGATGAAAGCAATTATGTTTCCTTTGTGTTAGCAATATCTGCTACGGGCTGCCCACTTCAGCTCATACCTTTTGGTAAGTGCCAGAAAAAGAATTGCGGGTAGTTAACATCCGCACAGAAAGCAAGCTCTAAAGAATGGTACGCACCCAAAATGTTAAGGTCCATTCTCTTCACTGATGAGTTACTGTTCTGTATTTCGGGCATTTTCCATTCTATTTCCAGAATTTGTAGGTTTTTCTCCCCTTTTGTTTGTTCTTTTAATACTTCGCCTGCATCATTGTGTCAGCAAGTTATTATGGCCCAAAAGGTGGCTATTTGGCCCAGCAAGTTTATGCCAGCTCACCACAGAGCAATCCTGTCAGTCCCATTCTCCCACTCTTTCCCTGTAGCCCTATAAGTTAATTACCCTCAAGTTCCCATTCAATTTCCTTTTGAAATCATTTATTGTCTTTGCTTCAATCACCCTCATGGGCATCGAGGTCCAGATTGTTACCACTCGCTCCATAAAATGTTTGTCATTACATCCCCGCTGCATCTCTTGCCCAAAACTTTAAATCTGTGTCCGTTAGTCCTTATGTCATCAGCTCTCCCCTCATAGCATCCATAGCAAGAGGAATAGATCCTTCAGTCCCTTGTTCTGCCATTTAAATATGTCATGGATCTGCACCTTAACTCCATTAACTCTCCTTTGATTCATTTTGGATAAAGCATTCCAGGATTTTGACCTAGCGATAGTGAAGGAATGATGATATATTTCTAAATTGGGATGATGTCTGACTTGGAGGGGAAGTAAAAAAAAATATTTATTCGTTCATGGGATGTGGGCATCGCTGGCTTGGCCAGCATTTATTGCCCATCCCTTACTGCCCTTGTTCAGAGGGTATTTAAGAGTCAACCACATTGCTGTGGGTCTGGAGTCACATGTAGGCCAGACCAGGTAAGGACAGCAGATTCCTTCCCTAAAGGACATTAGTGAACCAAATGGGCTTTTACAACAGTTGACAATGGTTTCATGGTCATCAGAAGACTTTTAATTCCAGATTTTTATTGAATTCAAATTTTCTGGCCTATCCCTTGCACCCTTTTTAAATCCTATATATGGTTATGCTTCTCGATGAGATAAAAAAAAATATTTTTTCCTGTCTTGAGGAGTTTTCGATATCAATACAGTTTGTTTTCTCAATACAATTTATGTTTTGCCAAATTGTTCAAATTTCACCATCTGCCGTGGTGGGATTTGAACCCAGGACCCCAGAGCATTGCCCTGGGTTTCTGGAATATCAGTCTAGTGATAAGACCACCATCTTGCCCCATTGCTGGTGTGGTTCCCAAGTCCCTGCTGCCCTTTTTCTTCTAGGTGGTAGAGGTTGTAGGTTTGAAAAATGCTGTCGAAGAAGCTTTGGTGAGTTGCTGCAGTGCATCTTGTAGATGGTAGACAATGCCTCTGTGCGTTGGTGGTGGAGGGAGTGAATGTTAATGCAGTTGAAGAAAAGAACAAAACAAAAGATGCAGGATTTCTCAACAAAAATGATTCCCCATTTGACAACGGGGTGGAATTTTATGGCTCTGTTGTGCTGGGGCGGGGCTGTAAAATGAAGCCAGCCGTTCAAATACCCATTGCCTTTGGCGGAACTGGAAAATCCCACCAGCAGGAGTGGTCGTAATATCCCGCTCCATGAAACTTGTCTAATGTTGAAATTTATTTTCTTATCTTAAATGAACCAAATGTATTGAATTCTCATTAAATGTAGTCAATAGTGCTCAATAATTCATCAGGCGCATTAATAGCATTTCTGGAAATGAAGATCGAGCAGTTCCTACAAGTGGCAGTTGATTCCCCAATGCTTGTTTTACACCCATAAGGCAAGTTGAAAATATACCCACTGTTTCATAGCGAGTCTCTATGGCAACCTTTCTATGGCACTGATATCATCCCTAATATAAGGAGGTCAACATGGAACAAAGTTGGATAGATTTTAACTCCAGCCATGTGATGGGCAGGCAACAGGTAGAAAGCCCAATATTTCCCACAGTTAGGAGACCAGGTCCATTTGGAAAGGCCTCTTGGCATGTGACTGGCAAGCTGAATGGCTCACACAGCCATCTTCCTGTTGTTCGCCAGCTCTGGGCTTGTACTGTGCAGTTCAGGGGTCTGGTTAGCAGGAGGGAACTGATCATGAAGGGAAAGGAGCAGGTAAAGCCTAGGATCACAGAATCACAGAATTGTTACGGTGTAGAAGGAGGCCATTTGACCCATTGTGTCTGCACCAGCTCTCTGAGCAATTTAACTTAGTGCCAATCTCCCGCCTTTTCCCTGTAACCCTGCACATGGATGTGGTAATGTCTCACAGTATTCTTGTGGAACCTGGAAGAAGCACTCCTGGATCCACAAAAATAATTTTGTACTTATCTTATTAAACCTTCTCTACTTCAATATGTGGTACAACTGGACACTGTGTCCGAGTGACTGAAAAGCCACTCCCCTGCCACATGCTATTTTCTCAACTTTCAAATGGTCAGCATTTTGGGGAGGATGAAGAAAACACTTCAAGGACACTCTGAAGCTCTCCTAGAACTGTGACATTAACGACTGAGAGGAGCTTGCTGGCAACAGCCTGTCCATCAAGCTGCATCACACTTTGAGTCCAAAAGTTTTATGAGGCAGAGCAACAAAAGAGAAGGAAAGGAAAGAAAGCAAATGCTGCATTCGGGATCTAACAGCCTTGTGAGGCATTCTGCCCCATGTTTCCAAAGATCTGTAGGTCAGGAATGAGCCTGTTCAGTCACTTGAAGACCCATGGCAGAAACCCGCAACCCGAAACCCTCCACTCGGCACTTCTGGCTGAAGATTGTAGCAAATGCTTCAGCCTAATCTTTTTGCAGTGATGTGCTGGGCTCCTCCAGTGAGTTGTTTAATTGTCCACCACCAATAACCAGCTCACTGACGCCCAGGGCCACTCAGCTTCTGACCTCATTACAGCCTTGGTTCAGACATGGACAAAGAGCTGAACTCCTGAGGTGAGGCGAGTTTGACTGCCCTTGACATCAAGGCAGCATTTGACTGAGTGTGGCATCAAGGAGCCCCAGTAAAATTGGGGTCAATGGGAATCAGGAAGAAAACTCTCAGCTGGTTGGAGCCATACCTAGCACAAAGAAAGATGGTTGTGATTGTTGGAGGTCAATCATCTCAGCTCCAGGACATCACTACAGGAGTTCCTCAGGGTAGCGTCCTCAGCCCAACCATCTTTAGCTGCTTCATCAATGACCTTCCTTCCATGATAAGGTCAGAAGTGGGGACGTTCGCTGATGATTGCACAATGTTCAGCACCATTCGTGATTCCCCAGATACTGAAGCAGTCCATGTCCAAATGCAGCAAGACCTGGACAACGTCCAGGCTTGGGTTGACAAGTGGCAAGTAACATTCAAGCCACATAGGTGCCAGGCAATGACCAGCTCCAACAAGAGAGAATCCAACCATTGGCCCTTGACATTCAATGGCATTACCTTCACTGAATCCCCCATTATCAACGTACTGGGTGTTAATATTGACCGGAAACTGAACTGGACTAGCCAAATAAATACTGTCGCTACAATGACAGGTCAGAGTCTAGGAATCTTGCGACGAGTAGCTCACCTCCTGACTCCCCAAAGTTGTCCATCATCTACAAGGCACAAGTCAGGAGTGTGATGCATACTCCCTACTTGCCTGGTGAGTGCAGCTCCCACAACCCTCAAGAAACTGGACATCGTCCAGGACAAAGAAGCCCACTTGATTGGCACCAGATCCATAAACATTCACTCTCTCCGCACAGTAGCGGCAATGTGTACCATCTTCAAGATGCACTGCAGGAATTCACCAAGGCTCCTTTGACAGCACCTTTCAAACCCACCACCACTACCACCTAGAAGAACAAGGGCAGCAGATAGATGGGAACACCACCACCTGGAAGTTCCCCTCCAAGTCACTCACCATCCTGACTTAGAAATATATCACCATTCCTTTATGTTGCTGGGTCAAAATCCTGGAACTCGCTCCCTAATAGCACTGTGGGTATACCTACACCACATGGACTGCAGTGGTTCTAGAAGGCAGCTCACCACCACCTTCTCAAGGGCAACTAGGATGGACAATAAATGTTGGTCTAGCCAGCAAAGCCCACATCCCGTGGATGAATTAAAAAAAAGTAGACGTCTTCCTCGAATTGAGGGACAGCTGATAGCCCTGCCACTGACAACTGGTTAAGTGTGCTGGCACATGCATTTCCCAGTTGACCTTCTTAAGAATATACATCAAACGACTCTGATTTTCATGTAGAAATGAGTTTCCGACCTGATTCACCCAACAGAAGATTACAGGAAATTTGACAGCTGGCAAGAGCTGAGCCGAAATGGGACACTAATTGCAGTGCAGCTATTTCAGGGTCCATCGTCCTGTTTCTGTGGGGTGGGTTGAGTTAAAATAAGCCCTTAAATTCTAACTGCAACCTGGCCGATGCCTTTCCTTTAGCATTACCTCACTGTCTTTGAAATCTATATTGAACTCTGTGGTTTCTAGCACATTGTCGATTATTTAGGAATGATGGAAAAATCAGGTGTAAAATGGAAAGAAAATATATTCATAGCTGGAGATTCATCCTGGAAAGGCATTATACAGAAAGGTAAAATTTAGGTAGGTGCTTCTCCTGATTTCCTACCATACCTTTGGCAGAAGATTGATAGAAACGTTGGAGAAATGGCCTAAATGCCTCTGTATGTGGGAGGAGCCATGGCCTGGCCCAGCTGGGTGATGTGATTAACAACTGGCACCGTGAGGAGACAGTGGCCCAGACCCTGATGGATGCCACCCTTAACAACAACTCTGGGAGAGCTGAAGGCCAAGGTAGTTAACCCGGCAAGAAGACTAGAGTAGAATCCCATTAGGCTGTTGGTGGTTCCTTCAATCAAGCACCTTCTAGCAACCCCTTCAACCAACTGAGCTTCAAAAATAAAGGCTTTTGCCTTTCCTCTGGATATTAGTCTACAGTGTCAAGAGGGGGATTCAGACGCTGGGTAAGTCTGCAGCTCCTAAAATCATGCTTGAGAATGATATTAGTGTACATAATGGTAACATAATGTATGGCATTTCTCTATCTTAACAGTGCTGTTTTAAAAATTGTGTTTGTACATTGGAATCATAGGATCATAGATTAATACAGCATAAAATGAGGCCTTCAGTCCCATCTTGCCTGTGCCGGCTCTTTGAAAGAGCTATTGAATTATTTCCACTCCTCTACCCTTTCCACAAGGACCGACACATTTTACTGATTTCACAAACAGTAATTTCTAGGTTAACATATACAATTGAACATTATCTTCTATTTTCCCATGACATCAATAGTGATCATTTAAAATGTATGCGTTGCTGCCGCTGTTATCATCACAACATCTATGCCTGTTGTTCTGGTGTCATTCGTATGTGATCCTGGCATTTCTTTATGACTTCTAGAGGGTCTGTGGTTGAATACCTATGAAGGCACAAAATTCTTGTGGTTTCACAGGGTCCATATTGATGAAAGATAGCTCACCCACGTGTAAACACATCCCCTCTAACCGTTCTCTCACTCCACCAAAAAATATACATATTTTGAGGTGGCTATGCTAAACATTCTGTCCGTTTTGACTTCCACAAACAATTACAAATGCTCAAGAACAATTGATCTTCCAACAGGAAGTAATCAGAAATGACCAGTTATATAGATATAGTGACGGGTGAAAAACACAGAAGTTCTTGGCTTCTTCAAGAAAGCAGGAACTTGCATTTATATAGACATCTCATGATCCCAGAGTGTTCCAAAGAACTTCATAGGGCAGGATTTTATGCCCCCTCCCACCCGATGGCATATTAAGGTCCCGCCGAACTGAATGGAAATTTAAATGGCTCGCCACATCTGCCGTGGGGAGAGACACACTGTGGCGGGACTGTACAGCCCTGCCCATTATCGATGAATTCCATTTGACAGTGTATTCACTAGTTGGGTGGGAAAGGTGACAGCCAATTTGTGCACAGCAAAGCCCCACAAAAACAGAAATAAGATAAGTGACCAGATAATCTGTTTTAGTGACATTGGTTGAGGGATAAACGAAGGCCAGGACACTGGAGATAACTCCCCTGCTCTCCTTTGAGTACTACCATAGGATCCAATACGTCCACATGAGTGGGCAGCCCAGAACTTGGTTTAATATCTCATATGCAAGATGGAACCTCTGACAGTGTAGCACTACCTCAGCAGTGTGGTTGAAATGCCAACCTGCATAATGTCCTCAAGTCTGTTGCATGGGATTGAACCCACAATATTCTGACTCAGAGGTGAGATTGCTATCTCTGAGTATACTCATTCTTTGCACCCAGCTCTTCACTCACACATTACTAGTTTCTCACCAGCCCATTTCTTTTTTATGAGCTACTGCTTCCATCTGCCAGTCTGCTATCAGCTGATAGAGCAACTAAGTGGTATTGCAGTCCATATATTGCCCAGCTCTGACAGAACCTTTTAAACAGGAGTAAACTCAAATTAGGCAAGGAGATGCAAAATAAGACAGAGATTATGACACTGTGGAACAGTTCACCTTTCAGATAAAAGTGTTTAGTACACTAGATCTGTGTGAAAATATGTTTATTATACAATTAAACAATGTCAGCATTTGTTATACATATCATGCAACTCAGTCCAGTTTCAGCTCAGTTTCAAGCTAGTCAGGGCCTTTGATCCAACCTGCATTATCTGTTTCATGGAATTGGACTGCAGTTTGAGTTACTACCTTTAGAAGTGGAAGAAGTAGGATATGGATAAAAACATATATAAAAAAACACAAAGTGTTCTACTAAATGCTCACGCAAACATAGAAAGTAAAGAAAGGCTTGTAATTCCATAGCATCTTTCATGACCACCAGACATCCCAAAGCGCTTTGCAGCCAATGAAGTACTTTTTAAAAAAACGTGTAATTACTAGTGTAACATAGGAAGCACTTGCTCACACATCCACAAGATATGGTTATTCTGAAGTATGTTCAGAGAGATATATCAGTTTAAATCTGGCTGTAGGTGGTGTGACTGTGAGCTGAGAGTAAGAGAGCAGTATTCTTACCTTAACAGCTCTCAGGAGATCATTGAATTTCTTGCAGCAGTACAGTCAATCCCTTGGTGCTAGGCTCCTTGCATTCACATATCTGCAATCTCTTCCTACTGTTATTGCAGTTGATGCCTGGAGGGCACCCTGTCCCCTGGAAGATAATGAATGTCCCTACTCTTTTCCACTGCTTGCACTGTAGCTTCCAAAGCAGCGTCCAATAATTAATCTCTTTATACCTCCTTCAGTTACATCTCTCCTTCCAAAAGCATTTTTCTGGCATTTGTATCCAGAATGCAGATCCCTTTTAAGAGATTAAAAATAGAAAATGTTCAAAATATTTAGCAGATCTGGAGTGAGAAAGAGAATTAACATTTTCAGGCTGATGAACTAAGAAAAGATGTAACAAATTTTTTTAGCTAGTAGAGAGCCAGGGAAAGGATGAATGCAGTTGGGGGAGGGAGGAACAAAAGAGGAGGTCTGTGATGGGGTGAAAGGTAGGGAGATTAAATTTCAGAAGGGTTGATGGTGTAAGACAAAACAGAGCGGCAACGGCAAGAAACAAAATATATATCTAGAAGGGTGAGTGCCAGAATAATGAACAGCTGTTGTCTGAAAGCAAGATTAAAGCCAAAACCAGCAAAGGAAAGGGAAACAAAATGGGGGCAGAAGTTGCAATCTGAAATTGTTGAACTTAATGCTGAACCTGGAAGATAAAGTGCTGCTCCTCATGCTCATATTGAGCTTCATTGGAACACTGCAGGAAGCTGAGGCCAGTGAGGTCAGAGTGAGAGCAAGGTGGAGAATTAAAATGACAGATGCCAAAATGGCAAGCTCACAATCACATTTGCGGACCGAATGAAGGTCCTGCACAAAACAAGCAGCCAGTCTGTGTTTGCTCTCCCCAATGTAGAGGGGACCACATCATGAACAGCGAGTACAGTATACTAGATTGAAAGAAGTGCAAGTAAATCATTGTTTCACTGGATGGAGTGTTTGGAAGGGCAGGTGTTACATCTCCTGCACTTGAAGTGGAAAGGGTGTTTTGGGGGTGATTGAGGAGTAGACCAGTGTGTTGTGGAGAGAATGATTCCTTTAGAATGGCAAAAGAGGGGAAGATATGTTTGTTGTTGTTCATTGAGATCAACAATTTCAGATCATGACCTCTGTCCCATTTTTTTCATTCTTGTTTCTTTTGTATTCAGGCATCAGCTGTACATGATTTTACCATTCGGACCTCCCCTAGACATATCTTTTGCTTCTCTATCTGTCCAGTTCTTGCGCCACCAACCCTTTTGTCATTTGACCTCTCTTGCCTCCCAACATATCACATCCCTTCCCTTTAGTTCTATTCCATGTGCTTCCCCCTTTCCTGCCCCAGAGCTTGCTTAAAACCTGTTACATCTTTAACTTTTTCCAACTCTGTTAGAAGCTCATTGACCTGAAAAAGCAACTCTGTTTCTCTATCCATAGATGCTGCCAGACCTGCTGAGTATTACCAGCATTTTCTGTTTTTATTTCAGATTTCCAGCATCTGCAGCATTTTGCACCACTGGTTGTCTTTAAGTGACAACATAGACATCCATCATCCGGCACCTCACTCCCCAATCCCTCAACTTTATAGCACGAAGCCAATGAAAAGTGCAAATAGTGCTGGTTACTTGTCTGCTGATTAAAATGGGGTGAGGTGGTCATAAGCTTGGGAGGTGCCCAGAAGCTTCAATGGATCACTTGAATGTTTCTTAAACTGGATTAGCTCCTTTCTTTACGCCCTATCCTCTTTTGTCCCTTCTGACTTATCTCCAAACCCCACTCTTTACTTATCAAGCTGTTGATGCTCTCACCACCCACTTCTCAGACATTCAGTTCTCTTTTACCACAACAAGCAGTCCTATTGCCCCTCTTTTATTTTAGTTGCTAAAAATATGGAAGCCTCTTGTATCAGTGGAGGAAGAGGAGGAGGGAGCCTTCCTGAAGATACACCCCCACTCGTTTTCACTGATGATCTGTTTGTTTTGAATTTTGTTTTGGAAGGTGTAACACAATCTTACCATGGTTACTTGCTTCATTGGCGGCAGAACAGTGCCTAATTTGGCCCAGTTTTTGAAGATATCACAACAGAGGAAGCCGCCGTGTCATAGAGCTCGACTCATTGCACATATACGATCGAGACCATGTGGAGGACTATATGGCAACTGAACCCTGCATTCCAATTGCAGATCTTGAAAGTTCTGTCACAAATATATATCGATATAAGCAGTTCAAAATAATGGAAATTAGAAATTGTTCCCTATAGGATGAAGGGAGCTGTTGACATTTGTTCAGTGATTGATCATGTATAATAGAGTTAGTTCTATTAAAAAAACATTATGGGTACTTGAAATAAAGGAAATCACAGGAGTATTTTTAAAATCAATGTTAAGTAATCACAATGTTATTGAACTCATTGCACCAATTTTAGAAGATGTTTCCATACAGAACCTTCATCCTATTTGGTTATTCTCTCAGAGGAAAGTAAGGCAAATAACACTCAGCACATTGGTTTATAATTTTATTCTCTGAATCATTCAAAGCTCCTAACCTTGTTACACTGATTACTGGACAGGGAGAAATGCTTTTTCAGCAATTTATGAGTGGCAATCTCATTACATGTAATCTTATTCAACAGCATCAGTTCTGAAATAACATTATCAAATTGATTTTAACTTCATTAAATAAATTGCCATTTACCTCATATGAAGTAAATACAACAATATCTGCAATATTATTTACACATCCAAAATTTCAAAGTAAAAATTCACCTGGACTTAACTTTCCAGGGTGTGGGAAGGAGATCACATTCTGTTCTGAAATAAAATCAGAAAGTGCCGGAAAATCTCAGCCAGTCTGGCAACATCCGCGGAGAGAGAAACAGGGTTAACGTTTCGAGTCCAGTATGACTCTTTCTCGGAACTCTGCCACAACAAGATTCTAAGGGGATCTAAAATACAGCCAATATTTTTAAATTTTTCAGGGGGTTCAGGGCATGTCCCATGTCCAGATACCTAGAAGATGCCACGCATCTGTCCTTTCTTTCACTCAGTTTATCTTTCAAGGTGATTGGCAAAGGAACCAGAGGCAACATGAGGAAGTATTTTACACATAAGTGAGTTGTTATAATCTTGAATGCATTGTCTGGAAGTTGGTGGAAGCAGATTCAGTAGTAACATTCAAAATAGAATTGGAAAAATACTTGAGGGGCAAATAACATTACAGGGCTATCGAGGAAAAAACGGGGAAGTGGGATTAACTAGCTAGCTTGAGCAAAGAGCCGGCAGCGGCACGATGGACAGAATGACTTCCTTGAGCGTTGCATCATTCTGTGATTCTAGCTGGCTTCTGATATCTCACCAGGAAATTTCTAGAGGAATCCTTGTCATTAGCCACACCCCTCCTATATTTCTGACCTTTCTTGGACAGGGTGGAGGCTCTGCACCAACATGACAAAGTGGTGGAAACTCATGGAGAAAGCACATCTGTATTCTAGTCTAATTTGAAAACCTCCTGCTGGACCCCCACTGGAGTTCAGTCAGCAGTATGGCTGATGATTTTCGGCCCCATGGTTTATATTGATAAATTAAATTGGTGGGTTCCACATAGGTTGCATATTTTTTTCAATCTAACACATGTAACAAAGTAGCTTTATGTTTTGTTTATTCTTTCACAGGATGCTAGGCCAGCATTTATTGCCCATCCCTAATTGCCCTTGAGAAAGTGGTAGTGAGCTGCCCTCTTGTGTGGCTTGGAGGGAAACTTGGTAATGTTCCCATGCATCTACTTTCCTTGTCCTTCTAGGTGGTAGAGGTCAGGGTTTGGAGAGTGCTGTTGAAGGACTCTTGGTGAGTTGCTGCAGTGCATCTAGTAGCTGGTACACACTGCTGCCTGTGGTCGGTGGTGGAGGGAGTGAATGCTTAAGGTGGTGAATGGGGTGCCAACCAAGCAGGCTGCTTTGCCTGGTCCTACATACAAGGATTAAAGATGTTATTTTCGGGGCACTATAATATATGTACAAATCATTTCGATCTATGGTTATTTGACATTCAGAGGTGAAGAGGAAGAAAAACCTAGATATTGGAAATCTGAAAGCAAAACAGAAATACAGAAAAAAATGCAGCAGGTCTATCAACAGCTTACAGGGGAAAAAGTTTTCCATTTTTGAAATGTGACTCTTTATCACACTTAGCAATGTCAGGCTGTAGAAACTCCACAGAGAACTGAACAAATTATAAAAGAGAGGAATGAAGAATAAGAAAGCAAGATCTTGCCTTTCAGGATGCCGCAAATCACGTTGCAGCCACTGAAGTTTATTTTTGAAGTGTACTCACCGTTGTAACGTAGCAAACACAGCAACTAATTTGTGCATAGCAAGCTCCCACAAATGAGCTAGTAACCAGATAATCTGTGTTCCTAGCTATGCTGGTTAGGCAGAGATCAAGATTTCAAATATTAACTATCAAAATTACGGACTTAATAGTCCATAAACAGATTTTGAAACCTCCTATGAAGTTTTCTAAATTTATAAATGATCTAAATTTGGATGAATAGGGATGGCTGTCCTTCACACTACACTTCTCATGGCTGATTACAGAAGGGGACAGATTTCCCTGTCAGTGAATTATACATGCTCATCACAGGTAGAAAGCAAATACGATGACAGTGACTGTTCATGGCTGCTTATAAATCAGACGTTTCACTTCAAAGGTCAAGTAGTAAAGTGTGGACTGGGTGAAAAAAAAACCTTAGATCCACTCACCACCCTGATTACTAGCTGAACACAAACTGTTGACCTGCCTTAAACAGCGTTAATGCAGTCAATTGTTTGTTAATTATTAATGCAGCGTTTGTTTCAGTTAATCAGATAAGATTACAACAGGATAATAACAGAAACTGAACATCTTCAGCTGCTTCATCAATGACTTTCCTTCCATCAAAAAGGTCAGAAGTGGGGATGTTCACTGATGATTGCACAATGTTCAGCACATCTCATGACTCCTCAGATACTGAAGCAGTCCATGTCCAAATGCAGCAAGACCTGGACAATATCCAGGCTTGGGTTGACAAGAGGCAAGTAACAATCAGGCCATACAATTGCCGGGTAATGACCATCTCCAACAAAAGGGATCCTAACCATCATCCCTTGACAGTCAATGGCATTACCATTGCTGAATCTCTCACTATCAACATCCTGGGGGTTACCATTGACCAGAAACTGAACTGTATCAATGATATAAATACTTTGGCTACAAGAGCAGGTCAGAGGCTAGGAATCGTGCAGCAAGTAACTCACCTCCTGGCTCCCCAAAAGCCTGTCCACAATCTACAAGGCACAAGTCAGGTGTATGATGGAATACTCCCCACTTGCCTGGATGAATGTAGCTCCCATAACACTCAAGAAGCTTGACACCATCCAGGACACAACAGCCCACTTGACTGGCACCACATCCACAAACATTCATTCTCTCCACCACAGTATCAGCAGTGTATACCATCTACAAGATGCACTGCAGGAATTCACCAAGGCTCCTTTGGCAGTATCTTCCAAACCCACAGCCACTACCATCTAGAAGGACAAGAGCAGCAGATAGATGGGAACACCACCACCTGGAAGTTCCCCTCCAAGTCACTCACCATCCTGATTTGGAAATAGTCGCTGGGTCAAAATCCTGGAACTCGCTCCCTAACAGCACTGTGGGTGTACCTACACCACATGGCTGCAGCGGTTCAGGAAGGCAGCTCACCACCACCTTCTCAAGGCCAACATCCCGTGAATGAATTTTAAAAAAATGACAGTGTCAGTCAGCATCGGAAAACAATGCTGTCATTACAGTTTTTATCAGGTATACAGATGCAGAAAGAAAACATAGCGGTAAATTAATAAAAACAGAAATTACACCGAGAAAGTATAACATACAGAATCCTCAAGTCATTGTGCTCAGTTCATACGGTATGCTAATCCCCAGTCAGAGAAATCTAGCAGTAAAGAATGTTGCTGCTGCTGCACAGTACACGCTCTTATTAGATAATTGTACACTCCCAACCTGTGCCATTCTTCCTTTTCTTATCCATGGAAATAAAGTTGTGAGTATAAATAGTGACGTGCCCCAGGTCCTTGCCAAGATCAGTGCAATGGAATTTTCTCCTCCTTTCCTCACTAGGGATGGGTACTGAGAGCTGGGATCCAGGACTACAGGGTGGATATGTTTAAGGCTTCTTGTGATAATCAGTGGAATTTACTACTTTTCCCCCCAATTTTCTCTCCTCCTCTCTTAAAGGCACTGTTTTTGGGGTACATGTGTACAGGATGAGAGCAGCTATGTAGCCTAACACATGTGTTAGCCTGGGCAGTGAGTGTCACTGAGTGATTCAACCATGGGAGGTCACCAGATCAAATCTGATCTTGTTTTCTTCAGGTGCCCATATACTGACTTGTCAAGTCTCACTTGTTAGGAATGGTTTTCAATCAAGTTGGCTTACAAAGTAACTTACTTTAATTATGATGAAAGCAAATCTTACCTTTATGCCATTATCAACACTTTCTTTAGTCTTTACTGCCACCATCAATACTCCCTTCGTCTTGTGTCCATGACATCCTTGTCAATCTCTCCTGAGTTCCCACCTACCCTTGACCTTCCATCTTGCTCCACCTGTCCCACACCCGCTTCAACAGTATAAAATCCATCATATTTCTACTCTTTAGCTCTGAAAAAGAGTAATATGGATTTGAAACATTAACTCTGTTTCTCTCTCCACAGATGCTGCCAGACCTGCTGAGTTTTTCCAGTGTTTTCTGTTTCTCTTTTAATGTATCTCTTTCTTAGGAATAATTAAGTACTCTGTTTGAGCCACTTTGCCAGCTCTCTCACATTCTCTCGTCACTTGCAGGATTTTTCAGCAGCAGTAATAGGGGAATGTAGGATATATGTCCCCAAAAATAGGTGCATGTATTCAAAAGCCTGACAAGTGACAGGAATGTGGGGCGCAATTTAATACCCATTTGGTGGCGAGTTTGGAGGTGGTGGGCGGGGTGGGGGTGTGGGGGGGCGGGACATTTAATCGGGTGAAAGGGTGCTTAATGGGGACTCCGCTGCCTTTCCACGTTTGCTGATTAAGTCTGATTAAGGCTTGGAGATGGCTTTCCTGACCGGTTGCTATTTGAGGTGCTTAAGTGGGCAATTAATGTCCACTTAAGGGTCTCATCCTACCAGCGCTGGTATTCAACCAGTGGCAAGCTGGGAAGTCACCACATGGGAAACCCAAAAACCAGAACCTTGTTGGGTTTACTTGTAGGCTTATTGGGTGGGTAGGGGGAAAAGCCCCTCGTTCAAAGGCACTCAGTACCTGACCGAGGGATCCCTGTCGATGCCTCTGAAGCGCCTCCCTCACCCACAACCCTAATCCCACCCTCACTTACCTTTGGCCTTGGGACACTCATTGTTCCTGGGCCTCTTTGGGTACAGTGCCAACAATTGCCACTGCTCCTGGCGGTGCCAACTGAAATGGAAAGCTGTCAGCCTTTGATTAGCCAGGTGCTCTTGGGGGATGGGATTTGCGTTTCCCAGAGTCCTTAATCCAAAGTAAGGCCTGACGAAGGCCACTTCATTTTGACAGGCCTTCCCTATGGAAGCAATACAGGGCTCTTGCCAGCAAACAACACCCTCGTCACCTGGAGTGAATTCCGCCCATGACATCTAAGATATTTTATATTATTTGTCTTCAAGCAAAGATAGACACTGAGAACACCTGTGCATTTCTGATGTTCAGCATTTCTTCAGGGAGTTGTATAAATCACAGAAAAGCTGATTCAACTCTACATTTCACAAAATCAGATACTTCTGATGCAGCACCCCTCCCCACCCCCACTTTCCTGCTGCTCACTGCCGAAGGCTTGCCATTATAATTCACCTCCCTCCTTGAAATGGGCTCCCACTGGAAGTTGGAATTGTACTAGGAGTCTACCTAAGATATGGTAAATACCTTGACTCCGCAAAATTGCATGTGGTGAAGGGTGGGCTATTAAAGCTGGTGGAACTCCCACTCTGCACGCATATACGTGGTGTCAACACAGTTTAGGAAGATAAAATGGGCCTGCTCCTGATCATTAATGATTGTGTCTGTGTATCTGTGTATGTGTTTCCACCTACACAGTTCAAATAAGGATATAGTTGGCCTTTGCTTGATGTTCTTTGTGGATGATTAACCTGTCAACAATCAGGGTCAGGGTTCAGAATGGCCACTTTGACAAGGAACTGGGGGGACACCAACAGGAAGTATTGCCTATAAGATGGCAAGCAGAAAAAGAAAATGTCTGCAAAAGGATAGAGAAAAAAATAGATTTAATATTAAATCCACCAAATTTTACAAAAAAAAGCAACATTCTAAAATGTCTAATGCAAAATAAATTGATTGTACAATTCTGAGGGAAACCACAAGGTGGCAGTCAATGAAAGCAGAAATGGAGTTAAATAAAGTAGTCACCAAACACCCAAAAAGCTCCTTTGCCTGAATGAAGTTAATGATGATTTATGAACATCAGGTGCGCTATAAGATGGATATTTTTTGCTTGCTTTCACACACAGCAAGGGTGTTCTTTGTCAAGTTTGCTTGAACTTTAACTAGAGACAATAAAGAACAACTACTACGCATACATTTTAAAACCTCTGTCGCGAGTATAACCTATCCAGAATGCAAATCATTACTTCTCTTACATGCATCTCAGTTACTCCTTTTTTAACAAAAAAAAAATGGGATAAGGCCTTTATTTTAAATTAACAGCTGCCCATGAAATTTCAAGAAATCTGATGTTTGAATTGTGCAAAATCTGCTCTGGTTTGCAATTATATAGCACCTCATCAGGTAGAGAAATCTCATAGTTCTTTGTTGTCGGGTGGCCGAGTTGTACTGTTAATGATAGAGTTGATCTGCAGACACTTCTTGGGTGGAAATATTAAGTTTATTTACAATGTACTCAGCAGCAACTACATGTGTGCTTCCAATTCCAACTCTGTCTCTCTACACTGACTGCGGAGGTAGCGTATCCTACTCTCCTTTAGTTACTACAGGTCATATGATCTTTCCTAACAAATATTGTTCTTAAAGGTACATTACACACTAAATAAAACCATAATTACTACATACTTTAAAAAAGCATGAAGGACAAAATGGATATTGAGTCAAAAAAGGAGATAGTGGACAGTATGACCAAAAGTTTGGTGAAAGAGGAAGATTTTAAGAAGGGTCTCAAAGGAGATAATGGAGGTGGAGAGATTTAGGGAGGGCTGGGGGTCGTAAGCAGACTTCATTTCTGCAGGTGCTGTTACCAAGGCTGAGCAGGTAAATGAGCGAGTGGACATTCCGATGATGAATCCTGGGGTGTATCTCCAGGTGATGGTGCTGCTTGGAAAAGAAGGCATTGCGGAGGTTCTTAGATAGGTAAAAATGGAGCCAAACAAGGACACTGAAATGACAACAGCTGGAGGATTGGGTGTGGTTGACCATGTTGAAGGCTGCAAGGAGGTCAAGGTGCTCATTATCAGTGAGATCACGCTCTAGTCATAAAGAATGCCATTCTTGATTTTGGTTAGGGCCATTTCAGTTAAGTGGGATTGGAGGATTTATGATTGGAGGCATTCACACGGTGAGGTTCAGGAGAAATGGACACAGATTTAGTAGGTGGTGACATGTTCCACGTTCTGTTGATGTGGAGTAATATCACTGTATGCTGCTGATTCCTTCAAACTGCATGGTGAATACTTCAACTCCCTCATGACAAGCAGGAGAGAGTTGGGGGTGGTGGTGGTGGTGGTGGGGTGTTAAATCTGTTAATAAGTGAAATTTGAACCCAACCCATTGTGAACATGCCTACTTCCAGTTTAACCATGACTGATTTGGGGGCATCCGATTAATCCACTTATGGAGGCAGGTCCATGATTATAATGAGACTCTGTCCCTCAGATTTTGTCAGCCATCTGTGGGCCTGTTTTCCTGGGCCTTAAGAAACCAGCAACTGAAGAGAGACAGCAGGTTATGGATCCAGCAGGTAAGAGTTCTCAAGAGAACTACTTATCTGCCAGAAGCTCCCAAAATTCATCTCATAGGCCCACAAACCAACCTTTTACCATAACCAGTCGACTCCTCACAATCTGCCTCCCATCAAGCCCAGTACTCCCTTCCCCGCAGCCATGCTCTGCATGAGCACCTCTGTAACCACCCTCCCCCCAAAACAATGCCTTTATATTTTTGATTCGCCACCAAACCTGGGGGAGAATTTTCTCCCTATCGGGCGAGCTGGGCAGGAGCGGGTGGGCATGCAGCTGATCACTGCCGTTTGACATGGGTGGGCCAATTAAGGCCTGCCCAGTGTGACACGCACCCGGAAATGCTCAGTGCTACCTGTGCGGGCGTGGGGGGGGAGGGAGAGTCGGGGCCTGTGCTCTTTTGCGCTTGTGCACGAAAGAGTGCAGAAATCTCCCTGAGGCACGGAGCTGCCTCAGGGAGATTAATTCCTGCCTTAGGGAGATTTATTTAAGAATAAAGCATTGTGAAAAAGAAAAAAAAAATTACTCAGACATGCCCCCTCATGTGACAATGTCACATGAGCTGGGACATGGTTATGTATTTCAATTTTTTAAAATGTATTTAAATTTTTTATTTAATTCATAAACCCTTCATGAAACCTCACCCTGCCTGTGGATGAGGTTTCATAGAAATGTGAAGGCCGCCTGGGCTCTTCACCTGTCCACCAACCTTAAGGTTGGACAGGCAGCCCAATCAGTTCAATTAGTTGATAAACGGCCTTAATAGACCTTTGACAATTTGGTGGGTGTGCAGCTGACTCCGGTTCGTGCCCGCAAAACCGAAGATCAGAATAACGTGTGGTGATGTCGGGACGCATGCCTGATGTCACCGGGCATCATTTTACACGTCGGCGTGTGGAGCGAGAAGATTCAGGCCGTGGTTTCCCAGTGAGCAGCCCACCAGCTTCCCAATCTTGTCATTAGCCAGGCAAGAAACATAGTGAAGAGCTGATAATGAGGTCCTGCCATTAGATTTGCAGGATCTCCGTGTTCCCAGCATTTCCAGGTTTCCCAGCTACAAATGCACCTCCCTCTAAATACCAGGGCTTGCGTTTTCGCTGTACTACGGGACCTTGATTTTACAGGGTCCTGCTGGTGGTATGTGGTGTACACAGGCCATAAAGGTCGGGCCTTTCCAGCATCTGCAGTATTTTGCTTTTATTTAAGTTTGCAATGCACTCTTTGTTGGAGACAGATGAGGGCTGCTGGAAAGCTCAAATCTCACTGAAGTGAGCCACTCCTGTGATAAAATTCACCGTTGAATGAAGGACTGCCCACAATTCATAGCGAGCCCACAAAGAATGGGTGCATGATAACTCAGCAGATCTGCTATCGTGATTTCTAGGTTGTTGTTGCAACGGGTTCCGCTGCCATTTATTGTATTTCCACCATCTTTCTACTTCAGCAGATGAGGGCTGGCTCACTCCTTTAATATTTTGTGTTGGATCATTGTTGACAATTGTTTCAGTTTCCTAAGCAATGCATTCAAGCCTTGGAAATTTATGTCGCATTGATAGTGTCACCGACAATGTTGATTTAGCGGAAATCCATTCCGGCTTTTCTTCCCTTTGTCCTGCGAGAGTTAGGTGAAGAGGCCAAATTCACGATGGGCCAATATCCTCAGGTGTAGACACCTCAAGCAATGCGTGCAATACTCTTCATACCCAAGAAGATCAATTTATAAACCATTTCAATCCTACCTGTGTTTTCTCCTTATGCATCACAAAGCTACCCTGTTTACTTCAGGCTGACTGACAGACAAGTCTGAGACCAGGGTGGCTTTCCTTGTAGGCATGAAGATCGCTACAATATAATGCTTCGAAGAAACAAGATCCTTTCGGGCCACGACAGGAGACATCCACCAAAAGTTGCTTCCTCCCACCGGTTTCTAACCTTTCTCCTGCCTACACAACAGACAGTGAGAACAATAAGTGGTAATAAAATACCAGTGCTTTATATGCATAAGTCTTAAATGCTGTTTCATGCCGCTAAGCTTGTCCTGCTCTGTAATAAGGCTGTACGTAAATGCCTTTGAGTGATTGCAGGTTGTTGTTGGGTTTTAAAGTCCTTTGAATAGAGACAGACTTGAACTTCCAGGTGTAGAACCAGTGCCCTTACAACAGCCTGGAGACACATACAAAATGATAGTGGCTGCCTGAGTCTGCTTGTTTTCAGATATTTTATCCATGGCAGGGGAAGATGTGTTCCACTTTGTGAGTGATTCACCTCACATGCCTCTTCTGTTGCAGTGCACTCTTGCTGGGTCACCATCGATCAGCTTGATGCCTTTTTTTATATTCATTTATGGGATGTGGGCGTCGCAGGCTAGGCCAGCATTTATTGACCATCCCTAATTGCCCTTGAAAAGGTGGTGGTGAGCTGCCATCTTGAACTGCTGCTGTCCATGCCTGGTCTGGCCTACATGTGACTCCGGGCCCACAGCAATGTGTCTGACTCTTAAATGGCCTAGCAAGCCACTCAGTTCTCAAGGGCCATTAAGGAAGGGCAATAAATGCTGGCCTAGCCAGCGATGCCCACACCCCATGAATGAATTAAAAAAAGGGAGGGAGTTTCAAGATTTTGATCAGATGTGGGTTAAGCCCATTTATCCTTGCTCCATCTAAGCAAGCAGTCAGCCTATATAAACTGGTAGAGATGTGTAAACGGGTGTCTAGAGTGTTAAGGTAGCATTTGTGATTGAAAGGCTGCTCTGTGTTTGCTCTGTCTGTGCTTTGGGACAGCCCTGCAGATACCCATGAAGATGCTGCTCACTCAATGGCAATCTGAATTTTAGAAAACTTCTGATATAGACCTGCAGTGATATTAGAGTCAGGCTGCTGCGTCTTCTCTATCAGCCTGTGATCAGCACAAAGGATTTGTCCCAAGTTCTTGGCTGAATTTATGTGCAGGGTTGGATACTAGTCCCTTACTCGCATGGGAGAAAGAAAAAGAAAAAAAACTTGCATTAATTATATAGTGTAATTCATTATCTCAGGCTGTCTCAACACATTTTACAGCCCATGAAGTACTTTTGAAGTGTAGTCACTGCAGAGAAAGAGATATACAAAGTGTGGTTTCATCAGCCACTTTCTGTGCAGTTGGCATGACTTCATTGCATGCTGGAGGCTCTGTTTGAATGTGGCAAGATTTGCTTTACCCTGTGGTCTGTTCAAATATAGGTTACTCTTGGTTTCAGCTGATTTTGCTAAACCAACCCTCTTGGAGTGTGGGTGGTTTTGCGTTTTTATAGTGCTTTATTTTTCATTCAGTACATCCCAAAGTACTTCATAGCCAATGGATTGAAATTTACTCTCTTTTGTCATATAGGAAAATACAGCTTCCAGTTTGTCCACAGCAAGGCTCCACAAAGCATGTATCAATGAATAATAATCTGTTTCTGATTATACTTGATTGTGTGAAGAATGCTGGTCAAGAGAGTGGGGAAGCGCCCTGCTCTTCTTCAAAAGGGGAACTTTCACATTTAGCTGGCCCAGTAGACAGGCCATATGATAAATAGTACCTCTGGCAGTGTGTCTCAGTACTGAACACAGGGAGGTTGTATTGGGAGAAACAGGCAGACACACCAGGGAAAGCAATTGGTATCCCCAGAGGCTCCATTGGGAAACATCATTGGGTGGAATTTTCCGTGCCCGCTGGCATCGGGCATGTTCGGTGGCGTGAGCAGACAATATGGTGAGAAGGTCAAAAGTTGGTTTCAAGATGTCGTGAAATCAGTTTGTGATCGTCCACTCAGCTCGTCAATGGCGGGTCACATTTCCTGCCATCAGACATCAGGAGCCTCATTGTAATACATCTGCATATCATTATAAGGCCAGTCCGCCAGAATTAGCCCCCGATGCTGGATCTTCCGAGCCTGTCAGTGGGATTGCGCGTCAACGCGCTTCACAACAGCATCGAGAAGATGTGTGCTTGGCGGGCTGCGCTTCGAGGGGAACTCGGAGGTGAGTGCACAGTAAGGTTACGCAGTGCTTGCGAGGGTCGCCTGCTGGATTTCAAGGTTGAGGTGTGTGGTGGGGGTGGACGCAAGAGCTGCCCTGCAATTGAGGTGACATGTGGGGGGGAACGGTGTAGGCAAGGGCTGCCCTGTGGTTGTGGTGACTTGGGGTTAGGAACAAGGGTTGCCCTGTGGTTGAGGCAACTTGCGGGGGGGGTGCAAGGGCTGCCCTGCAGATGAAGGTAGTGCATAAGCATATGAGGGCTGGGGGTAGGGAAGCAACCACGCATTAGGGAAACCTTGTATAAAGTGACCGTTCCTCTGCAGCCAGGATACTTCAGAAACAACCACATTGATATGATTGGAGTTGGGCGTCTAGCTTATCTGCCTGCTCAAGCAATGCAGAAGCATGAAAGTGCCACCAGGTGCTCCAGAGCTTTTCACCCCTCAGGCACAGACTGCAAACTAATGAGCATTTTAGTGGACTGCAGAACAATTGGACAACTGCACATGTTGTACAATCTCCTTGTTAAAGATGGCCTTGAAGCAGTCACTGGTGGAGGTGCTCACAGCCCCTTGCAATGTCATCATTCCCATTTGGACCAGTCTCCTCCATGGTTCAAGCTAACAGTGCAGCCTTGCAGCAGGGGTTAGGAGAATGCCTGAGCCTGAGCTGTGAGCACAGTATGCAGTCCAATGGACAAAGTTGCTGCATAATTGGTAAGGTGGGGTGGAGGTGGGTGGGGTTTCAGGCAACTATTTTTAAAAAATTAATTCACGTGATGTGGGCTTCACTGGCTGGGTCAGCATTTATTACCCATCTCTAATTTCCCTTGAGAAGGTGGTGGTGAGCTGCCTTCTTGACCGGCTGCAGTCCCATGTGTTGTAGGTACACCCACAGTGCTGTTAGGAAGGGAGTTCCAGGAAATTGAGCGACAGTGAAGGAATGGCGATATATTTCCAAGTCAGGTTGGTGAGTGACTTGGAGGGGAACTTCCAGCTGGTGGTGTTCCCATCCATTTGCTACCCTGTCCTTCTAGACGGTAGTGGTCATGGGTTTGGAAGATGCTGCCTTGGTGCCTTGGTGAATTTCTGCAGTGCATCTTGTAGATGGTATACACTGCTGCTACTGTGCGTCGGTGGTGGAGGGAGTAAATAGAAACATAAAAAATAAGAGCAGAAGTAGGCCATTTGGCCCTTCGAGCCTGCTCCGCCATTCATTATGATCATGGCTGATCATCCAATTCAATAGCCTGTTCCTGTTTTCTCCCCATATCCTTTGATCCTTTTCACCCCAAGAGCTCTATCTAACTCCTTCTTGAAAACATAAAATATTTTGGCCTCAATTACTTTCTGTGGCAGCAAATTCCACAGGCTCACCACTCTGGGTGAAGAAATTTCACCTCATCTCAGTCCTAAATGGTCTACCCCGTATCCTCAGACTGTGGCCCCTGGTTCTGTACTCCCCCACCATCGGGAACATCCTTCCTACATCTACCCTGTCTAGTCCTGTTAGAATTTTATAGGTTTCTATGAGATCCCCCCTAATTCATCTGAACTCCAGCAAATATAATCCGAAGCGACTCAATCTCTCCTCATATATTTTTTTGAGTCATAGAGGTCAACAGCACAGAAAAAGGCCCTTCGGCCCATTGAGTCTGCGCCAGTCAAACAAGTACCTAATCCCATTTTCCAGCATTAGGCCCATAGCCTTGTATGCCATGGCATTGCAAGTGCACATCCAAATACTTCTTAAATGTTATGAGGGTTTCTGCCTCTACCACCCGTTCAGGCAGTGAGTTCCAGATTTCCACCACCCTCTGGGTGAAAAACCTCTTCCTCACATCCCCTCTAAATCTCCTGCCCCTTACCTTCAATCTGTGCCCCCTGGTTATTGATCCCTCCATCAAGGGGAAAAGTTCCTTCCTGCCTATGCTATCCATGCCCCTCATAATTTTATACACATCAATCATGTCCCCCCTCAATCTCCTCTGCTCCAGTGAAAATAATCCCAGTCTATCCAATGTCTCATAACTAAAACTCTCCAGCCCAGGCAACATCCTGGTAAATCTCCTCTGCACTCTCTCTAGTGCGATCACATCCTTCCTATAATGTGGATTCCAGAACTGCACACAATACTCTAGCTGTGGCCTAACTAGTGTTTTATACAGTTCCAGCATAACCTCCCTGCTCTTATATTCTATGCCTCGGCTAATAAAGGCAAGTATCCCATATGTCATATCCCATTATGCTTTCAGACACCCAAGAACTGCCATCTGGCCCATCACAGCAGCCCCAGGAGGAAGAGAGAGCAACATCATGGCATTAATGAGGAGGCCCTGTTGCTTGATCTGACACTTGCAGCCACCAGCTCAAATACTGGCACGGCATGTATCTTAGAGGCTAGTCGAGAGTTGAGATCGGCATGCGATGAGACACTGGACATAAATGGGCTGCAGCCAAGCCAGGGGAAAGGATAGTTCGTACACCAGCTCATTGGAGGCGGGGGGGGGTGGTGGGGGCACAAACTATGTCTGCTGCAAGGGACTCAAATGAGAACTTCAAAGGATGCATACAGGAGGTTGCTAATGAGGGTACACAGTGAGCTGCTGGATGGATTGGCCAGCTTATCAAACAGCCTCCTGTCACTGTCAAGGTATAAAAAGGAGTCTTGCTCCAACTTGGCAGAGAACATCTCACAAGGCTTGGAGCCAACACTTTCCAATGTGGAAGTGTTAACCAACACCGTGACAGCAGTTGTGGACCCAGCATGATGCAGCTTTTGATGGCTGCTGTCTCAGCTTTCATTGCAGCACAGGCAGAAGCCACCCAACCTCTCAGTGTTGCACTGGAAGCTCAGACAGAAATCATAAGACTACACTTGCTGCCATTTGGCTCAGACTTCTGTGATTATTACTGCGAATACCTGTGCTCAAAGGGGCATACAGGCTCTTGCAGCATTCCAACAATCTGCGCTCCAGCAGATTCCTAGGATTGCGGGGGTGCTGCCCTATGGGAGTGGCAGAGGCACTGCGGAGCATTTGTGCTCGCACCATTGCCACTCCGCCGGTGCCCTTGCTATTGCCTGTCAGTCAGCCAGCCCAGAAGGCAGCCACTCATGCTGCGGTGAGTCTAAAGCCAGAACCTCAAAATTCAAAGTTGCTTGAGGGAGTCAGCAGCCTTTCACCTGACATACTGCAGCGACTGAGGTTGCACTGTATAGGACAGGCAAAGGCACTACGAAGGTAAGACAAGCATTAATAATTCATTTTTGATTGCATCATTGGAATTGTTATTTTGTAAAGATGTTATGGCAGGGTTTTGGCTGGGGGCTTTTAGTGCAGGATTATGGCCAAAAAGACACTGTGATGGAATGTCGTGGATGAATCAGAAGGTGGGATATATTGGAGGAATGGTGATAAAGGAGTATCATCCTCAGGGGACTGGAGTCTGAACAGGCGTTCATGGGTAGACTGTCCAGAGTGAATGCTCTGCCTCTTGTGTCCCCTCCTTCTCTGTCTATTGAAAAATTCCCCTCTCCACAGCTTCTGTAGTCCCGCCATCCCAGGAATCAGTCTGCACTCCTTCTAAAGCAAGAACATCCTTCCTCAGATAAGGAGACCAAAACTGCACACAATATTCCAAGTGTGGTCTCACCAAGGCCCTGTATAATTGCAGCAAGACAGCCCTGCTCCTGTACTCAAATCCTCTCGCTATGAAGTCCTTTAGATGGCATTTGCCTTCTTTACCGCCTGCTGCACCTGCATGCTTATCTTCAACGGCTGGTGTACGAGGACACCCAGTTCTCATTGCACATTCCCCTCTCTCAATTTATAGCCATTCAGATAATAATCTGCCTTCCTGTTTTTGCTACCAAAGTGGATAACCTCACATTTATCTACATTATACTGCATCTGTCATGCATTTGCCCACTTACTCAGCTTGTCCAAATCACACTGAAGCATCTCTACATCCTCCTCACAGCTCACCCTCCCACCCAGCTTTGTGTCATCTGCAAATTTGGAGATATTACATTTAGTTCCCTCATCTAAATCATTAATATATATTGTGAATAGCTGGGGTCCCAGCACCGATCCCTGCGGTACCCCACTAGTCACTGCCTGCCATTCTGAAAAAGACCCGTTTATTCTAGCTCTTTGTTTCCTGTCTGCTAACCAGTTTTCTATCCATCTCAATACACTACCCTCAACCCCATGCTCTTTAATTTTACACACCAATCTCTTATGTGGGACTTTGTTGAAAGCCTTCTGAAAGTCCAAATAAACCACATCCACTTGCTCCCCCTCATCAACGCTACGAGTTACATTCTCGAAAAATTCCAGTAGATTTGTCAAGCAGGATTTCTCTTTTGTAAATCGATGCTGACTCTGTCTGATTCTGCCACTGTTTTCCAAGTGCTTAGCTATTAAATCTTTTATAATGGACTCTAGAATTTTCCCCACTACCGACGTCAGGCTGACTGGTCTATAAATCACTGTTTTCTCTCTACCTCCCTTTTTAAATAGTGGGGTTACATTAGCTACCCTCCAATCTGTAGGGACTGTTCCAGAGTCTATAAATTCTAGGAAATGACCACCAATGCATCCACTATTTCTAGGACCACTTCCTTTAGTACTGTGGGATGTGTATTATCAGGTCCTGGGGATTTATCGGCCTTCAATTCCATCAATTTCTCCAACATTTCCCTACTAATATTGATTTCTTTCAGTTCCTCCATCTCACTAAACCCTGTGTTCCCCAACATTTCTGGTATGTGTCTTCCTTTGTGAAGACAGAACAAGGTATGTATTTAGTTGGTCAGCCATTTCTTTGTTCCCCATTATAAATTCCTCTTTTGTGGATGCAGTGTCAATCAAGCGGGCTGTATTGTCCTGGATGGTGTCAAGCTTCTTGAGCGTTGTGGGAACGGCACTCATCCAGGTAAGTGGGGAGTAATCTATCACCCTCCTGACTTGTGCCTTGTAGATTGTGGACAGGCTTTGGGGAATCAGGAGGTGAGTTGCTCGTTGCACAATTCCTAGCCTCTGACCTGCTCTTGTAGCCACGGTATTTATATAGCTAGTCCAGTTCAGTTTCTGGTCAATGGTAACCCCCAGGATGATTTTACTAGGGGAATCAGTGATGTTAATACCATTGAACATCAAGGGGTGATGGTTAGAATCTCTCTTGTTAGAGATGGTCATTGCCTGACACTTGTGCAGCATGAAAGTTACTTGCCACTTGTCCGCCCAAGCCTGGATATTGTCCAGGTCTTGCTGCATTTGGACATGGACTGTTTCAGTATCTGAGGGGTTGTGAATTGTGCTGAACATTGTGCAATTATCAGCGAACATCCACACTTCTGACCTTATGATGGAAGGAACGTCATTGATGAAGCAGCTGAAGGTAGTTGGATTGAGGTCACTACCCTGACAAACTCCTGCGGTGATGTCCTGGAGCTGAGATGACTGGCCTCCAACAACCACAACCATCTTTCTATGTGGTAGGTATGAATCCAACCAGCAGAGAGTTTTGCCCCTGATTCCCATTGACTCCAGTTTTGCTAGGGCTCCTTGATGCCACACTCGGCCAAATGCGGCCTTGATGTCAAGGGCAGTCACTCTCACCTCATCTCGGGAGTTCAGCTCTTTTGTCCATGTTTGAACCAAGGCTGTAATGATGTCATGAGCTGAGTGCCCCTGGCGGAACCCAAACTGGGCCTCAGTGACCAGGTTTTTGCTAAGCAAATGCCACTTGATAGCACTGTTGATGACCCCTCCCATTACTTTACTGATGATGGAGAGAAGACTGATGCGGCGGTAATTGGCCAATTTAAATTTGTCCTGCTTTTTATGTGCAGAACATACCTGGGCAATTTTTCACATAGCCAGGTAGGTACCAGTATTGTAGCTGTACTGGAGCAGCTTGGCTAAGGGCGCGGCAAGTTCTTCAGTGCTATTGCCGGAATATTGTCAGGGGCCATAACCAGTGCCTTCAGCCATTTCTTGATATCATGTGGAGTAAATCGAATTGGCTGAAGACTGGCACCTGTGATGTTGGGGACCTCCGGAGGAGGCTGAGATGGATCATCCACTTTGCACTTTTGGCTGAAGATTGTTGCGAATGCTTCAGCCTTATCTTTTGCACTGATGTGCTGGGCTCCCCCATCATTGAGGATGGGGATATTTGTGGAGCCTCCTCCTCCAGTGAGTTGTTTAATTGTCCACCACCACCACGACTGGATGTGGCAGGACTGCAGAGCTTAGATCTGATCCGTTGGTTGTGGGGTCGCTTAGCTCTGTCTATCACTTGCTGCTTATGCTGTTTGGCACGCGAGTAGTCCTGTGTTATAGCTTCACCAGGTTGCCATTTTATTTTTAGGTATGCCTGGTGCTGCTCCTGGCATGCCCTCCTGCACTCTTTATTGAACCAGGGTTAATCCCCTGGCTTGGTGGTAATGGTAGAGTGGGGGATATGCTTGGCCAAGAGGTTACAGATTGTGTTCGAGTACAATTCTGCTGCTGCTGATGGCCCACAGTGCCTTGTGGATGCCTAGCCTTGAGTTACTGGATCTGTTTGAAATCTATCCCATTTAGAGTGGTGGTAGTGCCACACAACACAATAGCGAGTATCCTCAATGTGAAGGTGGGGCTTGGTCTCCACAATGACTGTGCGGTGGTCATTCCTATCGGTACTTTCATGGACAGATGCATCTGGTGAGAATGAGGTCGAGCATGTTTTTCTCTCTTGTTGGTTCCTCACTACCTGCCACAGACCCAGTCTAGCAGCTCTGTCAGCCATGCAGCGCACTAAACTCTGGTCATCCAAATGGTGGCCAGCACTCTCCGGGATACCTTAAGGGGCCTTCAGACTGAACCAAGAGAGGATCTTAGAACACCAAAGCTAACCCAAGTATCTCTCTGTTTCATCCTGCAGGAGGAGTACAACAGGAGCCCAGTGAACTAGCTGTATGCCTCATGGCTTACAGAGAGCAAAGATGATGGAGCAAAGAGCGACAGAGGTGCCTGTCTGTGCAGAGTGAGGGGCAGCACCCTTAGGAAAAAGGGGCAGCTGGGGCTCTTGCAAACATCACTGAAGAGCCACAGTGAGCCATTGCTGGTTGGTGCCTAGCTAGACCCAGGATCTTCAGGCGCCACTTTTCATTCCTGCAGTTGACTGAGAACCAGTGTGGCCGATGCTTGCTCATGTCTCGGGAACTGGCCGTGTCACGTCTGCCACAGGGACATGGAGGGCATCCACTGCCAGTCAATGTTTACGCCAGTGGTTTCTTTCAGGGTTCCACACATGACCTCTGTGGGATATTATAAGCCTCCACCCATAAATGCATCCATGAGGTCATGGGTGCCAACTTCGTGAGCCAGGATGCAAGCGCAATTGGATTTACCCAGATTTTGGGTTTCCCATGGGTGCAGGATGCCACCGGCTGCACTCAAGCGGTTAACTATGTCAGCTACAAGGGCTTCCATTCGCTGAATGCGCAGTTGGTATTTGACCCCATAAATGCATCCTGCAGGTCTGCGTATGGTTTCCAGGGAGTGTGCATGACTCCTACATTCTCAGTCGGTCACAGATCCCTGATATCTTCTAGGGTCCACAGAGGCTGCAGTGATGGCTCCTCAGGGACAAGGGCTACCTGCAGAGTATGTGGCTGATGACACCCGTGCTGTGGCCTCAAACTCCAGCAGATGAAGGTATAACAAGGCTCATGCTGCAACTTGCAACTTGGAGCAAATCATTGCGATGATGAAAATGAGGTTCTGCTGCCTGAGCCAGTCTGGTGGAGCCCTACAATACAGTCCACGGAGGGTGTCACACATCATTGTCACCTGCTGCGCCCTTTACAACCTGTCGCTGCATCAGGGAGAGGAGCTGGCTGAGGAGGAGTTGGAGGAGCTGGAAGTCTCCTCCAATGAGGAGGACATCGACTGGGATTAGGGGGAGGAGCTCCTCGAAGGCACCGATGATGCCGATGAGGCCCTCACACTGGCCAGATGAGGCAGGTGCACACTGGAGGTCCTCATAGATGTTAGATTTTTGGAGGATGATGACAACATGCAGTGAGGAGGTATCATAGATTCTCACATTGGATCTGCGAATGTTTGACTCCAGCCTGGCTTATGGCAGCTCAAATACCCTCTGTGATAAGGCTCCTGTCAATGACATGCAGTGGAGGCCCTAATAGCTGCTCAATTGCAGGAGGATGAAGACAACATGCAGTGAGGACACTCCATAGATCTTCACACAGCTTCTGAGAATGTCTGACTCCTGTTTGGCTGAGGGCAGCTTGCTTGTGCTCTGTGATCAAGGTCGTATCATAGAGATGCAGCCATGAAACTTTAAAAGCATCTGATCCTTTGTCTACCCTTCAGCACCTGAGCCCTTCAGGAGCACAGCATCACTGGTCACAGATGCAGAAGAGATGGAGGCTAGCCTCTCCTTAAAGGTGCTGAGAGCACACAGAGAGAATGAGAGAACTCTGTGATGCCTGCCCATAATATTCTGGCAGCAATGACCAGCACCATTGAGGTACAGGCATCACTAACGATTCTAGGGAGTGTGAGGCTGGACCATCACTTTGGCCTGAAGGCTGGACAAAGCACATGGAAGAGGCTTTGGGCTGAAACACCTGCCTTATCTTGTGCAGCAACAAAGGCTGTGCAACTACATCTTCTTAACTTTCCTAACTCTGCCGCTACGTCTTGGTGCTCCCTGGACATCCATAGCAGAGGTGGAGGCAGCCTGCTGACTGCTACACCCTGTCTCTGATGACCTTGGTGGGTGTTCTCTGGAGGCCGAGAGCTGGAGGACTCTGGCCTACATTCAGGGTCCTGCTGTGTGCCAGTGGCACCCTCCTCGGCCTGTGGAGCTGGAGCTGCTGGAGTCACAGAAGAGGGGATTCTGATGGCTGGACACCACTGGAGTCACCTGGGTGGATGGCCCTGGGGTGTGCACCTGCTGATCCTCCTCCTTATGTTTGCCCAAGAGCCCCTGGTTGATTCCTTAAGGAGAAGGGGAAGCTGGAGTGAGATGGAGCTGCCCCTCACACATGTCACATAAAAAATGTTGGAGGCTAACTATGGCATCCGCAATGGAATTCAACCCACGCAGCAGTGCTGGAGCAACGTCCTGATTCAAGGTCTCCATGGCAGCTGCCATCCTACCAGTATTAACCTTGGTGTGTTGGCATGCTGCACTATCGCCTCAACCTGAAGGCGGACAGACTCCTCCATCATACCTTATAATCTGAAGAGTGCAGCGGACATCCTTTCCTGATGTTCCCGAACTTGCCTTTGCAACTCCAGCAACTGAGGTATGACCAAGTCCAGAGGCTTCTGATCTAACTCGTACTCAGCAGATTTCTGGCCTCCAGCAGCCCTCTGAATGCTTGACACCTGGGAAGTCCCTGCCCCCACCTACTGTGGATCAGACAGTGTGATGTGCTCACCAGATTGTGAATCCCAGGCTATTCTAAAGCTATGTCCCACCGAGGTGTTTGTCTCTGCACTGGTGGAGGGTGTGGGTGAACGCTGTGATGGGACTTCAAAGAAGGTGTCTTCACATTACTCTTCAGAGGTTTTGTTGGGCTTGATTGGAGACCCTGGGTCATGGACTCCATCGGCTGTTTCCCAGATGTGCCTGCGACAGCAAGGAGAGATAATTAGTGCACGGCAGTGGCGTGTGAAACAGGACACATCGCTCACAGCATAATGTCTGATGGATGTTGCACTTGGTAGAGCACCGGCGACCTCACCGTCAGCACAGGACTGGTCCAGATCCTCGCAGGCCAGCTGGATAGCTCTGTTTTCAAAGTCCGTGAGGATCTTGATTTCAGACATTCCTCCACTGGTCTATGACTTCTCCCTGTTGTGTGCCAGCTTGTCCTGCATGAATAGAGATGGAGAGAGTGTAAGCAGGATGCTTGCCAGGCCAGATGATAAGTATGCCTGGCATGTGTGAGTGGCGAGTGGTCCCATGGACAAAATGAGGACAATGAAAGTGTGTGTGAGAGAGTGAATGGTGATGTCCCTTGAACTGGCAGTAAGTGAGGGTCCTGTGGATGTGTGATGGGTTTGTGAATGTGTAAGTTGAGAGTGATGAGAAGAGTGACTTACCCTGACGGCACGGAAGAGATCATTCATTCTCTTGCAGCACTGGGTGGCTGTCCTCTTTTGCAGGGCGTTGGCACCGACCACCACTGCCACTGCCTCCCAAACCAGATTGATGTTGCAGCCCACCCTGTGGCCAGAGTGGGGGCAAAGGACATCACGATGGGCCTCAAAGGCATCCAAAAGATACTCAAGGGACATGTCACTAAACCTAGGAGTTGCAGTCTTCTTGCCTTTCGGAGCCATGTCTTCCATGCAGCAGTCCTGAGCTGGAAGCTCTGAAAAGTGTGCAGGTGGCTGCACTTTAAATATGGCACATGGCATGAGGAAGCATCAAGGTATGGCGTGGCAGGCAAATGACAGTCCGCCTGCCATTGAAACGGCATGTTTCCCAGGAATGCATAATTAATGTAGCAGGATTTGGATGATACACCATTTTTCCTGCCCGCTACTGCACTTAGTGCAAATCTGGTACGATTCTGCCTATTATTTGTGCCTCAGGAATCCACTTAGGGGAAGTGGCCTCGTCTAAGGTTTGAAGTTTCTCTTGTAAACAATATGTTCACGGCTTGAAAAGTCCATCAGAGAAATCAGTCAATATTGTTCAGTGCCTGGAATGCTCCATAAAGCAGTCATCTCAATCCCAGGGATCTGAAGCATCCATCAGGGAAAACAGTAAGTATTACTTCTGAAGTCTAGGCCATGCATCAAGGTAAGTACCTATTGGAAAGGCCTTCAATAAGTTTCTCAACTACTCACCACCAGGCCTGCTTCGTATACCTTACCCATTTGCATCGTTCACTCTGTGGTACTTGTTTTTTCAAACAAACTGGCTATGAATATTAGCCTGAAACCATTCTTACTAGTTAACTGTGCAAATGAAATTGAATTGAATTTTACTCTTTGTAAATAGTCAAAGATAGCATGGTAATAGAATTACAAATTGCATGTCAGTTGCCATTCATCTTGATTCCTGCTTGGCTCCATTGAGGTTTTAGTTTAGTGAGTTCCCTAAAGCTGTCTCTCACTCAGCTAACATGGATTTTATTATGTTACTGGTCACCTCTCTGAGTTGTCAGTGGGAAATCAAAATATGTAGCACCATTAATGGTGGAAGCTGTGTTTGTTCTTGGTTCTTGGGCTGAGGGAGGCTGCCCCAGTTGATTTTCTTTTGAGAGAAGTTAAAGAAACAAATTTGGATTAAACAAGGGTTCAGCACAGACACAGAGTGGGCCTCAATCAGCATGACCACGCAGGTTAAATGTGTGAATGCTGACAGCACCGTTTTGAAAGGATTTTGGTAGATTGTACAAACAAGGAGCAATCATGTCATCAGAGGCCAGCAAAGTGAGAAGGCAGTTCAATGAATCCAAGAAATTGTCTTGAACAGGAGTTCAGCATGGAGTGCAGTTGACCCAAAGTGGTTTTCAGTAATTCGAATCTGAGTCTGTTCAATCCATTTATGAAGGTAGGACTGGAAATTTATACTGAGCAGAATTTACCTGATAGGCAAAATTTGAACTTGTCTCAGTCCATCTGCTGCTGAAACCATCATCCACACTTTTGTGACTGCTTGACTGTTCTAGTGCTGGTCTAGCCGACTTCCAGAATTCTACCTTTCATTGGGCGGAATGTCCGTGCCCGCTGATGTAGGGTGTGCTCGGCGGCATGAGCGCACCATAGTGAGATGGCCAAAAAATGATTTCACGATGTTCTGAAACCAGTTTGTGATCGTCCGCTCAACCCGTCGATGGTGGATCCTGTTTCCCACCATTGGATGTCGGGAACTTCATTGTAATACATCTACATATCATTGTAAGGCTGTCCTGCTGGACTCATCCTCTCATGCTGGATCGTCTGCCCACAACTGTACATAAGTGATGTGCACGTGGCAAGCTGCACTTCGCTTGGGACTTTGAGCTTTGCTTGCCTACCTTGCTTCAGGCAGCACTTGCAGTCATCAGCACCAGGCTTCACACACAGCACCACATCACTTTTAGGGGGCCTCATGGGCAGGTCTCTACCTCCCAGGCCAGTCATAAGGCAGGGGTGGCTTTGTATGGCCTCGGGGCTAGGGCTTTCTTGGGGGAGGGGGAGAAGTGGGCTCAGGCAAGGAATGAGGGCTGTGCTGGGGAAGGAGGGTATGCCAGGGTTTCTGTGTAGCCTCAAGATGGTGAGGGCTGAGGAGGCTGTCTCCAGAGGCAATGACGCCAGATGGAGATGTGAGGGTGCATGTGAAAGAGTGAGTGGTGATGTCCCTTGAGCTGGCAGTGAGTGAGATGACAGTGAATGTATGATGGGCTTGAGTGTGTGTGAGTTTAGAGGGATGAGATGGTTGCCATAGCCTGGCTGCATGGATGAGAGCATTCATTCTCTCTCTGCCTTGGGTGGCCAACTTCTTCTGTGCAGCATTGGCACTGATCACCACCTCCATCATGTACCAAGCCTGAGTGGTAATGTTGCTGCCCCTCCTGTGGCCAGAGCGGTGGTACAGGACATCACAGCGGGTCATCATGGTGTTCAAAAGGCACTCGGAGGACGTGTCACTAAACGTGGGATCTGCAGTCTTCTTACCTTTTGGGGCCATGGCTTATTTACAGCATTGGAAGCACTGAGAGGCATGCGTGCAGCTGTACTTTAAATGTGGTGCCCAGCCTGATGACACAGTCAGGTGACAGCGTGGCAGGTGAATCAGGGCACACCAGCCATGGGAATGGCATGTTTCCTGGGAATGCATAATTAATGTGGCTGGCGGGTTTAGGGAGTTATAGCGTGAGAAGCCACCTTCATTTTACCAGCCTACAACCGCAAACCTGGGACAATTCCGCCCATCGACCTGAGCTCATCCAAAATTCTGCTGCCCATAGTATAACTTGCTTCAAGTACCATACAACCAACTGTGCTCACTGACCTACATTAATTCATGGTCCACCAAAGCCTTGACTTGTCATTTTTTTTATTATCATGCTCAAATATCTCTCCATCTCTGTAACCTCCTACTCTGAGTTCCTCCATTTCTGGCTTCTTGTGAATCCCTGTCTTCCTTTATCTCACCATCGCGACGGTGCCTTCAGTTGTCCAGGCCCTAAACTCTGGAATTCCCTTCCTAAAGCTGCCTTGGCATCTTCCTTTCTTCCTTTAAGACAGTCATTACAAGCTATCTCTTCAACCAACCAAAAGGTGTTGGAGTGCCCTCTCAACTTTCCCCTTGTAGGTAGTTTAGAGGCTTTGAGGAGTGGTGAGACACTTACTGCAGAATACACAGCCTCTGAGTTATAGCCACAGCATCACTTCCTCCGGCTTATGACTTCTTTTCTAGCTGCAGGCTGACAATCTCTTTCAATGTGTGACTCAGGAACGCTTCCTCTTGCCATATAATACTATATGTCTTTTTTCCATTTGTTCATGGGATGCGGGCATCGCTGGCTAAGCTAGCATTTATTGCCCATCCGTAACTGCCCTTGTTCATGGGGCATTTTTAAGAGTCAACCACATTGCTGTGGATTTGGAGTCACGTGTAGGCCAGACCAAGTAAGGATGGCAGATTTCCTCCCCTGAAGGATATTAGGGAACCAGATGGGTTTTCATGACAATCAATAATAGTTTCATTAGACTTTTAATTCCAGATATTTATTGTTTGTTCATTTATTTATTTATTGTTTCTCAAGCTCTGTAGCTTTCAATAATTGCGATTCGAGTTGAATGCTCACCTTATGATAGAGGAATGGCCATTGATGAAGCGGCTGAAGATGGTTGGACCTAGGACATTGCCCTGAGACAAACATGCAGTGACACACTGGCCCTGAGATGATTGGCCTCCAGAAACCACAACCACCTTCCTTTATGCCGCTGTGACTCCAACAAGTGGAGAATTCCCCTCAGATTTCCATTGACCTCAATTTTTCCTGGCGATACAATTGGATGAATGCTGTCTTGATGGGCAATCACTCTCACCTCATCTCTCAGTTATTTTCGTTTTTGGAATAAGACTGTAATGAGGTCTGGAGTTGAGTCTTGGTGGAATCCAAGAATCAGTGAGTAATTCACAATGGTCTTCTATAATCGTTAATATTTCTCCTTCTTACATGGTAAATGCATGAGGCAACAACATAACTGGGAGAATGATAATTCAGCTCCCCAGTAGCTATCACAAGTTGTTTGGCTTTCCCCTGTTTTGACAGTAATAAGTGAGTAGGCAGAGTGTAAAATGTGTAAACTTAAAAACATAGCAACAGATAATGCATGAAATTAGATTTCTTTGCTATTGAAAGTACTGTACTGCATCGAAATAATTTTATTAACTGTGCACCTTAAGTGTATAGTTCTTTCAAACCTAACATTTCCGTTAGTGCCTCATGATATGTCTAATAAGAGATTTTTTTTATATGCAGAGGTTTATAGTGCTACATCACTATTTCAAAAGCAGATAAATTGTTGCTAAACTATCCTGTATTGTAAATATGAATGGATGCCTTCAAAATGAATTTGCTTCCATGCTGCATCTTCATTTCTTTGGATTTCTACCTGAAGCATGGAGAATCAATTAGACACTATTATAGTCACTGAAGCCTCCTTATGGCCTCCATTCCTGCAGGCCCTGGCTTATGCTGGTGTGCAATTCTACAGGTGCAGCTGCCTCTTGAGACCTCAGCCAAGTGACATTCTTTATGCCTGATCACCAGCAGGCCATTTGACCAGAGGGATACGATATCCGTGGCCTGTGCAGCTAGATACCAGTTCAGACTGCAAGGTCGGGCTATGATCTTTGTTTAGCCTAGCGGCACCACAGTCAACTTATTGCATTACCCTGTCACCCTAGTTGAGATCGGCTAAATTAGCAGAGATTAATGATGATTGTTCTTTTGAAAATGCAGATTCCACAGATTGGGCCTATTAAAAAACAGAGGGCGGAATTTTCTGCTTGATGTGCGGGGGGCCATCGCGATAATTCGCTGGGTGGGCACGCGATGAAGTTCAACGCGCACTCGTCATTAATTAATGGGCTAGTTAAGGCCCTTAATTCTTCAATTGACAGCAATTTTCAGGCGCCCGTGCGATCTTCAGCTCGGCGCACTGGCACAACGGGCAGATGGGTAAGCGACTTTTTAATCAAACTCATCCATGGGCGGGATAAGAGGGCTCAGTGGGTCGTCAGTCTGGTCTGTGAGTATTTATTGCAGAAAGTTTTTTAAACTTGCCTGTGTGATGTGTAGCAGTTCAGAACCAATTCCAGCAGCTTTCTGTGTACTTTGAACCTTCAGGTCAGCACTCTGCAGTCAGGAATCTTTATCAGGCCTGTAGCTTTCTGGAGGCCTCCCTTTAGCCTGGGTATGGGTTCTGACATGTCCACTGGAGGCAGTTCCTCTGGGGAGGAAGGGAAGGCTAGAATAAGGAGGAGGCCAGGACTGGACAATCAGTCTCCAGGGGAGCCACCTTTGGGAGGCCAGGCTCAGGCACAAGGGGCGCAGGGCCAAGAGGTTGTCCAAGGTGGAAGGGGCTGCAGAAGATGCCACTATCCTGCTGCCAGGGTATACAAGCGGCAAAGCAGCTACCTCAATATGTCTGAGGTGCAGTGCCGAAGGAAGCTCTGACTGTCAAAGGAGACAGTTAACTATACCTGTCAGATGATAGGCCCTGAGATCTCCCCTAACTGTGTGGGCGGACACTGTGCCAGCAGCTCTGAAGGTCACAGTTGCCCTCAACTTCTATGCCTCTAGCTCCTTCCAGAGGTTGGTGGGTGATCTTGGTGGTGTCTCCCAATCAGCTGCGCACACTTGTGTCAAGCAGGTTACAGACACCCTGTTCAGATGGGCATTGACCTTCATCCACTGCTGCTGGGACCAGGCAAGCCAGACACAGCGAGCCAGAGGCTTCGCAGCCATTGTTGGCTTCCCCCGTGTCCAGGGTGCAATAGACTGTACACATGTGCCCATCAAGGCGCCAGCAGGTGAGCCCAGTGCCTTCATCAACTGGAAGGGATTCCACTCCATGAATGTGCAGATAGTGTGAGATGCCGATTCTGCAAGCTTGTACCAGGTATCCAGGCAGCTCCCATGACGCCTACATCCTCAGACACTCCTTGGTACCGGGGCTCTTCAGTGCTCCAGCTTGGCTGGATGGATGACAGCTGGGTGACAAAGGCTATCCCCTCAGTGGCTCATGATGCCTCTTGGCTGTCCGAGAACAGAAGCGGAGCAGCGGTACAATAGGAGCCATGCCTCCACAAGGGCTGTGGCGGAGAGAGCCATCGGTCTTCTCAAGATGCGCTTCCGATGCCTGGACCGCTCAGGGGGCACACTCCAGTATCCCCCAGATCGTGTCTCGGTGATAGTGGTTGCAAGCTGCGCTCTGCACAATTTTGCGCTGGGAAGGGGGGATGCAGTGGACGATGAAGATGTTGACGCAGTGGATGCGGGCTGCACATGATGAGTCCAGCACTGATTCTGAAGATGACAAAGCACAGAAGGATGCTGAGTGGCTAGACACTGACCCAGGACTACACCAAGGAGGCAGGGACTCCCAGGAGATTTTAATCCAACGAACCTTCAGCTAGCTCCACACAAATGGATCAGGAGGACCAGCCTTGCTTGGCCCTTCCATACTCGGCATTTAAGTGCTAAATCTGCCAGGTCATCAGCTGTAACTAAGGGCTTTAGACATAAACCTCAATGTCCACTCAAACACTCACGACATATAAGTAAAACATACAAATGCAGAACAAAGGAGCCACCCTCAGCCATGGTAACACATCTGGTTTTAATTTTCACCATCAGAAGGTCACACAAAGTCAAAACAAAACATTTTTCAAGCATAAACAAATAATAAGTCCCTAATCTAGGGCCAACACAAAAGCACCAGTGAGAAATCCTAAAGAGCCTTATGCTTATGTTTGCAGGTGCTACGTCTTGGTGCTGCCCCATCGCTCAGAGTGGCATCTGAGACAGCCTGCTGACTCTGCTGTCCTGTTGGCCTCGATGACCTTGGCGGTCGTCCTCTGGCCCATGGCGCCTGTGCTGGCCCCGCCCGGGAGGGATCTGCCAGGTCCACATCTCCCCAGTCCTCGCAGCCTCACCCGATGAAGCAGTCACTGGGCGAGGGGCAGAGCAGTTGTTGCCCTCATCCAGAGCGCCATGAAAGGAGCCCGCAGATACGACAGGCAGCTGCTCCGCTGACATGAGGTCACTTCAGACCTCCCTGCTCACTGTCAATGGATGGGCAACAAGCTGGGAAGCTTGAAGCCCACACCATCTCCCACCACTGGCAATGACCAGCTATGGCCACTGGCGCTGTGAGGGTTTGCAGGTCTGAACCTAACCCCAGGAGAAGCTGCTTGTTCTCCTGGAGGCCCCTCTCCTCGAGAGTCGCCACTCTCTCCATGGAGGAAGCATGACGCTCAGTCATGAGAATCATTGCATTAGTGTTGCTCCACGTGGAATCCTCCACCATGGACACCAAGCAAAGCACAGCCTCATGTATCACTCCCAGATGCTCCTGCACACCTGGCTGTATTTCCTGCAGCTGTGGTGTCACAGACGACTCCAGAGGCACATCATCACGTACCGACTGAGCAGGGGCCTGGCCCCCTGCAGTCCTCTGGCCGCTGGCGCCATCGGCACTCTCTGTCTCTGCCAGATCCACCAGCAATTGTGAAGTGCCCTCTCCACTGTGCCCTGGGATACTAGCCGATGTTGCAATGCCCACCGAGGTGCTAGTATCTGCAGTGGTGCCTGCCTCGCAGAAATGGTGTAACACAGGTGACACTTCAGGGCCCTCAGGTGTGAGAGGGGGCATCTGCAATTCCTCCTGGCAGACAGGCTATGATGATGCTGAAATTAACAACAAGAACAGTGGATCAGTGAGCGTGCACAGTGACACACTTTATCCCTTTCCCCCTGGCTCATTATGTGCTCAACCTTCCAGAACCTCTGGACATGAATATTGGTGGGGTGGCAGATAGTCAGGAGGATACCCTTACATTACAGGCAGATACAGTCGGGCTGGTCAGATGGCCTAAGGAATGCCAAATGTAGTGTTATGTGGATAAGTGTGAGGCGATGCACTTGGGCAGGAGAAACAAGGTACGGGAACACATGAGGAATGGTAGGAGTGTGGAAAGTAAGGAGGATCAGAGGGACCTTTGGGCATGGTGACAGGCCCATTAAGATAGCGCGACAGGTACATAAGGTGTTTAAGAAGGTAACCGCCATACTTACCTTTATTAGCTGAGGAATAGAATATAGGAGCAGTGAGATAATGTTGCAAGTGCAGAAAATGCTGCCTAGGCCACAGCTATAGTTCTGCGTGCAGTTGTGAAATGCACTTCACAGGAGAGATGTGATTGGAGTGGAGAGAGTGCAGAGGTTGCTGACCAGGATGCTGGCTGGGCTGGAGAGTTTGACTTATGAGGAGTCATAGCATAGACTGGGCTTATTTCCCCTGGATCACAGGAGATTGAGGGGTGACATTATTGAGCTTTATAACATTATGAGAGGCATAGATCAGGTCGACAGAAAGAAACTTTTCCCCTTGGCGGAGGGATGAGTAACCAGGTGGCATAGATTTAAGGTAAGGGGCATGAGGTTGACAGCGGATGTGATGAACAATTTTTGCACACAGAGTGTGCTGGGAATGTGGAACGCACTGCCTGAAAGGTTGGTAGACAGAGAAACCCTCCTAACATATAATAAGTATTTTGATATGCAGTTGCGATGCCATGGAATACAAGGGCGTAGGGATAGTGGTGGGAAATGGGATAAAGTGACTTTGGAAGGTGCTCGACATGCGCATCTTCGAAGGGATGAGGGACCTTTGTCTATGACCTACACCTCTGACTCCATCAGCCTGTGAAAGAGCAACAATAACAAATCAAACAATCATCAGTGCTATGGATGGTGGGAGGACATAGCGGATCTCACTGTTGATTTCAAATACCTGGCTGTTGCACTCCAGCCTCACCGACACCTGTGGACCTGAGTGCATGGTGCCTCTCGAGCTCCAGGGCCTCCTGCTTGAACTGGCTTAAAATGATGAGCTGGGCCTGACCGCCTCCAGTCCGCGAACAATCACATGCATTGTGAGCATTCTTCTCCTGAAAAACAGAGAAGACCATTCATTGGGGCTAATCGCACATGGACTCTGCACGTGCACGCTGCACCTTAACCACAGTGGCCCATCTTAGGCCTCCAGTGCCTCCTCTCCACCCTATTGATGATCAATCACACAAAGATAGTACGGTTGCTCCTAACCCACCTCCCAACGGCCACCTTGAGCACATTCTGCGTCCATCACTTTAGGAAACACACGGTCTTAGCTCCCATAGCAAGGAGGCGCAACTATGTGCAGCACCAAGGGCAGCAGATGGTTCTTGGCCACAAGACCTTGAGGCTCCCCTTCCACTATCTCATCACTGTGAATAGGACATGTGTTGGAGTTCTGAGTATGCGCCTAGCTGCATCTCCTGCAGGTTACCCCCAGACCAGTCATTTGTGACTAAGAGCAGCACATGGTGCAGGGGAGAAAGCATCTCCTCATGAACCAGTCAGGCTGATCTAAGCATGGGCACTATCTGCTTGCCCACCCAGTGTATGAGAAATGTCCAACATGATTCAATGCAGTCACGACAGTAAGACTTGGGGGGGTGAGGCCCTCAAAGGCTAAGGCTACCTGCTGGGTTAAATGCCAAATGCCAACATGACACTCACCCTTTCAGAGTGCAACAAATCATTGAAGCGCTTACGGCACTGGATCCAGGTGCACCGCACCACGTCACAGGAGCTCACCACCTCCGCCACCTCCTCCCAGGCACGTTTGGTCATGTGGGGGAACCTCCTCCTCCCATCCTGGGGGACCAAAACCTCTCACCGTGCTGCTACCTCCTCGAGGAGGGCAGCAAGTCAATCATCTGAAAAGTTAGGATAACATTGGACCCTCCGCTGGCCAACCCTGCAGCCTGCCCTGCTCCTGTGGCAGACCCTGCAGCCTGCCCTGCTCAGCCGACCCCCTGCGGTGTGACCTGGATGTGGCCACTGTAAGCAGCCTACAGGAGGCTGCCAGGCCTTCCCTTAAAGAGACTGTCGGGTCACCATTGGACCACCCGCTGCTGCCCGCACACTCCCGCTATTCACGGGAGTCAGAAATGCGCTAGGCGAGCCTTAATTGGCCCGCCTATGCAAAATGGCGGCACGGGCCTGATCGCGGGCGCCGATTGGGTTCGCGCCCGCCCGTGGCTGTTTGTGCTCCGCCCACCCGACAGGCAGAAAATTCTGCCCTGAAAGACGATGAGCTGAACCCGATCTGGTTGGGTGTAAAATCACGCGAGAAGACGTGGGGCCAGTGTCCCGACTTCATCGCACACTCGCGCGATATTTCGCTTGGTGGGCTCGTGCAAAAGTCGGAAGAACACCCGTCGACAATTAGGTGGGCATTTAAGCCTATTAATGGCACAATTGTCTCCGATTTATCTTTGCCCGTCCAAGCTTACGGTTGGCGAACGGGCGAATGGACCAGGCGGCCTTTGCATTTTCCATCAAACCTCTTCCATGGGCGGGATGAGGTTTCCTGAAGGTTTTATAAAATAATTAAATGAATGTTGCACCCTTCACAAACATGTACCAGCTCATGTGACACTGTCACATGAGGGGACATGTTTAAATAATTCTTTATTTTTATTTTAAAAATAATTTTATTATCTACTTACTCTCCCTGGGGCAGCTCCGTGCCTCAGGTAGATTACTGCATTCTTTTGCGCTCATACACGAAGGAGCGCAGGCCCCGACTCTCCTTCCTCCCCCTGCCTGCACAGGTAGCGCAAAGCTCTACCGGCCGTGCGTTACGCTGGGTGGGTCTTAATTGGCCTGCACCCCCCCCCCGCCCCGTAAAATGACGGCATGCAGCCAGTTGTGGGCGGCGATCAGCTCTGTGTCCGCCCAGGCCCATTCCCATCCAGCCCACCCGAAAAATTCTCCCCCATGTGTAGTTTGTACAGTAAATTTCCGGATACTACCCGAGCATATTCCTAACAAAGATAATAAAGATAATTGTGACCACCCAGCTCCAATGCACTGACTTCTGGGATTCACTGATGCACATTAGGCTGCATATGAGTAAGCTTCTCACTGAATTTGCGTGATCATCAGTGCATGCGGGTGGGCAATGAAGATATAATTTCTGGTGATAATTGGATGAAAACAGGGGGTCTTTTCATGGGATTTTAACTCTCCATTGGATTTAATGCCTCCAGGGAGTGCCTGGAAAATTGACCAATAAAGAAGTGTCAAGTTTCAACTTCAGATAGCCTGAAATGAATAAAGGCTGCTTTCTTCTTGCTGTTTTGTCAGTTTTCATTGGCAAATGTTTCACAGAGAGTTTTTGTGATCATACAGGTTTTGGAGAGGTTTGCAGCTCCAAGACAGAAACAAGCAGGGTGGGAGGTGCCTCACAGCACACCAGAAGAGGAAGACCATCACCATCAACTGTAGGAATTATCCCTTTGCCCCTCCCACAATAGACGTTTGAGTGGGGTTCATGGATCTGAATCTGCCTTAACTGAAACACAAGGATTCACAATCGCACCCAGAAGTTGTCTTTATTTAACCACTAATACAGGGATTTAATAAGGAATATAAGTAGGCTTGTCCTGAAGACTTCAAGTACTCTGCTGGGCCAGACCAGTGAGTACTAAGGCCTGAATTTTCGCAATGGCAGAGAGCCTCTTTGTCATCACAAAAATGGCAGAAGAGGCTTTAATACAGAAGTCCCACCCCGAATACAACACATTTCATTTCTTTGGGGGCGGGAATGGGCCCGGGTCAAGATTTGTGCATGTGTTTTTCATGGAGGCAAATACTCATATAAATCAGTAGTTGCCTTCACTCATGTCAAATTTTGGGGACCCAGGTGTGTGAAACAAGATGTGAACAGGTTAGGCCTGGTAGGAGCAGAACTGTGCTTTGTGGCGTCCTTTGGAGAGATGGGTATCCTTTTGGAGAGGGAGAGTACTCCTTTGGATATGGTGCTGGGACACCTTTAAGGGAGGTCAGGTGCCCTTTGTGGGAGATCAGGTGTTATTGGGATTGTTAAAAGAATGTGCATAAAAAATGCATAACTCATTAACCGCCATGCTCATTAGAACTGTTAAAAGTGTGTCATGAAAAGCTGATTACAACCACAAACTCCTTACGGGCATATTTAACTTTCTAAGGAAGACGTGTGTGTTTTTAAAGAAATAAAAGCAAGGACACTGAGCAAAAGATGGTTGATAATGTAAGGTGACAACTTTCTGTAAAAATTCCTATGTGGATTATACTGACAGACCTACCCTGAGAGAACATGGGCTGTCACTCCTGAAAAGGTGTCATGGCCTTCTTCATGCAGAGACACGTGAAAAGGGAGATAGGAAAGATGCAAAAGACTGAACTTTAATCTCCTGTGGTTGCAGGGATGAAAGATTATACCTTAAATCCATCTCCTGTTGACTCATATCTCAGAATGTGTAAAATGATTGGAGATTAAAGAAAACAGACTTTGGGCGCAAGACCATTTTTTTTCCATTACAAGAATACACAGGGGAAAATGGGTTATAAAGCTAGCTGCAGAGCAGTGCTAGTGTGCTAGTGTGCTGTGAAAGTGACAGCACAAGAAGTCCAACTAGTCACCCACTGCAGTTGCAGACAAAGTCTCTCTCGCTCTCTGTTGCTGGAGGCAAGACAGCAGAAGCTACAATCCAATAGGAAATAGGACAGCTTTTTCAGCCAACTCACTCCTCCTCATCTGGGAGCATAACAAAATTGGGGTCCCATTCAGGAACTTAACAAACTGTGAGATATCATCTGGGGACTAGTTGTAACATGTGTCAATCTGTCTACTGACATAAGTCTGAGAGTTGCTATTTTTGGATTAGTGCTGTATGACTGATTTCACAACCTTCCTTTATCATGGTAGGGTGCCTTTCATTTCTCAGTCTCATTGACAGCTCCAAGTGGTTATAGACTCTTTGAAGTGGGACTATGAATTCTAATATTTGTTTTTATGAGGGATTAAGCACTTGAATGAAATGTTCACTTTTATGAGGATGTAGTTGAAGGAATGTAGATGCAATAAATTGGTTTTTTTGCATGAGTGTTTTTTTCAAAAATAAAGCTTGAAAAAGACATGTAGAACTTTATTATATTTAGTCTCATCATGGGTGATCAGGTCTGCCTATGGTGGATACTGGGTGAGTTGGCATGGTAGGTGTAAGGGCAAAGGGTGATGGGAGAAGCAGCATTGGTTTGCATGAGCTGGCATAGAGGTTATAAACGACAATGGGGTTAGGGTTAGGGCCATGTAGAGGACCATGGGGTGGGTAGAGGGCCATAGTTTGGCTTGGAGGGTATGAGGATCCAGGAGGGTGGGTAGCAAGCATGAAGTGGCATTGCTTGGCATGGATGGGGCATGGGGAATGTGTGGGGGGTGAGGGGGTGTGAAAGCCGAGGACTGGAAGGAGTAATTTGACAAGGAAGTATTCAAAGCACGGCATGGCACTAGGAAGTTCTGAGGAACAAAGGGACCTTGGCGTGTGTGTCCAAAGATCTCTGAAGGCGGAGGGGCATGTTAGTGGAGTGGTGAAAAAGGCACATGGGACACTTGCCTTTATCAATCGAGGCATAGATTACAAAAGTAGGGAGGTCATGTTGGAGTTGTATAGAACCTTGGTGAGGCCACAGCTGGAGTACTGTGCGCAGTTCTGGTCACCACATTATAGAAAGGATCTGATTGCACTGGAGGGAGTGCAGAGGAGATTCACCAGGATGTTGCCTGGGATGAAACATTTAAGTTATGAAGAGAGGTTGGATAGAATTGGGTTGTTTTCGTTGGAGCAGAGAAGGCTGAGGGGCAACCTGATCGAGGTGTACAAGATTATGAGGGGCATGGACAGGGTGGATAGGGAGCAGCTGTTCCCTTAGTTGAAGGGTCAGTCACGAGGGGACATAAGTTCAAGGTGAGGGGCAGGAGGTTTAGGGGGGGATGTGAGGAAAAACTTTTTTACCCAGAGGGTGATGACGGTCTGGAATGTGCTGCCTGGGAGGGTGGTGGAGGCGGGTTGCCTCACAACCTTTAAAAAGCATCTGGATGAGTACTTGGCATGTTATAACATTCAAGGCTATGGGCCAAGTGCTGGCAAATGGGATTGGGTAGATAGGTCAGGTGTTTCTCACGTATCGGTGCAGACTCGATGGACCGAATGGCCTCTTCTGCACTGTGTGATTCTGTGAATGGAGGAATGTTTTCTGTTTTATTGCATTTTTAAAAATCTTGGACACAGTGCAGCAGCACAGAGGCGGCCTTCTGCCCACCCTGCCTTCACACCCGGCAGCATCCGCAATGGTTCCAGGTGCACTGAGAATGAAAATCCAAACTTCTGGGGCCCTTTTTCCTGGCTCGAGTTTGTGGAGCTGGGAAATGTTCCGACTTTGCATTCCCAATCCAGGAGTGGAAATCCAGGCCTTAAAGATTGTTGAATCGTTAGATGACTTCTTTCCATTCCATTTGGATCTGACTATCCCAGCTGACTAGCTAGTACAAGAGCTTGGTATTATCAAATTGTTCTATTTCTTGTGGCCTCACTTTTCTTTTCGCAGGCACACTTAGTGCCAGAGTTTCCTACTCTACAGCTGCTGGCTGGACTGTTTGTGGTGGTTCGTCTTCGTTTTGCACTTTCTTCTCCCATAAGGAACCGAGAAAACAGACCCATGAGCGATTGAAAGTCTGGTATTCGCCCGAGAAATGAAGTGCTTTTGGTGACACTGGCTATATGACAGATGCATCATATTGCATCAAGATTGGGGTGCATGGCAATGATGGATGGATAAATGGAGAGGTGATGAAGTGCATAGAAAGTCAAGACTGGTTGCTGCTGAAAGTTGAGTGGGTGTGAGGAGTGATGTGTTAGAGTATGCTTAGCAAGTCAGAGTGAAACGGATGCTCAAACCATAAGGTGTAAGTGAATTTGAAACATACTTGCTTTTTCTGACCTGGTTTAGTCATTAAACCACTTCATGCGCTGTATCCAAGGTCAGGCACAATGCTCCTGCTATGCGCCTCCTCAACTACCTCCAATCGCCCCTTCTTGGGGTGAGTTGAATGTTTATTCCTCTCATTGTTAGAGAAAAGTATGTCCCTCATGCTCGTGACATCATCTGGCCGTAATTCCAATGCGGCACCATTAAGTCTGATCTCTGTGCATCCATCATCAACACCTCCTGACTCCTCCAAATTCCTCAAATTCCTTGTGCCTTTAAGTAGAATTGAGATTGTGCCATGCGGGTGCACATCATGCCCGTTGAACAGCTTGGAAAGGTAAAACCCAGAATTCAAAATGTCTTTCCTCAAATCGAGCCAAAATCTGACACCTTGACTTGGCTGAGGATTCGTCCATGCTATTCCAGTCCTGTGCTTGGAAGCTGCCTTCACATTAGTATCAGAATCAAACTCCATTTGATTCTAAGGCGAGCAGTGCTGTACCAACACACAGTATCATGGGATAACAAGGTATTGGTTGGTGTGTCTGATTTCCTATTAAGAAGAGGTTCTGATTTAATAGTGCCAATAGAGAAAGTTGAGGCAGAGATCAGATAGAGAGATGTGGAGAAATCAGACAGTGAGTTGACCTCAAACACATGTGTCTGGTTCCTAAGTAAGGAATATTCTGTGATCTTTCTCCATGCAGCCCATCATGGGGCACAGAAGGACTAGTAATCCAGAGGCCCAGGCTAATGCATTGGGGATAAGGGTTTGAATCCTACCATGGCGGGAATTTAAATTCAATTATTAAATCTGGAATTATAAAGCTAGTCTCAATAATGGTGACCATGAAACTATCATTGATGGTTGTAAAAACCCATCTGGTTCCTTTAGGGAATGAAATCTGCCAACCTTACCTGGTCTGGTCTACATATAACTCTAGGCCCACTGCAGTATGGTTGATTCATAACTGCTCTCTGCAATGGCATAGAAAGCCACTCAGTTCAAGAGCAAATAGGAATGGGTAATGGCAACACCGACCTTGGCACTGATGCCCACATTCTGTGAATGAATAAAGAAAAGAAAATGAAGTATTGTTATTTTCTCTTTCGGGGAAATAAATATTTTGAGTCCATCTAAAAATCTAATACATTACTACTGCTGTTTTTAGGGGAGTTGAAAATATCTGTTAAAGTAAGTAATAAAAATGCAAAACCAAGCAAAAGAAACAATTATCAACCCTTACTTTCAAACCCATGTTACTGTAAAGATGTCAAGCAGAATCATTCCTATAAAAGATGTGCTCAAACAGTGCAATTAACTGTACTGGAGAAACCAATGATGCTATTCAACACACCCTTACAAACTAATGAGACCATTTCCCAGATAATACGTACACCAGAAATTATATTTAAAACGCATGGATCATTACCTCTAAATCCAATTCATGTCACTATTTACAATAACGGTACATTTTACATGAAAAATGTTGGCAGCAGTTTTATGCTGCTTGGGCATACACATCTGGACTAGTTGTATTGTAAAGCTTTTAAAAAGGTTTCTCATGGGTGGCTGCAGTCATTAAAACTTTGTGGGTTAACGAAAGATTGAAAAAAGCATCCTTATAGTTGAAAGGCTTGTTTAGGCTGCAGTAGCTCACAGTGTAAATGTACTGTTTAGTGTCAAACTGAAGTGTACAGCCAAGAACTCTCAGGCCTAGTCCCCAGTCTGCAAGTCTCAATCAGACTTAGAGTTTGGGTGCTACAATTGACTTCCATGCAGCTGGACTTAGGGGCTGGGCTTTGTGGCCCTCTGCCTGGCTTGTTCTTGTTCTTGCAGGGGGGGGGGGATGCCCAACCCAGCACCTTTCCACACGCTCTCCCCCAAAAAATGGTAGGTGGGTGGGCACTGAGATTGGCAGTCCGCCCGCTGTTTTAAAATACATAATTAATAGTTAAATGGGCTTGTTACCTAGCCAATTGACTGGACTATTATGCTACCCATGCATAATATGTCTGGCGTGGGCGGGCGGATGGGCATGTGGGCAGGAGGGAGAAGTCTATTCTTTGAGCACAAGTAGAAAAAAAGGCATTGTTATGTTCTTATAGTGATGCAATATCTTGGGATTATTTACTATTTAAAACACATGGCACCAATCACTCATAAGGCTTTGGGTGCACATGTGTGGGTTCATTTATTAAGACTAGGCACCTGAGGACAGTTATACATAGGCATAAATCTTGAAGACATGATTGGCCAGCAGCTGTTGAGGGTTGGACTTGCTCCCATTGAGGGGTGGAAGTCCCACTCTCTGGCTGTTTAGCTTTGCTAGCAGTGTGTTATGGTGAGGGCTCTCATTCTTTTTTGCTTTCCTGTTTACTATTGTTACTATTACTATTGTGTGTGTTTTTGCATGTGTCTGAGCATTTCTGGTGATGGCTATTTACATTCGCTGCCTGGGGTGGCACAATAAGAGCAGTTACTTGGGCAAGGTATTGAAAGGTGGGGCTAGATTTTACAGAGTGCTGGAGTCCCCACCCAAGTCTTGATGGCTGCCCCACAGAATTTAATGCTGGGAGCAGTGTTAATTGCTTTAAGGCGAGACTCCTGCCCTTTTTCGGGAGGAAGTCCTTCCTTAGAGAACTGATGGAACAATTGGATGCCTGACTGCTCTGTTGTCCAATCAGCACCAGCCAGAAGTGGTGGCCAGTCCCGTCACACCAAGGACCCCAGTTAGTATAGAGTTGGGGGTCTCAGCTGGGGTGGTGGGAGGAGAACCCGGGGAGGGTGGAGTGGGGGGTGGTGGTCTGGTTCAAGAGCACCAGGCTCTTGGTGCAGCACTGTTAAAGAGGGGGGGAAGACCTTGGGGTGTTGCCTCCACTGGACCCAGGGGACCCATAAAGGACACCAGCCCACATGGCTAGAGCTGCTGGGCTTCCCAAATGGTGTGGGTTCCGCCCCCCACCACCCCCCCCCCCCCCCCCACCCCCCCCCCCCCCCACCCAGGACGTGACTGATGGGGGCAGGACAAGGGATGAAGACTTTAAGTGCCCATTAATTGGCCACTTAAAGGCCTCAATAGGCCCAAGGATGGGTAAGTTGCCCGATGCCTCCCACGCATGCCCCCCCCCCCCCCAAAAAAATTCAGATAGTTTGAGGGCGGACAGGTAGGCAGTGGAAAGGCTACCCGCAGGATTTTACACCACCCGGCCCACCTTCAAATCCACGAGTAGGGAAACATAAAATCCAGTCCATCATTTCACTGGAATCATGCCCTAGCAAGAGCCTTCCAAAGGAGCGTGAGAAGGAAAGCTGTCCTATTTGAACAAACCGATGTACAAGTACACTATTCTGAAAAGTTAATTTCATAATTCTTCTCCACAATTACTAGAAAACACCATGGTGTTCTCAGCGTGTCTGCGTCTGACAGGTTAATTAGCCATTTAAAGCAATTGTACTTCATTCTGTTACTGTCATTCTGGTACATTAAAATATATGATCACCAAAATAATATAAAAGTAATCTTTTAAAAATGAATTTCAAGGAAAGTGGCAAGCCCTGATCCAATTTGCCAGACAAATAATAGTATGGTCACATATCTCACAGGCCATCAAGCTTGTCACTCAAGCTGATGAGGATATAAAGTTGTGAGAAGATAGTGATCAACTAGATTAAGATCAATTCTCCAACAATTCAAATATAAAATTAATACATATAACAAGAGCATTACATTTACTTTCAAAATCAGTTCACATGTGCCCTTTGCCAGCCAATGGGATACGAGTCTTTTCACGGTTTTGACAGGAGTTCTGAGATCAGTAGGTCAAGCCATTGCCTTTGCAAAATGTTATTTGCTAAACGTACATTCATTTTTATCACGACCGAGTTTATAAATTATCAGTGGGTTTAATTGGAGGAGAATAAATTTATTTTTATGCTGACATTGGAAATAAGTAGAATGGAATTTTTGCAGTGAGACCCATTACCATTTATTTCCATTTTAAAGCACAGATGCATATTTTTCCTGGATTGATAGCACATGGACTCATACATTTTCCCTCTCCTACCTCCTATCTCCTTATTGATGTTCATCAAAGCACAAAAGGGAGGTGGGAAGCTGCATTTTTATTTCAGAAAATTTAGTTAAAAAAATCAGAGAGCAAGGACAATCATAACCTTTAAGAAATCACATCTTAAAATTGCCCTAATTTTATCATACGTGCACCAAATTGTTATATTATTTAATTCCTCTATATTTCACTGGATTTCACAATTTACTCCTTGCTCATGCCTCAGGTACTTAACACTGTCTAGTGTTCAATGAGTTCTGCACAATTTCCACATGAATTCAAGGGGCTGGGAGGCAGGTGGGCCTATAAAATAGTGGAGGAATGTGAGGGGTGGGAATGTGGGGGTTGGTGGTGGTGTGTAAAGTGCCCAATGTCTTCCCACTGACAAGCCATCTTGCCAATGGTGGGGAAGCTGGCAGACAGCCCTCCTGTCCAGCAGCCAGTTGAGCCATTTCAGTGGCCAATTAACGCTCTCTTCCCGTCACCACTAGCATTTTACCAGCAGTCGGTGGGCCCTCCGCTACATTGGGAAATGACCGATATTGGTGGGGCCTGTGGTCTCCTAGTGAGTTTTGGGGGTGGGCCCTCATATCAGGGCAGTCTTTGGCCCATGGAAGGCCACCCTAGCAGCAGTGTCTGTCTTGCAGCAATGACGGCGGCTGCCTTAACCAACCCCATCCCCAACACTCAATAGGCCCTGCCTAACTGGCCCAGGATCCCACTTACCTCGCTTTGAGGTTTTGCTGTCCTTCCATGACCCAGTAGTGGTCACCATTCCCAGTGACATCGTTGAGATGGTTGACCTGCCAGGCCCCAGGTTGGTTGGCAGCTTCTCGGGGGTGGGTTGGGAAGGTTTCATAATGACAGCTGCCCCGGCAGCAACCAATGAATTGGCTGCCACTTGTAAAATGTGGCCCCTCCTACTCTGCTTTTGAGCCGCTGGCCAAAAATTCTGGCCAAAGTAAATGGCCTTACCAAATCGCTTTATAAAAACATTGAGAAGTGACTACCTCAAGCTTTTTGAAACTTTGACCTCCGATATTTTCCCTTTTTACAGTCATTTCACAATGAGGGGACCATGCAATAAATCTTTTCTTCTCATGTCTTTGATTAATTTCCTGTTGATGATTTTATTTTTAAAAATAAGGAAGGGAAACTGATGAGTTAATCCGCACCTGAAAGAGAAAGATAGGATAATGTTTCGGGTGAGGTGGAAAAGGAGATGTGTTACACAGAGATGAAGGAATTTTCAATCTTGAATGTCACCCAAAACATTAACCCATCTTTCCGATGTTGACTAACCGAAGCATTTTCCAGTATTTTCTACCTTTTATTTCAGATTTCCAGCCTGTTCAATTTTGCCATTTACTTATTTTGATTATGGTGCCATTTCTATTTTTAAACATTTATTTTATAAGTGCAAATTATGACATGGACCTTGGCAACACAAGGTATTGGTACATCAGGTATTGTTATGAGAAGAGTCCATCACTGTATAAAAATGCTCAGTATTGTTATTTCTTTTAATGTGGTGTTAGTTAGATTGACCAGACAAACAGCATGCAAACTTGCGGCTTACTGATATATTTACCAGCATTTAGTGTAGTATTTTGATAGTGGGTGCATTATATTAGTGAACCAGATGGGGAATATGTCAGGACAAAGAATTTCCCTTCGATGGAGTAATTTTCCTGATAAGTTGCTGTAACTACAGTGGTTGTCAGGAAATCTATTCGTACAGTGAGGTTGAAGGTTCCACTGCCCTTAGACAGTTCCAGCAATTCTGGTGAATTTCCTGTTGCACCTGCATTGCAAACTGAATTTAAAAAAATCTTAAACCTGCTCATACCGCAGATCTTTGAGCCTTATCATAATCTGAGTCTTAAGAATCATTTTAAAATTCACATTCCTAGTGATTTGTACTGCACTCTGGGAAGGTTGGACAATATCACAATGATAAATCTCAGTGATGTATTTATTCTTTTATTCATTAATGGAATGTAGTGTCACTGGCTAGGCCAGCATTTATTGCCCATCACTAATTGCCCTTAAGAAGGTGGTGGTGAACTGCTTTCTTGAACTACTGCAGTCCATGTGCACCACAGTGCTATTAGGGAGGGAGTTCCAGGATTTTAACCCAGCGACAGTGAAGGAACGATGATACAGTTCCAAGTCAGGATAGTGAGTGGCTTGGAGGGTAACTTCTAGGTGGTGGTGTTCCCATGTGTCTGCTTCCCTTGTCCTTCTAGATGGTAGTGGTCGTGGGTTTGGAAGGTGCTGTCTAAGGAGCCTTGGTGAATTCCTGCAGTGCATCTTGCAGATGGTACACACTGCTGCCACTGTGTTATGGTGGTGGAAGGAGTGAATGTTTGTAGATGTGGTGCCAATCAAGCTTTGTCCTGAATGGTCTAAAGTTTCTTGAGTGTTTCTGGAGCTGCACTCATCCAGGCAAGTGGAAAGCATTCCATCACACTCCTGACTTGTGCCTTGTAGATAGCAGATAGGATTTTGGGAGTCGGGAGGCAAGTTACTAGCCGCAAGATTGCTAACCTCTGACCTGCTCTTGTAGCCACAGTATTTATATCACTAGTCCAGTTCAGTTTCTGGTCAATGGTAACTCCCAGGATGTTGATAGTGGGGGATTCAGCAATGGTAATGCCATTGAATGTCAAGGGATGATGGTTAGATTCTCTCTTGTTGGAAATGGTCATTACCCGGCACTTGTGTGGCGTGAATGTTACTTGCCATTTCTTAGCCCAAATCTGGATTTTGTCCAGGTCTTGCTGCATTTGGATGTAGACTGCTTCAGTCTCTGAGGAGTTGTGACTGGTGTTAAGCATTGTGCAATCATCAGCAAACATCCCCACTTCTGACTTTATGATGGAAGGAAGGTAATTGATGAAGCAGCTGAAGATGTTTGGGCCTAGGACACTACCCTGAAGAACTCCTGCAGTGATATCCTGGAACCGAGATAATTGACTTTCAACAACCACATCCTTTGGCTAGGTATGACTCCAACCAGAGAGTTTTCTCCCTGATCCCCATTAACTCCAGTTTTGTTAGGGCTCCTTAAAGCCACACTCAGTCAAATGCTGCCTTGATGTCGAGGGCTATCACTCTCATCTCACCTCGGGAGTTCAGCTCTTTTGTTAATGTTTGAACCAAGGCTGTAATGAGGTCAGGAGCTGAGTGACCCTGACAGAACCCAAACTGAGCATCAGTGAGCAGGTTATTGCTAAGCAAGTGCCATTTGATTGCACTGTCGATGACCCCTTCCATCACTTTACTAATGATCAAGAGTTTTGAGAGTTGACTGATGGCGTGGTAATTGTCTGGGTTAGATTTGTCCTGCTTTTTGTGGGCAGAACGTACCTGGGCAATTTTGCACATTGCTGGGTAGATGCCAGTGTTGTAGCCATTCTGGAACAGCTTGGCTTGGGGAGCGGCAAGTTCTGGAGCACAAGTCTTCAGTACCATTACTAGAATATTGTCAGGGCCCATAGCCTTTGCAGTATCCAGTGTCATCAGCCGTTTCTTGGTATCACGTGGAGTGAATGGAATTGGCTGAAGACTGGCATCTGTGATGCTGAGGACCTCTGGAGTAGGTCGAGATGGATCATCCACTCGGCATACCTGGCTGAAGATTGTTGCAAATGCCTTTTATTTTGCACTGATGTGCTGGGCTCTCCCATCATTGAGGATGGGGATATTTATGGAGCCTCCTCCTCCAGTGAGTTGTTTAATTTCCCACCATCATTCATAACTGGATGTCAGGACTGCAGAGCTTAGATCTGATCTGTTGGTTGTGGGATTGCTTAGGCCTGTCTATCATTTGCTGCTTATGCTGTTTGGCACGCAAGTAGTCCTGTGTTATAGCTTCACCATGTTTACATCTCATTTTTAGGTATGCCTGGTGCTGATCCTGGCATACCCTTCTGCACTCTTCATTGAACCAGGGTTGATCCCCTGGCTTGGTGGTAATGGTAAAATGGGGGGTATGTTGGGCCATGAGGTTACAGATTGTGGTTGAGTAAAATTCTGCTCCTGCTGATGGCCCACAGCGCCTCATGCCCAGTCTTGAGTTGCTAGATCTGTTTGAAATCTATCTCATTTGCACAGTGGTAGAGCCATACAACATGATGGAGGGTATCCTCAATGTGAAGACAGGACTTCGCCTCCACAATGACTGTGTGGTGGTCACTCTTACTGATTCTGACATGGACAGATGCATCTGCAGCAGGCAGAATGGAGAGGATGGTCTTCCTTGCTTTTTGCTGCTCTTTTAAGATTTTTGATCTTAGTTTGTGACCTCAGCTTTTCACAGGAAAATTAAATAATTATTTCATTCACTTTTGTCAGCATGTTGAGCAGATACAGCTGCATTGTTTAAAAATAACAGCTTGAATCAAGTTCTTCAAAATAAAATTGAAATGTGTTGAGAAAATACGAGAAGGAAGAAGTGACAATTTCATATATAAAATTCAAACATAACGAATCTTTCAACTTACTTCAGGATTAAAAAAGTGCATATAATTGGAAAATGAACTTGAACAAGGCACATTAATACACTCATCTTAAACACTGTCTAATTTCTAATGATTCTAAATGAGTTAATATTGCTTTGGTGCAAAGAAAAATAATAATGACTATTAATCATTAAATGGTTTTACAAAATTCCCAGGGTATTATATATCAAATTTGAATATTTATAGTTCAGGTTATTACTTATTCATGCTCACATAAATTATTCTCTCCAGTATGAGGCACAGTCACGTAATGTTAATTTGGAGATTAACACTATTGGGAATGTTCAGTTCATTTAGTTGATTTTTTTTAGGTTTTCATTAATGTTTCAGATTATCAATAGAGAAATCCTGAGCACAACCCAGTGCAAGCTTCACACTGTATCAGAAATGGAATGCAACAGACATTCTAGTCTGATATGGAGGATAAATACCACTTCAAATACATATTTATTTGGAAATTTTACACTTAATTAGAAGAAATGTGGGCACTGTCAATTAATTGGCATTTTTTCACAAAGCATCATATTGATTAATGTTTTGAAAGTTGAATTATATTGAATTTTTTTTGGAAAAATACCCATTGGTCACCTCGATGACTTAACATGGATCAATATGGTTCAAGAAAACAAGTTATTGGATAAAAGTTTCCTACGTCCTTCAAATATTTCAATGGAAAAATATTATTTATAAGCATGTATACACTTCTGTATAGTATACTGAATAGTGAATGACAATATAAAATAAAGTGCAATAAATACTCAGATGTTTTGAAAAAGAGTTTGGAATATATTGTGAATTGTTTGATCATTTTAAATCAATAAATTAATATATGCAAGTACATACAATATATTTCATAATATCAAATATATTTAGAAAGTTTAGAAAAAGGTATATTTGGATATTTCATGAGAAATAATTTTAGAGCAGTGCTAAATATATAACCTTTCCATCAGAGATAGCAGGTATTTAAAATTAATGAATGGTTACCTCTGTTTAAAAATTGGCTTTACTGTGATGCTTCATGCATGCTTTTCTAAAGAACACTAAAGATTTTGGATTTGTTCTGCTGTGTTCCAGGGAACAATATTCCCTTTTTGCTCTTTATTTCATATGTTAATAATCACACAGCATAATTTCAGGGCTATCATTTTAATACTACTCAGCTAAATCATTATTCATTTCCATTATTAAATCAATCTGAATATAATCTATATCAATTTATGAGCTGCAACTAGTTTCAGCTAATACATAAAAGTAAATACTTCTTCAATGAGAATAATTCGTTAACATAAGCCACAATTTACTCAACACATGCACAGATCCAATCCAGGCAGAGCCCCAGAATATCAATACTGGAGTTCCACAAAGCAGAATCATATATCCAGCCGTCTTCAGCTGTTCCTTCAATGACCTCCTGTTGACCACGAGGTTAGGAACTGTCTTCTGATGATTCAGGTCCATTCAGAACTCCTTATGATAATGAAGTAGCCCATGTCAATCTACAGCAGGACATCTAGGCTTGTGCGGTCAAGTAGCAGGTAACATCTGCATCAAGTCAGTGCCAGTCAACCTTTCCCTGCGGCTACAATTGTTGAGTCTTCCATTATCAACATCCTGAGGTTCACCAGAAGCTTAACTGGACCAGATATATCAACACTACAGCTATACTGCTAGCCAGAGCCCATGTACTCTGAAATAAATGGCTTAGTTCCTGAGCTCTTAATGCTGTTTCATCATCCATAAAACTCAAGTTAGGAGTGTAATGGAATTCTTATTCTGGATGGAGCAGCTACAGTAATACTTGAACTTTGACACTGGCCTGGACAAAACAGTCTACTTGATCAGCACCCTGCACTGCACTCACTATCCACCCTCTGCATAGCAATATAATGGGAACGTGTTAAGCTTTAATCCTCTAAATTATCAATAGTGATTACTAGGCCATATTTTAGATACTGCTGTCCCCATATAAACACTTAGCAGTCTTGTACTGAATTCCTTTGTGGTGCTTTTTTAATGCAAGTAAATGCCTGTCTTTAAAGCACAGAGAGGAAACTAGTGCTCATGGTAACACTGTAGTTGGAAAGTAAATCCTAACTCCCTCTGAAGTAACCTGTAAGAAAAAAAAGCCACCCAAAATCTCTTTCCCAAATCCAGATGGTGATAGAGTAAGACACCAATACTACAAAAATTGATTCATATAGATATCTTTTTCCACCTTAAAAACACCATTGTAGTAAGAAAGACTACAAATAAGAATTCACTTGTAAGCCTTGGAGGATCTGTAATAATGAGAATGGAGTTCATACTATGAAAATGTATGATGCTTTTATAGAATTATTAGGGAAAATGCAACCTGAAAAATGTTTTTAGAATAAAATATGGTTAAGTATGATTGGATGAGCTTCACTGTTGGAAACATTTCTAAGATATCTGTCAAAAATCATTGAATCTTGTAAACAAGGTAACCAAAATATTCTGCATAATCTTGCACATGCCAAAAATAAGACACATCTAGGAAAATGCTATTTATAACATGATATTTATAGGTATAATGCACTTGGGGCAATTCGAATGGAGTTAGAAAAATCTTATTGTTAACATTCATTCACTTTCCTGTTCAAATGACTGGTTCACTGGACTGTGTGGTATGATAATAGTGATTGATTTCTTGGGGCAGAATTTTTCCTGCGTCGGGCAGGTTCGGCAGTAGTGGGCAAAGGCGGTCGTGGGAGCTGACCACGATCGGCTCTGCACCGCCATTTTACACGGGTGGGCCAATTAAAGCCCATCCAGCATAATACGTGAGCGGTAGCAGCGAGCGCTACCTGTGCAGGTGAGGGGAGGAGGGAGAGTTGGGTCCAGCTGCCTCAGGAAGATAGTATTATTTTTTTTTCCCAACAATCGCTTCAATGAAAATTTAATGAAACATGTCCCCTCATGTGACTGTGTCACTGAGATGGGATACATTTTTATTTTTCATAGAAACATTTTATTTAAGTTGTGAAAGCTTTATCCCTGATCGTGGTTGAGGTTTCCTAAAAAACGTAAAGGCCGCTTGGCCTTTTCGCCTGCCTGCCAACCGTAAGGTTGGACGGGCAGCATAAAGTTGATCTTAATTACTTCGTTAATGGCCTTAATAAGCCTTTTAAATATCGGGGAGGTGTGCAGCCAACTCCGGTGTCCACCCGCCGAATGAAACATCTCGAGACAGTAAGATGATGTTGGGACACACGCCCGACATCATCACGCGGTAATTTTACGTGCCGAAGTGCACGCCACACCAGCTGAAAAATCCTGGCCTTGGTTCCCAAATTATGAAGATAAAAAGAATAACTATTTGTAGGTAAATTTTGAAAACTATTAAGTAAATAGGACATGAAGATTAAACATCAAAATATACTTGTGTGTGCACGTTTTTAACAAATCACTGACCAAGAGCTGGTAGTTGCTAGCTAATACGGCTTTACCTGAATAATAAAAAAGAGGAAGTTGAGACTAGTTAGTACATTAAGGCTGGCCAATTAAACAATTCAAGACTAATTAGCAAAATCATGAGCAACACATGAATAAGATACTTACTTTATTCATATTTCATTCTATATTATAATGGTACTAATTCTGATTCAAATTGATCAAATGAATATTGATGCAAATAATCCAATAGAAAAACTGTCTTTAGTAACTTCATGTAAATAGGGTTAATGTAATTTACATATAGTGATTCTGATTAGAAGATTGAAGAAAATTGAACTAGAATTGTGCTGTACGATATTATTAACAGATTTATTTCAATGAATTTATATTACTATTTTACCTATTGCGTTAAGCTAATGGATATTTCATATCCATTAGGCCCACCTTTGAAAAGAGGCTTCTCGAGGGAGGTGCACAGAAATCATTTGACTCTGCAGACAGTAGGACAATTAGTTCAAGGCAGTGTTATGCAGGCACATTTGCACGTCTCTCCATGGTTTCAGCATCTGGAAGTGATAACACTCCCGTAGATGAATCCTCTCACCTTATGATTCACAGTATGTATTTATCTGCTCAGTATCTAGGTCATTTACAATGAAGCTGCTTTCCATTTTGATGTAACTGTACATTGGTGTTCTCACTCTGTATGAACCTTAATGATGTTGGATGACCATGCTGCATCTTTGTCACAAGTTGAATATAACTATGCTATGGGGTTGTGGTCAGAGTAAACAATAAATGCATCCTATGCGAGTACAGTTGTAGCTTCTCTAATGCCTCAATGTTGCCAAGACATTCCAGGCAGGATTTTCTCTATGCACTTTGGAACCCTTCCCCACGTGGTCAAATAAGGGTCAGTAGCCTTCATTAATAGGGAACAATTTCCTGGCCCTGATTTTCCCTGAATCAGCCAATTAAAGGCTCACCATCCAACTAAGGACTGAGGAAGGGATCTCAAAGCTGCAGGATCAGTAGGAGGCCCTTCAGCAGTGAAGAAACAGCAGGTTACCCTTATAGGTAACAAAGAGAGAAGGTGCCCCAAAAATGGTGGGCTATTATTGTGGGGGTTAAGTGCTGACCACAAACCACCCCACCCCCCCAATGTCTGCCAGCAGGAGACCACCTCCAGACATCTACACTGTTCCACAACACCTTCAGGGACCTGGAGGCCAACTGGAAAATTCTAGTCAGCCTCCCACAATAGGCCTTGAAATAGGCCTTGAAAGGGCTTTAATGAGATCACTTAGCTATCCCCCAGTTGCTGGCAGGTAGCCTCGCCACCACCCACTCTCTACCCACCCCTCCCACCCTGCCTTCAGAAAAATGGCCCGGGGGCAGGATGGAGCCAGGGAACCAGCGCATTGACTGGCAGTGTAAATTTATGTACCCACCCATCTCCATCATGGTCAAAAAAAAAACAGCCCTCCTTATGCTTGAAATGTCCCTTCTTATGGCAGTTTCTTCTGACCAAAAGTAATTGGGGAGAAAAATGGCCATCCATTTGTAACTGGGCAGAATATCTGCCAGATATTTAGCACTTCAATCAAGAAATGTATGATTTTTTGGATAACTTATTGAAGTATTATTTAGTCTAAAAAGGATTTGTAAGGTATTTGATGTAAAATAGTCAAAATTGCCCTTGCTCTTCCTTATATATATTAATAACCTCGACAGTGGTGTGCAGGGCATGATTTCAAAATCTGCAGATGATACAAAGATTGGAAACGTTGTCAACTGTGATGAGGATAGCCTTGAAGTTCAGAAGAACATAGACATGTTGGTGGATTGGGCAGACAAGTGACAGATGAAGTAGAATGTAGAGAAGTGTGACGTGATCCATTTTGACAGAAAGAATGTGGAGATGCAGTATAAAATAAAGGGAGAGACTCTAAAGGAGGTGCAGGAACAGAGGGACCTCGGTGAATATGTACATAGGTCATTGAAGATGGCAGGGCATGTTGAGAGAGTAGTTAATAAAGCATATAGTATCTTAGGTTTTATTAATTGGGGCATTGAGTACAAGAGTAAGGAGGTCATGTTGAACTTGTATAAGACACTAGTAAAGCCTCATCTGAGATACTGCATCCAGTTCTGGGCACCATACTGGAGGAAGGATGCAAAGGCATTGGAGAAAGTACAGAGGAGATTCACAAGAATGATTCCCAGGATGAAGAACTGTAGCTATGAGGATAGATTGGAGAGGTTGGGACTGTTTTCCGTGGAGAAAAGAAGGCTGAGAGGAGACTTGCTAGAGGTATTCAAGATCCTGAGGGGTATGAACAGCGTAAATAGTAAGAAATTGTTCCCACTCAAGAGACCATCAAGAACTAGAGGGCATAGATTCAAAATAATTGGATGTGAGAAATCATATGGTTGGAGTCTGGAATGAACTCCATGAAAGGGTGGTGGAGGTAGGTTCGATTGAGGTGTTCTAAAGGAAATTGGATTGCTGCCTGAAAAGAAATAATGTGCAAGGTTACAGGGATAAGGCAGGGGAGTGGGACTAGGTGGAATGTTCTTTCAGAAAGCCAGTACAGACTCAATGGGCTGAATGGCCTCCTTCAGCAGTGTAATGATTCCGTGATACAGGAGGTTTTATCTAATGGATAAAGTAAAAGAAGCTGAATAGGTTTTACACAATTCCTGGACTCAGTTAAGTGAGTTCTTGAAATATAAGAACATAAGAAATAGGAGCAGGAGTGGACCGTACAGCCCCCAGCTCTGCTAGCTGCCATTTAGTACAATCATGGCTGATATTTGACTTCAACTCCACTTCTCTGCCTTCTCTCCATTGGCCTCAATTCCCTCAGACACCAAAAATCTGTCTATCTCAGCCTTAAATGTATTCAAATATGGATCATCTACAATGCTCCAGGGTAAAGAATTTTGAACATTCACAACTGAATGAAAAGGTTTTTTCTCATCCCAGTCCTAAATGATTGACCCTTTATCTTGAGACTGTGCCCTCGTGCACAAGATTCACCAGAAAAATAAACTATTGTTGGTCATTGATCGCTGTTGGAAACTGACCAGTGGGCACCATTTCTGTGATTTTCTTGCCTCTGTGGTAGATTGCTATAGCATGTGTGTGAACAAATAGCTAAAAATGTTGTCACGTCTTAATTGCTTCTTTATTATGCAAAGTTTTATTCATCAGATGCAGGTGTAGCAGAAACTTGGGGCAGAATTTTGCCGTCAGCGAGCAGGGGGCGGGGCCCGCTCGCCGACATGTAAAATGATGCAGGATGACATCGGGCAGAACCCCTGATGTCATCCTGCCCCATTTAAATTTTCAGGAAGGCGGGGGGTGCAACAAAATCAGCTGCGTGCCCGCCGACCTGTCAATGGCCAATTGAGACCATTGACAGGATCAGTTATACAATTAAAAGCACCTGCCCGTCCAACGTTAAGGTTTGGGGGTCAGTCAGGAGCCCCAGTGGCAACTAGAAAAAGCATGAAACCTCATCCACCGGCGGAATGAGGTTTCACGTAGGGTTTAACAAAGTTTAATAAACTTATCCTGTAAATTATGAACATATCCCATCTCATGTGACATTGTGTCAGCACTTAGCCTCAGGGAGATGTGGGCTCTTTGGTGCGCATGTGCGAAAGAGGGCACTCTCGTTTTTAGGGAATGCCCCCCCACCCCCCTCCCCACGCCTGCACAGGAAGCGCATAGCGCTTCCCACCGGATGTCATGCCGGACGGGCCTCATTTGGCCCATCCACATAAAATGGTGGCGGGGCCTGCTTCTCCAGCGGGGATCAGCTCCCCGCCCACCGGAGATTGGGTTGGTCCTGCCTGCCCGGCAGGCAGAAAGTTCTGTCCTTGGAATTCAAGTGCGTAAAACCTTTAGCAGTTATTTTGGCGATGTCAATGATCAGGTCATTTGTGCTGAGATGGAATAACATTCATCAAATCAGCCAAAGACACGCAGCAGTCTATTTGATGAAAGTGCCAAGCTTAGAGAGAGTGGATCAACAGGATTGAGTTGAATGCAATGAATTTACTTTGAAAGCTGCTAATCAGTTTGCCTCTAATTTGGAAGTAATATTATTGATTACATTGAAAAATTCATCAGCAATAATTGGACAGCAGTGGAAGTGAATGAAAGAATCAGCTTTGTCACATTTGTCAGGCCAGCCTTCAATGTTGCTTGTAGCATGCGAGAAGGATCCACCTACGGACAGTTTCAGACCCTTTCAGCTCCTACACTACCAGCATTGCTGTATACTGCTGAAATTAAGACTTTAGTTGGGGTCTGTTTACAGTAAGAATAAGCCTTCAACATATGGAATGGGATGATATGCACCCCACACTCCCAGGAACCAGTTGGCAGGTGGGGAGGGGCATAAAAATCGGGTGCCATGGCAGCATGGCTGTGCCCATCATCTGCCTCCAATGGATTTTACCAGCAATGGGGGAGGTTTGAGGTGGCCCACCCACCCTTGGGCCAATGAAGGCTGTTAAATGACCAATTAATGGCTAGAGGAGGTGCACAGGCCATTTCACAAGGCTGCTGAGTAAAATCCATTGACCTTTTAGTGGGCTGAGGTGGGTCCATCCTCTTGGGACAGCCTGTGCCCAACTGAGGTCCCTCCCCCAAAGTACTCCCTTTCCCATGTAGATCGCCTCCGGTAGCTGTCTCAATCCTGGTGCTCCACCCTCCTCACCAGGGCATGCCAGACTAGTCTTTGCAAAACCCCCCCACTGCACCATCTAATCCGGCTCCATGGTTCCTCAGTGTCATAGACTGCTTGCTAACCCAGCAGTGGCCACTGCCCTCAGTGGCGCTGCTGGTACTATAGAGCCCCTGGCTATCTGATTGGAAGACGGCTCTCAAAAGCCAGTCTTCCTCCTAAATGGGGGCAGAAGTCTCACTCTGAGCCAATGAATAGCCCGATGGCTGTAAAATTGGCTTGGCATGACCTGGCTAAGGGGAGGTGGACTCTTCCCCGACTTTTAAGCTGGGGGAAGGACCATCACCTCCATATAACATCCAGCCCATTTGATAAATTAATTTACAAAAAAAAATAGCCTACATCATAACTGCTGTTTAAAATTCCATGCACTTTGTCAGTGTTTGAATTGAAAATGAAACTTATCAATAAGTATTTGAAAAATGAAATGAGGGATATATGGAAAGGGCAGTGGACTGCAGATAAGTGGGTAACTCTTTCAGTAGTGATGCAATGGAATGAATTGCTAGCTTCTATTCTGTAGAATCCTATTATTCTATAATAATACTGAAACACTCAGCTGCATTCTATTTATTTTTTCCAAATAATTTAAACAGGACAAATTGATAATACAGTATTTAAAGAAAGTAAGTGATTTCAGCACGTATATTGAGGGGCAGGCTGTTTTAGGAGCAGTTAGTTAGAAACAGTCTAATTCCTATTACAGTCAGAGCAAATCTTCAAAGTAAAAATGTGAGAAAAATAAACAGGGACAGACTATCAAAAAAATATTGCTGAAGAGTCACTATGACTTAGTAAAAGTATCAATGAGTAAAGTGAAAGTTTATATGTTACTGAATGATCAAATTAACTATTTCACTTTGTCTTTCGTTCCCACTGGATCTCATATTCATGAATCATGGTAGGGTTGTCACAAGTGATTATTATTGTTGCTACGCTCTTTTTCAAGAGACTCATTAACAAAACCCCTGAGGCTACCTCAGTGACTCAGTGGGGGAGCAATTTTTTTTTTGTAATGACCCTGTTTGTGCCTAGGAACATGGTGGTAGCTGAAGCAACATAATGTGGAAAGTAGAACCACTAACTTGCAGTTGGTTGTCAGTTCAGTCTAATCTTTGGGCGGGCCTTGGCTTAGGCGGTCAGAACAACTGCCAGAAACAGGTGGGGGCCTAATCAATATATGCTAATGGAGGCCAGATGTTGTTGTTATGATGACCAACATCTGCCTCTGGCTGCATTGCTACCACTAATTCCTGATCCCGCCCACAAATCAGGGGTGAGGAGGAGGCCATTTCCAATTTTATTTGGAGGAATTCTCAGCTGCTGTCAGGTACAAAAAATTTAACATTTTGTTTGTATACTGTGATTATTTTTAATTTACTATTTCAAGGATTTCTAAGTGTTTGTAGATGGATTAATAATATGTTGGATTGTAGGTCCTGGGCATCAAAATTATTTGGGGGTCCCCCTACTTCCTCAACCACATGCAACCAATTCATTGAAATTCAAAGAAAATCCAGGAAAAAAGAGGCCAGTAGAGTATTTATATCATGTGTTAATAGTAGCATAAACCATATCATAATAAACTATGCCTAAATGAAACTGATGACGTTTTTCAGTGTTACAATGATTTCTGTGGGGTCCCCATTTTTCTGTTAATCCACCCTGCTTGTAGTGGCTGTAGAGTATTCTGAACTTCCAGCTGTACAGTTTTTCTTCGAGTGAATCCTTCCAGGAATTTCACTTAAGAGGAGGAGAAGTAACAGTCAGAGGAGAAAAGTGTAAACAGAGCCTCAGGCATACCAAACAGAAGACGTGACTAGGCATAACCTTAGTCAACAGAGTTTATAGCCCCGGCATGGCATACCTGCAGTTCTCTGAGAAGCAGTGTAGTTATAGGGCTGTGCTTCTCCAGAGAGTTGTCTCATATCCTGCAAGAAGACATACAACCCAATGCCACAGCTAGGGTGGTAAACACTTCAGCAGTTTTCCCATGGACATTCAAAAGTAAAAATAAGGTGCAGAGTTCATAAAAATTACAGTAGCCCAAGTCTAGGTCTCTTTATGACTGCACTCAGGTCCTCCGCAGGCTCCCTCAGCCAGCCATTCTGCCTACTGAATTGCAATAGTTTCCAATCCATAAATGTGCAGCTGGTGTGTGTTACACAGTAGAAAATCAGGTCAATGTCCAATTTCCTGGAGGCTGCCATCACGCTTTAGATGAAGCAACCCTCCATCTTCCTTAGACTGTTGCATTTCAGATGAGAGGCTGGCTGCTTGGGGACAAGGGCTATCATTTATCCATTTGGCTTCTTACTCCCCTCAGCAGCCCAAGCTCAGAGACTGTGTTGCGTTACAATCAGATCCATTAGAACCCTCAGCTACCAAACCATTGGAGTCCTCAAGAAATGATTCTGATGCTTGGACAAGTCAGCTGGTTTCCTAACATCTAGCCAGCAAAGAGTGGCCTGTGCAATAGCCATTTGCAGTGAGCTACAAAACCGTAGTTTGAACTGGTGACAAAAAGAAAGCTGAAGGAGACCAGCAGCTGCCTGCAGACTGAGATCTTCTGCAGCAACTCATTAACGAAAGCTTCAGCTGAGAAACATGTGCTCCTCTACTTTAGTAATGCAATATCTCCCTCAGTCCGTTCACCCTAAAATAAATTTGTCCAAAAATCAAGACCAATTTTCATGTCAAGTAACATTTTGAGGTCACTAGCTACTATGTCTGGACTAATAACATACCAGAAATGTTGGGGAACACTGGGTTTAGTGAGAGGGAGGAACTGAAAGAAATCAGTATTAGTAGGGAAATGGTGTTGGTGAAATTGATGGGATTGAAGGCCAATAAATCCCCAGGGCCTGATAATCTACATCCCAGAGTACTTAAGGAAATGGCCCTAGAAATAGTGGATGCATTGGTGGTCATCTCCTGAGATTTTATAGACTCTGGAACAGTTCCTACAGATTGAAGGGTAGCTAATGTAACCCCACCATTTAAAAAGGGAGGTAGAGAGAAAACAGTGATTTATAGACCAGTGAGCCTGATGTCGGTAGTGGGGAAAATTCTAGAGTCCATTATAAAAGATTTAATAGCTGAGCATGTGGAAAACAGTGGCAGAATCGGACAGAGTCAGCATGGATTTATGAAAGAGAAATCATGCTTGACAAATCTACTGGAATTTTTCGAGGATGTAACTAGCAGAGTTGAGGAGGGGGAGCCAGTGGATGTGGTTTATTTGGACTTTCAGAAGGCTTTCGCCAAAGTCCACATAAGAGATTGGCGTGTAAAATTAAAGCACATGGGATTGGGAGTAATGTATTGAGATGGATAGAAAACTGGTTAGCAGACAGGAAACAAAGTGTAAGAATAAATAGGTCTTTTTCCGAATGGCAGGCAGTGACTAGTGGGGTACTGGGACCCCAGTTATTTACAATATATATTAATGATTTAGATGAGGGAATTAAATGTAATATCTCCAAATTTGCAGATGACACAAAGCAGGGTGGGAGGGTGAACTGTGAGGAGGATGCAGAGATGCTTCGGTGTGATTTGGACAAGCTGAGGGAGTGGGCAAATGCATGGCAGATGCAGTATAATGTGGATAAATGTGAGGTTATCCATTTTGGTAACAAAAACAGGAAGGCAGATTATTATCTGAATGGCTATAGATTGAGAGATGGGAATGTGCAACGAGACCTGGGTGTCCTTGTACACCAGTTGCTGAAGGTAAGCATGCAGGTACAGCAGGTGGTAAAGAAGGGAAATGGTATGTTGACCTTCGGAGCCAGAGGATTCGAGTACAGGAACAGGGATGTCTTGCTGCAATTGCACAGGGCCTTGGTGAGACCACACCTGGAATATTGTGTGCAGTTTTGGTCTCCTTATCTGAGGAAGGATGTACTTGCTATAGAGGGAGTGCAGCGAAGGTTTACCCGACTGATTCCTGGGATGGCGGGACTGATATATGAGGAGAGATTGAGTCGATTAGGATTATAATTGCTGGAGTTCAGAAAAATGAGGGGGGATCTCATATAAACCTATAAAATTCTAACAGGAATAGACAGATAGATGCAGGAAGGATGCTCCCGATGGTGGGGGAGTCCAGAACCAGGGGTCACAGTCTGAGGATATGGGGTAGACCATTTAGGACTGAGATGAGGAGAAATTTCTTTACCCAGAGAGTGGTGAGCCTGTGGAATTCATTACCACAGTAAGTAGTTGAGACCAAAACATTGTATGCTTTCAAGAAGGAATAGATATAGCTCTTGGGGTGAAAGGGATCAAATGGGGAGAAAGCGGGAGCAGGCTACTGAGTTGGATGATCAGCCATGATCATAATGAATAGCAGAACAGGCTCAAAGGGCTGAATGGCCTACTCCTGCTCCTAGTTTCTATGTTTCTATATAGGATAAAGGATGATCATTTTACCGGTTTACGGAAATTTATGGACACTAGTTATCACCTCGGTGTGCGCTGGTCCTAGTTCCTGTCCTATGCAACTTCAGACCTATTCTAGTGTTTCCACGAGATGCTCCCACCATGGCTCAGTCTAAGAGGTAAGGCTGTTGTGGCTCAATGAAGGCCTCTTGTTGTGCAGCAACCTCTAAAGAGCTTGGGCTGAGAGGGCCCAGTTTTAAATTGAAGTAACTTAGGAGCATTCTGGCCTACCAGGCTTTCGGCACTCACATTATCAAAACCTGCTATAACCCTCAGAACTACCTCCCCTTCTTGGTCACGTTCATTGCTTCTTCCTGTCATCATGCACACTGTGCAAATTAAGCTGCCTAATATATCTTGGGATGCCTTCACCAGGCTACAGACTAGTCTGTTTCCAGCTGTGGTGTTGAGTAATAATAGCAGATGAGAGGCAGCACAATGCACCATTAGGTTGTCATGCTGAATGTGTGAGTGAGCGAGTTCAATGGAGAGAGAAGATAAAGAGAAGACCAAACCATTTGCTGTTCATAGCCTCCATAGCCCGGCCATCTCCAATGCTTTGTGTCCTCTCTTTGCCATTGGTGTTGATAATGGTCTCTTACTTCAGTGCCAGTGCTTGTACAAAGGCAAAAGGCCCCCTTGTGTTCTCAAATTCTGCTATGTGCTCTTACTCCCTCCTGCAAGAAGAATGGAAGTTGACTAGTCTGCTTTTACATTTTGCATTTACTGTACTTTAATGCTACTTTTGTATTGTTTGCTGCTAGGGCTACTGTGATGACTTGATGTACCAGACAGGTTTCAACTAGAAACAGATAACTTTGTTATTGAGAGCTTTTCAGATGCTACATGCTTGAGCCAGGTCCTCGACAAGAAGGACCGTCCACCGTCCCATCACCACCACCCCCAAGATTACCCACGCTTAGGGCTCATTGGCCAGAGCCTTCAAGGACAATCACATGACTCCTGATAGGCAGTAGGAAAGGTTATACCTTCAATTAGCACAGCTACAATGATTTTCATCTTGGTTTACATGTGTTTATTCTACTGGTGTTTTCAAGATGTTTGTGACTTTGCTTATTCTCATGGTTTGGGCCCTTTGTACACTTATTGCCCTTTTTTTAGTGTGTTTCTGTTTACTCTATAATGAAATGAACTGTGTCAAGTGTACATTAAGTGCTGAGTTGATTGTTTTCCTTGTAAATATGCATTAGCTAAATAGTTGCTTTGTATCCTTTTACATTGTTGGCTCTGGGGTTTTAGGGGCTAGATCACGTACATCTTGTACTGTCCCTTGGTTGAGTTCCCTGGCTCCTTATGCCTTTAATGGTTTGTATATAGTGTCTCTCAACCTCCACATTCTTTAAGGTGCCATCATTAAAGCTGCTTTTGTTTGGCAGCTTGGATATGGGGTTATAAATTAACTTAAACTGGTATACAACCACCTTAGCCTTTGTGCACGCATGGAGTAGAGGTGTCACAATATTATGAAAAGAATAATGATGATATAACCCCAAAGTGCTGCAGCATCATAATTACTAATTGTCAGCAGTCAGAAAAATCAGATGTAAAATGGCTCTTCCTTTTGTCAATTTAGACATTAATGTAACTGTATTGAATTTGTTTATGTCCTCAGAGGGAGGCTCATACTAGCGGAGCTTGCAGACCAATTGCAATGTAAAAAACACTACATACCAAAGCATAGCATGAATCGAATGGCTCCAAATTGATTGTGACTGGAGCATATTAACAACCTACTACCTCAATGTTTATGAACAATGTTATTTCAGCACTTTGGGATGCCTGAGGTTGTGAAAGGTGATATATAAATGCAGGTTCTTTTTTGTGTGAATTCTTGTACATTCATAAACGTTGGCCAGTATTAGTGCCAGAAAATTGAACCCTTTACATTTCACATATTCACCCAGTATGAAGTATATAGAGATAAAAACAAAAAAACTGCGGATGCTGGAAATCCAAAACAAAAACAGAATTACCTGGAAAAACTCAGCAGGTCTGGCAGCATCGGCGGAGAAGAAAAGAGTTGACGTTTCGAGTCCTCATGTCGAAGGATCATGAGGACTCGAAACATCAACTCTTTTCTTCTCCGCCGATGCTGCCAGACCTGCTGAGTTTTTCCAGGTAATTCTGTTTTTGTTATGAAGTATATAGCACAGTTTGATGCAAAATAAATCTCCCTGTACCTTAATCCGATGATGTGCTTTAGTTTCAATCATGAAAGACCTCTCATTTGGTGATTTCTTTTAGTGAGGTTAACTAATTTCGCATCAACTGGTGCCAAATTAGCAGCACTTCTGTCTTTTTCAAAAAGAATCCTATATTGTTTTGAAATTCTTTCATTTGTGACAGCACGGAATAATTTTTAAGTAATCGCTTATGCTGGTGAATGTGGAGAGAGAAACAGTTAAAGTTTCAGGTCCAAGAGCTTTCACTGTTTCAAATGGTTTTGATGAAAGATCAGACCTGAAACTTCAGGACAAATTTTACTGCGGGCTTTGGAACCCTGAAGTTAGAATGAAATAGGAGTCCTGAGGCCACATTTGTTGGCAGGGGGACCGGTACATCTACTTTCCCCAAGGGCTGTCTCCTAATTGGCCACCTCCAGGCTCACTTTCCAATTAAGGGTGGAGGATGGGCTATCGATGCTTTCAGCCCAAATACAAAATTGGCAGCCTGGAAGCCTCAGCAACCCCACTGAAGGAGCTGGGTGCTCCTGAGGCAGGTAGGTGATCGAGAGGCCTTGGAGCGGTAAGTTTTATATTAGAAATTTGAGGAGCTGGCAGGTAGACCCCTCTGGATAACCTATTGGGAATCCTAGAGCAGTTCTCCCTACCTGTACCCCTTCCTTGGGTTATGGACCATCCAGCTCTGTTAGCCCCCTGGACTGCCACATGGCAGGAGGCCACTCCGCCACTGGCAAAACTGCTCTTAAGATAGTCTATAATTGTTTAAATGAGCTGCCTGCCTCTGTTCGCTGGGCAACTGATCCACAGTTGGTTCTACCAGAGGGAAACCTCCCCCTGGTGGGACTGCATCAGGAACTGTCCCAATGTAGTTCCCCGCTATTTTCATGGACCCGTCCCACCTTCCAGTCGCCACCTTGGGACCGGGAAAATTCTGCCAATTAACTCTGTTTTTCTCTCTTCATTGATGCTGACAGACTTGCTAGACATTTCCAGCATCTTTTGTTTATATTTCAGATTTCCAGCATCTGCAATATTTTGCTTTTTTACCTTTTGAATGAGTTGGTTTAACAAGACCTCTGATGAAATCTATCATTCTCTTTCAGATGATGACTAATTTACTTAAGAATTTTGCAGCATTTGCTATTTTTATAACAGTAGAAGCAGCAGATGTCATTGTGTTATGACCAGAGTAGATGTTAATTGCAGAGCAAACCAAATCCCAGTGGGAAACTTGGCTTACGGGCCACACCCTTTTTCTGTATTCTTAAAACGAGAAGAAAAAGTACTGATCTCAGCAGCAAGAAGTTCTGTAACAATTTTGGGATCTTAAAAATTAAAAATAAAGGTTTTATTCACAAGAAGAAAAGAAAACTTAGACACACAAGATTACAGTTACACAGATAAATTATTTCTACAAAACGTTTCACCAAAAGGCTCCCTACTTGGTCGGACCCACAAGTAAACATCTTCCAGGCAATACTCCCTTATAGATATTTAACTATAAAAATCCAGGAATATTGCCCAAGACAAACTGCTGTAACTTTAATAAAGGCATGCCACAGGACCACTTAAAGTCTCTTCCACTCTGCTGTGAAAATCAAAGATTTCAGAAACAAGACTGATTTTTGCAGCACAAGACTTTTCCGGCTTGACTGGATGCTGATTTAAACTGCATCTTCTCCCAGCCTAGAGCTGTTTCCAGGAGATCTTCCTTACACTGCCAATAGCCAACAGTCCACAACTAAGCTATCCACAGTAACTCTAAAATGCCTTTTCCCCCCTTTCATCACAGGTCCCATTGTTCTCACACCTCTTTGAAACTCAAATCATTTCCAAATATAAAATCTTTCATGTTTCTACGTTGTTTCTGCTTTTGGGTCAATAAAATGTAATATACCCTCTTCTATTTACCCATGAAACTCTTGTATGTTCCTTGTCACCTTTGACCTCCCTTGATATTCAAGCGAACTCTCAACTTATCTAAAAATGCAAATGTTAAATCCAACCTATCTATATGTCCCTCAAACCCACCATAATATCTCATCACAAATGCACACCTAATGCCTCTATATACTTTCATGTCTTAAATCTCCCTACCTGTCTCTAGTGACTTTTCCCCAACTTAATCAAATCACACATACACAAACAGCCTTTTTTACAATAACACAATATCCCCTAAAAATATTTTTAAAATAACATCCATTCTCACAACTGTATTTGCTTTTTGCATGCACAACTCTCAGATTATTAGCTGTAGTACAGAAAAACCCTGCTCCTAACAAGCAAGGCCAAAATTCTTTCAGTGCAATGCAGGTTGAGGATGTGACTTTATTTAAATATAACAGCAAAAGAACAAATTAAATATGGATATTATTTTTCTACAATGAAAGTAAATTTCTAAAATAAATATTAATTTCAAATGTATAATGTCTTGTTGGCTTTTTTTGTTGACAGTAACCCCATTTGGAAAGAATGAGTACCAATAACAAATTTAGTAGCACCTCAATAATGAAAATCTAATATTTCGGTACTAATTCTCTGGAGGTTTGGAAGGGCATTCAAAGTGGCAAGCAGAAACTAAAAGCTCAGCCAGCCGAGACGAGGGTCCAGGGAAAACAGAGGCCAGTGAATCGTGTACCTTCTCAGCCCACTGCCTTCCTCTGCAGTGAATGCAGCAGAGACTGCCATGCCAGAGTGGGACTCCTGAACCACATCAGGCAATGTTTAACATAGAAATGATCACCGCACCGCAAACCATCGTCTTATGAGACGGAAGGCTGCCACCCCAATTTATTTTAAATGTCGACTACAAAAGGGGGCTACGATGTTTAACTAAAACTGTAGTATCCCAAGCATGAACCGTGAACAGCAGATTAATAATACCGTAATAACTTTACTATAATATGACAATAGACAGCTGGGAGCAATTGCAAGGCAGTAATGTGATTGAATGGTCCAGAGGACATTTTAAACTGCATTAGTGAAATTCAAGTGGTTTCTAACCATCATTTGAATCCCAAGATTAGATTATACTCTGAAATCACTGTTCAGTGTCTGTTAATTTATATACAACAGACGTTTCCCATTTTATGTGGAGCAAGACAAGAATTTCACCATCTAACTACAATGTGCTCCATGTCCTTAACAGCAATTTATGAAAACTGAGATGACAAAATTCCCAGGCTTAGTCATTGAAGTAGGAATCATGTCAATCTTTAAGGATAGGTTAAATAGGTCATTGATGTAATGAGGGGTAAAGGAGAAATAGAGTCGGCTCATGGAGTTAGGATCTATGTGGATATGAATTTTGGGGGAGAATATGATCTGGATCGGCTATCTCATGCCCCATGGTCAAGCAACAGCGGGAGTTTTAACTCCAAAGCCTGTGTTTTTGTCATTAACATGTACCTGACAGGCTCAGCTTTCTGCCAGGCAAGGAGCAGGAGAATAGATGGATAGAATGGGTCCAGCCCCAGAGGACATGGTCTAATACCAAACCCAGACAGGAAAGGGGAGTGGGATGGCAGAGGGTATGTATGATCCTTACCACTGGGAAGGCTTCCAATCCCAGGAAAGGTTTGTATGGAGTGAGGGCCTAGTGATGGTACAGTTTGGGAGCTGGAGCATTCCTTCTCCTCCTGGCCCACAAGTAGTGCTGTAAAGGCACTTAGCATCTCCTTGAGGCTTTGATCGTCTCGCTGCAATTGCCGCAGCTGCAAAACTAGTTAAATCCAAGGCTTCCATCTCATTAACATAATTAATCTACCAAGCCATCTACTGGGAGAGTGTTGCTTGGCCTAAATAGCCAAGTGGTTATGGTACTGGGTTTGTAACCCCAAGATCAAGAGTTCATATCTCACCATGGCAAATTATGAAACAATGTAATTTTAGCTTGGCCTAAATAGCCAAGTGGTTATGGTACTGGGTTTGTAACCCCAAGATCAAGAGTTCAAATCTCACAATGGCAAACTGTGAAACATGTAACTTCATCTGAAACAGATAGAAACAGGTTTGTACTCGAAAGAGTATCAAGAGTTCAAATCTCACAATGGCAAACTATGAAACAATGTAACTTCATCTGAAACAGATGGAAACGGGTTGGTACTCAAAAGAGTTACTGGGAGAGTGTTGTCTGCCCTGCCTGATCCCGGCTCAGTCACAACTGGTGGGCAGTAGGTTTTTGCCAGCTTCCTGACAAGCCTGGAATTTTTACCCATTTAAGCTGTTAACTGCATCCAATCCACCTTATTCACCTCATTAAAATTCCCCCCCAATATGTCTAAGTTTACACATAAAGCGGCTCTTGTGCAAGATGTTATCCATAGAACCATACCCAATAAATGCTGGATAAAGGAAACCCTTCAGTTCATTTGACTGCATTCTTCCAGAGTGACAGCTCGGCTCGCTTCCCATTCTATCAATATAACAAGGGTTTTACAGTGCCATTTTGAAACATACTAAAATAAAAAAGTGTCTTGCAAATCCTTTGTCAAAATGCTCATAAACTTTTTCTGTTGTGTTCGAATGACTAAAGTAATGTTAGGGTGAATCCTTATAAGAATGACTTTATACCAGGAGTTTCCATGTTATTGAGCATGTGGGCAACATTGCTACATACCATGGAGCTTGGTGAGCTTTGTGTAAAGTTTAAATCAATATTCCTATCAATTTCCCCATATTTCAGCTACATGTTGTAATAGATCTTTATGTTCTGAATGGAATCTGTTCACGATAAAGGTAATAGTACTAAAAGAAATCCTGTCCAAATCTTCACAACTATGGGGTTCAGAAAAGGCAAGCCAGCGAATAAAAAATACTCGGGCAAAAAGACAGTGAGTTTCCCAGGCTTTATAAACCCAGTTGCCAAGGTTTATAAACCAGATATGGCTTTCAGTCTATAGGGTGCACACATCTTTTATTTACACTAATTAAAAAAAAAAGTTATAGATTTGTAATTATACACCTTTTGTACTGAGCACACTAATGAGCCAAGAAATAATTCGATGCTAACCAATATATTATCGCCTTAGGGACAAACGTTTCACAGCTATCAGAATGGAAGTTGAATACAGCTCACTGAGGTCAAGTGTTGCTGCTTTACCATTTAGTTTTCACATGATTAAAGGACCAACCTCAAAAACTAACTATTTGCATTGGACATCCGATTAATTTTATAGGAACAGGGTTTATAGGCTTTAATTAGATGTTAAGTGCTGCAATTAAAATACCTTGAGCTCTGCAAGTATAGGGAAAAATTCAAAAGGGGGGGAAAGGGTAGTGAATTTCTCCCAGGAGGCTTTATAAAACCTTATAGAAGAGATGGCCTAATGTTTTCTGTGGCAAGGAAGAGGGAGTCAGTTCATAGGTGATGGATTTATGCAACTGAAAAACCAGCCAGCTTCTGAGAATGAGCTGAATATGGGGAGGAAATAAATTACATGCATGAAGGAAGAATTATATTCCTTCACCACTCGAAGTTTTTTTTTCTCCTTTAAAAAGTGAAAGGAATGTGGATGATAGCTGTGTATGGATGGGAGTTTATCTCTCTGCTCAGGTGGGGCTGGTTTAAAATACCCTTACCAAAATAAGTAAAAGAAGTCAAGGTTTTCATAATGATGGTCATCTTGCAATCAAGTTACTGTTAAAAGTCCAGATGACTTAGAGTTCTGGCAGTACCAGGAAAGTCACAAGCCCGACTTCTGTTGAATGATGGAAGATAGCATCTAGCAAGGCTGCTGCCTGTTTTATATCAGCCTCTTTAATGTTTATGAATGCCAGTCAGTGCAAGGAATTACATGCTTTCAGCTGATTCATTATGATTGGTTCCATGAATGGTATTTTTCATATATAATTTCACTATTTCTCATTATACTCATCCCTCACTGAGATAAGTGCAAGAATGCCATCACAACATGTATTTTTGATTAGTCACCCAGATACCCATAACAGCACAGGAGAAAATATTAAAAGCATGCAATATCTCAGATTTATTTTAAAAATTCTAGTTTTCTCATTTGATTTTTGTAATGCGTTGATAGAGTATGGCTCCAAGGGCTCCCCTGCTTCATGTGTCATCCTGCACAATGAGAGTCAGAGATTATTTGATTGGGTGAGATTGCACAGCTATGCTTGATGTCCACACATGCATTTTTCAGCGAAAGTTGACTGGGAGTCAGCTAGTTCCTTACTGATGTGTGTTAGAGTTAGCTGCAGTATTCATGCCACCAATCTAGGCTGAGATCAGCTAACTCAGTAGAGACCAAGGGCTGAATAGGAGGTTCCCGAGTCCCATTCTGTATGGCTCAGTTCTAAACTAGAAAGGCCTTCAAATCAGTTGAATCATACCGGCGAAACAATTAATTGGAGAAAAAGCTTGATATGCAGCATTCAGTGATTCCAAAAGTGAATGGGATGAGGGATATAAACAAGAAGTCTTGTAGTGCTCTGTGAGTAACTAGTCTTGCTGTTACAAATGGACATTTTTGTTTTCTCTACCTTCCAAAATGTGATGTCTATTTAAAAAATAAAATTTGAGCTGTTGTTAAAGATGTGCTACTTCACAATCTTGTCAAGTGTTAATGCTACTTTATATATTTTAAATGAGATAATTAGGATTGTGAAAAAGGACACAAATAATCACATGACTTTGTCTGAAGTTGCTTGGTTGTTCTGTTTGTGATGGAAAAAGTGGGAGTCAAAGGCAGCCAAATATAGTTCACTCTCATGGGGCTGAGAGAACCAAATGGAAAATGGACTCCACGCACAAAGGCTTTTGCAGCCTTGTCTCCTTTTATTGGAAAAATAACAGAGAACCCTCTGCAAAATGTGAACACTACAGCCAAAAAAACCATAGCAGTTAGAATTTATAGTTGTAACTGTAGATACCACAGAGACTGATTGAAAGACTCAACCAGCAATCACATCCTTCAATCAAACATCCTGTCCTCAATCACAATTTGTTCTATTTAACCTGGATTTATTTCTTTAAAAATCATAAAGAAAAATCACAGAAATTAAATAAAAACATTAATAATCATTTTACCTGGTATTGCACATATTTTCAAAAAAACAATTAAATCAATGAATCACTTATAATAAATCACCTAGTTGATGCAGATAAATCAGACTTAAATTGGTGTCACATGATAAAGTGCAGAGATTCCATAAACATCTCAAATAGATTCCATATGCTTCCATTTTACTACTTTTTGCCACTAATTGAAATGAGCCCATTTCTAGTCAAGTTATAACAGTCCAGGAATGTGTTTACCCTTTCATTGCTGACCTCTGTGAACAAAACCCTGGTCCTCCCACTGACCAAAAGCATTGAGTATTTAACCTGAGTTATACTGATTAAAATCATTCTGTGTGACATTAATAACTAATGCGTTAACATGCTCACATGACATTCCTCCATTCTTAAGGCAAAGACGTTAACTTGTTTAAAATATCAGTTTGGTGCCTTTCACTAAAATAACAGACAGTGGAATTCCATATATTAACTAATATCACACAACGTACTTTAAAACATCTTACAATTAAAGCTTTACCGTAGCTCATGAGTTTGAGATGACAAGCGTGTTGCCAGCAGGGTGGCTGATGACCTGTGCCCCTTGCAATTTTACCAACGGGAGCAGCCATCAAGAACACATCAATTCTGAACAGAATTTAAATACTGGAGAGAAAAATATTTTATATCCCAGAATGTTTCTATAAATTACTTGCTGTAAAATTTCTCATACTGACTATTACAAAGTAGAGTTAAAGCCAAGTGAGCATTTAGAGAACATTTTTCAATCAATGTTATTTGAATGATAAATATATTTTAAAAATATAATTAAGCCCCTTGTTCTATGGCCAGGATTTTGCTGCCGCTGCGCTGGGGCGGGCCTGATGCGTAAAGTGGCATGTGGTAATGTGGGGGGCGTGTGTCGTGAGGGCAGCGGGCGTCATTTAGATATTACGTTCAATGGGCGCACACCTAAGGCAGCTACGTGCCTGCCAAGCTGTCAACAGCCTATAAAGGTAATTAAAAAACAAATTAAAGTACTTATCAATGCTGCCCGTCCAACCTTAAGGTTGTCGGGCAGGCGAAGAGCCCAAGCGGCCTTTGCGTTTTTCAGGAAACCTCATCCACGGGCGGGATAAAGTTTCCTGAAGGTTTTACTAAATAAATAAATAACGTTTGCTCAACTCATAAACATGTCATATGAGGGGACATGTAATTAATTTTAACCTTTATTTAAAAAATCTCAATCGGTACTTAATCTCCCTGAGGCACATTGCGATTTCTGTGCTCTTTTGCACATGTGCCGACTCTCCCTCTCCCCCCCCCACCACCCCCCACCGCCCGCAAAGGTAACGCTGAGCGCTACCAGCTGTGCGTCACGCTGGGCAGGCTTTAATTGGCCCACCCACATAAAATAGCAGTGCGGAGCTGATCGCGGGTGGCAATCAGCTCTGCGCCCATCCGCACCCGCTCCCGACCCAACTTTCAGAAAATTCTCCTCCGTGTTAGCCTTAAAGAAAAAAATAATAATTTTCGCTCTGTGTGTAGTCAGGTCAGGAATAATGTGCGTTAGTTGCAGATTAAATTTCCCTCTGGACAATGTGCATTTACCCCAACCTTAAATTAACATATCTTACTGAAGTAGTAAGACATTTCCATTTCCCATTGCAGAATCCTTATGGCCCAGAAATGCTGCTGTCATAATTTCATACTAATTGCCACAAAGGCTGAAAAGTATTTATCCATTTACACAGTGACACAGATCAGGGGCAGGATTTTACAGTCCTGTTTCAATGGGGACTGGGCGGTAAAATGCAGCGGGCCATCATAAATCCCATTGATGGCAGTGGGAATGTAAAGTCCCGCTGTCGTATAATTCTGTCCCAGGAGTGTGATGGAATCCTCTCCACTTGCCTGGATGATTACAGCTCCAACAACACTCAAGAAGCTCAACACCATCCAAGACAAAGCAGCTCGCTTCATTGGCACCCCATGCACCACCTTAAACATTTGTGTCCTCCGCCACAAGTGCACAATAGAAGCAGTTGTGTACCATCTACAATTTGTGCTGCTGCAACTCACCAAGGTTTCTCCGGCAGCACCTCCCAAACTCATGACCTTTACCACCTAGAAGACCAAGGACAGCAGATGCATTAGAACACTTCCACTTGCAAGTTCTCCTCCAAGCCACACACCATCCTGACTTGGAAATATATAACTGTTGCTGCTGGGCTAATTAACTGCATCTAATAATAGCCACATATTAGAATAGCACAGGCTCTATTCTGGAATGGGACTAGCTGCTCAGTTTCAATAAGATCTGACTCTTATTTCAACATCAAACTTGCGACCTATAAAAACCATAACTAAGTGCCTTCCTATGTTTTCTTTCACATGATCTTTACCTGCCTTTGGAAGACTTGACTGAATTAAACTTTCAGTTTTAGCAAAAAGCAACATTGCACTAAATCCAAGTTTTGTAATATTGGCAGGATCCTATAAAGCTGAAAACACTATCCAATTGGGAAAAGAGAGGTATAATGGGATCTAGTGACAGGAGGTTGGAACTGAGCTAGCCCTCATTAAAAAGGACCACAAGTTTCTGCGGTTGGCTCCGGATGAGTTGTCAGGGCTGATACACCTAAAGAGCCTTATAAAAAAATAATGGGCTGAATCTTTCAATGAGCGGCAATCACCATCGGGTTGTCGCTCTGCTCCTAGTTACTCACCTTGCACTGGAGATCCACATTTCTCACCTCAACTTTCGAACCGGGCCTGCTGAGAAATGTAGACCGCATCTACTCCTGGAGACCTCCCCTCAGAGCGTAGGAGCACTGTGGGAAGCCAGGTCATGGCCCCTTTTTATGGTACCAGCTGCTGTATGTTGGCAAGATACCCCAGAGCCACTTTGACAAGCTATGGCGAGAAGGTAAGTGGGTGAAGAGGTATGGTGGGTGAGCAGAGCGGGATGGGGATAGTCAGGGGGTCAGGTGGTTAGTCGGGGTGAGGAGTAAATGGAGTTTGGGGTTGACGGGGGGTGTTTGGGGGGGTGTCAGGGGGGTAATCGGGGGTTTGGGAGTAGTTGGGAGGGGCAGAGAAGTCAGGACTGGGTCTTAGTCGAGGTGGGGAGTAGTCAGGGGTGGGCAAGTGTGGGTAGTCAGGGGTGGTGGGGCAGTCTCGGGTGGGGGTGTAATCTGAGGTGGGATTGTTTAGTTAGGGGGAGTCATGGGAGTCGTCAGGGGTGGGGAGGGTAGTTGGGCTGGGGTGTATTTGGGGGAGTGGTGAGGTAGTCAGGGAGTGGGGTGGGTAGTCAGGTAGTGGGGTCAGGAAGGCAGTTGGGAGGTTGGGGGGTCTGTAGGTGTTCCCATTGCCCCCCTTTTAAATAGCTCTTGGACTTCAGGGTTTATAAAGGACAAAATTACACAATCACAGCGTTTGGCTCAACCAAGATTTTGATGTTTTATTGAACCCACTGATATCCCAATTACAGGTGCTTCTATGATTGGTTAAAATAACACAGGAAAAACCCTAAAATCAAAACAATCTGTCCTCATTGCAAAACCTCCTGCGGCTGGCTGAAATTGACACCCCAATTCCCAGCTAACCCAACCCAAAGTCACCACGACTTGGGTTTAAAACTTACAAAATACAGGCAAAACACTTATGTCTTGTCCTGAAATCCTTACAAAACCCTCAGACCAATATCACAATGATTTGGCTGAAAAAAACACTTACAGATTACTGGCAAAACACTACGCTTTCATCCTAAAACCTTACAAAACCCTCAGATCAACATCACCTCGATTCGGCTGAAAACAGTTACAATTTCCACTATGGCTGGTCTGTCTGGTGTTTATTGTAGGCCTTGAGTCAAGGTGACCAGCCCTGACCCTTCGTCCGACAACAGCAAAGAACTCTGACACGCGCTTCTTTTATAATAATTCAGCTCAAACATATTTCCTGTAGTTAGCACCGATTAGTTTATTCCGCGCATTGTTCCCAATGAATATGATCAAATCATGCTGGCTGAAACAGTACAGGGTTTTTCCATGGGAGATATATCCCAGAAAAATATTATCAGTTCTCATTGTGTGAAAATTTCTCCTGCTGCTTGAGGTAACACAGTAATAGCACCTAGATCTTGAGTTGAAGGAGGTTTGAATGACCCTATTCCTTTCCCTGAGAGGATCCAATTGTAGTACTGGTTGAGTGTATTGTATTGATAACATGTTCCTTGTGCCATTGTGTTGGATGACCAGATTCTTAACTGGGTTAGTCAATGGCAGGTAATGGCATTTCCCTGGTACCATAAACACTCTGATAGCAGTCAGTCAATGTCAAAACCCTTTTGATGAGCCACTATTTTTTAGTGTCAGAATTAACCCTTTGCTGCCCAGCCCTGTGCTATTGGCTGCGACTGGCCATTTGTATTTATAGTTCCAAACATGGGGTCAAAACATATCCTCGTGGGTCTGGATTTTTTATTCCATAAATTTCCCAGTCGGAGGGATCCCACAGGTCAGGAGGGTAGTTGGTGGGTGGTGGTTTAGTTGGGGTGCCAAGGGAGTAGTCAAGGGGTCGGGAGGGTAGTTGAGGCATTGGGGATAGTCGGGGAATTGGGAGGGCAGTCAAGATCTGGGGTAGTTGGGGAATGGGGAGGGTAGTTTGGGCTAGTCTAGTGGGGAATCAGGAGGTCAGTAGTATAATTACACAGGCATTAGAACTGGTTTTAATCCTTCTAACTTTTCCTGGGTAACTGTTCTGCAAAGTGAGTCGGAACCATCCAATGTCTCTGAATTTAAGTCTGAGTTTCAGAGGGTTCCAGGTGCAGGGTAATTGCCCATCGGAAGTTGAAACCTCCCAGGCAATTCCTGTGTCGTCATTATATGGGGACTTCCAAGGGGTCCCCCAGCACATCTCCCTGGGTAGCTCTGGGGTACAACAATCTAGAGGCCGGAAGATCCAGACCAATATGAATTGGCTCACTTGCTCAGAAGGCTGACCGGAACATTGTTAAGATTGGGGTATCTGGATAACCCCTATCCATTGTGCAAACAAGCACGAATTTGAGATTCCAGGAGAAATTAGACAGGCACATCTCACCCATGCTAGTAAGGTACCCTCCCAATGAATATTCTAAGTCTAGCAGGGAACTACTACTTCCTTAGTAACTCCAGAAAGACACTGCACTCCTCAAATGGAAACCCACGAAACAAGGTAAACACTTTACCAGTGCAGAAGATGTAATTCTTCTGTGTGATTACAATATGAGAAGTGATGTGAGGATATGGAATCATTAACACTTGTGTTCAGTTCTTACTGAAGAGAAAGAAAATAAGATGGGGGAATATTTTGCAGTGATGCTAGGTGGCCTTTTGAGGTTAAGTGCTCCTCCGCAAGGAATGTCAGCACAGAACCATTCTCGTGGCCAAATATTACACAAAATAAACATTGCTTGAAAAAAAGAGAGCAAAAAAAAAATATCAGCAGTAACCCTGATTGCCATCTGAAATTGGGATTAAGTAACATAAATTGCTGACAGTTTCACTGTTAGAGTAAAGGCTATTAAAGCTTTGAGTGAGCTTTAAATGTTTTCAATGAACCTCCCCCATTCCCAACTCCACCACCCAAAGTTCCACATTTTTATCCAACATGACCACAGGGACTATGGAGGCATTCTGGGATCATGCACTGTTTCTATGATCCTGCTTCATAATAAACAGCCTCCTTTCATTTATGATGCACGGAACAGTGGAGTTTTGGACTTCAGTGTTTGAAGACATTTGTTAGTATTTCACACGTTAACAGGCTACAAAAATCAAGTCATAATAGCAAGGGGAGGAATTTTATATGAACTATGAAAACATTGGCTGCAAAATCCAGCCTATAGTGTTGGTAATTTTGGCAGTATGGGTGCCATTTTAGTGTCAAAATGGTGTCTGCACTGCACTCGCTTACTTGGTGTGTCTTGGCTCCTGCTGAGGGGTGCAGCCACTCCACAGCATGCTCACTGCTGGAGAATGATCATTTTAATTAGCAGGCAGCACAGAGTTTGCATGCTGCCTGCATTATTTTGAATGGTCATGGGTCATGATCCCTGTACCCAATTTTAGGGGCTGTCCAATTTTGCCCCAATAAATGCACCTGTTCTAAGATCAAGCACAATTTAAATAATTTCATGAGAAGATAACACAATTCTTACCTCGGTGCTCAAATATCCTCCAGGCAAACCTTATAGGCTACTTTTCAATATTTTGGTGACACAAATTAAATGTTTTCGACCAGTTTGCCGTTGTAATCATCCCATCAGTCTTAAATAGAGTCTGAAGTGAAACAGCAAGCAGTACCTCAGAGTTATCCAGGGCCAGACCTGAACCAAGCAGATTACTTCAGCCCAGCTTGTGAACAAACTCCTTGTCAGGACACTAAATAGGGAAGGTCCGGACAATTAACGTACACCAATCCTATGTCAGACCAGTTTAACATGTCTAACATGATGCCAGAGTGGGTTCTGTCAGAAGACAAGAGAGTTAAACTCAGGATAAAAATTTAAGGGAAGAATAACAATAAGGAAATTAACATAAAAACAAAAAAACTGCGGATGCTGGAAATCCAAAACAAAAACAGAATTACCTGGAAAAACTCAGCAGGTCTGGCAGCATCGGCGGAGAAGAAAAGAGCTGACGTTTCGAGTCCTCATGACCCTTCGACAGAACTTCTGTCGAAGGGTCATGAGGACTCGAAACGTCAGCTCTTTTCTTCTCCGCCGATGCTGCCAGACCTGCTGAGTTTTTCCAGGTAATTCTGTTTTTGTTAAGGAAATTGACATGTTGCATCTCTGCTCACCAGGGTGAGGGATTGTGTTTTCACATGAAAAGAACTAAAAAGGGGCAGAAAAATGCATTGAAATAGGAGAATAAAACACCTCTTAGATATTTTTAAATATATACTTCCATTACTGACTTACAAATTATACTAGAATAAACTAATGGATAACGAGCAGTTTAAGACTGATTGTGGGTGGTAGTGCCCTAACGAGTCCGAATCATAATTGAAACATTAGAACTGACGTTTAAGGGGATCGGTTTGACAACAGCAATTTCTTTGTAGGTGGTCTTTAAAATAGATTTAGCGAATTATAAATTTGTCCTAATTTGGTAAATGCTCCACTTATTTCTTCACTCACTATGAAGGGTATGTTGAGGATGAAGGAGAAAGCACCTTCCATGATCTCAGGACTTTCCAAAGCCCTTCAAAGTGTATTAAGTGCTTTTGATGCAGGAAACATGGTAGCAAATGTGTGCACAAAAAGACCCCACAAATAGCGGTGAGATTAATGACCTGATAATCTGTTTTAGTAATGTCCATCCCAGAAGGGAAAAAGCAGTTTGGACCAGTACTCTTATTTCCCAGTTTATACTGGTTTTTCCTTTTGGGATAGAAGACTAAATACTGGTCGGGGGACCAGGCAAAACTTCTCCACTTTTCCTTGAATGGTGCCATGGGATCCTGTATGCCCACCCGAGATGGCAGGCAGCACCTCAGTTTAATGAATCATCTGAAAGATGGCACCTCTGACAGAGCAACATACCCTCAGCACTGCATCGGAAGGCCCAGCCTAGATTATTGCTCAAGTCTTTTGAATGGATTTGAACCCATGAGCTGCTGGCTCAGAGGAGAGAGTGTTACTAAAGTGACAAGCCTGACACCCTATAATGAGGGCTGACAAAGGGTCTTCGATCTGAAACATGCCTTGTTCCATTGTTGCTGCCAGAACTGTTGAGTATTTCCACTATTTTCCATTTTGATTATATCTTATAATGTATGTATATTTGTGCTGTTTTTCTCTAACAAATATTTAATTTTAAAAATTGCAGGACATTAATTCTGCTAGGGCATCCTAACTGAAAGTAACCTTTGCAATTTTCAATAGCAAACACAGCTCGTAAGTGGTTAAATAGGCAACACCTCCACATAACCTAAATGGACTATATTTTCTAATCATGACAAATATCATGCTTTCAAGGTAAAACAGATGAATGACCTGTGTAGTCACATTAGTTTAGGCAACCTATTAATTTCCATGACATGTTCTCTGACTGTCATATTTAATTGCACTAGGTGTTCATGTAGCTGACAAAATATCAGGAACAGCTCCAAGAAGCACCACTGAAAACTACCATTACCCAGCAACATTTTAAAGGCAAATGGATCTATCTGTGCCACAAGCTTTAATGCCCCAAAATGCATTCATCAATCATAAAGGGGACTTAAGCCCCCAGTGATTGAGTCATTGTACTTCTCACTCGTCTCTCCACTTAATTACCACAAACATTTCTCAGTTGCTAATTGTTATTCCTCTAGTCAGAACAATTGGTAATTTACTTAGACCAGTTGGGTTGCCATGACATCTTTTTCCTGCAACGAATAATGGGTAACTCCTGTCCCCATTTCCTGTGAGATAATTCTTTCCCCTCCAATAACCTTTTTACTAATAGGTTAAGATCCTGCCCTTTGACCCACCTATCTTATCAAAGTAATAAAACTAATGTCACATGAGTGAGGCTTGTAGAGGAATTACTGTAAAGTATGATTTATATTTCAAGTCTTTGTGCAGCTTCTTTATGGCCAAATAAACCCGGAGTGGGGAATGGGGGAACTGATGACTTCAGTGAGATTTGATGATTTTACAGGCTGCTGTAAAAGTGACACAAATATATTTCACATTATGAATTCTAAATAAAACTTTTTACCCTGAGAATTGATCAAGGAAAACAATGTTATGACAACCCAGGTGACTTAAGTGAATCAATGCACGTAGGTTTTTTGGATAAGTGGAATAGGCAACAATAATAGAGTGAAGAGGAGTATGAGTAGCATAAGAACAAGAATTATTTAATTATTTCCATTTAAATTCACATGTATGATTGCAGCCACATTAGAAAGCTTGTGGGTGGGTAGATGAGGCTGAGCTTCTGCAAAGCTAGGGTTTGGGTTTGAATTAAGTCATGAGAGTGCTAGCTTGCTCTGCCTTAAGGTTATGTTTCTAAGTGATATGAGCCATGGTCATCTCAAGTCTGAACCCAAAAGATGCTGGCTTATATTTAAGGCTAAGATAGATGATTTGGTCCCTCAAGGAATCATAGGATATGTGGAGTGGTTGAGAAAGTAAAGTTGAGGCAGAAGATCAGCCACAATCATGTTAAATGACAGAACAGGTACAAGGGGCTGTATGGTGTACCCCTATTCCTATTGTTATGTCATGGGAAGAGGGGCAAAAATGACTCCCTTACCTTACCACTCCAAGTCTGACCATAACAGGGTTTTTCTTTGTGAATTTGTAAAGGTGAAGGTATTTATTCACTGTCTTAACCATTTATGTGCTGATCACAAATAAACTAGTCTGGCAGGCTTTCTTGAGTTTAGAACAAGCAGGGATTAATTTTTATTGAGTGAAAAACCCACCTAGGTAATGATGTAAAAATATTTCAAAATGTAAACACATGTTCAACATTTACATCCAGTCACACATAAGCATGCAGAATTACAGGTTATACAGTAGGTACTTGCTTTCTTAGCCAAATTAAAAAAATCCATGCTAAGAGGTTAAAAAAAAGTTCACTGTTCATGAGTCCTTTTCTGGTATCTGTGGCAGCAGCAGATTTTTCTCCATGGTGGTCTTGAGATTCCAGGAGTTGAAGCCCATGTAAAACCGCAATTGCCGGAGTCAACTTCATTTTTAAAATGTAATCCGTCTTTTCCAGAAGTCGGTGATTTGTGCACCTGAGGTTTCTTTCGATGATGATTCACCATCTCTGTGCTGGATTTTTGAACTAAACAGAGATAGGGTCTTAACTTGGGAGAGAATGGAAGAAGGAAAGTAATAATGCCTCCTTGGCAGGTTCATTCTAGACTATCCCATTTTAGCAGCTTGTGTGCTATATTCAAAGAGATTTTAAAAATGGTTATTCTAGTCACATGAGCTCTCTCCCCATAGTGATTTCAGAAGTTATTTGCTTAGCTTATGTATGAACAGACTGTGACTATTGTTCCATGGCCAAAATGTCCCAGCCATTACCTTCTGAATGATTCATTATCTATCTTGATGAGATAGAAAACATATCTTTTTATATAGCTATTAACCTGGAAGACTTTCTGTCTCAGCTTGGGAGGTAGCTTTATAGAAATGAAACTGTTTCAGTAGATTTTTTTGAAGTAGTTCTTGACATCAGCAGGTATGAAATTCCAGAAAACTGGTCAACTGGTAATACTAGACATCAGGTGATTTGCGGCATCCATCTTAAGTCATTATCTTCACTTGCTTTTTAAAAGTCCTTTTCAAACAGTTCAATGTATGTTTGATCAGCTGATAAAATTAAAGATTAGTACCACTTATGCACAATTCACATCATCGTGACACTCTTTCTTACATTCTTAAGGCTTCCCTAACAAATTGGGCAATTACAGTTAGGAAGAAGGCCAGAGATAGAAAATGGAAGGGTAGTACTGGTTCAGAGAAGCATTCTCTTCAGAGGTTGGAGTTGAAGCACAGATTTGACAGCAAGGAATAAAAATCACATTTAATCTATCTTGTGCCTAAACTATGAGTTTTAAATGCTTAGGCTGTGTGCAAAGGAGAAAAAGTCCATAATCCACAATAACCCCTCTGATGGGACCTGTGCCTTTTTGTGGGCTATTTTCACTAAATGTTTATCAGCCGCTCATAATTGTTGCAAAATGAAGCTGTTTAAAGGACATGCTCCTACAAGGGAAACATTAACAATAGCATCCCATTAACTTTAAACAGGAAAAGGATGAGGATGAAGTCATTGCTGAAATTCATGCAAGGACAATCATTCTCATACATTTCACTAGCGGTCATTGAGAGTTTCAAGTATCAATCAAGAGTTATAATCCCTGCTCCAATATTTCAGGTACTTTTATGAAATATAAAAACTACTATTTTGCATCATTTCTTAAGAGGCCATGATTAAAAAGGTCAGTCACAAAAACACATTATGTTACAATATTTATTTGCTATTAATTTTTCAAGTTTAATCTTTTGCTAATTTGGAAGTTTGGCTCTCTTGTATTTCAACAGAGGCATTAATTTTGTTTTATGTGTACAGACAAACATATTGTTACAGTCAGTGGAGAGATATGGGATAATTTCCAGACTTTTTTCCCACCTCTCAACTGACTGCAGCAAAATGTATTTAGAGAAGAAATGTTTTAACCCCTTGAGTGCTGTGACTTTTAAGAACAGGCAAAACAGGCTTTCTTGTAAGTTTAAATCAAAAGAAAGGATTATTGTTTATTTTCACAACACACAAAATGTAATTGCAACAAAACCTACACCTCACACACACACACACACAAAAACACAAGAAAAGATGATTTATAGAGATGCACCATGCACTTAGATGACTTAATGGGTATAAAAAGAAATCACTTCGATTATCAGTCCTCAGGATGATTGTTGAAATGTTGCAGATCTGAATGATTCTCCCTTGGTTTACTGAACACAATGGAGATTTGGAGTTTCTGGTTTTCCAGTCAAAGCTGTGTTTGAGCTTCTGTCCTGAAGATATATTTCTGCAGGCAGAATGAATCAGGTCCACTTCTCTGTCTGTGGGTGACTTTTGTAGGCAGGGTTGTTCCTTTTCTTGGGTGAGATTATCTCCATCTGTGATCTTTATCCAGTCTGCCTGATCTGAGTTGTTCTTGGAATAATAGGACCTCTGCTACCTCAAGCCAGTTTCTGTCATGTGACCATGGAACCAATACTCCCATTATCCACACAAATGATACAATGGCATAAGGCATCAAATAGGGAATTAATGAGGGCCACTACACTTGCTTGTGATAAGGTAGTTTCCATCACCCCCATCTTTGTGGGATTTCAAGTTTGCAGACACCAAGTCTACAGTGACTACTGTATTTCAGTTTCTATAATCATCCAGACAATAGTAGCTGTTAACTCCAAAGGTGATCTGTTGTATTCCGATGTTTCTTCAATGGGTGGACGCCAAAAGATAATTTACATTTTCATGACTTTCCAGAGACAATTCCAGACATGAGTTAGTCCTTGTTGGTGCAGAAACCATAAAAAGGTCAGCTGAACCAACTCCATCCCCTCAACCCACAGGAGTCCATTTTGTCAAAGTAAAATGCCTATATTCTATGCTGATTTTTAAAAGTAAAAAAGTCAGTTGTTTTCATATATTCACAGGCACATGACATGAGCATAACAATATTCCATGTGTGTTTCATCTGCTCTTTCTTTCTTTTCTGTTTTTAGGCTTTCTTCCAGCAATCAGGAGGTGACAGATGCCCTGTTCAGGATAGTGCATCAATTTGCCCAATTCTGCCTGGATCCCAAAAGCCAGACTGCAAGAGCATTGGGTTTTTCAGCTGTCGCATGTTTCCCTCAAGTGCAAGGTGCTATTGACTGCACACATGTGGCCTTGACAGCTCCCTAGCATCAGCCAGTCATATATATCAACAGGAAAGGTTTACAGTCTTTGAATGTGCAGCTGATATGTGATCAGGGAACACAAATCCTGCATGTTTGTGCTTGGTTTCCAGGAAGCTCTCGCAATGCCTACATTCTGAACCAATTCCAGGTACCATGGGTTTTTGAAAGACCTCAGCGATCGCAGGGCTGGCTCCTTGGGGACAAGGGATATGCCCAGAAATCCTGGCTGATGATACCAATTTGTCTTTCGCAGAGTACCACTGAGGAGAGGTACAAGGGCCACCATTGAGCAGACAATAGATTGCCTAAAGATGAGGTTCAGATGTTTGGACTACTCAGGTGGGGCTCTCCAATATTCACCATAGAGAATGTCCTGGGTCATCGTTGTCTGTTGTGCCCTGCACAACCTCGTACCACAAGGGGGAGATGTGTTGACTGAGAGAGACATGGAGGACTGAGGATGAGGTTTCTGACTATGACGATGGTGAAGGTGTTAGCGATGGTGAGGCTCAGGACATCGCTGAGACACATGAAGAGGCCACTGCAAGGGCATGATTCTAGGCAGAGTAAACTGCCAAGACATTTCCTTTACTATTTGGTTTTCTTCTGCTGGCTGGCAGGCCCCAGCTCCTTTTTGGTAACAGATATTATACTTTGTTCTAATGTACTTTGATTTATGATGGCGGAATTAAATTGCACGACTTAACTCTTTTGCCGGTGGTTTAATCCTTTGCATGCACCAACCTGTGTTGATATACAGAGCCCTGGTGCTAAATGTGCACATTAGAACCTGCAAAGCACTCCATTCTCCCATGACCTCGGGCAATTGTAAGTGGAAATGAGATTTTTTCCCATGCCCTCAAAGAGTCTGTAGGCATGGAAACTTGGAAGCAATATCAAATCATACCTTGGCAGGGATGCATCCATGTCACCCTCACACCTGCTCCCAGTGGGGGCAGACCTTGCAGAGAGCTACTTTATGTGGAACCAGATATATGGGTGCACAGGGAGGAGCAGCGTGAGAACACCATTTGGTTTCTTGAGATCACTCCTCATTGATCAGGGAAGATCGTTCTCTTGCCCTCCGATCGCCACTCGCCCATTGTAAACCCATGTCCCTTGACAACTTAATCATCCTGAAAACTTTCAAGGTTACTCTGGAGTACACTCACTGAGAGTGCCTCACCTGTGCTATGGGTTGCTGAGCAGCAAGTTCTTCGGACCCTCCAATTGCAGAGACACCTATGCCTCAACCCTGGATGGCTTCAGTATTAGTGTGAAACTGTGATCCCTCATTGTGGACACTCCAGGCAAGGTAAACATGTTTCCTAAACAAAAACAGAATTACATGGAAAAACTCAGCAGGTCTGGCAGCATCGGCGCAGAAGGAAAGAGTTGACGTTTCGAGTTTTCCAGGTAATTCTGTTTTTGTTTTGGATTTTCAGCATCCGCAGTTTTTTGTTTTTATACACATGTTTCCTGTCTGAACCTGCAGAGCCTTGTTAGAGCTGCTGGTGCTTCACATGGATAGCCTCACAGTCCTCAGCATGGTCCAGCACACAGGCCAATTGTAGTCCCTCTCACCTCAGGAACTAAGACCCTAGTCCCTCATTGGGGCTAACCTTTTATGCAAGGCCTACTGCAACCCTTGGTAAGGAAATGAGCAGGCCAAATAAATCTCTATCTGAGATTTCACAAAGGCTTCAGTCAACTGCACACACAGACACCTCTTTAATCCGACACTCAATCCCTTTTGCAGTCAATGCTAACTTGTTCATGGCCTCCTTATTTGCAGTCTTCACCTGCTTATTTGCCCAAAATGACAAATCACAAAGGACGTGCCCAGCACAGCTTTCTCCAAACATGTCTAGTTTTCTACTGTTAAGGAGCCTCACTCCTTCAACACTGAAACTGCATCTGCAGTGTTCCTTGCCACTCACAGAACATGTGGGTACCCTTGGGTAGTCCTTGCATCTACCCTTAGCTCACATCAAAGCAACAGCACCAGGAGCGGTAATGACCTCACTGAACACTGAGCAGATACCAGCTTAGAACATGACGAGCTGCAAATAATGGCTTGGATGCTGCGTGCCGACTCACAAAAGATGGCCAGTCCTTAATCATGCACATGTAGGATTATCAAATAATCACTACGTTGGTAACGTGAGAGTACTGAATCCACAGGAGTTCCTTATCAGACTCTAATGGGGACACAAATTCCACACTCTTAAACACCCGTGATCATTGAAGCAATTAACAGCAAGATGGAATCCAGGGCTCTTCCAACCTGCGCCAGTGAACATATATTTACAAGTGCCAAAAGTATATACAATGATTGTATATCTCTGTCACCCATGTGCCTTCAAAACTGCTTTCTTTTTCTTTTTCTATTACTATGCCTGGGTGCAGCCCCGAAATCCACAGCTGAGGTTGAGGCAGCCTGCTGACTGCTAGGCCCTGTTGACTGACTTTGGCGGGCATCCTCGGTGACCCGAGGCTGAGAGGCCCCCGGCCTGCTAAGGGTCTGCTGCCCAGGTGCAGGTCCACCCTCCTCGGCTGACCTGTAGGAGGCGATGAGGTCAGTGGCAGAGGGGAGGTGGAACAGCAGGTCACCCTCGGAGTGCATTGCGCTGAAGCCCCCGGATGCCTGTCTGGCACTCCCTCTCCCTGTGTGTGGCTAATGGCACTTTCCTACTCCTTGGGTAGAAAGGAGACCTGGATGGAGGTCGAGGTGCCCCATCCCCCTCTCGCCTAGCCACTGCTGCAATGCGCCCATGGCTAGAGCGATGGAGTGCAGGCCTGAGCAGAAATCCGGCAGCCACTGTGCGTTCTGCTGGAACTGGGTCTCCAAGGCAGCCACCATCCTTTTCCACTGAGGTAGCCAAACGTTTGCATGTTGGAGCCATGACATTAGACAGAATGTAGACGGATTCCTCCAGCCTTCGATCCAGTGTGCGCACGGCATCTGGCATCTCCGCCTGATGTTTTCCTGTCTGATTTTGCACCTCCAACATGTCTCTTATGGCTGATTCCAGAGGCACGCATCTGCATGGAGCTGAGCAGGGGCCTGGACTCCAGCAGCCTACAAAGTGTCAGAGACCCTGGCTGTCACTTCCTCTGTAATCCATGGGCCCGTGTCAGTGATGTACTCACCAGATTGTGGCCCCCAAGCCTACTCTAGAACATACAACCATTGAAGTGAATGTCTCTGCACTGGTGGAAGGTGCAGGTGAATGCCGTGACAGGGGTTTGGGGCTGGTTCGGTGGCTGTTCTCCAATGAGGACCTCCCGCTTTTCTTGCTAATACGGGAATGGAGAAAAGAAAGATTCAGTGGATCCCTAAGCAGGCTTCCTTATTAAAGCAATGTCTCACCCAGTCAGCTTACTGGGGGCGTCCTAACTCACCTTCAATGCAGGCATGATGCTGTTTCTCCTTGGCTAGCTTGATGGCCTCCTTGTCCAACATGTGATAATTCTGATGTCCCTCCTGTTGTGTGAGGTCTTATCCTGCAGAAAGACAGAAGGATTGAGTGTCACTCCAGTGGGTGCTTGAGTAGTTTAGGAGCATGCATCCCTATGCCAGCTCCTAAGTCTTCCCCAGTAAGTGATTAACAAGCAGGATGTCCTTCAACCAATAGAACCAATTAGAGCCAGGGAAATTCTCTGGGGATCCGGGTGTGATTTCCACCATGGCAGAAGATGAAATTTGAATTCAATAAAAATCTGGAATTAAAAGTCTGATGATGACCACAAAACCATTGTCAATTGTTGTAAAAACCCATCTGGTTGACTAATGTCCTGTACGGAAGGGATCTGCTGCCCTTACCTGGTCTGGCCTACATGTGACTCCAGACGCACAGCAATGTGGTTGACACTTAAATGCCTTCTGGATAGGGCAATTAGGGATGGGCAATAAATGCTGGCCTAGCCAGGGACCCCCACACCCCATGAATGAAGAAAAAGAAACATTAGGACCATGAAGTGGCCAGTACACATTCAGTGCACATATCCCATCTGCTGCTGTGTCCTGCAACCTAAACTCCTGTCTGACATCCTTGTGCACTCACTCACTTACACTGCCTGATAGGAAGATAGGAACATATGGAGTAGGCCAATCGGATGCCCTTATGAGTGTGACTTTGCAGTGTGTAGGCTATGCCACTTACCCTGGCAGAGCAGAGCTGGTCATTCATCCTTTTTCTGCACTGCTGGGCAGTTCTTTATCTTTAAAGACCTTTAAACATACCTGCTTTGCAGCAGCTAATGCTGTAAAAAGGGGACGTGGCTTCACTTGCCCCCATTTTGCTGCCCTGCACGGAAGGTCTCGGGAACCCGTTGCACTGCATTTTTCTCAGCAGGCCCGAGTCAGAAGGTCGGCCAAGAAATGTGCAGCTCCCAACTAAAGTAAGTAAAAGGGAGCAGAGTGGTAGTCCGACTGTGACTGCCACTCCTTACAAGCTCTGGCCCATTTTGTTTACAGACAAGCAGACTAACTAACAGGGGTGAAAACATTAACTCGCCCACCAAATTAGCTACTCTGGCATTCAGTACATTCCTAACTTCCAAATGCTAAGGTCAATGCAGTGAATATCATTAGTAACAATGACATCAACCAGTTGGCTTGATGAACGAATAGGCAGTTCATTACTTTGATGACTTACATACATTAGACAACAGCTTTAGACTTAAGTGTGGACTTCATGCAAGAAACATTCTGCTGCTGGTCAACTGGAAATCGATATATAATTCCCTCCCCTCATGGCAAGGTTGATGGCATTTGAGGGGTGGGCAGGCATTTAATTGGACCTCATCCGCTGCCATCGGAATTAACCCAGAGGTGGGCAGGGGGCTCGCCACGTAGGGAGCACAAAAGCAAGCCCAAACAGGGGTCCCTCATTCAATGGCACTGAATGCCTGCTGAGAGCCACCCCCTGCCCTTGCTGCTGATCCCCCTCACTCCCCTCAACCCCCTTCCCTGAGACCAGCACCCCACAAACCCCCTCCCGCCATCACTCACCTGTGGCCTGGGATCCAGTGACAATACCAGGCCTTGGGTGGGTGGTGTACCACGGCAGCCACCGCATCCCTGGGGCCGCTGCCATTCAGTTGAGCTCCTGGCCTCAGACTTCTGCCCATGGGGAAGGTCCACCATGGTCCAGTTAAGTGCCTGAGTGGCAATTAATTCAATGGGCCTTCCCGGAAAGAAACAACGCAAGGTTCTCGCCGGCTCTTCAGCTGGCAGGCGAGACCCCTGTCGCCTCCATTAAATACTGCCCTCTGTGCCCATTTGCCTGCCTGAATCAGCTTGCAGGCAAGACAGTAAATGGACACCCAGTGCTTCCACCATAAACTGCTGGGAGCCTGTGGCAACATTTTGTTTAAATGGGGAAAGAGAAATTTCAATTACGATTAATTTTTTTATGGATTCAAACAAAATGTGGTCATAGCATGAAGGTAAGAAGTTTCTGATATTTTTCTTCAGTCACGATAACTGAGATATTAATAATTTTAATGTATCAATTGATATCTAACAAGTCCTTGTATTCATCCACTTCCCAGGAGAGACAGAATATGCTGTAGGTATTGAACCATGCTTGGCAGTCACAGGGAACAATTCTCATTTAACAGACAAATTTATTGATTACTTGTTTGGTAGATTAGGCAAATTATAACAGGGTGCAGAGAGAGGAATAATGTAAAGAGAAATAGTAGATATGTTGATCCTGGTGGTGGTGTATAGCACAACGGCGTTCTGGGAGTGTCAGGGTCTCATCATAGCCCCATTCACGCTCTTGAAATGAATGGTTAAACAGCTGATGGATAACATTCCATCTGTAGTTAAAAATAGCACATTGCTGGGACTTTTGCTTCTATGGGCAAATCCAGGTGGCAACACTGTTAAGGTGAAAGTTATTGTTAAGTTTAACAGTGAAGAAATCTGAATATGAACCTTTGCATTTTGCCACATTACCACTGTACAAGTAAAGCTTGATAGAGTAAGGCCATTCAGCCAATCTCACTCAGCCAATCACTTAAACCAGAGGTCCCAAGCTTGAGGATGTGTCCCCTTGATTGTGGGGGCGGGGAGGGGGGATGGGTGTGAGGAAATTTGTTGTGGGGGTGGGGGGAGGGGTTGCGGAGCTGGCATGAAGAGGTTATAGTGCAGGGTTTAAGAAGGATGGGCTGAGTTAAAGGCAAAGTTTTGATGTCCACTTGTTCTGCCTCCTGCAAAAGCACACGACCAGTTCAGGTTGATCCATGCAACTTTGCTTCCTTACTTGATAGGTGTCATCTGTGGTTCGGCTGATAGAAATCTTGCCTCTGAGCCTAAAGATTCTGTGTTCAAAACTCACTCCAGAAACTTGAGCAGAGAATCTACCCTGTCACCTCTGTGCTGAGGGAGTGCTACATTGTTGGAGTTGATGCTATAGGCCCCATCTTCCGCACAGGTGGTATATGAAAGATCCTACGACATGAATAAGAGATGCGGTATTATCCCCAGTGTCCTGGCCAACATAAATTTCTCAACCAATATCAATAATGAAGATTATCTGATTGTTGTTGTATGTGGGACCTTGCTGCGCACAAATTGTTTGCTGTATTTCCTACAACAGCGATTAGTTTCCATTGGCTATAAAGCTCCTGAAGTCATTATGAAATGCAAGTCTTTCTCTTATTTCCTTATCTTTGGATAACTGCAATTTCCTTGTCTGCCTATGCATTGCCTTACTTTCTCCCTGCCTTTTTTAAATTGAAAGGAAGTTAATGCAATTCATAAGATTCAAGACGGATCCTCTTTACACAATTGCATGTACTGTGCAAAGACATATGTTGTTTATTTTTCCAGTGTTATTTCATAAGGAAATGTGGTTGTTTACTGAATGACTCCATTGGATGTTATATTGATATGCTAGAGTTATAGCTTTAAAAATGAACAGATGTATGCTCTGAACACACTGGTCAGTATGAAGCAGGCGCAGCTATTTATCTTTATATTTGTCTTTATCATGGCTCCGCAGTCTTGATTTGTTTGCCAACATAACGTTTTTTTTAATGGTTCGAATTCTTTGTGTATATCTTTTCTCTGCTTTGCTTAGCTAATTTTGTGTTCTTTTAACACCTTCTATTGCTGCAATGAGATCTTTATATGCCATCCACTAATTTTCACTTCTTTCAGTTTTTTGAACAGTCTGCATGCTGAGTGTTGTCTCCTTTCTGTGAGAGTTATTATCACTTGAGATTCCTGACCTGTTCCTCGCTGCCAGCTTTATTTTGTCCAGTTATATTAAGGGGTTCATTTCCCTCCTACTTTCCAGTTCCAACAAAGAATGTCCAAAAAATTAATCTGCCTCTTCTCTTTAGGGATGCTATGTAATTTTCAACATTCTCTCCATTAGGTTGAAGCTAGCTTGATTTAAAATCATGTTCCCAAAGTCCCTTATCTTAATTAGTTTAAAAAGATTTTAATCGCATTGATTCCCATTAAAAATATATTGTAGCCCTCTGTAACACTGCTAAGCCAGTCACTGTTTGCCACACCTGCTGATCTGGATAATGAAATGTATGTTCATGTAGCTCTAGACATTTACTAGATTAGTAATGGCTAATAAATCTTCAATGGTGTTACTACAAGCAGTAAAGAAACTGTCCAACAATAACTTGGTTCTGTTTTCTAAGCAATGTGCATATTCACTTGTATGTGACTTAATGGCTGCTTATCCGTACATCTTGGCTGAATGAGACAAAATACTTTGTAAAATTACATGTAATATCTTCACTCTCATTTGCATTCCAATCTTAGTTTCGGAGGGAAGCATTGAATTAATCAGGAATTACAATGCAAGTACAGACCATTTGGCTCAGCCCATGTTTGTGTTTATCCTTAATTAGTAGTTCTAATCCCGTCCACTTGCCCTGTTCCCATAGTCTTTTCTTCCCTTTTCCATCAATCACCCATCTAACCTGGTCTTCAATGTTGAGTTGGGGCTGGATTTTCCCCAGGGGCTTTGGAAACTCACTGTCATGGTTAAATAGGGATCAGAAGCCCACGTCGTTTGGGGAATAGTCACCCAGCTGTGATTTTCCTAGAATTGGCCAATTAATGGCCAGGGTGTGGGCTCAGGGTCCAATTAAGGATGGCAGATGGGCTCTTGAAGGGGGAGGGCCAGTAGGTGGTCCTCCAGCACTGAGGTAGGCTGCCTTTTCAGGTAAGTAAGAGAGAAGGTGCCATAATTTTGAGGTGCCCTCTCTCCAACTTTTTTAACTTTAAAATTAAAAAACTTCCGTAGCATCTGGGCCACCATTGTGGAGGGTGAGCCCCTCTACAGGGCAGTCTGTGGCTACAGCTGAAGCCAGGCAGGCAGGGAGGGCCTCTTAGCCTTCCTGGAGTGCTATATGCCTGACCTCATGCCGGGAAGTTGCCTCCAGGTAGCTGTACTGATCCCCAGTGCTTCTTGGGAACTGGAGGCTGGCTGGGAAATTCCAGCAGGAATTCAACTATAGGCCTTAAACAAGGTCAATTGTGCTCCAGCAGTGATTTTATTAACGGGTGGGATTTTCCGGCCCCGACATTGGCGGGCATTGTCGTGGGCTGGACCGGAAAATTTGGAGAGCTGTTAACGGGGCTGGAAAATGCTGCCCTATTTTTAAAAAAATTTATTTAACATTACTTATTGACTTTTAGAACTTGCACCTCTTTCCACAAAAACATGGTAATCTAGCAATTTTTCTTCTGTCACCACTTGATGTGTTTCTTTTAATGTCTTGTAAATCTATATCCCAAGTCCCTCTTCTTGCCCACATCATCCAGTGTTTATTGAATGTATATATTTCTTTTTAAGCAAAATGTACCATCTCATATTTACTGATGTTGAATTCCATTTGCCACGGTTTCCCCATTCCATCATCCTATCAAAATCCCCTTGCAACTAGTTCTTAAAGCATTTGCTCCAAATTCTCCAAGCCTTCTATGCAAATCATTGATGTGCATCTTGTATCGACACCTCATTAATGGTGCAAATGCAGCCCGAATCCAAAATCAGTTTACAGTCCATAAATTGATCTCTGGTGTGAAGCTGAAACCATTTTACACCAATTTTTTTTTATCCATTCACAGGATGTGGGCAACGCTGGCTAGGCCAACATTTATTGCCCATCCCTAACTGTCCTTGAGAAGGTGGTGGTGAGCCACTTCTTGAACCGCTGCAGTCAATGTGGTGTAGGTACACCCACAATGCTGTTAGGAAGGGAGTTCCAGGATTTTGACCCAGCAACGGTGAAGGAAAGGGCAACACAGTTCCAAGTCAGGATGGTGTGTGGCTAGGAGCGGAATTTGCAGATGGTGGTATTCCTGTGCATCTGTGGCCCTTGTCAAATATACTGCTCTGTAAATACTTATTTCTAGCACCTTGAAAGAATTTGTGTTTCAGTTACTTTTAGGTCTGTGATGGTAAAAGCTTTTAAGATTACATAGGTAGTAGGATTATTGCTGTAACTCAGAAAAGCTTAGACCTAATAATCAGTGTAAGAACTTTTGGCAATTTTAGCAAGACAGTGAATTTTAACTTTTTCCATTGGATTTCTGGGAAGTGCCATTTAAGTTATGGCATATGATGGGTTAAAAAGAATCTGCAGTTTGTTATTTTGAACAAATTGCATTCCTCGATAATGATTTCAGTGCAGAGGAAGCTGCCTCATTACTATTAGCTTTCTCCATTGCATTCATAATTATTGCACAGTACAGCAGATGGGAATTACTACTTGGCTATGCCTCTCTCCAGCAGGGCAGAAGGTGTTTTCCACTTAAACTGACACAATGTATTTTGATGCCGTGCCACGGTCATTGGAAGATTGACAGCTGCAAGACGGCCAGGCAAAATTAAGAGTGATTGGAGAGTGTTGCACTATGAGGTGATGTCACTGCTCTTAGTTAATGACCAATTAGTTAACATTTCAGAGGAAATGACTTGCAAAGCCCCTGGGAGACAATGGTGTATTTATGTTTTAACTAGTTTATTGTAGCCTTTCTGAGCTAGGAAGGTTATGAAACTGAAGTTAAAGATCCGTGAGGCCTGCAGGCTTCTAGAGCCAGGATTAAGCATCTGTTTCTATTAATTTTTATGTCACTGTGTGCAATGACAATCACCTGTAAAGTTACGAGGGGACTGTTCTAAATTACTCCTTTTGTTTGTTTGTGTCTCCTGGTTGATCTAAATATGGGGAAAGCATAAAGATCAACTACATTAACCATTTCTCTGTTTTATGGTGTGGATAGGGAGATTCCCCAGCTAATAGTCATTTGTATCACTGTCCCTTACATTGATTATACCATAATTGGCAAAATTATGAGCTTAAATACATTTTACAATAGCAACACAAGTTTACTAGTGGGATCAAAGGGAGTCCATCAAATTCGCAAATCCTCCATAGCGCTCCCACTAACGTTTTATTGAAAGATTTTAGGTGTAATTTTAGATCCAATAAAAAGACTTGTACCTATATTGTCCCGTACCGTGTAGATGTATTTCAAAACCGTAAAAGCCCGTTAGATGACGTTGGGCGAGCGTCCCAACACCATTGCGCACTCGTGTGATATTTTGCTTGGTGGGCGCGTGGGAAGCGCACCCGCCGACAATTAAGAAGGCAATTAAGAGGGCAATTAAGTCCATTAACAGTGCAATTGACTCTGATATTTCGTTGTGTCTGTCCAGCCTTACGGTTGGCAAAAGGGCAAATCGGCCAGGTGGCCTTTTCATTTTTCATCAAATCTCATCCAAGGGCAGGATGAAATTTCCGTGATGGAATAAAATAAAAATAAATATCTGTGGACAGCATTTTTATCAGCTATATTTTCAGGCGATCGATTATGATGCATGGACACTTTTTTCAGCTTTTAAAGCCTTTATTTTAGCCTTTTCAGGTCTCCAGCTCCCTGAGGCAGCTCTCTGCCTTCAGGGAGCTTTCTCACAGCGCTCACCCGTGCCCACGGAAATGTCATTGCCCTCCATCTTCCCGCCCCCACCCCAGCAGTGCTGAGCATTTCAGCACGTGTTTCATGCTGGCCAGGCAGCGTGAAATCGCGGGTTGGGGGCCGATCGCTGTCAGGAGTCTGTTTCCCGACTGCTCCCAGGCTCGCCCACGAAAGCTAAAATTCAGGCCATGGATTCTGTTTCAACAATGGTTGATAACAAAGAATTGAATGTTCCGACCATTCCCCGAAGCGAAAGATATTTTAATCTGCCCTCTTTCATTTTATGGAGAAAATCAATCAATTAGGAAATTATTGGTGAATCCAGTCCTGTTTCTGTATATAAAGATGTTGTAGTAAAGAAGCCATACAAAGTCTTCAAGGTGCAAGAGTTCGATTTCCTTTCAAAGCTTGCTCTCTTGAGCTCACAGTTCACAATTGCTTAACATGGAACCATAGGTGTTTACAGCACAGTATGACGACATTCTTGTCTATTCTGATTCTTTGCAAGAAGAAGCCAGTGAATTTGATTGACCTGCTCTCGCAACATAGTTCTGCATCTCTTTCTCTGCTTCAAACATCTACCTACTTTTTCCCTAAATGATGCAATGGGCTTTCCCTCAATTAATCTCTCTGGCAAAGCAGTCAGTGCTCTAACAACTCTCTGTGAAAATAAATTTCTCCTAACCTCTCTCTCTCTCTGCACTCTATAAATGATCATTTTAAAATGCTAGCCCCCTTCACCTATCCCCCAACAAGAAGGAAAAGCCATTCTCCATTTGTTTTATCAAACTCCTTCTTAATTTTACAGGCCTGTGAAAGCTCCTTTCGGTCCCCCCCCACCCCCCGGCTCCTATGGAAATAGACCCAATGGGCAGAATCTTGCTGAGGTGTTTGAGGCCTTGCTCGTCAGCTGGAGAGCTGACAGGAGACTTGTACTGCCTCTTTTCAGGAAGGCCCGCTGAACTACATGCCGATCAGGCAGTGGCGAGGCCAGCCTTAATTGGCATCAAGATCCCAGGAGCAGAAGTCTCACCTATGGAGAGCTGCCAGCCAATTAGAGACTGGCAGACCTTGTGCTCAGCAGCGCCACTTGGGAGGCTGTGGCTGCTACTGAAAAGACAGGCACTGGAGCACCCGTATCGCTGAGCGACCCAGGCCGCAGGTAAGTAATGTGGTGTTGGTTTTGCCGGTAGAGGGGCTTTGAATGGAGAGGGGTGTAGAGGGGTCGACAGCAAGGACAGTAGGATGGCACTCAGCGGGCCTTCCCTTCTCGATATCCAGTCCCTTGATCAGGCACTGAGTGCCTTTGATCGAGGGATTCCCCCCAGGAGGTGAGAAGTTCACTGCAGGATCATGCATGCCGTATTGCAACAGGCCCGCCTGCAACTGGCTTAATACAAGGGGCGATGGGCTGAGGCTATTAAGCAGTCATTAGTGGGCCACTTAAGGGCCTCAACTGGCAGCGAGGCTTTGCAAAAAAGCTGCTGGATTTTCTGTGCCCCTCAATTGGCCGTGAGTCTGTCCTCATACAATTGCAGCTTGCTGAACATATTCAACTGACAGTAGTACTGTCAGGTGGGCGATGCATTAGCTCTGCCCGTTCCTACCCAATGTGCACCATAATTTGGTAATTTCCCCCAGTGCCCTCAGGAGACAAAGAAAAATAATTACATTTTGAATTAGAAATTTCCTGCAGCGAATATACAGTAATTTGGATAACATAATTGTCATTAAACAGCATCCCTTTTATTAAAGTGAATGGGTCTTTGCCGAGTCAATTCCATTTTATATTATTAGGGTGTTATTTTTGGCCAGGTCAGCAAAACAAATAGAATTCCAAAAATCACTCAGTGACTGATGTTTTGCATCTCGATCAGAAATATTGTGGAAATTACATGCTTATTGCAATCTGTGAAGAGAGCAGCTATGCATGAGCAGGGATTGTAACATCCCCATTTCATACATTTTTAATTTTATCCATCAATTTTTATAAGATGGTGTATTTTAATAGAATAATTTCCAGTTCCATTTCCAATTAAAAACATTTAGCACTGAGGGAACTTGTGTTGTATTCACATGGCATTAGAAACAATTTGATGTGCAACTTTCTGCTTTCTCTGTTAAGTCAGAAGTCAGAGGCATCTGGGCTGGAAATGTTCTCTTTGACCACTAGGTGCCATTTTCTTCTTTTTTGTCATGAAACCTTAAATGGACTTATTATTACAATTGTCCATGTCTGAGAGAGAGAGATAGAGAGAGTGAGAGAGTGTGTAAATAACACTGAGTAGGGAAGTGCATTGAGCACAATGGCAGCTTAACCTTTCCTTTTAACCCTGACTGACATCAATGATGAGATAAAGCAAGAGGAATACAAATTTTTTATTTCATTCTTTCACAGCATTTGGGTGTTGCTGACAAGATCAGTATTCATTACCCATCCCTCATTGCCGTTGAGAGAGTGCTGGTGAGTTACCTTCTTGAATACAATGTGATTTGCCATTTCAGAGGGCAGTTAGGAATCAACCATATTGCTGTGAGCCTGGAGTCACATATAGACCAGACTAGGTAAGGATAGCAGGTTTCCCTCCCTAAATTGAATTAGTTTTTGTTTAGAACAATCTAGTAGTTCCCTGGTCACTGTTACTGATATAAACTTTTATTCCAGATTTATTTAATTAATTGGCATGGAGGGATTTAAATTTCTGTCACTGAATCATTAGTCTAGACCTGTGGGTTACTAGTTCAGTAACATAATCACTATGGTGCTGTACTTATCTTGCACGATGTTATGACCAGTTGACATTATCGGATGGTTATGTTTTAGACTGTCTCTTTAATTCAAGGTAAAATGGATTAATGAGAAGGGACATGAGACTTGATATTAGTTTTACCTGACAATAAGCCTGCGTGACCTGGTTACCATGGGACAGGGGGCCCAGGCCAAGTGCTTTTGAAATCTATATGCCGAGTTTAACACCTGAAAAGAAAGGGCAGGGCATCTGAGTTTGCCAAGGGTAGAAATGCAGATCCCTCACTCCTCAGAGTATTACTGGCCTACTGAGTAATGTTTAGTGAATGCTGATTGTAATTTGCTTGTTACAGTAAAAGTCTTGAAACTTAAAATCTTGTTATGTGATTCCCATAAGTCTGTCACTGGGAATTCAAATCTTGTTTAAAAAGTTATAGGACTCCATGGAGAATGTAAAAAGATAAACGTGCAGAATGCACAAAACAAATTCCCCAAGTACACACACCTCATGCACAGAGAGGGCAAGAACAAATACTCAAATATACAGGGACTAATTCTGACTGTGTAAAATGGGCAATATTGGATCAGCCACCCATTATGCATTTCTCCTGCTTTTTATCCGCATTGAAGCCAATGATGCCATGGATATGTGATACATGAGAGTCTCCTGGTTTGTATGTCTTAGAATGGGGAACACATTTACTAACTGAGCCACACAGAGAGCCCTTCATTGAATAGGGTGAAGAGCAAACATTTGAATGGAAAACAAAAGATGTTCCTTGGAAAAATATGGTCATGTAGCCTTTCAAAGATTAACAAGTTAGGTGGCAAATATTTTCTTTTGTCAGGTAATATGTATCCCTTGCAATATTTCACATTTATCATTTCAGTCCTGCAAATAAATCTTGCAATTTATTTTTAGTTCTCAGTAACTTTTCAGATATTTATTTTCTTTGCTTGAAGCTGGACGTCATGCTTGATTAGTGTATCTGCCTTGAAGTCTGAGAATTTGCTGCTGGAAGCAGGTGACATGAAATTATTGTAAGATTAAATGCCTGAATAAGACTAGAGCTGCAGTTATTGATGCTGTGTCAAAGCTCATCTAGTATCTGCCAATCACTGATCATCATTTATGCGTATTGGCGGTAATATTTTCAAAGCCTGTTTACAGTGTTATGATTTTCTTTTCTCCACTGCCAGGATTCAACTTTCAGTTGAATGCAGTAGAGGCAGTTTACTGATATTGGCTCATATCCTGAATTAGTCATTAATCCTTCAAATGCCTTTTTGTGCTCCTAATGTTTTCTCCTCTTGCTGATCCTTTCCACATGCACCAAAAGCTCTCTGATACAGTACATGGTCTAAGTCGCTGTTCTTTACATGTCATGAAAATATAATCATTTTCCTAATATTATTGTGATTTATTATAAAGGTAGGTTAATAGTGGGGCTTGGATTAGTTTCTCTGTGTGTAGGGGTTTTAACTGAATTGCAGGCAGCTCGTCTGGAGCTTTTGAGTTATCAAAAGAGAAGCTAGGCTTGAACCGCTAAATATGTAAATATGGTTGAAGTTTTAGAATGTGAGGAACATTTTCATTTTTAGATAAACCAGAGTAGTTTGAATTTCAACGAGATAATAAAATGTTACACCTAGCCATATGAAGCTAAGTCAAACAGTACGTTTATTTTTCCCAAAGGTTCCCAAGGATTACTGATAACATGAGTACCATGTAAGAATTATACTATGGAGAAAGTAAAGCTGCAAAGACATATTGGAACAATGGGATTTACATTAAAAATGGAGAAACACGTATAAAGGAGATGAGACCATGTGTAAAGGGGAAGGCTGTCTAGGATCTAACACGTCTGAAAAGCCTCCAGCCTCTATGTACCAAGCTACAGTCTACAAGAACCGGAGCTAAGAGAATTCACTTTGAATATCACATCCAAGGGGGCAGAATTTTGCCCTTGATGGGCAGGCGGGCCCCATCGGCTTGGCGGCAGGCGGGCAGCCGATCACCATCGCCAACGCGGGCCCGGCCGCCCTTTTGAGTAGGCGGGCTGCCTGACGGGAAGCGCTATTGTGCACGGGCGGGGGAGGGGTGGGGGGGGTTGTGTGTAGGAATTCCCCTACTGTCAAAGTGTCAAGCTGTCAACAGGTACCTGCTCCACTTCGACTACCTCCACTACCTGTCAAAGTGCGCTTGCACGCAAAAGAGCGCATGTCTCCCTGAGACTAAGTGCTGTCTCAGGGAGATCAGTGAAAGCTTTATAAACATCAAAAATAGAAAAATAAAAACAAATTAAAATGTGCCCCTCATGTGACAATGTCACGCGAGATGGGACATGTTAATAAATATGACTAAAACTTTATTAAACTTTTAAAAAACAGACGTGAAACCTCATCCCGCCAGTGGATGAGATTTCATGTTATTTCAGGAGCCCACTGGGGCTCCTGGCCTGCCCGCCAGCCTTAAGGTTGGACGGGCAGGGCCTTTAATTGGATTAACTACCTGTCAATGGCCTCAATTGGCCATTGACAGGTCAGCGGGCGGACAGCTGATTTCACTGTCCGCCCATCCTCCTGAATATTTAAATGGGGTGGGATGACATCGGGGGTTCTGCCTGACATCATCCCGCTCCATTATCACGTCAGCGAGTGGGCCCTGCCCCCAACTCACTGACGGAAAAATTCTGACCAGGGTAGTGAGTGCTTTACCTGGGTAGTTGAAATCTATGTTGTTTTACTGTTGACTTGACGGAGGTGCAACTGGAGCTAGATTAATTAGGAGATTTAGGAGTTATTACAGTAGTACTTTGTAGACCTATGTATGTGCTTAAAATCTTTCCTTCTATTAATAAATGTTTAGTTTCATTTTGTTAAAAACCTCTAAGTCGTGGTGGGTTCATTACCACTGAATTCACATGGAAATAAAGTACAAATTACAAACAGTTGTGGCAACTATTTCAAGTTTCCCTTCTGGAATTTGAGAAGCTCAGCATTTACCACCCGCTGTGCCATAACATACACATGAGTTTAAATAATGGCTATCAATAAACAGTGGATGGAATTTAATGCCCCTCCTCTCACTTAAGGGCATCATCACACTGCTTTTGGTATTCAGCCAATGGTGAGCATGTTACTTGCCATCTGGGGAAACTGCCCAGTAAATCCTATTGGGTTTGCCAGAGGCCCACTGAGGTGGGGAGCAGTCCCTCATTCACGGCAATCAGTGCCCGATTGAAGGGCCTGGCATTGGGAAAGGAGCCCCAATAGGAAGCCACCCCCACGCCCTTGCTTCCAACTCGCCTTGCCAGCGACCCCCTCCCTGTGATCCCCATTCCACTCACACTTATCTCTATCTGGAGATCCGTATGGTCAGCCTCACTGTAGTACCAGAAGTGGCCATAGCTCTCGGTGGCAATGCTGGCACTGGAGAGCTGGCTGTCTCTGATTGGTCAGCAGCTCACCGGGGTGGGATTTCCACCATGTCTGACGCTGTCCAGGGAAGTGCTTTATTGGAATGAAATAGCATTGGGCCTCCCAGAGAAAAATGACATGGGGCTCTCATCAGCTTGCCAACCTGTAGGAAAGACTGCCATTATTAAATCCTGGCAGCTGTGTCACCTGTGGCTCAGTTGATAGCACTCTTGCCTTTAAGCCTCTAGGCTCAAGTCCCACTCCAGGACTTGAGCACAAAAATCAAGGCTGACACTTCCGTGCAGTACCGAGGGAATGGTATACTGCCTTTCAGGTGAGATGCTAAACCAAGGCCACATCTGCCTGATCTGTTGGATGTAAAAGTTCCCATGGCACAAAGAAGATCAGGAGAGTTATCCCTAATGTCCTGGCCAATATTTATCCCTCAATCAACATCAGAAAAATGGATTATCTGCTTATTATCACATAGCTGTTTCTGTGTAAAATTGGCTGTTGTTTCTCCTTCATTACAACAGTGACAACACTTCAAAAATACTTCATTTGCTGTAAAGTGATTTGAGACATCTGGTTGTCATGAAACGTGCTATATAAAGTCTTCCTTTTTTTAACTACAGTAGGTTAGCACTGCTCAGCTCCAATTTTGTCCTCACTCAAGGATCACATATTAATGCTTTTGAACAGCGGTCACTAAGTACTGGTCAATTACAAAATCCATCACCAATTTTAATCCCCATAGACTGGGATCAATTATAGTCTGTCCACCATGGAGCCAGTTGAGATCAATTAAGTCAGCGGAGGCCCGAATTGAAGCTGGGATCTGGTCTGTATAGCTCAGAACCACTCAGGTCCTTCATTCACAAACCAAAGAAAATGAATTACCAAAACTTGGGCGGGATCCATAACAATGGTGAAATGACAGTGTCATAATGCAGGACCAACTATTAATATTCTTACAGCAATATAAATAATGGCTCATCAAAAATGAATGAGTGGACATGATTTAGGACATAGGATCTCTTCAAACAAGAGGTAGAGCCATGTGCTAAGATTCATCCTAATACAATAAACTGAGATTATTGGATATCACTTATTTCCATTGAAAGAGGGCTGTTTTAATAACTTTAAAAACTAGATAACACAATGTAGCCATAAGTAACTGTAGAAAAGGAATGTGTTTGCTTTGCAGAGACAAAGGCAGCCAGAGTTTGATTTCGTCTCTCCAGAGCTAGGTGCATACTCCAACACCAGAGATTCAGCAGATGAGGATTGACACCTTCCTTGCACAAGGACAGAGTTCCAGAGAACAGCATTCCAAAGAGTTCCACGGACAGGAGCAGCTGATATTTCATATGAGCCATTTGAACTGATGGTGGAAATGCAGTTCCAGTGTCTCCTATGTTGCTGACATCAAGATGGAATGTTGGTCTTCTTAATTCTAATTAAGGTCATGATTTTGATATTTATGTGTGTTCCTTCAACCATCTAGGCCCCATGCTCCAAAAGCCCTTCCCTAAACCTTTGTGCCAAATTCACCTAATTTCTCCTTATTCCTCTATTAGCAATCCTTCATATTGTGGCTGATTCTTTCTTGTGCATGGCTGGGTTGAAGTGAGACGTTAGTGTTGGATGTGGGTTAGCAGATGGCCCTACCTTAAACTTACAGGCTCTCCCATAGTGAGGACATCAGTTATTGGCTGATAGATGCAGTGTTGGATTGTTGGTTCAAGCAACTGCCCTCTTCCCTATCTCTCTCATCGTCTTTCAGTGGACGTCCTTGTTGATTGGAATGTCTTGACACCATTTTCAATGATGGATCACCATTTTGGCCAAGACTGGGCATTTGTTCCTGTTGCAATCAATTGTTTGGTGTTTGATTATATGTGTCTGTTGACTTTTCTCTATTCTGTGTGCTGTTAATCAAGCATGAGTGGGGTTATAGAGGGGAAGATAAACTAAATGCAAACAGTAAGCTGTAAACATGTGACTGGAGACATCTTAGGAGCATTATAAATCAAGCTCCTATTCAGACATAGAAACTAGTGTGTCATCTTTGCATATCTCCAAGGCATTTAACACAATTCCCATGTGCTAATGTTAATGGAGTCATGGAGGCTTTGAGATTGTTTTTGAGGCATTTCCTTTGGCCTCCTGTGAACAGGCTCCCTGGTGTAACTCTAAGTAGACCACCTGTTTTGGCTGTCTTTATTTGGACATTCTGACAACTTGACCCAGCCATCTTAGCTGACATTAGATAATTGTGGCCCTTACACTTGGAAAGTCTGTGATGTGGAGGATGCTCATGTTTGTTCTCCCATTCAATTCACAAGATCCTTCTAAGAGCATTGAGTATGAATTCTAGAGCCTTGATATGGTGTCTATAACCCACACTTCAGCATAGAGAAGTGTAGGGAGAACCACTGCCTGATAGACTTTTGTTAGGTTTGATATAATAATTCAAAAACTCAACTAATTAATTTACCATATTTAAGACTCTCCTTAAAAAATCACTTCTTTGACCAAGATATTGTTCAGTCCTCGTAATATCTTCTTATTTGATTCAACATCCACTTTTTGGCTATGCCTCTGTGAAGCACTTTGGGAAATTTTCCTCAGTCAAAAATGCAGGTTATTTTGTTTTGTAATCTATCAAAAATATCGCCTTTATTCAGGCTTCGAAGCATTATAAATAGCAGCTCAATCTCTGCTGACAGAATTCTACAAAGGTATTCTTCCAAAGGACTCCATCTCCAAGTGATGATCTAATGGATTGTTAAGGGAATGACTCTAGCTTGCATGCTGTCTTGCAATGATTCAAAACAATGACATTTATTGAAACAAGAAAGCATCTAGACTTGCTCATGATATCATTACAACATGCAGGACTGTAGGGTGCTGTTCTGGTAATGTTTAGTCTTTATAAACTGTTTTATTGCTTTTGACTTCACAGAGGCAACCTTGATACCACAGAGCAGCAACTTTGTGGTTCTTGATGACACTGCTTTGAATATCCTGCTGCCTGCCTGCAGGTTTTACAGATTCTCAATAAACTATGAAAGAACTCTATCCAAATCATCCTCAGCGGTTTCATAATCTCACCTGACAGAAATCAGTCTTTTTCCTGTTTCTTTATTTTGCTCTGGACAGCTAAATCAATGTCATCACACTTTAGTGCAAGAATATCACATGCACAGCATGTACCCCAAACTCGTAATGGTTTGAGATAGCTGCAGTTCAGATTGCCCATCCAATGATGATACCCTTCCCTCTAATTGACACAATAGGATGCTGTATGTGATAAAGAAGCAGCACACAATCTGGTCTCCAACTCTAACATACAGAAATGATCATCAACCTAAAATTACAACACTGTGGATCAGTGGCAGAGTGGAAATGAACTGGGATCTCAAACTCCCAACTCTCCTACATCAATTGAATCTGCTGCATCCCCCACCTTGCAGGCCATCAGAAGCTGTTCCTATAACAGCACTATTCCCATCAGTCACTGAACAGTTGTTCTTCACTGTAAAACTATTCTCATGGGACAGTTAACAACATTCCCCTTCCTTCTTCAGCTGTCTAAACCCTAAGCTCTGGAGTTCCATCTCCAAGCCACTTTGCTCCTCCACTAGTCTCTCTTCCTTTAAGATGCTGCTTAAAACCTACCACTTTGACCAAGTGTTTGGTTACCTTTGGTCTCTTTCTTTGGCTCGGTGTCAATTTTTGCCCGATTACAATCCTGGAATGACTATGTGAGGGGTATATTTTACAAATTATTGCTGATCTCTCAATTTATTTCATCACACTCACATCACAACCCCTATAGAGAAGGCTATCTACAATTCTTAGAACTCATAGAATCGTAGAACACCAAAGCATTGAAGGAGACCGCTCTGCCTACCGAGTGTGTGCTGTCCCTCGATTTGAGGATGATGTCTACTCAGGGTTGTGAGTTTCTGCCACGGATCTTCAAGTGATGGAACAGGCCATTTCTTGACCCACAGGTCTTTGGGCACATGGGGCAGGATGTTCTGCGAGTTAGTGGGATCTGGAGTGCAGGATTTGCTTCCTTTACTTTCCTTCGCTGCTGCCACTCTGACTTGTTATTAAGGCATTGTGACTCTAAGCATGATGTAGCTTGATGGACAAGCTGTCACCACCACTTTGAATGTTTGGTAACAAGCTGTTCCCATCAGTAAGATCAATGCTGTCATGCTTCAAGGAGAACTTCAGAGTGTCTTAGAGGTGTGTTCGTTGTCCTCCCCTGGAATGTAGGCCACTGTTAAGAAAACAGGACCTGGACTTTTCGACCATCTGGACACAGTGTCCAGTCCATCAAAGTTGACTTTGCAGGAATTTACTGAATGTTTGTAGAGCTGTCTTCAAAGACACTAGTGTCTGCTCAACAGTCATGATATGGTGGAGGATAGAATGGAGGCAATGCTTGATGGAATTTCTTTAATGCTGTTATATGTTGATAATATACAGTCCAGGTCTCATTGCAATACAGGAGTGTGGTGGCAACAACTGCTCTATACACTAGGACATTTGTTGACTTGCAGCAGTCTTTGTTGTCAAACACTCACTGCTATAGTTAGTAGAAGGCTGAGCTGGCACAGCTGATCCAGTGTTGGATCTCCATCAATGGTGGCCTTTTGAGAGAGGTGGCTGTCAAGGTATGGAAAATGCTCAACATATTCCAGAGCCTCTCCTTCAACATGTATGGAAGGTGGAATATTTGACTGACCAGATGAAGGTTGATTCAAGTTTTGTCTTGGCCACATTCAAGGACAGGCTGAGTTTCTTAACTGCAGAATTGAAGAGATTGAGAGGATCTTGGAAATCTGGTGCAGAGTGGGCAATGAGACTACAGTCATCTGCAAACTGTACATCATGCATAATCTATGGTGGTCAGTTTAATTTTAGCATGGAGGTTAACGTGTTTTCCATCTGGGCTGTATATAATACTGACACCAAGAGAGCAGTTGATCTTTGATGAGGTAAATAGCCCAGTCAGGTAGATTGTAAATAGTATGGGGACCATCACACAACCTTGATTGACCCTGGTTTGGATTTTCAAGGTTTCTGTTTCAGATCTCCCACTCAAGACAGTTGCAGTCCTATCATCATGAAGCAACTGCAGGACGGTGATGAAGTTTCTTGAACATTCAAATCTTTAGAGCACAATCCACAGAGCCTGGCGATTTACTGAGACAAATGCTTTGGTCATGTTGATGAGTGCTATGAAGAGTTCCTGATATATTTCTCAATATTTTTCCTTGACTTTTCCTGTAAGGAAGACCATCAAATTTTCTTTCAGTCTGCTTAGCTATAAGGGGAATAACTCCAGCTTCTCCACCCCTCATCCTTAGAGCAATTCTAGTAAATCTCTTCTGACTTTTCCCAAAGAGTGAAAATCCTTCCTGGAGTGTGGCTGTCAGAATTGGACATAATACTCCAGCTGGGGTCTAAGTAGTGTTTTATGTCTGTCTAGCATAACTTGCTGGTTTTTGTACTCTATGCCTCCATTTATAAATTCCAAATCCCATGTGTTTTATGGGATCTGGGCCAAGATTTTTGTCTCATGCACAAGAAACGTGAGCCAGGACCATTCATGAATTCCGAAACATTGTAACCCCATTCTTGCCATATTTTTGTCTCTGAGAGATGTGGGTGGGAATTGGTCAGGTTTTGAGACCGTGATGCAGTGTGGAAGGAGAATTGATTTGGAGGCAGGCCAGTTAGAAGACCCACCTTGATTCTTGGAGACAGAAGCCAAGCTCCCAGCATTGTTCTTAAACCTCAGCCCTCACCAATCATCGGCCCACCCACTCCCAATGCTCTCTCCATGCTTCCTCATGTCTGCTCGATTCCCCTTCACACCCCCAAGCTCCTTCCATGCCCTCCATATATCCTCCATTGCCACTCACACGGTATCCAGTGTGAATAAATCCCAGGATGCCTTTGAAATGCACGTTTAAAAAACAATAAACTTCTAACAATCCAATAGAGCTGTCATTTTAACACGTTTCATACGAAATAACTCTTCATAAAAGCTATTCAAAAATTTAAATCCCCTCAAGTGGTCAAATGTTGTAAAAACACTTATTCACTTACCATACCTAAGGCAGGTAACATTTTAATAACTTGTTAGAACTGCCAATCAAACTATCAACACAGTCACCTGCTGAGGTAAGTGATTCTGGATTTTGAAACTCGGCCAACATTCATTAAGGACTCAGCTGTAATAATAAATTCTTGGAAATGTAAACAATGGAATACATTGAAACTGAAAAAAAAATCGCTTTTTTTCCTAAGCTATACCAAATGTCCTGTTAATCAAAGCAGTCCAGGAGCAGGTGACTTTGTTTCTCTTATGTCAAAGCTGCTGAAGGTTTTTTCAATGTAAAAAGGGCTTGGCACATTTAAATCACTTCAGGTTATTACACTATGGATTTCGAGCAGTGTTTTCTTCAATTATGAATGCATTAGATTACTTTTCCAAATGGGCAAAGTACTCTAGTGCACATCGACACTGAAACAATGCTGATCAATGTAATGGTCAACTTACCTATTCAGGAGCCCTAAAATGAGTCATGCATTTATGCACATTTACATTATAATATAGCTTGAAGTTGTCAAACATTTAACATTTAGCAGTCAGAATGTTCCCGATTTCCTCAGCGCGCGATCTATTCAATGCGGCAGGGTGCTTTAGGGCTTCCAGCTCGGGAAAATAGTGGCGGACTCACAATGGACTCACAATGACAACCCTGAGTTCAGAGGCTAAAAGAAAAATACTGCGGATATTGGAAATCTGAAACAAAAACAAAAAATGCTGGAAAAACTCAGCAGGTCTGTGGAGAGAAAGACAGAGTTAACATTTCGAATCTGTATGACTCTTCTTCAGAGCTAAAGAGAAGTACAAATATGGTGAAATATGTACTGTTTAAGGGGGGTGGAACAGGTGAAACTAGATAGAAGGCCAGCGATAGGTGGAGGCAAAGGAGAGCTTGCAAAAGATGTCATAAACAAAAGTTCAAAGGGGTCTTAATGGTCATGGTACTGGCTAAAGGAGGTGCTAATGGTGACATTAAGAGTAGAAAGCAGAATGAGCAAGTGACAGATGGCCCTAGTGAGGGTGGGGTGCGGGGAGGGGAAAGTGGTGGGAAAAAAGATCAAAAATAGGCAAAAAGGTTGGTGGAAATTCCAGCATGATGCCACCACCAAACACATCTTTCCTTCACCCCTCCTGAGGGCATTCCATAGGGACCATTCCCTCTAAGACACCCTGGTTCACTTCTCCATCACTTGCAACACCTCAACCCTGTCCCATGGCACCTTCCCATGCAATCGCAGAAGATGCAACACCTGCCCCTTTACTTCCCCCCTCCTCACTGTCCAAGGGCCCAAACACTCTTTTCAAGTTAAGCAGCACTTCACTTGCACTTCCCTCACTTTAGTCAACTGCATTCGCTGCTCCCAATGCTGTCTCCTCTACACTGGAGAGACCAAATGCAGACTGGGTGACCGCTTTGTGGAACACCTTCGGTCTGTCCGCAAGCATGACCCAGACCTCCCTGTCGCTTGCCATTTCAACACTCCATCCTGCTCTCATGCCCACATGTCTGTCCTTGGTCTGCTGCAATGTTCCACTGAAGCCCAATGCAAACTGGAGGAATAGCACCTCATCTTCCGATTAGACACTTTACAGCCTTCCGGACTTAACATTGAGATCAACAACTTTAGGTCATGAACTCTGCCCTCCAACCTCACCCTCTTTTTGATCCCCTCTTTTCAATATTCATTTTGACTTTTCAATTTTTATTTATTTATGTATTTATTTTTCCACTTATTTTTATTATTAATTTACATTTATTTCCATTTTTATTCATTGTTTTGTCCCCACCTGTTGAGTTTTTTCTGGCATTTTTTGTTTCTGAGCTCAGAGGAGGTGCCTGTACGGTCATAACCCAAGACCTTGCTGACCCACGAAAAGGCCACACAAAGCTAGTGCAGGGTTGAGAAGGCACTGTAAATTTGCAATTCATACAAAAACTCTGAGGGCAGAATGTCGGGCATGTTCAGCGGTGCGAGCAGACAATATGGCAAGACGGCCAAAAATTGGTTCCACAACATCGTGAAACCAGATTTTAAATTTTTAAAAAATTCATTCATGGGATGTGGGCTTTGCTGGCTGGTCCGGCACTTATTGCCCATCCCTAGTTGCCCTTGAGAAGGTGGTGGCGAGCTGCCTTCTTGAACCGCTGCAGTCCATGTGGTGTAGGTACATCCACAGTGTTGCTAGGAAGGGCGTTCCAGGATTTCGACTCAGTGACAGTGAAGGAACGGCAATATATTTCCAAGACAGGATGAGTGACTTGGAGTGGAACTTCCAGGTGGTGGTGTTCCCATCTTTCTGCTGCCCTTCTAGATGGTAGTGGTCGTGGGTTTGGAAGGTGCTGTCAAAGGAGCCTCGGTGAATTCTTGCAGTGTATCTTGTAGATGGTACACACTGCTACTGTGCATTGGTGGTGGAGGGAGTGAATGTTTGTGGATGTGGTGCCAATAAAGCATGCTGCTTTGTCCTGGACGGTGTCAAGCTTCTTGAATGTTGTGGGAGCTGCACTCATGCAAGCAAGTGGGGAGTATTCCATCACATTCCTGACCTGAGCCTTGTAGTTGGTGGACAGACTTTGGGGAGTCAGGAGGTGAGTTACCTGTTGCAGGATTCCTAGCCTCAGACCTGCCCTTGTAGCCATTGTATTTATATGGCTATCCAGTTCAGGTCCTGGTCAATGGTAACTCTCAGGATGTTGATAGTGGGGGATTCAGTGGTGGTAATGCCATTGAATGTCAAGGGGTTCTCTCTTGTTGGAGATGGTCATTGCCTGGCACTTGTGTGGCATGAATATTACTTACCACTTGTCAGGCCAAGCCAAGGTATTGCCCAGGTGTTGTTGCATTTGGACAAGGACTGCTTATTTGCGATCGTCCACTCAGCCCATCGATGTCGGGGCCATATTTCCTGCCGTTGAACGTCGGGAACCTCATTGTAATACATCAGCATATCATTATAAGGCCAGTCTGCCAGATTCATCCCCCCATGCTGGATCGTCTGCTCACATCGGCAGGCAATCATGCCGACGTGTTTCACAACAGCATGTATAAGGTGTGGTCTTAGCGGCTGAAATTCGTGGGGAAGATGGAGGTGAGCGCACAGTAACATTGCACAGCACTCGCGAGGGTCAACTATTGGACTTCAAGGCTGAAGCGACTTGGTGGGACCACAAGGGCTGCCCTGCAGTGAGGTGACTTGCTGGTGGGGGTGGGGTGGGGGGGGGGGGGTGCGCAGGGTGCAGTGGCAAACGTTGCCCTGCGGTTGAAGGTGGTGCACAAATTGGGGGAGGAGGGAAGCAACCACGTATTAGGGAAACCTTTGTACAAAGTCCTCTGTAGCTGAGACAGTTCAGGTATAACCACATTGATATGATTGAAGTTGGGCCTCTAGCTTATTTGCCCACTCAAGCAATGCAGAGGCATGAAAGTGCCACCAAGTTCTCCAGAGCTTTTCATCCCTCGGGCACAGACTGCAAACTAACGAGAGTTTTAGTGGCCTGCAGAACAGTTGGATGACTGGGCACATTGTACAATCTCTTTGCTACAGCTGGCCATGGAGCAGTCACTGCTGGAGGTGCTCACAGCCCCGTGCAATGTCATCATCCAGGTTTGGACCAGTCTCCTCCATGGTTCAAGCTAACTGTGCAGCCTTGCAGTGAGGGCCAGGAGAATGCCTGTGCCTGAGCTGAGAGCACAGCATGCAGTTCAGTGGGCAAAGCTGCCGCCAATCAGTCAGGTGGAGTGGGGCGGAGGTGGGTGGGGTTTTGGGCAGCCATGCAGTGTGCTAATCTCTGGCCAATCAAGAGCTGGCCAGCACTCTTCAGGATGCATTAAAAAACCTTCAGACTTAACCAAGAGAGGTTCTTAGAATACCCAAGCTAACCCACATGTCTGTTTTTCACCCAGTAGGAGGAGTACATCAGGAGCATGGAGTCTGGTGAGCTAGCTGTATGCCTCGAGGCGTAGAGAGCGTGAAGACGACGGAGAAAAGAGCAATGGAGGCACCTGGCTATGCAGAGGGAGGAGCAGCACCCTCAGGAGGAAGGGCCGGCTTGGGCTCTCCCACATGCTGCCAAAGAGTCATGGCGAGCTGTCGCTGGCCGGCGCCTAGCTAGACCCAGGGTCTACAGATGCCGCCTTTCAATCCGACAGATGACCGTGCTTGTCTAGGGAACTGGTCGGTCACATCTGCCACCTGCTGCAGGATTTGGCACCATGGGGATATGGAGGGCATCCACTGTCTGTGACCATGAAAGTGACCACGGTGCTCAGTTTTCACACCAGTGGCTCCTTTCAGGGCTCAACAGGTGACCTCTGTGAGATGTCACAGGCCTTCACTCACAAATGCATCAATGAGGTCAAAAGATGCCATCTTTGCGAGGGCACACAACTTAATGCATTTCGCCCAGGACCGGGACAGCCAGGATACAAGAGCCCTGGGATTTTCCCCGATCTCAGGTTTTCCACATGTGCAGGGTGCCATCAACTGCACTCATGTGGCGCTCAGATCTCTGTCACAACAAGTGGTCAACTATGTCAGCTGTAAGGGCCACAATTCACTAAATGTGCCGCTGGTGGGCGACCACCACAAACCCATCCTGCAGGTCTGCGCACAGTTCCCAGCGAGTGTCCACGACTCCTACCTTCTCAGTTGGTCACAGATCCCTGATGCCTTCCAGGGTCCACAGAGGCTGCAAGGATGGGTCCTCAGGGACGTGGCTGATGACACCAGTGTGGTTGCCTCAGACTGCAGCAGAACGAACATATAACGACGCTCATGTTGCAACTCGCAACTTGATGCAGTAAACCATCGGGATGCTGCAAATGAGGTTCCTGTGCCTGTACCGGTTTGGTGGAGCCCTGCAATATAGTCCACAGAGGGTGTCACGCATTGTCACACCTGCTGCACCCTTTATAACTTGGCACTGCAACGGAGAGATGAGCTGGCTGAGGAGGAGATGGAGGAGCTGGTGGTCTCCTCCAATGAAAGGACGTTGAAGGGAATGAGGCTGAGGAGGTCCCTGAAGGCGACGATGACGGCAACGAGGCTCTCGCGCTAGCCAGACAAGGCAGGTGAACTCGGGAGGCCCTCATAGCTGCTAGATTTGTGGAGGATGATGTCGACATGCATTAAGGAGACATCATAGATCCTCACATTGCAGCTGTGAATATTTGACCCCAATCTGGTTTATGGCTGCGCACATACCCTCTGTGATAATGTTCCTGTATGGAGACACTGTGAAGGCCTTAATAGGCACGTGATTCCAGGAGGATGATGATGACATGCAGTGAGGGCACTCCATAGAACTTCACATAACCTCTGAGAATGTCTGACTCCTGTCTGGCTGAGGGCAGTTTGCTTGCCTCTGTGATCAGGGTCATATCATAGAGATGCGGCCACGAAACTTTAAATGCGCCTGATCTTTTGTCAGCCTTCAAAATCTGACCCCTTCAGGAGCACAGCATCACTGGTCACTGATGCTGAAGAGATGGGGGCCAGCCACATCTTAAAGGTGCTGAGAGCACACAGAGAGAATGATGGAAATCTGTGACACCTGCCCACGACATTCTGGCAGCAATGACAAGCACTGAAGAGGTGCAGGCATCACTAACATGTCCAGGGAGTGTGAGGCCGGACCATCACTTTGGTCTGAAGTCTGCACAGAGCACAGGGAAGAGACCTTGGACTGAGACACCTGCCTTTATCTTGTGCAGAAAGGTTTCACATCTGAGTGACAAGAACACTGCTGAACAGAACAAGGAGCCACAGGCAGGGAGACATTCCTGGGAGTTTATTGACAATAGTGAACATATGTACAATTGATTAACACACGTACCCAGGCTGTGCAATTAACCTTTCTTAACTTTTCTAACCCTGCTGCCACATCTTGGTGCTCCCTGGACATTCACAGCAGAGGTGGAGACAGCCTGCTGACTGCTCCGCTCTGTCTGTGATGATCTTGGTGGGCACCCACTGGAGGGCCAAGGCCTGGAGGGCTCTGGCCTGCCTTCGGGTCCTGCTGTGTGGCAGTGGCACCCTCCTCGACCTGTGGAGCTGGAACCGCTAGGGTCACAGGAAGAGGGAAATTGGATGATCTGGACAATCCGGGAGTCACTTGGGTGGATGGCCCCAGGGTGTGCACCTGCTGATCCTCCTGCCTCTGGATGTCCAAGGGCCCCTGGCTGTGGAGGAGGAGCAGAAGCTGGAGTGGGATCGAGCTTCCCTGCACCCCTCCCGCGTACAGAATGTTGGAGGTCAACTATGGTGTCAGCGATGTAGTTCAGCCCGAGTTCAGCTAATTTAAGTGAGGTGTGTGTCTGCACTGGTGAAGGGTGTGGGTGAGCGCTGTAATGAGACTTCAGAGAGGGTGCCTTCAGATTTCTCTTCAGAGGTTTCTTCGGGCTTGATTGGAGGCCCAGGGTCATGGACTACGTCACTGTTTCCCCCATGTCCCTGTGGAAGCAAGGGGGGATAATTAGTACATGGCAGTGGCCTGTGAAACAGGACACATCACTCACAGCATGGTTGTCTGATGTATGTTGCACTGCTGAATTCTCGCTTGGTAGAGCAGTGCTGACCTCACAATCAGCACCGGAACGGTCCAGATCCTCGTCGGCCAGCTGCTTGGCTCTGATTCCAAAGTCTGTGAGGACCTTGATTTCAGACATTCTTCCACCAGTCTGTGACCTCTCCCTGTTGCCGTGTGCCAGCTTGTCCTGCATGAATAGAGATGGAGAGGGTGTAAGCAGGATGCCTGCCAAGCCAGGTGATAAGTATGTCTGAAATATGCAGGTGGTGAGTGGTCCCATGGATGGGATGAGGACCATGAAGGTGTATGAAAGAGTGACTGGTGATGTCCCTTGAACTGGCAGTGAGTGAGGGCCTTGTGGATGTGTGTTGGGTTTGAGAGTGATGAGAAGATTGACTTACCCTGGCGGAACGGAAGCGATCATTCATCTTGTTGTGGCACTGGGTGACTATCCTGTTTTGCAGGGCATTGACACTGACCACTTCCCAGGCCAGACTGGTGACGTTGCTGCCCATCCTGCGGCCAGAGCAGGGTTAGAGGACAACACGGTGGGCCTCCACTGTGTCCAAAAGGTGGTCGAGAGAGGCGTCATTAAACCTGGGGGCTGCAGTCTTTTTGCCTTTCGGGGCCATGTCTTCCATGCAGCAGTCATGGGTTGGAAGCACCGAGAGGAGTTTGCGCGGCTGAATTTTAAATATGGTGTCCGGCATGATGAAGCAGCAAGGTGATGATGTGGCGGGTGAATGAAAGCCCACCTGCCATCGAATGAAGTGTTTCCCAGGAATGCATAATTAAGGCAATGGTATTGAGATGATACAGCATGATAGGTTTTTCTCGCCCGCTACCGCACTTAGTGCAAACCTGGGACTAAATCTTTGTCGTTGCTGACTCCATTCCTGCCTTTATCACCGTACAAAAATCTGCCCCATGGTCTCACATCTGACAACCCAAGTGGCCTTCGCCTCGTATTAACACAATGGTAGTCATCTCACAATAGGTACTAGCACTGGGGCAGTAAGGTTGGCTCCATTTCAAAAGGGGCTTGTTCGTGGATGTCCAAAGTACCTGCCTGTTTCAGGAAGTAAATCAGGCCACACTTTTTGCCTGAGAATGTCAGAGCCTGCACTCAGAGCCAATTGCACAGGCTATGGAGCCAAAAGAGGCACGTCAAAGATAAGTGACAGATTACTTTTGAGGACCACAGGGGAGCAGGAGTAAAAAAAAATAACCTTTGTCAGTGTTCGCAAAACCCCCCAAATATCTGTCAACCTACCCTTTCAAGCAGCTGCCTTGCCTGACCTTGAGGTCCACATATGGTGAGCTGCATTTTTGGATGCCTGTTCCGCTTGCCAAATTGAAAAAAGGTTGGGAACTCAAAATTGTGGTGGTGCCTTTGCCAATTGAATGGGCAACCAATTAGCATGCTTTGCCAATTGCCCAAGGTCAAAATCAACCTCAGGTGTTCATGTGCAAAATGGATTTTAATACAAGCCCCAAATAACAACAAAGTTCAACTCACTTTACTTTTAAGCACCGGGATTCAGAAAACCAGTTGTTTAAACAGAATACTTAATGGAAACAGGATGACAAAGGGCTCTATTTTCTGACATGCTCACGCAACCTATTCATATCGTAAACAGGGCATCAACCCATCAAGTATCTTCTATGTCCTAAATGAGGAATGTTCATGGACCTGTCCAATACAAACACAAAATCATCTACTTAATCAATAAGAAAACCAATTGTGAGAGATAAAATTGTTCAGTTCATCTCCAAACACTTCTCACAAAAATTAAAACTGACTGCCAACAATTACAGGCCTTCATAAAATCCAGGTACAGGCTCTCTCAGGCTACTCCGCAGAAGCTCTAAGTCAGTTCAGTTAGATCAGAATCACAATCATTGACCACTCAATAGGAAACAGGTGGAGTTCTCTCAAGGGGTCAGTGGGTGCGGTGTTCCATTCAGACCAAACAATCACAGGTTGAATTTCTGTTCTGTGCTCAGCTGGTGACCTTGGACTACAGAGGAAAAATTAACTACTGCTGATTTCTATCTAGTGAGGCCTGATGGAAAGTGCACATGTGTTGTGTTATTATGTGGGGACATGGTGTAATTGGTTCAAATAACCCAAAACGAGCAGCCTCCTGAGAAGGCTCAGTCATGAGTGATTACCACAGGGACGCTTTTACCAATGGGAACATACCCCAGTGTCACAACAGGAGACTAGAGTTACCAACTACCTATGGGCATATCAAACTTTTTTTAAGGAGGTCCTGTGTTTTTAAAAGAAATGCAAGTAAAGACTGATCGAAAGATGGCTGATAAGGTAAAGTGACCACTTTCTGAAAAATTCCTAGGCGGATTATACTGACAGCCCTGTCCTGAGAGAACATGGAATGTCACACCTGAAGAGGTGTCAAGACCTACTTCAAACAGAGACACTTGAAAGGAAAATATGGAAAATGCAAAAAACTGGACTTTTAATCTCCTGTGTTTGTGGAGACAATGGAGTCTGATTCCCACATCTCAGCAGTCATCCAAAAATCCATCTCCTGTTGATTTATATCTCAGAATGTGTAAGATGGTCTGCGATGAAAGAAAAATGGAGTCTGAGTGCAAGACATGACTATTTCCCCTCCTGGGAATGCACAAGAAAAATGAGTTAAAAAACTGCTTGCAGAGCAATGTTTGTGAGTGACAGAAACAAAAAGAAACACCAGTCAGTCATCCCTGCAAAGACAAGCAGGTGATCTCTCTCTCTCTCTCTGTTTTGCTGGGGGACAAGTGTGTTCTAGCTGAGACCACAAGTAAGAAGAAACAAGCCAGCATCTTCAGTTACCCTGCAGAGAGAACCAGGATTCCTCCTCCTGGGGCAAGCCAGCAAGGTTATAGGGATGAGGCAGGAGAGTGGGACTAGCTGGAAGGCTCTTTTAGAGAGTCAGTGCAGACTTGATGGGCCAAATGGTTTCCTTCTGCACTGTAAAGACACTCTGATACTGTGAAGTGTCTCCAACAGACTGCGAATCTGCCAACTCTACTGAAATCACTGAACTTAACAGCCGCAACATATCACCATCAGCACCTCATGGACAAGCCAAGGACTGATTTGTATTTTTTAAACTTTTATTTGGATTCTTAACTTCTCCTTTCTGTTCAGAGTGTGTATGTGTGTGTTGCGTCTTTATTATGTTTCCTCGGGTTTTAGTAACTAATAAACTTACTCTTTCTTTGACTCAAGAAAGCCTGGTTTAATTGGCTCCTTATAAAATGTGAATACATTTGGTCTGGGAAAAGGTATCCACGGGGAGAGGATTTTTAAACTAACCTGTTGCGACCAACTGATGGGGTTGAATAAAGAGGGGAGCCACCTCATTCCTCCTCACTTGGGATCAGAACAAACTGGCGATCCCATCCGGGAATTTAACCAACTGGAGACCTCGCCCAGGACAGGTCGTAACACCAGTAATGCCAGTAAGAAGAGGAGGGCAAGTAATATGGGCACTTACACATACCATTTTGAGGCAAAGAAAAAAAGACAAAAGCATTTAAAGCTGACATGCTGATAAATTGGGGCTAATAAAATCTTGTGTCTAAATGAAAGTAGTTCAAGGATGGCTGAGCATCAAACAATCTGGCAATTTCACTGTTAACGATTGTAAATGTTCAAAGGTGGATGTCTCCAGCATCAGCCTAAAGCAACCATAATTTTTCAACAACCTATTTATTAAATATATGTGATAGTTTTTATTCACTTATAGTCTAGGAAGAGCAAAGCTAAAATTGGAACATCTACAATGTAATTCGAATGCTCCTCAAGTGTTCCTCAGTATGAGAAAGGATTGGCAGGCTGGGTCCCTTCCATCTGGACTTAATGTAGGACCGAGATTTTCTGGCCCCACTGTGGTGGGACCCATTGTAGGAGATACAGCGGCCCAGCCAAAAGTCCATTGACAGCAGGTGATGCCGGAAAATCCCGCCCTATGTCTTTGAAATTAAGAAAGGTTTTGATAGGTTTTCAAAGGATCACCCTCCGCCATTTCCGCCAACTCCAGCATGTTGCCACCACCAAACACATCTTCCCTTCATGCCCCCGTCGGCATTCTGTAGGGACCGTTCCCTCCTGGTCCACTCCTCCATCACCGCTTACACCTCAAACCCCTCCCACGGCATCTTCCCATGCAACTGGAGAAGGTGCAACACCTGCCCCTTTACTTCCCCCCTCTTTTCCATCAAGGGCCCAAACATGCCTTCACTTGCACTTCCCTCAATTTAGTCTACTGCATTCGCTGCTCCCAATGCGATTTCCTCTACACTGGAGAGACCAAACGCAGACTGGGTGACCGCTTTGTGGAACACCTTTGGTCTGTCTGCAAGCATGACCCAGACCTTCCTGTCACTTGCCATTTCAACACACCACCCTGCTCTCATGCCCACATGTCTGTCCTTGGCCTGCTGTAATGTTCCAGCGAAGCTCAACGCAGACTGGAGGAACAGCACCTCATCTTCTGATTAGGCACTTTGCAGCCTTCCGGACTTAACATTGAGTTCAACAACTTCAGATCATGAACTTTCTCCTTCATCCCCACCCCCTTTCTGATCCCATTTTCTCCAATAATTTATAATTAAAAAATATATATATATATTTTATCTCTGCCTTTTAGCTTATTTTGACCCCTTCCCCCCCCACCCCCCCACCTCCACTAGGGCTTTCACTTGCTCGTTTTGCTTGCTACCCTTAATGTCCCCATTAGCACATTCCTTAGCTAATATCACCACTGTCAACACCCCTTTGTCCTTTTGTCTATGACATCTTTGGCAATCTCTTCTTTGCCTCCACCTATCACTGACCCTCTATCCAGTTCTCCCTGTCCCACCCCCCTCAACCAGCTTATATTTTACCTCATTTCTATTTTTCCTTAGTTCTGATGAAGAGTCATACGGACTCGAAACGTTAACTATATTCTTCTCCACAGATGCAGTCAGACTTCCTGAGTTTTTTCAGCTATTTTTGTTTTTGTTAAAGGTTTTGATGGGGTGGATATAGAGAACATAACTAGAGGCCATTAATAGAAGATAGTCACCAAGAAATCAAAGAGTGAATTCAGAAGAAACTTCTTTACCCAAACAGTGGTAAAAATGTGGCACTCACTATCCCAGGGACTGGTTTAAGCAAATAGTCTGGATGCAATTTAGGGGAAGCTGGACAAACATTTGATGGAGAAGGGAATAGAGGATTACGATGGCAGGTTGAGATGATAAAAGGTAGGAGCAGGCTTGAGTGGAGCATAAACACTGGCAAGGACTGTGTGGGCCGAATGGCCTGTTTGTGTATGTTGTGTGAACTTTATGGATGTAGCTCTATGTAGATACTGTTATGGACAAGAAGGGTTTAATTTAAACAGCACTAATTTCTTCTCTCGCCATCTGTCCATGAACACAAAGGTGTTTTTATTTGCTCCCCCCTTTATAAACAATGGTGTATTTTCCACATCCTCAAGTTTTATGAGATCTAATTTCTAGTAATAACCGTACAGCAAATTCAAGATAGGATGAACTCAAAGGCTTAGCTTATTTGCACACATTCAAATGTGGGTGGGTTGGGGGGTGTTGCTCACAACGTTGTGTGCTTTGCATTCATACAGTCAAAGGATAGAGAAAATAAAGATTTACAGTACAGAGATCACAGAGAAAAGAAATAATGTTTCATGTGGGCTCCAGAGTCCAGAATCAAAGTCCAATGAGGTACTCCTTGATGGGGGTTGGCTGGCTCAAAACCGATGTGGAATAATTCACTTTTCCAGTGGTGTTGACTTCACATGATGAGATAGGCGTGCAGAGATGAATCAGTCTTGTAGGCAATGGTACAGGAGTTCCAGCACAAACAGCGTAGATGGGGTCATGTATTCAGTCTGAGCAGAACCCCCTTTCTGTGAGGCTGTTTGTAGGATGGTAAACTGCAGACTGAGGTTTTGCTGTACAGCAAGGCAATATTGCTGGTTACACAAGCTGGAGGTCCATGGCACATGAGTCCCAGCTCTCTACGCTGTCTTTGACAAGGGATGTGTATCCCTCATCTGGGTTCCTGGGATTGCTAAATGTCCCAACCACGAAGAATAGAAAGAAAGGTTGCAGGGCCCTTTATCACCGAGCAGGCGAGTAAACTCCAGTTGGCCAGCCTGTGTTATGAAATGCAGATGGCCTTTGTACAGTTATTTTTGAATTTGGTCTCTGCAGCCCACAAGGGGGTCATTAGTGTCTCTGCAGAGATAACAAGGTGCAAGTTTCTTCAATATAGCCATGGTACGTCCTTTTGTTTGAGGGTCACAATCAGACATAGCTTCAGCCATTTTAAAAGGCCTTTGTCCAGTTTTTAACATTTTAAAAACAGATATGAAGATATCTATTTTATAAGAAATATACAGTGTAGTGTCTTAGTTCCCTCACAATAAGTAAGATAATTAGCTATCATTGACAATGGGACCACAGGCAATTGTCTCCATTAGAGAGAGACTATTGGTTATATATATCTTGAGGGGCACCTCCTCACAAGTATAGGGCAGGTCAAAGATGCAGGCCCCCATGAACCCATGTCAATGGTATTATTCCACATCACATTCTAGCCATCTTGCCAACTGAGCTAACCAACCTCCTCAACCCTAGGTAGATATTCAATTGGTAAAGACATTGCTTAATCAAGATCTGAACCTTAAAATCAGGCAGGACCTGAGTTTGATCCCTGATCTTTGCTAAGTTAGCTGCGTATGGAGTTCTAAGACCATACACTACCTGATCTATGTTAACGATGAGGAAATGATCCAGAGCTCCCAGTTTTGACTATATCTAAGTGCTGAATAGTGTGATTTTATGGGCAGGAATAGAACTTGGAGTTGCCTTCTCTCACCACCTGCTAAAAATCCTTGAACATTTTTTCATCTTAGAAAGGATCAACTGGCCTTGGAGAGGGTGCAATTCAGGTTCACCAGAATGATCCTGCTGTTTTGAGGTCTAAATTTTTTTTTATTTGTTTATGGGATGTGGGCATCACTGGCTAAGCCAGCATTTATTGCCCATCCCTAACTGCCCTTGAAAATTGTCAGAAAAACCTATCTGGTTCACTAATGTCCTTTAGGAAAGGAAATCGGCTGTTCGTACCTGACCTGGCCTACATATGACTTCCAGACCCACAGCAATGTGGTTGACTCTTAACTGCCCTCTGAAATGGCCTAGCAAGCTACTCCGTTGTATCAAACCACTAAAATGTCTAAAAGGAATGAAACCTGACCAACCGCCCAGCATCAACCTAGACACTGGAAATGACAATGGCAAATTCAGCCTTGTCGATCCTGCAAAATCCTCCTAACACTTGGGGGCTTGTGCCAAAATTGGGAGAGCCGTCTCATGGACCAGTTAAGCAACAACCTGACATAGTCATACTCATGGAATTATACCTTAAAGATTAATATCCTAGACACCACCATCACTATCCCCATCCCTGCCACCTCTGCAGGACAGACCCAGCAGAGGTGGCAGCACAGAGGTATACAGCCAGGAGGGAGTTGCCCTGGAAGTCCTCAACATCGACTCTGGCCCCCATGAAGTCTCATGGCATCAGTCAAGTATGCTTTTCCCTCTACTTGGTCCCCTCACCGCCTGCCACAGGTTCAGTCTAACAGCTATGTCCTTTAGGACTCGGCCAGCTCGGTCTAGACTGGTGCTATGAAATCATCCTTGGTGATGGACATTGAAGTCTACCACCCAGAGTACATTCTACGCCCTTGGCATCCTCAGTGCTTCCTCCAAGTGGTGTTCAATGTGGAGCAACACTGATTCATCAGCTGAAGGGAGACGGTATGTGTTATTAACCTCAACTTGACATGTTACATAAATTTGTTTTGTATTCCCTTGAGTACCATAGCTTGAAGTGTGTTCTGATAGAGGTGTTTAAAATATTAAAAAGGATCCCATAGAGTAGATACAGAGAAATTATTTCCTACGGTCAGTGCATTGTTCTGACCAGGTGAGGAGAGTTTTGTCTTGAGTTTGGGTCTAGATGTGTTTTTTTTTAAGAGCTTGCCTGGTTCCTTAAGAATACTACTTTAGTTTGTCATTGGTAAAAACCTTTCTTGTTTATTTACAGATCTATAGATGTCTCAGTAACTCTACATGAGGTTGTCCTTTTGCTTTGCTCCAGATTGTGGGTATTTAACTATGTGACATTGCATCATAGTTACATCAGTAATTATATCAGTCTCAGGTGCTCCTGATCTTAACCCTTTACAAGGAAGGGTTGAATTGGCCCCCTGTTTACTTCTCATTTGACAGCAGCAGATGTTTTTTGTTTGAAAAGGATTTACTTGCCAATTCAGTGAGTACTTAACTACTTTCGTGCTGTGATCATAAAGGAACCAATTGGACAGGTTCTCTCAAGTTTAACAATGAAAGAGGTTAGCTTATTATATTTCAACTGTTCTCAGTAAAATAATAACATATGCACTGACTACACATGCACAACCGAAGTTCACACACACACAAATACGGATTACAGAGTGCTGAGTTAGAGTCCATAAAAAATAAAGAGTATACAGTCTCTAGTTTGATGACCTGGCTGGCTTTAGACTGACTTTGGTGGTCGCAGTGATTCCGATTTAGAAATGTAGATGACTGAGTTGCTTGTTCTTCGGGAGATGGTAGTGCTGGGTTGGATTCTTTTAAGAAATCTCTGCCTGCAGCGTAGCATCCCTGGATGATCACAGTCAACAAACAGGGCTCAAAGCTTACCAGGGTGGGTTAGAGAAAAAAGGAGAAGGAGAGACCCCATTTCGATCTTCTCCATAAGTTGTTTGTCCTTAGTTCTGCTGAGAAAACATATGTTTAAAATATATAGAACATACAAAGAGTTGGTTTGTCATCTGACTTTCCTTCTCCAACTGCTAGTGGAAATTAAAAAAGAATGTTGTCCATGTATTCCAAATGTGGCTTAATTAGATCATGTTGAGAAGCTAATTTAACCAAGGTCCAATTGTCTAAACGATTAATCTTAATGTTCTGTCTCTAACATTTGAGTACCTCAGGTGATTGTCATAAATAGCTTAGTAATGAGACAAGAGTTGTGAGCCCTTTGCATTCTCCTGAAGTAATTGTCTTTTATGGATTTTGCAGACAGACTGACTCTCCTCCAATGAATTGGAATAATGTATAGCAATGCAAATTGGGGTTAGCCATCTTGGACTGTGATTTCGAGTCACTTTAGTCTCTTATGTTTTTAAAAAGTCTGTTTTTAAAATTTCAATTCAGGTCCAGCAATGGACTACAAATAGTATTTGGCACAAAGCACACCTTTATGATGGCATTAAAAAGAGGATGTGACCTTAGAATTGGAGCTAGGCCATTCAGGAGTAAAATGCAGAAATACTTTTTTACAGAAAGTGTAGTGAAAATTTGGAATTATCTCCCCAGAAAACTGTGGATGTTGGGACAATTGGGAATTTCAAGATTGAGTGATATTTTTTATTAGGCAAGGATGCCAAGAAATATTGAGCAAAGGCAGACAAATGGCATTCAGGCACAGATCAGCCGTGATCTAACTGAATGGCAGAGCAAGGGGCTGATTGGCCCACTCCTGTTGTTAACCAAATCTGTGATCACATTTAAATCTCCCCAATCTGGTTTCTGCTCCTGCCACTGAAATTGCCCTAATCAAATTCACAAATAACATCCCATGTGATTGCAACCATGCTGCATTTTCTCTCTTCAACCTTCCTGCTGTATTTTATGTAATGTTTTAAGATTGCATCAGCCTTTTAAATACATCACTGGAATAGTTGTATCAATAATTAAATTTGGACAAAATCCTTTGAACCTCCCAAACTAATTTGGATCTCTTCATGGTGCACTAAATTTCATAAACAGCTACAGGTGCTTCCTGTTGCAACAGCTGGTACTGGAATGCCTAGATGTGGGATTTACAGTTCACATTGGTCTGAAATTTGCATTTTCAGAAATACCTGGGCACCTCCACATTGGTTCAATTTGCATCTATTTGGATTCTGAGGTAGCCTGAATCTCATTAATGAGAAGCCTTAAGTTTGTCTTCAAATACTTAACTGTCAGAGTAACCAGTAAAATACTCACTATTCAAATAATATTTTCTTATTGGATATTCAAATACACACAGACATCAAATATGTGGATATCCACTGAAGAGAGAAGAAGAATTGATGACAAAACTATTGGGTGAAATCACTACTCTTCTTCAAATATCCATTTGAATTTTTTACATCTATCTAATCAAGTAGATGGTATCTCAGTTTCGTGCTTTATCCAAAGGATGGTAGCTCTGACAAAACAGCACTCCTTCATTGCTTTGGAACTTCTTCGGAGTGGTTGTGGTTGTTAGAGGCCAATCATTTCAGTCCCAGGACGTTGCTGTAGGAGTTCCTCATTGCAGTGTCCTAGGCCCAACCATCTTCAGCTGCTTCATCAATGATCTTCCCTTTATCATAAAGTCAGATGTGGGAATCTTTGCTGATGATTGCTCAGTGTTCAGTTCCATTTGCAACTCCTCAGATAGTGAAGCAGTCCACGCCCAAATGCAACAAGACCTGGACAACATTTAGGCTCGGCTGATAAATGGCAAGTAAAATTCAAGCCCCACAAGTGCCAAGCAATGACCGTCTCCAACAAGAGAGAGTCTAACTACCTCCCTTTGACATTCAATGGTGTAACCATCACTAAATCCCCCACCTCCATCCTGGGAGTCACCATTGACCAGAACTTAATAAGTACAGTGGCTACAAAAGTAGATGAGGGGCTGTCTGAAGGCATTAGAGATGGTGCGGAAAAGATTTAAAAGAATGGCTTCAAGAATAAAAATCTTCTGTTATATGGATAGATTGGTGAAGCTGGGGCTGTTCTCGTTGAAGTGGAGATTTGATAGAGATGTTCGAAATCATGAGGGGTCTGGTGGGGCACATAGGGAGGAACTTTCCCACAGGTAAAAGGGTCGAGAACCAGTGGATTCTGATTTAAGGTAATTGGTTAGAGAATGGTGACATGAGGAAAAACTTTTTTATGCAGTGCATGCCGAGGAACTGGAATGCACTGCCTGAGAGACAGGCCAGGGTTTTCCAATCCTTGCATGGCTGATCACGCTGCGGTGAATGTGACAAGCCAGCCAAAAGTCCATTGACTTCGGTGGCACTGGTAAATCCCACCGGCAGGGACCGGGGGTCCTGCCTTCAGGTAGAGGCAGATTCAATCAAGACACTCAGGAGATAATTGGATAACTATCTGAAGGGAATAAAATTCAAATACTGCAGGGTAAATGCAGGGGAGTGGAGAGAGGTGAGTTTCTCCTACAGAGAGTCAGCATGGGACATGATGGGCTAAATGACCTCCACCTCCGTTCTAACCATTTTATGATGAATTCTGCGGTGAATGACTCATCCCTTCACTCAAAAGACTTTCGACAATGTACAAGGCAGTAATCAGGAGTGTGATGGAATACTGTCCACTTGCCTGGATGAGTGTAGTTCAAACAACACTCAAGGAGTTTGACATCATGCAGGACAAAATAGCTTACCTAACTGGCATTCCCTCCGTCTGCTTAAATGTTCACTCCCCCCACCAACAGCAGTGTGTACCATCTTCGATATGCGCTGCAGCAACTTGCCAAGGCTCCTTCAACAGCACCTTCCAAACCTTCAACTTCTACCACCTAGAAGAACAAAGAGAGCAGACTCATAGGAACACCACATACAAATGCCCCTCCAAGTAACACACCATCTAAACATGGAAATATAAGAACATACAAAGATAAAAAATATAAGAGCAGGAATAGGCTATTGAAGGGAGGTGATGGGTAGGGGTTGGCACAAAGCTTTTTGTTCAGGTTTGGAAAGGAAATTGCGAGGGCACCAGAATGTTCTTCTGAGAAGGATAACAAACATGTCTTGGCCAGTGTATGCTAGCATTTCCAAATATCTCTGGTAGTGTGGGTGGTGGTTAAGGGAGGGGAATGAGAAAGCCACAGATTTTTGACTGCGGGAAATCTGCTTCTTTGCGCCCTTGACCCCTGTGGATCAATGCAGTCTTTACCAAATTGTTAAAACATTCACTAAATCAAAGAATGCCAATTAAAGCATAGGTCTCCTTAGCTCAGTAAATAAGAAACAACTTGTATTTATATCGTGCCTCTAATGATCTCAGGACAGCTCAAAGTGCTTTGCAGCTAATTAAGTTCAGTACAAATTGGTCATTATTGTAAAGTGGGGAATGCGGCAGTCGATTCACAGACAGCAAAGTCCCACGATCAGCAATGCGATAACAACCAGACAATCTGCTTCCATGGTGTTTGTTTTCACAATAATCGAACAGCTTCATGATACTTTTACTGATACCAGCTTTTCATATCCAGGCTTTTAAAACTAAATTCATGATTCTCAAACTGCCATGATGGGATTTAAACTCAGTGCCAAGGACAAACTTAATCGAAGGTGGAAAATACTTGGTGGTCAAATGTTTATGGTGTCCCAAGAGCCTCTGTAGAAAGCATTTTAGGTTGTCTGCACTTTGCATGTCAGTAAGCTCACAATACAAAATAGTATGAATAATAAGGAATGGACAGCAGGCTGGCGACATCCTAAATGGCAAGCTTATTGATGGGCTATTCAATGCTGAATTTTAAATATATTCCAGCCACCCTGTCAGTCATTGCTCGATAATGTATTGCTCCTTTGCAGTAAACTGTGTGCGTTTGAACTCTGATGCTTCCAATAAAGCCAAGAACTGAGGGAAATAATGTTTAATATTTATTGCCAGCTATCTATCACCAAAGAGTTCGAATGCAATATGCATCCATTATGACATTTAGATCTTAAATCCAGCCTGATGTGCAAATAATTTGTTTGGAATTGCTATTTACATATAAACAGCCTTTTTCTGAAATAAGAAGGAAAGCCAAAAAGCTCAATTTTACTTGAGAGACTCTTGGTAATTTTATGCAAACGTTAGAAGATGAATTCCAGCACTAGTGGCTGATAGTGTGAGCCATGAGACTGAACATACTTACCCCTTTGAATAGTTTCCTTATATTTAAATTATTGCTCTGGAACTTACAAGAGTATTGGTTATTAAGAGTAGAAAATTGGAGACATTAGTGAAAACAGGAGCTGATCCCTGCAAGCACAGTCACAATACAAGTCCAGCATGATTTACACCATTTTGTTTATCTGAATCTTATGTTTTCTATGATTGACTTTGCAAAGTTCAGTAGAGCTGCCATTCTTTCTGACTGTGTGAATCTTTTCAAGTTGTCAAAACGTATGATTAAAAAAATGCTTTATGAGACAACTTGAAGATAAAAAATGGCCTCATCCCCCTCTTCCCTGATTATTAAATAAAACCTATCCTTATTTATTTCTACCAGTAAAGGAATGTATTTAATAAGCAGGCTCCCCACACGGGTGCGACCTGTTGACCTGTTTGCAGCTCAACATCCTGAAACATGATAAACTGGACAGTAGAATCAGGATTAATTTAAGATGTACGTGTGCAGTACACATACACACGCAGACATGAACACAATCATACATGCACAGAAGAGACATGAAATACACAAACCTTCTTTTGTAGGGTGGCCAAGTTGTACTATTAACGACAGAGTTGAACTACAGACACTTTTTAGGTGGGAACATTAAGTTTATTTACATTATACTCAGCAGCAACTCCACATGTGCTTTCAACTCCAACTCTATCTCTGCACTGACTGCAGAGGTAGCCCATGCTATTTTCCCATTGGTTACTACAGATCATGTGATCCTGCTAACACGTATTATTCTTAAAGGTACATTGCACACTAAATAAAATCATAATTACTATATTCATTCCCCTTTAATTCGGCTATATATATTATATTTACAAGTACATGTTTTTCAAGACAACATTACAAGGCCACTGGGTAAGGAATTCACAAGTTCAGTCTTTCAGGTGGTTTCCTGGTACGTATGGAATATCGCCGCTCCACAACTTCAGATTCTTTGTCAGGAGCCTCCTCTTCCGGAGTTGCCTGAACACCAGGCGCTTTGGTGGGTACTAGCAGTTCTGTATCCTCAACTCTGACAGAAACATCAGACATGTCAGTCCTGGATTGAGTATCCTCAACAGAAAACGCAGACCCGGCCATGATCACTGGTGGAACCAAATCTTGGTGAATTGTCTCTCTCTTCCTTAAATGCTCCATATGACACAGATGATCCGGCCTTCCACCTCCATGTGGTAAGATAGAGGTCCAGTCACCGTATTTATTTCACCCGGTAACCACTTTGGTCCTTCCCTGAAATTTTTTCACATATACTGGCTCTCCCATGATAAATTTCCTCTCGTGACTATGCCAGTCGTGCCTAGTTTTCTGGCTTCCCTGACTCCTTTCCATCTTCCCCTCTAAATTTGGCATTATTAACTCAATCTTGTCCTGAGACAGTTTTTCAACAATAACTCCGCAGGTGTGACACAGGTTGTTGTGTGAAGGGTAGTCCTATAATGAAAAAAGAAGCATGCTAGCTTGGCTGCCAAGGAATCACCAGTTAGCTTTTTCATGCCTGCCTTGAATATTTGAACCACCCTTTCAACCAGTCCATTTGAGGAAGGGTAGGACAATGCAGTTTTCACATGAGTGAAACCGTTGAAGCTGATAAACTGTTGAAACTCAGCATTCATAAATGCCATGCTGTTATTGGAAATGATTACTTCTGGTAGTCTGTGAATGGCAAAACTCTGATGTAGTTTCTCAATTGTAGCAGCCGACGTTGGTGTCTTCATCTCATGTACATCCAACCATTTTGAATGGGCATCGACAATGAGCAGATACATTGTTTCCAGGAAAGGTCCAACGTAGCCAATGTGTAACCGCACCCAGGGTCTACCTGGTCACTCCCATGGGTGTAATGGAGCTGTCACTGGCAACTTTTGCAGTTGCTGACATTGCACACAGTGCTTTAATAAACTCTTTATTTCACTATCCATCCCAGGCCACCATAGATAGCTGTGTGATATGGTCTTCATTCGGAAACTTCCAGGATGGGCACTGTGTAGTTCAATTAAAAGTGGCTCCCTTCCCTTTGGAGGAACTATCACTCGTGCTCCCCATAATAAGATGCCATCCTGGCTGGTTATTTCATGTCTTCTGTTGAAGTACGGTTTCATTTTGTCAGATGTTGTCTCCTGTGACCAACTACGTAGCACTTGTTCTCATACTTGAGATAGGACTGGGTCCCAACTTGTCCAGTCTCTGATCTGTCAAGCACATACTGGCAAGGAATCTAAGAAATTTAACAATAAACAAGTTCCTGTGGAACTGGGACGTGCTCATCATTTTCTTATAAAGACAAATGACTAAGGGCAAAGGCATTTGCAATTTGATTGCCAGACCTATGTATGAATGTGTATTCATATGTTGCTAGAATTAAAGGCTGTTATTGTATTCTTGCTTAGGCTATGGGCTGTATAGCCTTCTCCTCACTAAGCAATCCTAGCAATGGTTTGTGGTTTGAAACGATTGTAAAGGGATGGCTATGTACACACTGGTGACATTTCTTGACACTAAAGATGGTGGATAGGCCTTCTTTTTCTATCTGCGAGTATCCCTTTTCAGCTGTGGTGAGGGTTCTTGATACATAACCTATTGGCCGTTCCATGCTGTCGTCCGTCCAGTGAGAGAGCACTGCTCCCATTCCATAGGGAGATGTATAACATGTCAGCACCAGTTCTTTCCTCTGGTCATAATGCACTAATAGATTGGATGAGTGCAACAATTGTTTCACCTTTATGAAAGCTTCTTTCTGGGGTGCCTCCCAAGATGAACATTGGTTCTTTTTAAGTAGACATTGCAGACAATGTAGAGAATGTAGACAAATTGAGTAAGAACCGCCCATAATAGTTGGTCATTCCTAAGAACAATTTGAGCTCTGAGACGTTCTTTGGTGCAGGTGCCTCTCTAATGGCTCTCACTTTCTCCTCAACTGGGTGGGGGCCCTGTGAATCTACCCAGTGACCCAAATAGATTACCTCCCTCACTTGGAACATGCACTTTTTTTTTCTAGTGAAGACTTTAATCTTGGCCTTCTTTTTGCCCTCACTATTGGCCAGGCTTCTCTCAGATGCAAGCTTAACTTGCCTGAGATCAGTGGCTGAGTCTCCCAAAATTTTATTATCTGTTTGCTTCTTTGGAAATTCGGTAACTTTTGCTTCCAAAGCCTCCTTGGATTCATTTAGCTGATTTTTCAGTTCTTTGCTAGACAGCTAGCTTCACTGAGCTGGCACTGCCTTGGAGTTTATCTGAACTCCTGTCTCCTGGCTGTATCCAGCTATATATGACTCCCAGGGTTTCTTGTGAGTCCTCTCTGATTACCAGGGCTTCACCTGAGCCCTCTTTGTGTTCTTCTGCTGTGCTTCCATTCCACTATTTGAGTCGGCTTTCATTTCTTCATGTTGCTGAATGCTTATGCATTTCTTTTGCATTTGACCTTGAAAGACAAGCAGGGCTGCTTTCTTTCTGGGGTCCCTTATTCCGTTTGGCAGAGTTGCCCTCTCTCTGGGGCCTCTTGATCCCTTTGGCAGAGTTGCTCTCTCTCTGGGGTCTCTAGTTCCATTCAGCAGAGATGCCCTTTCTCTGGGGTATCTTGTTGCCTTTTATGGAGTTGCCCTCTCTCTGGAGTCTTTTATTGCCTTCTGCAGACTTGCTCTCTCTCTGAGGTCTTGAGTAATTTTCTGTCCATAGCTATTTTTCTTGCATTTACCACTTTAAATGTATTGCTGCTTTAAGAGCAGCCACTGTTTTTTAAACTCGGGCCGTCTCTGCAGCTATGAGCTTTTCTCTGCTATGATTCCCATGCTTTTTGAGTTTTGGCAGGATCCCCACAATCAAACCTTCTTCCCTTTCAACCCTGCAAAGCTTCGTTCTTGTTTGGAAAAAAAGAAAGCAGAGATTTCTTCTCCCCCTCTGAGCGATACTGCAGGATATTTCTCTTTTTTAAAAAATTATCTTAAACACTCATAATCACCGGTCGAGGGACAACACTGGACCTGATCCCATCCTTGTCGCCAGTTTGTTGCAGGGTGGCCGAGTTGTGCTATTAATGATAGAGATGAGACTGCTTCTTTCCTTCATTTGCTGCAGCAAACATGAGAAAGGAATGGCCGGTGATTGGAGGAGCAAAATTTTAAAAATCACTTACCTGCATTTTGAACTTAACGGTCTGTCTTACCGGCTTTTGAACAGTGCCCCCAGCAACCAGATAGAGGGGCTTTCTGGGCTGCCAGTTGGACAAGCCTGCTCTAGGAGCAAAGGCAGAGGGAATTCCAAGCCATGACATTCACTTTCATGTCTGCCCTCCCTGCCCCCACCAACACCCCCAATAGAACATAGATATCCACATACACACACGTTAGAACAAGTTAAGTTTATTTTTTGTGATTGGACAGTTGAAGAAAGCAGGGAATGCCTTTTGAAAGTGAAAGTGGCCTTAGGAGCAAATACCTTGAGGAGTATCTTCTCATGGGCCAGGATTTTTACCTTGTTGAGTGGGCAGTTCCTGGAGCGGTCGCAAAGCTGACTGCCGCCCACAATCTGGCCCTGACATCGATTTCACACTGGCTGGCCAGCAGCATGAAACACGCGCTAAAGCGCTCAGCACCGCAGGGGTGGCGGGGTGGGGGGGGTGGGAAGAGGGCGAGTGCGGAAGTTCACACATGCACGCGAGAGTGCGCAACGAAAGCTCAGGGAGCTGAAGATTTGTGACATTAAAAATAAAAAAAGTTAGCAATGTTAAAAACATGTCCCCTCATATGACAGGGACACGTTATGAGTGAATTTTAAAAATTTTAATTAAATTTTAACTTGCTGTTAGAAACCTCACCCCATCCGTGGATGAGGTTTCCTAAAAAATCCAAAGGCCGCTTGGTCTTTTCGCCGGCCTGCCAGTTGGACAGGCAGTGGAAAATTTAATTCAGTTAGAACTTTAATGGCCTTAATAGACCTGTAATTGTTGGCGGGCACGCTGCTGACTCCCGCATGCACCTGCCGACCGAAATATTGCACGAGTGCGCGATAACATCGGGACGCTCGCCCAACGTCAGCGCGCGTCATTTTACGCTTGAGCAGGTCGGGCGCTCGTCCGCCAGCTCAGCGCAAATTTCTGCCCATATTCTGCCTCAAGTACATACCTAGTTTTCCGTAAAAGGAAATCATTCTTTGAATACCGGGTGGCTGAAGATCAAGGACTCCTCCAGAAGTGCTGCTGGTCTCGCGTTTTGCTGATTAAAGCTGTGCGGTAAATGCAACCTGTTTAAGTCAGTCAGGGGTTACTTTAGGGTCATGTCCACAGTTCCATACATTGGTATTCTGTCTGCTTCTCACCACCACAGTGTTTAGTTCTTTAATTTGTTCCCTGTCACCTTTTTGCAAAATAGGTGTGTGATCAGAACAAAACTTAACTGTTCCGTATGAATTTATTAAAAGGCAGCAGATGGTATAAAGCAGTTCGCTGGTGAAAATGAACTGTTGATTGGGATGCTGTGACATTAGCAGCGACTGGGAAGGAGACAATTTGGTCGGGAGGTAGGGGATGAGCACACTCGTTCATAATAAGTGTGTGCTTCTTACTCACGAAGAAAGGGACACTTTGCAGCTGAACCTCTTGGCCCTTATCTGCACAGGTGGATACTAAGTTTCCTGTTATTTATCCTAAGCGATGACCCTATCTGGTTTGCAGGGTTATCTAAAATTGATTGGGATAAATCCTAGCCCTGGTGACAAGTTTAATCCCTCGCTGCATTCCATTCATATGTTAGAATGGTTATTCACTTGTTAACTCGAGTCTCACAGTCTGCCTGGGTCTGGTGTGGGGTTGTGTAGTCTGTCTCAGGGAATTGATTCAATTAAAATTGGTCATTACTTGGCATATCATTTCGACAGCTACTCAAGCCCAAAGGGAGCCCAGGTTTCCTACATATGTAGGAGAGGAACTGTTTGGGGGTGAAGCTGACACTTTTCTGAACATGGTATCGCATTAACTGATGTACTTAAATCCAGATGCTCAGTAATCTGAAGAAACACATTTTCCCTCAGTTTTGATCTCAGTGTCCTGAAGACTTGGATGATATTCTATACAATGGTCACTTTGCAGTAATTTGTTAAAATGACCATTCTTCATTGTGGATCCTGGGCAGTGAGAGACAGCAGGCTGTTTAATTACAGAGAGAATACAGCTCTCCTCACCTGATGGGCACACATACAGTTATTCCAACAAAATTATTGGATAATGATTAGTAACAGGAATTTTGTTTCTCACATGGGGGCTGAGCTATGTGTAGCAGCTTAACAGCTACCCACAGCACAGAACAACTAATTTACACTGGACGAGGGAGCAACCCTAGTCCAGAATTAACAATGTCACACTTGGGTGTTCACCAAAGTTATTCCAGTCACCCCACTGTAATGCTGCTGTAATAAAATAATGTATTCGTAGGCTCTCTGAGACCTATGGGAGATCTACAAATGTTTTTATTTAAAGTAAATGATTTTCTTTTAAAACCTTTTTTTCTCTCTGTGGAATGTATAGAGTTAAAGATTTTGGTGAAGATTATCAGTTGGGTTCTCCCAATCGTATACTGTAACTTTAGCAAGTTGGTAAAATCAATATGGAAATGATGTAAATGACAAACTTTAGGCATTTGTGGCGTTTCTCCTATGGTTAACCAATTGAGCATAGAAATTCCAGTTATCTATATATATATATATCCTTTGGTGGTTGTGAAATTGACTGGCAAATTCATTTTCCCCAAAGTATTGGTGAGAAGATCAGGGAGATGATACCAGTCAGGATTCAGCCATGAAGTGTATGCCGATGAAGCCTTATGATCCATTGAGGTATTGAACTAGCTTGAAAGAAGAGAGTGCCAGCTTCCAAAATGGGAATCGTAACCCTACGTATAATTTTACACCAGCCTACATTTCACATGCTCAGAAACAGTAGGTAAAGTACAAATGCTTTTATCTCACTTGCCACCCTACCAAGGGAAGGAACATTCTGATGGATTATCAAAGACCTATACTTGTTCCTATCTGAAAAAGGGAAAGCCAACAAAAGAGATTGTGTCAATTGCTAAGGTATTTCATTTTCAATCTTGTAAAGGAAATCTACGGTTGAGTTACAGAAAGCATAGCATGTGCATTAGTAGAGATATTGTTGGATGAAGTCCAGAGTGAATTCAGACCATAAAGGGGGATGCACAGATGCTATCTTTGAGTTTTGATAATAGGCAAAAAAAAAAATTGAAAGCTGAGATGGACTGTGTGCTGCATACTTAGATCAAGTAAAAGCATTTGGTGAGATGCTCTGAGAATTACCGTGGAAAGCATCGAAACGACCTGCCATGAAAGAATAACTTCTGAATGGGACCAGCCTTTCTATCAGAATGCAGCAAAAAATAACAGAGAGAGCAAAACTGATCAAACAGATTGAATCCCAGTTAATTGTTCTGCAAGATCAGATTATGTACTGCCTCTTCTGTTGTCATTTTCTTGGATTGGAAAACAAGGAATGGACAGCTACAAAATAAACGACGTTATAGGACTTTGTTTCACAAGTAACTGCGCCATTCTTAAAAGCAACACTAAAACCATTCGAAAGCTCCCAAGAAAATGTAATGAAAAGTATATGAGTCTGGATATGAGGTTCACCGTGTGAATTTAGAAAATGACAGCAGTGGAAAGTAATGATGTTAAAGCTGGCAGAGAGGGAAATGTTTAACAATACTGAAGAATTCTAATATCTGACTGGTGTCTTCCACAAAGAATCAGCCGGATATGTAAAATTGGATGGCAGCTCCTATCAACTAGAAAACAGCCTTCAGTGAGAAATGTAATGCAGCAACTCAATTCATTGAGAAAAGATCTAGCCCTTCTGCATACAGTTTCTAGCAAGGTGAGAGGTGGAGGCAGCAACAGGAACAAAAGAAGGAGATAACAATTTTAAAAATGAATTTCTTCTTATCTTTATTTGAAATTAGACTGAGGGACAGCATGTGGAATAGTGATATTAGAAAGATGGCAGATGTTACAATATTGGAGAACTTCCCTGAATAGCTATTCTAAGAAAGGCTGGGGTGGGGTAGGGTGGTGGTGGGGGGTGTGTGTGGGTGGGTGGCGGGGAACAAATGTTAGCAGTCAAAATTGGATTGCCTTCTTGGAATTCATCCTATATTGCTTCCTTATTCAGTGTTATGCCCAGTAAAGGCATGTGCTAGTCATTACTTTAAACATGGACCACGTTCATAAGGAAACTTCTGGAACTGTCAATTATTTTTTAAGAGTGGACACTTACAAAGTGGCTAAAATGGCTACAAAGGGTCATGTGACTGTTTCCAATTCAACACAGACTACTGTAAAATTCTAGAAAGTTCCTAATTGAATCAGCCTGGGTGGGGCCTCCCTTTGAATAGACACATCCAGACAGAAGCCTTCTGTGGAATTCATGCTTGTCATTGTTTGTAGTTCACTCCGAACTCAAAATCAATGGACTTCCAGATTTCATGTCTCCAAATTTGCAGTTTAACAAAAGGAGAACTGTAGAAAACTAGTTAGCCACAAGTAGACTTGGATGGCCATCATAAATTTACATTACATAGCAGTGGCTTTTAGATTTAAATAATTCTGAGTGGACAATAGCAATTGATCATGTGACTGAAACTGGCTTCTGATATCAAAATATTTTATTATCCCAAAAACGGAGAGAAACACTCAGACCAAGATTTTCCAGTCCTGCTCACCACAGAACCAGAAATTCCTGTGTGAAGTCAATTGGCTGGTCCATCAAATTTTCCACCCCACCCATGATGAGTCCTGCCGTGGGAAAAACTGGAAAAACCCGGCCTCAATCTGCAAAGAACCCTATGGCAGAATATCAGCTGCAGATCAAGGTAGTAACGTCAAAGCCTTTTAAAACTTGGGGGCTGCTGTATCTTAAAAGCCTCCTAACCTGATTCCTAATTCAAGTGCACCTGTAGATAAACCTGAACTCCTGGCAATAAAATCTATAAGTGACTAAATTTGTGACCAGCTGAACATCAATCTCTTTGAGGGAATTCTGCAATAATCCTAATATACAACTAAAGCTATTGAAACCATTGTGACCTCTCCTTTGGAGTGAAATGCTTCTTTACCGTGCCCACAATGACTTTTTTCTACTATGAGCCAAACAAGTAAACTATGAACTGTTCTTTTGTTTCCAACTTGTAAAAGTGCACTATTCTCTTTAACTGTATCTTTCTCTAATGTACGAGTGTGCAAGTCACATAGCATTTAGACTTTTGAGGTGAATGCGTGAATAAAAAATCTTCTTGATTTAAATATACAAATGCTTGCTGCTGTTATTCAAATAGGCTATGCACCCTTCCTTTTCCAAGAAATACACTGATTACAAACAGTAAGGGAAATAGCATAAGAGTCTTAGTTCTGTCTTGACCCTGTCCATGACGATAAGTAAATTGTTGATTCTGATCTGATTCTGCATAATGTATCAGGACAAGTAAGTGGCTTGAAGGTAACAGAAGTCTTTCAAAATAGTAACCATAACCTGATTAGGTTCACATTAAAAATAAGTAACAAAGGAGGAGTCAAAATACAGGTAGATACTAACTAATTTAAGTGGGGTGACAGATTATTGGCTGGATCTCACATGAGGTAATTAGCCATAGGCTCCTGGTTATATAGGTTGCAGGCCATCACTCCGCATCAAGCAAGGGTAAGGAGGCTGACCTCAATGAATTATTATAGCCAGTATGGTGTGTGAACCCACACTGTAAGCGTCATTCTGCACCACACACTAGCCATCTAGCCAATAGAGATAACTGACCACTGGGCTGGATTTAATGGCATACTAAAAAGCAATGGGGAATATTAAAATATGATGGTACCAATTAAACATTTTCCTACGAGTGAAAAGGTGCATCAAAGGCTGGGGATTCCATGGTTAGAGGTACTAGAGGAAAACAAATTATTAAAAGAGGCATATAATGAGTAAAACGGAGATGATATTTGGTTTCAACAATGAATAATATAAAAGGAATTGAAGGGAAGAAAAGAGAGAGATTATTAGCAGTTAGTGGAAACGGATATAACCATGGCTTTTATAATTGTAAAAGAATTAATAGGATTGTCACAGTGTTGGAAATATTTAGAGATAAAAGGAACAAACTTGTGATTTTTAAAAATTAATTTATGGGATGTAGGCATCGCTGGCTAGGCCAGTATTTATGGCCCATCCCTAAGTGTCCTTGGGAAGGTGGTGGTGAACTGCCTTCTTGAACCGCTGCAGTCCATGTGGTGTAGGTACACTCACAGTGCTGTTAGGGAGAGAGTTCCAGGATTTTGACCCAGCGACAGTGAAGAAATGGCAATATGTTTGCAAGTCAGGGTGGCTTGGAGGGGAACTTCCAGGTAGTGGTGTTCCCATGTGTTTGCTGCCTTTGTCCTTCTGCATGGTAGCAGTCGTGGGTTTGGAGGGTGCTTCCTATGAGCCTTGGTGTGTTCCTGCAGTGCATCTTGTAGATGGTACACACACTGCTGCCATTGCCCGTCGGTGGCGGTGACAGTGAATGTTTGTGGGTGGGGTGCCATCAAGCAGGCTGCTTTGTCCTGGACGGTGTCAAGCTTCTTGAGTGTTGTTGGAGCTGCACTCATCCAGGCAAGTAGTGAGTATTCCATCACACTCCTGGCTTATGCCTTGTGGATGGCGGACAGGTTTTGGGGAGTCAGGATGTGAGTTACTCGCCACAGGATTCCTTGCCACTGACTTGCCTTGTAGCCAGAGTATTTATGAGGCTAAACAAAAAGAATTACCTGGAAAAACTCAGCAGGTCTGGCAGCATCGGCTGAGAAGAAGAACACTGAAGCTAAATATAAAGTAAACAATGAGATTATTAGCAGTGAGATCTAGGAGTTCAGATAGATAGATGTTTAAGGATAAAAGCTGAGTTATAAAGGCCATAAAAGATAAATAGGACTCTTGGTTTTACACAGGGGTAATTGATTATAAAGGCAAAGATTTAATGTTGAACTTTTTTTTTCTTCTCTGCCGATGCTGCCAGACCTGCTGAGTTTTTCCAGGTAATTCTGTTTTTGTTTTGGATTTCCAGCATCCGCAGTTTTTTGTTTTTATTTATATATATATATATTTATAAGGCTAGTCCAGTTCAGTTTCTGGTCAATGGTAACCCCCAGAATGCTGATTGAAAGTGAGGAAATTTTTGTCTCAGTGTTTTCAGAGCACGGTGAACATGGAACTATAGAAAGTACCTGAGGAGGACGTAAAGAGACATTACTTGAGATAAATAGTTGAAAGGAAACTGTTGGAAAAGCTAATGAGAATTTACAAAAAAAGGCACATGTAGTATTCATCTGAAAATACTGAAGGGGGTTGGGAGCAAATTAATGGAAGCATTAAGTATATGAAGTAGAAAGGAAAATAGGATGAGCCAGGAAATTGTAAATCACTTATTTTTACTTCAGTTGTGGGGCAAGCTTGTGCAGTTCATAATATGGATTATGTTCATATACAATTAAGAACGCATAGGTTAATGAGGACAAGTCAGTGTAGATTTTTAAAGGTCAAGTTATGGTTGACTAACTTAATTACATTTATTGATGAAAAGGAATACCATACATTATGTTGACATGGATTTTAAGAAGGTGTTTGTTGAGCTCCCACATAAGATGTATGGTATTAAAGGGAATACAGCCAATGGCTGGGAATAAATAGCATAAGTGGAAGTAAACAAATGCTTTCTTTAGCTTCCCAGGTTAGGGGGAAGTGATGGGTTCCAGGGATTCTTGCAAGGCCCTCTTTATTGATTTGGACAATAACACAAGAGGGGTGGTATTAAAATTTGGTAATTATACTAAATCAGGTTACATGATAAAATCTGAGCAAGTATTCAGACCTTCAATGTTCGCTGCTTTGATTATTTCCTTCCCAACCTCCTTCAGTATCTTCAGATGAATACTTAGTGCCTGTGATATATATATATATATATTTTAATTCTCATCATCTTTTTAAACACAATTTCCTTTTGAATGGATGGGTTAGCAGAGTCAACAAATCGATAGCAGATACAGTTCACTATGGGAATTGATATATCCTGGGTGAAAGAACACTGAAGCTAAATATAAAGTAAACAATGAGGTTATTAGCAGTGAGATCTAGGAGTTCAGATAGATAGATGTTTAAGGATAAAAGCTGAGTTATAAAGGCCATAAAAGATAAATAGGACTCTTGGTTTTACACAGGGGTAATTGATTATAAAAGCAAAGATTTAATGTTGAACTTTTACATGACATTGAACACATTGGAAAAGCACCTCATCTTCCAATTAGGCACTTTACAGCCTTCCGGACTTAATATTGAGTTCAACAACTTCACCATGAACTCTCTCCTCCATTCCCACCCCTTAGTTACTCCCTCCTTTTCAATATTCATTTTTATTTTTAAATTTTTATTTTTATTATTTTTTTGCTTTTTTTCCCCACTTTTTTATTTGTATTTATTTTCATTTTTATTCATTTATTAATTGTTTGATCCCCATCTTTTATCCTATTTTCGATCCTTTTCCCCCACCACCATCTCCTCCCCCCCACCTCACCCCAACAAGAGCCGTCTGTCAGTTGTTCATGTTGTTCTTTCCAGAGCTCTTACCCCTGTCCTGCAATCATCATATTCTGCTTTCTGACTTTAATGCCACCATCAGTACCTCCTTTAGCCGGTACCACTATCATTAACACCCCTTTGTCCTTTCGTCCATGACATCTCTGGCAATCCACCTTTGCTTCCACCTATCACTGGCCTTCTATCCAGCTTCACCTGCACCACCCCCCCCTTAAACAGTGCAGATTTCATCACATCTTTACTTCTCTTTAACTATGAGGAAGGGTCATATGGACTTGAAAAGTTAACTATGTTATTTTCCCCACAGATGCTGTTAGACTTGTTGAGTTTTCCCAGTACTTTCTGTTTTTGTTTAAGATGGGACCTAATAGACATTTTCGCAAATTATGAGAGGTTTTGAGAGGAAAATGGTGCCAGAGGGTAACAAGGAGATATCGGGTGGAAGCAACCCAGATTTGCACAAAGTGCGATAGCGGGTAGGGAAAAAGTCGTTTTACCTGCCGGCCACAATGATGGGTTTTCACGTTGTGTCGTCCCATTCACCTCGTTAATAATACATTCATGGGAAACACTCCGGATCGCTGGTGGGTAGGCTCAGATTTGCCTGCCATGCCGTGACCTCGGCGCTGCCTCGCTCCTGGCGCCATATTTAAAGCGCACTACAGTGCAGCCTACTTCAGGTGTACAGATCAGGACTGCCCAGGTGACAGATGGCCCTGAAAGCAAAGAAGATGGCAGCCCCCAAATTTAGCAATGCCTCTCTGGGTTGCCTACTGGACGCAGTGAAAAGCTTCCGTGATGTTCTCCACCCTGCTCTGGCCGCAGGAGGTCCACCAGAGTCACCAATCCGGCCTGGGAGGCAGTGGCAGTGATGGTCAGCGCCACCAGAGCACGGAACAAGTCAGTCATCCAGTGCAGGAAGAGGATGAATGATCTTACCTGTTCCGCCAGGGTAAGTCAACCACCTCATCCCTCTCAACTCACACACTCACAAAACCAGCACACATCCACAGGATTCTCACACCTCAAGCAACAACACCACTAATTCTCCAGCAGGCTCAAATCCTCTGAAGTTCGCATCCTCATCCTGTCCACGGCTCTGCTCACCACACAAACATTCCACGCAGTGCCATGCATCCTGAACACTCACGTGAGGATCCTGTACCAGCTCATCCCCCTCTTAACGCAATTGTGAGTGCTCTCTTTCTTGCTTTTGGCTCTGCCGCCATGCACTAGTTATCTCTACTTTGGTTCACAGGGAGCTCTGCCAAGCGACCAATACCCTCAGCCAGCCAGTCCCTTAGCTCCATCCACATCCACACCTCCAGCCAAGAAGACACCTCCTCCACTGAAGAGCTGGAAATAAACAGCCTGGAAGACCCGTCACAGCACTTACCCACACCCTCCACCAGTGCAGAGATACAGCTCTGTGGGACCTAGATCTAAGGCAGCCTCAAGTCCACAATCTGATGGCCACTGCATGGACATGTATCCGCAGCAGGAGGTGACAGGTTCAGCTAAGCCCCCCCGGCACTTGGAGGACTGCTGGGGAAGAGGCATCTATAAGGTCCGAGTCAGATGATGAACCTCTGGGTTTGGCCTTCCAGCTCATCCTGGAGAGTCAGCAGAAGGCGGGGAACATCATGCAGAGCTGTTGGAAGCCCTCAATAGAGAGGCATGTGAGTCAGAAGAGAGTGCCCGCCTGTTCTCTGACCAAGTGGTGTGAATGGAGGTCTCTATGGGAAGGATGGTGGATTCCAAAGAGCCCCTGGTCCAACAGAACACAGAGGTGGATGCAAACCGGCACTCCATCCTGGTAGTCATGAGTGAGTTCCTGCAGTGGCAACGAGAGAGGGAAACAGCGCACCTCAACGTCCATCTAGTTGCTCCTTTCCCCTCAAGGAGTCAGGCCAGGCTCCTTGGGCACCCGAAGGGAGGAGGAGTGGTTCTTGGAATGCTTGGGTCATCCACTCAGGAATTTCAGATCCTCTCCCCCCGAATCCCCTTTGCCTGTGACCCCCTCAGCTCTGTCCTCTGTCACTGCAGAGGGAGCAGCCAGCCCACAGGAAGACAGCCAGAGCAAGCCGGGGCCTGCAAGGGATGTCAGGGATGCGGATGTCAGTGCAATGCCCGGATGAAGTTGTAGGCCTAGAGGCGTTAAGAATTTCTGGTCACAAGTGGTTTCATGATGAATACATTTTGTCACTTCATAATCTGAAAATATTTTCATTTTCACTGAATAATGTGTAATGTTGTCTTTCAGCTTCATTTACAGGCTTTGCGAGTCCTCCCACTGCATCCCCCACATTAGCAGTTCAGCTGCATGCAGCTGGACCATGAGTGCTTCTAGAGGGACAAGTGTGTGTGTGGCAGGGCCTTTCAGAACCTCATGCTCTCCACTCACACAGAGCCTTCATCCATCACACTCATCTCAATGTCCCAAGCATTTTCAATGCTGCCTGCTGGCGTCTTTCTCAGTTGTCCATCTAAACTGACCTGCATCTCCGTCCACCCACTGATCACACTCCCATGCAGCACCTCTGCCCATCCAACATGAAGCTCCGCTCACTTTCGATTTCAGCTTGTCATACTCAAGTTCTTGATCAGCTTCCCCATCTTTTCCGCTCCCCAGTCACCCATGTTCTTTCCCCCATTACTGACATCACCTTCCACCTCCGTACTGTCACCTATTGACCCGATCCCTTGTCATTTCAGGATGTTCAGGTGAACATTCATGTTCGCTACCTTCCTGAAATCTCCCCCCCCATCCCCCCACCTCGACCTCCTCCTTCCCACATCCAGGATCCGTGTTTGCCTCCAAGTCGCCACCAACCACCGTCACCATCACCATTACCAACCATTACCATTCACCAGAAACTGAACTGGACTAGCCATGTAAATACTGTGGCTACAAAAGCAGGTCAGAGGCTAGGTATCCTGCGGAGAGTAACTCACTTCCTAATTCCCCAAAGCCTGTCCACCACCTAAAAGGCACAAGTTACAACTGTGATGGAATACTTTCCACTTACCTGAATGAGTTTGGTTCCAACAACACTTGAGAAGCTCAACACCATCCAGGACAAAGCAGCCCACTTGGTCTGCACCCCATCCACCAAAATAAACATTCACTCCCTCCACCACTATGCACATAGGCAGCAGTGTGTAGCATCCACAAGTTGCAATGCAAGTCATCAAGTCTCCTTCGACAACACCACCCAAACCCGTGACCCCTACCACCTAGAAGGGCAAGGACAGCAGATAAATGGGAACACCACCAGCTGGATGTTTCCCTCCAAGCTACTCACTGTCCTGACATGGAACTACATCGCCTTCACTGTCATGGATCAAAATCTTGGAACTCCCTTCCCAGCAGCACGGTGAGTTTACCTGTGCCAGATGGACTGCAGCGGTTCAAGAAAATGGCTCACCCCCCACCTTCTCCAAGTCAATTAGGGAAGAGCAACAAATGCTGGCCTCGCCAGTGATATCTACATTTCATGAAAGAGTAAGAAAAAAGTAGGCAAAACAAAATGAAGCATAGCTTGCACAAACATAAATTAAGATTCAAGAATAACTATTTATCAGATAGAGTGGGGAGAGATATAGGTTTCAGTGCCTCAATGTTCATGAGACTTCAACAACATTGAATTCCTGGCTTCAGCTTACTGTGTTATTCATGTTAATATCCACCCTGTCATGAAGCTATTAATGTATATAACGTTATTGGAAATTTTTTTTAAATAGAGGTTTAGTCTGTGGGTGTGTCTGTGTGTGTTTTAATTGGATTAAAGCCAGCTAGTCTGGGTGTTTTGATGTATAGTAGTTTTGAGACGTAAACAGAGAGGTGGAGGTGCATTTGTATTTTGTTGAATAAAGCATTCAAGAGTGGGAGGAAATTCTTGCACCTAGCTATGAGACACCAAGCAATATGTTTATATTACCAACAAAATTGGTACTAGGAAAGGGGTTTTATCATTAGAAGAGGTGGAGTTCAAAGGGACTGGTGATACAATGAGAATTTACATTCAAAGAGAAGTGCTCGGTATAACAGAAAGCAATTTTATGTGTGCAGAGCAGAGGCAAGTAACATCAAAACAGCTGTAAGCCTACAACTATCTGCAAAGGAACCAAATTGAAAGGAACCTCATTTTGAAGTTGTAAGGTGAAAATTCTTTGCCTAGTGACTGCTTTAAAGTCTACAGGCAGGATTTTGTCCTTGGCAGGGGTGCTCAGTGGGGGTGGTCAGGCCAATTAAGGCCTGCCCTGTGTGGATCGCAAGCGGGTGGGGGGAAGGAGGGTGAGCCAGGCCTAGCGTGCAGGTCATGCATGCGCGAGAAAGAGCGCTTCAATCTCCCTGAAGCACAGAGCTGCCTCAGGGAAATTGAAGCGCTGTGTAAAAAAAAATGAAGAGAATAAAAATTTAATAAAACATGTCGCCTCATGTGACTCTGTTACATGAGCTGGGACATGTTTTTAATTCAAAAATAAAGATTTTATTTAATGTTTATTTGTTTTAGGAAACATCATCCTGCTCATGGATGAGGTTTCCTAAAAAATGTAAAAGCCTCTTGGCTTTTTTGCCTGCCTGCCAACTGTAAGGTTGGACGGGCTGTGTAAATTTGAATTTAATTAGATTGTTAATGGTCTTAATAGGCCATTTGATTATTGGCGGGCGCGCCGCCAACTCCGGTGCATGCCCACCGAACAAAATATCATGAGACTGCGCGATGATGTCGGCACACGCGCGTCATTTTACATTCGGGCATGTTGAGCACATGCCGGCATGCCGAGCGTAATATTCTGCCCTGTGGGTTGTTGTTGCCTTAGCGGAGATTAGTTTGGGAATTTGTTAAAAAGTTATGATAGTAGTAATTTGTAGCCTTGTGTATATGTTTAACTTGTGTAAATTAATAAATGTTTCATGTAGTTTGATATAAAAACTCCTTGAGAACTGGTGGTCTGATTCCTGAATTTAGAGTTGCATCTCAAACCCACGACTTAAAAATATAGGTTATGACAGTTGTTTAAAATTTCCCTCTGGGATTTAAATAACAGCCTTTACCAACTGCTGTCTCATAACACACCCAAACATTAAAATATTGACTGAATAAGTCTGCCATCCTTTAACTCAATTTTAGTTCCATTATAATATAAAATTAAACCAGAAAATACTGGAAAAACTCAGCAGGTTTGGTAGCATCTGTGGAGAGAGAAACAGAGTTAACATTTCGAGTCTGTATGACCCTTTTTCAAAGTTCCATTATGTTAGTTCCATTATATTGGCAGGGCAATATCTTTAATCAAGAGCTAGAACTGACATATAAACTTGACCCCACTCAAGTGGGCTCAGCCTACTATCCTCAGGCAGTAAACTAAGCTAGTTGAAATTGGGAGAAAAATAATTCAAAGCTTGTATGCCTAAACAGAGCCTGCTTCCTGTTGAGCAATTGTGGAATAACAGCCATAGAGATCCTATAGCCATGGTCAGTGTTCTCCTAACTGAGAAGAAATAATAATAAAAAATGCAATTAATTTCATAGACTCGGGTCTGGTACATTGATAAATTGCCACCTACTGAATTACCCTTTGACTGTTTTAGTTGTTTGTTAATGCCAAAATAGAAGCAGTTTCAAATGTTTATTCAGAGTAGATCATTTGAGGTTCAAGCACATTATATAGTAATATATTAAGGGAATAAGATATTTAGGAAACGGTGATTATAAAGTAATTCAATGAATATTATTTTATAATGATATGTGAACCTATGTAACATTTCATAACTAACCTTCAAAACAAGAAAATACATTGAATTTATTGAGAAAATACTGAGAATACCAGTCGCTTAGAAATTGCCATGGAAACAGCAAAAACAGATGCAGTAGTTGCATCTCTTCAAATCAATGACAAAGTGTCTTCAGAACCTGTGAAAATGGTACCCCTGATAGAGTTGGGACTTTTGAAGATTCAGGAGCATTTAGCATTATAGCGGTTAATGGCTCACTAGGGTCAATCTCGAAACTAGTAAGGAAATTGCTAAAGCACTTAGGGCATAGAGTTTAATCCAAGGGGTAAGAACAATTGCAACTAACTTGTTTATAAAATAGCAAGTAACTTAATTGTTGTTAACACACCAAATTGGATGAAATGGTCACATTAGACCATCTTGGGTAGATATCTTCATTCATGCCTGATCATCCTTAAACTAGTTTCAAAAACCGATCCTAAATTATCAAATTGCCTAAAAGTTTAATGATATTTTAGCAGAGCTAATTAAATTAAACATCCTATAATTTTATTGACGAGTCCTGAGGAACAAGGTTTGGAGATGCTTGCAAATTTTCTTTTTCAAATTAGGAAGGAGATAGAATAGTTGAATTACAACTGCGCATTTCCAGAAGTGCCATGGGATGTTTATCATCTTATCATTCAGAAGACAGGACTGAGTCTCCATCCTTAGGGAAGGATCCTTATTTGAAAGGCTCAAACTTTGATTGACAGGCAGCCGTCAATAGACTTAATTTATTTGATGATATTCGACCGGTGAACTTGACCTTTAAAAGAACACAAATTTAAATATCATTTTCTACCAATAATGTTTGTATACTCTCATTAGCTGCTGCAAATCTCTGTTTAGGTTAATACCTTTGTGCCCAGATGCCCAATTCTAATCAACACGCAGCTGCCTTAAATTGGCACGTCTTCCATTCAAGCCAAATGTGAGGTTCCAATTTAAGGCAGCTGAATGCTGATTAGGATAAGTGCCAAAATTAAACTTTTACTATGTTCAGATTTGATTTAGTTGTGCTTCTCAACATGGGAGGTATAATTTAAACATTTATTTTTACCATCCCAGAATATGCCAAGCAATAGAAGTGCACATAAAACAGGTCAGATCCCATGCATCTCTTCATCTAGGTGTTTTGCTGTGTAAGATTTGTTGTAATGTTTCAGCGTGGAATATAAATAGATCATTAAATGAAAGGAGCATCAGGCATTAGGGTATAAGTAGAATAGAAAAAAGTGTAGGAATTTCTATCTTTTATAAAACACCATATAGTTCCATTAACTCACAAATTAGAAGAGAATGAATTGACTCACTCTGAAGGCTGTTATGTTTAATGGAGTTAGTTTATTTGTAGCCAAAATTACAGATTTTTATGGGCAGATTACAAAAGTAGGGAGATCATGTTGGAGTTGTATAGAACCTTGGTGAGGCCACAGCTGGAGTACTGTGTGCAGTTCTGGTCACCACATTACAGGAAGGATGTGATTGCACTGGAGGGGGTGCGGAGGAGATTCACCAGGATGTTGCCTAGGATGAAACATTTAAGTTATGAAGAGAGGTTGGATAGACTTGGGTTGTTTTCGTTGGAGCAGAGAAGACTGAGAAGTGACCTGATCGAGGTGTACAAGATTATGAGGGGCATGGACAGGGTGGATAGGGAGCAACTGTTCCCCTTAGTTGAAGGGTCAGTCACGAGGGGGCATAAGTTCAAGGTGAGGGGCAGGAGGTTTAGGGGGAATGTGAGGAAAAACTTTTTTACCCAGAGGGTGGTGACGGTCTGGAATGCACTGCCTGGGAGGGTGGTGGAAGTAGGGTTGCCTCACATCCTTTAAAAAGTACCTGGATGATCACATGGCACGTCATAACACTCATGGCTATGGGCCAAGTGCTGGTAAACAGGATTAGGTAGGTAGGTCAGGTGTTTCTCACACGCCGGTGCAGACCCGATGGGCCGAAGGCCCCCTTCTGCACTGTGATTCTGTGATTCTGTGATTCTGATCCAGTATTTTTTTTTAATGTTCATTGGCTGTGAAAATTAGCTTGATGGTGCCATGAATTGCAGTGCCATATGTGCAGTCCTTTTACTCCATTATGGAGTTCACAGTGCACGTGTAAGCACTTCTGATTACAAATGCACCGGTCGTCATTTTGTTGAGGGTGATAGACATTATCTGCATGGACTATCAGAAGTATGCAAAGTAAGCAGATCGTGACATCATGTAACACTGACTTAGCACTAGTGTTGCTATTTTGGAACTCAGTACTCCAGCTAAAGAACATACGCACAGCTGAGCAGCAGGAAAGACCCTCCACCTGTGCTATTTAAAGGGATCATCAGCTACTTTTAGGTTAGTTACTGATTGGTTTCTAGTGACTCTTTCTGCAGTTGTAGCTGTGTTGCTGGTTTCCAGAGTTTAAAGTTGCTGAAGTCTACAGGGAATGGTGTGAGGTGTGCGGCAGGATTTGGTCCAAATTTCAAAGGTTCTGCAGAATTCATTTGCTCCCAGACATTTTACTTGGCCTACATCATGATGTGGAGAATGAGCAAAGGTAACACAGAGCAGGACAAGATGCTGAAAGAGGGAGGATGAGAAAGGGAGAAAGGCTCTCAGCGGGACCATATCCATCCAGGATGTTCAGGCAGCAATTCTTCTACCTAAATCTCAGCGAAGAACAATGTGCCAGATGTCACTAAGAACATCCTCACTGAAAGCTGCAGCCAGAACAGCAGCCTCAGAGCAGAGCACGGACTATATTACCACTGGCTATGCAGGTGACTATGGCTGAGAAGGTGACTGTGGCCATGCATTTTTATGCTTCTGGCTCCTTTCAGGTTGGAGCAAGGGGTATTGCAAATCTCCCAATTTGCAGTTGACTGTTGCATAAGGGAGGTCGCTGAAGCTTTATATTCCCAGAGAACTAAATACATTTCATTCTCCCTTGCCAGCGAGCATCAGGCAGAGTGAGCATGCAGCTTTGTGAGGGTTTTAGGTTGCCTCATGCTTGAGGGTGCCAATGACTGCATGCATGCCACTTTGTGGGCACTGCACATCAACTCTGAGGAGGGCACAACTGAAAGGGATTCCACTGGTGTACCACTATAACTGATGCATCTCATACTGGTTTAAGTCTCTAGCCTGATAATCAGTACTGTTACATTTCAGATAGAATGTAATTCACCAGACTCAACATATAATCATAGTTAACAGGAAATGAACAACTGCAGCGGTTAAGGCTCATCAATCCTTTCCTTTTATCAAATAAAAGCAGAAAATGCCGGAAAAACTCAGCAAGAGTGGTGGTATCTGTGGAAAGAGAAACAGAGTTAATGATTCGAGCCCGTATGACGCTTCTTCCTTTTCTCACTTATGTTTACTGTGGTTACATTTCATTATATAATTGATTCCTGGTGCCTTCAACATCTGTTTATTCATTCCTTCTGTGACCTGGAGTTTACTCCCTCTTAGTATTCCTAGGTCTCAGTTTCGCTTGCTTCACTGTCGAGGTAGAGATTAACCAAACACCTGAGTCAACAGACAGAATTTATGGGCAGAATTTTCTGCTTGCCGGATGGGCACGTGCCTGACCTCAACAAGCGTAAAAAGACGCACGATGACGTCGAGTGAGCATCCCGATGTCATCGCGCACTTGCACGATATTTCAGTCAGCGGGTGCGCGTGGGAGTTGGCAGCACGCCTGCCGACAATTAACAGGCCTATCAAACCTATTAAGAATGTAGTTGAATTAAAATTTTTCACTGCACGTCCAGCCTTATAGTTGGCAGGCAGGCGAAAAGCCAAGAGATCTTTGCATTTTTTGTGAAACCTCATCCACGGATGGGGTGAGGTTTCGATCTGTCCTTAAAAAAAAATTTAAAATTTTCATACTAATTTCAAACATGTCCCTGCTCATGTGACAGAGTCACATATAAAAAATTAAAAATAAAGCATTTTAAGACGTTAAAAACATTACCCCTCATGTGACATGAGGGGACATATTTTTTAACATCTTAAAATGCTTTATTTTTTATTTTTTACATCTTCATCTCCATGAGGCAGCTCTGTGCCTCAGGGAGCTTTTCCTGCGCGCACATGTGCGCATGCGCATAGTTCCCTGCCCATCCTCCTTCCCCTCACACATTGTAACGCTGAGCGCTGCAGCACACGTTTCATGCTGGGTGGGCATTAATTGGCCCACAAGCGTGAAATCGCGGTCTGGCCCCAATCGCGGGCAGCAGTTGGCTGGACGAAGTAACAATTCTGGCCTATAAGTTGCAGTGGAAAGAAGAGAGTTTGAGTAAGCTTTGAATCTCGTTGTTTCATGATGAAGAAGAGATAATAGGGTGGGAATTCTTCTGCTTATTTTTCACATAGCAATTTAGCAATGGGACAAGTTGCCTCCAATCCGCACGTGCATTGGTTTCATTGCTAAATGCAATGGATTTATCCTTTGGCATCATGGGCAGATGCCAAAAATAGGCATGAACTCACTTAATTGCTGAGGGGCTTCTCTGTTAAATTTGTTACCAAAAACTGAGGTTATTTTATTCAGGTGCGCCAGGTTTACAGATATGTAGAAAACGTGTGAGCTCTACATGATGAAAGAACTGCTTGGGGAACAGGAGACATGCAAGCGTGTATTTTGTACATAGAAATTACAGCACAAAAAAATACCATTCAGCTCAAGTAATCCAAGTCAAAATTTATAATCCACATGAGACTCCTCCTGCTCTAGTTCATCTCCACCCCACCCCCCGATCAAAATAACCATCTCTCTATGATCTTGCCCTTGGGGTAGCCAATTAAGGTCCTTTAAAGACCTATTGTCAAAGGCTGACTAGAATTTTCCAGTTGGCCTCTGGCACGGAAAGGGAACGGTGACTAGTCCAGCTGCCTGAAAGTAGCCCCCTGACAGAAAACCCAGGGGCCAGCGCTTTGAGGAACTCCTTGCCTGCCTGGCTTCAGCTGCAGCCACAGGCTACCCTGTGGATGGGCTGCTCCTCCACAATGGTGACCTGGCAGCTGAGGGCAATTTTTTATTTGAATGTTCAAAATGTTGGAGATATGGCACCTCCATCTTGAGGCGCCGTCTCACTTACTGAAAGCATCTTCTTCAACGGCTCTCCAACTTTGAGAGCCTGCCCACTGTCCTTGACTGGATGTTGAGCCTGCCCTCTGGGCACTAATTGGCCAATTCTTGGAAAATCACCATTGGGTAATTGTTTCCCTCACAGTGTGGATGTCCGACACTCATTTGACACTGTATCAGTGTCCCAAAGCCCAAAGTGAGAAAATTCCTGCCCTGGTATTGTTCTCGTAAACCTTCTCCAGTGCTTGCTGGCGCTGGCACCATATTGTGATGTAGACAAGCCCTTGTCACAATGTCAGCCTGCAAAGGTGAGTCTTTAACCGATAAGAAATGGAAACGACTTGCAGAGCAATTTGGGAGACCATGTAAGGAATTAACCTCCTGCTGCTTCATGTATTCAGGGTGTTAATGAGCTGTTTGCTTCTCATTCCAGCATTCTGGCCCCCTTTTTTTAGCGATTGCTGTGGAATGGAGATATTTTATTAAACCCATAAATCCTTGATGCAGCTCCTGCGACACAGTGAGGGAAAATCCTCTGTGTGCTGGCTGTTGCAAAACTGGATATTCATTCTTTATAAATGAGCTTGCAGTTTGTTTACACATAGCATAAAGAGGAAAATTCTTCCACCCTGCACCACTCCATTAAACAGATGAAGAGAAACTGGTTAAATATTGAATATTTGGATATCGAAAAATATAACCGACTGGCACTTAGGAATTGACGTTTAATTTATTTGTCATTGGGCCTGTAGGAAACCAGAAATGAGATTCAATTCTCAGCCACCCATTATGGTGCTTTTCAATACCAATTTTACCTGAGCTCTCCCATTTAGTAATCAGGGTAAAAACTTCATTTAAGGTTAACAAACATAAGGGAGGCTCAGAAGATTCAGATTTAACAGCAAGCAACAGCAAAATAGTGGTGTGAGATAAATCAAAGTGATTCAACGCTATATGAATCTCTGCAATCACTGGCTTATCTGCTGCAATCTTTAAAAAGGAAAGCAAAGCTTTCTCATATAATCTTTAATACTTTTCCTGGAGTGTAATTAGGGTAATCGTCTAGGTGGGATGCTTAACAAAGGAATCTGAATCTGCAAGAAACTATCTCTTCAATGACCTATGTGAGAAGCATCTAGTAGATTACAGCCGAGTGTTGATCCATGAATTAAAATTAATTGCTCCGGTTCCTATTGTAACCAGCTCAAACAACTCATTTTCAGCTGCAGCGAGAAGCACCTGCTCCCCTCAGCTCGAAGAAACACCTCCAGTGTGGCCTGTACATGCAAATTCAATTCAGCCGCTCAGACCACACACCTTTAAGCTTCAAAAGCTTTTGGACGTGGAGTAAAGCGAAAGAGGAAAAAAAAGATGAGATGAAGCAGGGCTCTTTGTGAAATCAAGATATGAACAGCGCATTGTAAAGTTACAAGATTGCCTTGACTTCAAACTGATTTGACAGCTGATGGGATCAGGCCTGCAACTGCGAATAATACTCTGACTCTGTGATTATTTTAGACACTTTTATTTCTCTTTATGACTAACCAGTGACCCAAGGTCACTTAGTTCCAATGCCTATGATTTTCCCATTCTACTAGCACATTGTGCCTTTTAGCTGGTGGCACTTGACTCTTTATGATTTTGTGATAAAAGAGAAGCTGACAGCTAGAGGCAGCATGGCGGAATGATTATTTTTTCCCCCTATTGTTTCACATGGGCTAAAACAATGCATTTGTTAACTGAATAATTATAGAAATGGCCTTCCCTAGACAACTAATGCCCCTTCAAATTTTCTGCAGACCTTATTTGATTTCATTGTTCAAATATTGACTTTTTTCACCCACTGGCTGTTTACTTCTACATCTCTTCATGATTATCCCCTGTTAAATTAGCACAGTAGGATTTTGTTCAGTTGTTGCAATGCATGAAGGACATAAAGGCCATTTTAACTGTCTAATAGGTGGAGCAGACACTGTATCACTCCACTCACTAAAACCTAGCAGTACAGAATAAAGCTGAAAGGGCAATTGATAAGAGGCTAAGAGGAGTAGAAATGTTACTACTAATGGCCAGGGGGTGAGGTCGCAACCCAATTCAGGACGGTGAGCAGGGTCTTGGACAATGATACATTGGCAGACCACCATCCAAGGCAAAAGATTTTTATTTAAAAATGGTCACAGCTGCTTGACGTGATTGTGGACAGCCAGCAGCCACAGCTGTGGCCCAGTGGCCATGGTGGCTGTGGGGAGACTCCCTAGCTGGATGAAGCTCTGCTGCAGTCGCTGCTACCCCCTCCACACACACCTCCCCCACCCCATCTGTTGACTGCTTGGAGGCCTCCTTTCCTCACTGACAGTGTTTCAGTGTGGGCCCCGCCTCCTGACTGAATAATTCCAACTGGCACAGGAGAGGGGCCTTAATAGGTCCCTGAATTGGCTATCTGCTATGTGCAGGCAGATGGCTGTTCTGCCCTCACCCAGCCTTCTTGACAGTGGCTCAGGGGTGGGTTGATGCTGGCAAACCACATGCCAGAGAGCAATGTGAAATTCTGAACCTGCCTGCCTCTGTTCCACTTCCACTGGTGTTTGAAAATCCTGCCCCAACAATCTACTGCCCATGTCTTAACTCACACTAAGTCCCATTCCTCTATAACCCCTGTGCTTGCTGATGTAGACTGGCTCCCAGTCAAGCAATGTCATGGAGGACGCATAGCGCTCAGCCATGAGGCTCATTGCATCAGCAATGGTCCGTGTAGACTCCTCCACCGCAGACACCAAGCCAAACATAGCCTCAGTATCTCCACCAGATGCTCCCGCACACCCGGCTGCGTTTCCTGCATTTGCTGCTTCGCGGCCGACTCTAGAGGCACATCATCAGGCACCGGCTGAGCATGTGCCTGGTCCCCTGCAGTCCTCCGACTGCTGGAGCCATGGGTACTCTCTGTCTCTGCCAGTCCTCCAGCGACTGTGAATTGCCCTCATCGATGTGCCACACACTAGCCAATGATCTAATTCCCAACGAGGTGCTAGTATCTGTGTTGGTGCCTGCCTGGCAGAGATGGTGTGATGCTGGTGAGTCTGAGACTTCAGGGCCCTCAGGTGTGAGAGGGGACCTCTGCTGCTCCTCCTCCCGGCGCTGCTCCGCTGATGCTGAAAGGAAGAACAAGGACATTGGATCAGTTAACGTGGAGACAAAGTCAATGTGCATCCCTGTTCCCCGGATCATTATGCGCTCATCCTTCCATAAGCAATGGCCAAGCCATGTGGCAAACTTCAAGCACTGATCATTCAGCACTGCCATGGCTGTTGGAAGAACAATGGTGACCTTGGTGCTGGGCAAACGTACCTGCCCATGGCACCCCAGCCTCACCAACACTAGTGGACCTGGGCACATGGCGCCTCTCCAATTCTAGGGCCTCCTGCTTGAAGCGGCTAAGCGTTGACACCTGAGCCGGCTCTCTACCAATTCTCACCTGCTCAGTGGCATTATGAGCATTCTTCTTTTGAAAAAGAGAGAAGAGCATTGACTAGTACTACTTGTACCTGGATTCTCTTCGAGGACAGCCCACCCCAACCAGAGTGGGACATTGCAGGGCTCCATTACCTCCTCACCCCTCAGCTGCTGAACAATTACACAAAGATGCCAGGCCTGTGCCCCACCCTTGGCCATACGCTGCCTACATCATATTAGGCACCATACGGTCTAACCTTCCATAGCAAGGAGGTGCAAGCACATGGAGCGCAGAGGGCAGCAGAACAATCGATGCCATGCTACCTTGAAGCTCCCCTCCCAGCAGGTCATCACCCTGACTTTGACATGTCCTGGAGTTCCAGCACTGCGCCTAGGTGCAGCTCCTCCAGGTTGCCCCTAAAACAGTCATGTGGGTCTCTGTGTACCACATGCTGCGGGGGCAGAACCCATCTCTTCACCACCCTCTCAGGGTGATCTCGGCATGGGCAATATCTACCCAGCGAAGGACATACGTCATCAATGATTCAATGCAGTCACTACACTCAGACTTGGGGTGCGGTGAGTGTGGGGGTGTGGAGGGAGCAGCAGGGGGAAAGCCTACCTGTTGGGTTAAGGGACCAATGCCAACATGGTACTCACCCTTCGTGAGCACAACAGTTTGTTGAAGCGCTTGCGACACTGGATCCAGGTGCGTCACACCACGTCGTGGGAGCTCACCACCTCTGCCATCTCCTCCCAGGCATGTTTGGTCTCTCCTCCTCCTGTCCTGGAGTACCAGGGCCTCCCGCTGTGCTGCCACCTCCTTGAGGAGGGCAGCAAGGCAATCGTCCAGAAAAAGTGGGGCACAATGCCCCCCCTGCCCTACCCTCCTGCCTGGCCTGCTTAGCAGCAGCGTTCTGGGGAGCCCTTCCACTGGCCCATGATTCACAGCCTTTGAAAGGCTGCAGCAACATTTTAAATCAGGCCGGCGGGTCGCCATTGGACCCGGCGATCATTGCAGTCCCGCCACTGGCCGCACACTCCCGCTCTCCTCAGGAACCGCAACTCACGCTGGGCGGGCCTTAATTGACCTGCCTGCGTAAAATGGCGGCACGGACCTGATCGCGGGCGGAAATTAGGTTCGCGCCCGCTCCTGATCCCGATCCCGATCCGCACCCCCCGACAGGCAGAAAATTCTGCTCCATGTTAAGCTTAAGAGCAATATACTCGGGGGGGTATTTTCCCACCATTAAACAAAGTGCAGTGGTGGACGGTTCCGGCAGTGCCCAGCCCGCTGTCCGTAATGGCGGCAACTCGAACCCGGTTCTGCAATTGGATTACGCAGAGGCGCGTATTGGTCCGAATCACCTGGAGGGTTGGGAGATGATTCTTCTGCTTGCCGTTCGCTGGCGGGTTCGAAGGTCCGGACGCCATTTTTAAAGGCCAGCCCAACACACAATCTCACTCCCTTCAGCCCACCAGAGACGTCTGGCAGCCAGAAGAGGAAGGCCAAGAGCCTCAAGGAGAAGGCAGCGTCCCCGCTTCACCCACCAGGCCCTCCAGGCTTGGTCAGAGGAGCGCAGGAGCAAAGGCACATGCTTTATCCCAGGGGTGGCTACAGAAAGCACAGCAGCCCCACCTCCCAGGCCTGAGAGGCTGTTGCAGAGCAGGTCAGCACAGTTAGCAACTGTACCCGAAGTGCCATCCGGTGCAGGAAGAGGATGAATGATCTCATCCGCTCTGCTAGGGTAAGTCATCCTTCAACACCCTCCAATATCAAACTCCCATTATGGCATCATACACTAAATGGCTACTCTCTTCAGGCGTCTCATGCAGCCATTAGCAGGGGACATACATCGACACTCATTCCCCCATCGAGACTTTCACATTACTACCATCCCATTTATCATGTTGCTCACACTCCATCCTCTGGCCCTTCTTGGGGGGGGGGGCTCACCCTTCACAGGGGACATACATCTCACCCAACCTCTGCTCCATCCCTTCTCATCACATGCCTTTCTTTCTTCTTCATACAGACCAAGCTGGCACACGACAGGTGTGAGAGACCGCAGTCCGGGAGAGACACAGCCGACATCACCACCCTCACTGAGCTTGAGGAGGCTGCAGCTGAGCTGGGTGGTGGGGACAGGGATCACTCCTGTGCGGAAGGGGAGATCAGCCTCTCCCACCAACCTAGTATGGATCACAGCTCCATCACTTCATCAAATCCTGACATTCACAGTGAGTCACGTGCAGGGTTATCTAGCTCATGCTCATTAGCTGAAACTCTATTCTCTATTTTCTAGGCATCAGTGGATCGAGGCCCCAAACCAGTCCAGCATCAGTGTGAGCCCCCAGACCTCATCCGAAGAGGAAGCTCCGGAAGAACCGTCACGTCTCTCACACACCCTCCACCAGCTCAGAGACACACACGTTGACGGGACACAGGTGTAGATTGGGCTCGGGCTCACTTACTGTGGAACACCTCGCTGACACGTCCCCACATCAGAGCCAGGGGCAGCCCAGGTCTCCGACACTCAGGGGGCAGCTGGAGACCAGCCACCCGCTCGGTCCGAGTCGGATGTGAGCCTCTGGAAGCAGCCGCCAAATCCATGCTGGAGATGCAACAACAGGTGGCGGGATATCAGGCAGAGATTTGACAGCCACTCAGCAGACTAGAGTGAATGATGGAGGAATCTGTCCACGTTCTGTCTGATATTGTGGCTCTGACATGCGAGCACCTCGAGGTCACCATGGGAAGGCTGGTGACCACCATAGAGACCTTGGTCCAGCAGGTCTTGCCAGATTTGCGCTTGGCCTTGCATTCCATGGCCACACAACCTGGTGGGCACCATCAGGATGTAGGCGATATGGCAATGAGGCACCTTGACCTCCCTCCGGGTGCACTATCTCCAGCTGGAGTCAGGGCGGGGCCCTTGGGCACCCACAGGGAGGATGGGCGTCAGCCGGACATCCTGGGGGCCTCCTCTCAGGACACTCGCAGGGTGTGCAGCTGCTCACAACCCCCTCTGCCTGTGACCCCATCCACTCCACCTTCTCAGGCCGCCGAGGGCACTTCTGCCCCCAAGCAGGTGACCCTTATCAGTTCGGGGTCCTCCAGGCCTCGGACCACCAGAGGACGTCCGCTAAGGTCATGACAGGCATCAGGAAGTAGCAGTCAGCGGGCTTCCTCCACCTCTGCTGCTGATGTCAGGGCTGCACCCAGGCGTAGCGCTAGAGTTAGGAAAGTTAAGAATAATTAATGTCACTTTTGGGTTACAGGTGTAAATAAATTGCACTTTTGTTAATACATTTGATGGTTATGCGAATGTGCTTCTGATGATCCACTGCATGTTGATGGAATGATAATCCTTGCAGTTTATAAAAATTAGGGCCTGTTGCCATGGAGCCCGTATAGCCACATGGGTGCCATCTATTGCACCCTGCACTCTTGGGAAGCCTGAGATGGAGGCAAAGTTGGTGGATCTCTCAGCCTGGCTATCTTCATCCAGAGCAAACGTGACATGTAAAGGGCACCTGTGGCCTCCTTTATGCATCAATGTGTTGCGACTGAGAGGTGCCACACAGTCCACCTGTTGATCCTTGGAAAGAACCAGAGGCCAAGAAATTGAGTGCAGCGGTCACTTTCAAAGTCACTTGCAGGGATTACCCTCCAACTCCACGAGGCATCAGGTCTTATGAAGAATGTAGCATATGTGATGTACCAGAACTCCGGCCAAGTGCAGATGTGCGTGGCATTGCCTCTCACTCATTTGTAAGTAGGAGACTCTTCTACGATAAATCCTAGGTCTGGCGAGTCGCTCCCATTGTCTGGGGCTCTACTCCTGACCCTCCTGTTCATGTTCTGGCTCCGCTTGACCCTGGCCTGAATCTTCTGGTCAGCGCGCAGGGGGCGGGCCCTGCTCGACGCGCATTAAATGACGCGCAGTGACGTCAGGCATGCGCCCTGATGTCACTGTGTGTCACACCAATACTGTTTGGCGGGCATGCAGCGGAGTCGGCTGCGTGCCCACCGGCTTGTCAAAGGCCTACTAAAGCCATTAATTAACCAATTAGACTGATTCTCAGGGTTGCCTGTCCAAACTTAAGGTTGGCGGGCAGGCGAAGAGCCCAGGCGGCCTTCGCATTTAACATGAAACCTCATCCACAGGCAGGTCCATGCCTCAGGGAGACTCCTGCGCATACGCAAAAGAGCGCAGGCCCCGACTCTCCCTCCTTCCCCTGGAGCGCTAAGTGCTCCGGGTGCACATCACATGGGCCTTAATTGGCCCGCCCACACAAAATGATGGTGCGCAGCTGATCGCTGGTGGCGAGCAGCTGTGCGCCCGCCTGTGCCCGCTCCCGAACCTCCTGCCCGATGGGGAGAAAATTCTCCCCCATGTCTCTCCTGCTGGAGCTGTGCACAGAGCCACCTCACCCTCCTTCAGCTCCTCCATTGCATTAGGACCGTGACAAAGGCAGCATTGAACCTTGGACCCATATCCGCTTTTGCCTTCTCTCTGAAAGGAAACATTGAAGACATTAATGATTCAAAGGGCAAGAAAGTGAAGCTCCAGGAATGACATGTTCAGAGGCTGTAAGGGTCCATAGTTTTTCCTGCCCTACTTGCATGGTGGCTGATGCCCAGTTGTCCCTGAGACACTAGCACATATATCGAGGTTACCAAGATGACATCGCAGATACGTAATATCTTGAGCCCTGCGTGGGATGCTAAAATTTTGGTAAGATGGGTGACCCAAGGTCTGTGCTCCAATCTCTGATGTGGCATATTAATGACCAATCAGTTGCTTATGGTTCTGATGCCCTATTTCTTTTTAATTTTGTTCCTGGAATGTGGGTGTTGCTGGCTTGGCCATTATTTATTGCCCATCTCCAATTGCCCTTGTTCAGAGAGCATTTAAGAATCAACCACATTGCTGTGGGTCTAGAGTCACATGGCAGATTTCCTTCCCTAATGGACATTAGTGAACCAGATGGGTTTTTAATGACAATTGGCAATGGTTTCACAGTCATCATTAGATTTTTTTAATTCCAGAGCTCTTTTTATTGGCTTCAAATTCCACCATCTGCCATGGTGGGATTTAAACCCAGGGCCCCAGAGCATTACTCCTGGGTGTCTGGATTCCTGATCCCGTGACAATACCACTACACCATCACTTCCCCCCATTAGGAGTGCCAATTCTGGTGACAGGTCTTAATTGATGGAATGCCATATATGAGACAGCTGTGCCTCCTTCACGATTGCCTGCATTCCCAAATTCTACATTCCTATGTGTTACTCTTGAGATGCAGCGAATGTGATGTGAAGCCACTGATTTCTGAGTATCCCTTTAACAGCACCAATGAAACCATTGTCTTTCAGAGACTTTCGTCGCAAGGATGTCTCCCTCCATTCTTTCTAAGCAGACTCCTGCTCACTCCTGTGGCAACAAGAGGTTAGAGGGCAACCCCAGAAAGGCCCCCCTCACGTTTGCCCTTCCCCCTCACAGCCATTCCACAGGATTCCCTCCCCGATTTCCCCGTCGTGTTCATGAACCCCACTCTCGCCTCACAGCCCAGCCCCGGTTAAAATGATAGCTTCTGAAAGTGGAGTCCTGCATGAGTACCACAGCACAGTGGTCTTCCTCGGGACAATGTAGGCAAAGAGCCTACACTAAAAGATATGGTGGTAAATAAACAGTGGGAAAATTTTTAAAAAAAAATTCAAAATTTTCATCAAAAATATATTCTATTAAAAAACAAAAACACAGCAAGAGAGATCCATCTATGGCTTACGAGGGAAGTTATGGATAGAGTTAGATTAGAAGGGGCTTATAATATTGCAAGGAATAGTAGTAATTCTGAAGATTGGGAGTGTTTTGCAAGCTAAAAAAGGAAGGCCAAAAAGTTGGTAACATGGGCAAAAATAGAATATGAGGGAATACTAGCCACAAATATAAAAAACACAGATTGAAGAAGTTTTGCAAATATTTTTAAAAAAGGTGGAGAGTAGCTAAAATAAATATTGGTCTCAGGGAATGAGGAAACATTTTGTGGCAGTCTTCACAGTAGATGACACAAATTACACGCCAGAAATAAAGGAAAACAAAGAGTGAGGATAAACAGGGCAATTTCAAGTTGGCAGGCTGGAACAAATGGAATGCCACAAGATTCAGTGCCAGGACTTCAATTATTTGCAATCTATGCTAATGACTTAGACCAAAAGACAGATTGCGATGTATCTAAGTTTGTTGATGATAAAAGCTGGGTGGAAATATGAGCAATGAGGAAGACACAAAGAGGCCCCAAAGAGATATAGACAGGTTAAGTGAGTGGCAGATGGAATATAACGTGGGAAATGTGAGGTTGTTTACTTTGGTTGTAAGAATACTTTTTAAAAAGTGTGAAATTTCCAGATGTTTATGTTTAAAGAGACTTGGTTGTACTCCTACAAAGAACACAGTAAGTTAGCATGCAGGTACAGCAAGCAATTAGAAAGAAAAATTGCATGTTGTCCTTTATTGCAAAAGGATTGGAGTACAAGAATAAAGAAGTCTTGATACAATTATACAGGGCTTGATGAGACCATACCTGGAGTACTGTGCGCAGTTTTGGTCTCCATATTTAAGGAAGGGTATACTTGTCTTGGAGTTGGTACAGCAAAGGTTCACTAGATTGGTTACTGGGATGAGAGGTTGTCTTATGATGAGAGGCTGAGAAAATTGGGCCTATACTCTCTGGAGTATAGAAGAATGAGATTCTAAAGGTCTAAAGGAATGGAGAGGTTGTTTCCTCAGGCTGGGGAATGGAGAACACAAGGGCATGATGGTCTCAGGATAAGGGGTTGATCATTTTAGACTGAGATGAGGAAAGATTTAATCAGTAAATCTTTAGAATTCTCTACCGCAGAGTGTTGTGGATGCTCCATTGAGAGGAACGATTTTTGGTCTCAGGAAATCAAGGGATGTGGGAAACAGCTGGGAAAGTGGAGTTAAGACAAAAGTTCAGCAAAGATTGTATTGAATGATGGAGAAGGCTCGGCTGACGGGCTGTATGGTCTATTCCTGTTCCTATTTCTTATGTTTCTTTCTTATGTTCTTACATAACTTGGCGGAAGATCCGGGGTTTCCACATATCTGATGTCAAGGTAATGGAAGACTACAGAAATTTGACCCCAATGTGCTCATTAAGTATATTTATACTCAGTTACTCTTTACTGCTTGTTTGAAATGGTTCCTGTTGAGCAATGACAAATTGACTGGACATGCCTTAGGAGGAAAATAAATGCAACATAGGTCATTGAAGTACAATCTTATGTCAGATGGACTTCTGGATGGGATAACAATGTTGGTAGCCAAAACCAGGAGTCAAGAATGAAATTGATGAAATTCTGTGATGGGGAAACTACATCTCCATAGGCTGGAGAAGACAGAATGGTGGCGTTCCCAATGGGGAAGGCAGAATATGAGTCAGAACTTGATTGTCCAGGAATTCTGCCCTATATTCTCCACAGAAATGATCATTTCTGAGTATACCTTAAGTTCTTAAAGTCCCCCAGCATTGCAACTCTATTGTTGCTGCAAAACTTTAAATTACTCACAAGTCTCATCCTTAATTTTTCCTCCTTATTCAGTCCTCTAGGATATACAGCCAATACAGTCAAGGAGCCTTTATTATTCCTTAGCTTAAACCAGACATACTCCATTTGAGTACAACCATCAATAAAATTTTTCTATGACATCATCCTGTTCTTTATTAACAAGGCCATCCTCCTCCCTTTCTTCCTTCTGTATCTCTCCTAAAAATTTATAGCCGGGAATATTTAGTTCTCACTCCCACTCTGGTTGGAACTAAGTTCCTTTATATCCCTCTGTTCAAGTGCTTCCATTTCCTGTCTGATTGATTCTTGTACCCTTCTAGGTCATATTTTTAGAGTTGATGGAAAGATGAGACAGCAAAGCAAATTTTACCAAATGTAAACTGCATGGATGTACTAAAACACCTATTGAGATATTATTTTTATCAGCTAAATCCTAGTTTCAAATTCACCTTGATTACAATCAAAAATAAATCAACTTCAATGAAATAATAGTCATCTTTAACCTACTATTCCTCTTTTATGTGTCTTATCATCCATGTTTTCTTTGTATAGTTAAAGCAAAGACATATTGTGAATTTACTATTTGGACACCCTCCCGTATAGTTACAAATTTATATGTAGGTATAAAACATGAATCACGCAAACAACGATAAAGTTTTTGAATTTATTGAGAGTAGAAAGCTAAATTACAATAATCTGTCATAAAAGATGATTGAAATTCTATTTATGCAAAGTGTCTGAAATGTTACTCAGACTGACTTTGGGTGCCCAGAAAGGGATGTAAACAATAGAATGAAAATATTGAACACGCAAAATTAACCTGCCTAACTTTGTATTGCAGATGATATACGAATGTGTGGGCTGACATGAAAACAGTAGGTGGTACATATTGTAAGAGAAAGGACCATTTTCTTGACTAATCAGCCAAAACATTTTAATTACTTGTATACGCATAAAACGAACACTTCATGCTCTTCGAATTACTACATCAAAAAATCAACCTTTCTTTGCACTGCATGTAAACCATTGAAGACAAAAATGAACATAGCTAACCAGCCCAATTCATATACATATATAAACTTATTTACGTAGGTGCGTGGGCAGGATTTTCCCCTCGTTGGATGGGCACAAAACGATCGGCCGCCCGCGATCAGGCCCTGACTGCGATTTCACGCTGGCTGGCCAATTAACGGCCAGCCAATGTGAAATGTGCACTGAGAGCCTCAGTGCTGCCGGGGTGGGAGGGAGGAGCGCAAGCGCTGAAATGTGCACATGCATGGGGGTGCGCACACTGACAGTTCCCTGAAGGCACAGACTGCCTCAGGGAGCTGAAGGATTTTTACAATGAAAAAAGAAGAATTGATATAAACATGTCTCCACATGTGATTCAGTCACATGAAGAGGGACATGTTAAAACTATTTAAAAAAATACATTTTTATACATTGTTGGAAACCTCATCCTGTCCGTGGATGAGATTTCGCTAAAAATGCAAAGGCCGCTTGGCCTTTTCGCCCGCCTGCCAACTGTAAGATTGGGTGGGTAGCAAAAAATTCTGTTTAATGAGCTGCTTTAGGGCTTTAATAGGCTTCCTAATTGTCGGCCGGCACGCTGCCGACTCTTGCCTGCTGAACGAAATAATGTGCGAGTGTGCGATGATGTTGGGACGCTTGCTCGCTGTCATCGCATGCTATTTCACGCTCGGGCATGTCAGGCGTGTGCCTGCACGCCGAGCTGAAAATCCTGGCCTGTGTGTGTGTGTGTGTGTGTGTGTGTGTATTTATATTGCTGCAACTTGTAGTATTAAGTGAATTACAAGGGCATTACTCAGTCAAAAGGTTAAAATTGTGTTATCATGCATCAAGCGGTTTTAAGTATCTTTTGAACCATGACATCTTTACCTTCCATTATTGTATGAGTGCATTGATTTTGTAGAAAAGTTGATTAAAATCACAGTCCTTACTTCACATGGGTAGTAATAGTTCTGCCGTGCTATTCATTTTTGTCATACATATAGGGTACCGGACATATTACGTACTTTTGAAACTGATAAAATCGAAGGAGTGGGAAAGTCTAGGGGGAAGCTCATTCCCTTGTGAGAAAAAAATAGAACTAAGTCATATCACTGCTACAGTTTAGGTGACTTTCCACTGCTTTTTACTCAGGTTAACTGGATAAATCAACTTCCTAGTAACTGAAACTTGACTTTCTGCGTGTAATATCTGGGATAGCATTGCCACAGAGCTAACAATGAAACTTTCCATTGTTGGGCAATGCACTGGAAGCAGCACAACCATATACCTGAACCTCCATGAACTAGTAGATAGCAAAATATGTTTCATTCTGAAAACTGCTAAATAATGTTTATTATAAGGCAAAAATATGCGGAAGCAAAAATAAATCGCTGAATCAAGAAATGATAGTAGAGTTCTTGGCAGGGATTTCCCGTGCCTGCTGGCATCAGGCATGCTCGGTGGAGTGAGCGGAAAATACGGTGCGATTGGTTTCATGACAGCGTGAAACCAGTTTGCGATCGTCCGCTCAGCCTGCCAACGCCGATGTGCTTCCCAGCAACACATAATAGCTGTGTACTTGGCAGGCTGCTCTTTGAGAGGAACCTGGTGGTGAATACACAGTAATGTTATGTAGCGCTTGGTTGCCTGTTGGACTTCAAACTTGAGGAACATTGGGGGTGGGTGGGGGGTGGGGGGTGGAGGGGGTGGAGGTGAGGTCAAGGCAGCCCTGCCAATGAGGTCACTTGTGGGTTTGAGGGGAGGGCAAGGGCAGCCCTGCCGTTGAATATGGAGCACAAGCATTTGGGGTGGGGAGTAGGGTGGGTGAGGGAAGCAGCCACGCACTAGGGAAACCTGTGTAAAGCGCTAGTTCAGGAGGAACCACATTGATATGATTGGAGTCGGGCTTCTAGCTTATCTGCCCACTGAAGCAATGCAGAGGCATCAAAATACCACCAAGTGCTCCGGAGCTTTTCACCAACCCCCTGACTCCCGGCAGGGTCTGCAAAGACGTGAGTGTTTTAGTGGACTGCAGAAGAGTTGGACGACTGCTCACATTGTACAATCCCCTCGCTAAAGCTGGCCATGGAGCAGTCACTGCTGGAGGCGCTCACAGCCCCTTACAACATCAACATCCTGGTTTGGACCAGCCTGCCCCATTGTTCAAGCTAACAGTGTAGCCTTGCAGCGCGGGTTAGGAGAATGCCTGCACCTGAGCTGAGAGCATGGCATGCAGTCCAGTGGGCAAAGCTGCCGTCAATCGATCAGGTGGAGTGGAGCGGAGGAAGGAGGGGTTTCAGGCAGCCATGCAGCGCATTAATCTCAGACCATCCAAGTGGTGGCCAGCACTCTTCAGGAAGCATTAAGGGGCCTTCACACTTAACCAGGACAAGTCCTTAGGACACCCATGCTAACCACATGTCTCTCTGTTTCATCCTGCAGGAGGAGTACATCAGGATCATGGAGCCTGGTGAACTAGCTCTATGCCTAATGGCCTACAGACAGCGAAGATGACAGAGGAGAGAGCGACAGAGACTCCTGGTTGGGTAGAGGGAGGAGCAGCAACCTCAGGCAGAAGGGGAGTCTGGGGCTCCTGAACACTCTGCCGAAGACCCGAGTGACCAGGGTCTTCCTGCAAAAGCCCGAGAACCAGTGTCGATGAAGACTATGCATGTCTAGGGAACTGACTGGTCACACCTGCCAGCTACAGCAGGATTTGGTGCCGCAGGGACATGGAGGGCATCCACTGCCAGTGGCTGTGAAAATGACCAAGTCACTCAATTTTTATGCCAGTGGCTCTTTTCAGGGCTCCACAGGTGACCTCTGTGGTGTTTTACAAGCATCCATCCACAAATGCAGCCATGAGATCACGGATACCATCTTTGTGAGGGCACACAATTTTGTGCATTTCGTCCAGGACCAGGACAGCCAGGATGCAAAAGCGATTCGCTTCGCCCAGATCTTGGGTTTCCCACAGGTGCAAGGTGCGACCGACTGCACTCACCTGCACTCAGATCTCCATGGCAACACGCAGTTAACTACATGAACCCATTAACTGCAATGGGTTCCATTCCCTGAATGTGCAGCTGGTGTGTGACCACCAGAAATACATCCTACTGGCGTGCACACGGTTTCCAGGGAGTGAGCACGACTCCTATGTCCTCAGTTGGTCACAGCTCCCTGCAGTCTTCCAGGGTCCACAGAGGCTGCAGGGCTGGCTCCTCGGGGACAAGGACTACGCACAGAGGCCGTGGCTGATGACACCCGTGTGGCGGCCTCAGGCTGCAGCAGAGCGACGCTATAATGAGGCTCATGCAGCAGCTCGCAACTTGGTGGAGCAGACCATTGGGATTCTGAATGAGGTTCCAGTGCCTGGTCTGGTGGAGCCCTGCAATACAGTCCGCAGAGGGTGACACGCATCATCGTCTTCTGCTGTGCCCTTTACAACCTGGCAATGCAACGGGGAAAGGAGCTGGCTGAGGAGGAGATGGAGGAGCTGCACGTCTCCTCCAATGAGGAGGACGCTGACAGGGATGAGGCTGAGGAGGTCCTTGAAGGTGAAGATGACAGGGATGAAGCCCTCGCATTGGCCAGATGAAGCAGGTGCACTCGGGAGGCCACATAGCTGCTAGATTTGTGAAGGATGATGACGACATGCAGTGAGGTGTCCCCATAGATCCTCACATCGCACCCGTCAATGTTTGATTCCAGTCAGGCTTATGGCAGCATGAATACCCTCTGTGAGAATGTTCCCGTCATGGAGATGCAGTGAAGGCTCCTAATAGTCACTTGACTGCAGGAGGATGATGATGACATGCACTGAGGACACTCCATAGATCTTCACACAGTCTCTGAGAATGCCTAACTCCTGTCTGGCCGAGGGCAGCTCACTTGCGCTCTGTGATCAGGATCATATCATAGAGATGCAGCCATGAAATTTTAAAAGCATCTGATACTTTATCCGCCTTCGGCACCTGAGCCCTTCAGGAGCTGGAGCACAGCATCACTGGCCATCGATGCTGGTGTGCTGAGAGCACATAGAGAGAATGATGGAACTCTGTGATGCCTGCCCACAACATTCTGGCAGCAATGACAAGCACTGTTGAGGTGCAGGCATCAGTAATGTGCCCAGTGAGTGTAAGGCTGGGCCATCAGTTTGGTCTGAAGGCTGCACAGGGCACAGAGAAGAAGCCCTGGGCTGAGATACCTCCCTTTATCTTGTGCAGAAAGGTTTCACATCTGAGTGACACGAACACTGCTTGTCAGAGCAAGGAGCCATAGGCAGGAAGACATTCTTAGTACTTTATTGACCATAGTGAACAGTAAGTACAAGTGATTAACACCCGTGCTGTTATGGTACTGGGTTTGTAACCGCAAGATCAAGAGTTCAAATCTCACAATGGCTAACTATGAAACAATGTAACTTCATCTGAAACAGATGGAAACGGGTTTGTACTCGAAACAGTTACATCTTCTTACACCCGGTGCGGAAGGGGGTCGGGAAGGAGGAGGACCTCCTCGTGAACCTGCTCCTGGGCCTGGCCAACTTGGCTATTAACAGGTCCAGGCAGCGGGCGATCGACGGGGGAGTCCCGCCCGATTGTTTGTCCCTCTTCCGCGGCTATGTTCGCGGCCGGATGTCTTTAGAAAGGGAGCACGCGTTGTCTGCCTGCACACTCGAGGCCTTCCGTGCTCGGTGGGCACCGCGGGGACTGGGGTGTTTTATTGACCCCTTTTATCATATTTTGGTTTAAAGTTGTAAGTTTCCTTTAAACTTTGTTTTTGGTTTTACAGCTGACCTGAATTGGGGCTGTGCCTGATTTATCCTTAATTTTGTTAATTTAGTTTAATTGTTTTAACTCAATAAGAGTTACATCTTCGTACACCCGGTGCGGAAGGGGTTCGGGAAGGAGGAGGACCTCCTCGTGAACCTGCTCCTGGGCCTGGCCAAGTTGGCCATTAACAGGTCCAGGCAGCGGGCGATTGACGGGGGAGTCCCGCCCGATTGTTTGTCCCTCTTCTGCGGCTACATTCATGGCCGGGTGTCTTTGGAGAGGGAGCACGCGGTGTCTGCCGGCACTCTCGAGGCCTTCCGTGCTCGGTGGGCACCGTGGGGACTGGGGTGCTTTATTGACCCCTTTAATCACGTTTTGGTTTAAAGTTTGTAATTTTCCTTTAAACTTTGTTCTTAATTTTACTGCTGACCTGAATTAGGGGCTGTGCTTGATTTGTCCTTCATTTTGTTAATTTGGTTTGATTGTTTAACTCAAGAAAGAGTTACATCTTCTTAACCTACCTAAACTTGCCGCATTGTCTTGGTGACCCCTGGACATCCGCAGCGGAGGTGGAATCAGCCTACTGACTGATGATGACCTTGGTGGGCATCCTCTGGAGGGCTGAGACTTGGAGGGCCCCGGCCTGCTTTCAAGGTGTTGCTGTGTGGCAGTGGCACCTTCCTCGGCCTGTGGAGCTGGAACTGCTGAGGTTACTGGAAGAAGGTGATCCGAATGGGCCAGACACTCCCAGACTCACCTGGAGTGTGCACCTGTTGATCCTCCTTCCCATGGGTGCCCAAGTGCCCCAGGCTGACTCCTTGAGGTGAACGGGTAGCTGGAGTGAGGTCGAGCTGCCCAGCACCCCTCACACGTACACACTGTTGGAGGCCAACTATGGCATCAGCGATGGAATTGAGCCCGCGCAGCAGTGCAGGAGTGACGTCCTGGACCAAGGCCTCCATGGCAGCTGCCATTCTACCAGTGTTGACCTCAGTGCATTGGCATGCCGGCGCTATCACCTCAGAGTGAAAGCGGAAGGACTCCAGCATCATACCTTGCAATCTGAGGAGTGCAGCGGACATCCCTTGCTGATATTCTCGAGCTTGCCTTTGCAGCTGCAGCAACTGTGACATGACCGAATCCAGGCTCATCACCTGATCAGACTCAGCAAATTTCTGGCCTCCAATGGTCCTCCGAGTGCTGGACTCCAGGGAAGTCCCTGCTGCCACCTGCTGTGAATCAAACAGTGCGATGTGCTCACCAGATTGTGACCCTGAGGCTATTCTGAAACTAGGTCCCACCGAGGTGTGTGTCTGTGCGCTGGTGGAGGGTGTGGGTGAGCATTGTGATGGGACTTCAAGAAGGGTGCCTTTAGGTTCCCCTTCAGGGCTTGATTGGAGGCCCTGGGTCATGGACTCTGTCAACCATTTGGCAGATGTGTCTGTGCAAGCAAGGGGAGATAATTAGTGCATGGCAGTGGCCTGTGAAACATCACCCACAGCATGGTTGCCTGATGGATGTTGTACTGCTCGACCCTCACTTGGTACAGCACTGCCGACCTCACCATCAGCTCAGGACTGGTCCAGCTCCTCGCTGGCCAGCTGGATGGCTCTATTTTCAAAGTCCATGAAGACCTTGATTTCAGGCATTCCTCCACAAGTCTGTGACCTCTCCGTCTTGTTTTGTGCCAGCACGTCCTGCATGGGGTTTCAGTCTTTTTGCCTTTTGTGGACATCTTCCCTGCAGCAGTCGTTGGCTGGAAGTACTGAGCTGTGTACACATGGCTGGACGTTAAATATAGTGCCCGGCGTGATGAAGCAGTGAGGTGATGGTGGGTGGGCTAATGAGAGCCTGCCAGCCATGGAAATAACATGTCTCCCGGGAATGTATTAATAATGTGGGGGGGTATTGGGACGATACAGCGTGAAAAGCCGCTATTGCAGCTGGTGGGTAAAACATTGTTTTACCCGCCCGCTACTGCACTTAATGCAAATCTGGGACGATTCTGCTGCTTAATTCACGTAGGTCCACTAAAACCATCCTCTCTTGAACTATAGCAAAGATCAATTGGGACATTTTTAAATGAAATGCATGCTTTTGTGCTTCTTCTCTGCAGTCACCTGCACGTGGAATGGAACAAGGTGAACTTAGCTGGAGAACAGGGAAAAGTTGTCCATATTTGTCTGTAGATTCAGGCAGCATCTGGCTACACAGCTGTCAATCAAAATAGATCTCAACACCTTAAGGGGACCTGGTTTGTGCTTGTTCAAAACTGCTCGAGGCTTGCCAGCAGGACTCCCAGTTAGTGTTCAGAATTGGGCTACATCCCAACCTTCTTTATTTCTGCTCTTTGTAAATGTCAGCATCCAAGAGAAAACCGATGAACCAAAACCTTACCTTTATGTTCTACATCTCTGGGAAAGCATCATTGCAGGGAGAACAATGAACACTGAACCATTACAACCTGTGCACCATGAGCTTCAGTCTCCTCTGAATCAGCAGAAAACTCCATGGCCTGAATTTCACACTTGGCATGTGTGCCAAGTCAGCGGGCCCAGAAGCAGGCACGAAACACGCATCTGCCCGCGATTGGTCCCGAATGCAAATTCACGCCAGCCAGCGTGAAACGCGCGCTGAACAAGCCTTGGCGCTGCTGGGGTGGGTGGGTTGAGAGGTGGGAAGAGGGCGGGCGCCAACAAAAGTGAGGGTGCGGCTGGGTGCTTCTAGCGAGCTCCCTGAAGGCAGACAGCTGCTGCGGAGCTGCCTCAGGGAAGGGAGCTGCAGACCTGGACGGATTAAATGACTAAGAAAAAAAATGCAGCAAACTGTGTCTATGCAGCACGTTCAATCACCTGACAGCAGAACTCAAAAAACATCAGTGTCCAGGTATACTTTTTTAATTAAAATTTCACCCCCGGACATTTCATCCCACCTTTGGATGAGGGTTCCTTAAAAATGGGCTGCCCCCCCCTGCCCGTTTTTCCTGTGCAGCGACGGGAAATCCCACGTGGGGGCAACTTAAAATGGTGGGCAGTAGGGTTCTTAACGGCCTTAGTTGGCCCTTTAATTGGTGGTGAGCACAGCTCCAACTTCCGTTTGTGCCTGCCGACCTCAATGGTGCTCACGTGCGTGATGGCGTCGGGATGCACGCCTGATCAACGTAAAATTCTGGCCCATATTGCCTCCAGCTGCAGTCTGCTAAATTGTCCTGTATAAATAGTACAATTATAAAGCAGAAAGAACGAATCAGAAAGTAACTATTACAAATACCAAACTGGACCTAACTATATGACACCTGTTCCAAAACAACATTTCCTCAAGTCCTTGTAGCTCTCTCTAATAAATTTTGGCTCAGAGCAGCTTTATGTGAGGCATGAGCCTAATGAGCTCCTATTAGCCCCAGTTGACATAGTGACAAGAGAAAACTAGGATGCTGAGTTGTGTACCAGGCTAACTACATTTCCCTTTCCCTTTGATGTCCAACCTCATGCAAAGGAAGATAAAAAGACATCCCTCAGAATTAATCAAAAATGTTAATCAGAATTGATTTGAAAGAATCAATGAGCTATCAAAGATAACAGCTGTCTTTCTGGGCAGAGGACCTCCCGATGGTACAGCAATCACAATTAGTGTATGTCCGTTAGTTTGCATTCTGCCTTGAATTCCAAAAAGGAAAGATGCATTGTTCAGCAAAAGATGGTTAGCAGAATTAAAAGGGCCATTGGGCATCAAATCAGCTAATCCAATCTGCATTTTGCTGTTACTGTGGACTCCATGCTGTGCACTCCAGAAAGTCAATGGGCAGGATTTCTCCTACGTCGGGTGGGTGTGGCAGGCGGGTCTAGGAGCGGCTGTGAACTGGACTGTCGCCCGCCATCGTGCTCCCACTGCGATTTCACGCTGGCATGCCAATTAAGGCCCACCAAGTGTGAAACGCGGCTCCGCACTGGCTGAGAAGGGCCGAGCGGGGGGCGGGGGCTTGTCGGCTGCCGGGTCCAATGGCGACCCAGCGGCTGGTTTAAAAACGGCCCAGGCAGCCCCTGGAAGGCTGCCACGGAGGAGGTCTCCTGTACATTCACAATGGAGCCGAGTGCAACTGGACACGGCAGGCGGGAGGGCAGGTCGGGTGGGCACTCGGCCCCTCGCTTCTCTGATTAGTGCCTTGCTGTGCCCTTGGAGGAGTTGGCAGCCAGGAATGACACCTTTGTCCCCAGGATGGGAGTAGGAGGCCACCGCACCTCACCAAGATGGCACAGGAGGAGGTGGCAGCGCTGGTCAGCAGCTGTGGCGTGGTGCAGCGACTCCTGGGTGCAGTGCCAGAAGCGCTTCAATGACCCAGGAATGGTGAGTACCATGTTGGCATGGGTCAGTGTGCAGATGTACTAAGGCCTGGCCGTTACCCGTGGACCTCAGAGACTCTAGAGTCTGAGTGGCAATTGTCAATCATACTGGAAGTCTGGCCAAGGGGCTGAGCCCTGGCTGCTTGGACTGATTATCTTGCAGCTCAAGGGCCACCACTCAGAAGTGCCCTGCAAGGTTTATTGCAAGGCACCGGGTGTTCTGAATGTTCAATTGAAAGGGCCCTTTCAGACATTTGGGATGGAGGTAGCAGCCCTGGCATGTGGTTGAAGCTGATCTTTGGCAGCCTAGCTGAAGGAGCGTTGGATCAAGGTGTCCCTGGTGACCCCGCCTTCCTACAGGATACCGAGGTCTGACTCCACACCCTCAGCGTTCTTCTCATTGTGCTCCTCTTCTGACTCACTACTGGACTCATCCTCTGTGGCCTGTGCAGCTGTGTCAAGATCCTCTTCCTCCAGTGGGTTCCCCCTTGCCAGTGCCAGATTGTGGAGAGCACAGCATGCAACCATTATCAGTGATACCTGCACTAAGGGGTATTGTAGTTCTCTCCTGAATGGTCCAGGCATTGGAAGCATATCTTGAGAAGACCTATGGTCCTCTGTATCACTGCCCTTGTGGAGGCATGACCCGTATTGGAACTTCTCTGCCTCTGTTCTTGGCTGGCGGAGAGGCGTCATGAGCCACCTCTTCAATGGATAGCCCTTGTCACCCAGCAGCCATCCATCCAGCCGGGCTGGAGCACTGAAGAGCCTCAGCACCTGGGAGTGTCTGAGGATGTACACATCATGGGAGCTGCCAGGGTACCTCGCACAGACTTACAGAATCTGCGTCTTGTGGTCACACACCATCTGCACGTTCATGGAGTGGAATCCCTTCCTGTTGACGAAGACACCCCGCTGACCCGTTGATGTCTTGATGGCCACATGTGTGCAGCTTATTGCACCCTGGACACAGGGGAAGCCAGCAATCACTGCAAAGCCACTGGCTCGCTCAGCCTGGGCTGGCCTTGTCCATATGGTAAAGAATAAAGGTCAGTACCCAGCCAGCTTGATGCACTGTAGACAGCTGATTGGGAGACTCCACACAAATCCCCCACTGAGCCCTGGAAAGAGCTGGAGGCATAGAAGTCGAGGGCCAATGTGACCTTCAGAGCCACGGGCTCTGAATGGGGTGTCCACCCACACAGTTGGAGCTGATCTCAGGGTCGATCATTTGACAAATGGAGGTCATGGTCTTCCTTGAGAGGTGGAGCGTCCTTCGGCATTGCACCTCAGACATATTGAGGTAGCTACCTCGTTGCCTGTAAACCCTGGCAGCAGGATAATGGCATCTTCTACGGCCCCTTCTGCCTTGTACTACCGGCTGGCCCTGCGCCCCTTGTGCCTGCGCCTCTTCTCCCACAGGTCCCTCCCCTGGAAGCTGCATTGGGACACCTGGCCTCCTCTCCCTTCTGCCACTCTCCTCAGAAGAGGTGCCTCAAGTGGGGACCACAACCCTCATTACTAGAGTAATGTAAGGCTGTCTGATACCTGGAAGGGTCCACAATGTCTGAATCCTCCAGGAGCCTGGCAAACAGCAACGAGTCCTGAAATGAAGCCTGGAAGTGCTAAGAATGAAGCCCTGAACAGAGGTGAAGCTGACAAGTACTAATAAGCAACCAGCTGCAAACTATCTCGAAAACTCCTGACTACTCACACTGTCAATGATGCTGACCCTTTTTTTATCTCGGTCTTGCATGAGGTTTGTGAAAATGTTGGCTGGCCGCCTGCCCGTTTTGCCTGTGTGATGAGCAAAAAATTGCACAGGCAAGAAGAAATCACAGTCAATTGGACTGTTAAGTGCCTTAAGTGGCTGCTTAAGTAATGGCGGGCACTGCTCTGGCACCCGCATGCGATCGCTGAGCGAAAAATTGCGCGAGTCCGCGATGACATCGGGTGCTCACCTGACATCATCGCGCACTATTTTACTGCCGATCGGGTCAGGCACGCTCCCGCTCATGGGGCAAAAAATTCTGCCCAATGGATGGAAAATCATGGGCAGCTAGGCTGAGTTCTTTTTGCTATGCATGGCTGGGGTGTGAGACTTCCTACCAACAGGGCACACTTGGAAAGTTGGCCCTCTTGTGCTTCCCTGGTCAAGCAACAAATGGCGGATCTTTTGTTGGGGTACTGCGGTAATCTGAGGTGCAATACGCCTTTAAGAGAATGTGAGCAGATTGACCATAAGACCCAATAGCTGTGTAGTGCAGGCTAAAATGTTAATGCTAGTCTAGAGTAGGGTCTGGTTGGAGAAGTACACATCATGTTAGTTCTCTGTTGTCTATGTAAATAAATAGCATGTGCTTCATTTCATATTGGTCTCTTTGCTGAAGTCTATCTGCAGTATATTGTAATCGGCTCACCTGCCAACAGATAAGTATGCAGCCGGTTTGTGAGCAAAGTGGCCCCGTAGTAGAACACAACAGGTAGGAATTTTTTCCTTAAATAAAGCATGTTTTTTAAGAGCCATATGATTTTTTTAGATGGCTAACAAGGGAGGTTCATGAAGGCATTTCCCGCTTTTTGGTAAGATTGTATTTTAAACCCTCATTACCAGATTCAAATGTGGTGTTCTGACGTGAGGTGTTGGGGCTAATAATATTGCATTCTTGCAAACTATTTTAGCATTATAGAATGTTATTTGTAAAGATTTAGCACACCTCTGGAGATGGTGAGATTGTATGAAACAAGGGGTGTCATTTACCTCTTTGTGGAAAGTTTGGCATGAAGTGCGCAGTGCACAGTTTGTACCTGTCTGACTTCATCCTCACTGACACCAGCAAATTTTCTAGGAACAGCTTTATTTATATCCTCTTACATTTGAGTTTTACCCTGTATCCTTCAATTCCCTGTTGAAGTCAAAATATTTTCACTAATTTTCTTCTGTTTCCATTAGCACATGTAGACAAGTAGGGCACCCAGAGTGCTGTCAGGCAGAGAACATCTGGTGGAGATGCCAGAGGCTATGTTCAGTCTCAAGTGAACGGTGGAGGAGTCTATCCAAACCATGCGTCCTGTCATGGCTTCGGTACATGAGTGCATGGCTTCCGAATGTTGGCGACCACCATGGAGTGCCAGGTCCAGCAGAACACTCAGTGGTTGCCAGATTTGTGCTTGGACCTGTATCACCTTGCTCTGGCCATGGGTTCATTTGACCATTGGCTAGGAGAGAGGGGGATGAGGCACCTTGACCTCCCTCCAGGTGCCCCTTCTGCCCCTGGAGTCAGGGGAGTGTTATCATGCACCAACAAGGAGGATAAGCAGCAGCAATCTGCCTCAGGAGCGTCATCTCAGGGTGCTCCAAGGGTAAACTTCCTCCCCTCTGCCAGTGACCCGTGCCTCCAACAGTTCATGAAGGAGGGTCACCATCACCACCTCAGGAGCAATTAGGGATGGGCAATAAATGCTGGTTTTGCCAGTAATGCTTATATCCCTAGAACAAATGAAAAAAAGTTGTTTGAGAGCACAGTAGCACAGATCAAGTGAAAGCTGCTACACTACCTTGTAGAACATGATTGAGTGGCAACAATCATGAACCTATTTGGATATGAAATTGGAAAAACGGCTGAAGATTTAATCTGCATTCAACAGCTGACACTCATTTTCACCCAATGCCATTTCCCAGGTTCAGTTAGGTCTTATTATTGTGCTTTCCAGATGGGATTAGGTGCCTTTGAATAATGGTATTTTAGACCCTATTTACAGTGAGACAAATCTGTGCAAACAGTGAATCAATTCACTATTATATTTGCTGAAGATTCTTCTAGATTTTTGGGGGGTATCATTCGGCATACATTATTTTCCTATAAATTAATATGTGTATCATTGCAAACATTCTTTTTATGATTGGATTATTAAGCATTTGTAAATACAGCTTCAAAGTCTTTAAGATTATTATAAGAGTTGAACAAATTGATGCATTCTGGATCTGAATTTAGACTCCAAAAATTTAAACTTGAATCCAAATACAACTTAAAGAAATATGTTAGCATTCTAGAGCAGGGTACATTTATACTTCTTAAAAATAGTATTGATTTCTCATCTGAGAGCTAATGGATCAGCAACTAATTGACAGTGGATATTTACCTGGTTGGTTAAGAAGTAGTATGGACAGACTATATCTATTCAATGAGCGAAACAAGCATCATACTGAAGATATTTCTACTTCACACAATGGAATAGTTTAGTAAATGTTGAGCAATCCCCCAGACTATCTTGACCTCATAGGTAAAAGGATCTATAGCTAGGCAGTGATGTCTGCATTCAAGTCCTACTCCTAAGCACATAATCATGACTGACACTTCAATATAGAATGCCCCATGACAAACCAGCCACGGACATCAGGTTGGCTTTTGTGTATGCAGATGATGACCAGCTGTCCCAGCTCTACCTTTTCACAATTCTCGCATATCCTCTGCAGTCACTGAACAGACTGCTTATTCAACATCAAGTATGAATCACAACTCCTTCTAGCACAACAGAGCAAAGCCATCATCTCTGGTCACATCCTCTGCTCCCTTGTCACGGACTCCCCATCAACCAACTCACTCAGACTGAACCAGACCGCTCACAGTCTTGGTGTCCTGCTCAACTTTGTGATGAACTTATCCATCCATATCCATCTATCACCAGGAGCGTTTGCCAATTTCTCCTCCACAACATTGCCCATCCCTGTCCCCACATCAGCCCCTTCAATGCTGAAATCCTTAAATGCCTCCCATCATCTTCAGTGTCCAACTCCAGTTTCTCATTGCTGCCTTCCCATCCTTAAGCCTACAGGTCAACTTTCATTTATCCACACGTATCCTGCTCTCCAGTCCGGTATGAGATTACATTAGAAAAACCAGTTGCAGCCTAATTACTGATGCATGCTCTGAAAACATTCGATGTAAATTTTGTTTGTACTGTTATCCTCACCATATTATTACAGAGTGGAAACAATTGTAAAGTCATAGAGTCATGGAGGTCTACAGCACAGAAAAAGGCCCTTTGGCCCATCGAGCCTGTGCTGGTCAAACGAGTACCTAACCATTCTAATCCCAGTTTCCAGCACTAAGCCCATAGCCCTGTATGCCATGGCATCGCAAGTGTACATCCAAATACTTCTTAAATATTATGAGGGGATCTGCCTCTACCACCCTTTCAGGCAGTGAGTAAAGATAAGATTGTAATTTTGAAAGTCTAATTCTTCCTAACTTTTCTGAAAAATGAACATGACTATTTAATTCTGTAACTCAAATCTGATTTTATTAACGTGGATGAATCATTAGAGCTTTTTCCTGTGACAGTTACAGACATGGATAGATTGTCATGAAGTCTCTCAGACTTCGGTAAAAGGAGGCTTTTCTTTGAGGATGTGTTAATTTGAATAGCAACCTACAGACTATTTCTCTAATCAAAAAGGAAGCAGGTTAATTTAATTGCTGTATGTTTATTTTAATTGCAACAATTATTGAGTTGTCTTTTGAACATGATTATGCTCCTCAGATATCCTGATTGCAATATATGATGGTGCACAGCTAACTAAAGTGACAGCAAAGGTATCAGATTAGCAGTGGCTCCTTCTTTGACAGCACACTGAATAAGAAATGATATACTCCAGTGGCAGAGTACACAAGGGACCTGAAGAAATGGAGTACAGATTGTTTTGATCAAGCCTACATGTGTCTCAGTTGCTAATCCGAAATTAATTAGAAGCGTGCTGGATAAAATGCATTTAGGATTTGTAAACACTAAGGCGAGGGTTGTAGTGATTTAGATATTAGAATTGAATTAATTTAACTAGTATTAATTTGTTGATTTGTCATCGCTCACGTTTCTTTGACATATAGACCAAAAATCAGATCCATAATATTTTATTTTCTGGTTGCAGTGATTAGCTATTTTTCCCTTAAATTTGCCATTAAGCATTGGCATTTGATTACTGCATTTTCTTTGGAGTGGAGCGTTGTGAGGTTGGGGGGGGGGGGGGGGGGGGGGGGGGGGGGGGTTGAATGTGGGGCAATACTTTACCAGTACTATTTCTCTTAGGCCATGTAAGATATAATGTAAAACTATTTTAAAACAATGGCCAGCACTGAGGAACTTAATGGGGGTACAGGGGAGGAATTGTCAACATATGCCCAAATATGTGGCATGAAGTCGCCAGGACACTTCCAACTTCTGCCCAAGGATATGGGCGACAGCCACGTATGACCCAGATTCAGAGTTCTGCCTCACATCCGTATGATGGGTGAGCTGTCAACACTACTTGCCCCTAACAGCCATTCTAACTGCCCTCACTGGATGCTTAGTTTCTACCCGTTAAATTGTAACCACTGGGGTAGCACCTTGTAGGAGCTCAAGAGTAGGTAGAAGAAGCTCTAAGGTAGGCAGGAGGGGTTTCCACCAAGGTGACTTTTAGTTTTTGTCTGTTTCCTGGAAATTTAAAATTCACAGGTATGAATTTTCATTTTTATCAACAGGCAAGAAACATTTGGTTAATTCTATGACTGAAGGGGGGACAACAATGGTGAGTCCTCTGATGACAGCTCAACCAGTTTCATTGGGACCTCAGCTTTTTGCTATAATGGCTTTAGGTCCTCTTAATTCATGAAGGAAACATGAATAGAAGAATGGAGAGCATGGGTAGGGGCTTCCATGCTTTGCTGGGCAGGTTTAAGAATAACTGGATCAAATCTGTTAAGGCACCAATTTCCCGAAGGGTTTAATATAAGTGCACCACCCCATTTATTCAATACAATCAGCCCTGTGTTCATTATCAGTGACCTCCAGGGACACATAAAGAGAACCTCAGCTAATGTAACAAGCAATAGATCTCAAGCTCACTTTGGGGCATCTGGCTTCAAAGTTGGTATTACGAGCTGTGGTAATTATGGTTTTATTTAGTGTGTAATGTACCTTCAAGAATAATACTTGTTAGGGAAGATCACATGATCTGTAATAACCAATAGGAGAGTAGCAAGGGCTACCTCAGAGTCAGTGTAGAGGTAGAGTTGGAGTTGAAAGTACACGTGCAGTTGCTGCTGAGTATATTGTAAATAAACTTAATGTTTCCACCAAAAAAATGTATGCAGATCAACTCTATCATTAATAGTACAACTCAGCCACCCCACAACAAACTGGTGACGAGGTTAAAACAGGATTGAACAGAATAAATCAGGTTAAAAAGAAATCAGCACTGTGCCTTGCCCAGTGATTGTAAGTAGCAAGCTCTGTTAGAATTGAAGAAGTTATTCCCTCTCAAAATGCTATCATTTGGGAGAATTGATCCTTTTGAACCAGTCACAGAGGATTGGTCTCAATGCAAAGAATGCCTCACATTCTTTTTTTAAGTGAGCGAGATTACAGGGGAAGTCAAGAGGTGAGCTATCCTCTTGAATGCTTGTGGGAGCAAAACCTACAGCCTGATTTGAAGTTTTGTGCCCCAGATTCGAAGAATTTCGATGAATTGATGGACTTCATTAAGGGTCATTTTCAACCAAAACCCTCAGTCACGGTGCAGAGATTCAGGTTCAATTCACGAAAAAGAGCCCTGGGTGAGACAATTGCATGCTATGTGGCAAATCTGAAGCAGCTAATGGAACATTGTGAGTTCGGTATGACTCTGAATGACATGCTCAGTGATTGTTGAGTGTGTGGTGTGAAAGAGGACAGTATTCAGAAAAGTTTATTGTCCAAAGTGAATCTGGGTTTCAAGAAGACACTAGAGATAGCGCTGGCCATGGAAAGTGCTGTAAGAGATTCACAAACAAGACAGGGTGTGCAAAATGGCGCCATCCTCCACATTGAGTGGGAAACTTCTACCGAAAGAGGCACAATAAAACGAGACTCTGCTGAGAAGCAGGAAACAGCCCCTGCTAGCTGAAGAATAAAGAAAAATAACTTAGCACCAAAATCAAAGAATAATTTTAATAGAGGCGGAAACAATCAGTCTTTTAGTGATAGGCAGTTTAAAAAAATCGAATGCTACTATCGTCACAGAAATGGACATATGATGAGGCAGTGCATTGAAAGATTCAAGTAGGCTTGTAAACAAAAGAAGAAGCCCAATGAAATTTACAATATAGAAGAGCCTGAAAAAACAAATTCAGACATTTACTCATTGTTTAATCTGAAAGTTGGAAAGACAGAACCAATATTTGCCACAGTAAAAACAGAAGTAGAGCTTCCACTACAGTAATTGGGGAACATACCTTCAGATATTTGAATAATGGTAAACATCAATTAAGTTTAGAACAAACAGCTGCCAAGTTTAAAACATATACAGGTGAAGATATTCAAATAAAATGCATAAGCCAATTGGCAAAGCTACCAATGTTGTAATTGAAAGGCAGGGGACCAAGCCTCTAGGGCAAAATTGGTTCCTGTTTTGAAAAAGGAGTGTTGGTATAGCTGCAAGAGGAAATTTACTGTTGGAGAGTCGGGATACATGAAAAACTTCGGGGAAGGACCGTAGCGGTTACCAGGTGAAATAAGTGCGGTGACTGGACCTCTATCTTACCACGTGGAGGTGGAAGGCTGGATCATTCATAAACATGTGGACCATTTAAGGAAGAGAGAGACAAATCACCAAGATCTGGTTCCACCAGTGACCATGATTAGGTCTGCGTTTCCTGTTGAGGATACTCAACCCAGAACTGACATGTTGGATGTTCCTGTAAGAGTTGAGGATACAGAACTGCAAGTGCCCACTGAAGCACCTGATGTTCAGGCAACTCTGGAGAAGGAGGTTCCTGACAAAGAATCTGAAGTTGTGGAGCTGTGACATTCCACACGTACCAGGAAATCACTTGAAAGACTGAACTTGTAAATTTCTTACCTAGTGTAAATATTATATTGTCTTGAAAAGTATGTACTTGTAAATATAATATATATAGCCAAGTTAAAGGGGGAAGGATGTAGTAATTATGGTTTTATTAAGTGTGTAATGTACCTTTAAGAATAATACGTGTTTAGAAAGATCACATGATCTGTAGTAACCAATAGGAGTGTAGCTGGAGCTACCCCAGCAGTGTAGTGATAGAGTTGGAGTTGAAAGCACACGTGTAGTTGCTGCTGAGTATATTGTAAATAAACTCCATGTTCCCACCCAAGAAGTGCCTGTAGATCAACTCTATCATCAATAGTACAACTCAGCCACCTTATAACACAAGCACTCCTTTAAGACCCAAAAGTTGGGTGAAAAGTTTCTAACCTTAGACATCCTATACCATTTAAATGCCCAAACAGCCACTGTGTAACAACGACAATAGTAAATAGATTAAATTATTCTATAATGTCAGGGAGCGAACCATAGGGAAAGGAGGAGAGAACAACAGATGAAAGTAAGAAGCCACCAGCAGAGATCCAACAAGGGTGGAGAGAGTCCATGAAGGAGGAGAAAGTCAGTAAGGGCAGAGAGAGTCAGTGAGCATGGAGCGACTAGGTGAGGGCAGAGGCAGTCAGTGAGGGTGGATAGAGTTGGTCAGAGTCGATAGGGTCTTTGAGGGCGAAGAGAATCAGTGAGGGTGGATAGAGTCGGTGAGGGCAGAGAGAGTTGGTGAGGGCAGAGAGAGGTGGTGAGGGCAGACATAGTCGGTGAGGGTGGAGAGAGTCAGTGAGCATGGATTGTAGTTTCTCTTGTTGTGCAGTTTGATATAATTTCCACTGCCTTTTTTCACATATTACTAAGATACTGTTTCAGTCTTTCAGTGATCAATTTTCTTGAATTTTTATAGATCAGTGTCTCCCCGTCTTAGACACCAGTTTCTTAGATATTTAGAGCTCAAGATTAATTGTTTTAGAGGTCAGGTGCTCAATGATTTAGAGGTTAATGGATTGACTACCATGGCAGACCAGCTGGGGCCCATTACCAGCACATCCTACTCCATGGGCAGAATTTTATGAATAGGCAAGCGGGGGCGTTTATTTAAGATTTTTAAAATGGACGTGAAACCTCATCCCGCCAGTGGATGAGGTTTGATGTTTTTTCTATTGCCCGCTGGGGCTCCTGGCCTGCCCGCCAGCCTTAAGGTTGGACGGGCAGGGCCTTTAATTACCTTAATTATCCTGTCAATGGCCTCAAGTGGCCATTGACAGGTCAGCGGGCGGACAGCTGATTGCACTGTCACCCACCTTCCTGAATATTTAAATGGGGAGGGATGATGTCGGGGATTCCTCCTGACGTCATCCCGTGTCATTTTCCCCTCGGTGAGCTGACCCCGCCCCCAAATCGCCGACAGGAAAATTCAGGCCCAACTCTATCTTTGCACTGGCTGCTGAGGTAGCCCCTGCTACTCTCCTATTGGTTACTACAGATCATGTGATCTTCCTTAACCAGTATTATTCTTAACGGTACAATACACACTAAATAAAACTATAATTACTACAGGTTCCATCTGAACAAAGCAAGGACCATTGTTTTCTTTGAGCGTTTAAATGGTATTGGGGAGAGTTTAAACTAATTTGGCAATGTCAGCAAGGGGTGGGGTGGCCGGGGTGGAGGGGCTGGAAAGGGGGAGGGGAGAACCAGAGAAGGGCAGAGAGAAACCTAAAAGGAATGAAAGGTCAAAGAAATATAAATAACAGTAAAATCAGAAATATTCTAAAAATGGCAGTTAGTGGATGTTAGAAAATATGAAAAATGTTGAGGGAGGTATTAAATTTTGTGGGCATCACAGTCTATAGTATAACTAATAAAGTTGATGAGTTGCAGGGACATTCGCTACATGGGGCTATGATGTGGTTGCATTAATACAGACAGCTGGTCACCAAGTATTCGGGAATGATAAAGAAGGAAAAAGAGGAGGGGACATGAGATTAAGGATGATGTTGTAGTCTAAATAGAAAGGATTTACTTCACATTCTAAAACCAAATCTACTTGGCTTGATTTGAGGAACAGAGGGGAACAGTTACATTATGTTGGGGATTTTTTTATAGAGCTCCAGTAAGCGAGGAGAATTTTTTTTCTTTATATTTTCATAGGATGTGGGCATCTTTGGTAAGGCCAGCATTTGTTGCCCATTCCTAATTGCTCTTGACTGACATTGCTAGGTCATCTAAGAGGGCAGTTAAGAGTCAACCATAATGCCATGGGTCTGGAGTCACATGCAGGCCAGACTGGGTAAGGATGGCAGCTTTTCTTCCCCAAAGGGCATTAGTGAACCAGATGCCTTTTCACAACAATTGATGACAGTTTCATGGTCACCATTTCTGAGACTAGCTTTGTATTCCAGATTTATTAACTGAATTTAAAATCCACCAGCTGCTGTGGTGGGATTTAAACCTGTGTCCCCAGAGCATTAACCTGGTTCTCTAGATTACTAGTCCAGTGACATTATCACTGCACCACTGTCTCCAAATGAACAATTTTAAAGTAAATTTCTTGGCAAATTTCAATGATGTGTAACAAAGATAGAGCAGCAATATTTGGAGACTTTAATTGCCCTAATATAGGACAGAATTTTGCCCTTGATGGGCGGGCGGGCCCCACTGGCTTGGCAGCGGGAGGGCAGCCGAGCCCCGCCGCCGAAATGGGCCCCGCCGCCATTTTGATGGGCAGGCCAATTAAGGTCTGCCCAGCGGCCGCCGGACAGGGAGCGCTATGCACTTCCTGTGCAATGGTGGGGGGAGGGTCTCCCCAACTGTCAGAGTGTGCTCTTTCATACATGCACGCGATAGACTAAGTGCTGTCTCAGGGAGAGCGCTGAAAGTTTTATAAACAATGCCAGAGGATGAGGTTTCATGTTTTTTCAGAAGCCTGCTGGGGCTCCTGGCTTGCTCACCAACCTTAAGGTTGGATGGGCAATGCCTATATTTGGTTTAATTATCCTGTCAATGGCCTCAATTGTCCATTGACAGGTCAGCGGGTGGACAGCTGATTGTGCTGGCCGCCCGCCTTCCTGAATATCTAAATGGGCCGGGATGACATCGGGGGCTCCCCCCGACATCATCCTGCATCATTTTCACGTCGGCGAGCGGGCCCCGCCTCCAACTTGCCGACGGAAAAATTCTGCCCATTGTCTGGGTCATGATCAATATGTCCCCAGTTGAATAGGAAGGAAGTAGTATTGGATCTAGTTATGGGTAATGTTGTAGGGTATGTAAAGACAGTTGGTGATTATCTAGTTAACAGTGATCACAACATAATTTTAGTTAAAGAAATTATGGAAAGAGACCAGAAAATATTGAAGATGAAATGCTCAAATGGTGAAGAGACAATTTCAGTGATTTAAAAGGAGAGTTAGCAGATGTATATTGGAAAAGGTGATTTCAGGGTGAAGGAGTAACAGAACAATGGAGGGCATTCAAGGAAGAGATCGTTCAGGTGCAAACAAAACATATTACTCAGAAGAGAAAAGGTAGAACATCCAAATGCAATGCGACTTGGATGACAAAATAAGTAGAAGTTTAAATAGCACAGAAAAAGGAGGATTGTGATAAACATCAAGAGCTAGCTTCCAACAAGAGAGAATCTAACCATCGGCCCTTGACATTCAATGGCATTATCATTGCTGAATCCCCCTGGGTGTTACCATTAACCAGAAACTGAATTGGACTAGCCATACAAATACTGTGGCTATAAGAGGGGTCAGAGGCTAGGAATCCTGGGACAAGTAACTTAACTCCTGACACCCCAAAATCTGTCCACCATCTACAAGGCACAAGTCAGGAGTGTAATAGAATGCTCCCCACCTGCCTGGATGAGTGCAGCTCCAGCAACACTCAAGAAGCTTGACACCATTCAGGACAAAGCAGCCCGCTTGATTGGCCTCTCATCCACAAATATTCATTACCCTGCACCATTGACGCACAGTGGCAGCAGCATGTGTTATCTACAATCTATCTATCTATTAGCTATCATATGCAGGAACTCATCAAGGCTCCTTAGACAGCATTTTCCAAACCCACGACCTCTACCATCTAGAAGGACAAGGGCAGCAGATAGATAGGAACACCACGACCTGGAAGTTCCCCTCCAAGCCACTCACCACACTGACTTGGAAATATATCGCCATTTATTCACTGTTGCTGGGTCAAAATCCTGGAACTGCCTTCCTAACAGCACTGTGAGTGTAGCTACGCCAAAAGGACTGCAGCGGTTCAAGAAGACAGCTCACCACCATCTTCTCAAGGGCAATTAGGGATGGACAATAACTGCTGGCCTAGCCAGTGGCGCCCACATCCCATGAACGATAAAGAATAATAGATCATGTTGAGGGTAGTTATAGATTTCAGGATGATATAAACAGGATGGCAAAAGGGGCAGAATCATGGCTGTGTGGCAAAGTGTGAAGTGATGCCCTTTGGGAGGACTAATATGGAATAGTATATTATATGGAATAGTATATTACAAATGGTATGATTTCAAAAGTGAAGATGAGCAGAGAGACCTTGGTGTACATATACACAAATCCTTAAAGGTGGCAGGGCAAGTTGACAAAGTTGCTTAAAAAACATCTTGGGCTTATAAATAGAAGAATAAAATATAAAAGCAAAGAGCTCAAGCTTGGCCTTTTGTTACTGGTTAGATTTCAGCTGGTGTATTCTGGGCATTTCTGACACCACATTCAGGATAGATGTGAAGGCTTTAGAAGGAGACAGGGAAAGATTCGAATATTACCAGGGGTGGTGGAATTCGGTTATGAGGAGTGGTTGGAAAAATTAAGACTGTTTTCTTTGGAGGTGACATAATAAGAGATTTTCAAGATGATGCAAAGTTTTGATAGAGTAAATAAGGAATAATCTATTCCTCCTGGTGGAAAGTTCATGGGTTCAAAATCATTGGTAAAAGATCTAGGCCGGGATTTTCCAGTTCTGTCGCGGGCGGCGCCCTAGCCAGAAGTCCATTGACTTGTGGCGGGACAGAAAGATCCCAGCGGTGGGTGGATGCAGAAAATCCCACCCTCAGAGTGGAGATGAAGAGAATTTTTAATACACAGAGTGTTTTGTGATGCTGGTTTGCTCTACCTGAAAATGTGATGGACGTTGATTCCATAAATAATTTTGAAATGAGTTGCTGAAGCCCTTGAGGCCGAGGAGCTTACAGTGTAATGGGAAAATGCAGAGATTTGGGAACACTCTGTCAAAGAGCCAGGACAGGTATGATGGGCTGAATGGCTGTCTTCTGTGCTGTAATCTAGTAAAGTTTGTTTTAATGGATTTTGTGCTCTTTAAAGCATGAGGGATACTGTGATGGGGAATAGGTGTCAGCATCAAATACTCTCAGATTAGATGTAGGGAGACTGGAGGCAATGAAAAGCTGCAAGTCTCAACCTCAGAACAGGACCTGTTAGTGAGCAAGTATAACATTTTTACATTTTCCACACCAGAGAGGTCACTTAGTTCTGAATTAGGGTCATCTTGAGCTGTTTGCGTGATTGGGTTGAGAGTGAACTCATTTCACACAGGACCCATACATCCAGTGGATGGAAAAGAATTTCATGCCATCAACCTGGTACATACAGAAAAAATCCAAATTATACTGTGCTTTCTATCTTTTAAATTTATCTTGCCTCCATTCTACCCTGTTCCATTCTTACTGGATTGTTCTATTCATTATTTCTTAGACAAAATCTTAACTGTACTCCTTTGATTTACCTACTCAATCCCTGTATCATTCTAAACATTTTTCACATGGAAGGAGGTGATCAACTCATTTTAGCAATAGCACTTGAGAGAGGTAAATTCACAATTTTAAATTTTGAACAGACTGAACCCAGGTAACTGAGGAACTATTTAAGATTTTAGCAATCTGAGTTTTGATTTAAACTACTAATTCTAACAAATCCTGCAAATATTAGAATCTTACTTGTTCTCATTTGTTTGCTTGCCTCGCCCATAAGCTTTTTGTCATGCATACAGCTAAGGGTAAATTATACTATGTCCACACCTTTCTTCATTTGTTGCTCACGAGTGAGAGGAATGCATTAGGTCCATGGAACCACATGCATTGTGAGTGTAGGACCAGAGGGTGTGACTAGTAAATTAAGAAGCCTCAAGCAACATGTGAATTTTTCTCTTTCATAGAATATGTGGAATAAGCTCCCAAATAAAAATTTGATGAATATCTTCTTGGGAGTGGTATTGAGGATCATAAAGGTAAGTATAGATGAAAGAGAATTCAGTACTGTGTAGAAAATAATTCTTTCTGCTTTTCTGGTGTCATGGAAAGCCAATTGCCATGGACAATGACATTTTAAGGGTATTATATCAGACTGGCATTATGTAGCTTTGTGTGGTTACTTTTGAAGCCAGTGAGAAATGTTTTTTTTAAATCTTTTTCCTCTGGGCTATAAGAGTTGAATAAAGCCCATGAGAGAGTGGGATTTATCTGTCTGATGGTGGGAACAGGCTTGATGGAATGAATGGCCTTTTATCATTTTGTGCTTTCTTATATTTCCACCACTATCCTTCATAGCCATTTGTTCCTGATGCCTGAGATGAGAGTTAAGTGAACTGCATATATTCAACCTTACTCTTACTAAATCTCTTTCTGTTGACAAGCTCAACCTACAGTCTATGAAACACTATTTACAGCGCCCTCATTTAATGCACACTTCACTATGACAGGTTCATCACAACAATAACAACTTGCATTTATCTAATGTCCTTAACATAGTAAAATGTTACAAGGTACTTTATGAGAATTATCAGACAAAATTGGATGCCAAATCTTTAAACAAGTATTAGGACAGATGACCAAAAGCTTGACCAAAGAGGCAATGGCTTAAGGAGCAGCTAAAAGGATGAGAGAGGTGGAGACACAGAGAGCATTAAGAAGTGATTCCAAGCTTAGAGCCCATGCAGCTAAAGGCTGCCAATGATGGAACAAAGGAAATTGGGGATGTGCAAAAGAACATATTTGGAGGAACACTGACATCTTGGAGTGTTGTAGAGCTAGGGGATGTTACAGAAATGGGAAGGGGAGAGGTCATGGAAAGGTGTGAACACAGGATGAGAGAATTTTAAAGATGAGGTGTTACTGGGGTCACAGCCAGTGACTTTATGCCAGACCCTTCGCTATGGCAGGCCCTTATCTGGCTCATAAAGAAAACATCACAGAACATACCTTACAAAAAGCAACCGAACTGTAATTATCTTCTGGTTTCATATAGCCCTTCTGATTTTCATTTTGTAGTAACGAATGTATAGCCCCTCCTGCTGTCTGTCAGGGGTCATGTGTTGTTTTTGGAGACTCTGATCAATGAGTCCTAAACACAGGCCATCCGGTGGGGTGGGGCTTCCTGACGAGAGTCCTGATCGAGCGTGAAGCACCTGGACAAGCTCTCTTTAACAAAGTTTATCTGTTTCTTGTTGAAACCTGTCTGCTCCATCAAGTCATTACATTTGATGATGAGGGTAAAATAGCTTCGACCTCGCCTTGTTAAAGTGAGTACGTTGAATATTAAGAAAAAGAAAGGACTGCTCACCAGTCATGCCACTCTTTGGCAGAACTAATCCTTACGATGTGGCTGTGGAAGACTGGACCCAGTATGTAGAGCGACTTGGATTTTATTTCATAGTGAACAAAATTACCGCGGTGGAAAAGCAGAAAGCCATCCTTTTGAGTGTATGTGGCAGTAATACATACAATCTCATTCACAGCCTGACAGCACTGAACGGGCCTAATTCTAAGTCCTGTAATAAATTAGTGGGCCTCGTGAAAATGGACTTCCAGATGAAGCCATCTGTAATAATGCAGCATTTTACATTTCATTCCAGAGTTAGGGCCCCGGGCAAGTCCATCGCAACCCATGTAGTGAAGCTGAAGCTGTTGACAGAGCACTGAGACTTTGGGGACACATTAAATTAGATGCTGTGGGACTGATTAGTTTGTGGAGTTCAGGATGGGTACAGCACCGTCTACTCGCTAAGATCGACATCGTCTTTAAGCGCGGCCTAGAAATCTCCCTTGCCAAGGGAAGTGCTGCGAGAGACTCGCAGGCTTTGCCACACACACAACTTGGTGCCAATCTTCATGTGGAGGGCGAACCTAATGCCGAGCGTGGTGTGAAAACCAGACTCACAGCATCAAAGTGAAATGCAATGTTCACTGTTAGAAACATGGAAAGGCCAAGTGGAAACGCTCCAGCAGCGACTTCAAGATTAAGTTGATATAGATGTGGGGGTGATCATGGAGCAGACACCTGTAAATTCAAGAAGGCAGAATGCCATTACTGCCGTAAGAAAGGTCACATAGTAAGGCAAAACAGGGCAAAGTCAAAACAACTCATAAAGCAGCAAACTAACTTGATTGAATTTAAAAATACAGCAGCACCTGAAGCTACCGATACTGACATCTATTCCCTGTATAATGTCACCATTGTAAAAGCCGACCTTAACACTTTCACAATCCAAGTTAATGGGAAGCCACTAATAATGGAGGTGGATATGAGAACTTCAACCACAGTGCTGGGAGAGCACACTTTCAAATACTCTAATGAAGGTACCAAGCCACTAAACTGGGACAACCACTAAATTAAAGAAATGCACTGGAGAATCTATTCAGGTAAAGGGCATCGCCATTGCACCAGTGTCTTTTCGGCAACGCACAGCCCAGTTGCCAATGATAATAGAGAAAGGGGAAGGGCCTAGTCTTCTAGGCCAAGACTGGTTCAGAAAACCTAGCTTGTCTGGTCTGGGATATTTCACCTGAAAACAGGAGGAATTCCTGAACTGCTAAGGAAATGTGACAATTTATTTTGGGACAATTTAGGGAAGTTAAAATGTTTGCAAGCAAAAATATATGTGGATCCTGAGGTGATACCACATTTCTTTAAGGACAGATCTGTGCCTTATGCGTTGAAGGAGAAGGTGGATGCAGAACTGTGCCGGTTAGAAAAACTGGGCATCATCCAACCTGTCCAATTCTCGGAATGGGCAGCACCCATAGTTCTAGTTGTTACACCTGACCAAACCATATCCATTTGTGTGGACTATAAATTGCTCGTAAATAAGGCAGAAAAACTGGATAAATACCCCATTCCAAGGATAGATGAATTTAAGCAAAGCTGGCTAGAGGCAAAGCCTATACAAAATTGGATATGAGCCATGCCTACCAACAATTAGAACTGGATAGCACGTCAAGAGAACATGTGACTATAAGAGCGCACAAGTGTCTTTTTCAGTATACTTGCATAACCTTTGGAGTATCATTTGCATGCACTATCTTCCAGAGAACAACGGAGAGTCTTTTGCAAGGACTTCCCTGAGTGGTAGCTTACCCAGATGTTGTTCTGATCACAGGGTCAACTGAGACCAAGCAGTTGGCCAATCTGGAGGATGAAGAACTAAGAAGGTTCATGGAACCCGGCGTACAATTAAAAAAGGAAAATGCATATTTCAAATGCCAAACATTACTTCTCTGGATCACAGGGTGGATGCCATGGGTTTGCATCCAGTAAAAGACAAAGTTCAGGCAATAAAAGATGCACCCTCACCATCCAATGTAACTGAACTCAAGTCCTTCCTGGGTATGATCAACCACTATAGCTGCTTCTTGCCTAACTTATCAACTGTGTTGGCACCATTGCACTTGTTGTTGAAAAAGAGTCACCATTGGTCATGGAATTCACAACAGGAAGAAGCCTTTGTGAAATTAAGGAAAGTGTTGCTTTGTTGTGTTTATTGGTACACTACCAGCCATCGAAAGAGTTGGTATTAACATGTGATGCCTCTCCTTATTGTGTAGGAGCCGTGTTATTACATCAAATGGAAAATGGATCAGACAGGATCATTGGCTATGTCTCAAGAACCCTCTCCACAGCTGAGAAGGGTTATTCCCAGCTAGAAAAGAAAGATTTATTGGTGGTATTCGAAGTGAATAAATTCCACCAGTACCTGCTTGGACAACATTTCACCATTGTGTTGGACCATAAACCACTAACGGGTTTATTCAGTTAGGATAAGGTCATTCTGCCAGTAGCATCAGCAAGGATACAACATTAGGCTCTGATATCTTCTGCAAATTAATATACTTTTATGTGCCATCCTGGCTTACATATTGCAAATGCACTCAGTCGTCTCCATTGCATTGTACATGCTCCTGTGCCACAAGAAGTTGTGCTATTACAGAATTTCTGGATACTTCACCTGTATGTGTGAAGCAAGTTAGAAATTGGATAAAAAGAGATCCAATATTGTCGAAAGTCAGAGACTTTGTTTTGCAAGAATGGTCAAATTTGCCTATATTTGAAGAGTTGAGACCACTCCATGTCAAAAAATCAGAGTTAAGTTGTCAAGATGGAATTTTGATTTTGTTGTGGGAATCAAGAGTTGCCGTCCCATCTACAAGGAAGAGGATAAAGCTTCACTGTGTGCACCAGGCATACCAAAGATGAAAATGCTTGCGCAAAGGTATGTCTGGTGGCCAGGCATTGACAATGACGTTGAAAGAATGGTTGAGCACCGTCCCCACTGTCAGCAACAGAAGTTGCCCGTTTCAGCTCCCCTGCATCTGTGGAATTGGCTTGGTCAGCCCTGATATAAGTAGGACCATTCTTAGGGACTATGTTTTTGTTGATCGTAGATGCACATTCTAAATGGATGGGTGTATATGAAGTCAAATTGTCAAGATCGAGCTCAACTATCGAGAAGCTGTGTCACTGCTTTAACATACATGGCCTACCAGAAATTGTTGTTTCTGATAATGGTACAGCCTTTACCAGCACAGAGTTTCAGAAATTCATGGATCTGAATGGAATCCACCATATAAAGACAGCCCCTTACCAACCCCCATCAAATAGTTTAGCCGAAAGAGCCATGCAACTTTCAAGTCTGGTATGAAGAGGTTATCAGAAGGTTCTCTAGAAACTTGAATTTCCCACTTTCTTTTCAATTATCGTACAATTCCACATTTGGCTACCGGTTCAACATCATCTGAATTATTGATGAAGTGCTGCCTACACACAAGTCTCCAAATTTAGAGGCGAAGGTAGAGAGGAATCAGAGTGATTAAAAATTGAATCACGACATTCACAGCAAAGCTTGCACATTCAGCACAGGTGTCACAGTATTCGTGCGGAGGTTCGGAAGTGGATTTTGTTGGGTTCCTGGAATCATTGTCTCAGAGGCTGGTCCCTTATCCTTCCAAGTGCAAGTGGAAGATAGAATCTCCATAAGCACATGGACAGTATTTGTGATAGAGAGACTTTCTAATAACCAACTATTCCATCTGTAGTTTTGTATATTTCGTATATAATATATTTCGTATTTCTATCAGGGGACTGTGCAATGCCGCTGATCTCTGCTGTATGCCATACAATAAAAGCTCCACTATTGTCAGGATCCAGTTGGGGGAATGGCAGTGGGGGTGGGGCAGGCAGCAACATGAACAGAATATGGAAGCTTAGGAACTACAGGAAGTACTTAAAGGTTGAAAGTTCCTCCAAAGCTGGCATTGCATGTCTCAGCATCAATCCCTGCTTGTGTGTGCTTCAAGTGGATTGAGCTTTGTGTCTAAGGTAGGAGAGAAAATAATATGAAAATAAGACAATAGAAACAAAAAACAAACCCTGCAGTACTGGAAATTCCAAACAACGGGAAATGCTGGAAACATTTCATTAGTTAGATAGCATCTAGAGAATGGACAAGTTGATGATTTTTGTATGAACCATTTATCAGAATTCTGATTGAAGGTCCATGTCTGAAACATCAGCTCTTTGCTCCTTTCCACAGATGTTGCCTAACTTGCTGAGCCTATCCTGCTTTTATCACAACAAGATAAGCTGGCAGGTGAGGAACCAGTATTCATTTATCTTCCATCTTTTCCTATATCGGTCTTATAGTGTTGTCACTGGTGACAGCCCTGACCTCTGTGGCAGAACTGTAAGAGAAATGAGATACTCTATGTGAACCCACTTGAAGGGGTCGTTTACTTCAGTGACTCCAGAGGCAACACATGTCAGAGAATTCTGTTGCCAGCTGCTATACATTCCTTTCTGTGGGATGAATGCAAGTATAGATCAGAAGGTAACAGCTAAGAGTAGGCCATGCAGTAGATGTCATTTATGGGAACTTTCAAAAGGCCTTCAATAAGGCGCCCCATGACAGATGAATGAATAAAATCAGGGAATATGGAGTCAGGGGACAAGTGTCAGAATGGATTGTCAGCTGGCTTCAAGACAAAAAGCAGGTATTAGGAGTGAAGGGTAGTTATTCAGAGTGAAAGAAGGTACAAAGTAGTGTTCCACAAGGATTAGTGCAAGGACCACCATAATTTACGTAAACAATTTGGACTTTAAAATCAAAAATACAATTTCCATATTCACAGATGGCGCCAGATTGGAGAGAGGGATAATCAATACCGAGGTAAATAATTGGCAAATGAAGTTCAATACTGATAAACGTAAGGTAATACCATCTGGTAGGAAGGATAGGGGTGCAAATCTAGGTGGGGTAGAGCACCAAAGGAATGTCAAAGTACATATACACCAATCACTAAAAAGTGTGCCACAGGTCAGCAAGGCAATAAAAAAAAGAGCAAACCAAGCACTAGGGGTAGAATCTTGCCTGGGCTGGGCGGGTGTGGAGCTGATCACTGCCCGCGATCAGCTGCACAACGCCATTTTGCGCGGGTGGGCCAATTAGGGCACGCCCAGCATAACATGCGACCGGTAGCACTCAGCGCTACCTGTGCGGGCGGGGGGAGGAGGGGGAGTTGAGGCCTGCGCTCTTCCGCGCATGCATGCAAAAGAGTGCAGCTATCTGCCTGAGGCACGGAGCTGCCTCATGGGGATTAAGTGGATAATAATAGTTTCTAAAAAATGAAGTAAAAGATTATTTAAACAAGTCCCCTCATGTGACAGTGTCAAATGCACTGGGACATATTTGTGAAGTGGACAAAATTTATTTATTCATTTTATAAAACCTTCAGGCAACCTCATCCCACCCGTGGATGAAGATTTCTGGAAAACGCGAAGGCCGCTTGGGCTCTTTGCCTGCCCGCCAACCTTAAGGTTGGACAAGCAGTGTTGTTAATAGGATGAATTGTTTTCTTAATGGCCTTAATAGGCCATTGACAGTTCGGGCACGCAGCTCTCTCCGGCGCACGCCCACCGAACGCAGTATTGAAATGGCGCACGATGATGTCGGAACGCATGCCCGATGTCATCTCACGTCATTTATGCATTGACATGTCGGGCCCACCCCCGCACACCGATGGCAATATCCTGCCCTAGATTTCGTTCCTAGAGGGATAGAATTAAAAAGTAGGGAAGTTATGTCGAACCTTGGTTAGACCACACAAAAGGGCACTGCTTGCAGTTCTGATCACCACGTTATAAAAAGGATATAGAGACACTGGAGGTTGCAGAGAAGATTTACAAGGATGATACTAGAAATGTGTAAGTATAGATATCAGGAAATGACAGACAGGCAGGGCCTGTTCTCTCTCGAAAAAGGAAGGCTTGCTCTGATAGAGGTCTTTAAAATTATGCTAGCTTTTGATAGATTGGATACAGAGTGAATATTTCTCTTGTGGGGAAGAGCATAACTAGAGGCCATCAATATAAGGTAGTCACCAAGAAATCCAATAGGGAATTCAGAAGGAGTTTCTTTACCCAAAGAGTGATGAGAATGTGGAACCCACTACCATAAGGAGTGGTTGAAGCAAATAGTATAAATGCATTTAAAAGGAAACTAGACAAGCGTATGATGGAGAAGGGAATAGATGATAATTGGTAATTAGCTGTAGTCCATGAAGGACAATAGACATCTCTCTCTATTAAAGGTTTCTAGCTTGAGGGGTAGCACTCCACATCAAGCACAAGGCAAGTTAAGGAGGCAGGTTTTCTTTTTCTTTATTCTTTCATGGGATGTGGGCATTGCTGGCAAGGGCAGCATTTGTGGTCCATCCCTAACTGTCCTTGAAATGAGTGGCTTGCTAGGGCCTTTTCAGAGGCCGGTTAAGAGTCAACCATATTGCCGTGGTTCTGATGTCACATGTAGGCCAGACCAGGTAAGGACGGCAGACCTCTGGGCATGAGGGAACCAGATAATCAATAATCGATGATAGTTACCATGGTTACCATTAGTGGTGAGCCTGAATGAGATGTTTCTGTGCTGTATACCCTATGTAATTCTATGTAAACACAGATCCCTGAACACTGGCCTGTATGAACCTTTGGCAGTAGAAGTCCAGCAGCCATAAAATAAAATTTCAAATGATAGTGTTTGCATGGGATTACACATGTGTAATTGTCTGTTTACTGCTGATGTGCTATGTTGCAAATGCATATACAAATGCAATTAGATGTACATATATTACAAGAGGTTCTTCAATACTCATACAAGCTGAGTGCTGATATTGAAAATAACTAACACATGGTGTTATACCAATGCAAGATTCAGGATTTTCTTGAAAAACAGCAATGAACAGAAGATCAAAATTTATAAAAAGCAATATATGTATAATCATAAATTCTATTTTGTAATTTTAACAATCTTATCCTGTGTCATCACTGGCTTGTGGGTAGCACTCTTGCCTTTTGAATCAGAAAATTGTTGCTTCAAGACCCTTCCAAGGGTTAAATCACAAATTCTAGTCTGATGCTCCAGTGCAATATCGAGGGAGTGCTGCAGTGTCCGAGGTGCTGGTTTTTGGGTAAGGGATAAACCAAGGCCCTGTCTATCCTTTAAGGTGGACAGAAACAATACCATTGCACTCTTTCCAAGAAGAACTGGGAAGTTATCCTTGGTGTCCCAGCCAGTGTTTATCCCCGAACTAACATTACAAAAAACAAATTAGCCAATCATTATTGCATTGCTATTTTTGGAAGCTTGTATGCAAATTGGCTGCTGCATTTTCCTGCATTACCACAGAGTCTACACTTCAAAAAATTGGTTGCAAAGTAATTTAGGATACCCTAAGGTCATGAAAGACACCTTATAAATGCAAATCCTTTATTTACTTTGCATATAAAGGCCTGTAGCAACAGCCTGTTCCTATAATATGTGCTTCTTTTTTAATACAATAACACACTAATACAGGACAGCTATAGCCACATGTTCGGACTTCTTCCAAAATGCTTCTATTTTCATCACAGCAAATTGAGCAGAGGCAGATGGATGAGGTTCACTATTGTGTCTGACCCAATGTCTAGTTCTGGACAAGCACAGAAGCTGATGGAACCCAATAAAGCAAATTTAACTTCTATATTTATTTTCCGAAAACCTATTTGCAGGTAATAAACAACTTGAAATCCTTCAGAGAGATTTACAGTCTTATTTAAAAAAAAGCGAAGCCCTTCAGGCCCTTATTACACAGCAAAGCTTCATTCACAAAGCTCCTTTAAAACATAACACATATTTGTGCAGCTGTGGGATGACATAAAAAATCCAGCTGTACAGGATTTAATACTTGCTCAGTAATAGCATTTGTTTATATTTTAAAATCTGGTACTAATTTGGCAAATCTTATTCAGACACACAAAGATAATAGTGAGTGGAAAATCCCCACAGAAGGAGTAAAGGGCTTTACTGAGGCTGAGGATGTTACTGAATAAATGTAGAGACAGTCCTTTTTCATCTACTTTCATCGGGTTCAAAGAAGATAAATGATGCATTTCCTCACGTTCAAAACCTGTAAAACATTCTGTAATTTGAAAACAATGTTATGCTGATAAATCTATCCCAGTTTTGTTCCTAGTGTGGCCTTTCATGCATCATCTGATATTTTAAAACTTCCCTCTCTACCTCTCCTAAAGGTGTTGACTCCCTTACTGGGGTACATGGTTGCTAGTTGGCCAGTAGCCACTATTCATGTATTAGTACTCACTTCACAGTGAGTACCAGTAGACTAGTTCAGACCATAAAAATCACTACCTCACCCAACATCCGCAACACATTCCTCCAATATATAGGCTCCAGCTGAGAGGAAGGATATTCAGCCACATGGCTCTGGCAATAATACTGAATAACTGGCCAATGAGTCAGCCAAGAACTGCCATCAACTTTTGCATCTTCCCATTAAATGGACACCTCACTTGATGTCATGAGGGATAGCTCAGAGAAGAGCAGCAGCTCATTGCTGGCAAGATTGGAAACATCAGAAAAGGCTGAAACTTAAACTGAGGTCTCCTTGCCTGGTGAAATGTACACTAATGAATTAACAAAATTTACTGTTGGGCACCTCATTTATCCATGAAAGAGATTGTAACAGTTTAACAATGCTAACAGTAATATAATTTCTGAAAGTAAACGCATCCTACTTAAAAGTGTTGCGTTCCTACTTTAATGTTACTATAATGAAGTGCTACTGGGCTTAGGATAATTTAGCACTTGAAATAATCATGTACAGTACCCAGCCTATGGGGCTGAATTTTCCCTTCGGCGTGCAGAGGCAGGTCCCATACGCCCGTGTGTACAATGATGAGTGGTGACGTTGGGCGAGCACTACCGCGATATTTCACTGGGCGGGTGTGCGATGGTGTCCGATGTGCGCCCGCCATTAATTAACGGGCCACTTATGACCCTTGAGGCGCCAATCGATGCCAATTTTTCGGCGCCCGTGCAATCTTCAGGTTGGCGCACGGGCGCAACGGGTAGGCGGGTAGGGCACATTTGTATTCACCTCATCCATGGGCGGGATAAGAGGACTCACTGGGGTTGCGAGTGTGCACAGACAAGCATTTATTTCTGAGAGTTTTTGAAACTTGCCTGTTGATCCGCAATAGTTCAAAACGCACACCAGCTGCTTTTTCTGGATTCTTAACCTTCAGGTCAGCACTCTGCAGTGAGTATAGTATTCTTTTCTGGGCCTGCAGGTTTCAGGAAGCATTCCCTTAGCCTGGGAATGGGAGCTGAACTCTTCACTGCTGGCACCTACTCTGAGGAGGAAGGGAGGGCTAGAATGGGGAGGAGACCAGAAGTGCACATTCAGCCTTCAAGGGTGCCACCTTTGGGAGGACAGGCGCAGGCACAAGGGGTGCAGGGCCATGAGGTAGCCGAAGGCGGAAGGGGCTGCAGAAGATGCCACTATGCTGCTGCTAGGATAGCTGTGACCTTCAGAGCCACTGGCATTGGGTGTCCGCCCACACAGTTAGTGGAGATCTCAGACCCTATCATCTGACAGATATGGTTGACTGTGTCCCTTGAGAAGCAAAGACTCCTTCGGCACTGCACCTCAGATGATAGGGCCTGAGATCTCCGTTCACTGTGTGGGTGGACACCCCATGCCAGTGGCTCTGAAGGTCACAGCTGCTCTCAACTTTCATGCCTCTGGCTCCTTCCAGGGGTCGGTGGGTGATCTTTGCAGTGTCTCCCAATCAGCTGTCCACACTTGTGTCAAGCAGGTTACAGACACTCTGTTCAGGTGTGCATTGACTTTCATCCACTATTGTTGGGACTAGGCCAGCCAGACACAACGAGTCAGAGGCTTCACGGCCATTGCTGGCTTCCCCAGTGTCCAGGGTGCAATAGACTGTACACATGTGGCCATCAAGGCGCCAGCAGGTGAGCCCAGTGCCTTCATCAACAGGAATGGCTTCCACTCCATGAACATGCAGATAGTGTGTGATCACAGGATGCTGATTCTACAAGTCTGTGCAAGGTACCTAGGCAGCTCCCACGATGCCTACATCCTCAGACACTCCCAGATGCCGGGGCTCTTCAGTGCTCCAGCCCGGCTGGATGGATGGCTGGTGGGTGACAAGGGCTATCCCTTCAGAAGGTGGCTCGTGACGCCTCTCCGCCATCCAAGAACAGAAGCTGAGCATTAATACAATAGGAGCCATGTCTCCACAAGGGCTGTGGTGGAGAGAACCATCGGTCTTCTCAAGATGCGCTTCCGATGCCTGGACCGCTCGGGTGTGCACTCCCGTACCCCCCAGGTCATGTGTCGCTGATAGTGGTTGCATGCTGCGCTCTGCACAATCTTGCGCTGGAAAGGGGGTTGCTGTGGACAATGAAGACATCGAGGCAGTGGCTGCGGCTGCACATGATGAGTCCAGCAGTGAGTCCGAGGATGAGCACACACGGGGGCCTTGATAATAAAGCTGATTGCCCAACCTAGCACTCATGACAGTTTTGGAAACCATACACTTGCAGAAGAAAAGCGGCACACTCAGCCATGGTGATATATCTGAATTTATTCTGTCAAACAAACCTACTTATTCCAAAAAAAAGACAATAGTGTTCCCAAACAAAACAAATCATAAGGACCTCATCTCAGGCAAACACAAAAGCACCAGTGATAAACCCATGGTGTGCCTAAGGTGCCTTATGTTTTCGTTTCTGGGTGCTACATCTTGGTGCTGCCCATTGCTCAGAGTGGCATCTGAGACAATCTGCTGACTCTGCTGTCCTGTTGGCCTCGATGACCTTGGCAGTCATCCTCTGGCCCATGGAGCCTGTGCTGGCCCTGCCTGGGAGGGAGCTGCCAGTTCCACAGCTGGCATCTCCCCAGTCATCGTAGCCTCATTGAATGCACTAGGAGAGGGACGGAAGGGTGGCCACCCTCATCCAGAACGCCCTGAGAGGTGCCCACAGAGACACCAGGCAGCTGCTGCGCCAACATGAGGTTGCTTCGGACCTCCCTGCTCACTGTGGGTGGATGGGCACCGAATTGGGAAAGTTGATGCCCAAACCATCTCCCACACTGGCACTGATCAGCTGAGGTCAATGCCAATGTGAGGACTTGCTGGTCCAAGCACATCCCCAGGAAGCCCTGATGGGTCTCCTAGAGGAGCCTCTCCACGAGAGTCTCCACTCTCTCCATGGAGGACGCATGGTGCTTGGACATGTGGCTCATTGCTTCGGCGATCATCCGCGTAGATTCCTCTGCTGCAGAGACCAAGCTAAGCATGTAAAATGGTGGTGTGGACCTGATCGCCCGCCCGCGCCTGCTCTGGTTCCACCCCCCGCTAAACAGAAAATTCAGCCCATGGAGAAGCTTGTACTGGTGGCAAAGGACTTGAGTTCAAGCTAGGGTCACTGCAATGCTGGGCTCTCATCATCATTGCACTACCATGTGTGAAATCTAATATGGGCACCAATAAAGGAGGGGATATTAACCCCAGTATGGGTGGGTTTTAGTCGAATGGGAAGTAAAATTGTGAAATTTCTCAAACCATTACCCAACCTGCCTTGACCAGCCCCCCCCCAACCCCCCACTACAATTCCAGTTGTAACAGGGACTGGGATGGGAGTGGATACAGGCAGGGGGACAGGCAGCTGTACCATTCCCTGGAGGTGGGTTGCTCATTTAAATATTTTAATAAGGCAGCCACCTCAGATTTTTTTTTTGTTGTTCCTGCTTTAATGATTGCTGGCTGGGACCCTTCTAATGTTCTCCCTTTAGTCTTCTGGTCCCAAATGCCTCCGCTTCATCATTGCCAGTCCTTCTATAGCAGCATCGTCCAACAAGGTGGCCTCTGGGCTGTGCTCTTTTCCTTTGAGTTACACTTCAACTATTTTCCATCCACAGTTGAACTTGTTATGACACTGAACAGCTTTCCTGTAATTCCTCCAAACCAAAGCTATTGCAGCTTGAAGAGGTTCCATCTGGGGTTATCTTTCCTTTAGATATCTCAACATTGCTGGTTCCAAGCCTGCAGAGGTCTAATCTTTGAGTTCTTCCATCATAATGTTGATGATAAGCAGTGCAACTTCCTGCTTTTTCTCTTATCTAGGGAAGATCAATGGCCATATTTCCAACTTTGGTCCATTGCTCACCTTCTAGTGCTTCGTTCCTGACTTTTCCATTTCTAGATTCCCATCTGTCATTCTCTGACTATTAACTTTTCACAGCTATCTAATACAAGTCCATGTACTCATGGAGCTTCTAATTCTTCCTGCAAAGACTCTAACCTTTTCTCTTTGTTTTGCCATTTTCACCTTATCTGCTCTGCACCCTCAGCTTGCAATATGGAAATTTCAAAAATGTCCACTCTCTTTCTCTGCTTGCTTTCTCTATGCTGGTGGCCAACAGGGCCTTCAATCTCATCTGTCAGTTTCCTGTGCCTCTTTTTATCTTCCACTTTTTCCACCATCTGCCAATGATCCAATCACCAAACACATCTTTTCCCCTTTCAGTTTTCCAGAAGAACCATTCACTTATCTTATCCTGGTTCACACTTCCATCATTCCTGCCCCAAGATGCCCTTCTCCAGGCAGATTCCTACAAAATGAAATCAGAGCAGAAGCAACACCAGCTTATTCACTTATTCAGTACATTGCCTGGACTTGAAATACTGTTTCCATGTGAAAAGATGATTCATGTGTACTACATCCATTCTAGTACAGCTGCTGCTCTTTATTGGGAAATCTGATTGCAATTTGAGTGACTGGGTTGCTTAACATATTGCTCGCATCAAGAAGCATAAACCGAACTTCCTGTGTATGGTTGTCTCAGTTGCCGTCTTATTTCCACTGCGAATATTTATTATTTAGCCTCCTACACTGTTCCAACTAAGCTCAATACAAGCTTCAGCAATAACATCATATCCGCCAGGAGCAGGGGACATGGGTGGGGATGAGCTGGGGATTGGTTATTATAGTGAAGGAACTCAAAGGTCGAGACTCCCCACATGCGGTGGTGTATTAACTTAATGAGGGGAGGTCAGAGCCTTAGTAGGGTGAGGGGGGAGGAACAGAGGCCTCAGGAGGGAAACTGAGGCCTGGAGTGGGTGGTAGGTCAGAGGCCTGGGTATGAGGATGGCATGGGGAAAAGATCTGGACGCCTAGTGGGTAAGGGTTTTGAGGGCTAGAGAAGGGTGGTTGGAGGCCTCTGAGGTTGTATTGGAGACTGGGGAATGTCAGAGGCCTCTTGAGGATGAATGGGGGGTGTGCCCAATTGCTGTGGGTGGTGGGTGGAAGTGCCGGAGGTGAGGGGGTGGGGGTGGGGTGGGTGTGGTGGGAAATGGATATTCCTCAGACAGGCAACTTGGATCTGGCTATCCTTGGGAAGCTAGGTTTTCCATAGTAAGTTCAAAAATAGAATCACAATGAGGCTATAGCGCCTCATTATAATATTTGAAGTACCGACCTGCTTCCTTGGACCCACATTCCCATAAGTGAGTGGATTGGAGGTAGATTCAGATTTTTAAGGCTATAATGCACCAAATGACTCAAATGTATCCTTTTTTTCTGGTTAACACTCCCCCCTTAATATTAGTATTTAACACATTAAAATGACACCCTCTACCTCCAACATCCTTCATTCTCTTTATTTTAGTTAGGCTACCAAACAGGCTGACCTGCCTCCTTTTCTTCAGTTAAAGTGAAGGGTCTCCACTTAAAATATTGACTGATCTTTTTTTAGATATTGTTACTACTGAAACTGGTGAAGTCCCCCCAGTTTGTTGGCTTTCCGAATGGGACCTGAATTTTGTTTTGCTCCCAGGTGAGGAGGAATGAGCTGGCCCCCCTTCTTTATTCAACCTCCTTGGTTAGTCACAACAAGGTTAATTTAGAAGGGATCCCTTCCCCCTGTGGATACCTTTTCCCAGTCCAAATGTATTTATGTTTAGAAGGAGCCAACTTAACTTAACTTCTAACTTAAGAAAGAGTAAGTTTATTAGTTACTAAAAACCAAGAAAAATAATAAAAATGCAACACACATATGCACAGATCAGAAATGAGGAGTTGAGTCCAAATAAAAGTTGAAAATGATATACGAATCAGCCTTGGGCTTGTCCTTGAGGCGTAGATGGTGACATGTAGTGGCTGTTAAAGTTGGATGATTTCGGTAGAGCTGCCTTTTGTCAGTTGAGCTGTTGGCTTGGAGACACTTGGTTCTGCAGGTTAGCTGAAGATGCTGTCCTATTTCCTTTTTGATTGTGGCTTTGCTGACTTGCCTCCAGCAACAGAGAGAGGGAGAGAGACTTTGCCTGCAAGCTGAAGGGGTGCCTATTTGATCCTCTTCTGCTGTCACTCTCACACTAGCACAACAGCACACACAGATCAGGTCTACAGCTAGCTTTTTAACCCATTTCCTTGTGTATTCCTGGAAGGGAAAAAACAAACATGTCTTTCACCCAGAGTCCATTTCCTTTCAACTCAGACTATTTCCATATTCTGAGATATAAATGAAGAGAAGTTGGTTTTTGGGTGTCTGCTGAGATGTGGCAATCAGTCTCCATTGTCTCCACAACAGGAGATTGAAGTTCAGTCTTTTGCATTTCGTCTCTTTCCTTTCAAGTGTCCCTATCTGAAGCAGGACTTGACATATTTTTAGGCACAACGTTCCATGTTCTCTAGGGACGAGTTGGTTGAGTACAATCCATGTAATAATTTTCCGGAAAGTGGTTACTTTACATTCTCAGCCATCTTTGGCTCAGTGTTGCTGCTTGCTTAAAAAGCACATGTCTTCCCTAAAAAATTCTAAATGCTCGTAAGTAATCCATAGTTGTGACAATGTGGAGGGATCTGCTGTGTTTTACCAGAATTCTGCCAAGGGCATAAACCTGGAGAATAGCTTGGGAAATAAGGGGTGGAACTTTCATGGTCTTGTGGTGGTGAACTTGGGGTGGGGCTACGTAAATAGTAAGGGAGCTGTGTCAGGACAGCTCCCCGATGCATTTCTGCCATGAGGGCACTTTTGCAGAGAATAGAATCGGCTGCCTGCTCCACAGAAACAGGCAGCCAGTTGCGTTAGTTAAGGTCCAGATTAATGGTGATTTTGTGGCTTTGCCTGCATTTTGCCAGCAGCAGAACATCACCCCCTCAGCCCCCATCATGTGCAGAGGCCGCCAGCTCCGTGGAGGTGGCCTCACTGTGGCAGGCTGGCGGCCCATCAGAGCTGGAGGTTCCTTGTCAGGGAGCCCAAATGATTCCTTCAGAGAGGGTTTTGCCTCTGCTCTGAGGCAGCCTCATCATTTTTGAATTGGATCCATGGCTCGGAGGGTGTCTCCCATTTTGGGGCGGCCTCATGACCCCGACCTGCCTCAGCAGTGCCCACACCTCCGGAGCTGCCAAAGCTGCAAAGCTGCTGCTCCTTTGACAGGGCCAACAACAAGGAGAGGCAGCTAGCTGCCCTTAATAGGACATCGAGCATGGAGATGGCCAGTTAGGAGGCCACCTCTCAGAAGATTGCGTTTCCAGTCTCACTGCTGGCTGGCGTGGGCTTGGGAGTCTGATTTGGTCCCAACCTTGTGGTCCCGAGATCTGTAGGAAAATCCAGCCCAACCTGTTGCAATGCGGCCTCTCCATAACCCAATAGTGCCTCCCGTAATACAGCCCATCACAACTGCATTATTCCTTTATCCTCAAGCTTGCATAGGTTTGTAAGCATTTTTAGATGTGACTTTCGTTGGCTTCTATTCACCCCTGCTTTTCTTTTTTCACCAAAGCTGTAAATAGTTGACAATGTTGAAAACCCATCTTAGGTTTCACACACACATTTCTCAAGATGCTAATACATTTCAGTTGTGTGAAGAGATTATATCACTGTCCAGCGCTATTGATTGTCATAAGTATAAATCTCATTATCGGTTGGCAGCCTTCGTACAAAGAACCAAGGATTTCTTTCGAAAAGGTCAAACGCAATCAGGATCATCCTTTACGCCTTGAAATCTATTCATTGTGAGGCCAATATCCTGAGTGACAGTACTTTTATTGGCACTGTTCGATGCTAATTGGATACATTGGATTTACCTAAAGTTAAATAAATGCTTTCTCCTTAGTATTAGTAACTATAGAGTTAGAACTTTAATACTCTGATACAGCAGCTCATTCCCTTTACTGTCCGCTTCACTATGCTTGCTAAATTGAAACTTCGATGCAGGAAAATATTCCCTGCAGCAGCTTTTGAATAGCAGATAAAATCCTGTTAAATAAAATAGGTTACCGAGTATTTAAAAATAAGCAAAATGTAGTTTCGTAGGGGAGGGGGTGTCATCACTGATAGTAATATAGCTAAGTGATGGCATTTCATTGTTCTCAGATACCTGGCCATTGATATGATTTACAAATCATCCAAGGGATCCTTCATCCCCTGAGCTGCTTCCCAATTCCTGAGGTTACAGGCAGATCGCTCGACTGCACTGTTCTATTTCCTTACGTCAAGGATTTATAAACCTCGGTGAGCAATATTGTCAACTCAGTGCTAGTTTGTGGGAAATTCTGAGCTATGGACTCATGGGGCTGAATTTTCAAGGGCCAGAGCTTAGGTGGGTCTGGAGGCAGGTTGGTGGGAGGGAAATCCCATCAGGCCGGCTCAATATCACACTCCGGTCTCCACAGTGTTATGCTGGAATCGGGTGACAGTGGCAATAGTTACTCACCTGGTCACCAATTAAGCCTCTCACGGGCTTAATTAAGGGCATTCCTCCAATGCCAGCTGGATTTTCCAGCTGGCACATGGGATACCCATTGTATCAGGAGGCTGTCCGTGAAATGGTGGCAGCCTCCCAGTGGTAGGTCAGATAGTCATTGAACTGCATTCAATGTGACAGGTGCTGCTCCAAAAATCAGCCACAACCAGGGCATTATCCGCTACTGTGGGGGCTTTCCCCCACCTGTGTGAAGACCTTAACCCTGGCACTTCTTATGTTCCCCTTTTATGGCCAGTGGCCAGGAATGGAGGCACCCTCACCCCTTCCTACCTACTTCAGCTGTGCTCACCTCTGACAGTGGGGCTGCCGATCTTTTAGTGCTGGGTATCCTCCCAGTCGTCCTCCTCAGAAACCTGCTCGCCATCCTTAATTAGACAGACCTCCAGGAAGCAACTACCTAACTGGCTGCCTCCTCCAGAATCGCCCTCAGGCCAGCATTTTGTCCTGATCATAGCATCAGGGCAGCAGAATGAAAATCCTAACCATGATCGCTAGAAAGTGGAGCTCGGTCCAAATGCACTTCAATTAGGGCCTCTTCAGATGTCACAGCGAGAGATACCATCCTGGGTTAAAGCTGAACCCGGGTCCCAAAGTGGAAAGAACAGAGCACCGATAAGTCATGAGGTGTAAACTTCCTTTTTCTTTTTTATCTTCTTTGTTTTGCAGTTCATACTGTCTTCCAACATTCTTTACTCATGCCCACTGCAGAAGGTAGCTTGTATGGGAAGGCCAGTAAACCATGGATATTGTAAAGGGATGGAATGTGCCTCAGGGATATCAGAAATAAATATCCTGCATTTATATAGCACCCTTCTCAATATCACCATGTCCCAAAGTAGTTCACAGTCTGTGAGATACTTTTGAAATGTAGTTACTGCTGTGATGCAGAAAATATAGCAGGCAATTTGCTCACGCAAGCAACAATTAGATAAATGCCGAGAAAATCTGTTCAATCGCACTGCTTGAGGGCCAGATATTCAGGAGAATTACCCTACTCTGAGCACCACAGGATCCTTATCATCCACCTGAGGCAGGGCCTAGGTTAACATCTCATCTGAAGGACAGCTGCTCCGAAAGTGCAACTTTTCCTTCATACAGCAGTGCAGCACCTGCTTAGATTATGTTTCCAAGTCTCTGGTGGCATTTGACCCATGATTTTCTAACCAATAGTCTATCTTTATACTGATAATTGCACACTGAAAACTCTTATCCTCCCTGATGGGTGAAAAGAAATCATACTGACAGACCATTCAGGTTAGTAATTGTTACAATACTGGAATATACACAGACGTGAGTTAAATCATCAGATAAAATAGCAATACAGTACTTCACTTACACTAGTACACCAAACTCCTTTTTAAGTCCAACATAAATTTTTCAAGGGCTCTGGGCCCTTTTTCAAAAGCTCTTTAAAACTCATGAAAACCTTGATGCTTTTTACAGCAGCACACGAAGCTCTGTTTCACCATGGGCAACCTGGAAATAGAGTTGTTATGAATTAACTAAAGAACCTGTAGCTGCTGTTTGGATATATCGAGTCAAGGCAGCTTCTGACACCTCAGGACAAAAGAGCCTTATCCTCACCATAGCCTGCAGTTCGAACCATTGATGAAACCCCACAGCCCAGCAGGGACATGAAAAATGTTGTGCAACGTCCTGGCAACTGGAGCAAGAACTGTCAAACCCACCTCTTCACCTGATCAATTAGCTGATTAATTGTTCTGAAAAGGTTTTTATCTTGACCCAGTATACTGTCTACATTCATTGACACCTGTGTGATAGGCATCTATAAAATGATGCACCCGTTGCCCTAATAAGGATTATTGATAAGGTGGAATTTAATGACCCCACCCACTCCCAGTGGCTGGTTTGGAGGTAATGGGGCCTTTAATTGGACAGGAGGGTGCTGCCTTCCCACGTCCACCCAGTTAATACTGAGATGGGAAGGATCGTGGTCGGGTTTCTTTCCCAGATGTGAATTGAAGACCTTAAATGGGCAATTAATGCCCACTAAAGGGTCACAGCCTGTTGTTGCTGCTATTCAACCAGTGGTGGATGGGGATGTCGCCACACAGGGAGCAGGTTCCTGGAAGGGGGAGCTGGAAGGTTCCTCGTTCAAAGGCACTCAGAGCCTGATCAAGGGACCTGGTATCGGGAAGGATGGGGTGATGGGGCTGCTGATAGCCTGAGACCGCCTGCCCTTTCTTCTGACCCCCTCTGCACCCCCCAGCCCTAACCAGCAATCCCATCCCTGCAACCTCAATTCAGCCCTCACTCAGCTGTGGCCTGGGTCCCTCAGTGATACTAGGCCTCTGGTGGATGCATCACTAGAAGCAGCACACAGCGGTGTGTTTCCTGTACAAGATGCACTGCTGCAATGCACTAGAACTCCTTCAATAGTGCCTTCCAAACCCACAACCTACACCACTTAGAAAGACAAGGGCAGCAGAAGCATGGGAACGTCACCATTTGCAAATTTCCCTCCAAGTTACTCACCATCCTGACTTGAAACTATCTTGCTGTTCCTTCACTGTCGCTGGGTCAAAACCTTGGAGCTCCATTCCTAACACTGTGGGTGCACATACACCTCACGGACTGCAGCAGTTCAAGAAGACAACTCAACACCACCTTCTCAAGGGCAATTAGGAATGGGCAACAAATGCTGGCCTTGCCAGTGACACCCACATCCCAGGAATGAATAAAATATGTTTCATGACTGTGAACTTGGTCTTTGGCCATAGCACAAAATAGGCAATGGCAAATCATTAGCCCATTTTGCACATCATCCAATTTTCTTTTGGATCTTTGCAGACCTGAGGACCAAATTCCTACCTTATTAATTTTTTTTTTAAATCCAAAAAGCAAAAATACATTGCATGGAGCTCTGACCTGCTTTTAGTGGGTTCATTATTTATAATGTTTCCATCATATCATGTCTCAAAAAGCCATTGGGATTATTCTGGCTAATTTTATTGTGAAACCTGTTGTTCTTTGATTTGAGGAAATAAATTATACGTACGTAAAAGCCAGAGAAGAACTTTTGTTAATGTTTAATTCCTACACCTGTCATGTTAGATGTGTACCCAATTTAAAGACATTTCAGAATTGCCCAAAAGTAGTCCTATTATATTTATCTCTCTTATGCACAGAAGCCAAGATGTCTATTTGACAGCTTGTCTCAGCTGATATCATTCCTTTCTGTCAGACAGAGATTATGGATTCAAGCCATGTCCTGGATTTGAGTAAATAATCCAGCCTGACATTTAATGATATTCTGGGAGGAAGTGTTGTTTTGTTAGAGTTCCCTTCTTTAAAAAGTTAAACTCAGACCTACAATCTTCCAGGTGGATGTGAAAGATCACATTCATTACTGGAAGAAAAGCAAAATTTTGTCCTAGTGGCCTCTCCAGTGTTTCCCCTCAAACATCACTGAAAAAATAGCAGCTCAACTGATTACTCATTATTGCTGTATTGTGTTTCGATTGGATCTTGCTACATACAAGAAGGTTGCTACATTTGCCTCAATAGCAACTTCAGATTAGTTCATTGCTTGAAGCTCGTTGAGAGATTTCTTGGTGTGGGCTAGTAGAATTGTTACAAAGATAAAAACAAAAAAACTGCGGATGCTGGAAATCCAAAACAAAAACAGAATTACCTGGAAAAACTCAGCAGGTCTGGCAGCATCGGCGGAGAAGAAAAGAGTTGACGTTTCGAGTCCTCATGACCCTTCAACAGAACTTGCGTTCGAGTCCAAGAAAGAGTTGAAATATGAGCTGGTTTAAGGTGTGTGTGTGGGGGGCGGAGAGATAGAGAGACAAAGAGGTGGAGGGTGGGGGGGTGTGGTTGTAGGGACAAACAAGCAGTGATAGAAGCAGATCATCAAAAGATGTCAATGACAATAGTACAATAGAACACATAGGTGTTAAAATTAAAGTTGGTGATATTATCTAAACGAATGTGCTAATTAAGAATGGATGGTAGGGCACTCAAGGTATAGCTCTAGTGGGGTTTTTTTTTATATAATGGAAATAGGTGGGAAAAGGAAAATCTTTATAATTTATTGGAAAAAAAAAGGGAAGGGGGAAACAGAAAGGGGGTGGGGATGGGGGAGGGAGCTCACGACCTAAAGTTGTTGAATTCAATATTCAGTCCGGAAGGCTGTAAAGTCCCTAGTCGGAAGATGAGGTGTTGTTCCTCCAGTTTGCGTTGGGCTTCACTGGAACAATGCAGCAAGCCAAGGACAGACATGTGGGCAAGAGAGCAGGGTGGAGTGTTGAAATGGCAAGCGACAGGGAGGTTTGGGTCATTCTTGCGGACAGACCGCAGGTGTTCTGCAAAGCGGTCGCCCAGTTTACGTTTGGTCTCTCCAATGTAGAGGAGACCACATTGGGAGCAACGAATGCAGTAGACTAAGTTGGGGGAAATGCAAGTGAAATGCTGCTTCACTTGAAAGGAGTGTTTGGGTCCTTGGACGGTGAGGAGAGAGGAAGTGAAGGGGCAGGTGTTGCATCTTTTGCGTGGGCATGGGGTGGTGCCATAGGAGGGGGTTGAGGAGTAGGGGGTGATGGAGGAGTGGACCAGGGTGTCCCGGAGGGAGCGAGACTTTACAGCCTTCCGGACTGAATATTGAATTCAACAACTTTAGGTCGTAAGCTCCCTCCCCCATCCCCACCCCCTTTCTGTTTCCCCCTTCCCTTTTTTTTCCAATAAATTATAAAGATTTTCCTTTTCCCACCTATTTCCATTATATAAAAAAAAACCCCACTAGAGCTATACCTTGAGTGCCCTACCATCCATTCTTAATTAGCACATTCGTTTAGATAATATCACCAACTTTAATTTTAACACCTATGTGTTCTATTGTACTATTGTCATTGACATCTTTTGATGATCTGCTTCTATCACTGCTTGTTTGTCCCTACAACCACACCCCCCCCACCCTCCACCTCTTTGTCTCTCTATCTCTCCGCCCCCCACACACACACCTTAAACCAGCTTATATTTCAACTCTTTCTTGGACTCGAACGCAAGTTCTGTCGAAGGGTCATGAGGACTCGAAACGTCAACTCTTTTCTTCTCCGCCAATGCTGCCAGACCTGCTGAGTTTTTCCAGGTAATTCTGTTTTTGTTTTAGAATTGTTACAAAGTTGGACTTGTGCCCAAATCACACAATAAGTCAATTGAGTGCTTGCTCCACATGCTGGTCTGTGCTGGTTGGAGGTCCATGCTAGATTTGACCCTGGGACTCATCTCCTTAGAGCCAACGTGCTGCGGTGCCAATTGGGCATCAGGAAACAACTCTTTAAGTATCATTGGTAAGGCTGCCTAAAACCTGATTCAGGTGGGCACATAGGGAGATGCCCTAGGCAATAATGACAGTCACCAAACATCAAGTGTAGTTCAAGCTTTATTCTGGTAAGTTTTTGCTTTATCTTACACTGGAAAAAGATTGAAAATATGGTTTAATTTTACCCCCAATACTTTAAGCGAAAAACAACATTTAATTTTGCCTTACAAAAGCAAAACACCGTGGATGCTGGAAACCTGGAACAAAAACAGATAATGCTGGACATACTCAGCAGGTCTGGCAGCATCTGTGGAGGGAGAAACAGCATTAACGATTCAGGCCTGTGACCCTTCATCAGAGCTTTTTAAAATTCACTTATGGGATGTGGACTTCGCTGGCTAGACTAGCATTTATTGCCCATCCCTAATTTCCCTTGTGAAGGTGGTGGTGAGCTGCCTCCTTGAACTGCTGCAGTCCCTGTGGTATAGGTACATCCACAGCGCTAAAAGCAAAATACTGAAGATGCTCAAAATCTGAAATAAAAACCAAAAATTGCTGGAAAAACTCAGCCCTCTTTGTTGAAGGGTCATATTTATACTTAGGGATAAACAGTAGAGCGGGTGAGAAAGGACAATTGCACTTGTCTGAGTGTGAATAATAATAATAATTGAAGGGCAAGAGTGTCCTGCAGTCAGCATCGCAGTGAAGCAGTCTGGGATAAGCGTCCTGCAGTCAGCATCGTGGTGAAGCAGTCTGGGAAGAGAGTCCTGCAGTCAGCATCGTGGTGAAGCAGTCTGGGAAGAGTGTCCTGCAGTCAGTAATGCAGTGAAGCAGTCTGGGAAGAGTTTCCTGCAGTCAGCATTGCGGTGAAGCAGTCTGGGAAGAGTTTCCTGCAGTCAGCATCGTGGTGAAGCAGTCTGGGAAGAGTGTCCTGCAGTCAATTCTTGTTGAAAATAACAAGAGTGACATCACACGACAGTGTGAGAGAGCGGTGGAGAGATGAAAACCATTGCGAGTGCAGGGAAACTTCAAAAAGTGATATCAGCATAAAGGTGAGAGCTGATTGGTGAGTAGTGGGTAAGTGTTTTTCTTCAGTTTTTTTCTCCAGTTTAAAATAGATTAAGCTAAGGAAAGGTAAGGGTTCTAGTTTTATTTAAAGTATATAAATAATGTAACTCGTTTTACTGTACTTAACTTAAAGTAAGGGCTTTTATTCAACTAGAGGCATGGCAGGGCAGATCAGTCCTGTGTTATGTACCACCTGCAACATGTGGGAAGTCCTAGACATTCCTTGTGCTCTGACCCACCATGTGTACAGGAAATGCCACCTATTGCAGCTTCTTGAGCTCTGGGTTTCGGAGCTAGGGTGGCAGCTGGAGGCACTGAGGTGCATCTGCAATGCTAAGAGTTTTATGGATAGCACGTTTTTCGACATGGTCACCCCACAGCTTACGGAAGTGCAGACAGAGAAGGAATGGGTGACCATCAGTCAGAAGAAAAGTGTCAGGCAGGTAGTCAGGAAATCCCCAGGGGTGCATCTTGCTCAAGAAATATTTTCCTGTGTTGGAAAATGGTGAGAGTGACGGTTCCTCTGGGGAGTGCAGCCACGTTCATGCCCCTGTGAGTGGCTCAGCTGCGCAGTGGGGAGGAAAAAGAGGGGAAGAGCAATAGTGATAGAAGACTTGAAAGTAAGGGGAACAGACAGGCATTTCTGCTGCCACAGACTTGAATCCCTGGTGCCAGAGTCAAGGATGTCACCGAACGGCTACAGGGCATTCCAAAGGGGGAGGGCAAACAGACAGAGATCGTGGCACATACTGGTACCAATGACATAGATAGAAAGAGGGTTGAGGTCCTGCAAGCAGAATTTAGGGAACTAGGAAACAGGTTAAAAAACAGGAGCTAATAATCTCTGGATTACTTCCAGTGCCACGCGCTAGTGCGTATAGAAATAGGTTAGTCCAGATGAATGCGTGGCTGGAGAGATGATGCAGGAGGGAGGGCTTTAGATTTCTGGGACATTGGGACTATTTCTGGGGGCGGTGGGACCTGCACAAGGCAGATGCACCTGAACCGGAATGGGACCAACATCCTTGTGGAGAGGTTTGCTAGTGCTGTTGGGGAGGGTTTAAACTAACTTGGCAGGAGAATGGGATACTGAGAGGAGATTCCGCAAGTGGAGATGCACAGCCAAAATTAGAAGAGAGAGCAAGTGAGTCTGGAAGGCATAGAAATTATAGGCTAGATAAAACACAAAGGTGTTTAGGAATGTTGGGTGGTATTTATTTTAATGCAAGGAGTCTGACAAATAAGGCAGATGAGTTGAGGCCACACATTAACACATGGAAGTATGATGTCATTGCTGTCACAGAGACATGGCTGAGAGAGGGGCAGGATTGGCAGCTCAATATTACAGGATATAGGGTCTTCAGATGAGACAGAGAAGAAGGTAAAAGGGGAGGGGGTATCACAATATTGATCAAGGAATCAATTACAGCAGTAAGGAGGGATGACATCTTAGAAGATCCTCAAATGAAACCATATGGGTAGAATTGAAAAACAAAAAAGGAGCAATCACATTGCTGGGAGTGTACTATTGGCCCCCAAATGTTCAGAGAGAAAAAGAACAGCAGATATGTAGGTAAATTTCAGAGATGTGTAAAAATAATAGGGTGGTAATAGTGGGGGATTGCAACTTCCCCAACATTAACTGGGTTAGTCATAGTATGATAGGTTTAGAGGGAGCTGAATTCTTAAAATGCATCCAGGAGAGCTTTTTAAGCCATGATGTAGAAGATCATACAAGAGAGGGGGCGGTCCTGGACTTAATTTTCGGGAATGAAGCTGGGCAAGTGGTAGAGATATCAATGGGGGAGCATCTTGCAGGTAGTGATCATAAATCTGTTAGAGTCAAGGTTGTTTTGGAAGAGGACATCTACAGACCAGAAATCAGAGTTCTGAATTGGGGGAAGACCAAATTTAACAAAATCAGATATGATATGGCCAGAGTACACTGGGAGCAGTTACTTTTAGGTAAATCTGCGTCAGAGCAATGGGACTCATTCAAGAAGGAAATAGGGAGAGTATAAGGCCAACACACTTCAGTAAAGACAAAGGGCAGAATTTTGCCCTTGGTGGGTGTGCGGGCCCCACTGGCTCGGCGGTGGGCGGACAGCCGACCACCGCCACCGAAACGGGGCTCACCGCATAGAGCGCACTGCTCCCTGAGACAAAGTGCTGTCTCAGGGAGATTAGTGACAGCGCAAAAAACTTTAAAATTAGAAAAAGTAAAAAATTATTAACATGTCCCCCTCATGTGACAATGTCACACGAGATGGGACATTTTAATAAAAAAGACATAAAGTTTATTAAACATTTTATAAATGGACATGAAACCTCATCCAAAACAAAAACAGAATTACCTGGAAAAACTCAGCAGGTCTGGCAGCATCGGCGCAGAAGAAAAGAGTTGACGTTTCGAGTCCTCATGACCCTTCAACAGAACTTGAGTTCGAGTCCAAGAAAGAGCTGAAACATAAGCTGGTTTAAGGTGTGTGTGTGGGGGGCGGAGAGATAGAGAGACAGAGAGGTGGAGGGGGGTGGTGTGGTTGTAGGGACAAACAAGCAGTGATAGAAGCAGATCATCAAAAGATGTCAATGACAATAGTACAATAGAACACATAGGTGTTAAAGTTAAAGTTGGTGATATTATCTAAATGAATGTGCTAATTAAGAATGGATGGTAGGGCACTCAAGGTATAGCTCTAGTGGGGTTTTTTTTTTCTTATGAAACCTCATCCCGCCAGTGAATGAGGTTTTATGTATTATCAGAAGCCCACTAGGGTTCCTGGCCTGCCCGCCTACCTTAAGGTTGGACGGGCAGATCTTTAATTATCTTAATGAGCCTGTCAAGGGCCTCAGTAGGCCTTCCTACAAATTTAAGGTGACCAGGATGACGTCGGGGGTTCCTCCCAATGTCATCCCGTATCATTTTCCCATTGGCGTGCAGGCGCCACCCCCAAATCATCGACGGGAAAATCCTGGCCAAAGAATGGGACTATCAAATCCAGGGAACCCTGGATGTCGAGGGATATACAGGATTGGAGAAAGAGAAAATGGGAGGCTTATGGCAGATACTGAGGGCTCAAAACAATGCAAGCCCTAGAAGAGTATAGAATATGTAGGGGGGAAACTTAAAAAGGAAATTAGGAGAGCAAAAAAGGGGCATGAGAAAAGACAGGTAAAATAAAGGAAAATCCAAAGTTATTTTATGAGTACAATAAGAGTAAGAGGATAACTAGGGAAAGAGTAGGGCCCATTAAGGACCACAGTGGTAATTTGTGTGAGGAGCCGGAAGATTTAGGTAGGTTTCTAAATGAATACTTTGTGTCTGTGTTCACAAGCGAGAGGAATGACATGGGTATGGAAATCAGGCAGAAGGACTGTGATATAATTACCGAAATTAGCATAGAAAAGGAGGAAGTTCCAAGTGGTCTGGCAGGCTTAAAAGTAGATAAATCTCCAGGCCCGGATGAAATGCATCCCAGGCTGTTGAGTGAGGTAAGGGAGGAGATAGCAGGGGCACTGGCAATAATTTTCAATACCTCTCTGGCCACTGGAGAGGCGCCAGAGGACAGCCAATGTGGTACCATTATTCAAGAAGGGAGGAAGGGATAAACCAGGGAACTACAGGCCAGTCAGTCTAACCTCACTGGTGAGGAAACTTTTGGAAGCTATTCTGAGGGACAGAATTAATCTACACTTGGAGAGGCAGGGATTAATCAAGGACAGTCAGGATGGTTTTGTTAAGGGGAGGTCATGTCTGACCAATATGATTGAATTTTTCGATGGGCAGCCCAGGTGTGTAGATAAGGGCAATGCATTTGATGTAGTCTACTTGGACTTCAGCAAGGCTTTTGATAAGGTTCCGCATGGGAGACTGATAATGAAGGTAAGAGCCCATGGGATCCAAGGCAATTTGGCAAATTGGATCCAGAATTGGCTGAGTGGCAGGAAGCAGAGGGTGATGGTCAAGGGGTGGTTTTGTGGCTGGATGCCTGTGTCCAGTGGGGTTCCACAGGGATCGGTGTTGGGTCCCTTTCTGTCTGTGGTATATATAAATGATTTAGAATTGAATGTAGGAGGGTCGATCAGTAAGTTCGTAATTGACATGAAAATTGGTGAGGTGGTACATAGTGAGAAGGATAGCCTTAGTTTACAGGAGGATATAGACGGGCTGGTCAGATGTGCTGATCAGCGGCAAATGGAACTTAATCCGGATAAGTGAAAGGCGATGCATTGGGGCAGGACATACACAATGCACGGGAATACACAATGAATGGTAGGACCCTGGGAAGTACCGTGGATCAGAGGAACCTTGGTGTGCATGTCCACTGGTCCCTTAAGGTAGATAGGGTGGTTAAGAAGGCATATGGAATACTTGCCTTTATTAGTCGAGGCATAGAATATAAGAGCAGGGAGGTTATGCTGGAACTGTATAAAACGCTGGTTAGGCCACAGCTAGAGTATTGGGTGCAGTTCTGGAATCCGCATTATAGGAAGGATGTGATTGCATAAGAGAGAGTCCAGAGGAGATTTAGCAGGATGTTGCCTGGGCTGGAGGGTTTTAGTTATGAGGAGAGATTGGATAGATTAGGGTTATTTTCCCTGGAGCAGTGGAGATTGAGGGAGGGCATAATTGATGTGTATAAAATTATGAGGGGCATAGATAGGCTAGACAGGAAGGAACTTTTCCCCTTGGTGGAGGGTTCAATAACCAGGGGTCATAGATTTAAGGTAAGTGGCAGGAGGCTTAGAGGGAATGTGAGGAAGAATCTTTTCATCCAGAGGGTAGTGGGAACTCACTGTCTGCAAGGGTGGTAGAGGGAGACACCCTCATAATATTTAAGACGTATTTGGATGTGTACTTATGATGCCATGGCATATAATGCTATGGGCCAAGTGCTGAAAAATGGGATAAGAATAGTTAGGTACTTGTCTGGCCGGTGCAGACTTGATGGGCCGAAGGGCCTTTTTATGTGCTGTAGACCTCTATGACTCTATGACTATGATTAATTAGGATTTTAATTTTAAATCAACTTGAGATTTATTCAGAAGATGCACACTCAAATCTTGGTTTTAAGCACTTGGCAAACTAGAATCCCCTCAATGGCTGGTTTCTTTACATAACTTCAAAGCTACCAGATAGAACATTTTGTGATCACAAACTGCTTAATCTCCGCAAAGCGGATTTTTATTTCAATTAAAAAATGGGGAACCTCAGCAAATAGCCCAGGCCCAAATACAGTAGGACAGCACCAAAGCTGAAAAAAATGACAAAAGATAAAAAGGTTGTGCTTAGGAACTACTGAGTTCTAAAAGTTTCCAAGGCTTGCTCCACCCTTAGGAACATAACACCTGTCAGCTCTTTACACAATGGAATTGACTTTAGATGTGGAAAATGCCATGGCTCAGACCATACCACTCTCTCTCTCTCTCAGCATGACAGATGGTGGCGGATACACAGCCTATAAAAAAAGTAGGGGAAATGAAACAGAGTACATATTACAGTTTATAAATAGCAATATGAATACAAGACTCATTATAATTTTGGATCTGTCACTGGGTAGCTGCAGCTGCCACTCAGTCCTGTATGGCATTGATATGGCAAAAAAAGCCGCTGTCACTCACTGTTCAGTTTAACTATCCATCCTGCCAGGCCCTATCTGTCACTTACAGTTCTGATACATTTTGATAAAGTACCGTGTCAGTCAAACCAAAAAAATGGAGTGATCCCATTTAAAGTTATTTTAAAAATTTGATCCGACTGGTGGTGAGACAAATTCAAATGTCTTGTAAGGTTAAGTCAGTAGAGTCTCTCTTTGAAATGTATCCTATCACCATGAAAATGTAAAGGGAAAGCCTCTTCAAAAGTTTGGCAAGATGTTCAGCGTAACTTTTTAACAAATAATTCTGTTTCCATGATTTGCACACTTCATTCCAATTTCCATGGTGTTATTGGAATTTTGCATCTGAAGAATTTGTGTAAGCTTTTTTCCATTCATGGCCCCTTTTCTTAATCCTGCTCTTTCCTCCATTTTAGCTTACACCTTCTCGGAATAAGGATTAAGTTATGTTTGATGTCAGTACACCGCCACGTCCCCATCCACCCATGATGCTGTATTATTCACCATTCTGAGTCAATGCTTATCATTATTCTACTAAATTGCCTAAGTAATGATAGTAACCGCATATCATGTATGTGAAGCACTTTGGAACAATTGAGAGGGTATAAGATATAATACTATGGGATTCATGGACAAGATGTAAGATACTATATAAATGCAAGGCTTTCTTTGTTTTGAACAAAAACAGAATTACCTGGAAACACTCAGCAGGTCTGGCAGCATCGGCGGAGAAGAAAAGAGTTGACGTTTCGAGTCCTCGTGACCCTTCGACTCGAGTCGAAGGGTCACGAGGACTCGAAACGTCAACTCTTTTCTTCTCCGCCGATGCTGCCAGACCTGCTGAGTTTTTCCAGGTAATTCTGTTTTTGTTTTGGATTTCCAGCATCCGCAGTTTTTTTGTTTTTATTTCTTTGTTTTGATGTTGATGTTTTTGATGAACGTCAATACTCATCATACATAATTTGGGAGCCAGCTGGACAATCTGACTCAGAAACACACCAATAATAGAGAAAATGCTAGCATTTTTATACCTTCACATATAACACCAGCATAAACACTTAGGGACATACCCCAATCCTCAAAAAGTAATAAATACTTGTACTAATATAGCAGCTTAGATGCAGAGCAAGAGAGAAAGACCCACAAAAGCACTAGTCTGATAGTTGAATTTCCCAGATTGACCATCCTTGTGGCATCTCCAAATGAGATTGCCGATTTATTACTTATGTGTTTATGAAGAATGACATTCTGTAAGCTACTGCCTGTATAGTTCCAATTAGCCAAGGCTTATTTCATATTGGATCTTTGCAGCAGATAGGGAGGAAGAATGTTACCACATTTGTGTGGGTTGGATTCAAACAGAGGGTGGAATTGTCCCAGATTTGCATTAGGTGTAGCAGCAGGTGTAAGAAAGGTTGTTTCACTGCCAGCCGCAATGGTGGGATTTCGTGCCGTATCGTCTCCTTCACAGTGCATCCCACCTCATTAATGATGCATTCAGGAGAAACCCTGGATTGCCGCTGGCTGGGCTTGGATCTGCCCTCCATGCCGTGACCTCAGCGCTTCCTCACTCTGGGCGCCATATTTAAAGCACATCAGAGCGCATGCCTACTTCATGTCTATGGAAAAAGGACTGCTCCAGGTGACAGATGCCCCAATAGCAAATAAGACAGCAGCCCCCAAATTTAGTGACGCCTCTCTGGAGCACCTGCTGGACACAGCAGAAGGCCGCTTCTATGTCCTCTGTCCTGCTCTGGCCGCAGGAGGTCCACCAGAGTCAACAATCTGGCCTGGGAAGCGGTGGCAGCAACGATCAGCACAACCGGAGTGGAGATGAGGTCATCCATCCAGTGCAGGAAGAGGATGAATGATCTCATCCGTTCCACCAGGGTAAGGCAACCACCTCATCACTGTCAACTCACATACTCACAAAACCATCACACATCCATAGGATCTCATACCTCAAGGGACAACACCATTAACTCTCACACACACCCTCACATCTCCATCAGACTCATATCCTCTCTCACAATCTCTCCATCTGTTTTCATGCAGAAGAAGGTGGCTCACAACAGCAGGGAGAGGTCCCAGACCAGGGTGTGGAGTGGCCCACATTATGCCCCTCACTCACTTTGAGGAGATGACAGGTGAGGATGTGGACCGTGCCTGTGGCAACGGTGAGATCGGCGGCAACCACCCATGTGAGGATTCTGCACCACATCATCCCTCTCTCAATGCAACTGTGAATACTCTCTCTCTTATGCTTTTCACTCTGTTGCTATGCACTAATTATTATTAATACACCAGGGCCCTGTTCTTTGCAGACAGAAAAATACATGTACATACATTGTGCCAGTTTCAGCTAAACAAAGTGACAGCCATTCGCTGACTCATTTCTCAGGGTAATGCTTTGACAATCAGGATCAAGCTGCCTGGTTTAAATTTCAAACAATGCCCAGCAGTTAACTGTCAGTTACCATCACTGGTGCATTCTCCATCACAATGCCACTTGCCAACCAATCAGTACTCTCTTCACATGCAGTATAAATTGTTGTTTTCCCCTTAGATATGTACTTTTACAAGTGTCCTGCTCAGTGCAAGATGAAAAGATTAGGCATGTCTCTTTTTTCAACAATATCTCTACTTTGGTTCACAGGGAGCTCTGCCAAGTGATGACGCCGTCAGCCAGCCAATCCCTCAGCTTCATCCAGGTCCTCACCTCCAGCCAAGAGGACACCTCCTCCATTGAAGAGCTGGAAACAAGCACCCTGGAAGACCCATAACAGCACTTACTCATGCCCTGCACCAGTGCAGTGTCACACACCTTGGTGGGATCTAGATCTAGATCAGGCTTGGGTTCACAATCTGTTGGTCACTGCATGGATATGTGTCTGAAGCAGGAGGATGCAGGTTCAACCAAGCCCTCCAGCACTAGGAGGACTGCCGGGGAAGAGGCATCTGTGAAGTCTGAGTCAGATGAAGTGCCTCTAGATTCAGACTTCCAACTCATCCTGGAGAGTCAGCAGCAGGCGGGGTAACATCACGCAGAGTTGTTGGAAGCCCTCAACAGAGTGGCATGCAAATTGGAGGAGTGCGTCCGCCCGCTCTCCAATGAAGTGGTGCCCACATGTGCATGCATGGAGGTCTCCGTGAGAAGGATGGGAGATGCCATGGAGACCCAGAATGCAGAGATGCGAGCAGATCTGCACTCCATCGCAGCGGCAATGGGTGAGTTCCTGCAGTGGTAACACGAGAGGGAAATGGGACACCTCGACATCCCTCTAGGTGCTCCTTCCCCTCGGGCACTGAAGGGAGGAGGAACAGCAACTGGACACCCCTAGGTCATTGACTCAGGAATATCCCAGAGGCTGTCCACTCCCTTGAGTCCACTTTGCCTGTGACCCCTCCTCAACCTCATCTTCTGTCACTGCAGAGAGAGCAGCTGACCCACAGGAGGACAGCCAAAGCAAGGAGGGGCCCTCGAGGCCTCGACTATCCCAAGGATGCCCGCCAAAGTCATCAGAGGCAACCTGCCCCCTGCCGACCATTTGTAGCAGCCCATGGCCGAGCCTGTGATGTTCTGAAGTCATCAGAGGCAACAGGGTTAACTATTACACAGGCCGTCTCCAACTCTGCTGCTAATGTCAGAGCAGCGCCTAGAAGAAGTAGTAGGCTTAGAAAATTTAAGAAATTCTGATCAGAAGTGGGTGCACAGGTGAAGCATTTTGTCTTAACCTTAAAATATATTCACTTTCAATGAATAATGTGTAATGTTGTCTTTCAGCTTCACTGACAGATTTCCCGAGTCCTCCCACTGCATCCCCCCCGCCATTAGTTTCAGCTGGACGCAGCCAGATCACGAGTGATTCTAGAGGGAGATGTCTGTGTGTGGCAGAGCTTTTTGGGGCTTCATGCAAGCACTGCCCCACGCATATGGAGCCTTCATCCACCACAGACATCTTACTGTCCCGAGCATTTTCAATACTGCCTGCTGGGGTTGTCTCTCAATTGTACATCTGAGCTGACCTGGATCTCCGCCCACCCACTGCTCACACTCCCATGCAGCATCAGTGGCCATCCCCGCACGCTTTCAATTTCGACAACCATGGTAGTAGTAAACTATATTGTCAGCTCCCTTGTTCTTTCCCCTCCCCCAGTCACCCGTGTCCTTTCCCCCATCACTGTCAACCCCCCTGGCAGCACCTTCCACCTCCCCACCGTCACCTTCCACCTCCCCACTGTAACCTTCCTACCTGAACCCTTGCCTTTCCAGAATGTCCAGGTGAACCTGCATGTCCCCTACCTTCCTGAGAATACCAACCCCCTTCCACGTTGACCTGCCCGATCTTCTCCTTCCAACCTCCAGGTTCTGTGTCTGCCTCTGAATCCCAATAACCACCCTCGCCATCCCTTCTACCGCTACTGATGCACCCTCACCCTCCCACCCTACCGGCTCCCTCTGCTCCCTCTCATACTTACCATTCCCTCCTACCATGGTCACCCTCAGTTCAGTCCCCAGGGGGCAGTTATCAACCCCACAGACCCCTCCCTTGCACTTTCACCCGAATATCCCCCATCTTACTCCCTCTCCCATCTTTACTCCCTCTTCCACCTTTATTCATTCCTCCCCCCACACCTTCCTATCCCCGGAAACCTCTCCCCTCTGAACTCCATCCTCCACCTGGACACCTTGCCCCCTCCGAACTCCCTCCCTTACACCTTCCTCCCCACATACACACGTCTCCCCACTTGCTGCATTCTCCCCCGTTACACCCTACTCCCCCATATTCCCTCCTCTCCCCTCCCTCCTAACCTCATACCTCCCAGCACCTTTGTCCACCCCCTCTCAACCTCACCCTCCTCTGGCACCTTCGTTCCCACACCCTCCCCACACCAACCCCCTCCTAGTACACCTATCCCTCCCACTCACAATTCGATCCTCCTCATCACCTCCCCATCGCTGATCATCCATAGCAGCCCATGGCCAAGCCTGTGATGTTCTGAAGCAGATCTGAGGAATCAACGGAGACCTCACACCTTCTGAGAGCTGCTTCATGGTGAGCCATGTCCATGAGGACCCTCCAGCATGTGATTCACGTGTTCCTCCAGGGTCCGGTAGCTGTAGGGCACCAGTATCTTCCTATCCTCGGGTGTCTCTGGTCTGAGCAAGGCCCTAACTGTAAGTCCCGATTTCTGCACGTCACGCTTGCTCTGACGTATTGTTTTCCCAGCAGTGTGACGGTAAATCGGGCGTGCGGTTGGTGATGCCAGTCAGGTCTTATCTTGCATCCCATTAGCGGGATGCAAATCGTGTTTGCGCTGGCCTCCAGCTGGATTCGCATCCCGCCATGGTGGACACCATCAGATGGTCCCGCTGTGTTTTCACTCCGGCGTGAAACTGATTTCTGCCCCCGGCCCAAATTGTCCCCGCCCGCCCGCCATGATGCCCGCCACCAAGGGGCCAAGACGATTCCGCCCAGAGCCTCCAGCAGTGAATGGATAGTGCTCTAACCAACTGCAACATCTGATTCTCAAACTATGATTTTGAAAATAATTATTTCTTTCTTCATTGGAAAACAAAATTTGCAGTACGTACCATTTATAAAAAGAGGCTGAATTAGCATGGTGCATGTAGTCATAGGAATTTGCTTCTCTGCAAACTCAAATTACTAGTCCAATAATTGCAGTAACATAGCTGCAGCCTTTCCTGAATGAAGTTAGTTTAACCAGGACAAATTCTCAACATAGCTTTTCTGGATAAAATAATGACTTATCAGACATTTACAGTTTGTTTTTATGATTCCTTGGCATAAAGGCATTATACAGAATTAAATGCAGGCTTTGACTGCCTGGCTAACTTCCCAATGGCAGCTGTGATTATTAATAGCCACTGGAATCTTGGCCAGAAAATGAGAACATATAGATTAACAACATTGCAGGTATCACACATGAGATCATAGCTACTGAGTCTTATGCATATTTTCTCTGGTGTATGTTCATTATTACCTAATCTCTTAAATGGCTGGAAATATAAGTGATCTGCATTATAAATTATACCTGGTGAGCACTGTGATGGAATTTCTTTTGTGCTAAAGATTAAGGGCTATATCACCATTACTGTTTTGTGCATTGCTCGAGGCACAGTGAAAAGAAAATGTATGGACTTATATAGCTGTTATGATCTCTGTAAAGACCAATATTTCTGAAGAGATTTGAACTTCCAGCTATTAGCTGAAAGACTGGAACCTCAAGTTTTCATATTTTAAAACTCTACTGTAACAAATGACTAAACACTATTTCCTTTTTGTAGGCAAATTATACTTTAAACTACAAGAAAAGAGATCCCCATTTAACTTTTAGAATGACTGAAAATCTCCCGCTGTGGCAAAATGTTATATTGTCCCTTAAGTGGACACTTCATCCCCCAGGCAACAGTCTAAAATTATTCCCAGCTCCCAATGGCTTTACTTTCCCAGCTGAGTAACATCTAATCCTAGAACTAATTTTCACTGTGAGGGTTACACATGAACTCTTTCCCGCCAGCTCCAAGCTAGGCAAATCTTCCATTCTCCTCTAAATCTTCATGAACTCAGTTTCAATCTGAGTGTAAGCTTCCACCCACACTTTGCAAGGTGAATAATAGAGTCAGCATTTATTGCTTTAGGTCCAGGACTGGCTGCCTTGATCTTCTGCTCTCCATCTCTCAGATGGCTGCAGATCATCTGAAAAATGCTGCTGTCTGTCCGTGATATTCATGATTTGTGTGGAAGCCTGCAATGAGATCTCAAAAATGGCTTCAACCCACTTCTCCGTGTCAATGTGAAGCACATTAGCATTATATCTAATTTGAAATAAATGCTAATTATCTATCTATGATCACAATTCCTTTCATCTTAGAAGTAAATGGACAGTCTCTAGCATGATTCTTTACAACTCGATACCTATGAAATTCTTCTGGGACTTTGGGAGACTCAGGGTCTGCCCGTGCTATACTCAGAGACTGTACCTATTGTTTCCAAGTGTAAATATCTTGCACCGACTTCTCAGCAAGACAATCCAAGCCTTCTTTTGACCTCTAACAATCAAACTACCCAGGCCTGCTGTCAGGCAGACTGCAGAACAGGGCACACGATCCCCCCAGTTACCCTAAATTTAAAGCCATGGTGTCAATATATAACAATCTTATAAACTTCATCATTTTAACACAGCACAGAAACACCACTATGTGCTTCAGATGCAGTTTTTTATTCTGGGGTTCAGAGGCTGTTATCATGTCGGGAAGTGTTGGCATTTTCGATATGTCATAATGCAAAAAAGAAGTGCTAATTGAAATAGTCGTTAATCTGTTTTGCCAAGTGCTGGCAAAAAGAGGAATCTTGGCCAGCACTCCTTGCTCTTCAAATATTCTGTGGAACAAACATCGAATAGACAGATAGTATTTTACTTTAACATATCACCCAATGGATAACACCTTTGACAAAGCAGCACTGATGGAGAGCTGCATTGGTGTGACAGAATAAATTACATGCTCAAGGCCTGGAGTGGAGCTTGAGTCCACAATCTTTTGACTCAGATGTAAGAGTGTTAGGAACTGGGTTAAAATGCCACCATATTAAAACTGGGCATGAGTAAAACTTAGAATTTTAGATCATAAGTTTCACTCGGAATCGTCAAAAACCAAAAGCCATCAGTAAAAAGATGAATGATGAAATGAGGAAAGGTTTATTTTTGTGCAGAGAGTGGTATGGAATGCGCTGCCTGCGAGTATGATGAAGGCAGATTCCACTGTAGCTTTTAAAAGGGATTTGGATAAGCATTGGAACAGAAAAAAGAGATCAGGGCTCTAAGGAAAGGGCGGGTTGTGGGGCTAGTTGAGTTACTCTAGGACACAGCTGGCACAGACATGATGATCCGTTTGGCCACCTTCTGTGCTGTGGCCATGTTATGATTCTAAGATTGTATTTTCAACTGCTAGCATAATTTGGTCCAGTTGAAGACACTGGATGGAATTTTCTGTGTTCACTATTGTCAGACGACATGAGCGGACAATATGCTAGAAGCCCAACAATTGGTTTCACGACCTCGCAAAGCCAGTTTGCAGTCGTCCACTCTGCCTGTCAATGGCGGGCCGCGTTTCCCACCATCGGAAGTTGGGAACCTCATTGTAAAACATCTGCATAGCATTATAAGGCCAGCTCGCTGGAATCATCCCCCCACACTGGATCGTCTGCCCACGCCAATGTGTTTCGCAACAGCATGTATAAGGCTTGCACTTGGCAGGCTGCACTTTGAGGGGAACTCGGACGTGAGTGCACAGTAATGTTGCGCAGCACTCACGAGGGTTGCCTGTTGGACTTCAAGTTTGAAGTGCGTGGGGGTGGGGTGCAAGAGCTGCCCTGCGGTTGAAGTGATTTGTGGTGTTGGGGTGGGGGTGCCTAAGGGCTTCCCTGCAGTTGAGACAACTTGAAGGGCTGCCCTTTCGTTGAGGCGACTTGGGGGGGAGTGGGGCCAGGGTAAGGGACAAGGGCTGCCCTGTGGTTGAAAGTAGTGCACAAGCAGATGCAGGGTGGTGGGAAGGGAAGCGGCCACACATTAGGGAAACCTTGTATAAAGTGACCATTCCTCTGCAGCTGAGACAGTTCAGACACAGCCACATTAATATGTGTGGAGTCAGGCCTCTAACTTATCTGCCCACTCAATCAACGCAGAGGCACCAAAGTGCCCACCAGGTGATCCAGAGATTTTTACCCCTCGGGCACAGACTGCAAACTAACGAGAGTTTTAGTGGACTGTAGAACAGTTGGATGACTGGGCATATTGTACAATCTCTTTGCTAAAGATGTCCATAGAGCATTTACTGGTGGAGGTGCTCACAGCCCCTTGCAATGTCATCATTCCAGTTTGGACCAGCCTCCCCCATGGTTCAAGCTAACAGAACAGCCTTGCAGTGAGGATTAGGAGAATGCCTGTGCCTGAGCTGAGAGAGCAACATGCAGTCCAATGGGCAAAGCTACCACCAATCGGTCAGGTGGAGTCGGGCAGAGGTGGGTGGGTTTCGGGCAGCCATGCAGTGTGCTAATCTCTGGCTGTCCAAGTGGTGGCCAGCACTCTCCGGGATTCGTTAAGGGGCCTTAAGACTTAACCAAGAGAGGTTCTTAGTACACCCAAGCTAACCCAAACGTCTTTCTCTTTCAACATGCACGAGGAGTACATCAGGATCACAGAGCCTGGTGAACTAGCTGTATGTCTTGTGGAATACAGGGAGTGGAGACGATGGAGAAGAAAGTGATGGAGGAGCCTAACTAGGCAGAGGGAAGAGCAGCATCCCCAGGAGGAAGGGGCGGCTGGTGTTCCCACACACACTGCTGAAGAGCCACAGCGAGCCGTCGCTGGTCGGCATCTAGCTAGACCCAGGGTCTATAGACATCTTGCATTCCTGCAGATGACCAGAAACAAGTGTTGCTGAAGACTGCGAATGTCTAGGGAACTGGTCGGTCACATTTGCCACCTGCTGCAGGATTTGGCGCAATGGAGACATAGAGGGCATCCATTGCAAGTGGCTGTGAAAGTGACCACGGCACTCAGTTTTTATGCCAGTGGCTTCTTTCAGGGCTCCACAGGTGACCTTTGTGGGATATCACAATCCGCCACCTACAAATACATCCATGAGGTCACGGGCGCCATCTTCTCCATGGCACAAAACTTTGTGCATTTTGCCCAGAACAGGACAGCCAGGATGCAAGAGTGATTGTTTTTTTGCCCAGATCTCGGGTTTTCCACAGGTGCAGTGTGCCATCGACTGCACTAATGTGACACTAAGATCTCTGTGGCAACAGACAGTCAACTATATCAACTGCAAGGGCTTCCAATCGCTGAATGTGCAGCTGGTGTGGGACTGCCACAAATGCATCCTGCAGGTCTGCACATGGTTTCTGGGGAGTGTCCATGACTCCTACATTCTCAGTTGGTCACAGGTTTTTGATGTCTTCCAGGGTCCACAGAGGCTGCAGGGATGACTACTCTGGAATAAGGGCTACCTGCAGAGGACGTGGCTGATGACACCCGTGCAGTGGCCTCAGACTGCAGCAGAGTGAAGGCACAATGAGGCTCATGCTGCAACTTGCACCTTGGTGGAGCACACCATCAGGATGCTGAAAATGAAGTTCTGGTGCCTGTCTTGATCTGGTGGAACCCAGGAATGTAGTCCACAGAGAGTGCCATGCACTGTCGTTGCCTGCTGTACCCTTTAAAACCTGGTGCTGCAACATGGAGAGGAGCTGGCTGAGGGGGAGATGGAGGAGCTGGCTGAGGGGGAGATGGAGGAGCTGGAGGTCTTCTCCGATGAGGAGGATGTCGACGATGTTATAACGTGGCAGTGATGTGTACCAGGCAAACCAAATCCACAAGGGAAACTTGGCCAAGCTATCACACCAACTTTGCAGTTTGTATTTATTACAAGAAGATTTGTGCACTGAATTAAGGAGTAATGAGTCCACTAACACCTTTAGAGATTTTAAAAACTAAATTAAAATATTTATTAACAAAAGAAAAGATTTCAAGCACATACAGAAGATTACAGTTACTTAATACTTTAACAAATCCCCAAATCTCTAATTAACTTTACTCCCAAATACACATCCCCTTGGAACAGTCCAAAGTAGATTGTAAATTAAAAAAAAAAGTCAGCAAGTTTACCACAGCACCCATTTGACAGTGGAATTCCAAAGGCTTTCCTCCACTTTTGGTTACTGGACATAGCAGACTTCTGCAAAAGTGACTGGAGGCTTCCCAAGGCTGTTTTACATGTTCCTTTAGATTTTACATGGCTGCCCCCAACATAGCCTTCCATTCTCCTTATTTATGTTTCTCCCTCTTTAATCTGTAAATTTCATTGTTCTATATGTCTTTGGAAATTTACTTTTCTCATAATATAAAAATATTTCTTGATGCCAATATGGTCAGTACTTTTGGTAAAAATAAACATACTGCTTGGCCTTGATTACCTTGTTTGTTGTAAACATCCTATCATCCCTTTGAAACCCAAACAATTCCTTCATTTATCTAAAAATGCAAATTTCCTTCATGTCCTACATGCTAAGCCTTCACCCATGTTTACTCATTAGCATTTCAAATATCTTTTACCCCTAACTTCTTTTGATAATTTCAAGCTTGCAGTCTATCTAACTCTAATTCAATTGAATTACACAGATAGAAACATCTACACTCACACCCATAAACCTACTTTACAATAAACCACAATAATATAATGAAAAAATGTTAGTTTTATGATGACGAGGGAGAGAAGGTCCTTAAAGGTGATGATGATGGTGATGAGGCCAGAGGAGGCGGTGCCCAGGAGCCCCTCGTAATTGCTAGATTTATGGAGGATGATGACGACATACAGTGAGGAGACACCATAGATCCTCACATCGCATCTGTGAACGTTTCGCTCGAGCCTGGTTTATGGCAGCGCACATACCCTCTGTGATAAGTCTCCAGTCATGGAGACGCAGTGGAGGCCTTAATTGTCACTCAGTTCCAGGAGGATGATGACAGCATGCAGTGAGGGCACTCCGCAGGTCTTCACATAGCCTCTGAGAATGTCTGACTCCTGTCTGGCTGAGGGCAGCTCGCTTGCGCTCGGTGATCAGGGTCATATCATAGAGATGCAGCCATGAAACTTTAAAAGCATCTGATCCTTTGTCAGCCTTCAGCACCTGACCCCTACAGAACGGCAGTGTCACTGGTCACAGATGCTGAAGGGATGGGGGCCAGCCCCACCTAAGGTGCTGAGAGTACACAGAGAGAATGACGGAACTCTGTGACACCTTCCATTACATTCTGGCTGCAATGACCAGCACCATTGAGGTGCAGGCATCAGTAATTTGTCCAGGGAGTGTGAGGCCAGACCATCACTTTAGTCTGAAGGTTGCACAAAGCAGAGGGAAGAGGCCCTGGACTGAGACATTTGCCTTTGTCTTGTGCAGGAGACAAGGTTTCAATCTGAGTGACACGAACACTACTCATTAGAAAAAGGAACCATAGGCAAGGACACATTCTTGGGGGTTTATTGACAATAGTGAACATTAACAAGTGATTAACACCTGTACCCAGGCTGTGCAGCTAGAGGTGGTGGGGTGAAGGCATCTCGAAGGAGTCTAAATGGGTGATCCAGAGAAAGGAAAAAATATCTTTGTACAGAAGTGTGTTGTGTGCCACACAATTGAAAAAGATGGAAAACATATGGTTGGCCCAAACCTCTGGGGTCTTTTTGGGTGTAAGACCGGATCAGCTGCAGGATATGCCTACACTGATGCAAATAAAAATAAAGGCATCATATGGGGAGAAAGCACTCTAATGTAATATTTGGAGAACCCCAAAAAAAACATCTTCTTAACTTTCCTAATCCTGCCGCCATGTCTCGGTGCTCCCCCAACATCCACAGTGCAGGTGGCGGCAACCTGCTGACTGCTATTCCCCGTCTGTGGTAACCTTGGTAAGCGTCCTCTGGAGGGCCCTGGCCTGCTTTCGGGGTCCTGCTGTCTAACAGTGGCCTCCTCCTCAGCCTGTGGAGTTGGAGCTGCTGGAATCACAGGAAGAGGGGATTCGAATGGGCCGAACGCTCTCGGTTCACCTGCTGATCCTCATCCCTATGGGTGCTGAAGGGCCCCTGGTTGATTCCTTGAGGAGAAGAGGAAGCTGGAGTGAGACCGAGCTGCCCTGCACCCCTCTTGTGTACACACTGTTGGAGTCCAATTATGGTGTCAGCGATGGAGTTCAGTCTGCGCAGCAATACAGAAGTGATGTCCTGGACCAAGGCCTCCACAGTGGCCTCCATCCTGCCAGTGTTGGCCTCACTGCATTGGCATGCTGGCGCTATCACCTCAAGTCTGAAGGCAGATGGACTCCTCCATTGTGCCTTGCAATCTGAGGAGTGCAGCAGACATCCCTTCCTGATGTTCCTGAGCTTGCCTTTGCAGCTCAGCAACTGTCCAGAGTCCAGCGGCTCATCATCTAACTAGGACTCAGCAAATATCTTGCCTCCAGCAGTCCTCCGAGTGCCAGAGACCTGAGAAGTTTCTGCTGCCACCTGCTGTGGATCAGTAAGTACAATGTTCTGGCCAGATTGTGATCCTGAGTCTACTCTAAAGCTAGGTCCCACCGAGGTGTGTGTCTTTGCTTTGGTGGAGGATGTGGGTGAGCACTGTGACAGGTCCTCAATGAGGATGCTTTCAGATTCCTCTTCAGAAATTTCTTTGGGGCTTGATTGGAGGCCCTGGGTCACAGATTGTGTCAGCTACTTCCCAGATGTGCCTGTGGAAGCAAGGGGGGATAATTGGTGCATGGTAGTGGCCTGTAAAACAGGACACATCACTCACAGAATAGTTGTCTGATGGATGTTGCACTGCTGGATCCTCACTTGGTAGAGCACCACTGATGTCACCGTCAGCACAGAAAGGATCCAGATCCTCACCAGCCAGCTGGATAGCTCTGTTTTCAAAGTCCATGAGGACCTCAATTTCAGGCATTCCCCCACCGGTCTGTGACCTCTCCCTCTTGCTGTATACCAGCTTATCCTTCATGAAGACAGATGGAGAGAGTGTAAGCAGGATGTCTGCCAGGCCAGATGATAAGTATGCCTGGCATGTGTGGGTGGCGAGTGCTCTCATGGATGGGATGAGAACAATGAAGATGTGTGTGAGAGAGTGAATGATGATGTCCTTTGAACTGGCAGTGAGTGAGGTCCCTGTTGATGTGTGTTGGGTTTATGAGTGGGTGAGTTGAGTGTGATGAGCGTGACTTACCCTGGCAGAATGGAGGAGGCCATTCATCCTTTTTCGGCACTGGGTGGCTGTCATCTTTTGCAGGGCGCTGGCACTGACCACTGCCTTCCAAGTCAGATTGGTGATGTTGCTGCCCATTCTGTGGCCGGAGTCGGGGTAGAGAATATCATGGTGGGCCTCTAGTGCATCCAAAAAGCACTTGAGGGCCATATCATTAAACCTGGGGGCTGCAGTCTTCTTGTCTTCCGTGCAGCAGTTATGGGCTGGAAGCACTAAGATGTGTGAGTGTGACCGCACTTTAAATATGGTGCCTGGCGTGATGAAGCAGCGAGGTGGTGGCGTGGTGGGTGAATGAGGGCCTGCCCACCCTCAAAATGGTGTGTTTCCCACAGATACATAATTAATATGGCGGGATTGGGATGATATGGCATGAGAAGCCGCTATTGTGGCCGATGGGAAACATGCCGTTTCTACCCCCTGCTACCACCCTTAGTGCAAACCTGGGACGATTCCACCCACTGTAAGATTGCATGCAGCATTAAAAGTTCACAAAAATCATCCATGATGCAGGAGATACACTAGGAAGAAAATGATGCAGGAAGATGATACCAATTTCCAATTGCCTTTTCAGAATCAGCAGACAACGTCTGACAAAAATCGATGACTATCATTCTGACTGGGATGTTGACTGATAGCAAGCAATAGCTGTCATGGTACTAAGTGTTTTCAATGATTAAGCAGTCAGCTCCTAATGTTTACCTTGATACAATGTCATTCCCTCCTCAATAAAAGGACACGTGTGTATCAGAATATTAAACTGAGTGTGTAAATGTTACAATGTTATGGTGTAGCTCACAGCCTGACACCCAAATTAAGAGAGAACTTGATTTTACTTTGAATTAATTTTTAAACTGACACGAAGTATTAACAAATGGAAAATAGACTGACAGAAAAGTACATAAGCGCAGATCGAATGATTGGAAGCCGGTTGATCCAACAGGCCCACCTTCTCAATTAAGTGTAATTTGTTTTATTATGGATGTAGTCATATGAAAAATGGACAAGAGAAGACTAGTTCACCCATCAACTCTGTCCGAAACAGTCACAATGCAGCTAAGTGCTATGTCTTCTAGTCTACCCTCACGCTTGTAGTCATGTGACTTCCTGGGAAAAGCAGAAAAAAAGGTAAAAACCCTAAACCAGTTCGAAAAAAACTTGTTTTTTTTCCTCCGACACCCAAAAGGAGATCAAAAGATTTACCAGAGAGATCACAGCGATCATGAGGTACATACCCAGGGAGATCACAGTGATCATGAGGTACATACCCAGAGAGATCACAGCGATCATGAGGTACATACCCAGGGAGATCACAGTGATCATGAGGTACATACCCAGAGAGATCACAGTGATCATGAGGTACATACATAGGGAGATCACAGTGTCAATGTGGTGCGTACCAGGGAGATCACAGTGATCATGAGGTACATACCCAAATCTCTTATGAAATCTTCATCTTGACCTTCTAAGCGGAACACATGAAACTCTTGGATAATAATACAAATTTGCAATTCCACTCTATCTCCATTCCACAAGGAATTAATTAGGCTTGCCAGCAGGAGGACTGGACTATTATGTTCCATATAGGGTTTAATCAGCCAGGCTATTCCTTATCTGTAAAAATGTCAATATTATGTCTTGAGATTGTGAATGTGAAATTGGGCCTTGCCTATGCTGATTTTCAAATGGACCATTCTCCTATGGGTGAACAATGTTGGAAACACATGGACATATTGGTTCAGGTGCTGCAGAGGCATCCCTGGCTAGGGCCTAAAACATGTGTTAGGCCACTCCGCTAATAAGGGCCATAGTACCAATTATAGGAACTAAACCAGAAACTGGTTTGTCTTCAATGCAGCAGATATTTAGCTATATGTTTAGGATTGCCTGATCTACATATAGCCTAATCAAAAGGCCATCAAAGGACCCTCGGAGACTACCATCAAAAAGTTCTGTTTTAAGAAGTACTATGAAACTCAGGTGCTCCTCCTGGCTCCACAGTAAAACCACAGGCTGTTGCTGGCCACCTCTCCTCCTTTAATAATTGCCGTCACCGCAGTCACTAATTCACCTGAGGCTCTCAGCTGCTGCCCCAGCTGGATGAATTTGCTTCCCTTTCCATGACCAGCAAACTGGCTCTTGGGTCGTGGCTAGCATCCACAGATCACCGGTACTATCCTCGTGAGAGATGGGCCATTTTGCCACTGTTCGGGCACTGTCTCCTTAGCCGTGCGCAGAGCATGAAATTTGCAGCCCATTTTATCTGACCCTTAAGTGATTTTACTGGAAATTTATTCTGCATATCCTTAACTACTTACATGCATGTCTGAATGCGTGTGAATTATTTCAATGTCACATTCTAACACTTTTTTTGAATTAAAATCAGCTTCGTTAAATAAATCCCATTTCATAATTTAGAGTGACAAATCTCAGTATCACCTTTGAGATTACCCTCTGAACTCTCTCTAATCTCTATCCATTCTGGATTCTGTAAATATTCTAAATATGTCCTCTCTAGCAATTCTACATATTTAGTCAACTGCCCCTCTAATGCATACCGGCACTTGTCTGATTTTCTTCATAACAACTTTACACGGACTGGATATTTAAAGTCAATAAATTCACCCAAACTATTTCCCTTTCCACTTTTGCTAATGGACATTCATTCTGTAATCACAAATTGTACAGATTGCCTCATCTTTAACCATCTGCCATTCCTTACTACTTCTGTTAATTGGTACAAATCCCTTCGGATACAGTCAATCATTTGGCCATGGTGCAGTCAGCAAATTTTCTATTGCAAAACGTGCTCTCTTCCCTATCATTTACAATTAGTGTTGGCTAGCAGGGACCTAGAATGTACTCCCATAAACTTCACTAACCACTGCCCCCTAGGCAAAGCTCTTTCCATTCATCTGCATCCTTGACTTTCTACGACAAACTAATGTTTACAGCACCAGCGATTTTACCATTCGTTCAATACGACTGATTTAAGCTTTCAGAATTTTCCGAAAATGGGTGGTATTGGATTGGCTGGACGTTAATATACGTTGTTGGAATTTCCTTGAAAGGAATATTAAACAGGGGTACAATGGGTGGTGTAGTAATTATAGTTTTGGAAAATGTAAGACTGTAGCTTTAAGGATAACCCTGTGTTGTAAGGTCACGTGATCTGTGTAAACTAATCTGTTAACAGTGCGGGGAACCTCTACAGGGGAGTTCTTCTTATAGAGTTTGATGCACACATTTAGTTGCTGCTGCTGGCTTGTAAATAAAGTTAAATGCTTCTACTAAGAAAAGTTGACTGAAGCTCAACTCTATAACAAACTGACGAAGAGGATAAATTAGATTCGGTGCTGTACCTTGCCCAACGATTGTGAGTACCTAGGTTTGTTAAAAATAAAAGAAGATATACTCATCTGAAATGCCACAGTTTAGCAGAATTGATCACTTTGAGCCAGCCACAGATGATTGGTCTCAATATGTAGAATATTTTGCATTCTTTTCTCAAGCAAACAAAATCACGGGAGAGGAAAAGAGGAGAGCGATTCTCTTGAGTATTTGTGGGAGCAAGACCTACTGTTTAATCTGAAGCTTGATGGCCCCCAGTGCCCCAGATTCGAAGACTCTTAGTGAATTAGTAGGCCTTGTTAAGGATCATTTTCACCCCAAGCCCTCAGTCACAATGCAGAGGTTCAGGTTTAATACATGGAGTAGAGTCCTGGGACAGACAATTGCTACCTATGTGGCGAAATTAAAATAACTAACGGAATATTGTGATTTCGGTGAAACAATAATGAGAAACTCAGAGATCTTTTAGCATTTGACATGCAGGAAGACACTATTCAATGAAGATTGCTGGCTGAATTAAATCTTGATTTAAAGAAAGCGTTAGAAATAGCGCTGGCGATGGAAAGCACTGTAAGGGATTCACAAGCACTTCAAGGGGCGCAAAATGGCAGCATTCTGCTAGCCAAGCAGAACAGTCAGCCGAAAGTGACGCGAAAACCAGGACTCTGCCGTGAAGCAGGAAACAACCACCACTAACCGAAAAATGAGAGGAAATGGCTCAGCAACTAAATCGAAAAATAGCTTTCAATATCGTGGAAACAATCAGTCGCCTAGCGACTGGCAATTTTAAATGTAGAATGTTATTTTTGTCACAGAAGTGGACACATAATGAGACAGTGCAAAGTGAGATTTAAACAGGCTTCCGACTAACAAAATGAAGTCTATAGTGTAGAAGAGCCAGAAACAACCAAGTCTGATATTTAGGGCAGGATTTTCGGGTCATCGGGCAGGGGCGGTGGGAAGGCCCGGGAGAAGCTGGGAAACGGTGTGCCTCCCGCGATCAGCCCCCGACTGCGATTTCACACTGGCTGGCCGATTAATGGCCAACCAGTGTGAAATGCGTGCTGATAGAATCAGCGCTGCCAGGGTGGGGGGGGGCAGGAGGAGGGCAAGCGCTGAAGTCTGTACAGGTATGGGGGTAGCGTGCAATGAAAGTTCCCTGAAGGCAGAGAGCAGCCTCAGAGAGCTGAAGAACTTTAGAATCAAGAATGAAGATTTGGAAATTCTGAAAAAATGTCCCCACGTAGGACACACTCACACGAATATATACGTAACAAAAATTATGTCAAATTTTTTAATTGATGCCGTAACCTCATCCCACCTGTGGATGAGGTTTCCTCAAAAATTCAAAGGCTGCCTGGCCGATTCGCACGCCTGCCAACCATAACGTTGGACAGGCAATGCATAATCTCTCTTAATTAATAAGTTAATGGCCTTAATAGGCCTTTTAATTATCAGCAGGCGTGCGGCTGACTCTAGCACCCGCCCGCCGACTGAAATATCGCGTGACTGCACGGTGATGTTAGGTCATTAAGCCAATGCCATTGCGTGCTATTTTATGCCCAATCGGGTCGGGCGCTCACCCGCCAACGGAACATAAAATTCTGCCCTTATTCTTTATTCAACATGAAAAGTTGGGAAGGCAGAGCCAATATTTGTTACAGTGCAAGTGAATATTAAACCATTAAAAACGGAAGTCGACATATGTGCTCCTATCACTGTATCAGGAGAACATACTTTCAGACATTTAAATAAAGGTGCTCAACAAGTAAATTTGGAACAAACATCTGCCAAGTTGAAAATGTACACAGGTGAAGAAATCCAAGTAAAAGTATCGCCAGAGCAACTGTTCATTATAGACACCAATCGGCTCAGCTACCAGTGATGGTATTAGAAGGCAGAGGACCAAGACTTCTAGGTTGAAATTGTTTGAGGGAAATTAACCTTGATTGGCCAGTGAGATTTCAAAAGGAAGCTAGAAGAGTTCCTAACTTCAAAAAGGAACAAGGCAAAGTACTTCAGAAAGAGCCTAGAGAGTCCAAGGACTGCAACAGGATGAAAAAGGAATGTGTAAACATTCAGCAACCTGAAGAAATGGAGACTGTCTTAAACAACGACATGGAAGACCAGCAGAGAAACCCAAAGATACTCTGTTGAATGACAGAGTTCAAGATGAAGTGAGCGAACTTCGCAAAGAAAAAGACCTTCACACACAAGGATCCCTCCAGTCAAAGTTTGTGCCTCCAAAAAATTACGAAGAGAAACAGCGAGAATTTAACACCTCTCTGAACAAATTGAGAAACCAGTTGGCAGAGAAGACACGGCAATGTTCAAGTTTCCAGGAGGAAGCCAACAGATATAAGAGGAGACTGAAGAGCTGAAGAATCTGCTAAATTAAGCTAAAGAAGCTTTGAAAGCAAAAGTCGAAGAACTTTCCAAGATGCGAGTAAATAATGAAGACATGGGTAGCTCAACTACTGAAATAAGATGAGATGAGATTGCATCTGAGAGAAGCCTGGCCGACAGTGAAGTCAAAAAGAAGACCGAGACTAAATGCTGTGGTAAAAAGAAGAAGACACGCAGAAAGAAGATGCAGAATTATTGATGAAGTGCTGACTTCGGACAAGACTAAGTCTAATACTTCCCAATTTGGAGGGGAAGATGGAGGAAAGTCAAGGGAACCAAAAAGCGACTCATGATTTGCAGAGTTGTGAGTGACAATTTATTATTGGAGAAGCAGTATATGTAAGGAATTTTGGTGGAGGACTGAAGCGGTTACCTGGTAAAGTGAGTTCTGTGACCAGACCATTGTCGTACCATGTGGAAGTGGAGGGTTGGATAACCCATAAGCCTGTGGATCATTTAAGAAAAAGAGAGCTACCCCAACAAAATGATGGTCCACCTATAACCATTACTGAACCTGTGGTTCCTATTAAAGTTACTCAACCAAGGACAGACATGCCCAATGTCTCTGTTGGAGTAGAAGGTGCTGAAATGCAAGTGCCTAATGAGGTACCTGATGTTAATGTAGTTCAAGAGAATGTGTTCCCTACAAGATAATCTGAAGTCATGGAGCTGCGACGTTCCACACAGATCAGGAAACTACCTGAAAGACTGAACATGTAATTTCATGACCTATGTAAATATTGTAATGTCATGAGATAAATATCCTTGTAAATATAAAATGTATAGAAAAGTTAAATGGGGAGGAATGAAGTAATTATAGTTTTGGGAAATGTAGGACCGTAGCTTTAAGAATAATCCTGTGTTGTAAGATCACATAACCTGTGTAAACCAATGTGTTAATATTGCAGGGGACCTCTACAGGGGAGTTCTTTTTTAGTTATGGTTAAATTTTAATTGTGGTTATATTCAATTAATTAGCCTGGAATTAAAAGTTAGTCCCAGTATTGGTGACGTTGACAACTATCATCAATTGTTGTAAAAACCCATCTGGAGTTAGGGAAGGAAATCTGCCATCCTTACCTGGTGTGGCCCACGTGTGACTCCAGACCCATAGCAATGTGGTTTACTCTTAACTGTCCTCTGAAATGGCCGAGCAAACTACACAGTTTGAGGGAAATGAGGGACGGGCAACAAATGCTGGCCTTGCTCACACCCCAAGAAAGAATAAAGAAAATAAAAATGATTGGTAGGCATTTTCCAGCCTGCTCCTTTCAACAAGCAACAAAGAAGAAAACAAAACAAAGCTCCACTGAAGCAAATCAAAAGATTTTAGTTGTATCAGATTTATCAGGTAGAAAGATTGATTTGTGGTGTAGCAGACAGAATAAAAGATGTTTGAATCAGCACATCACATCAGACGCTAGAAAAATCATTCATTTCTACACGAAGGTGCCTAAATCACTCTACACATCATTTAATCTGTCATCCGATTAAGGAGATTGTGTGCCTTTGGTATATGCCATTTGTACAGGAGATATTCATAGTTGAATATTGTATTATTATGGTACTTTGTTCAGTGAAGCTAGATTCTGGTACATATTGATCAGACCCAAGTTTTCATCAGTTTAATTCTGAATGTTGCTTTTCATTGTGTTTCTGAGAATCATATCCATAACTATATAAAAGCAATACTTTATCTGTCATGTTAAACAAGTTTCTTTGTTTCATAATGACTTGTGTTAAGTTTTGCCATGGCTGCTTTATAGCTGGGATAACTATCATTACTGGGGGAGTGAACTCTGAGTTATTTAACTTGTCTTTATATCAGATTGTGGCAAAGCCAAGATTCTGATTTCACAAGAGAATAATTAATAATTGAGACATATTTCAAATTAACATGTCCTACAACCTGAATTAATTTAATTATTCAATAAATTTAATTTGAATTACCTTGTTAATACATCGAATGTTGTCCATAGAATGAGTGATTGTAGTTATGCAATCTATGGTGTGTATAGTTGAGATGAAAACCATCCTTTGGCACATGCAAATATTTACCTTGCAATATGAGAAGCGAATTGAATGATAAGACTACCATTTTAACAAGCTTCGAGCAAGACTAGGGATTAGAAACATTCTGTTTCTTTCCCCCACATAGTCGGATCTGTAACATGGAATTTCAGATAAACCAATCAATACTGCATTGACTAATGCCTTTAAGAAAGAGCTGGAGATAAATAGGACTGAAGGTCATAAAGATAAAGGCAAATAGTGTGTCTCATACTGTATGAACTTGATGGTTTCTGAGCTATTGAACCATGGAAGTATCAAAACAAGAAAGACAATATGCTAGGAAGTAGAACTAATTACAGTAACTAATGAAGGCTAAATTGGTATTCTAAAGGTTTCTTGACTAACTTTTGTGAGGTAAGGAGAAACTGTAAAACATGCCCTCATGAGATTAAAGCAGCCAAGCAGGGTCCATGATAAAGTTTATCGTAAAGACTTAGTGGAAGGAAGAACCTCGGCAAACTGATTGTCCTTGCTCATGCTTAAACACATAATATTCTCATATATAACATAACACGCGGCTTGGGCTATACCCAGTATTTCAGTAAACCCCTTTAGTTTGTACCTAACAGTGTGCAATACTCCACTGAGAAAGGTTAAGGCTGTTATAAGTAGGATACACTGGAAGCAGTGTCGAGTACGCTCATTACATTCCACCATATACAGAAATAGAACTTAGAAAGAGTGGAAGTTGTGAAGGAAATATAATTTTTCCTAATATTACTGTGGGGTACTTTAAAGCAAGCTTGTGGGGGCTGTGTGTGTTGTGTGTGCGTGACTAATTTAATTAAAATGAAGACAGTCAGACTGCAAGGTTTGAATCACTGAAGGGATTAGGTGTAAAAGCAGGCATGTTGAAATAGAGATGGACAAGCTGAGTTCCCAGTAGATACAGTATGAATGGGAATTTGCATTAGGAGATAAATAAGGAGTGAATTGTTAGCTATTTGATTTTCAAAAGAGGCATGACAGGAGGATTTACAACGGGCAAAATTATAAATAAATAAATAAATAAATAAGGCAAAGTCATTAAGGGCAGGATTTTCAGGATGTCAGGCAGGCTCGGAAGACAGGCCCGGGAGCGGCCAGGCAATGGTCCACCACCCACGTTCGGCCTCAGACTGCAATTTCATGCTGGTGGGCCAATTAAGGCCCACCCAGAGTCAAACATGGCTCGTACTGCTCAGGAAGAGCCAAGTGGGAGTGGGTTTCCTGTCAGCTACCAGGTCCAATGGCGACCTAGTGGCCAGTTTAAAAATGGCCCAGGCAGCCCCTGGAAGGCTGCCATTGGAAGAACGTCTCCTTGGCGTCTTCAAAATTGCTGTTATGGATTTGGGTGTGGCTGAACACGCCAGATGGGAGGGCAGGTCAGTTGGACACTTGGCCTCCGCTTTTTGGATGAGTGCCTTGCTGTCCTGCTGGAGGAGGCGGCTGTCAGGAGGGACACCCTTGTCCCTGGAGATGGGAGGAGAAGGCCACCACACCTCATCAATAGGGAAAGGGAGGATGTGGCAGCGCTGGTGAGCAGCCATGATGTGGTGTGGCACACATGGGTGCAGTGCCAGAAGCAGTTCAATGACCTGCTGTGTCCAGGAAGGGTGAGTACTGTGTTGGCATGGGTCAGTGTGCAGAAGTGTTAAGGTGTGGCCATCCCCCCTGTGGACCTCATGGGTGCTAGAGTCTGAGTGCCAACTGTCAATGACTTCAGAGCTGGCCAAGAGGGTGATCCCTGGCTGCTTGGACTGAGTGCCTTGCGACTCAGGTGCCATGACTCGGATGTGCCCTGCAAGGTGTTCCTCAAGTGGAGTTGGCCAGGCTGCAATGGAGCTGCAGGTAGAGAGTGGTCTAATCAATGCTCCTCTGTCCTTTCAGGAGAAGACGAGCCATAACCAAATGGGGAGGTCACGGACAGGCAGAGGACCATCCAACCTGCTGCTGCTCACCAGGTTCAAGCAAGATGCCATTGAGCTCAAGAGCTGGCATGCTCCCTGTGCAACCGGGCGTGGAGAGGTGGGGGTGCCAGGCGAAGGTAAGAGCCCAGTGCACAAAGAGGTGAGGGTTTTGGATTGTGCAAACTTTCTAGTGTAATCCCATCATTGATGGGAGCCTCAACCCTGGAGTCCACATTGATCATTGAAAGACGATGGCACCATGATGCAGATCTCCATTGTCTCACCAGGGTACCTCGCATGCATAGTGACAGTATGGTGAGTTTAACCAATGACATGTCCATTTAGGTTCGCCAGCACATACTCGCTCTCTGGACCCTGAAGGGCCACCCCTGATGTTGGAGGACCACCGGGCTTCACTTGCATCTGTGTCACACCTGCTCTCTGAACTAGGCACCAGCGCAGATACCAGCACCTCGGTGGGCATTGATCGGTGGCTAGAATCTCGGTGCACATTGGTGAGGGCACTTCATACTTGCTTGAGGTGCAGGTGAAGGCAGAGACTGCCCGAGGCACTGGAAATCGGAGGAATGCTGGGGACCATGATGATGATCAGTCGAAAGCTGATGATGAGCCTCTGGATTTGTCCATTAGGCAGCAGATGCCGGATGTCCAGCGATATGTGCGGGAGGATCTGGTGAAGATCCACAGTGGTCTGCATGCCATGGTCTCCATTTTAGAGGAGTCCATGAGGAGTGTGAGCACTGCATTGACCCTCATGGCCGAGCGCACTGCCTCTCATGGTGACTCTCATGGAAAGGCAGCTCCAGGGACAGAATGAGGTGTTCTCGATGTTGCACGCAGACCCACAAGCCCTCACTCAGGAGGTCAGTGCAAGTGTGAGAGATGGATGAGGCACCCAGTATCCAGTCCATCAATGTTGAGCAGGAAGGCCTCGAGAGACCTCATGCTGGCACGGAAGCTACTTGTCGTTTCTGTGGACTCCTCTCAGGGTGCTCTGGATGATGGCAGCAGCTCCTCTGCCCCTCCCCCAGTAACCATTGCATTTGATGAGGCTGCGGTGACTGGGGAGATGCCAACTGTGCCACTGGCTGCTCCCTCCCAGGTGGGGCCAACACAGGCTCCACAGGCCAGAGGACAATTGCCAATGTCACCAAGGCCAACAAGATAGCACGGTCAGCAGGCTATCTCCAATGCCTGTGCCAGCGAAAGGGGAGCACCAAGATGTAGCACTTGGAAATGTAAGTTAAAGTCACCATGAACACAGCAGGGACTGTTCATGGGTGATTTTCGGTTCACTTATGTTTGGTTTATCTTTACTGTTCTGGTAATGAAGACCAGGGAAGTTTATGTAAAAGTTTTGGATTGTCAAAATGAGAAAAAATTTGTTTTAGTCGTAATGGTCTGAGTGCGCTTCATTTTTTATTTTCTGGTGCAGGTTATGCCAGAATGTAATGCTGGACGTGAGTGCCTCTGAACTTTATCGCACAGGCATTGAGTGGACTTTGGGTTCAAATGAAAGGGTCATTTCAGACATCCAGGATGGAGGCGGCAGCCCTGCATGCGCTTGAAACTGATTTTGGCAGCCTAGGTGAAGGAGCCCTGAATCAAGGCATCCGTGGTGTCCCTGCTCCCTGGAGGTTACTGAGGTCTGCCTCCATGCCCTCAGCATTCTCCTCACTGTGCTCCTCTGCTGATACACTACTGGACTAACCATCAGTGGCCTCTGCAGCCTACAATGGGCCCCCTTTGCCAGTGCCAGATTGTGGAGACCGCAGCATGCAACTACTATCAGTGACACCCGCCCTAGGGGGTATTGTAGTGCACCCCCTGAATGGCCCAGGCTTTGGAAGCACATCTTCAGGAGACCTATGGTCCTCTGTATCACTGGTCTTGTGGAGGCATGGCTCTGCCTCTGTTCTTGGGTGGCAGAGAGGCATCATAAGCTAACTTTTCAATGAAAAGCCCTTGTCACCCAACAGCCATCCATCCAGTCGGGCTGGAGCACTGAAGAGCCTCAGCACCTGGGAGTGTCTGAGGACATAAGAGTCATGGGAGTTGCCAGGGTACCTTGCACATGACTTGCAAAATCTACACATGCAAAATCTACACATGACTTGCAAAATCTACACCCTGTGGTCACACACTATCTGGACGTTCATGGAGTGGAATCCGTTCCTGTTGACAAAGGCACCCGGCTGACCTGCTGGCACCTTGTGGCCACATGTGTGCAAAAGATTGCACTCTGGATGCGGGGGAAGCCAGCAATGGCCGCGAAGCCTCTGGCTCACTCAGCCTGGCTGGCCTCGTCCATACGATAAAGAATAAAGGTCAATACCTGCCCGAACAGAGCTTCTGTCACCAGCTTGATGCAACTATGGATAGCTGATTGGGATACTCCACACAAATCCCCCATTGACCCCTGGAAGGAGCCAGAGGCATAGAAGTTGAGGGCCACTGTGACCTTCAGAGCCACTGGCATCGGGTATCCACCCACACAGTTGGAGCTGATCTCAGGTCCAATCTTCTGACAAATGGAGATCACGGTCTCCCTTGAGAGGCGGAGCCTCCTTCAGCATTGCTCCTCAGATATACTGAGGTGGCTGCATCACCGCCTGTAAACCCTGGCAGCAGGATATTGGTGTCTTCTGTGGCCCCTTCCACCTTGGGCTACCTGCTGGCCCTGCGCCCCTTGTGCCTGTGCCTCTCCTCCCGCCAGATGCTCCACTGGAAACTGAAATAGGACACCTGGCCTCCCCTCCCTTCTGCCCCTCTCTTCCTCCTCAGAGGAGGAGCCACCAGCGGAGATCACAATCCCTATTACCAGGTAATGGAAGGCTGTCTGATACGTGGAAGGGTCCACATAGTCTGAATCCTCTGGGAGCCTTGGACACACCAATGAGTCCTGAAATGAAGCTTGGAAATCCTAAGCATGAAGCCCAAACAGAAATGAAGCTGCCATGTATCAATGAGTCACCAACAAGAAGCTATGTACCAAACTTCCCATTGGCAATGCTGCTGACCCCTTTTATCCCACCCGAGGATGATGTTTTTAAAAAGTCGGCCAGTCGCCTGCCCATTTTGGCTGTGCGACGAGCGTGAAATCACATGGGCAATGAAAAATTGGCATCAATTGGCTTTTTAATGGCCTTAAGTGGCCTCTTAATTAATGGTGGGCGTAGCTCCGGCACCTGCTATTGCCCGCCGACTAAATGTCGTGCGAATGCACGATGGCATCAGGACAGTCACCCAACGTCATTGTTAACGATTTGACACCCAATTGAGTCGGGTGCGCACTCGCCTGTGGGATGTAAAATTCTGCCCTAAGTGAATTTTTCCCAAAAGTGCTGGCCATAATGACAACATGAAGGATTTTTGTATTCTGGGAAAAGTAACTTCCAAAGAAATTTTAGAACACTGGATTTACACATCAAAGGGGAGGATATATTTAAGGAAAGATTGAAAGCTGAATGAGGTGAGTGAGATCTTGAGGGGTGAACTGTGCAAGGACAGTCCTGTGAAATGCAGCATCTAACCACCCCAGAGAAGTGTTTGTTCCAGAAAGCAAGGTTTTGTTACAAGCCTTAGGATTTCCATTGTTGAGTGAGAGGAAGAGAGAAGCTGTGAAAATGGGTGCCTTTGGCAATGTTACTGGATGTTTTATAGTTTAAGAATCAATTTGGATTGTTGCCAGGAAAAGGGTGTTTATTTGTGAGTCTAACTAGGTAGAAATCTTTTGGGAAACATTATAAGATAAAATTTAACTGCATAACTGTAATCTTGTGTGTTTAAGTTTTCTTTTCTTTTGTTAATAAATGTTTTAATTTAATATTTAAATTCTCCAAAAGTGATAGTAGAATCTTTTACTTCTGATTTCAGTGCACATGCCTTCTCATAATAAAATTCAAATCGCAAATTGCAAATTGCAAATTGTTATGATAGCTTGGCCAAGTTTCTCTTTGGGATTTGGTCTGCCCGGCAATTACCATCTGCTATATCATAACAAAATCGACATATAAGAGAACAATTTACAAAGTTTCACTCCTGCCACAGAGTGAATATCAGAAATTAATGTCAGGAGGCCTGATTTCCCAATGTATGTTCCTGGCACACAGAGCTCCATACCGGCATAGCAAATTTGTAATAGCTTTTGTGGGATAACTTTAAGGATATGAATATTTGTCTGTATACATCACCAGAAGGGAAGTGATGCAATATATCATGTGATTCAGTCTTAGTCTCAGACAGCTCAGACATGCTTCCAAGCTCCCCAACAATGTAAGACTGCTATCGTCTATCTGACCCTTAATAAATGACCCTACAAATAACGTGTTAACCAATCTGGTTTGCGCGGTTGGAGCCTTGGGCCTGAATTTTTCGCTTGTTCGGGTGCACGTGGTCGGCGGGCCCAGGAGTGGACAAGAAATGAGCACCCAACTGCCATTGGCTCCTGACCACAATTTCACATTGGCTGGCCAATTAATTTGTCCCTGTTAAGTACACATATCAGCAATTAGTGTTGACCAGCCTGTTAGCCCATCCCCCAATTTCCAATATCATGGAGTATAGAGATATAGTTATGTGGAATATAGATATTAGATAGAATTCATATATAATTAGAACATTATACTGTAAAATTGAATAAATGGTTGCAATTTGTTAACAAGCAGAACAGGGCTAAAAACCTTTCACCCATTTGCACACACACAGGGACAGCTCTGAATTTAAAGACAGCTACAGTACTAAAGTCTGTGTTTAGAATTAAAACAGAATTTTAGAGGGCCTTTTTCAGACAGAGGATGAACTAAAATCAAGACTAATGGGGCACCTCACCCTCTTCTAGAATGACCAGTAGGGCAAACATTCTGACAGTTTATGTTTAAACTTATTAACACAGCAAGGAAAATATAGTTAAGTCGAACATATTTAACAACAAAAATCTGAAGTTAAAATAAAGATGAAATGGAGAAAAAGTGAAGCAAGTGAGGGCATAAATAAAGTTTTAGAAAAGGCAGCCCCAATTTTAACTTTGGTCAAGGGTGGTGACAGCACATTGAGATTCCTGCTCTGGTTCATGCACACAGGACTGCCAAATCATCCCAAACCTGGATATGTCAAAGTAATAGGCAGGAGATAGGAATTGTTATTCATTTATGGGATGTGGGCATTGCTGGCATTTATTGCCCACCTCTAATTGCCCTGTTCAGAGGGTATTTGAGAGTCAACTGGACTACTGTGGGTCTGGAGTCACATGTAAGCCAGACCAGATAGGGGCAGCATATCTCTAGCAATCTACAATGGTTTCATGGTCATCATCGGGACTTTTAATTCCAGATTTTTATTGAATTCAAATTTCACCATCTGCTGTGGTGGGATTCGAACCCTAGTCCCCAGAAGGTTACCCTGGGTCTTCTGGAATAATAGTCCAGTGACAATACCACTATGCCACCACCTCCCCTAATTGGACAAGATGATAAGATGCTGAAGATTGAATGCATGTAAATGGTCCCCAGCAGGGTAGGTGAAGAGAGTGGATATAACTGAAAGTCCTAGGCATGGAAGGCCCAAGGATTCCTTGTGGGGCTCGAGGAGTAATTCTGGTCCCCATGTAAAAATGAAAATAGCTTTGCTACATTATGTCCTCTTCTGGGCCTGTTGATCCTGCGCTGGGTTTCCCTGCCATGTCCGACACTAGGTGCCATTTTCACTGCTGCCTGCGAAAATGGGGTTAAGTCAAACAGCTGTAGTTGAGAAGTTAGCTTTGACACAGATATGGTGGACTAATTAACTTCCTTATAGCGCTATTAGGTCATTTTTATATCATAACACGCTGTTGCCTGTGAAAATAGCCTCAGGATCTTCTTGACATCATTAGGCCCAAACTTTGAATGTCATTAGAGCCCTGCCGGTGGTGAATTCTCACGCTGACTGAAATGTGTTTGTTAAGTTGGGGGTGTGTGTGTGTGTTTGTGTGTGTGTGTGTGTGTGTGTGTGTGTGTACAGTGTCACTCTGATGAGTATCATGCTGCCAGTAGTTGAACTCCATTATGCCCTATCTCATTGGCAACTGGGAGCTAAAATCAGAACTTTGTTTTTTGTTTATATTTTAAATATTTATTTTCAGCAATATATTTTCATGTTTAAAAACCTCCTGACATCTGATTATATATATTGGCTTTACTCAAGTCTAATGATGTGTGACCAGAAGTCTTAAATGACTGGCTTACTCATGCAGCCTGAAATTCACTGGAGCTACCTGCTCTGGGAGTTAACTTGCTTCCAAGTGGGCATGGCTGTGCTTTCAGCTGCCAAGGCCCTATGGTCCAGGATATCCCACTAAACCATTCCACCTTTCTAACTTTCCCTCCTTAAGATGCTTCTTAAAATCTACCTTTGTAACAAAGTCATCTGCCCTAATATATACTAATGTGGCACAGTGGCAAATTTTGTGCAACAGTAGTCCTTAATATATTACTACACCAAAGGTGCTATATAAATACAAGTTTTTGTGGTCACTGTTCAAGTTCATGAAGTGTTATAATAGGGTGAATACAGAAAAACTATTTCTACTGGCAGGAGAGTTGATAACCAGAAGACACAGATTTAAGAAAACTGGTAAAAGAACCAGGGAGCAAGATGAGGAAAGATAATTTAAGCAGAAGGTTGATCTGAAATGCTCTATCTGAAAAGGAAACATTTGCAGAAAACAGCAGAGAAGTGGGACTAATAGGATAGCTCTTTCAGAGAGCCCCGGCAGTCACAATGGGTCAATGGGCCTCCTTCTATGCTGTACGATTTCACGATTCCATTCTGTGAAGACCTCCTGTAAGTTTGAAAACCTTGGTTGAATTCCCTTTTACCCCTTCTGTCCCAGTGAGCCTTTCTTACCAATAACCTCTCATCATTGAATGACTCTTAGCTGCAACATTTCCTAGCTGTCATGATCTGCTTATAAAGTGTCAAGTCCTGGGGGGGTGGAATCAAATGACCTTTTTTTCATCCAAACCCTATCTAGTGATCTTGCAAATAAAGAATCTAAAATTGGGCCTTGGTTATTGCAGGCTGCAAACAAGCAAAATGATCTGTTGGTTTTGTTGTCCGCACCTGCGCTTTGGCAATGAAATAATAGATAGGGTAATAAATCATAATAACTGAAATGAACCTATCAATGCATGTTGTTATCCAAAAGCATTTCAGTGAAAGGAACATGTTCTTATCTATTCCTAGAAATACGTCACGAGAGCTTCATGAGGCCAATATATCTTATATCTCTCACTATGGCTGTCTGCAGACAGGCTGTGCCCTCTATTACTTGATGTTTGGCCAATCTGTGGGTACAGCTGACAAGATGGCAGGATGATTGAAAGGAAAGTTAGATGAGCAAGAAGGTGAATTTTCACAGGGGCTTTTCAGCCACCAGGCAGTATAATAGATTTGCTTTTGCTCTCATTCTCCGTCTACGACAGGAAGATTCACACTGACCTTTCAGCCATTAAATCTTTCAATTCGCCAGGCCTTTGAATTTTTTTTTAATTTTGAAGAAGTGTAAGCGCTTTCAAATCTCATTGACAGTTTAATTCCTTTCTGATCACTTTGAAGTTGGGCTGCCAATCAGATTTTTCTTTTTGATTTATTAGAATGATAACAAGATGAGGATTTACAACAAGCTGACTGCTATTCTCTGCAAAAACAGAATTACCTGGAAAAACTCAGCAGGTCTGGCAGCAGCGGCGGAGAAGAAAAGAGTTGACGTTTCGAGTCCTCATGACCCTTCGACAGAACTTCTCTGAAGTTTGCTGAGTTCTTCTAACTTTGGTTGTGTTTCATTTTCCCATCCTCCTGGCTTTATATAACACAATCGATTTTTGTACCATGGTACTATAAGATAATACAGGCAAATTTGTTCCATGAGTGGATGCTAAATCTGTCTCTTTGAAAAAGAAATGATAAGTTGAAGATAAATCCTTTCATTGTTGTACTTGTTTTGTGGCATGGTCAGGGTCCAGACAGGAGGTTTAGGGATTGTCTATTCTATCAAAGTATGCTGCTTGAGTCTGTAGTTTCTCAAAGTCATTGCTCTTTATTTACAACAAGTATTGACACATTTGGGCCTCTACACAAGGTTGAAGCTTCTCCTCCTTCCAGATCTCTCTTATTTCTCAGTCATGTGATGTGACACAATTTACATCGGCATCTTATATGTTTCTGATGATAACCTTTCACTCTACATCTCCCCCCCAAATCTTTATCCCCATCATATTTACATCCTCCTACATCTCCCCCCAAAGTCTCAGACTTCACAGTGTTGGTCTCTGAGGTGCCTTGACCAATTGCCCTGATCTCGCCCTGATCTCCTTTTGAGGTCGAGGATGTTCCATAGTCCCCCTACTGCCAGTGTGAGTGTTTTTCTCCGGGTGGCTGTGGAGCTTGTAGTGAGTCTTTTTTCTTCTTCTAGATCTCGGACACAAGCCCAAGTTTCTATTGGCTTTCTCTCCAAGGATATTAAAGAGCTGCGGTTTCTCCTTCTGGTACCCTTGTCTCTCTCACTCCTGTACGATCTTGGTTGTGGAGTTTTTTCAATAATTGTACCATCCCTCTGTTGGTCTCAGATCCATAATCTCTCCCTGGGCTTCGGCACTCGTAACTCATATGCTCTAAGCCTGTGAATAAATTTGTAAGTCTGATTGCTTCTCTGCTCTTCCTCAGGCTGTTTTACCCTTTTATATTTTTGGTTATCAGGTTTGCTTTGTCCTGAAAATGCTAGCTGTGCCCTTGATATTAGCACATTAGTTGTTACTTGAAACAATATAGGTGGAGAGACCGATTAACTGACAAGCACTGGTGGTTTATTGGAACTAAGAACAGAGCACTAACACGATGTGTGCTTCTTCAATCACCTCCAGCTTTAGACTTACAGTTATTCAAGAAGCCCACGCTGTGTAGCGCTTGGTCAATTCAGTCACATGGTCAACTAACTACATTCTCTTAAAGGTACATAGCACTCCATTTTACCACATCCCTCCCCCTTTATTTGAAAGTACAATTGACAAGCATCACAAAATCCCAATTATTTACATGAATAACTATTTACAAGTCAAGTCTCTCAAGAGACTTCCTCAGATGTGTCGAGCGTCATAGTTCAACGGCGTCAGCTGATTTTTCGAGACCCCCTCCTCAGAAGTCAACTGTCCACTAGGCTCTTTAGTGGAAGTGGGAAGTTTGTGTCTTTGACCCTCTTGGGTCCAACAGGTCCCACCGGTACTTCCAAATTGTGTGATATTTCTTCCACATGTGGTGCGGACTCAAACGCAAGTGAAGACTGCATTCCTTCTTGTGGGGCTGTCTCTCTTCTTCAGAGATGATCCACATGTCATCTTATTATTCAGCTGTTTACTGACACATTATAGGAGAGAAGTCCTGTCAGGGCACTCACTTTGCCTAATAGCCAATCGGGCCCATCTTCAAAGTTCTTCGCGAGAACCGTGTCTCCCACTGTTTAGCTTGGTCTCAACCTTGTCCCATGAAGCATTGGGGTCTGGTCTGGCTCTGATAAATCTGGGAGTTGCGTTAGGGTCTACGTGGATTTTGGCTTGTAGCCCCCGAATCCTTCCTAGCTTGTCACTGAAAATGGAAGCGTACTTTTGTAACAATTCCTGTAAGTTTCTTGTACTGATTTGAAAAATATTGGCCCTTTGCAATTTAATGTCTTTGGGCCAGTTGCGAACAATTAAACTGGGAGCCGCCCCAACTACTGATATAAGGGATAAATTTGCAGACTGATCCCCATAAAGCACCAGGACTTGACATATCCCTTTCTCTCTTATTTCTTCAATTTAGTGTCCGATTCTTCCAAACTTACAGGATGGACTCCTTTATTCAAGTGTCTGAACATATGTTCTCCTATGACAGACATTGATGCCCCAGTATCAACATCTACCTTGATGGGTTGTTCCTTGACTCTAATGACTAACTGGATTGGCTCAGTTCTACCCACTTTCAGGTTGTATAATGAATCCGTGTCAGGTTCTGCACCCTCTGTTTCTTCAACAAGGCAGATTTCACGATTTCTACCTTTTGTTTTTAAAATGCTGTCTCAGCCAATCTTGACAGTGCCACATTATGTGGCCATTGTGATGGCAGAAAAAGCATTCAATATTTCTGAACTGTTGGTTGCATGGATGTATTTCTCTCATTAATATCGTGGATTTTCACTGTAGCACTGTTGTTCTTCAATGGTCTGCACATAATGGGCATTCCCCGCCTTTCTGCGGAGTCCGACATTTTTTGCGTCTTTTGTTACCGGCCCTTCCCGCCCTACAAGATGGACGGCACCATTTCGTGAATCTTTCATCGCCTCTGATTCTCTAACTGCACTCCCCGTGGCTGTTGCCAATTCTAATGCCTTACTGAAGTCTAGATTAGTTTCAGATAGCAATCGCTTTTGAATTGCATCATCCTTGATTCTGCATATCAACCAGTCTCTCAAAATGTCATTAATTGAAATTCTGAACTCACAATATTCTGTTAATTCCTTTAAAGCAGCCACATAAACAGGCATTGTCTCACCTGGAAGCCTTTTCCTCGATTGAATTTAAAACTCTGCACAGTGACAGAGGGCTTTGCTTTCACGTGGCTTTCTACAATGTTTACTAACGCGCTGAAAGTCTTCGTATTGGGGGTGTTAGGTGAAGTGAGGCTGCAGGTCAGCCCATATGTTTTGCTCCTACATGGGCACAAAAGAATCGCCCTCTTCTTGTCCTCTCCCGCAATGTCATTAGCAGTAAAGAAGAACCTAGGTGTTCGTCATAATGAGACCAGTCATCAGAAACAGGGTTGAATGGTTCAAGGTGCCCAAACCACGGTATACTCGATGACCTAGGGGACTGCGCTTTCAAACAGCTTTCAAGGTAGTGGCGAAGTAACGTAGCTGGCTTGCTGCAGCTTTCTTGATTGCCGACAATTCATCCAGTGTATCCTCATCACCAGTTTTATGTTTTTGGTTATCAAGTTTGCTTTGTCCGGCGAACGCTAACTGCACCCTTCATATTAACACATTAGTTGGTACTTGAAACAATTTGGCAGAGAGACTGATTAACTGGACAAACACTGGTGGTTTATTGGAACTAAGATCGGAACACTAACAACATGTGTGCTTCTTCAATCACCTCCAGCTCTAGACTTACAGTTACCTAAGTAGCCTGCGCTGTGTAGTGATTGGTCAATACAGTCACATGGTCAACTAACTATATTCTTTTAAAGGTACATAGCACTCCACTTTACCACATACCCTCTCGTGGTCAGCTCTACACTTGAAAGAATCACTTTGCACACCTTCATTAATTAACAGAGTTTTGAAATCTCAATCCATCAGAAATCTTTGGCATGGATAAAACCCTTGCTCCTCACCGCTACATCAGAATCCTGAGCCATAACATTAGTGCAGCACCCAGAACCCTTTGTCCTTATACCTATCATGCCAATTCACCTAGTACCTACCATGGGACCATGCAGAGCTAAGTTAAAATAAAGTCCTAAGTGTCTATTGCAGACTTGACTATGTTGAAAAAAACACTTTCATTTACAAAATCCCATTTACTACATTTACATATCTTCAACTAAATAAAGCCTTATAAGAACAACGTTTCATTCAAGTTGTTATGAAAGCCAGGCTTATCTCAAAGCCGAGAGCAGAGGGAGGGAACTCCAAGTCCCGATAGACCTTTGGGTTTCTGCACATGCACAGACCAGGACTAGGCTTCACATGTGCAATTCAGCATTTTAAATTTCTTGGGCTGAGGATGGACCCAGTGTGGCTGTGCAGAAAGGAGAAATGGTGCAAAAAATGCAGATCGTGGGATGGGGGGCATTGAAGAAGCAACCTAGGCAAAGGGCAGTGAGAGGGGACAGGGAGACGTCCCAAAGGGAGAGGGGCAGGGAGCAGTCCCAAAAGGAGAAGGGGCAGGGAGAAGTCCCAAAAAAAAGAGTCCCAGAGGGGGGACAGGAGACAGAGGCAGGTCCCAGCTGAGAAGGAGGAGCAGAATTGGTCATTTAAGGGCCTCAAAAGGCCAAGGGTGGGCTGTTTGATGCCTTTCCCTCACATTGTAATATGGGAGACAAGTTAGGGGTAGACGGGAAGATGGTTTGAAGACCACATTATTTTAGGAGCCCTTCCATCTTCAAATATACCAGAGAAATAGGGGTTTGGGGGGGGGGGGCGGGGGGGAGGGCTTGTGATTTAAAGGGTTGACAAAAGGTTGATACACACAGGCCAAGCCGTATGTTATGACAGAGAGGCGCTCCATCATGGCAAAAATTCCATAAATGGCCAGAAAGATTAAGGCCCGCCCCTCCCTGAACATGGCAGTTCCTATTTTCACAGGGGTGGGGCTGGAATTGGGCCCGGGTGTGAGCAAACATGGTTTAAGGAGGCAGCTGGCCACTTAAGTCATCAGTTGTCTCAGCTGAAATGTTATCTTGGTAGGTCAGGAGTATGAAACTGAGTGTTGCAGATTAGACAGGTAAAAGGAGGTCTCAATTTGATGGATTCATTTGGATAGCCAGCGTACCCCTTTGGAGAGATAAGGTACCCCCTTTGGATATGGTCCTGGGACACTTTGGGATATGTAAGTGACCTTTTTGGAGAGGTAAGGCACCCTATGGGATTGTTAAAGGTAAACATAATTGTGCGTAAAAAGTGCATGAACTCATTGGAACTTTGAAACTGTCAAGGAACAGACAAAGCTGCCAAAGAACTGTCAATGGATACTAGGTGAGTTGGCTTGAAGGGAATAATGACAAAGAGTGGTGGCTGGAGGAGCATGGGTTGACAAAGGGGGTATGAGGGGCCATGGGGGTGGGTAGAGGGGCATGAGGTGGCATAGGTTGGTATGGGGTATGGGGACTGTGTGGAAGGTGAGGGGTGAGGGCGGGAGGGTTGTTTTTGTTTTAACCTTTTTAAAAATAACCAGAAGTGCCAGAGCATAGAGGCCAGCCTTCCACCCAGCCCACCTCCATACCCGACATCCTCCACACTCGTTCCAGGGGTAATTTGTCTGATCTCCAATCAAGCTGACCACCCCCCCCACCCCCCACCCCCAACCCCCCAGAACAAAAATCCCAACTCTGGGGGTGGCCATTTTTAAAGGCTGAGTTTGCAGAACCAGGGATTCTCCTGTCTCTGTGCACCCAACCCGGGAGTGAAAACCTGGGCCTCGGTGTGTCACCATGGGCTCAGCACCTCTGACTCACAGTTCGTGGGATTGAGTCCTGCTCCAGGACTTGAGCACAATAATCTAGCTTGACACTTTAGTGTAGTACTGAGGGAGTGCTGCACTGCCATAAGTGTTTACTTTGCATGAGGCCCTGTCTACCTTCTCAGGCAGACATAGAAGACCCCATGGCACTATTTTGTCGAAGATCAGGGGAGTTATCGCCAGGGCCTTGACCAATATTTATCCCTTAATCAATGCCATAGGACGCGTTATCTGTTAAATATTGCATTGGTGTTTGTGGGGGCTTGCTGTGCGCAAATCAGCTGCCGCATTTTCTACATTACAATAGTGACTACGCCTCAAAAGTACTTCATTGGCTGGAAATCAGTTTGGGCCATCCTGTGATCATGAAAGGCACTATATAAATTCAAGTCATTCTTTACTTTCACTCCTGCTCATAAATGCTGATGATATATTTGTAACATGCAACCTGATTCTCATGGAATCAAGAGGATAAATGCAGCAACGTTTTAAAAGTCATTATTGAAACATATACAGTAAAACAGAGTGACAGGGAAGAAGAAAGTAAAATCAGATCAAATGTTATTTAGCTTTTGTGCCATTAATATGTTTCTTGATGCTTCAATATCTGTGTCAATTTCACGGCACATGGGTATCGATTTGAAACAATATAACTGAAGTGAAGCTGACAGCTAAGGGAAAGTGACACCTGGAAATCTAAATAAACTGGCAAAGAGAACATGTTCTGTTACAAATTGGTTTTCTTTTTATTCTTTTTTTTCATTCACGTGTCCCATCATTTGTGATCATGCATCTCGGCCCTAAGGTCTGGAATTCCCATAAACCCCTGAGCCTTCTTCTCCTCCTGTAAGACATTTCCTGAAGCCAACCTGCTTCAACAAGTCTCGTGAAGCTGCTTGGAAGCCTTTTACTATGTTAAAGGCACCATATAAATGTGAGTTGTTGATGATGTCGTTTGGTTCTGGTAGGACAACGGGAATGGGTGCTGCTCTGATGTTACGGCTCAGGATTCTGATGTTGCAGTGAGGAGCAAGGGTTTTATCCATGCCAAGGAAAATTTGGTGAGAGAGGAGACAGACTTGTGACGGCCTGAGACTTCTAACCCATGTTAATTATTGAAGGTGTGCAAAGTGATTCTTTCAAGTATAGAGCTGCCACTGCACCTACTTCCCGTTCTCCATGGAACCAGTCTACAGCATCAGGAATGTTACATTAAGGCTCTTCACTGGGACATTTACTGTCAGTTCTTTGCTGATTGCAAAGTTATGAATATGTTGTCATAATTTGTGAGGCAATGCTTGGCGCATACTTTTCCTTGTCTTGATTTGTACATTATTTTGGTATTCCTCTGCAGTGCTGCTGGCCCTATGAAGAATCATCATGAGCTATGAACATAACAGGTATCCCTCATTGCACAGTAGCCATCCTGACCCCTGCCTTTACTGTGGAAATAGTGCTGAGACATTGGATTGATGAAGCATAAAAGCATCATAGCAGCTCCCATCATGCCATGCATTCATGTCCATGAAGCCAGACATATCCTCACAAATAGTCTGTACATTTAGGGGAAGGAAGCCTTTATGTTTCGTATAAACACTGGGGCTGGGGAAGGGGTTACTTTTGGGTCATAGAATACCTCATGGGTCCAATGAAGAGCCCTCACTAAAAACAATTCTGGAAAACATGATGACCCTCTCAGGCATCTATGTTGGAGCTCTGTCAGATTGTATAAATTGAGCTGCTCCAGTAAACAGGGCAATTGGTGATTTGTGGACCTGGAAGCAACAATTAAAAAACTCTTCAAAGCTTCATGACTACGGTACAGCTTCCTGAGACAGAGTTCCTGGGACAAAAGTGCACCTGGGTCCAGAGATCCGGCTGGATGGGTTGTGCAAGGATAGATTATCTCTCCCCTGGCGCTGCCTCATTTATCTGGCTTCCATTACTGCCTCCTGCCGCTTCTCTTCCTCTCGCACAGAGATAGTGTAAGATGGGATTCCCATTGGGAAGCATAGCATGCAGCCCTCAGACTCTGGCACAGTAATTATGTTGAAACACAATACTTTTGCAGGGTATGGAGGGAAGGCTTCCTGAGGATAATGGTGAAAATTTGTGATGCCTGCGGTGAGCCCCAATAAATGGTCCCAAGGCTGCACAAACAGATTCAGTGAGCAGTGTCTCTATGCAATTACTTTGCTGCCTTGATGAATGGGTCCCAGTAAAACTCCATAGGGGTAACTTTGTCTTTGTGCAATGGTGTAAAATGGGTAATAGTAAATTGGCAGCTGCTTTACATCTCTCCTGATTTTTATTTCCATTGAAGCTAATCAGTTTATCATTGCGCAAAGTCAAAACGACCCCATCTTTTAAATAGTGATTCTGATTCTCAGGGTGAATGGAAAGTCTGAAGTGTTTAGCACAGCCAACATTCTGTCCTAGCTTTGTCGTTTGCATGTGGCTGGTACCAGAAGGAATGGATTTGAAACTGAATGGGATTTTTGCCAGGACACTTCTCCAGAGTAAATCGACCCCATGACACAAATCTTGCCCCACAAAAGTATAATTCCTTATTTATACTTTCCACTGGCCTAGAATTTTAGGTACTGGAATGCAAACAATTGTAAGTGATCATGACATACAAGATTCACTGCCAATTGATTATCTTGTTTTCAATGTGCATCCCCTATAAATTTATGGATAGCTCGAGTTAAGATGGGTTGTTACTGACAGCAGCTGCTCAACATTCTTGGTATATAAGCGAATTACATCTTGCTTCTAAAAGATATTAGACAAAAGAAAAATTATTTCTGATCCTGCTGAAGACATCTATTGGCAAGCTCATAGGATGATACACCATAGAATCTACAGAATAGAAGGAGGTTATTTGGCCCATCATGTCTGTGCCAGCTCTTTGAGAGAGTTATCCACTCTCCTTTTTCCCCTAGTCCTGCAATTATTTACCTTTTCAAGTGTTTATATAACTTTAATTTAAAAGTTTCCGATCGATCAGCTTCCACTGCCCTTTTGGACATTACATTCCAGGTTATAATAAGTCTTTGCATTAAAAAAGTTTTCCTCATAACCTCTGGCTCATTTATTAATTATCTAAACCTGTGTCATCTAGTTATTGAACCTTTAGTGGAAATTGTTTCTCCTAATTTACTCTAGTAAAACCCTTCATACTTTTGAACACTTCTATTAAATCTTCCCTTAAGCACATCTGCTCTAAGGAGGACAATCCCAGTTTCTCTAGTCTCTTCACATAAACACTAACCTACAAATTACATTATTGATGATAGTGGACAAATCCTTAATGGACTCTGCCCAATTTTATAGTGTTGAATATAAATCTGTAAGCCTTTGTCCACTAACATATCCAGTAGTGATTTCTAGGCTAAATGCACTTTATTCAGGGAACATGATCAGCAATTAAGTCTTCAGTTGCAGTTCTCCGATTTTACTTGAAGATATACTGCATTATTAGTTGTATAAACTGCAAGTAAAATTAGGTACATGATTGACTTGTCTATTTTATAATCACTAGTTTGGCAAAAGTCCTATGACTCACACTAATAGGCACCTCCTCTATCTTTAGGGTACAGAATAATATATTCTTGTGCATTTAATTTTGCTGTAATATTCCACATTCTTCTGACACTTACTTGCAGAGAGGCTATGTAAGAGAAAATGCGACCAAAGATAAGGAAGCACTAGATAGAAGACAATGAGTACTCTATTACTGTAAGGGCTAAAGGAGGAGAAAATAATAATTTGCATCTTTAGTTATGTCAATTATATTGCTCCATTTCCCAAGGCAGCCCTTTTAGCTAGTCAACATAAAGATCTGGGGTTTTCTTGTGACTGCTCTTAATGGACTTATTGAAAACGTAGATTGAGTTTTGTGGACAGTTATGAACCTTCAAAATGGAAGTGAATAATTATTTGAAAAGAAAACTTTCAAAGGTTGTGAGGAAAGAGCAGGAGAGTGGGACCAAAAATTAATTCTTTAAGGTGAGCCGGTAAAGCTGGATTTTGTGCAGTGAAATGGGCCTTTTTGTCCTTCCAAGCTCCAAGTTGGAGAATGCTCTGTTCCCTCCATATACTGGCCCAGTGGAGCACTAATTAAACTCACTCAATGACCTGGTTGCTGAGCTAAGGTATCAAGAAAGCAAAGATATAAAATTAGAACTTTCTGCCATTGAGTATCCAATAACATACTTGTACTTCCAGTAGACAATGTCTTGAATGGTATGATGGTGTCACCTGATCTCATTATATTTTCCACCATTTGTCACTGGGTTCTCTATATGAGGAGAACACATGCACTTGAATCTGTCGAGGTAGATTCTGTTCAGCTGGAGGCAGATATTTGATATTTGCAGCCACGTTATGTGCTGAGTACAAATAGCAACAGTAAAAGTTGAAGATGAGTTTATCATATTTTCAGACAGGCTCAGTTTCTGAGCTATACAGCCACATAGTTCCCATGCAGGCTTTGCACAAATCAGTTCCTCTAAATTACCAGATATGCATGGATGTGCAGAAAAATTTTAAGCAGCCGGAGATTTAAACAAATCGCCCATGCACTCCAAAAAAAATTAAAGGGTACATTAGTCATAACTATCCTTTTATCAAAATATTCTCCTAGCGCTGTCTGTTATGGCACAGCAGATGGTAAATGTAAGCTGTTCAAATCCCTGAGGGAAACTTGAAACAACTATTTTACAATTTGTATTTACTTCGAGATGCGTGCCTTGAATTCAGTAGTAATAAGACCACCGAGTCTTATAGGTTTCTTACAAAACTAAATTAAACATTTATTAATAAAAAATGGTTTTAAGCACATACATAGGTTTACAAATTACTACTATGCTAACTCCTAGCTCTCCTAGGTAGTCAAACTCCCAGTTACACCTCCATTAAGGCAACAGTAAAATACATAGATTAAAAAAAAACTCAGACAACGTAACACGGTACCCTGAACAGTCAAATTCAAAGTGAGTTTCCTTCACTTTAGTTCGTGTAGTCAGCAACTTGAGGCTTAGAGGCTGGAGGCTTTTCAAACTTGTTAGGTCTTAGAATGCTATCTTCTTATACATAACCTCATCTCTGTTATACAGGTTTCTCCCTTTTTAATGTGCAAATGGAAACGGAAGATGTTCACATTTGCACATGTTTCAAGGACCATCCTCTGATGGAAATGGGAGCAAGTGACCAAAGAGGTCAATATCTAGAGTTTAGCCCAAGGGTCTGGCAGCAGTGCCGAAGACCCCGTGGGTGATCAAAGTCTGTGAATGTATCTTCACTTCACGTCTCTCACCAACTGCTCCACCAACCTCTCAACCTGCCCAAAGTGCCACACCCTTATCACACCCAAAAGCACTCCTTTGCACTTGGGACTCATGCCTAATATTCAGACACTGCACCTCATCCACACACAGCTTCTGATGATCCTAGCCTCACGCCATCTTCCCACTGCTTTCACATGCCCCCAGCTATTCATTGGAAGGCACGTCACCCAAAGACAGTGCAACAAAATCACTGACATTCTGTCTTCTCTCTTGCAGGATAAGGTGGTGCACAATAGAAGGGAGCAAAGCAGAATTGGTGGCGGTGGGCACATATTCATCCCCTGTGACTGATGGAGGAGATGGCACTGTTCCTCATGGGGCTAGCTGCGATAGACCCCACAGCATCAGACATCACCAAGAATACCACTACCATTAACACTGCCTTTGTCCATTAGTTCAGGACATCTTTGTCAATCTCCCCTTTGTCCCCACCTATCGCTGGCTTTCTATCCAGCTTCACCTGCTCCACCCACCCTCCTTAAGCAGTATAAATTTCAGCACATTTCCACTTCTCTTCAGTTCTGAAGAAGGGTCATAGGGACTCGAAATGTTAACTCTGTTTCTCTCTCCACAGATGCTACTAGACCTGCTGAGATTTTCCAGCAGTTTCTGTTTTTGTTTCAGATTTCCAGCATCTGCAGTATTTTGCTTTTATCACCAAGTGTATGCCAGCTGATGGCATGCTGCTGCCTTATACCCTTACAACTCCCTCCTCACCCTCATCTAGCTGCCTGGCATGATTGCAAGCTACAGGCGGCGTGACCATGGACCTATGGCCTCATAAGGATGCAGCAATACTCAGGGTTTAAAATATATGGGCAGCGGGCGAATTCGTCCTCGAAACCTCACAAAAAACCCAGGAAAAGTCAAAGACTGGGATGAAAAATTCAAACTATCGAAAGAAAGATCACCCCCATGTATCTTGATTGGAGGAGTAGTGAATATGGGAGAGACAGAATTGGTGAGGAGCTGCTCCTCCAATCACAGGTTCTGTCTCTCCCACACTTGCTGCTCCAGTGTTCCCAATGACAGGCTCCCTCTCTCCCAATCTTGTTGCTCCTCCAGATAAAGGACCTATGATTGGAGGAGCAGCAAGTGCAGGAGGATAGGAACCTGTGGTTGGAGGTCAAGGAGCAGTTATTCTGGTTGGTCCCACTCCAGCCACTCGGGAGACTTTCAGCTGAGATTTCACCGATTGCTTTTCGACCAGCTGCTGGATGACGAGAGGAGGGAGGAGGCAACCAGAAACCAGAGGCGTGGAGCACAGATCAGTTTACATTTTCACTCTGGTACATGTAGCTCCATCCAAGTTTTTTTACTGAATAAAGCCAGTTGCTTCGATCAACTCCAACTTTGATTTAACGTGCCAGTCAACCAGTGTAAACCAGTGTAAGTTGCACAGGGGGTGTCAAGGCCAAGTGCAGCATTCTAGGTGCAGCACTTAGAGATGAGGGAATGATTGAGCTAAAGAAACAGGAGGGGCAACAGATGTGAGGAGCAAGAGGGGAAGATGAAGATTGGAGGGGGAGAATTGGGAAGGTGGATGAAGGCGCGGATGTGGATAGGGATGGGAAGTGTGAGGGAATGGAATGGAGAGGAGGAAAGGAGAGAAAGGTGAGATGATGGGAGAGGCTTGGAAATGGGAACAAGAAGAGCAAAGGCAGAAAAACTAACTGGGTGAAGGGGGGAGATTGGCAAAATCTTTTATCAATAAGGACTATGGCACCCTCCCTCCAGCAGCAGGTTAGTTACCTTGCTCAACTCTTCCCTTCCCTTCCTTTCACAGGAAGTGAACCTTCAATGTCCTGTCCACATATTTTCTTCTTGTGAATGGAATTTTGCAGCTCCAGCCCTGGGGCAGACAGATCTTGTTGGGGAACTGGGACTTCAGCCTTCAGATTTCTTCTCTGAGGGAGCCCCTCATTGTCATGTCGCCTGTTCAAAAGGGGGCGAAGGGTAGATGGTGCGATGTTAGCTTCTCTTCCTATCACCAGCCAAACAACACCAAATTTATTCCACTTCTCCTGCTCTTCCCCACCAATCAGGGGAGCAATTTCCCAAAAACAGAATGTCAGGTCATTATCAGTGTTCTGCTTGTGGGAGCTTGATCGTGTAAGTTGGCATCACCTAATAAAGGAGTTAGGCAAAATGAAAATGGAGCCCCTGAACAAACCATAAAGTAGTCCTCGAAAATTGAAATGTAGCCCTTGAGAAAATTAAGCTCGGCAGTTATTTTTCTCAAAGAGAGCCCTCACAAAAATTTTATTTTGGCCCCTGGCTATACTCCCTGCCAAGCTCAGCAATTCACCGCAACACCTCCAAAAACATTTCTCAGTACTCCCACAAACTTTGCAATAACAGATGTTAGTCTAAGTCAGCTTGCCTGCAAGTTGCATAGCGGTTCTTTAAATAGCAACGTGTCCCTCTTTGCAGCTGAACATAAGTTCTCCTGTGAGTGGATAGCACATGCCTTCAGTGGTCTTGCCTGGTCCAAGTTTCTGGAGCATGTGTCAAATCGGTTGGTATGGTCACAATCTGGCCAATTGGGAGATTTCTGGAGAAAGTAGGACATGCTCACTAGGGTAGTTCTACAAAGCCAAATTTCAAGCCTCAGATGTGGGAAACGCAGCAAGCTTGGAAAGCACATCTGTCTTTAGACCTATGGTTCCCAAAGATCTGCACTACTAGGGTTTGCCTCATCTCATGCATGGGTCTATTGTAGTCTAATCGATAGGGTTTGATTGCAGTGATTAAGCAACAACTCCCTCATTATTGCATCAAGAAACTACCAGGATGGTAGAAGGCCAACCAGATGGACCTTGGCTTTCTTTATCATTAAGTAGTTGCATGTTTCTGTGAATTGTGGATTTGTGTGCTACACTCCTATCTCTGACCATGACTCCCTTTGAGCTGAGGAGCACTGAATTTACATGTCAAAACCCGTTTTTGATTTCTAAACAAAAATAGCAAGAACACCAAAAGCAAAAATATTATCTGAGCAGGTTATTTTATAATCAGGAAAAAAAGGAAATGAGGTTTGGAGAAAGAGTGATGTACACAGCCTGAAGCTCTGTTTCCTACATTACAACCCATGACTACACTTCAAAAAGTACTGCAGAGCACTTTGAGATGTCATGTGGTGCTATATAAGTACAAGTCTTTCTTTCTGTCATCAGGTAAGGAGGGAGGGATGTGTAATCATTCCTTTTGTGATGATAGTTTTAATACTGTGATATAATTCTTTTGTTTGAGAAATTTAAAAGAACGGACCATGGAGTCTATAGCACTGAATTTCATTGCAATTTCTCTTTTTGCACGGTGGTAATTTTGTCAGCAACGTGGCTGAAATTCCATTTACCCACGCACACTTTGGTTTCCGCCACGTTTCACAAGAAATTGAGATGGTGCAGTACAGGAACGCTGAGGTAATTTGGGGTTTACTGTTTCTCTAGAGTTGCCGACAGTCTGAGGAGATGAACAGATTGTTACTAAAAGATCTCAAAACCTAATTAGTGAGATGATATTAAAGTGGGTGTGCCAAAGGGCCAATGTTGACCTTAGCTGTTTGGAACTTGTTTGGAGTTAAACAGTTAAAACGTTGACTGCTTAATGAATTCAGAGCACAATATCTGTGAGGCAGCACTACCATCAGCTCAGCAGTACTGAACACAGAAGATAATGAGGGGTGGATTTATCAATTTTCTTTCCACTAACTTTCAGACTTTTACGATGCCTTAGGGAAATTGCTGTCTGCTGCTCAGTGGACATATGGAGAACATTCATTTACGCTGAACAAAAGTGCTGTTTAATTAAGAGGTGTTCTGTCATTTATTTTCTGTGAAGTCTTGTGTACCCTTGCTGGGCTTCAAATGTAAAGGTTTGGCAGAATCATCCTCAGTGTTATAATTTCCTGTCGGAGAAATTGTTATACAAGGTGGGATCCAATTTCCCTTTTCTATTTAGCATTTATATAGATGGCAATAATGACTTAAAATGTAATCTTCGCTGTATTCCGAGAAAGAGGAATTATGATTCCCCTACACGTTAATAACCTGTATCTCGCAAATTCTATAGCTGGGGATACTGCAGCCTACGTGGCGTAATTTACAATTCCATTGAAAAGCCAAGAAATTGCAGTTTCAGTATCAAAGCTTTTGTGTATCATTCTCAGATTCAAGTATGAGACAGATAGACAATATGCGGCAGACACAGGCTGAGAAAAACCATTGAGCAGGCTATGAGGTGTGACTCATAAGTGGTTTATTTGTCAGTAAACCACTGAAACTGAGCGGTATTAACAACATTATTTCATGGAACTTAAAAGTCATCAATTTTGCACTGCCACAGATCTACTGGTAAATAACAAAGTAAAGCTCTGAATTTAAAGCAGCTGCCCTGAAAAATATTTAACAAGTCTTAAACTTATCTCATAAAGCTAAAAAGGAGACATAGAAGCATAGAAAATAGTAGCAGGAGTTGGTCATTTGGCCCTTCGAACCTGTTCCACCATTTAACATGATCATGGCTGATCCTCTAACTCAATGCCATGCACCTGCTCTCTCCCCACGCCCCTTGATGCCGTTAGAGTCCAACTATCTATCTATTTCCTTCTTAAATATATTCAGTAGCTCGGCCTCCACAGCCTTCTGTGATAGAGAATTCCATAGGTTCATATGTTCATAGGTGAAAAGGTTTCTCCTCATCTCAGTCCTAAATGGTCTACCTCGTATCCTGAGACTGTAACCCTTTGTTCCAGCCCACCCCCCCAGCCAGAGGAAGCATCATCCTGCATCCAGTCTGACCATTTCTGTCAGAATTTTATACATTTCAATGAGATCCCCTCTCATTCTTCTAAACTCCAGTGAATACAGGTCCAGCCGGCCCAATATCTCCTCATACGACAATCCTGCCATCCCAGGAATCAGTCTGGTGAACCTTTGCTGCACTCCCTATATGGCGAGTATACCCTTTCTTATGTAAGGAGAGCATAACTGCATACAATACTCCAGGTGTGGTCTCATCAAGGCCCTGTACAGCTACAGTAAGGCATGTTTGCTCCTGTACTCAAGTCCACTCACAATGAAGGCCAACATACCATTTGCCTTCTGAAATGCTTGCTGCACCTGTATGCTTGCTTTCAGTGATTGGTGTACAAGGACACCCAGGTCCCTTTGTACATCAACATTTCCTAATCTATCACCATTTAAGTAATACCCTGCCGTTCTGTTTTTCCTACCAAAGTGGATAACTTCTCTCTTATCCATGTTATAACGCATTTACCATGTATTTGCCCACTCACTCAACCTGTCTAAATCACCTTGAAACCTTTAACACCCTCCTCATCGCTCACCTTCTCACCAAGTTTCATGTCATCAACAAACTTGGAAATATTACATTTGATTCCCTCATCCATATATATATATTGTGATGTATATTGATATACATTGTGAATAGCTGGGGCTCAAGCACTGGTCCCTGCAGTTCCCTGCTAGTCACCACCTGTCACTTCAAAAAAAACCCATTTATCCCTAGTCGCTGTTTCCTGTTTGCAAACCGTTTCTCAATCCATGCCAATATATTACCCCCAATCCCTTGTGCTTTAATTTTACACAGTTAGCCTCTTATGTAGGACTTTATCAAAAGCTTTCTGAAAATCCAAATACAACACATCCACTGGTTCTCCCTTATCTATTCTGCTAGCCACATCCTCAAAAAGCTCCAGTAGGTTTGTCAAACATGATTTCCCTTTCATAAATCCATGTTGATTTTGCCTAAGCCCGTTGATATTTTCTAAGTGTCCTATTGTCACATCCTTTATAATAGAGTCTAGCATTTTCCCTACAACTGATATCAGGCTAACCGGTCTATAATTTGCCGTTTTCTCTCTCCACCCTTTTTTAAACAGTGGGGTTATATTCTCCACCTTCCAATCTGCTGGGACTGTTCCAGAATCTACAGAATTTTGGAAGCTGGCAACCAACGCATCCATTATTTCCGGGGCAGTGTTGACAAAAGTAAAATACGGCAGATGCTGGAAATCTGAAATAAAAGCTGAGCCCGGGATTTTCCGGACCGGCTGCGGTTGAGGCGGTGTCCCAACCAGAAGTCCATTGACTTGTGGTGGGACCGGAAGATCGCAGCGGTGGGCAGGTGTGGAAAATCCCACTCCGAAAACGCTGATAACACTTTACAGGCTCGGCAGTACCTGTGCAAAGGGAAACAGTATTCACATTTCCGGTCAATCAGATCCTGCACTACTTGTGCTGCATCCCCTCTCCAACTTTATCCCAGCTCTTCACTTACTTAAAATCTATTCATCTCTAACATCTTCTAATTCTAATGGTTGGTCATTGGCCCTGAAACATTGGTCCCGATAATAACAATGAGATACATTCAGAACACTGGAGGAATAGGGGTGAAGTGGGGGGTGCTGATATTCCGGAAAACACTTTCAGTGTGTCTGTCTGTCTGGCATTTTAACGCAGCCACACAATGGTAATATTACACCCAGATTTGCTATTGATTGTGTGGCAGTGGGTAAGTTGCAATTTTAACTGTAGCATTTAAAGGGCCAATCCACAGCTGGAATTTGGAGGAGTTAAGAATTTGAACAGAGAGAGATGTCTCAGCATAAATTCAGGAAGGTCAAATTCTGCACCTCAATTTAATGATGCATCCAAGAGGATTCAGAGAGAACTACAGCTATCCAGCAATAAGAGGAGAAAACAACTGCTGCTACCACAAAGGAGGCATGGTTGGAATTCACCCATGTGATCGACAGTAGAAGCATTGTGCCACTTTCCTTTCCTAGCTTCAGAGCAGCGAGCGCTTCAGTGAGCTAACCAGGTCAGGAAAGGTAAGTACAGCTGCACATTCACCTACATCCTGCCCTGTACATTGCCCCACCCCCTCACTCTGCCTTGCCAAACCTACTCATCATACTACTCCACACACCTACCTACCTTGCAAGCCCACTTATCATTCTCTATAAACTCTCTCACATGCCAATCTACCCATCCACTATTGCCACACACTTTCACCCTTATGTAGTTTGATGCCTCTGCCTTATAGTCACCGTCACCAAATTGGCATGCGTCTGTGTCAGGAGATGGCTGTGCCAATGGGTGTTTGTCACTTCTATATTTAACATTGTCTGTTGTGGCTGTAGAGGCCAAGTCAATGAGTGGCAGTCTCTTCCAAGACTGGCACAGATAAATAACCTTGTCTCAAGGTCAATTGATGTTTTTTCCTTCTGGAAGGCTTTCTTTTCTGCCATCTGGCCATTTCTTTTGTCCTCTGTTTTGACCCTTCCTGACTGCTCATCTCCAGGCACTCTGGTCAGCAGCAAGGACTTCCCATGCACCAACTCCAATTCCAGTCAACTTGAAGTCTCGCTTGCAGACATCATTGTATCGGAGATGCGAGTGACCTATTGGTCATATGTCAATAGCAAAGCTCACTATAGATCATGTCTTTGCGGATGCAGCCATCATCCATTTGGCTCACATGACCCAGCCAACTGAGTCATCGCTGACTCAAGAGGACAAACATGGGGATACCTGCATGCGCGTGTACTTTCATATTTGGCACTCTGTCCTGCCAGATGTCCAATATTCATCTAAGGCAGCAGAGATGGAAACTGTTCAGATGTTTTTCTGGACTTGCATAAGTTGTCCATGCTTCGGTATTGTAAAGGAGAGTGTTGAGAACACAAGCCTGGTACACACAGAGCTTTTCACTTTCGGTTAGTTTGTTGTTTTTCCAAACTCAACTTCTCAACTTTGACATGGCAGCTGTGACCTTGGCAATCCAGGTGCTGATTTTGGCATCAAGGGACAGGTTGCTGGTAATTGTTTATCCAAGTGATGTGAAGCTGTCAACAGCCTCCATAGTGAGGTTATCAATGTTGATGGAAGGTGGAGTCTCTATACCCTGGCCCTTAACTTTGGCCTTTCTGACACTAGTTGTCAGTCTTAACTCCTTGCAGGCCCAGAAGAACCAATCTACAATCTGCTGCAAGTGAACTTTATTGTGGGATGTCAGCACAGCATCAAGAGCAAACAGCAACTCACGGACTAGGACTTTACTCCCTTTACTTAAGAACATAAGAAATAGGAACAGGAATAGACCATTTGGCCCCTTGAGCCTGCTCTGCCATTCAATAAGATCATGGTTGATCTTCTTGTGATTGGGTTTCCACATTCCCATTTAACCCCAAAAACCTTTGATTCCCTTGCCTAACAAGAATCTATCTACCTCTGCCTTAAAAATATTTAATGACCCCCACCTCCACCCCCATCTGAGGCAGAGAATTCCAAAGTCACACAATCCTCTGAGAGAAAAAAATTCTCCTCATCTCTCTCCTAAAAGGGTGACCCCTAATTTTAAAACAGTGCCTCCTAGTTCTGGATTCACCCACAAGAGGAAACATCCTTTCCATGTCCACCTTGTCAAGGCCGTTCAGGATCTTGTTTATTTCAATCAAATCACCCCACACCCTTCTAAACTCCAGTGGAACAAAGCTCAGCCTGCCCGACCTTACTTCATAAGACCCAATCATTCCAGGCATCAATCTAGTAAACCTCCTTTGAACCGCCTCTAATGCATTTAAATCCTTCCTTAAATAAGGAGACCAAAACTGCACAGAGTATTCGAGGTGCGGTCTCACCAATGCCCTGTATAACTGAAGCATAACATCTTTACTTTTATGTTCAATCCCTCTCGTAATAAAGGATAGCATTCCATTAGCCTTCTTAATTGCTTGCTGTACTTTGGTCTTGGTGCACAATCTTATCATATTGAGCAGCTTGCTTTGACTCTAGCATGCAGGTAGGCACCCTCATTTGAGTCACTGAAAACATACAATAGCAGCAAGGAGAAGAATATGCCAAAGAGAGTTGGTGCCGGGATGCAGCTCTGCTTTACTTGCTGCTGATCTTGAAAGCATCTGATGTTGCTCTATTGTCACTGACAAAACTGTGCATGTTCTCATGGAAAGGGGAAATGACACCCAGGAGTCCAGGCAGACAACCTATTTTCTGCAGCCATTTGAAAGTCCATCTCTGCTGACAAGGCCTTGGTGAGGACTATGAAGTCAATGTAGAAGGGTCTGCACTGTTTGTGGCACTTGTCCTGTAACTGCTGAAGTGAGAAAACCATGTCAACCGTCGATCTGCCAGCTCTGAAGCTGTACTGAGATGGAGGGTAGGTGCGTGATGCCAGGGTCTGCAATCTAGTCAGAGCAATGCAAGTAAAGACCTTCCCCACAATACATAACAAGGAGATGCCTCAATAATTGTTGCAGTCTCTGTGATACCTTTTGCTTTTGTACAAGGTGGCTATTTTTGCATCACACATGCCTTGAGGCACAAATCTTTCCTTCCAGCAGAGAACAGGAGTTCATGGGAATGCTGCAGCTGTGCTTATTTTCCACCTTTGATGACTTCAGTTGGAATGCCATCATTTCCCGAGGCTTTACCACTGCCAAGATGGTCAGTGGCCTTGTTGAGCTTGACTACCAGGCTCACTATCCAGCTCCTCCATGACAGGGAAGCCTGGAATGGTACTGAGAGCTTCTTCAGTAACAACGTTCTCCATTGTGTAGAGATCAAGATGGTGCTCCTCCCACCTTTCCACCTACTTGCTAGGTTCAGAAATGATCATCTCTGTCTCTGTCTTCAAGGGGAGCGAGATTTGGTTGCAGCTGGGCCTATTGCTTTGATTTATTCATACATCCTCCTAGCATCCCCGGATTCAGTAGCAGATTGTATGTTGTTGAAGGGTTCCAACCAGTATTGGTTGGCACAGGGCCCAGCAGTCTGCTGAGACTTGATTCTGGCAGCTCTGAGTGCATCTAGATTTTGTTTTCTGGGGACTTGCTTGCAGTTCATGAGGGCTCTCCTTTTTGTTTGCAGAAACTGGCTCCATTTCACACGATTAAGCTTCAAAACCGGTCAGCACTCCTCTGATTCTTTTTCCTATGTGCAGAGTTACAGATGGTATTGTGCAGATGATCCCTCTTTGACACTGCATTCTGGCCTTGGGTGTTTTTACCCGATTGAGGGTGCTGAGGATCTCCTGAGTCCTTTCTGGGTCAGTGGTATGGCATTTGTTAATCCAAGGACGACCTGGGTAAATAGCTCCAATGCCTTGTATGTGTCTCGGGAGTGAAGAAGGCTAAGGGTGTAAACCATGACAGAAAATCTAGACTGAAGCCCCATAGGCAGTAATCTGTCATCTTGAGTCTTCAAGTGGTATAATTTCCTTGGCTGAAGCCTGATCTTGCTACACACCAGGGGGTGGCCAGTGTCACAGTCAGCGCTGTGATAGCTACGAGTAATGAGGGCACAGTTGAGGGTGGTATGCCTGGTGATGATGAGATCTAGCTGGTACCAGTGGTGTGATGTCTCCAGAACATCTCCTGACATGGTTTAATTTGGAAATAGCTGTTCGTCACAGATCCATGATAACAGCATAGTTCCAACAACCTCTGTCCATTTTTTGCCCATCTTGCCAACTCCCTGGTGCCCTATGCACATTGCCCAAACTATGTAGTTGGTACCTACCCTTGTGTTGAAGTCCCCTAGAAGGTACAGTTCCTCAGTGCAGGGAATTCTGCTGGTGGCAGAGTCAAATGCCTAATAAGTCCTTGACATCTGGGGTGCAGGTGAGTGTTGGGGCATAGATGCACATAAGGTTAACTGAGCCAGTGCTTGTTGGCAAGTGAAGAGTAAGATGTCTCTCTGAGCCTTTGGTGGGAGGTTTTATCCTCATGAGTAGCATGTTTTTTATTGCGAAACCCACTTCATGCTCATGTGTTGCCTCTCGAGTTTTCCCCTGACAGAAGAACATATAGTTTTACAAGGGGATCCACTTTGAGTAAGCCCAGTTTCTTGCAGCCCAGTCATGTCCATATTGAGCCTTGTGAGATTCTTATCGATCACAACTGTTTAGTGTGCATCATCAATCTGCAGAAGGTCATCGGTAAGGCCAGGGTACATGATCCTTTTATTCCAGCTTGTGGTGCAAATGATTGGAGTCTTCTTTGTTGATTTTGTCTTGCCTAGTGGATAGAATAGCAACCTGCCTGTCAAGAGATGACTCTGTAAGCTCCAAGCACCCACTGAAGCAAGCAGGCCATGGTGGGACAGCACCTAACTGATGGGGGGCTGCCCAGACTGGTAGCTATCCGATGAGATGTGAATATCTCTCCCATCATCGGAAGTAATCCCTGGTGCTTATCCTCTGTGCCAATCAAGTGAGAGCTTATAATTGGTAACTTTCTTCCTGTTGTGCCAAAATAAGCCACAAAGCTGGAATATTCTCTTCAGGGAGCAGGGTTGGGCAAATAGTATGGAGACCCTGAGTTGCCCAACATCAGGGCCCCCTCTTGGCATTATTATTGTCCAAAGGGGAGGATGAAACCAGTATTGCTTGGTACCAGCTCTGCTGCAGGAGTTGCTAGAAAGCTGCCTGAGAGATGACAGATTACCGCCTATGGGGCTCCAGTCTAGATTTTCTGTCATGGTTTACACCCTTAGCCTCCTTCACTCCCAAGAAGCATATAAGGCATTGGAGCTATTTACCCATAGCTGCGGGTCTGGTTGCTGGGCACCTGGGCATAGCCACACACCAGTGGACCTGAATGCCATGTGTCTGGGGGCCAGGCCTCCTCTGAGTGTCATGTAGCTTAGCCTGGGTCCATGAGGTACTCAGTTTATGCATGTTGCCAAGAGGAGACACTACACAGGGTTTGCTGATGAAGGGGCTGTATGTCCTGGCTTATGGCTCTCTTTTCGTAATAGTTATACTGCTAGCCAGCAGTGAGAGCTGAAAACAAGAGCTGGCAAGCAGACCGACCACCCACTATGCTAACACACTTGACACATAGGCCAGGACTTTCAATTCAGCATGTGGGCCTGTGCCCGACATGCCCAAGCGTGAAATAGCGTGTGATGATGTCGGGCTGGCATCCCAATGTCATTGTGCGATATTCCGGTTGGTGGGCGCGCATGAGAGTTGGCAGTGCGCCCACCGACAATTAGGAGGACTATTAAGGCCCTTAAGCAGCTAATTAAGTAGAATTTTTCGCTGCCCGTCCATCCTTACAGTTGGCGGGTGAGTGAATAGGCCAGGCGGCCTTTGCATTTTTAGTGGAATCTCATCCATGGGCAGGATGAGGTTTCCAACAATGAATAATAAAAAAATATTTTTAAACTCATTTTTAAAATATACCTCTTCATGTGACTGAGTCACATGTAGGTACATGTTTACATTATTTGTGAAAACTTCATTTTTCAGCACCCAGAGGCAGCTCTGTGCCTTCAGGGAGCTTTTAGTGAGCGCACCCCAATGCATGGACAAACTTCAGCGCTTGCGCTCCTCCCACTCCCACCCAAGCAGCGCTGAGGCTCTTAGCGCGTGTTTCACACTGACTGGCTGTTAATTGGCAAACGTGAAATCGCGGTTGGGGCCCAATCATGGGCAGCAGATTTTTTTGCGGCGGTTCCTGGACTTGCCCACCGCGCCCGCCTGACGAGGGGAAAATCCTGCCCATAGCATCAATCAGAGACACACCCCTCACCAAATATAGTGCATCCATCAGGTGAACACATTAAGTTAGTCAATCATAGTTTTCTCCATCATAGGAGAAAAGAGTGCAAAACCTAAGGGAGAGGGATACAACTTGAGGTGTTCCTCCACAGATTTCCCAATTGACAACCGGAAAGGATGAAGTGCTGTGACCAGTGGAGTTCTGGAGTCCCTCACTTTTGGAGGTGGAGAGATTGGGACCTCGCGATAGAATTCAATACCAGTGACCCACATGTCATATAACACTCATTCAGGTTACCTTGAGTTCAGCATCCAGTGAAATATGTTTAATTCATATCTTTTGCCTCCATAGGGTCTTCATGTGTACAGAAGCTGTTGATTGACCTAGTGAATGGCAAATCCTCAGGGGAACTGATTCCTCCTGAGCGTGCACCATCACAGGACTCACGCTTAACATGCATAAGTGCAAATATTCAGCTAGTCAGGATTTCACCTGGTGACTCACTGTTCACAAGTGAGCAAGAACAGACAGTGGTGGCACTAAACTCTGCTCAAGTAGGAATAGAAGCTATACCATAGGAATAGAGGCAGCCGTCGATGAAAAAGTAAATAATTTTGGGTCAGCCGGAGCCGGAAATCTGTGATGCCTTTCATGCACGCTGTCCACACCTGAAAGGAGACTAGAAGGGCTGAGTTTTTTCGACCCCGTGAAGGCATGTTTAGAGGCAGAGTTGGGGCTGGGAAAATAGAGTGGGCTGGCCGCATTGGGATAGCTCCCTGATGCATTTCTGATGCCACTGGGGGGCTTTCCCGAGGTGGGCTGGGAAGTGGATCAACTGGTGTCAATTAACATTGTTAAGGCCCTGATTAGGGTGATTTTGCAGCCTCGCCAGTATTTTTCTGGAGGCTGCCATCTCTATGGAGTCAGCCTTACTGTGGTAGGACAGGTTAAGGGGGCCATCAGATCCGGAGGCTCCATGCCCCAATGACGGGAGCATAAGTAGGAAAGGCTGCACTTATGGATCAAACAATTCCTCTGGAGGGGTTTCCCCTCTGCTCTGAGGGGACTAATGGCTTTGGCCCTGATAATGTTTTACTTAAATCCACACTTTCAAGGATGCCTCCATGTTGATCCCTGACATGTCTCAGCAGTGCCCACCACTTCCTGTGGGAGTCCAGAGACTCCTGGGCTGCCAGCCTTCGGACTGGGCCTGCAGCATCAGGAGCTCTCCTGCCAACCTGAATAGGATGATGAGCATGGAGTCCAAATTAACCTTTCCCAAGAAGTATTCTCAGCAGACATTTTCCCAGTGGGAGGTAAGAAAGCAGCTGAAAGCATTCGCTAAAATACCATGGGCCCCCTTTATATCTGTAATGTCCCCAGGTCTGTCTGCCAGCAGACCAGGCACCCTTTCATTTAAAAATTAAAATTTCCAAACTAAAAATAATCTTTTTTATTTATTCTTTCACAGAATGTGGGGATTGGTGGCCAGACCAACCTTTATTGCCCATCACTAATTGCCCTTGAGAAGTTAGTGATGAACTGCCTCCTTGAACTGCTGCAGTCCATGTGGTGTAAGTACACCCACAGTGCTGTTCAGGAGGGAGGAACGGCAATATATTTCCAAGTCAGGATTGTGAGTGGCTTGGAGGGAAACTTGCAGGTGGTGGTGTTCCCATGTATCTGCTGCCTTTACTCTTCTAGATGGTAGAGTTAGCGGGTCTGGAAGGTGCTGAGGAAGCAACCTTCATGAGTTGTTGCAGTGCATTTTGGGGGGAGTTGATGGCTCAGCAATAATGTCACTGGACTAGTAATCCAGACGCCTCTGGGGATATGGGTTCAAATCCCAACATAGCAGCTAGTGGAAATTAAACTCAATTAATAAATCTGGAGTTAAAAGCTAGTCTCAGTTAAGGTGACCATGAAACCATTGTCAATTGTCGTAAAAACCCACCTGGTTCTCTAATGCTCTTTAGAGAAGGAAATCTACTACCATTACCTGGTCTGGCCTACATATGACTCCAGATCCACAGCAATGCAGTTAACTCTTAAATGCCCTCAGGAAATGGCCTAGTAAGCTGCTCAGTTGTATCAAGCTGCTACAAAGGCTAAACAATCTTATAATACACACATTTGTAACAGTACAAACAAACAAGAAATTTGGTTAACACCACAACTTATGCAAATTCGACATTGTCTCTACAATGTGTGCCAGAGGCCTGATTCTCACTCTAAATTGAGCTTAGGATCTCTCGTCTCCGTGGTACCAACAAGCTCCGAAAGCCAATTGGTCATTCCATTGAAGTTCATTGATTGGGGCTTTCACAAAACTGTTTGACTCAGGTGCTGAGCTGGCTGCCAAGTTAAGTGCTGGGACCTGGAGCTGGCAAGAGATATGGGCCAGTAGGGGCCTGGAGTATTGTTGTATGATCATGAGAATCTATCCTAGTACTCATGGCTCCGCATTAAGGTAAGTGGAGAAAGAAAAACCTCTTCATCAATGGCCTCTTATGGTTCTTTTCAGCATCATTGCTTAACCTGGCATAGACCATGAAAACATGAATGAAGTACGGGTAGCACAGGCTTCGCCCAGTTTCTGCTGAACTTGGCATTGGAAAATTACAGCTGGCATTGAGCCCTTGAGTCGGCAGGGCCTAAAACCTGTTTTAGGAGGATTCAGAAGTGACCTAACTGGCAGGTGTCACAACTCAAGTGGATCAAGTGTGGGAGCTGTTGCCCAAAATGTTGCACCCCCAATATACCCTTTGCACCAAGAAAGCAGGCACAATAGGGACCACTTTCTCCCCCAGTGTTTTTCCTAATGTATCAGTCAGTTAATTTTAAAAAGTCCTTTTAGTCTGTACCAAAGAAACATCCTAAAGTAGTTTTCTAGTATTATCATGCTGCTATCGGATGTACAGTTTTGGTAGAAATAGCATCTTCTCAGCATTAAAATATCTGCTATAGGCCTGTTACTAACTGCCTCAGTTTATCCCTATAGGTATGTTAACTTGCCTGTGGACAATACATTGCCATTTCATGCCACTTTTGATAGAATATCTCACACTGTTGTTCTTTCATTATCAAGACACTTTGTGAAAAGGATCAAATGAAACTGCTTCCTCATTAATGCACCATGCATGTTCTACATAAGCCGTTTGTTGATTCTTTTATTACTCAATAGACAGTATTTTGAAAGAATAATAAAACTTTTACAGTTTGATAAATAATTAAATTGAACCTACTTTTCTGCCCATAACACCATTCTATTATATTGTTTGCAATGTCAACAATAAATGCGAGGCATAAATAATTAATTCCTTTCTATATGACAAATCACAGAGTGATAACACCCTGAATAGTTTACTTCTTTTTGCTAAAACTTTGAAGAAAATTTATTAATTTATTAAAAATGTATTAAGCACCAGCTTTTTAATCCGCAGAATATGGGCATCACTGGCAAGGCTAAGATTTTTGTCCATCCCTATTTACCACTGAGAAGATGGTGGACAGCCCACTTCTTGAACCATTGCAACCCAGATGGTGAAGGTACTCCCTCAGTGCCATTAAGTAGGGAGTCCATTATTTTGACAAAGGGTCGATGAAGGAATGGCGATATGTGTTCAAGTTTGGATGATGTGTGACTTGGGGGCGATGGAGTCCTCATGAGCCTGCCTTCCTTGTCCTTCTAAATGGTAGACCTTGCGAGTTTGAGAGATGCGGTCGAAAAAGCCTTGGCCTATTGCTTCAATGCATCCTGCAGATAACATACACTGAAGCCATGGTGCGCTGGTGGTGGTAGTAGTAACTTGTGTATCATTTTGGTTTGTAGAGAGAAGTATATTATTAAGTCATAGCTAATTGTTTTCGCGTGAACACAGTCCTTTCAATCTGATTGTTTTCTTTCAATTTTCCCTCCAGATTCATATTCTAATACCTGGATGGAAAGTGGATGGGCTACACTGCCAATCCTTCCATAGAATCCAACATCTAAATAGTTTGGTGAATTACTCTTCTGCGTTACAGTTCAATCTCAATGAATACACACTCCTATTAACTAGAACATGCTATTTTTGGGTCGCTGATTCCAAATAGAGTAAAATCCCGCCGTTTGCAGGGGTTACGTTCTCACAAAACCAGCAAACAGCAAAATCACGAACAATGAACATGCTTTTCCATGGGGCTGAATTAGATAGGTTCTAGCCACGCGAGGAGAGAATTGGTTTGGGCAGTTACTCTACTCTAAATTCTGGTACAGTACCTGCAGCCGACAGACAGGTACATCGATGAAGATTTCAAAATGAATGCAGCCTATATTGCAGCGAGATTCGGACATTTCTGTATGAATCCCTTCATTCGGGCTGCATTTCAGTTGCAATCATTCCAGCCTCTGCTCCATTATGACTATTGTCTCCCTGGGAAAGAAGAGGCAGGGAGAAGAAACTGGATGAGCGAACATTGTTCATGCGATGTGCAATTCTGCGTATAAAGGGCAAAGTGCCATGAAGTTGCAAACGATGGGACTTTATTGTAAATGGAAGTGAGCTGGAATAACACACTGTGATAATACTTTTAGACCAAATGCTATAGTCTGTAGACTTGGAAGGCACAACTGGATTCAGTGGGTTTAAGAGGGAAAATAAAATGTTCAGTGGGTTTTGTAATGTTCAATGGTTTAATTGACTTGTGTTTTTGTCTGAACTCCCAAGGTGAGGTGAGAATTACTGCCCTTGACACCAAGGGTGCATTTGACAGAGTGTGGCATCAAGGAGCCCTAGCAAATCTGGAGTCAATGGGAATCGCTGGTTGGAGTCATACCGAGCACACAGGAATATGGTTGTGGTTGTTGGAGGGCAATCATTTCAGTTCCAGGACATTACTGCTGGAGTTCCTCAGGGTATTATCCTCAGTCCAACCATCTTCAGCTGCTTCATCAATAACCATCCTTCCATCATAAGGTCAGAAGTGGGGGTGTTCGCTGATGATTGCACAGTGTTCAGCACCGTTCGCAACTCCTCAGATACTGAAGCAGTCCATGTCCAAATTTAGCAAGACCTGGACAATATCCAGGCTTGGGCTGACAAGTGGCAAGTAACATTCGTGCCACACAAGTGCCAGGCAATGACCATCTCCAACAAAAAAGAATCTAATCATCGCCCCTTGACATTCAATGGCATTACCATCACTGAATCCCCCACTATCAACATCCTGGGGGCTTACCATTGACCAGAAACTGAACAGCACTAGCCATATACATACTGTGGCTACGAGAGCAGGTCAGAGGCTAGGAATCCTGCAGTGAGTAACTCACCTCCTGACTCCCCAAAGCCTGTCCACCATCTACAAGGCACAAGTCAGGAGTGTGATGGTATATTCCCCATTTGCCTGGATGAGTGCAGCTCCAACAACACTGAAGAAGCTTGACACCATCCAAGACAAAGCAGCCTGCTTGATTGCATCCCTTCCACAAACATTCGCTCCCTCCACCACCGACGCATAGTCCGACAGTGTGTACCATCTACAAGATGCACTGCTGGAATTCACCAAGGTTCCTTAGGCAGCTCCTTCCAAACGCACAACTACGACCATCTGGAAAGACAAAGGCAGCAGATAGATAGGAACACCACCATCTGGAAGTTTCCCTCCAAGCTGCTCACCGCACTGGCTTGTGAATATATCACTGTTCCTACACTATCAGTGGGTCAAAATCCTGGAACTCCCTCCCTAACAACACCATTGGTGACCTACTCCACATAGACAGCAGCAGTTCAAGAAGGCAACTCACCACCACCTTCTCAAGGATAATTAGGGATGGGCAATAAATGCTGGCCCAGCCAATGATGCCCACATCTCGTGAATGAATAAAAAAAAATTAATCTGGTGACTGATCTATGTTTACTGTGCTTGATTGATTAATCCTGGGTGTAGCCTCTGAGAGCTAAAGTAAACAAAAGCTTCCAGGAAGACCTGAGAAGTCAGAGCTCTGAAACTCTGAACATATGTGATGATATCTTGTAACTGAAGAGATATTTTAAAGTACTGTAAATGGACCTATTGTAGACTTGGACAAGTGGCATCTCTGCATTGCTCTGAGGTAAATCAGATGTGTAAAATATACAACAAACCAGTGGCTCCACAACAGGTGTGAATGGTTTAGTGAAAAAATCTGTAAAAAATGGAAATAAGGAAAGAAAGTGCCTTTCAGGACATCAGGATGTCCCAAAATAGGTTCAGGAGGGTGATTGAATATGCTTTTGTGTCCGGAAGAGAGATGAAGCAGATTACATGGGTTAGAAGGGATAAAAACATGCCGTAGGATTAAAATTGAGATAAATACCCTGTTTGGACAATAGATGTCAAGCATTTGAGAACAGCGCACTCATGTGAAGGTGTGAATATAGAGTAAAGAAAGGTCAAGCAAGCCCTGTTGAAGACACACCAGAGAAAACACTGTAAATATTTAATTAACTCTCATAATTTCACAGAGGATACAGTTTTGCTGGGATCCTTCTGTTCATCCATAATAACTTCAATGGAAGAGCTCAGAAACCTGAAAATTGTCATATATACATAGAGAAATTAACTCCCGTAACATATAAATAACTGTTGATGTCATAGTATTTGTATGATAATATTCATCATTGTATGAAAATAGGCATTTTATTTATTTGCCATTGCTGTATTTTTTTAATAAAGATGCAAAAACCCAGAGGCAAACAAACATCTCAAATTTCTACTCAATTCAAGCAATGTTGCTGTTGATTCAATCCATGTATTTGTTGCTAATAATGGCAATTAGTTACAAATGGTTATTTCTCAAAACAGAAGAAAGCTAGCTACCCAGTCACAGAGTAGTAATACCATACTATGGTTTTTGTTTACAAGTTTTAAGAGTTTATATGACACACTGTATTGAAATACTGTTGTGTATTATTTACTAACTAACAGTTGGGATCATTTGCAGCTTCACTACTTTGGCAGCATTTGATTTTCAACCCTATTGTTTCAGTCAACGAAAATTGGGTGAGTTTTATGACATGTGGGTAATCTGTTTCTCCGCTGTACCATCCAGCTATATTGCTCACTACCTCCCTGCATTGTATCCTGTACTTAGCAACTTAAGGGAGGTCTTGTGATGGAATGGCTAGTGTTCCTGCCTCTGGGCCAGACGCTCTGGGGTCAAATCCTGGGACTTGAAGGAAAGAAGGTGCGTTCAAACATGGCCAAACAGGTTGATTATCAACTGCAAATCTATCCAACACAAGTCATTGGTAAGCAGTAAGAACAGCAGAGATTGCTGGTCAGCCATATGATGGGAAGAAAGTTGGATCTTCCACCACCACTATGCATAACTCCAGACTACAACATGCATGTAAAAGTGTTTGTTGCCATAGCAACTTTGACTAACTCTACCACTTAACAACTTCTAGTGAATTAAAAAACCATAATAAGTCTCATCCCGTGAAGAATCAGAAGTCAAAGTGACTGACTGAACTCCCACCGCACCCACTCCCTTAACTACAGTAGAAAGCACAACAGTAAATGTTGATGATTTTTTGGGTTTTTGTGTCAATTAGGCCACTTGATATGAAATGGACAGTTAGTCAATGAAGTGGGCCCATGTGCTGCCTGTTGTTGCTGTGCCACGCAAATTTGAGATCAGGCTTTCATTTGGGTGGATTCATGAACTGCACAAGCCAAGCTGGAGAAGCTGGTTGGGGAGGATGAGAAATTGGCTGCCTCCTATGCAGGACTGGCAAATTATACAGACTTCGGGATGGAAGGTGGGTTATTCATGGGCTGACGGCAGTTGGATTGTTTGGTCTACTCTTCCCAACCACACAAGGATAAAGATGAAAATGATTTCGGGCTATTTTTTGAGCAGCCTCCAATGGTCTATTTTAGGAGCATTGGTTAGGCCACTCTAGGCAGGTACACAGATGAAATGTGTGTGGCTTATTCTCATGTTTGTACCTTAATATTGCAATCAGAAGGCCCTGATTTGCATGTGCACAGAAGCCTTCTGTCTAAAAGAGATGGGTGCTATAGCTGCCCAACTAAAGGCCCCTGCCAAGATGACAGAGCCAGCATAGTTTTTCAACCTACTACCACCCCACTGTTTCATGAAGCTATTAATGTATATAATATTATTGGAAAATATTTTTCTTTTAAAATAAAGGTTTAGTCTGTGAGTGTGTTTTAATTGGCTTAAAGCTAGTCTGGGTGCTTAGATGTATACTAGTTTTGAGATGTAAGAGAGGTAGAGTGATTTTCATTTTTTGAATAGAGCATTCAAGAAGTGGGTGTGAAATCTGATACCTAGCTTGCAGAGACCAAGCAACATGTTTATATTACTAATAAAATTGGTACTATGAAAAGGGCTTTATCGTTAGAAGGAGTTCAAAGGGCCTGGTGATACAATGAGAATTTAAATTCAATGAGCTGTGCTAGGTATAATGGATAGCAGTTTTCGTGTGTGCAGGGCAGAGACAATGTAAGATCAAAGCAGCTGTAAGCCTACAGCTGTCTCCACAGGAACCAAAGTGAGAGGAACCTCATTTTCAATTCGTAAGGTGAAAATGCTTTGCCTGGTGTCTGGTTAAGTCTATGGGTTGCTGTTGCCTTAATGGAGATTAGTTTGGGAATTTGTTAAAAGTTATGATCGTAGTAATTTGTAGCCATGTATATATATTTAACTTGTGTAAATTAATAAAATGTTTCATTTAGTTTAATATAAAACATCTTGAGAACTGGTGGTCTGATTCCTGAATTTAGAGTTGTATCTCAAACATACCGCTTAAAATATAGGTTATGACAGTTGTTCAAAGTTTCCTTCTGGGATTTTTAAATAACTCAGCCTTTACCAACTGCTGGGTCATAACAACTATTGTCAGGGGGCCATTCAAAAATAACCCCGCATACATGCCTAACAAGCACAATGCATGACAATTATAAAGCTGATCTCAACATTTTGATGCAAAGCTTTGCCGTGAGCAGCTAGATCTCTCTTGCCTAGAAATTTTATTGTCCTTGCTTGTAGATAAAACCAGATGGTTCTGCAGAAAATAGATGAACAGGAAAAAGGGGTGGCCATGACTAGGTTTAAGCATGTGCAGCATTCTCATCAACAAGATGTACACAGGTAGTTGTAGCTCTGGCATCAACACCATTCAGAACATCCAAAACTATTCCCTTTGAAAGCTGTGTCTGTAAGCTTGACCAGGATACAGCAAGCAGTCTTACCTTTCAGAACTGTGCCACTGCCATCCTTCTAAAATGCCCACTAGCAAGTTCCAAGCAAATGCTAATCTACATTATCTAGTGCTTTATTTTGGTCATGTTTTGCTTCTTTGTTATTAAGTAAAGAAGTGGCACATGATTCAGAACCCTGGTCTGAATTTTTCAACTCTTGGGCGCATGCGATCGGCAGGTCTGGGAACAGACAGGAAATGGGCCGTTGGCCGTGATCGGCTTCAGACTGCGATTGCATGCCAGCCAGCGTGAAACTGCATGCTGAAATGCTCAGCGCTGACGGGGTGGGGGCAGGAAATGGTTGGGTGCTGACGTAACCGAGGGTGCGGGTGAGCACTTCGAGAGAGCTCCCCGAAGGCAGACAGCTGCCCCAGGGAGCTGGAGAACCCCACAGACTAAAGGAGATGACAAAAAATGCTGCAAAATATGTCCATAGAGCACAATCAAGCACCTGAAAGCATACCTCATAAAAAAAATACCCAGTTATCTCTTTATATTTTATTTCTCCCCATGGAGATTTCACTCTGCCCTGGATCAAGGTTTGAGCAAGAATGTGAATGCCACCTCAGAGAATGGCCTGTCTACCAGCCATCGATGTGGACGGGCCATGTAAAATTGCTGTTTATTGCATCGTTAATGGGCTTAATTGGCCACTTAATTGTCGGTGGGTGCACTTCAGACTGTCGCACGCGCCCGCAAGCAAAATATTGCACTAGTGCGCGATTACATCGGGACGCTTGCCCAATGTCATCTCGCACTATATCGCATCTAGGCGGGTCAGGTATGCGCCCACTCCCGGGAAGTAAAATTCCCCATGTGTTCTAGTCCAGAAAGTTAAATGGCGAAGGATAGTAATGGAGCCAATCTTTACACACTTTTATAAGCATTTCTTTACAGAGATGCACAAGTATCCACCTCTTCACCCACCAACACAATTTCAGTTTTCTTCTATGTATCGCAGCACAAATGAATCCCCTGTAATGCCCAACTTGTGGAAAGTTGGAAATGTGAAAGAAAAAATGAAGGAAAAAATGTAGAAAGGCCTGCAAGATTCTGGTTAACAGAATTCAGCTTGAACAGATTGGTACCTTCCGTTATCTCAAGTCATGGAAGATGCAGAGTCTACCAAAGAAACTCAGGCTAGCCTTAACCAGTGTCATGGCATTTTGAACTCACTTAAAAGAGTATGGAGTAGCCACAGCATCTTAATTATAACAAAAATTTGTCTTCTGAAAGCCCTTGTGTGGCTGATGACAATGTTCGACTGTGAAAGCTGGACAATCATGAAGAGTGACAATGGTCAAATAAGAGCATTTGAAATGAAAGGACTCAGACGGATATTCTGTGTATCATAGATGGACAAGCAGATAAACAGGTGGGTGCTCGAGAAAGCTGGTGTTAAGAGGAACTTGTTTGAGGCGGTGATATCAAGGAAGCTCAGGTATTTTGGACATGTGATGCGAACAGGAGGGTAGTGTTGGAAAAAGAGGTAATGCAAAGCAAATCACTTGGAAAATGTGCACAAGATCAAAGATGGCATGGACTGATAATATCAGAACGTGGACTGGCCTCTCTATAGGACAGGCAGTTGAAAATAGCAGTCAGTGGAGAAAGGTTGCTCATAGAGTGGCCAACCCTTAGAATGAGGATGGATGAAAGACAAGACAATATAAAATTAGCATGGGAGTAGAGATGATTCATGGTTGCCATTGGGATACAAACATATAAACTAGGAGCAGGAGCAGGCCACTTGGCCCTTCAAGCCTGCTTCGTCATTCAATAAGATCATGGCTGATCTGATTGTAACCTCACACCTACCCCTGATAACCTTTCACCCCCTTGTTGATCAAGAATCTATCTAGCTCTGCCTTAAAAATATTCAAAGACTCTGCTTCCACTGCCTTTTGAGGAAGACAGTTCCAAAGTCTCACGGCCCTCTGAGAGAAAAAAATTCTCCTCATCTCTGCTTAAATGAGTGACCACTTATTTTTAAACCGTGACCCCGGTTCTAGATTCTCTCAGAAGAGGAAACATCCTCTCCACATCCACCCTGTCAAGACCCCGAGGGCCTTTAAGGTTTCGCTCAAGTCATCTCTTACTCTTCTGAACTCCGGTGGATACAAGCCTAACCTGTGCAACCCTTCCTCATGAGCAGGCACATAGGTGCTTGAACAGAAATGTTCTCTAGGTGAGCTACAGCCACCAAAAACACCTCTGAAGGCAGCTCCCCATTTCAAGGGCATCAATTTAGAGCCACGGGCCTCACTGTCAGTGACTTTCAGCTAAGTCATGGAGGCAAGGGTGACAAAGAGATGAGAAAGGGGGGCAATTGTGGGGCAGCAATGGCTCTCAGGGCTGCTTGCAGCTGAGAGAAGTGTTCTTGCTCTCCTGGGCTTCAGCAAACTTAAATTTAAAAAAGTTACTTACTTTTTTCATAGGCAGTCAGTTTAGCCCCAGGACGCACTGAAGTCTCCTTCATGGAATAGGCATAGTGCTTATCTGCTCAATACCATTCAGTTTAGGAGAGAATCCATTAAAGAAGCTCTACTCTCCTGTATTTGATGATGTGATATGTAAGAAGTAAAAAATGCAATTTTACGTGGCCGCCAGATACGCTGGAAAATCATCAACCCAATTTCACACTGGATCTGTTTCAGGTGGGCTTAGGGCAAGGGAGCAGCTCTTTGATATTAGTGCATTTTGGCCCTATTTTGTACCTAATAAACTAGATAACTGCAACATCTAATTTCTCCCCAGTGTTATCTTTTCTTTAGCGTAATTCCTAGAATACTTGAGTTAAAATCATGTCTGTTGATTTATTTGTTTTTTTTCTGTTGCCCAGCTTTCTCCCATTTTCTCCTGAGTGTGTTGACTCATGTCAAGGTTTCAGTCCATGATTTTAGCCCAAGTGCCCATTCTTTCTCCATAAGCTGAGACAATGCGATTGCATAGGGCATCATGGCTGAGCCCAATTCTTTTCTTCCTAATGTGCACGCAAATTCCCATACATTTTACAGCAAGTTCACTGCAAAACAATCCAGAACAGAAATTGTGGCTGATTTTTATCTCTGAGCCTGGCAAGTGTAAAGTCAACCAAGGCACCCACTGCTTCCTTCACTGAGCTTAGATACCTCAGCTCAAACCATTGATAGAGCCTGAGACCTCTTTGTCTATATCACTCAGCACAACAGTGAACAAGGCACTTACTCACTGAATCCATGGGGAGCCATTCATCCCGCTTTGAAGGAACGTGCCATAAATAAACTTCGTATTCTATAGCAAACAGGGACAGCTCTTCTAAAGAAAATGTTGAGTGTTTCACATGAACATACATACAAAATCGATGAAGAGGAAAAGACCAACTGCTCTGTCAAGCCTCCTCCACATCATGATGGCTCAACCATAAGGAATAAATACTTCTTCCATCTCCCACAGCTTCCACGCACCGCCCCCTCTCCCCCACCCGATACACACACCCCCACACATGCACACCCACGCACACACTCCTACAAACACACTCCCCACCCGCCCCCCTCCCCCCCATATACACCCACACACCCACACACACACCCCTACACACACACCACCCACCCGCTCCCCCCTCACCCCCCACACACCCCACACACACACACACACACACACACACACACAAACACACACACATACATCCCCACACACACACACATCCCCATACACAGAGCCAGGGAATCTCCTGGGAGGCAAAAAACAAATGCAGAGGAGAAAACTGTGAGCCAATGGGGAAAAATACTCTGGAAAATCCCTCTCTGACCCCTTCAGATGACCGAAAGCAGTCACAAGAACCAAGCATTACCTATAAACACACTTTTCTTCCATATGATGCAATATCTACCCCAGTCAAGAAACGATCGTGCTCCATCTTGAAGGCATGCAGCAGATTATTAGATATCATGCCAGTCAGCATTGTATTCCAGAGGCAAAATTGTTTCCAATATTTTCGGTGTTTTACTTCATATTTTCAGCACCTGCGAGATTCTGCTTTTGTTGGATTCAGTATATTGTATTTCTATTAGACTTGTTTTCTTAATGGTACCTAAAGTACTGCTAGATAATTCATGGAAGGCCAAAGTTTAGAGACTTTTGATTATCCACCAATTTTCATTACTCATCAAGACAAGCCATTCTATTATATTGGATAACATTGGCTCCACTGTACAGCATTATAAAGGAGATCTGTGCTACTTGTATTTGTACAACTGGTTCTTGTATTTTGGTACTTAGCAAGTTGTTTTATATTGTGGAGCAATCAGTTGTACACACAACCCATGTTTCAAAACTTATGTTTCTGCATATTATGTTTCACAGACCATGCTGTTTATCTAAATGAGTTATAATACTGTCTTAATGATTTGCAATGATGGAGGCTATATGAACCCAGGTAATCAGCATACTATAGGATATTTGTATCATTATCAATTGACTCCCCTCCAAGCTACAGGTGGAGAGAAAATCACAGGGAACTATGAGATAGGAAAGGGCATGGGTGCTCTCAAATGGTTAATATGGCAAGAAAAAAAAACCGATTCAATTTATTTCGCTTGTCCATTGAATGAAAAATGCGTTAGGGTAAAGAAATAGAGTAAACTTATGCAACTTAGTAGGACAGCCTATGTCAGAAATAGATTTTCCCAGGTAAACATTAAAAGTGCTAAGATCACAATTGGAAATGTGTTAGTTTTGTGTATGTGTGTGTGTATGCGAGACAGTCTTTCCTGGATGACTAATATCCCCCCAAGACCTAAACACTGTATTTGAAGGCAATTTACAATAAAAAGCTGGCAGATAACAAATTCCAATAGGTTCTGAGAATGACAAGTACGTAGATACTTTAGTGCTGTTTAGTACTTACATGCAAGGTCAAACTCTTGAAGCTCAAGCTACATCCTAATTTGAGTCGTTTATCATCCAGTGGTGCCACTTTGTAGAAATGAATTTGAATACAAAAAACCTCAACACCGGATAACTATTTGCAGAGAGAATTGCAGTCATGAGAGTTGTTGAATTGAGAATTAAAACACTGAAAAGAAGAAATTAAACAATATAAATGAAGCAAGTTATGATATAAAAAAAAAGATCATAAACTTTTGATTGTTTAAAAACTCTTACCTTGCAGCTATCATATTATTAGTCTTAATTTTTAAACCCAAGATCAAAAATTCCTATTTGTAAATATATCTATATTGTAGAGATAGGAACATAAGTGCGTGTACACTGCCATCTGTGCTCAGGAATCCACACCTCTGCCCTTTTCAGTAGCTGGTGGAGAGGTAGGCTGTGGCTGCCGGGGTGACTAGAGTCGGGGATGTGCTGGGTGACGGGGAAGTGGGCTGGATGACTCCACAGGAGTTGGCGCATCGCACGTCAATGGACGTCCGGCTCATGGCCAATGCCATTCAAGAACTTAGGATGGTCATGCTCAGCCCCAACATCATTCTGGGTTTCCAGGCGCCGCCAGTGCGCAGTGGTCTTCCATCCGAGCATACCCCTGTTCGGACGGAATTCCGCATTGGCCCCAAGTCCCGAACCTTACCTCGGGAGCTGATGCCCCGCAACCTGAGCTGCCTCACGGAAATGCCCTCTGTGGCCTTTAGCATGGCATGGAGGGGTTTCTGCATGGGCTGCTACTGCACACTCTTCACTTCCTTGCCCTCACCTGCCACCCGGACATGCCCTTGTGTGTCTTGTTGCCCTCCGGCAGCGAAGATCCCCAATGGGGGGGCCCACTACAGAGGTGTCCTCCTACTTTTCTTTGGGGACCTGGGGTGTAAGGTGTTGCATGCAACAGTCCCATACAACTGTAGGCTATGTCGGTTCATGGACTCCCAAGATACCTGCATCTTTTGCGGCCTTGTGGAGCCCATGGGCCATGTCTATATAAGATGTTTGCGGCTGCATTCCCTTTTCAGTTAATTAAAAAACATTTTACTGTTGTTTTGTTTGCACTTCAGCCCCACACTTCTCATCTATGGGCACCCGGTGCGGAGGAGGGCTGGGAGGGAAGAGGACCTCCTCGTGAACCTGCTCCTGGGCCTGGCCAAGTTGGCCATTAACAGGACCAGGCAGTGGGCAATCAAGGGGGTCTTTCGACCTGACCGTCTGCCCCTCTTCCCCAGCTACATTCGTGGCCGGGTGTCCCTGGAGAGGGAGCACGCGGTGTCTGTCGGCACCATCCAGGCCTTCCATGCCCGGTGGGAAATGTGGGGACTGGGGTGTTTTATCAACCCCTTTAATCACATTTTGATTTAATGTTGGTAAGTTTCCTTTAAATTTTGTCTTTTGTTTCTGCAGTTTCCCTTTAAGGGCTGCCTTTTACTTAGTCCCTTGATTTGTTGATTTAGTTTATTTGTTTTGTAACAAAAGAGTTACACTGCCATCTGATTTGTGGGCTGGATTTTATGGGGCATCAAAGTACCAGAAACCCCTCCCAGAGTGTAAAATGTTGTGGGGGAGTCCGCCCACAATCCTGATGGCTGCCCCCACCCTGCAATTCAACAATGGAAGCAATTTTAATTTCTTTGAGGTGAGACTTTCGCCCCTATCTCAGCAAGAAGTCTCGTCTTAAAGAACTGCCAGTCAATAGGATGGCCAGGAGTTCAGTGGTCCCCACAGCACCAGCTTGGAGCATTGGCCACTGCTGGGGCTACAGGCAGTTTGATCATGCTGAGGAGCCCAGGTTAGTTGGGTTTTGGGGGCCTCAGAGGGTGAGGGGAGGAGAAAGGGAGTCAGGTTCAAGAGGCCAAGGGAAGGATTAGGTGGATTAACTTGGAAATGGGTGAGGTACCTCTGATGGGCCCTTGGGGACCCGCAAAGGAGATTTCCCCTATCCTTGTCCGACACCAACTTGTGCAGTTAGAGCTGCTGGGCCTCACCCTGCCCTGGGTAAAACCCCAGCAGGGGGCTGATGAGACCCTTATAAGACCATTAATTGGCCTCAATAGGCCCAAAATTATGTGGGTTGCCCAACACCTCCCCTGTCCTCCCATAAAACTTCAGACAGGTCTGGGGTGGGCAGATAAGTGGCAGAAAGGATTTTACATGCCCACCATGGGGAGTATAAAATTCAGCTCCAAATATGTTTGGAGAGTTATAAAACCATAAAATGAAAGCTTTCACATGCAATCTGCATTTTAAAGGTTTGGATTTGCTTAATTGAAAAGATGCAAATTTTATATAGAGCGATTTAAATGTGATCTTTATTGTTGTTTCTTGAAATCCCCTTGTTCTGGAATTGGAGTGGTTTTAACTGGAACATAAAAACATAGTACTATGCGTAACATTGGTACATGAACACTTAAAACATTCATGTTAAATTAATTTGTTCAACACCATAAAACCCCTATGTTTGTACGAATTGTAATGGATATATTTAATCTTAATATACTGTGCTGCACACTGTAGCTATTAAACAACACCTTTAATACTGTGTATAATGCAACACTTTATGGCATGGTTATACATAGGGATCTTTGACATAAATGTTGGCAAGGGGCTGTTTTGGAGGAACCGGGTAATCGCTGCATACCACTGTTTCTTCAAGTTCCATTAAAAAAAACTGCGATAAGGAACTGTAATGCACTTCATTAAGACAGATTTGATGGACCTATTGGTCTTATCCTGCGCAGCATTTTTGTATGCCATTTTCACATATCAGTCCAATAAAGAAAGGAAGATTAATTGCTGCATCATGTGAAGCCTGCTTTTAACTCTCAACCTGCCAAACTCAGCTCAGTAGCTCTGAGCATCATGTTGTTGAGGACAATAGCACAGACGTGATTGCATGTGCTGGAAGAATGCAGAGTAGGCAGGTTGTGATGTCAGTCAGCGCTAATGCTGATTTGACGCCCAACCTGTTATGTGGACCTCGCCACTCTGGCTAACACTCTCTCTTAAATACACAAAGCTGAACAAGCTGCATGAGGGAACCCTACCACTGCTATTCAAAGGCATTACCATTCAACCTCCGAGTTATTTGTGACTATCTACCTGCTGTGGGTTGTTGGAAGAGTTGTAAAAAGTTGGTTAAGTGAGCAGGGAGTGTTGCCGGAAGCTTGGAAGAAGTTGTGTGCTTTTTAAAGGCCTCTGAATACACCACTTGCCCCCAGACTTGGAGGCTTTGGTCGCAGTTCCCGTTGGGCTGTAGCCTCAGGGAGAGATGGAGCAGAGGCAGGAAAGAAGATAAGCTGCTCACAGAGGGAGGAAGAGGACTCTCAGCTGGAGGCCTTACCTACCGAGGATATTGAGAGAGCACTTCCTCTATCTGCACCTCAGCCAGGTGCAGTGTGTTCAGTGGCTGTGCTTCACCAATGCCATGGTCACAGCGTTGTGCCACCTCTTGGAATTAGACCCGCATCTCAGAACGGGTTCAAAGTGATGTTGTCCATGTCTGTCAAGGTGACTGTTGCCCTGAAATTTTATTCCAGTGGATTCTTCTAAGCTGGAAAGGGTGATGATACAGACATATCACAATTTGCTGTCCATTGCTGCACCTGGGAAGTCACAGAGATCCTGAATGCCAGGAGAGAGAGACTGGACATGTGATTTTGCCAGAATAACAGGTTTTCCCATGTGGCAGGAAGCCATTGACTGCACGTATGTGGCCTCGCAGGTGCCGCATCTTAATGGAAAAGTATGTTGTGAAACTGCAAAGGATCCACTCATTCAACATGCAGTGGGTATGTGACCATGCCCAGAGCATCATATTGGTGAACGCTCGCTATCCTGCCAGCTGCCATGATGCTTTCATCCTGTGCCAACCTGCAGTCCCAGCAATCTTCAAACTACCACATCAAATCAGAGGGTGACTGCTCAGTGACAGGGGGTATACATTGTACTCGTGGCTAATGGCTCAGCCCCATAGCCCCATCACATGTGGACAGTGCTCATTACAATGAGAATCAAACTACAATGAGGATCATTGTCAAGGAGACCTTAGGCATAATGAAGCAATAATTTTGTTGCTGGGCCACTCAGGGGCAGCTTTCCAGTACTTGGTGGAGTGGGTGTCCCAATGTATGGTGATCTTCTGTATCCTCCACAATCTGGCCCCCATGAGGGCACAGCCCCTACAATCGAGGCTGCAGTGACCAACTCAGGAGGAGAAGAAAAAGGAAGAAGAAGAGGATGCAACCGGCACATCCACAGTGCAAACAGGCTGTCCATGAGTGTATGAACAGATTCAAGTTCCCCTGAATGGAACTCCAGATCTCTATTGCTCAATGCCTCCCCATTTTACTATCCCTAAGTTACGGACATCAAAGCATCTTTGCCACAATCCTGAAATAAAAGACACCACAGAACAGCCATTCCATAACAACTGTATCCAACAATACGTCCAACACTTCAGTGACCCTGCTGGCCACTCTCTCAGTGAAAGACCCTAATGCTGTCGCTGGCTGAACTGCATGTTTTGTCTTTGAAAATGTGAGTAACAAATTTAAATATTATAGCTTTTAAAAGTAGGGCATTGTCTGTAAAGCACTCCAGGAGCTCCTGAGGTTGTGAAAGGTGCTAAATAAATGCAGGGTGGCTATCTTGCGTGGTCAGGCCCTCGCTGACATTGTTAGAATTACAGCGGTTAAGCAGGAAAATCCATTGAGGAAATTTAGCCTCTTCCACGCCTCCTGCAATGACAGAATGAGTTGAATTTTTCCAAGGATCTGGAAGTCCCACCATCGGGGGCGAAAGCAGGCAGGCCTCACATGCAGGCAGCAGGATCCTGGGGTTGGCATTTTACTGCCAGCAGCCCATTAAAAGGCCACTGCCAGGGCTATTGTCCAGTTCAGGAGTTCAGCTCAGCTGCCTGTCCAATCAAAGGGCCAACAACAACCTGGCATACCCAGCATAACCACTGCTAGCGGTGGCCACTCCTGAGGCCACAGCTTGTGAAGCAAAGCAGTTATAAATACAAAGTTATAAGAGAATCCAGCTATAAATAAGGAGTTATGTGATTAAAAAGAGTGATTCTCCTATGAAGTAGGGATTAAAAATTAAAAGCAGAGTTCAAATTAAAAGCAGATGCTGGGCCAAAGGAAAAGGTTTAACATGTTTGTAAACACGCCTGGATGTAATTGTGACATACCCTTTAACACAAGGCAGTTTTGAAAACACAGAAACCTGGCCTTTACATCACTTCAGCAAGGCACTGATAAATTGTAAGATGCTACAACCTAACAATAGGTAACCTTAAGGATGACCTTAAATAGCTTATTAACTAAACCTTGAAAACTAGATGTTGCAAGGAAGTGATCACTATCTGCACTTCTCAGTATCCTGTTTGTTTCAAGGATATTGACTAGAACAAATGCTGTTGGCCAGTATGAGCGCTCAGCATGTTTCCTGCTGGTTTAGCTCTTTTACGGTTTAAATATTGGAACTGCACTGTAGGATTTTTAGATTCATTGAAGATCCATTGGAACACCTGAAAAACAGAATAAACAGAATTTCATATAGTTTTCCTGGGATTTCTGTGGTTCTCCTGCTAATATTCTGGTTGATGAGCTGGAGAACGCCTATGGAAATTTACTCCAAAAGTCTGACCTCATTTAAAAAAAAATGATATCAGATCAACACAAGCTACTTTTCACTGGGCCTATGAGTGGTAATCTGATATGTAATATACCTTTAGGAAGAACGTTATAATGGAAGATCACATGATCTTAGTATCCAATAGCAGAGTGGGTGGGCTACTTCCCAATAAGAGTAGCCTAGAGTTCGAGTCTGTAATGTAGAAACAGGGTTTGAGTTGAAAGCACACAAGTGTAGCTGTTGAGTTCCTTTGTAAATTAATAGAATGTGTTCTACCTAAGAATTGTCTGCTGATCTTCCCTGTCAATGGTACCAACTCGGCCATCCCGAAACAAGCGTGCAGCCTGGCTCCATTAAACCAGTGACCAGGATTCAACACTGTGTACAACCCTTCTAGAAAAAAACAATTTATTTAGCACCTCAAGAACTCAGGACATCTTCACAGCCAAAAAAAACCCTTTTGAAATGTAGTCACTGCTGTAAGTCGAAAATGGCTCAACCTGAAGACAGGCATAGCGCTACTGGACTTCACAGCTGCCTATGATATAGTGTGGCACACTGGCCTGCACCTAAAGCTATCCAGAATGATTTCAATCTGGGTCAGGACAGCTGTTGAAACACTCCTTCACACCAGATGATTCAGAGTCCACTTTGGACAAGGGAGAAGTACATGGCGAAGACAGGCCAACTGATACCACAGGACTCAGTGCTAACCCCAACCCTATTCAACATGTATACCAATGACCTGCTAACAACCATGGCCCACAAGCCCATCTATGCTGATGACATCTGTTGTGCCATCCAGGCTCCAGCCTTCTGCACTCTGAAGCAATTCCTTAACAAAGACGTTACAAAGTCGACACTACTGCAGCATATGATACCTCACGTTGAATCCCTCTAAAATCATATCCAGTGTATTTGCCCTCCATAATGCCAGTGCCAAAAAAGAATTGCATATCTACATGGATGACCAGAGTCTTAAGCATGATCCCAACCCAACATACTTGGGAGTGACTCTGGATAGAACTCTGTCCTTCCGAGAACATCTGAAGAAAACAGCAGCAAAGGTCAAAACCAGAAATAACCTACTAACCAAACTTGCTGGAACTACAGAGTCTCTGCTACAACAATAACCTGCACCTCAGCACTTGCCCTATCATACTCCTCAGCAGAGTACTATGTACCTATCTGGCAGAGGTCATTGCATGCACACATCTTGTTGATGCTCAATTGAATTCAACAATGTGCATCATAACTGGAACTCTCCACTCATCACCCGTCCCTTGGCTTCCTGTCCTCGCAAACATCACTACCCTTCACATCCGACAGTTGACAAAAACCCACAAGCTGGCTGAAACCATTTGTACTGCACCTCACTTACCACTCCATGATGACCTTACCCATGTCCTGCCTTCCATCTTGATGACCCATGTGAATCAACATTCTTGAGCAAGATCTACCAGCAGACATCCTTTGGATCAAGGAATGGGAAGCACAAGAAGTCACTAACAAGTTCCTTGTGACAACACCCATCTGTTGAATAGCAGGCTTTGAACTACCAAGGGAAGCATGGTCCTTGCTAAACAGGTTCAGGACAGTCAAGGCCCAACCTCCATCCTGGGACTTTGGTACAAACTCCTTGTGCACTTTTGGAGAGACACAAACAATGCCATACATTACTGAGGAGTGTCCCCTCTACAGACTAAGTAATGGACTAATTACCTTAAACTCAGCAAATGAAGAGGCTATCGCTTGGCTTCTGGGATTTGCATTCGCTAAATAAAAAAAACTGCTGTAAAGTGGGAAACATGACAAGCAATTTGTGCAAAACCAGCTCAACCAAACACCAAGTCATAATGACCAGATCATCTGTTTCAGTGCTGCTTGTTGAGGGATACATTTTGGCCAGGATAGTGGAGAGAACCTCCCTGCACTTCTTCGAAATGTTGCCATGGGATCTGTAACATCCATCTGAGAAAGCAGACATGGCCCCGGTTTAACGTCTCACCTGAAAGATGACACCTCTGACAGTACAGCACTCCCTCAGTAAACCAAGATTTTCATACTAAAGTCACTGAGATGGGTCAGGAACATACAATCTTTGAACTCAGAGGTGAGAGTGCTGGCCACTGAGCCTTGACTGACACTGTAGTATTAGGGCATTGAGACTGTAAGGATGTAAGGATTAATGTGGGGCTGGGGCAGCCGTACCGCCCACATTGTTGATGTAGAGAGTCACATGGGTGGAAGAGTGTAGTGGTGCATCTGGTAGAAGTCAACATGAAGATAGCACCTAGTTAGGGCTATATCTTCTATATATGTATATATCTATGTGTTATTAATAAACAGTTGTTCAACCATACAAGCCTCTATTCAACCATGCAACAGGAGCTGCAGTTTCAAGACATTTAACATGTAATGAAGTCACAGCCAAACTTTCTTCACATTTTTTGAGAAAATAACAAAAATTGCAGTGGATGAGTTAACTTTGGGTTGCTTGAATCTCTTCTGTCTTTGAAAAATTCAACGGAAAATTATAGTGTGCCTAAACCTGTCCTGTTTTGTGATGTGTAGGCTTTTTGTTTTACAAATTATAGGGTGTGTAGGAGATTGAGATTCCATTACCATTATCAATTTTGAGCTTTTGTTCACCATTACATTTAAAATGTAACCCCCGCAGTGGGCCCTTTTCCCATTCTGCTTCCAAGAAGAGCTCAGGCACTAGGGAGGTAATTTCTTTTTGTTTTTATAGCCTGGAAATTACAGCTGCCAATATTAGCAAGTGAACACATGTAGCGCTTCTAGGACAGTGCTCTGTCTGCTATTTCAACACGTTTAAAATGAGCAGGTAAACTCCGCCATAAGATTTAGTCTGCTATCATCACCAAATATAGCTAGGCTCATGGGTTGCAAAATGATAAGCAAATGCTAGAAGACTTTTTTTGTTGGTGTTTTGCCAAAACTGTAAACATGGTGGTGATTTAATGGAGCCTGCCAGAGCAGGTGAGGTGACAGGTGGGCCCGGATAATCGTCGAGGAGGACACGCATCCCATTCCCAATGGTGGGAAAACTGACTTCCATTAAGTCAGCAGTAGGAATGAGTCAATATGGGATGGCTGCCCGTTGGCTAATTAGGTCCATTATTGAGCCATGAAAGATCATTATCCCTGAGCCCACTGGGATTTTGTGGTGGCTCGGGGATTCTCGCTAACTCAAATGGGTTTCCAATGCCTCTCGAAGGCCATCCACAAACCCTATCACGTTTGCCAGCAACCTCCAAGTAGGTTCCCTCTTTCAAAGGCACTTAGTGCCAATCGAGAGACCAGGAAGTGGTGTGCAAGCATTTTTGCCACTCCCCATCCCGTACTTGCATCCAAACCCCTCCCTACTCTCTGCAATCTCCAACCCACCCCATTCACCTCCCTCCAGGGATCCCTTGGTGATCATTAGTGAAGGCCTTACTATATTATTGGGAGCAGCCACTACTCCTGGTAGTGCTGCCTGTAATGTAGAGCTGCTGGGCTCTGATTGACCAGCAGCTCTTGCTGGGCTGGATTTCCACCTCTGGGTTCCTCAATTCTGGGGAAGACTCAGAATTGGCCAGTTAAGTACCTAATAGGCACTTAATTCGATCGGGCCTCACCGCCTCCCTCCCCCACCCAAATGTCATTGGCTCTCCAACTAGTGGATGGGACCCCAGTCAAGAAAATTAAACCGAGCCCCTTGTTCTGTTATCAAGTGCAACTCAGGCAACCTCACAGTCTATTGCAAATACTCTACTTCTTCAATGTATTTGAGGTCAGATAGTAGATGGGCACTAACAGACAGGGTAAGAATGAGGATGCTGGCATTGGCAGAGTTGTGATCCCACATCATAATTGAGTCACCATTTCAATATAGAAGCTTGAAAGTTTCACTTGAACTACACCATCACCTAAGACATTGTTAGTTCTGTCACGGATGCTTTAAAAGGTGTTTCCCCAAAGTTGCCCATGAACAATGTATTTGTATGTGGGTGTGTATTTTTTTTAACCCCTGGAGTGAGAAATTCCATTTGAAATACCCAGTAGCAAATCCTACTTCAGAAATGATAAAGTTATTAACATATACACACACACAAAGTTTAGTTACAAATGAAGATAAAATGATATTTACAAAAAAATGAATCAGTTTAGTTCAAATTGGGTGCAGGCCTGATATTTTTGAAGTCAAGACCTTGTGTTGTCTGAAATGAAGGTTTTGAAATTGTAGAATTGTCTCTGCTGCTGTGATGGCTTCCACTGTCGAATTGCCAGCTTAGCAGGTGAAATCAGTTTTACAGAGAGAAGAGAAGGTTCCTTTCTTCTCGTTCTGCAGGTGTGGCACTTTCAAACTGCCTAGTTACTTACAGCAGAAGCCGTGGCTGTTTCTAGAAGCCTTTCTCTGCCTCTCCCTGGGTTGAAGCTTCTTTAAGGTGGTTCTCTGGGGATTTCTCAGCTCCCTGCCCTTTTCAGTGCTTTTTGCAGGTAAGCTAAATGGCCACTATTATCATGTGAGCTGTACAAAGTGCCAAGACATCTCCCAAATAAGGCAATGACACTTTAAACTGCACTTCTCCCACCTGTAATTCTGAGCTTTGCTGGCCAAGGCACAATTTGTATTCTCACAATGAGGTGTCAAGAAAACTTTGTTATCTCCTTCATGAGACCGCAGTGAACCATAAGTAACCAGGATTGTCTTTTGCCCGTTCGGAAGAGGAGGCCCAGTTTGGAATCCACAACTCTGTCTGGTAACTTGGAAACATTTGGAAGCAGCCTTTAAACTTAGTCCAAGGTTTTTTATTTTAAATGTAATTTTTAAAACAGTTTTCTAAAGATTTGTAATATAACTGCACACCATCACAGCTCTTAAAATGTAGCATCTTCTCAGGGGTAATTAAGGACGAGCAACAAATGCTGGCCTTGCCAGTGGCACTCACACTTGTGGTTTAAGCATGGAGTGATAGTAATATACCTTCCTTCATCAGGGTTGCACATGAAAATCATGGACAGGCAAAAAAAAAAAAATCTGGCCCATCAAGTCTTCCTTCATAAATTGTATTTCCATTGCTTTTCACAGTTTCCTTATGTGGCTTTCAGGAACAGCATCACCTCTCGGGGTGAGAGAAGGAAATGATTTTTGAAAGTAACAAATGGAACGACAAGCTTAAGAACAGTACTCTTACAAGGTTATGTGAATCCCGGCTATGCTCCGATCTCTAGCTTAAATGCACTATTGATCTGATGGCAAGAACCGTTTATTGCTGCTTTTGTAGATTCTGTCAGGTAGGTGGGAACATCACATCGCATTCAGGGATTTTGGGATTGAGTCCCCTCATCTCTGTGGAACAGATGTGAAGACAAGTGAGGTAAAAAAAAAGATGAAAGAAAAAGACGATAACGCATAAAAATATATCTCAACGCAATTAGAGCTGACATCCAAATATTAAATTTAAAGATTTCATGTGTATTGGCTAATCCTTTCTCATTAAGAAACCAAGAAGCATTAGCCAATACCATTAAAGGAAAACTCCAGACTACTGATAATAAATCTTTAATATGCAGAGGTAGTTGCTGTAATATCCTATTCAATCACTATTATGGGGTGAATTTTTCTTCTTCCAATTTTAATTTTAAAACAGGCATCAACACTGTCATTTTCCACCCTCTGTGATGTAGCTAATGCAATTATATTGTTTTGTTTATTTATTAAAAAATATATAATGTTATCTCCCTCCTTCATGTCCTCTCATGTCATTTTCTATTTCCTGGCTGAGAGAGGACAAGCAGACGATTTCCTTGGAGCCCTTTGCTTTAGCCTTTTCCACAGATTGCTTGGATGTTTGTAAGATGTGACTTCCTGTCAGGCTTCCTCTGAGCATATCCCACTGATGGCTGGAAATCAATGTACAATTCCCAATTTTACTGCTCCAGCTACAATTACAATTTTGCTTCTCATACCTTAAGCCTTGGTTCTGTTCAGTGGAAGTCACCATTAGACAGGCATACTAAAGAGTCACAATAACATAAAGTGGGCAGTACAAGTGTGGAGCAAAGTGCTTGAAACCTGTTTGGAGATCAGCTCGAGCAAGTGGCCTGCTGACTTAATTCTTTATTGATAAAAACAGAAAATTCTGGAAATACACAGCAGATCAGGCAGCACCAGGCAAGCGAGGGTAAGAGTGACTACCTTTGACATCAAGGCAACATTTGACCGCCATTATCTCGAGGGCAATTGAAGATGCAGCAACAAAAAATGCCGGCCCTGCCAGTGATGCTCACATCCTATGAAAGAATTTTTTACAAATCCGTGGAGACAAAAACATAGTTAACTTTTCTGGTTGACCTTTCATCAGAACTGGAAAATGTTAGTGATATACCTGGTTTTAAGCAAGGACAGAGACAAGGAAAGGTGAGATGGGAGGAAAAGGTCTGTTAGGGTCAATGGCAGGAGTGAAGATGACACGTGGGTATGACGGAGCAAGGCAAAAAGGGTGGTAGAGGGACAAGTACAGGAAGCAAGTAAGAGAGCAAGCAAGAATGAAAGAAAGAAAGAAAGAAAGAGAGAGAATGAGAGAAAGAGAGAGAGAGAGATAAAGAGAGAGAGAAAGAGAAGAAGAGAAAAAGAGGAAAAGAGAAAGAGAGAGAGAAAGAAAGAAGAAATAAATAAATAAACAAATAAATAAATAGATAAACAATTACATACATACATACCCGGAGTATTGTGTGCATTTTTAGTCTCCTTACTTAAGAAAGGATATACTTGCCATAGAGGGAATACAGCATAGGTTCACCAGACTGATTCTTGGGATGGCAGGACTGTTGTATGAAGAGAGATTGGGCCGAATAGACCTCTATTCACTGGTGTTTACAAGAATGAGAGGAAATCTCATTGAAATGTATAAAATGCTGACAGGGATGGACAGACTGGATGCAGGGATGATGTTTCCTCTGGCTGGGGGGGAGGGGGGGTGGTGGGTGGAGTTCTAGAACAAGGGGTCATTGTCTCAGGAAACTGGTAGGCCATTTAGGACTGAGATGAGGAGAAATTTCTTCACTCAGAGGGAATTCTCTACCACAGAAGGCTGTGGAGGCCAAGTCACTGAACATATTTAAGAAGGAAATAGATAGATTTCTGTCAGGAGGTATAGGGGGAGAGTGACAGTACTGTATTGGGATAGAGAATCAGCCATGATCATATTGAATGGTGGAGCAGGTTCAAAGGACTGAATGACCAACTCCTGCTCCTATTTTTTATGTTTCTATGTTCCTATGAGCTACGGCTGACACACAAGAAGCATTGAAATATCTGATCAAGGCTCCTCTGACAGGATCTTCCAAACAAACAAAAGGTGGCACTATAGGGGTATAAATGGCAACAGCAAAACCATTACCAGCCCCTTCTGACCACCCCCTCCTAAAAAGGAGCAGTGGTTATAATCTGAAATTGTTGAACTCAATATTGAGGCTGTATGGAAGGCTGTAAAGTGCCTTCCTCATTAATACTGACATTTAACAAGTACATAGATTCTGGTGGACAGAGATGGGGGGCTGGGGGGCACATGTGTTGAAATGAATGAACTGAGAACTCTGTTTTACCTGGAGGCACCAATACAAATATAAGGGTAGAAATTACCATCAGTGATGTTAGGGAACCTATAATTAGGGGCATGGTTCATGATTGTCACTGCTCCCATCCCAATGCATATTATACTAACTCCCTCTATGTGTGATTTTTAAAAAATATTTCTGGAACCTTGTGTTCTCGCTAGTGGCAAGATTGGCGACAGAAGGGGCATTTACCTAGGTGGCATACCCGAACCCTGGCCCCTTTCCGCCTCTGCCAGAATTAAATTCTGGGTGGGAAGACCATGTTTGACCTACCCATCCCGCTGCCAATTGAGGTATTAGCCCAGCTGTAGGCAGGCCTGTCACCATGTGGAGGGCACGACAGGGAAAACTGTACAGCCAGCTTGTCACCACCAGGGGGCTGGTGGTTGGGGCCTCAAAGGCACTCAGTGCTTGATCAAGGGACTGGACATTGGAAACTGGGGTGGGGGGATGGGTGGTCCACTGAGAGCCACCCTCTGCTTTTGCTGCCAACCTCAACCCACAACCCCCACCCTCTAAAACTACTGCCCCCCTCCACATAAATTATCTGGGGCCTTGGTCGCTTTGCCAATCCTGGGAGTCCAGTGCCTGTCCTTCCAGCAGCAGCCACAACCTCTCCAGTGGCGCTGCTGAGCACAACAGCCAACTTCTGATTGTCTGGCAGCTCTTGGTAGAAGTGACCCCCTACCTTACTGTCACCACCACCCCCACCCCCCAGAGTCACAATTCCAGGAGAAGGCTCACCGGTGACCTTACCACTGCCTCATTGGTGTGTGGTTTAGCGGGAGTTCCCTAAAAGAGCCAGCGCGGGTCTCTTGCTTGCTCTCCAGCTGGAGGGTGAGACTCCCAACACCTCAACAAGACTTCGCCCTGTAACTGGACTAAGAAAAGTGTACACAAACATTTAAGAAAAACACGTTTAGTTCTTGTACAGGAACATAATTAAGTTGAAAAACTGCCTCAGCCCCCTAACAGATCAATGCTCTTTAAATCGATATGTTAAATAGGTTAATGACTATTAAAGAAAGGAACTTGGTATGAACATGTCAAGCTTTCACATCATATTGCTGGTAGTAATTTCTATCCCAATATGATTTAATTCTTAATTATTTATGGTAACTATGTGCATTGGTGCATTGCAATTTTTTCATTGCTGATAACATCAATATTCATCCAATAGAATGATGTGTTTTGTACTGAGATCTGATTTGAGGGAAAAAGCCCCTGTATTTGCATTAGAATTCACTTTCTTGAACACGTTATAAGAATGCTGGCATCAAACAGCTGCCGTATATCTTATAGTCATTTTATATTCACAGTTATACAATAATGATTGCATTGATTTGAGTACTTTTTAACGCCAAAGTGTCTCGGGAGATTCACAAAATAAATTTTGAGGTGTAGTGGCTGTTTAAGAGGCAAGAGCCAAAATATAAAGAAAGAAACTCTGCTGTTTTTTTTAATTCTTTGTGGGCATTGCTGGCAAGGCCAGCGTTGGTGCCCATCCCTAATTGCCCTCAAACTGAGTGGCATGATAAGCTATTGCAGGAGACAGTTAAGAGTCAACCACATTACTGTGGGTCTGGAGTCACATGCAGGCCAGACACAAGGGTGGCAGATTCCCTTCCCCCTAAAGGGGCATTAGTGAACCTGATGGATTTTTAATGACAATCAATGATAGTTTCATAGTCACTATAACTGAGATTTGCTTTCAATTCTGGATTTTATTAATTGAATTTAAACTCCACCAACTGCCATGGTGGGATTTAAACCAATGACCCCAGAGTATTAACCTTATGGTTTTCAGGATTACTAGTTCAGTGGCGTTACCACTACACCATCATCCTTCCAGTTGCTAAGGGCAAAATGAACCATTTTGTACAAGATGTGCCTTTGTCTTGCGTAGGTCAATGAAGAGGGTTTGATGGGTGAATGGAATGTTTGTGTGGGACTTATTGTCAGGCAGCAATACAATAAATACATCTGCTAGAAGTCTGAGTTCGTGTGGGCACTGGCTTCTGATGTACAGGTCAAAGGCACTCTGGTACCCATGGCAGCAGTTTGCAACTTCAAAACTCGATGGAATAAAATTTCTAAGTTCCCAATCTCCCTTTGTAAATTCAGCCTGGAGAAATGGCTGTTTAGTGGCAAACATTAAGGCAGGAGGTTGGGTGAACCTCTGTGAAAATTCTAACCCTGCATGGGCAAGATTATATAATTATACCATCATCTGAACTGCTGGACAAATGACTTAATGAGCTCTTCCATGACTATTCCATGGCTCAGCAACTGTACTCACTGAGGCAGCTGAGTTTTATTGATTGGGAAGATACCAAATGTGAGCTCTGGTTCAGCTGAACACAACTGGGGCAGAAATAAGGGCAATTGTTGGCAGCACTGCTGGGTTGGTGAGGGGAAATTATTTTACTGCGATCCCTGCAAGAAGGCACATTTAGCAAGTTATGTGAATGGAAACATTTGGCTCATACTGAGCCAGAAGAGAGATTAGGGGCAGTAACCAGAATCTTGGTCAGAGAGAGAACTTGAGGAGGTGTTTAAAAGTGAAGAGATGTACAAAGAGATTCACTGAGATCATTCCTTTGTTCATTAGCTCTCACAGCTCTACCCACCCTCCACAGCTGTATACCCCACCCCCACATCTTTACACCCCAAGAGCACTAGTCCACTTTACAGCTCTACCACCACACTGTTCCATCCCCCTGTCATACCTCTACCTCCTATACCTCTAATAGCTTGAACCCCCCCATTGTTCTACCCCCTACAGCTCTCACAGTTCTACCCCCCCCCCCCCACCAACTCTACCCCCCCACCCCCAACAGCTCCCACAGCTCTACCCCCCATTGTTCTCACAGCTCTACCCTCCTTACAACTCTCACAGCCATACCTCCAACCGGTAGTACTACAACCCAACGGTTCTCACAGTTATACCCCTCCACAGCTCTACCACCACTACCCCCACAGCTTTGTTCCCCTAATGGGCTCACAGCACTACCCCCAACACAGCTCTCACACCTCTACCCCTCCACAGCTCTACCCCTCTACAGCTCTATCCCCTCAATGCTCTCATAGCTCTATGCCCCCTACAACACTCACAGCACTAAATCTACCCCCCCCAGCTCCACACGCTACAGCCACACACCCCCCCCAACCTGAGCTCTATGACTCCCCACAGCTCTACCCACCCCCACAGCTTACCATTCCCATCTTCCATAGCTTCCCCAAATACCCATCCTGCTCTCACTCTGGGGGTCAGGCCAATTCTTCAGTATTAACATAGGGTGGCAGTGGGAAAGAGTTTGGGAAGCATTGCACTAGAATTCCCTCCCTAAACCTCCCTGCCTTGCTACCTGTCTCTATTCCTTATATCTCTACTTGGCCCAGCATCAAATTTTGTTCAATAAACAATCTTGCGAAGTGTCTTGCAATGCTATCACTACATGAAAAGCACTATATATCTGTGGATGTTGTTGTTAACTCAGGTGCCTGAGAGTACTGGAAGGCTTCATCTGATCTTACTCACATTGGAATAACTGAGAGTCCCACTGATAGCTGGGAGGCATTCCTCCTGATCCTGTGAAGATTTAAAACTTGCCAAAAAAATTAAAAGAAAGGATCGTAGATACGTGTTGAATTCTTGACCAATTAGGAGCAGTCACAAGACCATTTACACAAATGTTTAAATGGACTTTTAACACAGCACAATTATTTCAGGATATCACACTCGGCAATGATGCCACAGAGATGTAACTCTAAGATCTTAATAGTCAGAGACTCTCACCTGTTATCTCCCTCAGTGCTGAAACTATTTGAGACATTTTATGCTCTGTTGTGAGCAAGAATTTTATTCACTTCACCCTTGTGAAAAATAATAAGACAAAACGAATGCTAAAGGAGGGACAAAAGATATGTTCAGTTGGGAGAAAAAGCTAGTCAGTGGCCTGGGAAGGTAAAAGAACAGCAATCGCTCAGACCTGGCGCTGAATTTTCCCATCCCAATGGAGATGGGTTTGGATGCAGAGGGCTGGGAAAGTAGGGTGACACCGCATCAGGGTGATACCCAATGCCTTCCCACATCTGGGTGAATTTCTCACTGGCTCCAAGGAGGCAGACAGCCAATTACGGGTCACTTTCCAAAGGCAGCAGTAGTTTACCACCACTGAGAGCACCTCCTTGTTGAGGCGCCATCGCAATTGCCTTTCCGTCTCAGCCACGCCCACCTCTCCGAGCGGGATTGTGAGCCACCCTCTGCTGTGGGCACTTTGATTGGGCTCCTCAACTCAGGAACCCACCTGCCATCCATAATAGGATGGTGAACGTGGCCAGTTAGTGCAGGCCGCCTCCTGGTAGTTTACACCAGTGGGCGCTCTGATGGCGTGCATGGGCTCTGGATCCCCATATAGTCCTGATGCCTGCCAGAAAGGTTTGCCCCTGGTGTCAGTCATGGCTCGGTTGAAAGCACACTTGCATCTGAATCATTATCATTGTGGTTTCAAGATCCGCTTCAGAGATTTGAGCCTAAATAGGCCTAAATTTTTCACAAAGGCAGGGGTGCAATTCCTTACCTGAAACATTGGGGCCCGCTCAGTTCCACAGGGCCAGGAAACCATGACCTAATTTTCTGGCCATCAGGCTGTCAAGTGGCTCAGCTCGTGGAAGGTGTCCTGCCTCCTTCAGGCCATAAGCTGCAATATTGGGGTTATGTTACACAGTCAGAGGTGCTGTCTTTCAGGTGAAATGATAGTCTGTGCTCTCTCAGGTGGATGTAACAGATCCCACAGTACTGTTCTAAAGAGCAATGGAGTTCTCCCCAGTGTACTGGTCAATATTTATTTATCAACAAACAGATTATCTGATCTGTTATGAGGATGTGCTTTTAAAAAATATATACAATTTCTATTTCTTCTTTTTCTGGCTGGATTTTAAAAAACAATAAACTATAAGCCTATTAAAACAATGGAGGACTGCTACAATATACATACTTGCATTCCACCAAGTGGGATGAAAAGAAACAGATACTCACCACCACCCCCCGGGAGCATAAAATACTCCATCTCCTGTTGACTTTTACACTATTCTGAAACTTTTTAAAAACTTCTGAGATGAGAAATCAAGATGTAATTTTACCTGTTCTAAAAACAAGACAGCAGCAAGTGTGGATTAATCGAAATTCTCCGGAATGTGCAGCCAGCAGGACTTTAAGACAAGCATGTGAAATGTTTACCAAGCATATGATAGACTCAGCAGCAAATGCAGGGAGGAATCAGCTTGTGATTGGCTGAATAGCTTCACTCACACTTTTCAAATAGCAGAGCAGTCAGCCTATCAAGTGTTGTCTTCGTTGAAGTCAGCTTGGTCCAATTGCGATACAGACCTGGGACATTCAGGTCGGTATAGTTCAGTGGTGTACACCAGGGAATTTGAGTTCTTTCAATCCATGTGGTCCACTGAGACACTCCGACTTCTCCTTAATGTGGGAATGAATCCCCATAAATGACTGTGAAGCAGCAGCCAAGGAGAATTAATTGTTATCCACTGACACTGCAGTGTCTCAAGGTACGTGATGTACTTATTTTTGCTTGTTTACGAGCCTGTAATTTCACATTGAAAATGAAAACATTACACAAGATCCTGACAAAGACTCCAGTCTCTTCATAAAAAAAAGAGGTAAACTTGGATTTCAACAAGGCAATTATTCATACAGGCATGTCTTTTTACAAGTGAAGAAGCACTTATTAATTTGTGTATTTTCTTGATTTTGGCCTTTGGATCTGGGGGGAATGGGGGGGTGGGGGTGGGGGTGCGGGGTGGGTCCCAGGGTGGGTGGTGGGGTCCAAAAATGAAGCTGATGTAGCTGAGCACAGAGCCCACAAACTGTAAATCCTCCACTGTCTCTGACTAATTCTTTATAATCTGAAAGTGTACATAGTGAGACTCCTGCAGTATTGGCAAAGCACATCCTCCCTAAATTCATACCCAAAAGAACCCTGTTATAGTCAGATGAAAGCAAAATACTGTGGATGCTGGAAGTCTGAAATAAAAACAATAAAAATAAAAAATGCTGGAAAGACTCAGCAGGTCTGTCAGCATCTGTGGCGAGAGAAACCTTTGAGTCTGTATGACTCTTCTTCAGAACTGGAGTGGTAGAATAGGCGTGTCATTTTTATCCCTCCTCATTATCACATTGCTATATGCATAATGACTGCCACATCTCCTACGACACTTCAGAAGTATGGAACTTCATTGGTTGTAAAGCATTTTGTGATTTCTTGCAAGTCCTGTCCTTTATTCTGATGCAGAAATAAAACAGAGAAAGAAACAAGAATTATTGCACAAGTTGTGACAAACATACAAAAAAATCAAGGGTTACTGTTTTCTTTGGGGAAAGAATCCATCAGTGTTGCAGAGCATCAATCTTTGCACTCATGAAATCTCTTTGGCCCAGTCTAATGGGATTTTCTAAGGTCACATATGGAGGGCAAGCTTCCTTCATGAGTTGGGCATGTGGGAGCTCACAGTCAGTGGGCAACAGGAAATATAGCTGTAATTATTATTTAAAGGGCCTATGACAGATAAAAACTGTCATATTTCAAATCATACACCATTTTGGTGGTCACTTTGATTTATCTCAGCTGTATCATGAATCAGGAATAAAGAAAGTCACCATGTTCTCTTAGGTGTTGTCCTTGCTGTCAGACTTGTCCTTTAAATGACCTGTGTTGTAGGTTGATTAATGAAAGGTGTCCTGTCTGAAACCATAGAAGTTGGATTTCACTTGCATCAATCTTCCCATTGATGAAGTAGCAATAGTTCATGAAGATAATGCGGTTGTGAACAGGGGGCTGTTGGTCATTTAATTGACATCATTGATATCCTGGATGACAGAAAGTCCTGCCATGTGAAAATATTATGTAGAAGCGGTACAGTAGTGGAGAGATTATTTTACTGGGCTAACAATCCAGAGAATGTGAGTTAAAATTCAATCTTGGCACTTTGAGAATTTGAATTCTGGAGATCTGTAAATAAAAATGGAAATCAAGTGACCCCAAAACTGTTAGATTGTCATTAAAAACCTAACCTGTTCACTTAATGCATTTAGGGAATGTCTTTGCCCAGCCTGGCCTATGTGTGATTCCCATTCCACACTAATATTAAATGCACTCTGAAGTGACCCAGCAAGCCATTTTCTTTGGGCACTTAGGGATGGGCAATAAATGCTGGTCATGTCAACGACGCCTGTATCTTAAAAGTGAATTTTTAAAAAAACTCTCATTCTAATGGCAGCAAGTATATGTTAATAAAGTTTTTGTGTTTCTGGCAAGAATCAGGGAATTGCAACTGTATTTATAAAAATCTCATTTTTTGGTGAATTAGTACTAAATTGAAGCTTTCACCCATTTTCAGTGAGAACTCCTAAAGCTTCCTTTTATGTCTTCTGATCAAGTTGTGTTTGGGTTTTTACTCACACCCGCTGCCACCATGTTATGTCTTCTTGTTCCCAGAATTCAAAATAATCACACATTTTAAATTCAAAATGCTGAAGTTTCATCAATTATGTTTCTTGCAGCTTACCATGTGGCTATTGGACTGATACATTGTTGCTCAGCACCTGACTGTATTGCAGCAGTAAATGTGGCATCCTGGATGTACATTCGTCTAATAATTAGTTTCAAACTTTTTATGAGTAATATGACAGTATAACACTCCTCTTTCTTAAAAAAAATATATAACACCTCTATATATCAATATAACTATTCCAATCATTCATTTTTTTTTTACAATGGCTAGGACTTTCCAGTCCTGACTGCAGCATGGCCAGGACCGGAAAATTTGGAAAGCAACCAAAATTTCTTTGACTTTGGGTGGGAATTTATGGTCCCGCTACCCGCCCATTATGCTTAAACTAAAGAATATTAACTATCGGCTTTTATAAATAGACTGAACACCTTAAGAACCTTTCTTAGCTTATTTTCTTTTCTCAAAAAATGTCATTCACAGAGTTGTTTGGGTGGTAAAATTTTGTGCCTCTTCCTCTGAGCAAAATCGGCATGCTGCGGTTGGTCTTTGGCCTGGCAGTACTCCTCCTCCAGCTCTGCAGTACGGTTCTGCAACATTGGTTTCTCTTCCAAGCACTTTACCTGCCCGTCTTCCACCAGTTTTTCAGTTTCCTGCTGAGCCCACCCTGCTTCACTTCTTGCATTCATATTCCCTCTTTTAAACTCTCCAGCATTTCTCACAGTTTGTTATTGTTCTCCAGTAAATCACTGTCCAACTCTGACATAGCATTAAGCTGCATCTGCAGTTCACTAACATACACATTGGGGTTCTTCCAGTTCCACACGCTATAAGATTGGCCTTATCGGCATCCTTGTAAATAGGGCCCGAGCCTTTGCTCACCATACAAGCTTAATGCTGAAATAGGGCACATCAAAGGCATCCTGCAGGATAATGATAATAATAATAACAATAATGATCAGATCATTTGGCGCTGTATATCACATAATCTCATGAACGGGCCTAAGGCCACCACTTTCGGCCCTGAAAAATGCCCAATCTACTTCAGATTACCCTGGAATGACAAGGTCTCTCAAAAATTTGAGTAACAGGCAAAACTAGCTGTTTCACGCTGCTGCTGTGCAGTGGCAATGGGAGTGGTGTTCACCACTAACAGGATGCTGCCATCACCCCCTTCTATTTGCAACACATGCTGTTGAAGTTTTAGTCTAATGTTTAGGAACTCCTTCTTGAATGCCTCCTTTGCTAACCATACAGCTTGCAGTTTCTCTTGTAAGTGCTCCATCCTGCTGATCTTGAATTTTGAGCAGGTTCCTACAACAGGCTTCAGGACCCTGACTTCCAGACACTTCATCAATGTTCATTATAAAGCTATTAAATCTATGATGTGCTTACAATCTCTACTGATCACACCTCTCTAACTGAGAGATGGACAGATTGCTATCCACTTTGTGCCTTGCCCAGCCACTGTTAGCCTGGCAATGGAGTGGGTAAAGGAGAATTAGAATTCAGTTAATCCTATTTCCTATTTGTTTATAGCAAAATCCACAAGGCAGCCTTTAAGGAAAATGGTTGTCAAGCTGAGCTGTTGGCATAATAATCCTCCGGAACATACGTGCTACAGAAACAGTCTGGTTGTACAGATTTCACGGCTGCCAGTAGGACTGTTAATGTTGTTGGGCATTCATGTAAACTGATGCTGAATATTTCTCACTCTTTTCTTTGCTTGCCATTTTTCTTTCAGGTTTCAGAACCAAGGGAGACTGAAGCATGTCTTGTCAAAGCAAACTGGTCTTATCAGTCTTGTAGCTTGTTCCATCAACCCATGCTTGATGGTTTCAAGCAGGAGACCCCAGAATGGGCTTCATTTCATCATTTGAGTGGGCTGCCAGAGCCTATCTTTCTCCAAGGCAAGCTGGCCCATTACAAGTAGCTACCTTTTCGCCCACTTTTCTCATCAGTGGGAAGGGGATCAATTGCAGGTCAGCTGCGGTCCTCAGGAGTGCTGTGGAGCTGGGAGGAATGTTTCAGCTCCTCCTGGCTTGACAACAACCCTTAACAATTTTATTACTTTTCATTTTGATGTTGGCTACTGATTAGCCACATCCATGTTCGGAAACTGGGAACAGAGCAGGCTCAACACTAGATCTGCTCAAAGCAGCCAATTCGTCACAGGGGAGTTAAAACAGAAGCTAGGTCCCTCATCAGTATCATCCACAAGTATTCTGGCTTAATGTGCAAGATAACTTCTTTTCTGTTAAATTGGACCATGACTGGGACCTCAGATTTCTCTTCCCCAATCTATTGGTTGCACTCAGGTGCCAGTCTTCAGCCATTTTGATTCACTCCACGTGACATCAAGAAATGATGAAGGCACTGGATACTGCTAAGGTTAATCCTTGACATCCTAAGTGGATGATTCATCTCGGTCACCTCTGGAGGTCCCCAGCATCACAGATGCCAGTCTTCAGCCAATTCAATTCACTCCACAGGATAACAAGAAATTGCTGAAGGCACAAGATACTGCAAAGGCTATGGGCCCTGACAATATTCCGGCAATAGTACTGAATACTTATGCTCCAGAACTTGCTGCGCCCCTAGCCAAGCTGTTCCAGTACAGGCATCTACCCAGCTAAGTGGAAAATTGCCCAGGTATGTCCTGTACACAAAAAGCAGGATAAATCCAAACCGGCTAATTACTGTCCCATCAGTCTATTCTCAATCATCAGTAAAATGATGGAAGGGGTCATCAACGATGCTATCAAGCGGCACTTACTCAGCAATAACCTGCTCACTGACACTCAGTTTAGGTTCCGCCAGGGTCACTCAGCTCCTAACCACATTACAGCCTTGGTTCAAACACAGGCAAAAGAGCTGAACTCCCAAGGTGAGGTAAGAGTGAATACCCTTAACAATAAGGTACCATTTGATCGAGTGTAGCATCAAGGAGCCCTAGCAAAACTGGAGCCAATGGGAATCAGGAGAAAACTCTCCGCTAATTGGAGTCTTATCTAGCACAAAGGAAGATGGGTGTGGCTGTTGGAGGTCAGTCATCTCAGGTCCAGGATTTCACTGCAGGAGTTCCTCAGGGTAGTGCCTTGGCCCAACCATCTTCAGCTGCTTCATCAATGTCCTTCCTTCCATCATAAGGTCAGAAGTAGGGATGTTCACTGATGATTGCACAATGTTCAGCACCACTCACGACTCCTCAGATACTAGAGACATCCGTGCCCATATGAAGCAAGACCTGGACAACATTCAGACTTAGGGTGATAAATGGCAAGTAACATTGGCGCCACACAAGTGCAAGGCAATGACTAACTCCAATAACAGAGAACCGAACTATTGCCCCTTGATTTTCAATGACATTACTATTGCTAAACTCCACAATATCCACAAGTTGGGTCTTACCTTTCACCAGAATGTGAACTGGACCAGCATTATAAATACTGTGGCTACAAGCGCAGGGCAGAAGCTGGGAATTCTGCAGTGAATAACTCGCCTCCGGAATCCCCAAAACCTGCCCACCATCTACAAGACACAAGTTAGGAGTGTGATGGAATACTCCTCACTTGCCGGATGAGCGCAGCTCCAACAACACTCAAAAATCTCAACATCTAGAACAAAGCAGCCCACTTGATTGGGACGCCAGCACCACTCCCTCCACCACTGACACACAGTAGCAGCAGCGTGTACTATCTACAAGATGCACTGCAGCAAATTGCCAAGGTTCCAAATCCATGACCACTACCATCAAGAAGGACAAGGGCAGCAGAAGCATGGGAACAACACCATCTGCAAGTTTCCCTCTAAACCACACACCATCCTGACTTGGAAATATATCGCTATTCCTTCACTGTTGCTGGGTTCAAATCCTACTCCCTTCCTAACAGCACTGTGGGTATACCTACACCACATGGACTGCGGCGGTTCAAGAAGGCAGCTCACCACCGCCTTCTCAAGGACAAGCAAGGATGGGCAATTAATGCTGGCCTAGCCAGCAATGTCGATGTCCTATGAAAGAAAAAAAAAATCTTGCTTCTGAGTCAAAAGGCTGTGGGCTCAAGTTCCATTCCAGCACTTAAGCACAACAATCCAGGCTGATACTCCCATGCAGTACTGAGGGAGTGCAACGCTGTCACAGGTGTTGGGTATTAAGCCGAGGCCCAGTCTACTGAGGCTTTGGGGTGTCGGGAGATGAGTTACTCACCACAGGATTCACAGCCTCTGACCTGCTCTTGTAGCCACAATATTTATATAACTAGTTCAGTTCAGCTTGAATGGAGAAGATTGCAACCTTGGGAACCAACCTTCCTCCCTTCCCTCCTCCATCCTTCCTTCCTCCCTTTCCTCCCTTTCTCCCTCCTCTCTCCTTTCCTTCCTCCCTCCCTCCCTCCACAGAGGTGGGCAGGCAATTAGTTCAATTAAGGACCCACTTAGCAGCCATTTTGTGCCGGCATCAGTATTATACTGATGTTGGAATGGCCCCCCTCTCCCGCTGTGTGCTGAAGCTCCTGGCTCAGTTGAGGAAGCCTCCTGGCAGCTGGCTAGGGAGGTGCACCAAAACCAGAGGCTCCATATCCCAATGAACGGCCATTTGTTAATAGTCATGCGGAAGGGTATCCCCTCTAACCTGATGGCCCTTCTGACCTCATTAATTGCTGAATTCTAGGCATGCAGGCAACAGCACCTCCATGTCTCCTGCCTGCTTCAGCAGTGCCCTGCACCTCTCCGATCTGACATCGCTGTGGGCCCTCAGATTGAGCTTGCAGCCTCAGGAACCTGCCTGCAGTCCTTAATGGAACAATGAGTGCGTGAGTGGTCAATTAGCAGGCTGCGTCCTGAAAGGTGGCACCAGTGAGCCTGTTAATGAGATTGGTGGGCCGCCATGCGGACCTGTTGACAGGGTCCCAACACCTAGCGGAAAATCCAGCCTTTGGATTCTATGTAAATTACGATGAGGAACCTGAATTGGTTACTGACAGAACACAATAGCTGTATAAATGAACCAATGCTATTTTATAATACTGGTAGGAATATGAATATTTTGTACGATTTATACATTATTATGATGTATACTGTACAATATTAATTCAGTTTCAAGTTTGCTTGTTGCAATCATTAACTTACAGAAATTGGATTTCCAAGCCATTGTCCTTGTTTTTTAATGTCAGGACATGTGTATAAAGCACTCTCATGATATCAGACCTTCCATATTGGTGGAGCAACTAAAGACTGGAACCATCTGTTCTGTATCTGACTATAGTCTCCCAGGTCCTACAATGTGTTTTACTGCCATAAGTGGGAAAGGGCAGTGACAAGACTAGCCAACTATGTCCTGTAGGCTGACTTCCAGAATTTAAATAAAGCTGCAAGATCCAAGCTGTTTAAAGCAGCAGAAAAGGTACTAGTTAATGAAAATTCAGCCAATAACTTAGAAGATTCTCCATACAGATACATAACATACTGGGGCTTTAATATCTTCTGTTCACAGATTTTACCAACAAAAATATGAATAGAAAGTTGGAACACTTTTTATATCCGCATCAACATTTTATGGCTAAAATTAATAAGCAGAGTTGATAGGCCATGCCAGCTGAATAATTGGCTTACTACTAAATGGTTGGGACATTTTTTTCAGTAATATGTCAGTGTAAATCTCCACAATTTTCTGTCGAACTGAATCCAGTAGTGAGTCAGAAGAGGAGCACAGTGAGGAGAACGTGGGAGGCATGGGGGCAGACCTCTGTATCCTTCAGGGAAGCAGGGACACCAGGGATGCATCGATCCAACAATCCTTCAGCTAGGCTGCCAAAGGTCTGCTTCCATCTCATGCCAGGGCTGCTGCCTCCATCTAGGACATCTGAAATGACTCTTTCATTTGAACCCAAAGCCCACTCAGTGCCTCTGCAATAAAGTTTAGAGCCACTCACGTCCAGCATTAGGTACTGGTATACCCTGCACCAAAAAAAAAGCTGAAGTATACTCAGGCCATTATGACAAAAGCAAAATATATGTAATTTTCAAACTCAAAACAAATTAACATTACCACCTCTGGTGTTCATTTCCACACCAGTAAACATTTAAACAAAACATTATAGAACAGAAGATCACCTGCGAACAGTCCCTCTTATGCTCATGGTGCCTTAGACTTACATTTTCGGATGCTGTGTCTTGATGCCCCCACCTCACTGGCAGCGGCATTGGAGACAGCCTGCTGACTCTGCTGTCTTGTTGGCCTTGGTGACCTTGGTGGCCGTCCTCTGGCCAGTGGAGCTTATGCTTGGCCCTGCCTGGGAGGGAGTGGCCAGTGCCACAGTTGGCATCTCCCCAGTCATCGCAGCCTCATCAGATGCCTCGGTCACTGGCAGAGGGGCGAAGGACCTGCTGCCATCATCCAGGATGCCCTGAGAGGAGCCTATAAAGATGACAAGCTGCTACTGTGCCAATGTGAGGTGGCTTTGGACCTCCCTGCCTGCCATTGATGGATAGGCACCTAGCTGGGGTATTAGGTGCGTCATCCATCTCCCATAATAGCATTGACCACCTGAGGTCATTGCCTGTGTGAGGGCTTGCAGGTATGAGCGCAACCCTAGGAACCCTGATTCTGTTCCTGGAACTGTCTCTCCATGAGAGTCACCACTCTCTCAATGCAGGAGGCAGTGTGCTCAGTCATGAGGGTCAACACAGTGCTCATGCTCCGCATGGACTCTTCCACAACAGAGACCATGGTACACATAGCCTCATGGATCTCCGCCAGATTCTCCACACATCCCGCTGGACATCCCACATCTGCCGCCTAATGGACGACTTTAGAGGCTCATCATCTGCCTTCAACTCAACATCGTCCTGGTTTCAGACTGTCAGCGCTCTGGGTACTCTCTGCCTCTGCCTGCACCTCAAGTGAGTGTGAAGTGCCCTCACTGCTGTGCAACATCATTCTAGCCAAAGATCTAACACCCACCGAGGCGCTGGTATCTGTGTTGGTGCCTGGTTCAGAGAATGAGTGTAATGCAGCTGAAGCCTGGTGGTCCTCTGGCGACAGGGGTGGCTTTTCGGGATCCTGCAAACGAGTGGGTGTGGGTGAATCTGAAGGAGAACAATGGCATGTCATTAGTTTAAGTCAGCACGCTGTCACTGTGCATGTCAGGCACCCTGGTGAGACAATGGAGATCTGCATCATGATGCCATCGTCTTTCGATGATCAATGGGGACTCCAATTTTGAGGCTCCCATCAATTAAGAGACTACGCAAGAATGTATGCACCAGCCGAAACTCTCACCTCTGTGCACTGCATTCTTGCCTTTGTCTAACACCCCAGCTTCTCCACGACCAGCTGAACGAGGTGTGTGGTGGCTCCAAGGTGTCCTGCTGAAACCTCGTTAATATTAGGAGATTTTGGGGGTCCTCTGCCTGTCCATGACCTGTCAATGTAGTTATGGCTCATCTTCTCCTGAAATGACAGAGGAACTTTGGTCAGTCCACTCTCAACCTGCAGCGCCAATGTAACCTGGCCAACCCCACCTGAGGAACACCTTGCAGGGCACATCCGAGTTGTGGCCTCGAGCCGCAAGGCACTCAGTCCAAGCAGCCAGGGCTCGCCCCCTTGGCCAGCTCCGGCGTCATTGACAGTTGGCACTCAGACTCTAACACCCCTGAGCTCCACAGGGGGACAGTCAGCCCTTAACACTTAACCATATTGGCCCATGCCAACACTGTAGCCACCCTTCCTGAGTGTAGCGGGCCATTGAACCTTACGCAACACTGCATCCGTGTGTGCTGCACAACGTTGTGGTTGCTGAACTCGGCTGCCACCTCATCCCAAGCTTTTTTTGTCTGGCGCGGTGGCCTCTTCCTTCCATCCCTGGAAATGAGGGTGTCCCTCCTGGCAGCCAGCTCCCCCAGGAGTACCGCGAGGCACTCATCTGTAAAACGAGGGGCCGAGTGCCGACATGACATGGCCCCCTGTCTGGCATTTCCAGCTGCTGTTGAGACCATAGCTTACATCTCCAGAACGCAGAATATATGATTCTTCTCTAGCAACATTCGAGGAGCTGTCTCTGCCATTTTTAAACTACCCGCCAGCTCGCCATTGGACCCGCGCCCGACAGGCCCCTGCCCAGCTCTTCCCGACCATTGGGAAGATGCATTTAATGCTGGGCGGGCCGTAATTGGCCACGCAGCGTGAAATTGCGGTCGTGAGCCAATCGCCTGTTTCCCAATCAATCCTGGCACCACCCCCCAAAGATAAAATTCAAGCCCAGGTGTGGCTCAGGGTGCTGGTTCATATACCATCATACACGTAACTAGTTTAGACATACATGCACGAAAACATGCACCTACATGCAGATCAATATTACAGACATGTTCATGCATAATAACCTTTTTGAGACAAGAAATGGCTGCTGATCAGTTTAAATTATATTATTAGAGTGGTTCTATCCGGTAGTGCATCTGGCAGGCCTGAGATGCAGGAGGGAACGTACAGTCTGTATGTCTTGTAATTTATCATTAGTGATAACATTCATCTCTGTGTTCTGCTTTATGACAGAGTCCTTCACCTGTTAGACCCTCAACAATCGTGCCTTCAACCCAGAAAGCTAGAAGAGGGGAAGTCTGCATTCTGTCACTAAATGTACAATAACATAGCGTATATATTGAATCATCAGCAAAATTGTTTTGTTTTGGCAACAATTGTGCAATTTTTAGAATGTAATATTTAAATCCTTATAAGTAAGTGACATTGTCACTTGCCCAGTCACATATGTGCATGCAAATTGTCTCACCAAATGAAGGTTAGGTTGGATAGCTCAAGGACAAGAGCAAAAGCCATCAGCATCAATCACCCAAGATTTTTTTTATGCATTCATAGGATGTGGGTATCACTGGCAAGACCAGCATTTATTGCCCATCCATAAGTGCACTTGAAAAGTTGCTGGTGAACCACCTCCATGACAACTGCTAGGCAATTTCAGAGTGCAGTTAAAAGTCAACCACTTTGCGGTTGGTCTGGAGTCACATGTAGACCAGACGAGGTCAGGACGGCAGATTTCTTTCCCTAAGGACATCAGGTATTGTTTTACAAAAATCCAGTATTTACAGGGTCATCATTACCAATGTTAACAATTTTTTTTAAAAAAATCTCTATGTATTTAATTAGTTTTAAATTCTCCAGCTGTCAGTGGGGGATTTGAACTTATATCGTGGGCAGAATTTTCTGCCTGTCGGGCGGGTGGGCCCGACCCAATCTCCGGTGGGCGGGGAGCCGATCCCTGCCGGAGAAGCGGGCTCCGCCGCCATTTTAAGTGGGCGGGCCAATTAAGGCCGCCCAGCGTGATGTCTGGCGGTAAGCGCTATGCACTTACTGTGCGGACAGGGGGGGGATTCCCTAAAAGCGAGAGGGCGCGCTTTCACGCATGCGCACGATAGAGCACACATCTCCCTGAGGCTAAGTGCTGCCTCAGGGAGATCACTGACAGCTGTATAAACTTTAAAAATAGAAAAATAATGAAATCCAAAATGACAATGTCACACGAGACGGGACATGTTAATAAATTTCACTGAAACTTTAATAAACTTTTTGAAACCCTACATGAAACCTCATCCCGCCGGCGGGTGAGGTTTCATGCTTTTTCAGGGGCTCCTGGCCGACCTGCCAACCTTAAGGTTGGACTGGCAGGGCCTTTTATTGTTTTAATTATCCTGTCAATGGTCTCAGTTGGCCATTGACACGTTGGTGGGCAGACAGCTGATCTCGCAGCCTTCCTGAAAATTGAAATGGTTCCCCCTGACATCACCCCGCGTCATTTTGCCCTGGTAAGCGGGCCCCGCCCCCTGCTCGCTGACGGCAAAATCCAGCCCCATGAGTTATGGCCCTTAAATTACTAGTCTAGTAACATATTTGCTATGCTACAAATCGAAACGTATTCTTAATTGGTCAAGATAGTTCCTACAAAGCCCATCATCTTTATCCAATCACGCCTTTATAATTATCTTATTTTGATCCCACACTACAGGGTTTACAAGCAATGTTTGCTTAAAAGATGGTTTAATCCAGTGTAGGAGGAAACCCATCATAATGTCTTAAATGGAGTTAAACTGTGCTTCATCAGCTACAATACCACTTAGTCATACCACTTAGTCAAATGAGTACTTGGGTACTGATGATACCTTCCATTGTGTTGTGTTGCACTACCACCTGCTAAATAGGATGGATTCAAAACAGATCTAGCAACTCAAAACTGGGCATTCATGTGGTTCTGTGGGCCATCAGCAGCAGCAGAATTGTACTCACCCACACTCTGTAACCTCATAAGCTGGCATACCACTCACTCTACACTCCCATCAAGCCAAGGGATCAACCTTGTTCAGTGAAGAGTGCAGAAGTGCATGCCAGGAGCAGCACCATGTATACCTAAAAATGAAGTGTCAATGTGGTGAAGCTACATCACACAAAACTACTTGCATCTCAAATGTTAGCAGCATTCGATGGACAGAGCAAAGCGATCCCACAACCAATGGCTCAGATGAAAGCCTGCCAGACCCAGTCATGAATGGTGCTGAACAATTAAACAACTAACCAGAGGAGGAGGCACCACAAATATCTCCATCCTCAATGATGGAAGAGCCCAGCTCATAGATCATGAGGCAAAAAAACCCAGAAAATTTCTCAGGGCGGGGGAAGATAGACTTCAATAAATGTTACTTACTGAAAGGAAAAGAGATGCCTTTAGTGTGCTTGCACCAAGCATTCACCTATAGCAGATTATTTGGTCAACCGTTGGCTTGCTAGTAAATTGGCTGCTGCACTTTTTTGCATAAAAGCAGTGACTGCAATTCAAAAATCCCCCAATTAGTTGTAAATTACTTTGGGACATCTTGAGGTTGTGATAAGGCACCACAAAGATACACGTTCTTTCTTTTAAAGTAGCATTTTCATTGACAGCGTTCAAACAGCTGTAACTCTTAAATTTTACTCTTCCCCCATCTATCCCTCTTGCTTTTCTGCATCGTTCTTAAAAGTTTTCAGCACTTGGTTTTCATGCGGCAGTTCAGCAGAACAAAGCAGTTGCTGTTTGATAGCAGTCCTGTTCTCCTGCCTTTTTTGTTGATGGCTAGAGTCATTTAATCTGAAACAGCATCTGCAGAGAAGAAGTGTGCTGAAACAGGAGCAGTGAAAATTAAATGGCAAGCAGTTAACGTAAACATGATTAAGTGGCTGACTGTCATTTTTCAGTCTCGCTTGGTCTCTGTAGAAAATCTTCCTGCTGCCACTGCAATATCTATACATTCCAATATAGCACTGAAATAACATACTATTTAACAAAACCTGCCTGCATAATGTCTTCATTCATTTTTGCTGCGAGAAGCCCATTCCCTTGGGATGGACGCACTCAGACACATTTAAAATATGACTTGCATTTGTGTAATGCCTTTCACGACATCCCAAAATGCTTTACAGGCAATAAATGCTGTCACTGTTTCAGAGTAGGAAATGCAGCAGCCAATTTATGCACAGCAGTTGCCGTGATAATGACCGGATAATCTATTTTTAAGAGATGCGGGAGAATTCCCTGCTCTTCTGCAAAATAGCACCATAGGGTCTTTTGCGTCCTTTGAGAGGATGACAGGGTTTCAGTTTAAGATCTCCCAAGAATGCAGCAATGTAGTACTCACTTGGTACTGCTCAGAAAGTGCCGGACTAAATGTTGTGCTCAAGCCTTGTCAAGAAATTATCACTTTATTCCTAATATTATTGTGGGATATTTTAAAGCAGGCTTGTGTGTGTGTGTGTGGCTAATTTAATAAACTGGAGGTGATTAGACTGCAAAGTTCAAATTATCAAAGAAGAGAAGTAAAACTGGTGTTTGAAATGGAGATGAGTAAAGCTAGGGTGAAGTCTCAGCAGAGACAGGGTGAATGAAATTTGGATTTTTAGATAAATGGAGAAGAGTTTGATTTTCAAAGGGACAAGCAAAAGGTTTACAACTAACAAGATAAATAAGGCAAGGTTATTATGCTAATGTTTCCCAAAAGTGCTGGTCATAATAAGAACATGAAAGATTTTTATATTCTGTGGAAAGTAAATTCTAAACACAAGTAGAAACAATGGGCTTTACAGATCAAAAAGGGAGAAATATATTTAAAGGAGGCTGAAAGGCTGTGTGAGGCATGGCTGTGTGAGATCTGGAAAGGTGACTATATGAAATAGACATGGAGAAAAAGCCCTTAGCCACCATACAGAAGTTTGCTGTTCCAAAAACCAGAGTTGTGTTAAAAGCCTTTAGAAATCTATTATCCAGTGGGTGCCCTTAGTGAAGCTGCTGGATGACTTTCTAAATTTGGAAGTTATTTGTACTGTTGCCTTAAAGGGGCTGGGTAGTTGAGAGTTTGGTTAAGTAGAAATTTTAGGAACTGTTATAACTGTGTGACTCCAATTTTGTGCATATTTAAGTTTTTCTTATTCTTCTTTTGTTATTAAATGTTTTAATCGAATCTTTAAAATCTCTAAAGGTGGTAGTGGACTCGTTATTCCTGACTTTAGTGCACAAGCCTTCTCATAATAAATACAAATTGCAAAATCGTTGTGATAGCATGGCCAAGTTTCCCTTGTGGATTTGGTCAGCCTGGCAAACGCCACCTGCCATATCATACAACCTTCAGAATGGAGCTTGAATGCAGAATCTTCTTATTGAGAGGTGAGAGTATTACCAACTATAGTGTTCAGTTGCTCAGGGTTTGATTTTCTGAGTCTGTTTATAATTGATGCTCACTGTGTTTGATTGGTTAACCCTGGTTGCGGACTCAGAGAAAAGTAAATAAATTGTAGAAGCTAGAGCTAGATGCATGGAGTAGATATTTTAAAGCACTGTGAATAAAACCTGTTGCACACACACAAACTAATGTCATCTCTGCATAACTCTAAGATATAAAATATACTACACCAAGTGAACTATTTCTTACCCATAACATTCTGTATTAATTGTCGAAGCAAGAAGGCAACTCTTCATTGGTACTCAGACGGCTGGCTGCCTGAAATTTTGTGAATCATTTGAATTCAATTCAGAAGGGTTTTTAGTTCAGTGTAATGGACCAGACTTCAATTCACTATTTACCCTCCACATATCCTGTTTGGTTTATCTATTGACTGTAGTACAGGGAGCAACAGTTCCGTTTCATTTACTTTTGTTTCTCAGCTAAAGCTGAATTTGCCCTTCTGTAATTATAATGCTGTAATTTAATGCCCATCACAGTGCACTGAATTTTCCTTCTCTGATGAGTTTAGATATTTACTGAATGTAAAAGTATGTTGTTTTATAGAAATAATATTTTTTTTTCTCTACATATCAGCATAATATTTTTCAATTTCTGGTCATTTTGGACTCCCCAAAATGTAACTCTGAAGTTTGATTGTGCCACCGTGCACTGTATTATTCAAGCAATATGTGTCACTGGGAGCTTTGTGTGTGGGCATAGGTCACAGTATCAACTAAGTGAAACATGGCTCAGCACCATTAGAGATTTGGATACAATACCAATAAACTACAATCACAAGTAACTCAAAGGCAAGACTGTGATATAATTTTGCACAAACGTGTTTGGTGGTTCTTACCCGCGTTTGTCTCTGCTGTCTGAACAAGACAGTGCTAAATGTTGCCACCCATTCCTGATCTGTGTCTTTTAGTGTTTTCTTGGTGCTGTTGTGGGCTCAATTCCCACAGCAGAGAACTGAGGACAACATTTACGCTGAAACTCCCAGTGCAGCACTGAGGAAGTAGTATGTTGTCAGAAGTGTCATTTTTTTGGATGAGATATTAAATTTAATTATTTTTTTTCTGATGAAGAGTCATGCGGCTTCGAAATGTTAACTGTATTCCTCTCTGCAGATGCTGTCAGACCTGCTGAGTTTTTCCAGCAATTTTGTTTTTGTTTCAGATTTTCAGCATCTGCAATATTTTGCTTTTAAATTTTTTATTATTTGTTTATTACTATCAGTTTGCTTTAGGTGTGTATTGTGTTGTAGCTTCTCACTAAAATTGCACTGATTTACCAATGCCAACAAGGTAATAAAAAAGACTATAGATATGCAGCATAGATGGAGATTTGCTGCCAATTATGCCTGTGTTGGCTCTTGGCTGGAGTAATCCAAAACCAATCATTCCCTCTTGCCATAGCCCCGTTCTCTGCTATAAATATTTGTCTACTATTCGCTGAAAGGTTCCACCTCAACCACTTCAACTATTATCTGTGGCAAGGATTCCATGCTCTAACAGCTCTCCTAGTGAAGACACTTCTTCTACCCTGTCCTCACTCTCATACAACAACTTTAAAGACCTTTGCATTACAAAGAACAAATACAATTTGACCAGTGCCTGGCATTCTACAAGTTGGGGCAACCCCTTACTACCTTCCTCAATTGATCATTATTAACACATGCATCAGGTAGGCTATCTTGCTGTAAACAGTATAACAGCTATTAGTGTATATTTGTGAATATCAGGTGAAACAATCTGGAGGGGGGGTCACAGTACGGTAGCCAGGAGCTAGATACCTGCCTGGTTACTCATTTCCTACTTCTGGGGCAGTGGAGCCTTTTATAGGCCCCAAGCACTACCTTAGCAGAACTGAGCTAATTCAACACATGGCAGGATTTGAGAATGGCAACTTTTCCCACTCCTCCACCTGAAGACTTGGCAGGGAACGTATCCCTGCCAATATTGGCTGCCCTGCAGCCATGTAACACTCAATGGGGCATTAATTGCCTAGTGGGGTGGGGGGGGGGGTACTTTCACCCCTGTCTGGGGAGGAGGTTCTACCTTTGGGAGCTGCAAGCCAATTGAATGGGCAGCAGCTCTGTAGTCCCAACTGCAGGGTCCAGCAGTGGCCACTACTGGGACCGCAGCCAGTCACCAAAGAAGAGGAGCTAATTTTTAAGAATTCATTCATGGGATGCGGATGTCACTGGCTAGGCCAGGATTTAATGCCCATCCCTAATTGCCCTTGAGAAGGTGGTGGTGAGCTACCTTCTTGAACCACTGCAGTCCATGTAGTGTAGGTACACCCACAGTGCTGTTAGGGAGGGGGTTCCAGCCTTTTGACCCAGTGACACTGAAGGAACAGCGATATATTTACAAGTCAGGATGGTGAGCGACTTGGAAGGGAACTTCCAGGTGGTGGTGTTCCCGTCTATCTGCTGCCCTTGCCCTTCTAGATGGTAGTTGTCATGGGTTACAAAGGTGCTGCCTAAGGAGCCTTGGTGAATTCCTGCAGTGCATCTTGTAGATGGTACACACGCTGCTACTGTGCTCCGGTGTGGAATCGCTTAGCTCTGTCTATCGGTTGCTGCTGTTTGACACACGTTGTAGCTTTACCAGGTTGACAGGTCATTTTTAGCTGTGCCTGGTGCTGCTCCTGGCATGCCCTCCTGCACTCTTCATTGAACCAGGGTTAATCCCCTGGCTAGATGGTAATGGTAGAGTGGGGGCTATGCTGGGCTATGAGGTGACAGATTGTGTTTGAGTACAATTCTTCTGCTGCTGATGGCCCACAGCGCCTCGTGGTTGCCCAGTCTTGAATTGCCAGGTCTGTTCGTTCCCTCACCACCTGCTGCAGACCCAAATTAGCAGCTATGTCCTTCAGGACTCGGCCAGCTCTGTTTGTAGTGGTGACATTGAAGTCCCCCAGAGTATATTCTGTGCCCTTGCCACCTTCAGTGCCTCCTCAAGCGATGTTCAACATGGAGGAACACTGATTCATCAGCTGAGAGAGGGCGGTAGGTGGTAATCAGCAGGTTTCCTTGCCCATGTTTGACCTGGCGCCATGGAATTTCATGGGGTCTGGAGTCGATGTTGAGGACTCCCAGGGTAACTCCTGCCCAACTGTATACCACTGTGCCCCCACCTCTGTTGGTGGGACAGGACATACCCAGGGATGGTGATGGTGGTATGAGGGACATTGTCTGTAAGGTATGATTCCATGAGTATGACTAGGTCAGGCTGTTGCTTGGCGAGTCTGTGAGACAGCTCTCCCAATTTTGGGACAAGCCCCAGACGTTAGAGAAGAGGACTTTGCAGGGTCGACAGGGCTAAATTTGCCATAGTCATTTCCGGTGCCTAGGTCGATGCCAGGTGGTTCATCCGGTTTCATTCCTTATTGCCTTGATTTTAGCAGTTTGATACAACTAAGTGGCTTGCTAGGCCATTTAACAATCAACCACATTGCTGTAGGTCTGGAGTCTGATGTAGGCCAGACCAGGTAAGGATGGCAGATTTCCTTTCCTAAAGGGCATTAGTGAACCAGATGGGTTTTTTATGACAATGAGCAATGGTTTCATGGTCATCATTAAACTTTTAATTCCAGATATTTTTATTGAATTCAAAGTGGAATTCAAACCCAGGTCTGTAGAGCATTATCTTCGTCACTAAATTACTAGCCCAGTGACAATACCATTACACCATCGCCTCCCTCCAGACTGAAGGTGAGTCCGGGGTATCGTCCGGCCTGGCTGGCAAGCCCCAGTGAGTGGAGTGATGGGGTTGGAGCCTGGGTTTGAGAGGCTAGGGCAGGAGGGTTGAAGGAAAGTATGACCTTGGGGGGTACCCCCAGTGGGCACAGGGGACTTCTAAAGAGATATCCCTCGCCTTGTCTGATGCCAGCCTGTGCAGTTAAGGCTACTGGGTTACCTATTTAGCATGGGCCTCCCCCTGCTGTAGGTAAAATAGTGATGGGGTGGGATGAGGCCCTTAAGTAGCTGACACCTCCACTGACCTTAGAAAATGGTCAGGGTGGATGGGTAGGTGGTGGACAGGCCAGGAGCTTCAGTTAATGAGTCCCCTTGTTCAAACCCGCTATTGGGGGGCCATAAAATTGCACTATCATGTATAATCCAGGAAGATGACCTACCCACCCCTGTAAAAAAAACATTCCTAAAGTTAGGTTTTAATTGATTAATCTTCTCATTGACTATTCATCGACCATTTCTAGCCGAGAGGAAGTGAAAGTTCTTCACTCAAAGGGCTGTGAACCTTTGGGATTCTCTACAACAGAGGACTGTGAATATTCAGGCATTGAGTATATTGAGTAGAAGGCGGATGTTGATCGATTTTTTGGGTGCAAAGGGAATTACTGCATATGGAGCTATTGCAGGGAGGTGGTGTTGAGGTAGGAGATCAGCCATGACCTTGTTGAAATATGAAGCAGGCCTGAAGGACCAAATGGCCTACTCCAGCTCCTATTCTTAAATTCTTATATTCCTGTGACCCACAACAAATAACCACACTTCCAAAACAAATAGCAATGAGTTGCATATATTATTCTTTGCAACATGATATTTTCTTTTTATCTAGTACCTTTGTATCTTCAAGACATGCAGAAGTGCTTCACAAACCACTGAAATAATTTTTTGAATGTCACTGCTGTTATCTGTTATAAGAAAGGACAGTAGCTAATTTGCAAACAGTAAGGTTGCACAAGCCTACGGCCATGCTAGTCTGAAAATGCCTGATCTTGCAAGCTAAGCAGACTCAGGCCTGGTTAGTATTTGGATAGGAGACCGCCTGGGAATACCAGGTGCAGTAGGCCTTTTTTCTTTTCTCAGCTGGAATCCAAGGTGGGTTGTGTCAGGACGAAGACGGTCAAGTAAGCCGCCCGAGTGATCATTGAGAAACACTACACCCGCCTGGGCAATGACTTCCACATCAACAAAGGGGTCTGCGAGGAGATTGCCATCATCCCCAGCAAGAAACTTCACAACAAAATTGCAGGATATGTGACACACTTAATGAAGCATATTCAGCGTGGGCCTGTCAGAGGCATCTCTGTCAAACTGCAGGAAGAAGAGAGGGAGAGGAGGGATATGTCTGGAACTATGACCCAGAGGTTTCAGCTCTGGATCAAGAGATGATTGAGGTGGACCCAGATACCGAGGAGATGCTGAAGCTGCTGGACTTTGGCACCTTGTCCAATCTGCAGGTCACACAGCCTTCAGTAGGAATGGCTTTCAGGACTCCAAGGATCTAAAATTATTTGTACCACAAATGCTGTACAATTAAAAAAAAATATGGCAAATGACCTGTTAATCTCTTTTGCTGGTGTTGGCAGCTGTGCCTCATTGATTGGTCAACATGTGCCATTCAAATTAAGTGTTGATCAAAATGAGCTAAATATGGTTCATTCCCAATAGGGACAAATTAACTGCATTTCAATCTATTCATATTTGGAAATGTTAGGAGCTACCTCTATCTCTGCAACATTAGCCACCCCTCCTCGTTTCAGCCCATCTACTTTGAAACACTCAGCCATGCCTTTGTCACCTCCTGTTTCAACTATTTCAATTTGCTGTGATATCTTCCGATCCTACACTATCCTTAAACTTCAACTTGCCCAAAGATTTGCTGTATCTTAACCTGCACCCAGCTATCATTGTCTGACCTCTGTTAACCCGCAATTTAAAATTTTCATTCTTGTGTTCAAATTCCCTCATGGCCCCACAATTCCCTATCTCTTTAACCTCTGCCAACCGTACATTCCTCCAAGAACTGTGCATTCCTTTATCTCTGGGCTCTTCTAAATCATCCACTTCCTTGGCCCCATCATTGGCACCCATCGCTTTCACTATATTAGCCCTCCATTGGAAAGTCCTCCCTCAGTCTCACCATCACATTCTTCTCCTCTAAGATGCTCCTTAAAACCTACCTCTTTGACCAACCCTTCTAATGTCACCTTTTCATGGATGTCAATTTCTGTCTGATACCCCCTCTTTGAAGTGATTTGGAGTTTTTTTATACTTATGTTAAAAAATCATAATATAAATGAAAGATGTTGGAATCAGCTATTTGGTGTCATGTCCTGTAAAATCATGTCATATTCATAACTTTAAACATGGATTGTATTCAGTCTAGAATTTCCTGGGCCTGCTTGTTCTTTAAAGTAAAAGGACACTGAAAGATTGCTAAGATAATGGATAAGGGCCAGGTGACTTGCAATTTCTGCATAAACTCAGAAGTATATCAAGTCTCAGCAAAGTTCCTGATTGAATTACTTTGGGTGGAGTGCCTCCTTTGAATGGGTATAACAAGGCGAAACCATAGACAGAATCGTTCCAGATTTGCACTAAATGCAGTGGCTGGCGGGTAAACCCAACACAATTGCAGGTTTTCACACCTTATCACCCCAAACCCACTGCATTAGTTATGCATTCCCGGGAAACATGCATTCATTCACTCGCCATGCCGTCACCTCACGCCGGCTGCTATATTTAAAGTCCGGCCATGTGCACGCATCTCAGTGCTTCCACCCTATGACTACTGCAGGGAAGAAGTCTACGAAAGGCAAACAAATTGCAGCCCCCAGGTTTAGTGACGCATCACTGGAATGTCTTTTGAACACTGTGGAGGCCTGCCGTGATGTCTTCTACCCCCGCTCTGTCTGCAGGATAGGCAGCAGCATGACCAACCAGGCTTGGGAGGTGGTGGCAGTGGTGATCAGTACCAATGCTGCACAGAAGAGGTTGGCCATCCAATGCAGATAGATGATGAATGATCTCATCCGTGCAGCCAGGGTATGGTAACAATCTCATCACTCTAAACTCACACACTCAAGTCCAGCACACATTCATTGGCATCTCCCTCACTGCCAGCTCAAGGGACATCACCCATTCAACATGTGCCATCACACACACCCTAGGTTACCCCAATTCCCCAGTACAGCCCTCATCCTGCAGCCTCTTCCCTTGCCTGAGGCCACTTCTCCCCCTTCGCCAAACAAGCCCTAGACCTACATTCATTGAAAAGCCACCCACATATGGCTGAGCTGGTAGGTAGGGACCTGCTGTGAGCCCCCCTAAAAGTGATGTGGTGCTGTCTGTGGAGCCTGGCACCGATGACTGCGAGTGCTGACCGAAGCAAGGTAGGCAAACAAACCTTGAAGTCTCAAATGAAGTGCTGCTCACCAGGTGCACATCTCTTATGTGCTGCTGTGAAACATGTTGGCATGTCTTCCTACCGACATTGGTGGATGATCCAGTGGTGTGGGGGAAATTGATCCGGTGGGCAGACCTAACAATAATATGCTGATATATTATGGACGATTACAAACTAGTTTCACACCATCATGAAACCGATCATGCCATGTTGTCCACTGTCGCCACCGAACATGCCCGATGCTGGCGGGCACAGAAAATCCCAGCCCATTTGTGGAATTTACACCTCTTATTGTTTGTGGACTTAACCAAAATTCAACATCTATACACTCCGAGGGTGGAATCGTCTCAGGTTTGCGCTAAGTGTGATAGTGGGTGGGAAAAAAAAACATTTTACCCACTGACCACAATGACTGCTTTTTGTGTGGTATCGCTCAAATCCTACCTCATTAGTCATGCATTCCTGGGAAACAAACTGTTTCAATTGCGGATGGACTCTTATTTGCCTGCCATGCTGCCCTCATGCCAAGTGCCATATTTAAAGTGCAGATGCACACACACCTCTCAGTGCTTCCAGCCCAGGATTGCTGCACAGAAGCCATGGACCCAAAAGGCAAGAAGACTGCAACCCCTGATTCAGTGCCGCATCCCTGGAACACATTTTAAATGCCATGGAGGCCTGCTGTGTGTCCTTTACCCCCGCTGTGGTCACAGAAGCTCCAGCAATCTCACCACTCTGGCATCTCACCACTCTGGCTTGGTAGTCGATGGCAGTGGTGATCAGTGCCAATGTTGCACAGAAGTGGTTGGCCATCCAATGCAAAAAAGGATGAATGATCTCATCTGTGCTGCCAGGTTAAGGCAACTATCTCATCACTCTAAACTCACATACTCAAGCCCAAAACACATTCACTGGCATCTCACTCACTGCCAGATCAAGGGACATCACCACTCACTCTCTCACACACGCTCTCATATCTCTATCTGGCCTCATCTCCTCTGGAGACTGCCTCCTCAGCCCTCATCATCTTGCAGTCACTTGCACAGATCAACTGGTGCCCCACACACACAGCCTGGGATACTCCCCCTTCCCCAGTACAGCCCTCACTCACCCTGCAGCCTCTTCTCTTGCCTGAGGCCAATTCTTCCCCTTCCCCAAGCAAGCCCTAGCTCTGCAGCCATTGAAAAGCCACCCCCACCTTACAGCTGGTCTGGTAGCTAGAGACTTGCCCGTGAGCCCCCCTAAAAGTGATGTGATGCTGTGTGCTGACACAATTGCTGCCCAAAGCAAGGTAGGCAAACAAACCTCGAAGACCTGAGCAAAGTGCAACTCATCAGGTGCATTTTACTTATGTTCAGTTGTGAAACAGGTCAGCATGATTAGTCAGATAATCCAGTGTGGGGGGATGATTCTAGTGAGCTGTGCTTATAATGATATGTAGATGCATTACAATGAAATGCCCAATGTCTGACAGTGGGAAATGCAGCGTGCCATTGGTGGGCAGAATGGACAATTGCAAACTGGTTTCACAATGTCGTGACACCAATTTTTGGTCTTTTCGTCATATTGTCTGCTCATGTTGTCAAACACACCTGCCAACAAAGGGCATGGTAATTCCACCCCTAGACCTACTGGACAGAATCTTCTGGTCCCACCAACAGTGGGAAGCTTAGTGGATGAGGGAACTTAATGTGGCATGAGGCCAAAAATCAATTTCCCTATGGAGGACGAACATCAGGAATTATGTTCTTGGGATTTTTAAGTGGTAAGGGGTGGCCCATTTAAGACAGAGATGAGGGGGAATTTCTTTTCTTAGAGGGTAGTGAATCTGTGGAATTCTTTACCACAGAGGGTTGTAGAGGTTGGGTTGTTAGGTATATTCAAGGCTGAGATAGACATATTTTTAATTAGTAAGGGAGTAAGGGCTTGTGGGGAAAAGGCAGGAAAGTGGAGTTGAGGATTATCAGTTCAGCCATGATCTCATTGAATGGCTTGATGGGCTGAATGGCCTACTTCTGCTCCTAAGTCTTATGTATGGTCTTATGGGTTACAGGTGCTTGAGCTTCCAAGAGAACACTGTTGGGAAGCCCTTTTGCATGGACTAGCAAGTCATGCTTGCTCAGTAAAAGGCTACCTCACCAGAATTAAGCTCCTCCTTCAAATTAAGTTCCCCGCCAGCGGGGAATCAGAATGTTCACCTTTATGACAGCATATAAGCGGTGTGCACCTGTGAGGGAGACTTCTCTCATGATTAACGATGAGTTGTCGCTGTATTGTCCTCTTCAAAAAGTATCTTTAAGTGTCAGCCTATGCCTGAGAGCCAGTGGTAGCAGTGGCAGTTGTGTGGAGGATGAACAAGGAAAGGAGTAAGGGTTAGCGGGAAAGGGTGGAGCAGTGGCCGGGCAAAGGTACAAGGGATAATGCAGGCTTTCTGGGTCACCATCCATTCTGCACTGCATAACAATGGGTTCAAACTTTAAATTATTCAAAGTGGACAACAGAAATATTGATCATGTCATCATCTGACCAAAGCTAAATTTGAGTAACAAATCTTACATTATAACCTTGTCAGGGCCCAGTAACTTGTTGTTTAAAGGAGACAAAGTTTGAAATCTGAATTAGCCACTAGGATAATAAAGCCATAATATTCCATAGTTTTAAACAAACACAATAAACTTTATTATATGAGTTGGAAAAGTAAAACAATCTACAATATCTATCTTACATTCTAACATTTAGAATTAACATGAGGTGAATATGAATTAACAGGCAAATTGTGACTGCACATTAAATGGTAGCTGTGACCAAGACAGGTCCCATGGATTTCTCATCAGCCCATCCAGATGTCAGTGACCACTGTGAGTCACAATATCTCATTAAAATTCTGGATCCCTCATGCGAGATTTCAACTCTTCACTTTTGAAGATCTAGCCTCTGAGTTCCCTCAAACGCCACTCTAACTTGGATTGCCTCATCACTACTCACATCCAAATGGTTCAATCTCTTCTCCTGAAACTGCATTCCATAGGATTCACAAAACTGCACTCACACCTCTAATCACCTGCACAATTCCAGTTCTTTTCCAGACAGCTATTCTGCAGACAGGAGAGAGACAGTTACACTGCACTGATTTCCTCTTACCACCTGTGTGTAAGCAGAAGGAGTTTTGACTTAGCTTTTAAAGAATGAATGGTAGTGTGTTTTCTAAACCACCCAGTTTCTATGATCCAATTTTGTTAATAATCCACAACAAACTCAAGTTAGGATTAACCCATAAAGTTAATTTATTTTCCACATTCAAAACCCATGAAAGAAGTGTTCGACATGTCCTACTCCGCACATTCACACAGTAAAGAAGGATAGAAAAAAAGGAGATTTACAGTATAAAGGCCACTGAAAAATCAATATTAGTTCATCTAAGTTCCAGAGTCCAAAGTCTGAGACCAGAGGGCATTTCCTTTGTGGGGGGGGGGCTCAGCTCTGATGAGTTTCTGGTTGGTTAAACAATACAAAAATCCTTGAAGTGAACTATGCTGCTGCACATTGGGCTTTTCTGTGTTTAGATCACTTGTCAGGCATTAATCAGAGGCTTTTAAAGTCAAGCAGGCTTCGTAGAGTTGAGAGGTGGTAACCGACTGCTTACCCAGTCTGGTTGCTGGAGTTCTGTCCAGTTGATGTTAAAACATCTGAATGTGAGGCATAAAAGCTGCAATGTTAAAATATCCAAAAGGCCAGCGGCATGGGGCATGGCCTACTAATGGTTAATTGCAGCTTAACAATTTGTTTCTGTGCTCCAGGTCAGGATTCCATTGTTCCTCCTTAGGAGAGAGGCAAATTGGTTATTAGTATCTCTTCCAGTTTAACAAGTTTTGATCTTTCTCTTTTGTGATAATTCAGGGTGGGGGAGTCAGTTTGTCTGCTTTTCCTCTGCTTTTATTGATTACAAGGGGGTTTGTACAATGAAGTGTGCAATTCCAGATGCTGAAAAAATTCTTATTTTGTTCTTGAAACAGCTGGGGATAGCTCCTAGACAAGAGGGCCAACCCTGTGATCAGGTGATTGTAGCAGCCATTCTAATTTTCTCTGTTCAGCAGGAAAAGTCAAGTTTAAAGAGAAATCAATAAGGGTAAGGTTTTGAATATGCAGCATTGGGTTTCTTTTCATGTCATAGGAATCCAACAGCTAGCTTCACTCAGCTGACATTGTCCCTGTGTTTCTCTGAACTTCAGTGTCCTTGCTGCACTGAGCTATAATTGGCTCCCAGGGCTTCTCTGAACCCTACCTGCCTGGGGCCTGCTAAGAGCTCCCACAGCTCCCCTATGAGCTGGAAAGATCCCAAATGCAACAAACCCCTCTGCCAGCAAACACAATAGATTGAAACCATAGAACATTCTTAAGCCCCATTACATCCATGAAGGCATAGCCTTTCAGGATTCACCAAATGCTTTTAATCTAATTTAGCACTAAATCCCAAAATGAAGCATCACTCTGGACTGCACTTCTTTGCAAGCAGTGTAGATATCATGGCTAGAGTTCTCCAGCTAAGTAAGCCCAACTGCTGTTTAATGGCTCCCTCTCTTCTACTCTGACTCTATTAAACAAACAGGAGTGACCTGTTGAACTGTCATTTCTTGAGATGTTTTGGCTTTCACACCCTCACATCAACAATCTTCCCAGAACTAAACACTTTCTCTAAGGAATTAACACGAGCCATGAATGAGATATTCATCACAACACCAAGAACTGGGGAGAAACCAGTCAGTCTGCAAATCACACTGCGAGAAACAGCAGCAGCAAAGGCAGTAATATCTATGCCTTAAAACTGGAGACTACAACATTGTAAGGTCTCGCAGCCAATTGCTTTTCAACACATGGTTGATGTTGTGTACATGGACTTCCAAAAGGCATTCGATAAAGTGTGGCACAATGGAGCTGTGAGCAAACTTAGAGCTCATGGAATAAAAGGGGCAGTAGCAACATGAATACAAAATTGCCTGAGTGACAGGAAACAGAAAGTAGTAATGAATAGTTGTTTTTCATACTGGAGGAAGGTTTGTAGTGGCCTTTCTCAAGGGTTGGTGCTAGGACCCTAGCTCTTCTTGATGTATATTAATAATCTAGACCAGGCTTGTCCAACCTTTTCCCATGGAGGGCCCCACTTCAATTATTCTCAGGCTCAGGGGATCGAGGAGCAAATTTCAAAAAGGTAAAGTTTGGCACAACATTAAACATGAAATTTTTTAAAAAGCTGACATAGAAAAAGAAACAACTTGCTGAGCAAAATAAAAATCACAACAATAAATTGATCATTTTTTTCTTTTTTAAAAAATTAAGACGACCATTTGAGAGTGAAAGGGTGAGAGTGTGTGTGTCCAGCTCACTCCCAGTCTCAGGGTGCTCACTCTCTGAGCGGGTGAGAGTGCCTGTTGGCATGTGGAGTGAGGATGAATGAGAACACTGAGATTGGGAGTGAGTCAGACATGCTCTCCCCTCTCTCCCACTCTTCCCACCCTCTCGCACACACACACACACATACACACACACACACACACACACACACACACACACACACGCGCGCACACACACACACACACACAAACACTCACTCACTCACTCTCTTTCTCTCTCTCTCACACAGTCACCCTCTCTCTCTTAGATACACCCATGCTCACTCGCCCTCTCTCTCTCAGACACACCCACACTCATCCGCCCGCCCTCTCTCAGACACACACACACACTCATCTGCCCTAGCCCTCTCACAGAATCATAGAATCACAGAATCACCATACAGAAGAGGCCCTTTGGCCCATGGAGTCTGCACCGACACATGAGAAACACCTGACCTACCTACCTAATCCCATTTACCAGCACTTGGCCAATAGCCTTGAATGATGTGATGTGCCAAGTGCTTATCCAGGTACTTTTTAAAGGATGTGAGGCAACCCGCCTCCAGTATCCTCCCAGGCAGTGCATTCCAGACCGTCACTTCCCTCTGGGTTAAAAAGTTTTTCCTCACATCCCCACTAAATCTCCTGCTTCTCACCTTGAACTTATGCCCCCTTGTGACTGACCCTTCAACTAAGGGGAACAGCTGCTCCCTCTCCACCCTGTCCATGCCCCTCATAATCTTGTACACCTCGATCAAGTTGCCCCTCAGTCTTGTCTGCTTCAACGAAAACAACCCAAGTCTATCCAACCTCTCTTCATAACTTAAATGTTTCATCCCAGGCAACATCCTGGTGAATCTCCTCTGCATCCCCTCCAGTTCAATCACATCCTTCCTATAATGTGGCGACCAGAACTGCACACAGCAATCCAGCTGTGGCCTCACCAAGGTTCGAACAACTCCAACACGACCTTCCTACTTTTGTAATCTATGCCTCGATTGATAAAGGCAAGTGTCCCATATGCCTTTTTCATCACCCCACTAACATGCCCCTCCGCCTTCAGAGATCTATGGACACACATGCCAAGGTCCCTTTGTTCCTCAGAACTTCCTAGTGCCATGCTGTTCATTGAATACTTCCTTGTCAAATTACTCCTTCCAAAGTGTATCACCTCACACTTTTCAGGGTTAAATTCCATCTGCTACTTATCTGCCCACTTCACCATCCCGTCTATAACTTCCTGTAGCCCAAGACACTCAACCTCACAGTTAACCACTCGGCCAATCTTTGTATCATCCGCAAACTTACTAATCCTACCCCCCACATAGTCATCTATGTTGTTTATATAAACGACAAATAATAGGGGACCGAGCACAGATCCCTGTGGTAAGCCACTGGACACTGGCTTCCAGTCACTAAAGCATCCTTCTGTCATCACCCTCTGTCTCCTACAACTAAGCCACCTTATCAAATTACCCTGTATCCCATGTACCTTTGCCTTCTTTATAAGTCTCCCATGTAGGACCTTGTCAAAGGCTTTGCTGAAATCCATATAAATTACATCAACTGCACTAACCTCATCTACACACCTGGTCACCTCCTCAAAAAATTCAATCAAAGTTGTTAGGCATGACCTCCCTCTGACAAAGCCATGCTGACTATCCCTGGTCAAACCTTGCCTCTCCAAGTGGAGATAGATACTCTCCTTCAGAACTTTCTCCAATAGTTTCCCTACCGCTGACACACACGCATACCCGCCCTCTCTCTCTCAGTCATATACATGCTCAATCTCTCTCTCTCACTCACATACCCTCATCCACTGACCCGCTCACCCATTGACCTATCCACCCACCCTCTGACCCACCCACCCTCACCCACCCACCCTCACTCACTTGCCCACTGATCACCCACCTACCCTCACACTCACTTACTTACCCTCACTCACCAAAGCGGCTGCTGAGGTGGGCGGAGGTGTGATGAGAGTGGAAGACAGGTCTGGTGCGAAGCCTGAGGCCAACCTGAGCCCGCTAAGTCGAGCACTGAGAGCGGTTGAACACAGGGAGGAACCGAGGGAACATGGGGAGGAACCATGGGAATGCTGGGAGACCCAGGGAACACGGCCAGAGGTGAGCCAAAGCACTGTAAGCTAAGGGGGAAAGTGTGGTGAGCAGAGACCAAGCAAGTGCTCCAGAGTTGCCAATGTTTGCCATTCCTCCAAGCACAGCCTGTTTCTCTTCCATGTTTGCTGCTGATAGGCTCACCATTGAACCCATCAGCAGCAAATGCATGAGAGAAACGGGCTGTGATGAAGGAGCAGTTCCCTGCAGAAATCTTCAAACTCACTGACCTGTCCTACCGGCATTTTCACGAATGCTCTGGGGGCCACATTGAAAGGCTCCTGCAGCCTGTGAGCCATGGGTTGAACAAGCCTGATCAAGAGCATTGCATAAAGGGCACAATTTCAAAATTTGTGTGTGACACAAAATGTGGAAGTATTGTGAACTTGAGGAGAATAGTGCTAAACTTCAAAAAGATATAGACGGATTGGTGGAATGGGCGGATAAGTGTCAGATGAAATTTATTTCAGAGAAGCGTTAAATGATTCATTTTGGTAGGAGGGTTAGGGAGAGACAATATAAAATAAAGCATACAATTCTAAAGGGGATGCAGGAGCAGAGGAACCTGCTGTATATGTGCACAAACCATTGAAGATGGTAGGGCAGGTTGAGAGAGCAGTTAAAAACCATACAGACTTTATAACTGAGGACATAGAAAACAAAAGCAAGTAAGTTATGATAAACCCGTATAATACATTGGCTTGACCTCAACTGGAGCACTGTGTCCAGCTTTGGGTACCATACTTTAGGAAGGATGTGAATGCATTAGAGATATTGCAGAAAAGATTCACAAAAATGGTTCCGGGGATGAGGGCCTTCAGTTACATAGATAGATTGGAGAAGCTGGGACTGTTCTCCTTGGAGATGAGAAGATTTGATACTAGTATTCAAACTTAAGAGGGGCCTGGACTGAGTGGCTAGGGAGAAACTGTTCCTGCTGGTGAAAGGATCGAGAACCAGAGGGCACAGAACGGTTAGGATCTGGAATTCACTGCCCAAGAATGTGGTGGAGGAGGCAGATTCAATTAAGGCTTTCAATAGAGAATTGGATCGTTATCTGAAGAGGAAGAATTTGCAGGGACTTGTGGAAAAGGTGGGAAAGTGGCACTAGGTGATTTGCTGTTGGAGGGAGCCAGCACAGACACAATGGGCCGAATGGCCTCCTTCCGTGCTGTAACCATATTTTGATTCTGTGATATGGAGTTTTGGATTGATCTCCCATCCACAATATGTCAGCTCCAACAATGTAGCTCTCACAGAGTACTGTAGTGGAGCATCAACCTAGATTATGTGCTATTTCTGGTGTTGCACTTACACCCACAATCTTATGGCGATGACAGTGTTGCTGTGCCAAACTAAAAAGATATAATAACTAAATATTTAAAAAGAAAAATAGTAACAATAACACAAAAAATGAAAGTATAGGTTAAAAATAATTAAAGCAAAATAAAATAGAAGCAGAACAGGGAAGAGATGTTAATAGAAAAGGGAACGTTTTGAATATGGAGATTCTAATATGACAGTAATTATGCAGCACTAGAAATGTTCCTGATATCTCAGCAACATCGACCAGAATTTTGTGCTCCCCCCTGATGGGTTTTTAGGCGGGCTGGAGTGTGAAATTGCAGGGACGGGATTCCCCCTGGGTTCCCGCCTGTCCTGACCTTGCAATGATTTCACAATGGGGCAGGCAAGGACTTGGACAGGAAGCCCACCCTTGCCCCAGTTGAGGCCCTTACGTGGCCAATTAATGGTCACCTAAGGGCCGTTTCCCACCCAGCCTCAATATTAAGACTGGCGGGCAGATTGAAACTCCATGGAGGAAACCTGAAAATAGGGCAGAGTTTTGCCCTTGGTGGGGGTGCTCGGCAGGGACAGGCGGGGTTGGCACGGAAGCCTGCCGCTGCCCGTGATCGGCACCGCACCGTGACTTTAAGTGGGCGTGCCAATAAAGACCCACCCAGCATGGAATGTGAGCGGCGGTTCTGAGCGCTGCCTGTGCAGGTGGGGGGAAGAGGACAAGCAAGCCTAGCATGAATTTCACGCATGCATGCAAAAGAGCTGTCTCAGGGAGATGAAGCACTGTTTAAAAATAAATGAAGAGAATAAAGACGTCATAAAATATGTCCCCTCACGTGGCTCTGTCACATGAGCAGGGACATGTTTTTAATTCAAGTGTGACATTTTTATCCTATTTTTATTTGCTTTAGAAAACCTCATCCCGCCTGTGGATGAGGTTTCCCACCTCACAGCCCCTGAAGCCTTCCCTACCCTCCCCACCCTGGGACCCCTGCCACTTACCTGGGTCTCCAGTTTCTGGGACTTAGTCTCTGGCAACTTTATGCCGTTCCTCTTCCAGCCACTGCAGTGCTGATTGGCCGGCAGCTCTCCAAGGTGGGACTTCCTCCTGCGTGAGGGGCGGAAGACCCGCCTGCTGCCAATCAACGCTCATTTGAGCATAAAATGGCTGTGGGGCATCCGGAGTCGATGGGGATGTGTTCCCCACTGACTCTTCGGATAACATGGAGCCAATCCCCCAACATTCTAAAAATCCAGGCCCTTATTCCATTAATATTAGGGGACTTATCATCGTCGCTGGATCTGTGAATTGAAATTAAAACCAGAATTACCTGGAAAAACTCAGCAGGTCTGGCAGCATCGGCGGAGAAGAACAAAGTTGACGTTTCGAGTCTTCATGACCCTTCAACAGAAATGTTTGATTAAAAGCGGCTGGAGAATGGAGCTCAGGATTCCGTTCCAGCTGGCAGCATTCCAAGGGTTAAAAACAATGTACTTCAAAGCTTTGGGTATCAGAAAACATTTAAAACCTACACTTTTGTTGCATGTAACATCTTTTAAAGTCCTGAAGTATTTATGATCCTATGTTCATCAGTCATGGTCACTTCAGCCTTCCTAAAGCGTACTGAGAAAACCTTGCAGTTTTGCTAAGAAGACCAGTAAATATTGCAATGAATGTGCGCACTGTATTCGCAAGCGCATGATCATCGCTTGTCATTACTTTAAGTATCTCTTCCTAAAGATACACTCGGTACAGGAAAAATGCACACTGCGCCCTATGAAAGTCTGTGGGTGAATGGAGAGATTAATGTGGCCATTAATGACTTGCACCTGTGGTTTCCCCCTGTGCACTTTGATCGAACATCAGATCATTTGTAACACCGCATTCCCCCCTACAGCTCCTTTTAAAAAGCTGGCACAATCTGCATGGTTCTGTCAACAGCAGCAGAGTGGCAATGCAGCAAAGGACTCTCTTTCTGCCTCTCGTTTGATTACCCCATCAATTAGCTGCTTCCTGCATCTGTGCCCTTTCATTGACATGCACATTCTACATCCAACCTTTTTGTTAATAACTGTTGCTCTTACAATAGCCACGATTTTGGGACATTTCCTTTCTTCTCAACGTGCTGAAGGATTAACAGCTGGGTTCTCAGTGCGGGGTTGGGAACCTGATGCCCGGATGAATCCTGGGTCCTGATCCCCACACCCGAGCTGTGTTGCTCCCAAGAAGATGAAGAAGAAGAGGGCACAGTTTTAAAGTGATTTGCAAAAGAAGGCAAATGTGACGTGAGAAAAAGCTTTTTCACGCAACGAACAGTCTGGGTCTGGAATACACTGTCTGGAAGTGTTGACGGAGGCAGGTTCAATCGAGGCATTCAAGAGGGCATTAGATGATTATTTGAATAGAAACAATGTGCAGGGGTATGAGGAAAAGGCAGGACAATGGCACTGAGACATAATGCTCATTTGGAGAGCCAGCGCAGACACGATGGGCCAAATGGCCTCCTTCTGTGCTGTTAAAATTCTGTGATTCTGTGATGATGCAAGTTTTAAATTATTTTTAAATTAGCCAGGTGGCAAGTTCAGTGCCCAATTAGAGGCGCTGAGCACCTCCATGAAATGGGACCTACCTACCCGCAGCCAATGGCACAGCGGGTGGCAGCAACTTTGGGGGCCGTCGCTGCTTTGCCAGTTCGAGCAGGCAGCTCCTGAGAAGGCCATGGAGCTGGAACGAGGCAGACCGAGGCCTTGCATGACAAGTTAAGGACCAGCGCAGGTGTCAGCAATAGTTAGCCCCACAGATTTGTTTCCAAGACAATTAGAGAGAAATTTATTTGTGTCTCAGGACGAAGCCGGCAGCTGACATTCTGCTCGTGCTCGCCAGGAAAAGTAAATGGTAATGACATTCCAACAGGCCCCTTAACAAGCTCACTAAGAGCTTCAGGGGATTCTCAGTGGTCGTGTTCCCCACTCCCTTCCCTCCCTGGCCCTTTCAAAATTCGAAACTCTTCTGAGGATGTCAGGATCCCAAGGAAGGCAAAGGGAATGGTGGCAGTTATTGCAAGGGGAATGGAACATAATAGTAGGGAAGTTTTACTGCAGCTGTACAGGGCATTGGTGAGACCACATCTGGAATATTGTGTACAGTTTTGGTCTGCTTATTTGATAAAAAATTGCGTTAGAAGCAGTTCAAGAAAGGTTCACTTGACTCATCCCTGGGATGAGGGGCTTATCTTACGAAGAAAGGTTGAACAGGGTGGGCCTCCACCCATTGGAGTTTAGAAGAATGAGAGCTGAGTTTATTAAAACATGTAATATCCTGAGGGGATTTGATAGGGTAGCTACCGGGAGGACGTTTCCACTTGTGTGAGAAACTAGAACCAGGGGACACAGTTTAAGAATAAGAGGTCTACCGTTTAAGATGGATATGAGCAGAATTTTTTTCTCTCAAAGGGTCATTAGTATGTGGAATCCTCTTCCCCAGAATGCAGTGGAGGCTGGGTCATTGAATTTATTCAAGGAAGAGTTAGACATATTTTTGATAGACAAGGGAATCAAGGGTTATGGGGGTGGTGGTGGTGTGTGGTTGGGCAGATTTTTTTTTTTTGTTATGCGCTTATGGGGTGTGGACATCACTGGCTAGGCCATTATTTATTGCCCATTCCTAATAGCCCTCGTCCAGAGGGCATTTAAGAGTCAACCACATTGTTGTGGGTCTGAAGCCACATGTAGGCCAGACCAGGTAAGGATGGCAGATTTCCTTCCCTAAAGAACAATAGTGAACCAGATGGGTTGTTATGACAGTTGGCAAAGGCTTCATGGTAATCTTCAGACTTCTAGTTTCAGCTATTTATTGAATTCAAATTCTACCATCTGCCGTAGTAGGATTCAGACCCCAGAGCATTACCCTGGGTCTCAGGAATATCAGTCCAGTGACAATACCACTATGCCACCACCTCCCCTAAAGGCAAAGTGGAGTTGAGACCACAATTAGTTCAGCCATGATCTCATTAAAGAGCAGGGCAGGCTCGAAGGGCTGAATGGCCTACTCCTGCTCTTAAGCTCTATGTTCCTATGTTCCTACGGGACTGTGATTTCACCAGCTTCTGACCCTAACGCCCTTTAAAGACTCAGCCTATATAATTCTAAAGATTGTTTTAAAGATGATGGTCCAGAAATTTCACAGGGATAGTTTGTATATTTTCGGAGAAGGTGTTAAGAGAAATGATTACCTCTGATGGTGAGTTTGTGTAACTCTATTGTACATAATGTAGGGCAGCTAGCTGGACACAGAGCTATGGTGTTAGGAGTGTGCACCAGAAGTATGCAGGGTTGACAGATTGTGACATTAGGCAATGTGTTACGTTGATTTAATTCCAGCTCTGCATTTTTGGCCTCAAAACTCAAGCTAACACCCTCCCTGAAACATACACAGCAGACATGTGTTCAGTAGCAGGAAGAATCTCTCATTGCAATGTGGTTGACTCTTAAATGCCTCTGAACAAGGGCAATTAGGGATAGGCAATAAATGCTGGCCTAGCCAGTTACGCCCACATCCCATGAATGAATAATAAAACCCAGCACTATTTAACAAAATTATCAACTGCTCTCAGGTTGTTTGTTGATTAATCTCAAGTGCCTCTGCCTGAGTTATTGGAAGTGCTGGGTGGTTTGAATAATTGGTTAAAGTTGGTGTAGTTGAGAGCAAGTGGTGCTACATTTTGAGGTGCCTTGGTTGTGACTGCAAAGATCAGGACACTTCCTCCCAGTCATGGATATTATATCTACAATCACCCTTGGGTTGCAGCATGAGAGGGAGATGCAGCAGTGGCAACAAAGAGGAGAACAAAAGCAAAATACTGTGAATGCTGGAAATCTGAAATAAAATCAGAAAATGCTGGAATACTCAGCAGCATCACGTGGAGAGGGGAACAGTGTTTGCATTTCAGGTCAATGACCCTTTTTATCAAAGAAGAGACCAAGCTGCTCACAGAGGAAGAGGGAAGTGAAGGCCCCACAGCAGGAGGCCCTATCCACCTAGGATCTTCCAGACGTATTTCTCTTCCTTCCACCTAAGCCAGGAGCAGCCTGTGTAGCAAAAACAAAAAATGCTGGAAAAATTCAGCAGGTCTGACAGCATCTGTGAAGAGGAAGACAGAGTTAATGCTTCAAGTCCGTAGGACTCTTCTTCAGAGCCATGCTACCATATGAGGTATCACAGAGCAGGCCACTGGGCTGCAGAACCAATACGTCTCTGTCTATAACTCTCTGGATGGGTTTCCAGTACTTGCTGGAGTGTGTGTCTGCTTTATCTTCCACACCCTGGCCATAATGAGGGTGCAGCCTTTGCCACCAGGGATAAGGTGAACGTCAGAGAGGGGAAAGGAGAAGGAAGAGGAGAAGGAAGAGGATGAAGGGAGGAAGCAAACAGCAAATACCTTTTCCAGTTGGGCTGCCTGCCATCACCTCATTCGATTATCGATCCGCTGAACGCAAGCTCTTGTTCAACAATCCCACACCTTCTCTTCCATCTGTTATTGACTATCAGAGCATCTCCTTGGCCACGATGCTGAAATAAAAGCCGCAATGAAACTGTCATTCCATATCAACTTTATCCAATAAAGCCTCCAATATTCCATTCAAACATCAATAATCACCTTTAAACATTCCCTTAGTGTATGTCTTGTGGGTGCCTCTGCCTGGCCGGCTGTTCCTACTACCCTGCCTTTCACTGCAGGAGGCTGCAGATGGCCTTGCAGGATGACCTTGAGCAGTTCTGGCTTTGGAGGCCCAGCTTCAAATTGCACTGCATCTGTGCTGACTGACAGGCAACAGCAAGGGCACTGGCAGCATGGCTGTAGTACCAGAATGAATACTATCATCCTGAGAGGTGACAGCAAGTTCTGACTCTGTGGAGACACTGCCTGGGGCAGCAGCTAATCTGCTGGATCACAGATTGCTGGACTGCAGTGTGAGTCTGCAAACCTTTTGAACACTGGTATCTGAACAATGATGACAGCATTCTGAGCGTGCATGGCCACAAGCTGGGCTTGTTTGGCAATAAACTGAGATCTTATGGCCTCAATCATATCTTCCAGTGCAGCACCAAGATATTGAGGAGTTTCTGCTTGTGCTGCAATAGAAGCTGAGAATCAACCATTAAACAGTGCATCATAACAGATCTACAAGTGTTCTCATGGAGAAATCCACCATGTACTCTTGCCTCTACACAAAGCCCTGTGCCTGTTGGAACCAGACTCCTCCATGCTCCTTGAAAGTGGTAGCAGGCTTACTGGGAGGCCTGCCAATGCACCAAGTATTTCTGTATGCAAGCCCATCTGCGTTTTTTCTATATGCCATCTCTTCATAGTCCTCCTCTGAGTCCTCTGATCCGGAACCCCTGTGTGAGCGTGCCCTCTGAGGACCTGGCACCTGTGCTGCTCTTGCACCCCACCCTGCCCTGACTGCAGCCACTCATACCTGATGATGCAGGTGCTGCCCTGTCCTCTCTCCTACCCTCTACATTTTACGCAGCGCCCCTTTCTGAGCTGGTGTGAGATTGAGTGCTGGTGTTTCTTCTTCATCAGCCTCTTGTTCCCTTGGGACCTCAGCTTGCTGCAACAATTCTTGACCAGGTGGTAGCTTTTGGTTATCGGAAAGGATAAAGGCAAAAACGTAAGGTAGGGGTGAGGAAAGGAATGGAAGGAAGAGGCCCATGCTTACACCATCGGCAGTTTATAAATCATAAGATATTGTGAGATAAGAGAGAATTAGGATGTGAGAAGGTGGATTTAGTAGGAATATAATGTCATCCACTGTTGCTTCAGCCCCACCTCAGTTGAGGTTACACCAATGATTGACAATATTGTCATCTCCATCAGGTTGAGGGCATGCTGCCATGCCTGCCCCCCACTGGCTAGATGCTGTTGCCTTCAATTATGGGCCATCTTGTCCTGCAAGAGAGTGAGAAGTGTGTCAGTGAGTGTTGTGCAGTGTGTATGGGCGATGTGTCTGCTCCATTTGAACAGCTGGCAGCGTGTGCAAGCTTTGAGATGTGAGTGTGCAGCTTACAGCAGTGTTAAGCTGAGGGTGAGGTGAGGCATCTGAATGATGAGTATGGCCTGAATTTTTCCTGCGTTGGGCGGGCTCGGTGGGAGGGGGTGGGGCGTTCGCGGAGCTGACTGCAACCCGCGATCAGCCCGGCACCACGATTTCACGCGGGCAAGCTAATTAAGGCCTGATCAGCGTGGATCACGAGTGGTAGAACGCTACCTGTGCGGGCAGGAGGAGGAGAGAGAGTTGGGTCCAGCGCTCTTTCAAGCTTGTGCATGAAATAGCGCTTCAATCTTGCATCAGGGAGATTGAAGCACTTTTTGAAGAAATTGTTAAAAACATTACAAATTTAATGAAACATGTCCCTTCATGTGACTGTGTCACATGAGATGGGACATGTTTTTATTTTTCAAAAAAAGCTTTTATTCAATTTGTAAAAGCTTTAGGAAATCTCATCCCACCCGTGGATGAGGTTTCCTAAAAAATGTTAAGACTGCTTGGCCTTTTCGCCTGCCCACCAACCGTTAGGTTGGATGGGCAGCGTAAATTTCAAGTTAATGAGGTTGCTAATGGCCTTAATAGGCCTTTTAATTATCGGCGGGCGCATAGCCGACCCTGGTGTGTGCCCGCCGAATGAAACATCGCGAGACTGCGCGATGATGTCGGGATGCACGCTCGCACACATCATTTTACGTTCCGGCGTGTCAGGCCTATCCCCACACGCTAAATGTAAAACCCTGGCCTATGTATCACGATTAATAGAGGCTTGGTTAGATTGTGAAATGAGCAGCATGTGAGGCTAGTTGATCAGTCGTAAAAAAAATGGCTTTTGAAGATGCAATCTCCGACCTTGGCCACTTGTGTGAGATCATTGAACTTCTTGCAGCATTGCATCCAGTCCCAGGGAGCTAGGCAGCTAGCATTGATCATGGTGTGTACCTGCTCTGACTGGGAGCTTGGAAGGCCTCATTGTCCCCTGAGAGAATAGGATCTAACTTCTCATGTGTACCCAGCACCAAGGCCTCCAGTGCTATCTTGGAGAAACTTAGAAGTGCCCTCTCTGGCCTGTTGGCCTATTTTTCAGTGCTCCTCTTTCACCAGTTCCAGCACTTGCCACAGCCTTAATGCACCTCTCATTTAAAAGGTGCAGCTTGGCTTTTTGTAGTGAAGGTTGGCTTTAAGTGGTGCTAACCTCGTATGAACTCGGGACCCCTACTGAGACATACGGTCGCTCAGCGGTGCCTTTAGTGCTGGGTGGGAGGGTACTTTAATTTAAATTAGTTTGCATGCTGCCTGCATCAGTACGATCGGGAATGTGTTAAACATGTATCACGATCCCTGCACCAGACGTATCTGATATTTCCGTCTGCTGGTTTTTGCAAGATAAGATAGAAACATCTAGTGGTGGTAAAAGGGAACTTTATCAGTTATCATTCATGTTGTCAAATACAATTTTTCGGCCATTGTAGAAAAAGAATTGTCAACTATTAAATGATTTATGGAGTAGCTCTTCCATTGCCCTAATTCCTGGGTACTGCATCTGCTTTCTCTGAGGTGTATGGCCACATCTCGGATATCCTTTAATGTTGTGGGTATGGTCTCTCACCCCCACCCACTCAATAGAGCACATTGTGTTACAGCATTGGTGTGGACATCCACATCCCGATTGCTCAAATGAGTCTTACAAATTCTTCTCTACAGGTTTCTAAATGTTTGCATACCCTATAACGACTCACTTCATGAACTTTTTGTTCATCTAGGCATCAAGCAAAAATAAGATTTCCATTTATGTAACGTCTTACCAGGTCTCTGAGGAACATCACAAAGTATTTTATGTACAATACCTTTTTTTATTGAAATGAAAATTATCACAGACACCTCATAATTGATATGTTCTTTCTACAAATAAGATTGCCTTCTCTCAACTTTAAAACCATGCTCCTGCCCTTCCTTTAGTGTTTTGTTAAAATAATTTATTAAAGTGTGCTTTCAATTGTTATGAAGAAGGAAGGAAATCTAGGCGAAGGTGATGAATTCATAATTCCAAGGCAGCATGAGTTTAGGCAATTATAATCCAATCACATTCTCATTGAACTGATGGTGGTTCTTCATAGTTACCAATAGTTTATCTCTCATGATCCAACAAATTAGCTGAATTATGACTTCATCACTCACAGGAAAACCAGTAATTACGACCCAATCCTGTCCTCCTGACTCTTGAAATTTTCATCCATTACTTCATTATTTCTCTAGCACTATTTTTTACAAGTTACAGCCAATTCTAAACAATGTGGTCTGCGTTTACTCTACCATTAAGTTCTTACAGACTCCATTGGCTCTCTGCTCCCTTACTCCACAATACCTTATGATTTACAAATTAACTTAATGGTTAGGCAATGTCTTGATTTTAAAACTGTCATCCTTGTTTTCTAATCCCTCCATGGCCTCACCCCTCCCGATCTCTGCAAGAATCTCCAGTCCCGAAACCCTCTGAAATATCTGTGCTTTGCTAATTCTGGACTCTTGGGCATCCCTAATTCTGATCCACCATTGCTGACCATGCCTTCAGTTGCCTAGGCCCCGAAGCTCTAGCATACCCTCCGTCTTTTCCTCCATACCTCGCTTTCCTTCTTTAAGACACACCTTAAAATCTATGTCTTTGGCCAAGCTTTTTGACCATCTGGCGTAATATTCCCTTATATGGCTTGGAACAATACTTTGTTTTATAATGCTCCTGTGAAGCACCTTTGGATGCTTTATTATGTTAAAGGTGCTATATAAATATGAGGTTTTGTTGTTCTCCTGTTGCTAACAGATCTCTCCATTATCCGAGCAATCTCCCCCTGCCAAATATTCTGGCCTGTAGTCATTGTTCTTCTAATGGTGATCTACTATTTGATTCCAGCCCCCCACCACATTGCAACTCCCTCTGCACGATCACAGACATTTCCTTCAGTCATTAAGCTCTTCCCTGTTGCAACTTGGTCAAAAGCAGTTGTCCCTTGCTTTAAAAGCCACCTACAAACCCACAATGCTTTTGGTTTCTCCCTCCACTTGGTTTTTTTACTCCTATGTCTTGGTCCGCCTTCTCCTGTCCTCCTTGGTAAACAACATGTAATGTTCTGCGACATGGGGGGGCACGATCCAAAATCTGAGATGTTATTGTTACATATTTTAGCCTCCTCACTCAAAGTCCTCTACTTCAGAATGGAGGCTACTTTCCCGACATAATCAGCAGATGAATTCCAGTTTTCTATCCTGGAATTTTGTTACAATGACTGAGAGATACATTAACTCATACCCTTTACATGACACATTTTGCTTCAAAACAGTTGTAAATTCAAACAAAGTGGAAATTTACAACTATACCATAAACTAGTATGAATTAGGCTAGAGATGTGCAGTGACCCATAGACATTACAAGAACAGGGGCAAACTGAACTCAGCAGCTTTAGTAGACTTCAAATATCTCCTGGGACTAGAAAAGCAGTATAGGTTTCAGTGAACTCTCAGTACCCTTTTGTGTACTCTTTTAGGTTTACGCTAAAATGGGGGTGAATTCAGTACCAAGTTGTTCATATAATAATATTAGTTTAATTAATTTAGCATTTAAATGCCATGTCCTCTCACGCATGTCTGCTCGATTTGGGTAGTGGGTTCAGGGCATGACCTCTTCAGCAAAGTGTCCCAGTTTCCCCGCTGTGAACTTCACCTTCTATCCAGATGTGGACATTTTCAACATCATTTTTCTGCATAAGCTTGCAACCAGAACCTCTGCATGTGTTTTACAGGAGTCAGTGGATCATTTGCAGCTTGTTGTGATAGCTAACAGTAATTATATGAGTCTTTCTTTTCCTGTCCATTGGAAATGTTTTCACAGAATCGCAGAATTGTTAGGGCATGGAAAGAGGCCATTCAGCCCATCGTGTTTGCACTGCGCTCCGAATGAGCATTATGACTTATGCCATTCTCCTGTCTTTTCTCAGTACCCTTGCACATTGTTTCTATTCAAATAAACGTTCAATGCCCTCTTGAATGCCTCTATTAAACCTGCCTCCACCACACTTCCAGGCAGTGCATTCCAGACTCAAGCCACTCGCTCAGTGAAAAAGTTTTTTCTCACATCACATTTGCTTCTTTTGCAAATCACTTTAAATCTGTTTTCTATGCTTCATTGTGGTTTGCACTTTGTTAGTGCTAGTGGCAAGTCTCATTTCTCAAGATTCACGTACATCACCTAGAGCTTCGACAACCATACTCTTAATTGTTGGATGACAATAATGTTGGAATCAGAATTTCACAAGTACAAATTAATGGATAAAGCCACTGATACATGGAAATGCTTTGCTTGCCCCAAGTACTCTCTCCAACGTAGTGTTAACCAAGCAACTTGGAGTCTACGTGCAGTATTGTGTACCAAAGATTATTTTCTTGTTTGGCTTTAAATGATAGGAATGGGTTTAACTTTCTAAAGCCCATTTGATATTTGCCCTCGCTAGGAAAATAGTGCTATAGTTGGATTCTGTGAGTTTTTTGAGGGGAAAAATGGTGAGAGATACAAGGATAGAATGGTAAGAGACTGCCAATTAATGTAAATTTTGACAATTCAGTACAAAATATCTATGGATATAGTTTCTACTCAAAGATAGCAGGATGGATAAAAACAGTTCTGTTGAAGGGTCACAAGGACTCGAAACGTCAACTCTTTTCTTCTCCGCCGATGCTGCCAGACCTGCTGAGTTTTTCCAGGTAATTCTGTTTTTGTTATAGCAGGAAGTTGGTTGAACAAGCAGAGAAAAAAGATTACTGTTTCAAAAGGTAGCAGACCTATGGAAATTGGCACCAACTATTTCTCAGCTGTGTGTTAAGTAACATACAAAACAGATGCATAAGTATTTACAATCACCAGCTCTTTGCTGTCCCTGAGGGCTTTTTCACAGTGGAGTAAACTTTTTGGGAAGGACAAACATTGACTAATAAACCTTCCAGGAAATGCAGCTACTGTGTTCACATCATTTATTTCTGCCGTCCGGGCTATAACCGACCTTGGAGTAATTAATACAATTAGCACAAACAAAATGAAGGTGATGATTGTGGGGTATTCAGTTCTCCTTCAGGTTAAGTCTCCCTCCAGAAGCAGTTTTAAAAACTAGCAACGTTCAGTGTCCTGGCTTGTTTCCACAGTTTGAACCTGCAATATATCAGCTTTTATAGTCTTACAGTTAAAGGATAATGAAGTATATTTTTTCATAAAGCAAGACAGTATTTTTCTTTCTGTGAGCATGTTTGTTGATCCTTGCTGCACTGTGGGTATGGCGAGATTCATTTTTCTTTATGGCAAAAATCCAGAATTTCTTGACACTCAGTGAATGTCAATGGGGCTGTTCATGGTGAGTTCGCCTTTTCCACAAGGCTAACAGCGGAGCTGTGCAAATCATCCAACAATTTATAGCAAGTCACAACTCGTGTTGTACCCCTTCCTCATGGTGGCTTTATGCACTAATAATGGCAGGCACCTTGAACTCACCATTATTTTTCCATCAATTTCTGGCCCAATCTTTCATTATTTACCCTCTCAAACTCTGTCAAAATCCCGAGTCCTTCTATTATGCACATTTACCATTTAATTTATCTTCCTTACCCTGTGAACACAGCTGTGTTTTTCCAAGCTTCTCATCATTACTATATCCTCTCATCCCTGGTAGCATTTTAGTGAATTTACATATAGCATCTTTCTCAAGGTTCCAATATATCACCTCTAATGGAGTACCCACAATCACATACAATGTTTCAACTATGGACTAACCAATGATTTGTGTATCATCACTATCATCCCCTCCTTGATTTGTATTCATGATCTACATATAAAGCTTGTTTTATGTCTTTTAACATTCACGGCCCTGCATTTAAAGATTTGCATCCCTGCATCCCTGTTCTTTCACTCCATTCAAATTTTACCATTGAAGTTATATATTTTTTTCTGTTTTATTTTTCTCAAGACACATTGTTTTAAATTCATCTGCAATGAACTATACTTGTCACAGTTTCTCCATTTCTCTGCTTCCTCTACAGTTTAGCACATTCATTCTCACAGTTTCCCATGCCTCCAATTCATTATTTTTATTAACAGACTCTCTGCCCACATCCAAATTTCTTATGTATTTGAAAAACAAGAGAGACCCAAAAATAGATACCTGAAACACACCACTAACTATACCTTGCCATTCAACAGACATGCATATACTTCTATGTAATGCCTTCTATCCTTCAGGCAATGCTCTGATCTGTGTATCCACTATACCTTTAACACCATGAGAGAAACAAACAAAGTTTATAATTTAAGATTTGGTTGGTTGTCTAGTTAATTTGGTGTTGATTTATTTTCTTGGCTCAAATGGTGTTAATTTCCCTGTGATAGGTTTTCTAAAAACTTATCTTTAGGTGTCAGTAGCAAGCCCAGCATTTAATGTCCACCCCAAGTTGGTGTTGAAAGGGTGGTAGTGAGCCGGCTTAACCTGCTACTGTTCATGTGGTGAGCATTCTCACACAATACTGTGAGGTAGTGGGATGGCGGGGGGGGAGGGAGCGGGGTATGATGATTTTGGTCCAAGAATGATGAAGTGATAACTGTTCAGGTTGTAACCTGGTTATAAAATGGCAAATTACTATTTTTTTTTTATGAGGCAGTAGTAACACCACCAGAATTGTATGAGGATATCACCAGGTATAACCCCATAGCAATACATACAATTTCTGAATAGGCCCTATCTACACACATTGGGAATTTCTAATGAAATGCAGGGAAAAATGAGAGTGCAGGGTGGAAAATAATAGTGGTTGACTAAGATAAAGGCTGTTGAAAAATGATGCCTGCCTGTCTATAATATGTAGGCAAATCATCCTATGCCCACAGTCACGGCGCATGGTAAGACACAGACAGAAATTTCCAACATAATGGATGTTGTATCCAGGGTGACAAGGAAAGCAAGGACTGCAGAAATTATGCAAGACATCAGCTGAGACAAATGAGGGGTCCCTGAAGTTTTCTGAAAGAGGATGCCCTCTCCTACAGCAAATAGATCCAGCCTGAAGCTGAACAAAAGATCCTTGTATTCTTCTCACTGGTGATGGAGAAGAGGTAAAAGAGACTGAGATTGGCTTGTCTAATTCAAATAAGGAGCAAGATTCAAGGAAGAATTAGTTTAATATTCCTGAATTATGCGTGACAATTCGGTTACTACTTAGACCTTGACTGTAAATACTCAAAATTACTTATAATGGGCAGAATTTCACCCGTGTCAGTTCATTGCAGAGGTTTCTCCAATGCAACTGTTGCTTTGAGACTCAATTCTACACCTGTGGGGGCAGTTGTGGGGGGGGGGGGGGGGGGGGGGGGGGGGGGGGTGGGGGGGGGTTGTGGTCAGGAAGCCGACCACCACTTGCGATCGGGGCTGGAAGGCGATTTCACGCTAATGGGCCAGTTAAGGCCTGCACAGTGTGAAATGCGAGCAGCAGCGCTGCCCCAGGGAGTTGAGTTATAAAAAAAAAGTAAAGAAAAAAAAGATGCCATGAAGCAAGTCCCCTCATGTAACTCTGTCACATGAGTAGGGACATGTTATTTATTAAATTTCAAAACTTTCATGTTATTTTCATTTGCTTTTGGAAACCTCATCCCGCCTATGGATGAGGTTTCCAAAAAAATGCAAAGGCCACTTGGCTTTTACGCCTGCCCGCCAATCGTAAGGTTGGACAGGGAGCAAAACATTTAAGTTAATTGATTGTTTAATGGCCTTAACAGGCCTTTTAATTGTTGACCGAACCATCGCGCGACTGCTCAGCATGCTCGGCCGATGTCAACGCGCGTCATTTCACGCCCGAGCGGGTCGGGCACGGGCTTGTCCACCGAGCTAAAAACTTTGCCCAATGACTAAGCAAACATAGCAATATCACAGTAGTTTTCCAAGCACATATTATACTGTACATAATTTATATTTAAATGATTATTTGTAGTACCAGCAAAATTCAATCTGCTCACATTTTGCAGTGAAACTCTCAGTGTGATCCATGGAAGCAATCTGCCTGAGCTATTCTACATACTTACCTGCATGTCACCTGATTGATAATATTTTGCAATGGAATAACTTGCTGCACTCAAAGAAAGTTCCATGCTGTTACTCATCTGTGTAGACAATGGACCCCACAGGGAAATCACAGTACTAAACCAGTTTTGCTAATGCTGCATTTTTAAGAAAAATAACAGGGAACAAAATAAATTGCGTTGTGGTGTAATTAAGGCCTTTGTCCATGTGCCGTTTTGTTCTAACACCGATTGGGCAGCCAATTAGCATGACGGGAGATATACAAGATGGACAGAACCTACCCCAATGGCAATGCCAGCAGTAACAGTATAAATGATGCAGAATTGAGTGTCCAAGCAACAGTTGTACTGGGGAAACTTCTGCATTGAACTGACAGTCCATTAACCTTTACATGTATCAATAAGCTAAAATATCATGACTCAATACTCATATGGAGGTCAGAGTAAGGAAGCCTCAAAGATTTTTCAGGGAAATACAGAATGATTAAAAGAAATACAGTTCTAAAATAAAAGCAGAATATGTCAAAAATAAACAATGGCTGGGAGTTTCTACTTGATTGCAATGTGTTTTTCAATGCAATTCACCCCGATATCGTCGCAACCCCTCTAAAGGCTGCAGAACTTGCATTCAGTGCAATGCACATTTCCGCAAGCTTTGGAGTTAGCTTTTAAAATGTTGCACCCGACCATGGGGCAGAGGTTTACTCCAGTGAGATTTTACGGTCCCGCTGAAATCAAAGGGCGTTTGATTGGCTCGCCGTGTTTTATGGCCCAGCTCCCGTGAATGGCCACACCCTGGTGTGAATTCATCACCATTGGGAGTTTCCGCTAATTGTGGTCATTTGTAGATTTTCAAGCAGGCTCCAAAAGTAAGTCGGATTGTTTCAACACTAACAGATACATTTTGAAAGGTCACAAATGACTTTTCTTTTTAATTCACTAAGGCACTTTTTATGGTTTCAGGTTAGCCGGTTCGCTTTGTCCAGTTGGTGCCTCCCCCTTTACTTGAAAGTACAGTTGACAAGCTTGACGACATCCCAATTATTTGCATGGGGCAGGATTTTGCTCTTGTCAGGTGGGCTCGGCCAGCTGCTGCCCGCCATCAGGGCCGGAAGGCGATTTCACACTACTAATTAAGGCCCGCCCAGCATGATAGGCAGCTGGAGAAACGGCGAGCAGGAGCAGGCGAGGGCCTGTGTTGTCTGCCAGGTCCAATGGCAACCCGGCAGCCCCCCGCCCACCCCCCCACCCCCCCAAGGGAGGCTGCCTGCATCAGAGCTGCAGCAGTGACATGGCTGCGACCCAGGAAGGAGAAGCCATGCAGGAGGTGAGGTCGGCAGGGCAGCTGGCCCTGCATTTCTCTGATGAGTGCCTCGCTGCCCTCCTGGAAGAGGTGGCTGCCAGAAGGGACACCCTTATCCCTAGAGGTGGGAGTAGGAGGCCACCGCACCTCACCAAAAGGGCATGGGAGGAAGTGGCATTCTGGGTGAGCAGCCACGACATGGTGAGGCTCATCTGGCTCCAGTGCCGGGAGTGCTTCAATGATCTGCTGTGCTCAGGAAGGGAGAGTACTGTGTTGGCATGGCGGGTCAGTGTGGGTCAGAGCTAGCCATCACCCCATGGAACTCGGGGGTGTTATGGTCTGAGTGGCACCTGTCAGTGACGCTGGAGTTAGCCAAGGAGGTGAGCCCTGGCTGCTTGGACTGAGTGCCTTGTGGGTCAAGGGCCATGACTCGGATGTGCCATGTGAGGTGATCCTGAGTTGGGGGTGGCCAGGCTGCAATGGCGCTGCAGATAGAGAGGGGACTAATCCCTGCTCCTCTGTTCTTTCAGAATAGGACTGTCCACAACAATATTGAGAGGTTGCGGACTGGCAGGGGACCCCCACACCTCCTCATCCTCACCCACTGTGAGCAGGAGGCCTTGGAGCTCGAGGGGCGGCATGCAGCCACGGTGAGGCTGGGGCGTCAGACGAAGGTAAGAGTGCAGTGCACAGAGGTGAGAATTTCAGATAGTGCAACCATTCTAGTGTAGTCTCTTCATTGATGTGACCCTCGAACCTGGAGTCCCCATTGATAATTGAAAGAAGAGGGCACCAATGATGCAAGTCTCCGTTGTCTCACCAGGGAGCCTGGCATGCACAGTGACAGTGTGCTGACTTTCACGAATGACATGTTCTTCTTCTCCCTTTTAGGGTCAGCAGGCATTCGCACTGAGGACCCTGAAGGGCCACCCCTAATGCTGGAGGACCACCATGCTCCCAATGCACCTGCGTCACACCCACTCTGTCAAACAGGCACCTGTGCAGATACCATCACCTCGGTGGGCATTAGATCGCCGTCTATTATCTTGGTGCAGATTGGTGAGGGCACTTCACTCTCACTTGAGGTACAGGCGGAGGCAGAGAGTGCTCAGGCACTGGCAGTCGGAGCATTGCTGGAGACCAGGACGATGCCCAGTTGAAGGCTGATGATGGACCTCTGGAGTTGCCCATTAGGCAGCAGATGCTGGATGTCCAGTGGGGCTCATGGCAGAGATCCATGATGGTATGCATGCCATGGTCTCCATTTTGGAGGAATCCCTTGTGGCCAAGCGCAATGCCTCATCCATGGAGAGAGTGGCGACTCTCATGGAGAGGCTACTCCAGGAACAGAATCAGGGGTCCCTGAGGATGTGCTCAGAACTGCAAGCCCACACACATATTGAGGTAGCTGCATCACTGCCTGTAAACCCTGGCTGCAGGATAGTGCCGTCTTTTGCGGCCCCCTTCCACCTTGGACTTCCTGCTGGCGCTGCCCCCCCACCCCCGCTCCTGTGCCTCTCCTCCCACAGGTCGCTGCCCTGGAAGCTGCATTGGGACACCTGCTCTCCATTCCCTTCTGCCCCTCTGTTTCTCCTTAGAGGAGGTGCCTCCAGCAGAGACCACAATCCCCATTATCAGAGTTATAGAAGGTGGCCTGATACCTGGGAGGGCCCACACAGTCAGAATCCTCCGGGGACCTGAAAGGCACTAATGAAACCTGAAATGAAGCCTAGAAATGCTCAGAATGAAGCTCTGAAGCGAGGTGAAGCTGTCAAATAAGCAACCAGCAGCACACGATCTCCAAAGCTCCTCATTACTCACATTGAAAATAATGTTGACCCTTCTTATCCCACCCAATGGTGAGTCCTTGCAGATTGCGTCTTGCCCGCCTGCCCGTGCGACAGCTGAAAAATTGCACGGGCTACATAAAGTCACCGACAATTGGGGTGTCAAGAGCTTTAACCGGCCTTTTAATTAGTGGGAGACAAGGCGCACCCACCGACTGAAATATCGCATGATTGCACGTTGACGTCAGGATGCTTGGCCAATGTCAACGCACGTTATTTTACGCTCGAGTCAAGTCTCTCAGGAGGCTTCCTTGGACATGTCGAGCATCGTAGCTCAACGGCTTCGGCTGGTTTTTCCGAGACCCCCTCCTCGGGGTCAACTGTCCACCAGGGTCTTCGGTGGAAGTGGGCAAGTTTGTGTCGGGTCCAACAGGCCCCACTGGTACTTCCAAATTGTGTGACATTTCTTCCACGTGTGGTGCAGACTCAAACACAAGTGATGATTGCATTCCTTCTTGTAGGACTCTCTCTCCTCCAGAGATGATCCATGTGTCATCAAATTATTCGGCCGTTTATTGATACATTACGGGAGAGAGGTCCTGTCACGGCACTCACTTTGCCTAATAGCCAATTGGGCCCATCTCCAAAGTTTTTTGCAAGAACTGTGTCTCCCACCATGAAATTTCTTTCCTGATTATGGCCATCACGTCTGATCTTCTGGGCTTCTTGGCTTCTCTCCACCCTCCCCCCAAAATTTGGCCTGATAAGAGTTAGACAGGTGCGGAGATGTCTCTTCATTAATAATTCAGCGGAGGAAATACCAGTGGTCGTGTGTGACGTCATCTGGTACGTGAACAGGAACGATGTCAATCTGGTGCTGATGGAATCCCCGTCCAGCTTTTCTGTCCGTCCTGGACTTAAAAGTGTGGACTGTCTGCTCAGCCAACCATTAGGGGTGGTAAGGCGAGGTTTTGATATGAGTTAGTCCATTGCGAGTTGTAAACCTGTGGAACTCCCCGCTGGTAAATGCAGTCCCATTGTTTGACACCTCTGGAAACCTGTGCACTGCAAAACTCTGACACAAATGGTCTATGGTGGCAGCAGACATGGGTGACCAGACTTTGTAGACATCCAGCCACTTGGAGTGGGCATATATTAATAAAAGGAACATTGTGCCAAAGAAGGATCCCACGAAGTCAACATGGAAGCGCATCCATGGCCGCTCTGGCCATTCTCAGAAAGCTAAGGTTGGTAGCTTTTGTACCTGCTGGCATTGAAGACAACTTTTAGCTAGGGTTTCGATGTCAGTGGTCCATTCCTGGCCAGCACAAGTAGCTGCGCACAAGCAACTTCATCCTACTAATGCCAGGGTAAGCGCTATGTAATTCAGCCAGTAATAGCCTTCACCGTTTGGAGGGCACGATAACCCTTGCTCCCCAGAGCAATATGCCGTCCTGGCAGGTGAGCTCATATCTGCAATTGAAATAAGGCCTCATGTCAACAGACTTTGGCTCGTCTGACCATCCATTCAAGACCTGCTCCCAGACGTGAGATAAAAGTGGATCCCTGCTTGTACACTCACAGGTTTGTATGGTCTGGACAGAGAAGGAATCCAAAAAATTTAGTACTAAGACAAGTTCCTGGGGAATTGGAACCTTCACGTTGTCATCTGGCAGGGGGAGAGGCTCAGCACATCAGCATGTGCGATCTGGCTTCCTGATTGCTGAATAAAAGTGTATTCATAAGCAGCCGATATCAATGCCCACCTCTGGATGCGAGCAGATGCGATGGGGGGTATCACCTTATCCTCTCCAAATAATCCCAGCGGAGGCTTGTGGTCAGATATAATGTGAAAATGGCGACTGTGAAGGTATTGTTGGAATTTCCAAATGCCAAACATAACAGATAAGCCCTCCTTAATTTGAGAATATTGTCGCTCTGCAGTACTGAGCGTGCGCGATGTATAACCAATGGGTCGCTCGGAGCCATCCGCCATCCTGTGTAAAAGTACAGCCCCTACTCCATAAGGGGATTCGTTGCAAGTTAAAATCAATTCTTTCTTAGGGTCAAAGTGGACGAGTAGGGCCGATGATCTTACCAATTGCTTTAGCTTCAGAAACGCCTCTTGCAGAACTTGCCAATCCATTTATGTTTTTTCTTAAGCGATGTGTATAACAGAGCCAGTACGGTTGATAGATTTGGGAGAAATCACCCATAGTAGTTTATCATGTCTAAGAAGGCCTTTAGTTCCGTAGTGTTTCTTATTGCAGGTGCCTTGTGAATAGCCTTGATCTTTTCTTCACGGGATGCAGGCCCTGTGTGTCGACCTTATGGCCCAAGTAAACTACCTCCTTGGCTTAGGAAATACATTTCTCTCATTTCAAGCATACCCCTGCTTGTGAGAAGCATTTCAGCATCTCCTCCAAATTAGTTAAGTGTTCATCCAGTTAGTCCAGTGACTAAGACATCATCCAGATAAACAATGACATGGGGCAGTCCCTGAAGCAGATTTTCCATGGTTTGCTGGAAAATAGCGCACACTGATGAGACCCCAAAGGGCAGTCGAATATATTGATACAATCCTCGATGTGTATTGATGGTCATGAATTCCCTAGAGCCTTCTTCCAACTCTACCTGCTGGTAGGCATGGCTCATATTGAGTATTGAATATGAGCTGCCCCCTGCCAATTTCGAATATAAATTGTCAATCTTCAGTATCGGGTGTAAATCAAGCTTGGCCACTCTGCTTACAGTTAACTTACAGTCACCGCATGGGCGAACACTTTGGCCTGGCTTCAGTACGGGTACTATGCCGGCCACTCAGAAAATTGCACTGGTTGTAAGATACCCAACTTTTCCAGCCTGTTTAGCTCAGTCTCAACTTTGTCCCATAGAGCATAATAGACTGGTCTGGCTCTGATAAATCTGGGGGTTGTGTTAGGGTCTACATGGATTTCGGCTTGTAGCCCACGAATCATTCCTAGCTCATCACTGAAAATGGAAGCCTACTTTTATAACAATTCCTGTAAGTTTCTCTTTCTGAGTTGAAAAATCTCACCCCATTGCAATTTAATCTTTTTGAGCCAGTTGCAACCAATTAAACTGGGGCCTTCCCCAGCTACTGATATAAGGGATAAATCTGCAGACTGACTCTCATACTGCACGAGGACTTGACATATCCCTTTCACTCTTTTTTCTTCGCCCCGTACATGTTTTTAATTTAGTGTCCGATTCTTCCAAACTTACAGGATGGACTCCTTTATTCAAGTATCTGAACATATGTTCTTCTACGAAAGACATTGACACCCCAGTATCAACATCCATCTTGATGGATTGTCCGTTGACTCTGATGACTAACCGGATTGGCTCAGTTCTACCCACTTTCAGGTTGTATAATGAATCGGTGTCAGGTTCTGCTTCTTCTGGTTCTTCAACAAGGCAGATTTTGCGATTCCTACCTTTGTTTTTAAAATGCTGTCTCAGCCAATCTTGACAGTGCCACATTATGTGGCCATTGTGGTGGCAGAAAAAACATTCGATATTTCTGAACTGTCGATTGCCTGCAGGCTGCCTGGATGTATTTCTCTCAGTAATGTTGTGGGTTTTCACTGTAGTACTGCTGTTCTTCAATGGTCTGGAAATAGTGGACGTTCCCCCCACTTTCTGCAGTCCGACGTTTTCGCGCCTTTTGCTACCAGCCCTTCCTGCCCTACAAGATGGATGATGCCATTTTGTGTATCTTTTATTGCCTCTAACTGCGCTCTCCATGGCTGTTGCCAATCCTAATGCCTTACTGAAGTCTAGATTAGTTTCAGATAGCAATCAATCAGATTAGCAATGAATAACATCATCTCCGATTCCGCATATCCATCAGTCTCTCAACATGGCTTTAATTGAAATTCCGAACTCACAATATTCGTTAATTCCTTTAAATCAGCTACATAGCCAGCGATTGTCTCTCCTGGGAGCCTATTCCTCGAATTGAATTTAAAACGCTGCATAGTGACTGAGGGCTTTGGCTTCAGATGTTTTTTGACAATATTTATCAACTCATCGCAAGTCTTCGTATTGGGGATGTTTGGCTACGGATCAGCCAATACTTTTTGCTCCTGCATGTGGAAAAAAGAATCACCCTCTTCTTGTCCTCCCCCACGATGTCATTAGCAGTAAAGAAGAACACCAGGCATTCAACGTAATGAGACCAGTCATCGGAAACAGGGTCGAATGATTCAAGATGTCCAAACCGTGGCTCGATGACGAAGGAGACGGCGCTTTCAAACAGCTTCAAGGTAGTGGCGAGGTAACGTAGTTGGCTTGCCGCGGCTTTTTTGATTTCCATCAATTCATCCAGTTTATCCTCATTGCCAGTTTTATGTTTTTGGCTATCAAGTTCGCTTTGTCCGGCGAACACTAGCTGCGCCCTTGATATTAGCACATTAGTTGGTGCTTGAAACAATATAGGCAGAGAGACTAACTGGACAAGCACTGGTGGTTTGTTGGAACTAAGAACAGAACACTAACACAATATGTGCTTCTTCAATCACCTCCAGCTCTAGGCTTAGTTACCTAAGTAGCCCCTGCTGTATACTGATTGGTTGATACAGTCATGTGGTTAGCCATCTACATTCTCTTAAAGGTGCCTCATGCTCCAATTTACCACTGATGATTGCACCTCGATCTAACAAGAAAATTGGTTTGTATACTTGTTGTGAAACTTCATTTTCAGTCATTTTAATTCAGGTTACCCACAGGTACTTGAATTTTTTTTCTGTTAAACCCATTTTCAACTGTATTAAACTTTACCAAGTCACCACTCATAATTAAATATATCAAGGTATTTTTAAAAGTAAATTTATATTTTATTTATTTTACGGGGCACTCCTTCCCCCCAGAAAAGAGCTACCCCACTTCCTTCCCACTTTTTCACCAGAGTTGGCAGCCTGCCCACTCTTGCCTGTCTTCCACTATGGTGACAGAGGGGAATTAGACCCTTAATTGCCCCTTATTTGGCCAGTTAAGGGCCTCAAGAGGCCTAAAGGTGGTCAGGGCTAGCGGGCTCCTTACCCAGCCTCAGTGTCATAGGTCGCCGATGAGCAGGGAGGTGGTGTGCTAGCCATCTATCATATTTTACATGGCCCCCCCCCCACCCCCCCCCGCCCCCGCCCCCCCCCCCCCCCCCCCCCCCCCCCCCCCCCACCACCCCCCCACCCCCCTCAAAATCACGCTCAGCCAGAGCACTCAAAATCCAACCCATGAAGTGAAAAATAAATGGAAGGACAACATGAAAAAATGTACATGCGAGTTAAGGTTTGAAGTTGCTAAAGATTTTAACCCAGAGAGCTACAAGGTGGCAAGAAGAGGAACAAGTTTCTGAAGTCTGTGTCAAACTTGGATGGAAGTGTATAGAAGGGCAAAGCAAAAAGACAAGCAGGAGGGAGTTGAACTAATGAGTTACAAGAAGGCCAGGATCATGTTTCGGCACAGAGCATTGATGTTTGGCAAAATGGCCTCACAATCTATGCTTCTCATACAATATTGAAAAGATTACACCATGAGCACATCAACTATTTCCTACCTCCTGCTGAAAGAGTGTTTGGGGCACTGAACAATAGGTAAATTCAGGGCAAGACATCCCATTTGGCTTATCAATCTCATTCCAATCAGAGTCCAAGCATATTTCTGTCATGGGTTTTCTCGACCATCATGATTTATGATGCTGAACGTGGCTACAAACAATGAACATAACAAGATGGCATGTTTTACAGTGCCTCCTTTAACTTAAAGTGGAGCAGAATGTTCTGGATATGGGGGACAGTGGTCCTACTAAAGCCCTGTCCAGAGACAGGCCCATGTGATCTGATTGCCATGGGAAAGGAAATCCAAACCTAAACCTATGAAAATCAATTGACAGTTTTCGCAACTCGGCGCAGAAAAGGGACAACTGCTTTTTGGAGATGGGCTCAGAGACAAAGACATAGAGAGAATACAGCTACTGCTCTGAAGAGGAAAAAATAACTGCTTCTTTAATAGTCACAACCAAGCTGGAAGCGGTGAAAGCTGGTTCTCTGTTCAAAATAAAAGAAGACGGAACAGACAGGACTTTTTGAGATTTAAGGAACAAGGGATCACTGAGGTGTGCCTTGCTAGTGGAAGCCAATTCTGCATTACTCAGGCTGAATGGGAAGATTTTCGAAGGGCGCTGAAGGTTTCAACCGGAGGGACATCAGCCTGCTGGAAAAGCCAGGAGTGACTCTGGACTTGATCTTGTGATGTCATAAATCTGCAGAAGTGCGGCGTACAGTGAAGGGAGTTGGAAGACATAATTTGATTGTGCTAATTAGTTAATGTGAAACTCCTTTTTTTTAGTTGGTATATTAATTGCCTGTTGAGTAATGTTTTATTAATGTCGATTTAGTTTGCTTGTTCGAGAAAAAGTCTTAAAACATGAAATCTTGTCCTTTGGTTTATTTCTGTTGTGTGGGGGGAAGCTCATCAGTGTCTACAGGGATCATAACAACTCAAAGAAACACTAAGTTCTTACCCTAAAATAAAAGCAAAATACTGTGGATGCTGGAAATCCAAAACAAAAACAGAAAATGCTGGAAAAACTCAGCAGGTCTAGCAGTACTTCTCTTTAGCTCTGAAGAAGGGTCAAACGGACTCAAAACATTAACTTTGTTTCTCTCTCCACAGGTGCTGCTAGGCCTGCTGAGTTTTTCCAGCATTTTCTGTTTTGTTAAGTTCTTACCCTATCTTCTCTGGAAAAAATGCTATTAAGATTTGGTGTTTGGTGATGGGTCATGTTATGAATAATAAACATTGCCAATGGGAGGGAAGGCAAGGACAAGATTCATGGTGTATTTAAGACTTACATTCCTGAATTTTGACTTGTGTGTGTTCCTTTTGTGTTAACTCCTAGAAAACAGTTTGTTCAACTTTCAGTTTCCAACTCTGATAAATGGTCTGTGCCTAAAAATGAAGCCAATCCTTTCTCTTTTCAGAAATATTATGATGTTTAGCGTGCTTCAATTCTTCTTCGCTCAGCTTTGCTAAATTTGGATAAAGAGATGATCTAAATCTGATGAAGAGTCCCATAAATACATGAAATTGTCTCTTTCGGACACTAATTGACTCAGTTTGCATTTCTGGTATTTTCAGTAATTTTTTTCCAAATGTCCGTAGAGTTTAAGATTTTTGTTTTTTTATCAAAGAAACCCTCATTTTAAATATAAAAGAATTACTTTCTGCTTATGGAGCTTTCTGATAAGTTATTTAACAAATAATTTGCTGCCCGTTTGCTGTTAAAATGAACAAAGCCTGATAACCTTAAGTTCTTTGTTTTGTTTTGCAGTATTTGTTTTAATTTATCTCAACCTATTACAGCAGATGAATTGTCAAGCTAGCACTGAGCAAACACAAATAAGAGCAAGGAGAACATTCAGTGAGACTCAAAGACCTTGCTGAACAACATATTATTTCCCACAGTGTAGGTATCAAGGGTGCTGCAAACTGTGAAGACAGAAAACGTTTTTTTTAACATTTATTCCACTCCGAAGGATTTCTCAACCATTAGACAACACCTGTGGGATAAAATCTCAGGCAAGGCTTTTTCCTAACCTAATCAATACAAAATAAAAAAAATCTATTTGGCATCTTTCGTTCTGCAGTTTCTACTTCTGGGAAGTGCCTTCAGTGCAGCTGTTTTATAGTTCAGATTTACTAGCCAATGTAAAGTGGTTTTGGCTTTGTACTGATGCAAACTTTATATATAAATCAAGTGTGAAGCTGTCCAAACAAAATTACATGAACAGTTTTACATGGCTTTAAGAGGGTCGCTTGAGCTTTACATCTTAAAACATGAATGATCTTCCATTTATAAAGTGCCTTTCACAACCTGAAAACATCCCGAAGCCCCTTATAATCAATGAAATACTTTTAGTGTGTAGTCACTGTTATATTGTAAGACAAAAGGCAGCCAAATTGCACCAATGAACTCCCACAAACAGGAATGTGATAATGACCAGATACGCTGGTTTAGTGATGTTGTTTGAGGAATAAGTGTTTGCCAGGATACTGGGGTAACTCCCCTGCTGTTCTTCAAAATAATGCCATAGGATCCTTTATGTCCATCAGAAAGAAGAGAGAGGGGGCCTTGGTTTAACAGCCCATTCGGAAGACGGTACCTTTGGCAGCGCTGCACTCCCTCAGTACTGAACCGGGGTACTGCAGCTGGTGCACTTAAAAAATCCTGAAGCAACCTATTTAAGTTAATTAAACTAATTAAATAAAATAGAAATGCAGGGCCAGGTGATGTGTTGTAGCTACATGATGTGGGTGCTGGTGGACCCCACTGAGGTTCCTAGTGACCATGTCTGCAGCAAGTGTTGGCTGCTCGAGGAACTCTAGCTCAGAGTTGATGAGCTGGAATCTGAGCTTTGGACACTGTGACACATCAGGGAGGGGGAGAGTTACCTGGACACTGTGTTTCAGGAAACAATCACACCCCTTAGATTAAGTACCTTAAATTCAGCCAGTGTAAGGGACAGGAAGGTTTAACTATGAGTGAGGCAGGTAGAGGGATCCAGGAAGTAGCACTGCAGGAGCCTCAGCCCTTGCTCTTATCCAACAGGTTCGAGACTCTTGCTCCCTGTGCGGACGAGAGCAGGGAGGATGAGAAAACTGACCATAGCACCGTGGTACAGGGAGCCATTCAAGTGGGGGGAGAAAAGAGAAATGTCATTGTAATCGGGGATAGTATAGTTAGGGGAATAGATACTGTTCTCTGTAGCCAGGATCGAGAGTCCCTAATGCTGTGTTGCCTACCTGTTGCCAGGGTTAGGGATATCTCATTTGGGCTGCAGAGGAACTTGGAGTTCGAGGGGAAAGATCCAGTTGTCGTGGTCCACATAGGTACCAACGATATTGATAGAATGAAGATAGAGGTTCTGCTGAGGGAATTCAAGCAACTAGGGGCTAAATTAAAAAGCAGAACCAAAAAGGTAATAATCTCCGGATTACTACATGAGCCACAAACTAATTAGCACAGGGTCAATAAGATTAAAGATGTAAGTGCGTGGCTCAAAGATTGGTGTGGGAGAAATGGGTATGAATTCATGGGACATTGGCACCAGTACTGGGGAAAGAGGGATCTATTCTGTTCGGATGGGCTCCACTTGAATCATGCTGGGACCAGTGTCCTGGCGAATTACATAACTAGGCTTGTAGGTAGGGTTTTAAACTAAATAGTCGGGGGGAGGATTCAGATGTATGGAAATATAAAAAATCAAAGTTTAAAGAGAGGGTAAGCATGCAGTTTAGTGACGAGGCTGATTGTTACCAAAAAGTGAAAGGAAGGGACAGAGTGTGTGAACGCCATATTGCACCAAAGAATCATATAAGAGTAGGGAAAATTGACAATAGGGCAAACTTAAAGGCTTTGTATCTGAATGCACGTAGCATTCGGAATAAAACTAATGAGTTAACAGCACAAATAGAGATGAATAGGTATGATTTGGTGGCGATTACTGAGACGTGGTTACAGGGAGAACAGGTTTGGGAGTTGAATATCCAAGGGTACTCAGTGTTTTGGAAGGATAGGCAGGAAGGAAAAGGAGGCGATGTAGCTTTGTTAGTAAAGGAAGAGATCAGTGCTATAGTGAGGAATGATATAGGGATGGAGAGCAAAACGTAGAGTCAGTCTGGATAGAAATAAGAAATAGCAAGAGAAAGAAGTCCCTGGTGCGAGTAATCTTTGGTCCCCAAACAGTAGTTCAGCAGTAGGGCACAGTATAAACCAAGAAATACTGGGAGCATGTAAGAAAGGCACGGCAGTAATCATGGGTGATTTTAATAAGCATATAGACTGGACTAATCAAATTGGCAAGGGTAGCATTGAGGGAGAGTTCATAGAGTATATTAGAGATTGTTTCTTGGAGCAATATGTTGCGGAACCAACCATTCTGGATTTGGTTTTGTGTAATGAGATGGAATTAATTAATGATCTCATAGCAAAGGATCCTCCAGGGAAGAGTCATCATAGCATGCTAGAATTTCAAGTTCAGTTTGAGAGTGAGAAACTTGAGTCCCACACTTGTGCTCTGGAGTTAAACAAAGGTAAGTACATAGGCATGAAGGCAGATTTGGCCCCAGTGGACTGGGCAGGAAGACTACAAGGTAGGACAGTTGATGAACGGTGGCAGATATTTAAGGAGACATTCAATTCCTCCCGAGTAAAATATATTCCAAAGAGGAAGAAAAATGGTAAGAGGGGGAAACAGCATCCATGGCTAAGCAAGGAAGTTAAAGATAACATAACGGCAAAAACTAAGGCATACCAAATTGCAAAGGTCAGTGGCAGGTTGGAAGATTGGGAAACTTTTAAAGATCAACAAAGGGTTACTAAAAAAATAACAAAAAGAGCAAAGGTAAATAGTGAAAGAAAACTAGTGCAAAATGTAAAAACTGATAGCAAAAGCTTCTACAAGTATATAAAAGAAAAGAGAGTAGCTAAAGTGAATGTTGGTCCCTTGGCGGATAAGCCTGGGGAGTTAATAGTGGGGAATGCAGAAATGGCAGTGACACTTAATCAATATTTTGCCTCAGTTTTCATGGTGGAGGACTCTAGTACCACCCCAATAGTAACAGGTAGTGCAGAGGGTATAGAGAAGGAGGAACTTAGAACAATCACCATCACTAGAGTAAAAGTACTGAGAAAACTATTCGGATGAAAGGGTGACAAGTCCCCAGGACCTGATGGCCTACATCCCAGGGTCTTAAAGGAAGTGGCAGCGGAGATAGTTGATGCATTGGCTATCGTATTCCAAAATTCCCTGGATTCTGGAAAGGTTACAGTGGATTGGAAAAATGCTAATATAACCCTAACCCTAACCCTAACCCTAACCCTAACCTTAACCCTAACCCTAACCCTTATTCAAAAAGGGGGAAGGCAGATAGTAGGAAACTATAAACCAGTTTAACGTCTGTGGTTGGGAAATTGTTGGAATCCATTATTAAGGAAGTAGTAATGGGGCATTTGGAAAGTCAAAATACAATCCATCAGAGTCAGCATGGTTTTATGAAGAGTAAATCATGTTTGACTAATTTGCTAGAGTTCTTTGAAGATATGACAAGCAAAGTGGATAATGGGGATCCTGTAGATGTGGTATATCTGGACATCCAGAAAGCCTTTGATAAGGTGTGCACAAAAGATTAATACACAAGATAAGATCACACGGAGTTAGGGGTAATATATTAGCTTGGACAGAGGATTGGCTAACCAACAGAAAGCAGAGATTTGGGATAAATGGTTCTTTTTCTGGATGGCAAGTTGTAACTAGTGGGGTGCCACAGGGTTCGGTCCTTGGGCCCCAACTATTTACAATCTATATTAATGACTTGGATTCAGGGATAGAAGGTACTATAGCTAAATTTGCAAATAACACCAAAATAGGTGGGAAAGTAAGTTGCAATGAAGAAATAGGAAATTTACAAATGGAAATGGACAGGTTAGGTGAATGGGCCAAAATTTGGCAGATGGAGTTTAACGTGAATAAGTGTGAGGTTATCCATTTTGGTCGGAAAAATAAAAAGGCGACTTATTATTTGAATAGCGAGAAACTTCAGAATGCTTCGGTGCAGAGGGATCTGGCTGTCCTCATGCATGAATCGCTGAAAGATAGTATACAGGTACAGCAGGTATTAAGGAAGGCAAATGGAATTTTGGCATTTGTTGCTAAAGGAATAGAGTATAAAAATAAGGAAGTGTTGTTGCAACTGTACAAGGCATTGGTGAGACTGCACCTGGAGTACTGTGCACAATTTTGGTCCCCTTACTTGAGGAAGGATGTAGTTGCATTGGAGGCGGTTCAGAGGAGATTCACTAGATTGATTGCAGAGATGTGGGGCTTGTCTTATGAGGAGACACAATGCAGTTTAGGCCTATAATCTCTAGATTTTAGAAGGATGAGAGGAGATCTAATTGAGGTATATAAGATGCTAAAGGGGATAGACAAAGTAGATGTGAAGCAGATGTTTCCCCTGGTGGGGCATTTTAGAACAAGAGGCTATTATTTTAGGCTAAGGGGTGGTAGATTTAAATCAGAGATGAGGAGGAATTAATTTTCTCAAAGGGTCGTGAATCTGTGGAATTCACTATGTCAGAGTGCAGTGGATGCTGGGACACTGAATAAATTTAAGGAGGAGATAGACAGATTTTTAACTAGTAACAAGTTAAAAGGTTATAGGGAGAGGGCGGGAAATTGGAGTTGAGGCCAAAATGAGATCAGCCATGAGCGTAATAAATGGCGGGGCAGGCTTGAGGGGCTGAATTGCCTACTCCTGCTCCTAGTTCTTATGTTCTTATTAGAAGTACTACACCAGTAACGCATCATAAGATTTAACTATCTGCAGATTCTGGATATTATAGTTTTGAATGTTATAATTTTTGATAAAATATTATCACACATGTAACTTTTGACAAGAGCTAGTCTAATTGACATGTTGAGTATCTTTAAGACCTTTACGTATCGAATCCCAAAACAGACAAACTAAATTTTAGGAGTATTTAAGCAACATATCCACACTGGCCACTTATTTAGAATGAAAGTAGCTATTGCACAGTTTTTAATTCTGACAAGGTTAAACTAAACCTATATATAGAAAGAACAGTGTTACTGGAATTACATCAGCTATACTCTCAGTGGATGATGGTTGGCAGAAAGAGAGATCACAATGAATGTAAACATCATGAAATTTTTCTCTACCAGCTTATATCCATTGGAAGAGATGAAAACAAGACACTGTATTCGTGTTAAAGATTTGCATATTGTTCTGCAATGATATTAAAAGATTAAGGATACATTCTTGTACAATCAAAGAGGATGCTGAGGTAGCACAGATGTTATGTGAAGACAGATCTGCATGACTGTATTGCATCAGATCAGAAATGTATGCCATATTGCATATCTTAAGTGCATCAAATGTAATATAATTCAAATCAGTGCTGTGTTTATTTTAATCTACCAGCAATGGTGTATGACCACACTTTAGGTCGCATTGCATTTAAACATATAGCCTGTTTAAATCCTGGAGAAATTTTAATATCAACTAATTATATAAAGTAAGATATGTTACAATAAGGTGAACTTCAGATAGATTGTTGAATTTATAAATGATTTGCATACTCTCAGCCTTGGGAAGAATTTTCCGGTTGGCGAGCAGGGGGTGGGGTCTGCTCGCTGACATGTAAAATGACACACGGTAACATTGGGCAGGTGTCCCGACGTCACCACTCATCATTTAGATTTTCAGTTTGGCGGGCGCACAGACGAGTCGGCTACATGCTTGCCGAGCTGTCAAAGGCCTATTAAGGCCTGTGAAAAACTAATTAAAACAGTTAAGTGAGCTGCCCGTCCAACCTCAATGTCGGCGGGCAGACGAAGAGCCCAGGTGGCCTTCACATTTTTCATGAAACCTCATCCACGAGTGGGATGAGGTTTCATGAAGTGTTTTAAGATTCAGTAAAAATTATTAAAAAGAATTATTGGCGTGTCCCAGCTCATGTGACACTATCACATGAGGGGACATGTTTAAAAAGTTTTTTCTTCCTTTATTTAAATCTTAAAACCTTAAACTGATCTCCCTGAGGCACAGAGGTTCCTCAGGGAGATTTCTGCATTCTTTTGCATGCATGCAGGTCCCAACTCAGGGAATTCCAACCCTCCACCCCCCCACCCCCCCCACCCCACCCCCGCACAGGGAGCGCTCAGCGCTTCTGGGCGAGTGTCACACTGGGCAGGCCTTAACTGGCCCTCCCACGTAAAATGGCAGCGCGGACCTAATGTGGGGGGTGCCGATCGGGTTCGTACACACTCCCAGCTGCCCCCCCCCCAACCCCCCCCCCCCCAACGGGGGGAAAATTCAGCCCCAAGGAAACGCGCACACAGACTGTTATATATAATGTATAACACACACAGAGGCCAGAATTTTTCTGTTGGTGAGCGGGATCAGGCCCCAGACGCTCGCATGTAAAATGACGCGTGGTGATGTCCGGTGAACGGCCCGACGTCACCACGCGCCATCGAGACATTTCGTTAGGCGGGCGCACAATGATGTCCGATGCGCGCCCGCCATTAATTAACGGGCCACTTAAAGCCCTTGAGGCGCCAATTGATAGCAAGTTTTCGGTGCCCATGCAATCTTCGGGTCAGCGCACGGGCGCAATGGGCAGGTGGGTGGACACATTTGTATAAACCTCATCCACGAGCGGGATAAGAGGGTTCATTGGGGTCGCGAGTGTGCTCGGTCAAATATCGATTTTCTAAAGTTACTGATACTTGCCTGTTGTGATCTGCAATACTTCAAAAAGCATACCAGCTGCCTGGTCTGGACTCACAACCTTCAGGTCAGCACACTGCAGTGAGGGATCTTTTTTGGGCCTACAGGTTTCAGGAAGCCTTCCCTTAGCCTGGGTATGGGAGTTGAACTCTCCACTGGAGGCACCTCCCCTGAGGAGGAAGGGAGGGCTAGAAGGGGGAAGAGACTAGGAGTGTACATTTAGCCTCGAGAGGAGCCAGCTTTGGGAGGACAGGCACAGGCACAAGGGACTCAGGGCCAAGAGGTAGTCCAAGGTGGAAGGGACCACAGAAGACACCACTATCCTGCTGCCAGAGTTTACGGGTGGCGAAGCAGCTACCTCAATATGTCTGAGTTGCAGTGTCAAAGGAGGCTCCATCTTTCAAGGGAGAAAGTCAACAATATCTGTCAGATACAAAAACAAAAATAGCTGGAAAAACTCAGCAGATCTGACAGCAGATCTGTCAGACCTGCTAAGTTTTTCCAGCTATTTTTGTTTTTGTTTCAGATTTCCAGCATCCGCAGTATTTTGCTTACACCTGTCAGATGATTGGGCCTGAGATCTCTGCGAACTGTGTGGATTGACACCCCATGCTGGTGGCTCTAATGGTCACAGCTGCCCTCAACTTCTATGCCTCTGGCTCCTTCCAGGGCTCGGTGGGTGATCATTGCGGTGTCTCCTAATCAGCTGTTCACACTTGTGTCAAGCAGGCCACAGACGCTCTGTTCAGGGGTGCATTGACCTTCATCCACTACCATTGGGACCAGGAAAGCCAGACAGAGCGAGCCAGAGGCTTTGCGGCCATTGCTGGCTTCCCCCGTGTCCAGGGTGCAATAGACTGTACACATGTGGCCATCAAGGCACCAGCAGGTGAGCCTGGTGCCTTCGTCAACAGGAAGGGATTCCACTCCATGAACGTGCAAATAGTGTGTGATCACAGGATGCTGATTCTACAAGTCTGTGCAAGGTACCCAGGCAGCTCCCACGATGCCTACATTCTCAGACACTCCCAGGTGCCGGGGCTCTTCAGTGCTCCAGCCTGGCTGGGTGGATGGCTGCTGGGTGACAAGGGCTATCCCCTCAGAAGGTGGCTCATGATGCCTCTCCACCATCCAAGAACAGAAGCTGAGCAGCGGTACAATAAGAGCCACGTCTTTACAAGGGCTGTTATGGAGAGAGCCACTGGTCTTCTCAAGATGTACTTCCAATGCTTGGACCATTCAGGGGGCGCAGTCCAGTACCCCTCAGATCATGTGCTGGTGATAGTGGTTGCATGCTGTGCTCCCCACAATCTTGTGCTGGAAAGGGGGGCGTTGTGGACGATAAGTTGTCGACACAGTGGCTGCACGCGATGAGTCTAGCAGTGAGTCCGAGGATGAGCATGCACAAGGAAATGCTGAGGGGGTAGACGCTGGCCCGGGACTAATTCAGGGAGGCTTTAATCCAACGAACCTTCAGCTAGCACACGACATATGGACCTCCAGGACAAGCCTGGGCTGTATGCTCCATACTTGATACCTAAGCGCAAAATCTGCCTGGTTAGGAACATTAACTAAGGGCCTTGTTAATGAAGCTGAATGTCCCACAAAACACTCATAACATTTTTGGAAACCATCCACCTGCAGAAGAAAAGAGGCACCCTCAGCCATGGTGACATGTCTGAATTTAATATTACAAACAAAAGGAACTTAAGAAAACAAAATGACCAAGGTGTTAACATCACACCAACTCATAAAGACCTCATCTTGGGCCAACACAAAAGCACCAGTGCTAAACCCGTGGTGTGCCTTATATTCACGTTTTCGGGTGCTACATCTTGGTGTTGACCCCTCCCTGGGAGTGGCATCCGAGACAGCCTGCTGACTCTGCTGCCCTGTTGGCCTCGATGATCTTGGCAGTTGTCCTCTGGTCTGTGGAGCCTGTGCTGGCCCCGCCTGGGAGAGAGCTGCCAGTTCCATAGCTGGTATCTCCCCAGTCGTTGCAGCCTTACTGAATGCCACGGTCACTGGCAGAGGGGCAAAGGAGCTGCCACCCTCATCCAGAGCACCCTGAGAGGAGCCCGCATTGACAGCAGGCAGCTGCTGCACCGAAGTGAGGTCACTTTCAGACCTTCCTGCTCATTGTGGATGGATGGGCACTGAGCTGGGAAAGTTGGTGCCCAGACCATCTCCCACAATGGCTGAGGTCAGTGCTGATATGAGGGATTGCTAGTCCTAGCGCATCCCCAGGAAGCCCTGATTGGTCTCCTGGAGGAGCCTGTCCACGGGAGTCGCCACTCTCCCCATGGAGAATGCTTGGCGCTCGGACATAAGGCTCATTGCTTTGGTGATAGTCCACGTAGACTCCTCCATCATGGACACCAAGCCAAGCATAGCCTCGTGTATCGCCACCAAATGCCCCCGCACACCCGGCCGCATTTCCTGTGTTTGTGTCACAGACAACTCCAGAGGCGCATCATCAGGCACTGGCTGAGCATGTGCCTGGTCCCCTGCAGTCCTCCAATTGCTGGCACCATGGGCACTCTCCATCTCTGCCAGCTCCTCCAGCGACTGTGAAGTGCCCTCACCGCTGTGCCCCAGGACACTAGCCGATGTTCGAACTCCCACTGACATGTTGATATCTGCTCTGGTGCCTGCCTGACAGAGGTGGTGTGACACTGGTGAGACTTCAGAGTCCTCAGCTATGGGGGTGGGGGCCCTGCTGCTCCTCCTCCCGGCGCTGCTACAATGATGCTGAAAGGAAGAATAAGGACATTACATCAGTTAACATGGAGACAATATCAATGTGCATCCCTGTCCCCCAGACCATTATGCGCTCATCCTTCCATAAGTAATGGTCAAGCCACACATAATGTACAATACACATACACACTTGCAGACACACACAGACACAGACACACACACACACAAACATACATGTATACATACACACACAGACAGACTGTTATATATAATGTATAACACACACAGAGGCATAACTTTATACATTATGTGTAATACACACACGCACATATCATTGTATATAGCATATAATACACACACACACAAACACACATACACAGATACACATACAACTCAGGGAGAAATTCAATTGTTATCTTCCTTACCTCTGCAACCTGAGGTTTATGGGGATAAAATTGATCTTTATCATAGTATAAAATGGCAACAATAGCAGCCTGTGACTCTGATGGAAAAAATAATCAGATAGGTGTAAAACGTGCTGTCAATTCTCTACTGCCCATTTTTGTACTAATACCTTTTTTAGACCAATTTCTTCCCCAATGCTTTTCATCATGTGGAAAAAAAATGGCTTTTGCAGAATGAACCCAATTTACATATTTAATCCAGTATAATTAATCTGCCTTTTGAGACATGGCATTCTGCGAGGCACTGTGATTTTCAGTTCTAACATCCAGTCCCCCACTGTGAAAATGAAATGATAAATACTGGAGAAGTTAAGGGTGCCTATGATCTTACAAATCAGGGTTACAGGGCTTTATATCCTTGCTGCAAGATATTAACATGGTAAAAGATAGAACATTTTCACCCAGGGTTAATTGACTTGTGGTGGTTGCATTTTTTTCATTCCTGTTATACCATTAGTACTGCTAACTATAATGAGAAGGTAAAGGACAGAGCAATGTCTCAGGACATACACCAGATGACATGATTATATTGAGAACGATGCATTTTTTGGTGAATTATTTGAGAGTTGTGGATCAGTTGCAATGATCTGCATAATGTGGGCTGAATTTTGTCAGCCCGCTTCAGGTCCCACTGGTAGCACCAGAAACTGATGCTGTCACTGCTTGTAGAGTAAAGGGTTAATAGTTATGTTAATGAGACAGTGAGGTTGAAATGACATCAAGAGTCAGATGACCAAGATGCTCCAAGGGAGCAAGACAGGGAACCAGTCTGTGTCCTGGAAACTATGTGCTTACCCTGAGGTCTTTGAAATAGTTCTTCATTAATAGTTTCAAGAAAAACGATATGCCGACTATCTCAAGTCCCTCATAGAACAAGCAAAGCCCCATCAAGGTAAGACAACAAGATATGGTACCAGCTCAAAACGCTTCTCATGAGTAATCCAGCTGGCCGACCATGATCCCTCCATGCCTCCCAATTACACCGGATCGGACCACACAGAATTCAGTCCAGTGAACAGAGCTGTCCGGGTCCAGCTGGAATGGGAAGCCTGGTGGGGGAGAGAACGTAATTTAGCGGGAGGTCAAAAATCAGTTTCCTGACGGCAGGATAAATTTTTGCAATCAAGTTCTTGGAAATTTGAAGGCGAGTCGAGCTTCCTGACAAACAACGTCTGGAAGATCCTTTACATGCATCTTCGTGTCATGCATGCTGGTTAAAAGGCCAGCTCACCAGAATTAAGTGCCCCTTCCGAATTAAATTCTCCAGCAAGATCACATTTCTGACTACATTTAAGTAGTATCCACCTGGTGAAGTTGATCTCTTCCTGGACTTTGGAGTGAGTAGCCGCTGCTCTGGCCTTCTTGGGGACCGCTCAGAAATATCAGCCTCTTGATTGAGATTAGGTGTCAGTAATCCAAGCTGCGGAGGCTGGACATGGGAGGCAGGACCAACGGAGAAGAGTGGAGCAAAGGCTGGGCAAGTTAGGTGGGACCAATGGGGAAGGGTGGAATGAAAGCTGGTCAAGGGAGGCAGGATCAGTGAGGAAGGGCAGGGGGTTGCCCAGGGAAGGAAGCCAGACTGTCCAGGGGATGTTAGGAGGGTAAGCATGTCATGCATGTCTTAGTTCTGTTATAAGGCAGCGAATAATTTTCTGGGCAGTGAGCATCTTAGAGAGTGGGGCTAAAGGGTGGGGTTGGTGATGTCAGGAGTTTGGTCCTAAGGGTTTGAATGAGTTTACATGGAGGCAGCCAAATAGATGGACTTCTCCAGCCTTCAGCTCTATCTCTGTGCCTAGCATCTGTCATTTCTGCCTTATGTTCCCCTGCCTGTCTCTGCATCACCAAATACGTTTCTTATGGTTGAGTCCAGAGGCATATCATGTGCATGGGGCTGAGCAGAAGCCTGGTCTCCAGCAGTCCTCAATGTGTCAGAGACCTCGGCTCTCACTTCCTCTGTCACCTGTGGACCCCGTTTCAGTGAGGTGCTCACCAGATTGTGGCTCCGAGCTCACTCTAGAATGCACACCAACCGAGGTGAATGTATCTGCGCTGGTGGAGGGTGCAGGTGAACGCTGTGACGGTGCATCCCTGAGGATTGAGAGTCATCATCTTTGGAGGTGAGTTTGGAGCTGGAGCTGTGAGTCAGCTGGCTTCTTTTCTTCCCACTTTTCTTGCTGGTACCTGGAGTGGAGAAGAGAAGGATTTAGTGCATGCCTAAGCAGGCTCCCTTATCTAAACAATGTCTCAGTCTGTCAGCACATCTGACAATTGCAGACTGGAAGCATCCTCACTGGCTTCCTGCTGGAGTCCCTGTCTCGCCTTCAGCACAGACACAGCCCTGGTCCTCCCTGTTGTGTTATTATAATGATAGAATACTTTAGACTTATTTACTGTACAAGACACAAGGCACCAATCGCTAAGGGATTAGGTAAACATGCTGTGGATTCATTTATTAAGACTAGAGATGTAAGAATAGTTATACATAGGTATAAAGCCTGAAGGCATCAGAGCTGTATGTGTGTATGCTCTGCTCATAGCGAAAGTGAAACTAAGAGTGGATCACAGGGCACATTTCCTTTCTAGTGATGTCATGTTGATATCTCTTAAAGTCAGATTATAACAACCCCCTTTCTTTTTAAATTTAATTTTCCACCTTCCAAAGCAGTATAACTATTTGTGATATATGTTCATGTTTAGTTACCATCACAGAAGTGCACAAAACTGATGAATCCATGAGTCTCTGAAGTGTAAGGTAATCTACTGGTATGTCCAGATCTTGTAATGGTAACCTTGTTTGAGATTTTTTAATTTCTCACATTGATCTGTGGGATTGTCATTCTTGGATGTTGCTTTTGATTGCATTTGGGATCTTGTCCTAGATGCAATAGAACTGTACGGTGATTGAGGAGCTGAAATGGATCCGATTTGTCCTCAGTTACATCTCACCATTGCACTTTTGTGTGTAATGACTTCATAGGACCTTGTTCCTGAACGAATCCAGGTCAACTCAGCTAACTGCCGCATACCTTCTGTGGGATCCTGGGTGCAAACTTGTTGTAAAGCAATTCTGTACCTGCATTTTTATCATGCACATTGGTCATCTTCTCTTGTAGTTTGAAAAGTTGCTCTCTAGTTTCTGAGAGATTAGGATGGGTAAGAGTAGGTAAATTGGTATACATTGGCCTGCCAAACATGAACTCTGGAAATGATAGGATAGTTGCACTTAAACATGTCGCTCTTAGATGTAACATTACAAAGTGTAGATCATGCTTGGTCTGTCTATATTTGAGAGTTAGGGATTGCACTGTGCAAATCATTCATTCAGTTAGGCTGTTAGAAACATAGGAACATAGAAGCTAGAAGCAGAAGTAGGCCATTCGGTCCTCAAGCCTACTCTGTCATTCAGTATGATCGTGGCCAATCCTCTATCTCAATGCCATATTCTCACTTTCTCTCCATACCTCTTGATGCCCCTTATATCCAAAAAATTATCAATTTCTTTCTTGAATATACTCAGTGACCTGGCCTCCACAGCCTTCTGTGGTAGAGAATTCCACCCTCTGAGTGAAGGATGTTTTCCTCATCTCAGTCCTAAATGGCCTGCCCTGTATTCTGAGACTGTGGCCCCTGGCTCTAGACTCCGCAACCAGGGGAAATATCCCCACTGCATCTAGCCTGTCTAGCCCTGTTAGAATTTTACATGTTTCAATCAGGTTCCCTCTCATTCTTCTAAACCCTAGTGAATACAGGCCTAGTTGAACCAATCTCTCCTCATACGACAGTCATGCCATCCCCGGTATCAGCCTAGTGAACCTTCACTGCACTCCCTCTATGGCAAATATATCCTTTCTTAGGTAGGGAGACCAAAACTGCACGCAATGCTCCAAGTGTGGTCTCACCAAGCCTTTGTATAACTGCAGTAAGACATCCCTACTTCTGAACTCAAATCCTCTTGCAATGAAGGCCAACATGCCATTTGCCTTCCTGATTGCTTGCTGCACCTGCCTGTTTATTTTCATTGATTGGTGTACAAGGACATTCAGATCCCTTTGTACATCCACATTTCCCAATATATCACCATTTAAATAACACTCTGCCTTTCTATTTTTCACACCGAAGCGTATAACTTCACATTTATCCATGTGATACTGCATCTGCCATACATTTGCCCACACACACAACTTGTCTAAATTGCCCTGAAGCCTCCTTGCATTCTCCTCAAAACCCAGAATCCCACTCAGTTTTGTGTGGTCAGCAAACTTGGAAATACTGCATTTGGTTTCCTAATCCAAGTCATTTATATATATCATGAATAGCTGGGGCCCAAGTATTGATCCCTTCGGTGCACCACTAGGTATCACCCGGAAAAGGACCCATTTATTCCTACTCGCTGTTTCCAGTCTGTCGACCAATTCTCAATCCATGCCAGTATATTACCCCCAATCCCATGTGCTTTAATTTAGCCCATTAGCCGCTTATGTGGGACCTTATCAAAAACCTCCTTGAAATCCAAATACACCACATCCACTGGTTCTCCCTTATTTATTCTAGTAGTTACATCCTCAATAAACTCCAGTAGCTTAGTTAAGAATGATTTCCCTTTCATAAACCCATGCTGACTTTGTCTAATCCTGTTAATGCTTTCCAAGTGTTCTATTACCACATCTTTTATAATAGAGTCTAGCATTTTCCCCACTACTGACGTTGGGCTAACTGGTCTGTAATTCTGTGTTTTTTCTCTCCCTCCTATTTTAAATAGTGGGGTTACATTTGCCACCCTCCAATCTGTAGGAACTGCTCCAGAGTCTTTAGAATTTTGGAAGATGACCACCAATGCATCCAATATTTCCTGGGCCACTTCTTTTAGCGCTCTAGGATGTACATTATCAGGCCCTGGGTATTTTTCAGCCTTTAACCCCATTAATTTCTCCAGCACCATTTTTTTACTAATACTGATATTCTTCAATTCCTCCCTCTCACTAGACCCTTGGTTCCCTAACATTTCTTGGAAACTATTTGTGTCCTCTTTTGTGAAGACAGAACTAAAATATCTGTTCAATTCTTCTGTCATTTCTTTGTTCTCCATTATAATTTCCCCCATTTCTGACTGTAAGGGACCTACATTTGTCTTTGTTAATCTTTTTCTCTTCACATATTTATAGAAGCTTTTCTCAAATTCCATTTTCCCCTTCTTGATCAATCTTTTTGTCCACTTTTGCTGAATTCTAAAGTGTTCCCAATCCTCAGGCTTGCTGCTTTTTCTGGCAATTTTGTTAGCCTCCTCTTTGGATCTAATTCTATCCCTAATTTCTTTTGTAAGCCATGTTTGAGCCACCTTTCCTGTTTTAATTTTGCGCCAGACAGGAATGAACAATTTTTGTAATTCACGCACATGTTCCTTAAATATTAGCCATTGCCTATCCACTGTCAACCCTTTTAGTAATGTTCCCCAATCCATCACTCCCAACTCGCACCTCACACTCTTGTAGTTCCCATTACTTAGATTTAGGACCCTAGTTTCTGATTAAAGTTCTTCACTGTCCATCTTAATGGACAACTCTATCATTTTATGGTCATTCTTCCCCAAGGGACCCTGCACAACAAGATTGTTAATCGATCCTTTCTCATTGCACAATACTCAGTCTAGCATAACCTGCTCTCTAGTTGGTTTCTCAATGTATTGGTCTAAAAAACCACCACGTACACACTCCAGGAAATCCTCTTCTGCAGTATTGTTGCTAGTTTGGTTTGTCCAATGCATATGTAGTTTAAAGTCACCCATGATTACAGTTGCACCCTTATTGCATATGTCTGTAATTTCCTGTTTAATGCCTTCCCTTACATCTCTGTTACTGTTTGGAGGCCTATAAACAGCCCCCACCAATGTTTTCTGTCCCTTGGTGCTTCTTATCTCCACCCAAACAGATTCCACATTATGATTTTCTGAGCCAATATCCTTCCTTTTCCTCCTTTCATTCATTTCCTCCTTTACTAACAATGCTACCCCACCTCCTTTTCCTATTTGTCTGTCCTTCTTAAATATTGAATACTCCTGGATGTTCAATTCCCAGCCATGTTTTCATAATTGCAACTGTATCACAATTATTTATATCTATTTGTGCTGTTAGTTCATCTGCCTTATTGTGAATGCACCACACATTAAGGTACAATGCCTCTAGACTTGTCTTTTTAACCATGTTAGTCATTTTAGCTTTATTTGCACATTGACCGCATTTGTTTTGGCCTTTAGTTTTTCAGCCTTCCACTTTTGCTTCTTACTTTTCTGTCTTTCTTTTCTATCCTTGTTTCCCCCTCCTCTGTCTCTCTGCTCAGGTTTCCATCCCCTGCCATTCTAGTTTAAACCCTCCCCAACTTCACTAGCAAACACCCCCGAGGACATTGGTCCCTACCCTGCCCAAATGCAATCTGCCCTTTTTGTATTGGTTCTACTTTCCCTAGAACTTGTCCCAGTGCCCCAGGAATCTGAATTCCTCCCCTCTACGCCATTTCTCCAGCCACATATTCATCCGATATATCCTCTTATTTCTAATCTTGCTAGCACGTAATCCTGAGATTACTACCTTTGAAGTCCTACTTTTTAATTTACGCTCTAACTCCCTATACTGAGCTTGTAGGTCCTCATCCCTTTATCCTCCTATGTTGGCACCAATATGTAGCACAACCACTGGCTGTTCGCCCTCCCCCTTCAGAATGCCCTGCAGCCTCTCTGAGACATCCTTCACCCTGGCACCAGGGAGGCATCATACCATCCTGCAGTCTCTTTTGCAGTGACAGAAATACTTGTCTGTCCCCCTTACTATTGAATTCCCTATCACTATAGCCTTGCCACTTTTCTTTCCTCTTGTGCAGCCGAGCCACCTGTGGTGCCATGGATTTGGTTCCTGCTGCTTTCTCATGAGAAGTCGTCTCCCTCAACAGTATCCAAAATGGTAAATCTGTTACAGAGGGGGTGGCCACAGGGGACTTCTGCCCTTCCTGCCTTCCTGTACTTTGCCTGGTGGTTGCCCACCCCCTTTCTGACTGTTCAGTTTTTACCTGCAGTGTGACCACCTCACTGAGAGATGATAATCTCAGCATTGCAGATGCTCCACAGTGAATCCACCCACAGCTCCAGCTCCGATATGCCAGTAGCTGCAGCTGGACACACTTTCTGCACATATGTTCGCCAGGGACACTGGAAGTGTCCATGACTTCTTACATAGTGGAGGAGGAGCGTATCATGGGTATGTGCTCTGCTGCCATGACTTCTCTTTAGATTAAGCTTGTTAGTTACTCCCTTTGAAGAATACTAACTATGCCAGGGGCCTTATTCCACTTCAAGCATTCCCACTACAGTCTAAAGTCCTCACCTTATTTTGTTTAAGCTAAAGGACTGCTACAGTTTATTAAAAAAAAGTACTCATCTGACCCTACTTACCAATCAGCTGCCTCCCCTGCATCGCATCACTTTTTGAATTGTGACATCACTTCAAACTCCCCGCCTGAAGGTCCTGAAGGTACGCCTCTCCTCTCTGGTCTCGGCCTCTGTTTTTCGTGCCCTTTTGTATCGCTTTCGCTGGCCTCTCCTCTCCAGTCTAAAACTCACCTTTTTCCAACCCTATCAGCGACCTTTAGTTAATTGCTAAATTAAAGAAAGACTAGACTTTAGGTAGAAATTAACCCTTAATTTAACTCTTAAACTCCCTCAGTCACCAATTTCCAACTGAAGCTCTCTACTGCAGCCAAACACAGAACTCCAGTGCAGACAAAGTCAGCAGTGCAGTGCTGACTGCAGATGTGGGTAATGAGGAGAAGAAATAGTGTGATCGATATTCCACTTCTCATGCATATCCTGAAATGGATGCCAACAAATTGAGGACCATTATCCATAATGATCTATCTAGGCACACCAAATAAACTGAAAATTGCATTTAGAGTGTGCTCAACACTTCTGCTTGATGTTTTGTGCAGTTGTCAAATAGTGGAGTACTTGGTAAAGTAGTCAATAATGATGAAGTCAGTGCCATGGACATGAAAGAGGCCAGATGTGATTTTAGACGAAGGATAGTTGGGAACTTCATGTAGAATTAATGGTTCTTTGCGCTGACTTGGAATATGCTTTTCACATGCCTCACACGTCTTGACGAAGGCTTCAATGTCATTGTTCATACCCAGTCAATAGATTGTCTCTCTTGCGAGCCTTCTCATCTGATCTATGCCCATGTGTGCATGATGAAGTTGTTGAAGAATATCTGGTCACAAATGTTCTGGTCTGATGACTTTCCTGCCTTTACACATGACTCCCCGGGAGATGCCTAGCTCATCCTGATACGGCCAAAATGTCTCACATGTTCGTGGACAGGCTGAATTGAAATATGCCATTCTTCGATTATGGTTTATTACAGTTTCTGTAGTGTAGAATCTTTCACCATTTCTTCCTGTAGCTGCTGACATTTGTGTTGTAACAAATAAATTTGCAGAACATCTTCCAGTTCAATGTTAATGAAGTCAAGTTGCAGATCTAAGGATATATCACCTGTTTTCACTTGGTTAAGCAATCTGCTAAGTGTATCCAATGTGACCATCAGGTTACCTGGCTTGTAGATAATCTCACAGTCGTAACCCTGGACCTTTATCAAGAGACGTTGCAATCGTGGCGGTGCACCGGTCAATAGTTTTCACCAAATCATTTCCAGTGGCTTGTGGCCGGTTTCAACCACAAATCTTTTGCCAAATAAATATGTTTGAAAATGCATGACTCCAAACACTAAAGCTAATGTTCCCTGCTTGATGTTGGAGTAGTTGGATTGTTTGGCAGACAGAGATCTTGAAGCAAATACAGTGGATTTGCCTTTTTGAAGTATGTGCATCTGTGAGGTGTCTATATCCAGGATAGCTGTCTCCAAAGGATCGTAAAATTACTATGTTGATGTTTCCACTAACGGTTGTTTCAGTGCTTCAAAGAGTATTGGTGGTCTTTGTGCCGCATCCTTTCTCAACAATAGCGACTAAAATTTTTGAGCCAAATTAGGAATGTATGGCAACAAGAAACTAAAAAGATGCAGACATTTCAAAGATTGTCCTTATCTTCAAGATTTGGCATGGCTCTAATATCCTTATAATATCCTTTATTTTACTTGGATTGGGACGTATGACACCACTGGAATAAGTAGAACCGAAGAAATTGATCTGCAGCACTTTGATGTTGCATTTCAGACTGTTGAACAACAATCATGCATTACAGTGCTGCTTGCATCAATAAATACAGAATATGGTCATGCTCTTGCTTTGTTCTTCACAAAACAGTGATATCATCTATTATACAGATGCATTCTGGCAAAATACATGTAATGCCGTCCATGTGAGCTTGAAATAGGTCCTGGCTAATAGGTAGCCTGAAAAGAAATCATTGGAACCAACATTGTCCAAGTGGGGTACGAATTGTAGTAGACTCTTGGGGCTTTTCTGTGACCAGTTACTGACCAGTAACCATGCTTGGCATTAAGCTTCAAGAAGAATTTTGCACCTGCAAATCTCAGATTTAACTCTTCTAATGTGGGTTTTTTGTAAGGGCAACATTTCAAAGCTGCGGTTAAATGCCATGGGTCACATCGTGGGTCACATCTGTGTGTGGCAATGATCTGTTCTTCTTATGACACATTAGATTGAGCTGTACTAATCTGTGTCCTCTTGTACTCTTCTAATTATTTCTCCATTTTGTCCAGTTCAACCCTCAATTTGTCTTGTATGTGGATGCTAAACTCATGTGGTGGAACAATTGATGGACTTGCATTTTCCTACAAGTGTAATGTTCCAGTTCCCTTGAAACTGCTAATTTTGTTGAAACATTCTGGATATTTTGATGTGAGGTCGCAAACTGAGGTGACAGGGGTAGTTTCTGAGGCTGATCTGTCTTGTGATGTCTGATTCCATGGAATGTTATTAGTGTGAGGCCATGACATATCAGTAAACCTACAATCACTTTAATTCCGGGATGTAGAACATCTGTGACACCCAGGAGGATTGAGTGTACCTGCACTCCAGGACTATAGATCCTACACATGGAATTAATGAACTATTGCATGCTGAAAGTTTCACAGCAGTATGTTTTGCTATAGTCTTCCACGTCTGTGGATACATGTCTTTCAAACCTCGCAGAGGTAGTATGTGGGACTTACCCCTGTGTCAATCTTGGCCAATAACAAATAGTTACTAACTATCTTAGAACAAATAATTTGAATTTTGGTAAACACTTAAAATGGTTTGATGGCATCTATGTTTCCCACAAGATTGACAGTGTGAAACATGTGTTCACTGCTCTTCATCTTGTTGTGCACATCATTGTTATTTTATGATTTTTCAATCACCTCATGTCTATGTTTCTGATGGGATGCCGGATGGTCACTGTTATTGCTTGAAAGTACTTGTTGTGTATGGTGTATTTAGATCAGTGCACGGCTCTATGTAGCATCCTCTGCCCTAGTGCACTGCTGCTGCCAATGTCCCTTTCTGCCACATGCCTTGCAGAATTGATGAATAATTGGGCATTTCCTTGGTGCATGCAGAACTCCACACCTTTCACCCGTCTTGCTAGGTTTGGGTGTTCTACTGACTGCATCAATAATTGGGGTTGTACTTAGGACCTGTAAGCTTTGTTGACCTGAGCGGATCACTTCGTACTACACCCATCCTTGAGTAGCTCTTCGGTGCTATACGTTTTGGGTTTGTCAAGCAGATCTTTATAGAATGCTTTCATGGAGTGGATGTGATTACCAGCTCAACAATTCTGTCTGCTAGCTATGTGTTTGAAAAAAAATCACAGTACAGACCCTTTTCTCTGCATTTGCTGATGAAGTGGTCAATGGATTCTGTAGGCTGTTGTTAAAATGACATGAATACAGATGTTTAACATGATTCTGAACCACTCTTCCAATGAAGTCCATGTCTTTTGAAGTCCTCTTCTTCTTTTAATCCTGACATGTTCAGCCTGTGAGACCTTCATTCCCAATTGCTAGGTGAATTTTTATGGCTTGCTTGTCTGGTTCAGACACACCTGAATCAGGAAACCATAGCCCTGTAAGCTGTTTAAATCTTTCGAATTTGGATAGTAGGTCAGCGGCATCTCAATTCAAACTGCGGAATTTTGTGGACATTCTGACCATAGCCCTTTGACCTTCCATCCTTCTTCTGTAGTATCTGGGATGACTGTCACTGTAGCTGCTTTCTCACGCTTTTCCAAAGTTCCACCAACGAAGACAAGTTGTGGTGGGAATGAACCACTGAGTAGGCAGTGCCACTTACACTGGTGGAGCACAGCAGATTATTCATCCTGCTTCAGTTCTTGTAGCCATATAAACACTATGGCTACAACAATAGGTCAGAAGTTAGGAATCCTGCGACGAGTAACTCATCTCCTGACTTCCCAAAGCCTGTCCATCATCTACAAGGCACAAGTCAGGAGTTTGATGGAATACTCTGCACTTTCCTGGATGAGTGCAGCTCCAACAATAATTAAGAAGCTCAGCACCATCCAGGACAAAGCAGCCTGCTTGATTGGCACCACATCCACAAACATTCACTCCCTCAACCACCGACTCACAGTAGCGACAGTGTGTACCATCTACAAGATGCACTGCAGGAATTCACCAAGGCACCTTAGACAGCACCTTCCGGACCCATGGCCACTACCACCTAGAAGGACAAGGGCAGCAGACACATGGGAACACCACCACCTGAAAGTTCCCCTCCAAGTCACTCACCATCCTGACTTAGAAATATATCTTTTCTTCACTGTTGCTGGGTCAAAATCCTGGAACTCCCTTCCGAACAGCACTGTGGGTGTAACTCACCACATAAGCTGTAGCAATTCAAGAAGGTAGCTCCCCACCACCTTCTCAAGGGTAATTAGGGATGGGCAATAAATGCTGGACTAGCCAGTGATTCTCACATCCCATGAATGAATTAAAAAAAAGCACTGCTGGCTGGTACTTTTGTGGGCCCTGTGGGGGTTACCCTCCACTGCGACCTCCACCCAGGCCGCCTTAGTCAGGCGGGAGGGCCTCCTGCTGCCATCTCTGGGAAACAGGGCCTGGGTGGCCTGGAGGAGAACCTCCAGAGAGGCATCGCTGAACTGAGGGGGCCACACATTGGCTGGAATCATCCGGTCCCATTGGCGGCAGGTCTCATGGTGGGCGTGAGTGGATAATATGGCGAGAAGGCAACGAATCAGTTTTACGCAGTCGTCATAGTCCGCTCCACCCTTCAATGGCGGGCTGATTTTCCCGTCGCTACACGTTGGGAACGTAACTTCAATACTTGAGCATCTCATTATAAGCCCTCCTCACCAGAATCATCCCCCCACACTGGATCATCCAGGCACGTAGCCGTGTTTCACGACTGTGCATAAGCACTGTGCATCTCGGGATCTGCACTTCGCTCAGGTCTTCGAGGTTTGTTTGCCTACCTTATTTCAGGCAGCACTCTTGGTCATCAGCGCCAGGCTTCAAAGGCAGTACCACATCACTTTTAATGGGGCATACAGCAGGTCTCTACCTACCGGACGAGCAATAAGGCAAGGGTGGCTTTTCAATAACTGCAGGGCTAGGGCTTGCTTGGAGATGGGGAAGAAGTGGCCTCAGGCGAGGGAAGAGGCTGCAGGACGAGGGCTGGACTGGGGAAGGGGGAGTATCCCAGGGCACGTGTGGAGGGGCATATATTGATCTGTGCAAGTGGCCTCAAGATGGTGAGGGCTGAGGAGGCAGTCTCCGGAGGAGATGAGGCCAGATGGAGATGTGAGGGTGTGTGAGAGCGAGTGGTGATGTCCCTTGAGCTGGCAGTGAGTGAGGTGCCAGTGAACGTATGATGGCCTTGTGAGTGTGTGAGTTGAGGGTGATGAGATGGTTGACTTACCCTGGCGGCATGGATGAAATCATTCATCTGTTTTCTGCACTGAATAGCCAATCTCTTAAGTGCAGCATTGGCACTGACCACCTCAGCCACACCTCCCAAGCCGGAGTGGTGAGACTAGTGGGCCTCCTGCGGCCAGAGCAGGGGCAGAGGACATCACAGTGGGCCTCCATGGCATCCAGGAGGCATCACAGGGACGCGCTAATAAATTATGGGGCTGCACTCTTCTTGGTTTAGGGGGCCATGTCTTCACTGGAGCAGTTCTGGGCTGCAAACATTGAGAACTGTGCACGTGGCTGCAGTTTAAATATGGCTGGTGTGAGAAATCGGTGAGGTAACGGTGTTGCAGACAAATCGGAGGCTACCCGCCAGTGAGACGGCGTGTTTCCCCGTGGCTGCACAATTAATGAGGCAGGAAGGGGATGATATGGCGGGAAATCCCGCCATTGCAGCTGGTGGGTAAAAAGTCCTTTTCCGTGCCCTCTACTGCACTTAGTGCAAACCTGGGAAGATTCCACCCATTGTCTTCTGTGTGACGTTCTGATAGATGCAGAATCTGGAACTCCTGATGCATTGAGTGAATGTCTGTCCTGGAGCCCTTTAAGTTTGGGGTCAGGACCTTTGACCCCAATACCTAGGGCAGGGACGTTGGCTTCCTGCCCTCCCCCACCACAAGATTCACCATGTTCCACGAGCATGCATATGTGATAAGCTGAACAACGTGAGATTGCTGGGAGCTGGACATCCCACCCCAGAACGAAGTCGCTCTCATTTCCACTCCCGCCACCAATTTATACTCCAGAATGGAAAATATCTGCCCTGTGTGTGCAAAGCAATCTTTGAAAGATAAATGCTGCTTTTCAATGGTGCCGTTCATGACCTCAGGATATCCCAAAACACTTATTAATGCATAGTCACTTTTAGAACATAAGAAAAGTGGCTCTGCTTTCTTGCACCATAGGATCCCACAAACAACAACCTGATAATGATCAGATTATGGGCAGAATTTTGCCCTTGTCAGGCGGGTGCATTGGGCGAGCCTGGGAGTGGCTGCGATCGGGCCTTGACCACGATTTCACACTGGCTGGCCAATTAACGGGCAGCCAGCGTGAAAGCTGCCCCAGGGAGCTGAACATTTTTAACCATAAAAATAAAGACATTTAAAATCATGAAAACATGTCCCTGAGCTCATGAGCCCATGTCACATGAGCAGGGACATGTGAAATATGAGTGTAAAAAGTTATTATAATTTTTTAAATCACTGGTCGAAACCTCATCCCACTTGTGGACGAGGTTTTGCCAAAAATGCAAAGGCCGCTTGGGCTTTTCGCCTGCCCGCTAACCGAACGGTTGGACAGGGAACAGAAAATTCTACTCAAATAATTGATTAAGGACCTTAATAGGCCGCTTAATTGTCAGTGGGCATGTTGCTGACTCCCAAGCGCACCCGCCGACCGAAATATTGTGCGGGTGCGCCATGATGTTGGGACACTCGCCAGTTGTCATCGCGCTTCATTTTACCTTTGTCCGGGTTGGGCACGTGCCCGGCCAACAAGGGAAATATTCTGCTCTTTGTGTTTTATTATGCTGGATGAGGGATAAATGTTACATTGCTGTTATACAACAAATACTGGTTTGACACCTACACCTAACATGAGAAGGTATAAGTCAGCAATACTTTCAAAGCCAAGAGTCTTGCTGGCAGGAATGCTTTTTTTTCAGAATGAAATTAAGGGCAGAATTTTATGTCTCATGGGTAGGCACGCATCTGAACCAATCGGGCGTAAAACCACATGAAAAGATGTCGGGCAAGCGTCCCGATGTCTTCCCACACGGGCGCAATCTTCAGGGTCGGCAGGCACACACGGCTGTCGGAGTCACCCCCGCCTTCAATTAAAAGGCCACTTAAGGCCATTAAAAACCCAATTGATCCAGATTTTACATTGCCTGTGAGATTTCACGCTCGTCACACGGGCAAAACGGGCAGACGGGCAGCCCACATTTTGCAAAATCTCATCCAAGGGCAGGATGAAAAGGGTCAGCAACATTGCCACTGTGAGTAGTGAGGAGTTTAGGAGATGGTTTGCCTCTGTTTGCTTATTTGAACTTGACAGATTCATCTCAGTTGTGAGCTTCATTCTCAGCATTTCTATGTTTAATTTGAGGACTCATTGGTATCTCTCTGACCCATGGAGGATTTTGACTGTGTGGACCCTTCCAGGTATCAGACAGCCCTCTGTTACCCTGGTGATGGGGATTGTGCTCTCCGCTGGTGGTACCTCCTCTGAGGAGGAAGAGAGGGGCAGAAGGGAGAGGAGGCCAGGTGTCCCAATGCAGCTTCCAGGGAAGGGACCTGCGGGAGGACAAGTGCAGGTACAAGGAGGGTAGGGCCAACAGGTAGACCAAGATGGAAGGGGTCACAGCAGATGCCACTATCCTGTTGTCAGTGTTTACAGGCACCGATTCAGCTACCTCAATATTTCCGAGGTGCAATGCCGAAGAAGGTTCCGGGTCTCCAGGGAGACAGTGACCTCCACTTGTCAGATGATTGGGCCTGAGATCAGCTCCAACTATGTGGGTGGACAGAGCCAGTGGCTCTGGAAGTCACAGTGGCCCTCAACTTCTATGCATCTGGCTTTTTCCAGGGGTCAGCGAGGGATCTTTGTGGAGTCTCCTAATCAGCTGTCCACAGTTGTGTCGAGCTGGTGACAGGCACTCTGTTCGGGCGTGCATTGACTTTCATTTACTACTGCACAGAACTGGCCAACTACGCAGACCGAGCCAGAGACTTTGCAGTGATAGCTGGCTTCCCCCGCGTCCAAGGTGCAATCGACTGCACACGTGGCCATCAAGGCACCAGCGGGTCAGCCCGGTGCCTTCATCAACAGGAAGGGATTCTACTCCATGAATGTGCAGATAGTGTGTGATCACCGGATGCAGATTCTGCAAGTCTGTGAAAAGTACCCAGGCAGCTCCGACATCTACATCCTGAGACACTCCCAGGTGCCGGGGCTCTTCAGTGCTCCAGCCCGGCTGGATGGATGTCTGCTGGATGACAAGGGCTATCCCCTCAGAAGGTGGCTCATGACGCCGCTCCACCATCCAAGAAAGAGGCCAAGAAGCACTACATTAGGAGCTACGGCTCCACAAGGGCTGTGGTAGAGAGAACCATCAGTCTTCTCAAGGTGCACTTTCAATGCCTGGACCGTTCAGGCGGTGCAATCCAATACCTTCCAGATCATGTGTCACTGATAGTGGTTGCATGCTGCGCTCTCCACAATCTGGCGCTGGAAAGGGGGGACGCATTGGAGGAAGAAGATATTGACGCAGCTGCTCTGGCAGCCAATGATGAGTCCAGAAGTGAGTCCTAGGACGATCACAGTGAGGAGAACACTGAGGGGATAGACGCTGACCTGGGCAACCTCCAGGGAGGCAGGGACACCTGGGAGGCTTTGATCCAACGTTCCTTCAGCTAACCTACCAACTCAGAGCCGCCACCACATGCTAGGACTGCAAGCTCCATACTCGATCCCTGACAGGAATATTTGCTTAGTGAATAACATGCACTTTGTCCCATTTCAATAAAGCTCAATGACAAACAAGTCACTCATAACATCATGAGTTACCCTGCACCTGCAGAAGTAAATGAAGCACCCAGAAGCTTGGTGAACACAAACACATTTAATGGTATGGTGCCTGGCATAGATAATACAAATTAAGTGGAAAGGTGTTCTCCATCACACTGACCAATAATTAACTTAAAAGAGGGGGAACAAAAATATCACTAGTGATAAGCCTTTGTTGTGGTTAAGGTGCTTTAAGTTTGCGCTTGCGGGTGCTACGTCTAGGTGCTCCCCCTCACTGGCACTGGCATTGGAGACAGCCTGCTCACTCTGCTGCCCTGTTGGCCTTGATGACCTTGGTGGGCATCCTTTGGCCCGTGGAGCCTGTGCTGTCCCCAACTGGGAGGGAGCAGCCTGTGCCATGGCTGGCATCTCCCCAGTCGCCGCAGCCTCACCAAATGCCACGGTCACTGGCAGAGGGGCAGAGGAGCTCATCCAGAGCACCCTGAGAGGAGCCCACAGAGATGACAAGCAGCTCTTGTGCCAATGTCAGGTCTCTTTGGACCTCCCTGCTCACCATTGATGGATGGTCACCTAGCTGGGATACTGGGTGTCCAGTCCATCTCCCACACTGACAGTGACCACCTGAGGTCATTGCTGGTGTGAGGGCTTGCAGGTCCGAGTGCATCCCCAGGAAGCTGTGATTGAGCTCCTGATGGAGCCTCTCCAAGAGAGTCACCATCTCTCCATGGAGGAGGCATTGTGCTCGGCCATGATGTCATTGCATTGTTCATGCTCCACAAGGACTCCTCCACAATGGAGACCTTGGCACGCATTCCCTCATGTATCCCCGCCAGATCCTTCATTCACACCCTGCTGGACTTCCAGCATCTGCTGCCTCATTGACAACTCCAGAGGCCCATCATCAGCCACCAACTGAGCATGTTCCTGGTCCCTAGCAATCCTCCGACTGCTGGCGCCCTGGGCAGTCTCTCCCTCCACCTGCACCTCAAGCCAGTGTGAAGTGCACTCACTTCTGTGCACCGAGACACTATCCACCCATCCAATACCCACCAAGGTGCTGGTATCTGTGTTGATGCCTGCCTGGCTGAGAGGGCGTGATGCTGGTGTGTTTCTATCACCTGTGATCTCTGGTGTGAGTGGTGGGCCTTCAGCCTCCTGATCCTGACGGGCTTCTGGGGAGCCTGAAAGGAAGAACAAGGACAAGTCATTAGTTGAAGTGATTACACTGTTACTGTGCATGCACGGCACCCAGATCAGAGTGCCCTCGTCTTTCCATTATCAATGGGGATTCCATGTTCAAGGCTCACATCAATATAGAGACAACAGGGGAATGGTTGCTATTACAGACATTCTGACCTCAGTGCACGGCACTCTTACCTCTCTGTGGCACCCCAACCTCACCGTGGCCGGTTGACCGAGGCGCATGGCGCCTCTCCAACTCCAGTGCCTCCTGCTCATATCTGGACAAGATTAGAAGATGGGGCGGTCCTCCGCCATTCCGCAACCTCTCAGCATTGTTGTGGGATGTCTTTTCCTGAAAGGACAGAGGAGAGGAGCATTGATTAGTCCACCCTGTACCTGTGGTGCCATTGCAGCCTGGCCAATCCCACCTGAGGAACACTCCGCAGGGCTCAGCCGATTCGTGACCCTGGAGCCGCAGGGCACTCACTCCAAGCAGCCAGGGCTCACCCCCTTGCCTAGATGCTGCCTCATTGACATTTACCACACACACTCTAAGAGCTCTGTCTGGGGTGGGGGGAGGGGTGGGGCGTTCCTAACTGCTGTGCTAAGTGACCCATGCCAACATGGTACTCACCCTTCCTGATCGCAGGAGGTCATTAAAGCACGTACAGCACTGCACCCATGTGCGCCTCACCACATCATGGGAGGTCACCCTAGATGCCACCTCCTCCCAGGCATTTTTTGTGAGGTGGGAGGGGCCACCTCCTCCCGTCCCTGGGGACAAGTACATCCCGTTGTGCTGCCACCTAACCCAGGAGGGCAGCGAGGCACTCGTTGGTAAACCGCCAACTGCCCCGCCAACCTGCCCTCCAGCCTGCCGTGTTCAGCACTGACATTCTCCGTGACCACGGGCCTCGTCGTCAATGGCAGCCTTCGCATGGCTGCTGTGGCCGCTTTTGGATCGGCCGCTGGGTCACCATTGGACCCAGCGCACATTGAGCTCCCGCCCTCGCCCACCCCTTCCCCCTGATGCTGGAATCGTGTATTACGCTGGGCAGGCCTTAATTGGCCCGCCTGCATAAAATGGCGGCGCGGAGCCGATCGCAGGCGGCAGCCGGGTTCTCCACCACCCCCGCCCACTCCCGCCGAGTGTAAAACCCTGGCCTAAGTGTGCAAAACACATTGATATTGTACATTTTTACGTTACAATGTTGTGAATCGATCCTATAAAGAAATTAAATGAGGAGGAATTATTCTGTAATTATAGCAGGGATAATGGGAATTTGAGTAGCATCTCCTGGGAATCATCTTTCATCCCTATCCTGTTGTTGTTACACTTGTTTTGCAAGTTAAATAAAATGCACATTTTCATCCTGTAGGTTGGAGATATATTTTTGCACTTTTCTTTAAATTGAATACTATATTTTTTTGATGAACAACAATCTAAAGGATAGATAATGGCCCAAATATGACAAACTGTTCAATTGCATTTTATCACTAAAGCCACTTCAAATTGTTTTGTCTCTCTGGAAATTAAGTTGATAGATTTATTGAAATAGTCACCATGAGTATAAATCTTTTTGAATACAAGCAACCATTTCGCTAAAAATCCTTCTTGCCCAGTACATTACTTGCAGTAATAAATGCTACCATAAATTTGACAAAAACGTAGTTGAGCAAACATATTATAAAAAAAATAATACAATAATAATACTTTCATTTATCTGCGTACCTCAAATATATTTGACACAATGAAGTACTTTGGAAGTGCACTGATTTTGGCCATTTGGGAGTGTAAAGGGTGATTGCACAATGTGACACTTCTGTTGCAGATCTTCATATTGAAACTGGAGGCAGCTGCGCATGTGACATAATCTTATGACCATTAATTTGAAAGCAATTCCGCCCATGAATTAGGCAAGCTGACCTCTAGATACTTAACCTGCACATTTTGTTGCATAAAATTCTGCGTTGAAAGCACTGAACTGCAAAGGGTAGGAGTTCGAATATGGCCAAGTTCTAGTTTCTTTTTATGCAAGTTTTATTACCTGCTATTCTAAATTTGGGTCTGCACGAGGCCTGGTCTCTCCTCATGGGGGCCCACTATCTTTTACAATTCTGAGTTTACCTTTACTGCCCAATATCTAGTTATACAAGAATGTAATTCAAGGGTTGTGACAATGAAGACGCGTCTTATGATAATTGGATATTGTAATCTCAAGCACCCTCATGTGCATTTCTCCTATCATCCAGAAGGCGGCCTCATAAACATTTCTGGTGAGAAAAAGACAATTATAAAGCAACTGGCTGATTTATTTGATGTGCAATTTGTGAACATTCAGATTAATAATTACAGTAAATTTCATCTAATTTTATAACACCCCTTGTAACTTAGAAGCTAGTAAAGCACATAACAATACATTTGTAGAAACGTAATTCTGTTTTCCTCATAAGCAAATCTAGTTAACACTCTGCTTAAAGAGAAAGTTTCACTTCCTGAGACTCTTCCATACCAGAGCACAACAGATTGTCTGTGTCCTTGGCTGGACAGGAAGGCAAAGAGTTTGACTTCTGACATTTCCCCGGCTCCTTATGCAAGGCATTGACCAATTGAGTGAACATCTTCCAAGCATGCCCTGCTTGGCTCACATGAATGAATCTAAACCAAAGTAATATATCAAATTTCCTCTCCAGGATGTATTAACATATCTCATTATCTCAGGCGCACGTGTTCAGGAGAAATACCGTAACGTCTGGATACTTCAACTTGATTTACACTTTTTTGGTGCTGAATTTTAATTCATACTCGCAAAATGTTTGTTGTGAATTTAACCTCAGTTGAGCCCGAATTTAACTTAATATCAATATTTTAATTTAAATGCCAAAAACTCCTTCTTGGTTAAGCAGCCAAAAATCCCAAAACTGCAACATGGGCCTTAGCTATGACATTTTGAATATTAATTATTTGACTATTGAATATAGAAAGGTCAATATGATTTTTTCTGTTGCCTTTAATTAATGAACTCTTAGATTTTAAAGAACCAATTGTTTTTGATTTAAGCAGGGCTGACAAGACAGCTACTGATGACCTTTAGCTGATTTTGTTCAATTGTTCCATTCTTCATCCATGTTAGTTATTGAAACAAAGATTGACTCTGAAGTATTCTTCAGATCACTGACTGTATCTTGTTCCACCAGAGTCTCACAACATTTTTATTGTCAGGATGCTTCTGGCCAATTACTATCAACAAGAACATCCCACCGTGCAGCATATACCAACCACTCAAATTAATATTACTACATTGTACCATAAGTATGTATTGTGAAATAAATCTATCTTCTTTGTTAATCATGCAGGTAGGGCTGGATTAGAAGCATGTGTCTCCTGAGTCCTGCTAATAAAGTGGTCTTTGTTACTGGTATCAAAGATGCCAAAAAGATAGAAACCAACAGTATTTCACAGGAAGACAGGGGTCACCACCAGTACAACATTACTCAACAACTGTAGGTGCCTTCTAGCTCTTTCGTATGTTTCAATTTTCCTGTGTATCTCCCTTGCAGTTGTAACCCACTCCTCCCTGTAAATGCTATATGAGTTTTTTTGTCCCAAACTAGAATTACCTTCCTTCCTATCCTTTTAAACTCCTCCCAGATGTATATTGTGAGATTCAGATCAGGATTTCATATGTTCCACTGACTGCACACCATAATTTTATTTCCCCTGAATTGTGAAATTTGTCAATAGGTCATAATAAAAATGGTGGTAACAGAGAAAATAAGGTTTACTATGAATTTTGGAAACAAATAATCATAATAATGCTTTGTATGTTAGTCACGAAGAACACAATTAGTGTATAGCATCCTTTCCTCAACACTTTAGCAGTGAATCAGCAATTTAATAATACTTCTCTGTAAAACAGTAAAGTATTATTTTTTTCATTTTTCAGTTTCTTTCAGATTCTAAATTTAAATTGGAGATTTTCTAAAGTATTTCAAAGTGTTTCATGCTATTATTGTTTGTAACTTGCATAGATTGGTAGTTTTTCCCTGGAACACAAGTCATCCTGACTGATTGTGTGGGCTGAGAGTTCTAAATTGGATGGAATTTATATCCTGGAAAATGTATTTAGTAAACAGCAGCAAAACAATAAAATTGCAAAATGGATGCAGGTATGAAATGCTAAACAATTTTTTGCAGTGGTCAGTTGCTTAACAGAAATATTAATACATCTAGTGATAGTATAAGAGGAGATTAACACACATATGGAAAGTATTTTATTCATTCCAACTCATATGGTCATCCATCTAATATAGCCTAAAAGAAGTTGATCTAAATTAACATATTCAGACAAATGAAAGACTGAAATTGTGTGGTTTTTCAAAATAATTCCTTGTTACTCTTTTGTACATTAATATTTATGTCAATAATGACTTTACTTACCTGCTCAAGAACAAAACTTCTCAGTTTTAAGTTACACAAGAAAGCCTATTTTCCAATTAATCTAATTGTCATATGTAAAATAGATTTATTTTGCATAATTAATGAGTGAATTATCTTTATTAACATAGCAATTACATTTTCAAATTGTGTCATGGATTGTAGTTTTGAGTTAAGAAAATCTATTTGTAAATGAAATCAATTTACATATGGAAATTGAGAAAAATTAGCATTTATTATTTACATTGTGTCTCAGGCTGACAAGATTTATAAACATGGGACTTATGTTTCTGAGTTGTCTTTTAAGATTTAAATTAATATAATTTTCATAAGAAAATTAGCTTAAATTAGGATAATTAATTGCTGTCACATGCCCTTTTTAACAGCGCATGTTATCTTCCTAGTTTGTGAAAGGGTTTGAGTTATTAATGCAAATCTGGGAAAGTTTATGTTAATGATATTGATACCAAAACAAATGCCTGTTTCCCCAATCTCCGGCTTCACCTTTTCGCATAACCAGAGTAAAAGTGGCAAACAAATAAATTATCCTTCTGGTTGTGCTTATTTTTATCGAAAAATTGGGGGGAATTTAAATTACCCCATCTGTTATAACTGACAGGAGCAGGTATAATACGGATTTCCATTGAAGTTAGAGGAAAGTATATTAATCAGGGTGCAAAATCAGCAATCCACTTGATTCCTTATATTTCCTACTCAGTAAAATAGGACAAAATTAATCCCATGATCTCAGAATAACAATTCTGTGTCCAGTATCTTCTTCAAGGATGTGCATGATTTATGGAATGTTAACTATATTAATTAGCTGCTTATTTGTATTCGGGTAGATTGAGATCGCGGTTGTCAGGTTGGAAATACAGGATATGCAATGTGTGCCTCTATAAGTAAAAGCTTGTAAGTTTATAAAGAATAGACTCCAGTCTATCCTTCACCACATTACTATCTGAATTCCAACATGGAGCATCCGAAGCTGTTTTCAAAAGCAATGGTGATCTGCCCAGTGCATAGGAGTAGTTTACGCCTAAGTGCCAATGCAATATTTCCAAAGGACTATATGAAATAACATTTCTAAGCATCTGCAAATGCCTACGTTTTAAATAACCCTATACGCTTGACTTACATGCTTCTGGGCAAGGAGAATAAGTCAATCATTAAAGTCTGGGACAAGGAAAGTCAACTCCCTTGCTCACTACTAGTCCATACTCATGACGCTTTTAAAATATTTTTTTTAGTAGTGTGTGAAACATTTAATTATACTCATCTCTGTAGGGTTTTATAAACTGCCAGCACACAGATGAAGAATAGCTCTGCATGAGGTATTGGAGAGCTGCTTATACTGGTGGGTTCAGACTGTAGCACGAGAAAAAGGCTTAAGAAATTAGGGGTAAGGAAGACAACACTGTGCATGAAATATATTTCCAGAGTGGAGTGAAAGGTTGATTGATTATAATGCCAGCTTCATTGCACATGTGACTAAGCCCTTTGCATCAATGACTCCCATGAACTATTTTTTTGTATGTACCTGTGAGCATCTTTTGTCTAACCTATTAAAAAATTCAAAGAAGGCAATTTTAATGGAAAAATAATTTTAATGTCAGCCCATTTTAGTGTATTGCATTTTTATTGTTTATCTTACATTTTAAGTACAGCTTAATATGTGTTCATAAAATGAAAATGTATAGAAGTAAATAATTATTTTCTACACAGCAATAGATAAATATAAGTCACCTCAGTGATATTAAGGAGAAGTAAAGTAAGCTACTTAAGCAAGTTAAATGCTAGTATTAATAAATTATTATATGTTAAACTGGCACCTACAGATCAACAAAGTTGGGATTAACATTTCTAAGGGTAGAAATGAATATTCCATCATGTAATGTGTGTTAGGACAGATGTCCTATAATGGCATTCATAGATGGGAGTCAGATACATAGGCCAGTAAACTAATTTTAGCAATGAAACTTCAACTGCAAAGAAGGAAACAAAAGAAACAATTTATAATCCTGTTATTGCTCAGGAACTCCATGGCAAATCAATCCGAAGGGTTCTTCTGGCAATATCATCTTTGGAGCACACTAGCCAGCTGAATTTGAGTGTTTGTGATATTCATCTGAAGCAGCTGGTGAAGAACTTCCAGATTTCAATTCTGCAATGATCACATAGAAACCAGACAAAGACCAATCACCAGTTGCCAGCTTTCGGTGAACAAAGTAAAAGAAAATAACAAATGAGAAACCAAACACACAGGAAAAAGGCAGTAGTTTGTTATATATAATGTACAATAACCTCTGGAGGCTGTTGCAAGGCAATAATACTCTTAAGGCTGAGAAGCCATGATCGTGTGATTCATAAGATTATCTCTGCGTCTCACACTTCAAGCTGTGGGCTGAATTTTCCCAGAATTGCACTAAATACGGTAGCGGGCGGGTAAAATAGGGTCCTACCCGTCGATGAAAATGGCAGGTTTTCATGCTGTATCTTCCCGATCAACACTGGCAGGATGGTGGCCGCCATGGAGCCTTGGTCCAGGACTTCACTCCTGTACTGCTGCGTGGGCTTAACTCCATCACTGATTCCACAGTTGGCCTCCTAAAGCATGTATGTAAGAGGGGAGCTGGTCAGCTCGATCTCACTCCAGCTACCTCTTCCGCTCATCGAGTCAGCCAGGGGCCCATGGACACCCAAAGGGAGGAGGATCAACAGGTGCACACTCCTGCGCCATCCACCCAGGTGACTCTGGGAGTGACCGGCCCACCCGACTCCCCTCTTCCTGTGACCTCCACTTCACAGACTGAGGAGGGTGCCACTGCCACACAGTAGGACCCCAGAAGCAGGCCGGAGCCCTCCGAGGACACCCCTCCAGAGGACACCCGCTAAAGCCATCACAGACAGGGCGTCACAGTCAGCAGGCTGCTCCACCTCCTCTGTGGATGTCTGTGGAGCACCAAGACATAGTGGAGGGTTAGGAAAGTTAAGGAGAATTAATTGCACAGCCTGGGCACAAGTGTTAATCGTTTGTACATAATGTTCACTATTGTCAATAAACTCCCAAAAATGTCTCCCTGCCTATGGCTCCTTGTTCTCTTGATCAGTGTTCTTGTCACTCAGATGTGAAACCTTTCTACACAAGATAAAAGGCAGATGTCTCAATCCTGTGCCCAATGCAGCCTTCAGGCCACAATGCTGGTCAATCCTCACACTCCCTAGAAACATTACTGATGCCTGCACCTCGGCAGTGCTGGTCATTGCTGCCAGAATGTAGTGGGCAGACGTCACAGAGCTCTCTCATTCTCCCTGTTTTCTCTCAGCACCTTTAAGGTAGGGCTGGTTCCATCATACCAGCATCTGCGACCAGTGATGCTGTGCACCAGCTCCTGAAGGGCTGAGGTGCTGAAGGCGGACACAGCATCAAATGCATCTAAAGTTTCTTGGCTGCATCTCTGAGATGTCCCTGACCATGGAGCGCAACTGAGCTGCCCTCGGCCAGACAGGAGTCAGACATTCTCAGAGGCTGTGTGAAGATCTATGGGGTGTCCTCACTGCTTGCCATCATCATTCTCTTGCAATCGAGTGACTATTAGGGCCTCCACTGCATCTCCATGACAGGAGCATTCTTGCAGAGGGTATTGGCGCTTCAATAAGTCAGACTGGAGTCAAACATTCACAACTGCAATGTGAGGATCTACGGGGACACCTCACTACAAGTCATCATCCTCCATAAATCTGGTGGCTATGAGGGCCTCCCGAGTGAGCCTGCCTTGACTAGCCAGTGCGAGAGCCTCATCCCCGTCATCGTCACCACCAAGCGCCTCCTCAGCCTCATCCCCATCAGCATCCTCCTCATGGAAGGAGACATACTGCTCCTCCATCTCCTCCTCAGCCAGCTCCTCACCCTGTTGCAGCGCCAGGCTATAAAGGGCACAACAGATGATGGCAACACATGACACCCTCTGTGGACTGTATTGCAGGGCTCCACCAGACTGGTCCAGGCACCGGAACCGCACCTTCAGCATCCCAATGGTCTGATCCACCAATTTGTGAGCTGCAGCATGAGCCTCATTATAGCGTCGCTCTGCTGCAGTCTGAGGCCGCCACAAGGGCAACATCAGCCACAGTCTCTGCTGTCCCCAAGGAGCCAACCCTGCAGCCTCTGTGGACACTGGAAGACTGCAGTGATCTGCGAGCGATTCAGGATGTAGGTTTCGTGCACACTCCCTGGAAACCGTGCGCACACCTGCAGGATGTGTTTCTGGTAGTCGCACACCAGCTGCACGTCCAGTGAGCGGAAGCCCTTGTGGGTGATGAATTCCACCAAGTGTAGTGATGGAGACCTGAGTGCCACATGAGTGCAGTCAATCGTACCCTGCATCTGTGGGAATGCCAAGGTCAGGGTGAATCCAATGGCCCTTGCATCCTGGCTGTCCTGGTCCTGGGCGAAATGCACAAAGCTGGGTGCCATGGAAAAGATGGTACCCATGACCTCATGGATGCATTTGTGGGTGGTAGATTGTGAAATCCCAAAGAGGTCACCTGTGGAGCCCTGAAAGGAGCCACTGGTATAGAAATTGAGCACCACAGTCACTTTCACAGCCACTGGCAGTGGATGCCCTCCATGTCCCATGGGCACTAAGTCCTGCAGTAAGTGGCATATGTGAGCCACCAGGTCCATAGATATGCGCAGTCGTCGGGGAGACTGGTTCTCAGTCATCGCAGGAATGGCAGGCAGCGTCTATAGACCCTGGATGTCACTAAGCGCAGACCAGACACAGCTCACTGTGCCTCCTGGGCAATGTGTGTGGGAACCCCTGCTGCCCCCCCCCACCCACCTTCATGAGGTTGCTGCTCTTGCCTTTGTGCAGCCAGGAGCCTCAGTCGCTTTCTCCTCCATCTTCTATGATTCCTGTAGGCTATCAAGCATACAGATAGGTCACCAAGATCCATGATCCTGACATGGTCCTCCTGCATCATGAAAGAGAGAGAGACGTGGTTAGCATGGTTGTACTTAGTACCTTTCCTGGCCTGTGTGACTGCCCCTTAATGCTTCCCAGAGAGTGCTGGTCACCCCTCAGATGAGTGCGCTGCATGGCTGCCCTGTCAACCTGCGACACGGGGGACACTGGTCCAAACCAGGATGCTGAGATTGCCAAGGGCTGTGAGTGCCTCCAGCAGTGACTGCTACATGGCCAGCGATGGCGAGGAGATTGTACAACATGTGCAGTCCAACTGCTGCACGGTCCAATAAAGTGGTGGCGGACTTGAAGTCTGCCGGGAGGATTGGGGGGCAGTGGGGTAAGGTATGGAGCGCTTGTTGGCCCTTTGGTGCCTCTGTGATGCTTGCATGGATGGGCAGGCTAGGAGCCTGACCACAATCATATCACTGTGGGTGCATCTGATTTGTCTCAGTTGTGGGGGCATGGTCAGTTTGTCCAGGTGTCCCTCATGCGTGGCCACTTCCCTCGCTTACCCTGCCTCCGCACCAGTGCGCAGGATGCAGTGCCATGGCAGCACTTGACCACCCCTTCAGCAGTCGCCTCTGAGGCTGGCCTGCACTTGCCCCCGGACACCCCCGCCCCACCTTCAGCAGTTGCCTGCAGGGCCAGGCATCAGTTTCTCCCACCCCCAGCACCCCTGAGGTCTGTAAACAACAGGTGAGCTGTGGAGAACACTGCTGCTCACTCACCTCAGTTCCCCCAAAGTGAAGGCTGCCAAGTACACGTCGCCTGCGTGCTGTTGTGAAACACATCGGCGTGCTTTCCCGCTGACGTGGACAGACGATATGGAGGGGCTCCAAAAGCCTGGCAGGATGGCCTTTTAATTATATGCTAATGTTTTTAATTTATGCTAATATATTACAATTAGCTCCCCACCGACCAATGACGGGAAACATGGCCCAGCGTTGATGGGCTGAGCGAAAGATCGCAACCTGCCTTCAAGCCGTCATGAAGTGGGTCCCGCCATATTTTCCGCGCACATCACCTATCACGCCTGCCACCAGTGAGCTTGGAACATTCCATCCTGTATGCTGTACTCCAGCACTATTGGAAATATTTTACTATAAAAATTTATAGGATTGCAGTTATACATGTTAATAATACTTACCTTTGAATTTATTTTGATCCTAGCATGTAAATACTCACTACAAAATGCATCCCTTCCTTATTTTAATGCAGCTGTGAACCAGTTTATTTTAAACAAGCTAAACCTCAGCTAAAATATGGAAGGAATTTATATTCATGTGTTCAGTGCTCACACCCCCTGGAGCATTCACAAAGTCTTCAATGAAAGGAACTAAACTTACGTCTTTAAGAAGCTACATCTAAGGAAAAAAAGTTTTGAGATACATATTCTTTTAACTTGGAAATCAGTCAATGGGAGAGTGAGATTGTCTGTGTATCTAGAACACAGCTTTTCTTCAGTCGTTTTGATTGTGTGTTCCCAGTGCTAGCTAAATGATGACATAAAAAGCAACAACTAGAATTGTTGAAAAAGATTACTTGAGATTTTATGGTTCCTGCTCTCCAAAATCTGTTACTTTGTATTCAGCTTCCAGTTAAAATATATCAGAGGAAAATTGGATAAAACTTGAGAACAAGGATTTGGTAAATAACATTTATATAGTGCCTTTAACACAACAACATGTCCCAAGGCGCTTAAATTTAAACAGCCTGCAGCTTAGGTTCACTGATACCTGTAGGCAATATTATGTTCTGCTTGGCTTCCCACCACTCGATTAAGCATAGTTTTACCAGATTGAGATTTCCTTTGCTAGAACTTTTATTGGTGTTATTTATAAACGAGAACCTAGGAAGTCTTCTTCATACCTGAATGTGCCACTGGCATTCTCTTTAAAATGACAAAAAAGGGTTATATTTGAATTGTAGTAACTTGCACTTGTAAGCAATTGTGGATAGTCTGGTTAAGAGATGGAAACTTAGATTGTATCTTTGTTCTGAATTTTTTTTAACACTTTAAAGTTGGTGCTTTTATTTATTAACCTTAGACTAAATTCAATGCACAATCATCAAAAAATGTAACTGCCAATTTATTGATCCAAGAATAACATATGATGCCTTCCTGTAGGTTGGATCAGATACCCAGCGTAAAGTTGGTCAGGAAGTGGTACTGAAATATATCTTGGAGCTCAACAATTCAATGCCATTGTTGGTTCAAAATCAGGCTTGCTAATCTTTCATAAAAAACCGCACTGGATTTGCAATTTTTGCATACTTTTGTAACTTTATTGGGTTACAAAAGTGTTTTTGTATGTCTTGCCAGTGAACATGATACTTCCAAGTACATCTAAATGGCTGCAAATTACTTCTGTACTTCCTTTAGCAAATTACTTCAGCTTTTAAATTGAAGGGGCCTAAAGTAAGAGCCTCCCTTTATTAAAGTGCTTTTGCAAAGTGTAGCTCTTATTGGGAAATAAGGTGATATCCTGAACAAACAAAAATCTTAAGCCCAGCAATATCACTAAAGCCATAAGCAAACACTATCATTTTCCAGTTCTACATACTCTTTTATTTCTCATGTGACATCAGTGATGGAAAACACAAACTGATTTTAAGTTTGTTTTTGCTTATGTCAAACAAAAGTCAGCTTACTTAAAACAGCAGCTGTGACCCTTTGGGGCCGTGCCGTCTGAAGCTTTTTTGGATTTTGCCGCTTTTTTTAACCTGAGAGTTGGACACTTTTATTTCAAGAACTGTTGCTTTTTCCAATCATAAGACAGTAAAACAAAAATGCTCGGTGCATAAATATTTCTTCTTATTTTCCCCCTGCTGTTTATTCAGCTTCTTCCAGCCAGAAGGTTAAGGGCCAATGATGCTTCTGAAATCCACGTCAGAAGACATGAATGAGATAAGTTGGGCAGAATTTTATTGGTGCTCTGGGTGGCCGACCGAGATGCAGTGGGGGGACAGTGAGGGTATGGGGGGTGGGTGGACACTGGTGAAATAGCCGGTAGCTGCGAAGGCCCCCCGAAACAATCTCACCGCTGGGGCATTCTCCGAGTGGCAGGCTGCAATGTGGGCTGCCTGGCTGCTCTGAGATGGCAAGTGCCAGCTTGGGACCAGCTTTTCACCCAGACATGAGGGTTCTGAATCCAGCAGTAAAACCCGGGCCAAGGGCCTGATTACATTAACTATTCTATTCATCTCATCTCCTCTGGACTTCATAGGAATTAACAATACTCTCAGAACTGAGGCTAGAAGCAAGCAAAGGGTAACCCAAAACCAAAAGCAGGTAGTCTTAACAATCTATACGCATTTTAACTACTAGCTACCGAGGAGTATGTAACAAGCCCACAACACAGTCAGGGTTTAAAATAACATTGTCAATCTCAAGGGCAAAGTAAACAATGGTAATTTTGAAACCTATTGTATTTGCTTTATACAAGAATTATCTGCTTGCAACTCTGTTCATGGTGACACTGAATGTGGCTAAGATTAACGAAACTTAAAGCTGACAAGAGGCAAGGGGTGAATGTTGGTGTAACCTGAATTTACAGGTCAACCAGTCCCAAACTGTGACATTAATATAAGTGGTGGACTCATATTAGGGTATTAATGACACTTTGGCAGCATTATGTAGAGTTATTTATCACTTAGAGTGCTTTGGATTACAGTTAAACATTAAATAGTATTAACTCTTCTCAAGTAGGGGATTTTTTTCATCAGTCATAAAAATTTGCTCTATTCTGTTGACTTGAAGCTGTCTAAATAGTCGCCTGCCCCTCCTTTTAATTTGAAATTATGGCCAGAATATAACGCTCGTCGTGTGCCTAACCAAATGGAGCATAAAATGACACGCGATGATGTCTGGCCAGTGTCCCGACGTCATCGCGCACTTGTGCAACATTTCGGTTGGCAGGCGTGGGAGTTGGCAGCGCTCCCACCAACAATTAAAAGGCCTATTAAGTCCATTAAAGTTATAATTTAAAGAAATTTTTCACTGCCTGTCCAACCTTATGGTTGGCGGGTAGGTGAAAAAACCAAGCAGCCTTGCATTTTTTAGGAAACCTCATCCACGGGCGGGATGAGGTTTCCAACAGCAAATAAAAATTAAATAAAAATGTAAACATTTCATTAAAAACATGACCCTGCTCATGTGACAGAGTCACATGAGGGGACATGTTTTTAACAATTTAAAATCCTTTATTTTTATTTCTTAAAATCTCTATCTCCCTGAGGCAGCTCTGTGCCTTAGGGAGCTTTACCAGTGCGCATCCACACTCATGCTTGAAGTTGTGTGCTTGCCCTCCCCCCACTCCGACACAGGCAGCGCTGAGCGCTGCCGTGCACGTTTTATGCTGGGTGGGCCTTAATTGGCCCACCAGCGTGAAATCGCGGTCCAGCCCCAATCGCAGGCGGCTGTCAGCTTCCCGACTGCTCCCACCCACCCCTGCCAAGATCAACCGACAAGGGAAAAATCCTGCCCAAATGAAAGTGGAAGCACCATCTGAAATCAGTAAATTTCGTAGTAAAGGAAAGCTGTGGATTTTAAAAAGTTAAACTAAGTTGCTGGAGCTTTTTGAAAAGGTAGCAGAGAAGGTCGATGAGGGTAATGCTGTTGATGTGGTGTACATGGACTTTCAAAAGACATTTGACACAATGCCACACAACACACTTGTGAGAAAAGTTATTGCTGATGGAACAAAAGGGACAGTAGCAATGTGGATACAAAATTAGCTGAGTCACAGGAAGCAGAGGGTAATGGTCAATGGATATTTTTTGGGCTGGAGGAAGGTTTGTAGTGGGGTTCCCCAGGGCAAGAAAAGAACCGTGCTTAACTCCTGGGTAACTATACAATTGACACCCCCAGCTACCCACTGACTCCCCGACCCTCCAACTGCTCCCCGATGCTCCCACCCCCAACCCCCTTGACAATTCAACCCTCCACCCCCAGACTCTCTCCCAACACTCTGACTCCCCCCCGATCATCCAAAGCACCCCCCCAACCCGACCTAATTCGACCTTGCCTCCCTATCACCATGCCACCTACCCACCCTGTCATCTACCAGCCTACCCAGCTGACACCCTACCCTCCCTGCCATCTACCAATCTTGCACCCTACCCCTTACCTAATTCACACTCATTCACTAACATAGTGAAAAGATATTGAAAAATCATTTCATTCTGTTTGTGAATAAAAATTTACCAGAAAGGCAGCTAGTGCCATAAAAAGGGGAGTAGCTTGGCCATTGGCGGGCGGAGCAGATGATCACAAACTGGTTTCACAATGTCGTGAAACCGATCTTTGGCCTTCTCGCCATATTGTCCGTTCATGCCCGATGTCGATGAGCATGGAAAATCCAGGCCTAACTCAGACTTGGAGACTCTTTTTGGAGGTTTCTGGACACAGGGGAATTGCCCATCGGAAGTTGAACTTCCCGGGCAATTCCTGTGAAGTCCTTGCATTGGGACCTCCAAGGGGACCCCCAGAATATCCTTCAGGGTACATCCTGGGTACACCATCATGAGTCCGGAAGATTTGGGCCAAGGTCTTTGCCTGTTTCTAATAACCTTTATGCTATGACCCTTCTAGACTGATACTAGAAGATATTAAGTCTGGTTAGCTCAGTTGACTAGACGGCTAGCAGTGTTTCAGGTAAAACACCAATGGTGAGGGTTTGATTCCTGTTCTGGCTGAGGTAGACTTGGGATCTACCTCCTCACCCTGCCCCTGAGAGTGGAAGGCAAATGGTAAACCAGCATTGACTGAACTACCAAGGATTCGGTTCCGGATGAAGCATCAGCAGGCAATGAGCCAAGGACTTAACCTAGGGAGAGTACATATGAATGAAACAGAAGACACCATGATAGCAACAGCTGAGAATGTTAAGAAATTTGCTGTTGATAAGAATTGGGACCAGGAGACAGTCCTGACGTGTGGTACTTATCTGAGAAATTTAAACTTCTGCTAGGTAGAATTATGCCGGCTCTTTGAGAGTGTCTTTGACACTGACCTTACAGTTGCAGACTTGGGCTTGAACACTTTGGGTCATAACTTCCGAGCTCCAGGGCGCTGTATTTGCAAAGGTACACCAAAGATGCACTGGGGAGCCCCCTGAAGTACACAAAGTTAGCACGGCACAATGATGCCACCCTGAAGTGCAAACTTCCCCTGGGCAACTGCCCTGCACTGAGAACCATCCAAAAATGCGATTTCAATTGCAAACTTTGGATGTTTCCGAATGGGTTACACCAATAGTTGAAAAGAAGAAGAAGAATTAAGGCCCCACACCCCACCCGACTCTCCATAGGACTCCCCCCCAAACCCCTGACTAACCTCCAACAGGGCGCCCCCCGCCCCCCCCAACCACCCCGAAGGGTGGGAATTTCCCAACCCATGGGGTTTCCCCCCAATTCCCACAGGGACTCTTTCCTCCACCCCCACCAGGCCCGACTCTCACCCCATCCACCCCCACAGGCCTGACCCCGCCCTCCCGGCCCAAACCAACTCTCACCCATCCCCACCCTACCCCCTCCACCGAGGCCCGGCTCAACACCCCCACCGAGGCCCCACCCTCCCCCCTCTACCGAGGCCCGGCCCAACACTCCCACCACGGCCTGCCCCAATGTGACCCATCCCGAGGCCCAACCTGACCAACCCCCCGCCCTCAATCCTACCCACTTAACTTATACATTTACCTTGTCAAAGACTTTTAAAGCTCACTGTACCTTTAAACTTACCAGGTTTATGGCAGCTAGTCCTGTATTAAAAGATGCAAGGCTTATTTCCCTTCGAGCCTACAGCCCTTTGACGCTAGTCCCTGGGAATGCGCTGCACTGCCCAGATCTTGTGCAGCCTGAGTCGGAAGGTTAGGCAAGATAGGATCGCCTGCATTTTAAGGTAAGAACTTTTGAGCGGAGTGGCAATTCGACTCACTTGCCATTCCTTCGGAAGTTACAGTGCTTTATTTACCTAGATATCTACCCCACCCTTTTCCCATTTTTAATTTAAGGTGCAGGACAGTGATTTACAATGAGAGCTGTATCAGAAAGGCCTGAAAAACAAACACCCCATGTTCCTGACAATGCTCACCCCACCTTCCACATCCCCTCCCAGCAATGCCCAGTCCCTCCCAACAATGCTCACTCCCCCCTCCCAACAGTGCTCACCCCAAAAACCCCCCACACCCCTGAAACTGCTCACTCTCCACTGCACCTATTCCTGACAATGCTCATTCCCACACCCCCCAACAATGCTCACCCACCCAACAATGTTTGCTCCCAGAGCCCACTCCCAGCAATGGGAGGCAGTGACAGAGTGGTATTGTCACTGCCTAATATTCCAGAAACCCAAGGTATTGCTCTGGGGACCAGGGTTCAAATCCCATCATAACAGATGGTGAAATTTGAATCTAATAAAAATCTGGAATTAAAAGTTTGATGATGACCACAAAACCATTGTTGTACAAACCCATCTGGTTTACTAATGAGCTTTTACTTTAGAAGTAAATCTGCTGTCCTTACCTGGTTTGGCCTATACATGACTCCAGACCCCACGGCAATGTGGTTGAATCTTAAATGTTCTCTGAACAAGGCCAATTAGGGATGGGCAATAAATACTGGCCTAGTCATTGACGCCTACATCATGAATGAATAAAAGAAAATGCTCACTCACTCCCCACACCCCCAACAAAACACATGCCCCCTGACCCCTACCTGCCACATCCCTTTCCAGCAATGCTCAACCCCCCTCCCAAAATAATTCTTATCTCCACTTCTCCCCCAAAATGGGCAAGATGGGACAATAGATTGGCAATACAATAAAATACAACACATGAATGTGACAATGTAAAACTGGGCCAGGTCTTCCGATATTAACAATGGCAAATGTTGAGGCATCCACTATTGTTGTGCTTTAGGACCCTGAGGAAGTTCTGTCATGCGCACATGCACTGTAATTTCCTGGGAAGCTTAAACTTCCAATGGACTGATTTGTGCTACCCTGATCTCAGTGTTGGAGACATGGGCCAGATACTCACAGAAGTACCTGGGTACTTACTCCAGAATTGTTATGTTATTTAATCTCTGGTGTAGTTTGGTGGTTAACAGAGTAACTCAACCCACCACCCCAACCTATCCCCACTGAGCCGACTGCCCACCCCGAACTGGTCCTCAACTCACTCATTCACTCACACTCACTCATTCATCCACTCACTCATCGACTCACGCTCGCACTCACCCACTCATTCAGCTACTCACCCATCCATGCACTCACAAACCCATTCACTCATTCACTCATTCACCCACCCACTTACTCATCCACCCACTCACTCACCTATTCACTCATCCATCCACTCATTCAGCTACTCAACCACTCATCCACTCACAAACCCACCCACTCACTCACTCTCACTCACTGACCCACTCACTCCCTAAAAACCTTTGAGATCTTTCATCACTTCTACCTGACTGCAGCAACTGATGTTGGAAAAATGAGCTTCTGTGTCCTCTGCACTGATCCTCTTCACCATTCCTCTCTGTGGATGGCTGCACTGAAGCATCACTGCCTGCAGCCAGGACGTGAAGTCTCGCCTGGAAAGTTCAGGGTGCAGCAATCGCTCCAGTGTCACCATTGACTGGAAGATCTGGGTTAATGTGTTACACTTATGCAACTACAAATCCTTTGTTTTCCTTTTCATTTTTCTACCACTACTACAGTATACGACCCCTATGGCATCAGTAGGGCAATAGGCAGGCTGCTTACATCCCTATTCTGACTGATTGGATGCTCTTGATCAATTTTGTCTATATTTGTGGGGTGGAGAGGGGCAGGAAAGCCCATCCAATATCTGCCCCATCTGCTTGTGCAGGGACAGGCTCAGCCATTGGGGAAGAAGGCAGCATGTGGGGCTCTGACTGAGACAAGGAAGGGGTCAGAGGTGGGAGTGCTTTGGGTGGAGTCCCCACTTCCATGCGCCCTTTCTCTATCTTCCCTCTCATGGCCCACCCACGCTTCCCTGCTAGCCAAGATCTGGCGAGCACTTTTGCTGCACTTTATTGGGTGAGGCTTTCTACAATAAGGTGAGTCTGAGTGTGCAGAGCATTGGTGAGGGCCAGCATGCAATTGTTTGACTTTCATGTCTGATGTCCCATGCAAGAGGCCACTCTTTGCCCAGACTAGATATCAGCACTTATGCCTGCCATATAATGGCACTCCTGCTAGGCTCTATGTTCTCCAATCTCTCTCATAGTCTGGCTGGAAAGACTGAAAAGATCTCTTACGTTTTCTGTCACCACTCCAGAATTATCTTCTTTGTCAATGGCTCCTGAAGCTCAACATCTGTATCCAGCTGAGCTGAGCTTGGAGAGTCCTACTCCCTCTGATGGGGACTTTCCACTGCTGTACCTGCTCCAATACCTGCTTCTGCTCACTTGTGATGTGTGACTCTCCATGTGACAACCCAGCCACCTGTCCTGGCAGCCCCACTGAATTGTGCTAATCTGAACCTGTGGAGGGTGTGCATGTATTCTATGATAGTGGATCTCCAGGGTGAGTGATCTTTGAACAGTTTTTGTCCTCTTCTCGTACCAGTTCCTGAGGGACTCTTGAAGGACCTGTGATAAAAGACATGTATTAGAACTGATAAGGTGAGACTGTGCACAGTCATCATTCTGCATATTATCATTTTTCATTGCCTGCAGACAACAATTGAACATAAGAGCATGTCGCACGCCATGTGACTGTGATGTTTAATTCTGACATCAGGTAGCTGAGAGACCCCATCTCTCCATCTCCAATTGCCAGGCATTATCTCCATCATTGCCACCTTTACAACTGTCAAAGTGAAGCTGACTCTGGTTCTCTGCCTCTTCTGTGCTCTCTTCTCCTATCAGGAAAGAGAGAAGAGACTCATGAGGCTGAGAAATGGAATGCTTTGAGAGGATGGAAGATCAATGTGGAGGTTGCTGTGAGGGGTAAGGTGTGACATTGCATCGAGGGCACGTGTTAGAGATAGTTGGCCTGATGGGAATGTTAGGAGGTATCTTGACAGAGAGGAACGGATAGACCTACAAGTTGTGTTGGTCTGTGAAGTGCTGTATAGGAGTTGGCTTAGGATGGGAGAGTGAGGGGCTTGGGGTGAAATGGACATCATGATTTTTGAATGCACCATGTCACTTACCTTTCCTGCCCTGATCAGGTCATTAGCCCCCTAGCGGAAGTGCATTCAGGAGCCAGGCCTCACACTCCTGCTGCTGACCTCCTCAGCCACCTTCAGCCATGTCCGTTTATTATTGGTGGCGGCTTTCTTCCTCCTGTTTGTGGGAACAGGATCTCCCTGTGGGCCCTTAGGCCTGCAGCATTATCTCCAGAGACACATCAAAGAGGTGAGGTGCGGCCTTGCCTTGAGACTCAATTTCTGCAGGCTTTGACTCTGTCTATACATATGTACAATTCTTCAAGGTTGATCTGCGTAGGGTTCCTTTCATCAGTGGAGCTGAAAGAGATTGATGAGAGTTGTCAGCACACTCACCCACTTGCTCTAATTGGTCAGGAAATCAGGCACAAACACAATGGCAGGGTTAAAAAGCCACCAACAAACACACTGCTGAAACTTTTAGGTTCCATCACGCTACCCACCTCTCCCACTGCCTGCAGATCTGAAACATAAAATTCAGCCCATGATGTCTGAATTGCTGGTCCAGGACCATAACCATGACACTATAATACTCTATATGACAGATAGTTTAAGCATTTTTGTCTGAGATGGGTGGTATAAAAAATATAGAAAGATCTTTTCTATATATTTCCAATATCCTGGGGATGCCATTGACCAGAAACTGAACTGGACTAGCCACATAAACACTGTGTCTACAAGAGAAGGTCAGAGGATAGGAATCCTGCAATGAGAAACTCACCTCCTGACTCACCATAGCCTGTCCACATCTACAAGGCACAAGTCAGGAGTGTGATGGAATACTCCCCACTTGCCTGGATGAGTACAGCTCCAACAACACTCAAGAAGCTTGACACCATCCAGGACAAAGCAGCCCACTTGATTGCCACCACATCTACATTCACTCCCTCCACCACTGAAGCACAGTAGCAGCAGTGTGTACCATCTACAAGATGCACTGCAGGAATTCACCAAGGCTCCTTAGACAGCACCTTCCAAACCCATAACCAATACCATCTGGAAGGACAAGCACAGCAGAGAGATGGGAACACCACCACCTGGAAGTTCCCCTCCAAGTCACCCACCATTCTGACTTGGAAATATATTGCTGTTCCTTCACTGTTGCTGGGTCAAAATCCTGGAATTCCCCTTCCTAACAGCACTGTGAGTGTACCTACGCCACATGGCCTTGCAGCGGTTCAAGAAAGCAGCTCACCACCATCTTCTCAAGGCCAATAAATGCTGGCCCAGCCAGCAAAGCCCACATCCCATGAATGAATAATAAAAAAACAGAATCATGCTGGCAACAAGAAACTGAGAAATATATACATGTAGAAATTGGATCTCATTGCATCTGTTTTCTGGGTTCAAAAGGAGGAGAGAAGAGAGGCCAATTTTGCAAGGCTACATGAATGATCCCATATTGGATGGGGTGATTTTTTAGCCACCCCTGACAGCCACCTAGGGCAGGTATTATCCCTTTGCATATGTAATTGAGAGGTCTGCTGCATGATTTGTGGCCGTTTCATGAAATTAATTGGGTCTGTTCCACTCAGGTTTTGTATTGTCTGTAGCATAAGGACATAAGAAATAGGAACTGGAGGAGACCATATTACTCTTTGAGCCCGTTCTGTCATTTAATAAGATCGGGACTGATCTCTACCTCAATTCCACTATTCTGCACTATCCATGTGCTACTTAGTACCCAAAAATCTATCAATCTCTGTCTTGAACATTCTCAATGACTGAGCATCCACAGCTCTCTAGGGTAGAGAATTCCAAAGATTCACAATCCTTTGACTGAAGATATTTCTTCTCATTTCAATCCTAAGTGGTTGACCCCTCATTCTTAGACTGTGACCCTGTGTTCTAGATTCCCCAGCCAGGGGAAACATTTTCTCAGCATTTACCCGGTCAAGAAAATTTTATATGTTTCAGTTGGGTCATCTTTCTAAACTTGACACACTCAATCTCTCTTTGTAGAAGAATCGCTTCATCCCAGGAATCATGTTAGTAAACTTACAGTTTGTTTAATAATATAATCTAGTTTGTTCAGAATGCAGCTTCCTGCTTTTATCAGTACTTTTTATGGAATATAAATACTAAAGAGATAGGAAATGTAATATTTTACAATGTTAATTCTTGGAGTGTTAGCAATTAACCCTTACACAAGTTTTCTCACATACTTCACCTTTGCGGAAATGCTTCTAAAATAAAGGATATTAATAAGCAAAGTGCTGCACTGGAGCTTGGGGACGCCAATGATATAATGTCCTTCTACTGTCTCAGGTTACATGAGTTTGACTTACTTTGAGACAGACAAGTAGTTTCAGGCTATGTGGATTAATTGGTTTGAAAATGAACTCGCACCGATCATTGTCACGGTTAGAATCTAAAAAGCTGAAGGGTTGGCCATTCACTGTCGGGTTAGGTAAAAAAGTTTGATTAATGCACTTGACCCTTCTGGTGTCACACTATGTCCTCTGGGAGAAACTCGAGTATAACTGATTAGAAAATACCAAACTCACTTCTTGTCTCTTCCTCAGATGTTGTTTGTGTCAGGACTGTTCATATGTGATATGCATCTTTATTGTCTTTCTTTACTTTTCTTGAGATAGAGGATACTTATGGAAAACATTGGCTTAGATATTTCTGGAGTCCTGTTTTGACACCATAAATATAGTGGAGCCCATATAACCCTCTCTGACAAGAGTAGAGACGGATTGAGGGGGAGTTAGAAACTAATCTGATTTTGATTAGTGACCTGTTTTAAAATACCCATATTAGATTAGGGAGCTGGAACAGGCTTCTCAAAACATGCCACTGATTAAAATTAAAGTTCATGATCTAATGGTCCTGTTATCATGAAGCAGTGAATTCCCTGCAAACAAAGAGCAGAGCTATGCTGAATTGGAAGATGAACAAAGCGACTAAGCATGACCTAAAGCAGACAACTGTTAGATCCTTTACAACAAAGTAGATGGAAAGAATTATTTATCTGTGCTAAACTTGCTTTCCCTGACACTGATTGTACACCAGACGGTTAAATCAGGAAGAACCTGTGAACTCCAAGATTTTGTTATTGTCTTTGTGATTAATCCAGCATCCATTGAAAAATGGTGCTTGCCATTGGATTCACTTTCTGACTATACCAGCAGAATTTCTGTTCTCCTAATATTAAACTTTAATTTTCATGAACATGTCAATGCTTTGTAGATTTACTTCTAATGCTTTTGAGCTATATGGAAGCTTTGGTGCAAACCAGTGGCGGTCAACTCCATTGAGGTTGAGAATAAGCAATGAGCTAATATAGATATCCTGATGGGGAAGTCCATGGAAATTTAACCATTAACTAATGTGGATTCATTCAACAGCACCAAAGCTATTGTCCTGGTTTCATTTTTCTGACTTAGGATCTGTTCTTAAAGTCAATGCCATGTGCTGGAGTTTAGTTCCTCAGATGCTGGAAACCTCCAGGTCTGGCCTAAGTAGTCATTCTTCATGTGGAAGCACAGACAGTGAGGGTTGGATTCTGTTCTGCAATCCCATGTGAAATCAGGCAAAATCACACTGGAGAATGAGTGAAAATGTAGGCGCTGATGCCTAAAGCCTCTTCATGCTTCTTCATGCTTAAAAGAGCCAATGAATCCTCTATTAGTTCAAGACTTTTCCAGATCTAGTGGATTCTCAAACAATTCCATTAAAAGTAATTAATCCCATTGTATCTCTGTTTAATCTCACCAAAGCTCTCCCAATTCGCAGGAATGTGCCTCACAGGATCCAACCAATAAGCAGTTCTATCCAAGCATCTCTCTTTGAGTTATACCTCTAATTGGGTTGGCAAAGTGAACATATGACAATGATAGACAAGGAAAGATATTCTGTTCCATCCACAATGTTCCACACAACTACAATGTCTTCAATGTCTTCTCCATCATAATATGTATACTCTCTATTCTACGTGAAAGCCACCTAATCTCCTAGGAGGGGTGCAAAACTAGATAAAATCCCAGGTAAATTAGGAAGCCAAAAACTGGAAAATTCCTCTCCAATCCCTTTAAATGATGAAAATTAGTCCAGGAGGACACGCTAGCTCTGATTAATGTTCTAATTAAATATTGAGAAAGGGCCAGGACGTTCCTCAGCCAGATCATCCCAAATCAAGTGGTATAGCCATAGAAAATGCAGGAAAATATGGAGAAGCTTGGTATCCCTATCCCAATCTAAATTTTTCATTCTCTACCCACATCTCCCCTCCGCACCACTCCCCCCTTCCCACCTCCATCCCCACCCCCACCACAAACACTAGCAGTTGAAACCCTTTTTGGATGGAGAGTAAATGATAATAGGTGCCTCTCCCTCTCTTCATGACCCAACAATCTACTTTTGTAGGCCCCTTCAGAGCTCCTCTATCCAGGTGTAAGATGACCCTCTCCTTGATTTTGTCTACCGCAACATCAGTGGTCTTGCTGTAATATTGCCCTCAATTTTCTCATTGACAGTAGCAGGCCACTTCTTGGTGGTAGTGTTTTGCTGGGAGCTCACTTTGCAAAGATGGTGAGCCATGATCCAGATGGATGGGTCGAGGTCAATAGGGTTGGGGTGATGGCTAGAAACCCCATCCTGAACCTAGTTCCCCCCGCCCAGCAGCAGGAGGGAAATCCACCTCACATTCTCTCTGATCTAACAGTGGAATCTGTTTACAGTTAACGGAAGGGGTCCTTTTGCAGGGAAGGCACCTGTTGTCTGCCTTTGGTTTCAAAAGAGCATCGGGGACATTGCTACAAAGTAATTTTCTTGCTAATGTGGATTAGTATTTTTTATTAGGGATGTGGGCATCACTGACTAGGTCAGCATTTATTGCCTATCCTTAGTGGCCCTTGTTCAGAGGGCATTTAGGAGTCAACCACATTGCTGTGGGTCTGAAGTCACATGTAGGCCAGACCAGGTAAGGACAGCAGATTTCCTTCTCTAAAGGACATTAGTGAACCAGATGGATTTTTTATGACAATTGGCAACAGTTTTGTGGTCATCATCAGACTTTCAATTCCAGATTTTTTTTTATTGACTTCAAATTTCACCATCTGCTATGGTGGGATTTGATTCCGGGTCTGCAGATCATTATCCTGGGTCCCTGGAATACTAGTCCAGTGACGATACATCATGCCACTGCCTCCCGCTAATGCAGGTGAATGTTCATTTCTTAAAGAAAGAAACTGATCAAATTTTGCATTTATTGCTGTTAAATGCTTTCCTCCCATAGACAGCATTTATATTTCCAAACATATTTATTGAGAAAAATTTTGCCATGAAGCTCACAAATCTCAAGAGGTAGATGTGTATCTGCCATGCACAGTCATGCAACTATTCCAGTCAATGGTGATTTTGTATGGAATTTACTATATTTGGCTCTGCATGTATCAGAGGCTTGTACATTTATACATAAGCAATTTAAATATCTCTATACTTTCTTTGGGCCTATTTCGGAGTTTTCATAAGCCCCACACACGTATTAGCGATTATGGATCAGGGCAAGTATCCAGCTTGTTACAATTAAGTTTTGAAATGTTCTAAGATATTTGCTTCGACAAATCAACCATGAACGCTGATGTTCCTGCAGAGATTTAAATCCACTTGTTATAATTTCAATTTTCTTCAGGGCTTTCCGGCAGCGCATGCAGACCCATGCATGGGTAGAGTTTGTCCATAGATGACAGGAAAACATTTTACCTGAGCACTTTGTGGGAATGGAAAGTATCCCTTTGCTTTTGATCATGGCTGATGAGTGAGGACAGGCTCAGGCTAAGGCTCAGCTGGGAAGCCCCCATTCTTTTCTAGCACATGAAGGGCAAAGTCTGTGTGAGTTTTTGATAATCCACTCACGCTTTTCGCCAGCGGCGATGTCTTTAAACACGCAGTCCAATAGCACTGTGGCCAGTGTGTTCACTGAAGACCACCATGTTTCAGTTACTATGTCACCTCTGCTTTCTGCCAAAAAGACACAAAATAATGAATTTGCGAATTAGGGGTGTGTCATACCAAATGTACAAACATATTTTTAAAGTGCATATTTCCATACACTATCCTCCATAGCGCCTGCTGAGGACTATCAAACAGTAATTATTGTCATATATGTTTATTCCTTAGAATAATGAAGCGACTTTTTAGGAGTCCATTTAAATAACATTATGAGTATTGACGCATCATTTGGAAATGGTATAATTGTGACTTAAAGCAAGGTGCTCAAAACTCTGGTCTATGTTTTACTATGTAAAATGATCACATAAGACTAACCCATTGTTACAGTGACCATTATCCTGCAGTGTTATGCAAGCTATTTCCTGACTGCAATCACTATTATACATGTATAAAATATATAATGGTGGCCGTAATCACAAGGCAGCCACACAACATGAGGCATCAACCAAAGGGTAATGGAAGAGGAAACAATTACAAACTAGTTCAGTCAGGATTGTGGAAGCTTTCTAATTTTCTGTGGGAATTACAAAGTCAGTCAGCTATAAATTAGTCACAGAATGCAAATCATGGCCAGCTGTCCAGCTCTGGCTTTTTGTAGCTCTAATGTTGTGTGTCACAGCATCTGCAAAATGATTGTTTCTTGTAAATTTGATGTTCTGAATATGATCTAAATTGAATTTACAGAAGGCTACCTGAGAGCTTTTGTTAATGTGTGGGGCTTTTTTTTAAAATGTTGAATAAATAGAGGTTATTGAAGTGCAGAGAATAAGCTGCGGCAGTCCTCTCCCGAATGTGAAAGGGTCATAACTCATCAGCACTGCATGCGTTAGTCAGTCGAGGTGGAGCGAAAAACCACCTGGAAAGCACCATCACTGGTGAGATATTATTCTGCTTTCTTTATGGCTCCCGGCTCCTGACAGGCCCTTAAGGGCATCTTTAATGGAATTCTGAATCACCGCCCTTTAAGTATCCCTTTTCATTTGTGAATCATTTGCTGTTTGTGGGTTTGAAGTATCTGTGAGAGAGAGAGAAAAAGAAAACAAATAAAGAAAAAGGATTTAAATTTTTTTTTAAAGAGCTAAGAGTTTAAACTTCTTTAAATATTGGCTTTCACATTTGCTCACAGCTCCAGGCCCAGTCCGAATGCTTCTCCCACTTTATCTATTTTCATTCCTTAGTGTTTTTTTGTATATTTCTTATCCATGAGGTAATGGCCTGAGAAAATAAACAGAGTGGAAAAATTAGAGGAAAGAGCATCTCTTTTAACAGCGGGCTTCTGATTTATGTAACAGGAATGAATAGGAGTCTTAAGTAACTACATAGGACAGGAAACTTTGCTATCAGTTAAATGCCCACTCGCTGAGCCCTGAGACTGAACTGTTATCCTACAGGAAGGCTCACTCCATGTCTTAGCTGCTTGCTCACATTCTGAATGATTTAACAGATGGAAGTTTTTCGCATCTACAGCATTTGAACATTTTGATGCGGGCAAACCGGCTATTGTTGTCTGTTTGGCCCATGACCATATGTTTCATAGTCACTATTGCCTTCTTGGCTGATAACCTATGTCATGACTATCTTTGTCACTGTGTTGACAGAAATTTTGACTTTACAAATACAAATCATGAATTGCCTGACTCAATTGGTACTCCTCTTGTCTCTGAATCAGACATACTGGGTTCATGCCCTATGACCAATGTGAGCACAGAAATCCAAGCTGACCTTCAATATGTAATGCAAAGAGTGCTGCATTTTCAGAGGTTCCAACATCCAAATGAGATTTTAAAGTAACTCCCCATCTCGTGAATGCCAAAGATCCCATGGCAGCATTTGAAGAATAAACTGGGAGTTGTCTTGGCCAATATTCCTCCTTTAACTAACACCATTAAAACAAATTCTGAGCATTTGTTCATTTGCTGTTTGTTGTGCATAACATTCACCTGCACAACAGCGCTTGAAGTTCAGAGGCTATCCATTATTTGTAACTCACCATCCTGGAGGATAGGAAAGGTACCATATGAAGGTAACCTTTTTGAAGACCTCAAAATCCAAGCATTTTAAAACACAAGGGGCAGAATCATTCCAGATTTGCACTAAGTGCAGTGGTGGGTGGGAAAAAGGACATTTTATTTACCTGCTGGCCGCAATGGCAAGTTTTCACGCCATATCATCCCAAACCTACCTTGTTAATCATGCATTCACAAGAAACACGCCGTATTTCCGGTGGCCAGCCTCCAATTCACTTGCCAGACCATCAGCAGGCTGCCTCTTCATGCCGGGCGCCATATTTAAAGTGCAGCCATGCGCACACCTCTAAGTGCTTCCAGCCCAGGTCTGCTGCACAGAATACATGGCTTCAAAAGGCAAGAAGACTGCAGCCCCCCGATTCATTGATGCATCCCTGGAAACAGCTGCTGTGATGTCTTCTACCCCTGCTGTGACTGCAGGAGGCCCATCAGTGTCAGCACTCTGGCTTTGGAGGCGGTGGCAGTGTTGGCCAGTGCCGATGCTTGACAGAAGTGGCTTGCCACCCATTGCAGAAAGAAGGTGAATGATCAGGGTAAGGCAACCATCTCATCAATCATTCACTGGCACCTCACTCACTGCCAGCTCAAGCTCTATGGCACTTATGTAACAGGAATGACTCATTCTCTCACACACACCCTCACATCTCTATCTGGCCTCATCTCCTCTGGAGACTGCCTCCTCAGCCCTCACCCTCTTGAGCACTTACACAGATCAACATGTGTCCCCACAGACACACTGGGATAGCCTCCCTTCCCCAAGCAAGCCGTAGCCCTGCAGTCATTGAAAAGCCACCCTCGCCTTACAGCTGGTCTCGCAAGTAGAGACATGCCCGTGAGCTCCACTAAAAGTGATGTGGTGATGCCTGCGAAACCTGGCGCTGGTGACTGCGAGTGCTGCCCGAAGCAAGGTAGGCAAACAAACCTCGAAGTCCCGAGCAAAGTGCAGCTCGCCAGGTGCACGTTACTTATGTTCAGTTGTGAAATAACATCAGCGTGTAATCATGTCTGTGTGCCCAGACAATCCAGTGTGAGGGGATGATTCTGATGAGCAGGACTTATGAGCAGTGCAGATGGATTAAAGTGAAGTTCCCAATGTCTGGTGCCAGGAAAGGCGGCCCACCATTCACAACATCATGAAATCGATTTTTGGCCTTCCCACTCATGCCCGCCAATGGGCACGGAAAATCCCACCCAAGCTTACAGTCACTGAACCACTACTTAGTGTATTTTGTCATGCCTTAGTGCTTTCAACCATTGTGACAGCCAATACTATAGATCTAGATCATTCATTTATGTTTCTCTGTAAAAAGCAAAGCGTGGACACCTACTTCACAACACCATCAAAATCTGCCATTCATTTTAATGTTTCGCACACATTTCTGGTCCACAATCCTTATTTCCCATTGTTGTTTTTGGTCACAATTTTGTGCTAACTTTTCCCATTGCAATTTGGCATGTCATCATTTTCTATTCAGTTGTCAACTTCCATTTGTAATTGTACACTCTGGTCACAAGGTGGGTCTGTAGAACAACTATCTGAAGGCTTTCTCCTCGCTCTGGCATCTTGCTGTCTGTGCAGGTAAGTTTTAAACTTTGGCTTCCTTTTTATGAGTTACTTCTAATTGCATTTATTTTATTGCTGCCTTTCATCTTCCCATTTCCAAACTTCCAGCTTTTGCTTTTCATTGTCCAGATTGTGTAACCTAGTCAGCACTCACTGTGGGGAGACAGAGATAGAAAGATAGGAAGACAGATTGCAGGAACTGCAGATAGACCACAAGTTGTTGGGAGAGAAATTCAACTCTGGTAGGGACCCAGAACAGGCAGTAGCAGACCAGCCGCTCTTCTACAATAAGAACTTGTACTTATGTGGCACCTTTAATGTCATAAAATTTCTGACATGATGCTTCACAGGGGTATATTCAGAGAACAACTGAAACCAAGCCAAAGAAGAGGGTTTCAACCTTTATTATAAAGGGATTGGAGTATAAGAGCAAAGAAATCTTGTTGCAATTATATAAAGCCTTAAATCACACCTGGAGTACAATGTACAGTTTTGGTCTCCTTATTTAAGGAAGGATATACTTACCTCAGAGAGGGTGCAATTAAAGTTCATTAGACTGATTCCTGGGATGAAAGAATTGACCTATGAGGAGAGACTGAGTAGACTAAGCCTATATTCCCTAGAGTTTAGAAGAATGAAAGGTAAGCTCAGTGAAACAGATTAAAACTCTGAAGAGGCTTGAGGGGGCAGATGTTAGGAGGGTGTTTCCCCAGGCTGGAGATCAAGAACTAGGAGTCACAGACTCAGAATAAGAGGTCAGCCATCTAGGACTGAGATGGAGAGGAATTCCTTCACTCAGAGGCATTTGAATCTTTAGAATTCTTGACCTCAGCAACCTGTGGATGCTCAGTCATTGACGATATATTCAAAACTGGCACTGCTAGATTTTTGTATGCTAAGGAATATGTGGATATGTTGACGTAGAAGATCAGGCATGATTTTACTGAACGGTGAAGCAGGTTCATTAGATTGAATGGCCTTCTCCTGCTCCCATTTCTTATGTTCTTATTAAGACACGTGACCAAAAACTTGGTCAATGGGATAGGTTTTAGGGAAAGTCTTAAAAAAGGAGAGTGATGCGGAGATACTGAAAGGTTTAGAGGGGAAATTTCAGAGCTTGGGGCTTAGATGGCTGAAGAAATGTCTGCTAATAGAGGAGTAAAAGAAATGGGAGATGGACAAGAGGCCACAGCTGATGAAGCCCATACTTCCCAGAGGGTTTTAGGATTGCTATATTCACCATTTCCAACACTCCAGTGTTACGCCATTACCAAATATGTCTTCCCCTGCCCTCCCCTTTCAACATTCCAAAGGAACCATTTCCTCCATAATGCCCTGCTCCACTCCTCAGTCAGCCCCAACATCCCCGCCCTTCCCTACAACATATTTTGATGCAAGTGCAGGAGATGCAACACCTGTCATTTTTCTCCTCCCTTCTCACCATCCAAGGCACCAAACACTCCTTCCAAGTAAACAGCAATTCACTCGTATTTTTTTCAATTTAGTATGGTATTTTTACTGCTCATGCACGTGCAGAGGAGACCAGAGAGACTGCATGACTGTTTTATGGAACACCTCCATTCAAACTGCAAGAAAGACCCTGGGCTCCCTATCACTTGTCATTCAATTCTCTACCTTGCTCCCACTCTGACCAATCTGACTTTGGTCTGTTCCCATCTACCAACGAAGCTCAATGCAAGCTCAAGGAATAGCACCTCACTTTTTGACTGGGCACTTTACAACCTTCCAGACTCAACATTGAGTTAAACAATGTTGGATCATAACCACTGTCCCTTTTTTGTTTTGTGTTTTTTTTAATTCAATTTTCTTTTCCTCTTGTTTCTTTCTTAATCCCTTTACTTTGCTTTTGGATTTGCCATTCACACCTCCTCTAGGCACATGTTTTTTTTTTAACTTGTCCCATCACCACTCCTTTTAGCTTTTGGACAATGAAGCTTTTTGTCATTTAACCTGTCCCCCTTCCACCCTATCAAAGATCTTCCCTTTTCTTTTTCCCACCTCCATCACCGTTCACATGCTTAAAACTTATTACATTTCTAACTTTTCTAAATTCTGATGAAGGTCACAGACCTGAAATGTTAACTCTGTTTTCTCTCCACAGATGCTGCCTGACTTGCTGAGTATTTCCAGCATTTTCAGTATTTATTGCAATATAAATGGAACTTATTGTTAAGTCATTTAGTTTAGTCCCAACTAGGGATATTACTATTTTAGATATAGCATTGTGTAGTGAGGCAAAATTAATTAGCAATCTTATAGTAAAAGATCGGCTGAGAATATAGTGATCATAATACAATTAAATTCTATGTTAAGTTTGAAAGCGACATTCTCCGATCGAAACAAGAATCTTTACCTTAAATAAAGCCAGTTATGAGGGGAGAGCTGGCTAAGGTTGATTGGGTAAATAGACTAAAAGATATGACTGTAAATAAAGTGGGAAACATTTAAAGAAACAATTCAAAATATTCAACATCCCATCGTAAAACAAAAACTCAGCAAAAAGGCCCATCATGGCTTACTCAGGAAGTTAAAGGTTATATTAGGTTAAAAGAAGAGGCTTATAAGGTTGCAAAAGAATAGAGGTAAGTCTGAAAGTTGGGACTGTTTTAGAAGCCAGCAAAAGGTCGCTAAAACGGGGAAGAATAGAATATGAGATCAAACTAACCAAGAATATAAAAACAGATTGTAAGAGCTTTTACAAGTATATAAGAAGGAAGAGAGTAGCTAAACTAAATGTTGGTCCCTTAGAAGCAGAGACAGGAGAAATTATTATGTGCAATGAGAAAATTTCCCAATTTCAGCTACCCATCTTGGTAGTGAAAATCTAGTCCTATGTTTTAAAATTATTGTACTGTCTTAGCCCTGACTGTTGTAGGTGGAATGTAGTGGGTATTATTTGCTTATTAACAGCAAGGCCACACCATGAAAATGTAATACAGGAAAATCTGTCATCTGGCATGGTTCCGGAATGGGAGGTGCCAGTTAATCAAATATGCCAGTTAACTGAGAAGTAAGGTGAGTTCCTCATTTTCATCAAGTGAGAAAGCTCCAGGATGATCACCTGAGTATTGAAGTCTCATGAGAGCGTGAATATAATGAGTGGCATTGAGGGGAAATGCTGCTGCAGAGCAGTGGGAGGCTGGGACCATAGCGAGGACAGCTCACAGATAATTATCAACCAGCGAGTTTGGTACCTCCAATCAAAAAACAGATCCAACCCCAGAATTCCAGTTAATAGAGAATTCCAGTTGGTAGACTGCTGGATAACAGAAATTCTACTGTAATTTCTTTAAATAATTATAATGCCATTGGAGCATGGAGCTAGAAATTTATTTGCCTCCATGGCAAATTATTTAAGTACATAAGTGGGTTGTCTGGAGCTCGGAATTTGGTACTTACTCGGATTAGGAGGATGGTATAGAAGTATCATTACTCCCAGCTCATACAGTCAACTGGTTTTCCTCACAGGAAATTAATTACCTACTTCTGATTACTTTGATGTGTTTAACATACTCGCTATACCATTTGGTCCGCATCCCTGCCTTTTGTTGTGATCTCTCACATTTGTTAGATATCCCTGTTATAGTCATCATTGAACAAAGGGGCATAGGAAATAGGAGCTCATCCTTCGGACCTGCTCCGCCATTCAACAAGTACATTACTGATCATCTATCTCAACTAAATGCTGGCCTAGTCAACAACCCCCACATCCTGAAAACAAGTAAATAAAAAAGAACTCTACCTTCCTGAATTATCCCCATATTTCTGAACTCCCTTAAATCAAATTGACCTCTGACTTGAATATACCCAGCAACAGAACATTCATAGTTCTCTGGGATAGAGAATTCCAAAGATTCACAACCCTTTGAGTGAAGATATTTCTCCTCATCACGGTCCTCATTGACCGACCTGTTTTTGTGAGACTGTGACCCTGTGTTCTAGGATTCTCAATCAGGGGAAACATTTTCCCAGCATCTACCTGACAAGCCCATTAAGGATTTTATTTTTTCAATTATATCACCTCTCAATTCTTCTAAGCTCCAGGAGATATAGGTCTGTGTGTTCAATCTCTGCACATAGGACAATCCTCTTTGCTAGGCCTCAGTCTGTGGTGTTCTCTAAGCCTCCACTGGGAGCTGTAACGAAAGAAAACATGTTTCACATCCCATTTTTTCCTTTCCATTTTATCTTTTCTTTCTGAAGGCCCCACTGACATGTTGCGTTTTATTTCTACTTTATAAAGCCTCAGATTCAACATCCACACAAACAAGAGGCATGATATGTTTAAAAACAGGTGCTTTCATGCCTCCACTGTTGTGAGGTGTTAGGTGTAATTTGGTAGGTCTTATTCAGGTACTCATAGTTTTAAGTAGCTCAACATTAAAGGCAAAATTTTTACTTTGGCCGGTGGGCATGCGCCCGAGCCGCTCGAGTGTAAAGTGACGTGCTGACTTCAGGTGAGCACATGAGGGGACATGCCTCATAACATTTTTCATTTCTTTATTTTTTTAAAAATTTTCATCTCCCTGAGGCAGCCCTGTGCTTCGGGGAGATTATCAAGTGCACACTCGCGCATAGGCATGAAGTTCACGCTCACCCCGCTCGCCCTCCTCCCCCCACCCACACAGCCAGCGCTGAGCACTGCCACTCGCATTTCATGCTGGGTGGGCCTTAATTGGTCCACCAGCGTGAAATCGCCTTCCGGCCTCGATCATCTGCAGAAGTCGGCTTCCCAACCGCCCCCACATCCTGCTCTAAGTATTCATTAACTATTAGAAACTATATTTATAGTTGTAGTAAAGGCCCAATCTAGGAGCTGTCTCCAGGCTTGCTTCTACACACAGCTCTGTCCAACACTACACTGACCCCTAATTGCAGGTCATGTATTCTCTTGCATCACTGTGTGGGTGGTACTGTATTAGTCCCACATTAACCCTTTATGTGCCAGGCCCTTATAGCACACTTGCCCCCAAATGTTTATCCAATGTATTTACAAGTTATTCCAATTTCCCCCATGTATTACATCATTAATTCTAGCTCATTCCACCCCCCCCGCGGCACCACCCCCTTCAAGTCTCTGAATTCATAGATTCTGGTGGTCTGGAGACTTCCATATTTTGTTCTCACTACTGTCAGAGGGGTGCTAGGCTCTGTCACTGCAGGTAAACTTTGTTTGATTGGAGGTTGTTCTGGCATCTGGGTGTCTTCCTCAATTTCTCTCCACTGTACAGTGGAAGGGAATCTTCAAGGGATGAGGAGGAGGTTCCTCCTGTTTCTCCTGACTGTACTCTCTGGGGTGCCAACCGGGTATGACCAAGGTTGGTCATTGTCTTTCCAGATGATAGTGCCCTCTCTCTCTCTCGAGGTCTTTAATCCAGATCTTGTTGTCCTTTTGTCATTGTGGCAAGTGTCTGGTGTGATACCTTTTGTTGTAGGTGAAAGCCTGCTCCTGTCTATCGGATTGCTCTCTGTCTTGGATGTCCTGGTAATCCTGATCTACCAATCCCGGTATTAGTTTCTTCAGCAGGATTGGGAGTTGTGTGCGGAGCTTTCTGTCCATCAGGAGCTCAGGTGGGGCTAGGCCACATTGTGACAGGATGGACCTATAGGTTAACAGTACTGTTTGGAAGTCTTTGTTCTTTTTTAGGAGGGCTTTTATAGCGTGGACCCCTCTTTTGGCTTCCCTGTTTGACTGCGGGTATCTTGGGAGCTGATATGATGGTGAAAGCCGGATGTGATGGAAAATTGGATGAAGTACTCCCTTGAAAATTGTGGGCCGTTATCGGACACAATCTTGTCCGGGATGCAGTGGCTCACGAGCATCTCTTTCCGTGTTTTTAACTACAGCACCTGTGGTTGATGTGCACAGTTGCTTCACCTCAACACATCTGGAAAAGTAATCCACCACTACAAGCGCGATTTGCTGTTGAAGACAGATAAATCGATGCCTAGCCTCTCCCATGGCCTGGTAGGGAACAGTGTTGAGATATGGGGCTCCCTATGGTCCTGTTGGTGCAGCACACACACCTGACAGTTCATTATTGTGTCCTCAATTGCCCTGGAAATGCCTGGTGATTAGACAGCAGATTGGGCCCATGTCCTGCACTTGGTGATGCTAAGGGGGCCCCAGTGTAAGTTCTCGAGGATCTCCAGCTGAAGGGAAACTGGGATGACCAGCCGCTCATTGTAGATCAGGAGATCGTTAATGATAGTAAAGTGTTTTTGTTGTTCGAACCAAGCTTTCATCGTGCCACTGCTTAGTCTCTGTTGTGGCCACCCTTCTTGGCAGTAATGGCCAATGATAACTCATTTGTTTCTGGTGAATCTGTTGGAGGTTACTTGCGGTCACTAGTAGATGTCTCCTTGTCAAGGGGGTGTATGCTTCAAGCTCCCCGATCAGACTGACAAATTGTTTTGTGGGAAGACACATTGTGGCTCTGGAAAGTGTGTCTGTTGTTGTTTGGTTTTTGCCCTGGAAGTATACCGCCTCATAGATGAACCTCAGGAGGCATAGGATTTTTGGAGGCATCTTTGCCAATTCCTTCTTGTCTAGCACTGAGACAGTGGCTTATGGTCTGTTCCAACTGTGACTTTTAAGCTAATGATGCAGTTTGAAAATTCCTCGCATGCCCCCATGACTGCGGGGGCTTCCTGCTCGATGACAGTCTAACTCATCTCTGTGTCCGACGGTCCTCTGGCAGCATAGTACATCAGTCATCAGCTCCCATCCAGTTGCTCTTGAAATAAGGCAGCTCCAAGGCCTGTGGGTGAAACATCTGCTGCTATGGTGGTGGGCAGGTATGGGTCACAGTGGGCCAGAATGTCATTTGAGAGAAGCATCGCTTTGATGCGAGTGAATTTTTGCTCTTGATGTGATTCCTAGCACCATGCCGATCTTTCTTAATTAGATGTCTCAAAGGTTATGTGACCTGTGCCAGATTTGGTAAGAATTTGGCCAACTGGCTCACTATCCCCAGGAATCTCTGGATGTCTGGAATAAAGGATGGGGTTGGGAACTCATGAATAGCTTTTTGTTTTCCATGTGTCCACTGTGATGCCTTTATTTCTGATGGTGTGTCCTAAGGACTGAATTGATGTCTTGGAGAACTTATATTTCTTATTCAGCCTCAGGCCTGCTTCCTGCAGGCATTCTAGGACTGCTGTGAGTCTATTGTCATGTTCCTCCACTGTTGTTCCATGAACCAAAACATCACCTATATGGCAGATGATACCCTTGTAAGCCTTGAAAAATGGCCAACATTGTATGTTGAAATATTTTTGATGCCAAGGTGATTCCAAATGGCAGGCGGTTGGAGCAGAATCTGCCAAAGTGCGTAATGAATGTGGTCAACAACCTGGACTCTTTGTCTAGGAGAAGGTGCCAAAAGCCACTGTTAGAGTCAAGTTTGGAAAACACCATGTTCTTAGAGAGTTTAGAAAGGCTTTCGTCCACTGAGGATGTCAGGTGCACTTCTCTGACTACTTCTCTGAGTTTATTGAATTCTGTCAAATTGGCACAAATATGGATGGACCCATTTGGTTTTGGCACTGGGACCATCCCAGAACAGCATGTGGTTGGTGGTGTGATCAGGGAGGTAACCTCCATGTTTGTCATCTCGTCCAGCTGTTGCTGCAATTGCTCCATGAGTGGTGTGGCATAAACAGGCACACAGGTTTAGCATCCTCCCTCAGTGTGATCATGTTTGCATTCTTCAGTTGCCCCAATCCTGTAAAGAGGATTGGGAACTCCCTTTTATACTTGGAGCCAGGCCCTTGTTGGTTGACCTCGTCAAATTTTTGTGAAAGGTTAAGGTCGACACCAGCTATTCAGCTGAGCAGTGAACAGTCCTGATGTTGGACCATGAACAGGGTCTCTCAGATTGTGTTGTCTTTGTACCTGAGTGTCACCTGCAGGGTACCTTTCACTAGGGTTTTGATGCCTCCTGCTCTGCACAGATGCATTGTAGGTGGCATCAACTTTTGGATCACCGGCCATGGTTCTCTGGCCAATAGGACCATGGCACTGGCTCCCATGTCCAACTAAAGGTTTGTGAGATGTCCATTGACCAAAATGTCCCAATTCCAGAATGAAAATCCAGGAGCTTTGACCTCACCCAAGAAGCATGGTTGTGTGTTCTCTAGACATGCTGTCTCGACCTCATGAATCCTCTTGGGATCTTCTGTGCGTTTTAGTGTCTTGGGTTTGCACAGCTTCTGGAAGTGTCCTATTTGGTTACCTTGAAAGCATTGGGTTGAAATTGCAGGACATTGATCTGGCCTGTGGGGGCGCTTTGCTTCACTGGCATGGTCACTCTCCTGGTCAGGTAGGGTATTGCTTCCCTTGATGTGGAGTGCCCCTGTTTCTGTGCTGCTTCATTAACTGGACAGTGGGGTTTTCTTTGTACCACAATTTGCTTTCTTCCCTTAATATGGGTCTGTGCTGCAAATGGATTTCAGATTGCCTACAATGTGGATGGCTTCCTCAGGGATTAGATCTTTCTTCACTTGAAATATGTCTGAGAGTCCATTGTCCACCACTCTTACAACTATTCTATCCCAGATTTGCTCAGATTTCATCACTAGAATTATAGTGTTCAGCCATTCTGTACAGTTTATTAATGAAGGAGTCGACATGTTCTCCTGGCTGCTGGACACACTTATTAAATTTAGCCCTTTCAAGGATTTTGTTACTTCTGAGATTAAAATAAGCATCGAATGATTTTAAAGCTTGATAAAATTTTGTAGATGATTCATTGATTCCTTGTCTAGCTATTATATTGTTGGTTATAAGGCCTAATGAATAAAGCAGTATGTTAGCTTGTTCAGCTTCCGACTTTTTATCCAGACTTGAAGCAATGTATCTAAGGGATCTCTTTCTCCAGAGTCCCCAATTTTGTGATTGATCTGTCCAAACTGATCTGGAAATGTGGATTTCTGATCCATGGTTAACATTTTTAAATTGTAGGTTCAGCTTTAAGGGTTTTCCGAAAATCAAAGGTGGTGCTGCTGTACACTTCTGCACAAAGGGTTTTCCTGTGCTTGCTGGTTTTAGCGGGCTTCTGCAATGATGCCATTCGCAATCTCAGCACTTAAATTTTTTCAAAAATGGCTGCCTGGATCGACTGGTTGGAATCTTCCCTGCTTTCATGCAATGTTCTCAGGTCTTGGAAGCATAGAATCCTGACTTCTGCATGGCTTTTAAAGCTGCCTGCTCAGTCCCAATTAATTTTTAATTAATTATTATTTTTGTCTTTGTACAGAGCAAGTTTGGCCGTCATGTTCTAGTTCATTCATTCCTACTCTTGCTCCTATTTCTTATGTTCTTATTCACTGCCACCATGTTGTAAGGTGTTGGATGTGGTTTGGTAAGTCTTATTATGATGGTTGGAATCTTAAGTAGTTCCACAGTAAGTATTTATTAACTACTAGAAACTATATATAGATATATTATATATATAGTGCCTATATATTTTATATATAATGTGTGGATACAGTAAAGGTCCAGTCTAGGAGCTGTCTCCATGCTTCCTTCTATACATGGCTCCGTCCAACACTACATTGACCCCTAGGTGCGGTTCATGTGTTCTCTTAAATCACTGTGTGGGCAGTACTGTACTCAGTTCCATGTTAACCCTTTGTGTGCCAGACCCTTATACTACACCCACATGGTGGGCTGACAAAGTCCTTGCTGGACAATACTTTGGTTACCAACATGATAAAATTGTAAGCTGATGGTTTGGAGAATTACAGTGAACTCTGCCGTTGTTTGGTAAGACTCTTATGGATCAAACTTCAAATAGCTGTTACTGTGACAACCATTTGAGTGGTCCATTTGCTGGCACTTGTCACCAAGTCTGGCAGCAGGAGGATGTAGAGTTGACTGATAGCTTGATCAACACTGGCAGGTTTCTTCACACAGGTCCAAATATAAGACCTTAGGGTCGGTGCAAGTATATGTCCACATGCAATATTTAAGATAGTCTCACCTGCCTTTCATGCCTCCTGTGATCTTTGTTTGCCTTCTCAGGAACCACAAGTAGTCGTATACCCATAGGAATACCCATTTATGGAAAGTAATGAGTTCTCTCAGAACTGCAGCTGTGCCAACAGTCACTGACAAAAACTGCAGCACGGCTTTAAGTAGCTATCAAGGAGACTCCAACACGTTTCAATCATTTGCTTTGTGTCAGGAGACAAAAATGGTACAGAAATACAGATATTCCTATTGAAAAATAAGGACAATACTGAAAGGAGCTGACCTCCTAAGCAGTGATTTAAAGAGGTGCTCAGCTAACCGCACTGTACACCTATAGCTCAACTGTATTATTGAGAGGTGTCTCCTTTAAATAAATTTGGAGGCAATAATTACCACACATGGTATATGAGCAGGGCCAAAGCATGCTCTCCACATGTAGATTTTCAGTTGATTTTAACAATATTGTTCGTCAGTCATGCATTTCTTGGATGTGCTGTCCATGATTATCCGTTCATTAATCTGTGCTCACTCACATTTCCCCAATATGTGCAGCTGTTGGATGAGTTGCCCTGTTTGTACAGCACATCCACAAAGTCATCCATTTTGTTTCCATAAGCCAGTTGACATGTGAGTTACTGGAAACATTTGCAAAGAAGTTGGTTATCATGATGGGGAGACTGTAGGCTTTTTCTGCTGAATGAGTGACATGGGCCAAATTTGGATCTTGTGAAATACCTTGTGAAATTAACAAAAGAAAGAAAAGCTTGAATTGATATAGAACCTTTCTTAACTGCAGGGTATCTCAAAGCCCTTTACAGCCAGTGAAGTATTTTTAAAGTGCAGTTACTGTTGTATTGTAGGAAATGTGGCAGTCAGTTACTGTAATTAGTCCATCCTGAAGTCAATTAGAAATGAATTGAAATTATTATGAGTAGTTTATATTTTGACAGTCGATATGAATTTGCAGTTTGAGGAATAAACCATCACAAAATGACTGGAGCTGATTTTCTCTCTTTTACACATTTATCAACAACTTTCACCATCAAACTTTGTTAACTCATTCAAAGTAAGACAGTAGCAAATCAGAACCAAAGCAATTGTGAACAAACCAAGGAGGAAATGGCTGGGAATCTACACATGAACAACTGACACAGACCTTATGAAAATGACTCACCCTCACAGCATCAGTGTGCTAGAAACACATTTGTTTTATATTAAAAGTCCTCTGTATGATGGCAAAAGTGTGACATGACAGGAGGTAATTATTGGCATAACAGGAAGTGCACACAACTGCAATTTCATTATAGTATAGATATATTTCCAGCCTGCTGACTCACCACAATATATAAGTGGCAGTGAATATAGGCTGCAAACAGAGCTGCTAATTAGTGAGCAATAGAAACTATTATTTATTTTTTAAATGGACAGTAATGTTCAAATGCTCTCCTACGCAGCTCCATTTAATACAAATGGTGCATGATTAAAAGATGACCAATCTAAAGATTATTTAAAAGCAAAGTTACGTATGCCAGTAGCTGGTGCATTTACTAATTGTCAATTCTTACCTTCTCCCCAGTTACGGAACATGTTCACCTTGTGCGATTGATAATAGGGGAATGAAGGTTTGTTTCAGGAACACTGATTGTAGCAAAATCCTGCCCTCAGAACCCAAGCATTGGTAAAAAGATAATGGCCTGAATTTTGCAGTCATCAACAAATGAACAGCACCAGCTGTCCATTAAACTTAAAAGCAAAAAACTGTGGATGCTGGAAATCCAAAACAAAAACAAAAATACCTGGAAAAACTCAGCAGGTCTGGCAGCATCTGCGGAGAGGAACACAGTTAACGTTTCGAGTCCCAATGACCCTTCAACAGAACTAAGTAAGAATAGAAAAGAGGTGAAATATAAGCTGGTTTGGGGGTGGGGGGGGGGGGGGGGGCGGTGGTGGTGGGGGGTTGGTGGTGGCTGTAGAGCTGGATAGAAGGCCAGTGATAGGTGGAGATAACCAAAAGATGTCACAGACAAAAGGACAAAGAGATGTTGAAGGTGGCGATATTATCTGAGGAATGTGCTAATTAAGGGTAGAAAGCAGGACAAGCAAGTTACAGAAAACAATGGATTGAAAAATAATGGAAATAGGTGGGAAAAGAAAAAGCTATATAAATTATTGGAAAAAAAGGTGTGGGGGGTGGAATCGGAAAGAGGGTGGGGATGGAGGAGAGAGTTCATGATCTAAAATTGTTGAACTCAGTATTCAGTCCGGAAGGCTGTAAAGTGCCTAGTCAGAAGATGAGGTGCTGTTCCTCCAGTTTGCGTTGAGCTTCACTGGAACAAGACAGCAGGCCAAGGACAGACATGTGGACAAGAGAGCAGGGTGGAGTGTTGAAATGGCAAGCGACAGGGAGGTCTGGGTAATGCTCGCGGTCAGACCGAAGGTGTTCTGCAAAGCGGTCACCCAATCTGCGTTTGGTCTCTACAATGTAGAGGAAACCGCATTGGGAGCAACAATTGCAGTAGACTAAATTGACCCAGACCTCCCTGTTGCTTGCCATTTCAACACTCCACCCTGCTCTCTTGTCCACATGTCTGTCCTTGGCTTGCTGCATTGCTCCAGTGAAGCTCAACACAAACTGGAGGAACAGAACCTCATCTTCCGACTAGGCACTTTACAGCCTTCCGGACTGAATATTGAGTTCATAAATTTCAGATCATGAACTCTCTCCTCCATCCCCATCCCCTTTCTGATTCCACCCCCTCAACCTTTTTTTCCAATAATTTATATAGATTTTTCTTTTCCCACCTATTTCCATTATTTTTCCATCCATTGTTTTCTGTACCTTGCTTTTCGTGCTTTCTACCCTTAATTAGCACATTCCTCAGATAGTATCACCACCTTCAACACCTCTTTGTCCTTTTGTCTGTGACATCTTTTGGATATCTCCACCTATCACTGGCCCTCTATCCAGCTCTAGCACCACCACCCCCCCACCCCCACCACCCACCTGCCCCTTAAACCAGTTTATATTTCACCTCATTTCTAGTTTTACTTAATTTTTTTGAAGGGTCATTGGGACTCAAAACATTAACTGTGCTCCTCTCTGCAGATGCTGCCAGACCTGCTGAGTTTTTCCAGGTATTTTTGTTTTTGTTTTGTCCATTAAACTTACACCCACAGACTTTCTATGGGCTTTTGCATTGGAACGTGTGATTATTAGAAATCCATTTCAATGCAACATGCTCTAGGTGGAATCTGGGATCCATGTGAAAAGGGAAGGCAATGGTATATCTCCTTAACTAATTAAACTGAAGTATTCTTAATGAGGCACATAGAGTCTGAACCAGGAAATGTAAGTGAGAATAATTAACTCAATGCCAAAGCATGGACAGAAAACAAAATAAACAGAGGAAGGAAAGATGGCATTAAGAGGGAGGTATAAAATAGAAAGGCAGAAAAAGTTAAGCAAAGGATTAACTTTTTAAAAATCTCCAGCAATAATTAAAATCTAAAGGAATGAGACACCACACTTGTAAAATTTCATTTTAATTGCCATGGAAGCTGTTTGGCAGTAATTAAGACTTATTACACTATTATAAATTAAATTACCTTAGAACAAGCCCTAACTTTATTTGGTGAGTTTAGTCAGCATATATTGTGTAACTACAGCAATTTCCTGCTGTTCCATGAATTTCAATGCCAAGCCTTTCAGTGAGGTGCTATTATAAAAAAGCTTTGAGAGGAGCATGGAAACTCAGACAGCAATTTCCTAATTTCCATGTTTAATTGCATGTGTGTACCTACCAGAAGTTGCTGTCCAACTTGCTCTTTAATATTGGTGAGGACTAATAGCCTCGCCATTATTTTTAACCATTAAATCCAAACCAGTATTATGAAAGTACAGAGATCAGAGGAATGTTGAAAAATTTCAACAAACACTCATAGTCTCTGGCTGTTCTTCCTTCTTAATAATGATTCATTTTTAGTCCTGCTAACCATTTGAAATGCTTCCTGGATCCCCTTTGACATTTCACTGTTTTGCCTTTGTTATTACATGGATTCCTTTCTTGAAACAAGACTACAATTCTCTGAAAAGACAATCCCACCTTTAATCCATAAATTATTGCTTCTTGAAGAGGCATGTGGGGCCAGAAGTTCTTATTTCAAACAAGAGGGCTGACAAAGAATTTAACCAACATCTGTTTCATGAATAATTTATTCTCATCAGGATTACTCATTTAAAAAAAAAGGTCAGATTGATTGAAATATTAATACATGTTGTACATTGTAAAGTCTGGTATACTGCTCATTGTATTAAAAGATGGGGAATTCATTTTAACATCAGTCATATAGAGCATTATTGGTAAAATGTCCCTATGATGTGAGCTTCTGTGAAAGCAAAATGTCATTTTGCTGTGTGTTTAAGGCACCAATGTAGATTGTTACTTCAGTTGTTCCAAAAGTAAACATGCATTATTCATTATTTTAAACATTTTGCACTTTTCTTGTCATATTCCATTCCACCAATAAGACACTGAAATTGGATTGATAATAAGGATTTAAATGGAAAATAAAACTAACTTTAATACCAGTTTAAAACTTGTAATCCCCATGTTAGTTTCTCTGGCATCAAGTTTTGTAATGCCCACATAGCTCCCATGTATTGTATGGAACAAAGAGTGTTTCTAACATGAGTTTTGACATGAACTTTTAACCAATGCAATGCGAATTAATTGGAGTAGAGGTATCTGTATACCGGGGTATCAAACTGTTTTGATATGTGGAATAACACCATGGGTTGCCACAATGAGACACAAAGGGCAAATACAGACAAAGGACCATTGAAAACATTGAAAAATATGAGGATCGGTTAAATGAGTAACAAAATCCTTCTTAGGATTAGCTCTGACACACATTGATAGACACGTCACTAATTTTACTCTCAAGCAAGTAGGAGACACGGCTCATTGACTTAGTACTACCCTACACTCGTGTCAAGTCATGAGTTTTACATCCAGATTGACGAAGCAATGTGATGCATAGCCAAATTACATAACAAGTAATCAGGAAGGCTGAAAAGTTAGTCTGTACACTAAGTAAGGCAATAGATCACTTTGAACAAACTTATGTGTGCCACAACATGTTTCAATTTCCCAAGCAATCAACCTATTGGCTGTTGATGGGTCATGGGTGTCGTAACCCCCTGCATAATACAACAGAGACATTTAAAGGATCACATGAATTGTCTGTCAGGGAAAGAAGCTCATTTGTAATTAGACACCCTTGCAGGAGATAGTGAGAATGGGAAAGGGAACACATTCAGGCTGAAGGAGAGATAGTTGGCCTAGCAATTAAATAGACAAGAGCACATGAAGGAGTGATTACAACAGAGACAATTAATCATGGCATGTGCCCACTTGAGTCTCAATTAAATAATGAATGATTTACATCGCAGTCCCCTAACCAGGAGACCTTGTTTGTTTGATTAACATATGCCATTTTATTCACCACTGATAACATCGAGGAAATTCATGTAAAATGTATGAAGCCTAATGCCAATGAAGGGCTGATTGCCCTATTGTTGTTGAGCTTGTTTAGTTATTGCAGTATTCTACTTTTCAAAATTGCATATCTGCTCCTTAATCAGTTAGCTTGTCTAGTTGGTGGATATTTTCTAGTTAGTGGTCATAATTAAACAAAAATTCAGTGATAAGATGTTTATTTTGTAATTATTGGTTTTCTTTGATTATAATTGTGAAGCAATGAGCTAGAAATCTGCAATTACTTACTTAATATTATTTTTATATAGTCATTCTCTAACATGGCTGAGAATCAGGGTTATAAACTACCACAGACAGACCAACTACAATTTACTGTGGTCACAGAGAGTGATTACACTAATTTTGTGCTAGAAGCAGGGACATGGAGCTGATCAGATGAAAATCCCTTGCTCCTGCCAAGAACTGATGCAATTGTGTACTGGGCATTAGTAAAACTTTCTAAATGTGCACAGCATTATCTTCTATCAACAACAGATGCGAGTTCATTACTAAATCACAAATGACGTGAATTCAAAGACTTAATGCAAGTTTGTCAGATTTACATAAGATACTAAACAAAAAGGAAATTTGAGGCTGATGAAGAGCCACGCAACTACAGATAGAAATCCACAGAATTTATAAGTGGTAGAATTGTAGCAGATGAAATGCAACATGGAAAGCTGCAAAGTGCTACACGCCGGGTGGAAAATGGTGACATATTCTATGGGCGGAATTTTCCATGCTGCTGGCGTCGGTGAGCTTGGCTGTGTGAGCGGACAATATGATAAGTAGGCCAGAAATCAATTTCCCGACGTCGTGAGACCAGTTTGCGATCGATTGCTCAGCCATCGATGATGGACCGCATTCCCACAATCGGATGTCAGAAACCTAATTTTAATACATGAGCATATCATTATAAGGCCAGCTCGCCGGACTCATACCCACGCCCCCAGCCGTCCTTCCCAGCCCTGCTGAATCATCGCCCATGTCGGCGTGGTTACACATTGGTGCAGAACGTATCTTGACAATTATGACAGAAGTTAGGATTTACCGACAGGGCCTTGTTCACGTTGTGAACATCTGAGGAACAGAAGATGCTGAAGCCCAACAGCAACAGCACACTGGAGGAACGTACAGGGCATGCTGGGTGGATTCTCATGAACATGGTTCTGCTCCGAAGCAGGCCACAGAGGTTGGAAAGTCAACGTTGACAGTCTTCTCACAAGGGATGATGGTTCAGAGGGTGGAGAGAAATGTCCAGCTGTGTTTGGGAGAGGAAGATGTACCAAGGGGTGGGAAAGGAAGATCTAGGATCAACTGGGAGAGGAAGAGGTTTCAGGATGAGGTGAGGTTGGGATTGAGGGGAATGAAGGTGTCAGGATGGGGTGAGGTGTGGAGTGGGGAGATGAAGGTGTTGGGGGATATTTGGGGGGGAGTAAGGGGAGAGGAGGGAGTAACAGGGAGAAGATGGCAACTGGGGGTGTAGGTGTAAGGGGGGGGTGGAAGGTGTAAGGGAAGGAGTTTGGAGGGGGGAGGAGTGCGGAGAAGGGAGGGAGCCTGGTTTGGAGGGGGGGTGGTGGAAGGAAGGAGTGCGGAAAGGGAAGGGAGACCGGGATGAGGAAGGAGTGTGGAGAGGGTACGGTGTAAGGCATTAGGAAGTGTTATGGCACAGTTGATGGTAAATGCTGAGTTGTTCAAACCCCAGAGGGAAACTTGAAACAAATGCCACAACTTGTTTTGTAATTTCTATAAATTTCAAGATGTGTGCCTTGAATTCAGGTGTAATAAGACCACCAAGTCTTAAAAGTTTTTACAAAACTAGATTAATATTTATTAATAAGAGAAATGATTTCACACACATACATAAGTCTATAAATTACTACTATGATAACTTCTAAATCCCCTACTTAATCTAACTCCCAGTTACACTTTCGTTAAGGCAACAGGAAGACACATAGGTTTTAAAAGACCCAGGCAAAGTGAGACACAACACCCTGAGCCAGTCAAATTCAAAGTGAGTTTTCCTAACTTCAGCTTTTTGAAATAGAAGCCTGAGGCATACATGCTGAAGGGCTTTCACACTTGTTAAATCTTAAAAAGGCCTACCTTTACACACAGCCTTTGCTCCTTTATACATATTTTCCCCTTTGAGTGCAAATTCAAATTGTTTCACTATGCCTTTGGACTTTATCTTTCTGATAATAAAAATCTCTCAGAGCACTAAGTTTTACCTGTAATCTTTGCAAAAAGTAAACATACTGTTTCAACCTGGCTGGGCGATACATTTCAATGCAAATGTTCCCTTGACACCTATGTTTCTAAACTTCCCCCATGTTTGCCATGTTTACATCAAAGCCTTCAGACCGGCTGCCTTTAATCTAATTAAGTCTCACACACACAAGCACATACGGGCACAGATACTACTATTTTGCAATAAATTTCAATAACATTATGAGAATTATTAAACCTTCCTGACATCCGCCTCCTTATTAAAAAATGAACTGTCATAAATTTAAAAGATGGCTTCATTTTTATTAACCCATCTTATACTATTTCCCATCCTTATCTATATGCTTACACGATTACATTTGCAGATGCATGCATTAACATAATATATATACAAAACCTTCATATCAACAGAAATCATTTCAATTCAGTGTCCAGGTTTTAAAGGTGCAATTTTTGCTTTTAAGCTTCAAACTCTTGAGAATGCATCTGCAATCAGATTTTCTCATCCGGCTACATGTATAACCTGTAGATTAAATTGTTGCAGTAATAAACTCCATCTGAATAGCCTTGCACTTAAGTCTCAAAATATGTCCAGAAACTTTAAAGGATTGTGGTCTGTTTAAACAACTGTTTCTGATAACTTGTTTGCAATATAAATCTTGAAATGCTGCAGTGCTAACACCAAACCCAAAGTCTCCTTTTAGATCATTGAATATTTTCTCTGTTGTACATTCAACTTCTGTGGAAAATGCCCTATCGGTTTTTCAATTCCGCTTTCATCTTCTTTTACGGTATAGCCCCAATGCCTATGTCACTTGTGTCAAAGGCCAACTTAAATTGTTTGTCATAATTAAGCACTGCCAAAACTGGTGTCATAGTTAATACAGTTTTCAAATTGTCAAATGCCTTCTGACACTCCTGTGTTCATTGAAATTTCCTGTTTTTTTTTAATAGTTCAGTCAGTGGAACAACCACACTGCTAAAATTTGGTACAAATTTCCAGTAAAACCCACTTATGCCAGGAAATCTCAAAACTTCTTGTTTTATTGTAGGCATGGGGAAATCCACAATAGTCTTGAATTTTACATCTCTCAGAGCCACCTTACCATGTCCAATGGTATGGCCTAGATATGTAACTTGCGCTTTTGTAAATTCACTTTTAGCCAAGTTCATCACAAAAGTGCTTCTTGTAATTGAGTAAATAATTCTTCTAGATGTTGTAAATGCTTTTCCCACATCTGACTGAAAACTATCAAGTCGTCAATATGAACAGCACAATTGCTCAGCCCTGCAATTACTTTGTTTGTCAGTCTTTGAAATGTGGCAGGTGCATTTTTCATTCCAAACTGCATGACCTTAAACTGACGTAGTCCATCTGGCATCACAAAAGATGATATCTCCCTTGCTCTCTCTGATAACGGTACTTGCCAATATCCTTTTAGCAAGTCAATCTTTGTGATACATTTTGATTGTCTCACTTTCTCCATACAATCTTCCAACTGTGGTATAGGATATGAATCTGCTTATGCCACTGCATTCACCTTTCGAAGTCCACACACAGTCTTTGTGTTCCATTTGGTTTCAGTACCAGCACAATAGGTGAACTCCAGTTACTGTAACTAGACTCAATTATATAATTTTGAAGCATGAATTCGATCTCTTTCTGTACTTGTGATAACCTTGCCAGATTTAATCTATAAGGATGTTGCCTTAGTGAAGATGAAACTTCTACAGACACATCATACAGAGCTAAATTTGTCCTTCCCAGCTTAATGCCACAAATATCTTTGTGTGACCTCAATCGCTTTTCCAAATCACTTTGACACTTGTCTGGAAGCTAACTCAATATTATATTTAAATTTTCAAGTACCCCCTCATTATCCAATTTGGTTAGAGGAAAATCAATTTTAGAATCTTGCATTTCTACCTCATTCTCATTATCTACCACCATGAGCACCTCCTTTTGGTCCTCTTTCCTGTCAAAGTACTTTTTAAGCATATTTACATGACACACCCTCTGCTTTTTTCTTTTATCTGGAGTATTTATTAAATAATGTACTTCACTCAGTTTCTTTTCAATCCTGTAATGCCCACTAAACCTTGCCTTTAATGAGTCACCCAGTTCTGGTAACAGAACTAGCACTTTCTCCCCAGCAAAAAAACTACAAGCTGTAGCTTTCCTGTCCGCTTTCACTTTCATCACTTATTGTGATATCTTTAAATATTCCCTAGCTAACTCACATGTTCTGTCCAATCTCTCTCTGAAATTGGATACATAATCCAGGGAAGTTGTTTCTGAATTTTGATCCACCAATTTCTCATGAATCAATTTCAGTGGTCCCCCTAACTCATGACCATAACCTAGTTCAAAATGACTAAAAGCAGTTGATACATTAGGAGCGCCCTTAATAGCAAATAAGAATGGAAATCCCCCTCCCAGTCCTGTGAATATTTTTGACTATACACTCTCATCATCGTTTTAGAGTGTGATGCCATCTTTCCAAAGCCTCTTGTGACTCTAGACAGTAAGCTGTTGACTTCAACTGTTTTTCCCCCAAACTGTTCATTACTTCATTAAACAGCTGTGACATGGAATTTCAACCCTGATCTGATTACATTTCTTTAGGTAAACCATATCTTGTAAAATAAATTAGTTAACTCTTCCATAATTTTTGTTGTAATGTTTCTCAAAGCTATTGCTTCAGGAAACCTGGTAGACATATCCATTATTGTTGGTAAGTACTGATTCCCACTTTTAGTCATAAGGAAGGATCCTACACAATCAATCATGACCCTAGTCAAATGCTGGAATTGGAATTATAGGTGCCAGTTTAATCACTGCTTGTGTTTCCCTATTACCTGACATGATTGACATGTTCCACAGTATTTGACTACATCCCAATACAATCCAGGCCAATAAAAATGTTTTTGTATCTTTGTCTGTGTCTTTTTAATTCCTAAATGTCCCACATTGGAATTTCTTGAGCCAGTAGACTAAAAAGCAAGACAGTAGACTAAAAAGCAAGACCTCTCGGGTTGTAATCTCTAGATTACTCCCAGTGCCACGTGCTAGTGAGCTCAGAAATAGGAGAATAGCACAGATGAATACATGGCTCAAGAGTTGGTGCAGGAGGGAGGGCTTTAGATTCCTCGATCACTGGGGCCGTTTCTGGGGAAGGTGGGACCTGTACATGTGGGACGGTTTACATCTGAACCAGAGCAGGACTAACATCCTTGCGGGCGGGTTTGCTAGTGCTGTTTGGAGGACTTTAAACTAATTCAGCAGGAGGAGGGGACACAGAATGTTAGCAGAATAGGGACTATTCTGAATACAGTAAAACAATCAAATCAGAGGGAGTACAGCTGCATTAAGCTTCAAGGGAGTAAGGCTGGATGGCCTCTACTTTAATGCCAGGAGTGTTACAGGTAAAACAGATGAGTTAAGGATGAAGATTGACACATGGAATTGTGATATAGTAGCCATCACAGAGACGTGGTTGAGGGAGGGGCAGGATTGGCAGCCCAACATTCCGGGATATAGAATCTTCAGGCGAGACAGGGGAGGGGGTAAAAGAGGAGGAGGCATTGCATTATTAGTTAAGGAGTCCATTGCTGCAGTAAGGAGAGATGATATCTTGGAGGGGGCATCGAATGAAGCTTTGTGGGTTGAACTTAGGAGTAAAAACGGGGCAGCCACATTGTTAGATATTTATTATAGACACCCAGATATTCAACGGGAAATTGAGGGGCAAATATGTGCACAATTTGTGGTGGTGTGTAAAAACAATAACAATAGGGTAATTATATTAGGTGATTTCAACTTTCTCAACATTAATTGGGATGGACATAGTGTTAAGGGCTTGGATGGAGTGGATTTCTTGAAATGTGTACAGCAGAAATTTTTAGGTCAATATGTAGAGGGTCCAACAAGGGACGGTGCAGTGCTGGACCTAATTCTGGGGAATGAAGCTGGACAGGTGGCTGAGGTGGTGGTGGGCTAGCATTTTAACAATAGTGACCACAATATGGTACAGTTTAAGTTTGTTATGGACAAGAAATTGACAAGTTGCAAAAAAAATGTTTTGGATTAGGGGAGAGTGGATTTTAGTAAAATAAGGCAGGATCTGGCCAAGATAGATTGGGAACAGTTACTTGTGGGGAAACCTACAGAGGAATAGTGGCGGGTGTTCAAAAAGGAAATGGGGAGGGCGCAGGCGCAACATGTTCCATCTAGGGTGATAGGAAGGAGTAACAAGCCCAGAGAACCATGGATGACCAGAGATATTCAGGTTACAATGAGAAGGAAAAGAGAGGCTTTTAGCAGGTACAGGGGAAGCAGAGGCATTAATGGAGTACAGAAAGTGCAGGGTGGAGCTTAGGAAAGCAACTAGGAGAGCAAAGAAGGGATATGAGAAAGCTCTGGCTGGTAAAAGTAGGGAAAATCTCAAGATATTCTATAAGTATATCAATGGGAAGAGGATAACCAGGGAAAGAGTAGGGCCCATAAGAGTAGGGGGCAATCTATTGGTGGAGCCAGTGGATATCACTAGAGTGTTGAATGAATATTTCACATCCGTCTTCACCCAGGAGAATGAGGATGAAGGTATCGAACTCGGGGAGAGAGACTACGAGGTTCTTAAGCAAATTGATATAGGGAGAAAAAGGTTTTGGAGGTGTTAACAGGCTTAAAAGTGGACAAATCTCCAGGTCCAGATGATTTGTGTCCCAGGCTGCAAAGGGAGGCAAGGGAGGAGATCGCAGGGGCTCTGACCCAAATTTTTAATTCCTCTCTGGCCACGGGGGAGGTGCCAGAGGACTGGAGAACAGCTAATGTAGTTCCACTATTTAAGAAGGGTTGTAGAGATAAGCCAGGGAACTACAGGCCAGTGAGTCTCACATCAGTGGTAGGGAAACTATTGGAGAAAGTTCTGAAGGAGAGTATCTATCTCCACTTGGAGGGGCAATGTTTGATCAGGGATAGTCAGCATGGCTTTGTCAGAGGGAGGTCATGCCTAACAAATTTGATTGAATTTTTTGAGGAGGTGACCAGGTGTGTAGATGAGGGTAGTGTAGTTGATGTAGTTTATATAGATTTCAGCAAAGCCTTTGACAAGGTCCCACATGAGATACTTATAAAGAAGGCAAATGCACATGGGATTCAGGGTAATTTTATAAGATGGATTCAAAATTCGCTTAGTTGTAGGAGGCAGAGGGTGATGACAGGAGGATGCTTTAGTGACTGGAAGCCAGTGTCCAGTGGCGTACCACAGGAATCTGTGCTGGGTCCCCTATTATTTGTCATTTATATAAACAACATAGATGACTATTTGGGGTTAAGATTAGTAAGTTTGCGGATGACACAAAGATTAGCCAAATGGCTAACAGTGAGGTTGAGTGTCTTGGGCTACAGGAAGATATAGATGGGATGGTCAAATAGGCAGATAAGTGGCAGATGGAATTTAACCCTGAAAGGTGTGAGGTGATACACTTTGGAAGGAGTAATTTGACAAGGAAGTATTCAATGAATGGCATGACACTAGGAAGTTCTGAAGAACAAAGGGACCTTGGTGTGTGTGTCCATAGATCTCAGAAGGCAGGGTGGCATGTTAGTGGGGTGGTGAAAAAGGCATATGGAACACTTGCCTTAATCAATCGAGGCATAGATTACAAAAGTAGGGAGGTTATGTTGGAGTTTTATGGAACCTTAGTGAGGCCACAGCTGGAGTACTGTGTGCAGTTCTGGTCGCCACATTATAGGAAGGATGTGATTGCACTGGAGGGGGTGCAGAGGAGATTCACCAGGATGTTGCCTGGGATGAAACATTTAAGTTATGAAGAAAGGTTAGATAGGCTTGGCTTGCTCTTGTTGGAGCAGAGAAGACTGAGGGGCGACCTGATCGAGGTGTACAAGATTGTGTGGGACATGGACAGGGTGGATAGGAAGCAGCTGTTCCCCTTAGTTGAAGGGTCAGTCACAAAGGAGCATAAGTTCAAGGTGAGGGGCAGGAGGTTTAGGGGGGATGTGAGGAAAAACCTTTTCCTCCAGAGGGTGGTGACGATCTGGAATGTGCTGCCTGGGAGGTGAGGGTTCCCTCACATCCTTTAAAAAGTACCTTGATGAGCACTTGGCACGTCATAACATTCAAGGCTATGGGCCAAGTACTGGTAAATGGGATTAGGTAGGTAGGTCAGGTGTTTCTCATGTGTCGGTGCAGACTTGATGGGCCGAAGGGCCTCTTCTGCACTGTGATTCTGTGATTCTGTGTGATTCTGTGATCTTCAGAATCTCATTTCTATATCCAAATGGTAGAACAATCTGATGAACATCCCTCCAGCTTTCATTTACTGAAGCATGATTCAGCCACCATTTTCTAAAAATATTACCCTTAAGGTAATAACATTCTGGAATAGATTTTGCCTCTGTTTCTGAGTAAGCTGTCTGAAATAAATGTTTTATTTGCATATTTGTTTTCTGTAACTCTACTAACCTCCTTGAGTTAAACACTTCAGCTGAATTGTCCTCTATTCTTTATTTCTGAACAACCTTATCAAACACAGTGTCAGCTAATTGGATTCCCATGCCTTCTCCCTGCCTTTGAACTTCCTGTTCTTCTTGTGTCAACCTATGAGCCTGTGATCTCATTATCACACAATCTGGAAACAATCCAGGATGTTCTGTCTGCAACACTTCTGTTGAAAACACTTCTACAGCCTGCTCAACTACCATAGGCATCACCCACACTTGTGATCCAGCTATATCGTTGCCTAGAATAAATTGAATCCCTGTAATGGGCAATTTTTCCATGACTCCAACAATCATCTCACCTGTTTTCCACTTACTCTTTAAATTTCCCTTCTAGAATTGAATAAGTTTCGCATCTCCATGAACCCCACCTGTTCCTGCAATACTCCTTCTGAACAACAAATATCACTATTTCACACATTAAGGATTGACTAGCCCCTGTGTCTCTAAAAATGTTAACATCTTTACCTACTCCACCCTGTACACATGCAAAGACTTTCCCTTCACACACAAAGTCTCTAAACTTTTTTGCAACCTGCTCCTTCAAATTCTCTTGGGTAAATTATGAACACATTCTCACTTCTTTTCCCATCACTGATTCTCCCTGCTTCATCTTTACGCCATTGGTTTTTCCTGTGCATAAACCTCAGAACCCACAGTACTTTTACTTCCAGTATTTTTCTGCACCCCAATAATTCCAACAGATTTTCCCTGCAAGTTCTAACACACAGATCTCATATGTCCAACTTTATTACAATGAAAACACCTCAATTTTCGAATGTCACTTCTACCCTCAGCATCTTCCTTTTTACTCTGAGAAAAGTTTTACTGTGAATTTACACTTACACCTTCTCTTCCATGACTACCCATCTTCCTTTGCCCTTCCCACCTTCTATTCTTTTCTGATTTAAAAAGGCGACAAATAAAAGGTTTAGCTCTATGAACTAACCCATAATCATCGGCTATCTCTGCTGCTTGTCTTACCATTTGAACCCTCTGTTCCTCCGCACGAATTTTCACTACCGAAGGGATTGAATCTTTAAATTATTCCAAAAGAACTACCTCTCCATGAGCTGCATATGTTGTTTCTACATTTAATGCTCATACCCACTGGTCAAAATTACTTTGGTTTATTCTTTCAAACTCAATTTAAGTTTGGCCAGGCTGTTTTCTCATATTCCTAAATTTCTGTCTGTATGCCTCAGGAACCAACTCATATACACTCAAAGTAGCCTTTTTATATCATATCATAGTTCACCAACATTTCTTCAGACAGTGAAGCATAAACTTCATGTGCTCTGCCCACCAGCCTGGATTGTAACAACAATGTCCAGTTTTCCTGTGGCCATTTCATCTGTTTAGCTATCTTCTCAAGTAAAATAAAGAATGCTTCCACATCTCCTCAACCTTTGGAAGAGCTTGTACAAATTTAAACATCTCTCTACTGGGTTTTAGGTTAAAGGTTTTTTCCTCATAACTTTCCTCAGCATCTGATTTCTCCTTTCTAAAATCCAGCTTTTTAAGCCAACGTTCTCTGTCTCTTTCCTTCATTCTCTCTTCCATTGCTAACTTTTCCCTCTGGGGATCAAGTTTTCACATTTTATTTCTTTTTGAAATAATCTCTCTTTGTCCCTTTCTTTTTCTGTTGCCTCTAGTTCCAGTTTTTTTCATTTGCAATTCTCTTTTCTTTTCATTTGCCACCAATTCAAGTTTTCTCAGCTCCTTTGTTTGTTCAAATTCACGTCTCTTCATTTCTAACTGAAGTCTCACTGCATCCAGCTATGACTCACTAGTATCAGGTATCACTTCCAACTTTAAATTCTGTGCTATAACTTCAATTATATGTGCTTTCTTTGCCCCTGCAGGTAATCTCAATTGTAATTTATTCACAAATTCCATTAACTTAACTTTAGTTACCTTTTATAAACCAGACAGAGTTATAACTTCAACTCCCAGGCAAGTCTGAGCAACTGCCAAAGCCATATTGCAGTCTCGCCACTTCAAAAAAGCCTCACAGCAACTCCTGAATTGAAAATGCTTCTCATGCCCTTAAGATTCACCAACTGCAACCCAATCAAGGAACTTCAAATATATCCCACAAAGAGCCCCCAATTATGTTGTGGCACAGCCAATGGTAAATGCTGAGTTGTTCAACTCCCAGAGTGAAACATTAAACAACTTGTTTTGCAATTTGTATAAATTTTGACATGCGTGCCTTGAATTCAACAGTAATAAGAGCACCAAGTCTTAGAGGTTTTTACAAAACCAGATTAACACTTATTAATAAGAGAAATTATTTTACACACATACATAGATCTATAAATTCCTACTATGATACATTCTAAAACCCCTACTTAATCTGACTCCCAGTTACACTTACATTAAGGCAACAGTAAGACACATAGATTTGAAAAGACCCAGGCAAGGTGAGACACAGTAATAAAAATCTGTCGTAGCACTAAGTTTTACCAGTAATCTTTGGGAAAAATAAACACACTGTTTTTAAACTTCACCTGGCTAGGTGACACATTTCACCCCTGTCATGACTCACTGGAGATAATGCACTGTAATATCAAGCCCCACTGTTTCCAAAGCCATGACAAATGTGAAAAGTTTGACCAAACCACCAGATTGCCCAAATTCTATCTAACGGTTTAATTTAGGTTAACAGAATATGAGCACCAGGTAAACTTAAAAAGTAAGTAACTGTTTATTGAACAAATTGTCTTTAACCAGTGGCGAAAGAAAGAAATATGAATTGCTAACCTTTGACACTCTAACTTAAATTCTACTCTCTTCTTAAATCCCTACACACACACACACACGCCACAGCGCCAATCTGGAGTACAGGATTTGATGGGTTGATTTTGATTGATGACTTTCAAATTCCTTTCAGTTCTTGTCGATGACACAATGTGGTCTTCCAGCACTTTCAGCATTTAGTTCACTGGTTGGGCACTTGCCTTTCAACATCTCTACAGTGATTTTCCCCTTTGCCTTTTGACAGGGGTTTTCAGAGAGAGCAGGTTATAGAGTTATGAAGAGAAAAGCCAGCTAGCTATTATTGTGGAATTTCTGGAATCTTCCACACACAGGAGAGAGTGTTTTTAGGTCTTGTTCCTTTCAGGCTAGGAGCTATTCTGCTCTTCACCTTGGTCACCTGGTCAGGAGCCAATTAAAATGCTGTTGTCAGGCAACTACCTTCAAACAGGACTCTTTTCTGGCACCATTCTGTCTTTTATGGCACACTCTGTTCCAAGACTGAAACATTGTATATTTCTCTGTACCTATTCCAATGAATATGTCTTTCAAACTGCAGCCATTGTAATTCTTATCCACAGTCCAACAGAAAATAAAAGATATGTTCTTTACATAGAGATGAAACACCATTTCAAAAATAGGTCTCATCACAAGGTATTGGACACATGGACAACAAAACACAAGACTTACTTTCATTCATCCTTCCTCCCTCTTACACAATCTAATACAATCTTATATAATTTTCAGCAATGGTAGGTGGTGACATTGTGGTATTGTATTGGACTGATATTCCAGAGACCTGAGGTAATGCTCTGGGGATGCAGGTTCACATCCCTCCACAACTGATGGTGAAATTTGAATTCAATAAAATGAGGGATCTGCTGATTGTTGTAAACCCCATTTGGTTCACTAGTGCCCCTGAAGGGAAGGAGATCTGCTGTCCTTGCTTACCTAGTCTGGCCTCCATATGTCTCCAGACCCACAACAATGTGGTTGACTCTTAAATGCTCTCTGAACAAGAGCAATCAGTGTTGGGTGATAAAAGCTAGCCTAGCCAGTGACACCCAGACCCCACGAGCGAATAAAAAAAAAATTCTTGGTACGGGCTCCCTCAGGAAGATGAAAATTTTTAAAATGTTACAAAACATGTCCCCCATGTGACTCTGTCATTAACAGAAAGTTAACATTTTTATTTTATTCTTAATTGCAGTTGGAAACCTCATCCTGCGTGTGGATGAGGTTTCCTAAAGATTGCAAAGGCCGCTTGGCCTTTTCGGCAGCAAAAAGTTACATTTAATTGGGACTTTAATGGTCTTAATAGGCCTGTTAATTGTCGCGGGCGTGCTGTTGACTCATGCGTGTGCCTACCAACCGAAATATTTCACAAGTGCATGATGATGTCAGGGTTGTTTGTCTTACATCATCTTGAGTCATTTTACACTTGTTTGGGTTGGGCACACATCGTCCCGATGAGGTAAGAATTCTGGCCATTATCTGTACCGGCAATGTGAACAAACATTACAATGATTTGGTTGAAACAATGGACTCCATCTAAACAGTCTCGCATTTCGAGTTTTAAACCTTTCAATGAACACTAGCAGATTATGGCCAGTGTAAATTAGTGTTTCTTTGTTATCGTGTAGGACATAAACTCCAAAGTGTTGAAGAGACAACAACAATGCTAGAGTTTCTTTTTCTACTGTAAAGTACTTCCTATGATATTGATTTAGTTTTTTGGAAAGTACCCCACTGGCTTCCCTAAGTGATCATCTTGTAATAGGACTGCACCTATCCCCAAGTCGCTAGCATCAATTGCCATTTTGAAAGGTTTGGTAAAGTCAGGGGTGGCCAACACTGGTTCATTTATTAAGATTGCCTTTGGCTTTTCAAAGGCTGCTTGGCATTCTGCTAACTTTTGCCTCTTTTCTTAACAAGTAGGTGAGAGGTACCGCTATTGTGCTGAAGTTAGGCACAAAACCCACACATTCCCAAAGGATTTCTTCTTTAGTGTTAGGAATGAGAAATTCTATCAGAACATTCACTTTTGCTGTTCTTGGCAACAATTGCGATGTGACCTATGTAAGCTATCCTTGCTTTTGCAAATTTGCTCTTGACCAGGTTTATGACTAAGCCAGTTAACTGCAATTGCTTAAACAGGTCCTCTAATTGCGTTACATATTCTTCCCAGGTGTTACTATATATTACTTTGTCTAAATAAACCACGCATTTAGGTACTTCAGCTACTTCTTGATTCATAAGTTTCTGAAATGTAGCTGGGGCATTTTTAAAACCCAATGGCAATATGTCTTAATCATGGTTTTGAGAGTCTGATGGTATCTCTCTAAAGCTCCCTATGTCTGTGGGTGATAGGTGGCAGACTTTAGTTGTTTGATGCCCAAACTGCTGATGTCGTGGAAAATTTTAGATATGAAGTTAGAACCTTAAACTACCAGATTGTAGTTCAATTGGTAGCCATAACAAGTGAAAAACTGAGTTAACTTTTCCACTACCACCTTCGCTGAAATTGCCCTTAAAGGAATTGCTTCTGGAAATCGAGTTGATATATCCATTTTAAGAGTATACTGATGTCCTGCTTTTGTTTTGGGTAATGACCCTACACAATCTACTATTACCAAACTAAATGGTTCTTCAAAATGTACTATGGGTATTAAAGGTGCTGGTTTGATTACATATTGAGGTTTACCTATTACTTGACATTTATGATACGTTTTACAAAATTGCACTACGTTCTTGTGAAGTCTCTGCCGGGAAAAATGCCTGTTTATAGATGCTTGGGTTTTCCATGTTCCTACATGTTCTACCGTAGGGATTTCATGTGCTACTCACAATATCTCATTCGATATTTGGGCAGTACGACTATCTGATGAACAACTGTCCATTCCTCATCCACTGCTCTGTGAGGGTGTCTCCAACTGCTCATCTGAGCTCCATTTTTAAGCTAATAGCACTCTGGAACTCCTTCAGCCTCAGCTTCAGTTTGAACTGACTGTACTAACTAGTTTAACTCTGGATCTGCTTTCTGAGCCACAATTAATGAAGACCTGCCAAACACTTCCTTTGAATTACCCTCAACCTTAAAGAAAGTTTCGGCTATTTTAACTACTGCTCGGGATATTACTTTGTCCTCTGGTGATGGACTTTGTTTAGCTATTGCTCTAATCACCACATACAATGGAAAAATACCAGCTTTTTCTTGTAACTGCTCTGTCTCTTTAGCCTCTCTCGGACTTTCCATAATTATGGTCAAAGCAATAAACTTCCCTCCTGCCAAATCATTCCCCAGGAGTAGATCCACTCCATCCATGGGTAATTTTCAAACCACTCCTACAACCACTGATCCAGACAACAAATCACAACCCAATTGCACTTTGTACAATGGAACTGGGATATACTCTCCACTTATCCCAATATTTAGCTTTCATTGAGCTCTTTGGAGGGAAAACTATGTCCTTCTCCAGCAAAAGAGTTTGAGTAGCTCCTGTTCCCCTTAATATAGTTATGGGTTTAGCTGAATCATTTGATGAAAAAGTGGTTATCTTTCCTTTATCAAAAACCCTTTATATCTCTCAGCTACCTTATTCACTTCACCTGCATTCACAGCAGTATTTACCTGCAGGCCATTACTTGTCGTTAAAGCTACAGATTGATCCATGACATTTTCCTTTTGAGTTCCCTTTTCGGGCTCACTCTTATGAATTCCAATAACTTCCATGGGCTTCCCTCGCAAATCCCAGCATTCTGAACGTGTCCCATTTTATTACAATGGAAACTCTTTGGCCTTCGAGTGCCACCTCTACCCTTAGTACCTTCCTTCCTGATCTGGGGAGGAGATCTCAAGGTATTCCCAGCTATCCATTCTTTACCCTGGCTACCTGCCTTCCTTTCACTCTCCCACTTTCTATCCTTTTCAAATTTATGGGAGTGATGGAAAAAAGTTTAGTCAACTCATAAAGGGCAGCCATTACTAATGCCTGTCTAGCAGTTGCAACCCTTTGATCTTCAACTTGGGTTCTTATTACAGAAGAAGGGGAGTTTTTAAGAGAATGGTCACTCTGAGAACTTCATAGGTAGATTCAACTCCTTACGCTCGTATCCACCTGTCAAAACTACTTTGCTTAATCCTTTCAAATTCAATGAAAGATTGTTCGGGCTGTTTCCTTAAATTTGAAACTTTTATCTGCATGCTTCAGGGACCAACTCATATGCACTCAAAATGGCCTTTTTCACAACATCATAATCCCGAGAAACCTCCTCTGATAGTGAAGCATAAATTTCCTGTGCTCTACCTGTCAATTTGCTCTGCATGGCTAATGTGCAGGTTTCCTTTGGCAAGTTCATCTGTTTAGCTATCTTCTCAAATGAAATAAAGAATGCTCCAACATCCCTTTCCTCAAATTTTAAAAGAGCTTGTACAAATTTAGACATCTCCCCACTGGATTCTGCTACGGAAATAAGTCCTGCCTCATCTACTGATGTCTTTTATTTAAGTGTCAGCATTTTAAGCTGGAATTCTCTCTCTTTTTCTCTTTCCTCCTTTACCAACTTTGCCATTTCTAACTCCTTTTGAAATGTTCTTTCTCTTTCTTTTTCTGGCTGTTCCCTTTGGAATGCTCTCTCTCTCTTTCCTTTTCTTTTTCTTTCTCTGCCCTTTCTTTTTCCACAGCCTCTAGTTCCAATTTTTTTTTTGTATTTGAATTTGAGGCCATTCTAATGAACCAACCCTTGGAGAACTCGGTCTCTTCGATTATCTCTGCCTTCCTATCTTTGGCAAGCAATCTTACTCGTAACTTACTTGCCAATTCGATTGGCTTTTGAGATCCCTGGTAAAATTATCAGGGACATTTCTTCCACTTGCAGGAAAGCTTTAGCAGTTTCCAGTGCCATCTTATTTATGACAGTACAAACCTGGTGTTTCCTTTTAGCTTTTATTACTTACTAAATCTACACCCAAATCGTCATTGTCTTTTGTTCTGAAGTATCCCGGATGTACCCCCAAGCTTTGTCACGACTCACTGGGGATAGTGTGCTGTAATATCAAGCCCCACTGTTCACCGAACCATGATAAATGTGGAAAAATTGATCGAACCACCAGTTTGCCGCAATTCTACCTAACTGTTTAATTTAGGTTAACAAAATATGAGCACCAGTTTGTAAATTTAACAAGTGAATAACTGTTTATTGAACTAATTGTCTTTAACTGGTAGCAAAAGAAAGAAATATGAACTGTTAATCTCTAACACTCTAACTTAAACTCTACTCACTTCTTAAATCCCTACACACAAATACACATGCACGCGCACGCACACACACACACACACGACACGTAAGACACACAATACATGGATTTTAAAGCTGGGATAGAACCATTCAATAGCGCCAATCTGGAGTACAGGATTTGATGGGTTCATTTTGATCGATGACTTTCAAATTCCTTTCAGTTCTTGTTGATGACATAAGGTGGTCTTCCAGCACTTTCAGTATTTAGTTCACTGGTTGGGCATTTGCCTTTCAACATTTCTACAGTGATTTTCTCCTTTGCCTCTTGCCAGGGGTTATCAGAGAGAGCAGGTTATAGAAATATGAGGGGAAAAGCCAGTTAGCTATTATTATGGAATTACTGGAATCTTCCACACACAGGAGAGAGTGCTTTCAGGTCTTGTTCCTTTCAGGCTAGGAGCTATTCTGCTCTTCACATAAAATCTTGGTCACCTGGTCAGGAGCCAATTAAAATTCTGTTGTCAGGCAACTCCTTTGGTCCAGGACTCCTTTCTGGCACCATCCTGTCTTTCATGACACACTCTCTTCCAGAACTGCAATATTGTATATATCTCTCATCCTGTTCCAGTGAGCGTATCTTTCAACCTGCAGCCATTATAATTCTAAACCACATTGCAACAGAAAATAAAAGATATGATTCTTACAAGAGTCCAACAGAAATAAAAAGATATGTTCCTTAAATCCCTCCTTTGAAAACAATTTAGAGTGATTTGCTTAAAACTGTAAATGATCTCTTGACACCTATGTTTATCCCCATGTTGACCATGTTTACATCAAAGCCTTCAGACCAGCTGCCCTTAATCCAATCAAGTCTTACACCCACACAGACACATAAGACCCCACTATTTTACAATAAATTCAAATAACATTATGACAATTATTCTATCTTCCTGCCAGAAGAAATAAGGCTAGAGGAAAGAGTCAGGCTGGGGCAGGAGGAAGGACTAAGGGTGGCGAGAGAAGTAAGGGGTCAGGAAGGGCAAGGACAAAGTGGGGGTGGGACTTGTGGGGGAGAACTGGGGGAGGGGTAGTCCAGTGGGGGGAAGGAGTTCTGAGGAGTTCCATGAGGAGAAGGGCTCCGGAGGAGGGGATGTCCAGGTGAATGTGCAAGGGGGGGTTCTGATGAGTCCATGATTGCCTCCTGGTGAGTGAATTGAGAGTGGGCGTGGAACAAGGGATGCTGAGAATGACTGGGGACAGAGTGAAATGGTAGGATGGGAGGGTGAGGGTTTGATGGTAACGTTGGAAGTGATGGCAATCATGGTTGGTGGGAACTCAAAGGGAGACACGGACCCTGGGGGTGGGAATGTGGATGCTGGGGAAGTGAATGTGGATGGGTAGTGGGATTTTTGGGAAGGAAGGGAATGTGCACATTCACGTGGACATCCCCAAAGGAAAAGGGTTTGTGGCTGGTAGGTTACAGAGACAAGGTGGAAGGTGATGCTGAGGGGGGGGGGTCAACAATGATGGGGGAAAGGAAATGGCTGATTGGGGGAGGGGAAAAGATGGGGGAATGCACGATAAACCGAATCAAGAACATGCTGTCTAAATCAAAAGTGAAACGATAGTTGTGGTGGGCGAGATCAGGTGCTGCATGGGAGTGTGATCATTGGGTGGGCGGAGATGCAGGTCAGCTCAGATGGACAACTGAAAGCGAACCCCAGCAGGCATCATTGAAAATGTTGGTAGTGAGATTAGTATGATACTCGAAGGATCCATGTGTGTAGGAGTGTGCTTGCACGAGGCTCCGAAAGGCTCTGCCATACACACACTTCACCCTCCAGAATCACTCATGGGCTGGCTGGTCCCTCTGTGCTGACAGAGGATGAGGTTGAGGGGCTCACAGGCAAAGGTGACTTGTAGGAGGAGGACAGCCTCAGATTCCTGAGTGGATGACCCGGGGTGTCCAGCTACTCCTCTCTTTCGGTGCCCAGCGGCCCCAGCCTGACTCCTTGCAGGGTAGGAGCACCAGGAGGGATGTCAAGGTGCCTCATTATACTCCCCCGTTGCCACTGCAAGAATGCATCCATGGCTCCTGTGATAGATGCAGGTCTGTGCACATATCCATGTTCCGTTGGGCCAGAATCCATGGCATCCACCATCCTCTCCATGGAGACCTCCGTATGTGCACATGTGGGCACCACTTCATTAGAGAGCAGCTGGATGCACTTCTCTGACCCACGTGCCACTCAGTTGAGGGCTTCCAACAGCTCTGCATGATGTTCCCATGAGTCTGCTGACTCCAGGATGAGTTGGAAGGCCAAATCCAGAGGCTCGTTATCTGACTCAGACTTCACAGTTGCCTCTTCCCCAGCAGTCCTCCAAGACCCCTGGAGCTTGGCTGAACCTGCCTCCTCCTGCTGCAGATGCATGTCCATGTGGTGACCACCATATTGTGAACCCAAGCCTGCACTAGATCTAGGTCCCACCTAAGTGTGTGTCTCTGCACTGGTGCAGGGTGTGATGGGTGACACGCTGTGATGGGTCTTCCAGGCTGCTTGTTTCCAGCTATTCAATGGAGGAGGTGTCCTCTTCGCTGGAGGTAAAAGCATGGATGGAGCTGAGGGATTGGCTGGCTGAGAATGTCGATTGCTTGGCAGAGCTCCCCGGGAACCAAAATAGAGTTAATTAGCACATGGCAGCAGAGTCAAAAGCAGGAGAGAGAGCACTCACAGTTGAGCTGAGAGAGGTGTGATGTGGTGTAGGGTCCGTGGGTGTTCACCGCCAACCTCACTGTCATCACAGGCAGGATCCATGTTCTCACCAGTCAGCGTGATGGCATGCTCCTCAAAGTGAGTGAGGGGCCTAATGTAGACCATTCCACCACCAGTCTGGGACCTCTTCCTGCTGTTGTGAGTGGGTTTCCCCTGCGTGGAAATAGATGGGTAGAGTGTGATCAGGACACATAGCACTGCATGGAATGTTTGTGTGGTGAGCAGAGCCCTGGACAGGATTAGGATCTGAGTTTGAGAGGGTATGAGCCTGATGGAGATGTGAGGGCATGTGTGAGAGTTAGTGATGTTGTCCCTTGAGGTGTGACATCCCTGTGGATGTGTGATGGGTTTGTGAGTGTGTGAGTTGAGAGTGATGAGAATAGTGAGTTACCCTGGCAGAATGGATGAGACCATCCATCTTGTGGTGGCATTGGGTGGCTGTCCTCTTTTGCAGGGCATTGGCACTGACCACCACTGCCACCGCCTCCCATGCTGGATTGCATGATGCAGCTGCCCACTCTGCGGTCAGAGCGGGAGTAGAGGACATCAAGGCAGACCTCTACAGCATCCAAAATGTGCTCAAGGGACATGTCACTGAATTGGAGGCTGCAGTCTTTTTGCCTTTCACGGCCATCCTGTTTTCTGTACGGCAGTCATGGGCCAGATGCACTGAGAGGTGTGCGCGTGGCTACACTTTAAGCATGGTGCCTGGTGTGATGAAGCGGTGAGGTGAATGGCGTGGCAGGCAAATGAGAACTCGCCTGGCATCAAAACAGCATGTTTCCCGGGAATGCATAATTAACGTGGCGGATTTTGGAGGACATGGTGTGAGAAGCAGCCATTCAGGCCAGGGTTAAAACATTGTCTTGTCCCTCCACTACCGCACATTGTGCAAATCTGAGATGATTCCACCCTATGATTGATGTCAGCCTAGCTATGGGAAGGGTTAAGAGAAACCCTCAGAAGAATTAGGATCAGGGGCAGGCCATTTGGCACATCGAACCTCCTTCATCATTCAATAAGATCATGGATGATCTGATTGTGGCTTCAACTCCACTTTCCTGTCTGCTCCTCATAACCTTTGCCTCCCTTGTCAATCTAAAATCTAACCCAGCCTTGAATATGTTCAAAGGCCCAGCCTTCACTGCCCTCTGGGAAGAGAATTCCACAGACTAATAACCCACTGAGAGAAAAACATCTCATCTGTCTTTAATGGGAGGACCCTTATTTTTAAAATGTGTTGCTTCAGGTTCTAGACTCCCCCAACAAGGGGAATATGATCTCAGGATCTTATATGTTTCAATAAGATCACCTCCCATTCTTCAAAACCCCAATTGGTATAGATCCAACCTGTTGAACCCTTCCTCATAAAATAAGCCCTCCACTTCATCTCAGGAATCAGTCGAGTGAACCTTTGAACTGCTTCTAATGCAGATAAATCCTTTCCTAAGTAAGGATAACAAAAAATGTGCACAGTACTCCAGATGTGGTCTCAGAAGGCCCTCAAGCAATAATTGACTCAATTTGCAGCAGCAATGACAAGGTAAACAAAGTGTTGAACTATGTTGTAAAAGCTATTGGATTTGTCTATTGCCCATGCCAGCATGTACTTTGAGAGACAAGGGAAGCTTCCAAGCCCTGGAGCCAGTAGAGAGAAGAGCCCCAGCTTGGCTGGTTAGCCGCACAGCCAGTTAACAGCTATTGGGCCTTCTTTCCCCATATAGAGGAAGTCACAGCTCTGAGAACTGCTGGCCAATCAAATGACTACACAGGCCAAATGGTCTCCCTCATCTGTAACCTCCCAGAAGGGAAACATCTGTTGCTTTGAGCCAATTGTTGTTAAAACCTTTAAAGGAGCATAGAATTTTGCATTACAGAAGGATGCCACTGTGTTACGTGCTGGCTCTTAAACAGTCCAAAACTAATCTCCCTGTTCTCCTTTCTCATATATTTCTATTAAAGGATACAATTGTCTCTGCATCAACCTGTTCCTGTAGCAAAGCCTATTTACTACATATAATGGGTTAACATGAGCCTTGGCTCACAATAATAGCACTCTCACCTTTGAATCTGAAAGCTGTGAGTTCAAGACCCACATAGAGATTTAAGCACATATTCTAGGCTTTATACTTCAGTGCTGCACTGTTGAAGATGCTATCTTTTGGATAAGACATTAATGGAGATTCCCTCTATCCTCTCAAGTGGGCTTAAAAGATCCAATGGCATTATTCAAAGAAGAGCAGGAAAGTTCTCCCCAATGCCCTGGCCAATATTTATACCATAACCAACATCAGTAAAATAAAACCACTGGGGACCTTGTGCTGAAATTGACTGCTCCATTAATCCATCACCAGCAGTGACTATAATTCAATAATATTTCATTAGCTAGGGATTGCTTTGGTGAATCTTGAGTCATGAAAGAGTTATACAAATACAAGATCTTCCAATACCTGTTTTTTTCATATTGCTGGTGAGCATGCTTTGCAGACTGACAAGTGATGTACATTCATTGATTTATGTCACAATATACGTGGACAACGGCAGTGCATTCGGGATGTCCTCAGAGCAACCCTTAAGAGGTCAAACACTCTGCCAACTCATGGTAGTCCATAGCTTGTGACTGACCAAAATGGAGAAAGTTCATTCGGGAAGGCACAGAACACATTGAGAGACTTCATTGGCAACATACACAGGTGAAATTGAGGCACCAGTGAGAGTGCACAAACCTTTTTAATTCATTTATGGGATGCGGGTGTCACTGGCTGGGCCAGCACTTATTGCCCATCCCTAATTGCCCTTGAGAAGGTGGTGGTGAGCTTCTTGAACTTCTACAGCCCTTGTGGTGTAGGTACACCCACAGTGCTGTTAGGAAGGGAGTCCCAGGGTTTTGATCCAGCGACAGTGAAGGAACTCATCAACCTGACCCTTCAAGCACCACCTGCCCCTCATATGGTGGAGTCTGCAAGTTGCGCATTGGACGTAGCAGCCATCTCAGAATCCATTGAACTGGAGTGGAAACAAGTCACCCTCAATCCCGAGAGACTGCTGAAGAAGAAGTTGTAAATAAATGATTGTAAGTGTCTAAAGAATAGGCGTCAGTTCTAAACTTCACTGCCTGGCTATGTAAATTCTAACATCTGCTGTCTTTCAATTTAACTTTAATCTTACTCTTTTCTGCTCTAATATATTCTATGACAACTTCTTCCCTCCTATATTTGAAAATCTAAGAGCTTCCCCTTTCATTTTTGCATCATCCAGCTCTGCGGCCAGAAGCAGCTTTTTAAAAGGGGTTTTTAGTATCTGCAAATCACTTTCGGCCAGTTGAAAGCCCAGGATATGAAGAAAGACACATGGTAACACCATGATGTAAAGAATCACATTCAAGCAAGAAAATGGTGCTGTTCTGACCAATGTGGCCCAATAGTATTTGCATAAGTAAATGTACCTATCGTACTTGAAGAGTTACTACTTACTCTCATGATACTGCCCATTAAATTGTAGATGGTGATTAGATTTCAAAAGCTGTGTGGGGCTCCTCGATAGATTTTGTAGTTGGAATAATTCCAGTTTCAGTTTAGCCGATGATCTCCTGTGACAATGCTCCTGGGTAAATTGAAGGGTTGGATTGTTTTATGACAATTTATGGTCAGATGAATGGTCATCTGCCATACACATAAATACAACATAATTTTCAAAAAAAAACCTCTAAAACACAAAGAAAATTTTTAAAAGCCAGTGACTGAAAGACTGAAATAACTAAAAAGAAATAACATTTGATTGAAAGCATCTGAGAGTCAGGGAAGCACTGAAACACACACATTTAATACAGAGATTGGAAATCATTGCAAGGATTTGTAGCGCCTTGGAAGCTAAGTTTACTTGTGGATGTGAATCATTTTAGTTTTAATACTTTATTGTGACAAAAATTTGTATTTTTATCAAGTTATATAATTGGCTGGCTAAGTAGAAGTCATGGCCACCAAAAGAGTTTTTGAAAAAAATTGTTTGAAGAATTTGGCTGCTTGGCTTTGTGATATTTCCATTGCTTGTGAATGATGGCTTTGAGATAGAAAAATAGGCATTTGATTGTTTTATTTTTGCTCCCTCGTTGCTACTTCACTATTTTTGATTCATTTATCTCTATTGAATCAGATACTTGACTGGAAATTTTAACAGATAAGTGAATCCAACTGATTCACATTCACAAGTAAACTTAGTTTCCAAGGCGCTATGAATCCTTGCAATGATTTCCAATCTCTGTATTAAAAGTGTGCAACTTGTGCATCCCTGACATCCTGATGCTTTCAATCAAATATTATTTGTTTTTTAAAGTTATTTAGGTCTTTCAGTCATTGGCTTTTTAAAACTTTCTTTGTGTTTTAGAGGTTTTTATTCAAAAATTAACTTGTATTTATGTGTATGGCAGATGACCATACATCTGACCGTAGATTGTCATAAAACAATCCAACTCTTCATTTTACCCAGGGGCATTGTCTGAGCACAGGGACATGTAACACTTCTGAAGAGTAATGTGTTTGAAAGGTTTAACACTACTGACACACAATTGGTACAAGACTTTTACATGTATAGATGGACATATCACTTTAAATATCCTGTTTTCATGATGTAGCAAGGAAGATGAAATCCATGAGGAAAGCCTCTTAAGGAAAGTTTTGCTTAGAGAACATTTGACAGTGGAATTCATGAGATGGAGCAACATGGCTCACAGATAAGATAATAAGTTGGAGGTTAGAATGAGTTCACATAAATATACAGAATGGTCAGAAGAATAGAAAAACTGAATATTTTTTAAATGATGAGAAACTGTTGTTATGATCCGCTTACAGACTGATAACTTCTAATAAGATATTTGAATTCCCAGTGATTGACTCATAAGGTCACACAACCAGATTTCACATTTTAAGACTTTTACAGTAATAAACAAACTAAGACCAACATCGACATAACTTTTTTAGTCAGCTAATACACTAAACTACAGAAAAGATCTCTCCCTTTTACTCCCTAACACAACCCCACACCACATTTACACGTTATACCACACTCTCCGCAGAATTGTTGGTCTTTATAGGAACCCGTTCAAAGTTACTCCCAGCTTCTAGCAGGCTTGCTTCTCCCAATCTTACTAAATCGTAATATACATTGTTCGCCAAAAGTCGTTTCCCTAAGTCTTCTGAGAATCCCTGAATAAACTTCCAGCAGCCTTTATTTCAAGGAAGTCTTGTTACAATTGCCCCCTGTGCTTTGGTGAGACCAGATCTGGATTAATATTTATAGTTTTGGATTCCATGCATAAGGAAAGATATATATGCCTCTAAGGAGGGCATAACAAAGATTCAACAGATTAGTTCCTAGGATGAGAGGATTGCCTATGAGGAGAGATTATGTAGAGTGATCCTATGAATGTGAGGCGATCTCATTAAAACAAATAAGATTTTGAAAAGGCATGGCAAGGTAGCTGCTGAGAGGTTGCTTCTCCTGGCTGGAAAGCCTAGAAATGGGGGGCATAATCTCAGGATAAGGGGACAGCTATTTTAGACTGAGATGGGGAGAAATCTCTTTACTTGTGGGGTTGTGAGTCTTTGGGGCTCTCTACCCCAGACGGCTGTGAATACTCAGTTGTTGAGAATATTTAAGGCTGAGATTAAGAGATTTTTGGACAGATTCGAAAAGTATGGGAACAAAAGAAAATGATTTCCAAGATAGGTGAGCAACGCATTGCAAAGAGCGTCTGTACTTATTTGTAAAATAGGCGGCAGCCGGCAATTGGAGCAGAAAGCAGTGCTACCATTTAAAAATTTTTTAAAAACCTGCAGAATTGCGATCACGGGGATCCTGTCAAAACTCAAAAAGAGCGTGAAAGCCGGCACAGAAAAACCGACAGCTGCAGAGACAGAGTTAAAAAAAAACAATGACTGCTCTTAAAGCGGTAATGCATTTAAAAGGGTAATTACATGAAAAATGGCTATGGACAGAAAACGCTAAGAGATCCCAGAGAGAGGGCAACTCCGAGGTAAGCCAAACACCTAAATTCGTCATTGCCTGGAAAGCCTATCGGAAGCGCAGTCCCCTTGCAGTCGTTCACAATGCCACAGTTCGGGCATGTTGATCCATTTGAGCCCCTTTCAAATGACTGGTCTCAGTATGTCAAATGCTTAGCGTTCTTTTTTACCGCTAACAACATCGCGGGGGAGGAGAAGGAGAGGGTGATTCTTTTGTCCATATGCGGGAGCAAAACATACAGGCCGATCCGCAGCCTTACGTCACCTGGTGCCCCAGACTCGAAGGCTTTTGATGAGTTAATAAAAATTGTACAGAAGCACCTGAGACCAAAGCCCTCAGTTACTGTGCTGTGCTTCAAGTTCAATTCAAGGAACAGACTTCTGGAGGAGACAATAGCTGACTATGTGGCTGTTTTAAAGGCATTAAATGAGAATTGCAAATTCGGAATGTTCATTAGTGATATATTGAGAAACCGGCTGATATGCGGGATTGGAGATGATACTATCCAAAGGCATTTGCTAACGGAAACTAGTCTAGACTTCAGTAAGGCATTAGAATTAGCTACCGCAATGAAGAGTGCTGTTAGAAATTCTGAAGTTATAAAAGATATACAAAATGGCGGCGTCTATTTGGCCGAGCAGGGCAATCCAACATCAAAAGCCGCCAGAACTTTGGACTCCACAGAAAGGCGGGAAAGGGTCTCTAGCTCCAGATCATTGAAAAACAACGGTACTGCAGTGAAAATCCACAAAATGAATGAGAGAAATATACCCAGGCCTCCAGTGAGTGAACGACAACCCAAGCAAGTTGAATGCTTTGCCTGCCACTGCTATGGCCACATAAGGTAGCACTGCAGAGAAAGACTAAAACAACACTATAAAGGCAGAAAGAAAAATCGTGAAATGTGCCTCATGGGAGAGCCAGAAGAAATAGAATCAGACATCCATTCATTATATAACCTCAAAGTGGGTAGAACTGAGCCAATCCAAGTAGTCATCACAGTTAATGAACAATACATTAAGATGGAAGTTGATATTGGAACGTTAATGTCCATCATTGAAGAGCATACATTTAGATATCTGAGTAAAGGAACCCATCCTTTGAACTTAGAAGTTTCGGACACAAAGCTCAGGACATGCACGGGTGAAGAAATAAATGTGAAAGGGGTATGTCATGTCAAGATGCAGTATGAAGAATAGTCTGAAAAATTACCCCAATTTGTAATGTGAGGCAAGGGACCCAGCCTCCTTGGAAGGAACTGGCTGGGAGAGATAAATCTTGAGGGCCCACTAGGCTCTCAATTCAAAACCAGAAGCGTTGCTGAAAGAAAAAATGAGTACGCAAAGACCCAGCAGGAGAAGCCCATAAAAGTGCTGCACCGGGACAGAGTTCAAGCTGAAGTCAGCATCCTTCAAAAGGAAATGGAAAATCTATTAAAGGACTTCTGTGCACTACAAATTTCAATCAGCTCCCAATTTGTGCCACGAAAAAGATATGGGGCAGAGTTTAGCCCTTGTCGGGCGGGCTCAGCAGGGGTGGGTGGGGGTATTTGTGAAGCTGACTGCCGCCTGCGATCAAGGCCAGAAGACGATTTCACACTGGCAGGCCAATTAAGGCCTACCAAGCCTGAAACACGAGTGGCAGCACTTGGCACTGCTTGTGCGGGGGATGAGGAGGAAGGCGAGCGGAGCGAGCGCCAAGTTCGACCACGTGCTCAAGTGCACCCTTGATAATCTTCCTGATGCGCAGGGCTGCCTCAGGGAAATGAAGAGCTTTTTAACAAAAGATAAGGAAATGAAAAATGCTATAAAATTATTAATTCAATTTTCAACTTTTAATTTTATTTTTATTTGCTTTAGGAAACCTCATCCCGCCTACGGATGAGGTTTCCTAAAAAAGTGAAAAGGCCGCTTGGACTTTTCGCCTGCCTGTCAACCGTAAGGTTGGGTGGGCAGTAAAAGGTTTCTTCAAATTATCTTGCTAATGGCCTTGATAGGTCTTTTTATTGTCAGCCCGCCTAGCATGCATAGTGACTATGATGATTGAATGTACCAATCTTTTGCCTTCCTCCCACAAATGCGCCATCCGCAGGAGCTGCTGGCGACCCTGAGGACTCCCCATTGAGCTCCGAGAAAGATATCACACTTGCAGCAGTATCACACTATCTCTCTGAACCAGGCACCGGCGCAGATACTTGCACTTTGGTGGGCATTAGGTATTCGGCTCCATGGCTAATGCACAGCGGTGAGGGCATATCACATTCGCATGAGGAGCTGCAGAGGCAGAGAAGTCCCAGGAAACCGACAGTGGGAGCACAGCTGGAGACCAGGACCATGCTCCATGCAAGGCAGATGACAAGCCTCTGGAATCGTCCACCAGGCAGCAGATGCTGTTTTTCAGTGGGATGCACGGGAAGAACTGGCATGGGGGTCAGTGTGCCATGGTCTCCATGCAGAGCATGAGACCCAGGCTCACCTGCTAATGCCTTGATGGCCACATGAGTGCAATCTATTACACCCTGGATTGGGGGAGCCCAGCTATCGCAATGAAGCCTCGTGCTCTCTCCACCTGGATTGCTTCATCAGTCCAAAAGTGGATGAATATGTGGACGTGTCTAAAGATAGCACCAGTCACTTGCTTGACACGTGTGTGCAGCTCATTGAGAAACACTGCACAGATCACCCACTGAGCCCTGAAAAGAACCAGAGGCATAGAAGCTGAGGGTCACTGTGACCTTCAAAGCCACCGGCATGGGGTGTCCACTCACGCAGTTGGAGGCGATTTCCAGACCTATCATATGACATATTGCTGTCACTGTGTCCCTGGAGAGGCGGAGCCTCCTGCAGCCTGGACCTTGGACATCTGGAGGTAGTTGGACCGCTGCCTGAATACTCTAGACGCTGGGTGGTGGTGTCTTCAGCCTCCCTGTTGGCCCTGCACCAACTGAGCCCGTGCCGCTCCTCTTAAAGGTCTGTCCCTGGGACGCTGCCTGCGCCCATCTGGCCTCCTCTCCCTCCTGGCCCTCTCTTCCTCTTCAGAGGAGGTTCCACTGGCAGAATAAGCTATCCCCATTAGATGGGATGCAGAGGAACAGTGCCTTGAAAATGAAGGAATGCTGTGCTGCAATACTCAAGGAAACCTTCCAGGGAAGATGAGGATTCGAGATGCTGAAAGGCAGACTTGACAATCTAATGCAATGCCTTGAATTGTCCCAGAGTGGACAACTCTACTCACACAGCAAAGAACTGGCAATGACAGAGAAAGTGCTGCTGCTCCGGGGGCTTTTTATCCCACCTGTGGATGAGGAAATGATAAAAACTTGAATTTTACCCACCAAAACAGAGACGAGCCCATTTTATATTGCCCATGTGATGAGCTAAAAATCACACGGGCAATGTAAAATCGCAGGCAATTGGCTTTTTAATGGCCTTAATTGGCCTTTTAATTGTCGGCAGGTGCCTGCCGACCTCAATATTGCATGTGTGCGTGATGACGTTGGGACGCTCGCCCGTTGTCTTTTCGCACAGCTTTACATGCGTTCGGGTCAGCCACATGCCCAACCTCGGAACACAAAATCCTGGCCATTGTCTCGGTGATCCACCTTTGCAAGGAAGAGTAATCTACAGTTGTGTTGAGCCCTGAGGCACTTTAGGTCTGTGTGTAAAGCTCTAAAATTATCCATTTTTCTCTGAGACAGAAGATAATCAATCCTCTAAGGAGTCTTCAGCATAGTCTAGATAAGGCTGGGAAATGTCACAAGGCTTCAAAATGACTCATGCCAGCTGTCAGTGCCTAAAAGTCACCTGGAGGTTTTTTAAGGACAAAGTGTGGATTTCGCGGATTGGGGGGGGATGCTAATGACCTTTCCCACTGTAAAATAGCAATCCAGAAAGAAGGGGTAGAGTACTGGCTGAAAGAATTTTCCCCTATTTTCTAGTCCCAATCTGGAGATGTAGCAAGTTTCGGTCTTGGCCCAGACTAGAATTTCAGACCCAGAGGGTGGAATTTTACAGCCCAGTTGTGGCGGGGGCAGAAAATGCCGGGAGGCATTGAAAAATCCATTGACTTTGGGGAGACCAGAAGATTCCACCGGCAGGAGGGGCCATAAAATCCTGCCCTTTAATGACTAACTACTGACTAACTACTAGCGTCATAAAAGTTCATCCATCCAGGCTGACTGTGGTAAAGTTTCTAGGATTTGTCTCACTCTGAAAATCACACTCACCCCATTGGAGTGGGGCCATTAAGGTGTGGAGAGACTAGAGAGGCTAGGATTGTTCTCCTTGGAGCAGAGAAGGTCAAGCAGATTCTCAAGAGAGGTGTTCAAAATTATGGAGGCTTTTGACAGAATCAAAGGGCGAACTATTCCCACTGGCATGAGGGTCAGCAACCATTGCTTAAGATAAATGATATGAGTCTTTGAATATTTTTAAGGCAGAGGTGGATAGATTCTTGGTAAGCAAGGCGGTGATAGGTTAGGCAGGATGCAGATTTGAGGTTACTATCAGATCAGCCATAATCTTATTAATTGGTGGCGCTGGCTCGAGGGGCCGAATAGCCTACTCCTGCTCCTTGTTTGTATAACCAGAGGAGAGATGAGAATTTCTTCACACAGGGAGTTATGGTCTGGAATTCACTTCCTGTAAAGGAGCTGGAAGAAGGTGCAATGGTGACTTTCATAAGAGAATTGGATATATATGTGAAATGTGAACTTTTGGAGGCTATGAAGAAAGATTGCGGGAGTGGGCTAATTGACACCATTTACAAAGAGCCAGCACAGATGCACTGGGCCAGATGGCCTGCCTCTGCATTGCAAAACTCTATGACCACTGGAACATTTGTAAGTTCATTTCTGTCCATTGTTGTACGATCCACCCCCTCTCGGGATGCCTTACCTCCTGGTATATCCAGCCTTGCTTGTTCCGCTATCTCTAAAGTATGAGCAATTTCTAATTGCAGTTTCCCAAATGTGGGTCCTGAGCCCTTGCGGGACCAAGCCAATTGCAATCTTCCCAGCTGGGACCAACTAAGAGGCCACTGCTGGGCCTGCTGTCCAGTTATGGACAGTGAGCTTGTTCTCCATGTTTCTAGCCCAATCAGAAGGCAGGCAGCTCTGCAGCCTCAGCAGTGTCTTGGGGACAGCTGGCTGCTGCTGCAAAAAGAACAAGTCCGCAGTTCCATCTTGAGGCGATCTCGGAAGGCAGGTAAGAAATTTGTCGGTGCTGGAGTAAGGTAGGCAGGACCTGGTGATCAGAGGGAAAACCACTCCAGCTGAGGCATCAGGGGTGTTGGGGTGGCCATTGCCACCAGGAACCCCTCTTTGGGTTGTGGAATCTCCAGAAACCAAATCCCTCTCTGGCAAGCCGTTGGGAGATGTAACTCCATGCAGCTGGTGACCCCCCCCCATGTGGTGGAGGACCGCTCCGCCTTGGGTAAAAGGCCAGCGGCCCAGAAAAATAGCCGTCAATTATATCCGTTGACTTCCTGCCAAATCGCTACTGTTCCCACCACTAGGAAAGTGGACCTGTGGCAAGACTGCCTCAGCGAGCCCTCCAGACATGGTCATCCAACACGGTTCTCTCTGCCTCCTTGCCTGCCAGCTGGGGGCTGGTGAAATCTCAGCCCCAATTCTGCTGATTTTACTCCAGAGTGAAGACGTTCAATCGAGTAACTCCCTAAGTGGACTCACCACCTTCTAAACAAAGATTTTTTGAAACTTTCCTTATCTGAGCTTCTTCCCAAAACCTTGGGTATCAAAAGTATAATCTTTTATACATTGACCATAAAAAGGTCAGAGTCTTTCTTTCCACTGATTTGTTTGGTGGACCAATCAAGGTGCTACTTAAATTGCATCATTACAATTTTGATTAATGCAATACAAACTTATTCGGAACTAGTCATTGGCAAATTTCATCTCATTGTTGAAAGTCAAGCCATTAGAAAACTATTTAATACACTTTCTATTGCTGCGACAGAACAGGATAATTTCAGCCAGGACTTATCTTTCACAAGAATACTCCCAAATAGTTTTTCTTATCTCTTTGGACAACGTATTCTATTCAGTAAATGACAGTGGCAATCTGGACTTTATAGTTCAAGCATTAGGAACATTTGTTAATTCTAAGAGTTCTTTGTTCTTGTGAGTGCCTACAGACTTTCTCAGATTTCTTAGCATTCAAACTTCGGGTTTTCCCAGAACTAAATAATGTAATTTAAAAGATTATTATTTTTTATTTATTAGTAAGTGTTTGTTGACTGTTGATTGAGAATTTCTCTACCTCCCATTTTATAAACCAACCTACCATTAACTTACATTTTTAAATGTGCTTGCAGATCCAGCCATTGCTTATGAAGTTCAGAGGTCATACTCTTGCAAGCTGAGAGTCAAGCTTAACCCAATGGGTGCAATTTTCCATGCCTGCTGGCATCGGGCGTGTTCTGTGGCGTGACTGGGGCAATATGGCGAGTAGGTCAAAAGTCGGTTTCATGATATCGTGAAAGCAGTTTGCGATCATCCTCTTAGCCTGTCGATGGTGGACCACGTTCCCCGCCATCGGATGTCGGAAACCTCATTGTAATATATCAGCATGTCATTATATGGCCAGCCCAACGGACTCGCTCCCCCGCCGCTGGATCGTTCGCCCACGTCGGTAGGAAAATACATTGATACAGGACACGTCTTGACAAGTGTGATGTGCAGAAGTCGGGACTTACCGCCAAGGCCTTCCTCACATCGCGGACATCCGAGCAGCAGAAGATGCTGGAGCCCAACAGCAATGAGACCCTGGAGGAACATCTGTGGTATGCCGGGTGGATTCTCACGGACATGACTCCGCCGCGAAGCAGCTCACGGCAATTGGAAAGTCACCGTTGATGCTCACAATGGATGATGGTCGAACGGGTGGGAGAGGAAGGTCTAGGATCGATTGGGAGAGGAAGAGGTGTTGGGGGGGGGTGAGGTTGGGAGGGGAGAACGAAGGTGTCGGGGTGTAAGGTTAGGAGGGAGGAAATGGAGGTGTCGGGAGGTGAGGTTGGGACGTAGGAAATGAAGGTGTCGGGATGGCAGGGAATATGGGGGTGGAGGGGGTAACAGAGAAGATGGCAACTGGGGTGATAGGTGAAAGGGGGGGGGGTGGAAGGTATAAGTGAAGGAGTTCTGAGGAGGGGAAGGAATGTGGAGAGGGGAGGGAGGCAGAGGGAGGAAGGAGTGCAGAGAAGGAATGGGAGTAAGGTTGGAGATAGAATAAGGGTGGAGAAAGGAGTCGGATAGGAGGAAGGAGTAAAGCTGGAGGAAGAAGTGAGGCCGGAGGAAGAGGTAAGGCTGGAGGTAGGAGTCAGGAGCGGGTAAGGACTAAAGGTGGCAGGAGTAAGGATGTCTGAAGGAGTCAGGAAGGAGGAAGGAGTAAGGCTGGAGGAAGAAGTGAGGCTGAAAGAAGATATAAGGCTAGGAGTGAGGAGGGGGGAAGGACTAAGGATGGTGGAAGAAGTACATGTGTCTGAAGGAGTCAGGAAGTAGGAGGGACTTAGCGGGATCGGGAGTCCGGGGGGGTTGGGAGGTTTAAGGGAGGGGAAGGAGTTCTGGAGGGGAAGGGATTCCGGGGGGAATGGCCCAGGATGGAGGGAAGGGTTCCAGGGGGGAAAGGGGTTCGGAGGGGGGAAAGGGGTTCCGGGTGGGAAGGGGTCCAGTGGTGGAGATGTCCAGGTAAAGATGCAAGGGTGGGTCTGATGGGTCCTCCTGGAGAGCCGTCTGAGGGCGGGTGTGTTATGAGGGAATGGTGAGGATGACTGAGAGCAGAATGAGGAGTTAGGGTGGGAGGGTCAGGGCTCGATTGTAGCGTTAGAAGGGACGGTGAGGGTGGTTGGTAGGGACTTGGAGGCAGACACGGACCCTGGGAGTGGTGAAGAGGAAATTGGTGAGGTTAATGTGCATCGGGGTAGGATTTTCGGGAAAATTCACCAGGACATCCCCGCAGGAAAAGGGTTGCGGCTGGTAGGTCACAGATTGGAGGTGGAAGGTGATGCTGTGGGGGGTCAACCGTGATGGGGGAATTGAAATGGGTGATTGGGGAAGGGTAAAGGATGGGGCAGTGAAAGTAAAACTGAATTAGCACCATGCTGTCCAAATTGAAAGTGGAACAAGAGTCATGGTGGGAAAGATCAGGTGCTGCATGGGAATGTGAAATGTGGGTGGGCGGAGATGTAGGTCAGCTCAGATGGACAACTGAAAGCGATTCCTAGAGGGTAACATTGAAAATGCTCAGGACATTGAGACGAGTGTTATATGGAAAGGATCCACTTGCATGGGGGAATGCTTGCATGAGGCTTCAAAAGGCCCTGCCACACACACACAAATATCCCTCCAGAATCACTCATAGGCCAGCTGCTCTCTCTGCGGTAACAAGGGTCAAGGTTAAGGGGCCCATAGGCAAAGAGGACTCAGAGAGAGTGGACAATCTTTGAGATTCCTGAGAGGATAACCCAGGGTGTCCAGCTGCCGCTCCTCCTCCCTTCAGGTGCTCGGGGCCTCTGCCTGACTCCTTGAGGGGAAGGAGCACCTGGAGGGACATCGAGTTGCCCTGTTTCCCTCTTGCATTGCCACTGCAGGAACTCCCCCATGGTTCCCGTGATGGAGTGCTGATCTGTGCGCATCTCCACATTCTGCTGGACCAGGGTCTCCATGGCATCTGCCATCCTCCCCATGGAGACCTTCATACGCACACATGTGGGCACCACTTCATCAGAGAGCAGGCAGATGCACTCCTCCAATTCACATGCCACCCTGTTAAGGGCTTCCAACAGCTCTGCCTGATGTTCCCCTGCTTTCTGCTGACTCTCCGGGATGAGTTGGAAGGCCTAATCCAGAGGTTTGTCAGCTGACTCGGACCTCACAGATGCCTCTTCCCCAGCAGTTCTCCGAGTGCCAGGGAGCTCAACTGAACCTGCCTCTCTTGCTGTGGACATGTGTCCATGCAGTGGCCACCAGATTGTGAACCCGAGCCTGCTCTACATCCAGGTCCCACTGAGGTTTGTGCCTCTGCCCTGGTGCAGGGTGTGGGTAAGCGCTGTGATGGGTCTTCCAGGCTGCTTATTTCCAGCTCTTCAATGGAGGGGTTGTCCTCTTTGCTGGAGGTGAGGACGTGGATGGAGCTGAGGGACTGGCTGGCTGAGGGTGTCGGTTGCTTGGCAGAGCTCCCTGTGAACCAAAGTAGAGACAATTAATGTATGGCAGCCCAGTCAAAATCAGGAAAGAGAGAATTCACATTTGCGTTGTGAGAGGGATGATGTGGTGCAGGATCCTCACGTGGGTATTCACTGCCAATCTCACTGTCACCACAGACAGGGTCCGTGTCCTCACCAGTCAGCTCGATGGCACATTCCTCAAAGTGAGTGAGGGGCTTAATGTGGGCTATTCCACCCCCCGGTTTGGGACCCCTTCCTGCTGATGTGAGCTGGCATGTCCTTCATGGAAACAGATGGACAGAATATGAGCAGGACACATGAGACTGTGTGGAATGTTTGTGTGGGGAGCAGAGCCACGAACAGGATGAGGATGCAATCTCGAGAGGATATGGGCCTGATGGAGATGTAAGGGTGTGTGTGAGAGTTAGTGCTGTTGCCCCTTGAGGTGTGAGATCCCTGTGGATGTGTGATGGGTTTGTGAGTGTGGGAGTTGAGAGTGATGAGAAGAGTGACTTACCCTGGCGGATCAGAGGAGACCATTCATCCTCCTGCAGCAGTGGGTGGCTGTCCATTTTGCAGGGCATTGGCGTTGACCACTGCTGCCACCACCTCCCATGCTGGATTGGTGATGCAGTTGCCCTTCCTGTGGCCAGCACGGGGGGGTAGAAGACATCATGACAGGCCTCCACAGCATCCAAAAGGCACTCAAGGGATGCATCACTAAAACTAGGGGCTCCAGTCTTTTTGACTTTCGAGGCCACGTCTTCTGTGCAGCTGTCGTGGGCTGGAAGCACCGAGAGGTGTGCGCACGGCTGGACCTTAAACATGGCGCCCGGCGTGATGAAGCGGTGAGGCAATGGCGTTGGCGAGTGAATGACAGCCTGCCCGCCATGGAAACGGTGTGTTTCCTGGGAATGCATAATTAATGCGGTGGGTTTGGGACAATACAGCGTGGAAACCACCATTGCAGCCAACGGGAGAAACATCATTTTATCCGCCCACTACCACACTTAGTGCAAATCTGGGATGACTCCACCCTAAGTGTCCACTTGGTATTCGTTAGGTGGCCAATTGAAAAGCTAGGGGAATGGAGAGGGGGAGTCAGAGATGGGGGGGAGCTTACCCACCTGAAACTCATAACTTTCCCAAAGTAACTGATTTTTAACCTGCAGAGTTCTACAGGTGGATAAATAGCCCACCTGAAGCAGCTGGGAGTTTCATGACTTTATGAAAACCAGGGTTTGATGAAAGGACCCCGGCTGCTTTTTAACTGGGGCCTGAGCAGGAACATTTTTCTTGTTTGGAATGCTGACTCCTTTTGGTGTGTTGCTACTAACTTCTGATATATTGTGAGTCTAGACAGTGAATGGTAATGGGAGAGATGACCATTGGGAGGCATCACACACCCAATTCTGTCCTAACTTGAGACACATACATCTCACTTTCTAGTAGGGGCTACTGGACTGGATAGCTATCAGGAGCTACAAATGTATTTTTCCCTCGCTTGTAGGATCTGAGGACAATTGTAAAAGCAAATACCATCTCACCTAGATCAGCCAACTTCACCCAAACTACAATCAAATACAGAATCATCCAGGTCCTTATGACCTGGCTTCAGATTGAACTGTGCATTTACCAGCTGAACCATTGAAGAAAATTTTTTAATACCATCTCCTATTGTTGCATGAAATGGATGCTTGTGGTGGTGATATGTTTACGTAAGAGTGGCATATTGACCTGCAAGGTTGACAAGCTCTCTTGCATTTTTTGCATTGAATTTTGTCTGATACTATGGGATTTATTAACTGCCGCTGAGTATCTCAAAGGATTTGCTGTATCTGTTGAATTGTTTTCACTGTTTGAGGATTGTCTGTCTCTTCTGGAATTTGTAATTCATCTGTTCCCTGTGGTCCTTGTTGCTGGAGAGCTTCTGTTTCTGAGAATAATATTTATTCCAGTTCTTCTGGATCGCAGTCAATTTAATTTTGGAAATATGTCTGAATATTTTTGGTTTGAATGATAAACACTGAGGTAATCTCCCTTTTCATAATAGTCTTAACCAGAAACAGAAATTATTTTTCATCCTGTATTCTGTGACTCCTACCATGTTTTCCATTTGTGAAGGCTTAAGGGTAATGCTCAAAGTTCATGTTACAGTTCACCTACTGACTATGCTCAAGAATGTTGCAGGGCATTGTTTAAAGTTATCATGAGCAAGGTTAGTTTAAATATCAGCTAGTGTTGTACATGTGCAAGTGCACTGTATGTTGCCTACTTTTAGGAATGACAGATAGCAATTTAAGAAATAATCTTTTGCAAATCTACCATCAATATGGCACTCAATCTCAGCAACTAGTGTCAGGTCAATTATAGCATACAGCCCGTGTATATGGTATAAAATATTGTAGTCAGGGGAGTTGTGTGTCACTCGACTAGTACATTATCTTATCACCCTGCAATGTGAGTTTGTATTAGATTTATGGGATGATCTTTCTTTGCTAGACTCCCATTGAAATGAGTTGGACAGTCTCAACCCAATCCTCACAGTAAAAACATGCTCACAACTCCATGTGAATTAACACCGTATTAGTAATCAGAAATAGAATGAGGTTGGTTTGTGCACATAATGAAAATGACACAGCACTGCATTGGTGCTCATCTGAGATTGGGATTAGACATATTAATGGCATAAGGTAAAGATAGCATCACTCTTCTAGAACTGACATGCCAGTGGATGCACAAATTGGAGATGTTTTCCACTCCCTGGTATTACCTAGATCATTTATCTTAAATAGGCACTGTCTTCATTAAAAAGCAAACATTTTTAATGTTTAACCATTTGGCAGTACAGGATTTGAGCATTGCTGAAAAAAGTTATATGTTGAAGCTTTTTGTCTTGAACTCATCAGGACATTTCGCAAGAATACCAATGTAAGGGAAAACAACAACTTATACTGTATGAGAAGAGAGTGCTGATTGGTTGGCATGTGGACTCTAATTGTAGAGGCATAGCCTTGGAGAATGCGCCAATTGATGATGACTGACAGTTAACTGCTGAGCATTGTTTGAAATTTAAACAAGACAGCTTGACATTGATTGGTCAAGGAATTCCCCTGAGGAAGTGTCAGTGAATGGCTGGCACTTATTTTCTTTATCTGAAACAGGTGCAATGCGTGTACATGACTTTTCTGTCAGAAAAGAATGGGGTCCTGTGTATTAATATATGTAGCTTCCAGTACACGCAACGTGCCATACTGCGAGCCTGACTGGCAATCTTAAATTGGGTGCCAGTGTAATTTTTAGCACATTGAGGATTATTTAACAAATGTTGTCCAATTGCGGAATGACATCAAATGTTGGAAACTGTTTTGATTTTGCAAACACGGATTGGTTGGGTATGATATGTACCTTGCCTGTTGTGAACAACAGCTTGGAATGCTCTTTGATATGATCTGCCAATCTTTGGGCATGCAGCCTACAAACCTAACATCGCACTGGCACTGAAATTCATTTACCAGGCTATTCATTTGTGCGATAGGCAGAGCACCTTTTTGGCTTGAAGGCAGCATCCTGTTAATGACGAATACCACTCATGTTGCTATTGAGCAGCATGAAACAGTTTTGAGCAAGTTTTCCACATACACGGTGAAGGATTCCTTCACATTTGTGAAGGCCATAAAGGACATGCACATCAATAGCAATGCCATGTCCATGTGCTTATTTCACAGTGCTAGCTTTTTCACTAATTTTCCACTTAAGGAAGCCATTATATTTGTGCTGCAGCACTATATCATGACAATCTAGACCCACCACCATTGCATGAATCAGTTTGCATTGAACTTAAAAACTCGGCAACTCATGCAGTTGAGTTCAGTTTTAATGACACCATATATGCCCAAATGGATGGTGTTACCATGCAGTCCCCTCTAGGCCCAGCTCTCACAAACATCTTTGTCGGGCTCTACGAGAAACGTGCCTTTGATGGAATGAGACCTAACTTCCTATCCCTCACCTATTTCCAATTTGTGGATGATACATTTTCTATATTTAAACCCACAGCTGCTAATTTCCTTAGATATCTTAGTGGGCTCCATCCTGCGCTCAAATTCACCTTTGAAATGGGGCAGCCAAGTGAACTCCCTTTCCTTAATGTACTAGTTGAGAAATCTGCTGGGGGTTCTCTACCACGGTCTACCACAAGCCTACCTTCACTGGTCATTATACGTATCGGGATTCTTACAGTTCCACAGGCTATAAGATTGGTTTTATCAGCAACCTTGTAAATAGGGCCCGAGCTATTTGCTCACCATGCAAGCTTGATGCTGAAATAAGCTATCAAGGGCATCCTGTGGAATAATGGCTACCCTGATTAGATTAATTTACGCTGTACATCACATAAACTCATAAACAGGCCTAAGGCCATCCTTTTGGCCCTGAAAAGTGCCCAGACAATCTCAGATCACTCTGGAAAGGCAAGGCATCTCAAAAATCTGAGTATCAGGTGAAGCTAGCTGTTTGATGTTGCTACTATGTAGTAGGACAAGTGGTATTCATCACTAACAGGATGCTGCCATCAAGCCAAAAAGATGTTCTGCCTATCATACAAATGGATAATGTGGTATATGAATTTCAGTGCCAGTGTGATGTTAGGTATGTAGGCTATGCACTCCAAAGAATGGTGTATCATATCAAACAATATTTGCTAAATAATCCTCAGTGTGCTAAGAATTATGCTGACAACCAATTTAAAATTGCCTACCAGGCTCGCAATTTGACACATTTGCATGTCCTGGAAGCTACATATGTTAATACACAGGGCCCTGTACTTTGCAGACAGAAAGAACACGTACACACATTGCACCTGTTTCAGCTAAACAAAATAAGTGACAGCCATTCGCTGATTCATTCCTCAGGGCAATACCTTGACCAATCAGGGTCAAGCTGACTGGTTTAAATTTCAAACAATGAGTGGCAGTTAACTGTGAGTCACCATCAATTAGGCATAATTGCTCTGGAGAGACTGCAGATGAGATTTACAATAATGTTGCCAGCACTTGAAAATTTCAGCTAAGAGGAGAGATTAGATAGGCTAGGTTTACTTTCCTTAGAACAGAGGAGGCCAAGGGGTGACCTAATTGAGATGTACAACATTATGAGGAGCCTAGATAGGGTAGACAGGGAATGCTTGTTTCCCCTGGCTGAGGGGGCAATTACAAAGGGGCATAAATTTAAGGTGATTAGTAGAAGGATTAGAGGGGACTTGAGCAAAAGCTTTTTCCCCAGAGGGTGGCAGGTGTCTGGAATTCACTGCCTAAATTGCTGGTTGAGGCTGAAATGCTTAACTCATTTAAAAAGGTACCTGGATCAGCATCTTAAATTCTATAACATACAAGGCTATGGACCAAGTGCTGGAAAGTGGGATTAAAATAAGCGTCAAGTTTATTTTTCTCTTTTTTGGCCGGCACAGATACATTGAGCTGAATGGCCTCTTTCTGCACCGTAACCTTTCTATGGTTCTATGGTGCATTCTCCATTGCAATGCCTCGACAAATCAGAGTCCACTTGCCAACCAATAAGCACTCTCCTCTCATACAGTATAAATTGTTGTTTTCCCTTATATTGGTATTCTTGTGAATTGTCCTGATGAGTGCAAAATGAGAACCTTCGGCATGTTTCTTTCTTCAGCAATACACATTTTGGGCAGAATTTTGCCCTTGACGGGCGGGTTGGCCCGACCAACTCGATGGTGGGTGGGCAGCCAATCCCCGCTGCCGAAACAGGCCCTGCTGGCATTATAAGTGGGCGGTCCAATTAAGGCCTGCCCAGCGTGATGCCCGACGGGAAGCGCTAAGCGCTTCCTGTGCGGGCGGGGGGGGGGTGGGTTCCCCAAATGCGAGAGTGTGCTCTTTCACGCATGGGCGCAAAAGAGCGCACATCTCCCTGAGGCTAAGTGCTGCCTCAGGGAGATGGCTGAAAGTTTTTGAAACTTTAAAAATAGAAAAATAAAAAAATCATTAACATGTCCCCCTCATGTGACAACGTGATGGGACATGTTAATAAATATCACCAAAACTTTATTGAAGTTTTTAAAAACCGACATGAAAATTCATCCTGCCAGTGGATGAGGTTTCATGTTTTTTCAGAAGCCCACCGGGGCTCCTGGCCTGCCCGCCAGCCTTAAGGTTGGATGGACAGGGGTCTTTAATTGTTTTAACTATCCTGTCAATGACCTCAATTGGCCATTAACAGGTTGGCGGGCGGACAGCTGATTTCGCTGTGCCACTGCCTTCCTGAATATTTAAATGGGGCATGATGACGTCAGGGATTCCCCCCAATGTCATCCCGCGTCATTTTCGCAAGGGCGAGTGGATTCCGACCCCAACACGCCGACGGAAAAATTCAGCCCTTTAAGTTGTTTGTAAACACATAATACAAATGTCTATAAATGCATCACAAACTGGCTATTGTGACATTGTGGACATTTTTGTTTTTATCTCAAAGTTTTGATATAGCTAAAATTTGCATCTCTGCATAAAATTCAAAATCCTCATTAGAGATGACGGGGTGATCTTCCACAGGAGTTATCCTTGGGTGAATCTTGCATGAGTTGAAACTTCCACCTGTCTCATACTTACCGAGACCTGATCCTATTTTCCCAAGACTATGAGCATTTGAATATTTTAGATGAGCACTGAGGCCCATTACTCAAACATTGGTAGTGAGGAGGAGGATAAAAATCAATGAGGCACCTTACAGTAGCATAATTGGGTCTGCAGTCCCGGCCCAATCATATTAAAGTCTATCACGGCATTGAAAATAGCTTTTGGTAATGGATTTGATTGCTCTATGATGAAACATTTTGTTGAAACCAACTGTTAAAATTGAAATCCTTCTCTTAGTGCCTCAGAAATGGTTAACACCAGCAGCATAGAGGCGTTCCTTGTTTAGGCTGTTGCTCAGGCACATTAATGGGCAATACATTGTATAATGTATGTCCATAATTTAACTTTCATTATAATATGTTTACAAATTTGGGTGTTGTAAGCAGTTCAATTCTGACACCATAAGTTTGCAATGTTGCTCTATCAACACAAAGAATGGGCCAATTTTAACCTACAGGTGGGTTTAAGTCAGGTGGGGAGCTTAAATTCTGAAACATTCGTCTCCCGTCCTAAACCTACCACCAACCTGCCTCTTTCTAGCTCTAACTGTGGCCAGAAGGTTGGTGGCCAGTCAACCCACTCCAAGGTCAGAATTTTAAATTGTTATTCTGATTTTTAACATCATCAAGGTGGGGACTTGGTAGATTGAGACTTTTTTTTTTACAAACCTCCTAGATCCAGGAGTCTACCTGAGAAGCTGATGTTATCAGGCACCAACCACTCCAAGTGCATCCTCGAGGCCTGTGATCTGACAATGGAGCCCCCGATTTCCCTCCACAACCAGGCCCCCCTCAATCTCCCTCCACCACTAGGCACACTCTTATCTCCCTCCACAACCAGGCTCCGTAATTCCATCCAAACATGAGACCAACAATCTACCCTCATCAAGAGGCTTCTGATTCTATCACAAGGCCCCCAACATCCCACACTCTGTCATCCAATTGCCCTGCACCACGCGGTCTCAGATTCCAACATACAGTTTCCATACCTCCCACCACCAACACTCTGATCTCACCATGAGGCCTCCTGCACTACCACACAGCCCTCTGTTCCCACCCCCCACAACCACCACCAGGCCCCGAAAGCCCCCATGCAGTACCTGTACTTGGTTCAACTTTATTCACTGCTTATGGTGTGATCTCCTCTATAATGGGGAGACCAAACCCAGACCCAGTGACCACATTGCCAAGCATCTCTGCTCAGTCTGCAAGCTGTGACCCTGAGTTCCCGCTTGCTTCTCATTTTAATTCTCCAACCATGCACACTTTGATCTCTCCATCTTCAGCTTCCTACACTGTTTTAATGATGCTCAGGAACACAATTTCATCTTTTGATTGAAGCACTTTACAAACTTCTAACTCAGTATTAAGGTCAACATTTTGAGAGTACAACCATTGCTCCCATTTTTCAGACCATTGTTACTGTCATTTCATTCTGCTTTTGTCATTTTCAGCTCTTCCAGACCCATCTTTTGTTTCTTTTATTGTCCCATTGTCACAGGCTTTTTTAAAATATTCATTCATCAGATATAGACCGTGCTGCAAGACCAGCAATTATTGTCCATCCCTAATTTCACTTGTGAATGTGGTGGTGAGTGACCTTCTTGAACTGTTCCTGTCCATGTGGTGAGGTACTTCCACAGTGCTGCTGGAAAGAGAATTCCAGGTTTTAGACCCAGTGACAGTGAAGGAATGACGAAATAGTTCCAAGTCAGGATGGACCGTGGCTTGGAGAGGAACTCGCAGATGCTAGTGCTTCTATGCATCTGCTGCCTTTGTCCTTTTAAATGGTAGAGGTTGTGCATTTGGGAGGTGCTGTCGATTGAGCAATGGCTAGTTGCTGCAGTGCATCTTGTAGATGGTACACACTGCTACTGTTGTGTGCCAGAGGTGGAGGGAATGAATATTTAAGGTGGTGCATGAGGTGCCGATCAAATGGGTTGCTTTGTCCTTGATGGTGTTAAGCTTCTTGAGTATCATTCGAGCTGCACACAATCAGGCAAGTGAAGAGCATTCTATTACACCCCTGACTCGTGCCTTGTAGATGGTGGACAGGCATTGGGGAGGCAGGAGATGAGTTACTCACCACAGAACTCCCAAACTCTGATCTGCTCTTGTAGCCACGGTATTTATATGGCTGGTCCACTTCAGTTTCTGGTCAATGATAACTCCAGGATATTGATGATGGGACATTCAATAATAGTAATGCCATTGAATGTCCAGGGGAGATGGTTAGATTCTCTCTTGTTGGAGATTGTCATTACCTGGTACTTGTGTAATGTAAATGTCATTTGCCACTGATCAGCCCAAGCCTGAATGTTGTCCAGATCTTGCTGCATGCAGCGATGGACAGCTTCAGTATCTGAATACAAATGGTACTGAACATTGTACAATCATAGGCTTCTGATCTTAAGATGGAGACAAGGTGATTGATGACATAGCTAAAGATGATTAAGATTAGGATACTAACTACCTTGAGGAACTACTGCAGTGATATCTGGGGGATGAGATGATTAGCCTCCAACAACCACAACCATCTTCCTTTGTGCTAGGTTTGACTCCAGCCAGTGGAGAGTTTTCCCCCTGATTTCCATTGACTTCAATTTTGCTAGGGGTCTTTGATGTCATGCTCAGTCAAATATTGCCTTGATGTCAAGGGCAGTCTCACCTCATCTCTGGAATTCAGCTCTTTTGTCCATGTTTGGGCCAAGCTGTAATAAAGTATGGAACTGAGTGGCCCTGCACCATCAATCACCCTTTTGTTATTTAATGATTCCTTCCTTCCACCTTATTATAGATATTCCTTTTTGGTCGTTTTCCTCCCCCTTTCCTATCTCTGTACTTGTTTAAAACCTATCACATGTCTAACTTTTCCAGTTCCGATGAAAGGCTTGAAGCCCTAAAACACAAAGAATGACCAATTTTAACCATTTCAGCATTTCTAGCTATACTACAAATCCACTAGCTATATACCAGTAAAAAGAAACCAGAAACTTTAATCATACGAAACTGAACAAAGCCCCAACCCTTCATATATATATATATATATATATATATATTACAGTGATATATTATACACCAACATAAATTTTGATGGCAAATGTGGAAGCGAAGTCTGGAGGTGGGGGAGTGAGTAAAACAGAATCCCATCAAATTTTCCATCTCTGCCTGTCTAGGCTGTGATGTTTTTAATAGCATGAATTGAGAGAAAATTTGACCTCAAGTTGTCCACAGCAACCAGGGCAGGTTGATTAATTTAGAAATTAGGATGCATGGGCTTTGTTCCAGTGCAAATTGAATTGTGCATGCTCAGAACTCAGACAACATGTGTGCACCTGCGCATTAATAATCTACGCAGTGATTCCTGCTGATGTGGCTTTGAGCATGGAAGATTGACAAACTCAACTTCACAGATCTTTTGACTGAATAACTGCCAGTAGATTCTCCATAATATATCATTCCAGCAGCAAATCTTAAACTCTGGGTGAACTTTGATTTACAGTAGCCACCTAGTATATCATGTCTGAAAGAAACGACAAAGTGGGCCGTCCAGAAGTACGGCTATTTACAAATCCATAAGAAGTAAGTCCTAAAAAGGAGTGTTTTAATCTTATGGTCTGATTCCAAATATATTAATCCAGAATTTCCACAGGGGTTCTCCCAACCTCCTATTGGCAGAATTGGAAGCTATTTATGCATTGTTCCTGGGATTAGCTCCAAGAAGGGATTGAAGTCATGAATTACAGCCCTCGTGTTTGTCCTTGGTATATAGAGATCATTTGGATTTGTATAAAGCAATATCAAAATTCGTTGATGACACCAAAGTAGAGAGCTTGTCAAACATCATGAAAGACCATTAAAGACTTCAGGTTGGGATTTTGAATGTTTCTGGTAATGAAATGGGCAGGCAGATGGCAGATACAATTTAATGTGTGGAAGGATAATTAAATTTTAGGGAGAGGGAAACAAGAAAATGAGCATATACTCATGGGAAAGATGCTGAAGGCTATGGATGAACTGTAAGACTCATAAGTTCAAATGTAAAATTCATTGGAAGAGAAAGTACGGATGCATGTGGATAAAGCTATAAAGTGCTATTAATTGTAAATTATTGTACAAGCAATGCTTTTGTTAGAGTACTGCATGTAGTTTTGAATGCTTCAGTATAGAAAGCCATTGAGACTATATATATTTATTCATATGAATTCACACACGGAATTATAGCATAAGGAAAAAATTGACACACTGGGAATATTTTCACGAGAGCAGAGAAATCTAAGAGGTGATTTAATAATGGGTTTTAAAATTATGAATCTAGCAAAAGACCTGCCACAGACACCAGCACTCCTCCTCCATCATCTTCTTCAACTTCGTCTTCGTTGTCTTCTTCCCAGTATTGTTCAATAGAGTATGGTGTGTTACTGAAGAGACAAACAGATGCTCCAGGTAACTCCTGTCATCAGTTGTCATCCCAGACCTCAGTGTTTCCTCATCATGTATACAATGGACATGTCACTGCCAAGCTTTTTTTTTTGTATTTCAAAATGCTGTGCCACATCCCAAGCTTACTGATTATTAGCTGCTTAATCAAGGTGAATGGTTTTGGTAAATATGTGCCAAATATGAAGCCCCCATCCACAGTGTTCAGAAATAGATTGGCATTCTCCTTCCACTCTCCTTGTAATAATTGTCCCTTTTTGTCACAAATTCACTTCATATTGTGGTTAGTCCTGGATCCTTACATGGGTTAGTGAAATGTCTCCAACCTCTAAGCCATGAAGGAGAACTACAGCTTTTGTAGCCCGAGAAAATCAATTGAAAACTGCTTTGCAATGTTATTTTTACATTACAATGTCATACCAAGGGAAATTTGATTTTGATTTCCGCTGACATTTTTTCACACAGTATTATGAAGCATTTTAATTCCTTCACAGTGAATCTGCTGGAGGGAAGGACAGCTGGAGCCCAATCCCAGAAGTCAGCAATCACTTTGTGTGAAGGCAGTGAATACTTAACTGCAACTTATAAAAGGACATAGAGGATATTCATTGCCAGCAATATGAAGTGATAAATATCTCCAACAGTGAACTTGACTGGATAACTCATGTGTTACCAAACATTGGTTGATAGCAGGTACCTCGCCAATATTACATCCATGATGCATTCTATTTATAAAACCAGTGGTAGTTTAAAAAGAGACTTTTAATAAATATTTTGTAGATTTTTCTTTAATTGACCAAGGAAAATGGGTTGCACTGCTTTGTAACGCTCCTTTGTTCTGACAATGTCAAAGCTGGTGTTCAAACACATTTGGTAAATTGCACTATCGGGGACTAGCTGTTAATCCGTCACAAGAAAGGCTATTATGCACGTCTGTATGAGACCTTGCCTATTTGTTCTCCTTTGCATTAATACACCAGAATAAGGCTTGCAATCTCAACATGATAAAATTTCCTCCATCTTGCCACCTTAAGTATTGTCCTGTACCACAAAGAATAACTGCAATCAGAAGCCGTGCATTTGGAGATGGAGTTCATCTTTTTAAATTATTACGTTAAGAAAATTAAAAACGACGTACTAGTTTACTTATAATTCTTACCAGTCTGTCCCACTCCTCTCTGCAAAATTAATACTTCATTGAAATTGGTTAACTCAGCATAGGCCTTGGATTGAATTTGGGACCTTCCTGGTTTGTGTGGCTCAGAGACAGATCTTGGTGTCAAGATGATTAAGAAGAAACAGTTTTGTTATTAATAAAGGAAAAGACTTAGCCCAGCGATTTCTGTCAACATTCGACAAGGGTTCATTAGATTCATTAAGTTTTTATTTCAGCCGCAATGGCGGGTTTTGGCTCTGTATTGTCCTATTCCTGGCGCGTCCTGCATCATTAGTAACACATTCCCGGGAAACATGCTGGGTCATTGGCAGGGCAGCCTCCGATTCGCCCGCCCTGACGTCACCTCAGGCCTTCAGTAATCTGGACGCCATATTTAAAGGGCACCCCGGCAGAGAGCTAGCTGCTGCAAAGTCATGGCTGCCAAAGAGAGGGAACATACTGCCCCCAAATTTAGCGACACCTTCCTCAGGTGCCCACTGGATGCAGTGGAGGCCCGCTGTGAAGTCCTCTACCCCCCACTCTGACTGAAGACCATCAAGCAAGGTAACAAGTCCAGCATGGAGGTGGTGGCAGTGGTGGCCAGTGCCAGCACACTGCAAAAGAGGATAACCACTTAGTGCCAAAGAGGATGAATGATCTCCTCCATTCCGCCAGGGTAAGTCACTTTTCTCATAACTCTCAATTCATACACTCACAGATCCATCACACATCTACAGGGGTCTCATTCACTGCCAGTTCAAGGGCCATCACCATTCACTGTCTCACACACACCTTCACCTGCTCTGCGGATTGTGTCCATATCTCATCAATGGCACCACTCACCACCCACACATGCCAGGCATCCTTCTCACCTGGCCTGACAGGCGTCCTGCTTACACTCTCACCATCTGTCTTCATGCAGGACAAGCTGGCGCACAACAAAAGGGAGAGGTCACAGACCAGTGGAGGAATGCTCAACCTCACGGTCCTCACTGGAAAATAGAGTCATCCAGCTGCCCAATCACGACCTGGACCGTTCCTGTGCTGACGGCGAGATCGGCAGTGCTCAAACAAGTGAGAATCCAGCCGTGCAACATCCATCAGACAACCATGCTGTGAGGGAGTTGTCCTGTTGCGCAGTCCCCTGCCGTGCAATAATCATCTTTCCTTGCTTTCGCAGACACATCTGGGAAACAGCCGAAGGAGTCCATGACCCAAGCCCTTGACTCAAACTCTGAAGACACCTTGGAAGAAGAAACTGATGACATCCTAATTGAAGACCCATCACAGTGCTCACGCAAACCCCACGTCCTGGGGCCATCCACCCAGGTGACTCCAGGAGTGTCCGGCCCATCTGAATCCCCTCTTCCTGTGACCCCAGCAGCTCCAGCTCCACAGGCCAAGGAAGATACCACTGCCACACAGCAGAATCCGAAGGCAGGCCAGGGCCCTCCAGGTCGCGACCCTCCAGAGGACGACCGACAGGGTAGAGCAGTCAGCGGGCTGCCTCCACCTCCGCTTTGTATGTCAGAGGAGCACCAAGACGCAGCAGCAGGGTTATGATGGTTAAGAAGGTGTAGTTGCACAGCCTGGGTGGGGGGGGTTAATCGCTTGTACTTAATGTTAACTATTGTAAATAAACTCCCAAAGATGACCCCTTGCCTAGGGTTCCTTGATCTGATGAGTACTGTTTGTATCACTCAGAGGTCAAACCTCGATTCCTGCACAAGATAAAGGCAGGTGTCCAGGGCCCCTTCCCTATGCAGTGTGCAACCTTCAGACCAAAGTGATGGTCCAGCCTCACAATCCCTGCACACATTACTGATGCCTGCATCTCGATGGTGCTTGTTATTGCTGCCAGAATGTCGTGGGCAGGCATCACAGAGTTCCGTCATTCTTTCTGTGTGCTCTCAGCACCTTTGAGGTGGAGCTGGCCTCCATCTCTTCAGCATGTGTGACCAGTGTCACTGTGCTCCTGAATGCGTTAGGTGCTGAAGGCTGACAAAGGATCAGGTGCATTTTAAGTTTCATGGCTGTGTCTCCATTATATGATTCTGATCACAGAGCACAATCGAGTTGCCATTAGCCACACAGAAGTCAGACATTGACAGAGCCAATGTGAAGATCTATGGAGTGTTCTCACTGCATGTTGTCATTGCTTCTGGAATCTAGCAACTATTAAGGCCTCCACTGCGTCTCCATGACATGAACCTGAGCACTGAGGGTATGTGCGCTGCCATCAGCCACACAGGAGTCAAATGTTCATGGATGCAAGGTGAGGATGTCAGGACTATGCATCTCAACATCATTCTCCATGAATCTTGCGGCTATGAGGACCTCTTGAGCCCACCTGCTGTGACTAGCCGGTGCGATGGCCTCATTGCCAGCATTTGATCATCATAACCCCCTTCGACGCCCTCCTCAGCAGAGGATATGTACAGTTCCTCTCAGGCAGGTCATCCCTCTATTGCAGCGCAAGGTTGTGGAGCTGATGCTGATGTGTGATGCTGATGCACGACACCCTCAGTGGACTGTATTGCAGTGCTCCACTGGACCCTTCGAAGCACGGAACCTCATCTTCAAGATGCCTATCATTTGCTTCACTAAAGTGCCCCGTTATATCGTCTCTCTCTTGCTGTCTGACATCATCGCATGGGTGTCATCAGCCTCATCCTCTGTGAGTAGCCCTTGTCCCCAAGGAGCCAATCCTGCAGCCTCTCTAGGCCCTGGAAGACGTCAGGGATCTGAGACTTGCTAAAGATGCAGGAGTCATGGACACTCCTGGAGATTCGTGCACAGATCTGTAGGATGGGTTTGTGACACAGCAGCTGAACATTCAGCGAGCGGAAGCCTTTGCTGTTGACGTAGTTGACTACTTGTTCCCACGGAGATCTAAACACCATGAGAGTGCAGCGAATGGCACCCTGGATCTGTGGAATACCTGAGATCTGCGCAAATCTCTCTCCACGGATGCTGCCTGACCTGCTGAGTATTTGCAGCATTTTCTCTTTTGCTTTCAGATTTCGAACATTTGCAGCATTTTGCTTGGTCGTAAGTTCAAACCTTACTAGCCCTAAACTCCTGTTCTTGATGAGGAATAAGTACAAACTTTGTAAAGCAGACAGTCATTATAGCCAAAGAAATGTAACATCTGATCAATTCCACACTTTGCAACAGTGCAGGTCCTACAGATCACAGCACCAACTTAACACTGTCAATTGCTGTCAGCCCAGTGCAGAAACAAAATTTCCCTGTCGATTAAACATTACCAACACCTGAATTTGCTCACATGTCTGTAGGTTGAAATTAAATGTGATCTCAAAAGAGTGAATTAATTCAACAAACCACTTAATGCAGTCAACCACATCAATACTGAACCAAATTCTGCTTGTTTCTCATTAGAGTCAAATCCCTGCTGCACTCATAGCTTTAATTGTTTTGAAGGAAGTATCACAAGGGCAACCTTTATTTTTAATTTGCTAAACGTAGTTCTGATTCATTGCTTTCCGGCTAACATTCTTAGAAGATAATGTCAATAAACTGATATTTGAAAGTGAGTGTGCTTGTGCTTTGCTGGCCTTAAAATAGAAATAATAGTAATTGGAGCAGGGAGCAGCAGAAAGCTTGGATTACAAATAGGTATAGCGAAGGAGCCTAGTGAATGAAAACCACTGTACAAACCACACACTGTAGCTGCATTAGAATGTTACTCAATCACAAAACCTGCTATTGATCTATCAAAATTGCTGCTGTTGTTAATCAGAAGGAACAAGAGAGCAATAGGAAATAAAATTTTCAAAGTATTTGTGAAAATCAATACATACATGGACTGAACCTAATGACAATAGCAAATCAAAAGTAGCTACTAGATTTTACAAAGTCTTTAGCACTTCAGCAAGTGGCAAAACAGTCGAGGGTGCGCAAAACTCCTCGCTACTGCCCCACAGAATTCATAGCTTCAGCCAGAGCAATGTCCAAACCCCTTAAAACCACAATACATCTAGATAGAATTGAAATCATTCTCTCAGTGTGGTTTTTCCTGCTGTGTGTCTGACTGTTGAATTTTCTTTCATGTTTTATTAATTTATTTCTCTTTTGTAAATAGCATTAGTTTGTATAGAGCTTCCCTGGGCTTTGCCATAGTACTGTTCCCAGGAATGTTTTCACAATTGCAAACTATTTGCCTTCACTGCAATTCTGCCATCAGTCAGGGTAGAAAGGGAATGATTTGGGGATAGAAGCTTTCATTTTGTTCAGTTCTCTCCCTTTTTATATTTCTCCTCATGGTTACCCATGCTGGGACTCAATTGCCTCCTAATCATTTCAATCTCACCAGCTGATCAGAAAAGGAACAGAGGGCTGGCATTGCATAATGCTATTGGTTATGTCTTTGGATGAACTCGGAATGAGTGCCAGACAAAGGAATACCATAAAACATGTTGCTCCCTATTGCAGACCATAATCCATAGGCATGACCTCTTTTTCACCTTCCAAACTTATTATATCCATCAAGAGTACCCATGTGCTCCTCTAACATTATTGGAACACAGAGCCAGAAATAACAAAATCTAATACAGGGGAGGATGGCCTATGGGTATCATGTTTCAGAAAGAGCATCTACCATGGGTGAAATTACATCCTTAGCAGAAGGGATAACACCTCCAGATCAATTCCATTCCATCACAGAGGATGCAGATTTTATCGTATATTAAGGTTTTTGCAACTGGGTGATAAAAATTTCCTATAGGCTCCAGCTAAAGTGAAGGTTAAGCATTCAAAGAGATGAGAGATTTAGAGGCCAGCCCAGTTGATTTTTATTGAGTGAAAATATTTTAATCAAATTATTATTTTAATAACATGTAAATCATTGCTGATGTAGAAACTGGCACCACTAACCTTGTGACGAAGAGGTTTATCATTACATGGTCTTGGAGATGTGATATCTGTAAAGTGATCTCTAACGTCATGGCCCAGGAAAGGGTGCAAGCTTAACATGACTTCACCTTCATGTCAAATTTAAATTTGCAGTGCAAGTCCAGAGATAATGGCCAACCGGACTATGGTTTAGAGGCAATGTGATTCCTAATGCCCGAACAATTTAAGATCAGCTGCACAAAAATCAGAAGATACCGTACACAAACCAGGAACACCACACACACTTAAATACAAGATCTACCATGCATACGTTCACAAACACAAGACAGACAACTACTCAAGATGAAAAATAGACAAAGGGCAGGATTTTTCAGTTGGCGTGCAGGGGCAGGCCGACAGGTAAAATAACACGTGATAAAGTTGGGCGTGCGACCCAACATCATTGTGCAGTCCTGCAATATTTCAGTCAGCGGGCACGCGCTGGAGACAGCTGCATGCCCGCCGATATGTAAACAGCCTATTAAGGGAGTAATTGATGTAATTGTTAACGCTGTCCATCCAACCTTAACGTTGGCAGGTGGGCAAAAAGGCCAAGCGGCCTTTACGTTTTTTAGGAAACCTCATCCATGAGTGGGATGAGGTCTCCTAAAGCTTTTATTAAATAAATGAATAAATAATTCCGACATATAAAAACATGTCCTATCTCATGTGACTGTACACATTTAATTAAATTTTTAAACCACTGATTTAATTATTTAAATAGTGATTCAATCTCCTTCAGTCTGTGCCTCAGGGAGATTGAAGCGTTCTTTTGCGCGCATCCGCGAAAGAGCGCTGGCCCCGACTCTCCCTCCTGCCCCTGCCCGTACAGGTAATGCTGAGCACTACAACTCACATCCTACGCTGGGTGGGCCTTAATTGGCGGCACCGAGCTCATTGCGGGCGGCGATTGGCTCTGTGACCACCACTCCTGCTGGCCCACAGCCTGAAAAATTCAGGCCAAAATCCCTGAGCCCCCAGACATAAAATAATACCCTAGCCTTCCCATTTTACTGACTATTCTCACTCCCAAACCTTCTCCCCAAACTTTATGCTGCTCCAAAACACAAAAACTGAGGAAATTCAACTTTAGCTCATTGAACCGCATGGGCTAAAGAATCAATTGATGCAAAAAGTCTGCTTCCCTATTGTTGGATTTAGGTCAATCATCTCAATGATCAATCATAAAAGCACAATTTCAACTCTGGCTCATTTCAGCTCCTGTGAAGCTAAATTTAGTGTAATCTGGCTTTGTGCATTTAATGTGAGGACCAGACAAAAGGTACTCTCCAGCTGAAACAGGATCTAAATCTGCCTGGAATGTGCCCACTTCCCATTTCAACAGAGACCGGAGGAGAAGCAGCCAACAACCCACTCATGGGAAGAGAATTGATCATTTACATATTATAACATAGTTGCATGGATTCATTTTAATTGTCATGTATCTTTAACCTCAGGCAGCGAGGAGGAATGGGGGTTGAATACAGGGGGTCTTTATAGCACTTCTTGTGAGCCAGGAGGAGCAGGAGTGTTTTCTTCAGGCCCCTACCACCCAACACCCTGGGCACCATCAGTTTCCAATTTCTACCCCCCCCCCCCACCAGCATTGGAATCTTCCAACCACACCCCAGACTACATGACAAATCCCTCCCCTCTCCCCTTTTCAGCCACCAAACATTGACCCCCAAGATCTGTGTACTCCATAATGCAAACACACCCCTCTTTCCCAGCCCTCCACCCCATCCAATGCTAACAACAAGTAGCTTCCCCCCATTCACCTTTGGACACATCTGTGATGGGGAAAGCCGACGGTCTGGACCCCTTCCACCACCGTCCAGAGAGTGGAAACCCGGAATTCTCTCCCAAAAAATGCTGCTGAGTCAGAGTCAATTGAAAATGTCAAGATTACAATTGTTGGATTTTTGTTGTGAAAGCATAATAAGAATTTCAGAACCAAGATACGGAGATCCAAATCTAATTAAATGATGGAATAGGTTTGAAGATCTGAATGCCATTCTCCTGTTCCTAAGGACTAGATTTTAACTCTGTATAAGTGGATGGGTTTTGAGTGAGTTAAAATCTCTCCTGTGTCTCATTTCACAGCAAAGGAATGAAAATGGTGGGGGTAGCAAAGTTGAAACTTGCTTTTAAACATGAGGATATTGTCAGGGATCTTCTAACACTTTTTTTGATACTTATGCATCAAAGTACCTGGGTACAACCAACAAAACAAAATGAAATAAAATCTCATGAGAAGCCACTGAAAAAAGCTTAGTTTGCAAAGTTAAGGCATGGTTCAACTGTAAGAGCTACATTGTCAATGCACAAAAAAAAAATCATGATTGGTATGGTCTGACATACCCACAAAAATAACCTTCCACTTAAGTAAATGAATATTTTTCTTTCACATTGTTTGGAAGACGGAGCTAAAAACTTGACTTTTGTGTCTGGTAAGTGCATTTCCAATACATGTATAACATCATCACACTCACTAGATCCAGATATAAAACATGTGCAATCCAAGGTAAATTCATATGGATGGCAATCTCCTTTTATAAAGCTCACTAATGTTCATTGACCTCTCACAGTTCATAAATTTGAGTGGAAAATTGATCTTGGGGTGAAATGTAGTTGTCTGAAAATAAAAATAGGTTTGCAGATGATGATCCTTCAGAAGTCATAAATTCAATATTTAATGCTCTCCTTTTCACAAGATGATTCATGCACATCCCAAGACAGCAATGACTTTTTCTGTCTGGCCATAAAGCTCTTGTGGTTTTGAATGGGAAGGAAGAAGAGGGTCCTGAGGAGGAAAGCTGTGAGTCTAAAAATTTAGAAGCATTACCATCATAGAGGCAAACAAGAGCAGAGTAGACTCAGTGGGCGGAAGCCACTTCTGAAAAGACAGAAGTTATCAACTGAGCAACCTTGACGATAAGCATTGACACATCAGTCAGAGGGAGCAGGGGTTACGGCCTCCAATGCTTCACCCCACACAGTGAAGACAACAGGAGAGAGGAGGAGGTAAAGATGGGTAGGAAGGTGCAGGGGATCTATCATTCTATACTGAAGCTTATTTTTAGTTATATTGTTTGACTGTACCCGCATGTGCTCAGCAGCAATAATTTTTGCACTACTTCTTACATTCAGTTGAGAGATTAAGTCAGAAATTATTGCTATCAATGCTATTACATGAATGCTTAAAACAATTGTACCAAGTGCCTGTCTGCTATTTTGATGGAGTTGTTAACCAATTTAAACTTCATGTAATGTGAGTGCACTTACTGATCATACCATAGTATCACTGACCATAACTTCTGAGCAATTAATGCTCTGAAAATCTTACAGGGGAGAGTTGTCCTTAAAAGTAAAACATGCTAACAAAGCAATTTTAGTTTAATGTTTCATTCTTGAGAGAGGTCACAGAGTTACGCTGCATAACGTTCTGTGATTAATGCCTCATATTCTGCTCTGATCTAATGTCAAGGGTACCGGAAGAACAAGTATGCTTTGTGATCTCCTCATCCTTACAGAATCAGTTTTATTCACAGTCCCTTTCAATTTATGTTCAGTAAAATAAAAGTAACCATTTGTTTTCAATATGTTAAACCCTGAGAAAAAAGCATCAGTTGTGACAAAGGTTTACAACCCTGATATTTCTGATGCTCCCCTCCACAAGTCCAAGTGGACGGGAACCTCTGTCTGTCCATCCCTGTGGGCACAGACCAGGGTCAAAATGCAAGAGTGATTCAGCAGCACTGTCCAAATCTACTGTTTGGGTCATAGGAACGGCAATGTGCTCTCCAGCAGTGGAAGGAGTGGTCTCAGAAGCACCTGACTCCCATGTTACTGTTAATGGAACAAATGTTACGCTTAGAGAGAATAATCCAGTGCCTTCCAGTATTAATTACCACTTAAATTCTGCCCAAACTTGTTCCCCCTACCACTGGAATTTAATGGGTACTTTGATTGGATGGAATCCCAAATTCCTTGCCTCTCTCAATGGAAATGATCTTTTCCACCCTTTCCAAACCCAATGTGCTGATTTGGAAATGAATTCTGGAAGAATTTTTAATGCAAGTTGTTACAACCATGTGAGGAGGGGTCAAATGGCTCTCTCTTTTGCCCCTCCTTGTTTGATCGCAATAGGTTATTTTTTTTGTTTTGGATAAGGACATCCATGTCAAATCAGTTGGTATTTAACTGTTTACATACTGTGATCATAAAATAACTAGTTGGACAGGCTTTCTTGAGTTTAACAAAGAAAGAAGTTAGTTTTATTGGTAAAAATAATAAAAGTACACTGACTTATGCACACACACACACCAAAGTTCACACACACAAATGCAGGATACAGCGTAGGGGAGGATAAATTTAGCTAAATTATAGTCTGTAAGAAATAAAAGAAGTTCACCATTCATAGCATTGAATGTCAGGCTTCAGGCAGAATCCAGTTGTCTGCTTTCAGTTCTGAGGCAATTTAAAGTGGGAGCTGGTCTTTCTGTCTTCTGGTTGAGGGCGAGCAACTCAAGTCTTAAACCAGTGTCCTCAACTTAAATAAGGACAATTTACAGAGGTATGAAGAAAGAGCTGTCTAAAATGGGCTTGGAAAATAAACTATGGGGGAGGTCAGTGGATGAGCAGTGGCAGATATTTAAACAGATATTTCATAACACTAAGCAAAAATTTATCCCAGTCAAAAAGAAGGACTCGATGAAAAGGATGAACCACCCATGGTTAACAAAGGCGGTCAAGGATAGTATCCAAACAAAAATTAGGACATACAACGTGGTGAAAACTAGTGGTAGGCCAGAGGATTGGGATTTTTTTTTTTAGGAACCAGCAGCAGATAACTAAAAAGCTAATAAAGAGGGAGAAAATTGATTATGAAAGTAAATTGAGAAGAAATATAAAAACAAACAGCAAGAACTTCTATGTGTATATAAAAATAAAGAAAGTAGCTAAAGTAAGCTTGGGACCCTTGGAGGATACAACTGGAGAATTCACAGTGGAGGACACTATAAACATTCCAATGATATCAGATAAATAAGGAGCTAATAGGAGGAAAGATCTTATAACAGTCTCTATCACAAGGGGCAGAGTATTTGACAAACTAATGGGACTAAAAGCAGCCAAGTCATCAGGACCTGATGGCCTGCACCCAAGGGTTTTAAAGGAAGTGGCTGCAGAGATAGTGGAGGCATTGGTCGAAATATTCCGGAACTCACTGGATTCCAGGAGGGTCCCAGTGGATTGGAAAACCATCCCTGTTCAAGAAGGGAGGGAGACAAAGAGCAGGAAACTATAGCCCAGTCAGCCTAACATCTATCATTGGGAAAATGCTAGAGTCCATTATTAAAGAGGAAATAGCAGGACATTCAGAAAAGCTTAACGCAATCAGAAGTCAACATAGATTTGTGAAAGGGAAATCATGTTTGACAAATTTGCTAGAGCTCTTTGAAGATGTAACAAGCAGTGCTGATAAAGGGGAACCAATAGATATAGTGTATTTGGATTTCCAGAAGGCATTCGAAAAGGTGCCACATAAAGGGTTATTGCACAAGATAGGAGCTCACGGTATTGGGGGTAATGTATTAGCATGGACTGAGGATTGGTTAACACACAGAAGACAGAGAGTGGGGATTGATGGATATTTTTTAGGTTGGAAAGACGTAACTAGTGGAATGTCACAAAGATCAGTCCTAGGGCCTCAATTATTTACTATCTACATCAATGAGTTGGAGGAGGGGGCAGAGTGTAATGTATCCAAATTTGTTGATGATACAAAAATAAGTAGAAGGGCATGTTGTGATGAAGACAGAAGGAATCTGCAAGGGGATATATATATATATATATATATATATATATGGACTCGAAATGTCAACTTTGCTCTTCTCCGCCGATGCTGCCAGACCTGCTGAGTTTTTCCAGGTAATTCTGTTTTTGTTTTGAGTAAAAACTTGTTAGAGAGTTTAATGTGGGAAAGTGTGAGGTCATGCACTTTGGTAGGAAAAGACAAAATGCAGACTATTATTTAAATGGAGAGAGACTCCAAAAAAGTGCAGCACAAAGGGATCTGGGTGTTCTTGTGCATGAAACACAAAGTTAGATGCAGGTGCAGCTAGCAATTAAGAAGGCAAATGGAATTTTGGCCTGTATTGCTAGGGTGTTGGAGTATTAAAATAGGGAAGTATTGTTACAACTGTGCAGAGTGTTGGTGAGGCCACACCTGGAGTACTGTGTACAGTTTTGGTCCCTGTATTTAAGAAAGGATATACTGGCATTGAAGACAATTCAAAAGAGATTCACTAGGCTGATTCCTGGGATGAAGGGGTTGACTTATCAAGAACGGCTAAACAAGTTAGGCCTTTATTCATTACAGTTTAGAAGAATGAGGGGTGATCTTATTGAAATGTACAAGATTCTGAGAGGGCTTGACAGGGTACATGTTGAAAAGATATTTCCACTAGTGGAGGAATCTTGAACTCGGGGATATAGTTACAGAATAAGGGGACACTCATTTAAAACTGAGATGTGAAGGAATTTCTTCTCTCAGAGGGTAGTGAATGTTTGGAATTCTCTACCTCAGAGAGTTGTAGAGGCTAGATCACTGAAAGTATTTAAAGAGGAAGTAGGTAGGTTTTTGAAATATCGGGGAGTTTGAGGTCTATGAGGAGCTGGCATGAAAGAGGAGCTGAGGCCTGGAGTAGATCAGCCATGATCTTATTGAATGGTGGGACAGGCTTGAGGGGTCTACTCCTGCTTTTATTTCTTATGCTCTTATGTTCTTATGGAGATGCTGCCCTGGTGTTGAATTCTTCCCTTAAGAAATCTACTGCAGAATGGAGATGAAGTCAAATCAATAGCCATGGTCCAATCTTATTAGAGAGAGTGAGAGAGAGAGGCAGGAGCTCCACTTCGCTCAACTAGTTCCACTCTGCTGAGCAACCCATGTGCTTAAAACCACACAAAGGACTTTTGGGCTGGCCATGTAATCTCTCTCCAATTACCAATAATTAAAACATAATTGTAGATTCCAATTATAACTTGCTTAACTTGTTTGGAGCATTATTTTAAAAAATCAAGGTCTTTTGTCCAAGCAATTAACCTTTGAATGGCTCGTCTTCAGCTGTTGAATACTGTAGGCAATTTCCATAAATACCTTGTCAATAGGGCAGGAAGGAAGGTCTTTTCCCGTCCCTAGGGTTGGGTAGGGTAGGGCGGTCATTGTCCTTTCCGAGTTTTGCAGACTTGCCATCTCCTTTCCATATGGTTGCAATGTACAATGTAAACATATTAATGTAAGTTAGTGTCAGCCATCTTGATGTAAGTTGAAATCACTTTAGTCTGTTTCACAAAATCTCTTTTTAAAAGTCCAATGGCTGTTTCCAACCGATGAATTAACAATCGATATTTGATATAAGCACATCTTCATAACAAAATTGCGCATAAGCCAAGAGTTTCCAGTTTGGGTGCATTTGGTGATCAGGACATAAATTACTATGAGTTGCCCTTGTTTTTCTCATGTTTCTGCTCAAATTCACCTGTGCATATTAGTGAATATAAAAATTCCTAGCACAATCAGTGTTTTAGAAAGTAATTTTGCAATAGGAAAATTTGTTTTAAAATATTCCATGACATATTTAAGAATGTATTACTTGAAATAATTCAAATCCTGCAATTGTTTTCAGTTTTATATGAATATTAATGATCAATAGTATTACTGGTGTGATAAAACTAAAGTGACTTGGTTAGTGGGGGTGGGGGGGGGGTGGTGGTGTCAGTTAGCTCATTATTTAGCTGTTTTGTTTATGGTGCAGAATAACACCAACAGCATGGGTTCAATTCCTGTACTGGCTGAAGTAGTTCTTGGGGCCTACCTCCTTGCCTAGTTCCATAGTGATGTCATGGTATAAACCATGAGTAGCAATGCTTGAACAAGGTGGAGGCTATGTGAAGAGAAAGAGACTTTGTTAGCGCAGTGGCCCAAGCAGAGAATTAAATTCAAGGACACAGGCCAAGGGATTTGTACATTATCCTGTATTTGATAGAGTTGTGAAAACTTCTTAAATAAAACCCAAGGGAAGTCATTTTTGGAGCCCTTAAATATTCCCAGTATCTGCTTGCTTACTGGCATTGTCAAAGTCCTTGGAGCATGTCATGTCACTACATGTTGCAAAGTCATGATGAAAAAAACTCACTTTATTTTACAATTAAATCATTTAAAGGTCAAACTCAGTGGCCAGAATTTTCTCTGAATTACACTAATTACAGTAGCATGCGTGAAAAAAGATGTCTTTCCTGACAGCCGCAAGGGTAAGTTTTTGCGCCGTACTGTCTGCTTCCCACCTCATTAATTTTGCAGGCACAGGAAACACACCACGTTACTGGCAGGCTGCCTCTGAATCACCCACCACACAGTTACCTCACCGTTTCCTCACTCCGAATGCCATATCTAAACTGTACTCCAGATTGGTGCTATTGAACTGTTTTATCTCACCCTTAAAATCCATGTTTTGTATGTCTTACATGTGTGTGTGTGTTTGCGTATAGGGGTTAAGAAGGGGAAAGTTTAAGTCATAGATTTAAAAGTTGGCAGTTTGTATTTCTTTCTTTTGCCACTGGTTAAAGACAGTTTGTTTAATAAACAGTTATTTACTTTTTAAGTTTACAAACTTGGTGTTTGTATTCTGTTAACCTAAATTCAACAGTTATGTAGAATTGGGCAATTTGGAGGTCTAATCAAACTTTTCACACTTGACTCAGCTCGAGGAGCAGTGGGGCTTGTATTACAGCACACTATCCCCAGTGAATCGTGACACAACATCCTGGGGGTTAATATTGATCAGAAACTGAACTGGACTAGCCATATAAATACTGTGACTACAAGAGCAGGTCAGAGGCTAGGAATCCTGCAGCAAATAACTCACCTGCTGCCTCCCCAAAGCCTGTCCATGATCTACAAGGCACAAGTCAGGAGTGTGATGGAATACTCTCCACGTGCCTGTATAAGTGCAGCTCCAACAACACTCTAGAAGCTTGACACCATCCAGGACAAAGCAGCCCACTTGACTGGCCCCCCATCCACAAACATTCTCTTCCTCCACCACCAATGCACAGTGGCAGCAGTGTGTACCATCTATAAGATGCACTGCAGGAACTCACCAAGCCTCCTTAGACAGCATCTTCCAAAGCCATGACCACTCCCATCTGGAAGGACAAGAGCAGCAGACAGATGGGAATACCACCACCTAGAAGATCCCCTCTAAGCCATGCACCATCCTCCCTTGGAAATATGTCGCCGTTCCTTCACTTGTGCTGGGTCAAGACCCTGGAACTCCATCCCTAATAGCACTGTGGATGTACCTACACCACATGGGCTGCAACAATTCAAGAAGGCAGCTCACCACCACCTTCTCAAGGGAAATTATGAATGGCAATAACTTCTGACCTAGCTGGCGACGCCAACTTCCCGTGAATGAATAAAAAAGAACTCACAAGGCCATCACACATTCACTGGAATCTCACTCACTGCCAGCTCAAGGGACATCGCCACTCACCCTCACACACACACTCACATATCCATCTGGTCTCATCTCCTCTGGAGACTGCCTCCTCAGCCCTCAACATCTTGAGGCCAATTGCACAGATCAACATGTGCCTCTACACACACCCTGGGATACTGCACCACACCCCATTCCCCCAGTAAACCCTAGCCCGGCAGCCATCAAAAAATCACCCCTGCCTTATGACAGGTCTGGTCGGTAGAGACCTGCCTAAAATTGTTGTGGTGTTACCTGCAAAGCCTGGCATTGATGACCACGGGTGCTGCCCAATGCAAGGTAGGCAAATGAACCTCAAAGTCATACGAACAAGGAGCAGGAGTACGCCATTCAGCCCCTCGGGCCTGCTCCACATTTAATAAGCTCATGGCTGATCTGATAATAACCTCAAATTTGCATCCCGCCTACTATGGTGACCTATCGCCTCCTTGTTTACCAAGAATCTACCTACCTCTGCTTTAAAAATATTAAAAACTCTGCTTCCAATGCATTTTCAGGAAGAGAGTTCCAAAGTCCCGAGCGAAGTGCAGGTCGCCAGGTGCATGTGGCTTATGTACCATTGTGAAACACGTCAGCGTTATGTGAGCTCATGATCCAGTGTGGAGGGGGTGATCCTGGTGAGCAAGGTTTATAACGAGATGCTAAAGGATTGAAATTAGGTTCCCGATGTGCCGTGGCAGGAAACATGGCCCACCATTGATGGGTGGAATGGATAATCGTAAACTGCTTTTACGACGATGTGAAACCAATTTTTGCGATCTCTTTAAATTTTCCATTCCTGCCTATTGCAAATGGGAGCGGAGAATCCTGGCCAGTAACTTTTCAAATGGTGCATTAAGGGCATTTACTAATTATGACATTTATTTAGTTATGACACGGCAGATAATGTGTGCCAGGTGGATCAAATCCACGAGGGAAACTTGATCGTGCTATCACAATGGTTTTGCAATTTGTATTTATTTTGAGATGTGTACACTGAATTCAAAAGTAATAAGCCCACCAAGACTTTAAAAACAATGTTTTAAAAACTAAATTAACTTATTTATTACCAAGAGAAAAGTTTTCAAGGACTACAATTGCTACAATAATAACTCCTAAAATTCTTAATTAACCTGATTCCCAGTTATACTCCCTTTGAGACAACAGGTTTTAGATTTTAAACAGGTCCAGACAGACAGTGGAATTACAAATGGCTTTCTCCTCCAGCTTCATTCTCGGTAGACAGCAGGCTTATGCACAAATACAGGAGGCTTCATTAAGGGTACTTCACACTCTTCTGTTAGATCTTATAATGCCTTCCTCTGTCACATAGCTTCATTCTCCTTTATATATATTTATCTCTTTTGTAATATATAAACTTGATTGTTTCATATGTCTTTGAAACTGTATCTTCCTCACAATATAAAAACTTTCCTCTTGCTGCTATTTATTGTCAGTAACCCTGGGGAAAAATAAACACATTCCTTAGCCTTGCTTATCTGGCTATTTGTAAACAGACTGAGATCCCTTTGAAATCCAAATCCTCCATTATCTAAAAATGCAAATTCACTTCACACCTTAAATGCTGAGCCAGCATCCATGTTCACTCATTAGCAGGTCCAGCACCTCCTTTCTTTTGATGAGTCAAAGCCTGCAGTCTACCTGACTTCAATTGTAATTAAATCACACACAGACAGACCTAACTACTTACCTCTGTCAACCTACTTTACAATAAACCAGAGAAGTATTATGAAATTATTTCATACTTTCCTGACAATAATGATTGATAAAGTATCTTGCATAGGTATCAGAAGAACAAGCACACTTTGTGCTCTCCTTATCCCAACAGAGTGGGTTTTATATGACAACTGATGATCATGGTCACCATTACTGAGACTAGCTTAAAAATTCAGGTTTTATTAATTGAATTTAAACCCACTGCCATGATGAGGTTTTAACCCATGTCCCCAGAGCATTAGCCTGATTCTTTGGATTATTAGTCCAGTGATGTTACCACCACGCCTTTGCCTCCCTATTAGTGCTGGCCCCTATACAGCCATTTTCACAGACTCATTATTAGAATCATTGAGACCAGGATCACCTTGTGTTAGGTTTTCTTAGTTCCAACTTGCATATTAATATTCAGGTCAACTTTTTCAGTTTGCCTCAGCAATTAAGCTCATGATGATTACAAACTCAGTAATGATAAAACTATAGCACTATATCAAACAAATGCTTTTGACTACTTCTAACTGCCTAATAGCAATAAATGGGATCAATCAAATGCTAAATTTGTTCGACTTCAAACTGCTAATAGCAAAGCTGAGCAATTAAATAAATTATTGCAGTTTCAAAGAATTAAACACCAGGAGGATTAAACATATACCAGCAGTATTTAGAGGAAATCACTACACTACATATCGTTTTAAGTGCACCTACAAAAATAATAGCCCTGATTCAATTTTAAAGCATTTAACATCATTTTAAACCTGAACCTTGTCCTAATAGTTGAAAAGGTTCTACAAAGAAGCCATGCTTAAAAAATGAGAATTTTTCAGAAAAGCGAGAGTTCAGTGACTGTAAAATACCAAACTCTTTTTACAGCACCAGCGTCTTCCCCCTCCAATCACACAAGCTGTTAGTTTGAACAATGGGATAGGTTCCTCGATGCCCTCAGATGCTCTCAGCTTGTTCAAAAGTAAGGGATTACAGGGAAGGTGGTGATTACAATTCACAAGTTCAACCCCATTTCAGGAAAACATAATCAGTAATTTATTTTGTAAATGTTGCAAACTCTAAAATGGGCTGCAGATTCACCTTCACTTTTGGATCACCGACAAACAGTTTCTGCATGTAAAAATGAAAGTTGCTGTGGTTGTTGTTGCACATGTTAACAACAACAAACATGTTGACACTTCAAATAACAACAAAAAACTCATGATAGCCCTGAATTTTTTTTTACTCGTTCATGTGGGTGGCACTGGCTGGGCCAACATTTATTGTCCATTTCTAACTGCCCTTGAGAAGGTGGTGATATGCTGCCTTCTTGAACCACTGCAATCCACATGTTGTAGGAACACCCACAGTGCTTATATATACGCTAATGCCCAGGGCCCACTGCTACCTGGTGACAGAATGGGTGCAACATGTTAGGTAATAACTTTGGAAGAATCTAATGAGCAAGAATGGAAATGGTTACTCAGGGTAACAACATTATTTGATGGAACTTGCTAGTATGAGGCTAACAAGCTTTGCTTTGTATTTCACAAGGCCACTAAGCATACATTAACTGTGCGAAGGTTTAACTTTATGCTAACTTTTCCATGAATGCTGTGGTGACATCCAGCTCTAGCTCTTCAGTACCTATCTTGTCCAACGTTGATTATTGTATGAACTGCACATTCCTCCAGAAGAACATCAGAAGCCTTCAGCCCCTGTCACAAACTCCATAACTTTGCCACTGAATCCATCTCCTACTCCCACTTAGATAGAACGTAACTGTTCTCAACCATTCAATCCAAATTGTGTCTTCATTCCCCTATTCTCTCAATCACAGAGCCCATCTACTTCCACCTCCATTACATCACAAAACTCTGCTCCTTTTTAAGCCCATAGCAACTGAATTCCTCAGAGGCCACAGTATAGACTTGCTGATTAACCTGCTGTGAATTGCTTCTTGTCCTGTTTAAGTGGAGTACTGTATTAGTGCTGTGCTCAGTATATTATTTCATCCATAAATAAGTCTGAACAATCAGTTTGCCTGACAGATGTTTTATTATCGAAGGCCTTCAGATGTGATGGAGCAAACATGATGGGCATCCCATGCATTTCTGTAGAAATCAATTATCTGTGATAAGGAGCTAATCACGCTAATCTATACAAGACAGCGAATGATTTACGGGCTTCGGTTCATGAGGCAATTTGTCTGCCTATAGAAGCTATGACCACAAGAGGCAAGTGTTGAAAGAATTAAAGGCCAAAACTGTGAGACTCCTTATGATGATCATTATTTAGTGTCCCATGTTAGAGAGCGTATGTGAGGACAAGGGAAAGGCAAGGGTAAGGTGCAGAAAGACCTGATTGTCCCCTTCAACAATCCAACAGCACCAAGTCCCTAATATTGCATCAAATGAACCTATCCTTGACTGAAAGTGAAGTCATTCTTACTTTGATTAGGATTTGTAACATGTATTGTTTGAAATATTTAACTCTGCCATCTTCCCTGCTTCCTCAAACTCTTTTGTTTATGATAAAATCTTGTTCCAGGGATCAAATACCCTTCAGGCAGGCAGAGGCTTGTGTTTCTCAGGGACATCCACAGTCCATAGTAGCCTTTGCAGCTTTTCTTTTCACTTATTTGTGTAGGTACATGTATCAAAATTAGGAAATTTAATTCCTCCCCTTCCCTCATTCAGTCACCACATCAAACATACTCAAGTATGGTAGATGTGTTAAAGCTGAACTCATCTATGATGTACAACTCCAACATCTGAACAGGTTTTCCACCCCTTTCCTGCAAGGCTGATATTCTCATTTGCAAATTCAAGAGCTTTAGCCTTCCTGAGGATATTAGATATTAGGCAAGCGTTTCTGCATGCACTGGATGTTACATGCGGAAATTGAGTGTTCCTATAAAATTTTGCAAAATATATTCTATACCCTCTTTTTTCTATTTAATGTCCTATGTTTACCAATTAATAATTAAGCTAAAGAAATGTAACTTTCTCTGTTCTCTTCATTTTTAAAAATTCTTTCATAGGATGGAGGCATCATTGGCAAGGCCAGCAAGTGAAGTACTTTTGAAGTGCAGTCACTGTTGTAATATAAGAAGCACGACAACCAATTTTATGCATGGCAAACATCCACAAACAGCATTGTGATACCAGATAATTTGTTTTTTTGGGATATTGATTAAGGGACAAACATTGCTCAGGTCACTTCTTACAAATAGTGCCACTTATATCCAGGTCAGCAGGCAAGTAGGTTTAAGGCGCTACTGAAAGACAGCACCTCTGGCAATGCAGCACTCCCTCACACGCACTCAGGAATCAGCCTTGACTTTTTTGTATTTAAAAGTTGGAGTGGGATTTGAACCCAGAACCTTATGACTCAGAGGCAAGAGTGCTACAAACTGAGCGATGGCTCCTAAAATCTGCAGGACTGTAATCCTGGTCGTTATGTAATGATGAGGCTCACTGGGGAACTTTGCCACTCCACTGATGTGACTGAAGTTAACAAGCTGGGGGAGAAACCTGCAAGAGCAGACCTTTTACATTGTAGCAGGCATATCTGTGTTACTTCCCACCCCCTTTCACAGAATATCCTTGGGAAATACTGGGGTCAGCGCCTGATTCTAGAGCATACCACTGCCCCTGTTGAGCCTAAAGTACACCAAACATGCAGGGCGTCTCAGTGCCAGTGGTTATGATAATGATGCATTAGGCCATTGGACTTTCCATTTTAGGTCAGAATTTAGCACATCTGGGGCCCTGTGGAGTTTCCAACTATTCTGGAAGATTTCTGCCAGAGTTATGGTGTGATACTTCTGGAACAAATGAATGAATTTTGGGGCCTCTGTATTTTTTTAACCATAGGTTTAGCTTCCAAGTAAAGTGATTCTTTACAGTGTCACTGAAGGATCTGCTTTCAATTCCATTGCGTTGTCTATCAGATAAGTCCGTATATCCCTGAATGGCAATGTCTCCATTCTGAATGATGGCTGAGCATCAGTATAATGAGCAGGCTAATAACAGAATCAATATATTTAATTAGTTGGTTCCATCTTGTTGAACAGCAAATTCTGCTGTGGCTTTATGCTGCTAAAATAATACAAAAGGACAGAAGTCCTTGTAATGTTCCCATCCTCTGGGTGGCTCCAAGTATAAATCCAGAACACAAAGCTACCTTAAATTAGCCAACCGTCAGTTTGACTCAGCTAGTAATACCATCGTTGCTGGGTCAGATGGTTATGAGTTCAAATCCCATTCTTTAACTAAAGCAGAAAATCGACTTGCTGCAATACAGTGTTGAGAAAGGATGTTGTTGGAGGCCCTTTCCTGTAGCTGGCATATTAAGCTGAGATCCCATCTGCTTGTTCTATTGGTTCACTTGGGATGTTAAATGTGCTATAGCAAAATACAAGTGGAGAACAGGATGTTGTCCCATTGTGTCACGCTATTGGGATTAAAGGTAAATTCCCATTGCAGATGACACTGTTGCACCTGATTTAGAAGTGATTGCACGTGCTCAAAACAAGAAGCTGTTCTATGCTCCAACATATACATGAACCAATAAATTACCACAAGCAAAAAAAGACAGAGCAATTGCAGTCAGTGATCCAAGGAGATCACTGCTTCATCAATCATGCCAATCCATTTCTTGCTAAGCAAATTGAATGCATCCCAGTGCTACTTCCTGCATGACTATCTACGACTCATAGGCAATAGTCTTCAAGCAGCAATGCTGAAATAATTAGCATTGACTTATCCTTCATAAACATGAAGCTGAGTGGTGAGCATTTCTTTCTGCTGACATCTAATTACTCAGAAAAACATATACCCCAAAGGCTGGCCATGTTTCCTGTTAATTCCTACCAGAAACAGACTTGCAATGCATCACTCTTGATGAACAGTGACATTCAATTGTCGTTTGAGCATGTGCCCAGCTAATTTGCCAGCTGAAAATGCCACAGTTGGTTTAGGATTTGGCCTTCAAAAAAACACATGCAAATTAAGAGTTGTAATTAGTGTTAACCTTTGTTTAATGTTGTGTGTCAATCAATATCTCACACTGCTCAGCAGGTATATGTAAATTCCAGCCAACAATTATAAATAAGTCAATGCAGGATTGGATTGGATTAGTGAAACTGACGCTTTGAAGAAATTATTGCATTAACTGATTTCTTTGCAGAAGGCCAGCTGTAGTGGTTTGTACAATTATATACAGTAGACTGCGACATATAAGTTGACTTGGCATATAAAATTACCCCAATTTTTTGGCACAAAATCATGCTTTTGCAGTTACTGAGCATATAAATTGACCCGCCAGCCCCCACTTTTCAACTACAAAATGCTGTACTTGCATTAATTGTCAGCCTCAATTTTTCACCCCAGAACTGCATGTTTTATTGTACATGGGATCAAGCAGGTGTTAGGAGCTCTGTTGTGAAGAAGATGTACAGGAGTTTAAGGCATGCCCAAACAGAGCATGACAAGGCGAGTGATGAACAGAAATGGGTACTCATGAATGGAGTACGAAGCTGGTTTCAAACTAAAAGCCGTAGCATTTGTTAAAACATCAAATAACTGTGCTGTAGCGAGGAAATACGGTGTTAGTGAAAAGATGGTGTGAGGAAGGAAGAAGAAGGAATCCACCCTTAGGCGGATGCCCAAGGACTAAATGCACCATCAGAACAGACGCTGGCCTGAACCTGAGAAGCCATTAATGCACAAAGTGTCATCCAATCATTCAAAAATGAGGACTATTCAATTCATTGGATGGAGAAGATGATTTGATGTGGAGGGATGATTCTGAAAGCAAATGTGCCAAATCTGATCCAGACTGGGATCCTTATGATGACATCATAGCCAAAGTGACTCGGAATGAACTCAATGAACTCTTTGCTGCTGGTGCCAAAGTTGAATTTGACAGTTTTGAAATGATTTTATACATTCAATTCATTCATTCAATTTATCTGTGCCTCATTAATTTAACATGAATTGTTGGTGTTACGTGTTTCTTTACATTTTAAAACAGCGACCATGCATGCCCACATCGGAGGTTCATATTTTATACTTGGTGCGTAAGTGGAGTCCCATTTTTGGAAGGATATTTGAAGGCTTCAAAAGTCAACTTATATGCGGTAATCTGTGGTGCTTTTTGGGGAGAATGAATCTTCTTACTTGTATTGTTATATTAGAACTTTTAATTGACTCAATATGTGTCATAAAACTCGAAGGTAACAAGAAAAAACAATTAGAATGTGTAATTGTAATTAAAAATCAACAGGAAAATAGTCAAATGTTGTTTGTGATATTTTGGCATCATTTGGATATTTGTTAATAAGCAGATATGAGTCTACATTGTATAATCAAAGAAAGAAACACTTGTATTTATACAATTGCTTATTATAAAAATATTACCTTGAGAAGGATTAAATGTACACAGAATAAGTTTAAAGTGCAGTAATTGTTCATGTATAGGCAAATTATACAGCCATTTTGCACACAGTAAGTCAGTGGGAATTTCTTGAGCATGTATTAAGAAAACATGATTTAGAAAGTCTGATGCTGATGGGAAAGATCAATGGTAAAAGAGATCAAGGTAGACAATGAATGAGCTCCCTAAATAGCCTTGCAAACTGACTCCAATGAAGATGATCCACGCCTCCAGAGCAAGATTAACATGGAGGTTCATGGTCACCAACACCCCCTTTGGGCATGGCACCTGAAGAGAGAGAGAGAGAGAGAGAGAGAGAGGGAGAAGACCTCACAAAATGAATGATGAGTTACCTATTCTTTTGTCTGTTGGATGAGAAAAACGTATTGGGAAAGACACCGGGAGACCTTCCTGCTGTTCTTCAAATAGTGTCCTGGCTCTATAATGCTGGACTGATCAATGAGAACAAACAAGCTGACTTCAATTTAGCATCTTGTTTGAAGGGTGATGCCCCCAAGAATATCGTACTCCCTCAGTCTCTGCCTTAAGCTTAATGTTGTACTGGACAGTCACCTTGGGAGCTAGACTGAACCCCAGCCGACAGCAGCACACAACTAACCCAAGTTCCATGAGCACGGTCTTCACCAAAAATGGTACACACCTACAGAACCTGCTCAACTAATTCTGGGTGTCGTAGAGCCACCAATGTTTTCTTCAAGTTACAGAAACTGCTGCAGCAGCTTCTTCTCAGCTCCTGGACCTGAACTCTTCCTTCTTCAGCTTGACTGTACTGCATCACTGGACTCACCAACTGCTACTGCCCAGCCTGGATTGATTTGTGTCCTTTTATATCCTTCAACCAGAAATTTTGTCTTCCAACCTCAGTTTTTTTCTTGTTTGCTTAGAAACTGGGAAGGTCAGTTTCCTTTTCAGTTTCCCTTTTCAGTTTCTTTTTCAGTTAGGGTCTCCCTCAAAAACATATAAATTTTAAAAGCACACCTTGCCTCTTGAGGGTAAAGAGATATCTTTTTCAACAAGTAGGCTTCTTCAGGCCATAAAGAAACAGATGCTTCAGGAAATAGTATATCACATTTATAAAATATATGTGTGAAAAATATCCCATGACTTGGGAAAGCATATATTTTTATGAATATTAAGATTTTTGGGCTGAATTTACAGGGGTAAATCTTGACTCTAAGATGGGAACAATGAATTGGCACCCCATTTTACATTGCTCCTGGATTTTTATTTCCATCAAAACTATTTTTCCATTCTACCATCTGAAAAGTAATTTTACCCTTTAACTTTCTGCAACCTTATGCCGATTGCATCAGCGCTCTCCTTCCAGCAAGGTTAAACAATGAGAAGCAGTATTACTGCTCCTAGTCAGCCCAGCATGTATAATAGGGCCCTCAGATGAGAGTTCAGTGGGCTGGTGCTGGAATCACCTGGACTCATAGGTCATTAGTTCATGGCAGATCTTCCATCAATGAAAAAAACTGAGGTCAAGGATGTACTGGTCCAATTGTAAAAGAAAAATGCTTGTGGCATTTATTTTCACAGGGCCTCTCCCGATCACTAACCACAACTTTGGCAAAAGGTTTGCTGAAACCCTGAAGCAGTGCAATTAGAGTTTATGGACTAAATTTTCATCCTCAAGGCAGGTGGTGGGAGTTGGGGAAATTCCCGGCTTTGCGTGCCCGTCTCAGGAAAAGGAGGCTCCGGAGGCACGATCTTCATTGCTGGGAAGTGGGTGTGAGGTGAGGTCAGGCCAGCCAATGCCGGAAATACTTTGCAGGCAGACATGGGCCTAATTCAGAAGGCAGGCTTTTCATGACTTAGTCCCTATCTAAAGGACCATCCTGGAAGCCAGTTACTGTGACAGGAATGATGTTATAAAGGGGTTGCAAGAATGCATAGGAGGAGACTTCACGGCGTTGTCATATGAGCGTAAGTTTTAAATATTGGCCAACTTGTTATTTTTCTGTAAGAGTAGGCCCATTAATAGCCTTCCATGAGAAACTTTGGATGCTGAAGTCTGCCTATTGCAAGTGTGTAAGGAGTGTCCACACTGATGACATTCACTGTTTGCAAAGATCCATCAAATCCAGCCATGGAGATGTCAGCATCTTTGCACCCACAGCAGGTCACAATAGTGCTCAGCAAGTGAAATGAGCAGAGCACCTCAGGGGCTGGTATCAGGACCCCGCATGCAGATCCTTCATGTCCAGCCACATGACATTTAATCTGTCACATTTCCAAGTGTGAGCACCCAAAAGTGCCTTACCCATAACCGTGCTATCAGCACACTGTCCTTGCAGGCATGTGTGACTCCAAGGAAATATTCCAGTAGGGTTCTGTAAGCTCTAGACCACTCTGGGGTGCTCGCCCACAAGCACAGTGCATCCAACCCTTGAACAGACTCTCTCAACATTAGTCTGAACGTTACTTGAGAAGAAAGTTCCAGAAGGCGGTTGTACATGAGCATTGAGTAGTGTGGCTTAAAGAGAGAATCATAACTGATCCATTTGCTTTACCTGTTGGCATAGAAAAAAGTGTCCCAGAGGAGCAACGTGGATTAAAGGCACCCAACTTCTGGAGATCCTGGTGCAGGAAATTAAAGGCTGGAGGGATACCCTGTATCCAGCAAGTAGGAGGAGCCCTCCTGCCATCATGAAGAGAACATGGCAGGCAATTGCTGCTGCAGCGAGTGCATCAGGCACATATGTCCAAACGTGGATTCAGTACTGCAAGCAGTTCCATGACCTGCTGTGCTCAGGGCATACCTCACATCATTTCCCCCATTGTCTCCCTCACCTTCCTGTTCATCTCCCTCGGTTACATCCTCATCTGAAGCAGGTGGCTCCACCTCTTTTTCCAATGAGTGGCCTACTTCACTGGGCTCTAGATTTTGCATATGTATACCCTTCGCTACACCATGTTATGCAGCATGCAGCAGGCCATCAATACCCTTGCACGAGAACATTGCAATGTTCCTCTCAAAAGGTGAAGGCATTGGTAATGCATTTTCAAATGGCCTGCTTGATGGTTGTCCTAATCTGAAGTCGACTACTGTTATAATGTTGCTCTGGAATTGTCTCCGCTTGGCACAATGGAGTTAGCAGCCACCTCCTCAGTGAGTAACCTTAGCGCTCACTAGCCAGCCACGGTCCTGTGGTATAGGCTCGAAAAGGTATGGCAGAGTGGACTCCCTCAGCATGAAAGAGTCTTGAGAACTTCCAGGGAATCATGTGCAGACATGGAGGAAAACTTACTTTTGGTTGCACATAAGCTGCATGTTGACGTTATGAAAAGACTTACTATTCATATATCTGTGCACCTCCTGTGATGATGCTTTGTTGGTGATGTGCGTGCAATCTATCGCACCTTGCACTTGTGGAAAGCGAGCTATTGACAGGAACATCATTGCCCTTTGGCTCTGAGACTCCACATCTTTTGGGAAAGTAATGCATTTCCCAATCCTAGCAAAGACAGCATCGGTGACCAACGTTATGCACTGTGGCTGGCTGATTGCAAGATGCTTGCAGCAGAGCCCTGGAAGAATCCAGCTGCATAAATGCTGAGGGCCATGGTACCTTTAACTGCAATTGGCAGGGCTTGGGCAGCTGTAGTTCCAAAGTGCAAGGGCTGCCTCCAAAGTCGTGCAGATTTTTCTGACCATTTCCAGAGACTTTCTAAGACTTTGCGTACAACGCTTTTCAGTCATTCCATGGAAGCTATAGCTGTTTTGGTATGCCCTTTGCTCCGGCAAATATCTCACCTTCCTCATCCTTGCTGTTCTGACTGGGAGCTCTGCCACTTCATATCCAGGTGCCATTATGCTGCGGCCTCTGCCATTTCTCTACATGGCTCATGCGAAGGTCCTGCACCCATTTCTTCAACCCTCCTTCCTTCATGGACAACACTTTGCACACCCAGCGAGACTGGCAGCCTGAAATGATGCCCTCTTGCTTTATGAGGCAAGGAATGATGAAAAGGAGCCCACGTGGATGTGCCTTAACCACTCCACCCGACTCCCCCACTTTCCCTCAGGTCATGCAGCAGCCTCTATCTCAGAGGCAAATTCAGCTTTGAATTTGATACACCACAGAGCTCTAGAGAAGGCTTAAGATTCTTTACCTCAGGCCTTCAGTTCATGTCTCAGTACCAAGTTGTGGAACACACACAATGATTTTTGCACCTTTTCACAGTGAAAATCCTGACTTTCTGTTCCCTCCTCTCTCTTTAAATGGAGCAGCTGATCTGTAAATGCCACGTGTGCACTTTGCGCCCTGTCGCTTTCACACATCTTTCAATAAGAGAAACACCAAGGATGCGGGTGGAGCTTCCAGATCCAGGTCCTGCCTGCCATTTTGAAACTTCCCTGGAGTCACCCAAACTCCATGAAAATCCAGCCCCATGTAATTTCTCTGCGGTTTGCATGGATCTTCTGCCCAGGTTACAGCAGATGATCAGGAGAATTCCTGTGGAAATTCAACTCTGTAGAATCTTGTGAGTTGAACCAAGTGTGAAAAGTTTAAGGCAGGAATAGATTTGGATTGTCATTGACAGGACCAATTTTCTGCAAGAGATTCCAATTCAAATAAATGTGCAGAGATGCAGAAATGGAGTAGATAAATTGAAGCTGATACTTTATGGAAGAGGTAATTTATACTGAACTAAAAAACTAGTACTGTTGCAAAGTGGAGAACACCCATTAGCTAATGTAATCCTAGAATTGTAGATTCATAGAAATTTCAAAAGCAAATAATTTAGCCCATTATAGGGGAGTGGTGGCAGAATGGTATTGTCACTAGACTGGTAATCTGGTAAACCACATGCTTTGGGGACCTGGGTTCAAATCCCACCATGGAATTTAAATTCAATTTAAAAAAAATCTAATGATGGCCATGAAACCATCACTGATTGTTATAAATATCCATCTGGTTCACTAATGGTAAAGGGAAAGAACTAGCCTACATGTAACTCCAGACCCACAGCAATGTGGTTGACTCTTAAAATGTCCTTTGAACAAGGGAAAATAGGGATGGGTAATAAATACTGGCTTAGCCAGTGACACGCACATCCCATGGACAAATAAAAAAAAAAATCTGTAACTCATGGGTAGAAAGTCACCTCTGTCTGTTGCTGAGGGGATTCTCGTTGAACTGAGTGTGAACATTCTCTACCCTGTTTCTACAGGCTGTTGGATGACAACAGGACAGATCTGTAAATGACACCCAGACAGGTTATAGAAGCTTGCTTCCAAAGGTCTTTAAAAAAAAATCACCTGCTGCTCCACGATTGAGACAGAAATGTGGGGCATTGCGTTTAACTATGGCTATGCCTTACACTAAGCTTCCAGAATACGATGAGCACACAAGTTCACTAAGAAATAAAAGAAATGTTTATATTTTGCTGCAGGGGCCAGAATTGTGGGGGAGAGTGTAACAGCAAAGCTATAGAATATAATTCGGGCCTGTGGTGTCAGACAAAAAGAGAGGGAATAAAACTGCTGACTCATTAAATTTACTCAGTGAGTAGCTGAGGCATAAGATCAGCAAAGCTGCAGAGGCTGAATCTCTTGTTCCTGCAGAGTTACCTGTTCTTAGCTAATGTGACATTGAGGTTATTACAACTTTTATCAATGCCGCCAGGTTAGGGATGGATTAATTTCCCAGGATTCACACTCCCAGTTGCTATCCAATGACCCCTGCGGAACTCCACATATAGAGTGTTGGGTGAGAACGGCTTGGTGCCCCACCTGTGATCGAATAGTCATTGACATCCACATGTGAATAATTGCTGAGGCATCAGAAGACAACCTATTGGGTGGGCCTTGGTCTTTGGGAGGAGAGAGGAGAGGTTCAGAAAATTAGCAATAGAAAAACTGGGAACATTGTTATAGTATAAGGGTCTGGCATATAAAGGGTTAACATGGGGCTGAGTACAGTGCCGCCCATGCAGTTATGTAAAAGAACACCTGACCCACACCTAGGGGTCAGCGTAGTGTTGGACAGAGCCATGTGTAGCAGCAAGCATGGAGATAGCTCCTAGATTGGACCTTGACTGTACCTACATATATAGTTTTAATAGTTACTGTTCAACTACTTAAGACTATGGATACTTTAAAAAGACCTGCCAAACTATGCGGAACACCTTACAATATGGTGGCTGAAAAAGGAATAACTCAAAACCTCACAGAGGCAACAAAAGAAAATCAAAATCCTGGAAACCTAAAGGAAAAAGCAAAGAAGCATTCTAACCTGAAGAAAAGCTCAAGAAGCGAAGGTGCAGAAGGAAATCACCAGAGAAAAGCTCCAAAGAAAGGCTTGGAAGCTGAAGGCAGAAGTGAAATTCCTCACTGCAATAGAAGACTCCATTGATTCCCATGGAAGTTCAGCTTCGAAATCCAGAGTGTACAGGGCAGTAGGCCTAGCAGGGGTGACCTAAAAATTTAAAATACCTGGGCAACAGAAATCCTGAAAAAAGTTAAATTCTGCAGTGGTCAGAAATTGCCATTTAAATCGCAGTCCGAGAAAACCGATTCCCAAGTCAATGCCTGAACACAAGATGGCCGAGCGCACTCCAAACAAAGAAGAAAAATATCATTAGTTAAAAGTTAATTTCACCTGAGTAGCCAGCTGTAAAAACCCAGCAAAAGCTGGGATCTGACGTACCCAAGACACCAGAACATTGCGGTAAATCGGGGAAGACTCATAACTAGTCGTCCAGGCAGCCATTGTTTAAAATATTTTTATCACTGAGATCATGACGCCATTACTGCGGGAGCCTGCCAAAACTGGCAAGTGGGGGAAAACCCTTTGTTAAGAAGTATATGGCCACGCCATCTTGGATTTAAAAGTTTTAACCCTGGATCAGATATCCACTCTTCCAGGTCAATTTGGACTTATCCAAGGTCAAGATCAATCACAAAATTGGGGGTTTTGGAGAAAGAGATTCCTTAGATACATGATTGGTTCGGGTCTGGATAAAAAGACAGAAGCTGAACAAGCCAGCACACTACTTTATTCAGTAGGCCCAAAAGCTGACAATATAATAGCTATACAAGGAATCAATGAATCATATGCAAAATCTGATGAAGTTTTAAAATCAATTGACACTTATTTTAACCTCAGAAGAAATACTAGGAGAGGGCTAAATTTAATAACCGTGTCCAGCAGCCAAGAAAACCTCTTGACTCCTTCATTAATGACCTGTACGAAATGGCTGAAGACTGTGATTATGGTGAACTAAAATCTGAGCTAATCAGGGACAGAGTAGTCGTAGGAGTGGTGGACAATGGACCCTCAGACATGTTTCAAGCAAAGAAAGATCTAACTCTTGAGAAAGTTATTCAGATGGTCAGGCAATCTGTAATTGCAAACAAATCTTTGAGCTGATGTACATCATCTGTAACCAGTCTTTTTCTCTGTTGAGCAGAATCACCTGGCTAGCCCTGGATCTCCTCAAAACAGCAGAGGATGTCAAGACAACCATTGCCATAAATTATACAGAGCTGCACCTTCCTGATAGATCCAACAAGAAAGATTCACTTAACTGGGACATCAGCTCTGAGGTGTCTTCTCTCTTTGCAGAGCAGATTTGTCCACTTTCATTACAGGTGCCAGAAGCCCCTCATTGGTGAAACCAGCCAACCACTCAGATGGATACCACGACACCGCGAGTAGATGACAGTCAAGAGAGGAACCAGCAATGAGAAGAGCTTCAACCTCCAGCTCTGACATCAGCTGAAAGATAAACCCTCAGAGTGGAGAGCAGATGCTGCAATCTCCAACCAGCAGGACCATTAACGGTGCCATTAATGATGCTAGAACCGAGTAGCAGCCACCCATTGACAACAGCACACCACACAGCCAAATGCGAAGGTGAGCTTACTACTAAATCACACCCTGACAACAGGAAGAGCCATATTCCATCCCATCGTGCATCACGGCAAGCCGCACAGAACTATAGAGACGATCCCAGAGTTCGTCTTCCCCATAAACAGTGGCATAAATCAACTACACTACAATTGGGGAATAGACAAAGAGCAATTCAATGCCACAGAATGCAAAACAAGAGTGAAAAGACAGCCAGATGCCAGAACATCAAATTCAACAAAGGTTACCTACAGTGACAGAGCCTACTCCTCCTACAGTAGTGAGAACAGATATAGACGAGTTATAAGACCTCCAGACTGTCTGAACCAAAGACTTGAGGGGGGGGAGGGTGAGATGTGGAAGTAATGATGTACTACATGGGGTAAACTGGGATAACTTGTAAATACATTCAATAAAGAATTGGGGGTAGGTGCAGTATAAGGGTCTGACATATAAAGAGTTAACATGGGACTGAGTACAGTACCGCCCACATAGTTATCTAAGACAATACATGTCCTGCACCTAGCTGTCAGTGTAGTGTTGGACAGAGCCATGTGTAGAAGCAAGCATGGAGACAGCTCCTAGCTTGGACCTTTACAGTACTTATGAATATAGTTTCTAATAGTTAATAAATACTTAATGTTGAACCACCTAAGAATATAAATACCTTAATAAGGCCTACTGAGCTTCGCCCAACATCTTACAACACATTGGACATCTGACATAAAGGTGGGGTCATCCCTCCCAGAATGCAAAGTTAAGCAAAGAAAAAGTGGACAAACAACATTTTAACCAGCTGAAATACCCCATACCACACCAGAAAATGGCACAAATACTTGTCTTAAATCAGTGAGTAAACTTCTGAAAAGTTTCTCTTAAATAGAGTAGAATTCCCCATCAAAATGGTGGCTTTAATAACATCTAACTCTTCACCGGGGCCTGTATTTGCTAACACTGATGAACCAAAGTAACTGTGCTGTTCAGTTATTGAACATAATCATCCTCTTGAAACCCTCTCAAAACTGCCGGTGTCTCCTAGGACACTTGACTATTTGTGGTGGGAATTTGGCAGTTTTAATAAGTGAGTGAATGTTAGAACATTAAAACCTGCTGATTGTGAGCATTCATGTGAAATTATTTAGTTCATTGAGCCACTTGTCAGAGAATTCATGTTGCACTATTGTATAATTATGCCCTTTGAGATTGTTCTGTTGGATCTGTAGAACTGGTTGAGGGGAGAGGGGAAACAAGGGCAAAATACCGGTTAGATTTCAGTTTGGAAAAAAAATAAGATGTGGCATCAGGGGGAGGATATTTTAGCCAGCAGTTACAGTTGGGATCAAACTTGTGACTGGTGCCAGATGATCATGGCTTACCTTAATGGACTCATGTAGTCAATTAAGTGTTGATGTGTCAACAAGAACGGAAATGCACATGAAACGTTTGTAAAGAATACCTGTCTGCTCAGAGTGGGAGCCAATAGTGTACATGCTATACTTAATAGCTAACTGTTATTTAAGATAAAAACAAAAAACTGCGGATGCTGGAAATCCAAAACAAAAACAGAATTATCTGGAAAAACTCAGCAGGTCTGGCAGCATCGGCGGCGAAGAAAAGAGTTGACGTTTCGAGTCCTCATGACCCTTGGGTCATGAGGACTCGAAACGTCAACTCTTTTCTTCGCCGCCGATGCTGCCAGACCTGCTGAGTTTTTCCAGGTAAAACTGTTGTTTAAGAACATTTATAGAAAAGTGCATTGGTTTTAGTGGTGTTTTTCCCAGTTCTTGCTTTTCAAGAATTCGAAAGCAACAATGTGTATTTATATGGTGACAATAAAATAATAAAACATCTCAAGCTGCCTCACGTGAATGTCATTAAGCAAAATTTGACTTTGAGCCACATTAGGTGCTATTTGGTGGTATTTAATGGAGATGACAGGGGTTTCACTCATGGCTGGAATGCTCACCAAATTAAGTGCCACTCAGGCATTTAAGGGGCCAGCAGTGTGCCTTCCCCAGGATACAGGATCTGGGGGCGTAAGACCTGCCAACTGAGAACTGCCATAGCCAATCAGAAGCTGGCATCTCTATTGATTGACAGCACCAACGGGAAGGCAGTGGCTGCTGCCAGTTCGACACCCACCCGAGGCCTAGTATCATCACTGGATCTCACTACAGGTGAGTAATGATGGCAGAGGGAGGTTGTAGGGAAAGCAGGGGGTCAGCCGTATGGGCAGGTAGTAACTTTCAGCGGGTCTCCCCTTCCTGATGCCAGATCCCTCACGGCACTGAGTGCCTTTGAATGAGGACTCCCCTCCCCCTGGGAGTCTGCTAGCAACACCACATGGGTTTGTTCGTCATGTATCCCACATGGCGAGCACCCTGCCCATTTTACATTAATATCAGCAGTGGCAGGGTGAGGCCCTTAAGGGGGCATTAATTGCCCATTTAAGCGCCTCCATTGATGGTAGGACAGGAAGGCAATCCGTGGGCCTTCCCACCATGGCCTTAATCGGGATGGAAGTGGGAAGGTGGTGGGGTCTCCACCCACCATTCTCATGCCTGATTAAATGCCACCCCCACCCCCCCACCCCCCGCATCAAACTCAGCACGGGGGAGGGTTTTAAATTCCACCTATTAGGACAGATTACCAAAATCTTGGTCAAAGAGGTGGGTTTTGAGGAGTGTCTTAAAGGAGGAGAGGCAGAGAGGTTCAGGGAAGGAACTCCAGACCTTAGGAGATGACTGATTAGAGCCAATGCATAGGGAGTACAGGGGCAATGGCTGAGCAGGACTTGGGGCGGAATTTTACGGCCTGCTGAAGTCAGTGGACTTTTGAACGGCTCACCGCGTTTTACATCACCGCCTGCACTGCGACGGGGCTGGAAAACTCCACCCATGATGCAAGTTAGAATATGAGCAGCAGTTTTGGATGAGATGAAGGGTGGAAGGTCAGGAAGGCCAGGAGAGAGTCAGGAAATCGATAGCTGCGTCTGTTGTTATTGGGATGTGTATCCTAACTGGAAGAATAACAACCAGCATCTTTGGTACAGCATTGTGATCATTTTGTAGGCATTGTTTCAGGTTTAGACTGTTCGTGTCGAAGGACATTATGAAGCTCATATTGTTTCACTGTATTAACTGTAATAACTGTCATTTCATTGTTTCACCCTTCATCATTCCACAAGTTAAGACAATGGATAACTTTATTAAATATATTTCACTAGGAATATTGTCAGGAGCAGTATTGTAAAACGGAGATGTTTTTGTAAAATGTCGGCCTGCCACTCAGCTCACTGAGAATTGCTCGGATGGGTGCTGAGCCTGGAGCTGGACTGTGATGCCTCTTGTGGCCAAACACTATATTGGCACATGAAGGAAGGCCATTCAGCTGAGGGACTGGAAGAGAAGGATGAAGAAAATTAGAAGGGGAAGCAAGAAATAGGGAAATGTGGAGAAACAAATTGTAAAGCTGTTACAAAAAGATGGCTGCTGCACTGTGAAGGTATAAATAACAAATGGTGATTTTCTATGTAAACATGCTTGCATATTTACCAAAAAGCAAGTTCAAATTATAGCACAAAAACATTTTTAGAACTGACATTATACAGCTGGCATGGAGAACTGTAGTTTCAGTATATCTGAACAATCAGTCTTGCAGCCCTGTGGGAATATTTTTTATTAGAAAAAGCTATGATTTGAGACTCTGATACTCAAAAACAATTCATTATCTGTTTGTCTTCCAGACATAACAGTGCTGCCTTGTTAAATGCTTTTGAAAACTTAATTATCTAAACACATGGCATCATCAGTAAAACAGGCATCTTAAAGATAGTTATGGTAAGTTGCAGAACAGAAATAATTTATTGGGAAGACTGTTTTACATTTACGGTAATAGTATATTTTGGAACTGCTTAAAAGAATTGAAATGAGCTTATTACACTAGCCAGATGTTAAACAATTAAACAATTAGTATAGCGCAAATGATGGTGTGGAATTTAAATTTATATCCTAAAATAAATTCCTTATTACTGTATTTTATATGGAAGGAACAAGGTATTGGACAAGTCTGGGCAGGTGATAAAACCTGCCAGGTTTAACAGTATTTGTCAAAATGCTCCCACCTCCTCCAAATGCCTCCAATGAATTTCTACTTCGCTGATCTCAAATGGAAAAAAAACTTCACATTGGGCTGAAATTCCTCAGCACTTCTGACTCAGGCCCAGGGATTACAGCAGAATGGTTGTGAAACAGGCTGGGACCCAGCTACACAAACCCTTACATCCTTGTTCTTTGCAGTGTTTATTTTTGGGCAGAGCATCCAATTGATTCAAAAAAGGGAAATTGGGTTTTTGCAACAAAAATTGGTTCTGCCCAGTGATATTTGGATCTCATGAATGAATATGTTAAAAAATGACACTGATCAGATGAGAAGCACATTTCTATAAAATAGCTCTCCCCAATTCATTTATGGACTAACTTTCTTGACTCTTTTCCTCCATGGAACATGTGTTCCACAGGCTCTAAGTCCGTTTTGCTCCTGTTCCTCAGCAATAACCAAAGGTTTCCAAGGAGGGTATCCAGACCTCCTTCCTGTTTCCTGATATAATGTTCTGCCAGTTTAAGGAATTGTGTCAGGAGTATGAATATTTTGGGAAATCTAGACACATGGTCAAGGCTTCAACTCTAGGGCAAAACATCTAGGCAGCCATTCCAGTGCAGTAGTGTGGGAGTGCTGCAATGTCAGAGGTATCGTCTTTCAAATCAGACAATGAACTGAGGCTCTGTCTAGTCTCTCGGGTGAATGTAAAAGATCCTAAGGAACTATTTTGAAGAAGAACAAGATTCTCTCTAGTGCTCTGATCAGTATTTATCTCTCAAACAACATTTAAAAATAAATTATCTGGCGATTATCACATTGCTGTTTGTGGGTGCTTCCTGTGTACAAATTGACTGCCATGCTTACCTTACCATTGGGTAGATACCAGTGTTGTAGCTGTACCAGAGCAGTTTGGCTAGGGTTGCAGCTAATTCCAGGACACAAGTCTTCAATACTACAGCTGGGCTGTGGTTGGGGTCCATAAATGTAACTATATCCAATGTCTTCAGCTGTTTCTTGATATCACGTGGAGTCAATCAAATTGGCTGAAGACTGGCATCTGTGAGACTGGGGACCACAGGAGGAAGTCAAGATGGATCATCCACTTGGCATTTCTGGATGAAGATGGTTGCAAATGCCTTTTCTTTTGCATAGATGTGATGGGACTCCATCATTTGAAGATGGGGATGTTTGTGCAGCCTCCTCTTGTTCGTTGTTTCATTGTCCACCACCATTCATGATTGTATGTGGCAAAATGCAGATCTTTGATCTGATCTGTTGGTTGTGGGATTGCTTAGCTCTGTCTATCGTGTGCTGCTTCCACTGTTAAGCATGTATTTGCTCCTGTATTGTAGCCTAACTGGGTTGGCATCTCATTTTTAGATATTCTTGGCATGCCCTCCCGCACTCCTAATGGAACTCGGTTGATCCCCCGGCTTGATGGAAATGGTAGAGTGAGGGATATTTCACATCATGTGTTTACAGATTGTGGCTGAATACAATGCTGCCGCTGCTCACATGGGTGCCCAGTTTTGACCTACTGGACCTTTCCTGAATCTATCCCTTTTAGCATGATGGTAGTGCCTTACAATACGATGGACAGTATCCCCAGTGTGAAGATGGGACTTTGTCTCCACAAGGATTATGAGTTGGTCACTCCTACCAATGATTTTATGGACAGATGCATCTACAACAGATACATTGTTGAGGATGAGGCCAAATAGGTTTTTCTGTCTTGTTGCTTCTCTCACTACCTGCCCGTTATGTCCTTCAGGGTTCAGCTACCTCGGTCAGTGGTGCTACCAACCCATTCTTGGTGATGGGCATTGAAATCCCCCAAGCATACCCTCAGTGCTTCTTCCAAGTGCTATTCAACGAGGCTCATCAGCTGAAGGAGGACAGTATATATTTTTTTTATTCACTCGTGATGTGGGCATCGCTGGCAGGGCCAGCATTTATTGTCTAGCTTGTTCAGAAGGCATTTGTTTCCCTTGTTCAGAGGGCATTTGAGAGTCAAACGTATTGCTGTAGGTCACGTGTAGGCCAGACCAGGTAAGGACAGCAGATTTCCAGATGGATTTTTACAATGATCAGCAATGGTTTCATAGTCATCATCAGACTTTTAATTCCAAATTTTAATTGAATTCAAATTCCACTATCTGCCTTGGTGGGATTCAAACCCAGGTCCCCAGAGGATTACCCTGGGTCTCTGCATTACCAGTCCAGTGACAATACCACAATGTCACTGCCTCCCCACTGGTATGCTAATCAGCAGGAGGTATCCTTGCCCATTTTTGATCTGATGCCATGAGACTTCATGGGGCCTGGAGTCAATGCTGAGAACTCCCAGGATCACTCCCTGCCAAATGTATGCCACTGTGCCACCATCTCTGTTGGAGCTATACTGACAGTGGGACAGGATACGCCCAGAGGTGATGATGGAGAAGCCTTGGACATTGGCTGTTGGTTATGGAAGTCCCCAGGCGTAAGTGAGGAGGACTTTGCAGATTGACTGGGCAGGGTGTGCCTTTACTGTTTCTAGTGCTTTGCTCAGTGCTGAGTAGACTGTCAAGTTTTATTCTTATTTGACTTTTCTACAACAATTTGATACAACTGAATGGTCATTTCAGAGAGCAGTTAAGAGTCAGCCACATTATTGTGGGTCTGGAATCACATGTAGGTCAGATCCAATGGGAATAGCAGATTTCCTTCCCTAAAGGACATTAATTACCCAGATATGTTTTTATGACAATCCAATTGTTTCATGGTCATGATTACTGAGGTTAGCTTTTTTTTATTCCAGGTTTATTAATCAATTGAATTTAAATTCCACTAGCTGACATGGTGGGGCTTGAACTCATGTCTCCCGAACCTTTGGATTATTAGTCCAGTAACGTTACCACTAAGTTGCTGGTTCCATAAATTCCTCATTAATAAACTTAACGTGCAAAAAGTACCGATGACCATTATTGCTCCAGTTTATCAATCCATTTTTCCTAAGAGGGAGGAACATTCAGAGCAGCTTTGGGTGGCTTTGTGCATTTTTAAAAAACAAAACCTGAGGATCATGCAAATACCAAGATGTCAAATACCACACCTGTCATTAGCCAATCAAAAGTTTACCTTTTCGATGACAGTGCAGTCTCAGCACTGAATCAATAGTCCTGACTCATCAGAGGCATCTATGGCATTGATTTTTCTTCATTGATTAGTGAAAATAAGACAGCAACCCATTGTAAACCTGATCACATACTTAGTGGGACTTTTTCAAAAAATATCAATAAACCACGAAAAATTCATGCTTTGTTATTTTCTATGTGATCTGTTCTTGTTGGCACAGTTAAGAGTGATACAATTATTTTTACTTACCCTATTACTTACTGTAGCAGTTCACAGTATAAACTCTTGCTCGTGTTGCCTACAATAAGACATTCAAGTAGAAAATGTGAAATTGCATTGACTTATGAATCACTCAATGATTCATGTGGCATTTTCTGTCTACTATTTTATCAGAGGCAGCTGGAATAAATAGATTAAGGTGAACACTGAATACATGGCAAAGGGATTTCAGGGAAACATAACGAAGCATTCATACTAATATCACACAGTGTGATCTCAACATGTGTGAGTCTGAATGCCATAGGATAAGGAGTTCAGCCTTCCTAAAAAGTTTGAGTGTATTACAATCCTGCGACCTAGTCTGGAGTGTGGACAGCAGACTATTTCATGTTCAGGCTTAGTGGGCTATGCTATAAAATTAAATACATGCCAAATGTGAAGAACCAGATAGCCTGCTCTCTGCTCTATAATTTCAAGTGCTAGACAAACATCGTCATCATAGAGACTGGCGAGCCCATCATTCCCATGTGAAAATGCTGGTTCAAAGTAGTCAAAATTCTCTTCTGGAAAAAATACTTTCATCATGTTTATTATAAAAATATAAATGTTTCCACTACAAATTGTCATGCATTAGCAATAGGCCATCTACAATTGCTCACAATGAATGCTATGTGATGGGGAGAAAGACATTGCAAAGAAGTACAAATAGATGTTGGTCAAAGGGATTGCAAGGTGGTGCAATGATTAGCGCTGCTGCCTCACAGCTCCAGGGACCTGGGTTTGATCCTGATCTCAGGTGTCTGTGTGGAGTTTGCATGTTCTCCCTGTGTCTGTGTGGGTTTCCTTCAGGTGCTCTGGTTTCCTCCCACCGTCCAAAGACATGCTAGTTAGGTGAACAAAGGCAGAATTACCTGGAAAAACTCAGCAGGCCAGACCTGCTGAGTTTTTCCAGGTAATTCTGTTTTTGTTTTGGATTTCCAGCATCCACAGTTTTTTGTTTTTATCTGCTAGTTAGGTGAATTGGCTAAGTAAATTGTACCTGTGTGTAACCTGAGACCCTGAATTGGATGAAGCAGTTCTGGAAAAAAGTGAGTACAAATAGATATTAGCAATTATAGTGAAGCTTTATACATCACAGTTTTTCTAACTTCATTGAATCCTAAACACTGGATTCAAAAACAAAGAAACAACTTATTGTATGTCAAGGGAAATAAATGATGCTTTCATAGTATGATGAAAGCATAATGATAGGTACATAATTGGAGCATTTCTCCAAACAAAGCTTAGTTAACAAATTGGTTATACACTGTAATACCATGCATCATGTACAAACAGATGGTGTATATTATTCTAGTACCTCTAGCACACAGCAAAATACTTACACTATTTGTAGAGAAAATATTGTGGTAAATTCCAAATGTGCTATCTGTAGATAGAAAAAAAGATGTTTTGCAAGAAACACCTTTCTAATTTTCAAGGGTCTAATTATACTTTTGGTGGCTTGCTTGTGCACGGCCTGTTTGTTCCCAGTGTGCCACATTCCTTTTGTTGTGCAACCGTATACCCACTTGGCTTAGAGGGAACAGTGCCTGCATGGCTACTGTACAAATGTTGGCATGTATGTGTATAATACTGTAATACCAGTGAATGCTTGTTTGTACACTCTTTTGTAACTCTTCTTTTCCCCTTCTCAACATTTTGCTCTCCTCTTTTGAAGGAGCTGCCTCATACTGGAGTATGTTCCAGTGCTGTCTGATAGTCCACCCAAGTGTCCATTCTTCACATTTGAACCAACATCCGACTATGCTATGGTTGGTATCATAGCCAAGTCCAGTGCTGCTATCACCTGTTCTCCAGACACAAACACCACTTCCAGTTGAAGAGAGCGGAAGCTGGCGAAGATAAGTAACAGCAGGAACCCTAGCTGCTTTTCTCTCTCCTTCTCATCTATGGATTCTAGAGCTAATTATAGCACTCCAATCACTGACCTGGCTAAGATCTGCACAGGCAACCGGATAAACCTGGAATGTTCCATTTATATGGCTCAGTATCAGACCATGGGAAGACAAATGAGCTTGCTTGGAAAAAAAATTCATTAAACTCATTTGAAGCAATTTAGTGCCACTATTCACCATCCCACTGGACCTATTAACTAGATTCCAACATCACGGACATGAAGAATAAAAAATACAAGTTAAGGCAATTTGGACTACCAAATGAAACTTACTTATTCATGTTCAGTGTTTATGTATTTTAACATTTTCAGGAATGTGCAACATTTTCTTCATTCTGTTTTGATCAAAGGGTTAGAGAATGTTCTCCCATCATTCTATAAATTCTTTGAACCAGTTCATATGGAAGTTTAATAACATATTACAATTGAAATAAAGTCACTGTAGCATTGGGCATAGAAAAGGTTACCGTCCACAGTGTGATGTGAAGGAACACATGACCCAATTCTAGAGGGCAGTCTTGGAACGGACAGAGACCTGTGTAGCGGCTAGCATGGAGTTAGCTCCTAGCTTGGACTATACTCTACATATATGTACGTAGTTATGTGTTATCAATAAACACTTACTGTTAAACTATACAAGACTCAGGACCTCTTTATGAGATCTACTGAACTACACACAACATTTTACAACATGGTGGCAGCTATTGGACCAACCCAGAACTTCACAGAAGCTGGAGAAGAAATTTAAAACCTGGAAGATTGAAAAAACAGTGTTCTGACCTAATGACAAGCACCAGAAATGAAGGCAAAGAGAGAAATCACTAGAGAAAAGCTCCATAGCTGGATTGGAAGCATAAGTTAGAAAGAAAACTCCACACTGCAGCAGAAGTCTCCATTGAATCCCTTGAAAGTCCAGATTGAATATCCAGAGAATGCAAAGTTGGAAGTTCTAGCAGGGGTGAGCTAAAAAAAAAACATAGTTTCTTTGCAAGAATGGGTTTAAAAAGCTGTTAAGTCAGCAACTGTCAGAATTGCAGTTTTAAAATGCACCACAAACAGCCTTAGTCAGTGCCTGCACATGTGGCAGCCAAGCTCACTCCAATCAAAAAAATTAAATAACAGATAATTGGCAGTTAAAGGGCCCAGCAAAAGCCAGGAATCAACAGTATCACAGCTCAAAAATGTTTAGATACTGCAGGGAAGACTCAGAAAAGTTGATCCAGGTGGTCGCTACTGAAAATTTAAAGCGCAGAAATCGTGTATGCCATTACCGCGGGAGCCCACCAAAACTAGCAATTGTGGGAAACCTCATTGTGAAGAAGCTTATAGCAGCAACCTCATGAATTTCCTAAGAGCACTTAAAACTGTAAATACTTTTAATTTGAAATTACCATGGATCACAAATCTACTCTACCAGGCCAGTTTGGACTCATCCAAGGCCCAGGCCAGTCACAGAATTGAGGACTTTGAAGAAAGGTATTCCTTAGATACATAAGATAAAAGCAAAAAACTGCAGATGCTGGAAATCCTTAGATACATGATCACTCCAGATCTAGATAAAAAGACAGAAGCTGAATAGGTTAACACATTGCTTTAGTCGGTAGGTCTAATTGCCGACAATATAATAGCTAGACAAGGAATCAATGACTCCTCAGCAAAATTTGATGAAGTCTTAAAATCATTTGACACATATTTTAATCCGAGTGGTAACAAGGTCCTTGAAAGAGCAGTGTTTAACAAACGTGTCCAACAGCCAGGAGAACCTGTTGACTGCTTCATTAACGAGCTGTACAGAATGGCTGAAGGCTGTGACTACGGTGGCCTGAAATCAGAGCTAATCAGAGGCAGAATTGTTGTCGGAGTGGTGCATGATGCACTCTCAGACATGCTTCAAGCTACGGAAGATTTGACCCTTGAAAAGGCCATTCAACTTGTCAGGCAATTCAAAATCCGTTTACAGCACCGATCCATCTTAAGGGGAGAAAGCAAACCATAGCACAGAGCAACCCCGACTATCCAGCTAGTAAAACAGCAGAGGAGCGTGGACAATCCAGGCCAAGGGAAGCAATACCCTACCTGACCACTAGAGGGTGAGTGACCATGCCAGCACTGTGGAGGCAAGTGACCCCACAGGCATGACCAATAGTCAGCAATCTCAGCACAAGTGTTTCAATTGCAACCGCATAGGATATTTCTGAAAGCTAAGCAAAGCTAAAATAGCTAGACACACAATGGATCCCAAGATGATTCATGAGGTCGAGAGGTGATACAACCATGCTTCTTGGGTGAGGTCAAAGATCAGGGATTTTCATTCTGGAACGCAGACATCTTGGTGAATGGTCATCCCACAAACTTTAATTTTGACATGGGAGCCAGTGTTATGGTCCTCTCAGACAAGGAGCCATGGCTGATGATACAACGTTAATGCCACCCATAACACAGCTGGATGGAGCAGCTGGCATCAAACTTCAAGAGAAAGGTACTCGGCGGGTGACACTCAGCTCATCCACAACCAAGAATGTTCCCTTTTAAGCAGAAAAGTCGGTGTCGACCTCAGCCGCTTACAGAAAATTGACAAGGTCAACCAGCAAGGCCCTGGCTCCAAATTTAAAAAGGAGCTTCTGAAACTCTTAACTGGTTTGGAGCGAATGAGGGCTGCACATAGGATTGCACTGAGGAAGGATGCCAAGCCCATGGAAAATACCCCACCCACTCATGAAGCAAGTGCAGCAACAGCTGTTAAACTGTATAAGACTCAGAACTTCTTCATGAGAACTACCGGACTACACACAACAACTTACAACAGTAACAGGGTCGGATCTTATGTTGGGCCGCTGTGCAGGATTGGGCAGTAACAGATTGAAGATCGAGTTGATGGACTTGTTAATCCTTTCCCCCTACAGTCCTAGCTGCCATAATTTTTCTGAGAGCCCCTATATGTGTGATTTCAGGCACAAACTCACATTTAATATGCCCCAGGACCTATTTAGGACCCTGGTGTAATTTTTAGGTACCAATGAACCAAGCATGCACTAATCTGCAAAGTCTGCCCTAGTTAAGTTCTGCCCCACTCTGGTGATGGTACATATTCTACATAAACTTGACAAAGAATCAATTTTGTAGAGAAATAACTTTATCCATCAGCAGATGAGATACAGCAACAGGCAGTATTCATAAACCCCAACATTTCATTGTTAAAGTATTTGTGGAATATGTTACTGATTTACTCAATAATCCTAAGGCCTTTCATTGTTTCATTGACCATCTCAGCATTAATTCTTAACAACAGCGCATGAGAATTTTAGGAACAGGAAGGGCCATTTCATCGGCAGGCCCACCCCTTTTGATAGACTAATCCCACTTGTTCACTGTTTGAACATGACCCTCAATCCTTATGGCCTCCTGAAATATATCTCATCTATTCCCTCAACATTCTCCTTGACTAATCATTTTTCTCACTGTCTATGCCCTACTCTGGTAAACATGGTCCCCTGTTAAAGAATATATTTCATTGGTGAAAAGACCTGTTTCAATTATACACCAAGTAATTACAGCTCCAATTTAGGTATGATTTTAATTGGACTACCTTTGGTGACTGTCTAAAGCTGCCAAGGGACTAAACCCTGCAATTCACTCCTTAAACCCCTTTGTCTCTCTACCTCACTTTCCTATTTTAAAATGTTCTCTAAAACCTACCTCTTTGACCAAGCTTTTGGTCTCCAGTCCTCATATCCCCTTATATGGCTCAATACTAAATTCTGTTTGATGCTGAAGTTTTGAAACGCTGTTGTAAATTTTACTATGTTTGCCTGTTGCTGTTAAGTCACAATAGTGACTATATAATTTCTATTTAAACTATTTCTATCTAACATACCAGAAATATTAGGGAACAAACGGTTTAGTGAGAGGGAGGAACTGAAAGAAATCAGTATTAGTAGGGAAATGGTGTTGGAGAAATTGATGGGACTGAAGGCCAATAAATCCACAGGGTCTGATAATTGACATCCCAGAGTACTTAAGGAAGTGGCCCTAGAAATCGTGGATGCATTGGTGGTCATCTTCCAAGATTCTGTAGACTCTGGAACAGTTCCTACAGATTGGAGGGTAGCTAATGTAACCCCGCTATTTAAAAAGGGAGGTAGAGAGAAAACAGGGAATTATAGACCAGTCAGCCTAACATCGGTAGTGGGGAAAATCCTAGAGTCCATTATAAAAGATTTAATAGCTGAGCACTTGGAAAACAGTGGCAGAATCAGACAGATTCAGCATGGATTTATGAAAGGGAAATCATGCTTGACAAATCTACTGGAATTTTTCATGGATATAACTAGTAGAGTTGATGAGCCAGTGAATGTGATTTATTTGGACTTTCAGAAGGCTTTCGTCAAAGTCCCACATAAGAGATTGGCGTGTAAAATTAAAGCACATGAGATTGTGGATCATGTATTGAGATGGATAGAAAACTGGTTGGCAGACAGGAAACAAAGAGTAGGAATAAACGAGTCTTTTTCCGAATAGCAGGCAGTGACTAGTGGGGTACCGCAGAGATCAGTGCTGGGTCCCCAGCTATTCACAATATATATTAATGATTTAGATGAGGGAATTAAATGTAATACCTCCAACTTTGCAGATGACACAAAGCTGGGTGGGAGGGTGAGCTGTGAGGAGGATGCAGAGATGCTTCAGTGTGATTTGGGCAAGCTGAGTGAGTGGGCAAATGCTTGGCAGCTGCATATAATGTGGATAAATGTGAGGTTATCCACTTTGGTAGCAAAAACAGGAAGGCAGATTATTATCTGAATGGCTACAAATTGAGAGAGGGGAATGTGTAACGAGACCTGGGTGTCCTCGTACACCAGTCGCTGAAGGTAAGCATGCAGGTGCAGCAGGCGGTAAAGAAGGCAAATGGTATGTTGGTCTTCATAGTGAGAGGATTCGAGGGATGTCTTGCTACAATTATACAGGGCCTTGGTGAGACCACACCTGGAATATTGTGTGCAGTTTTGGTCTCCTTATCTGAGGAAGGTTGTTCTTGCTATAGACGGAGTGCAGCGAAGGTTTACCTACTGATTCCTGGGATGGCGGGACAGACATGTGAGGAGAGATTGAGTCGGTTAGGATATATTCACTGGAGTTCAGAAGAATGAGGGGGAATCTCATAGAAACCTATAAAATTCTAAAAGGACTAGACAGGGTACATGCAGAAAAGGATGTTCCCGATGGTGGGGGAGTCAAGAACCAGGGGTCACAGTCTGAGGAAACGGGGTAGACCATTTAGGACTGAGATGAGAAGAAATTTCTTCATCCAGAGAGTGGTGAGCCTGTGGAATTCGCTATCAAGAAGGTAGTTGAGGCCAAAACATTGTATGTTTTCAAGAAGGAGTTAGATATAGCTCTTGGGGTGAAAGGGATCAAAGGATATGGGGAGAAAGCAGGAACAGGCTATTGAGTTGGATGATAAGCCATGATCATAATGAATGGCAAAGCAGGCTCGAAGGGCCAAATGGTCTACTCCTGCTCCTATTTTCTATGTGTGCTTCTATGTATGTTTTGTGTGCCAATCATCCAGATTAATGCTTTAGAGTGCTGAATGTCTTTTGGAACTTGCACTAACAGCTAAATATAAGTGGCTCTTCAGTGAAGTTATAAGCAAGTTTTTAGATCAGACACCAACATGTTCAAAATCCTGTAGGTTTCGGGGGTGACTTTCAAGCTGCAATATTTCAGTGGTGTTTAAGCATTTAGAAACAAAGTATTTATGTTTTCTTGACTAAACTCTTGTAGCAAATGAACAAAGAAGAAAATTTGCCTGCTTAAGTAGACTAATAAGTGGCTAATAGGAAAGAAAATACTGCAATACATTGTACTCTGGATATTGAAAACTGACAACCTTAATCATATTGTTCTACTTTTGAGTTTTAAAATGGGTTGATGCCAGCGAGAGAACAGAGGTGATCGAAACATTATATGCCACAAAGCAGGTGCTGATGAGATAGACTTTCAGCTTCACACATTTTGAGATGCTTATTATCCACCTGCCAGCCAAAGGACATGCTTCTCAAAGCAAGTATTCTGTGCAATGTGTTATTGAAAATGGGACTAATATAACAGAATCAAGCAGGGTGTATAAGATGGTGTCCGATCCGCGATCAGCTATTTTGCACCACTGCCAAAGTTGAATTTCACCTTCCTATATAAAAGTATCACTTTGCACTTCCACACACCTCAGTTGTGGCATTGCAGCCCCACCACTGGAGGAAGGGCAGCATTACAGTTTGATAAATTTACATGGGCAGTTTCCAACATAAATGTGGTCATTGGAATTTGATATCAAAAAAAAGGTGACATGAAATGTGCATAGGTGCACAATTTTAATTATTTTATTAAAATGCTGCTTCTGTTTATTGCTGTGGAACATTATATGTTTGTGTTAACTTTTCCGATAGTACTCATTCAGGCATTAAAAGAGAATATTTTTATTATAACAGAGCAGTCCCAATCTTACATTGGTATTTAGATATAACAAAAGCATGGTATGCTGCCACACAGCCAAACACAAACTGTTTGCAAATATAAATCCTTTATATTAAATTATACTACAGCTTAAAGAATTGAGAAATTTATTATTGATTCTTGCTGAATTTAATTTTCGTAGTGACGCATGGGAGTCATGTTATAGAAATATAGAAATGTAGAAAATAGGAGCAGGAATAGGTCATTCGGCCCTTCAAGCCTGCTCCGCCATTCAACATGATCATGGTTGATCATTTATCACTACACCATACTCCCGTGCTCTCCCCATACTCCTTGGTGCCTTTCGAGTCCAGAAATCTATCAATTTCCTTCTTAAATTAAACTCCTCAAGTGACTTGGCCTCCACAGCCTTCCATAGGTTCACCACCCTTTGACTGAAGAAGTTTCTCCTCATCTCAGTCCTAAATGGTCTATCCTGTATCCTGAGACTGTGACCCCTTGTTCTAGAGCACCCCAGCCAGAGGAAACATCATCCCTGCATCCAGTCTGCCCAGCACTGTCAGGATTTTATATGTTTCAATGAGATCCCTTCTCGTTCTTCTAAACTCCAGTGAATACAGGCCTAGTCGGCCCAATCTCTCCTCATATGGCAATCCTGTCATCCCAGGAATCAGTCTGGTGAACCTTCACTGCACTCCCTCTAGGGCAAGAACATCCTTTCTTAGGTAAGGAGACCAAAATGCACACAATGCTCCTGGTGTGGCCTCACCAAGGCCCTGAACTGCTGCAGTAAGACATCCTTGCTCCTGTACTCAAATCGTCTTGCAATGAAGGCCAACATACCATTTGCCTTCTTAACTGCTTGCTGCACCTGCATGCTTGCTTTCAGTGATTTGTGTACAAGGACACCCAGGTCCCTTTGTACATCAACATTTCCCAATCTGTCACCATTTAAATAATACTGTCATTCTGATGTTCCTACTGGAGTGAGTAACTTCACACTTATTCACGTTTTACTGCATCTGCATGTATTTGCCCTCTCACTCAACCTGTCTAAGTCGCCTCAAAGCCTCTTAACACCCTCCTCAAAACTCACAATATATATATATATATATAAATAAATAAATAAATAAAAGATATATTTTACCTATTTACGAAATGACTGAGTAAGTTGCATTTGCAGAAGGCAAGAATGGGAAATGGTGATTTCATTTGCTTCCATTCAGACTGTAGCAGGTATTTCAGTAAGAAAATGTCTTGCCTTATAATGGAAAGAAAGAAAAGAAATGTCTTGCTTTATGTTCTTAAATCACTCAAGAGGGCTTTGAAATCTTGTGGAATTCCCAATGCACTAGCATTGATTTGGGCCTTGATTCAAGGCCAGGACTCTCCTGATTACATTTTAGACCTAGCAGATTAACTTAACCACAGAGGCCCCTGGGTTTAAATTACTGATAATTCACTTTCTATTATGTGGTAGCAAAAAACTGATGTGGGAAGCCAAGCACAATGGACGAGCTGGATTGCTAGCAAGACACGTCTCTAATAGTTTCATTTACAGCTGATCTTTCTGTAAATCTATATTTCTCTTTCAGTCTATAGTTCCCTATTGTTACTATGCTGCATGTCCAACTTCAATCATGGTCCTTTGCTACTGTTCAGCTTCCTGCTAAAAATGACCATCCATCTTACATCATCTGGTAGTTGTGACACTGGATGGGCTAAAAATTGACAAAGAGGAGGTACTGGATAGGCTGGCTGTGCTTAAAGTGGATAAGTCACCACAGCTGTATGCAATACATCCAAGGATACTGAAAGGAAAGGTGGAAATTGCAGAGGCAGTGGCCATAATTTTCCAACCGTCCTTAGGTACAGGGGTGCTGACAGAGGACTGGAGAATTGCAAATGTTACACCTTTGTTCAAAACAGGGTATAAAGATTGTCACGGATGCTTTAGAAGGTGTTTCCCCAAAGTTCCCTGATCAGGGCACACCACCATTTTATGGGGGCGGGCCAATTAAGGCCCACCCAGCGCGACATCCGCAAGGAAGCGCTATGCGCTCCCTATGCTGGCGGAGGGGATTCCCTGAGCCGAGGGTGCGCTCTTGCGCACATGCGCACAATGAACAATGTATTTGCATGTGAGTGTGTATATTTTACCCTTGGAGTGAGTAATTCAATTTAAAATAACCCAGCAGCAAAGTTTCTTTTACTGTAAAGGTAAAGGTTAGCTTATTTCTCACTATTGCTCTGGAAGTTACTTAAGAAAAGATAAAGGCCGGGATGTCAATGACAATATCCACTGCTAGTGGGACCAGAAAATCTTGCCCAAAGTTACTAACACATAGGCCAGGGTTTCCCAGTCGGTGAGTGGTGGGTGGGGGGGGGGGTGGGGGGGGGGGGGTGTTGGGGCCCTCTCACCAACGTGTAAAATGACGTGGGATGACGTTGGGCGGAATTCCCGACGTCACCCCGCCCCATTTAAATTTTCAGGTTGGTGGGGGCTCAGCCGAATCAGCTGTGTGCCAGCCGATCTGTCAATGGCCAATTGAGGCCATCGACAAAGTCATTAACGTAATTAGTGGACCTGCCCGTCCAACCTTCAAGTTGGCGAGCACGCCGGGAGCCCTGGCAGGCATTGGAAAAAGAATGAAAACTCATCCATGGCCGGGATGAGGTTTCATGTAGGTTTTTAAAAATTTAACAAAAGAGCATTTAAAAGTTATAGACAATGTCACACGAGGGGACATGTCGGGGAATTATTTTTCCTGTTTTTAAAATTTTTTAATGTGGAGCCGATCTCCCTGAGGCAGCACTTAGCCTCAGGGGGATGAGTGTGCTCTCTCAAGCGCATGTGCAAAAGGCCACACTCTCGGCTCAGGGAATACCCCCCACCCGCACAGGGAGTGCATTGCACTTCCTTGTGGATGTTGCGCTGAGTGGGCCTTAATTGCCCACATAAAACGACGGCGCTCCCTTGATTGGATGCGCCGATCAGAGGCGCGCCCACTCCTGAACTTCCCCCCCCGACTGGGGGGAAAATCCTGCCCATACACAGATTAGTTACAGATGAAGCTAAAAACGATGCCTATAAAAATTGTATCAATTCAGTCCCTGTTGTTTGGTGCAGGCCTGATGGTTTGAGGTTGAGATGTTGTGTTAACTGAAGTGAAGGTTTGAGGTTGTAGGATTGGCTCTGTGGCTGCGATGCCTTCCACAGTCGAATGGCCAGGGTTTGTTTTCACAGGTGAGCTTTGTAAATGGAATCAGTATTACAGGGGGGTGAGAAGGTCCCTTGCTTCTGGTTCTGCAAGTGTGGCACTTTCAAACTGACCAATTACTTACAGCAGAATGCTTGGCTGTTTCTGGATGCCTTTCACTGTCTCTCCCTGTTGCAAGCAGTTTCTTAACTACTACTCAAGATGGATCTCAGAAACAGTTTGAATTTTTCCTGCTACATCTTTAGCAGGGAGCAAGGTGGCTGGTGTACCACGTGACCTGGACAAAGTGCCAAGTCATCCTCCCAAATAAGGCATTGACACTTCAAACAGCCTATCTCCCAGCCATGGTTTTTAGCTTTTCACACCCTACTGTTGCTGAATCAGTTAATGTCTTTGCGCTTGAAGGGGAGCCACCAAGTCAATGAGTTTCTATTTACTCTGATGGACCACTCAGTGGGCAGAATTTTTGTCCCCTGGGCAGGCGCGTGCCCAACCCAACGGGTCAACGTGCACTCGCGCGATCTTTCAGTGGGTGGGCCCATGCGAGAAGAGGCAGTGCGCCCTCCCGACAATTAAGAGGCCTATTAAAGCCCTCGATAAATTCATTAAATGGAATTTTTTGCTGCCCGTTCAACTGTTGGGTTGGCGGCTGGGTGAATAGGCCAGGCGGCCTTTGCATTTTTAAAGAAATCTCGAAAATTTTTGAAGCTCGTATATTTCGCATGTCCCTGTTCATGTGACAGAGTCACATGTGGGGACGTGTTTTCCTTATTTTTAAAATCTTTGCTTATCATGTTAGAAACCTTCAGGGAGCTTTGACTCAGCGCTCCCCTGCGCATGCCCACACTTCAGCGCTCACCCCGGCAGCGCTGAGGTTATCAAGTAACGGCCAGCCAGCGTGAAATCGCGGTCGGGGGCCCGATCGAAGAAGGTGGACCATTACTCGGCCGCTCCCGCGCCCGCCCTACGAGGCGGAAATCACCTCCGTTGATTTTCAAATGTCATTTTGTGTCTGGGAACGCACCCTTGTCTCCTTGTGAGGTAAGGGAAAGATGGTTGAAATCCAAAAGACAAGTCATGTGACCTCCTCAGCGTCCATTTTGACTTATAATCTATTTTTTAAAAATGTCATCTTTACAACGGTTTTCTAAAAATCAGTAACACCACAGCTGCACATCACAACAGGACAAACTACAGCAACGACAGGCCAGTCAGTTTAACCTCGGTGGCTTTAGAAACAATAGGCTGAATCTTCCGAGGATTGGCAATCACTGTTGGATTACCACTCCGCTCCTTTTTACTTACGCTAGACGGGAGCTGCACATTTCACGCCTGGACCTCTCAACTGGGCCTCCTGAACGATGTGCAGTGCAGATACTTCATGAGCCCTTCTGTGCAGGGCAGCAGTGTCAGGGGAAGTGAAGCCGTGCCCCCTTTTTATACCAGCTGTTGTCAATGATAAGTTTAAAGGTCCCAGTCACGTAAGTGGGTAGGATAGGTCGGTGAGGGGGACTTTTGTGGTTTGGGGTTGAGGGAGGGTGAGGGAGAGGGAGGGATAGGCGGGGTTGAGGGCACAGTCAGTGGGTGGGGGTTAGTCGGTGGGTAGGGGGTAATCGGGGGGTGGGAGCTTAGGAGGTCAGGGGAAGGGGTGGGGGTAGTCAGGAGCTGGGGGAATGATCGGGTAGTCAGGGGGGCGATGGGGTGGTCAGGGGTTTGGGGGTAGTCAACTGGTTGGGGGGGTAGAGGGGGTCAGGTTGGCAGGGTTGGAGAGGTAGTCACGGGTTGGCGGGTAGTTAGGGGATGGGGGTTGGGGTGATCAGTGGGGATTGGAGATTATTCGGGGGTGGGTGGGAGGGAATCAGTACCATAATTACCCAGTAGTTAGTAGTGGTTTTAATCCTTCTAACTTTTCCTGGGTAACTCTTCTGGTAAGAGAGTCGGAACCATCCGAGGTCTCCAGCTTTAAATCGGAGTTTCGGATGGTTCCAGGTGCAGGGTAATTGTCCAATTGTACAACCAAGAACCAGGCTGATTATGGAATGTTCAGAAGGGAAGTGCAAAGGCAATTAAGAGAAGCAAAGAGAGAGTATGAAAAGAGACTGGCAACTAACATAAAAGGGAATCGCAATAAAAGAGTACTGAAAGGAGGAATGGAGCTGGTTATAGACTAAAAGGGAATTTACACATGGAGACAGGGGGTAAGGCTGAGGCATTAAATGTATACTTTGCATCTCTCTTTACCAAGGAAGAAGATACTGCCCATGTGCTAATGGTGAAAGAGAAGATAATTCAGACACTAGAGGGGGTTAAAATTGATAAGGAGGAGGTACTGGATAGGCTGTCTGTATTTAAAGTTGTTAAGGCAGCAGGATCAGATTGGATGCATCCAAGGGTTTTGCAGAGGGGCTATAATTTTTTTGTCTTCCTTAGACTCAGGGGTGGTGCCAGAGGACTGGAGAATTGCAAGTGCTGCACACATGTTCAAAAAAGGGTGTAAAGATAAGCCCAGCAACCATAGCCAAGTCAGTTTAACTTCAGTGGTGGGGAAGTTTCTAGAAAATTATAATTTGGGACAAAATTAATAGTCATTAAGGCAAATATGGATTAACAAAGGAAATCCAGCATGGATTTATTAAGGGAAATAGTGGTTAACTCGCTTGAGTTTTTTGAAGAGTTAACAGAAAGGGTTGTGGAGGGTAATGCTGTTGATGTAGTGTACATGGACTTCCAGAAGACTTTTGACACAGTGCCACACAACAGACTTTTGAGCAAAGTTATGGCTCATGGAATAAAAGGGACAGTAGCAACATAGATGCAAAGTTGGCTGAGGGTCAGGAAACAGAGAGTTTACAGATGTTTTTCAGTCTGGATGAAGGTTTGTAGTGGAGTTTCACAGGGGTCGGTGTTGGGACCCTGGCCCTTCCTGATATATATTAATGACCTAGACATTGGTGTACAGAACACAATTTCAAAGTTTGTGGATGACACAAAATGTGGAAACTGAATTGTGAAGAGGATAGTGCAGAACTTCAAAAGAATATAGGCAAGTTGGTGGAATAGGCAGACAAGTGGCAGATGAAGTTCAATGTGAGAAATGTGAAGTAATTCACTTCGATAGGAAGAACATGAAGAAACAATATAAAAGAAAGGGTACAACTCTAAACAGGGTGCAAGAACAGAGGGACCTGGGTATAAGTGCATAAGACATTGAAGGCGGCAGAACAAGTTGAGAGAATGTTAAATTGACCATATAGTATCCTAGGTTTTATCAATAGGGGCATAGTGTACAAGAGCAAGGAAGTTATGTATAAAACACTGGCTTGGCCTCAGCCAGAGTATTGCGTCCAGTTCTGAGGACTACACTTCAGGGAAGATGTGAAGACATCAGGCAGAGTGCAGAAAAGAGTCATAAGAATGATCCCAGGGATGAGGAACTTCAGTTACATAGATAGATTGGAGGAGTTGGGATTGTTTTCCTTGTGGAAGAGAAGATTGAGGAGGTTTAAAGAGGTATTCAAAATCATGACGGGTCTGGACAGGGTAGATAGGAAGAAAGTGTTCCCACTCATGAGAAGATCGAGAACAAGAGGGCACAAATTTAAAGTAATTAGCAAAAGAAACAATGGAGACATGAGGAGAAATCTTTCCACACAGCGAGTGGTTAAGATCTGGATTGCGCTGCTTGAGAGAGTGGTGGAGGCAGGTTCAATTGAAGCATTCAAGAGGAAATTAGATTATTATATGAAAAGGAAGAATGTGCAGGGTTATGGGGAGAAGGTGGAAGAGTGGTGTCAGGTGAATAGCACATTTGGAGAGCTGACACAGAAATGATGGGCTAAATGGCCTCCTTCTATGCTGTAACAGTTCTGCGATTCTGTGAATTTTGGAAAGCCAGCATGGATTTGTTCATGGTAAATCATGTTTTATTAACTTGCTTGAGTTTTTTGAAGAGGTAGCAGTGAGGATGATTGAGGATCATGTAGTTGATGTCGTATACTTGGACTTCCAAAAGGCTTTTTATAAAGTGTCACGTAATAAGCTTGTCTGCCTACTGAAGGCCATGAAACAAAAGGGAGGATATGAAACAAAAACAAAAATAGCTGGAAAAACTCAGCAGGTCTGACAGCATCTGCAGAGAGGAACACAGTTAACATTTCGAGTCCGTATGACTCTTCATCAGAACTAAGGAAATAGAGAAATGAGGTGAAATATAAACTGGTTGAGTGGGGCGGGAGAGGTAGAGCTGGATAGAGGGCCAGTGATAGGTGGAGGCAAAGAAGAGATTGCCAAAGATGTCATAGAAAAAAGGACAAAGGGGTGTTGATGTTGGTGATATTAGCTAAGGAATGTGCTAATGGTGACATTAAGGGTAGAAAGCAGGACGAGCATGGTACAGATAGCCCTAGATGGGGTGGGGTAGGGGGAAGGGATCAAAATAGACTAAAAGGTAGAGATAAAACAAAGGATGGAAATAAATTTTAAAATAATGGAAATGGGTGGGAAAAGAAAAATTAATTTTAAAAATTATAAATTATTGGAAAAGGGGGATCGGAAAGCGGGTGGGGACGGAGGAGAGAGTTCATGATCTGAATTTGTTGAACCCAATGTTAAGTTCGGAAGGATGTAAAGTGCCTACTCAGAAGATGAGTTGCTGTTCCTCCAGTTTGCATGGAGCTTCACTGGAACAATGCAGCAGGCCAAGGGCAGATATGTGGGCATGAGAGCAGGGTGGAGTGTTGAAATAGCAAGCGACTGGGAGGTCTAGGTAATGCTTGCAGACAGACCAAAGGTGTTCAGCAAAGCAGTCACCCTGTCTGTGTTTGGTCTCTCCAATGTAGAGGAGACCGCATTGGGAGCAGCAAATTCAGTAGACTAAGTTGAGGGGAGTGCAAGTGAAATGCTGCTTCACTTGAAAGGAGTGTTTGGGCCCTTGGACGGTGAGGAGGGGGGAAGTAAAGGGGCAGGTTTTGCACCTTCTGCAATTGCATGGGAAGGTGCCGTGAGAGGGGGATGAGGTGTAGGAGATAATGGTGGAGTGGACCGGGGTATCTCGGAGGCTTTTAATATATCTGTTAGTAGGTGTTGATAAAATGTTTCCCCTCCGCTTTCAAAGGATAATCCTCCGCCATTTCCGCCAACTCCAGCATGATGCCACCACTAAACACATCTTCCCTTCACCCCCTGGCGGCATTCCACAGGGATCGTTCCCTCTGGGACACCCTGGCCCACTCCTCCATCACCCCCTACACCTCATCCCCCTCCCATGGCACCTTCCCATGCAACCGCAGAAGGTGCAACACCTGCCCCTTTACTTCCCCCCTCTTCACCATCCAAGGGCCCAAACACTCCTTTCATGTGAAGCAGCATTTCACTCGCACTTCCCTCAACTTAGTCTACTGTATTCGCTGCTCCCAATGCAGTCTCCTCTACATTGGAGAGACCAAATGCAGATTGGGTGACCGCTTTGCAGAACACCTTTGGTCTGTCTGCAAGTATGACCCAGACCTCCCTGTCGCTTGCCATTTCAACACACCACCCTGCTTTCATGCCCACATGTCCATCCTTGGCCTGCTGCAATGTTCCAGTGAAGCTCAACGCAAACTGGACGTACAGCACCTCATCTTCCGACTAGGCACTTTACAGTCTTCAGGAATGAATATTGAGTTCAACAACTTCAGATCATGAACTCTCTCCTCCATCCCCACCCCCTTTCCCATCCCCCTTTTCCAATAATTTATAATTTTTAAAATATATTTTTCTTTTCCCACCCATTTCCATTATTTTTAAATTTATTTCCATCCTTTGTTTTCTCTCCATCTTTTAGCCTATTTCGTTCTCTTACCCCCACCAGGGCCATCTGTCACTTGCTCTTGTCCTGCTTTCTACCCTGAATGTCACCATTAGCACATTCCTTAGCTAATATCACCACCATCAACACCTCTTTGTCCTTTTTTCTATGACATCATTGGCAATCTCTTCTTTGCCTCCACCTATCACTGGCCCTCTATCCAGCTCTACCTGTCCCACCCCCCTCAACCAGTTTATATTTCACCTCATTTCTATATTTTCTTAATTCTGATGAAGAGTCATATGGACTCGAAACATTTACTGTATTCCTCTCCGCAGACGCTGTCAGACCTGCTGAGTTTTTCAAGCTATTTTTGTTTTTATTTCAGATTTCCAGCATCCACAGTATTTTGCTTTTATCTTAGGAAGGATATGAAGTTGGCTGACTGACAGGAAACAGAGAATATTGGTGAATGGTTGTTTTTCAGACTGGAGGTAGCTGTGGTGTTCCCCAGTGGGCATTATTAGAATCACTACTTTTCTTGATCTGATTTTGATTTTGATATCAAACTGAGGGCACAGTTCCAATGTTTGCAAATGACACAAAACTTGGAGAAATATGTGAACCGTGAGGAGGATAGTGATAAACTTCAAGAGGATATTGCAGGCTGGTGGAATTGGCGGACAAGTGGCAGATAAAATTTAAGGTAGAGAAAAGTGAAGTGATTCATTTTGGCAGGAAGAATGAGCAGGGGCAAAATAAAGTAAAGGGTTCAATTCTAAAGGGCGTGCAGAATTGGAGGGATCTGGAAGCATATGTGCACAGATCATGGAAGGTGACAGGGCAGGTTGATAGCATGTTCAATAAAGCAGATGGAATCATAAGCTTTATAAAGAAGTGCATAGAGTACAAAAACAAGGATGTTATGATGAACCTGTATAAAATCCTGGTTTGGCCTCAACTGAAGTATTACATCCAGTTGTGGGCACCCCACATTGGGAAGGATGTGAAGGCATAGAGAGGGTGCAGAAAAGATTCACAAGAATGGTTCCAGGGATGAAGGACTTCAGTTATGTGGATAGATTGGAGAAGCTGGGACTGTTGTCCTTGGAGAAGAGACGATTAAGAGGAGGTTTTCAGAGGACAGCGATTTAAGGTGATTGGCAAAAGTAACAATGATGACTTGGGGAGAAACTTTTCCACACAGCTTGTGTTTAGGATCTGGGTGCTCTGCCTGAGTGTGGGGTGAGATTCATTTGAGGCCTTCAAATGAGAACTGGATCTGAAGCGAAAAGATTTGGAGGACTATGGGGAAAATGCAGGGGAGTGGAGATGGTGAGTTGCTCTTCCAGAGAGCCAGCACGGACGCCATGGACTGTATGGTCTCCTCTTGTTCTTCAACCATTCTGTGATTCTGTACTGCTTTGCTACTATTCAGCTTCCTGCTAAACACCACCATCAATCTTACATGCAATGATCACCAATACAGAAGCATATGTCTTCATTCAATCATTTGGCATGTTTTCACAACAAAATTCTATTCCCTCTCCTACGACTGAGCTATTCTAAATAGAAATATGACAAGATGTCATTTTTGATTTTAAAAAAAGGTGAAGAAGAATCATGAAGCAGATTTTCACCCCTAGTCAGTTTTGGGCAAGTGGCGGGGAAAGGGGGAGAGTTTGGTACGGGCACAAAATGCACTCATTCCGTTTGAGGTATTTCAACTGCTGCCCACCCAAAACAGCAGGCGCTTGGTGGGTAGGTGACAATTGCGCATATTTAAGGGGGTGGGAGTGGTGCAGATACTGGTGAAATTGCTGTGCCTTTAGGGCTCGTTTTTTTCATGAAAGCATTGCAGAATGAATTATCTTTACCCAACCTTCCCATGTTCCTTCTGACTATCACTGTAACTTGGTACAAAGTTCACTTCCTAAATTTGTAGCACTAAATTTGTGCAACCAGTCACATACGTTGGTGTGCTTGGGCCATCACTGCATTGCATCATGATTCAAACACGCGGCCATTCTGAATTGGCCCCATGCATTTATCTGGGAGGGGGAAATGCCTCACCTAGATGGCCATGAAACTTTAGGTCCGCTATACCTCCAGAGGACAGTGAGTCTGCCAAGACAGTCTTTCAAGGAAACATCTTGGCTGAAATGCTTCGAAGAACCACTGTGTGATACTGATATCTTTTAGTGCATTTTCACAATCCTCGATGACAGGGTGAGCAGAGTTTGGAGTGAAGCACTTTTTAAAAAAGATTTGGGCAGCAGCGGCACCATCAAGTTGCCTTGTGGCCAGATGCAAAGTGTTTCCTCTGCTTTGTCCAAACAGTTGCCTAGATTTTCCAAGTAGCTTTATATTAACCCCAGTATGAACCCATTTAAAATAAATGTGTTAATAGAAGTGTTACAGTAATGCAGAATTTCCTTCAGCTATTCTACCAAATGGGAATGGTACTAACGATTGACATTGAAAATAAAGCTATTTTGTTTCCCAGCAACAATGAAGAAGACAGAAATTCACCAGATATCATTGAGAGATAATAAAATTAAGTAATTGAACTATAGTATTATAATACACTTAATTGGCACCCCATCCACCACCTTAAACAGTCATTTTCTCCAACAGGGCAGCAGAGTGTACCAGGTAAAAGTTTCACTGCAGCAGCCCACAATGGCTACCCAGGACCTCTCCCACGAGTAAGGATAAGGGCAGGAGGCGCATGGGAACAGCATCAGCTCTAAGTTCTCCTCCATGTCACACACCATACTGACATGGGGATATATTGCTGCCCTTTCATTGTCACTGTGTCAACACCCCAGAGCTCGTGATTCACCAGCACTGTGGGAGCACCTTCATCGCGTAGACTGCAGTGGTTCAGGAAGCAGACTCACCACCACGTTCTTAAGTGAATTTAAGAATGGGCTATAAATGCTGGCCTTCTCAGCAATGCCCACCTCCCATGAACAAATTTTTAAAAATTGTGATAACATCAGCAGCCCGTATCCAAATGCAGCAAGATCTGGACAATATCCAGGCTTGGGCTAACAAGTGGCAAGTAACATTTGCACCACACAAGTGTCAGGCAATGACCATCTCCAACAAGAGAGAATCTAACCATTGCCCCTTGATGTTCAATGGCATTACCATCACTGAATCACCCACTATCAACATCCTGGGGGTTACCATTGACCAGAAACTGAACTGGACTAGCCATATAAATACAGTGGCTACAAGAGCAGGTCAAGGGCTAGGACTCGTGCGACGAGTAACTCACCTCCTGACTCCCCAAAGCCTGTCCATCATCTACAAGGCACACGTCAGGAGTGTGATGGAATACTCCCCCACTTGGCTGGATGAGTGCAGCTCCCACAACACTCAAGAAGCTTGACACTGTCCAGGACAAAGCAGCCCACTTGATTGGCACCATATCCACAAACATTCACTCCCTCCACCATCAATGCACAGTAACAACATCTACAAGATTGACTGCAGGAATTCACCAAGGTTCCTTCAACAGCACCTTCCAAACCCACAGCCACTACCATCTAGAAGGACAAGGGCAGCAGACACATGGGAACACCACCACCTGAAGTTTCCCTCCAAGTCACACACCATCCTGAATTGGAACAGTATTGCCATTCCTTCACTGTCGCTGGGTCAAAATCCTGAAACTCTCCATAACAGCACTGTGGGTGTACCTACACCACATGGACCCCAGCGGTTCAAGAAGGCAGCTCACCATCACTTTCTCAAGGGCAACTAGGGATGGGCAATAAATGCTGGCCCAGCCAGCGAAGCCAAAATCCACTGAATGAATCAAAAAAAAAATGGAATTATTATACTTGGTTGGTACACTCCCAAAGCCTGTAAGTCTGGACCATTGTCTCCAGAAACAAGCCAAGTCTAGAATAGATCTAATTGTGCAGTTCAGAGAGTTTATTTTCCACAGCTCAAGTAGCTATCATATGAAAATTTCACACACCCATCTACTGAAAGCCTGGTGAGAAGAATACTGATAGTGTGGCTGGGAGCACATTTCACACATTTACCAAGGCACTTTAGGAACATCCAAGTGGCAACAGTGCAGAAAATAGGTCAGGAGTGAATGCAGTTTGGAGTCAAGTTGCACAAGTCCAGACCTTTTATTAATGGAAGTATTTTAATTATAGTAATTGACACCAGTGTTGGCTAAGAGTTTATACCACAATTTCAATAGTAAGTGAAAACTGCAGCAGCTGATGTCAAATACTTGAACAAAACAGCCCTCAATTTTCAAAATAATTTTGGGGGGGATGGTGGTGGGGTTGGTGGGGTGGGGAGGGGGTGAAGTACATTCTATTCAGAAATTTTTTTCAGACTGCATCGGTCAGCTCATTTCTATATGTTCTGATGAAATGTAATTCTTCAAATCTAATGCAGTGAGAGGCAAATCAAATCTAAGGCAGTTATAGCAAGACTAACCTTGCTCCCCTGCTTTCTCAACCTTCTGTGGATATATTAGAGTAGATTTTGATCTTTAGCAGTCTTACCAGTGAAGTGCACCAATCAGCTGTCCATTCTGGCTGCAATGAAGCCCTGTCATTTTGAGGCTCAGCCTCACTGAAGTTCGGCAGACAGCCTGACGCACCTCGCCAAATTGAAGCTTGAAAATTGGGCCTGAAGAAAGCTTCTGTCAGCCAAGTAAGTTATCTGGTGCAGCAGGAGGGGGGTGGTGGGGGGAGGTTATGTTGGGGAGGATTGTTTCAAAGACAACAGCTACCCAGATTATTTTTGTGGGCCCGAGAGGAGCACTTTTAAAAATGTATTCGTTCATGGAATGTGGTCATCGTTGGCAACATCAGAATTTGTTGCCCATCCCTAATTGCCCTTGAACTGAGTGACTTGCAAGGACATTTTAGAGAGCAGGTAAGAATCAATCACATTGCTTACTCTTGGAGGGTTGCTATTATCTATGCATTCCTATCTCAAAGAGCAATTGGCATAAGGCTAAAAACAAAAAAACTGCGGATGCTGGAAATCCAAAACAAAAACAGAATTACCTGGAAAAACTCAGCAGGTCTGGCAGCATCGGCGGAGAAGAAAAGAGTTGACGCTTCGAGTCCTCATGACCCTTCAACAGAACCGTTCTGTTGTTCTGTTGAAGGATCATGAGGACTTGAAGCGTCAACTCTTTTCTTCTCCACCGATGCTGCCAGACCTGCTGAATTTTTCCAGGTAATTCTGTTTTTGAATTGACATAAGGCACCTATCTTCATATTGAAAGAGGCTGTTGCCTTGAATAGGTGGTCATGGGTGGATATATCCAATGGTAGGTCTCTTCCAAAATGGAGCCAGCCACATTGCTGCTTTTGATAGGGCACTCATTTGTGCTCTGAGCTCCTTGACAAGATCTCATAATTCACTCTAGATAAACCTTTAACATTGAGTTAATGAATGCAGGGTGACGAACTGATTATTTTGGTTGGATGGTCCTGAAAGGGACCTTCAGTTGACATCGCTGATGCCTTCACTCTTTTCAGACTGAGAGGTCACTTTTGGGCATTTGGGTCATCTGCTTGATGACATTAGCTGTGATAACAACAACACTCAAGAAGCTTTACACCATCCAGGACAAAGCAGCCCACTTCATTGACACCCCATCCACCAACATTCACTCCCTCCACCACCAATGCATAGTGGCACCAGTGTGTACCATCTAAAAGGTGCACTGCAGAAATTCACCAAGGCTCCTTAGATAGCATCTTCCAAACCCATGATTGCTACTATCTAGAAGGACAAGGGCAGCAGATAGATGGGAACACCACCACTTGGAAGTTTCCTTCCAAGCCGCTCACCATTCTGACTTGGAAATATATCACCATTCTTTCACTGTTGCTGGGTCAAAATCCTAACTCCCTCCCTCCCTGCACCTACACCACATGGACTGCAGCAGTTCAAGAAGGCAGCTCACCACCACCTTCTCAAGGGAAATTTGCAATAGGCAATAAATGCTGGCCCAGCCAGTGACATCCTCATCCCGTAAATACATTTTAAAAATCCTGATAAATGAGCGTACATATAGATTGTCATCAACTCATCCTTGCAGTCGCTATGCAAAAATCGTGAACAAGCAGCAAAATGTCACCATGACGACTATGTCAGGGATGCTCAATACTCTAACTGACTGGCTCCCAGTATTGGCCCACATTTTCCCTTCTGCTGTTCATCACAATATCGTCATGCTCCATCAGCTGAGCAGCACCAGCCCTTTGCATTCACAAAGACTTGAAAAATCCACCAGTGCTTAAAATAGTGCCAGCAGATATTATTCCAGCTGGGAAAACAACTCACCATCCAGATGGACAGAATCGTGACAAATATGTAGAATAAGGAATCAACATCTGAAGACTGACACAATAGCTGAGGTCCCTGCCTTCAAATTCCCTCAAAGACAGTGGACAGCACTCAACCAAACCCAGGGTGGATGAAGTGGCAACCTGCTCCACAAGTGGAAGGTAAGGGATGACCCGAAATGTGATGAGTCTCAGACTATGAAACACATCACATCAACCTGTCCACTAAGACCTTTTGCAGGAACCATCTCCAATTGGCAAATGAAGAGGCCATTGACTGGATAACCAAGCTAGGCATCCCATTATAAGCTTTCCCCATCATACAAAAGTAGTGGTACAGGGGGGTAAGGCTATAAACTCTATTTTGAGGTTGTTATCGAGAGAAGGCATTGAAAATCAGCTGCAGAGTTCTCTAATTGGTAGGACCCTCAAAACTCCCATTTATTTTTCTTAAGTGGTTTGAATAATTGTACAGCAATACAACTAACTAATCCAAATGAAATGTAATACTTTCTTGGATTTATTTTGGCAGTTACATTATAATAATATTTAATAGCTACTTCCATTTCATGTTTAAATAAAATAGTTTCTGTCTAATTCTGGAGCCTGCTATACAGTACATTGTTATGTTTAAATCAAAGTGATTTCTAAATATAAACTGTTGCATACATAGCAGTTAGTGTCGGTGGAAAGATCTATAGAGCTGCAGTTTTACTACCTCTTTGACATTGAATGGAAACAGTTTCTGTGGCAACATAATACCAGAATCAGGTCCCGATCTCCAAGTCTGGAATGCACTGAAGACAACTATTGGTAGGCCCCCACCAGGAGGCTGCTCTGCACCACAAGGACTTAGAGCAATATCATGTCTAACCACTGTATAGTGTGAAGTCAGGTTCAAAAAGTGCTCATGTAGCTGAGAGGTCTCCTGAGTGCTTCATTACCTTATTGCAGCATCATTCAAATGTTCTGAGGAAAAGTGAGTGTTCACGCCCACAATCTCCATAACGCTGGACTCTGCTCTCTCCTGGTGAGCAGCCTGACTCACGGCCCAGGTGCTGCCAGGTACACTTTACATTGAACTGTGATAGATTCTGGACTGGTAATAACTGCAGCCAAATGTATATCATGGGGGTAGGGGGATGTTGAATGGCGGGCGTGCACAGGTGCACTTCCGATTGTAGGTGCGGCGCCATTTTACGTGGGCAGGCCAATTAAGTGCTGTGTGCTCCCTGTGTGAGCGGTGGGGGAATCTCAAAATCGCGAGTGCGCTCTTTGGCTCATGCATACAAAAGAGCGCACTCATCTCCCTGAGACTAAGTGCTGCCTCAGGGAGATCGGCTGTAAATGTTAAAAACATAAAAATAGAAAAATAAAATTTCCCTAACATGTCTCCTCATGTGACATTGTCACATGAGTTGGGACATGTCCATAATTTTTATAAAACCTTTATTAAAATTTTTTAAAACCTACTTGAAAACTCATTCCGCCTGTGGATGAGGTTTCATGTTTTTTCTATTTGCCACTGGGGCTCCTGGCCTGCTTGCCAACCTTAAGGTTGGATGGGCAGGTTCCTTTAATTACTTAATTGACCATGTCAATGGCCTCAATTGGCCATTGAAGGTTGGCTCGCGCACAGCTGATTTCGCTGCGCCCCCGCCTTCCTGAAAATTTAAATGGGGCGCAGTGACATCGGGAGTTCCGCCCAACGTCACCGTGCGTCATTTTATGCATCAGCGAGTGGGCCCCGCCCCCATTTGCCGATGCGTAAAATCCTGCCCCATATGTCCTTAAAATGCTGTTATGTAACTCAGGAGAAAAGATACATATGGCTTCTTCCAAATTTCATCTTTGCAAACTGAGTTGTAGAAGACATTGGGCAGAATTTTCCGCTCCCGTTGACAGTGGGCATGTTTGGCGACATGAGTGGACAATATGGCGAGAAGGCCAAAATCAGTTTTACGCCGTTGTGAAACCAGTTTGCGATCGTCTGCTCAGCCTGTCACTGGCGGGCCGTGTTTCCCACTACCGCACATCGGGAACCTAACTTCAATACTTTAGCATCACATTATAAGCCCTGCTCACTGGAATCGTCCCCGCACTCTGGATCATCTGGCCACATTGGCGTGATTGCCGCCGACGTGTTTCACAACTGTACATAAGCAATTTGCACCTGGCGAGCTGCACTTCGCTCAGGACTTCGAGGTTTGTTTGCCTATCTTGCTTTGGGCAGCACTCGCAGTCATCAGCGCCAGGCTTCCCAGGCAGCACCACATCACTTTTTGGGAGGCTCACAGACAGGTCTCTACCTACCAGACCAGCCATAAGGCGGGGGTGGTTTTTCAATGGCTGCAGGGCTAGGGCTTGCTTGGGGAAGGGGGAGAAGTGGCCTCAGGCAAGGGAAGAGGCTGCAGGACGAAGGCTGTACAGTGGAACGGGGGTATTCCAAGGTGTGTTTGGAGGCACAGGTTTATCTGTACTGGTACTGGTGACCTTAAGATGATGAGGGCTGAGGAGGCAGTCTCCAGAGGAAATGAGGCCAGATGGAGATGTGAGGGTGTGTGTAATAGAGTGAGTGGTGATGTCCCTTGAGCTGGCAGTGAGTGAGATGCCAGTGAATGTGTGATGACCTTATTATTGTGTGAGTTTAGAGTGATGAGATGGTTGCCTTACCTTGGCAGCACAGATGATATCATTCATCCTCTTTTTGTACTGGATGGCCAACCTTTTCTGTGTAGCGTTGACATTGACCATCACTGCCACCGTCTCCCAAGCCGGAGTGGTGAGATTGCTGGACCTCCTGCGGCCAGAGTGGGGGTGGAGGACATCACAGTGGACCTCCAAAAGGCATTCTGGTGAGGTTCACTGAACTCTTCTTGGTTTTCATGGCCATGTCTTCGCTGGAGCAGTCTCGGACTGCAAGCATTGAGAACTGTGTGTGGGGCTGCTGTTTAGATATGGCATCCGGAGTGAGGAAACAGTGAGGTAACAGCGTGGCGGGTGATTCTGAGTCTGCCCACCAGTGAGATGGCACGTTTCCTGTGGCTGCATAACTAATGAGGCAGGAAGTCGACACTATGGCCTGAAGACCCGCCATTGCGGCTGGTGAGTAAAACATTGTTTTTCATACCCACTACTGCACTTGGTGCAAATCTGGGCCAATTCTTCCCATCATCATCATCATAAGTTCTCTACCCAAAGGTGGTTCCTTGGTGGTTATTCACCAAACCACAGTTATATAAGTACCATGATTGTTATTACAGGTAGGGTAAGGAGGCAGTCTCTGAGTCTACCTCAGCGGGAATGAGGATCAAAGCTGGTGTTAATTTGAACCATATGCTAGCAAACGGAGCTAACCAACACCACCACCCCCACCCCCCACCCCCTTAAAGGGCATAACACTGTCTGGTGAAATGGTCACCAATGGTTCATGGAGCTGCCAGCCACAGCCTGTGATACCATTCTCATCTCTGAGTCAGAGGGTTGTGGGTTCAAGCTCCAGAGATTTGAGTTCAGAATCAAGGCTATTGCTTCAGTGCGGTACTCACTGGACTAACAGAGATGCCTCCTTTCAGGTGAGATGCCAAATGGATGGTTTGTCTGACCTTTCAGATCGATGGACACACTTTCATGGTATTGCTGTAGCATTCGTTCGAAGAAGAGCAAGAGGAATCACCCCAATGTCCTGGCCAATATTTATCCTTCAACCAAAATCACTGAAACAGATTATTTGGTTATTATCTCAGCTATTTGTAGGACCTTTCTGTGTGTAAATTGGCTTCTGTGTTTCCTACATAACCATGGTGCCTACAATTCATAAAATATTTTTTGATGTAAACCATTTTGAGATGTTATGAGAACGTGAAAGATGCTATGTAAATGTAAGTCCTTTCTTTAGTTGGTGAAAAAGACTGCACACAGTGTAGTCACTGACGTTGATATGTGGGAAAGTTTCTCATCAAGAATTAATGCTTTTGATACTGCTGTTGTAAGTTTAGCAAAAGGTAATTTCAGTCAATTATCAATTACCCAAGCAATTCAGAACCCATTACCTCACCCTGAGCATACTGTGATGTCAAAAATCAAATAAAAGTGAGTTTTTAATCTAGCTATTGACACACAAAAGGTTTAATGGGTTTTATATTGTTTCAAAATGATTCCCAATGTAGTAAAACAAACCTCATTCCCATGTGTTTCTCTATAAAGATGTTTGTCATTCTAAGTAAAGCACTGAATCCATATCTCTCAGCCAATCTTGTATTTTGCACACACTGATAATGGAACATCTCTCATTATTTTGTTTTATTTATTTCCACATCTTAATGTCCACTGTTCATTCCATATCCACTGTGCATCAAGTCACTAGCAGTTTTAGTTCACACACTTGCCAAGTGATAAATGCTCATGTTAGCCGTTGGACTATGTCCTTACTTGTTGGGGACCGAAACATTTATAGTCATTCTTATATCTATATAGTGTCATATCATATTAATACCTGAAAACTTCATATAAGAAATGATGTTGACAATTTACATAGGCACGCAGACCAGCCCATTAAGCATCATGAAGCAGATTGTCAGTATACGTGCTTTTAGGTCGGCTGAGAGATGAATGTTTTCCAGGATATATCCAGTCAATTGTTCAAATATTGTCAGGGGGTTCAAATATTCTCAGCTGAACAGGTAAATCTTATTTTAAAGTCTTAACTAACATCAATGTAATATTTCCTCAATACTGCACTGGGGTCTGAAACATAGTACGCATTCAAGTCCATGTGTGAGACTTGAACCTCCAGCTTTCTGACCTGGTGGTAAAGTGACATTTGGAATTCCATCTAAGATCATTCTCTCTTCCCTACTCCCTTTCTATTTTTAAAATGTTTTCTTTTGAGTTCTAATCACACTTGTCTCTGACATTTTCTTTACATAAATATTGACTTGCTGTAGTAAATGGTGCATGAGGGTACAGCATGCTCTTGAACTTATTCATGGAAAAGCCTTGCAACAGTCACTGCCCAGAGATCCAGACATGATCGCTGGGATGCTATATTGCCAGTAAAGAGGAGCTATCTGAGCTGACATGTGATCTGAATGACATTTATACTGTTGTTTGCTAAAGGTAATCCCAGAACCACTTCCACTGTACACTGGTGAAAAGGTCCAGGAAGAATGCCTGTAAATAATAACCAGTGTAATTTATAAAGGACTGGAGCTTGCATGTTGCACATGCTAACTTGTTGGTGTTGCATTTCTTACTGGACCCATGATCCAGTATTCACTTATCAGCTTTATATTATATCTTGAGCCAACCATTTTTTAAAGATGGAACTGCATTTACTGTAGCTAGATTTTACATATACAAGCAAATCGCACTGAAGTAAACATCCCATTGATGGATATCCAGGCCCCTAATTTGTGAAAGCTTTGCAGAAATTCATGAAAACTTGCTGCGAGTTTAGATATTTCCCACAAAAATACCCCTCCTGAACAACACAAAACTGCAAATTCAACAGGGATAGTGTGGAAGATGCTCAAAAATCTGTAAATAGGGATGCCACTATTAGTCTCAGGAGATTTTACAGTGTTGCCTGACTTTCTCAAGTTGTACATATATTGAAACTTGGATCCAGTCCACATCATGATCCTTTAAGGACTGAGGGACCTTTTCTTCTGCCATGAAATCCATCCCTTTCTTTACCCTGAAGTGACATTCTGTAAAATCCTAAGGCTGGTTTGAATAGAGCAGTTTAAGAACAATGTGTAGAACACATGGACTAGGTCTGCAATTATGGTACACACGGAAGGAATTGGAAACTTCTAATCTTGTATTATTTTTGGACACAGTACAAGATAAATACTCCCTCAATCCAAAGAGGATTAGTAGAAAGAAGTACACTAGTATGCAATGAACTTATGTGTATGACCCTACCATTCCAAGCCTAAGAAATTAAATTTCCACAGCTATATGGACTACATCTTTCAGGTAAATATTTAAACACTTCAGCTACCATACTGTGATCTGCATGTGTGTGCGCACTAGTAATGTAGACATCATAACACAAGAGCAATGGCAAGATGTTGTGACAAAAATAGATAAAAAATTTAATGTAGATAATACATATTTCACAAAATTTTCAATACTGTGGGGGAAACAGATCATTTTTGAAAAATGAATTAACATTTGAATATGTGAAATTGGGTAATCTTGTATAGGCTAATGCTTAATGATCATCTGTGCACACTCCAACATGGCAGAACAATAGGAAAAGTTGGGAGGGGTCTTCACTTTGACAGCAAAGTCTAAAATATGGTCTATAAATTGCTTAAGACATAATGCCATAAGATAGTCATTAAACTTTCCATTCACCGCGAGATACCTATTGCCAAATTTTATTGGGTTTGTTTTAGGAAATAATTTAACCAGTTTAAAAACTGAAAGCCACACTCAAGCTTGCATCACTTCTGCTGCTTCTAACTCACAGATTGGCTTACCAATGTCCAAAAGTTCATTTATCTTTCTAACTATAATATTTTTCTTTTATTTAAAAACAAAAAGAAATTCCTTTCTTCCCCATGACAGATTTTAACTAGATTCTCTTCTGCTGCCTGCCGCTGAAAGGTTTTAAGATTTTAATTTTTTTACCATCATAAATAATACTTAAACATACCACCTTTTTTTAAATATATAAAAAAGGTAGAAAACAGAGCCATCATTCCTTTTTTTTAAGGCATTTACACTTATAGAGTTTGAAAGTCTTTCACGCACCACATCAACTGACCAAACCGATTTCTCATTTTGTGGCCTCCATAGCATTATCAGTCCCCATACCATTGCAGTGGTCATTCTCATTGGCTAAATCCCTTGATGCACAAAGACTTGACTTGAAGTTTACACTGCAACTGGACTGTTCTTTGTGTGTGTTTCCAGTTGCTTAATGCTGCTCACTATCTTTTTCTGATGTCCAGAAAGAGTAACTCCCAGCTTCATTATATCACTGAAAGGGAAGAAAAAACAGTCATGATTTTCTTTTCTCTGAAACACTTTTCCTTTTTTTCCTCAGAATTGCTAAGTCCACAACTGAAATAAAAGATAAATGTCTCACTGTATACAATTCATTACACTTCAAACATTTTCTGTCTTCATAACACAGTCCTATGTTATAGTATTATAGGCCCAGTCACATATCAACATGAAAGTGGCAAAGCGGTTTCAGGGGCAGGCAAACACATGAATGGCAGTATAACTCTCAAGAATAATGCACAGTAAAAGCAGGAGTTGTGAGTTTTCCTGTAGGAAGTATTTCACATCAGTTTGAGTTCAGCTTAAATGAACCGGAGCAGATGTGTTTTTACCTGCGTTTTCCTGTGTTTTTCCCATATCGTACTGTTGACAGCCTGCTGTCCACTGACACAGAAGTGGCGACAAGTAAAAACTGAAACCAATTACTTGCTTTATTAAATGTAATTGTTTTTGAACTCAGAGATGCTGATCCATTTGAGGAGCAGTTGTACATTTTGCTGTTGGAGTCCAATAGTAAAGGCATATGGGGACCTCCTGCTACACTTTCATCCATGTGTGACAACATGGCAAAACACGCAATGGGCAGGATTTTTCGAACGGCAGGGTTTCCCACCCTGCCACATAAGTTGGCAGGAACATCAGCTGCCCTGCAGTCCTTTAATTCTCTGAGGAATGATAATTGGCTGGACCGCCACCCCTCACTCAGGAAGAAGTCCCATCTTGGAGAGCTGATTGGCCAGCAGCTCTGTAACCCCAGCTGTGCTACCAAGAGTGGCGGCCGCTACTGGGACTACACGCAGTCTCCACCAGTCTAAGCGCTAAAACCCACAGGACCAGGTAGGTGAGGGATCTTGTGACGGAGACGGGAGGGAAAGCACAAAGGGATGAGGGAAGAGGTGGGTGGGAGTTGTGCTAGGGTGATCAAGTGGGGAGAGAGCACCCAGAGGGGTGGTAGACTTTGGGGTGTGTGGGTGTGCCCGATTTGGAAAGGGGGCTAGTGACAGAGGTGGCAAACCCATCCACCTCCATATCCTGCTCGAGGCCAGAGCAAGATGATCTGCCAGGCTTGCCCCGTCCCTGAACTTCTTCTGCCTGCTAAAAAATTGTGGCTGGGCAAGAAGTAGCCCTTATGTGGCCAACAATTGGGTCACTTAAGGGCCTCAATTGGGGCAAGAGCTGGTTAGCTAATCTAGGCCTTTTCCACTCTGCCACCCCATCGCCCCCTCCTCCACCCCCTCACCCATAAAATTGTGCACAGGTTAGGGGTGGGCGGTAGGGCGGCAGGAAGGTCAACTGGGCAATTTTACAGGCGTCCCCCCCGCCCCCACTTACAAACCTGCTGGTGGGGGTCTGTGAAATTCTGCCCAATGTTATAGTTTGAAGAACATGCACAAGACAGCTACCTGGGACAGTCTGGAGGCCAAAAAAGTCAAGCACTTTGGTTTGGTTACATGCATGTTGGTGAAATGATCTCGGACATGCACATGGCTGAAAAACATGACAATTATTTCAACACTTTTACTGCATGATAGATTTGATCATCCCTGCCTCTCCTAGCCCCACAAAATAATCCCCCACCCCCGAGAAAAAAAATGTCTTTTTTGAAGCAACCTGCAGTAGCTCAGTGCACATGCTCTCCATTTGTACTTGATAATGATCACTGGCGTCCTACAGCCCTCTGGATTCTGATTGTTTTGGGAGGGGCTGCTAGATGCCCATTTACAGATCCACCTGAAAATCACATCAGGCAGATCTTGAGGATCCATTGAGCAGGTACTATTTTGCTGCCACTTCCAACCCCTGGATGCCTTGGAAAATCAAGCCCCCTAGGCTTATTTTCCTTTGTTGTCATAGATACATGGTGGAATATGAAGGTATTATGGCTACATCTTAGTGAGGTACAATTTATGCATGAATCTTAGCAGGATTGTCCATTGTGAGGTGCGATGATAGCTCAGCCTGATTTTCGTCTTAGCAAGTATCCATGTACAATGGCATTCCAGTAGGAGAAATAGATAGCAGTCAGAACAAGACTCTTGCCTCCATCCAGTCTTACTGAGTGTTTCCACCTCTGACTGAGCTCAGATAACTCAGAGGAGAGCAGCAGTCAAACTGGGAACATGGTTGTCTGTATGGCTCAGCATCGTACCATAAAAGTATATTGGCCCTGAGCCAACTGGAAATTTCTCTGAATGCCCAGTGCATCGAGTAGGCTTCAGAATATTTTTGATGTGTGTCTAACGCATTCTAACCAAACAGTTCTGAACTGCTTACTGTTGATAAAATGGATGAGATAGTGGACTTTCATTCCCGGGACTCAGATGGATGGGATGAAAGTCACCTCCGTCTCCAGGTTGTCAGCGTCCTGTGTGGAATGAGCTTTGGCCATCTCAATCCCAGTGGGCAGAGACAAAACTGGCTCAAAATCGGCACTATTAGACAGTTTCACTTAGAAAGGCCACAGATGATTGGGTGTGGGTAAAAGGGGAAAACAGTTCTCTGGGCGCATGAGGGATGAGGCTGAGTCACTTTTTTGGCAAAGAGTGACTGTATCTTTACTCTGGCCTGAATTTTTTCAAGGATGGAAGGGGCCTCTGGCTTAGCTAAAATGGCACTGGAGACCTGATTCTGGAAGTTCCGCCCTGAACGTGACACCCACCATTTTCTTGGAAGGTGAGGGTTTGGGGGGAAACTGGGCGGGTTGTAGTTTGCACATCCATTGTTCATGGAGGCAATTGTACATTGAAAAGTGCAGCTGCCTTCAAACAGATCCAATTTTTGTTAGCGGGATGGCCAAATCATGACTCATGGGCTTTAAATTTTTGAGGAAAAGGTCTAAAGCTGCTGAAGTTATTTGGAGAGGTAGAGTACCCTTTTATATAGGTCCAGGGACCCCTTTTGGATAGGTCCAGATATCCCTTTGGGAGAGGTAACATGCCTTTTGGGAGAGGTAAGGTGCCCTATGGTAAGTGTAGACATGAATGTGTGTAATGTGAAAAAGCTCCATTGAACCTTCAAGCTTTCAAGCCATTTATATTTCCTGCCCTTTAAATTTAAAATAAGTATTCAATTTAAAAAAAAATAGTTCTTGCAATTTCATTGTCTGCTGACATAGGCCTGAGGGTTATCATATATGATTAGTGCTGCATGTCTAATTCCACAACTTATTGTTATCAGTTCACCGTTTGACTGACAGCTCCAAGTCATTATAAAGTCTTTGATGTGGGGCTATGAATGCAAATGTTTATTTTTGTAAGGGCTTAAGTACTTGAATGAAATGTTTGCTTTTATAAGGGATTAAATAGTTGGAGGAAATTAAATTTATTGAATGGATTTTAACGAATGTGTGTTTTCTTTTAAAAGAAAGTCTGCAATAGGCACTTAGAACTTTATTTTATTTCATTTCAGCATAGCCCCTGAGGTCTACCCTTGGTGGATATTGGATGGGTTGGCACGGAGGCTGTAATGGCAAAGGGTGATGGATGAGGGGCATGTGTTGGCATGAGTTGGCACTAAGTTGGCATGAGAGTATAAAAGGGCATTGGGTGGGAGGGGCACAGATTGGTCTGGGGGTTATGAGGAGCCATATGTGGATGGGGGGGGCATGAGGTGATATGAGTTAGCATGGATGGGGCATGGAGACTGTGGTGGGGTGGTAAAGATGAGGGCTAGTTGGCTGTTTTTTGTTTTATTCTTTATCTTACTGGTCCCGGAGCACCAGGCTGACCCGTCACACAGCCCGCCTCCGCACCCGGCAGCCCCTATGGCTGCCTCCAAACCCTTTGGGCACGGTAAGCCTGAATATCATTAACAGAGCCCACCGCAACCTCCCCCACCCCCAACCCCAAACACCCTACACCCCAGAATGGAAATTAGAACTTCCAGGGCATTCTCTTCTGAGACGAGCTAGTGGAGTTGTGAATTTTGATGATTCTGCACTCCTGACTCGAGAATGAATGGATGTAGCTCAGTTAGTTATACCTGATCTGGGAGTGCTGGGACTGTGTGCCTAAAATGGTAAAAAAAATGCTATTTCCTGAAAATGATGGGCAAACTAAAATTATAAAAAAAAGCAAATTAAGATAAAGGGAACCTCTTGCACATAAGAATAAAAAATAATCTGTTTTAGAAGCAGACATATCCTGATAATTTCACAAGGTATATATATTTCTTGCATGACTTCTCTTTTGCTAATACTGTAATTGGATTCTTTATTGAAAACAAACTCTGCAGTTTTAGCCAGATTGGAAAGTATTGCTTCCTTTTAATATACTGCAGCTTGGAGCAGTTGATATGAGTCTGTTGTTCCCCGGTTACAGACAGGGACAAAACTCAAACTGCTCATTCTTGGCCCAAAGAGACAAGTTTCCGATTTCCATCTCTGCTTATAATTCTTAATTTTGAACAGCAGTGTTTATTCCTGCCAAGGGGAACATTTGGCACTGCAGTAAACTCCCAGTCTCCCTTTGTAAGCTGCAAGCCCTCAATCAGAAGTTGTTAGGTACAGTAGCAGACACTTCCTGTTTTGAACATGTTTGGTCACAACCCGTTTGCCTTATATTCTTGTTTTATGGAATCGCCAATTAAATTGCTTGGCGCTCTAATTTTTTTTACCATCAAGAAAGATTAATCTGCATTTTTTTTAAAGTGGAGATTTTCTCTCTTTGTTTTAAACATTTTTATATACCTAGGAAATCCTTATATTTACCTGACCCATGGCTTTAGTTTTGGAAACCAATCACTTGCCTATTTGAACAAATCCAACACTGAACATGAAAAGTAACAATATTTTTAAATCTATGCGAGAGGTGAATATCTTATGCTGGCCAAATTTTATTTCATGACAATTTTAATTTTATTGCAATATTGGGTCAGTATCTCAGATCGTGTATGTATTCAGTCAGTATGAATGTGATCGTTATTAATTTGTTCTTCAATAATCTCTAGTACACAAGTGCCTCATAAATCCACCTCTAGACCCATTTTCAAAATCCCTAAAATGGGAATTAAGTCCATACTATTCCTCAATGAGCTAAAATAAGAGTCATGTCATTCAGTGAAAACACAGAAGCAGAGGGCAGGATTTTCCGGTCTTGCCTGCGGCGTGAACCTTTGCGAGTGGGATGGACCAGCAAAAGATCCGTTGACTTTGGGCGGGAATTTCCTGTCCCATGGCGGGCAGGACCGGAAAATCCCACCCATAATCTCTGTTTAAATTTGCAGTTTTGTGTATTATTGAAAGAAAATCAACTCCTTCTTATTCTGTGCAGTGGACCATAAGAACAATGCTACTGTAAAATGCCTGAAATGTAACTGGGTGTGTCCAGTCATTCTAGCCACAGTGCTGTTTAGTCAATTTTAATGTTCAATGTTTTAGCTCCTAAATATGGGTCTTCAGGTTGTGCCAAATGTCACCTCACAATGAACGAACCTCCGCTGATGGCATTAGATTTCAGCCAAGCAACTGCCACATCCATCAATGCAAATGTTAACGGTAGGGGAGGAATTGTTAACTTTTCAAATCCTTAGCTCTGATTTTAATTCTGGTCTGGATCAAATGGGAAGCCCCCATTGCTGGCATGGAGCTCAGATGAAAGCAACCTCACCTCTGAGTCAGAAGGTTGTGAGTTCAAGTCATACTCCAGACATTTGAGCACAAAAATCTAAGCTGACACTGCAGTGCAGTAAGGAAATGCTGCACTTTTGGATGACAGGCTAAACTGAGGCCCCATCTTCTCTCTCAGGTATATGTAAAGGATCCCATGGTACTATTTCTAAGAAGACTAGGGAAGTTATCCCCATTATCCTGGCCAATATTTATCCCTCAATCAACATCACAAAAACATATTATTTGGTCACTATAACTGTGCTGTTTGTGGGAGCTTGCTATGTGCAAATTGATATTTCCTACATATCAACAGTATCTACACTTAATTGACTATAAAATTCTTTGGGACATCCTGTAATCATGTAAGGCAAATCTTTCTTTCTTTCCTTGATTGATAGCCTGCAGCACTTGGCAAAGTTCCCAGTATAAGTGATCAGCAATGGATACAGGTGGCAGGGACTGACCCAGGAAGGAGGTCACTAGGGGGAAAGATCTGCTCCAGATCTGCTGAGGAAGATGGAAATGAAGACTTCATACCTAGCCACAAAAAGGAAAGTACTTGCCTCTCACAGGGGAGTGATATGAGACATTGAAGATCTACCAAGGAGCCTCAGCATTATGGCTGGCTGGAAGTACGAAAAGTGATCAGCCAGCCTGTGTGATATTATCTCACACAGCAGCAGCCCTGTGCAGTCTAAACACAACCACCTCCAGGAACATTATAGTCAGCCCCTCACAACAGGAGTCAATGTCATAGCTCTTTGCAGCTGCCATTGCAGGTTCTGGGCTCCAGCTTGACCAGACATGTGTCCACCTTGGACTTGAACAGATAGGCACTTTCAAAGAGTTACTTTAGACCCACGGATATGTGGAAGTGAAGAACCCTAGCCACCTGAGCATAGTGACAACAAGTTTGCCAGGCCAAATTACTCTGGTAGCAGCAGCCAAAGTGCTGCAATTGGCAACTGGACCCTCATGGGCTCAAGCATCCAGAATTAATCAAGTGTCTCAAGGTCTTCTTATTTTCTTGTGGTTCTGACATGAGGGGCAGCGGCAGGATCCTACTAGCAGCTTTGCTGAGAGCACTAGGGGATTACCTCATAGGAGCAGTAGAGTTGGGAAACCTGCTTATAAGAAAGGCACAAGGATTGGCAATTCGATGAAAAAATGAATGGAAAGCTATTATTATCTTTGAGTAGGTAATTTATCACCTTTATTACATTTGGCATCTGATCCACAGTGTGGTTTTATAACAGCTTTTGATCTGCATTGCCTGTGTATCATTGATTTAGAAGTTAACTGAATAGTTTTAATGTTCTTTAATGCAGGATTAAGGGCCCTGGTGAAAGATGTAATGACAGTTTATGCATGTGAACTTCATGCAAGCTGTCAGAACAGAGGAGTAAACAAGTTACTCGAATTGCTAAGTATTAATATTTCTCACATCTCGCTGCAAATTGTTGACTTGACCTTCCTTCTTCTCCTGGTTTTTTGCCTTTCTGGTGGTCTTCCTAATCTGATCAGGATTACTGCTGCCTTCTCCAAACACAGGCCTCTCTGTCTGATGAGGTTGTGCAATATGTGCTATAATTTTAAAAATTCTTTCATGGGATGTGGGCGTCGCTGGCTGGGCCAGCATTTATTGCCCATCTCTAATTGCCCTTGAGAAGGTGGTGGTGAACTGCCTTCTTGAACTGCTGCAGTCCATGTGGTGTAGGTACACCCACAGTGCTGTTAGGGAGGGAGTTCCAGGATTTTGACCCAGCGACAGTGAAGGGACGGCGATATATTTCCAAATTAGGATGGTGAGTGACTTGGAGGGGAACTTCCAGGTGGTGATGTTCCCATGTATCTGCTGCCCTTGTCCCTTTAGATGGTAGAGGTCGCGGTTTTGGAAGGTGCGGTTGAAGGAGCCTTTGTGAATTGCAGCAGTGCGTCTTGTAGATAGTGCTCCTGTGCATCGGTGATGGAGGGAGTGAATATTCCAGGTGGTGGATGCCAATCAAGTGGGCTGCTTTGCACTGGAAGGTGTTGAGCTTTTTGAGTGTTGTTGGAGCTGCACACATCCAGGCAAGTGAGGACTATTTCATCACATGACTTGTGCCATGTAGATGGTGGACAGGCTTTAGGGAGCCAGGTGCTGAGTTACTCACCTCAGAATTTATCTGACCTATTCTTGGAGCCACAGTACTTATATGGCTAGTGCAGTTCAGCTTCCTGTAAATGGTAACCCCCAGGAAGTTGATCAATGTTGATCGAGGAGTTCCGAAGAAGAGTCACATTAGACTCGAAACATTAACTATTTCTCTCTCCACAGATGCTGTCAGACCTACTGAGATTTTTTCCAGCACTTTGGTTAGTTTATTTGGTTAGATTGTCTCTTGTTGGAGATGATAATTGCCTGGCACTTGCACAGTGTGAATGATGTTTGCCATTTATCAGCCCAAGACTGAATGTTGTCCAGACTTGGTGCATATGGACAAAGACTACATCAGTATCTGAGTAATCGCGAATGGTACTGAATATTTTGCTTGGATAGTGTTGAGCTTCTTGAGTGTTATTCGAACTGCATTCAACCAGGCAAGTGAAGAGTTTTCCATCACACTCCTGACTTATGCTTTGCAGATAGTGGACAGGCTTTTGATAGTCAGGGGGTGAGTTACTAGCCTCAGAACTTTGAGCCTCTGGCCTGCTCTTGTAACCACAGTACTTATATGTCCAGTCCAGTTCATTTCAGGTCAATGGTAACCCCCAGGATGGTAATGCCATTCAGTGATGGTAATGCCATTGAATGCCATGGGGAGATGGTTAGATTCTCTCTTGCTGGAAATGCTCATTGCCTGGCACTTGTGTGGTGTGACTGTCACTTGCCACTTATCAGCCCAAGCCTGAATGTTGTCCAGGTCTTGCTGTATATGAACACGGACTATTTCAGTAACTGAGGAGTCGCGAATGGTGCTGAACAATGTGCAATCAACATTCCCACATCTGACCTTAAGATGGAAGGAAGGTCATTGATGAAACAGCTGAAGATGGTAAATTACTCACCAAGAAACTGGACGGAATTTTACTGGACCCAAGAGTGACAGGTTGGGAAGCCGGAGAGCCGGGAAAATAGAGGGAGCCACATTGGAATGGCTTCCCGACTCAGTCCAAAAATTGGGAAAGTTTCCCAGTGCTGGGACCAGGGCTGTAGCTTGGCTGCCCACTGATTGCAGGCGTAGCAATTTTGTATAATTAAAGGCCCAATTAAGGCTGATTTTCCCAGGCCACCAGCATTGAGTCACGAAAAAGCTGGAGGGGTTTCCCTTCCATTCACTAGGTCTGCATGAGTGGTACTTTAAAAGGTAAAGTTATGCTCTCCCCTCTGAAGGTGCCTCCATTTTGAGGTGACCTTGCATTCTGCTAGCACCCTCAGCGACAATGCTGGCACATCTTTCAGTGGGACACCTGAGGCTCCAGAACTGCTGGCCCTCTAATTGGGCTGGCATCATGGCAGACCCACTCTCTAGCTGCCTCCCCACCCTGTCGGCTCTTAATTGTCCTCTCTTGGCAATGTCACAGGCAAAATCACGTGTCACATCCATTGGACTCCTGACTTACCAGCCCAATGATAGGACCTCCATCACTTTGGAAAAATCTCACCCACTAACTCTTGGCCTGTACATATACACACACTACATACTATACTGGATATAGTCTCCAACAAACAGCTTCCTCACGGCTGCTATTGCCACTGATAACTAAGGTACTGCTCCTCTTCCTCCAAGTGTTGCTGCACCCAAATGAAACCATCTGTAGTCAGGCTAATGATAAGCAAGCAAGATTAGCGAGGGCAAAAAAACAGCAAAAAAATGTGAGATAGGTACAATCTGGGAGCTGGAAACTGGAATGCAAACAGCACAACAATACACAGATCCTGTGACCCAAATATCTGTATCCGAGTGGTCCTTTGTCACTTCAGTTGCCTTTAAGAGACCAATCCCGTTAGTTTTACTATCAAAATGGCGCTGGACAGGATGACGGGATTTTACATTAAAATCGTTTTGGGATTCTAATTGCCTCACAGAACCAGAACTTAAGAGGTCCAAATCTTTTTATCGGCATAGATTTTGTGCTCTGTGTTAAGATGGTGGCCTGTGGGAAGGTAGCGGAAAAGGAACCCTAAGTCTTCTATAACAATTTTAATCACCTGCCTAAGCTGTTCCTACTCAGAGGGCCTGGTTGCAAACCCACTTGTAATTCAACAAGTGACTTAATTTGAACTGTCCTAGTATTTGAAGAATGGTGCTGAGATGATGATTTACTTCAAGAGAGTTGTCTGGACTTACAGAGCCAATTTAAATCTCTTGGCTGAGTGATTCCATTAAGCAGTCAGCACTAAATGTTAGGCAGGTTTTATGACTTGCACTTAGTAAGTGATTCTGTTTCATTGATATCTGATGCTCCGTCCATGTAATAATAACTACCATTTCCTCTTGCCTTGGCATCCTTATAAACAGTATCAGTTCACCGAGAAATTAGATCCTTGGATTTGGATAACCAGAAACAATGGAGAAAAATAGCTCATTCACAAATTGTACCACAGCCATTTTATCCCATTTATGTGGCAACTCAGACCAAATGTAATAAATGTAAGCTGAAAGAAGTACACAAAGGTGATCAACATTCTGAAATGTGCATGTGCTCTCAAGTGAAGTCTGGTAGTGGATTAACCATGATCACTCTACTGAGTATTAAAAATTGGAAACATTTCATGGCTGGGTTGAGATTATCTATTAAGCCTTATGCTTGGAACCATATTTGGCTACAGATGGAGACAGTGGGCAATGGTTTAATGCGCTGCAGCTTATATTTAGATCCAATACATGTTTATCTCGAATGCACTGTATAATGGATCAATGCTACACATTTGTTCCATTTTTTTTAAAGATGGTTTTCCTTTGCTGTTCAATCCGATGCCATTGGCCTCTCAAGGAAAACCAAAAGAGCAAGAGAAAATGATGAACTAATTCAGAACTCTCTTAACCAATGAGAGAGCTGGCTGGGAGGGTTTCTATGTCTAATTCAATGGGGGAGATTTGGAGGCCTTCCAGCTGGCAGAAAAGGGTTAGTATGCCCCTGCAAGTGGTGGAGCTACAATTCATTGTCCCATTCCTATCTACGGTGAGGCCAATACTATATTACTAAGGAACTCCCGCCATGCAGTTGGAGTGCTCACCTGAATCAAGGCGATATACTCTTTCTCGGATGTGAATCGTGATCCTGTGACAGACCTGGGGCCTTATTTGCCATTGTAGGGCTCAGTTGGATAGAGTTTGAATCATGCCCACCTGGTAAAGTTTCAGCTGGTAGCCCAGACAAGGTGAAGGCCACAGAGTAAGTTTGAATTTATTTTTGTGGTGCTTGGAGTAGCAATAGTAATCCCCGAAGTTCCACAAATGGGCATTCACCACACTTGGTTCTCCCTCTATTCTCGCCATTCTCTTGAGTGGAACTTCCAACCCCCCACCACTCCACCCCAACCCGAAAACTATGGATAGCAGACAGGCCACTCAATGTCACAGTGGCAAAGAGCAAAGAGCTGCTAAGGGACACTCATTGGTCCTCTGCAGACCACTGGTCCCAAGTTCATGAGGCTCAGGCCTCAAAATGGATGGAGAAAAGACTAGTCAAATGGTACATTAAAACAATATCATCTTTAAATGCTGCTGCCAGTACTTAGGTGGTTAGCTTTTATTCATAAAATTGTAGACATTTATAGTAAGGTTAAGTCAGTTGTTTTGCAAGGCAGATTTATTGGTAGCTCAAGATGCCTTTGAAGCAGAATGCTTTTAAAGAAAATTAATAATAAAACAATCAAAGAACCAAAAGGAATGCAATAACAGATTAAGGCAGCTCAAACCCACAAAGGCCAGGGAGCTTCATGCTCAATCAAAAACACTGGTTTCTCCATTTCAGTTTATAATTATTACGGAAACATAATGTTCAGTTAATGTTTTTCACAGGACTTGGAGGGTTAAGTGTGTCAATTTAAGCTCTTTTATCAGAGTTGCAAAGCCCCTGGGCCCAGTACCATGAGCTGACTGCCTCTGAAAACCAGGGCACCACCTTCATACCTCTGTGGGAGTGTGCAGCCGACCTGGTCCTCTGATTGCATTAGTGAAGAAACAGTGAAAGGCAGAGATAATAGTGGAAGATTCTGTGGGTTCTGTGTGTGTTTGTGGGTGTACAACATAACCAGTGACTACACTTCAAAAGTACTTCATGGTTTGCAAAGTGCTTGAGGCCATTCTGAGGATAAGGTTGTGAAAAGTGCCATACCTTTATCTATTTAATCATGTATAAAAATTACAGTCCTCAGGTTTTTGAACAGCACATTAGTTTCAGGGACTCTATATCCAATAGTTTGCTTCCAAAATGCCACCTCTGACTCCCGGTCAAGCAGCGTCTTGATTTTAAAATTCTTACCCTTGTTTTTGCCTCACTCCTCCCAAACCTGTAATCTCATCCAGCTCCACAACCCTCCGAGATATCTGCACTCCTCCAATTCCAGCCTTTTCAGCATCCCGGATTTTAGTGGCTCCACTAATGGTCTGTGCCTAGGCCCTAAACACTGAGATTTCCTCCTTGAGCTTCTTTGCCTCGCTGCCGCCCTTTCCTCCTTTAAGACACTCCTTTAAACCTCTTTGATTAAGCTTTTGTTCATCTACGCTAATACATGGCTCAGTGTCAATCCTTGCTTGATAATGCTTTTGTAAAGCACCTTGGGACATTTTACTACATTAAAGGCAGTATATAAATACAAGTTTTCATTATTGTAAAGAGGGATTCAGAAAATCAGACAAATAGCATGTATAAGCACCCACAGCTTAGGCTCAGCTAAGGCAATTCATGTGGGACCATCGCAAAAGTGTCTAAATTCCATTGTTGAAATCTCCCATTAACTATTTTATCTGCAACGTTTGCAAAGAAACTCTACAGGAGAAAGGACATCTCCAATTCTCATTCAAGTAATCATTGCTCAGATGTCAGCCTGGACACGGAGTACGAATGGGCTATCCTTTTATAGCAGTGGAACTGAGAAATCGCAGAAAAAGCCAACACAGGCCAGCAACTACAGGCCAGTCAGTTTAACTTCAGTGCTGGGGAAACTTTTAGAAACAATAATTCGTGACAAAATTAATAGTCAGATGGACAAATGTGGCTTAATTGAGGAAAGCCAGCATGGATTTCTTAAGGGAGAATCATATTTCATTAACTTGCTGGAGCTTTTTTGAAGAGGCAACAGACAGTATCCCAGAGATCCAGGTTAACGCTCTGGGGACCAGGGTTCGAATCCCACCCTGGCAGATAGTGAAATTTGAATTCAATAAAAATCTGGAATTAAAAATCTGATGATGGCCATTAAACCATTGCCAATTGTTGTAAAAACCCACCTAGTTCACTAATGTCCTATAGGGAGTGAAATATGCTGTCCTTACCTGGTCTGGTCTACATGTGACTCTAGACCAACAGTAATGTGGTTGACTTTTAAATGCATTCTGAATAAGGACAATTAGAAATCAGCAATAAATGCTGGCCTAGCCAATGACACACATCCCACGAACCAATAAGAAAAGACTTTAGGAAAGATGTGAAGGCATTGGAGAGGGTGATTTGCATGAATAGTGCCAAACTCCAGTTATGAAGATAGAGTGGAGACGTTAGGACTGTTTTCCTTGGAGAAGGGAAGGCTAAGAGGAGATCTGATAGAGATATTCAAAATCATGAGGGGTCTGGACAGAATGGATAAGGAGAAGTTATTCCCACTCGTTGAAGGATCGGGAATGAGAGGGCATAGATTTAAGGTAATTGGCAAAAGAAGCAATGGATACGAGGAGAAACTTTTTCACACAGTGAGTGGTTAAGACCTAGAAAGCGCTGGCTGAGTGTGGTGGAGACAGGTTCAATCGAGGCATTCCGAAGGGAATTACATTGTTATCTGGAGAAGAACAATGTGCAGGGTTACGGGGAGAATGCAAGAGAATGGGACTATGCGAATTGTTCATTCTGAGAGCGGGTGCAGACACGATAGACCGAATGGCCTCCTTCTGCATGCAACAATTCTGTGAACTTGGTGTTCACCTGACCATCAATCAGGCCCAAAATGTTCCTTTACATACAATTCAGTTCTGTCTTTCTCATTTTACTTAACTGCTGAATGATCTTTACTTGGTTAATTTCAGTTTATTCTTTCATGGGATGTGGGCATCGCTGACAAGGCCAGCATTTGTTGCCCATCCCGCCAAACCATTTCAGAGGGCCATTAAGAGCCAAACGGCATTGCTGTGGGTCTGGAGTCACATGTAGGCCAGACCTGGTAAAGACAGCAGATCTCCTTGCTTGAAGAACACTAGTGAACCAGATGGATTTTTACATCAAACAATAATGATTTCATGATCACCATTACTGAGACCAGCTTTTCAATTACAGGTTATTAACTGAATTTAATTTCCAGCTGCTATAGTGGGATTTGAACCCTTGCCTGAGTCTCAGGATTATCAGTGCAGTGACATTACCACTACATCACTGTCGCCCCAGGTATCACATGAGCAAGGTATCGATTGATTCCAATTCTTTCCAGCACTGCACAACCTTAAGCAATGACATCGGCTTGCCTTGGTAGTAGTATTTCAATCATTAAAGCCAGATAGGAAGCCTCAATGGTGAAATAGTATCTTGAGTTTAGTGCTATAAGATGCTTGCAAATTCAAAGTTAGTATGACACTAGCAGTCGGATGCATGCATTCCAGTACTCAAGTCACTTATAGACTCTAGCACTTATTTCTACAGTTTGTTTAACCTCTTCAAAATGTTGTACTGTCACTGAGAAAGAAAAAGTGTCTTACTCTGAGGCCAATTTTGCCACCATGTCGCAGGAGCTATATCCTGCCCCCGTGAAACTATCCTTGTATTGTCCCATCCGGACACCGTCAAGCCAGTCACCCACGGAGCGGAAAGCTGTAACGTCTGTGTTGCTCCGGTCAAGCAGCAGATTTGATGGCCTAATTGGAAGGAAAGCAGGAAGCCAGGAATAAGTACAGAGCATCATGTGTGAAAGCAACAACTAGTAACAGCAGGGATTTCCAGGCTGCACGCAGCTTTTCAGCACAACCATGGAATTTGTTTGTCACTCTGACTTCATCTGCTCAAACTGTTAGATATAGTTTGATGGACCATTGCAATCGCCAGGTTTGAAACTAGCCAGTTTGTGCCTGCATTCTACTGAAGCAAAGTATCCAAATGAGGGCATTAGCAATATCTCAGAACAGCATGAATTTGAAAATAAAATATGTTTGTGTGCAGCTATTGCCTCGTTATGGGCATAACTGGGATATGCAATAGGATAGGCTGGGCCCTGCGCATGGAATTATCCATTGCCTCCAGCTGTCCACTGTGAATAACCAATAAAGATGCAAAAACCAACCTGAGGCAGTGCCACCCCACCAATATTTTTGTTGTTCACTATAGACCCCTTGACTCTGTAGGATGTTGTAATTGAGAACCTGCTTCACAACTTGACAACCCCAATTGACCTCTTCAGCTGAGACTGGAAATTTGATACTGGGCCAGAGTGGACTGATATTAACCCTGCTCAGTGGAAGCCAGATGAATGGCCAAGTAAAATGGACACAGTGACTTATTTCCTCCAATCTTAAAATGGGTTGCAGTGCTAATTTGCTCTTTTAAGTGGTGAGTGGGACATCTGATGGAAGCTATAGGCAGTCTTTCTTTAAATATGTAGGAGAGGCAATGATTATATCATCGGAGGGCAAACAGGGAAGCCATTTTGGCTTCTCTACCAGGCAGTAAACGGATCTAACAGGGGGCCTAGAAAAACTATATTTTTGTTTTGTTACCTTATGAGCCAGAGGAGCAGAAGTGCTCTTCCAGGCTACACTAAAAAATTTTGGGCATCAACTGCCCAGGACTTCCTTCCCCCTGTCTAACCTTAATACCCTTACATTTCAGGCATGTCAGCCTCCCATTGCCCAAAATCTTGCTCTCACCCACCAACCAGATAGCATTCCCCACTGTATTTGGGGGTCAGGGGGCAGGAGACTGGCCAAGGCCTGTGCAGAGAAGTCCTGGGATTTAAAATCTCTCCTGCTTCACCCTGCAGAGGGCCGGAGGATTTAGCATTTGTCTCGGGGTTCACCCACATGACCCCCACCGGAAGTTAATATCCATTCGTAGGTTTCCCACTCGATGGCACATGCACATTTCCTACAATCAGTAGCAAACTTTTGCTTTACCAGATGTTGCATTCTGCATTAAAAAAAAATCAAGGACAATTACTTTAATGAAAATTAACGCAAATGGCAATGCCTGGGAGAAATGAATTTCAGGTTACTTTGCTATGCATTAAAGGTTTGTCTATTGCTGTAGGTAAATAGGGACAGAATTTACAATGGAAGAAATTTATTCCTTTTATAAACATTTTTTGTTCTGTTCCAATGAAAAATGTGATATAATAAGGAAGCTAGGATCATCCAAATGAAATAACTGACTGAGTTCCTAGTAAATTGTGCTATAGATTTTTGAAGCTCACTGAGCTACTTTTTCATAACATTCATCACTTAACACCATGGGATCACAAAGTCATTTATTCTTATTATTGGCTCGCCTGTGGATATGTTCATAGTAGGTTGAATGACAAGCTGCATTGTAATGACAGGAGTTTACATGCAGAATGTAATGTATTATTCTGCTGTAACACACTATCCAGCTGCTAAAGTGGAGCTGTTTTTAATGTGGACCATCCCTTTAAGGCCTTAATAGCTTTTGGCAGTAAACATCCTTGGGACAATTGCAGATTAATTCCTGTGGTGAAGGAAGTTTGGAGAGTGACGGTGTGTGTAACTGCCTGACTCCTGGTCATTTTGCAGGTGTACCTCAGCAAAATCAATTAACCTCATTGACCTGAGCAAGATGTAGCTGCCTATCTTTCTCTTTCGTTTCATACTTCGAACACTGAGATGGGACATCGACACTGTGACAGATGCCTCAAAAACTTTTACATGGACTAATGGGTCTCCCTGTTGTGAGTCAGCTGTGGCTCAGTTGGCAGTGCTCTTACCTTTGAATCAGAGGGTTATGTGCTGAAGTCACATTGGGGCCTAATGTTAACTCTCTGCAAGTGAGTTAAAATGTCACCACAGATTTGGAATGCAAGAATTTAAGGTTGACTCTCCAGCGTAGTACTGAGGGAATGCCGCACTGTCAGTCTTCTGGATGAGGTGTTCAACTGAGGGCCCTCTCAGGTGGATGTGGATGATTCATGGCACTATTTTGAAGGAGAGTAGGTGAGCTAATCCTGGTGGCCTGGCCAATATTTATCCCTCAGTTAACATCATAAAAATAGATTATTTTGTCATTACATTGCTGTTTATGGGAGCTTGCTGTGCAAATATTAGCATTTCCCACATTACAACAGTAACAACACTTCAAAACTTCTCTATTGGTTGCAAAGTGCTATGAGACATCTCATGGCTGTGAAAGGTACTATTTGATGCAATAGTTTCTTTTCTTTCTTTGCTCGCAGTGAATCAGAGTGGATACTAAAATGCAAGGGGTGAAAACAGGCAACAGTGAATCAGCAGCCTGCTTTATACCACATCTGATTTTCTTCAATGGAAAGGAAAAGCCAGCTGCCAACTTGCTTTAAGCCTGTTTTGCACTATTCAACCAGGATAGCTAAAGTATAACAGGAAGTTAACACAAGGCTTACAGGAAGCGCTAGAGTTGACCTCAAAAAGGGACTTCAATTGACTGGGGTAAAAGGGTGGTTGGCTTATGCAGCTCCACTGCAGGAAAAGTGAAAAAGATCTGGCAACAGCAATCACACACAAAATGAAGTTTCTCCTTAACAAAATGAACCTGCTGCGAATGAGCAATTATCTGTATATTGTCTGACAGCAGAGAGTTAAAGAGGTCTGTATAGGTAAAAAGATAATAAAGACTACTGGAAGCTCCTCATTTGGGGATTGCAATTTTCCTTGGCTTTCAACAGCATTGAAAATTTGGAGTTAATCAATATTCATCTTATTTCATGGACTGACATTACTGCAAATTTTCAGAGCGTTAGCTATTATTCTCTGGAGACTGTAGATCAGGGCTAAGAAATTTTGATAAAAATCAATGCATAGATTAAACACCTTCCAATTCCTACTGCTAACGCTTTCCAACATTCTCTGAAGTATTGATTACCCTATTTCAATGAAGGCAAAAAGGCAAGCCCAGTACTTAAAAGAAGGAACCAGAACTCACTGGCTCCATCTGAAACCTGCAGTGAGGTTCTGAAAAACGCCTGCCAATAATCATTCATTTTTTTGTAGTTAATACTTGATTGTTCCCAAAAGTCAAGTATGAGCTAGTTTTACACAGTAATTATTTGCGCATAATGTTATGCCAGTAAATATGGGTTGGTTGTTATGGGGATAGTTGCAGATAAGAAATGATTAAATGTTATTCTTGACTGGTCCCAGGATGTTTGCGTACAATTTGGGCCTTTAGGCTGTTGATCACCATCAGCAGCCAGTTTGCCTGATTTTGCAGACTTAACATACATCTGGAGGTCTGATGTTACCCCCCCACCCCCACCCCCCTCTTCTCTCATAGATGTCTACAGCACAGAAGGAGGCCATTCAGCCCATCGTGTCCACGCTGGTCAACAAAGATCTGACAACAATAATCCCAGTTTCCAGCGCTTGGCCCAAAGCACTGGAGGCTATGGCAACACCAGTGAATATCTAAATACTTTTTAAATGTTACGAGAGTTTCTGACTCAACCACCCTTTTAGCTAGAGCATTCCAGACTCCCATCACCCTCTGGGTGAAACAAATTCTCCTCAACTCCCCTCTTAGCTTTTTACCTCTTACCTTAAATCTATGCTCTCTGGTTATTGACCCCTCTACTAATGGAAAAAGTACCTTCCTATCCACCCTATTATGCCCCTCATAATCTTATACACCCCTATCAGGTCACCTCTCAAGTTTAAGGCAGTTTACGGCTATCCTTCTCACTATTTACTACCCTACCAATTTTTGTGTCATCCATGAACTCCTTTGTCAAACCCCCTACATTTAAGTCCAGATCATTTATGTACACCACAAACAGCAAGGGCCCCAGCACCGAGCCCTGCAGAACACTAATGGAAACAGACTTCCAGTCTCAGAAACATTTCTCTACCATCACCCTTTGCTTCCTGCCTCTCAGCCAATTTTGGATCCAACGTATCACTTTGCCTTGGATCCCATGGGCTCTTACTTTCTTGACCAGTCTGCCATGAGGGACCCTTATCAAAAGCCTTGCTAAAGTCCACGTAGACCACATCAAATGCATTACATTCATCAACACTCCTGGTTACCTCTTCAAAAAATTTGATCAGATTTGTCAAACACAACCTTCCCTTAATAAATCCATGCTGACTATCCCTGGTTAATCTGTGTCTCTCCAAGTGCAGATATATTCTGTACCTCAGAATTCCTTCTAGTAACTTTCCCACCACAGAGGTTAGACTGACTGGCCTGTAATTTCCTGGTCTATCCCTTCCTCCCTTTTTTAATAATGGGACAATGTTAGCAGTCCTCCAGTCCTCTAGCACCTCACCTGTGGCCAGAGAGGACTTGAAAATTACTGCAAGGGCCCCTGATAGTAAGTCTGCCTTGCCTCCCTCAACAGCCTACGATACATCTGATCCGATCCACTTATAAGACTGCTAAACTCACTAGTACTTCCTCTCTGTATGTTAATTTCTTCTAATATTTCACAGTCCTCTACCCTGATGTCCATACCTGCGTTGTCCTTTTCCATTGTGAAAACCAACGTAAAGTATTCATTGAGGACTGTACCCACATCTTCCGGCTCCATACACAGATTACCTCCATGGTCCCTAATTGGCCCTACTCTTTCCATAGTTATTCTCTTGCTCTTTATATATTTAAAAAGCCCCTTTGGGTTTTCTTTTATTCTACACACCAATGCTTTCTAATGCACTCTCTTAGCTTCCTTAATTTCCTTTATAAGCTCCCCACTGCATTTCTTATACTCTTCTAGGGACTCTGCCGTTTTGAGCCCTTGGTATTTACCATAAGCTTCTCTTTTTTTCTGAATCCTGACCCTTATGTCCCTTGACATCCAGGGTTCTCTGGACTTGGTCCCTCCCTTTGTCTTTATAGGAATATATTTACCCTGTACTCTTGCTATTTCCTCCTTGAATGCCTGCCACTGCTTTGACATAGTTTTATCTGCAAGTAGCTGCCCCCAGTCCACGTGGGACAAATTGTATCTCTTCATAGTAAAATTCGCCTTTCCCCAGTTTAGAACTTTTATTCCCAGCCCAGCCTTATCCTTTTCCATAACTATCCTAAATCTAACTGAGTTATGGTCATTATCTCCAAAATGCTCCCCCACTGATACGCCTTCCATCTGACTGGGTTCATTTCCAAATATTAGGTCCAGGACTGCCCCCTCCCTTGTTGGGCTTTCTAAGTACTGGCTAAAAAAGTCCTCCTGGATGCAGCTTAGGAATTTTGCTCCTTCCTTACCTTGCACACTAAAATTATCCCAGTTAATATTTGGGTAGTTAAAATCCCCAACTATTACTGCTTTCTTATTCTCACACTTCTCTGAAATTTGACTACATACTTGATCCTCTATCTCTCCCTGACTGTTGGGGGGCCTATAGCACTCACCCAACAGTGTGTTTTTTTATTTCTACCCATATGGCTTCATTTGATGTTGAAACCCATGACCTGCAGCAGGATTGCTATCATGCTATGTTGATGGTTCGTGACAGGATATATTCATGCTCTTGGGGCTGGATATTAGCAATGTGCTTTTTAACTGTGCTGTTCCAGTCTGGCACATGGCAGCTGAGGGAGGAGGGGGGATGGTTGAGGGTTGGCGGGTGGGTGGGGGCAGAATATTTGCCTCACTAAGTTTGGCATAAGCATGCTATATCAGAGATTATGGGCAGCATTTTGCCCCCATCGGGCAGGTATGGCGGGCAGGCCCGGGGGTGATTGGGCCCTGACATGGATTTCATGCGTGGTGCAGCGCTCAGCAATGCCAGGGTGGGGGTGGGAGGAGCGCAAGCACAGAAGTGTGCACATACGTGGGGATGCGTGTAGTAAAAGCTCCCTGAGGCACAGAGCTGTCTCAGGGAACTTGAAGATTATTAACCATAAAAATAAAGATATTAAAAATAATGAAAACACGTCCCCTCATGTGACCCTGTCATGTGACTCTCTCACATGAGCAGGGACATGTTAAATATGAGTGCAAAAATTTAAAATTTTTTTTTATCATCGGTCGAAACCTCATCCCACCTGTGGATGATGTTTTGCCAAAAATGCAAAGGCCGCTTAGCCTTTTCACCAGATTTTTCTTTTCCCACCTATTTCCATTATTTTTAAATCTATACCTTTTATGCCCTTTTAGTCTTATTTCACCGCACCCCCACTAGAGCTATCTGTCCCTTGCTTGTCCTGCTATCCATTCTTAATTAGCACATTCTTTTAGATAATATCACCTCCTTCAACACCTCTTTGTTCTTTTGTCTGTGACATCTTTTGGTTATCTGCTCCTATCACTGCTTGCTTGTCCCTACGACCACCACCACCCCCCCCACCCCACTTCTCCCCCCACCCCCACCTTAAACCAGCTTATATTTCACCCCTCTTCTATTTTTACTTAGTTCTGTTGAAAGGCCGTGAGGATTCGAAATGTCAACTTTGTTCTTCTCTGCCGATGCTGCCAGACCTGCTGAGTTTTTCCAGGTATTTCTGTTTTTGTTTTAGCCTTTTCACCCACCTGCCAGCCAATTGGTTGGATGGGCAATGAAAAATTTGAGTCAAATAATTGACTAAGGGTCTTAATAGGCTGCTTGATTGTCAGCAGGTGTACTGCCGACTCCTGCGCCTGCCCGCTGATCAAAATATTGCGCTAGTGCGCGATGGCATCAGGATGCTTGCCCGACATTGTTGCACGTCATTTTACACTCGTTCGGGTCAGGTGCATACCTGCCCGTCAAGAGAAACATTCTGCCCTATATCTCACATTTATGTGGTCGGTAAAAATCTTAGGTGATTAAATGATGACACTTTATATAAATTGAAATGTTTCTCTCTGCTTCCTACTGAGCTAAAGGCCTACACAATTCATAAAATGCCTCCTACATGCCATACACCAAGTGCTATAACATGGCATTGTTAGAATTTAAGACATGGCTTTGATGGTTCCTGCAGCTTGTGAAAATGATATTCAAGTGAGACTCACATATGGACCTACGGCTCCCTGACTAGAACACACAGCTCCCATCTAACTTCTGCCAGGCCTGGTATCTGTTTAGTCAGCAACCATCTGTTTCTTTATGTATTTTACAAAAAGGTGAAGGGATCAGTCTTAATTTCAAACCTTGCAACAAGCATTCCAGCTCAGTTATATACAACATGCATGTACAAGCACACATACATATATGAATTAAGTAACTAATTCAAGGTTGCTACTTAATAAAGAGATATAGCAGAGATTAAAAAAAGATCAGTTGATTGCATCTTGATGATGGCTTAATATATCTGTCAGTGGTCCATTAGCTATGCAAGTTTAGGTTGTTTTGTTTACCATATATCAAACTGAGCACATATTGGAACATAATCCTATTGTCATACATGATTTCTTTGATGTCTAACTGAACTTAGGTCATCATCTTTTCCATATGTTGTGTCTGTCAGCTGTATGATTATTATTTGTTCAGCAGGGTAAGGATTAATCATGGCATTGATTTATACCAGGAGCTCTCCCAGTTGGCTGCACCATAACTTTGGCAGCAGACTGGCAGAAACCCCATTTACGTGCTGTGACCAGAGTTTCTGCTAACCTGCACTAATTGAGAGACACACCCCCTCCCGCCTACCCGACACTTCCTCACACCTGCCGTAGGAAAGTCTGGTGCTGCCAAACTCATCAGATTTTAAGGATTATGCCATGCATTATGAAATAACTTACTGCACTCCCTTAACATATCTCCATGTGGCCTATCAGTAGTGGGAAGTTTAGATTGCATTGTTTGCCATGTGTTTTGTTTGGAATTTGCCCAATTATTTTAAAGGAATTTTATCCAAACACATTGCATTCGCCATTAATACTGCAGGGTGTGATTTCAACCCATTGGCCGTGTGTTTTTATGAGATTTCACCCTGTTTGAGTGGTAAGAGCTCAAAACCGCTGCTGCATGCTGTCATTTTGAAACCTATTAGAAATAAACTCATAACTTGAAGATGTGTAAATGTTTGCAAAAATTTTTTGTCAAAAAATCTCTTACACTGGAGTGGAAATGGGCTTAACCTGTTAGAGAGAGAGAGACTACATAGCAAAATGGAGCAATAGCATCAATATTCAAGGAAAACCCTGGTCTGAATCATTTTTCGTTTCTCCTGACATAATTTTATCTGTAACATGAACACGAGATCCTCCTTCCAGCAGTGGGAAAATCAAGCTTACTTTATTATTCATAGGGCGAGTGGTATTGGTGTTTTGATACTAAAAATAAGTTGCTGCTGCTCCAGGTCCAATTTAAATTTATTTACTTTTGCAGGGCACATTCAAGCCTAGAAACTCCAGTCAGGAGTGTTATCAACGTTCACGCACTTACAGCACTTGCCTTTGCCCAACATTAACCGCTTTATTACCAATAGCTTTATAAACATTATAGAGCAGCAGAGCGAGCAATTCCATCCTAGTGTGCCAAGGCTTTGCATAGTAACATTGCCGATTGTCATTTCTACCATTTACTGTTGGAAACCGGAAAATGGATGAAAATTTAAATATTTATAAATATTTATTTGTAAAAATAGACAAGGAAATTCAATAAGTCGATCTGATTTAAAAAAAAAACATCTTTTTGAATCGGGTAACTGAAAGGAGGAAACTGAAGAAGCATTACCAAGTATACAGCTACTTAAGTGATCATGCTACTGATAACTGCAGTGAACTTAGACTCAGGCTGAAATTGTTTGAACTTATAATAAAATCTAAAATTATCAGCACTAGCATGCTCGGAGAGAATAGCATTTCCCCCCCACCCCCAACACCTCACCAACCCCCGACAACACTGCCCCAGTGATTGTAAAGATACTGGCTGCTTTTTTCCTCCTGAGGGAGGACATCTGGACAATTTAGTAATCTAAAGGAATTTGGATCTGACTGTGAAGAGTCTGTGATGTCTCAGTGCGAGATCCCGGGAACGGTGGTATTCCGGAACAGTTGCATGCATCGGCATGTGACCCAGATGCCTGTCTGTGGCCTGGACCATGCAATTTATTGGCTGGGTCATGAATCCTATTAATTCATACAGGAACAGACAAATTAGGTGTGTTTTATTCTCTGTTGTTGTTACAAGCTGAGTTGCTGTCCTGCTGTTTCCTACCAGGCCATTAATGCCTTACATAAATCACCAATGCTAAGTTTCTGGTGGTGTTGGGGGGCGGGGGGTGGTGAGGTGGGGGGGGGGGTGGGGGAGCTGGAAGCATAATCCAATTTTCTCTACAAGAAATCTCAGTGGTTACTTGAACAAATCTGCAAGATGTTAAGCACGAAAGGTTTTAATGAGCTCAGTCTTCACTTTGAGTATCAAACTTTCACAAGAACTAAGCTCATAAAATGCAGTACATCTCCCACTAATGAAACTAACAGCCCTGAATATATCGTTGTAAGAACATTGTCTACTCCCTGTGTGACACGAAAAATGTACCCTTTGTGCTAGACATCAGTCCAGCTTTACAAGTAAGCCAACAGAATCTGGCTCTGATAACTGAGCAGGTCCTGAGAAACCAAGGCCAGGAGTTTCCAGCCCCACCCACCGCCAGGCTTATCCAGTCCCGCCGAAAGGCAATGGATTTTGGGCTGGCCCAGCACACCCACTGTGGTAGATCCTGCCATGGCAGGGCTGGAAAAACCCAGCCCAAGTCTGCAACTGATTCCTGATTTTACACTCCTCCACCCCCAGGCATGTCAGAGTTTCACAACTGTACAGAAGCAACATGCACCTGGTGACCTGAACTTTGAGGGGAACTCGTAGGTGAGTGCACGCAACCTTGTGCAGTGCTCACCAGCGTCACCCATAGGACATCAAGGAAGAGACACCGTGCATTCGGAGTGGGGGGGCGGGCATGGGCAAGTCACTTTTTCCCAGCTGGCTCTCAGTGTGGAGCTGGGGCAAGGGCTCCAGTGCGGGTCAGGCCAGTGGGGTGGTGGGGGAGGGGGTGGGGGCAAGGCAGTACAGACTGGAGGAAGCACACAATCACGTGCCGGGGGGAGGGTGGGTGCGTGGCGGGAGAGGGCATGAGGGAAGCGGCCACGCACTTGGAAAAGTTTGTCAAAAGTGAGCATTCTTCTGCAGCTGAGACCGTTCAGCAGCAGCTCCCTTGATGTGCTTGGAGTCGGGCCCCTGAAGCTTTTCTGCCCACTCAAGCAACGCAAAACCATGAATGTGCCACCAAATACTCCAGAACCTTTCACCCCTCAGGCACAGACAGCAAATTAATGTGAGTTTAGGAGGCAGCAGAGCAATTGGCCGACTGGGCACGTTGTAGAATCCCCTTGTGAAAGGCGGCCATGGCACAGTCACTGACGGAGGTGCTCACAGCCCCTTTGCAACTTATTTATTCAGGTTCAGACCGGCATCCTTCATGGTTCAAGCTAACAGAGCAGCCTTGCAGTGTGAGTTAGGAGAATGCCTGCACCTAAGCTGAGAGCACAGCATGTAGTCCAATGGCCAAAGCTGCTGCCAATCGGTCAACTGGAATGGGGCAGAGATGGGTGCAGTTTCGGACATCCAACGAGCACACTACACACCGGTCATCCAAGAGGTGGCCAGCATTCTCCTGCATGTGTAAAGGGGCCTTCAGACTTAACCAAGAGAGGTTCTTAAGACACGTACTAACCCGTGCACCTCTCTCTTTGATTCTGCAGGAGGAGAACATCAGGTTCATGGAGCCTGGTAATTTAGCGGTATGACTCATGGCTTACAGGGAGCAGAGAACAGGGAGCGGAGGCGCCTGGCTCGGCAAAGGAAGGAGAACCTCCCTCAAGATGAAGAGGTTGCAAGGACGGCTACGTATGCAGCTGAAGATCCACAGAGAGCCGTCACTCGTAGGTGCCTCGATAGACCCACAGTCTTTAGACGGTGCCTGCCATTCCTGCAGATGACTGGAACCAGTGTCGCTGAAGACTGTGCATGGGAACTAGGGAACTGGTCAGCCATGTTTGCCACCTGCTGCAAGATTTGGCGCCACGGGGACATGGAGGGCACCCCACTGCCAGTGGCTGTGAAAGAGACAGTGGTACTCAATTTTTATGCCAGTGGATCCTTCCATTCCATAGGTGACCCGTGTGGGATCTCGCAAGCCTCCATGCACAAGTGTGTCCAGGAGGTCATGGACGTCATCTTTACAAAGGCACAGAACTTTGTGCATTTCGCCCAAGATCAGAAAAGCCAGGAAGCAAGAGCGCTGGGATTTGTGCAGGTTTTCCACAGGCGCAGGCTGCCATCGACTGCACTCACATGGTACTTAGATCTTTGTGGCAACAAGCGATCAACTACATCGACCGCAAGGGCTTCCACTTGCTGAGTGTTCAGCTGGTCTGCAACCACCATGAATGCATCCTACAGGTCTACGCATGATTCCCAGGGAGAGTTCAAGACTACTGCATCCTCAGCAGGGCTCATCTTCCAGGGTCCACAGAGGCTGTAGGGTTGGCTCCTTGAGAACAAGGGTTACCCACAGAGGACGTGGCTGATGATGCCTGTGCATCAGATGCAGCAGAGTGACGGTATAACCAGGCTTATGCCACGACCTGGACTTTGGTGGAGAAACAATAGTATTTTGAAAATGAGGTTCTAGTGCCTCGAGAGATCCAGTGGAGCACTGCAATACAGTCCACTGAGGGTGTCACGCATCACTGTAGCTTGCTGCGCACTACACAACCTGGCGCTGCAATGGGGGGAGGACCTGGCTGAGGAGGAAGTGGATGAGGAGGAAATCAAAGGAGATGACAGTGATGAGGTCATTGCCAGATGAGGCAGGTGCCCTTGTGAGGTCCTCACAGCTGCAAGATTCATGGAGGATGATGATGAGATGCGGTGAGGACAGCCCTGACATCCTCACCTTGGATCCGTGAACATTTGACTCCTGTGTGGCTGATGGCAGCGCACATACACTCAGTGTTCAGGCTCATGTCATGGAGACGCAGTGGAGGCTCAAATAGTCGCTAGATTCCAGGAGGATGACGACGACATGCAGTAAGGACATTCCACAGATCTTCACATCTGCCTCTGTGAATGTCTGACTTCTGTCTGGCTGAGGGCAGCTCACTTGTGCTCTGTGATCAGGGTCATATCATGGAGATGCAGCCATGAAACTTTAAAAGCACCTGATCCTTTATCAGCCTTCAGCACCCATCCCCTTCAGGAGCACAGCATCAGCAGTCACAGATGCTGAAGAGATGAGGGCCAACCCCACCTCAAAGGTGCTGAGAGCACACAGAGAGAATGATGGAACTCTGTGATGCCTGCCCCAACATTCCGGTAGCAATGACAAGCACCATCAAGGTGCAGGCATCACTGATGTGTCCAGTGAGTGTGAAGCCAGACCAACACTTTGGTCTGAAGGTTACACACTGCACAGGGAAGAGGCCCTGGGCTGAGACACCTGCTTTTGTCTTGTGCAGGGACCAAGGTTTCACATCTGAGTGACACAAACACTAATCATTATAACAAGTAGCCATAGGCAAGGAGGCATTTTTGGGAATTTATTTACAATAGTGAACTTTAAGTACAAGTGATTAACACCCATGCCCAGACTGTGCAATTACACCTTCTTAACCTTCCTAACCCCTGCTGCTATACCTTGGTGCTCACCCACCATCCACAGCAGAGGTGGAGGCAGCCTGCTGGCTGCTACACCCTGCCTGTGATGACCTTGGCGGCGGGCTGAGACCTGGAGGGCCCCGGCCTGCTTTCAGGTTCCTACTCGTGTGGCAGTGGCAACTCCTTGGCCTGTGGAGCTGGAGCTGCTGGAGTCACAGGAAGAGGGGATTTGGATGGGCCGGACACTCCCAGAGTCCCGTATGGTGGATGACCCCACGGTGTGCACCTACTGATCCTCCCCGCTTTGGGTGCCTGAGGACCTCTGGCTAACTCTTTGAGGAGAAGGGGGAGATAGAGTGAGATTGAACTGCCCCACACACCTCTCACGTTGAGACTGTTGGAGGCCAACTATGGCATCAGCAATGGAGCTCAGTCTATGCAGCAATGCAGGACCAAAGTCCTGGTCCAAAGTCTCCATGGCAGGTGCTAGCCTAGTGTTGACCTCGGTGCATTGGCATGCCGGCTATCACCTAAGCCTGAAGGTGGACAGACTCCTCCATTGTGCCTTGCAATGTGACGAGTGCAGCGGACATCCCTTCCTGATGTTCCTGAGCTTGCCTTTGCAGCTTTAGCAACTGAGCCCAGAGGCTCCTCATCTGACTCGTAATCAGCATAGTTCTGGTCTCCAGCAGTCGTCTGAGTCCCGCAAAGCTGGGAAATCCCTGCTGCCACCTGCTGTGGATCAGACAAAGCGATGTGCTCACCAGATTGTGACCCCAAGGCTATTCCAGAACTAGGTCCCATTGAGGTGTGTGTCTCTGCGCTGGTGGAGGGTTCGGCTAAGCGCTGGAATGGGTCTTGAATGAGGATGTCATCAGTATCTTCTTTTGAGGTGCCTTTGGGGCTTGAATCGAGGGCTTGGCTTATGGGCCTCTTCAGCTGCTTCCTGTGCCTCCAAAAGCAAGAAAGATAATTAGTGCATGGCAGAGGACTGGGGAACAGGGGAACTCACTCACGGCATGGTTGTCTGCTGGATGTTGTAGTGCTGGATCCTCACTTGGTTGAGCACTGCTGACTTCACTGTCAGCACAGGAACAGTCCACATCATCGCTGGCCAGCTGGATGACTCTATTGTCAAAGTCTGTGAGGACCTTGGTGTCAGGCATTCCTCCACCAGTCTGCGACCTCTCCCTTTTGTTGTGTGCTAGCTTGTCCTGCATGAAGACAGATGGAGAGAGTGTAAGCAGGACGCCTGTCAGGCCAGATGATAAGCATGCCTGGCATGTGTGGGTGGTTAGTGGTGACATGGACAGGATGTGGACATGATCCATAGGGCAGATGAAGGTGTGTGTGAGAAAGTGAATGGTGATGTCCCTTGAACTGGCAGTGAGTGAGATCCCTGTGGATGTGTGATGGATTTGTGAGTGTCTGAAGAGAAGAGTGACTTACTCTGGCAGAATGAAGGAGTTTATTCATCCTCTTTCGGCATCCTTTTTCGGTGGCTATTTGCTTTTGCAGGGTGTTGGCGCTGACTACCGCTGCCACTGCCTCCCATGTGGGATTGGTGACCTTGCTTGCTGGTCTTCACCCAGGGCAGAGGTAGAGGACTTCGTGGCAGGCCTCCACTGCATCAGGTAGATACCTGAGGACGTCATCACTAAATTTGGGGGTAGCATGTTTCCCCCCTTTGGCATCCATGATTCCCTTAGGGAAAGTTAGCTCTGTACATGGGTGCCCTTTAAAAACGGCACCTGGATTATTGAAGGCCTGAGGTGACGATGATGGCGGGTGAATCAGAGGCTGCCTCACCAGCGATCCAACGTGTTTCCTGGGAATTAATTACTAATGAGGCTTGGAATGGGATGAAATGGAACAAAAGGCCGCCATTGCTGCCGGCAGGTAAAACCGTCCTTTGTCCCAACTGTTACTGCACTCCCTGCAAATCCAGGACAGTTCCGCTTTGTGGAGTTTCCAGGTTTCTGTTTCTATATTTCATACTGGACAAAAGGGAAGGCTGAAACTCAATTTGGGGCAGATGGAAGTGAATGGCCACTATCAACCTCCCATTGTATCACAATGGCCACCCCCGTCCAAACTGGACTGGGCGGGCCTCAGAAATGTTACCCCTCAGCACAGTACATGGAATCAACATGACCCCACACTATATTTGGAAAAGACCATTAGCTTGTGAAAAGCCACATAGTGAGACAGCCATGTGTGCTTTGCCTGCTTAAAAGATCAGCTAAGAGCAGTTTGCTCATCAGTTCCACCGAAGCTTTCCAAAGCATCAGTTCTGAACCAGACTTGGAACCAGGTGTGAGACATCAGGCAGCTAGAAGACACAACCTGTCCCAGTTTAAAGTTTGCCTGAGAGCCAACCTCCTAGCTAGTTGACTAAAAACTCAAAAGAGCTTGCTGCTGAATTGTTTAATTGGAATACACAGTCCGAGGGTATGTAAAGACAAACCTCTTTCCATACAAAACACACTGATCATGGACTGCAAGAGAACACATAAATTCTATTTGTGACATCCTGCTGCACAGAACGTTTGGCATTGAGTGGCACTGGCAAAGAGGATAGAAAATCTATGAGTCAAACTATTACCTTCTGGCAACCAAAGCTCAATGGGACAACAACAACTTATATTTATATAGCACTTTTAATGTAATAAAAGGTCCCACTGTGCTACACAGGATAGAAATAGTAATAGTTATGTCTGACCTGATAGCCTTACAAAGACATGGCTGCAAGGTACCAAGGCTGGGACCTGAATATTTAAGAGTAGTTGACATTTTAGAAGGACAGGAAGCTAGGAAAAGGTGGTGCGGTAGCTCTGTCAGTTAAGGATAACATTTGTACAATAGTGAGAGATTACCTTCGTTCTAAAGATCAAGATGTAGAATCAGTTTGGGTAGAGATAAGAGATGGAAATGGTAAGAAGTCACCAGTGGAAGTAGGTCATAGGCCCCCTAACAGTAACTACAGTGTAAGACGGGGTATACAGGAAGAAATAATGGTGGTTTGTAAGAAAGGCATGGCAATAATCAAGAGTGATTTTAATCAAGATACAGGTTGGATGAATCAGACTGGCAAAGGCAGCCTGGAAGGTGAGATCAGTGTTTTTGGGACAATTTCTTAGAGCAGTACATTCTAGAGAAACAGAGAACAGGCTATTCTAGACCTGGTAATGTGCAATGAGACAGGGTCAATTAGTGACCTCATAGTAAAGCAGCCTCTAGGTAACACTGGTCATAACACGATTTGAGTTTTACATTCAGTTTGATAGAGAGGAGAGCGGATCTAAGACTTGTTTTTACACTTAAATACAGGCAATTACAAGGGTTTGAAGATAGAGTTGGTTAAAGTGAACTGGAAAATCAGGTTAAGGCAGAGGTCAGTAGAGATGTAGTGGCAGATATTTAAGGAGATATTTCATAACACTCAGCAAAGGTACACTCTAGTAAGAAAGAAATACTCTTGGTGAAGTTTTGGTTAACCAAGGAAGTTAGCGATAATAGGAAATTGAAAGAAAACTCACACTATTCCATGAAGATTAGTGGTTAAGTCAGGAGATTTGACAGAATTTAAAAACTAGCAAAGAATAACTAAAACAAAAGGAGGGGGAGGTTTGAGTATGAGAGAAATTAAACCAGCTAGAAATATAAAAATATACAGTAAGAGATTCTACAAATACTTTAAAAGGAAAAGAGTAACTCACGTGAGCATCAGTCACTGGAGAGTGAGTTTGAGGAATTAATGACTAATAATTAATAAGGAAATGGCAGATGCAGATTTTTTGTGTCTGTCTTTACTGTAGAGGACACAAATAGCATCCCAGAAATATTTACAAATCAAGAGGTGAAAAGGAAGGAGGAACTGAAAACAATTATAATCACCAGGGAAAGGGTACTGAGAAAACCATCAAAATGAAAGGCTGACAGGTGCCCAGGAGCCGATGAATTCACCCTAGGGTCTTAAAAGAAGAGGCTCTGGAGATAGTGGATTCATTGATTGTGATTTTCTAAAATTCCCCATATTCTGGAAAAGTCCCATCAGATTGGAAAATAGTGAATGCAACACCTCTATTCAAGAAAGGAGGGAGACTAAAGCAGAAAATTATAGGCCACTTAGTCTAATGTCTATCATAGGAATAATGCTAGAATCTATTATTAAGGAGATTATAGCAGGACAATTAGAAAATCTTAATGCATACAGGCAGACTCAACATGGCTTTGTGAAAGGGAAATCATGTTTGACTAATTTATTAGAGTTCTTTGAGGAAACAACAAGCAATGTGGATAAAGGGGGACCTGTAGATGTGGTGTACTTGGATTTCCAAAAGGCATTTGATAAGGGTGTCACATCAAAGGTTATTACACAAAGTAAGAGATCATAGTGTAGGGGTATTATATTAGCATGAATAGAGGATTTGTTGACCAACAGGAAGCAGAGAATAGGGATAAATTGGTCATTTTCGGCTGGCAATCTGTAACAAATGGAGTGGCACAGAGATCAGTGCTCAGGCCTCAACTAGTTATAGTCCATATCAATGACTTGGTTCAAACATGGACAACAGAGCTGAACTCCAGAGGTGAGGTCAGAGTGTCTGCCCTTGACATCAAGGCAGCATTTGACAGAGTGTGGCATCAAAGAACCTGAACAAAACTGGAGTCAATGTCAATGGGAATCAGAGAGAAAACTCTCTACTGGTTGGAGTCATACCTAGCACACAGAAAGATGGCTGGGGTTGTTGGAGGTCAATCATATTAGTTCAAGGGTATCACTGCAGGAGGTACTCAGGGTTGTGTCCTCCGCCCAACCATCTTCAGCTGCTTCATCAATGACCTTTCTTCCACCATAAAGTCAGAAGTGGGGATTTTCGCTGATGATTGCACAATGTTCAGCACCATTCGTGACTCCTCAGATATTGAAGCAGTCCATGGCCAAATGCAGCAAGACCTGGACAACATCCAGGCTTGGGCTAACAAGTGGAAAGTAACATTTGCATCACACAAGTATCAGGCAATAACCATCTCTAACAAGAGAGATTCTAACCGTTGCCCCATGACATTCAATGGCATTACCATTGCTGAATTCCCCCACTATCAACATCCTGGGAGTTATCGTTAAGCAGAAACTGAATTGGACTAGCCATATAAATACTGTGACTACTAAAGCAGGTCAGAGGCTAGGAATCGTGCGACGAGTAACTTATTTCCTGACTCCCCAAAGCCTGTCCACCATCTACAAGGCACAAGTCAGGACTGTGATGGAATACTGTCCGCTTGCCTGGATGAGTGCAGCTCCAACAAAACTCAAGAAGCTTGACACTATCCAGGACAAAGCAGCCCACTTGTTGTCACCCCTTCCACAAACATTCACTTCCTCTACCACTGACACACAGTAGCAGCAGCATGTACCATCTACAAGATGCACTGCAGAAACTCACCAAGGCTCCTTAGGCAGCACCTTCCAAACCCACAAGCACTAGCATGTAGAAAGACAAGGGTAGCAGATACATGGGAACACCACCGCCTGGAAATTCCCCTCCAAGCCACTCACCATCCTCATTTGGAAATATGTCGCCGTTCCATCACTGTCACTGGGTCAAAATCCTGGAACTCCCTTCCTAACTGCACTATGGGTGTACTTACACCATAGGGACTGTAGCTGTTCAAGAAGGCAGCTCACCACCATCTTCTCAAGGGCAGTTAAGGATGGGCAATAACTGATGGCCTAGCCCACATCCCGTAAATAATAAAAAACGCGGATGAAAAGACCAAAGGGCTCAAGGGCTGAGTGGCCTTCTCCTGCTCCTAAGTCCTATGTTTCTATGTATGGTTGCTAAATTTGCTGATGACACAAAGATGGGTATGAGCATAAGTTGTGAAGAGGACATAAGGAATTTACAAAGGGTCTCAGATAGGTTAAGGGAGCGGGTAAAAATTTGGCAGGTGGAGTACAATGTAGGAAAATGTTACCTTGTCCTCTTTGGTTGGAAGAATAGAAAGCAGTATACTATTTAAATGGAGAGAGAATACAGAACAGGTACAGAGTGATGGGGTATACTGGTACATAAATCACAAAAAGTTAGTATGCAGGTACAGCAAATGATTAGGAATATAAATGGAATGTTGTAACTTATTGCAAGGAGAATGCAATATTAAATTAGGGAATTTTTGCTACAATTGCACAGCGTGTTGGTGACACCACATATGGAGTGCTGTGTCTCCTTACTTACTCACTTAAGAAAGGATATAACTGCATTAGAAGCAGTTCAGAGAAAGTTCATGGGATGAATGGATTATCTTATGAGGTTCGACCTGTATCCACTGGAGTTTAGAAGAGTGAGAGGTGATCTTAATGAAGGATTCTGAGGGGACTTGACTGGTTGGATGCTGAAAGGATGCTTCCCCTTATGAAAGGTTCGGGATCTTGGGGGCACAGTTTAAAAATAAGGGGTCACCCCATTTAAGAAAGAGATGGGGAGGAACTTGTTAATCTCAGAGGGTTGTTAGTCTGTGGAATTCTCTTTCCCAAAGAGCACTCGAGGCAGGATCATTGAATGTTTTAAGGCTGAGTTAGGTTGATTCTTGATTGACAAGGGAGTCAAAGGTTTTAGAGGGGAAGTAGGAAGTAGAGTTGAGGCCATACCAGATCAGCCATGATCTTATCAGAGCAGGCTCGAGGGGCTAAATGTCCTACTTCTGCTCCTAATTCATATGTTCCTACGTTAGAAGCATTATAAAACAAGGTATGACACTGAACTGCGAAGGAGGCAATAAATCAGATGACCAAAAGCTTGGTCAAAGAGGTATGTTTTAAGTGTCATAAAGGAAAAAAGTGAGGTAGAGAGATGCAGAGGTGTCGGGTGGAAATTCCAGAGTTTAGGCCCAGAAACTGAAGGCTTGGCCACCAATAGTGGAACAAACATGATTGAGAATTCACAAGAGGCCAGAACTAGAGGAGTCCAGGTATCTTGGAGAGTTGTGGGGTTGAAGGAGATTGCAGATGAGGCCATCAAGGGATTTGACAGCAAGGATGAGAATTCTAAAAGCAAGATGTTGCCTGACCAGGGACCAATGTTCATCAGCAAGCAAGGGTGTAAAAGGGGAAGTGGAACTTGCTGCAAGATAAGACATGTGCAACAGAGTTTTGGATGACCTCAAGTTTTTGGTGGGTAGAATGCAGCCAGGGTTGCATTGGGATAGTCGAGTCTCATCAGACTGTTTATCTGACATAGAATACTGGATGAGCATAAATTTCCTCTAATTAAATATTGGTAAGACTGAAGCAATTGTTTTTGGTCCCCACTGCAAACTCTGTTCCCTAACTATTAACTCCATTGAGCGCTCTGGCAACAGCCTGAGATTAAGCCAGTCTGTTCACAATGCTCGGTGTCAGATTTGATCCTGAGATGACCTTCCGACCTCATACTCATGCCACATCTAAGTCCACCTTGCTCCACCTCTGTAACATTGCTCGATTTTGTCCCTGTCTCAGCTTAACAGCTGCTGAAACCCCTATACGCACCTTTAGAATGCAAACTGAGGCTTTAGGATTGGAGAAAATGCAGGGTTTGACAGAAAAATATAAATCAAAATCATTAAGTGGATGCATATGTTATTTATTTGGATGATATGCTTAAAATTCTTATCAGTGGCAGTTAATTTTAAAGAGTAGAACTCTAATGTTATTATTACCTTGAGTTAGGGTTTATAATTGCTTTCTATTTAACTTTCTCCTAATTTTTTGGGTGGCTTTGAAAGAAGGTGGTTCTTTTTTGTTTCTGATCAATGAAGTACCTCACTTAGATGTTCCAGCTGAGGACTGGTGAGATTTGTCTGCCATATTCATCAGGAGATTGGAATATCCACCCAATATAAGACTCTGAACCAGAAGGAGGAGCTCATGATGTGATAATCCACAACCAGCCTCGAGGACTATTCATCCCTAATTGATGCGCAGTTTCCCTAAATATATTAGCGTAAACAAAAAATTGTAACTCCTTGCGAATCAGGAGGCACCGATTTCAACCTAATTTAGAATGCCACACAAGCAGATTGGGAAGCAGTAGCCTATTGTTTGTGGTTTATTTTACAAAATGAACTACATTCGAATGAATTATCATGTTTGATCAAGGCTAGGCCTCTGGCACTAAATCACATCGCATTATGCTGCATAACTGATGTATTACCATACCACCAGACTGCTTATACACCCAAGGGAGTCCACTTAAAACTAGCTTCATTTATGTATATGCCATAATCCTTAAATCATTCCATTCAAATTACAACAAAAGTAATAGTGGAGTCCAAAAAGCAATTTGGGATTTGAGGCTTAATATTTTTTATAATATATTAACATCTTGTGAACAGTCTGGTGGCAACAGAGAAATGTAAAAAAAAATTATGGCATAGAAGGAGACCATTCAGTTCATCGTGCTTGTGCCATCTGAAATAGGTCTATGCAGCCTAACCCTACTTTCCAACTCTTGCTGCATGGCCCACTAGGTTACAGCATTTCAAGTGTACATCCAAGGATTTGTTAAGGTTTCTGCTTCTGTGGCATTTTGTAGCTGAAATGAATACACCCCTTAACAATGATGGTTGAAGGGAAACAACAAAGACAATTCTGGAATTTAGAGGAGGATAGAAAACCTAGCTCATGCTAAAAACATGTTTTAGGATGGGTATGATCCCCCTTATTGCCACCCACTCCTAACCCCTTGTCTGCTCCATGGTTGTCCCTCTTTTTCTCCTCAGAATGAATTATAATGGTGTAGGAGAAAGCATGAGATGGTACATATTGCCACTGAATTCAGAGTATGAGTGGGTAAATCAAGTAGATGTCACCCTGGGCACTATTTAACTAGCCTCTCACATCGCTGTAGTCTGTGAATGGCCTGCATTGTTCACCCTTTTGAACACTAGATCTTAGTTGTGTCAAATTGACTGGTAGCATGCACCAACAGGCAAATCCCGATTCTTTGGTTTAGTTGTTTTTTTAAAAAAACTGAGACATACATTTTTTTTAAAATATAAGAATCAATCCTTTGTGTCACCTTGCTGCAGTATTAGCGATGATCTTCAGGCTGCTGGGATTCCGAATCAACTTGTCCAGGATGCTGACAATCTGTTCAAACTTAGGCCTGTTATTCCTATCCTTCTGCCAACAGTCCAGCATCAGCTGATACAGGGCAGCTGGGCAGTCCATGGGGGGTGGCAGCCGATACCCTTCATCAACCGCTTTAATTACCTGAATGAGGAATCAATAGAGGACAACATCAGTGAACCGCTGTATCACAATAAAACTCTACTCCTCTGAGGAATATGGTCAAATTCAGCAAGAGTGAAAGGGAAAGCGTGTGATTATCGTGGCTTTTAACACTGTTGGGACTCCTTTGGCACGAAGCAAGACTCAGGCTATGCTGCTATGTTCCACCCGGATAAATGTACAATTTTATACCCTTGTTATACAGGTGCCACAAACGTGCAGCTAAATAGAAGGGCCAGATGCGGACCCAATAGGAGTAATTGAGGCTTTATGCTGTAATGTAAATCAGGTGACAGCGAATTGGCCACCTATTTCCACCTCTCCGATTCAGTTCAATGGAAATAAAAATCAGGAGAGATGCAAAACTGGCTCACTGTTGCCTATCTTATACCATTGCATAAAGTCAAAATAATTCCCATTCGCATTATTTAAAATAAAGCCTAAAGGGACGGACATTTGTGCTTAATTTAGATTTGGAGAAAAACAGAATTTGGATGCAGCTCTGAGGGGCTGCACCTGAAGTTTTAGATTCAGTTCCAAGTTTGATTTTTCAATTTATTGTGATCCAGAGTCTGGATATTTCTGAGCTGATTGCACTTGGAAAACATACAGAAGAATTTAAACTAAGCCAGCTTTAGTCCAGGAGAGAATTTAGAGGCCATCTCTATCTATCTCTTGAGCTCAGAGCTGCTGTGAGCAGGGAAGGAGGGGAGTGGCACTGGGCTGATGTAAATGCCTGATGTGAATCTCCTACTGTTTTTCTGTGGAAAATGAAATGCAGCCGGTGCTGAGGACGAGTAATTTAATACGATCGGTGTGCACATTGAATCTGGCCAGCTCTCAGTATAAACACACAGATCACATTCAGCTTGGCTCATTTTAATGACTCTTATGCATGTGTGCGTGTGCGCGAGCACATACGTGTTTGTGTTCGCGGAGGGGGTATTGTGTAAATGCATCATTTGAGATAACTATTCCTTTAACGGTAGTTTTGGTTGCTGTCGGCTAAAGGGATAGTGCACTGGGGAGTTTTGCGACAGTTTCCAGAAACTTTGCAAATTGGTCAGTCAAATAAAAATGAGATGGCATATTATGATTTTTAAACTGCACCTGGAATTTGCTGCCTATGAGGGTGGAAGCAGAGGCGATCAGTGGTTTCTAAAGGAAATTGGATGTGCATTTAAAGGAAGTAAATTTATAGGGCTGAGGGAATAGAACAGGAAAATGGCACTGACTGGATAGCTCTGAGGGGAGCCAGCATGGACCTGATGGGCTGAATGGCCTCCTTCCATGCTGCAAATGACCCCTATGATGCGAATAGGATTATGTCTGGCCATATACATTTTTACAATGCATGTCACATTTTTTATAAGAACTTGGATTACAGAAAAATTATTAAAACCTAAAAGGCAACAGAGGAGTGTGGGGAGGAGAGGTTTGAGAGGGGTGTGACTGGCAGGAGGAAGAGAAATAATTAAACAGAATCAAAGGGCGGTAGTAAATGGAGGTGACGGGGATCCCTCCCTCTGGTTGGAGGGCATGTGAGGCCCCCATGTTGCCTCCTTTGAGGAAGGCCCGCTGCATTCAGTGCCTCTCAGGCATGTAACTGGGCAGCAGCGGGCATTCCCTGGGACCAAAGACCCAAGGGTGGAAGGCCGGCAGCTCTTCACTGAACAGCAGCTGGGGAAGGAATGGCTGCTGCTAGTACAATGCCCACCTGAGGCCTAGGATCATCACTGCATCCCAGGCCACAGGTGAGTGACGACAGGAGGGTGATCGCAGGATTGGGGGTCACAGAGGAGGGAGGTTGGCAGCCAGGGCAGAGGAGTGACTCTAAGAAGACATCCCCTTCCTGATGCCAGTACCCCTGATTAAGTACTGAATTGAATGAGGGACCCCTTCCTCCCCCCGCCCCCGGGAGCCCTTGAATGAATACCAGCAGCAGGAAGAGGCCCTTAAGTGGGCATTAATTGCCCATTTAAGGGTCTCACTTGGTGGTATGGCGGAAGTCTGTCTATGGGCCTTCCCGTCATGGACTTAATCGGGGTGGAGGCAGAAAAGCAGTGGCACCCTCCCACCTGAAAAAATGCCCCTGATCACCATGGGTATTAAATTCCCCCCAATGTGTCTGGAGGAAGAGGAAACCAGGCAGGGTTGATATGGGAGGAAATAAAGAGGAGGCCAGAAAGTATCACTGTGATACCACAAAAGGATTCGACAAGAGAAGGTAATTCTAAGGGATGGTAAAGGGACTTGGAGCAGAGTTACAAGAGAGAGAAGGAGATCAAGTAAGGCCACACTGAGAGGGCAAAGCAAAGAGGAAACTAGAAGGGAAACGAATTGGAAGATGATGAGACAAGGCAGCCATGATGGGAATGGAAAAAAAGAGGAGGCTGAGTTGCAAAAAAAAATGTTTTAACAATGATAGGTTGGAGACCTGATCCTTGCAATTTAAAAGGTAGCGCATAGAAAGATTTGTTTTAATCTGCTTTCAAATATTTATTTTTGCTAACAAAGAATATGTTGGACTGGTCTAGATCCCAGGTTCCCAAGATTATGTCACATGGTCTGAATTGCAGTGATCTCCAGGCCCTGTTTCCCTGTAAGAGTAAGGGATATTGCTTCTTGTGTGCTTATAATGACATATACATGCATCTCAGAGTGATACATTACAATATTCTGTGCGATGCAGACATTAGATTCATGTTTACAATTTGTGATGTTACAATTCTGCTTTGCTGTATCACAGTGCCTTGTGTTGTCACATGGGAGTCTATTTTCCAACTCTCTACAACTACGTAATGCATTTGTACCGAATTCTTCTACGCACTTTTTCACGACAGGCATTAATCAAGTGGGAAAACACACCTCGTATTTATTTGATGGCGCAAAGCAACAGTTAAAGCTGCTGAATATTAACTTCCATGATTGTTTCACACTGAAATAATGTAATTCTACTGGGATACCCAGGAGGAAATGGCCTATGTGGGTCAACACAAAGACACAGGCCTTTTCACCCCTGTCAAAAACAAGAACTTTAAAAAAATTACATGCAATCCAGGAAAACACTTAAATGCAACTTTGACTCTGAAGTGTATTCCCACTCTACATCTTTTTCCCAACAACTTGAGACAAGGAATGCATCATGTGAAGAATTTATAGGCATAAACTTATGGTACGTTGTATTAGAATTCTGCACACCGTCTTCCTATAGGATACATTGTCCACTGTTAACTAGTGCTCAGGCTAGTGCTAACTATTTTTAAGGAATTACATTGAACAAATTACACATTTTCTCAAATGTTACAGCACACATAGTTTGAAAAATGTGATATTTTTTCCTAGCCCTTTATCTCACTCCTGAGGACTAACATTTTTTTTCCAATTTCCAGTTGGTATCTTTCTTTTATCAAAAGTGTCCATATTAATAAAAGTGCTTAATCTACTCCTCAGCACTGAAAGGTTTGTTTTTGCATGCCTTCTCTGCTTCTTTCAATGACACAGAAATGCATGGCCACCTGGCATTCCCATGCTTGACTTCCTCACCCAGCTTCATTCATTTACAACAGAACAATTCACAGAAGATACTCACATCCTGATTGGACATTTCCCAGTAAGGCCTCTCTCCGTACGACATCACCTCCCAGAGAACAATCCCATAACTCCACACGTCACTAGCTGAGGTGAACTTGCGGTAGGCGATAGCTTCTGGCGCCGTCCATCGGATGGGGATTTTTCCACCCTGGGAAAAGATTTTATTTAAAAACAATGGTTACGCCTGAGCAGTACTTTTGGCCACCTTGAAGGAAAAGGGAAACTTTCTTATAGAAGAAATGTGGGTTAAAATTGCATTAAACAAAATTAGTGACAAACATATATGGACTTCTTTTGTCTGCTGACTTAATCCAGGCATTAACCCATACAAGAGATTAGAAATACATTTGTGGGTAATATTATCAGTGTGATTTAGATCCGATGGTTCAAAGCCAGTTCTTCTCTTTGTTTTCATTCCACTAGGCTTATTACCATAAAACAAAACATTTCTGATCCTAACTCTATTGTCACATGCAATTTATTAATGCAGATTTTCCACACTTGGCAACAATTCCGGCCAGGTTGAAAAACAATGGAATGTCAAACATTGAAGATCTTTATTTTTTCACTCAGGCGTATTCGGTATAAATCCAACGGTTTCCTAAAGTATAGTGGTTTCACAATGCAGCTGTGTTTTGCAGATAGAAGTTAAAACTAACGCAATGATACAGCTTTCATGAGCTGCAATCTGCAACCGGGGTTTTCATTTCATGAGTCATGAGCTCAGTTCGAAGTTCTGGAGGACACTCCCACTGCCCTGCCTCAGTGTGGTGAATTATACCTGTTCTTGGTCTGCCCCCTACATCTGAGCTGAGGTTTTGTCTTTGTCTAACTCTAACTACAGGCTCTGGCCTATAGGGTGGGGTCTGTTGTTTGTGAGTTCTGGTCCCATTGCCTTATCATGCACAACTGTCACAGGACCTAGCTCTTCTACCATGTGGCACTGATGATGACCATGTATTTCCCAGCCTGACCTCGCTTCCTTGCCCCCCCCCCAACTCCATCTTCTCCTCTACAGCAATCATCTTTCAGGACCTCTATCACCTTTGTGATGAATCTTTGCTGATACTATCACTAGAGTCCATTTGATGCAACACTATATTACCACTTACCCTGGCCATTCATCCTTTTGCAGCACTGCACCCCGTGGCCGCTCACCAACTCTGCAATCTCCATCCAGGCTGCATTGGTCAAGCAGGAGGGTCTTCCATTGCCACCCCTCGGGAACGGCATGTCCCACCATTCCCGGACAGCCGGGAGGGGAACCTGCAGGGAGGCATTGCTGAACTGTGGGACCGCTCGTTCTTTGGAACCTTACATGATGCTGATGGGAGCTGGGGGCTGGGGCGGGGGGGGGGCGGTGTGGGGTGGCCATGGTTGGGGGAGGTGACGAGGGTCCTGGGCCATCATTGCTGTAGAGGAGACGATGGAGTGAGAGGGCTTAATTGACAAAAGCTGCAAAGGAGGATGCAGGATGTGGTTCAAGAACATTTTAGTGACCCTGAGACATTCAAGAGGGCATTAGATGATTATTTGGATAGAAACAATGTGCAAGGGCATGGGGAAAAGGCAGGGCAACAGCACTAAGTCATAATGCTCATTTGGAGAGCCGGTGCAGACACGATGGGCCGAATGGCCTCCTTCTGTGCCATTAAAATTCTGTGATTCTGTGAAGGTGGAATATCTTGCTTCCAGCTTCCTCCTACTTCCCCCTGCCTGCAGAAATAGTATACTTGAAAAGGTGAGCCTTTTATAGAACACCCTGAAAGACAATCGAGTCAAACGATGACAGGTGAGTAATTGCCTGTAGTACCCATGGTCGTCACATGTACTTACGATTTACATTGTCATTGCATGCGCAATGGCTCCTGACACGCGAGTGGGAGTCGTGCCCCTTTCTGGTCTCGCCGTAGAGAAATATGCTGTTCCATTAGATTCAGCCCTAAGTAACTTCAAACCAGTTTATGTGATGGAGGATAATTGTACATGCAGCAAATGCTGCATTAAGTTTAATAGACTGAAATGTATCTTAAATAGATCTAAATCTGCCTTAATTTAATCTCAAGAGGCCAATAAAACCAATGGAAATGCAATGCTTTTAAATTTAATTGTTGCAATCTCACAACAAAACACCTAAGATTGCCATTGTTGCTATCTACTTACGCTTAAGCACCAATCTTTACTGGGGAGGGTTTTGTGAGGTTGGAGGATGAGTTTGCTTGGGGCCAGTGCAGTTTTAATGTCACAATGTGTGTCTATTCACTCCCGTGCAGGTTTCCTATGGGGAAGCCAGCCTGACAGACAGGCTTGGCTCCTTGCTGGATGGGAACACTCTGGAGGAGGCTGCAGCCAGGAGCAGGTAGGAAGCCTGCAGCTGAGTTTCTGGTAGCACGGGAGGGAGTCTGGATCTTGGGTGGCATAGGGGAAAGGGGCTCTGACTTGAGGGGATGGTGGGCTGCCAACCCTGGGGTGGGGGGCGCTGGGGGCAACTTGTCTCACCGAACGAAGGGTCAGTGATCATAGGGAGTGAGATGGCTTTGGGCTATTTGTGGATCGAGGAATCCGCTGGCAGGAAGCAAAGCAGACAATCTTGACGGGCCGAGAGGAAGCATTCCTTCTCCTCTTGGCCTAGAAGCAGTGCTGCAAAGGCGCTTACCTCCTCCATGAAGCACTCTGTGCCTCCCTTTAGCTGCTGGGTTTCCCAAGCCCTAGGAAACACAGCTAGCCAAGGTTAAACCAGGGGGATAGGTCAAATCTGAGGCATGTTGCCTCTTCATAATATTTAAATGTGCAACCCACTTCCTCAGAAGTGGATAGATTTGAGATTTTTAAAAAATCACACATCTCACCTGACCCAACACCACCTGCTCTTGGGGTTTAAAATTTACTTTCATATGCTCCAAGTAATCCAATATTTGGGAAACCATGTGGATGGTGAGTCATAAAACTAATTTAGTTCCATTGGAGAGGTCCAACCATTTAGATTGAAGGAAATATTAAAGTGGTATCTCCCAGTGTCACTGCTGATGCTGTGCCTTGTTAAAGCTTTTACTTATGTGGAGTTTAATTATTTTTAAAATACAAATACCGAAAACTCCCATAGTTTGTGCTCTGGCGAATTCAAGAGCTGCCATAAGTTAAGCCTTTGTGTGATTGTGAAGAAGAAAACGTCAGAAATGCAGAAGGCCCTGCTCTGCCAGCAGAAATCCAATGAGCGGCCCACGAGTGCACAGAAATCCGTTTTAGTGGATCCAGCCCACGTTGCAGCGATAGGGTCATCAGCACAGTCCACATGGCATTTCACACTGCTCAGGGCACATCACTGACACCCATCCCACCATCAAAGCCAGCTCCAGCCACTTGCTACAGGGACCACAAAGCTCTTCGCATTTGACTGATGACTGAGCTCATTTTCGAAGGAAATCTTGAGCTCCTATTTGGTGGCAGAACAAAAAGCTGTCCAGCCTTTCTGGGTCCTTAGCCTGAAAAGAATCTGGGCTTCTTCCAAGGAGCACCATCAAGGCAGAAGCATGATTGGAGAGGGGCTGATTCTGCTGGCTACTTAGTGGCCAGGTGGGGGTGGGGGTGGGGAGGGGATTGGCGCAGGAATCCAGGTGGAACTTCTGGGTAGTGGGCCACATTCTGGCCCAACTCAGAATTTATTGCATTTGCTCCCATCTGTGAATGATTTAAAAAAGGGAAAGAATCTGCACCTTCAAGCTGTCCAGGTCAAACGGAGAGCTGGAACCCAGGCTAGGGTAGGGAAATGTTAGTGTTATTAAAATTTAATTGCTGTGCAATTGATTTTCGTCAAAACTTCCACTTTTTTAAAATCATGTGAAACATTTTCAATGTTTCTGACCCTGTGGCAGGCTGGACCTGTGCAGTTTTACACAGCTCCCAGGGCCGCTGGCCCCTGGGAAAATGTCGGGATATCGGAAGGCGGGCTTTTAACGAGCTCCTTAATTACATAAACGCAGCCAATCAACGATGAGGGCAACCTCACTTTCCCACCCTCCCCCCCCATCCCTCGGGAAAGTAGGCAGGTTTGGGAACAGCGGCAGCAGAATGACGCACAGGCCGTAGAGAGAACTGTGTCCCATTCGCCCGCCTCTGTGCCAACCCGACTGGGAGTGTGGAAATCTGACCCCGGGTCCCAGCTGGCAAGGGTTCGCTTGAGGCTTTTCGACATGTACCGGGCGTTAATTCCCGTTTTCCAGTCCCTACCTGCCAGTAGTGCCGGAGAACAGAGTTTCAGAGCCTCGAAGCCTGAGCTTCCTTTCCCTTTAAAAAGTGGACCTGCTCAAGTGCTCGGTTCTCCTGACATCTCCTGATTTTTCAAATTGATAAACCAGAGCGTAGGGCCGAGGCCAGAAGTGCCGCAAACTGAGGCTTCTCAGAATGTTTGTCCTTTGCCTGCTGTTCTGGATGGAAGTGTTAACCCATTTATTTTAAAGCAGATCAATACCATATTAAAACGGCACACCAAGGATTTTCATATGGCATGCTGACATTAATAACTAATATAACTTGACTTAAATCACAGAAAAAGGGCTGGAGACCGGGTGAATTGCAGAGTGATGATCAGATGACACTAACGTTGGTAAAGAGGTATTGATGACTCAAGGGGGAATAGAGGAATTTTGCAGATTCATGGTCATGGGGAAGAATGAGTTAGTGTAATCAAATGCTGGAGCAAATGCACGAGCCGGTTATTTGTGCGGAGAATCCTCTGCCTGCTCACAAATGCAAAAGATAAAATCGCAATATGGCAAGGAAAACACAGCTGGATGTCAAAGTGGCTAAATCAATTTGAATATTTTACGGATCTGTCAGCTATTTATTCCTCTTTCTGAAGCAGTTTATTCTTTTATATTATTGTTCCTCAAAGGCTTTCAGCCTAGTTTGAACAGAACCACCACTTTGCATAGTAATTAGATGCAAGGCAATATTCAAATCAGAATTTTATGATCAGCAGGTTGCTTCGCTTGTTATTGTTTTAACACTTAGACTGCAGGTCCAAAGAAAAGGCCTGTTCGTCGTGCCGAGCATTTTTTAAAGCCAATTGTTTACACATTGCTGGCTGAAGCCAACATTACAATAAGAATGGTGTTCAAATGCCAGGAGTAGATTTATTACTGTAACTTCAGCCCTAAGCTATAAAAATAAATGCTTAGAACAATTTCAATAAAAGATAATTTTTTAAAAACTTGGCGTTTCTTAAGCATTTCCTGTTTTCATTCCCCTGTTCTTTTTCTATTTGTTATTATTTCAATTTTGTTCCTTCTCTTCCCAATTAAACCTATTTTGCTCGCCCCCTTTACCGACCTCCCAAAATCATAATGCATGGTCCAATTTTTTCATTTAATCAAAAGTAAGGGGAAAGCATGTTTCTCTTATGGAGTGATGAAATGGTAATCACAGGATAGTGCAGCTCGGAAACATGTGATCTGTGAGAATGGGGCTTCATTAGCAGCAACCCTTTGGATCACGCACATCTGCAATAACGATTCTTTAACGCCTCTCAAGCAGCTAATGAGGCGCCTAACCACGATAAATGTCAAAAACCTCAATAATCCAGCTGTGAAATATGGATTGTTGAAGAATGCTTTGGCCATGAGGGCGTCAAAAGAAAACAATTTAGTGGCAATGCCTTGGAAGTGCAGGTGAGCACAATAATGGATTGGTGCAAATGTGTTTGTAATGGCGGAAGACAGGCCATTATTATGCAGCCAGGAAGCATGGCAGTTCATCGCAGGCATGGTCAACACCATCTCACCACACAGAGCATTTGGAAGAAGTTCCAGAAGAAGGTGCATGACTTAAATAGGGTATAACAGAAATACGACCATCTTCAGAGCACAGGAAATACAGATATCAAAGGTAGCAATGGTTGTAAAAGATAATTTGAAAAAAATAAGTTCTTCTGCTGCAGAACCAAGGGTCACAGTCTGAGGATACGGGGCAGACCATTTAGGACTGAGATAAGGAGAAATTCCTTCACCCAGACAGTGGTGAGCCTGTGGAATTCGTTACCACAGAAAGTGGTTGAGACCAAAACATTGTGTGTTTTCAAGAAGGAGTCAGATATAGCTCTTGGGGCAAAAGGGGTCAAAGGGTATGGGGAGAAAGCAAGAGCAGGCTATTGAGTTGGATGATCAGTCATGATCATAATGAATGGTGGAGCAGGCTCGAAGAGCCGAATGGCCTACTCCTTCTCCTAGTTTCTATGTTTCTATGCAGGTCACACACTAGCAAGGATGTGGTAAATAAATTGTTGGAAATCAGAACAGGAAGGTTATGGTAGTTTTATTATGGTTGCCAGGATGGCAGAGAGAATGTATTACACCAACTCTTTCCATGGACCAAATCACGGTGCCTCAATCTCCATTACTCATTTGTTTCAAAGCAAAAAATTTGAATAAACAGGCTACAACAAGTGAATCCACGGACATTAAAACACTTCAGAGTTTAGGAATCAATTGGAATATGAAGGTTGGACAAGAGGATAGAGCTGATGGTTTGTAATATACAAAGCAGACATTCTACAATTTGCATGATATATTACACTTAAACACAGGCCCTGTTTCTCAACAAGCACAATAAGGATAGGTAAATGACAATACAATATCCAAATGTGCTTTTAATATAACAAAGCAAACAGAACTGATGGACAACCAACCACCTGAATGTCAACCATCCCCATCCCTATTTGAAGTTGTGAGCAGATCAAAAACACAAACTATAGAATATAGAACACAAGAACACAAGAAATAGGAACAGGAGTAGACCATATGGCCCGTCAAGCTTGCGCTGCCATTCAATATGATCATGGCCGATCTTGAGCTTCAATTACATTTACTCGCCCGCTCCCTATATCCCTTAATTCACTGAGAGACCAAAAATCTGTCTATTCCAGCCTTAATTGTATTCAATGATGGAGCATCCATGGCCCTCTGGGATAGAGAATTCCAAAGATTCACGACAATTTCAGTGAAGTAATTTTTCCTCATCTCAGTCCTTAAAGATTGACCCCTTATAGTAGATAACAATTTATGATGAACCACACAGTGAGGCATGAACATTTCTGAGAAAAGATTAATAGGAGTGTTAAATTGATGAGTGGCTATTTACTACATAGGGGACCCAACCTACTGGGGTGCCCTTACAGAGCTGCATGAGGCTGCTTTGCACTGGCCACTAATATAAAAGTAGCACTTTACTGACCAGTCACTGATCTCCTCACACTCATATTGGATTGGCTAGTATAGAGGAGCAAGATTCTCCCATAGGTTTTGGGACACCAATGTCAGAACCAAATGGGGGTCCTGAAACTACACTTGCCTGCAGTACGATCAGTTCAGTCTTTGAAGCAGTACAACAGACAGCCACCTGCTCCACTACTTGTATCCAGTTGTACTCGGCTCTGGAGGCTTTGTTTGTACAGTTATGCATGGATTTTCATTATGAGTGCTTGGCTAAGCTCCAAACCCTATGACTGGACTTAGCTCGGCAAGGATTGTTGATACAGCTGTCAAGGGGACTGTGAGCTTTGTTGAGATTGATAGTTTTATGAACTCCTAAGAGGATTATTTTTTGAAGAGGTTTTTGAATGGCTGTTTGCTAATTTTGACAGTTTTATGTTCACTTAAGAAGATTAAGAGCGGGATTTTCTGGTCCTGCCCATTGGTGGGATCCTCCTGTCCCACCGAAGTCAATGGGCCTTTGGCTGGCTCCGGGTGGGACCTGCTGTGCTGGGGCTGGAAATTCCCGGCCTAAGTATTTTTCAAGTGGAGTTTCAATGGCTATATGTTTGACAATTGTATGTGCTCCTAAATGGATTAGGCTTTTTGAAAGGATTTTTGAATGGCTGTTTGTTTATTTTGACAATTATATAATCACTTAAGAGGATTAAGGTTTTTCAAGTGGAGTTTGAATGGTTGTATGTTTGATTGGCAATTTTATCAGCTGCCTAAGAGGATTAGGGTTTCTGAAGAGGTTTTTGAATGGATGTTGTTTATTTTGATAGTTTCATGAGCGTCTCAAAGACTTCCCAATGACTTCAGGGCTCAAGTAGGGCTTGAGCTCTGTCCATGGTTGATTCTGGATGTATGGACATGTGGTGGAGGGAGCATGGGATGAGTGAGGGGTGGATTGGGGGGAAGCATAAGGGCTAACTACTTAACATTCATGGACAGAATTGGACCAATGTTCCAGTGAACGGATGTGGGCCTTCTAACCTGCCTGCCTCAGCATCTGCCCACCTCCTGATTTGGGCTTGCTTTGGAAGGTGGTGGATCCAACTCCAGCCCATCCCCGCCATTGTACCATATTGAAAGCATGGGTGGGCATTGCCGGGCAGGAGGCAGGAACACAACATCTGGAGATCTTCTGACTTGTGATTCCTGCCTAAAGGGAAATATCTGGCCCTGTGAATCCATGGAATGGGCAGCCAATCTCCACCTACCATTGGGAAAGCTCCTGATGATGAGAATGTGTCAAGGATCCCTCCCGATGTGACCCCTGCTATTTTCTCACCACCCACTTCCCCCCCGAACCCTATTTCAAAGCCTGCCACCAATGGGCTGAGAAAATCCAGCATGAGGAGTCTTAACACCCAGGTATCTATGACCCTTTCCCAGTGAGACTGCATCTCCTCATGCACTCCTCCTCCACCATGCCCATGTAAATTCTACTGTTTTTGTCCATCCTCTACCCTCTCCGCACAGAAACAATCCTCTCCTCCTCCTGCTCTGCTTCACTGCAACTAGCCATTACACTCATGATCTCAAACAGTAAAACACTTTGTACTATCCAACTCTTTCATGACTCTGGCAATATTAGTAAAGTTTCTCTGCTGTGACTCAGACACACCTTGTTACATTTTTTAATTATGGTTTTAATAAGTTAACGTTTCTTTTTGAATCTTTTCCAGGCTTTCATACTCCTCTTGTTGAGGGCAGGATTGCTGACTGCAACTTTAAACAGGATGATTCATTGAGCGTGGTTTTTTCCAACACACCACTGGGTCTTTCCTCTGGACCCTTTTTTCAGTTGGATTCGGGAACACAGAAATGTTTCGCCATTATTTATTTGCCCGTTTCCCTCTTTCATCCAGCTACCACCTTCTATTTCAGAAGTGGGAAAACCTTGCACAAAATAAACAGGCTTTATTTGTTTAAAACCTGTTCGGAGAGACTTTTCCACAGCTGATCAAAAGCTCAAAAGTCAGGGACCTGGGGCGGAATGGTCCCAGATTTGCACTAAGTGCGGCAGCGGGTGTGAAAAAGATGACTTACCTGGTGGCCCCATTGCTGGCTTTTCGTGCCATATCATCCCCTTCCCGGCTCATGCTGCCTCATTAATAAAGCATTCACAGGAAACACTCCGGATTGCTGGCGGGCAGGCTCAGATTTACCCGCCACACCGTGAAATCAGCGCTTCCTCACTCCGGGCACCATATTTAAAGCACACCAGGGCACAGCCTACTTCGTGCCTACAGACCAGGACTGCTCCTGGCCACAGATGGCCCCAAAAGCAAAGATGACGGCAGCCCCCCAAGTTTAGTGATGTATCTCTGGGCACCTGCTGGACACAGTGGAAGGCCGCCACGATGTTCTCTGCCCCACTCTGGCTGCAGGAGGTCCACCAGAGTCACCAATCTGGCCTGGGAGGTAGTGGCAGCAACGGTCAGCACCACCAGAGTAGAGAGAAGGTCAGCCATCCAGTGCAGGAAGAGGATGAATGATCTCACCTGTTCCACCAGGATAAGTCAACCACTTCATCACTCTCAACTCACACACTCACAAGCCTATCACACATCCACAGGGATCTCACACCTTAAGGGATAACACCACTAACTCTCACACAAACCCTCACATCTCCATCAGGCTCATATCCTCTGGAGCTCGTGTCCTCATCCTGTCCACGGCTCCGCTCACCACACAAACATTCCGGGCAGCGCCACGCATCCTGCTCACACTCTCTCCATCTGTTTTCATGCAGGAGAAGCTGGTTCACAACAGCACGGTTGTGAACACCAGGCTGGGGTTAGAGTGGCTCACATTAGGCCCCTCACTTAGAGGAGTGTGCCATCGTGCTGACTGGTGAGGACATGGACCGTACCTGCTGCGACGGTGATGCCAGCGGCGAACACCCACATGAGGATCCTGCACCCCATCTTACCTCTCTCAATGCAAATGTGAGTGCTCTCTCTCCTGCTTTTGACTCTGCTGCCATGCACTAATTACCTCTACTTTGGTTTATAGGGAGCTCTGCCAAGCAACTGACATGCTCAACCAGCCAATCTGTCAGCTCCATCCACATCCACTCCTCCATGGAAGAGCTGGAAATAAGCAGCCTGAAAGACCCATCACAGAGCTTACCCACACCCACAGTGCAGAGATACACACACCTCGGTGGGACCTTGATCTAGAGCAGGCTCAGGTTCACAATCTGGCGGTCACCACATGGACACATATCCGCAGCAGGAGGAGGCAGGTTCAGCTGACCTCCCCAGCACTCGGAGGACTGCCAGGGAAGAGGCATCTGTGAGGTCCAAGTCAGATGACGAGCCCCTGGATTTGGCCTTCCAGCTCATCGCGGAGAGGCAGCAGAAGCCGGGGGAAACATCACACGGAGTTGTTGGAAACCTTCAACAGAGTGGCACGTGAGTTGGAGGAGTTTGCCCGCCTGCTCTCTGATGAAGTGGTGCCCATGTGCACATATGGACGGCGGATGTCATGGAGACCCTTGTTCAGCAGAACGTGGAGATGTGTGCAGACCAGCACTCCATCATGGTAGCCTAGCCAAGTGTCAGTTTCTGTAATAACAACACAAGAGGGAAACGGGGCACCTCTGCATCCCTTCAGGTTCTCCCTCCCCTCAAGAAGTCCGGCCAGGGCCCTCAGGCACCCGAAGGGAGCAGGAGCGACAGCTAAGCACCACGCAGTCATCCACTCAGGAAGCTCAGAGGCTGTCTACTCCCTCCAAGTCCCCTTTGCCTATGAGTCCCTCAACCTTGTCGTCTGTCACCCGCAAAGGGAGCAGCCAGCCCAGAGGAGAACAGCCAAAACATGCAGGGCCCCCAAGGCCTCGGCTGTCCAGAAAATGCACACCAAAATCATCAGACGCAATAGGGCCAACCATTGAACAGGTTATCTCCACCCCTGCTCCAGATGTCAGGGCAGCATCTAGAAGAAGTGGTAGGCCTAGAAAAGTTAAGAAATTCTGGTCAGAAGTGGCTTCATGGGTGGACAAGTTTTGACACTTTATAATCCAAAAACATATTCACTTTCACTGAATAATGTATAATGTTGTCTTTCAGCTTCATTTACAGGCTTCTCGAGTCCTCGCACCGCATCCATCCCTCACTAGCAGTTCAGCTTCACACAGTTGGACCATGAGTGATTCTGGAGGGAGGAGTGTGTGTGTGGCAGGGCCCTTCAGAGCCTCATGCAAGCACGCACCCACACACATGGAGCCTTCATCCGTCACACTCCTCTCAATGTCCTGAGCATTTTCAATGCTGCCTGCTGGGTTCTCTATCAGTTTTCCATCTGATCTGACCTGCATCTCTGCCCACCCACTGATCGCACTCCCATTCAGCACCTATGCTTGTCCAACATGAAGCTCCGCTCACTTTCGACTTGACAAACATGGTCATGGTAAAGTTTTTGATCAGCTCCCACATCCTTTCCCCTCCCTCAGTCATCCATGTCCTTCGTCCCATCACTGGGGATGCCCCTGTTATCAGCTTCCACCTCCCCATCACCATCTACCAACCCGAGCCCTTGTCATTCCAGGATGTCCAGGTGAATGTGCGCGTTCCCTACCTTCCTGAAAATTCCACCCCCATTCACATTGACCTCCCCGGCCTCCTCCTTCGAAACCCCAGGGTCGATGCCTGGCTGCAAGCCCCTACCAACCACCCTTGCCATCACCAGTAGCGACGCGCCCTCACCCACCCACCCTACCAGCTCCCTCTGCCCCCTCCCACACTCACCATTCCCTCCTACCACGCCCACCCTCAGTTCACTCCCCAGGAGGCAGCCATTGACTCCACAGACCCCTACCTAGCATGTTCACCTAGACACCCCCACCTCCCACTCTCCCTTACTCCCTCCTCCCCATGGACACTTTCCCGTCTGAGTTCTCTCCTCCCCCCAGACACCTTCCCCTCTCTGAACTCCCTCCTCCCTCTGGATACCTTCCCCCTTCCGAACTCCCTTCTTCCCCCTACAGACACCCTCCACTCTCTGAACTCCCTCCTCGCCCCAGGCACCTTCCCCCTCCAAACTCTCACCTTTACATCTTCCTCCCCCTACTTACAACCACCTCCCCACTTGCAGCATCCTCCCCCATCACATCCTCTGCCTCCTGAACACCCTCCTTCACCCCTCCCTAACCTCACCTCCCCCCTGACACCTTTGTCATCCCCTCGCAACCTCATTCCCCCGACACCTTCATCCCCCTGCTTAACCTCACCCCCTCTCCTTCGCTACAGCCTCCTCTCCCAGTCAAACCTAGACCTTTCTCCCCCACTCACCCCTGCTACACTTCCTCTCCCACTCACAGCTGGACCTTCCACTGCCCCGCATTTGCCGATCCTCCTTAGCAGCCCATGGTCAAGACCGTGATCCTCCGAAACAGGCCCGAAGCATAAACGCAGACCTCCCACCTTCTGTGAGCTGCTTTACGGCGGAGCCATGTGCATGAGGATCCACCCAGCATGGGATGCACGGGTTCCTCCAGGGTCCAGTAGCTGGAGGGCTCCAGCATCTTCTTATTCTCAGGTGTCTGCGATCTGAGCAAGGCCCTAAAGGTGAGTCCCAACTTCTGCATGTCACACTTATCCAGACACGTTCTGGGCCAGCGTGTTTTCCCACTGGTGTAATAGTAAGTTGGGCATGAAGAAACAGTTCCAGTCGAGCCTTACTTTGCATCCCATTACTGGGATGCAAATTGGGTTCACGTTGGCTTCCAGTGGGATTCGCATTCCGCCATGGTGGACACCATTGGATAGCCCCACTGTGATGTCACAGCGCCGTGAAACCTATTTCAGCCCCTCACGCCGAGTTGTCCATACCCCCCTCCCCTCCACCCACCATGACGCCCGCGAGGACCAAAGGGACCAGATGATTCCATCTCTGATCTGATAATATCGGTAATATATTCAGCTCAATCTTGAAGTGTAGCAAGCTATCAAAAGCTATCAGTTATGAAGATAGATTAGAGAAGTTGGGACCCTTGTCCTTAGAGAAAATAAGGCTGAGAGGAGATCTGATAGAAGTATTCAAAACCATGAGGGGTCTAAACAGGGTAGAAACATAGAACCATAGAAAAGTTACAGCACAGAAAGAGGCCATTCGGCTCATCTTGTCCATACCAGCCTGGGGACACCCAGGTGCTCTTTCTAATCCCACCTTCCTGCACCCGGCCCAGAGCCCTGCAGCTTACAGCACTTAAGGTGTAGATCCAGGTACTTTTTAAAAGAGTTTAGAGTTTCTGCCTCTACCACCAACTTGAGCAGCGAATTCCAGACACCCACTACCCTCTGCGTAAAAAAGTTCTTCCTCATGTCCCCCCTACACCTTCTGCCACTTATCTTGAACCTATATCCCCAGGTTCTAGATTTCTCCACCAAGGGAAACAATTTTAACCTGTCCACTCTATCTATTCCCCTCATAATTGTGTACACCTCAATCAAGTCACCTCTCATCCTTCTTTGTTCTAAGGAAAATAACCCCAACCTATACAATCTCTCCTCGTAGCTACACTGTTCTAACTCTGGCAACATTCTTGTAAACCTCCTCTGCACTCTCTCCAGAGCTATTACATCCTTCCTGTAATGTGGCGACCAGAACTGCACACAATACTCCAGTTGTGGCCTCACCAGTGTTTTATACAATTCCAACATTATATCCTTACTTTTATATTCTATACCTCTGCCATTGAAGGAGACCATTCCAAATGCCTTCTTTACAACCTTGTCTACTTAAACTGCTGCCTTCAGGGACCTGTGTACTTGTACGCCAAGATCTCTCATTTCACGTACCCCTCTTAGTATATTCTCATTTATTGTGTAATCCCTGTAACTGTTTGACCTCCCTAAATGTATGACCTCACACTTCTCTATGTTAAAATCTATCTGCCACTTTACCACCCATTCCACCAACCCATCTATATCATTTGGAGATTATGGCTATCCTCTACACTTTCCAGTACTTGGCCAATCTTTGTGTCATCTGCATATTTCCCAATCATGGCCCCCACATTCACGTTTAAATTGTTAATATATAACACAAGCAGTAAGGGTCCCAACACTGAGCCCTGTGGAGCACCACTTGAGACAACTTTCCATTCACAAGGGCATCCATCAACCATTACCCTTTGTTTTCTGTTACAAAGCCAACCTTTTACCCATTTTGCCACATTACCCTGAATCCCATGGGCTTTTACTTTCCTGATCAATCTGCCATGTGGAACCTTGTCAAATGCCTTGCTAAAATCCATGTACACAACATCCACTGCACTACCTTCATCAACCCTTCTTGTCATTTCCTCAAAGAATTCAATCAAATTTGTGAGGCAAGATCTTCCTTTAACAAATCCATGCTGACCATCCCTGACTAGTCTATGCCTTTCCACATGACAGTTAATCCTCTCTCTCAGGATTGATTCTACTAATTTGCTCACCACCGATGTAAGACTAACTGGCCTATAATTGTTTGGCATTTCCTTTGATCCCTTTTTAAACAATGGAACTACATTTGCATTTCTCCAGTCCTCCGGTACCTCCCCTGTATCTAGTGAAGATTGGAAAATCATCCTCAGAGCATCTGCTATCTCCTCCCTGACTTCCCTCATTAGCCTTGGAAACAATCCATCTGGCCCTGGTGACTTATCAACTTTCAATGATTTCAACCCTTTAAGTACTCCCTCTCTCTTTTTGACTATGCCGTCCAATATCTCAGAGTGTTCCTCCTGGACTATTATATCTACATCCTCCATTTCCTTTGTAAACACGGAGACAAAATATTCATTCAAAACCCTTCCCACAGCCTCTGCATCTACACAGAAGTTTCCATCTTCATCTCTGATAGGTCCCACTTTTTCCTTAAGTAACCTTTTAGCGTTAATGTATTAGTAAAACATCTTTGGGTTATCTTAACTTTACTTGCTAATCTTTTTTCACGTCCTCCCTTTGATTTCCTTATTTCCTTTTTTACTTCGTCCCTGCACTTCCTATATTCATCTAGGCCATCTGCAGTGCTTAGTTCTTTGTGCCTATCGTACGGGAGATAGGGAGAAACTGTTCCCATGGGTGAAAGGATTGAGAACTGCGGGCATGGATTTAACATAATTGGCAAAAGAAGGAAAATGATATAAGAAAATACTTTTTCACACAGCGAGTGGTTAGGGTTTGGAATGCACTGAGTGAGTGTGTGGCAGAGGCTGCTTCAACCTGGGCATTCAAGAGCTAGGGAATGAGATAATTATTTGAAATGAAACAATCTGCAGGGTCACAGGGAGAAAGCAGGGCAATGACTGTAGATGAAATGCTCATCCAGAGAGCCAGTGCACACACAATAGACCAAAATGCCTCCTTCTGCACTGTGACAATGCTGTGATTCTGTGAAAATCAAGAAGGAACGTTGACCAATGAGGAAATTCATCAGTAGCCCAGACCATAATGCTACCCAGACAAGTGAATTTATCTGTGGTAAGTATTGATCTGATTTGGATGAAATAAAAGACTTTAGAGTGCCATTGTTATATTAGCTCAAGAGGAAGGAACGACAGAAATAAATCAAAGTGCTAATGACTGTCATCACTTTCATCAGCACTAACTACACTCCAGATGTCATCCTACTTGTATTTAGGTTTCTTCGTTTCACCATAGCTTTGTTTTGTGCTTTACTAGTTTGAAATTCTCTGTTCAATACTAGCAATTAAACCTTCATTAAATAGCAGACACAGAAATTCTAGTCTATTGGAATTAAAGTAGTTGTTATCAATATCACACAGAGTGATTTCAACTTGTGAGTGGCATAGCACAAAGTTGCAGCTGGAGGCAACTACAGTGAAGACAGACACCTCGAAAAAGTGATCATGCTGGCTGCTCGGAATATTTGGAGATGCTGCTGATGTGATACTCTTAACACTTTGCTGTGGTCTATGTCCAAATGGAGTGGTAATTGGTTAAGTACGTTTAAGTGACAGGTTGGAACAGTATGTGCCTCACTGTAGCTTATCCAGAAGCTTCAAATCTTTTTGTTCCCACTTTATAGCAGCATGAGGTTATTTTATCAGAAAATTATCCGTGGCAAATATGACAATAATGGATTTCAAATCTGCCCCATGCATGCATCTTCTTCAACCTTTTCCATTGAAACTAAACAATCTGCACTGTTTGGGGATTTTTTAAATATATTTTGAAAACATCCAAATGACAGTGCTCTCCTGACAGCTCCTTTTATTTTCATGTATAATTCTGACAGCTCCATAAACTTGATATGGGGGAGTGATAAACAAGAAAATATCACAAGACCTCTTTTAAATCATGTGCAAGCTACAGTTACAGGAACCCAATTGCTCGCTATTGTATTAATATAATCGTTTTTGTTTTAGCGGTTTAGTTTAACATTGCAAGCTAGCAAAGGCCTCTCCTCTAGCTAACTGAGTGACTGGTTGGGCACACTGTTTTCATCTAGATTCTTGTATACTTGGTCAAAAATTATCCTCTAAGTCATCGATCCAACATTGAGACCTGATCAAGGACAATTGAGTCACGTACCAAGAGACAGAGACAAATTACAAAACTGAGCAAGATAATAGTGAGGCACAGCAAGCAACTGTTGGTATTTTACAAAAAGCCAATAAACAAATCCTGAATCTTGAACTGTATTATTTGATGAATGTTACTGATACAGGCATCAGATTAGCTGTGCTTAATTCTTAGGATGATACCCGCTTATCTCTGCTGTATGTACGCTATACACCGAATAGAAATGTGGCAAACTCTGTGCAGCATCTTATCCAAAAGCCTGCATAATGATCTTAAAGAGACTGTGTCACCTTGCAAAGCTTTCCTGCAAGACAAAATCTCCTCTGGGAAGATTCTACTGTGCACCAGGACTTTAAAAATATCTTCAAGATATTGCTAATTCAGATTTTCAGGAGAACCTTCATCAAATGGGCTGTATCCAATATAATGCATCAATCCAATGATCATTTTTATAATAATAATGATTGTGAACTGTTTCAAATTTTTGATTTGCAAAGATGTACCATCTGTAGTCCTTATTCTACCATGCGGAAGAATGAAACAAGGCTGCTAACTGTTGCTGATAATGTTCTAGCTTAACGTTTCTGCATGACATTCCTCTGCTTATGCTTTACCTGGTTAATATTTCCACTCAAATAACGGACAACGTGAACACATTGAGTGGAATCTTCTCAGCCCTGGGAAAGCAGGTTTGTAGGCTGGACAGTGAGCAAATTCTGAGAGTCACAAGTCAGCTTGGCTCCTCGCTGCATTTCCCCATCCGAGTGATCCTGCCGGAGGCGGGTACACAACACCTGAGATACTAATTGAGGGCAGGATGCCACCACTGGGATCTTCTAGTTGTCACACGGGCCCCCTGCTGAGGCCAAAGCCTGACAGGTATCTTGAGGCAGCCGATGGCAGGCGTGGGCCAACTGTACCTCTTCTAAATACCCCCATCCCAAAACTATAATCAGGGCACCACAGCCGTGACCACAAGAAACTCTGTGAAGCTGTGGTTATTCTTCATTTTTAAATTTCCAGACAGCACTTTCAACCTCTCCAACTGGGGCTGCTGGCCATTCACACCTTCAGGCCCTCTGATCGGGCCTCCTGCCTCAGTAGACCACCCACTGCCCTGAATTGGAAGGCAAAGGGAGAGTTAGCCTCTTAGCTACCTCTGGGAAGATCATGGAGACAGGAAATTGGGTTCCGGAAATTGTCCCGATGCCCAAGAAACTCCTATCTCCTGAAGATTCCACTCATTGAGTGCTAATGGAGAATTCCAAACTTCTAGTATGTTTGCTGAGTATTGCTGAATCAGTACTAATAACCTTAATACAACAGATTAACTTTAATTATTTCAATGATAGTGTCCACGAAGGTGTACATGTGTCATGGGGTTTGCCCACCAGAGTTGGCAAAGCAAAGCAATGCTAATTAATCCGGGGTCTTATGAAAGAGCCGTTTTATTTTTTCTCGTCCAGATAATTGTTAGAAGATTATGCAAGCCAGTGGAGTTAATGAAGTTCAAGCGATTTTCTCAGGTCGCCACCGTTCATCTATCTGAGTCTTCCCATGAATAACACAAGGTGCTAATTGGTGGTACAGTATTATGATTCATGTTAACTATGTCTGGGCTTGAGGGGACGCACCAGTAATATTGTTATATTCTGCTGAAAGTGAAGGGAGGTGGTAATGGGTTTATATCTATGCAGATTGAAAATGTTTATGAAGGAATTAAATACTTTGAAATTTGTGATCCATTTACCTCACACAGAGAGGGAAATACACGCGATATTATGAATTTATAAAATGTTACCCTTGTGCTTTTAGCAAATAGGTCATACATTAAGAAACCTCGAACTCATCTATTGATAATGGTTATTTGTATAAGGCAATTAAATAGGACCAGGACAGCAGTGTTCAATGGCATAATGACAATTAGTATCTGTATTGTATAATAGGATACTAACCTGTTATAGTGCAGCAAACATGTGCAGGAGTTTTTCATTGTAATAGAGGGGTACACTATTTAAATATCTAGCCAAAAGCTTATAAATGAAGACTAGCTGCACCATGACTTTTGATTGACAAACTTAAGTGAAAGGCCAGCTCAATCATGCAGTGCACAACCAAGCCTGCAAATGGTGCAAAGTAAGTAAAAAATAGTGCTGGGTAATGCCAGGTTTGACTTTTCAGAGCCCATAAAGAAAGGAAAGACTGAGGATCTCAGGAGTTCAGCCATGGTTAGTTTCCAATCTTCTAGGCTATAAGTAGTTTGGTGAGGGAGCACTGCGCTGATGGAGAGATACCTTTCAGGTGAGGTGTGAAACCAAGGCATCACCTACCCTCTCAGGTGGATGCAAAATATCCCATGGCACTATTCGAAGAAGAGCAAGGGAGTTCCTCTTGGTGCCCTTGCTAACATTTATCCCTCAGCTAACATCTTAAAGAGACAATCTGGTCATTCATTTAGTTATGTTTGTGGGAGCTTGCTGTGCATAGATTGACTGCTGTATATCCTTCACTACAACAGTGATTACTCATCAAAAGTGCTTCACTGGATTTAAATCACTTTGGGACAACCTGAGGTCAATACCGACACTAATGTACGTGCAAGGCTTTTTCTCATTTTCTTTCTCTCCGAGAAAGAATGCGAATCATAGGTGGTGAGATGGCTCTTCATTTGAACAATGTGATGCAGTAAGGATCTTGTGGTGCAGTGGTAGGTCCCTATTTCCAAGCCAGAAGCTCCCAGTTTGAGTCCCACTCTGGGACTTGATGGCCATGGAAGGTGAGCTCATAATGCAGCCAAATGGACAGATTATCATCCTGTAAATCCTTCTAATAAACCTATGGCAGGCAGAAGGAGTGGGAGGGTCTCCTGGTCAGCCAGACCCTGCAGGAGACAACAGCAAAGCCACTGCAGTACCCTGCCAAGCATAATTGTGGATCAACACATGGAAGTCTATGGTTGCCAACACCCTCTTAGGACATGGTACCTGAAGAGAAAGAGAGAGATGCAGCAAGGAGGAAGAGGCAGTTGTGCACTTGCAGCTTAGAAGGATCAACAGGTGAAAGCTTCGGGAGCACAGGCCATAATTCTACAATAAATTAAAGGATGACTGGTGAAATTACAGTTTACAGAGAGAGGGGTTGGGGCTGGAGGTGAGGGAGGAATTGCACAAAGAAGATAAGCTGATTTCGTATGTAATCTTAAGTATCAGCTGTGCTGTTGCAGCTGGCATGTAATCTTACTCCTTACAGCACAGAGGCACAGGTCAAAAACACAATCTTTTAGGGCCACATTGCATGAGTGACCCATCAGCTTTGGCCCACTGATTATTTAATTATTTATCCAGATATGAAGTATTACACTTGGACATAACAAGATACGGGATCAATGGCATGAGCTAGGAAGAAGGATGATTTCTTACCCGTGTTGTGTAAGCAGCTTCAGGGTCATCTTCAAGGACCCTGGAGAGTCCAAAGTCAGACACTTTACACACCAAGTTGCTGTTGACAAGGATGTTGCGAGCAGCCAAGTCCCGATGCACATAGCCCATGTCGGACAAGTACTTCATACCAGAAGCTATCCCCCGAAGCATGCCGACAAGCTGAATGACTGTGAACTGGGCATCATGCTTCTGAAAGAGAATGGATAAAGTTTTTAAGTAACGTTTGAAGCCCACAAGTCGGATGTTTATTTGAACTGCTGCACCTGGCGAGCCATCAGTATGCTTACCCTGAGAAAACTGTCCAAGGAACCATTCTCCATGTATTCTGTAACAATCATGACAGGCTTACCTAAAAGAAATAAGTCACAAATGAAAGCAAAACGTAGCATGATATATGTTGGAATTAAAAAGTATTATCCTGTTTAAGCTCTGTGTTGATAGTACAGTGACTTTTACTGTTACTTTAACAATAACACTAAATAATCACCATGTGTGTTATGCCTTTTTCACATAAAAGCTGTCTTAAAAAAAACAACCAATGAAGGAATGCATATTGCTATCTTTGAAGTGCAGCAGATGACAGCATGATATCTCTGGGCTCACACCCACAGATTATCTGTGCTCATTACTTATTGTCTATGGCTCCCTCATACAAGGGGAGGGGAAACACTAACACTAAGGAATGAACATATTCATCAATCCTTCAAAACTCAAGATATGATTTTACTTATATTTGGCAGTGGGGTGGGGGTTGGGGTGCTCTCTGGGAAGAAGGCTATGTCAAATGAAGCAGTGATTCAAACATTTCCAGCTCTGACTCTGAGGGAAGATTTTCCTAATCCACTGAAATTATTGATTTGCTGGTACAGAAATTGTAGGAAATTGGGCAGAGATGAATACATGCATCTAACATAGACTGTGCCTATTATCTGTTCATCAATGGAATTGGATGGGAAAATGAGGAAGGCACCTTAAAAGACACAAGTTCCTCCCCAACAAATTTTCCTGTACTTGCTGTGCCCATGTAATCCAACAGCTGCAGGAGCTGGAACATGAAATCCCAACCTGAGATTTTTTTTAATCTTTGTATTAAAGAGCCGTAAACTACCATCCGAATCTTCAAATACATATTTTGAAACTGGCAAGTACAATGTTCACATGGGGTATTTTTTCCATGTCTGTAAATTCACTTTACTCAGGTATTTAGTGACCAGTTCTGTTAACACCTACAGCCAGCTGAATAAAATAGTAATTGAGTTGAATTAAATTGGATGTTTTTCCACTGTCTTCACCTGTTGACACTAGCCTTATTCTTACAATCACAGTGGACATGGAGCACTGGGGAAAGATGAACTTGCAAATCAAATCCCTACAAAGGACAATGAAGAAATGTAGAACCAGAAGATGAGGCAAGACTTGCAAAAGTAAACTCAGCTAAGGTGTGAGAACAACAAGAGATCATGAGCATTGCTGAGAAAAGAGACATGTCGAAGCTTTTCGTCTTGTGCTCATCAGGACGTTTCACACTCTCTTCACATACAGTATAAATTGTTGCTTTCCCCCTCTATTGGCATTCTTGCAAAGTGTCCTGATGAACGCAAGACAAAAAGCTTTGACATGTCTCTTCTTTAAGCAATACTCAAGTTCTGTACTACCAAACAAGAGGTCAGTTAGAACATTCCTTTGTTTTATTTGAATTCCATTGACAGTTGTCAAATCAGATCTGGTCGGTATGTGAACAGTATTCATAGTGCATGTATATTGCACATGAAGTGGTAACTTTTATTAAAAGTTCTAGCACCCTCCATTCCATATTCAAACATTTCTTTACAAGCCAAAGGGACATTCATTTGCTCACTTTCCTTTCAAATAGAGGAATATGGAGAATATTAATAAAAATGCTGGCTATATTAAAGTAGATCCCTTACTTTTTGTAACCACTCCTTCCAGATGAATGATATTTGGGTGATCAAACTGTCCCATAATGCTTGCTTCACTCAGGAAGTCCCGCCTTTGTTTCTCAGTATAACCAACTTTAAGGGTTTTGATAGCTACTGAGATCTCCTTTTTGGAGGGTAGCTTCAGACGTCCACTGCACACTTCTCCAAATTCTCCTGCAGTATAAAAAATAATTCTGTTTGTACTTTCAAAACAAGCTCAACATCCCATCCATTTTGCATCACATGTAAGAATTATTCATCTCAAGGATTAGTCATGTTTCCTCAGATGTGGTTTTGATCCTGTTTTAAAACTTAATAGGGTAATAACCCAATGTTGGACACTTGATCACACTCCTGCAAGGTATCTAAAATGGAAATTGAAGCCAAGTATGCATAGCAAGTGCGAATGAGGTTGGGAGCCACCACACAAGCTGTACCCATGTTTTATGAGGCCCTCAGCTGCTATTCAATCTACAGGCTGTCCATAAGGTTGAGCTGTGGCCACTGAATGGGAAGCCTTCCTTAAAGATCAAATATTTTCCTGTGTTTCTAGTGCTCTCTAGTGCCCCTTACCCTATCTCTTAGCACAAACAGGGTAGGCAGATATCCACTGATTCATGGCACCCAAAATTCCAGTCTTGGTGCTAAAAGTGCACCAGGAACAATAAACCAAATGCCAGAGAATTATGCAAATGTTCTTTTTTATTCATTCATGTGATGTGAGCGTCGCTGGCTAGGCCAGCATTTATTACCCATCCCAATTGCCCTTGAGAAGGTAGTGGTGAGCTGCCTTCTTGAACTGCTTTAATCCATGTGGTGTAGGCACACCCACAGTACTGTTAGGAAGGGAGTTCCAGGATTCTGACCCAGTGACAGTGAAGGAACTGAGGCAGTGAAAGAATGAGCCAACTTCTCTTTTTTGCACAGATCAATCTGTGCCTGAACAACCTCGAAATAACCTTCAGTAGCATTTATTAGTGATCTGCAGTTATTTAATAATATGTAGAATTTAGTACCTGCACCAACAACTTTATCAATAGATATAGAGGAAGAATCCAACTCCTTGGCAAACTCATGGACAGCTTGGCTGGGGTCCTCATATGTGTGTGGATCCACATATGTTCGTAAACCTGGAAGTTTAACTGTTAACACAAAAGTTGAGAAATATCACACACAGCCATGACATTAACACAACTTAACAATATTCACAACATTACTGCTTCCACAGATAATCGCTGTGGAGAGACCAGATACCAAAGATGTTGACAACTACTCCTGCTGCCTCAAACACTTCAGATTCAGTGGTGTTATTGAATAATTAGAAAGAAATTGTAGTTCTTATTAAATTTTAGTTACCCTTTTTCACTCCTCCATTTATCATTCTTCACCAAGTGAAAATTCGACTGCCAAGCTGCACATGTATCTCTGCCAATATCACTCTCTAACCAGTCTATATAAGATATTTGAGAGCAGGCGAGGAAGTCCCATTCGCCCCCCCCCCCCCCCCCCCCCCCCCCTACAAAAGTACCTTGTCTTAGTGTAACATCTCTGTAAGAAGTAGGCATGTATGATTTGCCAGGCAATAATGATTAGGCAGAGTGTACTTCTCACAAAGTCAATACATTATGATGAAGACCATAAGAAGGTTCACGTTAGGTCCAATTTAGAGACTTAAAATACACTTTATATCAATCAATGATTGATGTAAATGTCTTCCTTGTTGCACATCATCCTTTTCTATTTCTTTCTCTGCCTCCATCAAGGAGTCAGACTGGTTCTCCTGGATTTTGTTCCCCTCTCTGGCTAGCATATTTACAAAAGAATTGTAGGCTTGGGTCATTTTTGACAACTTGTCAGGACTGTAGAGCAGCAACCCCCTGATCTGTCCAAGCAGCAGAATTTCTACTTCGGTATGCCAATTGTATGTTCTAGCAGAACTTGTTTGGAAGCATCAGCTTCCTTGTATTCCTGTTTCGGGAGTTTTTCATTGTTGTCAATAATTAGTGTTTTAGGGGGCAGTCTGGATTCTGTTGCAACTAACCAACCAGTCTGCCTGCTTTTTCAAATAGCGTTGGCATGGTGGATGACTGGAATATGAAGGTATCATAATTGCTGCCAGTTTGTAGGCTGGTTAAGCTAGAGGTCAGTGTAACACGGAAAGACTGGAGACTATTTTAGCTTTGAAAAGGGTGTGTGTGAGAATAATTATATAGAAGTTTATAAAATAATAATGGTATAGAAAAAGCAAATTTAGAAAATTACTTTAAACAAAGGGGAGAATCTTCGGCTCGGCGAATGGGGATGGGGCCCACTTGCCAAAGCATAAAATGATGCAGGTTGACGTAGGGTGTGCGTCCCGACATCACCACGCGTCATTTAGATTTTCAGTTTGGCGGGTGTGCAGCCAAAAGCCTATTAAGGCCATTAACAATTAAAATAATTAACAGAGCTGCCCATCCAACCTTAAGGTTGGCGGGCAGGCGAAGAGCCCAGGCGGCCTTCGCATTTTTCATGGAACCTCATCCACGGGCAGGATGAGGTTTCACGAATGCTTTCAAATTTTCTCAAGTATTTTTATTGAAATTAAAGCACATATCCCAGCTCATGTGTCAATTTCACATGAGGGGACATGTCATAAAAATTTTTTCAACACTTTATTGAACTTTCAAAACTTAAATCTAATCCCCCTGAGGCACCTCCGTGCCTCAGGAAGATTCTTGCGCTCTTTTGCGCCCACATAAATGGTGGCACGGAGCCAATCAGGGGCACCAATCGGGTCCATGCCCGCCCCTGCACAACCCCTCCAATGGGGTGGAAAATTCTACCCTAAGTTGCAATACTGGGACATGGGGACACGTTCGAAGTAGTTCAAGATGTTCTTTCTCACACAAAGAATGGGCAACATATCGAATTGACTGCCAGTAGAGATTTAGGGAGGGGAGGGTGCACGAGCTGGAATCAGTTAAGCAACAATTGGATGACATAATGGAATATGTTGGTGTTGTCTGAATGGATGAACTAAGAGAGACCTAACAGATATCTTGATGCATAATTGTCATGTGATTGATTGACATTATTTGGTTCCTATGGTCCAACACATACTTGCATGTGGATAGCATGAGAGCATGATCTATTGATATACACCATGGCCAGGATCTTCCCTTTGTCGGGCAGGTGTGATGGGTGGGCCCAGGACCAGCCGTGAAACAGTCCCCAGCCTGCGATCAGGCCCCGACTGCGATTTCATGCTGGCTGGCCAATTAAAAGCCAGACAGCATGAAATGCACGCTAAGAACCTCAGCGCTGCTGGGGTGGGGGTGGGAAGAGAGTGAATGCTAAAGTCTGCGCATGCATGGGGGAGTGTGCACTGAAATCACATAGCTGCCTCAGGGAGCCGAAGGCACAGAGCTGCGCTCTTTCATGCCCACATAAAATGGCGGCATGGGGCTGATTGGGGGCGCCGATCAGGTCCATGCCTGACCTCGCACAACCCCTCCTGAAGAGTTTTAAAAACAAAATTAAAGATTTTAAAATTCTGGAAATAATTTCCACACAGCGGACTCACACACCTTTATGTGGAGATTATAAAAATGCTGCCCAAAAACTTTTTTTTAATTTAAGTACGGAAGCCTCATCCCACCCGTGGATGAGGTTTTCTCAAAAATCAAAAGGCCGCCTGGCCGATTTGCCCGCCCGCCAACCGTAACATTGGACGGGTAGGGAAAAATACGAGTTAATGAATTGATTAATGGCCTTAATAGGCTTCTTAATTGTCGGCGGGCACACTGCCAACTCTCGCGAATGCCCACCAACCGGAATATCGCGCAATGACATCGGGACGCTCGCCTGATGTCATCGTGCACTATTTCACGCTTGCGCCTGTCCGCCGAGCTGAAAATCCTGGCCCATAGGTTTGCTGTTAGATCTTGATAGCCACATTGGTGCAAATAGTGAGACCCTGCACTTTTGCCAAGACTTCCATCTGGTAAAAGTGTTGTTCAATCTTTTCCTGTTGTCTCCTTTCCATGGAAAAATGCTTCCCAGATCTTCCCGTACTATGTATTAGTGGAGTACAGACTAACTAATGCAACATGTGTCACCAGTGGTGGCCAGGAATGATCCAGTTGCATAAAAATCCAAGGCTGTGGTTACCTTTATGCAGTGCGGGCAGGACTTGTTTTGTGATAAATATTGTTGAGATTAAGTTTGAGGACACAGTGCGTCACTTGCGATAACAAAGGAAAATTTCTTCAACTGCTGGTAGGATCTGAACATTTGAGCCCTGGCCTAAACAACTTGGCAGTAAAGGGGCAGGTTCAGCTCATCTCACATCACTGCCCCCAATACCCCCACACCCCAAACTTTTACACACTATCAATTTTAATGGAAAGTAAAAATGGATGTGTCTAAAACAGGTGTCAGATGTGAATTTGCCTTATTTCTATCAGGTGGATTAGGTTATACCCCTTGGTTCCTGGGGCAAGATCAAATGTTGCCAACAAAAACAAAAAATGCTGGAAAAGCTCAGCAGGTCTGACAGCATCTGTGGAGAGACAGGCAGAGTTAACGTTTCGAGTCCATATGACTCTTCTTCAGAGCTAAAGGGAAGTAGAGATGTGGTGAAATATACACTGTTTAAGGGAGTGGAACAGGTGAAGCTGGATAGAAAGCCAGTGAAAAGTGGAGGCAAAGGAGAGATTGCGAAAGATGTCATCAGCAAAAGGTCAAAGTGTTGTTAATAGTGGTGGTACTGGCTAAAGGAGGTGCTAATGGTGACATTAAGAGTAGAAAGCAGAATATGATAATGGCAGGACCAGGGTAAGCACTCTGGAAAGTGAAAGATGACCCTAGTGGGGGTGGGGTGAGGTGGGGGGGAGGGTGGTGGATAAAAAGATCGAAAAGGCTAAAAGCTGGGGATAAACAATGAATAAAAATGGAAATAAATTTAAAAAATAATAAAAATGAAAATAAGTGAGGAAGAATAAATCAATAAAAATTTTAAAATAAAAATGAATATAGAAAAAAGGGGGGATCAAAACGGGGTGAGTATGGAGGAGAGAGTTCATGGTCTGAAGTTGTTGAACTCAATGTTAAGTCTGGAAGGCTGTAAAGTGCCTAACCCGAAGATGAGGTGCTGTTCCGCCAGTTTGCATTGAGCTTTACTGGAACATTGCAGCAGGCCAAGGACGGACATGTGGGCATGAGAGCAGGGTGGAGTGTTGAAATGGCAAGCAACAGGAAGGTCTGGGTCATGCTTGCGGACAGACCGAAGGTGTTTCGCAAAGTGGTCACCCAGTCTGTGTTTGGTCTCTCCAATGTAGAGGAGACCACACTGGGAGCAGCGAATGCAGTAGACTAAATTGAGGGAAGTGCAAGTGAAATGCTGCTTCACTTGAAAGGAGTGTTTGAGCCCTTGGGTGGTGAGGAGGGGGGAAGTAAAGGGGCAGGTATTACACCTTCTGCGAATGCATGGGAAGGTGCCATGGGAGGGAGTTGAGGTGTTGGGGGTGATAGAGGAGTGGACCAAGGTGTTCTGGAGGGAACAGACCCCACGGAATGCTGATGGTGCAGGTGGGGGGGGTGGTGAAGGGAAGATGTGTTTGGTGATCGCATCACGCTGGAGTTGGTTGAAATGGAGGAGGATGATCCCTTAAATGCGGAGGCTGGTGGGGTGAAAAGTGAGGACAAGGGGGACCCTATCCTGGTTCTGTGAGGAAGAGGAAGGTGTGAGGGCAGAGGCACTGGAGATGGGTCGAACACAGTTGAGGGCCCTGTCAACCACCGTGGGTGGGAAACCTCAGTTAAGGAAGAAGGAGGACATGTCGGAAGCATTGTTTTGTAAAGTGGCATCATCAGAACAGATGCGACGGAGGTGAAGGAACTGACAGAATGGGATGGAGTCCTTCCAGGAAGCAGGGTGTGAGGAGCTGTAGTCAAGGTAGCTGTGGGAGTCGGTAGACTTGTTATGAATATTAGTGGATAGTCTGTCACCAGGAATGGAAACAGAAAGGTCAAGGAAGGGAAGGGAAGTGTCTGAGATGGACCATGTGAAAGTGATGGAGGGGTGGAAATTGGAAGCAAAATTGATACATTTTTCCAGGTCCAGACAAGAGCATGAACCGGCAACGAAACAGTCATCGATTTTGGGAGGGGGCCTGAGTAGGACTGGAACAAGCAATGTTCCACATACCCCATAAAGAGACAGGCGTAACTGGGGCCCATGAGGGTACCCATAGCCACACCAAGCGTTGCCAAGCTGACTATGATGTATGTTCCCCCTCTGTGTGAATTCCTCTTCCTGTTTCAAATCCATTGGAATGTGTAATTGAACACCCAAGCTGAATGTGGTTAATTACTGTCTGCACCAGTCTGTAGCACCAGTCTACACCAAATGAGTATTTTGCAAAATTACAGCAGCAAACAACAGAAGAAAATAACACTTCAAAGATAATGCAGAAATTGCTGTGCAAAAAGTCCCCCAAAAATTCAAACTCACACTGTGATAGTGTGTAAGCTCTCTGAGCATGCACAAGGTGGATTCCTCCCTTACATCATGGCTGTAAAATGGTGTTCCCAATGAGTGCTGAAACAAATATTCTGAATATAATCAGTGTGAGTGATGGAAGTGTTGTACTCTCAAGTTATTGGTGAATGAACACTTAGCCTGTTTCAATGACTTCTCTTAGAAAAAGAAATAAGAGCTTTAATTTATATCCCAAAAGCTCGTTTCACATCTTTAGGATGTCCCAAAACACTTCATAGCTAACTTAACTTAATGTTTTTGAAGTGTTGCCTCTGTTGCAATGTAAGCAAATCCTGTGACCAATTTTTGCACAGGAAAATCCCATAAACAGCACAGAGGTAAATGAGATGCCGCCTGACTTGCTGAGCATTTTTTAAAATCATTTGCAAAATGTTTGCAGCTCAATACTTACTGTGACCGTTTGGGTAATATATTCTTTTATCATCAGAAATATGCTTTGATTTGTTGTACCCACAGAATCTGCAAAAAAAATCAAAAAAAGAGTCAAACAGCCCTAGTCATCAAACACTTCAATATTTCATTGCTTTGAAAGGTTATTTAACTTTCGTGGGTGCCAAATGTTTTCATAACAAGTGTTCCTTTCATAGAAACGTATAAAGCTCTCAGCGTACTCCAAAATGTCAATTCCAGGTATTTTTCCAACTACTCTTATGTTGCCCTTGTGGTTTATCTTACTACTTCTAGTGATTATTACACCATGAATCCATATTTCTGCAACAAGATTAAACTGTGATTGATTGTTGGCGTAAGATAATATGTTTTGATTTCATTCGTGAGCTCAGACATGGTTAGGAAGTAATTCTATACCTTTTCACTGTACTACTTCCTCTTCTCTCCTTTTATTTAATGTTTTATGAATATTTCTTATCCCTCTGGTTAGAGTAACCCATGCTCACTTATTAAGACATCTGACTGGTTCAATTGGGCTGAAAATCAGTGGAGCCAATATCCCACTGTAAGTGCTGGGATGTGTCTTCTGGTGATATTTGTTTTGGACCCTAGCAGATCCCATACAGTCAGAGAGAGGTAGCTTTATTCAAACATTTCCACTGCGTGCCCGCACCCCTAGGAGCTCATCTATGGTGCCCCCACCACCCAATTCTAAGGACACAAAATGTGACAGAGGCTGCCTGTTCCCTGGGACACATTACACTGCTGGGTTATCCATTGGCTTCCTTTGTAGGAAGGTCAAGAAAAGTGACAGTGGAGATAAACATTTGTTTAGAAATCCAGGCCATAACCCAGATTTGGACCCACAGGTGGGTCCCACTTGTGCCCTGAAGTGGCTGGTATTCCTCCTTTTACTGATGTTTTACCAGGGCCGGACAGGCTCTGTTCCAATTCCAGAAGTCCCCTTCCCCAAGCCCTGATACTTCCGATAGAGGTGACTTTTTTGGTGTGGATGGAAGTTAATTTACTATAGGCTTACAATACCAACTTGGCTAACTTAATACTGATTATTGGTCAGAAAGTTGTCGTTTCTAGTTTCACTCTGGACTTGAGCAAATAACTCAGGTTGACACTTCAGTGGGGTGCTGAGGGACCGATGCATTGCTGGAAATTCTACCCATTGTATAAGATGTTAAATCAAGGCTCTGTTCATTTGGAGTTATAGGATCCCAAGGTACTATTTGAAGAAGAGTAGGGAATTCTCCGGCCAAACATTCATCACTTCCAGAATTCTCCTGTATATCATGCTCCCAAGTTCCACACAGTTTGCTGCCCCCCTCAGCTACCGTCTGTATGACTCCTGCACCCAGTTAAAATCAGGATGTAGGAATTGGAAAATCAGTCAGTCTGATAGTCTATAGAACACAATGAAGAGGAATTCATTGCCAATGAAACCTGTTAATCTAGCGTTTATACTAATAAACTGAGTTTGTCATTAGAATGCAACATAATGTAACTACCTCAATAAAGCAATTTCTGCAGTTAAATAATCTGTTGGTATTGGTCAAAGAGCCATGATCTTTCAGTTTCAAAGGAAAATATTTAAGCCATGGTAAATTACCTCTCACAGGTGTTACCAACTTCTTTTTTGACATAAACATACCAGTCACATGACAGAGATTGGCAAAACAATAATGTGGGCTCTTTATTTGAAGATATGACTATATACAAATAGCATTCACTAGGAGGTTAAGTATTATACATCTAATCTCTGACCGACTGCTTGCAGACGGCAGGTCATAGGACTAATACATCACATTCTGTTGAGGCATGTAATGAGTGACAGTAGTTTAAGATATTCCTTAAAGGTGCATGCGCATCATAACACAACAACAGGTGCACAGTAAAATAAGCTGGGAAATGGTCATTTTAACATAGAACATCGTGTTGAACTAACCTCCCAATTATGATGTACATCACCACGGTGAGGAGGACGATGGCGACTGCTGCTGATATAGCAATCATGACGACCTGGCTATTCTCACCAGCGATGGAGAAGGCTGAAATGAAGAGAGATTAAAAAAAAACGTGTTTTGCGATGGAATGTAAGCAGAACAGAAAGAATACAAACACTGCAAGAGTGGCTAGCTAGGAAAAATGACATGTTTCCTACTGAGGGGTTCAAACGATATCATAAGATGCATTAAACATTGGCTGAACTCTGCGATGAAACTATGGCACTGTAATGATTCCCTAAGCTCACACTTTTCCAAGTACTCATCCAATCAATCTGCTGATAGATTCCAGTAACTTCCCCACAACTGACATTAACCTGACAGATCTGCAGTTACCTGGCTTCTCTCTCCCTCTCTTCTTAACTAATGGAATGTTTTTCAATGCAAAAAAACTAATATTCACTTACAGTCAGGACTGGTCTCAAATTCAAACTTGCGGCTGCTGGTCCCGTAACCAGCCGCGGTCCGGGCTCTGATCTGGAACAGGTAGGTGGTCTCAGGTTTCAGCCCGTTGATGGTGACATTGGTGCCCTTTGACCTCATGATAGTGTAACTGGTCTCCTGCTCCTGCTTCAAGACAAACAAAGAAAGGCACATGGTTCATTATGATTCAGTCCTTCCTTAAAAGCTACTTCCTCTTTGAGATTTTTTTTATAATCATCACAAGTTAGACATCACAGTTGAATTTGGATTTTTTGTTTTCATTTGCTTCTCCATTTCCAAAGAAAGAGGTTCATATTGGACTATAGTTCTGTGTGTGATGCTAGACTTCCAATCCTAATCTTCATGCATCAGTTTTCGACACGTAAACGTTGAAAACTTGTATTTATATAGCACTTTTAGCATATCAAAACAGCCCGAAATGCTTCACAGAGGTGCAATCAAAACACGGATTTCTAAAAGAAGGTATTGTGTAGGTTGGTCAAAGATGGGATTTTGAGGAGTGATTTAATAGAGGGAGGCAGAGAGGTGGAGGGGCTCAGGGATAGTGTCATGACCATGGATCATAGCCCTGAATTACCTACAGATATGTTGAACTTTTAAGTAAGATATGTACGTTTCTAAAAAAAGGACATACAAGCAAAAGCTGGCTGAGACTGTAAAGTAACCACTTGCTGGAAAAGCCCTATGTGGATTACAATTGACCAACTAGTCCAGAGAACAGAATGTTGTGCCTAAAAAGATGTCAAGGCCTACTTCAGACAGAGAAACTTCAAAGGAAAAGATTCAGTGCATCTGGACTATAATCTCCTGTGGTTGTGGAGAAAATGCAGGCTGATTACCATCTTAGCAGAAACCATCTCCTGTGAGTTATACCCCAGACTGTGAACATGATGTGAGTTGAAAAGAAAGCAGATCTGTGTGAAAGACATGTTTGTTTTTTTCCCTTCCAGGAATACACAAGAAAAGGGGTTAAAAAGCCAAGTGCAACCCTAGTTCTGGGTGCTAGTCCTGGTATGTGAGGGTGTGCTGTGAAGGTCACAGCTGAAGAACATCAACTAGTCATCCTTGGTTAATAAAAAATTTTGAGGTTAGGCCAGATGCAATTAGGTGCCATGATGGAACAGTCAGTACACAAAGAAAATGAGCTTTGGTCTGCTGAAAAACATTACTTTTTCAACTTTATACATGCAGTTCTGGTTACCCTTTTAAAAGAGCGATATTATTGACCTTGAGATGGTACTTGGCCAATAACTAAGGTAATTACTGGTGCAGGATTTGCAATTGCTCATGGGGGCAGGGTTGGGTGTGGGCTTGCTCTGAAAATAGTGCCCTCGGACAGTGTGTCAGCCTTTCAGCATCTCCATGACACACTGGGATTTTTAAAGGGAGGGAGGTGAGCCAGCAACTGGTATACCTCCAGTTAGTTTGCTTATTAAGTTTATTAAAGAGCTTGTAAACAGACTGGCGATGGACAGAAACAAATTTTCAAAGTTAGTAATAGAAAGAGCAAACAGTCTGGGACATGTTAGTGCACAGCTATCAGAAGCACAGTGGGAAGCCAAGACTGATTGTGGTTGCTGATGGAAAATCTTGTATAAAAAACGATAATCAAACTGAAGTGCTCATGCAATGGCACAACATTGCCATTGTTTAAACAGAGTGGCACTTGAAAGGTGAGTGTTTAGGTACTTGTGTGTGACATGACCTGCCGGTCCTCTGATCTCCTGCCTGCTCTGTTCATCCAGGTAATGGCAAATCCAGTAATGGCTGCCATTTAACTTTTATAATTGCCCTCCCAAACTAGTTCGCGCCTCACCACCATACCCGCTGCCCTTAATTGGGTGCCAAATTCGCATATGGGCCAATTATCTTTTCAATTGAAGATTATATCACATGACTGACCTGGTGCAGGGTCAAGACCCAGAAATGGCCCCGCTATCAGGCTCCTGACCCTGGACTGAAAATTCAGGCCCTGATATCAGAAATTTGACTGGTGAAGAAAGTTTATGGAAATTAAGCTTCTCCAACTAGAGGCTTTGGAGTGACTTAAATAAAATTGAGGACATTACAACAGTGACTACACTTCAACTGTACTCCACTTGCTCTAGAGTGCCTGAGGATGTCCAGAGGATGTTAGTAGTGCTATATACACAGCCAGGTGAAGGGATAATATCAGCACATGCATGATGAGCCAGTTGGACACATTCTTTGCAACAGCTTCTACGATTGTGTAAGTCTTCAAATTAATATAGGGCACTGCCTATTGCTGACAGCACAATCTCCCAGCTCACAGGCAACGGTACCATTCAATCAAATGCTATTCAATCAAGAGCTGTGAAAAAATAAGGAAGATTTTCTGTTGCCAATTCTAGGTTGGTCAGGAGCCTTATTTGAATCATGCACTTTCATTATAGTCAAAACAGTAATCCATTCCCTAGGACTGACATTCCTCACTTGAATAAATACAAAACAATCACCACCTAAAAAACTCCTAAAGGATTTCAGGTAAAGTCTTTTCATTGGGTTGTCATAAAATGAACTGCCGCAAAGTCTGACAGCTGCATGAATATGTTCAGGACATAGTATAGAACCACTTTAGTTCCATTCAACTACTACTCTAAGACTTCAATCTAGGATAACATGTCAGTGTATTATTGACGGATTCCTGCACAGTCAGAACTGCTGCCCTTTCAGATGAGTTGAGACCCCTGTCTGACCATTCAGGCAAACGTAAAATGTCCCATAGTACTATTCCAAGAACATGGAGTTCTCCCATGTTCTGGACAACTTTTCTCCAAAGAAAAAGGCAGATTAACTGGTGTTATCTCATACACTGATTGTGCATAAAGGCTTGCTTTATTTGCTACATAACAATAGTGTTTGCATTTGAGTAACTTATTGGCAATGAAGCATTTTCAGATAACTTAAGGACATCAAAAAGTGCCTTATAAATGAAAGTCCCTGCTTTCTTATAGTCCGAAGCATGTGAAAACTCCATATCCAGTGTTGTCATCACATATCTTTGGAAAGTTCTGAGGGCAGCTAACATATGGTACTTGCCACAATTTGTGATATGTTTTAGCTATTGTGACTATTTGGAGTGGAACATAAACATCACAATTTGCAGCTTCTGTGAATTGCACTTTGTATCTTTAGTTGGTAACACTTTAGTTCCCAGAAATAACAAACAGTAAGATTTGATCTTAAGAGAATACACTGAGGGCCTCCAATGCCATTAAACATAAGAGCAAGTATATATGAACATAATTAGAGCGCACAGATTTTGCAACAATCTTGCATGTTTGTTAGTTTTTAATGAAAATAAGCAATTTAGTTGGAAATTCTTGTCATTTCTATCGTGGACCTTAGGTTTCCTTGTTGATCTTGGGGGAAATTTGATGCTGTTGTAAGTGATAGCAAGGATAAAACACTTTGAGCTTGTTTTTGTAACCCAGTTGTAATAATAATTAAATAATTCTGAAAAGTGTGGGAGAGAGGTGGAAGGTGCAGTAGATAATGCAACTGCTTCTTATATCCGAGAAGTGCCTCAGGTTGCCAACCCTTCAGGGTCAGTTGCAAATAATCCAGGGGAAAAATATATAGGAACAATAAAAAATTGGTTTGCTATAGAAACATAGAAAATAGGAGCAGGAGTAGGTCACTCGGCCCTTTGAGCCTGCTCTGCCATGCAATATGACTATGGCTGATCCTCTATCTCAATATCATACTCCCACTCTCTCCCCATATCCCTTGACTCCTTTAGAGTCTAGAAAAATAGCTATTTCCTTCTTAAATATATTCAGTGACTTGGTCTCCATAGCCTTCTGTGGTAGAGAATTCCATAGATTCACCACCCTCTGGGTGAAGAAGTTTCTCCTCATTCCAGTCCTAATATTGGAAATGAGAAAAATGGCTGTTTGACTGGGTGTGGGGGATAGAGGTGAGAGGTCAGGTCAAGAAACCTCCAGGAATACGTTCAGCCTGATTTGCCAATGCTAGGTATGCCTATGCCCCATATTGCGGCCCACAAAACAAGGCCAGCTCCAGTTCTTCCAGTGCTCACAGCTCAGATGCATTGCCAGAGCACTGAGACCATGAGGCAAGATATTAGGCACCAGCAATTTTAAAGAGCTGCTGGCAATTCTTAGATAGGGGCCTGATCTTTTTTTCACATCCAAAATGTTGCTAGAAGAGGATGCTCTGATTGGGCAGTGGAGATAATGGAAAATGAGCTCCTCTCCACCAAAGGGAAAAAGATCAGCTAGCAAAATAGAATATGAATGTGATTGCTGGCATCTCTTGAAGCGCCTGCTACAAATAACCCGTATCTACTGCTCTATTTAGGCAGGTTAGCCATATTGTGAGAAATAACCCTAACTTAGAGAAAAGCACATTAGCAAGTGCCGTTTTATATCACTTTATCAAACCCTACTTCTACGTTCACTATTTCCAGCATTGTTGTAAATGAATACTTTTATGATTCTGTTAGAACTGATGAGCAGATGGAAACTTCTGTTCTATGAATTTACTAAGACAAATATTGAGGAAATTTTCCCTCACTGAGGTATTTCCGTTAGTGCAGCTGAATTGGTAATTTCCATTGCAGCACCTTCTCTTTAAAGATCACATGTTAAAAAAAGGCTTTACAACATTCACTTTTAGGTTTTGGCAGGGTTATGAAACAAAAAAAAAGGCATTTTTGAAATAAAACAGGAAGATTAAAAATACAAAGATGTTTTGCTAACACCTATGGAGAGAAAAATGCAGGTTAATGTTCATCAGAAATAAAAACAGAAAATGCTGGAAAAAGTACTCAGCAGGTCTGGCAGCATCTCATGAGGGTCATATGGACTCGAAATATTAACTCTGTTTCTCTCTCCACAGATGCTGTCAGGCCTGCTGAGGTTTTCCAGCATTTTCTGTTTTTATCTCAGGTTTTCAGCATCTGCAGTATTCTATCTTAGTTATATTTATTCATAGTATTTTGCTACAGTTCAACATAATTGTTAAGTAATTGTTTTATTATTTGTTCATGGAATATAAGCATCACTTGCAAGGCCAGCATTTATTTCCCATCCATAATTTGGCCTTGAGAAGGCGGTGGTGGGCTGCCTCCTTGAATCTCTGCATTCCATATGGTGTAGGTAGCCCACAATAATTACTTTGTAGTCACAATAGTTCAGAATCTCCCTTATTAACAATTATTCCGTTATGAAAGCACCAAGGTTGGATGTTTTCCAAATGCTTTCTGCATGGGATTTTAGGTGCATTTTGCAGGACAAAGTGACACACTAAGCTGAGGGGGAATAACAAGTGCAGTTGTGGAAAAAAGATTGTAGTGAGCAATGTGTACTCTATGGCTGGATACTGGTATCTTTACAAGATAATAGAAGGTGTCTCAGTTGGGAAAATAACTTGTTGAAGGTTAAAGTTGAAATACTAGGGCAGTGTACTGGAAGAGCTAACTGAAATGTGCCAATGGATACACAGCAGTGGGAGTGGAAAGAAGAAACAGTACAATTGTGAGGTCTTGTGGCATCTATGGGCAGCTGAGTTATGGTGACTGGTTAATCTTTATACTGCACATTGTTAAATTGCAGTTGTTCAAATTACAAGTTATCCCTTTATATTTGCATTAATTGTGAAAGTGCAAGCAAAGTTATTACCTTCTAATTATATTGTTCCTCATAAATTCCATGGCAAATGCTACCCTTGGTACTGAATCCTTAAAGCAGGATACAAACCATGTAGCTTAAAAAGGAAGCAGTCTATTTAGCATTCTCTCTAAGAACGAGAGCAGAAGAAGTAAAATAAGGCAATTGAATCCACCAAGCTATTGAATGACAGGTTCCTTTGCGTTCTTTGTGCAGCAAAATTGTACATGCATTTCTAGAGTACACATTTATGATCTTGGCTGCATATGACATGCAAAGGAAATCCTGTCCATTGGGAAGGTACCAGAAGCAGCCCCACTTCTTTCCCACCGATCCCACGATCCTCAACACCCACAGTTGATGTGTAACTGCCTTATCTTAAGAACATTTTGTGATATCAGATCAAATTTTTTGAACCAAAAAGAGGCTTAGGAAAAGTGGATCCAAACCAAAGTCCAGTTCAAGATCTAAAGCATGATTGCCATGAGAGAAATTATTCACAGGAACTTCTGAAGAAATGGATGCACTTTGAAATGTTGAGAGAGAATTTCCAACACCGTTTTCAGGGGTTTTTTTTTTAGCTTTGTTAATCACTCTACTTTTTATTCATTTTTTTTCTTTCAGTGCAGAAGAGGCCCATCGAGTCTGTGCTGACACGTGAGAAACACCTGACCTACCTACTTAATCCCATTTACCAGCACTTGGCCCATAGCCTTGAATGTCATGACATGCAAAGTGCTCATCCAGGTACTTTTAAAGGATGTGAGGCAACCCACCTCCACCACCCTCCCAGGCAGCACATTCCAGACCGTTACCACCCTCTGGCTAAAAAAGTTTTTCCTCACATCCCCCCTAAACCTCCTGCCCCTCACCTTGAACTTGTGTCCCCTCGTGACTGACCCTTCAACTAAGGGGAACAGCTGCTGCCTATCCACCCTGTCCATGCCCCTCATAATCTTGTACACCTCGATCAGGTCGCCCCGCAGTCTCCTCTGCTCCAACAAAAGCAACCCAAGTCTATCCAACCTCTCCTCATAACTTAAATGTTTCATCCCAGGCAACATCCTAGTGAATCTTCTCTGCAACCCCTCCAGTGCAATCACATTCTTCCTGTAATGTGGTGACTAGAACTGCACACAGTACTCCAGCTGTGGCCTCACCAAGATTCTATACAACTCCAACATGACCTCCCTACTTTTGTAACCTATACCTTGACTGATAAAGGCAAGTGCCCCATATGCCTTTTTCACCACCCCCACTCAAATGCCCCTCTGCCTTCTGAAATCTATGGACACACATGCCAAGGTCCCTTTGTTCCTCAGAACTTCCTAGTGTCATGCCATTCATTGAATACTTCCTTGTCAAATTACTCCTTCCAAAGTGTATCATCTCACACTTTTCAGGGTTAAATTCCATCTGCCACTTATCTGCCTATTTGACCATCCTGTCTATAACTCTTTTGAGTACAAACACGTTTTCATCTGTTCCTATTCAGATGAAGTTACATTGTTTCATAGTTTGCCTTTGTGAGATTTGAACTCTTGATCTTGGGGTTATAAGCCCAGTACCATAACCACTTGGCTATTTAGGCCAAGCCTATATCTGGTGGTAGCCCAAGACACTCAACCTCACTGTTAACCACCCGGCCAATCTTTGTCTCATTTTCCCACCTTCTCGTAGAACTTGACCTCGTAGTCTAATATGATCCCGTTCGGATGTTCTGGCTCTTGCCAAGAGAGAGAAATGCTGTTTCGTGATGTCCGCTCCTTCTTAATGACAGTGACCAGAGATGGAGCTGAGAAAGAGCAAAATACAATTAAAGAATAATTTGCACAAACCTGTGCCAGCTGGAATCATTTCTATCGAAAGCAGTCTCTAAATGATGCTGTCCCTATGGCAAGGCTGAGCAGCTGGAAACACTGTCCTTGAACACATTTTGGAAATGATAACCTTAACAAAAGATTAGTCTGAATTTTACAATGTTTAGACTCCTTCAAGTGGAGACTACCACAACCGTGAGCAATCTGTCACAATCCTTTACCAAGCGACCAGCGTGTATCTGATTGGGAAATTCACAAAGCTTCGCATATGTCAGCCTAAAGCTTTGCCAAAATTATACCTGGCTCATAAATTACAGTCAATTGCGGTTAAGCAAATAGCTAACATTTATCAACACTGATTCACAAAATTATTGTAAAAATTGTGTCTTATAAAGACTCATCCACATTATTAATGTTAAAAGTTTCTTATTTTTGAAAGGATTGGTGGTCAGGTCCAATTCTTACAATAAGCAGCTACAGCCTGCCATGATAGATGATGTGCTAGGTTTCCATTTCAGCAGATGCCACATCGATCCTTGCATTTTTAAAACATTTCTTTCAGTTTCATGTTTAACTTTCTTCCGCTAAAAGGGTATAGCTTCCTGACTGTCAGCAGCCCTCTGCTACAAGAGAGCTTGCCCAAGATAAATGTTCTTCCTTTGTGACTATTGGCAAGCTAATCAAGTATGGGGCCCAAAACCTGTTCATCCAACATTCACACTTCATATTGCAGAATTTCTGGATGTTGATCAACTGCAGAGACTTCAGTTGCTTTTTTCCCTTCCCTAGTCTGGGAACACTAAGCCATTTTGATTATTCCCATTGCTGTAATGGCTGACATCAGTTAGCTCAGAAAATACAGGGACCAAAGCTGAGACTTGCCAGACTTGGATGGATCAGTATGCAGCATGCAGTGCATTTCCTCAATGAGCAATGTTTTTATATACGTTTGTTTCAATTTTTTTAAAAACTAAAATAACCCTATAATCCTCCATTGTTGAGTGTGGTGAGATGGTGGCATAGTGTATTGACTCTGGACTAGTGTTCTCTGGGGAACTGGGTTCAAATCCTGCCATGGCAAATAGTGGAATTTGATTTCAATAAAAAATCTGGAATTAAAAGTCTAATGATAACCATGAAACCATTGTTAATTGTTGTAAAAATCCATCTGGTTCACTACTGCCCTTTAGGGAAGGAAATCTACCATCCTTACCTGGTCTGAACTACATGTGGTTGACTCTTAACTGTCCCCTGAACAAGGGTAATTAGGGATGGGCAATAAATGCTGGCCTTGCCACATCTGGTGAATGGTAAGCATTAAGAAAACAGTTGGAGATTTTTATTAATCTGATTGGAGTTGTACAGGCCAGCTCCATTATCACCTCATCAGCGCATCATAAAAATGCAATGAACTGTTTTGTTCACCCTGCTTTTAGAATAAATAGTAACTTAGTCACAGTCAGTACAAAGGACACAAGTGGAAATGCTGGCATCCCTTTCCAGGGATACCTTCAATACCTTCAATCTGTTGATAATTAACCTGCTTACACGAGGAAATCCCAATCAAGTTAATCCAGAATCAATACCACACATTACACCCACATCTATCTTGGGTTTGAGGGCCCAAGACTTTCCAAATATGCATTGGGACTGAGGCCCTGCTGAATTTCGGATATTGCCAGATTTAGGGTCAGGTAGTTCGGGCTTTGGGCAGTTCAGGTAAAGCTGGGTCAGATGCGGGGGTGGGTTTAAGGATCGTTTGGAGCATGGGGGTAGAGCAGCACACGAAGCTGGTGACTAGTCTGGAGCCAAACAGCACCAATGCAGCGCCTAGCTGAAATGTCCAGGTAAGTTTTTTTTTTAATTTTACTCAATTAAAATTGATGCATGGAACACTATAAAAAAGTTCAGTTTTCAGACACCGCTGGGCTTCAGGTAGTTGGACCTGAGGCTCTTGCTCTGTTTTCCTAAAGCAGTCATATTAGTTTCTGATCTCACACCAATAAATACTGACGACGCTTCCATCACCAGCACCCCTCTTCTTAGATCTCAACTCCTCTGTCACAGTGAATGTACGTGCATGCTTTGCAGTGTACATAAATCTGAGACAAACCAGACGTGTTTGAATTGTCAGCTTGTAGCAGTTATAGGATCTGCTTTACGCACGTGCTTCCTCAAGCAAAACGCAAAGCAAGAACTTGAGACAGATTACTGGGACTATTACTTTGCAATTGGCTATGTGGCACCTGAATTTTAAGTTGATCGGGTGGGAATGTGCCTGACCCGAACGCACACGAAATTGCGCAAAATGACGTCGGGCATGCGTCCTGATGTCATTGCGCACGAGACTAATATTGAGGTCAGCGGGCATGGCTCCGACTCCTGCAAGCGCCCTCTGGCGATTAAAGAACCAATTAATGCCATTAAAAAACTTACTGTCCACGATTTTACATTGCCTGTGCGATTTCACGCTTGTCACATGGGCAAAACAGGCAGACAGGCAGCCCGTTTTTAACGAAACCTCACCCAAGGGCGGGTCGAAATGTCTGGGGCGGAATATAATTAAAGAAGATATCTGGGGACTGACGACTTTCGAGCTCTGCTGTCAGGTGCTTGAATGTGCTGCACAGACACAGTTTGCTGCATTGTTTTCTTCTCATTTAATTTGTACGGGTCTGCAGCTTTCTGAGACAGCTCTGCAGCAGCTGCCTGCCTGCAGGGAGCTCGCTAGAGGTGCCCACCTGCACCCTCACCTTTGTTGGCATCCGCCCTCTTCCTGCCCCCACCCTCCCCCAACCTCCCAATCCCCCTTGGCAGCATTGAGACTTTCACAGTGCGCATTTCACATGGCTGCCCGTTAATTGGCCAGCCAGTGTGAAATCACGTTCAGGGGCTGATCGTGGGCAGCAGCAAATTTCGCGTCTGCATCTCGGCCCGCCGACTTGGCGCACATGTGCCAAGCATGAAATTCAGGCTCTGGTGTTTGGAATTTTATTCCAAAACTAAGCTGGGAATAAGAACATCTGGAAGTGGTGTTTGGAATGTTGAAGGCTCTAAATCTGGAGAGGGGGATTTCCTAAATAAACCCCACATGAGCAATCATAGCTCCAAGGATCACTTTGCCGCCCCAATTCAACCCTCAGCTTTCACAACAAATAGATGACATGCGCATGAAACCCAACTGGATCACTGGGAAATGTGGCATGAAATGAGTTGCTAATCCTGGACAGAGGGTTCCGAGATTTGTAGCATTTTTGTTCAAGCCACATCACATTAATGTAGTATTTTTTTGCACAATTTACTAATTTAATAGGAATATGTGGAAACCGAACCACATGGTGTCATCATTGAGCATCACCTCCAACAGAAGGCAATGTCTTTTACTCACAGGACTGTGACAAACTTTAAACATCATCACATGAACAAACCTTTGGGCAAGAGAAAAATCAGTGAAAAGTTAAAAGCTTCAAGCATGTATAAAATGGATAATCCTGGAAGACTAACCGTTTAGTCTTCTCATGTAAGCTGTCTGAATGGATGGGTATGATTGAAGATTACTTCAAACATTATTCTTTTCTCAACATTTGCCAATTGAAACCTGGATGTAAGCTAATTGGTAAAGTTTCTATTTCTCTACAGTGTTCAGTCTTAAAAAGTATGCAGGGGTTATTGTAGGATTTTGTTGCTGCAGAATTAGATACCTGTAATCTGCAATCATTTCCTGGTATTTGTGGAAGTAATTGAGAAAACATGAATTGCTTAACATGATCAAAGTTTTCTCAATATGTTGTTTTATTATTCTAGAGAAGTAAGCGATAATTTCATTGTGCAGGAACATGCTGACTGCAGTGAGAGTGGTTTGTCATTCTTTGATTCTAGTGTACAGCATGCAATCCATTCCAGACATTTTTCACAGTAAACAGATTTAACAATCAGAACTCACTCATAGAAACAATTCACTCCACACATCACCATACCGATACGCATTAAAAAAATAGTTGGTAATATTGAACTTTTAAATTTGCAGTGGTTTTCTTCAAAATTTTAACACTAAATTGTTTAATTTTATCAAATCTTGTTTATTCTAGTAAGTAAATGCAACAAATATATTCAACTATTTGACTGATGGACTGCACAGCGGTACATCCTGTTCCATGACAGGTATTTCTACACTGCTTACTTCTAACATAAATAAACTATAATATATGTTAGTTTTTATTTGTCAAACTAACAAGCCCTCTATGAAGATGTTAAAACATCAGTAATGATGTTTGTTTTCATAGTATATCCCCCTTTTTCAGGAAGTGGTACATCTCACTGACACATAGAAATAAAGCGATTTTTTTTTAATCTTGGAAATCTAAGTTTCCTGCATTCTTAGCTCTATAATTACACTTGGTGAGGAAATAGGAGGTGGGGGACAAAATTTGCAATGGCCGTGCTCTACGCAATGGCTATCAGTCTTGAGTCTTACGGAGCACAATTCTAAAACTGCAATTATAAAATCCAGATTAGAAAGCATATAATTCACAGTCCTATTTTATAGATGTCATTTTGTTTGAAAGAAAATGTCTCTATCTAAAATCCTAGGAAAAAGTCAAGAATAGGAAAAGCCACTCAGACCATCAACCTTGGCCCTAAAATATGTATATATTACCCTCTCTATCTACTGTTTTACTTATATGTGGCTGAATTTGCAATTTGTGGTACTAGTAATGGAAGTGTTAACATGTGCATTGAAATGTTTCTTGCTAACATAGGAAGTAAAACAAAGAGATTCATGCCCGTGTTAAAATAGCAGTATTTAACACAAAATAAAAGCAGAAAATGCTGGAAATAATCAGGGGGTAATGCACCTATGGACAGAGGAACAGAGTTAACAACCTGAAATGTTAACTCTGTTTCTCTTTCTACAGATGCTGCCTGACCTGCTGAGTATTTCCAGCATGTCTTGCTTTTATTTCAGATTTCCAACACCTGCAGTATTCTATTTTTCGATTTGCATTTAATATAATGTGGCTTCAACCCACTGAACCATACACAGCACAGAGGGAAGCCATTTGACCCATCACATTTGTGCTGGCTGCTTCATAGAGCACTCCACAACTAACCCACTCTCTCTCACAGCTGTGTATCTTCCTTCTCTTCAAATGTTTCTTCCCTTAAAAAATGGTTGCTCACTGACCCATTGACTCCCTGTGGTGAGCATTCTAGTTCTCTGCGCAATGAACTTTCTCCTACCCTCAACCCTCATTCTCTTAGTGATAGTTTTATATTGCCCATTCCTCATTACCAACTCTATTACATTTTCTCAATCTTTTCTGTTCAGTATCTTAAGTACCACCCCCCCAACCCCCCACCCCCCGACCCCCCCACCGCCCCCCCACCAATTGGTATAAGTTCTCATCCCTGGTTTCATCCTGGTGAATCTACACAGCATTTTCTCCATGATTTTAATGACCAAAGTGAATAACTTCACACTTCCCCACATTATACTCCATATATCACAAAGTTGCCCATTCATTTAATGGGTGGAATCTAGCAAAGCTCCTGCGAACAGGAATCAAGGCGGGTGGGGCATTGGGAGGTGAAACGTCAGCTTCCCAATGGAGGGATAAAAGCGGGAAAAAGGCTGGCAGCGGATCAACGATGGATAATGGCTCCTGACGGCAAGCGGTGGGAACCAATTTTAATACATTCACGTCATGCATATTCATTAAAACCTATGGTCGCCAGGTTAAATTGTGCCTATGGGAGTCGGCAGCAAATGAGAAATATGTGCCTTCAGATTCATGACTGGTTAAAGATGGCGTACACTGGGCGAACTAGTCATCCAGTTGAATTTAGAGTGGGTAGAAGCTGCTTTTCCGGTATAGGGAACTTTATCAGACCAGGAGAAAGGAAGCTGAGCTGTTGCATTGAGCTTGGATGGCACCTGCCCAGGCAGGTTGGGGCATGGCTTTCGAGGGAGTGAGATGGCTTCGTGGAAGCCCTAAGAAGAGTTGTGGGGGACAGAGGGAGGGAACTAGACTGCACAGGGAAGGTCGATCCCAACCAAAAGCAGCTCAAGTGTAATAAAGGGAAGATCAAGAGTGATTGAGGGAGGGTCGAGGATAGTGGTTGGCAGGTCAAGGGTGACAGGGGGTGGGTGCAGGGTCCTGATGGGGCAGCTCAATGGTGAAGGGGCAACAGCTTTAGGTTGACAGGGAGTTGATTAAATGAGACGGCAGTGACTCAGGGGTTACAGAAGGTAGGGGTAGGGCAATAGAGGGGGTGTTGAGCGTGATAGAGGCAAGGTCAAAGGTGACTGAGAGAGGGTGCAGGATTGCAGCTTCAGGGATCCAAGTGTGACAAGTGGGGGAGGGGTGGCAACAGTTCACATTCAAAATCCTTCTGTCAGACAGAACGATGCTGCTGGCTTGCAGACAGTGGTTGCCTGTCCAGATGCCATTTAAGTATGATGCCTGGACCTTCGGCCGCCATGAAGTAACAGTGGCATTGGCAACTTCCTGCCTGCTCCCGCTGCACAACTGACCGTGTACCTTGACTGTGCATATTTAATTGGCTGGCCATCCCATGACTGCATGTGACCAGCCAACCTGCCTCTCAGCAGAAGTCCCGTTCAGTTCTGGTCCCGCTGTCAGAACACTCGCTGCTGCAACAGGATTATGCCTAACCTGACTATATCTCTTTGCAGCCTCTTTGTGTCCTCCCCACAGCTTACATTCCAAACTAGCTTTGTATCAACAGCAAACTTAGTTACATTGCTCTCTGTCCCTTCATCTAAGTCACTAATATAGATTTCAAATAGCTGAGATCCTGGCACTGATCCTTGTGGCACTCCACTTATCACAGCTGCCAATTTGAAAATTCCCCTTTTACCTCTACTCTTTGCTTCCTGTCTGTAAGCCATTCCTCTATCCATGTTAATGTATTATTCCTGTCTCCATGAGCCCTTCCCTTGCATATTAACCTTTTGTGTGGAACTTTATCAAATGCCTTTTGAAAATCTAAGTATACCACATCCATTGGTTCCTCTTTATTTACCCTACTAGTTATAGCCTCCAAAAACTGTAATAAATTTTACAAACAGGATTTCCCTTTCATAAATTGATCTGCAGCATTTTTTTGGAAGGGGAAAGAATGGTGTTGTTTTCTTGGTTATCGCCAGGATCCAAAATCAACAACACATTGAAAAGGTCTCCTGAAGGTAGAGGCTGGGAGCTCACTCTAAATTGATTCTTGGTCCTCTTATTCATATGAACAATGCATTGCAAACACTAATTAGATACCCCAATGAAACTCATTGGTCCCAAAATTAGCTGGTTCTGACAGTAAGTAAACCCTCGAAGTGTGGAGGGTAGGGAAAAAGGACAGAGGCAATGCAAGCTGGCAGAGTTCTGCAGTATTGCTGAACAGCCAGGAGGAGCAATCCTCCTTAGTTCCAGCTTTGCATTGATGTGGACTCTATTGTGTACTCTGCCATAAATAGCAGAGGCCAGGGATTGTTGGAAATTGGTTCCTGACACACCTGTTTTTGAACATAAAATGAACATTGAGAGGATCTCCCCCGCCTCCCCCCATTGTGTTAAATTAACACCATAAAACTTACCTGTTCTTCAATGACCTGGCTGTATGAATATGAGGACCAAGGATCATTTTAAGGACTGCAAATTAGTCAAGTGTAGACCAAGAAAAAGTGTAGCATGCCTGGCACATATTCTGTCCAGTTTTTGCAAAAATTGGCATCCGGGTCTTGAAAACATCATTAAGCTCCTGATTAACATATTTAATTTGGCACCAAAGTGCTCCCAAAATGGTTGGCGTACAGAGATTGCATCTAGAAATTGCTCTCCTCAGTGTCCATTTTGAGATGGGGAACAATTTGCCACTATTTGTGGCAGTGCGTGCTGTTTACACTGTTGAGAATCCGAAACTAATTTACACAACACAATGTGCACAATATAGTTAGCTCAGTCAATCCACAGAAAAGCAATTTGCTTTGGGCATTTGGATTATTTTGAGCAAAGCTGCTTATTTATCCTTCGAGTGGTCACTGAGGCTGCAGTGAATGAACAAAAATGATAGATGAGTTTGATGTGATTACACCCTTTCCTTGTCTTTACCTTCTCATATCTGTAAAGGTTTCTCACTCTGACAAAATAAAAAATCATAATTAAAGAATTAACACTTTGGGCAAGGTAGACAACTAAAGATAACTAGTTTGCAAACACAGTAAATTCCCTCAAAGTGGAAAGGATTAAGTTCTTTGTACTACCACAAAAACATACTTATGGATGACCAAATGTTAAACTTATTCATCTGTTAAGCTTATCCCTTGATTAAATATATGCCTGCTATGCTTGTACTCTATCAAGCCTATTTTTATATTGAGCTTTCCATCTCTTACTCTATCTCTTCTCTAAGTATATGCCAATTAAGTCTATCCCTCTATAAAGTTAACACTTTAAGTTAAACTTTTTGATCTTTGGTCTGATGCAGCTCCATTATTGTAAATACAAGATAGAATTTTTCCTAATAAATTGCTTTTCATCATGAAATTCACTCAGAGATTTTTCCAATGTAAGTATGCATAAGTAAATTAAGCAATATTTCCTCCACTGCCATCACAAAAAATATTACTTTATTTTTGTTATAGAAGGCTTCACTTGGTTTGGGACACCAGTAGTAAAGCCTTAATACTCAGTGACCTTCAGCTAACCTACAATTTTTATAGGTGATTGCTGGAATTGGAAAGTGGGGAATTAGAGAATTGGGAAAAGGATGTTCACTGGGAACAGGAAGCTTTCCACAACAGTTTATATGTTAAAGGTTAAATTGGAAGCATTGATCCATAAATGGAGGTCAGGACACATTGTTCTGTCCTATCTCTCACTGACAGTCAACTATAAACCTTAGCAATGTGCATTGTAACACATTCTGCCTCCACGTGTTAAAAAAACCCTCCAAATAAAGAACTTTGCATTTACATAAGGCCTTTCACAACCTCAAGATGTTCCAAAACACTTCACAGCCAGTGAGGCATCCTTAAAGTGTAGTCAGTGTTATAATGTTGGGAAACATGGCAGCCAATTTGCGCACAGCAAGCTCACACAGTGAAATAAATGACCAGATAATCCCCAGATGGGGATGAACAATGGGCAGATACCAGAGCAAACTCCATGCTCTTCTTCAAATGAAGCCATCTTATTCTTAAATTTTTTTCAACCTGTAAAGCCCTTTGGTACCTCATCACTTCACATATGATGCTAGGCAATGAACGTCAACAGTCTGTTTAATTGTGAAGGCATCAGAGATGAGACAATGCTGTTCTTACAAAATATACATGAGGCAATGAATATGCTGCGTCTTATGTAGTAAGTTCCACTTGTACAAATAAGGTTTCACACCTGTAATCACGGGAATCCTTGCAAAACATCTGTGAGGCATTAACACTTGAACAGGGCTGCTACAAGTGCTGTGGGAGTCTGCAATCAGGAACAGAGGTGAACATAGTCTTGAGTGAAGGGGATTGTTATTGTCTGGGGAAGAAGGGTACAGACTCACGATTCATCAGCCTTTGTAGCTGTTTTTTTTGTTAATAGTGAAATGAGCTGACAGGAATGGAATTTATAGAATTTAAAACCATAAAAAATAGATTTGTTTGCTTGTAGGTAAAAGGAGGTACAAAGTGCTTTCATGCTGGTGTGTGCGTGCCTCACTTAGGGCAAAGGCAGTTTTCACCCTTACATATTATAGCCAAGTTTGTTTTTCTAATATCACCAAATGCTTAGAACTATATTACATTTCATCTAGATAGAAAAAAAATGACAAAATGCATTATTCAGTTTTCTAGTTTCCTGATATGGCCACTCCTGCCACTCATCGCCCCTCACACTCACCCTGCCTCCCCAACCAGCCTCCAGAATGTTTCAATTTAAAAGTCTATCTCAGGATGTCAGCAATGGTACAAATCACAAACCACAAATTTACATGATCAATGATCAACTGGAAAGACTTTTTGTACAGTGGCAGCCATTGCAGAGAGTCAGCAGGAGGCATTCTTCTTGCCTCTCACATTTTGTGGCTCAATTCCAACTGCATTCACGGGGGTTATATTAATCAATGAAGGGCACCCAGGGGGCTTACAGTAGCTATCGTAGCAGGGGTTAAGCAAGCTCCTGCCAACCTTATCTGCACCACCAAAGGCACTCGCCACAAAAGAGGGAAATGGTTCCGCCAGCCTAATTCCTTCAAAAGCAGCCCAAACAGGAACCAAGACCAAATAAATTGCTGCAGTCCTACAACATACATCACTCCCAACACATGCATGCGCATTTACCAATATATCTTCCCACAACAGCATGCAATTGAAATGTATAATGACTTACAACACATGTACCTGCATAATATACTTGAAGATATAATTGCAATGTTTAAAATAGGACAATAAGCAGGATTGCAACCCAAGCATATTGCTCCAGCTCTCAGATCAAGGGCAAAATCTACCTTACAGTGCCACTGCTATTTTTAACATCCAGCTGTCATGAATAGGAATATTATCCTCAGGATGTTTAAGAGGAGACTATAAAAGATCAGGTTTGAAATGGCTGGTGAAATCTGTGAATGTGTGAGAAAAAATTCACTCTTGAAATTCAGACTGCATCCCTTTTGAAGAAACTTTTACAGAGATCAACACCACAAAAGGATAGTTAACAAAATGCTTTCCAACCTACTTCAGGATTTCATTGCATTTTTCCACTACCTTAGGTCTCCTTTGGCCACACTCTAGTTCAGAGGACAGATTTTATTTTTTGAAAATTATACTTTATTCATAAAATATCTGGAAGAGCATTCCAAAACATTTCAAAAGCACCATCACAAAAGTACACAGATAACCCACTCCTAGATGTTCTACCTTAAACAAGTCTGAGGGTGGATCGAAAGATGTCTTTTTCACAGATTTTCCCATGCACACCCTGGTTGTTTTGCTTTACAGCTGTGCTCAACGGTACAGTTCAGATCAGGAACTCAAAGTGGACAAATTTTACCAATACTTTGATAAATGTTCATAAGAGAACATTGGCGCAGGACAGTCATGTAAGTAGGCTGATCTAAGAAAAGTTTATTTTACATGATACAGGTCTTGTAAACTTGGTAGTGTTCTCCAATCGCCCTGAAGGCAACCCATGTTATTTTATGGACTTTGCTTATAGTCATTCTGTGTGGGTAAAACTCACATAGAGTCAGTGCCATGAACTTTGATACAGTTCAAGAATAAAATGAGCAAGATACGTCGTGTAGCTTGGAAAGGAAGATCAAAAGCATTGGTTATTATTCAGATCAGCTTTCAAACCAGCATTTATTATTCCTGTTCCACTTCAGATTTTGCACATATTTTTCGCAGACTGTTATATTTATAAAGAAACATTTTAGTCTGTCATGCTTCCAGAAGTAAAAACAATCTTTTGTCTTCCTCTAGCTGGAAATTACAACAGATCTGAAATGTTACATTTTTATTTATAGCAGGGCTGTTTGATTCTCAAAAGATGTATGCCCTAGCTTGTAAAGGGAACACTTCTAGATCTTGAACTGAAAGGGACCGCAGCTGTAATAACAGTCAGTGAAGCACAGACTTACTATATCATGTCATTTGATGGCTTTTAATAATTTGCATTACATTTTATGGGCACCTGTAGGGGAACAATCCATATCAGGCAATAAACCTGTCCTCAGTCATGTAGATTAAACATGAAGATTCAACTTCCCAGGAATGCTTATGAACAGGATCAAAATAATCAGGAATTTTCACTGGTAACCCTTTCTAATTCAGACTGTACAAATATGAGCAGTATACTGAATGCTTTCATGCTTTGGGGCTACATGAGAAGGGAAGCCACAGGGAACTCTCTACTAGCAATAAGATAAATAAAAGCAGCAACTTAGTGCTCCATTGCTCAGATATGTCAGTGTTCATTGGGGTTAGGGAGAAAGTCTAACTGATGCAGCTCAGCTCCAGCACATACTGGGCCAATAGTTTTTTTTTAACAAAGAGATTACATATAGGATTACATAGGATATACAGCTCAGAAACAGGCCATTGGGCCCAACCAGTCCATTCTGGTGTTTATGCTCCACTTGAGCCTCTTCCTTCCCATGTTTTCTCATCTAAATTTACCATCATAACCATTCTCCCTCTATGTTTGTCCAGCTTCCCCTTAAATATATCTATATTATTCATTTCAACCACTCCCTGTGGTAGCGAGTTCTACATTGTTACTGCTCTTTGAGTAAGAAAGTTTTTTTTTAATTCCCTATTGGATTTCTTATGTTGATGGCCCCTAGTTATGCTATTCCCCACAAGAGGAAACATTTTCTCTGTATCCACTACACACCTTGCTGGCAAAATAAATAAGACTAGTAAGGATTGGGATCCAACCCTGAACAATGATGAGCCAATGCAGGGCAGACATCTTGCTCTGCCCAACCAGGTTGAATTCTGGAAATTAAAATAGAGATACAATTGAAGAAAACCTTTTCTTACTCTTTGTCAGTGTATCTACAGGTAATCCACAAATTCCATTATATCAATACGGTCTCTTGGAAACACAATGCAATTGACTTGTACAGTGCCTATGCTATAAGTTAGGGCTCACCATCGCCTTCTCAAGGGCAATTAAGATGGGCAATAAATGCTGGTCCTGCCAGCGGTGCTCACATCCCAAGATCAAATTTTAAAAATTTTGAATGAAGCATTTTTAAACAATAAAAAATATGGAAGTTTGCATTTGGATAAGCAGCAGTATGGTGTTGGTGATTGATGATGGAGTGATTTTAGTTTCAGCACACAGTCAGTCAAGACTGTGAGCTAGATATTCCAAGGGATCTACTGTGCTATTATCAGCTAACTTTGGGTCTAATTCTGCAGGATGGAACTGGCCTCACTTGCTTCTTCCCTCTCTCGCACTCCAAGGTGGAGAGCTTTTTCTAAATGAATCACAGAATTGTTACAATGCAGGAGATGGCCATTCAGCCCATCCTGTCTATGCCAGCTCTCCAAATGAGCATTATGACTTATTACCATTCTCCTGCCTTTTCCCTGTATCCTTGAACATTGTTTCTATTTAAATAATCATCTAATTCCCTCTTGAATGCCTCGATTGAACTTGTCTCCACCACACTTCTAGGCAGTGCATTCGAGACTCAAACCACTAGCTATGTGAAAAAGTTTTTTCTCACATCACATTTGTTTCTTTTGCAAACCACTTTTAAATCTGTGCCCTCTCCTTCTTGATTCTTTTACAAGCAGGAACCGTCTCTCCCTATCTACCCTATCCAGCCCCCTCTTGATTTTGAACATCTCTATCAAATCTCCTCTTAGATTTCTCCTCTCCAAGGAGAACAGTCCCAACCTCTCCAATCTATCTTTATAACTGATTTGGCTGAGACCTATGAAGACCCACCCACTGAAGAGTATCAAGGTGGAATGGCAGTTGCGCTAAATTTAGGTTGACTCTGAAACACTAAACCACCTAGACTACATTCCATTTTCCTACAACTGAGCATATGCCATCTCCAGCAGGAGTTTACATACAACACCACTAACTCAGCTCCACATTCTCTGTCACCTTTCAAGTGAAGAGTTAAGTCAAATCCCTGCTTGCTCTCTCAGGTGGGCACAAAAGATCCCATGGCACTTTTTTCAAAACAGAACATGCGAATTAATGCCAAGTTGGAATTTTCTGGTCCCACCAGTGGTGGGAATCAACGTGGATGGGACTGCAGATTTTGGAGACAGTCAAAAGTCCATTGACCTTGGGCAGGAATTTCCAGTCCCGCTGCGGGCAGGACCAGGAAATCCTACCACCCCCCCACCAGTGTCCCAGCCAATCCTGATTCCTAAATCTACATCACTAAAAAAAAAGATTACCTGGTCTTTATCACATTGCTGTTTCTGGGACCTTGCAGTGTGCAAATTGGCTGTTGTGTTTCCTACATTACAAACAGCGATAGCAATTCAAAAGTACTTAATTGGCTATAAAGCATTTTGGGATGACATGAGGTTGTGAAAGGTTAGATGCGAAAACCCAAACACAGAAGCGTGGATTTCGCAGTGAAATCCACCTGGCTAAGTTCAGATGGCCATGTGGATTGACTGCTTCCTCATGGCCAATCTTGTCGAAAGGCCCAGGACCAGACATCATTGTGCATTCCGTGCAATTTTCACATATTCATTGGCTGAGTGCTGGAAGCTCACAGTGAAGGGTGGGTGATCCTATTTTCTTTATTGCCCTCCACGCTAAAGTGAAAGGTTGTTCTGTGAAATTTAAAAAAATAAAGAAGTGCTTGGGAATGGAAAGTGACAGGATTTTATCCTGCCATGGAATTATGTGAATGCAGCATTAGTTTTATGTCTTGAGTCTATGAGCTCACCAGTCGAGTAAACTCGAACTGCACGCCTTCATTTTCACTTGTTAGTTGATGTTCGCTATCAATAATGGAGAGAGACTGACATTAGAAGAAACTGTGATTGTTTATTACAACAGAAGGAAGTGCATTAAATCCTTGCGTGTTCCCACAAACACCTCCAGCTCTAGGCTTACAGGTTACCAGTAGCCCGCACTATACAGTGATTGGTCAATACTGTCACATGGTTAGTCCACTTTCATTTTCTTAAGGGTACATGGTACTCCACTTTACCACAATTATAGGTACTTGTATTTGCAATGTTAATAAAGACTGGATGCTGGATAGAAAATGAAACGGCAGTGACTCTTTGGTAAACACATGCAATGCAAGAGACACTTATATAACTTAAAATGTTGCTGTCTTCAGCAATTACTGCCCAGAAATAAGTGAGGGGAAGGGGAATTTGTACAGCTATATATAGTTGCAAAAAGAGTGCAAGAAAGGTGATTGAGTTTAAAATCACAGGACTACTAAGCAATTAAATTAAAGCATTTTGATTGTAACAATGCTCAACTTGTTTCAATTACTTAAAAATGCATTTTGTGTGTGTAAAATTTGAGATGGGGAAATTCACTCTAAAAGAACGTGAATTGGCTGTAAAGTCAATGGAGAGCAAGCTACAATAAATTTCTTATGTAAAGTTTACCCTGATTACAGGATGACAAATGAAATACACTGATTAAAGAAGCAATGATGCACATAATCAAGCTTCCCATTTCATATGAGCTAAAGGAAAGGGGTTTAAAGATGCACATTATTTCTACACTCCTGAATGAACTCTTACTGTTCAGTCGATAGTACCCTTGAAGTGCTGACACAGGTAATAAAACAAAAAGCAGGGTTTCTTCATTAGTATCCAAGGGCAGCCTCCAGAACACCCTGGCAAGAAATAGCTGGCAGAGTTGTTGACCTGAGTCAGTGACTTAGACTTAAGCCTGACTTGAAACACACTGGTCTTGACTTATAACTTGACTTGGGAAAAAATGGCTTGTGACTTGACTTTGACAAAATTGACTTTGCGACTTTCCTTAGTTTTTAAAAAAAATGTATATTTTTAAAATCCCGGCACGATACAGCTGACTGACATTTCAACACAAACCATCGTGCATGGAATCCAGCATAGGTTTTGGTTCCCTCCTGCCTGACCCCACCCATTGCTACCACTGATTGACTGCTTTGGAGGCAGGACTTTCAGATCCACAGCAGTGATTGGCCAAGCAGCTTGCCAGTCACAGTTTAAGCGCCAGGTTCCCTGTTCTCCCTTTTCTCACTGACATGTGTGAGGAGAGTCTGTTTGTTGGCATCAGTGGAAACACCCACAGGTGGAGGACCCAACCCCAACTAGTGAGTTAAATAAAGAGTTTTGGCCTGGTTCTCATCAGCACGTGCTACGCACTCTGGACACAAAAGCTTCCCATGGTCACCTCTGACCTGACCCGTCCTAGGATTATTATTGCTCAGTTAGCAGACAGAACAAAGTAAAGGCTTCTTCAAGTTTCATGTTATAAATAGACTGGTTTGCATTTTAATCCCTATCAGATTTGCAGAGCAGAGTGAAGTAAATAAAAAGAGTCAGAGGACATGTTACTGACTTTCACTTTAATAAAATGACTTGACGAGAAAAATTGACCTGTCCATGCTCTCTACAAAAACATATCTACCTGGCTGCAACTGTGAAAGCAGGTGACAGACCTGATGGACGGGGCCACCCTAATGCCAGCCAGAAGATTCCGGCATGAAGTATTTTCCAAGGTATGATGCCACAAAGCATGCCCTCAAAATCTGCTACCCTTGTAGTAGTTACTACTCCAAAGCTCTCATATAGCCTTGCATCTACTGGTGCTTGTCACGCATGCACAATACATCGAATGGTACAATACAGGATATTATTTCCAGAAGAAAGTGAAGTCTTCACATAACAAATCCTTGTAACGCACCCTAGCTGCATGATATAAATCAGAGTAATGATGGATAAACTAGGCAACCATGTTATGTTACTGCTGTCACTCAAAGGGAAAGGAGATGAGTACAGGTCCTGCTGAACAGATAATGGACCTCTTGCTTAAAGCAGCTGTAAGCAACAAATTGGCTACAACAATGCATATTTTATAACCCCTTTAACACAATAAAAGGTCCTTCACAGGAGTGTTTTCAAATAACATTTAACTCCAAGCATATGGAGATATTGGGACAGAAATAGGTAAGTTTTGAGGAAAGTCTTAAAAGACAAAAGAGAGGCAGAGAGGTTTAAGGAAAGAATTCCAGAGCTAAGGTCCTCACCAGCTGAATGTACAACTGCCAATAGGGGAGAAATTAAAATTGGGAATAAGCAAGAGTTCAGAACTGGAGGAACATACTTACCTTGGAGGTTTGTGGGTTTGAAGGAGATTACAGAGATAGGGAGTGGCAAGGCTACGGAGGGATTCGTAAAAAAGCATGAGAATTTTAAAACCAAACCTTTGTTCAACCAGGAGTCAATGAGCACAGGAAAGAAGGCTGATTGGCATTGATTTGAGTTACCATAGACAGCAGTGTTTTGGATGAGCTTATGCTTGAGGGTCGAAGTTGCGAGTGTGGTTAGGAGTGCATTGGAATAACATGGCCAGAGTTTTATGTTGAATGAGTGGGCACGCACCTGACTGAAATTATGTGAAATAGCAGGAGAAAAAGTCAGATGCACGTCCCAATATCTTCCCACTTGAGCGCAAAATTATGATCGGTGGGTGCGCATGGGAGTCGGAATTGCGCCCCCTGACAATTAAGTGGGCAATTAAGCCCATTAAGGAGGCAATTATTAGAGATTTTACGTGGCCTGTGCACTTTTACGGTTGGTGGAAGGGCCAATCGGCCTGGCGGCCTTCACGTTTTTGCTTCATATTTGATCCAGTGCAGAATAAAATGTCCAGGATGAAATAAAATAAAAAGATTTTTGAGGGCTGAGGTGTTATGAGTTCTGCTGTCAGTTGCTTGAATTTGCAAAGAGAGAGAGAGAGTTTGCAGCATTTTTTTTGCAAATTTCTTTGGAACAATACAGCAGCTCCTTGAGGTAGCTCCTCAGCAGTTGGCAGCCTTCAGGGAGCTTGTTGGACACATCCACCCACACCCTCACTTCTCACAGTGCCCGCCCTTTTCCACCTACACCCCCCCACCCCCCACCACCAGGCAACGCTGAGCCTCTCTCAGCACACATTTCACGTTGGTCACCAGTTAATTGGCCAGCCATCGTTTGGGGTCCGATTGTGGCCGATGCAGAAATCACTGCTGCTTCTGGGCCCACTGATCAAACGCACCTGACAAGTGCAAAATTCAGGCCTATGTCTAGAGGCAACAAAGGCATAGATAAATGTTTCAGCAGCAGATGAGTTGAGGCAGGAGTGGAGTTGGCTAAAGTTATGGAGGTGGAAATAAGCAGTCTTAGTGATTGAATGGATATATGGTCGGAAGCTGGTCTCTGGTTAAAATATGACACCAAGGTTGCATGTAGCCTGACTTAACCAGTCAGCAGGAGGGTTAGAGTCGGTGGTTAGGGAAAGGAGTTTGTGATGGGTCATCCTAATGTTTATTTGGAGGAAATTTCTGCTCATCCAATACTGGATGTTGGACAAGCAGACTGACAATTGCAGTAGATCCCTATACAAGTTTGGAAAGGGGTGGAGCAATAGCAGTTGAGGGAAGAGATTCATGGTACACTGTAAGTATCTTTATAGTTTATGGCACAAGTTTGTCTCTGTGCTGATTTGGAGCTCTCAAGTTTGGATTCTCTGCCAGGTAAGTTTGTGCGACCTAAATGTGGTTGATGGCGTAATAACAGGCGCAGGCAGGTTGGCTCTGGTGTCATCTGATTTTTTTATTGTGTTCTATTTCATTTTCTACCACTTAAAGCACTCAAAGCTGTGTTTGGTGGGATTTATTTCATCCACAGCAAAGTCCATCTTCATTGGCCCTTCAAGGCTATGGGGTGAAATTGGACATGGCAGGAACATAAAACATGTGATATGGTGTCGGCCAGTCACACAGTGGCCTGATTTTTTCCCACATTGGGCGGGCTCGGGGGGAGCGGGTGGGGGTGATTGTGGACTGCCGCCCGCAATCGGCTCCGCACCGCCATTTTACGTGGGTGGGTCAATTAACGCCCACCCTGCGTAATACATGAGCGGTAGTCGTGCTCCCTGTGCGGGCAGGGGAGGAGGGAAAGTCAGGGCCAGCGTATGCGCACGAAAGAGTGCTTCAACCTCCCTGAGGCACGGAGCTGCCTCAGAGAGATTGAAGGTTTTTGAATTAAATAAATAAATGGAATAAAAATGTAATGAAACATGAACATGATTGTGTCACATAAGATGGGACATGTTTTTATATTTCAGAAATTTTTAAAATTCTATTTGTTAAAGCTTTAGGAAACCTCATCCTGCTTGTGGGTGAGGTTTCCTAAAAAATGTAAAGGCCGCTTGGCCTTTCCTCCTGCCCACCATCCATTAGGTTGGGTGGGCAGTGCAAGTTTAAATTAATTAGTTCCTTGATGGCCTTAATTATCGGCGGGCATGCAGCCAACTCTGGCATGCTCCCGCTGATCGAAACATCGCAAGACAGCGCGATGATGCCGGGACGCACGCCTGACATCATCGCACGTCATTTTACGTGCCGGCATGTGGATCCCGCCCCTACACGCCAACTGAAAAATCTGGCCATTATCTGCCCAATCAATATTACTTCCTTTGATTTGAATGGGACTGAATATTAGGTATGTTTTAGCAGTCAGCAAACACAATTCGGCCTGTTTCGCATTCTCGACAAGCTCAATTTCACCTCCTATGTTTCCCTTATGCAATAAATTATTTTGCCTTAAATGCCGACTTTGAATGTTAATGCTGGGTGAGGCTTCTGCCCAAAATTTAGAAACATTCAGCACTTAATGCCAGTGCGCTCATTTGTATGCACTGAGTATTCATGACTAAACTCTCAGGCATTTTGTACAAAAGCACTATATGCTGAAATTGAAAATTGGGTTCTAGAGGCAACAACGACAATTTTGATTAAAGTTGCTGCAATTTGCAACAAACAACAATGTTCTTCAAGCTTTTCTGTTAGAGACTCAGCAGAAGTTCTCCCACAGTCACCAGAATCAAAGTCAATAGATACTTGCCTTCAGCAAACTTGTCTTTAGTTGCAACAGATTATTAACAAATTAGCTACAATGTGAAGTAAAGTCATTTCAGAAGATGGGCAACAGTACCAATCCCACACTAGGCATTAAAAAGAATTAGGTACTAAAAATTGTCAGACCGAACATGAATACATCCCTGTAAAATAAGCTACAAGCACGTGTGTTTTACAAGGCAGCAACACATTGAGGAGTTTAAATGATATAAAGCACAAGGGTCTGAGGAAAATTTCATCTGTTCCCTGAGACATGTTAAATCCCAGTGCAACGCTATATTATCTCATAAATAATAGTTAATGGAGGCAGTTTAAATCCTACAAAAATGTTGGTATGAATACAAAACAAAAAAAAATCTGTCTTAAACTTACATCAACCTTTTCAGTAAGATTAACAGGAAGATTTTCACACTTTCATTTTATTTCACTGAATGCTAGAGGACAGCGGGATGCAGCCAGGCTACCTGGTAGCATATAGCAGCTGTTCAAAGATTTTGAAAACTCATAACTCACAAATATCACAAGTAGAATTGTGTCGTGACAATCTGCACCACTTACTCTGAGGGCAGGTGATCATAGAACACTATGCCTGTCTCTTCTTGTGATATTATTCAATATTGATCGCTTGGTGAGCATCCAACAATTTTCTTTACAATACTGTTTCATATAGATTGGCATTATTCAAGCATAAGTTACTCCTATCCAGAATACCTAGAGCAGAAAAATGTCCTATGAAATATACTAAAATAATAAGTAGCGATCCCATTATTTCCTCTAGAACTGGTAATTCTTTAGGAGGTTTAATGCTGACCTGTGATTTTTATTTTGTCTCATAATCCATTGCTATCCTTGTGCCAAGTTTTCAACATAATATTTGGGCGGGGACTAATTGGACCTCTGCCTCCTTAAGCATTTCTATAAATTAACTGTGGAGCACCCTGTTCTGCTGCCAATCATCTAAACAATAACGGACAACGAGGAATGCAGTAACTGGTAATTGAAGATGTTGAGCCTGATTGAAGAGGAGACCTAGGGTCTTACCTGTCAATCAATGTGCCTTTCCCCAATTATACCTTACTGTTCCATTTAATGCCTATTATTGCTAATTAACCACATCCTAAAGGTATTTTGATTTTCAGTTCGACATTTTATTTTAGTATTTTCTCATTTTTTCCATGCTGCATGTTTATATGATGGTGGCATCTTTCAGTCTTTGACCCACACATTTAGGATCTCTCTGACTGTCTCATAAGCGTGAACCTGTTCTTTCTAAATCCACTTAGAGTTTGGCTACACCTGCTGCACACACAAGACAGAGCCTTCCACCAGGACTTGACCACAAATTTAGATTGACAGTGAAGTGCAGTACTGAGGGAGTGCCACACTGTCAGAGGTGCTGTTTTTCAGGTAGGATATTAAATTGAGGCCCCGTCTACCTTTTCAGTAGGACACAGAAAGTTGCAAATGCTGCAGCCTAACTTCGGCCAGATGAGCCGAGTAGATGATCCAGTCCAGCCTCCTCCTGACGTCCTCAGCATCACAGATGCTAGCCTTCAGCCAATTCAACTCAATCCACATGATATAGAGAGATGGCTGAAGGCACGGATACTGCAAAGGCTATGGGCTCTGGGAACACCTCGGCAAAAGTGCTGAAGATTGTGTTCCAGAGCTAGCTGTGCCCCTAGCCAACCTATTCCAGTACAGCTACAACACTGCTATTTACCTGAGCATGTGGAAAATTGTCCAGGTATGTCCTGTCCACAAAAAGCAGGACAAACCTACCGGGCCAATTACCATCCCATCAGCCTCCTCTTGATCATCAGCAAAGTGATGGAAGGGGTAGTTGGCAGTCTATCAAGAGACACTTACACAGCAATAACCTGCTCAGCTTGGGTTCCACCAGGTTCACTCTTTTCCTGACTGCGTAACAGCTTTAGTCCAAATATGGACAAAAGAACTGAACTCAAGAGGGAAGGTGAGAGTGATTACCTTTGACACCTTGACCAAATGTGGCATCATGGAGCGTAACTGATGTCAATGGGAATCAGGAGGAAAGCTCTCCACTGGTTGGAGACACGCCTAGCACAAAGGAAAATAATTATCGTTGTTGGAGGCCAATCATCTCAGTCCCAGGACATCACTGCAGGAGTTCCTCAGGGTAGTGTCCTAGGCCCAACCATCTTCAGCTGGGGGTAGATGATAGTGTAGTGGTAATGTTACTGAACTAGTAATCCAGAGGCCCAGGCTAATGCTTTAGGGAAATGGATTCAAATCCCACCTGGCAGCTGGTGGAATTTAATTTCAATTAATAAATCTGGCATTGAAAACTAGTCTCAGTGATTGTACCATGAAACTTTCATTGATTGTTGTAAAAGCCCATTTGGTTCAATAATAACCATTAGGGAAGAAAATCTGCCATCCTTACCAGATCTGGCCTACATGTGACTCCAGACCCACAGCAATGTGGTTGATTCTTAACTGTCCTCTGAAATGGCCTAGCAAGACACTCAGTCCCAGGGCAATTAGGGATGGGCAACAAACGCTGGGCTTGCCAGCGATACCCAAATTCTATGAAAGAATACATTTTTTAAAAGCTGCTTCATCAAGACCTTCCCTCCAACATAATGTCAGAAGTGGGGATGTTCGTTGATGATTGCACAATGTTCAGTACCATTTGCAGCTTCCCAGAGACTGAAGCAGTCCATGCAACAAGACATGGATAACATTCAGGCTTGGGCTGACAAGTGGCAAGTAATATTCGCATCACTCATGTGCCAAGCAATGATCACCTTCAACAAGAGAGAATCTAACTATCTTCCTTGACATTGAATGGTATCACTGAATCCCCCATTATCAATATCCTGGGGAACACTATTGACTAGAAACTGAACTGGACCAGCCATATAAATACTGTGGTTACAAGAGCAGATCAGAGGTTGCGAATTCTGCAGTGACTAACCGACCTTCTGACTCCCCAAAGTCTGTCCACCATTTACAAGGCACAAGTCAGGAGTAAGTGGAATACTCTCCACTTGCCTGGGTGAGTACAGCTCCAACATCTTAAACATTCAATCCCTCCACCACCAATGCACATTGATAGCAGTGTGCACTGCCTAGAAGGTGCACTACAGCAGCACACCTGGGCTACCTCAACAGCCCGTGATCTCTACCAACTAGAAGGACAAGGGCAGCAGATGCATGGGAACACTACCACTTTCAAGTTTCCCTCCAAGTCACACATCTATCCTGACTTGGAACTATATCGCCATTACTTCACTGTCACGGGTCAAAATCCTGAAACTCCCTTCCTGACAGTACTATGGGTGTATCTACACCAGATGGACTGCAGTAGTTCATGAAGGCAGCTCACCACCACCTTCTCAAGAACAATGAGGGATGGGAAACAAATGTTGGCACTGCCAGCGACGTCCACATCCCATGAAAGAATAAAAAAAAGATACTGATCAAGGGCTTCCAGCCAACACGGGAGGAAACCTATCCAAGTTAAACAATTGCTGTTTTTGTGCAAGTCTTTTAGCACAAACACTATAAATGATTAAAAACAATAAACTTTTCTGTTATTTTCATTTTTGCAAATGTAAATTGATATATGACTTATGCTTTCTATTGTATTATTTTATACTTATTCAATAAACACAGGTTACTTAATATATCCTTGTGAAAATATTATTTTGCTCTTATCCCTTAAGTGAAACTGGTTTTAAGAACTGAAAACACCAGTGTTACAAGTGATGACAGAAATGGATAGCCCAAGCCATCTTTTTCCCTCCACAGTTGTTTAGTAAGTGAGCCATGCAATTATGATACTGAGCCATGCAGACAAGGGAGATTATAAGTTTGATCTCCTTGCTATGATTTCAGCTGAGGCAACATATGGAAATGCTACAATTACTCTCAGTGCTCCGAGGCAAAGCAGGAATAAGTTAGCCAAGATTCCCCCTTATGGGGCAGGGTTTTACGGCGCACTGTGGTCCCCACCACGTCCCACCCCTGAAGCTAAAGAGACGGTGGGCAGCCCACCCTGGTGAAGAACAGCTGCCCCACTGTCATTTAATGGCCAATTGGCCTTTAATACACTGGTGTGGGGATTTCTGCCCCTCAAGGACAGGAATTCCCACTTCAGAGCTGCAGATGGCTGGTAGCTCTGTGGTCCCAGAAGTGCCAGGTGGAAGCGGTAGCCACTGCTAGGATTACAGGCAATTCCCAATGGTGACCATTGCTGGAGCCGGACACCAGGTTAAATTGGGGGGATTTCGCCAGGGTCAGGCTGGCAGGCCCAGCAGAGTGGGTGAGCGGGGTGGGGGGGGGGGGGGGGCGGGTTTGAGAGGCCATGGGTGGAGAAGGGTGTTCTTGGGTGTGGGGGGTTGGGGTGGTGCCTCAGGTAGGTGCATGGTATCCACAAAGGAGATACCCGGCCTTGCCTGACACCAGTCCTTGCAGCTAAAGGTTCCGGGCTACCCACTTGACATGAGCCTCCCCCTGCCATGAGTAAAATAGCAGCAGAAGCAGGATGAGGCCTTCAGTTGGCCACTGCTATGACATAGCTCATGTTTGAAGTGTCATGATAGAACAGAGACTAGACTTACTCCAGAGGTATGGCCAGTTGGATGAGGGACTGGAGAGTTGCCAGTTCTCAGTAGCCAATATGAATCAGCATGTACAGGAGAAAATACAGGGAAAGGATGCCAAAAAGGTAAATAAACAGAATGTAACTATCATTGGAGATGGAGGCTCTTACTCTTTTGCATTTCTTATTTATGTTTCTTCCTTTTAAAGCTGGAAACAAAAACACAGCACTAAGGTACTGTCAGGTAATAACCATTGATTAGTGTTTATGATTAATACTAATACTTCTTTGTTTTGTCCCACTTGTATCTATTTTTGAGTTCAATAAATGCTCATGATATTACTGGAGTGCTAGCTTCACTATGTCACTGAGGCTAAATGTTAAACGCTGGAATAATGGCAAGACAAATACAGTCAGAAAACCAGTGGCTGATTCAGGAACAACTGTGTTAATATCCTTATTATAGTTGCATTACCAACATTGTATTAGCCTAACAGAAGGGCTGAGTTACTTTGCCAGGTCAAGCCACTGTGAAGGATGGGAGTTATATGGCTCTGCACATCTTCACTCATGTCATCCTACAGGCCACAGTGTGCAACATTAGTCAGTTAGCTCTGCTCAGCCAGAAGTAAACTGAGTGGTCGCACAAATCGCATGGTGAAATGTGAAGACAAGTCAGTAAATACATGAGAATTGTGTCCTGTGTATGACAATCAGCATGAAGAAAGGGGGTTGGGGGGCAGGGTCATGGGTCTGGCATCTTCCGTGCACCCTCCAAACCATTGTGACTCTGACATAAATGCAGAGAGCAATCTTGTTCTATCTCCTACAACCTTTCTTTTCAATCCATTTAAAGAAATAAACCGGCATTGCCAGGCTTAGACTAAGAACAATCCAATCCAACCAATCGATCTGCCTGTCCCAGAAAAATTAATGTATACACAACAGCTTGCAACAGGCACGCCTCCTTATGCTTTATGGAGGCAATCGTTTTGAGGTTGGGTCAATATAGAATTATGTTGCATTTGGTAGGATGGTATAGACATAATTGATATTTTGGGACTGGTACTGGCCCTAAATTGCAAGATAATTAGGGCATCAAAGTTTCCTCACATCCATTGAGCTTAGAAGCCCTGCTAAGTCAATATCCAATAATGCCATTAACACATTGTTTAAAATAACATATTTGTAAACTCAGTCAAAATCTACATGTTCATAGAACCATACAGCACAGGAGGAGGCCATTTAGCTCATTTCAACTCTTATTAGTCCCACTCACCCTCATCTTTCCTCATTGCCTTGCAGATATTCCCCTGTTAAGTAAATATCCAATTCCCTTTTGAAAGTTATCATTGAATCTGCTTCCATCCCCAACTTTCAGGCAATACATTCCAGGTCGTAACAACTCAATGTGTAAAAATAAACTCTCTTCATCGGCCCCCACCCCAGTTCTTTTGCCAATTACCTTAACTCGTCATTAAAAACAGTTTCTCCTTGGGTACTGTTTCAAAATCCCTCAACGTGTTGTCCTTTTGACTTTTCAATTAAGGATTAAAGCCAGTGACCTACCTGCCTGATTGGTGGTGATGGAGACTGCAGCAAACTGCCGCGGCACCGAGCTCATTCCGGACACCCCGTTCACGGCCTCAATCTCAAAGGTGTAGTTGGTGTGCGCAAGCAAGTCGACCACCGTCACCGTGGTGTTGGCCAGGCCCGTCTGCCGAGGCAGGAACTGAACGTTGCTCATGCACGGCTCGCACTGTCTCGGGCCGCTGGTGCACTTCTTACAGATGACGCTGAATGTGACGTCCTTGCGGCCTCCTGCATCGGTCGGCCAGCTCCAGTCCAAAATAACCGATGTCTCGTTGATGTTGGAAAACACGTTCCTCGGGATGGAAGGAGGTCCTGGGACCAAAGGGGGCAAGGAAGGGAATGAAAGGCAAGAGAAATGTTACTGCAGCTCAGCCATTGTTCTACAACAAAGCCATTTTGTTTGAAGCTTTGGGCTGGGAGCAGTGGGGAGCCTGTAAACCATGTGACTCTTCAGACCGCAATAATATTTTAATTAAATTTGGCTTAGCATAATTTCAGCTTAATCCTTTGAGCCCTCAGCCTTGCTGAAAAAAAACGTAACTGATGCCCGACTTTATTACCAGAAGAAAATACAACACACGAAAGAGATTTATATTCACACTTCATTTTAAAGTGAAATGAACTATTAATCCTTCTCCAATGAATTGTTAGTATCAGAAGCCCAATAGATCAATGATTAGCCGACTGAATTATGAAGTATGCAGAAACTTTATTGAATTTTTTTCAACTAATATTTCTGATTTCTATTATGTTTGCAAGACGAGATTACAAACCGTTATCCAATAATGCCTCAGGGCTTATTTTACTTTGATGTCTGACAAGTCAGGTTTTGGGATCAGTTGCTCTAGAAGCATTGGTACAAAGCTGCTGCATTTCTTGTGCCCCTCAGTCCCATTAAATCATGTCACTCTGCTGGCTCTGCACCACCATGCTTAAAGAGACTTTATACTTTGCCTACATGCAGTTTGGGACAGATAAATTCAATCAGTTAGCAAGTAACCAGCATGATTCACCTCGCATTTCATGTGTTTAAGAGTTCACCTGAAGTACTCCACAGAGTGTTTTCAATTTTCCTTTTGATGGTAGTTGTATCTTTGGAGTTGAAACTATGCTGAACGATATTAGGAACACATGTACCAACATATCTGTATAAAATTTCTGTCTTCTATTTTAATGAAATTCTGAAATGGGTTAGCGCTTCAGTAAACAGTAGATAGAGAAAACACAAGAAACAGGAGCATGGAACAGGCCATACAGACCCTCAAGCTTGCTCCACCATTTAATAAGAATATGGCTGATCCTTGCCCTTAACTTCACTTTCCTGCCTGAATCCCATATCTCTTGATTCCTTTAGAGTCCAAAAATCTATCAATCTCAGCCTTGAATATATTCAATGACTGAGCATCCTCTGGGGGTAGAAAATTCCAAAGACTGACAATGCTCTGAGTGAAGGAGTTTCTCTTCATCTTAGACTGAAATGGCCATCCCCTTATCTTAAGACTCTAGACTCCATAGCCAGGGGAAATATTTCCTCAGCACCTATGCTGTCAAGCAGTAAAGCCCTTTTTAGGGGGATATAAAATATGACATTGACTAAATATTACTGGATGTGAACTATTAGGTACTAATGTGTTCTGTTTAGGTTAACATTCATGATAACAGGATTAAATATACAGTCTGCTACAAAAGAGTAACACACAGTGAGGAATTCAATTTACATCATAACCCATTATAACTAGCAGGGTTCAATTTATGGGACATCTGTCATGTTACAGTTGTCTTTGGTCATGCCCTGTTGTTACACAAACCAATACATAAAGAAGATTTGATAGGTTTATCGGTGTGTTAATGCCTTGGCTCACATTCCTAGATATTTTTCTTTCTTTAGTTGGTGGATTTCTCAGCCTGTAGGTTTGATTTCCCAGGCTAGGGCATACCAGAGAGATTCTTGGGCTAGTTCGAGTCACTCCAGAATACTCCCCATCACTGATGCCATCAGAAGTAAGAACCCTCTCGAGATTCTCTATGCCAGAAGCAAGATTTGCTCTAAAATTGCAAAATATTCTGCTCAGCTTATATTTTCCTCTATAAAATGCGTAGTTTCACCAAGAAAAGCCCCCTGTAGACTTGCCCATTTAGCAGAACAGACTTCATAGAATTCCATTATGAACTTTGCATGCTGCAATTAAGATCCATACATTTAATGGGGATATAATGAATGGCCATTCAGCAGCACATTATTGCAATGACCATATTTATTTTAATTTGACATCTATAGATGTCGCTTCAATGATTTGGATTATCGTGATTGCAAGGGTTAATGCTGGGTTAGTGAAGTCAGGCGCCATCAGGTCTTATTAGTGTCAGCACCAAGCTTTCCAAGGTCAGCGATAAAGTTCCCTTTATAATGCCTCAATCGCAGAAGAGAGACCCCTTACCATAATACCACAGGCATTTCAACCTTTCACACCATGCATTCCTATGACCTGAAGTTTTCCAACTTCATGCCAAATTTTGTGACAAATTATTTTCAACAGAAGGCTGCATTCACGGGGCTTGGATATGTCAGTCCAAATTCTCAAGTCCAAAAGAGGAAACAAATATTAATTTCAGCAGAAGTGACAAAGGAAGCAAGTGCTGCAAACCTAAGCTAAAGGCAGAAATTGCAGGGCGGGATCTTGTTGCAGCGTCGGGGGGTCTCACCTACTGGCTGGAGAGCAGGCGAGAGATCTGTGCTGCCTCTTTTTGAGAGGGCCCCCCAGGCCACAAGACAACCAGGCAATGGCAAGGCCGGTGGTGGGCCTTCCCCCAAGACCATGGGGGCGGAAATCTCGTCAAGTGAGAGCTACCGGCCAATCAGAGGCCAGCAGCTCTTGTGCTCAGCAGAGCCACTGGGGAGGCTGTGGCTATTCTGCAGGAAGGATAGGCACTGGTTTCCCAGGATCGTAGAGTGGACCGGGCCACAGGTAAGTAACGTGGAGGGGACAGAGTGTTTACATGGTTGGGGGTCGGCGTGAGAGGGGTGCAGGGGGTTTGGCAGGAAGGGAAGGGAGGTGGCTCTTAGTGGGCCCCCTCCCCACTTCCCAACATTCAGTCCCATGATCAGACACTGAGTGCCTTTGATCAAGGGATCCCCCCACCCCGCGCAGCCTCTGGAGGTGGCCAGCTTGCCATATGGTTTTTGCTGCCATATGTGAGGCATAGTAAGACGCCCGCCTGCAGCTGAGTTAACACCAGCGGTGGCAGGATGAGGCCCTTGAGTGGTCATTAATTGGCCACTGAGAGGCCTCAATTAGCAGTGGGGCAGGAAGGCCAACCATAAGCCTTCCCACCCTGAAGTTAATTCTGGTGGAGGTGGGAGGCAGCTAGGTTCAGGAATGCCATCATCCCAAATATCCTTCCTGCCGCCACCATCAGTGAGAGCAGAGAATTCCGGCCACAATATGTGGACGATTGTGGATTTTCAGTGCATCCTGTAGCTGCACATTTGCACTAATTATTGGAAAATTGAGCCTTTGAAGCAACTACCACATTCCACGGCATCAAAGTGGATGAGGGATTTCTTGGTCTTGCTTTACAGAATATGGTGAGCCAACATGGCCCATTCAGGACACAGGAATAGTGTTAAGAAAAGGAGAGAGCACCATCTGCAGAGATAGCAGATAGAAACTGAGCTCAGAGATGCAGACAGCCCCTAGTTCACTGGAACTGTTAAATGGTACATAGCACTGACATGAAGTGAGATGACTGTGACCCAAAGGAAGGTGGCCCTGAACAACACTGGCTCCATGGAGCATAAGACAGGTTCAGAGGCAGGTGGACTACAAAAACAGGTGGAGGGTAGTCGTGGTTTATATTTGGATGAACAGATAGGCATTTTGCAGTCGTGGTATGTTGCCAGGATGAAGGGTGAAGGACGTAGTTGAGAGGGAAAAACTGTAAATATAGAGAGAACATTGAAATTCATGTATCCATGCTAGGATTGGAGACATGGAAATACATTTGAAGCATTGCACGGGGGAGGTTTAAGTAGTCAGACCCAGACTGAACACCCCCCCTCCCCCCACCACCACCCCCTAACCCCAAGGTGGTTCAGTTGCTTCAGATTGCTTCACGGTGACATTGGTCAGCAAAAGAAGTTCCAAAAGGTGCAGCATGGCTTGTGCAGGAAGGAAGGATTCATTCATGGGGCATCAAAATGAATTATAAGGAAAGGATAAACCTGAAAGGACAACCTCCACCCGAACCGAAACAAAATCATTGTCTTTGCAGGGAGGATAACTATAGAAGTGGAGGAACATTTAATCTAACATGGCTGAGGATGGGGAAGTCTAAATTTGAGACTGGGGGAATGCAGGATCAATAAAACTGCTGCAATAGAAGCAAAAGATTCAGTAGAAATAAACAGTGAGGAAAATTATCAGAGGAGAAAGGGAAAGAAAGTGATATGTGCTGAAGTAATAGAAAATAAATGTAAAAGGGGCCATAAAAGAAGAGAAATGAAAAAACCAGGAAAAAGTACAAGGATCAACATTCCAAAATGTTGGAGTCTGGATTGCGTGCTGTGTGTGTAGTTGAACAAAATATTGAAAGCAAATCTGAAGAGTTAGAAATGTTAAGATCTATCGAGGGGCATGATGTAATAGCTTTATTGGAGTGATGGGGAGTTTGGGCAGGTTTAATATTCCTGGCTGTAACATTCTGAAAAGAGATAGGGAAACAATGAAATGGCATTGCAGAGTTAGCAAAGGATTCTATCAATACAGTATAGTGTAAGGAAGTCCTGGGATTATTTGAAGACAGAATCCAAATGAGGGGATTTAAGAAATATAAAGGGAAGTGGGTATAGGGCGCAGGGAGACCAGTCTTGGAATTTGCTCATGACACAAAAGTTGGCACAATGAGGAAAACTGTCATATAATTCATGAAGGCAAAACTAACTTGGTGGCATGGGCAGATGGTTGGAAAAAGCAACTTAATGTAGATAACAGAAGTAATACGCGTTGGGAAGAAAAACAAAGATTAGGAGTATCCACTTAAAGGAAAGCGTATGAAAGTTGTAGATGAGTAGAGGGGCATGCTGGCGCATATACATAATTCTCTGGCCTTCACAAGGGCAATTAGGGATGGGCAACAAATGTTGGCCTAGCCAGCGAAGTCCACGTCCCATGAAAGAATAAAACAAAATATGAGTGTAGGTGTATGGACAAAGCCATGAAAAATATCAACAAGATTCTGGTTTTTATACATAGAGACATAGAATACAAGAGAAAGGAGTAATCATCAATTTCTATGAAATGTAGGTTAGATGACAGAATGCTATGTGCAGCTTTGGGTATTCCTTTATACGAAGGATAAAGATGGAGAATATACAATGTAGATTGACCAGAATGGGAAACTGTAGTTATGGGGAGAAAGTTGAGATAGTGAGCTATTTTCACTGGTGCAAAGAAAACTGAAGGAATTTAGTAAAGATTCTTAAAATCATGAGGGGCTTTAGAGTCCATAGGGAGGAACTGATTCCTTTGTTTGTGGAGTCAACAACAACTATATCGAGTCAGTAACAGTGGGTCATAATTTAAAATCTTCACTAACAGAGCAAGGAGAGATGTTTGGAGTGTTTGACTCAGGATAATTTGTCACAGGGAGTGGCTGAGGTGGAGAATATTCCATCTTTTAAGGGAAAACCAGATAATTATTTGAATCAGAGGAAGACACAGGATTATAGAAAGAGAGAGAGAACTAAGAAACAGCACAAACATAATGGAACAAATACCTTATTTCTGTGCTTTGGTTCTATCAAGTGCTTTAAGACGCTTGCCAGACATGATTAAGCACTAGATAAATAGAAGTCCTTTTTTAACTTGCTTTAAACCTGTTACATCTCTACCTTCCGTTCTGATGAAATATCATCAACCTGAAACATTATCTCTCCACAGATGCCGTCAGAACTGCTGCAAACTTTCAACATGTTCTATTTTTATTTCTTTCTTTTACCATCTACATATGAACATACAAATTAGGAGCAGGAGTACGCCACTCGGCCCCTCGAGCATGCCCCACCATTCATTAAGATTACGACTGATCTGATTGTAACCTCAACTCCACATTCTCGTCTGCCCCCAATAATCTTTCATTTATAAAGATCCATAATCCTCTTAATGCTAAAAATACAATTGCTAGAAAACCATCTCTCATCCAGGAAGCACAATGCGGGTATTGATTACAACATCATGTAATACTGGGATATTGCAGAAGCTGAATGCTTTTCCTATATGGTCACAGCCAGTGCTGGGACAAACAATGCAACAAAGAAACAAAATAAGAGAGAGAAAAAAAGTCATACTCACTAGTGCAAGCCATGGAGATAGGATCTTTGTGTGCCCTGAAGTAATTCCTGTCACAGTCGCAGTACACAGAGCCTTCTTCTTGAGCGTGACTGTGAGGAGGACACTTGGCACACTTAACATTTCCAGCAAAGGCTTTGTAGAACCCAGATTTGCAGGCTGGTGGGGAAAGAAAATGGGTTTAGGTCAATATGACATACTGGGCATGCAAGACCATGTAGTTTGTCTATCACTGACAACACAATTCTTTCTCACAGTGTTTTCCTATTGAGAAATCCATACAGTGGGACAGTGCAAATAGAAGAGAATGAGAAAGTGTAGGGTAGAAACCAACGTTTAAAAAATTACCTGGTCATTATCACATTGTTGTTTGTGGGAGGTCACTGCGCATGAGCTGGCTGTACATTCCTACAGTGACTACAGTTCAAAAAATACATAATTGAGAGAAAAGCGCTTTGAGATGTCTGGTGGTCTTGAAAGCTACTATATAAGTGCAAGTCTTGTTTGAAATTCAGATACTGAATATGATGGAGGCAAACTTGATTTTTACAGAAGGAAAAACTGAGCAAGGTGAGATGTCCCAGAGTCAAGCTTAGAGTTCAGACCAACATGTTAAGTTTTGGTCAACATTTGGTTTGAGTTCTTCCATATTGGAGCTCATGCTGAAACAAGTGAAAATATTTGTTTCAGCAAGTTATTTGATTCAACGGTTGTAATAGTACGGCTCCAAGATAGAGGCTATGAAATTTCTGTGGGGGTTTTCCTGGTCTCTTGCTGTTTCATTGGGTCGGGGCAATTGGGGGTGGGGGGGTGCGGGGTAGTGGTAGTGATGATGATGAGTTAGTTTTGTCTATCTCCCACTGGCGTTACAGTGGGAGACAGGAAAACACCTGTAGAGTCCTGGGCTATAAGGTATAGAATAAAATTTTGATGCACTGTGCATCCCCATGTAGCAATCACCTTTTCGTATGTCGACCATTGTGCTTACACTGGAAAATGGCTTAGTGGACCAACAAAATGAGGAAAAGGTAGCCCACCTTCTGGCTTCCAAGACCTGCCCCATTGAGAGCGATCCTTGAAATGGGTGGCCAGCACTCTTGCTTTGTTCAGTTATTTAAATCAGGATCTTGTAAGTGCAATTTTCATGTAATAATGGATGCTGACTGTATGGCATGCCCTGCCCTGCCCATTGGTCCCTATCATTGGAGCACCCTCATCAAGATCTTCTTAAACCGATCACTGTAGGATGCTCCACAAAATAAAATGTTCTTTCATTTTTGTGGGGTCAAGTGTGAAAATGATTTTTTTTTTAAAAATATTTTTGGGGAATATTGTGTTATTCTTTGAAGAAGGCTGTGTGCCTGTGTGTGCATGGGTAAATGATTTAATTAAGCTGGGGAAAGGTTACTAGAGACACATTGTCTGGGAGGTTTAAGACATGAAAGGGTAGAGGCATTAGATTTGTGCATTTGTAATGAGATATTATGGAGGGTTTGAGGTACAAGTAAATAGGCTAGATCTAACATTTGCATTTTTAGATAAGTTGAGAGTTTATTTGAATATCAAAGGAAAAGAGGTGGAAAGAAACATTTTTGAATCTTACAGGAATTCCATAGGTAAACAGAAGAGGGTATATTACATTTTATTGACCCAAAAGCACAAAAAAAGGAAACATGAAAGATTTTATATTTGGAAGGATTTGAGTTTCAAAGAGGTATGAGAACAATGGAACCTGAAAGGGGGAAGAGGGTACTTCAGAGTTCCTGTGGAAAGCTAAGTTGTTGGCTGTTGGCTATGTGGGGAAGATCTCCTGGAAACAGCTCTAGGTTGGGAGAAGATACAGTTTGAATCAGCATCCAGTCAAGCCAGAACAGCCATGGGAGGCAAAAATCAGTCTTTTTCTGAAGTCTTGGATTTCCACAGCAGTGTGGAAGGAAGTTTAAGAGATCATTTGGTATGCCTTTATCAAAGCTACAGCAGTTTGCCTTGGGTAATAGTATTAGATTTTTATAGTTAAACATCTATAAGGGAGTGTTGCCAGGAAGGTGCTCACTTGTGGGTCTGACCAAGTAAGGAGTCTTTTGGGGAATGTTTATTAAAGCTAATTTTAACTGTGTAACTGTAATCTTTGCATTTAAGTTTTCTTTTCTTCTTGTGAATAAAATTTTTACTTTTAATTTTTAAAAATCTCAAAAGTGTCTGGACTCCTTGCTGCTGAGATCAGTACATGTTCTTCTGGTTTACAGCATACAAAAAAGAGGTATGGCCCATAAATAAGCCAAGTTTCCCTCTGGGATTTGGTTTGCTCAGCAATTAACATCTGCCATGGTCATAACACAGGAGAATCAGGAGCTGGCTTATTTCTCACTCTCCCCAACGTGTGAGTTGCCTCGGAGCACCAGATCTTGAGATGTGAGGCCCGACCACTAAGATAGTTTAAGCCCTGCACTGGCGGGATCAGAAACAGGCAGTGCCATTTCAACCCTTGTCACATGGCTGATCACCACAGATAACCAAAAGAGCTCCATAGTTAGAAAATGGTCTTAATTTCTGCTGTTGAAGGTATGTATCATCACAGAGTGGAACCAATTTGTCTTTTATAATGCCATTTTATAATGCCCTGATAGACAGAACCTTTGCCTCCTTATTTAATAGAAAGCCTACATATCCTCTATACTCTCTAAACTGGACATCTTGTTTAATTACCAAAGTCAGCCCTGAATATATATGACAGCATTTCTTTGTATCCTGAAAGACACTTCCTAATTTGAAATCTGTCTTTTTTGTTGTGCCTTCAAGATATTTGAGGCTGCTATCTTGGCCATTCATCAGGCTGTGGTAAAATTAAAAAAGCCAGCTTTGAGTTTGATACAGTTCACTTTATGTGATCACATCTTTACTCTTAATATGATTGACAAGTGGAGGTATTCAATTTAATCTGATTTGTTATATGAGTTTGAGCCATCTCAATTTGTGGGCCTATAGTCCTTTCACTGGCAGTTTTTTTTTGGCGCTAAACCTTTGGACAGTTATTCAAAAGCTGTCACTTTGGACCTTCCAAAGATGGTGATGTTAAGGGAATCTAATCCAGGCCATAAATGCAGAAGCCGTGTTGATGATCATCAGAACTATAATGTGGCATCACCGATAGCACTGCACCTCTGGGAATGCAGGGAATAAAACCACCTCCTGAAGTGGGTTACTTTGCAACAAGGGTACAAGTACCACCTCACTTACATTATGTTATGGCAGCCAGAGTTGAGGCTGCCTTCACCCACAGTGCTTGGAAAGACCTGCAGCACAAATCGCACTTGGAGGGATCACAGCAACAACCAGGAACATGTGATTTACATTTGATTTAAAAAAAAATATGCAGTGCAATTAACAGAATTCGTGATAGGCTGGAATGTGAACAGTAAATTATTTATTTTAATATCTTAGCACCATGCAAAATATTAGAAATACTTCGTGACCATGCTCATAATTATCATTATCAAATTATCATGGCTGATAAGACACAAGCCCAGTAACTAGGCCCTCCATCCTAAATGGATCTTCCTTTGCAAACATCACCAAAATCTGTCCTCTCCACCATTTAACGAAAATGCCATAAATGCCATTATTGCCTCATGTCTCCTGTCAACAGCCCAGGCACATTTTGCAGAGCTGGTGTGCAACGAGAGCCATGGCACTCCACGAAATGTTGTTGAGCAGACACTCCATAGGCTCAGGACCATTTGTGAGGATGGTCCTAAGAGGATGCCTAAATTGATGATCTTCTTCTGCATGTTCCATAACCATGACATCATAAGGGAGCAATCTTTAACATCATCTGGGCATCATGAGGTACAATAGACAGAGGAGCAGGACGAGGAGGAACAGCAGCATGAAGAGGAGTTAGAGCAACAGTTACATCAGCCACTAGTGCCTGAGCTCTCAAAGAACAACTCATCCAAGTGCTTGGCATGACCAAGCTGCCATCCTCAATACACCAACAGTCCACCAGCTCCCTTACTAGCCCCATCCATCTGCTTTCTGTCAGTCCAGCCTCATAGGCCTTGTCTTTACTTCATTACAAATATCAGTGCCAGTACAAAATCCGAAACAATAAACAAACTGATCCAACAGCTCAATTTCACCTCCAGCCAATATTTATCAAAAATTCGTAAGAAGTAGTTAAAACCATCGTTTTGCAAGTTCTCCTTTTCTCGTTTACTTAGCATACTGCTGGTATTTCACCAGTTGCTACAGCATCAACAGTAAAAGGCTGCTGCACTTCCAATGGGGACTCTCCAGCCAACTGTGGTGGGCACCCGTGAGCAGTTTTAGAGCTTGAGATCCCAGACTGCAGACTGCAGCACCTGAATGTGCGCCAAAGCCCCACCTCTGTAGAAGAGTCACACGGACTCAAAACGTAAAGCCTGTTTCTCTCTCCACAGATGCTATCAGACCTGCTGAGTTTTTCCAGTATTTTCTGTTTTTATTATTGCCTTTCCCATTGCTATCTTTGTTCTTAGTTCTTGGTTGCATTTTCCTTCAGCAGATATTATGCTTCCAAAAGATTTGTATTCTTGCTCCTGTTCTAGTTCTCTTCATTGTATGAATATATGAATGTTTCTTGGTGATTTTGAGATTTGCATCATTTCAGTTTTACCAATGTTCATTTTCATCCCAAAATTCATGCCTGCTCTTACTAGTCCATCTACTAGTTCTTGTAACCCTTCTTCTATGCTTGGTACAAGTGCTTTGTCACCTGCAAATCTAACTGATACCACCCCACCCTTCCACCATCAGCATCTTGACACTAGATTCTGTGCTTTCAAACACTTCATTGATCATTGCTTCTGCATAGATATTGAAGAGGATTGGTGATAAAAAAACATCCTTGTCGAACTCCTCTTCCAATCACATATGACTCCTTGTTGGCTACTCTCGTGGTTGCTGTTTGTCCCATGATTCCTTATGAGTTGTCTATCTCTCCAGTCTACTCCTGTGGCCAAAAATTTGACAGACCAGCCAAAGCGCTATTGACTACAGGTGGGAATTTCCGGTCCAGCGGCAGGCAACCATCTTATCATGATAAACTCATACACTCATAAGGCCATCACACATTCACTGGCATCTCATTCACTGCCAGCTTAAGGGACATCACCACTCATTCTCTCACACACATCCTCACATCTCCATCTCGACTCATCTCCTCTGGCGACTGCCTCCTCAGCCTTCATCATCTCAAGGCCACTTGCACAGGTCAATATGCATCCCCACACACACCCTGGGATACCCCCCTTCCCCAGTACAGTCCTTGCCCTGCAGCCTCTTCCCTTGCCTAATGCCACTTCTCCCCCTTCCCTAAGCAATCCCTAGCCCTGCAGCCATTGAAAAGCCACCCCCACCTTATGGCTGGTCAGGTAGCTAGAGACCTGCCCCTGAGGCCCTCTAAAAGTGATGTGGTGCTGCCTGTGAAGCCTGTCGCTGATGACTGCGAGTGCTGCCCAAAGCAAGGTAGGCAAACAAACCTCAAAGTCCTGAGAGAAGTGTAGCTCGCCAGATGCACGTTGCTTATGCACAGTTGTGAAACATTGCATGCCAATGTGTCCGGATGATCCAGCACAGCGGGGGGGGGGGGGGGGGGGGGGCATAATTCCAGAAAGCAGTGCTTCAAATGAGATGCTAAAGTGCTGAAATTAAGTTCCCAATGTGCAGTGGTGGGAAACACGGCTCGCCTTTGAAGGGTGGAGTGGACGATCGCAAATTGGTCTCATGATGGCGTGAAACCTATTTTTGGCTTTCTCGCCATATTGTCTCCCCGCGCCCACCATGACACCTGACACCAATGGGGTCAAAAAATTCCGGCCACTATCTTTGTTCTAACTCTCAACACAACCTTTGATGCATGGACAATCAGTAAATTATAATTCTACAAAAGTCAGAACATCGGCATGCCTTTGGCATAGCATTTGTAGAGTGATCATTATGGTCTGCATGAAGTCCTCTGGCCATTCGCCTGATAAGTAAATACCTTTGCACAACTTAGCAAAGGTTGTTGTTTTTTTCCCACATTTTTAATCAGCTGTAGATATTTCATATACTCCAGCCACTTTTATCTCACTTATTGCTGCTCTTATCTCACTGTTTAGTATCATTGGTCCAATGAAATCGATATCAACATTACTTGCTTCTTCTAGCTCAATCTTTTCAGGTTTGGCATTTCTTTCATATAGTTCTTCAAAGTGGTCCTTCCGTCTTTCTCTTATTTCATCAAGGTTGGTTAATAAAACACCTTCCTCACCCTCTATTGCTGTTGTTTTCATTCCTTTATGCAGTCTTTTTATTGACATCAGTCTTTCATAGATATCTGTCTCTTGTTGTCTCAGCCCAGGGTGGGGGCCCAAGTCCAATTAAATCATTCCTACTATGGAACCATCTGAACAAGTGCATTTAGCAAACAGGCCCATACAATTGACTTCCTGAGCCAATGTCTTTGGTGCAGGTTTTTCCTTTCCACGTTAATTTTATTCTGAACAAAATAGTTGTAACTCAATAATAATTCAAGCAAAAATTGTTTTTAAAAAATTGGTGGAAAATTGTCTTCAATTATAGTAAAATCTGGAAATGCCTTCCCCAACAGGCAGAATGCAGCTACATTGTGAAAAACTTCTATCTTCCCAGAATTGGCAAACGTAAAGGCTAATTATGAAATACTTCTTGCTTTTTTTTTAAATACTGTTTTGTCCTTGATCTCAATTGCAAACAGCACTACGCTAAGCTCAGCAGCACAGATGGGGGACTCCTGCTGCCACCCTACCCCATCAGCACGAGATACAACACATTTGGTGACAAAATACTACCTGCCTGCTGCTCATTGTACGCCCTGAGGTGGTGTAGGTGGGCATAGTGTTGTCATGGTAACTGAGCATCTGAATTCAGCATATGGTTGGATACACTCAATGCTTAAAGGCACACTGTCTTTGTGAAAAAGGTGCTTGCAAACCTTAAAATAGAATTTTTTTGGCAAAAGCTCAATGCAATAAAGAAACACCTATTGAACTGTCTTTTGAGTTATCTGTGTGTGATGCCATTGTGACAAAACCCATCGCCCTTCAAAATAAAGGGATCAGTGAATACCTTTTGCCCTCAAAAATATCACATCTTACGTTTTCTTGACCAAACGCAAACAAGACTGCAGCTGAGGGTTATTCTCCTGAAATAACAGCACAAAAACACTCTGGGACAAAGCAGAAAAAAAATAGTTTTATATTAGCCTGAATACTCAAGAGGCCCTGGTCATGAATTTTTGTACAGCTGCTGACAAGAGGTGTTATTTTCTATGTGCTGTGTCGAATAAAATGAAAAAAAATAATAAAACAGGAAAGAGCGGAAAGCATTCCAAGGAGGAATAAGGAGCTCAGATTGCTCTTTTCTCATGGGAGAGGCTTTGTGATTGGTTTCACACTCAGCTCGCGTCCCTCAGCTGTTATAGCTCTAAGTGATGTTGAAAATGAGCTATTCAGGAACCCGTCATCCTGCCATGCTCCAACCATGGGACCCTAATCCATTTATTTTCCTCAGAACATCGTTTAAGCTCTTACACTGGATAAAGCAAGAAATGTTCATATTGGGAATGAACCTGAAGGTCTATAATGATACCTTAAAATGTTTTAATGCATTCAGTTCCAAGCAGTGGGTTGAAAACATTTATTTTTCCTTTTTCTTATAGCGGAGATGCCATGTTATTGAAAAGTCTTTGGTTATACCTTTGTTGGTGAAAAGTCTGTCTCAGTGAAAATCCATTCCAATGATGGAATAGTTCTATCTTAGGCTGGCTCTGCAGCAGGAGCCTCTTTGTGCAATATTTCTATGTCCCAATTTTAAACAGGAAGTTTTAAAAGACGATTGCCATGAGGCATCATTAGTAATGCAACAACATGATGATGTCGCTCACCATGGTATTCCTCTATGGAAAAACTTGATTAATGCTGGTATGGGATGATTTACTAGGTGATAATCCTTTCAAATACATAAATGTCACTCCCCAAATGTCTCAGTTGGTAACGAGAAGCTGTAACTGAGGGATACAGGCTGAAAGGAATGAAGTATAATCCTCCTGTTCTGTGCAGAGTTAGCTGACTTTTTGTAACATTGGAGCACTAGAGATGGGAACAGGAGCAGTTGCTTATGGAGGCGAAAATGTGTCAAGAGTTTCCGCTGCTCCAATGATTCTTGCTGCAGATGTAAACATGTGGATGTCATGTGAGGATGGATTGAGATTGCATGAGAAGCCCTCCACCATTCATTCAGTGGCAACATTTACTGTCAAGGGCTGCACTTGGGCGATATACAGAAGGGAATCTTAATGTATACAGAATGGTATCATAACATGAACTTTAGAGGAGAAGGGGAGAAAAATTGGAGGGACGTTATTAAAAAAATGCCAAATATTTTACAGGAGCAAGAATTATAAAACAATTTATCAACGAGTATGCTGTCATTTGTAACCACAAAAACACAAAAAGTTACAGCGTCATCTTAGTCGCCTATTGGGTAAATGTATTTTCTTTGTTCTATTATGCTATTCATGCTAGAAAAGTTCCAGGTTCAAATCCTGGTTTGCATAAAGTTAGCTGCTTTCAGCCAAGGTGGTCGTGGGGACATGAAAACTGGACTTCATTATTCCAGATCATGAATGGTAACGTCAATCAGCAATCTCGTTCCTGATCACTAAGAAAGTTAAACACACAATAGGAAGGCTCACCTCATGCAGGATTTCTTACACATGCTTTTCCTGGTGCAGCAGTTAATGTGTTTGCATAGATTCCTGTTTGTGCAAGGTTAACATATTCATTAAAATAAAAGCAAAATATTGCAGAAGCTGAAGCTCTGAAGAAGAGTCATAGGGACTTGAAATGTTCACACTGTTTCTCTCTCCACAGATGCTGCCAGGCCTGCTGAGTTTTTCCAGCATTTTCTGTTTTGATAACATGTTCTTTAAATGGGTTAACAACTAGCAGAAACAGGAAATTACAGAGCCATCTCACAGGTGGCTAAGTTTCACACACAAGAAATTAAGTTCATTGTCTTATTTCCCACTGAATTACCACTCCTCGTTCCCCAATAATGTGGCATAAGGTTAATGGAAAGCAATGATATGTAACTTCAAAACTACTTTTCTAAAAAGGAGTCCAGTTAACTACAAATTCTGTTTTCCAAATACAGCAACACACATGAAATAAAGTTTAATTACTTGCCAACTTGAATAGGTGTATGGGCAGGCAAATCTTTGACTGATGACTCAGACAGCTAGCTCCTGATCTGATATCACATTGGTGTTGTAACCTAATATTTTGAATGATGCATCATATGCTGTCTATGAAAGATAGAACACACATACAAAGACCTACATGACAGTGTTTGACCTGGTGTAATCTTAGAGCCAGTCAGGTTTGTAAGGAAAGCTACAATCAAAGCTCTAATCACTACCTGGAATTAGTGCCCAAATGGATTGTGACAGACTGGTAACAGTCAGCTTCTGACCTCACACTGATAATAACCTTGTACTAATTACACAACAGAGTGACCCTCTGTAACTGTGACAGATCTAAACTACCAGAAGCTATGTTGTTTATGCTAATTACAAGAAGACCTGCCATTCATCCATCCATTCACTCATATTTGATCCGAATCAAATGGCATTATTTGGATTTTCATTTAAATGGAGGAAACTGACTTTGAGTTTCGAAGTGGTATGCACACTTTCTTCCATGACCTTTGACACAATCAGGTTTGCTTATACTATAAATGCAGAAAGAAAAGACACATAATGTAGTCTGAGATTGATTATCCCTTCGAGCACTGAATTTCCCTAACAATTTGCAGAGCACAAATCTGTTTTCCATCACCTAACAGATACAAGAACGGTACTCAGTACAGTTGTAAAGATGAATAATAGTGTGATGATAAGCTGATGAATTTGATGTGAGATATTGGACTTTGGGTTCTTCATTTGCAGGGTCAAATGTTTAAAAGCCACATATGACTGACATTTAAATCTACCAATGGGTGAGTGCCTTTGATAAGCTTAAAGCTGAACTGCTGGATGGCATGTTAATGAAGGCCTATGTCCAGTCAAATGACCTCATTCACCCTACACAAATCCAATTTCTATTGGATATTAAGCAGCTCTGAGAGTAGAAAAGGGAACAGACAGGCCAACCTTGGCACATTTGTCTGCATACCAACAATTATTTCAAAGAAAAATTCATGCAAAGAGCTTAAAGATGTTTCCTTCCACTGGGGAATGCGATGCATGAGTTTGCCTCAATCGTGGCATATGAAACATCGGCAGCTGAAACCAAAACAAGATGGGAATTTTTTAAAATTAGATTTGGTCCTTTCTGTGTGCAGTTTATGACAGTTTAATTAGTGGAGCTGGGAGGTAATATTTACCCTTGTAGAGAGTATATATTTTAAGTAACCAACATCACAATGGGGGCTCACACAATTGTGATTTATCTTTTTGTGTGGGGAAATGGCTTGCAATTAAAGGTGCCCTTGGATATAAGCTGTGTACATGTGCAATCATGCTTTTTTCATATTATGGTGGGTTGAGTTCAAATACACTGCCAATATTTGGATGACTTTGGGCTAGTTCAATGCTTATTTCAAAGAGAAAATGCTGGAGGGGTGATGAAACTCCCCAGGTCATATGGTCTTGTGGGACTTGCAGCTCGATCATGCAACTAATGGCGGTTTACATCTACATCAAAATGTTGCTGATTTCAGCCATATTATCTTGGGAATACATCAAATCTCACAGAAATAAACAGCAATTTAACAGAGGAGTTATTCCAGATTGCCCTTATGCACTTCTTAGCACCTGCTCATAGAAAGACATTAGCAGAGGTCTGGAAGGAGATTATATCCCCACGCTCGTGGACATGGTGAAGGAAAGTCCCATGAAAGGAGAAGAGGAGAAAAATAATGGGCACCATTTTGAGGTCACCAGGTGGGCACAGCAGGCAGGCCAGGGAGCGGCCGGGAAACGGGCCGTCACCTGCCATCGGTCCCCGACCGCAATTTCACGCTGGCTGGCCAATTAACAGCCAACCAGCCTGAAACGCACACTCAAAGGCTCGACGCTGCTGGGGTGGGGGCGGGAGGAGGGTGAGCATTGAAGTCAGCGTGGGCGTGGGGGAGTGTGCAATATAAGCTCCCTGAAGGCAGAGAGCTGCCTCAGGGAGCTGAAGAAGGTAAAACCATCAAATAAAGATTTATAAATGCAGAAAAAATGTCCACACATTGGACTCACTCACCTAAACGTAAGCATTTTAAAATTCTGCCCTAACATTTTTATTTTAAAAGTTTAATTATAGAAACCTCATCCTGCCCTTGGATGAGGTTTCCTGAAAAATGCAAAGGCTGCCTGGCCGATTCACCCACCTGCCGACCGTAATGTTGGATGGGCAACGAAAATTTGCTGTTAATTAATACTTTAATGGCCTAAATAGGCCTCTTAATTGTCGGTGGGTGTGCTGCCGACTCTTGCGCATGCCCGCCGACCAAAATATCACCCGAGTGCTCACCCAACATTATCACACGTTATTTTCCACCCAATTGGGTTGGGCACGCATCTGCCTGCAAGGTGTAAAATTCTGCCCAATAATTCTCCAAAAATATAATAAATGCACATGCATAAAAGACACAAATCTCATACTTCAGGCATCACAGCTTGACACAAGGCACATATATTTTCAAGAAAAACTTCCTCACCAATGCAGAATAGCTTAATTCTAAACGGCCTCAGGTCCTACTTAAGGACATATGAAAACAGTGGACAGGAAAAGATCCATTGGTTCATCCAGTCCGTTGTGCATAGCTGCGATGCCACTTTTGAATTTGGCAATATACGTGGCTTCAATGTATTTGAAGTTGTTCATTAAAACATTGCCATTTAGCTTCTGCACCAGCTTTGTCCCTGACCTGATAGGGTTAATCCATTGCCTTCTTCCAAATCTTCTGCCATATGCTTCCAGTTAGTCTTTCTGAAACTTTGATTTAACTGCCAATTTTCAGTACCTTTGGTTCTACCAGCTAATTGTATTCATCCTTCCTCAGATGCATTCTCACATGGAGGTCTGATACCAAGCTAGGCTCACCAGATCTACTATATGATTAGCCCTAGTTTCCTCTTTTGACAAACTGGTACATAATAGCAATTTGCCCTTAATTAACCTCAGGATGCAGTTAGCCCTTACAGCAATGCTTCCCAAACTCTTTCCCACTGTGACTCCATTTTAATGCTTAAAAATTGGTGCAACCCCAGGATGAATGTTGTGGGGGATGTGTGGAGCTGGGTAAAGCTTGTTGAGCAGGGTGCGGGTGCAAGGTTGAGCAGGGGGAATTTGCGGTTTTGCCTACAATAGTTTTGCAGATTCAGATGGGGTCTCGGAGCTAAGAATCATGTGCACTTATAATATGGAGCCTTGGCGCCAATCACCAAGCCTGTCGTGCCACTCATCACAACACCGGTTCAAGGTATCTCTCCAGCGCATCAAAGGAAGTCCCCGATTAGCAAATCAGAGTGCTGAACTGAATGGCCAATCAGGGCAGCGAAAAGCTGTCCCATTATCAACCGTTGTAAAAGAAAAATTCACATCCCAGCCAGAGACAACACTGCTGTCTCGGAGCCCGGGACCTCAACTGATTGCCCTATGACCCCAAAGGGGGTCACGACCCATGGTTTGGAAACCCCAGCAAAATGGCTTTAAAAGGGGGACAGGTCCAGAATAATATATTATGCACTAAGCTACATTTACATCCAGCTCTACCTTTCCATCACCTCTCTGAGCCATATTCGCCTCCTCATCACCACTCTCTCTGATTTGTCACACTGCTTGTTCAACATCCAGATCTCCCCCAGCTTAATGTTGAGAAGACAAAGGTTATTGTCTTGGGATCCGCCACAAGTTCCATTTCCCTAGCAAATACCTCTATCCTTTGTCTGAGGCTGAACCAGACCGTTCACAATCTTGGTGTCATATTTGACCCTGAATGAGCTCTCAGCCACTTATCCACTCTATCATCAAAGCTGCCTACTTCATCCTATCACCCAATTCCACCTTTGAATCAGGTCTTCTGCTGCTGAGTCATTCCTTTTTTTCCTCTAGGCTTGACTGTTCCAAAACAAAAACAGAATTACCTGGAAAAACTCAACAGGTCTGGCAGCATCGGCGGAGAAGAAAAGAGTTGACGTTTCGAGTCCTCATGACCCTTCGACAGAACTTGAGTTCGAGTCCAAGAAAGAGTTGAAATATAAGCTGGTTTAAGGTGTGTGGGGAGGGGGCAGAGAGAGAGAGAGAAGTGGAGGGGGTGTGTGGTTGTAGGGACAAACAAGCAGTGATAGAAGCAGATCATCAAAAGATGTCAACAACAATAGGACAAAAGAACACATAGGTGTTAAAGTTGGTGATATTATCTAAACGAATGTGCTAATTAAGAATGGATGGTAGGGCACACAAGGTATAGCTTTAGTGGGGGTGGAGGGAGCATAAAAGATTTTAAAATATTTAAAAATAATGGAAATAGGTGGGAAAAGAAAAATCTATATAATTTATTGGAAAAAAAAAGGAAGGGGGAAACAGAAAGGGGGTGGGGATGGAGGAGGGAGCTCAAGACCTAATGTTGTTGAATTCAATATTCAGTCCGGAAGGTTGTAAAGTGCCTAGTCGGAAGATGAGGTGTTGTTCCTCCAGTTTGCGTTGGGCTTCACTGGAACAATGCAGCAAGCCAAGGACAGACATGTGGGCAAGAGAGCAGGGTGGAGTGTTAAAATGGCAAGCGACAGGGAGGTTTGGGTCATTGTTGCGGACAGACCGCAGGTGTTCTGCAAAGCGGTCGCCCAGTTTACGTTTGGTCTCTCCAATGTAGAGGAGACCACATTGGGAGCAACGAATGCAGTAGACTAAGTTGGGGGAAATGCAAGTAAAATGCTGCTTCACTTGAAAGGAGTGTTTGGGCCCTTGAATGGTGAGAAGAGAGGAAGTGAAGGGGCAGGTGTTGCATCTTTTGCGTGGGCATGGTGTGGTGCCACAGGAGGGGGTTGAGGAGTAGGGGGTGATGGAGGAGTGGACCAGGGTGTCCCGGAGGGAGCGAACCCTACGGAATGCCGATAGCGGGGGGTGAAGGGAAGATGTGTTTGGTGGTGGCATCATGCTGGAGTTGGCGGAAATGGCGGAGGATGATCCTTTGAATGCGGAGGCTGGTGGGGTGATAAGTGAGGACAAGGGGGACCCTATCATGTTTCTGGGAGGGAGGAGAAGGCGTGAGGGCAGATTCGCGGGAGATGGGCTGGACACGGTTGAGGGCCCTGTCAACGACCGTGGGTGGAAAACCTCGGTTAAGGAAGAAGGAGGACATGTCAGACGAACTGTTTTTGAAGGTAGCATCATCGGAACAGATGCGACGGAGGCGAAAGAACTGAGAGAATGGGATGGAGTCCTTACAGGAAGCGGGGTGTGAGGAGCTGTAGTCGAGGTAGCTGTGGGAGTTGGTGGGTTTGTAATGGATATTGATGGACAGTCTATCATCAGAGATTGAGACAGAGAGGTCAAGGAAGGGAAGGGAAGTGTCAGAGATGGACCACGTGAAAATGATGGAGGGGTGGAGATTGGAAGTAAAATTAATAAATTTTTCTAGTTCCCGACGAGAGCATGAAGCAGCACCGAAGTAATCATCGATGTACCGGAGAAAGAGTTGTGGAAGGGGGCCGGAGTAGGACTGGAACAAGGAATGTTCCACATACCCCATAAAGAGACAGGCATAGCTGGGGCCCAAGTGGTACCCATAGCCACACCTTTTATTTGGAGGAAGTGAGAGGAGTTGAAGGAGAAATTGTTCAGCGTGAGAACATGTTCAGCCAGACAGAGGAGAGTAGTGGTGGATGGGGATTGTTCGGGCCTCTGTTCGAGGAAGAAGCTAAGGGCCCTCAGACCATCCTGTTGGGGGATGGAGGTGTAGAGGGATTGGACGTCCATGGTGAAGAGGAAGCGGTTGGGGCCAGGGAACTGGAAATTGTTGATGTGACGTAAGGTGTCAGAAGAATCACGGATGTGGGTGGGAAGGGACAAGGGTGTTCCAATGCTCTTCTGGCTGGTCTCCTTTCTTTCACCTATATAAACTTCACTTCATCCAAAACTCTGCTGCCTTCAGTCCAAAGCGCACTAAGTCCCATTCAGTCATCATCCTGTGCTCACTATATTGATTCCCAGTCTAGCAAAGCCTCGATTTTAAATTGTCACCCTTTTTTTCAAATCATTTCATGGTCTCACTCCCCACCCTTTCTGTAATCTCTTCCAGCCCTACATACCTTTGACATTTCTGCACTTCTCCAAATCTGGTCTCTTGCCCATTGCTCATTTGAATCACACCACCATTGGCAATTGTGCCTTCGGCTAGCTGGGTCCTAAGTTCTGGAATTCCCTGCCTAATCCTCTCCACATCTCCAACTCTCTCTCCTCCTTTAAGATACTCCTTAAAAACTACCTCTTTGACCATCTGCCCTCATGTGGCTTGATGCCACATATTGTTTGATAACATTCCTTTCTTCAGACTTTTAAATGTCCTATAGAAATGCAGATTGTTGTTGTATAATATCCCTGTCCTTATAAAGCAGTATATCTTCTGGTTTACCATGATTAGAATGTGGGAGATCAGCACACATTTCAAAAGGTATTTTTCATTTATTATGACAATTATCCCCAACATAGTGTTCAACTTTACATTTCTTATTTCTGAACAATCATTCCCCAGGCCTAGTATATCCCTTGTTCCCCACCCAATAAAAATAAAAGCTAATCCAAACTATTGCATTTCATAATATAAATGAATATTTCATTTACAAAATCATGCTGCCAACTCATTTACTTTGAACCTTCAAACCTTCAATTTAATTACATTTACTTAAAATCTTAACCATAAAACAGTTCTAGGTAAAAGTGGCTGTAAGCATACCTACTTTTGTAAACAGGCCAATATTACTGTAAACATGCTTAATGATCTAAGTCATCTTGGCTAAATAGGCAATTTCCTGACTGCTACCCCCCCACCCCCCACGCCCCCCCCCCCCCCCCCCCCCCCCCCCCCACAATTCTGGCCTGACTGGCTCCTGTTTACATATAAACTCAATGTAACTGTTTATTTAAAAATTGAGGTATGCTTCAAGTTCCTACAGGAAATCTATTCTTCACATTATGAATGGAACAGAAGTATAGAGGCAATATTCCAAGATTTCCAATACCATAGAAGAGGATGGTGCATTGTGAGAATTACTGCATACAGTACTGGGACTGTACAGTGCTGACAGCTATTTCCTTCCTATGTTATTGCACTGTACAGTGTGATTACGGTATGAGCAAGAACTTTGCGTTATGCTAAGGAAGAAACTTGTTTGCCATTTCATCTATCAGGTGTAGTTACTTATAACAGAAGTTTCAATCATATTCCTTTTGTGGGTACTGACAGCAACCAAGGTGGAAAAGGATATAAAGTTGTTTGTGCCCAGACTTGCTGGGATGAAGAGGTCCAAAGACTGATCTAAATTCATCCTTAGGACTCATCATCAGCATTTAGGTGAACTTCCGGCACCAAACTTAACAAATTCACCCCACACAAAGATCCAGAGATATGTCTGTGTGGCAAGTGGCAGGGAGGGAGGCTGGTGGAGCAGGGCAGCCTGGCAGTTGTTTTGTGGTAAAAACAAAAAACAAAAAACTGCGGATGCTGGAAATACAAAACAAAAACAGAATTACCTGGAAAAACTCAGCAAGTCTGGCAGCATCGGCGGAGAAGAAAAGAGTTCTTCATCCCATTCTCTCAGTTCCTTCGCCTCCGTCGCATCTGTTCCGATGATGCTACCTTCAAAGACAGTTCGTCTGACATGTCCTCCTTCTTCCTTAACCGAGGTTTTCCACCCACGGTCGTTGACAGGGCCCTCAACCGTGACGGCCCATCTCCCGCGCATCCGCCCTCACCGACTTCTCCTCCCTCCCAGAAACATGATAGGGTCCCCTTTGTCCTCACTTATCACCCCACCAGCCTCCGCATTCAAAGGATCATCCTCCGCCATTTCCGCCAACTCCAGCATGATGCCACTACCAAACACATCTTCCCTTCACCCCCACTGTCGGCATTCCATAGGGATCATTCCCTCCGGGACACCCTGGTCCACTCCTCCATCACCCCCTACTCCCCAACCCCCACCTATGGCACCACCCCATGCCCACGCAAAAGATGTACCACCTGCCCCTTCACTTCCACTCTCCTCACCGTTCAAGGGCCCAAACATTCCTTTCAAGTGAAGCAACATTTCACTTGCATTTCCCCCAACTTAGTCTACTGCATTCGTTGCTCCCAATGCGGTCTCCTCTACATTGGAGAGACCAAACGTAAACTGGGCGACCGCTTTGCAGAATACCTGCGGTCTGTCCGCAAGAATGACCCAAACCTCCTTGTCGCTTGCCATTTCAACACTCCACCCTGCTCTCTTGCCCACATGTCTGTCCTTGGCTTGCTGCATTGTTCCAGTGAAGCCCAACGCAAACTGGAGGAACAACACCTCATCTGTCGACTAGGCACTTTACAGCCTTCCGGACTGAATATTGAATTCAACAACTTTAGATCTTGACCTCCCCCCTCCATCCCCAACACCCCCCCTTTCTGTTTCTTCCCCCTTCCTTTTGTTTTTTTTCCAATAAATTATATAGATTTTTCTTTTTCCCACCTATTTCCATTATTTTTAAATATTTTTAAATCTTTTATGCTCCCCCCACCCCCACTAGAGCTATACCTTGAGTGCCCTACCATCCATTCTTAATTAGCACATTCGTTTAGATAATATCACCAACTTCGACACCTATGTGTTCTTTTGTTCTGCTGTCTGTGACATCTTTTGATGATCTGCTTCTATCACTGCTTTTGCCTACAACCACACCATCCCCCTCCACTTCTCTCCCCCCACCCAACCCCACCACCACCACCACCTTAAACCAGCTTATATTTCACCCCTTCCTGGGATTCGCCTAGTTTTGTCGAAGGGTCATGAGGACTCGAAATGTCAACCCAGTTGTTTTGTGGAGCTAGAAAGAGCCAACTCCACATCGTCACAAACCTTTAAGCTTTAGGGATTCTTTTGAGCAGCCTCCAGTTTATTTTTATTCATTCTTGAGGTGTCAGCGTTGCTGGCAAGTTGTTCTTGAACTGAGTTCCTTTAAGAATATACAGGTTGGAGCTTTCCTACCGCAAATTCCAATTAAGACAAACAAATTTAACAATGTGGGCCTTAAGTTTGGACATGAGTCTCATTTCCATATTACAGTGAAGCTTGTTCTCATTTTAGGTGACTACCGATATCACCTAAAAAAGGGAGGCTCCAACCAGTTTAGCAGTGGCCTGAATGCAGCAGGACCTGGATCACATTCAATGTTAGTCTGACAAGTGGCAAATAACATTTGTGCCACACAGTGCCAGGCAATCACCATCTCCAACAAGAAAGAATCTAACTACCTCCCCTTGACGTTCAATGGCAATACCATCACTGAATCCCCAATCGTCAATATCCTGGGGATTACCATTGACCAAAAGCAGAAATGGACTAGCCATATAAATACTGTGGCTACAAGAGCAGGTCAGAGGCTAAGAATTCTGTGTGAATAACTCACCCGCTGACTCCCCAAAGCATGTTCACTGTCTACAAGGCACAAGTCAGGAGCGTGATAGAATATTCTCCACTTGCCCGGATGAGTGCAGCGCCAACAACACTCAAAAAGCTCAACACCATCCAGGACAAAGCAACCTACTTGACTGGAACCTCATCCACCACCTTAAACATTCATTCCCTCCATTAGCACACATTGGCAGCAGTGTGTACCATATACTACAAGCACTGCAGCAACTTGCCAAGCCTCCTTCCATCACACCTTCCAAACTCATGACCTCTACCATCCAGAAGGGCAAGGAGCCACACACCATGCTGACTTGGAACAATATCGCTGTTCCTTCACCGTCGTTGGGTCAAAATCTCCCTCCCTAAAAGCACTGTGAGTGTACCTATTTCAGATGGACTGCAATTGTTCAAGGAGATGGTTCACCAGCACTTCTTAAGGGCAATTAGAGATGGTCAACAAATGCTGGGCTTGCCAGCAATGCTCAGATCCCATGAAGGAATAATTTTTAGAAACTGTCCATGCAAATGCTGACATACACCTTTTTATTCACAATTTTTACCTCATTGGCAACTTGCTGTGTTTCTCTACAGTGCGACATTTCATTTTTAAACTATATGCAAATAATCTAACAGCACAGTGCCAGAGCAAAGTACCACCACAGGAATCCACTCTTAACAACCTCAGAATTCCACTGTGCTTTTTGAAGAATATATCTCTCTTCTGTATAAGGTTATAAATTGTTTATAATATTAACAGACTGGTTTTATTATTGGCAATATATTTTACATTTAATCACAAGGTAAACTCAGGAGAAAGCGATTTGCTGAAGTGTTTAGAGATAATTTTTGATGACTGGTACACCATACCCAACTGTTCAGCTAAAGCGCCGACACTGCATGCAAGTTTGCTAACCAAATAATAATTTAATGTACACTTATGTAAAAAAGTTGAGTCACCTATATTCCTTTGGAGATTCGCCCCAGGTGCCTTAAAGTTTACTTCAACTTTCTGTTGGGTTTTGTAAGTATACAAGTGCACAGTACAGAAAACAGGGCACAAGCCCCGAACTCTCTCCTTACACTTCTTTCTTCTAACAAATCCATTCATTTCAGTGAAACGTGGAATAGATTCTGCTCTTTCCCCCCACCCCCGACCCACCCAGCTGACAGTTTTCACCCCATTCTTCCTCAATGAGCTGGCTCAGGGTTAGGAATCCAGTGTACCTTCCCCAGGTGACTATTCTCCGCATACAGCTTAGGTATTGCATATCAGTCGGCCATTCACCAACAGAAGGGCTGTGCAAATCTCAGAGCTAAACTGGATCCTGTCCTCATTTTAGATCCACATATGCACACTTTGCAGCAGGGGTAACCAGGCTGTGAGAACCCTGGCTGGTTTATGTTGTTCCTATAATTGTAATGCTTCTTCTGGCCCAGATATCGAAGCAGCTTTTGTCTGCCTCTCACTGCCTAACTTAGATGCTTTCCCACTCTTTCTAATGTCTTTTCAGATCTTAACTGAGGTGAGCTTCATACATAATCTATCAGTTTTCACCTCTTTCAAACGTTTCAGAAATTACGCTTTGGGCACATCGGCCCATTATCTATAAATGACAAGAGTCAACATTCATGAGTTGCAACCCCAACACCTGTTGGTTTCTCCCACCCCTCCAATACCTCACTTTGTTCAGTATCATTTAAAGAAATAGTTCTCTTACTGATTCCAGTTATGTTGAAGGGTCTATATCTAATAAATTAATCTTAATGAACTAATCTCTTTACAGCTGCTGATAGACCTGCTGCATCTTTTCAGCAATATTCTGCTTTTATTTCTTCTGTCTTTCTTTATAAACAGATCAGACCTAAATAAAGAGCTGCACAACAAATTAAAAAGCAACACATCTGTTGAGAGACCGAATCAGGAGAGTGTTTCTTTGTGGCGTCGCTCTGTGCAGGTACATCAAACTAAGAATCACAACAAATAGAACAGCCTACGCAGTAACAAAATCAAAAACTAATTAAGCACTGTCAGTGCTTCTATATAAAGTTTTAGCTACAGGAATCTTTTTAAAAGCCGAGCCTTGCCTGGAGATATTTCAGATGGCTGCACACCTACTTAATCTGGTTTAATCAGCTCTTTGCTTTGATAATTCTGTTCTACATATCTGAGATCACAATAAGCACATAAAATGTCCTCCAGATTTATAATCTGTTTTACTGCACTTTCTACATAAACAGTACCTAGATTGTCTCTGATTAGCTCTTTAATGATGACTTGATTTATTTACATGGATGGGAAATTTGGGCTTGTGCTGCCTTTATGCGATCCATTAATTAATCTCTCTGACACTACTCAGGAACTGAAATACTATGGAATATAAGGGGTGGAAGGAATATCATATGGTGAGCCACTTTGAGCATTCCTTGCAAATCCCTCAGCAGCTGGTTTACTTGCAGTATTGTAAATATTTAAAAGCCTTAGGTGCTTGCTCGCTCAGAAACAACTTTTTTTTAAGCTGTTCTCAGGACATGAGGGATGCTGGAAAGGCTACATTTATTACCCATCCTTAGATAACCTTAAAAGGTGACCCTCTTTCTTGAAAGGATGTAATCCTTGTGCTGATGGTGCTACCCCAATCTTGTCAGATAAGGAACATCAGGATTTTGGTCTAATGACAATCAGAGAATGGGAGCATAGTAGAGAATCCCAGAACTTTGACCTGGAGACGATGAAGGAACAAAGGCATATGTCCAAGTCAGAATTATTTGTGTCTTAAAGAAACTTCTGCTCTTCTCCTTGTAAGCACTGAGTGTTGAAGTAAGCTTGGTAAGTGTATCCTTATAGATCGTACCTACAATGTTTACTGTACACTGGTGGGGATGGAGCTCAATAACTGATGGCAGAGTAGCCTTGAAAAGTAGGATGAGAGCACTGGGGAGTGAAAGAGAGAGAATAGCCTAAAATTATAGTAAAATTGCATAATCATGTTAAGAATTAAGGACAAGTGCAAAAAGCCAAACTGCTTTCTTCTCCGGATAAAGAAATTTGATTTTATGCTTCAAGAGAAGGAGAAAATAAAATACACTTGTTGAATGGAAATTGTGTGTGATTTGGATAGGTTTTTTAAAATCTATTCATCAGGTTCCTTATTCTCTGGAATTCCTTAAACAAGTCCACCCTTCTACTTTCCTCTTCATCTGCAAGAACTTTCTCAAATCCATCCTTTTGTCCTAATCTCTGTCCCTATTTTCTGCTCCTTGTGCCTATTTTTAATTCATTTTCTTCTCTCCCCATGTAAGGTGCCTAGGTTTTTTTATCTGAAGTTAGTTATTGCTGCTGATGTTGTTTGTAAACATGCATTTTTACCTAATTCCCAAACCGTATGTTGGGGCGTTTAGAGAAATACAGCTCATAAAGCACCATTTGTTCATCACCTGCCCAACTGCCACTCCTCTTTTGAGCAGTGCACTCTGGGAAGGATAGCCTCATTGTAGCTAGCTTGCATCTACACCACAATTCTTCTTAGCTACCCTTTGTCAACTAAACCAATATATCTGATTGATTTTCAATTAGCTGAAGATTTGTGGAGCATTTTATAGGGCAACATCTACAAGATGTCTATATTGCTTTGTAAATTCAGAGGCACATCGGATAAATAAGAAGCAATTGTGTTCATTAGTGCTGAAAGTCATAGACAATATTACAAACCTAATTTCTTCTGGACTACCTGCACAAGGTTTAGGACATTGAGTAAAGAACTGCATTCATGAATAAACTATTGAAGAGATTATTTTTAATAGCAATTTTCTATTGTTACTGACAGGGATGAGAGAGAACTGTTCTCTTCCCTTACTGAATGTAACCAGGGTGTCTTTACGAAAAGGAAGAGGTGTGTGTTTCTTAACCCCTGAGTGTTTGGACAATTTGAATATCCAGTAACAAGCTTTTCGCAGATTTAAATAAAGAGGATTGTTTATTCATGTGTTGATCCTGAAAATCTAATCCTATGTCACTCACTTCCCCACTCACTCACACACAAACTTGAGGAAAATACAATTAAAGAGAATAATGCACCTTTACAAGTTATAAACAAAAAAAACAGTTCATAATTCATGTGAGTGGCTTGTCTTGGATAACACATGGTGCAGGCCTGATGAAGAAGACATTTTTCACCCCTGAAATGTAGCTAGGTGAATTCAGTAGCCAAAGTCATATACTAGAGTTTTGTAGGATTCTCTCAAAGAGATGGGCTTTCTGCAGATCACAAAGTTAGTTACTTGTAGCCTTATTACATGGAGGTCATTTTGTTGTTTTGGTGGACTTGAAAAGAAACAGGTTCAGAGACCTTACAATGCATACTGTTTCCAGCTCTTAATTAAGGCATAGGTGTTGCTGCCATTTCTGTTGCTGCTGTTCCTGCGTTGTTATTGTGCCTTTGCGTAGACAGCATGTAAAGAGTTAAATAAACTTTCAAGGCTTGGTTGCCTTACCATTTGGTTTCTCCCAGCTCCTCTTTCCAAATACAGTGTAAGTATCCTTTATCTGAAAATCTGAAAACCAAACACATTCAAAAACCACACTTTTTTTGAATCTCATCGACCTTTAGTGTGGGAAGTGCAGTTGTTTGTTTGCACTGCTTACCTTTCCATTTTTGTAGTGAACTTGTCAAAAATAAACTTTTTCAGGCATCCTGTATTTATTATTCAGTGATCGATCTTACTGTCCTAGCCACTTTATTTACTTGAGACTATAGCTGTCCGAGGCTTAGGCTATTGTAATGTAAGCTTATATGCGGTATTTGAAAACTGAACTTATCTGAAATCCAAAATGTAACCGGCCCTGAGGGTTTTGGATGAAGGATACTCAATCTGTATGGTGTTGAATGTAGATTGATTAGCCACAATCTAGATTATTGTTTGTAGGCATTCATCCTGTATGTTTGAGACAATCATGGTTTTGGTTTCAGAATAACACATTCAAGTCAGGAAATATCTTTTTGGGTGGTTTCAGGAGATGGATAGTGACAGCTCTGGTCTGGCATGTGTCATTTCTTCCTTTTGAGACAGTGTAGCAGTTTTGAATCCATAGATCGAGAGTCAAATGACTCATGGTGGCCATCTTTTGCGGCTCATCATTGTCCATTTTAAAATGAAAGTCAGTTCCAGAAGATTCCACACTGAGCACAGTTTATGTTTAAAAAGTTATGAATATGACGTGCTTTTACTGGGCATGACTTAATGTTAATTCTTACATATAGCTGTGCCTGACACTGCTTTAATGCCTGGGGAATGATCTGTTTTCAGCTGCCTGCTCCACTTTTGTTGTTTACTTTGTATGCACTGTATACTTAATCTGTCTTTCAAATAAAACAACATATCAGTCAAATTACTAGATGCAATCTTTTTGCTTCCCTTTGTTTAATAACTTAGCCAGTAAGCATATTAATTATATGCACATAGTAGGTAGTTCTAACCCCTGGGAGAAGTGTGCATCCCTCCCAAACCCTGAGGCAAGCAAACCATCTTCAGTTGAAGAATTTAATAACTCCATGCTCAATGTGTTTGATGGCTGCCCTGATAAAACATCAACTGCAGCAAGGCATGTGCCTTCAAACCAATACAGTAGCACTTTCTCGTCCAGTCGATACAGGATACACTGATAATGGTGAGATCACGGTGCAGCCCAAATGTTAACAGAAACTGGAGAGATTTCTTTTTATTCCCTTTCATACCTTTAACCTAGCAACTCACATCTCATTCTGTTCTTTCACAGATTTAACAAAGTGCTTCTAGTGCTGTGAAAGGAGAACAGCCAACTGTGTTTGATGTGTTGTGGTATTTACGCTGCATAACTTTGCAAGTTTATGTTAAAAAAATCAAAATTGTGTGAAGCATTTCAGCATGCGTTTTATATCTGCAGCAGCCCAGCAAACAATGTAATTAAAAAGAAAACTTTTAAAGAATAGTAGCCCACATCCTATATCCGTACCCCTCCCTCACTGATTTGAGTTGTTTTCAATCAAGAACTAATTCAGATTTATTTTTACAGTTTGCACAAGAGTGGTAAATCGTCATTCCCTGACTGGGAATCAAACACGGGCCATGGCAGTGAGAGCACCCATTCCTAACCGTTAGACCCACCAGGGAAGCTCCTCACTGATTTTACATGAACAGTTCCTTGTTGGTAGCTTTTTTTAAAATGTTCAACTCATTAAACTGCCTTAGTGATGCACATGGAGTTGAAGAGGAGTTGCACAGTGAGAGTTAATTAGACTAGGGTGCCCAGACAAAATTCATTTCGTCTGTTTAAAAGTCATACATTCTGCCCTTATTTTTATATTTCCTTATAAAATCTGCTCTCATTTTCACATTTCCAGTGCCTCTGCAGAAAGGAGAGCGTAACTACAGGAGGAAAAATTTACAAATACGTGGACACGGTAATTATGATAGAAAAGGTTGACAGGAAATATGCATGGACTTTCGCTCCCCTAGTTTTGGAACATGATATTAGTTGTGGCTTTGCATGCGAAAATTTACAGAATATTGTCTTCCATTACCTTCCCTACTTTATGTCAGTGGTTTTATCTCTCCCAGTCACTTTTCTTCTACTTCTCTCTACTAAACACCTCTTTTTGCTTTTTGTCCCTTATTCCATCTTTCCTTATTTCCTTTCAGGCGCGAGTTCATGAATGGTACGATAGTACAAAGGAGAAAGGAGCTGAGAGTTGCCTTTGGGGTAAGGGAAAATGTGGACAAATCAGGTCTGTTTCCATAAATCATATATCCCCAACATCCTCATTCCTGTCACGTCCCCTTCCCTTTCATTTCCAAATTCCTTTCTTACCAGATTGTCATTCCCATCATTATCTCTATCCCTTCACCTTCGAACGACATGTTCACCCCTTTTATCCACTTCCCATTCCCCTTCCTCTACATCTCACTCACCTCACCATTAACCATATATCATGTCGCTCCATACCCACTCGCTTCCCTAAGGGCAGCCGATGAGATACTAGCTGGAAGCCAGCTCATTTTTAAAAGGAAAGTTTCTTTCCTCTTTTCCCTTCACCTGGCTTGCCCTTTTGCTTCAAAATTCAACTTATTTTTCTCTAAAAGAAGTCAAATTATAATGAATGTTCTTGGTGGCAGGCAGGGGCGAGGAAGGGGTGAGGGACTAATTTTGCATGTCTGTTAACTGAATTTTTCCCTTGTCGGGCCAGCTCAGCAGGAGGGGCTGGGGCGGTCAGGAAACTGGCCGATACCCGCGACCGGCTCCGCACCGCAATTTCATGCGTGCAGGCCAATTAAGGCCTGTCCTGCGTGGATCACGAGTGGTTGGGCGCTACCTGTGCGGGCGGTGGGGGAGGAGGGAGAGTGGGCCTGGCGCGTAGTTACGCATGCGTGAGAAAGAGCACTTCAACCTCCCTGAGGCCTGGAGCTGCCTCAGGGATATTGAAGTGCCTTTTGAAAAAAACTAATAAATGCAATGAAAATTCAACGAAACATGTCCCCTCATGTGACTGTGTTGCAGGTGATGGGACATGTATTTAATTTCAAAAAAACATTTCTATTTAATTTGTAATAGCTTTAGGGAACCTCATCCCGCTCGTGGATGAGGTTCCCTCAAAAATGAAAAAACCGGTTGGCCTTTTCGCCTGCCCATCAACCGTTAGGTTGGACGGGCAGTGTAAACTTCAACTTAATTACCTTGTTAACGGCCTTAATAGGCCTTTCAATTATCAGCCGGCAGGCGGGCGCGCAGCCTACTCTGGCACACCCGCTGAACGAAATATTACGACGGTGCGCGGTGATGTCAGGATGCACGCCTAACATCATTGCACATCATTTTACGTTCCAGCGTGTCGGGCACACGCTCACACGCCAGAGCTAAAATTCTGGCCTATGATCCACACCTTATTGATCTTGGACAACATTCAAACATCACAAGAGGTTGATATAAAAGCAAACTTTTCCAGTTGCTAAAAATTTGAAATAAAATTACAAAATGTCTAAATTACTCAGCTGGTCAGGCAACATCTGGGGAAAGAGAAACAGAGTCAACGTTTCAGGTCAATGACCTTTTGTCAGTGTTGACCTGCTGAGTATTTCCAACATTGGCTGTTTTTAAACTGACAGCTTTGAACAGGCATTAGGCCCTTTTGATATGCTAACGGGGACCCAATACCTGTTTGAAGACCCCTTCCAGAAACAGTGCCAAGCAAAGCAGGCTCTTGGCCTGCTCCACTCTGGTTTTACGACGGTTCTTGTGGCCTATCCAGCAGCCACCAACAAACAGGTAATGTTCAAAGAAAATAATCACAGGAGCATTGCCCTTTAGTAACTCTCAACAAAATGCAGGCACACTTAATAGCTGGTTTCAAATTTGAACTTGTCTTTTTCATTTAAAGAAAGACAGATATTCTACCTTTTTCATATTTCTCTCAGCTCTATTTCTTAGCCCACTTTCCTACTTGCAAATATTTATAGAGGACAAAACAAAGGTGGAAAAAGATCTGGATCAGAACACTTCCAAATGCTCTCTGTTTCTCACAGAAAGACAGGGCAGGATTTTCGGGGGGCAGGAAATGGAGTTCAGGACTCTCTCCGGTTTCCGAACCCACTTCCTGGAGTAAATAGTCACAGGCTCCGACTTTCAAGGGGGTGGCAATTGATGGCCAATGGTGGGCCCTCAAAGCTGGAGGACCAATCAGCTTGAAGGGACCAGCAGGCTGCGGACGGTAAGTAAGAGAGAGGACGCTTCAAAATGGAGGTACCGTCTCTCCAACTTCTTTAAACTTAAATTTTAAAAATGATCTTGCAGCCAAGGCACCACTGGGTGTCCTCTACATGGTGGCCTGCAGCTTCAGAATCCAGGCAACTAGGGAGGGCCTTTACGTCTGCCTGGAGCACTGTCCACCCCATGGTCTGTCACTGGGAGGCCATCTCCAGGCAGTTACACTGGCCCCCACCACCTGCAGAAAAATCCCAGCCAACCTTTTTTTGACTGGCCTCAGCAGGATCTTAGAACATCAGGACCCATGCAAGAGGGTGACCGTGCCACTCCTCCCCTGCATCTCGCCTCCCAAAAATGGCTCAGGGGCAGGAAGGAACCAGGGGACCGGCAGTCCAACCAGTGGGACTATTTTCAGTGACCACCGGCCTCCGACCCCAGCCCCAGCGGGGGATAAAAATCAAGCCTACAGCATCTCTTTCAGAAAATCACATGAGTTGTTCTTAGTAAAGCTTTGAAAATTTTCCCTCTAGGTTTCTTCAAATAATTCTGAAAACTTTTTGAGCAGAAACTGCTAAAGCTAAAGAAAATCACCCGGATTTAGCTGTAGTAATGAGCAAAGCTTGGCATTCATTATCATTGCTCCTCTGAGAATAACAGCAACCTCTGCCATTCGCACAAGCATAGTTAATCGTGGAAATCTAGTGGTTGTTGTCAGTGAATATGTGCTTCTCCCTAGGTACACTGTTGGAGCCCCTGCAGAATGCAATCAAATAGAAATCACAATTGATGAGAACAAGTAAAGTTACACCCTTGATGAATGATGTATACTGAGTTTCTAACAGCTTGTTCAGAATTACTGCTGAGAAATCACTCTGCCCCTGAAAAACTAATGCTATATTTGTGGAATATCAAATTTCTCCATTATGGTTTTTAAAATCCACATCTTTTTACAATAAATTTTAAAGCTGGTTTCTATTCTTTTTAAAAACTTGTCTGATATTTCCGTTTCAACCATAATCCCATGAACCTGGCTTAATCATTTATTTTAATCTCTGCAAATTAAGGATATCCAGTGTGTTTTACTGGTTTGCTGTCTGTCAGAATACTGCAATGCGATTGGCTCTTTACCCTGTTTGATAACATTGTTGGTACTGGATACATGGAGATGCCCTTGACTTTGCGTCAGATTCAAACTAACATTGGGAAAGATGAAATCCATACCACAAGGAGTGTCTGATCTTTGTGGGTGGTCTTCTTTGAGGTCAGCATGAAGCATTGTTGCTTTGCCCCTGCCTGAAAACACTATATGTGCCAATATTTGAGTTGTTAACACATTTTAAAGAAGCTTACATTCCCTAAAATTGGAATGGATTTATACATTGAACATGGCAAGAATGGGTAAAAAGAGGTCAAAAACTGTTTATATTTTTGGATTTTTAACAATAGTCTTGATGAAATACATTTTTTAAAGATTCAATTCCATAATTATAGTGATTAATAATTTTAGCTGTGTTATCTGTGTTATTCCAACATTATTCCTTTCTGTATTTCAGTGCATTTTCTATGAGTAGGTAGTACTACTGGAGAACAGATTCATTTAAAGTTCTCTTGAGCTTGGTTTAGGTATGAAATGTTACTCACCACTATCAGCATTACCTGACAGTCTCCGGCAATGTAACCTCAGTGGAGCTGCTTCCACAACATGAAGAGATTTTGTGCTTCCCAGATTACCTTCCTTTATAACCTAGGTAAAATTGCCAATTTGATGCTGTATATGCCACTAGGCCAGTTTTGTGCTACAGGCTCACTGGAATATAAATGGAGACTTTTCCCAGATTCATTTATCTTACTCTTTAAGAGCCATAAAGCCGAAAAATTTCATCTCATATGTCTGAGCTAGGTAGCTAAATACTACCGATCTTCTGATTAAAGACTTGTTTAAGTGTAGGCTTGCAAAGCACTTAGAGCATTGATTGTGGATAAAAGGCTTTGTATCCTCCTTCACTTTATCCTTGGTTTCCCACTTACAATTATTTTTCTCCCCAACTGTCTCTGGGAAGATGCTTCATAGTTAATGGGCTGTTGAAACCCTCTAATACCTCAGGTGAACATTCCTTATGTTGGGTATGTTAGCAGGAAATTTAATTATTGGGGCATCACAGTGAAATTCATCTTATTGCAAGCAGATATACAGCAGGGGTCACCAGACAGCAATCAGCAGCAGAAACCAAAGGCAATTTGTTTCCCTACCTTAGTTTTGGCACTGAGCCCCTTTGTGGTGTCTCCACTATGTGTCAGATGAAATCAGCTAACTTTACAGAACTGAGCTGGGATCTTCCTTTATGACTCACTAGCATAATCATATTTGGCCTCACTTTACTGCAACAATCAATGGAATAGCACCATATTCCAGTTACCTCTTCCAGAAATAATTGTGCTTTGTTTGTAATTGGTTAAGTGATCAAAACTGTTACACAGCAATCAATATCCAGCCCTGAAATAAAACCTCAAATCCGGTTCTAAATAAAGAACCTCCTGTACTTTTCCAGGTCATTAAAAACCAGGATGGCTATGAAGATGTTCAAATGATTACTTCTGAGAGGAAATATTCCCATCAGAGAGACAAAAGCACACTCTCTGAAAGTCTCTAATTAATTCACTCATAGTCCATTTACTTTTAACAACAAGAACGTGAAAATTGAACACCTAGCTCTCCAGGGAAAGTGGAGAACTAACAGAGTTATGCTTACAGTTAGACTGAGAATCTTAGCACGTCATGAAGGAAAGAGAGACCTGAAGGGAAAAAGCCCACAAACCTGTGCCAATTACATCCATATATCAGGCAATTGATTTATCAATACTGCCTGATGGAATAATACTTCTACCCCCTTATCAATCAGGCACATTCATCACATTTTAACACTGCAATTGTTGTCAGCAAAACAATCACTATTAGAAATACTTCCTGACTGTCTGAGCAGCGACATGGGCAGTAGAGTAGAATGGCCACTTTAAGCAACAGCACTTATTTGTCTTATGAATGTGAATGCAAATGACTGTTCTGATAAATTATCTTGCAAATTCATCTAAATTGGTATGAGAGGCTGTATAAATGGCAATGTTTTTTTTTTCCACTCTGTAGTGCGCTGCCTCAGTTATGGTATTCTAAACAGAGCTGAGCACATTAAACTCTTGAGAAGATCAGCCTATTAGCAGTGTCTAAATGAACACTGTGATAGTGTTCAATTCTCCAGATGGCATCATACTGATTCCCATATTCTATGATCAAATGTTGCCTGGCAACACTGAAGGGATAAATATGCTGAGTTTTACTACATTGATGTTCAGGGGTTCTTATTGAACCCCAAACTATACATAAGGGGATTAAATTGGTCTTGCAAATTGGTACAAAACAATAAGTGACAAATCAGTAACTGTGGTCTAACCGGCCCACGAAATTAATCTCCCTCACCCTTCTCAAGTCTTGATTACAATACAGGAATCAAGCTCCTGTAGTCCTTCCACACAATTGAAGTCCTTCGCCTCCAGTATCATTCCAGTAAACCTTTTCTGCATCCTCTCCAAAGCTTTGGCATCCTTCCTAAAGTTGGGTGCACAGAATTGAACGCAATTCACCAGCTGAGGCCTAATCAATGATTCATGCAGAGTCAGCATAACCTCCTTCTTTTGCTCCAGAATTATGTAGCCTTACATCAATCTCCTTTGTAAAACCTTCTTTCCATATAAAACTTGCCACTGCGTCCATCTAATAAATATCACTAAATGCCTGAGCCTATTTGTAATGAGCCTACAATTGAAATCCTGGCCAGTGACTTATGTTGCAGTAAGTGTTTTCACTTTGTGATTGTGAGGTAAAGTTTCTCTCCATCTTTGAGTCAGAAAGACTTTTCCAGCTGCTTTGGAGACAGCTGAGTATCATCCCCCGCAGCTGTCTAGGCACACAGTAGACAGGTCGCACGATGGTATGCTGATCATTCCAACCAATGCAGAGAATTCAATAGCCAAGAGGCCACATTATCTGCCAGCTGTACCTCACAACTGAGGGTTAGAGTAGAACAATGACATTACAATACATGCGATTGCTTTCTATTTAGTGAATCATGCCCTGTGGCCTGCAACCAGGATATCCCATTTGGGTTATATCTCCAAAATTACCATGGACATCTTTGTTTGGACACAATTCCCCTGTGTATGCTTGGTACAAATAGTATTTACCTAGGGCCAGCTGGCAAGATAGAAAACAGTGTTGTTGTCAGGCTGAATTTATTGGGCTTATCCCCATGCAAGAGAACAGAAGCTAACAACCTGTTCAAGCTGAACTTGTTAATCAGAATGTTGAAGTCCTTTCCACCAATCCCCATCACTATTGATTTATCAACATTGATCAGGAGACTGTATTTCTGGTTAACTTGATCAGTATGATCCATCAACTCCTGCAGCTCCTCCACTGAGACAGCGAGCAGAATAATGTCATCAGCATATCAAATATTCGAACTTCACTGCCCGCCAATTAGTGTTCCACCTTTGTATCCATCAAGTCTCTCTTTCATAACTATTTCTATTAGGATGTTGAATAAAGATGGTGGGAGGATACACCCCGGTCTAACAACCTTTTCAACTCTGAGCCATTCTGAGAGGGTGACAACAACTCTGATCCTAACTCATTGCTTATAATAAAACTTGGCTAGAAAGTTGATTAAATGTGGTGGGTATCCCATGAGTAACATTGTCAACCAGAGTTTCTCATGTGAGACCGAATCAAATGCCTTCTCAAAATCAATGAAGAGCAAGCATATGGCCTGCTGATGTTCTTGGACTTTGCGCATTATGATTCAAAGATTAGTGACTTGATCTCCAGCTCCTCTTCCATGTCAAAATCCAGCTTGCTCATCAGCAATCTCACTCTTGCTCTTTATCTGGATCCATTCCAGGATTGTCCTGATTCTGCTATCTCAGGTCACTCTTCACAGAAGATGCAGAGTCCACCAAAGAAATTCGGGCTAGACTTAACAAGGGTCATGACATTTTGAACTCACTTAAAGGAGAATGGAGTAGCCACAGCATCTTGATTGCAACAATAATTAATTTTCTGAAAGCCCTTGTGTGGTCAGTGACAATGTCCAACTGTGAAAGCTGGACCATCAAGAAGAGTGATAAGGCTCAAATAAAAGCATTTGAAATGAAAAGACTCAGTCAGACATTATGTATGTTATGGACGGCCAAGCGGATAAACGAGTGGGTGCTCGAGAAAGCTGGTGTTAAGAGGAACTTGTGTGAGGCATGATATCATGGAAATTCATGTATTTTGGATATGTGATGTGAAAAGGAGCGGCGTGTTTGGAAAAAGAGGTAACGCAAGGGAAAACACCTGGGGGAGGATTTTCCCCTCGTTGGGTTGGGCATGGAGGGCAGGCCCAGGAGTGGCATTGAAACCGACCGCTGCCCGCGATCGGGCCCCGGCCGCGATTTCACGCTAGCTGGCCAATTAGCGGCCAGCCAGGATGAATCATGCGCTGAAACGCACAATGCTCCCTGGGTGAGGGGAGGGGGGTGGGGGTAGGAGAGGAGGGCAAGTGCAGAAGTCAGTGTATGCACATGGGTGCGCTCAGTGAAAACTCCGTGAAGGCTGCCTCAGGGAGCTGAAGATTTTCCACTTTACAAACAAAGATTTTAAAATTAAGGAAAACAGGTCGCCTTCATGTGACTCTTTCACATGAGCAGGGACATGTTAAAAATGAGCTGTAAAAGTTTTTATTGTTTTTTTAATCCATGGTCAGAACCTCATCCCGCCCGGGGATGAGGTTTCACAAAAAATGCAAAGGCCGTTTGGCCTTTTTGCCTATCCACCAACCGTATGGTTGAGCGGGAAGCAAAAAATTAATTTTCTGAAAGCCCTTGTGTGGCTGGTGACAATGTCTGACTGTGAAAGCTGGACCATCAAGAAGAGTGATGAGGCTCAAATAAAAGCATTTGAAATAAAAAGACTCAGTCGGATATTATGTATGTTATGGACGGCCAAGCGGATAAACGAGTGGATCAGTGTAAATCAGTAGAGAAAGAATATTTATATTGCGGCCAATCCCCGAGAACAGTGACGCATGAAAAATAGACAGACATCCCCCAAACTAGTATAGATATTACCAGCCGCTTTATTTGAGGAGTGAATGAGCCAATAGAAACTGCTAAGGAAAGTAGACAAAGAAGTCAGTACAATTCAATACACGATGAATGGTAGGACCCTGGGAAGTACCAAGGATCAAAGGGACCTTGGTGTGCATGTCCACTGGTCCCTTAATGTCACGGGACAGGTAGATAAGGTAATTAAGAGGCATATGGGATATTTGCCTTTATTAGCCGAGGCACGGAATATAAGAGCAGGGAAGTTATGCTGGAACTGTATAAAATGCTGGTTCGGCCACAGCTAGAGTATTGCATGTGGTTCTGGAATCCATATTATAGGAAGATTGTGATTGTGCTAGGGAGGGTGCAGAGGAGATTTACCAGGATGTTGCACAGGCTGGAGAGTTTTAGTTATGAGGAATTTGGATAGACTGAGGTTATTTTCCCTGGAGCAGAGGAAGTTGAGGGGGGACATGATTGAGGTGTATAAAATTATGCGGGGCATAGATAGGGTAGACAGGAAGGAACTTTTCTCCTTGCTGGAGGGATCAATAACCAGGGGCCATAGATTTAAGGTAAGGGGAAGAAGGTTTAAAGGGGATGTGAGGAAGAATTTTTTCACCCAGAGGGTGGTGGGAATCTGGAACTCACTGTCTGAAAGGGTGGTAGAGGCAGAAACCCTCATAACATTTAAGACGTATTTGGACGTGTACTTGTGATGCCATGGCATATAAAGCTATGGGCCTAGTGCTGGAGATTAGGATTAGAATAGTTAGGTACTTGTTTGACCAGCGCAGACTCGATGGGCCAAAGGGCCTTCTTCTGTGCTGTGGACCTCTATGACTCTATGGCTCTAATTCAATTCATTGATTAAGGGCCTTAATAGGCCTTTTAGTTGTCAGTGGGCGCACTGCCACATCTCACACGCGTCCGCCAACCGAAATATCGCTCAAGTGCACAATGATGTCAAGGTGCTTGCTCCGAGTCATCACGCACTATTTTTCTCCCATTCAGGTCGGGCATTTTCCCACCCGACAAGGGAAAATTTCTGTCCATGGAAAACGTGCACAAGAAAGACCCAAGATGGCAGGGATAGATAATATCAGAACGTGGACTGGCGTCTTTGTGGGACAGGCAATGAGGACAGCGGAGAATAGAAATCAGTGGAGAAAGATTGTTTATAGTGAGGCCAACCCTCAAGAACAGTGACACACAAAAAACAGACATCCCCCATATTAATATAGATATTACCAGCCTCTTTATTTGAGGAGTGAATGAGATAATAGAAACTGCTAAGGAAAAAAGACAAAGAAGTCAGTACAGGTACAAAAACAAAAATACCTGGAAAAACTCAGCAGGTCTGACAGCATCTGCGGAGAGGGATACAGGTAACGTTTCGAGTCCATATTACATTTCTCCCCGCAGATGCTGTCAGGCCTGCTGAGTTTTTCCAGGTATTTCTGTATTTTTGTTTTTGTTTCGGATTTCCAGCATCAGCTGTTTTTTTGCTTTTAAGTCAGTACAGGTAACATTGTGTGGTGTGTTAAAATGAACAATTGCATTGATAAATATACAAAACAATCTGTGAACTAGAAAAGATCTTTCAAAGGATAAAATTAGAGTATCATATTCCCTTGTTCCAGCTGCATAGTATTTTAGCTATGGACAATGTTTCTCTCAGATGCTATGCATAGCAAATACTAAACAATAACACAATGCAGGTATACTTTACGTTCAGCATTGTCAAGATGTTACACAGGAGCAATATCAGACAAAGGTTAATTATTTGCAAGCTCATGGATTTCCAATCTTGCCACATATAGCATGTAAAGGAGAACTTCCACAATGACTTACATGATTTGTGCTAAGAAAACTAAAGGTACAGTTATGTTACCACTTGTCTATTGATGTGAAATGGTTTGGGGTCTAAATCAACATGTAAGTGGCAACATAATATGGGAGTATGGTCCAAAATCTAACTCTCAGGTGTACTAAAGTAAACCATCTTGTATGAGTCTGCATTTCATGTAGTATAATGATGGCTTGCTGCAAGTCCACTTTTCAAAGTGCCTAGTTGTTTAAAAACTTTATGAACTGAATTTTGTAACATTTTCACACTAGAAAAGACTTGATGTTTTCTTCTGCCATTAAAGGTCAGGGACTGGAGTTCTAAACATGACAGTGTAAGATAAATGCAAGTTGTTGGGTCTGCCCAGTGGATATCATACTGCAAAGAAGCAAGTGGCCAGTCTGAAACCAGTAAATATAAAGTATATCTTAGAAATTAGGGGTAAATGCAAATTGTATCTGCTTTGTGAATCTGTAACTGGTAAGAAGAAAAAGATTTATGTGCATGAAACACATTTAATGCTAAGCAGATTCCAATGTTACAAATCATTTTGAAAACGGACAGAATTTGAATTAAGAATTTAGAGCTAGAAATTCAGGAACCAGATGGTTTTCTTTTGTTCTTTTAATGAAACTAATCCTTTTCCTGTGCTCCTGAAATGACTTCATGTCTTTCATCTCTTTCAGACATTTTTTGTGCAGACCAGACTAGCTCTTATAGTTCTGCCCTATGCACCAGTGATACCTCTCCCAAGAGATGTTGTGCTGACCTCCTGGGAATCTTATCCAGGAAAAGAATGGGAATGTTGTTGGCTATATGTCAAATATCCCAAGGTGTTTCAAAGGAGAGTACTCAGACAAAAACTGACTACAAGCGAAGGAAGGAGATATAAGAACAGATAACCAAAGAGGTAAGTTTGAAGTCTTAAAGGAGAGGGAGAGTTAGAGATGCTGAGAGGATTAGGGAAGGAATTCCAGAACTTAGGGACTAGACAGTTGAAGATACAGCCATCAATGGAGGGAAAAAGAAATTGGGGATGCACAAGAGTACAGAGGAATGCAGCAATCTCGGAGTGCTGTAGGGCTGGAGGAGATTATAGAGATAGGGAGGGGAAAGTCTATGAAGGGTTTTGAACTCAATTTTAAAGTGGAGGTAATAATAGACTGGAAGTCAGTAGGTCAGCGAACATGGAGCAATGGATGTGGGGACTTGGTTCAATTAAAGAGTTTTGGTTGGGTTCCAGCTTATGGAGGTTGAAGATGGGCAGCCAGCTAGGATAGTATTAGAAAAGTCAACTCTGGAGGTAACAGAAGCATGGATAAAGGTTTTAGCAACAGAAGAGCTGAGGCAGGGGCAAAGACAAATAGTATTATAGGAGGCGGAAGTAGGCAATCATGGATTTGCAAAAGATATAGGTAGGGTCAGAAGCTTAACTCAGGGCCAAATAGGATGCCAACATTGTAAACAGTCTGGCTCAGCCTGAAACAATGGTCAGGTGGGGAGATGATATTATGCCTGTAACTGAAGGTAATGGCCTCAGTCTACCCAATGTTCATTTGGACAGAATTTAAGTTCGTCTGGGATACTGGGCACTCAGGGCCAAATATAGTATAATTAGAAACAGTAAAATTTCCAACAATGGCCTTAAGTTTCCCTGTGACAGAGAGCCCCTCCATTATTGCGAAAATGGCAGAAATTCCCAGAAATCGGAAGTGCCGCCCCTGAACATGGCATGTACCATTTTCACAGGGCAGGAATGGGCCATGGTCAGGATTCATGGATGTGCATTTCACAGAGGCAGCTGCCCATATAAAATAGCAGCTGCCTCCTCTCAAGTTGGATTATGGTCTCACAGGCGGCTGAAAGGCGACATGCGCAGAGTAGACCTGGTGGGAGCAGGTCTGAACTTTGTGCATTTCTTTGGATAGACATGGTACCTCTTTGAAGAGGTGCCGGTTCCTCTGTGGAATTTGCTTTCAGCTTGAATTAACTGCCCCAGAATTGGCAAAGGCTGAATTCAAACTGTCTTGCTTTAGCCCAAGGGTGTAGGAGGGTGGGTTCCCTGGACTCGCAGGGCAGTTTTTTTTCTCCTACTGACTCATGCCCCCAGGTGCCAGGAAGAGCTTTGTGCTTGAGAAGCGTGCATTGTGCTTTGTGTGAAGGAAGGTACAAGATGGGCATGGCACCCTCACACCCGGCGCCATAGAAGCCAGTTAATGTGAGCAGCCGACGGCCAGAGGGAGAGCAGAAGGTCAGGAGAAAGAGGCAGCACCACGTGCTCAGGAAGGAGGAGGAGGAGAGGCAGGACAACTAGGTGATATACTGTGGGAAGGGTGTACAGACCTAAGACATCCTACTGTAATATGATGGAGACACAGTGCTAAAAGTGTCAGAGACAAAGTTGTGAGGTGGTGACAGACATATGTCTCATGGTCCTGCAATAAACCGAGCCACAATCCATCTCCCCATGTACTGCCAATGGCTGTAAAGGTAACCATTGCTCTCAATTTTTATGTCTCAGGATCTTTCCATGGCTGACAGGAGACCTGTCTGGTATATCCCAGTCAGTGTCATACAGGCAGCAGCATTAATGCTGCAGCTAATGCTCTGCGTTGGTGATCACATTAATTTCCCTATAGATTTGGTGCCTCAGGCGGGAAGAGCCACAGTCTTTGCCCAATTATCAGGCTTCCCTCAGGTGCAGGGTGTTATTGATTCCATCCAAATTTCCATAAAGGCTCCAACTCATAATTCTGACTTCTCTGTCAACTATAAGTCCTTCCATTCGTTCAATGTACAGGTGGTTGTGATCACAACAAGGTCTTTCTTCAATTATGCGCAAGGCTCCCTGGTAGCTGCCACAACTCCTTTGTACTAAGGAGATTGCAACTCCCTCAGCTCTTTCAACCACCCTCGCAGATCTGTGGTTGGATTCTAGGGGACAAGGGTTACGCATTAAGAACTTGGCTCCCTCAAAGGATCTCTCAAACTGAGGCAGAGCCAAACTGCAACAGCAGCTATGTTGTCATAAAGGGTGCCATTGAGCAGGCCATTGGCATTTTAAAAGTGTGTTTCAGGTGCCTCGATCACTCAAATGGAGCCTTGCAATATGCCCCAGCAGGGGTATCCAGAATAGTAGTGCTGTGCTGCATGCTGCACAACATTGCACGGTGGAGGGGCCCAGAAATTGATGACGGCGACACCATGGGCAGAGCTACAGCCTCTGAGGAGGAGGAAGATGAGGAGGAAGAGGCCCCTGTCCATTCTGATGATTCCCAAAAGGAGGAGGATGAAGAGCCGGCCAATGGCAGAGCAGCTGAGAAGTGTGGCCATGTAGCCAGGGCTGACTCTGTGTAGGAGGGGATCATCACCAGAAATGTCCTTTTGCAAAATTGATTCAAATAAGGTCCTCCTATCTTACACTTGCCATCAACTTGTGCCTGGTGAGCAACTTCTAAGAACCTTTTACATATACACCACAATTGCTCAGGGGATTGCCCATCCCCCACAAGGGAGAGAATCAACATCATTGAGTTTGACTCAGTTACATTAAAATGGCTGAAATCCTCACCATCATCACCATGGGTCTCACCATATTACAAAATCACATGGCAAGAAGTCCTTCACACCCTGCCTCCACCCCTCACATAAATGCTAGTGCCTAGAAATGAAGTGCCAAAGCCAGCACCTTGTCTATAATCAAACCATGCCCACAATGCTGAGAGCAACATGATTTAAGACTTTACATCCTCTACATGCTGATAGGATTGTATGTGTCAGTAAACATGCAGATAAGGCATATTGCACAGGATGAGCCCACAACTGTGCAACAAGCGCTCTTTGAAAAACTTGTGCACCATCCATTCTGGCCCCAATGGTTCAGTTTCTGAGGTGGATGTCATATGCAACATTCCAGTCTTCTAAAAATCTCTGTTCCTCACAAAGCACATCCTCCTGTCACCTGGAATACAAATGCTACCAAAGTAGCGAGGACAGCAGATAAGCAATATTCCCTGGAGCATACATGGCCTGTTGAGCTGCAGCAGTTGCACCCAGGCCAATGTGTGACACTGTTGTGCAGATGAGTGCCTTGCACACAGTACACTTTGACACAAGGCTAAACTTCTTTATTTTTTGAAAATATCATTTTTCAGCTTTTAACTGGCTGGGAATTTTGCAATTTGAACTGAGACAGAGCAAACTGCCACATTCCAAGGTGAACGTGAGTAATCACCTTCAGGGGAGTGTGAAGAGAGAGACACCCATCAAAACTAGTAACTATCTAAGGAAGAGACATTAAAAATGCAAAGTACTGTATATTGAAACAATGGCTGTCACAGACAGACATACCTAAAACCTCTTGGAAATACGCAATGGGTAACATATTTCAAGGCAAGGCTGCCCAGCCACTAGAGAGATTGCCAGTGACACAGACAGTGACAAGAAAGTCTTCAGCAGGGGAAACAGGCTGAAGGCTGCTCTCTCCCTCCCTCTCTTATGGATTAAGAGTGTTGCCTGGTTTGAGAAAGCCAACTCTACCAGAAACCTACCAGTGAATCGCGTTTGCAACAGCTTCTACATCTGACCACATCCAAAACACCAGCTAACCCAAATCAGCCGCAGTATTTAAAATCTACACCTCAAGGACAATCAAAGGATGCTTTTAACGTATATTCTTTTGCCTTTTTTTAATGGGACTCTAACTCTCCTTATTTCTGATACCGGTGTGTGTGTGTTTGACTGCATCTGGGCCGAATGCTTGACGTTGCATTTTTATTATTTTTCCTTGGGTTTACTGGTTAATAAATTTGCCCTTTCTTTGACTCAATAAACTCTTGTTTAATTGGCTCCTTATGGCTCACAGCTCAAAATAGTTAAATACATTCTGATTTGGAAAAGGCATATCCTCATGAAAAAGAAACCTAAACCTTTGTTGTGACCAACCGAGGAGGTTAAATAGAGCAGAGCCAGTTCACCCCTTCTATCCTGGTCATAACAAAATATTTTATACCTGCTGCCCAGTATCTATTCATGGATAAAAACAAAAAACTGCAGATGCTGGAAATCCAAAACAAAAACAGAATTACCTAGACAAACTCAGCAGGTCTGGCAGCATCGGCGGAGAAGAAAAGAGTTGACGTTTCGAGTCCTCATGACCTTTCAACAGAACTGAGGAATCAGTTCTGTTGAAGGGTCATGAGACCTCGAAACGTCAACTCTTTTCTTCTCCGCCGATGCTGCCAGACCTACTGAGTTTGTCCAGGTAATACTGTTTTTGTATCTATTCATGGAGTCTGATCATTGAGCCTCCCTTGAAGCCAAGATTGGATGGACATTGAATGATGCTTGAGTCTTTGAACGCTGGATCATTATGCGATAGACCAAAAAAGAAAGAACACTAATGCCTCACAAACATGGTCACACCCTTGCTCCTGATAATTTCACTTCAAGATGGATCTCAGTATGTCACCTTCATTATCATTGGTAAGAACACCCTGCATAATGTTAACATTTTTTGTGAGTTCTGTAGTGTACAAACACACAGCGAGTCATCTACAAGTGTATGTAAATATATTCAAGGAGCGCTCAAATGTGATAAGTACAATGTGACAAGTGTAACCACAGTGAACCCATTAGTGTCCTAGGTGAGACAGCTCCCTGTGCTCATGCACACTCTTATGAAGTGCCCCCCTGTTGCCTCAGAGGAGGCAGGCTGCTCACTTCTCGGTCTATACAGCAATGAGGAGCGTGGTGGCCGACCTCATTGTGCACGCACCCACTGGGGACCTCCTTCAGACTGCAGCCTCTGCATCTCTGCATGGGCAGACATGACCGCTGGTACATGTGGAGCATTCAAGGGCTCTGGTGGAGAGGCTGGGGAGGTGGAAGAGGATGAGAATGCCGAGGAGCTCACAGTACCTTCATCTTCCTCAGCGACCTGCACAACCCTGGGTTGACGATCAGGTGGGGTAGATGGGGCTGTCTCCTGGTGTGTAGCAGTCATCTATTCCAGCAACCACTGTGCCAACAGTTCAACCATCCTGTTAAGAGTACACAGCTCCTCGTGTAATCCATGGGTATCAAAGCTCATACTCTGGACTGATACAGGCTACTGAGGGAGGTTTGCACCCTTTCCTGGTCAAGACACTGCTCTTGCATCCACTCTGAGTGTTGCTGCATGTGTCTCTCTCCATGAGACTGGCTAATCCCCCATGGTCAGAGATCATGCAGTTGAGCCCAAAGGACAATATGAAGCTTGTGATGGTGATGGATTCCTCCATTTATAGTCCTAGAGCCCCCACTGCCTCAGGCAACTCCAGCAGATGTCCACACATCTGCTGCTAATTATCCAAAAGCTATTCCCCAAAAGGTGACTCCTGAGGCTCTACATTCCTGCCCACTAAAACATCATCCTGACTTTCCTCCTTCTTCCGAGGAGCACTGCACACAGATGTCTCTGACTCTGACACCTCTTCCTGCATTCTGGTACGGTGCACTTCACCCGATGTTACTGACTCTACACAAGTGCTACATCCCTCTGAAGTTCTGGTATCTGAATTGACGGAGTGTGGGCTGGTATGATGTGGTGCTGCCTCCTCGGATATCCCTTCCTCCTTTTGATGCCCAAGGGATGATCTGGCCCAGGGTGGGGAACGGGTGGTGAGGGAGCAGAGCTGTGACATGTGTGAGGCACAAAAGGAGTTATTTAGGTATAGCCATTCTCATTGTGAAAAGCATGCTCTGGTGCACGCCACTGCCTCAACCATGCTTGCTTTGCCCATGTGACACAACCTCATCCTTGCCCTCCTTCTAATGCCAAGGTCCCCTTGTGCTCAGCGAACTGATGTCACGGCCTCCACTATTACCACCAGGTTCCAGGGTAATTTAACACCACCTTTATTGGCTGCTACCAGTGGTTCACCATCATCGACCAACAGCTGATCAGGGACCCTGGCAATCTCCATGGCCACCTGTTCAGTCGAGCAAATTGTTCTGAGCCAAGCTGACCCACCTTCAATCCAGGCCATCTCCTTAGCACTCTTCCCCCTTTTTCGACTGTAACAACAACATGGTTTTATGTTCACCTAACATATCATGCATGCAGCAATATTGATAGAATGTCACATGGGGGGTGGGGGGGAAGGGATGGGCCTAGTTGCTCCATGCTTTTCTGATCAGGACCTTCAGGTTTTCACAGTGCTCATTCACATCAGTTCTGCTCACCACTTATATGAGCTGCTTGCACATACAGGCCTCAATGCTGAAGCAGAGATATGTGCCTTGTCTCACACTTTAGCTGCAGCTATGATATGACCCTTCCCTTGAAACACTGTGCAGATGAGCCAAGCTACTCACCTTGGTGGAATGCAGCAGGTCATTGAACTTTGTCCTGCACTGAGTCCATGAGCGCTGGTGGTCTCTTGCTGCAATCACCGCCGCAATTTGAACCCAAGCCTGCCTTGGCTGTTGCAGGTGGATTACGCCGGCCAGCAGGGTACAGGACTGTTCTCCTTTTCAAGGCATCTTCTATCAAAAACTGAAGGTCCTAATCAGAAAAGCATGGAGCAGCTAGGCCCATCCCTTCCCCCCACTCCCCATGTGACATTCTATCAATAAAAATAAGGTGAAAAGGGTTGTGAGCCATTCAGATCACAATGCTCTAATTCACTTTTGTGTGCTTACATGCACTAACCATTTTCACCACATCATTAGTGATCACTTTTAGGGTTTAGTAGAGAAAATGGCTGTGCACAAATGGTTGCAGTGTCATGTATGTTGCAACTGTGACTCCAAGGTAGAATGCTGTGCTCCATGACCACTGACAGCCTGACTGGTTTCCTTCATCTAAATCACACTTTTATGCCATGCCAGTGTGCAGATATGAGGACTTGGTCAAGGCTCAACTGTGTGGGTACATCCTGATAGATGGGTTGCAAGAGGACAAATGGATGGGAAAGTGCCCATGGCACTGTTCATCATTCATCCACTCACTCTTAGCTGCTAACAACATGACTGATGAATATCTGTACCAGATCGTGGTGCCAAGACAATGCCATCTCCATGGTTGTGTCTTGTGAATCCATGCCACGCTTTCAGTGTTTCAGTACATTACATTGTGAATAGGCAGCAACAATGACAGTTTTATCCTAGGGAAAGCCCATGATGGGCCATCCATTGCAGAATCAGCTGGCAGTTGGACAACAACTGACCTTGTCCTTACTCATCTGACAACTCAATAATGTCTCCACCAAGGCAGGGGGACTTCCAATCTTTCAACTGGGCCTGAGGGGCCTGCTTTTTATCTGCTCCCGAGTTGCCCAACCCGCTCTAGGCCCGCCTCCGACCCCTCACTACTTCCGGGGTTGCCCGGTCTGGCTCCTGATATAGCCTGCAACCCCCCCCACCCCCCCAATCCCAACACCCTCCCAACCCCGAACCGAAAATCTGATATCCGGTCAGATTGGTGGGGCTGGTAATTCTCCTGACTCTGCACACTCGACACGCCCAATGTGCCCCAGCCTGAAGTTTGGAACACCTTGTACTGTACCAAAGGGTCATTTCCTAGCTTCTCCAAGTTTAGCAATTTTGTACCACTTAATGCCAACTTTGGACTGTGTGCGACAACACATTAACACCAGAAAAGAGAAATCAGCAATCAAGCCATGTTCTACTTATGGTCTCACGCTTAATGGAGAGGAAACATCAAAGACTGCATAGCTGGTTAAGACCAGAAATAAATCTCAACCAAATTTGTACAAAAACAGACGATCAAATATCCAGTTAATGTGCCCCAATTTTCATGGACAACAGAACTGTCATCTTGATTCCCTTCATGGATCAGAAAAACATAGTTTCTTGGAACTTTTACCTCACAACATTAAAAGCGTTGACAGTCTGTGCATTGGACAAATTGGATTAATGGGATTAATTACCTTTTTGTCATTGGATATTCTTTTTACTTTGGCAGAGACCATACTTTTAGCAAGCTTCTCATTACACACACACACACACGCACACACAAACACACACCGTTGCTGCTGTAACAAAAAGCTCAACCAGCATGTAGTTATTGATTAATAAACAATGTGACTTAAAAACAATTGATTTTGAATAAATTATTTACAGAAAGGGTCAGGGGTTGCTCAACTGAGGGGTTTTCATTTCCAGAAGCAGCTCACTCCAAAGACTCCATTACAACAACATATCGGTAACAGCAACAAATCAGCACCGCAGCAATCCTTACATCTGCTACATTAGCGTAAACTTGATCAATATTTTGACCGAATTGGACCTGGAATAGAAATAAATTTGGGCCTATTAACGTCGTTGTTGATGTGGTGTAATTGAATTATTTGTTAACCTATCACTGTACTCATTTGTAATACAGTGGATACCATAGAATACTGAGCAATGCCCTGCCTCTAAGTTAAACCAGCATGTGAGTAAAAGGTTAAACTTTCTGACAGAGCTGAGGGCTGATTGAAATGTCTGTGCAAGACACATTCTTCTTGAAAAGAAAAATACATTTTTTCCATGACGAGTGGATAGCCATTCTGTGTTTCAACTTCGATTCATTTTAAAGATCTCTTCATCCTTGTACTTGATTTCATAATGACACCATTATACATATGCTTTTTTTTGTGTGTCATGAGCGAAGTCTCCTCAAGGGAAATAAATGGAAATCAGTTTGGCAGAGTCATTTTTGTTGCAAAACCTGTTGGAGATCTCCATGAAAATTCAGAATAAAAATAACTTAACCCCACTACTTAGCCTGGGGTTGCTCCTTGAACAAACTTTAATTACCTATGGCTCCATGACATAATGATTTGGTGTACTAACACACTGTGACATGACATGTTCGGACAAAACCTTTGCTCTTTGTCGACATTTCTCCCACACTGGACATTGAAGCAATGCCGAGTAGAGATGAGGACCTTACCCCAGAAGAAAAAAGGAAGGATGATGCAACAGATAGAATCTTACAGCACCAATGGAAGCCATTTGGCCCATCGAGCTTGTGTCGGCTCTTTGAAAAAGGTTTCAAATTAGTTCCATTTACTTGTTCCTTTCCCCTGTAGCCCTGTGCTCATGTCTTCATTGAACACCTCCCATTCCTTCAGTGAAGGAACGGTCCTTCTAGCAGGCCGATATAATAGTGGAGGGAATTCTAATGCAAGCGGGTCATTCATAAAGCTATGGTGACCTGATCAAATATTACCAGGAAATGCTGGAAAATCTCAGCAGGTCTGGCAGCATCGGTGGAGAGAGAAACAGAGTTAACATTTCAACTCTTCTTCAGAGTCATACGGATTTGAAACGTTAACTCTGTTTCTCTCTCTGCCGATGCTGCCAGACCTGCTGGGTTTTTTCAGCATTTTCTGGTTTTATTTCAGATTTCCTGTGTTCACAGTATTTTGCTTTGAAGAAATATTACCTCAGGGAGCAAGCATTGTTAAGCATTCAAACACTGCCCAGAATCAAACTTCCCAATCAGCTGCAAACCACTCCATAAGGCTTACTGCTCATCATTCTGTCCAATATTTTTCAACTTTCATAAGAATTAGTGTTTCAGACTGGCCTGCTGAGCAACTCTGAGCTACATGACCCTGGAGAAAGATGCTGCCACTGAGGACTGCTTCACATGCCGTTGCTAAGGGGTTTCCAGGGTTAGGTTGCTCTGAATCAGCTCCCAAGTGGCACAGGATTGCCAACTCTGGTTAGACATATTCCTTGAGTTAACATCACATGAACTCCTGCTTTGCCCAGTCAGCTTTTTTACCCACCCCCAAAATGTTTATAACAAATAATCAAAAAGTAATCTCTAATTCCTGGAAATTAGAGGGGGGCAAACTCACCATTCCTGTCATTGAGAAGGGAAGCTGAGATGAGAAATATCACAATGGCCTATAATTAAAGATATCTTCTAAAAGTTTATTCATATATGCGCATCCTAAGAGCGAGATGATGAGAGAAGTTGGTACAAAAGGGTTTTATTTCAGACTCTCCTGCCCCTTAAGTCAGCATGTTATTTTTGCTAATAAACATATCAGTCCAAATATAGATATATATCCATGCCACAGCAAGACTAAGCAGACAAACTTTCAGTGGTTTCAGATAAAGAATTAGTGGAGCTGTGTTTATCTGTAAAGAAATCAGTGACAGCCGTTGTCATTTCCTGTGTGTTGTGGAAAGAAAATCTGATGCCAGAAATGCTGCTTGTTCACATGAGCTGAGAGAATCAATCATATCAGGTGCCTGCAGCTCAGGCGAGATGTCAGTACATTTGATTATGTTCAGCTGCCACTGTCAAAACCCTTACATCGTGCACCCCCTCCCACCCAACTCACTCCTTCCCTCGCAGCTCCTCCACCAGTCCCCCCACTGCCACTCATCTGCAATGATGAAGCTCAAGATCTGCCAGCATTGCCAACCCGCTCAAAATATATCAGGCCTCGTTTAAGAAGTTCACTGAGGGAACAGAGGCACTCATAAATCACATCAACCTCATATGAACATCACATAAATCATCAAACCTTCCAACGAGGCCATCGATAACACACAGAGGAATCGAGTGGCACAAGAACGGGTTCTCATTCAAGAGTTTATAGGTCTGCCTCGTTTTCTTTAACCCTAGTATTTCTATTAGACAAACTAACTTGTTCAAATACAGTTGTTAGTTGCTGAATCACACATAGATTACAATCTGATTAAAGGCCACCCATTATTCTTGAGGCGCTGCTTCTCATTGAAGTACAGTCGCTTGCCCTTAGCAAGCTCTCCAGTATCTCACTCAAGCAGTCAGTCTTCAGTATCAACTGCTCACTTGGGAAGGGATCAAAGGCAGGCTTAACATTGTCTTCGCCTGACATCTACCCATACTCACTTTGTATCAGGAGTCACTTGTTATTGATCTGATGGGACAACCATGGGTGATTGTTTTTCCTTTCTCTCTCCACAATCCAAGTGCTGAGGTCAATCGTTGCATCCTACTGCTGGGTCAGCTGACATTAGCTAACCTAGCACTGACTCAGAATGAAGGACACTCCTTCAAAGGGGATATATTTGTTCCGATACAGATCAGCTCCCTGTACATCCTCATGGAAATATTGATTGTTTATGGAGATGGTTCAATTGGGAAGTTTTGTGACTCATCCATGACCAGACTAGCAGAGGTAAATAGTTTAATTCCTTACCTACTCAAGAGATTTGGAGAATTCATGTTTAGATGGACATACTTAAGTTTTTGGCCACCATAGCTTGGAATGAGACGGTAATGTCATTATCTGAATGGCCTTGGCATAACCACATGCTCTGCTATAAAACACACCCAGTCAATGAATCATTAATGTTGTGATATCAGCCCTAACATATGATCACACTCAGGCCTGAATACTCTTGATGGCCTGTTTGCGTAGCTGAAGTATTTGAGTGAAGGGAGATTCCCAAGATATCTCTATTAAAATGTTTCACTGACAGCTGGTACATAAAGTGAAGGGACTTTTCTTTTTACAAAACTTGAAAAGCAGATGAACGGTAACACATTGATCCTCGTTCCAAGCCTCCTATTTTTAACCTGAGCCAACTTAGGGAGCTGCAGCTGTGGATTCCTAACCCCCTGCGGCCTGACCCTGTTTCCCTGGCAGCATGGGGTATGGGGACAGATGTGATAGGCCCACTATCCTGACTGTCACAGTGCCTGACCCCAGTTAATAATACTGATGACAGAAATTTAGGAGTACAGGCATACAATACAAATAAAAAGTTTATATTAAAAGAAAAGTTAATCCCCTTACACAAATGAAAGTTGTGGACTAAAACCGTGCATTAAAATTTTCCAAAACTGTACTTCCAAATATACGGTTTCTTGAAGCTTTTTCCCTTCATTCATTGTTCACATGAGCTGAGAGAATCAATCATATCAGGTGCCTGCAGCTCAGGCGAGATGTCAGTACATTTGATTAGGGTACATTTGGGGAGGGTTTGGGGTGTTGCCGCCAAGAGGGTCGTCCACTGGCCATAGAGTGCCCAATTAGGAGGAACTATTCTCCCCACACCCACCCTCCCCCCCACCCCCACCCCGAGCCTGCGGGGAGGTCGCTAGTGTTTGCCAGGTGGTTTTGCCATGTAGTGGAGGAACCAACCTTAATTGGCCACTTAAGTGGCACAATTGGCCTCTGAGTGGAAAGACTGTTCACCAACTTCCCAGCCACTGACAAAATGCCATGGCGGAGGAAAGGCAATGGATGCTCCACACTGCCCCCACCCACACCCCCCACCCCCACCAATTCTTTTCTCCTCCACAGTGTCCAGAAGGCATCCCATGGATATGTCATTGAATTGGGGGGCTGCACTCCCCTTGGCTTTTGGGGCCATGTCTTCACTGGTGTCCTCCTGGGCTGCAAGCATTGAGAAATATGCGCGCAGCTGCAGTTTAAGTATGGCGCCCTGCAGGAGGAAGTGGTAAGGTAACGGCATGGCAGGCAAACTGGAGGCTGTGCACCAGCAAGATGGCATATTTCCTGTTGCTGCACAATCAATGAGACAGGAATGGGACTATATGGTGTGAAAAGCTGCCATTGTGGCTGACAGGTAAACTGTCCTTTTTCTCACCCACCACACACTTAGTGTAAACCTGGGACGATTCTGCCCTTATGTACTTCACCCTTGGAGCAGGATTTAAAGCTACAACCCTTCAAAGACAAGAGTGGGTCACAGCTGACAATGAGTGAGTTTTTCTTCAATCTTCATCCAGACACAGTGCATCACCTGGACATGGCAAATACTACAAAACTGGTGAGTTAGGAGCATACAACTGTGTAGGAAACTGCCTGATCTTTTTTCCATGAATTTGAATTCAGGAAAATTAGATGTGTTCCTTGACAGGCATGAATTTCAACTAGGGTTTCCAACTATGGATGGATATATTTCAGAAAGTTTCATCGTAGGGATTTCCGCTTGCAATTCTCGACATAATCATACTCGCGACATCCCTTCATTACCCAATTGGAAGATCCTTGACTGTTGGTCAAACAGTCTTTTATTTCCCATCTCCGATATTTGTACTAATAAAGTTATAAATTAATAAAGTTATAGATTAATTATAATTAAAGTTATAGATTCATTACACTATAGATCAATCAGTTATAGATAAGTCAACTGGTCCAGATGGCGTGCATCCCAGGTTGCTAAAGGAATTAGGGGTGGAGATAGCAGAAGGGCTTGCCTTAATCGTTCAATCTTCCCTTGATATGGGGGAAGTGCCAGAGGATTGGAGAGTGGGAAATGTGACTCCCTTATTCAAAGAGAGAGTGTAAGGAAAGTCCTAGCAACTATAGGCTGGATAGTTTAACATCAGCAGTGGGTAAGGTTTTGGAATCCAATATCAGGGGGGAAAAAATCAGCAGGCACTAGGAGAGGTTGAAGTTAATTAAGGAAAGTCAGTACTGATTTGTAAAAGGCAGATCATGTTTGACTAATCTAATAATTTTTTTTGATGAAGTAACAGAGAATGTCGATGAAGGGAAAGCGGTGGATGTTGTCTATATGCATTTTAAGAAAGCATTTGACAAAGTTTCACATAAAAAGCTGGTTAACAAAATTGAGGCTTATGGAATAGGGGGGTCAGTATCCAATTGGATAAGAAGTTGGCTTAATGACAGAAAGCAGCAAATCATAGTAGACGGTTGTTTTTTGGACTGGAGGATGGTAGACTGAGGTGTTCCCCAGGGTCAGTGCTAGGACCTGCTTTTTTTGTTAAATATAAATTAGTTGGATCTTGGAATATGGAGTAAAATTTTTAAATGTTCTGATGATACCAAACTTGAAGGAGTGGCAAACAGCAATGACAATATGAATCACCTGCAGCAGGACATAGATGACTAGCAGAATGGAAGTGGCAGATGGAACTCAATACTGAGAAGTGTGAAGGGGTGCATTTTGACAGAAGTTTTGGGGGAAGCAATATTGACTTAATGGGCCGAATTTAATGCCCTCCCCTGTGGCAGGTTTGTGATGGGGTGGGCATTTAATCAGGTGGGGGGTTGACCCAGCCACCTTCTTGCCTATACCCCAATGGAATCTGTGGTGGGATGGCTTTCCTACCTCACTGCCAATTGAGGCTCTTAAGTGAGCAATTAATGCCCACTTATGATCCTCATCCTGCCGCCACTGTTATGAGCCCAACGTTGCCTGGGGGGGCTCACCATGCAGGGGGCACAACAAGCAAACCTGTGTGGGGTTGCCTGTGGTCTCCTAAGGGAGTACGTCATTCAAAGGCACTCAGTGCCTGATCAAGGGACCCAGCATCGGGGCCTGCTGAGAGTGACAACCCTTGCCTTTACTGCTAACGCCCCTCCCCCACAAGCCCCATCTTGTGACCTCCCTCTGCCATCAATCTCCTGGGATCCAAGGACGATAGCCTCGGATGAGTGTCATACAGGCAGCAGCCACCCCTTCCCTTGTGTCATAGTTGTTCAATGGAGCTGTCGGCTCCTGTTTAGCTGGCAGCTCTCAGCGGGCAGGACGTGCTCTCCTGTGGTCCTGAGTGGCACTTAATACGGCAGGCTGTAGGCAACGCAGGACCCTTGCCAGCTCTCCAGTCAGTGGGTGAAATCCCTGTCACCTCCATTAAATACCACCCAAATGGCACAATTATAAAGAGTGTGCAGGAACTGAGGGACCTGGGGGTGAAGATGGCAGGGCATATTGAGAGAATGGTTATCAAAGGACTTGGGATCCTGGGCTTTATAAATAGAGATATTGAGTACAAAAGCAGGGAAGTTCTGCTGAACATTTCTAAAGCTCTCCTTGGGCCCCAACTAAGAGTTTTCCATCCAGCTCAGGTCACCATCCTTTAGGAAAGATGTGAAGGTCCTTGAGAGGGTGTGAGGAAGATTTACCAAAATGGTTCCAGGAATGGGGTATTTTAATTACAAGGCTATGTTAGGAAGGCTGGTATTGTTCTCCTTGGAGCAAAGAAAATTGAGGTGAGATTTGTTAGAGAGGTACAATATTGTGACAGGCTTAGATAAGGTAGACAGTTAAAAAAACCTACAAAAAGCTGATGGTAAAAGGAAGGAGGGACATAGGTTTAAGATTTTGGGGAAGAGATGCAGGGGGAGTGTGAAGAAGAACATTTTTATACAGCGAATGGCAGGACTTTACAAACATAGCCAAGCTTCTGCAGTACAAATATGATACTGGCATCTACCCAAGAATATGGAAAATTGCTTAGTTATGTCCTACCCACTAAAAAAAAAGGAACAAATGAAACCCAATAGCGCTCTATCAGCCTCCTCACAATCAACAAAATGATGGAAGATATCATCAATGTTACTATCTAGAGCCCCCAAGTCACCAATAGCTTGCTCACCAACACTGTGGTTGAGTTCTACCAGATTAATTTGGTTCCATATCTCATTATAGCTTCAGATCAGATGCAAAAGCAGGAGCAACCTGCCAGAGGATATTATGAAGTGTGACACCAAAATGCCCCAACTAAAGTGAGGTTAAGGAGAAAAATTTCAAGTAGTTCGAGTCAAACCTGATAGACAGGAAAATGGGTGTTGACATTAGATTCCTAATGTCCCAGTCCCAGGATATCTCTGCAGGAGTTCACCCAGGCAACATCCTCAGCCCAAACATTATTGGCAATTTCATCAGTTTCCCTCCCTCATTAGTTAAGGACTGGAGCTGTACATTGACAAATTCAGAATGTTCCATTCACAACTCCTCTGATAATGAGCAACCCATGCTATTCTATGGCAGGACCTACATAACATCCAGACTTTGTGTGACAAGTAATATATAAAGTGCCAGGAAATGATTTAATTACCCAGCCAGCTTCCCTTGACCTTTCAACTGCACCATTACCACAAAGTACTCTATCATTGGCATCCAGATGGGCCACCAAGCTCAACTGGATCAAATATATCACCATTACAGCTACAAGAGCAGGGTAGAGGTTGAATATACTCAGTTTTGACAAATGGCTCATTTCCTGACTCTGCAAAACCTCTCAATTTTCTTTTTTTTATTCATTCACGGGATGTGGGCTTCGCTGGCATTTATTGTCCATCTCTAGTTGCCTTTGAGAAGGTGGAGGTGAGCTGCCTCCTTGAACTGCTGCAGTCCATGTGGTGGAGGTACACCCACAGTACTGTTAGGAAGGAAATTCCAGGATTTTGACCCAGTGACAGTGAAGGAACGGCAATATATTCCCAAGTCAGGATGGTGAGTATCTTGGAGGGGAACTTCCAGATGGTGGTGTTCTGCACAGCTCATGCCAGGAGTATGATGGGATGCTCAACATTTACTTGGAAGGATGAGCCACAACATTCAAAAAGCTCAATACTATATCCAGGGTGGACAACTTTGCTTGTTATCACAAGAATCAAAAGATCCACCATATCAATAAAAGCCGCCCATTTTTCCCATATCCGCCAATTTATAAACTGTGGTATTTATGGTATCAGAATCTACTGGAAACACTTCAGTTCACAAATAGCTATATATATAAATCCTCTTGACCTTTTGCTCCCTGTGATTTTTAATTGTTTCATAGGATGTGAGTGTCGCTGACTAGACTAGCATTTATTGCCCATCCCTAATTGTCCTTGAGAAGGTGGTGGCAAGTTGCTTTCTTGAACCTCTGTAGTCCATGTGGTGTAGGTACAACCACAGTTCTGTTAGAGAGGGAGTTCCAGGACTTTGACCCAGTGACAGTGAAGGAATGTCATATATTTCCAAGTCAGGATGGTGAGTGGTTTGGAGGAGAACTTCCAGGTGGTGGTGTTCCCATGTGCTGGCTGCCCTTGTCCTTCTAGATGGCAGCTGCTGCCATCTGGATGGAAGATGCTGCCTGAGGAGCCTTGGTGAGTTCCTGCAGTGCATCTTGTAGATGATACACACTGCTGCTACTGTGCGTCGGTGGTGGTGGGAGTGAATGTTAATAGATGGGGTGCCAGTCAAGTGGGCGGCTTTGTCCTGGATGGTGTCAAGCTTCTTGAGTGTTGTTGGAATTGCACTCATCAGGCGAGTTCCCTGCGCTTACCCCTTAGAATCTTGCAGTACCAGAATTAGCAAAGATATTTCAGAACAAATAATTTCAGACTGAAGTTGCAGCAAATTGATCCTTAATATATAAAAGATATGAACATATTTATGTTCATTTTCTGGATATTTTTTTCTAGAAACTCTGAACATGAATGATATTAGCATAGCTTTCAGTGAATTGGTCCAGTAGAGGACAGCTCAATTTGGTTTACCTGCCTCCTAAGTAAAATCTTGGCACTTATCTTCTATTTTATGAACTTTCCAATTCAGTTTTACTGGATTTGCCAAATAATACGAGAAACAATTAACTGTGGAGATGGACACAGCAGAATGGAAATGCTTTTGAGCTGGTTTATCCAGGCCATGTAAACATTGTTCAGACAGGCACTAATATCAGGGAAAGTCTGTATATTAAGATGAAAAAGCATTGTTAGCAAAACCTGTACATGCACAAATCACAAGGTAAAAATGAAGGGCAGCTTGCTATCATCATAATAACTTTAGTTAATGTTGGCTCTTCCATGTCAAAACTCACAAAGACAATTGAGCAAAATAAACATATTTTTGTAATCTACATTTACAGTATGTAGTGATGTGAATTAGAGTAGGATTATAAGGTCATTCATGATTAATTATATTGTTAGAGATGTCTTTAAAATGAAACATTAAAGTTGCGGTGCACAAGTTCTTGCTGGATGGAGGAGAGAAATCTAATTAAAGCATAAGCGAAGAGCTGAGGGAGTTAATCAGCTCAAAGTTAACTTTTCCAGCAGAGAACCTTTGAGTCATAAGGCAGAATGTTTAGGTCGGCGTGTGGGAATGAGTCCGATTCAATCGGACGCGAAATCACATGAGATGACATCGGGCAAGCGTCCCGACGTCATTCTGTACTCGCGCAACATTTCGGTTAGCAGGCGTGCACAAGTGTTGGAAGCGTGCCCACCAACAATTAGGATGACAATTTAAGTTGTTAAAATTCCAATTGTCCCCAATTTTTCATGGTCTGTCCAGCCTTAAATTTGGCGTGCGGGTGAATCGGCCAGGCGGACTTAGCATTTTTGATGAAACCTCATCCAATGGTGGGATGAGGGTTCCGTTATTAAATTAAAAATGTATGGGCAGAATTTTCATCATGTATATGTTCAAGTGACTGATTCTGATACGTGGACATTTTGTTCTGGATTTTAAAATCTTCATTTAATTGTTTTGAAGTCTTCAATTCCCTGAGGCAGCTCTCTACCTTCAGGGAGCTTTCATTCAGTGCTCCCTGTACCCACACTTATGTCAGCCCCCGTCCTCCTCCTGGTAGCTGAGCATTTCAGCGTGCGCTTCACGCTGGCTGGCCGTTAATTGGCTAGCCAGCGTGAAATCGTGGTCAGGAGCCGATTGCGGGCGGTAGTCTGTTCCCTGGCCACTTCCAGGTCTGCCGATCGCACCTGCATGCCAACCTAAAAATCCTGCCCACAATATATGGGCATTAGTATGCCATTGAGCTGAGATAAGCCAATTTGATGCCGCACATGTTTATTCCCTTCCTACCTGTTGATGGTTAAGAATTTAGAATTTACCTTCTGAATATTTTGTTCTAATGCTGATCTTTTATTCGGGTGCATTTTTAATTTATTTTTAAGAACTAGTTTTTAAGAACCATCTGCCTTAGCTTAGCTGAATGCTAGGCTGATTTCAGGATTTCAGAATCTAGTCTGATTGAAATTCCGGCACAGTGTTAAGGGAGTGCTTCAATGCCAGAGGAACAGTCCATCAAATGAACCCCTAGCCAGATCTCCCAATTGGATTTGGCTTACTTGCAGAGATGAATATGGCAAGCCGAATTGGAAAACAAATGCATTTAACCTTTTCCCAGATGATATGAAAATTTGTGCAAGTGTTAGGACTGTGGAAGAGAATGAACCTCCATAAATGGATTTAGTTGTGCTGGGGAGTTGGCCAAACTCTGCCACATGATACCTGAATAGGTTAAGTGCAGCATTTTGTGCTTAGGCAGGAGCAACACCATGGATGCCTACACTTGGATCCTGGTGACCTGGCTGTGTACCTGATGACCTACAGAGACCGTAGGAGACAGCGACTGAGGCTCCTGGCTGCGCAAAGACAGGAGCAGCAACCTCAGGAAGAAGGGGCAGCAGGGGCTCCTGCACACGCTGCCCAGGAGTGACAGTGAGCCGTGGCTGGTCGGCACTTAGTGACACCCAGGGTCTATAGACACCGCCTGCCATTCCTGCAGGTGACTGAGAACCAGTGTCACCAATGACTGCACATGTCTAGGAACCTGGTGGCTCACACCTGCCACTTACTACAGGGCTTGGTGCCAAGGGGACATGGAGGGCATCCACTGCCAGTGGCTGTGAAAGTGACTGTGGCGCTCAATTTCTATTCCAGTGTCTCCTTTCAGGGCTCCACAGGTGACCGTGACATCTGTGGGATTTCACAATCTACCACCCACAAATGCATCCATGAGGTTATGGGTATCATCTTCTCTATGGCACACAACATTGTGCATTTCCCCCGGGACCAGGACAGCCAGGATGCAAAGCCATTGGATTCGCCCTGATCTCGGGATTGTGCAGGGTGCGATTGACTGCACACATTGGCGCTCAGGTCTCCATCGCTACACTCGGTAGACTTCATCAACCACAAGGGCTTCACTCACTGAACGTGTAGCTGGTGTGCGACCACCAGAAACACATCCTGCAGATATGCGCACAGTTTCCAGGGTGTGTGCTCGATGCCTACATTCTGAGTCACTCGCAGATCCCTGCAGTCTTCCAGAGTCCACAGAAGCTTCAGGGATGGCTCCTTGGGGGCAAAGGTTACCCGCAGAGGCCGTGGCTGATGACACCCGTGCAGTGGCCTCAGGCTGCAGTAGACTGATGCTATAATGAGGCTCATGCAGCAGCTCGCAACTTGGTGGAGCAGACCATCACAATGCTGAAGATATGGTTCTGGTGCCTGGACCGGCCCGGTGGAGCCATGCAATACAGTCCGCAGAGGGTGTCACACATCGTCATCATCTGCTGCACCCTTTACACCCTGGCACTCCAACGGGGAGAGGAGCTGCCTGAGGAGGAGATAGACGAGCTGCACATCTCCTCCAATGAGGAGGACGCCGATGGGAATGAGGGTGGGGAGGGTCCTCGGTGGTGACGATGACAGGAATGAAGCTCTCGCACTGGCTAGACGAGGCAGGCACGCTCTGAAGGCCCTCATACCTGCCAGACTTGTGGAGGATGATGACAACTTGCAGTGAAGTCACTCCACAGATCTTCACATAGCCTCTGAAAATATTTGACTCCTGTCTGGCCGACGACAGCTCACTTGCACTCCACAACCAGGGCCATCTCAGAGATGCAGCCATGGTCTTTTCCACGAGATTACATGATTGTTAGTGGGCAGGGTGTCACTACATGATCTTTTAGGCATCATTGTGTGAGGCAGGTTTGATGAACTAGGCCACCTTTTTGTACCCCTTATTTTCAAATGTTTGTAAGCTGCACACGTATTTCTAGGGTAGGGAAAATAGGGGCAACAAGCACCTGCCTGCAAGGGCAGGTTCTGCATTGAAGTACTTAAACTTGAGGGAGAACAGCCTGCCTGGGTTTTGCCAATGCTAGCGTTTAAGGTGAAAATCCACCAACACTGCGGGTGGACAATAAAGACAACCTTGCTAACATTGCCCAAATCTCATGAACAAAGGAAAACTATTCTTCCCCTTTGCAAAATGCTTCTTCTTGAAGGCACCATACTTGGAAAGTAATTATACATGGAGGCCACTAGTACATTTTTGAGAGAGGTGATAAACTGCGATGTAAAGTCAAAATATTTTAATTTCAGAATTTAAAAAAATTCAAAGGCTGATTTTTCCGCTCGTGGGGCGGGCGGGCCTGACTCAATGGTGGGCGGGCGTGGAGCCGATCGCGGGCCGCGCCGCCATTTTACGTGAGCAGGCCGATTAAGGTCCGCCCAGCCTGATGCCCGCCGGGAAGTGCTGTGCGCTCCCTGTGTGGCCGGGGAGGGAGGGGGGATCCCTAAAATCGAGAGTGCGCTCTTTCCCACGATAAGTGCAGCTTCAGGGAGATCGCTTCGACTTTAAAAATATTAAAAATAGGGAAAAGAAAAATCCCTTACATGTCCCCTCAAGTGACAATGTCGCATGAGTTGGGACATGTTCATAATTTGCATAACAACTTTATTACAATTTTAAAAACCCTACATGAAACCTCATCCCGCCGCTGGATGAGGTTTCATGTTTTTTCTAGTCCCCGCCGGGGCTCCTGGCCTACCCACTGACCTTAAGATTGGACGGGCAGGTCCTTTAATTGGTTAAATGATCCTGTCAACGGCCTCAATTGGCCATTGACAGGTCGGCGGGCCCACAGCTGATTTTGCTGCGCCCCAACTTCCTGAAAATTTAAATGGGGCGTGGTGATGTCAGGGGTTCCGCTGACATCATCCCGCGTCATTTTACGCGCCGGCGAGCAGGCCCTGCCCCCCACCCCCCCACTCGCTGACGGTAAAATTCTGCCCCAAGTCTCCAGTCAATCACAATGTTGCTCAGCAGTATACTAGCAGGATAAATGTTTGGACATGTCGAATGTGTTTTCTCAGGAATATGAATGCTGTCTGCAGTTACAAGGAATGTTTGTGTACTTTAGTCTATATATTTTCCCTTATGGCAGTATAACATTGTTATGTTCATTGTCACTTGGTGGACATCCAGTATGTGCTGAATTTTCTGAAAGGAAGTGTTCACATTTATGAAACAATTTATCATACCTCCCAGAACCACATCAAGTCATTTTGAATAAGAGTGGTGGCTGTTGTTTTGTAGGTAAATTTGCACACAATAAAATGCCACAAATGATAATTAAGATTTTTGTTTAATATCTGAAAGACAATGGGCCAAATCTAGTTGAGGTGTCAGGGGCCAAGGGCCCCCTGCCCCCCACCCGCCACACCCCAACCCTGGAGGTGACTGACTGTAGCTGTCCTGCACGCTGCATAGTGACAGGCCCACCTTGCAGCTGGGTTAAACCAGCAAAGGCTGGTTGAGGTCCTTAAGTGGTCTTAATTGACCACTTAAGGGTCTCAATTGGCAGTGGGATGCGAAGGTCAGCCGTGGGCCTTCCCACCAATAATTTAATTCTGGTGGAGGTGAGAAGGCGGTGGGTTCAGGTACCCCATCATCCCACCGAATTAAATGTCCTTCCCATCTCTAAATTCACCACCAGCAAGAGCAGAGGAATCCACCCAGCATCTGCATCAATAAAACAACAGCCAGGATTATGCATTCAAGTCCAACTGTGGAGTTGGAAACAATAGCCTTCAAAATTTGACATGAGTGTGTTACCAACTGGACCATTTTGACACACTGAATTAGCACTGTAATTAAAATTAAAATCTGAGTGATGCTAACATAGAATGTCATCAAAGGAAATTGAAGGAAGTGTTGCTGCCATGACCATCTCTTGTCATTTGATCTTAGTCTAGAGCAGTTCCATTCATTAGGTTGATGTTTTAAGACCTATGCAAAATACCTTCACTGAATTAAACTAAATTGTGTTTGCCTGTTCGTGTTTACACATATGCCAGAAGCAAAGTCACATTAATACCTTTTCACCTGCATCAAATCTATTTCAGATTTGGCGTGAATGAAAGTGTGGTTGTGGGGGTGTGTGACAGATGCAATGTTAGGAGTTAGTCCTACTCAATCTTCACAGTTGGTATGTATGCAAATACTTAACACCAGATGCCATCTTCATTTCATTAAGATGCACTGAAATGTGAAAAAATATATGGAAACGAGAGATTTATTTTCTGGTGCAATAAATTCTTCTCTAATCAGCATCTTCAAACCATAAGAATGTTATCAACAGCAAGTTAAATCCCAGGTCAGGAAAGACACATCACAGAAAGTTGTTTCAACAGACTATTGCATCGCTGCTAATGCAAAATAATAAGTAAACTTTACCAAATGTATTTCAAAGGAGTTGCAGCCTTATGTGGTATTTATCTTTATGGACCAAGATTTTACATTTGATCTGCTGCCTGTGCCGAGTAGCTGAGCTGAGCTGAGCTAGGATAGAATGGCTCCAATTTCCTTGGGCTAACAAGCAGAATTATCAATTTTGATTACTATACAGTGATCCCTGCTGACGCATTTGTATGTGTGGATATTTGATGAGAACAGGGATGATGGACTTTTGACACCATATCTATCCATGCTGCCTACTCTCACTGTCCAGGCGTAAATACTGTTTCTTCATCAAGGTATCGGGCAGCTCCACAGAAAATCCTATACACAGACCCAAATGGTTACTGCACAAGTTGCTGTGAATGAAGAAAATTCAAAACATAATGCATGACAGATCTAGGCTGTGGAGTTTTAGGCATTTTCAATCCACGAAACAGCCAGGATTAGCCTGTTAAGCGTGTTTGCATGGACAGAAATTTGATGCATTTTTTTCAATGTGCAACTCACAATCTGACTTCAATTTTTCATTAAAACTATTCTGTCAAAATAAATTGCAATGATAAATACAACACACACTATAGGGTCACTGCAAATATTACTGGACCCTGTATGATGCAGATTTGTCCTAAATAACATTTTAACATGGCAGCAGCACTTTGAGTACAACATTATGAAATTAGCTTTCCACAGAATATTATTCAACTCTTTGATTTAAGTTTCTCCACTCTTGTCTGCATAGAATGGCACAGACAATAGTTAAGTATTGAAAATACCAATATGTTGTTATCAATATTGATCTGACAACCCAGAATGTGGACAAGGTTCTAATCTCTGAGATGGTTTTGCTGGATTTGTGGTGAATAGGAAATAAAATGTTCCCTGTTTTGCCTCTCTGAGAACCGGCACAATTAGAAGTATTGCTTTGTAGCATTTATCCCTTTGCTTGTTTGCTTTGGTGTAACAAAAATATTTTAACATTGCCTTCAAGTTTTTTCCAGTGCCCACTATAGGGGCTCTTTCAACTATGCTTCCTTTCTCAACTATTTCCTTCCCTCTCTCTGAAAACCATTTAGTGCTGGGATAGAATGGGATGATTGCACTGTTCTCCCTTCAGTTCCTCAAATAAGTGTTTTGTATTCATGTGTGATCCTTAATCATGAATATTGGTAAAAGTGCATGTTGAGCCTGACCTTGTCCTCACCAGCATCTCACCACATGTGCCTGAATAGGGGACACCAGATAGCAATCAGAAGGTAGCCAGTGGTAGATAAAAACTTGCATTTATATAAAAGCAAAATACTATGGATGCTGGAAATCTGAAACAAAAACAGAAAATGCTGGAAAAACACAGCAGGTCTAACAGCATCTGTGGAGAGATAAACAGGGTTAACATTTTAAGTCCGTATGACTCTTCTTCAGAGCTAAAGAGTAGTAAAAAATGTCATATTTTTACTTCTCTTCAGCTCTGAAGAAGTCATATGAACTCAAAACTCTAACCCTGTTTTTCTCTCCATAGATGCTGTTAGACTTGCATTTATATCGCTCCTTTCATGACCTCAGGACACACAAAACATTTTATAGTCCCTGAATTATTTTGAATTGCAGTCACTGTTATGATGCAGTAAGGCCACTGATACCTCCTACCACCAAACTGATTCTGCTTGCCAGGAAATCTTAAATGTAGCCACTACAACAATGGCTTGTATGCATTTATGTCTTGAATGTCTCACGGTGCTTCACAATAGTGTAATTAGCAAGAACATTTGATACTGATCCAAAGGTCAGATTAGGGCAGGTGACTAAAAGCTTGGTTGAATACCTAGGTTTAAAGGAGCATTTTAAAGGAGCAGAGGTGCAGAGGTTTAGGGAGGGAATTCAAAGCTTGAGATTCTAGAAGACTGAAGATGACCAATGGTGGGGTAAATGTATTGGGGGATGTGAAAGAGGCTAATGTTGTGGAGGAACACAGAATTTTTGGAGGTTTGTAGCAGCTAAAGAAGGTTTGGAGATATAGGGAGCAGTGAGGCCATTGAGGGATTTGAACGTGATGGTGACAGTTTTAAAAATCAACAATTGATTAGAACGTACAATACTTGAACATTATCCTCATCACATGTAAAGACAAGGCAAAAACAAATTACTCCAAGGCTTTTCAATTTGGTCATTGTGTACTGCTGGCTCTACAAGGGCCATTTCCCAACTTTGTGCTCCCAGCAAAGGGCTCTGCTATCAGCAATATATCATTAAAAGCTCAGAAGCGCACAACTTCCAGCCAATATTTTACAATAAATCAGGCACAGTGCAGGCACAAATCTCTGATATGCTGTTCCAGGCGATGTTCCTCATCAGTAGTGCAAATTTGGAAAATCACACCTTAGAAGTCTTTCGTCAGCACACAGAAACAGAATTTAATAGCATTAATCCCAGGAGCCGTCTCCCAGGTGACAGAATCTATCTTTAAGAAAATGGAAGTGCCCCCTGTGTACTAGCTTGTAAAACCATGTATAGTTGATATGGCATTAATGACCTGGCATTAGGTGTTGTTAGTATGCTTACTGCATATTCCTGTATCACATTACTCTAACAAGCTAATAAGCAGAATGCCATTACTGCAGCAACTGCTGTTTCTCCTTCAATCCAATACTGGGCTCCTAGAGTGCAACAAATTCAATTCTAGAGCTACCCACGCCTGATAGCATAGTGTACACTCTATTTAACACTTATAAGTGAAATTATAGTAAATCAGATATTTTTTCATTCTTGCACTTCAGAACGTTCTCCATTTGACACATTTAAAAATACATTATTTATAAAAACCATAGTTATCTTAAGATTTTCTCATTGATATTTTTTTGTTTTCTTTCCAACAAAATGGTGAGTCTTTTCATTTGTACTACAGTCAAGCCCTTCATTATAGAATTTTTGGCCGAGGACGGCCACTTTTGATCTTTATCAGGGCAATTATAAGATTCAGACTGAGTATTGGTCAGTTAAATCAAGCTCACACCCGACTAATTTAGTAGAAAGGTCAAGCGGTTAGACACAATCTTAAACTATCTCCCAGTAATGATTTGCTCTGGTAAAACGCATTGCTTGGGTGCTCATGTCTGACTTCTAGCCTTTAAGCTGTCACAAAATGCTTCACACCACACTAAAACCATTAGGTGCAGGGCTTAGGTAACTTGTAGGTTCTTAACTGTTATCAACTGCTGTTAATACTTGAAGCTTCTCTTAGAGTTACTATTCCAAAAGAGTGATGAAGTCAACAAGTATAATGTTTTAAACAATGTTTCTGTGCTTAAACTGCAAGTTCAGATATGTTAAAAAGGCAACTATCTGGGTTTATGCTCAATTTTATTAGAACTATGGTTTAGATGGGGCAGAACTTTGCCCTTGGCAGACGGGCTTGACATTGGCTGGCTGGGATGGTTGGGAAGTCAATTAAGGCCTGCCCAGCATGATACATGAGCAGGGGGTGAGGGGGAGGAGGGTGAGCGGGCTGAGCGCAAACTTTGTGCATGCATGCGAGTGAGAACTTGAAAATCTTCCTGAGGCACAGGGCTGCCTCAGGGAGATGAAGCATTTTTAAAAAAGAAAATAAAGAAAACAAAAGTGTAATAAAACATGCCCCCCCCCCCACCCTGTGACTCTGTCACATGAGCAGGGACATGCTATTAATTCAATTTTAAAACTTTTATTTTATTTTTATTAGCTTTTGGAAACTTCATCCTGCCTGTGGATGAGGTTTCCAAAAACATGCAAAGGCTGCTTGGCCTTTTCGCCCGCCGCTAACCGTAAGGTTGGACTTGCACTGAAAATTTTAAGTTAATTGATTGTTTGGTAGCCTTAACAGACCTTTTAAGTGTCAGCGGGTGCGCTGCTGAAACCGGCGTGGGCCTGCCAACCAAACTATTGTGTGATTGTGCATTAATGTTGGCACGCTCAGCCGATGTAAACACACGTCATTTCGTGCTCGAGCGGGTCAGGTGCGCCAAGCGAAAATATCTGCCCATGTTAAAATTTGCCTCTGTTTTAATTACTGTTGCATAAAACTGCACTGTTCTGCATTGGAATCAATAGACATCACTATTTAATACAATATAGATTTATCCATCGGGGAGCTGCAGACTAATTGGATCAAACATTACATATGACATTAATATCTAATAAAACATCCAAAATGTTGCTAAAGTTATATAAATACATTAAAGGTATCTCTGTATATTTTTAAAATCTTTATTACAAAACAATTTTAGGATCATTGTCAAGGATTTGATATTATGTTGTATTAAAAGCTAAAGACAGCCTTGTTTCTAAGGTATGTAAAGTACAGGTTGATATTAATGTCTTTTAAGAAAGGCACAGTGTCCATATGGCAGAATGTTTTGCAAGGTAGTTTATCATTGCAATATACAGTAAATGGTGTCACGACATAATGAATTAAATCATAGGATTGATGTACGCCTTCCCTTTGCACCCCTCCCCTTGCCCAATCCACAACCTGGTCAACTGGAATGTACTGAAATTGCCTTCTACCTGCCCCGATCTGAATCCACCTGTATTTCTGGGCTCAGCACTTAGCATCATTACTGCAGGCCTAATATTCCTCATGAACAGGCCACTTCTAGGCAGAAGCTTGTGTCCAGAAGCAGGGCAGGAACACCAACAGTTGTGATAGCATCCAAGAACCACAGCAACAATGGCTGCCAGCTTCAGGGCCTTCTGGCTGTTGTCCCAAAACACTCGACACATCCTCCAGGAAAACCTCAGGAAGCACAAGTCAAACAATTACTTGGTTGTACAGAAGTTGAAAATTGCAGAAAAGGGAGACATGCTACCAAAGCTTTTTGACTTGCACTCATCAGGGCAAATGCAATTTCAAACAATCACAACAAGTTATGCTACTGGAAGAAAGGGTGCTGATTGGTTGGCAAGTTGACTCTGATTGGTTGAGATGCTGCCATGGAAAAAGCAATGGAGAACTATAGGCTCCCCAAACTCAAAAAAGACGCAAGGCTTGAACATATTCCTTTTGTTTGCAGAGAACAGGTTCCTGCACATGACACTTCTAGCAAGCATAAATGAGCCATATTACAAGCTCAACTGATTATCTTAAATTGGTTATTAGTGTAGCCATTAGCACATTCAGGATTGTTCAGCAAATGCTGCTCAGTCACAGATCTAGCAATAGGCATTTTGTTTTGGGTTTTGCAAGCACAGATTGGTTCAGTACATTCTTTACTCTGCCTATTACGAACAAGCAAAGATACATGCTGTTTGATTCGATCAGCCAATCACCAGGATGTATGGCCTACATACCTGGTATTGCACTGGCACTGAAATTCATACACAACATTACTCAATTGTGTGATAGGCATAATGTCTTTTTGGACTGACAGTAGCATGGAAAACACCAGCCCCATAGTCATTGCATAGTAGTAGGGTAAAAGGGCTTGCTAAACCTGTTGATCAATTTTTTGAGGTACTTTGCCTTTCTAGGGTAATTTGAGGGAGACCAGGCTCTTTTCAGGTCTGAAAGTGGCGGTCTTTAGCCCACCTGAGTGTTTGCACGAACAGCGAATAATGATCTGACCAGAATAGCCATTATCCCGCAGGATAGTCGTGCATGGATGTCAATGCCAGGTACTTAGGCCATACGTCCCAATGATTGGATGATTGAATCAAACACCATGTTCCTTTGGTTGTTTGTGATAGGCAGAGTATAGACCGTACTCAATCAGCCTGTGCTTGCAAAATCCAAAGCAACATGTGCCCTGTTGGATGTGATTCTGCAATGAGGCAGCACTTGCTGAACAATCCTAAGTGTGCTAACAGCTATGCTAACAACCAATTTAAGAAAATCAATTGGGTTTATAAGGTCACTTATGCTAGCTAGAAGGCTCTGCAGGGATCTGTTCTCTGCAAACAAAAGAAATATGTTCAATCCTTGCACTTTTTGAATTAGCTGGGAGCTTGGGGAGCCTATGGTTCTCCATTGTTTTCTCTATGGCAACCCGCCAGCCAATCAGAGTCAACTTGCCAACGAATCAGCACTTGTTTCTCCAGTAGTATAAACTGTGATCATTTGAAATTTGGTATTCTTGCATTTGTCCTGATGAGTGCAAGATGAAAAGTTTCGGCAACATATCTCTTTTCAGCGATACTCAAGCACAAGTCAATGTGAGAGGAATACACCCTCAATCTCATGGGTCTCAACTTTCTTTTCTCTGCTTTGTGGTCAGGAATGAATGTTCCCAGGTGCTTAGTAAATTAAAATATATTAGAATTCTTAATTTAAGATGTTCCATGATTCAATATACTTCTATCAATCTGCTTTATAATCTTAGAAATATATAACAGTTCAATCATTCAGGAAAGCTTTGCTAACTTCTCATTTTTCTTCTTATCTTGAGATCGTTGAGTCATTCTGGACTATGGTTACTCTTCACACATGAACCTAGACAGTGGATTTTTGAATACAGGCACCAGGTCCAAAATGATCCTGTTTCACTCATGGTGTCCACAGACAAACTTTTTTGTAAATGATCCAGCAGATTTCCTGCTGCCATCAACCAACTCAGCATAAACCTGTGACCTCCTGGTCTGCATGAGCTAATATTGTCCCAAGTAGTACCTTTTTTTATATTAATTCATTCACTTCATTCCAGCATTTATTGCCCATCCCTAATTGCCCTTGTTCAGAAGGCATTTTGAGAGTCAACCACATTGCTGTGGGTCTGGAATCACATATAGGCCAGACCAGGTAAGGACAACAGATTTCTTTCCTTAGTGAACCAGATGTTTTTTTTTTAAAGAACAATCGACAGTGGATTCATGGGCTGAATTTTGCCCTTGACAGGTGGGTGGGCCCCACCGACTTGGCGGCAGGCGGGCGGCCGATTGCCGCTGCCGAAACGGGCCCCTCCGCCATTTTCCGTGGGCGGGCCAATTAAGGCTCACCCAGCGTGACGCCCGATGGGTAGCACTAAGCGCTTCCTGTGTTGGTGGGGGTGGGGGGGGGGGGGGAGAATTTCCCAACTGTGAAAGTGTGCTCTTTCACGCATGCGCCCGCAAGAGCGCACATCTCCCTGAGGCTAAGTGGTGCCTCAGGGAGATCGCTGAAAGGTGGTGAAAGTTCAAAACTAGAAAAATAAAAAAATCATTGACATGTCCTCCTCGTGAAAATGTCACACGAGATGGGACACATTACTGAAGTACACAGAAACTTTGCTAAACTTTTTTAAATCCGAAATCAAACCTCATCCTGCCATTGGACAAGGTTTGTTAAAAAATCACTTACTCACCTGCCCATTGGGCCTGTGTGCTCAGCTGAAGTTCGCACGGGCTCCGCAAAATCACTGACAGTTGGTGACTTAATAAGGCCTTTAATTAATGGCAGGCACGTGTTGTGCTGCATAGCACACCTGCTGACCTAAACATCACAATGCCTTATGCTGACATCAATACCCCTGTGTGACATTTTAAGTGCTAATGTGCAGGATCTGCCACCCACACATAGCCAGAAAATTCAGCCCCATAGTCATCATTTGACTTTTAATTCCAGATTATTTATTGAATTCAAATTCCTGCATCTGCTGTGGTGGGATCTGAACCCAGATCCCCAGAGTATTACCATAGGTTTCAGGGTTGCTAGTCCAGTGACAGTACCACTACTCCACCACCTCCTCTTTATCCACAGGACCATCAGGGGAGCATTCAATTTATCATTCACTAATACAACACCAAGATCTGTAGAACTAAACCAACTATGAAAGGTTAACTCTAATGATGTACAGTGCACTATCACTATCTACCTTCATTGATACATTCAGCTCTGCCATGCTGACAATATACTGTGGAGCCTTTCTGTATTTGAGCATACAGAAACAGATTGTAATACTCTTAATGGATGCATTGATACAGCTCGTTCTTCATAAAAGAACCCACGGTCTGTATAAAGCTAGGAAATACAATACAAAAGACTTTTAAATTTTCTTTAAACCAACAATGATGTTTGCAGATGATGTAAGATAAGAGATGCGTATTTTGAAATCTGAAGGGCTTTCTTTCCTCCAAAGGATTTTTCTTGCCTACTCTAAGACTGATTTCAATTGCATCCTTCAATTTAGGCACTTTTTCCTGGTCATAACAGTTGCAGGATGATTCTTTTGTGTGCATGTAATATTTTATATCATTACTGTATTTCTAATTCACCTTTCCTTTTGCTCCTCACTCCTCCTGATACTACTGATTCACACTGGGCTGCGGCTCCATGCTTGCCAACCACTCCTCTACCTCACTCAAGTCACCATTTGTCAAGTGTTAGCCCACACATGAAGGTCAGGTCTCCTGCTTCTATTCTTACCAGCCATAATATTTAATCAAGTGAAGTGAATGAAAGGAAAATTACAGTGAGCACAAGCATGAAATGGCCCTGTTTTAGTGTCAGAAAAGTACACAAGGGCAAGGGGTTCATCTGATATCAGAAACACATGCTTTTCAGGTCAATAAGTAGCAATCTGGAACAGGGACCTCCGGTGATAGTTTTTTCCCTCCTGAGCCCACATGCTGCACTAAGGCTGATTACATCCTTAATGAGATGAATTGATAGGACAGACCTGCTATTAAACTTCCAGTTTTCCTAGTCCATATGAGCTGGGAATGTTTTTATCTGCTCTGCCATTGGTGAATTCTATTCTCGAGGTTTCTCAACACCCTTATAACACTCTCTGGCCAAAAGAACAGCTGCCAGTCTGTTCCTGAGCATTAGCCAATGACATTCTTGGGCCAGTCCTGAGAAAGTGTGCAAGGGTGACAAATCTCCTAACACGTGTTCCATCTTGGGAGCAACTACAGCAGTCTCTCACTTTACGTCTACTTTTGCGGGCATTACTCAAGAGATACTAGTGAGGGAAAATGTAGCACTAACCCATGCTCTACCGGTCTGTATACATATGTATACTAGCATGTCAGTTTTGAAACTACAATCAACCTCCTGACGTTCTGTTATTTCATCATGAACAAACATGTGTTGATATAGGTTTCGTCTGTCCTATTTTGTTCCATCCTTGAACAACGGCTTGCATTCTGTCAGAATACCCTGGTGAACAAAAGCAAATGGCCACTAAGAGCACTGATCAAGCGTCATTTGAAATTAAACAGCACAGTGGATGCCTGATAGCTTAGGGTCAAAATTACAGGTGAGTATCTATAAAAGCAAGGATAAATTACAAGGGTTTTAGTTTTAAATTACAAAGATGCTGTTTTTTTAAGTTCCAGTTGGATACATTTCTTTTGCACATATTACTATACACTCATTTCAAGAATTAGAACATTCAGTTGTACAAAAACATTATTTCAATTTCATTCTAACAATGCAATTCCAAAGTACACATTTAATTATAAACATGTTATTTATTTAATAAGTTCCTCAAAAAATGCAGCCTGATTATTAATCACTATTATTGTTGAAAGATGCTTAGATACATTGAACAAAGCATGATGGTCTTGAAATGATGCTGAAAAAGAGAGTGGTTAATTTTCATTTGTATGAAAATTCCTCTGCTCACTATCTTAAAGGGTTATCAACCACTGCACTTTATTTTTAAACAGTTTAATATCTGTGTTAAAATAGCAATCAAAGAATTTTGCTAAGCATTTGTACACTATTATTGTGGATTGCCATTTCAAATTTTTCATTCTATCTTGTATTCTCTACCTCTGATATAGGAAATCTTCCTTTGCAATAGTAATTTAACTCACAACGCATCTGTTAACAGATTTTACTACAGTTGGACATTTTGAGAAACAGTCGTACCCAACAGGATAGTACTTCCATCCCTGGTCAATAAGAATAGAAACATCAGTTGTCACTGGCAGAGTGCTTTGATTTGCAGGAACTGTACAACAGACAGTAACACAAGATGACAATGTGCCCCGGTTACGCTCTTCAATACCCAGTAGTTTTCCTATTGATCTGGTGTTAAATCTGAGAAGGATTCCCCATACCCATTAAGGAGATGTAGACAGGCTGTCGATCTTGGCACTCTCCCCTTGACTCCAGTAGAGGCCTCTGGCTACGCTTCCAGCTAAACATTTGTCCAGCTCCTTCAAAACGTTGAATCAATGGACAGAAGTGCTAAAAAAATCAACAATTTCCTCCCTGCTGTTTTGAGGAAGCAAACTAATATCCTGCAAAGAAATGTGTTTTATTGCATTCTCTTGCTAATGTTCACAGTCTGTTAGATAACACCTACTTGAAGCCTCAGGAAATATTCAGCTGTTGCATTATGCTATGTTTTCCCAAAGGCACCATGACCAACACAATGTTCTGTTTGTCTTATCTGACCAGCGAGTTAATACAGGTAAGCCCTATTTTGTTCCCTCCGGGACACCCTGGTCCACTCTTCCATCACCCCCTACACCTCAACTCCATCCCACGGCACCTTCCCATGCAACCACAGAAGGTGCAATAGCTGCCCCTTTACTTCCCCCCTCCTGACCGTCCAAGGGCCCAAACACTCCTGTCAAGTGAAGCAGCATTTCACTTGCACTCCCCTCAATTTAGTCTACTGCATGCGCTGCTCCCAATGCAGTCTCCTCTACATTGGAGAGACCAAACGCAGACTGGGTGACCACTTTGCAGAACACCTTCGGTCTGTCCGCAAGCATAGCGCAGACTTCCCTGTTGATTGCCATTTCAACACACCACCCTGCTCTCATGCCCACATGTCTGTCCTTGGCCTGCTGCAATGTTCCAGTGAAGCTCAACGCAAACTGGAGGAACAGCACCTCATCTTCCAACTAGGTACTTTACAGCCTTCCGGACTTAATATTGAGTTCAACAATTTCAGATCATGAACTCTCTCTTCCGTCCCCACCCCCTTTCCGAGCCCTCTTTTTCCAATCATTTATAATTGTTTTTACAACTACATTTCTTTTCTTTTCCCTCCTATTTTTAAATTTATTTTGATCTATTGTTTCATCTCCACCTTTTAGCCCATTTCGATCCCTTCTCCCAACCCACCCACACTAGGGCTATCTGCCACTAGCTTGCTTCCCTTAAGGTCCCCTTTAGCACATCCTTTAGATAATATCACCACCATCAACACCCCTTTGTCCTCTTGTCTATGACATCTTTGGCAGTCTCTTCCTGGCCTCCAACTATCACTGGCCCACTGTCGAGCTCTCCTGTTCCGCCCTCTTCTACCAGCTTATATTTCATCTCATTTCTATATGTCTTAGTTCTGATGAAGAGTCATACGGACTCCAAACGTCAACTGTATCCCTCTCCACAGATGCTGTCAGACATGCTGAGCTTTTCCAGGTATTTTTGTTTTTGTTCTAGATTTCCAGCATCCACAGTATTTTGCTTTTATCTAATTAACAGTTCACTATCCCTCAATAAACCCCTGATAGCTATCGGCCAAGTAAAATCAAAGTTACCTGATTGGATGTCTGCCAGTCACTGATTCCTGATAGTTAAATTGAGAATTAAATTCTTAATTATTAATGGGTTGAAATAAAAGATAGAAAAAAAGGTCACTTTTTAAAAACAAATTTAACATTTTGCATTGTCTCAATGACAATGCAAATCCAGTTAGGAATGCTTTCCATCCATTTATTATAAATAGTAGAGAAATATGGGCACAGTGCTTGGCCCAAATTTATGATTTGCGTTGTGGGTGTGTGAGACTCCCTGCCAGCAACACAGATTCAAAAATATTCCCCCTCCCCTTAATATCATCAAGCTGCCCAGCCCTATATCCAAGCCAGACAAAATGCTGAATTTTCAGGCCACAGGCACAGCTAGTGACCCATGAACGGTGGCAATGACTTGCAGCCTCTTTCCCATGGTTGCTGTAACAGGGGTAATGATCCCCCATGGTCCTGTCACTGGGTGCTCCGAATGGCCACTGTATCAGACAGAAACCCCACTTAAAATGCTAACTGATATCCTGCAGTGTACTTAAGATCTAAATTTCCAATCTTAGACTGCTCCGGGTGAAACCTGTACTGTCCATGTTCTGTCCGGTAATGCACTGCTTGCCTGGTGGGAGAGGAATCCATAGGACTGAATTTCTAATGCCCGCTGGCGATGGGTGTGTCTGGAGGCATGAGCAGACCATATGGTGGGAAGGCCAAGAATCGGTTTTGCTTGGTCATGAAACCAGTTTGCGATCGTCCACTCCACCTGTCAATGGCGGCCCACCGCCACACATTGGGAACCTAATTTCAGTACTTTAACACGTCAGTGTAAACCCAGCTCACCGGAATCATCTGAGCACATCGGTGTGATTGCACGCTGACATGTTTCACAACTGTACATGAGCGATGTGCACTTGGCGAGCTGCACTTTACTTGGGACTTCAAGGTTTGTTTGCCTACCTTGTTTCAGGCAGCACTCGCAGTCATCAGCGCCAGGCTTCACAGGCAGCACCACATCACTTTTATGGGGGCTCACGGGTAGGTCTCTACCTACCAGACCAGCCATAAGGCGGAGGTGGCTTTTCAATGGCTACAGGGCTATGGCTTGCTTGGGGATGGGGGAGAAGTGACCTCAGGCAAGGGAAGAGGCTGCAGGGCGAAGGCTGTACTGTGGAAAGGGGGTATGCCAGGGTGTGTGGCGGGGGCACATGTTGATCTGTGCAAGTGGTCTTAAGAGGGTGAAGGCTGAGGAGGCCAGAGGACATGAGGCCAGACGGCGATGTGAGGGTGTGTGTGAGAGTGAGTGGTGATGCCCCGTAAGCTGACAGTGAGTGAGGTGTCAGTGTATGTGTGATGGGCTTGTGAGTGGCTGAGTTGAGAGTGATGAGGTGGTTGACTCACCCTGGTGGCACGGATGAGATCATTCATCCTCTATCTGCACTGGATGAACAATCTCTTTTGTGCAGTGTTGGCACTGACCAAGTTAGAGTGGTGAGATTGCTGGACCTCCTACAGCCAGAGCGGGTGTGGAGGATATCTCGGCGGGCCTCCAAAAGGCTTTCCAGTGACGGGTCACTGACTTTTCTTGGCTTTCAGAGCCATGTCTTCACTGGAGCCGTCCTGGGCTGCAAACATTGAGAACTGTGTGCGTGGCTGCAGTTAAGGTATGGCACCCAGAATCAGGAAACGGTGAGATAACAGCACAATGGGTGATTCAGCGGCCACCCGCCAGCTGAGACGGCGTGTTTCCTGTGGCTGAATAATTAATGAGGCGGGAAGCAGATGATACGGTGCGAAAACCAGCCAATGCAGCGGCAGGTAAAATGTTCGTTTTTCACACCTGCTACTGCACTTAGTGCAATTCTGGGATGATTCCACCCATAATTAACTACCTGTTTATTATTCTAGGGCCAGAAAGAGTAGAAATGCTCCTCCAGTCTCCATAAAATCAGTCTGACCTCCAGCTGCTTTAGATCCACAATCCTTCCTCTAGTTGGGCCCCTCACCACTGCCCTCCACAAACCTAACTGCCTTCTTCCTGTTGGCTTCAACAACATGGCAGCTCAGAGGCTGCTGCAGGCCGCCCCTTGACACTCAGTCTCTGGCTGCAGCCTGCCATCCCAATACTGTTGAAGCCTGACCCTCAAAAGGGGACCGGAACTCCCTCCGCTGATGGCACATTCTCATCCAAAATCCTCTTGGAGGGAAAATCTGCCCCGGACTTTTCACCAAGGTTCACTGAATAATGATTAGGAGCAGATTCCACCCAGCAACCCCTTCCTCCTACCCAAACTTGGCAGGGTTTTGACGTTAATTAAACTGCTTCAACTCCAGCCACAACCATGACCAGCTAGTTCAGCATGGGCCTAGTGATTGAGGCTGCATGGCTCAATACTACATGTGACAATAAGGTATGGTGGAGTGGGGGAGTGGATTTCTGAGGCGTGCAGAACAAAAGTAGATGTCTGTCTATGTGACTTTTGAGCTGACTTGTTACTTGGCAGTTGCTGTCTATGTTGCCTATAGCTTCAACCAGTTCTCTGTCTCTTCTTGTAGTAGACAGATCTTTTACATTGTTATATTCAACTTAGTAACATTAACACAACTGCTATTAACTAGCTCGAACCTACAGGATCATTTTATGGGCACATTTACAGCAGCTATAAGCAAATCGGTTACATTAAAAAATAAGAACATTTTAGTTGTTCTTATTATATTTAAATGTGACTAAATTCCAATTTAACTCACTATTAGCTTACAGATCTAATTAACAGCTCTGTACTCCAGCCTAGCTGCAACATTTATTGGGATAGCACTTCGCCACAGCTATTTCCAGCTGCATTCATGCACAAAGTAACAGGATCCGAGACAGTGGGTCGGTTACACTGTAATTCTAGCATAGGTTTGTGTTTAGCTAAACAGCTGTTTTTACAAATACTGGCCTGCCCTGTGATAACACAAGTCCCTGTAAGTATGCTCCAACTCTGGTTGTCTCCTCCTCCATTGGCGGCTGGACTCTCTCCTCCACCATTGGCGACTAGACTCTCAGCTCTCGAATTCCCTCCTTCAATCTTTGTAGCTCCTCCAGCACTCTCTTCTCCCTTAAAACTACACCTTCCCTCCTGAAAACTTACCTCTTAACAAACCTTTCAGCCGCGCTTGCTAATATCTTCTTCATTTGTTCTATGTCAGTTTTGCCCAGCTACACTCCAGTCAAGTACCTTGAGATGTTAAATGTGCTTTTTAATTGCAAGTTATTGTTCTTGTTGATTAAGGTACCAGGACCACAAAACACTATTGTTAAAGTGCAAATTGGAGATATATTAAAACATGCTAAAGAATCACTGAGGCAGCCTGAATTTTGCACTGGTCTGAATCTGTGTTTCCTTGTCCTACTTTCAGGATTTTTTTTCTGTTGCTGAAAATCACTGTTTATTTTGAAGTATTGTTCTGGTTATAATCATGTGTATATCTATCTGTTGCCTTATTAAATGTGGTGAACTAATCATCTTAAACCCAGAACATGAGATTGCGTTTGGCTTCAGAGATTTGCATTCACTAAATAAATAAATATTGAAAATTCAAGTTTTCCTCATAACTATGTCCTCGGACACAAGGGATCAATCTTTTGGCTCTTCTCTTAACTGTCCCTACAACTTGCAAATTTCCCTCATGATCAAAAATGGATTCAGCACTCAAAAAGTACATGGCCTCACTACAGCACTTAACTGTTTTAAAATGACTTCATCTGATTTTTTCTGTCTTTTTTTAAACACGGACGCACCAGACATGAGCACTGAGCATCAAATATTGAGAGTAAATAAATAAAAACGGAAAGATTAAAAAATTCTCAAGTATCGAACTCTTTCCCCTCTGGCAAATGTTTTTAATTGCTGTAAATATTATTTTAGCTGACTGTAGACTCCTGATACCTTGTTCAGAAAAGACCTTCTAAATATGTTGTCTGGAGTCAGCAGTTTATTAAATCTGGGGTTTATTTCCTTCATGGGATTCTGGAAGTAACACTTGTAAAAGAAAAGTGCATTCAGCACCAGTTGATCAGTGCTGCACCTCTGCTGCTCTGCTTGTGTAGACACAGTAAGTAGCCAACGCAATGCTTCGGTTTAGTCAAAGCCGTTCACCTCTGTTCTATCGATTGGTCCATCTTCAGCTTATTGACTGAACCTCTAACCCATTGGCAATGTCAGAAGTCAGAGTCAAAATTGTCTTCTTTTTTCTTGGCAAGGCAACGTCTACAAGGTGTTAACCCACTTGCAGTTGAGGCCTGGGAGGCCTGCAGCCAAACTACTGACCCTTCCCCTGAGCTGAGTCCCATTTGTCAGTTGCACATTGCAGCCGTCACATATTCTGGGGATCAGCTGGCTTGAAGTGTGAACAGAATAGGCCTATTAGCATAACTATAGCTCAGCCCTGTCCACTTGATTACAAATTCATTCAAATTAATTAATTTTTAATTTTGCGCTATCTCAACAGTTATAAATCAAGTTAGCTGATCGCTTAAATGTTTGGGGAGATATTAAATGTCTGAGGCGGAAAATGGCAGATCACAGGCTGTGCTTAAACAATCTGTCGCTCTGCTACTGAACAAAGGACAATTATTCCTCATAGACATTAACTCAACCTTATTTTGAAATATCAACTAAATTACTTCTATTGCTTCTGACAAATGCTGCTAAATGCAAAGAAAGGCTTTGATTCACATCAAATAGCTTTCTGCATGCAGAATTAAGCACTAACACTATTAGTGACAGAAAGGTTTGACTTTTTCTGGCTTATTGGCAAAGCAGTCGACTATGACACAATTTACATAAGCTCATCAGACTAGACAACTGTAGGAAGATTGTATGAGCTACTATTCAATAAATGCATTGAAACCAGTGGCTTAAAAGCAGAAACCAATTGAAATTTCTTTAGATAAAGGGCTGTGCCTTTCAACTCAGAAATTCATAAATGTGCCTAATAAGATATAAAAAATGTGGGAAGGGGAGAAGGACACTGAGCTTTCAACATTTTGCTTAGTGTTAAGGTTCCTTTCCCAGTACTGTAACTGTTCGACTCATTTTCCTATTTACTTGAATAAAGTGTTTGCTGTGGTTTTGGCATAGTATGCCAGGCTTCAAAAAAAAAAGTCAGATATGAAATGATTTTGTGCAACACAGCAGGGAACACTGGCCGGAATTTTCCAGCCTCTCACGCCAGTGGAATCTTCCGGCCCTGCCAATGTGAACGCAGATTTCAATGGCTCACTGGCCCCGCTGTGGGGGAACCCGCCGCGGGGGAGCGGGGAGGGAGATGGAGCTGGAAGATTCTGGCTTCTGTTTCTGCTCCCTGACCCCAGGAGGGTTCAATATTGTTCGAATGCTGACAAATTAAATTCAACCAATAGCGTGTTTACAATGAAACTCTATTATTCAAAAAATAATAATAGATGTGCCATTGGCACTCCCTGGAGGTCAGGATTGTGTGCCACATCAGACTTGAAAACAGTGTGGTGTTACAATTTGGGTGCTATGTTGAATCCGGTCTCATTGTGCAAGACGTCCTGCTGAAAATATACATTTATGGCACTAAGTGTGCTGTAAGCACATTTTACTGCAAACCAGAAAGGACAGGATTGGACACTTATAGTTTCATGCTACTGATAAGAAACCTGGCAACCCATCAAAGCCACATTATGGCATTCTATATTCAAAATGATTAACACCGAGTTCAATTACTAAAAATGGGCAATTCTAAGGCATTTTCAGAGCTCCAGTTATTCTGCTGTTTGGAATACAGCTCTGGATCTTTCGGACAGATTAAATTAGATATGGACCTGTCATTCATTTTACTGGAGGGGAGGAATGATGAGCACTGAGAAAACCAACGCCAAGCCACCTAAAGGAACGAAAAATGATCATTATCTTTTTTTTGAGAGGGGCTTGATTTTTACAGCAATGTGGCAAAGTCACCATGAAATTTTGCTTCAACCCAACTAATTTTCAATTAGACAGGCTGATTTTTTTTTCATGATTTTTTTCAAACTGAGCCAGGTTTGTAGAAACAAGAAGCAGTTAATATACGAAGCTGACTTTCATGTGTCACAAAAGCAAAGTTTAATCTTTAACATGGACTATAATATATAGTATTAAATAGTAACCTAAGCCATCTATTAGGGGATCTTCTTCTTCAGGAATATTTTTGAAATTTGAATTGCTATTTAGAATTTATTCTTACACCTAAAATATCAGAAGTTCAGGTATAATTTTCTGAAAATGATCAGGGGCCAGGAGAGTTGGTGATGGAGGGGAGCTGGAGAAAGGTTGATCCATTTTCCCTCCATTCCTGAAGATGCTGATTCATTGATGCAATTCAGTGCACATACACCAAATTGGTAATGGCATACAAAAGCGTTTAGGCCCCATCCCTAAAACAGGTATCAGGCCCTCTGCATATGCAAATGGAGGCTAATGCTTTTGATCGAGGGCTCCTTTGCAAAATTGGGATGTCTTCTTTGCATCCAATGCATGCTGCTTGTGTTCAGGAAACTATGGTCCACATGTCGTCTAACCAAATGTATTTTAAAGGGACAACTGAAGGTTGTCACCAAAGAAATAAATTTGTTAAAAAAATGCTGACTTGAACATGGAGCTGGGAGGTTGAGGTTCTACCCCGGGCCCATTGCATCCTCTTCATGAATGCCGCCTCCCTGCCGACTGCCCCCCACCACCCTCCCCACCAACTCAGTGTGGTAGTTTAGTGGTTATGCTACTGGACTAATAATCCAAAGGCCAAAACTAATAATCTAGAGGCATGAGTTCAAATCCCACAGCAGCTGGGAAATTTTAAATTCAATCAATTAAATAAAATCTGGAATGAAAAGCTAGACTCAGTAATAGTGATCATGAAACTACTGAACAGTCAGAAAAACCCATCTGGTCCACTAATATCCCTTAGAAAGGGAAGTCTACTGTCCTGGCCTATATGTGACTCCAGACCCACACCAATGTCATTGACTCCTTACCGCCCTTTGAAATGGCCTAGTAAGCCACTGAATTGTATTCAAGAAGGCAGCTCACTACTGGCTACTCAAGGACAACAAATGCTGGCCTTGCCAGTGATGCCCACCGCCAATAACTGGAAAAAAATACTCTACTCCCAGGACTTACCTGGAATTTGAAAAGCATTTTGCCAGTGAACATCCTGGGGAAGCCCAGGATTTGGCAGCACACATTTGGCGTGTAAATACCTGTTCCTTGAGTCAATTTGGTGCAAGGATCATTCCAGTTCTCATCTCTAAGCCAAATCCTGGAATGTTACTGAAAGTATACCTTCTGACCCAGAGATAAAGTGCCAATGATTGAAACAAGTTAACACTTTCAGCCTTCAGACCTAGACCTTCCAGTATGACACATCGTTTGAGGCAACTCTAGCATAAAAATGGTCAGTTTTACTCCGTGAATGTTTAACAAGTTCAGAACAAATTCTTTTCCCCCGCTATTACCTTTAAGGAGTGAAGATTTTGATATAATTGCAATAAAGGCTTGCCTGCCAACATTGCAGACAGTAATTTGTACCCTAGTGTCACTACAGGGGATTCAGTCTATAAAAGTCCACACAACTTGGTAACAGGGGTGAGGGAGGGAAATTAAACAATAATGAGTGCTCAAACACAGTTTAATAGTACCCAGGGTGCATTCTTTATGCCACCTATGACAACTGAGTAAGTGATCTCTGGTCATAAAGTTTAATTACCACCGGCTTAAAGTAATTAAACACAGTAGGTTAATCGGGTTTCCACTTCAGTAATGCCATTCTGTTAAATGGGCACAGATCCCAATTCCAACATGGCCCATTCCAGCTTCACTGGATTTAACTGCTCACTCGTGAATCGCGTGTTTTATTCTAGTAATTAAACGCTGGTACTTTCAAGTGGATTAATGCCTGCTCACTAGCCAAGGCATTTTTTTTAAGAAAATTAATTCCGACACATGTGGCATCAGTTTCCGGGTTTTATTCTGTAAAGATTTGAAAGCTATAGCACAGCAAAAGACAAAATATAAAGTAAAAAAAAAATCCAAAAGTCTAATGGTTTAAACTTTTCTGCAGGATTATGATCCGAGAATCCCCTGCTGGGCTCTGACTTCATCCCTTCTCCCCCCCCCCCCCCCCCACTCCCTACCCTGCATTTGTTAAGGCACAGTAATAACAGTCTATGGCAGCAACCAAGGAATCCTGTGGCTAGGACACCAGGTATTAGAAGCACATTCCTGGGAATGCCAGCATTTTTACAACGTAAAAATGAGCATGATAAATCTTGTCTTTGCTGGTAAAATAGCATAACATCACACATCTGTTGAAGAGGCAAAATTGAGTATTGCAAAAGACTAAGTTACATCTCAGAGCTGCACACACTTTTTAGCTTGACATTTTTAAAACATTGCCTGCATTTTTAACATAATTATCAGATAACCTATCTGGTCATTTATTCCTGGTTAACTAAACATGATCCAGCTTTATGACTGTCACTAATGGGACACCAGTGACGATCAGCAGGGTAAGGTTGAAAGGGTTTCCAAACCCTCCTGCAGCATGATTCATTGTTTTAGAAGGTTCCATTTTGCTAGCTTATCTACAGCTATATTTATAGCCAGTCTTATCTCCAAACTGTAAGTTATGCCTTATTTATAAGCACAATTGAAACAGAGCATGCACAAAAAATATTCTGCTTAAATCTGGTGTGCTGTCAACTTCAAATAAAACTTACAATGTACCCACTTATTCATTCATTCAACATGAATAAATAGACCACAAATGTCTATTTAAACACAGAATTTATGAGATTTTTAATTTCTTTTTTAAATTCATTTACGGGATGTGGGTGTCGCTGGCTGGGCCAGCATTTATTGCCCATCCCTAGTTGCCCTTGAGAAGGTGGTGGTGAGCTGTATTCTTGAACTGCTACAGTCCATGTGGTGCAAGTGCACTCACAGTGCTGTTTGGGAGGGAGTTCCAGGGTTTTGACCCAGGACAGTGAAGGAACAGGGATTTATTTCCAAGTCAGGATGGTGAGAGGCTTGGAGGGAACATTCCAGGTGGTGGTATTCCCATGTGTCTGCTGCCCTTGTCCTTCTAGATGGTCATGGGTTTGGCAGGTGCTGCCTAAGGAGCCTTGATGAGTTTCTGCTTCTGCAGTGCATCTGGTAGATGGTACACACTGCTGCCACTGTTCATTGGTGGAGAGAGTGAATGTTTGTGAAAGGGGTGCCAATGACACAGGCAGCTTTGCCCTGGATGGTGTCAAGCTTCTTGAGTGTTGTTGGAGATGCAATCATCCAGGCAAGTGGAGAGGATTCCATCACTCTCCTGACTTGTGCCTTGTAGATGGTGGACAGGCTTTGGGGAGTCAGGAGGTGAGTTACTTGTTACAGGATTCCTAGCCTCTGACCTGCTCTTGTAGCCACTGTATTTATATGGCTAGTCCAGTTCACTTTCTGGTAAATGGTAACTCACAGAATGTTGACAGTGGGGGATTTGCAATGGTAATACCATTAAATATCAAGGGCTGATGGTTCGATTCTCTCTTGTTGGAGATGGTCATTGCCTGGCACTTGTGGGGTGTGAATGTTACTTGCAACTTGTCAGGCCAAGCCTGGGTATTGTCCAGGCCTTGCTGCATTTGGACTATCTGAGGAGTCGTAAATGGTGCTGAACATTATGCAATCATCTGGAACATCCCCACTTCTGACCTTATGATGGAAGGTCATTGATGAAGTAGCTGAAGATGTTTGTGAATCCATGTTTAGATGTTGTATAAATCAACTGAGTGTATTTAGAGAACTGAGCATTCATGTATGAAGGAAAATCTTGCATTTGAATCACAATTTCCTATCTGGCTGTATGGTTTAGATGAGGAATTGCAAACAATTAAACAGAAAGGAAAGGGGTTTGATCTTTATGATTCTAAACAATGTGAGTGAATTAGAATAGGTGTATTTGATTGGAATTAACTGCAATTGTAATGATGAGGACGTAATACTAGTGCAACAGAACTCCCCAGGCAAAGATCTTATGCAGCCTACAGCAAGAGAAATATAAAACAGCTGGACTCACTAAAACAGACTGGCAGGATGACCTGTTTTCAATGGGTCTCAAGGCCACACTTAGGGAGCCAAGTGGGGTGAGAGTTATATTAAAGCACCCTGATTCACCACACAATGGGGATCAAGCCAGGAATCTTCCTGACTATATGACATAGTTACTCACAGCCTTAAACATGGGAAGAGCTGGAGCATTGTAGCTCTCCATTGAGAGGGAGAGTAAGAGAGGCAGAAAAACTGAGTTGTGCTGCCTCAGCCGGTGCACTCTTTCTCTAGTTGATCACAATGATACTGGTCATGAACTAATCCAACACCCAGGGCAATCCCACCATCCAAGTGAGAAGAAAAGGTGTGTCAAACTGCAGTCTAGTCACATACTTTCAAGCAGCTGGTTACAGAGCAGCATTGGCAGAGGTGATATATCCCATCTCCTCTTCAATCCTCATCACGATTATATTGCTTTACATAAGACATCATAACTGTGAGATACCAGCTGGGTGGACAAGTGGGTCTTTTCTGCCCATTATTTTCATAGTTCATGGTTATTATCTTTCGAATAGCCTACCTTGAAATGTCAATGCCGTCAGATCTTTATCATGTTTTGCACAAGTGGAACAGCTCCTACAGTCTACATATTCTCTTTCTATGATCTGGAGGGCATTGGTGAACATGGACTTCCATTGGATTGGTCCATGGTTCTGCTTGGTAAAGTACTGCATAGCTCACCATTGCCTTCTGCTGTCTGGCTTACCGCGAAAATCTCCCATTCTTACTGCCTAGCCATCAGGCACATTGGAAAGATTTGAAAGCTGATAATCAACCTGTTTGGCACCAATTAAAAGCCTAATGATGACCACGAAACCGCTGTTGATTGTCACAAAAGCCCACCTGGTTCACTAATGTACTTGAGGGAAGGAAATCTGCCATCCTTACCTGGTCTGACCTATATGTGACTCCAGAGCCCAGCAATGTGGTTGACTCTTAACTGCCCTCTGAAAGGGCTGAGTGAGACACCCAGTTGTATCAATCCGCTAAAAAGTCTAAAAGGAAAGGAACCGGATGGAACAACCTATATCAACCTAGGCACCGGAAATGACAACGGCAAACTCAGCCCTGTCAGCCCCGCAAAGTCCTCCTTACTAACATCTGGGGGCTTGTGCCAAAATTGGGAGAGCTGACCCACAGACTAGTCAAGCAACAGCCTGACATAGTCAAACTCATGGAATCATACCTTACAGATAATGTCCCAGAAACCATCATCACCATCCCTGGGTATGTCCTGTCCCACTGGCAGGACAGATCCAGCAGGGGTGGCAGCTCAGTGGTATACAGTTGAGAGGGAGTTGACCTGGGAGTCATCAACATCACTTCCAGACCCTATGAAGTCTCATGGCATCAGGTCAAACATGGGCAAAGAAACCTCCTGCTGTTTAGCACGTATCGCCCCTCGCCTACACTTCTGCTGAAGAATCAGTGCTCTGCCATGTTGAACACTTGGAGAAAGTACTCAGGGTGGCAAGGGCACAGAATATGCTCTGGGAAAGTCCATCACCAAGAGTGGCATGGAAGTACCACTACAGACCGAGCTGGCTGAGTCCTGAAGGACATAGCTGCTAGACTGGGTCTGTGGCAGCCAGTGAGGGAACCAACAAGAGGGAAAAACATACTTGACCTCATCCACACCAACCTGCCTGCTACAGGTACATCTGCCCATGATGGTATCAGTAGGAGTGACCCCCTTATGGTCCTTGTGGAGACAAAGTCCCGTATTCACATTGAGGATGCCCTCCATCCTGCCATCGTGCTAAATGGGATAGATTTCGAACAGATCTAGCAACTCAAGACTGGGCATCAATGAGGTGTCAACCTGGTGAAGTTACAACACAGGCTTACTTGAATGCCGAACAGCATAAGCAACTAGCAATAGACAGAGCTAAGCGATTCCACAACCAATGGATCAGGTCTATGATCTGTGGCCCTGCCACACCCAGTCGTGAATGGTGGTGGACAAATTAAACAACTCACTGGAGGAGGAGGTTCCACAAATATCCCCATCCTCAATGATGGTGGGGAGCACATCAGTGCAAAAGATAAAGCTGAAGAATTTGAAACAATCTTCAGCCAGAAGTGCCGGGTGGATGATCCATCTCGGCCTCCTCCGGAGGTCCCCAGCATCACAGATTCCAGTCTTCAGCAAATTCAATTCACTCTACATGATATCAAGAAATGGCTGAAGGCACTGGATACTGCAAGGGCTATGGGCCCTGACAATATTCTGGAAATAGTGCTGAAGACTTGTGGCCCAGAACTGGCCGTGCCCCTAGCCAATCTGTTCCAGCACAACTACAACACTGGCATCTACCCAGCAATGTGGAAATTGCCTGACTATGTCCTGTACACAAAAAGCAGGACAAATCCAACCTAACCAATTACTGCCCCATCAGTCTACTCTCAATCATCAGTAAAGTGATGGAAGGGATCACCAACAGTGCCATTAAGTGCCACTTGCTTAGTAATAACCCGCTTACTGATATGCAGTTTGGGTTCCTCCAGGACCACTCAGCTCCTGATCTCATTACAGCCTTGGTTCAAACATGGACAAAAGAGCTGAATCCCAGAATCCCAGAGGTGAGGTGAGAGTGACTGCCCTTGACATCAAGGCAGCATTTGACAGAGTGCGGCTTCGAGTCATACCTAGCACAAAGAAAGATGTTTGTGGTTGTTGAAGGTCAATCATCTCAGTTCCAGAACATTACTACAGGAGTTCCTCAGGGTAGTGTCCCAGGCCCAACCATCTTCAGCTGCCTCATCAATGACTTTCCTTCCACCATAAGGTCTGAAGTATGGATGTTCACATAATGTTCAGCACCATTCACAACTCCTCAGATACAATGCAATCCAAGTCCAAATGCAACAAAATCTAGAAAATATCCAGGCTTGGACTGACAAGTGGCAAGTAAGATTCGTGCCTCACATGTGCCAGACAACGACCACCTCCAGCAAGAGACAATCTAATCTAACCATCGCCCCTTGATATTCAATGGCATTATCATCACTGAATCCCTCATTATCAACATCCTGGGAGTTACCATTGACCAGAAACTGAACTGAACTAGCCATATAAATACTGTGGCTACAAGAACAGGTCAGAGGTTAGGAATCTTACGGCGAGTAACTCACCTCCTGACTCCCTAAAGTCTGTCTGCTATCTACAAGGCACAAGTCAGGAGCGTGATGGAATACTCTTCACTTGCCTGGATGAGTGCAGCTCCAACAACACTTAAGAAGCTTGACACCATCCAGGACAAAGCAGCCCACTTGATTGGCACCACATCCACATCACTCCCTCCACCACCGACGCACTGTGGCAGCTGGATGTATGATCTGCAAGATGTGCTGCAGGAACTCACCAAGGCTCCTTAGACAGCACCTTCCAAATCCATGACCACTACGATCTAGAAGGACAAAGGCAGAAGATAGATGGGAACACTAGCACCTGGAAATTCCTCTCCAAGTCACTCACCATCCTGACTTGGAAATATATCGCTGTTCCTTCACTGTCGCTGGGTCAAGATCCTTGAACTCCCTCCATAACAGCACTGAGGGTGCACCTACACCATATGGGCTGCAGTGGTTCAAGAAGGCAGCTCACCACCGCCTTCTCAAGGGCAATTAGGAATGGGCAATAAATGCTGGCCTAGCCAGTGACACCCACATCCCATGAATGAATGAAAACCAGCTTCTGTGGCTATCGAGTTCTGAAGCGGAACTTAAACTCAGAGCTTCTGACCTGCCAGAGGTAGGGGTGCGACCACTGAGCCACAAGAACACCTGCAGTTTACATATTGTAATGACTAGTAAGTAATGACATTTGTGATCCCACTCTTTCCTATTGCAATATTTGTATCTGCAACTTCTTATCATTGCTCCTATCACATCAAAGAAAATAATAACAATCATAACAAATAGAAATTCATCCACTGCACCAATTATCTGCTGTGCTCTCTAGAGTCTCTGTTGGTGTTTAACACAACAGTAAACAAAACCTCCACCTCTTCCTTGGTGTTTTCAAACTATTAATAATTCATTGTTATTTGTGTTTTCATATTGCAACGATAATTAGTTCTTAATAAATAGAATTTCCAAAAGTGGAAACACGACAAATTTTGATTAGTTTGCTTCAGGGGTACCCACAATTACTATTTTAAAAGAGAAAATTATTTTCTTTGGCAGAGAGGTATAGCCACAGGCTATCCATTGCAGCAGCCCTGAAATAAAAATCAGGTATCACAGTGGAACTTTAGATTCTTGAATTTGAACTTGAATCGATTGCTACACTTACCTGATGGGCATAACATGAGCACAAAAGTACTCAATGGCATGTGCAAAATTTTCTGGTTTGGAAGTAAGTTGCACCCCAGTTTGCTGAATGCGGAAAATGAGGTGTTTTGAGCCCATATGTCTAAAACAAATGCCATAGGCCCTTTGCAAATGAAAATACGGGGCCCAAAACGTGTTTGAGGCTCCTCTGCCAAAATTCGTGTGCTCTTAAAGGGATTGCTGGAAAGGATCACCAGGAAAAGGAAGTTTGTTAAAAAATACTTACTAACCTGAACGTGGAGCCAGGAGGAGCAGAAGCACTCTATGGCTCCCATGCAGTGCCGAAGATCACCGCTGGCTTCTGTTTGGCCCCTCCTGTAGGCTGCAGCCTGAAACTGAATGGCAATTCACCAGTGAGTTGCATGGCGATGCCCAGCAGGTGTCTGCAGTCAGCAAGTCTCATTTAATGAGGCCAGAGACCCAAAGTCTGGCGGGCCTCAGGCCCTACTCATTCCAGGTTTAGGGATCGCCACTGGCAATTAGATGCAAACCAATTTCTCAACCAATGGTTTCAAGGCTGTACAAAGTCACATTCAGTTGCAAATAGTCAGCTTTGTTTAAAACCTATTATTGTATAAGAAATACTGCATTAAGTGCTTAATGTAGAAGTAACTCAGAACTATTGTTTTCCATTATTTGAAGTCAGCATATTCCCTTTCAGGATTCTTACAGTTTCTTCGTTTATTTTTGTAGGCAATTATTTACCATTATCCTAGTGTGCCAAACACTCTGAAACATTCTTCAGCTCCAGTAGAAGGACATGGCTTCAATTACTCCCTATTGTAACAAAGTACACAGTGAAAGCCCAATGGGCCACATCAGAAACCTTCTCTCGTTCACATCTCTACCATTTGCTGCTGAAAAGGGAAATCATCCATCATAGTCATATGTCCTGCTGTCTGCTGGCAAACCCCACGCTGGTCATCAGGTCCTTGGTCAATAGCTCACCAGCAGTGACTATGCTGAAAAGGGGATCCCAGGTTACATGCTTTACCGCACAACAACAGCATGTAAAGTCTCTACCCAGGCACAGAACAACATCATTGCTTACAAGAAATAGATAGAACAAAGTTAGTAACAACAGTTGTGACAACAAAGGTGGAATGCTTTGATGTTATGAAAAGAAGAAAACTAGTTTTGTTGCTTATGTCAACCTTTTACTCATTATGGAAATCTTCATAAATGATCTCTGGCTTTATGTGATCTATGGAGTATCACATTTCATAGGTCTTCTTTCTATTGGCCAACCCAACATCATGTTATACTCTTTAAAGTGCAGCTATAAACAAGAAATAGCTTCAGTTTAAATGTACTAGTAATGTTATTGTGCCTAATCTTTTCACAATTAAAGAGTAATTCAAAAATAGATCAGGTTGATAACTTTGGCATTATTTTTTGCAACATTTTCATTATGCAATCAATGTTCTTGACCTGCACGGCTTATAATGAAAGCATCATCATCGCACCCTTCCCATTTAATGTTAACCTTTTAGAATCATATGCAATGCACAATCTTGAAACAAGCTGTAAACTGGTGAATGAATATTCACTTATATGAGATATATTCCAGTGCACACCAATCTGGGCATTTTAGTTGTTTGTTATGAAAGATTTTTATCCTTCAAAAACCTTTCTTGTGCCATGGGTCATTCTTGCAACATTGTGTAGAATGCTTTCAACCCAGTGTGGTTAGTGGCATAGTCTGAAGAGGTAAGTGCAGTTTATGATGTACTTTCTACAATGATTGTTGATTAATTTTTACCTACAATATGGAACAGAAATCTTTGATCCATTTCAAATGTCTACTGAATCATATATTGATTTCCAGCTGCCCGTGAAAATCAAGAGGAATAATAATATGTATTAAACTGCCACAATCTCCAAAACAGGGGTGTTGCATACACTGCTGACATATTGAGGGCCACATTATAAGGGAGTAATTAAAATTCACATTTCACAATATTTTTAAGGAATTAATACAATCATGCCTTAGCACTGTCCAGTATTTGAATTGTCCATCCCTGCCAATCTTGGACAGGTGTACATGTTCTAAAGATTTTCTTGTTTTTTAAGTGCATTTCTTTTCATAAGTAGGGGGTAACCAACTTCAGCTGCTGAATATCAGATGCATTAAATGCGTAAGACAAAACTGAGAAAGTATTGTGATATCCATTTGGGCCCATGGACATTGGTATTACATTGCAATCTAGCATAAGTCCATTCTGATCATCATCATTGCATACATTACATTTTATTGAAGTTTTAGTCCAAATCTTCACTTTCATCCATACAATAATGATGCAATCTGACGTGCATGGTCCCTAGGTGCATGGCTAAAGTTTTTTTTGTAAGCCTGTAAAATATAGTATCCTTTCAATATTATCCCAAAGAATACAAGCATTGGAACATAGGACTCAGGAGGAGTAAGCCATTTGGCCCATCAAGCCTATTCTGCCATTCAATAAAATCATGGCTGATCTGATTGTGCTGTCAACTCCACTTTCCTCTCTATCCCCAATAACCTTTGACTCCCTTGTCTAGCAAAAATCTAACTAACTCAGCCTTGACCAAATTCAATGACCCAGCCTCCACAGCTTTCTATGGAATAGAATTTCACAGACTAATGACCGTCTGAGAGAAAAAAAAATCTCATCACCATTTAATAGGGAGACCACTCATTCTTAAACAGTATCCCCTAGTTCTAGTCTCCCACAGAAGAGGAAACACCCTTCTGGTATCCATCCTATCAAGTCCCCTTGGGATCTTATGTATTTCAATAAGATCATCTCTCATTCTTCTAAACTCCAATGGGTATAGGCCCAACCTGTTCAAGCTTTCTTCATAAAACAAGCCCTTAATTCCAGGGATGAGTCGGGTGAAGCTTTCCTGAACTGCTTCTATTATCTTTTTTCAAATAAAGGGACCAAAACTGTACACAGTACTCCAGATGTGGCCTCACATCTGTACAGCTGCAGTAAAACTTTGTACTTTTATATTCTATTCCCCTTAATAATAAACACCAACATTCAATTTGCCTTCTTAATCACTTGCACACTAACCTTTTTGTGATTAATGTACAAGGACACCCAGATACCTCTGTACCACCGAGTCCTGCAATCTCTCTCCATTTGAATAGTATACCACTTTTCTATTCTTTGTGCTAAAATGGACAAGTTCAGATTTCCCCATCTGCCATTTTTTTTCCCACTCACTTAACCTGTCTATATCCCATTGCAAACTCTCTATCTCCACTTGACAATTCACTTCCCTACCTGTCTTGGCGCCATTGGCAAATTTAGCTACCATATATTCGGACACTTTACCCAAATTATTGTTGTGAACTGTAAATAGCTGAGGGCCCAGTACTGATCCCTTTGGCATTCCACTAGTTACAGCTTTCCAATCCAAAAAAAGACCCTGCCCCTACTCTCTACTTCATGTTAGGTAACCAATCTTTTATCCATGCTAATATATTTAGTCCCCTACACCCTGTGCTCTTATCTTGTGTAGTAAACTTTGGTGTGGCACCTTATCAAATGCCTTTTTGAAATCCAAGTACACCACATCTACAGGCTCCCCTTTATCCAACTTGCTTCCCAGAAGGAAAAAACAGTTCAGTACTCTTATATCCCAGATTTTACTGGTGTTCCACACAAGACCAGTTCAGACTCATGTTCTTACTTCCCAATTTTTATTGTTTTTTCCTTCTGGGTTGTTACTTCCTTTCACTATATATAACAAACTTGAATACACAAACTTTATTACAGGGTGAATAGTCTCAGACATTAATCCTCTCAACAGCAGGATTAATATTTGTGGAAAAAGTATTTATTTAACACTGACTCATTTGTATGAGTTGTAAGGCAGTCAGATGTCTCCGTGATGTCACAATTATTACAAACATTAGCTTGTGAGCTAATTAGGTTTATGTTGTATCGCAAATATATAAAAACTTTCATGTCAGCTATGGGGAGATCAGAATGTTTGGGATATTGAGCAAAGACATGGAGTTAAGTCACACATCATCCACAATCTCACTGAATAGAAGAGATTCAGGGTTAAACAGCCTACTCCTATTCCTATGTTTAACCCTACAGTGGGATTTGTATCACTTTTCACTTTGCAACACTAACCTATCTCCCTCTGTGGCCATTTCATTGTCAACGATCACGTTCAGTGTTAATCTTCAGTTTTACCATTGTACTTCAGGCAGCTATTTAAAATGAAGCAGTAGCACAAAGTCTCACATTCTTGCTTGTAAAGATTTTCCACCAGAAGGCCATTAATAGCAGGAAGTGCCTCCTCAAGAGTGGGTGTGCAAAAGCTAATGAGATGCAAATCAGGTCCTAACATCAGGATCCTATTCTGCATGTTTCTCACTCTGCATTGCACAAAATTAAGATTGCTGACATTCTCCAATGCTAAACGGTAAGGTAAAGCTCAAAGTGAAATTAAAGGTTGATGTAAGAATTGACAAAAGCACTGTAGAACTTAAGCTGTGAGCTATTTTTCATGCCTCTTTTTTGTGTTTTGCTCCTGGTGACTGCTATTGTTGCTGTTGTGTGATAGTCACCTTTAACCCTTCATTCATTCAACACAGAGGACGATGGGAATTTACCTGTATTACTTGGAAGAGAAGAAGGAGGATGAAGATGTCGCAGCCTGCAAGGAAGCCAGTTTGATCAGGCAGCATGCAAGGCTGATAAAAGATAATTCAGTAGATCAGAGATCAAAACTATCCTCTGCAGCCATGCTGTGACAGCAGAGCATTTCTTCAGGACATCAACTAGGCACCACTCTAACCAGGTTCAGGTTACTAACAGAATCTTTATAGAGCATATTGAAATTCTCAAAGTCTGCCTCAGGTACCTGGGAGTGTCCTGCAATACAGTCAGGCTTAGATTTCAAGGTTCGTGGTGGCTTACCAAATGCTGCACAACCTGCCTAGCCTTTTTGGGCTCCCCAAGAAAAGTATATGCCTTACCTTAGTGCTAGGGGTCCTTTCTTCAGAGCCTGTTGGCTGTCTTCTGCTAATTAACATTGCACTGCCCTCCAATGATAGGCTGCTGGTCTCCAGAAGTTTTGGCCAGGCATGCAGAGGAGAGCTGAGGGTTAAAATCTCCCAGGTCTCAAAGTGCTGACAGCGGAACAATTGGCCACTCACCATACTTCCCACCTACCTGATTAAGGGCAGGATTCAGACTTCTAATAGAAATTAAGAGTTTTTTGACTGCCTAAATCTGAATGAGATGAACATAAAGTATTCTTCCTATTTGAATAAGAGGTGCAAAACCAGAACCAGATATCTTTGCTTTAATAATACAAGTCTAGACATTTAATTGAGTAAAAAGGAAAAATCAGGCCCAGCAACCAAAGTTACATTGATTTTCAACATTTAATTTAAAAAGCCCAGCATCAGGGACAGAGATCTGAGGCACATTAATTTAGCCTTTCAAAACCTAAGCTGCTTCAAGTTCAACAATTGTGCTGGGACACAGAGTTTATCGCTAATCCAAATTCCATCAATTTAGTCATTCAACTAAACAGGTTTAAATTTATGCTAATCTGAATTCAATCTTCTTGTAATAAAACTAATTTGAAACTTGATTGAAATTTGGCTAAGTTTCAGCTGACTGTCGATCGTTTTTATATTCCCATTTTAGGACTAGAAGACTGGAGTTTCAGCGCGTTTTAATTGTGATCATTCTTTTTTAATAAGGAAATACTAATATTAAGGATTTGGATATTTTTGTTTGAAAAGCTCGAGTCAGTTCACATCAGCATCACCTAACCTAAGATTGGTTCGCTTGGTCATAGCATTAATGACACAGAGATCCACGTTTAGCATTAATCCAAAAGCAAAATACTGCAGATGCTGGAAATCGGAAATAAAATCGGAAAATGCTGGAAATACTCAGTTGGCCAGGCAGCATCTGCAGGGAGTGAAATTGAGGTAATATTTCAGGTTGATGACCCTTCATCAGAACTGAAGGGAGGTCATCTCCTGAAATGTTAGCTCTGTTTCTTCCTCCACAGATGTTGGTGGCCTGCTGAATATTTCCAGCATTTTCTGTTTTTATTTAGTATTAACTCTCTGACTTCAAACACAGGATAATACCAGGGCTGTCTACTCCAAATGGCTGCGGATGCTCAGTCATTGAATATATTCAAGAGAGATCAATAGATCTTTGGACACTAAGGGAATCGAGGGACCTACAACAATGATGGCAAAGTGGAATTGATGTAAAAGTTCAGTCATGATCTTATTGAATGGCTGAGCATCCTCAAGGGGCATACTGTGACCTACTCCTCCTCCTATTTCTATGTTAAGTGCTGATTCAGAGTTGACAGATATCTTCCTGCACTCCAAAACATTTCACAGTCGCAAACAGCTGGACAGAGTCAACCCATTTTTCTCAGCTTAGCATTGTAACTTGAATTGTTTAGGCTAACTGGTGCATTGTTAATATTAAGCAATGCCTCATGCTCCCTTGAAAATATTCATGAAGTATGGTAAACAGCAGTGGCATTTCATGGTAAGATCCATGAAAAAAGAGATTTGCTTGTTTCAGTGTTGTTGGCTAAATATTAAATGTTCGCTATGGAAACAAAGTGTGTCACCTTTATTGTTTTCATTTGCCGCTTTGATTTGATTTTAGATATCTTAAAATACCTTTGTGGTCATATACTGGCCTCTTAAGTACTCGGCAGTGTAGTGCATGCTCATCTCAAATAATTTAAAAGACATGATAGAAAAAAAACAGCATTCTATTTTCTGAAGCATCACAAAATTACAGTTGAAGTTCAAGTGCAAACTTTGGACTTTTCATTTCCTTGCTGTTATTTTTTGAAAATATACCAGTGAAAGCGGCAGAGGTTACCGCCTCAGCTGTCTTTGCTATGTAAGATGATCCATTATTAGCCTCTATTAGGCACACTCTAGAAGTACTGCTATAATGGGTCCTTCAAAAACATCAAGAAAGAATTCTGCCCCTCAAGTGCTGCGGATGTGCCACATTTCTACTTGACAACAGGCACTGCTGTACTCAGCCACTCAAAAGAGCATTTAAGGGATCAAGCGGGAAACAAAAGCAGTGCATTACTGAAGGCTGGGGTTTGTGTATTTTGGTTGGCAGGTGAGAAAATGCCTAATGGAAAATAATCTGAAACCAAGAAAACTGTCCAGGTTGCAGCAAATTGGGGCAAATGGCAACCACCTTTCACCACTTTGAAGCTGTCTAACCTCGTAACTGACATTGTTGTTTTGATGTTCCAGGGGAGAAAATGTGTTCCTGTGCACTGTCCCTCCACCTGCCTGTGACTCTTAACTTTTCAATCATTTAGGCGTATGTTTGAATCAAAACTGCGAGTGATTTCCGCACTGTTCCTTTAACACTGGTGCACCAATGCACTCATTTAAAAATAATTCGTTCAAAACACTGATCACAGCATTGTAAATTGCCAGCCCTTAAAGTGGTTGTTTTCTGTTAAGGAGTCCATAAAACTAATGGAGCATCCACAGCTTTATCATGTAATACCTTCATGTAGCATCAATTAGCTTTGAGAATGAGCAAAAGGTAGCAATAATATGAAAGACAGACAAGAGAAATGGGATGGAGGATGCTGAAATTATTTGGAATTAATATTTGTTCATCATTTTCAATGTCGAGGAAAATACCAGGCCTTGTCAAATTTGCCACAAGGCAAATGATCTAACACTTGTGTCTGCACGTGATCATTTGTTTGATTTTGTTTTGCCTTGATATGTGTTTTTAAAATAAACTAAACCAATGACTTCAGCAAATTTTCTATTGGTAAGTTGTATATTTGAAATCTTTCGTGCATAGTGTTATCATTTGTCCATTCCTTTCAGCATGGTTTACACCTCATTCTCTAGCAATAATCTGGTGCCAGGTGGAATTCTGTGAGCATAGCAAACATTTCTGTTTTAAAGGAGTGGACAGCCCAGTCAGCGAAGTGTTAACATTAGCTTGGCTATGTCAGAAGCATTGTAATTTGTGGGTCAGAAGGATTTGTGCCCCATATCAGGAGTTTGTGATCATCATTTAAACTGAGTCTACTGTCATTCGATGGGAGAGATGCACTGCATGGAATTTCCAGATAAGACCTCAAGATGGCTTGGGTGGCTATTAAAGACCTCATGGCATTATTTGAAAAAGAGTTCCAGCTGATGTTCCTCTTTTAACTAATACAGTATCATCAAAAAACAATTAACCAATTATTTATTTCACTCCTGTTTTGAGGAAATTTGCAGTGAGCAAAATAGCTGCTATGCTTACACACAAGCAATTCAATGTGTGCTGAGTGCTTGGATTGTTTCTAAAAGATGGGATAATTGCTATCTTAAGATATAAATTGATTTATATATACATGTCTTTTTTCTTGGATCCAGTCTTTGACCTGAATTTTTTGGTTGTCAGGCATGTGCAATCGGTGGACCTGTGAGCGGCCAGGGAACAGACCCCTGACTGTGATCAGCCCGCCGACTGCTGAAAAGCTCAGCATGGCCAGGGTGGGGGCAGGAAGAGGGCGGGTGATGACGTCACCATGGGGTGCGGGTGAGCACTGCAAGAGAGCTCCCTGAAGGCAGACGGCTGCCTCAGGGAGCTGCAGACCTGCAAATAATGAAATAAAACTGTAAAAAGCTGCAAAAAAACGTCCATGCCTCACAATAAAACACCTGAAAGCAATACCTCATAAAAATGCTGTCCACAGATGTTTCATCCCACCCTTGGATGAGGTTTGATGAAAAATGTAAAGGCCGTTTGGCCTGTCTTTCAACCATAAGGTGGGACTGGCCACGAAAATTCACAGACAGTTAATGAGCCTTATTGAAAACAAAAACAGAATTACCTGGAAAAACTCAGCAGGTCCGGCAGCATCGGCGGAGAAGAAAAGAGTTGACGTTTCGAGTCCTCATGACCCTTCGACAGAACTTGCGTTCGAGTCCAAGAAAGAGTTGAAATATAAACTGGTTTAAGGTGTGTGTGTGGGGGGCGGAGAGATAGAGAGACAAAGAGGTGGAGGGGGGGGGCGGGGGTGTGGTTGTAGGGACAAACAAGCAGTGATAGAAGCAGATCATCAAAAGATGTCAACAACAATAGTACAATAGAACACATAGGTGTTAAAATTAAAGTTGGTGATATTATCTAAACGAATGTGCTAATTAAGAATGGATGGTAGGGCACTCAAGGTATAGCTCTAGTGGGGTTTTTTTTTATTTATATAATGGAAATAGGTGGGAAAAGGAAAATCTTTATAATTTATTGGAAAAAAAAGGGAAGGGGGAAACAGAAAGGGGGTGGGGATGGGGGAGGGAGCTTACGACCTAAAGTTGTTGAATTCAATATTCAGTCCGGAAGGCTGTAAAGTCCCTAGTCGGAAGATGAGGTGTTGTTCCTCCAGTTTGCGTTGGGCTTCACTGGAACAATGCAGCAAGCCAAGGACAGACATGTGGGCAAGAGAGCAGGGTGGAGTGTTGAAATGGCAAGCGACAGGGAGGTTTGGGTCATTCTTGCGGACAGACCGCAGGTGTTCTGCAAAGCGGTCGCCCAGTTTACGTTTGGTCTCTCCAATGTAGAGGAGACCACATTGGGAGCAACGAATGCAGTAGACTAAGTTGGGGGAAATGCAAGTGAAATGCTGCTTCACTTGAAAGGAGTGTTTGGGTCCTTGGACGGTGAGGAGAGAGGAAGTGAAGGGGCAGGTGTTGCATCTTTTGCGTGGGCATGGGGTGGTGCCATAGGAGGGGGTTGAGGAGTAGGGGGTGATGGAGGAGTGGACCAGGGTGTCACGGAGGGAGCGATCCCTACGGAATGCCGATAAGGGGGGGTGAAGGGAAGATGTGTTTGGTGGTGGCATCATGCTGGAGTTGGCGGAAATGGCGGAGGATGATCCTTTGAATGCGGAGGCTGGTGGGGTGATAAGTGAGGACAAGGGGGACCCTATCATGTTTCTGGGAGGGAGGAGAAGGCGTGAGGGCGGATGCGCGGGAGATGGGCCGGACACGGTTGAGGGCCCTGTCAACGACCGTGGGTGGAAAACCTCGGTTAAGGAAGAAGGAGGACATGTCGGAGGAACTGTTTTTGAATGTAGCATCATCGGAACAGATGTGACGGAGGCGAAGGAACTGAGAGAATGGGATGGAGTCCTTACAGGAAGCGGGGTGTGAGGAGCTGTAGTCGAGATAGCTGTGGGAGTCGGTGGGTTTGTAATGGATATTGGTGGACAGTCTATCACCAGAGATTGAGACAGAGAGGTCAAGGAAGGGAAGGGAAGTGTCAGAGATGGACCACGTGAAAATGATGGAGGGGTGGAGATTGGAAGCAAAATTAATAAATTTTTCCAAGTCCTGACGAGAGCATGAAGCGGCACCGAAGTAATCATCGATGTACCGGAGAAAGAGTTGTGGAAGGGGGCCGGAGTAGGACTGTAACAAGGAATGTTCCACATACCCCATAAAGAGACAGGCATAGCTGGGGCCCATGCAGGTACCCATAGCCACACCTTTTATTTGGAGGAAGTGAGAGGAGTTGAAGGAGAAGTTGTTCAGTGTGAGAACAAGTTCAGCCAGACGGAGGAGAGTAGTGGTGGATGGGGATTGTTCGGGCCTCTGTTCGAGGAAGAAGCTAAGGGCCCTCAGACCATCCTGGTGGGACATGTCCTCCTTCTTCCTTAACCGAGGTTTTCCACCCACGGTCGTTGACAGGGCCCTCAACCGTGTCCGGCCCATCTCCCGCGCATCCGCCCTCACGCCTTCTCCTCCCTCCCAGAAACATGATAGGGTCCCCCTTGTCCTCACTTATCACCCCACCAGCCTCCGCATTCAAAGGATCATCCTCCGCCATTTCCGCCAACTCCAGCATGATGCCACCACCAAACACATCTTCCCTTCACCCCCCTTATCGGCATTCCGTAGGGATCGCTCCCTCCGTGACACCCTGGTCCACTCCTCCATCACCCCCTACTCCTCAACCCCCTCCTATGGCACCACCCCATGCCCACGCAAAAGATGCAACACCTGCCCCTTCACTTCCTCTCTCCTCACCGTCCAAGGACCCAAACACTCCTTTCAAGTGAAGCAGCATTTCACTTGCATTTCCCCCAACTTAGTCTACTGCATTCGTTGCTCCCAATGTGGTCTCCTCTACATTGGAGAGACCAAACGTAAACTGGGCGACCGCTTTGCAGAACACCTGCGGTCTGTCCGCAAGAATGACCCAAACCTCCCTGTCGCTTGCCATTTCAACACTCCACCCTGCTCTCTTGCCCACACGTCTGTCCTTGGCTTGCTGCATTGTTCCAGTGAAGCCCAACGCAAACTGGAGGAACAACACCTCATCTTCCGACTAGGGACTTTACAGCCTTCCGGACTGAATATTGAATTCAACAACTTTAGGTCGTAAGCTCCCTCCCCCATCCCCACCCCCTTTCTGTTTCCCCCTTCCCTTTTTTTTTCCAATAAATTATAAAGATTTTCCTTTTCCCACCTATTTCCATTATATAAATAAAAAAAAACCCCACTAGAGCTATACCTTGAGTGCCCTACCATCCATTCTTAATTAGCACATTCGTTTAGATAATATCACCAACTTTAATTTTAACACCTATGTGTTCTATTGTACTATTGTTGTTGACATCTTTTGATGATCTGCTTCTATCACTGCTTGTTTGTCCCTACAACCACACCCCCGCCCCCCCCCTCCACCTCTTTGTCTCTCTATCTCTCCGCCCCCCACACACACACCTTAAACCAGTTTATATTTCAACTCTTTCTTGGACTCGAACGCAAGTTCTGTCGAAGGGTCATGAGGACTCGAAACGTCAACTCTTTTCTTCTCCGCCGATGCTGCCGGACCTGCTGAGTTTTTCCAGGTAATTCTGTTTTTGTTTTGGATTTCCAGCACCCGCAGTTTTTTTGTTTTTATCAATGAGCCTTATTGTCATCTTAATTGTCGCCGGGCACGCTTCCGACTTTTGATTGTGCCCACCAAGCGAAATGTCACGCGAGCGTGTGATGATGTCGGGACGCTTGCCCAACGTCACCTCGCGTGATTTGACACCTGATCAGGTCAGGTGTGCGCCCACCCACGGGACATAAAATTCTGCCCATCGTCTTTTAAAAAGTGCATTAGTAAGGCCCTTGGAGTTCTCTAGATCAACCAGTTTTGAGGCAAGTGTACTGAAGAGGAATAATCCAAAGAGATACTCTTGGAGTATGTCCAACTTCTAACAGAGTCAGTGAGACCAATTGGTCCTGAAAAAAAATGGAAAGATGTTGTTCTCAGCTTCAATTAAACCACTCAGCAGGGACTGCGAAGAAAGAGCGCATAGCTGTACTTCAACGAGATTGCTGCCAAGGATAAGGAATTATAAAGGAGCAAACACACTTAAAGGTGCTATCTCCTCAATTTACAACACCATGCACAGCCACTCAATTATTTGCTTAACAAATGATATGAGGCATGCAATTAAAATATTTTGATAAAACAACTGTTTTACATATTGACATGAGAGTGGTAGGTAGGCTTGACTTAACCTATACAGTACTTGTATGATATGCTGCTTGCCTTTTAAAACACTATTAGCAACTTGGCCTAAATGTGTTCTACTTAACACTTCAAACATCTGCCCAAGTGTATTTACAATAAAGAACATTCATTTCAGGATCATACTAAGGAAATGGGACAAGGGTAAAATCTGTCAGGTTTTAATGGGTTTTCTGACATGCTTTGAATGAATCTGGAGTGCCGTTGTGTGGATAGTTAAAATACTTTTGCCTTATCAGTGTGCCAGTACTTTAGACCAGGCAATCACCACAGCAACTAATTTATTGAAAATTCATTGTTTTACTGAATTTGATTAGAAGATGCTCACAAGTATTTTGGGCTATGTAGTTCAAATTATACTAGATAAAACACACATTTCAATGCACTTGCTTTATTAACTCTTGGAATCAGTTTTTGAAGAAATGCATTGCCAAAATGTGGTAGGGAGGCAAACACTTAACCAGCTTGTGTGAGACACTTGTAGCCCACAAATTCTGTAATGAAGAACAATGCTTAATGTCCCAAGGTAACCATGAGGACTCAACTTATACAATTCCTGAGAATCAATAATGCTTTTTTTTGCCAAATGCACTCAAGCAGGAACATATGACTTTTGGGATCCCACAATCTCAAATATGAATAATTGGAACTCTGTGAAAATGCCAAGTGTGACCTAGGATTAGCTGCACAATGTTATTATAAAATTCAATTACATTTTTCCCCTCAATGATTCTAGAATTATGTCAACAGATGAATAAAAAACAAAGATGTGTTGAAAAGCTGTTGGAAGTATTAAAATATAATCAATTTTAAAGAGAAATTCCAACCCAGTGAGAGTGAAGCAGTGTGATTTGCTATAAGTTTCTGTAGATTATTAACACTGCCTTGTAAACAAAGGGAATTCTGTAAATCTTTTGAAACTGATAATATGTTTCTGAAATGGGTTCAAATGCTTTATGAACTGCTGACTGGCAGGTTTTCCCAATTCTAGCCCAACTAATTGTTACCTTGGCACGTGCTTCCTCTTTCCTCATATCCAGCATTGCACAGGCACTTCCCTATTGGCACCAGCCATTCTCCATCAGTGCTGCAATACATCCTGGGTGGGTCCTCCTCCTTGGAATGATTGACACAGGAACCACGCACCTCCACAAGAGACAGGGAGTCCACTCCAGGCACTGTGTCCGGGAACATTGCCAAGTTCCTCGTGATGAAAGGACACTTTTTGAAGAAGACACGCACAGACACCAAAGCAACACAGGCACCAACATCCTGAAAGGCCAAATAAAATCCTTTCTTGTTGATTGGCCCAACCTCGCGGACCTCAGTGTTCAGCTTGAGGATTCTATCCCCCAGGTCCATCTGGGTGAAACTCTCGTCTGCAGCAATTGTGTCAATCTTTACAAACTGGCTTTCTCTAAACCTGACAATGTGATCTTCATCAGACTCCATATAATAGAGGTTGAAAGTTTCTTTACAGGATCCCAAGACCAAAGGGATGCTGTTGCAGTCCCTCAGAGTGAACTTAAGCTCGACATAAACCTTCTGAGCTGAGTTCCGTGGAATCCAGTTTGTCCGGAGCCAGTTGTTCTGGCTGGGTTCCATCACATTGCATACCTGGTAGGTACGGATTGGTATGTAGTGCTCATCCACTCCACTGATTTCTTCCCACTGTAAAGAAAATTTAAAAAAAGTTATAGAGTTGTAATTTTGAACTTAAAGCTTCTTCATGTGGGCATGTGACCCTCGTCCACTTGATGATTTTCCAATACAATATTCCTGGAATGTTAGTCATGGTCATATATTCAATTGAACTCAATAGAAAGAATTAAAAGTTTCCAAACTGGACAGACTGCCAAAAGAACAAAGAAAAGTTAGTGAAATTTGATATTCTGATACTAGCCTATTTAATAAATAGCTTTCCAAACCACATTAATAGTAATGATGGGCTTGAATAGGTCATTATTAGAGCAGGCACAAGACAGAGAAAGTGAACGTTATTTCTGCTTCAGCTTCCATCTCACACATAACCCCCACACCCCCTCCCCATGATTCCTGGAGGTTGGAGGGTGGGGGCAGGGCTGGTGGTGAGGGATGATTATCAACTGCCAGACGCCCATTCCTCAATGAAGAAATAGATGGCCGGAAGTTGAAAGTCAGGGGAGGGGGCACCTCAGACAGAGACCCAGCCAATGCAAATTTCAGAATGAAACAGGCAGTAGGTTGGCAAAGTATGCAAACTGGGATCTTCATTTGCATGCTCCATCCACCTTGTACTGCAGGCTTTCAATGGGCTAACCAGTGATTCTTAAAAGGAACTGTGAGACACTGCTGAAAAATAAATGGCTGTGGAACTTGGTGGGCCCAGGGGGATCAGAATGTGCTCCAAAATAAATTCCAGCCCATGTAAAACCTTCCCTGGATCAAATCACCCCCACCCCTCCAGACCCAACCCGTTCAAAGCAAGAGCTGTTCCGTTTCCTGCCCTCTCACAAATGGTAGTTGTAAGTGGAGGCCAGTGTTTTTTATTATTCTTTCTTGATTTGTGGGCATCGCTGGCAAGGCCAGCATTTTTTGCCCATTTCTAAGTGCCCTTGAACTGAGTGGCTTATGAGGCCATTTCAGGGGACATTTAAGTGTGGGGGTCTGGAGTTACATGTAGGCCTGACCAGATAAGGATGGCAGATTTCCTTCCCTAAAAGGGATCAGTAAACCAAATGGGTTTTTATGACAATTGCTGATAGCTTCAAGGTCATCATTACTGAGACTAGTTTTCCACTTCCAGGTTTGATTGATTGAATTTAAATTCCACCAGCTGCCATGGTGGGATTTGAACCCATGACCCAGACCATTAGCCTGGGCCTGTGGATTAATGGTCCAATGACATTATCACTATGCCACATCTCCTCCACTTTGTGCCGGCAGCTCACTGACAATATTTAAATGAGATGCATGCCAAAAAATGGCTCAAGTTGCCTGACACCGACATCAAGTGGGCAGCACTTCATACGCATAGTGAGTGGAAGTTGAAGTTCACTCATCAAATAATCCAACTGCTGAAAAGCCTAACAGTGGAATTGCAGAACACTTTTGGAATCCTTTAATTAATTCTCCTGATTTACAAACTGTTTCGAACTGTCACTGCAAGCGCTGAAGTGTGCACACACGCGGGGGGAGCGCGCACTGAAAGCTCCCTAAAGGCACAGAGCTGCCTCAGGGAGCTGACGGATTTTTAACATGACAAATAAAGAATTTAAAAATAAGGAAACTATGCCCCCCTCATGTGAAATATGAGTTTTAGAAAGTTTGATTGATTCTTTAGTCACTGTTCGAAACCTCATGGATGAGGTTTTGTTAAAAATGCAAAGGCCGCCTGGCCAGTTTGCACGCCCGCCAACCGAACGGTTGGATGGGCAGTGAAAAATTCAATTGAATGAATTAAGGGCCTTAATAGGCCTCTTAATTGTTGGTGGGCACGCTGCCACCTCTTGCTCTTGCCCGACGTCATTGTGCAGCATTTCACTCCCATTCAGGTCAGGCACACGGCCGCTCAACAAGGGAAAAATTCCTCCCTTAGTGACGACAGTTGCAAGTATTTATTATTTACTTGCTCCTTCTGAGATGGATTAAACCTGAGGTTTTCTAATTACAACCAGTCTGGGCTGCTCCACAGCCCAAAAAAAAATATTTACTCTTAACTGATTGCACTCAATTTTTTTGAATTAAATGCAAGTTAAAAAATTATCCCCAAAATCATGAAGCCTGGTGTTGAGACATGCTGGGCTGAATTTTATGCGGAAAGTCGGTGGGGAGAGTGTGGTGGGTGGGTAGGGGAGCATAAGGGGAGATATCATCTAGGGTGGGGGGCTTCCCCTGATGAGCACAGGGCACACCTCAAAGGACGTACACCCCCTTTCATTCCTGATCCTTAAGGAGTTTACTTAAATAAAACAGCCTGCCCACTCCCGCCCACCTGCCCACGCCGGCCGTATTATGGCATGGGCAGCATATTATTCGGGTCATTTGGCTCGGTAACAAGTTCAATTCATTATTTATTTTAAAGTGGAGGGTGGGCTGCTGATTTTGGCGCTCGCCCACCTGCCACATTATGAGGGACAACTTGGGAGTGGGTGGGAAGGTGGTGGACTTGTCACTCTGTATATTTTACATGCCCCCCCACCCCACCCCACCCCCACTGAAAACATGCCTGGCAGGGAGCTGTAAAATCCAGCTTGCTGTTTCTGACTGCTTTACAACTCTAGACCACTATAGCTGCATTAACCACGTACCTTGAAAAAAAAATCAGGTAGAAGTTTAATTATCCAGGTTTAATTTGTCCAGGTAATTCTGTTTTTGTTTTTGTTTTGGATTTCCAGCATCCGCAGTTTTTTTGTTTTTAATTATTGCGGAATTGTTCACCCATTATTATTTTGGGTTAATCGTTAGTGTAATTAAGTGTTGCTAATATATTTACGTCATGGGGAGTTACCTGGCAGCTACACCAGGAATATAGTTTAGCAATCTCGTGCAAGTCAACATCTAGTGTTATATTTTGACACTTAATGGTGTCAGAACACTTCAAATGTTGTCCTTTTGTTTCAATTAATGTAACACTTCATTATGCCAGTGAGATGTCACAGCTGTTATCAGTCTTCAGTACAGATGGATGAGGACAGTGCAAGTCCTTTTGGGCCCTGACTAAAGCTGTGCAACTGCTGGAAGCTGACAGCACATTAAGACCACTTATTGCGATCTTCTCAGGTTTTGAGTTTCCCGTGCAAGGAACTGCACCTAGAATCACCTGCCTGCATTTGGAATTCCATCCATGTTTAACATTGCTGGTAGGAAAATAATGGAATTACTATTAAAGGAGAGAACAGGAGGGCATTGAGAAACCAAAAATACAATAAGGAATAGTCAACATGGATTCCAAAAGGGAAAGTTTTGCTTGCCCAGCCTTGTTGAATTTTTTGAAGAGAGAGAGAGAGAGGAGACAAGGGTAATGTAGTAAATACAACTTATCAGGATTTTCCCAAAAAGTCTTTTCTGAGGTAGTACGTAATAGGCTAATGAATAAAGTCAGAGAATGCAGAGCCCAGGGGCCAAGTAGCGGAATGGATTGCTAGCGGGCAAGACAGAAAGCAGAGAGTGGGAGTAAGGGAAGGCATGGCAGAAGTTGGGAAGTGGTATTCCACAAGGATCAGTGCTCAGCCCACTGTGTCCACAAGTTACACAAATGTTTTAGACTTTGGAATCAAAAGCACAATTTCTAAGTTAGCAAATGACATCAAATTGGTGGAGGTGGATGAAGGGGATGGGGTGGTGCTTGTTAGTCAATATTGAGGAGAACTGTAACAAATTACAAGAAGATATTAGCTAACTTGCAAAATGGGTATATAATTGGCAATTGAATTTCGACTTAGATAAATGTGTGATATATATTGGCAAGAAGAATAACGATATTACATCTTAGAAAATTAAAATCTGAATAAGATAAAGGAGCAAAGGGGTTTGGGAGTACAAATACACAAATCACTAAAAGTAGCAATACAGGTTAACAAGGCCATAAAAAAAAAGCAAACCAAGCACTAGGTTTATATCTTGAGCAATAGAATTGAAAAGTAAAGAAATTATGTTAAACCTGCATCAATCCTTGGTTACATCACTCTGAGCGTACTGCATACAATTCTCGTTGTCCATATTATAAAACAGTCATAGAGGCATTGGAGAAGGTGGAAAAAAGATTTACTAAGATGATGCCACAAATGCAGGGGTACACCTATCAGGAGACGATGGGTTTCTTTTGTATTGAAATCAAGAAGACTAAGGGGTAACCAAATAGAAATCTTTTAAAATAATGGACAGCATTTTCACATCAGCAGGTGGGCGCATGCTCAACCCACTCGAGCAAGAAATGACGCGTGCTGACACCGGGCGAATGTCCTGACGTCAACGCGCAGTCGAGCAATAGTTCGGTCAGTGGGCGCGCGTGGGAATTGGCAGCAGGCCCTCCGATAATTAAAAGGCCTGTTAGGGCCATTAAATTATCAATTAAGTTAAATTTTTCGCTACCCGTCCAGCCTTGGTGGGCAGGCAAAAAGGCCAAGGGCAGGGTCACATGAGGGGATATGTTTCATAACATTTTTAATTTCTTTTTTTTAAAAAAACTCACCTCCCTGAGACAGCTCTGTGCCTCGGGGAGATTATCAAGCACGCAACCATGTGCATGTGCGAAGTTTGCACTCACCGTGCTCGCCCTCCTCCCCCTGCCTGCACAGGCAGCACTGAGTGCTGTCACTTGCGTTTCACGCAGGGCGAGCCTTAGTTGGCCTGCCCAGCGTGAAATCGCCTTCCAGCCCCACTCGCGGGTGATGGTCAGGCCCGCCTGCCTCTGCCGAGCCTGCCCAACAAGGGCAAGATTGCACCCCATGAAAAGCTTCGATAGAGGAGACCCAGAGAGAATGTTTCCACTTGCGCAAAGAAAAAATGAGTGGCCATCAATATAAGGGAGCCACCAAGAAATCAAATAGTGAATTCAGGAGAATTTTTTTTCCCAAGAGCAGCTTGTTGACATGCAGCCTCAGACATCAGTGCTCAAAGGACTTTCAGTGTCACACAGCAGTCCTGCAATCTGTACTCCAGCAGAATATTAGGATCACTGAGGTACTGCCCTGGGCAGTGGCTTTGTGGGGAATGAAGCTGTGCCAACAGTGGCTCAACTGGTGGCACTCACCTCAGAGTCACAAGGCTTTGGCAAGTCCCACTCTTGGGAAGTCTTGAGCACAAAAATCAAGGCTGGCACTCCAATGCAGCACTGAGGGAGTGCTGCACTGTCACAAGTGTCATCTTTCTGATGAGACATTAAGCCAAGGCCCCATCTGCCTGCTCAAGTGGATCTAAAATATCTTATGGCACTACTTCAAAGAAGAGCTGGGTAGCCGGTGGCCTGGCTAATATTTATCCTTCAATCAACACCACAAAAAATAGATTAACTGGTCATTATCATATTGCTGTTTGTGGGAATTTGTGTGAAAATTGACTGCTACGTTTCCTACATTTAACAAGTGGCAGCCTTTAGCTTTGAGGTATATCTCAGCACGATGCACAGCCAAATGCATCGTGCACCATGCAAAAGCTCACTCTCCTGATAAAGTCATGTTCACGCTCCATCTGCTTCTCTCTGGTCAGGCAGAACACAATGAGCTCTCCATCTCCTGCCAACCTCTCTGATGCAGCAGTGGATAACGAACTGGGAAATCTTACAGATCTCAGCAACTCCAGGCTGAAAGAATTCTGACGTGAAGAAATTCGGGGCCGCGGTCACTTCACAGCTACTGGCAGCTCCATCGCTTCCCTGCTCTTGGGCTGCAGGCCTGGTTGCAAGAGGTAGCAGAGTTCCATGAACACCTCCTTTGCAAAGTGCAGATGTTGCACAACTGCTAGCCAGCTCCCGGTGGGTGGGTGGGTTGTTGGAGGTGGGGGTGGGGGAGGTGTGTAAAATTACAGCCCCGGCCCCTGGCTGAAGTGGAAGAAGAGAAGTGTTCCCAGGAGGCTGTAGGTGGATAAGGCTTTCTGCTGAGGGACTTTCTTCTCCTCCTCCCTCTGTCAGCAGCTAGTCATTTGATGCATCTGCTCCATTCCCCTCTCTTGATGCAGCCCAGGCAAATAGTAACTATAACACGCTTGACCAAGCAGAACCCTTGCAGTCACAACCAACGCCTTCTCCACATTCAGCACCACTTGCTGCGGACTTCAGTTACTCCAACCAACTCCAAATACCCAACAGCTCCACAAAACTAAACAGGGCCTGATGAGATTAGTCAGTACGTAACAGGCAAATTGTTAAATGATCACAAGGGTCTTCCTGATGCTGAACGCATGTATAACTGTACTCAGTTAAGGGACAGTGTTAATTGGTGTGGTGAGGTTGAAAATGACAGCACTAGCATCAAATTAACATTACAAACTGATTCTGAAATTATGGTCTGCCCACTTTGCACACTTCCAGTGCATGCTCCAAATGTTAGTGTTAATACTCTTACCAAGATAGCATCTGGGGGGCCATTTATGGTTCCAAAACAGTACCTGTAATGGCTGGCACTATGGACAAATTTTGTGACTATCTTCTTTATATAGTAGACTCCATTCTTTCTCATCCATTTTTACCATTACATTTTTCTAAAATTCCAAATTTAACCATCACTGCCTTATTTATTTCATGTTCACTATCATCACTCATCCATTGTCAGTTCCTCACCGTTACACTCTTAGACAATGCTTTTAAACACTGACTTTATGATTTTTATTGTTACATTCTTCAGATGTGGGCATGGCTTACCCCTCGTGAAAACTGTAATTGGAACGAGTGCAATGGATTCTCAGTCAACTTAAGAAGAGACCGATCACAGTGATATCAAAGTCTGGTTTCTTGTATCTGAACAGTTAGCACAAGAAGTTTGGCATTGACAGTTTCTTTGTTAATGAGCATCCTGGAATAAGCATCATCTCAAGACTCTATTCCAATCCTTGGAGATTTATGCATACTATTTGGACGAGGGAAGTTACTCCACGCCATTTGTATCATTATATGTGAGAAATAAGCTAACGATTCATTACATTTAACAACAATATTTGTGGGATGCATAACAACACAGTGGGTGAGAGCACTGTCTTTGGCTGGTGAGGGGGGTTACAATTGTCCCTCTTGTCCCTGCACTTTGGGGAGAGCAAAACAGCAACCTGGGTTCCTGCTCCTGAGTGGGTAACCTGCTGGAATGCATGTATGGGCATCAGGAGAAGGAGGAAATGAACTCCACTCACTTCCTGTGAACTTGAATAGAGTGCCAGTGCTCACTGTTATACAGAAAGGTACGGAGTGCTGCTACAGTCTACAAGATCTTATTGCGCCATGAGGCACGGATTTAAGATAGTTGGCCGAAGAAGCAATGGAGAGATGAGGCAAGATGTTTTCACACAGCGAACGGTTAAGATCTGGGATGCACTGCCTGAGAGTGAGATGGAGGAAGGTTCAATCAAGGTGAAAAGGACGCATGTGCAGTATTGCAGGGAGAAAGCAGAGGAATGGCACGAGGTGAATTGCTCATTCGGAAAGCCAGCACAGACATGGCGGGCCAAATGGCCTCCTTCTGTTCTGTAATAATCCAATGATTCTATGATTCTGTGAGTCAATATTTCCCAGAAACGAAGGAATAAAAGGAAAGAAAAAAATTCCGGTTCTTGTCACTGCCATGGACAGATTTTATCTGTTTTCTTACTTTCTGTGATCAGTGTGTTTTGTATGCAAGTGGGAGTGACTGTAATTTAAATAACTCCAGCAACAAGCTTTCTGTGAATTTATTTAAAAATTACACACTTGTCACAGAGGTTTAAAAACACAACAGGGCCATAACTTCTGACTAGAGTCGGAAAGTGCTGGCCTGCAGAAATTAGAATAACTAAATGTACACTTGCCTGAACTTGTAAATTACGTTGCCACTTCTGTTCGCCGGAGCCACTTGAGGCTTGTATCGAAAAACTTCTCGCAGGCCCCAGTGAAGTGTAGCACTTGCTGCCATAAAGCAGGTAAGTTTAAAAGTCCAGTGAAATTGACAGGCCAGGGGAAGGGAAGTGTCCAAGGTAAGTGAATAGGATTTGGGGGGGCCCAGAGGTCGGGAGGCTTGGAGTTGGGGTCCAGGGTGTCCAGAGCTCGGGTGGGGCAGGGGGTTGGGGGTGTCCAGAAATCGGGGGCGGGGGGAGTTGGGGTGCCCAGAGGTCAGGGGGGTTGGTGGTTGTGGGGGGGGGGTGCGTTTGGGGGTGTCCAGAGGTCAGGGTAGAGGGTTGGGGGTGTCCAGAGGTCAGGGTGGAAGGTTGGGGGCGTCTGGAGTTTGGGGGGGGTCTGGAGGTTTGGTGTCCGGAGGTCAGGTGTGGTTTGGGGGTTGGAGAAGGCGTTCAGAGGTCGGATTGGTGGGTACCCAGAGGTTGGTGGGGGAGTGTCCAGAGGCTGGGGGTGGGTGGGGGGGGGGGTGGTAGTTGGGGGTGTCCAGAGGTTGGGGGAGGGGTTCCGGAGGTCGGGGTGGGGTCTGAGGTCAGGTGGGGGGTCCGAGGCCAGGGGGTTGGTGGGGGGGGCAGCAGTGGAGGTGCAGTTGGTGTGGGAGTGAGGTGGGATTATCAGAGGTTGGGAGGGGATAGGGGGAGTCCTGGGTCGGTCTGGGTCTTTATAATAGTTACGCAGAAATTAGAAGAGGTTTTAATTCTTCTAACTTTTTCTGTGTAAACTATTGGTATAACCCCGGCAAACTTTGCGATTTAAACTGCATTTTCGGATGGCTCCAGCACAGTGCAATTGTCCAGAAGAAGTTAGCACTTCTGGGCAATTGACATGCAAACCCCTACCTGGGAACTTAAAGAGGGATTCCCCAGCTCATCTTTGGGATACCCCCTAAATCTGATGCTGGGGAGTGCGGTAATTACGAGCCAACATCTTATTTACACAACTCACCTATACTATCACTCACACAAAGATTAGATACAGGTGAGGGGGGTGGGGAAGTACAATTACAATTGATGGTTGTCTCTGTCTCTTTTGTAGTAAGCCTATAGTTTCTTAGATGAGTTGATACTTTAGTTGAAGTGAATTTCTCATTGCAGGGGATTTTTATTAAGCTGCAAAGCCATTTGTCCTCAAATCTCTTTGTTTCTCAGGTGAACCTGAAGTTGGAACAGGTTGGGGAAGAGTCCTTTTCCCACTTTCAAGGTATAGTTGTTTCTTACCTTAGCTGCTTAGTTGGCTTGCAGCTGCTTTGATGGCTGTCCAATGGATTTCTGTCTGCATAGCAGTTCCATGCTGCTTTAAAAGCAGGCAACAAACATGGCTGTCTCACCATGTGGCCTGTTACAAGTTATAAGGTGAGTGGCCATGTTGGGAAAAAATCCTGCATGTTGACTTTCACGTCTTGAGAGTTTGAGACAGCTTGTGGCTTTGTATCTGATTAACCCATTCAATTTGAAGTTACCCTTTCGAATTAGTTTCAGGAAAAGGCATTGAGTCAGAAAGTTCAGAAAGTTCCTTTTGTTCCCCCTTGAGACAGGGGAGTGTTTCAATTCACAAGAGAAGTCAGGTGATCCTCAGGCAGCAATCCTTTTGTAGCCTTTTGTGTTTTTAAAAAATATATAAAGTATTGACTGAAAGCTCACAATATACTGGAACATGACAGCTCATTCCAAACTATTACATATAGAATGCATATGTAATGTTGGATTCAGGAAAAAAATTCACTAAGACAACAATAATGAGAGTTTTATATTCCTGACATCAGATGGCAAATGGGTTTGTTGTCTCTCACAATTCTTAATTGGTACAGTAGACCTTTCATCTATTTTCCAATGATTCAACTGGCTGATTATTTACCCAAAATGTCATGGTTCTGTTGTATAAGCATGGTCATGAACCACAGCTGCTGACCCCAGTCTCCTTCAGTCTGACATAAATGCAAATGACAGACCAAGAAAAAATCATTTAATTTGTGTCATTTGCAATGTATTTATTTTCACCACTGTGCTTACAGCTGTACCAGGCCACAGCCTGGATTGTAGCAGGTTTCTGCCAGACAATTATGCTGGCACATTCATGTCCTGCCTGCTCGCTGCAGAATGGAGCATGGCCTTACCTCGTGAACTGAGCTGGCAGAAAGCATTGCATAATTGCATGGCCCGTAGGACTCCTGTCAACGACAAACAAATGGCAAGATCGCCCGCTGGGTCATTTGAGGGGAGGGTTCCCAAGATTGATGGGGTGTGTTAGGGAGGAGGGAAGGCAGAACACACCAAGGAAGGCCTGGCCTCACAAAGAAAATCTTAGCAAAAGGATTACAAACTTACATTCCTAGGTAATTTCTGGTTGGGTTGGGTTGACCTGGTTGGGAACTGACAGCCACTTCCCATTCAGGAAAGTTAAAACTGTAAGTGGGTCCCGATAATGTCACGGGGACAAGACATCCAAATACATAAAAGGGCCCTGTCAGATTCAAAAGCATATGAACATAAGAACTAGGAGCCCAAGTAGGCCACTCGGCCCCCTCAGCCTGCTCCGTCATTCAATAAAATCATGGCTGTTCTGAATGTAACCTCAACTCCACATTCCCCCTACCTCTGATAACCTTTCACCCCCTGGCTTATCAAGATTCTATCTACCTCTGCCTTACAAATATTCAAAGACTCTGCTTTCACTGCCATTTGAGGAAAAGAGTTCCCAAAGACTCATCACCCTCTGGTGAGAAAAAAAATTCTCCTAACCCCTGACTTAAATTGGTGACCCCTTATTTTTAAACAGTGACCGCTAGTTCTAGATTGTCCCACAAGAGGAAACATCCTTTCCACATCCAACTTGTCAAAACCCCGCAGGATCTTTTATGTTTCAATTAAGTCACCTCATTCTCTTCCAAACTCCAATGGATACAAGTCTAGCCTGCCCAATCTTTCCTCATAAGACAACCCGTCCATTCCAGGTATTAGTCTAGTAAACCTTCTCTGAACTGCTTTCAATGCATTAACATCCTTCCTTAAATATGGAGACCAATACTGTACACAGCCTCATCAATGCCCTGTGTAACTGAAGCATAACCTCCCTACTCTTGTATTCAATTCCCTTCGCAATCAACAATAACATTCTATTAGCTTTCCTAATTACTTGCTGTGCCTGTATACAAACCTTTTGTGATTCATGCACTAGAACACCCAAATCCCTCAGAGCTCTGCAATCTCTCACTATTTAGATAATATGCTTCTTTTTTATTCATCCTTCCAAAATGGACAATTTCACATTTGCCCACATATTACTCAATTTGCCAGATCTTTGCCCACTCACTTAACCTATCTATGACCCTTTGAAGCCTCCTTATGTCCTCTTCATATCTTACTTTCCTACCCATCTTTGTGTCATCAGCAAATTTAGCAACCATAGCTTCAGTCCCTTCATCCGAATCATTTATATAAATTGCAAAAAGTTGAGACCACAGCAATAATCTGTGGCACACCACTTGTTACATTTTGCCAACCAGAAAATGACCCATTAATGCCTACTCTTTGTTTCCCAAGATTTTGAGGACCAGCAATTATTTACCAATTTCTAGTATTCACCAAGTGGTCTCCTCCATTATGTCCTATGATTGGGGTCCCATGTAGTTTTCTTTATTTCTCAATAATAATATACCACAATTTAAAAAGAATTGTTGAGTTTGGTGATTTAAAGCAGGGTGACTGTTTCTGGGTGATGATGACAGACTGGGTGATTATTTGTGGGCTATGAAGCAAACATCTAGGCCTGGAATTTCCTCTAAGGAGATCCTTTTCCCTGGCCATAACTTTGCCAGACATGCAAGAAAAGCCTACTAATAACCATAAAAGGATTTTCTACTGGGATGCCCAGAGAGGTTATCGTAGAACCATAGAATGGCTATAGCACAGAAGGGAGCCATTCATGTCCCTGCCTGCTCTCTACAGAGCAATTCAGCACATGCCTCTCCCCAACACTTTCCCCGTAACCCTACACATTTTTCATTCAGATAATAATCCCATTCTCTTTTGAAAGCCTTGCTTGAACCAGCCTCCACCACAATCTCAGGCAGTGCATTCCAGATCCTAAACATTCGCTGCATGAAAAGGTTTCTCCTCATGTCTCCATTGCTTCTTTAGCTGTCAGTTTAAATCTGTGCCCTCCAGTTCTTGTTCCTTCTGCCAATGCGAACAGTTTTGCCCTATCTACCCTGTCCAGGACTGCTTATGATTTTGAACACCTCTACCAAACCTCCTCTCAGCCTTCTTTTCTCCAAGGAAAACAGTTCCAACTTCTCCAATCTATCCGCATAACTGGAGCTCTTTGTCTCCGGAACCATTCCCATGAATCTTTTCAGCACCCTCTCCAAAGCCTTCACACCTTTCCTAAAATGGAGGACCAAAAGCTGCTCAGAGGAGTGAATTCCTGGTCTCAGAAACAAATGGGTGTTTCTCCAATGGCAAGTACTATAATTTTATTAATTTCATTAGTTTCATTTCATTGATTAAGATAAGTAGCCCTTTGGGTCACCACTGTCTCCAGACTCTCAAGTTACACAGGCAAGTTTACTTCATGCATATTTCATAGTCTGTATTCTACCAGATCAACATGAAAGGATTGTTTGATTGAAATAAAAGTATTTGAAGCACAAATAATGAAACAATCTGTCTGCAGTAATATCACAGCTGTAATTACATTCAGTGTAACACTGTGTGATGTCTTTAGAGTACATTCTCCGACTGTGGATCACTTAGCAAGCTTGACTTTCATCTTTTGTATAACAAAGCTTTAGTCTGCTTTGTGTTTGAAAGTATTATACAATGAAAGGTCTTCCAGGTGTCAGCAATTATATGTAGGGTTCAAATAAGTGAATTTTATATTTATATGCTTCTTTTGAACATCTTTCCGGAGTGCCACACTGAGCACCGATGTGTGAGCTGCACAATGGTTCATTTAAATAAAATCTGCCAGAACTCTAACTCCTAACATCCAACTCCCCACTACACCCTCCCTATACCATACCCTCATGAGCTATTGGGTTAATAGAAATAAAAGGGACTTTCACAGTCAATTGAAACAAAATCTCAAATTCTATTGTTGATTTGAGCTGTGTTTTCTCCATCTCCTGTGCAACAGATTCAGACATAATTAGCTTAGCATTGAGGAACACATTAAGCTATCAGTTCAACAATAAGCTAGCCTAAGACTACAAATTTCAACCCATAAACGTCCCAATTGCTGTCATGATAACATAATCTGGAGCTACGTGGAATGGTGCCATCAAATGCTGTTAAAAATAGCACACTGCACAGAACAGGGACAAACAATTTCTGCAGCATTCAACTGCCTAGATACGAAAATGTTATAGGTTTCTCATTATTGTGATGAATTTAGATACAAGTAACTACAACCTCCAACAAAACACAACACAAATAACTGTTTTTTTTTTAAATATACAAATGTAAATACGGTATAGCAATATTTACAATATGCTTTTTACAGTCTGAACTTGATTTGTAACGTTAATTTGTGTGGTGGCATTCAAACTTTCCCACTAACAAGGGACTTTCATATTGACATAAGTTTGTTTCCCACGCTTGACTAGGACAGGAAAACTCCAAAGCACACAGGATTCTTCAGACTCTGTTTCAGAAATCCCTGGGAGGTCATTTCATAAGTTTTACTAAGTCAGAAATAATAAAGCAGTCTCCAAAATTCTCCAACAATCTTTAAAGGTAACCTTGACGGAAAAGAATTCTTAATGAGTGACTGGTGGTATTATATCGTTAAGGATATCTCCCAGACTGTCACCTAAATGCCAATAGATCAAGTTTCATTAGTTTTTGTTCCACATGACAACATGGCACTGGGGAAACTTATTTTTACATTTCAATAAGTAAGATAACTGATTTTTTTCTACCTGATTTTGTAGCCGCTCCATATCACATTTTGTTTTTTAAATCATTCATGCAATATGAGCATTGCTGACAAGGTCAGCATTTATTGCCCATCCCTACTTGTCCCTCAGAAGGTGATGGTGAACTGCCTTCTTAAACTGCTGCAGTCTGGGTCGTGAATGCTTGTAGTAGTCAACAGAGGCTCCGCTAAGCAGTGTGGCCCCAATATTCTTCCCTCCACCTTTCCACCTTGCCCAGACACTTTACAAAGCATGCTTAAATTGCCCTGTATCTGCCTAGGCCTCAAAGTATGTGAATCCGACTGGTGGGATGGAGATAATTGTATGATCCTGTTGCACTCCCCTGCATAAAAACAGGTCGACTCGTGGGGCAGGAACACTGCACCTGTAGCTGTGGACCAGCAGCCAGACAGCTTCCAGGCTCAAATATCCGTACAGAGGCTGCAAAAGAAGGTCAAGGTTCCCTTTTCTTTCTACACTGTGCTGTCAGAATCTCTACTCTGAAGGGATCACAGGGCCAGCACCAGCTTCTTCCAGGATACCACAAAGAGGAATATAGGAACAGGAATAGGTCTTTTACCCCCTCAAACCCGTTCTGCCGCTTAATGAAATCTTGTCTGATCTGTATCGTAACCCCATCCACCTGCCTTGGCTCCATATGCTTATTATACCCTCGTCCAGCAAAAATCTATTGATCTCAGATTTGTAGTTAAGCTATCATTCATTACTTTTTGTGGGGGATTGTTTCACTTCCACCACGCTTTATGTGAAAAAGTATTTTTTAACTTCTCTCCTGTATAGTCTGACTCAGTTTTTAAGGTTTCTCCAACTATTTGCAGAAAAAAATTTCTCTATCTACCATATCAATTCCTTTCAAAATCCTAAAATCTCAATTAAGCTTCTATATTTAGGGGAGTATAATTTTCTTTTGTAATTTCTACTTGTTATCTATCCCCTGGAACCCTGGTAACATTGTCTGTTGGTTGACCTTACAAGTGTCAAGGTACGTATCAAGGATAATGGGCAGGTATGCTAAATAACAGGATGCAACTTGTGGTGACCCACAAGGTTCTGTGCTGGGCCCTCACTGATACACTAAATTCAGTAACAATTTAGATGATGGGATAGAAAGCCATGGGCCCTACCCAAAGGTACATGAAATGGCGCGAAATGACTTTGGGCGAGTGCCCTGTCAACATCGTGCACTTGCGCAACAGTCGGAAGTGCGCCCGTCAACAATTAAGTGGGCAATTAAGCCCATTAACGATGCAATCAATAATAATTTTACGTGGCCTGTCCATAATTACATTTGTTGGATAGGCCATTCTCCCAGTCGGCATTCGCATTTTGCTCAAACTTCGATCCAGGGCAGGGTGAAATCTTCGTGGGAAGGAATAAAATGAAAAGGGATAAGTGGGTACTGTTTTTTTTAAATGAACTATGCTTTCAGGTGCTTGATTGTGTTGCCTGGACTTATTTTGCATCATGTCCTTTAATCCGTGGATGTCTGCAGCTCCCTGGGGTGGCTGTTTGCCTTCAGGGAGCTCTCTCCAAGTGCTCACCCGCATCTTTGGTTACGTCAGGACCTACCCTCTTCTCGCCCCCACCCCAGCAGTGCTGAGCTATTCAGCACGTGTTTCACACTGGCTGGCCATCAATTGGCCAGCCAGCGTGAAATCGCAGTCAGGGGCTAATCATGGCCAGTGGCCCCTTTCCCATCCACTCCTGGGCCCACCGATTGTGCATGCCTGACGACCGAAAAATTCATGCCCATAGATCCAAATTTGCCAAAAATAGCTGGTATTTCAAGCAGTGCAAATGGAAGCATAGAAGTACAAGAGAGATATTGATAGGTTATGTGCATGGGCAGAACTGTGGTAAATGGATTGCAATACAGTCAAATTTGAGGTATATGCTCATTTTGGACCTAAAAAGGATAGAACAGTGTGATTTATAAATGGTGAAAATCTAGAAACAGTGGAGGTCCAAAGAGACACAGGGGTCCAGGTACATAGATCATTAAAATGTCCTGAACAGGTACAGAAAATAATCAAAAAGGCTAATGGGATGTGGGTCTTTAGATCTAGAGGACTAGAATGCAAAGACGGTAGAAGTTATGCTTCAGCTATAGCCCTGGTTAGGCAACAACTGGAATACTGTGAGCAGTTCTGGACACTACACGTTAGGAAGAATATATTAACCTTGGAGGGAATGCAGCATAGGTTTACTGGAATGAATCCTGGGTTCCAAAGGCTAAGCTATGAGGAAATTAAGGGGAACAGATGAGGTGGAGAGGTAGAAACTATTTCCGCTAGTTGGGGAGTCTAAGGCATAGTCAAAAGATTAGAACCAGGCCTTTAGGAGTGAAATTAGAAAACACTTCCATATGTAAAAGGTGTGAGAAGTTTGGAACTCTCTTTCACAAACCGTGATTGATTCAAGAACTCTATATTAAAGATTGATTTTGTTTTTGTTAGCTAAAGGGAAGGTGGCAAATGGGGCAAAGATGGGCAAATGGAGTAAGGCCACAGATAAGCAACGATCTCATTGAATACTAGTACAGGCTGGTAAGGTAAATGGCCTTTTCCTATATATGTCCAAATTCAGCAGTGCATCCAGAAACACATCAGGATAACCAAAATCTCAGTCAGGAAAGTAAGCCCACCTAGGAGAACTGAAATCTATCAAGATATTCACAATATGACACAATAACGGGGAATATATTGTCAAGATTAATAAAATCCAATCAACTAAATCAAAAACTTCGCCTTGGTGGGTTTTATCTTAACTAGATTTCCCGAGGCAGTTCTTCCTTGGCATGCCTGCTGATATAAATGCTGATAGGTACTGCAAGCAAGCTGGAAATTAATAAGATCTGCCACCAATTGATCTCCCTGCTCATCTTCCAGCCTCTCATTTCCTTACTAATTGCTTTTCAAGTGTTTTCCATGAGGCCTACGTACTTTGGACTTAACTCTTTGCCCTGTGGATCTGAAAAATTAGTCAAGAAAGCAGGTAAAGAGGTTCCCTGTGTACACATGCAGTGTTGTCACGTGCAATTTTTATTCTTGATTTTAATTCATTGCTTGGCAAACTAGTGTCAGCTGTGTCTCCGTCGGTAGCACTTGTACATCTGAAACAAGAGGTTGTGAGTTCAAGTCGCACTCCAATGAGTTGAGTACATAATCTAGGCTGGCACTTCAGTGCAGGACTGCGGTAGTACTGCGTTGTTGGAGGTGTTGTCTTTCAGCTGAAATGTTAGGCCAAGGCCTCCTCTGCCCTTTCAGATAGATGTAAAAATTGAATTTCAACATTGGTTCTAAAGTGGCTTGGGACTGTCTGAGGTCATGAAAGGTTTTTTTTTATTTCATTCAAGGGATGTGGGCTTCGCTGGCTAGGTCAGCATTTATTGCCCATTCCTAATTGCCCTTGAGAAGGCAGTGGTGAGCTGCCTTCTTGAACCGCTGCAGTCCATGTAGTGTAGGTACACACCCATAGTGCTGTTAGGGACGGAGTTCCAGGATTTTGACCCAGCGACAGTGAAGGAACAGCGATATATTTCCAAGTCAGAATGGTGAGCAGCTTGGAGATGAACTTCCAGATGGTGGTGTTCCCATCTATCTACTGCCCTTGTTCTTCTAGGTCGTTGTGATCATGGGTTTGGAAGGTGCTGTCTAAGGCGAAATGGTGAGAGAAGTATAGGAACAGTAGTTAGGTGCAATCAGGCCTGAGTTCTACAGATTATACAAACAAAGGAAGAGTGAGGGAGGTAAGGAGTTGTACAGTTTTGAGAACCTGGAAAAGATGGAGCTGGAATAGGAGGCATAGTAATGAGATTGCAAAAGGGTGTGTGTTGGCATATTTTGATACTGAACATCTCACTAAACAGGCACCATGGGCAGAAAAGTGGAAACATTCGCTTTACCATTCTACAAAAATATAAGGAAGAAAAATAGCATTCTTTGAATAATTCCTAGTTCCGAACCCATTATTTTCCCAGCTGGTGCAAAGATGATGCTTCAGCAACAGCTAACGCTTTTTTGAAAAAAAAATGACTTCATTTTCATGAGCTTGAAAAAAAACAATTTTGAAGCAGGTTACAGGAGAAAGGAAGCTTTTTGGAAATATCTAGTTGAATGTTTCACAGCAAACCTCCTGGAGAAGGAAACATAGACAGATCAGTACAAAAAACAAAACTATATTCAAGTTTAAATTGATAGTCTGCACCTGAAGAAATGGTTATTGAGAAAATGCCACTTAACAGTCAAAGAGAGGTTTCCAAATCTTCATGTGAAAATGCCAAAGTATTTTATGGGTCACTTAGAATTTCATGATCAAAATTTCATGGAAATGAGGGTGGAATTTATTGTCAGTCAACATTGTTTGAAACATAATGGCTCATGTCTTCCGGTCTCCGGGTCGTCAGAGACTGGATGTACAACCCAATATGCGCGTCAGGACGCCATGGAGGTCCTGACACATTGGCCTCCATGGGAAATGCCTGTGAAGTTTGAACCTCTGATGGGCAATCACCCTGCTCCCTGGGACCCTCTGCAAATATCTCTGACTCCGAGTTAGAGTCGGAGACTTCAGATAGTACCGGTGTACTCAGATAGTTAACCAGGAAACGTTAGACAGATTAAGATCGAGGTAACTACAGAACTGGCTTCCCTTAATCACTCAGTGACCCCACTAACTCACCCCTAGAAACCCTGACTACCCAGAACACCAAATACCCACTCTGACATTCCTGCTACCATTCCCCAAACACCCAACTATGCCCCTGACCCACCAACTACCCTGACTACACCTGGCATGACACGACTGCCCCCAACCACCTGACTACCCCAACTATGCCTCCGGACCACCCAGCTGCCCTCTCTTGACTTTAAACTTACCATATGGCAGCTAGTGCCATAAAAAGGGGGCGTGCCCTGTCTTCCCCCGACACTACCGCGATCTGATAGATGCTGCGCTCCGCTACTATGGGAAAGCCGGGTTCGCAGCGTCAAGGCGGGAGAAAGTTCAAGCGGAGCAACAATCCCTCCGATGATTGCCGCTCCTCGGAAGATCCGGGGACAATTTTCCTGCCACTCCTAAACATTTGAATTGACTCTTATTTTTTTTTGGCTGCTTTGAGAGTACAGGGATTACATTTGGAATATCCACCTGGTAGTGGCGGAAATGTTTTTCTTGTGTATAGTGGGAGCAGAAACAAGTGTCAAACAAGGCAAACATTGCCAACAAATTTGCAATGACTCCAATTGCTGGCTGGTTTAGAAAATAAACCAGATTTGTAAATTGAAATATACTGGAATTAAACTGAAAATTAGTGAACTGTCGCTGTTTTCGTTCTTGGGACTGAAGTTCTTGAAGCGTTGAGGAGATTTACAAGCAGCGCAACACTGCGGATTGGGAGGTCCAGAGTTGGGTGGGGGCGGGGGTAATTGGAATATTTTCTCTAAACTCTTGGTCTCTGTCTGCTCCCCAATTACAGAAACAGGGATTTCCAGCATTCCAGAAACGGTTGCTATAGCAATGACGTTTCCATAAAGGACCAGCAACAAACTGGACCACAGTACTGAACCCACCCGGTATAGTTTACATCACCTTGTATAGTTTACATCAACCCTTCTGTCTCACTCTACAATTACTGGTAATCATAATCAAATGTTTCTTCGGAGAGGATTAACCTCGGAGGAAAAAGGGATGTAATTATCGTGATAAAACGGTTCCTTATTGTCCATTGAGATAATGAGTCTCAGCGCACACATGTGCCCCTTTTGTTCGGCGGCTTTGACTGAGTGGCAACAAGCAGCTGAGCAAGGGTTGAACTGCGCACACATCTCAAACCAGTTGGCCACCACCTGCCCACGTTTCCTGGCCTACTCTCCTGACCCAATGTGACAAGCTGTTACTAAATATCATGATCTTGAACACAACAACGTCTTATTATGTGCAGAGCTACTGGCATGCAAGTGAGAGGCAATGATATAAAAAAATGAGAAGTCAGAGACTCCCATCATCTGTGTACAAGTCATGCAGAATGCAAGAACAGTAGGGGTCTGGATCTGAGCAGACAGAGCTTCATTTTGTTTTCACTGCTAGCTAAGCATTTTCTGGAATCATGTCCCAAGTAAATAGGGAGGGCGACATGATTGACAATCGGCAACCCAATAGTAATATTTTGAACAAGAAAGCCCTGGGTTCAAGTCCCATGGTGTTGCAATATACCAACTTCACTTGTGCTAAGTTTATCTTTCTTTGTGGGGAGGCAGTTTCATGAAGCAACAGAGAGGACAATGGTTGCAGTGTAAACTGATAGTAAACAGGCCTCCTGTACAAGGACTGCATAAACACACTGGCAGCCTGTGAACTGGAACAGCCTAATCTCCTGACTGAAGCAGACTACACAGAGGCATAAGAGAGAAGTGAAAGTGGCAGTGGAATTTACAATGAAGAATTTTATAACTTTCTCCTCCCCCTACAGGTTCTCCTCTCCCCACTTTTCCCAGTGGTACTACAGGGATACAGATAACAACTGGCTCTGCAAATGAAGAGGACAATAAAGTTAGAGATTTGAAAGATCATTGCCATCTCTGAAAACCACCAAATAACAGTTTCAAAGTTGCAAGTCCTTCAATTTATTCACTGTCAGAATTTAGGAGGCTCTTCAACAAATCATTAGAATTTCCATCATTTCAATACAATAAAATGAGTAAACATAACCCAGTTTGAAAATGTTTACCCAGCACATTACCCATGTAAGACAGCAGCAAAGCCTAATGAAGCCACTGCAACATTGAACTTGACTATCTCAATTGTTAGACTTATAATTTAAAAACATCCATAAATTTCGCTAAGCTTTTGTTAGTGCATCACAGAGACATATGGTGATAAATGAATGTATTTTGAGTGAGCTTTTGAGTGTTTGCCTTCTACTTCAGTCACCTCAAGCTGTTTTCACATTGGTGCTGTTTTAATTTAGATTCTGTGAGACCAGGGTCTGGAAGCCAGCTCCACACATTTACACTGCAAAATCTGGTTTATTTACCCTGATCCAGATCAGTGAACTTAGTTATATTTAACACATGAATACAGGGACACACTTCATGGAAGGTGGCACCCTGGAATCCAAGATAAATCCACTATAAAAGCGGTGTCACTCTGATGCATAGGGTTGGGTGTCCTTGAGATATTTCAAGGAAGTGTCCTGTTAGCTTAAAGCCAGAGAATCCCAGAGCTCTTGCAAAATACTTTTTCCTGAAGGCAGAATCATTGAACATTGACCACCAGTTTAACTGTGAACTGAACCATAGTGAAACCTGCAGCTTTCCCTCCAGGTAAAGTCAGCAGAGGATCAGATACCGAAAGGGCCATTCAGGAGCCCAGAGGATCAGGAATGCTCATTGGGGCCCTATAAGGAAAGTTGGGTCTCCCTTACCTTCCCCTTCTGTACCATAGGACCTGGATTTCATGCTGAAGTCCTGCAAGGGAAGAAACCGCGACCTACTAACTAACAGGGAAGAGTGACATTCCTGAACCAAACTGTCACTTTTATCTACCTCAGTTGTTATTCGCATTGTTATTCACAGATCCTATATGTACTTACTTTCCCTTTGAGACACATGCAGCCTTGATTATTTTTAAAATGCCAGTTATCATAGAAAGGACACAAACAATCATAATCCCACTAAAGGTACTATGTGTAAGCCAGCATTCCATTTTGAGTTGAAAATGAGCACTTTCCATAAGTCAACAAGATGATTTGTTGAGAAAGATTACCCATTTTATTGAAGAGAACTTGCAATTACTCTGACTGTCACAATTCCAACATTTTTGAAGGGATCGTTTAATGACTGCTCCATGCTCTGAACTATCTGTAGGTCAGTGCTCTGTAACCTCAATGGAACCCATCTCTGTGCCAGAATGAATCATTGCTCAGTGTCTGATTTAATCTAATGTACTTGCTTATAATAGATCTGTTTTTTAAATTGGTAACTCTCTAGGTGCTGAAGTATCCTAAAACTTCAAGAGTGCAGTAAAAGTCTGATGCTTGGGAATTTTCCTTGTATTCAACTACTCCTATTAGTTATGTGTGTAAAATATATTGGAAATAAATCAGTTCATGATCTATTCTGTTGTCACAACTGTGATGTGTACTGCTTGGACACCAGGTCTTGTTGAAGTTACAAAGAAGTCATTATTAACATTACTGAACTATGTAAATATCTACAGTAGAGGGTAAAGGTATGGCGAGGTCCCCATACTAGGTCCTTACATATTGCCACCTATCTCTGGACTGCCCTTAGCTCTGTTATATGCCTTCTTACAGCACCATGTGGGTGGCACTGTATTCAGTCCAATGTTAACCCTTTAGATACTTCTACTACATTCATGACTCAACAATTCCTTATAATGGGCACAGAATACTGATAGCTCAGTGTGCACTGGTTATATATTATTCATGTCATAGAGACACACAGTAAATCTTGACTGGGAGCATGAAGAGCTAGATAAAAATAAAAACATCTTTTTTTTGCCTCCTTTCCTTGGATTACCCAGATGTTCTAAGTCAAAGATGACAGGTAGATGACTTGCTTCCAAATTTCTGTCAACAATGCTTTATAATACTAGCCCCTAGGAGTTTGTCCACAGCCTGGAGTGGCTATCCCACTTCACGGGCAGAATTTTACAGTCCTGTCATGCTGTTCAATAGTCCAGTGACTGCGTCGGGACCGTAAAATGCTGCCGGTGTAAAATTCCACCCCATGTTTTACCTTGTGGTGAAGTAGCCAGCATGTATTCAGCATTTCCCTGACCTTGACCAAGCTTGCAATACAGAGAACTGTAGGACCTAACACTTAGATCTTTTTAATTAATTTCAGTTTGATCTTGCTGAAAAGCAAACACTTTTCTCCTTGTTGCATCCACCGTCTCCGTAAAGCATTCCTAAACAGGAATAGCAGGCATTTGATACAATTTGAAAATCCCCCTAGAGTTCTCCAACAGCATTCTTTAGTTCTTAGCTCAGCAGAACATTCCTTATTACAACAGTGTATCAGTTCCAATTCCCAGATCAGCAATTCTAAAGACTTTGAGTATGATTGTCCAATTATTTTCAAATTAAGGTCAGTTTTTGTGCTGTGCGACTAAGACTTTAATTTCACTGAGGACTTGTAGCCTTTATTAGTGAGAAGAATTTCATCACATCTATCTATCTATCTATCTATCTGTCTATCTGTCTGTCTGTCTGTCTGTCTATCTATCTATCTATCTGATTGATTTGAACTCAGGGCCCCAGAGGTGGAAGGAATCATTTATTGCAGCCACTGTTACAGGAAACGGTCAATTCGATCGACGAGGATTCTGGTTTCAAGGCTATCAGGCATACATAGAACAAGTTTTGTTGTAGGCAGGATATGCAGCAAAGTACAGTAGATTCTACAAAGAGAAAAAGAACCGGTCATCCATCTTATTCCCTTGACAGCTATAGAGAAACCACCTTCTGCAATAGTAACAACAGACCCTAAGGGCAGAAACATTTGCTGGTGCTTTTCTTTCAGATTCAAGAATAACCGACAAGACTATTCACAAATTATCCAAGAGTTTGCAGCAATCATACCTTCCCATGCCTCATTTTGACAGGACTATTAGGTCTTCCCCTATATTATTTTACTCAAACTGTTATCAGAACATGATTACATTGTGAGGGACTCCTTTGTAGAGCCCTGGAAGTTCATTTTTTAGCATCCAGTCTGAAACCGTATGATGACGATTTGCCCACTGCAGGTTTATGGAAAAATAAGCTGCAATATAAAATTGTCAGACATGTATTGTTTCCATTTACACTTGTATGAGATATCACTTTAGTCCACATAGTATTGTATTGACTGCTCTTCACTATTTCCCTGCTCTAGGCTGACACTCCAATGCAGCATTGTGGGAGTGCTTCACTTATAGAAATGCCACTTTTGGGTGAGGCCCTCTCAAACTGGATGTGAAAGATCCCTTGACATTATTCAAAGAGGAGCGGGTAAGTTCTCACTAGTACTTACCCCTCAACCAACATTGCTAAAATCAGATTATCTGGTCATTATCTCATTTCTGTTTATGGAACCTTGTGCATAAATTAGCTGCTGACTTTCCTACATTACAGCAGCAACTACACTTCAAAAGCATGTCATTGGCCGTAAAATGTTTTGGGCTGTCCTGAGTTTATGAAAGGTTTTATGAAAATGCAATTCTTCTTGTCTGTCAAACCACATTTATCATTAAACTAACTCTTTAATTTCAGTAAGAAGTATCATTCTACTTCTGGATAATTGCCTTTATATTTAGTATTATAAATAATTACAGTAATTACCATCCGCAATTGAAAAACTCTAATATAGGGAGTGCCTGCTGGCATGTCACTTCCAATAATTTGGCCCAGCAATTACAGTCTAGACCTACAGTCATAAAAGATTAAGGTCATATCAACAGCTAATTTTAAATCGTTCTTCAAAGCACACATGAGAGGTAAGTACCTGAAAATGAAAACAATGGATTTACGAATAATCCCAGAAACCTACCCTACAGCCCTCAGAAGTCTATTACTGAAGTCTCAACTCGAATAGCTATACACACTACATTGTAAAGGCTCCACACTGCATGTACTTACTCGAGGTTACATTTTTAGCACCGTGCTAGAGCCCTTGTGGCAAAGGCCTCCCCACTGCAGGTTTATGGAGAAGTAAGCACTGTGGTATAAAATTTCATCAGACATATTATTATTATTTCTATTTACACTAGTGTAAGCTATCACTTTACCCCACACAGCGCTGACTAAGCTTGCAAGTAAAATGAGTTTTCAGAGGTACTGTTAACACTCATCTGCTTCTTAAATGACTCATTTTCAAGTGCCAAGAGAGGCTTCCTTTGGCAGAAGAAAGCTAGACTTCAAATCAATCAGTTGCTAAGTCCAAAGCATTTAGTAAACTGAGGCATTTTTCACATTGGTAGAAAACTGTTTATTTTAAGTGAAGCTTGAAAGGGCTCTAAAATGAATCCGTCTGTCTCTGCATTGTGTGGTAACCGAGACTGACAACTGACACAATTCCTTGCTAAAGCAAGATGGTAACTTCCTCAAGTGACTGCTGAATGAAATAAAAGTATGTGATTGATTTGAAAGATAGGAGGATATTGGAAAGATGTGCAAAATATCTCTGAAAAGAACCAGTGTAAGTGAAATGATAATAGTAAAGGTTATAGCTCATTGGATATCCTCTTGACATTGTGAGCATGCCTGTAATTGTGCCTGAGGAGGGTAATGTTAGGGATGGGAGAAGGAGAAAGGGTTAAAAAGTGAAAAATAGAAGGCAGTAGTAACTGAGATTACAGCAGAGATGTATTTGGGGCAAAATTTGTCAAAGCCCTAAAATGGGCACGGCGATCACGATGAATGATCAACCCATGCTTGTTGCTTCTGATGAAGGCAGCACAAAAGCTTTGTACATTGCTCATTTAAATGATTGCAGTGTGCAGCCAATGCTAATTATCCTGCCGAGTGGCTGTACACCTGAGCAGGAGGTGCAAAATTGAGAGACCAGCATGAGCTCAAGCTATAGCCAGCCCTAACAAGCTAGTGGCAAAGGCAATCTGCACCTCTTAAAGGGAAAACATGCATTTGGGTTGCAGCAGGTGCTGGAAGCTATTCCAGATGTCATTTTGACAAAGGAATGTCAGCGAGCAGGCCCCAAGGTTCTCGGATGCAACATTGAAGTCCTTGGTACAGAAAGTGCACAGGGCAGGGGAGGTCCTCCAAACATATTCTGAGATTGCAATGGGAGCAGATATCCATGCATGTCAATGCCAGTAGTTTAGACCCAAGGACCTAGATACAAATGACCTCACATGATTGGTCAAGGTCAGTGAATGCATCTTCAAATGCTATATTTCATTAACTGCACCGCTAGCCTCATGCTACGTACAATGGTCCACACTCTTATCACTCACCTAGCAACTATTTCTATCAATCCCGTTACATATTCATAGCTCCACCTCACCCTCACACACTTAGCACTGCTGCAAGCTACACACCCATGTCGCACAGCATGCACACACTGCTAGCTATTCAACCATGGCAGGCACATCACCCAAACACATAGCACCATAGTCACTTACACACTTCCCTCTTTCTTGCAGGTCAAGGTGGCACATAACTGTGGGCACCAGCAGTAACTGGCAGGTGACAGACATGACTGCATGTCCTCACCCTCATCATTGATGCTTGCCATCATTGGAGTAGCCATGGCTGAGACTGTGGCTAGTGCAGGGTTGAAAGGATCAAAGGCAACAGTATCTTCATACCTAATCCTCTTTCTCACATCCCACCTCTTGCTTTCATGCACACAGCGCCCCTCTCCCCTCACTGCAACCCTAACTTTGTGCCTTTCCTCTTTCACATGCTCAGGAACTGAAACCTGGCCATGCAGTGGTGCAGAAGTATGAAGTGTAAGAGGAAGAAGTGATTGATAGTAATGAAATGCCTATCACCTGATCTCACAACTGCAGCCAGCAGCTCAGATACTGGCACTTGTACGTACTTCAGGGAGATTTCGGAGGCAAGGCCTATATGTAGTGAATCACCAGGCATGATGGGGCTGCAGCTAAGGCAGGGACAAAAGGAACTGCAGCTTATGGAGGATGAGTTCTGCTGCAGAGGACTTCAGATGAGACATATATGAAAAAAAGCTAATGGATTTGTACACAGAAATGCTTGGGGCATTGGCAGGCCTGCCAGAAAACCTGCAGTCACTACCAAGCCACATGAAGAAGACCAGCACAAACCTTGTGTATGGCTTTCTGCAGAGTTTGGAGCCCATCCTTTCCATCATGGGGATGGTGGCCAACTCTACTTTCATGCACACGTTTGGACCCAATCATGATGCAGCATCTGATGCCTGATATCTCAGCTTCCACCGGAGAAGCCACCAGAATCTGAGTGCTGCCGTAATGGTTAAGCCTGAAGTCATGGAAGCCCAGTTTGCAGCCACATAATTTCAGGCTGCTGATGTTTTGGCTGCAGATACTGGTGCTCAGAGGGGTTTGCAGGATCTCACAGCAGGACAACAAGCTGTCTCCAACTCATTATTAGGATAGTTGAGGCATCACTCCAGGGAAATGACAGTGGTCCCATGGAAAACAAACCTGCTGTCATAAAAATCAAAAAATGGCTCCAGCACAGAGGAAAGCCATTCAGCTCACTGTACCCACAACGACTTTCTGCAAGATCAACTCTGCTAGTCCCACTTCCCCGAAAGCGACGATTGAACCTGCCTCCACCATACTTTCAGGTAGTGCATTCCAGATCCTAACCGCTCACTGAGTAAAAACTTTTTCCCTCATGTCGCCACTGGTTCTTTTGTCAATCACCTTTAAATTGTTGTTTTCTGTAGTTCTTGACCAACAGGAACAGTTTCTGCCTATCTACACCGTCTAATGCCCTCATGATTTTGAACACTTCTATCTAATCTCCTATCAATCTTCACTATGCTAAGGAAAACAGATCCAGCTTTTCCAATCTATTCTTCTAATTGAAGTCTCTTACTTCTGGATGATTTCTACACGTATACATCAAGTTCTCTCTGCTCCTGCACCCCCTTTAGAATTGTATCCTTTAGATTATATTTCCTCCCCCTGTTCTTTCTACCAAAATGTATCACTTCACACTTCTCTGCATTAAATTTCATCTGCCACGGGCCCACCCAATCCACCAGCCTATCCATGTCATCATAACTGACCACATCCTTCCTGTAATGTGGTGCCCAGCACTGTCACATTACTCTAGCTGTGGCTTCGCTAATGTTTTATATATTTCTACCATAACCTCCCAGGTCTAATGTTCTGTGTCCCAACTAAAAGGAAATTATCCCATGTAACTTCGTAACCATCTTATCTATCTGTCCTGCTACCATCAGGGATCTGTGGACTCCGATATCCCTCTGTTCCTCTACACTTCTAAGTAACCTACCATTTCTTTGGTATTCCCTGTCATGTTTTTCCTCTCCAAATGCATTACATTATACTTCTGCAGGTTAAATTCTACTCGCCACTTTTCTGCCTATCTGACCAGTCCATCAATAAATCTTGAAGTCTACAGCTTTCTTTCTCGCTATCAACCACATGGTCAATTTTTATATCATCCGAACACTTCTTAACCATGCTCCATATATTTAAGTTTAAATCATTGCTATATACCATGAACAGCAAAGGACCTTCAAACCCCCATCTCCAGATGTTCACTCAAACTGAACCATTTCTTTCAAATCATCAATGTACTATTTTACCCTGAGTTGGATCTTTAAATCCCACATCCTATCCATCACTTTAATCTATTATTTCCACCTTCACAATATCCAAATCTACTCTTACCTCACTTTAGCTTCCACTGAATCTGTTACCCTTTTTTTTAACCTCCAGCTTTTATTTCTCTGAGGCCCTCCTCATTGGCCTTTGAATCTTTATTCTTGCACACTATACTGTCTTTGCCAACCTCTATGTATCCAATACAAGACCTTATAAATTTACTGAGGCCTTGTACCTGCTTAATACCTTATCCAGCCTGTGCCTCAGATTTATATACATCTGACTTTCTCTTTAGCACATCCCAATTTCTTGACTCCACCACCGTGGAACAGCTTTCAATCACCTCAACTGCTCTCTTTCAAACTCCTTCCCCCAAAGTCTTCCCCTCCCTCCCTCTGCTTTCCAAATCCTCCTTAAAATCTAGCTTTTCGACTAATCTTTTGGTTATCTCCTTAAAACTTCTACTGTGTGACATCTGTTCTTCATGGAACATCTGAATATCATAAACTATATTCTATTCATTCCTACTGTATTAGAATTACTGATTTAGATTGTTAACAGATAAGGAAAGACCAATCCGTATTCATGTCAAGCTCCACTATGTGCACGGAAACATAGACTTTTGGTTTTCCAGTCAAAAATGCACCCCCTCCCAACACAACTCCACCCTGGCCTATGTGACCCTGTCACGACTGGAGCCAATTGTTCCTGCCAACAATGTATTAGCTCAGCTCAGCCTGTGCCTACTTCATAATCCTTAACCCAGTCAGATTTCACCAGACCCTGTCAGAAGGAGTTAATTGATGCAATTTAAACTGCTTTTTGGTGGAAGCCTAGAGACAGAGTGGAAATATTTCTTCTGTTCTTCTGCTTGAAACTTGTACATTTTAAATCTGTATTATCTCAGAGAGTCCAAGTTAAATAATTCAATTTGCATCTAAATATATGACTGAGTAATTTAGAGACCTGGATCACGTCCCCAGACATCATCTTTACTCTAATGAAAATATGTCTGAAAGTCTCGCCTAATATTTTAGTTCCTTAAATCCTAGGAACTTCTTGTCACTCTTCTACAAATCCACTTTAAAGCATCAATGAACTGTTGAGGATAGCGAATTGAAAATTGAAAACAATATTCCAGATGTATCCTCACTAGTGATCAATACAAGGTTAGAGTAACCTTGATGGATTCTAGTATTTGATTAACTTTATTGATTGTAGCTTAGCACTGCCTGGAATCTTTCAGTAAACGATCAATAATTATACCTAAACGTTTTTTTCTTTATCCTTACTAAATGACACCTCTTTACTTTATGTTATTTGGTATTTCCTATTCCTATGGAGTTTTGACTCCATAACGTACTTGGTTATATTGTCAAGATCCTTGCCTGTAAGTCAGCTAGATTGACGGGCTTGGGTCCCATTCAGGGTGGGGAGGACTGCAAGGCAGACCACATTCTGTAGCTGCTATGGTGAGCACGTGGAGGGCTAGGCGCTCTGGTCCTTCACCACAGGCTGATCCCAGGCCTTGAAGGGATGAGGGTGATGGTTCAATCCCCCTTCCTGTGGTTAGGGTGGGGTAAGGTCATACTCTAGGGAGCAGGGAACCTGTCTGGGAGGCCCAATTCAAGGCAAGAGGGTTGACTTTGGGGGCCAAAGGGGATGCACTCCTGCTCCTCCTGGGTCACAAGCAGCACTATAAAAAAATGCTTGCCTTCTCCTTGAAGCTGTCCTTGCCTCCTTTCAGCTGTTGCGTTTCCCTCAGCCTTGGAAACCCAGCTGGTCAGGGTTAAACCTACAGGCTAAATCCTAGGCTGCTAGCCTCATCATAATATTGAAATAGCCAACCTTCCCCCTAATAGTGGGGCCCACTCATTGTTCCACCTCTGTTAGATCTGAAACAGGGCTGTTGAGGTCCTTTTTCAAATTTTTAAAGTTTCAACATATCACTTGATCATAATACACCCATTTCTTTTTTTTGTTGGGCGGAGGGGCTAAAATTCACACCAACCAATTCCTGCTTACTTCAATGGAAATAAAAAATGAGAGAGATGTTATAGGGGCACTCCATTCACTATCACCAATTTTGCAGTATTGCACTAAGACAAGACCTGCCCCATAACAAGAGGTGCTTTTTGTGTGAGTTAGTTTTTATCTTCTATCTTTTGTGATGCTTTTGAACAAAACTTGGCAGGCACGACTATGTCAGTATTGGTAAAAATTCAGAGATTAAAGAAATCAGGTGTGAGAAATAGTGAGTAATTACACAGTAGTTTCATAAGTGATCAATACTGTGATTTGTTGAACTGTTTACAATCTCATTATTGCTAATTTAAAATGGTCTGTGTATGTGTGTGTTACATTTTGGTTTGAGGTGTTAGGAGCCAAATTCAGCAGAGATGAAACAGAATGTGGTTGGACAAGGGCTGGGATCTGGGTGTGATGTTTCTGGAAGTAGTTCTGTTGCCTTTAACCATTATTACCACTCTTAATGACCAAACTATGTTGATATTACAGCTACAAATCTTCATATGTACAATAGAATAACACAACTGGCATTATGTTATTTGATGCAAATCATATTGCAAAGAACCTATTCTTGTTGGCCTGTTTGTCAGAGCCTGTAAAATAGAGAGATCAGCAACAGGCTGTTACAGATGATGCACGTGTCATGCCAGTTATCTGTATGTGAAATACGTGCATGTGGGAGACAAATGGTACCATATGAACTAAATCAGGGCTAAACTCAAAGAACAGATGGTGGATATATCCAAATCCACAAAGCATAGCCTCTAAATGAGTAGGAGTATAAATAGGTTCATTTGAAACACTTTGTAAAAGATTTAATCAGCTCCAGGCCGAAGCATAGCCTGTTTCTGCTTAACTATGGTAGACCTTGTCCTTCTATCCACTCAACACATCTACGTCTATGTAGCAGTTTCTAACTTTGCTACATGAAGGCCAGGTTTGTGCTATTTTTCAGCCCTCCATTTCTGAAAATGCTGACTCATTCTGAATAAAAGCTACCTGATAACACTGCTTGTCCATTTTAGCCATTCTTTACCCGCAATCAGAAACTGTGCACATGTGGGCTATCTGATCATGACAAGCAATGTCACCAGGTCTGCCTCTGACATCAACCTACACAAGAACACTTTCCAAAGGGGTGATTGGGTAATGATCAGCAGCAGGGTTCACTGATGATTTGTCCCTTCTTCAATCATATCCTGAAGCCCATTGCAGCACCCATTGTCATGACTAAGATCAACTAATTGTATATAGACAAGATTGAAGCATCTTGGCCTGATAAGGATCAGTAGTGATCCACACATTGCAGGGGTAATTTTATGACTTTGCATTGCCAGTGGTAAGCAGCGGCCTCCCTAGTTTACAGCATGTCCTTTCAGTAGACAGGACTCCCTGCCAGAGATGTAAATTCAGAAAATCGGCCCTTATATTTATTTGACATTATGAAAGTCCAAGGGATGGGGTGGCGAGGTAATATTACCCATGGGCAATGGTGTAAAATGGGCAATCAGATTGGTTATTTATTACACACTCCACTCAATTATCCCCTCCACTGGCGTAATGTGTACCAGGTGACTAGTTCAATGTCACCCATGGTTAAAATGATTCCCCTGAACTCCAGCTTTATTATCCAACAGGATTGTTCATTTGCGATCAAACAAAACCTTTGCAGTTTAATGCAGGTTGATGACAGCACTGATGGTTCCAGTGGCCTGCCTGCACTCTCACTTTGGGATTGAGTCAAATGAATCATTATAGCATGTATTTACAAAGAAAAATGTAACTAATCTGAAGTTAGAGTGAGAGGGTGGAAACAGGGCATTACATAGTGCCATGCTGCTCATATTTTGAACATAGAAGTTTTTCAAGGAGAAACATTTAATATTATTAAACATTGATCTAAGCAACCACTTTTAAACAGCATCTTTTTGCTTCCCTTTTTCTGCCTTAGCCCTGAACCCATACTTCAGTAAAGTCAAACACATGGGTTATTTCTATGGAATCTAAGCACTTTGCAGGTTGTAGTTCTGCACTTACCCCATGTATCGGGTAGGATATCCATCCCAGCTCCCCTTGAACTGCTTTAGAATCCAGGAGGTTAACTGTGGAAGCAAACAACAACAAATAAACAACATTTCTTCACCAAACCTTCCTGAAAATTATAGTCACCCATGCGAGTTATTCAGGACATTCAATTCCAAATAAATGCATATCAGATCAGAGTACGGATATCCCAAGTTATTTCCAATTTGTTTCCATACAAAAGTACTGATCAAATGTCTAATACAAATCACAAATGCAGTGTAAGCCACTTCTAAAAAAAACACATTTTGTAACAACTTGTGTATGAATACCATCAAAGGACGCATAAATAAACACTAGTGCTTGTCTTTTGTATTAGGTTTTACATTAACGGCTAGGGAATTAAAATATTCAAATTGAACCAGCAAGTGCATGATAACTGAGTACCACTGACGGCATTGCCAACAACTGCTGAGGCACTGAGGGCTAAACCTCTCCACCTCTCGATCCTGCTCTCCTCCTTTAAGATGCTCTTTGAAACCTATCTCTTTGACCAAGCTTTTGGCCATCTGCCTCCTTATGTAGCTTGGTGCCAAAATTTCCTTTGCTAACACTCCTGTGAGACACCTTGGGATGAGTTATTGCATTAAAGGCACTATATAAATGCAAAGTATTGTTGTGGTGATATACTCCAAGATTTTCCATAGACCTCAACTATGAAACTCCTTGCTTGCCTCAATCTTAAGATTGGCTATTGTACATAGTTATCGCATTTAATTTGTTTTTTTTCTGTCTGAGATTCTGTGTTACAGTTGAGTCCTGATAAATACACAATTAATTTGTTATGAACGTGATGATTAGCTCAGACTGAGAAATATATTGTCACAATTGAACAAAAATAGTTATTCAGTCTGCTTAGTCCAACAGTTTTAAAGCAGATACATATACCTCTATAATGTTTGCGATTTGTTACAATTCAGTAGAATGCACATCCCCTGTGAGTAGAGGTAGTATTGTCAATCTGCCTAAGAAAGAATTGCCTTTATATATTCATCTTATCCTCAGAAAGCTCCACAGTGTTTTGCCATTAAGGGATTACTTTGGAAGTTCTGTTCTGATGGGGCAGAATTTTGCCGTCGGCGCGCGGGGGGCGGGGCCCGCTCGCTGATGCGTAAAATGACGCAGGATGACTTTGGGCGGAACCCCCGATGTCACTCCGCTCTATTTAAATTTTCAGGAAGGCCGGGGGGTGGGGGGCGTGGGGGGAGCGGCGCAGCAAAATCAGCTGCGGGTCCGCCGACCTGTCAATGGCCACTTGAGGGTTGGCCAGGAGCCCCGGCGGGGAATAGAGAAAACATGAAACCTCATCCAGCGGCGGGGATGAGGTTTCATGTAGAGTTTTAAAAATTGTAACAAAGTTGTTCTGTAAATTATGAACATGTCCCAACTCATGTGACATTGTTACATGAGGGGACATGTAAGGAATTTTTCTTTTCCCTATTTTTAATAGTTTTAGCAATCTCCCTGAGACAGCACTTAGCCTCAGGGAGATCTGCGCTCTTTCGTGCACTCTTGATTTTAGGGAACCCCCTCCCGCCCCCCGCACAGGGAGTGCATAGCGCTTCCCGGCGCACCTCATGCTGGGCGGGCCTTAATTGGCCCGCCCACATAAAATGGCGGTGCAGCCCGCTTCGCTGGCGGCGATCAGCTCCGCGCCCGCCAGAGATTGGGTCAGGCCTGCCCGCCCAACGGGCAGAAAATTCTGCCCATGTAGTCAAAGACAGCAAAATCCCAAAACAGCAAATGAATGAATGATCAGTTATTCTATTTTCACCAATCTTAGATGTGCATACAGTGGTGGGCAGGACACCAGGAAAGCTCATTCTCTGAATAGTGCCATTAAATCTTGGACATCCATTTGAGCTGGCAGACAAGGCCTTGATTTAACATCTGAAAGATCATCCCTGAAAATGCAGCAATCCCTCAGTTCTGCAGTGAAGATAAGGTTATATGCTCAAATCCATTCTGGGCCTTGAATCAGTGGAGGGGGGACATAGCATTTGTCTTAGTGGGACAACAAAATTGGCAATAGTGAATCCATTGGAAAAGAATATTGGACAGAACACAAAATGGCCTGCTGATTCACTATCATCCATTTGGCACAACTGCTCAAGACTAAGTTCACTCTCACTTCTGAACTTTCTTACCTATCAGGGCAAGTACAACAAACTGAGCAACTTTAGGCTGTGCCTGTAATTGGAATAAGCATGTCACTGGAGTACGTACTGTGAATGTCATTCAGAGACTGGGACAAGTGCTGTGAATATCAAATACTGATCATCAGTATGTACCAAGGTACTTCCACCCCTTAAATAAGCTTAAATTAAAACAACCCACATTGAAGCCTCCTGAGTTTTGCCCCATTAAGCTGCAATTTTCTCATTAAATTCTGACACCTTGTCACTCCCTCATTCAAAATGGACTTTTCACAGGTTTTACTGAATCAAGTGAAGGCACACGTTAATCATCACCGTCATCACAGGTTGAAACATCTGTTCAAAGGGCTTTGCATCTCTCTAGCTTATCAGACAGATATGAAGATGTCTGAAATCGGAAGATATTTATTTGTTTGCATTGTTGTTTATCAGAACTAAGATTTTCAAGTATAATTCTATTTTTGTATATAAACTGTGTTGGTTACTCGGGGTAATGTTTCCTGGCTCTAATTCAACAGAGATGCTGATGGAGCAAATGAATTGCTAGACTACAGGACTAACTGGTTCTGAATATCAGCAGAAGCTGAGATGAATTACAGTCTTTAACGCCCTCCACAGCAGCTGTTATTTTATATAGTAGTGCGAGTTAACTATGATTCTGAAGTGCAAATGGAATCGATAACACATAACATTACTATGCTGATATGTAGGCAGAAGGGCGTAAGGAAGCCATAATGACAGTTAACAGCAATGCTACAAGACACACAAAGCATTAAACCACAGGTTGTGACATCTATGAAATAGAACAATGGCATTATTTGATCCATAGGAGGTTACAACAGCCTAGTTTTGATGAGGAGTCTTAGGTGTGATATACTTCAATACTAAAGCCCAATTTAAACTTGAGACAGGAGTCTTGCAGGGGTGGTTGCTGATGGTAGGGGGGTTGGAGGGTGGATAGTGGAAGCAGATGGAAAACTGTTCAAACCTTGATAGCGCGAGGCCCAGGAGATTTTAACTCCAGGCCCTCATCCGTCACTCCCATCCAAAAATTAGAAGGAAGCAGAACATGAGGTGGGGCACCACCACAAAGGACTGAATGAATGGCCAATTACACTGAAGTTACTGGTTGGGATAAAAAACTGGAGCTAGGATTCCTTTTAGGAATCAGAGGAGGATTCCTGCTCCTCCTGGCCCCACAATGAAAGATAAAAAAAAGGCAAACCACTTACCTCATTCAGTCATCTTCTGACCCTGGCTCCTTGTCCTGCTTGGTTGGCCTAATCGAAATGCCACAATGACTTCCACACACAGACCTCAGGTTATAATTACAGCTGAACCCCAAAGGCATCATTGGAGCCTGATATGCATATTCAATAAAGGGTCTTACTGGCTTCAGGCCAGTATCCAATCCCCTACACAAAAGAGCAGGAATCCTCAGGAAGACAGTGGGGCCTTGGGGGGCAATTACAGATGATGCACCCATGAAGAATGCACACTGGCGGCCACTAGTGCATACTTGAAAAATTTGCTTTGATAGGAAAATACTATAATACACCATAGTCCTGAAAAGGTTAAAGTAAAGTAAACTTTGCATTCTCAGCTCATGTTTTGAGGCATAGGTCTGCATTTCAATTATAAATGAATGCCATAGACAGACCAGAACCTAATGCACTATGAATGGAGATGGATGGTGGTGCAACAGTTCAATTTCATATGTAATATTTACACTGTTATTGATAGGCATTTGATCATTTAGTCCTGGACATTGTTTTCATAAGATGACATGTAATATAGATCAATCAATAAATGGCACAAATCAAATTAATGCTGCGAGCCATCCATTGTTATCCATCGCTATCCCATGCAAAAACTGCAACCATTGCCATTCATGTTTTGTATACATTGTATAATTCAGGTCAGTGTCATTTTAACTAATTAGCTGGTCCATGTACTCCATGGGACGTGAGCTTCAGGATCACACCGTAATGATTGAGATAGAGATATATGTGCCAGTTGATTCAACACAATATTTTATGCTCTTAATATTAGCCTCTTTTCCAAATGCAAAAACAATTAAAAACCCTATGAATTAAATTGATCTAGACCTGTAAGGTCACATATTACCATTTGGTAATTTTGAATGATCTGGGATAGAATTTGCTTTTTTAAAATTTTTTGAATGCATCTGTCATCATGTCGTTGTAATCCCAGTACAACATTAGGCATAAAAATAAAACATAAAACAACTTCCTTTGTGTGCCGAATAGGTTTGGCATAATCTTGCACCCAAGTAAAAGGGATAAGTGTAGAATTTACTCTTGGTGATATCATTGGACGGACACTTAATGAACTTGAGCGAAATTCCTCTGTATATTTAATCGATGTCTTAATGCTTTTCAAAGAAGCTGAGTATGGTAACTACATTTATAAGTTAATAAGTTGATATTGAAATATAGAGAGAAATGTTATTTTAATATAATTATCGACCAATATCTCTATGGCAGAGATTTCCAAAACTGGCTGGAACTCTATGACCTCTGGAGCCTAGATTTGAATCCAGCCTGAAATGATCTATTTTTTCTATCTATTCTGGATAGCTGTTGGCATTCTACACAAAATCACTTTAGGCAGTTTCAATCTCCTCAGTGTGTGTTCTCATAATGTTACCTAGAATTTGGTACAGGTTGGTACTAGATTACCAATTTCACTCAGAGCTCATATGCAAGCTAAACTAGAAAACTAGCAAAATTTAATCACCAGATTCCAAAAAGCTGACTGCTCAAAAATGGCCTTCAATATAGATGCAATGCCACCTGAAAACAAGGAACCTTGCTTGCACAGAGGTCAGAGGAATGCAAAGTTCTTAGGGGTTGTAGGGATAGAAAAGGTTATAGAGATTGGGAGGCATGAGGTTGGGAAGGGATTTGAATACTAAGATGAGAATTCACCAGTACCTTCCAAACCCATGACCACTATCATCTAGAAGGACAAAGGCAGCAGCCAGATGGGAACACCCCACAGTTCCCCTCCAAGTCACTCACCATCCTGACTTGGAAATATATCACCGTTCCTTCACTGTCACTGGGTCAAAATCCTGAAACTCCCTTCCTTACAGCACTGTGGGTGTACCTACACCACATGGACTGCAGCGATTCAAGAAGGCAGCTCAGCACCACCATCTCAAGGGCAACTAGGGATGGGCAGTAAATACTGGTCTAGCCAGCGAAGCCCACATCACATGAATGAATAAAGAAAAATAATTTAAATTTGAGGCAACACTGGCAACCACTGGATTGAGGATATGCTGATTTAAATCTGCTTTTTTGAAAATTAATTAAATCACCCTTGTCTGAGCTGAGGCTAATGTTATCAAAACTACATTTCAGAACCATATTCTGATGAAGGTCAGATGAAAGAATTCATCTCAACTTTTCCTCTTTCTTATCTCAAATATTTTCTGTTTTTAAAAGCTTAAAATACGAGGCTAGAAACTACTATTGATAACATGTTTAACACATTCTCTCCACAATTTTAACCGGATGCATTGACCCATTTCAAATAAACATGTTAACACCTACTTGTGTGGCATGACCACCCATGCTAAATGGGATAGATTTCAAACAGTTCTAGAATCTCAAGGCTGAGCATCGATGCATTGCTGTGGGCCATCAGCAGCAGCAGAATTGCACTAGAACATAGTCTGCAACCTAATGGTCCCGCATATCCCCCACTCTACCATTACCACCAGGCTAGCGGATCAACCCTGGTTCAATGAAGAACGCAGGAGGGCATGCCAGGAGCAGCATCGGGCATACCTAAAAATGAAATGTCAACTTGGTGAAGCTACAACACAGGACCACTTGTGTGCCAAACAGCGTAAGTAACAAGAAGGAGCTAAGTGATTCCATAACCAATGGATTAGACCTAAGCTCTGCAGTGCTGCTACATCCAGTCATGAAATGTGGTGGACAATTAAACAACTCACTAGAGAAGGAGGCTCCACAAATATTCCCACCCTCAAGGATGGGGAAGCCCAGCACATCAATACAAAAGATAAGGCTAAAGCATTTGCAACAATCTTCAGCCATAAGTGCCGAGTGGATGATCTATCCTGGCCTCCTCTGGAGGCCCCCAGCATCACAGATGCCAGTCTTCAGCCAACTTGATTCACTCCACGTGATATCAAGAAATGGCTGAAGGCGCTGGATACCGAAAAGACCCTTCTGACAATAGTACAGAAGACTTGTGCTCCAGAACTTGCCACACCCTAGCCAAGCTGTTCCTGTTTAGCTACAACACTGGCACCTACCCGGCAAGGTGGAAAATTGCCCATCTATGTCCTGTACACAAAAAGCAGGACAAATCTAACCCGGCCAGTTACTGCCCCATTAATCTACTCCTGATCATCAATAAAGTGATGGAAGGGGTCAGTAACAGTGCTATCGAGAGGCACTTGCTTAATAATAACCTGCTCACTAACACTCAGTTTGGGTTCCACCAGAGCCACTCAGCTCCTGACTTCATTACAGCCTTATTCCAAGCATGGACAAAAGAGTTCAACTCCAGAGGTGAGATGAGAGTGGCTGCACTTGACATCACGGCAGTATTTGACCGAGTGTGACATCAAGGAGCCCTAGCAAAATTGGAGTCAATGGGAATCAAGGTGAAAACTCTCCACTGGTTGGATTTGTACCTGGCACAAAGGAAGATGGCCATGGCTGTTGGAGGTCAATCATCTCAGTAACAGGACATCACTGCAAGAGTTCCTCAGTAGTGTCCTAGGCCCAACCATCTTCAGCTGTTTCATCAATGACCTTCCTTTTATCATAAAGCCAGATGGTTGCTGATGATTGCACAATATTTAACATCTCAGATACTGAAGCAGTCCATGTCCAAATGCAGCAAGACCTGGACAAAGCAGGCCTGGGCTGACAATTGGCAAGTAACATTCACGCAACACAAGCATCAGGCAGTGATCATCTGCAACAAGAGAGAATCTAACGACCTTGACATTCAATGGCATTGCCATCGCTGAATCCCCCACTATCAACATCATGGCAGTTACCATTGACCAGAAACTGAACTGGGCTAACTATATAAATATTGTGACTGCAAGATCAGGTCAGAGGCTAGGAATCCTGTGGTAGGTAACTCGCCTCCTGACTCACTAAACCCCCTAAACCTGTCTACCATCCTCAAGGCACAAGCCAGGAGTGTGATGGAATACTGTCCACTTGCCTGAATGAATGTAGCTCCAACAACACTCAAGAAGATTGACACCATCCAGGACAAAGCAGCCCCCTTGACTGGCATCCCATCCACAAACATTCACTTCCTCCACCATTGACGCACAGCAGTGTGTAACATCTACAAGATGCATTGTAGGAACTCACCAAGCCTCCTTAGACAGTCCCTTCCAAACACACGACCACTACCATCTAGAAGGACAAGGGCAGCAGAAACATGGGAACACCACCACCTGGAGGTTCCCCTCCAAGCCACTCACCATTGTGACTTGGAAATATGTCACTGTTCCTTCATTGTCGCTGGGTCAAAATCCTGGAACTCCCTCCCTAGCAGCACTGTGGGTCTACCTACACCACTGAGACTGCAGCAGTTCAAGAAGACAGCTCACCACCACTGTCTCAAGGGCAATTAGGAATGGGCAATAAATGCTGGCCTAGCCAGCGATACCTATACCCCATGAATGAATAAAAAAAAAACATTTAAGTAGCAAACATTGGATGATTACAAGAACATCCCAGCATGTATCCACTATTATCATTAGCAGCCACTTTTAGAATATATTCCATATTGACTCTGTCAAAACAGGATTATTTTTATGTATTGGAGTAAATAATTTTTTTTTGCGAAAATATACTTTATTCATAAACTATCTTCAAGAACATTCCAAACCATTTCAAAATCACCATCACAAAAGTACAATCAGGTTCAACTTTTACAAGATGTATCACGAGGTGCATCAATACAACCAATGAATATTACAGTCATTTGCAGGCATTCATTTTGAGTTGTACAGCCCGGGGGCTCTAAACAGTTCCCAGTCCCTTGGTCCTGGGAGAAGCCCCCATTTTAAAGCATTTATTCTCTTACCAAAACTGTTGTCTCTGAGAGTCCCAAAAATGACACACTACACTCATTAAAGAAACTAAAGTGCACAAAAACACAGTTTGCAGGAACAGATAACAGAGGCTGAATTTTCTGCTTTTAGGTGGACCTAACTAACTGCCTCTGGCTTAAGGTTTCCAATTTATTATACTCTTATTGTTTATTAATGTTGCTCTTCTCATTTCCCTGAGGATGTTCATTCCTGTAATATGGATGTAGGGTCTCTCAGGAAAATCAGATTTATGTAAATTTCATTCAGTAACTGTAATGCTGAAAGAAGGCCAATTAATGCATTAACACCAGGGGATATTCCCCTCATCTCAAAAAAGTACCTGCAACCAATCTTGAAGAAAATAAATCATCACTGAAATCAGTGGTACTCCAATATTTTGGTTGAATGACCCCTTTTCAGATGGACACAGCCCCCCATCCAAATCATACAGCGCTATATATTAGACACAGTATGAAAGTGCTGCATGTAAAACATGCTTTAATAATGCTTTTAGGAAAGGTATTTACTTGCAGATATGAGTGATATATCTGTTTTTCACTGCAGATTCAGTCTATTCTTGGCAGTAGCCTGGAGAGTAGCTGAAATCCAAGGTTAGCAGAACACAGAGAAATCTCTAGGGAGCAGGAGCAGTGCAGGAGCAATGGGGAAGCACTCCACAGTGAGAACAGAAGCATGCAGCGAGCAGAGCATGGAGACAGCAGGAGCCCAGAGAGGGCACTCGAGTAGTAGGGGAGAACAGGAGCACAAGGAGAACAGAACACAGACAAAGCACTAAGGGAGCAGGAACAATAAGAACATAAGAACTAGGAGCAGGAGTAGGCAATTCAGCCTCTTGAACCTGCTCCGCCATTCATTACACTCATGGCTGATCTCATTTCGGCTTCAACTCCAATTTCCCGTCCTCTCCCCATAACCTTTCAACCGGCTACTAATTAAACATCTGTCTATCTCCTCCTTAAATTTATTCAGCGTCCTGGCATCCACTGCAGTCTGAGGTAGTGAATTCCACAGATTCACAACCCTTTGAGAAAAGTACTTCCTCCTCAACTCTGAAGAAAAGTAACTTCTCCTCATCAATAGGGAAGAATGCCACAGAAAAAGCAGAAGCATGCAAAGAGCAAAGCATGAAGAAAGCAGGCGCCCAAAGGCAGCAGGGGAAGAATGGGTGCACAGTGGGCGTGGAACACACCTCTGGCTGTTGCTTACTTGTGTATGCTTGACCACAGTACACTGGACAGTTGTCCATGTTGCCCACCTGTGGGCAGGTCCTGCATCGTGGGTCCCCTGGAAGGACTTTGCAGGCCCAAGGTTTAGAACCATGCTTCAGAAAAATTGCCTTGGGCAAAATTATATTTTTCTTAAAAAAAGTTGCATTTTTCAGTTTGTTTTATTTCTAACTCCTTTAGGGACAACCACCAAATAAACACTGGTAACTGTAACTGTCCCATTTATCTGTCCCTATGATACCCAATTATCTTAAAAGTTTGTTGTCACAAATTTGTGCAGCACCAACAACAGGGGGAAATAAAGTTAAATGACCTTTTATCCCACCCTCCAACTGATCTGATTGTTTGTGATCTCGAGTTCCAGAATCCCATTCATCCAGGAGACAGCCTCACACTCCACTTCCCCTGGTTGCTACTGATTCAAAATCCAGTGAAAAAGCTGATTATAAAATGCTGACACATGGGTTGAAATGCTCACTATCATCTGAAGATGCTAGTAGTTATCATGTATCAGACCTGGCAAAGTCATGCTGATGAAGTAGAGTGTGCAATTCTGAGTTTGGAACAGAGGCACATGATTTGGACTGGAAGCTTTATCCGGCAATTAGCTCACATTGTAACTGAGTGCTAGTGCTATTATGGGAAATAGATACTACCTTGAGTTCATGCAATAAATCTCAATGACAATTTCCACACCATGTCTATTTGGTTCAGTGTTAACACTTTTGGGTCCATGTTAAAAGGTTGTGCGTTCAAACCACAAGACTTGAATCTAGACAGAACACCCAGTGAAGTACTGAGGGTGTTCAGCACTGTCAGATGTGCCATCCTTTGGCTGAGCTATTAAAGCAGGATATTTGTGCTTGTCCGGTGGAGTGAATGTAAAAACATACAAACACACTAATTAGGAGCAGGAGTAGGCCACCCAGCCTGTCAAGCTTGCTCAGCCATTCAATAAGATTGTGGCTGATCTGAATGTAACCTCAACCTACATTCCTGCCTACCCCCAATAACCTTTCACTCCCCTTTTAATCAAGAATCTATCCACCTCTGCCTTAAAAATATTCAAAGACTCTGCTTCCACTGCCTTTTGAGGAAGAGGGTTCCAAAGACTCACAACCCTCTGAGAGAAAAAATTTCTCCTAATCTTTGTCTTAAATAAGCGACCCCATATTTTTAAACAGTGACCCCCTAGTTCTAGATTCTCCCACAAGAGGTAACATCCTCTCTGCATTCACCCTGTCAAGACCCCTCAGGATCTTAAAGGTTTAAATTAAGTCACCTCTTTCTCTTCTAAATTCCAGTGGATACAAACCTAAACTTCCAATCCTTTCCTCATAAGTCAACCCGCCCATTTCTGGTGTTAGGCTTGTAAACCTTCTCTGAACTGCTTCTAATACATTTATATCTTTGCTTAAATAAGGAGACTAGTACTGTACACAATATTCCAGATTTGGTCTCACCAATGCCCTATACCACTGAAACATAACCTCCCTACTTTTGTAATCAATTCCCCTCACAATAAATGATAACATTCTATTAGCTTTCCTAATTACCTGTAGTACCTACATACTAGCCTTTTGTGATTCATCCACCAGTTCACCCCGATCCCTCCAAATCTCAGATCACTGCAATCTTTCATCATTTAGGTGATAAGCTTGTTTTTTATTCTTCCTGCCAAAATGAAAGATTTCACATTTGCCCACATTACATTCCATTTGCCTGATCTTTGCCCACTCACTTAATCTATCTCTATCACTTTGTAGCCTCCTGATGTAGTCTTCACAATTTACTTGCCCACCTATCATTGTGTCGTCAGCAAATTTAGCCACCATTCCTCCGGTCCCTTCATCCAAGTAAGTTCCTGTGACACTATTCAAAGACAAACTGGGCGCTCTTCCAGCGTTTTCGCTAATATTTCTCTTTCAACCAGCATGACCCAAAATAAGTACAGATTATTATTGATCCCATTATTAGTTGGGGGAACTTGCCCTGTGGAAAGTGATTGTTACATTTGCCTACATAATAAGTTAATTCAAGGTAGGTCATTGTATAAGAAGCATTTTACTTGTTCCTGCAAAGTGTGATAATGCAGATGGATGAAAGTCTTTTCACTATTCACAAGTACACAAAACAAAGTGCTAGAAAAATCCTCATCGAGTTCAGTACAGTTTTGTTACAATCAGTTTTTAAATAACAATATGCGGCTGTGTTGTATTTGAGCATCAAGTGACCTTTCTTCCTGTCAGCACATAAAAAAGCCAACTGAGTGCAAGTATAATAATAGAGAAATAATTGAGTGGAGGAAGTGTTTGTGTTGATGGATCATCCTCTAACACATAGGGGTCTGAGTCTATTATGTTTCCAACCTCTCAGTTCTTGGATAGGTTAGTATTCATGTAACAAGCAAGATGATAACATGCCCAACTATGCAACAGAAGCAACTTACACTTACATAACACTTCTCACGTAAAGCAACATTTCACAGTGCATTTCGAAGTATGATCACAGAAGGATAAGATATGAGGTGCCCTGAGGTTAAACTACAATAGAACTGCCCAACTGTTATGAGTGCATAATTACCTAAAGAGTGGATAGAGGTACAGATATAAGAGAACCAGCCCAGGGAGTTATAAAAGAAGCTTGATACCAAAGAGGCTACAGAAACATTCCAGGAAGCCATCATTTTTAAAACACTGTTGATGATTGCAATTAACTCTGTCAGCCACCATTTGTGAGATTTTTTTTCCATCCTTCTTTTTGAAATTTAACATTTGAATCTGAAATACAAATGATATTTTGGATTTCCAGCATTTCCAGTATTTTGCTTTTGTAACATTTGAAGCTGTGTTTTTGCCTCCACTTAATTTCTGAATATAAATAAAATGGCTTCCCTGTAAATTACAAAAGATTTCATTTTTTGGAAGTAAGAATTATGTTCTGAGAGTCAGGAATACAGCATCCATAATGGTTAAAGACCCAGATATAAAAACAAAAAAACTGCGGATGCTGGAAATCCAAAACAAAAACAAAAACAGAATTACCTGGAAAAACTCAGCAGGTCTGGCAGCATAAAGATGCTGCCAGACCTGCTGAGTTTTTCCAGGTAATTCTGTTTTTGTTTTTGTTATGGTTAAAGACCCCTTGGCTATTATCCTAATTGCACCAATACAAGATTAACTGATATAGTCTACCATGAAGGCATCATTGCTGGGTGTTGGTATTTCAAAATGGTAACTGAACATGCACACTTAGTACTCATGCTGCAAGTGAGGTGAGAGTGACAGCCCTTGATGTCAAGGCCACATTTGACTGAGTGGAGTCGAGGAGTGCTAGCAAAACTGGAGTCAATGGGAATCGGGGAGAAGCCTCTCTACTGGTTGGAGTCATATGTAGCACCAAGATAGTTGTGGTTGTTGGAAGTCAATCATCTCAGCCCCAGGACAGCACTGTAGGAGTTCCTCAGGGCAGTATCCTCAGCCCAGCCCTCTTCAGCTGCTTCATCGATGATCTTGCTTCCATCATAAATTCAGAAGTGGGGATGTTCGCTGATGATTGCACAATGTTCAGCACTATTTGCGACTCCTCAGATATTGAAGCAGTACATGTCCAAATGCAGCAAGACCTGGGCAATATCCAGGATTGGGCTGACAAAGGGCAAGTAACATTCGCACCACACAAGTGCCAGACAATGACTATCTCCAACAAGAGAGAATCTAACTATCGCCCCTTGACATTCAATGGCATTACCATTGCTGAATCCCTCGCTATCAACATCCTGGGGGTTATCATTGACCAGAAACTGAACTAGACTAGCCATATAAATGCTGTGGACACCAGAGCAGGTCTGAGGCTAGGAATCCTGTGACTAGTAATTCATATAGAAAACATAGAAAATAGGAGCAGGAGTAGGCCATTCGGCTGTTCGAGCCTGCTCCGCTACTTATTATGACCATGGCTGATCATCCAACTCAACTCTCAGGAACATCCTTCCTGCATCCCTGTCTAGTCCTGTTAGAATTTTATAGGTTTCTATAAGATCCCCCCCCATTCTTCTGAACTCCAGCAAATATAATCCTAACCGAATCAATCTCCCCTCATATGTCAGTCCCGCCATCCCAGGAATCAGCCTGGTAAACCTTCGCTTCACTCCCTCTATAGCAAGAACATCTTTCCTCAGATAAGGAGACCAAAACTGCACACACTATTCCAGGTGTGGTCTCACCAAGGTCCTGCATAATTGCAGCAAGACATCCCTGCTCCTGTACTCAAATCCTCTGGCTATGAAGACCAACATACCATTTGTCTTCTTTACCGCCTGCTGCACCTGCTTGCTTACCTTCAGCAAGCTGGTGTACAAGGACACCCAGGTCTTGTTGCACATTCTCCTCTCTCAATTTATAGCCATTCAGATAATAATCTGCCTTCCTGTTTTGCTACCAAAGTGGATAACCTCACATTTATCCACATTATACTGCATCTGCCATGCATTTGCCCACTCACTCAGCTTGTCCAAATCACACTGAAGCATCTCTGTATCCTTCTCACAACTCACCCTCCCACTCAGCTTTATGTCATCTGCAAATTTGGAGATATTACATTTAGTTCCCTTATCTAAATCATTAATATATATTGTGAATAGCCCAGCACCGATCCCTGAGGTACTCCACTAGTCACTGCCTGCCATTCGGAAAAAGACCCGTTTATTCCTACTCTTTGTTTCCTGTCTGCCAACCAGTTTTCTATCCATCTCAATACACTACCCCCAACCCCATGCACTTTAATTTTACACGCCAATCTCTTATGTGGGGCTTTGTTGAAAGCTTTTTGAAAGTCCAAATAAACCACATGAACTCTACTAGTTACATCCCCAAAAAATTCCAATAGATTTGTCACCTCCTGACTCCCCAAAGCCTGTCCACCATCAACAAGGCACAATTCAGGGGTGTGATGGTCTGGATGAGTGCAGCTCCAGCAACACTCAAGAAGCTTGACACCATCCAGGACAAAGCAACTCGTTTGATTGGTACCACATCCACAAACATTCACTCCCATAGTAACCGCAGTGTTCCATCTACAAGGTCCACTGCAGGAATTCACCAAGGCTCCTTAGTCAACACCTTCCAAACGCATGACCACTACCACCTAGAAGGACAAGGGCAGCAGACACATGGGAACACCACTGCCTGGAAGTCCCATCCAAGTCACTCATCATCCTGACTTGGAAATATTTCACCATTCCTTCACTGTCGCTGGCTCAAAATCCTTGAACTCCCTTCGTAACAGCACTGTGGGTGTACCTACACCACAAAGACTGAAGTGGTTCAAGAAGGCAGCTCACCACCACCTTCTCAAGAGCAATTAGGGATGAGCAATAAATGCTGGCCCAGCCAGTGAAGCCCACGTCCCATGAATGAATAAAAAAGTGACTTTACTGGGCGCTGTCACTTCTGACAAGCTGGTAAGAGTCTTCTGTAATCCTCCAGAGACACTTAGCCACCTCAAACAGCCGGCAGGACAACATAGCACCTTTAAAGGGTCCTGCAATGAGCCGGATATATCAAATGTACATAGGAGAAATGTTATTTCACTATAACATGCCCTGAAATGAAAGATGATATTGCTGTAGCAAGAATTGCATCACATGGTACAGTGGCACTTCAATGTGAACTGCAAAGCACAACATCATTTCAGTTTGCAGCAATTGGGCAGGATTTTCCCTTCATTGGGCTGCCAAGGTAGGGGGGGGCGGGAGCAGGGCGAGTGTGGAAGTCTGCGCATGCCCGGGGTAGCGTGCGCTGACTGCTCCCTGAGGGCACACAGTTGCCTCAGGGAGCTGAAGATTTGAAAATAGGAAAATAAAACTTTATAAATGATATAAACATGTCCCTACATATGACTCAGTCACATGGAGAGGGACATGTTTAAAATGAAGTGGAAAAAAACATTTCTGGCTTTTTACTTACCATTGTAAACCTCATCCTGCCCGTGGATGAGGTTTTGTAAAAAGTGCAAAGGCCGCCTGGTCTAGTCGCCTGCTTTGAATGCGGAGGCTGGTGGGGTGATAAGTGAGGACAAGGGGGACCCTATCATGTTTCTGGGAGGGAGGAGAAGGCGTGAGGGCGGATACGCTCAAAGGATCATCCTCCAACATTTCCGCCAACTCCAGCATGATGCCACCACCAAACACATCTTCCCTTCACACCCCCTTTCAGCATTACGTAGGGATCGCTCCCTCCGGGACACCCTGGTCCACTCCTCCATCACCCCCTACTCCTCAACGCCCTCCTATGGCACCACCCCATGCCCACGCAAAAGATGCAACACCTGCCCCTTCACTTCCTCTCTCCTCACCGTCCAAGGACCCAAACACTCCTTTCAAGTGAAGCAGCATTTCACTTGCATTTCCCCCAACTTAGTCTACTGCATTCGTTGCTCCCAATGTGGTCTCCTCTACATTGGAGAGACCAAACGTAAACTAGGTGACCGCTTTGCAGAACACTTGCGGTCTGTCTGCAAGAATGACCCAAACCTCCCTGTCGCTTGCCATTTTAACACTCCACCCTGCTCTCTTGCCCATATGTCTATCCTTGGCTTGCTGCACTGTTCCAGTGAAGCCCAACGCAAACTGGAGGAACAACACCTCATCTTCCGACTAGGCACTTTACAGCCTTCCAGACTGAATATTGAATTCAACAACTTTAGGTCTTGAGCTTCCCCTCCCCCCCCCCATCCCCACCCCCTTTCTGCTTCCCCCTTCCTTTTGTTTTTTTCCAATAAATTATATAGATTTTTCTTTTCCCACCTATTTCCATTATTTTTAAATATTTTAAAATCTTTTATGCTCTCCCTACCCCCACTAGAGCTATACCTTGAGTGCCCTACCATCCATTCTTAATTAGCACATTCGTTTAGATAATATCACCAACTTTAACACCTATGTGTTCTTTTGTTCTATTGTTGGTGACATCTTTTGATGATCTGCTTCTATCACTGCTTGTTTGTCCCTACAACCACACCAACCCCCTCCACTTCTCTCTCTCTCTCTCTCTCTCTCTCTCCGCCGCCACCCCCCCCACCCCACCCCCACACACACACACACACACCTTAAACCAGCTTATATTTCAACTCTTTCTTGGACTTGAACTCAAGTTCTGTCGAAGGGTCATGAGGACTCGAAACGTCAACTCTTTTCTTCTCCGCCGATGCTGCCAGACCTGCTGAGTTTTTCCAGGTAATTCTGTTTTTGTTTTGGATTTCCAGCATCCGCAGTTTTTTTGTTTTTATTTCTAACTGAATGTTGGAATAGGCTCAAGGGGTTGAATGATTAGCCCTATTCCTAGCTCTTAACTGTAATTAACGTTCATGGAGTATCACATCCTGAAAATCATGGTCAGAATCTATTAGAAAATATAGTACAGTCATCACAGAATTGATACACAGATAATGTCAGAACATGTTGTGGACATGACAGACAATAGCACAGTGTGCAGTCAGTGAGTGCAAAGTGATAGGATTGAACTGACTCCACTTTAACAATGTGTTAATGCTATGGTTACTACAGCCATCAATCACCCAGTCCACAGCTGGCATTACAAATCTCCAGCCCTATCAGCTCTTAATTATCTGGCTGGCACTCAGCTCTCCTCTTCTGACATCTCTTCACTCATTTCAATCTATGCATGAAATATAGGTTATCTCACCAGTGATTGTGTGTGTGCGTGAGTATGGTTTGCAGTTTACACAAGTGCTTAAAAGACAGAACTCACTAGTGCTGCAGGCATGAGTAAATAATGGATGTGGCCTCTCTAAGTAAAAGAATAATGTTGTCACAATATATTTTGCTGCAATATTCCATTTGTTATATTGACATTGTCCGGAATGGTTCTAGAGCCATGGAATGTGGTCACGATTGTTAAGTGATTAGTAGCATATGTGAATTGTTTCTTTCACTGCAGTTAATGAGCACTTTCTGTCCAAAAACTATCTTAGCAATTTGGAGAAGTGGAGAATGGCCGCAGATTGTGAAATGGCAGATCAGCCTTGAAAAACATTCACAAATATCTATCCCTTGGATTGATAGGTATGAAGAAAAGATGAACAACAAATAGAAGACATCAGTAACAGTTATAACTTCTTCTCCTAGCCTAGACCATGATATTCATGAAATATAAGTGAACAATAAAACCAGCAGAATAAAAAAATATTTAATCTGCATGGTGGGGGAAAACATATAAATGATAATAAAAAACCATAAGCACAGTTTTGAAATCTCAGTGATAGCATAGAATGCATTTTATGTTGTAAAACTCTTTCGTTAAACATGTTATTCCTTCTTTAATATCCTATACAGCTTTCCAGGATTGATATAATCACAACTTGCTTAAGAAATGGACAGGAAGAATCAATTGACACATTTCAAATTTTCTTCTATTTTTACACAATAATAAATAAAAGTTGTTGATCGCAATTACTTCCAAATTAAAAAATAATATCCTGCAAGCACTAAAGATTACTGCTAAAAGTTATACTTTAATTTCCTTTAGCCACAAGGAAAATTTATGTCTAATTATTGAGAAGTGAAATCATTTCTTGTAATCATATTGAATTTGCTCTTTTCTAATAATGTGTTTGCCAATTTTCTAAAGGTTTTGACTCTTTTGCTAGCATTTGGTTCCATGGACATAGGATCTCATTTAGTATCTCAAAAAAGTGGTTATTTTTCATTGAGTGCCAGCAGACTGTTGGACTGTGAAAACATCAGAGCCACCTCCAATTCTGTCCTTATCCAATGCCCACACAAATGTACTTGCAGTAGGTAGCCATTAGATTGCAATCAACAGTGGGAGCTTATTTTGTACCTTACCCAGGGTGCTCAGGTAGATTGTAGCTCCCCTACCAGTGGTCCAGATATCTGTTACCTGGCTACCTGTATTGCTGGATAAATTAGTTGAGCTATCAGGGAAAAGCCAAGGATGTTTTCAAAGTCAGCCCATAAACCTTACAGCAGATAGTGCTTTCTTGGGAAAGTTTTGATTATTTTTGTGGAAAATTTTCCTGCAACTCAGTTTCCAGAAAATCTGTTGTGAACTTCTCTTTTCAAGTTCACCCATACTGACCACTGGAAATGGTCACACTACTGCAATATGAAATACAGTTAGTGGTTTTTGTGGCTCTTCTAATTGTTAATAAAGCATTTTAAAATGCAATTTTGCAGCGCAGACTTTTTACTGGAACAAAGAGATCACTGAATGTGCCACTCCTCACTTGCAAAATGGCAATTCTATCAAAACAACACCACTCCATTCTTATTGTATCCAGTCAACATCGCCTGTTAATATCCACAACTTATTTTGATGCACTTTAAATTCATTAATATATACTTATATTTTAAAATATGAATACACTAGGTGACATTTTGGGAGATGTAGTTTGTATCTCTTGGAAGTTTGAAAATTAGGCATTGTAGTCAAAGTGTCCATGTGAAAGAGATATTAACACCAAAAAATACAATGGGAATAATAAATTATAGTCGAGAAATATTAACATTTCTGATCCTAAGCTGAATCAAATTGTGATGTGTGAGATTGTGAAGTGTACTTGTGGAGATTTGCATCAACATGAAAACTTTAATTTGTGGCCATAATGTGCACTGAAAAACCACAGAGCATTCCAATGCTTCAGACAGACTAATTAATTGGCATTAATTAATTGGTGTTTGAATTTTGCCTTGGCTCTCATCTTGCTGATTTTCACTCAAAAGAACACCCTTAAGACTGCAATTGGCATTTGGCTAATTCTTTTGTGTCCTGACAGATATTAGACATCACGGTAATAGACTGGGTACACGTATACACATTAGTTACCGTGAATAATAGCTGTATAATGTTTAGTATATCGATTGTATGATTGCTATAGGTATGCTAACAATAGTAAACATTCTTTAGGAAGTTAGGCATATGAAAACCTTTCAAAGCCGAAACTTAATGATAACTTTATTTGAAAATAAGGACAAAGGACAGCTGAAATTATGTGCAGCCCTTTTCAATGTATAGCCACGCAAATGTTTAAGTGCCGTCCATAAAGCGATAACGCATCATTACTACGTGTTTAGAGTTCTAGTAACGCATTATTCAATCCTGCATATAAATATACCCAATTTCTATATTTATCACTTGTGAATGGCATCGAATAGTGGCTGTGTTAATAATCCCTACACGGCGAGTCCCACCGTTTTAATACGCGTTCTATTAACCTGCAGTAATCAGTTTGATTCTGTGTAGCCTAACTGAAAAGATATCATTCACACTTCACTAAGCTAAACATGCTATTCGAAATAAAATGACCATTTCTGCCGTCACAGTTACTAAAGGAAAGAGTACCCTTTTATTTTTTTTTGTAAATTAAGTAAGCAATTTAATAAGCCATTAACGATACACACACACACACACACAATAAACCTAAGAAGTGGTGGCAGCTTTTTTGAGAAAGAAATACGATTTATGGGGACAATCGAATAAAAAAAAACACATTACTAACAAAACCTTAATGAAGACTTTTCTGACATTGTTGCAGAACATTAAAGACGCCGACAACATCTCCGAGGTTGTGTGTGGGGTTAACAAGGTCGTTACGCCTTTGTCCTTTTATTAAGATGATGTTGGACGCGGGTTTTTAGACACTCTGAGACTGGCCAAATGCTCATTCGTGTGCCCCCTGCAGACTGTGCTCTCCAGGCTGCTCCCCACCCCCTTCCCCCAGGGCTGTCAGCCCAGTAAATTGCCGCATTTCATATAGCACAGGAGCCGGACAAAAGCTCACACTCGCCGCTTTGTCGAATATATTTCTCTTGTATTCGTTTAGCATCAAAATAACGACGCTTTGGTGGCTCTGTGTCTTTGTGTGTGTGTGTGTGGCTGTTTAAACAGTGCTTTGATCAGCACTGTCAGCTCAGATGCTATAACTGACCCAATATAAATGGATTTATGGCTCTATTCAACACTTGCTTCAAACCAATGGCCAAAAGAAGGCCCTTCAAGTCAGTTTACAATGTCTCTCTCCTGTACAGGAAACCCACATGTAATCGGGCTCCTATCGCCAGTTAAATATTTCCATCGTTCCTTCCCACAATCTTGGATCCCGGAGTTACCATCAATCCAGTTTAAGGCTAACCGTCTATTTCAAACGCACGGCTGCTAATTTAACCGGAGTGCCCCCGCCCCTTTCCCTGTGAGTTACTATCCTTCCTTCTGTCGGATACGTTGATCTATGGCAGGGAGGAATGTATTATGGGCAAAACCGAGGATGCAGCCACCAAGGTAGGACAGGGTCATTTTACTTTCGAAATGTAATTGGAAAGCATCGCCTTTTAAACCCCCACCCCCAATCCATGCATAGTCCGCCCCTCAGTGCTGCTTCAGTCAGTTGATCCGAAGCAGTCAATTGAGTTTTTTTACGGCGTATACGCTTCCTCAACCGAAGGAACAGTCAATCTACCCAAACATCTTCTGTTATTTACAACCATGAAGTTGGCCCAATCGAAAGTGACAGATGTGTTGCTTGGAGCAATTCAATATTAAACTCCAAGCACGCATCAAACTTTCAGGAACTCCAACTGTTGGCAGCGAAATGAGCGGGTCATGTCTAAATATTGGACAAGCTGCGGATTTGGGTTTTACCGACCCCAGCTTTCAAAATCAAATGATTTAATACATGTAATCGCATATTAGAGATATAAACGGAACTAATGAGGACGCTGATGTGTTCATTTCCCTCTCACTCTTAAAGTAAGAGATATTTGACATTATGTCAATTCTGTGTAGCATGTTAAAAACAGGTGGGAAGGCCCGGGGATTGTCCAAGCAGTCTGTTTACGGACAGCCAGGACAGTTCCAACTCATCTTGATCGATGCATGTTTGATATATACATATTATGTGAATCTGGAGCGGGTGGGGGAGGCTTTGCAGCGCAAGTTCCAATCCTGTTATCTGGAGGAGAGGTGTTCACACTGAAGAGAACATGAAAAGCTTGTGGCAGATTCGGAGTTTCACAACTTCGGGTGTTGCAGGTGAGTTCACTGCTCCGCCGCTCAGTTCATTGGAAAAGCAGCACCGCCAGTTTCACGAAATCCAAACCCCTTATTTACTTGTCACTTGCCGCTAAGAGTATGGTACAGTTTGTAAACCAGGAAGCAAGGGTTGCTGCTCTTTTAAAAAAAATCTCTTCTACGGTGCGAGGAACAACTCAATGAATATCCTTCTTGTCCATTTTCAAAAAAATAATATTTATGCATAATTGTTCCCATTTTCAATTTAAAGTTTGTTTCGCATCCCACTTTCAACGCTGAAAAGTTGACTATGATTATTTAAATCTGAATCTTCTAAATAAGAAATATCTTCTCTGCACCATCAGTTGCGGCTGATCCTGCTCATTTATCGTCATAACACTAAATGGGAGGTTGGTAACGTCGACATATGCAGTCCAGAATATTCTTAAAACAAAACATTTCAGTTGGAAGCCTCAAGCTACGTTTGAGGTTGACAATTCAGTTGCTTAGATGGCCGGGACATTTGTGTTAACATTGTTTCGGCGTTCGGATTCAATTTAACCCCACCTCAGCCGCCGCAATAACCAATTTCGTTTCACCCGAGCCACACACAGACTTAAGACTTCGACTCCGACTTTCATACCCAGGGATTCCCACTACACTACACTACACAGAAAACGCGAAAAATAATGGAATGTTTTATCTAGAAAAGTGACAAAGTTGTTTTCCGATGCCAGATCTCTCTCCTTTCCCCAGTAAAGCTCTGCAGTGACCCACACTGGCCAGATTTCCAGAGATTTCGACTAATTGAAAAGTTACTTCCCGGCCCAATATAATCTCAGGTTTTTGCTCGATAATACGAAAAAAAGGGCAAAGATAGTCAAGCAGTCTGCCGTTTGTACAAAAAACACATTTCCCCGCATTGTTGTAAAAGCCCAAAAGCTAAAAATGAACAGCAAGCCCGATTATGAAATGCGCGTCCATTTAAAACAATCTGAAAAACGTGCAAACCAATCTTAATACAGGGAATGAGCAGCTTCATGCAGGTAAATGTTACGAAACAAAACTCTGCGGAACTCGCGCGGGTAAAGTGGACTGATTATTTATCCATTCATTGGGATTGTCAGGAAGTTTCGGTAAACTGTCTGCCGAAAGGAATGAACTTAAGCACCGAATTTTCTGCCAAACTTTTAAGTGTATGCCGTAATACTGATTTGTGTACAGACCGTCTACTGGACAGTAACAATGAGCAACAAAGTTTCGTTAGGTGCCTACGAACGGACAGTGCCGATTAACCAATCAGAAAATCCACTTTGGGGCAAACCATGTTATTATTCCGCACCGTGAGTTTTAATAATAAGAAGCACGTTTACTTTTCCAATGCATTTGAAGAGAATTTATGTTGATATTTAAATCCAATAACAACTACATAATCCCAATGTAAATTAAAACCCAAATCCAAGTTCTAACTGTATACCTTACACATCCTGTGTTCATGTCATGATTTTGCTTTAGTATAAGGAGTAAACTTGAGGTTTTTTCCGTCAGATTCTTTTCCCTCTCCCAGCCACACAAACTGTTTTTACCAACTCATCGAATTTTACAAATTATATTTACAAAGAACTTTACTCCCCCACCTTCCAACCTCATAACTCTACATTGTATGTCACTCCCGAAAGATGAAACTGTCTGATTTGGGCATAATTGTTATTTGTGTACCAGACCCTTTCCTCTAAATCCTTTAATCTCAGGGGTTTTGTGTTGGAAGTGAATGAGGTGTGGAGACCCATTCGGCTTTTACTCCTACAACTATCCGTCTGCATACGTGTATCAATATTTGAACACAAGGTGAGTTTAAAAACTCACTGGATCCCACGCAATCCCGCAGAAGCTAAACCTGTTTCTGAAAATCTTTCATTTTCTCTCGTCATTCTGCTGTGACTTCAACATTCCTGCATTTCACCCTGTACAGTTCGTGCATTAGTTACTGAAGTCATTTCAACCTCTCCTCTCAATCTACGCGGAGTAGAAAGGGGTTTTAACCGTAGTGTGTAATTTACAAAGAATACAGGCAGTTCAAGGTTAAAAAATGTCATGATGTGCTGAGTATCTTAATACCATATGTCAATCTAATCGACCAGTTGTTTTTATATGACAGATTTTTTAAAAAAAACCCACAATCAGCAATGTAAAATGAATAATACCCAAGAACAGAATAGTAAACAAGGTGTAAAGTTTCTCCCAAATTGCTCTTTGCGTGATTTCTAAATTTCTTTACGCAACCCCCCAGTGAAATAAATAATGAAGTAGTATTTAAATTGTCGTCAAACTTTCCTAACTTGCTTCAATCTTGCCCGTATTATAAATACTTGGGAAGGTGATGTCAGCAAGGGTTGTGAATCATTCAATTTGTCGTTTGAGAATACACTTCACAATATAAACACATTCTCTATTTCCTGATTCGGATTTTAACGATGGGTGAGATTCCTTCCTTTCCTACACGTTCCTGATGGCTGTCGATATAACTCCTCTGTGGATGGATCACCTTACGGCAACCTGTATCAATTCTCAAAATAACACAGGACAAAAACCTCATTTAAAATAATTCCCTGCATTCCTGCTGTGTTAACCTTCGAGTCCCATCTTATGCAAACTTTGTCTTCACATTTTACCTCTGGCTCTTTATTAGATCGATTTTACTTAATGGGTCGTTACTTTGCAATAATACTTGTTATACCGTTTAAATATTACAGTGATCACATTATGAGACCGTTAACTGAAGCTGTTTGATGTATTCGGTTTGATAAATTAATGTTGTTAAATTGCGCCCTTGACCACCTTAAAAGATGATGGAAGCGCAACCTCTTGCTGTACAGTACCACCCACCCGGTGTGTGCTAGACCGTCTCTAATACTTCAACGAGGAATAATGTCCCGATCTCTCTTTTTAATTCTTACCTTCATTTGCAGAATGCCCAATTGCTTGTGCCGCGCAGATCACACAGCAGAGGATCAGAGGGAGAATGCAGATTTGGGAACCCAAGGCCATTTTGGAGCTGTGATCGGTTGTGAGTGGAGCATATCTCTGTGAAGCATGCCAGCAATGATCTGAGGGAGCTGTGATCGCCGTGGAAGTTACCATGCACAGCTTTCAGGGTGATGTCAAGTTTGACACTACAGATAAGGAGGAGTCAGCACTGCCTTTCTACTGCCAGCAGAGGGCCGCGACTGGGTCCTAAAGCCCACCAAACCCATTCTCAACAAACAATCTGGTTCGGACATTTAAAGTTCAATGGCAAGAGATTTTTTTTTTGTTTTCAGCGCTCGCAAACTAATCATTCTAAAACATTTTCCTTTGATCGATCTTTGTTAATTTTCAATATAATAACAAATAAAGTACTTTATGCCGAAATAGTGCGTGCTGGAGGTCGGGGTGGTGGTGAGGTGGGATGGGTCCCTTTAACTTCAATATAGTAAATGCTGGAACGTTATTTACAAGATAAAGTACAATTCCATTCGCGCAGATACTGTTAAGCCCTATTCCCAGTAAAGCCTTTAGTCTCTCCCATCTGTTCCCCCACTATGGCCCCTATCTTTGCTCCCAAAGGGCGCAGACAAACACATGATTGAGTTAGCTATCCATCATTAAATCTGGCTGGACCACATCAAGTACATTGGGCCGCACTTCCCGCAGCCACTACTCCAGGCTCACTCTGGAGAGCTGTCTTCTTTTCTCCACTACCCTTAAACACATATACTCTTCCCCTCACCGTCACTTTCAACAACAAAAGTGAGACACTTTTATGTACTACGTTTTCTTTGCAAATATTAAAACTATTTATTCTCTTGTCTCCGTTGTTTCTGTCCCTACCCCTTGTCCACAAATTCAAACCTCCCTCTTGCTCTGGACCTGAACGCATTGCTCTTCACGCCCTCTCTGAGCTAATCTGCCTATGTGACATACCTCCTGTTCCCTTGGTCTCATTCTCACTAAACTGCTGGCTACCCAATTTCATTTCCTAGCTCTCATACTAACAGACAAAATATATGGTTTCTTCTCCTCTGGTACTGACCTCTCCCTTCCATAAATACTGTTATAACACCCCTCCTCAAAACCTATTAATAACTCCAACTCCCTGCAAATTACTACACTGTCCCCAACCTCCATTTTTTTTGGATTAATGCCCACTTTTGACTGATTAATCCTTTGTGCAACATCTTGGGATGTTTCCCCACGTTAAAGGTTCCATATAAAAACCGGTGCTTCCAAAACATTATTGCTTACTACTTACTTTCCTTTAAGAATATAAGTTATTAGTATTTATCTATGCCCATTCCTTTACCCTTTAATTTTGAGTTGCTTAGATGAATGACGCTATCTGCCATTTATAGATAAGTCATTGCAATCAAGCCAATAAATTGTCTGTTACAGTGGAGATGAAAGCATGCTTTCTTAGGAGTTTAGGAAAGGCTACTATAGTAGGTCTTAAATTTACACTATTGTCTCTCATTTCCCTTTCCCCTGATCCATCTACTCAAAGTAGTAATTAATGTTTAAGCTTGTCATACTGAAATTGGAGTCTGAAGCTGATTAAAGCATTGTGCTGCATTTGGTGCTTTAATCAGCTCACTATCCTGTATTTCAGCATTTAACACACCAGAGCATTCATTAGAATCTTGTTAATGCATAGTTAAGCTACTGGCTAACAATAATTATAAATCAGTGAAGATATTAGGATTGAAGGGCAAATCCTAAATTCTTACAGCAACAACACAAAAAAAGATAGAATAACAAAGTGACATTCACTGGATGAATTCCATTCCAAATCCTTAACTGTAAACAAAAACAAAATGTTTTAAAGATAAAAGTCAAACTGGGTGTATTTCCTGTATGACTGTAATGAATGATCCATTCTGATATTGGGAATTTAAATTCACTTAATTGAGACGATGCTTCACTACTCTCCAATCCATCATAACACCAGCTAGAACAAATTGGCTACTGTCTTAGTTACTCAGATCTGAAATATTGGCATGCTGCATGTATTGCACTATAACTGGTTGAAATACTGTAAAACTATTTTAATACAATTCTTTTGGAAAGATTGCAATCTGAATTCATGAACATGGGCATTTTATAACATTTGCCTGATAATTTAATTAAATCCATCTAGAAGGAAGTAAATTTTTCTGGTAACATTGTAAGGGAATACAAGCACAAGGTATTGCTTGTATTTAAAGAGTACCTTTAAATGGGCCAATTATAATAGATGTCAATAATATAAACTTAAGGACCATACTGACTTTTAGTTTTGAAAGAGTGCCCTGTTTTACACATGAAACTTCTTCTAGTTGTAATGAATCTGTTGTATTTGACCTTGTTTTCAAAATGTGTGTCAGCACTACAAAGCCGAAGGGTGCTGATAGCTATTTTATGGAAAAACTCTCCAATTTTCAAATTTAATGTAATTTCTGTAAAGTGCATTGCAGAAGGTTGGAAAGTTACATATGTCCCTTCAAATGGTAATTTTTCATTGATCCACAATGGCAAAATGCAACCAGTTTAACAATAAAATTTAATTACAAATAAAACAATCTAAATATTGTAATCTTGAACTTTGTATCAAAATGAAACAGCATTACAAAACCTAAAAATTGTCTCAGTTTCCCACTTTCCGTTATGTACAACATGTATCACTACATATTGTGATCATGAAATGAAGGCTGGAATGTAATGAGAGATTCAATATCTACCATAAACTTGTGGCATATGCTAATCTTTTAAATTGTAAGATGTATTTAGAGCCATTTTGCTCATTATCCACCTTTTGTGTTTTTATATATTTATTACAGGAATAATAAAATAATAAGAGTACAATTATGCTGATTGAAGATTGTATGCGTGTATTATGGTCCAATTGCTATATAATAAAGTTATCATGGGTTTTATAATAAGATATGATAAGGAAATGATTTTGTACCAGAGGAATGAAATTACAGGGCTATTGAGACTAAATGAACTTCTACATTTGAGTTGAGTCATGGGAAGCAATGCTCCCTTCGCTGATTTTCCTTCGCCTCCTTCTCCTATTTACCTTTGTTAGTCACACTCCAAAATGTGGTTTGTTTGAAGGCTGATTTTTGAATACGGGCCTGCATTTTGTACAAGGCTGCTACTTTTTATCTCATTATGTTGTTATCCCCCAGGTTCTCTATCTGACAAAGTTCATATTTGCATCTTTGGTCTTCTCTCTTTCACTCACTATAAAAAATACATCTGTTTTTGAAGAGCCTCCTTCAGCTGGAGGAAGAGCAGCCTAGACCACTAGTATTACCATCAAATATCAGGACTTACACACTAAGCATTGCAGAGCTTTTTATGTGCATCTGTGTGCTTGCATCCTGATGTGAAATAGCATGGTGATATAAGCATGCGGCACTTGGAACCTGCTGCACGGGTTTACCAGGTTTACTTAATCTGACAGCAGTGCCAAGGCCAATGAAAATCTGGTTCTGCAATTTCACTGGGTCTCCAGAAATGAAGTTCTTCATATATTGACCAAGATCAATGAGAGGGGTGGGAACAGGGGGAGGTGGGTGGGGGAAAATTGTGCATCTGCTATTGATACTCAAGACAAGAATATAAGAACTAAACTGCATTATCAGAAAATAACCTTTTAAGTCTGTTGGTTTAATCTTTTAAAGCTTGCACAGCTGAATATTGGAATACTTTCCTAATAAATGTATCATTCACCAGGACAGCGTTTGGAAATATTGGAAATAGTGACATAATTAACCCATTTTCAAGAAACTCAATGCATTTTAAAACAAACCTTCAATAACATCTTTTCAGGGCTCTAATTCTCTCCAAGGTAGTTATTATTCTCATTGTAAACTGCTTGAGCTGTCTTTCTTTACTCTCACCTTCTCCACAGAAGAAGCCCACTTGGGAAAAGCAAGGGACATTTTCTGTTTTTCCTGATACTTGTTGGCACCTCATTATAAATAGGCAGTTTTAAATTTTTTTTTTTAAATAAAAGCTTTCTGTTCCTTGCCATAATTATCTGTCAGAAATATAAATTAGGTATGAATCACAAAACATCTGTTTTGGATTTTTAACATTGTTTTTTTAACAATTGTATTATTAAATTGTATCATTTGAACAAGTGACTATTTCTTTTGGATTCCATTTTTATACATTGCATTGGATCCATACTCATCAAAATTTTATCTTACAGTTTTTATTTATTTCTATTTTAACTTTGAGTTTTCAAGCAGGATTGCACAAATGTTTTTGAAACAAAGAATAATCTGTTATAATAGTGTCAAGAGTATTGAGAACTTGGCTCCCAGCTTCTGGTCAATTTTTTATCAAAATATTTATGTCATTTTAAATATGCCTGACATTAAAATTATGTTGTGGGGTGCTCCAAATAATAATTTAGCAAATTCATATGTAATTTGCCCCTCACTATCTTAACAGAGGCATTGACCTATGGATTTTTAAATGGGTTACTATCTCTGGTAAGCAGCAAGGAGAGCAATATTTAAGTTGAACAATTGCATCTCAACATCATTATAAAACTAATGAGAGAATTTTTAAATGAGTTCTGATGGAGGGTCATCATTGACATGAAATGTTAACTCTGTTTCTCTCCACAGATGCTGCCTGACCTGCTAAGTGTTTCCAGCATTTTCTGTTTTTACTTAAGGGTTTTCTTTTCACTGTGACTTACTTGCCTTGTAAGTTGTAAACTTGCAAAAACTTCCTCTCTAACTCTGAACTCCTCTATTTTCTGTGCAGTAAAAGTTGTTCTGTGGAAATTTGAGCGTCAATATTTGTTGGAATTTTACCTTACATCTAATCTGGGCTACATTTGACCCTGGAGTTATCAATATTGACATTGGATGAAAAATACTGGAAATGCTTAATTTACCAACACACACATCTTGATGAACAGAATTCTTACTAAAAGAAAAAGGCAATTATTAGTAAGAAACATATGCCCTTTGTCCTTAAGGCTTCCACCCTTTACAGTACTCCTTTATTGGACTGGTGAACCTCTGATATGCTTTGTAAGTTCAGACGGGGCACTACTTGGTTTTATCCAAAAACCATCTAGTCAGTTTCAGATTATTATGTATATTAAAAAAAGGAATATTTGTTTAATCAAAATTATTTCCCAGACTTGGGTGCCAATGAAAAATAAATTCCATCTTCTCATTGTAAAGTTAAAGAAAATTCTGACATGCTGTTGGGGTTCTGTAGGTAACTATGAGGATGAGAAGCCAAAGTATTGCAGGAGATTTCTCGCTACAACTGAATAAATAATATGAGGGCAATTCCACTCAGCTGGGGTTCAGGAGCCAGGCTTTGGAGAAAGCTGGTGTGGTCAACCTTGTCAAAGGCTGCAGGGTGATTGAGAAGGACAGGAAGGGATAGTGCACCGTGGTCACAATGACAGGGAATAACATTTTTGACTTTAATTTGAAACATCTCAGCATGGTGGTAAGGGCAGAAAACTGATTGTAGAGATTCAAAATTGGAGTTGCAGAAAAGATGGGCATTGATTTTGGAGGAGAGTACATTCAAAGATTTTAGAGATGAAAGGGAAATTGGGGATGGGGGTTATTATTTTTAAGGACAGAGTGCTCAAGTGTGGGCTTTTTGAGAAGGGATAAAAATGGCAGATTCGAAAAGGAATGAAACAATACCTGAAAAGAGGGAACCATTTGTAATATCAGCTAGCATGAACAGCAGAAAGGGAACACAGTCAGCAGTTTAGTTTAATAATGCTAGGGCTGAGAGAGCAGAGGGTTACCTTACATTCTAGGATGGTCCAAGAGTAGCGAGTAGTTTTTGGAGTGGAGAACAAGGGCTTATAGGACTTGGTGTGGTCCAGCCTGATCCTGCAATGAATGATTAAACCAGTGCACCATACATGTTCAAACTGGCACCCTCTAGATTTAAGGTAGAGAAGATGTGGCCCCTAACAAAACAATGGTCAGAGTGGGAGAGAATGTTACTGGGGAAAAAGGCTTCAAAAATAAAGGGTGAAGATGTGCTTGTGTAGATTTATAGCTGTAGAAGGAGTGAGGCAGAGGACCAGAAGTTAGACAGTTGGGAATTTGGAAATGCCATTATAAGTGACTTGGGGGAAAGGTTGCTCAGGGGCAAACACAAAAGAAAATAAAGTTTGAAGGGGGCAGAGGGATGCAAGTGATGAAGGATGCATGGAAATGATCAGTGATGGCCCTGCATTTGATTAAGACAAGGCAAACAAAGAGGTCAACATGAGATATGGGGCTGTCCATGAATTTGTGAAGAAGCTGATACACAGAGTGACTTGAAGAGAAGATAGGAGGTGAATGAACACAGTGGTAGAGTCAAAGGTAAGTTCAGATGGAGATTTAAATTATTGCGGATGGAAAGCCACCAAGCGCCAAGGCCGAGCATTGAAAGCAATGAGGATTTCTCAGTGAGATACATGCTATTATTGCTCTATTTTCAAGCTGTGTCATGAAAACTTGCACACATACATTATTACAGTAAAAGATATTTTGCCATTCTATTTTTGCACCATAAGATTCTTTGTTTAAAAAACATCCTTTCAAATAGTAGAAAGATTTTAGGTTCAGTTCTATTCATCATAAGATTAAAGTAAAGAAAATAGTTAAGTTCTGTCAAAGGAAAGCCCTGCAATATATTGCTAATGTGAGGGCTGAGCTGTACAGCCTGGGTCATTGGTTAAAGCAATCTTCCAGCCAGTGGAGCAAGTTTACATAGGTGAAAGAAAGAGAATGTTCTTGCAACCTATCAAAGGGGGCTCCCTAGTTTGTGGGAAGAATCCTCTTCTCCATTTTTTCATGGGATGTGGATGTCATTGGCTTTGCCAGTATTTGTTGCATAAACGCACTGTATAAGTTCTATGCAAGCACTGACCTTAATAACTAAGAGGAGGTTGCTACCAACTGCTCAGAATGGCGACAGTTTGTGCATCAAGCAGTATCATACTCGGAGTCACAGTACCTTAATGAGGTGACAGAGAAGGAAAGAAAAGGAAGCAGATCCTGCACTCCGGATTCCACTACCTTATGGGGCATCCTACTCCATGTTCCTAAACATCTGCAGGTCGAAAATCGGCCTGCCATGTCACGTGAAGATGCCTAGCAGAAACTCGTAACCCTCGAATCGAGGGACAGCCAACAATGATTACATTTCAAAATAAGCCAATTTAAATATCTGTTTTAAAATAAAAGAAATTGGATTCTCCAATGGATCAGTTGGAACTGCTCAACTTTCACTTCTGCCCCTGCTGAACTCAATTAACTTCCTGTCACCAGATTATTGACTGCAAAATCTTTATCTCCAAGTTTGTCCATGGGTGTGCTGTACCATACCATAACCTTTTCCATCCCTAGGTCCCTGTACTCTGATTTACAATCGATCCTCACTCTATCAGTGGCAAGGCCTATTGTTGCTGTGCCACTTCCCTCCGAAAGTCAACACTCCCTCACCTTCAAAAGACCCTTTGGAAATTTGCATTTTGTACTTTGCCAACAGATGCCATGAAAAGAGAAAAACACAAAAGGGAGAAAATGAACAAACAAAAACAAAAAGTTGGCTACAATTTAACAGATTACTGCTATAATATGGAAGCACCTCCATGTTCGCAACTTTCATTGAGATACCTATATGGGCCTGTCTATGGCTATGACAATAGCATCATTTTCAGTTAGGTTTATGAAGAGTTCAAGGGTACAGCTCCTCACACTCTTCCAGAAGACATCGGGCTTATCCTTTTCTCTCTGTCTCTTTCACTTGCGCCAATGTAGATCATGTAGCCATACTAAAGAATTTTCATTATAATAAAGCTCACAGGTGACTGAACTTTTATTGATCACAAAATATAGTGCATGACTTTCTGTTGGTAACTGAGTGCAGACTTATTAAATCGTAGACTTAAATTGAACCTTTTCATACTGGAACCGCCCATACACAAGCATCTGTATGCAAGAAAGTGTGTACAAAGGCTTTAGCATTGAAACTGTATGTTGCCTGGGTGTAAAGGCTGTCTCTGTCAGAGACATCATTACTTAGTTACGTTTAATCTCTGACATTGTGCCAATGAATGAATCACTTCTCAGGATAAAGATGTGGCCAGCCTACTTTTGTTGCAAATGTCAACATATCATTACTTGTCTAAGCGATGGGATATAACAATGAAATTAAATCATGAAAACTATTCCAGCTTTCCTATTGTAATTCACTAAATTGGCCATGCTCTGTTATGTTAAAATGGTAGTGCTCTTGCTACATAACAACATTATTGAAAACAATATGATATACAGATACAATGCTGTGCAATTAAAACACTTAATGTTAAACCTTTAAATGAAAGATCTATGCATTCAGCATGTATTCTTAACCATTTTCAAGTAGTTTTTGCTGTGAAGTTGTATATTACTTTGTTGAAGTCCATTTCATAATAGCCAAAACCTTTGGAATTGGACACTAGGACCCAGGGGAAGTATATTTGTCCCCTGTGGATGGGCTGCCAGTTGCACTTCTTACACAGCGGGTGCTCAATGGTGTCTGGAGGACTGTATAACTACAAATCAGAATCAACCAAGACTCCTGTTTCAAAGCTTCAGCAGAGCTACACATTGGAGAAGCCACCCTTCATTGTTTATACAATCCTACAATTGCCAAATGTGTGGTTGGGCTCATCTGAGTTCCTAGTATAGAATCAATAAGGGAAACAAGCTGGATGAAAACTAACGTGTGTGTGTGATTGTTAGTGCAGGTTATTGCAGATTCCTTTCAACAAAGTTGGACAGTGATTCAGCAAGAATTTTTTTTTGGCCTACCAACATTTTTTATCCCCATCTTAAGTATTCTACTATCATATGTTTTTTTTTAAAATTGAAATAAATAATGCTATGTTGATATCCTGTTGAGAAAAGCTATGTTGTTGGTCACTGCTACTACCAGCCTCCACCTGCTGGCTACCATTGAAGTTTAACAGTAATTGAACAATTAAGTAAAAGCAAAATAGTGCAGATGTTGGAAATCTGAAATAAAAATGGAAAATTGATGGAAATACTTAGCAGAACTGGCAGCATATAAAGGGCCACAGATTTTCTTGTTGATTTACTACAGTCAGGTTAAAATGGGCTCAGAAGCCCTCACTGTGTGTGAAAGTCACTTACGTGTCATTATCCCTGGATTGGCCAATGACCAGAATTGTTGGGGGGTGGGGATGGAAGCAGGAGGACCAATATGAGCTTGAAAACAGTAGCAGGATACCAAGTGAGGGAGAGGGAGTCCCAAAATGGAAGCACCCTCTATTCAGCTTTTACAGATATAAAATATAAAATGAACTTTGTAGCTGCAGGCCCTCGCTGTAGTGGAAGCTGACTCCTTCACAGGGTGGCCTGCAGCTTCTGCTGCTCCCAGGCACTCAGAGAGCTCTATTTAGCCTCCCTGGAGTGTTGCCCCCCCAACCCACTGGCCCAACCCTCCCCACCATCCCCCACCAGTCTGCACTGAGAGGCCATCTCCAGGCAGCTAAAGTGTCCTCCCACTCTCGCCTCTCAGCTGCAAGGACCTGGAGGCCAACCTGAAAAATCCCTGTCCTTCAATAGCCATTAAGTGTCCATTAACTGTCACAATTGACAACCCTCCTCTTGTGGGTGCAGAGCACTATTGCCACCAATCGCACACCCCCCACACACCCCCCATCCAAAAGTGGCCCAGGAGCGGGATGGAGCTGATGAACCAGCCGGCAGTGTGAAATTCCACACCAGCCAACCTCTGTCCTCACAACCCTGGTGGCAGCTTAAAACCCTCTTCTGGGGTAACTGGTGGGATTTTGTCAGACTGCCCACTGGTCGGAGAACTGGCAGGGAATCTTCATCGTTTCAGAGGCCGCCAGCACGTCTGCACCAGGGGGAGTGGTGGCACTGGCAGCACTGGACCCACCAGCGGCACAGGATCATTATGGGACCCCAGGTCAAAGATGAGTGCTGACGGGGCGAGGGCTGCAGGAAAGGGGTGCAGAGACAAGGGCAGGGGGTGGCTTTCAGTGGCTACTCCTTGCCCGATGCTGCGCATCTCGATTGGGCACAGGGTGCTTGATTACAAGGAAACCGTACACCCCTGACCCCCTGAGAGGCTGTGCCAAGCCTAACAGGCCTTCTGAAGGCACAGCAAAGCCATGCAGTCCCCATTTAATCCCTGAGCCACCACTAACTTGCAGGGGGCTCAGGGATAATGGGTGTCAATTGACTCATTAATTAGCTTAATTGACATCCGGTTGCTGGTGGCCAGTAATCTCCCATCAGCCCCTTCCGTCCTCCGAATTAATTGGGGAAGGTTTTGCCGTCACTCGGAGACTGACGCAGGGCCTAGACTCTCACAGTTAAGTGGGCCCAGCCGCCATGTTTCTCACCATAATCAGCTGGATTAAACCCAGCCCAATGTTTTGAGAGTTTCATCAAACAACAATAGCACCATTCCAATAAACACCTGCTTAAAACAGAGGCAAGCTCTGGACAACCTACTCTTATCAAAATGACTGTTAAAACATTTAATTGCACAGTTATTTTTTCCCTAAAGGCTTTTAATCTGTCCAATTATGTATTTTTGTTACGACACTTGGTAAAGGTATTTTTTCACAGGCTCATTATTATTCTTCAAACTACTTGACTGCTAGTGGAAAATAATTATATCACAAACTAAAAGTTAAAGGGCACTCTTCAGAGTCAGGCTGCAACTAAAATGATGATTATGAACTCAAATGAATCACTGTGTTGGAAGCGGGTGAGTGGGAAACAGCAGATGTATTTTAAACTCTTGCCTCCACAGTGCTTAGCAAACAGGATTTTCACTTAGTTGGTATAAAGTACTTTGGTGTTGGTGAAAACGCACTCCAACAGCGAACACTTTCACACAATAATAAAAACAGAAAATGCTGGAAGTACACAACAGATTTATCAGGAATGGTGAAGATCAAAGACGGGTTAGGTTCTTGGGGTGTTTTTCGCTTATTATTCTTCTTGTTTTTGCACAACATTCTAGTTACACCACAGTGGCTGTGCAAGCACAGCAGGGTGTAGAGAAGGGATTTATACAAGACAAGCTATTATAACCGCCATCAAATTGAACTCTTGCTAACAAGAGCAAATTGACCTGTCCTAGCGAGTTTGTGTCGGTGAGGCGTCTGTATTCAAAAATAGGAAATAGGTATAATGAAGCAATTAAACAAAAAAAAATAGAGCAAAGAGACTCAATCAGACAAATACAAGAGGATCTGTGAAGTGCAACATCTGATAGTGATTAATTGTCATCTACTTACCAACATCAAAAGATGAATTTAATAAGAGACAATATCAAGATTTACCATATTAAAAAGAATAATATTAGAATTATTATAAGCAAGGCTTATCAGTTTCACTGCCCTATTTTTCAATACCACCAATTGAAACTATCATACGGTGAAATTCACTATGATAGAAGTTGTATATATTTCGAGACAAAATTAATTTGACATCTCTTGATTTGTCAGTTCATTCTTTGTTTCCTTTCCTGCATCTCTCTAGGTTTCACTGGGTTTGTAAATACCCTGAACACCCCCAGTCCTTAGATTTAATATGCTTTATTTTCACTAATAAACTTTTCTCAAATTTCAATTCTTGAGCTTTACTTCCACTGTCCTTTCATTATGTCTGAAAGGAACTGTCCTATCAATGTGGCAGAGTCACTTTGACAGCAGTCTGATAACTAACAATATGTAGGTGGATGTGCTATTAAAAATGAAATGTATTCTGTTAAACCAATTATCAGGTGCTGTTTGTCCCAACACTATACTGCCTGTGCATGTATTACACATGTGCCTTTCATAAAACAATATTAATAAAGAAACTAAAAAGGTTGCAAGTTGTGAAGGTTGGATCTTTTACCCCTGCCATCTGTACTCTCCCATTTTATACTTAAGAAAAGAATGCAGATTACCTTTGTAACATTACACAGGGTTATCTCAGAATGTTCTTAAAGAAGCATTATCAGTATTTTGGACATTGCAGATGTCAGGCCACCTTCTTGAGATCAGATATGGTGCAGAGAGTGGCAGCTGTGTCTTCCATCCCCATCTTTTGCCTGACACTAGTATTCCTTAGAATTATTATGGAGAAGCAGAGCACAGCACAACATTGATGTCCCACTCCCCTAATAGTAATTAAGCAATTCAGAAATACATTTTAATAGTCAACGTTTTGGCCCTGTTTAGACATTTCAAATTAGCTTACAAGACAAAGCGAAAACTTTCCATTTTCTACAGATCATCATTAAACCTGTGCCCTCTCGTCCTTTTATGAGTGGGAACAGCTTCTCCCTATCTACTCTACCTGCCCCCCTCATGATTTTGAACATCTCTATCAAATCTCCTCTCAGCCTTCTTCTCTCCAAGGAGAACAATCCCAACCTCTCAAATCTATCCTCATAGCTGAAGTTTCTCATCCCTGGAACCATTCTTGTAAATCCTACACAAGACTATGCAGCTAAAGAATGAGTTAGGATTTGGACAATCAATAGTCAGGATGAACATATGTTCCAGCTTTGCCAGGACAGTCCCATTTTATTGAAGCTGCAGAAAATTTGGATTTATTTGAAAGTGCCAGACAGGACCAGCAGCTAGGGTGCCAAAGCATTCACAGACAATCACAGCCTTACATGAAAGCTAAAAACGTGTACAAAGGGCTCAACTGTAAATTTGCAATTAGGAAATGGGAGATACACACACAAGGACACAGGATAACTCAATCAAGAAATGGGGAAAGCCATTTCACACCATTTGATGGCCTCGAACCACATCCAGTCAGCCCCCGTAAATCTTTTGTATAGGACAAACATACATTCTTTGCTGTCTCCAAAAGGACAATACCCAGTCTCTGCATTGCAATTACTGTACAAGAACACAATTATCAGCCCACCAGGGGGTCATTGTGCTGTGGCCTTTATCTAACTAATACCATTGAGTTGTAACTGATAGTGAAAAAATATTTAAGCTGTGCTCATTTGAACCTCAGTGGAGAAGCACGTGGACTGCCCAGCATTTGCTCCCCGCATGTGTAATAAAGGAACCACTCGAATATTGCATCTGGACTCCGAGTGTTGAAATTTTGTACCAGAGTATTCTTCGGACCTTTCATTATCATCAAATGTCCCTATGTCCTGACAGTTTTCTCCAAATTGCTCAAATATTTCCTTACTTTTTGTCCCCAGAGTCCCTTCGCCTTTACTCCACCCACACATTCCATTTACTGTTGGCCCCACCTTCCCAAGGCTTTTCAATGTGTCCAGGTTTTCACTTTTGAAAGTCTGGCCACCCTATCAATAGCTTGGCAAGGTGAAAATAAAGATTCAAATATGAAATACACAGTTTAAATGCTTATCCCTCAGTACTAGAAAGCTTGTACACCATTATTGATGGGGACATCATTGGCATTTTGAAGCAATGTGGAGATCAGGAGAGGCCTTTACAGTAGAGGCCCCACCTCCCCCATCAGGGTTCTGAAAGATAATTGCCCTCTAAGGCATTTTCCAGAACTTTATCATACGAAAAGGTTGAACCATTAATAAAGAACAGGTCAATAACATCCAGGGCTTGGTCTCCTTACTTAAGGAAGGATGTTAATGCATTGGAGGTGGTTCAAAGGAGATTTATTAGATTGATACCTGGAATGAGTGGGTTGTCTTATGAGAAAAGGTTGGACAGACTTGGTTTGTTTCCACTGGAGTTTAGAAGAGTGAGGGTTGATTTGATTGAAGTCTACAAGATCCTGAACAGCCTTGACAAGGTGGACGTCAAAAGGATGTTTCCTCTTGTGGGTGAGTCCAGAACTAGGGGGCATTGTTTTAAAATGAGGGGTTGCCCTTTTAGGACAGAGATAAGGAGGAATTTTTTCTCTCAGAGGATTGTGTGACTTTGGAACTCTCTGCCTCAGAAGGCGGTGGAGGCAAGGTCATTGAATATTTTTAAGGCAGAGGTAGATAGATTCTTGTTAGTCAAAAGAATCAAAGGTTATTGGGGTTAGATGGGAATGTGGAAATCGAAACACAAGAAGATCAGCCATGACCTTATTGAATGGTGGAGCAGGCTCGAGGGGCTAAATGGTCTACTCCTGTTCAATCCAAGAAAAAATGAGATATTAAACAGCCCCTTTAAGGAATCTTCCTGCTTACCAAGAAAGTGGCTCATTGCACCTTCAGCAAGGTTGTCCTCTGCACTTCCTCAACTACTATCAGTCCACAACATTTGTTGTACTGTCTTATTCTACACCTCTCCTTCTTGTTTGCAGATCAATTAATAGCTTGAATGACAAGATAGTTCTCTTATATACTGTGGTCTAAGGGCTGGATTTTAAGGCACTGCTAAAGCTGGGAACTGAGGCAGCCAGGCACTAAAAGCAGTGCTGATTCCTCAGCTCCATCCCTCCCCAGGCCACTTATCCGGAGGTGGGAAGATAGGCGGGGTGGCAGGGTGGGGGATGGCACCTGTCAGCAAGCAGTGGGTATCCAATTCAGCTAATTAATGATCACTTAAGGCCAATTGTTAGAGGCAGTTAATCCCCAGGTCCCCACAGCCTGTGGGGGGACAGTTCAGCTGCCTGGAGGCAGCCTCCTCACAGCAGAGCAGGGGGAAAATGCCCCAGATAGGTTTAGAGGCCCTCGCTGACTGCCTGGGTTCCCTTCCACAATGGTAGAATCCATTTTGTACTTCAACTTTGAAAAAATTGGACAGATAGTGTCTCCATTTTGAAGCGACCTTACCTGCAATTCCTCCAATTAGCCCTCCAGCTTTGAGAGCCCACCCACATAATTAATTGGACCGCGGCCTGCCTGCAGCCACAAAGTGGCTGATCCAGGAGAAATCACAGGTGAGTATTTTATTTAGTGAATGCAGATCCCCAAAGCCAAGTAAAAGCCTCTTCGTTTGCCGAGTTTAAGGTGATTATTCAGCCACTTAGTCCGCAGAGAGGACATTCTTCGTTAATGTGCAGCATTGTTTGAGTCTCTCCACAACTGATAAGGGGTTGGTACGAAGCCCCAGTGGTGGAGGCTGGCTGCCCAGGGGCCTTGGCCTGTCAAATCAGTCCAGATTTCTGACCCCCATTTGAGCTGAACAGTGGGGTTCAGAAGCTCACAAGAAAATTATTTTCCCAGTTGTATTGCAGTTTGTGAATTCATGAGAAAAACATCAACTGGTTTTACAATCTGCGTCAAAGAATGCTCACTACAGGTACCACTGCAATACAATACCTCTTCATCCATGATTTCAGAGATACTAGTGAACTAGGTTTCTAATAAATTTCTTCACACAACTAGCAAGACCTTGAAGAGTTTTTTTTGGATGGCTTTAGGTGAAATCTGTAGATGACCTCACTGAGACACTACCTTTATTTGACAATGGTCAGAATCCATTGATCTTACATTTCAAAAAATGATCATCCTAACCTTTTCGGGAGGCACATTTTAAAAAGTGCTTTCATGGGTTGTGCATGTCACTGTCTAGGCCAGCATTTATTGCCCATCCCGAATTGCCCTTGAGAAAGTGCAGGTAATCCACCTTCTTGAACCACTGTAGTCCATGTTGTGTAGATATGCCCACAGTGTTATTAGGAAGGGAGTTCCAGGACATTGACTCAGCGACAGTGAAGGAACAGTGATATAGTTCCAAGCCAGAATGGTGAGTGGCTTGGAGGGAAACTTGCAGGTGGTGATGATACCATGTGTTTGCTGCCCTTGTCCTTCTAGGTGGTAGATTTCATGGTTTTGGAAGGTGCTGTCAAGGAATCCTGGTGAGTTGCTGCAGTCCGTCTTGTAGATGGTACATACTGCTGCATCTGTGCATCAGTGCTGGAGGGCATGAATGTTTAGGTGTTGGATGGGGTGCCAACCAAGTGGGCTGCATTGTCCTGGATTATGTCAAGCTTCTTGAGTGTTGTTGGAGCTGCACTCATCCAGGCAAGTGGAGAGTATTCCATCACACTCCTGACTTATGCCTTCCATGGACAGGCTTTGGAGAGTTAGGAGGTGAGTTAGTCACTGCAGAATTCCCAGTGTCTGATCTGCTTTTGTAGCCACATTATTTATATGGCTGGTCCAGATCAATTCCTGGTCAATGGTAACCTCCAGGACTTTGATAGCGAGGGATTCAGCGATGGAAATGCCATTGAATGTCATGGGGATATGCTTAGGTTACTTGTCACTTATCAGCCCAGCCTGAAGGCTGCCCAGGTCTTTGTGCATATGAACATGGACTGCTTCAGTGTCTGAGGAGCTGCGAACAGTGCTGAACATTGTGCAATCATTAGAGAACATCCCCACTTCTGACATTATGATGGAAGGAAGGGCACTGATGAAGCAGAAGGTGGCTGGGCCGAGGACACTACCATGAAGCAGCAATGTCCCAGGACTAAGATGATTGACCTCAAACAACCACAACCATCTTTCTTTATGCTAGATATGACTGCAACCAGTTTAGAATTTTCACCCTGATTCCCACTGACTTCAATTTTGCTAGGGCTCCTTGATGCCACACTCAGTCAAATGCTGCCTTGATGTCAAGAGCAGTTACTCTCACCTCACCTCTTGAGTTCAGTTCATTTACCCATAATTGGACCAATGCTGCAATGAGGACAAGATCTGAGTGGCCCTGGCAGAACCCAATTGAGCGGCAGAGAGCAGGTTATTGCTGATTAAGTGCTGATTGAAAGCACTGTTGACAATCCCTTCCATCACTTTGCTGGTGATCGAGAGTAGACTGATGGTGCGATAACTGGCTGGGTTGGATTTGTCCTGCTTTTTGTGTACAGGGCGTACCTGGGCAATTTTCTACATAGCCGTGTAGGTACCAGTGTTGTAGCTATACTGGAACAGCTTGGCTTGGGGCATGGCCAGTTCTAGAGCTTTAGCTTTCAGGTCTGTTACTAGAATGTTGTCAGGGCCCATAGCCTTTGCAGTATCTGGTGCCTTCAGTGTTTCTTGATATCATGTGGAGTGAATCAAATTGGCTGAAGGCTGGCATCTGTAATGTTAGGGACCTCAGGAGGAGACTGTGATGGATCATCCACTTGGCACTTTTGGCTAAAGGTTGTTGCAAAATATTCCTTAGCTCCCACCACCATTGTTATTCCTCACCTGGCAATTGTGGCTCACTCTGTATTAACCCATGGAAGCTCATTATCTATATCCTCCAGGGTTTCGACAGGTGCTTAATAAAGTTAGGCGAGTTAGGAGAGTGAATCTGGGTGCAGTAAGGCATTGACTTTACTAAGGATATCTGGCATGCTGGCTCTTATTGACCCACAAGTATAGATGAGAAATATGTTATAATGCTGGATCCAAGAAGTTCTTTCAAGCATTGCTTGCACTGCAATGAACTGTACATAATATTTTTCTGGTTGAATAAGGGAGTGCCTACTACAGCCTGAGATCTTGTCCAGTTCCAATCTCGGTTCTTTCAGATAGCCTTAAGCCTGTATCCTCTGCCAAGTTTGCTGTGCCATCCACTTTTAAGGAGGATGGCATTCTACCATATATGGCACTGCTCTCAGTGCAGCCTGTGCTGCATCATGAAATCAAGCAGCTCACATTCTAGTGGCTCCAATTTCCCCCTGAATTTTTAGCACAAATTCCTGCCCGGTGCTTCCATGCAGAAACACAGCAGTGTAAATGGCTGCTGAAGACATGTTACTCAGCTGCTTAAAAGGCGTGAGTACTCTGACACCCAGCTTTCTACCTGGGCATAAACTTGCAAAATTTGCACAGGATAAGAAAACAAGCAGCAATACTGGGAGATAATGGGCAGGTAAATCTTCTAAAACTATTAGAAGTACAGTTAACTCCTGATGGAACACAGCAAAGTAATTTCCAGGTTATCATTTTTTAATTAGTAATTGCATTAAAAAATTTCTCGCACTCCCCTCCGCCAACCCACTGTAGTAAAAAGCCCTTAAGTTACTTGTGTCAGAAGGTTAGACAAGCTGAACTGACACCACACAATGTGCAATGTGCCCACATTGAAGGCAATGGTATATGTGTGTCTGTGCTTTGTTTATAGCACCACTGTGGATTGCTTTAATCTCCATCCTTAAAGAGCAGTAGCTCAAATAATCAGCAAGGACTGAGAGAAAGCTAGCCAAGGTTAATCTATAAACAAGGAGTTCTTATCACCTAGGATTATTAGAAAATAAGTGAAAAAGTAATTGCTGAGATTTACATTAGGGTAAGTATACACTATGCCTAGTAATTAGCCTGAGAAAAAGCATCAAAATGATGTTTGGAATAGCAGAGATCAAACCAGTCCACTGTTTTCTTGATTTCTATCAGTTACTTATTTTTTCTCTACCAACAGTCACTTGGTACAGAACTTGGATATCGCTGATAAGAGACATGTTGTAGAAGCTTTTCATCTTGCACTCATTAGGACAAATGCAAGAATACCAAATTTTAAATGATCAAATTGATACTACAGAAGAAAAGGGTAGGGATTGGTTGGCAAGTCAGCTCTGGTTGGCCAAGGTGTTGCCATGAGAAAGCAATAGGGAACTATAGGTTCCTCTAGCTCCTGGGTAATTCAAAAAGAGGCTCAAGGCTTGAACATATTCTTTTTGTTTTCAGAGAACAGGTTCCTGAGTATGAATGTTAGTCACTTCTAGCAAGCATAAATGAACTATGTTATGAGTTTGCCTGATTATCGTAAGTTGCTTTTTGGTGTATCTATTAGCACACTCAGGATTGTTCAGGGTTTTGTAAGTGCGGGCTGGTTGAGTGCAGTTTGTACTCTGCTATTAAAACCAAAAGAATGTGCTGTTTGATTCGATCAGCCAATCATTGGGATGTATGCCCTGTGCATCTGACAGCGCACTGAAACTCATGTACAATGTTGCTGAATTGTGTGTTGGGCAGAACGTCTTTTTGGACTGATGGACGTATTCTATTAGTGATAAATACCACACATAGCCACTGCAGGCTTCCTTAACCTGCTGTTCAAATCTTTGAGATACTTCACCTTTCCAAGGTAATTTGAGTTAGGGTTTTGGCACACTTACAAGTTTATGTGATCTTCGCCAAGGCTGGATTCTAAGGCTGGTGGGGTCAAAAATTAGCGAGCAGGTTCCCTGGCTCCATCACATCTCTGGGTCATTTTTATGGAGGTTTGATCAGGAGATTATCCTGAAAGTGGCAGATGGCTGATTAGGCTTATTAAGGGTTTAATTAAGTCCAGTTGAAGGAGGCCAACTGGGATTTCCAGTTGGTATTCAATACTTACACTGGTAGAGGCCAACTTAGATGCCTGAAGGTGGGCACAGGGCAGGCCAGGGGAAGTCAATTCTACAGGCAGACTTAAAGGCCCTCCCTGTCTATGTGGGTGCAAAATCAGTCGCAGGCCATGCTGGAGAGCGATTCTCCCACAGTGATGGCCTGGCTGCTGTATCCATTTCTGAATTAAACATCGTAAAAAACTTGCAGAGAGAGGATGCCTCCATTTTGAAGCACCCTCACTGTTAGTTACCACCTGCTGCTCCTCTCAACTGGAAAGCATTCAGTTGCGAGAACCCACTCATCAGCCTTAACTGGACAGAGATCCTGTCCTCATGCTAATTAAGGGGGTGCCCCAATGAAAATCTCAGTGTGTGACTGCTTCTCCCAACAAACGCCAGAGGCAGGATTGGACCTGGAAACAGTTCGACTTCGGTTCCCCATCCCCAGAGGGAAATACAGCCCATGGTCTTTCAAGTTTCTCATTGGAAAAGATATATTCTGGGAACTTCCTTCAGGGGGTCTTCATATCAGCCAGCACAACTTTGAAATAAACCACGCAATTGGGGATTCCAGTGATCTTCTGCCAAAGGCTGACTATGAGACCCCCTAAGGAAATTCCTGCTGTGTTCTCTAATTATGTAATATAACTTCTTATGCAACTCCATTACACAAGGAACACCATTTATGTTAATTGATGCAAAATATCACGAAACTGAAATGAATGGATAGAATATCTAAATTGTTAGCATGTATTGCATTTGTATAAGGCAAAAACTAAAAGGTGAGTTTAAACACTGCTGATTTGAGGAAAGCAGGAAGGCACACAGTTTAAACTGGCCAGGTGGATTACTCGGGGACATATCTTCATTTTTAACTTATTATCCATAGTAAAGGGAAAGGGACCCACATGAAACCTTTAAGGTCTTTCTTTAAATTTGCAGATTGGGGTCAGATGATATCTTCAGGCCCAACTATAATTTTAACTTGACCAGGGAACTGTTATGGCTTTGCAGTAAAGTGAAGGCAGTAGAAAGAGGTCTGGAACTGGAGAGCCCCAAATACGTAGGTTTTATTACTTGTGTGTGGGATCAGGAGGAACAAGAGTTTAAGCCTTACCACCCTGCTCCCCTCTTTTCTCTCACAAGACTCTCCCCAAATCCCTTCCCTGTGATTTAGCTGAGTGCTTGTGAGCCATCTTTGTGGTCACTTCCTGCCAGCAGCGTCTTCTGTTCATTGTTGGCATGCTGTCGACTGGCATCATACAGTCAGCCTCATGCTACTACTGTGGGGTGGGTGGGAGCACCCATCCCATTTCCATTCCAGGTTCAAATTGATGCTTAACTTTCAGTTTGGAGAACCTTCATTCTCCTCTAGGTCATTTTTTTCTTTTATTCATTCTTGGGATGTGGGCTTCGCTTGCTGGGCCAGCATTTATTGCCCATTCCTAATTGCCCTTGAGAAAGTGGTGGTGAGCTGCCTTCTTGAACAGCTGCAGTCCATGTGGTGTAGGTACACCCACAGTGCTGTTAGAGAGGGAGTTCCAGGATTTTGACCCAACGACAGTGAAGGAACAGCGATATATTTCCAAGTCAGGATGGTGTGTGGCTTGGAGGGGAAATTCCAGGTGGTGATGTTCCCATGCATCTGCTGCCCTTGTCCTTCTAGGTATTAGCAGTTGTGGGTTTGGAAGGTGCTGTTAGGAGCCTTGGTGAGTTGCTGCATTGAATCTTGTAAATGATTACACACTGCTGCTTGCCACTGTGCATTGGTGGTGGAGGGAGTGAATGTTTGTGGATGTGGTGCCAATCAAGCAGGCTGCTTTGTCCTGGATGGTATCAAGCTTCTTGAGTGTTGTTGGAGCTGCACTTATCCAGGCAATTGGGGAGTATTCCATTGCACTCCTGACTTGTGCCTTGTAGATGGTGGACAGGCTTTGGGGAGTCAGGAGGTGAGTCACTCACTGCAGGATTCCTAGGTTCTGACCTGCTCTTGTAGCCACAGTATTTATGTGGCTAGTCCAGTTCAGTTTCTGGTCAATGGTAACCCCCCAGGTTGTTAATACTGAGAGATTCAGCAATGGTAATGCCATTGAATGTCAAGGGGTGATAGTTAGATTCTCTCATGTGTACAGTAGTAAGATTGTTTTTCATCTCAAAGGCTGACTTACATCAAAGAAGATCTTCCTTTCATATTAGCTACCAGTAAAGCAAAATTCTCTTCAATTATTTGGTAAAACTATTTGACAATAAAGTGCTTTGAGTCAATATTCCTCACCTCTGGTCTTTTGCTGTTATTAAAAACTGAGGAAGAAAACAGAAAGCAGTCTATTGGGAAAAAGACAAGCCAGTCAGAATAATCCTCTAAATTACCCAAAAGGAGGAAGGGAAGAAGATAAATAGGGGATGCAGCATTTAGAAAGTCCCAAAGGAGCAACATTACACAGTCAGTTTCACACAGAGTGCCCTATCTAAAAATTAATGGCTATAATTACAGCTAACTTTTGATATCCTTTATTAAACCTGCAAATTGCATGAATTAAAGCAATCTGGAAGCCTTGGTAATGAGCTGTCTCAGTTATGACCAATATTTTGTAGGCCACGTAATAGTTCAAGAAGCTTGATACCATCCAGGACAAAGCAGCCCACTTGATTGGCACCCCTTCTACAAACATTCACTCTCTCCACCACTGACGCACAGTGACAACAGTGTGTACCACCTACAAGATGCATTGCAGAAACTCACCAAGGCTGCTTAGACAGCATCTTCCAAATCCAAAGGCTGCTCCCATCTAGAAGGACAAGGGCAGCAGATACATGAGAACACCACCACCTGGAAGTTCCCCTCCAAGCCACTCAAGATCTTGACTTGGAAATATATCGCTGTTCCTTCACCGTCGCTGGCTCAAAATCCTGGAACTCCCTCTCTAACAGCACTGTGGGTGCACCTACACCACATGGACAGTAGCAGTTCAAGAAGGCAGATTACCACCACCTTCTCAAGGGCAACTAGGGATAGGAAATAAATGCTGGTCCAACCAGAGAAGCCCACATCCCATGAATGAATAAAAAAGAAACACTCTAAACTGTCCTGTCACCCATTTCTCTTTCTTGTCAAAAAAGGCACTCAGAAGACACTACAGCAAGGAGATTGCTGAAGGAAAACTAGATCACTGCACTGCACACCAGCAGATAACTCCTAGATCTTAAGAAGAGTTATGCATTCCATCTGACCAGTGTGACATCTGTTTCCACAAGTACTTGCCATCTCTCAGCGCAAACTGTCAAATTGCCAGCATCAGTGTCCTTCCTTGTGATGAACACATAGACTATAGATACAAAATGAAACGATTTTAAGAAAATTTATACAAGTCTGTTAAGTCTCAGAATAATTGGCACTGCCTCTGGTGCAATTAGCTGTGATGGAGCTAACATCTGTATTTGTTTAATTCTGCACCATTAATATAACTTACCCATTGTATAACCGTGTTAGTCTTTCATGTTTCATTTAGAAAGCAGCAGTAGTTTTTCTTATTTATCTGCCACACTAAAACAATCAGGGATTCTGCTGGGAAACAGTTTGATTAATCTGCCTAGACAGCAATTAACCATGGCTTTAATTTCTTGGGCAATCTAACACTAATGCTGACATCTTCATCTCTTTCTTTCTGGGCTAATTGGGTTAGGTTTGGCTAACACAGGAAGAATATTAACAAAGCTGAAGCAAAGCGCTTTGGCTGTTCAGCTGTTCAAATGGTTCATTCACATTCTGTCCTGGCAGCGGGGGTGGGGAAGGGGGGCGGGTGGGGGTGGGAGGGGCAGGGTGGTTGTATTTGGTGCTGGAAAGGCTTTGGTGAGGAAAGCCTTCCACTGGTGACTTGGTTTATGATCTAAGGTGACTTAGTACAACTCACTCCTCTAAGCTCAAAGCCTGGTTTAGTTTCAGCTTTAATTTTGACTTTGAGAATAGAAGCTATAAAGAGCTGAATTCCAGTTGGTTAAACTTAAATGTTAATTATCTGGATAACCCAAAACAGAATTTGAACACAGTTTTTTTCCAGACTAACAGTAATCTAAGAATTAGTACACATTACTAAATACATTATGAAGGGATGACATATGTAGGTGTTTCCCTACATTAGAACAATGACTACACTTAAAAAAAAAGTACTTAACTGGCTGTTAAGCGCTTTGGGATGTCTGATGGCCATGAATGGCACCATGTAAATTTAAGTCTTTCTTTCTTTCGACAGGACAACAGCATTTCATTTCGCCAGTGATATGACATCAGTTTCTTTTTTCCCTTTCTCAGCTATTCATAATCGACTGAGTTTACAATCTAAGCCAGACCACAAAGGTGAGGCGCTTTCCCTAGAGAAGGAATGGAAATTAGCAGACAAGCATCCCCATCATTGTTGTGCATTTTCTGGAAGTTGATTCAAGGTTTTTGAAACTTGCAAACTTGAACATCTCGCTCACTCAGAATCCGAAGGACTGGAAGGGAATCAATAGGGGAAGTAAACAGAATGAAATTTTAAACTGCTGGTGCCCAGCATGGGGAATGCATCAAGCCTGCAGAATGATATGATAAATAAACTCAAGAGATTGGCAAAACTCTACCTAACTTAGTGATTGATGATTAATCCAATCCTTATTTAAAATGGCTTTTCATATCACATAACTGGCAATGTGTATATTTTCATATTTGCCTGGCTTTGTAAATTTAAAAGCACATATTTGGTGAATGCAATTCTGTACAAAGTTCTTACAGTTAGTCAATATATTTATGCTCCTTCTGCTGAAGAACTGGAACATTAGCCTTCTGTAGCATGATTTTTCAAATTATCATCTTTTATATCAGCTGTATTATTTTGCAGCAAGAAAATATACTAATATACATATATAATGGTTCAAAAATCTCTTCTTTGAAATCAAAATACCCATCCAAACAACTTCTGTTTTATCTATTTGCCAATTACTGCCCCATCAGTCTACTCTCGATCATCAATAAAGTAATGGAAGGGGTCATCAACAGTGCTATCAAGAGGCACTTGCTTAGCAATAACCTGCTCACTGACAATCTGTTTGGGTTCCGGCAGGGTCACTTAGCTCCTGATCTCATCACAGCCTTGGTTCAAACATGGACAAAAGAGCTGCACTCAAGAGGTGAGAGCAACTGGCCTTGACATCAAGGCAGCATTTGACCTTGTGTGGCATCAAGGAACCCTAGAAACACTGGAGTCAATGGGAAGAGGGAACATTCTCTGTTGGTTGTAGTCATACTTAGCACAAAAGAAAATGGTTGTGGTTGTTGGAGGTCAGCCATTTCAGTTCCAGGTCATCACTGCAGGAGTTCCTCAGGGTAGTCTCCTAGGCCTAACCATCTTCAGCTGTCTCATCAATAACCTTCCTTCCATCATAAGGTCAGAAGTGGGGATATTTGTTGATGGTTGCACAATGTTCAGTACCATTCACAACTCCTCAGATACTGAAGCAGTCCATGTCCAAATGCAGCAAGATCTGGACAAAATACAGTGCTTGGGCTGACAAATGGCAAATAACATCTGTGCCACTGAAGTGCCAGGCAATGATCATTTCTAACAAGAGAGAATCTAATTATTGCTCCTTGACATTCAATGGCAGTACCATTGCTGAATCCCTCACTATCAACATCATTGACCAGAAACTGTATTGGACTAGCCATATGAAAAGCATGGCTACAAGAGCAGGTCAGAGGCTAGAAATGTCATGGTGAGGAGCTCACCTCCTCACTCCCCAAATCCTGTCCACTATCTACAAGGCACAAGTCAGGAATGTGATGGAATGCTCTCCACGCCTAGATGAGTGCAGTTCCAACAACACTCAAGAAGCTTGACACCATCCAGGACAAAGCAGTCCACTTGATTGGCAACCCATTCAAAAACATCCATGCCCTCCACCACTGATGCACATTAGCAGCAGTGTGTAACATCTACAAGATGTACTGCAGCAATTCACCAAGGCTCCCTAGACAGCTCTTTCTAAACCCACGACCGCTACCAACTAGAAGGACAAGGGTCACAGATGCATGGGAACACCACGACCTGGAAGTTCCCCTCCAAGTCACTCACCATCCTGACTTGGAAATAAATCGCCATTCCTTCACTGTCGCTGGGTCAAAATCCTGGAATCCTCTTCCTAACAGCACTGTGGGTGTACCATCAGCACATGGGCTGCAGTTGTTGAAGAAGGCAGCTCACCATCACCTTCTCAAGGGCAATTAAGGATGGGCAATAAATGCTGGCCTAACCAGCGATGCCCACATCCCATGAATAAATAAAAATAAATATAATGCAAATCTAGCTCATTTCATTTGGATGACCAGAATTGGGTAGCCTAAAAGCATGCTAAACTATTAAACGATAGAGAGGATGGTTGTGCAATTGGGTGCAGTGTTAACACTGGTCCAATAAGAACAAATGGCGGTGCGTTGTCAATTGAACAGGTTTCACCCAAATTGACAGGATGCCATTCTGCAGCTAGGCCTCAATTTAAGAACGGCAAATAACCGTACTTTTTGTAATGCAAAACTTCCTGTAAATAAACAGATTTCTGTCAAATATTTTTGTTTATAATATATTAAGGTGTTGGCCTTTCTACCATAGTATACAAAGGATTAAAAATTGCAGAAAATGGCCCAGTTTGCTTTGATACAGCAGCTTTAGAATTTAGGCATTGGCATCTTAATTCCAGGAGTCCTGCTTTTCCCATTGGAATTGCAGAAAACTGGAACTCTCATCTTTCCATGGAATCTGTTATAGACTCTATTAATGTAGTCAAGGGAGATAACCTAGTTCTTCCAAGGCACCCACCCACTTATAGCTTATACTGATCTCAGAGTTGCACACAGACATTCTGTTCGGGGAACCTTATGGCCCAAGGAGGGCCTAGGTAAATTAAACTAATTTTCCTTTCAGCTTCTGAAAAAACTCAGAACAATGATTTGTAACATCAGTAATCTCTTCCATGATTAATTAGCTTACTCTTGCTACCTTTTGAGGATCTCTCCAAGTCCTCAACAGAACTCATGCTCGCTTTGAGATGTTGAGACTGTTGCATTGAGCCTTTTAAAAGCTTATCATTGAATGTTATGACAGAGAAGAAGGCCATTTAGCCCATTGTATCTGTGCCAGCTCTTTGATAAAGTTATCCAATGAGCTAACTGGAGCTCGGAAATCTGGACTAATAAAAACAGAAAATGTTGGAAATTCTCAGCAGGTCTGGCATCATCTGTGGTGAGGGAAGCAGAGTTAATGTTTCATGTTGTAATCTTTCATCAGAATGAATTTGGAAATCTGGGCTAATTGCTTTACACGAGTGCACTTTGACCGATTGGTTATTTCAATATTTGCCATGCCCAGGTGATGCAACAAAGCTGAGAATGGACCCAGGATAATTGACCCTGTAGACTTAAATCTGAAATGCCAGCGGCATTTAGTATGTTAAGTTAAAAATGCATACTTTATAATATTCATATGCAATGAGGTTTATTTTGTTTGTTTAGTCACCTTCAATCTGTTTGCTAACACAGTACTGAAAAAAGCCATGACTTCATTCAATGGTAGCGTTTGTTGCCACTGAATCAGCAGGTTGTGGGTTTGAGTCTGACCCAAGCACTCGAGCACATAATCTAACCCGAAACCAACACAGAAAATGCTGGAAAACTCAGCAGGTCTAACAGCATCCATGAAGAGAGAGACAGAGTTGATGTTTCGAGTCCATATGACCCCTCTTCAGAAGAAGGGTCATACGGACTCAAAACATTAACTCTGTTTCTCTCTCCACAGATGCTGTCAGACCTATGAGTTTTTCCAGCATTTCCTGTGTTTGTTTCAGATTTCCAGCATCCGCAGTATTTTGCTTGTAATCTAACCTGACACTTCTGCGCAGCATTGAGGGAGATCCTGAGATGTGACATTAAGCCAAGGCCTGCCTGCTGTCCCAGGTGGATGTAAACATCCCATGGCAGCATTGGAATGCAACAGCAGAGCTCTCCCTTGTGCCTGGGTCAATGTTTACCCCTTGACCAACATCATGAGAAACAGGCTATTTGATCATTACCACATTGCTGTTCATGGTGCCTTGTTGTGCACAAATCTGCTGCTGTGTTTCAGACAAATAGCATTGACATTTTAAAAATGCTTTGGGACATCCTGAGGTCATGAAAACACTATATACGTGCAAGTTTTCTTTCTTTCACTTACAAACCTAATCCAAGAGATCATCAGGGATGAACCAGTGTTGTGTATCAGAAGAAAAACACCTACCTTTCCAGCCACATCTGCAAAACAAAACATGCTTCACACCCATTCCTTATTCACCATCTATCAGGCATTAACACTTTGAGTGTCACACTTTTCATCACCATGCTTTCATCCTGCACATTCTTAAATGCAAATTCCTTGCAGCTCATTTCAAATTCAGAAAACAGAGACAGATCAGAATTTTGCAGAAAGGGAAAGGATTACTAGAGTGCCAAAGTCCTATTTTGTTTAGAAAGAAAAATTAATGCCTATTTAAAGGAAGATTTATTTCTTTTTATCAATGGAAGCCTCAAGGTGCACCATTCCTCAGGTTGCAATAAAGTTATCAAGTTTTTTTTACATCAGAGAGGCTAGGTATAGATTTAGACATAGGGTTCAATGATTACAGTATGTGTGTGTGTGTTTTTATAATGAGAATTCATCAAGTATAATTGTTTAAGTGAAGATTTATTTTATGCAATAACTTTTGGTAAGAAATATTATTTATCTTCCAGGAGCAAGGTAGAAAATATTTGCTTCACTGTGTGAGATTTTGCTGAAGTGGTGGGGGTCTGGCTGGATTCGAATGCCTGGCACACTCAGGTTGTATGTAGCATCCTCTGCAATATTGTCAGGGGGACGTAATTAAGAGCTGGGATTTTCCAGTCCAGCCCATGGCGGGAATTGTCGCAAGCGGGGCAGAAAATTTGATGGACCAGCCAAAGATCCGTTGACTTCTGAAGGGAATTTCTGGTCCCATGGGGGCCAGCGCCGGATGATCCTGGCCTAAGAGCCGTCAGGCAGTGGAGGAGGCCAATTAAAGACTGTGAGTGGTCCTTTCACACTGCAGGCCCAAACAGAGGGCTGGAAGCTCTGGATCCTCTGCAGCACTGCAGAAGGAGGTGGCTACTGCTGATCGAGGCTTTGAGAGAAATGTGAAGGTGCCTCCATATTTGGTGCCCTTGGAAGGCTAAGAATTAAATAAATTTTTAGGTGGGCCAAGCTCACAGTGATTGGAGAATGAAGAGGAAGCCTTTCCATTAGCAGTGCTCAGGCTGCACGGGTGTCATTTGCTGCAGTTGACCCCTTCCATGTGCCATGGTGCCCATGAGAGACTGCCTCCATGCAGTCGATGGCCTCCCCATGTAGCAAGGGAGGCCGCTCTACCGCCAGCAAAATGCCACTAGCTCAGAGAAATTGCCCTTCATTAATCACTCACATTGGCTGGCCAGCTTCATTTGGTGGGCTGCTGCCATTAACACCACTGGGAAACTTCCCCAGTGGCCGAACTATGTCGAAGAACTTTTCTGATGTGGCTCCCTGGCACTTTACTGGTCTTTTCGCCTCCGTACCTGCCACCCAAGGATGAGTAAAATTGTATACATCACCTCTGGGTAGAAAGCTTAATTAAAAACACTGTTCATATAGACCATGGAGTTGATATAATGTGCCCTTCTGCAATGCATTACACTTGAGGGAACCTTCCCTTGCCCATAGAGATTGATGAAAGTGTGTCCCTTGCAAATGAAGCATTGTCAGCTTCTTTAGAAAATATTCTTACAGACTGCTTGGTGTGAAAGATATCCTCTGGGATGACTTGAATGATCCAATGGCATGAAACATAAATGAAATGGTAACCTTGGCTTCTCTGGAACAGAATCATCTCTATTCCAGATGTTGTCTGAAGGACATTCTGCAGCAGATGGTAGAACTCTGTGAATGCCAGTTTTGTGAAAGAGAGGTAGCAAAGGAAGTTCTCCTCTGACATGTGAAATTATGTGAGGAGGGATTTATAAATGTGGGTTCTAAAGTGGTAATGAGAGCATACAAAGCAGCTTGAGTCTCATTGTACCAGTACTCATTGACCTCTTAGGAGCACCTATTCCTTAGCTAAAATATGCAATATATTTGGAGCTCCCAAAGGGATACCTAATTTCAACACTTTGTTGTGACTTAAATGAATCATAAAATCATAGAATTGTTATAGCACTGAAGGGGACCATTTGGCCTATTATGTTGGCTCTCTGCAAATGTAATTTAACTCGTCTGTCCCTCACTCCTGCCCCATCCCCAAAGCTCTGCAAATTTTTTTATCTTCAAATGCTTATCCAATTCCCAAATATCCAGATGAGAGAAACTATTGGTCAAAATAAAGCCCAAGATGCAATAATGACATCAAGAAGCCAATTACCACCCTATCAATCTACTCTCAGTCATCAGCAAAGTAACAGAAGGTGTATCAACAGTGCTATCAAGCAGCACTTACTCACTAATAATCCGCTCAATGATGCTCAATTTAGGTTCTGCCAATTCTATTCAACTCCTGATCACATTACTGCCTTGGTCCAAAGTTGGACAAAATAACTAAATTCTAGAGGCGAGGTGAGTTACTGCCCTTGGCATCAAAGCAGCATTTGTCCAAGTGGGACATCAAGGAGCCTCAGCAAAATTGAAGGCAATGAAGATCAGGGCAAAAGCATTATCTGGGGTCATACCTATCACAAAAGAAGATTGTTGTCTTTAATGGAGGGGGCTAATTATTTCACCAGAGAAATTCCTCAAGTCCCAAGGTCAAGCATCTTTGGCTGTTACATCACTGAACTGTCTATCATAAGGTCAGAAATGGGGATGTTGACTGCAATGTTCAATTCCATTTAATAATGAAGCAGTCCATGCTCGAATGTGGCAAGACCTGGACAACATTCAGGCTTGTGCCAATAAGTGACAAGTAGCTTTTGTGCCACTCAAGTGCTATGCAATGACCATTTCCAACAAGGGAGAGTTCAACTGCCTCCCTTGACATTCAGTAGCATTGTAATCATCAAATCTCTCACAATCAACATCCTAGGCTCAACATTGAGCAGAAACCTAATGGTATAAACTACACAAATACTGGTCAGTACCTGTCGATGAATGGCAATTGAGTCGGATTGCCACTCTGTTCGAAAGTACTTACCTGGAAATCCAGGCATCCTATCTTGTCTGACCTTCCGACTCAGGCTGGGTGAGATCTGTGCAGTGCAGCATGCTCCTGGGGCCTACCATTGAGGGAAGCTCAGTCGAAGGTAAGTAATCCGTGCCTCCTTTTTTACAGCACCAGCTGCCATAAATCAGGTAAGTTTAAAGGTCCAGCCATGTGTAAAGGCCTTTTTCAAGCCAGGGAGAAGGTAATTGTACAAGGTAAGTGGGTAGGGTTTGGAGGCTGTGGGTTGGGGAGTTCCCATGGGGAAGAGGGGGTAAGTTAATAGGGGCTGGGGGGGGAAAGTCCGAGGAGTGGGAGGGAGAGTCCCATGGGGGTGTGGAGACCCATGTGTAGGGGAGTCCTGTTGGGTTGGGTAGTTGGTGGGGGAGTCCCGTGGGGCAGGGTAGTCGGGGGTGGGGGGATGGTAACGGGGTTGGGGGAAGTCCTGTGGGGGTATGGGGGAGGCCCATGGTGGTTCAGGGGGTTGGGGAAAGCCCCATGGGAGACTTGATATGGATCTGTACAATAGTTACCCAGAAACTAGAAGTGGTTTTAATTCTAGCTTTTTCTGGGTAACTATTGATGTAACCCAGTCGGAATGATCCAAAGATTTAAATTGCATTTTCGGACTGCTCCCAGTGCAAGGCAATTGCCTGTCAGAAGTTTGTGCTTCTCAGGCAATTGCTGTGCAATCCTTACCTGGGAGCTTACGTGGTGGGTGGATGGTTTCCCAGTGCATCCTGCCCAATGTGTCTGCAAGAGCAGGTCAGAGCTGGGGGACTCTGCAGTCAGTGACTCACTCCCAAAGCCTTTCCACTACTAACAAGGCACAAGTCAGGAGTGTGATGAAATACCGTCCTCTTGCCTGGTTGAGTGCAGATCCAACAACACTCAAGAAGCTTGACACCATGCTGGACAAAGCAATCTTCTTGATTGGCACCCCATCCACCACCTGAAATGCTCACTCCATCCCTCACCGGTGCACTGTAGCTGCAGTGTGCACCACATACAAGATGCACTACAGTAACTCACCAATCTTCTTTCACAGTACCTTGCAAACCCTAAGTGTCCTTCCCTTAGGGATTCACTTTAAGGGGCAGCCCCTTTGCACCTCAGTTGTGCACTGCTCCTTTAAATTTCGGACTCGGTACTTTTGGGTTCTAAATTTCTAACCTGAGGTTTGACCCTCAGAGCATCAGCTCAGCAAATGTTTACTCCAAGATCAATCCAGGGCCCTGTGACTCAGTCTCCAGAAAATCCAAATGACTCTTACAGTGAGTCAATTAAACCATGTTAAGAGGGGGATTTTGTGGAACCTGCAAGAATGGGAGACATTGGGCAGAATTTTGCCCTCGGATGGCGTGTGGGCCCCACCGGCTGGGCGGCGGGCGGACAGCCGACCCTTGCCACCGAAATGGGGCCCGCCGCCATTTTGAGTGGGCAGACCAATTAAGGCGCACCCAGCGGAAGCGCTATGCACTTTCTATTCCAGAGGGGGAGGGAAACCCCAACTGTCAAAGTGCACTGTTTCACGCATGCATGCGAAAGATCGCACTGCTCCCTGAGACAAAGTCCTGTCTCAGGGAGATTCGTGACAGGTAAGTAAACTCTAAAAATAGAAAAATATTTAAATTATTAACATGTCCCTCCCTCATGTGACAATGTCACACAAGGTGTGACATGTTAATAATAAACACTTAAAATTTATTACATTTTTAAAAAATGGACATGAAATTTCATCCTGCCAGTGGATGAAGTCATGAATAATCTGGAGCCCGCTGGGTCTCCTGGCCTGCCCGCCAGCCTTAAGCTTAGATGGGCAGGTCTTTAATTATCTTAACTGGCCTGTCAATGGCCTCAATTGGCCAGTGAAAGGTTGGCGGGCGGACAGCTGATTTCGCTGTCCGCCCGCCTCCCTAAAAATTTAAAGGGACCGGGATGATGTCGGGGATTCCTCCTGATGTCATCCTGCGTCATTTTCCCCTCGGCGAGCTGGCCCCACCCCAAAATTGCCGAGTGGAAAATCCTGGCCATAATGTGCGGGGTGACTTAAATAGACAGGATGTGAAATCTCGATTTCCCAATGCAGGGATAAAGACAGCAGCGTGTGGAGCCTCATGCTGGCCTTTGGCGAGTTAATACTTGCAATACATTTAATGCCATGAAAACCTATTAGCTTCATACTTTTTTTCATTACGTCCTGCCTTCAAAATTAAAGTTGGCAGTGCGTAAGAGTCTTGTGGTACCCGGTTCAAGTTTATTTAAAGATGGCGAGCACCTGTCAGCTGTGTGCAGTTGTCTGTAATGTCAGTGATTTTCCTTCTTCAAATCTATGGCACAAGGGAGGGGAGCAGGAGAATGGCACCTCGCATGGAGGCTCAGGACCAGCAAGGATTTGTCAGTGGGGTGATTGGGGCTGGGGGGGGTGTGGTGGTGGAGGGTGTGGAGTGTGGAGTGGGGGGGAGTGCGAGGTGGAGTGTGGAGTCGGGTTGGGAGCATAGAAAAGTGAAGTAAGAAGGGCCTGGTGTGGTGAGGGGAGGGCTAGTGGGAACAGTCAGTCAAGGTAAGACATGAGGGGGCTAATGGACAGTGTCAGTATTGGCCAAATAGGTGTCCATCTCAGAGTATTGGCTGGCAGAGCCCTTACATTGTTCTGAGATTCAGTTATCCCTTGGAAAATGCTCTCAGACAATGTCCTTTACAATGTGTAGAAGGGAGGGCCAGCTGAGCCTGCAAGTTCACCCATGTCCCACAGAGTGATGAGTACAACATTGGACACTAACATGAACATTGAATAAAAACACAACATTGTCTCTTCCACAATAAAAGAAATACCTCTAACTCCCCTGTAAGCATCAATGCATGCCAACCACAAAGCATGCCAATACATTTAACCCTCTGACTAAGCTGGTCTCCACAACAAATGATGATGCACATTTGAATAAAGTGAAACCAACATAATGTGAAATATTTACAATTGAAGTTTAATTTTGAAAAACACCTTTGCGTCCTCAAGTCCTATGTTAATGGCAATGAAGCTGGGCAGGAAGGTTTTGGCCTTGATGCACAGCCTCTCTGTTTGACCAGGAGACTCTTTTATAGCCAACCCATCACTTCAGCATTGTCACCTGACAGGGGGCTTCATGACTTAGAAGCTTCCCCCATCATGTGATTGCACATTTCCTACATACACTGCTGGCACATTAAATTTTGATTGTAATCACGTGGAAAATGGCAAGAAGCAAAAGGGCAGAAGAAGGGCATATTTCCAGTGACCCCATTGGAACGGCACATTGCTGACAAAATCGCTCTCATAAGTTTCCAGCTTTCACTGGGCAGGTTACTGAAGGCATGAGTGTCACATGTGATTCTCACTAAATTGGGGAGGCAAGATTAAGTCGCATTGAATGGCATTTAAATTATATGCAAGTTGTACTTAAGCATTTCAATGATCTCCCACTACTCCCTGCCACTGACTTAATCACTTATAGTTGTGTCGCCACTGGGAGTCAGACACATGGCCTCTCGTGAACACTCCATACCTGCCCACCATTTTACCCACCCCAGCAGGCTCCACATAATCCAGCTCATTGTCTTTAATGGCAATTAGATCCAAATCATTTAGCTTTATTTGTGGCATTAGTTCACCCACCTTATTGTGGATACTCCATGCGTTCAGATGAAGTGACTTCGATTTTACTTTTTTTACCATTATTCCGTGCATGGACTGTATTCTCTATTGGCCTACTATAGATAAATTCCGTGTCCCTCCCTGTCCAAATCAATTAGGAATGTTGGCCTTTATTGCAAGAGGGTTTGACGACAGGAGTAGTGAAGTCTTGCTTCAATTGAATAGAACTTTGGTTAGACTGCACCTGGAGTACCGTGTGCAGTTGTGGTCCCTTACCTAAGGAAGGGTATTTTTGCCAGAGAGCAAGTGCAATGAAGGTTCACCAGACTGGTTCCTGGGATGGCAGGACTGTCCTATGAAGAGAGATTGGGGAAACTGGGCCTGTGTTCTCTAAAATTTTGAAGAAAGAGAGGTGGTCTCATTGAAACCTATAGAATGCTTAAAGGGATAGACAGGGTAGATGCAGATAAGATGTTTCCTCTGACTGAAGAGACTAGAACCAGGGGACACAATTTCAAAGTAAGGGGGAAGAAGCTACTTAGGACTGAGATGAAGAGAAATCTTTCACTCAAAGGGCTGTGAATCTTTGGAATTCTCTATACCCCAGAGGGCTTTCAAAGCTCAGTCATTGAGTATGTTTAAAGTAGAAATTGACAGATTTCTAAATACCAATGATGCAAAGGAGTATGGGGATAGTGTGGGAAAAAGATGTTGAGGTGGATGATCAGCCATGATCATACTGATTGGCAGAGCAGTCTCGATGGGCTGAATGGCCTATTCCTTCTCCTATGTTTCTATGTTCCTGTGATCCTAATCAGTTTGTCTTTACCCATATTGATATACTTTCCTACTGCCTCAACCTTTATGAGGGAATTTTGCATGTCACTGGCTTTACAGTTAGTTATTAGCATATTGGTGAGGTACTATAAGTTACTGTGGAAATCAAGGTTAGTCCTACATCAGGTACTCTCCTACGAATCCCTTCTCCATCTTCTCTTTCCAATCTACCCCACCCTTGACTTCCTCTCTTTACCTACTCACAGGTGGTCTCCTGGTTCTTGGAACATAGGAACATCTCGCCCAATAGCTGCTGATGTGAAACTACTATAAACACTCTCTCTCTTCAGGTATCTGGCCCTGAAAGGACATTGACAACTATGGACCTCCATGTTAATCTTACTCTGGAGGCATGGATCATCTTTTGTTGGTGGTACATTCACTCAGTTTGTGAGGCACTTTAAAAAGACCGTTCTTTGTCTACCTCAATCTGTTTTACCATTAATCTTTCCCATCAACATCGGATTTTCTCAATCATGATTTCTTATTACATGCACAAGAAATTCCAGTGGTCTCTTCCTGTTCTTGGTCAGCAGAGTTCTTTTGGGCTCAGATTTTACTAGCATCTCTTCATTGGTAGTGTGGCTTATCCAAGGTACCTTCATTATTCACCTCAAAACCTGTAACTCTTCAGCCGCAATTCTTCTCTACATTGCTTCACTGCACTCACTTCTGTATGTCAAAATTAGTGTGATGTAGCATTCCAGCATTCTCATTTTTGTTTCCACGGCCAATTTTGAGCTGATCATAGTCTTTTTCATTTTTTTGAAATGCATCTTTGACTCATCTAAAAGTGGCCCAACTTTTAAAAGTTAAAGGCAATAACAGTTGCTGACATCACAGAATCAGATGTCACCTGGTTTGATGTCACATGGTCAGACATCCCTTGATCAAACCTTCAGGAATGTCTCCATCCCAAGATGGCAGCCATGACAACGCTGGTCAAACTGCTTAACTCAACACAGACTATGAAGCAAATTTGGCACCTTGTTGGTCTACATACTGAGGTCAGCCAGGTGCAGAGGCGAGCCAGATGTGAGGCCTAACTCAATGCTCTGACATTGTGTTTAAATAAATAAAAAATAATAATAAGACAGAAAATATACCTCCAGCCCTCACTCCTCACCCCACTCTATCCCCTCAAACACTCTCTATGCCCTATCCATGCCAGACTATGCCAACACATATCCCCCACCCACCCCAACATGGCTTCCATATTCCTATGTCAAATTAGTGCCCCTCTACCCTCTCCATTTTCACCATATCCCCATGCCAATTTGGTGCCATCTCATGCCAACCCTTGACCCTCACCCATCACACTTTTCCCTTATCCTCCCTATGCCAACTCACCTAGCATCTTTGGACAGTTCCTCGACAGCTTTGACACTTCCTGGACAGCCTTCACAACTTTGACAATTCTTGGATAGCTTTGACATGTTTGGCAGCTTTGACACTTTCTGGATAGGTTTGACAGCTGGACAGCTCTTTAACGTTTTCTTGAGAGCTGGACAGTTCCTTGACAGCTGGATGGTTCTTTAACAGCTCCCTGACAATTCGATTGTTCTTTGACAGCTGGACAACTCACTATTATTTCCTTGAGAGCTGGACAGTTTTGATGATTTTGTTCATAAAAAGTGCACAATCATGTTCATTTTTAACAATCCCAAAGGGTGCTTCATCTCTCCCAAAGTGTGTCTTACCCCTCCTGTAGGGTGCCTTATCTCTCCAAAGTGGTACCCTGGTTATCCAAATGCATCCACCAAGTTCAGATTTCCTCTTACCTGTTCCAATCTGCATACCCCGGAATCCACACTCCTGTTCTTCTAAAATCCTGCTTCATTGGAGACAGCTGGTGATTTAAATGGCCAGCTGCCTCTGTGAATTGTGCATGCGCAAACTCCCTCTTGACTCCAGTCCCACTCCTGTGAAAATGGGAAATGCTGGGCTGAGGGGCAGGACTTAGAAATTTCAGCCATTTCTGGGATTTTTGCCACAATGAAAAGATTAGGAGGCTGAAATACCTTTTCTTTTTATTTGACTTAAATGTTTTCTGCACATTTGGTGACATTAAACAGGCTATACAGTATAAATGAGGTATGAGCATGACTTGTTTGTCTTTCTTTCTTGCTTTATGAGTAAGAATGTGATGCTTTCTGGTAAAATTAACAATGCAGAAGCCAATTTAAAATGCTATTTTCCGTTAGGTTATGCTGGTATATCACACATGAGCATCTTAATCCTTGGGAGTTCAACTGAGGGACAATTGTAATTCAGTGACTGCTGCAATAACCTGGTGTTTGACTTGGCAATCAGGCTCAATACTAGACTCCAGTGCGCGAGGAATGTAGAACTACATTGGCTGCCAAGATACTGTACCTTGGGGAAAACAGCACAGAAGCAGCTAGCTGAGGGAAAATGGAGGAAAGAAAGTGATCCTACCAGGATGTGTTGACTGATAACCAGTCTTCATGGAGCAAGATAAGATCACATTGGGAGATTGCTGTAATACAGCTTTGGCTCTGCAATTTCAGGTTCTAATCTTTCCTCCATTTTGGGAACCAATTGGAGATAGTAAGGGATTAAAAGGATTAAGACTTCCATCAGTATGTCTGTCAGCCCCATTGGTTTCCAGGCTAATACTGCTTTATGGAAATTTTCCTTAAACTTCTATCTGATGGTGTTGCTTTGCTCCCTGTCGCAGTGAAGCATTTTAGTCAAAAAATGAAACCATGTTGGATTTCATGTCATTTGTTTCTTGCTTCATAAATAGGAATCAACTGTTATGCTGGTGAAAATGCAGAAGCCACTTTAAAACATTAGAGTGACCACTGGTTTACAGCATGGATTTACATAAGAGTTATATGTGGCTTATTCTTCAATATAAAGAAATGGTCAAAAATGTGTGGTGCTCTGTTTAACTTAGTTTAAATTCCCGGGTTTACAGCCAAAAATTTGCATCTTTGGCAGGAATGATGTGGATGTCAATAAATTGTATGATTAAGCAACTGGGCCCAAAATGATGCGCGAATCAGCTGGACTCCCAGCAGGACAGCAACAGGACTTAGCAGAAAACATGTGGAATCTGGTTACACTGTCTCAGCAGTTACCATGATTGCTGTCCTTCAGTGTGAGACATACCAACTCCACCATCCCCTGACAATCTGGGTCAGGTATCAGTAGTTGGGACTCAGTACACCAGGAGTTCCCACTTTTCCAGTTGTTTCAGGACACAGTGTGATCCTGGAAGCTGACGCATTCTGTGAGATGAGGGGGACCAGTCTTCATGTGGGCCCTACTGTGAGGATCCAGGCTAGCAACACAAAGAACTGAAACTTATTTTTGAATATCCTGGATTGGCTGAATGTGGACTTAGCCTTTGTCTGTAGGGAAAATCTTTGAAAGCTCCCTCCAGTGGCAGTTATCTGGGGCAGGTGGCTGATATTGGACCTTCTGTCTGCCCCATGTAAATTAAATGCCCTCCTAATTGACACCCACAAATTCCACTGGGGTCAGCACTGAAGGGGACCGGTGGGTGTACAGCTCACAAATTTTCAGGGTCAAGATCAGTAAGAAAATGAAATATGTGCAAGGGAACGGTGAACAAATAAATAATGCAGAATCCTGATAAGCACAGTAATACTTGGGACTATTTGGAATGGCCTACTCCTGTTCCTATATTCCTAATAGAATTGGTGCTTTGAAGTTATATTTAGATTATGAATCAAGATGCTTGATAGGAATGGGTTGGATATAATGTTAATTACATAAGTGAGAGTGGCCTTAACGATTTCAGTGAATTATATTAGCCCTTATAGCGCATGCATCTTCATCAATTATAATTTATTGTTCACCTGGAAGACAGTGTCCCAGTTCCAGGCCCATTAAGTTTTCTGTTTATATAACTGCATTTTAGAACTTTGGATGTTTTGACATCGTTTTTGTGTAAGCATTTGTCATGTAGCCATTCCTTTGCTGTGATAGAGATCTGCTTAGATGAGTGCTGGTGAGATTTCTCTGTTAGAACCTCATTGATTATTTTGTGTAATAGGGCTGGTACTTAAGGAAGTTTTGAAAAAGGGTTTAAGAACAAAATTGGACCTTGTGTGGCTGCATTCCAACTGCAAAATGCATACAAGTGGGCCGGATTTTCTTCCTGACTCTGTGCACCTTTAAAAATGGTGGGCAGGACCTGGATGTGCAAGTCCCATCGCCATTTCTGACTGAAAATATTTTCTTCAGTAGGGAAAAGGGGGGGCAGGGTGTGATTCCCACAGGCACAAATCATGAATCTGGTGGTGGAGGTGGCTGCTTACACCCTTGAGGCGACTGGAGACAGGGTCCCAACATTGCTACAACAGCCACTTGCAGATGAGGACTGCCATCAAGCAGGTTATTGGCCTGTTGAAAATGTGGTTCAGATGCCTTGAGCGCTCAGGAGGGCTCACCTGCAAGGATGTTGAGAATTGTGATCACTTGCTGCATGGTCTATAGTATGGCACAGCAGAGGGGATTCACATCGGGGGGACAGGGGCTGGAAAAGTAGCTACATAATCAGAGGACGAGGAAGAGAAGGGTGAGGAGAGTCCCTTCAATTCCAATGGAGAGAAGAGGAGGGTAACAGTGGATGACATTCTTGAGGTGTAGTCCTAAGCACCCATGGCCCAGTCCATCCAGGATGCCATCGTCACTAGGGATCTCTTAATACAGATTCACCTAAGCAGTCTTTAAGACCCAAATACAAATCCAGTAGCAAGTCCCTGGCGAGCTGTTGCCACATAAATTCCCATTATTATTGGCATCATGCATCTTCCAGGAGATGCCCATCCCCAAGAGAGAATTCCAACACTAATTCTTGATATTCAACATTATCAGCAGGGCTGAATCCCACACCATCATCGTCTTTGGGTTCACCATTGACTGTCCTTGAGATGTCTCTTAAAGCTGGCCCTGCAATTTTCTGTTTGCGACTGGCAGATAACTGGAGAAGACTTCACCTTGTGCCTAGCCAAAGTGTGTCCACCATGACATAAGCATGTAAGCAAGCTGAGCCTCAGGACATGCAGATAGGAGTGTATGGGCCAACAGAAATATAGTGATTGGACACTGCAGGAAAAATCCACAATTGCGCTCAAGACACCATCCACTACCTTCCACAGTCTCCACCCAACACTGGCGCAGTGTCATCAGTGTACAACATCTACAACATGCAGTGCAGCAACTCACTGAGGCTCCTTGTCAACCCACAGCGCCTGGATGGACAAAGGAAGATCCTGCACATGCACTCAAGGATGCATAACATCCTGCCCTGCAGTGCAGTCACTGTCCTGTCACTGTGGAACACATGACTGCATCTGACTGTCTTCTGCACATCCCTCAGGGTGGAACTAAAGCAGATGGATTGTATCTTACCAAGATGTCGGATCATCACTACTTCCTCAAATGCACTCATGGATGGGCAACAAATGCTGGAATGGCCACATCCACACCCCTTGGTGGACTACTACGTTCTCTGAACGTCTGAATAAAGACCCAGCCTTCCACTGCCTGACCTGCTTGGTCACACACTTGACACTCATATCATTACTAAGAGATGAACTACTGGCTGCAGACTCCATTACCACTGCTAAGTGTTGTAATGTTGTTTTGTAGTGAATGTAGTTTAACATACTGATTTGCACACTACAATATGTAAACGATTCAGTGTACATCATCACAGGAGGTAATGCAAGTTAACATGTGATATAGTAATTGGAGCAGTGTTGATCAGTAGGTAAGAATCCGCTGCTTTTTGTTTACTTAGTAGTTGTAGCTATTACTGTACAATGACAGGCCACCACATCCATTCCAGAAAGTACGTAATGTAGTCACAATGTGCACCAAAGCAATGATTAACATAGTTATAGTAAATGATACTGCTGTGAACCCATCAGTGATTGAGATGATGTGACACCCTATGCTCACCAACACTCCTTGGTGAGTTGCAGCACTGCATGTTGTAGATGTCGTACTGACATCACTGTGTTGTCTTGAAGGATGTGGAGACAGGCTGTTCATCTCTCTGGCTATATGGCATTGAAGAACATGACTGCTGGCCTAGTTGTGCAGGGATCCACTGAGAAACTGCCTTAGTCTGAAGCCTCTGCAGTTCTGCTGTTGTCACTGCAACATTAACTGCAGACCATGGCCCTGGTGAATGAGCCAGGGAAGCAGTGGAATATGAGGGTGCCGAACTGTTCTCAAAACCCTCATCCCCCTCACCAAGCTCCACAGCCCTGGGTTGGCTTTCAACCGCATTAGTTGGGGCTGCCTGCTGGGGAACAAAAGGCGTCCCATCCAGCCACCATTATGCCGCCAGCATGAAGCTCCTGTTGTGGACCTGCAGCTCCTTGTGAACTCCATGGAGATCAGTGCCCATGCTCTGACCCAGGTTGCTGAGTGAACACTGAACCCTTTGCAGGATGTCATGCTGCTCTTGCGTGCACTCAATGTGATGTGCATGTGTGCCTTTCCATGAGATTAGTCATTTTCTCATGGTTAGAGTTCACACAATTAAGCTTCCAAGACATGGTCGAGCTCATCACACCGAAGGACTCCTCCACTCAAAGCTCTCACTGCCTCAGGGAACTCTGGGAGGTGTCTACATATCACCTGCTACCACTGCTCCAAGTATTGTGCCGCATTAGGTGACTCCTGAGGCCCTCTATGCCTACTGACACATCATCACGACTGCCCTCCCTCCTCTGAGGTGGCAAAGCTACCCACCAGCAAGCCTGCCTGGAGTACTGCCCCGCCCAGTTCTGCCACTGGGAGACTGCCTCCTGGCCGCTGCCACCTTTGCAGACCTGGCGGCCAATTGTAAAATCCCAGTTGGCCGTTAAGAATTTACATGAAGTGGCCATTAACCGGGGTCAGTTAGCTACCTGCCACTTGCAAGCAGATAGCTGTGCCACCCGACCACCACCCCCCTCATCCACCCCTATCCTGCCTCCAGGAAAACAGGGTAGACTGGAGCCAGGGAGCCAACACACTGGCCAGTGGTGCAAGTTCTAGCACTGCCTGTCTCTCTGCTGACCTCAGGCAGGATCCAAAAGTCCTGCCCAACATTTTCAAAGGACATTGTATTGATTCTAATTTCTCAACTGATTTTATTATCTAAAGTATGCCAATGGACAAACGTTACATCGAGGATGTAATTAGTAGAGTTGATGTGGGGGAACCAGTGGATGTGGTTTATTTGGACTTTCAGAAGGCTTTTGACAAAGTCCCACATAAGAGATTAGCGTGTAAAATTAAAGCGCATGGGGTTGGGGGTAGTGTATTGAGATGGATGGAAAATTGTTGGCAGTCAGGAAACAAAGAGTAGGAATAATCGGGTCTTTTTCCGAATGGCAGGCAATGACTAGTGGGGTACAGCAGGGATCGGTGCTGAGACAGCAGCTATTCACAATATATATTAATAATTTAGATGAGGGAGCTAAAAGTAATATCTCCAAATTTGCAGATGACACAAAGCTGGGTGGGAGGGTGAGCTGTGAGGAGGATGCAGAGATGCCTCAGTGTGATTTGGACAAGCTGGGTGAGTTGGAAAATGCTTGGCAGATGCAGTATAATGTGGATAAATGTGAGTTTATCCACTTTGGTAGCAAAAACAGGAAGGCAGATCATTACCTGAATGGCTATAAATTGAGAGAGGGGAATGTGCAATGAGACTTGGATGTCCTTGTTCACCAGTCGCTGAAGGTAAGCATGCAGGTGCAGCAGGCAGTAAAGAAGGCAAATGATATGTTGGTCTTCATAGCGAGAGGATTCGAGTACAGGAGCAGGGATGTCTTGCTGCAATTATACAGGGCCTTGGTGAGACCACAACTGGAATATTGTGTGCAGTTTTGGTCTCCTTATCTGAGGAAGGATGTTCTTGCTATAGAGGGAGTGCAGCAAAGGTTTACAAGGCTGATTTCTGGGATGGCGGCACTGACATTTGAGGAGAGATTGAATCGGTTAGGATTATATTCGCTGGAGTTCAGAAGAATGATGGGGGATCTCATAGAAACCTATAAAATTCTAACAGGACTAGACAGGGTAGATACTGGAAGGATGTTCCCAATGGTGGGGGAGTCCAGAACCAGGGGTCACAGTCTGAGGATACTGGGTAGACCATGTAGGACTGAGATGAGGAGAATTTTCTTCACCCAGAGAGTGGTGAGCCTGTGGAATTCACTACCACAGAAAGTAGTTGAGGCCAAAACATTGTATGTTTTCATGAAGGAGTTAGATAAAGCTCTTGGGGCGAAAAGTATCAAAGGATGTGGGGAGAAAGCAGGAGCAGGCTATTGAGTTGGATGATCAGCCATGATCATAATGAATGGCAGAGAAGGGCCGAATGGCCTACTCCTGCTCCTATTTTCTATGTTTCTATGTAAGAATTATGTGTGAAAGACTACTACCCACATTTATTTGATATTTTAAGAGAATTATATTACACAGTACATGAGCAACCATATCCAGGCCATTCAGTAATCCATCCCTTTTATATGATGGGGTAATAAATCAGTGTTTGCGTGTGGGGAGGCATCTCCCATATGTTTCCTGTTAACTGTTCCCCAGTTACCTCAACAGGCTTTTACTTCAATTGTCACGTATGATTTTGGTCAGTCCGTACTGTTAAATGCTGTGACTCCAACTGTAAGCAGAGATAGTCAAGCTGTGAATCATTGTGAGTACCATATCTCTGGGCAGGCAAGTATTACTGTGTGTGGTTTTCAGCCATCAACTACCAACTTCACCTGACAGTATGAAAGCAGAGCCACCATCATTCACACACTAACAATCACTGGCTTCATTTATTCCTAAATTCACAACATTCCATTTATGACAGTTTCTGGCATGTGCATCAATTTGTTTTAAAATCAGATAATAACTCTTTATATTACAATGGGTTAGTGAGCAGCTAATGTGATTTTGTAGTTCGGTCCTTTGAGCTTGGTATTGAAACATGAATCTATCAATTGCTGAGTTTTCTGCTTTGCTGTATTAAGCCTCCAACATTGAATTCTTAATGAAGCCAGCAGCAGGGGCTCTAGGAAGGATAGGCATTTAAGTCCATGTCATATAAGTTCCAAAAACTCTGTCAGAGTCTTCCTCTCCACAGATGCTGTCAGACCTGCTGAGTTTTTCCAGCAATTTTTGTTTTTGTTTCAGATTTCCAGCATCCGCAGTATTTTGCTTTTAGCATATAAGTTCCAGTCTGCTCAGGCAGAAAGGTAAGACAATGAAGTCTCAGCCATGTTCTGTCATGTGCTGACTTATTCACACAATTAGTGTGTAGCTGACTATCTACAGTGCTCTTATCTGTAATTATCTGGCATTAGTAACATTCTAATGAGGCAAGCAACTCCCTTTTTTTCATTCATTTTGACTAAATTCTGTATTTCTTGCACATGCTTTTCCAAGTTCTAATAGAGTTCTCCAGTAAACCCACAGTGATGTGCTTGCGGTCAATTTGCTTCTAAAGGATTATGTGACAACCCGGCGATGTGATCCCTTTTTCAGACTGGAGATGAATTGGTGATGTGTTAATGCGAAGCTGTGCACATGACAAAAGAGATATTCAGATCATGGCCCGTGTGTAATGCAGCAGACCTGTAATTACGCTGCAAATGATTTCATTCAGTGTATTGTGACAGGTTTGTTCATGATCCCTGTCTCATTACTCCTGCAGGTTTAAGATCTCAGACACTGTCAGCAGTGTGATCTCTCCATTTTCCTGGTTCATTAGCTATTAAAGGCTCCTTCAGTGCTGTACCCCGAATGCTCTCACTCCCTGCAGTGCTTGGAGAGTTCTCACCCCACTTTCCTGGTCTTTGCATTGAATCACCCATTGCCATGAAATTTTCCAGCAAACAGGCATTGACACAGAAGACAGAGGGTCACGTATGTACAGATAATGTCTTGCAATTAGCAACTAGCGCTAAGAAAATTGCAAGTAAGTAAAGTTTATACGATGGTAAGGACTGACTGGGATCTGTGTATGTCCAATAAGTTCTTTTATATTTTAAGCAATTGCTTAACTTGATTGAAAAATCTAGAAGATTAAAGTGAGCACACAGTGAGTAGCACAGACAGACATCTTTTGGGAATGTGTTGTTAGCTAGGGCACATTTTGTGATATGGTTTCCACAGCTCTTTCAGAAGAATAAATTACATGTGAATTAGAGACCTTGACAGTACAAACAACTTGGGCGTTTTGTTCCATCATTTTCTCTGCTTGCACGAAACTAAATGGGACACTTTGGGCTTTTGGTTGTATTCCCTTTGTTTCAAATCGTTATTCAAAATAAAATGAGGACTGAATACCTTGAAGAAGCAATTTCAAAAGATTAACATGCCCACTGTAGAAAGTATACAAGACCTGAATGTCAACTAGATAATATTACAATGATTGCAGCTACCTTAAGATTCATCATGTACTGGGCTAAGTCCAGAATATGTTCTGTGAATCTTCAATACACATTGTCTGGGTGGTGTATTTTATTCTTTCCATATTTATCCCTAGTTAGACATTCTCTAAATACAAGTTATATATTTTGAAATGTTTTGAGTTATTTTTTAAATTCTTGGAAGATGGAACACAACAATAGTGTGGGAACTGACTGTGTTGTTGGAAATTGGTGTTTTGTTCAGTTGGGATGTATGGCAGGTTGGTTCAGTATCTATTTAAATATGGATTATAGGTGGGCTAAGGCAATTTTATATTGGTGCTACTCTCAATTGCAGACCTATCGCTCCCCCACCCCACACCCCCAAGTGCTGCCTTCCTCCATTTCTATTTAATACTCTGCCAGTTCCTTCAAGGCTCTCAGAAGGCCAGTAAGAATCATGTCCACATTTCCCATGTTTCCTGAGGCTGGGCAATTGAGTCCCAGATGCTGTTGGAGGCATGAGGTTCACCTCTTGGTACTTAATGTGCTAGCAGCAGCAGAGCAGGTGGCACCGTGTCAAAGTGACATTAAGCAACCAGGCTTGCCCATCTGAGTACATAGACAATTGAGAAATTCAAATCTTGAAAAGTTTTCTTCAGGCTTTCAGTCCTTGTCATATTTCAGAGTATTTTGCTTTTCTTCTCCCAAATTTCTTGCCTATTCTCCCTGTTTACGTTGATTTCTCAGGTCTGCATCAGGATGCCCAACACAATTACAGCAACTACAACTGCTGTAAAATGCTTTTAAGAGATAACATGACACCACTAGATGGGAAATGTGTCATGTGATCAGTCTAAATTTCATTTTTGCTTTAAGCAACAGAGCAGATACAGCTCCTAATGTCTCCAACTATGTAAGACAGCCCTTGTTTACCTATTCTTAATCCATGAACCCACAACGTGTTTATGCAATCCCTTATGAGTGACTGGTGTTTGTGTCCTATACAACAAATAAGCTTGAGGCCTTATAGCATTCTAAAAACACATGGTGATCAGTGGTGGTAAGACAGATGGCAGCTAGGTTAAGTATAGGCTGGACATGGTGAACAGCCTTAGATCATGCTACATGGCATGAGAAGTCCCTCAACATTTTGCTCATACCGCAATAAAGTCGCAGCATTGGAGATTGATGAAAACACAATGGGTGACATGAGGAAAAGCTTTGGAGTGTTCAAATAAAGGGCTGGTAAGCAGACAGATCCCTCATGGTGAGATTGCAGTGCATTGCCTGTCAGTTCAGTGAGCAGGACAGAGTATTGAGAGGACTCAGTTGGGAAAGGCGACCAGGGTGTGGGCTGGTTGGATAGCAAGCAAGGGAGAGTCATGTTGCAATATGCCTTTAAGGGATAGCAGCATGCCATCAATAGAAGGGAGATGTGCCATGATCCAACCTCAGTTTCATTTTGGCCTGTGAGCAGAACACAGCACACACAGATCTGCTGCTGATGTCTTCAAACTTTACATCCATATATGTATACTGTCATGTGCCTAGTCTTAATAAATGATCCCACAATGTGTTTACTCAATCCTTTATGAGTGATTGGTGCCTTTATATCATTATAAAAGCACAATGTGGAGGAGAATTTTCTCCCTGTCGGGGAACTTGGGCGGGAGTGGACGTGGGCGGGCACGCAGCCGATTGCCACCCGTGATCGGCTGTGCGCCAGTATTTTATGTGGGCGGGCCAACTAAGGCCTGTCCAGCATGACGTGCACCCAGAAGCGCTGAGCGCTCCCCCTGCGGGCGGGGGCAGTAGGCTGAGTCGGGGCCTGCGTTCCTTCACGCATGCATGCAAAAGAGTATAGAAATCTCCCTAAGGCACAAAGCTGCCTCAGAGACATTAGTTTGATTATTAAAAATTTTAATAAAGAAAATACAATTTTTAAGACATGCCCCCTTCATGTGGCAGTGTCACATGAGCTGGGACATGTCAATGAACTTTAATAAAAACTTTCATTCAATTTATAAACACTTCATGAAACCTCATTGCGCCTGTTGAACAGAGGATCAGAATGATGTGCAGTGATGACAGGACGCACGGCTGATGTCATCGTGCGTCATTTTACGCGTTGGCGAGCGGAGCCCGCCCCCCACACACCAACCCAAAGATTCTGGCCCATTGCGTTCAGCTGTGGTCAAACAGCGTGGCAGCAAGATTAAGTACAGGTACAACATGGTGAACAGCCTTAGATTGTGCTACATGGAATGAGACAACCCTCAACATTCTGGTTACACCGCAATAAGTTTGGGGCATTGGAGAGTGTTGAAAACACAGCATGCTGACGGTGCAGAAAAGCTTTGAAATCACAGCGCCGAGCTACTGCTCAAGAAAGGAGCTGCTAAGCAGACGGATCCCTCATGGTGTGGATTGCAGCACATAGCCTGTCCGTTTAGTGAGTGGGACTGAGCATCCCGAGCACTAGATTAGCTCAGTCAGAACAGCAAGTGACCAGGATGTGGGCCAGATTAATAGCCAGTGAGGGAGGGCCAAACAAAAAAAAACGGTCGTAGAACTTGGGCCAGAGAAAGTTGCAATTATAATGGGTGGAGTGACAGCGACCCTAATCCCAGATACTATAGGAGAAGGAAGGTCAAAGGGATATTGTCAGAAAGTCTGATAAATTCCCCAGTTTGAATTGGGATGACCTGCTATCCGAATTCAAAATGTTTAAACTGCATACAGGGCTATGGTTTCTTGATTCAGGTCTGTCTGAACCAGACATGCAAGCCATAAAAATTCACCTAGCAATTGGGAATGAAGATCTACACAGGCTGAATATGTCAGGATTAACAGGAGAAGAGGTAAACGATCCAAGGATCCCCAAAAGATAGGGACTATATTGGAAGACTGGTTCAGAATCAGGTTAAACTTCCTTATTCATCACAGGAATTCATGTCATTTTGACAACAGCCTACAGAATCCATAGGCCACCGCCAGCAGCTGCAGGGAAAAGGGTACGTACTGTGAGTTTTCAAGTGCAGGGCTAGTAGACAGAATTATTGATTTGGGGATTGCACCACTCCTATGGAAGCATTCCAGCAAGATCTGCTAGACAAGCCCAAAGTGTATAGCATTGAATGGCTCAGTATCAGAATGGCCAGCACAATGACATCAACCCCAACTAGCATTTATTTAAAGGTCTTAAGGGGAAATGTCTAAAGGTGCTAAAGAGAGGCATAATCAAAAAAAAAAACGCATGGAGCCAAAGGTGGAGGTATTCGGTGGGGCAACCAAAAATTTGGTCAAAGAGGTAAGTTTTTGGAGAGTTTTAAAGGAGGAGGGAGGCGGAGGTTCAGAAAGCTGTTGAGGTTACCCACCAATGTTGGAGGGCAAGCACGTTGCACTGAAGGCTAAAGTCAGAGGACTAGAGAGTTTGTGATGGCTACAGAAATAGGGAAAATGTTGGAATATTTAAGTTTACCACAGCACTAATGTGCAACACTGAATATGTTCATATAAAATTCAATTGGCTGCTATTTTCATGGTGACATTAATGGCTATTATTTTCAGGGAACTTGCATGCAAAGAAATTGCATACGAATGCTTGAATACATAATATCACGCAGTGCAACTTTGGCCTTCAAAACTTTTTTGAGACTGTTCAGCCTGTGTTTTTGGCTGAGTTGTTTCCCAAGTCTAACATTAACAATGCCTTTCTTTTTAACATTTTGATAGTCTTTTACAATCTTTTGCAATCATTTGCTCCTTTAAATAACCAAATTTAACATGACAATTTCACCAGTGTAACACTCTTCCAATGGAAATCAGAAACAAAGCCAATGCCTTTTGCTAGCTGATCCCTCAGATTTACATGTACGAGTTGAAGTTAGCTATATCCCTCTTTGCCCACCACATGCCTGTTAGAGTTGAAGTACTAGATAGGCAGCAAATTCACAGAACTTTGCTTGTAATACCATTTTATGCATGTGTTGATGGGCAGCTAAGAACTATGTTGCCAAGCCAACTATTCTCACATTGTAAGATTTTTTTCCCCACAATATCCAATTTCAGTAATTAATTAAGCTTACAGAAAATAATAGAATGCAAATCCTAGTTTACTTGAGCATAGGGGTGCCATATTTTAACAATCACCCTCCAACAGAATAAGTTCAAAAGAGGAGGGTTCCAATGTGGGCCAATGTGACTGATGAATCAATAGCCATGCAAATTTAAGAAGGATGAGACCAATTGAGTTTTGAATGATAACCTGAGTGGAGATTCTCATCCTTGACTCCTACGGCAGTTGGAAACTCTGCCACTTTGTTTCTGTTCTGTGTTCTTGACCCCCTTGGTGGCATTCTTCCCTTTCCCCTTAAATGTGAAAGAGGTTCTTTGTTGGTCTCCAGGACAACAAGCTGTCTAGTGGTTACAAACTGCAAGTAGCAGCCCAAATTCTCCAGGCACATTCCCAATCCAAATTAGGGCGAAGCAAAAATTGAACCCATAATGTCAAAAATTGCTGATCCCATTGTAATTTCACCAGCCTGATTCATCTTTATGTTATGGACAAACTCGAAGCGTCCATGGCTCTGATTGTTGGAAGTGGTTGGGGGAAGAGAGGGGAATAGTATTTCTGATCATAGGGGAAAACATTATCAGATTCACTCTTGGAGTGCAAGAGAAACTAGATTTTCAAATAATGTCCCCCAAATTGGTTAAACAGCAGAGAGTCCCCAGGTTCTTGATGTGGCTGTGGAAATGTTGCCAGATGAAGCTAGATAGAGGAGGCTTGCCCACCCAAGCTGCCTAGGGACAATGTGAAGAGGTAGCCATGACAGGTCCAAACTCAATGACTCCACATGCAGCCAGAAAAGAGGAGTCAGATACACTTTTCAAAATTTTACTAAGTGTGCCAGCCAGTTAGAATGACTACGTTCTTGCACTTGGTTAAAAGAATTGAATTGTTAACCATCATTGCCCATGAAGGTGCCTTATACAATGCAGCCATTAACTTCACCAGCTAAAACTATACACACCTTCCTGCCCACCATATTGAGGGTTCAGTAGACTGTTATAGCACCTGAAAAATAGTCACTGCATGGCCAACTTTATAGGCCATAATTTTCCAGCATTTGTTCGGATTTGTATTTTTTTCATATCAGGCGACATCCTGCTGTATCTGTTTAAACATTCTCCCTAAAACAACCTTCTTATATTGTGAAGTCCAAAACTGTACAAAATATTCTAACTCAGGTCTTACTAAGATTTTAATTAGACTCATCGTTAGCAACCTTTTGACTCTTATATTCTATACGCCTTGTGATTAAAAACTAGATTTCCATCAGTTATATTTATGGACATGTCAACCTGGGGAGTTTTCTTTAATAACCTCTGAACCCAAATCCAAAGCTCTTCCATAATACCTAAACAAGCCTGTTTCAGTGGAAAGTTATGTGGTTACAGTGGACGTATGTTTACTTTAAAAGTTCTTAGAAAATGTTCTTTTTTAGAACTGGAAAATACATATTCTTTACCTGCATTGGTTTATTTATGTTGGGCCTAGTTGATTTACATTATCTTTATCTCAACAAAAAATGGTGAAGATATGGATTTAACTGTGTAGTCATGCATTATATTTTATACCAGTTTGACTTGGATAAACTCTGATTAAGACAATATCAGGGGGGGAGAGTATCAGTGTGAGCTAAAAACTGAGAATATAGATTAAACCCAGCAGATACCTTTATGAATTTCCTTCTAGCAGTATTAGCTATATTAGCTAAAATTTGAACATTTACTCATGTCTATCAATGTAAATCTCACCTACAGTTCTGGCAGATGTTAGCAGTAATCTGGGGAAGTTTTTGCCCATCATTGCAGGGAGTCAGAAATTAGTGTTATGCTGATGAAGGAAGAATTGATGATCTGAGGTCTTGGATAGGTACAGTATGAATGACATAACTTTTCCATATACATATCATACACATCTACAGCAATATTTGTTTCACTTTTTGTAAGTTTTGTGCTCATAACGTTGAAGGACATTAGTATTGCTCAGACTGATCCGCGAGGTGTTATCCTCAAGCACTTCCAGGTCAGCTTTGACTGAGTAAAGTCTCATTTTCCTCAGTGATCCACCTCAGAGCTAATTCAAAATAACTGTCCATACTGCTTCATTGTGACATGTTTCCTTTTCTTGCAGCAGACATGGTGTGGCCTCAGGTTGTGAATTTAATGCCAATTAGTGGCTAATTAGGGCAGTTTTGTACAGCGGACCCGTTCCCATTAGGAACTGATTTGAACCAGCGTTAGAAGCATCTGTTTTTGCACATGTGTGTGGACACACGTGTTTTTGCTATATGACTGTACTATGTTTATCTGCAGTAAAAACTTTATTTCCGCTGGGTTTTTATTTGATGATAGGGCCAGTTCTGATCTGTTATTTTCTTCGTTCACACTTGATCAGGATATTAATAAGCTGGATGACCTGGTGACAGGCAGGCCACCTCTGTTCAGCAGCTCTGCATTACAATAACTCCTTTGCTCCTCATTAGACTCTCAGGATATTAATACTAAGAATCGGCTCACAGACTGAACAGATTGGGGAACAGATTGCTTGGACGAATCATTTGCGCTTTTGTTTCAGATTGTAAGAAGTAATGAGTGAACATAAATTTGTACCCTCCTTTGGTTTTCTTTTATGTTAACCCATTCCCTTCTAAATGCTTCATTTAACAATGATAGAAAGACACGTGCAGCATATGACGGTTAAAAGCAGTCAATCCATTTACATCTGGTGCTGCATACCTTGTCTTGGGGCCAACTGCTATCGCCTGTGTTGATGGACACAATAGAGTGGGTAGACTGTACATCTACCAGGGCACACACTTTGATATATGAGAGTAGGAGTGCAAATGAGTTGATGGTTATTTGTCTCCCATACTGCGAATGGGTAGGGCAACATGTATAATGTGTCCATGATACTAGTCTGCAGTATATACTTAAGCGGCTCACTGACTATATTCTGTTAAGTGCATAACAGAAAGGTAATGATTAATTCCCATGGTGATCAAGCATTCAATGTCATTTACACTGATTGGGTGATAATTGCACAGAACAATAAAAATAAAAAGGATATTGCATTTGAAGATACATTCATTGAGCTTGACTCTTGTGGAACTTGGAGCTCTGCATCCAAGTCCTCAGGGCTTGACTTCTGGCACTGACCTCCAAGGCTACCTGCTCCCATCTCCTTTATATAGTGTGTCTGGAGAATCATCTTCACTTCTGTGGATACAGGACAACTCCTTCTTTACCAAGAAACCCAGTACAGCATCTGAAAATCTTGGAGCCCACTCGCTGTCCTGTTGTGACAATTCTCACTCTTTAGGTTCTCTTCAACTGTGACTCCCAGAATCTTGACTGGCCAGAACGCACCTCCCCTTAAGGAGGTGCAGATTAACTTTAAGCAGTGCAGACTAGCTTTAAGTGGTACTAGCCACTCAGGACATTGGCCCTCTGCTGATGTGTCCAGTCAATGAAAAGCAAAGTTAGTGCACTGCCCTGCATTGGAACAAATGGGAATGGATTAATCGCATCGTGATCCCTGCACCCATTTTTGGGGTTATCCAATTCTAGTATCAATGGGTGGCATTTCCTGCCCCCACCCGCTACTGCCGGGGTCATCCAGTCCCGCTGGAAGTCAATGGACTTTTGGCTAGGCCGCTGCATCTCCCGCGGTGGGGGGAAGGGGGGGCACTATGACGGGGCCAGAAAATCCCGGCCAATGTTTCACAAAAATGGCACTTGGTGTGCACAAAGGTGCATCCCTTTCCACCTCTTCATCAATTTGACTGGCAGATGCTGGGATGGTTCTTCTTTTTAATTTACCACAGGGTCTTCACTTTAGAACTCAAATCTCTTAGATATATAGATTTATCCAGCTGCTCTATTTTTATGGTAATCTTAGGAGTTTCCAGTCTACTGGACACATCTAAGACTTTTGACTAATTGCATTTATATTTAAGCAAATCCGCTTGCTTGCTTTGCAGATTGTAATAGCACCTGGAGGTCATCTGTATCTTCAGCAAAAACATTAATATTAATATTCTTAGGTTGTTTACAGAAAGTATTTTTAAAATTTTACCCCCATGTTTATTTTGTTTCACAAGATCTTGATATAACATTGTAGAGTATTGGAGCCAGCATACTGCTTTGTCTAATTTTTAATCTATTTTAAACCCAGAATTGTTGCAGAATTTGATTATTGTGTGAACTCTCTAGGCTTTTCGCACATTTTCTCAAACTGTCTGCAGCCTTATAGTCCTGCTCATAATCTGTTTCTATCAGTGCTGCTGGAAGTTTGTCTGATCTGAGAAAAACTATGGTAGAGGGATTTGTCCTCTTCATAATATCTTCAGATCACTGCCTAAGGGTGAAAAATGATTTACTGTGTGCCCTTCCGCCCATTGTGTCCAAGCCCATACCTAAAAATCCATCAGCTTTATTAGTAATTCTGTTGGCCAAGAAAGTCATTCATGCTTTATTAGGGATGGGCAGAAGGTTAATTCTACAATAGATGTTGAACTGATTTCTCTCCCACTCTTTGAAGCCTTTCCCAGTGTTCCATATTTTGTTGCACAGTAGTGGAATATTTAAAGATTCATTTCTGCCTGTTAACTATATAGAATCACAGAATTGTTACAGCGCAGAAGGAGGCTGTTTAGCCCATTGTGTCTGCACCAGCTCTCTGAATGAGCAATTCACTTAGTGCCAAGCTCCCGCCTTCTCCCAGCAACCCGGCACACTCTTCCTTTTCAGATACCAGTCTCATTCCCTTTTGAATGTTCCAATTGAACCTGTCTCCACCAGAATTTCAGGAAGTGCATTCCGGACCTTAACCACTCGCCATGTGAAAACATTTTCTCTCATATCGTTCTTGCTTCTTTTGCCAATTACTTCAAATTTGTGCCCCCTCATTCCTGATCCTTTCATGAGTGGTAACAGTTTCTCTCTGTCTACTCTGCCCTGACCTCTCATAGAGAACATAAACTGCAATAACTTGTGTTTACCAAGTGGCCATTAATTAAAAAAAAGTTCAGGCTACTTCGGAAATAGAGAGAGTAGGTAATGAGTATGAAAGAGTTCAGGTTAAGTCAGGAAGAGAACGCACAGACAGCTAAAGAGGCTTTTGAAGGGAATGGGAATGTTGAGATGCCTAGAAGTAAATCCTAGGAACTAAGATTTTTCCTTCATAATATACTGACTGTGAACATTTTGGAAGTGATCATTAATGGGATTTCATGAAATTCTGGCTCATACAACTTGCAACACAGGAGAAATGCACAAGTCTCTCCTGTAATGCAAGTCCAACTTACAGCCTGTAAATGAACATAAGCATTTCTCAGCAGTATTCAGCTTTGATACCAGCCTTCCACTTCCCATTGCTTGTCTGACACTGGGTTACAGTTGGAACTCACAACAGATGTACCAATTAATATATTTCCTCAGTGTTTGATAATAGGATATGAAGCTCTGTGATGTGAAAGACTTTGATGTTGCTGAAGAAAAAGAAAAGGAGCTTTTTGGCTGCAATCCAACTTGAAGAAACCTTCAGAGTGTTGAAAAAATGAAAATTAGTTCTAATATCAGAAACAGAGTTAAGAAGACAATTACTTTTGTCAGCAGATTTACAAATGAAAAGGAATTAAAATGAAAGGCGACCAGTAGTTACACAAACACCAACATATACTTCCCAGCATTTAAACGCCTAATTTGGCTAACCACTCTATCAGCTGGTATAAAGTAGAAGCACTCATATTGTCATGACCTGTCAGATTGTTAGCCAGTCTGCAAATCTTTCCCCTACACCACTCTATTCTCCAAAGTAAAGGGTGAGAAGCTATAAAATTAACATGTGAAAACCCCATGAAAGGATTCTCACCTTCCATGAGGAGAATCATCCATACACGCGGATCCAGGGACCTCTACACCTCTACTGACAGTCACAGGCGTTGATGGGATTAATGGCTGAAGGCAGGAAATTGGAGATGCTTATCTGCACACCCCTCCCTGCTGGTATTTACATAAAATGGGCTGAGGAAAAGCAGCTGAGAGCGTTCCCAGTATGGGAGTTGGAGGAGGTCTTAAATTCAGCATGGAGGGCTAGCGTCCTGGTCTGTGGTTAGGAGACCACCTCGAAGCAGCTTCTATGCTTCTTAAGGCATGGAGTGGGGGGGGGGGGGTGGGTGGTGGTGGATGGGAGTGGGATGGGAGGGGAGTGTTGGGTGTGGGCTTATTAGAAAATTTCACTGATAAATGGCCTTAATTGGTTTTTTAATTACCTTAACAAGCTACCTGTCGCGTGTGGGTGGGTAGCTATTCTGCGTCCCTTCCAGCCTTCCTGAAAATGGCTCTGAGACAGGATGGAGCTGGCAAGCTGCCATGTCAGCTGGCAGTGTGAAACTACAGGCCTGCCAGCCCGGGTTCCATCCCCATCAACCTAGGAAAATACTGGCTCAAATGATACAGTACCTGTGATGTACCATGGCTCTAGAAACACAGGACTTCCTCTTCGCTCTTTGCTTAGGTTGTTCAGTGGATGACTCCTCTTCTGTGTGTTATGGACAGGAGAAGAGTTAATTTAAACAGCACTAATTTCTCCTCTCCCCACTCGTCCATAAACAGAATGGTGTTTTGATTTGTTTCCCTCTTTATAAGTGGTGGCATATTTCCCAACCCCTCGGTTTTTGTGTGATCCAATTTTCTATTAATAACCCCACAGAAAACTCAAGATAGGAGGAACAAAAAACGCATTAGTTTTTTGCACACATTCAAAGCATGAAAAGAGGGGGCACAATGTTGCTGCCACACTCAGACAGTAAAGAGAGGGATAGAAAAAATGAGGTTTACAGTGCAGAGACCACAGAGAAAATAGATATTGGTTCACCTGAGTCCCAGATCAAAGTTCAAACAAGTATTCGTTCATGGAGGTCGGCAGGTTGAAAACCGATGTTGTAGAATTTACTTATCTAATGGTGTGGACTTCACATGATGAGATAGGCACATGGACATAAATCAGTCGTGCAGGCGATGGTACAGAAATTCCAGCAGAAGCTGGGTTGACTGGGCCAGGTTTTCAACCTGGGTGGAGCTCCTTTGTTGTAACTACTAGTCATATGTTAAGCAGCAGACTGAGCTATGCATTCAGCAAGGCAATATTACTTATTCCATAAGCTAGAGGCTCATGTCACATGCCTCCCATCTCTCCACCATCTTTGACAAAGGATGCGTATCCGTTGACTGGATTCCAATGACTGTTAAATGTCTCTGCCATTAGGAGTTGAAAGGGAGGTTGTGGGGCCTTTGTCTTAGCAGATGATCCATCTCCTTCGGCCAGCCTGGGTTGTTAAATGTAGATGGCCTTTGTATAGCTCTCTTTGAAGTTGGGCTGTACAGCCTGCAAGGGGGTCATTAGTGGCTCCTCAGAAATAACGAGGTATGAGTTTTCCAAAAACTATCAAGTGGTTTCTTTTGTTTAGAGGACACAGACAGGCATAGATTCAACCAATTTAAAGATGTTTGTTTAATTTTAAAAATTTAGAAAAAGCAATGAGCATGCCTTTATATATTTTATAAAAATATAAGGTGCGAGGTCTAGGTCCTTCACATGTGATTTCAACATAGACCTGAAATCCTTTGGTCTTCTCTCTTCTGACTACGCTACCCTCCAAGTTTCATTCAGTCTCATCCTTTATATAAACTGTCCTACCTCCACAGCCACCCAGTTAACCTAGCCATCTCACATGACCTTTCCTTCTTTTCAGCCTTGAATGCCAATCTCTTGGCACTTCCTTTTCTTCTTTATCACCCTTTCACAAACTCCACAACCATAGTTCCCACCCTTAGAGAAACCTCTGCTTAGCTCCCTTACCAATTCACAAACCTAATTTCCTAATTCCCTCCCCTCTGTCTTTGGGCAACATATTTTGCCATTGCTGACCTTTTTATTTTTTCATGGACGTGGTCATTGCTACCAGGTTCAGCATTCGTTGCCCACCCCTAATTGTCCGACCTCCCAATTTATTCAGTAAAATCCCAAAAAACAACAAACAAATTAGTTACTCTTTAATGTCTTCTTACTGGCATTTGTTAAGGGAGCAATGTTGGTCAGTGCACTTGGGGAACACCCTTTTCTTTTTCCAACAGCATTGCTAAGATCCATTAGAGCTACTGGCAGAAGAAAATAGAGCAATTATTTAAAAGGAAAGAAGATTTATGAAGGTCAAGAGAGATAATATAGCGTAGATTCCACACGTATGCTCTACCTTATCACCATTAGTTTCCCAATCCTTCCATGGCCTTGCCTCACCCTATCTCTGTAATCTTCTGTTCCACAATCATCTAAGATATCTACACACCTCTAATTCTGTCCTCCTGAGCATCCTCAATTTTAATTACTTCGCCATTGGTCAACGTGCTTTTAGTTGCCTTGGTCCTAAGCCCCAAAATTCCCTTTCTAAATCTCTCCGTCTGTATGTCTTATTTTCTTCCTTCAAGACACTCCTTAAGACCTACCTCTTTGACCAAGCTTTTGGTCATCTGTCCTAATAACGTCTTATGTGCCTCAGTGATATATTTTGTTTCATAATATCTCTGTAAAGCTCATTGGGATGTTTTATTATGTTAAATACAAGCTGTTGTTTTTTTTTTGTAACAGTGGCATTCAACTTGGAAAAGTACAGTTCATGTCTTACAAAGTTTTCAGTTGATATAGTAAGATTAGAGGTAGGAATCATATTCATACTTAATTGAATGAAATTAATGCAAAAGAGACGTGGGGGTTATTTTGGTGAAAGGTTGAAAACAGGTGTTAATTAGACACACCTGTTTGAACGTCTGGATTTTGAACACAATTTTGTGCATAATTTCTGATTACCATTATTTGAATTTGTCTGCAGGCGCTAAAACAGACACCTGCAGGTTTAGCACTCCAGGGCTGATTAGAAGTATTTTTCGTGGAGCCGTGTATGTGGATTCCACGCACCCACTTCCTCGGAAGCTGGAGAGTGCTCTGGGTGACATACTATGTCAGTTTCAGGATGGATCAGGGACTGAGGGGGAGAGTGGACAGATTCTCAGATGTGTCACTAGAAATTCCAGTAGAGGGGGCCCAGAGGAGAGGGAATGGCCTATAGCAGCTAGGAGTGAAGGACACCACCTCGCCCTCCTTGCTGTCCTTACTCTCCTGTCCCTCTCTCCTGCAGTAGCTGTTGCTGATCTGCCAGCCTGCTATATTTTTGGGGTTTTCAGATAACTAAGACTTCCCGAGAGTACAGGGTGCAATTGACTGCAAACATGTGGCTTTGAGAGCTCCATGGCAGCAGCCCCTGATGTTCATCAACAGGAAAGGGTTCCACTCCCTGAACATTCAACTGATGTGCGATCTTCAGAAGCACATTGTGCATGTTTGCGCCAGATACCCTGGGAGTTGCCATGACTCATACATTCTCTTCCAGGTGCCTCATATATTCGAAGGGCCTCAGTGAATACAGGGCTGGCTGCTTGGGGATAAGGGGTACCTGCCCCAACAATAGCTCATGACATCCATGCTTCATCCTCTGAGTCACTCAGAGCAGACACACAAGGCGCATAAGACAAGACGATACATCATTGAGCAAACCATTGGCATCCTGAAGATGTGCTTTTGATGCTTGGACCGCTCAAGTGGGGCTCTTCAGTACTCCCCAGAGAGGGTGTCCTGCATCATTGTGGTGTGCTGAGTCCTTCACAGCTTCGTGCTTCAAAGGGTGGAATCCCTTGCCAGATAAGGCGGCTGAGTGATCCTCGAACGATGAAATGCAGGATGGGCAGTATCCTGAAGAGGGAAATGAGGATTAGCTCCCACATGAGGATGCCCTCAAAGAAGTACGACGTGGAAGACATGCCCGTGATATTATGACAGCCACAAAATTCCAGGAGGAGTAAGGTACCTGCATCGGTTCACATCCACATTACTTCCATCCCCTGCTGTCTGTGGACTGAAAAGCCTTTGCAACCAGTGACATCGAGCATTCAGCCTTACATCACAGTCAGAGGGGATTGGGATTGGCTGGACACTCTCACAGTCACCTGGGTGGATGGCCCCAGGGTGTCCAGCTGGTGGTTCTCCTCCCTGTGGGTGCCCGAGGACACCCACCTGACTCCCTGAGGAGAAGGGGCACCTGGAGGAAGGTCAAGATGTCCCACCCCCTCTCGCCTAGCCACTGATTGGTCCCACCAATGCCTATAGCGATGGAATACAGGTCTACGTGCAAATCCGGCAGGATCTGCGAGACCAAGGGCTCCAAGGCAGTCACCACCCTTCCAATGGTGACCTCGAGGCATTCACATGTCGGAGCCACAATATCAGACAGAATGCAGACAGACTCCTCCGTTCTTTGCTCTAGTCTGCTGACTGTCTCTCGCAACTCTACCTGTTTTTCCGCCGCCTGTAATTGCATCTCCAGCATGTTTGACAGGGTCATTTCCAGAAGCACATCATCCAATTCAGACTCAGCGGGTGCCTGTTCTCCAGCAGTCCTCCGAGTGCCGGAGACCTGGGCTGTCACTGCTTCTGACTGCTGTGGAGACGAGTCAGTGAGGTGTTCCCAGAATGTGACGCCAAGCATACTTTATAACTAGGATCCACCGAGATGTATGTCTCTGAGCTGGTGAAGGGTGCAGGTGAGTTCAGTGATGGGTCTTCCTCGAATGGATCCTCAACTTCCTTGTCTGAGGTGGCCTGGGGGCTTGGGCTTATGTTGAGCCTTGGTGTGTGTGTGGGCCTGTTGCTGCCTGCAAGAGACGGCACATAGATTTAGTTCAGAAACAGACTGAATACAACATTGCAAGTCACTCACTGAGAATGTCAGGGTATGATGAACTCGTGGAAGGCCCATCCATACTGGCTTGCTGGAAGAGGCCAATCTCACCTTCCCCACAGGAGTGGTCCCTGTTCTCCCTTGCCAACTTGGTGGCATCCTCCTCGAACTTAGTCAAGTCCACTATATCTGCCCTCCCTCTTGGGTCTGGGACCTCTCCCTCCTATTGTGGGAAAGCTTTGCCTGGATGAAGGCAGGTAGATGGAATGTGATGAGAAGGGATGGAGGAGAGGTTGGGATGCAAACATGTCTACTGTGTGTGGTGAGCCCTCCCGGGGAAGGTGGTGAGGGTGGACTTTTTGCAGCATGATAGATGAGATGCTGGGGGTGTTGAAGTGTCCATGAGGCAATCAGTGGTGATGTGTCCCCTACTAATTTTGTGTGAGATCCCTGAGCAGTGTAACCCTTTGAGCACATGCTGCTACAATGAGAGTGTGAGATTGGAGTGTGGAGAAGGTTGACTTACCCTGGCGGAGCAGATGAGATCATTCATCCACTTCCTTCCTGTTTCGAGGGCAATGGCCTGATGCACTCACCACCCTCGAAATGGCCTTCCAGGCCAGCAAGGTGAGGCTGGTGGGCTTCCTGAAGCCATCCCTGGGGTAGAGGATATCACTGTGTTGCTGCACACCATTTATCAGAGCCTCCAGATAGTCATGGCAAAACCGGGGAGCAGCTCTCTCCTTTGCCACTGCCTTTTCCACATGTCTTCTTCTGAAAACTCGGCTGCAAAGAGTGAGGGTGGCATTTCAATATGGCGCTTGGACCTTTGAGCCTATTGGGTGATGGCAGGACGGATTAATCAGTTCCCGACCCACCACATGATTCAGAGAGAAACTCGCCTGTGCATAACTGATGAGCAAACAAGTACGAAACTGCACTCACTTTCCAGCCATGCTGCCCAGCGGGAAATGGGCAATGGAACCCACCTGCCACCACACTTAGTTTCAAAACCGGAAAATTCCACTCAACATGTTCCAAAAGTCCTTTTAAACCCCCAGCAGCAAGTGAGCAGTGAAAACTGAGCATGTCTTTAAGTAGCACTCAATCCTCAACAATGTCTTGTTTACTCCTAGTCAGCTGGTTACTGTTTGGAGAGAACGGTAGTTGAAGCACTAGTCACCAAATGTTTTGAATCTTCATTAACAAATGCTAGCAGGCAATTTAATGGGTAGTGCGCCCCTTGACAATCCTCTGGGCAGCCTTTCCGAGCACATGCTTCAGCTCCTTTACCAAGACGGTGTCTTGTGTTAAACATGGGCAAAACTAGCTTTGCAGTTCAAAACCCCATCCTGGTCACCTCAGAGGCCCTTTAGCAGCAAGGCAAGAATTTTCCCGTTGGCGAGTGGGGGTGAGCCCTGCATGTAAAATGACGCCCGGTAACATCGGGCGAGCGTCCAGACATCGCAATAAAAGCAAAATACTGCGGACGCTGGAAATCTGAAACAAAAACAAAAATAGCTGGAAAAACTCAGCAGGTCTGACAGCATCTGCAGAGAGGAACAGTTAACGTTTATCAGAAGAGTCATCCGGATTCGAAATGTTAACTGTGTTCCTCTCCACAGACGCTGTCAGACCTGCTGAGTTTTTCCAGACATCACGATATTTGGTAAGGCGGGCGCACTATAAGTTTGGATGCACGCCCGCCATCAATTAACGGGCCAGTTAAGGCCCTTGAGGCAGCAATTGAATTCGATTTTTCGCAGCCCGTGTGATCTTCAGGACATCGCATGGGTGCAACAGGCAGGCGGGTAGGAGACATTTGTATAAACCTCATCCACGGGCGGGATAAGAGGGGTGAGTGGGGTCACGAATGTGATGTTTGAAGTATTTAAGTGTGAAAGTTATTTATATGTGCCTGAGTGAGCTGGAAGACTTCAAAACTAATATCAGCTGCTCAGACAGGGGTAAAAGCCTTGGTCAGGACTCTACAGTAAAGATCATTTCTGGGGCCTGCAGCTTTCAGGAAGCCTTCCCTTAACCTGGGAATGGGAGTTGTGCTCTCCACTGGAGGCACCTCCTCTGAGGAGGAAAGGGGAGGCCAGAAGGGGGAGGAGGCCAGGAGTCCACATTCAGTCTCCAGGGGAGCCACCTTTGGGAGGACAGGCACAGGCACAGGCACAAGGGGCGCAGGGCCAAGAGGAAGTGCGAGGCAGAAGGGGCCGCAGGAGACGTCACTATCCTGCTACCAGGGTATACAGAGGGCAAAGCAGCTACCTCAATATGTCTGAGGTGCAGTGCCGAAGGAGGCTCCGTCTCTCAAGGGAGACAGTCACCTCCATCTGTCAGGTGATAGGGCCTGAGATCTCCGCAAACTGTGTGGGTGGACACCCCATGCCAGGGGCTCTAAAGGTCACAGCTGCCCTCAACTTCTATGCTTCTTGCTCCTTCCAGGGGTCGGCGGGTGATCTTTGCGGAGTCTCCCAATCAGTTGTCCACACTTGTGTCAAGCAGGTCACAGACGCTCTGTTCAGGCATGCATTGACTTTCATCCACTGCCACTGGGACGATGCCAGTGAGGCACAGCGAGCCAGAGGCTTTGCGGCCATTGCTGGCTTCCCCCGCGTCCAGGGTGCAATAGGCTGTACACATGTGGGCATCAAGGCACCAGCAGGTGAGCCTGGCGCCTTCATCAACAGGAAGGGATTCCACTCCATGAACGTGCAGATAGTGTGTGATCACAGGATGCTGATTCTACAAGTCTGTGCAAGGTACCCAGGCAGCTCCCACGATGCCTACATCCTCAGACACTCCCAGGTGCCAGGGCTCTTCAGTGCTCCAGCCCGGCTGGATGGATGGCTGCTGGGTGACAAGGGCTATCCCTTCAGAAGGTGGCTCATGGCCCCTCTCCGCCATCCAAGAACAGAAGCTGAGCAGTGGTACAATAGGAGCCATGCCTCCACAAGGAGAACCGTCACGGAGACAGAGAACCATCAGCCTTCTCAAGATGCAATTCCGATGCCTGGACCATTCAGGGGGCGCACTGCAATACCCCCGTATCGTGTGTCGCCGTTAGTGGTTGTATGCTGCACTCTCCACAATCTGGCACTGGAAAGGGGCGATGCAGTGCACAAGGAAGACATAGACGCAAATACTCTGGCTGCACACGATGAGTCCAGCAGTGAGTCCAAGGATGAGCATGCACAGGAGCACACTGAGGGGTTAAACGCTGACCTGGGCATCCTCCAGGGAGGCAGGGACACCCGGGAGGCTTTAATCCAAAGAACCTTCAGCTTGCTCACCACAGATGGACCTTCAACACACACCAGGGCTGCAGGCTCCACACTCGAGACCTGAGTGCTAAATCAGCCTGGACACTAACATTAACCATGGCCCTTGTCAATAAAGCTCAATGTTAAACACCTCACTCATAACATCATGGCTTCCCATCCACTTGCAGAAGTAAGGAATCACCCTGAGACATGGCAACATGTCAAAATTTGTTGAGTGAACAAATGTAACTTCATAAAGCAAAAACAAAAACGGTGTTGGACGTCACACCAAGTCTTCCATAAAGTACCATGGGTCAAAATAAAAGCACCGGTGAGAAACCCGTGGTGTGCCTAAGGTGCCTTAAATTTATGCTTAAAATTGCTATGTCTAGGTGCTGTCCCCTTTCTGGCACTGGCATCTGAGACAGCCTGCTCACTGTGCTGTCCTGTTGGCCTCAATGACCTTGGTGGACGCTCTGTGGCCCGTGGAGCATTTGATGGCCCCGCCTGGGAGGGAGCAGCCAGTTCCACAATTGGCTTCTCCAAAGTCGCTGCAACCTCCTCTGATGCCACAGTCACTGGCAGAGGGGTGGAAGAGTTGCTGCCCTCATCTAGGGTGCTCTGAGAGGAGCCTGCAGAGATGACAGGCAGCTGCTGCGCTGACGTGAGGTCACTTTAGACATCCCTGCTCACCGTAGCTGGATGGGCACCAAGCTGGGATACTTGGTGCCCAAACCATCTCCCACACTGGCACTGGCCAGCTATGGCCAATGCCGCTGTGAGGGCTTGCAGGTCGGAGCGCAACCCCAGGAGGAACTGATTGTTCTCCTGGAGGAGCCTCTCCATGAGATTCGCCAATGTCTCCATGGAGGAAGTATGGCGCTCAGCCATGAGGCGCATTCTCTACGTGGACTCCTCCAGGACGAGCACCATGCCACACATAGCCTCATGTCTCTCCGCCAGATCGTTCCACATACCCTGCTGCAATTGCAGTGTATGCTGCCTCACGGACGACTCTAGAGGCACATCATCAGCCACCAACCAAGCATGTACCTGGTCCCCAGCAATCCTCCGACTGTTGACACCATGGGCACTCTCTGTCTCTGCCGCACCTCAAGCGAGTGTGAAGTGCCCTCAGTATCATGCCCCAGGCCAAAGATCTAATTCCCACCGAGGAGCTAGTACCTGCGCTGGTGCCTACCTGGCTGAGATGGTGTGATGCTGGTGAGTGCATTTGCTCGGGGCTTCAGGGATGAGAGGTGGGCCCTCTGCCTCCTCCTCCTGGCCCTGTTCCAGTGATGCTGAAAGGAAGAAAAAGGACATTTGATTAGTTACAGTACAGACAATGTTAATGTGCATTCTGCTCCCCCAGATCATTATGCGCTCATCCTTCCATAATCAATGGTAAACCCATGTTGCTAACTTCAATCAGTGAGCATTCAGCAGTGCCATGGCTTCTGTGATGCACATGGTAACCTGAGTGCTCGCCAAACATACCTCCCTGTGGCACCCCAGCCTCACCGCCACCGGTGGACCTGGGGGCATGGCGCCTCTCCAGGTCCTTGGCCTGCTGCTTGAAAGCCAATAGGATAGCCAACTGGGCCTCCCTCCGCCAGTCCGGATTCGTTCAGACGCATTGTGTGCAGTCTTTTCCTGTAAAGGAGAGAGGAGCATTGATTAGTCCAGCCTGAATTCCCATCACATCCCAGCCAACCCAGCCAGAGTGGGACATTGCAGGTCTCCAGTTCTTCATCACCTCGCAGCTGCTGCACACTCACCCAAACAAGGCTGACCCCCCACCCCCCCACCCACCACTGCGCCCCCACCCACTCCCGACTCCCATTGCCCAAATGCTGCCTCCTTCACGTGTGGCACCACAAGGTGTCACTTTGCTAAGCAAGGAGGCACAAGCATGTGGAGCGCAACCACCAGCAGATGCATTGGTGCCCCACCAGCTGGAAGCTCCCCTCCCAGCATGTTAGCACCCTGACTCCCTGACTTCAACATGCTTCTCAATTCCAGCACTCTGTCTAGGTGCAGACACTTGACTTTCAAACTCATTCTATACTCTGGGTGTTAGTATCACACATGCTGCAGATGCAGGACACATCCTAGCTCAACCCTCTCAGGGCGACCTGGGCAAACTTTGCTATCACATCTAGCGAGGGATACATGCTGTGAGGGATTCAATGACAATACTGTACTCAGAGTTGGCAGGGGTTGTGGGGATGGTGGGGGTGATGGTTTTGGGGACAGGGTGACGACTACATTAAGTGACTCGAAGCAACATTGTACTCACCCTTCCCAAGCGCAGGTGATCATTGAACCTTTGCGGCACTGGAGCCATGTGTGCCGCATCACATCATGGGAGCCAACGCTCTCAGCCACCTCCTCCCTCACATGTTTGGTCAGTTGGGGGGGCCTCCGCCTCCTGTCCCTTGGAAGGAGGACCTCCTGCCGTGCTGCCACTTCCTCCAGGAGGGCAGCTAGGCACTCATCTGAATAACGAGGGGCACACTGCCCCGCTGGCAAACCCTCCGGCCTGGCCTGCCCCTCTGGCAAACCCTCCGGCCTGGCCTGCCCCGATGGCCTACCCTCCGGCCTGGCCTGCCCTGCTGGCAAACCCTCCGGCCTGGCCTGCCCTGATGGCCTACCCTGCGGCCTGGCCTGCCCCGATGGCCTACCCTCTGGACTTGCATCACCAGTATTGCCCCTCTGCTGAGCCCTTTTCCCAGCCATTGTGAGCAGCCTTTCCAAGGCTGCCAGGCCTTCATTTATACAGGCCGCCGGGTCGCCATTGGACCTAGCGGTCTGGGCACGCCCGCCACCACCTGCCCACTCCAGCTATGTACGGAAGTTGTGAACTATGCAGGGCGGGCCTTAATTGGCCCGCCCGCGTAAAATGGCAGCACGGACCTGACCACTGACAGCAATCGGTTCTGCACAACGCGCCCACTGCCAACTGGTCTGCCTGACATGGGGAAAGTTCTCTCCCAAAAGTATCCAGGGAAAATTGCCTTTATATAACCTATTTGATGCATTGTTGCCCCTGGAAATTACATTTTAATTTGAGTTGATAGCCTTCCTTTAATTGGGGCACTTACTTGGCCGTGGGTTTCAAAAAGAGGTATAACCTCTTTGATTTGGGTAGTGGTTTCACTGCCGGATACACTTCAGTTAGTTGTCAGCAACCTTTCACTTTCAGTTCATCGGTGGCCATATTTTCTTGTATCTTGCAGGTGGCTATATAGGTACATGATACATCTCATGCTTCCACCAACTTGTACCACCAAATTTGCTGTTTGATAACACTAGGTACCTCCAAGTGTATCTTAATATTCAGAAACAGATGCTGTCCCTGAGTCCCTCTTGAGTCGGTGAATTGAAGCTTGAAACAGTGACTGAGGGCTGAATCTTCTGGTTGGTTTGGGGGGAGAATTTCCGAACACGCTGACACGTAAAATGATGCTCGATGATGTCGGGCGTGCGTCCCAATGTCATCATGCCTCATTTCACTATTTCGTTCAGCAGGCGCACTCTGGAGGCGGCTGCGTACCCACTGAAACGTGAACGGCCTATTAAGGCCATTAAAAAAGTAATTAACCGAGTTAAGAACATTGCCTGTCCAACCTTAAGGTTGGCGGGCAGGCTAAGAGCCCAAGTGACCTCCGCATTTTTTCAGGAAACCTCATCCACGGGCGGTTTCCTGAAGGTTTCATAAAATAATTAAATAAAATTTCCAAACTTCACAAACGTGTCCCAGCTCATGTGACATGAGGGGACATGTTTAAATACATTTTTAAATTTATTTATTAAAATGTTTTATAATCTATTCGATCTCCCCGAGGCAGCTCCATACCTCAGGAAGATTGCTGCGCTCTTTCCCACGCATGCAGCCAGCCGCGCGTTACGCTGAGTGGGCCTTAATTGGCCTGTCCGTGTAAAATGGTGGCACGCAGCCGATCGCGGGCGGTGATCAGCTCCGTGCCCACCCCTGCCCGTACCCGCCCAGCCCGCCCGCCATAGGAACAATTCTCCGCTGGAAAATTGCATCATGTGGGTGGGCATAATGCATATGCATGAATTGGCCGAGAAAGCCGGAAAGCATTCTTTAAACAAGGCACAGGTGTCCATGGCTTGTGACATTGGTGCCTTTGTCTCCCAATCCTCCCTCCCATACACACTCCATTCCTATCTGCAAACTAAAGTTGGGGCCGCCCTTTCTACATTGTAAAATCTTGTTTCTCTTGAATTTTTTTCTGTTTTCCTTTCCTAAGAACCTTTTAAATACAAAAGCAAACGCCTTTCCATTAAGTACCCTTCTTTCAATTGCCAAAATTAAAGCATTACTTCAGGCAATCGGACCAATCAGCAGTCTCCATCTGGATTAAGCTACAAAGTAAGCCTGCGCAGGCACATCAATATTAACAAAAAGTTCATAAGACACATGTTATTCTTACTTAAGTGAGCTTGGGTATTTCCACTTGTTTTCAAAAGTGAGCAAGAGCAGGCTTTTTATTTGAAGAATCTTTTGTTTAGAGGTATCTTTTAGGATCAGTGGTAAGATTTCACATAAATGGCACACCATGCATTGTACTATTAATTTCTAAAGATATTTTAGATATACTCTTAATTAAAAGCTAGCAAGCCATATGTTGATAAACTATTCCAAGTCCCATATGACAGACTGTGGGCAGAAAGGACACACCTTCCATTTCACATTGGGGAAAAACTTTGATCACCTAGTTCTGTGTCCTAATTTAAGATAACAACTTGCATTTATCTAGTGCTTTAAACAGAGGAGCTGCTTCACAGCGGGTCTGAGGTAAAAATTGCCTCCAGCTAAAGAGAGAGAAAGTGGAGGAAAGGTGACTAAAAAAATACTTGATCACAGAGGTGGGTTTTAAAGAGGGTCTTAAAGAAAGAGGGAGAGGAGCGGGTAGAGCAGTTTAAGGACAGACTTCCAGTGCATAGTGTTATGGCCACCAATGGTGGGCCGAAGAGACCAGAATCAGAAGAATAGGGTTGATGGGGTACAGGCTGCAGGGCTGGAGCAAGGTTACAGAGATAGAGAGGGCTGAGGTCATGGAGGGATTTAAAGAGAACAATAAGAATTTTAAATTCGGGCGAGGGACTGACTATTGAGTTGAGAAGTGATGGGCCATCAGGATACTGTAGGATAAGGTATGGACAGCAACATATTTGAAAAGCTGAAAATAATGGAGGATATGAGGCTGGCCAAGAAGGCATTGCAATAACTGACTCTAGTGGTGATGAAGGTATGGGTTTCACTGGAAGGCCGAGGTAGTTGGCAGAGGCTGCTGAAGATGTGAAGTTGGAGGGAGGCAATTTTTGCAACTTCAATTATATTTGGGTGTTGGAAGCTTAGTTCGGGGTCTAGAAGATATTAGGGTTAAAATGATCTGATTGAGCATGTAATAGTGGTTGGAAAACCATATGGCGCTGGTGGAGATGTGGCCTATTTTCTCACAGGAGCTAAAAATGATTGATTCAATTTCCCCAGTGTTTCCTTGGAGGAAATTGTGGTTCATTCAAAATTGGCTCTTGAACAAGCATTCTGACAGAAGGAAGTGAAGGGGCAAGAGGATGTGAAGGTTGGAATTGGTGGGGGAGGGGGTGTCAATCATGGGATGTGGGCTTCGCTGACTGGGCCAGCATTTATTGCCCATCCCTAATTGCCCTTGAGAAGGTGGTGGTGAGCTGCCTTCTTGAACTGCTGCAGCCCATGTGGTGTAGGTGCACCCACAGTGCTGTAAGGGAGGGAGTTCCAGGATTCTGACCTAGCGACAGTGAAGGAACAGCGATATATTTCCAAGTCAGGATGGTGAGTGGTTTGGAGGGGAACTTTCGGTGGGTGGTGGTGTTCCCATCTGTCTGCTGCCCTTGTCCTTCTAGATGGTAGTGATATTGGGTTTGGAAGGTGCTGTCTAAGGGACCTTGGTGAGTTCCTGCAGTACATCTTGTAGATGGGACACACTGCTGCCACTGTGCATCAGTGATGGAGGGTATTGGATGTCTGGTGGTGAGGGATCTGAGGCCCGAATGGAGGTTGGATGCCTGTTAATGGGGACTGGTGATTAATTGGAGAACTAGGGCTGAATTTTATGTGCACCCCCAGGTGGGCATGTTTCTCACAGGGGAGGCACATAAGATATGGTGGGCTCCCATCCCACCATCTTCCCACCCACCCCAGAGCTCACCCCCATAACAGTTGGAGCAGGAAACAAGAATTTCTGTGCTGTGGCCTGAGTAGAGCTTACCTGCACCAAGAACATGAACCCTGAAAGACAGTCAGGAGATCGACATGGAGTTTTCATCACGGTGCATTTTCAATTGCAGGAGTGTAGTTTCTAATATTATAGTATATATAATTTCTAATAATATAGTAGGTTTATAATTCCATTATAGTTTTGCTTCATAATTGGAAAGCTCTTTCCTTACTGTACACTAAAGAGAATCATGTGATTATATTACTCTGAAGTGAATTTTCCCTGCTGTACCTGAAGAGACTGAATTCAATCAATACTTTACTGTTTCACCATCCATGACATGAGACTCATTCTCTCCTTCGGACACTCTGGTGTCATTCATGTGTGGACCTTCAGGCACCACACATGTATTTGAAGTTCTTCTATCACAACTATACTATTTTGTCACTTCACAGAGGATGATTTTCATTTTACATCGCTCCTCAACACCTTTCATATGCTCTTTACTTGTGTCCAAATGTTATTTTCAATGTTTTCATTTTACTGAAGTCATATTTAAAATTGATGCCAAGGAATTAATAAGAATGCCGATAAACTGTACAAATTTTCCAATTTTTTAGGTTAAGCACATATTAATCTTGTGGAATGGAGTAAGTTGGCAGGCAAGTTTTTCAATTCATTCTTGAGATGTGGGCAAGTCCAGCATTTATCATCATTTATCATCCTCTCTGAGATGGTGATGGTGGGCCTTCTCCTTAAACTGCCGCAGCTCGTCTGGTGGAGGTGCTCCAACAAGGTTGTTAGGTAGAGAGTTCCATTTCCAGGATTTTGACCAAGTAACTTTGAAGGAATGGAGATATATGTCTGAGACAGGATGGTTTGTGACATGGAGAGGAGCTTAGCCATGGGTCTCAAGAGCAGAATTTTATGCTTGTTGGGCGGGGGGGAGCAGGAGTGGGCACGGGTGGGCACAGACCCGATCACTGCCCACGATCGGGTCTGCACTTCCATTTTACATAGGCGGGCCAATTAAGGCCTGCCCAGCGTGAATCGTGGCTCCTGAGGACAGCGGGAGTCAGCGGGCGGTGGCGGGACTGCAATGAGCACTGGGTCCAATGGCGACAGGGCAGCCTGTTTTAAAAAGCTGCTCAGCCTTTCAAAAGCTGTGATTCACGGTCAGTGGAAGGGCTGCCCAGAGCGCTGCTGGTGAGCAGACCAGGCAGGAGGGTAGGGCAGGGGGGCACTGTGCCCCTCGTTTTTTGGACGATTGCCTTGCTGCCCTCCTCAAGGGGATGACAGCGCAGTGGGAGGGCCTCATACCCGAGGATGGGAGGAGGAGGCCCCCCACATGACCACACGTGCCTGGGAGGAGGTGGCGGAGGTGGTGAGCTTCCACAATATGGTGCAGCGCACCTGGATCCAGTGTCGCAAGCGCTTCAATGACCTCTTGCGTTCAGAATGGGTGAGTACCATGTTGGCATTGGTTACTTAACCCAGCAGGTAGGCTTACCCCTCCCCCCCCCCCGGCCAAGCCTAAGTGTAGTGACTGTGTTGAATCATTGACGGGCATGTGTCCTTCGCTGAGTGGGCCAGCAGATATTGCCCATGCCGAGGTCACCCTGAGAGGGTGGTGAAGAGATGGGTTCTGCCCCTGCAGCATGTGGTCTGCTGAGACCCACATGACTGTTTTGAGGGCAACCTGGAGGAGCTGCACCCAGGCGCAGTGCTGGAACTCCAGGACATGTCAAAGTCAGGGTGATGACCTGCTGGGAGGGGAGCTTCAAGGTAGTGTGGCAACGATCGACCTGCTGCCCTCTGTGCTCCATGTGCTTGTGCCACCTTGCTATGGAAGGTTAGACCGTGCGGTGCCTAATGTGATGTAGGCAGCATTTGGCCAAGGGGGAGTGGGGGGGAACAGGCCTGGCATCTTTGTGTGAGTGTTTGGCAGCAGTGAGGTGAGAAGACACTGGAGCCCTGCAATGTCCCACTCTGGTTGGGATGGGCCGTCCGCGAAGAGAATCCAGGTACAAGTATCACTAGTCAATGCTCTTCTCTTCTTCTCAGGAGAAGAATGCACATAATGCCACTGAACGGGTGGGGACTGGCAGAGGGCCAGCTCAGGTGGCAATGCTTACCCTTAGATCTGGAGAGGCGCCATGCACCCAGTCCACCGGTGTCTGTGAGGCTGGGGTGCCATGGCCAGGTGTGTTTGCCCAGCAGTGAGGTCACCATTGTTCTCCCAACAGCCATGGCAGTGCTCAATGTTCAGTGATTGAAGTTTGCAACATGGCTTGGCCATTGCTTATGGAAGGATGAGCGCATAATGATCCGGGGGACAGGGATGCACTTTGTCATTGTCTCCACGTTAGCTGATCCAATGTCCTTGTCCTTCCTTTCAGTATCAGTGGAACAGGGCCGGGAGGAGGAGCAGCAGAGGTCCCCTCACAGCTGAGAGCTGTGAAGTCATGGACTCACCAGCATCACACTATCTCTGCCAGGCAGGCATCAGCGCAGATAATAGCACCTCAGTGGGAACTGGATCATTGGCTAGTGTCCCAGGCACAGCGGTGCGGGCACTTCACAGTCGCTGAAGGAGCTGGCAGAGACAGAGAGTGCCCATGGCGCCAGCAGTTGGAGGACTGCAGGGGACCAGGTACATACTAAGTTGGTGGCTGATGATGTGCCTCTGGAGTCGTCCACGATGCAGCAAGCACAGGAAATGCATCCGGGTGTGCGAGAGCATCTGGGGAAGATACATGAGGCTATGCGAAGGTCTTGGTGTCCATGGTGGAGGAGTCAATGCGGACTATTGCTGATGCAATGAACCTCATGGCCAAGTGCCATGCGTCCTCCATGGAGACAGTGGCGATTCTCATGGAGAGGCTCCTCCAGGAGACCAGTCAGGGCCTCCTGGGGATGCACTCGGACCAGCAAGCCCTCGCATCGGCACTGACCTTGGCTGGTCAGTGCCAGTGTGGGAGATGGTCTGGGTACCAAGTTTCCCAGCTTGGTGTCCATCCATCTACAGAAAGCAGGGAGGTCCAAACTAACCTTACGTTGGCACAGCAGCTGCCTGTTGTCTCTGTGGGCTCCTCTCAGGGCCCTCCGGATGAGGGCAGCAGCTCCTCTGCCCCTCTGCCAGTGACCATTGCATCCGATGAGGCTGCAATTTTTGGGGAGATGCCAGCCGTGGAACTGGTCACTCCCGCCCAAACAGGGCCAGCACAGGCTCCACAGGCCAGAGGACGGCAGCCAAGATCATCGAGGCCAACAGGACAGCAGAGTCAGCAGGCTGGCTCAGATGCCACTCCCAGCGAGGGGACAGAACCAAGACGTAGCACCCGAAAACATAAACATAAGGCACCTTAGGCACCATGGGTTTATCACTGGTGCTTTTGTGTTGGCCTGCAATGAGGTCTTTATGAGTTGGTGTGATGTTTAACACCTTTGTCATTTTGTTTTCTTAAGTTCCTTTTGTTATACCATTAAATTCAGACATGTGACCATGGCTGAGGGAGCCTCTTTTCTTCTGCAGGTGGATGGTTACCAATAACGTCATGAGTGATTTGTGTGACATTCAGCTTTATTAACAAGGCCCTTAGTTAATGTTCCTATCCAAGCAGATTTAGCATTTAGGTATCGAGTATGGAACCTGCAGCCCAGGCTTGTGCTGTTAGTCCATCTGTGGTGTGCTAGCCAAAGGTTCATTCGATTAAAGCCTCCCAGGTGTCCCTGCCTCCCTGGAGTATGCCCAGGTCAGTGTCTAGCCCCAAAGTGTTTCCCAGTGTGTGTTCATCCTCGGACTCACTGCTGGACTCGTCATGTGCAGCCGCAGCCACTGCGTCTACATCTTCTTCCTCCACTGCGTCCCCCCTTTCCAGCGCCAGATTGTGTAGAGCACAGAATGCAACCACTATCAGTGACACATGATCTGGGAGGTACTAGAGTGCACCCCATGAATGGTCCAGGCATTGGAAGCGCATTTTGAGAAGACCAATGGCTCTCTCCACCACAGCCCTTGTGGAGGTGTGGCTGCTATTATACCGCTGCTCAGCATCTGTTCTTGGATGGCAGAGAGGCGTCATCAGCCACTGTGGGGAGAGCCCTTGTCACCCAGCAGCCATCCATCCAGCCGAGCTGGACCATTGAAGAGCCTCGGCACCTGGGAGTGTCTGAGGATGTAGGCATCATGGGAGCTGCCTGGGTACCTTGCACAGACTTGTAAAATCAGCATCCTGTGATCACACACTATCTGCACGCTCATGGAGTGGAAGCCCTTCCTGTTGATGAAGGCACCAGGCTCACCCGCTGGCGCCTTGATGGCCACATGTGTACAGCCTATTGCACCCTGGATGCAGGGGAAGCCAGCAATGGCCGCAAAGCCTCTGGCTCGCTCTGTCTGGCTAGCCTCGTCCCAGTGGCAGTGGATGAAAGTCAATGCATGCCTGAACAGAGCATCTGTAACCTGCTTGATACAAGTGTGGACAGCTGATTGGGAGACACCACAAAGATCACCCACCCAGCCCTGGAAAGAGCTGGAGGCATAGAACTTGAGGGCAGCTGTGACCTTTAGAGCCACTGGCATGGGGTGTCCACCCACATAGTTAGCTGACATCTCAGGCCCCATCATCTGACAGATATAGTTGACTGTCTCCCTTGAGAGATGGAACCCCCTTCAGCACTGCACCTCAGGCATATTGAGGTAGCTGCTTCATGGTGTGTATACCCTGGCAGCAAACTAGTGGTGTCTTCTGCGGCCCCTTCTGCCTTGGACTACCTCTTGGCCCTGCACCCCTTGTGCCTGTGCCTCTCCTCCAAAAGGTGGCTCCCTGGAGGCTGAATGTTCACTCTTGGTCTCCGCCCCCTTTTAGCCCTCCCTTCCTCCTCAGAGGAGACACCTCCAGTGGACAACTCCCATTCCCAGGCTAAGGGAAGGCTTCCTGAAAGCTGCAGGCCCCAAAACAATTCCTCACTGCAGAATGCTGACTTGAAGGTTGTGAGTCCAGTCTAAGAAGCTGGTATGCGTTTTGAAGTATTTCAACTCACACAGGCAAGTGTCAGTTACTTTCCAAATTAAATATTTGACAGAGCACGCTTGTGACCCCACTGAGCCCTCTTATTCCTCATCCTTAGCCCGTGGATGAGGTTTATACAAATGCCTCCTACCCGCCTGCCCGTTGTGCCTGTGCGACAACCCGAAGATCGCGCAGGCCCTGAAAAATCGCCGTCAATTGTTGCCTCAAGGGCCTTAAGTGGCCCGTTAATTAATGGCGGGCGTGAGTCGGAGATCATCGCGCACCCACCCACCGAAATATTGCAATGGCGCGCGGTGACGTTGGGACACTCACCTGACGTCACCATGCGTTGGCATATGAGTCCTGCCCCTGCATGCCAACAGGAAAATTCTGCCCCATGTCCCTACTATCCTCGTCCTAGATGGATTTGGGAGGTGGTGTTGAAGAAGCCTTGGTAACTTGCTGCAATATATTTTGTAGGTTATACACACCACAGCCTCAATATGTTGATGGTGAAGGGAATGGGTGAAGTCTCAGGATGAAGCACATCCACATCAAGAAGAGAGAAAGACTTACAGTTATAAAGGGCTGGCCAGGTTACCAGGGATAATTTCGTTGCACTTCTTCAAAACCTGCTGAACTAGCTCAAATATTCAAAACCATGAGGGGTCTAGGCAGAATGGATAGGGAGGAACTGTGTCATGAGGAACTCATGAAAGGATCGAGAATGAGAGGGCACAGATTTAAAGTAATTAGTGAAAGGAATGATATGAGGAAAAGCTTTTTCACACAGCGGGTTTTGTTTAGGGTCTGGAATGCTCTGCCTAAGGGTGTGCTGGATGTACAGGTTCAGTTGAAGCATTCAGAAGGAGATTGGACTGGAACATAGGAGCAGGAGTAGGCCATTCGGCCCTTCGAGCCTGCTCTACCATTCAATAAGTTCACAGCTGATTTGGTTGTGGTCTCAGCCTGTCTGCCCCCCACCCCTCCTCTCCCCCCACTGCCCCCAATAACCCTTGACTTCATTGCTTAACAAAAATATGTATAACTCTGCCTGAGTAAATTCAATGGTCCAGCCTCCACTATTTTCTGGGAAAGGCAATTCCACACACCAACAATCCTTTGGGAGAAAAAAATTCGCCTCATCGATGTCTTAAAAGGGTATCCTCTTATTTTAAACTGTGTCCACTAGTTTTAGTCTCCCCAGAAGACAAAACACCCTATTCACCCTATCAAGTCACCTCAGGATCTTACATGTTTTAATAAGATGACCCCTCATTCTTCTAAACTCCAATGGATATAGACCTAACTTGTTCAACCTTTCTTCATAAGACAACCCTTTCATCCCAGGAAGGAGTTCGGTGAACCTTCACTGAACTGCTTCTAAAGCAATTATGTCTTTTTTTTAAATAAGGAGACCAAAACTGCACACAATATTCCAGATGTGCAGATCTCATGAAGGCCCTGTACCGCTGCAGTGAAACTTCACTACGTTTATATTGTATTCCTCTTGCAATAAGTGCCAACATTCCATTTGCATTTCTAATCACTTGCTATACCTGCACGTTAAGTTTATTTGATTCATGTATCAGCATACCTAGTACCCTCTGTGCCACCAAGTTCTGCAATCTCTCTCCATTTAAACAGTATACTGCTTTTCTATTCTTCCTGTCAAAGTGGACAAGTTGACGTTTTCCCACCTTGTACTCCATCTGCCAAATTTTAGCCGACTCATTTAACCTGACTACGTAGCCAACTTACTTCCCTACCTATCATAGTGTCATTGGCAAATTTAGTTACCATACATTTGGCCCCATCATTCAGGCTATTGATATAGATTGTAAATGACTGTTACCTGAAAAGGGAGGATGTGCAGGGTTATGGGGAGAGTGGAACTAGGTGAGTTGTTCATTCACAGAGCCGGTGCAGGCACAATGGGCCAAAGTGGCCTCCTCTTGCGCCGTGTTCACAAATTCTGTGATCTATGAAAATAGTGCCATGGGATCTTTCACATCCACTTGAGCAGGCAGATAGGGCCTCAGGTTATTGTCTGATCTGATGGATTGCACCTCCAACAGTGCAGCAGTACTACACTGGAGTTTTAGCCTTGATTTTTGTGCTCAAGTCCTGAAGTAGAACTTGGACCTGGAGCCTTGCAACCAAGTGGTGAGAATTCTACCAACCGAGCTACAGCTGCTGGCACTCTCATAACTTGCCGAATAGAATCATGCAAACAAAAGCTGCCTGATAATGTGCCTTAGGCTCAGCCTTCAAACAGTATTCACCATGGTAATTATACCATGTGAGCTTTATATAGACATTCTCTTATTTCAGTTGTGTCAATGTTTCATATCATGATGCATGAGTCTGCAAATGGTGATTGTTAGCAGAAGCAATGCTGCTGAAGACAAGTTTGTAAACCTTAATCGTTATTGTCATTACTTTTGGATTTTAGTGAATCCTAAAAAAATACCCTATACTGTCAGAAGTGATTGGATGAGAGGAGAGAAATAAAAGAACAACAGAACTAAAGAAAATGAGTTGCTTAAAAAGTAGCCTTATACTGTAAAATAAGATTAAAATGAAAAAAATCACTTTGCCTTTAGCCGTTTGAAAATCTTACAGAAAATTGGAAAGGGTTAAGCAATATTTTGACTTATTTGTAGAAACTGAGCAGATAGAAAATAGTGAAAAAAAGTGAAGGCATCCATCATTTAACTTGTTATGAAGCACTAGACATTTAAAATTATTTTCCCTTGTTAAATAAAAAAAAACTCTGGTTCTGGATGTAATGATGAGTAAGTAAGAAAAGGACGCCAGCCTTAAACACAATGTGACATGTGAAAGGCAAAGCTTTTTCACACGTGTGAAGTAACTGGAAGAAACAATTGATCACTATGTAACTGAATTGAGTTATTCACAGTAGGGTGTGAATTTGGGGAATTTGCAGAATCGCTAACAAAGAGCAGAATAATTTGTGGAACACCAGATAATTATCTGGGAGACAGACAGCTGGGAGAGCAAGAGTTGTCATTAGCAGCACAGATTTGTAGGTCAGCTGAAAACATAAAAGTCTAAGCAGTGAGGAAAATGAAAACATTTCGGCACTGTTCAAGTAAGAGATGAGGGAACAAGAAATGGGTAATTGGACTGTGGACTCATCTATTGAGGATACAACTACCACATTCTACTCCAATTGTATCATCTGTACCAGCTAGCTGACAGTTTAGAGAAAGTAATGTAAGAACAAGTCCATTGCCAAGTGAAATTCAGGAAAAGAAAGATTTTGAGAGATTAAGCACTGGGACTTTCCTATGATTTAGATAGTTTTGGGGTCGCTAAATTGAGTAAAATCAGCAGTAATGGTTACCACCTCAATTTGAAAAACCGTATTTTCCTCCCGAAAGAGCACCATTAGCCTTTAATGTCCTCCTGGAGTGGGTCTTCCTGAACTTTCCATAATTTATTTATTTATTCTTTCATGGGATGTGAATGTTGCCGGCAAGGCCAGCAATTGTTTCCCATCCCTAAATGCTCTTGAACTGAGTGGCTTGCCACACCATTTCAGAGGGACATTAAGAGTCAGCCACATTGCTGTTGATCTGGAGTTACGTGTACAGGTAAGGATGGCAGGTTTCCTTCCCTATAGGACATTAGTGAACCAGATGGGTTTTTATGACAATTGACAATGGTTTCAAAGGCCGTCCCAAACTAACCCTGATTTTTACAGCCATAATAAAAGTGGCTGTATGAGCACCACACCAGTGTCCCAGAGACATTTTGTTTTCTGGGACTAAAGCTTTGCTTTCTTCTGTGTGCATATTGATTTTAGCTATCTGAAGCTCTGGAGGTTCTTTCAAGACTTCCACTGTATGATTTAGCCAGCTCTGTGGAAGCACAGTCCTTGGCTGGGGATATGAATTTCCTAATTGAGATCCCTCAATTCCTGCGAAGAGGAGTTTGAGGATATGGAAGAGGCTGGGCTGGAGGCATTGCAGAAGGTGTTTGCTTGCACAATACAGGTGCCTACACTTATCAGGGATTACAGAATCAGAAAGTTTTATACTTTTCTGCACGCCCGTGCTTTGGAGGGTTACATCTTCCACCTGAGGCTATTGCGCAGTTATTGTCTAACAACCTTCAGACCAACTTCCATCAGGGCACAGCATAGCCTGTGTCAGCGAAGGTCGACAGTGCTTTATATTTCTTTGCAGCTGGATCCTTGAAGGCAGTATCTGGTGATCTTCATCAATGAGCTTCAAGTTGTAAATAAACTTCTGTAAGAATATAAGTCTATTATAATAAAGGGTCACTAAGAATGCATACAAATAAAAATGGTCAGAAAGATATTGGGTTATAAATAAATACCAATATTCATTGGCTTTGAAGGAAAGGAACAAAACAACAATGGTTTTTCTTTACTTTATCAATGTTTGCTTTAAGTTTTGGCTTGTAATTTAGTAACACTTCCTTAGCAATCATACACTTACAATCCATCAATTAGGCAATCAGTTAGATCCAGAGTGTTCTGTCGAAGGGTCATGAGGACTCGAAATGTCAACTCTTTTCTTCTCCACCGATGCTGCCAGACTTGCTGAGTTTTTCCAGGTAATTCTGTTTTTGTTTTGTACTAATTAAAACACTTCAGGAACTATTTTGGATGCTGAGGTTAAGGTGTTGAATACAAAGTTCTTTTAAACCTTAAGTGTTCAATCTTGGATTCCAATGCACCTTTTAAATAACAGCATTAGACCAATTTAAGATATATGATATGTCCTTTGTTCAGATTGGCTATTCTTGTGAACTTTCTGGGAAGGATTTTCCCCTCGTTGGGCAGGCATGGCAGGCGGACCCAGGAACAGTCTCAAGACTGACCACCGCCCGCGATCGGGCTCGGACCGCGATTTCTCGCTGGCTGGCCAATTAACAGCCAGCCAGCGTGAAAGGCGCACTGAGACCCTTAGCGCTAGGAGGAGTGCGAGTGCTGAAGTGTGTGCATGCACGGGGGGAGCGCTCATTGACAGCTTCTTGAAGGCACAGAGCTGCCTCAAGGAGCTGAAGGATTTTTAAGTGAAAAATAAACTTTTTACATGTGAAATAAACATGTCCCCACATGTGACTCAGTCATATGAAGAGGGACTTGTAAAAAAGGTTGTTAAGAATTTTTATTGTTTTTTTTCATTACCATTGGAAACCTCATCCCGCCCGTGGATAAGGTTTTGTTAAAAATGTAAAGGCCACCTGACCCCCGCCAACTGAATATTTGAATGGGCAGCAAAAAATTCAACTTAATAATTTACCTTAGGGCCTTAATAGGCCTCTTAATTGTCGGCAGGCACGCTGCCACCATGCGTTGCACTCATCAGCTGGAAGATCATGAGAGTGCAGGATGACGCTGGGACACTTGCCTGACATCACTGCGCACTATTTGATTGGGTTGGGTGCACGCCTGCCTGTGGGACAAAAAATTCTGCCCTCTAAGAAAAACTGCCAAATTTTTTGGGTTTTGCCAGATTATAATTTATGCCGTGAATTTATGTTTACAGGGAATTGGATTAAGGGACAATACACGCTCATTTTAGCAGCAAATGTGGGGAGAAAAGTTTCAGGCCGATCACGTTGACTTTTCTTCTATTGTCTTTGAAAGGAGAGGGATGATAGACATGGCTCTCCTTCCTTTTTCACCTATCCACTGATCGAAGACAGCTGTTTAATAAAAAGGTTCTTTAACTCCTGAGCGCTTTAATTGCCAGGAGCAGGCACGTGACAGGTTTTTGTAAGTTTTACAAGAAAGATAAATAACTATTGTTCAACACCCGAATATACACATCCACACACACGTCTAAAAGGGTCACCTGACCTCTCAACTCCTCTTTGTGTTACAGGAAAGTGTCTGTTTCAGGTTTATACTATGTAAGTTCATATTTATAGTTCATAAGTATGTGTTGTGTGAGCGTGGCACTCTCTGCATAGATACTGCTTGCCCTGCTGAGTGTTACCAACATTTTCAGTTTCTAATTTAGATTTCCAGCAACCGTAATATTTATCTTTTGTCAAACTCAGCTCACGCTGGGCCACAATGGTTTTCCTACCTCTGACCAATGGAATTTCAGTTCTCAGAAGTGAAAAGACATTTTCATTATCAACATCCAGTCTCTTGTTTCTAACTCATTTCTTACATATTACATTTAATATAGTTTCTTTTTAATTTGATAAATGCTTACTGGACTTCTCTTCTCTCTTGTGTAGAATCCTTTATTTCAAGATTAGCATCATGTGATATGAGCATAATACAAGCACTATGATGATGGTACTCAGAATAGACCTATAGACAGTCTGATATTAAGATGATTGTTATAAGTATTTCTGTGCACACTACAAGGGTATAGTTTTATGGAAATGATGTGTCACAGAAAAAGTTCACCGCTGTTAAAATGATAATACAAAAGTAGAAAAGTTCTGAAGCTAATCAAATGATTCTGACCATAAGAAATTAATAATAAACAAAATAGTAAATATTACACTCTCACTAACTTCATGAACAATGCTGCCTTTTCCTTAAACCTTGCAAGATAATTCAGTCCGTATATCAACACGGGAAGCCATAGATCATCACCATGGAAGCAGCCTTTTTGGCAAGGAATCAGTCAATCTTGGCAGGAAAGATTCACTGGCATTAAAAAGACAATATCCTTTCTGTTGAACTGAACCAACAGGATTTATAAAGTGAAAACAGGTCAGAGCAAAACAGCATCTTCCAGCATTGTCAGAAAGTTTGAAGGAGAGATCAACCCTAATTAAAGCTAATAGGCCACTTACCATTCTACTCCATTTTTGTCTCCAACCATCTGTTTGACATCAATGGTGCCAGAAACGACAGGCAAAATAGCTTGCTTCCTTGAAGATTAGGGCATAATCATATAAGTATTGTTTTTGGGTGTTTTTGGTGCAATGCTTGTCAGGGTTCCCTTGCTGCATACGTTGCTGTGGTAAAGAGTTTCCTGTTGTAAGCATTACTGTGGTGAGAGCTCTCATGATATACACGTTGCTATGGTCAGTAGCTTCCTGTTGTAAATGCCGTTGTGGTCAGGGATTCCTGTCGGGTAAAGGAATTTCTATAGTCAATTTTGTTATGGTCAAAGGTTTCTTCTTGACATCTCGTTGTAATTTTTGCTATGAGTAGGGACTTCTTATTGTAAACAACATTGCCACAGATTTCACTGATTATTTTAAATACTGATTTAGTTAGTAGTGATCACCAAAAGATAATGAAACAATAAGTGCATTCACATTTAAACATAAGTTGAAGCTAAAGACATGTTATAGATTTAATGCAGAATAATGAAACGTTCAGTAAAATGGATGTGCAATCTTTTATTTAATGGTGAATTTAAAGTGCCTTCTTACTTTTGATTACAGTATAATGCAGACATTGGAGTGTGGAACCAGTGAAGCTTTTACAAAAGAAAGAAGTGCATCATTTTTTTGTTCAACTGTGATTTATTCTGTTGACTTGCATTTGTATAGCAGCTTTCACAACCTCAGCTTCTCGCAAAGTGTTCTACAGCCAATTAAGTTCAATTAACTATAGTCACAATTCTAATGTAGAAAACATGGCAGGCAATTTGTGGAACAGCAAAGCCCCACTAACATTAATGAAGTAACGACCAGATAATCTGCTTTATTAATGCCGTTTACTGATTTCTCCACTCTTTTACATCCACTTGAAGGCTTTATGATCCCAGCTAGAAAAGTAACATCTCCAACAGAGCAGCACTCCCTCAGTAGCACACTGGACTGTCAGTCTAGAATATGTGCTCAAGTCTTCACAGTGCTACGTGAACCCATAATCTTCTGACTCAACGGTAAGAGTGTAACCAACTGATCTGCATCTGAAACAATGGGAGCAAATGTTATGCAATTTTTCTGGAATTTCTGTGAGCGTTTCTGCCAAAGTTGTAGCAGACAAAGAAGTGACCACCCTATAATATATAGCTAAAAGCAAAAAACTGCAAATGCTGGAAATCCAAAAGAAAAACAAAAATACCTGGAAAAACTCAGCAGGTCTGACAGCATCTGCTGAGAGGAATATAGCTAACGTTTCAAGTTTGTATGGCTCTTCAATGGAACTAAGGAAAAATAGAAAAAAGTGAAATATAAGCCGGTTTAAGGGTGGGGGGGACAGATAGAGCTGGATAGAGGGCCAGTGATAGGTGGAGATAACCAAAAAATGTCATAAACAAAAGGACAAAGAGGTGTTGAAGGTGGTGATATTATCTTAGGAATGTGCTAATAGGTGACATTAAGGGTAGAAAGCAGGACAAGCAAGGTACAGATAGCCCTAGTGGGGGTGGGGTGGGGGGAAGGGATCGAAATAGGAGAAAAGGTAGAGATAAAACAATGGATGGAAATACATTTAAAAATAATGGAAATAGGTGGGAAAAGAAATATCTATATAAATTATTGGATAAAAGGGGGATCGGAAAGGGGGTGGGGATGGAGGGGAGAGCTCATGATCTGAAATTGTTGAACTCAGTATTCAGTCCAAAAGGCTGTAAAGTGCCGAGTCGGAAGATGAGGTGCTGTTCTTCCAGTTTGCATTGAGCTTCACTGGAACATTGCAGCAGGGCAAGGACGGACATATGGGCGTGAGAGCAGGATGGAGTGTTGCATGACCCAGACCTCCCTGTTACTTGCCATTTCAACACTCCACCCAGCTCTCATCACAGGCCCTCTATCCAGCTCTACCTGTACCACCACACCCCCACCCCCTTAAACCAGCTTATATTTCACCTCTTTTCTATTTTTCCTTAGTTCTGTTGAAGAGTCATAGGGACTCGAAACGTTAACTGTGTTCCTCTCTGCAGATGCTGTCAGACCTGCTGAGTTTTTCCAGGTATTTTTGTTTTTGTTTTCTATAATATATAGCACTGCATTGTTCAGATTTATAAAAATTCAATGTTGGCCATCAATTAATATTGGAGGATTTCCATTTTTATGTGGAGTCTATGGCCTTTCACACATCTCCTGATTGCATGAATTAGTCTTCCTAATTGGTAAATATCCACATAAGATTTTTGGGCGTGTAGGTGGGAGAAAGTGCAGGAGTATGATAACATTCACTTTGAAAAGTCTGGTTCAGCCTCCCTGAGAAAATCATTGTGCAATGCCTGGGCTGCTCAGCACGATGTTTCTAAGGTTAAGCACTAAAACCAGATGTATCGTTGTTTATCTGAGCTTATTCTATTCATGGAACCCCACTTCTGAATACAGCACCACAACTTGGCTCAATGCCCTAGGGGAGGGAGGAGAAAATTGGCTAGGATTCCCTCTCCTGATTGTTATCCAGTCACCCCTTGCTGGAAGTATGCATGTGTGGACGTGTGAATTGAGCTCAGCTGTGGCTTGTTCTGCAGTCAAATAGACTGCAAACAACTAACTGTCTAGGCTGAACAATGGCTGCTCACGGGAAATACAAGGAGGTGACCAGTATCCATAAGACTGCATCCAATCAAGAGATCAATGCAGTCAGGAGAGGAGAACAACTGCGGCAAATCTAACTGAGAACTTGGCACAAAAAAACATCCAATTTCACTTGTAATTTGGACAGTTTCCTGAGTTTGAAATTAAGACATTCTGTTGACTAGCAAAGAGGCACCTGAGCCAATATTATACATAAACCAGAAGTGCTTGATGTGACATGGAAGTGACCAAAATGAAAGTGTTCATTCTTTAAGTTCCTCCCTATGATGGAAAAAAATCACCAATATATATATTTATGATTTGTAATATTTTGTTCTTGAGAAGAGAAAAGCTTCATTCAATACCTCATGGGAAGTTACTGTTTAAAAAAACACTTTGGAAGTTAGACAGAGATGTTGGAGATATAATCATTTCACTAGGGCTTGTTTTCAAAATTCCCAATTCTCCTGGGAACAGTGTGTGCATATGTAGCTTGAAATATCCTAAGACTTGCCTTGTGATTACAGTACAGGTTAGGGGTTATATATGGAGTGGGAAAAATTCCAGAGCGGAAGAAGCCTTATTATAATAAAGGATAAGCAAGTAGGACAGTTTTGTTGAGTTTTGCGATACTGTGGTTTTATTCCAAAACTCTTGATATGCTTAAGATGTAGCATAGATTAAAGATGCATAGTACACAAGGTCCTCATTATAATGTTCTGTGGCAAATCATGACTGCAAAATTATTATACATCATTCATACTCTCAAATGGTGACTAATTTCTTTATACCACTCTTTCTAAATGGATTCTAAAGGATAACCTTAGAAAGAGATTTTATTCTAGTGTGTCAGCATTGCACCAAGCGTTTTATTGCAATCAACTGAATATTTAATCGTCCAATAATCTGTCACACATTCTCTCAAGAAATGAAAAATTGCCACTTCTCAGAACAGGATAGTGGCACCTTCTCACTTTCCGTGAATTACAACTGAGGCTGCTGCTGGCACCTATGGAGATATCACAATTCACAAACTGATCCTAATTTGCTATTAATTTTCAATCTTGCTCACAGAATCACAGAATGCAAACAAAAGCATGCCCTAAAGGCAGATAGAGAGGGGTCCCTTTTCAGAGTTAAAACAGGTGTTTGATAGATTAGTCTTGGGCAAGAATATTAAGGGCAGGTTTTTCCGGTCGGTGAGTAGGGGCGGGGCCCGCTCGCTGACGCGTAAAATGACACGGGGATACGTCGGGCGTGCGTCCTGGCGTCACCCTACATCATTTAGATTTTCAGTTCGGCGGGCCTCGGAAAAAGAGTGAAACCTCATCCACAGGCGGGATGAGGTTTCATGAGGGTTTTAAAATTTTTATCAAGTGTTTAAATAAAAGTTATGGACTTGTCCAAACTCATGTGACAGTGTCACATGAGATGACATGGCAGGGAAATTTTTTTATTACCCTTATGTCAGCTTTTGAATCGGAGCCGATAGCCCTGAGGCAGCACTTTGCCTCAGGGAGAACTGTGCGCTCTTTCGTGCCGCACAGGGAGTGCATAGCACTTCCTGGTGGACGTCATGCTGGGCAGGCCTTAATTGGCCCACCTAGGTAAAATGGTGGTGCACCCCTGACTAAGTGCACTGATTGGAGGCCTGTCTGCACTTCCCCCCGACTGGAGGGAAACTGTTGCCCTTAGAGTTACGGAGCCAAGGCAGACAAGCAGAATTAACATACAGACCAACCTTAATCTAACTGAATGCTGGAACAGGCTTGAGGGGCTAAATGGCCAATACCTATTCCTACTTGTGTTCCTGTGTTCCTATGTTCCAATGTTGCAGTTGAGGTGTATATGATGTAGTAGTGGGATCTAACCTAGAGTGGGACATATTGACGCTGGTTCCCCAGATAGGCCAGTGTTCCATATTTCAGTGTCATTAGCATCTCTCACCTTCATCAGCATAAACACAGACCCTTTTTTGTTAGAAAATGCGTAACAGTGCCATGAAAAAGTTACAAAACCTGGAATTCTGAAGTGAAAACAATAATTCTGGAAAGTTATAACAGATCAGTATGAATCTCAGGCCTGAATTTTTCCTGTGTTGTGCGGGCTCGGCGGGAGCGAGTGGGGGCGGTTACGGAGCCGACCACTGCCCGTGATCGGCTCTGCACCACTATTTTACGCGGGAGAGCCAATTAAAGCCCGTCCAGCAGTAATACGCGAACGTTAACAGGCTACCTGTGCAGGCAGGGGGAGGAGGGAGAGTCAGGTCCAGCGATCTTTCACGCATGCACATGAAATAACGCTTCAATCTTGCCTCAGGGAGATTGAAGCGCTTTTGAAATAAATAAATAAATGGAATAAAAATTTAATGAAACATGTCCCCTCATGTGACTGTGTCACATAAGATGGGACATATTTTTATATTTCAGGAAATTTTTTTAATTCAATTTGTTAAAGCTTTAGGAAACCTCATCCCGCTCGTGGATGAGGTTCCATAAAAAATGCAATGGCTGCTTGGCCTTTTCACCTGCTCACCATCCGTTAGGTTGGACGGGCAGCGTAAATTTGAAATTAATTAGTTCCGTAATAGGCCTTGTAATTATCGGCGGGTGTGCAGCCGACTCCAGCGCGCGCCCGCCAAACGAAACATTGCAAGACAGTGTGATGACATTGGGACACACGTCTGACATCATCACGCGTCATTTTACACGCCGGTGTGTCAGGTCTGCCCCCGCATGTCGACTGAAAAACCCTGGCCTCGGAGAAAGGTACATAACCAGTGACACTTTTCCACAAAAATCATAAAAGTTTACACCTGAAACCTTCATTTATCTTTTCTTTTTTAGATACAAACTGACCTGCTTTTCAGTTTCAGTATTTTTCAAGTTTTATTATAGTAACAGGAATTGCTGACAGTATTAGTTTCTTTGCCCTTCACTCAAGGCTGTTCTCACCAGAGCTAATGCAGAGGGAAACTGGGGAAACCCATATGTTTACAGTTCATACTCATTCCCACCGCTACACTGGTCTTCATTATTGTCAACTGTGAACCCCACGGCATCAATAGTTGCACACAGGCAACCAATCCAATAAATCAGTAAGAGAAAACGTTGTGACTGGTTCAATGGCCAGAACTTTGATCTCTTTAATGCTGATCTTAAAACTAGAGCTAGGCCACTGATGTCAGGAAGCACTTCTTCACACCAAGACTAGCGGAAGTCTAGAACTCTCTTCCCAAAGTAGCTGCTCAGGCTGGGGAGCCAATTGAAAATTTTAAAAAAACAATTATGGAACCAAGGCCTGAGTTGAGACACAGATCAACCATGATCCAACTGAATGGCATGACAGAGTCCAAAGACTTGATTGACCTACTTCTGTTCCTTTGGTTCAGCGCGCATGGAGATAACTATTTTCAGCTAGCCTTAGTAGACACTTGCTTGGACGCTTCAACCCAATCATTAACAGTGGAGCTAGTGCATTCAAGGAGTTCCCGTGTCATGATCCAATAAAAACAAAGATAAGGGATGAAATACAAATGGCTACACTATGTTTCATTGGCTATAAAATACTTAGGGATATCTTGAGGTTCAAAAGTTATTATATAAATGCAAGTCCTTCTTCCTTTAGATGTAAATTGTAATGGGCAAGTTTAGATTGAGCGTGCACACTGATATGGAACCCAAAAATGAGCTAGATTGGTGGTTCACATGGAAATGAAATTAAATATGTTATCTTGTCCACTATAGTCAAAGGTTATTTATGCAGCAAACAAGTAACCTTCTTATTTGCAAGAGCCAAATAATGAAATGCTGGAAATTTGAAATTAAAACATTTGAACATTTTTAATACTCAGTGGATCAGGAATATTACCTGTGGTGGGGGAGGTGTCGGGCAGCCCAGTCACCTTTGAGCCAACTTTTTATGTTTCTTTATTCTTTCATGGGAAACATTTGTTTCCCATCCCTAACTGCCCTTGAGCTGAGCGGCTTGCTAGGCCATTTCAGAGACCAGTTAAGAGTCAACTGCATTGCTGTGGGTCTGGAGTCACTTGCAGGCCATTTGGGGTGAAGAGGGCAAATTTCTTTCCCTAAAGGACATTAGTGGACCAGATGGGTTTTTACGACAATCAATGATAGTTGCCATGGTCACCATTTACTGAGACTGCCTTTATATTCCAGGTTTATTATTTGAATTTATGGGATTTAAACCCCTACCCTGTGAGCATCAGCCTGGATCTCTGGATTATTAGTCCAGTGACATTACCACTATGCCACCATCTCACTGAGGCACTTAGGTGGCCAATTAATGACTATTTAAGGACCTCCTCCCACTGTCACTGACATTTTACCCATTTGTGCCTAACGACACCCTCCCCCAAGATAAACCCCCCCACCACACCTGATGAGCTCAGCTCTCCCAGCCCCCTTGCCAGGGCCGTCCGTCCTTGCCCTGGCAAAACCCCGAGTTACCTTTAAGTCCAAGCCCATTGCATCTCCTCTTTGGGAATTGCCTGTAGTTCCAGCAGTGGCCACTACTTCTGGTGGCACTTTTGGGACTGGAGAGTTGCCTGCCAGTTGATAGGATTTCCACCCCAATGGGGGAAGAAGTCTTGGTCTGAGCAAACTAACTGCCTGGCAGCTGTTAATTTACCACATAGCAAGCCGGCTAAGCGGTGGCAAGCTCTCCCCCAGATTTTATGCCGGGGTGTCTGGGTGCTACCACTTCTGCATAAAATTGCAGCAAATGTTTTGTACAATGACCTTTCATTAGAATATTTTTATTTGGATTATCCATATTATTCCACTTTTGCTTAATACAACTTCAATGTTAGATCAAACCAATATATATAAAAAATTGGCAGGAATCTGTAAAGGTGATTGAACAGAGACAATGGAATTTCCTGTACATCTTTTGGTTAACACCATTAAGCAAGCATACCCCAATGAAGAACTGGACTTGGGATCAAAACCACAATCCAACGATTGTATTTAGAGAGTGCATCATCACCGGAAATTTATCATGTACATATTAATTCAATCCTTATCATTCAGTCATATAGTCAGTTGCCTCGAAATTTACAATTATCCATGTCCCTTCAATGATTCTAGAAGCTAACTCGCTTTTATTTGAAGAAAATAGATCATCCCTTTCACTCAATATCACCAAACTTTATAAAGCAGAAGGGAAAAAAAGTTAAAAATTTTCAAATCCCAGGGCAAAATTTTGCCCTTGTCGGGGGGTAAGTGCGAGAGTGCACGTGGGCAGGCGGCCCTCCGATTGGCGTTCCTGATCGGGAGCATGCTGCCATTTTTGGTGGGCAGGTCAATTGCGCTATGCACTTCCTGTGTGGGCGGGGGGAGGGCGGAATGGCAAATGCAGAAGTGCGCTCCTTTGCGCATGCGCGTGCAGGAGCGCTCCAATCTCCCTGAGCCTAAGTGCTGCCTCAGGGAGACCGGCTCTCAAAGTGAAAAAGTTATTATATGGAAAATTTAATTTACCACTCATGTCCCCTCATGTGACAATGTCACATGAGTTGGGACATGGATATAACTTTAAGTAAAAGTGAACCATAATTTTTTTAATTCAGTCATGAAACCTCAACCCGCCCGTGGATGAGGTTTTGTGCCTATTCAAGTGGCCACCAGTGCTCCCGACCTGCCCGCCAACTTTAAGGTTGGACGGGCAGGTCCACTAATTGGCTTAATTGCTTTTTGAATAGACCTTTGACAGGTCGGCAGGGGCACAGCTGACTTGGTTGTGTGCCCGCCGACCTGAAAATGGAAAAGAAGCGGGATGACATCCGGAGTTCCGCCTGACGTCATTCTGCATCATTTTTCGCGTCGGTAAGCAGGCCCCGCCCCCGCTCACTGATGGGAAAATTCTTCCCCCAGTAAAAATGAGTAACACTGGCACAAGTAATGCTGGAGTTCCATTTTAAGGTATACAAGACCAGTTTGGACCAGTTTTACTAGTACCCTTCAATTCCAAATTTTACTGCCAAGGAAACTAAATATTGTTTTTTCACAATAATATGTGCTGATCAAAACTATCCTCATTGAACTGAATGATTTCTCTCATTCTGGTGTTGTGTAAACCTAACTAATTTATTTTAACTTAAGAATCCATCTTAGCTCTAATTTGTACATTCTTTGGTCCATAGCTAACTGTTACTGGCCAGGCCTTAGTCCATCTATCAGAAGTAACATGCTGTTTTTTCCTTTTTTATTCATTATCAATTGAAAATCAATGATATAAAGGAATAAGAAAAAACATTTTAGCCTAGCTAATCCATTTCTCACACAGATCAGCTTTCATGATTTTTTTTCTATTCATTCATTTGATGCAGGCATCACTGACTAGGCCAACATTTATTGCCCATCCCTAACTGCCCTTGTCCAGAGGGCATTTATGAGTCAACCACATTGCTGTGGGTCTGGAGTCACATGTAGACCAGACCAAGATTTCCTTCCCTAAAGGGCATTGCTGAACCAGATGGGTTTTTACAACAATCATTTCATGGTCATCATTAGACTTTTAATTCCAGAATTTTGCATTAAATTCTACCATGGCGGGATTCAAACCCAAGTCCCTGCAGCATTATGCTGGGTCCCTGGATTACTAGTCTAGCGGCAATACCACTACACCATTGCCTCCGCTATTACCTGTCATGAATTATTACCTCAAATAGAAACAGAAAGTGATGGAAATACTCAGCAGGCCTGGCAACGTTGTGGAGAGAGAAACAAGAGAGTGGGATTTTCCCACCCAAAGTCAATAGACTTTTGTCTGCTCTCCAAATTTTCTGGTCCTGCCCACAATGATGCCTGACACGGGCAGGAACAGAAAATCCTGGCAAAATTAATGTTTCAAGTCAAATATGTCTCTTCCTCAGAACTGTTTTAACCTGTTTTTATTTCAGATTTCCAGCATCCGTAGTATTTTGCTTTTATGAAAGTATACCTAACTTGATTAAAAACTAGCAAGTTAGAGCAACAAACACCATTTAGGAATGGCAATTCAGTTAATACTCTCTTGAAAGATTGTTATTAAATTGGAGGAAGCAAGGACAACATTTTTATTAAGAAGTTCCAACTCCATCCCATTTCCTTTATCACTGGGAAAAGATTAGACTAATTAAAAAATAGTCCTTGTATCACATAGGAGATGTTATTAACTCTGGGCTGGCATTTTTGATGGCTTATTGGCAAGTACAGTAGATAAATGTACTGCTTCTGATTCAGACTTAACTGGACAACTTGCATGTGTAATATTCAGACATCACATGACAATAGTCTTTGTCCCTTCATGTCACTCAAAGTTTGCGCAAACATCGCCTTAAGTAAGAAAAGGCTATAATTAGCAACAAGAATAATTTCAACAAAATATTTTGAGTTATTCACAGCTTATGAGTTTCACATCTGAAATTCTACCCTGCTTTTCGTGATAAACACGTTAATCTTCGTTCTGGCTGGAAAGAGGGCAAAGCTGAACAGCAAACAAATGGCGAGGCCTGAGGAGATAGTCTGAATCATTCTTCTGTTCACAGCTTCTCAGTGGTGTGAAAACTCTTGGCTTTAACAGCTGTTCCTGGGTGTTAGGAATCAAAGGATGGATTGCTGGCAGTTCAAGTCAGCAATTTTACTTAACATTAAAAATAAAATTGAAAAATTGTATTTTCTGACAGAGGAAAAAAAATTTTAACGGCAAAATATCAGCCAGGCTTCCTGTTTAACTGACAGATTAATTGGCAAGGATTGAAGGCAGGTCCATATCTGTGGAAGATAATTCTATTCAAAATACGGTGTTGTATATTTGCCCCTTTTCCCTTTGTTCTTTCTTGTGGGTCATCCATTCAGATTTTAAAGGCTAATAGAGCTCACATGCACACATCATGCACACTTTTACCAGTGAGCAGTTTTTTAAAAATCTGTTCATGTCTGCTATTTATCATCCTGTTTAATGACAAACACAAGCCTGTGCAATAAACTCAATTATGATCTCACTTTTAATCTCTTGCTACCTTTTGGGATATCAGGCAGAATAACATTTACCAGAATGTAAGACTGCCTGTAAATTAAGGGGTTCCTAAGGTTTCTAACTGAACAGAGGGAATGAGGTTCAAAGAGATTATTTATCTCGTTCATATATCAAAACATTTCCTCGCCACTTTGGTGTCATTTGGCAATTTCAGTGCTTCTATTACTACTGGAAACGATCTTGCATTACAATTTTCAACTTTTAATTTTTTTATGAATATTTAGAAAACTTTAAGCCAAAGCAAATCTGCTCCAAATGTTATGTGATCTTGATCTAGGAAAAAAGGGAGAAAAGCATTGTATACCTTTCGTGATGTAGCCATGTAATATTGAGTAATTAGCATAATTTTGATAATTAGGACTTAATTAATAGTTGCCATATTGTATAATAATGTGTTCACCATTGCTAAAAAATATTTACCCCCATAAGAAGTATATAAAATGTTGCATTCCCTAAATTTATTTTATCCTGTGAAAAAGTGAGGAATTTCTTGGAAACTTTCCCAGAAACTGAACTGAATTAGCCATATAAATACAAAGCCAGGTCAGAGGCGAGGAATTCTGCAGCAAGTAATTCACCTCCTGACTCTTCAAAGCCAGTCCACCAACTACAAGGCACAAGTCAGGAGTGCAATCAAATAGTCTCCTCGTGCCTGGATGAGTACAGTTCCAACATTCGAGGCTCAAAGACAAAGCAGCCTGCTTGATCAGCACCCCACCCACCACCTTAATCATTCACTCCTTCCACCAGCGGCGCACAGTGGCAGCCTTATGTACCATCTACAACATGCATTGCAGCAACTTGCCAAAGCACCTGTAATAGCATCTTCCAAACCTGTGACTTGTACTACCTAGACGAACAAGGACAGAAGAAGTATGGAAACACCAAAACTGCAACTTCCCTTCCAAGTTGTTTCAGAATTCTGCTTTGGAATTATTCATCGTTCCTCCAACGTCGATGGGTCAAAATCCTGGAATTCCATTTCTAACAGCACGCTGGGGTACCAACCCCACATGGACTACAGCGGTTCAAGAAGGTGGCTTACCATCATCTCAACAAGGGCAATTAGGGATGGGTTATAATTGCTGGCCTGGCCAGCGGTGTTGAAATCCTAACAATGAATACAAAAAAAATCCACTGCATGATATCCATTAGGAGCACATTTGGCACCCAACCATTATTTACTATATTGGGCAAGTTAAACCAATTGAAATTTTAAATTGGAAAGGTAATGCTCTTTTTTGTCCCCAGCCAAATCAGGCAATCGTAATGTCTTCAGATAAAAGCAAAATACTGCGGATACTGGAAATCAGAAACAAAAACAAAAATTTCTGGAAAAACTCAACAAAAGGAAAATGCTGAGCAATGACAGAGATAAAGTATCAAGGAAGCCAGGGCATGGCACTGGGCAGTACTGTTATGAAGTAACATTATTAGTTAATAGCAGATTTACCAAATAATACCAAATAACCTTGGCATGTCACTGCAGGGCATTCTGTAAATAATGCGCACTTGCTGGTGATAGAGGGAATGGATATTGAGTCCAATGGTAAGGATGCTAAACAATTGAACTGCTCAATCTTGTATGGTGTTCAACTTTTTGAACATCATTGTGCTTCCATCTATCCAGGCAAGTGGTCAGTATTCCACTAGCTTCTGCCACAGCCTTGCGAATGGCGAAGATGCTTTGAAGAGTCAAGAGATGAGCCATTCATCACAGAGTATCCAAACTTTGCCCTGCATTTCTTTTGCCACATATGGTGTTTTTGTATGGTTGGTCTAATTAAGCTTCTGGTCAATAATAACCTTCAAGACATTAATGGTGGGGACTAAGCAATGGTGATGTCTTATTGGTAACTTAATTCAAATATATCATTACTGAATTCAACAAATTTTGCATAAGTGTATTGCATGATTAGTGCCAGGATCAAAAGCAGGGAAAGCATACCCATTGCTGTACATGATGTTCACAAAATTATCCTGCTGAATATAAACAAGGTTCAGTCAGTGAAGGATGCTACTCAGTTCCCAGCCAATGTAGCTGTTAGATTCTTTTCCCCTGCTTTATCTTCCTTTCTTCTTTCCAATCTATATCTTCCCTTTCTCATCTTTATCCCATCCTCCCCACAATCTAGATGCTTTTAAACCAGACATGTCATGTCATGTCAACTAATCACAACTTCCTGATTTATTTTGTCTTTCGTCCTATTCTTTTCATTCTTGGCAATGTCCTGCAAGATAGGCCTTGGCCCTTCACCTTGTCTGAATAAAATACAAATGTGTAATCATAGTTTTGTGGCATCATTACATTTCCTTTGATTATCATTCATGGATTTCCTGGAGCACAAGAATAACATTAATCCTAAACAGAGTTATTGATATTCCATTTACTCGGTATTTTGCTTTAGGGACATGATTAGTAGCAACCAGTGGACAAAGGCAGTATGTCCCATTCTTTACAGATGTCATCTTTGCTGGCAAGCAGCGATAAAAGTGTTCTGAGAACCATCCGAAGCCCTGAAACGCATTTACTTCCCTGTGCTTTCTTTAAGTTAGCACATTTTCCCATGATATCGCTCTCCGTGGTGCAAGGCAGGGCAAGGGAGAGCTGCTGAGTATCAATGTGCGGCAGGGAGATGGGGTCAGCTGCAGGGAAAGCCTTTCACAAACAGTGCCTGAACTCTATTACTGATGCAAATCCACTCTGTAAGTGACAATTGTTTCAAGGATATAATGGATCCTAAGGAATTCCTCCCGAGCTCAGCAGACCCTTTTCACTGTTTGCCCTTTGTCTGCATCTTAGCAAATTCTCCAGGCTGTTTAAACTCTCTCCATTGTCCAATGGCTTCATTGATTTCTCTCCCTGCCACCAGCACACAATGCTGTGATATGAACATCTTTGTTACTGCTTTTGTACTGTATATCAGAGTAATGTTTCAGCAGATGGAAGCCTGGCTCCAAGGGGAAGGACCTGTACAACATGGTGCAGGATGAATTGCAGGATTTACATATCATTTTTTTTTAGCTATCCCTGAGTGCTTCTATCTCAAAGGATGTTTTCAGTAGAAAGTGACAGAAAAAGGAAGAGATTTAGATGCTCTTTGACAACTTAATAAACTAGCAACTGGATTTTTTTAAGTAAAATGGAAACGTGCTGGAGATGCTGCACTAATCTTGTGAGTAGAATTATAGCCACAACTTTTGAACTGTAGCTTTGAGCAACTGTCCAGACCTGTGGACACTTCATTCAAATCAAATACAGAGTGACGTTACAATGACATTTCTGAAACTGTCTAGATAGTGCTAGTAAAGTAGAAATCCACTTTATAGATCCCATTGAGAGAGGCAGTCTCTTTCCCCCTTTAAAAGGTTTTTACTTAATTTGCAAAGCTAAGTTTTTGATTGTAATTTTAAGATCTTTAGCATCTAAAATAGGTAAAGTTAACCTGATTTGAACTTGGAGCTTAACGTGCGTTCACAACACAAAGAAGACAGTTCAGCAAAGGGAGATTTGTAGCATAAGCCGGGATCTTCTACTCTAGTTTGTGGTGGGCATCATAGTGGGTGCGAGTGGAAAATATCGGGAGATCGCAAAAATCAATTTCACGTTGTTGTAAAACCAGTTTGCGATCATCCACTCCAACCGTCAATGGTGGGCCGCATTTCCCACCACCACATGTCAGGAAGCTAGAATCTTATTATAAGCCACGCTCGCCAGAATCATCTCCCCACACTGGGTCATGAGCTCAAGTCAGCTTGATTTCACACTGATAAGTTTCACAACTCTATATGACCAGTGCGCACCTGGCAAGCTGCACTTCACTCGGGACTTCAAAGTTTGTTTGCCTACCTTGCTTTGAGCAGCACTCAAGGTCATCAGTGCCAGGCTTCGCAGGCATCACCATGTCGCTTTTAAAAGGGCTCACGGGCAGGTCTCTACCTACCAGACCAGCCATAAGGCTGGGGTGGCTTTTCAATGGCTGCAGGGCTAGGGCTTGCTTGGAGAAGGGGGAGAAGTGGCCCCAGGAAAGGGAAGAGGCTGCAGGGTTGAGGGCTGTACTGGGGAAGGAGGGTATCCCAGGGTGTGTGAATACACATGTTGATCTGTGCAAGTGGCCTCAAGAGGGTGAGGGCTGAGGAGGCAGTCTCCAGAGGAGATGAGGCCAAATGGAGATGGGAAGGCATGTGTGACAGAGTGAGTGGTGATGTCCTTTGAGCTGACAGTGAGTGAGATGCCAGTGAATGTGTGTTGGGCTTGTGTGTGAGTTTAAAGTGATGAGATGGTTGCCCTACCCTGGCTGCATGGATGAAATCATTCATTCTGTTTCTGTATTGGATGGCCAACCTCTTCTATGTAGCGTTGGCACTGACCACCAATGCCACCATCTCCCAAGCCGGAATGGTGAGATTGCTGGACCCCCTGCAGCCAGAACAGGGGTGGAGGACATCACGGTTGGGTCTCCAGAAGGAAATCCAGTGACAGGTGACTGAACTCTTCTCAGTTTTCACTAAAGCAGTCCTGGGCTACAAGCATTGAGAACTGTGTGCGCAGCTGCAGTTTAGATATGGCACTCAGAGTGAGGAAGTGGTGAAGTAATGGCGTGGTGGGTGATTGAGAGGCCGTTCGCCAGTGGGATGGCATTTTCCTGTGGCTGTATACTTAATGAGGCAGAAAGCGGACGATATGGCGTGAAAATCCACCATTGCGGTCGGCGGGTAAAACATCATTTTTCATGCACCCTACTGTACTTTGTGCAAATCTGGGATGATTCTGCCCATAGGGACTTTAAAGAGCCAGCGGATTCGGCAGAGGGGCATAGGTTGGCAAGGAAGGTATGAGGGGCTATGGGGGTGGGTGGGTGGGAGGCATGGGGTGGCATGGAGGGCATGACAGGCCATGGAGGGTGTGTGTGGGGCATAAGGAGGCATGGAGTGTATAAAGGGCCATGGGTGGATGGATGGGGGACATGATGTGGAATGGAGAGTGTGAAGGCCATGGGTTTGAGTGAGGGGCATGGGTTAGAATGGATGGGGCGTTGGGACTGTGTGGGGGATGAGGGGGTGAGCGCCGGAGGGCTGTTTTAAGTTTTATTGGGTTTATTTTAAAACTTCAGTGCTGCCTTTTCTGCACTGGAGTGCAGCTTTGGGTTGCATTAGAGTGCCTGAGTTGGAGTTTGGTGAGAGAGTGATTTCGGTGAAGAGGGAAGGAGTGGTCCTTTCTTTTCCTACCTTTCCTCAGCAGGAAGAGTGGTGGCCTTGGTAAGTAGGACCTGGTAAGTATTTCTTCTGTTCTTAATATTCTCTAAAATAAAGGAAGTAAAAGTAAAGGGAGTAATTTAAGGGTAAGTCATGGCAGGGCAGCTCGGCCAAATGGAATTCTCCTCCTATGTGATGTGGACACTTCCAGGAAGTGTCTCCAGCTGCAGCTACATGAAATCCACATTTCAGAGCTGGAGCTGCAGCTAGGGTCACTCTGGAGCATCTGCAAGGATGAAATCTTGGTAAATAGCACGTACAGTGAGGTAGACATGCTGCAGATAAAGAGTGCACATGCAGAAAGGGAATGGGTGACCACAGACAGTGTAAAAGCAGTAGGCAGGTAGTGCAGGAGTCCTCTGGGCCCATCTCTCTTTCTCTCTCACGGATTTTCCATTTGGATACTGCTGGAGGAGATGGTTTCTCAGGGGAATGCAGCAAGAGCCAAGTCCTTGGCACGAGTGGCTCAGCCCCACGGGGGGAGAAAGAAGCATGGGAGAGCAAGAGTGATAGAGGATTCTTAGGGGAACAGATCGACATTTCTGTGGCCGCAGGCATGACTCCAGGATGGTATGTTGCCTCCCTGGTGCCAGGGTCAAGGATGTCACTGAGCAACTGCAGGACATTCTGAAGGGGGAGGGTGAACAGCCAGAGGTCTGAAAGCAGAATATAGAGAGCTAGGCAATAAATTAAGAAGCAGGACCTCAAAGGCAGTAATCTCAGGATTGCTCCCATTGCCACGTGCTAGTGAGATCAGGATTTGAAGAATAGACCAGATGAATGCGTGGCTGGAGGGATGGAGTAGGAGGGAGGGATTTAGATTCCTGAGGCATTAGGAATGATTCTGTGGAAGATGGGACCTGTACAAGCTGGATGGTTTACACCCCAGCAGCACCGGGACCAATATCCTCACAGGGGTATTCGCTAGTAGTGTAGGGGAGGATTTAAGCCAGAGTGGCAGGTGGGTGGGAACCTGAGTGGGGATTTACAAGAGAGGGAAACAAAGATAGGAATGAAAGACAGAAAGGTAGAAAACAAAAGTGGAAGGCAGAGTAAACAAGGACTTGCAGCAAATAGGGCCACAGTACAAAAAAAATGCGTAAAAACTTTAAAAACACAAGTCTAAAGCCACTGTTTCTGAATGCATGGAACATTCACAATAAAGTAATGAATTAACAGCACAAATCCATCTAAATGGGTGACCAAGGCTGGGAGCCGAATATCCAAGGGTACTCAAAATTTAGAAAGGACAGGCAAAAAAAGAAGGGCGTGAGGTGGCATTGTTTGTTAAGGATGAAATTAGTGCAATAGTGAGAGAGGATATTGGCTCAGAAAATCAAGATGTATAATCAGCCAGGGTGGAGCTAAGAATCAACAAGGGGCAGAAAACGTTAGTGGGAGTTGCCTATGGACCTTCAAAAAGTAGTGGTAAGGTAGGGGACGTCATCAAACAGGAAATTAAAGATGCATGTAACAAGGGTGCTGCAGTAATCATGGGTGACTTTAATCTACATATAGACTGGGCAAACCAAATTAGCAACAATACTTTGGATGATGAATTCCTGGAGTGTGTACAAGGTGGTTTTTTAGACCAGTATGTTGAGGAACCAACTAGGGAACAGGCTATTCTAGATCTGGCATTGTGCAATGAGAAGGGGTTAATTAATAATCTTGTTGTGCGGGGTCCTTTGTGGAATAATGACCACAACATGGTAGAATTCATCATTAGGATGGAAAGTAAAGTAGTCCAATCTGAAACTAGGGTCCTAAATTTAAACAAAGGAAACTACAAAGATTTGAGGCATAAGTTGACCAAGATAGATTGGGGAACTTCATTAAAAAGCATGATGGTGGTTAGGCAATGGCCAATATTCAAGGAACAAACGTACACATTACAATAATTATACATTCCTTTCTGGCACAAAAACACGACAGGAAAAGCGGCCCCAACCATGGCTAAAAAAAGAAATTAAGGTTAGTATTAGATCCAAAGAGGAGTCATATAAAGTTGCTAGAAAAAGTAGCAAGCCTGAGGATTGGGAGCACTTTAGAATTCAGCAAAGGAGGACCAAGAGATTGATTAAGAGGGAAAAAATATAGTATGATAGTAAACTTGCAAGGAACATAAACATGGATTGTAAAAGCTTATATAAGTATGTAAAAAGAATAAAATTAGTGAAGATAAATGTAGGTCCTTTACAATCCAAAATGCGAGAATTTATAATAGAGAACAAGGAAATGGCAGTGCAATTAAACTATTATTTTAGTTCCGTCTTCATGGAGGAAGACACAAATAACTTACCAGAAATACTAGGGAACCAAGGGTCTAGTGAGAAGGAGGAATTGAAGGAAATTAGTATTACTAAAAAAAACACCACTGGAGAAATTAGTGGGACTGAAAGCAGGTAAATCCCCAGGACCTGATAATCTACATCCCAGGATACAAAAGGAAATGGCTATGCAAATAATAGATGTGTTGGTTGTCATCTTCCAAAATTCTATAGATTCTGGAACAGTCCTGGCAGACTGGAAGGTGGCAAATGTAACCCCACTATTTTAAAAAGGAAGTAGGGAGAAAACAATGAATTGCAGACTGGTTAGCCTAACAGCAGTAATAGAGAAAATGTTCGAGTCTATTATAAATGATGTGAGAATAGGACACTTCGAAAACATCAATGGGATTAGACAAAGTCAACATAGATTTATGAAAGAGAAATCATGTTCGACAAACCTACTGGAGTTTTTTGAGGATGTAATAGAAGAATAGAGGGAGAACCAGTGGATGTGGTGTATTTGGATTTTCAGAAAGTTTTTGATAAAGTCCCACATAAGAGACTAGTGTGCAAAATTAAAGCACTTGGGATTGGGGTAATATATTGGCATGGACTGAGAATTGGTTAATAGACAGGAAAAGAGAATAGGAATTGAATACAAAAGTAGGGAGGCTATACTTCAGTTATACAGGGCACTAGTGAGACCACATTTGAAGTATTTTGTACAGTATTGGTCAGCTTATGTAGGGATGTAAATGTGTTGGAAACAGTTCATAGAAGGTTTACGAGACTAATACCTGGAATGGGTGGGTTGTCTTTTGAGAAAAGGTTGGACAGACTAGGCTTGTATCCAGTGGAGTTTAGAAAACTAAGAGGTGGCTTGGTGACTTAGATAGGTTGCTCCCCAGCAGGACCAGGACCAATATCCTTGCAGGGGTATTCGCTAGTACTGTGGGGGAGGGTTTAAACTAGAATGGCAGGGGGGTGAGGTCTGTGCTCCCATCCTGGGAGTGAAAATCCAGACCTTAGTCCTTTGTGCATGTAAGAAGACAGACCTTCACACTGACATATTCTTCATGCTCAAAGGTGGTTTGATTTTGTAATCGTTTTCTTAAGCCTGGTGCAGAGTAGGACATTTCTAGGTTCGATCCTGCTGAGTTGCCAATGTCAGCTGGGGCAGTAGTTGAGGGTGGGATAATTGATGGTAACTGGAATACAGAGGGAGGAATATTAGTCAATGATGCCTTTTGGAAAGCTGTGCGTGTGAATGCTGGGTGGTGACAGGACAGCTGTGATGTTGTCGGGGTAGCACTCACTTGAAAGGCTCGAGCATGAAAACTGGAGCATGAGTAAACCGTAAGAGGGTTTCGATCACAATTGGAAGCTACTCCAACAACACCTTCAGAACAGTAGGGAAAAAGGCTATAAGAAAGGATCAATTCAAGATCAGGGTATTCACTAATATTTTCTGGTTTTGGCCATCATTAAAAGAGCTGCTCTTTCCTTGTGAGGTTGTAGTATGCACAGTGGAATTTTTAGTAGCCAATCTTCTTTATTCTCTGCCACAAACTCTCCATCTCAACATTGATTCCATTCTCCGCCCTGACCAGTGTCTCAGGATGAGCCAAGCTATTCATAATCTCAGGCATGTATTTGACCCCAAGATGCGCTCTGGCATCATACCTTCTACATTACAAAGGCCATCTACTTCCATCAGCAACATCATCCATTGTGGATGAATCAATTGGCATCCTGACACTGGAAGATCACATCAAAGCCTCCCTGCCAGGTTATACAATTTGTTAAGTCCCTGCTTAACCTACTGTCAAATAGTCTGGCTCTTATTGTCACCTTGGGTTCTTCATCTCCTCCACAGATACCATTTCCTCATTCAAACATTCTCCTCTTCGACCATTCCAGCTTGCACAGTCTTTGTTGTCTACAGCCCTTTCGAGATCCTACTAACACTTACTAATTTATTGCCTTAGTGAATTCAGTTTCCCCCTGAAATCTCTGATAATTACCCTCTGATTTCTAAGCTTTTCTTTCCTCCCTTAATCATCACATAAGACTCCCTCACACTGTATCCCTCACCCTCACCATATCACAGTCTCAATCAGTGATATAACTATCTCTGATCACTTAGTGTACAGATCTGTGTGCCACACTATAGGAAGGATGTAAATGCAGTGGAGAGAGCGCAGAAGAGGTTTACAAACATGGTTCCAGGGATGAGAAACTTCAGTTATGAAGATAGGTTGGAGAAGTTGGGACTGTTCTCCTTGGAGAGGAGAAGGCTAAGAGGAGATTTGATAGAGATGTTCAAAATCATGAGGGGGCTGGACAGAGTAGATAGGGAGAAGTTGTTCCCGCTTATAAAAGGATCGAGAATGAGAGAGCACAGATTTAAAGTGATTTGCAAAAGAAGCAACTGTGCTGTGAGAAAAAACTTTTTCACAAATCGAATGGTTGTTATAAGAGTGAAGAAGAGAGTTATTCAGAACACATTAAGTGTTCATAAAATAACATCACTGGTGGCAATTGCTCTGGACTGCTTTCCAGAATATTTTGTTAGATACATACAAATATGCAGTTTGGTCTATCCGTAAAGACTCTAATCTATGTAACTCATATCTCTTGAATCTAATTGGATTCCTCTGTGTGCACCAAGGTTTTATAATAACATTTTTTGGAAATCGAAATTAACAATGAATTGCTCAAACTGAAACTGTAAAGTGAGCATTTGAGAGATCCTAAGAGCTAATATCAGGACTTGGGAGACATTTTTCTAAAGTAAAATTGAGAAAAAAGCCCAACCCAGTTGTTCTTGTTGCAACCATTTTATCTATTCTTAATGCAAATTAGCTGCAAATTCCTACTAATTTAGTAATATATTGCCTAGGCTACACATTTGTCTCTTGCTTCAGCACCAGACACACACGTTATGTTCTGCATGCTGCTATTACTGGTGCTGTACTGAGTATTTTTGACTTTCTGCCAGAATTCCAAAGCATAATCCCCTTTCTGTGAAGACCAAGCTCCAAGCCTAAGAGCAGATTTTATTGCAAGTCTCTATCTCTCTCTTGCCCCAGTTACACCAACCACACAGCTTGTGTCCATGCAAACCCACCTCAACGTGGAATAAGCACAACTGGAGTAATGTCACTTGGACACAAAGTCATGCTAAAGCAAAGGATTTGAGACCACTTGCTTTGTGTTGGGGTGCGGCTGGATAGGAGTGTTAAAAACTTCAAATTCAATCTTTAGCAGATGGCCCCATCGGCCCTCTCCAAACATTAAAATGTTACCAGCAGTTTAGAAAACACTGAGCCCAGCTCCGTGTGTTGGCTCCACTTGTCCCCAGCAGACAGCAATTCAGGACTGTCAGTGTAATCTGCCGCACATTACTGTATACAAGTAGCAGTCAGAGATCAGTACCTGTCTGGTACTTAGCAATGCATGAGTTGTTAAAACAAGTAAAAATATTAGTTTGGAAAAGGACATTACCCATGAACTGCTGCATTAAGTACTTTTTTGACACCCATTTTAATAAAAGTGAAAATGATTACAAAGAATGCAAGGCTCTAAAGAACTGTGATGCTGTTGATACTTTTATTTTAATTCCAATTTGCTTAAAAGTCTGTTTTAAAATGATCACTTCCATTTAATGTTTGTTGAAAGCACTTGTTCTACTAACAAATTCAGTGCATGTGCCTAAACGAATATTCTTGACAAGTGAATTCTGAAGAAATCCAGCTATTCACTGTGTAAGAATTGAAAGCATTCATTTTTTCTCTGAACCCTCCCCCTCTCCCCGCCAGACCCACACCCCCAGCTCACCTCCCCCATTCAGTAACCAGAAAATTCTAATGAAAATCTGTTGTACACACCACTGAGTAGCAAAAGTGTCACCTTTTCCACTTCTCTTAATCCTTCTAATGAATAAGTCCCAAAGGGAACCCCTGTTCATTCCCATAAATACTTGGATTTATCTTTTCTCTCTCTGCATCCCAATTTTCTCTTGGTTTGTAGCCTTTTTTTCAGCATCACAAATTGGTTTAGGATTCTCATGGGTCCTATTTGTACTGCACACAGAGCTTGGCATTTTTCATCAAAATTTAAAATAAGCAAATCCCCTGAGGGGGCAGGGAGACTTGTTAGCTATTGTGCATAGTCACACAGGCCTGTGTTCTAAAGCCATGAAAGGTCATTTCTAGCTTTATAAAGAGATTTATAAGATAAAGTCTGCTGATTGCGTGTTTGGTCGCAATGTAACCAGCTGTCCTGCAGCAGTGCTATCTCTGTTAAGCGATGAACCTTTTCCAGTATCACCCTCCAGGTCTGAGCAGTTGTGACCATTATATTTGGAACTTTCATTTGAAGTTGGCATACATTAGAAGTGTCTCTACCACAACTTGAGAGCAACAGTTTGACTTTAGGCACCAGCTAGAATAGCTTCCAGAACACAACAGTGATTATACTTCAAAAGTACATCAATGGCTGTAAAGCAGTTTGGGCGTTCTGAGACTGTGAAAGGCGCTATATGAATGTAAGTTCTTTCTTTTTCATATCCATTCTCATTTGTCTTCTTTCAATGCTGAAGATTTCAAGCACACTTATCTTTTCCTCTCTTCTGATTTTTCTTAGTTTTCAGGTATCGGGGGTGGAATTTTACCATGGGCTTTGGGGCCCTGATATCGGGAACAAATGGGGGTCCCGGGATAAAACTTGCTGGGAGCCAGACTACACATCGATGTGCGTGAATGGGGCCTCCTAATTGGATGACCCCAAGCTCATCATTTAATTACAGACGGCAGGCAGGCTCCCAACACTGCCAGCCTATTCAGAAGACCAGCAGCTCTGTGAGACCATGTCAGTCCCAACAGGAGAGGTGGGCACTGCTGAGGCAGGTTGCAAATCGAGAGGGCACCTCAACATGGAGGCATCCTTGTTGGCAATGAGGGGGTGGGGGGGGGGCTAAGTTTAAAATACAATATCAGAGGGGAAAACAGGCAGACCACTCTGATTAGAAGGGAAACGTCTCCTGCTGGCCAGCAGGGCCATGTAGGGGAGTGGGGGGTGGGGGGGGGGTGGGGGTGTGTGGGGAAGGACGTGGGCCTTCCCTGGCTGTGCACACACCCCCCCCAATTTGCACCATAGAGCTCCATTTCTAATACCTCTCGGACTCCCACTGAGAGACCACCTCCATGAAGCTGGCAGCATTGGCATGCAGTGGGTACTGCTCCACCACTGGCACAATGCTGGCGAGCTGGTAATATTACCAAGGAGGTATCAGTACATAGTGCCCATGCCTCTGAGCCAGAAGCTCCAGCTACAAGAGTCACTCCAGGACTTGCTGGCCACAAAGGGAGCGTTCATGATGCAGTTCCACAGGTTAATAATCCTTCCAACGTTTCCTTACTTTTCCCCATTAGGAATGTGTGAAGATATAAAATGAACAAACGAATGGTTGTATTGCCTCCAATTAGGGTCTTACTGAGTTCAGTTAGCTAACCGCCTTGTACCACCTGCAGATCCATCCCAGGGAAACTTGCCCTGTGAAGACAGTACATCAGGGAGCCAGCCCGATGTGGCTGCCTGCCTTTGTCATGGGCCCTGTCTCCAAGCTCACCACCCCAACACCAGGAAATTGCTGCTCTATGGACCATTGCCTTTTTCTTCCCTGTTTTCAGGGCTTGAGTCTTGAAAATCATAACAGAATGTAGCTGATCAAAGTTCTATACAGATTCAGTTTAATGACCAGAGTTCAACTTAATTGATTTTGGGGTGAAGTTCAGCTTTCAGTGTGCCTTGTTAATTGCTCTTCTGCAATGATTGGACACAGTCAGTGTACAGCCTATCAGCCACCTCAGATTTCTTTTGGCTCCTTCTTTGGTTAGACTGTTGCTCATTTACAATGTGACAGTGAGAGAGGAGCAGCAGGATCATTAACAATGAGAGAATGAGAGAGAAACAGCGGGATCATTAACAGTGAGAGAGTGCAAGAGGAGTAGTGAAATCATTAACAGCAGGAGAGTGAGAGGGGGGCAGTGAAGCCATTAGCAGCAGGAGAGTGAGAGGGGGGCAGTGAAGCCATTAGCAGCAGGAGAGTGAGAGGGGGGCAGTGGGGCTATTAACAACGCAAGTGTGTGAGTGGAGCAGTGGGATCAGTAACAGTGGGAGATTGCAAGAGGAGCAGTGGAATCATTTACAGCGAGAGAGTGCGAGAGGAGCAATGGGGTTGGCACGGCCAAGAGCCAGTCCGTTTCAGAAAGAAAGATGAAAGTCTGACATCACAGGGAAGCAGGTGGGTGATTGGCTGATGAGTATTTCCTATTTACTTTATCTAAACCAGGGATTAAACTGATGAGTCTTATCTTTCTTTTTTTAAAGTCAGGCGTATTATTACTAGTCATGCGTATTAAGTATTAGTTGGGTTTATCAGTGTTAGTAAGCTGTATTAGTGTTGATCAGGTTTGTAAGTTATAGTATTGATATTATTGGCATTGATAAAGGTTTATTCGCTATAATAACATTTCTTAGAAGTAACAAGGTTATTAACTAACAGAGAAATGGCAGGATTGGCATTGCTCCAACCTTAAGAGTGCATATCCTGTGCTATGTGGGAACTCAAGGATGCTTTGTGTCCTAGATAACCATTTGTGCAGGAAGTATCGCTAGTTGCAGCAGCTTGGACTCTGGATTTCAGAACTTGGGCAGCAGCTGGCATCATTGTGCCACCTCCATGAGATTGAGAGCTTCGTGGATAGCACATTCATAGATGCAGCTTAAGAATATGTAGGGAGAGAGGGAATGGGTGATCATTAGGCAGTCAAGTAGAAACAAGCAGGTAGTTCAGGAGTCCCAGGGTGCATCCACTCTGTAACCAGTCTGAATACTGATGAGAGTGATGGTGCAACTGGGGAGCGCAGCCAGAGCCAAGTCTACGGCACCATGGGTGGCTCAGCTGTACAAAAGGGGTACAAGGAAGACTGGAAGAGCAACTGTGATAGGTGATTTGATAGTTAGGGGAATAGATAGGCATTCCTGTGGTCACCGAGGTAAACCCAGAGGGTGTGTTTCCTCCCTGGTGTCAGGGTCTAGGATGTTACTGAGCAGCTGCAGAGTACCCTGAGGGGAGAGGGTGAACAGCCAGCAGTCAAGGTCCGCACTGGTACAAATGACATAGGCAGAAAGAGGGATGTGGTCCTGCAGACAGAATTTAAGGAGCTAGGTAGCGAATTAGCAAGCAGAACCTCAAAAGTAGTAATCCCCAGATTACTCCCACTACCATGTGCTAGTGAACATTGTAATAGGAGAATAAAGCATATAAGTGCATGGCTGGGAAGATGGTACATATAATATCCTTGGTCTCATTGTGCTAACACAGAATATTTACAGAGTCTGTTGAGGTAAGGAAAATGTTAACTTTATTGGAACATCGCTAATGGTGACTACATTTAACCACAAGGTTTACAAGAGAGAGCAAGGTAATGAGACATTGCATTACTTCTTGTGATGATGTATACTGTGTCCTGTTAGCATATCACACAGTTAGAATTATCCCCTTAAACTACAGGAGGGAGAGCTTTAGATTCTTGGGACATTGGGACTGGCTCGGGGAGATGGGACCTGTACAGGCCAGATGGGTTGCAACTAAATAGAAGCAGGACTTAGTTCCCTGTGGGACGATTTGCTAGTGCTATTGGGGAGGTCTAAACTAACTTGGCAGGGGTGTGGGAAACAAGAGATAATACTAGTGAAAAATACCAACATGCACAGAATACTGGGAGAGATAGAAAGCACTAAAATAAGGAATAGTAAGTTAATAGGTGGGGTCAGAGTAAGGGAGAAAGTAATAATGTCGAACTCAGGTTTACTGTGTATGTATGTGAATGCATGGAGTGTGGCAAATAACATGGATGAATTACAGATAAAGATTGCCATTTGGAAATATGTGGTGGCTATAACAGATACCTGCCTAAAAGAAGGGCAGGACTGGGTGTTAAATATTCCTGGACACAAGGTGTTCAAGAAAGATAGGGAGGGAAGAAAAAGAGGAGGGGTGGTGGTATTGATTAAGGAGGGCATTGCAGTGCTGGAGAAAGAGGGTGTCCCAGAGGGGTCAAGGACAGAATCTGTTTGACTAGAGCTAAGAAACAAAAAGGGTGCAAATACATTATTCAGTGTGGTCTATAGATCACCAACTAGTAGAAAGATGTAGATAAACAAATTTGCAAAGCCATTACGGAGAGGTGCAAAAATTATAGAGTGGTTATAATTATCTGAATATAGACTGCAATAGTAGTAGTGTAAACGGCAGAAAGGGGAAAGGGTTCCTAGTGTTTGTTCAAGAGAATTTCCTACAACAGTATGTTTCCAGTCCAATGAGAAAGGATGCATTAGTAGACCTGGTTCTTGGCAGATAGTAAAATTTGAATCCAATAAAAATCTGATAATAACCACAAAATCATTATTGCTGATTGTTGTAAAAAATCATCTGGTTCACTAATGTCCTTTAAGGAAGGAAATCTACCGTCTATACCTGGTCTGGCCATGTGACTCCAGACCCACAGCAATGTGGTTGACTCTTAAGTGCCCTCTGAACAAGGGCAATTATTGATGGGCAGTAAGACATCCACATCCCATGAATGAATTTTTAAAAAATGCCTGGCACAATTTCGAAGTTTGTGGATGATACGAACTTGGAAGCATTGTGAACTGTGAGGAGGATAGTTTCAGAATGAACTATATCACATTCAAATTAATGCAAAATTCTATCAATTATGGTCACTATTTCCCAAAGCGTCCTATACAGCAATTAGTCCTTTCCCATTATACAACACCAAATCCAAAATAGCCTGATTCCTAGTTGGATCCTCAACCTACTGCTGCAGTAATCTATCTCATACACACAGAAATCCATTCTGTAATATCAGCAATAGTGACCATGAATTAATTGTCAATAAACCCATCTGGTTCACCAATCTGCCATCCTTACCTGCTCTGGCATACATGTGACTCCAGACCCACAGAAATGTGGTTGACTCTTAAGTGCCCTCTGAAATGGCCTAGCAAACCGTTCAGTTGTATCAAACCACTTCAAAGTCTACTAAGAGGAATGAAACTGATGGATCATCCGACATCGACCTAGGCACCGGAAATGACAGTGGCAAACCCAGCCCTGTCAACTCTGCGAAGTCCTCCTTACTAACATCTGGGGGCTTGTGCCAAAATTGGGAGAGCTGCCCCACAGACTAGTCAAGCAACAGCCTGACCTTGTCATACTTATGGAATCATATGTCCCAGAAACCATCATCGTCATCCTTGGGTATGTTCTGTCCCACCGGCAGGGCAGACCCACTGAGGTTGCAGCACAGTGGTATACAGTGGGGATGGAGATGCCCTGGGAATTCTCAACAACAACTCTGGACCCCTTGAAGTTTCATGGCGTCAGGTCAAATAGAAGGAAGGAAACCTCCTGCTGAATACCACATACCACCTTCCCCCAACTCCCCCTCAGCTGAGTGCTCCTCCATGTTGAACACCACTTGGAGGAAGCACAAGGGTGGCTAGGGCACAGAATGTACTTTGGGAGGGGGACTTCAATGTCCATCACCAAGAATGGCTCGGTAGCACCACTATTGACCAAGCTGGCCGAGTCCTGAAGGACACAGCTGCTAGACTGGATCTGCAGCAGGTGGAGAGAAGCAAGAAGAGGGAAAAACATACGTGACCTCATCCTCAACAACCTGCCTGCCACAGATGCATCTGTCCATGACAGTATTAATGGGAATGACCACTGCACAATCTTTGTGGAGATGAAGTCCTGCCTTCACATTAAGGATACCCTCCATCTTGTTGTGTGGGACTACATTGTGTTAAATGGGATAGATTTTGAACAGATCTAGCAACTCAGGACTGGGCATCCATGAGGAGCAATGGGCTGCCAGCAGCAGTTGAATTGTATACAACCACAATCTGTAACCTCATGGCCTAGCATATCCCCCACTCTATCATTACCACCAAACCAAGGGATCAATCCTGGATCAATGAAGAGTGCAGAAAGGCATGCCAGGAGCAGCACCAGAGTACCTAAAAATGATGTGTCAACCTGGTGAAGTTAGGGCAATAAATACTGGACTAGCCAACGATGTCCACATCCCATAAAAAGTTAATTTTAAAAAAGTGCATGGGAACACCATTACCTGCAAGTTCCCCTCCAAGCCACACACCATTGTGACTATATCACTGTTCCTTCACTGTCACTTGGTCAAAATCCTGGAACTCCCTCCCAAACAGCACTGTGTATGTACCTATACCACATTGTCTGCAGCAGTTCAAGAAGTCAGTTCACCACCACCTTCTGAATGGCAATTAGGGATGGGCAAAAAGTGCTGGCCTTGCCAATGATGTCCATGTCCCATGAAAGAATAAAAATAAAAATAAAAATTCCATTATGTTCCTGTCTTGTGCTTTGTAGATGGGGACAGGCTTTGGGGAGACAGGAAGTGAGTTTCTTGCTGCAGAACTCCCAGCCTCTGATCTGCTCTTGTAGCCACAATTTTTATATGGCCAATCAAGTTCAGTTTCTGGTCAGTGACGTTGATAGTAGGAGATTCAGTGTTGGTGATGCCGTTGGAGATCAAGGGGAGATGGTTGGATTCTCTCTTGTTGGATATGGTCATTGCCTGGCATTTGTATGGCATGAATGTTACTTGCCCTTTATCAGCCCAAGCCTGAATGTTGCCCAGGTCATGCTGCATATGGACACAGACTATTTAGGCATCTAAGGAGTTGTGAATGATACTGAACACTGGCAAAATTGGAAAAGGTGGTCTGGACGATGAGTTTGTAGAAGGCCTTCATGACAGTTTCCTGGAGTAATATGCGGTGGAGCCAACAGGGGCCACAGCTATTTTAGATCTAAAACTGTGTAGAGGCAGTGTTAATTAGTAATCTCATAGTAAAAGATCTGCTGAGAAATAGTGATCACAATACAATTGTATTCAACATTAAGCTTGAAAGCAACATAATCCAATCACAAACAAGTCTTAAACAAAGCAAATCACATAGTTATGAGGGGGAACTGCCTAAGTGATTGGGTAAATAGACTAAAAACATAGAGCAAATAAACAGCGGGAAACTTTTAAAAAACAATTCAAAATGTTCAACAAAAATACATTCCATAAAACAAAGACTCAGGAAGAAAGATCCATCCGTGGCTTACCATGGTTAATATTATATTTAAAGAAGGGGCTTATAATACTGCAAAGAATAGTAATAAGTCTGAGGATTGGAAGTGTTCTACAAGCCAAAAAAAGGCCACCACTAAGTTGTTAAAAAGGAAAAAGAAAATGAGAATAAACTAGCCAGAAATATAAAAACATATTATGAAAACTTTTGCAAGTATATAAAAATGAAGAGAGTAGCTAAAGTAAACATTGGTCCCTTAGAAGCAGAGACAGGAGAAATTATCATGGGGAATGATAACATGGCCAAGAAATTAGACAAATATTTTTTGTCTGTCTTTACAGTGGAAGACATAAGTTACCTGTCAGAAATATTAACCTGGGGGCTAAAAAGAGTGAGCAAACTAAGGCAATTAATATCAGTAGGGGAAAAAAATTACTGGAGAAACTTAAGGGATTAAAAACTGACAGTTCCCCAGGACCTAGTGGCCTACATCCTAGGCTTCTAAAAGAAATAGCTGCAGAGATAGAGTACTCTGGTTATGATTTTCCAAATCTCCATAGATTCTGGAATGGTCTCAGCAGATTGGAAGCTAGCAAATGTAACACTGCTATTCACAAAAGGAGATAGAAATAAAACAGAACTACAGGCAAGTTAGTGTGACATCAGTCATTGGGAAGGTGCTGGAATCTACTACTAAGGAAGTCTTAATAAGGTACGTAGAAAATCATATCAGACAAAGCCAACTTGGTTATTCAAAAGGAGAAACATGTTTGACAAATTTATGAGAGTTTTTTGAGGATGTAAATGGTCGGGTAAATGAAAGGGAGGAAGTGGATGTAGAACACTTGGATTTCCAAAAGGCGTTCAGTAAGGTGCCGCACAAAAGGTTAATATGCAAGGTGAGGGCTCATGGAGTTCGGAGTAATATATTAGGATGGATAAAGGATTTGTTAATGGGCAGGAAGCAAAGAGTAGGGATAAATGGGGCATTTTCAAGTTGGCAGGCTACAAGGCTCAGTGTGGGGGCTCAGCCACTAACAGTCTATATTCATGGCTTAGACAAAGAGACCAAGAGTAATGTATCTAAAATTTCTGACAGTAAAAAACTAGTTGGAGGTACAAGCTGAGGAGGACACAAAGTGACTGCGAAGAGATATAAAAACAAAAAACTGCGGATGTTGGAAATCCAAAACAAAAACAGAATTACCTGGAAGAACTCAGCAGGTCTGACAGCATCGGCGGAGACGAAAAAAGTTGACGTTTCGAGTCCTCATGACCCTTCCACAGAACTGAGTAAAATTAGGAGAGGGGTGAAATATAAGTTGGTTTAAGGTTTGGGGGGGGGGGGGGTGGGGGGGGGGGGTGCGGGGGGAGAGAAGTGGTGGGGGGGTTGGTTGTAGGGACAAGCAAGCAGTAATAGGAGCAGATAATCAAAAGATGTCACAGACAAAAGAACAAAGAGGTGTTGAAGGTGGTGATATTATCTAAACAAATGTGCTAATTAAGAATGGATGGCAGGACACACAAGGTACAGCTCTAGTAGGGGTGGGGTGGAATAAGACTAACAGGGCATAAAAGGTATAGATTTTAAAAATAATGGAGATAGGTGGGAAAAGAAAAATCTATATAAATTATTGGAAAAAACAAAAGGGAGGGGGAAGAAACGGAAAGGGGGTGGGGATGGAGGAGGGAGTTCAAGATCTAAAGTTGTTGAATTCAATATTCAGTCCAGAAGGCTGTAAAGTGCCTAGTCGGAAGATGAGCTGCTGTTCCTCCAGTTTGCGTTGAGCTTCACTGGAACAATGAAGCAAGCCAAGGACAGACATGTGGTGTGTTAAAATGGCGAGTGACAGGGAGGTTTAGGTCATTCTTGTGGACAGACCACAGGTGTTCTGCAAAGCGGTTGCCCAGTTTGCGTTTGGTCTCTCCAATGTAGAGGAGAACAACGAATGCAGTAGACTAAATTGGGGGAAATGCAGGTGAAATGCTGCTTCACTTGAAAGAAATGTTTGGGCCCTTGGACGGTGAGGAGAGAGGAAATGAAGGGGCAGGTGTTGCATCTTTTGCATATGCATGTGGAGGTGACGTAGGTGGGGGTTGAGGAGTAGGGAGTGATGGAGGACTGGACCATGGTTAGAATTAGAAAAGAAAAGCAGAATATTTTTTAACAGGTGTGCAGCTTGTAAATGTTGATGTTCAAATGGACTTGGGTGTACTCTTCCTAGAAACAGAAAAAGCTAGCAGGGAGGTGCAGTAAGAAATTAATAAGGCAAATGGCATGTTGGTCTTTATTGCAAGAGGATTGGAGTACAAGAATACAGAAACTCTGCCAAAATTTTACAGGGCTTGATGAGACCACACCAGCAATACTGTGTGCAGTTTTTGTCTCGTAATTTAAGGAAGGATATACTTGCATTGGAAGCGGTACACTGAATGTTCACTAGATTGGGTCCTGGGATGAGAAGGTTGTCCTTTGATGAGAGGCTGAGTAAATTGGGTCCATATTCTCTGGAGTTTCGAAGAATGAGAGGTGATCTCATTGAAACATACATAATTCTGAAGGGGTTTGATAGGGTGGATGCTGAGAGGTTATCTCCTTTGCATGGAGAATCTCAAACACAGGGGCACTGTCTCAGGATAGGGGACTAATCATTTAGGACTGAAATGAGGAGAAAGTTCTTTATTCAAAGAGTTGTGAACCTTTGGAATTCTCTATCCCAGAGAGTTTTGGATGCTCCATCATTGAATATATTTAAGGCTGGGGATAGACAGATTTTTGGTCTCTCAGGGAATTAAGGGATATGGGGAGTGGACAGGAAAGTGGAGTTGAAGCTGAAGATCAGCCATGATCATATTGAATGGTAGAGCAGGAGCGACAGGTCATAGCATCTACCCCTGCTCCTACTTCTTACGTTAATACGTCCTTACGTCAATCAGGCTCTGAGGACTCAAAAGCCATTTTAATTACTTATTAGATGCAGCATGCATTCTGGGTATTCTGCTCTGTAACATCTGGTGAGAAAAAAGAAACTATTAGGCAATGAGGAGGAAGAATAATCTGGGTTGCTGCCACATGAGTCTCCTCCTTTTCACCAAGGGCCTACTATTTTCCCATCCTGTTCAGCCTCTGTGCTTCTCGATATTGTGCCGGCCTGGGAGTTGAGAAGTAGAAAATGGATATCGCAAATGCTTGTAACTGAAACATTAAACCTGTTTTGTGCACCACCCTCACATATTGTTGGCTCCAATTTTCCACAGATTGAGGTACAGACCAAGAAATCACAACACTTTAGTTAAAGAAAACAAGCAGAGCACAAAACCAGACGGTATTCAATTTTGCGTCCTTTTCAACCACACTAGCCAAGATCTGGGAAAGCAGTAAAAGGAGCAGCTGCTCTATTGAAATGGGAAGACTGGAGATCCTGAATTGGCAATAACAGCACCTGCATGTATTTAACGTCTTCCAAATTCCCTGTATGTTATATTGACCATTTGGAAACTTGGTTATATAGGCCCTAAACTCTGGAATTTCCTCCCTGAATCTCTCTGCTGCTCTCTCCTCCTTTAAGATGCTCCTTCACATCTATTTCTTTCTCTAAGCTTTTGGTCATCTATCCCGGTATCTCCTCATGGGGCCCCATGTCAAATCTATGTTTGAGAATGTTCCTGTGAAACACCTTGGGACATTTTCTTATGTTAAAGGCAGTGTATAAAGGCAAGTTGTTATTGTTTTCTGGTATGCTGGTAATTTTTCTCTCTTGGTGCTATCAAGTCACATGCCTTACTGCAGGTCTCACTCAAACTAATACTGTTCGACACACAACCTTTTTGTTCACTTCAAGTGTTATCTATTTGTTTATTAAAATAATTATTCCTTAAGTGAAAGTACTTAAGCATTTAAAAACTAATCTTAATTAAGGTAAGAGGAATAAAAGAATTGATAGTTTTAAGTAGAGAGAAACAATTTTCTTTGGTGGATGAGCCTAGAACAAGGGGTATAACTGTAAAAGTATAGCTAAACTGTGTTTGGCCAGGAAAACATTCTTCACACAAATGATAGTGGAAATTTGGAATTCTCTCCCCAAAAAAGCTGTTGAGGCTGGTCCTCATTTCAAAATTTCAATACTGACATTGATAGATTTTTTTGTGCAAGGCTAGTAAGGAGTTCGGGACCAAGGCAGAGGTAGCCGAAATGAAGATAGAGGTCAGTCATAATCTGATTGAATGATGAAACAGGCTTGAGGGGCTGAATGGCCTACTCCTGTTCTTATGCTCCTATGGCTCCTCAATGATGCTTCAGCTGTTAAATGTAACATAGCACAGAGCTGAGCCTTACAGAGCAGTGTGTGACACCAGTTTCAGTTAATTGACTTTAAGAAGGGTGAGGGGGTTGGGACATTATAGGGTCCCTGGCTTAGAGAGGTTGTCTCTCCCTGAATGCTGTCCAGTCAACCCTGCTGTTAGGATATGTTTGTGACTTTGGGTAGGGGCAGAAATAGGCACAGGGTGATGCGCCCCATATCTGGATAGTTCAATGACACCCAGAGCAGAATCCCTGAAAAATGCTGGTATGTCAGAAATCTGACATCATCCTGCCCACTTTCAGATTTTACGGAAACACATTCAGACATGAGTTTGGATAGATGTTGTGACAGTCATTTAAATATTTAAACAACCAATTGATTGTGGCTTGATTCCAGTATTCTGGCTGTAACAACCAGCGCAAAGGATTCTCAAGCTGTGTGGAACTCGACAGGGTTAACAAGATGAGGGCACAATGGGGAGTCATTGATCAATGAAACTGACAAGCTGACAAGACTTTAAACAGTGAAACTGTCTAGCTGCTGGCCAGCCTATGTGAAAGATTTGTAATCACAAGACTTGTTCAGAGAGCCTGTACAGGTGGTTTCCAATGTTTTGAAAGTAATTTCACTAATCTTGGACTTTACTCACGGCAATCTAATCTTCCCTGCTCCCAGCATTCACTGCAGTATGCAAGCAGCTGATGCAGCTCTACCTTGGACATTTGATGAGGAACAAGAGGAGAAGCCACATCTCTCAGAAAGTCGTTAGACTTTGGAATTCCCTTCCACAGTGAGCAGCAGAGGCTGGGTCATTGAATATATTCAAGGCTGAGTGAGACAGAATCTTGATTGGCATCAAAGGCTGTGGGGCCAGGCAAAAAAGTGAAGTTAGGCCACAGTCATACTAGCCATGATCTCATTGAATGGCGGAACAGGCTCGATGGGCTGAATGGCCTACTCCTGCTCCTATTTCTTATGATTTAAGAAGCAGCTACAGCAACTGCCTTCTCTGTAGCCACATACTGCTGCATAGGGACAGAGAGGATAAACACAGAGCTTCAGTTCAAAGTAGGAAATAACCCCAGCACAGCATATGCAAAAGATCAGCTTTCTCAACATGATGGAGCAACAGTGCCTCTGGAGGCTCAGGCTTTGGGGATAGGCTGCTTTTGACATCGATAACCTCTTGGAACCAGGAGGGCCAGTTGGATATGCATTCCCATTGGCTGTTAAGGTCATTGTAGCCCTGAATTTCTTCACTTCCAGGCTCCTTCCAAAGATCTGCTGGTGACATCTCAAGGATATTGCAATCTTCCACCCATAAGGGTGACTCCCAGGTGACCAATGCCAGGTTTTCCAAGGCCACCACTTATGTCCACTTTGACACTAATGAGGTCGGTAAGGCTCAGGGGGTTCTTGCATTTGCTGCAGTGGCTGAATTCCCACAGTTACAGGGAGTTATTGATTGTACGCTTGTGGTGAAAGACAAGACTTAGAACTGTCATGGGGAAAAAGCTCAAAGCCTATCCTGTGCAGATCTTGACCTTTCAGTTAGTGGTGATAGCATTTCAACATGAGAAAGTGCTATGTGCTTTGGGGCAGTGTGGTATCTAACTCTGAAATCAGAGAGAACCCCATCTCTCCATTGTCTAAGCCCATGCTACCCTGCCGATCTCCAAAGTCTCATCCACCACAGTAGTAGGGGTGACGATGATTGCAGGCCACCCCCGGTTCTCTACCTCTTCCTGGAGTTGTTCGTTCTCTTCTTCTGTGTGGAGATGATAGCATGACAACAGTTGTGGAGGATAATTATGAGGGATAGGAATGAGGTGGCACTCAGATGAGGGTGAGTGTGAGTGCTGGATGTACAGATGGGAATGTGATGAGGTGGTGCCTTGGCAGAGAACTGAGTGGAGCTGCAAGGTCTGAGGAGTGCTGAAAAGGTCAAAGCTGGGAAGTCAAAAAATGGAGGTTAGCACTGAAAATTGGGATGACATTCAACTACCCTGCCCTTATGAGGTCATTGAACGTCTTGCAGCACAATATCCATAGTTTTGGGGGCCACACTGTTGATGCCTTAGAGACTCCCAGTCATGTCTGCTTACTTTGGGTGACTGACATCTTCCGCCGCCCCCCCCACGCCCCCCCAACCCCCACCCCCACCCCCGCCAGCCCCCCGCCACCGCGTCCACAGGAAACTGCCTCCAGGGAAGAGTCAGAGGACTGGGGGAGCAGCCTTTCCATTTCTTGCTTCAATCCTTCTGAAGCAATGTTGGGTACAGCCATTCTGATCAGAGTACAGATTATCGGTACGCCCGCATCGTGATTGATTGGGGAACTTAACTGAGATAAACAGTCAGAACAAAGCCAGTTGTTTCAATGATCGGGTTCCCCAACTCCTGTCACTTTCTGTCCCCAACAACAGATCATAGAATCACAGAATGGTTTCAGCAGAAGGAGACCATTCAGCCTATTGTATCACTGCAAGAGCCATTCACCTGGTCCCACTATTTTCCCCATAGAACCTAAAATCTTTTCTCTTCAGGAAATTATCCAATTCTCCTTTGAAGACCTTGATGGAATCTGCCTTCCCCACATTCTCAGGCAGTACATTTCAAATCCTGACCATTCCCTGTTGCCGTTGTTTCTTTTGCCAAACACTTGAAGTCTGTGCCCTCTTGTCCTTGATCCTCCCACTAACAGGAACAGTTTCTCCCTATCTACTCAGTCCAGACTCCTCATGATTTGAACACCTCTATCAAATCTCTTAATCTTCTCTTCCTCAAGGAGAACAGCCCCAGCTGCTCCAATCTATCCACATAAATTGAAGTTCCTCATCCCTGGAAACAACTCATGAACCTTTTCTGCATCTTCTCTAATGCCTTCACATCCTTCCTGAAGTCTGGTACCCAGATTGGACACAACACTCCAGTTGAGGCTGAACCAGTTTTCTTTTATATATACAGGTTTAACATACCTTCCTTGCATTTGTGCTCTCTGCACCTATTTATGCAGCCCAGGATCCTATATGTTTTATTAACCACTTTCTCAACCTGTCGTACCACCATCAATGATTTGTGCATATATACCCCAGGTCCTTCTGCTTCTGCATCCCCTTTAGGATTGTACCCTTTATTTCCAATTGCTTCTCCTCACTTTTCATACAAAAATGAATCACTTCACACTACCGCCTAGGTTTCCAATGAGAAATGGTCACATAGATGAGATACTAGAGAATGGCTGGTGCCCATAGAACAAGACAACAGCCTGAGATAAATGGCAAAGATTGGATATGACTAATCATATGGATGCCAAAAGATTTTGTGAAGGCCTCCAGTAATCCATTGAATAGACCAACATATCCTTAACTTCCAATGGCTGGATTTCATTTTCATCACAGTCGATACACCATAATCGCTTAATCTGACGGGGGAGATGACTTCCTTTGATCGGTGTATTTCATAGGTCTAAAGCACAGATGCTGTTTATTTACAGTTGGTGCTGATCTCCCCACTTTGTTCATGCCTGTCTTCAAAGGGGTTTACTAAGGATAAAAATCCCACGTATTTCATGTGTCATGTGTTTTGTTCTTTTGTCTGACTATGAGGTCTGGAGACAATCGCAGCTCTGTGGGCATGTGTCTACGTGAATCCTGCGGAAATCACATTTTGTTTGATAACTAAGAAGTCAGGTTGCTAAATCTCCCTGAAAAGCATCCATCTTACTACAAATTCTTCAATGAATTTTTCAAAGGGTCTCAGATGACTGATTTGTCTCTTTACTCTTTGTAAACTTTTGTCTTCTAATAGATTTTGAGACCGTCCTTCTATTGCTTGTTCCGGTAAACGTCTTCTCAGTGGTAAAACCTACCTAACAGATCCAGAAAATGCTATTAACACTCTGCAGGTCAATCAATTCACAGGTGACCTTATTATAAATATTTCTGATGATGTTGTTTACCTAATGAAGTGATGTGACATGTAGTGCAATCCCTACAATCTAACAGGTAGCAATAAAGCGCCTAGTGTGACCCAGTTGGTAGCACTTCAAATTTCACATCAGGAGGTTGTAAGTTTAAATCCCATTCCAGAGACTTCAGGACAAAAAAACTAGGCTGACCCTCCAGTGCAGTACTGAAGGACTGCTGCACCGTTGAGGTGCTGTCCTTTGGATGAGACGTTAAACTGATCTACAAGGCAGAAGTCAGGATTGTGATGGAATATTCCCCACTCGCCTGGATGAGTGCAGCTCCCACAACACTCAAGAAGTTTGACACTGTCCAGGACAAAGCAGTCCGACTGATTGGCATCACATCCACAAACATTCACTCCCTCCGCCACCGACGCACAGTAGCAGTAGTGTGTACCATCTACAAAATGCACTGCAGGAATTCACCAAGGTTCCTTAGACAGCATTACCTGGAAAAAATCAGCAGGTCTGGCAGCATCGGCGGAGAAGAAAAGAGTTGACGTTTCGAGTCCTCATGACCCTTCGACAGAACTTGAGTTCGAGTCCAAGTTCTGTCGAAGGGTCATGAGGACTTGAAACGTCAACTCTTTTCTTCTCCGCTGATGCTGCCAGACCTGCTGAGTTTTTCCAGGTAATTCTGTTTTTGTTTTTGTTTTGGATTTCCAGCATCTGCAGTTTTTTTGTTTTTATTCCTTAGACAGCACCTTCCAAACCCACCAACACATTAATAGAAGGACAAGAGCAGCAAATAGATGGGAACACCACCACCAGGAAGTTCCCCTCCAAGTCACTCACCATCCTGACTTGGAAATATATTGCCGTTCCTTCACTGTCACTGGGTCAAAATCCTGGAACTCCCTTCCTAACAGCACTGTGGATGTACCTACCCCAAATGGACTGCAGTGGTTCAAGAAGGCAGCTCATCACCACCTTCTCAAGGGCAACTAGAGATGGGCATTAAATATTGGCCTAGCGAGCGAAGCCCACATCCCCTGAATGAATATTTAAAAACTGAGTTCCAATAGAAGGTCACAGATCTGAAACATTAACTTTGTTTTTCCTCTCCACAGATGCTGCCAAACCTGCTGAGTATTTCAGATTGTATTTCAGATTTCCAGCATCTGCAGGATTTTGCTTTTGTGTTAAACTGAGGCCTTCCTACCCTCTCAGTTGGATGTACAAGATCCCACGGCACTATTTTGAAGAAGAATAAGGGAGTTATCCCCTGTGTCCTTGCTAATATTTATCCCTCAACCAACTTCACAATAACTGATTATTTAGACATGATCACAGTGCTGTTCGCGGGAACTAGCTGTGTGCAAATTGGCTGCCACATTTCCCATTTTACAATGGTGACTACACTTCTTAAGTACTTCATTGGCTGGTAAGTGCTTTGGAGCTTCCTAAGGTTGGGAAAATTGCTGTATAAATGCAAGTCCTTCCTTAAGTTCTTCATTGTTTGCCCTGAGGTGCTATCCTAGTGTTAATTTAAGCATCCCCTCTGGGATTAATGATCTTGACCAGCAGACCTTTTTGGGACATTAATAAGTCTCAGTACCAGGTTAGTTCTCAACTGATGCAAGTTTTTCCAGATGTGGAGGGGAAAGGCAGAAGATTCGCCCACAACCTCTCTCCCCCGGTCTTTTTTCATATTTCTATTTCTTCGTGTCTGACAACTTCTTAGTGCACCATGCCCCCTATGCCACAATGTTCTTCCCGCAGTGTAGAACACAGAGTACTCTAACTAATGTCCTAGTAATTTTTATATAGGTTTATTACTAGCTTTCATATTCAATGCCACTTGATAAGATCTATAATTCCATTAGCTTACTTTTACACAAAATATGGTTGGAATGAATTATATCGATACAACCGTTTTTTTAAATTAAGAGTTTGTAGCTGAACAATAAAAATGGTTAAAAATACCCTGGCTGTTGACATTGGAATTCAATCATCCTGGCTTTAAGTTAGCTAGGTTGCAGCTTTAAATGTGTCCTTCAGAAGGAGAGTGGGTGGTCCTTGGTATGTAGCTGTCTCCTTCACCAGGAGATTTGGCTCAATGGTCGCAGTATTGGCTCTGAGTCAGAATGCATTGGCTCAGTACTCAATCCAGAGATTTAAGTACGTAATCTAGGCTGGGATTTCATTGTATTACTGAAGGAATGCTGCACAGTTGGACATGCAATCTTCTAAGTGAGATGTTAAATTGAACCACTGCCGGCAAAAGGGGCGGGCTAAATATCAATAGGTCCCAAGGGAGATGAGATGCCACCATTATCACAAAAACAACACCACTAAAAAAACAGATTATCTAGTAACTTATCATATTTCCATTTACAGCAACTTGCTTTGGACATATTGACTATTGCATTGCCTACATTATAACAATGATTACACTTCAAAGTGCTTAATTTGCTAAGAAGCACTTTGGGATGTTCGGAGAATGTGAAAGGCGATATATAAATTCAAGTTTAGACCATAATAATATGTGATGTGAGTGTTTAAAAGTTAATAGCCTAGAAATTTGCTGCACAGCATCTATTGTTCAGGTGATAAACAGCCTCCTAAGGTTCCAAAATGGCGGGCAGAAAGTGCACACTCATTTTGAGCTGGAATTGCGCTAGCTGCCAAAATACAAAGACAAAAATTGCATTGTGCAGTGTCCATGACTGAGACGGATAATAGACCCTGATACTTGCAGATACAAAGGCACCAACACCTGTTTGAGACCTCAATTGCAAGATTGGTTTGCCCTGATAAAGGCAGTCAATGCCAGCATCAGCTCAGGAAAAACAGGCCTACATGAGGCCTAAAATGTGGTCCTTAAAAATTGCCTGAATATGGGGCAAGGAGGAACACAATTGCTTCATTTACGTGAGACAGAAGCCTTTCTACATTTACACTTCATGGACATCACTGTGTAGCTTGCAGCTTCTACAAAAATAAGGCTTGAGGCTCCATATCAGTGTCAACTTGGCCTAAACAGCCTCCTATATGTTCTGTACAGCAATAAACTTGGAGTACTGGACAGGTTTCTTGTAAGAAACAGTAAACTTCATTTACAGAGCTCCTGATGAAACTACATGCTTGAACCGAGACCAAGGCTAGAAAGCTCTGCCCCTAAGATTACCCAGGCTTTAGGCTGATTCGTCTGTACAGTCACAAGATCCTCATGACAGTATGCAAGGTTTAACTTACAATCACAACACCTACCCACCACAGTCCTGCCCCCCTTCCATTTGCTTAAAACAGCCAATAACATGAACTCATTTCCAACAGAAGGTTTGCATTAGATGACAAGTGAATGTAACATTGCCCATGAAACCTTGAGAGTATTGTTCAGCAAGTGGAAGTGGTTTATATAAATCAACTCTGATAATCCTTCAAACTAAAATTCATGTGCTTCAAGCATTAAAATCTAAAAAGCATTGGATTAATTGCAGTGGTGCCTAAGAATAGTGGCTATAAATCTCTGGCTGTACAAATGTTCCCTATCAGCAAATGTTCACAAGGTACTTACTCATTAAGTTGCACTGTGTAGACATGCAAAGGTTAAATTAAAATATCACTTAGCTTAGATGTCACAGTGGATTTAGTACAGAACAATGAAGTGAAACACTTTGGTCATGTACTAACTGTTAAAAACAAACTTTCGTTTAATCCTTGTTTTGACCCCTCCTTTTTTCAAAGTGTCATCCACCAAAACTATTCAGGAAAATACTGGGTGATCTGGTTGCGGTACTCAAAATGTTTAAGTTATTTGATGGCGGAGTAAAATGCTCTGTTTCCTCTCTTGGGGAATTAAAAACAAGAGGGGATATAATGTGAAAATTGAATCTAGGTCATTTAGAAGGTTAATTAGGAAGCACAATTTCATACAAAGGGTAACAGAATTCTGGAATTCTCTCCCCCAAAAGGATGTGGATGTTTGGGCATTTGAAGCCTTCAAGATAGATTGATAGATTTTTATTGGGAAGGGTATCAAGGGATAAGAATCTTAGGTGTGTAAGAGGAGGTGAGGTACTCAGCCATGGTCTAATTGAAAGGCAGAGCTGATTCAAGGAACAAAATAGCCTCATCTTCTTCTTGAGTTTAGTGCCATTTGGGCCTAAATAGAAACTGTAGGCAAGGTAATCAACTGTGCAGGTTAGCCCAGTTGAGCCCAATCCTCACGTTCCATTTTCGATCAGTGGCTACTGGATAGACTGGGAATTCCCAGCTGGCATTTATTCTTTCTTTCCCTGGAGCACTATGAGTTTTTGGAGGTATTCAGCATAGTGGTCTGTTCCAGTTTCCTTATGAACTAAAATGGGGGACAGCTGGACACATGACAGCTCTCGGCAGTTTGTTTCCTGTCTGCTTGACTGCTGGTTAAAGATAATGAACTGTGTTGTCAGTGGTCATATATCCTGGAATATACAAACTGAAGTACAAGGCTGAATTATTACAAGCAGGCAAAAACTCCTGAGGATGACCCAGAGAATATTTTGTTCTCTTTCTGGTTAATCCCAAATTATGAATTTAAATTAAGTAGTGATGTTTTAAAATATAAACGTACTCGTTGATGGGATATGGCCAGCATTTATTGTTCATCCCTAATTGCCCTTGAGAAGGTAATAGAGGTCTGCCTTCTTGAACCCCTGCAGTCCATGTGGTGTAGGTACACCCACAGTGCTGTTAGAAAGGAAGCTCCAGGATTTTGACCCAGCAACAGTGAAGGAACGGCGATATAGTTCAGAGTCAAAATGGAGTGTGACGTGGTAGGAATTTGCATTTGTGGTATTTCCATGCATCTGCTGTGCTCATCCTTTTAGGTGGTGGATCTTGCAGTTTTGGGAGATACTATTGAAAAATCCTTGGTGAGTTGCTGCAGTGCATCTTGTACACACTGCTGCTACTGTGCACTTGTGGTGGAAGGAGAGAATATTTAAGCAGATGGACGGGATCCCTGTCAAATGAATTGCTTTTTCATGGATGGCATTGATTTTCTTGAGTGTTGCTGGATCTGCAAAAAGCCAGGCAAGTGCAGAGTATTCCATCACACCTCTGACTGAGACTTGTATATAGTGGGAAGGTTTTAGGGAATCAGGTCATCAGTCACTTGCCACAGAATACCAAATCTCTGATCTACTCTTGTACCCACAATATTTATTTGGCTGGTCCATTTAAGTTTCTGGTCAATGGTGATCGCCAGGATGATGATGGTGAGGGATTCACTGCCAAGGGGAGATGGTTGGACTCTCTCTTGTTGGAAATGGCCATTGCCTGGCACTGGTGTGGCTATGATATTACTTGCCACTTGTCAGCACAAGCCTGAATATTGTCCAGGTCTTGCTGCATATGGACATGGACTGCTTCAGTATCAGAGGAGCTGCAAATTATGCTGAATACTGCGCAATCATCAGCAAACACCCCCACTTCAGACCCTATGATGGAGGGAGGATCATTGACGAAGCAGCTGAAGATCTTTGGGCCTAGGACACTACCCTGAGCATCAACTCCTGCAGCGATGTCCTGGGACTGAGTTGATTGGCCTCCAACAACCACAACCATCTTCCTTTGTGCTAGGTATAACTCCAATCAGCAGAGCATTTTCCCTCCAAATTCCCATAGGCTTCAATCTTGTTACGGCCTGGTGTCACACTTGGTCAAATGCTGCATTAATGCCAAGGGCAGTCACTCGCATCTCATTTCTGGAATTCAGCTCTTTTGTCCATGTTGGGACCAAGCCTGTAAACAGTTCTGGAGCTGAGTGGTCCTGGAAGAACCCAAACCCTGAGTATCAGTGAGCAGGTTACTAGTGAGTAGACTGACAGCACTGTCATGACACCTTCCATCACTTTGCTAATGATTGAGAGTAGACTGATGGTGCAATAATTGCCGGGTTGGATTTGTCCAACTTTTATGTGGACAGGGTGTACCTGGGCAATATTCCACTTTGTCAGGTAGATATCAGTAGGGGTAGTGGACAGAGATAAAAACAAAAAACTGCAGATGCTGGAAATCCAAAACAAAAACAGAATTACCTGGAAAAACTCAGCAGGTCTGGCAGCATCTGTCGAAGGGTCATGAGGACTCGAAACGTCAACTCTTTTCTTCTCCGCCGATGCTGCTAGACCTGCTGAGTTTTTCCAGTTAATTCTGTTTTTGTTTGGGGTAGTGGACAGCATGTGTTGCCCACATAATGCACTGCAAATGCTCCGTCCGCCATGCTAAAGGCTCCTGCATATGCGACCATGTCTCAAACAGGCCTTCTGCATCGGTGAATAGGGTACTTAATGCCTGTTGTGGTTCCCCATTGTAAAATTCAGTTTGCAACTGACCACAGGGTATGCTCTGATCATTACACTCAAGCACTTGAAAAGCTTTTATAGCTTTTTCCTTGCCTTGTTTTGGAGCCAGGAGGAACAGGAATGCTTTTCTCACCTCCACATTAAATTCACAGGACTCTACCATCCACGACTTCTCAATTGCCTCACCCCATCTGTCCTGAACTTTGCTTAACATCTCAGCCAGTGTCCAAAATCAGCCAAACTTCATATGTCCCTCATATATTTCCTCAGTTCTAATGAAGAGTCATGCGGACTTGAAACGTTAACTGTATTCCTCTCTGCAGATGCTGTCAGACCTGCTGAGTTTTTCCAGCTATTTTTGTTTTTGTTTCATTTGTCCCGGGCCTGGTGAAATAAGCAAATGAAGCACGTGGATCAATTTCTCATAGCCTTGCCACCAGTCCCATAATCTGTAACCAGAATTATGCCACAATTCGGGTGTGATACAATTTCTAGGCCGTAGGCTTTGCTGCACAGTAAAAGAATGAGCTCCTAACATTGGCACATGAAAATCCAGATAATATTTTCCACTGAATCTGATTTTGAATGCTTACATTTTACTCCACTGACTTCAAAAGCAACATTATCTTCACCATTAGCTTGCTACTGCTTAATTTGGAAGTAATTAAGTGAAGAAGCTGAAAACAAAGAAAGCCTTCATAGAACGGATAAAAGCTTCTGAAGAAGGGTCATACGGACCTGAAGCATTAACTCTGCTTTTCTCTCCACAGATACTGTCAGACCTGCTGAGTTTTTCCAGCATTTTCTGTTTTTGCTTCTTAGAAGGGAGGTGGGTCAGTATCCCTGAACAGAGATGTTAACATGGCCACCTTTGACCTGAAGTGAACATGCTATTGTCTGCCAATTGTACCTCTTTACAGTGATTCAGTTAAGGCAGCTTTCAGGTGGAAGAATTAATAACTGTATCACCATCAATGATCTGATGATGACCATTAACTCACCGATGAAAATGATTCATTGCAGGAATGTGTTAGTATGCTCAAGTGTCAGCCTTAGCTTAGTGGTAGCACTCTTACTTCTGAATTAGGCTACAGCCCTCACATCTGAACATTGAGGAAATTGCTTCACTTTTAGATCACAGATTGACTGGTGATGATTTTTTTCATTCATTTGGGCATCATTGGCTAGGCCAGCATTTATTGCCCATCCCTAATTGCCCTTGATCAGAGGGCATTTAAGAGCCAACCACGTTTCTGCGGATCTGGAGTCACATGTAGATGAGACCAGGTAGGGACTTCCTTACCTAAAGGACATCAATGAATCAGGTGGGTTTATCATCAGTCTTTTAATTCCAGATTTTTCTTGAATTCAAATTTCACCATCTGCCATGGTGGGATTCAAACCTGAGTCCCCAGAGTCTTACCCTGGGTCTCTGGAATACTAGTCCAGTGACAATACCACCACACCACCGCCTCCCCAAATGGATGACTCAATCAGGATGTAATTCCGTGTGGTTGGTTGAGGTCTCATGTACATTGTTCTTTTGAAATTCGAAGAACAGTTGAATGTTTTGCACATGAGCATGCCTTGCTTTTCTTTGGTTTCTTGTTGAACACTTCATATTAGAAATAAATAAGTCAAAATTCCTCTCAATGAAAAGCCACCAATGAAACATGGTGATAGGCACAATTGAAACAGGAAAGATTTTAATGAAAATAAACAAATAATCACCTGCACAGGTAATAATGGACCTTTAAGAATTCTCAAGCAACTAACAAGCCAATTAAGTAATATAAATCCCTCAAAGTTCAATTGTGTTAAAAAATGCGCTGAATGAACATTATAATAAAAATGAAAGATTTGCATTTATATAACGCTTTTCATGACTACCAGATGCCTCAAAGTGCTTTACAGCCAATTACATACTTTTGAAGTATAGCCGCTGTTAGAATGTAGTCACGCGGCAGTCAATTTGTGCTCAGCAAACTCCCAACAGCAGCAATGTGATAATGTCCAGATAATCTGATTTTGTAGCGTTGATTGAGGAATAAATATTGGCCAGGACACTGGGGATATAACTCTCCTGCTCTTCTTCAAAATAATGCTATGTGATCTTTTAACCGAGCAGGTAGTTGGGGCTTTAGCTTAACGTCTCATCCGAAAGATGGTGCCTCCAATGGTGCAGCACTCCCTCAGTACTGTACTGGAGTGTTAGTCTTGATGCTTGAGCTCAAGCACTGGAGTGGGAATGGAATCCAAAAACCTAGTGACTCAGAAGTAAGAGTGAAGACCATTGTAATAGTTCAAAGTGAGTCACAGCTGACTTACAGAGCTTTGGAACTATATTTCTGATGGGTAAAAAGGACCCCAAGTGTGCAGAGAAAGAAGCATGGATTGGATTAGTTCACCAGGCAAATGGTTTTTTATTCTATAGGTTTAAAAGTATCTCGCAGAATTTGCGGGAATAATTACATGATCTAAAGAAGAGCATTGAGGTATTTCTGTGGAGTAGCAGAACTGTCATATATGTGATGTAAATTGGAGCTGCAAAATGTATATACAAAGAAAAGCCTGTAAGATTAGTGACATTCATGAATTTAGCAAATAAGGATTTTGAAGCAAAAGAGCAGATTTACAATTACATTATCAGAAGGTGAGAGATAATTTAATGCCCATAGGGCAACTCTTCCTCATTAATTTTGTTTTAAAGAAAATCTGGTATTTCATATCAGAATATGAATTAGAGCAGGTGGCTGCAGGGTTAGAGACTTACTATAAGTGGAGTATAATTAAAGGCCAGCAGAGATGGTGCTGAGTCACTCTAAGGATACAAAACTCATGACTAATTCAATGGTGTTCAGAAGTATTCCAGACATAACTGGAAGCTAGAAAGATCCTGGGAAAAATATAAATAAAGTTAGGTATGGATGATCTCCAGCATTTGAGTCCAATTCCAAAATAATTCATAATGCAACAGAGTAACAACAATGGTTGATCTTTGTTAAAAGAATCATCTAGAAACAATGGAAAAATCGAGAATGGGGCCGAGATGGGAAATGTTTTAATAAAGGTATGTACCTATAAGTGGATAGGACAAGAAATTTAAAAGTAGGGGAAAATGTCATACACCAGATCTGTAAAGAAAGAGTTAATCAGGCTGTTCCAAAGACTGCTAATGTTATACTGCAATTGATGGCTCTTTACATTGTAGTAATACTAACCTTTAGCCTTTGCCTCTTAAACAGGAAAGTACAAGTCAATTTAAATTACCTCTGGGCACTGGGGCCAGGAACAATCGTGGCCAGTTTCAGAATGAAGCAAATGGAGACAGAATTAAAGACATGTCATTATACACCACTTCCTAAAGTTTCAGAGAACTTTAATCATTTGATAACAATGTGGGAAAACAATTAGATCCAAAAAGGAAAACATCTGGGCATCCTTTTTTAATTGGTACCAAAGATACAAAAACAAAGATCTACTTATAAATAAGGGTTTCACTTGGTTGAATAGCAATTATATGAAGTAAAAATGAACTTAGCAACACGATAACGTAGTGAGGGAGTTGTACTTGTAGCCCAACAGAAAAAGAGATCCTTAAATAAGGATGCTAACTTTGTTGATAAAAAGTATGTCAATTTTCCTTCAACTATGTTTTGTTCAAATGTTAATATAAGCACGTAATGCAGAAATGCATGATCTGTCGCATAGAGAGAGAGAGTAAAGCATAATAACTGGTAGTTTTTAATGAGTATTTGGATTTGTAAAGCTTAAGATACTGGGGGAGAAAAGTCATTCATGTAGCCACTTACAGCCTCTAGCAGCATTATGCAGACTTATCTTGATTCTCCAGGAACCAGCAGTCCAGGAGTCCTTACCTGCCCGGCCTGCCTGGCCTGCATGGCCTTCTTCAACGATACTAATGGCGAGTGTCGCACAATCTCCACAGGTAGTGGCCTATGGCACTTGTCCCTGGGGAAATGAGGCAAGTCTGCGTAGCACGGCTTACACTAGCAAAATTTCTCTCCTACCGATTTCAGAACTGTAACATGTTTGAATCCCCAACCAGCTGTTGAGGTGTGATTGCAGGTGGAACCTTCTACATTTAGGCACTATCGCCTGCTTAATAAATGTGTGACACCTAAGTTCAATGTTCAGAGACTTATTGAAAAGCTTGCACCAACAAAATAAGCAGATAAGATTAAATTTAGTAAGAAAATAGAATGGAAAAGATTGATAAGGTTACCTGAAAAATTTAAAATAGTTTTAGGCTTAGGAAGAGAAAGCTACTCAGGTGTTTATTTATTCTTAAGATGTTGGTGCCATTGCCAAGGCAACATTTATTGTCCATTCTTATTTGCCCCAAGGGCATTAAGAGTCAATAATATAGCTTGGGACTGGAGTCACATATAGGCTAGAGCTGTTAGCAGTGACAGTAGTGAACCAACCAGGGTTTACAACCCACTGGAAGTTTTCATGTCAGTCCCCAAATTATCAGATTTATTTTACAACTTACCAGGAAACAAATACAGTTATAAAACAGAAGTATAAAAAGACTCATATGCTAAATTAAAATGAACAACTATTAAAGATGATTTAAAGTGCCTGTACAGCAAGACAAATAGCATCCAAAATAAAATGAGGGCTCTGGGGGCAATAATGCACAGCGAGGAAACAGGTATAGTAGGAATAAATTAAATTTGAAAGACCAGAACTGGCTAAACTAAATATCGTAGGTTATAATGTCATTAGAAACAATAGCGAAGGAAGAAGATGATTGGGTACTTGCACTAATTAAAGGCAACATAATGGGAATAGACAAAAAGGACATTACCAACAGAAGGTTAGGAACAAAATCTATATGAATTGAAATAAAAGATAAAAAGGGACCAATCACACAAATAGGGATATACCAGCCAATAGTGGAAGGCAAGTGGGGATCAAATGAGTAAAGGAGATGGAATCATAATCATGAAAGACTTTAATTGTCCACCCACCCCTCATAAATAAATAGACAAGAAGAGGTAGTAAAAGGTACAGAGGGAATGGTGTTTTTACAATGCGCGTGGCACTCCTTCCTTACCCAGTATGTAAAAAAATCATATCCACAGACATTAAAAGAAGTTAGGGAAGATATAGCAGAGGCACAATTACATTAATATAAAAAAAATCATTAGAAAGGGGAATAGTGCCAGAGGACTGGTGAGCAACTAATGTGATTCCTACATACTAACAGGGAGCTAGAATAAGTTCAGCGAACTATTGACCATTTAACTTATCATCAGTGGTAGGAAAGTCTTTATTCAAAGAGAAAATTGAAAAACATCAAGAATCTGAAAATAGGGTAAAGAGAAGTCAGCACGAATTCCAAAAGGGACGGTCATGCTTGATCAACTCATTGAATTATTTGAACAAGTAACAGAAAAGATAGATAAGGGTAATGCATTAGATATAATGGCCTAGATATTCCGCCTTCCAGATGGTCATACCCCGCCGGTACCCCAAAAGCTGTGCTGGGGAACCCTCAGAAGTCCCCGTGCAAGGACTGTAGGAGAATCGTCCAGGGAGTTTCAAGTTCTGTTGGGCAATTCCCCTGCATCTGGAGCCCTCTGAAACTCTGAGTTAAAGTCAGAGGCTTCGGATGGTTCTGACTCACTTAGCAGAATAGTTGCCCAGCTCTAACTCCTGGGTAACTATATACTATTGACGTCATGACACTCCGAACTACACAACCCCCAATCCCTGACTCCCAACTGGATCTCCCAAATACACCTATCCCAACGCTGACTCACCCTGGACACATCAACTACAACCCCTACTCACCAACTGCCCGCCCTGACTACCCGACTACCCCTGAGCCCCTCCAAAGCCACACCCAACCCCGACCCCCTCTTACCAGCCACTACTGCCCACCCCCCGACTACCCTCCCTCGATCACCTTGACCACCCAACTACCTCCCCTGAACACCCGACCGCCCTTCCAACAGTCCCACCTCCCCTGGCTACCCAGCCAACACCCCCAGCTCCCAACTATCCTCCCCACCACACCACACCTGACTACCCACAAACCCCCCTTACTATCCTTCCACCTCCTGACTCCCCCTGACCACTTGTCTACCCGCTAACTAACCCCATGACTGCTTGACTAGCACCCCCCACCCCTCGACTACCCTCCCACTTATTCCCAAATATTCCCCACCCCTGAAAAGCCCTCAACCCCATCCACCTGACTACCACCCAGTCCCTCAACTAACACCCCCACCTCTGATTATCCTCACGCGCCTCCCCCAAACACCTGACCCCCGAATTGCACCCCCCCCAATTCTACTCCCGCATCCACTTACTTTACACACTTGCTTTCTCTTCTGGCTTTTAAAGAAAGGGACATTTAAATTTACCAGAATACAGCAACTAGTGCCATTAAAAAGGTGGCATGGTTTTGTTTCCCCCAGACTCTCCTAGACTACACTGAAGGACTCCAGGAACAGCAATGCTCCACATTTCTCAGCTGCCCTGGGTAGGAAATCTGGTCAAGAAATGTGGAGCTCCAGCCTAAGGTAGGAAATAGGAGCGAGATAGTAATCCAACAGTGTTTGCCACTCCATGGAAGATTCGGCCCAATATATCTGGAATTCCTGAAAGGCTTTGATACTGTACTGTATAGTAGACTCATGCCTAAAGTTAGAGCATGTGGACTCAGGGGACAAGTAACAGAATAGATAGAAAGCTGGCTACAAAGCAGAAAACAGGGACTAGAGGTTAGAGGTAGTCCATTTGATTAGCAAATCGTGTGAAGTGCTATTCCAACAAGGATCAATGCTAGCTTCATTGCTGTTCACAATTTACATAAATGGTCTGGATCTGGAAATCAAAAGCACAATTTCAAAATTTGCGGATGACACCAAATTGGCAGTGCAATTAATGCAGAGGAGAACTGCTTCAAAATAAAGCAGAACTTGCAGAATGGGCATGTAATCGGTAATTGAATTTCAATATAGATAAGTGCAAGGTAGTACATTTTGGTAGGAAAAATAAGGAGGTCTCATTCTCCTTGTAAATTAAGCACTGAACTGTAGTAGAAGAACAGCTGGATCTGGGGGTGCAGGTACACAAATCATTAAAAGTGGTGATGCAGGTTAATAAGGCCATTAACAAGCAAAAACTGCACTGGTTTTCATTACTAGGTGGATGGAATTAAAGAGAATGGATGAACTGAGAGGGTATACCTGTCAGGAAAGATGGAGCAGGTTGAGAATTTTTTATCTAGAAAAGAGAGGACTGAGAGGTGGCCTGTTAAGCTGGCCTGTTTGAACTTTGGAATCAAAAACACAATTTCTAAATTTGAGGATTGTCATGAAAATATAACAATTCTCATAATATTAATATGATCAATTGTAAAAGTAGGTTAATAGTGGGGTTTGGATAGTTTGCCTGTGCATATCTGAGGGATTTAACGGAATTGGAGACAGCTGGTCTGAAGGTTTTGAGTTATCAGCAAGAAGCTAGGTTTGAAATGCTAAATACGTAAAGTTTTAACATAAGAACATAAGAAGTAGGAAGAGGAGTAGACCATTTGGCCTCTCGAGCCAGCTCCACTATTCAATAAGATCATGGCTGATCTTCTTCTGTTTTGATTTCCACATTCCCATCTACCCCCAATAACATTTGATTCCCTTGCCTAACAAGAATCTACTTACCTCTGCCTTAAAAATATTCAGTGATCCCGCCTCCATTGCCTTCTGAGGCAGAGAGTTCCAAAGTCGCACAACCCTCTGAGAAAAAAAAAATTCTCCTCATCTCTGTCCTAAACAGATGACACCTAATTTTAAAACAGTGCCCCCTAGCTCTGGACTTACCCACAAGAGGAAACATCCTTTCAGCTCCACCTTGTCAAGGCCGTTGAGGGTCTTGTATACTTCAACTAAATCACCCCTCACTCTTCTAAACTCCAGTGGAAACCGGCCCATTCTGTCCAACCTATCCTCATAAGACAACCCACTCATTACATGTATCTAGTAAACCTCCTCTGAACTGTCTGCAATGCATTTACATCCTTCCTTAGTTAAGGAGACTAAAACTGCACACAGTATTCAAGGTGCGGCCTCAGCAATACCCTGTATAACAGAAGCGTAACATCCTTACTGTTATGTTCAAACTCTCTCGTAATAAAGGATAGCATTCCATTAGCCTTCTTAATTACTTGCTTTACCTGCATGCTATCTTTTTGTGACTCATGTACTAGAACACCTAGATCCCTCCGCACCACAGAATTATGCAGCCATTCTCCATTTAAGTAGTACTCTGCTTTTTTGTTCTTCCTGCCAAAGTGAACAACTTCACATTTTCCTACATTAAACTCCCATTTTCCAGATCTTTGTCCACTCAATTAAACTATCTATATCCATCTGCAACCTCCTCATGATCTCTTCACAACATACTTTCACAACATACCTATCTTTGTATCATCTGCAAATTTAGCTACCATGTCTTCACTCTCCTCATTTAAGTCATTGATACAAATAGTAAAAAGTTGAGGCCCCAACACAGACACTTGTGGGACTCCACTTGTCATATCCTGCCAATCCGAAAAAGACCCATTTATGCATACTTTCCGATAAAAGCAAAATACTGTGGATGCTGGAAATCTGAAACAAGAACAGAAAATACTGGAAAAACTCAGCAGATCTAACAGCATCTGTGGAGAGAAAAACAGAGTTAATGCTTTGAGTCTGTATGACTCTTCTTCAGAGTGGGCTCTGAAGAAGTCATATGGACTCGAAAAGTTAATATGTTGTGGTTGCTGCTACCTAGGCGTGCCTTTACTCTGAGGTCATTAATTAATCCTGTCACATTACACAATACCAAGTCTAATATAACCTGCTCTCTGGTTGCTCTAGAACATGCTGCTCTAAAAAAACTATCTTGAAAGCATTTTAAGAACTCCTCATCCAGGCTACTACTGCCAATCTGATTTTTTCAGTTTATGTGTAGATTAAAATCACCCATGGTTATTGCTGTCCCTTTATCACAAGCACATATATTTTCTCTTGCATACTTTGTCCTACACTGTGGCTACTGTTAGGGGGCCTGTAGACCACTCTGACTAATGACTTTTTTCCCTTGCTATTCCTCATCACATCCTGAACTCCTGAACCAAGGTAATCTCTAACTATTGCACCAATACCCTATTTCATTAACAGTGCTACCCCTCCACCTTTACCTAGCTTTCTATTCTTCTTGAATGTCAAGTACTCCTCAATACTAAGGACCCAATCTTTGCTGTTCTGAGGCCAAGTCTCCATAATTGCTACCAGATCACATTTACTTACTTCAATGTGGGCCATCAACTCACTTACTTCATTATGAATGCTACGTGCATTCAGATAGAGAGCCTTCAGTTTTGTCTTTTTATTACCTTTGTAGCATTTAGTCTTGACTGTTGATGTATTCTTAGGTTTTTTCTCTCTGTCCATTCCTGCCATTCTATGATCTTTATTTCTCATATTACTATTTTGCTCTCCTGTCTTGACTCTATACTTTGAATTGCTACCTCTGCCCAAGCTTGATCTCTCACCCCTCTTGTAAGTCCTCCCTACTTCCCTAGTTATGCGATTTGCAAGGACACTCATTCCTGCACGATTCAGGTGTAATCCGTCCCAATGGTACAGCCTCCACTTTCCCCAATAGTGATGCTGTGACCCACAAACCAGAACCCGCTTCTCCCCCACCATTCCTTGAGCCACACATTCATCTCTCTAATCTTACTTGTCCTATGTAAATTTGTACATGGGTCAGGTTATAATCCAGAGATCACCTTTGAGGTTTTGCTTTTAAATTTGGTACCTAGCACCTAATACTGACTTTGCATAACCTCTTTCTTAGTTCAACGTATGTCATTGTTACCTACTTGGACCATGACAACTGGATCCTCCCCCTCCCACTGCAAGTTCATCTCCAGCCCTGAGCAGATGTCCCAAACCCTGGCACCGAGCAGGCAACACAGCTGTCTGGATTCTCACTCTTTGCTGCAGAGAACAGTGTCAATCCCCCTGACTATATTATCCCCTACTAACACTATATTCCTTTTTGCTCCCCCGCTTGAACTTCTTCCTGTACCACAGTGCCATGGCCAGTCAGCTCATCCACCTTGAAGACCTTGTTTTCATCCACACAGGTTGTGAGCACCTCAAACCTGTTTGACAACTGCAAAGTCTGAGGCTCCTCCACTACTGTTTGCTTGGTCCCCTAACCTGTTTCACTGACAGTCACATCCTCCTATCCCTCACTGCTGATCAAAACAGATGACCCTCTTCTAAGAGGTGTGACTGTCTTCTGGTATAAAGTATAAGGTGTGAGGAAAATTTGCATTTTTAGATAAATTAGGGTAGTTTGAATTTCAAAGAGATAGTAAGATGTTACACCTAGCCAGAAGAAGCTCAGCCAAACAGTGTGTTTATTTTTCTTGAACGTTACTAATAAAATTAGTACTATGAAAGATTTATATTATGAGAAAAGTAAAGTTCCAAAGACATATCAGAACAATGGAATTTGCATTAAAAAAGGGAGAAACATGTATAAAGGAGATGAGGCTATGTGTAAAAGGAGAAGGCATTCTAAGATCTAACAAGTGTGAAAAGCCTCCAGTCTCAGTCTATCAAGTGGCTGTTACAGGAACCCAAGCTAAGGAAATTCTCTTTGAACTCAACTGTCCAGGGTGTTGTGTGACTTTGCCTGGGTCCGTTTAAATCTATTTGTTTTATCGGTGCCTTAATGGAGGTGTAACTGGAACCCAGATTAATTAGGGGTTTTAGGAGTAATTATAGCAGTAATTTGTAGACTTAAGTATGTGCTTGAAATCTTTTCTTTTGTTAATAAATGTTTAATTTTGTTTTGTAAAAAAACTCTATGTCTTGGTGCTTATTAGTACTGAATTTAAGGCACGCATCTCGAAATAAAATACAAACTACAAAATCGTTGTAGCCACATGACCAAGTTTTGCTTGTGGATTTGATCTGCCTGGCACGCATCATCTGCTGTGTCATAACTGGATGACACCAAATTGCGGTTGGGGGTGGGGTGCGGTGCTGTAGAGATTGTCAATACTGAGGAGGCTGGCAACAAATTGCAGGGGAACATTAATAAATTTGCAGAATGGGTAAATAATTGGCAAATGCAGTTCAACACAGGTAAACATGAGGTGGTACATCTTAGCAGGAAGAATAGGGAAGTCACCTTATTACTTGGAAGGTGCAAGTGTTGGTGAGGTAAAGGAACAAAAGGATCTCAGAGTAGTGTTACAACCACATGAGAAGGCGTGAAATGACCCCCCCCATTCTCCTTCTCCAGGTCTGACCACAACAGGGTCTTTTGTGAAGTTAGAGAGGATGTGCTTTGCCAATACTGCAGGAGTCCCATTATTTACATTCTCAATTTGTAACAAATTAGTCAGACAGGTTTTCTTAGGCTAACCAAAGAACACGATAAGTTTATTGAAACTATTTCCTGAATTAAAAACAAACTAGGTAAATCGCAACCACCAATCATACGTCACACACATTCTCTGGGCCCACACACACGTTTCCTGGGCCCACACACACGTTAGTACAGATGGTAGAATAAGTGGAAAGGCTTAAAGAGTTTTTGCAGTTCGTGAAGAAGATAAAACAATGGAGTACACGGTTAGCTGTCCTTTGGCTGATCTCGATGCGGTGATTCCATGTTATGGCCATTTTGTTCAGCTGAGTGTGGTTGTATGGAGCAAGTTTCCACATTATAGTGCCAAAAGATTTTGGTTTGCAATAGATTCCCCTTCTCAGGGTGGTTACTTCGCAAATCTGGGCACAATACTTCCAAGAGAGAAAGGGCAAACAGTTTCAGCAGCCTGTTTCAGTACAGTATTGTCTTGATCTCTCTCCTGCTTGGTAAACAATCCCTTAAAGTACCCTGCTGGCTGTATATTCCAGAGAAACTCGAATAGCCCATGTCTGATGCAGTAATTGTTATAGAACAGGTAATTGCATTTTGATGTCACATCTCAGAAACATTTGAAAAGTTTCAAGGCCAACAGGAGATGGGATGTTTCACGCTCCCCAGAGGGCTGAGTGCCTTTTCTTACCCGTCCCACTTGGTAGAATGAAACTAGCATATTGTAGCTGTCTGGCAGCCTTCATTGCCTTTAGAGGGTTTCAGTTTGTTTTTAAATCCAGCCATAAAAAGAAAAATTAGAAATTGTACCCTTAAAAAAAAGCACATCCACGTAATAGTACAAATACATCAATTATTAAAAGTTGTGCCACAGGTTAGCAAGGCTATCAAAAAAGGCAAACCAAGCCCTTACTTGACTTTGTTACTAGAGGGACAGAATGGCATGTAGAAAGGATGTTCCCACTTGTGGATGGGATCAGAGCTAGGGTACATAAGTTTAAGATAAATACTATTATATCCAATCGGGAGTTCAGGAGGAACCTCTTTAAGCAGAAAATGGTTAGAATGTGGAGATCCCTACCACAAGGAGTAGATAAGGTGAATAGCATGGATGCATTCAAGTGGAATGGATCAGTGCATGAGGGAGAAAGGAATCGAAGGCTATTTCAATTGGGTTAGAATAAAAGGAGTGGAGTGACACTCATGTGGAGACTTATGTGAAGCCTAACACACTAGCATGGATCTGTTGGGCTCAATGGTCTGCTTCTGTGATGTAAATACATTGTAGTACTAGAGTAGCACAAAGTATCCTCTACAGGCTGTTCCCTAATTCTCACTAAATTGCTAACCACCCAGCTTGCCAAAGCCCTTCCCTATCACCAGCTGCTGTTTTCATCAGAAACACTAAGTTGATGACCTCTGGCTTCCGCTTGCCCATGGGATTGTCATCCACTCCCGCCTGGAGCTAAAATCAGTCTTTGTCTTTGGTTGTTTCCATTCCAGGCCTACCACAGTACCAAAGTACCCCTAATCAATGTCACAAATGACATACTTTGTGATTGTGAACATGGTGCACCATCCTTCCTTCTGAAATTCTCTGCAACTTTTGACCATACCACCCTCATTCAATGGCTTTTCTCCACTGTCCAGCTCAATGGGAATATCTTTGCTTGGTTCCACTCTTACCTGTCCAATCGCAACTAGTGCATCTTTAGAAGCACTTGTGTTCCTACCCACATGGCCCCATTACCTCAAAGGCTCAACAAGGACCTATCCTTGGCTCTGTCCCCTTTCTTAGCTATTTGCTGCTGCTTGGTGAGATCATCTGAAGACATGGGGTCAGCTTTACTAGTACACTGGACTACACCCAGCTCTACAATCCATTACCTCTCTCGGCCCCTCCACTGTGTTGCCAAACCCAGAATTCTTGTCCTATTCCCAGCCTTGGTGAAGCCAAGATTTCCTCCTGGTAAATATTGGGAAAACCAAAGATGTTGTCTTTGGCCAATATCACCACTCTGTATCCTTGTTAATTCCTCCACTCAGAGTAACCTGACCACGCACTATTGCCATGGAGTGCAAAATCTTCTGCACTATGCACCTTTAAGACCGCTTTGTGATTTTGTTTACACAAATCTTCATTAATTAATGTCAAATCTAATCTAGTGTGAAACTCGCACTTTTCAAAGGACTTCCAATGCTGTGCAACTTACACTAATTTTCCATGTTTGGCTTATAGTAGGAACAAATAGTATTTATTCCAACATTTTTTTGCTGTGGGTTGATGGATGAGGGATCCTCAGAATAGTGCTGAATACTGATGAATAGTCCATTAGTGCTTGCTCCACAAATTTAATCATTTCTTCCTTGCATCTGTTTTTCAGTAAATTTATTGAAAGCAGTAATTTTGGCCTCAAGTTTGCTTTGACTGACCCGAAAGTCGCAGCTTATAAATAAAATTCTATTACCTGATGTGGAGCTCAGCAGTAAATCCTATACTTCTCTATTTCTAATGACTAAAGCATCATTTGTTCAGAGGTATGGTACATCAAACCATCATTGAGTGAGTCAGTGACATGTTTGTGATCAACTTCCCTGCTGGAGTACTTTGCTATACGTGTAGTTTTGTTTTGAAATATATGCTTAAAAGGAATCACTGCTTGAATGAAACCATTGATGATTTAGTGCACCTGGGAATAACTTTATATTCTAAACTCAAAATATCCAGCCATTGTAAAAAGTAAAACAAAACAAATTGATTCATTACCTCTGCCCCTGCCCCTGGCTGACTCCTTGAGGAGACGAGGAAGCTGGAGTGAGATTGAGCTACCCCGCACCCCTCTCGCATACACACTATTGGAGACCAACTATGGCATCAACGATGGAGTTCAGCCCACGCAGTAGTGCAGGAGCAACATACTGGACCAAGGACTCCATGGCGGCCACCATCCTACCAGTGTTGACCTCAATGTGTTGGCATGCCAGCGCTATCAGCTCAGCCTGAAGGTGGATGGACTCCTCCATCGTGCCATGCAATCTGAGGAGTGCAGCGGACATCCCTTCCCGATGTTCCTGAGCTTGCATTTGCAGCTGCAGCAACTCTGACATGACCAAGTCCAGAGGCTCATCATCTGACTTGGTCTCAGCAATGTTCCTGCCTCTAGCAGTCCTCCTAGTGCCGGACACCTGGGAAGTCCCTGCTTCTGCCTGGTGTGGATCAGAAAGTGTGATGTGCTCACCAGATTGTGATCCCGAGGCTACTCTAAACCTAGCTTCCACCAAGGTGTGTGCCTCTGCACTAGTGGAAGGTGTGGATGAGTGCTGTGATGGAACTTCAAGGTCGGTGCATTCAGATTCCTCTTCAGAGGTTTCTTCAGGGCTTGATTGGAGGTGCTGGGTCACGGACTCAATCGGCTGTTTGACAGATGTGCCTGCGACAGCAAGGGGAGGTAATTAGTGCATGACAGTGGCCTGTGAAACACGACACATCATTCACAACATGATGTCTGATGGATGTTGCACTGCTGGACCTTCACTTGGAAGAGCACCACTGACCTCACCGTCAGCACAAGACTAGTCCAGATCCATGTCGGCCAGCTGGATAGCTCTGTTTTCAAAGTTCATGAGAACCTTGATATCAGGCATTCCTCCACCAGTCTGTATCTCTCCCTTTTGTTGTGTGCCTGCTTGTCTTTCATGAATAGGGATGGAGAGAGTGTAAGCAGGATGCCTGCCAGGCCAGATGGTAAGTATGTCTGGCCTGTGTGGGTGGTGAGTGGTCCCTTGGACTGGATGAGGGCAATGACGGTGTGTGTGAGAGAGTGAATGGTGATGTCCCTTGAACTGGCAGTGCATGAGGGTCCTGTGGATGTGTGAGTGTGTTAGTTGAGAGTGACAAGAAGAGCGACTTACCCTAGCGGAACGGAAGAGCTCATTCTCCCTCTTACGGCACTGGATGGCTGTCCTCTATTGCAGGGCGTTGGTGCTGACTACCACTGCCACAGCCTCCCAAGAGGTATTGATGATGTTGCTGCTCATCCTGCAGCCAGAACGGAGATAGAGGACATCATGGCGAGTCTCCACTGCATCCAAAAGATGTTTGAGAGACGCATCATTGAACCTGGGGGCTGCAGTCTTTCAGGGCCATGTCTTCTGTGCATGGGCTTGAAGCACTGAGAGGTGTGGCTCCACTTTATACATGGTGCCCAGTGTGATGAAACGGCGAGGTGATGGCAGCATGGGCAAATGAGAGCCCAACCACCATGGAAATGACGTGTTTCCTGAGAATGCATAAATAATGCCGTAGGTTTGGGGTGATACGGCATGAAAATCCACCATTGCGGCCAGCGGGTAAAACCTTCTACGAATGAACTTGCATTTATCTCAAGCCTTTCATGAGCTCAGGACATGTCAGAGACAATGAAGTACACTACCAGCTCTCAATGCTGGAATGCCTGGGGTCAAGTCATTTCTGGATTTCAGAATTTTCTGGATTATAGAAAGACATTAGATTGCCTAACCACAAGTGTGTGAACCAGGAAACACATAAACATTTACCTGAAACATAAAACAGTAATAAAACTTCATAAAGCAGCAATAAAAATTGTTTTACTTATCTAAATACTGTATCATCCATGCTTCTGCCCTGAGAGCCAGAGAGAGATATCAAGGGAGAGAGAAAGAGATGGGGAATAGGCTGATAGAGAGAGAAAGGGGTAGAGACCAACAGAGAGGGAAAGAGATAGAGAGAGAGAGAGAGATGGAGAAATAAAATGCCAGAAAGACAGAAAGACTTGGACCAATAAAAAAGTCCGAGAGATTGAGAGAGAGAGAGAGAGACCAAGAGTTAGGGTCAGAGAGAGATGGAGAAGTAGACTGACAGTGAGAGATAGAGACAGCAAAGAGAGAGAAATGGAGTAGCTTTGTAACTTGTGCTGTGCTTTTGCATGCTACACATTCACTTTGACCCCATCACTCACCATTTTCTACCCTTAGTTTGAAGATCAGGTGAGCCCATGCCTTCCTGATTTGTTGCAGTATCCCAGCGGTCAAGAATTGCTTGGGTCCATTCACAAAATTTCCAAACAACTGGTTTTTGCATAATTTGGATTTCCAGACCAAAGAGGTTATTGTGTACTTTTGTAGTGTAGCCACTTTTTTAATGCAAGAGATAACAATGACTACGCTTCAAAAGTACTTAATTGGCTGTACTACTATACTACACCTCGATACCACTGTTTCACCTCAGACTCAGGTGCCAATTAACTGATATGCAAGAATCAAGTGCTAATTGCAGTAGCAAATGATAACTGCCCATATCCATAAGATAAGTTGTATTTGTGTCATAATTATGATTTTATTCAGTGTGGAATGTACTTTAAGAATAATACTTGTTAAAGAGGATCACATGATCTGTAGTAACCAACAGGAAAGTAGTGCAGGTGGCATCAGCAGTCAGTGTAGAGATAAAGTTGGAGTTGAAAGCACATGCGCAGTTGCTACTGAGTACATTGTAAATAAACTTAATGTTTCCACCCAAAAAGTGTCTGCAGATCAACTCTATCATTAATAATAGCAACTCGGTCACCCTCACAACAAACTGGCAAAAAGGATAGAATAGGATTGAACAGAAGAAATCAAGTTAGAAAGGAATTGGCTCTGTACGTCACCCGGTGATTGTGAGTAGCAAGTTCCATTAGAATTGAAGAAGTTATCCTCTCTCAAAATGCCACAACTTGGGAAAATTGATCCTTTTGAACCAGCCACAGATAATTGGTCTCATTACATAGAATGCCTCCTGTTCTTTTTACAAGCGAACAAGTTTATGGGAGGAGAGAAGAAGCGAGCGATCCTCTTGAGTACTTGTGAGAGCAAAACCTATGGTTTGATTTGAAATTTTATGGCACTGAGTGCCCCAGATTTGAAAAATTTTGATAAATTGGTGGACCTCGTGAAGGGTCATTTTCAACCAAACCTCTCAATCACGATGCAGAGGTTCAGTTTTAATTTGTGAAATAGAGAACCCAATGAGACAATTGCATGCTACGTGGAAAATTTGAAGCAGCTAGCAGAACATTGAGAGTTTGGTATGACTCTAAATGACATTCTCAGAGATCATTTAGTGTGTGGTGTGAATGAGGACAATATTCAGAAAAGATTATTGCCTGAAGTGAATCTGGAATTCAAGAAGGTGTTAGAGATAGCACTGGCCATGGAAAGTGCAGTAGGAGATTCAAAAGCAATAGAGGATATGTATAATGCTGCCGTTCTCCACATCGGGCAGGAAACCTCAGCTGAAAAGGGCACAAAAATGCAAGACTCTGCCGAGAAATGGGAAACAACCACTGCTAGTCAAAGAATGAAGAAAAATAACTTAGCAGTGAAATCGAAGAATAATTTTAATAGAGGTGGAAACAATCAGTCTTTTAGCGATTGGCAGTTTAAAAAAATTGAATGCTACTATTGTCACAGAAATGGACATATGATGAGGCAGTGCAAAGAAAGATTCAAGCAGACTTGTAAACAAAAGAAGAAGCCCAATGAAATCTACAAATTCAGACATTTACTCATTGTTTAATCTGAAAGTTAGAAAGACAGAAACAATATTTCTCACATTGAAAGTAAATGGCAAATCTGTTAGAATGGAAGTGGACATGGGAACTTCCACTACAGTAACTGGGGAACATACCTTCAGATTTCTGAATAATGGTGAACATCAATTAAGTTTAGAAGAAACTGCTGCCAAGCTCAAAACATATACTGGGGTGAAGACATTCAAGTAAAAGGCATAAGCAGAATAATTGTTCATTATGGAAGTCAATCGGCAAAGCTACCCTTGATGGTGGTAGCAGGTGAAGGGCCAAGCCTCCTGGGGTGAAATTGGTTAAAGGAGATTAAGTTAGAATAGCCTGAAATTTTCCAGTTGAGAGCAAGTGGGCTACCAGAGCCACTTCAAAAGTACACCATCGTCTTCAAGGATGAACTGAGGAAAATCCAGGGCCTCCAGGCAAAGATTTATGTGGATCCAGAAGTAACCCATCAATTCATGAAGGCGAGACCAATGCCATACGCACTGTGAGAAAAAGTCGACACTGAACAGATTAGAGAAACTGGGCATTATACAACCTGTTCAATGCTCCGAATGGGCAGCACCCATAGGACTCTTCCTTAAACCCGACCAAAGCATCTGAATTTGAGGAGATTACAAACTGACGATAATAAAGTAGCTAAGCTAGACAGACACCCCATTCCAAAAATCGAAGCTGGCAGGAAGGACAACGTATACAAAGCTTGACATGAGTCATGCTTATCAACAACTAGAATTGAATAAAGCCTCCTGGGACTTTGTCACAATTAATACCCACAAAGGGTTGTACAAATATACACGATTGCCTCTCGATGTCTGCTCAGCTTGCATCATCTTTCAGAGAATAATGGAAAGCTTACTGCAGGGCCTGCCCCAGGTTGTAGTCTATTAGATGATGTATTGGTGACAGGATTCACTGAAAAAGAGTATTTGGCAAACTTAGAATAAGTCTTGAAACATTTCTTGCAAGCTGGGGTACCATTATAAAAAGGAAACTGCACGTTCCAAGTAAGGGAGGTAATCTATTTGGGTCACCGGGTAGATTCACAGGGTCTCCACCCAGATGAGGAGAAAGTGAGAGCCATAAGAGAGGCACCTGCGCAAAAGAATGCCTCAGAGCTCAAATCATTCCTATTATGGGTGGTTCTTACCCAATTTGACTACAGTGCTGGCTCCCTGCACTTTCTACTCACAAAGAAACAACATTGATCTTGGGAAGTGCCCCAGAAAGAAGCTCTCATAAAGATGAAACAATGGTTGCACTAGTCCAATCTATTAGTGCATTACAACCAGACAAAATAATTGGTGCTGACCTGTGACACATCTCCCTCCACAGTGCTCTCTCATCAGATGGCGGCATGGAACAGCCAATAGGTTATGTACCAAGAACGCTCACCACTGCGGAAAATGGATACTCACAGATATAAAAAGAAGGCCTGTCCATCATCTTTGGTGTCAAGAAATTTCACCAGTGCGTACACGGTCGTCACTTTACAATCGTTTCATACCGGAAAACATTACTAGGATTGTTTAGTGAGGACATGGCTATACAAGCCATAGCCTCAGCAAGAATACAATGATGGGCTTTAATTCTAGCAGCATATGAATACACTTTCGTACAAAGGCCTGGTAATCAAATTGCAAATGCTGATGCCCTTAGTCGCTTGCTTTTACAAGAAATTGATGAACACATCCCAGATCCACTTGTTTTACTTCTAAATTTCTTAGATTCTTCACCGATATGTGCTGGACAGATCAAAGACTGGACAAGTCGGGACCCAGTCCTATAAGACCATAAGACCATAAGTAGCAAAATTAGGTCATTTGGCCCATCAAGTCTGCTGCGCCATTCAATGATTTCATGGTTGATCTGATAATCCTCAACTCCACTTTCCTGCCGTTTCCCCATAACCCTTGATTCCCTTACTAATTAAAAATCTGTCTTTTTCAGCCTTGAATATACTTAACAACCCAACTTCTACAGCTCTCTGCGGTAAAGAATCGCACAGATTGACTATCCTCTGAGAGAAGAAATTCCTCCTCATCTCCATTTTAAATGGGAGCTCCCTTACTCTGAGATTATGCCCTCTGGTCCTAGACTCTCCCACAAGGGGAAACAACCTCTCAGCATCTACTCTGTCAAGCACCCTAAGAATCTTACTTGTTTCAATAAGGTTGCCTCTTATTCTTCTAAACTCCAATGAGTACAGGTCCAACCTGCTCAACCCCTCCTCATAAGTAAATCCCTCGATACCGGGATCAACCAAGTGAACCTTCTCTTGACTGCCTCCAATGCCAGTATATCTTCCCTTAGATAAGGAGAGCAAAACTGTTCACAGTATTCTAGATATGGTCTAACTAGTGCCTTGTATAGTTTTAGTAAGACCTCCCTATTTTTATACACCATTCCCTTTGAACATTCCATTTGCCTTACCTATTACCTGCTGAACTTGTATGTTAGCTTTTTGGGATTCATGCACAAGGACATCAAAATCCCTCTGCAGCTTTACTCAGTCTTTCTCTATTTAAATAACATTCAGCTCCTCTATTCTTCCTCCAAAAGTGCATAACCTCACATTTTCTCACATTTTATTCCATCCGAAACGTTTTTGCCCGCTCATTTAACCTGTCTATATCCCTCTTTCGACCCTTTGGCCTGAATATTGCTGTTGGCATGCAAGGGCTGGTCCAACACATCGACGCGCAAAGTGACACGAGATGATGTCGGGTGTGCGTCTCAAGGTCTTTGTGTGTCATTTAGAACTTCAGTTCGGCAGGCGCGCGTCCAAGGTGGTTGCGGGCATGCTGAATTGTCAACGGCCTATTTAGGCCATTAAAAAACCAATTAAAGTTGTTTGCAATGCTGCCCGTCCAACCTTAAGATTGGCAGGCAGGGAAAGAGCCCAATGGCCTTCGTGTTTTATAGGAAACGTCATCCATGAGCAGGATGAGGTTGCCTTAAGCTTTTATAAATTAAATGATAAAATTCTCCTAAATATAAAAAAATGTCCCAGCTCATCTGACACTGTCATACGAGGGGACATGCTTAAATAATTTTGTACTTTATTTATAACTAAATTTTTTAAGCAACATAATCACCCTGAGGCAGCTCCGACTCTCCCTCCTCCCCTCGCCCGCACAGGTAGCACTAAGCTTTCATTGGCCCACCTACGTAAAATGGCGATGCACAGCCAATCGTGGGTGGTGATCAGCTCCGAGCCCATTCCCGCCTAGCCTGCCCGACACAGGTAAGCTTCTGGCCTTCGTGTCATTCTCACCATTTGGCTTTCTCACCTATTTTTGTGTCATCTGCAATCTTGGCAATGGTACATTCATTTCCCTCATCCAAGTCATTAATATATATTGTAAATAATTGTGGCTCCAGCACGGATTCCTGTGGCACTCTACTAGTTACAGGTTGCCAACCTGAAAATGGCCCCCAATAACCCAACTCTCTGTCTTCTATTAGTTAGCCAGTCCTCTATCCATGCTAATATACTACCCCCAACACCATAGGCTCTTGCCTTATTAAGTAGCCTTATGTGTGGTACCCTATCAAACGCCTTTTGGAAATCCGAATATATTACATCTAATGGTTCCCCTTTATCTATCCTGCTTGTTACCTCCTCAAAGAATTCTAATAAATTTGTCAGGTATGATTTCCTCTTCATGAAGCCACGCTGACTCTGTTTGATTATATTATGCATTTCTAAAAGCTCTGCTATTACATCCTTTATAATAGACTCTAACATTTTCCCAATTATCTCAAGTACAAGAACAAGTGCTGCATGGTTGGTCACTGGAGTCCGTATGTGATGAAATGAAACCGTACTTAAACAGAAGACATAAAATAAGGCTGGCATCTCATTGTGGGAAGTCACTTTTAATTGAACTACACAGTGCCCATCCAGGAATTTCCTGAATGAAGACCATTGCACACAACTATTTATGGTGGCCTAGGATGGATGGTGAAATAGAGTTTAGTAAAGCACTGTGTGTAATGTCAGCAACAGCGAAAGTTGCCAGCGACAGCTCCATTATACCCATGGGACTGGCCAGGTAGATCCTGGTGCAGCTATACATTTAATATGTTGGACCTTTCCTGGTAACAATGTTTCTGCTCATTGTCGATGCCCATTCAAAATGGTTGGATATATATGAGGTGAAGTCACCAACATCGGCTGCTACATTTGAAAAATGATGTCAAAGTTTTGACATTCATGTATTACAAGAAGTAGTCATTTCTGATGATGGTACGGCATTTACAAGTACTGAGTTTCAACGGTTTATCAGCCTCAATGGTATCACTCATGTAAAAACTGCACAGTACCACCCTTCCTCAAATGTGGGGGGTAGGATTAGTAAGTTTGCAGATGACACAAAGATTGGCCAGGTGGTTAACAGTGAGGTTAAGTGTCTTGGGCTACAGGTAGATATAGATGGGATGGTCAAAGAGGCAGATAAGTGGCAGATGGAATTTAACCTTGAAAAGTGTGAGGTGATACACTTTGGAAGGAGTAATTTGACAAGGAAGTATTCAATGAACGGCATGACACTAGGAAGTTCTGAGGAACAATGGGACCTTGGTCTGTGTGTCCATAGATCTCTGAAGGCGGAGGGACACTTTAGTGGGGTGGTGAAAAAGGCATATGGGACACTTGCCTATATTAATCGAGGCATAGTTTACAAAAGTAGGGAGGCCATGTTGGAGTTGTATAGAACCTTGGTGAGGCCACAGCTGGAGTACTCTGTGCAGTTCTGGTCGCCACATTATGGGAAGGATGTGATTGCACTGGAGGGGATGCAGAAGAGATTCACCAGGATGTTGCTGGGATGAAACATTTAAGTTATGAAGAGAGACTGGATAGACTTGGGTTGTTTTCGTTGGAGCAGAGAAAACTGAGGGTGACCTGATCAAGGTGTACAAGTTTATGAGGGGCATGGACAGGGTGGATAGGGAGCAGCTTAGTTGAAGGGTCAGTCACAAGGGGACATAAGTTCAAGGTGAGGGGCAGGATGTTTAGGGGGGATGTGAGGAAAAACTTTTTTACCCAGAGGGTGGTGACAGTCTGGAATGCACTGCCTGGGAGGGTGGTGGAGGTGGGTTGCCTCACATCCTTTAAAAAGTACCTGGATGAGCACTTGGCATGTCATAACATTCGAGGCTATGGGCCAAGCGCTGGTAAATGGGATTAGGTAGGTAGGTCAGGTGTCTGTCACGTGTCAGTGCAGACTCGATGGGCTGAAGGGCCTCTCCTGCACTGTGTAATTCTATGATTCTGTAAAACGCACTGGCCAAAAGGGTGGTTCAATCATTCAAGGCAGGCATGTAAAAGCTAACAGGTGATTCCTTGGAAACCAAGCTAGCACGCTTTCTTTTTCATTACAGGACTACACCTCACACAACAACAGGTGCCACATCTGTGGAGTTCTTGTTGAAACACCGTCTCAGGACGAGATTGAACTTAATAGTGCCAAATTTAGAGGGAGAGGTGGAAAGGAGTCCGGGAAACCAGAAAGCTAGATATGACTGGCATAGTCACGAGAGGAAATTTACTGTGAGAGAACCGGTATACATGAAGAACTTCGGAGAATGACCAAAGTGGTTACCAGGTGAAATAAGTGCAGTGACTGGACCTCTATCTTACCACATAGAGGAGGAAGGCCGGATCATTCATAAACATGTGGACTATTTAAGGAAGAGAGAGACAAATCACCAAGATTTGGCTCCAGCAGTGACCATGACCAGGTTTGAGTTTTCTTTTGAAGATACTCAACCCAGGACTGACATGTTGGATGTTCGTGTAAGAGTTGAGGATACAGAACTGCAAATGCCCACCGAAGCACCTGATGTTCAGGCAACTCTGAAAATGGAGGTTCCTGACAAATAATCTGAAGTTGTGGAGCTGTGATGTTCCATACATACCATATAAGGTTAGTTAGGTCATTGTTGCACACAGGCTGTGTAACTTAACCATTATTATTTGATGCCCACTGCATATTTGATGCACACTCCACATACATACTATCAACATAAAAGGGCAAACACTGCAGATGTTTGATATTTTAAATATAAACAGAAAACGCTAGAAGTCTACAGAAGGCAAGGCAGGATCTGTGAAGAGAGGGCCACAGGGCCTGATTTTAACACTATGTATGTAGGTGGGTTTTGAATTAGTTAAAATCTCGCCCAGTGTTAACATTTCAGAATGGTGACCTTTTCCAGGAACTTAAAAATGTTATAGATATGGCAAGTTTTACACAAGTACAGAGGCAGGGAAAGGGTGGAAAGAGACGAAAGGACAGAGTGATAGTGTGCAAGGCAGGGTTGATTACATGATCAGCAGAACCATTCCCAGAACCCCTTGTCCCAAGAAATAGAAGCAATGGTTACTATCTGAAATTGTTGAACTTGATGTTGAGTCCATAAAGTTGTAAAGTGCCTCATGAGGTGCTGTTCCTCAAACTTCCATTGAGCATCATTGGAACACTGCAGGAGGCTGAGGAGGGCAGAGAGCTCAGAGTGGGGGAGAAATGGAAAACTAAAATGACAGGCAGCCAGAAGCTCAGGGTCATGATTTTGGACTGCAGAGGTGTTCCGTAAAACAATCACTCAATCTGCATTTGGTCATCCCAATGTAGTGGAGACTGCATTGTGAACAGCAAATACAGTACATTAAATTGAAAAAAATGCCAGTAAATCACTCATTCAACTGGAAGGACTATTTGGGGCCCTGGATGGTGGGAAGAGAGGGAGTCAAAGGGAAGGTGTTGCATCTCCTGCACTTGCATAGAAAAGTTCCGTAGGAAAGATAGGGGGTGTTGGGTGTGATGGAGGAGTGGACTAGGGAATGGTCCCATTGGAATGCTGAACGGGGACGGGAGATAATCATGTGTTTGGTGGTTCTGTTCTGACAGTTGAAGATCTTTTCTAATGCTGTCACCTTCCACATTAGTGCTTCCAATATATCTTCCTTTTTCCTCAACTAAGGATCCCTTCCACTGCGCTTGAAAGGGCCTTGACCATGTCCATCCCATTTCCAACATTGTGCCCTCACCCCTTAACCCCCTCCCAGAACCATGATAGGATTTCCTTGTCCTCACATCACACTCCACCAGACTCCACATTTAATGGATCATCCTCCTCTATTTATGCCTGCTGCAGCACAATGCCAGCATCAAACATATTCTATCATTTACATAATGGCACCTGATTTGTAATTAACTGTAACTTTTCTTTCATACCTGTACTTACATGTATACCAGAAATAACACCTTGTTTACTTCACTGCCATTAGCAAAATAGAATTGGTCATAAGTAGTAAGAGGATGTGTTGTGCACAATAGAGAATTTCTGTTTGTTTATGGTAAGTTAAGAAAAAAACTAATGCGATGCAAACAGCACAGAGAGTGCAGCAACAATAGGGAGAATTTTCTGAATGTCGGCTGATCGGGAGAGGGCATGGGCGGGCGTGGAGCCAATCGCTACCTTAAGGCCCGCCCAGCATGACGTGTGGCCGGTAGTGCTTAGTGCTACCTATGCAGGCAGGGGCAAAAGCACGGAGCTGCTTCAGGGAGATTAAGTACATGATAAAAGTTCAGAAATAATAAAGTTAAAAATTATTTAGGCATGTCCCCTTATGTGACAGTGTCACATGAGCTGGGGCATGTTTATAAATTGTGCAAAAATTATTCATTCATTTAGTAAAACCTTCAGGAAACCTTATCCTGTCCGTGGATGAGGTTTCCTGAAAAACATGAAGGCCACTTGGGCTTTTCATCTGCCTGCCAACCTTAAGGTTGGACGGACAACATTGATAACTACTTTGATTGGGTTTTAATGGCCTTAATAGTTCAGTGGGTGCGTAGCCGCCTCCGAATGTAATATCTAAATGACGCGCGTTGACATTGGGATGCACACCTGATGACACCATGTGTCATTTTACGTGCTGGTGTGCCGGGCCTGCCAAAACTGTGGCCAGTGTGTAAATCTTGGGAAGATCCCGTATACTATCATATTTCTAGCAGTATAAGCCGGTTTGGATGCTCGATGACATAAAGCGCTAGTTTATTTGAGGAGTCAGATCAGTGACCTGACTCCTGAGAGCTTCTGAAACAAGAGCTCACGTCCCATGCCAGGGTTTGAGCACAAAAAAAAAATTAAGGCTAAAACTGCAGTGCATGAGGGAGTGCCACATTGTTGAAGGTGTTATCTTTCAGGTGAGATGTTAAACTGAGGCCCCAACTGCCTTCTTGGGTGGATGAAAAATGTCCCATGGCACTCTTTCATAGAAGAGCATGGGTGTTTGTCCCTTGGCCCATAAATATCCCCCAATCAAATCAACATCACAAAAAAGCAGATGATCTGGTCATTACCAGATTGTTGTCTGCATGAGTTTACTGTGCGCAACTTGGCTCCTGAGTTTCCTACATTATAACAGTGAACACACTTCAAAAGTACTTCGCAGTTGTAATGATGTCTTTGCAATGTCTTGAAGTCATGAAAAGTGCTCTATACATTCAAGTATTCCTCATTTGGGCTTTTCATTATGTATATTCTAGGTTCAGCCCATGTCGAAACAAAATTCGGAAAGTGCCTAGGGAGATGGTTGGACCACCTGTCAATGCAGCAGATATCCAATCAACTTGTTCATCCTATAAAACTTGTAAAGAGGTACACATGTCAGAAGTGCTCATGTTGCAGCTCAAAGTAGTTGACAGCATAAAGCAAGGAAAGCACTCTCAAACTAGTGTCAGTGGCATAATGGTATGCTAAATCTATTATGTGCACACATATTTCATATATCCTTTGGGTGCCCCGTTGACCTGGAATCTTTTATTAGTTTCTTGTTAATTCCCATTCACTATCTTCTTGCTTTGCTGGGGTTGGAGATCTATTGGAGGAGTCAACATGATTTTCATATTTTTTCAGCACCTCCTCTATCAGGAAATCAAGCTCCGAAGCAGCAATGTGAACATTATGCTCCCTGTCTACAGTTTGGAATAATTTCAACAAAATAATTTATACATGGTTAAATAAGGCCAATTCACCAGTTCATGTCTTTCCTACAAAGTTAGTTGAAGTTTTCATTACACTGACTCAATATGCTTTGGTAAAAATAGTACTCGTTCACTTTATAATATCTGCCAAGTGATGAGATTTAGGAGATTAATTTATTCATTGCGGAATTACTCTACATTTAATTAACGGGATAGTATATCCTGATTGTCAGAAAACCCTTGGATTTTTACCATGATACTTGAGATTTCTTTTTCATGTGACATGTTTCCTAAATCAAATGCCAAACCAACTCATTGTGTTATTAGAGGTAGCTACATAATGCCAACACATTAATTATATTAAAAGCAATGCCTTTCTGCTATTACTGATTAAAAATTATTCATTAAAATTCATTTCAATCAAACTTGTTACTCTACTGCGGTTTCTAAGGTTGGGGGATAAAACAGCCTGTAAGGTGAATTAAATAGAGCATTAAAAAGGATTACCTTTGTCTTCAACAAAATAAAAATAATCATTTCCATAACTAAAAATTTGAAGATGCTAATAACATATCAGGAAAATATTTTACTACATAAATATAATTTTCGTGACACGAATTCCCAAGAACAGCAAAATATATGAAAAATTCAGCAGTGAGACTGCAAACAGGAAAACCTGCAGAACTGTGCTTTACACGGCATCGTACTGTAAGAATATAGGATGTAGAAGTAAAGCGAGCACAATAACATAAGAACACAGGAAATAGGAGCAGTCCATATGGTCCCTCGAGCCTGCTTTGCCATTCAATAAGACCTTGTCTGATCTGATTGTGGCTTCAGCTCCAAATTCCTGACTGTTCCCCATAAGGCTTGACTCCATTATAGTTCAAGAATCTGTCTCTATCAGCCTTAAATATACACAATGACCTAGCGTCCACAGCACTCAGAGGTAGAGAATTCCAAAGATTCATGATCCTCTGAGAGAATAAGGTCCTTCTCATCTCCATCTTAAATGGGAGATCTCTTATTCTGATACCATGTTCCCTAGGTCTGGATTCCCCCATGAGAGGGCAACATCCACCCAACATCAACCATGTCAAGCCCCTTCAGAATCTTATTTGCTTCAATATGATCATGTCTCATTCTTCTAAACTCCAATGAGATAGGCCCATGCTGCTCAATATTTCCTCATAAGACAGCCCATTCATCCCAGGAATGAAACTAATGAACCTTCTCTGGATTGTATCCAATGCAAGTATGTCCCTCATTAAATTTTAAGATAAAAACCATACATGATACTCTAGGTGTGGTCTCACCAACACCCTGCATAGTTGTAGCAAGACTTCTCTACTTTTATACTCCATCCCATTGCATAAAAGACCAACATTCCATTTGCCTTCCTAATCACTTGCTGTACCCAAATGCAAACTTTTTATGTTTCATGTACAAGAATATCCAGATTCCTCAGTACTGCAGCATTCTTTGGTCTCTCTTCCATTAAATAATATATTGTTTTTCTATTCTTCCTTCCAAAGTGGACAACTTTACATTTTCCCATTCCATATACCATCCGCCAGTATTTTGCTGACTCACTTCTCCTATTTATATCCCTTTGCAAACACTTTGAGCTGAATTTTCCAGGCCTCAGGTGGCAGGCTTAGAGGTGAGGGGTTGGGAAAACAGGGGTCAGTCATACACCGAGACAGCTCCCCAATGCATTCCCACTGCCATGGAATTTCCCAGCCACAGTCTGGAAAGCGGATTGGCTGCCCGCTCTACAATGGTGGCCGGTCAATTTAACATTGTTGAGGGCACAGTTAGGGGCAATTGTACCACCTCTCTGTAGATTTACTTCTGGTGGAGCAGCCGCTGCCACATGCAGAGACAGTCAGGGGTGCCAGATGCTCCATGCTGCAAAAAGGGGCTGGATTAACGAAGGCACACCCAGTGGATGGATTTTCCTTCGAACCCAATTCACCCACCAGTCTAGATGTCAGTTACTTGATGATTTATTTTCAGGCCAGCAATCGTTCTTCCATGTTGAGGTGTCCCACAATTCCAACCTGCCTCAGCAGCTCCTACCTCTCACAATGGGGACAAGCAAGGCCCCAGATCTGCTGGATGTTTGATTGGGCTGACAGCATTGGGAGCCTTAATTTCCCGTTATTAATTCCACGGTCTCATCCACTAAGGATTTGATATTTAATTTACTTACTGTCTTCCTTTTTATATGCTTATAGAAGCTCTTACTGTCTGGTTTTATATTTCTTGCTCGTTTACTACCATAAACTATTTTATCTCTCTTATTTTTAGTTATCTTTTGCTGCTTTCTAAATTTTCCCCAATCTTCTGGCCTACAACTAATCATTGCAACATTATATGAATTTTCTTTCAATTTGATACCATCCTTAACTTCCTTAATTAGCAACAATGGTTCATCTTTCTCATGGAGTCTTTTTTCTCAATGAAATATATCATTGTTGAGAATTATGAAACATGTCTCCAAATAGTTACCATTGCTTACCTGCCATCTTATCTTTTAATCTATTTACCTAGTCAACTTTAGCCAAATCTATCTCCATACCTTTGTAATTGCCTTAGTTAAACTTAAGACACTAGGTTCAGACTCATGTTTCTCACCCTCAAATTGAACGTGAAATTCTATCATCATAGGATCACTTTTCCCCAGAGGATCCTTCGCTATGAAATAATTAATTAATCCTGTCTCACTGCACATTACCAGATCTAAAATAGTCTATTTCCTGGTTAGTTTTACAATGTATTGCTCTAAGAAACGGTCTAGAATACACTCTGTGAACTTATCCTCAAGGCTAACTTTGCTGATTTGGTTTGTCCAATTCATATGAAGGTTAAATGGCCCACATTCATTACAGTGCCCTTCTTACAAACCCACGTTATTTGTTGAGTCACACATTGTCCTACAATATGGTCACTGTTACGGGGCTTCTTGAACACCTTCAACAGTTACTTCTTTCATTTGTTATTTCTTATCTGATCATATTGATTCTACATCCTGATCTCATCCTTTATTAACAGAGCTACCCCATCCCCTTTTCCTTTCTGCTTATCCTTCTAAAATGTCACATACTACTGTGTATTCAGTTCTCAGCCTTGGTCACCTTGCAATTACATCTATGTAATGGCTATCAGATCATACCCACTTATTTCTATTTGTGATATCAATTCATTTACCTTGCTATGAATATAACATGCATTCAGATGGTGTTGGATGGCACACCCAACAGTGGGCTAATTGAGACCCTGAAGTGGGCAATTAATCCAACCCCCAATCCCTTGCCAAAGCCTGCCAGCTTGGCATATCTGCCAGTTGGGGGTGAGGTGGGGGGGGGGGGGGGTGGAAAATCCAGCCCGTAGCCTCCAGGTAACTTTCTCCACCCCCCCACCTCCCCCTCCACCCCCCCCCCACCCGCCCAACACCCCTCCCCACCCCTCCCACCCCCTCCCCTCCCCACCCCACGGATGCATTGCAGTGCATATAGATGAGATTTCAGCCCATCAAATTTGAGTTAAATTTCCTCAAACTGCAGACACTGACTGCAGATGTGGTTGCTATGGATCACACAGGTGTCCACCAGCTCCCACATGCTACAACCACAACACATCACCTGCCCTGCCATCTCTATATTTTATTTGACCAATGTTGTGATTCCCATAAAGACCAGTAACCTTTACAAAGATATTTGAATTCCCAGTGACCGACAAAATGAATTTCACAACAAAGGTTCAAATTTTAAGACTTTTACTGTAATAAGCAAACTAAAGGCAACATTGACTAAGCAACATCTAGTGGGCAACTAATACTCTAAATGACCGAAAAGATAACCCTTATCAATGTCACGACTGATAACCCCATATCTCATAGATTACAATATGCTCTCCACGGGATTATAGTCTTTACAGAAGCAGTCCACAATCACTCCCAGTTTCCAATGTGTTCACATCTCCCCATTTCTCCAATTTGCAACATTGTGTGACCATCGAAATGTTCTTCCCTCAATTTTCAGAGAATTTCCAAACTGACTATTAGCAGTAATGCCCACATACTCTGGCAATATCTCTTCCCAGCCTCACAAGGGCAAATCTTCCAAAATCTTTACAGTGCATTAGGATGCATCTCTTCTACAAAAGACCATCCTCTTTCCCACAGTCCACCTGGCAGCTCATAATGGACTCGCAGCCTTCTCCACCCTACTGACCTCACCAGCCGCAGAGTTTTGTTTCTGTGGGACCTCTCTCCCCTTCTCTTCCTGTCCAAAAACTCAGAGACTGAAAGTCTACCCCCAGTCATCCCAGCTGCCTTACCCTTGTTTTCAGACGTGAAATATGACACATGTATTTCAATAGCCTCAGACCTGGAACTCCCTGACCCGTGGTACCCAAGCTAAATGGGCTTGTTGTTGGGCAGACCTCATTGCAAATCACATGACTCTCTCCATTTGATCTTGAATTAAAGAAACAGCCCAAAGCATAATCAACTTATAAAACTTCATATCTGGAACACTGCGGCCACAAAAATGAAAATTATTACCTTGGCAATAAGTTTCTACAACACTACCAAAATACAACATTGTAAACACCTAATCAATTAACTTAGTACATACAGTACAAGTAATATTCTCTCCCTCGTCATTCTTCACCATTAAATAGTCTGACTTGGCAGCATTATAATATCCAATCTCAGGTGACAATTAGGATTTAAAAATTCAGTCTAGGTGAGTTCTTGGAATTCCAGTTTTCTTCTGAACAGAAGTTCGTTTTACTACTAGCTACACTTTCCATCATTCATTGTAGTTAATCTCCTTTCTCATTTCGAGTAGGTTTTATATCTTTTCCATGTTCTGGGTTAGAAAATTGTGTACTTGGTTCAGACTGGTTAGCAAGAAGAACATTGCTGAGTTCTGGTAATCCCTTGGGCCTTCTGATACCCGCAGGTGTGTATCGTAAACCCAAAAGAAATTCTCTGCCGTAATGCTTCTTACCCTTTGGATTCAATAATTCCTTTTGTCCTCCTGTTGTGGGAAAATGACCAAGCCACAATAAAATCAGTGGAGAATGTTGCAAATTGAATTTGTTCACACACCACTGCCACACATGATTAAAATCATTTGTTTTTTTTTTCCATTGGGCACATTTTCCCACTTAACAGTTAAGTCTGTCCCTTACTGCTGTATTTTCCAACTCTTTTGGGTCATAACCTTTTTTTGCCAAAATAATGCATTTTCTTTGTTTTGCCTATCTAATGTAGAATCAATGCATTGAAAAAAGACTGAAAGTCATCAAGATCTGCTGATTTCCCAAGTGCTGCCCTGCTCCATTTCGACCAGATACATCAGTTAGTATCTATTTCCAGCAGAAACATAATGGGGTTCAGCAACTGATAAAGATAATGACTTCTCTGCCATTTGTGATGCTAATGAGCATGTTCATTAGGACTCATTAAAAATGCAGTGCTGCTGCCATAGCTTTATGTTTCTAATCAGAATTACAGCGACATCAATTTTCAAACACACTGATGCATTACCACCATTTCAAATACTGTTTTTATTTCTGCCCTATTGCTATGCAGAAGACCTCAGGGAGACTGGACGAAGGTAGATTGAAAAGTAATAAGCCTATTAATTATTTCTGTAATGTTTGTTGGTCTCATTGTTTGTTTCACTAAATCAGAGAAGCTCTGTGCATTTTTACTGATGATGCAATATTCATGTGGGCAGTAATAAAAATGGAAGTACTCAGCAGGTCTGACAGCATCTGTGGAGAGAGAAACAGAGTTAACGTTTCAGGTCTATGGCCTTTCATCAGAACCAGGAAAAGTTAGAAATATAATATGAGAAGAATTATCCCCCGTCCTGGGGAGAAGTGCAGGAGCGGGCGCGTGCAGGCGCGCCTTCGATCAGCGCCCCCAATTGGAGGCACGCCGCCATTTTACGTGGGTGGGCTAATTAAGGCCCGGCCAGGACGACGTCCGCCAGGAAGCGCTCCCTGTGCTGGCGGGGGGGGATTCCCTAAGCTGGGAATGCGCTCTTTTGCGCATGCGTTTGAAATCGTGCACTCATCTCCCTGAGGCTAAGTGCTGCCTCAGGGAGATCGGTGCCAAATTCAAAAATGTTCAATGCACAAAAATAAAATTTCCCTGACATGTCCATCACTTTTGTTCAAACTTTTACTGAATATTTAGAAACCCTCATGAAACATCATCCCGCCAGTGGATGAGGTTTCATGCTTTTTCTGAAGCCCGCCAGGGTTCCCAGCCTGTCCGCCAACCTTAAGGTTGGATGGGCAAGTCCATTAATTACTTCAATTAGTTTTTAAATGGCTTCAGCTGATTCGGCTGCACCCCCGCCAACCTGAAAATTAAAATGACGCGGGGTGATATCGGGAGTTCTGCCTGATGTCACCCCCGTCATTTTATGCGTCAGTGAGCAGGCCATGCCCCCTCGCTGTCCTCAATATCCTGGCCCAGGTCTTGAACAAGTGGAAGGGCAGGAAAGATTAAATGTCAAAAAATTTCATGGTGTGAGGCTAAAAGATGTGGTAATGGGACAAGTAAAGAAACAAAAGGTGAAGGGAAAAAAACACACACAACGAAAAGAAATGAAACAAAATGGGGACAAAGATTTTGATCTAAAACTTTTGTCTGAAATGTTAAGTCCAAGAGTTCTAATGTGCCCAGTCAAAATATGAAGTGGTGCTCCTCAAGCTTGTGTTGAGGTTCACTGGAACACTGCAGGAGGTGAAGGACAGAAAGGTCAGAGTGGGAGCAGGGTGGAAAAGCAAAATGAAAGGCAGGCAGAAGGAAGCTTTCGGCCTTGCTTGTGGACTGAATGGAGGTGTCACAAAATGCGATCACCCAGCCTGCGTTTGACCTCCCCAATGTACAGGAGACCACATTGTGGGTCCCAGGAATCCTGGTTCAGCACATAGTGGAGGCAGCGAACTGATGAAATAGGTCAGTGCGCCTGTGAACCACGCATTCTCCAGGCACAAAGAAGTGGTGGTCTACCTTATCATGTCTTTTACTAAATAAATGATTTCATATTTTCAATGAAATTTTATTGCTATAAACTATTGCTGTTTGACTGGGTTTGGAACTAAACATGGCAGTTTTGGTTTAGTTCAATACAGTGGTCATCATTTCTTAGCGGTCACGTTATGTTATGTCTTATGCTCATAGATGCATCCTATTTTAGTCGGATAATTTACCTGTATATCTACTCCTCCTACCTGGAAGAGGCAAAAAACAGACAATCCAGAACTCCGTTGTCAAAAAAATCCTCCCCAATTTCTTACAGATAATTGGACAATTCAAGCTCAAGACATCGCAAACCATTTGTTATTATCCCCAATAACTGGACTTGCTTTACTCATACCATGAGCACCTCATTTCCATGTTTATGTCCTATCAAGAGCCCAACACCACCAGCCAATAAGTTCATTCAAAAATGCTTTGTTTGGTGTTTGGAATCTGGTTGCAGCATGATACATCATCTGGATACTATCATGAACCAACTGACAAGTACAAAATTACTTTTGTGATTTGTGATAGGAGATAATGTGCAAACAACAAGATCCACATTGTGTTATCAATCAGAAGTTGACACAATTTAAACAAAAAAGATGATATGATAGAAAAGCTGAGTGGAGATTTCCCACTTCTGTGATTCCATCATGCAACAGGAGAACACAGATGCGAATGGCAGACATCGGACCACAACTTTCCAATCGTTAAAATTAATGGTTGGAATATTGCAGGATAGGGCTGCAGCATTTTTCTAATATGTGTCTCTGACTCACGCAGGTTGTTTCAAAGAACATAAGAACATAAGAGCTAGCAGCAGGGGTAGGCCATTTGGCCCCTCAAGCCTGCCCCGCCGTTCAATAAGATCATGGCTGACCTGCCTCAGGCCTCAACTCCTCTTTCATGCCAGCTCCTCATAGTCTGTAACTCCCCAATATTTCAAAAACCTATCTACCTCTTCTTTCAATGATCCAGCTTCCACAACTCTCTGCGGGTAGAGAATTCCAAACATTCACTACCCTCTGAAAGAAGAAATTCCTTTGCATCTCAGTTTTAAACGAGTGTCCCTTTATTCTGTAACTATGTCCCATAGTTTGAGATTCCCCCACTAGTGGAAATATCTTCTCTACATCTACCCTGTAAAGCCCCCTCAGGATCTTGTACTTTTCAATAAGATCACTCCTCGTTCTTCTAAGCTCTAATGAATAGAGGCCTAAACTGTTTAGCCGCTCTTGATAAGGCAACCCCTTCATATCAGGAATCAGCCTAGTGAATCTCCTTGGAACTGTCTCCAATGCCAGCATATCCTTTCTTAAATGCAGGGACCAAAACTGTACACAGTACTTCAGGTGTGGCCTCACCAACACCCTGTACAGTTGTAACAAGACTTCACTATTTTTAAACTCCAACCCCCTTGCAATACAGGCAAAAATTCCATTTGCCTTCTTAATTACTAGCTGCACCTGCATGCTAATTTTTTGTGTTTCATGCACAAGAACACCCAAATCCTTCTGTGCTGTACTTTTTTGGAATCTTCTACCATTTAAATAATTGTCTGCCTTTTGATTCTTCCTACCAAAGTGCATGAACACATACTTTCCTACATTAAACTCTATCTGCCAAGTTTTTGCCCACTCACTCGATCTATCTATATCCCCTTGCAGATTCATTCTGTCTTCATCACAACATGCCCTCATGCTATTTTTGTATCATCAGTAAATTTGGATTTATTACACTCTGCCCCCTCCTCCAAGTCATTAGTATAGATAGTAAATAATTGAGGGCCTAGGACTGATCCTTATGGCACTCCATTAGTTACGTCTTTCCAACCTGAAAAGGACCATTAATCCTGACTCTCTGTCTTCTGTGTGTTAACCAATCCTCAATCCATGCTAATACATTATCCTGAATACCATGAGCTTCTTTGAAAATTAGTACTTTGAAAATTAGTGTGAGACTGCAGACTAACTCTATGTAACACGTGTCATGACTATGTGACATGTGAATGTATGATATTAATCTTTAATTTCATCAGCTGGTCAAATATATATTGAACTTCCTTAAAGCAAGCAAAGACATTGACTTAAAATGGCTGCCACAGGTCACCTGACACATCTGGTAATACAGCTTTGTCAGTTTTTGAAGTTTACAATGTGGGTTACAATTAGGACATACCAAGACAAACTGCTCATAGAATTTCACACCTGCTAATGTCAAGAATTACTTCAAAGATGAATTGAAACTTGTAACTGGCCCTCACCATTTGCATTTCCCCTACCTTATAGGCAGAAACAGAAAGTTTACCAGGACAATAATTATATAGATGTTTTTCTATCTTATCATAGGGAAGAATGCTAAGAAACTAATCACCTAGGCCATAACACAATAGCCAAGGTCTGTCCAGACATAAGTTAATCAATTACCTTCTGTGGAATACTCATCATTGACAGAAGGATCATGTGGCCAGAAACTCCATTTTGAAATGTCTTTTATTACAAGACCGTGGTTGCTTTTTAGCAGCCTAGAAGAAAAAAAGGTAAGAAACATTGTCTCTCTCCCTGCTGTTCTCAATTCAAGGCCCTATCTCTGTTGCATTTTGGAATCCATTACAGAGATAGAGCATTTCAATCAAATGGAACCCCAGGTACAGTAACATCCACATTTGAAAAGATGGATTACAATTTAAAATAGACTTTCTCCAGAAATTGCAGTTTATATAAGCCACAAGACAACTGGAATTTTAAAACCACTGCGAAAAAAATCTACCTCAGCCATGAAAAAGCAGTAAAAGATTCCTAAACACTGAATTCTCCTTTTTTTTGTCTTTATTATTGAATTTTCATTTGTCCAAAAGTTAACCTCCTCTAATGTATGGTCTGAATTTTTCAGTCAGCAGGCGGGCTCGATGGGAGTGGGCAGGAGCAGTCGCGGAGCCGATCGCCTCCTGCTATCGGTTCCGCACCACCATTTTATGTGGGTGGGCCAATTAAGGCCCATCCATCGTAAAACATGAGCCATAGTACTCAGCACTACTTGTGCCAGCGAGGGGAGGAGAAAGAGTCGGGGCCAGCACGAGCTGCCTCAGGGAGATTGAATCTCTATTGCAATTATTAAATAAATTAAATACGTCCCCTCTTGTGGCTGTGTCACATGATATGGGACATGTTGTTATATTTCAGAAAACTTTTTTATTTCATGAATAAAACCTTTAGGAAACCTCATCCCGCTCGTAGATGAGGTTTCCTAAAAAATGTGAAGGCCGCTTGGCCTTTTCGTCTGCCCGCCAACCTTAAGGCTAGACAGGCAGCGTTAACAATTACATTAATTACTTCCTTAATGGTCTTAATAGGCCATTTAAATATCGGTGAGCATGTAGCTGACTCCACGCGTGCCCACTGAATGAAACATCCTGTGGCAGCACGATGAAGTCAGGATGCACGCCCAATGTCATTGTGCGTCATTTTACGCATCAGCATGTCGGGCCTGGCCCTGCATGCCAACTGAAAAATCCTGCCCTATAACGTGTAATTTTGCATGCTTGTGTGTGTGTGTGCATGTGCGTGTGCGCGTGTCTGTGTGTGTGTATGTGTGTGTTGAGAAGGTCAGGGCTTGGGTTAACCTTTTTAAATGGTCTTACATCTTTACCTGGGTGAGTTTTTCGCACAATAAAAACTAACTCCTTTGTGTTTAAACTCAAGAAAATCTCTCAACTGATTTCTTTGCATTCAGCATGTAAACAGTTAAGTACAGGCACTGAGTTGATGCCTTCATCTTATAAATTACAAAACCCCTGTCACAGTCAATCGCAGAGTGGGAAATAAAGGCAAAATTCACTGTTCATGACACATGTTTCTTTATTTTTTCAAATAATTTTCCCTCCCTAAATTGGTTACCTTATACAATGCACAATCCTTTGATTATGTTGGTCATCAGAAGATGATTTCCTAGACCTCAATTCTGCTTTAACCAGCTGCTAACAGCAGCACAATATTGCTCACTCACTGTCTTCCCCTTCCTCTGTGAGGAGAGGCATGTGGCCCTCCATTCATTACTTTCTTCCAGCAACCTGCCAGCAGTCAGAAACTCACCTTATGGCAAGAAAGACTGTGTTCCCAATCCTATGTCTTTATGGATTTGTACTTCAGAGATCTGAATGAGCTGCTCTCTTTAACTGAAGAAATGCTATTCCCCCAACCACTGAAAGATTTGGATACGCTGCAGGTGCAAGGTCTGTTACAATCCCCGTGGAGATCAATGAAAAGAGAAATAAATTTCCCAGTGACTGCTGGAAAGAATTGAGAGACAATATTTCATGTTTTAAGACATTTATTGTTACAAACAAACTGAAATTTACTTAAACAGTACTTATTAGACAACATACACCAAACTAAAGAAAACACAATTCCCCATTAACTAACTAGCAGAACCAGAACATTTTATAACACATTTTTACTTTACACCACGCACTCATAAGATATATGGCCTTGAAGATGAAGTTACAAGCTCCTGAAGACTAAGTTCCCTACTATTTAGCAGGCTCCCTTCTCCCTGCCACACAAGGGTGAGTCTTCCCAGTGTACTCTGAAAGTCATTCCATTCAGTTTTCTGAGTATCCCTAAGGCAAAGCCCACTCCAAGCACTACTTATTTCATAAATCTTCATAGGCCCCATCTCTTTGAACAGAGAACTAGATCTCTCCAGCACAAAAATAAAAATACCTGGAAAAACTCGGAGGTCTGACAGCATCTGCAGAGAGGGATACAGTTAACGTTTTGAGTCCGTATGACTCTTCAACAGAACTAAGGAAAAATAGAAAAGAGGTGAAATATAAGCTGGTTTAAGGGGAGGGGGGGACAGGTAGGGCTGGATAGAGGGCCAGTGATAGGTGGAGATTGCCAAAAGATGTCATAGGCAAAAGGACAAAGAGGTGTTGAAGGTGGTGATATTATCTAAGGAATGTGATAATAGGTGACATTAAGGGTAGAAAGCAGGACAAGCAAGGTACAGTTAGGTGGAGTGGGGGGAAGGGATCAAAATGGGCTAAAAGGTAGAGATAAAACAATGGATGGAAATACATTTTAAAATAATGGAAATAGGTGGGAAAAGAAAAATCTATATAAACAATTGGGAAAAAAGGGGGATTGGAAAGGGGGTGGGGATGGAGGAGAGAGTTCATGATCTAAAATTGTTGAACTCAATATTCAGTCCGGAAGGCTGTAAAGTGCCTAGTCGGAAGATGAGGTGTTGTTCCTCCAGTTTGCGTTGAGCTTTACTGGAACAAAGCAGCAGGCCAAGGATGGACATGTGGGCATGGGAGCAGGGTGGAGTGTTGAAATGGCAAGCAACAGGAAGGTCTGGGTCATGCTTGCTGACAGACTGAACGTGTTCTGCAATGCGGTCACCCAGTCTGTGTTTGGTCTCTCCAATGTACAGGAAACCGCATTGGGAGCAGCGAATGCAGTAGACTAAATTGAAGGAAGTGCAAGTGAAATTCTGCTTCACTTGAAAGGAGTGATTGGGCCCTTGGACGGTGAGGAGAGGGGAAGTAAAGGGGCAGGTGTTGCACCTTCTGCGGTTGCATGGGAAGGTGCCGAGGGAGGGGGTTGAGGTGTGGGGAGTGATGGAGGAGTGGAGCAGGGTGTCCTGGAGGGAAGATCCCTGTGGAATGCCACCAGTGGGGGTGAAGGGAAGATGTGTTTGGTGGTGGCATCATGCTGGAGTTGGTGGAAATGGCGGAGGATGATCCTTTGAATGCAGAGGCTGGTGGGGTGATAAGTGAGGACTAGGGGGACCCTATCATGGTTCTGGGAGGGAGAGGAAGGTGTGAGGGCGGATGCGCGAGAGATGGGCTGGACATGGTTAAGGGCCCTATCAACCACCGTGGGTGGAAAATCTCAGTTAAGGAAGAAGGAAGACATGTCAGAGAAACTGTTTTTGAAAGTGGCATCATCAGAACAGATGCGACGGAGGCGAAGGAACTGAGAGAATGGAATGGAGTCCTTACAGGAAGCGAGGTGTGAAAAGCTGTAGTTGAGGTAGCTGTGGGAGTCGGTAGGCTTATAATATCACCAGAAATTGAGACAGAGAGGTCAAGGAAGGGATGGGAATTGTCAGAGATGGACCATGTGAAAATGATGGAGGGTTGGAAATTGGAAGCAAAATTCATAAATTTTTCCAGGTCCAGACGAGAGCATGAAGCAGCACTGAAGCAATCATCGATGTACCGGAGAAAGAGTTGTGGGAGGAGGCTGGAGTAGGACTGGAACAAGGAATGTTCCACATAACCCATAAAGAGACAGGCATAGCTGGGGCCCATGCGGGCACCCATAGCCATACCTTTTTTTGTAGGAATTGAGAGGAGTTTAAGGAGAAATTGTTCAGTGTGAGAACAAGTTCAGACAGACGGAGGAGAGTAGTGGCGGATGGGGATTGTTCGGGCCTCAGTTCGAGGAAGAAGCGGAGAGCCATCAGACCATCCTGGTGGGGGATGGAGGTGTAGAGGGATTGGACGTCCATGGTGAAGAGGAGGAGGTTGGGGTGAGGGAACTGGAAATTATTGATATGATGTAGGGTGTCAGAGGAATCGCGGATGTAGGTGGGAAGGGACTAGACAAGGGGAGAGAGAATGGAGTCAAGATAGCAAGAAATGAGTTCCGTGGGGCAGGAAAAGGCTGACATGATCAGTTTGCCGGGACAGTCCTGTTTGTGGATTTTGGGTAGGAGGTAGAAGCAGGCCGTCCGAGGTTGGGAGACTATCAGGTTGGAAGCTGTGGGAGGAAGATCTCCAGAGGAGATGAGGTCAGTAACAGTCCTGGAAACAATGGCTTGATGTTCAGTAGTGGGGTCATGGTCCAGGGGGAGGTAGGAGCAAGTGTCTGCGAGTTGACGCCCAGCCTCTGCGAGGTAGAGGTCAGTGCGCCAGACAACAACAGCATCACTCTTGTCAGCAGGTTTGATGACAATGTCAGGCTTGGACCTGAGAGAACGGAGTGCAGCAAGTTCAGAGAGAGACAGGTTAGAGTGGGTGAGAGGAGCAGAGAAATTGAGACGACTGATGTCACGCCGACAGTTTGCACAACGCAAACTGGAGGAACAGCACCTCATCTTCCGACTAGGCACTTTACAGCCTTCCATACTGAGTATTGAGTTCATCAACTTTGGATCATGAATTCTCTCCCCCATCCCCACCCCTTTCTGATCCCCCTTTTTTCCAATAATTTATATAGATTTTTCTTTTCCCACCTATTTCTATTATTTTAAAATGTATTTCCATCCATTGTTTTATCTCTACCTTTTAGCTTATTTCGATCCCTTCCCTTCACCCCACCCCCACTAGGGCTATCTGTAGCTTGCTTGTCCTGCTTTCTACCCTTAATTAACACATTCCTTAGATAATATCACCACCTTCAACACCTCTTTGTCCTTTTGTCTATGACATCTTTTGGCAATCTCCACCTATCACTGGCCCTCTATCCAGCTCTACCTGTCCCACCCCACCCTTAAACCAGCTTATATTTCACCTCTCTTCTATTTTTCCTTAGTTCTGTTGAAGGGTCATACGGACTCAAAATGTTAACTGTGTTCCTCTCTGCAGATGCTGTCAGACCAGCTGAGTTTTTCCAGGTATTTTTATTTTTGTTTTTCCAGCATCTGCAGTTTTTTGCTTTAGATCTCTCCAGCAACCTGTGGCCAACACAAAAAAACTGTCTTTTCCTCTGCTTTTCACAGCAGCAGCTGTTTCTGTCTCCCTCTCCATCTCATATGTTTGTGTGTCTCTGAGTCCAGCAAATCGATTTGGCCACTTTTATCTCAAAATGTGAAACTTGTCAATTTACTTTCTATAGGTCTTGGTTACGTGGGCCTGTGTCCGGGCAGGAGTTTAGTATAAACTCACCATCCGCCTATTTGACCTTAAATTAAAGGAGACATTTTAAAACATAACCATTTTGCAAAGTCCCACATTCTTAGCTAGCCCCAATCAGTAACTGCTGTCACCCCTCCAAGGCCTCAAGGTCCTTCTAATGGTATGGAGGCTAAAATAAACACTATACTGCAGCTGTGATGTCGCTAAGGCTTTGTATAGATCTCCCATTAACTATCAACTGTTAAATTTTACACCACATTGTCATAATGACAACATGGTATGACAGAAACAGTGGGCTGAATTTTCAGCTCGGCCTGTGGGTGTGTGCCCAGCATGCACGAGCATGAAATAGCCCGCGATGACATCGGGCGAGCATCCCGACGTTTTCGTGCACTCGTGCGATATTTCAGTTGGCGTGCGCGCTGGAGTCACACCTGCCTACAATTAAGAGGGCTATTAAGGCTATTAATAAGTTAATTAAACTGAATTTTCCCCTGCCTGTCCAACTTTACAGTTGGCGGGCGGGCGAAAAGGCCAAGCGGCTTATGGATCCACGGGCGGGATGAGGTTTCCAATATTAATTAAAAGTAAAATAAACATTTTTAAATCATATTTTTAACAGGTCCCTGCTCATGTGACAGTCGCATGAGGGAACATGTTTACCTTAATGTTAAAACCTTGATTTTGAATGTTAGAAATCTTCAGCTCCCCGAGGGAGCTCACTGCCTTCAGGGAGTCTTCACTGCGCGCTCCCTCGTGCCTGCGCTGACTTCCGCGCACACCCTCCTCCCCACCCCCACCCAGGCAGCACTCCCGGCTCGAGTGGGAGTAAAATAGTGCGCGATGACATCGGGCATGCGTCCTGATGTCATCGCGCACTCGTGTGGTATTTCATTCAGTGGGCGCGCACGGGTACCGGAGCAGAGTCCCATTAATTAACCGGCCACTTAAGGCTCTTAAGATTCCAATTGACTGTGATTTTACCTTGCCTGAGCGATTTCCAGTTCATCACATGGGTAAAATGTGCAGTCGGCCAGCCAACATTTTCACAAACCTCATCCAAGGGCAGGAGAAAAAGGGTCAGCAACGTTGCCGTTGTGAGTAGTGAGGAGTTTTGGACAAAGTTTGCTGCCAGTTGCTTATTGGTACTTGGCAGCCTCATCTCTGTTTTGGTCTTCATTCTTAGCATTTCCAGGCTTCACCTTAGGACTCATTGCTGTCTGTCAGGCCCTGGGAGGATTCAAACTGTATGGATCCTTCAAAGTATCAGAAAGCATTCTGTCAACCTGGTAATGGGGGCTGTGGTCTCCACTGGAGGCACCTCCTCTGAGGAGGAAGAGAGGGGAAATGGGAGAAGAGGCCAAGCATCCCTGTGCAGTTCCCAGGGGAGGGACCTATGATAGGAGAGGCACAGGCACAAGGGATGCAGGGCCAGCAGGAAGTCCAAGATGGAAGGTGCCACAGAAGATGCCATTATCGCTGGCAAGGTTCTTACAGGCAGCAATGCAGCTACGTCAATATGTCTGAGGTGCAGTGCCAAAGGAGGCTCCGCCACTCAAGGGAGAGCCTGACCTCCATTTGTCAGATGATTAGGCCTGAGATCAGCTCCGATTGTCTGGGTGGACACTCGAAGCCAGTGGCTCTGATGGTCACAGTGGCCCTCAATTTCTGTGCCTCTGGCTCCTTCCAGGGCTCAGTGGGGGATTTGTGTGGAGTCTCCCAATCAGCTGTCCACAGTTGCGTCAAGCTGGTGACAGAAGCTCTTTTCAGGCAGGTATTGAACTTTATTCTTTATGAGGCCAGCCAGGCTGAGTGAGCCAGACTCTTTGCTGGGCTCCCCCATATCCAGGGTGCCATCGACTGCACACATGTGGTCATCAAGGCACCAGTGGGAGAGCCGGGTGCCTTCGTCAACAGGAAGGGATTCCACTCATGAACATACAGATAGTGTGTGACCACAGGATGCAGATTCTGCAAGTCTGTGCAAGGTACCCAGGCAGCTCCCATGATGCTTACATCCTCAGACACTTCCGAGGCACCAAGGTTCTTCATCTGACTGGATGGATGGCTGCTGGGTGACATTGAAAAGTTGGCTTATGATGCCTCTCTGCCACCCAAGAACAGAGGCAGAGCAGCGTTATAATAGGAGTCATGCCTCCACAAGGGCTGTGATAGAGAGGAGTATAGATCTTCAGAAGATGCGCTTCCAGTGTCTGGGCCATTCAGAAGGAGCACCACAATACCCTCCAGAGGGGGTGTCACTGATAGTGGTTGCATGCTGCGCTCTCCACAATCTGGTACTGGCAAAGGGGGACTGGAATAAGAGGATCTTGACATAGCTGCACAGGCTACAGATGATGAGGCCAGTAGTGAGTCAGAAGAGGAGCATGGTGAGCAGAATGCTGTGAGTGTACCTCAATAACATTCAGGGAGGCAGGGACACCAGGGATGCCTTGATCCAACACTCCTTCAGTTAGGCTACCAAAGATCATCTTCAACCGTACACCAGGGCTGCCGCCTCCATCCCGGATGTCTGAAAGGACCCTTTCGTTTGATCACAAAGAACACTCAGTGCCTGTGCAATAAAGTTCAGAGTCACTAATGTCCAGCATTACATACTGGTGTACCCCACATCAATGAAATAAAAAGGTGAAGCATTCTCAGGCCATGACGACAAAAACAAAATTTATCTCATTTTGACAATTGCAAGCTATTTACATAAACTTCTCTGGTCTTCATTCCCAGATCAGTATAGATAAAGTAAATTATTTTAGATAAAGTAAACATAAATGAACATAAAATTACCCGTGACCTGTCCCTCTTGTGCTCATGGTACCTTTAACTTACGCTTGCGAATGCTATGTCTAGGTGCTCCCGTCTCGCTGGCACCAGCATTGGAGACAGCCTGCTGACTCTGTTGTCTTGTTGGCCCAAATGACCTTGGTGATCATCTTCTGGCCACTGCAGCCTGTGCTGTCCCCACCTGGGAGGGTGCAGCCAGTGCCACAGCTGGCATCTCCCTAGTCGTCGCAGCCTCATCAGATGCTATGGTCACTGGCGAAGGGGCAGAGGAGCTGCTGCTGTCAGCCAGAGCACCCTGAGAGAAGCCCGCCAACAGGAAGTCTCTCTGGTCCTCCATGCACACCATTGATGGACAGGCACTTAGCTGGGATACTGGGTGCCTCATCCATCTCCCACACTGACACTGACTACCTGAGGTCAGTGCCTGAGTGAGGGCTTGCAAGTCTGCGTGCAACCCCAGGAATCCCTGATATTGTTCCTGGAGCTGCCTCTCCATGAGAGTCTCCATTCTTTCAATGGAGGAGGCAGTGTGCTCAACCTTGAGGGTCAACACAGTGCCCATGCTCTGCATGGACTCCTCCACAACAGGGAGAATGGCACGCATAGCCTCATGGATCTCTGCCAGATCCTCCCACACATCCTGCTGGACATCCAGCATCTGCCGCCTGACGGATGACTCCAGAGGCTCATTTTCAGCCTTTGACTAAGCATCGTCCTGGTCCTCAGCAGTCCCCTGACTGCCGACGCCCTCAAGCGATTGTGAAGTGCCCTCACCAATGTGCACTGAGATACTAGCCGCCACTCTAATGCCCACTGAGGTGCTGGTATCCACCCTGGTGCCTGCTTTAAAGAGCGGGTGTGACACAGGTGCAACAGAAGCCCAGTGGTCCTCTGGTGTCGGGGTGGCCCTTCGGGATCTGGAGAGCGAACATGTGCTGGTGAACATAAAAGGGAGAAGAAGGACATGTCGTTAGTTATAATCATCACACTGTCACTGCGCATGCCTGGCACCCTGGTGAGACAATGGAGATCTGCATCACTATGCCATCTCCTTCCAATGATCAATGGGGACTCCAGGTTCAAGGCTCACATCAATAAAGAGACTACACGAGAACAGTTGCACAGCCGAAAGTCTCACCTCTGTGTGCTGCACTCTTCACCTGGCATCCCTGCCTCTCCACGTCGGGTTGCAGGTGGGGTGTGCTGGCTCTCAAGCTCCAGGGCACCTTGCTCATACCATGAGAGGATTCGGAGGCGAGTGGGGCCTCGGCAGGTCCGCGATCTTTCTATTTTGCTGTGGGCCGTCTTCTTCAGAGGAGCATTGATTAGTCCACTCTGTACATGCAGCCCCATTGCAGCCTGGCCAACCCCAGCTGAGGAGCACCTGGCAGGGCACTTCCGAGTCGTGGCCCTTGAGCTGCAAGGCAATTCGTCCAAGTAGCCAGGGCTCAACCCCTTAGCCAGACCTCCAGTGTGATTGACTGCTAGCACGCAGACTCTAGCACCCCTGAGGTCCACAGGGGTGGGGGGGGGGTGCGTTGGTGGTGAGGACAGACAGACCTTAACACATCTACACGCTGACCCACGCCAACATGGTACTCACACTTCCTGAGCGCAGCAGGTCATTGAAGCGCTTACAGCACTGCACCCATGTGCATCACACCACACCATGACTGCTCACCATTGCTGCCACCCTCCCCGATGCCCTCTTGGTGAGGTGTAATGGCCTCCTCCTCCCATCTCTGGGGACAAGGGGGTCCCTCCTGGCTGCCAACTCCTCCAGGAGGACGGTGAGGCACTCATCAGAAAAGCAGGAGGGCCGAGTGCCCACCCAACCTGCCCTCACACCTGCCGTGTACACTCATGCACCAAAACTGCATGGGGTACTCCAGGATTGGTCTCACCAAGACCCTGTATAACTGCAGTAAGACACTCCTACTTCTGAACTCAAATCCTCTTGCAATGAAGGCCATCATACCATTTGCCTTCCTAATTGCTTGCTGCACCTGCCTGTTTACTTTCATTGACTGGTGTACAAGGACACCCAGATCCCTTTGTACATCCACATTTCCCAATATATCACCATTTAAATAACACTCTGCCTTTCTGTTTTTCACACCGAAGCATATAACTTCACATTTATCCATGTTATACTGCATCTGCCATGTGTTTGCCCACACATACAACTTGTCTAAATCACCCTGAAGCCTCCTTGCATCCTCCTCAAAACTCACAACCCCGCTCAGTTTTGTGTCATCAGCAAACTTGGAAATATTGCATTTGGTTCCCTCATCCAAGTCATTTATATATATTGTGAATAGCTGGGGCCCAAGCACTGATCCCTGCAGTACACAACTAGTCACCGCCTGCCACCTGGAAAAAGACCCATTTATTCTCACTCTGTTTCTGGTCTATCAACTAATTCTCAATTCATGCCAGTATATTACCCCCGATCCCATGTGTTTTAATTTTTCCCACTAGCCTTTTATGTGGGAACTTATCAAAAGTCTTCTTAAAATCCAAATACGCCTCATCCAATGGTTCTCCCTTATCGATTCTATTAGTTATATCCTCAAAAAACTCCAGTGGATTAGTTAAGCATGATTTTCCTTTCATAAACCCATGCTGACCTTGTCTAATTCTGTTAAAGCTTTCCAAGTGTTCTGTTACCACATCTTTTATAATAGATTCTAGCATTTTCCCCACTACTGATGTTAGGCTAACTGCTCTGTAATTCTCTGCTTTTTTCTCCCTCTTTTTTAAATAATGGGGTTACATTTGCCACCCTCCAATCTGTAGGAACAGCTCCAGAGTCTATAGGATTTTGACCATGAATACATCCAATATTTCCAGGGCCACTTCATTTAGTCCTCTTCAGGGGACATCTTCTGTGGCAGCCTTCCAGAGGCTGCCTGGGCCGCTTTTAAACCGGCCGCAGGGTTGTCACTGGGACTGGCAGCCGTCAGGCCCCCGCCTGGCCCTGCCTGGCCAGTGTTTCACACTGGGTGGGCCTTCATTGGCCCACTAGCATGAAACCACAGTCAGAGCCCGATTGCGGGTGGACGGTCCGTTTCGCAGCTTTTCCTGGGCCCACCCACTGCGACCCTCCGACGAGGGGAAAACCCTGCTCAGGTTACCTTTTCTAATTGAATTTATTCAATTCATTGCATTTAAATTTCACCACCTGCCATGGTGGAACTTAAACCCATGACCTCAGGGCATTAGCCTGGGCCTTTGGATTATCGGTAATGATGTTACCATGATGCCACCATCTCCCCAAACCCCTTTAATATTACATAGTACCCAGCTTTCTCCCATTCAAAGTATAATTATTACTCCCTCTTTTTAATCAAAATGTACCACCACACATTTATTGACATTTAATCTGCCACTTTCATGCCTATTCAATCTTATCAATCTCTCCTTGCAGCTTCTTTTGGTCCTTGGAATAACTTGCTATGTATCCTATTTCAGTGGCATTTCAAATTTGGACGCTGGTCCCTCTAGCCCAATATGCAAACCATTGGTGTGCATGGTGAACAGAAGTGATCTCAGAAATGCAGATTGTAGAACATCACTGCCCACTTCCACTATACTGTGAAATTAACCTTAATTCCTAATCTCAATTTTTTCACTACTAACCCATTTTTAATCCAATATTTTACTCTCACTTAATTTCATAGCCTTTAATATTGTCTAATTATTGTATTTGTGGTACCTTGTTCAAAGTTTTGTGAAAGTCCACGTACACCACATCCACTGCATTTCCTCCAACCACCAGGAGGTCTGTCACCTCCTTAGAGATCTTCCTCAGGTTTGTCAAGCATAATTTTCTTTTCTGAAACCTGTGTAGCCTGTTTCTAATTATTTTTCCTCATCTAGACATTTAGTGATTTCTTATTTAATTAAAGATTCCAAAAATTTCTCTTTTTTCATCTTTCTTTTATGAAGATTTGCCAATTTCAAAAGCAGCAGAGTAAATTGTAGTTACTCATGTAAGAAAATGTATACTTTATGAATGTAGAATGTGTTACATTGTAAAACACCACAGTAAATAGCTGGTTTATAGAAATAAGATTCCTGTTCAAATGAAAATTTCTTAATAAGAATACTAGAATGACAAAAAGTGCCATTATCAAATTGTTCCTATTAAGCAAACTGTTTTAGGTGGGGATTGAATTGGTTGTTGAGTAACATCTCCTTTAGCTGCTGCACCATCTATTAGAAAAAATAGACTATAGGCTAAAATATCCTTTTGTTCAGTCAGCAATTTGTAGAGATAAACTGGCACCTTACTCAATGTCAGACTTCCATAACTCTTAATAAACTGATCATTTTTCCAGGGTTACTGTCACAATATTCTTTAGAGCTTATGAACAGCCTTTCTGCAACCCTTTGGTCTGAACATTAATTTTAGCAACATTAGAGTGTTGCTGCATCTCACATTTTCCTGCCTCTGTTTCCTATTGCATTTAACTCCCTTCTACTTTGAATAGATTAGTTACGATGACAAGTTATATTTATATAGCACCTTTAACACAATAAAACATCCCCAATATAAAATCCAACATGACACCTATGGAGTGATCCATAAAGTATTGCTACTTCACTATCCAAATGAGCTGTGTTCATGCTTTTATTTTTCTATTTTTTTTTTAACTGAGGTGATAGTCCATGACTTTTCATCTTCTTCCAGATTGAAAAAAACATCCTTGCATGCTGCTAAACGCTTTGGGGTAGAGTTTCTGCTTTGGGCACAATTGCAGCCCGGGAACAAATTGCAAACAAAATTGCACTAGTTATCTGGTAAAAAGTACCAATTAGTGCCTTCCATTTAAAAAAAAAGCTTAATTTTTAAGAGTATCCTTGCAGGGCCACAAATGGGCACAATTAGTGCAAACTCAGTACGTTGATTAATTCAATCAGTTTGGTAGGTACAGCCAGTTTTCTGCACAGTATTTTTAAAATCAATGATTTTGGATGAGCTGTGCAGGTTTTTCCAGCCTAGTGAAAACGCAAGCCAATTAATTATTTCCCTGTGAGAATTGGTGGAAAATAGACCTTTTTAACCTCCTGCCCTTTTAACTTCCTTCAGTCCTATAGGGCAACTCACTTCACATCCCTTTTTCAGTTTTGAAAGTCATTTATGGCACAGAACGAGGCCATTTGGCCCATCATGTCCATGTCTATAACATGATGTTAATTACTTTCCTGTTTTCAGATGTTAATGAACCTGCGGTGTATTTTAACTTTTGCATGGTGCAAAATACTTTCACTTCCTCCTCAACCTCTTGACAGCCTTTGTCATAGTTACCTACACCAACCTCCATCCCACCATCTTTCTCTATTGTACAGATTGGAGTGACTGACTTTGCTTTGGTCCATTGTTACCTATCCGATCAAAGCCAAGGTATCTCCTGCAATGGCTTCTCTTTCCACCCCCCCCACACCATTAAGACCAGAGTCCTCCAAGGAGTTATCCATGACTCCCTCATTATCCTCATCCATACACTGCTAGATAGAAATATCATCCCAAAATGTTATCTCTCCACAAACTCGCTTGCTCCCTTCACTAACTTTGTATCAGCAGACGGTTTGACTGACAGCTTTAGCTGATCAATAATTTCCTTCAGTTAAAAACTGGGAAGATCACAATCATTGCTTTCAGTCCCATTATGAATTCCATACCTTTGCTTCCAATTCATGCCTCTCTTTGACCACTCTATAGTTTGAACTGGAGTGATATATTGCAAGATCTGAGCATCTGTTATACAGTACTGCCCTCTCTGTTGGGGAGGTGTAAATTAAGTTAGTTCAATAATGACTACATGCAGTTGAGCATATTTTAGTCATACTCAGTCCAAATTGCAATTACTTATTTCAATGTCAGCCACTTCTGCTGCTGTCTTAGCTCATCTGCCACTAAAGCTTTCATAAAGCCTTTATTACTTCTAGACTCACCCATCTCAATTTGTCAGCTGTGGCTTGGTTGGCAGTACTCTGGCATCTGAGACAAGGTTCTGGGTTCAAGTCAAATTCCAGGACTTGAGCACAAAAAAAATCAATGCTCACACTCTAATACAGTACTAGGGGACTACTATACTGTTGGAGATGCCATCTTTTGGATGAAACTTTAAAGTGTAGCCCCAACTGCCTGCCTGGGTGAATGTAAGAGATTCCATGGCACTGCTTGAAGAAGAACAATGGAGTTATCCCTGGTTTTCTGGTCAATATTTATCGGTCAATCAACATCACAAAAAAAATTATCTGGTCATTATCATATTGCTGCTTTGAGAGTTTGCTGTGCACAAATTGGCTGCCTTGTTTCCTACATTTCGGTAGTAACTCCACTTCAAAAAGCACTTTATTGGCTGTAAAATGCTTTGAGATGTCCAATGGTTGTCAGAACTGTTAAACAAATACCAGTCTTCCTTTGTTTCCTTTTTCTCTTGGTATCCTCTCCATCCAGTCTTCATAAGCTCCAGATCATTCAAAACACTGCCATACCTAGCCTTGCTGCAATCCATCACCTTTGTCCTTGCTGAAATACCTTGTGGTATAAGGAACTGGTACATACAGGGTTAATGTGGGACTGAGTCCAGTACCGCTCAAACGGTAATGTAAGAAGGCACATGACCTAGCCCTAAGATCAGTGTGGTGTTGGCCAGGGACATGATGAGACCTAGGATGGAGATGGCTCCATACTTGTACCCCTTAATGTTTGGTTGTACAGTATATAGTTACAAGTAGTTAACAAAGGCCTGCTGTTAACATACAGAAGACTGTGAAGACTGCTTTAACAGACACTTTCTGCAACCAACACCAACCCAATGTACCTCTGTTTCCAATTTTCCAACATCTCTAATTTAAAATTCTCATCTTCATGCTTAAATCCCTTCATGGACTTGGCTTTCCATATTTCTGTAACGCCCTCCAGCACAATAATGTTCTGGGTATTCTCTGTTCATGAAACTCTGGTCTCTTGTGCGTCCACTTTCTCCTTTTGCCTCTACATTTGCAGCTATTCCTTCTCCATATTGCTGTATAACCTGCACTTCACTCCCTAAACCTCTCTACTTCGCCACCCTTCTCCCTATTTTTCCATCTCTTACGCTAAAATGCACGTTAAAATCCGCTTTTTTTAATTCTTTCATGGGATGTGGCTGGGCCAGCATTTTTATTGCCCATCACTAATTGCCCTTGAGAAGGTGGTGGTGAGCTGCCTTCTTGAACTGCTGCAGTCCATGTGGTGTAGGTACACTCACCTTGCTGTTAGTAAGGGAGTTCCAGGATTTTGACCCAGCGACAGTGCAGGAATGGTGATATAGTTCAAAGTCAGGATTGTGTGGCTTGGAAGGAAACTTGCAGGTGGTGATGTTCCCATGCATCCCATGCTATACCAGAAGAATTTACAGTTGAGAAGGAGGAACTTTCAGAACGGCTATCTTTACTTAAAATTGATTAGGTATCAGGACTGGATGAGATGCATCCAAAGGTACTGAGGGAAGTGTGAGTGGAAATTGCAGAGGGACTAGTGATAATCTTCCAGTCTTCCTTAGACACAGGGGTGGTGCCAGAGGACTGGAGAATTGTGAATGTTGCACTCTTGTTCAAAAAGGGGTGCAAGGATAAAGCCGGCAAATACAGACCAGTCAGTTTGACCTCAGTGGTAAGGAAACTTCTGAAAACTATAGTTCAGAACAAAATCAGTAGTGACTTAGACAAATGCAAGATAATTAAGGAAAGCCAGCATGGATCCACTAAGGGAAAATCATGTTTAACTAACTTGCTGGGGTTTTTTGAGGAGGTAACAGAGAAGGTTGATAAGGGCAACACTGTTGATGTGCTCTATATGGATTTGAAAAAGGCATTTGATACAATGCCACACAACAGACTTGTGAGTAAAATTCTAGCTCATGGAGTAAAAGGGAGAGAGTAGGCACTTGGATAATAAATTGCTTGAGTGACAGAAAACAAAAAGTAGTGGTTAATGGATGTTTTTTCAGGTTGGAGGAAGGTTTGTAGTGGAGTGGAGATAGAATCATGAAGCTCAACACCATCCAGGACAAAGCAGCCCACTTGTTTGGTAACCCATCCACCACCTTAAACATTCAATCCCTCCATTATTGATGATCAGTGGCAACAGTATGCACCATCTACAAGATGAACAGTAGCAACACACCAAGGCTCCTTCAGCAGCACCTCCCAAACCTGTGAACTCTACCACCTATAAGGACAAGAGCAGCAGATCACAGAATCACAGAATCTTTACAGTGCAGAGGTGGCCATTCAGCCCATTGGGTCTGCACTGGCTCTCTAAAAGAGCATTCTACCTAGATCCACTCCTCTGCCTTATCCCCAAAACCTTGCACATTCTTTTTTTTCAGTTAGCAACCCAATTCCTTTTTAAATACCTCGATCAAATCTGCCTCCACCACCCTCTCAGGAAATTTGTTCTAGACTCCAGCCACCTTCTGGGTGAAATTTTTTTTCCTCACATTAGTCTTGCTCCCTTTGCCAATTATTTTGAATCCAAACCCTATTGTTCTTGATGCTCCCTTGAGTGGGGCTGCGTTCGTCCAGGAAAGTGAAGAGCATTCCATCGCACTCCTGAGCTGTGCCTTGTAGATGGTGGACAGGCTTTGGGGAGTTAGAAGGTGAGTTACTCTCTGCAGAATTCATAGCCTCTGACCTGCTCTTGTAGCCACAGTATTTACATGGCTGGTACAGTTCAGTTTCTGGTTAATAGTAACCCCCAGGATGTTGATAGCGGGGATTCAGCGATAGTAATGGCATTGAATGTCAAATGGAGATGGTTGGATTCTTTCTTGTTGAAGGTGGTCATTGCATGGCACTTGTGTGGCATGAATGTTACTTTTTTGACCAAGATTTTAGTCCTCTCCTAATTTCACCTTCTGAGGTTCGGGATCAATTTTTACCTGATTTTGCTAGTCTGAAGTGTCTTAGAATGTTTTTCCCAAATTAAATGCATAATAGTAATGCAATTTGATGTGCTATTGTTTGTTTTTACTTCATATTTACAGCTTTTATTTTTATCTCTGCTGTTGGAATGTCCTATTCTGGCAGATCTACAAAAACAGGTCTGTAGTGCTCATCCATCCACATATATGCCAACTTTATTGATCTATTCTGGCCAGACTTGGGAGGATAGGTGATGATGTCATTAGTAGATATGAAGATTAATCTGAATGCTTCGTCTGTGAAGCTGACTGTGACAAAGAGAAAATGAGTTGAAAGCCATTGAGCAGATGGAAAATGTTCCTTCAACAAAGGGGACAGACTATGCTTAGAAAAAGATGCAGAGGAAATGGATGACCATGAAGTGAAGAAAATATTGCCTTACTGGGGTTTATTGAGTGGTTAACATGCTGAAGAAAGCAAAAGCAGGCTTGTAGAATTTTATGTAGTGACAGATCTGATGGACGTGTGCAGGTAGCTGTCACAGTGCTGTTAGTGACTATACAGCTAATGTTTTATTGTTTCTGGACACGGTAAGTATCCATCAATCTACTGTGAACTGCACACAAAGTCCTTTGTTGGGGAGCAATTGCACACTTAAGAAGGTGATGCTTGACTGACTGTCTTTGATCTTGCAGCCAAAGAAATTATAAAAAAAAAGCAAATTAACGGAGCGAACAACGTGGAACATAAAGGCACATGGACATCCATGTGAAAAATAGGCCAACAGCTTATTTTAGGAATATCTGGAAATTCTGAAGCATCATTAATGTTTGACAGTTTTAACATCCATATTACAGCTGCAATTTGTTTAAAGCTGTGTTTAAGGTGAGCAATCTGAGTGACTATTCATCTTAGTTGGAGCTTCAAGAGCTTCAATCTTCAATTAGTAATCATAATAACATTCCTCCAATTAGTCATTGGTTTGAAAAGTAGTATGTGAGGATAATGAGAGAGTTAAACCTTACTGTAAAAAAAAAGACTATTTTTATCCTATTTTGCAATTATTTTTCTCTGCTCCCAAGGCATTCTATGTGACAGATCATTTTCTACCAACACCCTGTAAAGTATTTTGAGATGTCTTCCTGTATGTGAGAAGTGCTAGAGACACTTAATTAATGGGTGATACTGTTCTTAAGATAGCTCATAGAATTTGTATGGAGATGGCCCTTAGTGATTTACCTCCCGGCCTTTTCCCCATTGCAAAAGGAAGGGGCTGGATGTACTAAATATTTCCTCTAACAGCATGAGACCATGGGCTGGATTTGAAACATAGCAGTCGTGCCCACTCTCCCACTGGAGACACCGCACATCAGTCCCTGGATGTAGGAAAACCTCTCACAATTGAGATGGAGATGGGAATGGGCCCTTGGCAGAAACTCGCCTGCTCATGGTGAGTTATCCATTAGACTCATTATTGATTCAATTGATACCAATTATCCCTGAACCCACTAGAATTTAGTGGTGGTTCAGGGATTACGTGTGAATGGAACGGCTTTCCCATGCCTCTAGAAAACTGCAAAGCATTTCCCTGCAGCCTTCTGGAGGCTTGGGATGAAGGCATGCCTTTCTTTCAAAGGCAGAGTGCCCGATTGAGGGTTCCAGCATCAGGGAGTGAAGCGGCCTTGCTTCCTGCGCCTTTATACCCCTCTCTCACGAGCTCCTTACTACACATATCCCAAGCTCATTCACCTTAAGGTGGGCCTTGATTGGGCCCTTTGGTGATCCTTGGCCTCTCTTTAGGTGCTTTGCCACTGCTCTCAGTGATGCTGCCTGTAAAGGAGAGCTTCCAGCTCCAGGGTCCTGAAACCCAAAATGACCTGACGCTTGCCAGTTAAGTGCCTGTCTGGTCTGACCTCCCCCTCAGAAGAGACATGGGTTTCCCACCGGTTCAGTGGGCTGAACCTCCACCAATTACATTAAATTCCACCATACATGTAACATGGAGAAATAAAGGGAGAATCAATTTAAGGCATATAAATCGATAATGGACTGCTACATCATCATTTTAAAAGTTCCATTCAGTATTGGTTGCCTATGAAGTGGTAAAAAAAATGCAAAATACTTTGGGAGAGATTATTTCATAACAGTACTAATACCATTTTTTAAATTTTAAATTCTTATATTGAATATTCTTAACTTAGCTTATTATAGCATATGGAAAGTGTATTATATTTAAGTGCATCATTCAGTTAATTGCATAAATTGCAACGTCTTCAATGCCTGCACTTGTTAACATTAAACATTAAATATGATTGTAAGTTTTGAAGTTTTTGCTGGATCATTGGTACACTTAATTAAATTTTTGTGTGATATGACCAGCACAGGTCAAAATTCAATATACAGCTTTGCATGTAGGAAAGTATATAATAATAGAAAGAAAATAAAGAATGTCCTTTTATAACAAAATCAACTGTGAATGAAAGTCCATGGCCAGAATTTTCACGTCGGTGTGTTGGGGTGGGGGGGGGCGGCAAGCCAACATGTAAAGTGATACATGGTGAAGTTGGGCGTGCGCCCCAATGCACCATGCGTCATTCAGATCTTTTGTTCAGCAGGCACGTGCCAGAGGCGGCTGTGTACCCGCCGAACTGTCAAAGGCCTGTTAAAGCCATTAAAAAAACCAATTAAAGTGGTAATCAACGCTGTTTGTGCAACCTTAAGGTTGGCAGGCAGGCAAAGAGCCCAAGTGGCCTTCGAGTTTTTCAGGAAACCTCATCCACGGGCGGGATGAGATTTCCTGAAGGTTTTATTAAATAAATAAATACATTTTGCTCAATGCATATACATGCCCCAGGTCATGTGACAGGACACGTGTAAATAAACTTTTTTCTTCCTTTATTAAAAATTCTCAATATGTACTTAATCTCCCTGAGACAGCTCCGTGCCTCAGGGAGATATCTGCGTTCTTTCACGCGCACGCTCCAACTCTCCTACTCGCCCATGCATCATGCTGGGTGGGCCTTAATTGGCCTGCCCATGTAAAATGGTGGCACGGAGCCGATGGTGAGTGGTGATCGGCTCCGCGCTCGCCTGAGCCCACACCTGACCGGCCCGCCCAACATGGGGAAAATTCTCTCCTACATTTTAGTGTTTTACACAATTCCCCTTTAATAAAATAACAGGAAACCCGAACCCAAGCTGCCTCCAACTCGCCCACTTTTAGCAAAGATAGATCAGCAGGCAGGAGAACATATCTGCTCTCAAGAGGTGGGTCAGTGAGTAAAGTGTTTTAACTCTTATTTTACTTTTAACCTTAGCAGGCTGAAATTCCTTGTTCTACCTTTGGCCCCTTCCTATCCTCATCTATCCCTCAGTAGGGATATTGAGGCTGACGCTCGATGACATCATCTGAAAACCCAGTGTTAGTTTTCACATGTATGCTCACAAGAACCAGCTCTACCTCAGTTCCACCTCTCTCAAACACTCCACTGTTTCTAAATTAGCAGACTGCTTGTTTGACATCCAGCACTGGATTAGCAGAAATCCCCTTCAGTTACAGATTGGGAAAGCAGAACCCATTGTCCCCACTACAAGCCCCATTCCCTGGCTATTGACTCCATTTGTCTCCCTGTTCACTGCCTGAGGCTAAACCAGTCTGTTCAAGACCTTGCTATCATATTTGACCCTGCAATGAGCTTCCAATCACAAAACTGCTCCAATATTAAAACCTTTTATTTCTACCCCTGTAACATTGCCAGACTCCATCCTGCCTCGCCTCATCTCCTACTGAAACCCTCATTCATGCCTTGGTTACCTCTAGACTTGACTTTCAATGCACCCATGGCTGGCCTCCCACTTTCTACCCTCCATCACAATGAGACCATGCAAAACTATGCTGCCTGTGTCCTTACACACATCAAGCCTCGTTCACGTATCATCCCTGTGTTCACTGGCCTATGATGGTCCCTGGTTAAGCGGCATCACAATTTAAAAATTCTTCTTCTTGTTTTCAAATCCCTCCATGGCCTTGCCCCTCCCTATCTCTGTAATCTCCTCCAGCCTCACAGCCCTCTTCTTTCCAGCAATATTGGCCTCTTAAGCTTCCCCAATTTTAATTACTATCAGCATGGAATTGTTTGGTCAAATTGCCTGTTGATGTGCTGTATGTGCTACGTAACAATTGGTGACTGTGCCTTTAACTGCCAAGGCCCTAAGCTCTGGAGTTCCCTCTCCAAACCTGTCTTGTTCTCTACTTCTCTTTATTTCTATAAGACACTCCTTAAAACCTATTTCTTTAACCAAGTTTTTCATCATCTGCATTATAACAATATCTGCACTTCAAAAAAGCACTTAATTGGCTGTAATACGCTTTGAGCCATTCAGTGAGAGACGTTATATAATGCAAGTCCTTTTTTCAAGTCTTTTTCATCTGCCATAATGTCAATTTATATGTTTTGAAATCAAATTTTGCTTTACAGCCCTCCTGTGAAATACCTTGGGGTGTTTTACTGCCTTAAAGATGCTTTGTTAAGACAAGTAGTTGTTGTTGATTCTGGGAACTTGGCAGATGAAAGGAGGCGAGTTAAGTTCCATCACTGTAACCGTTTGTGAGCCAGGGGAAAACAAAGCTCTTCGCCCCCAACCCGCAAGCCCAACTTTAAAACACCATTGATCAGCCAACTCTTAGCCCACTCCCCACTGCTCTTGTCCAATTCTGTACCTGTCTCTGAGTCAATATTGTGCCAAATATCTCCACCTTTGGCTCAATAACCATTTTTACCTCATTAAGCCTCCAAAGCACATTGAATAGTTTGTTATGTGAAGGCACCATATAAATGGAAGGTGCATGTGCTTGTTGTTGTTGTAATGATGTAGTATTGCATCACACACAAGTAAATAAATCTTCTTCTTGCTCTCCTAATGCAAAATGTGACACAGGTCAAGCACACCATTCATGCACTAACTCTTTTAGAAAGGAGCTATACAAATAAAATGTTGGAAATAAGTATTATTGACATAATTACATAGCAAATACATAATGCAGTGTTTTATAGAAAGGGTTTGGGATGACGTTTACCTGGAGGCCCATGGGTGATGGTTGAATAGTCAGGATCTGCAGTTGAAAAAAATATTCTACAGCCTGCTTTGCTACCTTAGGGAGTCAGTTAATTTCTATCTACAATTTTTAACCAGAGAATTAAATAATCGGGGAAAAGTCCATGATTGTGAACATTGCACATTGTACATGGAAGCAGCAAACTCATCCTATGTTTTCTTTTATTTTAATTACATTTAATTCAGGATTATAACCTGAATCATTATCTGGTCTGACAGCTAGGCTATTTGCCATTATGCTTAAGGCTGTAGAGTGTAATAAAATTAGTTAAAACTGTATTAACAAGCGCTTTGGTTAACATCAAACAGCTTGTTACTGCACTTGTCATGCCAGCCACACAGTTCCTATTTGTTCAGCAATGGAAGAGAAAATTGCAGCATCATTATAATTGTAGAGGAGTCATGTGCCAACATGGTTCAATTTTTGTTTGTATTCCTCAAGACAATACTGCTAGAGTTAAAGGTATCAGATTCTTAACACATAACTTGGTGGCATGTGGTAATATCTTTACAAGTTCCTAAATGGGGAGATTGTGATAATGTCACTGAACTGAATTACTAATCCCAGAGGTCCAGGCTAATGCTCTGGGGACACAGGTTCAAATCCCACATGACAGCTGGCAGAATTGAAGCTCAATTAATAAACCAGGAATTAGAAGCTAGTCTCATTGATGGTGACCATGAAACTATCATCAATTGTCGTAAAAATACATCTGTTCACTAATATCCTTTGGGGGTAAAGAATCTAACTCCCCCACCTGGCCTGGCCTACATGTGATGCCAGACCCACAGCAATGTGGTAGATTCTTAACTACCCTCTGAAATGGCCTAGCAAGTTGCTCTATTCAAGGGCAAATGATGGCCTTGCTAACGATGCCCACATCCCAAGAATAAAGGGGATCGGGATCGTAAATTTTGATTATACTATTAACATTTATTTCCTCAGAGTTAGTTTTCTAAAAGTTCTTTCATTCACGGGATGTGGGCAATACTGGTCAGGCTGGCATTTATGCCCATCCCTAATTGCCCTTGAGAAAATGGTACTGAGCTAACAGAGTGGCTTGCTAGGCCATTTCAGAGTCAACCACATTGCTGTGAGTCTGGAGTCACATATAGGCCAGGCCAGGTAAGCACAGCAGATTTCCTTCCTTGGGTTTTTAGAACATGTGACAAAGGTTTCATGGTCATTTATTAAATTCAAATTTCACCATCTGCCATGGTGGGATTCAAACCCAGGTCCATTACCCTGGATGTCTGGATTACTAGTCTAGCAACAACACCACTACTCCACCACTTCCCCATGTAGTGTGTTGGTGTCTCACCATTTGCTACAATGGTAGGTAGTTCCTGATGTAACCATTGTACCCACATATTTTAATAATTTACGCAGCACACTGGAGCTTGGATTTATGAAATATGTATAAGAATTATACTGGTTTCTCAGCATTCACCCAATAATGGTTTAAAAAGCATTTATGTTATTCTACTAGAGCATTCATTTCATTTTAAATAGTGGTTTGGCTATGGAAAAGTTTTCAATATTTCATGACCACATATCAAAGACCAGGAAGACTGTTAATAGCTTTCTTTGTGTATGTGTTGTTCTTTGTTAATTATGTAATTTCCTTGAGTTCCCAGTTTCAGCATCCTGCCTTTCAAGGGTGACCTTACCTACCTATATCCTTGCATTATGTAATGGTACAGTGCAGGGAGCTCTTCTAAACTTAGCAGCCTTACAAATAACTGCAGTTAGAGACTATATAAGGTGGAAAGGCAGTGACATAATCATGTCATTAAACAACATCTGTTCTGGGACAGATGACATCATCTTCCTTTCACGCAGTGTCATACATTAACAGAGGGAAAATAAAGTCTTGATGTCTAGCGGGCAAGCAAACGTAAAGGTCAGTCTCAGTATTAAAGCTGTCAGAAAGCCAAATCTTTTGCTTAGGGTATATCTCTCTTGACTTGAGTTGCACTTGTTGGAAAGGACAGGAAGCTATTATAGATTATAAAGACTTCCTCAATGAGAAACCTTTTGCAAAGTGCAATGCACACTCGGGCCAATCCTGCTGTGGCTGTCAGGACATTTCCTACTGGGCTTCAGTTGTTGTAGTCTCCTTCTTTTGGTATGTTTTAATACTTGTGCAAATGTGTACGTTTTTCTAATTAAGGCAAAATTACTGAAATGAATACCAGCACAATTCTACAGGATTTGCCATGTGTTAGCTCCCTTTTCCTACAGTGCACACTTGAAATGGAAACAAGAGAAACGCTGGGGTAATCAAGCTCCTAAAGGGAAATGGGATTTGTATGATTGTTTTTACAATATTTATATTATATTTTTAATGCTGTATTGTTTTTATTGCACATTTTTCCATATTCCTGAAATCTTTTGGAAACAATTTTTTTGGCAGTCAATCTTTTAACCCCTTATGGTATCTTTGTTCTCCTTTTTAAGTTGCCTCAATTGCAGTCTCTCAGGGTTGAGGAGGTACAAAATGAAAAGAAGGTATGCCAGGTTCATTAGCAGGCACCACATCATACCTGCAGGTTTTGGCACACCTGCCTGACACTGACTGCCCTGGGCTGGCAGGGAGCATGCTTTGCCATCTGCAACTGCAGTAGTCATATCATTAGTGATTGGCAAAGTTACCACTGCCCTCCGCCATTAGGTCTATGGCTGATTGCCAACTAGTTATTGTGTTAAGTAGTTAATGTGCTACTCACACACGTACCAAAAAGATGATTGATGACCAATGTTTTCAGCTCCTTTGCCACTGATTCAAATGACATGTCTGCTTAATGTCACTATACTGATATAAGGTACAAGAGTCACTGTAAGCTGCTATAATTTACCCTAGGTGTGACTAACTAATGATGTCTGTGCTATAGTGGTTTGTTGTCCGAAGTCTCTGGAAGATACAAATGTGGCAAGCTTTCCGTTATGGTTTGAATCTCTCCGGCCAGTTTCAACCTCTACCACCACACTGAAACAGCTTTAACCAAAGTCACAAATGATATCCTTTGGTGCAGGGGAGAACTGCAGATGGCCTTGCAGGGTGACCTAGACATGCTCTGGCCCTAGAAGCCCCAGCTTTGGCCTGCACCATCTCTGCATGAGCGGCAGAACTCTGGAATGGCTGGCAGGCAAAAGCGCTGGCAGGTTGGCACTCGTAGGAGAATGAATGCTGCCATCATGAGAGGGGACAGCAGGTATGTACGCCATGGAACCACTTCCACTTCCATGGGGTGGCACCTCAGCAACCCTAGATTACCCTGGGAGGCACTGCAAGTCCTTTGCACACTGATATCCACAGCTATGATGACAGCAGTCTGAGCAGTCAATGTAGCAGTGGGCTGAGCTTGTATGTCCTCAGCCTCAGCTTCCCCTGCAGCACTGAGACTTTCTATGGCTTCTGTTAGTGCTGGAATGGGAGCTGAGACATCAGTCACCAGGAGTCGCATCATGGATGGGTCTGTAAATGTTTTCACAAAGTTGCCCCACCACTTCAAGGATGGGCTAAAAGCCCCAGACAAAGCCCTGTGCCAAGTTGATGCTGAACTCCTCCATGCTACTTGACAGTGACCACAAGCTCACTGGGAGGCCTGACAACGCACCAATCAAACATGTGTATACAATTCAGCCTTCATCTTTACACTGTTCCATCAAAGTCCTCATCTAAGTCCTCTGCAGGGAACTTGTGTGTGTCCTTGCCCTCCAGTGACCTGGCTCCTACATGATCCTTGTCCACTGCCTTGGCTATAGCCAACTTGTTCCCAATGTCTGATCATGTACAGATCCCAGCCCTGTGCTATTCACTAAAGTACAGAGAGTGGAAGTGGTGGCAGATTGGTATTATCACTGGACTAATATCCCAGAGACCCAGACCCAGGGTAATACTCTGGGGGCTTGGGTTTGAACCCCATCACAGCAGATGGCGGAATTTGCATTCAATAAAAAAAGATCTGGAGTTAAAAGTCTAATGCTAACCACATTGCCAATTGTTGTTAAAAATCCATCTGCCCTTTAGAGAAGGAAATCTGCTGTCCTTACCTGGCCTGGCTTGCATGTGACTCCTGACTCACAGCAATGTAGTTGACTCTTAAATGTCCTTTAAACAAGGCAGTTAGGGATGGGCAATAAATACTGGCCTAGCTAGCACACCTACATTGAATGAATGATTTTTTTTAAAAAAGTGCCTGCATTGTTGTATGAGAGTGAGTGATGGTGTTTCTTCGTCATCATTGCCTTCCTGCTCTTCCACCTATTTCACTTTCACCACTGCCTGGCCAAGTTACAGTCCTTGGGTATCTGAAAGGAGAAAGGCACAAGGATAGGGTTGGGGTGAGGAACGAGGGGGAAATTGAGAGGATCCATGCTTACACAACTGCAGCTTATAAATTAGGAAAAATTAGCAAATGAAGGGGGAAGTGTGTGAGAAAAAGGCTGAGGTATGAGGATAGCTTGATCTTCAATGGTTTCAGCCCCAAGGCTGGCCAGGGCCTTAATCACAGCCGCTTAATGGCAAGCAGCCTCTCCTTCATGTGTGTAAGGACATGTGCGGTCGCGCCTGTTCCCTGCCAGTTACAATGTGTTGCCAGTTACCATTTACAAGACGCACTGCAGCAACTCACCCAGGCTTTTTCAGCAGCATATCCTAAACCTGCATTCTAGAAGAACAGGGGCAACAACAGCATGGGAACACCACCAACTGCACATCACTCACCATCCTGACTTGGGAATATATCACCATTCCTTCGCTGTCACTGTGTCAAAATTCTGGAACTCCCTCCCTAACAGCACTGTGGGAGCACCTCCACCAAATGGACTGCAGTAGATCAAGAAGGTGTCTCCTCACCACCTTCTCAAGGGCAACTAAGGATGGACAATAAATGCCGGTCTTGATAGTAACATATCCCATGAATTAATAAATTCAAAAGAAAGCAGAGAAAAAGGGTTGAAACAAAAGCAGAAGAGGAGAGGAAAGAGATAGGAACAGCAACACAAAGTTGGCAGATAAGGCAGTGCCAATGTTCTCTGACTTAACACGTGCTATTGCATATGAAGTCCTGTAGAATGAAAATAAAAGCTTCAAATTTGTTACATTTTAGAAATCAAGACTTAAAGTGCCCAAGTGCATAAAACACAAAAGCAAGGTTATCATTGTGTGGTGTTTGTTTGGATTTGCATTCAAGGGTTTATATGGATCAATCTGCATGCTTCCCTCACCATCAACAATTATTCTTGTTTGATCTCAACATTTCAACATTTACAGCAATTAGTCTTTGTGGTCTTAAAGGCAATTCAGGTTAATCAAAGATGCACTTTAGCCACAGGATAATAAATTGACTATTACATGCTGTAATGCTTTAGTAATTGTAAAACAAAATGCGCTATCTCAGAATAGATCAGGGATCAAATCTGGGATCTTTCTGATCTGTACGGCTGAGTTACTCATTAGATAATTCATTAAACCATCTTGGACCTGAACCACATATTGACATCAAGACACTTGAAACGCATATTGGGAACAAATTTTGGTAAAAGTTTTCCATTTAGCTTGTTGATCGCATAAAAAACAAAGAATGAAAAGATGTATTTCTTACAGGGAGACACCCACTGTTCTTATTTTAGTCCAGCTTCATCATCAAAATTGGTTTAAATCAGCCTTGTCACTCTGTTCTCTCACCACTGGTTTTGTGACACATCTTTGTCTCAATGTATTGAATCATACAATTTGATACATTTGGTCTTCATTAAAGAAACATATTGTAGGTGCTATTAACCCTAAGTCGACACAGGCTATAAAATAAATGACTACATGATTGGCTTTGGTTAGCCAACATGCATCATAAAATCAAACCCAGACTGAAACCCAAAGACTGATGTTTAACAAAGTACTTGCACTTCACAAAGAACACATTGATCCTTGCTGCATAGGAATTGTAGAAAATACAGCTGAAAAACTAACTAGGAATCAGTACTCTGAAGTATGTCAAACCAACAAAAAATACAATTGGAACAAGTCTTTAATTATTATTTGTACAACATGTGTGCTTTAATACTGAATATCAGATAGACTGGAAAATTGACCAATAGCATGAAAAGTTAACTATCAATATTTTACTGATCTATATTTTAACAAAGCATTGCATATTGTTATATTTAATCATAAAAATATTTTACATAAACACTGGAACTAGAAAATTCTGTTGTGTGTCGTCTGTATTTTTAGTGCTACAGGTGATCTTTTAGTTCCAAAATGGCATTTGCAGGTTGAAAAGCTGGGAGAAAAGGCCCACTGGGGTCTTCTGCTGTCCTCTTGCCTCCTCTCAAATGAATAAATTTTTAAAAAACCTCCCCAATATATCAGTTACAGCTCAGGGAACGGATGCACTGGCTGTTAAAGCCAGATGGCAAAGTTAAAGTTTTGGTTAATTTCCTCTTTTAAGTATTTGAATTACCTACCTAATGCGCAGAGTATTGCCACTGGCGTGTGTGGGCGGGCCTGACAGGCTGACGTGTAAAATGACGCGAGGTGATGTGGGGTGTGCGCCCCGATGTTATCGTGCATCGTTTCGATATTTCAAACTGTCAACAGCCTATTAAGGCCATTAAGAAAGTAGTTCACCTTATTAACAACGATGCTCATCCAACCTTAAGGTTGGCGGGCAGGTGAAGAGCCCAAGTGGCCATCGCTTTTTTCAGCAAACCTCATCCACAGGCGGTATGAGGTTTCCTGAAGGTTTTATAAACTAATTAAATAAATTTTGCTAAATTCACAAACATGTCCAGCTCATGTGACACTGTCACATGAGGGGACATGTTTAAATAATTTTTTTACATTTATAAAAAAGCTCTGTGCCTCAGGGAGATTGTGCAAGCGTGAAAGAGCACAGGCCCCGACTCACCTTCCTCCCCCCCACCACCCCCCCGCCCAGCCTGCACAGGTAGCACTGAGAGCTACCGGCCATGCATTACGCTAGGTGGGCCTTAATTGGCACGCCTGTGTAAAATGGTGGCACGCAGCTGATCGCGGGCGGCGATCGGCTCCGTGCCCACCCATGTCCGCACACGAACAGCCCGCCCACCAAAGGAAAGGTTCTACCTAATGGCTCCAACAGGATTCCTTGATCACCTGCAAACCCAGCTGGGTTAAATCCGGATGTGGGCAGGATCATGTCGGGTTCCCAGCCTGATGCCACTTTTCGGTACTTTAATCCCTCTGCCGGACTGCAGCACTGTCACCAGCTCTCATCTATCAAACTCTGTGCTAATGACTGGGAAACTGCAGAAGGCTTGTCAGTATTGCTCAAAGGATATTTGCACACAAAAAATGGCACAAACTCTCTTGAATGCAACTACAAACAGCTGACAGCAATACTCATAACTCCTGAAGCTTTAAGCATCTTCTAGGCATTTTATCCCACCCTGGATCGAGAATGACTTTTAACTGTTCATCTAAGTGTAATTGGGGAATGCAATGAAGGGTGAATAGACAGGCATTTATCTTACACATAAATAATTGTAAATCATTTTTGTTCCTGACAAATGTGAGTGTTGTACTTTCACTGTAGTTTCCAACCAAGTTAAATCTTTGGCCAGAATTTCACGTGCCATGGTGGGACACCCGGCCGACCGGAACTAGTACGAAATTGCATGATAAAATGTTGGGCAGGCATCCCAATGTTATAGCGATGTCATACCATATCACGGTCGCCAGGTGCACGTGGGAATCAGGAGCACCCCAGCTGGCAATCAAAGTTCCAATTAAGCCAATGAAAGCCCAGTCGACCAGGACTTTTAGTTGTCTGTTGCTTGGTGCACGGGCCAATCAGCCAGGTAGCCTTCACGTTTCTGCATCATTCTCGATCCAGGGTGAAATAAAATGCCCAGAAGATGTTTGAAGGTTGAGCAATTATGAGTACTGCTGTCAGTTGTTTGTACTTATTTCCATAGACATTTAAGCATCAGCAATTATAACTCCACTTCAACACCAGGCTCAATACTGATGGAGGTTATCTGTTTCACAATTTCAGATGGATTGTGTAAATCAATTAGATGCTTGTGGATCCTCATTTGGAAGCACTCCCAGGTTTTCGAACCTTCACCACATGGAGTCTTTCTTGTTGTGATATGCAGAGTCTTGGTGGACCTTCAGATTCTTCTCTTTGGCACTAAAGATAGTTTGTGGCATTTTTTGTGTGCTTTAAACAATGTTGTAGTTGTCAGCCTTCAGGGAATGCATTTTAAACCACCCGCTTGCACCCTCACTGCTCTCGGCACCCACTCTCTTCCCACACCCCTACCCCCACCCCCAGCAGCACTGAGCCTCTCTCAATGTGCATTTCACACAGGCTGCCAGTTAATTGGCCAGTCAGCATGAAATCGCATGTCAGTTGCAATTGGGGCCGGAAGCGCATATCATGTCCACTTCCAAGCCCAAGTGCATGATGAGTGCAAAATTCAGGGGTTTGCGTTTATCATAGCTGGTATGGCTCACACTGCAGCGTCTGTAAGGCCTGAGGGCACTCCCAACTAAACTGTTTCAGATCACTTGGTCGTGTATCACCCAGTTCTTCAACTGTCAGCTAACAGACACAGCACAAATGAAATTAAGTCATCTATTAGTTGAAAGGTTTAAATGTCAACCTGTATTTTTGAATAATTTTGATTTGTGTAGCAATCAACTTCTAACTTTTCTTAATTAGCACACATAAGTTATTATTTGAATACACCTTGGCCAGGAGTTACAATGCATTGAAATTTTAAGTTACTATCTTGTAGGTTACCTAGTAACAAGTTAATGACCAATTATTGCAACATTTTCTACATAGGACAAACTGCAACAATGTAATTAAACAATAACAATCGTGTTCACACTGAGTCATGGATTGAGCCTGCAGTCCTGCGCCAACCATCTGAGCTAAACAGCCCACGCGCTACATTCCACACAGCTAAATCCAATATTTAATGCTTCGTATGGAAGCTGTCTATCAAAGTGTACTGGCTTGTCTTTGCTTTTGAAACTATATCTGAGTGGTAGCTTTGCATTTTTCCATTGCTGACCAACTGGGTGTTGTTTGCTTGGCGTATGGTGCCGCTGTCCATGAGGTTGCAGGTTCAATCCTCTGCTTTGTGAATCTGCTGCTTTGTTTGAATTGTGGCCTTTGCATTTCCATCTTATGGATTAGGCTTTGGTCGATTAATTTCAGGGATCCAGGACCTAAGCAGCAACAGAGGGAGGAGCAGTGGCTGTTTGAATAGAATGGCAGAGAAGATTCTGGACAGAGTGTGGACTTCAGCAGTGGCAAGAGGAGGAACAGTAGCAACATATATTTGGTGAAATAGAAACTGATGTGACAGGACATCAGGTGGGTGATTGGTTGGTGGGTATAACCGTTATTTGTTTCTCCAAGGTAGGGCAATCAGTTAAACTTCAAGGTTTAGTTGGTAGTCTTTATTCTCAATGCTGGGGTGGGCAATGGTTCCACAGAAGAATACAACCAGAGCCAAGGCAACAACATATTATGAGTGTTTCAGTGCTGCAGGGGTAGGGGGAGGACAAAGGCCAATAAATCAACAACAATCTATAGTTAGGGGAACAGACCAGCTGCAGGATGATATGTTGCCTCCCTGATGTCAAGGTCAAAGTTGTCACAGAGTGGCTGCAGGACTTTGTGAGGAGGGAGGGTGAACAGACAGTGCTTGTGTATTGAAACCAATGACATAAGCAGAAAGAGGGTTGAGGTCTTGCAGGCAGATTTTAGAGGAACTCAGGAAGAAATGATGAAGTTGCCCTCAAAGTCAGTAAACCCCAGCGTCCAAGTACAGAAAAAGGAGCTCAGCTGAACACATGGCTGGATGGAGGACTTCACCGGTTGTTGTATAATCTTATATATCTGATTACCTCAGAGCAATGCAGAGATGATACAAGCTCTAAGTCTACAACAGGTTTATTTACAGTGCTTTAAAATATCTCTTCAATTACAAGATGCCTCCACCCAGATCCAGAACTCAGGCTCCACAGGTATTTCTCTGGAAGATTCTGTTTACTTTTGCTTGCAAAGTCTCCACCCAGGCTTAAACAATCAAGCACAGTGAACATTGATCAGTGAACAGACTGACATAATTAAAACAGATCAGTTAAACCATTGAACACTACAGTTATCACATCACAGAAAGGATGTGATCACACCAGAAGAGTACAGAGGATATTTATAAGGAGGTTGCCAGGAGTGGCCTCCTTCTGTGCCACAGATTTTCTATGTTTCTAAGTTTTATAAGGCAGCACTGCCTGCAAGCATTGCTTTAAGTCAATTAAAGACAAACTTGTTGATGACCCAGGCTGTTCACAACTTTGCTGTCCTATTTGACCTTGAATTGACCTTCCTATCCCATAACCTTTCACTCAGAAGAACTGTCTACTTCCATAATATCTCCCATTTACATCTCTGTGTCAGCTTACCTGTTGTTGAAACTATCCATTTTTTTACTCCCAATCTCGATTATTTCAATGTTTTCTTGCCCAACTTCCAATCTTACGCCTTCCATAAATTTGTTCTTAGCCAAAAGTCTACTGCCCCAATCCTAATTGCAACACGTTCTGCTCATTCATCATCCCTTTGGCTCCCAGTCCAGCAAGGCTTGATTTTGAAACTCGCATCCTTATTTTGTTTTATTTGTTTATGGGATGGGGGCATCACTGGTTAGGCCAACATTTATTGCTCATCACTAATTGCCCTTGTTCAAGGGGTATTTAAGAGTCAACCACATTGCTATGGGTCTGGAGTCACATGTCGGCCAGACCAGGTAATGGCAGCAGGTTTCCTTCCAATAGTGAAACAGAAGTGTTTTTTTTCCAAAAATTGGCAATGGTTTCATGGTCATCACCAGCATACATTTAATTCCCAGAATTTTACTAAATTCAAATTTCACCATCTGACATGGTGGGATTTGAACCCAGATCCCTGGGTCATTACCTTAGGTCTCTAGAATACTAGTCCAGTGATAATACCACAATGCCACCACCTTCCCTTATGTTTAAAGCTCTCCATGGCATCACCCCCTCTCTATCCACTCCTCCAGCCCTACAACACACTGAAAAACTGAATTCCTCCAACTCTAACCTCTTGTGCATTTTCTTTGCCCTGCCATTGGCAGCCATGCCCTCAGCAGCCGAGGCCCTATGCTCTGAAATTCCCCCCTAAATCTCCCTTTCACTTCACCTTCACTCTATCTCTCGGATGAGACATTAAGCAAAGGCCTCTCAGCTACTTAAATAAAAACAAAAAACTGCAGATGCTGGAAATCCAAAAGAAAAACAGAATTACCTGGAAAAACTCAGCAGGTCTGGCAGCATCGGTGGAGAAGAAAAGAGTTGACGTTTCGAGTCCTCATGACCCTTCAATAGAACTGAGTGAATATTAGGAGAGAAGTGAAATATAAGCTGGTTTAAGGTGGGGGGGGGGGTGGGGATTGGGGGGAGAGAAGTGGGGGGGGTGGTGGTGTGGTTGTAGGCACAAGCAAGCAGTGATAGGAGCAGATCAGCAAAAGATGTCACAGACAAAGGAACAAAGAGGTGTTGAAGGTGGTGATATTATCTAAACGTATGTGCTAGTTAAGAATGGATGGCAGGGCACTCAAGGTACAGCTTTAGTGGGGGTGGGTTGGAAAGACTAGCAGGGCGTAAAAGATTTAAAAATAATAGAAATAGGTGGGAAAAGAAAAATCTATATAACTTATTGGAAAAAACAAAAAGAAAGGGGAAGAAACGGAAAGGGGGTGGGGATGGAAGAGGGAGTTCAAGATCTAAAGTTGTTGAATTCAATATTCAGTCCGGAAGACTGTAAATTGCCTAGTCGGAAGATGAGGTGTTGTTCCTTCAGTTTGCATTGGGCTTCACTGGAACAATGCAGCAAGCCAAGGACAGATATGTGGGCAAGAGAAAAACAAAATTACCTGGAAAACTCAGCAGGTCTGGCAGCATCGGCGGAGAAGAAAAGAGTTGACGTTTCGAGTCCTCATGACCCTTCAGCAGAACTCTGGGCAAGAGAGCAGTGTGGAGTGTTAAAATTGCAAGTGACAGGGAGGTTTGGGTCTTTCTTGCGGACAGACCACAGGTGTTCTGCAAAGCGGTCGCCCAGTTTACGTTTGGTCTCTCCAATGTAGAGGAGACCGCAGCTACTTGTTTGGGTTGACATAAAAGATCCCATGGCATTATTCTGGGGAAGAGCAGGGGAGTTAGCCCCTGTGCCATGACCAATATTTATTCCTCAATAAACATTACAAAAATATTATCACATTGCCGTTTATGTGAGCTTGCTGTGCACAAAATTGGCTGCAACACTTTCTGCATTACAACAGTAGCTACACTTCGATGCCTGCAAAGTGCTTTGTGATGTGGTTATCATGAAAAGTGCTGTGTAGATGCAAGCCTTTCTTTTCTTTTACCTCTCTCTTCCCCTTTAAAGCAATCCTTAAAATCTACCACTGTGAAGCATCCTGGCATGTTTTCCTATGTTAAAGGTGTTATATAATCCAAGTTGTTGTAAGCTTTCCATACTAATTAGATTAAGAAAATTGAATGTTTATGGAGTATTTTGACCAATCAAAGTAGAATTTTCATACCTCCCCAAGTTTGCATAACTTACTAATCAAAGTAAATCTTATTTTAAAAATGTCAGATACGCTATAAATGGAAATGAGCTGTCAGTGTAACAACATTAGTGATTCCATACCACGAAGCATCCAATTGTAAATATTCTGCCTTGCTTCCGATTTGGACAATTTACACACAGTAAAAGAAGGTTAGCAGTTCAAGGTTAAAAAATGTGCATATCAACAAAGAGGAATCTGACAAGACCTTCTCAAACAAATTGTTGATACTAAACTGCCTGAATATTACCAATTTTATGCATCTTTTGGTCTTCAAGTAATTGCACTGTGTCCTGTTTTCACTCAGTGATTCTGTGACTGCTTATTCCAAAGTGTTCCCTTGCCAAAGAACTTCAGCTAAGGCAGGATGTGGCAATTAATGATAATCAGGCAACATGACTAGCAGTCAGTTTTGACTTCCATCCTAATGTAACGCAGTGCAGGACAGTCTTAAATTACTCCGCCTTCTTAAAAATGTATTCTTCTCACGTGTGCTAATAATTGTCAATGATAAATTTGCAAGGGTAGATTGGTTCTAGGTGGCTTGTATATTACAGCAGTGACCACACTTCAAAAGTACTTCAGTGCTCTGGGGCATTGTGAGGTTGCGAAAGGTGCTGCAGAAATGCAAGCCTTTCTTACTTGTGCTTTGAGATATTGGATGATACTCAGTCACTGACTGTCTTCAATCTATTGGTTTTCTTGTAATAAACTCAGAAGGAAGATTTCATTGACACTGGATAAAAGATACTAGCTTCAGTTTGCTCAAGAGAAAATTAAGTGTTTTTTCGTTACTTTTTGCTGCTGTTGTTGTTATTGAATAAGAAATGCATTAAAGGTTAAATTAAATTGTAGCCTTTTAGTAAAGGATGCAATATACTTTGTAAATAGTTCCCTCTCCTCACGCGCTACCCTTCCTTTGAAACCCAGCTTTCACCCCCTGCTCAAGTCCTTGATCTATGCTTTAAACTTCCTGACTCTCATTTAAAAAAAAAAAATACCTTCTAGCCTTCCATCTCACATCTTTACCCTCCTACAAATTATAATTCATTCTGAATGCCACGATCCACATATTCACCATTATAAAATCCCACACTCTCATCACACTCATCCTTACTAAAAATCATTAGCCTCCTAAGCTCAGGTCCTGGTTTTCAAAGTCCCTTCACAACTTTGCCCCACCATGCCTCAGCTACTCCAAATTGAGGATATGCTTCAGGTAAATGTAATTTGAATGGAAAAAATATCTAAATGAGTTCCATGGCGAATGTCATGAGTTTAGCTATGCTCTGCCCAATACACACTTAATTCACATAAGATGACTGCATGATACCTGTACCACAGGCTGAACCTAATTTAGCGTAATACTGAAAGTAAGGTCCTTGACATTGGATTTAATGGTGAACCAATGATTTTAATTGTCTGCTTTTGTAGCCAACAATTTTTATACTTTTGGGTATACTTTTGCAAAAGTCTCCACTTTGCAAGACAAAACTTTGTAGCAATGTTTTCAGTTGTTGCTGCTTTACAAGTTGAGGTTAAAAATGTTGAGATGCTGCATGAATTACAAAGGTGAAGACTTTGTGCAGTAAGATTCAGGAAATATGTTGACTCCAATTAATACTCAATGACCTGTGTTTATAGGGGTCATTACTCCAACTGCATATTTCAGTAATTTATCTTTGCTACCTGCATTTCACTACAAAGTCAGTGCGCACACTGTTTCCTTTGTTACAGATGGACTTGCAGACAAGTTAAAGGACTTGGAAAACTCTCCCAATGGCTGCACTGGTCACAATGCCATGAAAATTCAATGCTGCAGGATCTTTCCAGCACGACATGAGTTAAGTACAATAATGCTGCTGTGTCAATCTTATCAAACATTTGCTAATTATGTTGATTTATATGTATCTTTATGAAACACATATGGGAATGAAATGGTACAGACCAGGTGTTAAGCTGACATATAAATGGGAAAGATTAAACATGTGAGATTGAAGCCTCCTGAAGCTATTCAGCAATAGGACTTCATGTTGAGCTGTTTGGGCAGGGCCCATCTGCAGCTGTTAGATGAAATGCCATTTGATAAGAAAATCATGGCCTGAATTTTTCAGTTGGTCTGTGGGAGAGGGCGGGAGTGGGAGCGGGTGGGGGCGAGAGTGGGCGGGGGTGGTCGCTCAGCACTATCTGTGTGGGCAGGGGGAGGAGAGAGAGTCGGGACCAGAGGTCTTTTGCACATGCATGAAAGAGCGCTTCAAGCTCCCTGAGGCACAAAGCTGCCTCAGGGAGATTGAAGGCTTTTCAAATAAATAATTCATTCGAAAATTTATTTAAACTTGACTGTGTCACATGAGATGGGACATAAATTTCATAAAATCTTTTTATTTAATTAATACAAGCTTTAGAAAACCTCTTCCCACTCGTGGATGAGATTTCCTAAAAAACGTGAAGGCCGCTTGGCCTTTTGACCTTCCATGCCAACATTAGGGTTGGATGGGCAGCGTTAACAATGCCTTTAATTACGTCCTTAATGGCCTTAAATATTGATGGGTGTGCAGCCGACTCCGGCGTGTGCCTGCTGAATGAAACATTGCGAGACACCGTGGCACAATGACGTTGGGACGCACGCCTGACATCATCGCGTGTCATTTTACAAGTCAGCGTGTTGGGTCCACCCCTGCATGCCGCACACCGACTGAAAAATTCAGGCCCATAAGTAGTTAAAAGAGACAAAAGACACAAATGAAAATAATGCAAAAATGTTGTTCTCAACGTGTGAAATATAGGCATCCTTGCAATCTTCGGTAAATACACTGGCAAAGATTATGTGGATATCATGATGGTAAAACCATCAGCGTCGCCATCATTCCAGCTGTGAAACTGACAACAGCTTCAGACACCTGCATATGCACAGTCAAACGCAGAAATCCAGAAATTGCCATCACTAATTCCCCACTCCTCCAGAGGATATGCTGTTGAAGGCTTTGCAGATGGAAATCTTTCAAATCCCTTGATTGGATGTAGACTTCCACTTATGCGCTATTTGCTTTGCGGTAAAAGTTCTTGAAAAAGTTATGTCTTGTTGAATGAGGTGAGTTTTTGCTGAACCACAATTACTACTGAACAACCTCCTTGGACCTGAATAACTAATTTTACATTTGTTAACTGTCAAATTTCTCCATTATGATAAGAGAAATTCCTCAGGTTCTTAAAATACTAAGAATTTTGTTATAGTGTTTTTTTGATATTTTAGTTTCTACCTTAATGCTTTGTGTATGACCCAATCTTTATCTTGCTCTCTGTAAATAATTAAAAAGTGAATTGTGATCATTGCATTACTAGTTTGACTTCACTGCTGCTGAATGCTGATGATCCCCTATAGCACACACCAGAATGAAATTAATGCCAGGAAAAGTGAAATTCATGTCACAGGGATTACTATACCTTTGTAGGCAGCTTTCGTCAAGGTCAACAGTGAGTGCCATCACTTTGTTCCTGAACACAAAATCTTTGTTTCACTTGTTCATGGGATGTAGGCATCACTGGCTAGGCTAATATTCATTGCCCATCCCTAATTGCCCTTGAGAAGGTGGTGGTGAGCTGCCTTCTTGAACTGCTGCAGTACATGTGGTGTAGGACACCCACAGTGCTGTTAGGGAGGGAGTTCCAGGATTTTGACTCAGCAACAGTGAAGGATCGGTGACATATTTCCAAGTCAGGATGGCGAGAGGCATGGAGGGAATTTCCAGGTGGCAGAGTTCCCATCTGCCTGCTGCCCTTGCCCTTCTAATTGGTAGTGGTCTTGGTTTTGGAAGATGCTGTCTAAGGAGCCTTGGTGAGTTTCTACATTGCATCTTATAGATGGTACACACTGTTGCCACTGTTCATCGGTGGTAGAGGGAGTAAATGTTTGTGGAAGGGTTCTAATCAAGTGGCTGCTTTGGTCTGGATGGTGTCAAGCTTCTCGAGTGTTGTTGGAACTGCACTCATCCAGCCAAGTGGAAAGTATTCCACCACACTCTTGATTTGTGCATTGTAGATGGAGGACAGGCTTTGGGGAGTCAGGATTACTTGCCACAAGGTTCCTAGCCTCTTACCTGCCCTTGAAGCCACAGTATTTATATGGCTAATCCAGTTCAATTTCTAGTGAATGGTAAGCCCAAGGTGGGGTTCAGGGGTTCAGCAATGGTAATGCCATTGAATGTCAAGGGGCGATGGTTAGATTCTCTCTTGTTGGAAATGGTCATTGCCTGGCACTTGTGTGGTACAAATGTTTTTGCCACTTGTCTGTCCAAACTTGGATATTGTCCAGGTCTTTCTGTATTTGGACATGGACTGCTTTAGTCTCTAAAGAGTTGTAAATAGTGCTGAGCTTTGTACAGGTTAACATCACCACTTCTGAACTTATGATGGAAGGGAGGTCATTGATGAAGCAGCTGAAGATGGTTGGGCCTAAGACACTACCCTGAGGAACTCCTGCAGTGGTGTCCTGGAACTGAGGTGATTGACCTCCAACAACCAAAACCATTTTCCTTTGTGCTAGGTATGACCCCAACCAGTGGAGACTTTTCCCCCTGATTCCCATTGACCCAGTTTTGCTAGGGCTCCTTGATGTCAAATGCTGCCTTGATGTCACCTCTGGAGTTCAGCTATTTTTTCCATGTTTGAACCAAGGCTTTAATGAAGTCAGGAGCATAATTAAGAGTCAACCACATTGCTGTGGGCCTGGAGTCACCTGTAGGCCAGACCAGGTAAGGATGGCAGATTTCCTTCCCTAAAGGAGATTAGTGAACCCAGATGGTTGTTTGGTTATTGGCCACCTGTCCTGAGTTCCTTGACAGGATGTGTGATAAAGTTCAATGCCTGGAGACAATCATCTACTTTATTATTTTTTCCTTCCTCTTCTCTGGATCACATTGGTCCAGACTTTCCTTTCTCATTAGTGGTGAACGCTAAGAAGTTAAAAGTGTTTAACACCACTTGATTTATCTCACCTGTTCTCCTATTCTCTTCAATGTTGGTGGTGCACTGCATTGTAACTAGCTTTCTCTTTAATAAAGAAAATACGTTGGCATTTTAAAAGTGTACTGTTTCATGTTAATGTAACCCTATTACATAAGAAGGAGCGGAGGGAAAAAATTGAGAACTGTGGACCTGTTAGTTTGACATCAGTGGTAGGGAAAATGTTAGAATCTGTTATAAAGGATGTGATAACTGGACATGTGGAAAATAGTGATATGATTGGGCAAATTCAATATGGATTTATGAAAGGGAAATCATGTAGAACAAACCTGTTGGAATTTTTTGAGGGTGTTAACTGTAGCATAGATAAAGGAGAACCAGTGGGTGTCCTGTATTTGGGTTTTCAGAAAACTTTTGATGAGGTCCCACACAGGAGGTTATTAAACAAAATGAGAGCACATGGGATTGTGGGGGTGGGGGGGTGTGGGGGGTGGGTAGTATACTGGCATTGATTGAGAATTGGATAACAGAGAGAAAACAAGGAGTAGGAATAAACGGGTCATTCTCAGGATGGCAGGCTTTTACTAGTGGGGTACCAGAAGGATCAGTTCTGTGGCCACAGTTGTTCACAATCTATATAAATGATTTGGATGTGGGGACCAAATATAATATTTCCAAATTTGCTGATGACACAGAACTAGGTAGGAATGAAAGTTGTAAGGAGGATGCATAAGAAGGCTTCATGGGGATTTGGACAGGTTAAATGAGTGAGCAAAAAAATGGCAGATGGGATATAATGTAAATAAGTATGAAGTTATCCACTTTGATAGAAAAAACAGAAAGGCTGAGTATTTTTTTAAATGGTGAGATGTTGGGGAGTGTTGATGCCCAAAGGGAGCTGGGTGTCTTTGTTCATGAGCCACTAAAAGCTAACATGCAAGCACAACAAGCAATTAGGAAAGTAAATGGAATGTTGGCCTTCACTGCTAGAGTATTTGAGTACAGGAGTAAAAATGTCTTGCTGCAATCGTAGGGACCCTTGGTGAGACCGCATCTGGAGTATTGCATACAGCTTTTGGCTCCTTATCCAAGGAAGGATTTACTTGCTATAGAGGGAGTACAATGGAGGTTCACCACACTAATCCCTGGGCTAGCAGGATTATTTTATGAGGAGAGATTGAGGAAACTAGGCCTGTATTCTCTAGAGTTTCAAAGAATGGGAGGTGATCTCACTGAAACTTACAAAATTCTTACAGGACATGACGGAGCAGAAGTGGATGGGATGTTTTCCCTGGCTGGTGACGCAGTCTCAGAATAAGGGCAGGCCATTTAAGATTGAGATGAGGATGAATTTTTTCACTCCGAGGTTGGTGAATCATTGGAATTCTCTACTCTGGAGGGCGGTGGAAGCTCAATCTTTGACCATGTACAAGATAGAAATCAATAGATTTCTGGATACTAACGACATCCAGGATTTTGGGGATAGTGGGGGAGAATGACATAGTGATAGAAAGTCTGCCATAATCTGCTTGAATGGTGGAGCAGGCTCGACAGGCCGAATGGGCTACTCCTGCTCCTATGTTCCTATCTTCCTTTCAATTTTGGTTGAGTATGTTGAGTGCTGCTGTTTGCAGTTGAGATGGTTCTAGTTCCATGTTTACTTGCTGGCAGCATAGAACCTGACAAAGATTATTGCTTAATGCAACTAATTTTGCTGAAACATTAATACCTGATGTCTGCACAAAATGGAGGACATTCCACCCCTGCCCACCAACACTTTTCCAGCAGATTGAGGAATCTACAACCAGTTCAAATAACATCTTGTGTTTCTTTCCTTCACTCTCCACATGTACGTCTCAACCAAAGGTACCATTTTTGTATTAATTGTTTTTTTAAAATTACAACATATTCAGCCTAAAGGCTAAATAATAATTGGCAACGTTTTTTTCCATATGGTAACTTTTCAACTTTAACTTTAGAATTTATTCATTATTAGTGCAAATTATTTAACCAAACATAGCAACATGATGAACAGGAAATTGCAGATTTAAGCTCAGAAGGAAGTTCTTCATATAGGTCAGAGTCTGTTTCCTGAGAATTAATTTTAGATATTGTTGTCTTTAATGAAAAAGGAACATTTTATTGCTTGTAATTAATTTTGTTCAAAAAAGAGATAGAATGGCATTAAAACCAAGATTATAGGAAGGTTTGAGGCATTATCTTGTAAATGTGTTTGCTTAGATCATGATCTTTGTGTTTTCAGCATGAAATATTTAGGAACTTGGAGCAATATTACTGAGTCGAAACCACTGTGAAGTTACATCAAACAGCTCTGTAAATACAAGATGTTTTGCCTAAAAGTCAGTGGCCTTTAGTGCTGTTTGATCATTTAAATGATTCTGTTTAGAATCTGCAACTTCAAGAATTTCTGGGACACAACTGTTAGAGCAGAGGTAAGAAGTAAACCTAAAATTATATCAACATCGTTCATGGTAATTTTAGAGTAATCAGTCAGTTCAAAAATCAATAGATTCCAGAAAATATATTTTGTGCATGACAGTTTATTTCAATAGGCAATGCTTTATCGTAAAACATGTTTTTTTAACAATGGCACAAAGGCATCAGAGTAATTAGAGTTGCATTTTAGAAGCAAGGGTAGCCTGGGGCTGGGATTTTGTTTGAGTGGCGGTCACTGCTGGGACTGCACTCACTCAGGAAAAGCAACATGACGATGCCCTCAGAACAAGGTCAGTTGGGTCGGGAGTTGTCTGGAACAGTTGGGCAGGCCCTGGACAGGAAGGGGAAGGGGTGAGGGTAGGGATGAGCTGTTACTGCCCAGGTGGCTATTGCCCCGCAGTTGACTAGGAAGTGGGACCCACCCACTAATTGAGCCCATAGGAGACCACCAGGATTCATCCAATTGGCCTCTGGGTGGGAAGGCTGTTGTCCACCTTTTCCCCCCTCAACCCCAACTAATAAAATGCCAAGGCCATGGGGAAGCAAAGGGCTCATCACCTCTCCATCCTCCCTCCCAATTTTTCACTCCGTCCCCACCCGCATCTCCTATTCCGTTCCTGCAGGCCAAGCAAACGCCCGGCCTGGGTGTAGCGATGGGACTGTAATCAGCCAGCTACCAAGCAGAAACTGGAGTAATTCATCTGTCAGACAGGATTTTCAGGCCCTAACGGAGCAGCTGGATGAGTCGACTACAAGGTTGGAGCTTGATCCGTCTGGTCTGGGTGTTACATAGGAACTAGAGTGCCAGAATAGTACCAGGGCTAATCTGGATACCAGGGCTAATCTAGATATATCGCAGGATATAGATTAGCTGAGAAGAAATTCCGGTGTTGGGCATGCCATGCAGGAATCCTGGCGGCTTTAGCTGCATGGCAAGTGTCAGGCAAGCATGGGGGACCTTGCTTTGGGGACACCCCCTGGTCATACACACCATTAACCCTTTTCCTTGGCCTCTTTAACCTGGCCCCTCATTAACCATGCTCCTTTCCCCTCACCTACCCCTCCAACCCCACCACAATCTCATCGCCTAGACCCCTGCCCTGGACTTAGCTGGGCTCCTCGGCATAGTGAGGAATGCCTGTATTCCCAACATTCACCACCACTCCCACTGGCACTGGTGGAACTATAGAGCTGCTGGCCAATCTGATTGGTCGCCAGCCTACAGGATCGTGAGCAGTCTCCCCTGACTTTTAGTCGAATGGGTGTGGACTGCAGTGTCCCATTAAACGAACCCTATGTGGGAGATGCAATAGAATAGATACAATGTATTACCTCAAATAACCACATTTGCATAATATATTTTCATCTATACCTCACCCACTATGACCAAATTCAAGTTTTCTGAGTAAAGATAGGAAGTGACTTTTTGGAATCTTGGCTTGTAACATTTTAAAAAATCATGGGCTGGATCTTCCTCTCAGTTTCAGGAACCATGAGTCCTGCCATTTCCTGACTTCACAATCCCAACTCCGTCGGGTCCTCTCACTCCCATAATAATGTCTCAGTGAGATATGGACAGACAAGGTTCAGGTCTACCACCTCTCTATGCAGGGCTGAGGCAGAGTCAGTTGGCAAGGCAGGCTGGTTAGAAGGCCTGCCTGGGTGCACAGGGATGTTGATTTAGTAATCCTCAATATGGTTGTTAGGAAAGCCATGCCCACTCCATGCCTCTCCCAAACTCCATGCTCCCCCAAATAAACAAACAGGCATTTGAAACCCGTATCAAAGACAGAAAAAACTTATTACAATATCATGAAAGTGTCAATCAAACAAAGCTAGCAATCTGCTTCTATTTGTGTCAACATTGCCTACAGGGCAGAATCCATTATGCTGTCTTGGAGCTCAGTCAAGCATTCATAACAAAGCCATCTGGCAACTGTATGAACAGAATCAGTTTGAACAGATGACCACATTATGAATGCTTCACTGAATTCCAAGAACGGATATGGACTCAGCTTAGCAGGGGTCTGTTTACACAGCTTCAAGGGGATTGCTCGCTTTATTTGATTGACACATTTATCATGTTGTAATACGGTTTTCTTTCTTTGCTGTGCTGCATCAATACATGTTTTTTATTTGAGTAAGATTATGAAGTGTTAAGAGGATTAAAGTTTTGTCATTGATATTATGAATGGCTGTGGTTGATTAACACTTTTATGAAATTGCAAAATGAAATGCCTTTTCTAAGCCTCTTTGCTCATTGTGTCAGTTTCAGGAGCATTTCCAAATCTGCCAATGGCTCATTGGTTCTGTACATAGAGGATACTGAGAAAATAGGTACGGAGGATGATTGGGGCACGGGGGTAATGGAAAGGGTGTGGAAGCAGCATGGGGAATGGAAGGGGTATGGGGATATGAGGGGGCATGGAGGGAGCAAGGGGGATATGAGGGGGCACTGGCAAGATCTTTTAAACTTACTGTCAAAACATTCCTGACTCAACAGCAGGCTTCCTCCAAGGTCCATGAACTGACTTACCTGATGGGATTCCCACACGCCTCTGAATCCCTCCCATCATAACAAAAATACAGTCAAATTTCCCCCAGGACATTATTTTAGCAACCTCACCATCACAAGACCGGAGTGCAGGATCACACCTGACACATTTCCTGACTAGGAGAAGATGGCATGAGTTGGGAATGGTGAGGTAAGTTTGAAATTCTAGCCCAATGGGCCTCATTTTAACAATTCCTGACTCAATTCTGGGCAGGTGCAGGAGGAGAAAATCTGGCCCCATATCTCAGCTCCTTATCAGTGAGCAGTGAAGGGATAAACTACATATAAGTGAGATTTCCAGAAAGATCATATCAGATGTCACTGGCTTATATAGTACAGGATATTACAATAAGCATTATATAATGGATGTTGCTTTTTAGTGATATAAAGGATGTGTTAAAAAGTCTTTATAAGACAGTCATGTATTAAAATGTTTTCTTTACTTTAAGGTGAAACAATGTTTTGAAATGAGGGAGGATGGAGATCATACTCTCATAGAGATTCTAATGTATATAATATTATCTGAAATTATTTTAAATTGGACTTGTAATAGGGTCTGTGTCTTTGGGTGTGAGTGTGTGTCTTAATTGGATTAAAATCAGCTAGTCTGGGTGCTTTGATGTATAGTAGTTTTGAGATGTTAAGATAGAGGACACATTTGCATTTTGTTGAATAAACCATGCAAAGGCTGGGGGTGAAATCTTGCACCTAGCTAGGATACACCAAGCAATATCTTATGTTACTAATAAAATTGGTACTATGAAAGGAGTTTTATTGCTAGAAGAGGTGGAGTTCAAAGGGCCTGAGTGATACAATGAGAATTTGCATTCAAAGGGAAGGCTAGCTATATAGAGGAAAGAGTTTTGTGTGTGTAAGTCATAGACATGTAATAACTAAGCAGCCTGTAAGCCTACAACTGTGTGAAGGAACCTCATTTTGAATGCATAAGATAAAATGTGCTTTGCCTGGTGTCTATTTAAAGTCTATGGGTTGTTGTTGCCTTGGTGAAGGTTTACATAGGAGTGAATAATCTGTGGATTTATTTGAAAGTTATTGTGGTAGTAATTTGTAGACATGTGTATGTGTTTAATTCATTGTTAAATTAATAAATCTTTAGTTTAGTTTAATTTATATAAAAACCTCTGGAGGTTTCATTCCTGAATTCAGAGCTGCATCTCAAACACACCAATTGAAAATAAATTTTGACAGTAGTTTAAAGTTTCCGCTGGGATTTTAAATAACTCAGCCTTTACCAACTGCTTTGTCATAACAATATTAATTCTGTCCAGGAGACAGGCCCATGTGATATGGTTGTCATGGAGAAAGAGCTCCAGACCAAAACCTATAGGCCAGAATCTTTGCATAAAATGATGCGCAGTGATGTCGGGCATGTGTCCCGACGTCACCACACGTCATTCAGATCCTCAGTTCGGCATGCATCCACCGAACTGTCAAAGGTCTATTAAGGCCATTAAATACCAATTAAACTAATTAACTGAGCTGCCCATCCAACCTTAAGGTGGCCTTTGCATTTATCATGAAACCTCATCCAAGGGCAGGCTGAGGTTTCATGAAGGTTTGTAAAGTTTAATAAAAATTTTTAATAAAATTCATTAACATGTCCCAGTTCATGAGGGATATGTCTTAAAGAATCTTATTTTTCTTTATTAAAATTTAAAAAAATCAAACTAATCTCCCTGAGGCACAGAGCTGCCTCAGGGAGATTTCTGCGCCCTTCTTCGGCAGGCAGCTGATTGCGGGCGGTGATCGGCTGCGTGCCCGCCCATGCCCACTCCTGCCCAGCCCCCCCAGTGGGGAGAAAATTCTCCACATAGGCCACGATTTCCCGGTGGGGAGGTGGGGCCCGCTCGCCGACTTGTAAAATGATACGGGATGACATCGGGCAGAACTCCCAACGTCACTTCACCTCATTTCAATTCTCAGGTCAGCAAGGGCTCAGCCGAATCAGCTGTGCACCCGTCGACCTGTCAATGGCCAATTGAGGTCATTGACAAAGTAATTAATGTAATTAGCGGACTTGCCCGTCCAACCTTTAAGCCCTGATGGACATTGGAAAAAGCATGAGACCTCATCCACGGGTGAGATGAGGTTTCATGTAGGTTTTTAAATATGTAATAAAAGTGCAACTAAAATTGATGGACATGGCCCTTCTCATGTGACAGTGTCACATGAGGAGACATGTCAGGGGAATTTTTTTTTTGTTTGAAACATTTTTAAATTTGGCTCTGATGTCCCTGAGGCAGCACTTAGCCTCAGGGAGATGAGCGAGCTCTTTCACGCACATGCTCAATAGAGCACATTCTCAGCTCAGGTAATACCCCCCTGCCCCCACAGGGAGTGCATTGTGGATGTCATGCTAGGCGGGCCTTAATTGGCCCACCCACATAAAATGGCAGTGAGCCCCAGATCGGGGGCGCCGATCGGAGACGCATCTCCACATACCCACTCCTGAACTTCCCCCCCCCCCGACAGGAGGAAAATTCTGCCCATAGAAAAGCAAATGCCAGTTTTCACACCATAACCAAAAAGAGGGACACTGGTCTTTCTGGATACAGACTGTCAGAGTCCTGGAGAGAGGAAGAGAGTGAGAAAGAGAGAGAGGGAGGCTGGATGAAGGAGCAGAAAAGCTACAACTGTGAGAGCTGAATGCTTGTAATAGTCAGTTTTCTGTTCATAAAGAAGACAGAATGAACAGGACTATTGGAGATTTAAGAACAAGGAATCACCAGATGGACCTTGTGGTTGTTAGTCAATTTGCAGACACTCAGAAGACTGATTTAAGGGACGTACAAAGGTCCACCCTGAAATGGAAGGGAGAAGGGAGTCTGCTGAAATGCCAAGCAGGGTTTTGACTTAATCAATAATGCTTACATATCTTCTGAGAGCACAGAATAACATAGAAATAGGTCATCAAGTATTTCCAGATGAATTAATTAGTATTTTTCTGCAGTTTGCTAAGTTAGTTGCCTGTTAAGTGACTTTTAGTCTATGTTGATTTTAGTTTGTTTGTCATAGTAAAAGTCTTAAAACATGAAATCTTGTCATCTGTTTCTTTCCGCCAATCATTCGGAAACTCATATTTCTTTTTAAAAGTTATTGGTCTCTACGGGGATTGTAATGGCACTTATTACTGTAGCTAATGTTGCTGATTAGTATGATAAATCTTTTTAGTTGGTATTGGTACTGTTTTTTCTGGTTAATATTATAATGGATATTGTAAGAACCATTATACCTAATGTTAATAATTAGTATTATGGTGAATGGTGGTTAGTACTGTAACCATTCTTTTATTCATTCACCGGGTGTCGGCATTAATGGCAGGCCCAGCATTTATTGCCCATCGGGCAGCTGAGAGGCTTGCTAGGCCATTTCAAAGGGCAGTTAAGAGTCAACCACATTGCTGTGGGTCTGGTGTCACTTACAGGCCAGACGAGGTAAAGACTGCAGATAACATTCCCTAATGGACAATAGTGAACCAGATGGGTTTTTATGAAAATTCGATAGACTGATTGTTGGATCATTGATAATAGCTTTTTATTGCTGGAATAAGAGATTTTTTGTCAAAGCTTTTCGTCTTGTGCTCATCAGAACAATTCTCACGTAAATGCCAATAACACGGGAAACAACAAATTCTTACTGTATGAGAAGACAGTGCTGATTGATTGGCAAGTGGACTCTGATTGGTAAAGGCATGGCCATGGAAAATGCAGCAGTTGATGGTGACTGACAGTTAACTACCAAGACTTGATTGAAATTTAAACCAGGCAATTTGGCTCTGATTGGTCAAGACATTGGCCTGGGGAATGAACCAGTGAAAGACTGTCACTTATTTTGTTTAGCTGAAGCAGGCAAAATGTGTGTACATGTTCTTTCTGTCTGCAAAGAACAGGGCCCTGTGTATTAATATATGTAGCTTCCAGTACACGCATATGTGTCACACTGACAATCTTAAATTTATTGTCAGCTTAATTCTTAGCACACTGAGGATTATTCAGCAAATATTGTCCAATTGCGGAATCCAATAGTTGTTTGCCTTGACATTGGTATTCCTGCGAATTGCCCTGATGAGTTCAAGACAAAAACCTTTGACAAAATATGTCTCTTTTTTTCAGCAATACTCAAGTTCTGTACTACCAATTGACTAATAGCTTTAATTTCAGGTCTATTTTTAAAATTAATTAACCAAATTTATATTCCCCAACTGCTGCAGTGGGATTTGAACTCAGGTCACTCAATCATTAGTCCAGGAATCTGGATTACTCATCTAATAGCACAACTGTTATCCTGCTGTGCTGTAACTAATGTTACTGGCTAATATTATAAACAGCTATGATTGTTTAGTGCTGTTGTCTCTTTCAACAACTGATATTGAATTTTTGGTTGTTCAACACATTTTCACACCTGTTGTACCTGTGCTGGAATCAATCAAATTTGTGGACATCACCAATTCCAGTGCATGCACACACTTGCAGTATTTCTGATTTACAGAAGGAAAACCATGCAATTTCTGCTTAGGTGAAAGTAAAATGGTGGTTCATTAAAAATAACAATTTATTTTATTTGCAACAAGTGTCAGGATAATTTTAACAAATCTTTCTTGCAAGAAGGCAACAGAATCCCTCCTTTCCACAAATTAATGCTCTTAAGTGGGAGTGATGGCTTTCAATGAGTCATAGGCCTAGAAACATAGAAACATAGAAACTAGGAGCAGGAGTAGGCCATTCGGCCCTTCGAGCCTGCTCTGCCATTCATTATGATCATGGTTGATCATCCAACTCAATAGCCTTCTCCCGCTTTCTCCCCATATCCTTTGATCCCTTTCACCCCAAGAGCTATATCTAACTCCTTCTTGAAAACATACAATGTTTTGGCCTCAACTACTTTCTGTGGTAGCGAATTCCACAGGCCCACCACTCTCTGGGTGAAGAAATTTCTCCTCATCTCAACCCTAAATGGTCCACCCCGTATCCTCAGACTGTGGCCCCTGGTTCTGGACTCCCCCACCATCGGGAATATCCTTCCTGCATCTACCCTGTCTAGTCCTGTTAGAATTTTATAGGTTTCTATGAGATCCCCCCTCATTCTTCTGAACTCCAGCGAATATAATCCTAACCGACTCAATCTCTCCTCATATATCAGTCCCGCCATCCCAGAAATCAGTCTGGTAAATCTTCGTTGCACTCCCTCTATAGCAAGTACATCCTTCCTCAGATTAGGAGACTAAAACTGCACACAATATTCCAGGTGTGGTCTCACCAAGGCCCTGTGCAATTCCAGCAAGACATCCCTGCTCCTGTACTTGAATCCTCTCACTATGAAGGCCATTTGCCTTCTTTACCACCTGCTGCACCTGCATGCTTACCTTCAGTGACTGGTGTACAAGGGCATCCAGGCCTCCTTGCACATTCCCCTTGTTCAATTTATAGCCATTCAGGTAATAATCTGCCTTCCTGTTTTTGCTACCAAAGTGGATAATCTCACATTTACCCACATTATACTGCATCTGTCATGCATTTGCCCACTCACTCAGCTTGTCCAAATCAAACTGATCTATCTCTGCATCCTCCTCACAGCTCACCCTCCCACCCAGCTTTGTGTCGTCTGCAAATTTGGAGATATTACATTTAGTTTCCTCATCTAAATCATTAATATATATTATGAATAGCTGGGGTCCCAGAACTGACCCCTGTGGTACCCCACTAGTCACTGCCTGCCATTCAGAAAAAGACCTGTTTATTCCTACTCTTTGTTTCTTGTCTGCCAACCAGTTTTCTATCCATCTCAATACACTACCCCCAATCCCATGCGCTTTAATTTTACATGCTAATCTCTTATGTGGGACTTTGTCGAAAGCCTTCTGAAAGTCCAAATTAACCACATCCACTGGCTCCTCCTCATCAACTCTATTAGTTACTTTCTCGAAAATTTCCAGTAGATTTGTCAAGCGTGATTTCCCTTTCATACGTCCAATTCTGCCACTGTTTTCCAAATGCTCAGCAATTAAATCTTTTATAATGGATTCTAGAATTTTCCCCACTACCGACGTCAAGCTGACTAGATTTCACCAGCCCTCTGGAGACGGAGTAAGAGGTGGGGAGGTGAGGGAAGGCATGGGGGTGGAGTGCCCATCCTCTTCCCACCCTCATGCTATTTTACCAGCAGCCGGAAAGGTGGAGTTTGGTCCTCCCACACAAAGGCCAAACAAAGTGTTGGGGGAAGGAAGGGTTGAGCCTTCCGCCATGCAGGGAGATGACCTGATGAACTCTGGCAGCCTTTCTGCAAGCTTGGGGCATGGTGGACACTTCCTATTCAGGTACACTGTGCACATGGAGGGTCTCCTCTGCACCCTCGCGGCAACATCACCACCTGCCCTCACTGACACCCACCCGCTTAAGGGGCCCTGCCTGACTGGCTCCAATGCCCCCAGATCCCACTTGCCTAGTTGGGAGAGTGGTGTCTTTCCATTGCGCTGCCTTCTTTCACTTGCAGTCCCAGCAGTGGCCACCAGGAGGACTAACCTGTTGGCAACTGATTGCAGCTGGACACTCTCTTAGTGGTTGACTAAGCTACTGCCATTTCTGCCTTTTGAAATTGCCTGTGATAGCAGGAAGAAATAGCCTTCCTTCCTGACCCCTTCTGCTGTCATTTTACCAGTCCTCCCGCCTCCAACTCCATCTCCAAAGATCTGGTAAAATCCTAGCCATAGAGTCATTAAGGCACAAAAGGAGGCCAATTGGCCCATCAGGCCCAGGCTGGTTGTCTGTCCCCATTTGTACTCTTTAAAAATTACAGCACCAGCCCAGGGCTAATTTGAAACCACTGCCAAGTGTTCTCCCACTCCCAGCTAGGCGCCTGGAAACTTCCCTGGTCACAGTCAAACCTAGAGAAGTTTAGGTGCAATTCATCATAAAAAAGTTCACATTATAGAAAAGAATAATGCTGCCCTGCAAGTTGTCTATCTGTTTTCAGTATTGGAACTTTAACATGAAGAAATTGATGACCTATTTTGGGACAGAATGGTGAACTGTTTGTTCTACATTTGATTTTTTTTTGACAAAAATGTGAAGAAAAATCTGATCTGTACACACTCTAATAACCATGAACATCTGAGCTACACTTTACCCGTTTTAAGCAGAGGATTAAAATTTGTGTGTAAGTCCAATGCTCAGATTATGATAGTGCCTTAAGGATGCAGGCAGTATGGTAGCAGTAACTGCTTTAAAGAGGTGCAAACCTCCTAAACTTGGAAAGGAAAAATATCCAGGGCAATGGAAAAAAAAGCACTGGGCTGGAAATAATTTGTAGCTCTTTCAGAGAGGGAGTATGTGAGCCATGGGCTGAATGGCCTCTGTCTCTGTTGTATGATTCTGTGATTTAAAGTTAGTAGAAATGAACTGTACCACCAGCCTCACATCCCTGTCTGGCTAGGCAAAGTAAAGTATGCACCCTGTGTTCCAATCATGTAGATTGGTTTTTAACATGTTAGAATAGAGCAATTCCCCCCACTGGTAACATGAACAAATTTCCCAGTGGTCCAACACAGCTTTTCAAACTTTTATCTTGTAGACTGCAGTTATACAATAGTCAATGTTAGTCCAAAATAGTGTAAGTTTGCCTCCTGGAGTTGGTTTTACAAAGTTTACAGAATGAGATATATTGTCAGATTATTGATCTTATTCCCCATTTACACTGCAGTTTTCCCAACCCATCAAATATAAAAAGCTCCAGTATAATTGTGCTGCCAACTGTAATCTACAAAGATTAATATAAACAGTTTGGACAATCCCTGTTAATATAAATAGAATTTTGGTCAAGATGTGTGTTTTATAGCCTTAGAATACAAATATTTTATAATGGTTGAACCTGCTAGTCAGTTGCAATTAATTGCCTGCATAATGGTCATTGTACTCTAAAAGTAATTCATTTGAGTTTTGAAATCTTTTGTTGCGCTAAGATAAATTTGAATGTTTATTAATTAATATGTTTCTTTTTATTGGTTTCTTCTGCTCAAGAAAACAAAACAAGGAGACAAAATTCACGCAGGCACAATAATGCATAATACAATGGAAAAATTATTTCAAAAGATATTAACTGACAGATTTGTATCTCTTCCACTTTTAATGAGACCCAGAGGGATAACTGCTGAAGCTCTATTGCGTGGTTTGTAGTTGTTAATACACCAGATACATAAACAAATTTAACAAATGGAGATTCTGCTGAAGAACCTGTAAAATAAGGAAGACAAGACAAGGTAGCACAAATTTATTTTCCAACTCTTTTGATATTGCTTTGAGTAATTGCACCATTTCTTGTGATACTGAAGCTTGTTTTGCTTTTTCCTCATAATTATGTAATTAATTTTCACATCCCGTTAAATTGTCTTGGAGTCCTATTTTTTCTTCTGTTGGATAATTCTCCAGATCTGCAACTTATTTGACCCTCACAAGTGCTTGCTGTTTCACTCTGTTGACATTACTCTGAAGATGATTCTTACATGATTAGTGCTGCATGACTGATTTTGCAACCTATCATTATCACAGTAGGGTGCATGTCAGTTCAGTTTGATTGACAGCTCCAAGTGGTTATGCACTGTTTGAAATTCGACTATGAATACAATACTTGTTTTCATATGGGATTAAAGGAAGTTAACTGTAGTGAATGAGTTTTTTTCAATGAGTGTGTGTTTTTTTTGAAATAGTGAATTCATCAATAGACATTTAAGAACTTTAATCTCAGCATGGGCCCTGAGGTCTGTCCGTGGTGGAAACTGGGTGAGTTGGCACAGTAGATTTAAGGGAAAAGGGTGTTGGGTGGCGGGCATGGGTTGGTATGAGTTGGTACTAAGCTGGCATAGGGGCTATAAAGGGCTATGGAGGATTGATGGAGGGGCTATAAAGGGCCATGGAGGATGGGTGGAGGGGCATAGGTTGGCATGGAAGGAATGAGGGGTCTGGGGGTGGGTAGAGTTGAAGTACTAGAGGAACGTTTTGATGGGCCTCACTTCATCCTTGACAATTATGTCCTTACTGTTCCTCTGGTATTGTGCATATCTGTATTTTGGTTTCCTTTTTCTATATTTTATTATCTTTATATGCCCTTTTAATATTTGTTTTTAGCTGCGACCAATTTTTGAAAGACTTCCAGCTGTCAGAGCACAGGCACTTCCAGCAGACAGGAAAGGAATTATTTTAAAGTTAATTTCCAATCATAAACGAACACAAGACAAAGCCTGGGAGAACATTGCCCATTCTGCCAAATGGGACAAAGAGAAAACAAATTCTGATTTAAAAAAAATATGGAACAGCACTGGTATGTTTCTTGTGACATCCTGAATTCAGACTGGATTAGGATCATTGACCAACCAACTCACCTGAACATATTTAATTCTGCAGAGGGTAAGAGGTGATTGAGATGAACTTGAGGCATGATAAATTTTGTGATACATGATGCTGAACTAAATGCAACTTCTGATCAATGCACAACTAATCTGTCAAGAAATGTTATGTTTGCATCAAAATTTTAATCAGTTGTTTCAAAAAATAATAGCCAATTTGTTCTTTAGCAAGTGATTATTCAGGCTGGAAACAAATCTAGTTAAAAGCCCATTAAACAAATTAAAATCACTTAAAATAAGTTGTTAGTGTGTAAGAGATGACTGATGACTAACATTATTAGACATGCTAGGCAATAAAAAATAATTTGGGGAAATGTATTGTTATATGTGATGATTATATGTTTAAAGTGGAATTTCATTATGGGCATAAGGACAATAAAATTGCTTACATTTAGCCTATCAGCCATTTACTGTAAGGTAAGGAACAATGAGTAATGTGTGCTTATCCTATGAGTCTTTTTAACATGCCCTTTACACCAGTAATGTTGAAATACTGAGCCATGGTGAGAATCTGTGCTTGCTCCTGGCAATTTGCTCTTAAGCTTGAAAACCACATTCAAACTTCACCATATTTCTACTACTTAGTACATTTTTGGTATAGTCTCAGAAGACATATAGCCTCACTGCTGTTCACTCTTTAGTGATATAACCTGAGGAGGAAAATTGCTGCATGAAGATCAAAGGTTTGAAGGAGTTTATTTAAAAGAAGGCTGTTAAATGGCGAACTGAATTTCAGCTAAACAAGTGTGATATATTTTTCATTTCCAGATCTTTGCAATAACGAGCCATTTATAAAATTTATGGCACATAATTTATACACTTAAAAACAAACTGTCTCATTAGGAAATAGTTTCAGACCCAGTGAATTGCTTGCCAATTTTGGATGTAGAGTATGTGATTAATATGGTTTGCCTCAACGCTTCAGTGAATAAAGCCTGATTTTTAGCTCTTAAACTATGTGTTATTATGTCAATAAAATTTCTCTTTGCAATTTAATGATTTACTGCACCCATCTCATTGCAGGGCTGCCAAGAGCTGTAAGTTATTAAAGATTCCTGGAAGTGGAATTCTCTCAAATCCTGTTCCTAAAACTCATCGACAGCAGCCGTTTCCCCCTCATTAATAATTTATTTATGTCTTTCAGTATGGCCCCGACTCAGGGGGCAAGACTTTCCCCCCGTCGGGGGGTTGTGTGGGGGTTGGCAGGGGCGGGTGTGAACCCGATCGGCGCCCCCCCCCGATCGGGGCAGCGCCGCCATATTACGTGGGCGGGCCAGTTAAGGCCCACCCAGCGTGATGCTTGTCCGGAAGCATTGAGTGCTCCCTGTGCGGGCCTCAGGGAGATCAGTTTGACATTTAAAAACCGAAATAAAGTAATTGAAAGCTTTTAAAACACGTGACACTGTCATGAGCTGGGACATGTCAAAGAATTGTTTTAAAAATTTTTATTGAATTTTAAAACACTTCATGAAACCTCATCCTGCCCGTGGATGAGTTTTCATGAAAAATATGAAGGTCACCTGGGCTCTTCGCCTACCGGCCAACATTAAGGTTGGATGGGCAGCTCATTTAATTGCTTAAATTAGTTTTTAAAAGGCCTTAATAGGTCTTTGACAGTTTGGCAGGCGCTGTGCACCCGCCGAACTGGAAATCTAAATGACGCACGGTGATGTCGGGACACCTGCTGATCGGGTTTGCACCAGCCCCCACCCAACCTCGCACAATCCTTCCTGACAGGGGGAAAATTTTTCCTCCAGTTATGCTTTAATTAAGGCAACAGTAAGACACAAAAGACCCAGGCAAGGTGACACACAATGCCCTGAACCAGTCGAATTCAAAGTGAGTTTTCTTAACTTCAGTTCTTTGAAAACAGCAACTTGAGGCATAGATGCTGCAGGCTTTTCACACTTATTAGATCTTAAAAATGCCTACTCTTACACACAGCCTTTAATCCTTTAATCATATTTTCCCCTTTGAATGCAAATTCCCATTATTTCACTGCGTCTTTGGACTTTAGCTTCCTCATAATAAAAATCTCACATAGCACTAAATTTTACCAGTAATCTTTGGGAAAAATAAACACACTGGCCAGAATTTCGACGTCAGCATGCGCGCCCACTGAACTGTCAATGGCCTATTAAGGCTATTAAAAACCTAATTAAAGTAGTTATCAATGCTGCCCATCCAACCTTAAGGTTGGCGGGCAGGCAAAGAGCCCAAGAGTCCTTTGCATTTTTCGGGAAATCTCATCCAAAGGCAGGATGAGTTTTCCAGAAGGTTTTATTAAATAAATAAATAACTTTTGCACAATTTATAAACATGTCCCAGCTCATGTGACACTGCCACCTGAGGGAATATGTCTAAATCATTTTTAACTTTATTATTTCAGAACTTTTATTACATACTTAATCACCTTGAGGCAGCTCCGTGCCTCAGGGAGATTTCTGCACTCTTTCGTATGCATGCGTGAAAGAGCACAGGCCCTGACTCTCCTTCCTCCCCCTGCCCACACAGGTAGCGCTGAGAGCTACTGGCTGTGCGTCACCCTGGGCGGGCCTTAATTAGCCCACGTAAAAGGACGGCGAGCAGTGGATCATGGACAGCGATTGGCTCCACGCCTGCCTGCCCCCAATCCCAACCAACCCACCTGACATGCAGAAAATTCTCCCCACTATTTCTAAACTTCATCTTGCTAGGTGAAACATTTCACCGCATGTTTGAAAATAATCTACTCTGGTTTATTTAAAATGCAAATGTCATTTTATGCATTATATTATAAACTTCTCCCATGTTTACCATGTTTACATGAAAGCCTTCAAACTAGCTGCCTTTAAACCAATTAAGTCTCACACACACACATACACACACACACACATACAGACACAAATACCACTATTTTACAATAAATTCCAATAACATTATGAGACTTATTATATCTTCCAGACACCTCCTGCAATTGAGAACTTGTTATGGCATTGGGGGTCTCGCCTGCCACCTGGAGAGCCAGCAAGAGGCCCATAGTGCTTTTTTTTGGAAGGCTGCCGAGCCACATGCCAATCAGGCAGTGGCAAGGCCACCAGCAGGCCTTCCCCTGGAATCAAGACCCCATGTGTGAAAGTCCCACCCAGCGGGGGCTGCTGACCAATTAGAGGTCCACAGCTCTCACACTTGGCCTATGAGGAGGCCACGGCTGCTGCCAGAAAGACAACCCCAGAGTCTCAGGATCACGCAGGATCCAGGCTCCAAGTAAGTAATGCGGGGGTCGCCAGGAGAACGGTCAGAAACAAGAGCTCCCCACTCTTACCCCCCCACTTCAGGCAGATTGCCTTTGATTGAAGGACTCCCTGAGTGACAAGCGGCCCACACTGTTTTACCTTTCGTGAATGCCGCATGATGACAGGCCCACCCGCCACTGGGTTAATACGAGTGGCAGTAAGATGAGACCATTAAGCTGTCATTTATTGCAACTTAAGAACCTCACTTGGCAGCGGGACAGGCAGATCAACCATGGGCCTTCCTGCCCAGAACTTAATTCTGGTGGCAGTGGAAAAAAGGCAGGATTCCAGTATGCCACCACCCTGCCTAAGTAAATGCCCTTCCCGCCTTCAAACTCACCACCAGAGGGAGCACAAGATTCTGCCCAATGCCTGCCATGAGCGTTAGGTTATAGGGACACAAACAAAAGTACAATTCAAAATATTGAGGCAAGGCGATTAATAAGTGGCCATGTTTTTATATTAATGCAGAATTTTACAAAATATATTGTTTAATTTGTCGGCAAAAAATTATTATTAATAACGGGTCATATCTTCTTCTATTTAATAATTCCTCAAAAGAAGTAGAAGTGAGTATAAAGGCGTGGGGTATCCCTCCAAAGGCTGTGGACCACTTGCACATATTTAAGGCTGCTTTGAGGATTTCATCCCCTGGAAAGGTGGCTGTATTAGTTTAAGACACTTCCATCCTAATTCTCTTCTTACTATCCCGAGGAAGAAATGGAGATGCAATTCCAAAGGCAAATTCTTATTGAATAATAAATAAAATTATAAGTATGAGAGTGTAAATGCTGCATTAAGTTAGAATGCAGGGTGGATATTGATTTTGAGCTTACGATGCAATGCCATTGATAGAGTGATTGTGGCACATCCTCTGTATTGAAAACGAATATTTACATTTATCTCAAATCAAATTATTGTCATTGATAAGTGCTTAATTGATACAGGTATTTAGAATATCCTTGTTTGATCATTTTGGAAACTAATGAAATTAAGGGATATGGAGACAGTGTGTGTGGCATTGAAGTAGAGGATGGACCATGATCTTATTGAATGGTGAAGCAGGCTCAAAGGGTAAAATGACATCCTCCTGCACCTACTTTTATTATGTTCCTATTTAGATTTATATTTTTTAACCTAACCTAAAAGATCATGCCAATATAATTTCATTGAATCACCTGACCTTATTTACTCCAGATTTTACATCTTGTTCTAAGAGGCGATAGCTACATGACAGCAAACCGGTTGCATAGTCGGCACGAACGATCCTGTGCTGTTCCCATTCTATGATTCAACATTCTACATTAAGCCCTATCACAGACACCAAGCAGTGTTGTTTCAAATGATAATATAAAAGGTAGGCAGAATATAGTAGGAGCAACTGAAAAGACTGAGGTTCAGTCAGTATACAGTTAAGATGGACCAGTCAGACACGGGACAGGGAAAACTGTGGAAAACTAACTGAGAATTAATAGAGGATTCTCAACCCTAGACCTGCCCCCTTATATAAAGAGTGCTTTGAAATAGCACAAGTAACAATGGGTTTTGGTACTCTGTGGTTGGAATTTTGTGGCCCCGCCATGGTGGAAATGGGACAGTAAAATGCGGTGAGCCATTCCAAACTCCGTTCACTTCGGCGGGACTGTAAAATCCTGCTGGTGTAAAATTCTGCTCTATGACTCTTGTGCAGGAAAGACATGTCTGCCACTTCAAGGTGAGCAGGTGCAGCATCGTGTGTGCAAATTTTTGGTGAGCCTTTTGATACAAATATTGTGCATTTCGCAGTTGGATGAAAACATTTGTGTTATTTTTTAAATAGTTCTAAGTACTAGAAATGCTCAGCAGGTTGATGAGAATTTGAATCTTATCTGCCCTGAAATCTTGCAAATTCTGATTAATCTGTACTTTCTATTTTAGTTAGTTAATAAGTTGACTTCAAGGACACATTACTAGGTTAGTTAATGGGGGAGAGCACAATGATCTGAGCCTATCCAATGAAAAAGCAAACATGAGGGGTGTGGTAAAGTAAGGTACCCTGTCCCTTTAAGTGAATGCAAGTTACTGATCATGTGACAGTACTGACGAATCACTGTACAGTGCAGGCAACTGGGAACTGTAAGTCTACTTCTGGAGGTTTCTGAGTGAGCACATATGCTCTGCCCTATGTCTCAATAAACCATCACTGTTTATGCTTACATCAGTCTCTCTCCATTGGTAATTGCAAGCAGTAATTGATGAGAACATAGGAAGGCAGGCAGTTAGAGTTCGGTTGGCCAATTAACTCATTTACCCAAGACATTAAAGGGAAAGAACACTTATGAAAACGGAGAACAGAATTCAAAAAGCTCATTGCAACAATAAGATCTGAAACAGATATCATTGGTGGAAACTGATGCCCTTCACCATGGCACGTTTGGTGGCAGGGGAGCATTTAATTAGAGAATGAGAGCTAGTTGGCCCATGGAAAGACTAAGGCATATACATTAAGGTATTGGAGCTATATTTGAGGGAGAGGAGGCTGATACTTAGGTTTGCCAGCCTGCCAAGGTTATCCTGGAATCTCCCAGAATGGAAGATTATTCTCCCAGACACTGCTGAAAGCAAAATTGGAGAAAAAATGTCATAGGGCTGTTAAAAAAAGATGGTGTGTCTTCTTCCATTTTCCTTGAACACTTCAGTTTATTAGTTATAAGAGTATGTGGGAGAGGAAGGACGCAAATAGGCCATTTAGTTGACAGTCAAGAATCATCCAAACAGGTAACAAACAGTTGTTTGGGTTTCCCATTGAAACGAGTGTTTCAGGTGATGGGGCAGGAGGTCATATGATGAAACCTCCCAGAATATAACCACCATAGTAGTTAACCCCAAGGTGCCCTCTTCCCACAGCAGCATATCAGGGCTAGTACTGGGGGGTTCCTGTGGTCTGTCACCACTCTGCACATAACAGGCAGAGGTAGGACTTCAGGAAAATCCATGAGGGACCTGGGCTGTACCCCACTGCCACCATTGGCAGGAGGCGGGAGGGGTAAAGGCAGCCAGCAGCAGGGAAAAGGAAATCCGGGTCAGGGCAAGGATGCCAGCTCTTGCCTCATTTTTCCTCTTATTTCACCTCAGGAGCGCATCTAGATTATGGAGAAAAACACAGCCATTTGCTTTTTAAAAGCGCAACTTTCAAAGAAATTCTTTGTTCATATCTGTCCTTAGGAAAATTGGTCTAAAAGAGACCAAGGCATGACATAGACTCATTAACCTATTTTTATTTTGTGTTTCCATAAAGTAGCTAAAAGATAAATTGACTTAAACCAGGCTGTGTATCCAGTTGGATTATTTCATGAATGTAAATCAGTTAGTTTTGGCTCTCATTACTTATAAAATCAATGTCGACCAACATTGACAGAAGTTTATATGTTTTGTATGTATATTATTGGTTGCTTGCAGCTTGTGCATTTTTTTTAAAATGTGGAAGAGTACCTAGGAAGTGATTAGGAACAAACATCTTTAATGCACATTAGGATTAATGTCAGCAATCAGGTTTTTTCCCTCCTGCCTAGACTAATACTGTTGTGCATTAATCACTAATTAATATATACCTCCTTGTCCATTAGCGTAAATACTCAGACCACACGTTAATAAATATGGTGCATTTTTCAGTCTGACCCTTGACAAGATGTTTTTATAAGGCTGTATTTCACTTACAGTTAATAAATTAATAAAATCTTCTTTTTGTTATGTTAACAATGTGTTTCCTTCAATCCTTCAATGAGTCAGAGAAAGGTAGTTTGTATGTTCATCCCAGCTAATGAACTTTTCTGTGTTTAATTGTTTCTTGTCTTTTCAATGTTCACATGTCAAGTATTCAAAGGATAAATAAATTTGCCAGGTTTATTTTATGCTTCCACTTTCTTTTACCTGCCTCGTCGTCAGCCACCTCAGCTGGTCACACATTGCCTGGGGTGAATTCTCACTTATGTCCGGTTGGAAAATGAAAGTGGCAGTGGTGGGGGTGGGGAGCAGGACTAGTGAAGTGAAGTCAATAGAATTTAAAATTAGACAGAATCTGAATCATGCAGCTGATCTGCCACTCTCTGAAAGTAAGAATGAAAACTCACCCTCTATAGGCTGCATTTTACGTGCCCCCGCCAGGTGTATTTTTGGTGAGGGGGAGGGGGTGGGTTGGGGGTGTCAAATAGGGCAGGTGCCCACCCCACCACCTTCCTGCCCACCCCCGAGCTCACCCCCATAACACGTTTGGTGGGCGGGCACCAAAATCGACAGCTTACCCACCATACTTATATAGATAATCAAGGGTCAATTGGGCTTGCTAATAAAACAATTGACACCAATAATATGCTGCCCATGCCATAATACAGTTGACGTGGGCAGTCAGGCAGGAGTGGGCAGGCCGCTTAAGGGAGGAAGGAAGGGGGCACTATCTTCGGGGGGGAGAGGTGGGGCGGGTACACTTTGTGCATCAGGTACAGCCCCCCCTAAGATAGTATCTCCCCTTTTCTCCTACCCGCCTGCTCGCCAAAATCCACCAGGCCCATCCCCCACCCCTTCCTAAATTGACACAGCCCTCCCCGCCCAATACCCCAGATTTACCTTACTCCAGGATCCATTGGACCTCCTACTTGGGACTGGTTGCAGTCCCAGCTGTGCCCACTAATGCTCTCTTGGCACTGGTGGGACTGCTGGAGCTGCTGGCCAATCCAATTGGCTGGCAGCTCCCAAAGGCGGGACTTCCTCCCCAGGGAGGGGCGGATGTCCTACTGTCAGGCAATTTAACCCACCCACAGCGTATTATGGAAGCAGGGCAAGCGGGCGTGGAGCAAGTCGGCTTTTTACCAACTTTGCTTCTGGGCTGGGCAAGCCATCTGCCTCCCGTTATATGCAGCCCTATGTCTTTCATTTGACTCATTGTGCCTCTTATAATCTCCTGGTAAAAAAAATCCTGCCATTTAACCATCTCCTGTTTTGACTATAAGCACTTTAAGAATTATTCTGCTTTCCTCAAGTTTGTTTTCCCTCCTCTTTCCTTTGTTCTGTTCCTTTTCAAATGCTGTTCATCTGTGGGCCCTGTTCTCTCTGATCTGTTGAGGGTTTCCCGCAGGTACTGTTATTGTTCCAGCTTTCTAATATCTGTATGTTTCTTTTTTTCTCTTTATTAGCTTCATTAACCTTTTCCTTCTCTATAAAGTGCACATTTTTGCTATCAAGGGAATACAGTGGAATTTGTTTATAATGGTCAAATTGGCAACCTTCTGATCATGACATCTAGCTGATCACCGCTCAGTCCAATGCTGCCTTATTGTCAAGGATAGGTACACTTACCTAATGGTCACAGACCATTAAGCTCATAAGTCCAGTCCAAGTGGTGATCAATCTGTGTAAAGACCCACCTCCTAATATCAGTCCTAAAGTTACCTTTTAGTAGCTTAAACCTGTGTCTCCTTGTCTTATTTGTACTCTTTAGTTTTAAATAGCATTTCAGATTAATACCTCAACAACAATGGGTGGAATCGTTCCAGATTCGCACAAAGTGCGGTAGCGGCTGGGATAAAGGACGTTTTACCTGCCGGCTGCAATGGTAGATTTTCACTCCGTATCAGCTCATTCCTGGCACAGATCGCAAATAATGCTTTCCCAGGAAAAATGCCGGATCGCTGGCGGGGCGGCTTCTGATTCGCCCGCTCCGCCATCACCTTCAGTAACCCGGTGCCATCCAAAGGGAGGAAAATGCTGCTCTCAAATTTAGCGATGCCTCCCTCGAGCACCTACTGGACGCCATGGAGGCCCACCGTGAAGTCCTCTATCCCCACTCTGGGAGAAGGTGAGCCAACGAGGCCACCAATCCAGCATGTGAGGCCGTGGCAGTGCTGGTCAGTGCCAAGGCCCTTCAAAAGAGGATAGTCACCCAGTGCCGAAAGGGGGTGAATGATCGCTGTTCCACCAGGGTAAGTCACTCTTCTCATCACTCTAAACTCACACACTCACAAACCCATCACACAGCCACAGGGATCTCACTCACTGCCGGTTCAAGGGACATCACCATTCACTCTCTCACACACACCTTCATCTGCCTGTGGATCATGCCCTCATCCCATCCAGGGCACCACTCACCACCCACACATCCAGGTATCCTTATCATCTGGCCTGGCAGGCATCCTGCTTACACTCTCTCCATCTGTCTTCATGCTGGACAAGCTGGCACACAACAAAAGGGGGAGGTGGCAGACTGGTGGAGGAATGCCTGACATCAAGGTCCTCACAGACTTTGAAAATAGAGTCAGACAGCTGGCCAGAGAAGATCTGAATCGTTCTTGTGCCGTCGGTGAGGTCTGCAACCTAATGAGAATCCAACAGTGCAACAACCATCAGACAACCATGCTGAGTCAGTTCTCCTGTTCTGCAGTCCCCTGCCATGCATTAATTATCTCTCCTTGCTTTCACGTGCATATGTGGGAAGCAGCCGAAAAGGTCCACGACCCAGGTCCTCAACTCAAGCCCAGGAGGCACCTCGGAAGAATAATCTAATGACACCCTAATTGAAGACCCATCACAGCGCTCACCCACACCCTCCACCAGCACAGAGGGACACACCTCGATGGGACCTAGCTCTAAAGTAGCCTCGGGATCACAATCTGGTGAGTATATCACACTATCTGATCCACAGCAGGCGGAGGCAGGGACTTCCCATATTTCCAGCACTCGGGGGAGTACTGGAGGCCAGAAACCTACTGAATCCAAGTCAGATGAGGAGCTACTGGACTCAGTCATACCTCAGTTGCTGGAGCTGCAAAGGGAAGCTCGGGAACATCAGGAAGGGATGTCCGCTGCACTCCTCAGATTGCAAGGCATGATGGAAGATTCCGTCCACCTTAAGTCTGAAGTGATAACACCAGCATGCCAACACACTGAGGTCAATACTGGTAGAATGGCGGCTCCCATGGAGACCCTGGTCCAGGACATTGGTCCTGTACTGCTGCGCAGGCGGAACTCCATCGCTAACACCATAGTTGGCCTCCAACAGTGTCAACACAAGAGGAGTGCGGAGCAGCTCGATCTCACTCCAGCTACCCCTTCTCCTCAAAGAGTCAACCAGGGGCCCTCAGGCACCCACAGGGAGGAGTATCAGAAAGTGCACACCTGGGGACATCCACCCAGGTGACTCTGGGAGTGTCCGGCCCATCCGATTCCCAACTTCCTGTGATCCTAGCAGCTCCTGCACCACAGGTTGAGGAGGGTGCCACTGCCACACAGCAGGACCCTGAAAGCAGTCTGGGGTTCTCCAGGTCTTGGCCCTCCAGAGGATGCCCATAAAGCTCACTAAAGGCAAGGCATAGCAGTCAGCAGGCTGCCTCCACCTCCACTGTGGATGTCGGTGGAGCAACAAAACATACCGGCAGGGTTAGGAAGGTTAGGAAGATGTAATTGCACAGCGTGGACACGTGTGTTAATCACTTGTACAAAATGTTCACTATGGTACATAAACTCCCAAGAATGTCTCCTTGCCTATTGCCCCTTGTTATAATGAGCAGCGTACGTGTCACTCAGATGTGAAACTTTGGTTCCTGCACAAGATAAAGGCAGTTGTCTCAGTCCAGGGCCTCTTCCCTGTGCAGTGTGTAACCTTCAGACCAAAGTGATTAACGCTCACTGAACACGTTACTGATGCCTGCATTTCAATGGTGCTTGTCATTGCTGCTAGAATGTCGGGTCAGGAGTCACATAGAACTGTCATTCTCTGTGCTCTCAGCATCTTTGAGGTGGGGCTGGTCCCCATCTCTTCAGCATCTTGATCGGTGACATTGTGCTCCTGAAGGGCTCAGATGCTAATGGCTTACAAAGGATTTGATGCATTTAAAGTTTCATGGCTGTGTCTCTCTGATATGACCCTGAGTGCAAGTAAGTTTCCCTCAGCCAGACAGGATTCAGACATTCACAGATGCTATGTGAAGATCTATGGACTGTCCTCACTGCATGCCATCATCATCTAGCAACTGTTTGGGCCTCCGCTGTGTCTCCATGACATGAGCCTGAGCACTGAGGGTATGTGCGCTGCCATCAGCTACACAGGATTCAAATGTTCACAGGTGCAAGATGGGGATGTCAGGACTGTCCTCACTGCATCTCGTCATCATCCTCCATGAATGTTACGGCTACCAGGATCTCCCGAGTACATCTGCCACTGGCCAGTGCGATGGCTTCATCGCCAGCATCCTCATCTTCGAGGACCTGATCACCGTCATCCCCTTCGACGTCCTCCTCATGAGAGGGCACATTCAGCTCCTTCATCTCTTCCTCAGCCAGGTCCTCCTCCTGTTGCAGCGCCAGGTCGTGGAGTGCACAACAAGCGGCGATGATGCGCGACACCCTCAGTGGACAGTATTGCTGTGCTCCACCGGACCTGTCGAGGCACTGGAACCTCATTTTCAAAATGCCTATAGTTTGCTCCACTAAAGTCCGAGTCGTGGCATGAGCTCGTTATACCGTCGCTCTGCTACAGTGAGGCTGCCGCATGGGCATCGTCAGCCATGTCGTCTGCGGGTAGCCCATGTCTCTGAAGGGCCATCCCTGCAGCCTCTCTGGACCCTGGAAGATGTCAGTGATCTGAGATCTGCTAAGGGTGTGCTTGTGGTGGGCGCATACCAGCTGAACATTCAGAGAGTGGAAGCCCTTGTGGTTGGTGTAGTTGACTGCTTATTGCCACGGAGATTTAAATGCCACATGAGTGCAGTCGATGGCACCCTGCACCTGTGAGAAACGTGAGATCTGTACAAATCCCAGTGCCCTTGCTTCCTGGCTTTCCAGATCCCGGGTGAAATGCACAAAGTTCTGCGCCTTCACAAAGATGGCATCTGTGACCTCCTGGATGCACTTGTACGTGGAGGTTTGCAAGATCCTACACATGTCACCTGTGGAACCCTGGAAGGAGCCACTGGCCTGAAAATTGAGCACTGCGGCCACTTTCACGATCACTGGCAGTGGATGCCCTCCATGTCCCCGTGGCACCAAATCCTGCAGCAGGTGACATTTGTGACCGACCAGTTCACTAGAAATGCACAATCTTTGGTGACACTGGTTCTCAGTCATCTGCAGGAATGACAGGTTCTGTGTATAGACCCTGGGTTTAGCGAGATGCCTATGGGTGACCGCTTGTTGTGGATCTCCAGCTGCTTGTGCAGCAGGCCCTGCTGCCCCTTTATCTTGAGGGTGGTGCTGTCCCTTTGCTGAGCCAAGTGCCTCTGCCACTCTTCTTCTACTTCTCTGATCTCTGTAAACCATGAGGCAAAACGCTAAATCACCAGGCTTGCTCTCCTCCTGCAGGATCGAAGAGAGACACCCATGGGTTAGCATATGTGTTCTTAGAACCTCTCTTGGTTAAGTCTGAAGGCCCCTTCATGCATGCAAGAGAATGCTGGCCACCACATGGATGGCTAGTGTGTAGTGCACTCATTGGCTGTCTGAAACCCCACCTTCCTCCACCCCACTCCACTTGACCGATTGGCAGCAGCTTCAGTTATTGAACTGCATGCTGTGCTCTCAGCTCAGGTGCAGGCATTGCAAGGCTGTGCTGTAGCTTGAACAATAATGGATACTGGTCTGCACTTTAATAAATACATTGCAAGGGACTGTGAGTGACTACGCCATGGCCACCTTTCGCAAGGGGATTCTACAGCTTGCACAGTTGGCCAATTGTTCCACTGCTCCCCCAAAACGCACATTAATTTGCAGTCTGCGCCCGAGGAGTGAAGAGGTCTGGAGCATTTGGTGGCACTTTCATGCTTTTGTGTTGCTTGACTGGGCAGAAAAGATTCAGAGGTCAAACTCCAGGCACATCAATGGAGAGCCTGCTGAATGGTCTCCTCTGCAGAAAAATGCACACTTTTGATTTTTGACAAGTTTTCCCAAGTGCATGGCCTCTTCCCTCCCCCCTCCCCCCTCCCATCACCCCACAGCATACGCTTGAATCTTTCCTTCAGTCTGTCTGTGCTTACTTGCCCCTCAACCACCCCCCCCCACCCCCCGGGCCCCACCCCCCATCCCCCACACTGTCTGACCCACACTGGAGCCCTTGCCTTGGCATCACACGGAAAGCCAGTTTGGAGAAGGCAACCGATTTTTGGCCTTCTCACCATATTGTACAAACCCCACCCCCACCCACCCCTCACCCGCCATGTCACCCAAGGCCAACAGAGCTGTAAAATTCCGGCCAATAACTTGCATTTATATGGTACATAAGAAAGAGTCCCAAGGCCCTTCACAGAAATGTAATCAGACAAAAATCAATGCTGAACCAAAGAAGGAGATAATGAAAGGGGTGACATAAAGCTTGGCTCAGGAGGGAGTTAAGGGCAGTTCTTAGACATTCTCATTCCTCGCTGAAATACAAAGCCTCTTGAGTCATCCCTCACAGTTTGCCTTTTTGTCATAGTCACATTGAATTTCAGTGGTGACTTTGTTAAGAGATGTTTTGGTACTATGGCGGGGGCAGAAACCTGACTGGGGAGATTTACAAGGGGAACTTTTGGAAAGATGGCCACAGATTTAGGAAGGGACAACGTATACAAGGACTTGGAGAGGAACAGAAGGTTGACTGTGGAATGGTAGTTTGCAAGAATGATAGGGCAAAGGGTTGTGCGTTTGAAGAGAGGGGTGCCAATGGCTGATTTGAAGGAGAGGAGATCAGTACCTGAAGAATGAGAACTGTTCACAAAATGACTAACATGGAAGCCAGGAAGGGAATGCACATTGCTACTGTTATTGTATGGTCTGACCAGAGGACTGTGCAGTTTGACCTCAATTTCATCTGACTTCTATCCCACTGTTTTAGCTATGTGATTTACAATGCACTGTCTATGATGATTGCTGCTCTGTGTTGGCTAGACATGTTGAGCACTGATTCTGTCAAGACCCTAGATCCTTTCAACTTTATCCTTTGTTATTTCAACACCACTCAAGAAGTATGTGTTTTTGCTCATTTTTCCTTTCTATGTGTGATGTTTTATGCTGCCTGCACTGATCCACATTGTTCAGCCCACACACATATTCTGCAGTTCCTGGGCTGCTTCCTTTGATTTCACTACTCCTCTTAATTTGGTACCATGTACAAATTTAATCAATTTGCATTGAGTTTCCAAATCCAAGCCAATCTGCAAATGAGAAACAGTCATGCTCCCAACACTGAGCCCTGGTGCAGCCACTCAGTATTTCTCCTTTATACCCTGACGTTACCTCTTTGACCAGTACTCTACTCTTCAGCCAGTTTTCTTTATTACCTGAGTCCCTATAGCTTTGAACTTGATTAGTAATATTCTTTGTGGAACTTTATGAAGTGTCTTTTGGATGCTGAATTATACAGCATATAGAATTACCACAGTCAACTTAGATTATCACTTCCTGAAAGAAATTAAGGAAGTTAGCCAGACAGGATTTGCCCTTTCTGAAGACATGTTAACCATTGTGTATTAGGCTGTCATTATACGTTATAACCCTCACATTTTCTCCTGATAATTAAATCACTTTTTTTTCATGGAATTGAAGGAAGACTAATGAGTTTGCTTTGAAATCCTTCTTGAATATAGCCAGCATGTTAGCATGTTTCTAATCTACTGCTCCTTTTCCAGGCTCCATCAAGATTGCCTTTCAAATCTCTTTGCTGGTCTCTCTCAAGACTCTTGGCTAACTGGCATCCAGCACTGATAATTTAGTTTCTTTAAGCCCTTTCAGATCGCCTTGGGCTTCCATCTCATTTCGGGTTTTGAATTAAGCATTGACACTCTTTATTTGGGGACAGCAGTTTGTTTGTGTGAATACTTTGAGGAAGCAATCATTCAGAGTATCGGCCATCTTATGATCAATATCAGTTTCAAGATTGTTAGGCTCTTTTTAGATTGGTAGCCGCACTGGAATAAAATGACCAGGATTGTAGCAAGTTCTGGCTTTAGCGCTACAGCTGTTATTTTATTGGGGCCACAGCCATTGCTGTGTCCAGTGTACTTAACTGCTACCTAATATCACGTGGAGTGAAAGAAATTGGCCAGATATTTAGATGCATGAATGTGGCAGCCTCAGTGAGTCAGAGCACTTTTAGTTGAAGGTGATTATCTAATTATTCATCAACATTCTCTAGAGGATGAGCTCAGGCAGCAGAGTTTTGTACTGAAATCAAAACAGAAAATGCCAGAAACACTCAGCAGGTCTGGCAGCATCTGTGGAAAAAGAAACGGTTAACGTTTCAAGTCCCTATGGCTCCTCTTCAGAACAGAAATGTGATGGATTTTATGTTGTATAAGAGGGGGTGGAGCAGTTGGAGCAAAATAGAAGGTCAGGGAAAGGTGGGAGCTCAGGAGAGATTTGACAAGGATGCCATGGACACAAGACAAAGGGAGTGTTAATGGTGGTGTTAAAAACTAAAGGAGGATGGTGGCATAAAGGTAAGATAGCAGAATGTGTTAACAGCAGAACAAGAGTCAGCGCTCTGTGAAAGCAAAACATAAGAATAAACTACAAACAGGTCCTTGTAGGGGGAGGTCTGCTGCAATGTTCCAGTGAAGCCCAAAGCAAACTGGAGGAACAGCACTTCATCTTCCGATTAGGCACTTTGCAGCTTTCTGGACTTAACGTTGAGTTCAACAACTTCGGACCATGAACTGTTTCCTCCATCTTGACCCCTTTTTTAATCCAATCTCTTTTCCTCAAATCCCCCACCACTCCCCCTGCAAAGGCCAGTTTCCATTCTAAAGAAGAGTCATACGGACACGAAACGTTAACTCTATTTCTCTCTCCGCAAGTGCTGCCAGACCTGCTGAGTTTTTCCAAGATTTTCTGTTTTTTATTTCAGATTTCCAGCATCTTCAGTATTTTGCTTTTATTTTAGAGTTTTGCTGAGTTGCAAATCTCTGGCTATAGCCTGCTGCTTTTGCTTTTTAATGTGTTGTAGCTTCAACAGGTTGCTCTTTCATCCTAAAGTGCAATTCCTGGCATGTCCTTCTACACTCTGCATTAAACTAAAGTTGATCTTTTGGTTCGATGGGGCTGCAGGGACGTGAGGGCCTTGTCATTACAGACTGTGTTGGTATACAGTTCTGCTGCTAATGGTCCACAGCACCTCATTTTGGGCTGTTAGATTAGTTTTTAGTTTTATCTTTTGAAATGCATTGGTCAATGTGACAGAAGAATTTAATACAAATGTTTTAAGCAGTTGTACAATAATATTGCATGCCTCATCCCCAGCATTAATAGTCACTAATCAGGTATTTGCTGCTGTAGGGTTGACTGCCACATTTATCAGTTAATAATAATATAATGAAGCTCGTTTTGTGTTATCTTTTGAAACTCTAGCCATATTAGCACTTGATGAAAATATCACAAGGATGGAAAGAAGTCACAAAAATCTCCTATTGAATGTCGTTTAAATAAAATATTTATTGGTCAAAATTCCATGGCCTTTTCATTTCCTGCTGAGTATTTATAAACCAACACCCTATGCCACCAATATTAGTTTAACTATTCTGTTATAATGCAGCTAATGAATTGCAACTGAACAAACAGAGATCAGCAAGTATCATTGCAAAGTTCAGAGGAATGGTGAGAGGGTCATGGACATCTCGATCAGATTCACAGAATAGCAGCTACTTAAAGAGGTCCAAAAACGGAGTGATCACCAAAAGTAACCAAACAGTGAAAGGAACCGGACAATTACTGGTTAACGATTAGAAACGATCAACAGACTAAATGATGGGCAGCACCCATCAACCCCCTGCACCTTAACTCACCACCACCAGTAAATATAATCTCCACAAATAATAGCTGTTTTTTTTAAGTGAAATATTGCCTAAGTAAACATGCTAGAGTGAAAATGTGAAATGCTTTCTGAGTTATAGGTGTGAGCTTCATTCAGGCTCTAATCTAACCACTCATCCCACCTTCACTGAAAGAGAATGATGTTCAGTTAACCTCCCCTCAGGAAACAGGTTCAATTTCCTCTTTGCCTGCCCCGAATCTGTTTTTCCAATGAATTTTGTATTCATTAAGTTGAGGGTTAATAGTGTGGTGAAATGGAACATTTTGGGCTCCAAGTGTCAGCTTCAAGTGTTCAAGGTCAGGTACCTGATAGTTAAATGCAAGCACGGCACCCTCTATTGTACCATGACAAATGTCTCCCTCAAGTTATTTGAATTATCTTTAAGTCCGCTCTGAGTGAGATTACGAGACTGATGTCAACTAGTGGCAAACTGGGGGTTCATTCACACTAAGAATTTGGTTGAGTCTGCCCATCTCATTTCACATAGAACCTTACAGGTTTGAAGTTGCTCCGGAGCTCAAAAGATCATCCTTATCTAGGACCAGGGATCGTGTCAATCTGCACATGAATATTAAGGCTTATTTTTTGACAGGCTGTATCACACATGTCTTTCACTTGTGAGCCCTAACATGACTGGTGTCTGAAGAAAATAATGGTTTCTTTTCATGTAAACCTTGATGCACGAAGCACTAATAACCTCCCATCCTTAGCCCTGTTCCAAATCTCCACCTCTCCCATTCATACGTACACCAACAATGCTCTACTTGGCATACATACATTTTATCAAACTTCAAAATAATGATGAAAAGACATTCACACTACTTTGGAATCTAGCAAATCTTCCAAGATATTCTTCACAGTATGAACAGTGCCATCCCCAGGATAGAATTGTATCTCTTACTTTACTTTTGTCTGAAGATTGATAGAGGTGAGTTTGTTTTACCCTTCTGTAGGCCAACTGCCTAGAAAATGGAGCTTAATAGACAAGGAAGAGGGAAGGGGGCAAGAGCCTGACATTTTCACAATTGTAGATGGCACACCTGGGTGATGACTTCAGTTAGATTGTACTTTCTCATTTTCACAGAAATCTATTTGTGTTCTGTCTTACTTTCAGTACGTTTCTACTGAACCTTATTTAATAGACTTAAACCATGGAGTATTAAGTCACAGTATAAACCAAGATAAAACTTTCACTGGATTCAATGATTCAAAAAGAAATTGTTCGGGCAGCTGAAGGAAAATGGCTACAGGGGTCGAGCAGGGGAGTAGGACAGGCTGCATTGCTCTGCAGGGGGCCAGCATGGATTCAATAGGCTGAATAGCCTCCTTCTGTGCTGTATCTAACTCGATGGCCAGGATTTTTCCTGAAATTAGCGGGGATATCTGCGTTTGACCTGCTGACAGCAATGGCGGAATTTCACCCCCATATCATGTGGAAAATGGTTAAAAAAAATCAGAGGCACAAGTTTTACATTGGAGCATTGGCAGAGCAGCCTCGGACTCATTTGCCCCACTGTGACATCAGATCTTCAGTAATCCGGCCCACCCCTGCACAGAGCTAGCACTCTCCAAGAGATAGGAAGCTGCTGGGAACTGATGGCTGCCAATGCTAGGAAACATGCTGCCCCCAAATTTAGCAACGCCTCCCTCGAGCACCTACTAGAGGCACTGGGGGCCCACCGCGATGTCCTCTACTCCTGCTCTGGACAAAGATCAGCAAGCACCAATCCAGCAAGGGAGGTGGTGGCAGCAGTGGTCAGCACCAACACCCTGCAAAAGAGGACAGCCACCCAGCGCCAAAAGATGATGAATGATCTCCTCTGTTCTGCCAGGGTAAGTCACTCTTCTCATCACTCTCAACTCACAAACCCATCACACATCCACAGGGATCTCACTCACTGCCAGCTCAGGGGACATCACGCTCACTCTCTCACACATACCTTCATCGTGTGCTCATCTCATCCATAGCACCACTCACCACTCACGCATGCCAGGCATCCTTATCATCTGGCCTGGCAGGTGTCCTGCTTACACTCTCTCCATCTGTCTTCACGCAGGACAAGTTGGCACACAACAAAAGGGAGGAGCCCCGACTGGTGGAGGAATGCCTGACCTCAAGGTGCTGACAGCCTTTGAAAATAGAGCAATCCAGCTGGCCGGTGAGGATCTGGACCGTTCTCTGTGCTGACGGTGAGGTTGGTGGTGCTCAGCCAAGTGAGGATCCAGCAGAGCAACATCCATCAGACAATCATACTGTGAGTGAGCTCCCCTGTTCCCCTGCCATGCATTAATTTCTCTCTTTGCTTCTGTCGACACATCTGGGAAGCAGCCAAGGGGTCCACCAGACAGCTCATCGATTCCAGTCCCAAGGACACTATGGAACAGGAATCCACAGACACCAACATTGAAGACCCATCACAGCGCTCACCCACACCCTCCACCAGTGCAGGGACACACACTTCAAGATTATCCTTGGGGTCACAATCTGATGAGCATGTCACACTGCCTGATCCACAGCAGGCGGAGGCAGGTACTTCCCAGGGGCCAGCACTCGGCAGATTGCTGGAAGACTGGAGTTTGCTGAGTCCAAGTTAGATGAGGAGCCGTTGGACTCGGTCATACCTCAGTTGCTGGAGCTGCAAAGGCAAACACAGGAATATCAGGAAGGGACGTCTGCTACATTTCTCAGATTGCAAGGTACAATGGAGGATTCCATCTGCTTTCAGACCGTGGTGATAGCACCGACATGCCAACACACTAAGGTCAACGCTGGTAGGATGGTAGCCACCGTGGAGACCTTGGTCCAAGACATTAGTCCTGCACAACTGCAGGACCTGCAATCCATCACTGAGGCACTTGCTGGCATCCATCAGTGACAACATGAGGGGGTGGGCGGGGCATCTCGAGCTCACTCCAGTTGCCCCTTCCTCTCAAGGAGTCAGCCAGGGGCCCTTGGGCACCCATAGTGAGGAGGATCAGCAGGTGCACATCCGACTCTGGGAGTGACTGGCCCATCTGAATCATCTCTACCTGTGACCCCAGCAGCTCCAGCTCCACAGGCCGAGGAGTGTGGCATTGCCACACAGCAGGGCCCCGAAAGCAGGCCGTGGCTGTCCAGGTCTCAGCCCTCCAGAGGACATCCGTCAAGGCCTTCACGGTCAATAGGATGTAACAGTCAGCAGGCTGCCTCCACCTCTGCTGTGGATGTTGGGGGAGCACCAAGGTGTAGCAGCAGGGTTAGGAAGGTTAAGAAGATGTACTTGCACAGCCTGGGCATGGGTGTTAATTTAAGCACTTTACAATCTTTTGGACTGAATATTGAGTTCAACAATTTTAGATCATGAACTCCTCCATCCCCACCCCCTTTCTGATTTTTCCCTCTACTTTTTCTGCTGGGGTCACAGGTAGAGATGATTCAGATGGGCCAGTCACTCCCAGAATCGATTGTACACCTGCTGATCCTCCCCACTATGGGTGCCAAGGGCCCCTGGCTGACTCCTTGAGAGGAAGGGGCAACTGGAGTGAGCTCGAGATGCCCCGCCCACCCCCTCATGTTGTCACTGATGGATGCCAGCAAGTGCCTCAGCGATGGATTGCAGGTCCTGCAGTTTTTTACAATAATTTATATAGAGTTTTCTTTTCCCACCTATTTCCATTATTTTTTTAATGTATTTCCATCCATTGTTTTATCTCTACCTTTTAGCCTTTTTCTATTCCTTCACCCCACCCCACCCCCACTAGGGCTATCTGTACCTTGCTTGTCCTGCTTTCGACCCTTTTTAGCACATTCCTTTAGATAATATCACCACCTTCAACACCTCTTTGTCCTTTTGTCTGTGACATCTTTTGGTTATCTCCACCTATCACTGGCCCTCTATCCAGCTCTCTTGTCCCAATCCCCTACCCCCAACTCCTTAAACCAGCTTATATTTCACCCCTTTTCTATTTTTCCTTAGTTCTGTTGAAGAGTCATGCGGACTCGAAACGTTAACTGTGCTCCCTCCCACAGATGCTGCAAGACCTGCTGAGTTTTTCCAGGTATTTTTGTTTTTGTTTTCAATTTTCAGCATCCATAGTTTTATGCTTTTATATTGTGGGTGTTAATCACTTGTACTTAATGTTGACTATTGTAAATACACTCCCAAGAATGTTTCCTTGTCCATGGCTCCTTGTTAGGATGTTCGTGTCACTCAGATGTGAAACCTTGGCTCCTGCACAAAATGAAGGCAAGTGTCTCAGTCCAGGGCTTCTCCCTTGGGCAGTGTGTAACCTTCAGAGCACAGTGATTATCTGCTTCAAAGTCACTCTCCAGATCAGTGAAGTCTGCACATTGATGTGGCTTGTGTTTGCCTCAAGAATCTTGTACCCAAGCGCTGCAGGGTTCCATGATGTGTTCTGTGTGCTCTCAGCACCTTAGAGGCGGGACTGACCCCCCAAACCACCCCCAATCTTATCAATATTCCTGATGAGTAAAAGTGTGTTGCGAAGGGAACAGCTGATGAAGTGTGCCAAAGGATCAAGTGCTGTTAAAGTTCTTGTGCCCACTGTATCTCAGCAACGTCTCCATGATATGATCCATTTCACAGAGCATATGTGCGCTGCCCTCGGCCAGACAGGTATCTGACATTCCCAGAGGCAATGTGAAGATCTCAGGAGTGTCCTCACTGGAATCTTGTGGCAATGAGGGGCTCACAGACACTCTCCGGTGCAATGGCCCCATAGCCTGCATCCTCGCCTTCAGGACCTCATCACCCTCATCCCCTTCGACTTCCTCCTCATCAGAGGAGATGTGCAGCTCATCCATCTCCTCATCATCCAGGTCCTCCCTCCTTTGCCTTGCCAGGTTGTGTAATGCATAGCAAGCCACAGTGATGCGTGACACCCTCTGGGGAGTGTACTGGAATGCTCTGCCAGATACGTCGAGACATCAGAACCTCATTTTCAGGATCCCTATGGCGTGCTCCACCAGGTTACAGCATGAGCCTTGTTGTCCCTTCTCTCAGCAGCAATCTGAGGTCACTGCACGAATGTCATCAGCCATGTCCTTTGGGGGTAGCTCTTGTCCCTGAGGAGCCAACCCTGCAGCCTGTATTGTCCCTGGAAGATGTCAGGGATCTGAGACCTGCTTAGGATGTACAAGCCCTGGACGCTTCTGGGGTATTGTGCACAAACATGTATGATCTATTTATAATGGTCGCAGACCAGCTGAACATTGAGAGAGTGGAAAACTTTACAGTTCACTGCTTGTTGCCAGGGATTGAGCTTAGAAATAAAAAAGGGGCAGTCACACTACTGGGAGTATACTACAGACCCACAAATAGTGAAAGGGAAATAGAAGAACAAAAATAAGGCAAATTTCTGCTTGTAAGAACAAGAGGGCAATAATAGCAGGAGACTTCAACTATCCTAATATCAACTGGGATTCAAAAAATATAAGGAGCAATGAGGGAGAAAAATTCATGCAGTGTGTCCAGGGAAATGTTTTCAATCAATTAGTGACAAACCCAACGAGATGAGATGCAATTCTAGACGTACTCTTGGGGAACGAAGAAGGGCAAGTGGATGAAGTGACAGTTGGCAACCATAATGGTGACAGTGATCACAATTCAGTTAGATTTAGCATTACCATGGAAAAGGACAGAGATAAAAGCCTTGAACTGGAGGAAGGCAAATTTTGCAGAAATGAGAAGGGACTTGGCTGAGGTGGACTGGACAGCTCTGCTGGAGGATAAAACAATGGAAAACCAGTGAGAAGCACTAAAAAGCATGATCCTAATTGTACAAAGTAGACATGTCCCCAACAAAAATAAGAGTGGTACTGCTAAATCTAGACCCCCTGGTTGTCTAGATGAATACAGGGGAAGATCAAACAGAAGAAGAAAGCATATGATAGGCACAAAGAACTAAGCACTGCAGATAGCCTAGACAAATTTAGGAAGTGCAGGGATGAAGTAAAAAAGGAAATAAGGAAATCAAAGAGAGGGCATGAGAAAGGATTAGCAAGTAAAGTTAAAGATAACCCAAAGATGTTTTACCAATACTCTAATGCTAAAAAGTTAGGTAAGAAAAAAGTGGGACCTATCAGAGATGAAAATGGAAACTTGTGTGTAGATGCAGATGTTGTGGGAAGGGTTTTGAATGAATATTTTGTCTCCGTGTTTATAAAGGAAAGGGAGGATGTAGATCTAGTAGTCCAGGAGGAACACTGCGAGATATTGGATGGGATAGTCATAAGGAGAGAGGAAGTACGGGAAGGGTTGAAATCCTTGAAAGTTGGTAAGTCACCAGGGCCAGATGGATTGTTTCTGATGCTGCTGAAGGAAGTCAGGGAGGAGATAGCAGATGCTCTGAGGATGATTTTCCAATCTTCACTAGATACAGGGGAGGTACCGGAGGACTGGAGAAATGCAAACATAGTTCCATTGTTTAAAAAGGGATCAAAGGAAATGCCAAACAATTATAGGCCAGTTAGTCTTACATCAGTGGTGAGCAAATTAGTAGAAAGGCACAGACTAGTCAGGGATGGTCAGCATGGATTTGTTAAAGGAAGATCTTGCCTCACAAATTTGATTGAATTCTTTGAGGAAGTGACAAGAAGGGTCGATGAAGGTAGTGGAGTGGATGTTGTGTACATGGATTTTAGCAAGGCATTTGACAAGGTCCCACATGGCAGATTGGTCAGGAAAGTAAAAGCCCATGGGATTCAGGTAATATGGCAAACTGGATAAAAGGTTGGCTTTGTAACAGGAAACAAAGGGTAATGGTTGATGGATACCCTTGCGAATGGAAAGTTGTCTCAAATGGTCCACAGGGCTTGGTGTTGGGACCCTTACTGTTTGTGTTATATATTAACGATTTGGACGTGAACGTGGGGGACATTGATTGGGAAATTTGCAGATGACACAAAGATTGGCAGAGTAGTGGATAGTGTAGAGGATAGCCATAATCTCCAAAACGATATAGATGGGTTGGTGGAATGGGCGGTAAAGTGGCAGATGGATTTGAACATAGAGAAGTGTGAGGTCATACATTTAGGGAGGTCAAACAGTTACAGGGATTACACAATAAATGGGAGTATACTAAGAAGGGTAGATTAAGTGAGAGATCTTGGCATACAAGTACACAGGTCCATGAAGGCAGCAGTTCAAGCAGACAAGGTTGTAAAGAAGGCATATGGAATGCTCTTCTTCATTGGCATAGGTATAGAATATAAAAGTAAGGATATAATGTTGGAATTGTATAAAACACTGGTGAGGCCACAATTGGAGTATTATGTGCAGTTCTGGTCACCACATTACAGGAAGGACGTAATAGCTCTGGAGAGAGTGCAGAGGAGGTTTACAAGAATGTTGCCAGGGTTAGAAAAGTGTAGCTATGGGGAGAGATTGGATAGGTTGGGGTTATTTTCTTTAGTACAAAGAAGGCTGAGAGGTGACTTGATTGAGGTGTACAAAATTATGAAGGGAATAGATAGAGTGGACAGGATAAAATGTTTCCCTTGGTGGAGAATTCTAGAACCTGGGGACATAGATTCAAGATAAGTGGCAGAAGGTGTAGCGGGGACATGAGGAAGAACTTTTTTATGCAGAGGGTAGTAGGTGTCTGGAATTCGCTGCCCAAGTTGGTGGTAGAGGCATAAACTCTAAACTCTTTTAAAAAGTACCTGGATCTGTACCTTAAGTGCTGTAAGCTGCAGGGCTATGGGTCGGGTGCAGGAAGGTGGGATTAGAAAGGGGACCTGGGTGTCCTTGGGCTGGCATGGACAAGATGGGCTGAATGGCCTCCTTCTGTACTGTAACTTTTCTATGGTTCTATGGAAATTTAATAGCCACATGAATGCAGTTGATAGCACCCTGTACCTGTAGTAATCTGGAAATCTCAGCAAATCCCTGTGCTCTTGCTTCCTGGCTCACCTGATCTCTGTGGCAGTTGACAAAGTTATGCGCCTTGGCAACAATGGTGTCTGTGGTCTTCTGGATACATTTATGGGTGGAGGCTTGCAAGATCCTGCATGAGTCCCCAGTGGAGACCTGGAAGGAGCCACTGCTGTAGAAATTGAGCGCGGCAGTCACCTTTACTGCCACTGGCAGTGGATGCCCTCCGAGTCCCTGTGGCACTAAATCCTGCAGAAGGTGGCATAAGTGACTGACCAGTTCCCTTGACATGCATCGGTGCCACTGGTTCTTGCTCATCTACAGGTTTCACATGCGCATCTAGAGATCCTGGGTCTAGTGATGCGCCTACGAATAACGGATCTCTGGGGTCCATCTTCTGTGTGCGGAGGAAGACCTGCCGACCTTTGGTCTTGAGGATTCTGCTCCTCCCTTTGGCGAGCTAGGTACCTCCTGGTATCCTTCTCCCTCTCCTCTCCTGCCTTTAAACAATCAGGCAGACAGCGAGATCACCAGGCTCCATCTCCCTGATGGTCTCCTCACTGCAGTATCAAAGAGAGAGACATGAGGGTCAGTAATTGTCTCCAGTGGACCACCCTTGGTCAAGCCATCGCATGTGGCTGCCTCTCCAGGTCCCTTAACACATGCTGGAGAGTCCAGGCCACCACATGGATGCCCAGTATTTAGTGCACAAGTTGCCTGACCATGCCCACACCCAGCACCGCCCCACAGCACATGACCGAGTGGCTGCAGCTTTGGCCACTCGACTGCATCCTGAACTCTCATCTCTGGCGCAGGCATTTTCCTAACCTGGACTCCAAGACTTCACGGTTTGCTTGGGCCATGAGGGTGACTTTAATGTTAACTTTAGCATAATGCAAGAGACTAGGAGTGCACCGCTCTGTCAGTGCTCCATGGCCACCAATCCCAAGGGGATCTTTAAGCTTGCCCCACCATAGCACTCATTCGATTTTGAAGTGTGCATGCGAGGTGTTAAAAGTAGAGGAGCAATCATTGGCGCTGTCAGGAATTAGTGCTGCTTGAGTGGGCACAATTGCTTGACTAGCCTGACTCCAAGCATGTCAGTCGAGCTCAAGCTGGACGGTCTCAGCTGTGGAAGCATGCTCATCTTTGAACATGTTTTTCCATTTGCCTGGCCGTCTTCTTTCCCCTGCCCCATACCCACCCCCAGCATCCAGCATATATTCGTGTGTAACCTTTAGTCTGTACTTCCATAACCCACCCCACCCCTCCCCTGTTGCCCTTGCCCCATGGTTCCCTTCTCTCCGGCACTGTTGCCCTAACCCCATCAGCCACAGAGAAGCCGCTGTAGAGACTTGCCTGTGACCACCACCGCGCCCCCCTCCTCCACCACCACCGAATTCGCGGAGCTGCTTCCTGCGAACACTGCGCAAAGTTGTGTACATTCACCTCCAACCTCCCCTCAAAGTTTAGGGACAGAATTTTTCCGTCGGCAAGCTGGGGGCGGGGCCCGCTCATTGACGTGAAAATGGGGCGGGATAACCTTGGGAGGAACCCCTGATGTCATCCCGCCCCACTTAAATATTCAGGAAGGCGGCGGGACAGCAAAATCAGCAGTCCACCCGCCGACCTGTCAATGGCCAATTGAGGCCATTGACAGGATAATTAAATGAATTAGAGGCCCTGCCCGTCCAACCTTAAAGCTGGCGGGCAGGCCAGGAGCTCCAGCGGGCTTCTGAAAAAACATGAAACCTCTTCCACCGGCGGGATAAGGTTTCATGTCAGGTTTAAAAAAGTTTATTAAAGTTTCAGTGAAATTTATTAACATGTCCCATCTCGTGTAACATTGTCACATGAGGGGGGCATGTTAATGATTTTTTTATTTTTCTATCTTTAAACTTTCAAAAACTTTCAGCGATCTCCCTGAGACAGCACTTAGCCTCTTTCACGTGCATGCACACTCTGGCAGTTGGGGAATCCCTCCCCCCCAAGTGGGGCCCGCCCGCCCATCAAGGGCAAAATTCTTCCCTAGGTCACCAGGTGCATGTCTTTTAAAGGCAATTGTAAATCACGCCGATGTGGGATTTAAATTTGCCATGGGAGGGTGATTCCAGTATGTGGCCACAATTATGATATGCAAATACATTCAAATTACGTTCCCAACGCCCAACGGTGGGATGCGTGGCCTACCATTTACAGAGGAGGGAAGAGTCGTTTCCCAGATTAATATTTTTTTTAATTCGTTCATAGACGGGGGCATCACTGGCTAGGCCAGTGTTTATTTCCCATCCCTAATTGTCCTTTTTCAGAGGCATTAAGGGTCAACCACATTGCTGTGGGACTGGAGTCACATGTAGACCAGACCAGGTTAGGACGACAGATTTCTTTCCCTAAAGGGCATTAGTGAACCAGATGGATTTTTAAAGCAATCGACAACAGTTTCATGGTCATCATTAGGCTTTTTAATTCCAGATTTTTATTGAATTCAAATTCCACCATCTGCTGTGGCGGAATTCAAACCCGGGTCCCCAGAGCATTACGCTGGGTCTCTGGAACACTAGTCCAGTGATAATATCACTACGTCATCACCTCTCCTTACATCGCCAGGAAAAGGTCCTTCTTGTGAGATTTTCCAATCTTGCCACCAATAACGCCCATTCTGATCAGGCGAGGAAAATCCTGGCCCATGACTCTATGCTGGAAAACAGAGGTAGATGACTATGAAATGGGTGTCTGTATTGTCAACTGCAAAAGCCATATTAGTAACAGCGATTCTGTTTTGTCAATATTTTTGCTATGTACAGACTTCCCATACAGATAAACAGCTCGCCTTTTAATCAGAGGATAGATCTTATACAAGTACAAATTTGGCAACAATAAGTTTAAATTTGCCATCTTCTTCAACACCAATATCCAAAACCCTCATTGTTTTCACGGTTGTTGCTGCCAGTCCTGCTGCAATCAGCTTGCTGAAGCCAAGGCAGATTGGTGGAGTTAAGATACAGATCACGCATGATGTCATTGAATGTCAGAACAGGCTTGAGGGGCTGAATGGCCTGCTCCTGCACTGGTATTTCTATTCTTCTCCTTTGGATTTGAATTTGCCATGTCTTGCTGTGAATGACAATGAAACCAATAACAGAGTCCGGTGCTGCAGGCTGACTTGTACGTACATAGCTGCTTTTCCATGTCTCCCAACATAATAGAGCTGTCAGCTTGATGTAGACAATGTCATTTGACAGGGAGAAATCATAGGCAGGATCTTGCTAGCACCCTCCACCCCTCCCCACCAACCCCTCCCAATTCATCCTGCCTGCTCCTCTGCAAGTCTAACCCAAGCAGAGTCTACCACTAGTGAAAGGGACAGGGAGGAGAGCTGGAGACTTCCAGTTACACTCCAGGCTTCAAAGATCAGGAACTCCCAGCTGGGAGGTGGACATTGACGGCCAGAAGGTCATCATGAAACCGGTGGAGGGATGTTAAGCATTAACACCCACACTGACCTACATTAACTTCATCTCCTCCAAGGCTCAGAAAACACAACTCTCTCTGCATTGAAATTCCACCAAAATCTCCCCCACTTCTTCTCTCACTTCCTCTGGCCCTTCAACTAACGTCTCCTGGCAGTTGCTGTTCCTCTGAATCCATTATTTTGTGCACACCCCTCTCCCTTTAGCCTATAATTGGTGATGTATCTTCACCCAACTAAGTCCAACTCTCTGGAATTCTCTCTCAACACCTCTGCACCTCCACCTTTTGGTTCTCCTTTGAGCTAAGCTTTTGTTCGTCCTCCTAACCTCCCTGTTTTTGGCTCAGCATCTGGTTTCCTCGTGCCTCTAGGAGGTATGGTGGGATACTTTTATTCCTTAAAGGTGTCTTTGCCCATTATTCTTGTCATCTTTCCAGCCAGGATGGCCCAGGACTGGGGCTTAATCACTTCGCTCAGGGCTGATTTTTTTCCCACCCTGCAATGGCAGATTTGGAGGTGAGGGGAACCAGGAAAATAGGGGCAACCACTTTGGGTTGGTTCCGCGATGCATTCCCGCTGCCAGGGAAGTTTCCCGGGAAGGCCTGGGCAGGCAATTAGGGGTGATTCTTCTGCACTGCCAGCAATGCATGGAGGCCACCAGCCCTTGGAGGCTGGAAGCTTCATGCCTGAGGAAAGGCCACACCCACAGCCCTAAAGCTACTGCCTAAGGGGTCTCCCAGCATTGAGGAGCCTTCTGGCATCCTCGCATCCCCAACTTGCCTCAGCAGCACCCACCTCTCTCGGTGGGGCTACCAAGGCTCCAAAGCTGCAGGCCATCTGACTGGGCTGGCAGTATCAGGAGCCTGCCCACAATCCTTAATAATACAGCGAGTGCGGGGGTGGCCAACTAGGAGACTGCTTTTGGGAAGATTGCTTGGCCAATTTCCCTCCCGACAAGTTCAGGCTCGGGATCCTCATTTGGTCCTGACGCTGGTGTGCTGAAGGCTAAGGGAAAATTCTGCCCTCAGTTCCCCCAAGGAAAAGGAAAGTACGTAGGAAGCTTGGTGGAAGTTAATGTTGCTTTTCAAGATTTTGCTAGAGCCCTGCAGTTGGAAGATTGCAGCTAGCCTGTGAATCTCCTGCACTGAAATACAGGGAGGTGGCTCAGTCAATGTGCTGAAATCTGACAGGAGGCTAGAGTAGAAACTTATTATTCATCTCTTTCACTACCTATGAGAAAATATATACATGCAGCAGGCAGACTCAAACAAAAGCCATGAAGGATAGTGGAATCACTTGCAAAAGAAAGTAGTTGGCTAATTGTAGTAAGTGGTTATTTTACTGATGAAAGCATTTCTTGAATTCATTGCATTTCCTCATTCTAAGAATGCCTGTGGTAGGTCTATTTATGTAGGATAATATCCCTTAAGTCCTTCATACTGATCTGCTTCACAGTTGTAACTTTTCTTTGTAAGTGTTCCTTTGAATCTTCAGATATAGTTCCCCTCAAAAAGTCTTTCCATTTGATGTAGCTACATTCTTCATGTATAGGCAATCACGCTCACTATGGGCCGATGTCACCAAGTAAGTCATCAGTGTAATGATCTCAGATGATGTTACTACTGGACAAGCCTGGTCCCAGGGAGGAACCTGGCTTGGTAGATCCAAAATTTTATTTTTTGTTTAGAGTGGCGACTGAACAGAGTCACAGAAGTCAGCTGATGAACTTTTAACAAAGGAATAAAACATTTATTAAACAGCAAAAAATGTACTATATTATACTACCCCATTCACCCACAACTATATCTTTACAAATATATACAGATTTGTAAGGATAACAAGTTATAAAAGCTATTTTATACTCTAATGTTCACAGTAACTACACAGTCAATGTAAACCAATAGGCTACCTGTGGTCAGGCACACCACACTTTGAAACCAAGTGATAGATGCCAACCTAACCAGATGCTATGGATCTCTCTTCAACTCCCCCCCAGACGCTTGCCACACCATGAACCAACTGGTCTCACTAAACTATCTTTCACACAAGGGTTTCCAATCTCCACTCTCGAAGAATTTGCTCTGGAATCTTCTCCCAAACAATGCTTTCTCTCAGATGCCTTCTGCAAGGGCCCACCTCCATGGTTTTGAACCCTCCTTCTGATGTTCCTCTCCCCTGGATCACCATGTGTATTCAAGTTTTCTTCTATGCACTCTCTCTCATTAACTCAGCCATGCCAACAGAACACCACTACTTTACATGCTCTTAGTAAAGAATTACAGACCTTCAGCTGTCACCTTGGACTTCTGGCTTCTCGCACGCCTATTGCGTTAAATCTGCATTCTGCAGCTTTCTTCTCTTTAAGCTTGGAGCGTATCTGTCTAATCCTTACTTTCACTTCCACAGACCAGGACCTTTTTCAGACTACTGTCCTTGTCCTTTGACTAAACTGTTCTCTTGGGACCTTTTCTGTTCCAGTCCCCTGGATTTCGGGACTTTTTTCTTCAGTTTCTGGAACCTGCTCCTGCAGTTTCCTCTCCTGTCCAGCTTCTTCTGGCAGCTGGTTTCAACTTTAGTTTTGGACTTGCTGTCTGTGCCTCTGCTGTCCAGCCTTTCTGGAATCCTGGTTTCAACTGAAATGAAACTACTTTTCTGGTTCTGTGAGGCCTCACGTTGCTAAGCAACAGCACGTTTTTCTTTAACCTTGTGTTTTAACTCCCCTTCAAGAGTCATAAAACATTCATTAAAATGCAGGCATCTTTTAAAGTGAAACTAAAACTCAACTTCCCCTTTTTTCTTAACACTCAAATACAGAAATGCAAATTCAATTTAAACATTAAAGATATATGTTATTCCTAACACCAACAAATACCAATATAACTTACTTAAACTATCTCTCTTACCTAATAATCACCTACTGGCATGCAGCATTGCTCATCCTAAATTGCTAAAGACAAGCTCAGATACACCCGCACTCAAGCAGGCCAGATGGTGACAGAAGAGAAAAAAAGAGAAACTTTCATTTAAATAGCACCTTTCAAGACTGGAGGCCATCTCAAAGCACTTTAAAGCCAGTGAAATACAATCATTGCTGTTTTCACTGGGATATGGTAGCATATGTTACTGGACTAGTATTACAAAGGCCTATACTAATGGTCTGGAGAAGTTCAAATCCCGCCATGACAGCTGGGGAATTTAAATAAAACTCATTAAATAAAAATCCTTAATAGTGACCATGAACCTATTGGATTACTGAAGATCTGTCTGGTTCATTATTTGGCTTACATGTGACTTCAACCCCGCAGCAATGTGAATGATCCTTAACTACCTAATTGTCTAGCAAGCCACAAGAGTTTATTCAAGAAGGCAGCTCACCATCTTCTCATTGGAAGGATGGGCAATAAATTCTGAGCGTGTCAGTCCACATCTCATAAATTTGCACAAGGTTCCAAGAACAGCAATGTGATAATAACAGGATAATTTGTTTTAGTAATTTTGGTTAAGGCCTAAATATTGGCCAAGATACCAAGGGAAACTCCCCTGCTCATCTTTGAAATAATGTCATGGGATCTTTCAAATCCACCCAAGAGGGCAGACTGGGTCTCAGTTTAACTGTCTCAAAGACAAAACCTCCAAAATAGCACTCCCTCAACCATATGGCAATGTTAGCTTAGATTTTTGTACTTGGCACTGAAATTTGTACCCACAACTTTCTGACCCATAAGAACATATGATCATTAGATATAGGAGCAGATGTAGGCCATTTGGCCCCTCAAGCCTGCCCCGCCATTCAATAAGATCATGGCTGATATGCCCCAGGCCTCAATTCCTCTTTTGTGCCAGCTCTTCATAGCCCTCAACTCCCTAGTACTTCAAAAATTTACCCAACTGCTCTTCAAGTACTTTCAATGATCCAACCTCCACAATTCTCTGGGGTAGAGAATGCCAGACATTCCAGAAAGACCTGGGCCAAGATATTCAGGTAGGTGAGCGGGGGTGCGGGGCCCGCTTGTCGACACATAAAATGATGCAGGATGACATCCTGATGTCACCCTGCGTCATTTCAATTTTCAGGTCGGCGGGGGCACAGCCGAATCAGCTGTGCACCCGCCGACCTGTCAACGATCAATTGAGGCCATTTAAAAACTAATCCAAATAATTAATGGACCTGCCTGTCTAACCTTAAGGTTGGTGGGCAGGCCGGGAGCCCTGGTGGGCTTCAGAAAAAGCATGAAACCTCATCCATGGGCGGGATGAGGTTTCATGAGGGTTTTTAAAAATTGAATAAAAGATTGATTAAAAATGATGGACACGTCCCAACTCATGTGACATTTTTGTACAGTTACCATTTTTAAATTTGGCGCTGATCTCCCTGAGGCAGCACTTAGCCTCAGGGAGATGAGTGAGCTCTTTTGCGTGAAAGAGGGCACTCTCTGCTGAGGGAATCTCACCCCCGGCCTGCACAGGGAGTGCTTTCTGGCAGACATCATGATGGGCGGGCCTTAATTGGCCCGCCCACATAAAATGGCGGCGCGGCCCCGATTGGGGGTGTCAATCGGGGGCGTGCCAGCACGCACCCGTTCCTGCCCTTCCCCCCAAAGGGAGGATAATTCTTCCCCTGAAAACGATCTACTAATCCCGACTCTGTCTTCTGTGTGTTAACCAATCCTCAGTTCATGATAATACATTACCCCCAATACTGTGAGCTCCTACCTTGTGCAATAACTTTTTATATGGCACCTTATCGAATACCTTCTGGAAATCCAAATACACCGGTTCGCCTTTATCAACTCTGCTTGTTATATCCTTAAAGAACTCTAGCAAATTTGTCAAACATGGTTTCCCTTTCACAAAACCATGTTGACTCTGTTTGATTGCATTAAGCTTTTCTAAATGTCCTGCTATTTCTTCCTTAATAATGGACTCTAGCATTTTCCCAATGACAGATGTTAAGCCAACTGGCCTATAGTTTCCTGTTTTTTGTCTCCCTCCCTTCTTGAACATGGGCATCGTATTAGCAGTTTTCCAATCCACTGGGACCCTCCCAGAATCCGGTGAGTTCTGGAATATTTCGACCAATGCCTCCACTATCTCTGCAACTACTTCCTTTAAAACTCAGTGGCAAGAGGGCTACCATTGAACCACATGCAGTTGATACTGATGAGCAGGCACAACTATGAAAAGAGAAGTTCACATTCATCCTCCGGTAAAGTCAGGGATCAAGGCCTCACTGCAGCTGCATTTTAATTCTCTTTGCATTCAAAGGATTACTGAAGTCTTTGAAGATAGCCAGTGTGCAAAAATCCAAAGCCATTTCTGCACGGTGTTGATAGACGACATTGTAACACTGGAGTTCACCCATGATGTTCCAATTAATGTTAGTTGATGAAATTGTGGAGCATCCATGATCTATCGAGGACCTGAAGCACAGCTTCAACATGCTAATGGTGCATTTCAGGGTGACTGAGATGGATTAATGCACCACATTGTTCCAGTGCTCAAGAGGTATGCATGGCTGTCATAGAGGTGGCATAAAAGCCAAGCACATAGGAGCCAAGCTTACACTTTTTTCCGGGTAAAATAATGAGGCTAAGTTGAAATGATGGCATCACGACTATAAGTTGGAAAGCATTATTCATTTGCATGATTCTTTACTGGTAAAAAATGAGCCCTTGCTGTTCGCAAATGCAGGAACACCATTATGCTTTGAATTTTGTCATTTGAAATAAAGTGCCGTGCCCTCAACTTGCTGTTGCTGGTTGCCAATTGAGAAAGCCTTGAAGATTCTGGCATTATAACAAACAAGGCAACTCTCACCTGGCCAATCTTTTTGCAGATTGCACATTGGTTGATGTTACAGATACCCACCATGGTAGACTAAAATTAGGCATAACACTTTATGCTGCAATTATCATTACAACCACGGCAAAGGCAGGTCTGTATTGAACCTCGGTTGTAGTATGTGGCATAACTCTGACATATGCTCCAGCCTGGGGAATATTAGCTTGCAGTGACCACTGCTTCAGCCATATCCGAATAAGTCTATCTCTGGCTCAATAGGAATTTGTGGGGGGCAATGGTAAGTGGTCTTTCAGATCAAACTTGCCTCTGTTCATCCCCCTCTTCTTTTCCAAATACCTAAACCGTTACAATTATGAAGAAGTGTACTTCTGATATTCTAACAGGAAACACTGTGCCCATTAAATGGGTGCCAAAAGTAGCCTATTACAATACTTAAGTTGTGGCAGCAGCTTACTGTCCCAGTTAAAACTCATGCTGAGTATAGGTGTCATGCATATTACAGGCAAAGATCAACATAGAAAATTCTTGCCATTCTTGCGTAAGTTTCTCCCCAATTATACACAGTTATAAGACATAGCTGAGATAAAAGTTGACCCCGATAAGTTCAGTTTTACTGCATTCTGAAAAAGCAAATGCTTTCACTGAGGCCTACTGGAACTATAATTGTGCTTTCTAATATTGAATTCAATAAGAGAGCATAAGTGCGTCATCATGCACCGAGCATTCAGTGGTGGGGCGTTGTGGGGGCCGGGGGGGGGGGTGGCTGATGTGTGTGTGTGGGGGGTGGGGGTGAGGGGAGGTTAGAGAATGGCAATCACACAATGAATTACTCATTAAGTGCTGTGACTACTGTTAAGTAAAGGAAATGTGGCAGCAGCTCTGCTCACAGCAACATCTTACTTACATCCATCAACACTGTACAGCTGTGGGTTGTGGGCCCCTCCACAGTAGCAGTTATCTAGTGAGCCATTCAAGGGCTAGTTGGATAGTATGATAGATGGGATTACATGTGTTTCCTTTTGGGTAGATGAGCTAAGATGTGCTTCCTCACTTCATTCATGACATCTTTTTATATTATTCAGTGTTTCACAGAGATTTTCATTTTAAATACTAGATCAAAACTCATGACCCAATGCATAATTACTGTAACATAATAAGAACGTGTTTACAAGCAATGGCTCATTTCCTTTACCATCTTGTGGCAGTTGGAAGCCCACTTTCAACAGCCACCTGGCAGAATGAACATGATGATATTTCTGTTCTGCCTCTACTGGACCTGAGACCCACGAAAAGGATTGAGAGTAGAAATTATGGCTCCTTCGGCTTTCATGCTGTGACAGCAGCCCAAATCCTAGGGAAAGAAGTCGATACCATGTGGGTAGCAGCCGACTGCTACCACTAGCATTTTGGAGCTATAAGTTGGTTGGGCCAGAAGTATTACTGAAATCATCCTCATTCCACTTGCTATCCAGTCCAGAAATCTTCAATTGCATGGCCCACTTCAGGCCTAAAACAAGCCTCTTTTCAGGGTGTTTCAGAGGCATGCCTGGCAGGATTCTCAGTGCAGTCAGGGAATGCCCCCAGGTAGTACATTCTCAAGCTACAGTAGGCAGAAGAAAGTGGTGCAGTTGAATTATAAGCTAAACACAAATAAATAAAGACACACATTCACCATCTCTCTGATCATTTCAGATATGCTCCCATTTCTGAAAGGACAGTAGTATATGACATGAGCAAAGAAAAGAGGACAAAATGTTAAGATGGAGAGTAAGCCAGCTTACTTGTCATGTAAATTATAGTTGTGGAAAAGTTTTAGCATTCTGTTAAAAAGAATAAAGAACTGCCTCCACTTCCATTGGTGCTATCCAGAAAGGAGAATCACATATTCCTGTATTGGAAATCCTATGAAATTTAACAGTAAATATTAAAGTCAGTGTCATTTGATAGTTTACAGTACATAAACTGACTCAGAATAACCCTCGTTATAAATCCTAGTGAGTCACATTCAGTTCAGGTCATCCTCTTCTAAACTGAATACAATCTCTTCAGGGTTAGCAATATAAATGAAACCCTCTGACAGGAAGATTGCTTCATATTTTTTTTCTTTCCTGCATGGACACTTTGAATGGTAGATTGATGTTTCTGCTGTGAGACTATTTTGACTACAACAGAGAATAAATTTTAGTGCTTTTGACAGACATTGAATCAAAATAAATCAGAAGGCTGAAAATGGAAGATCAGAGTTTGGATCTAATGCATTAGTATATCATGATACATGAGGTATGCAATTCCTACATTAACAAAAGGAGAAAAGACTTTTTCCTCATAATTAATCACATAGTAACAAAACTGAATTCCCTCTGCACACTTTGAAGATGCATGTTTCATGATGGTTTTTGTTAGATAATTCTTCATTGCAAAGAAATAAGCAGTGTCCATTTGTTTTTGTTCCAAGAGGAATTTTAAGACCAATTCAAAACATGAAGAAAGGCTTGAAGAAATATCCCAAAGCTTTTCACATACAATGAATTACTCTGAAGTGCAATAATTATTGTTAAATGTGGAATATGGCTGCTGTTCAGATAATCTGTTTTTGATGGTGACGTTTGAATAGGACACTGGAAGAATCCAATGGTCCTCTTCAAAGAGTGCTATTGAATCTTTAATATCCACCTGAATCACAGAGAAGGCCTTAGTTTAACACATTATCCAAAGGGCAGCACCTCTGGTAATACATACCCTTCAGTATCATACTAGGGTGTCAGCCTAGGCTATTGGCTTACCCTGGAATAGGGCTTGGAGCCGCAACTTTCTGACTCAAAGGTATAATAATTCCATCAGTTGTGCCACTAACATACGAGTTGATAAATAAAACTTTCAAAATGAAAGAAGAGAGATCTGGTGGAAAAAGTGAATGGCAGGGAAAATATTTGTCAATATTTAATAATTGAATCTCAAAATCATTTGTAATAACTGTATGACCATGGTGCCATTATTTTGCAAGAAATGTCACCATGCCTATACCCCAAGGATAGAATTCAGCATGAGTAGAGATGAAATGGTGTTACCATATTACAGATAGTCTCCAGCACTAAAAATTAAAAATTGAAAGCTCCTCTGAATTGTGCTGTAGCAATGGCAGTACAAATAGACCGTCCTGTCCAACATTATAAACCTGTAACATAAATTTAAATTCAGACTCTTGGATCTTCAGTCAATTAGGCATCACTGAAAGCTCCCTATTCCTCCCAAAAGCTCTGTAGACATTAATAGAATTTCTCTCTTCTTTTTGCTGAGCTGGGTTGGTTTATGTGGAAATTCTTGTTATGTTAAAAGCACAATTGAGGAGATAAAAAGCATGTAAACTTAATGATACGTTCCATTTTTTGGATGTCCTGATATTGTGTTGCAAAGTAATTATTCTACAAACTCATAGTGACAGTTGGAAATGAGTCACCCGTCCTGTTTCAGACCTTGAGAAATTGTGTTATAGATTTATTTATTGGGAATTTACAGTTTTTCAGCATTGTAACAATTTAAGAATGGTTTGTCTGTCTTTGCATTTGTGCATAGCTGAAATAATTAGCATGTTGTCTGGAAACCCATGATTATTAAAATAATATGAATTTTGAATGGATAAAGGTTATTCTCTAATGCCTGTGATTATATTGAGGAAACGTATGTCATCAAACAAACTATGTCAGATGGAAGTGTTGTTGTCCTATTATCTAATGAATGATACTGGAGTTTTGCTGTCTGCAGAATGTAGGCTTGTTATAGCATATGACAAGGCAGCCAGCTATCTCCTGGATTATCTATTTATATCACGTCAAAGCATTAATTGGATATTAATTGAGACTTGGAAGAAAATAGTTTTCAAATCAGTTGGTGTCAAGATGCAGGTGTATATGAAATTTATTTTTATTCAGTTTTGATTAATTGTGAAGGTACTTTCTTATCTTTTCATTTGTATGAGAAATGAGTTTAAGCACAAAAGAAGTATATAACCAGGCTGGCAGTGTTGGTTCTTCAGTATTATCTGACCCCACTGACCCAGTATTCATGGTGAGAAATACTGCAGTATGATGCTCAATTAGACCACATTCCACTGTAAAACTGCTCATCCCAGGTATGCAGTTGAAAGTTAGTGAAGAGAATTACTAAGGCCTGGATTTTCACAGAGCCATGGAAACTCCACAGAGCTTCCAAAATTGTGGTTGAGATCTGGATTTGAAGTTCTCCTCCTATTTCTGACATTCAATTTTTGGGAAAAGGGGCGGGGTGTGAATCACACAGGAGGGAAACCCATACACCACAGGGGCATTTGAACTCAGTGTTAAGTTAAAACAGACCCCAATTTGGCTGCTACAAGGACCCTAACCCACAGTGCGGGAGTCATGAATTTATGGGGTAGATGTAAAGGCTCTTGATGGATGAATAAGGTCTGTATAATTGTCACGATATGAAGTTATTTAAATCCCCAGTCCTTTAAAAATGAAGAAATTAAGGCTGCAGGTGTCAGTGAGAGTTTTTTTTAAAAAAAACTCTGCTCTAGTAGTTTCAATAGCTGTTTGCTGACATTTCACTAAGGACTCTTTATGAATGTTTGGTGGATTTCCTAAACCTACAATTATCTCAGCAGGGGTTTCTGAGTTTACAGTTTGAATGACAGTTTAAAAAGCTTATTACAAGATTAGCTATCTCTGATGGAGGGCATGAATAGTAGTTTCTTTTTATAAGAGATTTAAAACTTGCATTTAAAAAACACCTTGAAAGGTCTTTCATGAGTTTTTTTTCACTATCAAGTCTGTAAAGGGGAACCTGTATTAGATTTTTAGAACTTTTTTATTTCCTTTCCATATGGGTCCTCAAGTCTGCCCAGGGTGGACTGGATGAGTTGGCATGAGTTGGCATGGGGGTATAAGGAGCCATGGGAGGGTGGGTAGAGGGTGAGGAGATGTAAGACGTGGGGGTGAGGGGGCCTAAAATCTTATAACACAAATGGGACAAAGTCCCAGAGAACCAAGGCAGACTTTCGAACCAGCCCGAATTGGCACTCGGTCACCCCGTGGCTATCTACCGGGGATAGCAAGGCCAACTCCATTGCGCATCCGCCCTCCCAGAACAAAGATTGCAACATTCAGGGGTCTTTTATGCAAGGCGGGTGTGGCAAGTCAGGAAAGCTCCCAATTTTAACTACCTGCCTTGGTAGCGGAAATTTGCACCTAAGACTTTAGACTTTAGACTTTCCATTGTTTTTACATACGAAATGTGTTATAAGTGCCCAGATCGGAAATCATTCAATGAGGTATGTTTTCCCAATGTTGCAAACAAAATAATTATTTTTGTTAAAATTGGCGTCCTAGTTTCAAAGTAAGGGATCTCCCATTTAAGATGGAAATGAGGAGGAATTTCTTCTCTCAAAGGGTCATTCGTCTTTAGAATTCTCCTCCATGCGAGTACTGCATGCTCAGTCATTCAATATATTGAAAGTGGAGTTAGACAGATTTTTGATCTACTAGGGAGTCAAGGGTTATGGGTGGGCAAAGGTAGGGTGTGAGCAGGCAGGAAAGTGTTGTTAATGCCATGTCAGTAAGCCATGATCTTATTGAATGGTGGAGCAGCCTTGGTGGGCCTACTGCTGCTCATATTTCTTATCAGCTTATGATCTTAATATCATTTAAGGTCACTTTAACAATTAAATATTAATTTAAGATATATGAACTATTCGGATTTTATTTCCTAATACACTTCCTGAAAATGTTACACTTTTGAAATAAACGGAAATCTGGCAAGATTAATATAAATAATAATTCTAATCCCAGTGGAGGGAAAAGAAAATGGTTCAGCTTCCCATATGTTTATTGTAATTCAACCAACTGTTCTAACATTATAGTCCGAATACACCAGTTAGCAACTTTTTAAAGAAAAATATTAATTACTATATTACCTCAGCATGATTAATTGTTGAAAACTACAATTTATTTTCGAAAAGTTAAACTACTTTTAGCTTTGGAAAGAAAGCTTTTCAAAATTGAGCTTTTCAAATATTATAGCACAGGGCTCATTGATACTGGTTCTTCCTAGCCCCAAGACATTGTGCGTATCCTATCTATATCTCTATTACAAACTCACAACTTAAGCAGTGTATCAAATGCACGTAAACATATGAGCATTTCTCTTAGCTGATTGCTGGTTTTGTATTCTTGCAACCAAAGTAAAATGACAATTCCTTTATACAGCTCAGTGGAATGGAAGTTTTAATCACTCAATCAATCAAAGCCATTGTGGCAGCTCTTTTTTTCCCACATATTATCTTATCAACAACAATGTTAATTGTAATGAAAGTGCAGATCTGTTGATAGCATCCCTCGCTGTAACAGAGGGTAAGTCACATTAGTCTCCACTCTGAGCCAACCAATTCTATTACACTTGACCTTATCCCCCTAATTACTACACAAATCAAAAGCTTTGCACCACTCCCTCCCCACCACCAAGCACCCTCCCCCCTGCCCCCACCACCAACTACATTTATTAAACAGTTTGGCCAACTGCAGCTAAATTACATGACTTCAGCGGTAATTGGATTTGCGTTCGGAACATGTCATTTCAGGAAGGGCAGCAGAATAATTCAGAAGCAATATGCCGGCTAGAGACTGTCTGATATGCTAAACTGTGATTTCTGTCAGCCAAGCAATCGTTTCAAGGGTAATGGAACCTTCTTTTATGGAGCAAGTTGATTTCATAACTGCCTTATATGAGTTACATGGCTGATTGAACCAAAACATCTTTAAAGCCTGTTTCCTTTAGACAATAAAAGTATTAGTAGAATTTGGATTCTTAAAAGGCAACAGCTGAGATAGAACTGTAAACATTTAATGATGAGATAGTAATAAATAGAAGAGATATTATCCACACCTGTGCCCAGCCAGGGACTAAGTCATGCCCCAGCAGTGCCCACTACTTTCATTTGCAGAGCTTGCTCGTGATGCTGTTTTCCATAATTTTGCCTGATGCACATGTCATTCTCAATTAATGTAACTTATTCGTTCGATGTTGAAAGAATCATTGTGTGGCACAATAAATCTATCACCTGACAGGGATACAGTTGTAAAGGAAAAACACAAATGGGTTTCTTCAGTTCTCGACTGGAAGGCTAAAAAAAGGATGTTGGGCTGGCAGTGTTGGGGAGGGTGCCAGTAAAATAGGATGACTCATGCAGTATAGAAGTGCATCAACAGAGAGTTATGTTTCTGTTTCCTAACGGTGAAGTACTTTGCTCGACTATGTAAATGGAACATGTTGCTCATGGCCATAAAAAACATGCAACTTGAACATCACAAATCATGTCTCATTTTGGGCAGCCGAACTAATGGTGCCCCAAGAGAAGTTTGAATCCAAGTTCAACCTGATTTTCGTGCCCCACTGCCCCTCATCTTTTTTCATTGTCGCACCCTATCACCTGCCTCTTACACTTCCCAAAAAACTTTCTGTAAATACCCCATGGTATTGAGTTCCTATCATAATCCAGCATGTCAATGGTATTTTAATTATATTATCAAGATTAAGAATACACAGGTGAAGGGCAGTGATTGATTAAGTACTTTAAGCACATATAAAGAAAGCCTGCTGGGGCACTGGCTGTTGGTTAGGGAGGATGGGAACATATGTAATATTGCATTCTGTAAATAAATCTAGCATTAAGTAAAAGGATTGGTGCCTGAATTAACACAGCATATTTACAGCACAGTAGCTGACCCAAACGGTTTTGATCCCTGATCTGGCTAAGTTTGTTGACCTTAGCTGGAATTATGATATGGGCACTATAGTTGATCTCAGTGCCCACATTAGGGAGAAAGAAAAAGGCTACAAAGCATTATCCAGCAACAGTTCTGGAATTTATTGTACTTAGCATTAGGAAGTCAGTATAATGCTTATCTTGAAGCACTCACAGTCAAGAAGCCTACCAATGCTTACTCCCTAGGCCTACACTTGAATAATGAGCATTTTGGCAAAGTGCCAAAGGTGATTAGCTCTTGTAGGACTATGGCTCAGGAATAAGATAACACCTTCATAAAGAATGGGAAGAAAGTATTGTATAATAAATTAAACTTCAACACAAAGTGAACAACACAAGTTTTGTTACTGACTAATTATTTAATGTACAGATTAAAATTGACCAACTGGGTTTTTCAACTTCTAGTTACTGATGAAAAGACATTTTAATATATCAGCAGGTCTTCCACAATAACACTCCTATTAACAGATGAGGCATTGCTTAATAATTACTGGCATCTTATTTAATGGAATGCACAATATATTTTACTGCTGCTAAGTTGAATCTGTGCTCCTGTAAGATTGCAAGCTCTAATGGGGCAAAGTTATTCAGAGTTTAATTGTTTTTTTTTGCTGAGGGACAACTGAAGATTAAAAGCTTCTTGCAAATTTTAGGCAGCAGATCTTATGAAATACTTGCATTTTTTCTTTCAGTTTTGAAAAGTGCAATAACTAGGGTCAATCAAAGGTAACATATATTCCGACTCCCATCCTTTATGTTGTGAGGCAGTGGATGTTTGCCTGTACGCTGTGTTAAAGACAGGAGGGTATTTAATTTAAAACATCCCTGATTTCTCCTCTCGCAAACAGTAAGGTGTTTTTGATTTTTGATTTCCCCTTTATAGGTGGTGGTATATTTTTCCCAAACCCTCAGTTTTGGAGGGATCCAATCTTCTATTAATAACCTCGCAGCAAACTCAAGATAGGTTAAAATCAGAGGGTTAGTTTATCTTACACACATCAAAATGCAGGGTGTGGATGTCACTACATAATCCTCAGTACATTCACACAATAAAAGAGGGAAAAGGGAAAGAAAGAGACACAGGGTAAAGGCCACAGAGAGAAAATTAAAAAAATTGTGTTTCACGTGAATCCAGGGTCCAGTAAGTCACTGTCCAAGGAAGGTTTTTTCAGTTGGTTTTCTCTGGCAAAAGTCCTGGCTTTTTTCCTAGGGGCTCAGTTGAAGGCTGAGGCAGGAGAAGATGCAGCATGTATTCTGTTTATTCACCTTGTAGGTGAAATGCAGAAATCTTTCTGGAGACCAGACTTTGAGAGAAATGGAGGTCAGAGGCAACTACTATAGCTTGGACTCCTATTATCTCTTCTGAGGTTAAACAGCAACTGAAGAAGGAATTCAAAAGCTGTATAATTAAAGCAAATCAAACAGTTCAAGTCTTGGTCATGTGACAGGTTGGTTTCAGGTCGAACCATTCAGTTAATGATGCACTTTAAGGCCTGCTCATTAAAACCCAATGTATTTTGAGCAGGTAGCTATGGAACCATTAACAAAACATTGGAGATGAGGAGTCACAAATAGCTCCGCCTTTGTCCAGTGCTGGCTGGGGCAGATGTCTCGTCTACTTGTCCATTGCGTTGGCTTGGCTGGAATGTTCATACAATACAAGTCACAATCCAGGGGGTTGATGAGTTTGCCTTTGTCCATTGGAGCTGCTCAGAATTTTATAGAACTACCAGCATGTGACTAGCTGTGGCCATTTTTATCAGCCCAGCAATTGGCCACTTTAAAGAAAAGAATTTGAACAAGGGAACATGGAAGAGAAACAAATTTCTTTTGGGCTTTCTTTTTCTTCATGTCTTCTTGGCATGATAACTGCTTTCTATTACTAGTTTTAATTCTTTAAAAGAATATGTGCACAGAAATTTACATATAAAGTAGGGCAGTCAAAAGGCATGCTAGTTATATGAACTTTAGATATTTCTTTTGAACTAAAGGAAATCACTGGAATGCTTATTCATTCCATTTTACAGAAAAAAGTTCCAATTTTTCAGCAATTACAGGTCATGGTTTTTAAATTAAAAAATGGATTACTGCAGGGCAGCACAAACTGCATGAACAGAATAACTATTGGGAAGGCCAGTTTCAAGATGTAGCTTTTGGTAATTTTAGGAAAGATCAGTTATCTACACTTCAAATGAAGTCTAATATTTAAAATATTCGAAAAGTTTTTTTGAAAAAAAATATATCCACTGTTAGAAGCCAATTCAAAGGTAAAATAAATAAGGCTATCATTGGTGGTTATTGGTGAAATTTTTTCTCTTCCTTGTTTGTTATGTTAGGTATAATCTTCAGTATTTAATGATGAATTCAGGATAAAGGCCCCATTTTTAATACATTAAAAATATTTATAACTATTGTAGATAAAAATATCAAAGCCCCATTCACTACAGTTGTAGTAAATTTGTCTAAAAGGAGGGACATGTCACAATGAAAGTGAAATCAGAGAACGTCACAAAATTGCAGTGAGGATTGTATCATTCAACCAGAAAACAGCCTAGTGGCTGGTGTGCTTGGGAGCAGCAGTAAGAATCTTACAGCACAAAAGGAGGCCATTCGGCCCAATGTACCTTGCTGGCTCATTGAAATACCAGTCCCACTCCCCTGCTCTTTCCCCATTACCCTGCATTCTTTTTTCTTTTCAAGCATACATTACATCCCATGTCCTTTTGATAGCTCCTATTGAATAAACTTTTACCACCTCTTCATCTCTCTGTTTTTTTTCCCCAATTATCTTGAATCTGTGTCGTCTTATCAATCATCCCACCAATGCAAATATTTTCCCCTCACAATCTATCAAAGCCCTGAATATATTTGTACATTTTACTAGAATGGGACCACGGAAAAGGGACTTGAAAACCTGGAGTTGTTCTTCTTAGAGCAGAGAAGATTAAAAGGAGATTTGATAGAGTTGTTTAAAACTTTGAATGGTTTTGAAAGAGGAAATAAGGAGAAATTGTTTATGTTGGCAGAGGGTCATAACCAGAGGACACAAATATAAGGCAACATGAATAAATATTTTCCTACAGAGCAAATTGTTGTGATCTGAAATGAACTGCGTAGTGGAAACAGATTCCATAGTTACATTCAAAAGAGGTTGCATAAATACCAGAAGGGAAAACAACTACAAGATTATGGGGAAAGAGTAGCAGCCTGGTTAATTGGATGACCCTATTAAAGAGCCAGCACATACATGAAGGGTCAAATGGCTTCCTTCAGTGGTTTATCATTTCATGATCTTTATTAAATCTCCCCTGAACCTTATCTACTCCAAGGAAACCCAGCTTCTCCGTCCTCTTCACATAACTGAAGTCCCTTATCCATGGAATCATCCTGGTAAATCTCTGCTGCAACCTCGCAAATGTCTTGGCATCCTTTCTAAATTGTGGTGCCAATTTCTGGATATAACACTTCAGGCATGGCCTAACCAGTGATATATAAAGGATCAATATAACTTCCATGCCTTTGTACTCTCCACCTCTACTTATAATGCCAAGGACCCTATATATTTTTGTAAATAGCCTGATTGACTTATCCTGTCACCTTCAAAGAAATCAAAAAGCTCTAGATAGAACACCCTTAAATAAAGTGCCTAATCAGAGACAATCACACAGGTCAAGTTCAGCATCCAGTGTGTGTGAAACAGAAATTTTTAGTGTTTAAGAATTGGAAGAATGATGCAACCATGTCACCTAACCTACACAATAGAAATCCTCTTACTCTCAGCTTTCAGCTCGTTTTACTCTTCAATGATCAGACCCAGCAAAAGAAATCAAATACTTTCTACTTAAAATGTTGTAATCTGATTGGAAACGTAAAGTAGTGCTTCGTTCTATCAATTGAAGGGTGGGCAGATTATCAACCCTGTAAGTACAGAGTTGAACATCCCACTGCAAGAGCCACAAGGCTTCCTCAGTAATTGTGTTTACAGTTGATAGCACAAAATGATGAACATCATATCTTAAAGAAAAATGATAAGCATCAGCAACAAAATTGCCCAACTTCCCCAACACCCACTGTACACAATGACAGATATGGTTTTGGGCTCAAGCTGACAATCTGGTCTGACTGCAATAAATGGGAAGAGTTTTATCAGTTGGCAACTTATTGCTTGAAGCTTCCTGGAGAAAGAATGATGGATGCCTGGCCTTTCTGTATCTGCCATTAGCTCAAACTCTTGGCTAAACAAGCCGAGGTAGCAAAATGATCTACTAGTATCATTTTAGAACAGGAGGCATGCCAATAGCATACTAATACAGTCCAGATTCCCTTAGGTTATTTTTTTCAAATCATAACACCAGTTAGCTTAATACTGTAGAATAGATTTTATTTTAGTAGTGCTAGAATAGCCGAGGAACATGATCATTAACAGAGTTGTCACAAATCTCCATAGGTTAAAGGCTTGGCCTTAACCATGAATTTTGATCTTCTCATAAAAGAATTAAAAGGGGAACAAGCAGAATAAATGGGATGAACTGAATGACATCCTTACCTGATAAAACATGACCTTGCAACTCCAATCACCTTAATTCAAGCCATAATCAGACTTTCTTTAATTGCGTTAAAATTGCTAATCAGCGTGGATGGTAATCCAATGTAAAAACATAGCGAGGCATTACTGGAGGTCTTATTAAAAGAGGTACATTGCCTTGAAGTTTAAGAAAGTGTGCACTCTGCACAATCTGTCTCTTGAAGAGACAACCATATAAAGGTAAAATCTCGGAAATTTCTGTCCACACCCTAAAAGTAATCAAGTGAATCTCTTCATCCAATCTTACAACGCATACTATTCAACAAGCTACATTTCACAAATGGCTTATCGATTGTATTGGCTGGACATGAACCATCATGATTTCTAGGTTGAATAAACACAAAATATTGCGGATGCCAGAGATTTGAAATAAAAACAATAAGCGCTGCAAAAACTCAATGCGTTTGGCAGCATCTGTGGAAAGAGAAACTGAGTGAGCTTTCTGAGTTCAATATGACTCTTCTTCTTCGGGCTCTAAATGTTAACTCTGTTTCTCTTTCCACAGATGCTGCCAAACGCGCTGAGTTTTTCCAGCGTTTTCTGTTTTTATGTTCTCTACACTGTTTGACTATCAGAGTTGGAGTTTTACTTGCAGGTGGGGAGGGAGTAGGTGGCTAGATTGAGATCAGGAAACCCGGAAGACTAGATTTTACTTGGGCACTGGCAAATTTAATTGTAGGATCAGATTAATAATTTTTTTCCTCCATTTCCTGGCTGCTGCCAGCCAGACAGAGGGGCTTGCTCTTAGTCAGGTGGGTAGGCCTTTACTGCCAAGCTGCAGCTGGGGACCAGTAAGGAGAGAGGCAGAAATCAAAGGTCAGGGTGAGGTGGGTGGGTTGGAGATTGGAGGCTTGAGGGATCAGAGGTTGGGGACAAGGGGAAGAGGATGGGAGGCCAGCATGGGGGCTGTGGAGATCAGATACCTGAGGGATTGGACGCCAGATGGAGGTCGGACTTCAGAGAAATGAGGGATTGGAGACCTTGGAGAATTGAAGACCAGAGGCTGAGTGTAGCTGGATTAGAGGCTGGGCGGGTGCGCATCGAGGGGGTGGGGTGGGGGGGGTGGGGGGGGGATGGGCCGGTGATCAGAAGCTGGGGGTGGGTGAGGGTTGGAGATTAGAGGCCTGAGGCATCAAAGGCTTGAGGGATCAGAGTCAAGGGCAGGATGGGAGATTGGAGGGCTGTGGGTGGGCTGTGGGAGATTGAAATCCTGATGGGGGAGCTCAAGGGGAGATTGGGAGGTTCAGGTGAGGTTGTTAATCACAGGGTGGTTGGCGTGGAATGAACACTAGATCCAGCAGATAAGTGGAACAGTATTTACCTCCTGATCCTAGCTGTTCCTTTAGGTGCAAGGTTTCCTGTAGCCTGGAAAACAAGCCCTGTCAAACTGGATAAATATGAGGCTACCAGCCTCATAATATTTAAATTACCAACCCAACTCCTGGGAGCGGCCCGGTCCTGACCCGGTACTGTCCCGCCTCAGTTAAAAACAGAAGTGTGGCAGTTGGCATTGGGATTCAGATTTTTAACACTTTAACCTCCCCTATCCCCTAACCTTCCTATCCAAACATGCCGATTTTTGGGGATTAAAGTTCCCATCCTGTGTGTCAGCTGTGGTTCCGCTGGTTAGCACTCTTGCCTCTGAGTCAGGAGGTTGTGGATTTGAGTCTCACTCCAGGGGCTGAATTTTATGCCCCGCAGGAGGGCACGCACCCGACCTGATTGGGAATATAATCATGCGAGAAGACTTTGGGCGAGCGTCCCGATGCCATCACGCACCCGCGTGATATTTCGCTCGTCGGGTGCGCGCAGTAGTTGGAAGTACACCCGCCGACAATTAAGAGGGCAATTAAGCCTATTAACAGTGCAATTGTCTCCGATTTTTTGTGGCCTGTCCAATCTTACAGTTGGCGGATGGGCAAACTAGCCAGGCGGCCTTTGCATTTTTCATCAAACCTCATCCAAGGGTGGGATGAAATTTCCATAATGAAATAAAATTAAAATAAATATCTGTGGACAGCATTTTTATCAGCTATATTTTCAGGTGGTTGGTTGTGATGCAGGGACGTTTTGTTTTCGCAGCTTTATTTTAGCTTTCTCAGGTCCGCAGCTGCCTGAGGCGGCTGTCTGCCTTCAGGGAACTCTCTCACCTGTGCTCGCAGAAAGGTCATTACCCACCTTCTTCCTGCCCCCATCCCGGCAGCACTGAGCTTTGCAGTGCGCATTTCACACTTGGCTATTAATGGGGAGCCCATTTCCTGACTGCCCTTGGGCTCGCCGATCGCACACGCCTGCCATAGGTAAAATTCAGGTCCAGGAATTGAGCATAAAAACCGGGGCTGACACTCCAAAACAGTACCAAGGGAGTGCTGCACTGTCAGAGGTGCCATCTTTGAGATAAAATGTTAAAACTTGGCCCCATCTTCCCTCCCGGGTAGATGTAAAAGGTCTTTTGGCACTATTTTCAAGAAGAACAGGAGAGTTGTCCCCAGTGTTATGGCCAATATTTAACAATCAACATCACATAATAACAGACGATCCGATCATTATCAATTGCTGCTTGTGGGATCTTGCTATGCATGTATTGGCTGCTACGTTTCCTACATTACAACTGTGACTACACTTCAAAAATATTTCACTAGCTGTTAAGTGCTTTGAGACTAGGTACTATTTAAATACAAGTATTTCTTTTTTCCATTCTCTCTATGTTTGCTTGTCGGCAATCCATTCTTATTCGGCATCAACCAATGATTCAGAAATTAAAATATTTTGCTACAGTAATGTGTTCTACATATCCAACACTTTTAATTATTTAATGTCTCCCCTCATTCTCCTTTTTCCTAATGAAAAGATTCACTCCTTTGAATTTGTTCTTTTGACTTAGCACCTTGAATCCCCAAACTACATTTCTTACAGTTTTTAGGCTCAATTCAATCCATAATTGTCCCTTTTTGGGCAGAATCTTACCACCTTTGAAAGTATCCTTCCACTGGGGATAAATGTGGGTCCCAGTTCTGATGGTCTGTGATACCCACCCACTTCCACAATCTTCCCTGAGGCAGCTAATTAAGATGCCAGCCTCAGGAGCCCTGTCCAATTAGGGATAATGGGTGGGTGCCTGAGGCTGCAGACCCAATCAGAGGGTCTGCAGTTTGGAAAGGCCAGATGCCCCATCCCACTGGGTGACGTAGGCACTGCTCAGGCAGCAAGGCGAGCACAAGGGTGCCTCAACATGGAATGAAAACAAAAATTGCTGGAAATACTCAGCATGTCAGGCAGCATCTGTGAAGAGAAACAGAGTTAACATTTCAGGTCCAGATGAACTTTCATCAGAACACAGAGGTGGGCATCAAACTTAAAACTGTTGATGGCCAAAGCCAGTAGGCTTTTGGAGTAGGGTAGAGTACCTTTCCAGAGGAAACATTTCAGTTGCAGATGTGGCCTTTCCTACCTGCAGCCCCGTCTTTGGGACATGGAGCATCCAGTTACAATGGCCCCCGTGACCTACCGCTGTGAGGTCATCTCCACAGAGCTGCTGGGCTCAGCATTCAGCAGGAGTCCCCTCCAACACTGGGAATGGTTCAGTGGAGCCCTCCCTCTCCCTCTTAATAGGCTGTAAAATTGTTAATTATTGGCTACTTGCCACTGCTGGGGGGATAACCACTGTTGCAGTATGTGCCTGCATGCCATTGTAATGTAAAGATGCTCAGCAGAACAAGGGTTAATGTGGGACTGGAGAATAGCACTGCCCTCAGTATGATGTATAGAACCACATGGTAACAGACTCAGAGAGAACACTCTGGAACCAGCCTACATGGAGATAACATCATCATGCATGACAGTAATCTTGGATCTGTAAATTGTTAAAGGTTAACAATAAAGGGTTCATATTTAAATATACAAGTGTCAATATCTCATTATTGAGATAGCTAAAGAACCTACATTACAACATCCACAGCCATTTCTCACTGGCCTCCAGCAAGACTGAGAATGTATCAGCCCACAGACCCGCACCCTGATCTACATGTTCGCTCCCAGACCCAGATTGAAACTTGCCTCTATGGGACCAGGAAGGTTTTACCCTGTGTTTTAACTGTGGAATTTCTAAGAAGTTAACAAATCCAAAATACCCTGTTTCATTTCTGTTAAAGATACCGGAGACACTTGATCAACCCTGTCAATATAAGTTTCACATTAATTAGATAAATGATCAATCACCATTTTCTTTTTACAGCTTTGATCTACTTCATACAGCCTAGTAATCCAAAATCCAGTGAAATCTACAAGTGCCTCCAATAAAGAATAGATTGATGGACAAAATAGGCAGTCTGATCTACTGAATTATTTAGGATTAATATCTGGTCACAACAATCATGATCAAAGTTTGTGAATTTCAATAAAATTTTCATTGAATACAGAGAGTTTACTAATAAAAGAGATTATTTCAGATGATAGAAGGAAGAGAACCTGCACTTTTGTAATACTTTTCACATAGGAGCATAAGAAATAAGAGCAGTAGTAGGTCATTCAGCCCTTTGAACCTGCTCCACCATTCAATAAGATCAGGGTTAATCTTCTGCCTCAACTTCCCCTTCCCATACTATCCATATGTCTCCTTATTCTGTTATGGACAGGAGAGAGAGAAACTGAACTTCTTCATCCTCTCCCTAACTATGGACAACAACAATAAAACAAACGGGCCAGAATTTTACCTTCGGTGTGCAGGCACACGCCCGACATGCCCAAACATACCGGCGTGATGACGTCAGGCATGCGTCCTGACATCATCACGCACTCGTGCGATATTTCATTTTGCGGGCACGTACCCGCCAATTATTAAAAAGCTTATTAAGGCCATTAACAAGGTAATTAAGTTGAAGTTTACACTGCCCGTCCAGCCTAATGGGTTGGCGGGCAGGTGGAAAATACAAGCAGCCTTTACATTTTTTAGGGAACCTCATCCACGAATGGGATGTAGTTTCCTAAAGCTAATACAATTTTTTTAAAATTCTATTTTGAAATTAAAAACATGTCCCATCTCATGTGACACAGTCACGAGGGAGTATGTTTCATTAAATTTTTTACTGTATTTATTAATTTTCTTAAAAAGCACTTCAGTCTCCCTGAGGCAGCTCCATTCCTCAGGAAGATTGAAGTGCTTTTTCGCACGCATGCGCCAGGCCTACTCTCCCTCCTCCCCCAACCCGCACAGGCAGTGCTCAGTGCTCCCGCTATTGATCCACACACGGCACGCCTTAATTTGCCCACTCACATGAAATCAAGGAGCAGAACCAATCGCGGTTGGCGGCTGGCTTCCCGACCACCCACGCCTGCTCTTGCTGAGCCCACCTGATGAGGTAAAAAGTTCTGGCCTTGAATATCAGTTCATGTGATTTCCACAGTCCGAGAAGTCAATGTCTATGGGTAAGAGTTCAGCCTGGATGAGTTTTTTGTTGGAGACGACAACACAAGAGTCCTTGAAATGAATGACAATGAAGCACGGTGGAGTTTCTCTGCTTAGACCGCTTGGCAAGTGATGATCTGAGACTTTTAAAATCAAACAGGTTTTGAAGAGTTGAGAGATGGTTGTCAGCTATTTGCTCAGCTGGAGCAGAAGTTGGTGTTAAAACTGCAGACTGAGTATTTTCTTAGTTCTCAAAAGAATATAAAGATTTCAAAATGGTCACTTGAGTCATGTGACCTCCTTTTTCCACAATGATGTCAAAAGGGATGTTTATCTGGTATCTGGGACTGGCTTTGATTTCAGAACTGATAATGTCCCAGCCATTATGAAATAGTTAACATCGGTATTGAGGGTCTTGTGTCATGAAGCTATTGTCTAGTCAGACCTTCTGACACTGCTAGCTTATCAAGGTGCAAATGACCTCCATTGTCCCCTTAATGGTCCCCTTTTGAAATGGATCTGGATAATCCCAGATGTGAGATGAGTCTGTTAAAAACTCTGCAGGCGTAACGAGTTCCAACCTGTGAGTCCCCTAGTTTCATGATTATAATGTACTTACAATTGGGTGTGAGATTCCATGATGAGGAGAGGGGGATTATTGTGTTCTTGTAACTCCAGTTGGTAACTTCCAGAACAAAGAGTCAATCCTGTGAGCATGTGACTTAAAGCAGCCATATTTTTGGTTCATCAGAAAGTTCATTTTAAAAATAGCATAAAATAATAAAGTTTAGATATATAGTTTTGGATTTCTTTTCATGTCTTATTGACATGACAATTCTTTAGACTTATGGGGAAAAAATTAATTCTATTTCATTTTTTTTTATGTAGCTTTGTAAAAAAAAAAGTAAAGAGATATACATTCATTCTCTCATTCACATTGATAAGTCAAACACACAGCCAGCAGGTAGGTGCACTGTCAGTTCCCTGCTGCATTTCTCAGCTTTATACTCAGGATAAGGCATCAGCAATGACATTGCCCTTTCCCGCGAGGTGAGTAATGTTTAGGTGAGCAGGTTACATTCAAAACCTGTCTTTACTGGGGAAACACTATTCAGATGTTATCTGATAGTATTATTTCCTTTAGGGTCAGGCATAAGCAAAGATATTGATTTCAGAACTCAGTGCCTCTTCAAATCCCGATTATGCATTGTCTAAAGGTCTAGGGTTGTCCACCTGTGAACCTGTGAATTTATCTGCTTGAATCCAGGCAATTTCACCAATCTGATTGCCAGCAGATTGGTGGGCTGTAATTTGTTTTTTGCATCCTGTAGGGATTCCAGTTTAGCACTGGCTTGGCCACGAGCATACCTGGAGGCTCCAGTTATTGCTGCAAGGCTTTATTAGTTCATGTTGCAACATGTAGTTACTCTCCTCCTGAATCTGGGCCAGCTTTCCTGGACCCAGGTGACAGGGATGTTGCCTTATGGGAGGGGTCTCCTCCCTATCCACATCATGTAGAATGTGCAAACATAAAAAAAAACAGCAGCAAATAGGATCAAAAGGGGAAAAATGGTAAAAAGGCAAAATTAATGTCTCTTTACTTAAATACATGTAGTATTCAGAACAAAATTAATGAATTAACGGCACAAATAGAGGTTAATGGGTATTATCTTATAGCCATTACGGAGACATGGTTACAAGGAAATCAAAGCTGGGAACCAAATATTCAGGGTTAAGTGACTTTTCGAAAGGACATGCAAGAAGGAAAGGGTGATGAGGTAGCTTTGTTAGTACGAGATGGAATAAGTACAACAGCAAGAAATGATCTTGGATTGGAAGATGTGGGATCCATATGGGTGGAAGTAAGAAATAACAAGGGGAAGATGACACTGGTGGGAATAGTCTTTAGGCTTCCTAACAGTAGCTACACTGTAGGACAGAAAATAAATCAGGAGATAATGAGGGCATGTAAAAAAGGCAGTACATTAATCATGGGTGACTTTAATCTTCATGTAGGTTGGGAAAATCAAATTGGCAGAGGTAGCCACAAGCAAAAATTCATACGGTGTATTCAGGACAGTTTCCTAGAACAATATGTTGTGGATCCAACCAGGGATCGGGCTATTTTGGATCTGGTAACGTGTAATGAGGCAGGTTTAATAAATGATCTCAGAGTAAAGATCCCCTCGGAAACAGTGACCATAACATGCCGGAATTTAGCATTCAGTTTGAGAGTGAGAAACTTTGGTCAGAAACAACTATGCCAAACTTAAGTAAGTGTAATTACAAAGGAATAAGGGCAGAGTTGGCTGGACTGGACTGGGAAAGGAGTTTAGAAGAAAAGATGGTTGATGAACAATGGCAGTTGTCTAAGAAAATAGTTCATGACTCACAACAAAGCTATATCCCTGTGAGAAAGAAGGAAGGGGATAAACCAACCATGGTTAACCAAGGAAGTTAAGGATAATAACAAAGTAAAAGAAAAAGCATACAATCTGGCAAAGATTAGTGGCAAGGATTAGGAAAGTTTTAAAAACCAACAGAAGATGAACAAAAAAAGAGAAAACAAACCTGGAGGGTAAACTAGCAAGTAACAAAAAATGGACAGTAAAAGCTTCTCTAAATATATAAAAAGGAAGAGAGAGGCCAAAGTCAATGTAGGCCCCTTAGAAAATGAGGCTGGGGAAATAATAACGGGGAATCAGGAAATGGCAGAGGAGTTGAACAAATACGTTGCATCAGTCTTCATAGCATACCAAAAATACTAAATGATCGAGGGGCAAAAGGGCGGGGGGCAGGAAATAAATACAATAACTATCAGTAGAGAAAAAGTACTAGGGAAACAAATGAGGATAAAGGCCAATACGTCACCCAGACCTGATGAGTTGTATCCTAGGATATTAAAGGAAATAGCTGCAGAGATAGTGGATACACTGGTAGTGATCTTCCAAGAATCCTTAGATTCTGGAAAAGTCCCAGAGAATTGAAAAACTGCCAATGTAACACCCTTATTCAAAAAGGGAGGGAGACAAAAAACAGGTAACTATAGGCCAGTTAGCTTGACATCTGTCATTAGGAAAATGTCAGAGACTATTATAAAGGATGTAAGCAGGGCATTTAAAAATGCATAATCTAGTCAAGCAGAGTCAGCATAGCTTCATGAAGGGGAAATCATGCCTGACAAATTTATTAGAATTATTTGAGGAGTTAACAAACAGGATATATAAAGGGGAATCAGTAGATGTAATATATTTAGATTTACAAAAGGCGTTCAATATGGTACCTCACATAAGGCAACTTAAGCAGATTAGAGCCCATGGTGTTGGGGGTAGTATATTAGCATGGATAGAGGACTGGCTAACTAATAGTATTGGGATACAGGGGACATTTTCAGGATGCCAACCTGTAACTAGTAGAGTGCCACAGGGATCAGTTTTGGGGCCACAATAGTTTACAATATATATTAATGGATGAAGGAATGAATGTACTATTACCAAGTTAGTGGATGACACAAAAATAGGTGGGAATGCAAGTGGTGAGGTTGACACAATAATCTATAAGAGAGATATAGACAGGTTAAGTGAGTGGGCAAAAATTTGGCAAATGTAACATAAGGTGGGAAAATGTGAGGTTATGCACTTTGGCAGGAAGAATAAAGGAGCTGAATATTACTTAAATGGAGAAAGACTGAAGAAAGCTGCAGCACCAAGGGATTTTGGATTCCTCATACATGAATCCAAAAAGCTAGCACACAAGCTCAGCAGGTAATAAGAAAAGCAACTGGGATGTTGGCCTTTATTTCAAAGGGAATGGAGCATAAAACTAGGGAAGGCTTGCTAAAACTCTACAAGGCACTGGTTAGACCACACCTAGAATACTGTGAACAGTTTTGGCCCCATATCTAAGGAAAGATGTACTAGTATTGGAGGCAGTCTAGAGAAGGTTCACTAGGTTGATCCTGGGTATGGAGGGATTTTCTTATGAGGAGAGGTTGAGTAGGTTGGGCCTGTATTCTTTGGAGTTTAGAAGAATGAGAGGCGAACTTATTGACACATATAAGATTCTTAGGAGGCTTTACAGGGTAGATGCTGAGAAGTTGTTGCCCCTTGTGGGATAGTCCAGGGCCAGAGGGCATAATCTCAGAGTGGGGGCCATCCATTTAAGACAGGGTTGAGGAGGAATTTCTTCTCACAAAGCGTAGTGAATCTGTGGAATTCTTTACCGCAGAGGGCTGTAGAGACTGGATCGTTAAGTATATTCAAGGCTGAGATAGACAGATTTTTAATCAGTAAGGGAATCAAGGGTTATGGGGAAAAGACAGGAAAGTGGAGTTGAGGATTATCAGATCAGCCATGATCTCATTGAAAGGTGGAGCAGACTCGATGGGCTGACTTCTGGCCTAATTTTGCTCCTATGTCTTATGGTCTCTGGAGCCCTACAAGACTCATGGGCTTCCCTTTTAACCTCCGACATTCAGGCCTGGAGTGTCCTACCTTGTTACACTGGGAACACACTGGCCTGTGTGTGTTATCCTTTCAAGCTCGAGGAGGGCTTCTCATCTCCTCATTTGTACCTCCCTTTCTGGGTGAAGCACCTGTCCTATCTATGTCGCCCTTCTTATCTTTCCAATGGTTTCGAGGGTGGCGTGGAAAGGGTCTGCCTGAGTTGCCAGGCCTTTGGGTAAGGTCATAGCTGTCAGCTGTGATGGCTGTGAGGATTTTCTGCTCCTCAAAGTGCATTCCTACATTGGAGCGTAAGCAGGTTTTTAATTCCTCCAGCTATCTCAAGTTGCACAACCTCTCGCAGGTGTGCTGTATTTTTAAAGGTTGGACCACCAGTTGAATGAGATTTGCTTCAGCCATTTGACTCTTTGTAGGTCTGTGTGGGTTTCTTATGAGTGTTCCAAAATTTGCTGACGATATGCCCCTGGGATTAATTCATGAACACTAAGGATGGCAGCCTTGGTCTATTCATAATTGATGGACACATTAAGAATCAGCGTGGAATAGACTTCTTGGGCTCTCCCTAATAGCTGCCCTTGAATTAAAAAGGTCCAGATCTCTGATGGCATTTTAGTTGTCCTGTTCCTTTCTCAAAAGCAGTGAAAAAGGATTCTATGTCACTCTCTTCAAACTTGGAATCAAATCTAGCGTACTTAAGGGCCTGAGAGATTGGTTTTGGGTTAGGGAGATATGGACTGTTACCACGTAGAGAGAGGTTTTCTCTAGCAGCTTCTATCAGTTTAACCCCTCTCTCCTTTTGATCTGCTAACTCCGTTTTCAATTTTCAGAGCTGGAATTCCTCTCTCTCCCTTTCCCTCTCCTCCCTTTCTCTCTCTCATTTCCTCTCTTGGGCTTCTTTTGCTCTCTCTCTTTCCCTCTCCTGAAACTCTAGTTGCATTCTGAACTCTTTCAGCTCGAATTTGGCTAGGGGAAGGGGTTCGGAGTCAGGGCTGAACTCCTCATCTGCCTGTTCTGGTTGATAAGTGGGGTCCAATGTCTACCAACAACTGGAGTAGATCACTTCATTTAATCTTCTGGGTAGTTTTACTTGCATATCCCCAGCCACAGCTTTCATTTGTTCTGTATTTTGGGATGTTAGTGTCTCGCCATTTACACCTCCTTGTTTTAATAACATCTGGGCATCAAGATTTGCCATTTTTCTAGTGTTAGGGAAAGGGAATTTGCTGTGGTAATTTTCTTGTGTTTTAAGGGTGTTTCAGCCACTGAATTTTCCCCCTTGGCTTCCAGTTGGTTCCTTTTGTATCAGATTTAGCTCATTTCTTTGATTTGGACTCTGGTCAAATTTTTGGTCAGATTTTTCTCGTATGATCAACTTTTGTCTCACCTGCAATGGGTCTATCCTGGACCGGAGCTCCCAATTTCTGCTATGGACAGGAGAGAGAAAAAACTGAACTTCTTTATCCTCTCCCCTCTTGCACACGAGCATGACAAAGCAGCATTGCCTCAGGAGACTCGAACTTTCTCATCAGGTGTTTTGTCAGCGTCCTGGAAGAAGACCTCCTTCCATGTTGATTGGTGGACATCTATTGCCAGTGGCAGTCAGGTTCACCACAACCCTTAATTTCTTCACTTCCAGTTCCTTCCAGGGATCTGCAAGAGATATTTGTAGAATCTTGCAATCTGTTACCCACAAGTGCATCTCCCAGGTGCTGCTTGCATTTCCTACCAGGGGCCAGCACTTGCATCACATGTATTTCACCACCAATAAGGCCAGTCAGAAGGAGAAGGCCCTCAGATTTGCTATACTGGCTGGATCCCCACAAGCCTAGGGAGTTATAGATTGGACATAAGTGACAATGAAGGTGCCCTCAGGTCACCCAGCAGTACTCATTGATTGAAAAGGATTTCACTCCATCAATGTTCGTGTACAATCATTGAAAGATCATCATAAATGTCTGTGCAAAGTATCCAGGGAACTGCCATGATGCCTTCGTTCTGCATTCAGTAAAGTCTCTCACAGATATTCACATCTCTAAGCAGTCAGCAGAGTTCTCCTTGGAGACGATGGCTCCCATCTAACAAGGTGCTGGCACCTGTGAAGAGCTCTACACTGACACCCACAAGAGGGATCACTGAGCAAGCCATCGGGATGCGGAAGGTATGATTCAAGTGCCTGGACAGATCTGGGGACACCCCTCAGTGTACCACAGGGTTGTGGCATGCTGCGCCTCTCTCAACATAGCATAGCAGCAAGGACTGGAGTTCCAGGAAGAGGATGATAATGACCGCTCTGTTCTTCAGACAAGGAGGAGGAGGAGGAGACTGATGTGAAAATGTAGCCACTCACTCAGTTTGCAGGGATGCCCAAGATGGGTTGATTTAGTGGAAGAGGCAATGCAGCCATCTGGAAGACCAATTTTGAACCCTCTTTGCACCCCTCCTCCCTGCCCATCCAGGGCAATCCCACAATCAGGGATGCTTGCAGAGCTTATGGGTGATAGCAGACATAAATTAAAACTGACAATGTGTGAGGTTCAGATGAAGTCCCATTGTACAGATCATCATAGTTCAGTGTCTGCTGACATCAAGACCCAGATTTTCACTCATCAGGATGACTTGGGAGCCCTCTAAAAATAACGGGCAGGATCCAATTCAGGGACTTGTATCCCCCGGCCCCACTTCTAGCAATTTTGTTGGCACGGGATAAGGGTGCAGACATTCAGCCCTGCATGCAGCATCCCACCCCCTTGCTGGTTCTATTGTTCAAACCCACCACCCTCCCACTGCAATTTCAATGGAGCCTGGTCCCATCGGTGAGTAGACATCGTTCATGTCCTCTCAGAGGATGCATGAACCACGGGGGAACCCCAGTTCCAAGTGAGGAACAAAAAAAAAAATGTCACCTGCCCCTGGAATTCTTTCATTAACAAGTTTTGAAATACTAAAAATAATGTTTCTTCAGTTTCAAAAGTTAGTTGCTATATTGTAAGGTAGATGTGTTTTTGCTGCAGTCCTACAAAGATAAGTTGACCATTACGTTGACCAACTTTGTGTAAATGTTGAACTGCATTAGAGTCCTTTTTCCACTGGAGGAAGTGCCCTTATGCATTCAAAACTGAAGAAAACATTGTTTGGGAATGTTAGTATAATGTGTGAATTGATTTAAATGCCTAGAGCCCTTTAAAATTAAAATAAGAACATTCAGCAGCTATCAGTTAGAGAAAAATAACAGACTGCTGCTGCTGGAGTGCACTGGTTGACAGACCATCAGGTGTAGCTTAGAAAAACACCTGGCCATCTGTCTCTTGCAATTTCAATAGGCTCCATTGTCTCTGAGCTAGAATGATTTGTTATGACAGCTGAGCCCAATATGAATGCTTAGCTGGTTTCAAAACACCTAGAATCATTCATCTCAGCAGGGGGCTGTATACGTATACATTTTAATTGACAGTTTTAAGAGGTTATGAAATTTGATTTTGCTGTAGTTAGTGAAATAGATGTTCCTTTACAATGGATTGACCATTTGAGGGGATTCAATTTTTTTGGAAATGATTTATTTTGAAGGAGAGGTCTTTTTCAGTATGACATGTTTGAATGAGATTAGATTGTTGGACGTTTATTTTTTAAAATGTCAATTTCAATGACATGCTGAGGTGTGGACATGGAGGATGCTGGGTGACTGGCTATGGGGAATACATGTGGGATAGATTGGAAGCATGGAGAGGGTGTGCAGGGTATTAGACGGCATGGTGGTCTGAGGGGTTATGAGGAGATATGAGGGACATAGGTGATATGAAGGGGCTTGGAGGGAGCATGGCGGATATGAGGGTGCATGGAGGGGTAATGTGAGATATGAAGGGGCTTGGAGTATATGAGGGATATGAAGAGAATATGAGGGATATGAAAGGACAAGGAGGGGGCATTGGGAAAGGAAGGGGCATGAAGATCATGAGATGAGGAGGGGGTGAGATGAAGTGAGAGATGAGTTTTTCTGGACCTGACATTCATCATTAAAACTGGGCTGAAATTCCAGTAAATGGAGATGGTATTCTAGCCTTCCAGTTTCACCATCTGCCTGCCTCCATTGCCACCTCAAGCCTGCCTCAGGAGGCAGCAGGCCCGCCTTCATCTGACCACTGCCTTTAAAGAACAAAAATATGGAGGGCAGGCACCCTTTTAAAGGATATGGCTCTGCTGGGTCAGGATTCAACATTCCTGCCTCCTTCAAGAAAATCTGGCCCCAAGTCTTAATGACTGAGTTTTGTACAGTCTGTTTTTAATCCTGTCATTGTGTAGTTGGGAGAACACAAGCTCTCCATCTCCAATGGCCAGGCATCATGACAGTTGGCTTCCCTCCTGAATTCTCTCCTCAAGAGCTGTCACAGTGGAGATGCCTCGAGGGTGCCCTCAAATTCTTTGCCTCTCCCTGGTTGACTGTGCTCTCTGCCTACAAGGAGAGAAAGAGAGACCAATGATTGGGAGAAGTGGAATGTTTTAAAAGAACGAAAGGACTAACGTCACTGTGAGGGCTGTGAATAACATTGCAATAAGATCAAGGTGAGTGAGTGTCACTGGTGGCTGGTCAGTGGGGATGTCAGGATGTGTCTCCCTAACTCAAGAGAGAGAGGAATGTGTACATCTGCAAGGTTTGTTGGTCTGAGGAACGATGTGCAGGAGAACAGTTGAGGAGGGCAGAGTGAGGGTGTTTGTATTTGAACATGCAATGCCACTCATCTGCTCTGCTTCGATCAGACCACTTAACCTCTTGGGGGACTGAATCCAGGAGTAAGGCACCAAACCCCTGTTGCTAACCTCCTCTCTGACTTCCATGCCTACTTGTTCTCTGAGGTTGCCTTCTTCCTCCCATCTTTTAACCTTGTGGCTATTTTTTGTGTTCCATTATGGACTTTGAGAATTCTGGAAACATCTTTGTATTGGTGCTGGATTGGGAGGGAGAGAGAATACTAAAGAAGACAGCAGTGAGTAGAAGCAGCTAGGGGAGGAAGCACTGTGCTCGAGGCCCTACACAAAACAGAGAATATATTTTATGGTTACAAATAAGGTGTGTAAGATGTGAGGTCTGGGGAGTAGGAGGTGCAGAGTGTGTGAACAGGAGAAGGAGGTGGAGTGAATAGAGCTGTAATGATTGTAGGAGAGTGAGGGAAGTAGGGGAGGGGATGTTGTCAGTAGGTGGTGCAGATGTGAGGAGAGAGGAATTGTATTGAGTCATAGGGTTCTTACTTTGACAGCTCTGACAAGATCATTGAGCTTCTTCTATAACTGCAGCCATGCCCTGGGAGATCAGTTCTTTGCATTTATCACTCCAGATGCCTCTTCCCGCTGTCTTCTGAGGTCCTACATGTAGCGCTTTCTGTATTTTCGCCTCTTCCTGGGGGAATAGGATATCCCTCATTCTGCCAACAGCCTGGAGAACCAAAAGAATGTTGCTGCCCTCTATGGAGCTCTTGCAGCCATGTTACATCTTTCAGGATGTTCCCTGCTGTCTGCAACCACAGTGCATGCCCCCTTTAAGAGGTGCTGGTTATCTTTAATTGGTGTGATTTCCCTCACACAGCCAGTAAACAACTTGGGTAGTGCTAAAAACAAAAAACTGCCGATGCTGCCAGACCTGCTGAGTTTTTCCAGGTAATTCTGTTTTTGTTTTGGGTAGTGCTGCCTGTCTCAATACAATGAGGTCCCAGCACCAATTTCCCATTGTTCTTGTGACTACATGAACAGGGATTTGCAGCACGAACCCTGTCCTGCACACAGTTCCTTAAATCCCCTACCCACCCCAACTCCTGCACCCCTTTGTGCCCTGGACACTCACCTCCTACACTCCAGCCCCTTAGTGTCCTTTTCCTACACAGTCCACTTCTACACACCACTCCCTACCATTCCACACAGATTCATGAATGTGCCACCCCCACTTATACACCCTACTCCCTGAATGCTCCTCACCTTACATGTCCCAACCCTGCACCCCCTTGAATGCCCGGCTCTTTACACTCACAAACCCCCACACATCCTTAACCCTGAATGCCAGCTTCCTAAACAACCCCAGCTTCTGCACCCTCCACTTGTTGGCCCTGCTCTCCCTTACCATGCTCACCTCACCCCCTGTGCTTTGTCCACCCTGCATGACCAGTCCCCTGCTCTCCACACCCCTGCCCCTACTACACACTGTGCATCCATTATTATTAAATCTCCAGGTCATAATTTTGAAAAATGTGCCTTTAAAATGTGTGATTTCAAATATAGGATTTTGATGACATTCAGGAACCTCATGAACTGTAGCCTGATCACTCCTTGGCTATTTTTCATTCTTTATATTGCAAGCAAAAATAAAAAAAATTACAACATGAGATTGCAACAGTTACATAAATCTATTATGTACACTTCACATTTTATAATGCCTTAGTGCTTAAACAAGAAATCAGATGGTATTACGAATGCCTTATAAATCAGACGTTGTTAAATATAGCCTGTAAAGGTTGACCGAAGTAAACTCTATTGAAAAGACAAATGATGTTAATAATCCCCTGCAGATCAGGCAGTAGTTTTTCTAATTCACTTCCTTTGATATAGCTTCACAATGAAGATTAGCACACATGCCAGCCTTCTGCTTTATTCTGTACTCTGATTGTGCTTTAACTCAATGCAAAATAAAGTTCAAACCCTCTGGTAAGACAAACATTGCCCTTTTAAGCTCATAGGCAGCCTCCTGAATAAAGTGGCAGCATTTGATGTGTATTTAACTAGAAAGTACTGGCTGTCAGTCAGCCCAGCACCAGTAACTGGCAGCAGCTGCTCTGTAAGATAAATTGAATGGATCATTAAAGTGTTTTTTTTTTCCCTATCTGCCAATTTGACATCTAGTTTCGAATGGGATCTAGTCAAGATGAAAGTTTAGTTTACCCTGACAAGATAGCTTTTTCTTCAGACTATTAACCTGATCAGTGACATGTGACAGATTGGGGCAGAATGCAAGAAGCTGAACCTTGTCTCCCACTCCCCCCTTAGGAATACTGGTGTAAAGTGCAGACTAATGATAGTCTGCTGTTAAAATGCTTTTTCATTCAACAAATTACATGTTCCCTATTAATTTTTGTTATGAGCTACAGGATATCTTCTCTGGAATATCATTCTTTTTGTAATACTTATATGTCTTTTGCTGTAGTCCAGCCCAAATAACAGGAAGCCTTTGGATATATTTTAACATATTTTATCAGCAGAACTGTGAATAATGAAAAATCCTTTATGTGAAGTGATGCATTTGGGTAGGAAGAACAAGGAGAGGCAATACAAAATACGGGGTATAATTTTAAAGGGTACAATCCTAAAGTTGTTGCAGGAGCAGAGGAACCTGGGGTATAAGTGTACATAATCTTTGAAGGTGGCAGGGCAGGTTGAGGGAGCGGTTAAAAAGGCATCTGGGATCCTGGGCTTTATAAAATAGAGACACAGAGTACAGAAGCAAGGAAGTTAAGGTGAACCTTTAGGAAGAATGATAACACTTTAGAGGGAGTGCAGAGAATATTTACAAGAATGTTTCCAGAGCTGAGGGACTTGAGTTACACCGATAGATTGGAGAAGCTGGGATAGTTCTCCTTGGAGAAGAGGAGGTTGAGAGGAGATTTGATTGTGATGTTCAAGATATTGAGGGGTCTGGACAGAATAGATGGAGAGAAACTGATCCCATTGATGGAAGGGTTGAGAATCAGAGGTGATTGGCAAAAAAGAAACGACATGAGGAGGAACCATTTTATGCAGCGAGCGGTTAAAACTTGAAATGCATTGCCTGAGAGTGTGTTGGAGGCAGAATTAACTATGACTTTCAAAAGGTAATAGGATAAATAGCTGAAGAAAAATTTGCAAGGCTATGGGAATGGATGGGAGAGTGGGAATGGATGGGAGAATGGGATTAGTTGAGTTGCTCTTGCAGAGAGCCAGAACAGACATGATGGACCAAAGGTCCTCCCTCTGTAATCATTGTGATTCTACAATGTTTGCTTACCAATCCTAAATATGGCTGAAAAGAGAGAAATGTTGAAGCTTTTTGTCTTGCACTCATCAGAACAGATACCTAAGAATACCAATTGTAAAGGGAACATAGTAGCATCGTGAAATAGCTAGCTTCTCCTGTTACAGTAGCAACACAAGTAGTATTCTCCACTAACAGGATGCTGTCATCTAGACAAAAAGACATTCTGCCTATCACACAAATGAGTAATGTGGTATTTGAATTTCAGTGCCAATGTGATGACAGGTATGTAGGCCATATGTCCCAGTGACTGGCAGCTTATATGTGTTGACCATACCAAACCAGCTTACAAAATTCAAAACACAGTGTTCAACGTTTGATGTTTTCCAGGTTTGGAAACATTTGTTAAACAAAGGGATGTACTCTACTTAGATTTCCAGAAGGCATTTGACAAAGTGCCACATCAAAGGTTATTATAGAAAATAAAAGCTCATGGTATAGGTGGTAACATATTGGTTTGGATAGAAGATTGGCTAGCTAACAGGAAACAGAGAGTTGGCATAAAGGGGTCTTTTTCTGGTTGGCAGGATGTGATGAGTGGTGTGCCACAGGGATCAATGCTGGGGCCTCAACCTTTTACAATTTATATAAATGACTTGGATGAAGCGACCGAAGGAGTGGTTGCTAAATTTACTGATGACACAAAGCTAGGTAGAAAAGTAAATTGTGAAAAGGATGTAAGGAAGCTACAAGGATAGAGTTAGGTTAAGTGAATGGGCAAAGATCTGGCAAATGGAGTATAATGTGGGCAAATGTGAAATCATTCATTTTGGCAGGAAGAATAGAAAAGAAGCTTATTATCTAAATGGTGAGAGATTGCAAAGCTCTGAGATTCAGAGGGATCTGGATGTCCTAGTGCATGAATCACAAAAGATTGGTATGTAGGTACAGCAGGTAATTAGGAAAGCTAATAGAATGTTATCATTTAATGTGAGGGGAATTTATTACAAAAGTAGAGAGGTTATGCTTCAGTTGTACAAGGCGTTGGTGAGACCATATCTGGAGTATTGTGTACAGCTCTGGTTTCCTTGTTTAAAGAAAAGATATAAATGTGTTAGAAGCAGTTCAGAAAGAGTTTATTAGACTAATACCAGGAATGGGTGGGTAGTCCTATGAGGAAAGGCTGGACAGGTTAGGCTTGTATCCACTGGAATTTAGAAGAGTAAGAGGCGACTTAATTGAAACCTTTAAGATCCTGAAGGGCCTTGACCTGAAGGGTGCAAGTGGAGAGGATGTTTCCTCTTGTGGGAGAATCTAGAACTAGGGGTCACTGTTTAAAAATATGGGTTCGCTCATTTAAGACAGAGACGAGGAGAAATTTTTTCTCTCAGAGGTTTGAGAGTCTTTAGTAAGTCTCTTCCTCAAAAGACGGTGGAAGCAGAGTCTTTGAATATTTTTAAGGCAGAGCTAGATAGATTCTTGATTAACAGGGAAGTAAAAGGTTATCGGGGATAGGCAAGAATGTGGGATTGAGGTTAAATTCAGATCAGTCATGGTCTTATTGAATGGTGAAGCAGGCTCAAGTGGCTGAGTGGCCTACTTCTGCTCCTAATTCATATGTTCATATGTTCGTATGTAATCCTTATTGTGCTAAGAATTACACTGACAACAATTTAAGAGTATCAGTCGAGTTCACAATGTGGCTTATTTACACGTGCTAGAAGCTACATCTGTTCATGCATAGAGCCCTGTCCTTTGCAGAGAGAAGGAACAAGTCCGCACATTGCACCATTTTCAACTAAACAGAAGCTTGTCAGATGGCAAATCCCTGGTTCATTCACCATGGCAATGCCTTGACCAAACAGAGTTGACCTGCCTGGTTTGAATTTAAACAAAACCATGATAGTTAACTGTTCCCTGATGCATTCTCTACGGCAATACCTCTACCGATCAGAGTCATCTTTCCAACCTATCAGCACTCTCTTCTCATGCAGTATAAATTGTTGTTCCCTTTACAATTAGTATTCTTGCATATCTGTCCTAATGAGTACAAGACGAAAAGCTATGACAACATGTCTCTTTTTTCAGAAATATTCAAGTTCGATTTTACCAAACCCTAAATATCTTATGTGTTTTCTCAGTGATGCACAAAGTTAGATTGTTTTGTTCTCAGCACTTATAAGAGCTTGCTGATGTATTCAAATTTTTACAGATCCTTTTGAGAGTAGGCTGAGTTCAATCAGGATTTGCCACCTCCCTGTGGGACTATCAATGGCTTGAAGAATGCTTGGAGCCAGAGGCCCCTCAGCTTCTACTGTAGAGTAGGTTTTGAGAAGCCTACTGATGAAAGTGCTTTTTACCGGTTATTTCTTGAGTTCTTTTACAAAACCACTCGCACTCTAGCTAGGTGTAAGGGCTATGTTATGTTCTGAGAGTATGAGTTCAAATCCCACAATGGCAGTTTGAGAATTTTGAATTTACTTTTTTTTAAAAATCTGGAAATGAAAAGCTGGTATCAGTAAACATGACCATGAATCAGTTGGATTGTCATCAAAACCCAACTGATGAGCAAGTGTGATTTAGGGAAGGAAATTTGCCGTCCTCACTCAGTCTGACACAAATGTGACTACAGTCCCACATCAATATAGTTAACCTTTAACTGCCCTGCAAGCCTCTCTGTTGTACCTACCTAACACCGAGACCTTCTCAAGGCAACTATGGCGGGGCTATAAATGCTGGCCTTATCAGCGATGCACATATACAAGATTGAGCAAGAATATGACGACCTATGAAGCACTGAATAACAGAGTCACAGAATTGTTGCAGAAAAGAAGGTGGCCATGTGGCCCATCATGTCTGCACCAGCTCTCCGGATGAGCAACTCACCTCGTGCTATACCCCGCCTTCTCCCCGTAACCCTGTACATTCTTCCTTTTCAGATAACAATCTAATTCTCTTTTGGATGCCTTGATTGAACCTGCCCCCGCCACACTCCCAGACAGTGCATTCCCCAGACCTTAACCACTCGCTGTGTGAAAATGATTTTCCCCATGTTGCCACTGCTTCTTTTGTCAATTACTTTAAATCTGTGCCCTCTCATATCTATCCTTTCATGAGCGGAATTGTTTTCCCCTTTCTACTTTGTCCAGACCCTTCATGATTTTGAATAACTCCATCAAATCTCCTCTCAACCTTCTCTTCTTCAAGGAAAAGAGTCCCAATTTCTCCAATCTATCTTCTTAACTGAACTTCCTCATCTCTGGAACCATTTTCATGAATCTTTTCCGCACTCTCTCCAACGCCTTAACATCCTTCTTGAAGTGTGGCACCCAGAACTGGACACAATACTCCAGTTGTGGCTGAACTGGTGTCTGATATGCCTTCAGCATAATCTCCTTGCTCTTAGTAATAAAGCCTAGGATACTGTATTCTTTATTAACCGCACTCTCAACCTGTCCTGCCACCTTCAATGAGTTATGCACTTAGAGTTGTACACTTTATTTTATTTTGCCTCTCCATGTTCTTCCTACCAAAACCAATCACTCCACATTTCTCCACGTTGAACTTCATCTGCTATCTGTCTACCCATTCCACCAACTTGTCTATGTCCTTTTGAAGTTCTGAACTATCCTCCTCACAGTTCACAATGCTTCCAAGTTTTGTGTCATCTGCAAATTTTGAAATTATGCCCTGTACACCAAGGTCTAGGTCATTTAATGCTGAAGAGAATGAATAGTGTTGATATAAATAGTCTAACTTAGATTTTGAGCAGTGAACTAGATAACATGATTAAAATGCTAATAAGCCCCAACTAAGTCCAGATATGAAAACAGAAAGGAGTAAAACTTCTTCTCACAATGTGTGTGGTACAAGCACCAGTAATCTTCTCCAGTGTTTATCCAACCAAGATCCCCTTGCCTGTTAACTTCTGGTTGGCATCCTGAGTTCAACCCTACATAAATTTCAACTCATCTGGAACTTCACTGTCCACATCTCACCCTATATTGAGTCATCCCTATCATGAATTTTCAGAGCGTGATGCACTATGACACACTAGATCATTTTCTGTCACCACTCTCTTCAGTTCTCTTCCCAGTAGAGTGCATGTACATTTAGTGTTAGAACGACCCACATACATAATTACACTTTTCGAAGTTAAGTATAATTAGCAAAGTTCTTGCAAAGAAACAGAGGCTGGACTGTTACGCAGAGGCTGTGGCCCCACCCCTGGCTGAAATATCAGGGATGAGCCTGCTTCCACGTGGCCAAGAAGCCCTGAGCTGATTTTACACCTGTTGGCCTGTTACTTGCCTCATGTTGTGGCTTGCACTACCATCGGGGAGGAAGTCCTGCCTCCGAGAGTTGCCAGTCAATCAGATGGCTGCAGCCAGTCCACCACAAGTATCATTGCTGGAGGCCAGACCCAGGTAAGTGGGATAGTTTTGACAGGGCCAATAAGGCAGGCCCTGGTGGTGGAGTGGGGGGTGGGTGGGAGACTGGGGGGCCATGATTGAGTAGCATGGCAATAGCGGGGATATAAGTGATGATGGGGAGTGCCATTGTACCATGGGGGTTGGGGGGGTGGGGGGGGGGGAGGTGTGGTGTGGGTGGGCAGGGCGGATGCTTCCATTGAGCACAGGGTGCTGGAATAGAAGGCACAACCCCCACCCCAACCCTTTGTCAGGCAGCCAGGATTTCTCTGGTGCCTTGTCACAAATTGGCACTTAAGAGCCTCAGCTGGCCCGAGGGTGGCTGGCTGCCCGCCCGAATCTATGCCACCACTGGTAAAATTCCAGCAGAGGTGGGTGGGCAATGGGCACAGCAACACCCTGCCATCCACCCGATTTTACACTCATCCCACCCATCAACCCACTCCTGGAATGAGATGGCATATAATTCCTGCAATAGTTTCCTAGTTTTTCCTGCATTTTCCACCAATCTCTCACCAGTGTTATAGCAAAAGATCAGTGGAACCCTTTTGGAGTGTCAGTCCCTCTAAGTCCAGAATCTCCATACAATGATATATTTTTGCACATCTGAAGCAGTCCATGTCCAAATGCAGCAAGACTTGGACAATATCCAGGCTTGGGCTGACAACTGTCAAGTGACATTCATGCCACAGAAGCGCAAGACAATGACCATCTCCAACAAGAGAGAATCTAATCATCATCCCTTGATATTCAATGGCATTACCATCGCTGAATCGCCCACAAGCAACATCCTGGGGATTATCATTGATCAGAAACTGAACTAGACTAGCCATATAACTACTGTGGCTACAAGAGCAGGTCAGAAGCTAGTAACTCACCTCCTGACTCCCCAAAGCCTATCCACCATCCACAAGGCACAAGTCAGGAGTGTGATGGAATACTCTCCCCTTCCCTGGATGAGTGCAGCTCCAGCAACACTCAAGAAGCTCAACACCATCTAAGACAAAGCAGCCCACTTGATTGGCATCCCATCCACAAGCATTCACTCCCTCCACCACCGATGCACAGTGGCAGCAGGAGTGTGTATCATCTACAAGATGCACTGCAGAAACTCACCAAGGCTCCTTAGACAGCACCTTGCAAACCCATGACTGCTACCATCTAGAAGGACAAGGGCAGCAGATAGATGGGAACACCACCACATGTAAGATCCCCTCCAAGCCACACACCATCCTGAACTGGAAATATATCTCCGTTCCTTCACTGTCGCTGGGTCAAAATCCTGGAACTCCCTCCCTAACAGCACTGTGGGTGTACCTACACCACATGGACTGCGGTTCAAGGCAGCTCACCACCGCCTTCTCAAGGGCAATTAGGAATGGGCAATAAACGCTGGCCTAGCCAGCAATGCCCAGATCCCATGAATGAATAATAATAAAGTTGGAACAGTAGCTTCGTAGTTATGTTGCTGGACTGGTAATGAGTTTCAATCCTCATCTGTGGAATTGAATCCCATAAAATAAAAAAAATGGAATTACAAACTTAGTCTCAGTAATGGTGACCAAGAAACTATCAGTTTGTAGTAAAAACTCATTTGCTTCACTCATAACCTTCCTAGCCAGCCTGGATTTACATGTGACTCCAAGTCCACAGCAATGTGGTTGACTCTTAACTGCCCTCTGAAATGGCAGATCAAACTGTTACAAAAAAAATCTAATTAGCCCTGTGAATGTGCCTACACAACATGAAGTGCAGCTGTATTCACCACCACCTGCTCAAGGACAATTAAGGATGAGCAATAAATGCCGGCCCTGCCAGTGATTCCCATATCCCATGAACAAATTAGGAAAAACAACCTTGCATATCAGTACTGACTGTACTTGAAACAAGTCACATTTTGTATTTGTGATTATTAAACATGTGGCATGTGAGAGGGCACAGCTGGTGATAAAGAGTGAACAGCAGGCCCAGATTGTTGTGGCAGCAATAATAAAAGGATCTAAATGAAAGGCCCTGATTTTTATTAGTCCTACATACTTTTAGATATCCTGGTCATGATTCTGGGCTCCAGAGAATATTCTATTCCTAGATGATTACACAATGCAGCTATATTAGGTCAGATTCTTATATTGTTCCATACATCGCAAGTCAATTGGCTTTATTTTTGGATTACAGTTCAAGCTCCCTAACACTTCTATTTGTTCAATTGCCCTGACAACTGCTTACAGGTCAAACAATTAACCTTGATGGCAGCAACTTAAATACTGAAATCTTCGCAGGATCTTTACCACATCTTTAGCCTATTGTAAATAGCATAAGTTGAAGAGACTCTCTTACAATTAAATAATATACAGATGCCAATGCATGTAACGTCTCACCATAACCCTCTGCTAGAAATTTCCTCATGAAATATGTAAAGCAAATACTCATAGAATACATTAGTTTGAACCCTTTCAGAACTCTAGCAACAACCAACAAATACAGAGAGATCCATACATCTTTCTCACTCTTGGTTTCTTTGAAGGTCAAAGAAACAATACTATTTTGACTTGACAATAATGCAGATAAGCTCAGTATCTCTCTGACATTAGGTTACTGTGTTATGATCAAGAGCTGATGAATTCAGATGAAAACATAAAATCATTGAAGCTGAACTTTCCAGGGCCTCGTCCCCACCAGCTGAATTGCAATGGAGTTTCTTTTATTGTTTTATGGGATGTGGGTGGTGCTGGAAAGGCCAGTATTTGTTGCCCATCCTTAATTACCCTTGAGAAGTTGGCTGTCAGCCACCTTCTTGAATTGCTGCAGTCAATCTGGTACAGGTACACACATGACGCTGCTGGGAAGGGAGTTCCAGGATTTTGATCCTATGACACTGAAAGTATGGTGATATAGTTTGAAGTAAGGATGACGTGTGGCTCGGAGGGGAACTTGCAGGTATTGCTATTCCCTTGCATCTGCTGCCCTTGTCCTTCTAGGTGGTAGAGGTTGCGTGTTTGGAAGGTACTGTCAAAGAAGCCTTGGTGAGAATCATGCACATTGCTGCCACTGCATCGGTGGTGGAGGGGGTGAATGTTGAAGTTGGTGAATGGTCAAGCAGGCTGCTTTGTCCTGGTTGGTGTTGAGCTTCTAGACTATTGTTGGAGCTGCACTCATCCAGACAAGTGGAGAGTATTCCATCACACTTCTAACTTTTGCCTTGTATACAGGTTTTAAGGAGTCAGGAGGTGATTTACTCTCTGCAGAATTCCCAGCCTCTGATGTGCCTCTTATAGCCACCATATTTTCATGACTGGTCCAGTTCAGTTTCTGGTCAATGGTAACCCCCAGGATGTTGATAGTGGGGGATTCAGCGATGGCAATGCCAATGAATGTCAAGGGGTGATGGTTAGATTCTCTCTTGTTGGAGATGGTCATTGCTTCCATTTGTGGGGAGCGAGTATTACTTGCCACTCGTCCTCCAAAGCCTGAATGTTGTCCAGGTCTTGCTGCATATAGGCATGGACTACTTCAGTATCTGAGGAGTCGCAAATGGTACTGAACATTGTGCAATCATCAGCGAAGATCCCCAATTCTGACCTAATGATGGAAGGAAGGTCATTGATGAAGCGGCTGAAGATGGTTGGCCTGAGGACACTACCCTGAGAAATTCCTGCAGTGATGTCATGGGTCTGAAATGATTAACTTCCAACAACCATTTTCCTTTGTGCTAGGTATGACTCCAACCAATGAAAGTTTTCCCCTGATCCCCATTGACTTTAATTTTGCCAGAGATCCTTGATGCCACACTCAGTCACATGGTGCCTTGATGTCAAAGGCAGTCACTTTCAGCTCCACCACCCCATGAACCCATGAACAAGAATGTTTCCACATCCCAGAGACCAGAGACAGGTTGAACAGCCCATGTATGTTGTCTGATTTCTATATTTACAGAAGAGGACCAGGTCAGTATACTAGACAGCCCAAGGAAACTAATATCAATTCAGGGCAGAGAGTCACCAAAATGAATATAAGCAAAGTAACAGCATTGTAGAAAATAATAGTTACAAATCCCCAGGACCAGATGGTTTCCATCCCAAGATTTTAAAGGAAGTACACTGCAGGAGTCAATGGCATTGTATTATCAAGGTTAATGTTATACAAGCGGAGAACATTGATTGATAAAGCACCTTAAGCACAAATAAGGAGATGTCTTCCCCACCAGGGGTTGTCACCCCCTTTGATTATTATTATTTGATCACTTATTCTTTTGAAAGAGTTAAGGATCTGTTAATTTGTTTGGTTAGTTAATTGGTTTTATAGTTATACTCAAAAGGAGACAGTCAGCCTAGTCACATAGATGGATATGAATGGGAAAAGGTCCTCCCAGATGGGACTTGTAAGGTCCCACTTGTGATACTAATGGCTCAGGGCTTAGAAGAACAATTTGGAGATCAAAATGCTGGAGTGGACTGACCCAGAGTGGGAAAAGTAATCCTGAAAATTTTCTTAGCTGTTGGCTACATATTCATGGGAATGTAGGTAGGTTGTTGTAAAAGTCGCACTTTTGCAGGTAGAAAAATTTCAGAAGTGTGTTTTCAGAACCACCTAAATAGATAAGCGATGTAGAATCATAGAATCATAGGAAGTTTACAGCACAGGAAGAGGCCACATGGCCCATCGTGTCCACGCCGGCCGAGAAAAGAGCCACCAGCTTAATCCCACTTTCCAGCATTTGGTCCGTAAACTGTGCAGGTTACGGCACTTGAGGTGCATATCCAGACGCCTTTTAAATGGTTTGAGGGTTTCTGCCTCTACTACGCTCCAGAGCCCCACAGCCCCCTGGGTGAAAATAATTTTCCTCATTTCCCTAGTAAACTTTCTACCAATCATTTAAATTTGTGCCCCTAGTCACTGACTTCTTCGCAAGAGTAAACAGGCCCTTCCCATCCACTCTATCCAGGGCCCTAATAATTTTATACATCTCAATCAAATCTCCCCTCAGCCTCCTCTGTTTCAAAGAGAACAACCCCAGTACATCTAATCTTTCCTCATAGCTGCAATTTTCCAGTCCTGGCATCGTAAATTTCCTCTGTACCTTCTCTAACAATTACACCCAGAACAGCACACAATACTCAAGTTGTAATCTAACTAATGTTTTATACAGCTCCAGCATAACCTCCCTGCTCTCATTATATTCTGTGCCTCAGGTGATAGATGAAAGGATTCCATATGCCTTCTTACCACCTTATCAACTTGTCCTGCTACCTTCAGGGATCTGTGGACATTCACTCCAGGTCCTTCACTTATTCTATGCCTCTCACCATCCTCCCATTTATTTTGTAATCCTTTCCTTTGTTTGACCTCCCCTAATGCATCACCTCACGCTTCTGTGGGCTGAATTCCATCTGCCATTTTTCTGCCCACCTGACCAGTCCATTGATATCTTCCTGCAGTCCTCAGCTATCCGCCTCACTATTAACCACAAAGCCAATTTTTGTGTTGTCTGTTAACGTCTTGATCATTCCCCCTAAATATCACCCAAACCATTAACATATAGCACAAAAAAGCAGGGGAGCTGGTACTTAGCCCTGCGGAACCCCACTGGAAACAACCTTCCAGTCACAAAAATATCCATCAACAATTACCCCTTGTGTCCTGCCACTGAGCCAATTTTGTATCCAGCTTGATACATTCACCTGGTTCCCATGGTCTTTTATTTTTTTAACCGGTCTGCCATGTGGGACCTTGTCAACAGCCTTGCTAAAACCTATGTAGATCACACCAACTGCACGACCCTCATCAATGCTCCTTGTTACTTCCTCAAAAAATTAAATCAATTTAGTCAGACTCAACATTCCCTTAACAAATCCACACTGACTGCCCTTGAATAATCCATGCCTTTCTCAGTGACAGTTTATTCTGACCCTCAAATTTGATTCCAATTATTTGCCACTACCAAGGTCAGATTGACTGGCCCGTAAATATTCAGTCTATCCCCTGCTCCCTTTGTAAACAAATATACAACATTAGCAGACCTTCATCCTCAGGCACCTCACCTGTATCCAGTGAGAATTGGAAAATGATGGTCAGATCCTCCGCAATTTCCTCCCTGGCTTCTTTTAACAGCCTGGGGTACATCTCAACCAGCCCTGGTTATTTATCCTCTTTCAAGGATGCTAATCCCCCTAATGTGTCCTCTCTCCCTATGTTTATCACTTCCAATGTTTCACACTCCTCCTCCTTAACTATAATGCTTGCATTGCCCCCCTCCTTTGTGAAGACAGATGCAAAGTATTCATTAAGAACCATACCCACACCCTCCACCTCCACACATAGGTTACCTTTTTTGGACTTATACAGGCCCTGCTCTTTCCTTAGCTACCCTCTTACTCTTAGAGTGGAATTGTCCCAGATTTGCACTAAGTGCAGTAGCAGGCGGGAAAAATGATGTTTTACCCGCTGGCCGCAATGGCGGTTTCTCATGCCGTATCGTCCCAATCCTGCCACATTAATTACACATTCCTGGGAAACACGCCGTTTCGATGGCGGGCAAGCTGTCATTTGTCCACCACGCCATCACCTTGTCACTTCCTCACGCCAGGCACTATAGTTAAGGTGCATCCATGCGCACACCTCTCAGTGCTTCCAGCCCAGGGCTGCTGCACGGAAGACATGGCCCCAAAAGGCAAGAAGACTGTAGCCCCCGATTCAAAGATGTGTGCCTCGAGTGCCTTTTGGACACGATGGAGGCCTACCAAGATGTCCTCTACCCCCATTCTGGTGCAGGAGGGGCAGCAACATCACCAATCCAGCATGGGGGAGCGGTGGCAACGGTGGTCAGCGCCAATGCCCTGCAAAAGAGGACAGCCACCCAGTGCCGAAAAGAGGTGAAGGATTCCCTCCGTTCCACAAGGGTAATCACTCTTCTCATCTCTCTCAACTCACATACCCAAAAACCCATCACACATCCACAGGGACCTCACTCACTGCCAGTTCTAAGGAATCTCTCACACACACCTTCATTGTCCTCACCCATCTGTTGGATCACTCACCACCCATACATACCAGGCATACTTATCATCTGGCCTGGCAGGCATCCCGCTTAATTCTCTCAATCTCTCATGCAGGACAAGCTGGCATACAACAAGAGGGAGAGGTTGCAGACTGGTGGAGGGATCCCTGAAATTAAGGTCCTCACGGACTTTAAAAACAGAGCCATCCAGCTGGCTGGCGAGGATCTGGATTGTTCTGGTGCTGATGGTGAGGTCAGTGGTGCTCAAGCACTTGAGGATTCAGGAGTGCAATATCCATTAGACAACCGCGCTGAGTGATGTGTCCTCTTTCACAGGCCACTGCCATGCACTAATTATCTCTCCTTGCTTTTGCAGGTAATTCTGGGAAATAGTGAGGGGGGCCATGTCCCAGGTCCTCAACTCAAGCTCTGAAGAAACCTCTGAAGAGGAATGTGAAGGCACCTTCATTGAATGCTCACCCACACCCTCCACCAGTGCAGAAACACACACCTCAGTGGGATCTAGCTTTAGAGTGGCCTTGAGGTCACAATCTGATAAGAACATCACACTGTCTGACCCACAGGAGGCGGTGACAGGGACTTTCCAGGTCCCCGGCACTCGGAGGACTGCTGGAGGCCTAGTCAGATGACAAGTCTCTGGAATCGGTCATACCTCAGTTGCTACAACTGCAAAGGCAAGCTCAGGAACATCAGGAAGGGATGTCCGCTGCACTCCTCAGATTGCAAGGCATGATGGAGGAGTCTGTCCACCTTCAGGCTGAGGTGATATCGCCGGCATACCAACTCACTGAGGTCAATACTGGTAGGATGGCGGCCGCCATGGAAACTTTGGTCCAAGATGTCGCTCCTGCACTGCTGCACAGAATGAAATCCATCGCTGATGCCATAGTTGGCCTTCCATAGTGTCGACATGAAAGAGGTGTGGGGCAGCTCAATGTCACTGCAACTACCCCTTCTCCTCAGAGAGTCAGCCAGGGGCCCTCAGGCACCCAAAGGGAGGAGTATCAGAAGGTGCACAACCCGGGGCCATCCACCCAAATGACTCCAGCCCATCCAAATCCCCTTTTCCTGTGATCCTAGCAGCTTCAGCTCCACAGGTCAAGGAGGGTGCCACTGCCACACAGCAGGATCCCGAAAGCAGGCCGGGGCCCCCCCAGGTATCGGCCTTCGAGAGGACGCCCCCCCCCAAGGTCATCACAGACAGTGCGTCACTGTCAGCAGGCTGCCTGCACCACTATTGTGGATGTCCGGAAAGCACCAAGACAGGGTTAGGAAAGTTAAGAAGATGTAATTGCACAATCTGGCATGAATATTAATCACTTTACATAATGTTCACTACTGTAAATAAACCCTCAAGAATGTCTCCCTGCTTATGGCTCCTTGTTCTGATGAGCAGTTTTCATGTCACTCAGATTTGAAACCTTGGTTCCTGCACAAGGTAAAGGCAGGTGTGTTAGTCCAGGGCCTTTTCCCTGTGTTTTGTATAGCCTTCAGACCAAAGTTATCATTTGACTTCACACTCACTGGACACGTTACTGATGCCTGCACCTCGATGGTGTTTGTCATTGCTGCCAGAACGTCATGGGCAGGCGTCACAGAGTTCTGTCATTCTCTCTGTGTGCTCTCAGCAACTTTGAGGTGGGGCTGGCCCCATCTCATCAGCACAAGTGAGCTGCCCTCAGCCAGACAGGTGTCAAACATTCACAAAGGCAATGCGAAGATCTATGGCATATCCACACTGCATGTTGTCATCATCCTACTGGGATTGAGAGATTATTAGGGCCTCCACTGTGTCCCCATTAGAGCAGCCTTACCACAGAGGGTATGTGTGCTGCCATCAGCCAGGCTAGAGTCAAATGTCCACAGATGCAAAGTGAGGATCTACGGTGTCTCCTCACTGCTTGTCATCACCCGCCACACATCTAGCAGCTATGAGGGCCTCCAAAGTGTGCCTGCCTCACCTGGCCAGTGTGATGGCCTCATCACCTTCAAGGACCTTCTCACCCTCATCCCCATCGATGTCCTCCTCATTGGAGGAGACCTCCAGCTCCTCCTTCTCTTCTGCAGTTAGCTCTTCTCCCTGTTGCAGCTCCAGGTTGTAAAGGGCACAGCAGGTGACCACAATGCGTGACACCCTCTGTGGACTGTATTGCAGGGCTCCACCAGACCGGTCCAGGCACCGGAACCTAATTTTCAGCATCCCAATGGTTTACGCCACCAAGGTACGAACAGCTGCATGCGCCTCGTTATACCTTCACTCTGCTGCAGTCTGAGGCAGCCAAACAGATGTCATCAGCCATGCCCTCTGTGGGTAGCCCTCGCCCCCAAGGAGCCAGCCCTGCAGCTTCTGTGGACCCTGGAAGATGGCAGGGATCTGTCACTCAATGAGAACGTAAGAGTTGTCGACACTCCCTGGAAACCGAGCGCAGACCTGTAGGATGTGTTTGTAATTGTTGCACATCAGTTGCACATTCAGTGAATGGAATACCTTGCAGTTGACAAAGTTGACTAGTTGTCACAACAGAGATCCGAACACTGCATGAGTGCAGTCGATGGTACCCCGCACCTGTGGGAAACCTGAGATCTAGGCAAATCAATTTATCTTGCATCCTGGCTGTCCTGGTCCCAGGCGAAATGCACAAAGTTGTGTGCCCTCGCAAAGATGGCATCCATGACTTCATGGATGCATTTGTGGGTGGAGGCCTGTGACATCCCACAGAGGTCACCTGTGGAGCTCTGAAAGGAGCCACTGGTGTAAAAGATGAGCACCACGGTCATGGCAGTGGATGCCCTCCATGTCCCCCGGCACCAAATCCTGCAGCAGATCACAGATGTGACCGACCAGTTCCCGGTCATCTGCAGGAATGAAAGGCAGTGTCTATGGACTCTGGATCGAGCCAGGCGCCGATCAGCAACAGCTCGCTGTGGCTCTTCAGCAAAGTGTGTGGGAGCCCCAACCGCCCCTTCTTCTTGAACGTGCTGCTCCTACCTCTGCACAGCCAGGCGCCTCTGTCGCTCTCTTTTCTGTTGTCTCCCCTCTCTGTACGCCACAAGGCATACAGCAATTCACCAGGCCCCATGCTTATGGGGCAGAGTTTAATGAGTCGGCGAGTGGGGGGCGGGGCCCACTCGCTGATGCGTAAAATGACGCACGGTGACGTCGGGGGGAACTCTTGACGTCACTGCACCTGATTTAAATTTTCAGGAAGGTGGGAGCACAGCCAAATCAGCTGCGCGCCCGCCGACCTGACAATGGCCAATTGAAGCCATTGACAGGATCAACTATGTAATTAAAGGGCCTGCCCGTCCAACCTGAAGGTTGGTGGGCAGACCAGGAGCCCCAGCGGGAACTAGAAGAAACAGGAATCTCATCCACGGGCGGGATGAAGTTTCATGTCGGCTTTAAAATATTTTAATAAAGATTTTGTAAAAACTATGGACATGTCCCAACTCATGTGACATTGTCACATGAGGGGACATGTCAGGGAAATTAGATTTTTCTATTTTTAGGTTTTTTACATGTACAGCTGATCTCCCTGAGGCAGCACTTAGCCTCAGGGAGATGAGTGCGCTCTTCCGTGCGCATGCGCGAAAGAGCGCACTCTCGATTTTGGGATTCCAACTCCCCTACCCACACTGGAAGAGCATAGCCCGCCCATCAACCTCCCCCCCCAACGGGTAGAAAATTCAGCCCATGATGTACTCCCCCTGCAGGATGAAAGAGAGAGAGATTCATGTGGGTTAGCTTGGGTGTTCTATGAACTTATCTTGGTTAAGTCTGAAGGTCCCTTAACGCATCCTGGAGAGTGCTGGCCACCACTTGGATGGCCTGAGATTAGCACACTGCATGGCTGCCCGAAACCCCACCAACCTCCATCCCAATCCACCTGACCAATTGTTAGCAGCTTCGCCCACTGGACTGCATGCTGTGCTCTCAGCTCAGGCACAGGCATTGTCCTCACCCGCACGTAAGGCTGCCCTATTAGCTTGAACCATGGGCAAGACTGGTTCAAACTTATAATGACTTTGCAAGGGGTTGTGAGCACCTCCACCAGTGACTACTCCATGGCTAGCTTTAACAAGGAGATTGTACAACGTGCACAATCGTCCAATTGTTCTACAGTCCACTAAAACTAGTTTGCTGTCTGTGCCCAAGGGGTCAAAAGCTCTGGAGCACTTGGTGGCACTTACATACCTCTATGTTCTTGAGTGGGCAGATAAGTTAGAGAGCTGAATCCACACATGTCAATGTGGCTGTGTCTGAAATATCTCAGCTGCAGAGGAATGGTCACTTTATACAAGGTTTCCATAATCCGTGGCTGCTTCCCTTCCCCCCACCCTGCATGTGCTTGTGCACTACCTTCAACCGCAGGGCAGCCCTTGCAACCCCCAACGCACCTCAACAGCAGTGCGGCCTTCCCCCCACCCCAGCTCCAAGTCACCTCACCCACAGTGCAGTCCTTGCTGCCCCCAAATTGCATCAACTTTTATGTCCAACTGGCAACCCTCACGAGCCATCTGTAACGTTACTGTGCCCTCACCTCTGAGTTCCCTTCAAAGTGCAGCCCACCAAGTGCCCAGCTTATGTATGCTGTTGTGAAACACATTGGTGTGCAATCATGCCGACGTGTGTGGATGATCGAGCATGGGGGGATGATTCCGGTGGGCTGGCCTTATAATGATATGCAGTGAGGTTCCCGATATCCAATGGCAGAAAACGCAGCTCACCATTGATGGGCAGAGCGGACGATTGCAAACTAGTTTCTCACCGTTGTGAAACCGATTTTTGGCCTCCGTGTCTTATGCCCAAACATGCCCAATGCCAGCAGGCTTGGAAAATTCCGCCCTTAATGTATTGATAAAATATCTTTTGGTTCTTGATTTTACTTACCAATATTCTTTCATATTCTCTATTTGCTTCCCTAATTTCCCTTTTGATTTCACCCATCCACTTTTTATACTCCTGGTAAGAGGAGAAATCAGGGCTTTTCTAAATTAAACCCCGTCCTGTCCATAACAGTTGGAACTATGATGAAACATGCTACAGTCAAAGATGTTTTAAGGGAAAATAAAACATTAAAAAAGATTAGATGTGGAGAAATGTGTACTGAAGTTCCCTGCCTTGAGGGACCTAAAGGACATGAAAGTAATTATTTTTAGTAATGCTCCTTGTGCTTCTCATGGATGGATATTCGAGTACAGCTAATTTTATAATATTCTTGGTGGATAAAAATGGAAAATGGAAAATCTTGGACCTGGGCAATTTAAAAAAAAATATTGGTTAAAAGTACTTCAGCTGCGTGAACACTGGCTCTTGTACAAGCAATAGATATAGGGTTTTACTCGTCAAATATTTTATGCAAAATTCTATACAAGGGGCATTCTGAGAATAGTTTGATCATTCAATGTTACAGAGATAGTCATTCCCTGTGGGATAATGTACATTCAACAAGAACTGACCAAAAAAAGGTTAAAGATTGACCTTGCTAATATAAAACAATTGCCAGAAAGAAAATAAATCTCCAAGATCAAATGGGTTGATGTAAGCCATCACTTGTTGGATTGCTTTGCAAAAAGGAATACTTCGGCAAAGAGACTTTTGGAAGTCTAGAAGAGGGACATCTGGTATACTGAATATGGCAAACCATTTTTCCTCTTACGTTTTTTTTATTTGTTTTGAAATATTGTTTGTTATAAAACTTTTATTTGAAGAACAGAGGGAATCTGTTAATGGTATGTTAATTGTGTTTATAGTATTAAGGTTAAGAATATACAGGTGGAGGGCATTGATGATAAAGTACTTTGAGCACATGTAAAGAGACTTCTACACCAATCATAGCTCAGTGGGTAGCACTCTTGCCTCTGAATCACAAGGTGCTGGATTCAAATCTTATCCAGGGCTTGAGTGCAAAAATTGGGGCTAACTTTCCAGTGCAGTATGAGAGAGTGCTAAACTGTTGGAGATGCCATTTTTCAGATGAGATGTTAACCTGAGGTCCCCATCTGTCTGCTTAGGTGGATGTAAAAAAATACATAACAGCTTTTCAAAGAAGAGCGGTGAAGTTATCCCTGGTGTCTTGGCCAATATTTATTTAATCTAAATTAGGTAAGTTTCCTTTAAAGTTAGGATTTTCTTACAGTGTCCCTTTATGGGGTATTTCATTAGTTAATTAATTTATTTGTTTATTTTATTTACTCGAGAGAGACTTCTGGGGAATTAGGGCCAGGATTTTCACTCCAAGGTCAGATGCACAGAGTCGGGACATTTCCTGGATCTGCGAAGCCAACCTGGGACAAAATGGGAGTGGAGGGTTCTGGGTTAGAACTCGGGCCAGCTGCCCCCAGAACAGGTACAGGGGTGGGCTGGGAAGGCCTGCCTCTGTGCACTGGCACTGTTTGAAAAGTTGAAAAAGATCAATAAAACAAAAAGCATCCCTCCAGCACCTCATCCCTCACCCCCTCACACACTCCACATGCCCCATCCATGCCACTGCATGTCCCCCACCAATCCCAGGACCTCTATACCCACAATGCCAATGTATGCCCCTGTACCCACCCCATACCCTTCTATTCCCCTCTACCTATTCACCATGGTCATTTGTATCCCCAGTGCCAATGCATGCTCCGCCAAACTAATCCCCATGGCTCTTTAAAGCCACTAAACCAACTTAATGCCAACTCATGCCAACTGATATCCCCTACCCACAATGCATTGTCCTTACTCCTTCCATGCCAACTCACCTAATACCCACCATGGGCAGACCTCCGAAGCCATGCTGACATAATATAGTGTCTATTAATGACATCACTATTTAAAAAACAACACTCATTGATTAAAAAAAACATTCAATACATTGAAATTCCTTTAACTATTCTCTTGTGAAAACATTTCACTGAAGTACTTAATCCCTTCCCTTATGAAAACAAACATTTCACTTAGGTACTTAATCTCTTATGAAAACAAGCATCTGTATTCTATAGCCACTTGGAGCTGTCAATCAAACTGCTCACTTAACAGACACCCCACTGTGATAATGTTAGGTTGTAAAATAGTCATGCAGCACAAATTATATAATGAGAGCCCTCAGGCTTGTGCCAACAGGGAGTGAAATAGCCAGCACTGATTTCTTTTCAACTCCACACATTTTTTTTTTAAATTTAAGGCCCAACAGAGTTAAATCCCTTGGCAGCTTTGACAATTCCAATGAATTGTGAGAGTTTGTTGATAGCTTTGTCATTCTTTGACCTCTTGACAGGTCCAATGTGTTTATGCAGTTTTACACACATTTATGTCTAATTTTAACAATCCCAAAAGGGCACCTTACTCCTCCCACAGCTGTCCTGGGACCATATCCAAAGGGGTACCTTACCGCTCCAAAAGGGTACCCTGGCTATCCAAACAAATCCACAAGGTTCAGACCTGCTCCTACCAGGTGTAATCTGCACACTTCAAGTTTCAGATACCAACCTCACCAAAATCACACAAGTGGAGGCAGCTGCTGATTTATAGGGGCAGCTGCCTCCAGGATCCACGGATATGCAAATTTAAACCTGCCCTCATTCTCCCACTGTGAAAATGACAGATGGGGTTCTGGGGTGAGATTTCAGGATTCAGGCCTCTGCCGGCATTTCCAAACAAATGGAGAGCCTCTCCATCTTCACGCCAATTCAGGCCTAGGTGTTGGTTAGGGGGGAAGCAGATATTTGTAATGTTGCATTCTGTAATAAATCTAGTCTTACATAAAAGGTTGACTTCCGGTTTCCTACTTCACCAACTGGATGAATTAATCAGTATGAATGAATTAATGGTAGATGTCCTAACTAGAATTTTCCAGTTCCCTCAATTTGGAAACCATTGCTTTAGATCAGAAAATTTTGCATGTCATTCCACTATTTAAAAAAAGTTTAGAAAGGAAACCAGGGATTTATAGACCAATTAGCCTTATATCAGTTGTTGGGAAATTACTACAGCCTAAAAATAAGAGTGGGGTGGCTCTACACCTTAATTTTTCAGCAGATCAGGGAGAGCATGGATTTGTAAAAGTTAGGTCATACCTGACAAACATGACTGAATTTTTTGAAAAGCTGACTGAAGTGTTGGACAGGGGAATTTTATAGATATTATTTATATGGGCTTCCAGAAGACATTTGATCATGTCTCCCCATAAGAGACAAATGTTTTAACTAAAGCTGAAGTTCATGGAATGGAAGAAAAATTATTGACCTAGTTAGGAAATTGGCTGAGTGACAGGAGACAGAGCAGACAAAATGGGCAGGTACTCTAATTGGCAGGAATTAACCAGTGGTGCCCTGCAAGGATTTGTGTTGGGATCACAGCTATTCACCATATTTATTAAGGACTCAGATGTTGGGATAGAAAGTCACATGTCCAAGTTCGTCAGTGAGAGAATGGAGATTTTAAACACTGTAGATAGAAGCATAAAAATACAAAGAGATATAAATAGATTGAGCAATGGGCAAAACTGTGGCAAATGTACGATCATCTATTTTGGACATTAAAAGGACAGAACAGGGCTTACATATGTTGAAAAGCTAAAAACAGTGAAGGTTCAAAGAAACTTGGTAGGTACAAAGGATAACCAAATGACTAATAGAAACCTGGCCTTTATATCTAGAGGACTAGAATGCAAGGGTTAAAGGATGTGTTACAACTGTATAAAGATCTTGTTAGACGACATAAATACAAAAAAACTGCGGATGCTGGAAATCCAAAACAAAAACAGAATTACCTGGATAAACTCAGCAGGTCTGGCAGCATCGGCGGAGAAGAAAAGAGTTGACGTTTCGAGTCCTCATGACCCTTCGACAGAACATAAGTTCTGTCGAAGGGTCATGAGGACTCGAAACGTCAACTCTTTTCTTCTCCGCCGATGCTGCCAGACCTGCTGAGTTTTTCCAGTTAATTCTGTTTTTGTCTTGTTAGATGACACCTGGGAGTACTGTGAGCAGTTCTGGGCTCCAAGCTTTAGGAAGGATATATTGGTCTTGAAGGGAGTGTAGCAAAGATTTACCAGAATGATATCTCCAAAAATGAAATTATGAAGAGACGTTACACAAACTAGGATTGTATTCCCTGGAATTTAGAAGGGTGAAGGCTGATTTTATGAATGCTTTTAAAATATTAAGGGAAACTGGTAAGGTAGATGGAGAGAAACTATTTCCGCTGGTTGCAGAGTCTAGGACCAGGGGGAATGGTCTAAAAATTAGACCTGGCTTTTTAGGAGAGAAGTTAGTAAGCAATTCTATGTGCAATAAATGATAGAAAGAGGAAGCCTGGATCAAGTTTGAACAGTACCAAACTGCGGTCAACAGGGAGATTCGATGTGCCATGGGAATTTGAGTTGGCCAGGACAGAAAACTCAAATTTTTGGTGCTACATAAAAAGAGAGGATAACACTGGAATACAAATACTGCATGCAGGGGATAAGTTACTACTGGATGACAAGGCAAAAGCAGAAGCTCTAAGCTCACAGCTCCAGATTTCAATCAAGGAAGGAATCAAAGTGCCTGAGTACGAATCTGTAGTACAAGGGCAGCCTTACAAGAACATGACTGATGATATAATTACAACCAAAGGTGCTGAGAAACTCCTCCTTAACAATGATCCTGATGATAGTGGTTCTGATGACATCCCAAACCATGCACCGATGTTACAGTACCTTTTTCAATACCCATAAACACAGCAGAACTACCTATTGGTTAGCTGTGAGCTAGTATCTCTCCAATTTACAAAAAAGGACCCTCTACTGATCCAGAAAACTACCATCCTTTTTCGCTTACCAGCGTTTGCTCTAAGTTGCTAAAACCACATTATTGATAATCATCTAATGAGACAGTTTGAGGGGCAGAATATCCTTGAGACAAACAGCATGCCTTCAGTAATGCCAGATCAAAGGGATCACAACTCATTCTTGCCATTCATGATCTGACTTATAACCTGGACAATCACATCACCACAGATCCAGATGTTTTAGGGCAGAATTTTTCATATGGTGGGCGGGCTGGGTGGGAGCAAGTGCAGAGCCGAACACCGCCTGCAATGTAGGCCCACCCAGTGTAAGACGCGACTGTTAGTGCTCAGTGCCACCTATGTGGGTGGGGGGGCAAGAGGGAGAGTCGGGGCCAGCGCTCTTTCACGCATGCGTGCAAAAGAGCGCTTCAATCTCCATGAGGAACGGAGATTGAATTGATATTAAAACTATTAAAGAAATGGTTTAGAAATTTATTTAAACATGTCCCCTCATGTGACTGTGTCACATGAATTTGGACATGTTTTTATATTTATGAACATTTTTTTATTTATTTAATAAAAGCTTTAGGAAGCCTCAACCCCCTCGTGGATGAGGTTTCCTAAAAATCGCAAAGGCCACTTGGCCTTTTCGCCTGCCTGCCAACCTTAAAGCGGATGCCTTCTCCTCCCTCCCAGAAACATGATAGGGTCCCCCTTGTCCTCACTTATCACCCCACCAGCCTCCGCATTCAAAGTATCATCCTCCGCCATTTCCGCCAACTCCAGCATGATGCCGCCACCAAACACATCTTCCCTCCACCCCCCCCCCCCCCCCCCCCCGGCATCATTCCATAGGGATCGTTCTCTCTGTGACACCCTGGTCCACTCCTCCATCACCCCCTACTCCTCAACCCCCCTCCCATGGCACTTTCCCATGCGACCGTAAAAGATGCAACACCTGCCCCTTTACTTCCCCCCTCCTCACCGTCCAAGGGCCCAAACACTCCTTTCAAGTGAAGCAGCTTTTCACTTGCACTTCCCTCAACTTAGTCTATTGCATTCGTTGCTCCCAATGCGGTCTCCTCTACATTGGAGAGACCAAACCCAGACTGGGTGATCACTTTACAGAACACCTTCGGTCTGTCCGCAAGCATTACCCAGACCTCCCTGTCACTTGCCATTTCAACACTCCACCCTGCTCTCTTGCCCACATGTCTGTCCTTGGCTTGCTGCATTGTTCCAGTGAAGCTCAACACAAACTGGAGGAACAGAACCTCATCTTCCGACTAGGCACTCTACAGCCTTCTGGACTGAATATTGAGTTCAACAATTTTAGATCTTGAACTCTCTCCTCCATCCCCACCCGCTTTTCATTTCTTCCCCCTCTTTTATGTTTTTTCCAATAATTTATATAGATTTGTGTTTTCCCACCTATTTCCATTATTTTTAAATGTATTTCCACCCATTGTTTATTTCTACCTTTTAGTATTCCCTCACCCCCACTAGAGCTATCTGTACCTCTTCGTTCTTTTGTCTGTGACATCTTTTGGTTATCTCCACCTATTACTGGCTGCTTGTCCCAACAAACACCTCCCCCCCACCTTAAACCAGCTTATATTTCACCCCTTTCCTATTTTTACTTAGTTCTGTTGAAGGGTCATGAGGACTCGAAATGTCAACTGTGCTCTCCTCTGCCGACGCTGCCAGACCTGCTGAGTTTTTCCAGGTAATTCTGTTTCTGTTTTTGTTTTGGATTTCCAGCATCCGCAGTCTTTAGCTTTTATCTGTTGTACCAAACATCCTTGAGAAAGTTCAATGTCAGGCAGCTTGTTTTGTTACAAACGATTATTCGCAAGATACCAGTGTCTTCCAGTTGGTAGTGTTGCTAGGCTAGCACAGTCTCCAGAACTGAAGAAAGGCCCACAGTTGACATGCCTCACTTGACTGGTTTTTGAGCAAGGTCCCCAAATTTGTTAGCTTCCCAAATGAGACTCCAATTTTGTTATGCTCCCAGATGGGAAGAAATGAACTGACTCCCCTTCTTTATTCAACCCCCTCGGCTGGACGCAATAGGTTTATTTTTTAAAGGATCCCTTCCCCAGAGGATAACCTTTCCCAGTTCAAATGTGTTTTTTTTTCAAGGAGCCAATTTAACCAGACTTTGAGTCAAAGAAAGAATAAATTTATTAGTTACTAAAATCCGAGAAAAAGTAATAAAAGCTCAACACACGTACATGTAGATTAGCAATGAGAAGTTAAGAGTCCAAATAAAAGTTTAAAAATATACAAATCAATTTTTGCTTGTCCATGGGGTGTCGATGGTGGTGCATTACAGCCCTTAGGTTGGGTGATTCCAGTAGAGCTGACTTTGGCAGTTTCACAGTTAGTTTGGAGACACTTGGTTCTGCAGGGTTACTGGAAGGCTGCCCTATTTCCTTTAGATTGTGGCTTCTGCTGAACTTTGCCTCCAGCAATACAGGGAGAGAGAGATCTTTCACCTGCAAGCTGCAGGGAAGGTGTGGGGTGGGGTGACCGATTGTTCTTCTGCTTGCTGTCACACACAGTTATACACCAGCACACCAGCTTTTTAATTGACTTTTCCCTGTGTATTCTGGAAGGAAAAAAAAACTAGGACTTGCACCCTGAGTCCATGTTCTTTTCACTTCAGACCATTCACACATTCTGAGATATAAATCAACAGGTGATGGATTTTGGATGTCTGCTAAAGCATGCAAATCAGTCTTTTGTCTGCACAACCACAGGAGATTACAGTTCAGTCTTTTGCAACTTTCCTATCTCCCTTTCAAGTATCTCTCTTTGAAGAAGGCTATGACACTTTTTCAGGTGCAACATTCCATGTTCGCTCAGGACAGGTCTGTCAGTATAATCCACATAGGGATTTTCCAGAAAGAGTGCCCTTTACATTAGCAGCAATCTTTTGCCCAGTGTTTTTACTTGTATTTCTTTTTAAAAAGACACAGGTCTTCCTTAAAAAGTTCAAATTGCCTGTAGGTAATTGGTACCATTAGTGCGCTGTCATAACACTCTATAACATGTTGAGTGGACAATTAAATACTTCTAAGCAGCACATCTAGCCCAAAAGTGACTGGGCTTGAAGAGCTCATAATCAACAGCACCAACTGTATGTATCCCAATGTGCTTCCATTGCTAACTCCTTTTTCCAAAAATACTCACTCACTTTTCCAGAACCGCTTCATCCACTTCAAGGGCTCAGGGAGTTGGAACCTATCCAACAGGCAATAGGCACTAGGCAGGGTACATGCCAGTCCACCACAGGGCACACACTCACACGCACACACACACACACACACACACACGCACACACATAGAAACATAGAAATTAGGAGCAGGAGTAGGCCATTCAGCCCTTCGAGCCTGTTCCACCATTCACTATGACCGTGGCTGATCATCCAACTCAATAGCCTGCTCCCGCTTTCTCCCCATATCCTTTGATCCCTTTCATCCCAAGAGTTATATCTAACTCTTCGAAAACATACAATGTTTTGGTCTCAAGTACTTTCTGTGGTAACAAATTCCACAGGCTCACCACTTTCTGGGTGATGAAATTTCTCCTCATCTTGGTCCATACTGGGGGAAATTTACCACAGCCAATCCACCTAACCAGCAGGTCTTTGGATGTTGGAAGGAAACCAAAGTACCTGACGGAAACCCACACAGACACGGGGAGAACCTGCAAACTCCTCCCAAGGTACTGGTTTAAGGAAAACCTGTTGAACTTTTTAAATTAATTAATGTGACCATCAACTGCACTCATTGAGCACCTTTTGTGCAAATTCCCTACTGGAATACTACGGAGGGAGAATTTACCAAGTGTAAAAACTTGGAACTCTCCCATAAATGGCAATTGATGCTACTGTTAAGTTTAAGTTTGAGATTGATTATTTTTTGTCAATCAAAGGTATTAAGGGGTATGGGGCAAAGGCAAAGGATATGGATTTAAGTCACAGGTCAGTCATGATCTCATTGATTGGTGGAACAAGCTCAAGGGGCTAAATAGGACTCTGGTTTCTATGCTTCTAATGAACCAATGAGTTTGAGTAGAGGAAGCAAAAGAAACGCATAAATGCTCCACCCCTTTATTCCATTCATTAGTGAATAACTTCAGTGACTGGGATTTTGTGGCCCCGGTGCAGCAGATTCCGCCCATGGCAGATGGGACAAGCCACTCAAAAGCCCGTTCATTTTGGTGGGACAGGAAAATCCCACTGGCAGGTGGGGCTGGAAAATCCCAGCCAGTGAAACCATTTTTTGAAGAATTGATAGTAACTGAATTATATTATTCATAAAGAATAGCAAAAAAAAATGCAAAGCACAAAGTCAATGTTTTGTTCTGAAATAACCTTTTTGACAAAAACAATACCAACAGGCCTCAAAAATCCATGGGTCATGCCCTGAAAGGTTACATTGGCTATTCACCTGCCCGTGGCGTCCAGCGCTGACCCTGCCAGAAGTCAGGCAGGAGGGCAGATCATTTACCTTGGGCAGTTTTATGGCTTGGGTCTATGAGTTCACTGGTCGAGAAAACTTAAATTGCAGGCCTTCATATATGCTCGTTAGCTGATGCTTGCAATCAATAACGGAGATACCGACGTAAGAACAAATTATGATTGTTTATTGCAACAGAAGGCAAAGCATTAAATCCTTGCATGCTCCCACAAACACCTCCATCTCTAGACTACCTATTAGCCAGTAGCCCGTGCTGAATAGTGATGAGTCAGCACTGTCACATAGTTAGTCCATTTGCATTCTCTTAAAGGTACATGGTACTCCACTTTACCACAGGCAGACAGCTGCCACACCTCTGACATCCGCCTAACTGATGCAAAGGGAAAATCTGACACCTGCCAGCACTGGAGGAAGATGCAGGGTACTGAGGGGAATGCCTGACTAAACCACCCACCACCCCCCCCCACCACCCCACCACCAGATCTTGTACAGCCACTGTCTAAGGGACTTAACAATAAATTAGCAGTCTAGGCAGCGTGCCAACTTTGACTGCCGCTATATACGTGGTGGCTACAATGTAGACTTTTGGCATAAAAGACATTATTATTATAAAAACAACAATAGAATATCAAGTTTATTCCAGAAGAAGCTCTTTACAATGCCCTACTGATGATTAAATTAAATATTCCTTTGCTCACCATTCATCTACTATTCCACATACAGAGAGGGCATTCATAACATAAATGGAGTGTGGCAAGGATCCAGCAATCTGAGGAACCTCAGATCACAGAGCTCACTGATATTACAGGCATGAATGAATTATGTGGCCCAGTAGTCTGACTGGTAATTGTTTATTGAAGGACATTGATTTCTAGTTGCCCTTTTTTGAAAAGTTCCCATCATAAATATTTGTGGCCAGTTTGAAAGTGCCTTGTAAAATTACAATGCGCTATTTATCCAAGGTCTCCTCAGTCTGGAGGAGGGATGGAATGTGAGGGGTGTGGTGGTGGTGGGGTGGGGGGCATTGCTGGGACTAGATAACGTGATCAGATGCAATGCTTGGCAGCTGGCACAGTATGAGATGGTCGTGTAGAGTGGTTCCCGCTGTGACAAGTTCAAGCCGTAAATCACTACATGGAAACACCGATTCATGCGGTGTGAAGGAAAATAAACAAGAGTGCAATCCTGCTAATCCCAATGAAGAAATAAATGTCAATACTATGGAGCTCACTTAAACAAGAGACGTTCACGGTTCCCTTATGACAACCAAACAGCCACATAGGATTCTCACTAACTCAGGCTCCATTTTCCCATTTTCCTTTCTTTTTTTTTCACAGTTGTGTAAATTGTCATCACACATAATGGTTTGGAGGATTGACTGAACCCAATAGTGTAAGTGGAGCTCAGTTAACATCAAAATAATACTGGTATAAACCCAGGATAATTCAGCTACAGCTGTGTGTACATTATTTCAGTTCTGTCACATCACAGAGCTCAGACCTGCCTCCAATTATGTTGTCACTCTTCAAGCAAACGCCAGCAAGCAATCAAACAGATGTTAAAGGTTATCTCAATTGTCTTAACTGATTGATTGTAAAGGATCTCCTGTTTGCTTTGACATGAGCTTTAACACTAAAATTATGATTATATCGAGATTCTGATATTTTCGTTGAAATTACTGTGATCTTCATGGAAAATTGTAACCTACATTAATAGAATTACATGAAATATATAGTGCAGAAACAGGCCATTCAGCCCAACTAGTCTGCACTGGTGTTTATATTTCACACGTCTCCTCCCATTCCATCTGTCTCTTCTTAACTTTTCACCATATCTTGCTATTCCCTTTACTCTCATGTCTAGTGACTTCTGAAAGCACACAAGCTACTTACCTCAACCACTCCCTGTGGTAATAATTTCCACTTTCCAACTGCAAAGACATTTCTCCTTATTTCCCTATTAGATTTATGAGTAACTACCTTGCCTTTAGGGCTGAGTTTGGATGTGGAAACATTCAATTCACATCTACCTTGTCAAATCCATTTGTAATTTTAAAGTCCTCTCTCAGGTCCCCTCTAAGTCTTCTCTTTTACTGAATGAGAAGAGCTCTTACCTGTTTAATCTTTTCCGGCATCTGTAATCTCTTAGTTCTGAAACCATCCTTTAAATCATTTTTGCACCTTTTTCAGTGCTTCTATGTCTCTTCTTTAGTATGGAGAGCAGGCACTCTAAGGGTGGAATTTTATGTGCATGTTGATGGTGGGCGTGTTTGGCGGTGTGAGCAGACAATATAGCAAGAAGGCCAAAAAATCGATTTCACGACGTCATGAAACGAGTTTGCATTCATCTGCTCTGCCCATCAATGGCAGGCCACGTTTCCCACTGTCCGACGTCGGGAACTTCATAATAATACATCTGCATATCATGATAAGCTCAGTTCACCAGAATCATTCCCCACCGACTCTGGATCATCTGAGCACGTCGTCATGATTGCATGCCAATGTGTTTCACATTTGTATGTAAGCAACGTGAACTTCGCTCAGGACTTTGAAGCTTTTTGCCTACCTTGCTTTGGGCAGCACTCACAGTCACCAGCACCAGGCTTCGCAGGCAGCACCACATCACTTTTAGGAGGGCTCACAGGCAGGTCTCTACCTACCAGACCAGCCGTAAGGTAGGGGTGGTTTTTCAATGGCTGCAGGACTAGGGCTTGCTTGGGGAAGGGGGAGAAGTGGCGTCAGGCAAGGGAAGAGGCTGCAGGGCTAGGGAATTATTGAGGAAGTTGGGTATCTCAGGGTGTGTGTAGGGGCACATGTTGATCTGTGCAAGTGGCCTCAAGATGGTGAGGGATGTGGAGGCAGTCTCCTGAGAAAATGAAGCCAGATGGAGATGTGAGCGTGTGTGAGCGAGAGTGAGTCCCTTGAACAGGCATTGAGTGAGATGCCAGTGAATGTGTGATGGGCTTGAGTGTGTGCCTTTAGAGTAGTGAGATGATTGCCTTACCCTGGCAGCATGGATGAGATCATTCATCCTCTTTCTGCATTGGATGGCCAACATCTTCTGTGCAACATTGGCACTGATCACCACTGCCATCGACTACCAAGCCAAAGTGGTGAATTTGCTGGACATTCTGCAACCAGAGTGGGGGTAGAGGACACCATGACTGGCCTCCACATAGGCAACCATCTCATCACTATTGCTTTGTCAGCATTTTTAATTGCTTTGCTGGACTGCAACGATACTTTTAATGATTTGTTCACCTGTATCCCCAAATCCCCTTTGCTTTTTTACCCCATTCAGTTTCCTATTTTCTAAAGTGTAGGTGATGTTCCTGTGCCTCCCACCAAAGTGTACCACATCATGTTTCACCAGTGTGTAAATGTACTGTGTATATTGGTACTGAGCCCCACAGAACAGAAAGGTCCCGGGATCAATTTCCCTTTAAGTGAACCTCAATTAGATAAAATAAAAACAGGAAATGAGGGAAAAGCTCAGCATGTCTGGCAGCCTCTGTGGAGAGAGAAACAGAGTTAACTTTTCAAGTCTCTATGAGGAGAGAGGGAGAAATATGATGGGTTTTGTGCTGTTGAAGAGAGGCGGTGGAGCAGGTGCAGCAAAATAGATTTGATAAATTATATAAAATGAGATAAAATCGCATTTAGAATCAAAAACATTTCTCCTGCACAAAATAAAATAAATTATTAGAAACCCTATTTACAGCAAGGTGGTAAGAATTTATCATCTCCCCTTTTTGACTGCCCACTTCCAGACTATCTAATAACAATTTGATTTTCAAATCTAGCTGACAGGTCTAGTAGTGCTGTCTTGGGTCTCAATGAACAATCAAATGTTACAATTGTGACAATCCTCAACTCTGCTTGTCCCTCAGCCAAAACACATTACCCAGTCATAAGCGGAATCATCCTAGCTTTGCACTAAGTGCGGTAGTGGGCGGGTAAAATGACATCTTACCTGCTGACAGCAATGGCGGCTTTTCACGCCATAATGCCTCAAACCCACCACATTAATTATACATTCCCGGGAAATACACCGTTTCCATGGCAGGTGGACTCTGATTCGCCCACCACGCCATCATCTCACTGCTTCCTCACGCCGGGCCTCATATTTAAAGTGCAGCCATGCACACGCCTCTCAGTGCTTCCAGCCCACGACTGCGGCACAGAAGACATGGCCCTGAAAGGCAAAAAGACTGCAGCCCTCAGGTTCAACAAAGCGTCCCTCGAACGCCTTTTGGATGCAGTGGAGGCTCGCCGTGATGTCCTCTACCCCCGCTCTGGCTGCAGGGTGGGGCAGTAACATCACCAGCCCAACTTGGGAGGCGGTGGCAGCACCAACGCCCTGCAAAAGAGGACAGCCACCCAGTGCCACAAGAGGATGAATGATCTCTTCTGTTCTGCCAGGGTAAGTCACTCTTCTGATCACTCTCAACTCACACACTCACAAACCCATCACACATCCACAGGACTCTCACTCACTGCCAGTTCAAGGGACATCACCATTCACTCTCTCATACACACCGTCATTGTCCTCGTCCCGTCCACGGGACCACTCACCACCCACACATGCCAGGCATACTTATCATCTGGCCTGGCAGGCATCCTGCTTACACTCTCTCCATCTGCATTCATGCAGGACAAGCTGGCACACAGCAAGAGGGAGAGGTCGCAGACTGGTGGAGAGATGCCTGACATCAAGGTCTTCACCGACTTTGAAAACAGAGCCATCCAGTTGGCCGGCAAGGATTTGGACCGGCCCCGTGCCGACGGTGAGGTCGGCCCCCCGCCGACGGTAAGGATCCAGCAGTGCAACATCCATTAGATAACTATGTCGTGAGTGATGTTTTCTGTTTCACAGGCCATTGCCATGCACTAATTGTATCTCCTTGCTTTCACAGGCACATCTGGGAAGCAGCCGGCAGAGTCCACAACCCAGCACCTCCAATCAAGCCCCAAAGAAACCTCTGAAAAGGAATCTGAAGGCAGCCTCCTTGAAGACCCATCAAAGCGCTCACCCACGCCCTCCACCAGCACAGAGACACACACCTCAGTGGGACCTAGCTTTGCAGTAGCCCCGGGATCACAATGTGGTGAACACTTCATGTTTTCGGATCCACCGTAGGCGGCTGCAGGGCCTTCCCGGGTCCCCGGCACTCGGAGGACTGCTGGAGGCCAGAGATTTGCCTAGTCCGAGTCAGATGAGGACCCTCTGGACTCGGTCATACCTTAGTTGCTGGAGCTGCAAAGGCAAGCTCGGGAACATCAGGAAGGGATGCCCACTGCACTCCTCAGGCTGCAGGTCACGATGGAGGAGTCTGTCTGCCTTCAAGCTGAGGTGATAGCGCCGGCATGCCAATGAACTGAGGTCAACACTGGTAGGATGGTGGCCGCCATGGAGATCCTGGTCCAGGATGTGACTCCTGCACTGTTGCTCGGACTGAACTCTATCGCTGACGCCATTGTTGGCCTCCAACCGTGTGTACACAAGAGAGGTGCGGGCAGTCCGATCTCACTCCAGCTCCCCCTTCTCCTCAAGGAGTCAGCTAGGGGCCCTTGGGCACCCATAGGGAGGAGGATCAGTAGGTGAACCCCACTGCGGCCATCCAACCAGGTGACTCCAGGAGTGTCCAGCCCAAAAGAATTCCCTCTTCCTGTGACAGGAGCTCCAGCAACACAGATTGAGGAGGATGCCACTGCCACACAGCAGGACCTCGAAAGTAGGCAGGGGCCCTCCAGGTCTCAGCCCTCCAGAGGATGCCTGCCAAGGTCATCACAGACTGGGCACAGCAAGCTGTGGATGTCCGGGGAACACCAAGATGTAAAGGCAGGGTTGGGAAGGTCAAGAAGATGTAATTGGACATCCTGGACATGGACGTTAGTGACTTGTACGTAATGTTCACTATTGTCAATAAACTCCCAAGAATGTCTCCCTGCCTGTGGCTCCTTGTTCTGCTGAGCAGTGTTCATGTCATTCAGATGTAAAACCTTTCTGCCCAAGATAAAGGCAGGTGTCTCAGTCCAGAGCCTCTTCTCTGTGTTTGTGCAGCCTTCAAACCAAAGTGATGGTCCAGCCTCACACTCCCTAGAAATATTACTGATGCCTGTACCTCGACAGTGCTTGTCATTGCTGCCAGAATGTCTTGGGCAGGCATCACAGAGTTCCGTCATTCTCTCTGTGTGTTCTCAGCACCTTTAAGGTGGGGCTGGTCCCCATCTCTTCAGTGTCTGTGACCAGTGATGCTGTGCTCCTGAAGGGGTCAGGTGCTGAAGGCAGACAAAGGATCAGATACTAATAAAGTTTCATGGTTGCGTCTCTATGCTATGACTCTGATCACAGAGCACAAGCGATCTGCTCTCATTCAGCAGGAGTCAGACATTCTCGGGATACGTGAAGACTTATGGAGTGTCCTTATTGCATGTTGCGATCATCCTCCTGCAATTGAGCAACTATTAGGGCCTCCACTGCATCTCCGTGACAGGAGCATTCTCACAGAGGGTATGTGCGCTGCCATAACCCAGACTGGAGTCAAATGTTCATAGATGCAATGGGAGGATCTATGGTGTTTCCTCACTGCATGTTGTCATCATCCTTCATAAAGTTTGCAGCTATGACGGCCTCCCGAAATACGCCTGCCTTGTCTGGCCAGCGCGATGGCCTCATTGCCATCATTATCACCTTCAAGCACCTCTTCACCCTCATCACCATTGACATCCACCTCATCAGCGGAGACTTCCAGCTTCTGCACTTCCTCCTCAGCCAGCTCCTTTCCCCATTGCAGTGCCAGGTTGTAAACGGCACAGCAGGTGACAACAATGTGTGACTGTGTGACACCCTTTGTGGACTATACTGCAGGCTCCACCAAACCAGTCCAGACACCGGAACCTCATTTTCAGCATCCCGACGGTTTGCTCCACCAAGTTGTGAGTTGCGGCATGAGCCTCATTGTACCTTTTCTCTGCTGCCGTCTGAGGTCACTGCATGGATGTCATCAGCCACATCCTCTGCGGGTAGCCCTTGTGCCTGGGGAGCCAACCCTGCAGCCTCTGTAGACCCTGGAAGATGCCAGGGGTCTGTGACCAATTGAGAATGTAGGAGTTGTAGACAATCCCTGGAAACCGTGTGTACACCTGCAGGATGTGTTTGTGGTGGTTGCACACCAGCGGCACATTCAGCAAATGGAATCCCTTGCAGTTGACATAATTGACCACGTGTTGCGATGGATATCTGTAGCCTGCCAGTTGAAGATCTGCAGGGTGCAGTTGATGGCACGTTGCACCTATGGGAAACCTGAGATCTGGGAAAATCCAACCGTTCTTGCATCCTGGCTGTCCCGATCCCAGGCGAAATACACAAAGTTGTTTGCCCTCACAAAGATGGCATCCGTGACCTCATGGATGCATTTGTGGGTGGAGGCTTGTGATGCCCTACGGAGGTCACCTGTGGATCCCTGAAAGGAGCCACTGCCATAGAAATTCCTGAGGGTGCTCTCCTCCCTCTGCGCAGACCGATGCAGGGCCTCTCCCATGATTAATTGAGCCCGGCCCCCACGTTTCCCACCATGGTGGGCTGCATTAAATCTGGCCCTATTTAATTGGCTATAAAGTGTAGAGTAAAGGGTTAACATCAGGAGCAAATGATGTTGATGTAACAATGATGTCAGATCACATGACTGAGTAATAAGAGCGATCTTGAAGAAAGCAGAAGCTCCAACCTCATGCGGAGTTCCAAATCTGTAAATACTTGCTGTAAACAGATAGTTCTGGTTAAAAAGACAATGGCCTCGAGCAGCATATTTTTGGGAGACTGGACAATCACCAAACCCCGTCTAAACCCCTACCACATAACAAAACATAAAGCACGTTAGGAAATCCTGAGATTGTGGAAGGTGTGATATAAATGCAGGTTCTTTTTACTTACAATTTTCTATGGACATTACAGTACTTCAAATGGAGAAATTTGAGAACAGAGTTAACAAACAGAATAATCCTTATTCAAAATAGTAAATCACAATTTCATTTTAATCACACGCAAACAAATAATATACCTGAGGGAACCACAGTGAGAGGTGATATTACAAATATTACAATTAATCTTAGTGGTCAAGTTTGGAGAAAAGTGAACCATGGTTCCTGCATGACCATTGCCAGTGATGTGTATTTTTCTAGGTTCATTCAAGTAGACTGATAGTACCAATACACGTACAGTTTTACCTGGCAAAGTGAATGATTAGAGGTCTTGGGGCTGAAATTATCTCAACCTATTCTTAAACTTCAAATGGGTAAGAAGGCCAACTTGCTAGCTTGGAGTCAGGTGTGGAATGCAAGTGCCTAATGGGACACTTTTGATAAGCAGAATTGATGCTGCGGGATACCACAGCGCTGTTGGGACCTGCAGCCATCAAGAGACGTGAGAAAATGAAAGAAATTGAAGGAAAAATGACTCAATTGGAAAATTTCATAACCTACCTGGAACTCCTCACAACGTCTGTTTCTCATTTTGCTAGAAGTGGATTTAGAACCAGTAGGAAGAAAAAATCTTGGTGTGTTTATTTATTCTTTCCTTTCTTTTAGGACGAGCCATTTGTGATTGAACATCCTGCTTCTGTATCTTAAATCAATTGCCGTCTCTACAATGTAACTCGAGAATTTATACAATGCTTTGCTCTCATTCTAGCATGTGAAGGATGCTAAGCACTGATATGCTTGCAGCTATTCATGTTTAATTTTATTGTGCTGACACGAGCTATTTGTTTCTGTCTGGTATAGCTGAATTTGAGATGATTATTGTTTTTACCTCACATTTACAGACAGAATGAAGTGGTGTGACAAATCACTCACCTGATCTGCATTTAGACTCCCCAGTGTGGAAGACCCTGCACAGTGAGCAGCGAATACAATATACTGGAAAACAGGAAGTGTAAAATGATGTCTCACATAGAAGAGCGGTTGATGGCCTGAATAGTGCATGGGAGGAAATACATGGACAGAGCTGTCTCTCTTGTTGTGGAAAAGGCAGGGCAGCTGGAGGTGGCAGAGTCAGAAGAGTGAATCAGGGTAACACAGAAGGAACAAATCCTTTAAAAAGCAGTGACGAGAGGGGAAGGGGAGATGTGTTTGGTGATGGGATCAAGTCATACGTTGTGTATGTATTAGAAGATGATTGGCGAATGCAGGAGCTACTAGAGAGAAAAATGAGGACAACGGAGATCCTACCACAGTGTGTGAGGAGGAGGGGGGAATAAGAGCAAAAGCAGGAGCAATGAGATGGACCCAGTCAAACCCTAAAGAGGGGAAAACTTGACTGAAGAAAATGTAGGATATTTCAGATGGAGTGGTTTAGAAGTTGGAGTCATATCAGAGCAGATGTGATGGAGCCAGAACAAATTGAGAGAAAGGAATAAACTTCTTATCCTGGTAGCTATGGGAGTCAGTGGGATTTTAAAACAGAAATAAGGTCAGTAGGAGTCTGGGAAATATTTTCTTGGTATTCAGTAGTGGAACAGTGTTCTAGATGGAAAAAGGAGGCTATCAGAGAGTTTGGCCTTAGCCAGGTGGTGTCCTGTCCACCATACCACAGCAGTGGGCTATTTGTCAGCACATTTGCTGATGGCAATGTCAGAATTAGATCTAAAGAAAAACAGAGCACTACAAGCGTTCCAAAATATTAACTAATCTGTTCTCTCCACATATGATGACTGGCCTGCTGTGTGTTTACAGCTTTTTCTGAGTCAAGGCTGTGAGCGGCATACCAGCTGTTCTGCTATGTTCACGTTATCCACAGTGACCTCAACGAACCATGCAGCCAAGAAATCCCCAAACTATTCCATGACAAATAATCTCGCTTTCCAAATTTACCACATTTTGAAGAGCAAACTTCCTTCCAGACCAAGAAATTACTACTTTCTGAATGCTATGATTTATGCAATTTTCCCTATTTCGCTTCTCAATGGGATGCCTGCAAGAATCACTGGTTCAAATCAGATGACAAAGTGATCTTTATGTAAATAAAAGGTTCAGCAATAGCAGCTACAAAATATCTTGTTGAATCACTTTCACATTTTTTTCCCAGCAGAGTCTTGCATTTATGGAAACATCTTCTTCTTGTGTTCTCTGCCCGAAGGCAAATCCTACCTACAGCACCGTGACCTCCACCACGGGCAGGGCAATAAGGCAGGTCCCGAATCCAACCCAGCCAGAACAGGAATCAAGCCCTGTACTTACAGCACCAATTTGATCCACAATTAGCAACAGTAACCAGTTGAGCAGGTAACCGAACTGTGAGCAGAAATGGAGAAATGAAGTTTTTGAGGGTGAGAAAGCACTGCAGCTGCCCCAGCCACTGTGTTTCTGAAAGCGAATTAAACTGGGCCGACCTGAGGGATCTCTGTAAGGGGAATCCAGGAGAGTTTAAGGAAAAGGGGTTAACAGAATTATGTCAGAAAGCTTAAAAAGTGAAGCAGCAGAAATAATTGCCTGGATGTCATTCTGTTTATGAGAAAAAGGACAGAGTTGAACAAAAAAGAGTGGTGAATGTGTAAATTGGAAAGCTTGGCATACAATTACTGTTTCCTGTTTATCATTCTAAAGACTGCTGAAAACCTGATCACCTTGAATTGCTACTAAACATTGTTTTGACTTTTGTAATTCAATCCTTTTCTGCTTGTTTCTGTAACTAAGATTATTGGATTATGCTGGTGTAAAAAGACCTCCTCTTAACACAAGGATACAAAGGAACTTGAGGACATGACCTTTTCAAGAACTTTAGTGAATAAAACATGTGGAATACAAAACTTGGGAGGGTCCCTACATCTGTTGTTGAGTAATATAAAGTTCCATGCATTACTGAGTTCAAGAAGACTCATAGAAGGACAATTTTGGCACATTCTCATTTAAAGTGGTATGGGTCGATAAGCTATTTACATTAGTATTTTTAATATATCTGTATCTATTCCTCCTAGGAAACCTTTTACAGTCTCAATTCATTAGCTGCAAGCTGGATTTTCTGACATGAACAGACTATGGCTTATATTCCTTTAAAAGATTTTGAGGAAGTACTGATCATATCAATCAGTGGTTTTGAACATTCAGTGCAACTCGATTCACTTTTATCTTAGTGTTTAATTATGATAAACAAATTGAAATTACTGCAATTAATGAAACACCGAGGAAGAATGGACCTTTGCTTTCTCTAACTTTCCAGTTGACCTTCCATGACATTACTTCAGGTGATGGAGGGTTAGCAAGCAAGGAAGGATTAAACTAGGTCATGTAGGTATAATTCAGTCTGCATTTTAAAATCATAGATTTTATCCTTATTTAATATAACATATTGGTTAATATTAATGATATTGAAACTTAAATAGCAATACCCACATGTTGTGACTGAGGGTATAGCCCCTCCTACTGTCTATCAGAGATCACGTGATGTTCTGAGAGACTCCGACCACAGAGTCCTAAGCGCGGACAATCTGGGTGCATGGGGCTTCCTGACAAGAGTCCTGATCGAGCATGTAGTACCTGGAAAAGCTCTCTGTAATAACGTTTATCTGTTTCTTGTTGAAACCTGTCCACTCCATCGAGTCATTACCTTTGGCAGCAAGGGTAAAGTAGCTCTGACACTGCACCTCGCCTTGTTATCGTGAGTGCATCGATTCTTAAAAAAAAGAAAAGACTACTCACCAGTCATGCCACTCTTCGGCAGAATCGATCCTTACGATGCGGCTGTGGAAGACTGGAGCCAGTATGTAGAGTGCCTTGGACTTTGTTTCATAGAGAATGAAATTACCATGGTAGAAAAGCAGAAATCCATCCTTTTGTGTGTATGTAGCAGAAAGACATACAATCTCATTCACAGCCTGACAGCCCTGAGCGCGCCCAATTCTTAGTCCTATAATGAATTAGCATACCTCGTGGAAACGGACTTCCAGATGAAGCCATCTGTAATAATGCAGCGTTTTAAATTTAATTCCAGAGTTAGGGCCCCAGGCGAGTCCATCACAACCCATGTAGCGAAGCTGAAGCAGTTGACAGAGCACTGAAGACTTTGGGGACAGATTAAATGATATGCTGTGGGACCGATTAGCTTGTGGAGTTCAGGATGGGTACAGCACCGTTTACTCGCTGAGGTCGCCATTTTCTTTAAGCACGGCCTAGAAATCTCCCTTGCCATGGGAAGTGCTGCAAGAGACTCGCAGGCTTTGCCACACATACAACATGGTGCCAATCTTCATGTGGAGGGTGAAACTAACACTGACCGTGGTGTGAAAACCAGACTCACAGCATCGAAGTGAGATGCAACGTCCACTGTTAGAAACATGGAAAGGCCAAGTGGAAACGCTCCAGCAGCGACTTCAAGATTAAACTGACATATGGAGGTGATCATGGGCCAGACACCAGTAAATTCAAGAAGGCAGAATGCCATCACTGCATAAGAAGGCACAAGTCAGGAATGTGATGGAATACTCCCCACTTGCCTGGATGAGTACAGCTCCTACAACACTGAAGAAGCTTGACACCACCCAGGACAAAGCAGCCCACTTGATTAGCACCCCATCCACAAACATTCACTCCCTCCGATGCACAGTAGCAGCAGTGTGTACCATCTACAAGATGGTAGCTTGGCCAGAACTTGCCGTGCCCCTAGCCAAGCTGTTCCAGAACAGTTACAATGCTGGCATTTATCCAGCTATGTGGAAAATTGCCCAGGAATGTCCTGTACACAAAAAGCAGGATGAATCCAAACCGGCCAATTTCTGCCCCATCAGTCCACTCTTAATCATCAGTAAAGTAATGGAAGGGGTCCACCAGGGCCACTCAACTCCTAACCTCATTACATGAGTGCTGCTCATACAATACTGAAGCTGGACACCATCCAGGACAAAGCAGTGCACTTGATTGGCACCAGATCAACAAGCATTCACTCCCTCCACTATGGACGCACAATAGCAACAGTGTGTACCATCTACAAGATGCACTGCAGGAATTCACCAAGGCTCCTTAGACAGCACCTTCCAAACCCATGACCACTACCACCTAGAAGGACAAGGCCAGCAGTTACATGGGAACACCACCACCTGGAAGTTACCCTCTAAGTCACTCACCATCCTGACTTGGAGATATATCACTGCTCCTTCACTGTTGCTGGGTCAAAATCCTGGAATTCCCTTTCTAACAGCACTGTGGGTGTACCTACACCACATGTTCTGCAGTGGTTCAAGAAGGCAGCTCACCATCACCTTCTTAAGGACAACTAGGGATGAGCAATAAATGCTGACCCAGTCAGCGAAGCCCACACCCCATGAATGAATAAAAAAAAAGGTAACCTAGTAAGGCAATGCTGGGCAAAGTCAAAACAGCCCGTAAAGCAGCAAACCAATATGATTGAATTAAAAAATACAGCAGAACCTGAAGCTGCCGACACCAATGTCTATTCCTTGTATAGCGTAACCGCTGTGAAAACCAAACCTATCACTGTCACAATCCAAGTTAATGAGAAGCCACTAATAATGGAGGTGGATACGGGAGCCTCAGCTACAGTGGTGGGAGGGTACAATTGCAAATACGTTAGCCAAGATACACAGCCAATAAACCTGGAGCGGACAACCACTAAATTAAGAACACACACAGGGGAATCTATTCAGGTAAAGGGCATCGCCACAGTACCAGTGCCTTACAGGCAACAGACAGCACAGATGTCTGTGATAATAGCGAAAGAAGAAGAAGCCAGTCTTTTAGGCTGAGACTGGCTGCAGAAGATCAACTTTGACTGGGGTCTGAAATTTTTCACCTGAAATCAGGAATAATCCCTGAATTGCTAAGGAAATACAACATGGTTTCTCGCGATGAATTAGGGAAGTTAAAAGGCTTGCAGGCCAAAATATATGTGAATCCTCAGGCGACACCGTGTTTCTTTAAGGACAGACCTGTGCCTGATGTGTTGATGAAGAAGTGGATGTAGAACTGTGCCGGTTGAAAAAGCTGGACATCATCCAACCTGTCCAATTCTCAGAATGGGAAGTACCCATAGTTCTAGTGGTTACGTCTGACCAAACCACATGCTTTTGTGGAGACTATAATTTGACTGTAAATAAGACTGTATAGCACGTGGCTATTAACACGTAACACTCAATACCATTGACATACAGTGGCAGCAGTGAGTTCCATCTACAAGATGCACTGCAGCAACTCACCAAGGCTCCTTTGTCAGCACCTTCCAGACCCGTGATCTCTACCACCTAGAAGGACAAGGGCAGCAGATGCATGGGATCACCACCACCTGCAATTCCCTTCCATGCCACACACCATCCTGACTTGGAAATATATCTCTTCCTTCACTGTTGCTGGGTCAAAATCTTGGAACTCCCTCCCTAACAGCACTGTGGAGGTACTTACACCACATGGACTGCAGCGGTTCAAAAAGGCAGCTCACCACCACCTACTCAAGGGGCAATTAGGGATGGGCAATAAATGCAGGCCAGCCAGAGACGCCCACATCCCGTGAAAGATTTAAAAAGACATGGGTTTGGGGTAATCAGCATATTGTGCTTTTGCCTAATAATAAGAGATGCATTGAATTACAGTGTGAGAAGTAAAACTGTAACTTTTAAAACTTTTTAAGGTGTGGGCCTTATTCGGACAGTACAACCCAGTGGGGTATCACTGAACTGCTTTCCAGAATGCCAGTGTGGTTTTGCATGTACGGTTCTGTGGGTGTGATCTTGGCTGTGATACCAAGGAGATTATGTTTCCTCGCAGAGTTAATTGGAGAGAGAAATAAATTTAAGACTTGTTTATATACTGTTGTCCTTTAACAACTATTGTGTCAGGGAATACAGCAGATATTTTACAGCCAACTCAGTTCCCTCACCTGCTGGCCATAAACACATGAACAATTCATTAATCTACATATTCCTTTGGGGAATTCACCAAGGAATTCACCAAGGTTCCTTAGACAGCACCTTCCAAGCCCATGACCACTACCATCTAGAAGGACAAGGGCAGCAGACAGATCGGAACACCACCACCTGGAAGTTCCCCTCCAAGTCACTCACCATCCTGACTTGGAAGTATATCACTGTTCCTTCACTGTCACTGGGTCAAAATCCTGGAACTGCCTTCCTAATAGAACTGCGGCTGTACCTACACTACAGGGACTGCAGCGGTTCAAGAAGGCAGCTCACCACCATCTTCTCAAGGGCAATAAATAGGGATGGGCAATAAATACTGGCCCAGCCAGTGAAACTCACATCCAGTAAATGAATAAAAAAAACAAGATAGCGATGCCGGTTGCTTTGATGTAATTGATTGGAAATTCCCTACCCCACATCTCCTTTTCTCCAGTGTTGTGACAATGCAGTGCTTCAGGTGAATTACCAAACTATACAGCAGGACAATAATCTGTGTGTGAGAAATGTAATGCACATCTGAACAGGAGCTTTCCAATTGACATTTTCTTTGTAGTGAAGCTGAGTGTGAGCAATGAAAGTATACAACATGGAGTTGAGGGCTTGATGTACTTGACAATGGAGAGCTCCAAGATGATGGTAAATAAATTCACTAATCCACATATCCTTTTGGGATTAGCCTTGACCTGATCTCCTGGACTAGTTTCGATCGAAGAAGGGATTAGAGAGGTGTAGTCTTTTTTTTCTCCCCCTTTATTGGTTGTGGGTTTTTTGCCTCTTCTAGGTGATTATTTGACTGTGGATGGGAAGAGAAAAAGAAATGTAGTTGTGACACCCTGACCATCATGAAAGCAGGGCAGGCTTGATGGGCCAGCTGGTCTTCTCCTGTAAATTTTTCATATGACTTTGGGTGGGAAGCAGTAACAGTAATTACCATTTCCTTTTATATTGAGAGGGATGAGACAAAGCGGATGCAGCAAAATTGTTCACTCTGGGAAAGGTCGCAAACACCAGAAAACAGAATTAAGAATTCACAGATTAGGAGTAAAAAGGAAAGTCAGATAGAACTGTTTTATACAAAGATTACCAACTAATGGATTAGGTCACCAGCAAAAGGCATTGTGCCAGGTAAAAAGAGTATACTCACCTACCCTTCGGAGGGTACTCACATGCGCTATCTTCCAGAGAACAATGCAGGGTCTTTTAGCAAGGACTTCCCCAAGTGGTAGTTTACCTAGATGATGTTCTAATCACAGGGTCAACCCAGACCGAACACTTGGCCAATCTGGAGGAGGTGTTCAGGAGGTTCATTGAAGCTGGCGTACGGTTAAAGGGAAATTGCACATTTCAAGCACCAGAAGTTACTTACCTGGGTCACAAGGTGGATGTCATGGGTTTGCATCTGGTAGGAGAGAAAGTTCGGGCAATAAAAGCTGCACACTCACCATCCAAGGTAACTAAACTCACATCCTTCCTGGGTATGATCAACTACTATAGCCGCTTCTTGCCTAACTTATCAACTGTGTTAGCACCATTACACTTGTTGTTGAAAACGAGTCATCATTGGTTATGGAATTCACAACAGGAAGGAGCTTTTGTGAAAGTAAGGAAACTGCTGCATTTGTTGTGTTTATTGGTACACTACGACCCATCGAAAGAGTTGATATTAACATGTGATGCCTCCTCTTATGCTGTAGGAGCCGTGTTATCATATAGAATGGAAAGTGGATCAGACAGGCCCATTGGCTATGTCTTGAAAATCTTCTCCAACTAGAAAAGAAAGGTTTATCAGTGGTATTCGGAGCGAAGAAATTCCACCAGTACCTGCTTGGACAACATTTCACCATTGTGTCGGACCATAAACCATTAATGGGTTTATTCAGTTAGGATAAGGTCATTCCGCCAAAAGCATCAGCAAGAATACAACATTGGCTTTGATAATATCTGCGTATGAGTATACTTTTATGTGCCATCCTGGCTTACACATTTCAAATGCGGATGCACTCAGTCATCTCCCATTACCAGATAGCATTGTACATGTCTTGTTCCACAAGAAGTTGTGCTATTACTGAATTTCTTGGATTCTCCGTCTGGTGTGTGCAAAGCAAATTAGAAATTGGACGAACAGAGATCCAATATTGTCAAAAGTTTGGGACATTGTTTTGGAAGGATGGTCAAATTCGACTGCATCTGAAGGTTTGAGACCATTCAATGCCAGAGATACTGAGTTAAGCTGTCAAGATGGAATATTATTGTTGGGATCAAGAGTTGTCATCCCATCACAAGGTAGAGAACCACTCTTGACAGAACTTCACAGTGAGCATCCAGGCAAATCAAAGATGAAAATGCTTGTGCAAAGCTATGTCTGGTGGCCAGGCATTGACAGTGACATTGAAAGCATGGTCAAGCAATGTCCCCACTGTCAGCAACAACAGAAGTTGCCTGTTTCAGCTCCCCTGCATCCGTGGGAGTGGCCTGGTCGATCCTGGGTTAGACTACATATCAATTATGTAGAACTATTCTTAAGTACCATGTTTATGTTGATTGTAGAGGGAAGGCAAAGGGACTAGTAATCCAAAGACCAAGGGTAATGCTCTGGGGGCCTGGGTTCAAATCCTGCCACAGCAGATAGTGGAATTTGAATTTGATAAAAGTCTGGAATTAAAGTCTAACGATGACTATGAAACCATTGTCGATTGTTGTAAAGACCCATCATTAATGTCCCTCAGAGAAGGAAATCTGCTGTCCTTACATGGTCTGGCTTTCATGTGACTCCAGACCCACAGCAATGTGGTTGACGCTGAAATGGCCTAGCAAGCCACTCAGTTGTATGATACTGCTACAAAGTCTCAAAAAAGGAATGAAACTGGACCGGCCACTTGGCACTGAATAGGCAACGGAAATGACATTGGCAAATTCAGCCCTGCTGACTCTGCAAAGTCCTTCTTACTAATATCTGGAGGCTAGTGCCAAAATTGGGAGAGCTGTCTCACAGACTAGTCAAGCAACAGCCTGACATAGTCATCCTCATGGAAGCATATCTTACAGATAATGTCCCAGACACCACCGGTACCATCCGTGGGTATGTCCTGTCCCACCAGCAGGACAGGCCCAACAGAGGTGGTGGCACAGTAGTATACAGTCAGGAAGGAGTTATCCTGGGAGTCCTCAACATTGACTCTGGACCCTCATGGCATCAGGTCAAATATGGGCAAGGAAACCTCCTGCTGATTACCACCTACCACCCTCCCTCAGCTGATGAATCAGTGCTCCTCCATGTTGGAAACCATTTGGAGGAAATACTGAGAGTGGCAAGGGTGCAGAATGTAACTTGGGTGGGGGACTTCAATGTCAATCACCAAGAGGGGCTTGGTAGTGCCACTACTGACTGAGCTGGCTGAGTCCTAAAGGACATAGCTGCTAGACTGAGCTGCAGCAGGTGGTGAGGGGACCAATAAGAGGGAAAAACATTCTTGACCTCATCCTCACCAACCTCCCAGCCGCAGATGCATCTGTCCATGACAGCATCAGTCCATGACGAAGTCCCGCCTTCACATTGATTATACCCCCCATCGTGTTGTGTCTTACTACCACTGTGCTCAATGGGATAGATTTCGAACAAGTCTTGCAGCTCAAGACTGGGCATTCATGAAGAGCTATGGGTCATCATCAGCAGCAGAATTGTAGTCAAACATAATCTGTAACCTCATGGCTCACATATCCCCCGCTCTACCTTTCCCATCAAGCCAGGGGATCAGCCCTGGTTCAATGAAGAATGCAGGAGGGCATGACAGGAGCAGCATCAGGCATACCTAAAAATGAGGTGTCCACACAGGATGACCTACATGCCAAAAAGCATAAGCAGCAAGTGATAGACAGAGCTAAGCGATCACACAACCAACAGATCAGATCTAGGATCTTCAGTCCTGCCACATCCAGTCGTGAATGGTAGTTATTAAGTTAAACAACTCACTGGGCTAGGAGGGTCCACATATACCCGCTTCCTCAATGATGGGGGAGCCCAGCACATCAGTGCAAAAGATAAGGCTGAAGCATTTGCTACAATCTTCAGCCAGAAGTGCTGAGTGGGTGATCCATCTCAGCCTCTTCTGGAGGTCTCCAGCATCACAGAAGCATCACAAGTGAACCATCATAATTCTAAAAGACGGCTTCATTTTTATTAACCCATCTTACACTATCTCCTATACTAATCTATATACTTACACTATTACATTACAAGATGCATGCATTAACATAATATATATACAAATCCTTGATATCAGCAGAAATCATTCCAGTTCAGTGTCCAGGCTTTAAAATGTCCAATTTTCCCTTTAGCTTCAAGCTCTTGATAAAGCATCTGTGATCACATGTTCTCTACCAGCAACACGTCTAACCTGTGGATTAAACATTTGCAGTAATAAACTCCATCTGAATTGCATTGCACTTCTGTCTCAAAATTTGTCCAAAAACTTTAAAGGGTTGTGGTCTGTATAAACAATTGCTTCTGCTGAATTGTTTGCCACATAGATTTCACAATGCTGTAATGCTAACCCCAAACCCAAAGTCTCCATTTCGATAATTGAATATCTTCTCTGTTGCACATTCAACTTCCGTGAAAAATACCCTATCAGTTTTTCAATTCCAGTGTCATCTTCTTTTAACAGTACAGCCCCAATGCCTATATCGCTTGTGTCAATGGCCAACTTAAATTGCTTGGTGTAATTGGGTGCTGTCAAAACTGGTGTCATCGTTGTTACAGTTTTCAAACTGTCAAATGGTTTCTGACACTCCTGCGTCCAATGAAACTTCTTGTTCTTTTTTAATAGTTCAGTCAGTGGAACAACCACGCTGCTAAAATTTGGTACAAATTTCCACTCATGCCCAGAAATCTGAAAACTTCTTGTTGTAGGTACTGGGAAATCCACGATAGCCTTGACTTTCACATCTCTTGGAGCCACCTTACCATGTCCAATGGAATTCCTGTATCCCAATCCTGTGCACAATCCTGACAGTATGCTCTTATCATAGTTATTAAAGTTTGATGCCATTTTTCCAAAGCTCCTTGTGATTCCAGATGATAAGCTGTTGACTTAAACTGTTTTATCCCCAAACTGTTCATTACTTCCTTAATCAGCTGTGACATGAAATTTGACCCCTGGTCTGATTGTATTTCCTTAGGTAAACTATAGTTTGCAAAAAAAACTTAATTAACTCTTCCACAATCTTCTTAGTTGTAATATTTCTTAAATGTATCCCTTCAGGAAACCTGGTAGACACATACATTTGTCAGTAAATGCTGATTTCCACTTTTAGTCTTAGGGACGGGTCCTACACAATCAATCATGACCCTGGTAAAAGGTTCCTTAAATGCTGGCATTGGGGTTAAAGGCGCTGGATTAATTGATTTTCCTGTTACTTGACACGTATGACAGGTTCTACAGAATTTGACTACATCCCTATGCAACCACAGCCAAAAAAAAAATCTCTGTATCTTTTCCTGTGTTATCCTAATTCCTAAACGTTCCCCCATTGGAATTTTATGAGCAATCCTCAGAATCTCATTTCTATGCCTTAATGGGATAACAATCTGATGCACCTCCCTCCAGCTTTCATTTGCTGAGACATGATCCAACCGCCAGTTTCTCATCAAAATATCTGCTCGAAGGTAATAACATACAGCAATACATTTTGCTTCTGTTTCTGAATAAGCTTTCTGACATTTTAATTGTAATCATCTTTCTGTAACTCCACTAACCTCCCTGAGTTAAACATTTAAGCTCCACTGTCCTGTTTTCCTTTCTCCTGAACAACGTTATCAAATACAGTGCCAACTAATTGGATTTCGACATCTTCTTCTTGCCTTTGAACTGCCTGGCTTATTTGTCTTGTCCTTCCCTATGAGCCTTTAATCTCATTACAACACAATCAGGAAACAATCCAGGATTCCTTCTTTGACCCTTCTGTTGAAAACACTTCTACACACATCACCCACATTTGCAATCCAGTTATATCATTACCCAAAATAAATTGAACCCCTGCAATGGGCAATATTTCCACCAAACCAACTCTAACTTCACCTGTCTTCCATTTGCTCTGTAAATTTGCCTTCCACAACGGAATAGATTTAGCATCTCCATGAACTCCACTTATCATTACCTGGTCCTGCAATACTCCCTTTGAATAACAAATATCACCATCCCACAACATTAAGGGTTGACTAGCCCCTGTGTCACCTAAAATTTTAACATCTTTACCTACTCCACCCTGTACACATGGAAAGACCCATTCACACACAAAGTCTTTAAACAGTTCTACAACCTGCTCCTCAGAGTTCTCTTGAGTAAACTGGGAACACATTCCCACTTCTTCACCTATCATTGATTCTCCCTGCTTCATTGTACACAAACCAATGGTTTCTCCTGTGCCTGAACCTTAGATCCCATAACACTTTTACTTCCAGAGCTTTTCTGTACCTCAAAAATTCCAACAAGTTTTTCCTGCAATCTCCAACACACTGACTTTGTGTGCCCTACTTTATTACAATGAAAACACCTCAATTTTCAAACGTCACTTCTATCTTCAGCACCTTCTTTTTTATTCTGAGAAAAAATTTCCAGCTACTCCTCTTCCCTGACTACCTACCTTCCTTTCACTTTCCCATTTTTTATGCTTTTCCAATTTGAAAGCATGATGAAAGAAAGGTTTAGCTCTATGAACTAACTCATAATCATCAGCTATCTCTGCTGCTCGTTGTGCAGAATCAACCTTCTGTTCCTCCATATGAGTTCTCACTACAGAAGGGATTAAATCTTTAAACTCTTCCAAAAGAATTACTTCCCCAAGAGCTGCGTAGGTTGTCTCTATTTTTAATGCCCATATCCACCGGTCAAAATTACTTAGCTTTACTGTTTCAAACTCAATGAAAGTTTGCCCAGACTCCTAAATTTCTGCCTGTATACTACAGGGAACAACTCATAAACACCCAAAAAAGCCTTTTTCACCACATCATAATTCACCTACATTTCTTCTGATAGTGAAGCATATACCTTGTGTGCCCTACTGACTAACTTAGACTGTAATAATAATGTGCAGTTTTCCTGTGGCCATTTCGTCTGTTTAACTAGCTTCTCAAATGAAATGAAGAATGTTTCAATATCTTTTTCCTCAAACTTTGGAAGAGCTTGTACAAATTTAAACATCTCCCCACTGTGCCCTGCTCTGGAGGTAAGTCCTTCCTCACCTACTGGCGTCTCTTTTTTAACTGCCAACATTTTCATTTGGAATCCTCTGCTTCTCTTTTTCCTTTTCCTCCTTCTCTATCTTCACAATTTCTAATTCCCTGTTAAAAGCCATTTCTCTGTCCTTTGCTTCTAATTCAAGCTTTTTCAGTTCCTTTGCTTGTTCATATTCAAGTGTCTTCAATTGTAACTGAAGTCTCACTACCTCCAGCTATGACTCACTAGTGTCAGGTTTCACGTCCAACTGTAGATGCTGTGCTATGCTTTTAATTATATCTGATTTCCTAGCCCCCTCATGTAACTCAAATTTTAACTTAGCTGCCAAATCTGTTAACTTACTTATAGTTGTTTATTCCAACCCAGTCAGAGTTATCTCTTCTACTCCCAGGCAGGTCTTAGCAATTTCCAAAGCAATCTTACAGTCTCACCACTTCTAAACTGCTTCACCAACTCTTGAATTCAAAGTGCTTCTTGTATTCGTAACCTCAAGATTCACCAATTCCAAACCAATCAAGGAATTAGAAATGTTTTTATCCCGCTAGAGTCCCCAATTGTTATGTCACAGCAATTGGTAGAGTTGAGCTATTTAAAAATTCCAGAGGGAAACTTTAAACAACTGTCATAACCTATATTTTTAAGGGATATGTTTGAAATGCAGCTCTAAATTCAGGATTCAGACCACCAAGTTCTCAAGAGGTTTTTCTATCAAACTACATGAGACATTTATTAATTTAAACAAGTTAAATATATATGCATGGCTACAAATTACTACTATCATAACTTTTAAACAAATTCCCAAATTAATCTCCATTAAGGTAACAGCAACCCATAGACTTTAAGCAGACATCAGACAAAGCAGTTTCACCTTACAAATTCAAAATGAGGTTCCTTTACACTTTGATTTCTGACACAATGGTAGGCTCACAGGCTTTGATGTTACATTGCCTCTGTCCTGCACAAATTAAACTGTTATCTGTTATAGCCAGCACATCTCATTGAATGTAAATTTGCATTGTATCACCAACCCCTTTGAATTCCACCTCTTCTAACAATAAAACCCCTTTCATAGTACCAATTTTATTAGTAATATAAACATTGCTTGGTCTCTGGTAGCTAGGTGCCAGATTTCACTCCCCTTCTTGAATGCTCTATTCAACAAAAATGTAAATGCACTTTACCTCTCTTATATCTCAAAACTAGTATACATCAAAGCACCCAACTAGCTGGCTTTAATCCAATTGAGACACACCCACAGGCTAACCCTCTATTTTTTTAAAATTCCAATAATATTATATACATTAATAGCTTCATGACAAAGGCTCCTGCTCACTCCTGCTTAGCCTGCCTAATGAGGGTAAATTCCTGGCAGTGTGTGTCCATTCTCAGATTATTTCCAACAACAGTGATGCCTCACCCTCAATGTAAAGTGTTCTTGTAGAACGCACCTCATTCACATGCTTTGCTTTGGTCACAAGAATGAAGATGACATGATCCAAGTATAGAATGATTCTAGATTCAGTCAATTCAGGGAGTGAGTTTGTCAAACAGATACCCCTCCCATGCCATTCTCAGTTCTGGTGAGCACATTTAGGTGGGAAGGTGCTCATGCTTCTTGCTGAGCTTAGTAGATGCATACTTGGAGAGTCAGCAACATGCAAGGCAGAGAGGAAAGCATACGAGCTCTTAGAAGAGGCGTATAGATTGAAAGCCCTGCTGGATGAAAGTGATTACGTGGAATTTGATGAACTGTTCTGTTGCTGAATATAGATCTTTTTGAGGAGCTTTGTCAGACTGAAGTCATACTGCTATGACCCCACTAATATTGTAGAACAGCTCCTGCCCCTTGTAGGCTACCGTAGAGACTGGGCTACTGGAGGGATGCTTGAAGAGGCAGCACCTTCTGACGTCAAATGCTGGGTTGCCCTCCTCCAGTTAGCACCCCATTTATTGCCCATCCCTAGTTACTCTTGAGAAGGTGGTGGTGAGCTGCCTTCTTGAATCACTGCAATCTATGTTGTGCAGGTGCACCACAGTGATGTTAAGGAGACAGTTGCAGGGCTTTGATCCAGTGACAGTGAAGGAACAGTGATACATTTCCAAGTCAGAATGGTGAGTGACTTGGAGGGGAACTTCCAGGTAGTGGTGTTCCCATCTGTCTGCTTCCTTTGACCTTCTAGATGGTAGTGGTCATGGGTTTGGAGGGTGCTGCTGAAGGAGCTTTGGTAAATTTCTGCAGTGCACCTTAAAGACTGTACACACTGTTGCCACTGTGCATCGGTGGTGGAGGGATTGAATGTTTGTGGATGTGGTGCCAATAAAGCGGGCTGTTTTGTCCTGGATTACGTCGAGCTTCTTAAGTGCAATCATCCAGGCAAGTGGAGAGTATTCCATCATATCCCTGACTTCTGCCTTGTAGATGGTGAACAGGCTTTGGGGAGTCAGGAGGTGAGTTACTTGTCGCAGGATTCCTAGTCTCTGACTTGCTCTTGTAGCCACAGTATTTAAGCAGCTGGTCCAGTTCAGTTTCTGGTCAATGGTAACCCTATGATGTTGATAGAGGGGGATTCAGCAATGGCAATGCCATTGAATGTCAAGGGGTAATGGTTAGATTCTCTCTTGTTGGAGATGGTCATTACCTGACATGTGTGTGGCCTGAGTGTTACTTGCCACTTATCAGCACAAGCCTGGATATTGTCCAGGTCTTGCTGCATTTGGACATAGACTGAACATTGTGCAATCATCAGCAAACATCCCCACTTCTGACCTTATGATGGAAGGAAGGTCATTGATGAAACAACTGAAGATAGTTGGGTCTAGGACACTATGCTGAGGATCTCCTGCAGCGAAGTCCTGGAACTGAGATGATTAAGCTACACCAACCACAACCATCTTCCTTTATGTTAGGAATGACTTGGATGTGCTGCTTAAAAGGCTACTCTTGTTGGAATACAGATAAGGGCAATGTTTGGTGAGGGAGTGAGATTATTTGGGCTGGTTGAGGGTTTCCATATGTGAAGCTGCCAGCACCAAGATTCTGATCTTCTGCTTTTAACAGACAACAGCAGTTTGTCCAGTCGCCCAATTGCTCTTGGCTTCATTTTCGCTGTGAGGAATTTCCATGCTTGCAACAAGGGTTTATTTCAAATAGATCATTTAGCAGCAGGTTTGGGGGTTAGTCTTGCATGAAAGAGCTTCATTGCTTAATTCTCCTGATTTCTGGCATTGTTATTGAAAGGATCCTAACCTTTCTCAGCTCTGCATCTCTCCTCATTTGGTAATACACAGTTCAGTAGGGTGTCCCTTTAATCAGCACACCCCCACCACCACTGCCCCCCCCCCCACCCCACCCCCGTCCCCGACATGTGCAGGACAGCACACCTCCTCAAGGCCCTCAGAGCCCACCTTACCAGAGTTATTTTTCATTTTTAATTTCTACTATGCCATAGAGTCATATTTCAAGATGATGATGGTGGGGGGGGAAGAGGGGGACAGGGGACAAGGGGTTAATTCCAGTGAGGGACCTTTATAATGAGCATTCCCAACTTTCAAATCACATTCCTCATGGGAGACGCGTTCTGGAGTGGACAGTCGCTAACTGTTTTCATGTCGACATAAAACTGATTTGTTGGATCTCGTGATATTTTCCACTCCTGCCTGTCATGACTCTGGCCACGTCATCCAGAGGTGGAAAATCCCACCGTAGCTTTCAATTCCATACTTTAATTAACAGAATTTAAATGCTACCAGCTGTCATTGTGGGATTTAAACCCATGTCCCCCAGAGCATTAGACTGAGCCTCTGGATTACCAGTCCAGTGACATTACCACTACACAACCATCTCCCCCAGTCACGATCATTTGTAGTGTGTGTGAATTGTATAGCAATAAATAAACATAGGTCGTTGCCATTACAACTGTAGATGTTGTAATTTATGACATGGAAAGAGTTGCACAAACATCTCACAAAGATGGGATAACAGAATGTAAGATTTGTAGCCTGGAAGTGTGCAAAGAAATTGTGCCAAAATGTTAAATGTCAGTTTTACCACAAATTCATGCGATCACGAAGGCTGTCTATTTCCACCTCTGTAATATCACCCAACTAAACAGAGGAGGTTGAAGAGAGTTTTTATTGAGATGTACAAAATTGTGAGGGCCCTGGATAGAATGGATGGGAAGGGCCTATTTACCTTAGCAGAGAGATCAGTGGCTACGGGGCATTGATTTAAAGTGATTGGTAGAAAGATGAGAGAGGAGATGAGGAAAATTATTTTCGCCGAGGGGGTGGTAGGGGTCTGAAACTCACTGCCTAAAAGGGTATTAGAGGCAGAAACCCTCAACTCATTTGAAAGGTGTCTGGATGTGCACCTCAAGTGCTGTAACCTGCAGAGCTACAGACCAAATACTGGAAAGTGGGATTAGGCTGGGTGGTTCATTTTTCAGTCACACACAAACGATGGGCCAAATGGCTTCTTTCTGTGCCATAGACTTTCTGTAATTCGCCACTCTCTCTGCTCATCTGCTGCTGAAATCCCCCATTTCTGCCTTTGACTTGACTATTCCAATGCACTCTTAGCTGGTCTCTCAAATTCTACCATCCATAAATTTGAGGTCATCCAAACCTCTGCTGCCCAGGTCTTTACTCTCACCACATTTTGCTCACCAATCACCCTTGCGTGTTCACTAACCTACATTGGCTTATGATCAAACAATATCTTGATTTTAAAATTCTCACTCTTGTTTTCAACTCCTTCCATGGTCTCACACCCACCCATCTTTGTAATCTGCTCCAGCCCCACAACCCTCCGAAATATTTTTTCTCCTCCAATTCTAGCCTCTTGAGCATCCTCAATTTTAATAGCTCCACCACATTTAATAGCACCTTCCATTGCCAAGGCCCTAAGCACTGGAATTCCCTCCCTACAGCCCTTTGCCTCTCTACCTCACTATCCCTCCTTAAAGCCTACCTCTTTGACCAAGCTTTCAGACATCTGACCTATTACCCCCTTATGTCCTTCACTGTTGCTGGGTCAAATCCTGGAACCTCCCTCCCTAACAGCACTGTGGATGTTTCTACAACTCGTGAGCTGCAGTGGTTCAATATGGCAGCTCACCACTACCTTCTCAAAGGCAATTAGGGATGGACAATAAATGCTGGTCTAGCCAGCAACATCCACATCCCTTGAATGAATAAACAAAAAAAATAAAGCCTTTTTTCCATCATCATGGCTAGGTGCAAATAATATTTAGAAAGATATACTACTGAAAGCAAGCCTGGTGCTGTAATTTGCTATGTTGTTGTCTCGCCATTGAGTAATGAGAAATCAACACTTACTTACTCTCCTCTCCATGAGGAAAGAGTCTGTTTCAGCCTCTAATATGGTTCTATGCATATATTCTAAAGCAAGCCGATACTCAAGATGATTGACTTGCTTATTTATTTACATTTCTAAAGTTTTGTTAAATTCCACTTGAAGTAACAAGTTTATAATGAGGTCTGATGCCCCATATTTCCAATTAATAAAAGTGGAAGCTAATTATAACAGTAACAATAAAATATTACAAAAAGGTACAAAGGGAAAAAGGATATGAATAATACTTATCAACACATCATTTAACAGTAAGTGACCACTGACAAGTAATTTAAATGCCTTTCAGGCTGTGAATTGTTTAGTATAGTAGAGTATTTCCCATCTAATTTGACCTTAGCATGATCCCTCAAAAATACCTTGATATGAGTTTTAAAATAAGGATTTTATATTGGTTTCAACTATTGTAGATCTAGGAGGGGTGCAGAATCACCCATCTATGGCTTGTTCATCACTCATATTTATTCTGTTTCTAACAGCTGGAGCAAGCTTGAGAATTCATTGTATGGAGCTCTGGAACACAAACCTGCATCCTAACACGCAGTGACACCTTGCATTGTGGCACTAGCTACCTCACTGATATCAATTAGTTCTGTGAGAGCCGCAGGCCTCTATTTGGATTTCATATTGGAAGACACCAAACACGGAGAACCAGGCTGCTACTGTTGGCCCCTGCACATTTATGTAAAAACTAGGCCAACTGCATTGATGACATAGGCTGGGTATATTGTCAGTTCTGTCCTGGCTTCTGGCATTTTCAGGCTGAACTACACCTTCCTAAGAACATGATGATTTTCTTCACTTCCATTTGAAGAGACTGGTGGCAACAATGGAAAGCAATTTGAGGAAAGTGGATTCAGTACCATAAATACGACATTCCTGTGAAAGAAAGTGCTCGCTTTCAAGTACAATTGCATGTCAAGACATTCATCAGGGCATTAAAAGGGAAAGCTTGGCAAGCTAGTGATCCCTTCATGATATTATTTTAATTTATTGCACTTCACAATAATGATTGTGTTAAATAGGTCTAAGAGTATCCTGGTTCCTTTGCAGACTCTTTAAACCCAGTGCAGCATTAAGCTGACTATTACTTTAATCAGAGAGATTTGTTGGTTGACATTCAGGGCAGGATTTTCCATTCCTGCCAGCGATGGCCATTGTTGCGGGCAGGATGGGAGAATTTGGAGAGAGGCCAAAGTTCTATTTGAACTGTAACACAAAATTCAAAAAAGTAATTAAGGTTGTGGTTTAAAACAATCTCATAACATGAGAATTAATATATGGTACTGGATGATCTATCATGGCGTCGCTCACAGGTAGGCTGTGGGCTGGAGCAGGTTGTAATTTCAAAATGCCAAGGGAACTGCTGAACTAACCCTATTACTTTAATGTCACTTCTGAAGCGTTCTGTGGGAAAGCAGTCAAAATAAGTACTAAGTTCAATCAGAAGGCTAATTCTTGAAGAAAATTTCAGTAGATTGTCAATTGCTAGTAAATGTGTGATTTGGGAGAGGCCAGTTTATTGAGTTCACCTCAGAATGTTACTGATAATCTGAAGTGTAATGATTGACGTGCAATGGATTCGTACTAGATAGTGATTGGAATATGGTGAGAACCAGATAAAAGCAACTTCTTATGCAGTTTCTCCAGGTTTCTTACAAAGTAAGGGCAGGTAATTGGGAGAACCCAAGAATTTTAATTATATAAATAACTAGATCACTTCACTGCCTTCCTTTTAAAAAGGCATATCAAATTTAATGTTTCTCCCTTCACTATTCATTATTTTTTTGCAAGTGTTGTCCACAAATACTACAGGAAATCAGGTAACTTTCTGGTATATGGTTAATAGACCATCCTCTGACATATTCCTCTCTTAAACATTTTTAATAAATCCATAAACAGGATTACAAACAACATGTTTATATTTGAATATTGCTGAAAAGAGAGACATGTCACTGAAGCTTTTCATCTTGCACTCATCAGGACAAACACAAGCATGACAAATTTCAAATGATCACCGCAATTTATACTAAAGGAGAAAAGGTTTTTTTAATTCATCCTTGGGATGTGGGCTTTGCTGGCTAGACAAGCATTTCTTGCTCATCCCTACTTGCCCTTGAGAAGGTGGTGGGTGAGCTGCCTTCTTGAACTGCTGCGTCCATGTGGTGAAGGTACACCCACAATGCTTTTAGAGAGGGAGATCCAATATTTTGACCAAGTGACAGTGAAGGAATGGTGTTATATTTCCAAGTCAGGATTGTGAGTAGCTTGGAGGGGAACTTCCAGGTGGTGGTGTTTCCACGTATCTGCTGCCCTTGTCCTTCTAGATGGTAGCGGTTGTGGGTTTGGAAGGCGCTGTCTAGGGAGTGAGTTGCTGCAGTGCATCTTGTAGATGGTACACACTGCTGACACTGAATGTCGGTCATAGAGGGAGTGAATATTTCTGGATGGGGTGCCAATCAAGTGGGCTGCTTTGTCCTGGATGGTGTCAAGCTTTTAGGATGTTGTGGGAGCTGCATTCATCCAGGCAATGTGGAGAGCATTCCATCACACTCCTGACTTGTACTTTTTAGATGGTGGACAGGCTTTCGGGAGTCAGGAGGTGAGTTACTTGCTGCAGGATTTCAAGCCTCTGACCTGTGCTTGTAGCCACAACATTTATATGGCTGGTCCAGTTCAGTTTCTGGTCAAGGATAACTCCCAGGATGTTGATAATGGGGAATTCAGTGATGGTAATGCCATTAAATGTCAAGGTGACTAGATTCTCTCTTGTCGGAGATGTCATTGCCATCTTGTGTGGCGCGTATGTTACTTTCACATGTCAGCCCAAGCCTGGATGTTATCCAGGTCTTGCTGCATTTGGACATGGATTGCTTCAGTATCTGAAGAGTCGTGAATGGTGCTGAACTTTGTGCAATCATCAGCGAACATCCCCACTTCTGACCTTATGATGGAAGGAAGGTCATTGATGAAGCAACTGAAGATGTTCAGGCCTAGGACACTACCCTGAGGAACTCCTGCTGCGATGTCCTGGAGCTGAGATGATTGACCTCCAAGAACCACAACCATCTTTCTTTGGGCTAGGTATGACTCCAACCTGTGAAGAGTCCACCCCCTCAGCCCCCCCACATTTCCCCCCCCCCCACCCCGCCCCACCCCAGAGCTTCGTCTCTCAACAGCTGTTGATGGTCACTCTTATTGATACTGTCATGGACAGATGCACCTGTGGTGGGTTGGTGAAGATGAGGTCAAATATGTTTCTCCCCCTTGTTGATTCTCTCACCACCTGCCACAGACCCAGTCTAGCAGCTATGTCTTTTAGGACTCGGCCAGCTCAGCCAGTAATGGCGCTACTGAGCCATTGAAGTCCCCCACCCAGATTACATTCTGCGTCCTTGCAACCCTCAGTGCTTCTTCTGAGTGGTGTTCAACATGGAGGAGTGCTGCTTCATCAGCTGATGATGGGGTGGTGCATGGTAATCAGCAGGAGGTTTCCTTGCCCATGTTTGACCTGATTTCATGAGACTTCATGGGGTTCAGGGTCAATGTTGAGGACTCCGAGGGCAACTCCCTCCTGACTGTACAGCACTGTGCCACCACCTCTGCTGGGTCTGTCCTGCCGGTAGGACAGCGCGTGCCCAGGGATGGTGATGATGGTGTTTGGACATTATCTGGAAAGTATGATTCCTTGAGTATGACTATGTCAGGTTGTTACTTGACTAGTCTGTGAGGCAGCTCTCCAAATTTTGGCACCAATCCCCAGAGGAGGACTTTGCAGGGTCAGCAGGGCTGAGTTTCTGTTGTTGTTTCTGGTGCCTAGGTCGATGTCGAATAGTCCATCTAGTTTCATTCCTTATTGACTTTCTAGCAGTATGATACAACTAAATGGCTTGCTTGACCATTTCGGAGGGCAGTTAAGAGTCAACCACATTGCTGTGTTCTGGATTCACATGTAGGCCAGACCAGGTAAGGATGATTGATTTCCTTCCCTAAAGGATATTAGCGAACCAGATGGGTTTTTATGACAATGTTTTCATGGTCATCATTAGACTTTTAATTCAAGATATTATTAGTTGAATTCAAATTCCACTATCTGTCACAGTGCAATTCGAACCCAGGTCCCTAGAGCATTACTGGGTCTCTGAATTACTAGTCCAGTGACCACCGCTGTCACCAGCCCCCTCCCACACTGATTGGTTAGCAAGTTGACTCTGGCCATAATGTTGCCATGGAGAAAGCTGTATACCTATAGGCTATCCAAATTCAAAAAATATGGATATCTTGAATGGGTCCCTGCTTATGAATGTATGTCACTTCTAGCAAGTATAAATGAGCCACATTACATACTTGGCTGATTAACTTAAATTGTGTCCATGACATCTTTGTCAATCTTTCCTAAGCTGTCACCTAATCCTGACCTTCTATCTCATTCCACCTGTTCCACACCCTCTTAAACAGTGTAAAATCCATCATATTTCTAATTCTCTTTAACTCTGAAGAGGAGTCATATAGACTCGAAATGTTAACTCTGTTTCTCTCTTCACAGATGCTGCAAGACCTGATGAGCTTTTCCAGCAGTTTCTGTTTTTATTTCAAATTTTCAGCACCTGCTATATTTTGTCTGTAACTTAAATTGGTAGTTAGTGTAGATATTAGCACACTCAGGATTGTTCAGCACGTGCTGCCCCATTGCAGAATCACATCTAATCATAGATATTTTGTTTTGAGTTTTGGATTTGACTCCAGGATATTAGAACAAATGACCAAAATGTTTGGTCACATTGGCAGGTTTTAAGGAGTGTCTTCAAGGAAGAAAGCGAGGCAGAAAGGCAGGGAAGTTTGGGAGCGAATTCCAGAGCTTAGGGGCTAGGCAGCTGAAGGTATAGCCACCATGAATGATTAAAATTGGGAATGCTCAAGAGTCTGGAGAGGGAAGAGCATAGTATCTTGAAGGGTTGTTGAACTTGAGGAGCTTAAAGAAATAGGGAGGGGCCAGGTCATGGAGAAATTTGAAAACAAGGTGAAGTATTTTAAAGTTGAGACGTTGCTTAACTGGGAGCCAGTGTAGGCCAATGAGTACAGGGGTGGTAGGGGAACAGGACTTGCTGCAGGTAAAGGCATGGGCAGTAGAGTTTTGGATGACGTCAATTTTATGAATGTGGGAGCCAGTCAGCAGAATGTCAAAACAGTTAAATCTGGAAGTAACAAAAGCATGGATGTGGGTTTCAGCAGTGGATTTTATGTTACAGAGGTGGAAATAGATGATAATGATAATGGTGCAGATATGTGGTTGATAGCTCATCTCGGTGTCTAATATGACAATGAGGCGTTAGCAGTCTGGTTCAGCCTTAGGCAATCGCCAGGGAGAAGGATGGAATTGGTGGTGATGGAGCAGAGTTTGTGGTGGGTTCTGATGACAATGGCTTCAGTCTTCCCAATAATTAATCATTGCTGTGTGTCACTAGACCAGGTAAGGATGGCAGAGTTCCTTCCAACATTAGTGAACCACATGGGTTTTTATGAAAACCAATGATAGTTTCATAGTCACCAGTACTGAGACTAGTTTTCAGTTTTATATTTTATTAATTGAACTTTTAAATTCTACCAGCTGCCATGGTGGGATTTGAACCCATGCCCCCAGGATGTTACCCTGGCCCCCTGGATATCTAGACCAGTGACATTACACTGACACCACCATGACACCACCTTATCCCCCAGTTACCAGTTAATATAATCTCACAATTAATAACTTACTTTAAAAATGTTAACTCACCAATAGATTTTGAATTTATTGCATTGAGAGTTGGGTAACTAATGGAGATCAGCAAGGATGGGGTGATGGGTGAGTGGGACTTAGTAAAAAACAGAATACATATAGCAGGATTATGAAAGAGGATGGGAGACCAGCGGAGTCAATGACAGAGAAATCATGTTTGCTTTTGCTAGGACAGAGGCAGACAATACTGTTGAAGCGTAAATAAGCTGTCTTGGTGATGAACAGGACATGGAGGTTAAAGTTCAGTTCAGAGTTAAACAGGATGACAAGATTGCAACTGGCCTGGTTCACCTAAGGAATGCCTGGGGTGGTGGTTTGAATTAGCGACAAGGGAGTGAAGTGTGGTGGAACCAAAGACAAATGTTTTCAGTTTTCCCTTTATTGTGTCTATAGCCACTACATCATTATCAGTTTTGGCTGCATTTGTTAGATCTGCATATCAATGATTTATTTACTAATTTGTTTATCTTACGAAGTAGTGGAACATGCAGCACAGAAACAGACCTTTCAGTCCAACCAGCATGCCAGTGTTTAAACTCCACTTAAGCCTCTTCCCACCTAACTCTATCAGCATAACCCTCTACTCCCTGCACCCTCATATGCAGGAATAGAGGGACTTGGGTGTATATGTGCACAAGTCATTGAAGATAAGAGAGCAGTTCATAAAACTTACAGTATCCTAGGTTTTATTTATAGAGGCAAAGACTACAAGAGCAAGGGGGTTATGTTGAACTTGCATAAGACACTGGTTCAGCCTCAGCTAGAGTATTGCATCCAGCTGAGTGCTGCACTTTGGGAAGGATGTGAAGGCATTGGAGAGAGTGCAGAAAAAAAATCACGAGAATGGTTCCGGTATGGGGAAGTTAGGACTATTTTCCTTGGAGAAATGAAGGCTGAGAGGAGATTTGATAGAGATATTCAAAATCATGAGAGTTTTGGACAGAGTAGATAGAGAACTGTTCACACTTGTGAAAGGATAAGGAACAAGAGGACACAGATTTAAAGTTATTGTCAAAAGAAGCAAAAGCGATTTTAGAAAAATCTTTTTCACACAGTAAATGGTTAAGGTCTGGAATGCACTGCCTGAGAGGGTGGTGGAGGCAGATTCAACTGAAGCATTCAAAAGGGAATTGGGATTTTTATCTAAAAAGGAAGAATGCACAGGGTTATGGAGAGAAGGTGCAGGGATGGCACTAACAAATTGCTCATCCGGAGAGCCAGCGCAGACACAATGGGCCGAACTGCTTCCTTCTGCCCTATAAAAATTCTGTGATTCTGTGATATTCTTATATAGCCTCAGGCTAAATGCACCTGTGCCATTTGCATCAGCCCTGTTCACCCTTTTTGATAGATATAACTTTTATTTCTGATTTCAATTAATGCTAGATCAATTGTTAAAATAAAATCAGAGATGGATAGATTTTTGTTAATCGAAGATATTGAGGGATATGGGGAAATGGCAGGTATGTCTATGGAGTTGTTTCACAGATCAGTCATTACCTCGTTAAATGGCAGAACAGGCTTGGGGGGCTAAACTCCTGCTCCAATCTTCATCCTTGCAAATTATTTTTGTACACCCTCTAGTGCCTTTAAATTCTTTCTATAATATGGTAACCAAAACTGTACACAGTACTCCAAGTGGCGTCTAACCTAAATTCGATATAAATTCAGCATAACATCTCTACTTTTCAGTTCTATGGGAGGGATAATCCAGCCCCACCTGGCGCCAGGATCATCCGGTCCCGCCACAAGTCAATGGGCTTTTGGCTGGGCTGCTGAATCTCCCGTAGTGTGTCCCTCCATGATAGGGCTGGAAAATCTCAGCTAATCTCTCTGGAAGTAAACCCTAGTGCTTGGTTTCCTTTTTTTATAATCTAATTGAAGCGGGCTGACCTGGATTTTACTGTATGTGAAACTAAGGATCCTTAAGCTCCCGTCAGTGAGATGACATCTAATTACCATGGGACAGGAAGGCACAAGAGACACTTTGGATTCATCTCTGGAACTTGTCTTGTGCTATATATATTGAGATACTTCAGCCTCCTGTTAGTCGTAACCAGGTGCTTAATATGCTAAATTATCACTTCCGTTATTTTTGCTGGAGGCCCAGGCATGAAAAATATTTCCATTTCTCATCCCATCCATTCCTAGGGCGGAGTTTTCCCTGCCAGTTGCTGTCGTGCGTCAGAGTGGGCAGGAGTGGACAATATGGCAGGAAGGCCAAAAGTCGGTTTCGTGACATCTTGAAAACAGTTTGCAATCATCCATGCAGCCATCAATGGCAGGCTGTGTTCCCCGCCGCTAGACCGTGGGAACTTCATTTTAATATACCTGCATATCATTATAAGACCTGCTCGCTGGACTTAGCTCGATCATCCAGGTAGGTTGGTGTGATTGCAAGCTGACCTGTCTCACAACTGAACATAAGCGACGTGCACCTGGCAAGCTGCACTTCACCCGGGACTTCGAGGTTCGTTTGCCTATCTTGCTTCAGGCAGCACTCAGTCACCAGTGCTAGGCTTTGCAGGCAGAACCACATCACTTTTAGAGGGGTCACGGGCAGGTCTCTACTTACGAGACCAGCCACAAGGCAGGGATGACTTTCCAATGGCTGCAGGGCTAGGGCTTGCTTGGGGAAGGGGGAGAAATGGCCTCAGGCAAGGGAAGAGGCTGCAGGGTTATGGCATTACTGGAGAAGATGGATATCCCAAGGTGTGTATGGGGACATATGTTGATCTGTGTAAGAGACCTCAAGATGGTGAGGGCTGAGGAGGCAGTCTCGAGAGGAGATGAGGCCAGATGGATATGTGAGTGTGTGTGTGAGAGAGGGAGTGGTGAAGTCCCTTGAGCTGGCAGTGAGTGAGATGCCAGTGAATGGGCTTGAGTGTATGAGTTTAGAGTGATTAGGTGATTGACTTACCCTGGTGGCATAAATGAGATAATTCATCCTCTTTCTGCACTGCATGGCAAACCTCTTCTGTGCAATGTTGGCACTGACCACCACTGCCACCGTCTCCCAAGCTGGAGTGGTGATGAGACTCCTGCGACCAGAGCAGGGCTAGAGGACATCGCAGTGGGCTGCAACAGTGCCCAAAAGACATCCCAGGGATGCGTCACTGAATCGGGGGCTGTAGTCTTCTTGTCTTTCGGGGCCATGTCTTCTGTGCAGCAGTCCTGGGCTGGAAGCACTGAGAGGTGCGCATGTGGCTGCACTTTAAATATGGTGCTCGGTGCGAGGTGACGGCGTGGTGGGCAAATCAGAGGCTGTCTGCTGCGAAATGGCATGAGTAATGAGGCGGGTTTGAGGCGATACGGAGCAAAAACCCATCATTGCTACCAGCGGTAAAACGTCCTTTTTCTGACCCGCTACCGCCTTTAGTGCAAATCTGGGACGATTCTGCCCCTAGCTCCCTAGAATAAAGCTACCAATTAGTGCTGCATGAGGTATGGCTGAATGCAGTACGCCCAACCATGCTGTATCCATGTATACAGCCAAAAGACAGAAGATGATTGTAATTTTACAATGACTTTAAAAGTTTTCATAGTACAACCACAATAAGAATTTCCCCCCCACACCCCAACCAACCCCATTCCCCAGCATCAGCACCTCCCCTTCTCTGATTTAACTTCACAACTCCAAGTTGTTTCACATAATGCTCTGTAAAATGCCATTCACTAAACACTGTTCGTCGATGATTCCAGAAAGACTTAGTCAGGATGAGAAGGCAGAGTCATGCACTGCTGTATCAGCTCCTGGTGAATGGAATAACAACCTCTCCTTGCGTGAGGAGAACAGAATATGCAAGAACTCTTAATCCCTGAGTACCCAAGCTTTAAAAATGCAATAGCCATCTGCATGCAGTAGTATGTAAGGCAATGACATAAATTATATTTCTTTTAAAAATCATTGACAGGATCTATTGTTTTAAAATAAATGCACGTAATTCTTCAAATAGTAAACTTTGCAAATAGTAAGATAACTCAGAGATTCCAGCAATGCTACAAAATTGTGTCAACAGCGGTTTCAGCTTTGCCTCAATGCAAACTGTAGGTAGCAGAGGTACTTAAATCAAATTTAGGTAAATGGTGTGATACTGCCTCAAGAAGAGAATTCTGTACCACTTTAGCTGTTCACCAAACTTCATTTTTAATCATTTTAATGTTAGCAGAGATCTGACTGTCCTGCCAGCTCTTGGTAACATCAAAATCTAACCAGCTTTTGGGTGCCAGTGAGGAGCACTCAAGCTGCAGAGCTCTCTTTTCCTCTGGCCAGAGATCAAGAGGCAGTAATGTGCCTCCAAACCACTTCACTTTCAGCAGGTGTGGGTCTGAAACCAATACCCATTTTATAACAACAGCCTTGGAAAATCATATACAAACAGTAACCCAAGGGAAAGTGTCACTGTTCAAAAATGGCATAAAATATGTGGATTAGAAAATGCATTTTGTAATGAATTTAATGCAAGAACTGGCTTTTTCTGTGAAGAAAGTCCAAAAGAAATCATGAGTTCTTTTTAAAGAAAAACTTAAATATTGATTTTATATATTATGTGCCATGGCTATAAATGTTTTAAAGTATGTATATTGAAGTTGTATTATATTTTATTTTGAATCAGTTCTTCATCTGCTTGTTTGCACTTCCTGGATCCTGGATCTAATTTGGCTGGAATGCTAAGACAAATTAGTTGTAGTTCCTGTCCCCTCTCCTTGCATTGGTAAGAAAACAGAATTGAGCTTCAGGCTAGGAAAGAGCAAGGAGCTGAAGTTTACTCAGCCTAACAAGCTTTATAATGGTCGTGTTGATGGGACAACAGGACTGTCTCTCAGTTTGGTTTTAACCATAGATACATCAGCAAAGGGACAACAGAACTGTAGGATATTATGATTCCTTCACATGGTGAGTCCTTGGATCCTGATTATGCCACTGGGAGGAGGAGCCCAAGTGAAAGTTAAGTGCATAAAGGAATAGAAGCAAATGACGTAGGATGGATTACACCAGAGCAAAAGTTGGATAACTTCTTAGTGATAGTTGTAAAGTGTTCAGAACAAAAAATGCAGGAAATGCAATATCTTAAAATGGAAAAGACAAGTTAATGTTTTGGGTGTAGACGCTTTGAACTGGAAACATCAAGCTAAGACAAATAGTGTTGAACAAACCAAAAGAGGAGAGGACAACAAACAAAAAAAAAAGGAAAGGGACACCAATGAATGTGAACAGTGTAGAAGATATCAGTTAAATCACAACAAAGAGAGGAATAGAATTTTTCTAAGGCTGGCATTCCTAGAAAAGAAATGGCAATGAATCAAACAGTATAAAAAAATACAAAAGCAGAAAATTTGAAATTAAAACAGAAAGTGCGCTGATAGACCCCGATGTATTTCTAGTATCTTGTGTTTTTAAGGCAGATTTCCATCATTTCCAAATTTGTTTTTATTTTGATTTGCTCTAGAACATTATCAACAATCTGATCTATTGTCCTTTGAAAAGCCTTAATGTAATGATGAATCTTCAGTTTTATTCCACTGAGTATGCCACCTTTTAACGTGGTTTGATAACATTATTAAAAATGTTTGTATATGTCGCAGTTCTGATGTTACAGGGAAAAAGTAGATTGATTTTGAGCACAGAGTGTGCTTCATAACCCAAAATTCAGAGTAGAAACAAATGCACGTTGGCATCATAGAATGATGCAGAGTTACTCCTGAAGTTGAAGAGTTAATAGCTGAAAATGATTTGAGGGCATGGAGAAAGATGGAAAGATGGCAGGATGAGAAAGGAAACAGAAAAAAATAAGGTTCTTCATTTTGAATGACTATAAACTGCTCTGCTGTGACTCTTAAACAAAGCAGTGTCTAAACCCTTTGTTTTTACTGGAAAAAGGAAATTGTGAAAAGCATTAAATTGGAAAGAAAAGATGCTTCTGAATAATTTAAGTAAAGTAAAATTTAAGCATTAAACTTACAGCCTTCACTGCGGATTGCGAGGGCAGTGCACGCTATTGAATATAGCAATTCCCCCTGCTCTTCCTCAGGATTTGACAATGATTGACTAGCTGGTGACAGGAGTTCTGGCCAATTTGGTACGTTTGTTGTGAGAATGGCTTGATGCTAATGGCTCTCGTTCACCTGACGTGCAGGAGTCAGCTTTGTTGAAAGCTGCCACCATTAATAAAGTGTTTTGATTGAAAAAAGCAATCTATAGAAGCCGCTGAATAAAAAACTTGCTTCTATTACGCAAAATTGAAAGAAAAGAAATCTCAGGAAGCTTTGCAGTGTTTAAAATTACAGACTGCATTGGCTACACTGCTGCAAGGACACTAGCCTTGCATGCTATCATTCCTAACAAAATATTGTTATTCTCAGAAGCTCTGAAATTCAAGGGTTATGGATTCAAGATGATTTAGGGCCTAGAACCAATTCTGATCATGCCCTGCCCTTCAGGTCAGATACCAACCCTATAGGGTCAAGGTTTATCACAGCAATAGGATTTGTACAAATATAATAGCTTAACTGTGTCAGTCAATGAATGATTCCAATCATAAAGGGTAGATTTGCCCTGGCCTAATTTCACACAAGAAACCTATCAGCCAATACTCCACCCCTTTTCCCAGTTATTTCCCTCCTTCCTTGGCCTGAGCTGCAGAATTTCAGAGTATGTGATTGACCTTTGACCATATGTAGGACTGTTAGCCCTTTGTTTTAAATGCACAGTGGCAAGGTCAGCACTACTATTTATTACTTTGCTTAAAGTTCCCCAAGGTCAAAGTGCAAAGATAATGCAATTATGGTGGTCTGAACAAGCTCTGTCAATAGTGAAATGATGAAAAATAGCAGGGAAGGGAGCGAAAAATATCAGTACTTAGGCAGTAATTAAAGTGGAGTGTGAAGTGGTGACCGAAATGATTGCGAGTCATTCCAGTAACTCGGAAATTAGATCCAATCTATATTGAGAATGTCTCCAAGCCCATTTCTCCTTCGTAGTTCTTTCAGACGCAACACAAATTTTGCAAGATGAATCACTCAATTGTTTTTCATATCTGTTCTGTACAGAACAGTCATGATTCTCTCAAATATTTTTGATTTTCTGAAATGATTTATTCTGCTGCTTTACATTTTTCTCAAAGAACTTGCTTTATATTTTAGCTTTTCTTTATGTTACCTATAGTTTGTGGTGCATTGCATGCACTTTGGAACTTACTGATGTCATGAAAGATGCTCTAAATAAAGGTGCCATATACATATATATGATGTGCTGTGCCCAAAGGCAGGTCCCTGACTCATCATCTATGATGCTTCATCCTGAGCTGCTTTCCTTTCCTGTCACTTTTTTTGTCAGTGGTGGTTTGCCATTGCCTTCCATTCTCCGGGGCAGGGCGAGGGGGCAAGTCCCAAATTACTTTTTATTGGTTTATTTAAAACATTCCAAATAGTAAATCAAACAGCCACATAAGAAAGTTTCTTCATTCGAATAATTAAATTACTTGACAGTCTTACAACTGAGTCAGCTGAACTGAGAATAAAACATCTCATTATGTTCAGCAGATTGGACTGCACAGTTCCGGAACTCATTGATTATGTCATATTATCATACTGGAGACATCCATTGATTAGAGTTATACTGCGAAAAGATTCCACACAGAAAAATCACATTTCTGCAAACTGCACAGAATAATGGCTGATAGCACATCAAAGGCTGGATTAAATTCTGCTTTAACATTTATTTTCAGTCACAGTATAAGGGTGTCTCTGCCAAGGCCAGCCTTTGTTGCCAATCCCTAACTGCCCTTGAGAAGGTGATGGTGAGCCATTTTCTTGAACCGCTGCAGTCCGTATGGTGTAGGTACACGCCAACAGTGAGGGTTCAATTCCTGTACTGGCTGAGGTCACCCATGAGCCTCCTCAAGCTCACCCCTCGCCTGAGGTGTGGTGACCTTCAGGTTAAACTCACCACCAGTCGGTCTCTCTCTAATGACAGAGCAGCCTATGATCCTCTGGGACGACAGTGACTTTCATTTCTTTTCAGGCACATCCACTGTGCTGGTTAGGATGTCGTTCCATGATTTTGACCCAGTGACAGTGAAGGGGACAGTGATACATTTCATATGCCTGCTGCCCTCATCCTTCTAGGCGGCAGAGGTTGCAGATATGGAAGGCTCCGTTGAAACATTGTTGTTCCATCTTTTAGATGGTACATGTAGTCAGCCCACTGTTTGCTGCTGTTGGAGGGAGAGAATATGAATGCTCATCAAGAAAGTGTTTGATTCAGTAGTGGGCTTTGCTGTGGCCCTTAAAATTAGCCACGGCATTAGCATCCCCCTTCCGGACTTCCTGAAGAATCGGAGAGTGTGAGTGTAATGATGACCTGCACTCTGCCTATGGAAGAATTTCCAGATAAAGGGACATTGGCAGAGATCAGAGTGGCTGAATTCTACACTGATTCCAGAGGCTGCAGCAGCCACAGGAATGGAAAGGAGGCCTGGGAAGGTTGCCCAGCCGAGCTCCTGACTATTCACAGGAGGCCCTGCTGTGGGACCTGAGGGACTGAATTGAAGTGCTGTTTCCCACAGACGGGGTAAAAAGGCTGGGGAAGTGAGCAGCAGGAGTGTGGTCCCTTGATCAAGATACCATGCCCAAAGAGGATCCAGGACGTCCTGCCCGGAAAAGTGAGTGGCATAAAAGTTTCAGGTGCGAAGTCCCACAGTCTGACATCCCCAGCATTCTCCTGCACAGCACTCCTCAGACCAACACAACTTGCAGCTCCACTCATTCTTCTCTCTCCTGTCACCTCACATTCCCAACTGAACAGCCAACACTCACACTCAACCCCATCTTATTGACATGGTGCACTTATGCCTCATATTATCGCCATCCACCAATGTTGCCATTATATCCTCTTCATAGAATCCATTTCTCATACTCATAATTCTGTGCTTTCTTTCCTTGCAGAAGAGAACAGTGCAGAACTCCAGGGATAGGTTGGAGAGAGGGTCGGGGTGGGGGAACAGTGGCCAATAATGATAGTCACATTGACGGCCACTAGCAATACCCTCTGAGTCCACTTTGTAATTGCCTTGGTCCAGGAGGCTGAAGATGTCAAATATTGCCTGCTGTGAAGGTCCAAGCAACATGGGGCACTGATGCTTAGACAACGGTTGAGAAAGCTGATCTCCTATTCTGTGTTGGGGATTTCAGCAACCTTCCAGCTGGACCTCACAGCATGTGGCTGAAGTGGAGGCAGCTGGTGTCGCTGGTCCAGTTTCCAGCTGCTGCTGACGCTGTTGGTGTTGCTGTTCCTCTGCTTACTCAGCAGAAGTCCAAGTTAGAGCTTCAGAAGCTGCTCCCATGTTGCAATGCAGGCTGACAGCCAAGATCAGATAAAGGTGAGTAATGTCCAAGGTGGTCGAAATGGACTTCAAGAAGTTGGAAATCACCTGTGGACAAGTGAACCTGGCTCTCTTAAATTTCTGTGAGCACACTGTGCCTTGTTGACCCTGGTGGGAAACTCATGAGCTGGCTGTTAAAGGCAGAATTCAGTGTTAAAGGCTCATTTAATTTACTTTTTACGTATTGAAATTGCTACCAGGCAGGTCCACAGGGGTTTCCCACTTGCTTCCAAACTCGCCCAGGTTAAACCCAGAAGTAGGCAGGATGATGTTCAGTTCCTGATCCACCAGCACTGGGACTTTAAATCACACCCCCAACCAGACCCGAAGCTGCCTTCCCTTAGTGATTAATATTCTGCACTTAAGAGTATATATTCAACCAACAAAATTTCGCTTTCTGTGACAGTAACAGCTAACTCTGTTACCTGGCATCAGTAATCAATAGCTGTAAATAATAACACCAAATAGAGTACCGAGTACAATACTGGCCACCAAATGACAGGAAGGATGTGACTGAATAGAGAGGTACAGAGGAGATTTATGGAGATGAATCCAGGAATGGATCATTTTAACCATGAGGAGATATTAAATAGGCTGTTGTTGTTTTCTTTGGAACAGAGGAGGCTAAGGATATAATTGAGGTGTATAAAATTATGAGGTGCTTTGATAGAGTGGAGTGGAAGGATTTATTACTTGTTAGCAGAGAGGTCAATAACCGGGGGCATGGACTTAATGTGGTTGGTGGAAGGATTAGAGGAGAGTTGAGGAGTATTTTTTAACCCAAAGGATGGTGAGGGTCTGGAACTCACTGTCTGAAATGATATGGTAGAGGCAGAAACTGTCATTGCATTTAAAAAAACATTTAGACATGCACATGAGCTTCCATAATCTGCAGGACTATGGACCAAGAGCTAGAACATGGGATTAGGCTGGCTAACCTATTTTCAGCTGGCATAAACACAATGGCTTGAATGGCCTCCTCCTGTGTTGTAAATCTTTCTATGTATGTTGGAAGAATCCATTCAAAGGAAGGGTTATTTTAATTGGTAGATAATCAAAAGTAGAGGCTATGATCTCAAGGTAAGTATTAGGCCGGGGGAGGCAGTGACATAGTGGCATTGTCACTGGGCTAGTATTCTAGAGACCCAGAGTAATACTCTGGTAACCTAGGTTCAAATCCCAGCATGGCCGATGGTGAAATTTGAATTCCATAAAAATCTGGAATTAAAAGTCCGATGATGACCAGGAAACCATTGCCGATTGTTTACTGAATAAAGAATTTAAAAAACTATCAGGTAAGTAATTTGGGGAATATAAAAGATAGAAGCAGAAAATGGGATTAGTTTATAGGGAGGAAGCACAGAAATGGGCTATTGTGAAATCAATGCCCAAGAGGGGATTTAATAAGTAATAAATGCCTTTATGCTTTCCTCCTGTACTAAAATTTCAGTTTCTTTGTACAATTTGCCCTCATAGATTCTGCTGTACCCAACAAATCAGTAAATGTCCAAGAAAAGAGGGCTCCTAAAACTTTTTCTCAGCCATTAAAAGTAATCATTCAAACTCCAGGATATTATTCCATTCTTGTAACTATGGCCAGTTGTATTGCGTAAATGGAATCCATGATTCTAGCCCTCCAGGAACTATCACGTTTCATCAAATGTCTGCTTATTCTATGCCAACCCTTATCTTTGTAACTTTCAATCCTTTTCCAAACAAAGGGAATTTATGAAGCTAATGTTTCTTATATGAGTAAACACAGGGGGAAAAAAAGAGAGAGACATGTGGCCAACTTCATGATATAGGCTCTACAATCTCCTCAAACACTGGAGACAGTGCAATGCACAAAAATACCCCTACAGTAAATGCCTGTAGAATGTACAAACACACAGAGCAATTTCTTAATGCACAGACTCTAGTTCTCAGTGTAAATCTCCTTCCCCCATTTTATCCTCTAAGGAAAACACAGATCCTAGCACACTTGTCTGATGTACAACCTGATGTCCAATTCCTCACCTGTACAACTCCGACGACTTGCATCATGCTCCCATGTTTAAAATGTAGCCATAATACTGGTTAAGGATGGGAGAAAAAAATATTCAGTACAAACTCAATACATTTCATTTGTTCCAAATCCATCCTTAAAGTAAGGAAAGAAAGAAAAACTTGGATTTATACAGTGTTTTCATGACCTCAGGACGTTCCCAAAGCACTTTAGAGTCAATGACATTCTTTTGTAATGTCGTCACTGTTGTAATGTAAGAACATTAATGAAAATACTACCCAAAATAGATTAGGGCTCCATGTCAAACAAAAAAACTCTGAATCCTAACAACACATGCAGAAAAGTGAATAGTGCTTTGATAAATGTTTGAATAGATTACCTAATGGGAAGTAAGTCACACTTAACTGTAAGTCAAGCCAGTTGCTCTAAAGGAGTAGAATGACTAACAATCAATAAGAAACATGTTATTGTGAAACAACTATCAGCTGTTCTCTGAATCATTCACTTCTGCTGCTATGAAATATAGATGGGATAAAAGCAGCTATTATTACTGTAACAAATCAACATCTTCCCTTCCATAAATACAGTCAGCAAGATCTTTTCCCGGTGCGTAAATTGAATTTACTCTTTCCCATCAAGAAACCTACTTTGGTTGCTGGAGTACACAGAGGGTCAGTCAGTCAGTGTGGTCTTGTATCCCTATCAACATCCTGCAAGTACAAACTTGCACTTTGAGTACTAAAGATTCCATGGTGGAATAAAGGCGTGCATAATAATTAAAATACTAGATGATAGTTTTAGCTGTTTTAATTAACTTCATGCTCCCTAATTCCAGAATAAAGCTGTCTGAATGTTGCTACATTAGGACAATTTCCACATGTGGCTATTGTTCATCCTTTGGTCCCTTTAAGAATGCTTGGGGAGAATTCATATTCTTAGAATATGGGGTTCTATTGAAGATAGATTTGTGCTGGACTGACATCCAAAAGGATCACATTGTTATGAAACTACTAATTAAAAGAATAAATGTAACAAGAGTATCACTTTCATTGTATTCATGCAGTACTGCCAATTACTAGGTATTCATTTCCTTCATAAGTTTCATGAAAGGATGAAAGGGACCTTGTCGCCAGATTGGGAAAGTCTTGCGAGGGCCCTCTATGCAGAAGATTGCACAAAATGGATGGCATCATGTTCCAAGTAACTATAACACAGGGACAGAGATCTCTGGGTCATTTAAACAATCTAAACTATCTACATAATCAAAAGTCATCCAGCCCGGTAAACTATTAGTATAATCTAAACATGCTATTGCACCAGACAACATAATAACCATCTGGTTGAAGCCAAATCCTGGTCGTCCTGTTTGTTGATAATATAAAGGGGAAGTAGTCCAACCTGGCTTTATGCTGTCATGTGTTGGTTTCATTTCCTAGCTGCTGAGATTCACTGTCACTGGTGGCTCTGTTGCAGAAGCCAGAGAGCCAAAATTAAAAGAGGTAAATTTTGATAATGTACTTGCAATGAAACTAGTTTCTCCCATCAGACTGTGCTATTGGTTATGAATCCACCTCTAAGTAAGGAAAGCCTGTAAATTATTATTATAACAGGCTTACAAATGTAGCCATTCTAGTGGCAACCTATTGTTAACCCATTTGATATGCAATTGCCCTATCTCAACCTCTTGCTGAGATGATCAGCTGGATGAACCTCACTATGAAGCCAGATTAATTTCCTGGAAAATGATTTATTTTACTCTGTTAGATGTGCTCTTTGTTGTTATTTTGAAACCATTCCACCTCCCCACAACCCTCCCACCGTCCCAACGCCCCCCCCGCCCCCCTGCCCCCCCCCCCACCCCGCCCCCATCACCACCCCCCCACCCACACACCCACCCCACCACCACCAACAACTTTCTTTTTCTCTTTGGAAGGAATTAATTTGCATTAGGGTTTGGTTCTGCTGTTGTCAGAAGCCATTCATGCTGTTCCAATGAGATTTCTATCAATATTCCAGCAGATGATCAGAGAACTCACGTGGAAATCCTACCTCGGAGCAGTTGTGAGGGGTTGCGGGGGGTGGGTGGGCTGTTACAGCTGAGCATGGTACTATCCTTCCCTAACATCCACACATGCAATTCATGGGGTAGCAATCAGCAATGGAAGCATGATTTATCTTTTCTCTCCTAGCTCAGGATGCTGAGGCAAAGCCCACGTGCCAACCTCCGCCTGCCTCAACCGAGATTAATTAATGGAACACAAGCAACAATTGAAACAGAGACATTATCTTGTGTGACTCACCCAGTGAATCATTATTTTAAGACAAATATTAATTTCAGACAGTGACTGTCAGGGTGACTGAACCATATATTATAGCAGTTTTAATGGTGATAATGAGAGCCCCTTGTCCTCTGCCACCAGTTATTACTGGTGATCTGTTTAGTATGTAATCCAGGAAGAAAAAAAAGAAGAGCTTTTAAACTAGCACTTTAAAGGCATGGGATTGGGGGACTGTACCTTTGCCTTGCTGTGACAATAGGAGTTGTGCATAGTCCTTCTAAGGTAAATATTAAACTAAAAGACATTATTATGACCTCAATATATCCTTAATTTTGTAACACCATGGGGTAATTCTGATTTGGTGCAATAATGTAAATGGACTGTGTTGTAGAGTGACCGAGCTGTACTATTAATGATAGAGTTGATCTGCAGACACTTCTTGCAACATACTCAGCAGCAACTGCACATGTGCTATCAACTCCAACTCTAACTCTACACTAAGATAAAAGTAAAATACTGCAGATGCTGGAAACACGAAACAAAAACAGAAAATGCTGGAAAAACTCAGCAGCCAGAATTTTATGGTCGGTGTGCGGGCTCAGCGGGAGCGGACAGGGGTGGTTGGGAAGCCGACTGCCGCCTGCGATTGGCTCTGCCCTGCCATTTTACGTGGGTGAGCCAATTAAAGCCCACCCAGCGTAAGACGCAACAGGGAAAAGGGGCGGGAGCTCAATGTCCGCTGGGTCCAATGGCGACCTGGCAGCCATGTGAAGGCTGCCAGTGAAGCAGCCGCATCTCGTCATGGAGCTCGTGAGTGCTGAACACGACAAGCAGGACGGCAGGTCACCAGGGCAGTCACCTCACCTCACCAAAAATGCCTGGGAGGAGGTGGCATCCAGGGTGAGCTCCTATGATGTGGTGAGGTGCATTTGAGTGCAGAGCCATAAGCAGTTCAATGAGCTCCTGCAATCGGGAAGGGTGAGTACCATGTTGGCATGGGTCACTTAGCACCGCAGTTAGGAGCAGATCCCAACCCCGGACCTCAGAGTTCTTAGAGTGTGAGTGGCAAATGTCAATGAGGCAGCATCTGGGCAAGGGGGTGAGCCCTGGCTACTTGGAATTAGTGTCCTGTAGATCCAGATTCATGAATCGGCTGAGGCCTGTGGGTATTCCTCAGGTGGGGTTGGCCAGGCTGCAATGGCAATGCAGGTACAGGGTGGACTAATCAATGCTCCTCTGTCCTTTCAGGAGAATACATCCCAGAACAATGAAGAGAGGATGCGGACTGGCGGAGGAATGCCCCACCTTCTAATCCTAAGTAGATATGAGCAGGAAGTCCTGGAGCTGGATAGACACCATGCACCTAGTTCAACTGTCCACGGTGAGGTTGGGGTGCCACAGGGAGATAAGAGCGCAATGCACTGAGGTCAGAATGTCTGCAATAGCAACAATTCCAATGTTGCCCCTAAATTGATGTGAGCCTCGAACGTGGAATCCCCATAGATCTGGGTGCCAGGCATGCACAGTAACAATGTAATGGCTTCAACGAATGATACGTCTTTGTTTTTCATTTCAGACTCACCAGCAGCCCATCGGGGTGAGGAGCCTCAAGGCCCACCACTGACCACAAAGGACAGCAGACATAGAAACGCACCTGCATCACACCCTCTCAGCCAAGCAGGCATCAGCGCAGATACCAGCACCTCAGTGGGCATTAGATGGGTGGATAGTATCTCGGTGCACAGCAGAGGGCACTGCACACTGGCTTGAGGTGCAGGTGGAGGGAGAGACTGCCCAGGGCGCCGGCAGTCGGAGGAATGCTGGGGACCAGGAACATGCTCAGTTGGTGGCTGATGATGTGCCTCTGGAGTTGTCCCTGAGGCAGCAGATGCTGGAAGTCCAGCAGGGTGTGTGGAAGGATCTGATAGGGATATATGAGGGAATGCGTGCCATGGTCTCCATTGTGGAGGAGTCCTTGCGGAGCGTGAGCAATGCAATGACCGTCATGGCCAAGCGCACTGCCTCCTCCATAGAGAGAGAGTGGCGACTCTCATGGAGAGGCTCCTGGGGATGCACTCGGACCTGCAAGCCCTCACACCGTCGATGACCTCAGGTGGTCACTGTTAGTGTGGGAGATGGATGAGGCACCCAGTATCCCAGCTCGGTGCCCCTCTATCAATGGCGAGCAGGGAGGTCCAGAGCAACCTCACGTTGGTGCATGAGCTGCCTGTAATCTCTGCGGGCTCCTCTCAGGGTGCTCCGGATGATGGCAGCAGCTCCTCCACCCCTCTGCCAGTGAACGTGACATCCGATGAGGCTGTGGCAACTGGGGAGATGCCAGCTGTGGCACTGGCCGCTCCCTCCCAGGCAGGGCCAGCACAGGCTCCAAGGGCCAGGGGATGCCCTCCAAGGTCATCAAGGCCAACAGGACAGCAGAGTCAGCCGGCTGTCTCCAATGGCAGTGCCAGTGAGGGGGAGCACCTAGACGTAGCTCCCGCAAGTCAAAAATTAAAACACATTAAGCACAGCACAGGCTTATCACTGGTGATATCTTTTTCCCCCCAGTTTTATGGTAAATATTATTTGGTATGATGGATAACACCTTTCGATTTAATCTGTATTATGTGTGCCAGGCACCATAACAGTAAGTGTGTTTCTGTTCAACAAGCTTCTGGGTGCTTCATTTACTTCTGCAGGTGCAGGGTAACCCATGATGTTATGAATGACTTGTTCATCAATGAGCTTTATTGAAATGGCACAAAGTGCATGTTGTTCACCAAGCAAATGTTCCTGTTAGGGATTAAGTATGAAGCCTGCAGCCCTGGCATGTGGTGGTGCTTCTTATTTGGTAGGCTAGCTGAAGGAGCATTGGATCAAAGCCTCCTGGGTGTCCATGACTCCCTGGAGGTTGCCCAGGTCAGCGTCTATCCCCTCAGCATTCTCCTGACCGTGCTCGTCCTCGGACTCACTACTGGACTCATTGTCTGTTGCCTGAGCAGCTACATCAACATCTTCTTCCTCCACTGCGTCTCCCCTTTCCAGTGCCAGACTGTGGAGAGCGCAGCATGCAACCACTATCAGTGACACACAATCTGGGGGGCATTGCAGTGCAGCCTCTGAACGGTCCAGGCATCGGATGGGCATCTTGAGAAGACCTATGGCTCTCTCTAACACCGCCCTTGTGGAGCCATGACTCCTAATGAACGGCTGCTCGACCTCTGTTCATCATGAGTCACCTCATGAGCTCGCTCTGCCTGGCTGGCCTCATCCGTGTGGTAGTGAATGAAAGTCAATGCACGCCCGAACAGAGCGTCTGACACTAGTTTGACACAACTGTGGACAGCTGATTGGGAGACTCCACAAAGATCACCCACCGACCCCTGGAAAGAGCCAGAGGCATAGAAGTTGAGGGTCACTGCGACTGTTAGCGCCACTGGAATGGGGTGTCCACCCACACAGTTGGAGCTGATCTCATGGCCAATCATCTAACAGATGGAGGTCACTGTCGCCCTTGAGAGGCGGAGCCTCCTTCAACATTGCACCTCAGACATATTGAGATAGCTGCATCACTGCCTGTAAACCCTGGCAGCAAGATAGTGGCATCTTCTGTGGCCCCTTCCACCTTGGACTTCATGTTGGTCCTGCACCCCTTGTGCCTGCATCTCTCCTCCCACAAGTCACTCCCCTGGAGGCTGAAAAGGGACACCTGTCCTCTTCCCCCTTCTGGCCCCCTCTTCCTCCTCAGAGGAGGTGCCTCCAGCAGAGACCACAATCCCCATTCCCAGGGTGAGGGAAGGCTGTCTGATACCTGGAAGGCCCCAAGTGGTAAGACTCCTCCAGAGCTCTGAACTGAAGCCTGTTATTTTTGTCAAAGCAGCTCTGAAGTGAAATGAAGATGTCCTGTTCACACAAGCAAGCAGCAGCAACTTATAAGCTAAAGTACAAACAACTTGCATTAGCGAGCCCACTCACCCCTCTTATCCCACCTTTGGATGAGGTTTTTGAAAATGTGGCCTACCCGCCTGCCCGTTGTGCCTAAGCGACACCCTGAAAATTGCACGGGCTGCATGAAATCACAGGCAATTGGTAATTCAAGGACGTTAACTGGCCCGTTAACTAATGGCGGGTGCAGCTCCGTTTTCATCACGTGCTCGCCTAGTTTCGTGATGGTGCCCAGTGATACACGCCCGATGTCATCGCGCATCATTTTATGTTCCAGCATGTCGAACGCACACCCGGAAGCCAAAGGTAAAATTCTGATGAGGGGGTCTAGCAGCGTCTGTGGAGAGAGAAACAGAGTTAATGTTTCAAGTCAGTATGACCCTTCTTCTGAAGGAGGGTGCTACGGACTCAAAACTTTAACTCTGTTTCTCTCTCCACAGATGCTGCTAGACCTGCCGGGTTTTTACAGCATTTTCTGTTTTTGTTCCTAACTCTACACTGACTGCTGAGGTAGCCCGTGTGACACCTGTTGTTGTGTGAGGGGTAGTCCTGTAATGAAAAAGAAAGCGTGCTAACTTGGTTGCCAAGGAATTGCCAGTTACCTTTCTTAAGCCTGCCTTGAATCTTTGAACTGCCCTTTCAGCCAGTCTGTTTGAGGAAGGGTGGTACAATGCCGTTTTCATGAGTGATACCATTGAAGCTGATAAACCGTTGGAACTCAGCCCTCGTAAATGCCGTGTCGTTATAAGAAACTATGACTTTTGGTAGCCCGTTAATGGCAAAACTCTGACGTAATTTCTCAATTGTTGCGTCCAATGCTGGTGACTGCTGGTCTTCATTCGGGAAATTTCTGGACAGCCACTGTATAGTTCAATTAAAAGTGGCTTCTTTCCCTTTGGCAAAACTATCACTTATGCTCCCCACAAAAAGACGCCATCCTGGCTGGTTATTTCATGTCTTCTTTTGAAGTACGGTTTCATTTCATCAGATACGGGCTCCTGAGGCCAACCATGTAGCATTTGTTCTCGTACTTGAGATAGGACTGGGTCCCGACTTATCCAGTCTCTGGTCTGTCGAGCACATACTGGTGAGGAATCTAAGAAATTTAACAGTAAAGCAAGTTCCTGTGGAACTGGGATGTGCTTATCATTTTCTTGGAAAGACAAACCGCTAAGGGCACTGGTGCTTGCGATTTGATTGACAGGCCCATGTACAAAAGTGTATCCAAATTCTGCCAGAATTAAAGTCCTATTAGTATTTCTGTATTTTCTTTCTATGCGCCTTCTTCTTTCTAGTGCAGACTTTAATCTGGGCCTTCTTTTTGACTTCACTATTGGCCAGAATTCTCTCAGATGCAAGCTCAAATTGTCAGAGCTCAGTGCTGAGTCTCCCAAAATTTCATTATCTGTTTGCTTCTTGGAAAATTCTGTGACTTTTGCTTCCAAAGCTTGTTTGGCTTTGGCTGATTCTTCTGCTCTTCATCTCTTTTTTGTATTTGTTTACTGCCTTCTGGAAAATTGAACATTGTTGTGTCTTCTCTACCAACTCATTCGTCAGTTTGTTCCAAGAAGTGCTGAATTCTTTCTGTTTCTCTTCATATTTTTACAGAGGTACAAACTTTGACCTGAGGGAATCTTGTGGTGTGTGAAGGTCTTTCAATAGGTTTTCTTTTTCCCATCGGAGGTTGCTCACCTCGTCTTGAACTCTGTCATCAAGCAGGGTCTCTTCGAGTTTATTCTGCTGTTCTTCCAGGGTTTGGCTTAAGACAGCCTGCATTTCTTCATGCTGTTATGTCCTTGCACACTCCTTTTTCAAAACAGGAACACTTCCAGCTTCCTTTTAGAATCTCAGTGGCCAATCAAGGTTGATTTTCCTTAGCCAATTTCGCCCTAGAGGCTTGGTCCTCTGCCTGGTAGCTTTGCCGATTGGCTTCCATAATGGACAGTTACTCAGCTTATGCCTTTTAATTGAATATCTTTACCTGTGTATGTTTTTAGCTTGGCTGCTGTTCATTCCAAACTTAATTGATGGTCACCATTATTCAAATATCTGAAAGTATGTTTCCCAATTACTGTAGTGGAAGTTCCTGCGTCCACTTCCATTTAACAGGTTTGCCATTTACTTTCACTGTGACAAATATTGGTTCTGTCTTTACAACTTTCAGATTAAACAGTGAGTAAATGTCTGAATGTATTGTTTCCGGCTCTTCTGCATTGCAGATTTCATTTGTTTACAAGCCTGCTTGAATCTTTCCTTGCGTTGCCTCATCATATGTCCATTTCTGTGACAATAGTAGCATTTGCTTTTTTTTAAATTGGCAATTGCTAAAAGACTGTTTCCACCTCTATTAAAATTATCCTTCAATTTCACTGCTAAGTTATTTTTCTTTATTCTTCGGCTAGCGGAAGCTATTTTCTGCTTCTTGACAGATTTCACGCCACTTTCGGCTGAGGTTTCCTGCCCAATGTGGAGGACAATACCATTTTGTGCACTCTATGTTGCTTGTGAATCTCTTATAGCACTTTCCATGGCCAGCGTTATCTCTATTGCCTTCTTGAAATCCAGATTCGCTTCAAACAATAATCTTTTCTGGATGGTGTCCCCTTTCGCCCCACACACTAAACGATCTCTGAGCATATTGTTCAGAGTCGTACTGAACTCACAATGTTCCGTTAGCTGCTTCAGATTTGCCATGTAGCATGCAATTGTCTTACCCAGGGCTCTATTTCACGAATTATACCTGAACCTCTGCCTCATGATTAAGGGCTTGGGTTGAAAGTGACCCCTCACGAGGTCCACCAATTCATTGAAATTTTTCAAACCTGGGGCATTGGATGCCATCAAACTTTGAGTCAAACCATTGGTTTTGCTCCCACAAATACTCAAGAGGTTTGCTTGCCTCTTCTGTTCCCCAGTAATCTCATTTACTTGAAAAAAGAACGTAAGGCATTCTGTGCGTTGAGACCAATCATCTGTGGCTGGTTCAAAAGGATCAATTCTCCAAAACTGTGGCATTTTGAGAGAGGATAACTTCTTCAATTTTAACGGAGCTTGCTTCTTACAATTACTGGGTGATATACAGTGCCGATTTCTTTTTAACTCAATTTCTTCTATTCAATTATATCCCATCCTCATCGCCAGTTTGTTGTAGGGTGGCCGAGTTGTACTATTAGTGATAGAGTTGATCTGCAGACACTTCTTGGGTGGAAATATTAAGTTTATTTACAATATACTCAGCAGTAACTACACATGTGCTTTCAACTCCAACTCTAACTCTACACTGACTGCGGACGTAGCCCGTGCTACTCTCCTATTGGTTGCTACAGATCATTTGATCTTTCCTAACAAGTATTATTCTTAACGGTACATTACACACTAAATAAGACCATAATTACTACAAGCTGCTGACTTGCTATCACCTTTTGGAGGGTCGTTAGTCTGTGGAATTCTCCTGCCCGTAAAACAGTGGAGGCTTGGTCAGTTAATTTATTCAAGACTGAGTTAGATAGATTTTTGATAGACAATTAAGGGAGTCAAAAGTTATGGGGGCAGATAGGAAAGTGGAGTTGAGACCACAGTCAGATCAGCCATGATCTTATCGAATCAGGCACGAAGGGGCAAATTGCCTACTGCTGCTCCTAAGTCCTATGTTCCTCCATGTTACACCATCGCACAAAACTGAGACTTAATCCAAAGACTTGGTGCTGCATAGAATTTTGGTGTAAACACACATCAGCAACAGACCTGCCCCTATTATTCTGTTCTTCATGGCCACTAAGCATGCCATTTCACATAGTTTGAATACTGGAATGAGCCTGATGATTGAGAAATTACATCCAAAATAAAATTTCCAAGACATCAGCTTTCTCCGCCACTGTTCTTAACAGTACAGCAAAATGAAATGGTGCCTGTTCCTCATCAGCAATTAGTTCCTGACCTTCAGTACTTTTTATTAATCCTTCGCTGACATATCTGGCCTATTTACGTAACCTTGCTAAATACTAATGCAAACGTCAACACTTCTTGAAAATGAGACAGTTCACGATGATCTGTCTTCCTTGCCTTTCTCATTATGGGAATGACAACATTTTTGGATTCTCTGCAAATTCTGTGAGGTGAGCTGTTCCCACAGAGCAGCAGAATAAGATAACATTAGAAATGTTAAAACAGCACCCAAGAAGTCTCTGAAGCGGATGAAAGAATTCCCCACCAACACCAAAATACATATGCCTGGACTTTAGCAAACTTTCACCACATGTTAAAACAAAAGCAAAATGCTGGAAATCAGAACAGAAAAAGTTGGAAAATATTCAGCAGCATCTGTGGAGAGAGAAACAATGAGTAGAATTTTTAGCTTGGCGGGTGGGCACGCCCCTGACCTGACTGAACGTGAAATGACTCGCGATGATGTCAGCTGAACATGCTGACATCTACACGTAGTCGTGCGGTGGTTTGGTCGGCAGGCACACACCAGAGCTGGCAACACGTCCACCAACAATTAAAAGGCCTATTAAGGGCATTAAGTTATCAATGGTGCTGAATTTTTCACTGCCCATTCAACCTAATGTTGGACGGGCAGGCGACAAGGCCAAGAGTCCTTAGCATTTTTTTGGAAACTTCATCCACAGGCGGGATGAGATTTCCAAAATCAAATACAAATGAAATAAAAACTTTAATTTTTAATTTAAAACATGTCCCTGTTCATGTGACAGAGTCACAGGAGGAGACATGTTTCATTAATTAATTTCACTATTTTTTTAATGCTGTTTAATAATTTTTTCGATATATTCTTCATTTCAGCGCTCTTTTGTGCGCATGCAGGAATTGTGCATTCGGCCTGCTTGCCCTCCTCCCCCCAACCGCATAGGTAGCGCTCAGTGCTGCCGCTCACTTATCACGCTGGGTGGGCCCACGTAAAATCACAGAGCGCTGCCGATTGCGGGCAGTGGTCAGCTCCCCTGCTGCCCCCACCAATCCCGCGCGCCAAGGGCAAAATTCTGCCCAATGTTAATGTTTCAGATGGATGACCTTTCATCAGAACTGGGAGATGTAATAGATTTTAAGAGGCAGGGAAAGGGGAAGGAAGGAAGACAGGAAAGAACAAAAGGGAAGGTCTATGATAGGGTGCAGGGCAGGAGGGTTTGAATAGCAAAAGTGATGAGAGTGCAAACCAAAAGGAAAGATAATGGGATAAGTAAAATGACAAATGATGGGTTCAGAGGATGTGTAAATGGTTACCGCAGAATAGCAGAGGAAGGGAGAAGCATGTACAATCTGTCCAAGAGTTGAAGGTCTTCATGGTTTGGAAATGTAGTGGAAAAAAGGCAGGTAGAATGTGGGCAATCCTTCTGGCCATGTACCAATAGTGGATCCACACCCAATCACTAACCCACATCTCCCCATCTCCCATTAATTCTGGTGCAACTAACCCCCCTTACCAGTATCTGTTGTCTGAAATAAAATGGGAGAAGTGGTTAAGATCTACACCATAAGACCATAAGACATAGGAGCAGAAATTAGGCCTTTCGGCCCATCGAGTCTGCTCCGCCATTCAATCATGGCTGATACGTTTCTCAACCCCATTCTCCCGCCTTCTCCCCAGAACCTTTGATCCCCTTACCAATCAAGAACCTATCTATCTTGGTCTTAAATACACTCAATGACCTGGCCTCCACAGCGTTCTGTGGCAATGAATTCCATAGATTCACCACTCTCTGGCTAAAGAAGTTTCTCCTCATCTCTGTTCTAAAAGATCTTCCATTTACTCTGAGGCTGTGCCCTCGGGTCCTAGTCTCATCTACTAATGGAAACATCTTCCCCACGTCCACACTATCCAGGCCTTTCAGTATTCTGTAAGTTTCAATCAAATCCCCCCTCATCCTTCTAAACTCCATTGAGTATAGACCCAGAGTCCTCAAACATTCATCATATGTTAAACCTTTTATTCCTGGGATCATTCTCGTGAACTTCCTCTGGACCCTCTGCAGGGCCAGCACATCCTTCCTGAGATACGGGGCCCAAAACTGCTCACAATATTCTAAATGTGGTCTGACCAGAGCCTTATAAAGCCTCAACAGCACATCCCTGCTTTTATATTCTACTCCTCTCGAAATAAATGCCAACATTGCGTTTGCCTTCCTAACTACTGACTCAACCTGCAAGTTAACCTTAAGAGAATCCTGGACTAGGACTCCCAAGTCCCTTTGCACTCCAGATTTCTGAATTCTCTCCCCTAGTCTATGCCTCTATTCTTCCTACCAAAGTGCATGATCTCACACTTCCCCACGTTGTATTCTATCTGCCATTTCTTAGTCCATTCTCCTAACCTGTCCAAATCCTTCTGCAGCCTCCCCGCCTCCTCAATACTACCTGTTCTTCCACCTATCTTTGTATCATCTGCAAACTTAGCCAGGATGCCCTCAGTTCCTTAATCTAGATCATTAATGTATAAAGTGAAAAGTTGTGGTCCCAACACTGACCCCTGCGGAACTCCACTAGTCACCGGCCACCATCTTATCCCCACTCTCCTGCCAGACAGCCAATCTTCTATCCATGCTAGTACCTTGCCTCTAACACATGGGCTCTTATCTTACTGAGCAGCCTCCTGTGTGGCACCTTGTCAAAGGCCTTCTGGAAGTCCAAGTAGATAACATCCATTGGCTCTCCTTTGTCTAACCTACTCGTTACCTCCTCAAAGAATTCTAACAGATTTGTCAGGCATGACCTCCCCTTGATGAAACCATGCTGACTTTGCCCGATTTTACCATGCACTTCCAAGTATTCTGAAATCTCATCCTTAATAATGGACTCGAAAATCTTACCCACGACCGAGGTCAGGCTAATCAGCCTGTAATTTCCCGTCTTTTGCCTCAGTCGCTTCTTAAACAGGGGGGTTACATTAATGATTTTCCAGTCCTCTGGGACCCTCCCTGACTCCAGTGATTCCTGAAAGATCACCACTAAAGCCTCCACTATCTCTTCAGCTATCTCCTTCAGAACTCTGGGGTGTAATCCATCTGGTCCAGGTGATTTAAACACAAGCTGAGACACTTTGATAGCAATGTTTAAAAGTCAAGGAGATTATAAAGCAACAAGAAAAAATTGGAGGGTTTCTCAGACAGATAAATTATTCTGCTGAAGTGAAGGAATCTTTGCTATTATCTCACAGTCAACATTTAACACTTTGGGAGGCAAAATTATAACTTGTGGTGAAATTATAATCATGAATGAAGGTCAAAATCACAATTTTTCTCCAAACAGCCAATAGAGGAAATATTCCCTCTTTATCTTTTAAAGAAATGATGTTGCCATTGTAATGCATTTCCAACATAATTTCCTGATTAGAGGTGAGCACAAGGAAATGTTTTACAAAATGATACTGTCATTGTGTTGGATGCATTGAACACTTAAAGATTTATTATTTTTAATAAAAGTCGGTTGGGGGTTCAGCACCTCTGCTAATCTAGCCCTAAGGGAGACCGTATTCTGACTGAGGTGTGTGTGGCAACATAAAGAACATTAAAAATAGTACAAATATTGGTGTAATTTGTGAGACAAATCTGAGGTGATTTGCAAGCCACTGGCCCCTTCCATAATAATAATGAAATCCTACCCCACAGTAAGAGAGGGGGTGAAAACTCAATGTTGTTACTTTGTAGTACTGAATAGCACTAAAACTGTGCCTATTAATGGCATTAATGTTATTTAGTGCTGGTCACAGGTTGAATCATCTCTTAGCAGTTAAGCAATTAGAAACATTCAGAATTTGACATAAACTCATATCACATAGAAATAATAACAAATGCAAGGAAAAATCATTAAACTAGTTACATTTTTGATCACACTAAAACCAGGTGCCGAAGATCGTGTCAGCATTATGGACAGGAATAATTAAGAGATAATGAGGTTCAATTTTCATGTATTTCTGTTGACTCCAAACAGTTAAGAACTTGTGCTAATCTGGCCAGAATAGCATCGTATTGGTAGTTTTGTGAATTAGTCTATTTGCATAATTATTCACCATTTTATATCAGATTTGGATACATGCAGAGATACTGATGGTGGGAGTGGCAAATTACATCTAGGTAAAATTTAAAGAGATGTGGACAATTAATGAGAAGTCACGTGACAGAATTGGGGACAACATTTCTTACAGCCTTTGAAAAGCTCAGGAGATAGAACTGTTCCTTGCATTCCAGCTCTTTCAGCTCAAACCTGGTTACCCATTTTATATATACAGGCAAGATTAAAACATGATCTTATTTTAGTGTAATGGCAAAACAAAAATTAATGGTGCAATTTCCACATCATTCAAATATTATTATAGAGCTCTGCCTTTCCCAGATGGGAGATTCCGGAAACTTCTCCCAGCATCACCTGAAGTCTGCATGATGTGCAAAAATGGTGCAGTCCCATCCCCACCCCTTTTTTACCATCATGTCACACACCCTGAACTGGTGCACACTAGGCATAATTGACACTACAGTCAGCCCAAATGAGCTGGGTAAGAAATGGAAGGAATAATGAAGTGAGTGATGGATGACATGACTGAGAATTAGTGGCATTTAAATAATAGTGAGATGGCTAAGAAAACTGAGCAATAGGTGAGGGATGACACAAGGAGTTGAGAAGGAGAGAGACTATTTATGGTAAAAGCAAAAAAACTGCGGATGCTGGAAATCCAAAAAAAAAACAAAAATACCTGATGTTACTGAACAAATGCTTCAAGTGTTTGTCTCAACCTTCCCACTCTGCTACACTTAGCAGAGGCATTTATCTAAAATGGGTTAAGAACCCTGTTACAAGAGCAGGGAGGAATACCATATAATCTATTAAAGTTCATGCAGTAACATTAGTCACAATAATTTCTGCCTTTGAATGAAAAAATAATAATTTTTATTGTAAATTTAAGATTTAATTTCATTCAAATACTTTTGATGCAATATCTATAACTATTCTAAAATATTCAATGGAATTATTGTTTATCCATCACTTCAGTGTATCATATTCTTTACCTTATTCGTTACTTTAATCAGAATTTTTTTTATTCATTTTAGTTCAGTTAAGTTTCCCTGCAGGGGTTTAACAGAAGTATCACTTTCTTGAACCGAACCCACCAGTCCTTTGAAGTACCATGTATAAAGTCAACTGAGATGGAAGAGATAGTGCAATGAGTTAGCAAACTACGCTTTCACCTCCGGGAGGTTTGAAACCAGCTCAGACTTACGGGATGTAAGTCTCCTTTCTCTGATGGATGTAAGGGTCATAAGTGAAATGAGTTTGGCAGAGTCTCAAGCTAGTTCCTAGGGGACGCAAATCCACAACACAAAACTGCCCATTGTATGGCATTAATTGAATTGGCAATCTCGCTCAGAACGGGCCATAGGGATGGCTTGTTTGGGAAGTGGAAAAAAGCACACTGGTGTATTGGGGCACTCTTCTGTGGTTGAAGGTTAAGATACATTGTTGGGAACAAATGGAGAGAGCTTTATTGTTCTCAGATTCATTCAATACCTAACCTTGAAATGTTTGACGTTGCCACTGATTGCAAAAAGTTGAACCAGCTTATTTCCCAGCCTAGGGCATCTCAGGCCTTGGATAAAGTACACATTAATGTAAAATCAGAGGAGATCTGCTTTTCTTTCTCCATAAAAGCAGAGAGATTTTGTGGTAGTTTATTGTTCAGGCTTGTACCAATCAGTAAGGATGATGCCATTGTGTGAATGATCCCATTTTGACTTTGCTCCTGAAAGATGAAAAACATTGACTACAAGTACCGCACTGAACCACTTGGTAAACTGAAATGAAATGACTTTCAGTTCTATTGTCTTTAAAAGGTTACTGCATGGTTCTCTCAAAGGCTTAGCAAGTTTTCACTATGAGCATCTGAGCCACAAAGACCAGGGAAGTTCCCAACCAGTCTGCGCTGAGTTAGCAATCCAAGCTGGAGTGATGGCAGCAGGGTTACAATGGATGCCCTTTCCCTTAGGGTAAAGCAGGGGAAAATTGGCTAGGGCCCTTAGGCCTGATCACTTGCCAGCAAATCCTGCTGGGAGCGAAGCAAGGACAATATTGGGATCACCTCTGATGCCAAAATAATCCACAAAAACTAACCTTCAAAGCTCATACATGAAGAAAAGCCACTTGGGTGAGGTACTGGAGGGTAAATGGGTGCCCAAAGAATCAAATACCTACAAGAAGGCAATGCCTTCATAGGAGAGGATGGAAAATAGATAGTAAAAGGAAGCCACTAAAACAAAATAATCTGCTGCAAGGAATTATTTGAAAGTTTTTGTGATATGATGTTTTGTTATATATTTTTCGTTACAAAATAATGACTTCAGTGTTTTGGGCAGTCATCTAGCATTGCCTCTCTCAGATCTAACATACATAAACAAAGTAACTACAAAACGTATGTAAAAAAGATATATACTATGGGGTGAGTAAAAGCTCTTTAAACTTGCAAATTGACACTCCTTATGGGGCATGGTGCTGATGCGGAGCAGATTGAAAGAAATCACAGTTGAGCTGCCCGTGGTTTTCAAGTCATTATTGTTGGTGGATGCAAAATCACAAGTGGTACTCCCACAAATTACCAGAATATACCTCCAGTGAGCACTGCTCCACTCTGGAGCATGGAATAACCCGATAATTTTTACCTCAATAAATTCTACATATATCTCATCGCATGAGGGAAGTAAATAACTACAAGTAAAAGTGCACAGAAAAGAAACTACTGTGGAATTTGTCCCTTCCCTCTGGCAATAAGATAAGGAATCATGCAGAGATGCTGAGCATTTTTTTTATCCTGCTGCTACTAGTGGCCTGCTGCCCTTAACTCTCAGGGGCCTGTCTCCGTTGTTCTATGGATTAGTAATCGAAAGTAACCCCAGATATCTTCCCTGTATCACTGTGTATCAGTCTGCCAACATGAAAATGAATGGCCATCGTAAAACTGTTCTTTAAAAAAAAAACTCTTAACTACAACAAATATACGGGCAGACCTCAGAAAGCTGATTCCATAAAGAGTACAAGCCCTGGGTATCTTCCTCGTATAACAGATAACAACTTGATCTTGACTCTACATGCATGAGTTTGAGTTCTGGTAATATTCAGACAGTTTCATTCCTTGCACAGGTATATTGTAACAGTGAATCTTGTGGTTCCCAGTGAGTTGAGGAAAAAGTCAGGCAGCGAGACTTATAGAGAAAAGGAAATGGCAAGCTGGATGATTCCATGCTCTAAGTTGAGGGTAGAATGGGGGAAGGGAGGTTATTCTTCAAAGAAATGGCTGAGATGCTTTGCTAAGGATAAAGGAAATTGAAGACACTCACAGTCACAGTGAAAGCAGCATCAAGAAGATTACAATCTAATCGGGTAAAGGCCGATTGCGCTTTTTACATTTCAATAGAAGCAATATTTAATGGTATATTCAAATCATAACGAAGGAACTGACTACCATGCACTATGTCTTCCTTAATTAGGTCTAAGTCATTTGCTTTCATTTATGATTTAAGTAAATATTTTCTGCATTTTTCAATTTCTGGCTGTTCGTGTTTACGTTTCAAAGCTTAACGTGCTTGTGCCAGAGCTACTTGGCTGGTAATGCTGACATCATGAAAATTTCATTATTTTCATGAGATAATTTAAAAATAAAATCTTTGTTATTGGCAGAGTCCACACTTGCGTGCTTTAAATATGTTGTCTGTCACGCACTGCACCGTGATATACTCTTCCAGAAGAAGCAAACTTTAACCCCTTCCCTCACTTATCCCTCTCCGTGGTTCAGGCTGGGATGAGAATGCTTTTCATATATTACTTTCATTTCTTCTTTATCTAGAACATTATTTACTAACTTCTTTAAGTCTGTTCCACCCTTCAACAAAATATCACACAAGTGTAATATTAAACTGCCTGCTTCCGGACTTAAATTTAAACTCTGCACAACTCAATGCAGCTCTGATGTTTTATTTAAACCTATATGGGCGAAGATTTCCTCTGCGTGCTAGATGTAGCAAAATCATAAAGGTATTCATTATAAATGGATTTATGATTTCACTACATCTAGCACATGGAGAAAGTCTCCCCACCCCCTCACCCCCACAATAGCCTAGAAATTACCATAAGCGATGTTAACATATAAAAGCTTAACACAGTCATATCAAGTTTCCCTCTTCATTGTTTCTACAGAGGCATTAACCCATTTACTTTTTTAAAATTGAGTTAAAGTCTCCATTAAAATAATGGAGAGATGAATTTGAAACAAATACATAAAGCATTCGTACAATAACATTACTTAGTAATTCCCAAGTTAATGTTCTCCTGTTAAGTATATAACTGATTTTCAATCTTTTTAAATACTTCTATTATCATGAATATGCACACAGTAAAGGAGAACATTTAAAATCACTATAACATAAAAGTAATTTATTTAGTGGAATGTATTTAAAATAATAGGAATTTTCCTGCTCACAGCCATACCTAACTTAGGAGCATTTCAACCTGAGACTAACTGCCTGAAATGAAAAGTATTCCAATTCCCAGCACCGACATCCCTCATCTTGACCAGCACAAAATCCTTTTTTTTTTAATTACAATGTAAAACTGTATAAGATTTAAGTCAAATACATAGATTGGTACAAAAAAAAATAGGCTTGAGTCTGCAACAGGGAGCACAGAACATGAATTGTAACATTATGTATGTAAAGGAGAATTCCCTTTGGACTCTGCTAAGAATTAGATTTTAAATATAGCACAATATTCAATACTAACCAGTGATCCATAATTAAAAATATTGTGGTTTTTAAAATACATGTGGCATATTTTAAAAATATATTTAGTGCAATGCACTGCTGAAAAATTAGTTAACAAATTGATCTGAGTTTAAACTGTTTTTATTTTCCATTCTTCCCATTTTTTAAAATCTGTACTTAAAGGGAACAAGACATGATCCCAGGCCTGCACTGATATTGATCCTGCTCTGGCCATGAGGAGGCAGTCATGAGTTGGGTGAATTTGCAAACGCTTCTTGTGGGAAAACATCTGCTAAACCCCAAATCAAAATGGCAGTTCACCCTTGTGAACAATGTCCTGATAACCCAGAGCACAGCACAATGGCAGCTTGCTACCAAACTACCTATGAATTCAACATTTCTGGCAGCTTACCCAACTTATAGCTCAAACCAAAAGTGATGCAAGAGCAAAGCAGAGACAACAGAGGTTTTTTTTTAAATTCCCAGAGTTATATTTTTATAATCATGCTGTTCTGTTGGAAAAGAAATGACATGAGCTCTTTCTTTAGCCCAGGATCAATTATAGCAACTGTAATTTTTGAATTTCCCATTCAAATAAAATCATTCTTATGGATGAAAAAAACTGAAAGATAATCGGTTTGATATTACAATGTAAGGCAGCAGCCTCCACGTTTTTTTCTTTGATAAATTGCATAATCGCCAAGCAGAGGAAAACCACTTATAATTTCTCAGCAACAAAAAGCAAAAATGTTGGAAAACACAGCAAGTCTGTTAGCATGTCAGGAAATGCAGGTTAATGGACCTAATTCAGTTATGATGAAGAATCTGTGAAAAAAGCATGAACTCATCTTTCCTCTTTACAGTTATTGACAGACCTGTTATGTGGTTCTCGCATTTCTGTTTTCATTTCAGGTTCCCAGAATTTGCAGTTTTTTTTCTACCTCTACTTCTTTCAGTATTCACACATGCTAAGTAAAGAGAATAATGGATTAACTAAGAGCTGCTCTGTCTTACAGAGGTAAAGGAGAAAAAAATCAATATATTACTTCTCATTTATTATCCTCTCTGCGGTAAGCCCATCACTGGCCATTCTACAATGTATAGTTGGAAAGATCCCATTTTAATAATTTTCCTAAAAAAAACCATACTGTTTGTTAATATAAGTTTCAAACAACTTTGCCAAAAAAATAAAAATGTTATAACTGACTACTCATTTTACTGGTCAGTAACCATTAATATCATTTTTATCATTTCAATTGTCAAATTATTGATTTTAGTGAGTCTTGTATCAGAGCCCAAATGATATTTGAACAAATATTTTTTCACAATGGAAAAGCTACCATTGAATATGTATATTAACCAAATAAATATATTTTATGGGTGCTGAAAGTGATAGTTCTGGAGCAGCTAGTACTATATTCTGCTGGTGAGCTGCAAGAGTATGAAGAATTGTAGAGATGAAAGGAAACTCTTTAAATTATTGTGTTATCTTATCACTGGATGAAGTAAATGTTTTCTGCTGTATTTTAATGAAAAATTACTGTGTAAAAACAAGGCTAAATCTGACTGTTTTCGAGTCACAGTAAATTGGTGAGAACGATGTACAATGCCACGTGAACAAGAGGGAATCTGTCAATGTTTGGGATGTAGTGGAAGACTGATGTTAATACCTCTGAAGTTTACTATTTAACCACATCAGATAACGATGAATATTAGTTTAGACTTACAATCCCATAGTAATCTGATTAGGCAATTTCTAGTCTTTTCTTAAGCTTCCATTCTATAAAAGAGTAACGGACATAGTGACTGAGCTCTACACAGGAACAATGCCATATTTGGTGTGTCACTATTCTGGTAGCCTGGTGTTATTTACCCACTTTCTGATGACTAGCAGTTGTGATTGAAACAATTTTCTTGCCCATGGATTTGTTTTTGAATGTTCCTAAGAATGCAATGTAGAGGTAGGGTCATGCCAGTGCGACAGCAGGTAGAAAATCTACCTTCTACTTGTGTAACAGTCTCAAAATAGTAGGGAGAAGCTAACCATCCAATCTCTATCAGTCTAATCATTAATCTCTGCCCATCTAATGATGTCCAACAAGATGATACCACAACCCTCAAGAAATGAATTCACTTTTGATAATTCTTAGAAATATCCAAGAAGATGATAAAGCAAATTCTAATAATTAAATTATAAAATCGAGGTAGTTCATGTCGCCTGCTGTTCAGGCTGAGGGATCTCGGTTGCTGACAAATTAGAATTGATGTTTGAAGGCTTCACCACATTTCCCAAAATAGAAAGTGGTAACAATTGAAAGTTTGTCTCTATTAACCACCTACATTACTAATAATAAAAGAAAATTCATTTTAACAAGAAGATATTCAAGTTTTCTAATGGAGATCTTCTCACCCTTGGAGAAGGGACAGAGGAGAAATCAGGTTTTATATGTTTGATTATTATTTTTTCTGAACTATGTGCAATATGCTGAAAACTTCTGAAACAAGCTTGATTTGGAAAGCACTCAGTAATCATGCTCCAGACCTCCTTAAACTGTTCAGAGCAGCATGACTAATTTGCCCATGTGAACAGTGGCGCATTCACGAGTACAAAACAGGGAGGGGAAAAGGTCTGTATAACTCAGAAAATATTGAAGGCCCTCTTAGCTTGCACACAGTAGTTTGACTGTGGTAGCAGTTTGGGGCTGTTCGGCAATAAAATACATTGCTTCATAGAAAATCTTGAAAATTCCACATCAACCTTAGTATTCTTTATTATTTTTAATGACTGCCTGACTTTAACATGTCTTGAATTCTGCAGTGTGCTGCAGGAGATGTGGGGAAGGGGGTGGAAGCTGTGAGGGTTGTTAGTCCATGTAGAAATAAGTAAAAAGAACAGCTTCAAGCCTTGAATCATACCAAAATGTGGCTGAATTTGAAAAGGAGGGATTGAGTGTGTCAAAATATTCCTCAATGACACACGAGAGGGAGAGAGAGAGAAAATCTAATTTGTTTTCTGCCTATGGACACCCATAAATTAAGTTGTTGTCTGGTAAAGGTTGCAAAATATTTGTTTGATATGAAGGTCATTGAATAATTTATGCATTATTTAATAATGCAGTAAACCAGGGAGAGTTCAGTAAGACAAGCATACTACACTCTAATTTTGTTGTTGTTCCCAAATAAACATGATATTTAATGACATTTGAATAGGTAAGAAAAATGGCTTTCGGCCTAAAGAGTTACAAGAATTAAATTCTTTCTACCTTTTAATGAAAAGGATTAACTGCTGTGGTGGAAATCGTCAGGCTGGATATACATTGAAGACAAAAGCTTGATAGAGACAGTCTTTTTTTGACAGGTCAGCATTCAAATATTTATGGAGTTGTGAGCAGATGCGATTTTCTGTCTGTGATCTACATTTTTTTTTCCCTGGCTTGTGTGGCATGACATCAATATTCCCTCAATCTCACGCTAGCTGGGCTGAATGCTGTTTAAAAAGTCTGGCTGCAGCCACTTCCACTCTCATTCAAGGGAAAGGAGGGGGGAAAGCAAGGGGTTGGAAGCAAAGCTTTTCAAGTGTAACTAATCTGACAGGACAGCTCCTGCTTATTATAGAACCATCGCTGATAATAAAATCTGAATCAAACTGTGGACTGAAAGCCACTTGAGATCTTTCCCTCTTTAATTTTTAACGTTATGGAAGCACTTGACACGGAGGTGGATCCTATATCACCAGTTTGCGTGCAAGTACTTACTTAAGCAATACAGTGCACCCGAATCCGCGCTCTGCTGTAGACATTTCAGGTGAGCACCCGTGTAAAGGCAACTAATTATGATGTTCCATTACTCTCCTCTAACTGTCACAATTGGTCCTAAGTGGTCATGAGTGATTTATTCAATTAGTTTTCACAAGACTAAGTTATGACAAATTTATGTTTTGGCTGCAGGAAACTGGTACCAATCACGAAACCACCAAAACATCAAAACAGAAGGGAGTGCTCCTGTTAACATGCAGTCAGCTGAAATCCCAGCACTGAGAATAGGTCTCACGAACACACAGCGGTATGAGCCGGATGGTTGAACCTCGGCGAAGCATTGCCTGCAGGCGGCCACACTTGCTTTAAGCCACTACTGTTCACTGCGCTTTTACTCCTCGGTGTTTGAACAGTTTGCTTCTTTAGGTGCACAGAATTTAATAAGCCCACTTTTTAATTTCTTTCATTTTCTCCCCGCAAATTGGTCCTTAATGCAATTGGCCCATGAAGAGGAGGGACTGCGTTCGATGGCCTCGTCAGCTTCGCGATTTAACGCTGTGAATAACTTACTCCTCTGCAAGACTTTTGCACGATTTATTGATCTTATTTTTACTCGCGGCTATCTGGCCGGTATTGTTACTATTAAATAGCCCCACATAAAACCATTTCAATGGATGGTAATGGAGCATCACCTCTCCGAGAGGTGTGGTTGTCACGAACTTTACTTCCGAGACAATCTCGAAGTTTATTTCGAAACTAAGAATGTCTAAAAGAAACCCAAGTTCAATGCCATACCTCTCCAACCTGGAATTGCCACAGATTTGGCACATTGGGATGTGTATCTATTTTGTTCTTTACTTCATGAGCTATTTTCTTCCCCTTTTTAAATATTATAGACTATGTTAGATCACAGAAGGAGGCCATTCAGCCCTTCATGCCCGTGTCAGCTCTCTGGAACAGCAACTCAGCTGGTCCCACTCTGCTGCCTTTTCTCCTAGCCCTGCACATGTTCTATGTTCAGATGATCATCCAATTTCCCCTTTGAAAGGCGCCACTGAATCTATCTGCCCAACTGGCGCAGAGCAGTCCCCAAGTTATTCAAGGGTCAAGAGGATGACAAGGTGCCCTGCTTCCAGCAATTTGCCAATGCTGCTCTCTGGGCAGCTGTAGGAAGCAGTTTTGTTTGTTATTATTGGACCACAGAAACATCATTGTGCAATTCCAAGAAGAATGTGTGACTCTACTTCAATTGAAAAACTCTGCAAATGCTGCAGGACTATATGTGGAGTGGGCTCAAGATGTATACCAAGCTAATTCATGACATGGCTGATGACTCTGACCAGCAATTTTCTGGATAGTGCTTTATGTCACGCTACTGGAACATACAAGCTCAACGTAACATTGGAACCATGCTTCAAGTGAGGCTCTGTCCACACAACAAACCCCATCCATATAAGATAGGTGATTGGCAGTACCAGGACCAGGCTTGCACATGTACAGCTTAAAGCTAGATGGGGGTTTCTGTTGAAAGATATTTTTGTGTTTTCATTTCTAACTTGCTGCAATTAGTTTAATGCATTACTTACTTTTAAATTATTTCACTTCTGTTCCCAACAGTACTTTTCTTTATTATTTATGGTTGTTGCTGGCATTCAAATTGTGCCACACCAAGGGTTATTCCTGTAAGGGTTCCAAAAGCAATTAAATTCATATAAGGAAGAAATAGATATTGGCTGGGAAACTGGGTGGTACCACACTGCTTTGAAATATTGTCATGGGATCTTTCACCGCTACCTGAGAGGGCAGATGGGAGTCTTAGTTTAATGTCTGATGGAAAATTCTTGAACTTATCAGAAGGGACATTGCAGGGGAAACTTGTCATCACAGGTTTTAAATTCCCAAGATAGGCCACAGAATCAAACCATCTGCTGAGCAATAACCTGCCAATAACATTTGAATCAAGAACAGCTTCTCCTGCACAAGTGAAGGTTGCCATAGTGTAAAGCTTTCAAGCTTTTGTATCCTGCCTGGACAGTGCTGGAGAACTCTGCTACATCAATAGCAAAATGGACTTGTATTCGTATAATGACTTTCATGACACTGGAACAGCCAATAACGTACTTTTGAAATGTAGTCACTGTTGTAATGTAGGAAACAGAGCAGCCAATTTATGTAGAGCCAGCCCCCCACAAACAGAAGTGTGATAACCAGTTAATGTGTCTGATGACCAGATCATCAGGAAGTGTGCAATGTGCGTGTGCAAATAACACTCTTGGATTTTCAAGAGGCAACATAAAATCCTAATGACATTCTCTGAAAAAGAGATGAAATCTGACAGTGGAGAAATCTTTCACTGGGTGCCTGGAGTTCCTCCAGTACAAAGCCTAACATATAGTTTCCATGTGGGCATCAGAGTTCTTTGCATTAACCCATGGTGTTCATGAGCAGAAAGGATCTGTGTTCAATTATTGGTCAGAAAATATCTAACCAGTGCAATATCATTGTGCAGTAGGAAACAGTAATGATGGCTTCATTTTGTAGCATTTTATCAGGCCTCTACATTGCCTGAAAGTGAAGACATACTGTATGATTGGCTTATAGATAGGGAGTTATCCTTATCTGTTGCCCTTTATCTCACCCAGGAGCCTCTGACAGCAGAAGGGTGCCTCAATCTGTCTGACCATTTAATCGCCATTCCCCTGCCTCCACCTTCACCTTCAAGAACGGTCTACTATTCAGCTTAGACACAATGCGCGACTGCAAGGCTGCAAATTACAATGGCTGTACACAAAGCCTGAAATGAGATCTCCCAGTGGAGTAAGCATTCCAAATATGGATTTGTGCCATGGCTAATGGACCCCACAAGGAGAGTATGCAAAAGTGAAGAGCATTCTTGCATTTGCCTTTCTTCTAATACTAACAAATTTGTAACTGAGGAGAAGGATCATGGTTGACTGCATTAATTTGGCTATTTCTCTTCATGTATCTGGCAATATGCTTTTACTGTAGGGGTGGCTTTGAGCTCAAAGGGAGACCACCTCCTTTGCTGGAGCAGCAGCTACAAGTATACAGTGTCAAAAGTGGCACTTTTGGCCATTCATTTCCACTGCACAATAATTGGTGCACCATCCTGTCACCATCACAACTTCTCCTTCAGTACTAAATTCATTAAAGGTTTTTAAGTCAATGTATTTTCTGCCTCCTAACCAAGTGCTCTTGAAGCCAACCTCTGAACAATATCATCAGAAAATCTGGTGCAGTTTGCATCCCGAGCTACTGATGCAGATGTGTTTGCAGAATCAGCCAGCTCAATCCATTTATGTCACCCTCACAAAGTCGTGGCTTTACTTTCCACTCGTTTCCAGTGGAGGGGTGCCTATTCCTTCAATTACTAACTTACATCTTCCATCACAGCTTAATAGACAGTTTGGCATGTTTTACCATTTACTTCCACTGGGAATAAGTCCAATATTTTCATTGTATTTATTCATTAAGAATATAATGTAAACAAATTCAATTGTCACAAGGATAAGGTGACGTAATACACATTTCAAGTCTGGGTTTAATTATTGCCTTACAACCCTATCTTTTCACCTCTGGAATCTGGGTTAAATCCAGCCTAGTTAAGGTTAATGAGGATTCTCTCTGAAAGTTGAGGCTTGGAAATGGAATGATTTTGGTCAGTCTTCATCCAAGCTCTCTTAGTGCATTTAACTGTCCATACACCAAATATCTTGGCTTGATATGTTTTTATTTTATGTTCAGCACTAACAACAGATTGCAATATTTTGTCAAAGTAATTGCAATGCGGTGAAACTGATTTTCCTCGCTCAATTTTTAAATATATTTATATAGCAACAGAAACAACATTATATAACAAAATTTGGAAGGGAGCATTGTTTATTGGTGCAACAGGTAATATGGGCCCTCTTTTCCTGATAGCCAACTGGTCCTTTGTAGTTTTGTGGCAAAATATAAGTCAGTTTCCCATGTTGGTATTGCAGATTGCTAAAGCTGCAGATAAAAGGCCGTTTACACTGTATCTCTCTCCAGAGATGCTGTCGGACCTGCTGATATGTTTTCACCACCCAAGATGTTTCACGTCTGTGTAAATCTGAACCTGTGTATTTATTTTCTTTAATGATATAGTTGGCGGTTTCCTGTGGAGGGGAAAAATTTGTTCTTTCTACGGAGAATTAAGGTTTTTGTGGCTTTTAATCTTTGTCAGTGGCACAGATGCAGAGCATCTGTCCAAGCTGTTTAAATGGCTCCTTCCACAGGGTTTGGAATGGGGTCATCAGTTGGCCAAAGAGAAGACTTAACCAAACACCACTTCCATCTCTTCAAAATAATTTCCAAACATCCTGCCTAGGAAATCTTCTTGCTATATTTAAAATGATGCTAACACATAGCAACCAGAGGAAATCTATCGTTGTGATGGTGATCAGGAGCAGGATATTCCCCTCCCTAGGCCAGGGGCACTGAAGCAAACCCTAGCACTCACTGGGATCAGCTAATTAAGCACAGACCAGTGATCAAGTCCAGGCTTGAAATGCATCTATACATTGTTTACACAAGAGGTTTTTCTTCAGCGAAATTAATTCTGTGGTGATCCCACTCCAGAATAAAAAAAAACACTTCATATCACCACTGGCAGACAACAAAATCCAAAGTAAATAGCCTTTTGGAATCCCTCCAAAGCCTGAAGACACTCTAACAGGGTAGCCGGAGTGACGATATCAAACTTCATCTTTTGAAGCCTCTTAAAGTTTTATAGACTCATTCAGCCCATTACCTGAAATTTGATTTGTTGCCTTTGCTGGAGGAACAGTGTAAAAAGAGCAGCTCTCTGTGATTATAACAAATACCGTCTGGAGTCATTGCATGCCGAATCGCAAGTATAGATGACACATTAGAACAGTTTGTGCAAAGTGACAATAGGATTTATTAGATGAAGTCAACTGCACTTTAGCTGAAAGAAACAGAACCATTTTCAGACTACAGCATTGTAATATATGGTATCTGTCAATTTGTTTTGGTAACAGACTAATAAAAGTATATCTGCAATCATTGGGAACTGTTGAGTTAAGTACTGGTAGTGCATTTCTGTTGCTGTTGACTGAATCATTTATTTTTGTGTTCGCCAAGATGAGGGATGCTATTGCTAGAGAACGAAATATTTTCCATTGCAGGCACCCATTGTCAGCATCAACTGCCTCCCAGGTCCAGTTTTTCACAGCTAAATGGAGGCAAAAGCCTTCTTTGCTCTGCCCTAAGGAAATATCCTAGCCCCAAACACAGAAAGATACCCCATTACTGCAACAGTTATTACATTTTTCCACTTCCAACACCAGCCAATCTGTAGAATATCTAAATAAGATTGTGAACTGAATGCCAATGTTCACTGTAAATTAGTGCAGTTCTATATTATGGACCCATGCTCAAATTATCTGACAACCTCATTTCACATCGAACCTTTACAGCTAGGAAACCTGCGTCCCATCAGCTATTCAATATGATACCAGATGTCAGATGAGAATGACCAGTGTTTAACCCATTTCAACACCCATTCACTCAAATAGATAACTTCACCTATAAACTTAATCAACATGAGATAGATTTTAACTTAAGTTGGTTCCAACCACATTTGTTATCTAGATTTGTGTAAGGGAAATTGATTAAGTCACTTCACTCACTTTAGTTTCTTTTGAGGAGAGAGTTTCATTGAAGTAATTCGACACAGGGCAATTTCAGTTGAGGCTTCATAGAGTGTTGAGCCATGACAGCCACTAGAAGATGCTGGGACATTGTGGCAATTCCTTTTAGTCCAGTGCTAACTCATTGGTTTGATGGAGTCAGTGCAACTGAACTGGAATAAGATTTGTTTCCATCATGTTATGATTTCCATATCTAATTTATGCTCATTATGAACAATTGTCAAGAAAATCATAATATAACTAGGGCATTATTTAGAGCTAACAGATAGAAAAAAGTCATATGCCTCTAAATTTTACCCAGGGTTTCCTAAGCTGGGAGTTCAAAGGCTAAAAGCATCCATCTTAACATTTTTTTTAGCCTTGTAATATAATCATAGAATAGAATCAGAGTGGTTGTAGCACAGAAAAAGGCCATTCAGCCTGTGCTTGCTCTCTGTAAAAGCAATTTAGCTAGTCTCACTCCCAAATACTTTCCCCATGCTCTGGCAATTTTTTTTCCCCTTCAGGTGCAATCCTAATCTGTTTTGAAAGCCATGATTGAATCTGCCTCCGTGTCTTTTCAGGCAGTGCATTCCAGATTGTAAGCATTCACTGTATAAAGAGGGTTTTCTCCTGTTGTTTTTGCTTCTTTTGCCATTCAGCTTACATTTGTGCCCTCTGGTTCTCGATCATTCCGCCAATGGGAACAGTTTCTCTCTATCTGCTCATGATTTTGAACACCTCCGTCAAATCTCCTCTCAACCTTCTCTGCAGCAAACAGCCCCAACATCTCCAATCTGTCCATGTAACTGAACCCACACCTAAATCATTAAAATATATCAAGAAAAGCAGAGGCCCTAATATGAACCCCACGAAGCCCAACTGCCTTCCTCCAGTCCGAAAAACAATTATTCACCATTACTGGCTGTTCCCTGTCACTCAAGCAACTTTGTATCCATGCTGCCACTGTCCCTTTTATTCCATGGGTTTCAACTTTGCTGGCAAGCCTATTCTATGATATTTGATCAAACATCTTTTGGAAGTCTCTGTACACCATGGCCAGGATTTTCAGGATGGCAGGGTTTCCCTTTCCACCATCCGAAGAGTTCCCCACCAGATGCTGTCTGCCCTACAGCCATTTCATTTCCCAATGAGCGTTAATTGGCTGGAGATAAGACTGTCTACCTCTCACTCAGGAGGAAGCCCTGCTTTAGAGAGCTGCCAATCGATCTGATTGACCAAAAACTCTCTAGTCCCTGCAGTACCAGAAACTTTAGTGCACAGGACTGGGATTGCAGGCAGTCCCCAGAGCCTAAGTCCTGGGATTCTGGGAAGAGGTAAATTCTGGGGGTCTCAGGGCAGGGAGGTAGGGGAAGCCCTGGGGGTAGAGGACAGTGGGGTTTGGAATGTCAGCTGAGAGGCTGGGGGAGGAAGGATCTATGGTTGCTGGACCTTAAAGGTTGGTAGGGGGTGGGGGACTGAAGTTAAAAGGCAGCTGCGATGGAGGCGCCCTCCCCGTTTCCTGCCCGAGGCCTGAGCCCGATTATTTTCAGGCCTCCCCCATGACCAGGAATGCCTCCTGCCTGTCTAAAAATTGAGGCTGGGCAGAAAACAGTGGTCAATAATTGGCCACTTAAGGGCCTCAATTGGGGCAAGGGTGGGTAGGCCGTCTGAGGCCCCACCTGCCCCAGCATGAAATTTCAGAGAGGTCAGGGCAGACAAAAACCCGGCGGAAAGCCCACTCAAGGAATTTTACACTCACCCCTCACCTACAAACTTGCTGGTGGGGGAGCATAAGATTCGGGCCCATATCAATTGCATTACCCTTATTAAAAAACTTGAGCAAGTTAGTTAAACACAATTTGCCTTTAACAAATCTGTGCTAGTTTTTAATTAATTCATATTTGTCCAAATGGAAGTTAGTTTTGTTGCAGATTATTGTTTCTAAAAGCTTTCCCACCACCAAGTTTAAATTAATTGGCCTATAGTTGCTGGGTTTATCCTTCCACCCTTTTTTGAACAAGGGTTTAACATTTGCAATTCTCCAGTCCTTTGGCATCACCCCTGCTACATATGGAGCATTGGAAGATTATGTCTGGTATCGCTGAAATTTACTTCCCTCAACATCCTTGGATGCGTCCCATCCAGTCCGGGTGATATATCAACTTTAAATAGAGCAAACCTTTCTGTACCTCCTCTTTATCAATTTTTAGCCCATCCAGTATCTCAACTACCCCCTCTTTCATTATGACTCTGACAGCATCTTCTTCCATAGTAAATAAAAGAAGCGTGAAGCACTTATTTAGTATATCAACCATGCCTTCTGTCTGTGTGTAGGTCTGCTTTTTGATCCTGAGTTGGTCCTGCCCCTCCTCTTGCTACCCTTTTATTATTTATATTCCTAAAGAAGACTGCTGTGTTCCCTTTCATGGTGGCTGCCAGTCTTTTGTGCTTTTTCTTTGTCTCTCCTATTTCCTTTTTCACTTCCCCTCTGAACATTCTATATTCAGCCTGGTTCTCACTTGTGTTATCAACCTGACAACTGTCATTCACCCAATTTTTCTGCTTCATTTTACTCTCTAACTTGCTCATCATCCAGAAGCTCAGCTTTGGTTGTCCTACCTTTTGCCCTCATGGGGATGTATCTCGATTATATCTGAACCATATCCTCTATACAAAAAAAAGCTTGACCAATTGGTCAAGTTGTAAAATAATAATAAAATAGAAATAGATTATTAGATCATTGTTAACCCAAACTATGGGTCTCATCTTGATGACATGTAGAAGGAGTAATAATCCATTAATTAGCCCTTCCTAACTAAATGTATGCAGATTAATTTGATTAGAATATCATCTGATCCAGTAGCTTCCAGGCAATCACAAAATTCTGATTTCTGTTTACAATATGTAATTTGGAGTCAAATTTCCATACTTCAAATTCTACCAACTGAATTATCTGTTATTTAAAACAGATCCAAATGCTAATCTCCAACAAAAGAGCCAATCAAGAAAGTATCTAGCTGGTACTATGGCAAGAACTTGGCTTAGTATTAAACATATGGCAATGAGCAAGAGACTATCACATAAGCCAGAGGAGTTTGACAACAATATTTTCTGGAATATTGTAGAGTATTGAATATAGAATAAGTCATGCAATATTTCTTAGTATTAAAATGCAGCACAATTGGAGCTTCTTTGATGACTCAGTAGATAAAAGTGTTATCTAATATGTAAAAACCTGTGGGGAGAGGGTCCCCAACCACAACTCGTGGCCTGTGCTGAGTTAAGTAGTCATAATAGGACACCACAACCGAAAAAGCCCAGCAAGGGTTCACATTTCCTGTTGTCATTCATGATCCCAGCTGCTTTGACTCTCAGCATAGACTGGCAACCTTTAGTTTGTGATGCTGCTCATGCTAAAATGGTCCACTGACATTTTGTGGGGGAATTTTAACCTAATTCACCGGATGGGAAATCCACAGTATCAGGTGGAACACCAGTTCTACACCCTTCTATTGACTTCAATGGAGAGTAAAATTGGGCGGGATGTAAAACCAGTGTTGAATCTAATTCTGTGAATTTCCTGCCTAGTGAGTTAGGTTAAAATGATCTCCTCAGTGTCTGGACTAACACAGGAAGACTGGCTACTTGGGCAGTTACCTGAAGGTTACGAGGATCCATGAAATCAAGTCGCATGTAGCCAGGTTTGAATTACTCGTTTCATTTACTTAAAAGATGGAAATTGTTTATTTCATTATTAATTAACAGTAGTGGTTCCTTTGATGTGAAAGAATCAGGTTATTCGATTGTATAGATTTGTATGTCTGAAAAGAGTTGTTTCTTTAGGGAAATTTGATATTCTATAGTGCTGTTCACTCTTTTGTGAATTCTTCTGTCTGAAGTATCCTTCTGTCTTGAAGAAACTTTACATCAAAGGAGTTAGCGGAAGTATTGGTTTTTGACACTGATAGGGTTAAAAACAGGCATTTAAAACAGAACAATGAGTTTTTCTGAAATCTGGGGCTCATTCAGACAAAAGCTTATATTCTGCTCCCTGCTTGAGGAACATAATATGGCAGCCTGCAGTTTTATGAGAAGATGAAACTGACTGAATTTGAAGTATCAGAAACAAGAACTTTATTTATTGGATCAACAGTTTTTTTTTCAATCATGCAACTGAGAGCAACATAGAGTGCAAATGACCAATTGCAAATTTCCTCAGTGTATGGCTATTGGTATTGTCGATTTAGTTATGAGAGATTTTGTGATTCATATTATTTGTTAATTCTAAGTGAAGTATTATCTATTTTAACCTGGTAAAGGTGTGATAATGTCCACCAGTTGAAAGAAAATTTGATGGCGGAACATGCAACTTGTCAAATAAAGTAGATAAATTACCCTTTGACTAACCTCTCTATTTATTGGCTGCAAACTTTGGTTCAATGTAGCATCCTTATTTTTGATACTATGGATACATTTCACACCCAAAATGGTATTTGCTTCATATGCACACACTTCTGGTGTGGTAGGATGGCCAATCCTCCAGGATTGGCCTGGAGCCTCCAGGAATTGAAGTTCAATCTCTAGGACACTGCTGTGCGCAACCCTTGAGAATAGTCATGTGATGAAACCTCCAGCAATACATTTAATAACAGTTGGCAACCCTAGGTGCGGGCTATGCCAGGCACCATGTTGGGAAGGTTGATAGTGCCAGGCTAGGAGTATATGCTGCTAGTATACAGAGTAAGCAGATTGTGATGTCAGTCAACGTATAACACCGATTGGACTCTAGCAGTGCCATTTCCAATGTGAATGCTCTAGCTAATGTCCTCTTTTAATCTTTCACAGTTGAACTTTTGTTCCCCCACCAGCGCTATTTAAAGGGATTATCAACCACTGTCAGATTAGCCACTGATTGATTTCTACTGGCCACTACTGAGTTACTTGAAGAGTTTCATGTTTTTTACTCTCACTTTGAGTTGGTGAAGAGTGTTAAAGCGTGATGTTGCATTTGGTGACATCTTTGGTTTTCACTCAGAACACTTGCTCCCAGTCATGGACATTGTAATTGATATCTCCCTTGGCCTGCGATCTGAAGGAGAATGAGCAGAGACCAGCAACTTGTGCTGATTTGCAACTCATGGGGTATCTCTTCCTTGGCAAAAGTTGCTGGCTAATTGGTGCATTAATAAAAGCATAAACAACTCAGATGCTGTTACTTTTTCAGCAAAAACCTGGACCATTATTTTCCCTGTGATTTCTTTTTCCTTTTCCCCTGAAGGTGAGGATATATATGGCACATTAAAATATGGGGTTTGGATAGGATCTCAGTGGATCTTGTAGTCAGGCTTTTCCCAACATGGTCCATCATTAGCACCTTTACTATAATCTGGGAGCACAATTAAATGCCTGAAAACGGGTACAGGGATCACAATGCTCAGTTAACCCATGCCTGTTCCTTTCTATGGATGTAGCACCCAACCTTCATGCTAGGTGCTAATTTAAATGATTTAAATGTAGCAGCGCACAACCCACTGCTAAATGTGTTGCTGAATGGCTGCATACCTCTGCAGGGAACCCAAGTTCGTGCAGGGCTAGCACCATTAAAGCTAGCCTGCATTACTTAAGGTCAGCCTGCACCGCCTAAAAGTGAAGCATGTTCTGGCTTCAGAAGGTGTGAATGTGCAGAAAACATTCACAATATGAAGAAGCTTGACTGTGATGCTCTAGGGTAGAAAATGTACTCCAAAGTCCTCTGATGCCTAGAGACCTTGGTACACGAGATGGACAGAAGATCCTCCCAAGAGCCCCTCCGGACAAACTTTGCAAAGGCCATGGTACCAGATAGCCATCAACCCCAACAACCTAGATGCAGTGCAGGAACAGGTTTAATGACCTCACATGAGTGCTTAAGGTCACTGCATTCATCATCAAAAGACATAGCCTACCAACTGCATCCTGTGCTTAACATTCTCATGATTTTCATGAAATTGATGTATTTATACATTAATTGGCCATTAAATTAACCACAGAAAGTTAAGTCAAGTAATTGATTATGTAAGTACCCTTTCAACAATGTGACAATTATTAATAACTGCCAATCAACCTCTCTCTCAGAAAGTAAACAATTATAAGTGTAGAGTCTTATTCCTTACTTGTTTGAGATTATAAAAGGATCAAATTTTACATTTTCTTCTTTCTTGTACTTTCTGCCTCTTTCATTCACTTTCTGTACCTGATTTCACAATGAATTGCCCACTCTAATTTACTCTCCTTCTCAGCCCTCCCACTTTTTATTTCTTAATCCTTTAATCTCATTGGTTAAGGACATTTTTTGTTTATCCCATTGTTCAGCAAGATGCTGGATGCTTTGTTGCCCTCGATGTGCCATTTCCATCATGCACTTCGAGCAACTTTGTGGGTAATAGGTAGCTTTTGCCAGTAGATCGGGCTAAATGTAGCAAAGCCAAGGAATTGAACAGATAATCCTTGTCCCTGTACTCTAGCTGCCATTTTTGTTTTTCAGCTTTAGAAGGTGATACAATATACATTCTATCAGACTGCAACCCAGCACCAACAAGAACATTGAATTTAGGTTGCATTTTAACATATGGAAAAATCCCAATGCACTTTGCAAACATGTAAGAAAAACAGATGCCAAACCAAGGAAAGAGTGATTGAAGAGATTTAAACAAGGTGGATAGACATTGCTTTATACAGATGATAAATTTACAGTTATTATTCTCTTTATTTGCCTCTTCACTGTCAAAACAACATAAAAGTTTCTCTTGCATAATTAGCTTTTGAAACATGGTCACTCATTTCCTGTCGAATTATAATACGATCAACCCTGATTATCTTTGTACCCTTCACTGTCTCAGATTAATTTCTTGTTGTAAGCTAAACTATAGCTCCAAATGGCTTGAAAACATCCTAAAACAAGAGGAAATTGTACACAGATATTCATCTTAACCTAAATTTAGGAGGTTAGGCAGTCTCAGGATTCAAAGAAAAGTTAGCCCAGTCACAACTGTCAACAGCCATGCACTATAAGCAGCCCCACTGGATGCTTGCAATTGAATAGAATGGGACTTGTCTTCTTCCTGAAAAACACATTGATCTGATTTGAGCACTTTGATCATCCTATGGTTACAGGAAATTAAAAGTTGTTCAGACCGCTATCAGAGATACTATTCCAGAGGGAATAGGTCCATATCCTGCACCTAAAATGCACTTTAATCTACTCTTTGCCCCATAGGAACAACCTACATAGAACCACAAAAGAAAATGGTTCTGCCAAAGATGCCTCCTGAGGATCTGCTGCAATGATATTCTGGGATTGCAATTACAGATCTCCAACAACTACAACCATCTTCCTTTGTGGCAGATATGATTCCAGACGCTGGACTGTATTCCTTTTGACTTCTATTAACCTAGTTTTTTCTTCATGGTACCATATGTGGTTGAATACTGCCCTGATTTTAAGGGCAGTGACTCTCACTTTATCAAAGACTGAGATGAGACAGATGGGATAGTAATATCCCAAGTCAGGTTTATCCTGAGATTATGGGTAGATTGCTCCTGAGCAATCTCCTGTATTGTCTTATTGATCTGAGTATTTTAGCTGTACCAGGTCAGTTTGGTTAGGGGAGCAACTATATCTTGTGCACAGGTCTTCAGCACTATTGCCAGGCTCCTAGCCTTTGCTATGTTCAGTGTGCCCATCTGCATCTTAATGTCACATTGAGTAAATCAAATTGATTGGACACGGCAGCTATGATGATGGATGCCTTGAAAAAAGGCAGAATAGAATTGTCTACTCAGCATTTCTGAGTGCAAACACATCACCTTTCCTCCTCTTTCAGTTGCTACCATCATCCTCCACTGGATGTGATGGAAGTACAGAGCTCCTCTCTAATCCATTGGTTGTGGAACTGTTTAGCATTGCCTATAGTCTGCATATGTGCGGCCCTGTGTAGTAGCTTCACTAGGTTAGTAGCCCATTGTAAAGTATGCCCAGTTCTGCTTTGAACCAGATTTGGGATCCTGGCTGAAAGATGTTTAAGGAGTGGGGTATGTGTTGAGGCATGAGATTATAGATTACAGTGGAATACAAATTTGCTGCAGGTGATGACTTCACCTTTGTGCTCCAGAAGGACTCATGCAGCGTACCATGATAGACTAAGTCAATCTCGGCCCATACAACTCAGCAAAGTCCTCTTCATGAGAATTTGGGGCTGATACTCAAATTGGAAGAACTGTCCCACAGAAAAATGAAGCTACTGCCCAGCATAGACATACTCAGAGAATCATATCAATCAACCACTGTCCCAAACTCCTTTGTCACAATCCATGGAGTAGATGGTTGCATAGCAATAGCATCATTGGATTAGTAATCCAGAGGCCCAGGCTAATACTCTGGGGGCATGGGTTCAAATGCCACCATGGCAGCTGGTAGAATTTCAATCCAATTAATAACATCTGGAATTGAAAGCCAAGCTCAGTAATAGTGACCATAAAACTATCATTGATTGTCATAAAAGCATATCTGGTTCACTCATATCCTTTAGGGAAGGAAATCTGCCATCCTCACCTAGTCTAGCCTCCAGATATGGTTGACTCTTAACTGCCTTTTGAAATGGACCAGAAAGCCACTCAGTTCAATGGCAATTAGTGATAGGCAAAAGTTTTATTCTTATCCATTCATGGGATGTGGACATCGCTGACTAGACCAGCATTTATTGCCTATCCCTAATTGCACTTGAGAAGATGATGGTGAGCTGCCTTCTTGAACTGCTGTAGTCCATGTGGTGTAGGTACACCCACAGTGCTGTTAGGGAGAGATTTCCAGGATTTGACCCAGTGACAGTGAAGGAACGGCAATTTATTTCCAAGTCAGGATGGTGGGTGGCTTGGAGGAGAACTTCCAGGTGGTGGTGTTCCCATGCATCTGCTGCCCTAGTCCTTCTAGATAGTAGTGGTCATGGATTTGGAAGGAGCTGTCTAGGGAGCTTTGGTGAGTTCCTGCAGTGCATCTTGTAGATGGTACGCACTGCTGCCACTGTGCATCAGCGTGGAGGAATTGAATGTTTCTGGATGGATGCCAATCCAGTGGGCTCTTTTGTCCTGGATGGTGTTGAGCTTCTTGAGTGTTGTGGGAGTGCGCTCATCCAGGCAAGTGGGGAGTATTCCATCACACCCCTGACTTGTGCCTTGTAGATAGTGGACAGGCTTTGGGGAATCAGGAGATGAGTTACTAGCAGCAGGGTTCCTAGCCGCTGGGCTGCTCTTGTAGTCACAGTATTTATATGGCTAGCCAAGTTCAGTTCCTGGTCATGGTAACTCCCAGGAAGTTGATAGTGGGGGATTCAGCAATGGTAATGCCATTGAACGTCAAGGGGCAATGGTAAGATTTTCTCTTATTGAGATGGTCATTGCCTAGCACTTGTGTGGCATGAATGTTACTTCCCATTTGTCAGCCCGAGCCAAGATATTGTACAGGTCTTGCTGCATTTGGACATGAACTGCTTCAGTATTTGCAGAGTCACAAATAGTGTTGAACATTGTACAATCTTCAGTGAACATCCTCACTTCTGACCTTATGCTGGAAGGAAGGTCATTGTTGAAGCAGCTGAAGATGGTTGGGCCTAGGACACTACCCTGAGGAACTCCTGCAGTGATATCCTGGAACTGAGATGATTGACCTCCAATTACAACAGCCATCTTCCTTTATACTAGGTATGACTCCAACCAGCGGAGAGTTTTTCCCTTAAATCACATTGACTCCAGTTTTGCTAGGGCTCCTTGATGCCACACTCCGTCAAATGCTACCTTAATTTGAAGGGCAGCACTTTATCTCAGGAATTCAGCTCTTTTGTCCATGTTTGAACCAAGGCTTTAATGAGGTCAGGAGCTGAGTGCCTCTGGTGGAACCTAAATTGGGCATCAGTGAGCAGGTTATCTCTAAGCATGTGCCATTTGATAGCATTGTAGATAACCCCTTCCACCACTTTAATGATGATCTGCCATGATGTGATTTGTACCCGGGTCCCCAAAGCATTACCCTGGGACTTTGGATTACTAGTCCAGTTACAATACTGCTGCGCCACTGCCTCTCCTTAAATATATGAAAGAATAAATGAAAATGTGTGTGTCTTGCCCTACCAGTAGGATAGGGCATAATGATAAACTGTTACAATCTTGGAGCTTCAGGTCAACAAAGACTTAAAAAAACTGTGCATTCTTGACCCTTGTTTGATCATAAGCCTCCCTTTGATCTTTCAGTTTTGTTTTGAATCCTTATTTATCTACAGAGCTCGATCTTTTGATGGACATCCTTTTGACATCAGAGGAATATATTTATCTTGCACTTTTTCCACCTCACGCTCCAAGATTCTCTAGTTAATATGTGACTCTGTTTGAAAACATTCTTGGCCTCTTCTTATCTCCCTTAATGTTGCCTTTTGTCCAGCCTAAAGGCCTTAACTTCAACTCTTCATTATCCCTTTCTGTTTTTACATTGTATCCCACTACATTTTAGTTGTTATTCTCTCCTCGCAAATCAGTTGTCTGTCCTCTTTCACTTGCCCGAATGAAATGACACATTGCTCCTTAACTTGTTCAACTGTTGATGTTTGGTATGTCAGACTGTAAACTATATTCTCCACGGCTTGCAAAAGCAGTTAGCAGGAACCAGTTATATTCCTGTGTATGCTGTGACCCCATGAGTTTTTCTTATTTTGCATTTTATTTCATTTTAGATTGTCCACGGACTAAATGATTAAAACTCAGTCTGGCCCTATCCCTGCCCAGTGTTCCAGAAGGGTTAGTAATCAGGAGCTGGACTTTTGACTGATTTTCCCCTTGGGTCTGAGGACATTGTGGGGAATTAATGCATTTCTTATACTGGTCTGTAAAGGATCAGCTAATCCAGTGCAGGCTGGAGTGTGAACCCAGTTACAGGCCACCAAAGTTCTTATTACTGCAAAAGGTATTGTGAAAACACGAGTCCTTTTTAACACACTTGGGAATTGTTTCAGTGTGTCAAAGATTCGTACCTTTTTTAACAAGAAGTTGAGTGTAAATATACATCTGACATTTACAATGGCAATCTATAATCCAATTTTCAATTAACATTTTGGGCTTCATTCTGAGACCCTGCACTTCCAGTGGGGAGCCATGGTCACAGGGAGTGTGAATTGGAGAATGGGAGCCACAATCTGTCTTCCACCCGCACTCCCTTCAAGCACAGCTTTCCCACAAGATATGCACAAATATACACTTAACCCTTTTAATCCTTCAACAAAGGTTAACTCCTGTATTGATCATGTCCTAAGTGATCACCTGTCAATGGAATCAGAACATGTACCATTGAGGGGAATTGAAATATCTTCAAGGGTTCCCCATATGGCTCCTATTTGGATTGATCCATGTCCAGATGGCTCTTCAAACCTGAACTCTTTCAAGAAGAAAAACCAGCAGTTTCTCCAACAGAGGCAAAGTTTTCCTTCCCTGCTGTATAGATTGTTTGAGACTTCAATTAAAACCTTGTACTCTTTTGCATTAAACAAGGAAATGTAGTCAGATCAGTATTTTAATCTGGGGTCTGCCACCATGCAGAAATATGACTCTGGCATTCTGATGAATTCTGATGGAACCTTGAGATTGAAGCTTAAACGGTTTAAGTCATCCACATTTCCATGATTGATAAGGTACCTGAAACGATTCATTTGTTTGCTACAGGTATTACATCACTATGCAAACTTATGTGGCTCTCAAATCCACCAGGGCCTACAGTTGCAGATGGTTGCAAATACTTACTAGGGTAAGGGATATAAAGGTATTCAGGTTGACAATTTGTTAGGTATATTGGCATGTCAAGTAATAGGAAGAAGCAGTCCTTGGTCTTTGTGCCCCACTTAGAAATGTGCCTGATCAGCGTCATAGCATATGTCCTTGCATTCTCAGCATGCAGTCCAAAAAGATCTAAAAGAAGTGTGGACAATATAAAATAAATCAAATGAATTGATCTGATGGCCCCAATCTTTGAAATTACATGTTATTGCAAATCATTCTACTTTATGTCGTAATGAATCTAGGCAGAAAAAGTCCAGAGGTTAATGGACATTTAAACTATAACCACCACACCTAGTTGAAAAATGAGAGCCATTCACAACACTGGCTGATAGAGTTACATCTCTGTCCAAAGTTGGCACTGGAAGGAGCTCACAATAATAGCATTTGACATTTGTTTAACATTCCCTTCCTTTGAATTCCTGTCACTATTGTTGTCAGCATTCGGAGGTTTAGTAATTTTAGAGAAATATGTACATGTTCTTGGTAATAATTTGATACACAGAAAATTGGAACAATGTGGTTTTGAGCAGCACTTAATCTTTTCCAATTGGCAGCTGTCCCAGACTCAGCTGTTAACCCTGTGCTTATTGGCTCCCTTTGCAGTTTTATTTAAGGGCATATTGTTTTATTTAAAATTAATTCTTATTGACTGTGCAGTGGTACATTTGAGCATGAATGTTTTGGGTGCAGTTATAACACCGATATCAATATGAGACTGGTATCCATGAAGTCCAAGACTCAATCAGAAAACCTGAGCTATACTGTCAACTGTACCTTGTACTTAGAGACAAGTGAGCTCTGAGCCCAAAAGCTTGGATATTTATAAAGAATGCCACGGCTGAGGTGATTCATTTGTAATGTTAACAGAGCAGCATGGGAGCATCTTCTTACAAAAGGTGGCTTATAAGATCCCCACAAAGAGCACTTTCAAAGAATAGTTTTGCATCTGTTGTCTGGTGCAACCTCCAAATACTGTGAGATTACCTACTACAACTAGTTTCAGATCCCTCATTCCAGTACCCTCAGGACTTAGATTGATGACCTAACTGCTAAGTCATACTGTGCAGCAATGCACATTGTATCTCTTTATATCATTGAGCTTTGCAATGATTGATTAGGTTGGGGGCTTGCTAGGCCACTTCAAAGAGCATTGAGAGTAAACCATGTCATGTGGGATCAAAGTCACAGGTAGGTTAGACCCAGTTGGGGTGGCAGGTGCTCTTCCCTGAAGAACATTAGTGAACCAATTGAGGTTTTATAACAAAATTTCATGATTATTTTTCAGATGCTATATCCACAAATTTCGGGAAATATTGAATTTAATTTTGCAACTTGCCATTGTGGAGACTGACCTGCCAGCTTCCTGCTCCCAGCCCAAAGTCTTCATCTTTAAGCTCCTCTTATGAGTCTGAAAAGAGGTTATGCCCAAAATAATAACCAAGCTTTCTCTTTCAGATCTAACTGGCCTGCTGTACTGTTCAGAATGTTCTGCATTTATGACTAACCACAGCTTTGAAGATGTGTTATTAATTGAACATCAAACTATTGTCTCTCAGATTATGAAAGTTACCTCAAGGATATGATAGTACCTGAGCCTTTGGCTTTGGTCATTATCAATCACACTGGCTTTCCCCTGAAACACTCACATGGTCAACACCCCATCTGTGCAAAACGTTATTGCAGCCAGTAGGTGAGAGATCTAAAATCAGAATTCAGGTTTATTTGTGCATATAGAAATATTACTACTGTTCTCAAAGGATTGTATAAGAAAAATATTAACTTTCCAGAAGCCATTAACTTTTGAACTATTTGAAGAAATCTATAGTATTAGTGAGTAATCTTAAAAGAGACCAGGAGTGTTGTCAAACATTTCAAGGGAGTGACACTGTAGGTTCTAGAGGGTCAACATAAAAAGGCTGGTGTAATTGTATCTTACTAACAAGAAAGACAGCTTTAGCTTCTTCCGACTGTCATATAATAGAGAACTTTAAAAGGAATTAAGATATGAAGCAGAATTATCGTATTATTAATTGCACAGGCATATTAAAAGGACCCTGGAAAGTGACCCCTTCTAATAAAGTAAATGTTGTTGAAAAAAGATGTCTTAATCTTCGTCAGGGTAGTTATATTAATGTCAAGAGCATCCATCACCCCAATTAACCGTAGATAAAAAGCTGTCAGAATTTAATTCTTTTCTTGACAGGGCGTTTATGCATAAACTGGCACTGGGAAAAACAGGCAGATGCTTAGGAATAGATGAGTGTCAAGGGTTTCCAGACACATTGGTGTCTCTTCCACATGCAAGCTGCTGATTAGAAGCTGCAGTCAATTGGAGCTCATGCATTGTGGGATTGCTGCCTAAGTAAATAGGCTTTCCTCCTGATTTCAATTGTGTCAAATCGAGCTTTTTACAAATGAGGGTTTATCAGGGGGATGCACGGGGCACAGCAACTGTGGAATAAACTGAGGAGCAAGTTTCAGAGGCGTCATTTCTGCATGAAATGAGTCCTTGTTCATGTGGTGTGGGGCTCAGTTTCATAAGGAATTAATTTGATTGAATTCAGAAATAAAAAAAACAACAAAACGTGCTAAAGCTGTGAATTTAGAATGAAAGGAAAATAATATTTTAAACCTATCAGGGATATATGAGCTGCCCATGGGTCAAGTTTAACCTGCACCAAGTTGGCCCCTACTCAGTGAATTTAGATTACAACTACTGAAACTTGCCCTCATCATTCGTGAAAGGAAAACTTGGCTGATCCTAATGTCTTGTTAATTTTTTTTCTCTCAGTTGTATTTATACAACACAGTTGTCTGCATACCTCAACTCCCCCAATTAGTCATTTTTTAACATATATATTACGTGTGTGTGTGTGTGTGTGTGTGTGTAGGCAGTTAAACAAATTGGCACCCGCGTTAAAATAATGCTGATCAGAAATTCAGTGGCAGCAAACCATTCAGCTGTAGGAGGAATCACAGCCAACCCTGATTCTGTGCCCACCAGAGCGTGGAGTTACTGCATAGCAATTGGGGGCTGAAAACACTGGATGGTTTTTTTGTTTGACCTTTGCTGATCCTTGTGTTGCTGGGGCCAAATGATGCCTTCCCCTTACAGCTGCCCCTGATGAAATCAGGCCAAATATAAGGATTCGAAATTGGGGACCTAATTGTGTCACAGAGAGTGGTGCATTCACGCACGATGCAACAGGGGAATCTTGTTCCAGTACTTTAACAGCAATATGAGCTAGGAGATGCAGATATACTGCCTACTTGAACGGCATGTCAAGTGAGAAAAAGTGGAGCTCTGTACGCTCAGGCACACACACACACACATGCCTTGTATTAGCCCCGAGCTGTGCTGAGATTAAGGAGATCTAATGGACCAGTCTGCTTGTTTTGACATTTTCACATTGAATGATGATAGAGCAGGCTGGCATTTTATCAAGCTTTTCGAAATTAAGTTGAGGAAGGAGAGCATTCAGAATATCAAAGATGTTAATGCTTAGCTAATGCCACTTGCACAGTATAACTGTTGCACTGCAAAACATTTTAAAAAATCCATTTTACAAAAAGCGCAAACATCAGCCAACCTGATCAGACCAACCATGATTGAATGGATTTATAGGACCATACAACACACAAGGTGGCCATTCAGTTGACTGGACTGTGTTGGCTCTTTGAAAGAGCTGATTCATTACTCTTGTTATGACCCCAGCTGATGTTAATGCTGGACAAGTCAGATCCCAGAGTGAAAACTGGCTTGATAGATCCTAACTTTTATTTTTTTTCAGAAACCATTCAGATAAGTTACTGAACAAATTCATAGGAGTCTGCTGATGAATGTTTAACAAAAAGAATAAAACATTTATTAAACAGAGGATGTTTTGCTTTTTGCCTCATCTGACTGTGATCTCCAGTGTGCACTCGAACGTTTCACTGCTGAGTGCAATGCGGCTGGGATGCGGATCAGCACCTCCAAATCTGAGGACATGGTTCACTCCTGGAAAAGAGTGGGTTGCTCTCTCCAGGTGAGGGGGAACCGCTTCCCTTAGTGGATGAGTTCAAGTATCTCGGGATATTGTTCGTGAGTGTTGGTGGGGGGAGCATGAGATTGACCAGCAGGTCAGTGCGGCGGCTACAGTTCTGCGGGAGCTCTATCGGTCCATGGTGGTGAAGCAGGAACTGGGTTTTCGGACAAAACTCTCAGTTTACCAGTTGATCTACGTCACCATCCTCACCTATGGTCATGAACTGTGGGTAATGACCAAAAGGATAAGATTGTGGGTATAGGCGGTGGAAATGAGGTTTCTCCAGAGAGTTGCTGGGTGTACTCTCTGGGATGTGGGAAGGAGTTCGTCAATCTGGGAGATCCTCGGAGCACAGTCACTGCTCCTTCAGATCAAGAGGGGCCAGTTGAGCTGGTTCGGGCATCTGATAAGGATGATCTTTGGCACGCTCCACTGGGCGGAGACCTCGAGGCCGACCCAGGACACGCTGGAGGCGTTACATCTCTCAGCTGGCCTGGGAACACCTGGGAATGCCCCAGGGGGAGCTAGAATCTGTGGCTGAGGAAAGGGAAGTCTAGTCAGCCCTGCTCAGCCCTCTGCCACCGCAACCCTCACCAGGGGAAGCGGTGTGAAAATGGATGGTTGGATGGGTAAGCAAGAAAAATGAACTATATTACATCAGACAAAAAAATTGGAAAGATCTCAATAAAAGCACAAGCAAATGATTCAAATATTCAAGATTCCTTCACCCCAGCTATATTTTTACAGACACATACAAATTTTGTAAGTTAAAAATTTACCAAATTTATTTTATACTCTAATATTCAGGGTAAGTATACAGTGCATGTGAACCAACTAGTGAACTATGTCAGAGACACCACATTCCAAAGTAAATGACAGATGCAACCAAAGCAGATTCTACAGATTTCTCAGCAACCCACCTAGAATCATGTCACACCGTGAGCCAACTGGTCTCACTGAAACTCTGTCTTTCTCACAAGGGTTTTCAGTCTCCACATTTGAAGAACTTGCCTTGGAATTCTCTTCAAACGTCACTCCCTCTTGGATGGCTTCAACAAGAATCCACCTCCAGGATTTCAATCTCGCCTTCCAAGATTCCTTTCCCCAGATCGTGCTGCGCGCACTCAAGCTTCACCTTCCAAAGCACACTTTCAGATCTTCGGCTATGCCAAGCAGAACACCACTGCTCCAAAAGGGTGCCTTTGACCTTATGACTTGCAGCAGAGAGTCACCAACCTTCAACTGCACTCTTGGATCTTCTGGGCTTCTTTCTAGCCCATTTTGCTTCATGTCTGCTCCCTGCAGCTCTTTATTTAACTTGGAGCCTTTTCCTCTGCTCCTTTCCCTCAACTTTACTTAACAGGGTCTTTTTCTGATCTCTGCCCTTGCCCTTTACCTGGGCCTACCTTCTGGGACCTCTTTCTGTCCCGCTCCCTTGTTTGGGACCTTCTTCTTGCACAATCTCCCTGCACCCGCCCCTGTGTCCTGGTCCCTGGGCACCTTCTCAAATGGTGCACCTCTTCAGGTCATGTGACCTCCAGTTTCACACTGTTTCACTTTTCTTCCTTTTTGTCTTCTGCACATGTGTGCGGGGTTGATTCCCAGCCTAAGGAACGTAAAAAAAAACCAATAACTGCGCATTTGCGGCTGATATCCTGACTGGCACCTGTGCAGGAAGCCCAAGGCTCACTAGGAACTGTAGTTCCTGGTCTCAGAACTCCTGATCTCTGACTGCCATACTGGAGCTCGTCAGACATTTACTTCCCTGCTCCTTCCTCATAGCTCTGAAAATTGCAACTTTTCACATATATATCCAGCTCCCTTTTGAAAGTTACGCTTGAATCTACTTCCAGGTCATAATATTAAAAAGAATTCTCCCCTCTTCTCCCCAGATTTTTTTTTTTGCCACTTATCTGTGATTTATGTCCTCTGGTTACCAACCTTGCTGCCAGTGGAAACAGTTTCCCCCTGTCTACTCAATCAATACCCCTTATAAATTTGAACGCAGTGATGAAATCTCCCCTGGGCTTTCTCTGCTCTAAGATGAACAATCCTTGTTTCTCCAGTCTTTCCAAATAATTGAAATCCCCAGTCTTTTTGTAGCTCCTATCCTGCTCACAATAGTTTGTTCAAAGTGACTCAGGGGATCTTCATTGGCAGCAATTTTCCAAGTTTTCCCTGCTAGCATGGAGCCTTGCCCGGCAGCAACAATAACTATATCTCAGTCATTTAGGAACTAGGAACAGGAATAGGCCATTCTGCTCCTCGAGCCTGTGCTGCCATTCAGTGAAATCATGGTTGATTTGTATCTTCCCCTCATCCATCTGCTTTGACTTCATATCCTTTTATACCCTTGATATAAAAATTATTAATTGGGCTAGTATTTACTTCACTTTTTTGTGGAAAAGAGTTCCACACTTCTGCCACTCTTCACGTGAAGAAGTGTTTATTGACTTCTGTCTTGAATGGCCTACCTCTGATTTTAAATTATGTCCCATTGTTCTAGACTCCCTCCCCAGTGGAATCTATCTACGCTATCAATTCCTTTCAAAATCCTAAAAAAACTTCAATTGAATCATGTCTTTAATCTTCTATATTCCAGGGAATACAAACCTAGTTTATGTAATCTCTTCTCATCATCTAACTCTTATGGCCCTGTTAACATTCTGATAAACTGCACAGCGCACCTTCCAAAGCAAATATATCATTTCTAAGGTGTGGAGTAACTGTACAGAGTACTCCAGATGTAGCGTAATCTGGGTTTAGTATAGCTGTGGCAGAAAGTCCTCCCCTTTACATTTTAGCCTGATGTGAAAAAAGCTAACATTCCATTAGCATTTTTGATTATTTTTGTACCTGATTATATTGACCTTTTATTGATCAGTGTACATGGATCCCTAAATCGTTTTTGACCTCTGATAGGAAGATGTCACGTTAGATTCAGGGGTCAGCACTGGGGCCTCAACTCTTTAAAATTTATATAAATGATTTGGATAAAGAAATCGAAGTTTTGGTTGCTAAATTTGCTGATGACACAAAGATAGGTAGGAAAGTAAGTTGTGAAGAGGACATAAGGAGGCTACAAAAGGATGTTGATAGGTTAAGTGATGGGCAAAGATCTGGCAAACAGATGATAATTTGGGAAAATGTGAAATTGTCCATTTTGGCAGGACGGATAAAAAAATATATTACCCAAATGGTGAGAGATTGCAGAGCTCTGAGATGCAGAGGGATCTGGGTATTCTAGTGCATGAATCTCAAAAGGTTAATATGCAGGTACAGCAAGTAATTAGAAAAGCTATAGAATGTTATTGTTTATTGTGAGGGGAATTGAATGCCAGAGTAAGGAGGTTGTGCTTCAGTTATACAGGGCATTGGTGAGTACTGTGTACAGTATTGGTCTACTTATTTAAGGAAGAATGTAAATGCTTTGGAAGCAGTTGTGAGAAGGCTTATTAAACTAATACCTGGAATGGGTGGGTTGTCTTATGAGGAAAAGCTGGACAGGTTAGTCTTGTATCCACTGGAGTCTAGAAGAGTAAGAGGTGACTTGATTGAAACATATAAGATCCTGAGGGGACTTGACCGGATGGATATGGGAAGGATGTTTCCTCTTGTGGGAGGATCTAGAACTAGGGGTCACTGTTTAAAAATAAGGGGCTCCCCATTTAAGACAGAGATGAGGAGAATTTTTTTCTCTCAGAAGGTTGTGAGTCTTTGGAACTCTCTTCCTCAAAAGGTGGTGGAGGCAGAATCTTGCAATATTTTTTAAGGCAGAGCCAAATAGATTCTTGATAAGCATGGAGATGAAAGGCTATTGGGAGGAGGCAGGAATATAGAGCTGAGGTTACAATCAGATCAGCCATGACCTTATTGAATGGCAGAGTAAGCTGAAAAAGCTAAGTGGCCTACTCCTGCCCCTAATTCGTATGTTTGTACGTACATTCGTATTTATTCCTGGTCTGTGCTAAGTTCAGTAATTCAACTGGGGTAACCATATATATGCGCTAAAATTGAAGCTAGACCCTTAGATTAGGACAGGGAATATCAGGACTTTTATTCTGAGACAAACGCAATGATCCCCGATGAAGTGCATGTAATCTGATTTGATGTCCTCCATATTCAGATACTACATTGATACTTATTGTCAAGGATTACATCTAAGCCAGAATGTTTCATGGAGGTGGCAACCTCATCTCCCTGGCTGTTGTGGGTGGGCAAACCCGTCTCCGCAGGTCTGTGAAGCCACAATCTGATTTTAAGGCGGTCATGTTCTTAAGTGGCTAAGCTTATTGCTTCCATCCCCATCTGGGGGATGTACTGCCTCCGAGAGCTGCTGACCAATCAAGTGGCCAGCAACTGGCTAGTTTCAGCAGCACCCCCAGGACTGGTGACCACTGCTAAGACTGAAGCCAGCCCACCACGAGAAGCAGTATGGAGGGGGATCCAAAGTTGAGTCAGGGCTGCTTCATCTGTGCAAGTCAGGCAGTCCCTGGGGAGTGTTTTCAGAGCCATGATTGTGAGGGTAAGGGGGAGTAACAAGTGGGGGCAGTGATCACCAATATGGGAGGGTGGTGCCTCCTTGGGGCACAATGTACACCAACAGGTGATACCCCCACCTGAGCCTGCAACCAGGATATACCTGGCAACCTTGCCATGTGGCATGGGCACTTCCTGCCACTGGTAAAATACCAGCGATAGTGGGAGGAGGCTTTTAAGCGACCTTAATTGGCCACTAAATGACCTCAATTGACTCAGAGGTGAACAGGCCAACTACCAGCTACCCTGCTATTGGTAAAATACCAGCGAGGGTGAGGAGATTGGACTGGTATTTTTATTTATTCTTTCATGGCATGTGGGCGTCGCTGGAACGGTCAGTATTTGTCGCCCACCCTTATTTGCCCTTGAACTGAGTGGCTTGTTAGGTCATTTCAGAGGGCATTTGAGAGTCAACCATATTGCTGTGGGTCTGGAGTCACATGTAGGCCAGACCAGGAAAGGATGGCAGATTTCCTTCCCTAAAGGACATTAGTGAAGCAGATGGGTTTTTTCAACAATCAATGATAATTTCATGGTCATTATTACTGAGGATAGCTTTTAATTCCAGATTTTTAAAAATTAATTGAATATCACACTGAATACAGTGGTGCCGGAGGATTGGAGGTCTGCTAATATTGTACCTTTGTTGAAAAAGGAAGTGAAGGATAGACTGAATAATTGCAGGCCAATCAGTCTGACCTCGGTAGTGGGCAAATTATAGGAGTCAATTCTAAGGAACAGGATAAACTGTCATTTAGAAAGGCTTGGATTAATCAGGGACATTCAGCACACATTTGTTAAGGGAAGGTCATGTCTGAATAATTTGATCGATTTTTTTGAGGAAATAACAAGGAGAATTGATGAGGGTATTGCAGTTGATGTGGTCTACATGGATTTTAGCAAGGCTTTTGACAAGGTCCCACATGGCAGACTGGTTAAAAAAATAAAAACTCATGTGATCCAGGGGAATGCAGCAAGCTGGATACAAAATTGGCTCAGTGGCAGGACACACAGAGTAGCTGTTGATGGATGTTTTTGTGAATGGAAGGCTGTTTCCAGTGGGGCTACTCAGAGCTCAGTACTAGGTCCCCTGTCTTTTGTGGTATATATCAATGGTTTGGACGTAACTGTAGGGGAAATGTTCAAGAAGTTTGCAGTCGACACAAAAATTGACCAGGTGGTTGATGGTGAGGAGGATAGTTGTAGACTGCAGGAAGACATCAACGGACTGGTCAGGTGGGCAGAAAAGTGACAAATGAAATCCAACCAGTGAAGTGTGAGATGATGCATTTGAGGATGCCAAACAAGGCAAAGGGTTTTTTGTTTATTCCCTTACTCAATGATGTGGCTGTGGGCTGTTTGAAAGCTATCAGAATTTCTCAATCCATTTTTCTTTTATGCCATCCTTCATCCCAGTGACACTGCACAGAGTTCTCAATCTTAGGCCATTAGAGATATAATCTAGCAGAAGTCTAGAGAGACAGAGAGAAAAAAAGAAAAAGTGAAAGAAAATTAGAGCGTGAATAAACCAATAGGCATCAGTCCCGTACATTTCTAAGGGGCCTGGAGAGCAGCTTGGATGGAGTTCTAAAGACAAGGTACCTGACCTTAATCTCGGTTACACAAAAGCAATGAATTACGTGTTGTGGGCTGGTTGGGGAATACAAAAATAACAGATAAAAATATGCTGAAATCAGATGTGAAAAGGAATATTTTCAAACCAAGATTTATTTGTGGGTTAATCTTCAGTTTGAGACAATCATTCTGCTCCAACCTTAGATGAATGCCTCCTACCACATCATTATGGCGTTGCCAGTATCTCACACTCACTATCGTTGAAAAGTGGATATGAGTATGTCCAGAAAGGACAGCCAAATGAATACCAGGCCATCCAGAATGTTCAGTGGGCTGGAATGAGACTGTGCAGACATATTACACTTCAAATTATCAAAAAGAAGGGCCCTTTTTCCCCGTAACAGAAAGTGGCTCCATCCCTGCCCTCCAAGACCCCCCACCCCTCAAGAGACATATGTAAACAGATTATGCCACATTTCTACAGAAGTATAAAATGGAAGGAAATAAAGAGGGAAAACTGTCGAACTAAGTGTAAAAAGGAAGGAATGTAACAATCTTTCAATGTTTTGTTGCAGTTTAATAAATATAGATACGCATTCAAATATTGTCTGTATAAGCCAGTATTCAAATTACATTCACAAATTGAAAAATAATCTCTAAGGCATCTGAATTATAGTTAACATTATTTCCATTTTCTTTCTGCAAGCCTGGCGGTCTTGCGTTAGCTGATAGATGTTATCCTACACCATAGAAATATCTATTGATTGCAGTGTTTGCTTTCTCAGCGAATGCTTCCCAAATGTTGACTGGTTGCATACAAAATGCAAAATCAGGATTAAGAATCGAGTGTTGTGTAGATAACACAGGCCGTGAGTGATCTGTGAGTAGCAGATATAAATAACGCTCAGAAGCTGTTGTGCTTTTTTTCAAAAAGAGTGGAACTAACAAAAAAAATCAGCCAATGTTAGCATCATCTTCCATTATAACTTAGTAAGCACTGGGCTCTGCCTCTCTGTCTGTGAATTCCAGTTGGTTTTGAGTGGCACCACTACTACATCTGGTGTAAAGGCATTCCACGTTACAAAGGTTCACAACTCACCTTTTACTACCTTTTGCTTTTATAATTGCAGCACAGAAGCTGCAATCAATATCTGCTGTTCATCGAACCTGCAATACGAAGCACCATTATAGCCACCTTTTTTTCAGTGTGCTGAGGGAGGAGAAAGCCTGATGTAAGAGGATTATATCACTCCAATTAATATGTTGTTTAAGTTTTAAATTTTGATAGGTCTTCAGCATATGAGCTCAAGGTTGCTTGTTAGGAACAGTTGACTTTTTAAGTTAACTATGTCGAGGGCAATTGTTTTGTAAAATCGAAAATGTGCAAGCGTCAAGTGATTCATTTTGGCAGGAAGCACGCAGAAAGACAATATAAAATAAAGGGTACAATTCTACAGAGGGTGCAGGAGCTGAGGAACCTGGATAAATCATTGAAGATGGCAGGACACGTAGCAAGGACAATTAATAAAGCATACAGCACCCTGGGCTTTATAAACAGGGGCGTAGAGTACAAAAGCAAGGAAGTTATGTCAAACGTATATAAAACACTGGTTCAGCCTCAGCAGGAATATTGCACCCAGTTCAGACTTTAGGAAGGATGTGAAGGCATTAGAGAGGGTCCAGAAAAGATGAACAAGAATGGAAATGAACTTCAGTAATGTAGATAGATTGGAGAAGCTGGAACTGTTCTTCTTGGAGAAGAGAAGGTTGCAAGGAGATTTGATAGGTTTATTCAAAATCATGAGGGGTCCGGACAGAGTAGGTAGGAAGAAACTGTTCCCATTGGTAAAAGGTTCGAGAAACAAAGGGCACAGATTTAAGATAATTGACAAAAGAGGCAATGGCCACATGAGGAAAATTGTTTTTACACAGTGAGTGGTTAGGATCTGGAGCGAGCTGCCCAGGAGCATGGTAGATGTCTTGTTTCTTGTTTCTCATTTCAATGATGCACACAGGCTGTCGACATTGTAGCTGAACCAACTCAATTGATAACACATTTTCCTAACATGAACACATATCTGCAGTATTTGAACTCTGTCAAGACAGGCTGCAACATGTGCTATCTGACCATCACCCCTCCAGGTCAGATGACCCCGTATATAGTACAGAGTCCCGTATAGTATCTAATACTGGAGTCCACAACCACAGTCAGCTATTATCATGACAGTGGAAGCAGGTCAATTTAGCCCAGTCAAATGCTCCATCCTGGGCCTGACTCCTCTCAGGCACTGCTCCTTAGCCTGGGCAGCTGTTTCCCCTGAATGGAATGGATCCTAGTGCATGAAATGCATTTAAGCTCCTTCCTCTTGCCCCATTAACAGAAGCCCAGTACCAGCCACTGTACTTGTGCTATGCAGCTGAATTTCACCAGCCCTTTGGTGATGGGCTGGGAGGCAGCAAGGCTGGCAAAATGCCCTGGGAAGGCCTTGGGGTTGCATTCCTGATGTCTTCTTACTGTCATCATTTTGCCAGCAGTGGAAAAGTTGGCAGATCACTGCCCGCCCAGAGCCCAAACCAGTGGTCAATTAAGAATCACTTGCTGCCTCCACCAACTATATGCCCACATAATGTGGACCCACCATCAAATGAGGAGACTATCCAGTGAAAACTGGCAGCCTCCCTGTGGGGTGATGTTCTTTTTGGGCACTCCAAGCCCCAAGGAGGGGTACCCCAGCAGCAATGGTCGTCCCCACAGCAACGGCGTCACCACCCCTCCACCCCGATTGCCAGGCCCCACATTCCCAATCCCACTTACCCCTCTTTAAGGGTGCCTCAGCCATTGAGATACCCTCTCCTCACAACTGCAAGCCCAGTTCTGGCCTCCTCACGTATGGCTGCCTGCCAGAGCAAGGTTGCCTTCCGCTTTCAGATCCGGCAGCAGAGCTTCTACCATTTGCACCAAATCCAGCCCAACATTTCTACATTGCACACTTCAGCGACCACTGTGCTGATACTAACAACTCTTCAAGGGAGTCAAAGGTTATGGGGGGCAGATGAGAAAGTGGAGTTAAGGCTGCAATCTGGTCAGTCATGATCATATCAAATGACACAGTAGACTCGAGGAGCCAAATGGTTTACTTCAGTTCTATTTCTTATAATCCTATTCATATATTTAGGTTAACACAGGGTCTATCCAAGTACTGAATATACACTTTTGAAAAGCCATCTCAGCTGCATAAGTCTGTGTCTCTATGATTGCCCCTTGACAAGGCATTAATAGGTACTATGGACGGTATTTTTTAAAAAGTTATTCCTTTCCTTTTGGAAGGAATGGAAGCATTAGGCATGCAATAAATAGACTGTTAGTGTCATCTCACACAGCTCCACCTCTTTTTATGAGCAGCCTACTTTTTCCAATAAATTTATGATTTTCAATTCCAAAGTAATTTATTGTTTTCAGTGTTTAATACCTGAGACTGATGAAGATATGAACAGGCTAACCTATGGGCGTAGAATCAAGTCCCAGCCTCAGAGTCTGGACTTAATTTCTGATTCTGTTGCAGCAAGGCTACTAACTGGAGAAGTCTTCGATTTGGTTGGGGAAAGAGGGAAATAAGACACTCTTTATCCTGCTCACACTTTGTAGTGGGATTTAACAACTAGAGAAGTATGAACAATAGTCTTTATTCAGCTCACCATTCACTGACCTTGAAGCTGTCTAGGACTCTGCAGCAAGTCATTTGTATCAAGCTAACGTAATGACCTGCGTTGAATCTCTTGCTGATTTCAGCTGGAAAGCAAAACTCAGTGCAGGTCATTTAATAACTTTGGACATATGAACTGACCTAAAGCAGAGCAGGAGCTTCGGGGTTGGAGAGATGGGGGCAGAGGGGGGAGGGATTGCATTTATCCTGATCCAAGCTGTAAAGAGGCCCCATAGACATCGAAAGAAGAGTTTCTGACAGCCCACAGCTTCTCAGGGAGATTTCTGTTTGCTGACATAAAGGGGCTTTGTCTAAATGAAAAAACATTTTTTGAAGTATATTTTTGTTAGAGATGAACTAGAGGTGCTTTGCATTTGCATCACAATGGTGCCATGAAAAAGAAATACGGTGACATCTGTTCATGTGGTTATAGTTTTGCTAATGCTTTTACATGAAAACTAACACCCCTTAAAGGTGAAGTGGTTAAAGTTTTGCTAAAATCCAAATCAGGATATATGTTTTTATTTTTAAAAGATGTGCTTTTTGTAGAGGCTCTGGCTGCTTATACAATCTAAGTTCCACCAGTGGGGATCACTTCCATCCATCTGAAGGCCAGTTAGCCTCTTCATCAGTGTTACGGCCTCCTAACTTACCCCAAGGCCTAAATAAGACGGGGAAACAGGAACTCCCGTTGTAGGGAGCCAATGCCCATGGGTTCACCTTCTCAATGACAGATTCTGCTCCTTTCAAGGTGTACTGGTAAATCTCAGCAATGTTACAAACCCGGAAAACTGTTGTTCAATGGTCCAGATTTTCCTGCATTGGCAACATTGGTGATGTGCATTGCAGAGCTAGTTGTGTAGCATGTCAATCTTGCTGATGATAACTTAATCCATATTTTCCTGCTTTTCTAATTGGAACATCCCACATCAGGTGAATCGGACGTGGCACAGCCAATGTGCGGCACATTGACCTTGTTACTATGGTGATGACTGAAGCGTTGAACTCAACAACAATGCTTCATTACTACTGCCTCATTGAGACCTAGATTCTAAAATAAACTACATTTCTGCAATGGAATTGGAATTCATTCTTTCATGGTATGTGGATGTTACTGGCAAGGCGGGCATTTGTTACCCATCTCTAATCACCCCTTGAACTGAATGGCTTCCTAGGCCACTTCAGAGGGCAGTTAAGAGGTTCTTGAGTCACATGTAGGCCAGGCCATGTAAGGATGGCAGATTTCCTTCCCTAAAGGATATTAGTGAACCAGGTGGGTTTTCACAACCATCGATGATAGTTGTCATGGTCGCCATTACTGAGACCAGCTCTATATTCCAGATAGTATTAATTAAATTTAAATTCCACCAGCTCCCATGGTGAGATTTGAACCCATGCCCCCAGAGCATTAGTCTGGCCCTCTGGTTTACTAGTCCACTGAGATTACCCTTAAAATTGTAAAGGAGCTCACTTAAGTGGCAAGCAACATTTACACCATATCCCCCCTTCAAGTCATTGATTTCAAAGCCTTCTTGCCCTTCCATATCTCACTGGTGTTACTGTTGGTAGGGTCTGTTGCTTCAGGTTCATTCTGTAGGTTTGGAGGTTGTGCTGGCATCTGGGTATGTTTTCATCCTTTTTTTCCATTCTCTCATGTTGAATTGGTCAGTTCAGCTGTTGCGCTGGTCGGTGGTTGCTACCCTAACTTATTTCTTACGGGGTGGACAAACGTTATGCTCATCTCCTTGTCATTTCTTTCACTTCTTCTGTCATCATGTGGGTTGTTGTGATGTATGCGGAAGTTAAAATTTCAAAAATGGAACCCTCGTTTCTACTTGTTTGACAATTTTACCCAAATGTTTGAGCACATTCTTCTTTTCCAGTTGTTTTTTTTAGAGCTTATGAACCTTTTCATTCAATTCAGCAACTACTCTGGTAAGTTGAGTTGTCCTTGTTTCAGAGTTACCTGAGCAACTCTTATATAAGTTTGACAACTGCATCTGGGCATTCAGCTCTGTTTGGAATCTTTCTTCCATAGCCACTGACTGCTTCTTGGACTCTTTCAATTCACATGTTAGATCATCAATCTGTTTAATAGAACTCCTATCTGCTTCCAAAGTCTGGATTTACTCTTCCTTATTGCGTACCTCAACCTTCATGTTGTTCAGATTGGACCGAAGTTCAAGAAGTTCATCAGCTTTGGTTGTTAATTCTGCTTTCAAGCAACTCTTCTGATGCATCAGCAATTCTTTCTCCTGATCCAGACATTTTGCACAATGCTAAGAAGAGATTCTGATGCTCGAAGTTCATCAAGTTTTAATTGAAGATCTGTCTTGGTTGAATTTGCTTCTGAATTTGAAGTTGGTCATTTAAGCATTTCAATTCTTCTTTCAATTGTTCGATTTCCTGTGAGCAACATTCCAGTGTTCTCATCAATTTTCGTTTTTCCTTTACAAACTCATCTCTCATATGTGAAAGTTGCTTCTTTACGCTGATCAGTTTTTCTTTAGCAGAACATAATTCCTGTGTGCTATCCTTCAAGCTCACATTCTGTAATTGCACCTCTGCCAACTGTTTTTGAGATGCTTAACACTCTTTTGTGAGAACTTCTACCTACGCTTGCTATTCTAGGTTCTTGATTTTCATTTCTTCAAATATATCTTTGCAAAATAATGTTTTTCCAAGGTTCCTTCCAAATGTCCAACCGTTTTTTTCAGTGCTGCAGTCTCTTTCTTGTACCTCTTGGCTTCTACCCAGAACAATGAACATTCCTGAGTCTTTTCTGCCAACTGGTTCTTCACTTCTTTCTGAGTGGTATTACATTCATTTTGTTTCACTTTATAATTTTCCAGAGGAAACAACTTTACCTGAGGAGTCCTTTTAATGTGTGAAGGTCCTTTTCACTGTAAAGCTCAATTACTTCATCTTGAGTTGTCTTGTAATTTAACAGAGTCAATTTAATCGAGTTTGTTCTGCTGTTCCGTCATTGTGCTGTTCAAGTAGCCTTTATTCCTTCCTGCTACAGAAGGGTTATGTACTGTTTTTAAATTTGATCTTGACGGACAATTAGCTGTTTTTTTCACCTGTTTACTTTCTTGTCTTCTCACTCTGCACTTCAGTGTATTGCTTTGTCACGACTGATAGCTCCAATGCAGCTTTGTCTTTTGTCTGAAGAGTCATTCAACTTTTTTTTTTTAACTCCAAGGCCAGAATCTTCATGTCAACAAGCAGGGATGGGACCTGCTTGTTGACGCATAAAATGATGCGTTGTGATGTTTGGTGTACATCCCATTGTCACTGCTTGTCATTCAGATCTTGAGTTCGGCAGGTGTGCAGCAGAGTTGGCTGCACCCACCGAACTGTCAAAGGCCTATTATGGCCATTCAAACAGCAATTAAAATAATTAACTGAGTTGCCTGTCCAACCTTAATGTTGGCGGGCAGGCGAAGAGCCCAGGCGGCCTTTGCATTTATCATGAAACCTCATCCACCAGCAGGATGAGGTTTCAATAAAGTTTTTAAACTTTAATAAAAAATGTTAAGAAAAATTCATAGACATGTCCCAGCTCATATGACACTGCCACATGAGGGGACAGGTCTTAAAAAAAATTTTTCCCAGTATTTAAATTTTTAAAATATCAAACTGATCTCTCTGAGGTAGCTCTGTGCCTTGGGGAGATATCTGCGCTCTTTTACCCGCATGCAGGAATGAGTGCAGGCCCAGACTCTCCCTCCACCCCCTGCCCACAGAGGGAGCACTGAGCGCTTCCTGGTGCATCCCACAGGGTGGGCCTTAATTGGCCCGCCCACATAAAATGGCGGCACACAGCCAATTGCGGGCGGCTATCGGCTACTCGCCTACCTGGGCCCACTCCCGCCCAACCACCAGCCCCCCCCCCCTTCCATCGGATGGAGAAAAAATTCTAGCGATTGTGTTTTTCCTGGACCATGTGTTAGTTCTTCAAAGGGTCTTTCAAGGCTGCAAACTCATTGAGTACCTTTTCTGCCTACTACTGTATATCTGGTCGAATTTTCCCAACTCCTGCTTCAATTTGCCAACCATGCAATTCAGGGTAGTTATCACCTCTTGGTAACTTTGTGATGCCTCAGAAATTTGTTTGTTCAGTTCTCGAACAATTTGGTTCATTGAAGGCTTTAGTTTATCGTACATTTTCAAAAGTATATACTCAGTTTGAATTTTGTTTTAAATCTTCCAATTCAGCTTTGATGTGGACATAGGGAGAGATGGTGGCCTAGTGGTAGTGTCACAGGACTAGTATCCCAGACATCCAGGGTTATGCTTTGGGGACCTGGGTTTGAATCCCACCATGGCTGATAGTGAAATTTGAATTCAATAAAAATCTGGAATTAAAAGTCAGATGATGACCACGAAAGCATTGTCATAAAAACCTGTCTGATTCACTAATGTCCTTCAGGGAAGGAAACCTGCAGTCCTTACCTGGTCTGGCCTACATGTGAGTCCAGACCCACAGAAATGTGGTTAACTCTCCTCTGCCCTCTAAGCAAGGGCAATTGGGGATGGGCAATAAATGCTGGCTAAACCAATGATTCCCACATTGCATGAACAAATCATTTTTTAAAAATCTGATTTTACTTCTGTTTCTTTCTTGCTCTGTCTGCAACAAGGATTAGTCTTTGTCACTCACTGCTAGTTGCTTGCTCCATAATGCCATCTGCTGTGTAGTTTGGTCAATGTGTCGGGATCTTCAAAAAGAAACATCTTTGGAACTTCTGGAAAGAATCCTGCCACTCAGGTGCCCTTGTGTGGTTTTCTTGGGTTTGTCTTTTGCCCTTTTATAGCTTTACTAGGGAGAGGGGAGTGGTTCTTTGCCTCCTTTTAAGCTCTGTATGCCCCACAGCTTGAAGATTAAAATATTCATCAAAGGCTTTTAGTATTTCATCAAAGCTGGTTGAAGATTCATCAATGCCTTGTATTACGATTACTTCTTCTGCAAATTCACCAAACCAGTTTAAAAAGCTATTAATCTGGACTTTTACTGACTTTCTACTTAGACCTGATGCACTCTGGTAATTCAAAAATTCTCTTCTCCAGGACGTCCAATTTTGTGATTGATCTGGGAGCCTTGGATAAGTCTGAATTGATTTGGAAGTGTGGAATTCTGATCCATGGTCAATTTTTTTAAGAGTAGATTCTGGTTGAAGAGCTTACAGGATTTGAAGATGGATTCACCCTTCCCTTGGAGACAAAGAGATTTTCTGCACTTCCCAGTTTTGGCCAGCTCCACTACAATGGCTCTCAGCTTGAAAAAAGATTTCAACAATGGCTGCCTAGAATGGCTGCCTGCAAAGTTCTCTTGCTCAATGTTTATGTTTAAAGTCACAAATTCAGCTAATCCTGGCTTTTGCTTTCCTTTAGCTGGGTTTAAAAAGTCACGATTCTCCTGGATTATTCAATTAATTATTTTTCCCATTTTGGAGTGAGCTTAGACATGCGTCGACTCAGGTTTTAGCAACCGTTTTTTTCAATTTGCACTTCTGGCTCCGAATTATTTAAAGATTTCTCAGTACTTGCTGTAGCCTGGAGTTTTAAAAGATTTAGCTCACCCTGCTGACTCTGCACTCTGGGATTAGAAGCTAAACTTCCAAAGGAGCTGCAATGGAGCCTTCTGCTGTAGTAAGGAATTTTAAATTTCTGCTTTCAGCTTCCAAATCTTTCTGTGGAGCTCCGTTTCAAGTCAGAATGCTTTTTTAAAATTTTTCCTCAGTCCTGCAGCATTTCAGTTTGTCTCTGCATTGTAGCAAGTTTCTGGGTTTTTCCCATGAGCTGCCACCAAGTTGTAGGTGTTGGTTACAATTCAGTAGGTCTGAAGAAGTCTTCATAGTTATACATCGGTTACACATGGCTCTGTCCAACACTCAACCGACCCTGGGTGTGGGCCATGTGCTCTCTTGCATCACTGTGTGGGCGGTACTGTACTCAATCCCACATTAACCCTGTATGGGCCAGACCCTCATAATACAGATCCATGGATTCCCAGAAACAAGTGTGTCCGGTGCCTTAGGCAGGAAGGGTTTGGGCAGGTCAGGGAGGGGGCAAGGGGTGGTGTTAAGTGTGTGGGTGGTTAGGGAGAAAGGGGGAGTTCTATATTAGGCAGTGAGGCGGGGGGGTGCTCCCTGATCGGCAAAGGGCAGCTCCCATAGATAGAGATCCCCTTCCTTCTCACACTTTGAAGAGATTAAAGATTTGGGCTGCCCACTCCCACCCAACTGCCCATGGCAAACGTTTTATGGCGTGGACAGCATGGGCCAAATGGCAGTCTTCTGTGCTGTAGACATCTATGAGTCTATGAATCTATATTATCAGGGTCAATTGTCTTGATAACAAGCCTAATTGGCTCTTGTTGTGGTGTCTTTGACAAATGAACCACAGGAGTCTCAGGTACAAGTCACAATCATTTATTCGAGCAATTGCAAGGAGAGAACCATCCCAATACAGCTTGAGATAGCACTCTGCTAAACTACAAGTGTTCACCGTATTTATACATTATTGATCACATACAAGAACTGTTTCCAGATTCCAATCTCATCAACATATAGGTTTACGCTAAACAGACATCTCTCTAGTAACAAAGGTACCAAGGTACAGGCATCACCTGTCCTTACTTTCACCCCCGGAGGAGACCATCCCTCCCATCTCAACTAGGACTATCTGTTCTTTCCCTATCTGCTATAAACAGACCCAATCTTGGTTGTTTTTCAACCTAAGGCTCCGGTTTGACTCCTAAGACACCCAATCTATCATATTTGCATTCCTCTCTGTTCGGCCTGGCCTTGCTGATGGTCACAGGTTCTGAGGGTGTGCAATGTTCAGATTCCTTTCTGTCTAGCCTGGCCTTTAACTGTACTTGCAGGCTCTGGCTGCCTGGACATTTTAAGTAGTCCATTCCCTTTCAATAAGTTCTTAATGTACCCCTATATTCCCCCCTAACAGCTCTTGATTATCTATTTAAATATGGTGAGCAGGCTGTCGATTTCGATGTCTTCCCACCCAACCCCATATTATGGGGGTGAGCTCAGGGGTGGGTGGGAAGGAGATGGGGTGGGCACCCTAGGCACCCACCCTATTTTCCATACCCATGCCACCAAGGACATGCCCAGTGGGGACACTTAAAAGGTAGCCCCAAAACTAGATGCAATACTCTAGGTGTAATCTCATCAATGCCTTGTAGAATTGTATACCCCAAGTGTCTTTCTCACCTGCTCAAAAAAGCAGGTTAAAAACCTAATCCAGAGGGAAGAGAGCGGAACGTTGAGAGGTACTTCCTGAATGATGGTTTCTGATGGCTGGCAGTGTTTAAAAAAAAAGCTCATTTAAGGTTCAAAACTCAATTGTTGTTTTATTTCACCCTGTTTAAACATTCTTTAAGTGGAAGACAATGGCAATCCACCACTGACAAAAGCTGCCTAGAGAAATAGCTCAGCATGAACCATCAGCAGACAATGAGCTAAGGACCTGCTTTCAGGCACAGCACAAATGATTGTGATGAAATATTCTTTAATAAATCAATAATTAAGCATGGGGCAATATGAGGAGGCAGGCTTCCATGAAATACCACAGCCTGTACAAGGATTAAACCTGTAATGCTGGCGTCGTTCTGTATCACAATCTAGCCAACTGAGCTAACTGACACAATTGGGGCACTTTAAAAGCAAATTAATCAGTAACAAAAAAATGACTTGCTTCAAATTAGCTTGATCCCTTTAAGAGCTGCTATGCACATATAACTGCTCATAGAGTAAAGGGCAGAATTAACACTGAGCAAGGCTTCCACTCCAAGATCAGGCAGTCATGACAAGATAAAGTACCTTATTTCTATGCAAGATATATGCTTAATGAAGCTCTTACACATTCATTGTGAAGGCCCTATATGTGACCGTTGAAGGACAACCAGATATTCACACAGGAGTGGGATGGTGTTCTAACTGGGATAAGATAAGATTTCCCAGACTCTGCACATCTGATTCATGCCAGTAGGAATGTTCCCGCAAGTGAAAGATTCTAAACCATCAGTGATTCTTTTATCACTGGAATAAATAGCAGTATTGCAGAGGATAATATGTTTCGATATGATTGAACTATGAGTCAAGGTAAAGTAAGTTATTTGATAGGAATCTAATTTTATATTATGATAAATCAGGAAGGTAGAAGTCATTTACATCTCAATATAACCTCCACAATCAGCAAAGAGGGCCAAAAAATGGTCACTAATCTCGACATCCAAACTGTAGAGACAATTTATTCTAGTATTCATGTGAGGAGATTGTAATTTGTCCCTGAGATTGCATTTCATCCCTGATTTGGTTTGGCTTTAGTTCATTTCACAACAGAAAGTCACACATTTATCAGCAGAAGCTGTTTCGGCTTGCATTCAAACGTAAATGGCTCTTGCTCTCCTGATCTATTAACTTGTAAAATTGCTTTCTGATCAAACAATTTAGCTTATTTAGCACAAACAAATACTACAATATGTTGCAGAGTAAGACAAAATGTTTAATTCAAGCATGTAGACAAACAGTGGTGGTTTTACATGTAACAAAATACATTAACCGCTGCCTGTGTTTACTGCCAGGACTGAAGGGATCCGACGGATTTTATTTAGGTAATTTTTTAAATTCATTGGGACTGGAAAACAAAGTGGCCATCCATTTCTTGGTGATATAAATTGGTAGGAATCCTGCTCAGATTTGTTTTTTTTGATATCCCTCTCTTTCCCACATGTGTGACTTAAAAGCTCCAAAGTAACAAGACAGATCTTCGATACTAAATCATTTGAGTTTCAAATCCATTCAGATTGAATTTCAGCAGTGACTTGTGAATTCCTTTTACAAATCCTTATCACAGCTTGACTCTTTCTCTATTGCTAATATGTGAAAAATGAGAAAATGATGGGAAATGGATATTAATTTAGATATTACAAAGATGTATTCATGCTTTGATAAGAAATATAGTTCCTTTCCTTTCTGTGACATGGATTATGTTATTATTATCATTTCTGCATTTCTTCAGCTGCTAATAAAATTTCCTTCACATGCCACTCCCTACCCAATGACTGAATCTTCAGGAAGGTTAACTAGCGTTACTTAAAGATTACAAAGTTTACTTCTACTTTTTGGGTTTTTTCTTATTTTTCACCAAGTTACATTCAACAAAAAAATCCTGATAAAATGAAGACCCATTTGGATAAATTTATGACCATTATTGTTTGTGCTTGCAAGGAAACGTAATAATAGTGAAAGCAACAGGTGGAAACTAAGACCCACTGATAACCCAGAACATCATACTATAAGAGACCCTTGTTGTAATGAATGCCACATATGTCTTTAGGAAACAGTAACTACACTCTGGTTTCAGAAATAAAATATACTGTATCCCTTCCACAGCCCTCAGGGAATATAGTTTGTCACTATAGCCTTCAGCTTCAGTCAATGGTTGTGTAGTACAAGACATGATAAGTTCTCAAACTGCTCTGGGGCTTGAATTTCACGCAGATTGTGTGCATGCAATCGGCGGGTCCAGAAGCAGATGCATTATCTGCTCCCGCCCACGATCACAACCTGGACGCAGTTTCACGCTGACTGGCCAATTCAGGGCCAGGAAGTGTGAAATGCGCCCAGACATTGGCTCAGTGGGGGCGGGAGCATGGCAGGCGCCAGGTCCAACAGTGACCCAGAAGGGGCTTTTAAAAGAGCACAGGCAGCTCCCTGAAGGCTGCCAGGAGTTGGTGAAGACACTCAGGGAGCTGTCCACAAGAGAGTATAAGATTTTCTACTTGGCAGGAGTTATGGCCTCAGTACCTGCTTGGCATGCCAGATGGGAGGGCAGTGCCAATAGGCACTCTGCCCCCCCTGATTCTCTGACAAGTCCCTTCGCAGTTTTGTGGAGGCAGTGAATGCCCGGTGTGATATCCTCCTGCCAGTGGATGACAAAAGGAGGCTACCCAACCAGACGAAGAAGACCTGGACAGTGGTGGCTGTCCAGGTGAGTGGGCATGATGTTGTGTGCTGTACATGGATCCAGTGCTGGAAAACGTTCAATGATCTTCTGCACTCTGCAAGGGTGAGTACCGATTTGGCATGGAACTATGTACAGGTGTACTGGAGGTTGGCCGTCCCTCGTGGCGCTCAGGGGTGTGAGTTGCAGAGTGCCAAATGGCAAATATCCCTGTGCCAGCCAAGGCTGGGAGGTATGCCTATTTGCCTTGGCTGTATAGAAGGGTGCAGTGTGCTAACCTGACAGCCACCTCAACCTGAGTCTCCTTGGGGTGAGGCTGGTTTGGTATGGCAAGTAGAGGGATGCTCTAATTAATTCACTTTTGCCCATACAAAAGAGAAACCATAATGCACTGGAGCATGCACAATTGGGTGGTGAGATGCCCAACGTGCAGGTACTTTCCAAGATTGTAATGGAGGCCGTGGACATGGAATGTGAGCATGGAGCAAGGTCCACAGGCCGTGGAGAGGCAGGTGTCTCGGAGGAAGGTTGGATTCCAGTGGACAGGTGACAAACTGGGGAAGTCTGTAAGAAATGTATGAGCATGGCATCTCCAAGGAGAAGTTCAAATCAAGAGTCCCCATTGCTTGTCCCATCACAGTGCCCCAGTGAGGCAGTTGTCCCTTGTGAAAAGCAACCGTTGTGCATGCACAGTCACTCTGATACATGTAATTAACTGACATATTCTCTTCCTCCCTCAGATGTGCCATACTCACTATGCCTGGGAGACCCTGATAACCCTCCCTCCACAACGAAGATGGAACCATGGACAGATGCACCTGCATCACACCATCTCTCCATTCAAAGCACCAGCGTAGACACATCAGCGGGCGATAGCGTGTCGGTTCAGATGGTAACACAAAGTGTTGAGGGCACATCACACTCGCAGCAAGTGCCCAGGGCACTGGCAGTCGGAGGACTGCTGGAGACCAGGACGATGCTAAGTCCGAAATAGATGATGAGCCGCTGGAGTCATCCATCAGGTGCAGGTACTGGATGTCCAGTTGGATGTATGGGATGATCTAGTGGAGATCCCTGAGCCATGTTCTCTGTCATGGAGGAGTCCATGCGGATTGTGAGCACTGCATTGACCTGGAGTTCTGAACGCACAGCGTCCTCCATTGTGTGAGTGGTGACTCTCATGGAGAGACAGCTCCAGGAACAGAATCAGGGGTTTCTGGGGCTGCGCTTGGACCTGCAAGCCCCCACACAGGCAATGACCTCAGCAGGTCACTAACAATGTGAGAAATGGATGAGGCACTTAGTCACGCCGCAAGGTGCCCATCCATCAATTGTGAGCAGGGAGGTTCAAAACGACCTCATGTTGGCACTGAGCTGCATGCTGCACCTGCAGACTCTTCTCAGGCACTCCAGATGAGGGCAGCAGCTCCTCTGCCCCTCTGCCAGTGCCCATGGCATCTGATAAGGCCACGACGACTGAAGAGAGCACAACCATGGTGCTGGACGCTCCCTCCCAGGCAGTGCCTGCACAGGTTCTGGTGGCCAGAGGACATCAGACAAGGTCATCAGGGCCAACAGGACATCACAGTCAGCAGGCTGGCTCTAATGCCGCTGCCAACAAGGAGTGGGGGGTCACCAAGATGCAGTACTCACAAGCAGAAGTTTAAGGCATTACAAACACAAAAGAGGTTGTCATGGTTTTTTAAAAATTAATTTATTGGATGTGGGCGTCGCTGGCTGGGCCAGCATTTATTGCCCATCCCTAGTTGCCCTTGAGAAGGTGGTGGTGAGCTACCTTTCTGAAGCGCTGCAGGCCCTGTGGTGATGGTACACCCACAACGCTGTTAGGATAAGTGATATAACTTCAGTTGGTACATGTTCTATGTTCAAATTGTGTAAACATGACCACCATTTAAAGATGTCATTATGAGTGGAATTTTCTGTGCCCATTGGCATCAGGCACCATGGCAGGCGTGAGCGGACAATATGGCGGGAGGCTAAAAGCTGGTTTCGGTTTTCAGTTCCGACGCTGTGAAGCCAGTTTGCAATGGCAGGCCGCGTTTCCCACCACCACACGCCGGGAACTTCATTTTAATATATCTGCATACCCTGCTTATCACCCCCGGAATCACCCCCCCCCCAGGCTGGATCATCCGGTCACATCGGTGTGATTGCTTGTGTGCACGTTTCACAAGTGAACATAAGCGATGTGCACCTGGCGAACTGCACTTCGTCCGGGACTGTGAGGTTTGTTTGCGTACCTTGCTTCGGTCAGCACTCACAGTCATCAGCGCCAGGCTTCACACACAGCACCACATCACTTTTAGGGAGCTCATAGGCAGGTCTCTACCTAACAGATCAGCCGTAAGGCAGGGGTGGCTTTTCAATGGCTGCAGGGCTAGAGCTTGGGGAAAGGGGGAGAAGTGGCCTCAGGCAAGGGAAGAAGCTGCAGGGCTAGGGAATTACTGGGGGAGGGGTATCCCAGGGTGTGTGTGGGGACACATGTTGATTTGTGCAAGTGGCCTCAAGATGGTGAGGGCTGAGGAAGCAGTCTCCAGAAGAGATGAAGCCAGAAGGAGATGTGAAGGTGTGTGTGAGAGACCAAGTGGTAAAGTCCCTTCAACTGGTAGTGAGTGAGATGCCAGTGAATGTGTGACGGGCTTTTGAGCTTGTGAGTTTAGAGTGATGAGATGGTTGCCTTACCCTGGCTGCACGAATGAGATCAATCATCTCTTTGGCACTGACCACCTCTGCAACCACCTCCCAAGCCAGAGTGGTGACACTGATGGGCTTCCTGCAGCCAGAGCAGGGTAGAAGACATTGCAGTGGGCTCCGACGATGTCCAGAAGGCATCCGAGGAACTCGTCATTGAATTGGGGGGGCTGCAGTCTTCTTGCCTTTTGGGGTCATGTCTTCTGTGCAGCAGTCCTGGGCTGGAAGCACTGAAAGGTGTGCGCACAGCTGTACTTTAAATATGGCGCCTTGTGTGAGGAAGCAGTGAGGCTACAGCATGGTGGGTGAATCGGAAGCTGACTGCCAGCAAAACGGTGTGTTTCCCGGGAATGCATGATTAATGAGGTGGGATTGGGATGATACCATGTGAAAAGCCACCATTGCAGCTGAAAGGTAAAATATTCTTTTCCCCACCCGCTACCGCACTTAGTGCAAACCTGGGACGATCCCATCCTATGTTTCATAGCCTGAATGCGCTTCAAATTTTTCATCAGCAGTAGGCATGGGAGTGGCTTGTGACAAATGGGAAGAGCTGTAAACTCTATTTTAGAGGTCATTACTTGACATAAGGGTCACAGGATAGCCTCATCTGGAAGGTTCAGTAAGAAAGCATCACCCTTGCCCTCATTTTCAAGCCATGCTATCGAAGCCAAGTTGAATGAATGGAGAATCAAGGATTCACTGGTCTCCCTGCTTCCCACAAGGCTCATCACTTCTGCAGCCATGTCCTCAACCAGGGCCTTCTCTGGCTCCTCATCAAACACATCAGCTGGAATACGGATGGGACAGGATAGTGCGCTGAAGGATGCACCGGTAGAAAGCCTCTGGGATAGCTTGTAAGTCAAAGAGCCCTCCAGCAAACACAGGAAATACAATGAAATGTTAGGAAGCCCACCTATAACCAACTCTCATCTAAATGCTGGTCAACTTTTAACCCACTCTGGATTAAGTTTCACATAAAAACAGGATAGCTGCCTGGCAGTGTGGCTCATGTGCTGACCGCTAAATCACATGGGCCACATTAAATTTCATACAGCTGCCTTTTTAAGGTCTTAATTGTCTACTTAATTGTCGGTGGGTACGCTGTCAACCCCTGCGTACATCTGCCCACCATAATTTGGTATAATGGTGCGATGATGTTGGGACACATGCCTGACATTTTCTCATGCAAGTTCAGGCCACCACGCACCTGGTCATAGAGAGTAAAATTCTGGCCTAGTTCCAAAAACAAACACATTTTCTTGACAGTTTAGTGTAAAGCCTATAATTTACAGTAAAGGCAACAAAATGATGGAAAAGAGGCATCCCAATGATGGAACAAAACTCCACCTGTTGGACATTCTCTACAAGGAGCATTTCTTTATCAGCTGCACATAGAGATCTCAACTTTTGAATGCTTGTTTCTGAAGTCATTACTTGGTTACCAAACTTGTTGGGAAGTCAACAATGAACCTTATCAACCTGAGAGAAGGACATAATTGATTGAATTAAGCAAGCTACCTTGCAATTTCAGCATAGCTGAAGGAACTGCAGACCTTTCACTTTCAAGTCCAGTTCGAAACTGACCTAAGGGGATTAAGTCTTTGCCAGACCCACTAATGATGCAACACCGCAGCTTTTCCTGACAACATTTCTTTGGCTAAGAAGCAGGGCTAACAGAAGAATTGAGAATAAAAGCAAAATGCTGTGGATGCTGGAAATCTGAAATAAAAACAGAAAGCGCTGGAAAAACTCAGCAGGTCTGGCAGCATCTGTGGAGAAAGAAAAAGAGTTAATGTTTCAAGTTGAATGTCTCTTCTTGGAACACTTCTTCAGAAAAAGAATTGAGAAATTCTGTTTGCCGCCCTCTTGATTTGGAGCAACCTCTTGTATTAAGATGATAGCTGTCTAGTTGATACTGAATCACTCACACTTATCACTCAAAACAATTTAGCACTAGTAAGAAACATTTAACTAATTTATACATTATAATTACTGATACAGAAAAGCATCCCCCTGAGATCACACCAGAAATCCTACCACGACAGCTGGGTGGAGAATTAAAATCAATTAATTAAAATATTTGGAATAAAAAGCCAGTAACAGTAATGATGAACATGAAACTACTGTACTGAATTGTTGTGAGAACCCATCTAGTTCACTAATGTCCACCAGGAAAGGGAATGTGTCATCCTTATAGCACTATTTCTGGATATGTCTTCTCCCACTGTCAGAACAGACCCACCAGAGGTGGCGATACAATGGTAAACTGTTGGAAGGCAACTGCTTTGGGAGTCCTCAACGTTGACTCCCGGCCCCAGAAAGCCTCATGACATCAGGGCAAACATGGGAAAGAAAATCTCCTGCTGATTATCATCTACCGCCCTCCCCCAGCTGATGAGTCAGTATTTTTCCATGTTGAACACCATTTGAAAAAAGCACCGAGGATAGCAAGAGCACAGAATGCACATTGGAGGAAGGGATTTCCATGTCCATTGCCAAGAGTGTCTCCATAGCACCAATACTGAACAAGTTGGCCCAGTCCTGAAGGACACATCTGCCAGATTGGACAGTTGATGAGGGAACCAACAAGGGGGAGAAACTGACTTGAATTTGTGCTCACCAGTTTACCTGTTTCAGCTGCATGTCTCAATAACAGTATTGGTAGGAGGGATCATCGCACAGTCTTTATGGAGATGAAGTTCCATTTTTACACTGAGAATACCCTCCATCGTGTTGTGTGGCATTACCACCATGCTAAATGGATAGATTCAAAATCAATTTAGCAGCTTAAAACTGCACATCCATTAGGGGCTTTGGGCCATCAGCAATAGCAGAATTGTACTCAAACACAATCTGTGACCTCATGGCTTGGCATGTCCCTCACTCTACCATTATGATCAGGCTAGTGGACTAACCCAGGTTCAATAAGGAGTGGAGGAAAGCATGTCAGTAGAAGCACCAGGCATACCAAAAAATGAGATACCAACCTGTGGAAGCTACAACATAGGACTACTTGCACGCTAAACAGCCGAAATAAATGGTTTAGACAATTAAGCAATCCCACAACCAATGAATCAGATTAAATCTCTGCTGCCCTGTCACATTAAGTTTTAAATGGTGGTGGACAATTAAACAACTAACTGGAGCAGGAGGCTCCACAGACATCCCCATCCTCAATGATGGAGGAGCCCAGCACGTCAGTGCAAAGGACGAGGTTGAAGCTTCTGCAACCATCTTCAGCCAGAAGTAGCGAGCGGATGATCCATCTCAGCGTCCCCCTGAGGTCCCCAGTGTCACAGATGCCAGTCTTCAGCCAATTCAGTTAATCCCACCTGATATCAAGAAACAGCTGAAGGCACTGCAAAAGGCTATGGGCTATGACAACATCCCACGTGTAGTACTAAAGACTTGTGCTCCATAACTGGCTGCATACTCTGCCAGGCTATTTCAGTACAGCTCCAGCACTGGCATTAAACAACAATGTGGAAAATTTCCCAGGCATGTTCTGTCCATAAAAAGCAGGACAAATCCAATCCATTACCACCCCATCAGTCTATTCTCAATCATCAGTGAAATGATGGAAGGTGTCATGGACAAAGTGCTATCTAGTGGCACTTATTCAGCAATAACCTGCTTACCTGATCAGTTTGAGTTCTCCCAAAACCATTCAGCTTCTGGCCTCATTACAGCCTTGGTCCAAACATAGACAAAAGAGCTGAATTCCAACTGTGAGGTGAGGGTGTCTGCTCTTGATATCGAGGCAACGTTTGACCAAGTGTGGCATCCTGAAGACCTAGAGCTGAATTTTACGCTGATTGGCCGGGCGCGTGGCAGACCCGATCAAATGTGAAATCCCACTAGTTGACACCAGGTAAGCGTCCCAAACTTCATCCCACACTCGCGTGATATTTCGGTCAGTAGGTGCACGGGTGTCAGAATCGCACCTGCAATCAATTACAAGGCTACTTAAAGCCATTAAAAAGGCAATTAACCAAGATTTCATGTTGACCGTGTGATTTCGCACTCATAGCGTGGACAAAACAGGCAGGTGGGCAGCCAACATTTTGCAAAACGTCATCCAAGGGTGGGATAAAAAGGGTCTGCGGTATTGCCAGTGTGATTAGTGAGGAGTTTTGGAGATCGTTTGCTGCTGTTTGCTTATTGGTACTTGGCAACTTCATCTCTGTTTGGGCTTAATTGTTAGCATTCCAGGCTTCATTTCAGGACTCGTTGGAAGAATTTTGACCATGTGGACTCTTTCATGCATCAGACAGCCTCCTGTTACCCTGGTAATAGGGATTGTGGTCTCTGCTGAAGGCACTTCCTCGGAGGAGGAAGAGAGGGACCAGGTGTTCCTATACATCTTCCAGGAGAACGACCTGTGGGAGGAGAGGTGCAGGGCGAGCAGATAGTCTAAAGCAGAAGGGGCCGCAGATGATGCCACTATCCTGCTGCCATGGTTTACAGGCAGCGATGCAGCTACCTCAATGGGCAGAATTTTGTCCTTGGCAGGCAGGCTCGGCGGGAGCAGGCAGAGGCTGTCAGGAAGCCAACCGCTGCCCACGATTGGCACTTGACCGTGATTTCACACTGATGGGCCAGTGTGCCCAGCCTGAAACGCGAGCAGCAGCGCTCAGCGCTGCTTGTGCGGTGGGGAGGGGGAGGAGGGTGAGTGAGCCGAGTGCAAACTTGGCGCATTCGCGTGAGTCAGTGCTTCATAATCCCCCTGAGGCACAGACCTCAGAGAGATGAAGCGCTGAAGCGTTGTTAAAAAAAGAAAATAAAGAAAATAAAAATGTAATGAAACATGTCCCCTCATGCAACTCTGTCATGTTATTAATTCAATTATAAAACTTGTATTTTATTTTCATTTGCTTTTAGAAACCTCATCCTGCCCGTGGATGAGACGTCCAAGAATATGTAAAGGTCACTTGGCCTTTTCGCCTGCCCGCCAACCGTTAGGTTGCATGGGCAGCGAAAAATTTAGGTTAATTGATTATTTAATGGCCTTGACAGGCCTTTTAATTGTTGGTAGGTGCGCTGCCCACTCTGGCGCACCCGTGACTGATCTATCAAGCGACTGTGCATTGATGTCGGCACCCTCGGCCAATATCACGCACGTCATTTCATGCTCGGGCAAGTCAGGGGCGCGCCCGCCCACCGAGTGAAAATTTCTGCCCAATATGTCCGAGGTGCAATGCCAAAGGAGGCTCCGCCTCTCCAGGGAGACTGTGACCTCCATTTGTCATATGATTGGGCCTGAGATCATCTCCAACTGTAGGGGTGGACACCCCATGCCAGTGGCTTTAAAGGTCACGGTGACCCTCAACTTCTACGCCTCCAGCTCTTTTCAGGGGTCGGTGGGGGATCTGTGTGGAGTCTCCCAATCAGCTATCCACAGATTCTTCAAGCTGGTGACAGAAGCTCTGCTCAGGTGGGTCATGACATTTATGCATTTTCATATAGACGAGGCCAACGAGGCTGAGGAGCACAGTGAGGAGAATGCTGAGGGCGTGGAGGTAGACCTCTGTATCCTTCAGGGTGGCAGGGACACCAGGGATGTCTTGATCCAACCCTCCTTCCAGGATGTCCGAAATGCACCTGTCATGTGAACCCAAAGTCCACTCAGTGTCTGTGCAATAAAGTTTAGAACCACTCACATCCAGCATTACATACTGGTGTACCCGGCACCAAAAATAAAAGGCAAAGCACAGTCAAGCCATCAGAACAAAAGCAAATTTAATGTTATTATCACATTCAAATCATATTAACATGACTATTACTAGTGTTGATGTCCACACCAGTAGATATATAAACCAAACATAACTGAACAGAAGATCACCCGTGAACTGTCCCTCTTGTGCTCACGGTGCCTTAAACTTACATTTACGAGTGCTGCGTCTTGGTGCCCCCACCTGTCCACCCCTGCCCATCTCTCTGGCACCGGCATTGGAGACAGCCTGCTGACTCTGCTGTCTTGTTGGCCTTGATGACCTTGGCGGTCGTCCTTTGGCCAGTGGAGCCTGTGCTGGCCCCGCTTGGCAGGGAGCAGCCAGTGCCATGGCTGGCATCTCCCCAGTCATTGCAGCATCATCAGATGCCACAGTCACTGGCAGGGTAGACGGAGGAGCTGCTGCCATCATCTGGAGCACCCTGAGAGGAGCCTGCGGAGGTGACAAGCAGCTTATGCGCCAATGTGAGGTCGCTCTAGACCTCCCTGCTCACCATTGATGGATAGGCACCTAGCTGAGATACTGGGTGCCTCATCCATCTCCCACACTGTTGCTGACCACCTGAGGTCAGTGCCTGTGTGAGAGCTTGCAGGTCCAAGCATAACCCCAGGACCCCTGATTCTATATCTGGAGCTATTTCTCCTTGAGAGGAGGCAGTGCAATTGGCCATGAGGATCAACGCAGTGCTTATGCTCCGTATGGACTTCTCCACAACAGAGACAATGGCACACGTACCCTCATGGATCTCTATCAGATCCTCCCACACACCCCACTGGAAGTCCAGCATCTGCCGCCTAATGGACGACTCCAGAGGCTCATTGTTTGCCTTCAATCCAGCATCATCCTGGTCTCCAGCCATCCTCCAGCTGCCAGTGCCCTTGGCACCCTCTGCCTCCACCTTCACCTCAAGCAAGTGCGAGGTGCTCTCACCAATGTGCACCGACAATGTGGCCAATGATCTAACACCCACTGAGGAGCTGGTATCTGCACTGGTGCCTGGTTCAAAGTGTGGGTGCAATGCTGCTGCAGACGAAGCCCAGAGGTCCTCTGGTGTAAGGGGTGGCCCCTCAGCTCCTGAGAATGAGTGCTTGCTGGCAAATCTAAGGGAGAATAAGGACATGTCACCTATTTCCATTATTTAAAAAAAATATTAAAAAAAAACCCCACTAGAGCTATACCTTGTGTGCCCTACCATCCATTCTTAATTAGCACATTCGTTTAGATAATATCACCAACTTTAACTTTAACACCTATGTGTTCTATTGTACTATTGTCGTTGACATCTTTTGATGATCTGCTTCTATCACTGCTTGTTTGTCCCTACAACCACACCACCCCCCCTCCACCTCTCTCTCTCTCTATCTCTCCGCCCCCCAGACACACACCTTAAACCAGCTTATATTTCAACTCTTTCTTGGACTCGAACTCAAGTTCAGTCGAAGGGTCATGAGGACTCGAAACGTCAACTCTTTTCTTCTCCGCCGATGCTGCCAGACCTGCTGAGCTTTTCCAGGTAATTCTGTTTTTGTTTTGGATTTCCAGCATCCACAGTTTTTTTGTTTTTATGTCATTTATTAAAGTCATCACACTGTCATTGAGCATGCCAGGCACCCTGGTGAGAAAATGGAGCTATGTATCATGGTGCCAATGTCTTTCAATGATCAGTGGTGTCACCATGTTTGAGGCTCTCATCAATAAATGGACTGCACTAGAATGGTTATACAATCTGAAACTCACCTCTGTGCACTGCGCTCTTACCTTCGTCTGACACCACCGGCTCTCCAAGACCAGCTGCACATGGAGTATGCTGGCTCTCCAGCTCAGGGGCATTCTGCTTGAACCTGGTGTGCAGCAGCAGGGTCTTTGCCTGTCCGTGACCTCTCTAATTAATTATGGCTTGTCTCCTCCTGAAAGGACAGAGGAGCATTGATTAGTCCACTCTCTACCTGCAGCGCCATTGCAGCCTGGCCAACTCCAGCTGAGGAACACCTCACAGGGCATATCTGAGTCATGGCCCTCGAGCTGCAAGGCATTCTGTCCAAGCTGCCAGGGCTCAAACCGTTGGCCAGCTCTGGCATCATTGAAACTCAGACTTTAACACCCCTGAGCTCGGTGGGGGTGTGGGGGGAGGGGGACAGCCAGACCTTAACACCTCACCACACTGATCCATGCCAACATGGTACTCACCCTTCCTGAGCGCAACAGGTCATTGAACCTCTGGCGGCACTGCACCCATATGTGCTGCACAAAATCATGACTGCTGACCTGGGCTGCCACCTCTTCCCAGGCTTCCTTCGTCAAGTATAGTGGCCTCCTCCTTCTACCCCTACCTCCCCCAGGAGCACGGTGAGGCACTTGTCCGAAAAGCGGTGGTATGGGGGGTGGGGGGGGGGGGAGATGGGGGGGAGTGCGAGTGCCCACACAACCTGCCCTCCCACCTTGCACCTCCAGCTGTTGCCAAGGCCATAACTACCATCTCCGCAAAGCAGACTCTATGCTTCTTCACCAGCAGCCTTCAAGGGGCTGCCTGTGCAGCTTTTAAACTACCCACTGGATCACCATTGGACCCGGCGCATAACTTGCCCAGCCCCTCCCGGCCATTGGGAAGCCACAGCTCATGCTGGGTGGGCCTGTAATTGGCCAGCCAGCATGAAATCGCGGCTGTGGGCCAATTGCATTCGGGGGCCTGTTTCCCACCAATTGCCCCTGTCCACTGAGTTTAAAATTCAGGCCTGAGTAAAATTGAACTATTGAAGTCAGTGGGAATCTTGGTGAAGACTCTCAACTGGTTGGAATTGAAGTTGGTTGTGATTGCTGGAGCCAATCATCACAGCTTCTCTAAGGGCATTCCTGGAGGAGTTTCTCAGGGTACTGCCCTAGGACCAACCTTCTTCAGCTGCTTCATCAATAAACCTCCATCCAAGATAAGGTCAGAATCCCTAGGGATGTTCGTTGATGATCGCACAGTGTTCAGTACTATTCGCAACTCCACAGGTACTGAAGCAGTCCATGCCCACATGGAGCAAGACCTGGACAACATTCAGGCTTGAGATGATAAGTGGCAAGTAACATCAGTGCCACACATGTGCCAGGCAATGACCATCTCCAACAAGAGAGAATCCAACCATCTTCTCTTAATACTCAATGACACTACCATCACTGAATCCTCCACTGATAATATCCTGGAGGCGGGGCGTGGGGGTGGGGGGGTGGGGGGTGGGGGGGTAGGTGGGTGGTGCTGGAGGGTAGCATTGACCAGAAACTGAACTGGACCAGCCATATAGTGACAACATGGGCAGGTCAGAGGCTGGGAATTCTGCAATGAGTAATTTATCTCCTCACTCCTCAAAGCCTGCCTGTAAGGCGCAAGTCAGGAGTATGGCAGAATACTCTCCACTTACTTGAATAAATGTGGCTCTAGCAACACTCAAAGAGCTCACACAATTGAGGACAATGCAGCCTATTTGATTGGTACCCATCCAACACCTTAAACATTCACTCTCTCCCCAAATGCTGCACAGTGGCAGCAGTGTGTACCATCTACAAGATGTACTGCAGAAACTCACCAAGACTCCTTTAACAGCACCTTCCAAACCAACGATCTCTACCCTAGAAGAACAAGGGTGGCAGATGTTTGGGAATGCCACACCTGAAAGTCCCTCATCAAGTCACACACCATCCTGACTTGGAACTGTCTTGGTCAAAATCCTGGAACTCCCCAACTGTGGATCTATATTCACTACATGGACTGGGGCGGTTCAAGAAGCCAGCTCATAATCACCTTCTCGAGGGCATTTAGGGGTAAGAAATTAATGCTGGCCTTCCCAGCGATGCCCACACCTCATGAAAGAATATTGTAAAAAAAAATTGTCATTAGGTAAACTCATTGTTGTATCATTCTTGGCCAGAAATTCAGGTTCTTGAGGAGACCTACCAAAGGAGACTATATAAACAGATTTACCTAAGTTTTTCTGCTTGTGTAAGAAAGCTATGTGTTCCCTGCTCATCTCCCATGCAAAAGAAGTACTGCTCACCCTCTAAGTATATATTATGATGTTGCCATTTGATCTTCTCTTATGGTAGCTATACCATTCTTGGAAGGGAAACAGAGACTCAGCATATCGCTCAGACCAGCTAGAAGACTATATGGAGCATGTTTCCATCCATTGTGTAACATAGAGGACAGGACAAAGATCAATTAGATGTCTTTCAAAGAACTGGCATCTTTAGCACAGTTGAATGCTAATAAATAGCTCGCGAAAATGAGGATTATGCATGGAGGATTTCTGTAAAATGCAGATATTAAGAACTAATTAGGAAACATTTGGAGCATGGGCCATTTAATCAGTCACTCAGTAACTCAGCTGAAACAAAACTAACAGAAAACACTTGACAAAAACATAATCTTAGACGATTAGTTTTCTAAAAGGTGCTGCTGTTTCTGAGTGGAAGTTGGCAGTGGGCTGACTGTATTTAGCATGCACACCATTCAATCCTGGATAATTAGGGGGCATTTTATGCTGGGATCAGAATTCTGTATGAAAGTGTTATGCATGGATCAGAAATTTTGAACAATTGAAATGAATGTTAATGTCATTTGGTACATTGGAATTCTATGGCTGGATTAAGAATTCATTAATCAGGATAAAAAAATACTTTTGAGATATTCAAGGCTGGGATCAATAAATAAGGATAATTTGCTTGATTTTCTGTTGTGCATCATTTTAATTTAATGCACTAAAAAAAAGTCTTGTACTTCATTCCAGTAACCAGGCACATGTAAACTACTGATAGCTGATATATGTCTAGAAGGGATTAAGTGGGTATAAATAAAGCTTTCCTTTTTGGGGCCAGCTAGCCACTTGCCATGTATTTAACCTTTGTTAATTAATACCAAAAAGAACTTCCCTGTCATGTGCATACAGCTATTGATGAATTTGTCCGAGTCTGTATGAAAGTTTTGTTTTTCCCAGGCATATTAATTTCGTACTGCGACATGATACAGTGTTTATGTGACTTTAATCACATAAGGATTACCAGCAGTTGCTAAAAAGCATAGAGTGGGCCTCAGTTTCAGAAAAGTAAATACATCCTCAATAAAGCAAACATGCCAAATGGTGTAAAATGAAACTGAATAAATGTCTTTTGAATATCATAAACAGATACACACATTATTGTGCAGTGCCTATGGTAACATAGGTTGCTAATTTAGTGGAACTCTTAAATCTCACTTAAGGATATTTGAGTTTTCTTACTTTCCATGGGGATTTGTCATTTTTTATCACCTATGAGGTCTTTTATGAAAAGAGAAAGCTATCAGTTTGTATAATACAAGGAATATAAGATTATTTATTCCATATTATGTAAGGCCATTACTGATGAGCTATAATTTGACCCAGATATTTTAATAGTTTATGTAAGTAGAATTTAGATCATGAAGCAATCTGTGCCTGCAGCAAGACTTGGACAACATCTATGATTGGGCTGGTAAGTGTTAAGAAACGTTTGCATCACACAAATTTCAGACAATGACCATCTCCAACGAGAGATGGCCCAACCACCTCCCCTTGAGATTCAATGGCACTCCCATTGTAAATTCCCCACCATGAACACTCTGAGAGTCACTATTGACCAGTAACTCACTTCCTGACTCCCCAATGCCTGTCCACCATCTACAAGGCACAAATATGTGGGCATTTGATGGAATACTCTCCACTTGCCTGCATGAGTTCACCTCCAACAACACTCAAGAAGCTTGACGCCATCCAGGACAAAACAACCCACTTAACAGGCATCCCAAACATCATCTTAACCATTTACTCCCTTCACCACCAGCATGATGTGGTTGAAGGTGTGTACCATCTAAAAGGTGTACAGCAGTAACTCACCACAGTTTCTTCAACAGCACCTCCCAAATCTGCAACCTGCATCGCCTAGAAAGACAAGGGTGGCAGATGTATTGGAATGCCACCACCTGCAAGTTCCCATCCAAGTCATACATCATGCTGACTTGGAAATATTTCACCACTCCTTCATCTACACTGGGTCAAAACCCTGAAACTTCCTCCCAAATAGCACTGTAGGAGTACTTTTACCTTGCCAACTGCAGACATTCAAGAAGATGGTTCACCATCACCTTCTCAAGGGACATTAGAGATGAGCAATATGGACAATAAATCACCTTGCCAGTGACACCCAGATCCAATGAATGGGTCAATTAAAATCAATCCACAGTGACAGCTTTTGATTGTTCCCCTCCTCTTATTAAATCTTCTCTACCATACATTAGACTGCTCCCTGTTAAGACGATGAATGGACATCTTGCTCCCAGGTTTGTGCCACTTATACACTGCTAAAACCACCCATTGACATCTGTAAGGAATATATATTTTTTATTCCTGTTGGACTGTTGTAAAGAACATAGCTTTTTATCTTCTATTGGACTGTGGATTAGAATTACAATGGCTGCAGGTTGAAAGACATACCCAATGGAACAGGATGAAGACATATACTATGTTGTGGTCCTGGAACAGAGTGAGGCATGAAAGACAGGATGGTGTTGGAAAGGAGTCCTGGACCAAGGAAGCGGCCTGACAACAATATTTTGATTGGCTCCTGACCAGGTGACCAAGGTTTCATGTGAAGAGCAGGGCAGCTGAATAGCTTCAGCCTGAAAGGAACAATACCTAAAACCTCTTTCTCCTATGTGTGGAAGGTTCCAGTAAATCCACAATAATAGCTAGCTGGCTTTTTCTCCTCATATCTCTATAATCTTCTCTCTGTCTGAAAACCTCTGTCAAGAGGCAAAGGAGAAGATCACGATTAGAGATGTTGAAAGGCAAGGGCTCAACCAGTGAACTAAATACTGAAAGTGCTGTAAGACCATCTCATGTAATCAACAAGAACTGAAAGGAATTAGGAAGACATCGATCAAAATCAAACCATCGAATCCTGTACTCCGGAATTGGTGCTATTGAACTGTTTTATCCCACCCTTAAGATCCATGTTTTTGTGTGTCTTATGTATCTTGGATGTGTGTTTATAGGGATTTAAGAAGGGGTAGAGTTTAGGTTATAGAGTTAGAAATTAGGAGTTTATATTTCTTTCTTTTGCCATTAGTTAACGACAGTTTGTTCAATTAACAGCTATTTACTTATTAAATTTACAAACTTCTTGCTCATATTCTGTTACATAAATTAAACAGTTAGGTAGAATTGGGGCAATCTGGTGGTTTGGTCAAACTTTTCACATTTGTCATGGCTCAGGGAACAGTGGGGATTGATATTATAGCTCACTATCCCCAGTCAGTCATGACAAAGTTTGGGGGCTTGGCTGAGATATTTTGAAACAAAAGACAATGATGATTTGAGTGTAGATTTAGTAAGTAATAAAAGCTAAAAGGAAGCACCTGGTTTGTACTGTCAAAAATAAGATGGCACTGGAAACTGCTAACGCTTTCCTGCAAGTGGAAGAGATGTCCCTGACGATTTTACAAGGGATCCCAAATGCCAGGTTAATCGAACTGGCAAGTAAATTAGGAGTAGTATTGCCTGCCAAAGCTTGGAAGGCAGAGATAATTGAAGAGATGGCACAGCATTTGAAATTGGAAGGAATACCCAAGAGATTGAGTTCTCCAAGGTTCATTGGATTGGGCTCAAATTCGGTTGCAAGTAAAAAAATTGAACCTAGAGGCAGCAGAAAAAGAAAGGACAGAGAAAGAAAAGGAAAAGGAGAGAGAGAGAGTATTTCAAAGGGATTTAGAAATGGCAATGTTAGAAAAGAAGGAAAGAGAGGAAGAGAGAGAATTCCAGTTCAAAATGCCAGCAGTTAAAAAAGAGACACAAGTAGGTGAGGCAGGTCTTATTTCCAGACCAGAACCCAATAGGGAGATGTTTAAGTTTGTATAAGTTCTTCAGAAGTTTGAGGAAAGGAATGTGGAACCATTATTTATTTCATTTGAGAAGATAGCGAAACAGATGAACTAGACATTGCCCATGCACAGCAAATTGACAGATAGAGCACAGGCAATTTATGCTTCACTGTCAAAGGAGGTTTCTAGGAATTATGATGTGGTGCAAAAGGCCATTTGGAGTGCATATGAGCTAGTCCCTGAAGCATACAGACAAAAGTTTCAAAATTTAAGGAAACAGCCTGGGCAAAATTACATTGAATTTGAAAGGATTAGGCAAAGTAATTTTGACAGGTGGACACGAATATTAGGAGTTGAAACTACCTGTGAAGTTCTCAGAGAGACCATTCTCTTGAAGAATTTAAAAACTCCCTACCTTCTGTAATAAGAACCCATGTTAAAGACCAAAGGGTTGCAACTGCAAGACAGGCAGCAGTAATGGCTGACGATTATGATCTGATCCATAAAACTAAACCTTTTTTCCATCACCCCTATAAATTTGAAAAGCATAGAAAGTGGGAGAGTGAAAGGAAAGCAAGTAGCCAGGGTAAAGAATGGATAGCTGGGAAAACCTTGAGATCTCCTCCCCAGATCAGGAAGGAAGGTACTGAGGGTAGAGGTGAAACTCAAAGGCCTAAGTGTTTCCATTGTAATAAAGTGGAACACATTCATTCAGAATGCTGGAAGTTGCGAGGGAAGCCCATGGGACTTATTGAAGTTCCTAAGAGTGAGTCCGAAAAGGGAACTCAAAATAAAAATGTAACGGATCAATTTGTAGCTTTAACTACAAATAAGGGTCTAGAGGTAAACACTGCTGTGAATGCAGGTGAAGTGAATAAGGTAGCTGAGAGATATAAAGGGTTTTTGATAAAGGAAAGATAACCTCTTTTTCATCAAATGATGCATCTAAACCCATAACTATGTTAATGGACACAGGAGATATTCAAACTCTTTTGCTGGAGAAGGATGTAGTTTTCCCTCCAGAGAGTTTGATGAAAGCTAAAGTATTGGTAAATGGAATAAGTGGAGAGTATATCACGGTTCCATTGTACAAAGTGTAATTGGAGTGTGATTTGTTGTCTGGCTCGGTGGTTGTAGGAGTGATTAAGAAATGACCCATAGATGGAGTTGATTTACTCTTGGGGAATGATTTGGCAGGAGTGAAAGCTATAGCTTCTCCCATAATTACAGCAAGTCCAAGAGAGGCTAAAGAGGCGGAACAGTTACAAGAAAAAGTTCCTGGTATTTTTCCATCATATGTGGTGACCAGAACAATGGCTAGACAAAGTCCATCACCAGAGGTCAAAGTAATACCACAAGCAGATGTTAGAGTAACTGAAACTTTCTTTAAGGATGAGGACAATGCAAAGGAAGTTTTTGGCAGGCCTTCAATAATTGAGGCTCAGAAAGCAGATCCAAAGTTAATCAAGTTAGCACTGTCAGCTCACACTGAAGCTGAGGCAGAAGGCATTGTGGAGTGCTATTACATTGAAAACAGAGTTCTGATGAGGAAGTGGAGACACCCTCAAAGACCTGCGGATGAGGAGTGGATGATTAGTCATCAGATAGTGGTACTGCCCAAATATCGTAAGGAGATGTTGCAAGTAGCACATGAAATCCCTAAGGCAGGACATGTAGGGATACGGAAAACCCAAGCATCGATAAACAGGCATTTTACCTGGTCAAGACTTCATAAGGATGGAGTGCAGTTTTGTAAAACGTGTTATACATGTCTGGTAGTAGGTTAACCTCAACACATAATCAAACTAACATCTTTAATACCCATATGAGTTTTTGAAGAACCGTTCAGTCGGGTATAGCAGATTGTGTAGGACCATTAACCAAAATGAAAGCAGGACATCAGTACATCCTTATTCCGATTTCCAGAAGCCATTCCTTTAAGGACACTAAGGTGGTAGTGGAAAAGTTAACTCAGTTTTTCACTTGTTATGGCCTACCAATTGAAATATGATCTGACCAAGGTTCTAACTTCATGTCTAAAATTTTCCAGGACATAATGAGCAATTTGGATAGCAAACAACTAAAGTCTACCACTTATCACCCACAGACACAGGAAGCTTTAGAGAGATACGTCAGACTCTCAAAACCATGATTAAGACCTATTGCCATAAATACCCAAAAGATTGGGACAAAGGATTAGATTTCTTATTATCTGCTGCTAGAGATTCTCCGAGTGAATCTATTAGATTTAGTCCATTCGAATTGATCTATGGTCATGAAATAAGAGGACCATTAAAAGTGATTAAGAGAAAGTTCCTAAAGCAGATAGACGAATCCCCCATTTTGGATTACGTGTCCATGTTTCTAGAAAGACTCACTGGAGCATGTAAAGTAGCACGGGAGCACTTAAAAATTTCCCAAGCCAAAATGAAAGAATGGGCTGACAAACGTGCTACAACTAGAACATCCCAAGCAGGAGATGAAGGTTTGGTATTATTATCTTTGAAGGGTGAACCCCTGAAAGCGAAATTCAGTGGCCCCTACAAGATAGTTAGGAAAGTTAGTAACATTACTTATCTGTAGATAGATACTCCTGAGCGTAGGAAGAAGTAAGTGCTATGTCACATAAACATGTTGAAGCAATATCATTGCAGAGAAGATGATAAGACAGAGCAAGTGTGCCAGGTGGTAGGAGTAGTGGAGGGTGACAGACACAATATGGGCAAAGTAGAAGGAGAAGTAGACAGTGCCCAAAGCCAACATCCTATAAATCGACCAATCTCAGAATGTTGGTAAGGTCAGATTAAATTATCTACTGCGCTCTGCTGAATAATACAATTCTGAAAAGGCAAGGTCTGCCACAAGTGCCACATAGGAATTTGTCCCTTGCCAGTGGTGCAGGATGATTTCTGTTGTCACTTTGTTCGCTGGGCTGGTGTCTGCTTTGGAGTTTCGAAAACCACAGGTCATTGTGGTGGTGAACTCCTGAACATAGCTAATGTCGCCATTTACATTGGTTGTCAGCTAAAGTTTCCCACTTGTCATCATTGATTTTTGAGGGCTTTCATGTTCTTCTGACAACACTCTAATCTTTGGGCACCCTGCCCATCTCTAGGCACAGGCTACCTCCCAGTTTAGCATATCCTTGGGGATGCAGCATCTTCCATCCTGCGCATGCGCACAAGCCAATGAGACCTTCTTTGCTTGATTACCGGTAGCATGCTTGGCATGTTTGCCCTAGAAAGAACTGCTTTATTGATGACTTTTTCTTTCCATGTGATGCCAAGGATGTATCATAGACACCAGAGATGGAAGCTATTGAGCATTTTCTCTTGCTGGGGAGGTTGTCCAGGTCTCACTGCCATACAGCAATGTGCTGAGGATACAGGCCTTGTAGGTAAGCATCTTGTTCCTGTGGGTCAGTTTGTTCTTTTCCCTCTTGATGAAGAGCTCGACACACACATCAGGAAGGCAGCCACCAACTTTGGCCAATTAACAAACAGGTATGGAAAAACAGGAAATAACATTCTGCAAGTAGATAGAGTTTTACATTGTATTTCTCAAGCCTTGAGCACAAAGATGAGCATTATACTTGGGCTGTGATATGTTTTGCTATGGCAGAACTGTAAATATTTTGTACAGTTTTAAACCTTTACAGAGGGAATGACATTGAAGCTCTGGAGAGGGCTCAAGGGCAATTAGAATGATACAATCTTGAAATTATGAGATAGACTCCAAAATTTAAAGTTACTGGGGCAAATTCTCATCTTATTGTACTTGGCAAAACAGAGCACTTGGGTATAAAGCATAAAAGTATGCTGGTCAGGGAGGATAGCATGCTTAGTTAATCTTCTTCCCATTTAAACTAATGGATAGAAAATCAGGTACACCCTAAAATAGATGTGCAATCCTCCCTATCTAATTTTCCCCTATGCACTGATCCCAAGTGATCCTTTGCCCCAAATGGAATAAGAGGAAATTATTTCCATTTACTGCAGAGAAACAGCATTCAGGAAATATAACTCAGGTTTTCAAAATGATGATGAAGGGATTGGATATGGTTGGGTTGGATAGGTTGTTTCAAATGTTTAGGGATGATTGGAATGATGTCATGCTTGTAAATCCATCAGGAAAGAGTTCAATGAGATGTACGGAAGTATTTCTTTCACAGTTCTGCAGGCCCAGGAACAAACTGCTGAGCTATGTGGTGAGTGTGCAGCCACTACAGTGCTTTAAAAGGGAACTTGACAAGTTCCTGAGGGAAAGAGACAGTTCCAGTTAGAGTTGCTATTTATAGATGAGTCATAGGCAACTGCAATCTTCTGGAGATTACTGGTAGTAGAAATTGAACCTTGTTGTATCTAATTAAACAACGTAAATCAGGTGCAATGGAACCCAATTTCATGGACCAGTGTCCTTCACTGAGGCAACAGGTGCCATAGCAGCTCTCCAACATTATTTAGAAGAGAGCAGCGGTCCAGTTATGAAAGCTTTGGGCACCTTGGTAGGCTGTTGGGGATGAACTTCTTGCACACAGCCAATTCTGGGTTTGAACTTCTAAACATTGGCTTACATTAGAAAATTGGAGGTAAAATTTCCAGAGTTTTGCCTAAATTGGCAACAGGTTCTGTACTTTTTTTTAGCCAGAGGTGAATGTGTGGGATTGGGCCAGTGCGTGACTGATTATAGCATGATCTGTCTGGTGGTATCTTTTTTCTCTTTTATATTTATTCAGCCAATAGTGTAGGACAGTCTGAGCTGCAAATTCACTGGGCATTGTCAATGTCATTCTATGAACAGCTGACAGGAGATTTCTACAGGATACAATTGGTCATGGCAAGAGAACCTTTTGTTAAACATTCCTTGACTTTTGTTTTCAATGAGATGGCATGCTCTATAAGAATTTAGTTTTGTTAAACTAACAATAATTTGCATTTATGTAACACTTTTTACATTTAAAAAAAATTTGAGCTGCTTTACAAATCATTAATAAAAATCAATAAAAGAAGGGGAACAGACACCAAGGGGGGAGGTTACGAATAGTAAGAAAAAGTTTACATGGAAATAAAGCAACAGGAGAAGGCCATTCAGCTCCTCTAACCTATTCTGCCATTCACTTAGATCATGGATAGAATTTTCCCTCCGTCGGGGGGGGCTGTGTGGGGGCAGGTGCAGGCGGGCGTCCCGATCGGGTCCGCGCCACCATTTTACATGGGCAGGCCGATTAAGGTCCGCTCAGCGTGACGCGCATTCAGAAGGACTGAGCACTCCCTGTGGCACAGAGGTGCCTCAGGGAGATTAGTTTTAAGTTTCAACAGTCCAATAAAGTGTTGAAAAAATTTTATGACAGTTCTTCCCATGTGAAACTGTCACATGAGCTGGGACATGTGCATTCATTTCAACAAAATTTTTGAGAAAATTTAAAATCATTCATGAAACCTCATCCCATCCGTGGATGAGGTTCCATGAAAAACGCGAAGGCCGCCTGGGCTCTTCGCCTGCCCGCCAACCTTAAGGGATGTACGCCCTGTGTTATTTTATGCCTCGGCGAGCGGGCCCCACCCCAGCTCACCAAGCCCAAGATTCTCCCCCATGACTCATTTGTAACTTCTCTGCACCTAACTCATCTCATCAGGACAGACCTTAATGGCTTTGCCTAAAAGAAACTCTTATCAATCCTAGTTTTGATATTTTTAATGGCCTCAACAGCTTTTTGGGAGAAGACAGTTCCAGATTTTGGTTACTCTTTGTGTGAGAAAGTGTTTGGTCAAAGAGGTGGGTTTTAAGACTTTTAAAAGCAAACTGTAAAGTGAAGTCGAGGCTGAAAATCAGCCGATGGAGCAGGCTTGAGGGTCTGAATGGTCTACTCCTGCTCCTACTTCTTATGTCTTTATGTAAACTTGGAGAGAGAAGTGGACAGGTGGCGGATGTTAGATGGGACAATCCACACAGTATGGCTGAGCTAACAAAAACCTATCACCAGTGAGGAGACTAAGAGTGCATAACCTGATATATGAACAGGTTCTGACAATGCCAATTACACCAAACACAACACCAGACAAGATTGAATTGTTAACTTGTGTGCTGTGTGTATTGTGTGCTCCAATGTGTCAACATCTAGCAATCAAAATTCAAGCCATTTTGCTCTCTACCTTCCCTGTCAGTATCAATGTAAAATGCATGTTTCCTCCATTCTTTTAACCACCTCCCTGAGAGAGATTAAGAAATGTTCAATGAAAGATATAATGTTATACTTTACAGAGCAATATTGGTATACTGGTAATGTCATTGGGCTAGTAATCCAGGCTAATGCCTGGGGCACAGGTTCAAATCCTACCCTGGCAGATAATTTTAAAAATCTGGAATTTGACACTAGTCTCCGTAATGGTGACCATGAAACTGTTATTGATTGTTATAAAAACCCAGCTGCTTCACTAACCTCCTTCAGAAAAGGGCATCTGCCATCTTTACCTGGTCTGGCCTACATGTGATTCCAGATTCAAAGCCATGTAGTTGATTCTTAACTGCCCTCTGGAATGGCCTAGCAAGCCACTCAGTTAAGGGTAATTAAGGATGGGCAACAAATGCTGCCCCTTGCCAGCTGTCAAGAAACTGCCAAAAAAAAATGTTAAAACCCCACATGATTGCGAATGTTCTTGCCTAGGCTGATTGAATGAAGGTTTTTTGGTGGAGATGTTCACCCCACCTGTCTGTGGAAACCAGCACAGATGTAGGCCCAGATTTTTGCTCCCAGGCCGGGTGCACAGAGATGGGAGAATTCCTGGCTTTGCAAACCCAACCTTTAAAATGGGCCACCCGCCCATTTTCATTCCGGGGGTGGGAGGGGGTTGGGGTGTGGGGGGAACGGTGGATGTTGCAGGCTGGATTGGGAGTTGGGCCTCCCCGTCCCCAGAATGAGTGTGAAGGCTGCCGGCTTGAGAGACGGGCTAGGTGGAAGGCCTGCATCTGTGCTCTGGCACTTTGTTTAAGTTATTTAAAAAAAGGATTAATACAAAAAAAGCCCTCCTGCCCTCACCCATCAGCCAACTCACCCCCACACACTCCCTTTGCCCCATTCATGCCCACCTATGCCACTACCCACCCCCCTTCAAGGCCCTTCATACCCCCAATGCCCCATATCCCCATGGCCCCTTTTAGCCCCTATGCCAACTTAGTGACAACTAATGCCAACCCATGCTCCCCACCCACCACCCTTTTTTCTTATCCCCTCCATGACAAATCACCCACTATCCTTTGACAGCTTTGACAGTTCCTTCATAGTGTGGCATTTCTTTGACAGTTCCTTGACAACTTTGACAACTTTCACAGTTTTGACATTTCCGTGACAGCTTGACAGTCCTTTAACACTTCTTGACAAAGTGAAAATTCTTTGACAGCTCAGCAGTTCTTTGACAGTTCCCTGATAGCTTGACAGTTCTTTGACAGCTTGACTTTTTTTGACAGTTCCTTGACGGTTTTGATCATTTTGAACATTCCTTGACCGCTTTAATAGTTTCTTGATAGCCTGACAGTTCTTTGACAGCTCTGTCTTTGTGTTCATATAATGTGATAATTTTTGCATTATGCATGCCCTATGGAATGAATCCTACCTCCTAACAAAGAAAGAGGAGGTTATGAATGTGTGGCAGTAGATGGGACTTGCCATGCTTGAGCAGTTTGGCTGGAATCCCATCCTTAATGGATATCTTTCTGCTTGCTAAGCAATCAGTAGCCTTTTTGAGTTCAATCAATTAAGGTTCTTCAGTGAGAAAGCTGCAGGAGAGTATCAAATGCAGACTTGGGGACATCTGTTTCACAGGAGTACACTCACAATATGAGTACTTCACCTCCTGCCGCTTTCAGGAGGGTTACTTTGGTGATGTTAAGACCGCTTCATGCCATCATACATAGCTCATAGATTGCTATTGTCACAGGCACTTTGGATTTCTTGACAAGGTTGATCTAGTGTTTACTTGCAAAGTATCTCCCTGTCTCTTGCACAACTGTATTGGCTACTTTCAAGTCTTGCAGTATTCTAGCTATTGGGCTTATGTTGTGCATCAGGCAGGCTTTGCTTTTTGCTTCAATGAAAGATGTCATCTCTGATCGGTCTCAAACCAATCTTTGTTGTGGGTTCTGTCTTTACCAAATGCTGCTGGTGTTGTGTGATAAGTGATTGAACTCAGCAACTTCTAACCTTCATCAATCTCAACATCGGCATTTCCTGGTAAGCCTTTGGCATGGTAGCAATCACCCAAATGCCAATGTGAAATGTTGGTACCTGGCATAATTTCTTGTACCAGGTATGTTGATACATGGTGGGCTGTCATGTTTGGAGCTGTGAAAAATACAGGGCTGGATCTTCACTCAGCTGCTGGCAAGAAGAGTGTTCAGTCTCACAATCTGTGCTGTGGTAGATGCAAGTGGGGCAGGTTGTGTCTTCTGGTGATAATCAGATAAAATTGGTAACAATGGCCAGATCACGGATGAGGACATGATACCTTGTGGTGATATTTGTCCTGATGCAGAGTTCATTCAGTGTTGGTGATGCAAAGTTCATTCAGGACACAGGGCTCAAGAGGCCATTGTCCGCTCTCATTGACCTTGCCCACCCCATCTTGACTGAGGCAACTTGGCCATAAATCTGTTTGACCCAACATGTACATTGAGATCATCTAGAATGAATAACTTCTTGCCATTTAGAATGTGCCACAGAACATCATGTAGAAAGTTATAGAATTGATCTTTGGCTGAGACACTAGCATTCCAGATTGGTGCATAAGTGCAGATGATTGTTGTATGTTGTATGTGCAGTAGGTCTCACAAAGAGGTTTTGAGTCTTGTATGGTTGAAGATCAAATGTTTATTGATAACACAAAACTGCGTATATACATACAAGGTATAGCCTAAGCTACGAGCTAACACCATGCTTGCTTCTACTCAGGTCTCTGTCCAGTCCATAACTGACTCTAGTCTCAAGTCATGTGTCTCTTTACATCACACTGTGGACAGTACTGTATCCCAGTCCCATGTTAACCCTTGCTATTATGGATGACCTTATACTACACCTCCCCAAATCTTTACCCAACATATTTACATTACAATCATAATATATTTTCTCCTCCCCCACCCTCCACCTCCCATCCAAGTCCCTGACTTTATAAATTCAGACAGTTTGGAGGCTTGGTGATTCTTCCAGATCTTATTCTGGTCACATATGGAGGAGTGGTAGGCTCTGCTGATTTGGGCAACCTTTGTTGATTCGGAGTTTGAGTTGTAGCCTGTTTCTGGCACTTGGTTGTCTTCTGCATGTTTTTTCTGCTCCTTGGAGTTGAACTTCTCTTTGTCAACCCCCCATCTGCTTGCTCAGGGATCACCGACTTGTCCCATTCTTTCTGGAGAGATTGTTCACTGTGTTCAGTCATGATACAAACCCAGTTTTTCTTTTCCTATATGGTCTTTTTGGGAGTTGAAAGTGTCTCTCCCTGTCATTTGGATGTTCCACCTCAGTGAGCTCACCTTGCAGTTTGGCTTTTATTGCAACACTGTGTACTTCCATATGTCTCCACACCTCACTGAGTGTGCGAGTTGACAGCCACTAGTCCCTTGCTCCAGCATCATCTTGCTGCTTTGCTCATTGGCTGGAGGTTGCAGTGTCTGTGCCTTGGTGTTTACAAGTAGCATGACAGCAACCATTGGAGCCTGGGGTTGGGGTTCATTCTTCTGTTGCTGATCACTTTCCTGTGTGTCTTCCAGGTACAGTGGTGATTATCTGAAGGTTTGGCTGGTCTGACAAAAGAGGATCTTCTGCCACCTGCAAAGAAGTTGGACAAACCGGCACCGTGAAGAATGAAGATAATTCAGAGCTGAAAACCCAGTCAAGAGTCTTTTTACTGGTGGGCCTTTTGGGAACTTGCAGCTCTGTGTAGTTTATGACAGAGGTTGTCTTGATGACCTCTGCCATTGTAAGAAGGTTAAGGTCATTACAGGCATCTCTGCTCAAGGAAGAAAAAGATTGTTTCGGATGATGTACATGACTTTGAATAACTGCTTATCACCATACATTAGTGGTTCTAGGATCACTCCTATGACTGGAAGTTGGATTCCTCCAGACCTGTGGAGTATTGTGTTTGTCATTCATAGCCAGATGTCTCTCAGCCACGATTCCTTATCTAAGAGAGCTGTAACAATGGCCCCCCTGTCCAATCTGAGTTGGTAAGGTGACCGTTACTGGGATAACCACATTCCAAAAGGAAAAACTTCACCCAAGAAGCATGGTTAGGTCTCTTCCTGGTGTGGTACTTCAATTTCATGGATTGCCTTAGGATCCTCCGCCCATCTGGGGTCTTAGCTTTGCATAGCTGTCCAAAGTGTCCCAGGAGGTTGAAATTGAAAGACTGCACTGAGATTACTGGACATTGATTTGACCTGTGAGGTAATTTGGCCTCGTATGAACAGGTCTCTGTCCAGTCCACATCTGACTCTAGTCTCAGGTCATCTGTCTCTTTACATCACACTGTAGACTGTATTGATTTTCTCAGTCCCACATTATCCCTTGCAATGCCAGATACCCTTACACTGTGATGATATTGACAGCACCTCTATCAGATGATAAATGCAGAGAGATGAGGCCAGAATAAGGGGGAAAGTAAAAAAGCCTAAATCAGGGCTAATGTGCATGTATGTGAACGCATGGAGCATGGTTAATAAGATTGCTGAACTGCAGGCATGGGCTGACAAATGGAATTCTGATATTATTGCTACAACAGAGGCCTGGCTCAAAGAAGGGCAGGACTGGGTGTTAAATGTTCCTGGGTACAGGGTGTTTAGGAGAGACAGGGAAAGAAGAAATGGGGTAAGTGGCAATATTGATTAAAGATGGTGTCACAGTACTGGAAAGAAAGGATCTTCCAGAGGGGTCAAGGATGGATTTTCACTGACTAGAGGTGAGGAATGAAAAAGGTGCAATGACATTGATTGGTGTAGTCTATAGACCACCAACTAGGGGAAGGGATGTGAAGGGACAAATTTGCAAGGAAATTACAGAGAGGTGCAAAAATTATAGAGTAATTATAATGGGGGCTTTAATTATCCAAATATAGACTGGGATAGATCCTAAGGGGTGTGGACAGGGTAATTAGAAATTGTTTCCACTCATGACAGCATCAAGTACTAAAGGGCACAGATTTAAAATAATTGGCAAAAGTGGTAAATGTGATGTGAGGAAAAAATTTTTCACCCAGTGGGTGGTTGGAGCCTAGAACGAACTTCCTGAAAGGATGTGGAGTCAGATTCAATGCAAAAGGGGATTGGATTGCTGCCTGAAAAGAAATAATGCGGAGGTTACAGGGATAAGGCAAGGGAATAGGACTAGGTGGAATGCTCTTTCAGTGAGCCAGTGCATACTCAATGGGCCCTGCACTATAACGATTCTGTGATTCTGTGATTTGGAAGTTGATACTAACGGCTCAAATGACTGTATCAATCTATTGCTGACTGCAAAGCCTACTCCATGCTCATGTGGCCTTCTGACCTCTTGCCATGTGAATAGAAGGTGTAGTTAGCTTCAGGTATAGAAGCTGTGTTGGCTAATCTAGTTCCCTGTGAAGCAGTAATGTCGATATCAAACTTGCGTAGCTCACAGTCATTCAGGGCCGTCATGGGTACACTTGCTGTGGAATGGATGTCATTGTTCATGCTAGAGCACATAGTTCTGGAAAATATTATAAATAGATAAAAATTATATTTGTTATTGTGTTAGGATTTCAGTTTATAACTGTATGGTATCAAAAATTCAGAGCATTGGATTTAATGAGTTTAAATGATTCCTTTCTGATAATAGAAACCTGTAAAACAAAGTTACACTATCTATCATAGGGAAAAATTTTGCCCTTGTCGCGCAGCCTCGGTGGGGGCAAGCAGGAGTGGTCAGAAAACCGACCACAATTTCACACTGGTGGGCCAGTTAAGGCCCACCCAGCATGAAGGCTGGCTGCAGAATGTCTCAGAAGGGGGGGCGAGGCTAGGGGTGTGGGGTGGTGAGTTGGGGGTGGGGGGAGTGGATTGGGAGTCGGCGGGGTCCAAAGGCAACCAGGTGGCATGTTCAAAAATGGTGCAAGCAGCCTCAGGGAGGCTGCCCATGTCGGAGTTGCAGCAGGGACATGGATGCAAATGAAGATGCAGAGACCAGGTGGGAGGTGAGGTGGGCTGGGCACTCGGCCCGCTGTTTTTCCAACGAGTACCTCGCTGCCCTCCTGGAGGAGCTGGCTCCCAGAAGGGACACCCTTGTCCCCAGAGGTGGGAGGAGGAGGCCACTGCACATCACAAAGAGGATACGGGAGGAGGTGGCAGCCCAGGTGAGCAGCCACGATGTGGTGCGGCTCACCTGGGTGCGGTGCCGGAGGCGCTTCAATGACCTGTTGTGCTCAGGAAGGTTGAGTACCGTGTTGGCAGGGGTCAGTGTGTTGAATTGTTTTGGGCTGGCCATCCCCTGTGGAACTCAGGGATGTTAGAGTCTGAGTGGCAACTATCAATGCGCCGGAGCTGGCCAAGGGGGTGAGCCCTGGTTGCTTGGACTGAGTGCCTTGCGGCTCAAGGTCCATGACTCAGATTTGCCCTACAAGGTGCTCTTCAGCTGGAGTTGGCCAGGCTGCAATGGTGCTGCAGGTAGAGAGTGGACTAATCAATGCTCCTTTGGTCCTTTTAGGAGAAGACATCCCATAATAATATTGGGAGGCCGCAGACTGGCGGAGAACCCTCACACCGCCTCATCCTCTCCCGGTCCGAGCAGGTGACCTTGGAACTCAAGGGGCGCCATGAACTTCGATCAACCAGCCGCGGTGAGTCTGGGGTATCAGATGAAGGTACAAGTGCAGTGAACTGCGGTGAGAGTTTGGATGCTGCAAGCAATCTTGTGTAGTCTCACCAATTTTTGGGAGCCTCCAGACTGGATTCACCATTGATCATTGAAAGATGATGGCACAATAATGCAAAGCTCCATTGTCTCACCAGAGTGACTGGCATGCAGATTGACAGTGTGATGACTTAAACTAATGACATGTGCTTCTTCTCCCTTAGATCTGCCACCAAGCAGCCAAGCGCAGGACCTCCAGGAGCTACTCCGACCCCGGAGGACCACCATGCTCCCCAAGCACCTGCATCACACCCACTCTCTGAACCAGGCACCAGCGCAGATACCAGCACCTCTGTGGGCATTAGATCGGCAGGTAGTATCTCGGTGCACATTGGTGAGGGCAGTTCACACTCACTTGAGGTTCAGATGAGGCAGAGAGTGTCAAGGGTGCCAGCAGTCGGAGGACTGCTGGGGACCAGGACAATGCTCAGTCGATTAGGCAACAGTTGCTGGGAGTCCAGCAGGGTGTGCGGGAGGATCTGGCAGATATCCAAGAGGGTACGTGTGCCATGGTCTCCGTTGTGGAGGAGTCCCTGCGGAATGTGAGCTCTGCGTGGACCCTCATGGCCAAGAGCAATGCCTCCTCCTTGGAGAGAGTGGCAACTCTCATGGAGATGCTGCTCCAGGAACAGAATAAGGGTTTTCTGGGGATGCACTCTGATCTGCAAGCCCTCACACTGTCAATGACCTCAGCTGGTGCAGGATAAGCCATTATGTCATGCTGGACATGGGTGCCTCAAAACTTTATTGCACAGGCACTGAATGTATCTTGGGGAACAAGGAAAGGGTTATTTCTATGATCCAAGATGGTGGCAGCAGCACTGGCATGAGTTGGTAGCTCTTATTTGGCAGCCTAGCTGAAGGAACATTGGATCAAGGCATCCCTGGTGTCCCTGCCCCCCTGGAGATTACTAAGGCCTGGCTCCATGCCCTCAGAGTTCTCCTCACTGTGTTTCTCTTCTGACTCACTACTGGATTCATCATCTGTGGCCTGTGCAGCTGTGTCAACATCCTTTTCCTCCAAATTGGTCCCTCCTTGCTAATGCCAGACAATGGAGAGCACAGTATGCAACCACTATCAGTGACACCCACTCTGGGGGGTATTACAGTGCACCCTCTGAACAGTTCAGGAATCGGACGCACATTTTGAGAAGACTGAATATTGAGTTCAACAATTTTAGATCATGAACTCTCTCCTCCAATCCCACCCCCTTTCTGATATTCCCCCTCCTTTTTGTTTTTTCCAATAATTTACATAGATTTTTCTTTTCCCACCTATTTCCATTATTTTTAGATGAATTTCCATCCATTGTTTTATCTCTACCTTTTAGCCTTTTTCGATTCCTTCACCCCACCCCCACTAGGGCTATCTGTACCTTGCTTGTCCTGCTTTCTACCCTTAATTAGCACATTCCTTTAGATAATATCACCACCTTCAACACCTCTTTGTCCTTTTGTCTGTGACATCTTTTGGTTATCTCCACCTATCACTGGCCCTTTATCCAGCTCTACTTGTCCCAACCCCCTCCCCCCCTTAAACCAGCTTATATTCACCCCTTTTCTATTTTTCCTTAGTTCTGTTGGAGAGTCATGCGGACTTCCTTCCACAGATTCTGCCAGACCTGCTGAGTTTTTCCAAGGTATTTTTGTTTTTGTTTTCGATTTCCAGCATCTGCAGTTTTTTGCTTTTATTTGAGAAGACCGATGGTTCTCTCTACCACTGTCCTTGTGGAGGCATGACTGCTGTTGTACCAATGCTCCGCCTCTGTTCTTGGATGGTAGAGAAGCATCATGAGCCACTTTTTCAACGGATAGCCCTTGTCACCCAGCAGACATCCATCCAGTCAGGCTGGAGCACTGAAGAGCCTCAGTATCTGGGAGTGTCTAAGGATTATACATCATGGGAGCTGCCAGGGTACCTTGCACAGACTTGCAGAATCTGCATCCTGTGGTCACACACTCTCTGCACATTCATGGAGTGGTATCCCTTCCTATTAACGAAAGCACCCGGCTGAGCTGCTGGTGCCTCGATGGCCAGATGTGTGCAGTCGATGGCACCCTGGATGCAGGGGAACCCAGCAATCATTACACAGCCTCTGGCTTGCCCTGCCTCGCTGCCTCAACCGAGCAGTAGTGAATGAAAGTCAATGCATGTCTGAACAGAGCTTCTGTCACCAGCTTGACACAACTATGGACAGCTAATTGGGAGACTCCACTCAGACCCCCCACTGAGCCCTAGAAAGAGCCGGAGACATAGAAGTTAAGGGCCACTGTGCCTGTCAGAGCCACTGGCATTAGCTATCCGCCCACACAGGCAGAGCTGATCTCAGGCCCAATCATCTGACAAATGGAGGTCATGGTCTCCCTGGAGAGACAGAGCCTCCTTCAGCATTGCACGCCACACATTTTGAGGTGGCTGCATCACTGCCTGTAAACTTTGGCAGCAGGATAGTAGCATCTTTTGCGGCCCCTCCTGCCTTGGGCTTCCTGCTGACCCTGCGCCCTTGTGCCTGTGCCTCTCCTCCCTCAGGTCCCTCCACTGGAAGCTGCTTGGGACACCTGGCCTCCTCTCCCTTCTGCCCCTCTCTTCCTCCTCAGAGGAGGTGCCTCCAGCAGAGACCACAATCCCCATTACCAGGGTTATGGAAGGCTGTTTGATACCTGGAAGGGTTCACATGGTTCGAATCCTGAGGGGGCCTTGAAGACACCAATGAGTCCTGAAATGATGTGTGAAAATGCTAAGAATGAAGCCCCGATCAGAAATTAAGCTGCCAAGTACCAATAGGAAACCAGCAGCCAAATATCTCCAAAACTCCTCACGATTCACATTGGCAATGCTGCTGAAACTTTTCATCCCGGCCATGGATGAAGTTTTGCAAATTGTGGGCTGCCCGCCTGCCCTTTTTGCCCGTGCGACGAGCATAAAGTCGCACGGACAATGTTAAATTTCCATCACTTAGGGCCTTAACTGACCTATTAAATAATGGCGGGCACGGCTCCGACTCTCGCTCACACCCGCCGACCGACATATTGTGTGAGTGCGCGACGACTTCGGGATGTTCACCCAACATCATCGCGCGTCATTTTATGCTCATTTTGGTCAGTCACATGCCTGCCCGTCGAGTGGAAAATTCTGTCCATAATACAGTATTTCCATCTGTATCATGTTTGTGCATTGCTGGATGATCCTTCATAGGCAGATTCAGCAACAGTTCTCTAGGGAGCCATGAAAGATTAGTGATGTCCTTTACACAGCATCTAATGGAGATATTTATCTTCCCTGTAATTTCACCTACTCATAATTTAATTTGAAAATACCTTTAAGCATTGCCACAATATTGTCAGTTTATAACAATGAAAAATACCCCCAATATAGCCTATCCAATCTGTTTGCAGAGTAGTTCAACTGATTCCCAAAGAAATACACCTTGCAGCCTGCAGCCCCCCTAATCAGCCCAACAGGAAGCACGTGGACAGGTTAAGTAGCAGAAAACTACAGAGGGAAGGGGACTCTAAGACGGCTTTGAAGTAGACGCTAAGCCCCATGAGGATGCAGGAAAGGTCAATCAATACATGAAGTTCAGCCTCTTGAATTTACCTATTACTTATGTCCATAAACATTAATTGACCCATGGAGATGCATAGCTGCTGTTGCCACTCAGCTTATTAAAGTGTAAAGAGCATTAATCACTGGCAAGATATCCCATCCTTTAACTTATTTTTGATTACACAAAACACAATTGTGGTTAGATTTTATTCCCTCAGTTCAAAAGTTAATGCAAAGTGGAGTCATTTTATTTTTAACTTTTCTGGGTCATTTTTTCCATTTTGAACATTTAGCTGAAGAAGTTGCAGATTAAAAGGTCAGCTCCAAAACAAATGCCCTCTCTTCAGGTCTATGTTACCTGCCAGCAACAGGCCTTTAAGAGCTGCTGACTCACTCGCTATGCTACCCATGAATCCAGATCACGCTTGCATATCATTCAATCTGGACAGGGAGTGTAAATTCACAAATTCACTTGAAGTTCTAGTGCTACTTCCACACCGTGCATTCAGCTCCTGCCAGCACTATGATGGAGCACATAGACGGCTCCAGTGAGTTCCCTCTCACAATACATGGCATTTTGTTTTGACTTTTGGACAGTGGATTCAAAACCACACCAGTGATATTTTAACAGTAAAACATCAACTGCACCTATCTGTGGCGTGGTATTTAAATGGTTCTTTGACCTGCTGGTCCTGATACACCATTCACCTCTTGCAAGTGGTTTGGTCTTTGACAATGAGCAATGAGGCTGTCAACACTAGTGCTTAATTCTGACAACTTTTTTCTGTCTGGCTTCGAGATCTGAAGCAAATAGTTCGATGATCCTTCCAATGTCTGCAGGAAAGGTATTTGACTGCGGCAGTGAAATGACAGATTAATTCTGTGAATAACTCATTTGATTCTTTGTTCCACCATCTCCATCCAGGAGAGCTGGTATAAGTTCACTCACTTGTATTCTGACAAGATAGACATGATGAATCGCATCATTGAAAGCGTTCAAAATTGTCACTATTTTTAAAGGTTCTTGTAGGCAGACTTGGTGAATGTAACATGTAGGTGAGCCCAACAGATCAGAGTCTCAGATCCAGTCCTCCATGCTGAGGTGATGGATCTCAACTGGTGGCTGCTGGGATACTACAACTGGACTTAGTGACACTAGAACGGGAGGGGAAAAATTGCCCACTCCTTTCTCTAGTGTGTGTGTGCGTGTGTGTGTGCGCGTGCACGTGCGCGTGCATGCGTGAGGGAATGTTGGGGAAAGGTTGGGGTCCTGAAAACTGTGATGAAGCCTGGTGCTACTGGGGCAGGGGGTGGTGCAAAAGGCCAACATAATCTGGGGTGGACACATTTTCTCTTTGTCCCTTGGCATCAGGTAATGTGTTGGGGCTGCTGGGGTGCTGTCATATGTCCATTCCAATGCCATTTCTCCCAACATAAATTATGCCTGCACAAAGCAAACATACAGCGTGTGTCATGACCACAAGCTGCTGGAAGGGGGATGTGCAAATATGGTTTCTTACCGACAGCCACTCAACTATCATTTGGATGCCAGCCTATTTGGAAAGGGGCAACATTTTGTTTGGAAGAAGCATCTTTGTCTGGCTCGGCTGGCATCCTGCTCCAGCGGCCGTTGATATATGTTGCTCGGATGGATGCCATTCTCAGCCCATCTGTCATGCAAAGCAGCTTGTGACCTCACACCGTGCTGTAAAGAACACCACAATCAATCAGCCGAGGGAAAAATCCTGCAGAATCCACCTTTTGATCCCAGCCCCCTCCGTTGCTAGCAGCAAATGACACAATTTGGTTCGCATCACAAATGGGCTTCTCCAGGAATCACAAAACTCATTTGACACTCACCTTTAATGGGCCTCTTCAGTTCCATCACCCATGGAACTAGCCAGTGCATGCACAATGTAGGCTTTCATCAGTTCCCATCTAAGAAGGCAATCAAGGTTCTATTCATGTTATAGGACCACAATTTCCATATTAAATGAGGACTATTGCATGAAATGTACAGATGCTTTGGACCAGGTGGTAAGCTCCAATCAATATGGAGCTGATTGCATCACCAGTGTTAACAGGGCAGCAAGGCTACTGATCCCATTTTTTAGCTGTTACCACTCCATTGAAAGCAATCAAATTCAACCTCACTACCTGCAAAGCATTTGTTGTCAGCGGTTGCAATTTGAGGATGACGGACCACCTGGATAGTTGTAGAATAATCTGTAAGTTTTCTTTACTTATTGCATCCTTCCTGTTAATTGCTAAAGCAGGTAACAATAAGGTAAGTCCCAGAGTCAAAGAGATTGTGGTTGGTTTATTTTATTGGTCACTTTATTGAGTTCAGTGTAACATGTTACTAGTTCAATAAACTCACTGGCTGAAGCAAAAATCACAATAAAGCCTTTTTAACAAAAATATTATAAATCCACGACACATATGCTGGCTTTTCTAGTATATACATCAGATACCCTGTAAACCATGGTCCTGTGCAAATCAGGTATCAAGTAGCCGTGAGGAAATTATTTATGCAGATTCAACAGATTGGTGAATTTCACATATGTTCTAAAAGCTAAGTGCTTTAAAAATATAAGAAAATTAATAGTTTTATTGGTCCAGTCATTCTTAAATATAATTTTAATTTCGATTAGCACAACATTAAGTAATCAATAATCTTAGGATCTTGATTTGAGGACTCTCTGGGGTTGCAGTATGCTGTCTGGATCAGAGGGAGCCTGTCTGCCATCAGTCATAGCAACAAGGGTAGATTATTATTACATCAGTAATTAATGAACCACTATCCATTTATCTTAGCTCTCTGATGGGGGCAAGGGTAAGTGTCTAATCTTTAACACTCCCAAGTAAGTAGATATCTAAACTTTCATAACAGTCTAACGCAGGATTAATCAATTTCTTCCCCTGTAGTTATTGTATGTGTAGGGAGAGAAAAAGGTATGTTATCTGGCAGTTTAGTGATGACTAGAAGTTTGTTTATTTTACTAGTATCTGTCATTACCTGATATTTCTTAGGCCTGGTGGTTTTGCAGAGTTGATCAGCCTGAGGCGATTTCTTCAGTTTTTCCCTCAAATTGCTAAGATGAGTTTGTATCTCATTCTTCCACTCGGGTAGTTGAGTTGGTGAGGGAGTAGATCAGGGTGTTGGGTCAGTCCCTTCATCTATTCTCTGACAGCCACGAGAGACTCATATTTCATCTTCACATTCACCGGCATCTGAAACCCAAAGTGAACCCATAGCAGGGCAGAGTCTGAAAATAACTGACACTTGAAGGATCACTATCGCAAAATGACCAGGATGAAAACTGCTGCTTCTCTGATTGAGAAGGCTATTGGTGGATCCCATGGCAAATGTCAATGGAGTCTTACTCTGGTGTCCTCCTCCCCTGAAAAGACAGGTCTCAACACAGGCTCAGACAGTGATTTTACAAAGGATATTTTTCTAACAGAGTTTGAAAGAATTCAGGCAGACTCCCCTAGAGACAATTTTTCTTTCAAATAAAGAACAGAAATATGGTTGAACTTAAGTAAATCTGGAAAACAATAATTGGCAGTTCATTTATTCTGATGGACCAAACGGTCGACTGTTAGAATCATAGTCTTTATAGGCTCTGAGACCTCAGTTTGAACTGGCTCAGACACAGGAAACATTGGTTTCCTCTCTCTTTGACAGTTACCAAAGGTTCTAAATGAAGGGGCTTAAATGAAATATGGTCAAGCAGTCAGAATTTATTTTTCATCAACAAAAGTCTGCAGCCCTGAATTCAGCTCTAATTGTTAATATTTCTCCAGGAGTTCATGGAGAGAGTGAGTGGGAGGAAAGTGAAATGATTGAACGTCCCATTGGCGATGACACTGTAGCGATTGAGTCTGAGGTACATGATCAGCAAAAAAACCTTTTGTATTATATCTGGCTATTCCTTACCTGGCTGACTATGATTGGATTAGATCTTTTTACATGACTAGCTGAATAACTTTGGGTAGCTGTATCATCAAAATTACTTGCATGGAATGCTTATATATTTCCTCACTCACCATCCTGACTTGGAATTATATTGCCATTCCTTCACTGTCGCTGGGTCAAAATCCCTGAATTCCCTTCTTAACAGCACTGTAGGTGCACCTACACCACATGGACTGCAGCAGTTCAAGAAGGCAGCTCATCGCCACCTTCTCAAGGGCAACTAGGGATGGGCAATAAATGCTGGCCGGCGAAGCCCATATCCTGTGAATTGAATTCAGACAACGTGATGCTGTCCAGTACTTTATTTCCACCTTGAATGGTATTTCAATATTTTAATGTATGATATGAAAGAATTATTTTAGAATAAAGGCACCACCTTTCTTTGTTCAGAGTTTAGCCCTCAACTCTATTGTCTTCGAAATTACTTCTTGGATACCATAAAGTTGGCAGGATCCTCTCATGTATGGACTTTGAATTGGGAAATTCAGGAGTGTCCAAATTCTTCTTAACTCTTTCTAATTATTTGACTGTGTAAGAAGTAGGTTGGCAAGGGAATGTCTAAACTCAAGTGGATTGATTCAACATTTTTGTTCTTTACATGTGTCCTGTCAGCATTTGCCTGCATTTTTCTGTTTCTCTATAGTTACCTTTGATGTGTGATAGATTGTGATATTGTCACTTATAATAAAGGTGCATATCAATAGAATCAGTTTTATGTGTAAATATAAATGAATACATTCTGTTTTGTATAAATGCAAAGCTAAAGCTGGAGAAGGTCTACATTGGCCCTTCAACTTCAATGTGTTTAGCTATCAAGAGATAGCTTCTATTTTTCGTGTAACACAAATGTGTTAATTCCGTTAGAAACCCTTTGGTTGTGATGCATGAGCAAATAGAAATATCAAAGGGGTGATTATGTTATTGAGTAAGTAATATCAATATGCTTTACTTTACATGTATTTAAAATTCACAGTGCATTCCAGGAAGCTTGGAGACTAATAGGTCATGTGAACCTCTAGCTTGAGGGAGAAAGACTAAACCATGAAAAGTGTGGCAAACAAGGTTGCAAGTCACTGCTTTCGATCATGTTACGACCGCAGCCAACATTATTCACTCAGCAAGCCGAAATCCCAGAGGGAAACTTGTTATAACGATCATAACATTTTTTTGTATTTTGAAAAAGAGAGGAAAGCTACTGATCCCAGAAGCATAGAAGCCAGTAAACCTTTTAAGATTTAAAATTAAAAGATTTATTAATAAGAAGAGTTAAAACTTAAGCACACAAGAGTAAAATTGCACAGTTAAAACAAGTTTACAAAACATTCCCCCCCAAAAAATCCACTTGGTCAAAGCACACAAGGAAACTACTTGGCAACAGCTCCCTTATTGATTTTTACCATAAAAATCCAGTAATATTACCAAAGGAAAAAAAAACTGCTGCTACTTTAATAAAGTATACCACATGACTTCTCATTCTCTTCCATTCTGCTGTGAAGTTCTGACACAGACTGCTTTCTGTAAACAAAGACCTTTCTGGCTTGAAACTGGATGGCCACTTCAAAATTCACAACTTTTCTCAGTACAGAGCTAGTCTCAGGACATCTCCCCCACACAGTTAACACAACTCAACTAAACATCTTTCCTTAAATATTCTTTTCCCCTTTGACCTTAGACTCCATTATAATAAGCGCCTCTTTGAACTCAATTTTTGCAAAATATATAAAACTTACACTATTATTACATTACATTCCTATTGCCTCCACTTGCGTGTAAAAAGAAAATTAATAACCTTCCTTAGTTTACTTTTGAAACCTTTGTAAATTGTAAAAGTCCCTTGTCACTTCTAAACTCTCTTTAAAACTTGACAGCTAAAAAGTCAAGTTCCTACTTATCTTACAATGCAAATTTCAAAACCAACCTACTTATTTATTCATTCAACTTCACCATAGCCTCTGAGTACGAATGCATGTATTTAGCACCTTTACCTTTTATCCCTCTGCTCCCACAGACAAGCTGTCTATACTAACCTTCTCCCAGTGTAATTACACACATACACACACGCACAATCTTCTTTACAGAATACCACCATATTCCCAAAAATATTTTTAAAAATGACACCCATCTTCACACCTCCCTCAGTGGAAAAAAATGAAATGTCATATTTCAAAAAGATGTTTTCAGTTTCTCAACCTATTTTGTATTACTTATCATACTTAGCAAAAAACTATTACACTATGGTGTACGTGTATAACCCGTAAAAATATATATACAATTCTTTTGTAAAAATAAAGCTCATTTCAGTCCATTCTCAATTCTCCAACATCCAAGTCCTTTTGAACTTAAGCTCTTGAGAACGTATCTGCAATTAAATTCTCTCATCCAGCCACATGTATGATTTTTAAATTGAATGGTTGCAATAATAAACTCCACGGGAACAGAAATGCATTTTTATCTCAAAACTTTTCCAGAAACTTCAAAGGATTGTGGGTCTGTATATTCAACTGTCTTTTTTTTTTCTTCATTCCCGGGATGTGGGCTTCGCTGGCTGGGCCAACATTTATTGTCCATCCCTAGTTGCCCTTGAGAAGGTGGTGTTGAGCTGCCTTCTTGAACCACTGCTGTCCAATTCTCTGAAGAATTGTTTGCTACACTTCAAAAGGCTTCAATGCAAAATCCAAACTTAAAGTCTCTTTTTCTATAGTTGAATATTTCTTTTGATGTCATTCAGTTTGCGTGAGAAATATCCCATTGGTTTCTCAAATCCCAGTTCATCATCCTGCAGCAACACAGCACCAACACCCACATCACTTGTGTCAACAGTCATTTTAAACTGCTTTGCATAATCAGGTGCTGCTAGAACAGGTGTAGTGGTTAGTACAGCTTTCAAGCTGTCAAATGCAGTCTGACACTCCTGTGTCCATTGGAATCTCCTGTTCTTTTCTAATAATCCAGTCAATGGAGCAACTCCGCTACTGAAATTTGGCATAAATTTCCGATAAAATCCATGCCCAGGAATCTCAAAACTTTCCGTTTTGTTGGAGGCACTTGGGACCCTATAAGAGCTTTTACTTTTGCATCTCGTGGAGCCACTTGACCATGTCCAACAGTGTGGCCTAAATATGTAACTTCCATATCTGCAAATTTACTTTTAGCCACGTTTATCCCCAAATGGCTTGCTGTAGTTGATCAAACAGTTCCTTTAGATGTCGTCGATGTTCCTTCCAGGTTTGACTGAGTACCACTAAGTCATCAATAGAGACAGCACAGTAGTTCAGTCCTTCAATCACTTTGTTTGTTAGTCTCTGAAACGTTGCTGGTGCATTTTTCATGCCAGACAGCATTACTTTGCATTGATATAAAGCATCCAGTGTCATAAAGGCTGATATCTCTTTTGCCTTTTTGATAAAGGTACTTGCCAGTACCCTCACAGCAAGTCAATTTTTGTGATAAGCGCTGACTGTGCCACTCTCTCGGTACAATCCTCCAATCGTGGGAATAGGATCTGACTCCACCTTTGTCACCCCGTGTACTTTGCGGTAATCAATACACAGTCTTTGGGCAGAATTTATAGGTCGGCATGCGGGTGCATGCCTGACACGTCCGACCAAGAAATGAAGCACATTGACATCGGCCGAGCGTGCTGGCATCAACATGCACCCTCGCGATATTTCACTAGGCGGGCGCGTGATGAAGATGGAGGCGCGCCCACCATTAATTAACTGGCCTGTTAAAGCCCTTGAGACACCAACTGTCCTGGAGTTTACATGCCCGTGCAATTTTCAGGCCGACACACAGGCTAGATGGGCAGGTGGGCAGGCAACATTTTCAAAAACCTCATCCACGGGCAGGATAAGAGGGGTAAGTGCGCTTTGTTAATGTGAATAGTTCCTACTTTAGCTTATAACTTGCTGCAGCTGGGTTGTGTGAACAGGCCATCTTCATTTTGCTTCAGAGCTGCTTTGACTCAGGACTCAGAGTTGTTTTCCAGGCCCCAGGAGGATTCACACCGCATGGTCCCTTCCAGGTATCAGACAGCCTTCCCTTACCTTGGGAATGTGGTCTCCGCTGGAGACACCTCCCCTGAAGAGGAAGAGAGGGCCAGAAGGGGGAGGAGGCCAGGTGTCCCTATTCAGCCTCCAGGGGAGCAACCTGTAGGAGGAGAGGTAGGAGAGGTGCACAAGGGGTGCAGGGCCAACAGGAAGCCCAAGGGACCACTGAAGATGCCACTATCCTGCTGCCAGGGTTTACAGGCAGCGATGCAGCTACCTCAATATGTCTGAGGTGCAACGCCGATGAAGGCTTCATCTCTCATGGGAGACAGTGACCTCCATCTGTCAGAGGATTGGCCCTGAGATCAGCTCCAACTGTATGAGTCGACACCCCATGCCAGTGGTGCTGAAGGTCACAGTGGCCCTCAACTTCTATGACTCTGGCTCTTTCCAGGGGTGAGTGGGGTATCTATTTGGAATCTTCCAATCAGCTATCCACAGTTGTGTCAAGCTGGTGACAGATGCCCTGTTCAGGCATGCATTGACTTTCATTCACTACCAGACGGATGAGGTCAGTCAGGCTGAGTGAGCCAGATGCTCTGCAGTGATTGCTGGGTCCCCCTGCATCCAGGGTGCAATCGACTGCACACATGTGGCCATCAAGACGCCAGTAGGTGAGCCCAGTGCCTTCGTCAACAGGAAGGGATTCCACTCATGAATGTGTAGATAGTGTGTGACCACAAGATGCAGATTCTGCAAGTCTGTGCAAGTTACCCTGGCAGCTCCCATGATGCGTACATCCTGAGGTGCTCACAGGGGCCGGGGCTCTTCAGTGGCTGCTGGGTGACAAGGGCTATCCCTTGGAAAGAAGACTTATGATGCCTCTCTGCCACCCAAGAACAGAGGCTGAGCAGCGATACAACAGGAGGCATGCCTCCACAAGGGCAGTTGTAGAGAGAACCATTGGTCTTCTCAAGATGCGCTTCCAATGCCTGGACCATTTGGGGGTGCACTCCAGTACCCCCCAGCTCATGTGTCACTGATAGTGGTTTGCATGCTGAGCTCTCCACAATCTGGCACTGGAAAGGGCGGACGCAGTGGAGGAAGAAGATCTTGACACAGCTGGTCTGGCAGCCAACGATGAGTCCAGCAGTGAGTCCGAGGACGAGCACAATAAGGAGAACGCTGAGGGGATAGACACTGACCTGGGCAACCTCCAGGGAGGCAGGGACACCCGGGATGTTTTGATCCAACGTCCCTTCAGCTAGCCTATCAAATAAGAACCACCATATGCCGGGGCTGCAGGCCCCATACTCGATCCCTGACAGGAACATTTGCTTGGTCAACAACATGCACTATGTGTCATTTCAATGAAGTTTAATGAGGAACAAGTCAATAATAACATCATGGGCTACCCTGTACCCTCAGAACAAATAAAGCACCCAGGAGCTTGTTGTACAAAAACACATTTATTGGTATGGTACATGCCATAAAGTTAACAAATGAAATTCAGAGGTGTTCTCCATCACACCAATTGAGGAAAACAAATATCACCCGTGCTCAGGCCATGCTGTGAATTAGTTGCTTTAAGTTTGTGCTTGTGGGTACTAGGTCTAGGTGTTCCCCCTTCGCTGGCACTGCCATTGAAGACAGCCTGCTCACTCTGTTGTCCTGTTGGCCTTGATGACTTTGACAGGCGTCCTCTGGCCCATGGAGCCTGTGCTGGCCCCAGCTGGGAAGGGAGCGGCCAGTGCCACAGCTGGTTTCTCCCCAGTTGCCGCAGCCTCATCAGATGGCAGGGTCACTGGTAGAGGGACAGAGGAGCTGCTGCCACCCACATGAAATCGCAGCGTGGGTCAATCGCGGGCAGTGGTCAGGTTCCAAACCGCCCTGCCCACCCCCGCGAGTCCACCTGATGAGCAAAAAATTCTGGCCTTTGTGATACATCCAATTTTGGCACCATTACGCTGAGTGAACTCCAATTACTGTGACTGGGCTACATGATGTCATTTTCAAGTATAAATTCAATTTCTTTCCACACTTTTTTTTACTGGATTTAATTTAGATGGGTGTGGCCTGGCCTTATTGAAACCGAAACCCCCACATCAGCCTCGTACAAAGCCACAAATTGCTTTGTGTGACTGCAACGGCTCTTGCAAAACACTTCAACCACTTTCTGGAAGGCAATAGCACATTTAGGTTCTTAAATACTTCCTCACTCCAATTTAATCAGAGGAAGGTCAATTTCAGAATCTTTAATTTCTGTTTCCTCCTCCTTACATATAACCACCGGTTTATCCTATCTGTCAAAGTATCTTTTTAGCATGTTTACATGACACACTCGCTGACTCTTTCTTCTCTCTGGGGTATTCATGACATAGTTTACCTCACTTAGTCACTTTTCGATCTGGTAAGGTCGACTAAACTTTGCCTTTAAAAGTTTGCCACAAAATTACAAGCCTTTGTTCTTTTATCTGTGTTTACCTTCATCACTTGCTGTGATATCTTTAAATGGTCCTGAGCTAACTCACATGCTTCATTCAATCTTTCTCTGAATTTCATCACATATTCCAGGAGAGTTGTTTCAAAACTTTGACTCACTGGTTTCTCCTGAATCAGTTTGAGTGGTCCCCTTACTTCATGGCCATAAAATAATTCAAAAGGACTGAACCCTGTTGACTCATTAGAGGCATCCCTAATAGCAAACAACAAGATTGGAATCCCTTGATCCAAAATGTGTGGATAGTCGCTAAAGTTTGATGCCACCTTTCTAAGGCACCTTGTGATTCAGGATGATAGACTGATGACCTAAATTGCTTTATTCCTAGGCTGTCCATTACTTCTTTAAACAGTTGTGACATGAACTGCAACCCCTGATCTGACTGTATTTCTTTTGGTAACCCATATCTTGTAAAGAATTTGGTCAATTCTTCTACAAATACCTTTGCTGTAATTTCCCTTAAAGGTATTGCTTCTGGAAATCTTATGGACACATCCATGATTGTCAGTAAGTACTGATTCCCACTTTTAGTCTTGGGAGGGGTTCTTTGCAATCAATTAGGACCCTGTTAAAAGGGTCCTCAAACATTGGAATTGGAATTAAAGGTTCACGTTTAACTACTGTGAAGGTTTTCCTATCACCTGACATGTGTGACAAGTTTGACAGAATTTGACTACATCTTTATGTAGTTCATGCCATTAGAAATGTTTGTGTATCTTAGACTGAGTTTTCCTAGTTCCCAAAATGTCCACGATTGGAATTTCATGAGCCACTCTCAAAATTTCATTTTGATACCCAGGTGGCATCACTACTTGATGCACTATCACCCACTTTTCATCTGCCAGGACATGAGATGGCCTCCTCAATGACTTCCTCATTAACACATTGTCTGTAAAATAATAACATTCTGAAATGCATTCTGCTTCTGTTTCAGAATAAGCTCTTGGTATAACTGCTTTAAGTCTGGATCTTGCTGCTGTAATTCCACTAACTTCAATGAACTAAACACCTCAGCCTCACCCTCTCCAACTTTCTCCACCTAAGTAATCTTTTCACAGATAGATCCAGCCAACTGAGGTTCAGTATCTTTTCCCTGTCTTTTAGATTCATCCTCTTCAAATTTGTGTGTCTGTGACCTCATCACCTTATAATCTTGAAACAATCCAGGATGCTCCTTCTGTAAAATCTCTGTTGGTTGCATCTCAACAGGTTCCTCTGCTACAGTAGCATAGTCAAAATTTACGATCCAGCCATATCAACCTTACAGAATTCAGTTTTTATTTCCACCTGCACTTTATCTGTTAACTCTCTCAACCGATTTTTAGTCAAAGATTTCAACTACTCCACTGTCACATCTTCCACTCCCAGAAAAGTCTTAGCAACTGCCAAAACTATATTGCAGTCCACCCACTTTAAAATCCTTCAACACAAAACTCCTGAGTTCAGTGCTCCCTTCATACTCATGTCCATTGGACTCACAAATTCCAAACCAATCAAGGAAGTTTAATATCCCAAATGAGCCCCCAAATTTTTCACAACCAAAGCCAATATTATTTGCTGAGCAAGCCAAATCCCAGAGGGAAACATGTCTTACTGATCACAACTATTTTTTTGTACTTTTAAAATGAGGGGAAAACTACTGATCTCAGAAGCAAGGAAGCCCAGTAACACTTCTAACACTTTAAAATTAAAAATTTATCAACAAGAAGGGAAAAAACTTAAGCACACAAGAGTAAAATAAAACAGTCTTACAAAACACTCCCCTCCAAAAAAGCCCACTTGGTCAAAACACACAAGGAAACTACTTGGCAACAGTTCTCTCATAGATTTTTAACCATATAAACCCAGTAATATTAGCCAAGGGAAAACTGCTGCTCTTTAATAAGGTATACCACATGACTTCTCATGCGCTTCCATTCTGCTGTGGAAAAAAAAACAAAGTAAGTTCAGGAACAGACTGCTTTCCAAAAACAAAGGCTTTTCTGGCTTGAAACTGGATTGAAACTCAAAATTCACAACTTTTCTCAGCACAGAGTTGGTCTCAGGACATCTCCCCCACACAGCCAGCTCAACTCAACTAAACATCTTTCCTTAACTATCCTTTTCCCCTTTGACCTTAGACTCCATTATTCTAAGCACCTCTTTGAACTCAATTTTTCCAAAATAAAAAATCTCTCATATTTTCCTATCGCCTCCACTTTCATGTCAAATAAAATTTAATAACCTTCCTTTGTTTTTCTTTGAAACCTTTGTAAATTGTAAAAGTCCCTTGTCACTTCTAAACTCCCTTTGAAACTTAACAGCTGAAAAGTCAAGTTCCTACTTATCTTATAATGCAAATTTCAAACCAAACCTATTTACTCATACATTCAATTTCACCATAGCCTCTCATTACAAATACACGCATTTAGCACCTTTACCTTTCATCTCTCTGCTCCCACAGACAAGCTGTCTTAATTAACCTTGCCCTAGTTTAATTACACGCTCACTTGCAGCCTTATTTACAGAATACCACCATGTTCCCAAAAATATTTTTAAAAAAAAACATCCACCTTCACGATCACTTTGGACTGTCTAAATTGCAAGGACAGAGGTTTTTTTCTCCCATATAATTAGTGGATTTTATAGAAGGCTGAAGCTATTAATACTACTAAGTAGGGCCAAGCATTCTTGACAATTCCCACTTTCTGCCAGTTTTTACAGCTATCCTACGTATTTATTTCTTTTTTATTTGCCAGTAAGTTTGTATTTCTTACAGGATATAGATGGGTGGGCATTTACGTCATATATCTTTTTCATTTAGTGACTTGGTCTCAGCGCTGAATCTAACACACCATTTATCTGCCCAATGTTGCAAGTTCATCTAAATCTGTTGTAGTGACTCATTTAGTGTTTATCTTTAAGTTAACTATTTGCAGAACATGGTGACGTTAGTGAAGGGAAGAAGTTCACATTTGATAGTATCTAGCAGATCTTTGATGACAGTGAAAAAGAAGAGTGGGGCCAAGAAGTCCGTTTCCCTGAGGAACTGCTGCATAGATATTGCAGCCAGTAGCTGATCATCTATATATCAAGGCCCAATTCTTTGTGTTTTCTGAGGAGGGCACACGTTCAGTTCAACAGCTCCTGGAGAGTAGTTTCTCAAATGAAGCCAGTATGTTGTACCTTGTCAAAGGCTTGATTTATATAACTACACTTTCTGTGACCTGGAAAACAAAAAGCTGCCTCAGAAAAAGTTATGTGAGGATGCACATGCAGAACTAAACTTCATTGAGAAATGGATTCAAAAATTGTGAGGTATATGGACCTAGACTGCAAACATCCACTCCTAACATTCAAAACTCCAACCAGCAGTACTAAAGACAAAAAAATGTATTCCTAATTTATTAAAGGTGCCTATTGGTTTCACATTAACAACTTCATAAATATATTGAACAAAATAATGCATTAATGAATTTGGTCTGAAATGACTCGATTTTAAAATTTTCATCCTTGTTTACAAATCCCTTCAAAACCTCATCCCTTTTTAATGCCTCTAGCACAATCCAGCCTTACAACTCTCTGAGATCTCTGCACTCCTCCAATTTCTGGCCATTTCACATCTCTAGTTTTAATCACTCCACCCTGATAACCATGCCTTCAGCTGCTAGGCCCTAAGCTCTGCAGTTCACTCCTCAAACACCTCTGCCTCCTTCTCCTCTAAGACGCTCATAAAACCTAACTCTTTGACCAAGCTTTTGGTTACCAGTACTGATATCTCCTAATGTGGCTTGGTGTTAAATTGTTGTCTGATAATACCCCTGTGAAGCACTGTAGTAATTATAGTTTTATTTAGTGTGTAATGTACCTTTAAGAATAATACTTGTCAGGGAAGATCACATGATCTGTAGTAACCAATAGGAGAGTAATGCGGGCTACCCTTGCAGTCAGTGTAGAGATAGAGTTGGAGTTGAAAGCACATGTGTAGTTGCTGCTGAGTATAATGTAAATAAACTTAATATTTCCATTTAATAGGTGTCTGCAGTTCAACTCTATTACAAATAGGCAACTCGGCCACCCTACAACAAGTGTCTTTTGACATTTTATTGGTGATAAAGGTGCTATATAAATACAAGCTGTTGTTGTAAATGTATTTGGTGTTGTTTTTATAAGAACCCAAAGTGACTTTAGTGATACAGATAATGACGTTTCAGCCTTGAATAGAAATGGCATGCTATTTTTATGGAATGGATGCAGCCATTATCAAACAACCCAAAGAAATTCAACACACTACCACAAAAAATTTAAGAAACTTAATGTTGAATCCCAGTCACCAGTTTGTTGGATCCTGTTCGCACACTTATTATAAGGGGTGGCCAATTTTGTACTAATGATAGAGTTGAGTAGCAGACATGTAAAGTTATAAACTCTGTGTTTATTTAAAAAGATAATCAGCAGCAACTAAACATATGCTTACGCTTCAAACTCTATACTCTGCTGCTGCTATCTACTGACTACTAACTACAGAGGTAGCCCACGCTACTCTGCCAGTGGATGCTAAGATAATATGATCTTCCATTATAACATCCTTCTTAAAGGTATATTACACATCAGATTACCACACTGACAATACCTACATATTCAGTTGCATTAAAATGGCATTTTGTGCTCTTGAAAATAAAATTTCAGTGCTTGTACATATTTAAGTACAGTTCATCAGTGTGGAATTGAAGTGCTTCAAGTAAATGCATTTCTGCTCAGACTAAGGTTGTGAAAACCAAATGGGTATTACCGTATGGAGTTTGGCTGTGTTGTAAGGGCTGTTTACTTCCATAACTGCCGGGCCATGTCCTAAACAAAAGCTGGAACATCTGCTCTGTTATGACTAGGCTTGAGAGCTAAAACAAAATGATGTATTTGCAGCAGCAACATATGAGCTGAAGTAAGATTCAACCCAGAAAGAATAATATTTACCCCTCTCTAGTGTTCTGCCTTTGGGCTGCTGACTCCTACAAAACAGTTCCAATAACACTGCATTCCACTGACACTTTGTGTAGTCGTTATTTTTCATATCAAAGCCCAGTACCCTGAGATTATTTGGCTATTGAGGACATTACCATTAAGTCCTTCTTTGATCCAACGTTCATATTTTCCAGCAGCGCTCACATGGCACGATGAAATTTTTTGCCTTCCCTGTCACTGAGGCACGAAGGTTCACTGTAAGAAAGAAAGACTTGCATTTCTATAGCGCCTTTTATGACCACTAACATCCCAAAGCACTTCACACCAATTAGGTAATTTTGAACTGCAGTCACTTTTTAAATATAGAAACACAACAGCCAATTCACCCACCGCGAGGTCCCACCTACAGTAATGTGATAATGACCAGGTAATCTGTATTTGTGATCTTGATTGAGAAATAAATATTGACCAGGACACCAGGGGGAACTTCATGCTCTTCTTCAAAATAGAGTTATGGAATCTTTTACCTCCACCTAAGAGGACAGACAGGCACAAGACATCGTTTTAACATCTCATCCAAAGACACTTACTGCATCATCTTGGCTGGCTTCTCACCTTGCAGTGTCTGTAAACCTGAGCTAATCCAAAACTTGGCTGCCCATATTCTAATTTGCACTAAATCCGTTTCACTTAGCCCCTCTACATGTTGGACTATGTTGGCCTCGATTTTAAAATTCTTATCCTTATTTTAAAATCCCTTCATATCCTCACCCCTTTCTAATTCAAACCTCCTCCAGTCCTACAACTCACTAAGTTCTGTCCTTTCCTTCAATTCTGGCCTTTTGCGTGTCCCAGGTTTTAATCATTCCACCATTGGCAGCCATGCCTTTAGCTACCTATAGCATAAACTCTGAAATTCCCTTGCTAAATCTTTCCACTCCTTGAAGACACTCTTTAAAACCCACCTCTTTGACTGAGATTTAGATCACCTATCCTAATATCTCCTTCCGTGCTTTGGTGTCAGGTTTTACTTCCTGTGAAGCATATTTACTAAGTCAAAAGTGTCTATATAAATGCAAATTGCTGTTGCCAACCTGGATTGTGAGACTTGACCTCACAACCTTTGGGCGTAAAGGAAAGCATGCTACCAACTGAACCATAGCTGACAACTGCATGATGCTGTAACCCTCTACCCCAACTGAAGTTAGTTTATTCAGTACAGGCCAGGAATTGAACCTGGCACCTTCTGTTCTATACCATGACAGCTAGTACTTTTACACATCGCCTTGCCTACCAGGACAGAAATCTGAGGGGACGCAGAACACATTTTCGTTTAGGAATGAGTTTGCTGCAAACGCCGTGTGTGCACAGTTGTCCTGATTTACCCCATAGCATCATTGCCAGCGACGGAGTTCCTAACTTTACTGATTGTCCCTATGGTCAAAGTCTCCACTCGTTAGCACAAAATAATCACAACACAGAAATTGGGACACACGATGGCAGCAGGGCAATAAAATCAGCACAGAATCAGCTCTGCAGTTAAAGCTGCAGACTATTAGGTGGCTCATTAACACAGGCAAAGAATGGGGTGGCAAATAACCCCCTGTGTCTAGGGCAGCATCTTTAAGTGAATAATTCCCAGTCGCTGCTTCTCCGAGGGTCCCACTAGTAACAATCTGCGCAGCGTCATTGGATTACCATGGTTAAATAAATCAAATCCATGCACTCTTCAAGTTATGAAATCTTAAAGGGTCATAATCATTGCAGTGTTAAACTTCTATCTAAAGCTTTCTGGCAGGTTGGGGCAAAGTGAAGTAACGTCATTGGTTTTTTGCACACACACGATCAGATGTAGATGGGTATTGGCAGCCATCTTTGTGGCGAGCTTGTGTTGCCAAGACACAGTGTTTCAATTCATCAAATTTAACAAAAATCAAAGTTGATATTCCAATGCAGTACCGAGGGAGCAGTTCACTGTTGGAGGTGTTGACTTTTGGATAAGATGCTAAACCAAGGCTCATTTTGCCCCCTAGGGTAAAAGATCCCATGGCACCATTTTAAAGAAGAGCAGAGGAATTATCCCTGGTGTCCAGGCCAATATTTAACTCTGAATCAATATTCTAAAAGAACAGATTATCTGGCCACTCTCACAGCTCTGAGTCCAGTTCTGATGAAAGATCATCTCAACCTGAAACATTAACTCTGGGCCAATTCTCTGGTCCTGCCAATGTTAGGCATCATCACGGGTGGGACAGGGAAATTCGGAAAGCAGTCAAAAATCAGTTGGCTTTTGGCCATTCTCCAAATTTCCCTGTCCTGCCTGCGGCAATACCAGCTGCTGGTGGGACTGGACAATCCCGGCCTCTACTTCTCTCCACAGATGCTGCCAGACTTGCTGAGTTTTTCCAGTATTATAAACTTTTTTTAATCACATTGCTGTTTGAGGCAGGGTTGCCCAATCTGGCTGGGCATATTCTGGAGGATGTTGGCAGAAATGGCGTCACGGAAAGCCTGCAGCGTGGCACTAGTGGGTTCTAGGTTTATGTGTTGGCTGTACGAACATGGATACCTAAATATGAATCCTGCCCCACCTCCTCTTACGACTGTCAAGGCACAAAAATTGGTGGGGAGGTTGGGGGGATGTTGGGGGAAGAGATACTGTAAACAATCGCAAAAAAAAATCTCAATCTCAACTGAGCTACTATTTACCTTCTGTATAAGGGTCTGGCACATACAGGGTTAATGTGGGGCTGAGTACAGTACCACCCACACAGTGATGTAAGAAGGCACATGACCCAGTCCCAGGAGTCAATGTGGTGTTGAGCAGAGATGTGAAAAGATCTATAAGCATGGAGGTAGCTCGGAGCCTGCACACTTTACTGTGCTTGTGTAAATAGTTCTAGTAGTTAATAAGACTTACAGTTAACCTACTGAAGACTACGAAGACTTCTTAAGACACACTGTCCTGAAACCAACACCCTTCCAACACTGTCACAGCCATATCCAACCACTACTCCTACCCTTTGCCTCAACTTCTGGCATTCCACTTGGTAAGTCACGCCACCAACTTTGTCCAACAACACCCACCACTGCCTCACACCCACCCCCACCCACCCCAACCACAATGTCCTCAGGGAGTTGTAGCCTGCTCTCCACCCATTTCTCTGCTCTCCCCCATGCAGGGATAGAGGGACTACATTTCCCAGCCAGTGCCATGGGACCCTCCTTCCTGGTTTGGTGGTGGTGATGCTGATGACCAGACTGGCCCAACTCCCTCAATGGCATCAGTGAACTAGTTTTTCAGAAACTCCCAGAAGGCTTTCTTTGGCCACCAGGAGATTGATGCTGAGTGCAGGGGATTCCCAGCCATTCCAGGAAGGTTGGCAACCCTAGTTGAAGGAGGTTGCTGGGCGCATAACGGCTGTTAGATTTCTTACATTAAAACAGGGATTACACCTTTAAGTACTTTGTTGGCTGTAAAGCACTTTGAGATGTCTGGTGGTCGTAAAAAGCGCTATATAAATGCAAGTCCTTCTTTTCTCTCTGTCTGGGGGTGGGGTGAAAGAACACAGAAAAATAAAAGAGCAACAGTTACTGCACCAACATTTCTGTCCCAACTCCAGCTCCCAGCACTGGGATCCATTCTATCAGGTCAGTCTTTTTTTTTGTACAGGACACAGCTGCAAGCTGCTCAGAATTGGCAGAGACTGGGAGAAGCCTCTTGGGACTGCCAGCAAAGCTTGCCGAAACCACATGTTGAGCCCATTGAAATAAGAAGTTCAAGAAATGTAAACAAATGAGGAGCAATCAATGCAGCACATTAAAGGAGACCTTTCCAATTAACACAAATTAAGATGGTAGTCAACTGTATTGTTCCACTGTGGCACAGCTGAGTTTGTGCAGATAACTGATGTCCCATTAGCTTAAACAAACACAGAGGCTACTAGAGTGAGGGATGAAGCTATTGTAATATTATAGATTCTACAGGGCTGCATGTGTGAAGTAGATTAACCCAGGTTTGATTCTGGACGAAGATAAGAGAGGTTTCACATTAATCGAAAGCTGTGGTAAAATCCTTGCAATATACTGTAAAATTATCTCTTTTACATATATATTTTTACACAATGAAAAGGGAATGGGATGCAGAAATAAACCAAAATGCACACAGCCATGATCAAACAATTCTAAGGAACGGAGAGCATTGTTCTAGTGGAACCATCACTTAGTACCTGTGGGCACTGTAAGATGGGCCAGCAACCACACCTCACCATCCCCACAACCCACATCCAAATGCACCCACACCAACTACACAACCTATACTGAGCTTCTTGTATGCTACTGCATAAAGCTCTGGCATTTTTGTGAATATTTTAAGTCATAAATTTAATCCAGACACGCACAAGTGTATCACTGAACAAAGAAGGCTAACGGGAAAGATCTAATAGAGGATTTTAAAAATTGTAAAAAGTTTTAATGGAGTAAATATTAAAAATTGTCTTCACTGGCTCATTAAGTAACAAAGGGATATGGACTGTGGATTATCACGAATAGGACAAAACTGGTCAGTTAAGAGAACTTCTATCACATAGTGGATATTTAGAATGTACAATGCTTCACCGCACATGGTTTAAGAGGGAATTGGATCATATTGAAAGGAGGAACCTAAGGGGGTTATAGGGAAATGGTACGAGAGTGGGATTAGAGTGGATAGCTCCAGTTGAAGAGTTAGCATATGTCTGGGCTGAATGATCTGTATGTTCTCCTGTGTGAGAAATTCTTCAATTTTCTGATCAATAAAAATTTAGCTCAAATAAATATTTAGTTCAGCACACAGACTATAGCACAGTAGCTCAAAAAAGAGCAGGAGATTCAATTGTCCTTTGTCCCTGTCAGCTGATTTTCTGATATGTCTTTCCTCATTCTATAAAACTGGCAGAGCCTCAAAATGCTGTCACCATCAATGCCTCAAAGCCAAGGATTTCCACAGCACTGGTGGAAATCTGATGGGACAGATATTCCATTTGATATGTGATCCTCCTCAAATCCCTTCAGAAGCTGCATGGGTGGCCGGGAGGCTGGGTGGGCAGTTGAAAGGGGTGAACCTTCTGGGGATCGAGCAGGGGGGATGGGGCTTGCTGGGTTGCTCCACAGGGAGCTGGAATCGATGGGCCGAATGGCCTCCTTCTGTGCCGTAAATGACTGTATGGTTCAATGCTGCAATGGTCACGCCAAGGGGGAGAAGTCTAAGGTTCAAATTGAGCTGAAAACAAAGTGTCCATATAAAAAACTCACATTTTTATCTTGGGGCCTTCACTAGACCCAGAGTAGAAGCCAAGCCTGCTGACATCTGTTGTTGTTGTTGGAGGCAGGGAGATATCTCCTTGCAGCTCCCCTCTCCTCTCCTATTTTCCCAGCACCCGCCCCCACCCTTGCCTCCAACTCCATCTCAAGGCTGGGAAAATTCAACCAGACATGCAACAGCTTCACAGAGGGTTTGTATCCAGGGACCAAGAAAAGGGATATCTATTATGTACATTTGAAGTAGCATTCTCTGTTTAAAAAGAATACATCAGAATATAGCTCTGCACTGGCCTATCCTAAACCTCACATCCTAAGATTAAACACTGACAATGCCATGACTTAATTTTAAAAATACACCTCACAGATCAATTTGTTTTCCGGAAAATTGTTTCTAATTCTCTTACTGACTCATCAATGGCTGGTGAGATGTTGCTGCTTTTGGTGCCTTTTCAAAGTTGGGCCTTAAAACTGGAACAAGATTTTGCTTAAGTGTTCCTGTGCACCCATCGCTACTGCAGAGGATGCTGGGTATTTTTCAGCCTTTTAATTATTGTTCTTTTCAACCACAATTTTAAGGCCCCTCCACGCATGGTGTATTTTAAAATGAATATTTGAGGAGATGTTCATTGGAGAACTACCCTTGAGCAACCTTCTCATATCATTAAAATGAACAACAGCGCCCCCTTTAGGAAATCCTGCCTCAACAGCAGCAAACTCAGTGAAACATTTCCCTTGTGTTACACATTTATGAGGTGACAGCAGATCACATTGGCACAGCAGTGAATCAACCCGTCTCATCGTTATTATTTAATTCACTAAATGTGTGGCACCCATCACAGACACTTAACAGAAGAATTAACACCAGAATTATCAATATCTGGCAATGCGACTCTCCATAAGTGAAATGTAAAATAGTAAACTAACCTGACCGAAGAGGATCGGTTTGAAATGGGAACATCTGAATATGCTATCGGTTCACATCTTTTTTGCTTTCCTGTTGGTGAATTTTAAGCTTATTGTGGTGAGGGGTCTGAAATGGAACTTTCCCATTCCTGGCACCCAGTGTCAGCATCCAACGCCCGAGGTCAAGTCTGGCAAGGGTTAAATGCAATATCTCCACATCTATTCCACTCCAATGTTAGGCTTCTGGTCCTTGGAAGATGCATGCCAACGGTGCCAGTGTGATCTTTTTCCCTTTGAAATCTTTTCACATTTTCCCTAGTTCCAGAATCTCTCTCTGCAGTGGAGAGAATGAGTGGGAGCTCTCCGAGAACACCACTTTGACTAGGATCACAAGAGATAAGGAACGTTGCCTAGGATTCCCTTACCCTAAATGCTCCCTTTCCTCCTTCTTTATAGGAGGACACTGTTTAGGATCTGCCCCACAGACATGCTGTTGAGGTTTGGAACTGAGGGATGTGTGGGAATCAAACCCTGAAACACATCAGTGGCATCAATGCTCTCTAATACTCTCTCTGCAACCTTAACACTGTCTCTGGAGGTTTTATTCTTTGCTTCCCACAAAGCAGCATGAAATTTCCATGGGTTTTCTCTGGCAGGAGATCAGCAGAGCTACCAGAGAAATGAAGTATCCAGCTTAAAATGGCTATTTGTATGATTTCTCAAAGGGTGTCATTGACCATCCAAGTTAGGGCAGAGCATTGGGAAAATCACACGGAAATTGCAGGCCATTGTGCACGAGTTTCAGAAAGACAATAAAAAACAGAGATCCAACACTCCTCTTTTCTTTTGAAAAAGTGCCTTGGAACTTGTCCCAAATTACAGACTTGGTTTATTTAGAAACATATAAGGCGAGCATGCCAGTAAAAGTGCCTTGCACCTCCAGCAGGAACTTTAGAGTAGTAGGGTGCTGTTCCGACATTATCCTACTTGAAATGTGCTGTGGATATGTAAGTTGTTGTAGCTTCATATATCAAATTGCACTTATTGTTGATCTTCGTCCAAGCCAGCTACGCTCAGAAAACCAGACCGGATACAAATTCCCATTCGTTACAATGTGGGTAGCTTTACTTTCCTCCATTACTTTTTCCCTTTAATTGAGAGCCTCCTGCAATAGTTACCATTCCCGAGCTGCTCCTGCCTGTCCAGCCTGCCTCACTGCTGTACTCACCTCTCAGAAGCTCTAGTGACCACCATTTCACAAGAAGCCATGGAACCTTCTTTGTTTGGGTTGCCAGTTCCATTTGGACATATGACTGGAGATTTCGCCACACCTCATACCTCTCACTGCCCCATCCAGTCAAACAGCCCTCATCCACGACACCCTCCCCACCATCCCCCCACCCATACATGAATATTTTTAGAACTGATAAACAGAAGCACTCAAAGCCAATAAAAATTATTCTAAATGCCTTTCTTTCTGACATTGGTCCTGGTTTTCTCATGGCAGCCTCCTGGACTTTAATTCCTGAAGACTCCAGGGCAATTGTGAGAGTTGGCAGCTTCAGCCTTTGTAATGTTGCCATCCCGTGAAGATGCTAATGAACGTGCTTCACCTTTCATTAGGTAGAGCATCTCAGTTACCTTATTTAGGCTGCAAATGTCAGAAGAAAGTTTACTTTTCTTTAACGCTTTCTCGAAAGCCAGATGTAGGTTCTGCGAACATGATCTTTAAATACCTGCTTCTCCTGAATGCTGCAGTCATCCTTCTATTCCACTTCATTAATTCAAGCTTTGGCTGGTTAACATGTGTAGAGATTTGCAGGCGAGTTTTATGTGCCAGCTTGTTCATAGGGATAGGAATTAAATTTCACATAAGCATACCCTATCCAGGTTTGCCTTTCTCATGAATTAAATTTCTGCATTCAAGTAGAAAGAAAAATTGCTGTGCTTAAGTATTACCTGCCCTCGTAATGTGAAGTCAGTTAATTTGAACATATAAATGAAAATCCCAGACTGTACAACTTGACACCCCAGAAGCTGTGCGTGCAACAATTGTTAAAGAGCTGTTAGCAGCCCCTACAGTGGTACCTGTCTTACTTTTTACAAAAATGATTGCTTGGAACAAACTAGCCTGCAATGAAAGGAGGCTCTGTGTGGAGGAGAGAGACATCTGCATGGATCCCAAAGCAGAATACTGCGGATGCTGGAAATCTGAAATAAAGACGGAAAAGGCCGGAAATATTCAGCAGGTCAAGCAGCATCTGTGGAGGGGGAAATAGAGTTAACGCTTCAGGACTGTGACCTTTCATTAGAACAAGGGGAACCTGAAACGCTGGATGGAATTTTACAGCCCTGCTGCCAGCAGTAATTTCCAGTCCCACCGAAGTCAATGGACCTTTGACCGCTCGCCGCATTTTACAGCCGGGCCATAAAATTCCGCCCATTAACTCTGTTTCTCTCTCCACAGATACTGCCTAACCTGCTGGGTATTTCCAGCACTTTTCATTTTTATAATGAATAGTTGAATATTTCTAAAAGCCTCAATGAAGCATAGAAACATAGAAAATAGGAGCAAGGTTAGGTCATTCGGCCCTTCGATCCTGCTCCGCCATTCAATATGATGCTGATCCTCTATGTCAATGACTTATTCCGCACTCTCCCATTCTCTGTAACGGGTGCAAGGAGGCTCAGCTAGCACATAATTACCAGCAAGGACTGGTTGTGTGCTTCAAGCCATGGTGTGTATTTCGCTCCATATTGTCACAGGGGATGTAGCAGCCTCTCCCGCATGGTTACACTGACCTCTAGTGGAAACTATCGACAATGCAACAACGACCCACTAACAACTCTTCATTGTGAATCGATTTTTCTCCACCAAGAAATGAGAAAAAGCTGCAGTGATTTATTGGCTGTAAGAATGGATTTAGAAAAATTTCCAGCCCCAGCCCACTTATTCCTTCTAAATAGAAAAGTAGCCTTGATTTTGGGTTCCATTGGTGCCAGCACTATGGAAACTTCGAAGACATAAACAGTGCCATTGTGCCACGTGGTGCTCCATGCTGGACAAGTTGCTAGCATGGTGTGCTGTGCATGTGCTGGTAACATGAGAAGAGCTCTCATTGTGATATCAAACCTTGGTTTCAGCAGAATTGATGCTCATTTCACTAAGGGATATACTGTACTTAACGTTTTCCTCCCTTTTCAATGTGAGGACAACTAATTTAAATATCTGGCACACTGAACATTTGCGCTAATTACTCTCATCCGCTCATTCAGCAGAACATGGGATACATCCCCCTCCCACCGCCCTCACTCCGCCCCCACCCCACCCCACCATCAGCACTGGTACGGTTTATAGGGACAGGCATCCAACTCCTTTTTCACTTTGTTCTGCTGTGGAAATACCATGACTTGTTTTGGAGGTTTTGTGCTGGGCTGCTGCGCACATTCAGGGAAGCCAAAGGATTTGGTGGCTGTGCGAGGTGTGGAGGCTGTGGCTGCAGTGCCTCTGGGTCTACAACCACCAGAAAATGGAGCAGGGCCTACAGAGAGGGGAAGCCGTGTGAAGAGGGAGGAGGCGGAGGGCTCGCCACACAAAGCACTATACCCACCTTGGGTTTCTCAAGAGCCTTTTGCTACCTTTACCTGACCCAGGAGCAATTCCTGAGGTACCTCTTGTTCAACAAGAGGGTGGTTACAGAATTGTGCCACCTCCTTTAATGTAACTTGCAGTTTTGCACCAGAGCAAGGAGATGGCTGACAGTGACTGCAAAGGTCACAGTGACATTACACTTTTATGTGTCAGGATCTTTCATATCCAGCATATCCCAGTATGCTATTCCTTGATGCATCTAGGAGGTGATGGAGCTCTTCCACGCCAGGGGAGCTGGAAATATCGTTTCATCCCTTGGTAAGGAAAAGTAGGATATGCGGTTTAACCAGGATAGCGGGATTCTCAGTGGTGCAGATTTCCATCAACTGCATGTCTTGGGTAAGCAGGGCCCTTATGACATTGGGAAGAGGTACAGGAACCACAAATCCCTACCATCTGGGGAGAGGGTGGTATAGTGGTAATGTCACTGGACTAGTAATCTACAAATGCCAAGCTAACACCTGGGATGTAGGTTCAAATCCCACCATGGCAGTTGGTGGAATTTAAATTTGATGGCTAACATCTGGAATTTGAATGCTAGTCTCATTAAAAGGTGACCATGAAACAATCATCAATTGTTCTGAAACTCTATCTGGTTCATTAATGCCCCTTTTGGGAAGGAAATCTGCCATCCTTATCTGGCCTGGCCTACATTTGATTCCAGGCTACAGCAATGTGGTTGACTCTTAACTGCCCTCTGAAAAGGCCAAGTAAGCCACTTGGTTCAAGGGCAATAAGTTATGGGCAACAAATGCTAACCTTATCAGTGGGACCCACATAGCATGAAAGAATAAAGAAAAAAAATCTATTAATGTACAGTGTTTGAGCAACCATGCACAATACAACATGCCAGTGAATGGCTACTACCCTGCCAGCAGCCATGACATATTTATTCTGAGGCAGTCTGCCATTCCCACTGTCTTCACGCCTCTATAGAGAACCAGGGGATGGCTCCTCTGGATGAAGGCTACCCCCATACATGTGGCTAATGACATCCTCTCTGCCTCTTGATCATGTGAGGACAACACACCATAATGAGAGCCACAGGGCCACCAGGAATATTGTAGATCAGACCATCAGTGTATTCAGGTAATGCTTCTGATGATTGAAGCACTTGAGGGAACAATTCAATACATGTTGGAGCAGGTGTCCAAGTTTGTGATGGTCTGCTGCATCCTCCATAACATCGTCAACATGAGGACACAGCCATCGCCACCAGGAATCCAGAGGCCACCTCAGGAGAAGAAAGAAAAGGAACAGGAAGAGGAAGAGGAGGAGGCCGACAAGGAGGCAGGAAGAATGTATTTTGAGTCCCTTCGCTCCAGATGGGCCCTCTGAGAGAGCCTGCTCAAACCTCGGTTTCCACAGGACAATGTAGAGTATTGACAATTGCATTGTGCATTTTGTCCCCTTAAGGTTACCATACACACATGTACCAACAGAGCAAGTCTAGAAGCAGAAGAGAGGAATCCATGTTTTAGCAGCATGTGCAGTTCTGATTCTGAATGCTTCTTACTGATCTTACTGTTTCTTCCCAAGAACTTCATAGGCAACATTCCTTTATCACCAAGGATCTACCATTCCCCACCATTACATCCATCTAAGAGGCCCCATCACAGTGTCCCATTTGTCTATCATCCGAAAATAAAAGCCATCCACAAAACCTTTCCATTGACATCTTTACCAGGTCTCTTTGCCTATCCTGCTGCTCCTATGCAGCTGTACCGCAGTGGCTGCAGCATTGCTGATGGGAGGTTACTGGAGGAGGCTGCAGATGGCCTTGCAGGATGCCCTTGAACAGCTCTGGGCCTTTTGGGTCTGGCTTCAGCCTGGTCCACTCTGGCATCAGTGGCAGCAGACTGAGCTGGCAACAGCAAGGGCATTGGTGGAGTGGCAGTGATGGGAGAGAAAACAGCAGGTTTGTGCTCCATGGAGCCACTGGCACTCCCCCTGGATGCTGCCTCAGCAACCTGAGCAATCAGTTAGAGGACCGATTGTTGGATTGCTGAGAACGCCTATGAGCCCCTCTGAGCATTGGCATCAATAACCATGATGCATGTATGAACCTTTTTGTGGTTGCTGGGTGCCTTTAGTAGTCATCATGCTACACTCTGGTGGACACTCAATAACTTGAGAGTCACAACGTGTGAAATTAGCTCCCCATGTTTACTTTACAGCATGTATGTGTGGCAACAAACAAGAGAAAAACAGACAATAAAGGTCTAATATTATGGAATGTTTAAAACTTGCCCAATGAAAGAAGATCAGGATATGATGTGTATATCTTTCACACTCATCCAAAAACATACACACCATTTGCAGCCCTGACTCAATAGCCTTTATAAAGACTTTACTGCCCAAACCACTGATGCAGTCAGTAACTTCCGCTCCTGCCCCAGGACACAGAATGTAATTGGTGCCTGAAGAAAGGAATCTCCCAGCTATGTTCATCAATCAAAGTGATTGAGGTGATATTCTATTCTAGAAGGATGGATGGTCCTTCTACTGTTCACTCAGGTATTTGGCCTTGGGGTTTATAGATCAGTTCTAGTTGTTTTTTACCACCTGGTGAAAATCTGCATGAAAAATGTACTGAGACATATTGAGAATTTCCCAATGGTTCCTGCCATTGTTCATAACAAATCCATGTGAATAATTTACTTAAATCAACTGTTCAGTTTCTGGTTTAGCTTGAAAAACCATTTAGGCAGGGGTGACTAACTCTACTAGGACTTTCCTGTTCCGTGAATTGCATCTTTCACATGAGGAAAGTACTCATTGCACAAAATAAAGTACAGTAGGAAGGTGTGGCTGTGTCGGCCTTTACCCTACTCCTTTGTCATGTTTCTATATCATGGAGTGTCCTCGGTCCACTCTACTCTGCCTTTTATGTTGTTGCTGGGTGTCTTTACTAATCATCATGCTACACTCTAGTGGGCATTCAATAACTTGAGAGTCACAACATGTGAAATTAGCTCCCCATGTTTACTTTATTGCAACAGGGTCTCTTCATTTGTGGACCCACATTTTCAAGGGTCTACAATGCCATCAGCTAACTGCGAGTTGGGTCATTTTCTTTTGCAAATACAGTTGCCTGACTGCTGTCAGCTATACTTGTCTAACATAAAAGGCACCTTAACTGCTCTGCTTTTGAGCCCAGCTTCTCTCTGGCTTACTGTATTGAGAGGACCCAGCTATTCCATTGCTGTCGATATTGCAAAATAAACAAACATTTTAAGGGACATTTGCTATGCTAATCTGTAAAGTTTGGTGTTAAAAGCTTTTACTTTAAAAATATTCTTTGGATTTAAATATTATTAGTTTACCACAGGAACAATCCACCACCAGAAAAGAATGGATACATATAATCAGAGTCAACTGAAGGATGCAATACACAGTGATTGATTAGCTGAACATTGGCATCGTAACATGTTAATGTTAAAGTGAAGTGGTTTTCTGGGACATTGCACTACTTTTACACATTATACTGGAGCTAATATTATATTAGCCCAACACATTAGTCCAGACCACTGTCTTCTCTAGATTCAATTCCAAGTATAGAAAAACAAGACCCAGTGCTGTACAACATTGATATGTTTTATGTGTTATATGATAAGTAATATTCACCTACGAAAAGACCTGGTCAACCTTAATTTCACCCCATTCTTTATGCATTATTACACCCCAGGACTGAACAATAAATGAGGCTGGATGAAGAAACATGGTTCAGTAAAATTGCGAGGTGCAGCCCATCACCAATTCAAAATAAATCTATTTCCCATTGAGAAAGTAAATATAATCTATAGGTGTAAAATATGCTTACTGTAGTTTTCAGTGTATTTTTTTGGAGTGTGGTACAATCTTAGTCCTTGTCTTGACAGTATAAGTATAGCTCTCATTTATATTCAGTATTTTTGTATACTAAACCAATTTCTAATGCTTTTACTTTGTTTCTCAAAAGCTCATTCAACTGACGGAGGAACCCAGATTAATCCTGCTGGTCTGCGTTACTGGATTTCCTCTTGAATTGTTTGTAACAGAAGCATTCAGTATTACTTCCAACAGGTAGAGTTCATTTCGGTAAATCTTGCTTTTCATTTCCTGTCATTAAATTGTGCAACTGAAAAACAACTTATCAAATTTGCCTCTAAATCTTAAGACAAACATATACAGTCATGAAATGTTATACCTTCACCTTTAACATATTTTAAACATTTTGCTTTTCTGTTTCACTTTGCTGGATGTTAGCTTAGATTACGTGCGTAAATCTATGGATTTGTTCTTCAATGCATGGCCTTCTGACTCAGAGGCGAGAATGCTACCACTCAGCCAGGGCTAAATGCTATACCTTTCACAAGTATTCGATAAAAATAAGTAAATGAGTAAAACTGATGTTAATTCATGAGATGAGATCATCCTGCATATTACAAGCCAATAGAAAATAAAGAACATTAATCATTGAACCAAGCAGTCACACTCCTCATTCAGGAAACACATGAATATTTTGGGATCCATTATTGATCAATACTCTATAATACCGTTATTAGGAGTCAGTACTCTAGTCTGTAATATCAAACTCAGCGAATGAAAAGAGCTGTGTGTTAGGTCAGTGCATTATACCACTAAATGGTAGCAGGTGGTTTCTTGCCAACGATTGTTCACTCAGTGAATCATTGACCTGAGCTGTAGGAGGCATATGCTAAGGAAGGGTATCCTCCCACACCCAGAGAGAAAAATACAGGTGGAAATTGGCAGCTGTGGCATTTATCTATACTGGAGTAACTTCTATATGCTGATAATTTTAGGTTCATCAGTATACAATGTGAATTAAGGGAGCCCTCTGACTCTAATACTCTCCATATGTGTAACCCACTCACTCACTCCAGTTCTGTAACCCTACAGCAATTCATTTCTTAGCCTAAATATAAAAACAAAAAAACTGCGGATGCTGGAAATCCAAAACAAAAACAGAATTACCTGGAAAAACTCAGCAGGTCTGGCAGCATCGGCGGAGAAGAAAAGAGTTGACGTTTCGAGTCCTCATGACCCTTCAACAGAACATTTCTTAGCCTGTTGTTCTCTCCAGTTCTGTAACCCTAACACTCTTTATCTCTTGATCTCCAACTCCCTCGCAACTCTGTGACTCAAACACTTTCTGTTTTTTCATCTCTCTCTCCCCTTTCCGTTCAACAACTAACACTCTCCCTTTCTTGCCCCTCCCATATTTACTGCAATTCCATGGGCAAAATTTAATTTTGGCGACTAGGATCTCACCCATCAGTTCTCCAACTGGCGGAATCCCAAGTCGTTTCCGTTGAGGAAGGCCCGATGAAATTAAATGCCCATCAGGCCCCGGGATCAGAAATCCTGTCCCGAGAGCTACCAGCCGATCAGAGGCCAGATGCTCTCAATTGCCGGTAGCGTCACTGGGAGCTGAGGCTGCTGCCAGTAAAGCAACCAGGCCACAGGTGAGTGAGGGTGGGATGGGAGTTCCGGAGAGAAAGTTGCCAGCTAGGAGGGGAGAAAAGGAGGAGGAGAAAGGCAGAGGAGTGGCTTTGAGTGGGTGCCCCCTTAGAACTGGATCTCTCAATCAGGCATTAAGTACCTTTGAACAAGGGACACCCCCAACCCCGCCCCACCAACCCACCCAAACCCCAGCAGGGTTCACTTTTGGTCTCCCTACATGTTGAGTCCCCTGTCTGCTGCTGGTTAAACACCACCAGCAGCAGGATGAGGCCCTCAAGTTGGAATTAGTTATCCAGTTAAGGGCATCAATTAACATCTGGGCAGAAGTCCATCCACGAACCATCCCATCACAGGTGTCATTAGATGGAGGCGGCAGGGTATGCACCCCCCCACCCCCACCACCTCCAAACCAGGGGAGGCACTAAATTCCACTCCATGCCTAAAACTCTCCAGTCAGGTTTCCGCCCCTGCCACAGCAGGGTGCTTAAAGTCACAAATGACATTCCCTATGGCTGCAACTTTGGTGTATTTTCTGTCCTTGTTCTAATTCTTTCTGCAGGGTTTGGCATGATTGACCACACCATCCTCCTCCATTGCCTCTTTGTTGGTCCAACTGGCTGAGGCTGCACTCACATACTTCCACTCTTCCCTGTCCATTTATAGCCTGAGGATCCTTCACAACAGCCTGTTCTCACCACCACCCCTACACCCACCCCCACCTTGCACTGCACCATTACCTCTGAAGTTCCACAATGGCCCCTTATACTCTTCATCTATATTCTGCCCCTTGCTGCCATCATCTGAAGGCTTGACATTAGGTTCCATTCGTACACTGATGGCACCCAGCTCTACATGCCTTTTGCCTCCTCTGCTGTCTCTGTTTTGCTAGCCTGTTGGCATTAAGTCACCAGTAAGCTGCAGTTTCGTCCTTGTAGACGTTGGGAAAACCAAAGCCCTTTTCTTCAGCCCCAACAGCAAACTCCATTTCCCATCGCCACTTTTCCAACCCACTTTTTGGCTGCCATCTTAGCCTCAGCAAAATTGTTTGCAAGCTCAGTGTCTTATCTGACACCAAGTTGATCATCTGATGCCATACTTCTACCTCGTTAACATCACCCACCTCTGTCCCTGCCTCAACCTGTCTGGAAACAAAGGAATTGAAGTGTGCCATTTAGTTCCCAGAGCCTATTCCAGCCATCCAATAATATCATGGCTGATCTGTACCTGAACTCCATTTGCCCACCCTTGGTACCTTTATCTAACAAAATCTTTCAATCCCAGTTTTGAAAATTTCAATTGACCCAGCATCCATAGCCTTTTGGGAGAGATTTCCAGATTTCCACCCGTCTTCCTGTAAAAAAAGTGCTTCCTGGTTTTCCTCCTGCAAGTCTTTGCTTTCAGTTTTGAACCTCTTGTTCTGGATTCTCCCAGCAGAGGAAATAGCTTCTCTGTAGCTAAGCTATCAACATCTCTTATCACTTTAATCAGCTAAATTAGATCATCCCTCAGCCTTATTAATTTAAGGAAATACAAACCAAGCTAATACAATCAGTCCTCATAATTTAACCCCTTGACCCCTGGCATTGAGTCTGGGGGAGGTGGTGCTATTGTCACTGGACTAGCATTCTGGAGATCCTGGGTTCAAATCCCACCACAGCAGATGGTGAAATTTGAATTCAATAAAAATCTGGAATCAAAAAGTCTAATGATTGTTGTAAAACTAATGCCCTTTAGAGAAGGAAATATGCTATCCTTACCTGGTCTGGCCTACATGTGACTCCAGAGCAATGTGGTTGACTCTTTAAAATGCTGTCTAAACAAGAACAATTAGGAATGGGCAATAAATGCCAGCCTAGCCAATGACTAAGCAAGAAGTTGATCTGGTGAATCCACTCTGACCTTTTTTAAGGTCAGTCTACCTTCTTGAGGTGTTGAAAACAGTACTCCTAATGGGGTCTGAACAAGACTCTGTACAATTGAAGCATATTTTCCTCATCTCTATATTCTCACCATCTTGCTATAAAGGCCAAAATTCCATTAGCTTTCTTGGTTCATTTTTGTACCTGCTGGTCATGTTTCTCTTATTGCATGAATATAAATTATTGAATGTTTTGCCCATTGACTGAGTGGGTGGAATTCTGACTTAACCCTGCTTCTCTGTTGCCATAGCAACAGAGTTTAGTGAATGTGATAAACACACCTACAGTTCAAGGTGTGGTTTGCTTTTTTAGGAGACAAATGACTAATTCTTCACAAGGTTGCCATGAAGACACAGCTTGGAACTCGCACTAGCAACTGTGAAATAACTTCGAAATGCCTCCAAAGCTATTGCCAGGTTGATTAATATCTCAAATAAAAGCCCAATAAATATCTGCCCATGTTGATTGAAGCATCAGAGTGTCATTGGTAGATACATTTGCCAGCAGTTGTAATGTAGTGCTCGCTAGATATGAGGTACAAGGCTAGCAATTGAGGGTGGCAACTTTGCAGTGTGCCACTTCAATGTTGCAAGTTGGTCCCAGGTGTCTTTTAGCCATGTGGCACTTTGGGGATCTAAATTTGTCTTGGGTGGTTTTGCAAGACGGGCAACAAGAAGATCAGCGGTTTGCTCTGCAGTCTGTTGTATCTTCTTTCCATTCAGCACCCCTTTGACTTCAGTCTACAAGCCTGGCCACACGCACTTAGAACTGCTGCAAGTCTCACACCCACATCCCCTAGCTTGAACACACTGTCAACCATTCATCCATGACACACACATCACCCAAAAACCATTGCGCCACATACATTTTCCTCTCCTTTGCAGGATAAAATGGTCCATAATCAGAGGCAGCAGAACCTAGCCAGAGCCAAACAAGCAGGAGGAAATGGTGGTTGCCATTTTGGAGAGGCTGTAATGAAGCTATTAATGTATATAATATTTTGGAAAATATTTTTTCTTTAAAAATAGAGGTTAGTCTGTGGGTATGTCTTAATTGGATTAAAGCCAGCTAGTCTGGGTGCTTTGATATGTAAGAGAGATAGTGTGCATTTGCACTTTTTTGAATAAAGCATTCAAGAATTGGGGTGAAAATTGACACCTTTCCAGCAGCTCCCAAGCAATATGTTTATATTACTAATAAAATTGGTATTATGAAAGGGGTTTCATTGTTAAAAGGTGAAGCTCAAAGAGCTTATTGATAAAATAAGAACTAACATTCAATGGGACTGGTAGGTATAACTTCAGTAGTTATCGGGTGCGCAGAGCAGAGGCAATGTGAGATCAAAAGGCAGCTTCAAGCCTCCAACTGGCTCCACAGTGAAAGGAACCTCATTTTGAATTTGTAAGGTGAAAATGCTTTGCCTGGTGTTTGGTTAAATCTATGGGTTGCTGTTGCCTTAATGGAGATTAGTTTGGGAATTTCTTAAAAGTTATGATAGTAGTAATTTGTAGCCATGTGTATATGCTTCAACCTGTGTAAATTAATAAAATGTCGCAATTAGTTTAATGTAAAGCCTCGAGAACTGATGGTCTGATTCCTGAATCTCAAACGTAACACTTAAAATTATAGGTTATGACAGTAATTTAAAGTTTCCCTCTGGGATTTTTAAATAACTCCGCTCTACCAACTGCATCAGTCATAACAGAGGCCATGATTAAGGTTGTGGCAAGTGGTGGGGCTTAAGTTATAGAGATAAGGCAGGGACTAGGCAGAATGCTCTTTCAGAGAGCCAGTGCAGACTCTGTGATTCTGTGGTTCTGTGATATGCCTCCTTCTTATAGCCACTTTCCCCTCATTCCACAATCTGTTCTGATGGTGTAAACATACAACACTCTTCCCTCCCCCCAGTCTGGCCCTTGTGCCTTTATTCTTTCAGTACACAAGAACTGCTACTTGGTCAAGCACTCGTGTGGAAGCATGAATTACAGGAGGAGCAAGAGACTGATGGAGAAGAAATACAATAGCTCAAGCTAACATTCACGGCCACCAGAGCTGATATAGGCATCACCTGTACTTTAGAGGGGAGGATCTGCACATGGTGAGTTATCGGGAATAATTGGGCAACAGCCAAGTCAGGCTGAAAGGATAGAGCAACTGTCAGCTCCCTAGGTCAGGGGCATGGTCTCAGATGAGTTCTGCTGTAGAGGACTAGGATGAGGACTTTGATGGGATGGCATACAGGAAAAAACTGATGGGCATGCACAGAGAAATGCTCCATGCATTGGTAGGCCTGCTAGAACACCTGATGTCATGCAGCACGGAGAAATACAACTTGGCACATAGTTTTGTGCAGAGCTTAAATCTTTTTCATTGTGATCTGGTGGTGACTTTTATCAGAACACTTGTGGACCAGACATGATGTTACATCTAATGGTCGATGTCTCAGCTTCCATTGCTGCAGTAGAATATCTGACTGAGGCAATGACATCTCAGCTTGATGTCATTTGGGCTCAGACAGTTGCCATTTTGGCTGCTCAAAGTGTCTTGCAGTGTCTCACAGCAGTCCAGCAATCTATGCTCCAGCAGGTTGTTAGGATTGCTGGGGTACCTCCCGAGGGTAGTGGCATGGGTCTATGCTGCACAAACCTGCTGTCCTCTCTCACAATGACAGCATTTGTGCACGTGGCACTGCTGCTCTGACAGGGTCCTTGCTGTTGCCTGTCAGCCAGCCAGCCCAGGCTACTGCCCCCCAACCTGAGATGGTGCAGTCTAAAGATGGGTCTTCTAGGGCCAGAGCGGTTCACAGTCACCCTGCAAGGGCATCTGCACTCTCTCCCAGTGAAAATTAGCAGCCTTCCACCAGTCATGCTGCAGCCACTGGCTTAGCACTGTGTTGGGGCACTAGGACAGGCAAAGGCACCCACAAGATAGGCACTGAGGGAATGCACAAGAGTGATTAGTTGACTTTTGAACTGAATGTTTTGGATGGTTTGTTGGATAAAGCTGGTATGGAACATTTCTTGGTGGCTTTACTTTCAGCATTGTGGCCAAGAGGACACTTTGATGGTCACAATCTTACCATCCCTCTGTTATGGACCAGGCAGCAGAACTGTTGCTTCAGCACCTCAATGGGCTTCTCTAGGATGTTTCATATGGCAGCCTGGCTCTCATTGTATGCATGTTGGCCGTGTATGATTCGGTCATGGAGCAAAATCATGAATGAAGTGTAAAGAGGATAGCTCTTGCTGCCCAGCAGCCACTGTTAGTATGAATTAACGGCACAAATCAAGGTTAATGGGTATGATCTTATAATCATTATGGAGACGTGGTTATAAGAAAGTCAAAATTGGGAACTAAATATTCAGGGGTGCGTGACTTTTTGAAAGGACAGGCAGAAAGGAAAGGGTGGTGGGGTACCTTTGTTAGTAAAAGATGGAATAAGTAAGTTAGCAAGAAATGATCTTGGATTGGAAGATGTAGAATCCGTATGGGTGGAGATGAGAAATAACAAGGGGAAGAAGACACTGGTCGGAGTAGTCTATCAGCCCCCTGATAGTAGCTATACTGTAGGACAAGGAATAAATCAGGAGGTAATGATGGTATGTAAAAAAGGCAGTACATTAATCATGAGTGACTTTAATTTTCATGTGGATTGAGAAAATCAAATTGGCAGAAGTAGCCATGAGCAAGAATTCATAGAGTGTATTTGGGACAGTTTCTTAGAACAATATGTTGTGAATCCAACCAGGGATCAGGCTATTTTGGATCTGGTAATGTGTAATGGGGCAGGTTTAATAAATATTCTCAGAGTAAAGGATCCCTAGGAAACAGTGACCATAATATGATAGAATTTAGGATTCAGTTTGAGAGTGAGAAACTTATGTCAGAAACAACTGTGCTAAACTTAAATAAGTGTAATTACAAAGGAATGAGGGAAGAGTTGGCTGGAGTGGACTAAGAAAGCAGTTTAGCAGGAAAGACAGTTGATGAACAATGGCAGATGTTTAAGAAAATAGTTTATGACTCTCAACAGAGATGTTTCCTAGTGAGGAAGAAGGGCTCAAGGAAGAGGATAAACCAGCCATGGTTAACCAAGGAAGTTAAGGGTAATATGAAATTGAAAGAAAAAACATACAATATGGCAAAGATTAGTGGTAAGCCAGAGGATTGGGAAAGTTTTAAAAAACCAACAAAAGATGACCAAAAAATAATGAGGGAGAAAATAAATTTTGAGGGTAAACTAGCAAGGAATATAAAAATGGACAGTAACAGCTTCTTTAAATATATAAAAAAGGAAGAGAGAGGCCAAAGTGAACATAGGCCCCTTAGAAAATGAGGCTGGGGAAATAATAATGAGGGACCAGGAAATGGCAGAGGAGTTGAATAAATACTTTGCTTCAGTCTTCACGGTGGGCGGGTGCTCGATGATCTCTGATGCATGCCTCCATTAATTAATGGGCCAGTTAAGGCCCTTGAGCCACTAATTGATGCCGATTTTTTTGGGACCCATGCGATTTTCAGATCGTCGCACGGGCGCAACAGGCAGACAAGTAGGCCACATTTTTATAAACTTCATCCATGGGTGGGATAAAAGGGGTGAGTGGGGTCACTAGTGGTCGTTGGTAGACATTTAATGTTTAAACTTACTGGCACTTGCCTGTGTGAGCAGGAATACTTCAAATCTCTTCACAGCTGCTTGGACAGGAATAACAGGCTTCAGGTCAGGACTCTGGAGTAAACATCATTTTTGGGGCCTTGTTGGTTTCAGGCAGCCTTCCCTTACCCTGGGAATGGGAGTTGTGCCGTCCATTGGAGGCGACTCCTCTGAGGTGGGAGGGAGGGCCAGACAGGGAGGAAGCAGGAGTTTATATTCAGCCTCCAGGGAAGCCACCTTTGAGAGGACAGGCACACGCACAAGGGGTGCAGGACCAACAGGAAGCACAAGGCAGAAGGGGCCACAGAAGACACCACTATCCTGCTGCTAGGGTTTACAGGGGGCGAAGCAGCTACCTCAATATGTCTTAGGTGCAGTGCTGAAGGAGGCTCTGTCTCTCAAGGGAGACAGTGACCTCCATCTGTCAGAAGATAGGCCCTGAGATCTGTGCCAACGGTGTCGGTGGGTGCCCCAGGATGCAGATTCTGCAAGTCTGTGCAAGGTACCCAGGCAGCTCCCATGACGCTTACATCCTGAGACACTCTCAGGTGCCGGGGCTCTTCAGTGCTCCAGCTCAGCTGGATGGATGGCTGCTGGGTGACAAGTGCTATCCCCTTAAAAGGTGGCTCATGACACCTCTCCACCACCAGGAACAAAGGCTGAGTAGCGGTACAATAGGAGCCATGCCTCCACAAGGTCTGTGGTGGAGAGAACCATCGGTCTTCTCAAGATGCACTTCCAAAGCCTGGACCACTCAGGGGATGCATTCCAATACCCCCCAGATCGTGTGTCGCTGATAGTGGTTGCATGCTGCACTCTCCACAATCTGGTGCTTGAAAGGGGGTCACAGCGGAGGAAGAAGATGTAGATGCAGTTGCTCTGGATGCAAATGATGAGTCCAGTAGTGAGTCCGAGGATGAGCGCGTACAGGGAAATGCTGAGGATAGATGCTGACACGGGCATACTCCAGGGAGGCAGGGACACCCGGGAGGCTTTAATCCAACAAACCTTCAGCTAGCCCAGCCACAGATTGACCTCCAACACATGCCAGGGCTGTAGACTCCATACTCGACAACGGAGAGCAACACCTACCTGGCTAGGAACATTAACTATCTGCCTTGTCAATAAAGCTCAATGGCAAACAAGTCACTCATAACATCATGGGTTTACCTTCACTTGCAGAAGCCAGGAAACATCCTGGGCCATGTTCACATATGAAGCATTTAATGAATTCACAAAATAAAACAGAAAAGAAACTTAATTCAAAGGTGTTCAGCATCACACTAAATTATAATCAACTAATAGCGGTGCAACAGAAAACCACCAGTGAGAAGCCCGTGGTGTGCCTAAGGTGCCTTAAGTTTACATTTTTGGGTGCTACGTCTAGGTGTTCCCCCCTCATGGCACCGGCATCTGAGACACCCTGCTCACTCTGCTACTATGTTGGCGTCGATGACCTTGGCAGCCGTCCTCTAGCCCATGGAGTCTTTGATGGCCCTGTCTGGGAAGGAGCGGCCGGTTCCACGGTTGGTATTGCCCCAGTCCCCGCAGCTCCATCAATCACTGGCAGAGGGGCAGTGGAGCTGCTGCCCTCATCCGGAGTGCCCTGAGAGGAGACCACAGACACGACAGGCAGCTCATGGTCAATGTGAGGTTGCTTCGGACCTCCCTGCTCACCATTGATGGATGGGCACCAAGCTGGGATACTGGGTGCCCAATCCATCTCCCACACTGGCACTGATCAGTTGAAGAGCCTCTCCATGAGAGTTGCCACCCTCTCCATGGAGGCAGCATGGCGCTCGACCATGAGGGTCATTACATTGCTGATGCTCCACATGGACTCCTCCAGCACAGAGACCATGCCATGCGTAGCCTCATGTATCTCCACCAGATCCTCCGCACACCCTGCTGGACTTCCAGTGTCTGCTGCCTCACGGATGACTTCAGAGGCCCATCATCAGCTGTCTACTGAGCAGGTGCCTGGTCCCCAGCAGTCCTCCACCTGCTGGCGCCATGGGCACTCTCTGTTTCCACCCACACCTCAAGCGAGCGTGAAGTACCCTCACCACTGTGCCCCAGGACACTAGCCAACAATCTAATTCCCACCAAGGTGCTAGTATCTACACTGGTGCCTGCCTGGCTGGGATGGTGTGGCACTGATGCTTCTAATTCTTCTAGGCCCTCAGGTGTTAGACGTGGCCCCTCTGCCTCCTCCTCCCAGCCCTGCTCTGGTGATGCTGAAAGGAAGAACAAGGACATTTGATTAGTTGAAGTGGAGACAATGTCAATGTGCCTGCCTGTACCCTGGATCAGTATGCACTCATCCTTCCGTAATCAGTGGTGAACCCATACTGGAAGCTTAAATCACTGAACATTCAACAGTGGAATGGCTGCTGGGACAGACATAGTGACCTCAGTGCACGGCACTCTTACCTCCCCCTGGCACCCCAGCCTCACCACCACTGGTGGACCTGGGCTCATGGCGCCTTTCCAGCTCCATCACCTCCTGCTCGTATCTGGTTATAATGGCCAACTGGGCCTGGCCTCTGCCAGTCCGCATCCGCTCTGCGGTGGTGTGTGTGGTCTTCTGAAAAGGAGAGAGGAGCATGGATTAGTCCACACTGTGCCTGGATTCCCATCGCATCCCTGCCACCCCCACCGGAGTGAAACATTGAAAGGCTCCAGTGAATCGTGACTCTGCAGCTGCCGCCCACTCACACCAAGAAGCCAGGGTTGACCCCCCCCGCCCCCTTGCCCACATGCTGCCTCCATCACATTTGGCACCACATGGTCTAACTTTGCAAAGCAAGGAGGCACAAGCACGTGGAATGCCAAGGGCAGCAGCTGGATTGGTACCCTGCCACCTGGAAGATCCCCTCCCAGCATGTCAGCAGCCTGATTTTGACATTTTTTGGAGTTCCAGAACTGCGCCTAGGTACCGCTCCTTGAGGTAGCCCCCAAATCAGTACTGTGGGTGTCAGTCTAGCTCATGCTGCGGGTGCAGAACCCAGCTCAGCATAACCCTCTCAAGGGGAACTAGGTATGGGCAATATCTGCTGGCCCACCCAGCGAGGGAAACATGCTGTCAATGATTCAATGCAGTAACCACACTCAGAGTTGGGGGTGTGGGGGGGCATGCTGGGGAGGGAAGCCTAACTGCTCTGTTTAGTGACCCATGCCAACATGGTACTCACTCTTGCCGAGCGCAAGAGGTCATTGAAATGCTTGCGGCACTGAACCCAGGTGAGTCACGTCGTGGGAACTCACTATCTCTGTCGCCTCCTCCCAGGCGCATTTGGTCATGTGGGGGGGGGGGGCTCCTCCTCCTCCTGTCCCTAGAAACGACGGTCTCACGCCGTGCTGCCACCTCTCGAGGAGGGCAGCAAGGCACTCGTCCAAAAATTGAGGGCACTGTGCCCCTCTGACCTGCCCTCCTGCCTGGCCTGCTAACCAGCAGCACTCTGGGGAGCCCTTCTGCTGGCCATAGTTCACAGCCTTTGCAAGGCTGCAGGAGCACTCTTTAAAAGGCTGCCGGGTTGCCTTTGGAACCGGCAATCATTGCACTCCCACCACCGCCAACCCACTCCCGCTGTCCTCGGAAGCCACGTTTCACACTGGGCGGGCCTTAATTGGCCTATCCACGTAAAATGGTGGTGCGGAGCTGATCACGGACAGCAATCGGCTCCGTGCCCTCCTGCGTCCGCTCCCGACTGGCCCGCCCAACGGGGAGAAAATTCTCTCCAGAGAGTTGGGATAAGGTGGGGGGGGCATTTTCGGGATGGCAGCCTGTAACTACAGGGATAGTGCCACAGGAATCAGTGCTGGGGCCTCAATTATTTATAATATATGTTAATGACTTAGATGAGGGAAATGAATGTACTATCATCAAGTTTTCAGATGACATAAAAATAGGTGGGAAGGCAAATGGTGAGGGTGACACAAGGAGTCTACAGAGGGATATAGACAGGTTAAGTGAGTGGGCAAAAACTTGGCAGATGGAATATAACATGGGAAAATGTGAGGTTATGCACTTTGGCAGGAGCTGAACATTATTTAAGTGGAGAAAGAAAGCTGCAGCACAAAGGGATTTGGGAGTCCTTGTGCATGAATCCCAAAAAGCTAACATACAAGTTCAGCAGGTAATCGGTAAGGCAAATGGAATGTTGGCCTTTAGTTCAAAGAGAATGGAGTATAAAAATAAGGAAGTCTTGCTAAAACTATTGGCACTAGTTAGACCACACCTAGAATACTGTGAACAGTTTTGGTCCCCTTATCTAAGGAGAGATGTACTGGCATTGGAGGAAGTCCAGAGAAGATTCACTAGGTTGATCTGAGGTATGGAGGGATTTTTTTATGAGGAGAGGTTGAGTTGGTTGGGCCTGTACTCATTGGAGCTTAGAAGAATGAGAAGCAGCGTTATTGAAACATATAAGATTCTTAGAGGGCTTGACAGGATAGATGCTGAGAGCTTCTTTTCCCTTGTGAGAGAATCTAGGACCAGAGGGCATAATCTCAGAGTAATGGGGCACCCATTTAAAACAGATGAGGGGAGGAATTTCTTCTCTTGGAGGGTAGTCAATCTGTGGAATTCTTTACCACAGAGGGGTGTAGAAGCTGGGTTGTTAAGTATATTCAAGGTTGAGATAGACAGATTTTTAATCAGTAAGGGAATCAAAAGTTATGGGGAAAAGGCAGGAAAGTGGAGTTGAGGATTATCAGATCAGCCATGATCTCATTGAATGGTGGAGCAGAATCGATGGGCCGAATGACCTACTTCATCTCCTACATCTTATGGTCTTATGGTCTTTCATGGTGGTTCAAATACTGAGGAAACAATGGCCTGGCACAGAATGAAAGCATCATGACTGCTGCCAGGATAGTGAGCATTCACTGCATGATGTGCAGAGTGTGGTTGTGCACCAGCTGCACTCTCAGTGAGTGGTAACCTTGGTGATTGTGGTACATCTCAGCATTTAGATGCAGTGTCTGCATGTGTGTGCAGCAGGTAGCACCCTGCAACGTGGGGAAGCCTGTTATCCTGGCAAAGCCATGTCCTTGCTCTAACTGCTTGCTCTACCTGCTTCTATGTGGTCAGAGCAAACACAATGAACTCCCCTCTCCTGGCAAAAAGAAAATCTTCCACTTCTCTGATGCAGCTATAGGCAGTGAACTGAGAATTGCTACAGATGTCATCTGCTCCGGCCTGATGCATAGATGTTCTGGGCCACATTCATAGCCCCTGGAAACACCATCCTTACCCTGCTCTGAGATTACAGGTCTGGTTGCAAGATGTGACAGAGTTCTGTCAGCACCTTCTTCCTAAAGTGCAGATGTTCCATACACTACTCTTGAGTTAGGTGGAGGTAAGAGAAGTGTTCTGCTGAGGACCTTCTTCTCCCTGTGGGAGCAGCTTGTCTTCTGTGCTGCCTCTGCTTCAACTCCCCCTCATTCTGCAACCCAAGAGGGATTGCAGTTAGAGCATTTATGATTGGGAGCGACTGGACCAGAACCTTTGATGTCACAACCAAGGTTTTCACCACATGCAGTACCATGCCCGGTCGACTTCATAAACTTGAACCAACTCTGGAAATCACCCAGCACTTCTACAAACTCAAACAGAACTAGTAGAAATTTATCAGTAACTAACTTACAAGGTGTTGATTATCCCTTTAAAAAGCGCAGGCAGGCTGGTCCCTCCTGTTGCTGACTGCATGTTCAGCTATATGTATTTAAGAGAGGGCATTAGCTGGAATGGCATGACCAAAAATGGCAAAAATCCCTGATGTTGTGATCTGCCCTCTGTATACTTCTGGCACACACTCCTAATGCCCTCACCAAATGGCAATGAGCGCGGGTCATGCTGCAACTATGCACATGTGACATAGATACCATTTTAGTACCAAAATGCCACCCATCACTCTGAAACTAAGGATGCTATACAGTCCAATTTTGCAGCCATTACTTGGTCATTTATCTCATTGCTGTTAGTGGGATCTTGTGGTTGTAAATTGGCTGTCATATTTGTCCATGGTACAACAGTGACTAAATTTCAAAAATACTTCACTGACGTTTTAGATATTGTGATTTTTTTATTTCATCTCTCTTTCTGTTTACATCAGTTAGACACAGATTTCAGCTGAATGTAGGTACAAACAACTTTTAATGCCACTGAAGTGACTATCAAGTTGACCATATACAAAAATCAAACTTACAGACAAAATTTGTAACCCAAATCTGAAGAAGATATTAAGAAAGAAACAAACTGACGGCTTTCCCTCTTCTCCAATATTTCTATTAAGCAGCACCACCATCTGGAATTCCCCTCCAAGCCACTCACCATCCTGACTTGGAAATATATTGCTGTTCCTTCACTGTCACTGGGTCAAAATCCTTGAACTCCCTCCCTAACAGCACTGTGGGTGTACCTACATCACATGGACTGCAGCAGTTCAAGAAGGCAGCTCACCACCACCTTCAAGGGCAATTAGGGATGGGCAATAAATGCTGGCCTGGACAGCGACGCCCACATCCATTGATTGAATAAAAAAAGCACTTATTAATATTAAAGAGTTCCTGATAATGCATCATAGCTAAATGCAGTACTTTTATACAAACCAACAGCCAAATCCCAACTTGAATCATGTCCTTCAAGGATTTTTCTCCTTTATATGACCTCTGCTGTTCTCTATCAGACACAGACTGGTGCATATGAATGAAAGAGGGTTAACTGCCAAAATTACTGACAACGTATTATAAAATAAACAAGCAATGTAAAATTGAAATGCAAAGTGTTACACATGACAATGTTCTGCAATAGTCACTATTTTCCTAAGGTCTGCAGGTATACACTGCTACATATTAATGAAAGAGGTTCAACCACCACAATCACTGAGAACATATTGTAAAATAAACAAGTAATGTAAAATTGAAATACAAAGTTCCACTTGTTACAGATGACAATGTTCAGTCATTAGTTTCCCAAGGTCTATAGATATGGCCTGATCCCTGCTGATCATCCTAGCATATCTCCTTTCACCTTGTACCACCTCAAGCATGAAATATTCTATCTGAGGCACTTTCAGTACAAACCTGTAGTGCATAAAAAAAATGTACTTCCAAAAATATTGAAAATGTCTGATTGTAAACAGCGAAATGATAAAAACTGCTGCAAGCCTTCCAAACAAAAGCTTACAAAGGCTGCTTTAAAAAAACCTTTTAATCCACTCCTTTAAGATTTCCATCGTAAATGGGCACAAAATGAAAAGTGATGAAACCTGGTAAGTCCTGCGCAATTTGCCAATTATTCGGTTAAACATTTTTTGCCTCAAGTCTATCATTTGTAATCTATAAAACAATAACATTTTATCTCTCCTGTACCTTGTTTTTATATTTGTTTCAGTACACTGTGCTACCTGTGCAAAAATCTCTCAGGAACAACCGGGGGGAGAATGTCTGCACAGCGTCTACCTAACGTAACTTCTGTGGTAGATAATTTATGCCATTTCTCTAAGGTTTCTGTGGATCTTCCTCCATTTCCTCCTACTAGCCTCCCCTATGCAAATAATTAGGAAATCTCTTGCCTTACTCTCTTCATTACTTCATTAATATGTGTAGTTGCTGACATGCTATCAAAGAAACACAAAGGGATTAAAATTCATTTGTTGGCTATGTTCAGTATATGTCTGAATAAATTTTCATTGGGCAGGTTTTGGGCAGACTGCGAGTCCGCCAAACTGTCAACGGCCTATTAAGGCCATTAAAAACGAATTAACATGATTGATGGATCTGCCCGTCCAACCTTAAGGTTGGTGAGCAGGCCAGGAGCCCAGGCGGGCTTTGGAAAAAGCATGAAACCTCATCCACGGGCGGGACAAAGTTTCATGAGGGTATTTAAATTTTTATTAAATGTTTAAATAAAAGTTATGGACATGTGCCAACTCATGTGACAGTGTCACATGAGAGGACATGGCAGGAAAATTTTTTAATCACCTTTATTGAAAGTTTTAAATTGGAGCCGATCTCCCTGAGGCAGCACTTTGCCTGAGGGAGATCTGTGCGCTTTTTCGCACACATGCGCAAAAGAGCGCACTCCCAGCTGAGGGAATCCACCCACCCCCCCACCCCCCCCACCCCCCCCACCCCACCTGCACGGGGAGCACATAGCACTTAATTGGCCCGCCCACCCAAAACAGGGGCACCAATCGGAAACCTGCTGGACCGTGCCCGCTCCCACATTTCCCCCCCCAACGTAGGGAGAATGTTGCCCATTAAATTCCTGTGTGCACTACTTTAACAATCAAGTAATTTATTTTAAATGTGCTAATGACTTTATTAAAACAGCATCAACTGTAATTACAATTGACCGCATTGACCTGTTCACTAAAAATAATGAAGGAGGAATTTCCACCTTAAATCATCTTTTTTGAAAGATCAGTACATACTAAGAAAAACCTATTAGTGGCAGGATAAGTTCTCTGGCAACAATAGTGCAATCCAGCTATGTACTATCTATTTCTTCAAATAAAATAGAATAATAAGCCTCCAAATAATCTACCATGACCAAGCTTTTATTTGTAACAATCAAAAGATTCTTGTTCAAAAACAAAAATAAATGGAAACACTCAGCAGGTCTGGCAGCATCTGCGGAGAGGAACACAGTTAACATTTCAAGTCCGAATGACCCTTTAACAGAACTAAGTAAAAATAAAAGAGAGGTGAAATATAAGCTGGTTTAAGGAGGGTGGGACAAGTAGAGCTGGATAGAGGGCCAGTGATAGGTGGAGATTACCAAAAGATGTCACAGACAAAAGGACAAAGGGGTGTTGAAGGTGGTGATATTATCTAAGCAATGTGCTATTTAAGGGTAGAAAGCAGGACAAGCAAGGTACAGATAGCCCTAATGGGGGTGGGGCAGGGTGAAGGAATTGAAAAAGGCTAAAAAGTAGAGATAAAACAATGGATGGAAATATATTTAAAAATAATGGAAAAAGGTGGGAAAAGAAAAATCTGTATAAATTATTGGGAAAAAAAGGGGGGGCGTCGGAAAGGAGGTGGGGATGGAGGAGAGAGTTCATGATCTAAAATTGTTGAACTCAATATTCAGTCCGGAAGGCTGTAAAGTGCTTAATTGGAAGATGAGGTGCTATTCCTCCAGTTTGCGTTGAGCTTCACTGGAACAATGCAGCAGGCCAAGGACGGACATGTGGGCATGAGAGCAGGGTGGAGTGTTGAAATAGCAAGTGACAGGGAGATCTGGGTAATGCTTGCAGACAGACCAAAGGTGTTCTGCAAAGCAATCAACCAGTCTGCGTTTGGTCTCTCCAATGTAGAGGAAACCGCTTTGGGAGCAACACCTCTTTGTCCATTTATCTGTGACATCTTTTGGTTATCTCCACCTATCACTGGCCCTCTATCCAGCTCTACTTGTCCCACCCTCCTTAAACCAGCTTATATTTCACCTCTCTTCTATTTTTACTTAGTTCTGTTGAAGGGTCATTCGGACTCGAAACATTAACTGTGTTCCTCTCCGCAGATGCTATCTGATCTGCTGAGTTTTTCCAGGTATTTTTGTTTTTGTTTTGGATTTCCAGCATCCGCAGTTTTTTGCTTTTATCAAAGGATTCTTGTTATTTGAGCCAACATACATTGTACATAGAGAGGTGTTATTGACACAGTATTGAATCTGTCAGCTTATCAGTCCCTAAAGGCAAGCAGAGGCCAGTGACACTTGTTAAACTAACAGCACCATCATCATATTAAATTGAATTTCGAAAGCATAATTTTAAAAATCTATTTGAAAATTAAGTACCCAATTTTAAAAGGAAGAGGAACTTATAGTTCTCAGGTAGAATTGGCATGAGATCAATCTCGCAAGTAACTCAACAAGTATCACCATCAAAATATAAAAAATGTCACTTCCTGACATAAAATATTTTGCTTCACTTCATAAGATCACAAGATAGATTCAGATGAAAAATGCCCTTTGGTCCATTTGGTCACATCCACCTAGAACACCAAGCTCATCGGTTTCCTATTGTAGCATCTGTTTCTTAAATAAACCTTGACTTCAACCATCCTTTGGATAATCCATTGGAACTTTTGATCACTTTTGATCGGTATAAAATGCATTCCATGATAACTGTCAACACACTCTCCACAACCTTGAAATAGTGCCCTCTTTTCCTGCTGCACTGCTGTTTCAGAAAGTATTAGGCCAGACTTATGTACTATATTCTATTAAGAATCTGATATGTCTCCATAAATGACATGAAAATACATTTTATTATTATGCCTGAAGTGTGGTTCTATAATGGGAAGTCAATCTGCAATGTTGGATTATCTTTTCAGGCAGCATGATGAAAAGCTAGTCCATTTTGTCTAAAATGATTCCTATTATTATAAGATAATTCCTAATGATTCCTATTAATATAACATGAAAATAATTGCTTGAGAGTACACTCGCATGTAAATATAAATACACAAAACAAACCTTACTTCTACATCATCCCATGAGTAACAGAATTTTGCAGTTCATTCTAAAATGCAATCATTTGCATGTTTTCATTACATTTGATTTTTTGGCATTGCTTTCATAGGTTGAAGTGCTTTGAACTACAGAAGCTATGGGGGTCATTTTCAACTTTGCTTCCAAGGGGTAACTTGTTGGAGCTGATTGCATTCCTGAGGTGGAATCTTCCCAATTTTTATTCCCTCCACCAGATTTTCAACCAGGGATGTGAGTTTGAACATGACCAATTTGGAAAATAAGTTACTTGAGAAATGCATTTAATTCATTGAGATGGGCCACTAGTGCAGGCAGCTCAATAGATAAACTGGGTTGGTTGATTTCCTGCTGACCAATCAAAGCTTTCACTTGAAGGTTAACATATTTCATTTTCCAGTTGTTTCTGCCGACTGGTGTGCGGACAAGCCCAAAGAGCTGCTCAAAAATACCAAGGCACTGCGTGTTCATATGAATGGTGCCAGCCACTGCTATGGCAACTAACCCATGTGGAGAAGTTACACATCTCATGCCATTCTTGCTGATGTTGGGATTGAAGAGCAGTTGTTCATCCTTCACCAGAGACAGCAAGCGCAGACTGACCATTGCTGAACTCTGATATTGCTCTATTATGTCTTCCTGGACAGAATAAGCAAAGTGAAGTATTGCATCATCCCAAAAGTGCTGTGGACCCCACTCTTCTGGTTGTCGGCCGAATGAAGGATTTTGGGAATTCAGAAGAATAAAGAACCATTTGCAGAACTCCTCTCCTATTATTTGGCAGTCAAAGTCTCCCTCTGCCTGAGATGGCGCCTTGTACTGGAATGTTTTAAGGAACAAGAATAAAGTCAGATCATTAGAAAAACCTACAAAATAACAGCAACAATAAATATATTTAAAGCAAAAAATATGCATTGGGTAGGGAATGGAAGAAGGACATTGCACCCCTGTCCTTTCTTCTTTCTGGGAACTAATAGTTGCAATTTTCACCAATGACTGTGTCATGACTACAGAGGAAATTTAGCTACTGCTTGAGTGGATCTAAGATCTGAAAATAAAAACTAGCGTGGTCTTTAGACCACTAGAGAATGCAAATGCAGCCTTCTACCATAGCTCCCCAGGGAACATGAATGTCTTCTCGACACTAAATTGAAAATGATGGGATAATACCCAGATCGTTAGAAAGGCAAAGAGCATAACACACCACCAGACCGGAGCTTGGAATGCTCATATCCTCTATATTACCGCCGAGCTGTACTTAGACCATTGCTCAGGTTTCAAAATCAGACATCCTCCTTTATCAGGAATAGGAGTTCCGACTCCTAAATTAGTTTGCAGTAGTACCTAAGAAAGATGCCAGTTTTATGCAGAAGAATACACAGAGGGAAAATAAGAACATAGAAACAAGAATAGGCCATTCAGCCACTTGAGCCTCATCCACCATTCAGTTAGATTATCTCTGATCCCCTTGCATGAATCTTATTAATCCCAGTTTTGAAATTTCCAATTCAACCGGCTTCAACAGCTTTTTTGTTGGAAAGAGTTTCAGATCTCCACAGTACTGTGTACTTTCTGACATTCCCCCTGAAAGGCTGAGCTCTAGTTTTAAGGTTATGCCCCTTTGTTCTGGACTCCCCAGAAAAAACTGAAAATGGCCTGGACCAAATGCAACAAAAAGCAGAAACTTCTGGAAACGTACAGCAAGATTAGTCAACATCTATACAAAGAACAGAAAAGTTGCTTTTTTGGGGTGTGAACCTTCCTCTAAAGCAGGAGTCATGGAGAGGTGGCTACATAATTTTTCTACTTTATCCATGTGCTGCCAGCATTTTCTGTTTTAATTTCAGATTTCCAGTTTCTGCAGTATCTCGCTAGACCAGAATAAATATTTCCTATGGGAGCCGGGATTTTCTGGCCCCATCGCGGGTGGGACCCGCTGCAGGCGAGGTGGCCCCCCAGCCAGAAGCCCATTGACTTGCGGCGGGACCGGAAGACCCCGAGGATGTGGAGGGGAGAGGGGGGCGGCGGTGTGGGCGGGGGCAGAAAATCCCACCCTGGATGTATTTTGGTGCACTTACTTTTTAAAACTGGCATTAGATGGCATACATGTCTGATTTTATGGTAATAATTTGGAAAGCTGTGACCCATGCCTTTGATATAGAAGGCACTGATGAAAAAGCGGCCTTTAGTTTTAGTAAACCACAACTTTAGATAATTGGGTCACCTCTCAAATCAAATTATTTATCAATTCTGAACCAAGAGATAGGAAAGTAAATAATTAAGAATGCGAATAAGCCATTTGACCCAACAAGGCTTGTCTGCCATTTTATTAGTCACAGCAGCTCTATCATTTTATCCCAAAACCTTTTCCAGATCCCTTAGCAGTTACTTTCCAAGGAAGTAGCTATCTTCTTTTAAAAAACTTCAACTGATTTTTAATCTATTTCTATCTTGAATAATAGATTTTACACTCACAATCCTTTGTGCAATTTAATTTTCCTGGATAGCATATTGTGTCTATTTTTGATTAGTACTGTTACAGGGCACAATGGAAGAATTACTTTCTTCTGATAAATATGAACATATACAAATATAGGCACCTTGAGGAAACTGATAATGCAGTGGTTAGGACACAAAATCTCTGAGGTGCTAAACATTTTTTGATGTAACATTAATTACCTGTGTAACATTCAAATGTATATTCATTTGCATTTCCAGTTGCCTCTTTCTCTCATCCAGCACTTGTTCTGTTATTTGCTCTTGCACTCGTCTCTTAATTTGCTCCTCGGCTTGCCTTATTTTCTGTTCTTCTGCTTGTCTTGCCTGCTCCTCCTCTCGTTTCCTTGCCTGCTCCTCCAGTTGTCTTCTCAACTGATCCTGTACTTGTCTTGCCTGCTCCAATTCTATCCCTGCCACCTTGACTTCTTGTGCCATGGCTTTTATCTTTGCATTTGCAATTTCCTGCTTTACATTTTGCTCCAATTTATGTTTTGTTCGATCTATTAGCTCTTTTCTGTTCCATTCTTTCTGTGTCCAGTAGAACAAAGCCTCGCCAATAAGTTGCTGTTTGTCTGCTGAAACTTTAATTACAACGTCATGTCTGATTAAGTACTTCAATATTGCCTCTCGCACAATCTTCCGCCGTTTTAGTAGTTCTTCAGCACTTTGGCTATAGTTTAGAATGACACCGATGGCTTCTACAAGGAAATGTTAAAAAAATTCATTTTTATATATAACTATAGAATAATAGAATGGTTAGGGTACAGAAAGAGGGCATTCAGCCCATCATGTCTATGATGCCTCCCTGCAAGAGCATCTTAGCCAGTCCCACTTTCCTGTCCTTTCCCCGTAGCCCTGATTTCTAATTTTCTCAGGTGCTTACCCAATTCTAATTTGAAAGGTATGATTGAATCTGCCTCCATCACTCCCTTAGGCAATACATTCCAGGTCCTAACCACTTGCTGCATAAAAAGTTTTCTTCATGTCGGTGTTGGCTCTTTTGCCATTCATTTTAAATTGGTGTCCTTTGGTTCTTGACCTTTCTGCCAGAGTACAGTTTTCTCTATCTATTCTGTCCAGATCTCATGATTTTGAACACCACTGTCAAACCTCCTCTCAACCTTCTCTTCTCTAAGGGAAACAAGAACAACTTCTCCAATCTATCCACATGACTGAAATCCCTCATTTCTGGCACCATTCACATAAATCTGCACCTCTCTAAAGCCTTCACAACCTTCCTAAAGTGTGGTACCCAGTATTGAACACATTATTCCAGCTGAAGCAGAACCAGTATTTTATAAAGATACATCCTAACCTCTTTGCTTTTCTACTCTATGCCCTTATTTATAAAGTTCAGGATCCTGCATGTCATTTTAACCACTTTCTCGATTTGCTGAGCCATCTTCAATAATTTGTGCACATATGTCCCAGGTCCCTCAACTCCTGAACACTTTAGAATTGTACTTTTTATTTTATGTTGTCTCTTGTCATTCTTTCTGCCAAAATCTATCGCCTAACATTTCTTGGCATTAATTTTCACCTATCACATGTCCACCAATTCATCTATGCCCCCTTTGAGTCTATCACTCTCCTTCTCCCAGTACACAATAATTTCAAGTTTCTGTCATCTGAAAATTTTGAAATTGTGCTCTGTACACTCTAGTCTAAGTCATTAATATATATCAAGAAAAACCGTGGGCCAGGCTCCGATCTCTGGAGAACCCCGCATTATTCTTTCCTGTGGTCCAAAAAAACATTCACCGCTATTCTGTTTCTTGATGCTCAGCCAACTTTGTATTCATGTTGTCATCATCCCTTTTATTCCATGAGATTGAACTTTGTTGGCTGTCTATTATGACTCATTATCAAATGCCTTTTGAAAGTCCATGTACACCACATCTACTACATTACCTTCATTGCCCTCTGTTACCTCATCAAAAAACTCAAACAAGTTATTTGCACAATTATACACAATTTGCCTTTAACAAATCCATGCTGGCTTTTCTTAATTACCCCACACTTATCCAAGTGGCTATTAATTTTGTCCTGAACTATTGTTTCTAAAAGCTTTCCCACTAATGAGGTTACACTGATTGGCCTATAGTTACTGTGTTTATCCTTACATACCTGTTTGAATTGTTGTGTAACATTTGCAATTCACTAGTCTTCTGGGACTACCCCAGTATCTAAAGAGTATTGGAAAATATAGTTACTGTTTCTGCAATTTCTACCCTTATTTGCCTCCGTATCCTTGGATGCATCCCATTCAGTCCTGGTGACTTTTCAACTTTAAATACAAACAACCTTTCCAATACTGTTATCAATTTTCAGCCTTTGTAGTATCTCCCCAAAGTGTCTTTCACTATGACTTTGACAGCATCTTCTTCCTTGGTAAATACAGATGCAAAGTATTCATTCACTACCCCAGCCTCCATGTATAGATTCCCTTTTTGGTCCCTGGTCAACCCCACCACCTCCCTCTCCCCTTTTATCACCTTTTTACTATTTACAAGCGTATTGGTGACTTTTGGTTCTCATTTATGTTAATTTCTTCTCATACTCTCTCTTTGCCTCTCATTTCCTTTTACACTTCTCACACTGAACTTTCTATATTTAACTTGGTTCTCACTTGTATTATCAACATGCACCTGTCATATACACCCGCTTCCTGCTTCACCTTAATCGCTATCCCTTTCACCATGCAGAGAGAAGCATAAGCAATGGGAGCAGACCATTCAACATCACTTTCTTATCTACTCACAATATCCTAAAATTCCTTGCGACCAAAACTCTGTCAATCTCAGCTTTAAATATATTCAACAAAGGAACATCCACAACCCTCTGGGATAGAGGATTCCAAACTTTAACAACCCTTTGAGTGAAGCTCTGGTGTTGTTTGTTCTACTTTTACCCATTATGGGAAAACACTTGACTGTACCCAAAGTATTGACTCTTTAAAGGCAGCTGATTGTTCCATTAAAGTTTGGCCTGCCAGTCTTTGATTCCCATTTATCTGGGGTTAGATCTGTTCTCACCCCACTGAAGTTGGCCATCCTCCAATTACGTATTTTTACTCTAGGTTGTTCCATGCTCTTCCCCTTAGCTAACTGAAACCTTATGATAGATGTCATGGCAGAGCATTCAGATAAATTCAAGGCCATCAGGCAAAGTCAACATGGTTTTGTGAAAGGGCAATCATGTTTAACCAAATTATTGGAGTTCTTTGAGGGAGTAATTTTTTAAAATTTGTTCATCGAGTATGGGTGTTGCTGGCTAAGCATTTACTGTCGATCCGTAATTGCCCTTGAGAAGGTGGTGGTGAACTGCTTTCTTGAACCGCTGCAGTCCATGTGGTGTAGGTACACCCACAGTGTTGTGGTTAAGGGGAAACTAGTGGATGTTGTAATGATAATGAAGGAAAAAACCCCAAATTGTGTCAGAAAATATTGGACTTTAAAAATAAGACCTGAGTTTTTAAAAATGCACATGAGCCACTGGCTGGAATGCTGCAGGGTGGCTCCCTAAGAAGTAATGGAACCCCACCATGTTGCCAGACAAGGTACTTGGAAAGACATCCAGAAAGTAATTGCTCCCTCTGGTTGAGACAATGGGACATAATGGGAGATGAGTACCATCTCATCAAGAAATCCTGTGAGCAATGCCCAGACAGATTTGTGAATTCACTTCCCACTTGGAATACACAGGAGTTAAAAGTGAGCTGGAAAGCTGTCCCGGTGTCATCTATTGGTGGTTGTTCTGAGAAAGCAAGTGCTGGAAGTTTGATTCAGAAGTAACAGCTACGCACAGTACCCCTTCAATTCACCACTTTGCAGGTGTCGTGATCTCCCTCTTTACCGAAGTCAACTCTACTGTAACCTCGAAACCAACTGCAAATATGGGCAGGAAGCCAGTTCATCCCTCACAACCCAGGGCATAAAAATTTGGGGGTGTCTCAGCCAGACAGTGACAAATTGAGGGGTGTCACCTGGATCAACAACTTTAGGGAACCTCGTCGGGGGAAGGGTTGTAACAATGCACTGTACTTGGATTTTCGGAAGGCATTTGGTAAGGTGCCACATCAGAAGTTATTGCGGAAAATAAAAGATGGTGTCAGGGGTAACATATTGGCATGGATAGAAAATTGGCTAGCTAACAGGAAGCAGAGGGAAGGCATAATTGCGTATTTTTCTGGTTGGCAGGATGTGGCGAGTGCTGTACCACAGGGATCAGTGCTTGAACCTCAACTCTTTACAATTTATAGAAATGACTTGTGGAAGAGACCGAAGGTATGGTAGCTAAATTTGCTGATAACATAAAGATAGATAGGAAAGTGAGCTGTGAAGAGGACATAAGGAGGCTCCAAAGGGACATTGATAAGGTGAATGGGCAAAGGTCTGGCAAATGGAGTATAATGTGGGCAAATGTGAAATTGTCTATTTTGGCAGGAAGCATAAAAGAGCTTATTATCTAAATGGTGAGAGATTGCAGAGCTGTGGGATTCAGAGGGATCTGGGTGTTCATGTGCATGAATCACAAAAGGTCAGTATGCAGACACAGCAAGTAATTAGGAAATCTAATAGAACGCTTTTGTTTATTGCGAAGAAATTGAATATAAAAGTAGGGAGGTTATGCTTCAGTCGTACAAGAAACTGAATGAGACCACATCTGGAGTGCGGTGTACAGCATTGGTTTCCTTATTTAAGTAAGGATGTAACTGCATTACAAGCAGTTCAGAGAAAGTTTGCTAGACTAATAGCAAGAATAAACAGGTTGTCTTATGATGGACAGGCCAGGCTTATATTCAGTGGAGTTTAGAATAGTAAGAGGTGATGATTGAAACCTTTAAGGTCCGGAGGGGTTTTGACAGGGTGCTTATGGAGAGGATGTTTTCTCTTGTGTGAGAATCTAGAACCAGGGGTTACTGTTTAAAACTATGTGGTCATCTATTTAAGATAGAGATAAGATTTTCTTTCTCTCAGAGGGTAGTAGGTTTTTGGAACTGTCTTCCTCAAAAGGCAGTGGAAGCAGAGTCTTTGAATATTTTTAAGGCAGAGGTAGATGGATTCTTGATAAACAAGGGGGTGAAAGGTTATCGTGAGTAGGCGGGAGGTCACAATCAGATCAGCCATGATCTTATTGAATGGCGGAGGAGGCTCAAGGGGCCCCTAATTCGTATGTTGTATTTCTTAAATAGTAAGAGATTAGGAATTATAGATGTACAAAGGGATCTGGGTATCCTCGTTGATAAGTCACTGAATGCTAACATGCAGCTGCAGCAAGTAATTAGGAAGACTAATGGTATGTTAGCCTTTATTGCAAGTGGATTTGAATACAGGAGAAGCGAAGTCTTGCTTCAATTATATAGAACCTGGGTTAGACCACACCTGGAGTAGTGTGTGCAGTTTTGGTCCGCTTACCTTAGGAAGAATTTTATTGTCATAGAGGGAGTGCAACAAAAGTTCACTGGACTTGTTCCTAGGATGGCAGGAATTTCCTTTGAAGAGAGATTGGGGAAACTGGTCCTGTATTCTCTAGTGTTTCAAAGCATGAGAGGTGATCTCACTGAAGCCTGGTGGGGAGTCTAAAATGAGGGGGTAGTCACTTAGGACTGAGATGAGGAGAATTTTCTTTTTACTCAAGAGGGCTGTGGAAGCTTAGTCATTGAGTATATTTAAAGTAGAAATTGACAGATTTCTAAATACCAATGACGTAAAGGGATGTGGGAATAGTGTGGGTAAAAGGCATTGAAGTGGATGATCAGACATGATTGTACTGAATGGCAGAGCAGGCTTGACAGGCTGAATGGCCTACTCTTGTTCCTACATTCCTACAATATATACGACCTACCCTTGCTCCTAATTTGTATGTTCGATGCTAAATAATAAGAAAAAAATGTTAAAAAATTTGGCTTGCTAACCTAATGGCTGAACTGTTTCGGCAAATGCCAACAATAACTGCTATCCTTTCAGTTAAAATAAAATAAGGCTGAAAATTCTTGGCACCTCCAGTGAACCCTCATCATAATTCAGTGCCATAAAGGTGCCTAGAACTCCTAGAAAATAGACTGGGTGCTAGATACGCAGAGTCTCTTCCCAATCTTTACAAAGCCAGTGGTCAGGGTGGGAAAGGCCAGAGGTGGGGCCAGGTGTGAAAGTTTCCTAAATTTGGCATCCCTGTAACTTCTGGCTTTCAGATTTAGGATAACACTTAACCCAACCAACCACCCCCCCCCCCCCCCCCCCCCCCCCCCCCCCGCAACCCCGGCAACCCACCTACCCCTGCCACAAATCTCTTGGTCAGTGTGTTTTGTTCAGTTCCAGGGATGGGGAACTCGTTGGTTGTGGTGCATTCTTTCAGAATTTGATGGAGGTTGGTAGCATTCGCTGGATATTTTAGCTCAATTACCCCACGGTGCAATTTCAGGATGTGTGTTTTTGTTAAGCCTATAGTTTTAAATAATTTGTGGCTGAAAGAACCTGATGTTCTTTCCACTTCACAGCCTTCCCAATCACAGGCTGGGTGAGGTTCTTGCAACTGTATTTTGGTATATTCGCTTTCCTTTAGTCTGCTTCTGAAGTCATGTTGTTAACCAAGGTGAGCAGTCTGTGGTAACAACATACCTCCTCTCCTCCATTTTCTGCTTGGCTCTGCAGGTTGATTTGCATTTGATGTTGCCATACTTCTTAAAACCTTATCTAATTATATATAGTCTGACATGTACTTCCTACAACAATTTCTTGCATGTATTATTTTGAAATACTGGATAAATTTAATGTTAATGCCTATTCTCCCAATGCATGCCTATACAGGTCTATACAAGACATTAGTTGCTATTCTGGTAATTGTATGTGGAGTACTGCACCCTGGAATGTAGGAATCTCACTTGTTTCTTCAGTCATTACTGCACTGAAACACTGACACACAAACATATACAAATTATCTTACATAAAAATAGAAAATGCCTGGAAATACTCAGCAACTCTGTCAGCACACTTCTTCTGAACTTAATAATCACCAGCACAACCTAATTCTGTTCTGTATTCTAAAACATGTAAAAAAGGAAAAAAAGCTGCGACGTCTAAGTTTTTATATTAACTGTGTTTGCCTGACAAGGGGAAAGGGCTAAAAATACATCCTAAAATAAAATAATCCTAGTTCCAGCTACTTATCTCATGATATCTGCTGAATGTTCACAATTATGGTCACTAGATGAGACATGATTTAAGTACAGTTTTAATGATACCCAAGGTTGGGAATTCTGAAAAAACACCTAAACAACCTTCATGCATTTAAAAATACCATGGACATTTGGACAGCATAATGTGGATCGTTTAATACTTGTGAAACTATCTCCAGTAGGAGCCATTGCCTTCAAGAAAGAAAATTGAAAAAGAAGTCTATTGAAAATAGGCCCATTATAACCTGCTTCTTGAAAATGTGTTTTGGTATGTTAAAATTTGTACTTTTCTAACATACAAATGTTAATGAATTTCTTTGGAACCACTGGTTCAAAACAAACCTTTTATTTCTTTTTATTAATGCTATTGAGATGCTACCAAATAAAAGTGTATTAAGATTGTTTTCACTAATATACAATGTAATGTAGCACAATTTAGTATCTTTACACAAAAAATGCATTCAAAAGTTTATGTATTATGATTGTGAAAAATTGTTCTGCTGAATAGTCTGAAGAGAAAAAGTTGCCTGTATTGATTCAGAATATTGGTTTAAATGTTTATGAAAAATCTGGTCTGTTTATCATCCAGTTAGTTACAAACAGAAATCAGGTACAACTATGTATTTTCTACAGGCACATCCTGGCAACTTGATACATGATTAACTGCCTGTTTGTGCCTACCTTCTTTAGTCCATATGTTCGTCAACTTGGTGGCTATGGTGTCCTTCAGTGCTAACAAATCACTGCAGCTTAAGGATTGTAGGGTTTCAGTGCACCCTAATTTTTGCATTGCAGAAAAATGAGACATTTCTTTTCCCTGTTTAAGTCTCTTGAGTTTAGTAAAATGTTTAATCTTAACAATACTGGAAGAAAATAAATCACTGATTTCTTTTAAAGAGCACAAGTAGCTCAAATATTTTGTAATGCTTTCCAATTAATGAGAAGAGCTTCAAACTATTGAGTCTGCGTGCTCACAAAATGAGGTCTGGGTAAAGTGAAACTTAAATTAAGCAAATGAATTGCATAATGGGAAATCGAAACTCAAGACCAGCTGACATGAACAGGATGTATCTGACACAAGAACACAGGATTAAACTGAATAAATAATTCCTTTCACTTCTCCCAAACTAACAACTTTTGAAACACTGATAATAACTTTGAACAAATCTGAGGCTAGTGTTCCCTCCTCCCACATTTATTTTATTTTAATTTTGCTTTTAAAAAGTACACAAAGTTTCAGCTTTAGAGCAGAAAGGGCAGCAGCAAGTAAGAGAGCAGGAGCAGCAGAGGATGTTTTTATGCTAGCATATCTTTAGGGAGAGCTTTCAACCTCATTTTTGCATCTATGCACTTTATACAGTTATGGTCCTCAGGCAGACAGTTTTGAATATAAACAACAGCTGTTTAACGCCTTGGCTTTATTCTGCTAAAGTCTTGAGCAATTATACTACAACAACTCCAAGTAACAATGTGAAAAGAAAACTCCAGGGAATTAGATTTGTTTCCAGCAAAACAAATCTATCAGTTACAGTTCAAAGACTGACTGGGAGACCAGTTTATTTCTATTTGTTGAAAAATGATACAGTAACTGCAAATCAAATACACACAAAATGCATTTCACAGAACTTGGGTCTATTTATAATATATTCACGATATGTTTTCTCAATATTAACACTTGTCAACAATCAAGTATCAAAGGCTGGATTGATAATTAACAGAAAATATATAACAAGCATAGCTTTGTCCAACTAAAATGTTGAAATTTGCAATTAATAAGAAACCAAATCTGTCTGTATAACTGGTACCAAATACATCATTGACTTCCACAGCTGCTCTTACTTTAAGTGGAGTGTTAACACAAAAGAATTTCACATTCAATTTCCAGCTGTTTTTAGCAGTAGATGTAAAATTAAAGTTGAGTACTCTGAAGTGTGAACACTTTACAGACGTCTGCCCACATCATTCATGATGTACACCAGTGCAGCCTCAACATGTTAGACATCAAAATTATAATGGTAATATTGGATAGGGTTACCATATTTAAGCACAGCAGGCACTTTACAGATCAGCTATGATCTAATCAAATGGTGGATGGGCTGAATGGCCTACTCTGTTTCTATATTGAAAAGACTCCTGGAAGCAGCAACATGGGTTTCATATGTGGTAGTTAGATCATTAGCTTATTTGACAAGCTGCACAGCATTTCTTAACCACATATCTAACATTTTCGCTTTATCAGTGGTCATGGTAGAGGAAAATAGCACTCTGCTTCAATGAGTTTTGGAAAAAAACTTTAATCTATTAACATTTACAGTAGACAGGATTAAGGTGATAACAGATACCTCTGCACAAAAGAAAATGCAACAATCTTTTCTAATCATTTCTTCTCATCAATGCATCTCCCATGGAGTTACCAGACTGGGAACAGAGAACCCAGGAACAAGTGGAACACTACGACTGGATCAGAAAAGCAAGCTGCAGCCAAAGGTACCAAGAACCATCTGGTGGCTGCCATGGAGGTTAGTCATGACTTACCTCTTTCTTTTCTTATCCTATTCGGGCTGACTGTGCAAATTAAAGTGGCAAACTCTCACGGTAGCTGGAAGGAAGCCAAAATTACCTTTTTGCTACTCTGAATGATTATGCTTCTATTATAAAAATCAAACAGAAAGCTCAGATATGAGCCTACTTTGAAGTAATCAGGGGAGCCAAGAGCATGGCAAACACAAAGAGCTTCAAAGGACTTCACAAAATAACTTTTTGCTTCAGAGTGGATAGAATGTTGTTATATAGGCAGACGTGGTGGTATTGTGCAGACCAAGATTCCACAAACAGCAATCAGATGCATGACTAGTTTATCTTTATTTAGTGGTAATAGTTGAGGGAGACAGGTTCTTAATTTGGGACAAAATCAAAACATTATGGATGCTGAAAATCTGAAATGAAAACAGAAAATGCTGGAATTACTCAGCAGATCTGGCAGCATCTGTGGAGTGAGAAATACGGATAACATTTCAGGTCACTGACTCTTCATCAGTTTGGATCACTGACCTGAAACGTTAACTCTGCTTCTCTCTTCATAGATACTGCCAGATCTGCTGAGTATTTCCAGCATTTTCTATTCTTAATTTTGGATATCATCTAAAGAACAGCAGCTCCAATAATGCAATACTCCTTCAGCACTGTAATGCAGTGTTAACCTTGTTTATCTGTTCCTCAGATTAGAGTGGGGCTGAACGCCAATCTTCTTACTCAACAGTCAAAAGTGCCAGCAAGAGACAAGGAGTCACCATAATCTGAGAAAATAGAGCTTCATCAACTACATTTAGTGATTACAATCTAAAAATGGAGCAAATGTATTTGTAACCAGTATGGGTGGGGGAAGGCAAAGAGAGAATATTTGTTGAAATAACATTTATCCTTTGGTAAGAACCAATTTTATAACATTTCCTCACTCAAGGTTTTTGACAATATTGCAAATACTGGTATCATGTTACATGGGCAATAAATGCAGTCTGTTTTCATTAGTTTTGTCAGCACCAGTATTTACATATCAGCATGAATTGTGGTACTGGCTGCTTTGCAATATATTGTACTGAATTCTAGCACAAATACAGCATTGCACTTTTGATGTCATAAAGCAATTGACAGATGTTCCAATGTTTCATAAGGGCAGAACAGGGCACACAGCCTCAATCACAAATTCCTACAGTGTGTTCTTCAAAAACTTGCAGGAGCTCATTGGATTCATATTTGATGATAGGGAGATCTGCATCCTCATTGGGCTGGACAGCCACCTGCGCTGCTGCACCATGACCAGTGATCTTTAGGTGGACAAATTTCATCTTCCAATTATTCTCACTGCTTGGACAACGGATAAGACCAAAGATTTGCTCAAAAATTCCCAGGCAGATTGACTCTCTGTGAATGGTGCCAGCCACTGCAATAATGACTAATCCATGAGGTGAATGGATGCACTTCAGTCCACTGCCAGTCAGGTTAGGATTCAGGAATAGATGTTCCTCTTTTGTCAGTGCTAATAAACGGAGGCTGACCATAACTGCGCCAGTGTATACCTCCAACTGCTGCTCGGAAGTTCTGTAGGAAAATTTAAGTATAACATCTTCCCAAAAGTGCTGGGGGCCCCACTCTTTCGATTGTTCTTGCAGTAAAGGATTCTGGGAGTTCAAAAGCTGATAAAACCACTTGCAGAATTCGAGTCCCATAGCTTGGTAATCATACTTGTAGTTTGCTGCTACATCATGTGGTGGGACGTTATTTCCTGATGTGCTTCCTGAAGAATTATTTTTCTGATAGAGAGGAAAAATATGTACATTTATCCTTGGCTGAGAATACAGCATATGCCAGAATAAACACAATAAGCAGAGGATTTATTTTTTGGTTCACCTTAGTAGCTATAAGACTAAGCAAATGGTCCCTTACCAATTCTATGCAATGTCCTGTTGAAAGGTTAAATTTGGTACTCATATTTGTAAAAAGGCTCCCCCAACTGTCCCTATACCAGAAGTTGGGGGATGGTTAACTTATTTGGCTAGATGGCTATTATGTGGTTCACCAACAGTGCAGGTTCGATACCTTAGATGGAATGGGAAGGTTTGTGCCTTGCTTCCTTGCCCCGCCCCTGAGAGTGGAAAGCAATGGCAAACCACCACTGACAAAACTTTCCAAGAACAACAACACAGGATGAAGCATCCATAGCCAAAGAGCCAGGGACCTGCCTTCAGACAGAGTACACATGACACATGATGACCTGGAGTTGGTAACTTCTAGTAGGAAACGGCTCCTCACGTATTAATGCTGATCAGCACCTTATCGAAGTATTAATTCTTCATGCATGTCCCTGACAGTGTGTCCACAGACTATTCACTGCCAAGCTCAGTCTGCTTTTGCCCAGTGTTCACAGATACCCTTGCATTAGTAATCACTGTTAAGGCAGGAATTGGAACCCTGGCTAGGTTTTTCCCTTAGCCTGGAGGCTACTGCTGGCTGGGGCCCACTTCACCCACTCTCACCCTGGCAGAAATTCGGGATCAAAACACATTCAGAACTGAGGTTTTACTTAACTTCTGTTAGCTTCTCTCTTTTGAATATACTCACCAAAAACCTGTCCTGTACTGCTCCGTTGCTTAAAGTTTAAAGTAACTTGGATCAGCTTTCAGCCCTTCCCACTAATGCTGTTCCTCTGCTCGGCATTGTGATGACCACTGGTTTTACTGGTTTCTCAGCTTCAGCTGCAGACTAGCTCTGACAGTGTGCATGAGAATGTGTCAGGGAGCAATGGGAGGGAGTGACAGAGTTGGGTGGGAAGGAGCGACAGAGGGGAACCAGTGAGAGAAATAAAGAGAGAGAGAGAGAGAGCGAGTGACAGAGAGCGAAAGAGAGGGAGGCAGAGGGGGGTGGAAAGGCAGGCAGAGAGAGAGATGGGGAGCCGGAGAGAGAGAGAGAGGGAGAGGCAAAGAGAAGGAGAGAGAAAGAGAGAGAAAGAGAGAGAGAGACAGGGATGGAGAGAGGGACACATAGCAGATGGTGGAATTTGAATTCAATAAAAATCTGGAATTAAAGTCTGATGATGACCATGAAACCATTGCTGATTGTTGCAAAAACCCATCAGTTTCACTAATGTCCTTTAGGGAAGGAAATCTGCTGCCTTACCTGGTTGACTCTTAAAATGCCCTCTAAGCAAGGGCAATTAGGGCAAAAAAATGCTTGCCTAGCCCGCGACACCGACAACCCACAAACGAATAAAAAACATATAAAGAACACAACTCTGTTTTAACATGTTGATAGGTTAGAAAGTTTTCTCCCTTGAACTCAATCAACTTTGAAAATACAATTATTTAACTAACCAGAAAGCAGTATTTCAATGTAAAATGTGTTCTTGAACATTTATTTCTACATCTGATGGCATAACTAGCACAAAAGAAGGTGGTTGTGGCTGTTGGAGGTCAATCATCTCAATACTGGGACATCGCTGCAGGGGTTCCTTTGAGTAGTGTCCTAGGCCCAAACATCTTCAACTGCTTCATCAATGACCTTTCCTCCATCATAAAGTCTAAAGTGGGAGTGTTCATTGATGATTACACAATGTTCAGCAACCTTTGCGACTCTTCAGAGGCTGAAGCAGTCCATGTCCACATACAACAACACCTGGACAATATTCAGGCTTGGGCTGATAAGTGTCATTCACGCCACACAGTGCCAGGCAATGACCATCTTCAACAAAGAGAATCTAATGATCTCCCGATGACATTCAACGGCATTACCATTGCTGAATCCCCCACTATCAACATCCTGGGGGTTACCCTTGACCAGAAACTGAACCTGACCAGCCACGTAAATAATGTGGCTACAAGAGCAGATCGGAGGCTGGGAATTCTGCAGAGAGTAACTTGCCTCCTGGCTCCCAAAAGCCTGTCCACCATCTACAAGGCACAAGTCAGGAGTGTGATGGAATACTCTTCACTTGCCTGGATGAGTGCAGCTCCAACAACACTCAAGAACATCAACACCATCCAGGACAAAGCAGCCCGCTTGATTGGTACTACATCCACTACCTTAAACATTCACTTCCTCCACCACTGATGCACAGAGGCAGCAGTGTGTAGCATCTACAAAATGCACTGCAGCAACTCACCCAGGTTCGTTCGAAAGCAACTCCTAAACCTGCGACCTCTACCACCTAGCAGGATAAGGGCAGCAGATACATGGGAACACCACCACCTACAAGTTCCCCTCCAAGCCATACACCTTCATTACTTAGAACTATATCAGCGTTCCTTCACTGTTGCTAAGTCAAAATCCTGGAACTCCCAACCTAACAGCCCTGTGGGTGGACCTACATCACAGAGACAGCAGCTCACCACCACCTTCTCAAGGGAAATTAGGGATGGACAATAAATGCTGGCCTGGCCAGTGACACCTACATCCTGTGAACAAATAAAAAGTACAACACATACGGAGGTATATTAGAAGCTGGTGATAGCTGAGAGTACAAAGGCACAATAGAATTGCATAGGGCAAATATCTAAAAATATCCATAGCCCACTCTTTTTGCTCCAGTCAACTGAATTCAAATAAATGATTCACTTCATGGTTGGATTTCTGTATCGAGGGGAAGCATGCTGAAATCAAGATAAAATATATTCAGGCAAGATTTCTAGAGGCACATGTAACTGTTTGTAAACTTTTTCTGTGAGTATCCAAATGCAGAAAGATATTAAAATAGTTCAGAGAAAACTAAACCTGAGTCATGGCCCCGTTCCTTACAACACTGGAATCTACCTAGCTATGTGGAAAATTGCCCAGGTCTGTCCAGTATACAAAGAGCAGGACAAATCCAACCCAGCCAATTACCGAAACAAAAACAGAATTACCTGGAAAAACTCAGCAGGTCTGGCAGCAACAGTTCTGTTGAAGGGTCATGAGGACTCGAAACGTCAACTCTTTTCTTCTCCGCCGATGCTGCCAGACCTGCTGAGTTTTTCCAGGTAATTCTGTTTTTGTTTTGGATTTCCAGCATCCGCAGTTTTTTGTTTTTACCAGCCAATTACCGCCCCATCAGTCTACTCTTGATCATTAGTAAAGTGATGGAAGGGGTCATCAATAGTGCTATCAAGCAGCACATGTTTAGCAATAAGCTGCTCACTGATGCTCAGTTTGGATTCCGCCAGGGTCACTCAACTCCGGACCTCATTACAGCCTTGGTTCAAACATGGACAAAACAGCTGAACTCCAGAGGTGAGGTAAGACTGCCTTTGACGTTAAAGCAGCATCTGAATGAGTGTGACACCAAGCAAAACTGGAGTCAATGCAAATCAGGAGGAAAACTCTCTGCTGGTTGGAGTCATATCTAGCAAAGGAAGATGGTTGTGGTTGTTGGAGGTCAATCATCTCAGCTCCTGGATGTCACTTCAGGAGTTCCTCAGGGTAGGCCCAATCATCTTCAGCTGCTTCATCAATGACCTTCCCTCCATCTTAAGGTCAGAAGTGGGGATGTTTACAGATGATTGCATAATGTTGAGCACCATTCATGTCATCTCACATACTGAAGCAGTCCATGTCCAAATGCAGCAAGACCTGGACAATATCCAGGCTTGAGCTGGCAAGTGGCAAGTGACATTCTCGCCACACAAGAGCCAGGCAATAACCATCTCTAACAAGAGGGAATCTAACCATTGCCCCTTAACATTCAATGGCATTACCAATACTGAATTCCCCATTAACAACATCCTGGGGAGGTTATCATTGACCAGAAACTGAACTGGACTAGTCATATAAATACTGTGGCCACAAGAAAAGGTCAGAGGCTAGGAATCCTGTGGCGAGTAACTCACCTCCTGACTCCTCAGAGCACAGATTAGGAGTGTGATGGAATACTCTCCACTTACTGCTGCCTGGATGACTGCAGCTCCAACACTTACCGTCCAGGACAAAGCAGCCTGCTTGATTGCCACCCCATCCACAAACATTCACTCCCTCCACCCCACAACGCACATTAGCAGCAGTGTGTACTATCCACGAGATGCGCTACAGGAATTCACCAAGGCTCCTTAGGCAGCACCTACCAAAGCCATGACCGCTACCTTCTGGAAGCACAAGGGCAGCAGGCACATGGGAACACCACCACCTGGAAGTTCCCCTCCAAGTCACTCACCTTCTAACTTGGAAATATATCGCTGATCCTTCACTGTCACTGGGTCAAAATCCTGGTACTCCCTCCCTAAAAGCACTGTTGGTGTACCTAAACCACATGGACTGCAGCGGTTCAAGAAGCCAGTACACAACCACCACCTTTGCAAGGGCAATTAGGGATGGGCAAAAAATGTTGGCCTAGCCAGTGATTCCACATTCCATAAATGAATAAAAATAATTGACTGGAAAGTGTCTCCTCCATGAGAGGTACTTCATGTTTTATTGTTATGCATTTAACTAAAACAGAAATATATGCTAATTAATAGTTAAACTTGCATTTATATAGCACTTTTCACTACCTCAGGATGTCCCAAAATGCTTCACAGCTAACGTGTTACCATTTTTTGCAAGCAGACACAGCAAGATCCCACAAAACAGCAATGAGATAAATGATCAGATGATCTATTTTTGGTAACACTGATTGAAGGATAAATGTTGGCCAGGACATCCCAGTCTTTGAATAGAGCCACAGGGTCTTTATGATGACTGTACAGGGCTTCAGTTCAGCAATTCATGCAAAAGACAACATGACTGACAATGCAGAGCTCCCTCAGTGCTATACTGAAGTGTTGCCATGGGTTGCATGTTACAGGTTAGAGTGGCCCTTGAACCAGCAAACTCCTGACGCAAAAGGTCAAAGGGCTGTCACTGAGTCAAGCCAAATGGTAGATTACAGATATCGCCTTTCCCAATTGTTAAAAGAAGTTCCATTTCCACATTAAAATATACTATCCCAAAATGAAACAAAAGTTACCCGGGGACATCCACAGAGGAGCCCAAGGCTTTTCTGACAATTCAAAAAGCTTTCCCAAGTTGATGCAAACTAATTCTTATATAATCTGAAAATGGCACTTTTAACAATCTCTGTATAATTTAAGACAGAAAGCCTAAAACTCTTAATCAACATACACAGCACAAGGCAACATCTTGCACAGCTATCCTAGTCATGAAACTAGGGCACATCACTGACAAGTTCTAACTACTTTACCATCTGGTGAATGCTATCACCATTAGCCCCACTTCATTCCTGACTAGCTGGAATTTATGACATAGCTAAATTTATTTATTTACTTTTAAGCATCCAATGTCCCAGAAAAGAAGCCTACTGCTTCTGGGCAGTTCCCTATACTTTTAAGAATGTAATCATATAATGTAATCGTGGTTACAGCAATGCAGAAGGCCATTCAGCCCTTTGTGTCAGTGCCAGCTGTCTGCAAGACAACTCAACTAATCCAACTCTCTCGTCCTTTCTCCATAGCCCTCTTTCAGGTCATTATCCAATTCTTTTTAAAGCCATGATTGAAACTGCCTCTTCAGGCAATGCATTCCAAATCCTGATCATTCACTGTGCAAAAAAAATGTTCCTCATGTTGACTTTGATTCTTTTGCCATTAACCTCTGCTTCTTGACTTTTCCATCAATAAGAACAGTTTCTATCCATCTACTCTGTCCAAACCCCTCATGATTTTGAACACCTCTATTAAATCTCCTCTCAACATCTCTTTTCTAAGGAGAACTGTTTCAGCTTCTTCAATGTATCTACTTAAGTCCCTTATCCCTTAACTAGTCTTGTAAATATTTTCTGCATCCTTGCCTTCTTGAACTGCAGTGTACAGGACTGGATACAACTCCAGTTGTGGCCAAATCAGTGTTTTATAACTGATCAGGAAAACTTTCTTGCTTTTGTACTCTGTGCCTCTATTGAAAACCCCAGGAACCTGCATATCTTATTCAACCGCTGTTCAACCCACCCCAACATCTTCAAATGATTTGTATACATATTCTCCATTTGAAATTGTACCCTTTATTTTATATTGCCTCTCCTCATTCTTTCTACTAAAATGTATCTCTTCACACATCTTCACATTAAATTTCATCTGCACATATTTGCCCATACCACCAGCCTATGATCTCTTGAAGTCTATTACTGTGCTATCCTCCTCATTGTTCACAATGCTTCCACGTTTGGTGGCATCAGAAAATTTTGAAACTGTGCTCTGCATGCAAGTCTAAGTCATTAATATAGATCAAAAAAGTAGTGTTCCTAGTTCCGACCTCTAGGAAACTTCACTGTATACTTTCCTCCAGTCTAAAAAACAAGCTTTCACCACTACTTTGTTTATATTCTCTCAGGCAACTTTGTATCCATGCAGCCACCGTCCCTTTTATCCTATTTTATCATTTGCTGACAAGCCTGTTATGTGGCAACCACCTCACAAGCAAGCAGCACCCCTCCAAAATCAAGATCAGCTAATCAAGGCAATCTGACTAGACACTACTACAATTGCCTCTAAAAAAATTTCTCTAATAATCTTTGCTGTGGTCGGATAGAACATGGTAACTGAAGCCCTACAAGTATCAATTTGAACAATAGGATACAAGATTTTATCTGGCTCCCTTTTTAAAAACTGGCTCCCAAAAACATTACTGGGTTACCCTTCAATAAGGGGGTACTCTGGTGACCACGTTCAAATTATAGTAGCTTGAAAAAGGCTATGAACTGAAACGAAAGAAAATTGTCCAAGAAGGATAAGAAAAACGGTTTAAGGAGGCAATTCTCAAGTGTGGAGCCAAGATGGCTGAAGGCACAGGCATCAACGCTGGAGTGGGGGGGGGGGGGGCTGGTAAGTTGGTGGGACAGATGCACAACAAATCTGAGTCAAAGGAACACAGAGTTTGGAGCATTAATGTTAAAAGAGGGCTTTTTAAATTCATTCTTGGGAACGTGAGCATCACCAACTAAGCTAGCATTTATTGCCCGTCCCTAATTGCCCTTGACGTGGTGCTGGTGGTGAGCCAACGTCTTGAACCAACCAAGTCCATGTGGTGTAGATAGGCCCAGCATGCTGTTAGGGAGGGAGTTCCAGGATTTTGACTCAACAACACAAGCAAAGGAACAGTACTATACATGTCAGAATGGTGTGTAGCTTGGAAAGGAACTTGCAGGTGGTCTTGTCCCCATACATCTGCTACCCTTATACAAAAGCAATGTGGATGCTGGAAATCTGAAAGAAAAACAGAAAATGCTGGAAAAACTCAGCTTGTCTGACAGCATCGGTGAAGAGAAAAACAGAGTTGACGTTTTGAGTTCGTATGACCCTTCTTCAGAGTTGCCCTTGTCCTTCTAGATGGTAGAGGTTGCAGGTTGGAAAGTGCTGTCGAATGAGCCTTGGTGAGTTGCTGCAGTGCATCTTGTAGATGGTACACACTGCCACCACTGTGCATCGGTGGTGGAGGGAGTGAATGTTTATGGCGGCAGATGGGGTGCCAATCAAGTTAGCTGCTTTGTCCTGGAAGGTGTTGAGCTTCTTGAGTGTTGTTGGAGCTGTACTCATCCAGGCAAGTGAAGAGTATTCAATCACAATCCTGACTTGTGCCTTTAGATGGTGGACAAGCTCTGGGGAGTAAGGAAGCGACTTACCTTCTGCAGAATTCCCAGTCTCTGATCTGCTCTTGTAGCCACAGTATTTATATGGCTGGTCAGATTCAGTTTCTGGTCAACGGTAATCCCCAGAATGTTGATAATGGGAGAATTTAGCAATGGTAATGCAACTGAATATCAAGGGGAGATGGTTGGATTCTCTCTTGTTGGAGATGGTCATTGCTGGTACTTGTGTGGTGCGAATGTTACTTGTCACTTCTCAGCTCAAGCCTGAATGTTGTCCAGGTCTTGCTGAATATGGGCACAGACTGCTTTAGTATCTAAGGAGTCACGAATCATGCTGAACATTGTGCAATCACCAGTGAACATCCCAACTCTGACCTTATGGTGGAGGGAAGCTCACTGATGCAGCAGTTGAAGATGGTTGGGCCTCAGACACTAACCTGAGGAACACATAAGCGATGTCATGGGATTGAGATGATTGATCTCCAACAACTATAACCATCTTCATTTGTGCTAGGTATGACTCCAAGCAGTGAAGAGTTTCACCCTGATTCCCATTGACTCCAGTTCTGAAAGAGCTCCTTGATGCCACATGCAGTCAAATGCTGCCTTGATGTCAAGGGCAGTCACTCTCACCTCACCTCTCGAGTTCAGCTTTTTTGTCCATGCTTGGCCTCGGGTTGTAATGAGGTCAGGAACCAACTGACCCTGGTGGAATCCAAACTGAGCATCAGTGAGCAGGTTATTGCTCACTAAGAAGCGCTTGATAGCACTATCAACACCCCTTTCATCTCTTTGCTGATGAAAAGACTGGGAGAATTGAAGGTTCACTTAAGGACAGTGTAACATATACAGTTTCTCGGTTGTGTTATCAGTTCCGTTCTGTAGTTTAAAGTATAAGTTGCCTACAAAAATAGTGTTCATTCTGTTTGTTACAGTAAATAACTTAAAATGTGAAATCTTCTTGTATTATCCTTTTAGCTATTAACTGGAAGTTTGAAATTATTTATTCTTAAACACATTTATCAGACAGTATGGGGATCGTAACAATATAACTCGGCTGAAAGAACCTCTTTCATATCCAATCTGTTTAAATTTGTTCTTTTTAGAAACCTAGATCAGTTGTACATTAGAATTTGTAAAAATATAGCACTTAATAAGAGTAACCTGAATTGTAAAATCACCATTTTCAAAATAAATGTCATGTTTAATTATACTGCAAAAGTACTTGGAAGTAAAAATATACAAGTTTTATTATAAGATGATGCAGCTTCAAATCAAATACCTGGGATGCTGTGCCGCCTTCCCTCCAATATTCTATAACTTTCTGAACAAGCTGATGTTTCTCTGCATTACATGGCACAACAATGTTATGTTTTGCTAAATATTGAAATATTATCTCACGGTGGATCTTCTTCCTTTTCAGTAGCTCTTCAGCGCTCTGACTGTAACACAGTATTGCATCCATTGCTTCTGCAGGTAATAGAGCAAAGGTAAGATTGTTAAGAAAGGAAAAATCCTAACCCAAGATGCACAGAAATTCTTTTAACTAGGCAGTTATGATTGTGGAAACTCTCAGCATCACACTACATTCTCAATGCTGTGGTTATCTCTTGATATTGTTGTACTCCACCAGACATCTAGCCTTTGGCAGTTAAATGAATCAACTTTCTCACAGGTGTGAAATGATTTAATTGCTCCAAGTCATCTGATTGCTCCAAGAAACTATCACAAAACTGTTCTACAAACTCATCTTCTAGACCACTCTTGCCAATTTCACTGTCCCAATCTATACGAAGATTAGAGTCCCCATAATTATCACGTTGCCTTTGTTACAAACTCCAAAAATGTCTTAATTAATGCCCTGTCCAATGGTATAACTATTGTTAGAGGGCCTATAAATGACTCCCACCAGTGTTTTTTGACTCTTACTATTCCTAATTTCCACCCATACTGATTTTACTTTTAAGATCTGCTGAAGCCAGATCCTTTCTCACTAATGTCCTTATGTCATCTTTTATTTTCAGGGCGAACCTTCCCTCTTTGCCATTCCGTCTGCCTTTCTGAAATATTGTGCACTGTGGAATATTTATTTCCCAACCTTGATCACCTTGTAACCATGTTCTGTAATGGGGATTGAATTAAAATCATTTAACCTCTATTTATGCCACTTGTTCATCTATCTTATTGCAGATGCATTGTGCATTCAGATAATTTCATTTTTACTTCTAGTGCCTGCAATGACATTATTCGCTAATGTACAATTTTTGTTAAACTGCCTCTCCCTTCCTGTCCCATTCTGCTTGCCTTTACCCACATCACTACACTGTTCCGATGCCTTGTTCTTTCTTTTGGGACTTCTAAATCTCCCTTCACCCTCACCTGTTAGTTTAAACGTCCAAAATTATAAATCACCTAAATATGAATCCATATTCCCTTTTCCAGCTGATTATGAAGCTGCTTTATACTTGTATACTTTCGGCATGTTTTTTTTCTGGTCAAATTAGACCACTTTAAAGTTCCTTGATGATAAAGCAAATTCACTGGTAGTTTGATATGGTACTGGGGTGGGGGGGGGGGGGGTTGTGGGGAGGAAGATCTGGTACTGGGAGGATCTGGTACTGGTGGGGGGTAGGGTCTAGTACTGGCGGGGGGTAGGGTCTAGTACTGCGGGGGGAGGGGGATCTGGTACTTGGGGGGAGGAGGGGGATCTGGTACTTGGGGGGAGGAGGGGGATCTGGTACTTGGGGGGGGGGAGGAGGGGGATCTGGTACTTGGGGGGGGAGGAGGGGGATCTGGGACTTGGGGGGGAGGAGGGGGATCTGGTACTTGGGGGAGGAGGGGGATCTGGTACGGGGGGGGGGGGGGGGCGTTATCCACGGCTGCGGCCGATCGCCGCCTCCCACCTGCGCTGTTCTCTATCTTCAACATGCGATTGGTGACGGTGTCGGCCACCGAGATGAGCTCGCCCTGGGCCAGGATCTGCAGCAGCTCCCGGCAGCCGCACTGCTCCCTCTCCGATAACATGGTCCTGATGATGGTGATGATGATAATGGCCGCCTCCCCGTCCCGGTCCGTCCCGGTCCCGGTCCCGCGTGTCACCGACTCCGACCGTCCGGGCACTACTCTAAACCCCGACGGAGGTACCGGGCCCGGTCACCTCCTGACACCCTCTCCCCGGGGGGAATGTCAGGAACAAATGTTTTATTCTCAATAAGAACAGGCGCTCGCAATAAAGGACAGGTCACGAGTTACCAATCTCGGTCACCAGGGCTACTTAGCTGAGATGTTTTTTTAGGATTAAAGATCACATGTGATTGAATAACTAACTTCACTTTGGGAAGAGGTTTTTTTTTCCAAATTTCCGCCCGTCGCTGCGGCAAATATCACAGGTGCCGCCACCAAGCCGGAAACATTTGGCGGGTGCACCAGAAAATGGTGCTAGCGGAGTTTAGGACCCAGAGGAAACCTCAGAGAGAAGCTGCGGAAACCAGAGGAATCTGGTGAGGGATGTGAGTATATCCCTGAATTACTGCCCCTGGGGGTGGAGGTAAGTATATTGCTGAATTACTGTTCCGGGAGGGTGTGAGTATATCCCTGAATTACTGCCCCGGGGGAGCGAGTATATCCCTGAATTGCTGCCCCCCCGGGGGGTGGGGCATGTGAGTATATCCCTGAATTATTGCCCTGGGGGGGTGAGTATATCCCTGAATTACTGCCCTGGAGAGTGAGTATATCCCTGAATTACTGCCCTGGAGAGTGAGTATATCCCTGAATTACTGCCCTGGGGGGTGAGTATATCCCTGAATTACTGCCCTGGAGAGTGAGTATATCCCTGAATTACTGCCCTGGGGGGGGTGAGTATATCCCTGAATTATTGCCCTGGGGGGGTGAGTATATCCCTGAATTACTGCCCTGGGGGGGGTGAGTATATCCCTGAATTATTGCCCTGGGGGGGTGAGTATATCCCTGAATTACTGCCCTGGGGGGGGTGAGTATATCCCTGAATTATTGCCCTGGGGGGGTGAGTATATCCCTGAATTACTGCCCTGGAGAGTGAGTATATCCCTGAATTACTGCCCTGGAGAGTGAGTATATCCCTGAATTACTGCCCTGGGGGGTGAGTATATCCCTGAATTACTGCCCTGGAGAGTGAGTATATCCCTGAATTACTGCCCTGGGGGGGGTGAGTATATCCCTGAATTACTGCCCTGGAGAGTGAGTATATCCCTGAATTACTGCCCTGGGGGGTGAGTATATCCCTGAATTACTGCCCTGGAGAGTGAGTATATCCCTGAATTACTGCCCTGGGGGGGGTGAGTATATCCCTGAATTACTGCCCTGGAGAGTGAGTATATCCCTGAATTATTGCCCTGGGGGGGTGAGTATATCCCTGAATTACTGCCCTGGAGAGTGAGTATATCCCTGAATTACTGCCCTGGGGGGTGAGTATATCCCTGAATTACTGCCCTGGGGGGTGAGTATATCCCTGAATTACTGCCCTGGAGAGTGAGTATATCCCTGAATTACTGCCCTGGAGAGTGAGTATATCCCTGAATTACTGCCCTGGAGAGTGAGTATATCCCTGAATTACTGCCCTGGGGGGTGAGTATATCCCTGAATTACTGCCCTGGGGGGGGTGAGTATATCCCTGAATTACTGCCCTGGAGAGTGAGTATATCCCTGAATTACTGCCCTGGGGGGTGAGTATATCCCTGAATTACTGCCCTGGAGAGTGAGTATATCCCTGAATTACTGCCCTGGAGAGTGAGTATATCCCTGAATTACTGCCCTGGGGGGTGAGTATATCCCTGAATTACTGCCCTGGAGAGTGAGTATATCCCTGAATTACTGCCCTGGAGAGTGAGTATATCCCTGAATTACTGCCCTGGGGGGTGAGTATATCCCTGAATTACTGCCCTGGAGAGTGAGTATATCCCTGAATTACTGCCCTGGGGGGTGAGTATATCCCTGAATTACTGCCCTGGAGAGTGAGTATATCCCTGAATTACTGCCCTGGAGAGTGAGTATATCCCTGAATTACTGCCCTGGGGGGTGAGTATATCCCTGAATTACTGCCCTGGAGAGTGAGTATATCCCTGAATTACTGCCCTGGAGAGTGAGTATATCCCTGAATTACTGCCCTGGGGGGTGAGTATATCCCTGAATTACTGCCCTGGAGAGTGAGTATATCCCTGAATTACTGCCCTGGAGAGTGAGTATATCCCTGAATTACTGCCCTGGAGAGTGAGTATATCCCTGAATTACTGCCCTGGAGAGTGAGTATATCCCTGAATTACTGCCCTGGAGAGTGAGTATATCCCTGAATTACTGCCCTGGAGAGTGAGTATATCCCTGAATTACTGCCCTGGGGGGTGAGTATATCCCTGAATTACTGCCCTGGGGGGGTGAGTATATCCCTGAATTACTGCCCTGGGAGCGGGGTGAGTATATCCCTGAATTAATGCCCCCGGGGGGGGGGGGAGGTGGGTGGGAGTATATACCTGAATTACTGCCCTGGGGAGTGAGTATATCCCTGGATTACTGCCCCGGGGGTGGGGGGATTATCCCTGAATAACTGCCCCCCGAGGGGTTTGGGGATGTGAGTATATCGCTGAATTATTGCCTTGGGGGGGGTGAGTATATCCCTGAATTACTGCCCCCCCGAGGGGTTGGGGATGTGAGTATATCCCTGAATTACTGTCCTGGGGAGTGAGTATATCCCTGAATTACTGTCCTGGGGAGTGAGTATATCCCTGAATTACTGTCCTGGGGAGTGAGTATATCCCTGAATTACTGTCCTGGGGAGTGAGTATATCCCTGAATTACTGTCCTGGGGAGTGAGTATATCCCTGAATTACTGCCCTGGGGAGTGAGTATATCCCTGAATTACTGCCCTGGGGAGTGAGTATATCCCTGAATTACTGCCCTGGGGAGTGAGTATATCCCTGAATTACTAGCCCTTGGGGTGGAATGTGAGTATATCCCTGAATTACTGCCCCCGGGGGTGAGAGTATATCCCTGAATTACTTCCCCCTGGGCGGGGAGGGGCAGGGCGTGAGTGAGTATATCCCTGAAATACTGCCCCAGGGTGGTGGATGTAAGTATATCCCTGAATTACTGCCCCGGCGGGTGAGTATATCCCTGAATTTCTGCCCCGGGGGGTGAGTATATCCCTGAATTACTGCCCCCGGGGAGGTGAGAGTATATCCCTGAATTACTGCCCCTCGGGGTGGAATGTGAGTATATCCCTGAATTACTGCCCCACGGTGGGAGGGATGTGAGTATATCCCTGAATTACTGCCCTTGGGGAAGTGAGATTATATCCCTGCATTACTGCCCTGGGGTGGTGGATGTAAGTATATCCCTGAATTACTGCCCCGGGGGGTGAGTATATCCCTGAATTACTGCTCCCAGGGCAGGGGGATGTTAGTATATCTCTGAATTACTGCCCCGGGGGGGGTGAGTATATCCCTGAACTCCTGCTCCCGGGGGGAGGGGAACGTGAGTCTATTCCTTAATTAGTGCCCGGGGTGGGGCGGGGGGGGTGGGTATATCCCTGGATTACTGCCCCAGAGCGGGTGGGCTGGTGAATGTGGGTATATCCCTGTGTTACTGCCCACGGGGCGGTGGGGGGGGATATGAGTATATCGCTGAATTACTGTTCCGGGAGGGTGTGAGTATCCCTGAATTACTGCCCCCGGGGGGGATGTGAGTATATCCCTGAATTACTACCCCAGGGTGGGGTGGGGGGGGATATCCCTGAATTAGTGCCCCGGGGGAGTAAGTGTATCCCTGAATTAGTGCCCCGGGCGAGTGAGTATATCCCTGAATTACTGCCCCCAGGGGAGGGGGATGTGAGTATATCCCTGAATTACTGCCCTGGTGGGGGGATGAGTATATCCCTGAATTAGTGCCCCGGGGGACGGGGGTTCAGTTTATCCCTGAATTACTGCACTGGTGGGGGGATGAGTATATCCCTGAATTAGTGCCCCGGGGGACGGGGATTGAGTTTATCCTTGAATTACTGCCCCGGGGTGGGGGGGATATGTGAGTATACCGCTGAATTACTGCCCTGGTGGGGAGGTGAGTATATCCCTGAATTACTGCCGGGGGGTGGGGGGGGTTATATCCCTGAATTACTGTCCCTGGGGAGGTGAGAGTATATCCCTGCATTACTGCCCCCTGGGGTTGGGTGAGTATATCCCTGAATTACTGCCCCGGAGGGAATGTGAGTATATCCCTGAATTACTGCCCTGGAGGGGGAGTGGGGGGGGGGGGGGGGGGGGGGGGGGTGGTGGATGTGGGTATATCCCTGAAATACTGCCCCCAGGGGGTATGTGAGTACATCCCCGAATTACTGCTCCCAGGGGGTATGTGAGTATATCCCTGAATTACTACCCCTCGGGGTGGAATGTGAGTATATCCCTGAATTACTGTCCCCAGGGAGGTGAGAGTATATCCCTGAATCACTGCTCCCGGGGAGGAAGGGGGAGGGGATGTGAGTATAATCCCTGAATTACTGCCCCCAGGGGGGTGAGTATATCCCTCAAATTCTGCCCCGGCGGGGTGGATGTGAGTATATCCCTGAATTACTGCCCTAGTGGGGGAATGAGTTTATCCCTGAATTACTGCCCCGGGGGGGCTGTGTATATCCCTGAATTACTGTCCCACGGGGTGGAATGTGAGTATATCCCTGAATTACTGCCCTTGGGGAAGTGAGATTATATCCCTGCATTACTGCTCTGGGGTGGTGGATGTAAGTATATCCCTGAATTACTGCCCCGGGGGGTGAGTATATCCCTGAATTAATGCCACGGTGGGTGAGTATATCCCTGAATTACTGCTCCTGGGGCGGGGGGATGTTAGTATATCCCTGAATTACTGCCCCGGGTGGGTGAGTATATCCCTGAACTCCTGCTCCCGGGGGGAGGGGAACGTGAGTCTGCTCCTTAATTAGTGCCCGGGGGGCTGAGGGGGGGTGAGTATATCCCTGGATTACTGCCCCAGAGTGGGGGGGCTGGTGGATGTGGTTATATCCCTGTATTACTGCCCCCGGTGGGGGGGGGGGGGGGGGGGGGGGCGGGGGTGGTGTGATATGGGTATATCGCTGATTTACTGTTCCGGGAGGGTGTGAGTATCCCTGAATTACTGCCCCCGGGGGGATGTGAGTATTTCCCTGAATTACTACCCCAGGGTGGGGGGGGGGGGAATATCCCTGAATTAGTGCCCCGGGGGAGTGAGTGTATCCCTGAATTAGTGCCCCGGGCGAGTGAGTATATCCATGAATTACTGACCCCGGGGGAGGGGGATGTGAGTATATCCCTGAATTACTGCCTGGGTAGGGGGGATGCTTATATCCCTGAATTAGTGCCCCGGGAGACGGGGTTTGAGTTTATCCTTGAATTACTGCCTCGGCGGGGGGATATGTGAGTATACCGCTGAATTACTGCCCTGGTGGGGGGATGAGTATATCCCTGAATTACTGCCCCGGGGGACGGGGATTCAGTTTATCCCTGAATTATTGCCCCGGGGGGAGGGGAATGTGAGTCTATTCCTGAATTACTGCCCGGGGGTCGGGGGGGGCGGGGAGGTGAGTATATCCCTGAATTACTACCCCTTGGGGTGGAATGTGAGTATATCCCTGAATTACTACCCCTTGGGGTGGGATGTGAGTATATCCCTGCATCAGTGCCCTCGTTGTGGGTGCGTATATCCCTGAGTTATTGCCCCCGGGGGGGGGGTGAGAGTATATCCCTGAATTACTGCCCCCGGGGGGGTGATTATATCCCTGAATTACTGACTGGAGGTGGGGGGAGAGTATATCCCTGAATTACTGCCCCAGAGGTGTGGGGGATGTGAGTATATCCCTGAATTACTGCCCTGGGAGGCTGGATGTGAGTATATCCCTGCATTGGTGCCCCGGGGGTGGGATGTGAGTATATCCCTGAATTACTGCCCCCGTGGGTTTTTTTTTGGGGGGGGGGGGGGGGGGGGGTGCGGGACAGGGGGGGTGGTTTTTGAATATATTCCCGAATTACTGGGGATAGTGGGAGGGATGTGAGTATCGCTCTGAATTATTGGGAGAGCGTGAGTATATACCTGAACTACTGCAGGGGATGTGTGTACTTCCCTGAATTACTGCAGGGGTGTGAGTGTATCCCTGAATTACTGGGGGTGGTGGGGAGGATCTGAGTGTATCCCTGAATTACTGGGGAGCACGGATATGTGTATATTTCTGAATTACTCCGGGGAGGGGGTTGGGGGGATGTGACTATGTTCCATAATTACTGTGGGGGGTGGGCAGATGTGAGCATACCCCTGAATTATAGGGCAGGGGTGATGTGAGTATATCCCTGAATTACTGGGCAGGGAGATGTGAGTATATCCCTGAATTACTGCTGGGCCGGTGGGGGGGGGGGGTGGGGGGGGGGGGGGGGGGGGTGGTGGTGTGGTGGTGGTGGTGGTGGTGGTGGGGGGGGGGGGGGGGGGGGGGGGGGGGGGGGGGATGTAAGTATTTCCCTAAATTACTGGTCAGAGGAATTTGAGTATATCCCAGAATTACAGGAGGAATGGCTGCCTCCATGGGAATGTAGATCTAGGGGAGCATTGTTTCAGAACAAGGTCTCTTTTTTAAGACAGAGAAGAGGAGGAATGTCTACTCTTATGTTGATGGCTGCGTTAGACAGATTTTTGATCTACAAGGGAATCAAGGGTTATGGGGTAGGCAGGTGGAGTTGAGTCCATGATCAGTTCAGGCATGATCTGATCAAATGGTGGAGCAGGCTTGAGAGGCTGAATGTCCTACCCCTGCCCCAATTTCTTATGTTCTTTAGTTCTCAGGGAGAGAAGTGCAGTGTTGCTGAGGTGTCTGGAATTTTTTTAAAAAGTTTGGTGAATTTAATTTTTTGCTATTGGGTTGTAAAGATAAAAACAGTAGTTAAGTGTAAACTGATAAATTTGTTGAGTGGCATCGCTTTATCATTGTCAGGGCTTCCCATACGGGGAAGCATTCTTTTTAATAGAGGCCCACACACTTGCTGAGGTGCTTCTGAAGAAGCCCTGACAATGAAGTGGGATACATATAATTACAAAATAATTTGCAAAACTATTTCAACAAATTGGGATGTATTTATTTTCAGTGATGTAATACTAAGTACGGACCCTTTTTAATCATTGCTTTTATCATTGCTTTTTGCTGCATTTAATTACTGGTTATTTACTCTGCCTGTTTTCAAATCCCTCCATCCTTACCCCTCCCTATTCCTGAAATTTCCTCCAACTCCATAACCCTCCGAGATATCTACGTTCTCTAACTCTTTGGTTTTGTGCAACCCCTATTATAATTGCTGTACCATTGGTCATGCCTTAATTAGGCCCTAAGCTCTGGAATTCCCTCACTACACCTCTCAACCTCACTTCCCTTCTTTAGAACTCTTCTTAAAACCTACCTTTTTGACCAAGCTTTCAGTTATCTGCCCTAATACCTCTTTGTGACTTGTCATATTTTATTTTATAATGTGCCAGTGAAGCGCCTTGGGATGTTTCATTACATCAAATATGTTGTTGTTGATTTATGTAATACCTTTCACACTCACAGGATGGCCTAAAGCACTTTAAAATCTGTTATTTCTGTTATTCAAGAAATGAAAATGCTGGAAAGCTAGCAGGACAATCAGCGTAAATTGATTGCCTGTGTCAATGCTTTGGATTGGGCTATTTTTTTTTAAATATTGAAAGATGAAAAAGTATTTTAAAGGAGAAACAAATAGAAACCCAAATAAATAAAAGAACAATGAGAAAATGTAAGATGCCAAAAATAAACATGAAAAAAACCAAGGACATATATAAATAATGGAAGGGTTGAAAGGGACAAATTGAAGACAAAAAGAACTTGGAATTTATATATTTGTTTCATTAACTCAAGATTAATTAATCAATTAATTCACAGACAATAAATTAAAAGAAATGCTTGCATCTGCATAGCACCTTTCACAATCTCAGGAAGTCCCGAAGTGCAGCCAGTGAAATGCAGGGGTAGTCACTATTGTAATGTAGGATAAGTGGCATGCAATTTGCACACAGCAAGCTTCCACAATGCAAGAACATAAGATATGGAAGTAGGACTAAACTATTCAGCCTGTCAAGCCTGCCCCACTATTCAATATGATTATGGCTGATCTTGAGCTTCAGCTCCACTTTCATGCCTACTCTACAAACAACAGTGAGTTATGTGACTGAAAAATCTACCTCTTTAGAGATGTTAGTTGAAGGTTAAAAGCTTGCCATGACTCCTCTGCTCTTTGAATAGTGCTGTGGGATCTCTTATGCCCACCTATTGGGGGCAGTTAGGACCTCTGTTTAATGTCCCATCTCAAAGATGGCACCTCTGGCACTGCAGCATTCCCTCAGTGCTGCTCTGAGATGTCAGCTTAGATTAGGTGCTCGTGCAAGCCTCTGGAGTGGGACTTCAACCAATAAAACACCTTACTCAAAAGCAGTAATGTTATGACTGAGCCAAGTCTTGCAGATCCAGTTTAAATTTAAAAAAAAGAAACTGTTTCCATAACACAGTGGGTCTGCTAGCCCCAATAATAGAAGAAGCAGCTGAACAAAGATTCAGATCCTCCTGCCAACACTGAACATGTCTGCTTCAAATGTCAAATGCTTCCACTCCTGCCACAGACATCAACAGACCCTCCTCAGGTCATTAGCACCCCTTACTGTAGAGAAAATGAAGGATTTAGCTAAAAGTTGAGGCTGGCGAACTGCATAATGCACAACAAGACAAAAAACACTGTTCCTGAAGCCTTTAGAAGAGTATTAAAGACCAAAGACTGAAAGGTCAGAGTAGGAATGAATGAGGGGATTAAAGTGATTGTCCACAGGACACCTAAGGCTGGATCTGTGTGGTGTTCCCCCAACTCCGCGGTCCTTTAAATATGGCAGGGCGGACCTGAATGCAGAGGTCCTGCCCTATTTCTGGCATCCGGTTTTTGCCGGCAGGAGGAAGGGGCTGGGATGTGACGGGAAGGAACCTCAAACTTAGCAGGGCCATTTTAACTTAAATAAAAGCAGAAAATACTGGCAAAACTGGAAGAGTCAGTTCCGAGGAAGAATCACATTGGACTCAAAATGTTAACTGCGTGACCTGCTGAGTTTTTCCAGCATTTTCTGTTTTCATTTCAGATTTCTGGCATCTGCGGAATTTTGCTTTTATTTGCTGCCATTTTAACTTAGTTCTGAGTTCATTCAGGCCCTATTTTGGCTGGTCCAAGGGCCTTAACGCATAATGTGGAAGTCACAAATTTATGTAGTAGACATAAATGCTCTTGAAAGGTGGATAAGGTTTGTTTTAAGTGCCATAATCTGAAGTCTTTTTTAAAACTCCCACTCTTTGAACATAGAAAAACAAGTTGAAGCTATTAGGGTAAAAAAAACCCTCTGTTGGACTGCTTTGATTGATTGGTCTTCTGGTGTAGGTTAGAAAAAGAGCATTACCATCTGCTCATGTAGTTTCAATAGAGATCTCTGCTGACGTTTCCCCAAGGGCTAGTATTATGTTTTTTTAAAAATTAATTCACGGGATATGGGCTTCACTGGCTGGGCCAGCATTTATTGCCCATCCCTAGTTGCCCTTGAGAAGGTGATGGTAAGCTGCCTTCTTGAACTGCTGCAGTCCATGTAGTGTAGGTACACAAATAATGCTGTTTGAAGGGAGTTCCAGAATTTTGCCCCAGCGACAGTGAAGGAACGGCAATATATTTCCATGTCAGGATAGTGAGTGACTTGGAGGGTGTAAGGAACATATCTTTTTATTTCTGTTGGACTGTAGATTAAAATTACAATGACTGCAGGTTGAAAGACGTGTCCACTAGAACAGGATGAGAGATATATGCAATGTTGCAGTTCTGGAACAAAGTGTGCCATGAAAGACAGGATGGTGCCAGAAAGGAGTCCTAGGCCGGGGAGCTGCCGGGCAACAACATTTTAATTGGCTCTTGACCTGATGACCAGGGTTTGTGTGAGAGTAGTGCAGCAGAATAGCTCCTAGCCTGAAAGGAACAAGACCTAAAACCTCTTTCTCCTGTGTGTGGAAGATTCCAGTCATTCCACAATAATAGCTAGCTGGCTCTTTCTTCTCATATCTCTATAACCTGATCTCTCTCTCTCTGAAAACCTCTGTCAAGAGGCAAAGGGGAAAATCACTGTTAGAGACATTGAAAGGCAAGTGCTCAACCAGTGAACTAAATACTGAAAGTGCTGGAAGACCACCTCTTGTCATCAACAGGAACGGAAAATAATTTGGAAGACATTGATCAAAATCAACCCATCGTTTCCTGAACTCTGGAATTGGTGCTATTGAAATGTTTTATCCCATCCTTAAAATCCAAGTTTTTGTGTGTCTTGTATGTGTGTGTATAAGAATTGAAGAAGGGGTAGAATTTAGGTTATAGAATTAGCAGTTCACGTTTCTTTCTTTTGCCACTGGTTAACAACAGTTTGTTCAATAAACAGTTATTTACTTATTAAGTTTACAAACCTGGTGTTCACATTCTGTTAACCTAACTTAAACAGTTAGGTAGAATTGGAGCAATCTGGTGCTTTGATCAAACGTTTTCACCTTTCTCGTGGCTCAGGGAACAGTGAAGCTTGATATTACAGCATACTATCCCCAGTGAGCCATGACAAGGAAACATCCAGGTGGTGGTGTGCCCATCTGTCTGCTGCTGATGTCCTTCTAGATGGTAGTGGTCATGAGTTTAGAAGATGCTGTCAAAGGAGCCTTGGTGAATTCCTGCAGTGCTTCTTGAAAATGGTACACACTGCTGCTAATGGGCGTTGGTGGTGAAGGGAGTGAATGTTTGTGGATGTGGTGCCAATCAAGCAGGTTGCTTTGTCCTGGACGGTGTCAAGCTTCTTGAATGTTGTGGGAGCTGCATTCGTTCTGACAAGTGGGGAGTATTCGATCACACTCCTGACTAGTGCCTTGTAGATGGTGGACTGGCTTTGGGGAGTCAGGAGGTGAGTTACTCATTGCACAATTGTATAATGAATGCTTTGCTGAGTTTCAAAAGCTACAATTATTTCAGCAGTGTGTTCTGAATTCACAGTTTGTTTGAAGGAACTACGAAAGGATTAGTTCTCTTTGTGGGTCAAATTAGAAGTTTGTATAAGAGATTAACTACTTGAGAATTAAAAGTTTTCAATGGGTTTCATGAATGGGAGATTTTTTCACGATCAAGCATGTAGGAATGTGAGCTGAATTAGATTGTTAGAAGCTTATTTTTTTCTCTTCTCTACATGGCCCCTGAGGTCTGCCCCTGGTGGATTCTGAGTGAGTAGCTATGGAGGTTGCATTGGGGTATGAGGGGCCATGGGGAGTGGGTGGGGGGCATGAATTGGCATGAGGGGCCAGGGGGTAGATGGCATGAGTTAACATGGCAGGGCGTTGTGAAAGGACATGGGGAGTGGGTAGGAGGGTGAAGGATAAAAGGCTGAACAACTTCTAAAACAACTCAAAGCCCTGGGGAACCAAGGTGGGTCTTCTACCCAGCCCGCCTTGGCATTCACCCTTGTCTGTGCCCATCCAGGATCTGTCCCTGGGGTTGGCAGACCCAACTTGATCCCACTCCTCCCCCGCCTCCCCAGAGCAAAAATTGGGTTTAAACTGAGGGGCGTCTGCCAAGTTTAGAAATTTCCCAACTTGAGCTACCCACCTTGGAAACAAAAATCTGGCCCACAGTTTATGCTTTTACCCCACTTAACATGCTCTCCCAAAACTTTGACCTTGTTTTTTGTACAGGGACTTACTGACCTGCTATGTGTTTCTAACACTCCTGGTTTTTGTTTTAGATTTCTAACCTTTGCTGTCTGTTTTTATTATTTATCACTTGCGTTTAATTTTCCTGATAATTTCATTAACCGCATTTAAAAAATCCCCAAAAACGACACAAATTACCATACTGATATTAATCGCACTGATGTACATATCATGTAAAACCATGTCTTGGCTCCCTCTCAATAATGGTTCATTGCATCTGAAATATTATAACAGCAGTCCTCAAGTGGTTACAATTTTTTTTTCACATTCCAAAATTATATAGTGACAATAATAATAGGTTTGATGTCACTGAAGGTGCTTTGTGACTTCATTGAGCAAGTTCTTCTTTCAAAGCTGTTCCTGAGAAATATGTGCAAGTGTGGGATTCCATCCGTGTTGTGGCAGTTTTGATTGGTGATTAGATGGTATGTGAATCATTATGGTCGACTGGTATGGGAAGGAGCATATTTCCTCCAGCATAGAGTTTAATAAATATGTCAATATTTTGGTGACTATTGTGCTTAAATTTGCTTCCAAACAAGGAGATTTCAGTATTTGCATTCATATAGTGCTTTAATCGGTTATGGAAATGTTACAAGACACTTCAAACTATTAAGTACTTTATGAAGTACAGTGAACTCTGTTGTGTAGGAAATATTGGCTGTTTGGATGACAGATATTTTGATTACAAACATAGGGAAGTTTTCCACATAATGAAAAATAAATCCAGGAATTTTTATGAAATATTAGAAGCAGTACTTAATCTAATTACAGGTTAATCCTTCCATCATGATTTGAATGACCACTATATTGAATGTTTCGATATGTAAATATATTTAGGTGGCAGTGTTTGTTTGTGAATGTTTTCGCTTAGATTTTTAAAAATCAACTTTTGAATTTTCTACTACTAACCTAAGAGAAGAGAAGGTAGTTCCTGCTGAGGAGAATATAAATTAAGAAATAGTGATGTAAACCAAAACAGAAGGACTATATGTACATCTGGTTCCCTTTTATTATTTTGTCTGCAACAGAAATCGCATTCTCATTTCCTATTTCATTAATTTAATGACTGTCTGGTTAAATTTATCTTTTTTTTCACTCTTAACACAGTTTAGGAAACTTGCTTTATTCAAATTTTGTTTTTTTTTAACATTCATGTGAAGCACCTTGGGGGGTTTTGCTACTTTAAAGTTGTTTTAAAATGCACGTAATAGCTACAGTTAAGTTAACAAGAGGTTGCGTGAAAGTCAGAGAGAGAAGGAGCAACTGATTGAGCACAGAGAAAAGAATTAAGGAGCAGAAGACAAGCAGGGAAACAGTTACAGGAAGCGTAATGTGCGCAACACCTCGGGAAATCAGGTCTGGCAGCATCTGCGGAGAGGGACACATTTAATGTTTCGAGTCTAAATGACCCTGCAACAGAACTAAGTAAAAATAGAAGAGAGGTGAAATATAAGCTGGTTTAAGGGGAGGGTGGGACAAGTAGAGTTGAATAGAGGGCCAGTGATAAGTGGAGATAACCAAAAGATGTCACAGATAAAAGGACAAAAGGTGTTGAAGGTGGTGATATTATCTAAAAAATGTGCTAATTAAGGGTAGAAAGCAGGACAAGCAAGGTACAGATAGCCCTAATGGGGGTGGGGTGGGGTGAAGGAATCGAAAAAGGCTAAAAGGTAGAGATAAAACAATGGATGGAAATACATTTAAAAATAATGGAAATAGGTGGGAAAAGAAAAATCTATATAAATTATTGGAAAAAAGGGGGGGGAATTGGAAAGGGGGTGGGGATGGAGGAGAGAGTTCATGATCTAAAATTGTTGAACTCAATATTCAGTTCGGAAGGCTGTAAAGTACCTAGTTGGAAGATGAGGTGCTGTTCCTCCAGTTTGCGTTGAGCTTCACTAGAACAATGCAGCAGGCCAAAGACAGACATGTGGGCATGAGAGCATGGTGGAGTGTTGAAATGGCAAGCGACAGGGAGGTCTGGGTAATGCTTGCGGACAGACCGAAGGTGTTCTGCAAAGCAGTCACCCAGTCTGCATTTGGTCTCTCCAATGTAGAGGAAACCGCATTGGGAGCAACGAATGCAGTAGACTAAATTGAGGGAAATGAAAGTGAAATGCTCTCCACACACTCCTATGGTCCCTTATAGCCCCCATGCTAACTCATTGTAACCCATGCCCCTCAGCCACCCCCATGTCCCCTTATAGACCCCATGCCAGCTTAATGCCAACCTGTGACCCCCCACCTCCATGGCCCCTTATAACAGCCCTGTCAACTCATGCCAACCCACCCACCACCCTTGGCCCTTACACCCTCCATTCTAACTCAGTATCCACCATGGGCAGACCTCATGAGCCATGTTGAGATGAAATAAAATAAAGCTCTAAATATCTATTATGGCCTATATTATACTTCTTAAAAATCCCATTCATGAAAGCCCATTCAAGACTTTTAAATCCTCTCAAGCACTTAATCCATTATAAAAACAAACAAACTCATATTCATAACCTCACATCAAAGACTGCTACTCCTTTAATAACCTCTTTGAACTGTCAACCAAGTAGTGAATTTAAGACCCCCTGCTAAGATTATAGGTTGTAGAAAGCAGCCAGGCATTAACAATGAAATGATAACAGCCCTTGAGGAAATGTCAACAAACAGCTATTGTAACTGCTAGACAGGTATCATTCAACTGTCATTGACAAATGCAGCCTACTTTTTTAATTTTTACAGGGCTGGGGATTTAAATAATTTCACAGCATGACAGTTCTACAGACCTAACCCACCATTCATGAGTATTTGCATCTACTATAAACATTTGTTATTCCCACACTGCAAGTTAAGAACCTTGCTGCAGCAAAAATGGGGTCTGTTTTTATCTCAGCAGTGAGTTTCAATGGTCCCACTGAGTTCTGGCTTCCCTCATGTGAGTCACACCCCACCCCTTTCCCTTACCAACGAAAATAGGATCGGTCAGTTTATGACAGGGATGTGAGGGGGTGTTTTCTGAATCTGGGTGCTGCCCACCATTTAAAGTTCCACAGGGTCTGAGTGGCTCTGCAAAAATCCGGGACCCAATCTTGTATAAAATTTCACAAAGACTCTTTATCCACCTATTTCAGCGTCCGCCCAAACAAGATGACTCATGGCAACTTTTCAGAGTCAGTTACTGATAAACAAATATGTCAATGACGTTTGGTGTAATGATAAAATTTACATTGTAAGGCAAAAGCTCAACCTGCCCGCTAGTTAGTTTTTCCTTTTACTTTGCCAGCCTCATGTAATTACAAAATCTTACAATACTAGGTAAACCTGTTGTGCCTCTAAATCCCTCCCAGTGGTGTTTATCTTGTGCAGACAGCATAATCTGTATGTTATCTCCAGGCCTGTGTCCTTGACGAGCTAGATCTGTTACCTCTGGTTGGTATCTAGAGCTATTGTTTGAGTCCTTTGTTCTAAGGATATTGTCTGAACTTAGAATTTACCTTTCTGTTTCTAAGAGCTCAGCAGGGCGTTTTGAATACTATTTTCACCATTTTTACTTGGGTTGCCAGTGCCCTTTGAACTGACTTACACAAGTCAGTGCCTTCAGGAAGTGAAGGGGAAATTTGGAAGGAGAAAGAGTGCTGACTGTATATTTTGAATAAGTCTGATTTGTATTGCTTTTTTCCATGGATCGTACTTGGTCTGCTTCATTGACTGACTGTAACATGTTGGGGCTGTAAGGATGTGTTAACATAAAGCCTACTTTGAATCCTTTTCAAATTGTCTATGTTGGAAAATTGTAGGGACATGTATGTTAACAGTTATGTATACTAAAATCTCAAGTTCTAAGTTCTAATTATCTACATGAGGAATTATACAAACTTGGCTATGTTTGTTTCTATCAGAATTTCTAATTTATTAACAGGTGCTTCTGATGGTCTGTTTGGAGGTGCGAGACACACCATATGGGAGGTATGAAAACCCCTTGGGCTGGATTGTACAGGGCACAATGGTCAGGGATGGGAAGTCCCACCTCAGACAGCTGCTGGGCAATCAGAGGCTGGCAGCTCTCCAGTACTGGCATCACTGCCAGGAATGGTGATCACTGCCAGTGTTGGACTCGGCTTGAGGTGGCGTGCAGTGCTGGATCCAGCCCAACAGGTGAGTCAAGGGTCTCCCCTGGGTGCCTCCACTGCCCACCACCGACCAGCATGGGAAAACCTGCCGGCAGGATGCTTGGCAGGGGACTCTCCTGCCGCCCATTAAATCCCGGCGGTGGTGGGTGAGGGCCTTAAGTAAGTATTAAGTTCCTGCTGAATTGACCCACTAACAGGCCGGCTGCTAAACGCTACCGGTTAAAAAATAAGGACAGGGGCAGGCAGATTTTATGTGTCCTCTCGCCTTTGAATGCACCAGTGGGGTGACCTATAATCCAGCCCCTTATGGTTTATAAAAGTATAAAATAAACTATATGTACGTATGTAATAAAAGAATTTTAATACATACTAATGCAAAATACTGTGAATGCTGGAAATCTGAAACAAAAACGTAAAATGCTGGAAATACTCAGCTGATCAGGCAGCTTCTCAAGGTCACAGATTTAAAATGTTGAGCTGAATTTAATGACCCACCTGCACTCTGGGCCCACTTCCAGGTCACCAGCTTTGACTGGGCTGCCTGCACATATGGTGTGGGCTCCCCACCCTCACTATACTCCCTGCCACTGGCAGAATGTCAGCGCCGGTGGGATGAAACCCTTAAATGGCCTTTCCATGGCTATTAATTGACCCGGGGCAGGAAGGCCAACTTTGACCTTTCCTCCCCTGACTTAATTGCGGATGTTGGGAAAGTGACAGGCTCTCCAACTCTCTCCTTCCAACCTGATTAAACAACCTTACCCCACTCCAATCCACCTTGCACCCCACTCATGGTGTGGCCATTAAATTCCACCCATTAACACTCTTTCTCTCTCCTATTTGGTGCCTGACATGCTGAGTATTTTCAGCATTTTATGTCAAGACCTACTTGTGGTTTAAGTAGAGTGGCTTGCTATCAAGTATTCTATTTGGTTCGAATTGATACAGTAATAATAGAAAAATAAGGAAAAGGGGGATGAAATCTAACTAAATCTGAGTAGCAAAAGAGACACGAATAATACAAGTATTCCGAAATCAGAAAAGGTTATAGGATATAATTATATAATCCATTATAATAGTGAATCAAGAGCATATTAAATTGCCTCAATGCCAATGTACAGAACAGCACAACAAAATGGAATTTTGGATAATAGAACATGGCTGCAGACAGGAAAGTGCTGGTAGTTAAATATTGCAGACTTAATGCATTTAGAAATGATAGAGAGGAAGAAGGGATAGTGTAGTAGCCCTGTTAATCAGAAATAGGAATCAGAACTAACAAAGAAAGATAGAAAGAAACCAAATGGATAGAGGTAAAGGAGAGGGTTAGCCACTCTTGGTTTTACAACAGACCTCCAAATAGTGGAAAAGAACAGAAGGGAGAATTTGTTTAGGCAAACATATGAAATGAGTAATACAATGCAGAATGAGAATCATGGGAGATCCCAGATAACCCCAATTAAACTTGTAGGGAGAGATGGGGGTGGAGTTTTTACAGGTGACACTTTTCTGAGCAAATATGTAAGCTCAACAAGAAAGGAAGCACGGCTAGACTGAGTAATGGGAACTTAACTGGAGCCAATATGAGGAGATCACTATAATAATGTTAATAGACTGGGGAGAAAAACCAACTGTGAGGGAATGATGAAAGAGCCAAGGAAGATAAAGTGGAAAAGCAAAATATTAACAGAGGTAGAGCAACAGGCAATATTTAAACAAGAAATCAATAGAATTCAAGGGAATCCATTTCACTAAAGAAACAGACTTCAAAACAGAAAACTTTTCTTTAGTTAGATGCCATCTATAATTAAAGGTGAGAATCAAATCTAAAGAAAGAAGCAAACATAATTGTGTAAACAAAGAAGGTAAATGACGAAAAGGATGAGCTTAGGAAAGAGATTAAAAATAACCAAGTACTAAGCCAAACAGAAAGTATAAAATGAAAATACCAAAGAATATAAAAATGAATATTAAAGTATTCTATAAACATATAAGAGAATTAAGATAAGGATATAGCAACTAAATAATTTCTCAGGAAATGATACTGAAATGATGGGGATACTGGTTAGACATCTTTCCTCAGTTTTCATTGAAGAGGCTAACAAACAGCCAATGATAATGGTAGAAGAAGTCAACAAAGAGATTGCAACAGTTTGGATAGGTGGAAAGGGATATTGGACAAAGTAGCCAAACTTAAGGAGGATGGGATCCCAAGTCCAGATGCCCAAAGAAACCAAGGATGAGATAGCAGAGGCACTAGTGTCTCTATATAAAGAAACAAGAGAAAGAGGAATAATCCACAGGATGGTCGAATAGCAAATATGATTCCTATCCACAAGATGTCACGACTTACTGGAGATGGTATGCTGTAATATCAAGCCCCACTGTTCCCTGAGCCGTGAAAAATGTGAAAAAATTTGATCAAGGTTGCCCCAATTCCACCTAGCTGTTTAATTTAGGTTAACAGGATATGAGCACCAGGTTTGTAAACTTAATGAGTCAATAACTGTTTATTGAACAAACTGTTGTTAACCAGTGTCAAAAGAAAGAAATATGAACTGCTAATTTCTAACTCTATACCTAAACTTTACCCCTTAAATCCCTGTACACACACATACAAGACACATAAGACACATAAAAACATGGATTTTAAGGATTTTCCCCTTTGCTTCTTAGCAGGGGTTTTCAAAGAGAGAGCAGGTAATAGAGATATGAAGAGAAAAAAAAACAGCTAGCTATTAGTGTGGAATTACTTGGAATCTTCCACACATAGGAGAAAGAGGTTTTAGGTCTTGTTCCTTTCAGGCTAGCAGCTATTCTGCTGTGATCTTACACCAAATCTGGTTGCTTGGTCAGGAGCAAATTAAAATGCTGTTGTCAGGCAGCTCCCTTGGTTCAGGACTCCTTTCCAGCACCATCCTGTATTTCATGGCACACTTTTTTCCAGGAATGCAACATTCTATGCATCTCTCATCTTGTTCCAGTGTATATGTCTTTCAAACTGCAGCCATTGTAATTTTAATCCTCAGTCCAACAGAAATAACAAGATATGTTCCTTACATGCCTCCACCCTTAAAAGAGATGAAACACCATTTCAAAAATGCGTTTCATCACACGTTATGTGACACACGGACGAAACACGAGACTTACTTTCATTCATCCTTCCTCCCCCTCATACAATCTTTAACAATATTCAGCATTTCTTACACCTTTTAACTTATTTCAGTAAATTACACCTGCGACAATGCATCCGTGATCACGTTATCTTTGCCGCAATGTGGATAATCTTTACATTGAATGGTTGAAACAATAGACTCCATCTAAACAGTCACATTTCGAGTTTTAAACTTTTTAATGGTCTTCAACATGGGTTCTTATTACAGAAGGTAGGGAGTTTTTAAATTCTTCCAAGAGAATGGTCTCTGAGAATGTCATACGTAGATTCAACTCCTAATGCTCGTATCCACCTGTCAAAACTACTTTGCTTAATCCGTTCAAATTCAATGTAAGTTTGCCCAGGCTTTTTCCTTAAATTTCAAAACCTTTGTACGCTTCAGGGACCAACTCATAGGCACTCCAAATGGCCTTTTTCACCACATCATAATCCCTAGAAACCTCCTCTGACAGTGAAGCAAAATTGCCTGTGCCCCACCTGTCAATTTGCTCTGCAATGTCCAGTTTTCCTTTGGCCAGTTCATCTGTTTAGCTATCTTCTCAAATGAAATAAAGAATGCTTTAACATCCCTTTCCTCAAACTTTAGAAGAGCTTGTACAAATTTAAACATCTCACTGGGTTCTGAGCTGGAAATAAGTGCTGCCTCACCTTCTGGTGTCTCTTTTATAGCTACCAGCATTCTAAGCTGGAATTCTCTATCTTTCTCTTTTTGTGTTTCTGTTCTTTCCTGTTCAAGTCTGTTTCTCCATTTCTCACCTTGCCATTTCTAATTCCCTCTGGAATGCTCTCTGTCTTTCCTTTTCTTTTTCTTTTGCTGCCCTTTCTGCCTGTTTCCTTTGGAACGCCCTTTCTCTTTCCTTTTTTTTGCTGCCTCTAGTTCCAAATTTTTTATTTGCAGCTGAATTTGAAGCCATTCCAATGAACCATCCCCAGGAGAACTCAGTCTCTCGGATATTCCTTCCAATTTCAAATGCTGTGCCATCTCTTGGATTATCTCTGCCTTCCTAGCTTTGGCAGGCAATCCTACTCTTAACTTACTTGCCAATTCAATTAACCTGGCTTTTGGAATCCTTTGTAAAATTGTCAGGGACATCTCTTCCACTTGCAGGAAAGCTTTAGCAGTTTTCATTGCCATCTTATTTTTGACAGTACAAACCTGGTGTTTCCTTTTAGCTTTTATTACTTAATAAATCTACACCCAAATTGTCATGTCTTTTGTTCCAAAATATTCTGGACAAGCCCCCAAAGTTTGTGATGACTCACTGGGGATAGTGAGCTATAATATCAAGCTTCAGTGTTCCCTGAGTTGCAACAAATGTGAAAAAATTTGGTCAAACCACCAGATTTCCCCAATTCTACCTCACTGTTTAATTTAACAGAATACGAGCACCAGGTTTGTAAACTTAATGAGTAAATGACTGTTTTAGTGAACATTTGTCCTTAACCAGTGGTAAAAGAAAGAAATTAGCAATTCATACTTCTAACACTATAACTTAAACTCTACCCCCTTCTTAAATCCCTACACATGCACACACACACACAGCACATAAGATGCACAAAAACATGGATTCTAAGGGTGGGATAAAACAGTTCAATAGCACTAGTCCAGAGTACAGGATTGGATGGGTTGATTTTGATCGATGTCTTCCAAATTCTTTCAGTTCTTATTGATGACACGGGTTGGTCTAACAGCACTTTCAGTATTTAGTTCACTGGTTGAGCACTTGTCTTTCAATGTCTCTAATAGTGATTTTCCCCTTTGCCTCTTGACAGGGGTTTTCAGAGAGAACAAGTTATAGAGATATAAGGGGAAAGAAACAGCTAGCTATACTTGTGGAATTGCTGAAACCTCCCACATACAGGAGAAAGAGGTTTTAGGTCTTGTTCCTTTCAGGTTAGAAGCTATTCTGCTCTGCTGTCATTACAAAACCTTGGTCACCTGGTCAGGAGCCAATTAAAATGTTGTTGTAAGGCAGCTCCCTTGGCCCAAAACTCCTTTCCGGCACTGTCTTTCGTGGCACACTCTGTTCCAGGACTGCAACATTGTATATCTCTCTCATCCTGTTCCAGTGTACATGCTTTTCAACCTGCAGCCATTGTAATTTTAATCCCCAGTCCAATAGAAAATAAAAATATATGTACCTTATGGAGAAAAGTAGCTAAAACTAACACGGGAAGCTATAGACTAGTTAGCTGAAAGTCAATGGTAGGGAAGATAGAAGAGTCTTGATAAAAGATAAAATAACAAAACATCTAGGACAGAATTTTCTGCCCACCGGGTGGGCCCGACCTAATCTCCAGCGGGCAGGGCGCTGATCCTCACCGGAGAAGCGGGCCCTGCCGCCTTTTTAAGTGGGCGGGCCAATTAAGGCCTGCCCAGCGTGACGCCCAGCGGGAAGCACTATGCGCTTCCTGTGTGGGTAGGGGGAGACTCCCCAAATGTGAGAGTGCGCTCTTTCACGCATGCGCACGAAAGAGCGCACATCTTCCTGAGGCTAGGTGCTGCCTCAGGGAGATCGCTGACAGCTGTATACACATTAAAACTAGAAAAAAAAATCCTTAATATGTCCCACTCATGTGACAATGTCACACAAGATGGGACATGTTAATAAATTTCACTAAAACTTTTTTAAACCCTACATGAAACCTCATCCCACCAGTTGATGAGGTTTCATCTATTTTAAGAAGCCCGCCGGGGCTCCTGGCCTGCCCGCCAACCTTAAGGTTGGACGGGCAGGTCCTTTAATTGTTTTGATGATCCAGCCAATGGCCTCAATTGGCCATTGACAGGTTGGCGGGCCCGCAGCTGATTTCGCTGCGCCCCCGCCTTCCTGAAGTTTTAAATGGAGTGGGATGACTTCAGGGGGAACTGCGTCATTTTGCACGTCAGTGAGTGGGCCCCACCCCCTGCTAGTTAACGGCAAAATCCAGCCCCTAGAGATAGAGGCCAAGTAACAGAATGCATTGAGCGTGACTACAAAACAGAAAATAGAGGGCAGGAGTTGAGGGAAGTTTCTTGTATTGGTTGAAAATGGACTTTTTCTCTGCCTCAATTTTATAGCAATCCGGTAGTTTACAAATGCTAGCTTTTTATTCTAGATTTATTTAATTAACTGAATTTAAATTCCTCAGCTGTTCGGCGGGCTTTGGACTCATATGCCCAGATCATTACCCCAGGCCTTTGGATGACTAATCCAGTACAAAACCAGTTGGCTACCCTTACCATAAATACATTTGGCTGCTTATCCTGCTCGTTGGCATCACTGTTGCTGGACCCCTGGAGATTCCTAGACTTGGCACCAAAATCAAAATAACATCAGAAAAAGTAAACTCCACGCCACAGAGATCACTGGATATTTCTGGCAAGCTTTCTTAAAGGTCAGTGGTGCACACCATCACTTCATCACTGACCCCAAAAATCCGGGCCAATATTTACGGAATGAACCTTGAATAATATGGAAGTATAAACAGTTTTATCCTTCTTTTTATCCTTTTATTTAACTTTTATTTATCCACATTGCCTGTAATTCCCCATTCTGCCTGTAATTTCCAATTGTGCTTTTGGAGCACGATATTAGCATTTTATAGACTTGGGTCCAGGTTTATTTCTGCGATTAAAAATGATAAAATGTTCAGTGTTTATAGGGATAAAAGAACTGAATTTAGGGAGTGAACATTTTTTCAGCCATCTGTGCTTGTGTGTACCAGGATAAAAATGTGTCTCCTGGAAAGGTATCTCACTTCAACAATAATTAATCGGCCGTGACGTGTTTTGGAATGTCCTGAGGCTGTGAAGCGCAGCAAATAATTGCAAGCGTTACCTTTCTTTTCCTGTAGCCTGAGCTCACTTGTAGCAATTGTTGCTTTCAGGAATTCAGAATTCAGTACGAAGAGCAGGTAGAGGAAGGAATCCAGGGAAGCAGTTTTGATATGCCGCAGTTTATGAATTTCTGCACAAGCCAACAGTGAAATAAGTCCAGCGGCAGTAAAAAAAAAACGAATGCAGATTGGCAACAGACTCTTAAATCTACAAATCTAAAATGGAACCAGAAGAGCCAGTGACTATGCAGAAATTAGCAGGCAGAATTACAGTTTACACCATTACAGGATGTCTTCATTGTCTTCGTACCAAGTCTCATTTGACTGAAATGGGTCTTCCGTTCATTGAAGTCAATATAAAGGAAAATCCTGTGATACACCAGCAGATTATCAATTACACTGGACGTCTTACTGTACCACAGATCTACTTTAACAACATCCATGTTGGTGGAAACAACGATTTCATGAATTTGGTAGGTAAAATTGGTTCTAAGTATACACCCATATGATAATCCGGTAAATGAATAAGATTTTTCCATTGTTTCCATAAGTTTCTGTATAACTGTTATATCTTTTTATTTATTTAGTAAAAGTTCAGAAAAATTGAGCTAGAGAAAAAAGGTCAGGACAACTGTGCTGGAACGAGTTTTTAGAGGTAGTTGTGCATACTGCAACAATTAAAAGGTGGCTTGGAATGTATAAAAGGCTGTGATCAATCATCAAGTTCAGATTTCCCTACGAACTGGTTGATCTTCACTGTTGCAGGTTAATTAACTTGTCACAGAAAATTTTGTCCTACATTTGTAGTCCATTATTATAACCCAGAACTTGCCAACATTGATGTGAAAGCGAGGCAATTTTCCACAGTATTGTAATTCATCAATATTTTATATGTATAGAAAGATGTAAGCTTTCTTGCCTCTCCCAACATCAGCAAATACAACAGAGATCCGTTTGACTGAAACAGCTGGTTCAACCTGTTCTGACAAACCAAAATAGCTGAAATGTTTAAAGTTAATTTTGCTCTGCCCTTCCTGGTTCAACTGCACCATTGAGTTGGAATAAGTAAGGCAAAATACTGTGATGCTGGAAATACTCAGCAGGCCAGGCAACATCTTTGCTGAGTATTTCCATCATTTTCTGTTTTTGTTTGAATAAGAATGAGTACTAGTCTATAAAATGTAGTTAAAAATCCAGTTTATATTGTCACTGTGCAGCACTTTCACAGGAGTGCAAAGCAGCCAGGGCTGCTGATTGATGCACAAGTAGTAGTGTAAGTTGAAATAAAAGTTGAAAATGCTGGAAATACTCAGCAGGTCAGGCAGGATCTGTGGAGAAAAATAGAGTTAATGTTTCAGGCCGATGACCCTTCATCAGAACATTGGAGATAATCTGAGCATATTGAAACTAGCAGGGGGCAGGTAGGGGAGGGGGAACGGTGCTGTTCAATAGAAGCCAATGTCAGCGCAGTTAAAATCACGATTGGATTACAAATAAAACCCACTGAAATAATTTTAATTTTGTGCAGAACAATCTAGAACTGGCCCCACAAGCTCCAACCCTGCATGTGTGTATTCATATAATTTTACAGTGGAATTCTAGATTCTGTTGTCTACATTTTTTGTGGGATTTGGACTTGTTTTTGCATAGCTCAGCTAAAACATAGTGGATAACTTTTCAGTGACTTTCCCAGATGCAAAAATCTTCATCCTGCAGGCTGCATAGTTGGTATGTCGATCTCCATTACCTGGAAAAATTACCTAAGTATACTGTTCTGATATTTAGCTGCAAGTCAGAAGGCCAACAGGGGACAGGACTTGTAGTGGGTATAGTAGCACATTGTTTATTAGAATGCACCCTTTGTCTCAGAAAAGGAAGAGTAGCTAGAGTGATTGAACATGATAAAAATAGACAACGAAAAGGCTGGCAGCAGAAAAAGTAGCAGGTTTTGTGTCAGAGATATAGAATAGAATGCCTGTTGTCTTCAACTAACCAGCTGAAGGTTAGTAGAAAAGAAGGTAACATACTTGCAATGCGTAATTGTTAAGGTAGATATACCAACCAAATATGGCAGGCAACTGTTTCTAACTTTGATTTACATTCAGTCATACATGGGGCAAACTATAAGAAAATTCTCCTGAGTATTCCAGGTGAGGCACTACACTGAAGACGATAATTTGCAATGTTCCAATGACAAAGTCCTACAGTGGGCAATTGTAGGGATAGTTTTGTATTTGCAAGTCTGTGTCAACAGCTTTCTCCTGTTGGTTTAAAAACTGAGCAGTCCTTCAAATGAATATCTGGATGTATTCTTGTCAGATTACCTCAGCACAGTAATGCAGAAACTATAAATCACTTCCTTCTCCGTCAGTCCCAAGAAGAGCTTGCCAGGCTGATTGATACAGTTAAGAATAATCCAGTACCTCCTGATGCACCTCCAATCCCTGAACCAGAAACAGATGAAGGAGAAGAACCAGTAGAAGGTTAGTAGAAAAGAAGGTAACAAACTTGCTATGCATAATTGTTAAGGTAGATATACCAACCAAATATGGCAAGCAACTGCTTCTAACTTTGGATATAATTCAGTCATACATAGGGCAAACTATAAAAACAGACCAGTGTTTGATATCAAAGTAAAATTTTGAGTTAACTGCATGAATGTAATGAATGGACTGGAACATTGACCAAAGGGGAAGACAGTAGTTGATTGTTAACCTGCCCATGATTAGAGCAAGACAATACTTGTCAAACATAACATTGGATAAGTTTTCAAAAAAAAACTTCAAATAAGTTTAATCATACTGTTTCAAAATGTACAGTTGCTTTTGCATAGCAAGCACACTGCTGGAATTCTTCTACTTTGCAAGACCCATGTTGTGCAGAACTGTTCCGATTTTCTGCGCTATAGTTCTATAGCGAGAAGTTAATAACTCAATGGGATGGATTTAATGGGTCGTCAGAGACCTCTGTTCCACTTCCCCAGACTTGGCTATGAGGTCAGGGGAGGGCCTGCCCAGAGCAACAATGACTGCCCTGCACCCATTTAACACTGAAGGCTGGACTTCTGCTGAGAGCAGGGGTTACAGCCAGCATTACAGTGGGGCCTTCATCAGGGATAGTCATTGGATCCCTGGATAGAGGCAATGTGGGTAGCAGGGAGGGGGAATTGGGGCTGAGAGGCTGGTGGTGGGGGTAATGGGGAGAGGCGGTGAACCTGTGAGGTTTGGGCTAAACCTTAGGGCGTGGGGGGGGTGCCTCCAATGGACCCAGGGGGCCAGTTAAGAAGGGCTGGCCGCCTAGGCTTGGCATGGGCCTCTCCCACAACCATTTAAATCTTGAGTGGGAATTAATTGGCCACTTAAGGGCCTCAATTAGCTTGTTGGCAGGTGGGCTGCCTGATGACCCCCCACTGCCCTTGCCACTGGTATAATTGAGGTGCTCGCTGCATTTAATATGCCCCGCATCTTCAAAACTGGTAGCACGGAGTTAAATCTGGCCCTGTTTTTTTTTAATTTATTCATGGGATGTGGATATCGGTGGCTAAGTCAATATTTGTTGTCTTGAGAAGCTGTTGTTGAGCCACCTTCTTGAGTCACTGCAGTTCGTGTGGTGTAGGTACACGTACAGTGCTGATGGGGAGGGATTTCTGGGATTTTGACCCAGTGTCGATAAGGGAATGGTGATATTCGCTTGTTAGCATGGAACTTGAATATTGCTGAAACGTTAGACATGTTGATGAAGCTTTTTGTCTTGCACACACCAGAACAAACACAGGAATGCCAAATTTCAATCACAACAATTTATACTACAGGAGAAAAGGGTGCTGGCAAATCAACTCTGATTGGCCGAGATTTTGTGATTGTTATGGTCACATCATGTGTCCTAAAGTATATTGGGAGATAGCACTTTACTTTTACAAAGCAACATGTAATATGGACACTGTACCTTCACAAAATGGACTCTGGAAAGTCAGGTGAATTCCTTTGTAGTTTCTGGGCAGATAGAGACAGACATGATCAAATATCTCTGGGAAGCTACTTAAAATGTAAATAGCTTTCCCAAGTGCTAATTGACTACCCCTCATCATTTCAATGTAAGAGATTTAGACTGACATAGGCTGCTAGACTTGCCAGCCCTATGAAGAAGGGATTTTAAACAAAGTCATTCCGTGAGGATGATCAAAACTGGAATGTTGATGGAATATCAAACATTTTCCCATTGTGTGTCATTTACATTGGCTTGAAAACATTGTGTAGATGATGGAATACTTTGATACTGTCACCACATGACTGAAACTGGCTGGAGAGGGAGCCAATACCTTATTAATTCACAAGGGCAACCCGGCAAGGCCATCTGGGACCAGCACCTCAGAGGCAGAGAGATCTCACCCAGCAAGAGGAAAGAACCCTGTCTTGAAAAGAAAGTTATGTTAGGAGGTGAAGATGGGCTAATTTGTTTTTACCTGCAAGATTAAATTTCTTCATTACAGAGGCTTGATCACAATTTTGACTGAAAAGCTGTCCAACCTCCATTTGTCTTCAAAGAACCAGGAGAGAATCTTTCAAGCCTGCAATTTTTCAACCACCATCTTAAGGACTGTGTGAACAAGTGACCTGTCCCTGTTTTACCCTTCTGGTAATCAGTGTGCGCGCGTGCGTGTGCATGTACGCGTGTGTGTGTATGTGATTGAATTCCATTTTCCATTTTTCTGCCCACTCAACCAAACCATTGATATCTTTCTGGAGACAACAGCTGTCCTCTTCACTATCAACTACATGGCTAATTTTTGCATCATTTGCAAATTTCCCAATTATGCCTCCCACATTTAAGTCCAAATCATGAATATATACTACAGGCAACAAAGGCCCTAACACTGAGCCCTGTGGAATGCCACTGGAAACCACTTTCCATTTGCAAAAACATCCATTGATTATTACCCTTTGTTTCCTGTCACTAAGCCAATTTTGGATCAAACTCATGACTTTACCCTGTATCCCATGACACCTCACTTTTTTGACCAGTGTGTCATTTGGAACTTTGTGAAATGCTTTACTAAAATACATGTAGATAACATCCAGTGCAGTACCCTCCTCAATCCTTGTTGTTACTTCCTCAAAAAATTCTATTAAGTTGGTAAGACACAGTCTTCCCCTAACAAAACCATGCTGACTATCCCTGATCAGTCTGTGCCTTTCTAAGTGACAGTTTATCCTGTCTTTCAGAATTGATTCCAATAATTTGCCCACCACTGAAGTCAGACTGACTGGCCTATAATCTTTTGGCATTTCCCTCGCACCTATTTTGAATATTGGTACAACATTCACAGACCTCCAATGCCCTGGTACCTCGCCTGTATCCAATTTAGTAAGGATTGGAAAATTATCCTCAGAGTATCTGCTATTTCCTCCCAGGCTTCCTTTAACAATATGGGATACAATCTATCTGGCCCTGGTGATTTATCCAACTTCAAGGATGCCAGTACTTACTCTCTCATTATGCTTATTGTATCTAATATTTCACACTCCTCCTCCTTAACTAGAATATCTGCATCATCTCTCTCTTTAGTGAAGACAAAGTACTCCATGAGAACCCTGCCCACATCTTCAGCATCGACGCTCAATTTGCCATGTACATCTCTGAGGCCCTATCCTTTCCTTAGTTATTCTCTTGCTCTTAACGTATTGGTAAAACATCTTTTGGTTTTTGTTTGATTTTACCTGCCAATATTTTTTTGTATCCTCTCTTTGCTTTCCTAATTTCTTTTTTTACTTCATTTTAATTGCTATACACCTCTAGACTTTCTAAAGCATTAAGCTTTCTGTGACTGTCGTTAGCTTTCTTTTTCGGCTGTATCTTATCCTGTATGCTTCCGGTTAACCAGGAGGCTCTAGATTTGGCAGTACCACCCTTTTTCTATGTGGGGATATGTCTACACTGTGCCTGAATAATCTCGCTTTTGAACACCTCCCATTGATTTGACACCGTTTTCCCTTCTAGTAACTGTATTCGGTCCACTTTCACAAGTTCACCTCTCAGCTTTGTAAAATTCGTCTTTCCCCAATTTAGAACTTAATAAATTGTTGTGATTATTTGAAATTTGGCATTCTTGCATTTGTCCTGATGCATGCAAGGTGAAAGGCAACATGTCTCTCTTTTCAGCAACATTTGATTGGCAACATATTTCCAAGTCAGGGCAGTTTGTGACCTGAGGTGGGTGTTGCAGGTGGTGGTTTTCCCATTCACCTGCTGCCCCTTTTCTTCTAGGTGATAGAGATCATGGGTTTGGGAGATGTTGTTGCAGTACATTTTATAAATGGTACACTCGACATCCACAATGCACCAATGGCAGAAAGAATGAATGTTTAAGAAGGTGAGCAGGGTGCCATTCAAGCACATTGCTTTGTCCTGGATGGTGTTGCGCTTCTAGAGTGTTGCTGGAGCTGCACTCATCCATTTAAATGGAGAGTATTCCATCACACTCTTGACATGTGCCTTGTAGGTGGTGGAGTCAGAAGATAAATTGCCTACTGCAGGAATATCCAGCCTCTGAAGTAGTGTTGGTAACCACAGTATTTATGTGGCTGATAAATTTCTGGTCAATGCTGGACAACCCCCCCCCCCCCAACCCCAAGATGTTGATGAGGGGGATTCAGCAATGGCAATAATATTGAATATCAAGAGGAGGTGATTAGATTCTCTTGTTGGACTTGGTAATTACTGGCACTTGTGTGACTCAAATTTAGTTTCAAATCCAATTTGATGGAATGTTACACTATTTAGAAGCATTATTTTTTAATCCATTTTGGTGGAATGCTTTTGCTTTGGCACGAAGCCTTGTTAATGAAACTGGCTTGGAGATATCCTAGGCCCAAAAGCGTAATAGACAGGAATTGGCATTAATTATTATGCTTAATTTGCACTTGCTAATTTAGCTTCTCTGCATGTTTGCGCTTCGTAATTTTCCACAAATTCATCCCCGAATGCTTTGAGAATTCCATGTTGTACTCGGTGGTGAGAGAACAAAATTGACAACAATTCAACATTGAGAGGGAATGCCTCTAGAGTGCATCACAATGTACTACTGCCAAGATAAGAGTTTGAGTAAACTACAATTCGGATGACTATAAGACATTTTGTGTTTTCCAAAAGTTTTGTTGTTTAAGTAGTGAGTGTTTATCTGAAGCACAGATGCTTTTTATATTCTGTTATTTTTGGTGTTATTGTTTCAATTTAACAATTGAGAAGGAAACCATGCTTTTAAGTCCTAGTTTATTTGTTTGCAGCTTGGATAAATCAATCACACTGAGAATTTTCTATTTTGTATGTTAAGATGCATTGTAAACATACTCCTATGGTTTTGCAATGTACCTATGGACGTCAAAGGTACAGTGTAATCTCTTCTATAGATTAATTCTGAGAGGATAAACTGTCACTTAGAAAGGCACAGAGCAATCAAGGACAGTTAGCATGGGTTTGTTCAGGGAAGATCATTTCTGACGAGCTTGATTGAATCTTTTGAGGAAGTAACAAGGAAGCTTGAAGATAGTGCAGTTGATGTGGTCTACATGGGAGTGCTGTTGATGTGGCTTACATGGGTTTTAGCAAGGCTTTTGACAAGGTCCTGTGTAGCAGACTGGTTAAAAAAATACATTCCCCTGGATCCCATGGCCTTTTGTCAAGCTGGATACAAAATTAGCTCAGTGGCAGGAAACAAAGCGTAATTGTTGACAACAGTTTTTGTGACTGGAAGGCTGTTTCCAGTGCAGTTCCACAGGGCTCAGTACTAGGCCCCTTGCCTTTTGTGGTATATATTAACGATTTGGACAAAAATATTCGGGGGAATGATCAAGAAGTTTGCAGACAACACAAAAATTGGCCGTGTGGTTGATAGTGAGGATAGTTGTAGACTGCAGGAAGATATTAATGGACTGGTCAGGTGGGCAGAAAAATGGCAAATGGGATTCAACCCAGAGAAGTGTGAGGTGATGCATTTGGGGAAGTCAAAAAAGGCAAAGGTTTGCACAATGAATGGAAGAAAACTGAGAGGTGTAGAGGAATTGAGGGACCTTGGAGTGAATGTCCACAGATCCCTGAAGGTAGCAGGATAGGTTGATAAGGTGGTTAAGAAGGCATATGGAATTCTTTCATTTATTAGTCGAGGCATAGAATATAAGAGCAGGGAGGTTATGCTGGAACTGTATAAATCATTAGTTAGGCCACAACTTGAATACTCTGTGCAGTTCTGCTCACCTTATTACAGAAAGGATGTGATTGCCTTAAAGTGGGTATAGAGGACTGGAAAATTGCAGCTATGAGGGAAAAATTGGAGAGGCTGGAGTTGTTCTGCATGGAACAGAGGAGGCTGAGGGGAGATTTGATTGAGATGTATAAAATTGTGAGGGCCCTGGATGGAGTGGATGGGAAGGGCCTATCTACCTTAACAAAGAGGTCAGTGACAAGGGGGCATAGATTAAAAGTGGTAGAAAGAATAGAGGGGAGATGAGGAAATATCTTTTCATCCAGTGGGTGGTAGGGGTCTGAAACTTGCTGCCTAAAAGGGTATCAGTGGCAGAAACCCTCAACTCATTTAAAAGGTGTCTGGATATGCACCTCAAGTGCCGTAACCTGCAGGGCTATGGACTACCTGCTAGAAAGTGGAATTAGGCTGGGTGGCTCTCTTTTTGGTTGGCACAGACACCATGGGCCAAGTGGCCTCTTTCTGTGATTCCATGTTAAAGTAGTTCTAAAACAATATGATTATAAATCATAGGTATGTCCATAGATGCTGGAGGAAATCATGTTGTGTTTTTTTAAAGTGATTTTAATGCATCCACTGTTGAAAATAGCAAGCTTATGTTATTTGCTTTACAGAATTGAAAAGTGAAAGAGATGAATATGCAGAATTGGTCTTGGAATTCAAGGAAAGTGGTATTATTGGCAGCCATTGGTCTTGTCTGAAAATTCATCAAAACACTTTCACTGGGAAGAAATTAGTCGACTGGCTGATGCAATACAAAGACCTGGGTGAGTCTGCTAGGTGAAGTTTCTCCTAGCTTTGATTTGAAATACCATCTAAACAAGCAACTCCCATCTCTCATTTGCTTGCAGTTGTATGCAATTGTGTAGTGATAACACTTGAAAACTCCAAGAAGTTTCTTTAGATCACATTTTTAAAGGATTTTTATGCCAAAATCAATTCAGTAAAATGCTCTGCATGCACAATTTTTACACATTTAGTTTTTATTTTAAACTTCTTGTTTTTTTTAATTAAAACAAAGTGATCTTTCCTAATCTATACTTTGTGTTGTTTCTACAGAACGTTGGACTTGTGCCATAGAGCAGCATGACACAGCATGTTTTTAAAATTCTGCCTGTGATTTGCCAATAGCCCAGTGTGAACTTCCATTGTTTGCATTGTTGCCGGTTTTAGGAGGCATGAGGTGGAAACCAGAGTTAGGAATCTTTATTTACAGGGTCCAATCCCTCTACACCTCCATCCCCCACCGGGATGGTCTGATGGCTCTCCGCTTCTTCCTCGAACAGAGGCCCAAACAATCCCCATCCACCACTACTCTCCTCCGTCTGGCTGAACTTGTTCTCACACTGAACAATTTCTCCTTAAACTCCTCTCACTTCCTCCAAATAAAAGGTGTAGCTATGGGTACCTGCATGGGCCCCAGTTATGCCTGTCTCTTTATGGGGTATGTGGAACATTCCTTGTTCCAGTCATACTCCGGCCCCTTCCCATAGCTCTTTCTCCAGTACATCAATGATTGCTTCGGTGCTGCTTCATGCTCTGGTCTGGACCTGGAAAAATTTATGAATTTTGCTTCCAATTTCCACCCCTCCATCATTTTCACATGGTCCATCTCTGACACTTCCCTTCCTTGACCTCACTGTCTCAATTTCTGGTGATAGACTGTCCACCAATATCCATTACAAGCCTACCGACTCCCACAGCTACCTCGACTACAGCTCCTCACACCCCGCTTCCTGTAAGGACTCCATCCTATTTTCTCAGTTCCTTCGCCTCTGTCACATCTGTTCTGATAATGACATTTCAAAAACAGTTTCTCTGATATGTCTTCCTTCTTCCTTAACTGCGGTTTTCCACCCATGGTAGTTGACAGGGCCCTCAACTGTGTCCGGCCCATCTCCCGCGCATCCGCCCTCACACCTTCCTCTCCCTCCCAGAACCATGATAGGGTCTCCCTTGTCCTCACTTATCACCCCACCAGCCTCCGCATTCAAAGGATCATCCTCCGCCATTTCCACCAACTCCAGCATGATGTCACCACCAAAACACATTTTCCCTTCACACCCCCCCCCCAACCCCGGTGGCATTCCGCAGGGATCATTCCCTCCGGGACACCCTGCTCCACTCCTCCATCACCCCCTACACCTCAACCCCTTCCCACGGCACCTTCCCATGCAACCGCAGAAGGTGCAACGCCTGCCCCTTTACTTCCCCTCTCCTCACCGTCCAAGGGCCCAAACACTCCTTTTAAGTGAAGCAGCATTTCACTTGCACTTCCCTCAATTTAGTCTACTGCATTCATTGCTCCCAATACAGTTTCCTCTACATTGGAGAGACCAAACGCAGACTGGGTGACCGCTTTGCAGAACACCTTTGGTCTATCCGCAAGCATGGCCCAGACCTCCCTGTCGCTTGCCATTTCAACACTCCACCCTGTTCTCATGTCCACATGTCCTCCTTGGCCTGCTGCATTGTTCCAGTGAAGCTCAGTGCAAACTGGAGGAACAGCACCTCATCTTCCGACTAGGCACCTTACAGCCTTCCGGACTGAATATTGAGTTCAACAATTTTAGATCTCTCCTCCATCCCCATCCCCTTTCTGATCCTCCCCCCCTTTTTTCCCAATAGTTTATATAGATTTTTCTTTCCCCACCTATTTCCATTATTTTTAAATGTATTTCAATCCATTGTTTTATCTCTACCTTTTAGCCTATTTCGATCCCTTCCCTTCACCCTACCCCACCCCCACTAGGGCTATCTGCACCTTGCTTGTCCTGCTTTCTACCCTTAATTAGCACATTCCTTAGATAATATCACCACCTTCAACACCTCTTTGTCCTTTTGTCTATCCCATCTTTTGGCTATCTCCACCTATCACTGGCCCTCTATCCAGCTGTACCTGTCCCACCCCCACCCCTTAAACCAACTTATATTTCACCTCTTTTCTATTTTTACTTAGCTCTGTTGAAGAGTCATATGGACTCAAAATGTTAACTGTGTTCCTCTCCGCAGATGCTGTCAGACCTGCTGAGTTTTTCCAGGTATTTTTATTTTTATTTTTATTTACAGGGAATTGGGGAGGAAACTGGGGTGAGTTTCAGTAGCTCAGGTGCCTGGAAATGGAGGAATGTAAGGTCCTGCCCTATGTAACAGGGGTTGGAGGGAAAGTGAATGAGGGATAGCATTGGGGCGGTAACGAAGATCCTCATGGGGAAGGGGAGGTCATTGGTATATTGCAGTGTGTTGGTAGGAGAGATAAACTCAGCATCAGATTGAGACAGCTTGGTTTGGTGGATCTGGGAAGCACTCCTGGCCTACCACTAATGCATTAAAAAAACACTTGCTGCAACTTTTAGTTCTTGCCTCCGTTTAGCCAGCAAGTTGCCTGAGCCGAGGCAAAAACCTACTCTCAGCCATTAAATCCAAATGGTTGCTGCAAATCTGATGCTAGCAACCTCCTTTAAACATATTAAAATGATCAACTTACCCCTTGAGAACAGGTTACTCACAGCCGGGTGGTCGATGTTGGTGAGGGCGTGGAAGGGAGACAGAGCTCCGGCCTGGTTTGTTATCACAGCGTTTCATTTTGCTGTACTTGTCACATTTATCATGAGAATCCCAGAACAAAGTTGTACATATTTCAAATCTGTAGAGAACCAAGGGAATCACCTTAATTTGTGTTTTCAAAAGGAGGATGTGCTCAGTGGGAAGCAGCAGTGAAAAGGATTTCAAAAGCAAAAATCAATTTTAAATGTGTTTTTAAAAAATATATAGTCAGCACAGACTGATTTGAATGCAGTAGTGTTAAGCAAGTCTTTCTTATTCAACTGCCTAATCATGACAAAGCTTTACCAGGAAGAACCTTTTACACCCAACACATGCCGGGTTGGTTATTTTAAAAACAAACTGATAGCTGGCATTTTGATTTCTGATCTTTTATAAATGGATTGAGTCCATCATGAGTAACTTTGGACTGGAAGCTTTTCTCTAAATTGCTAATGTTTCATATCAAACAGACATGTTTGTGACCAACTTACTGTAAACAAAGGTGTGAAACCCCGATCTTCAAAGCGACAAGATTCTTTCTTTATTGGGGGAGTGGGGAAAGAGTCAATATGAGCTAAAACTGTTGTCAAAATGACTTTCTGCAAGTTTCTGCAAGTACACATGTTAGTCACTTTCCATTGGTATGGCACTTGGGTGGAAAAGGGCTCAAATTTTCCAAAGGTTGGAATAAGATTTCTGTTGCCACCTACACCAAAAGAAGTCACAAGGTTGCAGTTTGTTTGAGTGTGGGTCTAGGAGTGGCAACACTGCAGGAAGGGGATTTTTCAAGACTTCAAAGGTTGATTTAAGTGCTGCCACCTTTTGTATATACTGTGGTGGGTTAGAAATCAAAATAGTGGCTAGTTGTTTTTTTAATGATGTGATTGGTTAAAATCACAACCTTTCAAAATTAAAATTGTTTTTTGGTGGGATCTCTCAGGTATGGTAAAGTTGCTTCTTTCTGTGAATGAGAAAAGTATGACACTTGACAATTTCCATTCATAGATTTAATGTATGAATTACAAAGTGCAAGTCTTGTATTAATAGGTACTTGGTAATGACATGGATTTTTAGTGGTTAAAGCTTAATTCTGATACGTCACAGTTTTTTTTTTCTTTACTTTGAATAAAGTGTAATTGCAAAGTTTGTACAAAATGTCACAAGGGCAACTAGAAATGTCAAGTTCCAATTAGAAAACTGGTTGATTTAGCACATTGTTGCTTCATACCTGTGACCTTGGTTTGAAGCAAACCAGACTTAAATGAAAAGCTTCCCTCCCAAATTCAGCTGCAGAAAGGATGGTGAGGTGTTTTGCACAAGAATGTCCTTCCAGAATTAGTGTAAGAGGTACTGATGGGACAGAGCAGAGAAAGCTTTTGCTCTGCATTTAACCATGCTGTATCTGTAAGGGGATGCTTTATCCTGACCATATTGTATGTGACCATTATGGAATGATGTTCCATTTGCCAGCACTCCCATTCCTTTGTCAAAGGCAAAATGTTCTACACAACATAAGAACATAAGAAATGGGACCAGGAGTAGGCCATTTGGCCCCTCAAGCCTGCGCTGCCATTCAATAAGATCACGGCTGATTGGGTTGTGGCCTTAACACCACTTTACTGCCTGCCTCCTATTTTAAGCCTGTAAACAATAAATGAGTGATAGTGGAGTCAGTGCTAAGCTATAAACAGAGGTTCCCTTGATTAGTTAAATAGCTTGTGTTTCTTGTTTGTTCCTGAAAGGAATGTATCTTCTGGGCTCTTGAGAAACCCTTTCCGAGTGGGTAAAAGGGGAATAAAAATGAACATGGAACAAAGCTAAAGGACCATAAGAACTTAAGAAAATGAAGTAGGTAATATGTCCGCAAGAGCCTGCTCCACCATTCAGCAAGATCTTGGCTGATCTACCTCAACTCCATTTTCCTGCCCTATCTCCATATTGCTTGATTCCCTTTCATGGAAGCTTTAGGTTCAAACTTTTTCTTTCAAGAACAAATGGGTAAGGGAATCTCTTCTTACCAAAGCAGAGGGGAGGGGTGAAGGACAAGCAAATAGCCAAGCCATTAATATTTATAAAGGAGAACTTTAGAACTTTAGTGCCCATGTGCCTTACACAGCAGAGTGGTAGGTAAAACTGAATTCATAATTTTTGAGCAAACTATCACTATAACCTTTGAATTGTTGTGTTGTTTGGATTATTAAACAACCCTATATCAAATACTTTCCATCTTTTTCTGATTGATCCTTACTTCACCTAGACAAAACTGCAGCTGTTGACATGGCAAAAGATTTGACAGCCAGAAAGTTTTTAAATCCTTTGAGCGGAAAAGGATTTGAAGACAGCGATGCTCTATACAGATTGGTAGAGCATGACTCTGCTGCATCATTAAACGCTGGAGCCACAGCAGAATATAACCCCATTTCTGGTATGTAATGCCTTTGTGTTTTTCACTGATGTCTTACTGCAAGTTTCACTATCAAGAGCCAAAAATGGAGGTGGATAATGTTTAAAATACATTGGTTACTGTTAGTAGTAAATTTGAGCAACTCCTTCCATACTCAAACTATTAAATAAATAAATATACAAGATCCAACTAAGAAGCCTTACTCTCAAATTTTGCATACACATTTCCAACTTTTTTGCTTCAACCATTGTCACCATTCCCAACCAATATTCTAAATTTGGGGATGACAGTAAATTGGTGGTGGGGGATAGTTAATACTGAGGAAGAGTCATAGAGTTATACAGCACACAAACAGGCCCACTGCAAAAAAAAAAATACTGGAGAACATTAATAAACTTGCTGAGTGGGCAAATACTTGACAAATTGAGTTCAACACAGGTGAACCTCTGCTGCACCCCCTCTATTGCAAGTATATCCTTCCTTGGGTAAGCAGACCAAAACTGTACACAATGCTCCAGATGCGGTCTCACCAAGGTCCTATGTAATTGAAGCAAGACATCGTTAATCCTGCACTCAAATCTTCTTGTGATAAATTTGCTTTCCTAATTGATTGCTGCACCTGCATGTTAGCTTTCAGTGACTTATGAACAAGGACACTTAGGCCCCTTTGGATATCAACACTTCCCAATCTCTCACCATTTAAGAAATACTCTGCAACTTTGTTCCTCCTACCAAAGTGGATAACCTCACATTTATCCATATTATATTCCATCTGCCATGTACTTGCCCACTCACTAAGCCTGTCCGAATCCCCTTGAAGCCTCTTTGCATCATCCTCACAATATACATTCCCACTAGTTTTGTGTCATCACCAAATTTGGAAATATTACATTTGGTCTCCACATCCAAATCATTGATATGGATTGTGAATAGCTGAGACCCAAGTACTGATCCTTACCATACCCCACTAGTCACAGCCTGCCAACCTGAGAATACTCTGTTTACTCCTACGCTCTGCTACCTGTCCATGACTAATCTTAATCCATGCCAATATATTATCCCCTGTCCCATGTACTCTATTTTTTTTTACTAATCTACTTTGTGGGACCTTATCAGAAGCTTTCTGAAAATCCAAATACACCACATCCACTGGTTCTCCCTTATCTATCCTGCTAATAACATTGTCAGAAAACTCCATTATTTTCTAAGTGCCCAGTTATCACCTCCTTTATAATAGATTCTAGTATTTTCCCAGTACTGACATCAGGCTAACAGGTCTGTAGTTCCCCATTTTTCCCTCCCTCCTTTCTTAAATAGTGGGGTTACATTTGCTAACTTCTGATCTGCAGGCAATGTTCCAGAATCTATAGAATTTTGTAAGATGACCACCAATGTACCCACTCTCTATAGCCATCTCTTTCAGTACTCTGGGATGTAAGTCATCAGGTCCTGGGAATTAACTTTCAGTCCCATTAATTTCTTCAGTACTGCTTTTTTATTAAAACAAATTTCTTCCATTTCCTCACTCTCGCTAGTCCCTTGGCTCACTATTATTTCTGGGAGGTTTCTTGTACCTTTCTCTGTGAAGACAGACACAAAGTAATTATTTAGCTTCTCTGCCTTTTCCATATTACCCATTATAAATTCTCCTGTCTCTGCCTGTAATGGACCCACATTTGTCTCTGCTAATCTTTTCCTTTTTACATGCTTAAAAAAGCTTTTACAGTCTGTTTTTGTTTCTTGCTAGTTTACATTCATATCTTATTCTCCCTTTCTTTACCAGTTTCTTGGTCCTCCTTTGCTGAATTCTAAAATGGCCCTAATCCTCAGAATTACCACTTTTTTGGCAACTTTGTAAGTCCCTTCTGTTAGTCTAACACAATCTTTAACTTCCTTTGTTAGCCACAGTTTGACTCACTGTTGAATTTTTGCACCTTAAAGGAACGTATGTTTATTGTAAACCATGTATTAATTTTTTACAAATAAATTCTGTAAATACATTAATCTCTAAAAATTGCACCACAGGATAACAAGACCATTAAATAAGGCAAAGCAAGCACTAGACTTTATTTCTAGAGGGATAAAATTGAAAAGTAGGGAAGTTATGCTAGACCTGTATCGAACCTTGGTTAGACCACATTTAAGAATACTGCATGCCGTTCTAGTCACCATATTATAAAAAGGATGTCAAGGCACTGGAGAGGTCAGAAAGAAAATTTACAAGGATGATGCTAGAAATGTGTGGATATACATTTCAAGAAAGGAAGAAAAAAGAAGCTTAAGTGGTGAACTAACAGAGATATTCAAAATTATGAAAGGCTTTGAAAAGCATAACTAGAGGCCATCAGTATACCATAGTCACCAAGATGTCCAATAGTGAATTCAGAAGAAACTTCTTTACCCAAAGAGTAGTGAGAATGTGGAACTTGTTACCACATGGAGCGGTTGAAGTGGGTAGTCTAGATGTGTTTAAGGGGAAGCTAGAAAAATATTTGAGGGAGAAGGGAATCGAGAGTTACAATGATAGATTTAGTTGAGGAAAGCTGGGAGGAGACTCAAATGGACCATAAATGCTGGCATGAACTGGTTGGACCAAAAAGTTTCTTTCTGTGCAGTATCTCCTATATAATCCTATGCAATAGTACTGCAAGTAATTACATTGGAAGCAATCACACAGGATGCAATATTTAAACAGATCTGATTGATATGCACTTCATAACAAATTCTTAGTGATTCAGTAATACTTTTCAATACCACCAGTAACTATTTTAAAATTAACTGGCACCTGTCTTATTTCTAATATAAATAAAACTTTATCATTCAATGGGCTATTCTGAGAAAACGGAGAGGTGCAATTTGAGGTAGTTGCATGACCTCAGTTTGAATTCAAACCAAGCTGATCTGATGAGTTTCCTCTTTGTTGGTTGTAAAGCTACTATGCATAACTTCACAGTCTGAGTTAATTTAATAATAATTTGGGCTTATAACACAAAGATCTATATAGTTTACATCAATTTGGCAGTTTCATGAAGTGAAACCAGGTTGGTGTAAAAAGTGGGGAAAGAAAATCAAATTACTACAGCAGGATCTGTCGTTCTGATAAAGGCAAAATACCGCGGATGCTGGAAATCTGAAATGAAAAGAAAAATGCTGGAAAAACTGGGCAGGTCTGACAGCATCTGTGGAGAGAGAGACAGAGATAACATTTCAAGTCATACAGTGTCATACAAATTCGAAACGTTATCTCTGTCTCTCTCTGAAGAAGAGTCATACAGACTCGATACTTTATCTCTGTCACTCTCTCCACAGATGCTGTCAGACCTGCTGAATTTTTCCAGCATTTTTTGTTTTCATTTCTGTTGTTCTGATGTTGGGTTAAAGTCCTAATGAGACAGAATGGGACCTTTTCTGTTGAATGCCTGACACTGAAATAACTCATTCTGCACTTAGGTGCCAAAAATGGAAAGGGTGTGTAGAGACAGGAGTGTTCATGTTAATCTTTAAGATTAAAATGTACTATATTCAGCAAATCTAAATGACTTATTGCATATAATGTCTGCCAAGTATTGGACAACTGTAAGGAATTGTACAAACCTCTACAGGAACTGTTAGTGCTAATTTGTTTTGAAAAAATGGATTAATCTGAGCTACTTTTGATATTGTGGCAATATCCTTTGTTCAAATTATTATATGTTCAGACTGAAATGTGGAACGAACATTCAATGCCATAATCTTTTTTTCCTTCTTTGAATTGGGTTTAAGTTCCTAATCACCTGTTTTGTTTCATGTTTAAATCACTAGCACTTGGCAGCTTTTAAATGTTTTTATTTTCTTACAAGTTTAACTATTGGTAAGTGTACCAGGAAACTAGGATAATGAGCTCTGGCAGCTGTTTCAAAAGCTAATCGGATATTTATTTAAGAATTTTGTTCAGTATGCTCCCCTGGATAATGTACTGATCTACTGTTGGCCAGGGAAGTGCCAAGGTTTAGTCTCTGAAAAATTGGCATTTATATAGCACCATTCATGATCTCAGGACATTCCAAAGTGCTTTATAGCCAATGAAGTACGGTTGTAATGTTGGAAAACAATTTGTACTTGGCAAGCTCCCACAACCAGAAATGTGATAATGACCAGATAATCTGCTTTTGTGTTTTTGATTGAGGGATAAACATTGGTCAGGACCCAGGGAGTAACTCCCCTGCTTTTCTCCAAAATAGTGAAATGAGATCTTTTACATCCATTTGAGAGAGCAGATGGGACCACATGGTTGAATTTCTCATCCGAAAGACAGTGTAACTCTAGAGACTTTATGCTCAAGTCTCTGGAGTGGAACTTGAACCCATAACCTTCTGACTGAGAGGCAAGAGTGCTACCAATGGACCCACGGGCTGACGCTTAGACTCTGGTCAATGATGAATTAACAATTTTGCAAGCTGAAATCAACCAAGATGCTTCAGTTTGCCTCAGGGCCACTGGACTAGGTAAAATAGGATCTTGCTACAAGCTTCCATTATTACATGTAATCATATAAGTTTTTGGTAATTTATTCCTTACCCCGTGGTGCTTTGGTGTTTTTCTCTCTCCCGTCTCCCCCAGATGGCAGTAGCACTTTATGAACGTGGTTGGTTACTTGGTCCTTTCCACAGCATTGGAGATTTGAAAGTGTAGCTGTGAAAGACTTTGGAGAGCTTAACTTGCAATGGCCCAGATGGAAGAAGTAGTCGAAGGGAGTAGGTGACATTGATGATGAGGAATTTCAGGACAGAAATGACCTTGTCTTTTATTGAGACTAAGAGAGTAGTGAGAATGGGGGGATGGCAAGCTCAAGAGATTGGTTGTGAATATGGCCAGGAGAATAGATACAGTAGGCAGAGATTTAAGGAATACTGGAGGCAGTGAGAATTTTAAAACAGAAGTGGAACAAGATGGAGAAGGTACCAGAGGCGTAGAAGAAACTTTGGTGTGACTTGGTAATAAGACCTACCCTACCACCTCAGCAGGTTGCATGTGATAGATTTTAGAAAATATGGCAGGAAGGCTTCAGTAATGGACAAGGCATTAGGTGAACCCAGTTTCAGATTGATGCAATTATCCACAATACAATGATGGTTGGCAAGGGCTTTTTTTCAAAAAGATTCAGGTGGAAATTAAGAGAGAAAGTTTGTTGATTTGCAAGTAGAATCCAGTGGGGCAGTGGTGAGTTAGTTGAGTAAACTGTGAAAGAGGTTGAGAAGATAAGCAGGCAAGGTCAGAGAGAGAGAAGGGGCCATTGGGGTTTCATCTCATAATGAGGTAAAAGATGCCGAGAGAGGCACAGAGAGTAGCTGTGTGCTTCTTCAAGGAGAGTTCAAGCCTGGGACAGCAGCAGAAGAGCAAGAAGTCAGAAGAAGTGATGAGTTTAGGTATGGATTGGGAGGTGGAAAGTATATCTGAGAGGAAGGGTAATGAAAGGTGGCATGATAGGCTGACAGGAAGGGGAGAAGAAAGGAAAGAAGGGGCTGGAAGTAAAGAGAATGGATTCATTCATTCTTGTACTTGTTCTATTCCGTTTGAGAAAATTCTGAAAGCACGTTTTCACATAGCGAGTGGTTCGAGTCTGGAATGTACTGCCTCGAAGTGTGGTGGAGGCAGGTTCAATCGAAGCATTCAAGAGGGTAATAGATGATTATTGAATAGAAACAATATGCAAGGGATTGAGGAAAAGGCAAGAGAATGGCACTACGTTATGATGCTCATTTTGAGAGCTGGTGCAGACATGATGGGTCGAATGGCCTCCTCCGCCATAACAATTCTATGATTCTGGGATTCATTTTTGTTTGTGATGTTTTAATTATTCATCCCTATATAGCATCCTCTTGATCATATGCTTCGCTTTATTTCTTGCTTCTGGTGCCTCCTTTACCCAGCACAAGCTCACTGACTGACAGTTCTCTGCTGCTCCCTCTTCCCAGAATTGCATTCGTTCAGTGACATAGTTAGTTATCATATAATTTCCTAATATTTTTCAAGGGAGCCCCCAGACTGACCCATTCTGTTGCTCAGTTTTGAGTTAAATGAACATTGACCTAAGGTGAACATAAGTTTGATTGAGTTGGCTGTCTTATACACAAAAAGCCACTAGAATGTAGCTGTAAGACGTGGGGCTGGAATTCCTTGCCTCAAGCTGGGGGTTATGAGATGGGACAATTTAGCAAGAAACTTTGCCCTATAGTTCATGTTACGTCTAACCTGCTGTTCGGTCCCTCACTGATGTGCAAGTACTTATTAAAAGCTACATCAATGGTAATTGCAATGCTTTATAACCCAGTTTCCTAAGAGTCAAGTTTACAATTCTCATCCTTATGCTTAAATACCACCCCATCTCTGCAATCTCTTCTAAATTCCATCACCACCCCAACACCACCAAAAATAAACTCAGTTCCTTACTCTGACCTCTCCTCTACACAGTCCTCCAACCATTGGCAAGCGTACCGAAAGTCATCTATTCCCCACACTCAGATTTTGTCTCTAAGCCCCTCCACCTCCCTCTCCTCCCCCTAAGACCACCTTATCCGCACCTCTGATCAAGATTTTGCTCACTCTTCCTAATAACTTCTTTGGCTCAACATCTATTTATGTCTGATTATGCCTCTGGAATGTCCTTGATATTTTTCTACATTACAGGCATTAAATGAATGCAACCTGTTGTTCAATTGCTTGACTCTGTTCAGCAACCTCCTTGTGTGAGTTCAGCTTTTTTTTTTGATGCTGATGACTTTTTATGTAGATGGGAATGTAGAAATGGAAACACAAGAAGATCAGCCATGCTGTTATTGAATGGCCGAGTAGACTTGAATGGTCTACTTCTGTTCCTATTTCTTATGTTCTTATGATGGTGGTTCTCTTGCTCTGCTATTTGTTTAACCTCTTCCATTCCCAATGTCACACTGCCTCTCCTCACTCATATCTGTTTCTATTTCTGGAAATATTGCTTCCTCGGTCAGTATTTTCTCTTGACTTGTTTGTATTGGAAATTGGCAGCTTTGTAATGTACCGTTTGGTGATGGTAGATTCTGAGAAGAGACTAGGAGCAGGCTGAAGATCAGCCTTCCTCTGTTCAAGTTGAACCATGCTATGTATCTTCCTGGCTTACTGGAATAATTGCTTCAATTATTATCGAGAACCAGAGGGCACAGTTTTAAAGTGTTTTGCAAAGAAGCAAATGCAAGGTGAGAAAAAGCTTTTTCCACACAGCGAGTAGTTAGTGTTTGGAATGCACTGCCTGGAGACATGTTCAATTGAAGCACTCAAGAGGGCATTGGATGATTGTTTCTATTTAGATAATGTGCAGGGTTACGGGGAAGAGGCAGGAGATTGCCAGGAGATCCGGTGCAGACATGATGGGCTGAATGGCCTCCTTCCACACCATAACAATTCTGTGATTCTGTGCTTCAAAAGGAAAATGATCAAAAATAAGTTCAAAGAATGACCTGGATGTGCAGTGTTCTAATGCAGGCTACCAGGAAGTTGCAGAACATGGCAATTTTCCAATAAAGTCTTTTTACCAAACAGAGGATGAGTGATCAAATAATGTTTAGCACTTGCAGCTACACACTCAGCAACAACAGTCTGCATTTATAGAGCCCCTTTAACATGTGAAGCTCCTTAGGACATTTCACTAAGAATTGTTATTAAACAAAATATGACACTAGCCACATGAGCTATGAGGTCAGGTGACCAAAAATTGGTCAAAGAGGTAGGTTTTAAGGTGTGTCTTTAAAAGAGGAGGGGGATATTGAGAACGAACACCAGAGCTTAGGACCTTTACAGCTGAAGACACACCAGAGTGAAGAAAATTTAGAAGGTCAAAATGCCAGAATTGAAGGAGCACAGAGATCTGAGGGCTGGGAGATGTTAAAAGAATAGGGAGGGGCAAAATCACATAGGGATTTGTAAACAAGGAAGACAATTCTAAAATTGCAGTGTTGATGGATTGGGAACAAATGTAGGTCAGTAAGCACATAATTGATGGATAGGTGAGATTTGGTGCAAGTTAGGATATGGACAGCAGAGTTTTGGATCAGCTCAAGTTTATAGTGAAAATTAATTTGAGCAATTGAAGAGTTTCAGAAGTAAATGAGTTACACAGATATCTTCTAAAGTGAGAAGGTAGCAGACCAAAAATTGAGAAGAAACACAGGGTGATAAAAACACAGAAATAAAACCTGTAAATGCGGGGGACATGAAATGAAAACAGAAAATGCTGGAAACATGCAGCAGGTCTTTTGCTAACTGAACAAAAACATCAGGTTAACTTTTTGGATGCAAACTCTTTCCAAGAGTAAATTGAGGAACTTTCCAAAGCATGGGCCAATTTTTGGAGAAATTATGGCCACACATTGCAATGGTTTGTTAATTAATTGTGTTGCAGAGTGTTCTGTTGCTGGATCAGGGCAAATACTCACCAGTAATTTTCTGTATCATGAGAGTGAGGTGTCAAGTAGGGGCAAAAATTCAGCGTATGTAAGGTAAAGTGTAGCTTTCCCTAAACCACCCCCACTGAAAGAAAAGTAATGTAATAGCCTGACAATTTCTCGTGTTCATTTTTAATATTAACTTGCTCAATAATCTGTTATACTTCAGCTTCTAAACATTCTGAAGCTATGAGAGACTTAACTCTGAAGCTGTTCTCAGAACACATTACACCTGATGGCAAGGTTAGTTGGATTTTTATTCCAGAAAAAAAATTCTATATTCACTATGCACCTCACCTTTTTCAAATCGAGCTTAAATATTAAATCTCTATCCTAGTTATGCTAATGTTAAATGCCTATTTGGGTTTCACTACTTCAGTATTTCTAGTAGTTATTTCATAAATAGTTTGATTTGAGAGGCACCTACCAAGCAAAGGTTTCTTTGTCAAAATGTGATCAAGTTGCTGAAGTAAGTACAGTTAGATTAATCAATAACTCTTTCACTTTATTTAATTGTAGCTTGTAGATTACAAATCCATGAAGAGAAGTACAACTTTTGATGAGTACTGTCAACTTGCAACACAGCTACAGCGGGTGGATCTTGAAAATCTCACTAGGAAAGAGAAACTAGCATTCTTCATCAATGTGTATAATGCATTAGTGATTCACGGAAATATTAAACAAGGACCACCAAAAAACATGTGGCAGAGATATAAAGTAAGATGTCAAACGCCCAATTCTTGGCCCTTATTGTTTCTTGAGAGATGACAACTTGCATATATAACGTGGGTGTTTCAGAAAGTAGCTTTCGTGGGCAGGGTTAAGAAGTTGAGCAAAGTGGCTCATGTCCTGATTTGAAGAGGTTAGTCTTTACATAGTGTTGTCATAGAATAGTACAACAGAGAGGGAGGCCATCTGGTCAATTGAGTCTGTGCTGGCTCTTTGAAAGAGTAATCCAGTAAATCCCACTCCCTGATTTTTACCTATATCCCTGCATTTTTCTCCTTTGAGTATTTATCCAATTTCTTTTTGAAAGCTACTATTGAATCTGCCTTCACTGCCCTATGAGGCAGTGCATTCTAAATTCTAACCACTCTGTGTAAAAAGATTTTTCTCATATTGTCTCTGTTTTTTTCAACTGCCTTAAATCTATACCCCCTGGTTATCAAGCCTTCAGCCATTGGAAACCATTTCACTCTCTTTACTCCATCTAAACCCTGTGTGATTTTAATCAAAGATGCTCTTGCCCTTCTCCAGACCATATAGCTGTAATCCCTCTGCAGGATCCCTCATCCGTAGAACCATTCCAGTAAATCTCTTCTGTATGTCCTCTAAAATCTTCACATCCTGCCTAAAGTTTGGTGCCCAGAATTGGACACAATTCTCCAGCTGTGTCCAAACTAGTGTTGTATATTGGTTTAGTATAACTTATTGGCTTTTGTGGTCTGCCTCTTTTGCTAAAGCTGAGTCCTATTTATTTTTATGAACTATCTTTCCATCTTCATAGATTTGTGTGCAAGCTTTGTGTCTCTGTTCTTGCAGTCATTTAGAATTCATTTTTTCCTCATTCTTCCTACCAAAATTGATTTAGCTTGCACTTTACTATATTGAATTTCACCTGCCACGTACCCACCCATTCCACCAGCTTGCCTATGTCCTTTTGTCATCTTTTACTATCTTCCTCACTGGTTACTACACATGTTACCTGGAAATTTCAAAGTTTCTGTACCTGTCCCCACCAATCCAAGTCATTAATCTATATCAAAAACAGCAGCGGCCCTAATACCTTGGGGAACTCCACTATGTTCCACCCTCCAGTCCAAAAAATAGCTGTTCACCACAACTGTTTCTATCCTTCAGACAATTTTGTTCCCATACTGCTGCCCCTTTTATCTCATGGGTTTGTTAACAAAATTGAAGCCTAACATGTGGTACTTTATCAAATGCCTTTTGAAAATTCACCTGTCCCTTACGAGGAGGCCGGATGTGTGTTATTGCTGAATGTCCGATTGTTGCTGGGGTCCGGAGGTGGAAGCAGAAACTTGAGTCAGTCACTGGGCAGCGGATGTTACCATACTGGTGTTGAGGTTAATTGGTGGTCACGCGGTATTCCCCTTCTCCACGGTATGCCACCTGCGTTGGTTTGTGGTGGTTGCTAGAAATTAAGAATACAATTTAGGGTGGTGTGAAAACCGCATGTAGCCCTCATCCCCATCCCTACAAGATGTGGACAGACAACATCATTCCCTTTCTCCCTACCCACCTAATGAAATTCCTGTAAAGAGGGCTCCTCTCTGTGTTGCATATTTGGATATGGGGCAGTACTTTAGCCAATTGCTATTCTTATGTTCCTGATGTTTCCTACCTCAGACGGGTTTAGATTCCCCTTCCTGTAAATTTGGTATAGCCAGGACCAGTTCTACTAATTGCATGTGTGTGGTGACACAGTGTTTGGCTGTTGGGTTCGCTCATTTCAGTCCTCTCAGGGTGCATAATTTCCACCTTTGGGCACCCAGGTCTGTAATGTGTCATCCATGATCCAATCCAGCACATCACCACTGTGGAGTTAGGCCAGATGTCTCCCACCAACCATGTGCCATAGGCTGTGCGCACACGGTCCCTGCCTGGGTGAGTAGAGGCCTGATACAGGGATGCTTACACCTGTTTAATGATATAGGTGTGGTTGTCGGAGGATCCCTCAGGCATACCCTCCACTTGCCATACTCCCTCCAAAATTCTCTGGTACAATTCCCAGGACACATCCCCCAGCCCTTTAGGTTGATGCTTGGGGATCTGTGGTGGTGCTGTTAGTTATTACACTTGGTACACATACAATTTCAAAACATTCATCCCCGACACTAGATGCATCGTCGGGGAGGGTCAGGCATATCTCTTTTTCTGCATCGCCTTTACTCAGGAGACTCCAAGGGTACTTCTGATGGTGCCGTTATTCCACTCCCAAATGTTCAGGGCTACCTCTTAGGCATACTCGTTTGTTAACAGTTATACAGTGATCATAGTTGGTATCACTTGAGCTCTTGTAGAACAGGCCTGGCTGGGTCACTTGGTCAACTGTCTTGGTTCCTTCTATGATTAGGCTAATTGTGGTGTTAAGCATGTTAGCAATATCACATTATTCATGTCCCTGTAAGAGAATATACCGCTCGACACCGCTTGGTCCTTATCTTTTGCGCTTCCATTGTTCTTAATCCGTGTCATTTTTCCAAAGGCCTTTCCCTTTCATGCCCATGCATGTGCATGTATTGCTGGTCATCAGGACCTTGGTATGACTTACCAGTGGGGTGCTAAGCCTGGTTTTATGGGCAGGGCCCTGACCATCACTTGATATCCGACTTCTAGCAATCTCCCCTTTTCTCATCCATTTCCATGTCCCTGATAATCTGTTGGTCCCTAACCTCCTGTCTCGGGTCATGAAATTGCTTACACAACTCTTTGATGAATCATTTAACCTTTTCCCGAGCTGGTCGTATGTCCTCACTGCTTGTACAAGTGCCCTCAGGAAGCCTCGTGGCTCGTCTGGTCAGTAGTTTGAATGGGGTTAGTCTGGTCACTCAGTTAGAAGTCACCTGCAGTCTCATCAGGATACTGGGTAGCAGATGGGCCCAGCCCTTGCCTGTTTTGGCAATGGCCTTGGAGAGTGAAGCTTTGAAGCTTCTATTCATTCTTTCTACCATATCTGAGCTCTGCGGTTGACATGGTATATGGAACTTTTGCTTAATTCCTCCCAGCATGTTGGTTTCCATGATAGATCTTGAGCATGTTTTGTCTTATGCATTCTGGGGCACTACTCACCCATCCTTCCTCCAAATTCTATACTCATCTTTATTTGCTCCCCTTCTTTCCCACTCTTCCTTTTCTCTTTTGGGCACCTCGCTATGTATTTTCTGCGTATCTACCTCCTCCAGCCCAGTAGTTCAGGCTGTCACTGGCTCTGGGATCCCTGCTACTGCCGCTTACTTTGCTGCCTCATCTGCCCACTGATTTCCCTTTTGGATAGGGTCCTGAACTTTCTGAAGTGCCTTAATTTTTATCACAGTGGCTTATTAGGGTAATTGTGCCGCTGGTATTCTGTTGGTTATAATATACCATCTTCGGGATAACTCATCATTAGCTCACAATGTTCTTATCTTGTATGTCTAATTGTTACATCCTTAATCACAAATGAGTTTACAACGTAAACACAGAATGACCTGTTCATCACCTCTCCAGTTCCAGAGGGATTTGTAAAACAATCACAGAATGACCTGACCTTTAGCACAAACGAATTGACAGTTGACTTCAAAACATAAATTTTGCTTATCTATCCTGATGTTTTGCTGCTGTGCTAATTCATCTGCATATCTCAACATGACCCTGAGGTTAAGCAATCCAGTTTATTATAGTATAATTCATAGACCACTCATCAGCTTATTTTATTTTGACCCAAAGTCACATTACTTTAGCTTTATCAAGGACTGACCCATGGGCTAATCATTAGCTTCCAGGCCTGGCCAAAAGGTCATATTCATTTTAGTTTTTGTTTTAACTGTGGACATTTTTAAAACTTATATGTGCAACTTGGCCAAGTCAGGGTAATCCCATGATGCATCCAGATTTAACTCTTCATTGCAATCCTCCAGTTCTTTGGCACCACCTCTGTAACTAAGGAGGATTGGAAGATTTGGCCAGAGCCTCCAAAATTTCTACTGTTATTTCCCTCAGCAACCTAGGATGCATCCCATTAGACAGGGTGACTTGAAAACTTTGCTAGAATTCCTAGTACCTCTTGTTTTACATCCAATATCCCAGAAACCCCGTTCTTTACCATAGCTTTGGCAAAGTCCTCTTCCATGACAAACATTATACAAAGTACTTATATGGTACCTCAGCCGTGCTTTCTGCCTTTTCAATTCATGTATACATTGGTCCCTATTCGGCCCCACCACTCCTCTAACAATCCTTTTACTAATAATATGTCTATGGAGGGCCTTTGGAAACTCCCTTTTATGTTAACTGGCAATCGCTTCTCATACCGTCTTGTCGCCCTTCTTATTTTCTTGTCCTTTGTACTTTTTATATTCAGCCTGACTCTCCCTTGTAATATCGAGCTGACATTTGTCAATGTTTCATCCTTCTAACTCCTTTATCATTCAGGAAGGTCAGGCTTTTGTTGCCCTCCCTTTCCCTTTTGTGCGAATGTACCTAAACCGTACCCGAAATATCTCTTTAAAGGCTGCCAATTGCTCCATTATATTTCTGCCTTCCAGTCTTTAATTCCAATTTACCAATCCAGATTCGTCCTTAATTCACTAAAATTAGTTTTCCTCCAGTTAAGTATTTTTATTTTGGATTGTTCTTTGTCCTTCTCCACAGCTACAGTAATCTAAACCTCATGATTTTATGTTCACTCTTCCTGACGTGCTTTCTGACTGTTGCATTCTGCACTTGATCTACTTTCTTCCCAGGACTGAAACCAGCAATACCTTGTTCCTTGTTGGGCAGGAAACTTATTGATCAAAAAAATATTTTAAAACAGGTTAGAAATTTCTCCCCTTCTCTGCCCTCAACACAGTCATAGTTAAAGTCTCCCATTATCACTATTCTGTTCTTGCAACTCACAGTAATCTCTTCACAAATCTGCTGTTCTAACTCCTTTGTATCATTTTGTGAACTATAAAATACATCAAGTAATAGAATAGCTCCTTTACTGTTACTTGACTCCAACCAAATAGATTATATCCTTGATTCCTGAAGAACTTTCTCTTTCTAGCACTTATAATATTTTCTTTAATCAAAACTGCTCTTTTTTTTCCTGACTACCTTGTGTCCCATGTGCCCAAGAATATTCAACATCCAGTCACTCCCTCTTTTTTAAGACAGGTCTCCATTATTGGCACTACATCATATTTTCATGTGGCTATTTGTGACTGCAGTTTACCAACTTTGTTTACACACATGCACTCCAAACCTTATTTAAACTTCTTTGTACTTACAATGATCCTACACTATTTCTGACTCCCAGTTTTCTGTGCACCTTGTTTCTACTTTTTAAATACTTGATCATGGTGCCCAACTAATTCCCTGCCAAATTTGTTTAAACCCTCCCCACAGCATGAGATAATCTGCCTGTAAAGATATTGGTCCAGGATCTGCTCTGGTGCAGCCTGTCCATGTTGAAAATGTTCCACCTACCGTGGAACTTGTCCCAGGAACCTGAAGCCCTCCCTCCTGCATAATGTCTCTAGTCTCACATTAACCTGTCATACCCTCCAATTTCTGTTCTTGCTTGCATGTGACACTGGGAGTAATCCAGAGATTACCACTTTTTGAGCTGCTGCTTTTTAAAATTTCCTCCTTAATTCCTTAAACTCTGACTGCAGAATCTCAACCTTTTGTTGGGTTTTGTTTGGACCTAGATTTTGGGCTCTGCTCTTCCCATAGAATGTCCTACACCCTCTTGATGTCCATTACTTTGGCACTGGGGAACATTTTTTTCTTATTTGTTCGAGGGATGGGGGGAGGAGGGGTGGCAGGATGCTGGCATTTATTATTGCCATCCATAATTGCCCTTGAGAACTGAGTGCCTTGCTAGGCTATTTAAGAGTCAACCCCATTGCTGTGGGTCTGGAGTCACATGTAGGCCAGACCAGGGAAGGACAGCAGATTTCATTCCTGAAAGAACATTAGTGAACCAGATGGGTTTTTATAAAAATTGACAATGGTTTCATGGTTATCACTAGACTTTTATTTCCAGATATTTTTTAATATCAAGTTCAAATTTCACTTTCTGCTGTGGTGGGATTCGAATCCAGGACCCTAGAGCATTACCCTGAGACTCTGGATTCCTAGTCCTGTGACAAAACCATTACACTACCACCTCCCAACATCCACGGTTGTGGAACTGCCTGTCTGATCGAATCCCCAATTACTAGTGCATTCCTAAAGGATTGCACATGCAGCAAAGTTTAGCTCATGGTGCCAGACTTGGGACTACACTCCTTTGAGATGCCACCTTCCCTGGTATTCAGTGCTGAATATTGATTTGAGAGTGCTGCTGCCCTCCCGAAGGATTCCTGCATTGCCTGCCCTTTCCTACTTTCCAGGTGGCTGCCTACTTGCTATTCTGAATTCTATCTGCCTGTAGGGTAACTACCCCCTGAAACCTGCAATCCAAGAAACAATCTGCCATCCATATCTTCTGCAGTGAATCCTCGTGCTCAGAAATTTTCAACGTGAGTTTGAGCAGCTGGAGATGCAGCCTGTTTTCAGGACATGTGAAGCACCAGAAAGTTCCCACATTGTGCAGAAATTACAGACTATTGGGTCACAGCTGTCGCTCCATTCCAATTAGAACCTTAAAATAAACTTATAAGATACAAGGTAATTGTTTATATAATTGTTGTCAACTAGCCCTGAAATAACCTTTTTTTTCAATTTGCTCCTCAAGGCTAAATTATTTACTCAAGCTTGACAAAAACCACTGAGTTACAATCACAACTGACCTAAATATTGGACAGCTAGACACTTATCTTAAAAACCTGAGGTTGTGCAATTCATTCCATCATCAAATTCTCACCATTCATTCTGTCTATGATCCACCCAGCCCAGTCTCCAAAGTCTCCTGAAGGTAGATGGTTACACCACACGATGGGAAGAGCTGTTCAGAAGGTTGGAGAAAAATGGCTGTACATTTATCGCTGATGATGAAACAGGCGGGTAATACCTAGACCAAAGGGTGTGAATGGGGACATGAGATTTAGCAGGGATAGGGTGTAGCAGTCTGTGCTGTAGGATGCAGACTAATATATCTTCAAGAACAGGGTTGATAAATGAGCAGGGCTTGGTGTATATTAAAGGCAGTGATTTATATTAGTTACAGGTTATGTAGCATGGAGTTTGAGAGGCAGCAAGTGGTCAGTGACAGGATAGTGTGACTATAAGGGAAGTAACTATGGAGAACCAGAAGGTAGCAATGGAGAAGTCCCAGCCCTTGCAACAATTGTCCAACAGGTTTGAGGTTCTTTGTGAGGACAAGAGTGGGGACTGCAGGAAGGATGAACAAATTGACCATGGTACAGGAGGCCATTCAACTGAGGGTGGCGGGTGGGGGGTGGGGGTGGGGGGGGTGTTGGTGGGAGGAGTAAAAATGAATGTTGTAGTAGGGGATAGTATAGTTAGGGGGATAGACACTGTTGTCTGCAGCCAAGTGCCCAAGTCCTGAAAGCTGTGTTGCCAGCCTGATGCTAGGGTTAAGGACATCTCTTCAGGGCTGGAGAGGAACTTGTAATGGGAAAGGAAGGATTCCGTTGTTGTTGTCCACGTGGGTACCAATGACATAATTAGGACTAGGAAAGAAGTTCTGCTGATGGAATATGAGTAGCTAGGGACTTAATCAAAAAGCAGAAACACAAAGGTGATAATCTCTGGATTTCTAACTGAGCCACGAGCAAATTGGCATGGGGTAAGTAAGATCAGAGAGTTGAAAGCGGGGCTCAAAACTTTTTATGGGAAGAAATGAATTTCAATTCATGGGACACAGGCTGGAGAAAGAGAGAGCTGTACCATTGGGTAGGCCCTCACCTGAACTGCACTGGGATCAGTGTACTGGCGTATAGCATAACTAGGACTGTTGAGAGGGTTTTAAATTTAATAGTAGTGAGGAGGGTTCAGGTGGGAAAAGAAAGTTAAAGAGAAGGGATATGACAATGGTGCAGGATAATGATGTGAGTAATGACAACCAGAGTGTGACAGGAAGGAACAGAGAGTACAAACATAAGAGTGCACCAGCAAATGGGTCAGAGCAGAGGAAAAATGGTAAGAAGGTAGAAGTAAAGGCTCTTTATCTGAATGCATGCAGCATAAGATCAAAGGTTAAATTTTTAAAAACCTGAAACCCAACTCCAACCCACTTCCAGGTTTAATTGTGCAGGATGAGCGGCGAGCAGCCAATCCACTTCCAGGAGGCAGGTTGGCAATTTAAATATTTTATTAAGGCTAACAGCCTCTGTAAAGCCCATTTTACAGGGTTAACTGTGGGCTGCTAGGTTTCCCAGGCCTCAGGAAACCCAACAGTGAAGGGAGGTGAAGACAGAATCATGGAGAAGATAGATGTCTTTACAGCATTGCTTGTGGGTCAGCAGGAGAAAGAGTTCATCCTCTTGACTCCAAAGCTCCCTGACATTCCCAAAGATCCCTGGGGTCAAGGATTGGACCTACCTGCCCCCACCACCTGCTCCAGTTAAAATTCCACGGTATCCAGAAGATCTGGACTTTTGGTTTCCTGTCTGACTTTCCACAACTAACCTCATTAAGGAAGCAAAAGACAACATTGAACTCAAAGTTATCTATGGCAGACTTGAATTCATAGATGTCACATTGGAGGCCTCTTAAAAAAATGCGACCATATGGTTTTAAAGGGTAAAAAAAAACAAAAAAACTGCGGATGCTGGAAATCCAAAACAAAAACAGAATTACCTGGAAAAACTCAGCAGGTCTGGCAGCATCGGCAGCATCAGTTCTGTCGAAGGGTCATGAGGACTCGAAACGTCAACTCTTTTCTTCTCCGCCGATGCTGCCAGACCTGCTGAGTTTTTCCAGGTAATTCTGTTTTTGTTTTGGTTTTAAAGGGTGGTTGGTTAAAACATATGAATACACGAATTAGGAGCTGGAGTAGGCCTCTTGGCTCTTCGAGCCTGCTCCGCCATTCAATAAGTTCATGGCTGATCTGAATGTAACCTCAACTCCACATTCCAATCTACCCTCGTTAACCTGTCACCCCCTTCTTTTCAGTAATCTCTCTAGCTCTGCCTTAAAAATATTCAAAGACTCAGCTTCCACTGTCTTTTGAGGAAGAGAGTTCCAAAGACTCAACTCTGATAGAAAAAAATTCTCCTCACCTCTGTCTTAAATGGGTGACCCCTAATTTTTAAACAATGACCCTTAAATCTAGATTCTCCCACAAGAGGAAACATCCTTTCCACACCCACTCTGTCAAGACCCCTCAGGATCTTATACGTTTCAATCAAGTTGCTTCGTACTCTTCTAAACTCCAGTGGATACAAGCCTACTCTGTCCAACCTTTCCTCTTATGACAGCACACCCATTCTTGGTATTAGTCGAGTAAGCCTTCTCTGAACTGCTTCCAACACATTTGCATCCTTCCTTCAATAAGGACACCAATATTGTACACAGTATTTCAGACGTGGTCTCACCAATGCCTTGTATAACTGAAGCGTAACCTCCCTTATCTTGTATTCAATTCCCTTCGCAATAAACAATTACATTATATTTGCTTTCATAATTACTTTTTGTACCTGCATACTAACCTTTTGCAATTCATGCACTAGGATATCCAGATCCCTCAACCTCAGAGCTCTGCAATCTCTCACCATTTAGATAATATACTTTTTTATTCTTCCTGCCAAAATGGACTATTTCACATTTTCCCACATTATGCTCCATTTGCCAGATTTTTGCCCATTCACTTACTTTGTCGTCTCCTTATGTCCTCTTCACAGCTTACTTTTCTACCTATTTTTGTGTCATCAGCAAATTCAGCAACCATACCTTCCATCCCTTCATCTAAGTCATTTACATAAATTGTAAAAAATGGAGGTCGCAGCAGATTCCAGTGGCACACCACTTGTTACATCCTGCCAACCAGAAAATGACCCATTTATGCCCAGTCTGCTCCCTGCTAGCCAGTCAATCCTCTATCCTGCCAATATGTTACCCCTACACCATGAGCTTTTATTTTCCACAATGACCTTTGATGTGGCACCTTACCAAATGTCTTTTGAAATATCTTAGTGTATATACAAATATAAATATTTGGGAATTGGAGTGAGATTACAATAAGCAGACATGAGATTTCCATCACAGTAGTTGGACCAGGATTCAAATCCAGCCCATGAAGATGAAAGACTGTTGTCTAAACCATTGTGTCACCCAGTTTTCTATGTCACATCTCTAAATTAAAAAATGTGTAATGACACTTCCTGAATGTTCATAGAAGCAATTTGTTGGGAAAAAAAAACAAATTATAAAATTTCACTGTGTAAATGTAACATTTCTCATGCCTTCATCTGTGGTTTTGAATAAAAATGTTGTACTGGTCTAACATAATATAGTAAATATTGGAATTGCCATTTCTATTGGAGTACAGTTCTAAATAGGATTGATTTAATTGCCATAATGGAACCATTTTCTGAACTCCATTTCTGCACTTTTTTTAGTTTTTCAATTCTGTAAGTTACGTGATTGGTGGAGAAGTCTTTACGTTGCAAGATATTGAAAATGGTGTTCTTCGTGGGAACCGAAAAGGCATCGCTCAGATAACTAAACCATTCTCAAAGGGTGATCCACGTCTTAAGGTAAATTGTTGATGGTCTCTGCGTACTGCTGAGTGTATATAAATAAGAGAGTTCTGTGGGTAATTTCTTTTGTAAATGATTACCTATAGATTTATAATCCTCCTTGTTATTCCCAAAAATGTGTTAACCTCAAACTTGTTTTCATACTGTTTGTAAGATATCTTAACAACATGTGCCATTACACTGCCTGAGATGCAACTGTTTTAAGTTCCATCAAATGCTATCAACAAATATTCCTTTCAAATTAAAAGTAAAAATATCCCAGCCACCTTTAAAGGTTAGCTACACCTGTCCAACACAGCTAATTGATTCAAATGTTTAAGCTGAGAGTTTGGTTGCGCAGAGGATAACCTTATTTGAAACATTGGGCTGATCCACCAAATTTTAATTTTAAATGTTACAGTAAAAAAGTTGACAATTTTTCAAATGAACTACAAAGGAAATTAGTCTTAATCTTTGAGTCATTGTAACCTAACTAACCACTAACTCTTCCACATTCTAATGCAAAACCAAGTAAATCACAAAAATGCTAGTATTCTTTTCTGTATACCACACCCTGCACACAATTACTAAATCAAATGGTAATTGGTTCAAAGTTTTACTATTTTTTAATTCTTCAGTTTCATTTATTTGGTTCATGTTTTAAGCTGACTTCTATGATTCCACGTAATCAGGGAAATTAGCAGTTTTGATTATTGAATGTAATATCACAGTGCTTTGTTTTGCTGTTTGAAAATGCAAAGCTTAATAGCTTACATAAGCTTATTGTTTAGAATCAACTTTTTTCTCCTAGAATGTACTTTATTCAAAATTTGTAGAAGTACATTACATAATTCCAATTTAACATTACAGAAAGTACAATACAGATCAGTTTTAATACAGTACATATTTGCATATTATACATACAATGTACATTTAGATTTTAGAACCAAAATAGATCAGAGCTTAAGGTGTAGGGCATAAGTATTTGAAAGTGCATATGCAAGAATTTCCCTGTCATTGTTGTCGGCTATCCCTCAATTAGAGGGTGACACATAATGAGGGTCGCGAGTTTCTGCCATGTGTCTTCACGTGATTGAGCAGGCTAATTTTTGACGCACAAATCTTTGGACACATGGGGCAGAATGTCCGATAAGACAGTTGGAATCGGGAGTGCAGGACTTGCTTCCTTTTCTGCCTCATCACGAAAGCATTGGACTCAAAGCATGTGATGCAGCTTGATGGACAAATCGTCACCGATCTGAGCGATTGGTAGCAAGCTTCTTCCAGTCATGAAGCATGGCGGTATTGAACTTAAAGGAGAGCTTCTGAGTGTGTTTGAAGCACATCCTTTGTCCTGCCCTGGAACTTTGGCCGTTTGAGAGTTAAGAGAACATGACCCGGCAGGGAAGACTATTTTCAGCCACACAGACATAGTAGCCAGTCCATTGAAGTTGATTTTGCAGGAGTTTTGCCTGAATGCTTTTGGACCTGGGTTCAAGGACACTAGCGTTTGTTTGATGGTCCTCCCACTGAATTCCGAGAATATGGCAGAGGCATACCTGATACAATTTCTCTCGCACTCTTATGTGTTGCTGGTACACAGTCACTGCAGTACAGGAGTGTGGTGACAACAATTGCTCTGTACACTAAGAGTTTTGTTGACTTGCACTGGTCTCTATTGTCACTCATTGCCGTCGTTTGTCAAAGGCTGAACTGGCCTTGCTGATCTGGCATTGGATCCCCGTATCAATGGTGGCCTTTTGAGAGGTGATTGCTGAGGTATGGGAAGTGCTCAACATATTCCAGAGTGTCTCTTTCCAACATATATGGGAGGTCGATAGGAGTTTTATTTTGGTAACATTTAAGTCAGGCCAAGTTTCTTGTGTGCAGAATTGAAGAGACCAAGAATGGCTTGCAAATCCAGTGCAGAGTGAGCCCTGCAATCACCAACAAACTGCAGGTAAGCCATGTATATTTTTGGTTTGGCATGGAGGTGACTGAGGTTAAAGAGTTTTCCATCAAGACAGTATTAATACTGACACCAGAGGGCAGTTGATCATTGAGATGAATAGCCAGGTAGATTGCAAATAGAATGGAGATTATTTCACAGCCTTGCTTGACCTGAGCTCAGATTTTAAAGGCATCTGTTTCAGATCTCCTGTTATGAAACAATTGCAGGATTGTGAAGTTTCTTGGACATCTAAGTCATTGGAACACAATCCAACAGAGCCTCGTGATTTACTGAACCAAATGCTTTGGTCAAGTCGATGAATGTAATGACGAGTTTCTGGTATTGTTCTCAATATTTTTCTTGGATTTGTCTGGCAACAACGACCATGCTGGAGGTTCTTCTGCAAGGCCTAAAGTCATTGTGTCTCTTGGAGGATTCCCTCAGTCACAGGAAGTAGGCGATTTAGGAGGATGCATGTCAGGATTTTCCTTGCTATGGGACAAGAGGGAAATACTTCAGTAGTTTCCACAGCGTGATTTATCTCCCTTCTTGAAGTAGGTACTTTTGCCACACTCCTGAAGTTGGTGGCAGGGTGTTCTTTTTCCTCTCAAATCTGTAGGATGAGTGCATGGAGTCTTGATGTGAGCAATGGTCCACAAACTTAGATGTCTGCTGGAATACCATCAGGGCCATAGGTTTTGTTGTTTTTTTCTGTTTGATTGCTTGTTGTAGCTCTGATTGATGGTAGTTCACCATGGATTCTAATACAGGGCAACGGAAAATGTCCTAGAGAGTATTAGCTGCCACGGTTGTTGAGTTGTTGTTCAAAATGTTCTTTCCAACATTGACGGTTGGGATGTGGTGGGAAGAGAGAGCCTGAGAGATCCAGTATGCTAATCATCATGACACACAAATCTTTCTTGAAGCCATCTGTAGACTGAGGTCAAATGGACAAAAGCCCCTTCAGTCACAGAATGTGTTTTCTCCTCTTAAAGATGACAATGCCAGTCATCATTGTGCATTTGGCACACAGTCAAGCTGATGTATTTCAAACATTTTAAATGTGACATAAAATGAGAAAAGGATGAAAATGCTCAGCAAAATAAAAGAGCAAAATAAAGCTAATGTTTGAGGCCAATGCAGTTTCATTAGAACAGGAAAATGTTAGAGACAGAACAGATTTTGAGCAAGAATAGAAGCAGGGAAAGGGGTGGTGGGGGCAGGACGAACAAAAGGCAAGGTCTATGATAAACAGGAGCAATTAAATGACAAAAAAGATGATCATGCAAGGCAAGGGGTGGGGGGGGATGCTATTGGGATAAGAAAAGAAACAGAAGATGGGGCAAGAGAAGGTGCAAGTGGTAACAGCTGGATCATTACTAACAGCTGCATCCAAGAAAATGGGAACAGAGGTTATGATTTAGATGTTGAGTGCAGAAGGCTGTAAAGTGCCTAGTCAAAAGATGAGGTGCTGTTCCTCACACTGCATTAGAACAGTGTAGGTGGCCAAGGACAGAGTTCCAAATTCCCAAACACACTTCCGAGGTTAAATACCGATTGGCTTGTACTACTTTCCATTTAATAGACTGCATATACAGCTTATGATGTGGTCCCCTCTATATTGGGGAGGTCTTAAAGCATGACCCTGAGCTTCCTGTCACTTGCCATTTTTATTTCCTGCTCCATTCTGACCTTGGCTTCCTATACTAAGCATCCACAGGATATTACTTGTTTATATTTTAAAAGTGATTCCAGTTTTTCATTTTTCAGGTTGCACTAGAGGAAGCAGAACCCCTTATTCATTTTGCTTTAAACTGTGGAGTCCTCAGTTGCCCTCCCATCAAGACTTACTCTGCCGAGGTTTGTCCCTAATCATTTTAAAACATGGTTCAGAGATTGTGTGTGTCATTTACTGTTGCCACTTCTCCTTGCGTGGGAATTTTAAACCTCGTCACTAACTGTCCATACTTTCCAGTAATTCATTTTTCCCCATCATTTTACCTAGTGAATAGTGAACTGTGAGAATAGTGACAGACGTCAAGAGGACATCGCCAGAATAGTGGAATGGACAAACAAATGGCAGATGAAATTTAATACAGAGAAGTGCAAAATGATACATTTTGGTAGGAAGAACAAGGAAAGACAAAATAAAATGAAGGATACAATTCTAAAGGGATCTAGGAACAGAGAGGCCTGGGGGTATATCATTGCCTAGGTTCCCATATGCATTTTTAATCATTCCCTCAAGCTGCAATGTAATTAATTAGCAACATCCAGTACAAAAACATGAAAATGATGACAGACCTTTATAAAACACTCGTTCAGCCTCGGCTGAAGTTCTGTGTCCAACTCTAGGGGCTACACTTCAGGAAGAATGAGGGTGCAGAAGATTTACATGAATGGTTCCAGACCTGAAGGACTTCTGTTATGTGAAGAAGCTGAGATTGTTCTTTAGAGGAGAGAGGGTTGAGAGTAAATTTGATAGAAGTGTTCAAATTCACAAACGGCAATGTGAGAAAAAAAATTTTTTACGCGGCAAGTGATTACAGCCCTAGAACGCACTGCCTGAGGGTGCTGGAGGCAGATTCAATTGTGGCTTTCAAAAGGGGATTGGATAAGCATCTGAACAAAAAATATTTCCAGGGCTATGGGGAAGGGTTTGTGGGGATAGAAGGAGGGGGGGTGGTGTGGAACTAGCAAAATTCTATTTGCAGAGAACCAGAATGGCCTCAATGGCCCGAATGTTTTCCTTCTGTGCTATGATTCCATGATTTAATAGAAGAATCTTGATTTAATATTTTAAATCTTGTCCTGATGGAAAACTGCAAGGGAACAACTTAATGGCTATAATAGATGTAGCAAGGCAAACCTGAGTGGCCCATAGACGATATGAACTCCACTGACTACCTTGAATTGGAAGCTCAAACATAAAAACAGAATTAAAACACGATTCACTTAAGAGTTTGAGGGTTGCTTACAGAATGTTCAAGTATTGGTGCCATCTTTAAATGCAAAAGTAGAAATGCACAGTTTACCCCTTTTAATTATTGGTTTATACGAAGTTAGCTGATCTCAGCTGGGAAACAGTGGGGTGCACTACAATTGGTCTTTGTGCCCCTGAGCTTAGGAGTAGAAAAGATCAGCTAGGGCTGTCAAGCAGAAACATGTAAAGGCCTAACCATGGAGCTAGACCTAGCCTGTACCCTTTACTGTACATGTGTAAATAGCTCTAATAGTTAAAAAAAAACTAAAACGACTTAAAAGACACTGTCTGTAACCATCATCATCCCAACAGAATGTACACACTGGCCATATGGATAAGATACTGGAGGGTTTCTGGAACCTTGCCCAGGTACAAGACAAAGCCTTTTAAAGAAAATTGAGGAGGAAGGAAGCAGACGATGTAGAATGTGGAAAACCAGTAAAGTTTTTTATTCTACAATTACAGGAAATTGACAAAGAGCTGAAGATTTCAGCTGCAGCTTTTCTTGATGGTCCTGACAGCTGCCAAGTTGATATATCCAAAAAGGAAGTTCGCCTGAGTCAAATTTTTAAATGGTATAAGGTTGATTTTGGTGGAACAGATGAAAAGGTAAATAAATTATTTTGTGAATATTCACATCATGAGCGAAAGTTAACTGATAACTGAGTAAATTATAACACTATATTCTGAAATACTGTCTGGATTGAAGTCAGGAAATCCAGAAGAAGTGATATCCCTCAGATACTGCTGAATTTAACAGCAGGCCCTGATAAACATCTTTTTCTCAGGCTCCCAGCAACAGCTAGCCAGTTTGAGGGATGGGCCGGCTGTTGGGAAGGTTGCAGCCAGGGAGCTGAGTGGAGGGAAGGAGTTGAGAGATCAGAAACCTCATGAGGGAGGTTGGGAAGTTTGCCCAATTCCAATGGATTCAATGTTTCTGCTTTACCCGCCCAACAGGTGAGAGGAAAGGCACTGAACTCGTAGATTCAACAGCCCTTGCTTTTTAGTTGTCAGTTTTCCTGAGGCCCAAGAAACCAGGCTGGCTGGTTAAATTTGAAATCAGCACCATTATAATATTTAAATAGCCAAACTGCCTCCTGGAAGTGAGCTGGTTGCCCACTCTATCCATTCTTGGTCCTCTCCTATTTCAGATTCCATATGTACACTGTCATTACCAGCTCTACCTCGCCTATCACCACCTCTATTGCCTCTAATTCAAAATACTGATTGTCCAATATCCAGTACTGAATGTGTAGAAATTTCTTCCAACTAAATATCAGAAGTCCGAAGCTATTGCCTTTGGTCCTTGCCACAAACTTCATCCCTCGCCACTGATTCCATCATACATCAACAAGGCACAAGTCAGGAGTGTGATGGAATACTCCCCACTTGCCTGGATGAGTGCAGCTCCTAAAACACTGAAGAAGCTTGGCACCGTCCTCCAAGTCACCATCCTGACTTGGAAATATATCACTGTTCCTTCACTGTCACTTGGTCAAAATCCTAGAACTCCCTTCCTAACAGCACTGTCGACGCAGTTACTCCACATGGACTGCAGCGCTTCAAGACAACAGCTCACCACCAACTTCGAGGACAACTTGGGATGGACAATAAATACTGGCCCAGCCAATGAAGCCCACATCCCGTGATTGAATTTTAAAAAATTTACACTATCCCTAAGACCAGTTACCTTCACCTCTGTAACATCACTCAATTCCTTGCCTCATCTGTTGCAAAAACACATCCTTACTACCTCAAGACTTGAACATTCCAAACCTCTCTTAATGGCCTCTCATTTTCCACCCAACATAAACTTACGCTTTTGCAAAAGCTCTGCTGCCTGCATCGTAACTTGCACTAAGTCTTGTTCACCCATCATCCCTGTGCTCACTGGACATTGGCTCCCTGTCCAGCAATGCCTTGATTTTAAAATTCCCATCCCTGTTTTCAAATCCCTCCATGCTCTTGCCCTCCCCTTCCCTGTGATCTCCTCCAGTCCTCTTGAGATCTCTGTGCTTCTCTGGGCTCTTGCACATCCCCAGTTTTAGTTGCACCACTTCGGGTGGCTATGCCTTTAGCTGCCTAGGTCTGAAGCTCTAATTCCTTCCCTAATCCTCCCTGCCTCTCTCTTCCCCATTGAGACTCCTTAAAACTTCTCTTTGACCAAATCTTTGGTCATCTGCCCTAATATCTTTCTTTATGAGCCAGTGTCAAACTTTGTTTGATAATGCTTCTGTGAAGTGCCTTGGGATGTTTTATCACAATAAAGGCACTATATAAAAGCAAATTGTTGCTGAGGAGCTGCTGCATTGTTAAAGTTGACCATAAGTAATTCCACAGTACAATTTGAAAAGAAGGTACAGAATTCTCCTAGTGTTCTCCCTCAATCTTAGAATCACCAAAGAAACAAATTTACTGGTTATTCATCTTATTTGCAAAATCCTGTGTGCAGATTGACTTATGTTTACTTATATAAATGATAAATACTACAAAAGCAATGGGTTAGATGTGAATTACTTAGGGATGTCCTGAGGTGATAAGGTGCTATATAACTTGATGGCAAATTTAAACCTCACATTCTTAAATTCATTTTCATTATAATACATAAATCATTTGATTCCATTTAAAGAAATATTTAGTTTAACAAATTTGCACTTTGTTCCCTTGTATAGTTGTTGAATTGGTTGTTAGAGCATCTAGGAGATTCACCAAAGAAGAAAGCACTGAAAGGACTCCTAAGTCATGGGGACATCAAAATTGCCAGTCTTCCATATGACTGGTCAACAAATTCTAAAGACTGATGACAGGTAGAAGTGGAAGTTATTAACTGCCTGCAATGAATATTCCAATCAAGCCACTGCTCTTACTGCATATCTTCTGAAATATTAACCAAATCTGTCTCGAATAGAAAGCTCAATATAAGTTTCTCTGGAAATTATTCTGAATTGATTATGCTGTTTGTTACATTACTTGACTTTAAGCCCAGATTCAAGCTTCATCATCAGCAATGCTACAGCTTTTTGTAAAGTTTGTATTTTCAACTACTCTTTAGTCTGTCAGGACAATTGAAAGGGACACTTCTTTTCACTTTGTTTCCTCCCTCTTAGACTGAGATCTGAAATTGCATTTTCTCCAGACATTTTTTCTCATTATCGCCATTCTCCGAAGAATGTGTCTGGGAATATAGTAACCTTTAGTAAATGTTCATCGACTACCAAGGATTGTAAGAGGGTGCATTATAATTTCTAAATATTGTTTTCCTACATGCTTGTCTTCTGAACCACAATAAAGTCAGTGCAAAATAATATCTACCTCTTGACCATTTTATTTCTGTTTTTATTAGATTAAAAAGCTACCCTCCTATCTGAGTCCCTCTCTACTTCTAGGACAGGGGATATTTTGTACAGGCACCTGTGCTGCTGCTGGCTATTGTAGGGCATTTGGCTCAGTGATAGGTGGCTGTGATGGTCAGATGTTTATACCTTGATTTTGTTTTTAGTTCCTTTAACATCACATCCTTCCTAAGTCACTTTGCAGAACTATACGGAGTCTGAGACAAAGAAGAAAATATTGGGTGGGGTGACTAAAAATTTGATTAAAGAGTTGGTTTTAAGATAGATCATCAAGGAGAGGGAGCTAGAGGGGCTAGTGCAGGAATTGCAATGCATGACACAGCTCTCAGTGGTGGATATAGTCTTCTGTGAGGAGAGATATGTTACCAGATGTTATAGCTGTAGGGAGGCAAAGGTTATGGATGGTTTTAAACATGTAGGTATTTTACACATGAGGGTATCTTAAATTTGATAATTGGCAATGTTAGGAATGGTGAGCCTTTCGAAGGATAGGAAATGAGCAGTAGGTTTGGATCGGCTGAAATTTATGGAGGATGAAGATTCAGGGCAGAGCAAAAATGTATTGGAATAATTGATTTGAGATTACAAAGGCATGCATTAAGTGTTTCACCAGTATTTTTGGGGAGGGGACCATGTTTAGTGCCGGGTCTTTTCTGAAGCAAATATTGGGTTGGAAGCTCAACTCAGGGTCATTTAGAATGCCAAGGCTGCAACCAGTCTGATTCAGCCAGAGACTGTGACCACCAATGGATGAAATTGATGGCAAAAGTACAAAGATTGTGATAGGAGCCCACAAAGATTAAGTACTATTGCTCAAGGGGTTGGCATCATTGAAACAGTGAAGAGTGAGAATGGATTGGAGAATTTGAAGTGAAAGCAGGGAGTTCAGTGCCTCACTGGTAAATAGCATAGAGGTGTTCAGCAGATGTTGTTGGAGAAAGTGTCTATGCATCGTTGTCACACATGGGAGTTTTCAGGCTGCTGGACAGCAGTGCGGGAGAAAATTAACACATGTATTGCATCTCTTGTAACTCTTGTGAGTTAAAACAATCAGACCAAATTAACAAAATGAAGGACAAATCAAGCACAGCCTCTAATTCAGGTCAGCTGTAAAACTAAAAAAATTTAAAGGAAACTTACAACTTTAAAGCAAAATGTATCTAAGGGGGTCAATAAAGCACCCCAGTCCCTGTGGTGCCCACCGAGCATGGAAGGCCTCGAGAGTGCCGGCAGACACCGCGTGCTCCCTCTCCAAAGACACCCGGCCGTGAACGTAGCCGCGAAAGAGGGACAAACAATCGGGCGGGACTCCCCCGTCGATCGCCTGCTGCCTGGACCTGTTAATGGCCAACTTGGCCAGGCCCAGGAGCAGGTTCATGAGGAGGTCCTCCTCCTTCCCGACCCCCTTCCGCACCGGGTGTCCATAGATCAGGAGCATGGGGCTGAAGTGCAAACAAAACATTAATAAAAGGTTTTTCAAATAACTAAAAAGTAGTTGCACAGGGAGGTGTCAGGGAAGCAGGTGGTCTGATGATAGATCATATGAAGGGAGTGGTTCTCTCAAACAACTTCCTGACTCCCCAAAGCCTGTCCACTATCTACATGGAACAAGTTAGGATTGTGATGGAATACTCCCTATTTGCCCGAATGAATGCAGCTCCAACAACACTCAAGAAGCTCAGCACCACTCAGGACAAAGCAGCCCACTTACTCAGCACCCCCTTCACCACCAGCATAGAGCAACAATAATGTGTATCATCCTGCTTACTAAGCCACATCACAGGGCAGTTAAGAGACAAATGCATTGCTGTGGGTCTGGAGCCATATATAGGCCAGACCGGGTAAGGACAGCAGATTTCCTTCCCCAAAGTAGGGGTTCTCAACCCTTTAACTTCCAAGGCCACCTCCTGTTGTATAAAAATGCCATTGATCCTCTGTAATAAGTATTTTCTTTATAAAATTAGTTTTGTATAAAATGTTACCTCTTCCACACCGACCTCTATCTCCAGCTATATTTGTTCCTGAAAAAATCCATCTGCCAATTCACTTACAACTGCACTTTTCAAAATCTCAACCATCTTAGCCGTTGGCTCTCCACTTACATTTCTGCAGTTACTGATTTGCTCAACCACATCCTTATCTCCACCTTGATGCCCTAGGGCTCAATAAAACCATTACACACTCCCACCTTAGCTGGCCCTCATGACAGCTCCCTTAGACCCAAGGAATGGAGACTTTAAAAGGTATGGCAGACAGCTGATTTAGCATTCACTGCCAGATCTGGCTGGACCATTTAAAACACCATCAAGTCCTGCTCTCATTTGTCAAAACTGCTAACTGTTCGGAATCATCCTAGAATGCAAAAATAACCCATGGCTTCTGTTCTCTATTGCAAACCGCCTTCTTAAACCCCTTGCCCTTCCACACTCAACTCAAACAATAGGGGATGGTGGGCAGAGAGAGTCTGGTGATTTAGTGAGAGTGGCTGAGTGAGGGTAGTGGGGCATCTGACTATGTGTGGTAGTGTCCCCAACTATCCAAAGTGTCCCTTATTGTCTCCCTACAGAGTTAGTCACCCAGATCGTCCGGCTGGATGGGCCTGCTCTCAAGTGGTTCCATTCTCAGCTAATTGCAGCCAGAGTATCTCTCGCAATAGCTCTTCCGTTCTGCTCGTTGCAACATTACCTCTGGTGTCCCCGAGGATCTATCCTGCCCCGCTCCTATTTCTCATCCGCATTCTGCTGCTTAGCTACATCATCCAACATCACAAGTGGGATGATGATACCCAGCTCTACCTCACCACCCTTGACTCTTCCGCTGTTACTAAATTATCAAGACCACTTATCTGATATCCAGTAGTGGATGAGAAATTTCCTCCAATTAAATATCAGGAAGACCGAAACCATTTTTTTTTCACTTCACAGGAATATTATAAAACAAAGTATGGCACCTAGCCACATAAGAAAATATTAAGTCAGATGATAAAGAGCTTCGTCAAAGTAGTAAGTTTTAAGGATTGTTTTAGAGGGGGAAAGCAAGATGGAAAGGTGTAATAGGGGGAATTCCAAGCTTGGAACCTAGGTAACTGAAGACATGCTCGCCAATGACGGAGCAGCTACAATAGGGGATGCTCAAGAGGTCAGAATTAAAGGAGTGCAGTTAACTTGTAGGGTTGTGGGACTGGAATAGACCAGAGATAGGGAGGGGTGAGGCCATGGAGGAATTTCAAAACAAACTCTTATTCCCTAATTCTATCCCCCTCCCTGGCAACAGTCTGAGATTAAGCCAGTCTGTTCACAGCCTTGGTGACACATTTGATCCCAAACTGAGCTTCTGACTCATATTCCTGCCGTGACAAATAATAAATATTTATTTGTATAACTAGTCCAACTCCTCCTCCTCCAGGTACTTTGCCCTAAGAGGGATTTGGAAACAAGGATGAGAATTTTAAAAACAAGGCATTGCTTGAGTGGGAACCAACATAGGTCAGTGAGCACAGGGATGATAGGGGAACGAGACTTAGTGCGAGTTTAGACAGGCAGTGGCGTTTTTGGATGACCTCTAGTTAATGGAGAGTAAAATGTGGGAGACCAGCCAGGAGTGCATTAGAATATTCAGTATAGATCTAACAAAGGCATGAATGAGGATTTCAGCAGCACATGAACTGAGACTGGGGCGAGTCAGGTGATATTAAGGTGGTGAAAATAGATGGTCTTAGTTTTTATTCACTCGTGGGATGTGGGCATTACTGGCTAGGCCACCATTTATTGCCCTTCTCTAATTGCCCTTAAGAAGGCATTGGTGATCTTGCCTTCCTGAACCACTGCAATCCATGCGGTGTAGGTACACCCACAGTATTGTTAGGGAGGGAGTTCCAGAATTTTGACCCAGTGACAGTGAAGGAATGGCGATATATTTCCATCCTGACATTGGTTCCCACTAAAGCAACCTCGTTTTTAAAATTCTCATCTTTGTTTTCAAATCCTTAAGGTATAGTACCTGGAGGAGGTGTTATACAATTAAATACTTACTTGTTTTACTTAATGTAAAATGTTGCTGGTGTTGAACAACAATTCTCAATTCCAATGCTAAACACTCAGCAGGCAAGATAGCATTGTGGGAAAAGAGTTAACATTTCAGGTCATGATTTCTCATCACAACTAATCATCAGCCTGGAACATTAACTCCATTCCCCTCACCACCTGTGTATATGTTCAGAATTCCAGCATCCATGGTATTTTGTTTGTGTGTCTATATCTGCTTGCATGTTGGACCTTAAAAGCCCTATAAATCCTTTCCCTCCCCAAATAAGGTTATACATGGGAACTTAACAGATGGAAATCAAAAAAGCAACATCTACATTGTGGGAGAAAGATAATGTTGTAAAACAATGAAAATAAGAGACCTGTGAATCTCCCGCATTAGGAGTGAGTCACTGTGGATATTGCTGATGCTTATACACTGCTTCAGGTATTGAGAAGGGCTGCTACCCACTTCTCTCCTTGATAAACCTGACACCCACCATTGCTCCAAATCTTAACTTGCTCATTCCTTACCAGCAGAATGGCCCAATCACTTGCACATCAAAGTGCTGGCTACCAGGCACCAAGGAGCATGGTCCCCTCCCATCGTGAACTGAAGCAGTGTCAAACAGTTCCACACAGGTCCTGCAGAGGCATGTCTCACATGCCTTACCTACTTATTCAAAGGTTGCTAGTGGGCTCCAGGCACTAACATGCTGCATGGTGTGTGCAGGTGGCGAAAGTGGACAAACATCAGTGACACTACTTCTGTTGCAATCATCACTGTGCGTGTGGGGCCAGGCCAAGCAGAAGGTAGCGAAAAATAGCTGTGCCAGAAGTGGAGAATGATGGAAGTGACAGCACACAGGTGCAGTAGAGTAATCTCAATGGACCCCTCAAAGCCTTGGCACAGACCCCTGGTTGAGAACCCTACCCAAAAAGGACATTAATGCACCAGATCAATTTCTTACAACATTCCAATAATTTCATGGTTACCATTGTTGATATTAGATTTTTATTCCAAATTTAGTTAACTGCATTTAAATTCCCCAGCTGCTATGGCAGAATTTGAACTCACACTGGGTTCATTAGTCCAGGCCTCTAGATTACTAGATTAAACAACATAACCATTCTGCTGGTCTGGCAGCATCGGCGGAGAAGAAAAGAGTTGATGTTTCGAGTCCTCGTGACCCTTCAACAGAACTAGTTCTGTCGAAGGGTCACGAGGACTCGAAACGTCACTCTTTTCTTCTCCGCCGATGCTGCCAGACCTGCTGAGTTTTTTCAGGTAATTCTGTTTTTGTTTTGGATTTCCAGCATCCGCAGTTTTTTGTTTTTATAACCATTCTGCTACTGTACCTGCTGGTGGTGGAAATGGTGATGTTAATTTGGTGAATGTGGATGCTGACAAGATGGGAGGTGAGGACACTGGTTGGAGGAGGTCAGAGTAGCAGCATGGGAAGCAAGACAAACTTAGGCAAAGATCCTGCCTACCACACCGGAGAGGAATCCTCAGTTGATGACAAAAGAACATTTCAGAGGCTCTGGTGAAAGATAGTGTCATCAGAATCAATGAGACGCAGAAACAGGAAAGAATGCAGTTCTTAAGGTTAAGAGCTAGTTGTGGCTTGTAGTAAATGTATTGTTGAGTATTGCCTGTTTTTGTATCGAGCTAATTTAATTAATATGTTAATCTCCCTGCAGTTCTATTTGCACAACCACAGACTCCAGTTAAGCCAGGACAGCCATCACCAACTACTCCTGGTCAGGCTAAACTCCACTTAATTTCCCAGTACAAACTTTCTTTCAGTTCCTCATTCACTCTTGCAGATTATGTCTTAAAACATGAGCTACTATATAGAAAACACACTACTTCATGGGAGGTTTTAGGATAAAGAAGTTACTTTGATTAATTTGGAAATGCAGGTGATTGCATTTTTTATAATATTCCGTGTAGAATTTGGGTCTGACAGACAATCTTACTTTGCCATCACAATTAGATCTCCAGTGAACTTGGCAGTGTCTAGTCTCACTATTAGTTTTGGTCAATAGATTTGTCAAATCCAGATTGCTGCTGACATAAATTAAGACTGTCCAAGAAAAAAAAGGTAGGAAATTGAACGTGTATACTCTGATGGAATCCTTGGTTTGTGGAGTTTTAGTGGGAGTGCAGGCCAGTGCTGCTGACCAGCTGCAGGGTGGTTTCCTGAGCTGCGCCTTGCAGCCGATGGTGGAATCTGCAGAGATGCCCAAAAATCTAGAGCAGGGGATGGGGAAGCTCCTGAACTGGTGTGCACAGTTGGCTCTGGATACTGCTTCTGCTTTCCAGGATGTTTGCAGTCACAAGCAGCCAGTCCTGTTGAAAACCCTACCGCTCACAGTGGTCTGACTTCAGTATTCGGAACTACCTAATATTTTGGTCCAAGGAGGGGAACCAGCTGTTATTGGGTTTCACAGCCTCTGAAGGAATGTGAAGCAAGTTCATGTGACCCCAGCCAGTGTAAAAAGCAGCCCAGGTGACCAGGCTGTGCTGAAGAGTTTGTGACATAGGTGAAAAAGTGGAATACTAAGGCTGGATACGGAGGGGCATGTTAGTGGGATGGTGAAAAAGGCATATAGGACACTTGCCTTTATCAATCAAGGCATAGATTACAAAGTAGGGAGGTCATGTTGGAGTTGTATAGAACCTTGGAGAGGCCACAGCTGGAGTACTGTGTGCAGTTCTAGTCGCCACATTATAGGAAGGATGCGATTGCACTGGAGGGAGTGCACAGGAGATTCACCAGAATGTTGCCTGGGATGAAACACTTAAGTTATGAAGAGAGGTTGGATAGGCTTGGGTTGTTTTCCTTGGAGCAGAGAAGACTGAGGGGTGACCTGATCGAGGTGTACAAGATTATGAGGTGCATGGACAGAGTGGATAGGGAGCAGCTGTTCCCCTTAGTTGAAGGGTCAGTCACAAGGGGACATAAGTTCAAGATGAGGGGCAGGTTTAGGGGGCTGTGAGGAAATGCTTTAGTCCCCAAAGGGTGGTGACGGTATGTGCTGCCTGGGAGGGTGGTGAAGGCGGATTGCCTTACATCCTTTAAAAAGTACCTGGATGAGCACTTGGCACATTGTAACATTCAAGGCATTCAAGGCTATGGGCCAAGTGCTGGTAAATTGGATTAGGTAGGTAGGTCAGGTATTTCCCATGTGTCAGTGCAGACTTGATGGGCCGAAGGGCCTCTCCTGCACTGAGAGATTCTGGATCTGGGAGTGGAAATAAGAAGTAAGGTTACCGCTACTGCTTGTTATTTTTAAAGGAATTGTTTCCTTTAATACAACACACTATTCTTAGCTATGAAAATGAATATTTAACAAAGAGATGCATTAGTCCTAATCACTATTTTGATTTTTTAATTCTTCCATGGAATGTGAGCATCATTGGCAAGGCCAACATTTATTGTTCATCCCTATTTGACCTTGAGGTGGTGGTGGAGCAGCCTTCTTGAACCACTTGAGTGCATTAGAAATAGATACACCTGCAGTGCTGTTAAGAGCAGGAGTTCCAGGATTTTGACCCAACAATAGTGAAGGAATAGCGATATAGTTGCAAGTCAGGATGGTGTGTAGCTTGGAGGGAAACTTCAGCTGGTGTTCCCATGCAAGTGCTGCCCTTCTCCTTCGAGGTGGTTGAAATCACAGGTTTGGAAGGTGATGTCGAAGGAGCCTTGGTGAGTTGCTCACACTAAACGGGTGGAGGAGGGAATGAATAGTTAAGTTGGTGGATGGAGTGATCAAGCAGGCTGCTTATTCTGGATTGTGTCAAGCTCGAGTGTTGTTGGAGCAGTACTCATCTAGGCAAGTAGAGCATTCAATCACATTCCCAACTTATGCCTTGTAGATGGTGATGGACAGGCTTTGGGAAGTCAGGTGGTGAGTTACTCACATCAGAATTCCCAGCCTCTGACCTGTTCTTGTAGCCACTGTATTTATATTACTGGTCCAGTTCAGTTCCTGCTCAATGTTAACCCCCCCCAGGATGTTGATGTGGGGGATTCAGTGATAGTAATGCATTGAATGTCAAGGGAAGATGGTTAGATATTCTCTCTCACTGGAGATGGCCATTGTGTGGTATTTGTGTGCCATGAATGTTACTCGTCACTCAGCACCTCAAGCCTGAACATTTTTCACAACTTGTGGCATATGGGCACGGACCGCTTCAGTATCTGAAAATTTGAGATTAGTACTGAATACAGTGCAATTATTAGTGAACATCTTCATTTCTGACAAGGAGGGAAGGTCACTGGTGAAGATGGTTGGCCTTTAACAACCATCTTCCTTCGTGTTAGATATAATTCCAAACATTGGAGAGTTCCCTCTGCCACACTGCCTCCCCACCCCTAATGTCTTGAATTTTGCTATGGCTCCTTGATGCTACACTCAGTCAAATGTTGCCTTGATGTCAAGGACAGTCACCTCAAATTCAGCTCTTTTGTCCATGTTTGAAACAAACCTGTAATGAGATCAGGAGCTCTGGTGGAACGCAAGCATCAGTGAACAGTTTATTGCTGCCTGAGTGCCACTTGATAGGACTGTCAACGACACCTTCCTTCACATTGCTGGAACAGCTTGGCTGTTCTGGAGTACACTGTTCTCAGCCACAGGCAGGATGGTGTCAGGGTTCGTAGCCTTTGCTGTATTCAGTGCCTTCAAAAGACTTTTTCTTTAGTGAACCCCATCAGAGCATAAAATTTCTTCCCTTTATTTTTTACTAGAAAGTTTTGAGAATGGGAGCAAATTAACTGTCACCTTAATTTCTACATTAAATTGCTGGTGAAAATACATAGAATCGTAGAAATGTTAGTATAGAAGATCCTTTAATTCTTTCTGTGCTGATGCTAATAGCACCACTGGAGCCATCTACTTTAACTTTGTTTTCCTACACGCTCCTCTTAACCATTTACATTATTTCACAGCGATTTTTGCAATTTTGTCTTTTACACTGTGATTGACTCATCTTCAAAATTGTTCATAATATTGCATTGTAAATCCTAATAACTCTGAAGATGAATTCCTTTCAAAATTAATCCTGATTTTATGTTCCTTTGTTACTAATCAGTTGGGAAAAAAATATATTTTCAGTCTCAAATCTTTTCATAATTTTGAACACATTTCTATCTCTTTAAACTTATTTTGGTAAAAAGTTTCATCACAGCTTTACCTTCTCACTCTTGTGGTAGAACTTCCTAAAAGTTCATGATTTCAACATCGCTATTCCCAATTCAAATCAGTTTATTCTTCAAGACTACAACAGCATCTTTAACAAAAGGAAATACATCCCACTATCTAATTTATGCCATCAGTTCTTCTATGTGTAGTGATTTCTTAATTTTGACCATACTATCCGTGCAGCAGTTTGGAAAGAAAAACAAGAATCTTCATTTCAGACTGCTTTCATGGTTAGACAATGACAGGAGAAGCACAAAAGCAGGTCATCAGTCCATCACTTTGCTTAGAAAATAACTCAGAATTTTTGGAGAAGAGTGGAAAAGAGAGCACTTAATTTAAATCACCCACAAACCAATATTAATCAAAAACCACTACAATGTACTTACCATATATCATTCAGTTGCCCTCAATTTTGCAGTTTGGACTTGGGAAAACATTATAAATACAAATAGAGACAACAGTGATTTTTAATCAATAAATTCAGGCAATGTACAAAAAAACCTAATTCTTCAAATTATATTTTCAGAACTGCATCAGAATTAAACTTTCTAGGCCATATCCACCAGAATGACTGCTGTTCAATCATGGCTCAGCTTTATGTCAACAAGCACAAAAGTAGAATAACGTACAAATGTTCAACAAGAAGCACAAAATGTATTACTTGCTAAACCAAATTTTAAATAGTTCCATTACAAATAATCGATAGAGAAAAGTGCAAAAGTTAACATTTCAAAGTGTATTTAATCTTGTGTGGAAATATTTTTCAATTTCAGTTTAAAAAGAATAAGAAACATTGATACCACAATAAGGCTTTCCTCCCTTTGTTGTCAGTGCCTTTATTTTAATAAAGAAAAGAAATAAATATTCTTTAAATGAGCTTACTTTCAAATCATCGCAAAACTAACAGAAAATAATGCTGTGATGGAAAATCCCAGAAAAATGACCTGAGAATGACAAATGCACTTCAAAGTGCCTTAAATGAAAAACTGAACTGCTACTTGTATAATGCACAGATGGGCAATTTATTATGATCAGTAATTGTTTGCATTATCCCAAGCAATGCTGCCTGTACAAGGTATCTGCATATAACCCATCTAAATTTTAGAAGACTGCTTGTTCATAATCTTTACTTCCCCCTTAAGGACAGGAAGTTTTGTAGGAAACTTTACATTATTAATAAACCAGATTGCAAAAATTAAAAATATTTTCTCATTTACACTTTCCTACTTAAAACAGTAGTTGTATATTATTTTAGTAAAGGACACAACAGTAACTGTCAACAGATACATCATATCCTCAAATAGTGTAATCCATTACTCAGGAATCTGTATTTTACTTCTGTGCACCTTTATACAAAGGCCATTTACCACCACATCTAAGACATAGCTACTATATTCACTATTGGCAACTAATGTCAATAGGAAGCATTTTCTAGCTTGTTTTGATGCACAGATGTTAAACCTGGATAATATTAAGACCATACTCAATGAGATAGTAGGAAAAGGCCCAAATACAGAATTTAGATGCATGGAATTTAATACAAATTTTCAATGCCATCAAGATTTAGGATAGTTAGGTTTTAATGGGATCTGTGACCTTTCCACAAGTTATTACAACCCCAACTGGACTCAAGCATGCTTCAGAAATGAATTCCCTAAATTCTCCACTTGCAATGTTCCTTTTGCCTTACACGGGGAAAGGTCTTTTATTAAAAAAGGCAAAAACACTGCTAAAGACCAGAGCTCAACAGGCCAAACTGACCTTTGTTCATACCTGATTTTCATATAAGTGTTCATTTTAGCATTGATACAAAAATAGCTTATCAAGTAGTACACAATGCAGACAATATTGACTGATGTGAAAACAATCACACAGTACGGTGGGTGCTACCACTCCAAAATGTGGAAATGTAAAGAACAACCTGGTCTTCAAAATTTATTGGATTGCATGCAGTTTGTCAGACCAGTAGGCCTGTTCAAGATGAATGCAAAACAAACTATAAATGTTGACTGACAAAAGCTTCATAACAAGAAGCCATTAGAAATCAAAATTGCACTGTGCTGCAATTCATTACACACAATTGTATGTCTATGTACCAGAGAATAATTTAAAATAAAAGGTGTGCTCTCAGATTAACTTGTCATGGTGGTCATCTTTTCAAATAGTAACTCTAATATGTTTCCAAAATTTATGGTCACACGTATACCTTGTCCAGAACTAAATGTGCAGAAGCGATTATTCCTCTGCTCCCATTCAAAGCACCAACCATGTGTATAGTGATGGTATTCAGTAACAGAATGTAATCGACAAACACTGATCTTGGTCCTGAATTTGACCTTTGCTGAGACAAAGAACTTTCCTTCATGAATAGAACACCAACATTCACTTTTTTGCTCTGCATCTACAATGATTTATACCTATAACCTTAAAACTGAGATCAAACTCATCAAAATGATCCCAATCAACATTCTGAAAAGGTTGATTCTCCAAAATTTTCAAGAGTTTGGTGCATTTAGCCCTTTGTTTGCATTGCAGCTTCATTTACCAATCTCAAATACAAATTCTTTGATAAGTCAGCACAGAGCAATGCCATAGACGTTTTAGTTGATGAACTGTCATTACAGATACTCTGTTGTTAGGTTTGCAGATCAGAGATCATTGAACGTAATGTAAAGCAAAGTAATAACATTTCTAATGGATTAATTTAAAATAATATCCTGCACTCTTTTGCAGCTAAGGATCTCCCTGCACTCAACATAAGGCATTTGAGCTGAGGGCCTATTTGCCCAAGTAGTGAGTTTTCTGTGTAAATTGAAGAAACTTGATTTTTGCATATCACCTTCAGATGTGTTATTATTGCTTTTTTCAATTCTTGTAATGCACTGACTAGGAACATCCTTATCATTTTAATTTTTGTGGCAGGCTGTTCATTCATCTTCCTTCAATCCTGTGGCATTTGAGTTGTCAAATTTCATATGTGACTATTGTCAGATTATCTTTTCATTTTCATATTGGAAGCAAACATCAATTAGGAATAGAATGCTTGTAATTTCTTCCATAAATTTGTCTAATTCCACTTTGGAAGTTTTCTGTAAGATGAACAAAATGTTCAGATTTGAAAAGCCTTTGCAAGAGCTATTTTAGTGCATTAAGACTAAAAGTTTAGCACGCTGTTTCTTGAGGTAAACAAAAATCCTGAAATTACACTACATCCTTAATGCAAACAAGTCTTTAGGAGCTAAGCATTTTGCATGTTATACCGAGGTGCATGCTATGCTGGATGCCTTATAAAAGTAACGTTAAAATCTAATATTGAAAAACTGGGAGTCAAAGTCCAGTGTTTAACTAATATAACAGCCTAAACAATCGTAATATGTACATAGTCAATACCCTTATTATATCAAGATAGAAGATAATGCACTTAGAAAAAAAAACACATTATGCTAGTCAACTTTGAACTTTTTGTTCATCTCTCATTTCTTCAGCACATGCGGAAGAGCAAAAGCTCTTCAACTTCGTGTTGTTTTGGAAGACAACCAAGCATATATATGAATAACTCCACTTCAGCTTTTATAATGAAATCTTCAACTGTACTTAACTAACTTGGATTTGCTGCACCTGTGCTTAAGGTCATTTCATTGGACTAAATTTTCCAGGAAAAATAATGGTGCATTTAGGATGCATGGTATTATTAGTGCGCAAATTGGCCAGCGTTCAGAAGATGGTACACCATTAAGTTGTGAATTTCCAAAACATTTTGGTCAATTTATCCCACGCTACTGTTTGCCTCACTTGAAACAATATCTCACCCATAATCTTCTCATTAAGAACTTGCTGGATTTGCACATTAATTGTCCATTAAACCTGCCATTTAGTTAGGACTCAAAGTACCTTATTAATGATGTGATAATTGTTTATGCAATGTCAATCTCTCTGGCCCAGAAAGCAAATAATTTAAATGGTTGAGTCTCAATCCTGCTTGTAGTAACTTTTTAGAGATATAAAAAAAATCAAATTTGAATTTTATTTTCTTACTTTTCCTTTTTTCCCTCCCAATCAATCCAATCTTTCTTTTTATATCACCTCTGCACCTGATTTGACTCAAATTCACATACCCTCCTTCTCTGTTATAACTGTTTATTTCTTAGTCCTTAAATTTCATTGAGATACACTGTTGTTAAGATGCCCTGTCATTAGCTCATTTCCAGCAAGTTAATGCGCAAATCATATTCAAACTGAAGGATGCAGGAAAAAGTCTAACAAACAGTGCAGGCCGTAAGATGCTCCAACAAGATATAGCCCATACAAGTCTTCTGGTTCTCTTCTATTGTGCTGTTAGATCACTGCCCTTTTTGTACTGCACTTAGTTTTCAATTTGATGTGGAAAGACCAAAGTTCACATGTTTCTGAAGGTTCTGCACCTCGTATCCATTTCTACAATGTATCACAGGTTTCTCCACACTTCATGGTTCTTCAGCGTAGGAGCACTTGGTGAATAAGCGCTACTGCTTTTAAATTTGGTGTTCTTCTCAAACATGTATGTTTGATATTTTGTCTTCTTTGACCTTTTTCTGTGCTGAGCCTATAGACCTTACATGGCACTTTGATTAAGCTGAGATGAACTCTGTACAGTACTGTAAATTGATTTCCTAGCTTGACTATGGCCGTTCTCTTAAAGGCATTCCTAGTCACCTGGAAAGCAGAAATGGATCACAATTATTCACTCACATTCATTTTACTTAATTAAGTAAATCTTAATGACATGCATTTAAAGTGTTATCTACAACTAAAATAAGGAGGCCATAGGCCAGAAAACTTGGTTTTCAATTATAACAGTTTAAAATTGAGTATTACTGAAAAAATAAAATTTTCTGGTTGAAGCTTTTCATCATGCACTCAATAGGTCATTTCGCAAGAATACCCCTCAAAAGTAAAGGGAGCAACCATTCATACTGTATAAGCGTGCACCAATTGGTTGGCAAGTGGATTCTGATTGGGGAGGCGATGTCATGGAGAATGCACCAGTTGGTCGTGACTGACAATTAACTGCCAAGCATTGTTTGAAATTTAAACTGGACAGCTTGACTCTAATTGGGAACAGGGCCCTGTGTACTAATATATGTAGTTTCCAGTACACGCAAACATGCCACACTACGAGCCCAACTGACAATCTTAAATTGGTTGTCAGCATAAATCTTAGCATACCGAGGATTATTTAGCAAATATTGTCCATGCATGGAATCACATATAATGTTGGACACTGTGTTTTGAGTTTTGCAAACATAGCTAGTTAGGTATGGTCTATACCTTGCCCATTGTGAAAAGCAGCTCAGACATGCTGTTTGATACGATCCGCCAGTCTTTGGATATACAGCCTACATATCTAGCGTCACACTAGCACTGAAATTCATATACCACATTACTCATTTGTGTGATAGGCACAACATCAGCATCCTCGTAGCGGCGAATACCACTCGTGTTGCTACTATATAGTAGCAGCATGAAGCAGCTGGCTTCACCTGTTGCTCAAATTTTTAAGATACTTTGCCTTTCCAGGGTAATCGGAGGTAGACTGGGCATTTTTCAGGGCCGAAAGTGACCTGCATTTGAAGGAATGACACCCAATCTCATACCCTTGCATATTTCTGATATGTGGATGGTACGTTTGCTATATTTAAATGTGCAGCTGCATGTAATAATTTGCTTTCATGTCTTAATGGGCTCCATCATGTGCTCAAATTCATTGAAATTGTACAGTCAAATGAACTCCCTTTCCTTGATGTATTAATTGAGCAGTCTGCCAGGGGCTTCTCTACCACGGTCTACCTTCACTGGAAATAGGACGCATCAAAGGTATCCTGCAGGATAATGGCTACCCTGATCAAATCATTTTGCATTGCATATCACGCAAACTCATGAACACAAGGCCATCATGTTCGGCCCTGAAAAGCACCCAGACTACCTCAGATTACCCTGGAAGCAAATAGTATCTCAAAAATTTGAGCAACAGGTGAAGCTAGCTGTTTCACACTACTACTATACCATAGCAACATGTGGTATTTGCCACTAAGCATGCTGCCGTCAAGCCAAAAAGATATTCTGCCTATCAAACAACTGAGTAATATAGCATATGAATTCCAGTTCCAGTGCAATGCTAGGTATGAAAGCCATATGTCCCAGAGACTGGCAGATCATATCAAACAGCATGCCCCTTCGGCAAGGTACAGGCCGTACTCAACCAGCCCGTGCTTGAAAAACTCAAAACGCAGTGTCCAACATTAGAGGTGATTCCATGCGTGGACAATATTCGCTAAATAATCGTCAGTGTGCTAAGAATTACTCTGACAACCAATTTAAGATTGTCAGTCGGACTCGTAGAGTGATATGTTTGCATGTACTGGAAAACTACATATATTAGTACACAGGTCCCTGTTCTTTGCAAACAGAAAGAACATGTAAACACTGTCTGTTTCAGCTAAACAAAATAAGTGACAGCCATTCACTGGTTCATTCCTCAAGAGTCAAGCTGTCTGGTTCAAATTTCAAATACTTGGCAGTTAACCACCAGCCATGATCAACTGGTGCATTCTCCATAGCAACGCCTCTATCAGAGTCCACTTACCAATCAATCTGCACTCTCTTATACAGTATAAATTGTTGTTCCTTTTACATTTGGTATTCTTGTGAATTATCCCGATGAGTGCAAGATGAAAAGCTTCAACAAAAAATTTATTTTTTCAGTAATATAACAGTTCAATTTCATGTGTATATGAACGGTTATAAGTGCTCAATTTCCATCTTTACTATAAAGATAAATGTCCCAAAATGTTAATACCCCCAAGCAATTAAATGAAATCAGTGGCTACATCAAGTCAGGAAACAGTTCTATAAGCAGCAAGGCTCATATGTACAGCAGGTCAAACTGCTATAGAGATTGTTGAAAACTACTTACATATAAGGAGGATTTTGTTTTCTACAGTCAACTCAAACATGCTGACCAATCTATAATTTCTAGCAAGGACTAAATCACACCACTAAACTTTAGGCTACATAGTGTATGAACAACGTGCTGCATGTGTTGACTCAGAATGTTATGCAATTTTTCTGCACTCTCACACAAAATCTAGTAATGTAGGTGCAACACAGTGTAAAGTCACTTGAATCAGTGTAACAGGTTTCTGGAGTTTGATACCATGTTCGGTGATTTTTCAATTAAAAAATTAAACTTTCTGACTAAGGCCTGCATTATACTTAATCAAACTGTTAAGCAGGAGGAATAGCCTTCCACTGGCCATTCCCCCATCTATAGAATGGAACAGGAATTGGAACAAGAGAGACAAGGAGAGAGATACCTTGACAAAAGATAGCATTCTACTTGCTATTACCTCCATTGCTAGCCTTGCATTTATGCTTGCTTTACACGAGTTTTATGTTCCCGAGTAAGCAAATGAGAGAAATTTAAGTACAAATTCCCATCAATAAGAATAACCAGAGTCTTTTCAGCATTGTTACCTGTATAAACTCATCTTTTAAGTCCTTTACAAGAATGTTACTTCATATCGGGCATTACATAAAGTGCACAAACTGCTAAATTTAATCGCATTGAAACCATCAGCTTAGTTATTTGCAGCCCATTTCAAACAGTATAAAGTTATGGATTCTACTTATTAACTAAGTCACTTATACTTTGAGAACTGAGTTTAAATCATGCAACTTACCCTAGTCACTATCTGATTCCATTACAAAGAGCGGTCTACAATTATCCTGGGTGTTGTGCCCTTCCAATGTTTCAATGCTGTTGAAGATCATGAAACATTTCCGACATATGTGTCGTTCATTTTTCACATTAACTGCATTCGCATGTGAACTGGGAGGATGATTTGAGTCTGTGGCTAACTTCCTTCGTTTTGGCATACTGATATATCGTTCATCTAGGTAGCTTGGTGGCTGTGGTCTGTAGTACTTTTGTGGTCTGCCATAAGTCTTATGTTCTTCCCTACCACTACTACTCTTCTGCTCTTGGCTAGAGGATGATTGCAAAACTGAAGGAACCTTACTTTGCTGTGACAGATTGCTGCTATTCTGTGACATTGTTGCGGTTTCTTCCCTTACAACACCTTTCGAAACATTGTTATGCAACACTACTGATGTAGACCCTGAGCCTGAAGCATCTGCTGAAAGACTGGTCTTATCGGAATCAGCAATCCTATCACTTGACACATCACCTGAGTAAAATGGATTTGTATTTGACTCACTCAAAGTCTCTTTCAGTGTACTGTGCCCATTTACTATTTGTTCATTATTAATACAACAATTTATGCTGCCTGATTCAACAACCAAGGTTTTCTGATCTGATTCAACGGAAGCATGCACGGTATCATTTAACATGCCATTTCCATTTTGATTTCCACTTTGTTTGCTAACCATACTGTGAAGGTAGGTCTTTGGTTCTGAAAATTCTTTTCGGGACTTCCACAATGGAACAAGCAATTCTACAGCATTCTGTTCATGTTTTAAGCATTTATCTTCACTTGCTTTTGCTCGGTGGCTCAGTACTTTGCTTGTCTGAAAATTTCTTTTATCACATTCAGTGAATCGGATAGGTTTGCTGCTTAAGTAATGTTGTGCCTCATGCTCATAAAGCATATCGAGTTCATCAAACAATTTGTCACAATCACGAAAGCTGCACTGTGCTTGAAAAGCTTCATGACCCTTGGTATGAGTCGCAAGTTCTGAAGCAGATTTAAACGTCTGATTACAGTCGCATTGTAAACAGAAATATAATTTAGGATACTGATGTCTTTTTAGGTGGTCAATTAAATGCTGGGAATACATGAATTTTCTTTGGCAATAACGGCACTTGCCCTTATACCACTTCATTAGGTAATCTTGCACATTTTCATCAGAGGAGTGACATTTCCGTGCATGCTTAGTCAGAAACTGTATCTTGGTGAAGACCTTTGAACAACCATGGCCTGGACAAGAAAGGAAACCTTCACTTTCACTCTCATTTACTGCTTTGTCTTTTGAAACAGAACCATCTTGCACCTGTTCTTGTCTGCATAGAGCTCCATTATTTTTGTGCCCTGTGAAACTTTGTTTAGTAAGAACACAGTTCTTCATTTTCTTTTTGGTAGGAACAGTAGCTGCATCTGAACTAAACGCTTCTTTTGTCACTTGATCAACTATATCATCATTTGCTTGAGGAGCAACATCTTGGTTAGCATCTTCCTGAGTTTTCAAATTCTTGTTCTGTGCTCCATCTAGACCAGTTGAACAGTGTGGCTCATTTGGAACATCAGCAACATTAACTTTAATATCCTCAGCTCCTGTTAATGTTTTGCAGTTACTCTGTTCGTCTACACTAGCAGATTCTGAAGTCGTTGATCTGTTTCCATTATCAAGAATTCCATTTACTAGTGTACAGGTTTCCTGCAAACCAGCAGTAACACTAGAAGATTCTTGAGCATTTGTATGAGCAGCAAGCTCTTGCTTTCGAAGCTTCCTCACATGAGTCCTTAAATGCTTCAGCATTTGTCCCCTCAACCTGAACTTTCTTGCACAAATTAGGCAAGAAAAGGCACCTTTTTGCTGATGAACTTGTGCATGGCGTACAATGTGCCCACCAAGAAACTCCTTTTTGCACAACACGCAGCGGTGCATTGAGGCAACGTGGCCATCTGCCCTGGGTGCATCTGGGTTTAGCTGCAACATTTTAGTAGGTTTTTCCTTAGTCTTGATTTCTGTATTTCCACTAGACGACAAGCTATCTCCATGCTTCACAATGAGCTGACATCCACGTGCATTAATTAAGGCCACTTTGTCACGCATTAGAGCGAGGCAATTTTTCTTCAAAATTCGCCAGTCCCAAAATTCTGGATCAAAAGGCCAGGTGGTTTTTAAAACAAGCAGCAGCTCGCAGCGCAGGAAACTTGGAACCGAGCTAGTATCTTCAGTGTATAGCTGATCTGGCTGACTGTACAGATTTTCAACAGCATGAAAAGATTCTAATGTACACTCAGAGAAAAAAACTGTAATAGTGCAAGCCCTACAGAAATCCAAATCATTTGGCAGCAGATATGAGAGTGTTTTACACACTAAAGTTTTAGTATTTGGTTCATCTTGGTAATCAATCCGCAGAGCACGTGCACAGAGCTCTACACAGAATTGCAAGCCTTCAGCTCCGACCTATAACATTTAAATAATACATATGGTTATTTGGTATTTGCATTACAAACCAGAGATTTACTAATTAAAAAAAATACATTCCTAACACTGACATTTCTCTCCAAAGCTATAATGTGATATTTTTGATTTGCATCTCAAAATAGTAACAAAAAAATACATTTTTGTGGAGAGGGTGCAGTAGAAAAACAGTCTGATTGTGCATCTCCCTCACCACACCCCAGTAAAATAACTTAATAATGCATGGTCATCAGCAAAGAATTAAACATACCTACAAACAAGAGGAAGGGTAAAATATTCCTTAGAACAAAAAATACACAAATGGCTGTGCAGAATCTTTGTCCAATAACTAGTTGGTCCTCCAATGAAAAACACAGAAAGCTTGAGATATGAACAAAATTTCCAGAAAAGACAAAATTAAAGTTCAATAAAAAAAATTTTAAAGTACAGATGTGCAAGTAGTAGTTAAAGGGGTTGAAGTTGTAGACAAAACAAGTACATTTCAAGTCAAAAATGATAAATTATCACTGCTACCCACATACATCAAGCGCAACCTTGCTGCCTATCTAATTAATAAACCAAACTGAAATCTCTAAATGATAGATAGTGCATGCATCAGTCTGGTCTAGCTCTTTGAGCCTGTTCTGTCATTCAATGAGATTACTGCTGATCTGTAACTTAAGTCCATATACCCACCTTTGTTTCTTACCCCTTAATACCCTTGATTAAACAAATGTCATCACCCCAGATTTAAATTTAACAACTGAACTATCATTTGCCATTTGCTGAAGAGAGTTCTAGACTTTTATCATCATTGGCATGTAAATGGGTTTCCTAACTTTATTCCTGAAAGACCTGGTTCTAATTTTTAGGTTATGTCCCATAATCCAAGAATCACCAACCAATGGTTTCTCTCTAACTATCCTATCAGCTCCCCTTAATACTTTGAAAACTTTGACAAAATCACCCTTAAACCTAAATTTCAAGGAACACAACCTTTGCGTAATCTCATCTCTTAAGTTAACTCTTACAGTGCAGACATCAGTCTGGTAAATTATATTGCATTCTTTCCACGGCCAATGTATCCTTCCTACGAGAAATGAACCAAGGTATGATCTAACCAGTGTTTTGCATAGGTGCAGCATAACCTCTACATCCTTCTTTATTCTAATGTTCTTGATAAAAAGCCCAGCATTCCATTAGCCTTTGATTATTTTTTATCCTGACATGAAAGTATAATAATTCTCATATTATTCTGATTTATTTTAAAAATAGGTTAATAGTGGGGTTTGGATAGTTTGTGTGTGTGTAGGGGGGGGAATTAATTGAATCAGAGACAGCTGGTTTGGAGGCTTTGACTCATCAAAAGAAGCTAGGTTTGAAATGTTAAACACAAACAAGGCTGAAGTCTTAGAATGTAAGCTGAGGAGAATTTGTATTTTTAGATAAATCAGGGCAGTCTGAATTTCAAAGAGATGGTAGGATGTTTACACCTAGCTAGAGAAGCTAGGCCAAGCAGTATGTTTACTTTTTCCAAAGGTTATTGACAATATTAGCATCATGAAAAGATTTCTGTTATGAGAAAGGTACAGTACCAAAGACATATGGGAACAATGGAATTTACATTAAAAGGGAGAAACATGTATAAAGGAGAATGAGGCAGTGTGTCAGGGAAGGCATTGTAAGATCTAACGGAAGGTGAGAAGCCTCCAATATTTGTGTATTAAACCTGCTGTCTACAGAAACCGAAGCTGGGAAAAGCCACTTTGAATTCTACGGTCCAGGGTATTGTGTTGACTTGTCTGGATCTGTTTAAAATCTGTTTGTTTTTACTGTTGCCTTAACAGGGGTGTAACTGGAAGCCAGATTAATTAGCGGTTTTAGGAGTTATTATAGTAGTAATTTGTAAAGCCATGTATGCGCTTGAAATATTTTGTTAATAAATGTGTGGTTTGGTTTTTCAAAAAATCTCCTAAGTCTTATTACTTCTAAATTCAGGGCATGCATTTCAAAATAAATTAAAGATAAAAGCAAAATACTGCCGATGCTAGAATCTGAAACAAAAACAAAAATAGTTGAAAAACTCAGCAGGTCTGACAGCATCTGTGGAGAGGAAGACAAGAGTTAACATTTCGAGTCTGTATGACTCTTCATCAGAGCTCTTCTGAAACGTTAACTCTGTCTTGCTCTCCACAGATGCTGTCAGGCCTGCTGAGTTTTTTCAACTATTTTTGTTTTTGTTCGGAATAAATACAAATTGCAAAACCGTTGTGATAGCATGATTAAATTTCCCTTGTGGATTTGATCCACCGGGCATACATCATCTGCCGCATCATAACAGTCCCTGTACATGACATTTTAATGATCTGTGCACATGGAATGCTACTCTTACATACAATCCAATTCACTTGGAATAGCAGACGCTAAAAGTTTGAGAATAGCCATGAAAAGTACAGAAAATGGAATACACTTATTCACTTGCACAGCACAAGGTTACTTACCTCATTCTGAATAACCCTAATAAAGAGGAAGATATGATTGACATTTCTGGATGTTAGTAAAAGGTGACGACACTTCTCTAGAAAGTGTTGCTTGGATGCATCAAGTTTCAGCTGCAGCTTGCTCCACACCAATATCAATTCCCTATGTAAATTTAAAAGGAGTTGACAGCAAAATGTTAAAAACAGAGTTATCCTAGAAACCACTAGAGGATAATTAGATGCTTATGTCTAATGAACTGATGTGCCTTTTAGTTGCTTCTAGTCTGGTTCACCCGATAAGTTTTGTCTGAAGTAAATTTACAAGATATAACTGCTAAGAAAGAAGATTTTTAAAAATCTACATGTTTTCAAAATATGTTACTCTTACATTTAACTCTACTACTAGTACCCATACATATGTAAATGTAATGTTGCTAACATTCTTCAAACGAATACAGTTGAGAAACACCACATTGCAGTATCTTTATGAACAGCTAATAAATTAAACTGAGCAAGGGAGAAAAAACACAAAAGGAAACCAGGGTTTAAAAAAAACCGACAAGATCAGATCCAGTGTGTCTATACCCTTGTCATTAAGTTTCCACAATGTTTTTTTTTACTTAATTTACAAATAAGATTCATGCAATGCTTTGCAATTAATTATTCCAAATATTTTTTAAATAAAAAAGAACTTGAAACACAAGTAAATTTGAAAATTTACTGATAGAAAATTTCTGTACCAGTAATTCAAAAACAAAGTCAAAATTAATAAATATAAACCATGAAACTAACATTATAAAATGACCAAATACTTTGCAGTATAAAGTATATTTGTCCGCTACCTAAAAAAAAATTATGGGTTCTATACTTTTCAGAACAGTTGAATAAATAGTTTCTAAAATGGAACCCAGCAACTAATAAGCACAGAATACAATGAGTAATGAGAAAATCACATGCAATTTTTAGATTGTTCGACTTTCTCAGGCTTGTAAGATAAAGGGAAATGGAGGATGCAGATCCTGTTATTATAAAATACATTTTCACAGAGAGCCATGCAAAATTTATTTAATTTCTGGTATGGTGTTTACAAATTATTGCTCAAACAGGACAAACAATTTTATCCCCCAAATGAATGACCACAACCTCATAAGTAGTAAAATATTTACCTTGTACAATACATGTTTCCATTTCTTAGCTGTTGAGTAAGGAATGCCACACACAAAATCCAAGCTAATTCCACCTGCCCTTCTGAATCCAATCTGCAAATAACATCAAGGGCTTCTTGGCAGTCAATTCTGGCAATCTGTCATATAGGAAAACAAGTGGAGAAAAGTCAAAAGGAAGTTCTTGGTCCCTTGATACTTTTCAAAAGGTTAGCATCATGAATATCCCAGAGAAATGTACTATTGCCACTGTCAGCTTTGTGCCTTTTCTTTCAATGTGAAAATCAGTTTCAGTGTCTCTTCTAGCTCGTTTCATGGTCATTTTTACTGATGTCAGCTTTTTACTTCCTGAATTATTAAACTAAATTCAAATTCATAGTTGAATTTGAGCTCAGGATTCTCTGGATCATTAGTCCAGGCCTATGTTCAATAACTATTATTACACTACATTACCCACACATGAACAATAAAAAGTAAATGGAATATTGGATCAAAGAAAAGTAGAGGAAATGTCCACAAAAAATAAGCTGAGGCTTCAAAATGCACTGGTCAGATGACATTTGCAGTACTGCATTATTGGCATCTGTCCTTCTTGGGAGACAACGGATTGCACCCAGGGTGTATGTCACTTCTGAACTGAACATAGTCTGCTGTGGCTGTACAGGCCAATTCGTGAGTGGCAGTCCTTCTTTAGCTGGCATAGATGAATAGAGTTGGCCCAAGGACAACTGTTTCTTTTCCCTTCCGGCAGGCTCTCTTTTAGCCATCTGATCATTTCTTTTGGCCTCTGTTTTGGCCACACCCTTCTTGACTGCTCCAGACACTCCGGTCAGCAGCGAGGACTTCCCATGCATAAATGCTGATCTCAGTCAAGGGGAAGTTTCACTTGCAGACATCTTTTTATCGCAGATGTGGTCTTGTGATGCTGGCAAACTTGCCATAGAGCATGTCTTTGGGGATGCAGCCATCAATCATTCAGCTCAAAAGACCCAGCGAACAGAGCCACTGCTGACTCAAGAGGGCAAACATGCTGGGATCCCTGCACGTGGGTGTACTTCCATATTCAGCACTGTCTTGCCAGGAGATGCCCAATATTCTGAGGCAGTGGAAGTAGAAACTATTCAGCTGCTTTGCTTGGCTTGCAAAAATCACCCATGCCTTAAAGGAGGTGGCTGAGGACACAAGCCTGGTACACAGACCTTTGTATTTTCAGTTCATTTGTCGTTGGCCCACACTCAACTTTGACAAGACAGCCTTAACATTTGCAGTACTGCACCTAAGTGTTATGACACAGCAGATGGTAAATGCCGAGCTGTTCAAATCCCAGAGGGAAACTTTAAACAACTGTCACAACTTGTTTTGCAGTTTGTATAGATTTCAAGATGCATGCCTTGAATTCAGTATTATAAGACCACCAAGTCTTATAGGTTTTTATAAAACTAAATTAAACATTAGAAATGATGTTAAATACATACATAGTTCTACAAATTACTACTATGATAACTTCTAAATCCCCTACTCAATCTAACTCCCAGTTACACTTTCGTTAAGGCAACTGTAAGGCACACAGACTTTAAAATACCCAGGCAAAGAAACATGACACCCTGAACAAGTCGACTTCCAAATGAGTTTCTTAACTTCAGTCCTTTGAAGACAGCAGCTTGAGACATAGAAGCTGAAGGCTTTTTCACATAGTTGTAAGATCTTAAAAATGCCTTCCCTTACACATAGCCCTTGCTCCTTCTTTATACATATCTTCCTCTTTGAATGCAAATACCCATTGTTTCACTATGTCTTTGGACTTTTACTTCCCTGATAATAAAGCCCTCTCATAGCACTAAGTTTTATCGGTAATCTTTGAGGAAAATAAACACACGTTTCTAAACTTCACCTGGCTAGGTGACACATTTCACCCCTCCTTTGAAAACAATTTAGTCTGGTTTATTTCAAAATGCAAATGTTCCCTTGACACCTATGTTTCTGAACTTCCCCATATTTATCTAATTAACATTTCAAACCTAACATACCTTCTTAAATCAAAGCACCCAGACTAGCTATCTCTAATTCAAATAAATCTCACACACGCACACATAGATACATCTTACTATTACTCTATTTTACAATAAATTTCAAAAATTGAGAATTATTATATCTTGACATCCCCCTCCGTATTGAAAAATGAACCGTCATAATTTAAAAAGACAGCTTCATTTTTATTAATCCACCTCATACTATCTCCTATACTTATCTATATACTTACACTATTATATTGCCAGATGCATGCATTAACATAATATATATACAAATCCTTTGTATCAACAGAAATCATTACACTTCAGAGTCCAGGTTTTTAAATGTCCAATTTTTCCCTTAAGCTTCGTAGAAACATAGAAAATAGGAGTAGGCCATTCAGCTCTTCGAGCCTGCTCCGCCATTCATTATGATCATGGCTGATCATCCAACTTAATAGCCTGCTCCCACTTGCTCCCCATATCCTTTGATCCCTTTCACCCCAAGAGCTAAATCTAACTCCTTCTTAAATACATAATGTTTTGGCCTCAATACTTTCTATGGTAGCGAATTCCACAGGCTTACCACTTTGTGGCTGAAGAAATTTCTCCTCATCTCAGTCCTAAATGGTCTACCCCGTATCGTCAGACTAAGCCCCCTGGTTCTGGACTCCCCAACGTCGGGAACATCCTTCCTGAATCTACCCAGTCTAGAATTTTATAGGTTTCTATGAGATCCCCCCTCATTCTTCTGAACTCCAGCAAATATAATCCTAACTGACTCAATCTCTCCTCATAGGTCAGTCCTGCCATCCCAGGAATCAGTCTGGTAAACCTGGTAAACTCTTGATAAAGTATCTGCAATCAGGTTTTCTCATCCCGCTACAAGTATAATCTGCAGATTAAATGGTTGCAGTAATAAACTCCATCTGAAAGCTTTGCACTTCTGTCTCGAAAATTGTCCAGAAACTTTAAAGGATCGTGGTCTATGTAAACAATTGTTTCTGACGAATTGCTTACCACCGATTTCAAAATGCTGCAATGCTAACACCAAACCCAATGTCTCCCTTTCAATCATTGAATATCTTTGTTTTGCATTCAACTTGCATGAAAAATACCCTATCAGTTTTTCAATTCCAATGTCATCATCTTGTAACATACAGCCCCAATGCCTATATCACTTGCATCAACAGCCAAATTAAATTGCTTGGTGTAATTGTGTACCTTCAAAACTGGTGTCGTAGTTAATACAGTTTTCAAACTGTCAAATGCCTCCTGGCGCTCCTGTGTCCATTGAAACTTCTTGTTCTTTTTTAATGGTTCAGTCAGTGGAGCAACCACTTGGCTAAAATTTGGTATACATTTCTGATAAAACCCACTAATGCCCAGAAATCTCAAAACTTCTCTTTTTGATGTAGGCTCTGGGAAATCCACCATAGCTTTGACTTTCACATCTCTCGGAGCCACCTTACCATGTACCATGGTACGGCCTTGACGCGTAACTTGCGCTTTTGTAAATTCACTTTTAGCCAAGTTCATCACCAAATCGAGTAAATAATTCTTACAGATGTTGTAAGTGTTCCTCTCACATCTGGCTGAAAACTATTAAGTCAGTTGCTTAGATCTGCAATTACTTTGTTAGTCAGTCTTTGAAATGTCGCAAGTGCATTCTTCATACTAAATGGCATGACTTTAAACCGATATAGTCCATTGGCGTCACAAAAGCCGATATCCCCTTTGCTCTTTCTAATAACGGTGCTTGCCAATATCCTTTTAGCAAGTCAATCTTTGTGATAAATTTTGATTGTCCCACTTTCTCAATACAATCCTCCAACCTTGGTATAGGATATGAATCCGCTTTTGTCACCACATTCACCTTTTGATAGTCCACACACAGACTGAGTGTTCTTTCTGGTTTCAGTACCGGTACAATGGGCAAAATCCAGTTACTACAACTAGACTCAATGATAACATTTTGAAGCATTAAGTCAATTTCTTTCTGTATTTGTGATAACTTTGCCGGGTTTAATCTTATAAGGATGTTGCCTTACGGAAGATGCAACTTCTACAGACACATCATGTATAGCTAAATCTGTCCTCCCCAACTTATTTCCACAAATAGCTTTGTGTATCTGCAATAATTTTTGCAGATCAGTTTGACACTTGTCTGGAAGGTAATTCAATATTACACTTAAATTTTAAAGTACCCCCTCATTATCCTTTTTGATTAGAGGAAAATCAATTTCAGAATCCTGCATTATTTCTTCTTTCTATTTATCTACCACCTCCTTTTGGTCCTCTTCCCTGTCAAAGTACTTTTTAAGCATATTTACAAGACACACCCTCTGCACCTTTCTTCTATCTGGAGAATTTATTAAATAATTTACTTCTTTTCAATCCTGTAAGGCTCACTAAACCTTGCCTTTAATGAGTCACCCAGTACTGGTAACAGAACCAGCACTTTCTTTCCAGCAACAAAATTCCAAGCTGTAGCCTTCCTGTCTGCTTTCACTTTCATCACTTGCTGTGATATCTTTAAACGTTCTCTAGCCAACTCACATGCTCTGTCTAATCTCTCTCTGAAGTTTGGTACGTAATCTAGGAGAGTAGTTTCTGAATTTTGACCCACCAATTCCTCATAAATCAATTTCAGTGGTCCCCTTATCTGATGACCATAGACTAGTTCGAAAGGACTAAAACCAGTAAATGCATTAGGATTGTCCCCAGTAGCAAAATAACAAGAATGGAATTCCTCTATCCCAATCCTGTGGATAATCCTCTCTGTACGTTCTCATCATAGCTTTTAGAGTTTGATGCCATCTTTCCAAACCCCCTTGTGACTCAGGGTGATAAGCTGTTGATTTAAATTGTTTTATCCGCAAACTATTCATTACTTCCTTAAACAGCTTTGGCATAACATTTGAACCCTGATCGGATTGCATTTCCTTCAGTAAACCATATCTCATATAAAATTTAGTTAACTCTTCCACAATCTTCTTTGTTGTAATGTTTCTCAAGGGTATTGCTTCAGGAAATCTGGCAGACACATCCAATTATAGTCAGTAAATACAGATTTCCACTTTTAGTCTTAGGGAGGGGTCCTACACAATCAATCCTGGCCCTAGTAAAAGATTCTTCGAATGCTGGAATTGGAATTAAAGGTGCCGCCTTAATCACTGCCTGTGGTTTCCCTATCACCTGACATGTGTGACATGTTCTATAGAATATGAGTACACCCTTATGCAATCCAGGACAAAAAAATGTTTTTGTATCTTTGTCTGTCTTTCTAATTCCAAAATGTCCCCCAATTGGAATTTCATGAGCTATCCTCAGAATCTCATTTCTATACCCTAATGGGATAACAATCTGGCGTACCTTCCACCAACTTTCATTTGCTGAAACACGATACGGCCTACATTTTCTCATTAAAATATTACCCTTACAGAAATAAGATTCTGGAATACATTTTGCCTCTGTTTCTGAGTAAGCTTTCTGATGTAAATGTTGTATTTGCAAGTTTTTTCTGTAACTCTGCTAACTGTCTTGAGTTAAACGCTTCAGCTGAATTGTCCCCTTCTCTGTCTTCCTGAATAATGTTATCAAACACAGTTAGCTAACTGGATTTCAACACCTTCTTCCTGCCTTTGAACTGCCTGTCCTTCCTGTTTTTCTTCTTCCTACCTATGAGCCTGTGATCTCGCTATCACACAATCTTGAAACAATCCAGGATGCTCTCTGTAACACTTCTGTTGAAGACACCTCTACAGGCTGCTCAATTACCATAGGCATCACCCACATTTGTGATCTAGCTATATCATTACCGAGAATAAATTGAACCCCTGCAATGGTAATTTTTCCACCACCCCAACAGTCACTTCGCCTGTTTTCCACTTACTCTTTAAATTTACCTTCTACAATGGAATAGGTTTAGCATCTCCATGAACCCCACCTATTACCACCTGTACCTGCAATACTCCCTCTGAACAACAAATATCACTATCCCACAACATTAAGGATTGACTAGCTCCTATGTTTCTTAAAATTTTAAGATCTTTACCTACTCCACCCTGTAGACAAGGGAAAACTTTCCCTTCACGTACAGAATCTCTAAACATTTCTGCAACCTGCTCTTCAGAATTCTCTTGGGTAAATTGTGAACACATTCCTACTTCTTTACCTATCACTGATTCTTCCTGTTTTATCCGTATACAAACCATTGGTTTCTCCTGTGCCTGAACCTCAGAATCCACAGTACTCTTATTTCCAGAACTTTTCTGCACCCCTATAATTCCAGCAGATTTTCCCTGCAATTTCCGATAAACTGACTTTGTGTCCAACTTTATTACAATGAAAACACCTCAATTTTTGAATGCCATTTCTACCCTCAGCACCTTCCTTTATATTCTGAGAAAAAAATTCCTGAGAATTTCCACCTACTCCTCTTCCCTGACTACCCACCCTCCTTTCACCTTCCCACTTTCTATCCTTTTTCCGATTTGAAAGGGTGACGACAAAAAGGTTTAGCTATATGAACTAACTCAATCATCAGGTATCTCTGCTGCTTGTCTTACAGAATCAACCCTCTGTTCCTCCATATGAGTTCTCACTGCTGAAGGATTTGGAATTTTTTAATTCTTCCAAAAGAATTACATCTTTAAGAGCTACATATGTTGTCTCTATTTTAATGCCTATATCTACCGATGAAAATTACTTTACCCTACTCTTTCAAACTCAATATAAGTTTGCCCAGGTTGTTTTCTCAAATTCCTAAATTTCTATCTGTATGCCTCAGGAGCCGATTCATATGTACTCAAAATAGCCTTTTTTACCACATCATAATTCACTGACATTTCTTCTGATAGCGAAGCATATACCTCGTGTGCTCTACCCACCAGCCTAGATTGTAACAACAATGTCCAGTGTTTTTGTGGCCATTTCATCTGTTTAGCTATCTTCTGAAATGAAATAAAGAATGCTTCAACATCATTATCCTCAAGCTTTGAAAGAGCTTGTACAAATTTAAACATCTCCCCACTAAGTTTTAGGTTAAATGTTTTTTCAGTATCAGAACTCTCCTCAGAATCCGAGGTCTCTTTCTTAACTTCCAGTCTTTAAGCTGGTTTGCCTTCTTTCCTGCTCTCTTTCCCTTGCCTCTCTTTCTTTATCCTTCTCTCTCACCTGGAATTCCAGTTCCAGTTTCCTTTCTTTCTCCTGCCTTTCCACTTGATCCCTTTGAAATGCCCTTTCTTTTTCTGCTGCCTCTGGCTCAAGTTTTTTTCATTCCTTTGTTTGTTCAAGCTTCTTCATTTCTAACTGAAGTTGCTCTATCTCCAACTGTGACTCACTAGTGTCAGGTATCACTTCTAACTTCAAATGCTGTGCTATCGCTTCAATTATATCTGCTTTCCTAGCCCCGCAGGTAACTCCAATTGTAATTTATCCATCAATTCCAATAACTCAACTTTAGTTACCTTTTGTAAACCAAAGTTATAACTTCAACTCCCAAACAAGTTCGAGCAACCGCTAAAGCCATATTGCAGTCTCACCACTACAAAAAAAAACTCGTAAATTTGAAGTGCTTCTCGTACTCGTAACCTTAAGATTCACCAACTCCAAAAATGTCTGGTTTATTTCAAAATGCAATGTTCTCTTGACACCCATGTTTCTAAACGTCCCCATGTTTATCTAATTAATATTTCAAACCTAACCTCTCTTCTGAGATCAAAGCACCCAGATTAGCTGCCTCTAATTCAATTAAATCTCACAGACACATCCCACTATTACTCTATTTTACAATAAATTCCAATAATATAATGAGAATTATTATATCTTCTTGACAGTGTGCAAATCATGCTTCAAAAGGAACATTGGAGCAGGTGTCAAAAAGGTAAAAAAACCTCCATCAAATAGCAAAACAGGAAATTATAGGAGAGCAAAGACATGACTAGTATTCAAAATACAGCTGAATGCTAAAAGGCAAGACAATTGTCAATGGCTGACATGGTCTTTCTGTCCTCAACTTTCAAGTTTTGTTCAAAAGATTTTGTAGTCAAACACAATATTAATATTCAAAAATACTGTACGTCAGAAATCCAGCAAATAAATTACTTTAAATAAAAACAAAAATACTGGAAATACTCAGCAGGTCAGGCAGCACCTCTGGAGACAGCAGCAGAGTTAATGTTTCAGGTCAATGACCTTTCATCAGCACTCGAAAAAGTTGGAGACGTGATAGGTTTTACACAAGTGAAAGGGGAGTGTGGAAAGGGGAGGATTGCTGGGGGTGACTGAGAAGTGGACTAGAAACTAGAATGTCGCAGAGGGAACTGTCCCTTTGGAATGCTGAAAGGAAAAAGGAGGGAAAGGTGTATTCAGTGGTTGCATCACGCTGGAGTTGGAGAAATAGGGCAAAATATCCATTGAATATGAAGGCTGGTGGACTGGAAGGTGAGTACAAAGGAACTCTATTGTGGTTCTGGGAGGGCGGGGAAGGGGCGAGAGCAGAAGTGCATGAAATGGAACGGACACAGTCGAGGATCTTGTAAACCATGATCAGGGAGGATCCATGGTTAAAGAGAAAGGAGAATATATCAGAAGCACTGGTATAGAAGGTTTCATCATTGGAACAGATGCGATGAAAACAGAGAAACTGGGAGAATGGAACAGAATATTTCCAGGAAGCAGAGTTTGAGGAATTGTAGTCAAGGTAGCTGTGGGAGTCCATGGGCTTACAGTGAATATCAATTCATCATCTCCATTTCTGGGAGTAAGCTGAGAAGTAGAGGAAGGAAATGGGTCAGAGATGGACCATGTGAAGGTGAGAGAAGTGGAAATCGGAAGCAAAGTGGATGAAATTTTCCAGTTCTGGGGGGCGAGCAGGAAACAGCACCAATACATTCATCGATTTTACTAGAAAAAGCAATGAGGGAGGGGGCCCCTGAGTAGGACTGGAACAAGGAGTGTTCCACATATCCCACAAAAATGGCAGGCATAGCTCAAAGCCATGCAAGTACCCAGGACACTTTTTCTTTGGAGGAAGTCAGAGGAGCTAAAGGAGAATTCATTTAATGTGAGAATAAGTTCTGTAAGTTCAGCCAGATGGAGAAGTGTGGTGGTGGATGGGGATTGGTTTGTCCTCTGTTTGAGGAAAAAGCGAAGAGCCCTCAGGCTGTCTTGGTGGGAGATGGAGGTGTAGAGAGATTGGATGCCCATGGTGAAGGAGGAAACTTAAGTTGATAGGAGGCATTGGAAAAATAAATTATTTTGCCTACTTGCTTACTACTTTATAAAAATTACACTAGAATACTTTCAAAATGAGAAACTTTTTTTCAAATCAAAATGTTTACAAATGAAGCACATTGTATAACCTTACCTCCTGCAGCAAGATTTCTTCTGGTGAGGAGCGGCATAGCCATGTTAAAAATAAGTGGAGAAAATACTTGTTTGTGCCAGTTTGAGGATGATTTACACAGTATTTGGTCAATGTCATTGCTTCTCCAATATGCTTGTACTTCATCAAGTATTTCACTCTATATTCAAAGAACACTGGCGATTCTGATCCCAAGTATTCATTTACTGTTAAAAGCACAAAATGGATAGGAAGACATAGTTGAAATAAAGTCTACCAGATTGAAGTACTTTTTGTAAACTAATGCTTAGTCTACATCTGTGCATAGCAAAAGCAGTTATGATCATAAAATGAGTATAAAACGTTAAGCAGTTTATTCTAATTAATTGACATATAACTGTGATACAAGAGCAAAACACATGATTCTACTTGCAAATTTATCAGTTTTATTTTCCTTGCTATTTGAGATGGCCAAACATTCTTGGAAAAAACAGTGGTCCTTCAGACTACATAGTGAATGGCTTTTTAACCACTGTAATTGTCTATCTTTTTCAAATAAGGTCACATGATGAAAATTAGGCAATTTTCCTAGCAGTCCCACCTCCATCAACCCTATTCTTGCCTGTCGAAAGTACATTTAATCAATCATTACAGTTGATCGAAAAACAGAATGAAGCTGTAGATGGGTAGGAATGTTTAATTGCAGTCTTCTTGGCCTATTTGGTAAAATGACACACTTGCACAACAGGTGTGTAACTCCAATGTGTGTTTCAGATCAATGGGTATTTGGCGCTTAAGTCACGAACAATTCTCCCCATTTTTCCATGCGTTCAGCAATAACCATGCTGAATAAAAAATATTAATTCCAAGTTTAATGTGCACTTCTTTCAGCTCATATTGTACAGATAGGGACTATTGAACTACTGGTAAGGTACAAGTGAACAAGCTGCAAATTTAAAAAAGAATATTCATGTACATCAACTTCAAAAAAGCAACCTTTTACTTGAATTAGATTGTACTGAAGTACCACTGCTTATTTAAATTTATTAGTTGCGTAGTTCCATTTAAAATAATGTAACAGTATATCAAAATGATATTAACCTGTACATGAAGGATCTGAATCAATATATGATCTGCAAGAACTTACAGAACTTATTCTCACATTAAATGAATTCTCCTTTAGCTCCTCTGACTTCCTCCAAAGAAAAAGTGTCCTGGGTACTTGCATGGCTTTGAGCTATGCCTGCCATTTTTGTGGGATATGTGGAACACTCCTTGTTCCAGTCCTACTCAGGGGCCCCCTCCCTCATTGCTTTTTCTAGTAAAATTGATGAATGTATTGGTGCTGTTTCCTGCTCGTCCCCCAGAACTGGAAAATTTCATCCACTTTGCTTCCGATTTCCACTTCTCTCACCTTCACATGGTCCATCTCTGACCCATTTCCTTCCTCTACTTCTCAGCCTACTCCCAGAAATGGAGATAATGAATTGATATTCACTGTAAGCCCATGGACTCCCACAGCTACCTTGACTACAATTCCTCAAACTCTGCTTCCTGGAAATATTCTGTTCCATTCTCCCAGTTTCTCTGTTTTCATCGCATCTGTTCCAATGATGAAACCTTCTATACCAGCACCTAAGTACTAAATGGCATTGTAATTAAAACAAAATAGTTAATTAGGTAATTCCCTTTGCTCCTTTAACCATGACTGCTTACATGTTCAGGGAAATTCCAATCTCCAAGGGCTGGTTGTTTTTCGAGTTTTCAGCTTGCATGCTGGTGATGTTGAAATGAAACACTATGGGTACTCAAATGTCTGGCCGAGCTTTGATTTCTATTAACTCTTAAAACACAACTTTAAATAAATTTAAATGACCCATTAACAGCCTAGTGAGTATAAACAGATAAAAAAGATCCCAGGCTTCATTTCCATTATGTACTGAATTAGCTGAGCTGGGATCATGGTGATATTGCCACAATTACCTCAGAGCCCTCAGGCTGCTAGGAGGAAGAGCAGAAAATAATCAGACAGGATTCTTGCTTCAATTTAATATTTAATGGCTTCTGCTAGAAAACACAAGTGTGTGGACATCAAGCTAGACCAGGATTTTTCTTATTGAAAAGTTCTTTATTATTCAAAGGCCCATTGAACCTCAGCAGCTAGGATCAAACAGGATGATTGGACACTTCAGCAAGATACTAGGGGACTACTGGTATCCAGATGGTACTCCAGAAAGGAGGAAGAAATTGGGGGAATTTTAAGACATTACCACTGTTCAACCCATCTATTCCCTGTACACAAATTCTTATCTTTCTGCCGCTTTCTTTTGCTGTTAGTTTTAACAATACATTTTATTCTCAACCAGTCTTTAAAAAGTAATTTAAAATCTTTTACCCAATTGCTCCACTTTGTGTTGTTGACTAGATGGAAAATAATCTGTTCACCCAACTACAATTAATTATTTTTATTTTGAGAACTCGAATACTTGGATAAGCGCAGTTGTTCTTTTGCTGACATATTTGAATAATTATATACACTGGTGTGCATCCAGGTTGTGAACTGAATGCTTAGATACTAACTTTGCTTTAGTGGAATACTTTGGGGTTTCCACTAACATGTTTCCACTAGACATGGTTGGGGGGGCTGGATTAGCAGCTCAATATTCCAGGATATAGGGTCTTCAGGCGAGACAGGAAGTAGCTAAAGAGGAGTGGGTATCGCAATATTGATCAAGGAATCAATTACAACAGTAAGGAGGGATAACATCTTAGAAGGCTCCTCAAATGAAGCCATATGGGTAGAACTTAAAAACAAAAATGGAGCAATCACATTGCTGGGAGTGTACTATTGGCCCCCAGTCAAGAGAGAAATAGAAGAGCAGATATGTAGGCAAATTTCACAGCAGTGTAAAAATAATAGGATAGTAATAGTAGGGGATTTCAACTTCCCCGCGTTAACTGGGTTAGTTATAGTGTGATAGGTTTAGATGGGGCGGAATTCTTAAAATGCATTCAGGAGAGCTTTTTAAGCCAGTACGTAGAAGGTCCTACGAGAGAGGGGGCAGTCTTGGACTTAATTTTAGGGAATGAAGCCGGGCAAGCAGTAGAGGTATCAGTGGGGGAGCATTTTGCAGATAGTGATCATAACTCCGTTAGACTCAAGGTTGTTATGGAAAAGGACAATGGTGGGCCAGAAATCAGAGTTCTAAATTGGAGCAAGGTCGATTTTAATAAGATCAGATATGATTTGGCCAGAGTGGACTGGGAGCAGCTACTTTTAGGTAAATCTGCGTCAGAGCAGTGGGACTCATTCAAGGAAGGAATAGGGAGTACAGGGCCAACAAATTCCAGTAAAAATAAAAGGTGCGACTAACAAATCCAGGGAACCCTGGATGTTGAGGGATTGAACAAAGAGAAAAAGGGAGGCTCATGGCAGATACCGAGGGCTCAAAACAGCGGAAGTCCTAGAGTATAGAATGTGTAGGGGGGGGGGAACTTAAAAAGGAAATTGGGAGAGCAAAAAGGGGGCATGCAAAAACCTTGGCAGGTAAAATAAAGGAAAATCCAAAGTTATTTTACAAGTATATTAAGAGTAAGAGGATAACTATGGAAAGAGTAGGGCCCATTATGGGCCACATTGGTAATTTGTGTGTGGAGCCGGAAAACGTAAGTAGGGTTCTAAATGAATACTTATTGTCAGTGTTCACAATTGAGAGGGACGACAGGGGTATGGAAATCAGGCAGAAGGACTGTGATATAATTAAAGAAGTTATCATAGAAAGGGAGGAGGTTCTAAGTAGTCTGGCAGGCTTAAAAGTAGATAAATCTTCAGCCTGGATGAAATGTATCCCAGGATGTTGAGTGAGGCAAGGGGGGAGACAACAGGGGCGCTGGCAATAATTTTCAATACCTCTATGGCCACAGGAGAGGTGCCAATGGACTGCAGGACGGCCAATGTGGTACCGTAATTCAAGAAGGGAGGAAGGGATAAGTCAGGGAACTACAGGCCAGTTAGTCTAACCACAATGGTGGGGAAACTATTGGAAGAAATTCTGAGGGACAGAATTAATCTACAGTTGGAGAGGCAAGGATTAATCAATGACAGTCAGGATGGTTTTGTTAAGGGGAGGTCATGTCTGACCAATTTGATTGAACTTTTCAAAGAGACCAGCTGTGTAGATGAGGGCAATGTATTTGACGTAGTCTACTTGGACTTCAGCAAGGCTTTTGATAAGGTCCCATATGGGAGACTGATAACGAAGCTAAGAGCCCAGTTTGGCAAACTGGATGCAGAATTGGCTGAGTGGCAGGAAGCAGGGGGTGATGGTCGAGGAGTGTTTTAGTGACTAGATACCGATGTCCAGTGAGGTTCCAAAGGGATCAGTGTTGGAGCCCTTGCTGTTTGTGGTATATTTAAACGATTTAGACTTGAATGTAGGAGGGTTGATCAGCAAATTCGCAGATGACATGAAAATTGGTGGGATGGTAAATAGTGAGGAGGATAGCCTTAGATTATAGGAGGATATAGACAGGCTGGTCAGATGGGCTGATCAGTGGCAAATGGAATTTAATCCAGATAAGTGTGAGGTGATGCACTTGGGTAGGGCAAACAAGGCACGGGAATACACGATGAATGGTAGTTCCCTGGGAAGTACCGAGGATCAGAGGGACCTTGGTGTGCATGTCCACTGGTCCATTAAGTAGATAAGGTGGTTAAGAAGGCAAATGGGTTTTGCCTTTATTAGCCGAGGCATAGAATACAAGAGCAGGGAGGTTATGCTGGAACTGTGTAAAACGCTGGTTAGGCCACAGCTAGAGTATTGCGTACAGTTCTGGAATCCACATTATTGGAAGGATGTGAATGCACTAGCGAGAGTGCAGAGGAGATTTACCAGATGTTGCCTGGGCTGGAGAGTTTTAGTTATGAGGAAAGATTGGATAGGCTGGGGTTATTTTCCCTGGAGCTGAGGAGATTGAGGGGGGACATGATTGAGGTGTATAAAATTTTGAGGGGCATAGATAGGGTAGACAGGAAAGAACTTTTCCCCTTGGTAGCTGGATCAATAACCAGGGGGCACAGATTTAAGGGAAGGGGCAGGAGGTTTAGAGGGGATGACAGGAAGAATTTTTTCACCAGAGGGTTGTGGGAATCTGAAACTCACTACCTGAAAGGGCGGTAAAGGCAGAAACCCTCATAACATTTAAGACATATTTGGATGTGCACTTGTGATGCCATAGCTATGGGCCTAGTGCTGGAAAATGGAATTAGAATGGTTAGGTACTTGTTTGACCTACTCGATGGGCTGAAGGGCCTTTTTCTGTGCTGTAGACCTCTATGACTCTATGAATCCGTGCACAGAGTAGTTGAGCATGATTACCTCTCCTCACCCAGTCATTGAACTAGCCAGTTAATTCAGTTATTTTATTTCTGAGGCCACGACACTCTAGCTATCACCTTCTTAAAGCCTGTCACATGATATGAATGCAAGTGGCTGAAAAAGGGAAAAAAATCTTCCCCAGGTTCTGAACACTGTTCCCCATTAAAATAGTGATTCAGAATTCCTTTAAAGTGATCCACTTCTAAAGTTCTGTTGTCACAGTCCTCCTTGCAGTTAGAACTTCAATTTCCCTGAAGTTTGTTTTTCATGGGCTGCACACTGTTCAAACTGGTCAAATCACAAAAATAAGCAAATGGCAATAATTTGATATACCATTTTCTTCTCCATTGTACATTTAAGTAATTAACAAGATTAGTTTCTCTTGGTGAAATGTCACCCACTCACTGTCTCGATCAGCAAAAAACATTTTAGCTCCTCGTAACAGTCAAGACCGTTTGCACTATTAGTTTTCAGTTCAGGTGGCGTGAAAACAGAGTTAAGTTGAGCATAAAAGCCAAAAGCGTTGGAAATACTCAGCACGTCTGGCAGAGAGAAACGGTTTTTCTCTCTCTACAGATGCTGCCAAGCCAGCAGAGTATATCCAGCGCTTTGTTTTAGTTTCAGATTTCCAACATCCACAGTATTTTGTTTTTATTAAGTCGAGCAAATTAGCCAATTGTTGCTATCCACAATGATGGGTCCAGCAATAAGAAACTTTCATTGGTTTAGATAAACCTATTGGCAAAACACCGCTTTATGTACAGGTAAATTCTGATATAACACAACTAATGACATAACACGCTTACTTCATTTTCTCCTGGAACTTCTATATTTAAGGAATGGCGTATGCCAAAGGTATCATTACTATGGTGGAAGTTTCTAGAAAATTCGGACTCAAAAGCTTAAAGTCTGACCACAAAATTAGTACTGAATACTTGAGAGGAACATCTGCATGAGTGAGTTCAACCAAGGTCTACAAATTCCAGGAACAGCAGACAGAGATAAAAGCATTAGACAAAGGAAGGACGGGAAGCTAGGAAAAGGTGGAGGAGTGGCTCTCTTAAATAAGGATGATCTTATTAGAGAGTGATGGCCTAAGTTCAGGAAACCAGGATGTAGAAGCAGTTTGGGTAGAGATGAAAAATGATGAAGACTAGAAATCACTTGTGGGAGTGATGTACAGGCCCCCTAACAAAAACCATATGGTAGGACAAGGTATAAAGGAGGAAATAATTGGGAGCTTGTCAGAAAGGTACAGCGATAATCATGGGGATTTTAATCTACATATGACTGGAAAAATCAGATGGGCAAAGGTAGCCTAGATGAGAAATCATAGAATGTTTTCAGGATAGTTTCTTAGAACAGCATAATCTGGCGCTAACCAGAGAGCAGGCTATACGAGACCTGGTATCGTGCAAAAAGATAGCTTTAATTAATTACCTCATAGGGAAGGTGCCCCTAGGTAGCAGCAATCATGTGATTGAGTTTTATATTCAGTTTGAGGGACAGAAGAGTAGGTCTAAGGCTAGTATTTTAAACTTAAATAATGGCAATTGTGAGGGCATGAAAGCAGAGCTAGCTAAAGTAAACTGGCAAATCAGATTAAGGGTTAGGTCCATAGGGATGCAGTGGCAGGCATTTAAGGAGATATTTCAGAATACACAGAATAGATACATTCCAAAGAGAAAGAAAAGTCCAAGTGCAGGACCCACCACTCATAGTTAAATAAAAAAAGCTTAAGATAGTATCAAACTTAAAGAAAAAGCATATAATTGCGCAAAGATTGGCAGGTCAGAAGATTGGACAGAAAATAAAAAACAGCAAAGAATGACTAAAATATTGATAAGAAAAGAAAAATTAGAGTACGATAAAAAGCTAGCTAGAAATATGAAGAATTTCAATAATTAAAAAAGAATTAAAGCGAGCATTGGTCCTACAGGAAGTGAGTCTGGGGAATTAATGGAAAATAAGGAGATGGCAGATAAATTGAACACATGTTTTACATCGATCCTCACTATAGAGCATTCAAGTAACATCCCAGAAATAGTCATACATCAGGAAATGGAAGGGAGGAGGAAAAAAAATGACAATCACCAGGAAGTGGTACTGTGCAAATTGTTGGAGCTGTGGGCTGACAAGTCCCAAGGGTCCTGATGGACTTCATCCTAGGGTCTTAAAAGTAGTGGCTAGGGAGATGGTTGATGCATTGGTTTTAAATTTCCTAGATTCAGGGAAGGTTCCATTAGACTGGAAAATAGCGAATGCAACTCCTTTATTCAAAAAGAGAGGGAGGCAGAAAGCAAGAAACTATAGGCCAGTTAGTTTAACATCTGTCATAGGGAAAATGTTAGAAACCATTATAGATGTTAAAGCAGAGCACCTGGAAAAATTCAAAGTAATCAGGCAGAGTAAAAACGGTTTTGTGAAAGGGAAATCATGTTTAACCAATTTATTGGAGTTCTTTGAAAGAGTGACATGTGCTGTGGATAAAGAGGATGTACTGTACTTAGATTTCCAGGAGGCATTGATAAGGTGCCACATAAAAGATCATTGCAAAAAATAAAAGCTCATGGTGTAGTGGGTAACATATTGACATGGATAGAAGATTGGCTTGCTAACACGAAACAGAATAGGCATAAATGGGTCATTTTCTGGTTGGCAAGATATAACATGTGGTGTGCCACAGGGATCACTGCTGGGGCCTCAACTTTTTACAATTTATATAAATGACTTGGATAAAAGGACCGAAGGAATGGTTGCTAAATTTGCTGATGACCACAAGATAGGTAGGAAGCCAAGATGTGAAGAAGGCATATGATGGTCACAAAGGGATATAGATACGTTAAGTGAGTGGGCAAAGATCTGGCAAATGGAGTATCGTGTGGGAAAATATGAAATTGTCCACCTTGGCAGTCAAAATAAAACATATTATCTAAGTGTTGCAAAATTACAGAGCTCTGAGGTGCAGAGGGATCTAGGTGTCCTAGTGCATGAATCACAAATGATCAGCATACAGGTTTAGCAAGTAATTACAAAGCTAATAGAATGTTATCATTTATTGTGAGGATAATTGAGTACAAAAGTAGGGAGGTTACGCTTCAGATATACAGGGCATTGGTGAAACCACATCTGGACTACTGTGTACAGTACTGGTCTCATTTTAGGAAGGATGTAAATGCATTGGAAGCAGTTCAGAGAAGGTTTATCAGACTAATACCTGGAATGGGTGGGATGTCTTATAAGGAAAGGTTGGACAAGCTAGGCATGTATCCACTGGGGTTTAGAAGAGTAAGAGGCGACTTGATTGAAACAGAAGATTCTGAGGGATCTTGACAAAGTGGATGTGAAGAGGATGTTTCCTCTTGTGGGAGAATCTAGAACTAACGGTTACTATTTAAAAATAAAGGGTCATATAAGACAGAGATGGAGAAATTTTCTCAGAGGGTCATGAGTCTTTGGAACTCTCTTCCTCAAAAGGTGGTGGAAGCAGAGTCTTGAATATTTTTGAGGTAGATAGATTCTAGATTAACAAGAGGTGAAAGGTTATAGATGAGAATGTGGAGTTGAGTATATAATCAGTTCAGTCATGATCTTATTAAGTGACGGAGCAGGCTCAAGGAGCCGAATGGCCCACTCCAGCTCCTAATTAGTATGTTCGTATCAAATAGCAGCAGCATAACTGCAATGTTCTCCCTGTGGACAAGCCTAAGAATGAAGTTTTAGCAATACCAAGAGCCCACTATAAACATTTCAAATTAGGCTTTGGGGGAAAAACTGCTGTTACCCTGAAGAAAATATTCAATATCAGGATACCAATAACAGTACCTAATTCCTGAGTTACTAACTCTTGGTTAAGGATGGACATCAGTACTTGACTTTGCCATGGACCTCCATTTCTACTCATCCTGTTTAGTACATCAAATTCTGTATTTAAGTCAGTTTGTAAAACATTGTGACACTCCTGTGGAGGAGAAAAAAAAACATAAAATGTTAATGGAAATTAGGAAACAGGATCATAATTACAGGGTTTTAATATAAAAGTGATGCCACAAATAACAGGAGACAAAGCAAGCATTCTGACACAGTGAGCGTAAGCTATAACTTGTATGTTTTATGTATAAAACTAATTTATATAATTAACAACGAAGTCACCAAGACACGAGTGCAAAATAGCAAATATTACCTGAATAGTTTTTAAAAATCCTTCCCAGAATTCTTTTGACGAGTCATCCTCCCTACAATACAGCAATACTTCAAAGCAGCTCCTATAAACAAAGCATGGAAGTTGAAAGTAGAATTATCAGTACAAATATTCCAGTTATTTGGAGACAGAAGAAAAATACAAAAATAACTAACCCACATCTTTGCATCTAAACAAATGCTTCAAAAACCATTAGAGTAACACTCAATGGCTAGCAGCTATGATACACAAAAGCCACCAAAAAGAAAATGTTGGAAACACTCAGATCAGGCAGTAGCTATAAAGAGGGAAACAGAGTTAAACGCTTCAGGTCGATGACCTTTCGTCAGCTGTCAAATTAGATGTACCTTTTAATATGTATTGCAGAAAATTTAATAAGTCTTCTATGGCATACCTCCATGACCATTGGTCAGTCAATATTGGAAAGTGTTCACTGACATAAAAGGTAGTTATGAGAATGTGTATATTCAAGTATACCTTTAAATTCTTTAAAAGAAGTCAAATCTACATAAATTAAATTTATTCCAAAATGTTTTACTGGAAACAAAAGTTACACTACCCTTCACATTCATGTACTGTTGTTTAAATAAAGGATATTTTATACACCACAAATGGGTGCCAAAAATTTCACTTGTTTTGCTTCAAATATTCTCCTCAAAGCTCAGAAAGAAAACCTGTTTTCTTTCTGGAGAAGGGCCTGAGCTCACAACCTTCTAACCAAGAAACAAGAGTGCTACCAGTTGAGGCTAGGTTATGGAACATACATTGCATAATGGGCAGAAGTTTGACTGGTCCCTCAGCTATGCTGAATGACATAGTTGAGATCTCCACAGATTTAACAGATTTTCCTGCTTATTGGTATATCAAAATACACAGTGTGCTATGAAACTGCATATCACTGCAAATGATTGATAATACCAAAACATAAAGTCTGGATTTTCCTGAAGAATCCATGTTTACCAGAGCAGGGTGGGACTTTAGCCTGACTGCTTACTCCAGAGTTGACCCAGCTAAGGCAATAATGCAGCATAGCAATAAGGGTAATGATAACCAGAGTATGACAGGAATGGAAAGAGCATACAAACATAACAGTGTGCCAGCAAATAATGTCAGAGTAAAGAATAAGGCAGAATTAAAAGCTCTTTATCTGAATGCACACAGCATTCATCACACGATGGATGAATTGATAGCACATATATAAATAAATGATAAGCATTAGAGAGACAAGATTGCAAAGTGGCCATGGCTGGGACCTGAATATTTGAGGGTATTTGACATTTTGGAAGGATAGGATGGAGGGAAAGGAGGTGGGATAGCTCTGTAAATAAAGGGTGAGGTCAGTACAGTAGTAAGAAAAGTTCTTGGTTCAGAAGATCACGATGTAGAACTTTTGGGTGGAGATAAGAAATGGCAAAGGAAAGTCATTGATGGGAGGTAGTTTGCAGGCCCCTTGACAGCAGCTACATTGTAAGACAGAGTATAAAAAAAGAAATAATGGGGATGGTAAGAAAGGTACTACAATAACTGTGGGAGATTTTAATCTTCATATAGATTGGACAAATTAAATTGGCAAAGGTAGCCTGGAGGCAGCAAGGAAAAGCTGTTTGCTGCTAGCTACTAGGCTGGAATGCTAGTGCAAGCTTGCCCTCTGGGTAAGGAGAAGTAACCTACAAAGATTTGTGGTCTTGGAAGATTCGTCCTGGCAAGGCCAGAAGGAATCACTGGAGTGAGCCTTGTGGGCGGAAGACAGTTCGGCAATTCTCAAAAGACCAAGGGACAGGGCTTTTGACAGACACTTAAATTTACAATGCGGCAAAGTGGGGAGAAGTGAATCTACTAAAGCTGGGAATAAGTCTGGACTGTTTCCTGTAGAGACTGAAACTCTGTGGAGAGCATGCTGTAAAGTATATCCATGCTGTATGGGGTTATCGGTTGTGTTGAGACATAAATAAGGGTTATCTTTTCTGTAGTTGTCTACTAAGTATTGTTTAGTCAGAGTTGATTTTAGTTTGTTTGTTTGTTACAGTAAAACTTAAAATCTTGTCACGGGGTTTCTAAGTTGGTCACCAGGAATTCAAATCTGTTTTTAGAAGTTTTCAGTCTGGGAAAAGGCTATTTTAGACATGGTAATGTGTCTTGAGATGGGATTAATTAATGACCTCATAGTAAAGGATCGTCTAGGTAAGAGCAATCATAAAATGATACAATTTCACACTCAGTTTGAGGGTGAGAAATGTGGGTCTGAAACTAGAGTCTTCAACTTAAATAAAGGCAATTACAAGAATATAAAGATAGCATTCACTCAAGTGACTGGGAAAAAAGATTTAAAATGTAGGATGGTAGAGATGCAGCGGCACACATTTAAGGAGATATTTAATAGCCCTCAAAGATATATTCCATTGAAAATGAAAGACTATGAGAAGGATGCACCATCTGTGGCTAACTAAGAAAGTTAATGATGGTAATAAGTTTATAAAAAGGCCACACAATGCTGCAAAGATTGGTGGTAGGCCAGAAGATTGGAACATTTTAGAAACCAGCAAAGGATGAATAAAAAATGAATAAACAAGGAAAAAATGGAGTATGAGAGAAAACAATGTATGTAAAAATGGAATAAAAATATAAAAATTTCAACACGTACATACAAAGAAAAAGAGTAGTTAATGTGCACATTGGTCCCTTAGAGGGTGAGACTGGGCAGTTAATGATGAAAAACAAGGAAATAGCAGAGATTTTGAAGAAATGTTTTGTATCTGTCTTCACAGTGCAACACACAAAAAGCTTTTCTTCTATTCTTGAGATGCAAGAGATAAAAGGGAATGAGGAACTAAAAACAATTACTATCACTACAGAAAAACACTGGGAAAACTAATTGGGGCTATAGATTGACAAGTCTTCTGGGCCTGATGGTCTGCATCCTGGACTCCACAGGGTGCTAAATAGTAAAAATTAAACCATGGAATCTTGTGGCTTCATCTTTTCAGTAAGTAACTGGTTATGGATTTCTCTTAAAAAAAATTACTGGTCTCAACCGAGATCGCAAACGCGTGGAGGAGCTGGACAGTGAACCACCCACTACTGTAGAGCACAACAAGACCATCTCATCAGTGGTAAAATCCTGGGATTCCACTTGAAATCATCAAAAGTGGAAAACTGGTACTGCTGCAGCATCTCTACAAACTTGTCTCTGTTGGAAGGAAAGATCCGTGCCTCAAGATATGCGTGGTGCAAACATAGTCACCATGAAAAAAAGCAAAGGGAATTGCAGTGACTGCAAAAATTACCAAGGCATCTCCTTGCTAACTATCGTGGAGGAAGTCTTTGCTCACATTTCTCTGACCAGATTGCAGAACGTGGCGTCATGTATCTATCCTGAGTCTTAGTGTGGCTTCCGAGTTGGCAGATCGACAACTGACATGATTTTCTCACATTGGCGGTTACAGGGCAAGTGCCGTGACAGCACAAGCTATTCTATAGTCGCTTTCACTGACCTCACCAGACCTTTAATCTAGTCAGCATAGATGGACTTTCAAACTGCTGCGTCTTGGACTCTCGTGTGTCATTTTCTCATTCTACGAGAAAATGCAGTTCTGTCAGTTACAATGGAGTAACATCAGATGCTTTCAAGATCAGCAGCGAATTAAGCAGGGCTTGATTCCTGACGCAACTCTCTTTGGCATATTCTTCTCCATGCAGCTATTATATACTGTCGGTGACTCAAACAAGGATGTTCACCTGCATGCTGATGGCAAGTTGTGTAACTTGGCAAGACTGCATGCCAAGACCAAAGTAAGTAAAGTCCTATTCTGAGAGTTGCTGTTTGGTGATGATGACGCACTGGCATCCCACAATGTCGTTCACTTGCAGAAGCTTGTAGATCAGTTCTCCCGAACCTGCAAGGAGTCTGGACTGACGATCAGTGTCAGGAAGACCATAGTAATGGGCTAGGACATAGAAACTCCAACTTCCACCAACACTAGAGATCGCTGACAGCTTCACAAAGCTTGAATCAACAATCACCAGCAACCTAATGGGAGGGAAGATCTTGTCACAAGGGACAAAGTATATGAGAAACTAATGGGACTAAAGGCAGACAAGTCACCAGAACCTGATGGCCTGCATCCAAGGGTTTTAAAGGAAGTGGCTGCAGAGATAGTGGAGGCATTGGTTGAAATATTCCAGAACTCACTGGATTCCGGGTAGACCTCAGTGGATTGGAAGGGAGGCAAAAAACAGGAAACTATAAGCCAGCCAGCCCAACATCTGTCATTGGGAAAATGCTAGAGCCATTACTGATTCAGAAAAAGCAGGGCATTTAGAAAAGCTTAATGCAATCAAACATGGTTTTGTGAAAGGGAAATCATATTTGACAACGTTGCTAGAGTTCTTTGAGGATATAACAAGCAGAGTTGATAAAGTAGATGTAGTGTATTTGGATTTCCAGAAGGTGTTCAATAATGCACCACACAAAAGGTTATTGCACAAGATAGGAGCTCACGGTATTGGCAGTAATGTATTAGCATGGATTGTGGATTGGTTAACACTCAGAAGACGGAGTCGGGGTTAATGAGTCTTTTTCAAGTTGGAAAGACGTAACTAGTGGAGTCTCACAAGGGTCAATCCTAGGGCCTCAATTAGTAACTACCTATATCAATGACATGGAGGAGGGGGCAAATTGTAATGTATCCAAATTTGCTGTCAATACAAAAAGAGGTGGGAGGGCATATTGTGATGAGGACATAAAGAATCTGCAAGGGGATATAGATAAGTTGAGTGGGTAGGCATAAACTTGCAGGTGCAGCAAGTAATTAAGGCGGCAAATGGATTTTGGCCTGTATCACTAGGGGGGTTAGAATTTAAAAATAGGGAAGTCTTGTTATACCCATACAGGGTGTTGGTGAGGCCACACCTGAGTACTGTGTACAGTTTTGGTCCCCATATTTAAGGAAGGATATACTGGCATTGGAGGCAATTCAAAAGATTCACTAGGCTGATTCCTGGGATGAAGGGGTTGATTTATCAAGAACAGCTAAACAGGTTAGAGTTTAGAAGAATGAGGGGTGGTCTTATTGAAACACACAAGATTCTGAGGGGACTTGACAGGGTAGATGCTGAGATGTTTCCACTAGTGGAGGGATCTCGAACTAGGTACATAGAATAAGGGGACACTCATTTAAAACTGAGAGGCAAAGGGATTTCTTCACTCAGAGGGTAGCGAATGTCGGAAATTCTCTACCTTAGAGAGCTGTGGAGGCTGGATCACTGAAAGTATTTAGAGGAGGTAGACAGATGTTTGAAATATTGGGGAGTTAAGGGCTATGAGGAGCTAGCACGAAAGAGGAGTTGAGGCCTGGGCAGATCAGCCATGATCTTACTGAATGGCCATGCAGGCTTGAGGGGCTGAATGGCTCGTTGTTTCTTTTTCTTAAGTTCTTATGTCCTTTGATGCAGAAATCAGCAATAGGGCTGCCAAGGCTACAACTGTGATGTCAAAGTTGAGAAAACAACAGCAAACTAGCCAAAAATACAAAATTCTGTGTGTAACAGGCCGGTGTTATCAGTAGCAAGGCATGGACAACTTACACAAGCCAAGCAAAACAGCTTTCACCTCTGCTGCCTCAGATGTATATTGGGCATCTCCTGGCAGGACAGAGTGCCGAATATAAAAGTACACCGACATGCAGGGATCTCCAGCATATTTGCTCTGTTGAGTCAGCGGCGAATCCATTAGCTGGGTCATGTACGCCAAATACATGATTGCTGCATTCCCTAAGACATGCTCTTTGGCAAGCTCGCTACCAGCACAAGACTAACAGATCACTCACATCTGTAATACAAGAGCATCTGAAAGTGAAATCACAAGTTGACCAGGATCGAAGTTGATGTATTGAAGTCCTAGCTGCTGACCAGAGTGCCTTGAACTGAGCATTCAGGAAGGGCGTGAAAAAGGCACTCAATGACCAGATGGCGAAAGAGAGTCCGGAAGGAAAACAAATGTCAACTTTGGGCCAACGCTATTCATCTGTGCCAGTGGTGGAAGGGATTGCCACTCAAGACGGCCTCTACAGCTATAGACGGTGCTCAACGCAGACGTAACATGTGCCCTGAGCACAGTGCATCATCTCCCGAGACAGAGCAATTTCTACTTACTTACCTTGGAAGCAGTTCAGAGAAGGTTCACTAGGTTGATTCCTGGGATTAAGGAGTCATCTTATGAGGCAAGTTTGAGCAGGTTGGACCTATATTCATTAAAGTTTAAGATGGAGATGAGGAGGAATTTCTTTTCTCAGAGTCCTGTAAATCTTTGGAATTCTCTACCCTAGAGAGCTGTGTAGGCCGAGTCACTGAATTTATTCAAGGCTGAAATAGATGGATTCTTGAACTAAAGGGGAGTCACCGGTTAAAGGCGAACAGGCAGGAATGTGGAGTTAGACCAAGATCAGAACAGTCATTATAGTATTGAATGGCAGAGCAGACTCGAAGAGCCATATGAGCTGCTCCTGCTTCTATTCATGTTCTATTGTGAGCTACTTTGAGATTTCTGCAAAGTCTGCCCAAGTTTATCAAAATAAAAGTTACCTTTTCTCTCGCCCTTAAAAAAAAATGCTTATTTTCATCAGTTCTCCCAGAAGAATACTTTAAAGATCAAGGTCTATTGTTAGCATGGTTCCAACAGCAATGGTTAATATCTTGCTCAAGTGATCATTATTCACAAATTAACCTTGTTATTGAGCATTGACAGCCTGATCACAGGGGCTGCCATAGTTGAGCCCATCTGTCCACATTAAAAGTCCAAGCAAATGTACTTCCAGCAGTGTTTCCTGGATAAGAACTCAGCCTGATTTTTTTTTTATCCCTCGGGATCTTGAGGCCTGTTGAATTGCTCCTACATTTGCTGAAAGAGGCTGAGATCAAGCCTACACATCTTATTGGATAAACTTGCTGAGCTACTGAACGAGCATTAAAGTAAAATAAACCCAGTGTTTTTACAAGTATTTTTTATAATGTTCATGAAGTTCCTTGGGAAGTTTTGCTACATTAAAGGTGCAATATTAAAGCAAGTTGATGTTGTTGAGAAGGTTAAGACTCGGGCCATATTTTTGAAATGATCAAGAGTGCAAGAAGATTTTAATATTTGATATTATCACCTACTTAAAATAAGAAAACTGAACATAATATTTATTTTATTCATTCACATGACTGAGCATTGCATTGTCAGCTTTATTGCCCATACCCAAATGTCCTCAAGAAGGTGGTGGTAAGCTGTGCAGTCCACATGGTGGACATACTCCTAAAGTACTTTAATTTGCTAGGGCTCCTTGATTCCTCATCCGGTCAAATACTGCCTTAACATTTAAGGACAGTAATTCTTGCCTCACCTCTAGAATTCTGCTCTTTTGTCCATTTCTGGGCCAATATTGGAATAAGGTCTGGAACCATATGGTCCTGGCAGAACCCAAACTGAGCAGCGAAGAACAGGTTATTGGAGAGTAAATGTGGCTTGACAGCACTGTTAATGACACCTTCCAAAATTTTGATGACAATAGGTCAAAGGGACAGTAATTGACTAGAGTGAATGTGTCCTCTTTTTTTGGAAAGGACATACCTGGGCAATTTCCCACTTTGTCAGGTAGATACCAGTGCTGAAGCTGTACTGGAACACCTTGGCTAGGGGCACAGCTAACTTTGGAATGCAAATCTTTAGCTCAGCCCCCAGGTTTTTCTCAGGGCCCATAACCTTTGCCATATCCAGTGAAAATTTCTTGATAACATGTGGAGTGAAATGAATTGGCTGAAGACTGGTTTCTGTAACGATGGGCACCTCAAGAGGAGACTAAGGTGGATCATCCACCTGCCACTTATGACAGAAGATAACTGTAAATGTTTCAGCTTTGTCTTCTGTACTCATGCTGGGTTCTACCATCACTGACAATGGGGATGTTCATAGAACCTCCCCTCTTCTAGTTAGTTCTTTAATTGTCCATCGTCATTCACGACTGGTCGTGGTAGGACTGTAGAATTTTGATCCAATTCACTGGTTACCAAGTTGCTTAGCTCTGTCTCTATCACAGTGCCTTTGCTGTTTAACATGCATATAGTCCTGTGTTGTAACTCTACCAGATTGGCACCTAACTTTTAGGTGTGCCTGGTGCTCTTCCTGGTATGCTCTTCTACACTCTTCATTGAACCAGAGTTGGCCTCTTGGCTTCATGGTAATGGTAGAGTGAAGGATATGTCAGGCCATGAGGTTACGGATTGTGGTGGAGTACAGTTCTGCTGCTGATGGGCCACAGTGCCCAGTTTTGAGCTACTAGATAGGTTCTGAAACCAATGAAGGAAGCTCTTGCATTCTACTCTGCTCATCAACAGTCAATCTTCCTATTCCGATTGCTGAATAAGCTTACTCTTTAGAATGACTTCCTATATTCTTAGTATGCATTTGCACGCACATATTTTGTAACTTCCTATGCCACCAGATGTTCATCTCATTAGCAAGGGCTTTTTAATGTAACAATACATAATCTTTCACTTTCAATTTCCAAAGTTAATATTGTTCCAATGCGTGTTACAGGATAAATTACAAAGTAATGCAATCATATGTTATGAAGTTTGTTAGAAGTGCACACTGTAAAATTCCAATTTACATGGTGGTGTTAGGAACCAATGGATTGTTTATCATACCAGTACATTTGCATCAACATGCTCACAACATAAAGACTTGATAGACATGCTTGGTATCCTGGCTTCTGCTCCAACCTGGAGCCTGAATCCAGGCACAAATATTCAAAGGCAGCACTGCTGGTTAATTAATCTTGCTGCCCACATCAACTGCTTTGGACTATACTCTGCAGTAATACTAAAACAAAATTTAAAATGTAAAATCTGCCACATGTTACCTTTTTTTAAAAAATTAGGCAGAAATCATTCCAATGATTATACCCAAGCAAATGGAATCCAGCTACAGAAATAACAACTGACAACCCTACAGGTTCATAACAAGGCAAATACCAGATGCATCTAGGAATAAGCCACAGAAAGGCACATTTAAAATCAAATCAAGAGTCCAGCTGGGGACAAGTAGTTAGAATATAAAATTAACATTTTAAACATATTATAAGACGTATACTTTATACATTTACGCCAGGAGATTTCTGACTCTATTACTGACAACTGTTTCATCTGCAATACATTAAGTTCTCCATCTTTTTATGAAAACAACAAATTGCTTTAGTTTTGATCTAGTCACAATTATTTAAATTCAACATGAACTAGACAGAGAACTTTTTGCAAGTTAGCATTAAAATTTTCACGATTAAATTAAGCATTAAGTTTATTTAAATGAATTATATTCCTTCGACTGTGCTTTGTTTTAATCTTTATAAAAGTTATTACTTTTCTCTTTCCGGTTTTGAAACTATAAACTTGCCCCCATCAAGAATTAAAACATGTGGTATTTGTTTTTGTAAAAGCCCTTGAATAATTACTTCTTCTATTCTTGATCGCTGCATTTCCCTCTAATTTTCAAGCTCACCCAACACCCAAACAGACTGGTTAAATTACTGAGATAAAAACAAAAAAACTGCGGATGCTGGAAATCCAAAACAAAAACAGAATTACCTGGAAAAACTCAGCAGGTCTGGCAGCATCGGCGGAGAAGAAAAGAGTTGACGTTTCGAGTCCTCATGACCCTTCGACAGAACTTGAATTCGAGTCCAAGAAAGAGTTGAAATATAAGCTGGTTTAAGGTGTGTGGGGGGGGGGGCGGAGAGAGAGAGAGAGAGAAGTGGAGGGGGTTGTGGTTGTAGGGACAAACAAGCAGTGATAGAAGCAGATCATCAAAAGATGTCAACAACAATACAACAAAAGAACACATAGGTGTTAAAGTTGGTGATATTATCTAAACGAATATGCTAATTAAGAATGGATGGTAGGGCACTCAAGGTATAGCTCTAGTGGGGGTGGGGAGAGCATAAAAGATTTTAAGATATTTAAAAATAATGGAAATAGGTGGGAAAAGAAAAATCTATATAATTTATTGGAAAAAAAAAGGAAGGGGGAAACAGAAAGGGGGTGGGGATGGGGGAGGGAGCTCACGACCTAAAGTTGTTGAATTCAATATTCAGTCCGGAAGGCTGTAAAGTGCCTAGTCGGCAGATGAGGTGTGGTTCCTCCAGTTTGCGTTGGGCTTCACTGGAACAATGCAGCAAGCCAAGGTCAGACATGTGGGCAAAAGTACAGGGTGGAGTGTTAAAATGGCAAGCGACAGGGAGGTTTGGGTCATTCTTGCGGACAGACGGCAGATGTTCTGCAAAGCGGTAGCCCAGTTTACGTTTGGTCTCTCCAATGTAGAGGAGACCACATTGGGAGCAACGAATGCAGTAGACTCCTTTCAAGTGAAGCAGCATTTCACTTGCATTTCCCCCAACTTAGTCTACTGCATTCGTTGCTCCCAATGTGGTCTCCTCTACATTGGAGAGACCAAACGTAAACTGGGCGACTGCTTTGCAGAACACCTGCCGTCTGTCCGCAAGAATGACCCAAACCTCCCTGTCGCTTGCCATTTTAACACTCCACCCTGCTCTCTTGCCCACATGTCTGTCCTTGGCTTGCTGCATTGTTCCAGTGAAGCCCAACGCAAACTGGAGGAACAACACCTCATCTTCCGACTAGGCACTTTACAGCCTTCTGGACTGAATATTGAATTCAACAACTTTAGGTCGTGAGCTCCCTCCCCCATCCCCACCCCCTTTCTGTTTCCCCCTTCCTTTTTTTTCCAATAAATTATATAGATTTTTCTTTTCCCACCTATTTCCATTATTTTTAAATATCTTAAAATCTTTTATGCTCTCCCCACCCCCACTAGTGCTATACCTTGAGTGCCCTACCATCCATTCTTAATTAGCACATTCGTTTAGATAATATCACCAACATTAACACCTATGTGTTCTTTTGTTCTATTGTTGTTGACATCTTTTGATGATCTGCTTCTATCACTGCTTGTTTGTCCCTACAACCACACCCTCCCTCCACTTCTCTCTCTCTCTCTCTCTCCGCCCCCCCCACACACCTTAAACCAGCTTATATTTCAACTCTTTCTTGGACACGAACTCAAGTTCTGTCGAAGGGTCATGAGGACTCGAAACGTCAACTCTTTTCTTCTCCGCCGATGCTGCCAGACCTGCTGAGTTTTTCCAGGTAATTCTGTTTTTGTTCTGGTTCAATTACTATTGTATCAGCCTTTAACTGTTTCGTGCATAATGTTGCCAAATTATGACATTTGTTGTCTTTCTTTCTTTTAATGGGTGATTATTTCATTTCAGTCAACTCCTTCGGTTAAATTAAAACTTAACTCCTTCCTATGCTGAGAACAAAAGACAAGGTGAAACCAATTATTAAAATTAAAGTTGTATTAAGTATAGGCTGCAGACAGCTGTCACCAGACAATGCAGACTTCTCCTGATCACCCTATAGGGCTAACGTGAGAAATTTCCTGTGGAGCTATTTCAGAAATCAGCAGACCAATTTTCTGATAAAAGGGAAGTTTCAGGGTGGATAGCCTCTTTGTGGGTCAACATCTATTAGATAAGAGATAAAAACAAAAAAACTGCGGATGCTGGAAATCCAAAACAAAAACAAAAACAGAATTACCTGGAAAAACTCAGCAGGTCTGGCAGCATCGGCGGAGAAGAAAAGAGTTGACGTTTCGAGTCCTCATGACCCTTCGACAGAACTTGAATTCGAGTCCAAGAAAGAGTTGAAATATAAGCTGGTTTAAGGTGTGGGGGGAGGGGGGAGGGGGGAGGGCCGGGGGGGGGGGGGGGCGGAGAGAGAGAGAGAGAAGTGGAGGGGGGCTGTGGTTGTAGGGACAAACAAGCAGTGATAGAAGCAGATCATCAAAAGATGTCAACAACAATAGAACAAAAGAACACATAGGTGTTAAAGTTGGTGACATTATCTAAACGAATGTGCTAATTAAGAATGGATGGTAGGGCACTCAAGGTATAGCTCTAGTGGGGGTGGGGAGAGCATAAAAGATGTAAAAAAAAAATAATAAATAAATATATTTTTTTTTCTCTTTTTATAATTGAAGTAGGTGGGAAAAGGAAAATCTATGTAATTTATTGGAAAAAAAAGAGAAAAGGAAGGGGGAAACAGAAAGGGGATGGGGATGGGGGAGGGAGCTCACGACCTAAAGTTGTTGAATTCAATATTCAGTCCGGATGGCTGTAAAGTGCCTAGTCGGAAGATGAGGTGTTGTTCCTCCAGTTTGCGTTGGGCTTCACTGGAACAATGCAGCAAGCCAAGGACAGATATGTGGGCAAGAGAGCAGGGTGGAGTGTTAAAATGGCAAGCGACAGGGAGGTTTGGGTCATTCTTGCGGACAGACGGCAGGTGTTCTGCAAAGCGGTCGCCCAGTTTACGTTTGGTCTCTCCAATGTAGAGGAGACCACATTGGGAGCAACGAATGCAGTAGACTAAGTTGGGGGAAATGCAAGTGAAATGCTGCTTCACTTGAAAGGAGTGTTTGGGTCCTTGGACGGTGAGAAGAGAGGAAGTGAAGGGGCAGGTATTGCATCTTTTGCGTGGGCATGGGGTGGTGCCATAGGAGGGGGTTGAGGAGTAGGGAGTGATGGAGGAGTGGACCAGGGTGTCCCGGAGGGCGCGATCCCTACGGAATGCCGATAGGGGGGGTGAAGGGAAGATGTGTTTGGTGGTGGCGTCATGCTGGAGTTGGCGGAAATGGCGGAGGATGATCCTTTGAATGCGGAGGCTGGTGGGGTAATAAGTGAGGACAAGGGGGACCCTATCATGTTTCTGGGAGGGAGGAGAAGGCGTGAGGGCGGATGCGCGGGAGATGGGCCAGACACGGTTGAGGGCCCTGTCAACGACTGTTGGTGGAAAACCTCGGTTAAGGAAGAAGGAGGACACGTCAGAGGTACTGTTTATGAAGGTAGCATCATCGGAACAGATGCGACGGAGGCGAAGGAACTGAGAGAATGGGATGGAGTCCTTACAGGAAGCGGGGTGTGAGGAGCTGTAGTCGAGACAGCTGTGGGAGTGGGTGGGTTTGTACTGTCCACCAATAGAAACGGCCCCCTTCCACAACTCTTTCTCCGGTACATCGATGATTACTTCGGTGCTGCTTCATGCTCTCATCGAGACTTGAAAAAATTTATTAATTTTGCTTCCAATCTCCACCCCTCCATCATTTTCACGTGGTCCATCTCTGACACTTCCCTTCCCTTCCTTGACCTCTCTGTCTCAATCTCTGGTGATAGACTGTCCACCAATATCCATTACAAACCCACCGACTCCCACAGCTATCTCGACTACAGCTCCTCACACCCCGCTTCCTGTAAGGACTCCATCCCATTCTCTCAGTTCCTTCGCCTCCGTCGCATCTGTTCCGATGATGCTACCTTCAAAAACAGTTCCTCTGACATGTCCTCCTTCTTCCTTAACCGAGGTTTTCCACCAACGGTCGTTGACAGGGCCCTCAACCGTGTCCAGCCCATCTCCCGCGCATCCGCCCTCACGCCTTCTCCTCCCTCCCAGAAACATGATAGGGTCCCCCTTGTCCTCACTTATCACCCCACCAGCCTCCGCATTCAAAGGATCATCCTCCGCCATTTCCGCCAACTCCAGCATGATGCCACCACCAAACACATCTTCCCTTCACCCCCCCTATCGGCATTCCGTAGGGATCGCTCCCTCCGGGACACCCTGGTCCACTCCTCCATCACCCCCTACTCCTCAACCCCCTCCTATGGCACCACCCCATGCCCACGCAAAAGATGCAATACCTGCCCCTTCACTTCCTCTCTCCTCACCGTCCAAGGACCCAAACACTCCTTTCAAGTGAAGCAGCATTTCACTTGCATTTCCCCCAACTTAGTCTACTGCATTCGTTGCTCCCAATGTGGTCTCCTCGACATTGGAGAGACCAAACGTAAACTGGGCGACCACTTTGCAGAACACTTGCCGTCTGTCCGCAATAATGACCCAAAACTCCCTGTCGCTTGCCATTTTAACACTCCACCCTGCTCTCTTGCCCACATGTCTGTCCTTGGCTTGCTGCATTGTTCCAGTGAAGCCCAACGCAAACTGGAGGAACAACACCTCATCTTCCGACTAGCCACTTTACAGCCATCCGGACTGAATATTGAATTCAACAACTTTAGGTCATGAGCTCCCTACCCCATCCCCACCCCCTTTCTGTTTCCCCCTTCCTTTTCTCTTTTTTTTTTCCAATAAATTATATAGATTTTCCTTTTCCCACCTATTTCAATTATAAAAAGAGAAAAAGAAAAAAAAAATTATTTATTTATTATTTTATTTATTTTTTTTTTTACATCTTTTATGCTCTCCCCACCCCCACTAGAGCTATACCTTGAGTGCCCTACCATCCATTCTTAATTAGCACATTCGTTTAGATAATATCACCAACTTTAACACCTATGTGTTCTTTTGTTCTATTGTTGTTGACATCTTTTGATGATCTGCTTCTATCACTGCTTGTTTGTCCCTACAACCACACCCCCACTCCACTTCTCTCTCTCTCTCTCTCTCTTTCCGCCCCCCACACACACACCTTAAACCAGCTTATATTTCAACTCTTTCTTGGACTCGAACTCAAGTTCTGTCGAAGGGTCATGAGGACTCGAAACGTCAACTCTTTTCTTCTCCGCCGATGCTGCCAGACCTGCTGAGTTTTTCCAGGTAATTCTGTTTTAGTTTTTGTTTTCTATTAGATAAGATATTGTTACACTGAGTATTTGGGATGGAGATAGCTGTGGAGCACATTCCCATCCTTCACTGTATTCTTGCTTCATTGAACCTATTTTTCTTTCAAATAATTAATTTTCTGGTCAGAATATGTGCAACTTGAAACATTGCTTGCCATGAAGTAGTTTTCTGCTTTCTTGTCAACAAGTACATCTTCAGTTCTATTTGCTCATTGTGATTGGGAGCACATTCTTCAGTGAAAGGAAGCCCAAAAAGTAGCATCTGCAATTTGTATCTTGCAGCAAATAAAATATTTTATACATTCTCTTTAAAAAGTAGGATTCTCAATTTGATTATAGAGGGGATGAAGTTCAACAGAAATAAAATCACAATTTATTGGCCCCAATTTTGCAGTTGTAATAACAGCAAAGCCCGTTAGATTTGCTGTCATTTCAACTGTGAAACTAACAGTGTTCTGAAATCCACATGTGCATCGTTAAACACAGAAATCCAGAAGTTGATGCCAGTGGTTACCTGCTCCTTCAAAGGGTACAAAGTCCCCACAGATGGAAATCTTAAACCACTTGAATTGGTGTGAACTTTCACTTTTTGTACACTAATCTTGTTGTAAAAACCCTCAACTAAGTAATGCCTTATTGAAGGAGGTATAACTGGGTTTTGAAATGGTGTGAAGAGAAGAGCAATACTTCTTCAAGGTAGGCAATCTCTGAAGAGAAGTGGCAGTCAATTAAACACTAAGATAAAAGCAAAAAGCTGCGGATGCTGGAAATCCAAAACAAAAATAAAAATACCTGGAAAAACTCAGCAGGTCTGACAGCATCTGCGGAGAAGAACACAGTTAACGTTTCGAGTCCTGTTCTGTTGAAGAGTCATATGGACTCAAAACGTTAACTGTGTTCCTCTCCGCCAATGCTGTCAGGCCTGCTGAGTTTTTCCAGGTATTTTTATTTTTGTTTTGTATTTCCAGCATCCGCAGTTTTTTGCTTTTATTTTGAAATGGTGTATTGGGTCATAATTACTGAACAACCTCTCTGGTCCTGGAAGAGTAATTTTATGTTGTTGAATGTCAAGTTTCTCCATTTTGATAAAATATTCAAAACAAAAACAAAAATACCTGGAAAAACTCAGCAGGTCTAGCAGCATCTGTGGAGAGGAGCATAGTTAACGTTTCGAGTCCGTATGACTCTTCAACAGAACTAAGGAATAATAGAAAAGGGGTGAAATATAAGCTGGTTTAAGGGGAGCGTGGGACAAGAAAAGCTGGAGAGAGGGCCAGTGATAGGTGGAGATAACCAAAAGATGTCACAGACAGAAGGACAAAGAGGTGTTGAAGGTGGTAATATCTAAAGGAATGTGCTAATTAAGGGTAGAAAGCAGGACAAGCAAGGTACAGATAGCCCTAGTGGGGGTGGGGTGGGGTGAAGGAATCGAAAAAGGCTAAAAGGTAGAGATAAAACAATGGATGGAAATACATTTAAAAATAATGGAAATAAGGGGGAAAAGAAAAATCTATATAAATTATTGGAAAAAACAAAAAGGAGGGGGCGAAATTGGAAAGGGGATGGGGATGGAGGAGAGAGTTCATGATCTAAAATTGTTGAACTCAATATTCAGTCTGGAAGGCTGTAAAGTGCCTAGTTGGAAGATGAAGTGCTGTTCCTCCAGTTTGCGTTGAGCTTCACTGGAACAATGCAGCAAGCCAAGGATGGACATGTGGGCATGAGAGCAGGGTGGAGTGTTGAAATGGCCAGCGACAGTGAGGTCTGGATAATGCTTGCGGACAGACCAAAGGTGTTCTGCAAAGCGGTCACCCAGTCTGCGTTTGGTCTCTCCAATGTAGAGGAAACCGAAATATTCCCCTGGTTTTTAAACTTAAAATTCTGAGTTTAGGATATTTCAGCTTCTACCTTAATCCTACATATATGTCCCAATCTTTATCTTGCTCTCAGTAAAATAACTAAAGAATGAAGCGAATTTTACCTTTTGGTTTGCAGTAAGAATTCTTCAATATGATTGGCTGCTCAGCCTGTTTGATAACATCAAGGCTGCTGGGCTTAGCAACAAAACCAAATTAACATTGGGAAAAGTGAGATCCACACCTAAGAGGTCACTACACCTTTGAGGGCAGTTTTCTTAGAGTTCAATGGCCTGGGTTGCCACTTTGCCGCCAAATGTAAAATCCAGGGCATCACAGAATTAAATTTAGAAAGTTTGGATGACAGCTCTAGCACAAAGGATCACAGGTTCATGGGAAACAAACCAACCAGTGTTACGTAAATCACAAACAGCATTGGTGCAATAAAGCAGTCACAAAAGGCTTATCTTACATGAATCAATACTGAAGATATTTTTATAAATGCTATAAACTACACATTTATTAAAAGTTACAAAATAGGATACCAAGTTACAAAAGCACAAGATCATTTTTTTTTTTAAATATGTAAACTGCCTACCCCTCCCAAACAAGGTGATGACAGATGGGTAGTAATGGAGATAAATTCATTATCCTATTCGATGCTGATTACAAGAGATATGTAGAGTGGGTGGAAAAGTGGGGTTAAAGCCCAAGATCAGCCATGATCATGTTGAACAGCAGAGCCGGCTCAACGGGCCATATGTTCTACTCCTCCAATTTCCTGTGTTCTTGATGAACTGGGTCACATGTTAAGTGACTCCTTTGCCAGAGGATTGTAGACTTATGAAATAAATTACTGGCTAGTATGATGGGCAATTTTTTGTTGTACATCTTCCAAGGAGAGCTGGATGGGTACCTGAGGTCACATTGTACATAAAGGTAGATACAAAGTAATATGACATGGCTTCTGATAGGTAAGGAGTGGCTGGTGCACAATATATTGAGAGTCTGAGGAACAGACTAGATGGACCATTTGGTCTTTTCTTGTCTGATATTTTTATGCTCATCTGTTCATCATTCAGTAAAAGCCAGGTATTAAAAAAAGGTAGGAAAATAACAGGAATAAACAATGACTAAACTTCTAACTGAGTTAACGTTATGGTAATACAGGAGATTTTGATGAAGGTCATAATAAGATCAGAGGTAGAATCAGGAGAAGGCATCGAGTATAACTAAATCTACAATGAGGTAAATTATCTCTGTAACAATTAGGTCATTAGATGCAAAATATTGGTTTAAATTACCTGTCATTTTCCTGTTCCCTATTATCAATTCTCCAGTTGCATCCTCCAAGGATCCCACGCTCACTTTAGCCACTCTCTCTTTTTATATACCTGTAGAAGTTCTTGCCATTTGTTTTTATATTTTTTGCCAATTTACTTTCAGAATCAATTTTCTCCCTCTTTATTAGCTTTTTAATCCTCCGCTGCTGGTTCCTAAAAAATTCCCAATCCTCTGGCCTACCACTAGTTTTCGTTGCTTTGTATGCCTTAGTTTTTGATTCGATACTCTCCTTGACCGCCTTTGTTAACCACGGTTGGCTCATCCTTCTCACCAAGTCCTTCTTTTAGACTGGGGTATATTTTTGCCAGGCATAATTAAATATCTGCTTAAATGTCTGCCACTGTTCATCCACTGACCTTCTCCTTAGTCTATTTTCCCAGTAAGCTTTAGACAACTCTTTCTTCAAATCTCTGTAGTTGCCCTAATTTGAGTTGAGGACACTGGTTTGAGACCTAAGTTGCTCGCCCTCAAACTGAATTTGAAATTTTACCATGTTATGATCGCTACCCCCTAGAGGATCCTTAACCACGATATCTCTTATTAATCATACCTCATTACACATTACTAGATCTAAAATAATTTCTGGGATCTAAAATAGCCTGTTCCCGGGTATTTTCTGCAACGTATTGCACTAGGAAAGAATCCCTGATGCACTCTACAAATCTGTCTTCCATGTTACCCCTGCCAATCTGATTTGTTCAGTCAATATGCAGATTAAAATCACCCATGAAATTGTAGCGCCCTTCTTACACACCTCCATTATTTCCCAATTTACACTTTGCCCTACAGTGAGGCAACTCTTTGGGGGCCTATAGACAACTCCCATCTGTGACTTCTTCCTCTTGTTATTCCTTATTTCCACCCAAACTGATTCCACATCACGGTCTATTACACCAATAGCACCACTCACTGCCACATTGATACCTTCCTTTATTAATCAAGCTACCCCATCTCCTTTTTGTCTATTTTTCCGGAATGTTGAATACTCTTGACGGGAGCATCCTCTCAACATCTAAGCTGGCAAGCCCCCTCAGAATCTTACATGTTTCAGTAAGATTACCTCCCATTCTTCTAAACTCCAATGAGTATAGTCCCAATATGCTCAACCTTTCCTCATAAGGCAACCTCTTCATCCCAGGAGTCAGCCTTGTGAACCTTCTCTATACTGCTTCCAATGAAGTATATCCCTCTATTAAGCAAACCAAAACTGTACGCAGTACTCTAGTTGTGGTCTCACCAATGCCCTGTGCAGCTGTACCTAGACTGCCCCACTTTTACACTCCATCCCCTTTGCAATAAAAGTCAACATTCCATTTTCCTTCCTAATTACTTGCTGTACTTTACTCAATCAACAAATGGCCCTGCTGCCTTTAAAGCACAAGATATTAAAAATAATTTAAAAAGCAGCTACTTACAATGCCAGCCGGCTCAAGACATATTGGATATGTTCACATTCTGGAGCGAGAAGCGGTCTTGCTTTGGTAAAACAGCAAATAGCACTTTTAAGCACTTGAACTAGTGGCAACGGCACCTGCCATCTCCCAGCGTGCCATTCAGTTACCTGTTTGAAGGAAAGAAGGCAGAAGGTTAACTACTGGTGCAGGATCCAAAACCATCACTGAAGTTTCAATACTTCAGCTGTCATTTAGCCAATCAAAACTTCCCTAGCCTTTTTGCATCAATAGCTAAAAGTTTAATAATGCTGCATTGTACATAAATTTTCATTTGACAGTCCTAAACTAATACCAATAAGTTCTGCTTAAAATACAGGGAAAGGGGATTGTTTGATAGTTTTGGAGAATTATACTAGAAAATCTAGGAAGAATATAAAGTAAGGGTCGCTTCATGAGAATACCATAGGGTATTTGGCAATCTATGGTTCAGTGCTGTAGATCTACAAGAATGTGACAAAGTGGAGGAAGAAATTATTTGTTTTGGATTGTGACCACATTTTGAAAAAAATGCCTTTCAAGGGCTTTCCAGTAACAGGATTGGGCTACTCCTAAAAAATCATTGACAGTTTTAGGCCACCACAAATTTGGACTTTAGATTCCATTAAATCGATTTCAATGAATCTGGCAATTCATGGACTGGCACTTTAAAACAGCCATGAAACTTGCTGGATTATCATAAAAACTAGTTTAATAATGTCCTTCAGAGAAGGGAACCTGTGACCACCACCTGATACGGCCTACAGGTGACTCCAGTCCCAGACTACGTGATATACTCTTAATAGCTTCAGGGTGACTAGGGATGGGTAATAAAATACTTGGTGTCACCGGCATTACTAAAAAATTAGCAGCTTGTTGCGAGAACACAATGACTGTAGTAATGTCATGAAACCGTCAGCATTCACCGCCATTACACCTCTGAAACTAACAGCAGCGTTGGGAGTTCACACATTTGCAGAATAATGTAGAAATCCAGAAGTCTCTGTCAGTGATTCTACCCTGCTGCTGCAGAGGGAGCACTGTTGAGACACCCCAGACCACAATCAATAGAAAATGAACTGAATTGTTGAGAACTTGCACTCTTACACTGTTAATATCACTAAAAGTACCCTCGGTAAAGCAAGTGCAACTTGGTGTACTAAATTTATAAGTACTGCTAGCCCCAGGAAGCTAATTTTATAGTTGTGAAATGTCAAATCTCTCCGTTATGATATAAAAATTTCACATTTTTGAAAAAAACATTTATCTATATTTTAGCTTCCTTTTGAATCCAATTGTAATCTCTGTTATTCTGCTATCTGAAAATTTAAAAGCAAAAGATAAAGTGCTTTTAACTTGCTTGTTTGCTGTGTGAATACTTCATGCGATTGCTTGCTGAAATCGCCACTGCTGCATCCCAAGACATCCCCTTGACTTGGCATCAGATTTAAACAGCCACCAGGAAAGGAGAAAACCACAGCACAGAGATCACTAGATCTTTGCTGGCAGATTTTTTTGCGATCTCAGCAAAAATTGCTTCACCGCTGACCGCAAGCTCCAGGCCAATAATTGGTTAATGTTCCCCTGAATGTTTTCATGTCAAAACAGTCCTCACAGCCAGATGACATTTTGCTATGTTGCTTCAGCTGTTTGAACTACAGTAAAGTTTATGAATACCTAACTCAATGTCAGCTACTAAGTCAAGGCCACATAGAATCTTGAAGATACGTTATTTGAGTAGGAAGATCATGTTCTGTTTATGTGAGCTTGATTGTGCTAACGCTTTTCACTTGTCATATATCGTGCAAAGTATAACAAATATAACAAAAGATTAAAAGGGAAAAAGCACAAAATTAATTAACTGATTTTTTCCAACTCAGTAGAGCGTAAACAAAGCTAGGGTTTGTAAATGAAAACAGGTCCAAAACAATTGTTGGAAACATGCTGCTGACATTAGACTTTGTAATATGTTGCATGGCAGGAATCGCATGCCAACATGATTCTTCTAAAAGCACTAACTTTTGTAATTTAGTGTAGTGTACCTTCTAATATGTTATTTGTAAGAAATCATTTACAATGTTAAATGACTGGAATGGGAATTCCACCCCCCACCCTGCAACCCTCCTCCCAACTCAACAATTCCACTTTTCCTCCCATATTGGATAGAGTGACAGACATGTTAATCAAACATGGAATTGAACCAAAATCCCTCAGATTGGTGAAGATTCTATACACCTACAGCCTACTCAATCTACCCATTATTTATGTAAATTCTGCAGGATAACAGCTTATTTTTTTTTAAAAAATGATGAATTTATCATCAAGTGAGCAAAGAGCATTTTAAGGAACTTTAACTAAAGAATAATGATACAAGATCTATACGCAAGAATAATTCTTTAAAATATACAAATTTATTTTAAAATTCCATCACCTTTTATTTCGACTCAAGATAATCATGCATATGTAAAACTAGCGACTGGCTTTCTAAATATATATCAGCTGGAGTTGGCTTGGCATTTTATGATATATCTTCCCTCATCAATTTTGCAGCCCACTTTGCTGACTTCTACACAATATTCTTCACAAGGAAATCAACAAATCAACAGCTCGTAACAGAATGATCATGCCTAAATGTGAATTTGACTGCATGTTAATCTCATTTTGTTAATCAAACTATTATAACATAAAAGTCAAAAATAGGTGAGATTTGTAATGTACATTACTGCACAGACTATCCTATTAAATGTATAGATTGCATTATGTATTGATTGGCCAAAAAACTGAACCCTGTTCAAGGCAGGCAAACTGTAAAGAAGCTGACAATCCTAGAATGCTAGGAATTTAAAAACAGAATCCATTTGAAACGCACAAGCAGCATCTGAAAGTGGAACATCTAACATTTCAAATGTAACCTGAAAGTTTTGACATAACATATTGTAGTTTTTCAAAGGCTAATTTTTTCTCCCAGATGCTAACCAAGCTGCTGTACATTTGTAATTTTTAATGACAAGCAAAACTATGCTTGAACATACAGTTTCAAAGTAGATAATTTAAGAATATAAGAAATAGGAGGAAGGGTAGACCATACAGGCTATCAGGTCTGCTCTGCCATTCAATACGATCATGGATAATCTTGGGCTTCAACTCCACTTTCGCACCCACTCCCTTATTTACATCCCTTAATTCCCTGAGACACTGAAATCTGTCCATCCCAGCCTTAAATGTATTCAACAATGGAGCGCCCACAACCCTCTGGGGTACAGAGTTCCAAAGATTCACAATCCTTTTGTGTGAAGAAATTTCTCCTCGTCTCAGTCCTAAATGATCAGCCTCTTACCCTGAGACTATGCCCCTGTGTTTGAGATTCCCCAACCAGCAGAAACAATCTCTCAGCATCCACCCTATCCAGCCCCTTCAGAATATTGTAGGTGTAAATGAGATTGTCTCTCATTCTCAACTCCAGAAATATAAGGCCAATTTACTCAGCCTCTCATCATAGGACAGCACCCTCATCCCAGGGACCAATTTAATGAATCTTTGCTGCAATCCAATGCAAATATCCTTTCTCAAATATGGAGACCAAAACTGCATACAGTATTCCAGATGCTGTCTCGCCAAAGCCTTGTACAACTGTAGCAAAGACTTCTTTATTCCTGTACTCCAATCCCCTTGCAATAAAGGCCAACATGCCATTTGCCTTCCTAATTGCTTGCTGCACCTGCATGGTAACTTTCTGTGTTCCTTGTACCAGGACACCCAAGGCTCTTTGAACATCAACACTTACAAGTTTTTAAAAAATATTCTTTTTTATTCTTACAACCAAAGTGAATAACTTCACATTTCCTCATATTATACTCTGTCTGCCATCTTGTGAAGGTGGGAACAGGATAGGCCATTCAGCCCTCAAGCCTGTTCCATCTATCTGTTAGCTCATGGCTGATCTCTACTTGAACTTCATTTACCCGTCTTTCATCAATTTCCCTCAAACACTCTTACCTAATAAAAAAAACAATTGATCACAGTTGTGAAAATTTCAATTGAGTCAGCACCCACATTTGAAGGGTTTCAGATTTCCAGCACTATGTGTGAGATAAAGGGTTTCTTTATTTCTCATCCAAATAACCTCTAATTTTAAACTGTGCCCTTCTATCCTGGATTCTACCAGACAAAATAGTTTCTCAATGTGCACCCTACCAAAATTCTCTCTCATTTTAAACAACAAATAGGGATCATCCCTCAATCTTCTAAACTCAACAGATGTCTATACATATTAATGCAATCTGCCCTCAATTTAATCCTTGTAAGTATCAGCATCAAGGGCAATATAGTCTTCCTGAGCTGCAGTGCCCAAAGATGAATGCAATACTCCAGATACTGCTGTAGAGCATGACCAAGGTTCTGTAAAGCTGTGGCATGAATTTTGTACCCAACCCCCTAGGAATAAAGGCTAACATACCATCAACCTTTTTGATTACTTCTGGTGCCTGTGGACTAGGTTTTAAATGTTGCGTACCTTTTCTCCATCATAATCCTTAATCTCTCACCAATAAGAAAATATTCCAACTTATTCCTTAGATCCATAGTGAATGACTCACTTCTTCACAGACTGAACTCAGTCTGCCATAGCTCGGCCCACTTATTTAATCCATGTCCCTTTGTAACCTCCAGCTCCAACCTATACAACTTAATGCACTTCCTAATTTGAGTATACAACTCTCCATTCCTTCATTCAAGTCATTGTTTTATAGGACAAGCTGTGGCCCCAGTACAGATCTCCAAGGAACCACTTGTCACATGCGCTAATCAAGGTACATTAGCTTTATCTCTCACTGTCTGTCCTCTCCACTAAACAGTGACACTCAAGTTTACCTCCAATCTATATACAATCTTCTTGCTAATAATACGGAACTTTATAAATGCCTCCCACTGTAGATATCAAGAGACACTCTTCCTACCCACCACAATGACTTGCACAGACAATTTAAGTAGGTTAGTCAGACATAACCTACCTGTCAAAAATTCATAACTCTTATCAGCTCATATTTGTTCAGTACAAGACACAAAAAGTGTCCCAAGGATAGTATAAAATCAAGGTGCAAAAAAGGAACTTGAAACAATCACTATCACTAGAGAAAAAGTACTAAGAAAACTAATAGGACTATTGGCTGACAAGTACCCTGGACCTGATGGTCCATTAAAAGAAGTAGAGATAGTGGATGCATTGGTTGTAATCTTCCAAAATTCCTTAGATTCTGGAAAGGTCCAAGTAGATTGGAAAACCGCAAACGTAACATCTCTGTTCAAGAAAGGAGGGAGACAGAAAGCAGGAAATTATAGGCCAGTTGGTCCAAAATCTGTCATTGGAAAAATGTTAGAATCCATTATTAAGGAGGTAGTATGTAGCTGGACATTGAAAAAATCATGATATAATCAGACAATCAACACATTTTGTCAAAAGAAAATCATGTTTGACAAATTTATTAGAGTTCTTTGGGAATGTAACAAGCAGAGTGGATAAAGAGGTATCAGAAGACATAGTGTATTTAGATTTCCAAAAGGCATTAAATAAGGCATCACATAAAAGCTTACTGCACAGCATGGATAAGAGGATTGACTAACTAACAGGAAGCAGAGTTGGGATAAATGGGTCATTTTTAGGTTGGCAGACTAACTAGTGAGTGCCACAGGGGTCAGTGCTGGGGCATTAAATATTTGCAATCTATACTATTGACTTGAATAATGGGACCAACTATACTGTAGCCAAATTTGATGATACAAAAATAGATAGAAAAGCAGTTTGTGAGGAGGATACATAAAGTCTAAAAAGGGATAATAGATAGGTTAAGTGAGTGGACAAAAATTGTCAGAAGGACTGTAATGTAAGGTTGCCCACTTTGACAGGAAGAATAGAAAAGCAGAATAATACTTAAAATGGAGAGAGACTTGAAAATGCTGCAAAACAGAGCAATCTGGACATCCCTGTAACTCTTTCGAGTACAAACCCATTTCCATCTGTTTCAGATGAAGTTACATTGTTTCATAGTTTGTCATTGTGAGATTTGAACTCTTGATCTTGGGGTTACAAACCCAGTACCATAACCACTTGGCTATTTAGGCCAAGCTCCTGGACATCCTTGTACATGAATCTCAAAGTTAGTGTACAGGTACGGCAACTAATTAGGAAGGCAAATGGAATGTTGGCCTTTATTAAAAGGGGCTGGAATGCAAAAGTAGGAATGTCTTGCTACAACTGTACAGGGCATCGGTGAGGCTGCATCTTGAGTACTGTGTACAGTTTTGGCCTCCTTAATTTAACGGGGAATATGCTTGCATTGGAAGTAGTTGAGAGAGAAAGTTCACTAGGCTGATTCCTGGAATGAAGGGGTTGTTGTACGAGGAAAGGTTGAGCCTATACTCATGGGAAGTTTAAAAGAATGAGAGGTGATCTTATTGAAACATACAAGATTCTGAAGGGGCTTGACAGGGCAGAGGCTGAGAGGATGTTTCCCCATGTGGGGGAATCTAGAACTTGACGTACAGTTTAAAAATCGGGTTCTCCCATTTAAAGCAGAGAATTTATCTCAGAGGGTTGTTGGCCTCTGGGTTTATCTTCCACATACAGCAGCGGAGGCTGGGTTGTCAAATATATTCAAGGCCGAGTTAGATAGATTTTTAATCTACAAGGGAGTCAAAGATTTGTGGGAGCAGACAGGAAAGTGGAGTTAACAATAGTATCAGCCATGATTCTACTGAATGGCGGAACAGGCTCATTGAGCGAATGGCCTACTCCTGCTCCTATTTCTTATGCTCACACAGCTCAATTACTCAGTTGATGATGACAAGATTCCACAGCCGCCATTAAACTAACAGGTCTGTAGTTGCCCGCTTTCTCCTTCTTTATCTTCATAAATAATGGAATGGTATTTGCAATTTAAAAAGAACATATCTTCAATCTAGGGAACTTTGGAAAATTACGACCAACGTGATTTCAATTCCTTCCTTCATTGTTTTCAAAACCCTGCAGTGGAAACTATTGGGTCATGGAGATTCATTTATTTTAAGTCACAATATTATAATTAGTTTCTTCAAAAGAAAACCTACATTAAGTCCAATAATTTGCTCTACTTTACTTATTTTTAGCTTCCCTTCTAGCTCTTGTGTTTTGTTCTTTACCGCTACTGTACAAATGGACACAAATTATTAATTTAACAGGTCTGCCATTTCCTTAACGTCCATCATAGCCTCATTTAAATCTGTCTTTAAGAGGCTGGCATTACCCCACACTCTATATAGTTTGAAAAAGCCTCACTGTGCATTTTCTTTCCACATTCCTTTCTGCATCCCTTATTTGCATACTTTTTCTTGCTTTTCTGGCTCTCCCCGTTGGCTGGATTTCTAATTATTCTTGCATCATACACACTGGACAGAACCAGATTCTGTAGTTCAACCTTCCCTGCCATCATTAGGCTACCCCCTATCCGGCTGACAGACGGTTGCACACCCAACTTCCTGTACCTTATGTGACAGTGTTCTGGAGTAAACAGGTATTTCTCCCCCTCCTTTATGTGTTCAAGTGTTTTTAACTTGCACACTAGCTCAACAACTCCGAGCCCAAATGACTCAAGATATAGATATTTCCTATAGGTGTGTTCATTCATGACAGTTTAACTGTCCATAAATTTCCACCTTTGTGCTGTCAATGTTTGTATTATCTAGTCTACACTTATTGCACCGTAACTAGATTTAATTTGATTTACGTTTGTTTGTTTCATTGCTCATCCTAAAGGGTTTATTTATTTAATTTTGATTACTTAAAGCAGCTAGCCAGGTTTTTGCCTTTGCTTCCAATAATTTTTATCTATTTGAAGTTTAGCTCTTACTTCTTTTCTGTTTCATATCTTTCTTAATTCAAATATTCTTCAGTGAAAAGACAGACTTGGAGCTTTCAGGAGCAAATTATATTAGATATGCATAATTGAACTTAAGATCACAAAACAATTATTATAAGTTAGCACTGAACCATTGAAAGGCAAGTACCCGCAAAAAAGCAGCAGGGGAAAATAGTCTTGTTTAGGGCATGTGTATAATAAAGCGAATATTTACTATAGTTTTCAGACAGGCGCTAGAGATGTTGATGCGTGCAATACCCGTAGCCTCTGGACCATCTCACACCCTTGAGCAATTCTGTAGGTCTTGGATCAATAGTTCAGTGACACAGCTCTCTACCACAATCAACAGATCAAGCTGTTTAAAAGAAATAAGGCCTAATTCCAGCACTGCACAACTAGCTGCATCATTTAATCCTGTCAGAAGGCATCTGAGCATCAATCAAAAGCCACCTGTAACTTAAGTTACCCGTTCACAAAAATAAATTTGCACAACAAGCTATGGCAATTCCTAATATTCAAGTTGACAGTAACAATGGTTTTGCCATTGTGAAACTCAAATTTTAGGAGGTTTAGTTAAGACAAACTCACATTTGATATCTTCATACAATAACAGGAAAATTAAGCTAAAGAATAAATAAGTTAAAACAACAACCTGCATTATATACAGTGCCTTCACCATATTAAAACAACCCAAGGTACTTCACAGAAGCATTATAAAGCAAAATTTGACACAAAGCAACTTAAGGCGATGTTTGGTCAGAGGTACATTTTAAGGGGCATTTTAAAAGGAGGAAAAAGAGGCAGAGATGTAAAGAGAGGGAATTCCTGAGTTCAACTTAAGGCACCGACGCCAATGGTGGAGCAATTAAAAGCAGGGATGCTCAAGAGGACAGAATTGGAGGAGTGCCAACATCTTGGAGAGCAGTAGGGCTGGAGGAGATTACAGAAATAGGGAAAGGTGAGGTCATGGAGGAATCTGAAAACAAGGACGAGAATTTTAAAATCAAATTGTTTAGCCAAGAGCCAATGTAAGTACAGAGCACAGGAGTGATTGGTAAACAGGACTTGATGCGAGCTAGGCCAAGGACAACAGAGTTTTGGATGATCTCAAGTTTGCTGTGATAGAACATGGGAGGCTGCCAGGAGTGCAATGAAATAGTCAAGTCTAAAGGTAACAAATGAATGAGTGTTTCAGCAGCAGTTGAGCTGAGGCAGGGGCAAGGTATGGAGGTGGAAATAGACAATCTTGGTAATGGCACAGATATATCTCGGCATCAAATATGAAACCAAGGTTGTGAATACTCTGGTTCAGCCTCATACAGTTGCCAGAGAGGGAAATGGAGTCAGTTGGTGGCTAGGAAACATACATAGTTTGTAGCAGAACCAAAGACAATGACTTTGATCTTCCCAATATTTAACTAGGGGAAATGTCCACTTATCCAGTATTGGATGTCAGACAAGCAATTGTTTAATTTAGAGACAGTGGAGAGAGGTGATGGTGAGGTGGAGCTGGATATCATTAGCGTACATGTGAAAACTGGCAGCAAACAGGCGCTGCGAATTTGAGCAACAAGATTCAACCATTATGCAAATTGCTCAGTAAGAGAGATATGGCTTAACTACTGCCTGGCTTTACTTATTCCCTATACTTATATGTATATAAGTAACAGGTATAAAAAATTCTTGCACTCAACTACAGGTCAATAAATATTATAAACTTTATAAAGTACTAACACCTTTTGTCAATATAAAAGAGATAAGTGCAGCAACTCAACAACTGGGAAAACGTGAAGTTGTTCACTTTGGCAGGGAGAACAGAAAAGCAGGGTACTACTTAATTGGAGAACGACTGCATAATTCTGCGGTGCATAGGGATCTAGGTGTTCTGGTACATGAGTCACAAAAAGCTAGTATGCAGGTACAGCAAGTAATTAAGAAGGCTAATGGAATGCTATCCGTTATTACGAGAGGGATTGAACATAAAAGTAAGGATGTTATGCTTCAGTTAGGCAGGGCATTGGTGAGACCACAGCTCGAATACTGTGTGCAGTTTTGGTCTGCTTATTTAAGGAAGGATGTAAATGCACTGGAGGTGGTTGAAAGGAGGTTTACTAGATTGATACCTGGGATACGTGGGCTGTCTTATAAGGTTGGACAGACTGGGCTTGTTCCCACTGGAGTTTAGAAAAGTGAAGGGTGGTTTTATTGAAGTATACAGGGTGCTGAACGGCCTTGACAAGGTGGACGTCGAAAGGATGTTTCCTCTTGTGGGTGAGTGCAGAACAACGGGGCACTGAATTAAAATTAGAGGTTGCCCTTTCAGGACTGAGATAATGAGAGTTTTTTTTCTCTCAGAGGGTTGTGCAACTTTGGAGCTGCCTCAGAAGGTGGTGGAGGCGGGGTCATTGAATATTTTTAAGGCAAGGGAATCAAAGGTTATCAAGGTTAGATGATATTGTGGAAATCGAAACACAAGATGATCAGCCATGATCTTACTGAATGGTGGAGCAGACTCGAGTGTCCGAATGGTCTACTCCTGGTCCTATTTCTTATGTTCTTATGTTCTAACTCAAAAATTGCAGTTGCATATTTGACACTACATTTTTCCTTCTGGATCTCAACGTTTATCTTGCAAACTACAGTTTTGCCTTCAAATACCTGAACAGCATCCCCTTTCCTGCATTATCTCCTTATCCCTATTTTTCCCCCAGTTCAGTGCTAATCTGGTATCCACCAAGACATCCCCCTGCATTTGTGCACTATAGAAGTATATTCATTATTGACATAAGCTATTTGGATCTCAGGATTACACCACTTACATAAGGGGTTAAGAAATTGGAGCAAGACTGGGCCATTCGGCGCCTCAAGCCTGTCCCGCCATTCAATAAGATCACGGCTGATCTACCCCAGGCCTCAACTCCTCTTACGTGCCAGCTCCTCACAGCCCTCCCTGATATTTCAAAAATCTATCTACCTCCTCTTTAAATACTTTCAGTGATCTAGCCTCCACAACTCTGGATTTCCAGACATTCACTACCCTCAAGAGAAGAAATTCCTTCGCATCTCTGTTTTAAATAAGTGTCCCCTTATTCTGTAACTATGTTCGAGACTCGATAAGCTCACCCCTCATTCTTCTAAACTCAAATTATAAAGGCCTAACCTGTTTAGCCGTTCTTGATAAGTCAACACCTTCATCCCAAGAATCAGCCTAGTGAATCTCTTTTGAACTGCCTCCAACGCCAGTATATCGTTTCTTAAATACGGGGACCAAAACCGTACACAGTACTCTAGGTGTAGCCTCACCAACACCCTGTACAGTTGTAACAAGGCTTCCCTATTTTTTAACTCCAACCCCCTAGCAATACATGCCAAAATTACATTTGCCTTCTTAATTACTTGCTGCACCTGCATGCTAACTATTTTCTGTTTCATGTACAAGAATGCCCAGATCCCTCTGTGCTGCATTTTTTTGGAATCTCTTTCCATTTAAATAATAATCTGCCATTTGATTCTTCCTACCAAAGTGCATGACCTCACAGTTCCCTACCTTAAACTCCACCTGCCAAGTTTTTGCCCACTCACTCAACCAATCTATATCCCCTTGCAGATTCCTTGTGTCCTCATCACAATATGCCCTCCCACTTATTTTTATATCAACAAATTTCAATGCACTACACTCTGCCACCTCCTCCAAGTCATTAATATAGATAAATAATTGAGGCCCTAGAACTGATCCTTGTGGCATTCCACTCATTATGTCTTTCCAAACTGAAAAAGACCATTAAACCCGACTCTTTGTCTTGTGTGTGTTAACCAATCCTCAGCCCATGCTATTACATTACCCCCAATACCGTGAGCTCTTATCTTGTGCAATAAGCTTTTATGTAGCACCTTATTGAATGTTTTTTGGAAATTCAAATACACTACATCTACCAGTTCCCCTTTATCAACTCTGCTTGTTACATCCTCAAAGAACTCTAGCAAGTTTATCAAACATGATTTCCCTTTCACAAAAACATGTTGACACTGTTTAATTGCATTAAGCTTTTCTAAATGTCCTGCTATTTCTTCCTTAATAATGGACTTTGGCATTTTCCCAATGACAGATGTTAGGCTGACAGGCCTATAGTTTCCTGCTTTTTGTCTCCCTCCCTTCCTGAACAGGGGCGACACATTAGTGGTTTTCCAATCTGCTGGGGCCCACCCGGGATCCAGTGAGTTCTGGAATATTTTGACCAATGCCTCCACGATCTCTGCAGCCACTTCCTTTAAAGCCCTTGGATGCAGGTCATCAGGTCCTGTCAACTTGTCTGTCTTTAATCCTATTCGTTTCTCAAATACTTTGTCTCTCGTGATAGAGACTGTTACAAGATCTTTCCTCCCATAGGCTCCTTGCTTATTTGATATCTATGGAATGTTTATAGTGTCCCCCATCATGAAGCCCGATGCAAAATATTGGTTTAAATTATCTGCCATTTCCCTGTTCCCAATTCCCCAGTCACATCTTCCAAGGGTCCCACGCTCACTTTAGCCACCCTCTTTCTTTTTATATACCCGTAGAAGCTCTTGCTGTTTGTTTTTATATTTCTTGCCAATTTACTTTCACAATCAATTTTCTCCCTCTTTATTAGTTTTTTAGTCATCCGCTGCTGGTTCCCAAAAAGTTCCCAATCCTCTGGCCTACCACTACTTTTCGCCACTTTGTATGCCTTAGTTTTTGATTGGATACTCTCCTTGACTGCCTTTGTTAACCATGGGTGGTTAATGACCCTTCTCATTGAGTCCTTCTTTTTGACCAGAATAAATTTTTGCTGAGCATTATGAAATTTATGCTTAAATGTCTGCCATTGCTCATCCACTGCTCATTGACCTTCTCCTTAGTCAATTTTCCCAGTACTCTTTAGATAACTCTGTCTTCATACCTCTGTAATTGCCCTTATTTAATTTGAGGACACTGGTTTGAGACCCGAGTTGCTTGCCCTCAAATGAATTTGAGATTTTACCATTTGTGATCACTACCCCCTAGAGGATCTTTAACTACGATATCTCTTATTAATCCCACCTCCTTACACGTTACTAAATCTAAAATAGCCTGTTCCCACGTAGGTTCTGCAATGTAATGTGCTAGGAAAGAATCCCTGATCCACTCTACAAATCCGTCTTCCATGTTGCCCCTGCCAATCCGATTTGTCCAGTCAATATGCAGAATAAAATCACCATATAGCGCCCTTCTTACATGCCTCCACTATTTTCCAATTTATACTTTGTACTACAGTGAGGCAACTATTCGGGGACCCATAAACGACTCCCACCCGTGACTTCTTCCCCTTGCTATTCCTTATTTCCACCCAAATTGATTCCACATCACGATCTATTGCTATATCACTACTGACCATCACACTGGTACCTTCCTTTATTAACAAGCTATCCCACCTCCTTTTCATTTTTGCCCATTTTTCCAGAATGTCGAATACCCTTGAATATTAAGTTCCCAGTCTTAGTCATCCTGCAACCATTTCTCCGTAATAGCTATCAGGTCATTTCATTTATATCTATTTGTGCCCTCAACTCATCTATCCTTTTACAATGCTGTATGCATTCAGATAAAGAGCCTTCAGCTTTGACTTTTTACCATTATTGCTCATTCTGGTTCTGATTTCTACCCCTTCCTATCACTAATATTCACCTCTTCACTACCCTGCAACTCTTCTCTCTCATTTCTTTTTGATTTTTTAAACTTCTCTTCGCTTGAACCCCACCCCCCCTCACACCACTAATTAATTTAAATTCCTATCTACAAGCCTAGTTATACAATTCGCCAGGACACTGGTCCCAGTGTCCTGGCAAATCGTATACTTTAGCTCATCATTTCCAAATATTTATCTACATATACCGATGGGAAGAGGCTCCTGTGGAGCACAAGCACCAGCATGGACCAACAGGCCTAAATGGACAGTAAATATTTTACAACTATGTGCTGTAAAAATTTAGAAGTAAAAATAAGATACTCTTCATATGCTGTCACATAGCTTCAGATTTACATCAGGACATGACAGAATAAATGGTAAAAGTTAAACACAAAAACAGAAAAAAGATTAGTTGTTTTCAAATTGCACATACATATTTGCTGCAAGTTGATCAGTTTGGTCATACAATGAACCCAGTTTCTTCACCCCATCATGCCATCAGAGACATTTGCCAGATTCTAATTAACTGCTGCAACTATAATTATTCACTTGCATTGTACACCCATGTCACGTTTTCGCCAAAAAAAACTTTAGTTGACGCCATAGGGGTTGAACAGCAACGTTGATGCACTATGACAGTTAAACACTGGCCTGCAAAAATGAACGTTTCATTAAACGAGAGAAAACTCACAACCTACAAAACCGAGAGAGGAGCTTCAGGAGACACTTTGAAGCAACATACATACACATACAAATAAAAAGTTTTCCCCAAGAAGAAATCGTACGCCAGCTCCCACAATTTAGCTCCTGGGGTGGAGTGAGGGGGGGTGGGGGAGAATGAGGTGGTGGGGGGGAGGGGAATAGACTGCGAAAGCAACCAGTCGAGGAGGAGCAATCCACAAATTGTGGTGTAACTTTGACTCTGCAATGCAATGGGGGGAGGGTGGGCTGTCAAGAAGCTCTCACTCCCAGACTCTTGGATTCCGCCCCAACAACACACCCTCCCCCTCCCCCAACAACAAAAAAAAAACAGTCGGATCACCACACTCACTCGACAAAACTTCAGGCAATACTCGTTGGACGCGGTGACTTGACCCAGGGACATCCGCAGCTCGCTCTCTATCCATTCCAGTTCTTTCCTCAGACTCCCTACATCAAACTCCTCTTCTTCCGCCATGCTTCTAACCCCTACCTGCGCGTACCAGCGTGCTGACGCGCTTGCGTCATCGCGCTCACCCTTCCCCCCAACCCTCGCGCACGCAGGCGCACCACCACCACCCTCCCCCCCCCCCCCACACAAACACACACCACGACCCCGCGCACGAAGGAGCACGCCCCACCAACCCGCGCACGCAGGAGCACGCCCCGCCAACCCGCGCACGCAGGAGCACGCCCCGCCAACGCGCGCACGCAGGCTCACTCCCCCCGCCATCCCGCCCGCGAAGGCGCACGCAGGCGCACACCCCGCCACGAACCAGCGCACGCAGGCGCACTCTCCACCACCAATCAGCGCACGCAGGCTCGCTCCCCTTGCCCTGCGTCCTCTTTGGATCCCATTGTGTGACGGAAGCGAACACGTCCCTGTCCCGGTCTCGGGCGGGGCGAGAGTCGTTGATTGATAACTCCCATCAACCAATCACAAGACACCGCCAAAAAAGGAACCGAGGACTAAGGCTCCTATTTCTGGCCAGGTTGCACTGTGGGCTTTGTAATCATGTTTGCAGAATTAGCATGCTAGAGCCCCAAAGTGCTGAATTATATCAATTTGTAACTTAAAAATAAAAAAATCCTCAAATTCATTAATTTGGTATTGGAGAAGAATTAAAGTGCAATTTTATTTTTTAACAAAAACAAAAATACCTGGAAAAACTCAGCAGGTCTGACAGCATCTGCGGAGAGGAATATAGTTAACGTTTCGAGTCTGAATGACTCTTCATCAGAACTAAAGAAATATAGAAATGTGGTGAAATATAAGCTGGTTGAGGGGGGTGGGACAGGTAGAGCTGGACAGAGGGCCAGTGATCGGTGGAGGCAAGGAAGAGATTGCCAAAGATGTCATAGACAAAAGGACAAAGGGGTGTTGATGGTGGTGATATTATCAAAGGAATTTGCTAATGGTGACGTTAAGGGAAGAAGGGCAAGTGGCAGATGGCCCTAGGAGAGGTGGAAGGGATTGAAATGGGCTAAAAGGTGGAGATAAAATGATAGATCGAAATAATTTTAAAAATAGGTGGGAAAAGAAAAATATATTTAAAAATATAAAATATTGGGAAAAGGGGGATCAGAAAAAGGGTGGAGATGGAGGAGAGAGTTCATGATCTGAAGTTGTTAAACTCAGTATTAAGTCTGGAAGGCTGTAGAGTGCCTAGTCGGAAGATGAGGTGCTGTTCCTCCAGTTTGCGTTGAGCTTCACTGGAACAATGCAGCAGGCCAAGGACAGGCATGTGGGCTTGACAGCAGGGTGAAGTGTTGAAATGGCAAGCGACAGGGAGATCTGGGTCATGCTTGCGGACAGACCGAAGGTGTTCCGCAAAGTGGTCACCCAGTCTGCGTTCGGTCTCTCTAATGTAGAGGAGACCGCATTGGGAGCAGTGAATACAGTAGACTAATTTGAGGGAAGTGCAAGTGAAATGCTGCTTAACTTGAAAGGAGTGTTTGGGCCCTTGGAAGGTGAGGCGGGGGGAAGTAAAGGGGCAGTTGTAACACCTTCTGTGGTTGCATGGGAAGGTGCCGTGGGAGGGGGTTGAGATGTAGGGGTGGATGGAGGAGTGGACCAGGGTGTCCCGGAGGTAGCGATCCCTGCGGAATGCTGCCGGAGGGTGAAGGGAGGATGTGTTTGGTGGTGGCATTATGCTGGAGTTGGCAGAAATGGCAGAGTATGATCCTTTGAATGTGGAGGCTGGTGGGGTGATAAGTGAGGACAAGGGGGACCTTATCATGGTTCTGGGAGGGAGAGGAAGGTGTGAGGGCGGATGCGCGGGAGATAGGCCGGACACGGTTGAGGGTCCTGTCAACCACCGTGGGTGGAAAATCTCAGTTAAGGAAGAAGGAAGACATGTCAGAGGAACTGTTTTGGAAAGTGGCATCATCAGAACAGATGCGATGGAGGCGAAGGAACTGAGAGAATGGGATGGTGTGCTTACAGGAAGTGGGATGTGAGGAGCTGTAGTCGAGATAACTGTGGGAGTCGGTAGGCTTGTAATGAATATTGCTGGACAGTCTATTACCAGAAATTGAAACAGAGAGATCAAGGAAAGGGAGGGAAGAGTCAGTGATGGACCATATGAAAATGATGGAGGGGTGGAAATTGGAAGCAAAACTAATAAATCTTTCCAGGGCCAGACAAAAGCATGAAGCGGTGTCGAAGCAGTCATCGATGTACCGGAGAAAGAGTTGTGGAAGGGGGCCTGAGTAGGACTGGAACAAGGAATGTTCCATATACCCCATAAAGGGACAGGCAAAACTGTGTCCCATACGGGTACCCATAGCCACACCTTTTATTTGGAGGAAGTGAGATGAGTTTAAGGAGAAATTGTTCAGTGAGAGAACAAGTTCAGCCAGATGGAGGAGAGTAGTGATGGATGGGGATTGTTGGGGCCTCTGTTCAAGGAAGAAGTGGAGAGCCCTCAGACCATCCCGGTGGGGGATGGAGGTGTAGAGGGAATGGACATACATGGTGAAGAGGAGGTGGTTGGGGCCAGGGAACTGGAAATTGTTGATATGATGTAGGGCATCAGAGGAGTCACGGATGTAGGTGGGAAGAGACTTGATAAGGGGAGAGAGAATGGAGTCAAGATAGCAAGAAATGAGTTCCGTGAAGCAGGAACAGGCTGACACGATCGGTCTGCCGGGACAGTCCTGTTTGTGGATTTTGGGTGGGAGGTAGAAGCGGACCATCCGAGTTTGGGAGACTATCAGGTTGGAAGCTGTGGATGGAAGATCTCCAGATGAGATGAGGTCAGTGACAGGCCTGGAAACAATGGCTTGATGTTCAGTCATGGTCCAGGGGGAGGTACGAGGAAGCATCTGCGAATTGACGCTCAGCCTCTGCGAGGTAGAGGTCAGTGCGCCAGACAACAACAGCACCACCCTCGTCAGCAGGTTTGATGACAATGTCAGGGTTGGACCTGAAAGAACGGAGTGCAGCAAGTTCAGAAAGAGACAGGTTAGAGTGGGTGAGAGGCGCAGAGATGGTAATGGTTGGGGGTATGGAAGGTGCGGTCTAAGGAGCCTTGGTGAATTCCTGCAGTGCATCTTGTAGATGGTACACACTGCTGCTACTGTGTTTCAGTGGTGGAGGGAGTGAATGTTTGTTGATGTGGTGCCAATCAAGTGTGTTGCTTTGTCCTAGACGGTGTCCGGTTTCTTCAGTGCTGTTGGAGCTGCACTCAGCCAGGCAAGTGGGGAGTATTCCATCACACTTTTGACTTGTGCCTTGTAGATGGTGGACAGGCTTTTGGGAGTCAGGAAGTGGGTTACTCGTCGCACAATTCCTAGCCTCTGACCTGCCCTTGTAGCCCCTGTATTTATATGGCTAGTCCAGTTCAGTTTCTGGTCAATGGTAACCCCCAGGATGTTGATAGTGGGGGATTCAGTGATGGAAATGCCATTGAACATCAAGGGGCGATGATTGGATTCTCTCTTGTTGGAGATGGTCATTACCTGACATTTGTGTCGCGCGAATGTTACTTGCCACTTGTCAGCCCAAGCCTGGATATTGTCCAGGTCTTGCTGCATTTGGACATGAACTGCTTCAGTATCTGAACATTGTGCAATCAATAGCGAACATCCCCACTTCTGATCCAATGATGGAAGGAAGATCATTGATGAGGCAGCTGAAGATGGTTGGGCCTAGGACACTACCCTGAGGAACTCCTGCAGTGATGTCCTAGAACTGAGATGACTGACCTCCAACAACCAAAGCTATCTTCCTTTGTGCTAGGTATGACTCCAACCAGCTAAGAGTTTCCCCCCTGATTCCCATTGACTCCAGCTTTGCTAGGGCTCCTTGATGCCACACTCGGTCAAATGTTACCTTGATGTCAGAGACAGTCACTCTCACCTCACCTCGGGAGTTCAGCTCTTTTGTCCATGTTTGAACCATGGCTGTAATGATGTCAGGAGCTGAGTGGCCCTGGCAGAACCCAAACTGGGCTTCAGTGAGCAGGTTATTGCTAAGCAAGTGCCGCCTGATAGCACTGTTGATGACCCCTTCCATTACTTTACTGGTGATCAAGAGTAGACTGATGGGGCGGTAATTGTTCGGGTTGGATTTGTCCTGTGTTTTGTGAACAGGAGCCTCCTCCTCCAGTGAGTTGTTTAATTGTCCACCACCATTTACAATTGGATGTGGCAGGATGGCAGAGCTTAGATCTGATCCATTGGTTGTGGAATCACTTGGCTCTATCACGTACTCCTTGTGCTGTTTGGCACGCAAGTAGTCCTGTGTTATAGCTTCACCAGGTTGAGACCTAATTTTTAGGTATGCCTGGTGCTGCTCCTGGCATGCCCTCCTGCACTCTCCATTGAACCAGGATTGATCCCCGGCTTGATGGCAGTGGTAGAATGGGGCATATGCCAGGCCATGAGGTTACAGATTGTGTTCGAGTACAATTCTGCTGCTGCTAGTGGCCCACAGCATCTTATAGTTGCCCAGTCTTGAGTTGCTAGATCTTTTCGAAATCTATCCTATTTAGCACGGTGTTAGTGCCACACAACACGATGAAGGGTATCCTTAACGTGAAGACGGGACTTCATCCCCACAACAACTGTATGGTGGTCACTTGTACCGATACTGTCATGGGCAGATGCATCTGCAGCAGGCAGGTTGGCAAGGCTGAGGTCAAGTATGTTTTTCCCTCTTGTTGGTTTCCTCACCACCTGCTGCAGACCCAGCTTAGCAGCTATGTCATTTAGGACTCGGCCAGCTTGGTCAGTTGTGGTGCTACCGAACCACTCTTGGTGATGGATATTAAAGTCCCCCACCCAGAGTACATTCTGCACCCTTGCAGCCCTCAGTGCTTCCTCCAAGTGATGTTCAACATGCAGGAGCACTGATTCACCAGATGAGGGAGGGTGGTACATGGTAATCAGCAGGAGGTTCCCTTGCCCATGTTTGACCTGATGCCATGAGATTTCATGGGGTCCAGAGTCAATGTTGAGGACGCCCAGGGCAACTCCCTCCCACTGTCCTGCCACCTCTACTGGGTCTGTCCTGTCAGTGGGACAGGACATACCCAGGGACGGTGGTGGTGAGCCTGAGACATTATCTGTAAGGTTTATTCCGTGAGGTTGACTATGTCAGGCTGTTGCTTGACTATTCTGTGAGACAGCTCTCCCACTTTTGAGGCTAACCTCCAGATGTTAGTAAGGAGGACTTTGCCTGGTTGAGAGGGCTGCGATTGCCTTTGTTTATCCCGGTGCCTAGGTCGATGCTGGGTGGTCTGTCTGGTTTCATTCCTTTCTCGAGGCTTTGTAGCGTTTTTTTTTAAACAACTGAGTAGCTTGCTCGGGCATTTCAGAGTCAACCACATTGCAGTGAGTCTGGAGTCACATGTAAGCCAGACCAGTAAGGATGACAGATTTCCTTCCCTAAGGGACATTAATGAACCAGATGGATTTTTATGACAATTGACAATGGATTCATGGAGATCATTAGGCTTTTAATTCCAGCTTCTTATTGAATTCAAATTCCACCGTCTACCATGGCGGAATTCAAACCCGGGTCCCCAGAGCATTACCCTGCGCCTCTGGATTACCACTCCAGCGACAATACCACTGTGCCATCGCCTCCCTTTAGGTGATTCCTAATGCCAATCTGTACCCGGAAGGTTCTGATGCATTTGGACAGGATACCACGGATGATTGAGTTTTGAAATGAGTTGCTGGCTCAGAATTTTCTCTCCTTGTGTTTTCTCTCTGCCTCTGATATGTGCTTGCTTTAGAAGGAGGCCACACAGTTTTTTATTTGGTTTGGCCAACGAGCTCCTCCCAGAACTCAAAGTCCATTATCAAAACTGCTAAATGAAGCTTTCAGCTTCATCTTGTAATGTCCTTGTAATGCTTCATCTGATCGCCATGACTACACACCCTGGACTCAAGGTCTCCATAGAAGATTTGTTTTGGTAAGGAAATGTCAGGCATTCTGGCTACATGATCAGCCCAGCTCAGTTGTGACTGTCTCAATATGGTGTGGATGTTTGTCATGCCAACTTGGGTGAGCACCTCAGTATCTGGCATTTTATCTTGCCATCTGATCTTCAGGGGCTTCCGAAGGCAGCTCAAGTGAAAGTGGTTGAGCTTCTTGGCATGGCACTTGTACACAATCCAAATCCTGCATGTGTAGAGCAGAATATTGCACCATGGACTTGCAGAATGGTTGGCAGAATTACTCCTTTTTATTTATAGATTGATGTTTGAGTCCAAGGAAGGCTACACTGGGTTTGGCAACTCTTGTGTGTGCCCCATCGTCAATGTAGACAGCTTGAGAGAGTGTGCTGCCCAGATAAGTGAACTTATCCACTGCTGACAGGTTCTGGGCATGGACTGAAACTTTGAGCTGACAGCTAATGCACCTACAAATATAATAAGAGCATGTTAAGTATTTATGTATGAAGTATATTTTGTATGTTGGTTGCGGATTTCATCTTATCTTGAGTATCTCTGGTCTGACTCATGTAGTTATTTCAAACTACTTTATTCACACTATGTACATGATGAGCAACTAGGTCGGCACATCTCTCTTGAGTACAGAAAATTCCATCTGCTCTACTGAGGGTCTAGCACATGACTGCTGATGTCACTGTTACAACATGATACACATCACTAACTCATTACCATAACCATTAAACCATCATACTATACCTTACCCCAAGTGTAATATCAACTTCTTTAATAACAACGTTAAATTATTTCTTAAACCATTTACATTACATTTACCTTACCACCACCTCCCCACAATGCCCAAAGGTTACAGGTTAAGTCTCTGTGGTGCCTTCACAACTCTCTCAGATCTTGTTGTTGTGACTGTTGACTGGGAGTGGTGGTCATGAACCGATTTGTTGGAATGGTCAGCATTCTGCAAATTGATTGATGTATTCTTTGGACCTTCATTCCAAAGCATATGGTAATCAAATACATGTTCTCATGGGCGCTAATTAGATCAGGGCTTTACTGCTTCTTTTGAAAGTGCCTAAAGGTGTTTCGGCAAGATAGGAACATCGTTGTTCTGTTTGTTGAAGGACTGTGCCTTTAGAATTTCAATCCCGAATCCAGGATTTCTGGGCTGGTATTAAGGAGGCCAGAGTCTTGACTCTGCATTTGGAGTTATACCAGTTCTTCTGTTTTTCATGTGGGCCAGTCTCCATGTTCCTCATTCTTTTATGGTTAGCTCAGTAACGTTTGGTTGCAGGTTCTGTTGCAGCAAAGGAACTTGTGTCTTCAGCCATTAGCCCATGAACAGTTCCACTGGTGAAAAATCATTAGTTAAAGGTATAGCAGGGCTGAATTCCAGTCAGAATTCTTGGTCATTAGCATCTTGATGGTTTTTACAGCTCTTTCAGCCTCTCCGTTCCCCTCTGGGTGGAGAAGAGAACTGGTAGCATTGGTGATCCCACAGTCATCTGTAAATTTTTTGAAGTGTTCATTGATGTATTATGGCCTGTTATCCGAAACAGTTTCATCTGGAAACCCATGCACAGAGAATATGTTCTGTAACGCCCTTATCTCAGCTGTCATAGTGTGAAGTCTGATAGCTTCTAACCACCTTGGGTAAAGTTTGACAGTAATGAGGTATGCTTTTCCACGAAACTTGAAGACGTTGAGTCCCAATTTCTGCCAAATTCTATCCCGGAAGCAGGAAGGTAATGGAAACTCTGTGGGTGGGTGGCTATTAATTTTACAAGTGTGGCAGGATGAGACAAAATCTTGAATAGCCTTTGAAATGCTTGGCTGCCACACAGATTGATGTGCACGTGCTCTACACTTCGCTATTCCCAAGTGACCACCCTGGATTCTATGGAGAATATCCTCCCCCATCGTCCTGGGTATCACCAGGCAGTGGTTGAAGACCAGATGATCATCCACTATTGTTAGATGCTTTCATTATTCATGATATTTTCATAAGAGCTGGTCAGTGGGATTGTATTTTGACCTACATTCTTGACTGAGTTTCCTGACTTGGGCACATTCACATCCTCCTTCTGTATTTTTTGAACTTCTTGAAGCTTTTTTGCAGAGACTGGTAGAGAACTGGTATGTTTGAGGAGAATGCTTCCACCTTGGAAACAAGTATGAAGTCCTGGATAACAGCTTGGTCCACCATGGTGATTTCCCTGACAATCGCACAGCTGTATACTGGTAACGTATCAACAGAAGCTTGAAATGTTGAACGCGTAGGGGCATGTTAATGACCAAGAATTCAGACTGGTTTTCAGCCCTGCTGAACTACAGAGCTACACCTGCAATGCTACAGAGTCATATCTCAAAAGAGTGATTAAATGACTTACGGTAAAATCAATTTGGAAAGGTAATCCCATCAAGTAGTCGGAGAATCAACCACCTGCCCATGTCACTGACAGTGTTTTCTTCTCTATGGTTACATAGCATTGCTCAATTTCTGTTAATGCTCTGGAGGCAAAGTATACAGGCTTTCTGTTGCCATTCTTCTGGATCTGAATGTGTACAGCTCTGAGCCCTGTTGAGGGTGCATCAGTGGCCACCACTATGAGCAATGTTAGATTGTATTTTTTTTAAATTCATTAATAGGATGTGGGGGTTGCTGGCTGGGGCAGCATTTATTGCCACACTGAGTGGTTTGCTAGGCCATTTCAGAGCGCACTTAAGAGTCAATCACATTGCTGTGGGTCTGGAGTCACATGTGGGCCAGATTAGGTAAGGACAACAGATTTCCTTCCCTAAAGGATATTAGTGAACCAGATGGTTACGACAATTGAAAATGGTTTCATGGTCATTATTAGTTATTATATTCCAGATTTTTTAAATTAAATTTAAGTTTCCCTATCTTCCATGGTGGGTATCAACTGGGTCCCCAGAGCATCACCCTGGGTATCTGGATTACTAGACCAGTGACAACACCACTATGTCACCGCCTCCCTTTCAGATGTGCACTTGCCAGCACATCTGAAGAGATGAGCCTTTCCTTTATATGATGAAATGCATTGGTTTGCTCAATGTCCCCAGCTACTATTGATCTTTCATAAAAGATCTCTTAGAGGTTCGTATTGGCAGCCAAAATGGAATAAATTTGTCAACCTGATTGACCGTTCCAATGAACATCTGGACATCAGTAACACAATTTGTGTGTGGAAAGTTGATGATGGCTTTCAGTTTTTTGAGGATCTATCATTATACCCTGTCTTTGAAATTTCTACCCTCTAGCATTCTATTTCTCTATATCTAAAGGTCAGCAGTCCATTGACCGTTTGATTACTTTCTGTACCTGTTCATGATCTATTTACCTGGACCCCCTCCAAGTCTCTTCAGACTTCCACTATTTCTAGCTTTATGTCAGTGATATGATTGGGTTATCGCTGTTATCTGTGTTCAAAATAAATGAAATGAACATTACTTTAGAAACACCACATTATGGTTTTCATGAACATAGTCCAAGTGTGTGGTGATGCTGTTCCACCTAAATGTAGCTATTTCTTTAATGTGCTTAGGGGGTTACTTTTTTTTTAATGGGTTGTAGTTCAACAGAATTTAACTCAGTGAGTTTTCTGTGAGGTTGGATACCTTACATTTACTCTATTATCAAAAAATCAATCAGAATTTGCTGAGAATAAGCCTGCTGCACGACTTGTTAAACTACCAATTGTGCACTTAATGAGCTAAAACCTGTAAGAATTGAACACATTTCTTATGTTGCTCATATCTCAAGTTCTTTTCCTTTGCTTGACTAAGTTAAAAAAAGTCAGTCAATATACCCAGAAGACACGATGTTATCTCAGGTCTATAAGAAATAAAATTCATTTTCTTATTCATGTAAAATAAAACCATGCATTGGAATTTATTATTAGTGTCATTGTTCCCGGCTGGTATTTTTATAAGCTGACCATCACAAAAAAACCATGAATCAATGTGGAACAGGTCAATAATTTCCAATATGGTATCAATGAAATCAGGCAAGAAACCGAAGAACTGCACATTGGATATAAAACGTGCCATAAACAGGAAATGCTTGAAAAGAAAACATTGGAAATGCCAAAAATCTTAAATAAAAACAGAAAATGCTAAAAAAACCCCCAGAGTTGTACTTTTAAATGATCTTATCCAAAGAAACTTGTATGTAAAAAAATTCAGGGCTTTCTTTTACTCTTTCATGGGATGTGAGCATTGCTGGCAATGCCAGTGTTAACTGGCCATCCTTAATTGCTCTTGAGAAGGTGGTGGTGAGCCACCTTCTTGAACCGTTGCAGTCTATCTAGGTTAGATATACCTAGTTCTGTTAGGAAGGGAGTTCTAGGATTTTGGCCCAGAAACAATGAAGGAATGGCTGTATTGTTCAAAGTCAGAATGGTGTATAATTTGGAGGAGAACTTGCAGATGATGGTGTTTCCATGCATCTGCTGCTCTTTTCTTTCTGCTCTGTAAAGATCGTGGGTGTGCAAGGTGCTGTCAAAGGGGCCTTGGCAACTTAGTGTAGGGCATCCTGTCTATGACACACACTGCTGCTACTCTGCGCCAGTAGTGGTGTTGGATGGGGTGCCAATCAAATGGGCTACTTTGTCCTGGGTGCTGTTGAGCTTCTTGAGTGTTGTTGGAGCTGCACTCTAAAAGGCAAGTGGAGAGTATGCCATCACACTCCTGACCTGTGCTTTGTAGATAGTGGACAGGTTTTGGGGAGTTAGGAGGTGAGTTACTCTCCCCAGAATTCTCAGCCTCTAATCTGCTCTTATAGCCCCAGTATTTATATAGCTGATCCAGTTCAGTTTCTGGTCAGTGGACCCCAGCATGTTTATAAGGGTGGATTCAGAAATGGTAATGCTGCTGAATGTCAAGGGGAGATAGTTAGATTATCTCACTGGAGATGGTCATTGCCTGGCACTTGTGTGGTGTAAATGTCTCAATATGTCTCATCATTACCTCATCATTTAACTGAGAGACACAGCTTTCTCCCATAACAGAGACCCCCAGTGTTTCTGTTATGACTAGGCTCAAAATTTAACCAATTTTGCATGAGAAATGCATAGCTTTCATGCATGAATTTGATTCCCCATCATGCTAACTACTAAACATTGGAAACTTGCTGAAAGTTAACATATGTATGCTGCTATATCATTCAAAAGAATGTGCAACAGGTTTGTTGTAATTCCAATGCATTGTGATCTTTTGCCACCAGAGGATGCTAATTTACAAGGCCTAGAAAATCACTGAACCAATTGCAAATGTTAGTGTTGCAAGGGCTTGGTGTCAAGATTCAATGTCTTCCCTTTTTTAGGCACCGTACACACCCATTGGCCTGTTGCATGCTCTCTTTCATTGTGTCAAAGCTGAGTGGCAGAATTTTTTTGCCGAGGGGGTGGCATTTGTGGAAAGGAAGGAATGAAGGTATTTATAAAATGTCTTTCACAATCGGAACACTATATAGCCAATAAAGTACAGTTGAAGTGCAGGTCCTGTTGTAATGAAAGAAACACTGCAGCCAATAAAGCTCACATAAACAGCAATGTGATAATGACCAGTTCATCCGTTTTTAGGTGTTGTTTGAGGGGTAAATGTACACCAGGGAGAACCCTTCTGCTCCTATACAAATAGTGCCGTGAGGTCTTTGAAAATTGTCATTGGAACTTCAAACTGTCATTCAAATATGCTGGGCTGCATTTGTTAAGAGCAGTCAAGTGCCATGGATATAGAAGTCAATCCTGATCTCCTAGAAGCCAATCCCCTCACCTTCTCTCAGAAACACTGCCAAATAGGAATGCCATTTACTGATGGCAATAAAGGGCACTGACCTACATAGTGATATTTCAGTCAAATCATCTGAAGCTTCATTAAGTGCAAAACATTTCTGTGCATTTAAGCCATGAGGCTGTTACAAAGAACTCTGATGCCCACCCATATGGGTGTCATCAGTAACACCTTACACCAGAAGGAAGCCTATCACTCAGTAAAAGATCTGCATTCTGTCCAGTTATATCCTCTTTTCCACAGGGAAAATGATGAAATTGTTGTCCCTTACAAGTGTAGTGCTTGTCACTTGTTTGATGTACAGTGCAGATTGCCTTTGATGGTGCTGCTTAAACAGGCCCCCAGTTTCCCAATATGATCATCTAAAATGGATAAGTAATATGCCATGGGTAGTTCCTCACGTATAGTCAGGAATTCTCTTGAGGTACCACAAGTCATTTCTTTTTCATTTAAGTAAGCCTGGATGTTACAAAGGCAGAGTCTCATTAATGCTCTGCACAGGCCTCTTCCCACTCTACTTCATCTAACCATACCTGCATGTTATTTATTCCTTTCTCTCTCATGTACATATCTAGCTTCCTCTTAAAGACAGCTATGCTATTCGCTTCAACTACTCCATTCGCTGACAATGTTCCATGTTCTATCCATTCTTAAACCTCTTAATCTGCTGATTGAAATCTCTTGCTGACCAGTAGATGGCTCTGTTACCTTGCAAGAGGCTGTTATTCTTACGTAGGGACAAGGCGATGGTGGTGAGAAATGTAGAAAATATAAAAATCCTGATCAGTGGACATTAAGCTAGTGAGTAATAATGTAAGTGCCTCACTCTCTGCCTGGATAAGAATGCTATAAATTATGATGCAGGACACTACAGGACATTCACATGGAACTGTACCCCAGCATCTTCATGTATTGAAGGGAGAAAACTGAGGGGCAAAGGTAATTGAAATTGCATAGTGATAGGACTGCTTTCCTATTAAACAAATAGTTCCTTCTAGTTTTAGATTATTTATTATTTATTATTATTTAGAACAAGACCCCATGCAACATATAATGCTGTTTCAGAACTGACCTGTAAAATTATTAATGTTATTATCGGTAACAAAAACAATTTTTGATCAACTCTTGTCTTTTGGCACAACTATAATGAAACAATGGAACTTCTGCTAGCAATGCAATAGGAAAATGCATTAGATATTGTCCCATTTTTGCCGGGGTGAAGTTACACCCAAGTTTCTGTACAAACTAATTTGCATAAGCCCAAATTAAAATCTCCAATAAATCCGCACAATTAAGCAGCATTATCAATTGGAATTGATCATTGACTAGAACATGGCCATTGGAGCCTCAACAGTAAACTAATTTGAACTAAAAATCTGTTCAAATAATTGCTGTAGCTGGCAAAACAGGCCCATCAGCGGATTCATTGTCTTCTGGTCACAGAATTTATGTACTAAGGGCAGATCAATTGAGTGAATTTGAACTTATTTAAACTGAATTTAAACTAATTGTAGCATCAGTCTGAGAAGCAGACCTGGGTGAATCTTGGACTAACTGCAGCTGAAGGTCCGTAATGCTGGATTAATTTGACCACACAAACGCCCGCACTAGTAAAATTCTGGGCACAATGGGCCAAATCTTCTGGTCTCTGGATCATCAGAGGTGAGACATATGATGGAAGATGTGTGTCAGGATCCTGTGGAAGTCCTGACTCACAGACCTACCTTGGAATTGCTCAGGAAGTTTAAACTTCCAATGGGCTGATTCCCTACTGCCTATGTAAAAGTGCCTGATCCTGAGCTAGAGTCAGAGACTTGGTACAGATCTGCGTGACATACCTGGATGGTTACCCAGAAAATGTAAACAGTTTAAAACCTGGTCTAACACTTGGGTAACTCCACAACCGATGTCCTCCAATCACACCCCCTGACCCCGCTCCAATCACCTAATTACTTCCCCAATCAGACCTGACCACCTCCCCAACCATCCATACCAAGTCCTCGACTATCCCCTGACCACCCGCCTACGCTTCAACCACTCGACTAAGCTCCCGACCAGACCCAACCGCCCCCCCTTACTCAACTATTCTCCCAGCCAGACTCAACTACTGCCCAATCCAACTAGCCACTCTCCCACTTACCCACCCACCCACCACGCCCACTCATTCACCTACCTACCTTACCCACATACCCATTCACTCACTCACCCACTCACCCATTTACTTATACATTCACTGACCCACAATCATTCATTAAAAGACTGGACTTTTAAATATTTACCAGAATACGACAGCTAGTGCTGTAAAAAGGGGCGTGTTCTCTTTTCCCCGGCTCTGCTGTGATCCGATGGAGTTCCCCAAAAGGTACTGTGCTGCGCATTTCTTCTTCAGCCGGGATTGGAAGATCCAGGAAGAAAAGTGGAGTCGCACTGGGTCAGGAAAATCTTCATGGGGCAGGCAGTGCCACTGACCAGAAGATTCAGGCCAGCGTGATGAATTTCTCTGATCAGGCACAATCAGCAAACGCTGCCCTTGTCAACCTCATTGTCAGTTTGTGGTTGGGGATGGCTTCGGGTCAATTGACTTTTGAAGCATCGCCAATCTTCATGGAAACCCAAGCATAAATTGTAAGGGCGAACCTTGCGTTTTAGCTTCTGCAATCGTTTTTAGTCAATTCCGCCCAGATTACACTGATATGTAGGCAGAAAACTTCAGAAACTCTAGGAGGTCACTGCCAGTGTGAAAGATGGATGAGGCACCTAGTCTCCCTGCTAGGTCCCTGTCAATCAATGGTGAGTAGGGAGGTGCAAATGCCTGTCATCTCTATGGGCTTCTTTCAGGGCGCTCTGGATGAGGGCACCAGCTCCGCCGCCCCTCTGCCAGTGGCCACTGCACCTGATGATGCTGCGACGACTGAGGACTGCCCAGCTATGGGGCTGGATGCACTGTCCCAGGGGTTTTGCCCATGCGACAAGCTAAAAATTGCACAGGCAATGTAAAATCACGTTCAATTGGCTTTTTAATGACCTTCGTATCCATACTGCCACTATCCCTTTTATTTCAAGGGCCTTAACTTTGCTGAAAAGCCTGTTGTGTGACATTTCATCAAAAGCCTTTTAAAGTACATGTACACCACATTGACCGCATTGTCTTCGTCAACCTCTCTGTTACCTCATCAAAAACCTTAATCATGTTAGTTAAACACTATTTGCCCTTAACAAATCTGTGCTGGTTTTCCTTAATTAATCCGCATTTGTCCAAGCGATTGTTAAAGTTGTCCAGCATGATCATTTCTAAAAGCTTTCCCACCACTGTCGCAAAACTAACTGGCCTGTGGTTGCTGGGTTTATCCTATTTTGATATAAATATATAACCTTGTTATATTGTAACATTTGCAATTCTCAGCAAGGTACTGGTACCAACCCTGTATCTAAGGAGGATTCAAAGACTACGACCAGTTCCTCTGCAATTTTCACCCTTCTCTCCATATGTATCTGATCTAGGCCTGGTGACTTATCAGTACAGCCGTCCTTTCTAATACCTGATCAAGAGCAAGAGCAAAATACTGCGGATGCTGGAAATGTGAAATAGAGACAGAAAATGCCAGAAATACTCAGCATGCCTTGCAGCATGTGTAAAAAGAGAAACAGGGTTAACATATAAGGTCTGTGACCTTTCTAATACTTCCTCTTTATCAACTATTAGGCTATACAGTGTCTCATCTACCTCACCTTTCACTATGACAGCATCTTTTTCCTTGGTAAAGACAGGTGTAAAGTAGTCATTAAATACCTCAACCCCATCCACCACTACTCTCTTCTTCCTCGAACAGAGGCCCGAACAATCCCCATCCACCACTACTCTCTTCTTCCTCGAACAGAGGCCCGAACAATCCCCATCCACCACTACTCTCTTCTTCCTCGAACAGAGGCCCGAACAATCCCCATCCACCACTACTCTCTTCTTCCTCGAACAGAGGCCCGAACAATCCCCATCCAACACTACTCTCTTCTTCCTCGAACAGAGGCCCGAACAATCCCCATCCACCACTACTCTCTTCTTCCTCGAACAGAGGCCCGAACAATCCCCATCCACCACTACTTCCTTGAACAGAGGCCCGAACAATCCCAGTCCACCACTACTCTCCTCCGTCTGGCTGAACTTGTTCTCACGCTGAACAATTTCTCCTTCAACTCCTCTCACTTCCTCCAAATAAAAGGTGTGGCTACGGGTACCCGCATGGGCCCCAGCTATGCCTGTCTCTTTATGGGGTATGTGGAACATTCCTTGTTCCAGTTCTACTCCGGCCCCCTTCCACAACTCTTTCTCCGGTACATCGATGATTACTTCGGTGCTGCTTCATGCTCTCGTCGGGACTTGGAAAAATTGATTAATTTTGCTTCCAATCTCCACCCCTCCATCATTTTCACGTGGTCCATCTCTGACACTTCCCTTCCCTTCCTTGACCTCTCTGTCTCAATCTCTGGTGATAGACTGTCCACCAATATCCATTACAAACCCACCGACTCCCACAGCTACCTCGACTACAGCTCCTCACACCCCTCTTCCTGTAAGGACTCCAACCCATTCTCTCAGTTCCTTCACCTCCGTTGCATCTGTTCCGATGATGCTACCTTCAAAATCAGTTCCTCTGACATGTCCTCCTTCTTCCTTAACCGAGGTTTTCCACCCACGGTCGTTGACAGGGCCCTCAACCGTGTCCAGCCCATCTCCCGCGCATCCGCCCTCACGCCTTCTCCTCCCTCCCAGAAATATGATAGGGTCGCCCTTGTCCTCACTTATCACCCCACCAGCCTCCGCATTCAAAGGATCATCCTCCGCCATTTCCGCCAACTCCAGCATGATGCCACCACCAAACACATCTGCGCTTCACCCCCCCCTATTGGCATTCCGTAGGGATCACTCCCTCCGGGACACCCTGGTCCACTCCTCCATCACCCCCCCACTCCTCAACCCCCTCCTATGGCACCACCCCATGCCCACGCAAAAGATGCAACACCTGCCCCTTCACTTCCTCTCTCCTCACCGTCCAAAGGCCCAAACACTCCTTTCAAGTGATGCAGCATTTCACTTGCATTTCCCCCAACTTAGTCTACTGCATTCGTTGCTCCCAATGTGGTCTCCTCTACATTGGAGAGACCAAACGTAAACTGGACGACCGCTTTGCAGAACACCTGTGGTCTGTCTGCAAGAATGACCCAAACCTCCCTGTCGCTTGCCATTTTAACATTCCACCCTGCTCTCTTGCCCACATGTCTGTCCTTGGCTTGCTGCATTGTTCCAGTGAAGCCCAACGCAAACTGGAGGAACAACACCTCATCTTCTGACTAGGCACTTCCGGACTGAATATTGAATTCAACAACTTTAGGTCTTGAGATCCCTCCCCCATCCCCACCCCCTTTCTGCTTCCCCCTTCCTTTTGTTTTTTTTTCCAATAAATTATATAGATTTTTCTTTTCCCACCTATTTCCATTATTTTTAAATATTTAAAAATCTTTTATGCTCTCCCTACCCCCACTAGAGCTATACCTTGAGTGCCCTACCATCCATTCTTAATTAGCACATTTGTTTAGATAATATCACCAACTTTAACACTTATGTGTTCTTTTGTTCTATTGTTGGTGACATCTTTTGATGATCTGCTTCTATCACTGCTTGTTTGTCCCTACAACCACACCAACCTCCTCCACTTCTCTCTCTCTCTCTCGCCCCCCCCCCCCCCCACCCCCCCACCCACCCCCCCCCCCCCCCCCCCCCCCCCCCCACACACACACACACACACCTTAAACCAGCTTATATTTCAACTCTTTCTTGGACTTGAACTCAAGTTCTGTCGAAGGGTCATGAGGACTCGAAACGTCACCTCTTTTCTTCTCCGCCGATGCTGCCAGACCTGCTGAGTTTTTCCAGTTTTGTTTTGACCTCAACCATATCCTCTGCCTTCAGGCATAAATCCCCTTCTCACACTTTCTCTTTGCTTCTCATTTCTTTTTTCAGTCCCCTCTGAATTTTCTCAATTCAGCCTGGTTCTTACTTGTACTATCAACCAGACCCCTGTCAAATATAATTTTTCTCTGCTTCATCTCACTATCTTTTTAGTTATTCAGGGGCCTATGGCTTTGTTTGCCCTATCTTTCCATCTTGTGTGAAGTACCTGGACTGTACCCGAACTAAATTCTCTTTAAAGGCAGCCCATTGTTCATTGTTATAGAATTGCCGTCAATCTTTGCTTTCAATTAACCCTGACCCTGACTTGATCTGATCTCACCTTCATGAAATTGGCCCTCCTCCAATTCGCTATTTTTACTTTAGGTTGCTTCTTGTCCTTTTCCACGGCTAACCTGAACCTTACGATACTATAATCACTGTCCCCTAACTGTTCTCGTACTGACACTTGACCCAATTGACCCATTTCATTCCCCAGAAACAGATCCAGCAATGCCTCCCTCCTCGCTGGGCTGGAAACATACTGACCTAGAAAATTCTGCTGAACAAACTCCTGAAACCCTTGCCCTTCTATGTCCTTTACACTACTGCAATCCCAGCCTATATTAGAATAATTAAACACCCTTGTTATAACGTTTTTGCACCCCTTTGTAATTTCCTTGCAAATTTCTTCCCTAAAATCTTTCCCATTAGTTAGTGGGCTATGGAATTCTCCCAGAATCTATAATGATACCTCTATTATTTCCCTTAGCTCGACCAAATAGATGTTGTCCTTGGCCCCTCTAGGACATCCTCTCTCTCCAGCACTGTAAGGTTTTCCTTAATCAATGCTGCTTCTCCTCCTCCTTCCTTTTGTTCCTATCCTTCCTGAACAGCTTGTATCCAGGAATATTTAGTACCCAGTCTTGTCAATTTTTGAGCCAGGTCTCCATTATCGTCACAGCTTCATAGTCCCATGTGGCTATCTGCCCCTTCAGCTCAACAACCTTATTTGCCACACTGTGCAGTCACATACATGTATTATAAACCAAAGTTAGATACTATTGCATTTCTTGTTTCTCTGACCCCACCTAATATCTTACTATTTCTTACTCATGTGCTAGCTGTCTCTTCCAATTTTTTGTGTACCTTGTTTTCCTTTTTAATGTTACCTCCTGTGCCAAGTTAATTTAAGTGCTCCCCAATAGCACAAGCAAACCCACCAAGGGCATTGGTCCCAACTCTGTTCAGGTGTAATCAATCTAGCCTGTACAAATCCTGTCAGCCCCCAGAACTGGTCCCAACATCTAAAGCCTTCCCTCTTGCACCATCTCTTCAGCCATGCATTATCTGCTCTAACCTCCAATTTCAGTACTCATTTAACCCATGGTACTAAGAATAATCCAGAGATTGCCACCTTTGATGTTTCGCTTGTTTGTTTCTTCCCTAGCTCTAGTGGGGGTGGGTGGGGTTTGTGGAGTGGTGGTGGCATTAAATTCCACCCTAGCTTTTAATTTCTGACTTTTTAATGAATGGAATTTAAATTCCACCAAGCTGCCCAAAGTGGGACTAGAACCTGTGTCCCTAGAGTACTAACCTGGGCCTCTGGATTACTAGTCTAGTAACATTACTACTGCAGCGCCTGCCCACCTTGCTGAACTCAATTGTGATGTTGAACTGAAAAGGGTTAAAAAACGGCAACAGGTTGTCCAGCACCACTGGTATTATCACTGGACTAGTATTCCAGAGACCCAGGGTTCAAATCCCACTATGGCAGATGGTGAAATTTGAATCCAATAAAAACCTGGAATTAAAAGTCTGATGATGACCACAAAACCATTGCAGATTGTCATAAAAATCCATCAGGTTCACTAATGTCCTTTAAGGAAGGAAATCTGCCATCCTTACCTGGTCTGGCCCATATGTGACTCCAGACCCACAGCAATGTGGTTGATTCTTTAAAAAAAATGCCATCTGAGCAAGGGCAACTAGGGATGGGCAATATATGCTGGCCTAGCCAGTGATGCCCACATCCCACAAACAAATTTTTAAAAATCATCATGTTGCTCACCTGCACCTTTGTCAGGGCTTCTCTGTGTTTCTTTTTTGAAAACACTACCTCAGTTCCACTCGCACTGATTTAAAACAGAGACTGAGGTAACGGGTTGGCTCAACAGAGTGCGACAGGACCCAGTCTTTGGTTTCCTACTCTGCTCCCAATTAATGGCAGCAGTGGGTTTGGAGGGGAGGAGTAAATGAAGGAGGCTTTTTCCAGACCCATGGCCTGCTGCAGGGAGGCCAGCTCCAGGGACCTGCTGGGTTTCACCTGCAGCATGGAGCCTGCCTAACGCCAGCTAGTTCCCCAATCTGGCCCCAAGTGGTGAATTAACTGGCACTAAATTGGCTTTCCGTCACTGCTGGGTGGGTTGCCACTTCAGTGGCTCATCTGCCTCCAGCAAGATTGGGTGGCTGACCTGAGTGTGTCATCTTCAAATTTCCTCCCTGCCCACCACAAAAGCTGCCCCCACATGGATGGTAGGATTCCGCCCATGCAGTCCAATGTAGAATAGGACCATCAAGAGAAGGAATGGATTTGATTTGGCAAATGCCATTTTTTATTCCATGCTTGCATTCTTGTAAAAATTTCTGCTTCAGACAATCTGCAGTTTTTTTTCCTTCCCCTGTGGTTATTTTTAATCCGTCTCCAGCCGTGCTAGGAAAGGATAATGAAACCAATCAGTTCAAATTTGAAAAGAAGCCTAAAACCTGATTAATCTCACCCACATCAGCTATGATGCTACACAATGGAATCACAGCTTTCTCTACGTGTATAATTCATAACAATACTAACTAGCAAAGGCTCAGCTGAACTCACAAATGTGCAGAATTGACAGACAGGAAAATACCAGCTGCTCCATCAAGCCTATCCCATGTCATGTTGGCTGGACCATCATGAGTATACACTTCTTTCTTCTCCCCAACCTCTCACCCACCCACTCAGATTCACACCCATCCCTGCAGCCTGGAAGAGGCATAAAAAGGAAAACAATTCAATGGCCAATAAAAAAGAAAATACTCTGTGAAGTTCCTCTCCAACCCCTTCAGGTGATTGAAACCAGTCTACAAAAACACTTGGACTAACCATTACCCAAAAGGACTCTTATCTCTTATATGATGGAATCTCTAGCCCAGCCAGGAACTCTGTCTTGAAGGCATCCAGATTCAGCAGCCACTGCACTAGCCAGCAATGCATTCCAGAGACTCGCAATTCTCTGGGAAGAGAAAAACCCCCTAACATCCAATTTATTCCTAATGTTACAAAGTTTAAACTTGTGTCTTCTTGTCCTTCCCAGTTTGTTAAATTACAGTAATCTATCAGTAGAGATGCTATCCTACCCTTTAATCATTTTATAGACCTCTCCATGTCAACTCCCAAGTCTATAGTGCTGTAAAGTAAATAGTAGCTACAATTCTTTAAGGTAGGATTCATTCTTGCAGCTCCTCTCTGGAATATTTTCAAGGCTACTATATCACCTATCATGTAGAAGGACCAAAACATGGCTCAAATGTGGCATAGTGTCAAAATGGTTTCATTTGATTTGTGCTGAATGGTTCTGTTACTACAACCCAATACCCTGTTAGCTTTAGTTGTAATATCTCTACAGTAGTCTTGAGCCTTTTGTGATCTATGCACAGTAATACTAAGATCTTTATCATTCTCAACTTTTCAGTATTGGTCCCTGTAAATTATATGTGTATTATGTGGTCCTACTTATATGTATGACACTACATTTATCCAAGTTAAATATAATTCTATCAAAGTGTGGCCCATTTCCCTGACACATTTAATGTTTATTGAACGTGATTACGCTCCTCTTGACCGTTCCTCAACTTTTGGTGTCATCTTCAAACTTACTTGCCTAGCTCCCAGGGTGACCAACTCCTGGAGCAAAATTTACAGGGCACTTTGGCATTAGCGCAAACCTGTAAGAGCTGAGTTGGGGGTGGAGGGGGGAGTTGGGTGCTGCCAGAGCTGTGAAGGTGAGGGTGGAGATAGGTGAGGGGCCCTGGCGGGGGGGGGAGGGGGGTTGTCAGGACTGTGAGAGTGGCGGGGTGTAGATAGGGGAGAGGGGCATCTGCCAGGGCTGTGAGAACAGGGGGTGTTGGAGCTTGTCAGGCAACTGGAGAGAAGAGCAAAGAGGAGAGCGCAGCACTAGGAGGGTGTGCACTGCGCGTAAAGCTCCAACATCACAAAAACAGGAAAAACGGCATCCCAGCCTCAAACAACCCAGGACATGGGGCAACCGGCCCAATTATGGGATGATCCCGTAAAACCTGGAACAGTTGGTCACCCTGCATACTCCCAGCCACTGCTGCTCAGGTCATTCATAAAGATCGTGAGGAATAGCAGACCTAGAGCAGGATTCTTCCCTTGTCGGACGGGCATGGCAGGCAGGCCTGGGAGCGGCAGCGAAGACAATTGCCACCCGTGATCGGGCCCCGACTGCGATTTCACGCTGGCTGGCCAATGAAGTCAGCGCAAGCGAGCGGGTGCGCTCAGTGAAAGCTCGCTGAAGGCACAGAGCTGCCTCAGGGAGCTGAAGATTTCTAACATTAAAAATAAAGATTTTAAAATTAAAACTCTTTGAAAGTTGTGGCATGAGCTAAATTTTTTCTGAAAGCCGTGTTGAGAACTTCTAATGACCCCGTCCCTTACCAAGTGATCATAAAGTGCATCTCTTGCAATCCTTTCTAGTATCTTCCCAACTAATAGACATCAGGTTGATAGACCTGTATTTCCCTGGCTCTGATTTGTCCCCTTTTCTTGAAGGTAGGAACTACTTGAGCTAAGTTGCATGTCAGACAGGCATGACGAAATTACACATTTCAAAGCTATATATTTTTTTTAAAAATTGATACAAAAGCTTAAAGTGACCACAGCATACCATACGACTTATTTGGCATTTGAACTGTTAGAAAATAGAGTCTGCGGCCAATACCTAATTATATATGGACCCGAATGAAGGAATCTCAAAGCCACATTCCATTGTTTAAGAAAGAACCAAAACCTACAGACAATGGGGTTTTCAGACAACTCGTCTCCACGTTTCACCAGTGACAACAAAGACATCGAAACTCCATGGGCAGTAGACGATTACAAAATGGATCCCATTGACCTTTCATTGTAATTTGATGGCTCCACATCCAAACGCAAAGAACTTGGATGCCTCAGTTTCTCAAAGTGTGAAAAGCCATGACACAAGATGTTTACTAACCTAACACACTACTTTATTTGGAAAAGAAATTTGGACTTGAAACAGGTCACATGGGTAAGCCAGCCATGTTTGTTACCTGCTTTTAAAAATAACAGCAAAAATTGTTCTGGGACAGATGCCATCGGAAGCACTATCTAAGCCAATGAGCCAGCTATAAGACAGATATGCAGCCAAGGTAATATACATCTATGCCTTGAAAGTGAGAGAAGGGCTCTCGCACCAAGTTCACCGCAACCTCCTGCAGTTCAAGTACAATAAGTCTCACAGCTTACTAAGAATCCTCTGCTTTTACAAGGGCTCAAATCTAGCTAAAGCATCAATTCATCCAAGAACTAGAGGTCTGCTACAAAAGAGACTGAAATAATTTCAGATTGTAATCCTAATTTTTTTTCATCTGTATTTGTGATAGTGTGTGTGAGATGATAGCCTGTTGCATTTTAAACTTCCTGGGCAAGTGCGTGATAATAAGTAATCTTTATTTTTTAATTCACAAAAGCTTGCTGCTGGAAATCTTTTAAATTGGGACAAATCACACAGAGTGCAAGAAAACACACTAATCTCACACATTAAAATACTTTAATAATGGACAACAACAAAACACATAAATTCTGTCCATGATATGAAGTTTAAGAGAATTATTCCTGACTCTATTAAATTATTGAAGATATATAAAATGAGTTCACAGAGCCCCTCTCTTATTTCTTTGATCATTCTTCGGTGGATATTGTCCAGACCTGGAGTCCTATCATTTTGACTTTTCCTAATCTATCCAAGATGATATTACTATCTATTTTGATATTAATAATTCTATTCAATACTGATATGAAAACAAACATCACAGAAAATAGCATCACCATCGAAGGTCAATACTTTGAAATTTGAATTTATATTAGTTTTTATGTAACTTGTTTTCGAGCACTGCCATTTTATTTCTGGGACTCTGGGCTGAATCAAGAATAGACGGAGGTGATTTCCTCCATTAGGGTTGTAAATTAGATGAATTTGGATGCTCTTGATTATACTAGTTCCTAGTATTCACAATTTCACAGCACAAAAAAATTGCCCTTAATTTGGCTCTAATCAGTGTGTTATAGTAATGTGAGCCATTTTTAAATGATTTTGTAGCTTTGTGTTCATTCTCTAGGACTGGAGGAAAGCCAATCTGTACACTTACAGAGAAAAACAGCCATTGGCAATTCGCTACGTATGTCAATGGAGCAAATCTCTCTTCAAACTAGAAAACTAAACACATTTGGCCTCTTGCAAGCTGCCAGTGACCTATCAGAGTTGTGATTTCAGCTAACAAATATGGAAATAAATTAGCAAGTTGATTATTTTAATAAATTTTATAGGCTAACACCTCACTTGAAACATTTTCTGGGCAGAATTTTGCCCTCGTGAGGTGAGCTTGGCGGGGTGAGCAGGAGCGGTCTCAAAATGGACCATCGCCTGTGATTGGGCTGCGACTGCCAATTAAGGCCCACCCGGCCGCAGAATGTTCGAGAAGGGGCAGGTGTGGGTGGGGGCAGTGGGCCGCCAGATCCACTGGCGACCCGGGGGCTGGTTCAAAAATGGCGCAGGCAGCCACTGGAAGGCTGCCGGCGTCGGAGTTGCTGCATGGGCGTAAACGCAGATGTAGACGCCGGGCAGGAGGTGAGGTCGGCTGGGCACTCAGCACCCACCCCCCACCCCCCCCCCCCCGATTTTTAGGATGAGTGCCTCGCCGCCCTCCTGGCGGAGGTGGCTGCCAGAAAGGATAGCCTTGTCCCCAGAGATGGGAGGAGGAGGCCACCGCACCTCAGAAAGAGGGCATGTGAGGGGGTGGTAGCCACGGCGTGGTGTGGTGCACCTGGGTGCAGTGCCAGAAGAGGTTTAATGACCTGTTGCACTTAGGAAGAGTGAATACCGTGTTGTCATGAGTCAGTGTGTTAAATTATTTTGGGCTGGCCTTCCCATACCCCCCGTGGAGCTCAGGGGTGTGAGAGCCTGAGCACCAACTGTCAATAGCACCGGAGCTGGCCAAGGGAGTGAGCCTTGGTTGGTTTTACGGCTTGAGGGCCACGACTCGGATGTGCCCTGCAAGGTGCTCCTCAGCTGGGGTTGGCCAGTCTGCAATGGCACTGCAGGTAGAGAGTGGACTAATCTATTCTCCTCTGTCCTTTCAAGAGAAGACATCACACAACACTATTAAGAGGTCGCAGACTGGCAGAGGACCCCCACACGTGCTCACCCTCACCAGATATGAGCAGGATGCCTTGGAGCTCGAGAGGCACCATGCACCTCGGTCAATCAGCCTCACTGAGTCTGGGGTGTCAGACGAAGGTAAAAGTGCAATGCACAGAGGTGAGTTTTGGATTGTGCAAAGTATCTTGTGTAATCTCATCATTGATGGGAGCCTCAAAACTGGATTCCCCATTGATCATTGAAAGACGATGGCACCATGAGGCAGATCTCCATTGTCTCACCAGGGTGCCTGACTTGCACAGTGACAGTGTGATGACTTAAACTAATGACATGTCCTTCTTCTCCCTTAGATCTGCCACCAAGCAGCCAATCTCAGGATCTCCGGGAGCTAACCCTAACCCCGGAGGACTTCCATGCTCTGCATCACACCCGCTCTCTGAACCAGGCACCAGCGCAGATACCAGTGCCTTGGTGGGCATTAGTTCGGCGGCTAGTATCTCGGTGCACATTGGTGAGGGCACTTCATGCTTGCTTGAAATGCAGGCAGAGGCAGAGATTGTCCAGGGTGCCTGCAGTCGGAAGACTACTGGAGCCCAGGACGATGCTCACTTGAAGGCTGATGATTAATCTCTGGAGTTGCCCATTAGGCAGCAGATGCTGGATATCCAGCGAGGTGTGTGGAAGGATCTGGCAGAGATCAATGAGGGAACGTGTGCCATGGTCTCCGTTGTGGAGGAGATCCTGTGGAGCATGAGCACTGTGTTAACCGTCATTGCTGAGAGTGGCAACTCTCATGGAGATAAAAACAAAAAACTGCGGATTCTGGAAATCCAAAACAAAAACAGAATTACCTGGAAAAACTCAGCAGGTCTGGCAGCATCGGCGGAGAAGAAAAGAGTTGACGTTTCGAGTCCTCATGACCCTTCAACAGAACTGAGTAATATTAGGAGAGGGGTGAAATATAAGCTGGTTTAAGGTGGGGGCTTAAACCAGCTTATATTTCACCCCTCCCTTAGTATTACTCAGTTCTGTTGAAGGGTCATGAGGACTCGAAACGTCAACTCTTTTCTTCTCCGCCGATGCTGCCAGACCTGCTGAGTTTTTCCTGGTAATTCTGTTTTTGTTTTGGACTTTCATGGAGAGGCTGCTCTAGGAACAGAATCAGGGGTTCCTTGGGTTGCGCTCAGACCTACAATTTCTCACACGGGAAATGACCTTAGGTGGACGAGGCACTCAGTATCCCAGCTTGGTGCCCATCCATCAATGGTGAGCTGGAAGGTCCACAGTGACCTCATGTTGGTGCACAAGCTGCCTGTTGTCTCTGCAGGTTCCTCTGAAGACGCTCTGGATGATAGCACCAGTTCCTCCGCTCCTCCACCAGTGACCGTGGCATCTGATGAGGCTGCGGCAACTGGAGATATGCCAGCCAGGCGGGGCGAGCACAGGCTCCACTGGCCAGAGGACGACCGCCAAGGTCATCAAGGCCAACAGGACAGCAGAGTGAGCAGGCTGTCTCCAATGCCGGTGCCAGCGAAAGGTGAGCACCTAGATGTAGCACCCGTAAACATAAGTTTAAAGCACCTTAAGCACAAGAGGGACTGGTCATGAGTGATCTTTTGTTCTCCCATTGCTTTTCCCTTTTTTTAATGGTGTGCCCATCAACATCTGATAGTGTCCTGTTCACAATCTGTGAGTGCCAACATTATATTACATTTGCTTTTGTATTATTGGCCTGAGTATGCTTTATTTGTTTTGTAGGTGCAGGGTACTCCTGTATGTAATGCTGGACATGGATGGCTTGAAGCTTTATTGCACAGGCTTTGAGTGTATCTTGGGGGAAAAGAAAAGGGTCATTTCTGAGATCCAGGATGGTGGCTGCAGCACTGGCATGAGGTAGTAGCACTTTTTTGGGAGCCTAGCTGAAGGAGCATTGGATCAAGGCATCCCTGGTGACCCTGCTCCCTGGAAGTTACTAAGATGTGGCTCCATGCCCTCAACATTCTCCTCACAGTACTCCTCTACTGACTCACTGATGGATTCATCATCTGTGGGCTGTACAGCTGCATCAAGATCCTCTTCCTCCAGTGGGTCCCCCCTTGCCAGTGCCAGATTGTGGAGACTGCAGCACGCAACTACTATCAATTACACCCACTCTGGGTAGGTATTGCAGTGCACACCCTGAAGGGTCCAGGCATTGGAAGAGCATCTTCAGAAGACCTATGGTTCTCTCTACACCGCCCTTGTGGAGGAATGACTCCTAAAGTACCGATGCTCCACCTCTGTTCTTGGGTGGCAGAGAGGCGTCATGAGCCACCTTTTCAAGGGATAGCCTTTGTCACCCAGCAGCCATCCATCCCGTCGGCCTGAAGCGTTGAAGAGCTTGGGATCCTGGGAGTGTCTCAGGATGTAAGCGTAATGTGAGCTGCCTGGGTACCGTGCACAGACTTGCAGAATCTGCATCCTGTGATCACACACTATCTGCACATTCATGGAGTGGAACCCCTCCCTGTTGACGAAGGCACCCGGCTGACCCATTGGCACCTTGATGGCCACGCGTGTGCAGTCAATGGCACCCTAGATGCAGGGAAACCCAGCAATCACTGCAAAGCCTCTGGCTCACTCTGCCTGGCTGGACTCATCTGTTCAGAGCTGAAGGAAAGTCAATACCTGCCTGAACAGAGCTTCTGTCATCAGCTTGACATAGTAGACAGCTGACTGGGAGACTCCACACAGAGTCTGCGCTAGTCTAACAAGTACCTAACTGTTCTAATCCCATTTTCCAGCACTAGGCCCATAGCCTTGTATGCCATGGCATCGCAAGTACACATCCAAATACATCTTAAATGTTATGACGATATCTGCCTCTACCACCCTTTCAGGCAGTGAGTTCCAGATTCCCACCACCCTCTGGGTGATAAAATTCTTTATCACATCCCCTCTAAACCGCCTGCCGCTTACCTTAAATCTATGCTCCCTGATTATTGATCCCTCCTGTCTACCCTATCTATGCCCCTCATAATTTTATACACCTCAATCATTTCCCCCCTCAATCTCCTCTGCTCCAGGGAAAATAACCCAGCCTATTCAATCTCTCCTCATAATCAAAACTCTCCCACCCAGGCAACATCCTGATAAATCTCCTTTGCACTCTGTCTAGTGCAATCACATCCTTCCAATAATATGGATTCCAGAACCACATGCAATACTCTAGCTGTGGCCTAACCAGCATTTTATACAATTCTAGCATAACCTCCCTGCTCTTGTATTCTATGCCTCGGGTAATAAAGGCAAATATCCCATATGCTGCCTTAACCAACTTATCTACCTGTCCCGTTACCTTAATAGAATGGTGGACATGCCCACCAATGTCCCTCTGATCCTCAGTACTTCCCAGGGTCCTACCATTCATCGTGTATTCCCGTGCCTTGTTTGTCCTGTCTAAGTGCATCACCTCACACTTATCTGGATTAAATTCCTTTTGCCACTGATCAGCCCATCTGACCAGCCCGTCTATATCCTACTATAATCTAAGGCTATCCTCCTCACTATTTACCACTCCACCAATTTTTGTGTCATCCGCGAACTTACTGATCAACCCTCCTACATTCAAGTCTAAATCGTTTATATATACCACAAACAGCAAGAGCCCCAACACCGATCCCTGTGGAACCCCACTGGACACAGGCATCCAGTCACAAAAACACCCCTCGACCATCACCCTCTGCTTCCTGCCACTCAGCCAATTTTGGATCCAATTTGCTAAATTGCCTTGGATCCCATGGGCTCTTACCTTCATGATCAGTCTCCCATGCGTGACCTTTTCAAAAGCCTTGCTGAAGTCCAAGTAGACTACGTCAAATGCATTGCCCTCATCTACACACCAGGTCACCTCTTCAAAAAATTCAATCAAATTGGTCAGACATGATTTCCCCTTAACAAAACCATGCTGACTGCGCTTGATTAACCCCTGCCTCTCCAAATGTAGATTAATTCTGTTCCTCCGAATTGTTTCCAATAGTTTCCCCAAAACGGATGTTGGCCTGAGTGAGAACACTGACGTTGGTGCGCCTATCCTGCCAATGGATTTGCAGGATCTTGCAGAGGCAGCACTGGTGGTATTTCTCCAGAGTTTTGAGGTGCCTGCTGTGCCTAGTCCACATCTCTGAGCCATGTAGGAGGGTGGGTATCACTACTGCTCTGTAGACTGTGAGAGCTTGGTGCCGGGTTTGAGGTCCTGATGATGGGGTAGTCTGCACATCATGATCAGACTGGTATGGCTAGAGGAACATGCAGTTGCCGTCTGCTGGCTCACCCATATTTTAATTTTTCTTTTATTCACTCGTGGGATATATTTAAGAATGATTACTGTAACATGACTGCTTCTGTACCTGAAATTAATTCTAAGATTTTTTTTTAAATGCCATACATTTTTAATGAGTAGATTCATAATGAAACAAACTGAACAGCAACAAAGTCATGAAATCATGCTTCCTTCGGGTATTATTTTGATGTGTGGATATGAATAAAATGTTATGAAAAATGCTAAATTACCTGTAAGTCTAGAAACTGTAATAAGGATAAGAAGCTGATGAAGGTCCCCACTGTATCTAGGAGACTGTTCGAAGGAAGTAATTTACCATTTCCTATAGGAGGAAAGGTTTTTGGTTAATGTAAGGCTAATTAGGCAGAAATTGTCTGCTCCATATTCAATGAATTCAGTGAACTGAGGAAGCTGGCTGGGCCAATATAAAGTTGGAAACTATTGACAGGTTGAGCTTAGTTTTAAAATAGATCTGTGTTATCTTCTGGTTATTTATTTAACTGGAAGTACGTATGGCTGTCTAAGCTATTGAATAATTTAAAGTGCTAATAAATTATTCACCTATTGTGTTCCCCTGATCACTCCTATTTTTCTGCAAGTGGATTGTTGGACATTAGCAAGAAAAGAGCTGGGTTTTACTGCACCCGCCCTCACGCCTTCTCCTCCCTCCCAGAAACATGATAGGGTCCCCCTTGTCCTCACTTATCACCCCACCACCCTCCGCATTCAAAGTATCATCCTCCGCCATTTCCGCCAACTCCAGCATGATGCCACCACCAAACGCATCTGCGCTTCACCCCCCCCCCCCCCCCCCCCCCCGCCCCCCGCCCCGGCGGCATTCCATAGGGATCATTCCCTCTGTGACATCCTGGTCCACTCCTCCATCACCCCCTACTCCTCAACCCCCTCCTACGGCACCTCCCCGTGCGAACACAAGATATGCAACACCTGCCCCTTCACTTCCTCTCCTCACTGTCCAAGGGCCCAAACACTCCTTTCAAATGCATTTCACTTGCATTTCCTTCAACTTAGTCTACTGCATTCTTTGCTCCCAATGCGGTCTCCTCTACATTGGAGAGACCAAACGCAGATTGGGTGACCACTTTGTGGAACACCTTCAGTCTGTCCGCAAGCATCACCCAGACCTCCCTGTCGCTTGCCATCTTAACATTCCACCCTGCTCTCTGGCTCGCATGTCTGTCCTTGGCTTGCTGCATTGTTCCAGTGAAGCTCAATGCAAACTGAAGGAACAGCACCTCACCTTCTGACTAGGCACTTTACAGCATTCCGTACTGAATATTGAGTTCAACAATTTTAGATCTTAAACTCCCTCTCCATCCCCACCCCCTTTCCATTTCTTCCCCATCCTCCTTGTTTTTTCCAATAATTTATAAAGATTTTTCTTTTCCCACCTATTTCCATTATTTTTAATGTATTCCACCGATCATTTATCTATACCTTTTATGCCCTTTTAGTCTTATTTCACCCCACCCCCACTAGAGTTACCTTGCGTGTCCTGCTATCCATTCTTAATTAGCACATTCTTTTAGATAATATCACGACCTTCAACACCTCTTTGTTCTTTTGTCTGTGACATCTTTTGGTTGTCTCCTTCTATCACTGCTTGCTTGTCCCAACAACCACCCCCCCTTCTCACTCCCCTCCTCCCCAAACTAAACTAGCTTATATTTCACCCCTCTCCTATTTTTACTTAGTTCTGTTGAAGGGTCATGAGGACTCGAAGCATCAACTGTACTCTTCGCCGATGCTGCCAGACCTGCTGAGTTTTTCCAGGTATTTTTTATTTTTTGTTTTTGATTTCCAGCATCCGCAGTTTTTTTGTTTTTATCTCTGGGTTTTACTTATTATGGTGATTGATGAAGATGCACAATCAATTCAAGAAGTGAGTAATTTACTCCAACAATAGCCCCTGGATTCATGAGTCTGATAAGGAGGAAGATTTACAATTATCACCATAAATAATAAAAAAAAGCATGGAGTTTTCTGCTCAAACCAAGGGAATAGTGGCCATTGACATATTCATGTCACAGTGGAGTGGAGAGAGCAAAGGAAACACATGACTCTAAGTGAATACTTTGTAAAGCAGCAGACGTCCCAGAGTCAAGAATCTGGCCATAGTAGAGGTTTAATGAATCAGGAGCGCCGTGATTGAATTATAAGCACCTGGGCCATGAAAATCTGCAAAGGCAATCAGCCATTCCAGTATTAATTTTACTTTACATTTGTGCCCTTTTTTCAGTCATGCAACTTATTCTGCACCATCTCCTAGATTCTCTGATCATAGCATTTCTTCAGTTTCTCCATTGGTAACCTTTTGGTATATAAGGTCATGCCCTCCCAAGCCTGTGCTCCCTTACTATAAGCATTAAGAAACTCATGGTTATGGGACAGTGGGTCACATCTCCACCTTTGATTGTCTAAGTAGCACTCTTCTGGAAGTGGTTAGCAAATTCTGCTACCTCAGATCCACAGTGATAGACAATGGGTGGGATTTTCCAGCCCCTCTCACCGGCGGGATCTTCCAGTCCCACCAAAGTGAATGAGACCCACCGTACTGGGGCCAGAAAATTCTGGCCAATATGTCTCCTGATGCAGTGCTCAATACACACATAGGAAAAGCAGCTACCACCTTTGGCTGATTCATGAAATGTGCATGGAATAACATCAAGCTGATTCTTAGGACCAAGATGCTGGGTTATGAGGCCTATACAGCATCATGTTTAATGGCTGTGAAACATGGTTGACTTGCAGCTATCAAGAAAGGAAGCTCAACAACTTTCACCCTCACTGTTTGTGGCACACTCTAGACATCTCATGGAAGGACAAAATCATGAATGAGGCTGTCCCCCCAAAGACAAATCTCCCAAGCATGTTGACACCTATAAAACAGAGGTTACTTCACTGGCTCAGGCATACTTGCAGGATGGAAGACAGATGTATATACAAGGGTTTTCTGTATGGCAAGGTACCAGAACCAGGAGATGATTAGGCTCCCAAAGATCTGCTTCAAGGATGCTTGCATGCCTAGCTTGATGGCTCTAAACATTGTTTTTGCACCAGGAAAACACTAGTTGACGACAGAGAGAAATGGCGTCATCAGCTATGGGTGGTGGGCGCCCCCATGATGATCAGTAGCTACAGTGGCTTGGAAACAGGCACCAATGCCAAAAACAGCACCCCATAATGACATCTAATAACCCACTTCATAAGCACATCAATGGCAGAACCTGCCTCTCATGGATTGGTCTCTTCAGCCATCAACAGAAGAGCACCATATGAAGTTACCCCACCGTAACAAATTTAATTTGCTGCATGTCCATCATGTTATGTAGATGGAAGGATGTTAATGCCAATAGTATGTTGCTTCCCTTGAATTTTTGAAGGTTGCCCTTCCCTAAATTTGCTGGAGTTTCTGGTTAAAACAACCCCTCCAATTCTTAGACAACAAAAGTAGCATTTGGAGTAATAGCTGAAGCATTTTGACTGAATATTACACATCCTGCAGCTGAATTAAAAAGTGGAAAAAGAAAAAACTTGTGTGGCTTCAGGATATCTCAAAGTTTTCTATAGCCAATGAACTGCTTTTTGATGTTTTGTTTTTTAAAATGTAGGAAAACACAGCAGCCTTTCTGCCCATATCAAAGGCCCACAAACAGTGATGGGATCAATAAATTGTTTTAGTGATGCTGAGGGATAAACATTGGCACAGCCACTGGGAGAACTCTCCCGCTCACTTGTGCTGGAGATCTTTTGTGCCCAGCCAAAAGGGAATATTGGGCATTGCTTTAACATATCATCCAACAATGGCATTACTTACCGTGCAGCAGTCCTTTAATACTGCGTTGAAGTTCCAGCTATGATTATGTGCTCAACAGCCTGGACTGGGATTTGGCCTATCACTTTCTGGCACAGGGGTGAGAGTGCTACCATGTGAGCCAATGCTGACATCAACATTTCTAGCATTTCAAGTTGTTTAGTAACTGCTTAGGAAATATGAAATGATCATCATTAACTTTTTCTTTCATTTCTGCTAATGAAATCACTCTCTTAGGGCATGACCATTTCAAACCCATTTATTGATGTGATTTTGTGAATGGGTTACAAATAATCTTTAACATGGTAATTATTCCATTTTTCTTCAAGGGGAAAATACAGCCCCCTCCCATAATTTTCTTCTTTAAACTTTTGTTGGTTTTTCTGGTGAGGTACCAGAGGGCCAGAAATTGTACCCCAGCATGTGTCATGAGAAAATTATTCATTATACTGATCACAACTCAAAATAACAGATTGCACCATCATTGGATCCACAGTTACATTTTTATGCCCTTTTGCAAATGATAAGATGATGGTTATAATGTACAGTGATCATTATTGTTGAAAAGCTTATTCCCTTTCTAGCCACTAGTAGAATCATAGAAGCATAAAATAGTATAGCACAGAAGGAGGCAATTCGGCCCATTGAATCTGTCCTGGTTCCTTCAAAGACCAGTCCAATTAATCCCACGTTGCCACTCTTTCCCCATATCCCAGCAGTTTATTCTCCTTCAAGCATTTAACAAATGTCCTTTTGAAAGCTACTATTGAATCTGTATCCGCCCTCTATTGCCAATGAATGCCCCATTTTAGCTACTCATTGCATAAAAAGGATTTCCCTTATGTCCTCTCTGGTTCTTTTGCCAATCATCTTAAATCTGTGCTCTCTGATTATCAACCCTTCAGCCACTGAAAACAGTTTCTCTGCATTGCCTTTATTAAAACGCCTCTTCACTTTCTCTACCCTAAGGAGAACAACTCAATCCTTCAGTCCATCCTTGTAATTGTAATCTCTCATCCCTGAAACAATTATAGAAAATTTCTTATGTACCTTCTCCAGCCTACACATTCTTCCTAAAGTGGGGACACTTTACTTAAGGTGGGGATAGTGTTTTGCTAAGCTGAGCCTAACTTCCTAGCTTTTTATTCTATGTCATAGAGTATCTGAACTGTTCCAAAGTTCCTGAGTACATTATTTTTGCTAAAGTCCCCAAGTACATTAATTGTTTCTAATATGTTTGAGTACCTGAATGTGCATCAACGTGATTCAGGGGAAAGAGGCAGTTAAGGGCAATCTCACAAATGTTGAAAATTGTAGAACAATGATTACTTCATAGAATGTTTTGCCTTCCTCTATAAAAGCCTGTTCTTTTCTTGTTTAACCATGCTAATGTAGATTACATTGATGGGAAAACTGTGTGGGGGGTGGTGGGGGTTGGAGGGGGGAGCTGGTTAGTGGGGGAGGGATGGTGTGGAATAACGGAGTCCAAGAGTGCAAGAGATCAGCTTTAGTATGCAGCAGTCACCATCTGTCAATTCAGCTACTTTGCACTGTCAGATTAGGTAGCTCCACCAGATGAGTTTCTATGGTAATGCCATCAACATTCACAGTTCACAAATTGATTATTAAGCAAAAATATTAGCTGTGTGTTAGTTTTGATTTTTTAACTGGGTACTGATGGCAAGACTGACCTCTTGAACATCAGATTCACTTTGAGAAAGGAGCACGGTCACAACATTTTCATTGTGGCGTAGCTAGTTTTGGAGGTATGGGAGCCAGGAGACAAAAAAAAATAGATAGGGAGACTGGCTCCGATGACATCCCAATGCTGCCACGCTGATGTTTTGGATGGATAAAGTGCTGCAAACACGCAGAGTGAACAGGTCACAGTGAACAGTCAGCGTCTAATGCTGATTTGGTACACTACCTGCCATAATGGACCTTGCCAGTACTGTTAATGCCCTCTCTGAAATACATACAGCTAAACATGCATTCATTGTAAGAGGGACTCCCCACCAGTGCTGCTTAAAGAGTGAACTTTCAGATGAGGTGCTTTTTATTCTCTTTTGCTGCTGTGGAGATGGTGGGGTTGCTGTGTTGTCAGCAGAGTTGACAGAAGTTCTTTCTTCTTCTGACAGAAAGCAGTACTGATTATCCCTTGGAAGGAGTGGTATGAATTTGACAGGCTTCTGAGCACAACACTGGTTCCCAGTTATGCGGGCTTTAGCGGCAGTTCCTTTTGCAATGCAGCATGACAAGGAGATGGAACACAGGCAGGAGAGAGAGGAAATTATCCACAGTAGGAGTAGGAAGAGGGCTGTCAGCCGGGGGCCTTATACCTAGAGACATTACCCATTTTAGAGAGCATTTCTCCTTCTTGCACCTCAGCCAAGACCAATGTCTGATTGAGTCAGCTATGCTTCACCAAGGAGGTGGCCACATAGAGGACAGCAGGTCATGTTCCATGAAACCACTGCCACTCCCAGGGGCTGGCACCTGAGTAATCCTACTAATCTTATTTTTATTCATTCATGGGATGTGGGCTTCGGTGGCTGACCAGCATTTATTGCCCATCCGTAATTGCCATTAAGAGGATGGTGGTAAGCTGCCTTCTAGAAACGCCGCAGTCCATGTGGTGTAGGGTACACCCACAGTGCTGTTAGCAAGGGAGTTGCAGGATTCTACCAAGCGACAGTGAAGGAATGGCGATATATTTCCAAGTCAGGATGGTGAGTGGCTTGGAGGGGAACTTCTAGGTGGTGGTGTTCCCATATATCTGCTGCCCTTGTCCTTCTTGATGGTAGCAGTCATGGGTTTGGAAGGTGCTGTTGAAGGAGCCTTGATGAATTCTTGCAATGCACCTTGTAGATGATACACACTGCTGCTACTATGCATCGATGGTAGAAGGAGTGAACCTGTGTGAATGTGATGCCAATCAAGCAGGCTGCTTCTTCCTAATTGTGTCAAACTTCTTGAGTGTTGTGGGAGCTGCACTCATCCAGGCAAGTGGGGAGTATTCCATCACACTGCTGACTTGTGCCTTTTAGATGGTGGACACGTTGGGGAGCCAAGAGGGGAGTTACTCATCGCAGCCTCTGACCTGATCTTGTAGCCACAGTATTTATATGGCTAGTCCAGTTCAGTTTCTTGATAATGGTAACCCCCATGATGTTGATAGTGGGGGATCCAGTGACGGTAATGCCATTGAACATCAAGGGGTGATGGTTAGATTCTTTCTTGTTGGAGATGATTATTTCCTGGCACTGGTGTGGCATGAGTGTTACTTGCCACGTGTCAGCTCAAGCCTGGATATTGTTCAGGTCTTGCTGCATTTCGGCATGGACTGCTTCAGTATTTGAGAGTCACGAACAGTGCTGAACATTGTGCAATCATCAGCGAACATCCCCACTTCTGACCTTATGATGGAAAAAAAGTCACTGATGAAGCAGCTGAAGATGTTTGGGCCAAGGGTACTACTCTGAGGAACTCCTGCAGTGATGTCCTGGATCTGAGATGACTGACCTCCAACAACCACAACCATCTTCCTTTGTGCTAGGTATGACTCCAACCAGTGGAGAGTTTTCCCCCTGATTCCCATTGACTCCAGTTTTGCTAAGGCTCCTTGATGCCACACAGTCAAATGTGGCCTTAATGTCAAGGGCAGTCACTCTCACCTCATCTTGGAAGTTCAGCCCTTTTGTCTATGTTTGAATCAAGGCTGTAATGATGTCATGAGCTGAGTGGCCCTGGAGGAACCCAAACTGGGCATCAATGAGCAGGTTATTGTTAAGCAAGCGCCGCTTGATAGCACTGTTGATGACCCCTTCCATTATTTTACTGATGATCGAGAGTAGACTGATGGGGCGGTAATTTGCCGGGTTGGATTTGTCCTTTGTTTTGTGTACAGGACATAACTGGGCAATTTTCTGCATAGCCAGGTAGGTGCCAGTATTGTAGTTGTAATGGACCAGCTTGGCTAGGGGCGTGGCAAGTTCTGGAGCATAAGTCTTCAGTACTATTGCTGGAATATTGTCAGGGCCCATAGCCTTTGCAGTATCCAATGCCTTCAGCCATTTCTTGATATCACACGGAGTGAATCGAATTGGCTGAAGACTGACATCTGTGATGCTGGGGATCTCCAGAGAAGGCCAAGATGGATCATTCACTCGGCACTTCTGGCTGAAGATTGTTGCAAATGCTTCAGCCTTAAGTTTTACACTGATGTGCCGGCTCCCCCATCATTGAGGATGGGGATATTTGTTGATCCTCCTCCTCCAATGAGTTGTTCAATGGTCCACCACCATTCACGACTGTATGTGGCAGGACTGCAGAGCTTAGATCTGATCCTTTGGTTGTGGGATCACTTAGCTCTGTCTATCACTTGGTGCTTATGCTGGTTGTTATGTAAGTAGTCCTGTGTTATAGCTTCACCAGGTTGACAGCTCATTTTTAGCTATGCTTGGTGCCTCTCCTAGCATGCCCTGCTGCACTCTCCATTGAATCAGGGTTGATCCTCAGGCTTGGTGGCAATGGTAGAGTGAGGTATATGCTGGGCCATGAGGCTACAGATTGTGTTTGAGTACAATTCTGCTGCTGCTGATGGCCCACAGTGCCTCGTGGATGCCCAGTCTTGAGTTGCTAGATCTGTTTGAAATCTATCCCATTTAGCACAGTGGTAGTACCACACAACACGATGGAGGATATCATCAATGTGAAGGCAGGACCTCATCTCCTCAAGGACTGTGTGATGGTCACTCCTACAGATACTGTTATGGACAGATGCATCTGCAGCAGACAGTTTGGTGAGGGTGTGGTCAAGTATGTTTTTCCCACTTGTTCGTTCCCTCACTGCCTGCCACAGACACAGTCTAGCAGCTATGTCCTTTCGGATTCGGCCAGCTCGGTTAGTAGTGGTGCTACTGAGCCACTCTTAGTGATGGACATTGAAGTCTCCCACCCAGAGAATATTCTGTGCCCTTGCCACCCTCAGTGCGTCCTCCGAGTGATGTTCAACATGGAGAAGCACTGATTCATCAGCCGAGGGAGGGTGGTATGTGGTAATCAGCAGGAGGTTTCCTTGCCCATATTTGACCTGATGCCATGAGACTTCATGGGGTCCGGAGTCGATGTTAAGGATTCCCAGGGCAACTTCTTCCCAACTGTATACCACTGTGCCCCCACCTCTTATGTCACATGTTCTGTCCCACCGACCAAGGAATGGTGATGGTGGTGTCTGGGACATTATCTGAAAGGTATGATTCCATGATGATGACTATGTCAGGCTGTTGCTTGACTAGTCTGTGAGACAGCTCTCCCAATTTTGGCACTAGCCCCTAGATGTTAACAAGGAGAACTTTGCAGGGTTGACAGGGCTGAGTTTGCTGTTGTCGTTTCTGGTGCCTAGGTCGATGTTGGGTGGTCTGTCCGCTTTCATTCCTTTTTTGAGGCTTTGTAGTGGTTTGATACAACTGAGTGGCTTACTAGGCCATTTCAGACGGCATTTAAGAGTCAACCGCATTGCTGTGGGTCTGGAGTCACATGTAGGCCAGACCAGGTAAGGATGGCAGATTTCCTTCCCTAAAGGGGATTAGTGAACCAGATGGGTTTTTGCAACAATCAGCAATGGTTTCATCGTCATTATTAGACTTTGATTCTTTTTTATTGAATTTATATTCCAACATCTGCCATGACAGGATTCGAACCCGGGTCCCCAGAGCATTCCTTTGGGTTTCTGGATTACTAGTCCAGAGAAGATACGCAATCACCTTCTCCTGAAGCTCAGATTGCTGGATTGCTGAGTGAGCCTACAAGCCTCTTTGAGCACTGGTATCTGCAGCCATGATGGCAGCAGCCTGAGCCTGAATGACACAAGCTTTTCTTGTTGGCCTGTAAACCGAGATCTTTGAGATTAGAGAGCTTCCATTAGCACTTAGACATTGGATAGCTTGGCCTTGACTGCAGTGAAATCTGAGATATCGGCCATCAATGGCAGCAACAATAACTTTTATTAATATAGTGCCTTTCACCTAATAAAATGTCTCAAGGCACTTCACAAGAGCATTATAAAGCTAGTTTTGGACTACATAAGCCAATATTAGAGCAGATGGCCAGGAGGGTCTTTAAAGAAAAAAGAGAGGTGGAGAGGTTTATGGAGGTAATTCCAGAATTTAGGGCCTAGGCAGATAACAATGTAGTCATCAATAGTGGAGCAATTAAAAGCAGGACACTCTGTGAAGGAATGCAGCTACAAGTACAGAGTTATAAGATTAAAAGGAGTGATTCTTCTATGAAGAAGGGATTAAAATTTAAAAGCAGAGTTCATTGTCTGGACAAAGGTTCAGAAGTTTATAAACATGCCTGGGCATGATTGTGTGCTCACGGACACCAACATAATGTAGCATTAGATATGGTACGTGCACTAACACAAGGCAGTCCTGAAAAAAAAACCGGAACCTCAGGAAGGCATTTATAAATTGTAAGATACCACAATCTAACAATGAATAACATTAGTGATGTCCCTAAATCACTTGTCAACCGAATCCTGGAAGCTGACCACCATCTGCATCTCTCAGTATCCTGATTGCTTGAAGGATGTTGACTAAAATAAAATATATTGACTAAAATAAAGGATGTTGACTAATACAAAGTATGTTGTCCAGCATGTGTGTTCAACATGCTTCCTGCAGGTTCAGCTCTTTTAGGGTATAAATATTGCAATAACTGAGTAGGATTTTTAGGATTCACTCCAGCATCTCTCATGGTAAAGGTATGGCTGCTATAACTCTTGAGTACAAACACATTTCCATCTGTTCCTATTTAGATGAAGTTACATTGTTTGCCATTGTGAGATTTGAACTTTTAATCTTGGGGTTGCAAGCCCAGTACCATAACCACTTAGCTATTTAGGCCAAGCTTTGAGAGGATGTAACTCTTTCACATACAAACCTGTTTCCCAATGAAGTTACATTGTTTCATAGTTTGCCATTGTGAGAATTGAACTCTTGATCTTGGGGTTACAAACCCAGTACCATAACCACTTGGCTATTTAGGCCAAGCTAATGATCACAGGCATTTAAGGGGTTGGAACTCTTTGGAATACAAACACATTTCCATCTGTTCCTATTCAGATGAAGTTACATTGTTTGCCATTGTGAGATTTGAACTCTTGATCTTGGGGTTACAAGCCCAGTACCATAACCACTTGGCTATTTAGGCTGCTGTAACTCTTTTGAGTACAAAGCCGTTTTCATCTGTTCCTATTCAGATGAAGTGACATTGTTTCATAGTTTGCCATTGTGAGATTTGAACTCTTGATAATCTTTTAAAATGAAAACCAAATCAACAAAATTGGGATAAATCAGGCACAGCCCCTAATTCAGGTCAGCTGTAAAACCAAGAACAAAGTTTAAAGGAAACTTACAAACTTTAAATCAAAATGTGATTAAAGGGGTCAACAAAACACCCCAGTCCCCGCGGTGCCCACCGAGCACGGAAGGCCTTGAGAGTGCCTGCAGTCACCACGTGCTCCCTCTCCAGGGACATCCGGCAGCGAACGTAGCCGCGGAAGAGGGACAAACAATCGGGCGGGACTCCCCCGTCGATCGCCCGCTGCCTGGACCTGTTAATGGCCAACTTGGCCAGGCCCAGGAGCAGGTTCACGAGGAGGTCCTCCTCCTTCCCGACCCCCTTCCGCACTGGGTGCCCATAGATCAGGAGCGTGGGGCTGAAGTGCAAACAAAACATCAATAAAAGGTTTTTCAAATAACTAAAAAGGGAGTGCAGCCTACAACACCCTATGTATACATGGTCCACGGACTCCACAAGACCGCAAAAAGGGCACATGTCCTGAGAGTCCGTGAACCTATGCATCCTCTTATTATAGGGGACTGCTGCATGCAACACCCTCCAACCCAGGTCCCCGATAGAAAGGGGGAGGACACCTCCGTAGAGGGCCTCCCATCGGGGGCCTCCGCCGCTGGACGGCAACAAGGCACGCCAGGGCATGTCCGGTCGACGGACAAGGGCGAGAAAATGGAAGGTGTGCAGCAGCAGTCCATACAAAAATCCCCTCTTTGCCGTGCCAAAAGGCACGGAGGGCATGTCCCCGAGGTGGCTCATATTGCAGGGCACCAGCACCCGAGGGAGGGTTCGGGGCTTGGGGCCAATGTGGAATTCTGTCCGAACAGGGGAACGTTCAGACGGAAGACCACCGCGCCACCTCAAGACCCAAAATAATGTCGGGTCCGAGCACGACTGTTCTCAGGTCTTGGATGGCATCGGCTGCGACTTGGACACTCACAGACGCGCGTAGCGCCAACTCCTGCGGGAGCATCCAGCCCAGTCCTCCGCCACCCAGCACGTCCCCGATCCTGGTCACCCCTGCGGCCACAGCCCTCCTCTCCGCCAACCACTGAAAAGGACGGAGGGGTAAATTCTTCATTGTTTCATAGTTTGCTATTGTGAGATTTGAATTCTTGATCTTGGGGTTACAACCCAGTACCATAACCACTTGGCTATTTAGGCCAAGCAAAATTATGTTGCAACAGATGTGTCAGGAAATGTGATTGGAGTTGTAACTCTTTTGAGTACAAACCCATTTCCATCTATTTCAGATGAAGTTACATTGTTTCATAGTTTGATATTGTGAGATTTGAACTCTTGATTTTGGGGTTACAAACCCAGTACCATAACCACTTGGCTATTTAGGCTGCTGTAGTGTAGCAATGATAGTTCTCTCCTTAATTGGGATAGAAGTATCTCGTTAGACTCTGTAGCTTACTACTAGGGGATTTAAGATAATTACTATTTTAAATATTGATGAATGTCTTAGATATTTCTCTCTAACATTATTTAGACCTGGATTCCCCAATAGAAACAAGATTATAGTATATTTTCCTGGAACTATCAATGTTGCAATCGACTAACCATCAAATGTGAGTTGCATGTTCGATTCTTTAACAAACTTTTATACAATTTTAAAAATTTATTGTACCAAAGGATCTTCTGTATCTAAATTTGAGAACCCATCTCTATCGCTCTATAGTGGAGAGGTACATTATTGAGAAGAGTTGCCTAGACCCTTATAATATCTGGGTTGTTATAATCTGGCTAAAACTTGTTTAAAAGGCTATCGGAAGGGCAATAATATTCTCTGATGATTTCTTTCCTTCAGGGAGAGTTAGATCAGTTCTTTATACCCATGCTAAGTGTCTGTAAGGCCTGTCTTTCCCAACGTTAAGTGAGAGTGAGTATCCAAGGAGTATGCCTGATCTGGAATAGTCCCAAAAGGGGGGCTAGGATTATAATCCACTTTAGGTCAAGAAGCCAAAGTTAGGTCTGTGCAGGTAACTCAAGAGTTGTGGGGCTGGAGGAGATTAAAGAAGTAGTGAGGGGGCAATCCATAGAGGAATTTGGAAACATGGATGAGAATTTTAAAATTGAACAACAGCCAATGTAGATCAGTGAGCACAGGATTGATAGGTGAACGGAACTTGGGGCAAATAAGAACCTGGGCAGCAGAGTTTTTGATCACCTCAAGTTTAGAGGGAATAGAATGTGGGAAGCCAGATAGTCATGTATTAGAATAGTCAAGTCTAGAGATAACAAAGGCATGAATGATGGTTTCAGCAGCAGATAAGCTGAGACAGGGGCATTGTTGGGTCATGTTATTTTTATTTATTTTTTATTCATTCACGGGATGTGGGCTTTGCTGGCTGGGCCAGCATTTATTGACCATCCCTAGTTGCCTTTGAGAAGGTGGTGGTGAGCTGCCTTCTTGAACTGCTGCAGTCCATGTGGTGTAGGTGCAACCACAGTGTTGTTAGGAAGGGAGTTCCAGGATTTTGACCCAGTAACAGTGTTATGGAGGCAGAAATAGGCAGTCTTGGTGATGGATTTGATATTGCATCATAACTGGGTCCACAAGTGTTGCCATGGAGTTTGGCCACCACTCCTGTGTTGATAAAGCTGGGCTCCAAGCTTTGCATAAAGCCCTGTAACATGTTGGAAACAGGCTCCTCCATGATCATTGACAGTGACAACAGGCTCTAAGTCAAAACAAAAACGGAATTACCTCGAAAAACTCAGCAGGTCTGGCAGCATCGGCGGAGAAGAAAAGAGTTGATGTTTCGAGTCCTCATGACCCTTCAACAGAACTCTGTGTCAAGCCTGCCAATGCACCAGGCATTTCTGTGTGCATGCCAATCAGCCTTCTTCTGTTCAGAACCCAATCAAAGTCCTCAGATGAGTCCTCTACAGCAGAACTTGCCTGTGACCTCACTCTCCGGAGAGCTGGCTCACACATCACCCTTTCCCAATGGTCTTACTGCAACCCATTCATACTCAGTGACTCATCATGTTCAGTTCCCACCTTTATACTCCCCTCTAATGTACACATAGTGTCTGTATCTGAGCTGGTGCCTGTGAATGTCAAATCAAGTGACAGTGGTTCTTCTTCAGACTTCTACTCTTCTTCTTGCCACTCATCATCAAGCAGCATTGGCTGGCCAGGCAGCAAATCTTGGGGATCTGAAAGCAGAAGTAAGGAGGGTTGGGCTGAGAGAAGTGACGGTGTGTGGAAAGCAAGAACAGTGCAGCAACATCAACTACAGCTTGTACTTCATACCAGATTGCAGGACGAGGGTGAAGTGGGATTTGGGAAGACGCAGAAGGCAGGAGCATAGCATCTGAATGGTTTCATTGATAATCGTTGCAACAGCCTCAAAATGCCACACCAAAACTTTGAAGCACTGTTATCCAGAGCCAGTCTGAGCCAGCAATGCACCAAGTTGTACTTGCATTGCAAAATGCTGATATTTCATGACCTCAACCTGAGGTTACAGTGCAGCATTCAGATACTGAGTAGCCATGCCTGCGCTGCAACGAAGACTGAGACATCGGCCACCAGATGCTGTGGGAGGAATTTTCCATGCCCGCTGGCATCAGGTGTGTTCGGCGACATGAGTGAACAATGTGGCGAGAAGGCCAAAAATCGGTTTCACAATGTCATGAAACCAGTTTGCAATCGTCCACTCAGCCCGTCGATAGCGGGCTGTGGTCCCCACCATTGGATGTCGGGAACCTCATTGTAATACATCTACATATCATTATAAGGCCAGCCTGTTGGAATCACTACCCCCTCTCCCACCCCCATTGGATCCTTCACCCACGTCGGCATGATTGCACACCAATGTGTTTCACAACAGCATATATAAAGTCTGTACTTGGCGGGCTACACTTTGAGAGGAATTCGGTGGTGAGTGCACATTGACATTACGCAGTGCTTGAGAGGGCTGCCTATTGGACTTCAAGGTTGAGGTATGTTGGGGGAGGTGCGCAATGACTGCCCTGTGGTTGAGGCGACTTGGGGATGGGGGCAGGGGGTTCTCTGCAGTTGAGGTGCATTGGGGGAGGCGGGCAAGGGCTGCCCTGCGGTTCAAGGTACCAAGCACGTGCAGGGTGGGGGGGGAGAGAAGCGGTCACGCATTAGGGAAACCTTGTATAATGTGACCGTTGCTCTGTAGCTGAGATAGTTCAGACACAGCCACATTGACATGATTGGAATCAGGTCCCTAGATTATCTGTCCACTCAAGCAACACAGAGGCATGAAAGTGCCACAAAGCGCTCCAGAGCTTTTCACCCCTCGGGCATAGACTGTAAACTAATGAGCATTTTAGTGGACTGCAGAACAGTTGGATGACTGGGCACACTGTACAATCTCCTTGCCAAAGCTGGCCATGGAGCAGTCATGGTGGAGGTGTTCACAGCCCCTTACAATGTCAGCATCCCAGTTTGGAACATTCTCCTGCATGGTTCAAGCTAACAGTGCAGCCTTGCAGTGTGAGTTTGGAGAATGCCTGTGCCTGAGCTGAGAGCACAGCATGTAGTCCAATGGGCGAAGCTGCCATCGATTGGCCAGGTGGAGTGGGGAGGAGGTGGCTGTGGTTTCAGGCAGCCATGCAGCGCACTAAACTCTGGCCATCCAAGTGGTGGCTAGCACTCTCCAGGATACATTAAGGGGCCTTCAGACTTAACCTAGAGAAGTTCTTAGTATACCCAAGCTAACCCACGGATGTCTCTCTTTCATCCTGCAGTAGTACATCAGGAGCATGAACTTAGTGAACTAGCTGCATACCTCGTGGCGTACAGAGAGTGAAGACAATGAAGAAGAGAGTGACGGAGGTGCCTGGCTGAGCAGATGGAGGAGCAGCACCCTCCGGAAGAAGGGGCAGCTGGGGTTCCTGCACATGCCCATATGGAGCCACAGCAAGCTATTGTTGGTCAGCGCCTAGCTAAATCCAGGGTCTATAGACATTGCCTTTCATTGTTGCAGATGACTGAGATTATATGGTGAGGATTTGGAGAGGATTTGGTGCCATGGGCACATGAAGGGCATCCACTGCCAGTGGCTGTGAAAGTGACCATGGCATTCAATTTTTACCAGTGGCTCCTTTCAGTATTCCACAGGTGACCTCTGTGGGATATCACAAGTCCCCACCCACAAATGCATCCATGATGTCACAGATGCAATCTTTGCGTGGGCACACAGCTTTGTGCATTTCGCCCAGGACCAAGAGAGCCAGGATGCAAGACATTGGATTTGTCCAGATCTCAGGTTTCCCGCAGGTGCAGGGTGTGATCAACTGCACTCAAATGGTACTCAGATTTCCATCACAACAAGCGCTCATCCATGTCAACTGCAAGGGTTTCCATTTGCTGAATGTGCAGCTGGTGTGCGACCACCACAAATGCATCCTGCAAGTCTGCACGCAGTGTGATGAAAGTGTAATCATTTTCATAATATTTTCCTGGTTTATTGTGAAGTAAGCTTATGGGGGTAAGTATAGTTGGGGTTTTGTGTGATTTAATTACATTTGGAATCAAATAGGCTGCAAGTTTGAAATAATCAAAAGAAGCTAGGTGTTTGGCATGCTAATGAGTAAACATGGGTGCTGGCTTAGCATGTCAGGTGTGAAAGGAATTTACATTTTTAGATAAATGAAGGGATATTTGGATTTCAAAGGGATCTTAGTCTGTTTACAACTAGCCAGATAAGCAAGGCTAAGGAATATGTTTATTTTTCCCAAGGGTTACTGACAATATAGTGTGGCAACATGAAAATTTTTATGATATGAAGAAGATACAGTTTCAAAGACATATGGAACAATAGATTTTACATACTAAAAAGAGAGAGAGCTATAAAAAGGAGAATGAAAGGCTATGTGTCAGAGGGCCTTGTAAGATCTAGCAGGAGTGTGTGAAATAGCCTTAATGAAGCCTTCAGTATTTGTGCATAAACTTGCTATATAATGAAACTGAAGTTTGGGAAAAGCCATTTGGAATTCCATTGTCACGTGGGTATTGTGTTAACTTGCTGGATCTGTTTAAAATTTAAAAAATATTTTTGGATTGTTGCCTTAAATGGGAGGCTTTTAAGTTGCCTTAAAGGGATTGTTAAATAGGTTAATCAGGTTAATTAGGAATTTTAGGAGTTATTATAGTGGTAAGTAATTTGTAGACTGATGTATGCGCTTGTAATCTTTTATATTTTGTTAATAAATATTTTAATTTAATTTTTAAAATCTCTAAAGGTCTTGGTTGACCAATTACTTCTGAATTCAGTGCACACATCTCGTAAAAAATACAAATTGCAAAACCGTTGTGATAGCACAACTAAGTTTCCCTCGTGGATTTGGTCCATGTGGCACACATCATCTGCCACTTTGTAGCAACAGTTTCCAGGGAGTGTCCACGACTTCTACATTCTCAGTTGGTCACAGATCCCTAATGTTTTCCAGGAGCCACAGTGGCTGCAGGAATGGCTCCTCGGGGACAAGGGCTACCTGCAGAGCACGTGGCTGATAACACTTGTGCCGCAGCCTCAGACTGCAGCAGAGCAAAGGTATAATGAGGCTCATGCTGCAACTTGGTGGAGCAGACCATCAAGATGCTGAAAATGAGCACCAGGTGCTTGGACTGGTCTGGTGGAACCCTGCAAAGTAGTTCACAGAGGATGTCACACATCATTGTCACCTGCTGTGCTCTTTACAACTTGGAGCTGCAATGGGTAGAGCAGCTGGTTGAGGAGTTGGAAGTCTCCACCAATGAGAAGGACGTTGACAGGGATGAGGGTAAGCTCCTCGAAGGCGCTGATGGCAGTGATGAGGTCTTTGCACTGGCCAGACAAGACAGGCACGCTCTGGAGGCCCTCCTAGCTGCTAGATTTATAGAGGATGATGAAGACATGCAATGAGGAGACACCATAGATCCTCACATTGCATCTATGAATGTTTGACTCCAATCTGACTTATGACAGCTCAAATATCCTCTGTGATAATGCTCCTGTCATGGAGATACAGTGGAGGCCCTAATAGTCGCTTGATTGCAGGAGGATGATGATGATATGCAGTGAGAGCACTCCATAGATCTTTACATAGCCTCTGACAATGTCTGACTCCTGTTTGGTTGAGGGCACCTCACTTTTGCGTTCTGTGTTCAGGGTCATATCATAAAGATGCAGCAATGAAACTTTAAAGAAAAGACCCTTTGTCCACCTTCAGCGCCTGACCCCTTCAGGAGCACCACATCACTGGTCACAGATGCTGAAGAGATGGGGGCCAGCTCTACCTTAAAGGTGCTGAGAGCACAGAGAGAGGATGATGGAACTCTTTGACACCTGCCCCCAACATTCCGGCAGCAATAACAAGAACCGCCGAGGTGCAGGCATCACTAATATGTCCAGGGAGTGTGAGGCCAGACCATTGCTTTGGTCTGAAGGCTGACAGAGCACAGGGAGGCCCTCGACTGAGACACCTGCCTTTATCTTGGCAGGAAGGTTTCACATCTGAGTGAGACGAAAACTGCTCATCAGAACAGGGAGCCATAAGCAGGGAGACATTGTTGAGAGTTTATTTACAATAGTGAATATTATGTACAAGTGGTTAACAGCAGTGCCCAGGCTGTGCAAATACATCTTCTTAGCCTTCTTAACCCTGCTGCTACGTCTTGATGCTCCCCAGACATCCACAGTGAAGGTGGAGGCAGCCTGCTGTCTGTGATAACCTTGACAGGCGTCCTCTGGAGAGCCGAGACCTAGAGGGCCCCAGCCTGCTTTTGACATCCTGCTGTATGGCAGTGGCACCCTCCTTGGCTTGTGGAGCTGGAGTTGCTGAGGTCGCAGGAAGAGGGGTTTCGATGGGCTGGAGTCACCTGGGTGGATGACCTGCTGATCCTCCTCCCTGTGGATGCCCAGGGCCCCTAGATGACTCCTTGAGGAGAAAGGGTAGCTGGAGTGAGATCAGACTGCCCCACACCCCTTTGGTGTACACACTGTTGGAGGCCAACTATGGCTTTGGCGATGGAGTTCACCCCACGCAGCAGTGCAGGAGCAAGTCCTGGAGCAAGGTCACCATGGCGGCCTCCATCCTACCGGTGTTGACCTTGGTGTGTTAACATGCCAGCACTATCACCTCAGAGTGAAGGTGGACAGACTCCTCCACCGTGCCTTGCAATCTGAAGAGTGCAATGGGCATCCCTTCCTGATGTTCCTGAGCTTGCTTTTGCAGCTCCAGCAACTGTGACATGATCGAGTACAGATGCTCATCATCTGACTCGGACTCAGCAACATTCTGGCCTCCAGCAGTTCTCTGAGTGCCAGGAGCCTGGGAAGTTCCTGCCGTCACCTGCTGTGGATCAGAAAGTGTGACGTGCTCACCAGATTGTGACCCTAAGGCTACCCTAAAATTCCACCAAGGTGTGTGTCCCTGCGCTAGTGGAGGGTGTGGGTGTGATAGTTCTTCAGGGAGGGTTTCGGCAGATTCCTCTTCTGAGCTTACCTCAAGGCCTGATTGGAGGCCCTGGGTCATGGACTCTGTCGACCGATTGGCAGATATGCCTGCAAAAGCAAGGAGAGATAATTAATGCATGGCAATGGCCTGTGAAACAGGACACATCACTCACGGCATGGTTGTCTGATGGATGTCCAACTGCTGGATTCTCACTTGGTGGAGCAGCACCAACCTCACCGTCAGTACAGGAATGGTCCAGGTCCTCACCAGCCAGCTGAATGGCTCTATTTTCGAAGCCTATGAGGACCTTGATTTCAGGCATTCCTCCACCAGCCTGCAACCTCTCCCTCTTGTTGTGTGCCAGCTTGTCCTGTATGTTTAGAGATGGAGAGAGTGTAAGCAGGATGCCTGCCAGGCCAGATGATAAGTATGTCTGGCATGTGTGGGTGGTGAGTTGTCCCATCGACAGGATGAAGACAATGACGGTGTGTGTGAGAGAATGAATGGTGATGTCCCTTGAACTGACCCTGTGGGTGTGTGATGGGTTTTTGAGTGCGTGAGTTGAGAGTGATGAGAAGAGTGACTTACCCTGATGGAATGGAGGAGATCATTCATCCTCTTGTGGCATTTGGTGGCTGTCCTATTTTGAATGGCATTAGCGCTGACCACCTCTGTCACCACCTTCCATGCTGGATTTGTGATGCCACTGCCCCTTCTGCGGCCAGAGCGGGGGTAGAAGACATCATGGCGGGCCTCCACAGTGTCCAAAAGGCGCTTAAGGGAAGCGTCACTAAACTGGGAGGCTGTAGTCTTTTTGCCTTGCGGGGCCATCCTGTTTCCTGCGCAGCAGTCCTGGGTTGGAAGCACTGAGAGGTGTGCGTGTGGCTGCACTTTAAATATGGCGCCCAGTGTGATGAAGCTGTGAGGTGATGGCGTGGCAGGTGAATGAGAGCTCGCTCACAATGGAAACGGCATGTTTTCTGGGAATGCATAATTAATACGGTAGGTTTGGGACCACACAGCATGAAAACCGCCATTGCGGCCGGCGGGTCAAACATCATTTTCCCCGCCCGCTAGTGCACTTAGTGCAAATCTGGGACGATTCCACCCTGTATCATGGCCAAATCCCCCAATGCACTCGTGGAGATGGCCACCACTTTCCCCATGGAAATGATGGGTTCCAAGCTCGGTGTGAAGCCGTATGCCAAACTAGAGACAGACTTTTCCATGATCCATGACAGGGACAGCAGGGTCTCCAGCAGATTGGCCAATTCACTGAGCACTTTGGTGTGCAATGCCCATCTGCCTTTTCCTGTACACTACTCATGCAGTTGTCACCTGAGTCTTCTGCAGCAGAACTCATCTGTTTCTTCACCCTTTGGTAAGTTGGTATCTGAGTTATCCTTACTCCCTGCTGGCCGAGCTGCAGCACGTTCTTGCCCTGTGACTCACCATGTGCGGATCTCACCTCTATTCTACCCACTAAGTTGTGCTTAGATACTGTTTCCATACCTGAGGCGGTGGCTGCGTTTGTCACATCAAGTGATCGTGCTTTTTCTCAGAGGCCTTCTCTTCCTCTGGGCCTTCATCCTTAAGCGGCATTGGCTGGCCAAGGGGTGGTTCTTGCATATCTGAAAGCAGAAATGCACAAGGGAAAGTTAGGAGATGAGGGGAGTGGTGGGGGTGGGGGTTGGGGGGTGGGTGGGGTGGGCGTGGGTGTTGGGCGGGTGTTTGAAAGCAGGGTTACACCATCTGCAGCTTGTCCATCATAACAGATTGCAGGGTGAGGGAGCAAGTGCATAAGGTAGGAACATACAGTCACGCTGTATGGCTTCAGCAATGCCAATTGCCACTCTCCATGACAGCTGCACCAATACGGCTGAGCACTGTCTCCTCCAAGAGGATGAGGACATGGAGCAGCACCTATCCCCCTGTAGCTCTTTGCTGCTGCATCCTTTAATGTGTCACCTTGCCCTGCAACAAAGAGGAAAGAGTGTAAATTAGTCTGTTACAATGTTTCTGGTTGATATGCCTGCCATGGCTGAATAGGGAGCTGGGAGATGTGTGGCTTACAGCAGTGGTAAGTGTGTGAGGGTGAGGTGGAGCATATTAAGGTTATATTCTGTCCTGATTGCTAGAGATTGCTGATGGTAATGGGGGTGTCATACATGGAACAGTGTATGACTTTTATGGTGTGGCTGGTAGGAGATTTTATTTTACAGATGTATTCCTTAGTGTGAGGTGTTACACTTCGGAAGGAGTAATTTGACAAGGACGTATTCAATGAATGGCATGACACTAGGAAGTTCTGAGGAACAAAGGGACCTTGATGTGTGTGTCCATAGATCTCTGAAGGCAGAGGGGCATGTTAGTGGGGTGGTGAAAAAGGCATATGGGACACTTGCCTTTATCAACCGAGGCATAGATTACAAAAGTAGGGAGGCCATGTTGGAGTTGTATAGAACCTTAGTGAGGCCACAGCTGGAGTACTGTGTGCAGTTCTGGTCGCCACATTATAGGAAGGATGTGATCGCACTGGAGGAGGTGTAGAGGAGATTCACCAGGATGTTGCCTGGAGTGAAACATTTAAGTTATGAAGAGAAGTTGGATAGACTTGGGTTGCTTTCGTTGGAGCAGAAAAGACTGAGGGGCGATCTGATCGAGGTGTACAAAATTATGAGGTGCATGGACAGGGTGGATAGGGAGCAGCTGTTCCACTTGGTTGAAGGGTCAGTCATGAGGGGACACAAGTTCAAAGTGAGGGGCAGGAGATTTAGGAGGGATGTGAGGAAAAGCTTTTTTACCCAGATGGTGGTGATAGTCTGGAATGTGCTGCCTGGGAGGGTGATGGAGGTGGGTTGCATCACATCCTTTAAAAAGTACCTGGAAGAGCACTTGGCATGTCATAACATTCAAGGTTATGGGCTGGTAAATGGGATTAGGTAGGAAGGTCAGGTGTTTCTCACATGTCGGTGCAGACTCGATGGGCTGAAGGGTCTCTTCTGCACTGTGTGATTCTGTGATTATTCATTGCCTTTGACCACTCATGTGAGGTAACTGCACATTTTCCAGCACCGCATCTACACTGCATCACAATTCTTGCATTGAGCTCTCTGGATATCTGCTTCCATTCCATTCTCAGTGCTGGACTGGAGTGCCCCCTGGCACCCCTGTGGAAAGATGACCTCTCTCCCCTCTCCTTCTCCAGCACTTAGACTTGGCTCTGCAGCTGAGCACTTAGGAGTCCTCTATTTGGCCTGATGCTCTATTACTCTAGTTTCTTCCTACTCAGTGACCCCTCCCCAACCGCTTCCAGTTGTTGCTGTAGCCAAAATGCACATCCCTTTGAAAGGCTAATTTTAAAAACTAGAGGCTAGGTTTAATTAGAGCTAGCTTTGCACCAGCACAGGTCCCCTTCTGAGCATGCAGTCACTTAGCAGCACATTTTGCCCCAAGCTGTGCTCTGCATTCATGGGGACCAGAAGGTAGCATGCAGTTTGTGTACTGCCCGTATCACTTTCATTGGACATAAGGAAATTGGCTTAATGGGCTTTATCAATTGTTTAACCCTTATCAGCTGTAGTACTTCAGGTACCAAGAGGGGGGTAGGTGATGGCATAGCGATGTTGCTATAGGCTAGTAATCCAGAGACACAGGGTAATGCTCTGGGGACCTGGGTTTGAATCTTGCCACAGCAGATGGTGGAATTTGAATTCAATATAAAAAAAAATCTGGAATTAAAGGTCTAATGATGACCATGAATCAATTGTCATAAAAACTCATCTGGTTCACTAATGCCCTGGAAATCTGCCATCCTTACCCAGTCTGGCCTACATGTGACTCCAGATCCACAGCAATGTGGTTGACTCTTAAATGCCCTCTGAACTAGGGCAAGCAGGGATGGGTAATAAATGCTGGCCTGGCCGGTGACACCCACATCCCATGAACAAATGTAAAAAAAAAACCAAGAATAGTAAAATTAAATTTGACAGAAGAGTGGCCAGATGTGGAAGCCAACAGAGATTGAAAGTTCAGCACTAACAGATTGAAAGAACAACATACAGCATTTCATTAATAAATTTAATCATTCAGGAACAGTAGTATAGTGGTAATATCATTGGGCTAGTAACCAAGCAGTCCAAGCTAATACTAAATGGGCATGGGTTCAAATCCTACAATGGCAGCTGGTACAATTTGAATTCATTTAATAAAGCTGGAGTATAAAGCTAGTCTCAATAATGGTGACCATGGCAACTATTGTCAATTGCCATAAAAACCCATCTGGTTTGCTGATGTCCTTTAGGGAAGGAAACCTGCTATCCTTACCTGTCCTGGCCTACATTTGACTCCAGACCCACAGCAATGTGGTTGACTCTTAACTGCCCTCTGAAATAGCCTAGCAAGCCACTCAGTCAAACAGCAATTAGGAATGGGCAACAAATGCTGGCCTTGTCAGTGATGCCTGCATCCTACAAAAGGATTTTTAAAAATTTGGACAATTTAAATTTAGTTAATTAAATAAATCTGGAATAAAAAATCTATTATCAGAAATGGTGAGCTTGAAACCATTACATTTTTATAAAATACATATGTGGTTTACTAATGCCCTTCAGGGAAATAAATCTCCTGTCCTTACTCCGTGTGGCCTATGTGTGACTCCAGACCTAGAGTGATGTGGTTGATTCTGAACTGCCCTCTGTAATGGCCTAGCAAGCCACTCAGTTGTACAAAACTGCTACACAAAATCCAATAAGATGCACCAGAGGTGGTAACACAGTGATACTCTGGACCTCATCAAGTTTCATGGTTTCAGGTCAAACATGGGCAAGGAAAGCTCCTGCTGATTACAAGTTACAGCCTTACCCCAGTCAATGAATCAGTGCTCCTCCATATTGAAGACCAATTGGAAGAAGTACTGAGGGTAACAAAGGCACAGAAAGAACTCTGTGTGAGGGACTTTAATATCCACCACTAAGAATGTCTCAGTAGCATCCAATACTGACCAAAGTCTGGGCTTGCAGCAGGCAGTGAAAGAACCAACAATTGGGAAAAACCTCGTCCTAACCAATTTACCAAGCAAATACATCTGTCCACCACAGTATTGTTGTGAGTGACAACCACACAGTCCTTGTGGAGATGCAATTCCATCTTCACACTAAGGACACCCAACATCGTGTTGTGTGACGCTACCGCCATGCTAAATGAGATTAATCAGAAAGGTTCTAGCAGCTCAGAACTGCGCATGCATTCTGTTTATTTGCCCTTGGGAAGTGACCGTCACTGACAAGACCAGCATTTATTGCCCATGCCTAACTGCCCTTGAGTAGGTGGTGGTGAGCTGCCTTCTCGAACTGCTGCAGCCCATGTGGTGTAAGTGCATCCACAGTGTTGTTAGGGAAGGAGTTCCAGGATTTTTTACCCAACAACAGTGAAGGAATGGTGATATAATTCCTAGTCAGGATGGTGTGTGACTTGGAGGGGAGCTTGCGGGTGGTGGTGTTTTCTGCATCTGCTGCCCTTATCTTAGTAGAGATTTTAAGTTTGTAAGATTTCTGTTGAAGGACCATTGGTGACTTGCTGCAATGCATTTGTAGATGACACACACTGCTGCCAGTATGGAAGGAGTGAATATTTAAGTTGGATGATGAGGTGCTGGCTAAACGTATTGCTTTGACTTGGATGGCATCAAGATTCTTGAGTGTTGTTAGAGCTGTGCTCAGCCAGGCAGGTGGAAAGAATACATTCGCAGTCCTGAGTTGTGCCTAGCAGATGGTGAATGGACTTTGAAGATTTAGGAGGTGAGTTACTCACCCTAGAATTCCCAGCCTCTGAGTTCTGCTTTTAACCATAATATTTATATGGCTGTTCCAGTTAAGATTCTGGCCAATGGTAACCCCCAGGTTGTTGATGGTGCAGAATTCAGAAATAGTGAGGCCATTGAATTTTAAGGGGAGGTGGTTAGATTCTCTCATATTGGAGATGGTCATTGCTGGCATTTGTGAGGTGTGAATGTACTTGCCACTTACCAGCCCAAACCTGAATGGTGTCCTGGTTCAGCTGCATGCGGGCACGATTGTTTCAGAATCTGAGGAGTTACGAATGACATTGAACATTGTACAATCATCAACAAACATCCCACTTCTGGCTTTAAGTTGGAGGGAAATTTATTGATAAAGCAGCTGAAGATGGCCTAGGACACTACCATGGGGAACCATTACAGCAAAGTCCTGGAGCTGAGATAATTGACCTCCAACAACCACGGCCATTTTCCTTTGTGCTAGGTTTGACTCCAATCAATGGAAAGTTTCTTCCAAATTTTCATTGATTTCAATTTTGCTAGGGCTCCTTGATTTGACACTTGCTCAAATGCTGCTTGGTGTCAAGGGCAGCCACTCTCAGCTCTCGAGTTCATCTCTTTTGTCCATGTTTGGATTAGAGCCAGGTGGCTGTAGCAGAATCCAGATTAGCATTGCTAAGCAAGTTATTGCTAGTAAGTGCCACTTGTTGACACTGTCAATGATACCTTCCATCATTTTGCTGATGATTGAGCATATGGTGTGGGGCAGTAATCAGCTGGATTTGATTAGCCCTGCTTTTTGTGAACAGGACATTCCTGGGCAATTTTCCACACTGCTGGGTAGATGCCAGTGTTGTGTCTGTACTGAAACAACTTTGTTAGGTGCAGCTAATTCTGGAGCACAAGGCTTCAGTGCTACAGCTGGGATGTAGTCAGGGCTCTTGCCCTATCCAGTGGCTTCAGTCATTTCTTGATATCACAAATAATTAATTTATGATGTTGGGGTCTTCAGGTACTATGGGCCATCAGCAACAGCTGTAACCTCATGATATATCCGTCACTCTACCATTACCATCAAGCCAGGAGAACAGCTCTGGGTCAATGAGGGGTGTAGAAGTGCATAACAGGAGCAGCACCATGTGTACCGAGAAATGAATGCTAACTTGGTGAAGATAAAACACAGAACTATTTGCATGCTAATCAGAAAAAGCAGCATGTGATAGACAGGGCTAAGTGATTGGTCAGCCAACAGATCAGCCATCAACACCCCTTTGACCTTTTGCCTATGATATCTTTGGCAATTTCTCCTTTGCCTCCACCTATCACTGGCCCTCTATCCAGTTCCACCTGTCCCATCCCCCCTTAAACAGCTTATATTTTACCACATTTCTATTTCTCTTTAGTTCTGATGAAGAGTCATTTGGACTCGAAATGTTAACTCTGTCTTCCTCTCCACAGATGCTGTCAGACCTGCTGATTTTTACCAGCAATTTTTGTTTTTGTTTCAGATTTCCAGCATCTACAGTATTTTGCTTTTATTTTAGATCAGATCAAAGCTCTGCAGTCATGAATGGTAGCAGACAACTAAACAACTAACTGGGGAAGAAGGCTCTATGATCTTGCCATCCTCAATGATGGTAGACAACATTATGAAAGGTAAGTCTGAATTCCTGTGATGATCCATCACAGAAACTTGTCTTCAGTCAATCTGTTTCACTCTATGTGATATCAGGGTGACAGCTGAGTGCACTGGATAAGGCAAAGGCTATATGCCTTGACAATATCCTGGTTGTAGAGCTGAAGTCTTATGCTCCAGAACTAGCTGTGCCAGTTGTTCTAGTGCAGCTAAAATACTTCCAAATACCCAACAAAGTGCAAAACTGACCAGTAATATCCTTTCCCCAAAATTTCTCCTGATTGGACAGTCTAGAAATTGGGGTCATATTCTAAAAATTAGAGATGGACCTGCAATATTCAGGGTGAAATCAGGAAAATGGCGGCAGAAGTTTGGAACTTTCTTCAGCAAATGATAACTGATGGTACACTGATTCTTAATTTTAAATCTGAGATTGATAGACTGCTAGATTTTTGGAAATGGAAGTGATTAAGGGGCATGGAGCAAAGGCGAGTCTGTGGTGTTAGGTGACAGACCAATATGCTCTCACTGAATTGCAGAACAGGCTCAAGGAACTAAATAACCTACTTCTGCTCCTATGTTCTTAGCAGGATAAATCCATTTGACTAATTAGTGCTTCAGCAGTCTATTCCTAATCATCACCATCAAACTGATGAAAGGTGTCATCACCAATACGATCAAGTAGCACTTCCTGACCAAATACCCACTCATCGATACTCAGTTTGGGTTCTACCAGGTCTACTCAGTGCCCATTACAGTATGGGTCCACACATGAAATTAAAGACCTGAATTTAGAGGTGCTTTGATATCAAGGCAATATTTGACTGGATGTGACAAAAAGGAGCCCTAGCAAAACATATGACTATATGAATGTTACGACATGGCAGATGATGTGTGGTGGACCAAATCCACGAGGGAAAGTTGGTCATGCTATCATAACAGTTTTGCAATTTGTATTTATTACGAGATGTGTGCACTGAATTCAGTAGTAATAAGTCCACCAAGACCTTTAGAGATTTTAAATAATTAAATTAAAATATTTATTAACAAAATAAAAGATGTCACATATATTTAAGACTACAATTACTACTATAATAACTTCTAAAATTCCTAATTAACCTGACCCCCAGTTATGCTCCATTTAAGGCAATGGTCCATAATAGATTTTAGATTTAAAACAAACTCAGCAAGTTAACACAGTACCCTGGACAGTGGAATTCCAAATGACTTTTCTCCAGCTTCAGTTTTGTTAGATAGCAGACTTATGTACAAATACTGAAGGTTTCATTAAGCCTATTTCACATATTCCTGGTATATCTTTAATGGCCTTCTGACACATAACCCTTCATTCTCCTTTATACATGTTTCCCTCTTTTTAATGTGTAAATTCTATTGTTCACATGTCTTTGAAACTGTATCTTCCTCATAACATAAAAACTTTCATGGTGCCAATATTGCCAATAACCTTTGGGAAAAATAAACACATCCCTTAAGCTTGCTTATCTGATTAGTTGTAAACAGACTAAGATCCCTTTGAAATCCAAATATCCTTCCATTTATCTAGAAATGAAAACTCCCTTCACTCCTTACTTGCTAAGCCAGCATCCATGTTTACTCATTAGCATGTCAAGCACCTAGCTTTTTTAATGATTTAAACTTGCAGTCTCCTTGACTCCAAATGTAATTAAATCCCATACAGACCCAACTATACTTACCTCCATAAACATACTTCACAACAAACCAGAAAAATATTATAAAAAATATAGTTTAGTTTCATGAGACGGACATAAGAAATAGGAACAGAAGTAGGCCTGCTTCGCCATTCAATAAGATCATGACTGATCTGTTTATGTTTCAAATTCCACATTCTTATCTACCCCCAATAACCTTTGATTCCCTTGCCTAACAAGAATCTATCTACCTTTGCCTTAAAAATATTCAATGACCCTGCCTCCACCGCCTTCTGAGGCAGAGAGTTCCTAGGTTGCACAACCCTCTGAGAGAAAATGTTCTCCTCATCTCTGTCCTAAAAGGGCAACCCCCTAATTTTAAAGCAGTGCCCCTAGTTCTGGACTCACCCGCAAGTGAAAACATCCTTTCCATGTTCACTTTGTCAATACCGTTCAGGATCTTATGTACTTCAAGCAAGTCTCTTCTAAACGTCAATGGAAATCATGAGAAAATCTCTCCACTGGCTGGAGTCATACCTAGCACAAATACAAGGTGGAATCATTTACAGCCAGTGTAAACCAGAAGTGTTGAGTGTATCTCAGCTCCCTCTTGAGGTTCTCAACATCAGAGGTGCCATTCTTCAGCCAATTCAATTCACTTCACATGATTTCAATAAATGCCTGATGGCACTGGATACAGCAAAGACTATTGGCCCTGGCAACATTCCAGCAGTAGCAGTGAAAATTTGGGCTTCAGAACTTGCCATGCCTTTGGCCAAGTTTTTGCAATACAGCTACAACACTGGCATCTACTCACCAAGATAGAAAATTTCCCAGGCTATGTCCTGTCCACAAAATAAACAGGACAAATTCAACCCTGCCAATTATTGCCCCATCAGTCTACTCTTGATCATCAGCAAATTGATGGAAGGTGTCATTGACAGTGCTATCAAGCAACACTTACATAACAATAACTTGCTCACTGATGCTCTGTTTGGGTTCTTCCAGGGCCACTCTGCTCCTGATCTCATTACAGCCTTGATCCAAATTTGGACAAGAGAGCTGAACTCAAGAGGTAAGGTGAGGAAGATTGCCCGTGACATCAAGGCAGCATTTGACTGAGTATTACATCAAGGGCACCTAGAAAAATTGAAGTCAATGGGAATTAGGAAGAAAACTCTCCAATGGTTGGAATCATTCTTCGCACAAAGGAAGATGGTAGTGATTGTTAGAGGTCAATCATTTCAGGCCTGGAACGTTGCCGTGAGAGTTCCTCAAAGTAGTAACTCATGCCCAGCCACCTTCAGCTGCCTCATTTTTGACCTTCCCTCCACCATAAAATCAGAAGGGAGATGTACACTAATGATTGCATGGTGTTCAATGCCATCTTCAACTCCTCAGATACTGAAGCAGTCCGTGCCCATAATCAGCAAGACCTGGACAACATTCAAGCTTGAGCTGATAAGTGGCAAGTAATATTCATGCCACACAAGTGTCAGGCAATGACCATCTCCAATAAGAGAGAATCTAACCATCACCCCTTGACATTCAATGGCATTACCATCGCTGAATCCCCCACTCTTAACAACTTGGGGGTTACCATTGACCAGAAACTGAACTGGACGAGCCATATAAATGCTGTGGCTACAAGAACAGGTCAGAGACCGGGAATTCTAAGGTGAGTAACTCATTTACTATCTCCCCAAATTCTGTTCACCATCTACAAGGCACAAGTCAGGAATGTGGTGGAATAATCTTCCTCAGGGGTGAGGACCTTGAGATCAGGCACCGCTGTCTTCGCCCTTTCCTTTTGATTATGGGTCTGCTTGTCCTGCAGGAGAAAGTAGACACTCAGTAACTTGACAAATGCCAACTCACTCCCTTGGCTGCATGCCTTCCTCACAAACACTGGCCCATCGATGTTTCTGTCCAATCGCTCCATTCAAGCCAAAATGTCACACACAAGTGTCGTACAGCCCAGTGGCGAATCGAATATTCACCTGCCTAGCCTAGATGTGCAGTCATATCATATGATGTCCACAAACGCCACTGTGACACTTACCCGGGCAGAATGAAGGAGCTCATTGGCCCTTTTCCAGCACCGCACCCATGATCTTGGGTGGATCCCACATTTGCTAACCTCCGCAGCATCCTCTGTCCAGGTCGCCTTTTCAGGCAGGAGGGCCTCCTATTGCCATCACTTGGGAAGAGCACTTCCCACCCTTCCCTGGTGGCCTGAAGGAGAATCTATAGGAAAGCGTTACTGAACTGTGGGTCTAGTCTCTGCCCCTGTTTTCACAGTTCAAATTATACTTGTAAGAGCTTGGAAATGATGGGCGAGGGAGGGGGGACTTGCTCCCAGGACATTAGATTTTATTGAGGGAGGGGGAGTGATATGGGGATAAGTTTGAGGGGGGCTGATGGTTATGAAGGATTGCAAAAAAGAAGTTAACCAAACTGCAGAACGAACAGTGGTAAAGGTGGAACGTATGGCTTGGACACAGAGCCTTCCTTGTCTAGGCAACTCTTTTTTTGCCCACCTAGAGCTGGTGAACTGTCACCTGATGGCAGGACCCTCCAGTGGAAACCTGCCCCTGGCCATCCATTTGCAGATGTTTCACGTGCCTGCCGCCAGCCCTTATACAATTTCATTTGTCAATCACATGGGCAGCAGCTCCCGATGTGCAAACAAGATGGCTGGGAGCGTGCGAAAGTGATTAAATTCTGCCCATATTCTTCAAAAATATGATTGTGGCAAGGTACTCAGTTGCTCGCTGCTTTAAATAATGGGTGCACACGAGATAAAAAGCAAGGCCTGTGACGTTAAGCATGGCTTGGATGAGAACTACTGGAACAGGTTAACATGCAAAACTTTGTAGCAAGCAACCTTGAATTGTCTATAAGGTACATGTCATTGACAGATAGTTTGTATTTTGGGTTCCTTATGCCATATTCTCCTGCATCAATTTCCAGATCCAGCAGGTCACACATGCAGCACTGGCATGCTTCCCAGGAATTGTGTGCTGCTGTCCTGTGAAGAGTGTGTCCTAAAATACCAAATGGGCCAGTTGTGGTCTGTTTTCACACCTACCTCATAGGCCAGCATATTGATTTGACGATCCATCATTCAGCGGTCGAGTGTTATACTACCCTGTCACTTGTCCACAGAGCCTGTTTAGTGCCTCCACCTTGTATTTTCTTTCACTACCTCTGCTCATGGAACTTCTCTTCCATCCCACGCCCCTGACCCCCCCACCTTCTCAAATATATAAAATTAATTTTGAAGTTACATAAATATGGAAAAAATATTTGCCCCTTCTGTAGCTACTTACCTTTAAATATAAACATTTCTTTATTTTAAACATGCAAGCCAGATTTTCTTTTTCATTCATTAGACTTACTGCATTCACAAGGCCAAAGCTACAAGAGGCAGCAATGCATAATTATTCAACTGAGCCGACAGTGAAGATTGGAGGCAATACATTCACTCTGCTGCTGGCTATCTTTGCTTTCGCAATGCAAACAAAAGCCTTTATCTTTCTTTATATGTTTGAAAGTCTTTATATTCTACTATATATAATGTTAGTGCCAGAGACAGTACTATTCCTGTAACGCAATTACTCTGAGCTGCAGTTTGTATTCCGCCAGGCAGAACCACATTCACATTGCTAATTGGCAGAAACTGTAACTGTAACTTTTTCAGAAAGAACTGTACATTTATCTAGATAAGGTTGGGCAGAGCTTTCTCTCTTCCTAAAGTTAAAAATTGCCATGTTTAGGAAACAAAAAATCTGCACGATATATATACATGAAGCATCTGTGGGGAGAGAAACAAAGTTAATGTTATGGTAAATTTTAACTTCTAAATGCAGGCAGGTTTGGGTTCGAAGGGTGCAATAATTTTAAGATTTTAAAAAGCTCAATTCAGCTCCAACTTTCCCATTTCAGTTTTTTAATGGGGGAAAGTTGTAGAGGGATGAGGAAGTAGCTGGTGACCAATCAGTTCCCATGGGGTGGCTTTCTTATTTAAACATTATGATGAGGCTGCGCACTTTAGATTTAATCAGGTTTCCATATTTGACCACTTTCAGCCAGATTTCCCAAGCAAACAGAAAACGATCAGCTAAAGGGAGACAAGGTCCATTGTATGGGAGAGATTACTGCTTTTCCAGCACTGCTTGTTGGCCAGCAGGATTGCTTCCTCCCAACCCCATAACCAAGACCAGGGCAATCCACTTTATTTCCCTTTCCGATGATGCTGCCTGACCTGCTGAGTGTTCCAGCATTTTTTGCCCTTATTTCAGGCATCCAGTATCCACAGCATGAATACCAAAAGTCGAACATATGCACAAAATTCATTTCAATGAGAAGTAAAATCATGTTGGGTATAAAATGGGCAGCTCATACAACCTTGCATACCACCTTATTGCTGAGGTGGGCTAGGTTAAAATTAATCCTGTTGATAAATAAGCCATGAATTTTGTCAAACCTTTGTATACAAGAGGTTCCTCTTTCATGAGAAGCGCTAATAGGATTTCTGCCGATGATATAGGTAGTAATCAATGGAACTCATGGCTGAAAATTATGATAAAAGGTAAAGCTGTTATTAGTCTGCATAACCATGATACTATTGTAGAAGGTCAGGTAAACCTGACTTAACTTAATTGAAACACTGAGTTTGATCCATAAACAAATCATATAAATAAACTGATTAAGACAAGTTAGTTGGCATCTTGCAAGAACAGAGTACCATCCCCCAGCTGTGGTGTCCTAGGTTGTGGGCATGTGAAATTTAAATAGTAATTGAATTGTATTGCAGCATTCTGATCAATCTATAATTGCAATGTAATGTGGTTCATTTAGGCTTGCTAAAAGTGACATACATTCATAGGAAGGGACCCGTTCCCTAAAAAAAGATGTTCAAGCCTGTGACTTTTTTGAATTATCTGGAAGCTTTGGGAGCTTCCAGTTCTCTGTTGCTTTCTCCATGACAATGCCTCAGCCAATCAAAGTTGACTTGCTAATCCATCAGCACTCTTTTCTCCTGCATTATAAATTGTTGTGATCATTTGAAATTTGGCATTCTTGCATTTGTCCTGATGAGTGCAAGATGAAAAGTTTCGTCAACATGTCTCTCCTTTCAGCAATATTCAAATTCTGTATTACCAAGCGACTGACTAATAAAGTGACACCTTAAGCTCTGCTGTGTTTGTAATATCCCTGCCTAAACATGAGTAGAGTTGTCCATATCAACAACCATCAAGGTATCAGAGATGTAATCTTATGGAGATAAATAAGGTTGTTGATGTTCTAGAAAAGGATCACCTGGAATATTACTTTGAATTAAGCTGTGGGTGTGGAACTAAGCGACACTGGTTCAAACTAGTTAACATTAATTTTGGGATTTATAACGATGAACTTATTTTCATGGGAAGAGTGATCAATGAGTGATATGAACTTCCCGATAGAGTGGTGTAAATGAAAATCCTAGAATCATTTCAGAAAAAATTGGATACGACAATGGAGATGAATTAGTGTCTTTCTGGAGAAAAGAGAAGAAAGACTTACAATTATGTAGCATCTTTCAAGACCACCGAACATCCCAAAGTGTTTTACAGCCAATGAAGTGTTTTTGGAGCATCGTCGCTGTTGTACTGTAGGAAAGGCACAACAAACTCCAGAAATAGAAATGCAATAATGACCAAATAATCTATTTTTGTGATGCATGTTGATTGAGTGATCAACATTGGCCAGCACCCTGCTCTTCTTCACACGGCATGGGTTCTTTTGTGTCCACCTGAGAGGGCAGATAGGGCCTCAGTTTTAGCATCTCATCCAAACAACAGCATCCCCAACAGATGTCAGTACTGCACTAACGTGTCAGCATTGATTTTTGTGCATAAGCCTTGGGAGTAGGGCTTGAATCCACAACCTTCTGATGCAAAGGTAGGAGAGCTACCAACTGAGCCACCACATTGATGAATTAAGATGGGCTAAATGGCCTTCCTCCTCCACAATTATTATACAATCCATTCTGGCAAATATTTGTTACTTTCCTTATAGCACATATTCTAATATTAATGTGAATTTCAGCCACATGATTTATAATCTGGTTATTTTGCCTTTCTTGAATTTATGTGATGTAATTTTTCCTGTTTCAATAATGCAGTAAGCACAGCCTGCAAGAAGTGTGGTTCAACCATGACTGTAATGATTTAGATTTTCAATAGTCAGGAGATGACCTTAAATAAGTCTCACAAGTTCACTTATGCAACACATGTTGAATCACCTATAAAATTCAGTGCTTATATTTTTAATGTTAGAAAGGAGTTGACAAAATAGTCAGGTATTTCCAATATTAAAAATGTCACCAGTCAGCAGAACATTGAGTTTAAGCATATTTTAATCTGCATGACTTTGGTTAATTAGCGAGCAGTTGAGAAGGCAACATCACTCCAGACTGTTTATCTATCATGATTTGAAAGCAAGCCCCACTGTTACTTCAGCAGCTACAATATATGCTTGGATAACATATGTTTTGGGGCTATTCGAATCATGCAAAGGATTCTGAGAAGGTGATAAGTACTGTCCCAGGAGGCCATAGGTTAAAAAGAAGATAGACAATTACCTGGGAAGTAAATATTTGAAAGAATGTTAAGTCAAAATTTAGGAATAAAAATATAACAGCTGTCAATGTTAACAGCATGGGACAGCGGCATGGATGGCCAAATGTCCTGTGTTACTAAAGCATCACTAACAGGCTCGTGAACCTGTAAAATTTAGTTTGGAGCTCTTACATATATGTTATGATTTTGAACAGCTGCTTGCTTGGCCACTTTGAGAAAAATAATTGGACTCGGTCTCATTTATTTTTGCCTTTTGTAACTGCAACATTCTAGACTCATATTCTTATGTCTGTTGCTATCACTACAGAGATTGGGAAATGTGGCATTAAGCATACTAATAAATTAGAAAGAGTCTGATTGTACCCTTTCTCCAACACAACAATAACATTAGAAAAGCAGCTACTCCAGCAAGATCAGCATCTCTATTTTAGAAAGGTGCTGAGATTTGGAGATTTAGATAATCAAGCAAATAAAATAGGATTGTACAAAAGTGAAGCTAAAATGAAGAGATGGAAACTATGCACACATAGATGTGTGTCTTTTGCATTAAATTGAGTCAACGGATACAAGTGCAAGATACCATTTATTACGGGAAAGCACAAAGCAATGACATGTCAAAAAACTCTAGGTATTATGAAATGTACACATTTCAAAGATAGTTAACTCCTCCCTTTATTTCTCACCTCACTAAAAGGACATACATTTATCTGGTAAGAATACTGTGCTATCAACAACACATAAAACTTTATACTAAAGCTGGACCAACAGACAGAAAAAAGGGTAAATGGGGAGTTGCCAATGATAAATTTCTTTGCATAAATTTTTGCTCCAGTACTTTAATACATGGATCAAAACAGCAAAACTGTCCAATCACAACTCATCTGAAATAAAGTCAGTCAATCCCTAAAAATAGTAACAATTTTATTCGGCTAGCTGTGGGATATTTTGGAGGCAGGGACATATTCCATTACAGTTGGCAACAAAATTTCAGAAATATGCAGACCCCTCAATATGTTGGTGAAGGACTTGAAAAAAAGGAACAATCATTTTGGTACTGAAGGCATGATATGATGCATGGCACTGGATCTCGCAATCTACACAGAATTGAATGAACACAGGATCTCAAACTATGGGTCCTGGCAGGAACTCTTATTGTGTTGGATGGAGACAAATGTAGATGAGGTACAGGAGCTGTTTCATGACATGAACAACATCATTGAAATGACACAAGACCCTGTCCATATGCAAAGTTTAATAGTTTTTAGGACCCTGGAAGAATTTAATTTGTCTTATGACCTTGTCTCAATATGGATATGTCCTATATTTCTGGATGTAAAATCACCAATAGAAATGGAGTGCTAGATCATAAAATTCTCGCCTGGTCAGATAGAAAACGACAGGATGGAAATGAGAACGATATGAACTCCTTCCTCCTTGATGGTAGAGGAGATCCCTCCCCCTCTGGACCTCCTCCAGCAGAACCTCCAGTGTTATATCCAAGAACCTGTGCATCCTCTCCCTCAGGCCTCCTGAGACCTTCGATTTTGTACCAGCCAGTATACGCCACATCTTCAGTGGATGTCAAGCCAATGTTTAGAGAGTATATTTTAATTCCTCTCTTTGAGGCTTTCTGTAATGGGGCCCAAACCCTTAAGCTTTTGGGACAACAAGTTGTACTTATGCAGCACATGTAATGTAATAAAATATCCCATGGTACTTCACAGGAGCATTATTAAACAAAATATGCTATCGAACCATCTCAGGAGATCAGGGCAGATTAAGAATGTTTTAAAGAATGTTTTAAAGGAGTAAAGCAAGATGGAGAGGCAGAGCCTAGCGCCAAGGCAGTTGAAGGTATGGTCACCAAGGATGGGCCAGATAAAATCAGGGATGCTCAAGAGACCAAAGTTAGAGGAGCACAGATACCTCAAAGGGTTGTGGGGCTGGAAGGGATTACAGAGATAGAGAGGGGCAAAACCATGGATGGATTTGAAAACAAGGTTGAGAGTTTTAAAATCAAGGTGTTGCTTAACTGGGAGCCATGTAGGTCAGTGAGCACAGGGGTGGTGGGTGAACAGGATCTGGTCTGAGGTACCTGCTCAGAGTTATGAATGCAACCACCAAGCCAAAGGCTGGATCTGTAAGAAAGTTTATTGACTAGTATTTGTTCTCATCACAAAACGAGGAGAACAAAGTGGTCTGCAGCACCCAGCAGTCTGAAGCGCTTAACACCACACCTACTGACAATTCCCACATTTACACCATGCACTTGCACAGTTTCAAGTACTTTATAATATTGAGATGGTGATATGGTTGAGAAAATGCTGCTTAATATACAGGTTGCTGATGTTGAAGGGGTACAAATGATAGTAGATGATAAAGGACAACTAGCTACATGACAGTAACCAATTGACACCTGGTCCTCAGCAATTGTCTCAGCATTACAAACATTCTTTTACCTGCTTTCATAAAGATGTTACAATATATACATCAGTCAACCAGACATTAACAGCTGCTCATCATTGTACCCTCATGGAAATCGTACAGTCTCATGATGCCAGGCACTCCAGCAGTAGCATGCATGTGGTGGCAGAAGAACAAACTTATGTCAGTGACGGTGCCAAGACAGGGCATGTACGAGTGACTGTAGGTAGAATATCCAAAAGCATTGATCCCATAACAAAGCAAATAAGCAGTCTCCTGACACCGATGCCAATACATCAGAAGAAGTTTCAGGTGAAGGTATTGGCCCTGAAATTCTGAATGGAGTTCTCCAGGGGCAGAATTTTTAGCTTGGCGGACGGGCACACACCCAACCCGTGAAATCTGCTTTCAACTGCGTGAAATCGCACGAGCTGAGGTTGGACGAGCGTCCTGACATCATCCCGCGCTCGCATGATATTTTGGTCAGTGGGCACGTGCAAAAGTCGGAAGCATGCCCGCCGATAATTAAGATGCCAATTAAGGTCATTAACGGTGCAATTGTCTTTATTTTTATATTAAAAACAAAAACAGAATTACCTGGAAAAACTCAGCAGGTCTGGCAGCATCGGCGGAGAAGAAAAGAGTTGACGTTTCGAGTCCTCATGACCCTTCGACAGAACTTGAGTTCGAGTCCAGGAAAGAGCTGAAATATAAGCTGGTTTAAGGTGTGTGTGTGGGGGGGCGGAGAGATAGAGAGACAGAGAGGTGGAGGGGGTTGGTGTGGTTGTAGCGACAAACAATTTATATTGCCCGCTCAACCTTATAGAGGGCAGACGGGTGAATCTGCCCGGCGGACTTTGCAAATTTCATGAAGCCTCATCCAAGGGCGGGACAAAGTTTCCGTTATTAAATGCAAGAAAAATAAAAATCTATGGACAGCATTTCTATCATGTATATATTCAGGTGACTGATTGTGATGCTTGGACACTTTTTCCGGATTTTAAAAACTTTATTTAATGCTTTTTAGGCCTTCAGCTCTCTGCCTTCAGGAGACTTTCTGTCAGTGCTCGCCCGCACCCGCGTTAATGTCAAGCCTGCCCTCCTCCCACCCATACCCTGGCAGCGCTGATTTTCTCAGTATGCACTTCATGCTAAGTGGTCATTAATTGTCCTGCCAGCTTGAAATTGAGGTTGGGGGCCTATTCTGGTCAGCGGTCCGTTCCCTGGCTGATCCCGGACCCACCGATCGCACCCATCCGCCCACCTAAAAGTTCCGCTCCAGGTTTCCCAATATATTTCCATTTGCATACCAACAGAACCTCCTGTGAAATTTCATGGCCATTTTGTCTACTCAGTTAAAGAAAGAAAGACCTGCATTTGCATAGCATTTTTCACAACCATTGAATGCCTCAAAGCGCTTTACAGCTAATGAAGTACTCTTGAAGTCTAGTCACTGTTGTAATATAGCAAATGCGGCAGCCAACTTGCGCACAGCAAACTCTCACAAACAATAAGGTGATAATGACCAGATAATTGTGTTTTTTGTGATGTTGGTTGAGGGATAAATATTGGGCAGGGCACCAGGGATAACTCCACTGCTCTTCTTCAAAACAGTGCCAAGGGATCTTTCACATCCACTCGAGCAGACAGATGGGGCCTTGGTTTAATGTCTCATCCCGAAAGATGGCACCTCCAACAGTGCAACACGGCCTCAGTATGTACTGGAACGTCAGACTCTGGAATGGGCATTGAACCCAGAATGTTGCTACTCAGAAGCAACAATACTGAAGTACGGTTGCTGCCCATAATTCTATGTAACTGACCAGGCCTGAGTGTGCACCCACCATTTCTACCCCATTGTCTATGGAAGCAGCTAGAACTGGGTCACATTGTTGGAAATGAGAAATGCAGGAAGCATTAAGCTTTTAGCACACGTATACACAGACAGCACATGTACTTATATCACATATGTTGCAGCAAAGCAAGACTTACAAGACAATAATGTTGAGTTACTTTATGTGTTACAGCCTATCATTCCTTCATTGTGCAAATAACAAAGAGTTCTACTAAGGTAAAGCAAAAAATATGTATTTCATTATGTAATATAAAAAAATAAGCAGGATAAGCAACTGGGAATTCTATAATTGAAAATAGATTCAATAAAAAGTGTGTCATTGTGGGCTCACCGGGACTGGAAGAAGGGCCAGGCAAAAGAATCCCTCATGTAGCTCTCTCTTTGCCCGATTGCTGGTCTGCTGCTGTTGAACACTTAAGTGTATATAATTCGGTATGAAATGAAGAATTGAGGCAATGGATGACACTGTGACTGACTCTTGTAATGTTCCTTTGTGAATGACTAGAAGTTACCTATACCATAAAAGTGCTGTATGATTATACTTAAAACCTTTGTCAGGAAGGTAGTTTGCCTCAGTCATAGCTTCCCTGCAGGCTCTGAGCTTCATAGTGCAATTTGTCTTCTGTCATTTGTTGGTAGCTAGCTTTGCCGTGTTACATTCGCTCCCTGGAATAAATTGATCAGCAAGTGCTATACCTCACAGCCCATCTCTGATTCAAAGCTACCTTCTTCTATAGTTGCTGCTGTACTACGATATAGCTAACATTCACTGCTCTACCAATTCAGTGAAGAAAAATACTTGTGCCATTCTATTGTGGCTTTGCTACATGAACTCTTGTCTTTCTTCCTTAGAATTTACTTCCACATGGAATAGGAGTACGCATCTCCAATTTCTTTATTAGACTCAAAAAAGGAACTTTTACATATCTTCTACCTGCATAGGCCTTTCACAAGTTATCCTCATTGCTAATATGCCCTTATCAAGCATTCCCCTTTTTAATTACTCTCAATACATCCATTTCAGGCTGGAAAGTCAATTTAAACCAACAGTACTAATAGGAGAAAATTATATAGTGCTTTCCCTGTAGTTCATTCACATTTTACACACATTAAAAAAAAAATCCCCTCAGTGCTTCAAATGTAAATGTTATACTCATTCTACTTAAACACCACAGCCTCTTTAAAATATACTGGCAGTTACAGAATAGAAAAATACCAAATAGGTTCTCTTCTGTACCCAAGAGTTTTAAGTATCTGTGACAGAATGTATATAACATTTTGTTCGTTGTTTCAGATACAAAGCCAGTATAAGCCGTCAGAAAAAAGAAATACTGATCTTTCTTTCAAAGCTGAAAGCTTGTGTAGAAGGCCTAACCATCCTAGTTACAAAGATAATTGCTTTGAGAATACTGCTATTGCATTACAGAAACTGTCTGCAGTGTACTAGTTTCTGAAATGCTTTCTTAAAGTCTTCATTGAAGATTGTGTAAATAAGGGGATTGATTAAAGAATTGAGGTAACCTAACCATGTCAGAAAGTCGGTCATCTCTGGAGAGATATAACAGGATTCACAGACATTCACAATAAGTTCTTTCAGAAAGAATGGTAACCAGCATATCACAAATGCCCCCAAAATCAAACCCAAGGTGGTTGCTGCTTTTCTTTCTCTTGTGCTTGAGATTTTATGTCTCTTCCACATTTTTTCTTGCTGGCAACTACTGGGGTTGAGACTTCTGGCTGTGATGTGGATTTTTTCTCCTTCTTCAATTGCTGAAGGGTCTGAAATGGACTTTTCAGACGTGCACACAGTTGAAGGCGCCCTGGGACTTTTGACAGTAATGCTGGACATCTTGCCATTTACTTCCTCATTGATTTGCCTGCTTGCACTCCTTTTGTGATAAAGTGTTTTAGCTGCTCTATATATTTTATAGTACAGAATGAGAATCAAAGCCAATGGAATATAAAATGCTCCAAATGTAGAATAAATTGTGTAAACAAGATGCTCATGCTTAATAAGACACTCGTCCTCCTTATTGTTTCCTTGATGTCTCCAAAACAAAGGAGGCATTGATATAAAGATGGATATGACCCACACAATTGTGATCATTATTCCAGCACGTTTAGGTGTCCTTTTCTGTGCGTATTCCACAGCATCAGTTATAGCCCTGTATCGGTCCAGGGCAATTGCAGCCAGATGAAGAATAGAGCATGTGCAACATGTAATGTCAACACTTAACCAGATGTTGCAGACAACTTGACCCATCACCCACGTCTCCTTTACAGTGTAAATAATATTGAAGGGCATCACAAGAACAGCAACAAGTAAATCAGTAACAGCGAGGGAGCATATTAGATAGTTTGCAGGGTGGTGGAGCTTTCTTGTTACAATAATTGCGCTTATCACCAGAGAATTAATAACTGTGGTCATAATAGTCAAGACAGAGAGTGAAAGTGATATCAGCACTTTGGAAGTTTTTCCCTTTACCAGTTCTTCTATTGTAAAGTTGGAGTAAGTCCCATTTTCCAAATCCATTTTGTTCACGTGGATTAGAAGTTGTTGTGGAATTGATACAATCTGCAAATGAAGCACAATTTAAGTTGAGAAATGTTTTTAATTCCATAGAACCAGGGTTAGAAGCAAAAGCTGTCAGAAAATTTCAAGCTCCTAAATATGTGCAACTAACATATAAAGCATAATTTTGCAATGCTTCAGTTCAGAATGAAATCTCATTCTATTGGGGGACCAGGCCCTGTAGTGTCTGGCCATAACTCTGACATCCAGAGAGGTCCTACATCTTGTAAATAAACTCTTTAATAGCATCTTCAACATGTTGGCAGATTATCGATGTATAAAGCTAATGATTATAAGATGGTTGGTTTCTTTGCCATTATGTTAACAGCTACTATCAATAGAAATATAGAGAAATGTATAAGCTGTGTTCTGACCATGAAAAGAATTTTTAAAATACTGACATATTGAAAACATAAGAAGATAACAGTGTAGACGTCGGTTCTGAATTTCTTTGATATCAATTACTATGTTTTAACACCTTTGTTGTGCCCAAAAGTTATACAGCTCACCAGAAGTGGGATACAGGAATATCAGCTGGGGTGAAAATAGAGTTGAGTTAGAGTAACCATGAATCTTATTGTATGGTAGAGCAGACTTGAGGGGATGCATGACCTTCTCCTGTTCCTATTTCTTTTGTTCCTATGCTACATCCACATTTCTTGAGGGAAACCCATCTATTTTTTGTAGCTCTGATGTCACAAATGTCAAAATTGCGTAAGTTAATGACACACAGGAAGCCTCTGTGCAACAATGGTGTCATTCGACAGCTGTCTGACAGTAGCAGAACACTGTCCAAAAGCGAGGTGAGTGGCCAATAAGTGGCCTTAGTGTCTATGTGCACCAAATCATTTGAAAGCAATATGTCACCCATATTCACACCATTGGATCCACTTAGGGATCAGCTGAGCCAGAGCAACAGGCAGAAGAAGCACAATTCATTACATTTCTAAGAGGTACAAGACAAGAGTCTCACACTCATGGATCTTTTATCACTAAGTTGGATAACAACATCAGTACTGCCATCTGAGGAAGCTGCCATTAGCGCTGACTCCTTAATCCTTTGACCACAGGGCTCATCAACCAGGCAGAAAAATTGAAAATACTTCATGAGGGCAGACAAGGGTAGCATGTCAATACACTTTCCCTTCCTACTGGATACCACCACATACTTTGCACACATAATCCAATACTCACACAACTAACTCTTCATACTACCCTGTGGATAAGGATGCCCACAACTCCTCCAACAAACAGAAACCACCTTCCATAATGACTTCTGCCATCCTAACAACCCCAACATCACTGATTTTGCCTTTCTCCCAACAATCGGCACACACTTAACTCACACACAATAGTTTGCAATAAAGGAATTGTTTGTTTTGAAATACATTGGGTACTGATTTTGAGACTGAGTCAGGAAATACACCAACCAGTTAGCTCAGAGTTTCTTACACAGGTGAAAATTTCAGGCAAGGTGAACATATGAACATATAAACAAGGAGCAGGAGTAGGCCATTCAGCCCCTCGAGCCTGCTCCTCCATTTAATAAGATCATGCTCGATCAAAGAGATCTGCTTTAGTGACAACTGTTAGGGCACAAAGAAAATTAAGGACAAGGTGCTGCCATTGCAGTTCATCAGTTGATGAAGATGGTTGAACAAATCTGCTTTCTAGACTTGGCTTTTCAATACTGGAACTGTATAAAATGCTGGTTAGGCCACAACAGGAGTACTGCGTATAGTTCTGGTCACCACGTTATAGGAAGGATGCAATTGCACTGGAAAGGTGCAGAAAAGATTTTCCAGCATGCTGCCTGGGCTGGAGAGCCTGAGCTATGAGGAAAGATTGGATAGGCTGGGGTTGTTTTCCTTGGATCAGCGAAGGTTGAGAGGGGACCTGATAGAGGTGTATATATTATGAGGGCATAGATAGAGAAGATATGAAAGCACTTGTTCCATTTTTAGAGGGGTCAATAACCAGAGGGCATAGATCTAAAGTAAGAGGTAGAAGGCTAAGAGGGGAGATGAGGAGAAATCTTTTCATCCAGATGGTGATGGGAGTTTGGAACTCACCACTTGAAAGGGTGGTTGAGTCAGAAACTCTCCTAACATTTAAGAAGTATTTAGATATTCACCTGCATTGCCATAGCCTCCAGGCTATGCACCAAGCACTGGGAAATGGGATTAGTGTTGTCAGACCTTTCTTGACCAAATGGCCTCCTTCTGTGCTGTAAAGGTCTATGAGTCTATGCGCTCCTGACCAACCTCTTGGTGATGCTGCTTGCCGTTGCTGTGTGAGGACATAGTCTGGTTTTTATCATAGATGAGCTGGACATCCTGGGAATGGGACGCGTTTCTATATATTTAGTTGGTGCCTTAGTGCTATGTGTATGTGCCACTGTGGCACCCTGTGGCCTGGGGAACCCAGCCATCCTGTAGCAATCTCTTGCTTTGTATCTCTGCTGATAGGGGTTGATGCCCACGTGGAGGAATACAGCTCTTCTATTAAAGAGTGTGTCCTGCACCTGCAGGACACATGACAGCTCATTAGTGTGACAGCCGATGGTGGTAAGTCATCGCCTGTCTGAAGTCAATTTGAGTGTGCTTTGGGTGGTGAGGGAAGTAAGAGGACCTAAACTTTATTTCCTTGGAAACATTGCAGTAAAATAAAGTACAAGTGTTGGTGTTCAGAAAATGTGAAAGAAAATGGTAATTGCCTTGAGAATATTACTATTGTATTTCAGAAACTGCAGCATACTAGTTTCTGAAATGCTTCCTTAAAGTCTTCATTGAATATTGCAGAAATAAGGGGATTGATTAAAGAATTGAGGTAACCTATGCCTCCCTTTGTCCTAGCATTTATGTAAAACTGCTCAAGTTGACTTTCTGGACCATGGTAATTCACAGAATGTGAATGGTTGGTGAGTTGACAAATGGTAATTCCACTGAATGTAAAAGTGGAGGTGGTCATTCTCTCTCTATGTAGAGATTAGCCATTGCTTGGCGCTCACCATTAAACTCCTAACAACAAACGGAGAATGGCTGGCTTACCTGGACTTGTTTGAGGAACAATGTATGTGAAGGTTTCATTTCACCAGAGAGGCTGTGAGGATTGTGACAGAGTGATGTCAGAAGCTGCAAGTTGACCTACGGCCCAACTCTGCATCAGTCATGGTATTACCTCGGGTAATCACAATTGCTTTAGCTCCACACTTTAATGCTTCAGGCACATTCCATGTTGTCGCAAAGGCACAATATTACACTGCTGTCTCGTGGCAGCACCTGGGGCACTACTTTCCACTGAGTGGCTGACATAGAGATGTGTTTCACCTTATGGTGTAGTTCCAGTGAGTGAATGAATGAAAAGGATGTTAAAAAAAGCAGATATTTGGTATTGATCTGGAGCTGGGACCAGATCATCTACCTCCTGCTTCCTCAATGCTTTCTCTGGTCTAAATCTATTTTTTAAATTCATTTAAGGGATGTGGGTGTCGCTGGCTAGGCCAGCATTTATTGTCCATTCCTAATTACCCTTGAGAAGGTGGTGGTGAGCTGCCTTCTGAACTGCTGCAGTTCGTGTGGTATAGGTGCACCCACAGTGGTGTTAGGGAGAGAGTTCCAGGATTTTGACCGTGAAGGAACAGCAATATATTTCCAAGTCAGGATGGTGAGTAGCTTGGAGGGGAACTTCCAGGTGGTGGTGTTCCCATGTATCTGCTGTCCTTGTCCTTCTAGTGGTCATGGGTTTGGAAGGTACTATCCAAGGAGGCTTGGTGAATATGACAAGATGGAAGTTGGAAGGTCTACCTCATTAGGCTCAATATTCTCCAGCAAAGGATAGAAGGGGTTCACAAAACTGTAATTAGGGTTTCGTGAATCATTACATAGCAGCATGTAAACCATGATAGATGTAACTATATGAACTTGTTTTAGATAGGTATATTGATGGGTATTTGTCAGGAGGAACAGCAGTTGAGATGTGAGCACCAGAATACTTAATGGGAAAGGGATCAGTTGCAAAGTGTATCCTGCTGTAAATGCATGTTCATGGGAAGCATTCAAAGTACAAGGCAACCATATAGGTGGAAGGTGACTGTACATCCTGAACATATTGAATGCAGGGTATTGAAACAGGTCAGGGTGGACTCTTTTACATTCCGCACCATGAAAATCTGTCCTGTTCTGTTTCATTGTGACAAAAGAATCTTATCTTTTGGGTGTAAAACTGAACGTGTACATTTTCTGCAATTTGTTAAAAAAAAGAACATTTTGAGAATGACAGTGACCTTTTTGTTTTGTCATTTAGAATGTCTTAAGAGTTTGTAATTATCATCAGCCAGAAGTGCCAAGAGGATGATCCATCCAGGCCTCCTCCTGAGGTCCCCAGCATGACAGATGCCAGTCTTCAGCCAATTTTGATTCACACCACATGATAGTAAGAATGGCTGAGCAGATTGGATACAGGAAATGCTATGGGCCTTGACCACATCCCAGCTGCAGCACTGAAGACTTGTGCTACAGAAATAGTCACACTGCTAGTCAACCTGTTCCAGTACAAAACTGGTATTTACCTGGCATAGCGGAAAATTTTCCAGGTATGTCCTACCCACAAAAAACAGGACAAATTCAATTAGCCAATTACCACCCATCAGTTTATTCTCAATCATCAGCAAAGTGACGGAAGGGATCACCAACAGTGCTATTAAGTGGCACTTACTCATCAATGGCCTACTCATCAATGCCCAGTTTGGTTTAACCAGGACCACGTTTCTCCAGACATCATAACAGGCTTGGTCCAAACAGGGACAAATGAGCTCAATTCCAGAGGAATGGTGAGAGTGATTGACATTAAAGTAGTATTTGACTGAGTATGACATCAAGAAACACAAATAAAATAAAAGCCACTGAGAATCAGGGGAATCTCTCCACAGGTTGCAGTCATACCTAGCACAAAGGAAAAATAATTGTGGCTGTTGGAAGTCAATTATCTCAGCCTTAGAACATTGCTGCAGGAATCCCTCAGTGTAGTGTCCGAGGCCCAACTATCTTCAGCTACTTCATCAATGACCTTCCCTCCATCTTAAGGTCAGAAAGTGGGGATGCTCGCTGATGATTGCAACAATGTTCAGTACCATTCGTGACTCCTCAGATACTGAAACAGTCCATGTCCAAATGCAGCAAGACCTGGACAATATCCAGGCTTGGGCTGATAAGTGGCAAGTAACATTTGTGCAACACAAGTGTCAGGCAATGACCATCTCCAACAAGAGGGAATCTAACCATCTTCCCTTAACATTCAACAGCATTATTATCATTGAATCCCCTACCATCACCATCCTGGGGGGCAGTCACCATTGACCAGAAACTTAACTAGATCAGCTGTACAAATACTCTAACTACAAGAGCAAGTCAGAGGCTAGGAATTCTGTGGTGAGAAACTCATCCCCTGACTCCGTTGTGTCTTCCCATCATGTACAAGGCACAAATCAGGAGTGTGGTGGAATATTGTCCAGTTGCCTGGATAAGTACAGTTCCAACAACATGCAAGGAACTCAAAACCATGCAGAACAAAGCAGTCCACTTGATCAGCATCTTGTCCACTACCTTAAACATTCACTCTCTCCACCACCAGCGCAAAGTGGCAGCAGTGTGTAGCATCTACAAGATGCAATGCATTAACTCACCAAAACTCCAAATCCACCTAGAAGGTCAAGGGAAGCAGACGCATGGGAACACCACCACCTATAAGTTCCCCTCCAAGTTACACATCATCCTAACATGGAAATATATCACAGTTCTTTCACTCTCACTGGGTCAAGACTCTGGAACTTGCAACAGCACAATGGAGGCACCTATAACACACAGACGTCAACAGTTCAAGAAGGAGCTCACCACGACCTTCTTAAGGACAATTAGGAATGGGCAATAAATGCTGGTCATGCTAAGCTGCCCACATCTCATGAATGAATTTTTAAAAATCCCTTAGCCTCGTGCGGCTGCTGAGGATTCATTGTCACCTTGTGGTGGACAAGTTTTGAAATGTTTACTCTGTGTTACGGCCCTTGCCGAACCCCTGCACCTCCCACCACATCTCCTCCCCACACACATAAAAAACAGATGGGAGAGAGTGGGAGAGAGGGGTACAAGACTTAAGTATGAAGAACACATCCCCAACACACTGAGTACATGCCTACTACCTTTTCTCAAATGGATGGATATCATGTCATCCAAGTGTCCCACTGTGCAGGTACCATCTGGCTCACTAATGTCCTTTACAGAAGAAGATCTGGTGTCCTTAACCGGTCTGGCCTATAGGTGACTCCAGAACCACAGCAATGTGTTAGACTCTTAAATGCCCTCTCAACGAGGGCAATTAGGGATGGGCAATAAATGCTGGCCTAGCCAGCGATGCCCATACCTCATGAACAAATATAAAAAAAACATTAAAATTCACTGCTGCTGCATGGGTTTTCCAGGGGTTGACAAACCCAGCAATGAAAGGGAGGCAGGAGCTGCCAGCTGCAATCAGTAAGTGCCTTTTCCAGTGTTCCTTGAGGGTCAGGAGGAGCCGCAGTGTACCTATTATCCCTTCAAGGAAGCCTTTGGCCTGCCCACTGCCAATCATAGCCTTTCTCTCCCTGCAGCCCTGACAGACTCTCTCTGACCCTTCTTCAGAGAGAAGAAGGGTCTGATGAAGGGTCATAACGACTTGAAGCATTAACTCTGTTTCTCTCTCCACCGATGCTGCTAGGCCTGCTGAGTTTTTCCAGTATTTTTTGTTTTTATTTCAGACTTCCAGCATCCGCAGTATTTTGCTTTTATCTTAGCCTCTCTCTCTCCTTCTCAATGAATCTTCAAAGGCCTCTCTCTCTCTCTCTCTGTCTCTCTGCAACCCCAGTCATCAATCTTTACACTTCCCAAATGATAGGGACTGTGCTCGGTTGCAGCCTCTTTTCCTCGACAACTAACCAAGTTGACAAAAAGCTATTCATATTCAGGATGGCTTTAATACTGAAACCACACTGAGGGAGAAAGAGAAGTCATTTCTGTAATACAAATTCACAGAGAAACATTCGAAGGGTGGATTATATGATAAACACACAGCACTGAAGGCAATAGCTCTCTACAAGAACTATGTGCACTAGTGCACAAATTAATTGAACTCACTTGATAAAATGTGGTTAACTCATTAATATATCTTTCCTGTATTCCATATATAATGCTAATGATACACAGAGTGCATACTGAGGGCAACAACCCCTCAGTTTGAAGTAAAGGTCATCGACCTGAATTGTTGGGCTGAATCTTCCAGGCCTTTTGGGGATGGCCTGGGAGGCGGCAGATGTGGAAAAACGTTGGGGGAAGACATTGGGAGGGGAGCCCAGTATCTTCCTGCTGTCATACCATTTTTCCTGCAGCGGGAAAGTTGGTGATTTGGATATCTGCCAGGAGGGCAATTGAGCCACTTAAATGACCAGTTAAGGACCAGTTCCCACCTCCGCTGGCATTTTTCCAGCATTAGGAGAGCCCAATTCCCGCTTTCGGAACCATTAGGTGAAACCTGGTGGCCTCCCAAAATAGGGGCCCTTCTTTACAGGCACTGCATTGTCCATAGAGGGACCTCCTGGCAGCACTGCCTGCCTCACAGCAGTAGTGCCACCAGTGCTCAATGACTTCCCCAGTCTATGAGGCCTGCCTGCCTGGCCCTGGTGTCCCCCATCCCAACTTATTTGTCTTTGAGCGTGCCCAGTCACTGAGGCACCCTCCCCCTAGAGCTACAGCCTCAGCACTGGCCACACCCTGATTGGGCTGGCAGCTTTGGGGATGGGTAGCAGATAGGTGATTTTCTAGTGTTGGATGGTTGGGAAGGAGGGGAAGGAGGAGACTTGTGGCATTGACACATTAAATATTGTGTAGGCATTGGGGAAAACAGGATTCCAAGGCAGGGCATTGGGCAGGGATGTTTGGGAATTTGTTTTATAATACTTCTTCAGCGCCAATTCAAAATAGACAAAGTGCAGACAGAACACAGTTGAGACACTACAGCCACCTAATTTAAATGAATTTAGCTTTCTGCTTTCATCCCAAGGAGGGTGTTTAATTGTTCTCTCACACTATCCAAAATAATCTGTAGGGCCTAATCAGTGATTCACTATCAAACTTATTTGCCTGTGAATACGTAAGTTGACACAGTAAATTATTATGGTGACCCATGCTTTACTTAAACAAAAGATAAATTGAATGCCCATTTGGCTGGCAACAAGCGATTCCACAGCTTTGCGTTCTGATTCATAGCTTAGCTGTTTGTTAATTGCAACATATTCAACCTTGAAGAAAACAGATTTAGTAAAATCATAACTTTTAGTCAATATGCTAAAATGGAAGCTCTAATTTAACCTAGGCTGGAACTTTACACCCCTGTCTCCCATGGAATGGGGTGTGAGGATGTGGGGGCTGTGGGCTTAAAATTGAGTGGGATGGTGGTGGGATGGCTGGAAGGGGGATGCCATGTCAATGCCTTATCAATTACATTGTTAAGGTTTGTTAATGTCAATCACAACAAGGGAAACAGGTAATAGGTATTTGAACATTTATAAATAGGGGGCAGCTGGGACACTGGGGGTGGGTAAGGAGTGTTGACTCTGGACTAAGTCCATAAACTCTCTCAGCAAGGAAAGGCTCTGTGTCTTAGTTTTTACTTCACCAGCCAGCTTGAATTCTGTTAAACATTGGTAGCAGTGAATGGTTGGCTTAAAGGTCAAAATTGAAAACTAAGATACCTTTCCAGACAGAAGATTGTACTGGAGTTACTTATGAGAAGAATGGCTGAAACCAAGTGTAAAGTATCAGTGTATGATTTTCCACCATTGTTCTGTAACCAATGGAAGAATGAAGTGGATATATGGGCATGGGTTACATCCTTACTAAAGAAAAAGCAAGTTATGACATTGGCATTTTTGCTTCCCAACAGAAGCAGGATCAAGTGCAAAGTACTTTTGGAGCTAGAGGCTCACCATTGGACACTGAGAAAGGTTTGGATAATCTCACAAAATGTATAAGAAAGATGATCTGTTAAATGTATATGAGGCAGATTTTGATAAATTTAGAAGGATGGACTGTTATTCCATAGAAGAATATATCATGGAATTTAACAGGTTATACAATAAATTGCAGAAATTCTTTTTGGAGACTCCTAATTCAGTGCTCGCTTTCAAATTGTTGGATTGTGCTAAAATGTCAAACATGATAGGCTCCTACTGGAATTAGATTTCTTGGAAAGAGATGTGCTTCTGGATCAGATGTCTGAAGCTTTGAAAAATTTTTGGGGGAACGTTCATTTCCAACCACTTTTACGGCACCAATAGAACATTCAGCGGTAAAGCAAAAAATGGATGATTCAATGTTGGCAGCATTTCTTACGTATGGATGAGGGGTACATGCACTAATACAAACTAAGAACCACAACCAAAAGAAATGAGGATAGAGACTCTTTTGGTAGCTTTAATGGACAACAGGAATTGAGTAACTATGGCAGGAAAATGAACCCCAGGAATAACAGAGGGGTGGTAAACAAATGTTTCAGATGTGACTCAAGATATCATTTTGTGATGAATTGTCCGAAATGGAATAGCAGAGTTTTTGAAATGGTACACAAGGATCAAAAGGGGAAGATGGCAATACTGATTAGTAAGAAGGAATTGTCTGGTCACCAGAAGCTTTAGTCCGATAATGGATGTTCTAGTTGCAGGCTCATTCAATTGTGCTGTGTTAGACAGTAGCTGCATGTCCACAGTGTGCGGAATGGGTTGGTTGAGGTGTGACCTGGATTTTCTAGATAATAAAGACCAAAGTAAGGTTAAGGAATATGAAAGTTCTACTTACTTCAGGTTCAGAGATGATAATACGTTAAAATCACTAAAGAGAGTGGTGAAATAGTCAGGGTAAGCCAATTTATCAGCACAGATGTAGTATCCAATGAATTACACTTACAATTGAGTAAGCCATCTATGAAAAAGGCTCAAATGAAATTAGATACGGAACACGAGAAGGCAATTGTTTTTGGGAAATCTGTAGATTTACAGTTTACACAATCGGTGACATTATTGTATCCCCTTAACATTTCTAATCACGATGTTAAAGAAGTGTTGGTGACATTGGAGATAAGAGTTTGTTATGGACTTGATTTTCCAGACAGGTTACTCATTAGAAATATCGGACTTTATTTACTTGTTACAGCAGCAGTTACATGCTTTCATTAAGCTCCACAATTAGAATAAGAACTCCTGCTCTAAGGTTCCCCATGCTTATCCTGATTGATTCATATCATCACATGATACTATACAACACATTAAGTCTTAAAGCTACAGCCATTACATTTCTTAAAGCTACAATTACTACATTCCCCCCCACCCCCACTTTTTTTACATTTACATCTATCTTCATGACATTACAAATATATACATGGGTCATGGAATTATAAATTCAATCTCTCAGGTGGTTTCCTGATCTGGGTGGAACGTCATAGCTCCACGACTTTCGAATCTCTTACAGAATCCACCTTTTCTGGAACTGCAGTAACATCAGGTACCTCTTTGGGCACAGGCAGTTCAGTGTTATCTACTCTGACAGAGACCTCTGGTATGTCTGTCCTTGGTTGAACAATTTCAAAATGGACCACAGGTTCTACAATTGTTACAGGTGGAACAACATTTTGTTGGGGTATCTCCCTTCTTCTCAAAATGATCCACATGTTTGCAGGTGATCCAGCCCTCCACTTCTATGTGGTACGACAAGGGTCCCATCAGAAAAACTATTACACAAGGTAACCAACTCAATCCACCACCATTGTTTCGTACATATACTGCTTCACCAACAGTAAATTCTCTCTCATGACAATGCAAATCATGAGTTGCTTTTTGATTCCCTTGACTTTCCTCCACTTTCCCCTCCAAATTGGGAATTACCAGGCTTAATCTCATACGTAACTCTGAAGGTGTTGAACCAGTAGTAGTGCGGGGGGGGAGGGTTTGTTCTATAGTGAAACAGGAAACGTAAAAGGTTCATCTCCAATGAGCCTCCTGATAACTTTTCATCCCAGCTTTAAAAGTCTGCTGTCTCAACTAATCCATTAGACAATGGATGATATGGTGCCGTCTTTATGTGTTTGTTACCATTTAGGCTCACAAATCTTTGAAATTCAGTGCTAGTAAACACTGCACCATTGTCTGAGATGATTACTTCTGGCAATCTATGTGTAGAAAAGCTTTGGCGTAACTTTTCTATAGTCACACCTGACATTGGCAACCTAGCCTCATACACATCCAGCCATTTGGAATGTGCGTCAGTTATTAGTAGGAACATGGTGCCTAGAAAAGGATCAATGTAATCTATGTGCAGTCTCACCCAGGGTCTACTAGGCCATTCCCAGGGGTGTAGTGGGGCCACAACTTGTAAGTTTTGTAACTGTTCGCATTGTATACAGTGTTTAACCACCTTCTCGATATCACTGTCCATGCCCGGCCACCAAATGTAATTTTGTGCGATCATCTTCATTCTTGAGATTCCCAGGTGTGCAGTGTGCAACTCTGTTAAGAGTGGTTCCCTTCCTTGTGAAGGAACAACTACTCGTGCACCCCATAACAGGATACCATCTTGATTGCTCAATTGATTCCTTCAAGTGAAGAATGGTTTCAATCTGTCAGGGACTGGTTCCTGGGGCCATCCTTTCAACACTTGGAGCGGAATTATCCCAGATTTGCACTAAGTACGGTAGCAGGTGGGTAAAACGACATTTTACCCTCTGGCCACGATGGCAGATTTTCACACCATATCATCCCAAACCCACCTATGCATTCCCAGGAAACATGCTATTTTGATGGTGGGCAGGGTCTGTTTTACCTGCCAAGCCATCACCACGCCACCACACCACCCCGGGCACCACATTTAAAGTACAACCGTGCTCAGTGCTTCCAACCCGGGGCTGCAGCAAAGAAGACATGGCTCATAAGGCAAGAACTGCAGCCTTTGAGCACCTTTTGGACTCTGCAGATGCCCAATGTGATGTCCTCTACCCCTGCTCTGGCTGCAGGAGGACCTGCTACATTACCACTCCAGCTTGATAGGCAATGGCAGCGGTGGTAAGTGCCAATGCTGCATAGAAGAGGTTGGCCATGCAATGCAGATAAAAAGCCACCCACATATGAGTGATCTGGTAGGTAGAGACCTGCCCGTGATGTGATGCTGTCTGTGAAGCCTGGCACTGATGACTGTGAATGCTGCCCGAAGCAAGGTAGACAAACAAACCTTGAAGTCCCAGGTGAAGTGCAACCTGCCAGGTGCATGTCGCTTATGTGCTGTTGTGAAAGCCGTCGGTGTGTTTTCCCACCAACTTGGGCGGACAATTCAGCAGTGGCGGAGGTGGGGGGATGATGAGTCTGGCGGGTTGGCCTTTTAATGATACACTGATGCATTACAATGAGGTTCCCGACGTCCAATGGTGGGAAATATGGCCTGCCGTTGGCAGACTGAGTGGACGATTGCAAACTGGTTTCATGGCGTCGTGAAACTGATCGCACCACATTGTCTGCTTATACCACTGAACATGCCTGATGTTGGTGGGCACAAAAATTCTCGGCCTTGGTCTCTCACTCTGGTAGGACTGGATCACAATTTGTCCAGTTTCTTATCTGCTTTGCACAGACTGGTGAGAAATCCATGAAATTCGTCACTAATACGATCTCTTGGGAAATTGGGGCATGTTCATTGCTCTTCTGCAAAGGAAGGTGGCTTAGGGCATCAGCATTAGCTATACGCATCCCTGGCCTGTGCGCAAAAGTGTATTCATATGCAGATGAAATTAGAGCCCATTTTTGAATCCGTGCAGAAGCGATGGGAGGGATAACTTTTTCTTCACTGAACAGATCCAAGAGTTGTTTATGGTCAGACTTTATGGTAAATTGTCGGCCATATATGTATTAATGGAATTTTTAAACTCAAAATAATCAATAATCCTGCTTTCTCGATTTGCGAATATCCTTTATCGACCGTGGAAAGTGTTCTGGACACATAACCTATCAGTCTTTCTGAACCATCGGCCATCTTGTGCGATAGTACTGCCCCACGCCATAGGGGGACACATTGCAGCTTAGTACGAGTTCCTTTGTCAGGTCGTAGTGTACTAACAAGTTTGAAGAGTCCAAGAGTTGTTTAACTTTTGTGAGGGCTTCTTCATGGTGTGACTTCCAAACCCAACAGTTTGTTTTTTAATAATGAGTAAAGAGGGGCTAGGACTAAGTTGGGTAGGAATCGACCATAATAATTAACCATACCTTAGAATGACTTGTGTTCAGAGACCTTTTTAGGCGGAGATGCCTCCTTAATAGGTTTAACTTTTTCTTCTACCAAGTGTAAACCTTGGGCATCCACCTGGTGGCCCAAATAAATGACTTCACCTACCTGAAAAGTAGACGTTTCTTATTTTAAGTGCGCCCCTGCTTCCAAAAATAGTTTCAAGACTTCCTCCAAATGAGCCAAATGTTCAGCTTCCATGAACCCCATTAGTAGAACATCATCTAGATAGACCACGACTTGAGGTAGTCCTTGTAGCAAACTCCCCATCGTCCTTCAGAAAATCACGCTAGCTGCAGCAACACTGAAGGGCGGACATTTGTATTGATCTAATCTTTTGTGGGTGTTTATAGTCACAAACTCTCTGGAGGTGCCATCCAGTTCCAGCTGCTGATACATGTAACTCTTATCTAATTTAGTATAAGTTGTTCCTCCTGCTAATTTAGCATAGAGATTCTAAATCCTGTGGATAAGGTACTTGTCCAACTTGGCAGCTTTGTTTACTGTTAGCTTATAGTCTCCACAGATCCGGATGGTCTGATCCAGTTTTAAGACAAGGACTATAGGTACTATCCATTCTCAGAATTGAACCGGTTATATGACGCCCCAGCCTCTCTAAACAGTTCAATTCAATATCAACATTCTCCCTCAGAACACATGGCACCGGCCATGCTTTAAAGAAACTAAGAGTAGCTTCCCAGTCAATGTTGATCTTCATCTGTAGGCCTTTGATTCTCCCCATTTTGTCTCAAAAAACCTTGTCATATTTGTTTAGCAGCTCTGACAGTCCTCCTACTAGTAGCTGGAAAGTTTCAGACCAATTTAGTTTAATTTCTTTCAACCAATCACAACCTAGAAGGCTTGGCCCTTCACCTACTACCATCACTGGGAGTTGTGCTGTTTGGTGCTTATAATAAACAGGTACAGGGGTAATACCCTTCACTTTGATAGCTTCGCCAGTTTAAGTTTTCAATTTAGCTGAAGTCAGCTCCAAATTCAATTGCTGAGTAGCCTTGTTTAAATATTGGAAGGTGTGCTCTCCCACTATAGTGGTTGAAGCATCAGTGTCCACTTCCATCATTAAAGATCTTCCATTTAACTGCAGAGTAACAGTGATTGACTCTGTCTTCCTTACTTTTACATTAAAGAGGGAGTAAACATCATAATTGGTGGTTTCTGGTTCTTCCACATTATGTACTTCAATTAACTTAGTTTGCTGCTTGGGAGTCTGTCTCAATCTTGCTTTACAATGCTTCAGTATGTGTCCTCTTTAAAGACAAAAAACGCACTCCACCTCTTTAAAACGACAAGTTTCAGGAGTATGATTGCTTCCACATGGGTAACAATTCATTTTAATTTTGCTGCTGAGCTGTTTCCTTTATTTATTTTAAATTTTCAGGTGGCAGGAACTGTCTCCACTTTCATGACGAAATCTCGGCTTTTCACCCCACATCTGGCTGTCTGTTCCTGCCCCAACTGGAAAAACGATGCACCTTGTATAGCCTGTGCATCCTTTTCAGTGCTTTCGATCGCAAGCACTATTTCCAATGCTTTTTTAAAATTGAGGTTTATTTCAGCTAATAATTGTTGCTGAATGGCATCATCTTGCACACTGCAGACCAAAATGCCCCAGAGTGTATCGCTTAGGGTCTCCCCAAAATCACAGTGTTCAGTCAGTTGTTTCAATTTTGCCATGTATGTATCAGTGGTCTCGTCTTGCACTCTAACCCTTGAATTAAACCTGAACATCTGCATGGCAACAGAGCATTTGAGTCGAAAGTTTCTCTTAATGAGACCTACCAATTCACCGAAGGTCTTCAAACTGGGGGCATTTGGGGTTTTACTCCTGCAAACGCTTAGGAGAATTGCTCTCCTCTTTTTTTCCTCCATTATTTTGTTTGCCTGGAAATAGAACCCAAGGCGTGCTACATATTGACACCAAACCTCTGTGGATGGTTTTAAGTGGTCAATGCTTTCAAAATGTTGTATATCTGGTGAGTATATCTTCCTTTTCTTCTGTTTAAACAAGATACTCACAGTCATTGGGCGAGAGCTAACACCGGATCCAATTTATCCTCATCACCAGTTTGTTATGGACTTGATTTTCCAACCAAGCTTCTCATTAGAAACATCGAACTTTACTTACAGACTGCAGCAGCAGTTACATGCTTTCATCAAGCTCCACAATTAGAATAGAAACTCCCACTCTAAGGTTCCCCGCGCTTAGAGCTGATTGGTTCACACTGTTACGTGATACTATACAACATAATAAGTCTTAAAGCCACAGTCACTACACTCCTTAAGGCTACAATTAATACAGAGTTCAAAGAACAAAAGGCAAATTGTTTCAAAACTACATCAGCAGTTTGCCCATCCATCTTGTCATAGGTTAAAAATCCTACTAAAGGATGATGAAAATACTAAACTTATAGAAGAAATCAGTGAGAAATGTGATATGCATAAGGAATATAGGAGGAAACCATTGTGGCTAGTAGTAAGTTTCCCATTAGCAAGAGACTTTAATTAAATTGTAGCAGTAGACTTGAAGGTATGCGATAAGGACAAAGACATTTTTCTATTACATTTCATAGACATGTCAACTAGATTAGGTTTGTCAACAGTAATATATAGTAAAAACAAAAAGGTAATTGTGGACAAGATAATGGAAAAATGGATAGGAACTAGATTGGGAGCACCAGCTAAATTCCTAACTGAAAATGGGGGAGAGTTTGCCAATGATGAATTTAAAAGTATGTGTAAAAATGTGAACATTGTTGTAATGAAATCAACAGCAGAAAGTTCCTTTAGTAATTGGATTTGTGAAAGAAATCACGCAGTAGTTGATGAGTCGATTCACAAAATCTTAGCTGACCAACCGAGCTGTAAACTGACATCTGTTCTGGCGTGGGTAGTTGATGCGAAGAATTCACTTCAGATGGTTGGAGGCTACAGTCCCTATCAATTAGTTTATGGGAGAAATCCAAAAATAACTTTAGTGATGTGGGATCATCCTCCTGCCTTGGGAGAAACTATGATTAGTTCAATTTCTTCTGATCACTTGAATGCCTTGCATGCAGGGAGAAAGGCACTTATCAAGGCTGAGGTTTCAGAGGAAATTTGGCGAGCCTTACAGTGCCACATAAAGCCATCAGAAATAAATTTGAATCCAGTGGACATGGTATATTACAAAAGAGAGGGATAGAAAGAATGGAAAGGCTTGAGTAAGGTTGTAGACAGTGATGGAAAAACAGTAATTTTACAACATGGCAGTCAAACTGTTAGGGCACATTCCTCAAGGCTAATTGACACTGATTATACATTTACAGAACCTGAACAATAATAGAAAGTGAAGAGGCACCATGCACTTCACATATGCATATGTTGGACAATTATGAGGAGCAGATTGTTAGATAAATTCCCAAGCCTGGTTGTGAAGAAGACACTAAAACTAGGACAAAAACAGAATTACCTGGAAAAACTCAGCAGGTCTGGCAGCATCGGCGGAGAAGAAAAGAGTTGACGTTTCGAGTCCTCATGACCCTTCGACAGAACTAGGATGTTTTTAGTAGACTATTTGTTTATTGCAGAGCTTACATCTCCACTCTAACACAATCTTCATCAGTGCTGGCTGACTCTTCTTTATATATACATCTGAGGATAATCAACTAATCAATACCCAATACCTGTTAACTTAATTACCTTAAACTACTAGGTATTTGACACCCATCAACAGAACCTATTAGATATTAACAGATACCCCTTTTATCTTTAAAATAAATTGATATGCAAACAAAATGATTCATAAAAAAATATACAAATTTATTTTGGCTATCTTATACAATCAATCTTTAACATAATCTATATGTGCCACACCCCCATCTTGAAAGCAAAAAAAATTAATAAGGTTACAACATGAAAATTTCCATGTTCTCATAATCCGTTATAACACAAGGCACCCTCTTCAAGGATTTCCATCAATTTCTATAGATAAACAATTCTTTCTGAGAAACAATCTGACAAGTGGCAACTTGCATCAATCCAGTTTAGTTTTGAAATCTCCTTTCATTCCAACATCTCTTTTCTCCTTACGAGATCAATCCTCAACCTCTTTTCCGTAACGCTCTTTATTGAATGGAGAATGTTCCAGAGTGGAGTTTTCTACATAGCAGTCTATGGGCACATTTTTCCCCGGTTTCCCCTCATATAGGGCCTTCTTTATAATACTCGATAAATCCATAGCCATATCTGTCGCTGCTACCAGCACATGTGTCTCTGCAACTAAGGTGCTTTTCATTGCTCTCTTTGTTTTCTTTGATTCCAATGCTAAAGGACAACATTTATTGTTTCTTTCCACTGAAAATATAATGCATCCTGTTGTACTCGAATAACCATCAGGAAGGTTAGCGTGTGAGGCGTCACCAAAAAAACGACTGACTTCATCACTTCAGGGTCACCCAGGCCTGGAAATCTGAATGTACATTCTTCTAAGCTTCATTTCTTCAATGTCTTATTTGCTCCTAATGCTTCACCAACAGTAGCACTTTTCGGCATGGTGCTCAGTTCTCACACATCACAGCATGTGTCCGGTCTAGTTTGTGTGCATGACCAATTTAATTGGCTAATTAAGCTTCTTAATTGATCTGCTTCTTCCTTGCTTGTAGAGTCACCCTTTTTTTGAGTATCTGGCCCAATTCATCAGGATCCTATTAACATTTTGTAGATAAGACTGTTGAGTCAGGGCTATTCCCAATTTAGTCTGCCTAATGTTCAACACTAGATCCTTAAAAGCTCCAGAAGCCTGACTTCCAGTTTTGAATTCCTTTATGATTTTCTCTTTCGCAAATTTCTCAAATGTCGCAGATCCCCTCAACGGGAAATCACCCACGAACATTAAGAAAATGCCTGCTAGTTTTCCTTCATTGTACCAATAAAACATTGCTGGACCTGCTTTTAGCTGAAGACAACAAGATAGTGGGATGGACCTAACTGAAAAATACCATTCCCTGGGTGCATTGTTTAGCCCATAAACACACTTATTTGGTCTCCATAATTTCCCCTCTATATCCAGCTTCTTTTGGAAGCTTTAAAAATACTTCTCTTTGAAATTGTCCCCTTTCAAAAAATGCAGCTTCAACATCACTGGATTTACATTCCCATGAATATGTTGCTATAAGTGCTAGGAAAATCCTCAAACTTACTTTTCCTGCCGTTGGGGAGTCTTCTCTAACTTCCTGGTCGCTCACTTGTTCTTCAAATCCCTGAGCTACAAGTCTGGCCTTACCTTAATATGTACCATCAGGGAGTACTTTTTCCGTACATATCCATCTATGGGACAGTGCTGGCTATCATTTGTCTTGCACCGTGTAAATGCCAAACTCTCACCAACTGTCGAGTTCTTTTTGTTTTGCCTCTTTTACCAATTTACCATCTAACTTGCTGGTGGCCACCAGAACTTCTCTATGATAGGGACTCCTACTTCATGTGTCACTCCTTGCCTGTTCTTTGGTCTTTGTTCTTGTTAAACTATATCCCCTACTAGATCTCCTGCCCCTATCTGGGGCACTACTACTCGGCTTTTCCATCCTGCAACTAGATTTCCTTTCACAAGCTCTTGATCATTTCCTTGGGCGGTGGTCACCTTTTGGCCCACTGTCTGAACTTACACTACGTTTCCTGGCTTTCTGCTTTATCACTTCCTTCTGCCAATTGAAAGATCCGATATCCTGCCGCTTGTCTTGTACATTCAGCCAATTTTTGTATTTCCCTGTGGCCTTTCCTGCCCTTCCAGCTATGATGTCTTCCCTCCACTCACTAACCCTTCTGGCATATAGGCCACCCTATTTCCAACTTCTGGTAGTTGATCTTTTTGATGAGTGGCCCTATCCTGATCTTCACTATCACTTGGTCTCCTCGCAGTTCGCCTGTTATCTGTCAAAATCTGTTGTTCATCCATGTCCAGTGTATATGCGTGCAAAGTGCATGGTGCATCTTCAGTTTCCATCCTCTGTTCAGGTTCTGTCAATGTGTAATCAGTACCAATAAGTCGCGTGGAATGTACTCCAACAGTTTGGTTACCATGTTGCAAGGTTATTGTTTTGCCATCAGTGCCTATAACTTTTCCTGGACCTCTCCATTCTTTCTGCCTTTCTATTTTACAATATACCATGGCCAAGTATTGCCGTCAGCGTGTGGGGGTGGGCTCGACATGCCGACAAGCAAAATGAAGCACGATGACATAGGGTATGCGTCCCGACATCATCGTGCGTCATTTAGATATTTCGTTTGGCGGGCATGCGCTGGAGGCGGCTGCGCGCCCACCGAACTGTCAAAGGCCTATTAAGACCATTAGGAAACAAAGTAACCTAATTAACAGCGCTGCCCGTCCAACCTTAAGGTTGGTGGGCAGATGAAGAGCCCAAGCGGCCTTTGCGCTTTTTAGGAAACCTCATCCATGGGCTGGATGAAGTTTCCTGAAAGTTTAATAAAATAATTAAATGAAATTTGCGAGTTGCACAAGCATGTCTCAGCTCATGTGACACTGTCACACGAGGGGACACGTTTAAATAATTTTTCAGATCGTTTATTTAAAATTTGTACTATCAACTTAATCTCCCTGAGGCACAGAGCTTCCTCAGGGAGATTCCTGAGCTCTTTCACACGAATGCGCAAAAATGGGGAAGGCCCCGACTCTCCCTCCTTGCCCCACCCACACAGGTAGCACTGACCGGCCATGCGTCAAGTTGGGCGGGCCTTAACTGGCCCACCCATGTTAATTAGTGGCGCACAGCCATTCGTGGGCAGCGATCGGCTCTGTGCCCGCCCCCGCCCACTCCCGCCCAGCCTGCCCGACACAGATAAGTTTCTGGCCCATGACCCCGGGCTTAAAATTCATTTCTGACAGCTTGATTTGATATCTCAAAGTTCTCCTGATTTTTTTCTGAAACCTCCGCCTTAATAAATGCTCTCCTCCCTGCATGCATGGCATTCAAATGTTCAGCAAAAACTGAACTACTGGTAGGCCCCTCCGAAGCTGGGGGATGGTCCCACATTATTGAAGGTATCTTCGGATTCCTGCCATAAATGAACTGATAGGGACTGTAACCTCCAACCATCTCGAGCATGTTTTTTTTGATGTACTCTCCATGCTAGAGCAGTTGTCAATTTACAATTCCGTTGGTCAGCTAAGATTTTTCTAAACATTTCGTCAATCGTGGCGCAATTTCTCTCACATATCCCATTGTTAAAAGGACTTTCTGCTGCTGTGTGCATTGCTAAATGATTTAAAGGCAAGCACTGATTTAAGAATTTCCAAGTGGAATCGCTTCAATCTCATATATAGTCATGATGTACTCTTCTATGCAAGAATCATCCATTTTTATAAATTTATCAAAGTCCGACCAAGCCTCATAGGCATTCAATAAGTCATCTTTCAAAGGAATTTTATCCATGAATTCTGAGAGTGTGTCCAAACCTTCGCCATTGTTCAGTTCCTGAATGCCTAGTTCTGAGATCAATTTGCGGCAGATCTTGCTCCAGGCAGGAAGCGAAAGTGCCAGTGCTATCCCTTACTTTCTCTTTGGTAGAGACATAACCCGTGTCCATGCCACAGCTTCATTTTTCCACTGATTATAAGCTTCTGCGTCGCAAAACAGCAGTGGAAAAACATACTCTATCACCTTAAACCTGGTTTCAGTCATCTTTATTCAAAGAGTCTCCAATTACAGTCCTCTCTCAAAAAAAATTTAACTGCAATTCTAACCTTCTGTCTGGAAGTAAATTTCAATCTCCAATCTTTACTTTCAGGCAACCATCCTCAGCTACCAATGTTAAATAAACTCCCAAGCCTGGTTGTGAAGAAGACACTGAGATGCTTTTGGTAGAGACTGTTTATTGCAGAGCTTGCTTTTCCTCTCTAACACAATCTCCCTCAGTGCTGGCTGACTCTTCTTTATATACATATCTGAATATAATAATTAATCAATACCCAACACCTGCAGACCTTACTACTTTAAACGACTAGATATTTAACATTCATCAACAGAACCTATTAAATACTAGCACAGATTATGGCAGATAAAGGGCTGACAGAATATAAACAAAGTGATACTGAAATGCGGGATAAGGTTATTTATCCCAAAGGACAGCTACCTAAAGTTGACACCAGAGTAACATATATGACAGTAGGGGCCAGTGAATGGAAGGATGCCACCACCATAGTGAGAACAGGAAAAGCCACCAGCAAATGCAAACATTGGCTGAATGTGCAAGATTAGAGTCAGAAGCTCAGACCTATGGATTGGCAAAATGAGGTAAAGATGTGGAAGGCCAGAAAATAAAGTGTTCTGAAAGTGGACTAGGTAGCAATCATGTCCCAAGGAAAAGATCATGGACTTGTGAAAGGAACTCTGATCTTCGGAAGGCAAGATCGTGCAGCAATATTCAAGAAAGAAATAGGAGGGTGAGTAGCTATCATAGTTTGACAAGAACAAGGACCATAGAACAAGCTAGGAATACCACTGATGATCAAGAAGTTTTAGTGGCTATGAACAAATTAGAAGATAAGTTGATAAAGGATGCCAAACGAAAAGAGTTAGAAAGTTGGAAAAAATTTGGTGTATACATTGAAATAACAGTCAAGGGGATAGCCAGCCTTATCACACAGTTGGATAAGCAAAGAAAAGGTACTCCTGGTGGCACATACAAGGCTAAAGCTAAAAGGGTGGCTTGAGGTTTTGAAGAAAGACTTGGTAATCAAGGTATCAGAGTGGACTCCTCTACTGCAGGGAAAGAGAGCTTGAAGGTTTTCTTAGCCCTTTTAGCAACATATTCCTGAGAATGTAAATCGATTGAAATAAAATCTGCAATTTTGCAGGGTGAGAAATTTCAAAGGGAAGTGTTTTTGAAACCACCTAAAGAGCGATCTATAGGAGGGAAGCGGGAAATTGATTAAGTGTATTTATGAGTTGAATAATGTGCCAATGGTATAGTATTTCTCAATTCGGTCTGTCTTGCTGAAAACAGGTTGGATTCAGCTAAAGGCAGACCCAGCAACGTCCATTGGTATCACTTGGAGAAACTAGCAGGCATCTTTATAATGCATGTTGATGATTTTCTGTGGGGAGGCCCTTCAGAATTTGAGCAATGGGTTATCGATAAAATAACAAATGAGGTTAAGGTTGAAAGTCAGGCTTCAGGGGCCTTTAAATATATAAGGTTAGACATTAAGCAGAATAAGTTGGGAGTGGCCTTGAATCAACAATCTTACGTAGAAAATGTCAATCGCATCCCAATAAATTGGGCCAGGTCCTCACGAAAAGAGGATCTTGTATTCCAAGGAAGAAACAGACCAATTAAGAAGTTTGATTGGACAGTTGAACTGGATGTGCACTCAGATGAGGCCTGATGCCAATTATCATGTATTGGAACTGTGTACGACGCTGAAATATGCTACAGTTGAGGAAGTTCTGAGAGCAGATAAAACATTACATTAAAGAAATTAAATTCCGAGAAATGCACACTCAAGTTTCCAGCCTTGGGTGTTCCAGAAGATAGGAATCATTTTTAGTGATGCTTCGCATGCCAATCTTCCAGATGGATACTCTAGCACAGCAGGGTTTATCATATTCTAGGTGGGAAAGGATAATGAATGTTGTCCATTGGCCTGTGAGATGAAGAAAATAAAAAGGGTAGTTAAAAGCACCTTAGCTGCTGAAACACTGGAGTTATTAGAAACAATAGATATGGGGGTGTACTTATCTAATATACTGAAGGAAATACTATACAAAGGGCACTCTGAGAAAAGGTTTCCCATAGAATGCTATGTGGATAACTGTTCCCTTTGGGACAATATTCATTCAATAATGGATATCACTGAAAAAAGGTTGAGGATTGACCTTGCTAGCATAAAAGAAATGTTGGAAAGAAGAGAAATTTCCAAAATAAAATGGGTCGATGCAAGTCACCAATTGTCAAGAGAGGTGCTTGCTCCAAGAAATTATTAGATGTACTGGAAGAGGGTTTATGATTGTTTTGTAAATATTCAGTTTATTCTTTCATGGGATGTGGGTATCACTGACAAGGCCAGCATTTGTTGTCCATCCTTAATTGTCCTTGAACTGAGTGGTTTGCCAGACCATTTTAGAGGGCAATTAAGAGTCAACCACATTGCTGTGGTCTGGAGTCACACATAGGCCAGACCAGATAAGGATGGCAGATTTCCTTCTCTAAAGGGCATTAGTGAACCAGTTGGATTTTTAACATCAATCATTTCATGTCACTATTACCAAGTCTAGCTTTTCAATTTCAAATTATTAATTGAATTTAAATTTCACCAGCTGCTATGGTGGGATTTGAACCCTTGTCCCAGCACATTAGCCAAGACCTCTGGATTACTAGTCCAATGATATTACCAGTTTACCACAATCTCCACTATACATAGTAAAGAAGAAATAAAATAATAATATTTTTTAAAGAAGGGCGAATATGGGATCTATTAATGCTTGGTTGTACTACAATGTGAGACAGAAGATGAAAACTTATATATAATTTTGCTTCTTTTTGATTTGTTTGAAAGATTATTCTTGTGTTTTCAAAAGTTTTAATTTAAGGAAAAGTGGGGATCTGTCAATGCCTCATCAATTACATTGTTAAGGTTTGTTAAAGTCAATGACATTGTTAAGGGAAACAGGTAATGGGTACTTGAACACATGAATAGGGGATTGCTGGGACACTGGGGTGGGCAAGGAGTGTAGACACTAGACAAAGTCAATAAACTCTCTCAGCAAGGAAAGGCTCTGTGTCTTAGTTTTCTCTTCATCAAGTGGCTTGAATCCTGTTAAACATGACATGCCTATCACCTGTTGACCTCCACTGGAATTTTACTAGTGGCGATGGTTACATCGGGTTGTGCACCCACCCTTGGATCAATTGAGGCTGTTAAGGGTCTCTTCCCATGTTGCTAGTATTTTTGGGGGCTGCCCATGTCATGTGCTAAACTCTGGAGTGGAGGGGGGGGGAGTGGATCCTCCTGTTTGGACACCCGGTCCCCATGGTGTTGTGCTATTATAATGATATAACACCTTGGGCTTATTTACTGTACAAGACTGAAGGTACCAATCAATTATAAGGGATTGGGTAAACATATTGTGGGTTCATTTGTTAAGACTAGACACATGAGAACAGTTATACATAGGCATAAAGTTTGAAGGCATCAGAGCTGTGTGTGCGTTCTGCTCAAAGCAAAAGTGAAACTAAGATTGGGTAACATGACACATTTCCCTTCTAGTGATGTCATGCTGATATCCCTTAAAGGCATATTACAACACACCGAGGGCCCCTCCAGTCGAAAAGTCCCCCCATCTAGCCTCCTGAGCACCTCCCTACTCCCCACCCAGCCTGCCCATGTCCTGCTGTGGCCTGCCTAAGTGGCCTCAGTAAGCCTGCTACTCAGGCCTCCATCTCTGCTCCTGGTCAGATCTGGCCACAATGCTAGAAATGGCCACCGGACTTGGTATTGCTACTGGGCCTGAAGAGCTGCTGAGCCCCTGATTGGCGTAGAGGCAGACCATCCTCCCAGATTGGCGTGGAAGCCATGGCTTCAGGTAATTAACTGCCTAAGCCATGTAAAATTAGGTTGTGGCTTCAAAGACAGCTGGAGGTGGGCTTGCGGGTAAGACCACCACCAACGTGTTAAATCCGAAAGTACTCTCATTGCACCAAATGAGTTGTCACATTTGAGGTATTGGGTCCATTTCCTAGAAATATATATTTTTTCTACTATTTAATCTTGTGTTGGGTTTGTGTTATAACCCCAAACCTCCAGAGAGCTGGGCACCAGAAGGGTGCTATTATGGGATGGGAAGAAATAGAATTTAGGAAAGCAGCTGGTTATGATAGTCGCCAGTTCCTTTCTCCACCCATCAGCTAGTGATGCTGAACACAAGGGATACCCAAGACAATAAACAGAAACTGCCGAGAATACTCAGCAGATCAGACAGTGTCTGTGGAGAGAGAAACAAGTTTAATGTTTTAGGTCAGAACTGCTTTAATGGAAGGTCATCAACCTAAACATTAACTCCTTCACTCTCTCTCTGCAGATGGTGCCAGACCTGCCGAGTAATTCCAGCTTCCACAGCATTTGGCTTTTGGATACCAATGAATCCCTGGTGTCTAGTGTTGGTTGAGGGCCTTATTTTAAAGGCCAGTTTCTTGAAAGCAACTTACTAAAGCAATGATTAGCATTTTTGTGCCTGTTGGGCTGAGCCTACAGCGAAGGCACCAGGGTGAATACCCTCCCCTTCACCTTTACATGAAAGGGCCCACCACCAGAGATTCAGCGGCCCAGCCAAAAGCCCAGTGACTTGGTTGTGTCCAGAATTGGATGTGGCCAGAAAATTCAGTCCACAGTGTCTGCCTGCAACTTAGAAATGCTCTTGACCCCAGCGCAAGCATCAACAGAGAGTTCTGCTGCACAATAGATCCGCCCCTAAAAGACCTCCCATGGAATTTCTGGGCTTCAGGGTAAAAAAACCTAGTTTGCAGATATTGGGCAGCAGAACAATTATTGGGCAGGATTTTGTATTCCGTTGGTGGGCACATGCCAACCGACCGGGCATAAAATCGTGCAAGATGACATTGGGTGAGTGTCCCAGCATCATCATGCGCTCACACGATATTTTGCTCGGCGAGCACACGCAAAAGTCGCCAGCGGCCTGTTGACAATTAAGCCCATTAGCGGCGCAGTTGTCTGCGATTTTCATGGCCCGTCCAATCTTACATTTGGCAGATGGGCTGATCAGCTAGTTGGGCTTTCCATTTTTCATTATATCTCATCCAAGGGAGGAATGAAACCTTCGTTAGGAAGTAAAATAGTAAGAAATATCTGGGGACAGCATTTTTATGAGGTGTGCTTTCAGGTGCTTGATTGTGATGCAGGGGCATTTTTGTGCTGCTTTTTAGTGCTATTTTATTATTTTCTGGTCTGCCTTCAGGGAGCTCTCTCGCAGCACTCACCCGCGCCCACAGTGACATCGTCACCCACTCTCTTCCTGCCCCCACCCTAGCAGCGCTGAGCTTTTCAGCGCACGTTTCACGCTGGCCATTCATTGGCTGGCCAGTGTAAAATCGCTGTCGGGGGCCAATTGCGGTCGGGGGCTCATTTTCCAACCACTCCTGGACCCGCCAATCTCGTGCGCCTGACAAGAGAAAAACTCAGGCCAATGTGTATTTTGAAGCTTGCAGGAGGAAAGAGTTGAAATTCTGTCTTGGACAGTAACCCTCAATGGATGTAAAACAAGCTGCCGATTAAATGCCCACTTACTATTCAGTTCAATTGAAGATATCTGGCGTGTGGAATTATCGCTGGCTGATTCAATACCGTCCATCTGGTGCTATGGTCCAAGGCAAATTTCTAGCCCGAAATGTAATCATGTTTAATGTATTTATTGCACATGCACTATAAATGTGTTAACTGCAATTTCTCAAAGCAGATTTATTTTCTAATTTCCAGACACAGGTATGAAGAGTAACAACATCTGTAGCTATGGGAAGAATTTTCCAGTTGGCGAGCGGGGGCGAGGCCCACTCACTGACGCGTAAAATGAGGTGTGGTGATGTCGGGTGAGCATCATGACATCACCGCGCATCATTTAGATTGTCATTCCGGCGGGTGTGCAGCTGCGTCAGCTGCGCACCCGCTGAACTGTCAAAGGCCTACTAAGGCCATTAAGAAAGTAATTAAGGTTGTTAAGAATGCTGCCCGTCCAACCTTAATGTTGGTGGGCAGGTGAAGAGCCCAGGCAGCCTTCACATTTTTCATGGAACCTCATCCACAGGCAGGATCAGGTTTCATGAAGGGATTAATTAATTAAATAAAAAATTTTGAAAATATTAATGGACATGCCCCAGCTCATGTGACAGTTTCAAATGAGGGGAAATGTCCTTAAATTTTTTTTTTGCCTTTATTAAATTTTTCAGAACTTTATCTAATCTCCCTGAGGCATGGAGGTGCATGCACGAAGGAGCGCAGGCTCCGATTCAGGGGATCGCCCCCGCCCACGCAGGGAGTGCTCAGCGCTTCCGGGTGTGCGTCAAGCTGGGCGGGCCTTAATTGGCCCACTCACATAAAATGGCGGCGCGGACCCGATTAGGGTCGCCAACCGGGTTCATGCTTGCCCCCGCACAACCCCACCGATGGGGGAAAATTCAGCCCATAAGAATGTTCAGTGAAGGGCATGTTAAACTCCAGCTTCATCTCTGTATTAGGTGGCATAATTAGCTCATCACCACCTTCTCAAGGGCAATTAGGGCTTAGGCAATAAATGCTGGCCTAGCCAGCGACACCCACATCCCATGAAGGAATTAAAAAAAGGCTCATTGTTATGGTGGAAAGATGCAATCCTTATCAATAAACCTGCATCCAAAGGTAAATTTGGGGGAGAATTTTCCCCCCCGTTAAGGGGGTTGTGCGGGGCCGCGCAGGAGCGGGCACGAACCCGATTGGCGCCGCTGATCAGGTCTGCACTGCCATTTTACGTGGGTGGGCCAATTAAGGCCCGCCCAATGTGACGCACGCCCGGGAGCACTGAGCGCTCCTTGTGCAGATGTGGGTGATTCCCTGAGTTGGGGCCTGCACTCTTTAATGTGCATGAAAGAGCGCAGAAATCTCCCTGAGGCACAGAGGTACCTCACAGAGATTAGTTTAGGGTTTAAACATCTAAATAAAGGATAGAAAATATTTTAAGACATGTCCCCCCATGTGACAGTGACAGGAACATTAATGAAAACATTTATTTAATTGCTAAATGCTTCACGAAACCTCATCCCGCCTGTGGATGAGGTTCCATGAAAAATGCGAAGTCTGCCTGGACTCTTCGCTTGCCCACCGACATTAAGGTTGGACAGGCAGTTCATTTGATTATTTTAATTGGTTTTTAACAGGCCTTAATAGGCCTTTGACAGTTTGGTGGGTGCGCAGCCGAACCGAAAATTCTGGCCCTGATGTTGAAAAGCTGTCTCAAAATGTTGCTGGGATCTTAGAGAGTCTGGGAGAAATTGTACTGGGATAGCAACAAAAACTGATGCTCAATTGATTAATATATGATCCATGAAACCTTGGCTAACCTTTCACTGAAACTAATTTTCTAATTCGATATTAAAATACTTAGACTTACCTTTCACTTGTTGAAATGTTGTTATGTAGATGTTGCATTTGTAATCCGGTTGGTTGTCACGTGTACATCCTGCAAGTCATTAGCATCTGTTAAAATGCAACACCTTCAGAGCAGGGACAGATTTAGCTACCTGCGTTCTCAATTGCTTTCTCATAAATGATTCCATCTGTAATTTAAAGAGGAGAAACTAGCCTTGAATAAACCGCTTGGGTTTTATTTTTCCAAAACAATGTTCCTGCCACGTGATTAAGAAGGGTAAATATTAGCAACGATCAGGGTTTATTGATCAAAAATAGAAGAGAGGGATAGCTCACAGAGACACAAGATCTAAAGCTCATTTCTAGTACTTTGAAAAGAAAACCGGGCTCGTTGGCTCCACCAAGCAAAGGAACAGGCTGAGCTGATGTATGCGCTGGTCCTATACTCTCAAATAAAGTGATTTATTTTTCAAGAGTTTCATCGCCTTACATACTTAACACACAATTGAGCACAAGAATACAAGAATAAGGAATAGGCCATTCATCCCCTCAAGTCTGCTCAGTCATTTGATAGGATCATGGCTGAACTGATTGTGGACTCAACTCTATTTTCCTGTCTACCTCCTTTAACCTTTGACACTCTTGTCAATCAAAAACCTACCCAAATCAGCCTTAAATATATTTAATTACTCAATCTCCACTGCTTTCTGGGGAAGAACAACCGTCTGAAAGAAAAGAATCTCCTTATCTTCGTCTTAAATGGGAGACCACTTATTTTTAAACTGTGTCCCCTAGCTCTAGTCTCCCCATAACGGGAAGCATCCTCTCACCATCCACTCTGTCAAGTCCCCTCACAATTTTATATATTTCAGTAAGATCATCTCTCATTCTTCTAAACTCCAATAGATACAGGCCCAACATGTCCAACCTTTCCTTATAAGATAATTGCTTCATTCGAGGAAGCAGTTGAGTGAATCTTCTAATGTAATTATATCCTTTTTAAAGTAAGGAGACCAAAACTGCTCACAGTACTCCAGATGCAGTCTCCTTAAGGCCCTGTACAGTTGTAGCAAAATTTCCCTACTTTTATAGCCGATTCCCTTTGTAATAAATGACAACATTCCATTTGCCTTCTTAATCACTTGTTGTACCTGCATATTAACATTTTTTGTGATTCATGTACCGACACCCAGATCTTTCTGTACATTAGAGTTCTGCAATCTCTCTCCATTTAAATAATATGCTGCTTTTCCAATCTTCCTGCCAAAGTGGACAAGTTCACATTTTCCCACGTTATATTCCATCTGCCAATTTTTTTCCCAGTCACTTAACCTATCTAAAATCCCTTTGCAGACTCCTTATGTCCCCTTCACAACTTACTCTTCTACTTATCTTGGTGCCATCAGCAAATTTAGCAACTATACATTTGGTCCCTTCATCCATGTCATTGATATAAATTGTAAATAGTTGAGGCCTCAGCACTGATCTCTGTGGTACTTCATTAGTAACAGCTTGCCAACCTGAAAATTGCCTATTTATCCCTACATTCTGCTTCCTGCTAGTTAACCAATCTTTTATCCATGCCAAAATGTTAGCCGCTATACCATGAGCTCTTATTTTGTATAGTAATCTTTGATGTGGCACTTTATCAATGGCCTTCTGTAAATCCAATGATACCACATCTAAAGGTTCCCCTTTATCCACATTGCTTATTATTTCCTCAAAGCACCAAGCAGATATTTCTGCCCAGCTTTAACCTGGAGAGCAAAAACAGCGTACAGGGGTTGTGTGCTAGGGAAATGATTGTGTCAGTGTGAGGTCTCGGACCTTTTAACTATGGGGCCTAACTTACATTTAGTAAAGTTGATGCATGCCCAAAACCAGGTGAATGATGAGGACACAATGGTGCAGAAATGTGGGTAAACAGCCCCCAGCAATCGGGCAAGTCAACTGGCAACTACTTGAGTTCTGATGAAGGATCATCAACCTGAAACATAACTCTGTTTGTCTCTCCGCAGATGTTGCCAGACCAGCATTTTCTGTTTTTAAACCAATTTGTGAGTTGGAGATGGGACAGCCAGGAAGGGCATAGGAAGTCCAAGGAGTCCTCCTCTGACTTCATGTCAATTCCTCTTTGATCATAAAGTAGAAGGCAGGCATCACAACCGATCCAATCCTATTCATATCATACACACCTGAACTTTTTGACCTGGATTTTTGCAATGATGGAGAGCCTCCCTGTCATTGAAAATATGGCATAAAAAGCTAAAAATCAGAAGTCCTGCCTCCAAACAGGGCATCTACCATTTTCACAGAGGTGGGAATGGGCCCTGGTTGGGATTTGCTTATGTGTGTTTCGTGGATGCTTTTGTAAATCAGTAGCTGCCTCCAGTCATGTCTGACTTTTATTAGCCAGGAGTAGGAAACACAATGTGTGCACGTTAAACCTGGTTTGAGCAGGTTTAAATTTTGTGGAGTCCTTTGGAACAGTGGGGTACGCTTTTGGCGAGATAGGGTACCACTTTGGATGTGGTCCCGGGACAACTTTGGGGGAGGTCAGTGCCCTTTGGGGAGGTCAGGTGCCTCTTGGGAGAGATCAACTGCCCCTTTAGAGAGGTTAGGTGCTGTTGGAATTGTTAAAATTAGGCCAGCATGTGTGTAAAAAGTGCATGAACTCATTAACTATCAAGCTCATTTGAACTGTCAGAAGCAACTTTCAAAAGTATGAAAATGAACTGTCAAAGGCAACTGTATAGCTGTCAAAAATTTAAAACTCCTGCTCTTTAAATCTTTGAAGAAAATGTCTGGAGTATTTTTTTAAAATCATTGCTTGCTCTTTCACTCTGTCTGTTGACATAAGTTACCATTACTGGATTAGTACTGCATGACTACGTTCACAATCTTCCTTTATCACAGTAGGGTGCCTTTTATTTTATAGTTTGATTGACAGCTCCTAGTGGTAATAGACTCTTTGAAGTGGGACTACGAAAACTAATGTTTGCTTTTATAAGAGATTAAGCATTTGAATGAAATGTTTGTTTTATAAGGATACAGTTGAAGGAAAGTAAATGTAGTGAATGAGAGTTTTTTTTAAAAATAAAGCCTGCAATAGACATTGAAAACTTTGGGGAAGATTTTCTCCCTGTTGGGTGGGTTGGTTGGGAATGGGCGCGGAGCCGATCACTGCCTGCGATCAGCTGCATGCTGCGTGACACATGCACGGTAGTGCTCAGCTCAACCTGTGCGGGTGGTGGGGGGGCGGGAGGGAGAGTCGGGGTCTGCACTCTTTTGTGCATGCACGCTAAAGAGCACAAAATCCTCCCTGAGGCACAGAGCTGCCTCTGAGAGATTAAGTACCTACTGAAATTTTAAATAAAGAATGATTAAAATTATTTAGACATGTCCTCTCAAGCTGGGACATGTTTGTGAATAGTGTAAAGAATATTTATTTATTTAACCTTCGGGAAACCTCATCCCGCCCATGGATGAGATTTCCTGAAAAACGTGAAGGCCGCTTGTGCTCTTCACCAACCTTAAGTTTGGATGGGCGGTGTTGATAATTAGTTTAATTGGCTTTTTAATGGCCTTAACAGGCCTTTGATAGCTCGGCGGGTGCGCAGCCACCTCTGGCACAGACTTGCCAAACGAATGATCTGAATGACGATCGGTGACGTCGGGACACACGCCCGATGTCACCGTGCGTCATTTTACGTGTCAGCTAGTGGGGCCTGCCCCCGCCGCTAAATTGAAAATTCTCCCTTTTATTTTATTTAATCTCAGCATGGATCCTGAGGTCTGCCCATGATGGATACTGGGTGAGTTGGCATGTTGGTTGTGAGGAAAAATGGTGATGAGTGGGAGCATGAGTCATTACTAAGCTGGCGTAGGGGTTATGGGGGCCTTGGGGGTGGGTAGAGGAGCAGAGGTTGGCATGGAGGGTCTGAGGGGTCACGGGATGTGTGTAGAGGGGTATACTTCGGCATGGTGGATGTGAGGGATTATGGGGGGGGCTGGGTGAAGGGGCATTGAGGTTTGAGGAGCCATGGGCGTTGCTAGAGGGCATGAAGTGGCACGAGTTGGCATGGCTGGGGTTGTGTGTGGGGCTGTGAGGGCTGGGTTAGGGTTTTCAGCTTTTTAAAAAATCTCGCAGTGCCGGAATGCAGAGGCAGGCCTTCCGCCCAGCCCGCTTCCACATCCAGCAGCCTCTGCAGTCTTTCTGGGGGTAGCGGGTCCTTTTCCCAGAGAAAACCTCCACCCCAGAATGAAAATCTCAACTTCCAGGCAACGTTTATCTGGGTGTGGTTTGTGGTCCCAACTCTGCGCTCCTGAACCAGGAGTAAAAATCCAGGCCTCTGGATCAATATCAGGAACAAAACCCCAGCTGAGTTTTCCCCTCCTCCCCAAACTCCAAACAAGCATACTCTTAGGGCAGCCAATCGCTGCCGCCGAAACGGGCCCCGCTGCCATTTTAAGTGGGCGGGCCAATTAAGGCCTGCCCAGTGGGCCACCTGACAGGAAGGGGTGTGAAAGAGTGCACATCTCCCTGAGGCTCAGCGCTGCCTCAGGGAGATCACTGTAAGGCTGGCAAATATAAAAAATAGAACAACAAAAAATTCATTAACATGTTCCCCTCATGTGAAAAAGTCACATGGGATGGGACATATTAATGAAATAAACAAAAACTTTATTAAACGTTTTTAAAACCGCTGTCAAATCTCATCCCGCCATTGGATGAGGTTTGTAAAAAAAAATCACCTACCCGCCTGCCGGTTGGGCCCGTGAGCCGAGCCGAAGTTCACACGGGCCCCTCACAATTGTCGATGATTGGCAAGTCAAGGGCCTTAACAAGGCCTTTATTTAATGGCGGACACGCGTCCCGCTGCATAGCGCACCCGCCGAACGAAATATCGCAATGCCCCGCGCTGACACCGGGACGCTCGCGCAACGTCAGCGCGCAACATTTTAAGCGTTGGTGTGCGGACTCCACCACCCGCACGCCAGCCAGAAGATTCTGCCCTGAGTTCATCCCATTGATTAATTTTTAACATCAATACTGCAAAAGCAAAGTTCCAGAATTAATGTTTTCCACTTTCTGGTTAACTGTGTTTGAAAGACTTCCAGGCTTCAGGTCAGCAAATGTCATATTGAGAAAACCTAAACTTTCTTTTCATTGGCTAACTGTTAATAACCAGAAAGCTCTCTTGTACTTAACGACAATCTTTCCAATCAATTATATAAAATTTTGCAGTAGCAGCGTCTTTATCCAACTCATCTAACCTCCTGACAGAGACCAGTAAACGTATGTAAAAGTTAGACAATCGCAGTCAGTGAAATTCTTTAGATAATTTGACAGTTCTTTTTCCAACATGCTTGATTTTCTTTCTCATTGGCATAATGCAACACAGTATCGGGAGTATGAATCGGACTGCCAGAACAGTTACCACCAGGCAATAAAAGTGAATATTGTCCCACATGGCTCCTTGGTTATAGCTGCTGCAATCTGAGCGATAATGTGTAACAGTCATTTACACTTAAAAATGCAAATTCAATTAGGGTAGATAGGAATTATTTGCTTTTATGAAAATTAGAATAAGGCATTTGAAGAACTCACCATGAAATAAATGGCAATTTTAGCAAAAGTTCATGCATGGACTATGACCCTGGGCCTGTTTTTGAACTTATTGGGCTCATTTTGACTTTGGGCGATAATGTAATATAGACAATAACAATTTATCTGCCAGTTATACATTTGACATAAGGATTATTACAACATAGAAAATATTATGTAATGGAATATATTATGTAATATTATGAAAATAAATTCTTCTAAACTATGCTTTGTGTTTCTGATATTAATCTTTAATTTATACATCTGATACCTGATATCTTCTCCAACAAACATTTTCAAAGTTTAGGGCATTTCAATTAGATCTCTTAGATCTTGAGATCCAATTTTAACTCCAGGCTGGTTTTGGGCGAGTGAGTAGCTGTGTGAGTAGAAGCTCACGTGCTACTCCAGAAATGAGGCCCAGGATGTTTTAACTCACGGACCTCAACCAAGTCTCCATATCACCTCCATCACAAAGACTACCTACTCTCCACCTCCATTGAATCTTCCACTTACAACCCTTGCCTCAGCCTAATTGCTGCTAAACCCCTCATCCATGCCCTTGTCACCACTAGATTTAATTATTCCAATACTTGTCTAGCTGCCCTTGCATCCTCCATCTCCCATAAACTTCAAGCTCATCCAAAGTTCTGCCGCCTAAACCTCAATCACCTATTAGGTATTAAATGTTTAAGTAATTGGTGTTGGTGTGGTGAAAATGTCAGCAGATATCCCTTTTGCATTAGGTTATAGCTTCAGGCGCAACTCCAAAATTGAGCAGAAAATCTGCATGGGAAATATATAGGCCAGGATTTTGCAGCAAAAATAATGCTGTGCTAATCAGTGTCCATGATATTAAAGAGTAAATCAAACAGTAATTTCCAGCTTATATACATGCACAGTTAAATGTGGAAATCGGAAAGTTGCTATCTGAATTGCGCTGCTCCTCCTGAAGCTACACTACACAAATCTTGATCAAAAACTTCCATCTCTCCAAGAGACTCAACACATGGAATGCATGAAGTTGCGGTACTTACTCATTAGTAATGCATAAACTTACCAGAAGAATGTTAAGTCTTTTCCATTCTAGTGGAAGTGGATTTTTATTGATGTGATGCCTTAATTGCTGACAATCACTTTGGCACTGAAAATTACATTTTATACGTGTGGAGTTCATTCCTTCAGATTTTAATCACAGTTGGAGATTTTTAAAAATGTAAAAGTAAATAATTTTTTAAAGATTTTTCTTACCTCTTTCTCTGAATCCCATATTTCTTTCTCTTACTTTATTTTGCTTTCAATTTTGCATTTGAATATTCTAACCAAAAATTTCTGGTTTAGACTTTCTGTTGCTAATTAAAAATTCATCAGTATGAACAGTTGAGGAGATATGCAGTTGCCTGTCCCATTCACACAGGTCCCAGATTCCAGGTAGAGGCATTGCGCTGAAATGGATTTCTTATCCCCATAATATCCAGTGGGAAAGACCTCAGGAAGTCTATAGGCAAGTGTAAGTGTAATAAATGTCCGGCAGCATTCATTCATTGCTGATGGCAAAATTCAGGTACGCTGGAACTTCAACAAGCAAAGGTTCACATTTAGCAAGTAGACTTTGATGTATCAGGCAATTAGACTTGAGGAATTAAACTCAATTAGACTTTTGAACAGCCAAATGTATAGGTCCATTTTTAAAAATTAATTTCAGAAGTGTACCTGGGCCTCATGAAATTGTATTCAAATTTATTTTAATCAACCATTTGGAAATTAAAACAGAATTACCTGGAAAAACTCAGCAGGTCTGGCAGCATCGGCGGAGAAGAAAAGAGTTGACGTTTCGAGTCCTCATGACCCTTCGAAGGGTAATGAGGACTCGAAACGTCAACTCTTTTCTTCTCCGCCGATGCTGCCAGACCTGCTGAGTTTTTCCAGGTAATTCTGTTTTTGTTTTTGTTTTGGATTTCCAGCATCCGCAGTTTTTTTGTTTTTATCATTTGGAAATTAATCTCAACAAATTCTATGATTTTGTTTTGCCCACCACATTCCTTTGCTGTAACATGTCTGTTTAAAACCAATGGCCTGGGCTTCTCTGTTCTGATCTTTGGAATCTGGATTGTTAAAGAAAAGTGTGAGCGATAAATTAATTTAGTGCTGCAAGTTGTAGATTTTTAGGACTTTTTATGTTGCAGTTTCTACATTATCTTTGGACCAATAATTCCTGCTGTGGTGCTTTTGTATTGCACAAGCCCTGAAATGCCAGCATCTCTCCTACCTCCCCATATCCAATCACCTGTGTGATCTTTAATTCCCAAGTAAATGTTAGTCCATTGTTCACAAAGTGTGCAATGATAAAACCAATCAATTTAACCTCGATATTGGGAAAGCTTTTGGAAATGGTAATTCAAAACAAAATTGACAGACACTTGGATTGGATGTGGATTAATTAAGGAAAGCCCGCAGAGATTTGTAGAAGAGTAAATTGTATTTACCTAATTTGATTGAGTTTTTTGATAAGTAAATAAGGATGAGGAATAAAACATATGGTGGCAACATGGATAGGAAATTGACTGAGTAACAGGAAACAGAGACTGGGGGTAATTAGAGGTTTTTCAGACTGGAGGAAGGTATATAGTGAGGTTCCTCCAGGGTCATTATGAGGACCACTGCTTTATTTTGATCTTGGGTGTGCAGGACACAATTTCAAAATGTGCTTATGACACAAAACCTGGGAGTATTGTAAACTGTGTGGAGAATAGTGGCGGACCTAATAAAGGGCATAGGCTGGTGAAATGGGCAGACATGTGGCAGATGAAATTTAATACAGAAATGTGTCAAGTGATCTATTTTGGTTGGAAGAACTAAGAAATGCAATATAAAATAGAGGATACAATTCTTAAGAGGGTGCAGCAACAGAGGGACCGGGGGTATGTGTGCACAAATCATTGAACATAAGAACATAAGAAATAGGAGCAGGATTAGACCATTCAGCCCTTCAAGCCCATTCCACCATTCAGTAAGACATGGCTGATCTTCCATTTCAATACTATTTTCCTGCACTATCCCCATACCTCTTGATGTTTTTAATATGTAGGGATCTATCGACCTCAGTCTTGAACGTACTCCCTCTGGGGCAGAGAATTCCAAAGATTCAACACCATCTGACTGAAGAAATTCCTCCTCATCTCAGTCCTAAATGGCCTGTCTCTTATTCTGAGACTTTGTCCCCTGGTTCTAGACCAGGGAGACATCCTTCCTGCATCTACCCTGTAAGAATTTTGTTTGTTTGAATGAGAGCACCTCTCATTCTCATAAACTCCAGAGAATAAAGGCCCTGCCTATTTGATCTTACCTCATAGGACAATCCATCCACCCCAGGAGTTTATTTAGTTGCACTTCCTTTATGGCAAGTATGTGGTTCCTTTGGTAAGGAAACCAAAACTGCACACAATACTCCAGGTACAGTCTCACCAATGCTCTATATAATTGCAGTAAGATATCTTTACTCCTACATTCAAATCCTTTAGTAATAAACGCCAACATACCATTTGCCTTCTTAACTGCTTGCTGTAACTTCATGTTAGCTTTCAGTAACTCATGAACAAGGACACCCAAGTCCTTTTGAAGTTCAACATTTCCCAGCCTCTCATCATTTAAGAAATATTCTGTTTCTGTTTTCCTACCAAAGTGGATAACCTCATATTTCTCCCCATTGTATTCCATCTGCCAAATGTTTGCCCCCTCGCTTAGCCTTTCCAATCCCCTTGCAGCATCTTTGCATCCTCCTCTCAACTCTCACTCCCACCTAGTTTTGTGTCATCTGCAAACTTGGAAATATTACATTTAATCCCAACATCCAAATCATTGGTATGGGGGGGTGGGAATCATCCCAGATTTGCACTAAGTACGGTAGCAGATGGGAAAAACAATGTTTATCCACCGGCCACAATGGCGGATTCTCACGCTGTATTGTCTCAAACTCGCTGCATTAATTATGCATTCCCAGGAATCACACCGTTTCCATGGCGGGCGGGCTGTCATTTGCCTGCCATGCCATCACCTCGCCTCTGCACCACGCTGCGCACTTTATTTAAAGTGCAGCTGAGCGCACACCTCTCAGTGCTTCCAGCCCAGGGTTGCTGCACAGAAGACAGGATGACCCCAAAAGCTAAAAAGACTGCAGCCCCCTGTTTTAGTGATGCATCCCTCGTGTGCCTTTGGATGCCATGGGAGCCTGTCTTCTTCCCCAGCTCTAGAGGCAGGAGGGGCAGTGCCATCATGATCCAGCATGGGAGGCGGTGGCTGCAGTGGTCAGTGCCAATGCCCTGCAGAAGAGGACAGCCAATCAGTGTCACAAGAGGATGATTAATCTCCTTTATTCCACCAGGATAAGTCACTCTTCTTATTACTCTCAACTCACACACTCACAAACCCATCACACATCCACAGGGCCCTCACTCACTGTCAATTCAAGGGACATCACCATTCACTCTCTCACAATGGTGCCTGTGCTGACGGTGAGGTCGGTGGTGCCCTACCAAGTAAAGATCCAGCAGTGCGAAGTCCATCAGATAACCATGCTGTGAGTGAGGTGTCCTGTTTCACAGGCCACTGTCATGCACTAATTATCCCTTCTTGCTTTCACAGGCGGAAACAGCTGACAGAGTCCACAACCTAGGGCTTACAATCAAGCTCTGAAGAAACCACAGAAGAGAAATCTAAAGGCACCCTTATTGAAGACCCAAACTCATGCCCTCCACCAGTGCAGAGACACACACCTCGGTGGGACCTAGTTCTAGAGTAGCCTCAGGATCACAATCCAGTGAGCACATCACACTGTCTGATCCACAGCAGGGGGTGGCAGAGGCTTTCCAGGTCCTAGGCACTCAGAGGACTGCTGGAGGCCCAGAAATTTGCTGAGTCAGAGTCAGATGATGAGTCTCTGGATTCAGTCATGTCTGAGTTGCTGGAGCTGGAGCTGCAAAGGCAAGCTCAGGAACATCAGGAAGGGATGGCCGCTGCACTCCTCAGATTGTAATGTCTGATGGAGGAATCTCTGCTTTCGGGCTGAGGTGATAGCGCCAGCATCCCAGCGCACTGAGGTCAAAACTGGTAGGATGGCAGCCGTCATGGAGACTTTGATCCAGGACATCGCTCCTGCACTGCTGTGCGGGCTGAATTAGCCTCTAACAGTGTGTACACGAGAGGGGTGCAGAGCAGCGCAATCTAATTCCACTTCCCCTTGTACTCAAGGAGCCAGCAAGGGGCCCTTGGACACCCATAGGGAGGAGGATCAGCAGGTACATACCCCGGGACCATCCACCCAGGTGACTCCGGGAGTGTCCAACCATTTAAATCCTCTCTTCCTGTGACCCCAACAGCTCCAGCTCCATAGATCAATGAGGGTGCCACTGCCATACAGCAGGCACACCCAGAGGACGCCTGCCAAGGTTGTCACAGACAAGGCGTAGTAGTCAGCAGGCTGCCTCCACCTCCGCTGGGGGTGTCTGGGAAGCACCAAGATGTAACGGCAGGGTTAGGAAGTTTAAGAAGGTGTAACTCTTTTGATTACAAAACAAAAAAACTAAATTAACAAACCAAGGGACAAATTAAAAGGCAGCCCCTTAAAGGGAAACTGCAAAAACAAAAGACAACATTTAAAAGAAACTTAAAACATTAAAACACAATGTGATTAAAGGTGTAAGAAGATATAATTGTTTTCAACTCAAAACAAAAGAACTAAATTAACAAACCGAGGGACAAATTAAAAAGCAGCCCCTTAAAGGGAAGCTGCAAAAACAAAAGACAAAATTTAAAAGAAACTTACAAACATTAAATCAAAATACAATTCAAGAGGTAAGACGACATAACTCTTTTGGTTATAAACAAATAAACTTAACAAAATGGGACAAAGTAAAAGCAGCCCTTTAAAGGGAAACTGCAAAAGCAAAGACAAAATTCAGAGGAAACTTACCAACATTAAATCAAAATGTGAGTAAAGGGAAAAGAACGTGTAACTCTTTTGAGTCAACCAAATAAACTAAAATAACAAAATCAGGGACAAAGTAAAAGTAGCTCCTTAAAGGGAAACTGCAAAAGCAAAGACAAAATTCAAAGGAAACTTACCAACATTAAATCAAAATATGATTAAAAGGGTAAGAAGATTTAACTCTTTTGAGTACAAACACATTTCCATCTTTTTTTTCAGATGAAGTTTCATAGTTTGCCATTGTGAGATTTGAACTCTTGATAGTTTTGCCATTGTGAGATTAGAACTCTTGATAATCTTTTAAATTGTAACTCTTTCGAGTACAAACCCGTTTCCATCTGTTTCAGATGAAGTTACATTGTTTCATAGTTTACCATTGTGAGATTTGAACTCTCAATCTTGAGGTTACAAACCCAGTACTATAACCACTTGGCTATTTAGGCCAAGCCCCTAAGAAGGTGTAATTGCACAACCTCATCACAGGTGTTAATCATCTGTACTTAATGTTCACTATCGTAAATAAATTCCCAAGAATCGCTCCCTGCCTATGGCTCCTTGTTCTGATGAGCAGTGGTCATGTCACTCAAATGTGAAACTTTTCTGTGCAAGATAAAGACAGGAGTCTCAGTCCAAGGCCGCTTCCCTGTGCTTTGTTCAGCCTTCAGGCCAAAGTGATGATCTGGCCTCTCACTCCCTGGCTACATTACTGATGCTTGCATTTTGATGGTGCTTGTCATTGCTGCCAAAATGTCATGGGCAGGCGTCACCAAGTTTCATCATTCTCTGTGTGTGCTCTCAACACCTTTAAGATGGGGTTGGCTCCATCTCTTCAACATCTGTGACCAGTGATGCTGTGCTCCTGAAGGGGTCAGGTGTTGAAGGCAGACAACGGATCAGGTGCTTTCATAGTTTCTTGGCTGTGTCTCTATGGTATGACCCTGATCACAGAGCCCAAGTGAGCTGCCCTCAGCCAGACAGAAGTCAGACATTCTCAGAGGAAATATGAAGATCTATGGAGTGCCCTCACTGAATGTCATCATCATCCTCTTGCAAGCGAGCAACTATGAGGGCCTCCATTGTGTATCACAGAGGGCATGTGCACTGCCATAAGCTAGGCTGGAGTCAAACGTTAATAGGTGCAATGTGAGGATCAATGGTGTTTCCTACTGCATGTCATCATTATCCTTCACAAATCTAGCAGCTATGAGGCCTCCTGAGCAGGTCTGGCCAGTGCAAGGGCCTCATCGCCATTATAGTTGCCTTCAAGGACCTCCTCACCCTCACCCCCTTCAATGTCCTCCTCGTCAGAGGGGACCTCCAGCTCCTCCATCTCCTCCTCAGCCAGCTTGTCTCCCTGTTGCAGTGCCAGGTTGTAAGTGGTGCAGCAGGCAACGACAAAGCATGACACCCTCTGTGGACTGTATTGCAGGGCTCCACCAGACTGGTCCAGGCACCAGAACCTAATTTTTAGCATCCCAATGGTTTGCTCCACCAAGGTCTGAGTTGCAGCATAAGCCTCATTATACCTTTGCTCTGCTGCAGTCTGAGGCCACTGCACGGGTGTCATCAGCCATGTCCTCTGCAGGTAGCCCTTGTCCCCAAGGAGCCATCCCTGCAGTCGCCGTGGACCCTGGAAGATGTCAGAGATCTGTGACCAACTGAGAATGTAGGAGTCATGCTCCCTGGAAGCCGTGCACAGACTTGCAGGATACATTTGTGCTGGGCACACATCAGCTGCACATTCAACGAATGGAAGCCTTTGTGGTTGATGTAGTTGACTGCTTCTTCCTAGTCTCTGTTTTCTGTCCATTAACCAGTTCTCAGTCCATGCCAGTATATTTCCCCCAATCCTAATGTGCTCTAATTTTGTCTACTAACTTCTTATGTGGGATCTTATCAAAAGCTTTCTGAAAATCTAAATACATAACATCCATTGGTTCCCTCTTTACTATTCTGTTAGTTACTGAAAACACTCCAATATATTTATTGAACATGATTTCCCTTTCATAAATCCATGTTGACTCTGCCCAAACTTACCATTATTTTCTAAGTGTCCTGTTATCACATACTTTATTATAGATTCTAGCATTTTTCCATACCGCTGATGTCAGGCTAACAGGTCTGTAGTTCCCCCTTTTCTCTCTCCCTCCTTTATTTAACAGTGGGGTTACATTTGCCACTTTCCAATCTGCAGGAACCATTCCAGAGTCTACAGAATCTACTATCTCTGCAATCACTTCTTTCAACACTCTGAGATGTAAATCATCAGGTCCAGGAGATTTATCTACTTTAAGTCCCATTAATTTCTCTAGTACATTTTTTTATTAACATTAAGACCTTGCAGTTCTCGTTTACACCAATCCCTTGATACTCCATTATTTTTGGGAGGTTTATAATATTTTCCTCTGTGAAGACAGACACAAATTATTGATTTAGCTTCTCTGCCATTTCCTTATTCCCCATTATAAATTCTCCAAATTCTACTTATATTGGACCCACATTTGTTTTTGCTAATCTTTTCCTTTGTACATACTTAAAGAAGATTTTACAGTCGTTTTATATTTCTCGCTAGTTTACTCTCACATTATATTTTCTCTTTCTTAATCTTTTTCTTGTAACTCCTTGACAGAATTCTAAAATGTTCCCAGTTCTCAGGTTTACCATTTTTTTAGCAACTCTGTATACCTCTTCCTTTGATCAAACAGAACCCTTGATTTTTTTCATTAGCCACAGTTGGAACACTTTCCTTACTGGGATTTTGTGCATTAAAGGAATGTATTTTTATTGAAAACTATATATTAATTCCTTAAATGTTAGCCATTGTCTGTCTACCATCATACCTTTTAACGTAGTTTCTCAATCCACCATAGCCAATTTGCCCTCATATTTTGTTTAAATTTAAGACCCTAGTCTCAGATTGAACTACATCACTTTCAAACTTAATGTAAAACTCTATCATATTATAGTCACTCTTTCCTAAGGCAACAAGATTATCAATTAGCCCTATTTCATTGCATGCTATTAGATCTAAAATAAGCCATTCCCTAGTTGGTTTCTTAACATACTGCTCTAGAAAACCATCTTGCATACATTCAAATAATTTGTCCTCCACAATATTAGCACAAATTAGATTTACCCAGTCTATTTGTAGACTGAAATCCCCCATGATTACTTTATTATCCTTGTTGCATGCACCTCTAAGTTCATGATTTATACCTTGATTAACATTACCACTGCTGTTTGGTGGCCTACAAACAACTCCCACCAATGTTTCTGCCCCTTGCTGTTTCTTAGTTGCACCCAAACCAATTCTTAGTCCTGATCTTTAGAATGAAGGTCATCTCTCAGTACAGTACTAATGCCCTCGTTAATTAACAGAGCTACCCCACCACCTTTTCGCAGCTTCCTGTCCTTCCTGATTGTCGCATACTCTTGGATAATCAGGTCTCAGCTTTAGTTTCCTTGTAGCCATGTCTGTATAGTGGCTATCAGGTCATACACATGAATTTCTATTTGAGCTGACAATTCATCTATTTTATTGCAAATACTGTGGGCATATTCAGATAAAGAGCTCTTAATTCAGGTTTTTTTTACTGTTTTTGTAAACTCTGGCCCTTTACTTTGCCTTTAATTTACTCTATCTTCCCCTACATGATTCCACCACCCCCCACCACCCAACTCCCTCATTTAGTTTAAAGCCCTCTCCACTTCCCTAATTATACGACTAGCTAGAACACTGGCCCCAGCATGGTTGAGGCGAAATCCATCCCAACGGTACAACCTCCACTTTCCTCAGTACTGGTGCCAGTACCCCTTGAACCGGAACCCACTTTTCCCACATAAGCCTTTGAGCCACGCAGTCATCTCTCTAATTTTATTTATCCTATGAAAATTTGTACATGACTCAAGTAATAATCCAGGGATCCAGAACCTTTGAGGTTCTGCTTTGTAATTTAGTGTCTAGCTCCTCATACTCTCTATGCAGGACTTCTTTCCTATTCTTATCTATGTTGTTGGTACCTACATGGATCACGACAACTGGATCCTTCCCCTCCAACTGTAAGTTCCTCTTCAGCCCTGAACAGATATCCTGAATCCTGGCACCTGGCAGGCAACACAGCCTTCTGGATTCTCACTCTCAACTGCAGAGAACATTATCTATCCCCGTGACTATAATTTCCCCTTTTACCACTACAGTTCTTTTAACTCCCCTCACTTGAATGGATTTGTGTACCAATGTGCTATGGTCATTCTGCTCATCCACACTACAGTCCTTGCTCTTGTCCTTACAAGCTGCAGGCACCTTGAACTTGTTTCTCAATTGCAAGGGCCAAGGCTCCTCCATTCCCACCTTCTCGATCCTCTTCCCTACCTGTCTCACAGTCACACCCTCCATTCCCTGATCACTGACCAAATCAGTTGATACTAAGCTAAGGGTGTGACTTCATTTTGGAAGAAAGTGTCCAGGAAACTTCCCCCCTCCCTGATGCATTGCAATATCTGCAGCTCAGCCTCTAGCTCATCAACTCTGATCTGAAGCTCCTCAAGCCACAGACGGTTAGTACAGATGTGTTTGCCACGGATGAGTGTGCTCTCACATGCTGCAGCTGTGATACATCATCCATCCTGCCATCTTTATTGTGTTGATTAAATTAATTTTTCTTAATACATTTATAGTAAACAGGATGCAAATTTGAGGTTACTATCGGTTCAGCCATGATCTTATTAAATAGCAGAGCAGGCTCGAGGAGCTGAATGGCCTACACCTGTTTCTTGTTTGTATGCTCATATGTTCACTGAACTCCCCCCCCCTCACTAAAATCCTAGCTTCACAAACTGTACAGGCAAGCAGCCCTCAGCACAGACAAGCATTACTCAGAAACCCTTGTATTTTTACTTTCTGTAAAACAATGATGAGTCAAGCTCTGCCAAAGCTTAGAAACCAGTTTAAGCTAGCTACCTAATTAACTAGCGAATATCCCTGTTTAAGACCAGAATAAGCTTAAATTACCTCTTAACCTAAACAGTAATTTTTAGTTAATTGCTAAATTTAAAAAAAACTTGATTTTGGAGAGATATTAATCATTAAAACTCCCGCACTCACCAAACTCCTGGCTTCACAAACTGTGCAGAAACACATTACTTGCAAACTCTTGTATCTGAAGGTGGCAGGGCAGGTTGAGAAAGCGGTTAAAAAGACATATGAAATCCTTGGCTTTCAAAATAGAGACATAGGGATAGACCTTTGTCTGTGTTGGAATGGAACTGGGAGGACTTAAAAATGGCAAACTGGTACAGATTCCTGTCCCCATTCCCCTGGTATGGTATTTTTTATGAGTCTGGGATAAGGGTGTGGGTAGCAAGCTGACATGTAGAAATCCCACCTTTGCCTACTCCATTGTGGGGGTGGGTATTTTTGACCTCCCGTTGTTTCCATGGAGTTGAGCACATTTTGTTAGGAGACATGGTTCACGGCACCTCAGGGAAGTTGTGAACCATTTGGAAAGCCTCTATTACAGGGGGGGAGGCTGCCCAAGTCAGGGGAAAGTGGCAGGTGAGCAGCACAGAACAGCCAAGAATCCATCCCTTCAGCTCCCTTGAGCAGGTGGTCCTCAGAGTTATGGGCATCAGAGCCACTGATCCAGTTCCCAACCTTGCTGCTAAGGCCACCCTGCATTATGGACCTTCCCCAATAACGCCTCATCCTTATCCTGAAAGGTGCCATGAAATGGAAACAGCAGATGAGGGGACAATGGATCTTCTCCTCTTCTCCACAACCTCTTCCCTCACCCCTACCCTTGCCTTGCGCTTTGATGCTTTCCGATAGTTAAGGACTGCTGGCTGCTCAATCCCTGCAGCCTGTGGAAGTGCAAGAGGATGAACAGAGCCCTGAGGAAAAAGTTCCATCATTTGACCCAGGACTCACAGGCACCAGCTCAGATAATGGCAAGTATCAGAGTCTAGTTTAGAGTCAGGATCTGCAAACAGTGAGTCACTGGACACAAGTGGGCTGCAGTCAGGCAGGGATAGGCCAACTCAATTGCGAACTTCCTGGAGGGAATATTCTCCTCCCTGTCCACTCTGAAAGATCTAAGCAGTGAAATGTCTGCTTTATAGCACACCAATGGGTTACTCCACTGTGTTACATGTGGTTCCATGGCTCAAGCTAATGGCCCTCTGACCTCATGGTGGGATAGCAGAAAGAGGCCATGAGCCATGTCTGGTGAGGGTATTCCTTGTCTCTATGTAGCCATCCTGCTGTCTGTCTTGGGGACCTAAAAGCAGTGGGTATTGTAGAACATTGCAGGATAAAAGCATCATGTAAGCAGTGGGCATTTAAGATGAATTTCTTGGTGTAATTGCACACCAACTGCACATTGACTGAGTGTTATCTCTTGCGGTTGTGCTATCACCACCATAGGCAAGGGAGGTCAGTAGAGCCACGAATATGCTGGGAAGCCTGCTATCCTGTGGAAGCCACATGCCTTTCAGCCTGGTCTTTGCTCCTCAGAGAGAAGGGGACAAAGTTCCCTCTCCTCCTGCAGAATGCCTCTGTTACCTTCCAGATACTTCTGTGGCTGGCGAATCATGAGACATTGTTAATGCCACCAACCGCTGCCTGTGGGAACCAACTGTGACGAAGGAATGAGATGTGGTGATCTTCACTGGGATGGCTGTCTTCAACCTGGTTCGAGGCTGGAAGTCATCATGAAGGTGGTAACACAACTCCGTCACTATTTTCTTAATGAACCAAAGTTTTCTGTGACATGTTCCTGGGCTCATCCAAGCCCAGGTCAGGTGCTCATGGGAGACCCTTTAGGAGAGCCTTCTCCCTTCTCTTGGAGGTTCCCCTCTCTGCCTCTACCTATGCATGTCCAGATCATATTGTAGAGCAAGTGGCACAGTGACTACTGCTCCCATACCTATGCAAGGCAATGTAATTCCCTACCTTTCTGTGGTCAACAGAACCTTTAAACTCCTCCAGTAACTCATCACAGTGTTTTCCACAACTTTGCCTAAGCACAAGTAAGTCAAAAGCACCTCAGCTCCAAATTGTTGAGCGGCCCTTTAAATAGCTGCAGAACAAGGTCCATATTGCTTCCTAACACTTGTTGTTTCAGGAGGGAATAAGGAAGGCATTGTCTGTACATTTGTTGGCCAGTTTTAATATTGGTACATTGCATTAGCCTGTGATGTCAGTGATATCATGATCTCTCCCATTGCACCTTGCACACACAGGTGCAGCCCCTTTGTGCCCTATTCCAGTAGTCTCAGTGTCACGTGGTCTGCAGCCAGTGGCACCTCCCATGCTTCAGCTCTGCAGATAGGGTCTGCATATGAATTTCACGAACACCCATTCCAAGGTTGGGGATTTTCCTACATTATGTTCTGGCTGATGACAGAAGTGCTTGTGGGGTCAATGCACTAAAAATCAGATGTATGCTCTCCCCAAATAAATCAAACTACATTGTTGCATCAAATCGAGTTGTTGCACTAGACAGAATGCAAAATTCCAGGGATGGTATTGAGGAAAAATCTTTTGCAAGCAATTCATTGAGTTATCAATTGGTTAAATTATTTTTTATTCATGATCAGAGTTTATTCAACACTTTTATTGCACAATAAATTATGATAATATGTGAAATTGCATCAGACTTTTATTTAAAAAACTAATCAACATAAATGACAAGCTGCACCTTGTTGAAAAATAATAGCATGCTAATGAAATAAGCTGAAATTAATGTGACAGTCAGCCAGCAAATTCAGAGAGTTAAGAGGTACAGTGAATTGTGAACTCTCCAGAACTTGCTGGACAATTTCCCCCCCCACCACCGCTTTGCTTAAATGACATCTCACCCTCACCCTCCAAATCATTATTAAGAGCTTGCTGAACTAATACATTAATTGCCCATTGAATTTACCACAGAGATATATGGCAGGATTTTCCCCCCATTGGGGACGAAGTTGAAGCGTGGGTGCTCATAGGCGCGCCTCCAATTGGCTCCCCCAATCGGGGGTGTGGCGCCATTTTACGTGGGCGGTCCAATTATGGCCCATCCAGCGTGACTTCCGCACGGAATAAGAGAGAGAAAAAAAGAGCAGAAAAGGAGCAAATGAAATTTAAATTTAAATTCCCTAAACCTGAGAGAGCGCTCTTTTGCACATGCGCACGAAAAAGCGCACTCATCTCCCTGAGTCAAACGTATTAAAAATAGAAAAAATAATTCCCTGATATGTCCCCTCATGTGATACTGTCACATGAGTTGGGACATGTCCATAATTTTTAAAGAAACTAATTAAATTTTTTAAATCCCACATGAAACCTCATCCTGCCAGTGGATGAGGTTTCATGCTTTTTCTAATTCCCACCATGGCTCCTGGCCTGCCCGCCAACCTTGAGGTTGGACAGGCAGGTCCATTAATTAGTTTAATGACTCTGTCAATGGCCGCAATTGGCCAATCTTTCTTTCTCTGTCTTTTATTTCTCTTTCTGTACAGTGGGTGTACCTACATCATAGGGGCTGCTGCAGTTCAAGAAGGCAGCTCTCTGCCATCTTCTCAAGGGCAATTAGGGTTGGGCATTAAATGCTGGCCTAGCCAGCAGTGCCCACATCCCGTAAATGAATTTAAAAAGAACACGCCTTCTCAGACATTCCTGTTTCTTTCTCCATCCTCAAATCTTGTTGCTTGAGGAGATACAGTGTTCAGGGATGTCCTATAGCCCCATGGCCTTGCTACATCATGGCCAGCTCATGCCTGCAGCAAGTTACATAGTAAAACATATTTGAGCTGAAGGGTACAAAAACATGTTAACAGAACAACCCCCAACAAGGTCTTGACATATATTCCGATTTCTTTAGACAATCTAAGCACATATATGTTACTGTAAATACTTAATTGGGTATTTTCGAAATAAATCAGTCATTGTCCTATAGTGGTCATTTTATTGACTTTTCAGAAGCAATTACTTGGATATGGATCTGAAAATGTTATAATAGGCCCATAAAAATGTCACACAAATTCACTTTCATTTAACTCAGAAGGCCCAGGTAGAACTGGAACAAATGGGGATGGATTACGAAACTTAAAATCACTCAGACAAAATTGATTAACTTATTTTCTAATAGGACAGCCTTTCAAAGATTGCCAACACCTTAATAACAAAGTGTTCTTAATCTACTATTGAAAACACCAAATTAAAGATTACTTTCTTGAAGGTTTTGAAAGAGCGCCTTGAATTAAACTGTCATTGTTCCACCCACACAACACTACGAGTTCGGTCATCCTTAAAATTGTCGTTATTCTTTTTGAATCATTTTAGCAATTCATTAAAATCCACCTCCACTTCTTCCTCAACCCTTAACACTGAGATCATTACTTTCCAATTAGCGCCTGAGTCTGCCAAGTTCTAATAGACTAATTCTGTATTTCTTCCATCACCATCCTCTCCAGTCGATGTGCAACATTCACCATAGGCAGGATTTCTCACTGCCATGCATTAGCTCACTGTGACTTTTAAAAATAAAACACAGAAGATGATGCATTCATCATCATGTTCAAGCCATGCCAGAACAGCCACAGTTACTCTGACATGTGAAAAAAAATCTCAATTATACTGAATGCTATCATTAAAATTTAAACCTGTACAATTCACAGTTTAGAAGAAGAGTAATTGAGATATGCTTTCACACAAAGTTCAATTCAAGACTTGGTTCTTGTGAATTATTGTTAAACTACATATTGCCCAATAGTGGAACAGCAGGGAGAGGGACAAATGAAATGTACCAGCAGTAGGACAATTAAGGGAATGTCCCCATTTTCAGGCCCTTAGCAGCATATAAATGCCCATTTATATGCCAATTAAAACTGATTCCAATGTTTTCTTAACATAGCATAGAATGTCTTCCTGTCCTTCCCATCACATTTTTAGAATTTGGACAGATAGGGGCAGAATGTGTCTTGCAGATAAGCTGCATTGTGTTCCCACCTCCTTTTGTTTCATTCCAATTCCTGTATGCCTAGCCTTGCACAATACATGTGCCCATTAGGATTCAGAAGATGCAAATTAGGGAAATGCACCTTCCAGCATATTTCTAACAATATGAACTCAAACTAACGCTAGATGAAGAGAGGGACCCTGACATCCAGCATCACTGGGGAGGCTGGGGGTGCAGGGGAGCGCTTGCAGCGGGGGATGGGGGTGGAGCTTTCATTTTTTTCCCTGGTGTAATTTACCTAGGGACAAGTTTAACCTTATTTACCCAACAGGAAATTGATGAATGCTGGCTTTGCTCCCCACCTGATTTTACTCTCTGTTGAAGTCAACAATCAGTAGTTGGGTGGGGAGCAAAACTGGTGTTGAACTCAATCGCACAGGTCTCCTTCCTGGCACTTTTGGCTAAAATCCCCCTACTAACATTGGGCACACTGAACACTCCATTACAATTAGTAACATTTAAAAAAATACCCTAAATAAATACTTAATATCCAAATTAATTAATTAAATAGAATAGAGAAGGCTGGGCAGTCAATGTGTTGCAGCTGTAGCATGAGGGAGCTGGTGGACACTGGTGCGATTCACAGTGACCACAGCTGCAGCAAATGTTGGCTGCTTGAGGAACTTCTGCTCAGGGCTGATGAGCTGGAGTCCGAGCTACAGACCCACAGCAGGGAGGGGTGGGGGGGGGTAGTTACATGGACATTGTGCTTCAGGAGGCAGTCACACCTCTTAGATTAATTACGTTAAATTTGGTCTGTGGTCAGGGACAGGAACATATGACTGTGAGTGAGGCAGGAATGGCGATCCAGAATTTAGACTTGGAGCGTCAGCCTGTGCCCTTGTCCAATAGGTATAAGGTTCTTGCTCCCAGTGTGGACGAGGGCATAGACTGTAGGGAGGATGAGCGAACTGACCACAGCACCATGGTACAGAGTGCCATTCAAGTGAGGGAGAAAAGAGAAATGTAGTAGTAATAGGGGATAGCATAGTTAGGGGAATAGATACTGTTCTCTGCAGCAAAGACAGAGTCCCAAAGGCTGTGTTGCCTACCTGGTGCCGAGGTTAAGGACCTCTCTTCTGTGCTGGAGAGGAACTTGGATTGGGAGGGGAAGGATCCAGTTGTCGTGGTCCACGTAGGTACCAATGATACAGGTGAGACTAGGAAAGAGGTTCTGCTGAGGGACAATGAACAGCTCGGGGCTAAATTAAAAAGCAGAACCACCAAGGTAATAATCTCTGGATTACTATCTGAGCCACATGTAAATTAGCGTAGGGTAAATAAGATTAGAGGTAAGTGCGTGGCTCAAAGATTGGTGTGGGAAAAATGGGTTCTGATTCATGGGTCACTAGTACTGAGGAAGAAGAGAGCTGTTCCGCTGGGATGGGCTTCATTTGAACCATGCTGGGACCAGTGTCCTGGCGAATAATGTAGCTAGGGTTGTAGATAGGGCTTTAGACTAATTAGTTGGGGGGGGGGGTTCAATTGAAGGGAAGTTTAGAAAATCAAAAATAAGCGAGAGAGCAGAGGTGCAGGATAGTGAAGAGGCAAAGTGTGCCAAGAAGGGGCAGAAATTAAGCAGCAGAGTGCATCAGAAATTAGAACCAGAATGAGTAATAATGGTAAAAAGTCAAAGCTTAAGGCTCTTTATCTGAATGCACACAGCATTTGTAACAAGATAGATGAGTTGACGGCACAAATAGAAATAAATGGATATGACTTGATAGCTAATATAAGGATGTGCTTGCAGGGTGACCAAAACTGGGAGCTCAATATTCAGGGGTAATTGAAGTTCTGGAAAAATAGGCAAAAAGGAAAAGGAGGTGGGGTAGCTTTGTTAATAAAGGAAGGTATCAGTGCGGTTGTGAGTAGTGATATGGGTGCTATAGATTATGATGTGGAATCAGTTTGGGTGGAAATAAGGAATAGCAAGGGGAAGAAGTCACTGGTGGGAGTCACCTATAGACTCCGAAGAGTTGCCTCACTGTAGGACAAAGTATAAATTGGGAAACAATGGAGGCATGTAAGAAGATGCTACAATTGTCATGGGTGATTTTAATCTGCAAATTGACTGGACAAATCAGATTGGCAGGGGTAACATGGAAGACGAACTTGTAGAGTGCATCAGGGATTGTTTCTTAGAGTAATACATTGCAGAACCTACCCGGGAACAGGCTATTTTAGATCTAGTAATGTGTAATGAGGTATGATTAATATCATAGTTAAGGATCCTGTAGGTGGTAGCGATCACAACATGGTAGAATTTCAAATTTAGTTTGAGGGTGAGCAACTCGGATCTCAAACCCATGTCCTCAACTTAAATAAGGGTTGGAAGAAAGAATTTTCTAAAGCGTGCTGGGAAAATAGACTAAGGGGAAGGTCAATGGATGAGCAGTGGCAGACATTTTAGTAGATATTTCATAATGCCCAGCAAAAATATATCCCAGTCTAAAAGAAGGACTCGATGAGAAAAATGATCCATGGTTAACAAAGGCGGTCAAGAAGAGTATCCAATCAAAAACTAAGGCATATAAAGTGGTGAAAACTAGTGGTAGGCCAGAGGATTGGGAATTTTTTAGGAACCAGCAGCGGATGACTAAAAAGCTAATAAGAAGGGAGAAAATTGATTATGAAAGTAAATTGGCAAGAAATATAAAAACTAACAGCAAGAGCTTCTATGGATATATTAAAAAAGAGTGGCTAAAGTGAGCGTGAGACCCTTGGAGGATGCGACTGGGGAATTGATAACGGGTAACAGGGAAATAGTAGATAATTTAAACCAATATCTTGCATTGGCCTTCACAGTGGAGGACACTATAAACATTCCAAAGTTGTCAAATAAGCAAGGGGCTAATGGGAGGAAAGATCTTGTAACATTCTCTATCACAAGGGACAAAGTATTTGACAAACTAATGGGAACAAAGGCAGACAAGTCGCCAGGACCTGATGGCCTGCACCCAAGGGTTTTAAAGGAAGTGGCTGCAGAGGTAGTGGAGGCATTGGTCGAAATATTCTGGATTCTGGGAGGGTCTCAGCGGATTGGAAAACCGCTAATTTGACGATCCTGTTCAAGGAGGGAGGAAGACAAAAAGCCAGAAACTATAGGCCAGTCAGCCTAACATCTGTCATTGGAAAAATGCTAATGCGATGACCCTGTTCAAGAAGAGAGGAAGGCAAAAAGCAGGAAACTATAGACCGCAGCCTAACATCTAACATTGGGAAAATGTTGGAGTCCATTTACTTAACACAATCAAACAGAGTTAACAGGGTTTTGTGAAAGGGAAATCATGTTTGACAAATTTGCTTGAGTTCTTTGAGGATATAACAAGCAGAGTTGATAAAGGGGAACCGGTAGATGTAGTGTATTTGGATTTCCTGAAAGCATTCAATAAGGTGCCACATAAAAGCTTATTGGACAAGAGAAGAGCTCATGTAATTGGGGGTAATGTATTAGCATGGATTGAGGATTGGTTAACACACAGAAGACAGAGAGTCGGGATTAATGGGTCTTTTTCAGGTTGCAAAGATGTAACTAGTTGAGTGCCACATGGATCAGTCCTAGGGCCTCAATTATTTACTATCTATATTAATGACTTGGAGGAGGAGGGCAGAGTGTAATGTATCCAAATTTGCTAATGATACAAAAACAGATGGGAGGAAGTAGATAGATTTTTGAAATATCTAGGAGTTGGAGGCTATGAGGAGCTGGCACAAAAGAGGAGTTGAGGCCTGGGGCAGATCAGCCGTGATCTTATTGAATGGTAGGGCAGGCTTGAGGGGCTGAATGGCCTACTCCTGCTTCTATTTCTTATGATCTTATGTTCTAAGTTTCTTTTACACATTCCTTTAGATTTTTCTACTATTTACTAGTTCTACACCCCAGTTAATTCATGTGTCAATTTTCATTTCCCCAAATGTTTCTCATGCACAATCTTTCACAGCAATAATTTTTTTTTATGTTGGTCTTGAACTATTAAATAACTATACAAAGATCACTAGAACTCAAGGGTCCACCCACTTCCACATTACTAATCATTTCTCAAACACTGCTAAATGCTCAGTCTAATATTGCCGCTGCATCACTGCCATGCTTCCCATGTTGAGAACAAATTGCTTATTACCTCCATAAAATTGCTTGTTGTATCACCCTTTCCTTTCAATTGTCCCTGATCTGTCCACTTTAACTCTAGGATATTGAAATCATCCATGATTACCACATTATAATTCCCTGCAGGCTCTCTCACTTGTTGGAACAGCTGACATCTACCTCTTTACCTTCAGTTGACTGTGGATCGGAGCTGCCAATTACTACTTTGTTGTCCATATATTATTACTAATTTCTGCTCAAATTGCTTCTGTCACTTCTTCTGCTATTATTTTTAACCTTTTGCACACCACTATTGACATTGCAATCCTTTTCACCCAAGAAATTCATCTACCACTAATACCGTTGTGTCATTGATGGGTTATAATACAGATGCAGTTTACACAAAGGACTGGCTCTTATTCAGGATAAAAATACTAAATATCTGTGCAAGCTTTTTTGTACAATATATATATTTCTAAGGTTTTGAAGCACTTGTTTTTGTGTAATAGCTTTATTTCCCACATCGAAGAATTCAGAAAAGATAGAAGCTTAGCTTTGTATGACAGGTGGTGGTGCACAATCATGCTTAGCAATTCCCATCAAACCCTTCTTCAGTTCAAAGATTAATTTAAAATATTTAAGCACCCTTTTCAAAGCTATTCTTGCTCCCCTGGTTAGGCTTCCGATAATTAATGGACAATTTTTCACAACCCAAACTCTTCCCTTTCTTCCAGGCGTCAACTGGTCTCCTGGCACTGCGACATCAGTATTTGTTTTCCCTAAACTTTTAACAATTGGTTTCATTTACCAGTAATAATTTTCTCTCACTAATTATCACACTCAGCATATTTTTTAACCGTTTCCTCATTCCTCAGCTTGAGTGGATCTTGTTCCCTATGATCAGGAGGCAGGAGCTTTTCATATTTCTGTCCAATCAATTATAGGTTACCCTCAACGATCTCTGGAAAGGAGAGCTTAGTCCCACTATAATGGTGGTTAAACAAGATTTTGCTGTTAGCATTTGCAACAGTTGCGCAGATCCTCACCCTGTTTAAATCCACCTGCCCTCACTGGGAAGAGTTGGCCCAATTCTGAAGTAAGGTCCTTGACCTGAAACCTTAATTCTGTTTCTCGCCACAGATTCTGCCAGACCTGCTGAAATTTCCAGAATTTTCAGTTTTTATTTGAGCTTCCTCAGTTACAGGATAATCCACCAGATGTTCCATCTCCACGGAGACAAAAAATAGGAAAAGCGAGTATTGCCCCACACAGATCCATCGTACTGGACAAACGAGTGACTGGGATCAATTCTAGTAATGGAAACGTTTGCAACTCAGGCTGCCCTGGCCTCCCAATGATTTGATAAAGCATCACAAAGGGGAAAAAAATACAACATATTTTGATAAAAGCAACACAACATTTTGCCAACTTAAGACATAACTGAGATAAAGGCAAACAGAAGGTTCTGATGTTGGCTTTGATGAATATGAAAATCCTGTGAAACTTTGTCATAAGGCACAGAAGTAAACACTAAAAGATTTTCATTTTTAGAAAAAAGATCAGATATATAGCTTCTTTCCGTTTTGACAGCCCACTGAAAAACCAGACAGACAGCCTGTTATAAAACTGGATGGGTACTTCATCTCTGCTGTGTCTGTGGAAACCGTTGCCATAGAATTATTTTTAGTTTGCATGTGATGCACTTAGCTTACTTGCAGACAAATGCTTTCAGCCATAAATAGCCCCTGATAAAGCCACAATAAACAGCAGTAATGAGCAAGATTGAATATTATTAAAGCATTTTATTAAAACAGATTGAAGAACATTGGAGTTGGCATGTAGTTAACAGTCTGAGTAAGGGAAAGCAGTTTTATCGGCTGATGAAATTCAGTGTGGATAGAACAAAGGAACATGGAAAATGAGAGTGTGTCATGCCAAAAGTCAAAAAGAAAGAACAAATATTGATACCAATCCACCTTATGCAGTAGAAATGATATCAAAGTCTCTCATTATTTTGTGGGGAAAGAGATTAAAGCAAGAAAGAAGTTAGTTACCTAGCAGAGGACAAATGGACTGCTCAGAAGACAGACAGGGAGAGTCCCTGATGTGGGCAGGAAAACAGCTAGAAGGCCACCTGAATAACTAACGTGAGGCCAACCTTGAGAAGTTGTATATCTTTACAGATTTTGAATGGATTTAAGTTTTTTTTCAAGAGGACTGGGGTTTTTTTCATTGGAGTATGAAAAGATGTGTGGCTGATTGACAGTTTTATGAGTTTTAAGAAGTTCGATTTTTAAAAGTTAATTTAAAAGGCTTCTCATTGTTATTGTGTGGCTGATGAGGTCTGTACACAATGGAAAGCTACCCCTGTTAATGCCTTCTCTTAAATACACATGCATGAGAGACCCAACCTCCCACCAACCAGCACTATTTACATGCGTCACCATCTAATTTGCAGGTTAGTTGCTTTTGAATATCAACTTGCTATTACAGAGTTTGTGGAAGTACTGGGTTATTGTAGGAGGTGTGAAAAGTTGGTTAAGTGAGCAAGGTTTGCTGCCGGACTTTGGGAGAGTATTACAAGCTTCTAAAATGCTTCTGAGCACACTACTTGCTCCCCATCAGTGGGGAAGTAATTGCAGTTCCCCTTGACCTATAGCATCCGAGGGAGACAGAACAGAGGGAAGAGGAGGGCTCTCAGCAAGAGGCCTTACTTGCAAGAGTCTTCAGGGAGCATTTCCCCTACCTCACTTTAGCCAGGAGCAGTGTGTTCATCAGCTGTACTTCACCTAGGAGATGGTCACAAAACTGTGCCACCACCTGGTATTAGATCTGCAGCTTCATGGACCTGCAGCTGCAATACACTAAACAGGGCAAATGGCCTCCATCTGTGTTGTAACCATTCTATGATTCTATGATTTTTGGCATCATACCAGCTGCTCATAGCTGGAGGGGGCTACTTTATGATTCTTCAGTGTTTAGCTCCATCCATACTTAACAACTTCACAAGGGTGGCCAAGGTATATCAAGGCACTCTTGCTAATCCTCATTGTGTAACACAGATAGAGGCTCACTCGCATCTTTGTCTCTTATACTATTATTTAGTCATCACCTGAGTGTGAGGGATACACAACTATAAAAAGGGCAACCACTGAAAACACTCAAAATTCATCTTAACTCACAACGACCTTGTCAACGCATCATCTTCCACAGTGGTTCTGTTAGTCTTGAAGAACAGTTCATTTGAAGGGACAATGTTCCAACACCTCTCATCATCATGGAATGCATATGCTCAAGTTTCCATGTTACTTACTGTAGTATAAGGGTCTTGGATATAAAGGGTTAATGTGGGACTGAGCACAGTACTACCCACGCAAATGTAAGATGGCACATGAAGACCTAAGGTCAAAGTGGTGTTGGCCTGTAACATGTTAAGGTCTAGACATAGAGATAGCTCCTTGCTTGTACCCTTTATTGTATATATGTATATAGTTACAAATTGTTAATGAAGACTTTCTGAGATGACTGCAAAGACTTCCTTAACAGACATGTTATGTAACCAACACCATTACAATGTTTACATTCCTCTCATACTGTATTCTCACCCCAAAGTAACACATAAACATTGACAGATTGCAACTGGGTGAAGGATAACTAATACTGAAAGGTGAGTTCACATGAGATTGATTTTTTAATACTAACCACCTAAGAGGAAACTGGATGAGTGGACTGTTAAAACTGAGCAGGCTAGCTCACCTGCTGAGGACTCACCCCTTTCCTGCTGCCTGCAATTTTAACTTGTAGGGTTGAAAAGGTGGACAAGGTGTCTGTCTAAATCAAGCAGGGCTTCATTAGTTTTTGCAAATTGGAATCCAATTACATCAATCAGAAGCCAATTGTGTTTTAAGCCAGGCCTGAGTGACATGCCACGGTTTTCCCGCCAGGTGAAATCAAGTCAGGAAAGAAAAAGGGGCCCAAAAGGTAAATCAGGAACTTTTCCAAAAAGATTAGGGGCAGGAATTTCAGCTCGGTACACCTGACACATACAAGCATGTCCATGGATGTCAGGCCAGCATCCTGACATATTCACGCAATCGTGTGCTATTTCAGTTGGCGGACATGTGCAAGAGTCGGCAGCGTGTCCGCCGACAATTAAGAGGGCTATTAAGCCCATTAATCAATTAATTAAATTGAATTTTTCACTGCCCGTCCAACTTTATGGTTGGTGGATGGGTGAATAGGCCAGGCAGCCTTTGCATTTTTTGTGAACCCTCATCCAAGGACGGGATGAGGTGTCGAACAGTGATTAAAAAAAGCAATAAAAACTTTTAAAACTCATTTTTCACATGTTCCTGTTCATGTGACCGAGTTACATGTGGGGACATGTTTTCCTTATTTTTAAAATCTTCATTTTTCATGTGAAAATTCTTCAGCTCTCTAAGGTAGCTCTGTGCCTTCAGGGAGCTTTCACAGAGCGCACCCTGCCCCCGCATGCGTACATTTCAGCTGTTAATTGGCCAGTCAGCGTGAAATTACAGTCGGGGCCGGATCGCAGGCGGTGGACCGTTGTGCGGTCACTCCCAGGCCTGCCCGCCGCACCCACCCGATGAGGGGAAAAACCTCCCCTGGGAGTATTTCTCTGGAACCAGTAAGGAGAATTGTAGTTTCCTCTGCCTCTGGTTCCCCTACTTCCCTCCCACAAGACCCTCTTGAAACATCTTCCCCATTACTTACCTGAAACTCAATGGTTGGCCAAGAGTCTTCATCAGCCAGCCCCTCTCCCTTTCAATTCCCAATGGGAAGTAGACCAGGGGCATTTAATTGAGTCCCCAATCAGCCTAGGGTTGAAAATCTTCTGCTGTCACTTTAAGGTGGGAGATGAACTCAGCGAAATGGATTCCTACCACTCTGACATAAAGTTCATTGCATATAAATCTCAGTCTTCAAAGGGATCATTGAACTTCTTTGTGTAGGAGTGAATTGTACTTCCGGGCATTCTAAAGATCAAACCCTGAAGCTCACAGCAAGCCAACAAAAATAACCTCTACCTGAGTTCCTGAAAATTTCACCTTAGGTAGTTATTCCATTTTGGTAACTATGCCAAAAGGAATTGAGTCTTTTTCTCCTAATTCACTTACAAGTGCACTTTCAAAATCTCAACAGTCTTGCCTTTGGCCCTCTATTTGTCACAACATTTCTGCAGCTACTGAATAAATCAAACCCTCACCTTCAAATTTGATGTCATAGCCTCCAGTAAAAGCTTTGCTCTTCTCTGTCACCCTGGCTGTTCACAACACCACCCACAACCCTCAGCATGGTCCTCAGTTCTGAGCCTTAACTTCCAGGGATGCAGCCCTGAACAGATGTGGCATACAACCGATTTAGCCATTCACTGTCAGATCTGGCTAGAGCACCTAAAGCACATCAGATTCTAAGACCATCCTGGAATACAAAATAAAAGCCCAGGTTCTTTTCACTATAGCAAGCTATCTTCTTAAAACCCTGCCTCCTCCACCCTCAGCTCCAAATGCTAGGAGCTCATGGGCTTGTTCGTTACTAAGCTTGAGACCATCCAATCAGTTGTCTCTGCCTTCCTCTACCCTAGTCCACTGGTCCAAGTTTCTACTAAAGCACCCCCTTGCCCTAACTGAACTCACATAATTTTCTAGTTCCTTTTCTATCTCCCCTTCTGCTCTCTCCAAGCTCAACTTGTCCATGAGACTCACGTCCTGTTCGCTCCTCCTCAACCCTAATCCCACTAAACTGCTGACCGCCCAATTTCCCCTTCTGATCGTCATTTTAGCCAATATTGTTAACGGTTCTCCCTCCTCAGGTACTGTCTCTCTCTCTCTCTCTCTCTCTCCCTCCTTCAAAACTGCTGTCATCAACCCTCTCCTCAAAAAGCCAACTCTTCACCCCTGTACCCCTGAAAACTGTTGTCCCATCTCCAACTTGCTCTCCCAAGCCCTTGAATGGGCAGACACCTCCCGAATCTGTGTTCATCTTTCCTGGAACTCCATGTTTGAATTCCTCCAAGTTAGGTTTCCAGGCCTGCCACAGCACCGAAATAGCACTTAGCAAAGTCACAAATGGAACCCTATATAACTGTGACAAAGGTAAACTATCTCTGCTTATCCTTCTCGGCCTGCTTGCAGGTTTTGGGGCAGGTAACCACATTACCCTCCTGCGAAACACCTTCAGTTTTGTTGGGTGAGACTGTGATCACTTGGTTGCATTCTTCTTTATCCAGTCATAACCAGAGGCTCAACTGCAAGTCTTCTCTTTCTGCTCCTGCTCCTGCACCGTAACCTCTGTTTTACCCTACGAATAAATCCTTAGCCCCCTCCCCCCCCTCCCCCATCTCATCTACATGCTATCTTTTGGTAACATCTTCCAAAAACACAGTTTCAATTTCCACATATAGGCTGATGACAACCAGCTCTATCACACTATTACCTCCCAGAGTCCCTCTACTGTCCCTAAATTGTCACATAGCTTGTCTGAAATCCAGTATTGAATGAGCAGAAATTTCCTCCAATTCACTATCGGGAAGGCTAAAGACATTGTCTTCATTCCTTGCTACAAACGCTGTTCACTAGCCACCATTCCATCCCTCTCCCTGGGAATTGTCTGATACTGAACTAGACTGTTCCTGACATTGGTGTCATGTATGACCCCTAAGATGAGGTCATCCAAAGTTATGCTGCCCGTGACTTAACTTGCACCAAGTTCCATTCACCTAACACCCCTTGGCTCGATGACCTACACTGGCTCTCCTTTGATCTTAAAGTTCTCTACTTTGCTTTCAACTCCTTCCAAGTTCCTCCCTATCTCTATTACTATTTCCAGCCCCGCAATGCTCCAGGATATCTGTTTTCCTCTAAATCTGGCCCCTTGAACATTCCTGATTTTAATTGCTCCACTATTGATGGTCAGAAGTGGTAAAATCCATGTTTCAGCACTGATTTCTATTTTGAAACATACTGGACTTCAAGTAGCTGAATGGATTATTAGTGCCCTATCCTAGTCTTCTTTCCAGCTGTTAATGTCCAGTTCTTGCTATCATCCTGTCTGGCTTTGCCCCCGGAATCACTAATTTCCTTCAGACCCTCAGCTACCCCTCAAATTCCCTGTTCCTCTGACTCTGGCCTTTTGTGCATCTCATCCTCACTTTAACCTTGCTATTGGCACACTGCCTTCTGCCATCTAGGTTCCATGTTTTATATTCTGTCCATAAATCTCCTCTCTTCTCCTTTAAGATTCTCTTTGACATTCACCTCTGACTTGAGCTTTTGATCACCCCTTGCAAATCTTCCATTCACTTCAATGGAATGAAAATCAGGTCATTTACATGAAAAGACAGGAGATTTGCTGCACCAGATTACAACCCTGATGCTAAAATCTACCCCAATAATTATTATTCTTTTGGGCTGTTCAATTCAATTAGTATTCAACTGGGTAGGGCATAGGTGACCTTATATTTGCTACAGTAAAACAAATCCTTGAGGCGAGGGATATCTTGTATTGTATCTCAAGCCCACAAGAATTACCATAGAAATAGAGTTTAGACTCAACTGCTTTATTTTTTGATTTCCTTTCAGTTTCCCTCAGCAAAGTCTTTGAATCAAAGGCTTTTTCCCAGTACCCACATAGGCAGCTTTCAAAGTGCTATTTTCAGCGGAAGTTCAGTTAATGGCTTCCTTTTGCTTATAATTTACTTTTCCTAATGACTAGTTAATGTCTAACTGTGAAGGGGCTCGCAGAGGAAATGAGTTGGAGGAGCACCATTTTATACAAATCCTTCCCTTTAAATGGAGAATATTTAAAATGCGGAATTACAAAAGAAGCTCACTCCAAATATATTATTTCCCCTGATCCTATAATGAATCGCGCAATAAGAGATAAAAAGAAACTGCAAATGTTTGGAGACTGAAATGAAAAGCTAAAAACCCAGGCAAGGTGAGAGGAATGTTAAGGACATGTTTCAATTGATTGAGGCACCTGGCTTTATTCATGACAGTAGAACTGAAAGGGAATAAAGTCCACTAATAACGAAGATCTGAAACAAAAACAGAAACTGCATAAAACACATAGAAGTTTTGATTTGAAAGGGGAAAAACATGTTGGTTTTCCAGATGAAAATCTTCATTTGCTAAGTTCTGATGGAGGGGTGATAGTAGGTCACTGCACTGTCAGAGTTACTGCATGGCTGTACTTCTGGCAACTAACCTGCTTTGGGACCCCCATCCCAAATCCCAGAGATGGTGAAATTATCATAAAAGGGGAAGGAACCAGTATCATTTATGAATACACTGGACATCTGCTCTGTGAGGGAAAGGGGGGAAGTTGGGTGGGGGGGGGGCGCGTTGTGGGGAGGGTGGAGGAAGGAGTATAAGTGGAGGCTATGGAAGTGACCAAAGATATCGATTTTTTGCTGAGGTTGGTGTTGTTACCCCTTTCCTCACTTTTTTGTTAAGATCTCCTCGGTGCTGTTGCCCCTTTCCTAATGACAATTGATTTCTTTAGGATTGATTTTCATTGGGAAATGGCAGAATGAGCTCCATTTATAATTGTTGCACAATAAGTAGGGAGATATACATTGGCCATAAACAGGTGGGACTGGCAGATTATTTGGTGGGAGTCTTATCCTGGTGTCACCTCTCCATCTGTGCAGTCATGAAAGGTGGGGAGAGCTGGACGAAAGAATTTTGCATTGGGGTCGGGCACCTAGGAAAAATAGATCCTGCCCCCAAATCCTGTCCTGCTGAAATTACAAAAGTTTCATGTCAAAACCTGGTAGGAATTTCAGGACCAGGGCTTCCACCTGAAACATTAATCACCCTTTATCTTTTCAGATAATGTTGAGCCTTCTCCAGATCGGCAACATTTTCTGTGTTTCTTTCTATTCACGATTGCCTTCGAGAATTAGAGCTCAATATAAATTCTTATTATATGTCAAGGATGGAATTAGTAATATCTCTTTCGCATTACAGAACCTATTTTAGTATTTTGTAATCCTCAGTTGATACAGTGCTAGGACCTGATTCTTCAGAATTACCAGCTATTTCTTACTATCATCAAGTCTAGTTATGTATACAACTATTCTTTCCTTTCCAAATCATTATATTCAATTAAAGATGTATTCAGTCTGCTATGAAATTAAAAAGTGATTTATATTTTTCTGTTTGTGAAGATTTACTTAATAATATATCACTGTAATTATCCAATTAATTAGATGTCAACAACTTGCTATATTTATAATGATCCCTGATCTTGATGAATATTTGAAGCTTTTCTCTGGAGGTAGCTGTGTATGATAGAAGCAGGAGGCTAGGTGGGATAAGTAAGTTCAGTGGAGCACTGGTTTTTCCTCCTTGGCCTTGAGTATGAATCGAGCCTTAAGTGAAGAATGGACCTGCTTTCTATCTTTTGGCTGTAAGCATTCAGTGTGAAATTAATTTAGGCAGTCTCAATGTGGTGGCCAAGAAGCATAAGATGAGAGCGCAAAACTACCCTTTATTCAGCAATAATTGGCAACCACGTTGGATGGTTGGGAAATGGAACATTGGGGTACTCCTCAGATGATAGAGATCATAGGAAATTGTTTGGATACAGTAGGCATCACCCAAGATTGAATTATATCCTGATCCTAATAGAGAGGCCCTGAAGTAGAGAGATTCTATTTATCAGCCCCAATATCTTTATCTAGGTGTGCATAAAATGCATGGCAAAAAGAAATGAATTAGTATAAGCAGAAAGGAAAATAAGTCCAATTTAGTTTTCATTCCACATTAAGGTTCAAAATCACTTTGGCCAGTTTCCTATGGATCACAGAACTGTTACAGTGGAGAAGGAGGCCATTTGGCCCATCATGTCAGCATCAGCTTTCCGAATGAGCATTTTGCCTGGTACCATTCTCCTGCCTTCTCCCTGTAACCCTGCACATTGTTCCTTTTCAAAAAACAGGCCTAAACTCCATTGAATTTAACATATTATTATTTTAACTACAATACAAAAGCAAAATACTGCAGATGTTTTGAGGCTGAAACACAACTCATTTAAAAGGCACCTGGTTCAGCACCTGGGCCAGGATTTCCCAGTTGGTGAGCGGGGGACCGGGGCCCACTCACTGACATGTAAAATGATGCGGAATGACGTTGGGCGAAACTCCCACCATCACCCCGCCTCACTTCAATTTTCAGGTGGGCGGGGGCTCAGCAGAATCAGCTGTGCATCAGCCAACCTGTTAGCAGCCAATTGAAGCCATTGACAAAGTCACTGAGGTACTTAATGGACCTGCTCGTTCAACCATAAGGTTGGCGGCTAGGCCAGGGGCGCTGGTGGGCATTGGAAAAAACATGAAACCTCATCCACTGGCGGTATGAGGTTTCATATAGGTTTTTAAATTTTTAATAAAAGTGTCAATTAAAGTGGTGGACATGTCCCAACTCATGTGACAGTGTCACATGAATAGACATGTCAGGGGAATTTTTTTTTTCTGTTGTTAACATTTTTAACTTTGGCGCCGATCTCCCTGAGGCAGCACTTAGCCTCAGGGAGATGAGGGCACTCTTTCGTGTGCATGCGCAAAAGAGCACACTCTGGGTTTAGGGAATCCCCACCCCCCCGGCGCATAACGCCTTCTTGCGGACATCACACTGGGCGGGCCTTAATTGGCCCGCCCACGTAAAATGGCGGTGTGCCCCCAATTGGGGGCGCCGATCGGAGACGCACCTCCATGAGCCCGCTCTTAAATTTCCTCCCCAACGGAGGGAAAATTCTGCCCCTGGAGTGCTGTAACCTGGAAGGCTATGGACCAGGTTCTGGAAAACGGGATTAAAAATGAGTGGCTAGTATCTTTTCATCTCCTTTTTTTGGGCCGGGCAGACACGATGGGCTGAATGGCCTCTTTCTGTGCTGTAACTTTTCTATGGTTTGTATGGTTCTATGTCGAAAAGCTTGAATACCATTACCTTTTTAATTGTTAAGTTATAAATTCCCAAGACACTTTGGAAACGAATAATTGATCTAGCTTCGGGATCTCTGCAGGCTTTTAATGTTAATATTTCTTAACCTTTCCTCACCATATTTCTATGTAAACTGTTTGAACTTATTATTGAAGCAATTAGGGCTTTGGATAAAGTACACCAACTGCTGCAAATAGACATGCTTTTTTTTTTGTGTCCTGGATAGTTCGTACATTTATACATTAGATAGAGTGCATTGTGTGTATGCTACATCAGCAATGCAAAATATTAAAAAAAAATTATTGCAATCGCAAGCCTCCATTTTGCACACCATGGAAGCAGCACTTTGTCAGCTTGCCCAGTTAATAATGTGTATAATCTTTGACTGGCACAGTCATTTTGCCAGTCATTGGGAAGGCCCAGGGCTAGGAAATAAAATTGCAAAATATGATTTTTAATTGAAACATGCTTACAATTGGTCATTAATAGGGTATTTACAATGGTTAGAATTTAGAACTTTGAAGTTAAGCGCTCATTTAGCTAGGTAATTTTAAAAATTAACATTACAGGCCTGACTGTTTTTCTTTCTACAAGAGAGTATTTGCTAGTTATTATTTGGTAATTATTTTGGGAAGTTAACCTGCTGCATTATTTGTACATCGTACATATTTAACTACTTGAACAAGAATTCATTTCCATCTTCATGCAATTTAAAAGAAACACAGGTACACAGAAGATTCCAAAAATGTGCATGTTGACCTGACCCAATGTTTTGTTACATTAATAGGACATTTGATGGTGCCTTTCTTGGTTTAAGCTAATGAAGCTAAAATGAACTTTCTGTAGGATTTACAAAAATATATTTAAATACAGACTACCCTGCTATGTAATTGCAGCATTTTCTGTTTTAATTTCAGATTTCCAGTTTTTTGTTCTTTTTATTTCTTCCTGTAAAGCAGCTGCTGGTTTAATATGTAATATAATCAGAATATTGGTGCTTGAATGGAGATATGGATCTAAATATTCCCGCAGGTTGTGTGACTCAGTCTTGAATATAATCTTTGAGACTGAAGCTTGCAAATCAATCATTAAATGCTGTTAATGCTTTTTTCCCAAGCAGTTTTATTTAGCTTGTGTGCTTTAGCTCAAGGCAAGTTGGAGGCTACACAATTTAATGACAGGATTTATGTATTATGTAATGCAAAATGCACTATTCTGCTGCTAAGGCATAGTTGTGAGGCCTGTCCCTTTAAAGCTTTATTCTAATTTCTGTGAACCCCAGTGTCAATTGTTATTGCTGAGGGACAATTTCAGATTATTGCTGAAAAAAGAGGCATGTCTAAGCTTTTTGTCTTGTATACATCAGGACACTTGGCAAGAATACCAATATAAGGGAAAAACAACAATTTATACTGTATGTGAAGAGAATGCAGATTGGTTGTGACAAGTGGTGTTGCCATGGAGAATGCATCAGTGATGGTGACTGACTGTTAACTGCCAAGTATTGTTTGAAACATAAACCAGGCAGTAATATTCAAGTTATGTACTACCAAACAACTAATTTCAGATTAGGAGGTAATTGTTAACTTCATATTGATTCAGAAGTAACTGCCTTATTTTCTTTCTACATTTGGCACTCTGCAGTATAATAGTCCTGTTAGATACAGAGGAAGAATAAATAAGATGTACTATGTTTTTTGTAAAACCTTCCAATTTACATTTTACATGCAATATTTATTTTTTATCATAATTAAAAGCAAGTTACTTATCTACTCTCTGTTCTGACATTTTTATATATCTCAGCTGAGAAGAACAATGTCAACATTTTTGGCAGTAATACAGACATACAGGTCTTGACACATCTACAATTCCAACTCAGCAAGTGGCATTGATGTGACTGTGTTAGCCTTGCCAACACTTATGATTTTGTGCTGATTTATTGATTTTAGATGCATAATTCTAGACAGAAAGAAAGATGATTTTTTTTTCTTTTTCCCCTTTCTCCTATCCCTGATAATCACATTTCTCAAACTGTTAGTGAATTTGGTGACATTGACATTACTGGAAAATATTCACCAATCAATTATCATTTGACTAAGTTATTTCTACCATATAATGAGGTAACATATAACTGTTCTCATTGTATTAAGAAGCACATTCAGAATTTTCTGAGAGACTGCTATATAAATACAATCATCGTTTTTTAATTTTAATTTTTATATTTTAAATCCTTATTTTTTGTAGTAAATGTTAACTTTGCTAAGGTGGAAGATATCAGTTCTGGAAATAAAATATTTTCTCACTTAATCGTACACGTCAGCTTCCAATAGCCTTAAGATTAAGCAAAGCACAAGTCTCAAGTAATGTGAAGTTCCTTGTATTCTGCTCTGAGAATAGACTTCCACCATTTTTATTGTTGTCATTTCCAACACTGGCCAGTCTTGTTGCCTTTAGGTAAGAATGACAATTTAATTCAAGTTAGGGCAGAAGTATTGGCAGTTTCACACTTTGTCCTCCAAGGACAACATTAATCGAAGCTTATTGCGCTTATAACCCTTGCTACCAAAGGAAAGAATATACTTTGATCTTATCAGTTTAAATTCAATCTCAGGCACCCAAAAAACATTTTCCTTACTTGGTTACATAGTACGTAGTATTTACAGTCCAGAAACAGCCCACTTGCCCAATAGATCCATGGCAGTGTTTAAGCTCCAAAGAAGCCTCCTCCCACCCTTCTTTATCTAACTCCATCAACAATTCCTTCTATTCCTTTCTCCTGCATGTTTATCTAGCCTCCCCTTAAATGCACCTGTGTCATTTCTTTTAATATTCATTCATGGGATGTGGGCTTTGCTGGCTGGGCCAATATTTATTGTCCAACCCTAGTTGCCCTTGAGAAGGTGGTGTTGAGCTGTCTTCTTGAACCGCTGCAGTCCATGTATGTGGTGTAGGTACACCTACAATGCTGTTAGGAAGGGAGTTCCAGGGTTTTGACCCAGTGACAGTGAAGAAACAGCGATATATTTCCAAGTCAGGATGGTGAGTGACTTGGAGGGGAACATCCAGGTGGTGTTCCCATCTATCTGCTGCCCTTGTCCTTCTAAATGGTAGTGGTCATAGACTTGGAAAGTGTTGTCGAAGGAGCCTTGGTGAATTCCTGCAGTGCATCTTGGAGATGGTACACATTGCTGCTACTGTGCATCGGTGGTGGACGGAGTGAATGTTTGTGGATGTGGCGCCAGTCAAGTGGGCTGCTTTGTCCTGGATGGTGTCAAGCTTCTTGAGTGTTGTGGGAGCTGCACTCATGCAGGCAAGTGTGGAGTATTCCATCACGTTCCTGACTTTTGCCTTGTAAATGGTGGACAGGCTTTGGGGAGTCAGGAGGTGAGTCACTCGTCGCAGGATTCCTAGACTCTGACCTGCTCTTGTAATCACAGTATTTATATGGTTAGTCTAGTTCAGTGTCTGGTCAATGATAATCCCCAGGATGTTGATAGTGGGGGATTCAGTGATGGTAATACCATTGAATATCAAGTGCCGCTTGATAGCACTGTTTATGACCCCTTCCATTACTTTACTGATGATCGAGAGTAGTTCAGGCGGTCATTTACCCCAACTGCTCATTATGGTTGTGAGTTCTGCATTCTAACCACTTTCTGAATAAAGAACTTTCACCTGAGTTCCCTCTTGGATTTATGGCCCCTAGTTTTGGTCTTGCCTGCAACTGGAAACAGTCCCTCTCTCTACCTTATCAAAGCTCTTATTAAAGACCTTTATCAGGTCACCTCTCAGTCTTCTCTTTTTTAACCCTATTCAATTTCTCCTGGTATAATGATTTATTGTGGCAAGTTCTAGTAAGTATTTTGTGCACTTTCTCCAGTACCTCTTTATAATGTGGAGATCAGAATTGTTCACAGTAATCCAAATGTGGTCGAACCAAAGTTTATTATAAATTTAACATAAATGTTCTGGTTTTCAAATTCTATCTTCTAGAAATGAAAACTGGCACTTTATTTGCTTTATTTATATTCTTATTAACATGTGTCACTACTTTTATTCATGTGTGTATCTATACCCCCAAGTGCCTCTGTCCCTCTTCCTCATTTAGACATTTTTCTCCCCCAAGGAGTATATGACCTCCATATTCTTCCAACCAACATGTACCTCCTCACACTTATTGATATTGCCAATAGGACGCCCATTCTGAAGATTATTAATGTATTCCTGTGTTGTTTTGTGGTAACTCCTCGGTATCAAAATTCACCAATTTGACGTCATCGACAAATTTTGAAATTGTACTTCCGGTTACAAAATCCGATTTGCTTGTATATGTTTGTGATTGCTTGTCTCCGGGCACTCCAGTCAGCCTCAAGGACTTCCTAAGCATTGACTCTGATCCTGGTCAACTTGAAATCTCCAGACATCCTTGAATTGCTGACGTGGGTAACCTTTTGGTCTCATGCTGAAAGCAAGCTCGCCATTGGGTATGTCTTTGGGGATGCAGCCATCATCCATTTGGCTCACACTAGGGTCATTATTTCAGTGACATATGTATTTGATTTACCTTGCTCATGAACTATTTATAATAATTTCAGTGTCAGAGTGCATGAACTGAAAACAAACAAAACTAATTGGCTCAGAGTTGCAGAGAGTTTGCCTGAGCATGCCAGCAGGCTAAGCTTTAGTATTATTTAAAATGTTCGTGGACATTCTTCAGCTCAAATGGACAAATTAACATATATATTGCTACATGAAACTAACATTGCTAATAGCCAACGAGTGAAGAGATAGCAATCATCACTTTCCGTCAGCCTTATTGTCCTGACTACATAATCTTTTCACTGCTGCCTGCATTGTTACAAGTTAACAACAGCTCAGCAAGGAAAATGGAACTTGCAAACTTTCAGCCATTCAACTATGGAAATAAATGAACAACTTTCTTGATCTTTCGCTAAACTGGAGCTTGCCGATGGTTCAATTTTTCAACCACAGCTACAATTGGTGCTGTAATAAATTTTTCAGGACACAGTCACTCAGCAACCTCTGAGTTCTCAAGCTGTTTAATAAGAATTATAAATACAGTATGTGCCAGTTTCTCTTTCTGCTGAAGGGGACAGCGGTTTTTGTTTTGTGTGTCATACCATGGCATTAATATTGCTAGCATTTCAAAAGTTAATAAAGCAAACTCCCTCAGCTCAAGTGTTTAATGACTGCAAATTCTACCTACCTATAGCTTTGAAATATATTCTTCACAATCCAGATGTACCACTGGCAAAATGCCAATTTTAGGAAACAACAGTAACAATTTTAATGTAATAAAACATCCCAAGGTGCTTCTCAGGAGTGTTATCAAACAAAATTTGACTGTTGGGGCAGATGACCAGAATTTTGGATTAAAGAGGAAAGAAAGCACAGGGCTTATGCACTGGCATTCCTTAAATGTGGGGCAGAGGAAAAAGGGGCAGAGATCTATTGCATCAGGGCCCCACGCTTTCCCTGGGTTTCCTCTCGTGATGCAGATAGACTTATGCCAGTAGGTAGGCACTGAAGGACCTGACGCTAGGGTTCATGAGGGCTATGCAAATGGCCTGAGGGAGGAACAATTATGCAGCTTCCTCCTCACACCTAACCATCAGATGTCCACTGGCCGCTGTCGCATTTCAAATTTTTAAAAACTTGTTTCCATGGAAAGCAGCTGGAAAATGAACAATGTTTAATATTAAAATGCAAGTTTTAAATATGTTTTTCTTAATTTCCTTTCTGTCTCTTTTTCTCACTCTTTTAATCCAATCTTTCTTTCCCTCTCTATTTCTTTTCCTCTACTTGACTGTCATTCAACCTCCTTCTCAGTCATTCCTCTTTCTTTCTTAATTCTTAGGTCACATGGTTAGGGAGGTACAATATTGATGCCACCATTTGCTGAAGTCCCTGGTGTCCTGATGCTGAGAGAAAGTGTAACTAATTGGGAATGTAGAAAGATTCCCTCTAATCCAGCAAGATCTGGGACAACAACAACAGCAACTTCAATTTATATAATGCCTTTAGTGTGCTCACATGTCCTAAGGTGCTTCGCAGAATATAAAACTGAACCATTGAATGAGGTAGTAGGTCAGGTGGCAAAAACTTGTTTTAAGCAGTGTTTTAAAGGAAAAATGTGAGGTAGAGAGGCTGAGAGGTATGGGGGGAATTCCAGAGCTTCAGGCCTAGACAACTGAAAGTACAACCACCAATGGTGCAATGATTAAAATTGCTTAAGAGGCCAGATTTAGATGACCACAGATGTCTCACAGGATCGTGGGGCTGGAGGAGATTACAAAGATAGGGACGGGTGAGGCCATGGAGGAATTTGAAAACAAGGATGAGAATTTTGTATTCAAGATGTTGTTTGACTAGGAACCAATGTAGGTCAGTGAGCACAGGATTGATAGATGAATGGGTCTCGGTGTGAGTCAGGACACAGGCAGCAGAGTTTTGGATGATGTCAAGTTTACGGGGACTAGAATGTGGGAGGCCAACCAGGGCAAAGATGTTTGTTCCTGAGGCAAGCAGTTTGAGTTGGGTTATTTCCCAATGTGCCACACCCACCTCAGGGAAAAAAAAATTGCCCCAAATGATGGGATCTTCATTCCAGGGGAGTGGGCATGTGCATGCTGGAGTTGGGCCTGACAATCCAGGATGTAGATCAGGGGCAGCCACAAGCTACTCAATGCTAAGATGGTTTGGTTAAAAGGCCTGCCTTGGTGCTCTGGAACTTCTTCCCAGTTGTGTTGTTAAATATTAAGTCTTCTAGCCCTCACCCTTAACACCACCTTACCCCCCTACCCATTCCCTGTGCCCCAGCCATGACAACCTATGCCCCTCCACCCACCCCTAAAGGCCCATCATACCCTCCATGTCAATACTTATGCCTCCACTCATCCCCATGGCCCATCATAGTCCCTATGCCAATGTAGTTCCCCACATGTTTCCCCACCACCCTATTTCCTTACATTCTCCATGCCAACTCAACCAGTATATACCATGGGCATAGCTCAGGAGCCATGCTGAGATGAAAAAAATGAAGTTCTAAGTATCTATTACAGATTTCACTATATAAAAATGGTCTCATTTATAAAAGCTAATTCCATACATTTAAATCCTGTCAAGTACACAATCCTTTCTAAAAACAAACATTTGTATTCATAACCCCACTTCAAAGACAGCTAATCCTTTAATAAGCTTTTGGAGCTGTCAATCAAACTGTGAACTTACAGCCCTCACTGTGATAATGATAGGTTGTGGAAGCAGTCAAGCAGTAATAATGATATAATGATAGCGCTTAGGGTTATGCTGACAAACATCTATTGAAACTGCAAATGAATATTTTTTTCAACTCTCAGACACAGGCAGGTTTTTTCCAAAATGCAAATGCTAGGGATTTTAAATAACTTGATAGCGTGACAGTTCCATAGACCTTATCTGCCCTTTAGAGGCACTTATGCCTGATCTAAAAATTCTTAACTCAAACATTGCAGATAAGGCCCTTGCCCCAGCAAGAAGTGCGTCTGTTGGAATTGAGCAATGAGTTCAAATGGTCCTGCTGAGTTAGGGTTTCCTCCATGTGAGCCACGTCTCGCCCTGTTCCTCTACTGGTGAACGTAGGATCTGTCACAAATGGGGGCTGAACTTCCAGATCTGGGTTCCCAGTGCCATTTTGGATACACCTGGAGTCTCCATGACTCCATGAAAATCTAGGCCCAGGAGCGCATTCGAATAGTCAAGTTCAGAAGTAATTAAGGTCTGAATGAGTACCAAAGTTGCAGAATATTACGGAGATGGAAAGAAACAATCTTAATGATGGTGCAAATATATGGTCAGAATCTCGTCACAGGGTTAAATATGACACCAAGGCTCCAAACAGTTTGGTTCAGTCTCAGACAGTTGCCAGGGTGAGGGATCGAGTCAGTAACTAGGGATCATAGTTTGGAGTAGGGACTGAAAACAATGGTTTCTGTCTTCTTGATGTTTAATTGGAGGGAATTTCTGCTCATCCAGTATTGGATGGCAGTTAAACAATCAAACAATTCATCTGAAGGATTTGAAAGTGGTGGTGGCCAGGTAAAGCTGGGTGTCATCATTAGATGAGAAATAGCAGGGGGATGGGGCAAGGATAGATCCTTGGGGGACACCAGACGTAATGGTGCAGGAGCAGGAAGAGAAGACATTGCAACTGTTGCTCAGGATGGGATTGGATGAGAATGGAACCATCCACCTGAACAAAAGTGGAAAGGTATTGGAGGAAGTGGTCAAAAAGGTTGCAAGCAGGTCAAGAAAGTTGAGGAGGGATTGTTTACCTTTGTCAAAGTCATATATGATGTCATTTGTGACTTTGATAAGAGCTATTTTGGTACTGTGGCAGTACCACAGGGATTCGAACATAGATTTATTAGAATATTTGCCTCCGGGGGTTCAGCTTCCTTCCATTCCCATCCTCATGTTGGAATCCACCCATTAAATTCCCACTGGCATCCAATTTAGCAACAAGGTTCAGCTTTATTCTTATCCTTGACAGCTCACTTACAAAACCAATTTAATGTACAATCTTGTTAAGCAGCACAGGTTCTGTAGTCCAGTGAACAATAGCAACAGGTATAGGGTTGCAGTAAGCATCAAAAGCCCCAGACTACCAATCAACAATGCCATAGAACATTTACTAGTCATGCCTCAGTGAACATTGCATCAAAGGAGAAAATGGAAAAAGTAGAATCAACTGTTTCTGATGATGTCCATGGTCTGTTCCTTTCATTCATGGGGGAGTTGAGGTTCTTGAGGCTGCATCAAGTATTAAGGTATACAAAATTGATAAAGTGATTGTGTTCCCTTGGAGAAGCTATTTCCACTGGTTTGGAAAGACCAGTGTTCATGCTTATAAAGCTACGCAAGGATATAAGCAAGTTAGATGTTAGATAGTTCTTCTTTTCCTAGAGAATAGCAGACTATGGAACAATTTACTGATTTATATGGTGACTGCAGTACCTCTGTTTGCCCTCAAGGGAGAACTGGACCAATTGGAAAGAACACTACATCTTAGAAAAAACAGGTAAAATACTAGGTGTATCTGCACGACCTCCTTGATCTCTATGACTAGCTTTGACCACCTAAGGGCGTTGGGCAGGAATTTCCCAGATTATTTTTTGCTGATTGGTTTTGGGTGATTTTCTGATTACTTTCTCTCTCCCATAACTAATGGTAGACAGGCGGATATGTGAACAGGTAGATATAGTTATTTATTCGTGATGCTCCAGATGTCGAGGTTGTGTGGGGTATGGTAGATGGTGCTGGCCTGCCCATTTACATCGTACATATGTAACATGTTCTCTCCCCTGATAGGATTTTGACATTTTTAAACCAAGACAGTTATTCCACTGAAATCTGATAAGAAAGTGTGTTTACATTTTCATTTATCACATTCGAGTATTTCAGCTATTCAGTGCAACACATTTTATCCTTAACCATGCAGATCAGATCTAGTATCAAACTAACAACAGATCTTATTGCAGAGGTGTGACCGTGGGGCAGTTTAGCAGTGGGGAAACCAAGTAGAACAGATCTCCTTTGGGTCCTGTTGAATTTAAAGGCAGGACCTGATTATCATGGATTGTCTCTGTTTCTCTGCCACAGCCAATCAAATGGAGAGGCTGGCTGACTGTCGGGCAAGTGGGCCTTCAATGCCCTCGAGGCCACAGCTGGGGAATGCAGAGGATGCGGAAAGGGATCAGAAAGGCCCGGAAAGGGGGTGGGTGTGCAGAGTGGGGAGTGGAGGGAGGGGAAGATCAGTGGCTAGAGCAGGATGGTGATTAGAAGCTAGGAGGCAGAGCAGAAGGGTCAAGTGTGGTAGGAGGGGGACGTATGATGATTAGTTTTGGGGGGGGGAGTTGGGGCAAGGTTGGGCAGTGAAGCAGGTAGGCTGGTTCTAGCAGGTTAGTGGAAAGGCACTTACCTCCTGGACCCAGTAGTCCTTGCATCCCTTTATCAACCAGGCTTTTAAGGCCCAGAAAATGCAGCTGGCCTGGGTTAAACTTAAAATGGTCACTACATATGAAGCATTCAACATTACTATAATATTTAAATTGCAATCTGCCTCCTGGGAGTGGGTTGATTGTTTACCACCCCATCCCGGACCCCACTCTATCAAAATTGGAGTGGGTGGATTGGAGGGAATCAGATTTTTATCATTTGTACAATCCACCCAACCTAAACCTGCCCATTGCTGGAGGTTAAAATCCCCCAATGTGTTCAGGAATACAATGTAGTCTGTCAGCTTCTGATCAAAGAATGGTTAACATTTTGGAGGTACTGCCTTTGTCAACACAGGAAAATCAGCCTTTCTAGGGGTAAGGAAAATAATAGAGAAGAGAATAACAGGTGAAAGTCAAGAGTCAGGTGAGTTAATTATTATCACAAAGGCACAGTTAATGGGCTTAATAACTTGTGAACAGGGTTTTAAAAAAAAACTGGAATGAGGTGAAAAAGTGCTGGAAATTAGACCCTAAACCATTAAAACCATTATCTATTCCTTATGATAGAAGTCACAATGCCTGACTTGACTTTCATCTACTGTTCTCCCCATCACTCTTTGTTATCTTCTCTGCTACAAAGAGACTTGTCTCTCCTGTAGTTAACTGTTCTGATGATGGGTCTATGGCAGAAAAATTAACCTTTTTTTTTTCAAGTTTACCAATGCTGACGAGTCTATTGTGATATTTCCAGCATTTTCTAACTTTGTTTCTCATTTTTAGCATTTGTTGCTTCTTTTTCCTAAAGATGCCTTAAAACAAAGCGTTAGTTATTCTCTTTCCTCCGGCAATGAGCTTAAATCTCAGCCTCAGAAGCAAAACCTTGGCTCTAAACTGTGACATTTCCACATCTCACATCAGCCATCATTGTCACCTCTTGAGAGTGATATTGATGAAATAGTGTCAAACAGCCAACCAGTGTTGAATTGGGAGCTGTCTGTGGTAGCAACTGAACTGCTCAAATTATGCCATGCAAGAGTGCTGAAAACTGACAGAGAGAAATGTCTTCAGCCTGCATCTTCTGGTCGGCAAGCTGGGGGAGGGGGGCCCGCTTGCTGATGCATAAAATGATGCGGGCATGGGTTTCGGCATCACCCTGCGTCATTTAGATTTTCAGCTCGACGGGCTTGCAGCCGGTTTGGTTGCGCGCCCGCCGAACTATCAACGGCCTATTAAGGCCATTTAAAAAACTAATTAACCTGAGTGATGGGCGGGATGAGGTTTCATGAAGATGTTTAAATTTTTATCAAATGCTTAAATAAAAGTTCTGGACATGTCCCAACTCATGTGACAGTGTCACGTGAGGGGACATAGCAGGGAAATGTGTTTATTTCCTTTATTTCAAGTTCTGAATCGGAGCCGATCTCCTTGAGGCAGCACTTTGCTTCAGGGAGATCAGTGCACTCTTTCGTGCGTATGCGTGAAAGAGCACACTCCCGGCTGAGGGAATCCCCCCACCCACCCCCCCACCTCCACAGGGAGTGCACCCCCCCTCCGGGGGCACCGATCAGAGGCCCGCCTGCCCGCTCCCACACTTCCCCACTGACTGAGGGGTGGGAGGGGGGGGGAATGTTGCCATTCTGGGTTAAATTCGAAGAACTCCCAGTAGTGAAAGACCAGTGCATTAACCCACTGTACCCAGTCATTTACATATGATCTTTGATTTTCTTTTGCAAAAAGTTTGAACTCCAGAGAAATAAAAATGGTTTAGATGGAATTTGCATTTTAAGATGAGGAATGTAAATGATTGGGCTGTAGAGTATTGAAATTTAATTTTGGAAGAGGTTGCTCAGCGACAGAAACAGAAAGAGCTGTGCAACCAAACCAATAATGGGAAGTCCAGTGTGTTCATTAGTTCCTGACCACGACTTGCCTCTGGCTAAGCTCCTCAGCTAGTTTTGGAAATGCTCCCCTCACCAATGGCTTGGCCATAGAACATTGGAAAAATTCATGCTGTGAGACCTATGCTAACCAACACCCCCTGCCCCAACATCCTGCCATTCCTGCTGGCATGTCGATCTCTTTATGTCAACTCATCCTGAAGGTAATGCTGCCAGATTCACTATGGCCAACCACTGGCAGGATCTGGTTTGAACAAAACAAGGAGCTCTCCAGGCACTATCCTTGATAAATCCCCCACAGCAGGTTTCAGCTTTCGGTGGCTGTGAAAGGCCTACATGCCAAAAACTGTTCCATGGCCAGCTTTAGTGAGGAGATTGTACAATGTGTGCAGTCCAACTGCTCTGCAGTCCACTAAAGTGCTTGTGAATTTGTGGGTGGAGATCTGTGGAATTTGGTGACGCTTTGATGTCTCTGTGTTGTTTGAGTGGGTAAGCTAGGAGTCTGACCCCAATCATATCAATGTGGCTGCACCGGAACTGGCTCAGTTGCAGAGGAATGGTCACTTTATACACGTTTCCCAAACGTGTGGCCACTTCCCTCGCCTACTCCGAATGCTTGTGCACTATATTCAATGGCAGGGCTGCCCTTGCCCACTGCCCCCAGCCAACAGTTGCCTCAGAAGCAGGGCTACCCTTAACCACCACCTCCCATCCTCCTAACCCCCCGACCCCGCCACCAGTCGCCTCAACGGCAAGGCTGCACTTGTGCCCCGCTCTCCCTCATCCTCAAAAGTCGCCTCGGAGGCAGGGTGGCACTTAACCCCGACCCCCTGGCGCCCCTGAAGCCTGCAAAGCAACAGGTGACCCTGGCGAGCTCAGCAGAACGTTGCTGTGCACTCACCTCCAGTTCACCCAGAGTGCAAGCCACAAAACGCATGTCGTTTATAAGCTGCTGTGAAACATGTCACTGTACTTCCCCGCTGACGTGGATGGACAATCCAGTGGGGATGGAAGGGCCTGATGTGATGGCCTGGTAATGATATGCTGATATATTACAATGAGGTTCCCAGCGGCCAATGGTGGTAAACGTGCCCTGCTGTTAGTGGGCTGAGTGGAGAATTACGACATGCCTTTCCGCCATCGTGAAACTGATTGCGCCATATTGTCTGCTCACGCCACCGATCATGCCCGCCACCAGCAGACACCCAAAATTCTGCCCAATGTGTTTTCAGATGTTGTTTAGAAGGCAGTTTGTCCAGGGTATCAGGGACAATTCACTTGCTCTTCCTTGCGTCGTGCTGTGGGATCTTTTGCAGACATAGCCTCAATTTTACGCCTCACCCAAAAGACAGCATCTCTGAAAATGCAGCACTTTCTCAATTGTGCACTGGCGTATCAGCCTAGATTTTGTGCATATGTTCCACAGGACATGAGCCCACAAAACTCCTGACTCAGAGGTAAGAATGTTACCCACTAGGCCAACTCTTAATAGATTAGTTTAAAAATGTGAGAAATGCATAACACTTCTCCAGCAAGATGAATGAGACAGTCAAGCGTGTTTATTAATTTTGTTTTTATCTCTGTGAGCTACACTGTCTGCAACAAATCCCAGCATAATACAAGAGCTGCAACACTAATTACAATTACAAATAGGAACATAGAAAGATTTACAGCACAGAAGGAGGCCATTTGGCACATAGGGCAGAATTTTCTGGCTGACGTGTGGGTGATGGAATCCACACGCCAGCGCTTAAAATGTTGCTTGCTGACATCATGCCAGCGTCCCGACGTCTGCGTGCGGTATCGCGATACTTAGGTTGGCGGGCGCGCTATGGAGCGGGACGCACACCCGCCATTAATTAAAGGCCTTGTTAAGGCCATTAACTCTCCAATCGACCAGGATGTTGAGGGGCCTGTGTGACCTTCAGCTCAGCACACGGGCCCAATGGGCAGGCGGGTAAGTGAATTTTTTACAAACTTCATCCAGTGGCGGGATGAGCTTTGATATCGGTTTCGAAAGCATTTAATAGAGGTTTTGTGTACTTCATTAACATGTCCCAACTCGTGTGACATTTTCACATGAGGGGGACATGTTAATGAATTTTTTATTGTTCTATTTGTAATATTTGCCAGCTTTTCAGCGATCTCCCCGAGGCAGCGCTTTGCCTCTAGGAGATGTGCGCTCTTTTGCACACATGTGGGAAAGAGCGCACTCTCACAGTTGGGGAATCCTCACCCCCACAGGAAGGGCATAGCTGGGCGGGCCTTAATTGGCCTGCCCACGTAAAGTGGCGGCGGGGCCCGTTTTGGCCCACCTGCCCCCAAGTCGGTCGGGACCGCCCACCCGTCAAGGGCAAAATTCTGCCCATAATGTCGGTGCTGGCCCAAAGTGAGCTATCCAGTTTTAATCCCATCTTCTAGCTCTTGGCCTGAGCCCTGTGGGGTACATCACCTCAAGAGTACATCCAGGTGCCTTTTATTTAAATGTAATGAGAGTTTCTGCCTCTTCCAATCTTTCGGACAATGAGTTCTAGTCCCCCACCACCCTCTGTGTGAAAGAAATCCCTCTTCAACTCACCTTTAAGTCTCCTACCAATTACTTTGGATCTATGTTTCCTGGTTATGGACCTCTCTGCTAATGGAAATAGGTCCTTTATCCACTCTACCTAGGCCCTGAATAATTATATACAGCTCAGTTAAATCTTCCCTCACCTTCCCCTTTTCAAAAGAAATCAGGCTGTCCAATCTTTCCTCATAGCTGAAATTCTCTATTCCTGGCAATTTTAAAAAAATTCTTTCATGGGATATGGGCATCACTGGCTCAGCCAGCATTTTTATTGCCAAACCCTAAATGCCCTCTAGAGGGTGGCGATGAGCCACCTTCTTGAACCACTGCAGTCCATGTGGTGTCAGTATATGCATAGTGCTGTTAGGGAGGGAATTCCAGGATATTAACCCAGCGACAGTGAAGGAACAGCGATATGTTTCCAAGTCAGGATGGTGAGTGGCTTCGAGGGGAACTGGCAGGGGTTGGTGTTCCCGTATATCTGCTGTCCTTGTCCTTCCAGATGGTAGAGGTCATGCATTTGGAAGGTGTTGTTAAAGGAGCCTTGGTGAGTTGCTGCACTGCATCTTGTACACACTGCTCCCACTGTGCGTTGATGGTGGAGGGAGTGGATGTTGGAGGTGGTAAATGGGGTGCTAATTAAATGTGCTGCTTTGTCCTGGATGGTGTTGTGCTTCTTGACTGTTGATGGAGCTGCACTTATTCTGGCAAGTGCAGAATATTCCATCACACTCCTGATCGTTGGGTTTGGAAGGTGCTGCCTAAGGAGCCTTGGTGAATTCCTGCAGTGCATCTTGTAGATAATACACACTGCTGCCACTGTGCATCTGTGGTGGAGGGAGTGGATGTTTGTGGATGTGGCGTCAATCAAGCGGACTGCTTTGTCCTGGATGGTGTAAAGCTTCTTGTGTGTTGTTGGAGCTGCACTTGTCCAGGCAAGTGGAGAATATTCCATCACAATCCTGACTTGTGCCTTGTAGATGGTGAACAGGCTTTGCGGAGTCAGGAGGTGAGTTACTCGCTGCAGAATCCCCAGCTTCTGACCACAGTATTTATACGGTAGTTCAGTTCAGTTTCTGAACATCCTTGTAAATCTCCCCTGTAGCCTCTCTAGTGTGATCACATCCTTCCTGAACTGCAGTAACCAGATTTATATGCAGTGCTCGAGCTGCGGTCTAAATAGATAACTAAATAGAAAGAAGATTGTGTACTGCTACTATCAAGCACTGAAATGCTGGCCTGCTAAGTTTTTATTTTAAAACTTTTGAAGTTCAACATGTCAGCATCAAATTTTTACTTTTCTCTGCATAATCCACTGTCAAATGCCAAGAATAGTCAACTATTATTTATGATTGTGGCTGGTGTTCAGCAAGTGCAGGGTCATGGGAGGCAACATTGTTTAAGTAAAAGCCTCAAGAGTTTGCTCCGATTATCTAATGCACCAGTAATTAGCAGTTGCTGTTTGCTTGTAAAGAGTGCAAGGATGCTGGTAACATGAGGGCCAGTAACTTGCGTGCTCTCCAGTGTCAGATTTGGGAGGTATCCCAAGATGCGCTGGGGAATCCCTCTGGGAAGTTCCCAGGTAAGGGTTTGCATGGCAATTACCCAGAAGTGCTAACTTCCTCTGGACAATTGCGCTCTGCTGGGAACTGCCAGAAAATACAGTTTAAACTGCAAACTTCGGATGGTTCCAATAGTTACTCAGAAAAATTAGAAATTTAAATCCTCTTCTAACTTCTGAGTAACTATTGTAAAGGCCCAGACTGACCCCACGGAACTACTCCCACCTCCCCCAACCCCGCCCATTCACCGGCCACACCCAACGCCCTCACTCCCGACCTCCGACACACCCCACCCCCCCATCCCCGGCCTCTGACACCTCCCAGCCCCCCGACACCCCCCACATCCCAATCCTCCAACCACCAACACCTCTCCATTCCCTGAACTCCGACGCCCCCACCCCGCACGAACTCCGACACCGCTCACCCCCAAACTCCGACACCCACCCCGCACAAACTCTGACACCCCTTACCCCCCCACACCACTCCAACCGCTGGCACTCCGCACTCCCCTCAGCCCACAAACTCCGACACCCCCCAACTCCCAAACTCTGACACTGCCCACCCTCCACCCCCAAACTCCGACACCCCCCAACACCCCAAACTCCGACACCCCCACCCCCCAAACTCCAACACCCCCCACCCCCCAAACTCCGACACCCCCATCCCCCAAACTCCGACAGCCCCACCCCCAAACTCTGACACACCGACCCTAAACTCCAACACCCCCACCCCCAAATTCTGATACCCCCACCCCCAAACTCCGACACCGCTCACCGCCAAACTCCGACACTCCTTACCCTCGACCTCCCACAGCACCCCAATCACCGACACTCCCCAATCCCCCAACCTCCAAACTCCGACACCCCACTCCACCCGAACTCCAATGCCCCCCACCCCCAAACTCTGACACCCCCACCCCCAAACTCTCACAACTCACCCCCAAACTCCGACACCCCCAGTCCCAAATTCCGACACCCCCACCCCCAAGCTCTGACACCCCCACCCCAAAACTCAGAAAACCCCACCCCTAAACTCCAACGCCCCCACCCCCAAACTCCGACACCCACTCCGCACAAACCTGACAACCCCACGCCCAAACCCTGACACCCCTCACCCCCCACACCACCCCGACCGCTGGCACTCCGCACTCCCCTCGCCCCGCAAACTCTGACACCCCCCACCCCCCAAACTCCAACATCACCCAGCCCCCACCTCCAACTCCAACACTCCCCAACACCCCAAACTCCAACACCCCAACTCCTCAAACTCTGACATCCCCACCCCCAAAATATGACACCTCCACCCCCAAACTTCGACACCCCCACCCCCAAACTCCGACACCCTCATCCCCAACTCCGACACTCCAACCCCCCAAACTTGGACAGCCCCCACCCCCCAAACTCCAACAGCCCCCAACACCCCAAATTCCGACACCCCCACCCCCAGACTCCAACACCCCCACCCCCAAACTCCCACACCCCCACCCCCAAACTCCGACATTCCCCACCCCCCAAACTCCGACACCCCCACTCCCAAGCTCTGACACCCCCACCCCCCAAACTCTAACACCCCCCCAACACCCCAAACTCTGACACCCCCCACCCCCCAAACTCCAACACCCCCCAACACCCTAAACTCCGACACCCCCCAACACCCCAAACTGCGACACCGTCCAACACCCCAAACTCCAATACCCCCAACACCCCAAACCCAACACCCCAAATTCTGACACTCCCACCCCCCAAATTCCGACAGCCCCCACCCCCCAACACCCCAAACTCCGACAGCCCAACTCCCCTGTAATCCGACACCCCACAACCCCCAAACTCTGACACCCTACACCCCCGATCTCTAACACACTCCACCCGAACACCCAGGATCCCCCACTCGAACACCCAGAAACCCCCCAACTGTCACCAGTCCACCGACCTCAGACCCACGCTCCAGACACCCCTGCCCCGCCCAGTCCTATCCACTTACCTTCTCGCTGGGGCCTGTCAACTTCCCTGGCCCTTTAAACTAGTGCCGTAAAAACGGGGGAATTGGCCTCCTTGAATACACTGGAGTTAAACTTCGCTGGGGCCTGCGAGGAGTCTTTTGCTGTAGGCCCAAAGCAGCTTCAGCAAACGGAAGTTTCAACGTCATTTTCAAGACCAGGTAAGTGGGTATTTATTTCTTCTAACTCCAGTGGGCCTGCACTTTCTGATACTAGCCAGAGTCTACGTCCCAAGGACGTTGCTGGCAGTGACAGAGTGTTGCAGAGTTCAAAAATGATGTGCAAGGTGTGGAGGCACTGGTCTAAAGAACAGAGTAAATGGCTTGTTTGGGAAGGTCAGAATAGCCAGGGGCTGTTTGACAGAATTTCTGATGTAGGTGCTGTAGATCACAGAGGAATACTTAAAAAGGATTAGCAAAGAGCAAACCAGTGGATGTCCAGAAGATTAGGGGAGAATTTAGGACTTTGGCTTGAAGCTAGCCCGGAATGGTGAGATAAAAATCTCTCTCGATTTTTTGCTTCAATACTCTACTTGAAATTAATTTGGACAGTCTGAATCCTGTTTCTACTGGCCACTGATCCATAGAAAAAAAATGCATTGGATACGTTCATGCAATTCCAGCCTATTTGATGCTGCCGATTCACCTCACTAACATTCTAAACTATTGAAGCAACAGCCTGATATGCTCACAGTCACATCTATCAGCCAACATCTCAGACTCATCCATCACTATCCCTGGATATGTCCTATCAGCAGAATGGATCCACCAAAAAGCCCAGGCACCATGGAACAGGTTTGAGGGGCTGAATGGCCAACTTTTGTTCCTATGGGCCAAAGTGAAGGGAAGGAGCTGGCTCTAGGTGTACCCAACATCAAACCTGGATTGAATAGAGTTTCATTTCTTTAAATCAAATAAGGGCAGAGCACTTTTCAGCTATGCAGCTTCCGCCAATAAGAGGAACAAGAACATAGGGACATAGAAGCAGGAATAGGTCATTCGGCTCCTTGAGCCTGCTCCGCCATTCAACTAGATCATGGTTGATCTTCTATCCCAACACCATCTTCCTACATTATCTTCATATCCCTTGATGTCTTTGCCATTTGGAAATCTATCAATATCTGCTTTGAACTTACTCAATGACTGATCCTCCACAACCCTCTGGGGTAGAGAATTCCAAAGATTCACCATCCTCTGACCGAAGAAATTCCTCCTCATCTCAGTCCTAAATCGCCTGCCCCTTATTCTGAGACTGTGTCCCCAGGTTCTAGACCGGGGAGACATCCTTCCTTCATCCACCCTGTCGAGCCTCCTGTGAGAATTTTGTACACTTCAATGAGGTCACCTCCTATTCTTCTAAACTCTAACTCTAGAAAAGTATTGTCAAAGGAATACCATCATCACCAAGTTCCCATCCAGGTCATACACCATTCTGACTGTGATATGTTAGCACTGATCCTTCAATTTTGCTGGAAATTCATACCTAGCACCATTGTAGGAGCACCATCAGCACAAGGGCTGCAGTGGGAGAAGCAGAGGGCCTAGTACCTTCTCAGGACAATTAGGGATGGGCATTAAATTGAGTTTTGCCAGTGGCATCCACATTTAGAGAGAAAATAAAAATATCATGAAACTTTCTTTACAGCAGCATTATCAGTGAGGCCACAAGATAGCTCATGCAGGAAATGCAAAGGTGCCACACTGAGAACGAGAAATTGCTTTTTTATTCATTAGTTGAAGGGTTAGGAATGAGGGGCCAAACAGACCAGATTAAATACATGAGATTTAAAAATCAACTTTAGAAAGCCATTCTTTCTCATCTTCTTCTGCCTGTTGAGTTCCATTGTCCGTTTTGATAACAGGAGAAGCTACTTCACAGAGAAAACTGAAATCTTGTGGAATTATTTTCCAGGGTTTGTGGTTGGGTAGAAACAATGGCAATGTTCAGGATTTGATTGTGATTGGTGGATTAAGAAAAAGGAATTGAAGGAATAAGTGAGCACAGAGGGCAAATGTGATTGGAACGATTTGCTCATGTTGGGTATAGTCAGCATAGACTGAGCTGAGAGCCCTGAATCCATGGTGTATGTTTCTATGCATTCTGTCTGTCTATACATTAAAGCCCTTTGTATGACCTTTTTGACGCAGCTTCCAGCAGTCCCTTTAGAGGAATGGAGCATGCATTGCAGTTAATTACAAATTTTGCATTGGAGCTCTAAAATAGGCACTAAGTCCCTGAGTATCATATTTAAATTGGCAGGCAGGTTGAACTCTCAGCCTACGCATAGACTACGGCAGATCAAGAAGGTGGATCTCTACCACCTTCACAAGGGCAATTAGAAATGGGCAATAAATGTTGGTCCTTGTCAGCGGCGCTCACATCCCATAAATAAACAAGAAATAATTTGCTTCTACACAACAGATATATTCAGATCTTCCCTATCATTGATGATGTCAGGGGTGGTGTAAGGGTCATGAATCCCTTGCAATTACACACTCAGAAGGCCTAAGTAAATCCAGTCCCCAAACTGAGCTGACCCCAGCAAGATAAATGATACCACTGAATGTACCAGCTAAAGTTCACCAAGAAAGGTGTCACAAACAGCAAGGAGATACACGACCAGATAATCTCTGTCAATGGTGTAAGTTGAAGGATGAATGCTAACCAGGTCATGAGGAGAACATCCCAGTTCTTCTATGTTCTTCCTCAGTTTTGTGTCTTATCCAAAAGATAATATCTCTGCTGGTGTGGGAATCTCTGAGTACTGCACTGGAATAATAGCCGAGATTATATGTTCAAGATATTAAAGTGGAATATGAACCCTTGATCTCATGACTCAGAAATGATAGTGCTACTGCTAAACCAGGGCTGATATCTTAATTTACTGTATGAAATGGTGCCTTGACAAGTGGTTATTATATGAACTTTCATTACAGGGCATGTATTTGTCAACATGTATTTTAACAAGGAGTGAATTTAGTTTTTGTTTTGATTTAAGAAATGTATTAAATAAATTTAACACCACTAGAATATAAGATAATTCTAAAGCATATCAAGATTCTTACTTCATGTTATGGTTTGTCATTCACAATTTATTTACTTTGTGTTTATATTTAACTCTGTCCTTGATATCCTCAGAACACATGGTTCCTAAACCAAGATTATGAGCATACAACATGCTGTTAGGATTGCATTGTAATTGTCCACCAATAGGTACATAGCAGTTTGCTATTCCATTTTTTTTGAAGAAATGTGTTTCTTTCACTCTGCACTTTCAATGATGATAAAAAGCCCATAACATTCAGCAAGGGAACTTATCAAATAGATTGCCAGAGATTTTAAGAGATAAATTATGTTGAAATGTATTTAAAAATCAATCATTAATTGTTCACGAGCATCTTAACTGTCAGCAACTCCAGTGAATTGCAATCCCTGAGCCAGCCATTGTTTTAAACACAAACTGAAATAAATCCTAATGTTATAGGAAAAGACGTCAAGTACCTTTTTCACGGCTATATTAACACAAATAGGAAAAATAAGGATAATTTCAACTTGCACTATTTCATTTTCCTTCACCCCTTCATTTTAATTACATTATTATTTGTAAACAAGGAGCATTCCATACAATTCTTTCCTTAAAAATAAACTTTAAAGCACTGTTCTTTCTCATCTTCTTTGGGCTCTTCATTCCATTGTCCATTTTGGAGGTTGAATGCCCTTAAATCATGGCCTCTGTTTAGCTGAAGACTAGCTCTACATGCTGTATCATTTGATTGAAGCATAAAGACTGGCATGACAGTGTCACCTAGCTCAACCTCTGATGAGAGTATTAAACACATCATTGAACAAGTTGCCTATTTTTGGTGTCGGCAGTCTAATTATGCAGAAACAGGTTAGTTCATCAGCAATACTCCAGTGGTTAATTCATAACATGTTTAACATTGTCATCTTAACGCCAAGTATCTATTAAGTGTGCAATCTGTTGATAAACTGGCACAGATACATCACATGTTACTAACTGGGCAACTTTATTGTACCACATCTTACTGTTTGTACAGAAAATAACAGCTGATCGAACATACAGAATAGTTTAGAGAATTCTGGTTAGCTACGTATTCTATATTATTCTGGTCTGATCACACCTGTAGTCTGATAAAAACAACAGAGTACAATCATTTTAGAACCATATGTTTAATGAGTCATCTCATTAGTTATCTTGATACTCATAAAAAAAAAACATAACATATTTGAAGCAGAAATTGGTGAAACACAATCTGGATTTAGACCTGGGACTGAATTGGCATGAGCACCAAGTGAGCAGGAGTGGAAGCAGATGTGGAATCTGCTCTGGGCCATGTTGCAAACGTGATTTCACGCTGGATGGCCAATTAAGGTCCACCCAGAGTGAAACGTGTGTCCTCAATGGTCCGGAAGGGCCTGGCGGGGGGCGGGAACCTGGCAGGTGCCAGGTCCAATGGTGTCGCGGTGGACGCTTTATAACTGGCAGAGGCAGCTCCCTGAAGGCTGTCAGGGGTGAATCTTTGGACTTTGTCCAGGATCCCATTTCATTCGAACAGTGGCCTCACCAAAGGCTGAGGTCATCACATAGGAGGGCAAGTCGGGTGGGCACTCTGCCCCCTCAGTTTCTCGGATGAGTGCCTTGCGGTCCTTGTGAAGGTGGTCAGTATCAGGGAGAACACTATAGTACCCAGGGATGGCAGGAGGAGGCCACTGCACCTGATCAAAAAAGCCTGGGGAGGAGGTGGCTGCCAAGGTCAGCGCACATGGGTGCAGTGCCGCAAGAGGTTCAATGATCTGCTGCGCTCGGCAAGGGTGAGTACCAAATTGGCAGTGTGGGGGTGTTAAGGGTTGGCTGTCCCCCATGGAGCTCAGGGGTGTTAGAGTCTGAGTGCCGACTGTCACTGACAGCGGCTCTGGCCAAGGGGGTGAGCCCTGGCTGCTTGGCCTGAGTGCCTTGCAGGTCATGGGCCATGAATCGGATGAGCCTTGCAAGGTGTCCCAGAGGGGTATGGTTTGCCAGGCTGCAATGTCACTGAAGGTACAGAGTAGACAAATCAATGCTCCTCTATGATTTCAGAAGAGAAGCCATAACACCAACAAAAGAACTCAGACAGGCAGATGCCCTCCAAACCTCCTCATTCTGATGAGGTACGAAGTGGATGCCTTGGAGCTGGAGAGCTGCCACCCACCTCAGTCAGCCGGTTGTGGAGAGGCAGGGGTCTCTGACAGAAGTAAGAGTGCGTTGCACAGAGGTGAGAGTGTCGCATTGTGCAAACATTCTTGTGTAGTCTCATCATTAATGGGAGACTCAAGCCTGGAGTCCCCGTTGATCATTGAAAAATGAAGGCACCATGATGCAGATCTTCATTGTCTCATTAGGGTGCCTGGCTTGCACAGTGACGGTGTGATGACTTAAACTAATGACATGTCGTTGTTCTCCCCTAGAATCGCTAGCTCGCCCACGAACGCAGAGCCCTGAAGAGCCACGCTCACGCCAGAGGACCACTGATATTTTGGTGCATCTGCGTCAAGCCCCTTCTCTACACCAAGCACCAGCACAGATACCAGCACCTTGGTTGGCATTAGATTGTCAGCTAGAATGTCAGTAAATAGTGGTGAAGGCACTTCACAATCGTTTGAGGAGCAGGTGGAGGCAGAAAATGCCCAGGGCACCAGCAGTCGGAGGACTGCTGGAGATCAGGACACTGCTGATTCAAAGGCAGATGATGAGCCTCTGGAGTCATCCATTAGGGGGCAGATGCTCGATGTCTAGCAGGATGTGCAGGAGAATCTGACGGAGATCCATGAGGGTATGCGTGCCATGGTCTCTGTTGTGGAGGATCCATGCGGAGCATGAGCACTGCATTGACCCTCATGGTGAGCACACTGCCTCCTCCATTGAGAGAGCGGAAACTCTCCTGAAGAGGCAGCTCCGGGAACTGAATCAGGGGTTCCTGGGGTTGCGCTCAGACCTGCAAGCCCTCACACAGGCAATGACCTCATTTGGTCTGTGCCAGTGTGGGAGATGGATGAGGCATCCAATATCCCAGCTGGCTGCCAGTCCATTAATGGTGAGCAGGGAGGTCCAGAGCCACCTCACAGTGCAAAAGATGCTTGTCATCTCTGTGGGCTTCTCTCAGGGCAGTCTGGATGATGGTAGTACCTCATCCGCAAATGACCATGGCATCTGATGAGGCTGCGGCGACTGGGGAGATGCCAGCTGTGGCACTGGCCGCTCCCTCCCAGGGGGGGCCAGCACAGGCTCCACTGGCCAGAGGATGACTACCAAGGTTAGCAACGCCAACGGGGCAGCACAGCCAGCAGGCTGTCTCCAATGCTTCTGCCAGCAAGGGGGTGCAACAAGACGCAGCGCTGGCAAACATAGGTTTCAAGCACAGTGAACACAGAGAGGGGTTGTTCACGGGTGATCGTCTGTTCTGCCACGTTTTGTTAATATGTTTACTGGTGTGACCATTAACACCAGATATTGTTATATTCATTTGATGTGAATGCCAGCATGATATAAATTTTGCTTTTTTCTCAATGGCCTAAGTGTGCTTCACTTGTTTTGTAGGTGCAGGGCACACTAGTATCTTATGCTGGCTGTGAGTGGCTTTAAATGTTCTTGCACAGGCACGGAGTGGATTTTCGGTTCAAAGGAAAGGATCATTTCAAACATTTGAGATGGAGGCAATACCTCTGGCATGAGGTGGAAGCAGATCTTTGGCAGCCTAGCTGAAGGAGCATTGGATCAAGGCGCCCTGATTGTCCCTGCCTCACTGAAGGATAGAGAAGCCTGCTTCCACACCCTCACCATGCTCCTCACCAGGCTTCTCTTCTGACTCAGCAGTGGATTCATCATCTGCAGTCTGTGGAGCTGCCTCAAGATCTTCTCCAATGGGTCCCCCCCTTGCCAGTGCCAGATTGTGGAGAGTGCAACATGCAACCACTATCAGTGACACCCGCTCTGGGGGTATTGTAGTGATCCCTCTGAATGGTACAAGCATTGGAAGTGCATCTTCAGATGATCTTCTCTATCACCACCCTTGTGGAGGCATGACTCCTATTATAGCACTGCTCTGCCTCTGTTCTTGTGTGGCAGAGAGGCGTCACCTTTTCAATGGATAGCCCTTGTCATCCAGCAGCCATCCATCCAGTCGAGCTGGAGAAGTAAACAACCTTGGCACCTGTGAGTGTCTGAGGATGTAAGTGTCATGAGAGTTGCCAGGATGCCTTGCACAGACTTGCAGAAGCTGGGTCCTGTGGTCACAAACTATCTGGACATTTATCAAGTGGAATCCCTTCCTGTTGACAAAGGCACCCAGTTGACCCGCTGGCACCTTGATGGCTACATGTGTGCAGTAGATTGCAGCTTGGATGCAAGGGAACCCAGCAATTGCTGCAAACACTCTGGCTCACTCAGCCTGGCTGGCCTCGATCATACGGAAATGAATAATTGTCATTACCCGCCTGAACAGAGCATCTGTCACCAGCTTGACACAAATGTGGACAGCTGTTTGGGAGACCCCACAAAGATCCCCCACTGACCCCTGGAAAGAACTAAAGGCATAGAAGTTGAGGGCAGCTGTGACCTTCAGAGCTAATGACATGGGGTGTCCACCCACACAGCTGGAGGTGGTCTCTGGACAATCACCTGACAAATGGAGGTCACGGTCTCCCTTGAGAGGGAGATCCTCCTTCGGCATTGCACCTCGGATATGTTGAGGTAACTGCATCATTGCCTGTAAACCCTGGCAGCAGGAATGTGGTGTCTTCTGCGGCCCTTTCTGCCTTGGACTACCTGCTGGCCCTGCATCCCTTGTGTCTGCTCTTCTCCTCCCACAGGTCACTCCACTAGAAGCTGCAAAGGGACACCTGGCCTCCTCTCCCTTCTGCTCCACTGTCCCTCAGAGGAGGAGGTGCCACCAGCGGAGAGCACAATCCCCATTACCAGGGCTGTCTGATGCCTGGAAGGGTCCACACGGTCAAAATCATCCAGGGGCCTTGGAGACGCCAATGAGTCCTGAAATTAAGCATAGAAATGCTGAGACTGAAGCTCAAAACAGAGATGAAGCTGTCAAGTTCTAATAAGCAAGCAGCAGCAAACAATTCACTAAACTCCTCACTACTCACAATGGCAATGCTGCAGAACCTTTTTATCCCACCCTTGGATGAGGTTTCATTACAAGTGGGCTGCCCGCCTGCCTGTTTTGCCCATGTGACAAGCACGAAATCGCACGGGCAATGTAAAATTGGGATCAATTGCCTTCTTAATGGCCTTAAGTGGCCCTTTAATTGTTGGCAGGCACAGCACTGACACCCATGCATGCCCACCAACCTGAAGATTGCTCGCATGTGGGATGACGTTGGGATGCTCACCCGATGTCATCATGTGCTATTTCACGCACGCCTGCCCACAAGATGTAAAATCCTGGTCCAGCAGTAGGAACAAGAGGGGGATTATTTAACCTAAGAACAATCTTCGATAAATATCTAGAAGTAAACAAAAACATTTGCATATGCTTCATAGACTATGAAAAAGTGTTCAATGGTGTTTATCATCAAAAGCCAACTGATGCGTTGCTAAAATGTGACATTGCCAGTACACATGTGAGATTTATCCAGAGCCTAAATAGCAAGCATCAGGCTAGAAGATTGACAATCAGATATGGTCATATGGTAGTATAGAACTTGAGTATTGTTGCACAAAGAGACATGCTATCAAAACTTTTCATCTTGCACTCAATCAGGACAGAGGCAAGAATACCAAATTTCAAAGGGAGGAACAATTTTGCTCCCTTTGAAATCTGGCATTCTTGCATATATATTAAAAAATATTCAGAGATTTAGATGTACCTCCAGGGGTAAAAATTGGAGGCAAGAACATAACAAACTTGTGGTATGCAGATAGTACAGCACCACTTGCAGAATCAGAAGAGGTCCTACAAATTATCGTAGATCAAGTCAAATCTAAAAGTTTAGAATATGGATTGAGTATGAACACCAAAAAGACAAAACAATTGTAGTTAGAAGGAATACATTAGAAGATACTAGAGAGAAGATTGAAGTAGATGGTGTTACACTGGAACAGATAGATAAGTTTATGTATTTAGGACAAATGATAACAGAAGATGGCAGATGTGATGCTGAAGTCAGAAGAACAATAGAGATAGCCAGAGGTAATTTCATAAGGGTGAAGGATGTGTTAACAACAAGAAAACTCAGGCTTGTAATAAGGAAAAAAACTCATAAGATGCTACATTCAATCCATATTCCTGTATGCCTCAGAAACCTGAACAATAAAATCTGTGGAAAAAAAATAGATGCCTTTGAAATGTAGATGCTAAGATATGCTTAAAATTCCATACATATATCATAAGACAAATGAAAAGGTGCTTGAATTTGCAAGAGTAAAAACAACTCTAAAGAGTGACCTCCATAAAAGAAAATGTTTGTATTTCAGCCATTTTATCAGAGCTGAAAAGCTACAAAGATCTCTCCCAAAAGGCAAAGTGGAGGGAAGCAGAAAGAGGGGTCGACTTAGGTGTAGTTGCATGATGGGCATCACAGAGTGGCTGCAGATGAGCTACAGTGGATGTGTGGATGGTGCAAGGTAAACCAGTATGACATACCATGACAGCAGATCTCCTGCTAGGAGTAGTTCCAAGCAGCAGCAGCTAACAGCTATAGTTATAAGCTGCACGGAAGAATCATATTAACAACAATCTGCACCTGTATCAGATACCTGTGGGTTTTGAATACATTTTTAGAACTTAGGGAAACGTATAGGCTATTGAAAAGAGACAATTGGTTAAATATAATGAGCTAAATTTCTAAAGTGAAAATGAACATGAATGTCTTCATTATACTCTAAGCACATCAATTGTGCATGTAGGTCCCAATTAGGATTGCCAACTTTTGTCTAAAACAACCCAGGCACAGATTTAGCTTGAATACAGATCTTCTGACTGTCAAACTGAGCAGTGCGACATTAATATGCATATGTTCTAGAATGCAGAATCATGGAAACTGTAGTCTTTTCTGTTTGAGGTGCCTCACAACAGTAACTGCTCTGCTTCAATCTGCATGAACAATCTTAGGCTGCTTCTTTCAGGTGCCTTGCAATCGAGATTGACTAAACATGCCTAAGTGCAAAAAGATGATGAGAAAGGTATGCCTGGTCCATCAAGCCTGACCTATCCAGATATGGTGCAGTTGTATACACCATTAACCCATCCGTACTAATCAGGCAAAGAAGCAAAGGTAGGCATTGGAATACCAACTGTCTTGTGCCCAGTACCTTCCTAAGATGGCACTGACTATTCTGAGGCACTGGGCAAAATCTTAACTGCCAAGTGGAAGTGGATTCAGATGTGTGTAGGGTAAAAGGTCTAAAAGTGACACAGCTCAGGACCCTATCATCATACCATCCACTTACAAGTTTCGCCGAAGTAGGTTTGAATGGGAACCTCAGTCCAGAGGGCAAACTGTTGCTTTAACCAGGCAATCTGAGTTTAGCAGCCAGTGCACCTAGTTCCTGAAGTGAGAGCAACTCACCAGGTTTAACAAAGGTGAGTGTAGAGTGGGGAGCGCTTGTTCAGTGAAATGGAAGAGCTGCAGCCCTGCCTAGCTGAGAAGTTGCTGCCTACAGAACTCTTTCTCAGAGACTGCTTTCACTTTTGGTAACTTGTTGGCTGTCAGCTCACCTGCCTTGCACTTCACTCACTTTCAGTTACACTTCCCTACAAATAAGTCCACAACACAGCATGGGAGCAACTTCAACAGCTGTATGGATCTCTGATGAGGAATAAGAGGAGCAGCGACACCAACACCAATAACACCAGGATTAACCAAAGCTAGGACAGCAGCAACTCCAGCTGCCCTCTCCTCATCCACATGCTGCTTGACAAGGAGGAGGGGATAGACATGGAGACCCAGCCCCAAGGAGGCAAGGTCATGAAAACAGGGTGTTGAGGGGAGTTGAGGAGAGATTTTTTCACCCAGAGGATGGTGTGAGTCTGGAACTCGCTGCCTGAAAGGGTGGTTGAGTCAGAAACTCTCATAACATTTAAGAAGCGTTTAGATATTCACTTGCATTGGCATAGCCTCCAGGGCTATGGGCCAAGCGCTGTAAAATGGGATTAGTGTAGTCAGGTCTTTGTTGACTGGTGCAGACATGATGGGCTGAATGGCCTCCTTCTCTGCTGTAAACATCTATGGGTCTATGAGGGTATTACAGGCAGACATCCAGCTCTCTCAAAACGTGAGTAGCAGTGCCTCAGGAGGATCAGGCTCTCACAGCAGGACACTGCTGACATCTGCAGCCTCCTGGAACAAGACCTCCTTCCTGGTGAGCCAGGTCGGCATACATTGCCAATGGCCATCAAGGTGTCTGCCACTGGAAGGCCTCCCATGGCCCATCATGCCCTGTTGGGTCTCTGCCTTTACTCAAAAGTTTGCGCTCTCTTCTCCTGCTGATAGAAAACAGAAAATTATGAGCCTTAGACTTGGATTATGTGAAGAAGAAGGAACAACAATATTTGTGCCGGGTGGTTGTGACGCATGACTGCGAGAGGGCAAAGAATGAGTGTGAGGGTAAACATTAGCTTGTTCGGATGGGGAAGTGAGATTACCTCACTGCACTCCCTCGGATCTCACAGTAGGACATCCAGGTGACAGTGATAGACCAAGGAAGCAGTCTTCCCTGGTCTCCTCTCCATCTTTGTGCTTGCTGCAGCTTCAGAGATACACGTCCAGTTCAGCCATTCCGGCCTAACTGAGCCACAGCAAAACCTGCTGAAGATTCCAATGGGCCTCAATCCCCTACAGATCCTGTTGTTTAGCTGAACCTATCATGTCAACATTCCACCCACTGCACAAGTCAGAAAACAGGACAAAGTCATGCTATGTGCACAAAAGATGTTTTATTTGACCTTCCAAAGTATGAATATATGTTTCTACTTATTCTAGAACATGCCCAATATATTTCTGAAACACACATTTCAAAGGGTATAGATTTCTTTTCTTTTCTATATATATTTTAAGTATATAGAAAAGAAAAGGCAGGAATTTTATACTTTTTTCCTGATCTGCAGCTGGGAATTTAAAAGCCCCTGAGAATGTGCAAACCCCCTTCAGCAACAGCAATTAACCTCAGTTTATCCTCAGAGTAAACAATGATTAGACTTATTGATCTTAAACAGACTTCAAACACAGCTTCAATACAGTATGGTATAAAACACATCATTATAAACAGAGCATCATTTGACTTATCATGAGCAATGGCATGGCAGACCTGCTAGATTTTTCAATGTATGAGAGGAAACGCCTAACAACAAGACAGACTGTCCAGCCAAAAGCTGGATTTTATTAAAGGAATTCTATTTGAAAGAAGGTGAGTTTTCAATGAAATAATACTCCCCCTCCCTCCACCATCTTCACAACCACCAATAAACTAATTTGACATAAGACAACTAAATGGAATTGAATTCTTTCAGTAGCTGTATGTTTGTGCATGTGTGTGTGTGTGTGTGTGTTTTATAATATTCCCAGCAAAATAGATCTATTTTCATGGAATGTACTTTATTAATTGTTTTGCAGGACTTAACAGCAAATCATTCCCTTTCAGCCCAAATTAATCAATTATCAACTCAATGATTGAGAATGGACAGGTTCATGCAGAAGTAATGTTTCCCTCATAGTTTATTTATTTTATTAAAAAGATGTTCCAATGAAGAATATCAAAGTACCAGTTATAATCATTCATGGTAACCTAAGGTGTCCTTCACAAGTGTTAATCCTCACATCTAATGAAGAATAAATGGAAGTGAAAGAAACAGAAAGTCACATGGCTCTGTTATCTTGGTGCAGCTTATTGAGTACTGAACCAAAAGGGGAAGGTTTAAATAAATTAATTTTATGCCATGGCATTGAATTGTGTTCTATCCAGAGAGCACTAATTTAAGAATGAAAAATAATATTTAACAATAAAACAGTCCAGAGGGACATTGCAGTATCTTAACATATTTAAAAATCATTAACAAAGCAGGGGGGAGGCAGATGGAATGGGAGGAGTCTCTTGTTGAGTACGGTACAAACATGAACAGAGTCTAGTTGTGCTAACTGGCCTGTTTATTTGCTGTATGTAATTCTATGTAAGGTAGTTGTTACCATGAGATTCGGTCAGAAATTGTCATAATAGGTATTCAGGTAGGGGAATTATGTGTGGAAAATGGCAGGATTTGTCACAAGTTGTTACATCATTCATAAATCATAACGAAATACCCACAGATGCCAATTCCACCAGATACACAATTTCACCAGTGAACTTTTTCAGTGGTGGAGATGGTCCTCGGAATTAGTTATTAGGGTCTTTTTTTAACCAGTAACATATAGCATCTGATGAGACACCAGTGAAAAACTAAAGCCTGCGTCATGATGCACCACTTGGTTAAAAAAATACTATTTAGCTTTGTTGTTTATTATAGCTACAGATCGGAAATGGTATGCCATGTTGGTGCTTTATTTTTTTTATATATAAATCACTAAATTGATATAATTACTTCTTCTTACATTATATTAGAGTTGGAGCCAAAGACACCCTGAATATCTCCCACTGCCTCTCTCCCATCAGTATCTACTTTCATCAGACTGGTGCTGCTGGGGACATTTTCCCTCTCTGAGAGTTGACTAAACCAACAATGCCACTTGCTCATATGTGAAATTCATTTCTTTAATCTATAAATTAACCATGGCCCCGGGATATATGTCTGGAGACAATGACTCAGCTCGCCGTTCTGCCGTGTTAAGATTGTAAAATACCATGTTTACCCATAATATATATTCACAAGGTCCATTCAGTGTTTCTCTGCATTTAAGAGTTTCACACTTATTGCTTTTTCCAGTTCCATTAGTTGCGGAATTTCTGCATCTACTGTACAATATGCTCGCCCAGCGTCACAATTTGGTATAAACAGCACTGGGCGCAGTTGAAAAAAGTCGTTTCCTGAGCAATTGCAATCATCTGTCCTGCTAACTATATTCCAAGTCCACTGATGTTATACTTCAAACATCACAGCATTAAACCGCAACGAATTTAATGTGACCCCTGAAAACTGCGTTAAACATTCCTTTGCCTAGTCAGTGCTAGAAGAATCTTAGGAAGACAGGTTGACGGGGAGAGATGGATAGTTAAATTCGCAAAGTTAAAAAAAAGCCTGACAGATTAAATCAGAGAATAGCAAAAAGGTGGCCTACATTAAAATATTAAGCCCCCAATATGAGTTGATGCTCATTTCCTGTGTGTTTATCGTTAAGCCTCGATAGTATTATCAATGCCAAAAAGTATATTAATGAAGGACTTGCCAATGAAGAAATCCTGTCAAATGTTTGATGGATAAAGACCAGGCAAAGGGAAAAAAATGCTCCCATCGAGCTACCATTAATAAGACCAGCCATTTCCCTTTTCAATAATGACCAACCAGGCAGCGTTTAAATGACTTCAAGGATGCGCTCATTCTACCACCTCGTGAGTTCGCCACTTACACAGCAAGCATCCTCTCTCGGCAGCCGGTATAATCGTCAATTAAATAAAAGGACATTAATAAATGAAAATAAATTAAACCCGTATTCACACGGCCCGATTTTTAAAAAATCGAACACAGACATTAGTGCAAAAGTGAAAGGTGTTTTGATGATAAGTGCATGGTCCTCGCTAATGCTCAGCATCAACTCTGCCCTTTTTCGAATGCAGACTTGCAGATTTGCTGAAATACAATTAGATAAACTATAAATCCAACTGCTTCTTGTAAAGCCCCATCTTTGCAGTTAACTTCTTTTTCCATGAATGGTTCATACAAGTGAACACATTTCCAAAGGTAACACAAATTGCAGTTTGAACAAATCCAACAACATATGCCGACACACTAAGAGAACTTTTGCAGTGATCCCAAAGAACGGGCGATGAGAGCTATTCCCACCCATTAAAGACACACAGGCACAGATGCCGACTTGACTCATATACCTGTCTCACATTTTACCTTCTGACCACGGAAGAGAGGAACATTAGACCTTGCCACTTGTTTAAGACATCCGAAAATTCCACTTGCTAAGAGAACCCCTTCCCCCAACCCTTGCAAGAGACAGACAAATATTAAACTCCACTGAATAGTTATAAACGCATATATGAAACCAGAAGCTGAAATGGTCATACTTTGCCGAGAAGATTGGAAAGCTTTGGCTGGCCTTGTTCTGGTTGCCGGTGCATCAAGCGGAGAGCGTCCAAATGTTGTCAGTGTGACAGTGAAGTGACAAGTGCTGCTGTGCGCCCCTGCTGCCGGGAGCAGGCGCAAAGCCACCAACACATCCCAGCTTGACTAACAAGTCACCTCCGGAGCTGTTGCACTATAACCCATTTGTACAGACAGTAGACCGAGAAGTCGGCACGAAATATGACGAGATACGTTTTTCACGGTTGACGAATTGATGGACAGACACAGAGAAATTCCAGCACGGGGGGTTAGGGGGGTGGGGCGGGGGCGGGGGCGGGGGCGGGATGCTTATAGCTCCAATGCGTTACATTAGTCACTTCACTTTACAGATGCACACGGTTTGTGATGTGATTTTCATTTATGAGGAAAGGTGGAATGCCAGCTAATATTTCAGTATCTATCACCGGCTCTGACAAAACTTTAAGCATTTACATCATAAGATTTAGTTCATGACTTAATCCATCTAAACTGACAACTGTTTTTTTCTCTGTTAGGTGGATAGTGTGCCCTTGCCTGAGTCAGATTCCCGCAATCGCGACTCACTACTGTCATCTTATTCCCGTGAGTTATACTTTCTACCATGTTAATCAACGCCCCCCCCCCCCACCCCCCACCTCCCCACCACCCCTCTTATTTGTAAACAGACCTCTTCTGTGCAGTTTCCATGGCAGCGACCATACGCAGCTTTGGACATTTCACGAACTGTAGCTGGTTAAAATGAGAACCTGTCCAAATCTTTCGTTGTGCCAACCCAGTGCTCATGTTATCAATAATAATTCACGTGAAATGTTGCCATGAACTATGAGAGGCAACATTCTCATATAAGTGGTTGTTAGAGGATTATTCAGCATAAATGAATAAGAAAAAAAAGTACACTTCCAAATACCTTAAATATCTGTGACTTACAAACAGGAGACCCACGCTCAACACGAGTCCGGCTTGGTGTGGGCTACGGTAATGCATCTGAGGGAGAGCAAAAGTGCTCACATAGCATTATAATGATTTCCCCCTGCAATATGTTTTAACTTCCATGCTAAACGGTTAGTTCTAACCTATCCATTTACAAGCGGAAATTGTTTTGAAGACATTCGATAAAAGTAAGGCTCTTTGACGCACACGTTGGCACGGACTAGGCGCGAATGGTCCCTTTTGCAATGCATGGGGTGTGGAAACAGTAACTGAATGAAAACTATACTGGAGATGAGATATGATTTGGTAGACATGCGCTAATCGCTATTTTTATCAGTGGTCAGAGGAAACATAATGGATATAAATACAATTAAGATGTAAAAGGGATTAAAGATAGCCTTAAATTCTGAAAAAAATACTGCATCATGATATATAAATGCTTAATGTATCAGCTCCTTATATCTGCTATTTTACTGACCGTTAACGTGACAGGAGAATTTGATAGCAATGCGCTAAGCTTTGGACACGAAGTGTGATTTTCGGTGTCCAATATGACTGGAAATATCGAGACTTTTGCATCGGGTCAATAATGCAGTATATTTGTGGATTTTAACCGAACCGATTTGGTTACAGCCTTGAAGGTTAATACCGCTGCTAAAATAGAGAGGATTTTAATTGGCTGTCAGGTAATATCCCAAAGAATAATTTCAGGGCCATGGAAGCAATGCTGAAAGCAGACGGACAGGTGGCATTAAGAGGGTAAAGAATGTTGCAAATACAAACATATTGCTCTGGATGAACGGATAACATTATTGGTAGGGGGCCACATGCTGTAAGCGACGCATTTCATTGCAGTGAGGGAAATGACAGAAGTGGCAAATTAGAGATGAGGGCAGTGGAACAAAAAATGACAACTGTCAGTTCAAGGTATGCAGTTAATTGTAGAGCCTAACATGAGTGAATCATAATGAAACAATCATGGAAGATTTCAGTGCTCCAGTGACAAAATGGGCAGATTATGGGTGACTATAAAGGAGAGGGGTGAAAAGTGCAAACAATTTCCAAATGGCTGCTTCTTACCACAACATGATTCTAGAGCAAATAAGACATTAGATAGTATGTGGCTGCCCAACCAAAAAGTGGTTAGGGGCCTGGGAGTCGGTGAATACTTTGATCTGAACCACTTATCTACAGTTAAGTTTGATGATCAATAACTACAACCTAAAACGACAATATGAAGCCGCAAGACTTTGGAAAAGTAAATTACGAAGCCATATGAAGTGCTCTAGGAAGAACAAAGTGGGTGGGAAGAAATGGAAATAAAACAACTGCAACTATTTTACAACTACTTTAAGCGATATACAGAGACAGCATATTTCTGAGGAAAAAAAAACCCAAAATACCAAGACAAATGTGGTCAAAAATGGAAACAATCTGATAATTACTGAGTAGAGGGGTTGAGAGGGGTGATGGTGAGATAGAGCTGGGTGTCATCATTATATATGTGAAAATTGATGCTGTTTTTTCTATTGATTTTGCTGATGAGATGTATGTAATTGACAACAGACAGAGCCAAGGATAGATTCTAGGGAGACAGCAGGGATAACCATACAGGAGCAAGAAGAGAAGCAAATCTTCCACGATTGTCAAAAATGGAAGGTTAAGGAGAATTGGTTTCCAAATACAAGGAAACAGTATTAATGTAGCATGAATGTTCCTCAGCTGATGGTAATCAGTAGGAGTACTAAAAGGAGCTGAAGGGCAGTGGAGAAGTGGACTATACATAGCGACAAATATAACATTGGGCTATAAATAAGTAGTAAATATATAGTCACTAATAAACTCAATAAAGAATTCAGAAGGACTTTTGTTATTCAGAGAGGGTGTGACTATGGAACTTACTATCACATTGAGTAGTTGAGGTGAATAGCAAGGTGCATTTAAAGGATAGGTAGATAAGTGCATGAAGGAGAAAGAAATCGAAGGCTATGTTAATAAGATTAAGTCCAGAGGGGTAGGAGGATGCTTGAGTGGAGCACTAACAGCAGCAAGCTGTACCTCCTCATCCTTCTTGTCCTGTCTGCAGCCTTTGACATGGTTGGCCACACCATCTTCCACCAAAGCCTCCCGACCATTGTCTAGCTGAGTGCAAACACACATGCCCGATTCTATTCTTGCCTATTTATTCTAATCGTAGCCAGAGTATCACCTGCAATGGCTTCTTTTTCTGCTCTTGCATGCTTGTTCCTGCTGTCTCCTGAGAATCTATCCTTGGATTCTGTCTATTATCAATTACATACAAAATCATCTGAAAAAAGCATCAGTTTTCACATATATACTGATGACACCCAGCTCTACCTCACCATCACCCCTCTCAGCTCCTCTACTCTCAGTAATTATCAGATCGATTGTATAACATTCTATATTGCATTAGCAGCAACGTCCTCCAATTAAATCTGGAAGCTTTTAACATAGGTTAAAATTGGACCCATTATCTTTGGTCACAAACTTTGTTCCCTAGTTACTGACTCTATCCTGTCAACTGTCTGAGGCTGAACCAGACTGTTTGAAAACTTGATGTCATATTTGACCCCAACTGCATATGTGTATTAAGACCTCTGTAACATTGCCGACTCTGTCCCTGCCTCAGCTCACCTGCTGCTGAAATCCTCACCCATGCCCTTGTTGCTTGTAGACTTGTATATTGTAATACACCCCTGGATGGCCTCCCATATTGTATCCTCTTTAAACTTGAAGTCATTCAAAACTCGACTGTCTGTGTCTTTATTTGCACCAAGTCTCATTCCTCTATTCTCCTATCCTTGCTGACCTACAATGGATCCTGGTTAATCAATGCCTTGACAGTGCAATTCTTAAAAGGATTCAAGTATATTTTAGTTTAATAAGTCACTGACATAGGGATACAGCAGCATAAGAAACCAGAGCAGGCTTTTTAGCCTCTTGGTCTTGTTCTACTATTCAGTGAGATCATGGGTGATCTGCAGCCAAAGTCCATATACAAAATGCTAAAGATCAACTTGATAATTTGGCTGCAAAACTAGACCAAATATTATGGACCAACTGGAAATATTAAAATAATTCTTTGCTTCAATCTTCATGAACGAGCAGCATAGACAATTTCCAGATACAATGCACCCCAGGGTCCTCAGGGGAATGATCAGAAATAGCAAGAGTTCTGGTAAATAAATTTAAGGCTTCAAAGTACATGGCTGGAGATAGATCATACAAATCTGATATTCAAAAAGCAATGAGACTTGAATCCAGAAATTACAGACCTTGTAGCTCAACTTGATGGATGAAGAAGTCTTCAGGAGAAGTTTTACAATTCCGTATGCAGAATCTGCAATTGCAGAACTAATTAAAAAAAAACTGGCCTAAGTGAGGCTGGAGATTAGAAATTCCCACCCCCTTCCCAAATTTTATGTATGCATATGTCCTCCATAATAAATATTTAGTACCACATCAATTGTCTCCTCTTAAGAAGAGATGAATTATATCTTACATTCATGGCCCCGAATTCTGGTCTCCCCCACAAACAAAAATATTTTCCCGATATCTACCTTATCAAACTCCTTCATAATTTTAAAGAGCTCATTTAGGTCGCTCATCAACATTCTCTTCCTAAAGAGTCAGCTTGTTCGGCCTTTCCCAATAAGCATACACTTTCAGTTATGATATCACCCATATGAATGACTTTGCACCTTCCCCCATGCCTCTATGGTGTGTTTCATTAATCCCTTAAAATTATTTAGCAATGGGAGAGATGCTTCTTACCTCCAGCTTTTTTGATTTGTTCATGGGATATGGACATTGCTGGCTAGGCTAGCATTTATTGCCCATCCCTAATTGCCCTTGAGAAGGTGGTGGTGAGCTGCCTTCTTGAATTGCTGCAATGCACAGTGCTTTTAGGGAGGAAGTTCCAAGATCTTGACCCAGCGACAGTGAAGGAATAGCAATATATTTTCAAGTCAGGATGGTGAGTGACTTGGAGGGGAACTTCCAGGTGGTGGCATTCCCATGTATCTGCTGCCCTTGTCCTTTTAGGTGGTAGTGGACTTGGGTTTGGAAGGTGCTGTCTAAGGAGCTTGGTGAGTTCCTACATTGCATCTTGTAGATGGTACACACTACTGCCACTATGCATCAATGGTGGAGGCAGTGAATGTATGGATGGGCTGCTAATCAAGTGGGCTGCTTTGTCCTAGATGGTGGCAAGTTCTTGAGTGTTGTGAGATCTGCAGTCATCCAGGCAAGTACAGAGTATGCCATCACACTCCTGACTTGTGCCTTGTAGATGGTGGATGTGCTTTGGGGAGTCATGAGGTGAGTTACAAGCAGCAGGATTCCTAGACTCCAACCTGCTCTTGTAGCCACAGTATTTATATGGCTAGTCCATGGCTAGCTGAGAGAATATATGCCACTTGTCTTACCCAGTTATGCATGTGACCAACAGCTTCTTTTGTGTCCCAGTATTTTGCCATGTTTTACTTTGTGAAAAACAGAAAAAAAAGAGCTTGTTTGGATATTAATTAATTTGGATTTTTTTTTAGATCATCACAATCAATAAAAACGTCAATGCAACCTGCTAGATAGCATATAATTATGCACAGATTGCCAAAGGTAGCATGACTATTAGTTGGGTCATGCTAAAGGCACATTTCTTTTCATCACCATAGCAGTCTGCCATCATAAATATGCTGGTTAGAAAATCAAGTTGAATTCTTTAAACAAAGTTCCATTCTCAATTCAGTGCCCACATTTCTTCCTTCTGAATAATAATTTGGCTAATTAAAGATTATTTGCTGAATTCTGCCCTTTAATCTGGTACTGTACCAGTAAATACTTTGAGAAATTTTCCCTCCTGTTCAACTTTCTCATCAGTGCCCTGCATTTTAGGGTGAGGCAGTGGTGCAGTGGTATTGTCACTCTGCTTCAGATACCTGGGTAATGCTGTGGGGATCTAGGTTTGAATACCACTGCAGCAGATAGTGAAATTTGAATTCAATGAAAATGAATTTAAAATATGACTAATCATCTAATGATGATCATGAAACCATTGTCAATTGCTGTAAAACCCATTTGTTTCACTACTACCCATTAGGGAAGGAAATTTGCCATATCTGGCCCATTTGTGACTCCAGACCCATAGCAATGTGATTGACTCTTAAATAGCCTTGTAAGCCATTCTGTTCTCAACGCAATTAGGGATGGGCAATAAACGCTGGCTTAGCCAACAACTTCCACATCAATAAAGAAATAAATTTGACCGGACTGGGGCATATTCTTTGGTTATGACTGAATTGGAATGGCCAGATCAGGGACTTCCTCAGAGCTGCTCTCACTTCACTGGAAGAAACATGTTTATATATACTCTGGAGTTTAGGAGAATAAGAGGTGATTTCATTGAAATCTACAAAATTCTGAGGGGTCTTGTTAGGAGAACCACTGAGAGGTTGTTTCTGCTGGTCAGGGAATCTAAAAAATGGGGCCACAGTATTAAGGATAAGGTGCCAATCATTTAGGACTGAGATGAGGAGAAATTACTTCATTCAAAGGGTTGTGACTCTTCAGAATTCTCTAACCCAGAGGCTTGTGAATTATCCCATCTTTGAATACCTTTAAGGCTGGGATAGACAGATTTTTGGTCTCTCAGGAAATCAATGGATATGGGGAACAGGCAGGAAAATGAAGTTGAAGCCCAAGGTCAGCCATAATTGAATTGAATGGTGGAGCAGGCTTGACATGGCCTACTCTTGCTCCTATTTCTTGTGTTCTTGTGTATGTGTAAATGGGGTATTGCACTTCTGACAAAGCTATGATAACAGAACAGGAGCAGCTCTGAGAAAGGAGACTAATATGAATGCAAAAACTGCTGTATCAAAGGTAACATTTGTCTTACCAATTCAATAGACCATTTCAAGCTTAGAACAGTGGGTGTAACTATAAAACCTCTGTTTGTCTCCACCTGTCTTTATTGGACAGGATGTGCTTTCCTTGCACCTATGAGTTTACAATAGCAATTGAGGTTAGGTTTTCCAAAAGTATGAAGGACTTGGAAACCATTGCTGGAAATACTTTGCCTATGACTGGATAGGTAAAAGGAGAATCAGGTGAGGGCAGTGCCACTCTGCTCGACAATGGAGGAGAAGCATTGGAGAGGAATGGTGTAGTCAACTGTGTCAAAGGCTGCAGAAGATTGAGAAGGACAATGGGAGATAGTGCACCACAATCAAAGTCACAAGAGATGTCATTTGGGACTTGGATGAAGTCCCTTTCAGTACTGTGGCAGGGGCAGAAACCTTATTGGGGAGGTTCAAATATGCAGTTGTGGGAAAGGTGAGCACTGATTTGTGAGGCAATGATACATTCAAGGACTTTGGAGAACAAGGGGAGATTGTGGATAGGACAGTAGTTTGCAAGGATCAAGGGGTCAAGTGTGTTTTTTCAGACAAAGAGGTGATTATGGCAGATTTGCAAGAGACAGTATCTGAGTTGAGAGAATCATATACAATATCAGCTATCATGGGGGAAAGAAGGGAAGTTAGCTGGTCATCAGTTTAGTGAGTATAAGTTAGAGCAAGCAGGAGGTGGGTCTCATGGACAAGACGAGCTCGGAGAGGGCATGAGGTGATATAAGAAAAAAATTAGAGGAACATGTAAGTTCAAGGTTAAACTAAGAGAAACCTTTGGAGAAATTTAGCTTGATGTGCAAAGGGAAGAGAGGATTGTGGCAGGGAATTGAAGGGGATCAGTCTCAATCTTAGCAACAAAAACACTCATGAGCTCTTAACACTTGTTGCTAGAGATAATAAATCCTCAAAATAAGAGACTGCCTGAACAGCCAGAAGCTAATATGCCTGTAAATGATTAGCAGAAATAAAAGGGATGATTTTAGCTCCTGTCAGGAGTGGGTGGCAATCCCACGCAGGGATGTGAATCTAAAGCCTGGCAGGTCCTGTTGGCAGTTCAGATGCTTCTGACAAAAAGCAGCTTGCCAGCAGGGGAGGATGAAAATTGGGCTGCCTAGATCCACTGGCAGCAAGGTAAAGTGGGAGGGCACTAGGCACAGGGCAAATTCTGCAAACAATTATTGTGGGGAAAAAAATAGCATCTATAGATGGCTGAGTAGGAACTGAATACAAACCCACTGAGATTCAACCACCCTCAATAAATGTGTGCGTGTGTTACTGGTCAAGGGCACCACTGCAACAAATTCAGATTTTGAAACGGGAAGACATGGGGAAAATTGTTCATTTGAAGAGAAAATTAATGCTTGAAGCTGACCCAGAGGAGAAGCGAGTGTTTTTTTTCAAAAAATTGCCTTTGCATTTTTCTCCAGTTTCTCTTGTCTCCCTCATGACCTCTCAGAATTCATTTTGTCCAACAGACCCATCTCTGACCTCTCGGCCCTATTCCCACTAAGACTGCTGGCCATCCACCTCGCCTTGCTGGCTTCCAATCGTTTTCCCTGGCGGGGTGGCCACCTCACTCATGAATTGGTCAAAGTTCCATCAGGTTCCCATGTGAGCCCAATTAGCATACAGTAATGAAGCTCTCATCAGAGTCTGAGGGCAGCCCACTCTTCCACAAAATCGAGTAGCGTTAAAATTGCAGACCAATGGGAACAGAGTGGAAGTGGAGCCACTCAATTTTACATGATCCCCTGCTCTGTTCCAAATGGAGAAAGAGTTAAAGTGGCCCCCTAATGAAGTTGGATAGCTATTTATGCTTCCTTCTGCTAATAGTATGATTCTTGCTTTGCATATGAATTAATATAGTTAATAATTTGTCAGATCAACCAAAGAAAATAAGTGTAATCATACAAATAAAATGAAACACTTGATCTTCTTACTTTATATCACTGTGGTTAGAAATGTACCATAGGGAAGTCATTGGAATCTGTTAGCTGTCACACACAGTAATTACCAGTTATATTAAGGATAATTAGTCTGATAATTCACTCTTTTTTAACAACTCATGTTCATAGCTTGTGAAGTACCCGTGTAATTGTTTCATTTACATATTATTTACCTATATCTGTGGAAGCATATAGAGTCATGGAGTCAGAAACAGGCTGGGGCTAAAAATCAAATGGAAGGTCAAAGTGGGCACATAGTAGTCAGGAAAATGCTAGAGTCTCATAAAGGATGTGATAACAGGTCACTTAGAAAATATCATTGGGATTAGACAAAGTCACCATAGAATACTGAAAGGGAAATCATGTTTGACAAACCTACTGGAGTTTTTTAAGGACATAATTAGCCAAATAGGTAAGGGAGAACCAGTGGACGTGGTGTATTTGGATTTTCAGAAAGCTTTTGATAGAATCCAAATAAGAGGTTAGTGTGTAAAATTAAAGCACATGGGTTTGGGGGTACTATATTGACATGTATTGAGAATTGGTTAGCAGTCAGGAAACAGAGAGTAGGAATAAATGGGTCTTCTTTGGATCGGCCACAGCTATTCACAATTTATATCAATGATTTGAAAGAGGGAGCCAAATGTAATATTTCCAAGTTTGCTGACAACACAAAACTTGGTGAGAATGTGAGTGATGAGGAAGGTGTTAAGGGGCTTCAAGGTGATTTAGACAGGTTGGGTGAGTGGGAAAATACATGGCACACTCAGTATAACGTGCCTAAGTATGAAGTTATCCGCCTCGGTAAGAAAACCAGAATGGCAGAGTATTATTTAAATGGTGATAGATTGGGAAATGTTGATGTACAAAGGGACCCAGGTGTCCTTGTACACCAATCTCTGAAAGCAAGCATGCAGGTACAGCAAAGGGTATGTTGGCTCACATTGTGAGGGGACATGAGTACAGGAGCAAGGATGTCTTACTGCAGCAGTACAGGGCCTTGATGAGACCACACCTGGAGTATTGTGTGTAGTTTTGTTCTCCTCACCTGTGAGAGGATATACTTGCCATAGAGGGAGTGCAGTGAGGGTTCACCAGGCTGATTCCTGGGATGGCAGGATTGTTGTATGAGGAGAAATTGGACCGACTAGGCCTGTATTCACTGGAGTTTAGAAGAATGAGAGGGGATCTCATTGAAAGATATAAAATTCTGACAGGGATGAACAGATGGGATATAGGGATGATATTTCCTCTGGCTGGGGGGCCTAGAACAAGGGGTCACAGTCTCAGACTGAGATGAGAAGAAACATCTTCACCCAGAGGTTGTTGAACCAGTGGAATTCTCTACCACAGAAGGCTATGGAGGCCAATTCGCTGAATATATTTAAGAAGGAAATAGATTTCTGGACTCTAAAGACATCAAGGGGTATTGGGGGAGAGAATGGGAGAATGGCGTTGAGATAGAGGATCAGCCATAATCATATTGAATGGCAGATCAGGCTCAAAGGACCGATTGATCTACTCCTGCTCCTATTTTCTAAGTTTCTATGTTTCTCTTTTCGACTGGAAATAAAGACTTGCATTTTAGAAGCATTTTTAATTAAGTTTATAGGCAATGAACTACTCTTTCAAGTGTAACAATTTTGCAGCAAGAACCAATTTTCACACAGCAAGATCCCACAAACAGCAATGTGTTAATTGTCAGATAATCTGCCTTTTAGTAATATCAATCCTCTTCAAAATAGTACCATGGGATCTTTTACATCTACCTGAGAGGGCAGACATGGTTTCAGTATCTTATCCAAAAGAATCTGACAGAATAGTCCCTTAGTAATGCATTGGAATAGTACTTGAACCCACAACCTCTGACTTAGAGGAAAGAGCCATGGGTGAGACCTGTTGTCTAAACAGTCTACAAATACCACAATAATTATGACATTTCAAACTGATTCATTATACATGAAATGCTTTGGATGTTTCTGTAGGAAGTGACAAGGTGATGTAAAAATACAAATCTTTCTTTCCAAAGTTGCCTCTTTATTAAACTTATTGTCTCAGGAGTTTGATAGTACTAATTGGTTGCTTAAGCCTCCAATATGATGGGCAGGCAGATGGCACTCATGACGAGCCACATTACCCATTATATTGCTTTAGGCATCCCGGGCCCATCTTGAATTAGACTTTAGGCGCTTTTCATTTAAACATAAAAGCCAAATGTCTGTTTCACAATTTCCGCTGGATTGTATGCTCCTCTGCTGATGGGTTTGAAGGCAGTGGGGCTTGTAGAATCCAGCAGGTGGCCTACTCATCACCTACCCATTTGCCCCCGACCTGTCTTGAAATTTTACGGGAGGCAGGGGAAGCATTGGGCGACCTGCCTGCCCTTACACCAGTTGGGGCCCTTACATGGCCAATTAATGGCAAGAGTCTCATCTCGCTGCTGCCAGTGTTTTACCCATGGCAGGGGAAGGCCCTTGCCAGGTGGAAGGGCCAGCAGTTTTAAGTGCCTAGGCTGTTGTCAAACAAGGGGAAGGAACCTCCTTTGCGGAGCGCCCTCACCAGGTCATCCCCTCTTTAACCCTACCCTTGGCCTCTTGAACCTGGACCCTCAACCCCACCACCCAAGGAACAAGATCCCTAACCCCAGACTTACCTGGGCTCCTCAGCGCCGTGGGACTGCCTATAGGCCCAGCATGGCCACCGTGCCCATCTGTTGTTGCTGGGACTCCACAGTTGCTCTCTTAAGGCGGGACCTCCTGCCGAGTTAGTGGTGGAAGTCTTATCTGAGAGCAATTAACGTTGCTCCGAGCGTTAAATTGCTGCGGGGCAGCAGTCAGGATTGTGGGCAGGCCCTTCCCTCCTGACCTTTTAGCTCGGGGTGGCCAGGGACCTCGGTGCCCCATAAAAATTCAGCCCTCCCAATGCAAAATTAGATCGCCCTGGACCAAGCAGGTTGGCTGCATTCAGGAAAGCCAGACTGATCCCTAACATAGTGAGATTGTCCTATGAGGAGAGATTAAGCAGACTCAGCCTGTACTCTCTAAGGTTTAGAAGAATGAGAGATGGTCTCATTGAAGCATACAAAATTCTTACAGTGCTTACAGGGTAGATGCAGGAAGGATGTTTCCCCTGGCTGGGGTGGGGATCTAGAACCAGAGGATACAGTCTCAGAATAAGAGGTAGGCCATTTAGGAGGAATTTCTTCATTCAAAGATTCTGGAATTCTCTACCCCAGAGGGCGGTGGAGGCTCGGTCATTGATTATATTCTAGATAGAGACTGTTGGATTTCTAGATATTAAAGATATCAAGGAAATGGGAATAGTGCAGGAAAATGGCATTGAGTTAGAAGATCAGCCATGATCTAGTTGAACGGTGGAGCAGGCTTGAGGGGCCGAATGGCCTACTCCTGCTCCTACGTTCCTATATCTGACACAACTGTCAGTCTGTAAGCGGTTTGCTGCAGACTGCCACTGTAAAGGTAAGTCGATGGGCAATACTTAATTGAATATGGAGCTGAGAGGAGCTGGAGGAATTGTTCCCTGCATCTAGTTCACCCTTGTACAAATTTCTAGGTTAATAACTTCAGGCTTGAGAGGGCACTTTCCAAGGCCCTCCTGGCAAAGGGTGCTGAAGGGCAGGAAACCATGTAAAACCCTGTAAGCTGAATGTTTGATGTGAAATGATTATTGTGAACATCATCATTGTTGTTGCTGGCTGTCCCTCGATTCGACTCAAGGTCTACTCAAGGTTCGCGAGTTTCTACTCTGGGTCTTCAGGTGGCTGAGCAGGCCGATTCTCAACCCACAGATCTTTGGGCACATGGGGCAGGATGCCCCTGAGGTAGTGGGATCTGGAGTATAGGATCTGCTTCCTTTTCTTTCCTTCTCTGCTGCTGGTCTGCCTCAGCATTCAGACGTTGTGACTCAAAGGGCGGAATTGTCCCAGATTTGCACTCAGCGTGGTAGCAGGAACCATGATGGCTTTTCACGTATCATCCAAAACCCGCCGCATTAATTATGCATTCCCAGGAAAGATGCCATTTCCATGGCGGGTGGGCTCTCATTCACCTGCCAAGCCATCACCTCGCCGCTTCATCACAGCAGGCGCCATTTTTCAAGTCCAGCTTCACACACCTCTCAGTGCTCCCAGCCCACCAGTACTGCAAAGAAGACAGGATGGTCCCGAAAGGCAAAAAGACTGCAGCCGCCAGGTACAATGACACGTCCCTCCAGTGCCTTTTGGATGCAGTGGAGACTCACCGTGATGTCCTCTACCCCAGCTCTGGCCGCAGGATAGGCAGCAACCTCACTAATCCGGCTTGGGAGTCAGTGGCAGTGGTGGTCAGCACCAATGCCCTGCAAAACAGGACAGCCACCCAGTGCCACTACAGAATGAATGATCTCATTCGCTCCAGCAAGGTAATTTAACCTTCTCAACTCACACACTCCCTCCTACAGGGATCTCACACCTCAAGGGACAACATCACTAACTCTCAGACACACCCTTGCTTCTCCATCAGACTCAGACCCTCTCGAGCTCACATCCTCATCCTGTCCATGGCACCACTCACCACACAAACATTCCACTCAGTGCTGCTCATACTCCATCTGTTTTCATGCAGGAAAAGCCTGTTCACAACAGCAGGGAGAAGTCCCAGACATGGGACCACATTAGGCCTCTCACTCACTTTGAGGAACATGCCATCGCGCTAACTGGTGAGAACATGGACCCTGCCTGCGATGATGGTGAGGCCAGCAGTGAACACCCTCGTGAGGATCCTACACCACATCATCCCTCTCTTAATGCAAATGTGAGTGCTCTCTCTCCTGTTTTTGACTCTGCCGCCATGCACTAATTATCTCTATTTTGTTTCACAGGGAGCTCTGCCAAGCGACTGACACCCTCAGCCAACCATTCCCTCAGCTCCATCCATGTTCTCACCTCCAGCCAAGAAGACACCTCCTCCATTGAAGAGTTGGAAATAAGCAGCTTGGACGACCCATCACAGCGCTTACCCTGCAGAGACACACACCTCGGTGGGACCTGGATCTAGAGCAGGCTTGGGTTCACAATCTGGTGGTCAACGCGCGGACACATGTCCGCAGTAGCAGGAGGCAGGTTCACGTGAGCTCCCCGGCACTCAGAGGACCGCTCGGGATCAGGCATCTGTGAGATCAGAAACAGATGATGAGCCTCTGGATTCGGCATTCCAACTCATCATGGAGAGTCAGAAGAAGGCGGGGGAACATCATGCAGAGCTGATGGAAGCCCTCAACAGAGTGGCACACGAGTCTGAGGAGTGCATCGGCCTGCTCTCTGATGAAGCGGTGTCCACATGTGCTTGTATGAAGGACTCCATGGGGAGGATGGTGGATGCCATGGAGACCCTGGTCTAACAGAATGCTGAGATGTATACAGACCAGCACTCCATCATGGGAGCCATGGATGAGTTCCTGCAGCAGCAAAGCGAGAGGGAAATGGGGCACATTGACATCCCCCCAGGTGCTCTTTCCCCTCAAGGAGTCAGGCCAGGGCCCCGGGCACACAAAGGGAGGAGCAGCTGGGCACCCCTGCGTCATCCACTCAGGAATCTCGGAGGCTGTCCACTCCCTCAGAGTCCCCTTTGCCTGTGACACCCTCAACCTCGTCCTCTATCACCACAGAGGAAGCAGCTGGCTCACAAGTGATCCTGGAGGGAGTGTGTGTGAGGCAGGGCCTTTCTAAGACTCGTGCAAGCTCTCTCCCACACACATGGATCCTTCGCATATCACACTCACCTCAATGTCCTGAGCATTTTGAATGCTGCCTGCTGGGGTTCACTTTCAGGTGTCCATCTGAGCTGACCTGCATTTGCCCCACAGAATGATCACATCCCCATGCAGCACCTGATCTCGCCTACCATGAGTGTCATTTCACTTTCGATTGGGACAGCATGGTCTGGATTTAGCTTCTCGTGCACTCTCCCATCTTTTCCCCTCCCCCAGTCACCCATTTCCTTTCCTTCATCACAGTTGACCCCCCCTGACATCAACTTCTACCTCCCCTCTGTGACCTACCAGCCACAACCTTTCTCCTTTGGTGTTGTCCTTGTGAATGCTCACATTCCATTCCTTCCTGAAAACCACCCCACTGCCGACATTCAGCTCCACAACCTTCTCTTTCCCACCCCCAGTGTCCGTGTCTGCCTCCAAGTCCCCACCAACCACCTTCACTGTCCCTCCTACTGCTACCTTCGAACTCTCAGCCTCCCACCCTACTGCTTCACTCTGCCCTTGGTCATTCTCACCATTCCCTCATACCATGCCCACTCTCAGATCGCTTCCCAGGAAGCAGTCATGGACCCATCAGACTCCTTCCCTCGCACGTTCACTTGGATATCCCCTGCTCCAAATCCCTTCTGCCCTGGAACACCTTCCCCCTCCCCCTTTGTCCTCCCACCCTCCCCCAGAGTCCCCACCCTGCTTAGTCCCCTTCCTGACTCTCTCAGACACCCTTACTTCTTCCACCATCCTTAGTCCTTCCCCCCCTCCCAAATCCTTCCTCCAGCCTTACCTCTTCCTCCATCTCACTTCTTCCTCCAGTCTTACTTCTTTCCCCTTTCTGACTCTTTCCTCCAACCTTACTCCCTCCCCTCTCCGCACTCCTTCCTCCCCCCGAACTCCCACCCTTCTCCGCACTCCTTTCCCCTTCTGATCTCCTTCCCTTACACCTTGCATCCCCCCTTACAACCACCTTCCCAGTTGCCATCTTCTCCCCCATTATCCCCTCTTCCCCCCCATACTCCCTTGCCCCTTCCAACCTTATCCCCTGACACCTTCATTCCTCCCTTCTCAACCTCACCCCCCGACACCTTCATTCCCTCACTCCCAGCCTCTCTCCCACCAATGCCTTCATTCCCCTCTCCCAACCTCATTCCCCTGACACTTCTTCCTCTCCCAGCCGATCCTAGACCTTCCCCTCCCACCCCCTCAACCATCATCTGTTGTGAGCATCAAAGGTAACTTTCCAACTCCCGTGAGCTGCTTCGCAGTACAGCCATGTCCATGAGAATCTACCCAGCATGCCATGAGCATTCCTCTATGACCCCACTGCTGTTGGGCTCCAGCATCTTCTGCTACTCAGGTGTCCATGATGTGAGCAAGATGGTAGATCCCAACTTTTGCATCCCACAGTAGTCAATTCTGTTTTCTGGCTGACATGTGCGGACTATCCAATGGTGGGAATGGGTCTGGTGGGCTGGCCTTACAATGATATGCTGACGTATTGCAATGAGGTTCGACGTCCGCTGATGGGTAACGTGACCCATCATCGGCAGGTGGAGCAGACAATTGCAAACTGGTTTCACGACATCATGAAACCAATTTTTGGCCTTCTCGCTATATTGCCCACTCACACCACTGAATACACCCGATGCCAGCGGGCATGGAAGATCCCAGCCAAGGACTGATGCAGCTTGATGGACAGGTCGGGTTTCTTGTCTACAGAATTGAAGAGATCGAGAGTGGCTTGGAAATCTGGCGCAGAGTGGGTAATGGTACTGCAGTCATCTGCAAATGTAGATCATGTATATCAATAGTGGTCAGTTTAGTTTGGACAGAAAGGTGACTGAGGTTAAAAAATTTTCCATCTGGACAGTACTTAATAGTGACACCAGAGAGTGGTTGATCTTTGATGAGGTGAATAGCCACTGTCAGGTAGATTGAAGGTAGCATGGGGACTATCACACAACCTTGCTTGACAGCAGTCTGGATTTTGAAGGCACCTGATTCAGATCTCCCACTCAAGACAGTGCAGTCATATCATCTTGAAGCAATTGCAGGATTGTGATGAAGTTTTTTGGACTCTTGGACACCCAAATCTTGCAGAACAATCCACAGAACCTTGTAATTTTCTGTGTCAAATGCTTTGGCTCAGGTTGATGAATGCAATGAAGAGTTCCTGGTGTTGTTCTCAACACTTTTCTTGGATTTGTCTGGCAACAAAGGCCATGTTGGAGGTTCCTCTGAAAGGTCTAAAGCCATATTGTGTCTCCAGGGGGATTTCCCCAGCCACAGGAAGTAGGCAATTCAGAATACGTGTCAGGATTTTCCCTGCAATGGGACAGGAGGGAAATTCCTCAATAGTCCACACAGCATGATTCACCTCCCTCCTTTGAAGATAAGCACTACTGTCGCATTCCTGAAGTCAGGGGTAAGTTATTCTTCCTCTCAAATCTGTAGGATGAAGTCTTGATGTGAGCAAAAGTCTACTAGCCTTGAAGACCTCGGCTGGAATACTATCGGAGCCTCAGGCTTTGCTGATTTCATCCGTTTGATTGCTTGTTGCAGCTTTCTCATCAATGGTCATTCCCTCATGGATTCTACCACTGCATACTTAGGGATAGCCTGGAGAATATCAGCTGCCATGTGGATTCACTGTAGAGGAGTTGTTGGAAATTTTCTTTCCAGCGTTGATGAATGGTATTGTTCTCTTTACAGAGAGAGACACCTTTGTGTGAATGAAGGAATTTTGTCCATTTGACCTTGGTCTATAGTTGGATCTGGTGGCTTCAAAAAAGCTTTGCATGCCATGGTATCGTGCTTGTATATATAACCTGTAATTGTAAGTGTTGTGGGGAACCTCAGAGGCCGATTTGTTTTGCACTGAATGTAATGTTAAACTTGAACTGTTATGTAATGTATCTTTACAAATTTTAGGCATAAAATATATTTTTTGGAAAAAATAGAGTAAAATACTCACTTTATCAATTTATTCTGAATTGCTAAATGATGCACATTTTCTACATTAATGATGCTAATAAGGCTTAAGAAGGAAAAGTAATTTTTAATTTCCTTCTTAATGTCCTTTTTCACTTATTTTTTGGAGGAGTTGGAATGCATAGAGTGCACCACATACAGACAGTTAACACTTCCTCCCATTTTTACAGTTCTTTTTGTTCACATCTATCTAAAATTATTATTGACCAGAGAAATACTCTGACCCATTGTTGTTCCAAAGGATAAAGCAGGCCTTCATGCCAGAATCAGTTTCAAAGAACACATTTCTCTCTTTATTTGCAATATGAAAGGCACTTAGCCACATTTTTTAAATTTTGAACACAAGGGTATTTGTTGCTTCTTAATGGGAATGTTATCACAAATGCATTGTACTTGTTTTAAAAAAGAGAAATTGCCAGTTAGCTGTCATATGGTTTTAATGGGAATAAAATAACTCAATAACTCATAACATTCTTAATGATCTTCCACTGCAGACTACTTCAGGTGCCACAAATCAAGTACAGTAAACAGGAAGCCACGAGATTGACAGAGCATTTTAAACCCACTGATTTTTGTCTCATCATTGCCACTTGTCAATAATAAGAATTTAAATGCACAACTCTTCTGTGAAGTCAGTGTCAAGAGAGCTATAGAGAATTTATGATGATTGAAGTTTATGATGGATGTTTCAGCATTAGAAATTATTTCAGCTCTTGGTGTTTATTTCAAAGTTATATTTTAAATTGCTGCCAGAATGCTTAGCAGATTTTGCATTTGCCGATATGTAAGCGGACTTGAGTGAAAGCTTGGGCGAAAAAAAATCACTTTTCAAAACTGTGCCCATTCACTGATTGTACCCAAAGTGCAGAAGGAAATTAAGGCTTGTTAAGCCTTATTAGAATCATTAATGAAGAAATAGTGCATCATTCAGTAATTCAGAAAAAAATGCTAAAGTGAGTATTTTACTCTATTTTTTCCAAACATATATTTTATGCCTAAAATTTGTAAAGATACATTACATAACAGTTCAAATTTAACATTACATTCAGGGCAAAACAGATCATTCTCTTTCAATACAGTGTGTGACACTCTGAGGTTCCTCACAACACTTACTGCTTATATATACAATTATGATGCCATGACATGCAAAGCTTTTTTGCATGAAATTTGCTCGCTTAATAACAGCTGACTCCTCTGTCAGTGTAAATATGCTAAATTTTCTTTTTAAAAAATTACGTCTTAGTTTTCAGATCTGTTTGACTGTACAGTAACAAGATCAGTATTTTCCAAAAATGAACAGTAGGGTCCAGAAAATCCTGGTCTTGGTGGAACCACCCACCCAACCAACCCCAAGACAATGTAGAGCAAGTGTAATTAGATTGTACTGTTCTCTTGGGGGCTCTGCTGGTCTGCCAATATCACATGGGAAGCCAAAAAAATCCCTTCAGAATTTCATGGCATTTGAAAATGAAGTACCTTAGCAGAGGGGAAAACTTGGGAAATGTGTTCTTCATTACAGCACTAATATTCCAAAGGCTTCAATTTTAACTACCCTCCAGTATTTCCTTCCTCTGAGCAGTTGAATGTACAGGATAGAGCAACCAGACCTCATTCAATTTTAAACTGCATGAATCAGGCCATAGGTGAGGCTCCCACAAAATGCAAGCAAAGCTAATTAACATTACGTAATAACCTGATGACATCATTGTTGCAATATCAGCTCTTTGAATGTCTCAATGAAGCAGTCCATGCCCACATACAACAAGACCTGGGCAATATCCAGGCTCGAGCTAACAAGTGGAAAGTAACATTCGTGCCACAGAATTGCCAGGCAATGACCATCTCCAACAAGAGAGAATCTAACCATCACCCCTTGACATTCAATTGCATTACCATCACTGAATCCCCTGCCATCAACATCTTGAGGGTTACGATTGACCAGAAACTGAACTGGACCAGCCATATAAATACTGTGGCTAAAAGAGCAACTCAGAGGCTTGGAATCCTGCAGCGAGTAACTCATCTCCTGACTCCCTGAAGCCTGTCCACCATCTACAAGGCACAAGTCAGGAGTGTGATGGAATACTCTCCACTTGCCTGGATGAGTGTAGCTTCCAAAACACTCAAGAAGCTTGACAACATCCAGAACAAAGCAGCCCACTTGAGCGGCATCCCTTCCATAATCATTCATTCCCTCCAGCACCGACGAACAGTAGCAGCAGTGTGTATCATCTACAAGATGCACTGCAGAAACTCACCAAGGCTTCTTAGGCAGTGCCTTCTATACCCACAAATGCTATCACCTAGAAGGACAAGGGAACACCACCACCTGGAAATTCCCCTCCAGGCCACTCACCACCCTGACTTGCAAATATATCCAATAACCTCTGTTCCTTCACTGTCATTGGGTCAAAATCCTGGAACTCCCTCCCTAACTGCACTGTTAGTCTCTAACCTACACCACAGAGACTGCAGCAGTTCAAGAAGGCAGTTCACCACCACCTTCTCAAGGGTAATTAGGGGTGGGCAATAAATGCTGACCTAGCCAGCAACGCCCACATCCTGTAAATTAATAAAAAGAAGAGACCTTGAGACTTGTATATTTAAACAAATATTGTTTATTTAAACCCTTTATTGTTAACCTTTAGCTATTTACAGATTCAAGGTATGGTCCTGCATGGTGCTGTTGCCTCCACGCAGGCTGGTTCCAGAGTGTTCTTTCTAGACCTTTCTCTCTGAGTCTATTACCATGTGATTCATACATCATACCGTGGGTAGTGTTATCCTCCAATCCCATATTAACCCTTGATCTGTCGAGCACGTTTATATTACAGTGACATGCAGACACATCATACAACAGCCATTGGCCTCGTGACTTAAATTTCATGGAAAGTGAGATGGAGGTCTGAGCTGTTAAAGCTAACACATAAATCAAGGCTGGAGCTACTGGCTCCCCGGGAAAAATAGCTCTTCTAGCACTTCTGGTGCATCAAGAGGAACAGGAATGGTACCCATCCCCACCCCCAGACCACTCAAGGAAACTTTCAGCCTCCCCACCTTCTCCAGTCTCCCCCCAACAACTAGTCCTGATTTTAAAGCTCCCCCCAGCCCTCCAGTTGCATGCCTGTCCCCAGCAAAGGAGGCACAAAAAAGGAATACAAGAGAAACTTGATGGGATATAAAGATTAACACAAAACGTTCTTGTATATTTGCCAGGTTGTCATATTTGAGCACTGCAGAGATGACAGGCCAGATTCTAAATGTGCAACAGGTTTATTTACAATGTTTTAAAGTATCTCTGCACTCACAAGATGTCAGCATCATGCTTCTCCCAGCTCTAACATCATCAAAGCTTTTGGGCAAGATTTTGTTGGTGGGCGGGCTTGGCAGGGGCAGGCAGGGGAAGTCAGGAAGCAGCCTACTACCAGTGATCATGACCGGACTGCGATTTTACGCTGGTCGGCCAGCTAAGGTCCACCCAGCGTGAAACGCGAGAGGCAGAGCTGCCTCAGGGAGATGAAGTGTTGTTAAAAAGAGAAAATAAAGAAAGTAAAATTGGAATAAAACATGTTACCTCATGTGATTCTGTCACATGAGCAGGGACATGTTATTAATTCAATTTTAAAACTTTTATTTTATTTTTATTTGCTTTTGGAAACCTCATGGATGAGGTTTCCAAAAAAATGCAATGGCCACTTGGCCTTTTCAGCTGCACGCCAACTGTTAGGCTGGACGGGCAGTGAAACATTTCAATTAATTGATTATTTAATGGCCTTAATAACAGGCCTTTCAATTGTGGGCAGTTGTGCTGCTGACTACGGCATGTGCCTGCTGACTGGAATATCGCACGACTGCGCGTTGACGTCAGCACACTTGGCCAATGTCAATGACCATCAGTCCAGGCCCATGCGGGTCAGGCCCGCGCCCGCCCACTGAGCGAGAATTTCTGCCCTTTGTTTGCTTTAGCTCTAAGTCATCACGCAGGTTTGACCAATCAAGCACAATGAACATAGAACAGTTACCAGACTCACATAGCCAAACACAGAAAAATTAAACACTACAATTTTTCAGATTATATTAGAAGAAAGGGTAGTTAATGGAAATTATGGGCCTTTAAAAAGTAAATGGGGGTAATATTTCACATGGGAATAAGGAATTGGCAGATTTGTTGAACTTTGGGTCAGTCCTCACAGCGGAAGACATTTCTGGGACACGAAAAATGGATCATGAACTGCAACTCACTAAAGTTGACATTAGCAGGAAACAGTATTAGAAGTAAAATAATGGCACTAAAGTCTGATAAATCCACTGGAAATGATGGTTCCCACTTCAGGGTTTTATCTAAGCACTACTTTCAAATTTGCTTTATCATCTCCTCTACTCTTCAACATTGATAGCATTCTGTAGCATGTACCTTCAAATTTCCATTTCAAATAAATTTGGATACACACTGAATGGAATGTATTAGAAGCTGTAAACTTTCTCCATATGACAGGCCTCCACTTAAAGTTAGCATCATGTTCGGCAAAATTCTCACTAAACAAAAAAGTGGTCCACGTTATGATTTTAGAATGTTTAACTATGTTTTTTAACCAAAAATTGTGATAAGGGGTTTTGGTTTCACTGACACTGTTTTAAGCATTTTCACTCGAAGACAGTGATTTATTATGGTTCCATGGTACCACTAACATTCCAGTACCTCATCCAAATTCAAATCTTCATGTTCAAATGTGAATAATGAATATCTGTAAGCTTTTCAACTGACAAATACTTGATCTCAGTGTCACTCAATATCCAGTCACGGACATCTTCCAGCAACCAGGAGTGAGTGTGACCTATAGGTTTTCCCTTAGACATGAAACACTGAAACCAGTCCTTTAGAAGTTAGAGAGCTCAGCACACATTGGAGAGAGATCCTTAAAGGTTTTTGGTTTATGTGAATTAGGACCAATTTATCTACTGAGCTATCAAGAGTGTTCACTTTAACAGTTTTGGATTTAATATGTATCCTTTAATTAAATGCATCTAACTCTTGTTTGACATTCTATCATGTTCTGTCAGATTCAGGAGTGATGTGACCTGAAAATATTTGTCAATACAGATCAGCAGTAACATTTTCTAGTGCTCATTGGTGGTACTAATCATGGTGCTGATGTAGGGCCTCAGTTTTCTAGAAGCAAATGAAATAGAATGGCATTGTTCCCGCAATAAATTGATTTTCTTCATCTTAAAATTCAGATGCTTATTTAGATGATAAGTCTGGATTTTTGGCTGCTTCTTTGCAATCTGCTTATGTTCAAATCTGATTAATAGAAACTCAAGACATTTTCAAAAAGTCTTGGTCACAAAATTGTGCTCCATAGCACCGCTGGGGTCGGCACTACGGAGTCCAGAGTCCCAAAACTGGCAGCCAACCCAATTCTGTCACGGTCTGCATGCCACGCCAAGGTTGGAAGGATGATAGCATGAATGTGCTATGCGGGCACTGGAAACATGCAGAGTGGGAAGATCATGGTGTCACTCAGCGTCTAACGTTGAGTTAGCCCCAGACATGCTGTTTTGGAGCTCACAGATCATGTAAATGCCTTCTCTTAAACAGCTGAACAATTCTCAGCTGAACTGGTGGTCAGCTGCACAAGGCTCCCAGTCTAGTGCTGTTTGACGACGTCAGCACAGGACTTACAGATATGGTGCCTTTGACTTTCATTGCCACCGCAGAATTAGTGGAAGTACTGTGTACTGTGTTGCTGGAGGAATTCAAAGTGTTGGAGTCAGAAAAGGGTGGAACTAGACTTTTCCAAGTAGTTGAGTGAAGTTTGAAGTTTGAAGGCCTATCAGCAGAAAGCCTGCTCTCACTCATGGGGGCTAGGCTACAGTCCATTTTGGGCTGCAACTCTACAGGGAGATGGCGCACAGACCAGAAGGGGGAGGAGGAAGTCTCTCAATAGAAGGCTGCACTCTGGCAGAGTATTCAGAGAGTACTTCTACTTCTGCCTCAATCGTGAGCAGTGGCTGAGGCAGCTACAATTAACAAAGGAGATGTGCAATCATTCTTCAAGCATTATGTCAGTAAACGCACACTACCCTGGAAGCAGTCATCATGCTTTCATTCAGTGCCATTTAACCATTTCCACCACAGTTGAGCCATCATGATGAACCAACGGCTGGCTACTTGTTGGCAAGGGTTACTCGCCCTACCCGTGGGCAGTGCGTATATAATGAGAATCATGATGCCAGCAAGAATATAATGGAATACATCAATGCTTCTAAGTTTTGTGTCATCTACAAATTCAGAAATTGTGCCCTGTACACCAAGGTCTAGGTTATTAACATATATCAGGAAGAGTAAGGTTCCTAACACCAATCCATGGGTAACCTCACTAAATCTTCCTCTGGTCTGAAAACAAGAATTCACCATGTCCTCTCTGTTCCCTGTCTGTCAGCAATTTAATATCCATGTTGCTACTGTACCTTTTATCCCATGAGCTCTAACATTTCTCACCTGTCTGTTGTGCGGCACTTTGTCAAATGCCGTTTGGAAGTCCAGGTTACACATTGGGCAGGATTTTCCCATTGGCATGCATGGGCGGGCCCCGCATGGCGACACGTATAACGATGCGTGGTGACATTGGGCGAGCGTCCCATTGTCACAGCAGCCATCACGATATTTCGGTGGGTGCACGCGCCATGATCTCCATTGCGTGCCCACCATTAATTAACGGGCCACTTAAGGCCTTAAGGTGATTTTTCAGGGGCTGTGTGATCTTCAGGTCGTCACATGGACGCAATGGGTAGGACACATTTGTATAAGCCTCATCCACGGGTGGGATAAGAGGGGTCAGTGGGGTCGCGAATGTGTTCAGTCAGATATTTAATTTGGAAAGTTACTGATACTTGCCTGTCTGAGCAGAAATCCTTCAAAACTCATACCAGCTGCTTGGACAGGACATACAACATTCAGGTCAGCACTGTAAAGTGAAGATCATTTTTTGGGGCCTGCAGATTTCAGGAAACCTTGCCTTTGCCTGGGAATGGGAGTTGTGCCCTCCACTGGAGGCACCTCCCCTGAGGAGGAAGTGAGGACCAGAATGGGGAGGAGGGCAGGTGTGCACAGTCAGCCTCCAGGGGTGCCAACTTTGGGAGGAGAGGTGCAGGCACGAGCGGCGCAGGGCCAATAGGAAGTCCATGGCTGAAGGGACCACAGAAGACACTAATATCCTGCTGTCAGGATATACAGGTGGCGAAGCAGCTACCTCAATATATCAAAGGTGCAGTGCCAAAGGAGGCTCCGTCTTCGAGGGAGACGGTCAACTTTGTCAGATGATAGGGCCTAAGATTTCCGCTAACTATATGGATGGACATCTCATACTGCCCTCAATTTCCATGCCTCTGGCTCTTTCCAGGGCACTTTCTGGTGTCTGCAAGTCAGCTGTCCACTCTTGTGTCAAGCAGGTCACAAACGCTCTGTTCAGGCATGCATTGACTTTCATCCGCTATCGCTGGGATGAGGCCAGCCAGACAGAGCGAGCCAGAGGCTTCGCAGTAATTTCTGGCTTCCCCCACATCGACTGCACAAATGTGGCCATCATGGCACCAGCAGGTGAGCCCGGTGCCTTCGTCAACAGGAAGGGCTTCCACTCCATGAACATGCAGATAGTGTGTGACCACAGGATGCACATTCTGTAAGTCTGTGCAAGGCACCCAGGCAGCTCCCACGATGCCTACGTCCTCAGACACTCCCAGGTGCCAGGGCTCTTCAGTGCTCCAGCCTGGCTGGATGGATGACTGCTGGGTGACAAGGGCTATTCCCTCAGAGGTGGCTCATGACGCCTCTCCACCATCCTAAAACAGAAGCTGAGCATCGCTACAATAGGTGCTACGCCTCCACAAGAGTGGTGGAGAGATCCATTGGTCTTCTCAAAATGTGCTTCCGATATCTGGACCGTTCAGGGGTCATACTTCAGTAGCCTGCAGATTGTGTGTCACTGACAGTGGTTACATGGTGCGCTCTCCACAATTTTGCGCTGGAAAGGAGGGACGCTGTGGATGATGAAGATGTTGACACAGTGTCTGCGGCTGCACACGATGAGTCCAGCAGTGAGTCCAAGGATGAGCACCCAAAGAGGAATGCTGAAGGGGTAGGCGCTGACCCAGGCATACTCCAGGGAGGCAGGGACAGTCAGGAGCATTTAATCCAAAGCACACCACAGATGGACCTCCAACACAAGCCTGTGCTGCAGGTTCCATACTCAATACCAGAGTGCTAAATCTGCCTGGATAGGAACATTAACTAAGGGCCTTGTCAATAAAGCTCAATGTGACACAGATCACTCATAACATCATGGGTAACCATCCACCTGCAGGGGAAAAGAGTCACCCTCAGCCATGGTCACATGTCTAAATTGAATGATATAACAAAATGAATTTAAGGAAACAAAATGACAAAGGTGTTAAACAGCACACCAACTAATCATGACTTCATTGTGGGGCAACACAAAAGCACCAGTGATAAACCCGTCATGTGCCTAAGGGCCTTAATTTTATGCTTTCGGGTGCTACGTCTTGGTGCAGGCCCTCACTGGGAGTGACATCTGAGACAGCCTGCTGACTCTGCTGTCCTGTTTGCCTCGATGACCTTTGTAGTCATCCCCTGACCAGGGGAGCCTGTGCTGGCCCTACCTGAGAGGGCGCAGCCAGCTCCACAGCTGGCATCTACCCAATCATCACAGCTTCACCAGATGCCATGGTCATTGGCAGAGGGGTGGAGGAGCTGATGCCCTCACCTGGAGCGCCCTGAGAGGAGCCCACAGAGATGATAGGCAGCTGCTTCGCCGACATGAGGTCGCTTCTGACCTCCCTGCTCACCTGGATGGATGGGCATCGAGCTGGGAAACTTGGTGCCCAGGCCATCTCCCACACTGGCACTGACCAGCCGAGGTCAATGCAGATGTGAGGGCTTGCTGGTCCCAGTGCATCCCCAGGAGGCCCTGATTGGTCTTCTGGAGGAGCCTCTCCACGAGAGTCGCCACTCTCTCCATGGACGAAGCATGGCGCTCGGCCATGAGCCTCATTGCATCAGGGATGGTCCTCGTGGACTCCTCCAGCATGGAGACCAAGCCAAGCATAGTCTCATGTATCTCCACCAGAACCCTCCGCACTCACATGGAAATTATGGGCCTTTAAAAAGTAGATGGAGGTAATATTTCACAGGGGAATAAGGAATTGGCAAATTTGTTGAACTTTGGGTCAGTCCTCACAGCAGAAGAAGATACTGTACCTGACATTTCTGGGACACTAAAAATGGATCAAGAACTGCAACTCACTAAAGTTGACATGAGCAGGAAACAGTATTAGAAGAAAATAATGGCACTAAAGTCTGATAAATCCACTGGAAATGATGGTTCCAACTTCAGGGTTTTATCTAAGCACTACTTTCAAATTTGCTTTATCATCTCCTCTACTCTTCAACATTGATAGCGTTCTGTAGCATGTACCTTCAATTTTCCATTTCAAATAAATTTGGATACACACTGAATGGAATGTATTAGAAGCTGTAAACTTTCTCCATATGACAGGCCTCCACTTAAAGTTAGCATCACATTCGGCAAAATTGTCACTATACAACAAAGTGGTCCACATTATGATTTTAAAATATTTAACTATTTTTTTAACCAAAGAGTGTGATAAGGGGTTTTGGTTTCACTGACACTGTTTTAAGCATTTTCACTTGAAGACAGTGATTTATTATGGTTCCATGGTACCACTAACATTCCAGTACCTCATCCAAGTTCACATCTTCATGTTCAAATGTGAATAATGAGTACCTGTAAGCTTTTCAACTGGCAAATTCTTGATCTCAGTGCCACTCAATATCCAGTCACGGACATCTTCCAGCAACCAGGCGTGAGCGTGACCTATAAGTTTTCCCTTAGACATGAAACACTGAAACCAGTCCTGTACCTTTAGAAGTTAGAGAGCTCAGCACACATTGGATAGAGATCCTTAAACATTTTTGTTTTACGTGAATTAGGACCATTTTCTCCACTAAGCTAACAAGAGTGTTCATTTTAACAGTTTTGGATTAAATATGTATCCATTAATTAAATGCATCTGACTTTTGTTTGACATTCTATCATGTTCTGTCAGATTCAGGAGGAGTGATGTGACCTGAAAATATTTGACAATACAGATCAGCAGTAACATTTTCTAGTGCTCATTTGTAGTACTAATCATGGTGCTGATGTAGGGCCTCAGTTTTCTAGAAGCAAATGAAATAGAATGGCATTGTTCCCGCAATAAATTGATTTTCTTCATCTTAAAATTCAGATGCTTATTTAGATGTTAAGTCTGGATTTTTGGCTGCTTCGTTGCAATTTGCTTATGTTCAAATCTGATTAATAGAAACTCAAGGCGTTTTCAAAAAGTCTTGGTCACAAAATTGTGCTCCATAGCACCGCTGGGGTCGGCACTACAGGAGCCCCGAGTCCCAAAACTGGCAGCCAACCCAATTCTGTCACGGTCTGCATGCCACGCCATGGTTGGAAGGATGATAGCATGAATGTGCTATGCGGGCACTGGAAACATGCAGAGTGGGAAGATCATAGTGTCACTCAGCGTCTAACGTTGAGTTAGCCCCAGACATGCTGTTTTGGAGCTCACAGATCATGTAAATGCCTTCTCTTAAACAGCTGAACAATTCTCAGCTGAACTGGTGGTCAGCTGCACAAGGCTCCCAGTCTAGTGCTGTTTGACGACGTCAGCACAGGACATTCAGATATGGTGCCTTTGACCTTCATTGCCACCGCAGAATTAGTAGAAGTACTGTGTACTGTGTTGTTGGGGGATTTCAAAGTGTTGGAGGCAGAAAAGGTTGAACTAGACTTTTCCAAGGAGTTGAGTGAAGTTTGAAGTTTGAAGGCCTATCAGCAGAAAGCCTGCTCTCACTCATGGGGGCTAGGCTACAGTCCATTTTGGGCTGCAACTCTACAGGGAGATGGGGCACAGACCAGAAGGGGGAGGAGGAAGTCTCTCAATAGAAGGCTGCACTCTGGCAGAGTATTCAGAGAGTACTTCTACTTCTGCCTCAATCGTGAGCAGTGGCTGAGGCAGCTACAATTAACAAAGGAGATGTGCAATCATTCATCAAGCATTATGTCAGTGAACGCACACCACCCTGGAAGCAGTCATCATGCTTTCATTCAGTGCCATTTAACCATTTCCACCACAGTTGAGCCATCATCATGAAGCAAAGGCTGGCTACTTGTTGGCAAGGGTAACTCGCCCTACCCATGGGCAGCGCATATATAATGAGAATCATGATGCCAGCAAGAATATGATGGAATACATCAATGCTTCCAAGTTTTGTGTCATCTACAAATTCAGAAATTGTGCCCTGTACACCAAGGTCTAGGTTATTAATATATATCAGGAAGAGCAGGGTTCCTAACACCAATCCATGGGTAACCTCACTAAATCTTCCTCTGGTCTGAAAACAAGTATTCACCATATGCTCTCTGTTCCCTGTCAGTCAGCCGATTTAGTATCCATGTTGCTACTGTACCTTTTATCCCATGAGCTCTAACATTTCTCACCTGTCTGTTGTGCGGCACTTTGTCAAATGCCGTTTGGAAGTCCAGGTTACACATTGGGCAGGATTTTCCCATTGGCATGCATGGGCGGGCCCCGCATGGCGACACGTATAATGATGCGTGGTGACATTGGGCGAGCGTCCCATTGTCACAGCGCGTCATCACAATATTTCAGTGGGTGCACGCGCCATGATCTCCATTGCGTGCCCGCCATTAATTAACAGGCCATTTAAGGCCCTTGAGTCACCAGTTGATGGCGATTTTTCAGGGACTGTGTGATCTTCAGGTCGTCACATGGACGCAATGGGTAGGACACATTTGTATAAGCCTCATCCACGGATGGGATAAGAGGGGTCAGTGGGGTCGCGAATGTGTTCAGTCAGATATTTAATTTGGAAAGTTACTGATACTTGCCTGTCTGAGCAGAAATCCTTCAAAACTCATACCAGCTGCTTGGACAGGACTCACAACCTTCAGGTCAGCACTCTACAGTGAAGATCATTTTTTAGGGCCTGCAGATTTCAGGAAACCTTGCCTTTGCCTGGGAATGGGAATTGTGCCCTCCACTGGAGGCACCTCCACTGAAGAGGATGTGAGGGCCAGAATGGGGAGGAGGTCAGGAGTGCACAAGGGGGCTAGCTTTGGGAGGAGAGGTGCAGGCTCAACAGGAAGTCCATGGCTGAAGGGACCACAGAAGACACTACTATGCTACTGTCAGGATTTTCATGCGGCGAAGCAGTTACCTCAATATATCTGAGGTGCAGTGCCAAAGGAGGCTCCGTCTTCGAGGGAGACTGTCAACTTTGTCAGATGTTAGGGCCTAAGATCTCCACTAACTATGTGGATGGACAACTCATGCCAGTGGCTCTAAAGGTCACAGCTGCCCTCAATTTCCATGCCTCTGGCTCTTTCCAGGGCTCTTTGTGGTGTCTCCCAATCAGCTGTCCACACTTCTGTCAAGCAGGTCACAAACACTCTGTTCAGGCATGCATTGACTTTCATCCACTACCGCTGGGACGAGGCCAGCCAGACAGTGCGAGCCAGAGGCTTTGCAGCAATTTCTGGCTTCCCCCACATCGACCGCACAAATATGGCCATCATGGCACCAGCAGATGAGCCTGGTGCCTTCGTCAACCGGAAGGGCTTCCACTCCATGAACGAGCAGATAGTGTGTGACCACAGGATGCACATTCTACAAGTCTGTGCCAGGTACCCAGGCAGCTCCCACAACGTCTACATCCTCAGACTCTCCCAAGTGCCGGGGCTCTTCAGTGCTCCAGCCTGGCTGGATGGATGACTGCTGGGTGACAAGGGCTATTCCCTCAGAGGTGGCTCATGACACCTCTCCACCATCCAAGCACAGAAGCTGAGCATCGCTACAATAGGAGCCACGCCTCCACAAGAGTGGTGGAGAGAGAAATTGGTCTTCTCAAGATGCGCTTCCGATATCTGAACTGTTCAGGGGTCACACTCCAGTACCGCGCAAATCATGTGTCACTGACAGTGGTTACATGCTGTGCTCTCCACAATTTTGCGCTGGAAAGGAGGGACGCTGTGGATGATGAAGACGTTGACACAGTGTCTGCGGCTGCACACGATGAGTCCAGCAGTGAGTCCGAAGATGACCACCCACAGAGGAATGCTGAGGGAGTAGATACTGACCCAGGCGTACTCCATGGAGGCAGGGACACACGGGAGGCTTTAATCCAAAGCACACCACAGATGGACCTCCAACACAAGCCTGTGCTGCAGGCTCCATACTCAACACCGGAGTGCTAAATCTGCCTGGATAGGAACATTAGCTAAGGGCCTTGTCATTAAAGTGGCTCTAAAGGTTACTAATCACTCATAACATCATGGGTAACCATCCACCTGCAGGGGAAAAGAGTCACCCTCAGCCATGGTCACATGTCTAAATTTAATGATATAACAAAATGAACTTAAGGAAATAAAATGACAAAGGTGTTAAACAGCACACCAACTAATCATGACCTCATTGTGGGGCAACACAAAAGCACCAGTGATAAACCCGTCATGTGCCTAAGGGGCCTTAATTTTATGCTTTCGGATGCTACATCTTGGTGCTGCCCCATCACTGGGAGTGGCATCTGAGACAGCCTGCTGACTCTGCTGTCCTGTTGGCCTCGATGACCTTTGCGATCGTCCTCTGGCCAGTGAGCCTGTGCTGGCCCTGCCTGGGAGGGAGCAGCCAACTCCACAGCTGGCATCTCCCCAATCATCACAGCTTCATCGGATGCCACGGTCACTGGCAGAAGGGTGGAGGAGCTGATGCCCTCACCTGGAGCTCCCTGAGAGGAGCCCGCAGAGATGACAGGCAGCTGCTTCGCCGACATGAGGTCGCTTCTGACCTCCCTGCTCATCACGGAGGGATGGGCATCGAGCTGGGAAACTTGGTGCCCAGACCATCTCCCACACTGGCACTGACCAGCCGAGGTCAATGCAGATGTGAGGGCTTGCTGGTCCCAGCGCATCCCCAGGAGGCCCTGATTGGTCTTCTGGAGGAGCCTCTCCACGAGAGTTGCCACTCTCTCCATGGATGAAGCATGGCGCTTGGCCATGAGCCTCATTGCATCAGGGATGGTCCTCGTGGACTCCTCCAGCATGGAGACCAAGCCAAGCATAGTCTCATGTATCTCCACCAGATCCTCCCACAGTCACATGGAAATTATGGGCCCTTAAAAAGTAGATGGAGGTAATATTTCACAGGGGAATAAGGAATTGCCACATTGGTTGAACTTTGGGTCAGTCCTCAAAGCAGAAGAAGATACTGTACCTGACATTTCTGGGACACTAAAAATGGATCAAGAAATGTAAGTCACTAAAATTGACATGAGCAGGAAACAGTATTAGAAGAAAATAATGGCACTAAAGTCTGATAAATCCACCGGAAATGATGGTTCCAACTTCAGGGTTTTATCTAAGCACTACTTTCAAATTTGCTTTATCATCTCCTCTACTCTTCAACATTGATAGCATTCTGTAGCATGTACCTTCAATTTTCCATTTCAAATAAATTTGGATACACACTGAATGGCATGTATTAGAAGCTGTAAACTTTCTCCATATGACAGGCCACCAATTAAAGTTAGCATCACATTCGGCAAAATTGTCACTATACAACAAAGTGGTCAACATTATGATTTTAAAATGTTTAACTATTTTTTTTAACCAAAAATTGTGATAAGGGGTTTTGGTTTCACTGACACTGTTTTAAGCATTTTCACTTGAAGACAGTGATTTATTATGGTTCCATGGTACCACTAACATTCCAGTACCTCATCCAAGTTCACATCTTCATGTTCAAATGTGAATAATGAGTATCTGTAAGCTTTTCAACTGACAAATACTTGATCTCAGTGTCACTCAATATCCAGTCACAGACATCTTCCAGCAACCAGGAGTGAGCATGACCTATAGATTTTCCCTTAGACATGAAACACTGAAACCAGTCCTGCACCTTTAGAAGTTAGAGAGCTCAGCACACATTGGAGAAAGATCCTTAAAGGTTTTTGGTTTATGTGAATTAGGACCAATTTATCTACTAAGCTATCAAGAGTGTTCACTTTAACAGTTTTGGATTTAATATGTATCCTTTAATTAAATGCATCTGACTTTTGTTTGACATTCTATCATGTTCTATCAGATTCAGGAGGAGTGAGGTGACCTGAAAATATTTGACAATACAGATCAGCAGTAACATTTTCTAGTGCTCATTTGTAGTACTAACCATGGTGCTGATGTAGGGCCTCAGTTTTCTAGAAGCAAATGAAATAGAATTGCACTGTTCCCGCAATAAATTGATTTTCTTCATCTTAAAATTCAGATGCTTATTTAGATGTTAAGTCTGGATTTTTGGCTGCTTCGTTGCAATGTGCTTATGTTCAAATCTGATTAATAGAAACTCAAGGCGTTTTCAAAAAGTCTTGGTCACAAAATTGTGCTCCATAGCACCGCTGGGGTCGGCACTACAGGAGCCCCGAGTCCCAAAACTGGCAGCCAACCCAATTCTGTCACGGTCTGCATGCCACGCCATGGTTGGAAGGATGATAGCATGAATGTGCTATGCGGGCACTGGAAACATGCAGAGTGGGAAGATCATGGTGTCACTCAGCGTCTAACGTTGAGTTAGCCCCAGACATGCTGTTTTGGAGCTCACAGATCATGTAAATGCCTTCTCTTAAACAGCTGAACAATTCTCAGCTGAACTGGTGGTCAGCTGCACAAGGCTCCCAGTCTAGTGCTGTTTGACGACGTCAGCACAGGACTTACAGATATGGTGCCTTTGACCTTCATTGCCACCGCAGAATTAGTAGAAGTACTGTGTACTGTGTTGTTGGGGGATTTCAAAGTGTTGGAGGCAGAAAAGGTTGAACTAGACTTTTCCAAGGAGTTGAGTGAAGTTTGAAGTTTGAAGGCCTATCAGCAGAAAGCCTGCTCTCACTCATGGGGGCTAGGCTACAGTCCATTTTGGGCTGCAACTCTACAGGGAGATGGGGCACAGACCAGAAGGGGGAGGAGGAAGTCTCTCAATAGAAGGCTGCACTCTGGCAGAGTATTCAGAGAGTACTTCTACTTCTGCCTCAATCGTGAGCAGTGGCTGAGGCAGCTACAATTAACAAAGGAGATGTGCAATCATTCATCAAGCATTATGTCAGTGAACGCACACCACCCTGGAAGCAGTCATCATGCTTTCATTCAGTGCCATTTAACCATTTCCACCACAGTTGAGCCATCATCATGAAGCAAAGGCTGGCTACTTGTTGGCAAGGGTAACTCGCCCTACCCATGGGCAGCGCATATATAATGAGAATCATGATGCCAGCAAGAATATGATGGAATACATCAATGCTTCCAAGTTTTGTGTCATCTACAAATTCAGAAATTGTGCCCTGTACACCAAGGTCTAGGTTATTAATATATATCAGGAAGAGCAGGGTTCCTAACACCAATCCATGGGTAACCTCACTAAATCTTCCTCTGGTCTGAAAACAAGTATTCACCATATGCTCTCTGTTCCCTGTCAGTCAGCCGATTTAGTATCCATGTTGCTACTGTACCTTTTATCCCATGAGCTCTAACATTTCTCACCTGTCTGTTGTGCGGCACTTTGTCAAATGCCGTTTGGAAGTCCAGGTTACACATTGGGCAGGATTTTCCCATTGGCATGCATGGGCGGGCCCCGCATGGCGACACGTATAATGATGCGTGGTGACATTGGGCGAGCGTCCCATTGTCACAGCGCGTCATCACAATATTTCAGTGGGTGCACGCGCCATGATCTCCATTGCGTGCCCGCCATTAATTAACAGGCCATTTAAGGCCCTTGAGTCACCAGTTGATGGCGATTTTTCAGGGACTGTGTGATCTTCAGGTCGTCACATGGACGCAATGGGTAGGACACATTTGTATAAGCCTCATCCACGGATGGGATAAGAGGGGTCAGTGGGGTCGCGAATGTGTTCAGTCAGATATTTAATTTGGAAAGTTACTGATACTTGCCTGTCTGAGCAGAAATCCTTCAAAACTCATACCAGCTGCTTGGACAGGACTCACAACCTTCAGGTCAGCACTCTACAGTGAAGATCATTTTTTAGGGCCTGCAGATTTCAGGAAACCTTGCCTTTGCCTGGGAATGGGAATTGTGCCCTCCACTGGAGGCACCTCCACTGAAGAGGATGTGAGGGCCAGAATGGGGAGGAGGTCAGGAGTGCACAAGGGGGCTAGCTTTGGGAGGAGAGGTGCAGGCTCAACAGGAAGTCCATGGCTGAAGGGACCACAGAAGACACTACTATGCTACTGTCAGGATTTTCATGCGGCGAAGCAGTTACCTCAATATATCTGAGGTGCAGTGCCAAAGGAGGCTCCGTCTTCGAGGGAGACTGTCAACTTTGTCAGATGTTAGGGCCTAAGATCTCCACTAACTATGTGGATGGACAACTCATGCCAGTGGCTCTAAAGGTCACAGCTGCCCTCAATTTCCATGCCTCTGGCTCTTTCCAGGGCTCTTTGTGGTGTCTCCCAATCAGCTGTCCACACTTCTGTCAAGCAGGTCACAAACACTCTGTTCAGGCATGCATTGACTTTCATCCACTACCGCTGGGACGAGGCCAGCCAGACAGTGCGAGCCAGAGGCTTTGCAGCAATTTCTGGCTTCCCCCACATCGACCGCACAAATATGGCCATCATGGCACCAGCAGATGAGCCTGGTGCCTTCGTCAACCGGAAGGGCTTCCACTCCATGAACGAGCAGATAGTGTGTGACCACAGGATGCACATTCTACAAGTCTGTGCCAGGTACCCAGGCAGCTCCCACAACGTCTACATCCTCAGACTCTCCCAAGTGCCGGGGCTCTTCAGTGCTCCAGCCTGGCTGGATGGATGACTGCTGGGTGACAAGGGCTATTCCCTCAGAGGTGGCTCATGACACCTCTCCACCATCCAAGCACAGAAGCTGAGCATCGCTACAATAGGAGCCACGCCTCCACAAGAGTGGTGGAGAGAGAAATTGGTCTTCTCAAGATGCGCTTCCGATATCTGAACTGTTCAGGGGTCACACTCCAGTACCGCGCAAATCATGTGTCACTGACAGTGGTTACATGCTGTGCTCTCCACAATTTTGCGCTGGAAAGGAGGGACGCTGTGGATGATGAAGACGTTGACACAGTGTCTGCGGCTGCACACGATGAGTCCAGCAGTGAGTCCGAAGATGACCACCCACAGAGGAATGCTGAGGGAGTAGATACTGACCCAGGCGTACTCCATGGAGGCAGGGACACACGGGAGGCTTTAATCCAAAGCACACCACAGATGGACCTCCAACACAAGCCTGTGCTGCAGGCTCCATACTCAACACCGGAGTGCTAAATCTGCCTGGATAGGAACATTAGCTAAGGGCCTTGTCATTAAAGTGGCTCTAAAGGTTACTAATCACTCATAACATCATGGGTAACCATCCACCTGCAGGGGAAAAGAGTCACCCTCAGCCATGGTCACATGTCTAAATTTAATGATATAACAAAATGAACTTAAGGAAATAAAATGACAAAGGTGTTAAACAGCACACCAACTAATCATGACCTCATTGTGGGGCAACACAAAAGCACCAGTGATAAACCCGTCATGTGCCTAAGGGGCCTTAATTTTATGCTTTCGGATGCTACATCTTGGTGCTGCCCCATCACTGGGAGTGGCATCTGAGACAGCCTGCTGACTCTGCTGTCCTGTTGGCCTCGATGACCTTTGCGATCGTCCTCTGGCCAGTGAGCCTGTGCTGGCCCTGCCTGGGAGGGAGCAGCCAACTCCACAGCTGGCATCTCCCCAATCATCACAGCTTCATCGGATGCCACGGTCACTGGCAGAAGGGTGGAGGAGCTGATGCCCTCACCTGGAGCTCCCTGAGAGGAGCCCGCAGAGATGACAGGCAGCTGCTTCGCCGACATGAGGTCGCTTCTGACCTCCCTGCTCATCACGGAGGGATGGGCATCGAGCTGGGAAACTTGGTGCCCAGACCATCTCCCACACTGGCACTGACCAGCCGAGGTCAATGCAGATGTGAGGGCTTGCTGGTCCCAGCGCATCCCCAGGAGGCCCTGATTGGTCTTCTGGAGGAGCCTCTCCACGAGAGTTGCCACTCTCTCCATGGATGAAGCATGGCGCTTGGCCATGAGCCTCATTGCATCAGGGATGGTCCTCGTGGACTCCTCCAGCATGGAGACCAAGCCAAGCATAGTCTCATGTATCTCCACCAGATCCTCCCACAGTCACATGGAAATTATGGGCCCTTAAAAAGTAGATGGAGGTAATATTTCACAGGGGAATAAGGAATTGCCACATTGGTTGAACTTTGGGTCAGTCCTCAAAGCAGAAGAAGATACTGTACCTGACATTTCTGGGACACTAAAAATGGATCAAGAAATGTAAGTCACTAAAATTGACATGAGCAGGAAACAGTATTAGAAGAAAATAATGGCACTAAAGTCTGATAAATCCACCGGAAATGATGGTTCCAACTTCAGGGTTTTATCTAAGCACTACTTTCAAATTTGCTTTATCATCTCCTCTACTCTTCAACATTGATAGCATTCTGTAGCATGTACCTTCAATTTTCCATTTCAAATAAATTTGGATACACACTGAATGGCATGTATTAGAAGCTGTAAACTTTCTCCATATGACAGGCCACCAATTAAAGTTAGCATCACATTCGGCAAAATTGTCACTATACAACAAAGTGGTCAACATTATGATTTTAAAATGTTTAACTATTTTTTTTAACCAAAAATTGTGATAAGGGGTTTTGGTTTCACTGACACTGTTTTAAGCATTTTCACTTGAAGACAGTGATTTATTATGGTTCCATGGTACCACTAACATTCCAGTACCTCATCCAAGTTCACATCTTCATGTTCAAATGTGAATAATGAGTATCTGTAAGCTTTTCAACTGACAAATACTTGATCTCAGTGTCACTCAATATCCAGTCACAGACATCTTCCAGCAACCAGGAGTGAGCATGACCTATAGATTTTCCCTTAGACATGAAACACTGAAACCAGTCCTGCACCTTTAGAAGTTAGAGAGCTCAGCACACATTGGAGAAAGATCCTTAAAGGTTTTTGGTTTATGTGAATTAGGACCAATTTATCTACTAAGCTATCAAGAGTGTTCACTTTAACAGTTTTGGATTTAATATGTATCCTTTAATTAAATGCATCTGACTTTTGTTTGACATTCTATCATGTTCTATCAGATTCAGGAGGAGTGAGGTGACCTGAAAATATTTGACAATACAGATCAGCAGTAACATTTTCTAGTGCTCATTTGTAGTACTAACCATGGTGCTGATGTAGGGCCTCAGTTTTCTAGAAGCAAATGAAATAGAATTGCACTGTTCCCGCAATAAATTGATTTTCTTCATCTTAAAATTCAGATGCTTATTTAGATGTTAAGTCTGGATTTTTGGCTGCTTCGTTGCAATGTGCTTATGTTCAAATCTGATTAATAGAAACTCAAGGCGTTTTCAAAAAGTCTTGGTCACAAAATTGTGCTCCATAGCACCGCTGGGGTCGGCACTACAGGAGCCCCGAGTCCCAAAACTGGCAGCCAACCCAATTCTGTCACGGTCTGCATGCCACGCCAAGGTTGGAAGGATGATAGCATGAATGTGCTATGCGGGCACTGGAAACATGCAGAGTGGGAAGATCATAGTGTCACTCAGCGTCTAACGTTGAGTTAGCCCCAGACATGCTGTTTTGGAGCTCACAGATCATGTAAATGCCTTCTCTTAAACAGCTGAACAATTCTCAGCTGAACTGGTGGTCAGCTGCACAAGGCTCCCAGTCTAGTGCTGTTTGACGACGTCAGCACAGGACTTACAGATATGGTGCCTTTGACTTTCATTGCCACCGCAGAATTAGTAGAAGTACTGTGTACTGTGTTGCTGGAGGAATTCAAAGTGTTGGAGTCAGAAAAGGGTGGAACTAGACTTTTCCAAGGAGTTGAGTGAAGTTTGAAGTTTGAAGGCCTATCAGCAGAAAGCCTGCTCTCACTCATGGGGGCTAGGCTACAGTCCATTTTGGGCTGCAACTCTACAGGGAGATGGGGCACAGACCAGAAGGAGGAGGAGAAAGTCTCTCAATAGAAGGCTGCACTCTGGCAGAGTATTCAGAGAGTACTTCTACTTCTGCCTCAATCGTGAGCAGTGTCTGAGGCAGCTACAATTAACAAAGGAGATGTGCAATCATTCATCAAGCATTATGTCAGTAAACTGCTTCCACACTACCCTGGAAGCAGTCACCATGCTTTCATTCAGTGCCATTTAACCATTTCCACCATATTTGAGCCATCATGATGAAGCAAAGGCTGGCTACTTGTGGGCAAGAGTTACTCGCCCTACCCGTGGGCAGCGGGTATATAATGAGAATCATGATACCAGCAAGAATATGATGGAATACACCAATGCTTCCAAGTTTTGTGTCATCTACAAATTTAAAAATTGTGCCCTGTACACCAAGGTCTAGGTTATTAATATATATCAGGAAGAGCAGGGTTCCTAACACCAATCCATGGGTAACCTCACTAAATCTTCCTCTGGTCTGAAAACAAGTATTCACCATGTGCTCTCTGTTCCTTGTCAGTCAGCTGATTTAGTATCCATGTTGCTACTGTACCTTTTATTCCATGAGCTCTAACATTTCTCACCTGTCTGTTGTGCGGCACTTTGTCAAATGCCGTTTGGAATTCCAGGTTACACATTGGGCAGGATTTTCCCATTGGCATGCATGGGTGGGCCCCGCATGGCGACGCGTATAATGATGCGTGGTGACATTGGGCGAGCGTCCCGATGTCACAGCGCGCCATCACGATATTTCGGTGGGCGTACACGCCTTGATCTCCATTGCGTGCCCGCCATTAATTAACAGGCCACTTAAGGCCCTTGAGGCACCAGTTGATGGTGATTTTTCGAGGACTGTGCGATCTTCAGGTCGTCGCATAGACACAATGGGTAGGACACATTTGTATAAGTCTCATTACGGGTGGGATAAGAGGGGTCAGTGAGGTCGCGAATGTGTTCAGATATTTAATTTGGAAAGTTACTGATACTTGCCTGTGTGAGCAGAAATCCTTCAAAACTCATACCAGCTGCTTGGACAGGACTCACAACGTTCAGGTCAGCACTCTACAGTGAAGATCATTTTTTAGGGCCTGCACATTTCAGGAAACGTTGCCTTTGCCTGGGAATGGGAGTTGTGCCCTCCACTGGAGGCACCTCCTCTGAGGAGGAAGTGAGGACCAGAATGGGGAGGAGGGCAGGTGTGCACAGTCAGCCTCCAGGGGTGCCAACTTTGGGACGAGAGGTGCAGGCACGAGGGGCGCATGGCCAATAGGAAGTCTAATGCTGAAGGGACCACAGAAGACACTAATATCCTACTGTCAGGATATACAAGCGGCGAAGCAGCAACCTCAATATATCAGAGGTGCAGTGCCAAATGAGGCTCCGTCTTCGAGGGAGACTGTCAACTTTGTCAGATGTTAGGGCCTAAGATTTCCGCTAACTATGTGGATGGACATCTCATGCCAGTGGCTCTAAAGGTCACAGCTGCCCTCAATTTCCATGCCTCTGGCTCTTTCCAGGGCTTTTTGTGGTTTCTCCCAATTAGCTGTCCACACTTGTGTCAAGCAGGTCACAAACGGTCTGTTTAGGCGTGCATTGACTTTCATCCACTACCGCTGGGATGAGGCCAGCCAGACAGAGCGAGCCAGAGGCTTTGCAGCAATTTCTGGCTTCCTCCACATCGACCGCACAAATGTGGCCATCATGGCACCAGCAGGTGAGCCCGGTGCCTTCGTCAACCGGAAGGGCTTCCACTCCATGAACATGCAGATAGTGTGTGACCACAGGATGCACATTCTGTAAGTCTGTGCAAGGTACCCAGGCAGCTCCCACGATGCCTACATCCTCAGACACTCCCAGGTGCCGGGGCTCTTCAGTGCTCCAGCCTGGCTGGATGGATGACTGCTGGGTGACAAGGGCTATCCCCTCAGAGGTGGCTCATGACACCTCTCCACCATCCAAACACAGAAGCTGAGCATCGCTACAATAGGAGCCACGCCTCCACAAGAGTGGTGGAGAGAGCCATTGGTCTTCTCAAGTTGCGCTTCCGATATCTGGACTGTTCAGGGGTCACACTCCAGTACCCCTCAGATCATGTGTCACTGACCGTGGTTACATGCTGCGCTCTCCACAATTTTGCGCTGGAAAGGAGTGACGCTGTGGATGATGAAGATGTTGACATAGTGTCCGCGGCTGCACACGATGAGTCCGGCAGTGAGTCCAAGGATGAACACCCACAGAGGAATGCTGAATGGGTAGACACTGACCCGGGCATACTTCAGGGAGGCAGGGACACTCGGGAGGCTTTAATCCAAAGCACACCACAGATGGACCTCCAACACAAGCCTGTGCTGCAGGCTCCAAGCTCAATACCGGAGTGCTAAATCTGACTGGATAGGAACATTAACTAAGGGCATTGTCAATAAATCTCAATGTGACACAAATCACTCATAACATCATGGTTAACCATCCACCTGCAGGGGAAAAGAGTCACCCTCAGCCATGGTCACATGTCTAAATTTAATGATATAACAAAATGAACTTAAGGAAACAAAATGACAAAGGTGTTAAACAGCCCACCAACTAATCATGACCTCATTGTGGGGCAACACAAAAGCACCAGTGATAAACCCATCATGTGCCTAAGGGCCTTAAATTTATGCTTTCGGGTGCTACATCTTGTTGGTGACCCCTCACTGGGAGTGGCATCTGAGACAGCCTGCTGACTCTGCTGTCCTGTTGGCCTCGATGACCTTTGCGGCCGTCCTCTGGCCAGTGGAGCCTGTGCTGGCCCTGCCTGGGAGGGAGCAGCTGGCTTCACAGCTGGCATCTCCCCAGTCATCTCAGCTTCATTGGATGCCACGGTCACTGGCAGAGCACCGGAGGAGCTGCTGCCTTCATGTGGAGTGCCCTGAGAGGAGCCCGCAGAGATGACAGGCAGCTGCTTCGCCGACATAAGGTCGCTTCTGACCTCCCTGCTCGCCATGGATGGATGGGCATCGAGCTGGGAACCTTGGTGCCCAGACCATCTCCCACACTGGCACTGACCAGCCGAGGTCAATGCAGATGTGAAGGCTTGCTGGTCCGAGCGCATCCCCTGGAGGCCCTGATTGGTCTCCTGGAGGAGCCTCTCTCTCCATGGGTGAAGCATGGTGCTTGGCCATGAGGCTCACTGCATCAGGGATGGTCCTCGTGGAATCCTCCAGCAAGGTGACCAAGCCAAGCATAGCCTCATGTATCTTCACCAGATCCTCCCGCACATCCTGTTGGACTTCCAGCGTTTGCTGCCTCAGGATTCGACTCCAGATGCACATCGTCAGGCACCTACTGAGCAGGTGCCTGGTCCCCTGCAGTCCTCCGATTGCTGGCACCATGGGCACTCTTTGTCTCTTCCAGCTCCTCCAGCGACTGTGCAGTGCCCTCACCGCTGTACTCAGGGACACTAGCTGATCATCTAATTCCCACTTAGATGCTAATATGTGCACTTGGTGCCTGCCTGGCAGAGATGGTGTGATGCTGGTGAGTCCGAGACTTCAGGGCCCTCAGGTGTGAGAGGGGGCCTCTGCTGCTCCTCCTCCCAGCCCTGCTCCACTGATGCTGAAAGGAAGAACAAGGACATTGGATCAGTTAACGTAGAGACAATGTCAATGTGTATCCCTGTCCCCTGGATCATTATGCGCTCATCCTTCCATAAGCAATGGTCAAGCCATGTTGCAAACTTCAATCATTCAGCACTGCCATAGCTGCTGGGAGAACAATGGTGACCTCAGTGCTGGGCAAACATACCTGCCCGTGGCACCCCAGCCTCACTGACACCAGTGGACCTGGGCACATGGCACCTCTCCAGATCGAGGGGCTCCTGCTTGAAGCAGCTGAGAATCACCAACTGTGCCGTCCCTCTGCCAGTCCTCAGCTGCTCAGCGGCATTATGTGCATTCTTCTCCTGAAAAGGAGAGAAGATCATTGATTAGTGCTACTTGTACCTGGAACCTCTTCGCAGCAGTCCCACCCCAACCAGAGTGGAACATTGCAGGGCTCCAGTGCTTCCTCACCCAGCCACACACTCACACAGAGATGGTAGACCTGTCCCCCACCCTTGGCCAAATGCTTCCTACATCACATTTGGCACCACACCGTCTAACCTTGTAAAGCAAGGAGGCACAAGCACAAGGAACATAAAGGGCAGGGATGGATCAGTGCCCTGTCACCTGGAAGCTCCCCTCCCAGCATGTCATCACCCTGACTTGGACATGTCCTGGAGTTCCAGCACTGCGCCTAGGTGCAGCTCCTCCAGGTTGCCCCCAAAACAGTCATGTGGGTCTTAGTGCACCACAAGCTGCGGTTGTAGAACGCATTTCATCACCAGCCTCTCAGGGGTGACCTCGGCATGGACAATATTTGCTGGCTCACCCAGCGAAGGACACATGCCCGTCAATGCTTCAGTACAGTCACTACACTCAGAGTTGGAGGGGTGGTGGTGGTGGTGGTGGTGGGGGGGGGTGGCGGCTACCTGCTGGGTTAAGTGGCCAATGCCAACATGGTACTCACCCTTCCCGAGTGCAAGGGGTCATTGAAACCCTTGTGGCACTGGATCCAAGTGCGTCACACCACATCACTATCTCTGCTACCTCCTCCTAGGCATGTTTGGTTATGTGGGGGGGCCTCCTCCTCCTGTCCTTGGGAACAAGGGCCTCCCACTGTGCTGCCACTTCCTCAAGGAGGGCAGCAAGGCAATCACAGTGCCCCCTGTTCTACTCTTGTGCATGGCCTGCTCACCAGTAGCGCTGCATTAGCCTCATCAATCCACTCTGCTACCTCATCAAAAAACTCAAGTTTGTTACATGCAATTTGCCCTTAACATATTTCCTTAATTAATCCATATTTGCCCACGTGATTGTTAATTTTAATCACAAATTATTGTTTCCAACAGGTTCACCACCACTGAAGTTAAACTGACTGACCTGTAGTTGCTGAGTTTATCCTTACACCATTTTTTGAACAAGCGTGTAGCATTTGCAATTCTCCAGTCCTCTGCCATCAGCCCTATATATAAGAAGGATGAGAAAATGGTTTCCAGTGCCTCTGCAATTTCCACCCTTACTTTCCTAAGTGTCCTTGGACGCATCTCATTCGATCCTCATGCCTAATCAACTTTAAGTACAGCCAGTCTATCTAATATCTCATTTTCATCATTTCTTAATCCATCACGTATCTCAACTAACTCCTCTTTCACCATTACTGGGGCAACATCTTCTTCCTTGAGACAGATGTAAAGTATTCATTTTGTACCCCAGCCATGCCTTTTGCCTCCATGCATCAATCTCTTCTAGGTCCCTATCAGCCCCACTCCTCCTCTTACTAATCTTTTACTATTTATATGCCTCTGGAAGAATCTTGGATTCCCTTTTATGTTAGTTGTCAGTCTCTTTTCATGTTCTGTCTTTGCTTCTCTTCTTTGTTTTTTTCATTTCCCCTCTGAACCTTCTATATTGGGCCAGATTATCAAATAGAAATGTCCACCTGACATCTGTCATATGCACCCTTTTTCTGTTTTATCTTACTCTCTATCTCCTTTGTCACCCAGGGAACTCTGGATTTGTTTGCCCTACTTTTCCCTGTCATGAGAATGTACATTGACTGTATTTGAACTATCTCCTCTTTAGTAAGGGGCACACGAGGAGACAAGTGACTACACTGGAGTGAGATGGAGACCGAGTGAGTAGTGAATTAGACTCATGTAGGAGTTTGGTGCACGGTGGGAGGAGCTGTGGTATGCATAGGAATTATTCTAAATTGGGAACAGGAGCAGCTCAGCAGAAAGGGACCTGGGTGTAATCCTCACCTTCAGAGCTGAGTTCAAAAAAAAGGGAAAAAAATCGAATAGTGATGTTACAGGAAAACCGAAAGTTCATTGGTTGGCAAGAAACTGCTGTTAGGGAGGTGTCTTTAAATAGCTGCAAATTAGAAAAGCATATTGCTTTTAAAGAAGTAGCTACTTGGAATTGAGTAAGAAACACTAGGAATTATAGGAAGTCAGGGCCAGTAATACAAAGTAATATGAGTAAACCAAAGTAAAATAAAGTTAATGTAAGGGAAGTAAAGTTAAAACATGGCAAGGCAGCTCGGTCATGTGGAATGCATGTCTGGCAATTTGTGGGAAGTCGTGGACACTACTGGTGATCTAGGCGACCACATGTACAGGGAGTGCTGCCAGCTGCAGAAACCTCTGGGTTTCGGAGATTAAGCGGCCGCTGGAGTCACTGTGGCACATTCGCAAAGCTGAGAGCTGTGTGGATAGCACGTTCAGAGATGAGGTCACACTGGAGGTTAGGAAAATGAGACAGAACAAAAATGGGTGACTGCCACGCAGTCCAAGGGAACCAGTCAAGTAGTGCAGAAGTCCCCTGTGATCCACTCACTAATCAGTTTTCCATTTTGGATACTGGTGAGGGCATGGTTCCTCAGAGGAGTGCAGTCAGAGCTAAGTTTGTGGCACCATGAGCAGCTCGGCTGTATAGGAGGGGAGGAAGAAGGAAGAGCAATAGTAATAGGGTATTCATTAATTATTAGGAACAGACAGGCATTTCTGCGGCCATAAATGTGACTCCAGGATGACATGTTGCCTCCCTGATGCCAGGGTCAAGAATGTCACCAAGCAGGACATTCATCTGGGGGAGGGTGAACAGCCAGAGGTCGTGGTCACGTTGGTACCAATGACTTGGGTAGGAAGGGGTATGTGGTCCTGCAGACAGAATTTAGGGAGCTAGGTAGAAAATTGGCAAGCAGGACCTCAAAAGTAGTCATCCCCAGATTGCTCCCAGTGCCGTGGGCCAGTGAGTACAGAAATAGGATGAATGGCTGGCTGGAAAGATGGTACGGGAGGGAGGGTTTTAGATTCCTTGGACTCTGGGTCTGGCTCTGGGGAAGATGGCAGCTGTACAAGTCAGACAGGTTATGCCTAAACAGAGCCCTTGAGGCACATTTTGCCAGTGTTGTTGGGGGGTGTAATGACTTGATGTACTGGACAGGTTTCAACAAGAAACAGAAAAACTTTATTACTGAGAGAAAACAAAAAACAAAAATTGTTGGAAAACTCAGCAGGTCTTACAGCATCTGTGGAGAGAGAGACAGAGTTAATGTTTCGAGTCCGTATGACTCTTCTTCAGAGGATGAAGAGGCATACGGAATCGAAACATTAACTCTGTCTTTCTCTCCACAGATGCTGTCAAACCTGCTGAGTTTTTCCAGCAATTTTTGTTTTTGTTTCAAATTTCCAGCATCCACAGTATTTTGCTTTAATTACTGAGAGTTTTTTAGATGTTACATGCTCGATCAGGACCCTTGACAGGATGCCCCGGCCCCACCCCCGCCACCGAATTACTCACATTTAGGGCTCATTGGTCAGAGCCTTCAAGACCACCACGTGACCCCTGATAGACAGCAGGAGAGGCTATACCTTCACTTACTACAGGGGGACTTAAAACTAACTTGGCAGAGGTGTGGGAACCAGGAGAGAATATTTGAGAGTAATACCAAGATGCACAAGATACTGGGAGAGACAGATAGTAGTAGAATAGAGAATGGTAAGTTAATAGGCTCAGTTGGAGTAAGGGAGAAAGTAAGGAAATCTAAATCAAGGTTATACTGCATGTATGTGAATGCACGGAGTATAGTAAGTAAGATTGATGAGTTACAAGCGCTGATTGCCATGCAGAATCATGATGTTGTGGCAATGATAGAGACCTGACTCAAGGAAGGGTAGGGCTGGGTGTTAAATATTCCTGGGTACAGGGTGTTCAGGAAAGATAGGGCTGGAAGAAAAGAAGGGGTGGCTGTATTAGCTAAGGGGAACATTGCAGTGATGGAGAAAGAGGATGTCTTAGAGAGTTCAAGGACAGGATCAGTTTGGCTAGAACTCTGGAACAAAAACGGTGCAATTACATTGCTCGGTGTAGTCTAGAGATTACCAACTAGTGGGAAGCATGTAGAGGAACAAATCTGCAGGGAAATTACAGAGAGGTGCAAACATTATAGAGCAGTTTTAATGGGGGACTTTAATTACCCAAATATGGACTGGGATAGTGGTAGTGTAAAGGGTAGAGAGGGGAAAGTGTTCCTAGAGTGTGTTCAGGAGAATTTCCTACAGCAGCATGTGTCCAGTCCAACAAGAAAAGCGGCACTGCTAGACCTGGTTCTTGGGAATGAGGTGGGCCAAGTAGATCAAGTGTCAGTGGGGGAACATTTAGGAAACAGTGATCATTGTATCATATGCTTTAGGATGGTGAAAGAAAAGGACAATGGGCAATCCAGGATAAGAATAATTAACTGGGGGAGAGCTGAATTCAATGGGGCAAGAACAGAGCAGGGCCAGACAGACTGGAATCAAAGATTGGCAGGAGAAACAGCTGAACAATGGGTTGCCTTCAAGGAGGAGATGGTTTGGGCACAATCAAGATATATTCCCTCAAAAGGGAAGGGTAGGAAAAACAAATCCAGAACTCCCTGGATGAAAAATGAGATAGAAATCAAGATAAGGAAGAAAAAGTGTGCTTAAGACAGCCGTCAGGTAGAAAATACAATTGAGAACCAAGCTGAATACAGAAGGTTCAGAGGAGAGGTGAAGAAGCAAACAATAGAAGCAAAGAAGGGTTATGAGAAAAGACTGGCAGCCAACATAAAGGGAAATATCAAAGTCTTCTATAGGCGCATAAATAGTAAAAGAGTGGTAAAAGAAGGAGTAAGGCTGATTAGGGACCAGTAAGGGTCCACATGGAGGCAGGGGGCATGGCTGAGGTGTTAGATGAATACTTTGCATCTATCTTTACCAAGGAAGCAGATGTTACTCAGCCATGAGGAGGAAACTCTGTCACTAGAAGGATTCAGAATTGATAAAGAGGAGGTATTGGATAAACAGTTAGTACTTAAAAGTTGACAAGGCACCAGGGCCGGATGAGATGCATCCAAGGATATTGAGGGAAGTGAGAGTGGAAATTGCAGGAGCACTGGCCATAATCTTTCAGTCTTCCCTAGACTCGGGGAGGTGCCAGAGGACTAGAGAATTGCAAACATGAACCCTTGTTCACAAAAGGTTGTAGGATAAGCCTAGCAATTACAGACTAGTCAGTTCACCTTCAGTGGTGGGGAAGCTTCTAGAAACAATTATTCGGGATAGAATTAATAGTCACATAGCAAAATGTGAGTTGATTAGGAAGAGCCAGCATGGATTTCTTAAGGGAAAATTGTGTTTAATTAACTTGCTGGATTTTTTGAAGAGGTAACAGAGAGAGTGGATGAGGGTAATGCTATTGATGTGGTGTACATTGACGTCCAAAAGGCATTCAATACAGTGCCACACAACAGACTTGAGGAAAGTTATAGTTCATGGAATAAAAGGGACAGTAGCAATGTGGATACAAAATTGGCTGAGTAATAGGAAATGGCAAGTAATAGTTAGTGGATATTTTTCAGGTTGGAGGAAGGTTTGTAGTGAAGTTTCTCAAGGGTCGGTATTGGGGCCCTTGTTTTTCCTGATATATATTAATGATCTAGATCTTGGTGTGCAGGGTACAATTTCAAAGTTTGCGAATGATACAAAACTTGGAAGTATTGTAAACTGTGAGGAGGACAGTATAGAACTTCAGAAGGACATAGACAAGTTGATGGGGTGGGCAGATAGGTGACAGATGAAGTTCAATGCGGCGAAGTGTAAAGTGATTCATTTTGGTAGAAAGAACATGGAGAGACAGTATAACATAATTCTAAAGGGTTTGCAGGAACAGAGGGACCTGGGTGTATATGTGCATAAGTCACTAAAGGTGGCAGGACAAGTGAAGAGAGCAGTTAATAAAGCATACAGTATCCTAGGCTTTATTAACAGGGGAATAGAGTACAAGAGCAAGGAGGTTATGCTTAGGATACTAGTTAGACCTCAGTTGGAGTTTTGTGCACAGTTCTGGGTGCCACACTTAAGGGAGGATATAAACGCATTGGAGAGAGTGCAAAAGAAGTTTACAAAAATGGTTCCAGGGATCAGAAACTCAGTTGTGAGATAGATTGGAGAAGTTGGAACTGTTTTTCTTGGAGAGGAGAAGGCTAAGAGGAGATTTGATAGAGGTGTTCAAAATCTTGAGGGGGCTGGACAGAGTAGATACTCTGCTTGTAAAATAATTGAGAACGAGTGGGCACAGGTTTAAAGTGATTTGCAAAAAAAACAAATGTGATGTGAAAAAAAATCCTTTTCACACAGTGAGAGGTTCAGGTCTAGATTGCATGTCCTGAAAGTGTGGTGGAGGCAGGTTCAATCGAGGCATTCAAGAGGGCATTAGATGATTATTTAAATAGAGACAATGTGCAGAGTTACGGGGAAAAGGCAGGAAAATAGCACTGAGTCATAATGTTCATTTGGAGAGCTGGTGCAGACACAAAGGGCCGAATGGTCTTCTCCTGTACTGTAATTATTTGGTGATTCTGTGTTTCTGTAAAGGCAGCCCATTTTCAGTTACAGTTTTGCCTGCTGATATTTGATTCCAATTTACCTGGGCCAGGTCTGTTCCCATCCCATTGAAGTTCGCCCACTCCCAAATTAATTATTCTTGCTCTGGATTATTCCTGGTCAGTTTCTATTACCAACTTAAACCTTATAGCCAGAACTTTTCACTTGTCAGGTGGGTGCGCACCCGGTCTGAACGAGTGGAAAATGACACGCGATGGCATCAGGCGAGTGTCCCAACATCATCGCGCACTCGCATGATATTTCGGTCGGCGGGCGCACATAGAAGTCGCCAGCGCGCCCGCCGACAATTAACAGGCCTATTAAGGCCATTAAAGCACCAATTGAAGTAGATTTATTTGCTGCCCATCCAACCTTACAGTAGGTGGGCAGGCGAAAAGGCCAAGCGGCCTTTGGATTTTTTAGGAAACCTCATCCACGGGAGGGATGAGCTTTCCAACAGCTATTAAAAATTAAATAAAAAGTTAACATTTCATTTATAACATGTCCCCGCTCATGCGAAGGAGTCACATGAGGGGACGTTTTTTTTTAACAAGTCTTTATTTTAAATTATTTAAATCTTCATCTCCCTGAGGCAGCTCTGTGCCTCAGGGAACTTTCTCTGCACGCACCCGTACGCATGTCCGAAGTTTCCCGCTTATCCTCCTCCCTCCACCAAACGCAGGCAGCGCTGAGCCCTGCTGCACACGCTTCACACTGGGCAAGCCTTAACTGATCCACCAGCGAAAACCCACAATCATGGCCCGATTGCGGGCGGCGGCCCACTTCCCGATCGCTCCCACTTTCCCCTGCCGAGTCCGTCCAACAAGAGCAAAATCCTGGCCTATGATAAAATGAGCACTGTGCACTTAACTGTTACCCTGCCTATCCATCCAACTGCTACCGACCATCACAATATTCTCTTGGCCAAAATTGTGAAATTAAAGACACCACAAAAACAATTTCATGACAGCTTTATCTCACAACACTTCCAATAATGTGTACAAAACTGAACTATGTGCCCAAGTGCATTTCCTTAGTGCCTGTCTTGGAGTGCCTTTGCCTGTCCTAGGTCTCCTACACAGTACCACCTCCATTGCTGTAGCATGGCTGGTGGAAGGCTGCTGGCTTTCACTCGGGGCGACTGCAGATGGCTTTGCAGGTTGATCTTGAGCAGCTCTGCACCTCAAAGGCCCAGCTTCAGACTGCACCAGCTGAGCATGGGCAGCAGCAGACTGGGCTGGCTTAATGCATCATCAGGGGCACTGAGAGTGGCAATGGTGGGAGCACAAAAGCTGCCATACCCAGAGAGGAAGACAGGCTTGGGCTCCTCAGTGCCACTCCCACTGCCCTGGGGCGATGCCTCACCAATCTTGGAGCACAGTTTGTTGAACTGCTGTGGGAGCCTGCAAGGCCCATTAAACAGTGCTGTCTACAGCCATAACAGCAGCAGTTTGAGCCTGTATGGCAAGAAGCTGAGATCTCATAACTAAGTCTGAGCTTCCACGACAACCTTGAGATTTTAAGTGGCTTCTGTCAGTGCTGGAAGTTGAGACGCAGCCATCAGATGTTGCATCAAGGCTGGGATTGCAAGCATTGATATGGAGTTGGCCACCAATTCCATGCTGGAAAGGATTTGCTCCAAGCTCTGCTTGAGGCCCGTGTGCCAAGTTGGAGTTAAACTGTAAGATGCTCTTTGACAGTGCCAAAAGGCTTTGAGGCAGCTCTGCCAATGCACCAAGCATCACTGTATGTATGCCAATAGTCTTTTTCTATATTCCATCGAAGTCCTCTGCAGCAGAACTCTTCTGCAACCTCACCCTCTGGGAGCTAAAACACAAGTAATTCTTTTCATCCTGGCTTGGTTGTAGCCCACGCGTGCCCAGTGTCTCACCAAGTGTTGATACTGCCTCCTTACTACACTCTGTGCCAGTATCTGAGCTGATAGCTGCAAATGTCAGATCAAGTGACAGTTGTTACAATTATGAGATTTATAAAGTTGTTATGTTTTGTGGCTGAGTTTTTAATTTAGGGTAAAAATGAAGGGAGGCACATGACCTGTTCTGAAGTCAGCCTTAGAGCAGACCTGGGTGTAGTGGTTGTTAAGGATTATAAAGAGGCTTGGGTTGTTTTGCTGGAAATAAGGTGTTCATACTTGGAAGAATGGCAGCAAAATCTTGTGGGTACAGCAGTTGTACTGCTCATCTCTAATGTCCCAGGAAGGTGTTGGGAATGTCGGGTTATAAAAAGTTATACTTCAAATTGTCCAATTACTTCCAAGATAACGGAGAGTTGAGGTTTCAAGGATAGCTGATCAGCATTTCTACCTGGATACAAAGCCCATGTGATTCATGATTCCATGGAGATGGGCTTTAAAAGGAAAAGGGGGAAGGGTTTCTAAGATACCCCTGAAAACTCATAGACATAGGCAATCCACCAGGATCTGGGAGAGAGAGAGGTCTGCTAAAGGCAAAGAGTCTTTATGGTTCCCTGTGTAGGAATGTGGGTGAGAGGTTGCACTTGAATTGAAAGATCAATTTTGTGAAGATGTGAAACAAGGCTGGAAGATCTGCATAGCTTGTCCTAGTGAGTGAATCTCCAGGAAATACCCTCACTGTGAAAGACAGGTCTGGAGTTGAAAGTTCAGATTGGGAAAGGAAAAGAATGGAAGTAAATCCTTGGGATCGAAGAATTACTTTGGACTGTGTCCAGGCAAATCAAATGACTACTTAAGGGATAGTGTAAAGTATATCTGTGAAGTCTGTTTTACTGGTTGTGTTAAAAGTAAAATAGGAACGTTCTGTTCTGTAGTTTAAAATATAAGTTGCTTACAAAAATAGTGTTTAGTAACTAGTGCTTTTAGTTTGTTTGTTACACTAATGCCTTCAAATGTAAAATCTTTCATGTCATCCTTTCAGCCATCAGCTAGAAGTTCAAATTTCTTCTTCTTAAAATTATCAGTCTCTACAGGCATTGCAATACAATGATTTTTCATCAGACTTGTGCTCTTGCTTGCACCGTTTGTAGTGAGGCTGCACTGACAGACCAGGCAGCAGTTATTGGTGTTAACCATGCCCTTATCCAATAATGCAGCAGGCTCAAGGGGCCAAGTGGCCAACTCATGCTCCTAATTCATATGAAAACATAAATACAGAAGGGGAGCATCAGGATGAGGAGAGCTAGGGACTGGTGGAAAGCTAGAGATACAGGGTCACAACGTCTGCAGCTTCCATTTCATGCCAGATAGCGAGATGAGGGTAAAGGGGGATTTGAAAAGGCACAAAAGACAGGTACATACCATCATCCCAGATGTTCTCAGCAACACTGGTTTCAACGACCTCAGTTTCTGCCTGACCAATAATTTGCAGCGATGTCTACTCCAAGGGCTCAGGCGATGCAAGCATACCTGTCCTCCATCAATTCTCTGCTGCTACCTCTTATTCTGTGCAACTTCACCTTTCAAGAGAGAGGTAGGCATGTTGGTGAGTGTGTTGCAATGTGTTTGGGTGATGTGCCTGTCATACCTGAATGGCTGCAAGTATAAGGAAGTTTTGAGATGTGAATGATGGGCATGCAGCAGTGCTAAATATGGGAGTGTGTATTGAAGCATTTGAATACTAGGCATGAACTCTGATTGCAAGACATTGCTGAGAGATGAGTAATGGAAATGTGCTGCACTGAGCAATCTGTAAGGTTGGCATTACGGTGGATCAGAGCTACATTCACTGACCTTGACCACATGTGTAGAGTCAGTGAGCTTTTTCTGCAGCTACGTCCTTGATGCCACGCTGTTTTAATTGCCCTCTATGGCTAGCTGCTCCCATTCCCTTATGCAGTGTTTATCTGGAGGGCTCCTGCTTCCCTGCAGGAACATGTCATCATTCCTCTTTTACACTTTGTAGGCTTAGATCTCCAGCTCTGCTTCAGAGAACCCGGGGATCCTTTCTCTAGCCTCCTGCTCCATTAGCTTTCTGATTCCTTCTCTGAAACAGAACCATCAGCAGCTGCAGCCAGAATGCATCTCCCGTTTAAAAGATTCAGGCCGTCTTTAAGAAGTGCAGGCTAGCCATACAGTCACCTAAGCCCCCTGTTGGGCCTTCAGCCAGTCAGCAGTGCATCTAGCACTGAGCTGCATCACAATTATGCTGCCCGCAACCCTTGACTAGATGTGGGGCCTTTGAGCATTACAAAATCCACACCCAGGAACCGGCACTATTGAATTTTTAGCCCCCTTATTTTCTTCCATGCATTTCTATGTTCTTTGCTGTGTGTACACACTCTAGACAGACCTGAACTTTACATACAGTTGATAAAATACTGTTTAATTTCATTCATGAGATTATATAAGCATCAAGCTTTTATGTATTTGTGAATTGTAATGTAATAAGCCCAACACAACATTCCCTGAGTGTGTTTGGGGGAAGACAGAATTTCTTGCTGCTTTTCCTTTCACTTATGTTATTGTCTACTTGTTCTGATAGCAACTATTGAAGTTTATTTTCTGTTTATATTATTGCAATCCCAGGGCAAATCACAACATTCAGTCTTGAAGTTATCTTGCCTGTTGGTTCTTGCAGAAGTGATAAGTGCCACATTTAACATAACTTCCCATTATTTTGAAATTGGTTTTGTTTAAGAATGCTGTGAAGTACGTATCTGAATCATTTCTCATTGAGTGTTGATGCTAGATACTGGAAATGAGCTCTGAATGTGCGGCAGGAATTAAACTATTTTGGATTATTTGTAAATGTCCAAGTAGAGCTCACTTCAAGTGAATACAGAAGTGGAAAAATCTAGTGTAGGGACAAAAAAACCCCACAAAACATAACAACATTCTATTGATGAATCTATGATGCCCTTCACTTACTTATGATTATACTGGATAATCTTAAATTGTTTCCATTAAAATTAACTTCAGAATTAACTGTAATTCCTATGCACACTCTCCTTAAAAATTGGACTTAGCGTTATCCATGTTCTAATCTTCCTGGCGTTAACTGGTTTCCAAGACACAATGAAAATGTTCTGACATATACCCTTCTCAAATGATTCCTTATGGATCTCTAAATGTTTTTCATTATAGCCAACCATTTTTTTGAATTTTTAATTGCTTACATTTCTTGATAATCACTGTTGACTTCCACTTCCTTCAAATTCTCTGAGGAGTTCACTGACAGCCTGGTTCCAGAATTACAGATAGTCCTTTTCCCATGAATAGTGAGAAGCTAAAATTATTTAAATTTGAATCATACCTTTTTCTCCTTAAAAGGCCCTAGTTTTTCCTTAGTGCTTTGTCTTCTATAAACTGATCCTCTTTTCCCCATTTATCTACTACTGCTAATTTAAAAAAATTCAATTTGCTTTATGTATTACTAGATCGTCTGTGATGTCACTCATAATGAGTCAGACTTATACTTTGCAAACATGCCTCGCTATCTTTCTCTCACAATTAGACAATAAACCAGCAGCAATTATTAAAAACAACTATTCTTTTCACTAACAAACAAGTTGAGAAACCTGTCCATCATCTCCAACTAAAGTACAAGAAGTTCCAGCTACAATGACATTTACATTACTTTAAGCAGGTTACTCCACTTTAATCACCTTATTTTCTGAATACAGATTTGAACCTTAATATTTCACCTAATAGGTCTTTAATTTTTCTTTTGTGTTTAGGGCCATGTTTTGGGGTGGGGTGAATTATTTGGGGGTTCTTCTGCTGGCCCACCATATCTTTGGCCAAAGGCCTGCAGAAACCCTATAAAATGAGTATAAATGTAATCTAGTGCAACATGTAGTCTTGTAGAAATCTAACTCCCTTGAAGGGCAAAAGACATTTAATTAGACGCCTCTCATGCGGAAATATAAGAATACATTTGTATTTGAATTAAATGGTTTGGTAACCTTCCTCAGATAATAGACCAAACATAGGGAAGCAGGATTTTCCTTTTCTTTGCTGCCACTTCAGTTACACACCAGGGGCAACAAACTTTGTGTTGCCTGTTTAATCTGCCCCAAGCATCTGCCTTCAGCAGCAGCAGGTGTTTTGAACCTCACAGGGAGGTGGTGGTGTATTGGTAATGTTACTAGACTGGTAATCCAGAGGCCCAGGCTAATTCTCTAGGGGTATGGGTTCAAACCCCACTGTGGTAGCTGATGGGATTTAAATTCACTTAATAAATAAAATCTGGAATTAAAAGCTAGTGTATTGCCACCACCTGCCTGTGAGGTTTAAATTGCTGCCTGCTGCTGAAGGCAGATGCTTGGAAACAGACAGGCAACCTTTGATTCAATACAAAGTTTGCTGCCCCTGGTGAGTAGCTGAAGTGGCAGCAAGGAAAATCCTGCCTCCCTATGTTTGGTCTATTATCTGAGGGAGGTTACCAAACCATTTAATTCAAGTACAAATGTATTATATTTCCACATGAGAGACATCTAATTAAATGTCTTTTGCCCTCCAAGGGAGTTAGATTCCTACAAGACTACAGCTCCAACAACACTCAAGAGGTTCGACACCATCCAGGGCAAAGCAGCCCACTTGATTGGAACCCCATCCACAAACACACACTCCTTCGACGCACAGTGGTAGCAGTGTGTATCATCTACAAGATGCACTGCAGCAACTCATCAAGGCTGCTTCGACAGCACCTTCCAAACCTGTGACCTCTACCACCTAGAAGGACAAGGGCAGCAGCAGATGCATGGAAACCACACCACCTGCAAGTTTCCCTCCAATTCACACACCATCTTGACTTGGAACTCATCAGATCTAGTAACTCTAAATTGCGCATCTCACAGGCGAAAGTATAAAAATACATTTGTACTTAAATACATATGTACTTCCTTCACTGTCACTGGGTCAAAACCTTGGAACTCCCTTCCTATCAGCACTGTGGGTGTTCCCACACCACATGGACTACAGCGGTTCAAGAAGGTGGCTCACCACCACTTTTTCAATGTCAATTAGATTGACTTTTTAGAACACATTTCTCAGCAATGCCCCCATGCCACGAAGGAATTGAAAAAACATCCTCTCCCTGTCCAAGCCAGTAGTGAGCTCCTAGGAATAGATGGAAATACTGCCAGGAAATTTCCCTCGGATCCCTGGATTGGTAGCAAATCAGCTTGGTATGTGCAAAATCCACCTTGCCAACCTAATACCAATAATCCTGTCAAGGATCCTGTTGTATTTTGGAGTTTAGTGTACCAAAACACACTGGACCATTTTCTGAGTGAATCTGTTTTCGCTGCAAATGTCCTATGACTGAAAAACATCAAACCCATGATGTGCCATTGACAGAAATTACTAATTTTAACCACATTACTCCTTCCCTTTGGATTCAATAATTGTTCAGAAAGCAATGTCACTTTGTCCCTGTCTCAGCTCATCAACTGCTGAAACCCTCACCCATGTCTTCATTATCTCTAGAATTGACTATTCCAACACACTCCTGGCTAGTCTCCCACAATCTACCCTCTGTAACCTTGAGGTCATCCAAAACTCTGCAACCCAAGTCTTAAACTGACCAAGCCCCATTCCCCATTACCCCTGTGCTTACTGACCTGCATTGGCTCCTGTTAAGCAATGTTTTGATTTTAAAATTCTCACGCTTGTTTTCAAATCCCTCCTTGGACTTGCCCCTCCCTAACTCTGTAATCTCCTGCAACCTACAACCCCTCCAAGATACCATGCTCCTCTAATTACGTCCTCTTGTACATTCCCAATCATAATTGTTCCACCACTGGTGGCAGTGTCTTCAGTTGCCTCCTGAGTTCTGGAATTTCACTCCATACCTCTCTGCCTCTTTACCTCACTTTCCTTCTTTCAGACACTTCTTAAAACCTACCTCTTTGACCAAGCTTTTGGTCATCTGACCTAATATCTTCTTTAGGAGCTCAGGGTCATACTTTGCTTTATAATGTTCCTGTGAAGCACCTTGGGATGTTTCATTACATCAAAAATATGAATATAAACTGTTGCTCAATATTTGCAATTGCTGTTAATGCTGCTGGAATTTTTGCATAAAGCCTCTATGGGTTGAATTTGGCTCTCATAAAGACACACTGAAACTGATGACAACTTCATGAGTGCACAAAATATCGCAGAAATACGGAAGTTTCTGACAGTGATTCCACCTACCACCAGTGGGTGAGCTGTTCTGGGAGTCCCAGAGTGTGATCCCTGAGCAATCAGTGAATGGACGAGAACTTCAACTCATACGCTGTTAGTCTAACTGTAAAAACCCTTGAAAAAGTTACACCTTGTTGAAAGAGGTATACCTGTATTTTTAACTATGTACTAACCTCATTAGCACTAGTACTGTTAAACACCCTCACTGGTCCTGAGAAGCTAAGTTTATACCTGTGGAATGTAAATTTCTCCATTGCAATACGTATTTTTAAAATAACATTTTTAAAGGTTTGCTTACATTAATGTTTTAGCTGCTATCTAAATCCAATTATCATTTATTTTAAAAGGGAAGGGAAGGATAATTTTAACTTCCACAAATAAAAACAAAATATACTGAAAGCACTCAGCAAGACAGGCAGCATTTATGGTTTGCTATCTATGAGAATACTTCGATGTGATCGGCTGCTTACCCTGCTTGTTGACATCACTGCTGCTGCAAGGTGAGATTTTGTGCCAGATTTAAACTTACATAGGGAAATGAGAGTCAATGCCACAGAGATCACTGGATCTTTGCAGGCAGCTTTCTTTAAGGTCAGTGGCAAGTGTCACTGCTTTGTTTGTTTGCTCCTGGTTCTCTGCATGGAATCTGCACTGACGTTAGTTCAGTGTCAAAAGCTTCAAATCTGGAGCATCCTTTTCCTACTTGGGCTCATGGTGTTTCCTCCCTCTTCCAATTTGCAACTTATATTCTGCCCATTTTTGCGGTACTCAGATTTCAGTTTCAGTGCTTTTCATTGAGGTGCGACTTTGCTTGCTTTTTCTTCAGCAGACTGATGAACTATTTTGAACTCTTATATTTCTTATATCCCAGGAATTTTTCCTCCTTGCATGTTTGAGAAAGTGATCTACCTCAGCACTTCTCTTCTCAAGTCTATGGGTGGAATTTTACGCAGACAGGATTTTAAGGTCCCACTGAAGTCTATGGGCTTTTGAACAGCACACGCATTTTACACCGCCCCCCCCCCCCCAACATCCCCTGTGATGGGGCCATAAAATTCTGCCCTATGTTCTGTACATAGTTTTGCCACATAAAGCTACCAACAATTTTTCTTCTTTAATTCTTGGATATATTTTTTTTGAGAATTGAAGTTTTACTTCAAATCATATAAAGTTGCACATTTATAAATGAAAACACATCGTTGAATAAATTTATGTAATTTTTTCTCTTTATTCATTCATGGGATGTGTGCATCGCTGATAAGGCCAGTTGTTATTGCCCATCCCTAATTGCCCTTGAGAAGGTGGTGGTGAGCTGTCTTCTTGAACCGCTGCAGGTACACCCACAGTGCTGTTAGGAAGGGTGTTCCAGGATTTTGACTCAGTAAAAATTGTCATGTCTGTTATAATGATATAAAGGCACCAGTCACTCCTAAGGGATTGTGGAAACATATTGTGGATTCCTTTATTAATCCTAGGCACTTGGACACAAAGTTTAAGGACATCAGATCTGCAGAGTTGTGTGTCTGTGTTCTGCGCCAGGTCAAACTGAAATTGAGGCTGGATCACATGACACTTCCCTTAAAGTGATGGCATTCTGCTACCTCTTAAAGGCATATTACAACAACAATGAACAAGTGACAGAACACTTCCAAGTCAGGATAGTGTGTGACTTGGAGGGAATCTTGCAGGTGCTGGTTTTTCCATGCGATGGCTGTCATATCCTTCTAGGTGGTAGAGGTCCATAGGTTTTGGAGGTACTCTTGAAGAAGCCTTGGTGAGTTGCTGCAGTGCATCTTTTAGATAGTACATACACACGTTGCTGCCTCTGTGTGCCCGTGTTTGAGCAAGTGCATGTTTAAGGTAGTGGATGGGTGCCAATCAAGCAGATGATCTTGTTCTGGATGGTGTCAAGCTGCTTGAGAGTTGTTGGAGCAGTATCCATCCAAGAAGGTGGAGAGTATTCCATCCCACTCCTGATTTGGAGACGACTAGATGGGATGTGTCTTCGCCATGCATGGTCTCTAGGTCACTGTTCAGTTTTATTATTCTTATACTTCTTGATGGTGATTTGATACAACTGAGTGGCTTGCTAGGCCATTTCGGAGAGCAGCTAAAAGTCAACCACATTGTTGTGGGTCTGGAGCCATATGTAGGCCAGACCAGGTAAGGACAACAGATTTCCTTCTGTAAAGGACATTAGTGAACCATATGGGTTTTACAGCAATCTAGTGGTTTCATATTTATCACTACTAATACTTGCCTTTTTATTCCAGATGTATTTAGTTAAATTTAAACTCTCCGGCTGTCATGATGGGAATTTAACTCATTTCTCTGGATCATTAACCCAGGCCTCTGGATAACTAGTTCAGCAACATAACCACATTACTATCGTCCCACTACAAACTAATATTCGGCATTTCATCATATTCACTGGACAAAATGGATTCGTCAATCCTTCGGTAGTTCATGTTTTCCATATCACAATAAATTAAAGATACTAGCAGTCCAAAAATAGGTACCAACCAACCTAACAGATTCCAAGTAACTTAGCAAACCTATTAATTTGTCTCAAGTCACATTTCTTACTTATTCCTTAGATACTGGTACTGTACCTCCAACTATGAGAAAAAGTTTGATCAGACAGTCCAGAAATCTACAATCGTTATAGTACAATTGATTTCCCCTGATATTGTAATAATATTAATCTTTAGCATTTGCTTCTTAAGCAGGGAAATATAAATCAATTTTGAAGTTGTGAACTGTTGAACTGAGGCTGATCCAACATCAATGATCAGTTTTAGGAAGAAGTAATCAGCTGTGAAATGACAACATTTAATTAAAGACATGCCATTGCACATCAATTTCTCAGTTTCAGGGATAACAGGTTCAGTTCTGCAAAAGGAAATTGGCAAAAGAACCTGAGGAGTGATGAGAAGAAAAATCTTATACAACAAATGATTATGAACTGGAATGCACTGCCCCAAACAGCAGTGGAAGCAAATTCAACAGTAACTTTAAAAAGAAAATTGGATATATACCTGAAAAAGTAATATTTACAGGGCTGTGGGGAAAGAGCAGGGGATTGGAACTAACTTGATAACTCTGTCAAGGGGCCAGCACAGGCATGATGGACAAAATGGCTTTCTACTGTGTTGTATTATTCTCTGATTTTATCTGGGTATACATCACCTTTTTAACTGGGGTTTCTACAGAATCAGGAGACTGACTATATTAAATGATGCAGGCGTAAATATTCTGGGTCATGGGTGCTCTGATGTTTGGAGTCCTTGACCCCATCAGCCAGTTCACACAAATACCTCATGAAGTAATTGACTGCTTAATCACATATATACGTTATTGAGTGCATTGTACTTTTATCTGTACATTTAAACATTTATTTAATGATAGTACGCATTTATCTATACATTTCATTAAGCTATTGTATATATTGTCAATTTTCATTAATGATCTAGATTCAAGTGTAGGGAGCAGCATTATGAAGTTTATCATGCTGTATTAACATGTCAACATACGAAGTAGGAGCAGGAGCAGGCCACTCAGCCTCTTGAACCTACTCCATTGAAGATAGCTGCAGACTGCAGGAGGACATAAACAGGATGGAGAAATAGACTGAAGCACATCAGATGGAATTCAATGTGGGGAAGTATGAGGTGATGCACTTTGGGAGAACTAATTTGGAATGACATTATACTACAAAGGGTCCAAAAGTGCAGATGAGCAGAGAGGCCTTTGTGTCCAACTATACAAATTCTTAAAGATGTCCTTACAAGTTGATAAAGTAGTTTAGAAAAAGGTGATTAAAAGGTGGTTACTGGGGTTTATAAATAGGGGAATATAATATAAAAGCAAAGAGATCATGATAGAACTTTGTAAATCACTGACTAGGCCTGAGCCGGAACATTGTGGACAATACTGGGCACTACACTTCAGGAAAGGTGTAAAGCCTTTGAGACAGCACAGTGGAGGTTTATCAGGATGTTACCGAGGATAAAGGGGCTTCAGTTATAAGGAGACATTGGAAAAATTAAGATTTCTTTTTCTTGGAACAAAGAAAGTTCAGAGGTGACCTTATAGAAATTTTCATGATGATGAAAGATTTTGATCAAGTAGATAGGGATTCAACTTTGTTGAGTCAGTCAATACCAGAGATCATTGATTAAAATCATTTTTTCACTCAGTTGTCAGGAGTTGGGACCTTCTACCTGATAAGCTTATTTCATAAATCATTTTAAAAGGGAGTTGTACAGGATGAGGAACTTACAGGGTTACAGAGAAAAAGCGGGTGGAGGGGACGTGACTAAGCATGACTGCGCTTTCAAAGAGTCATCACAGACACGACTGGTTGAAAGGCCTCCTCCTGTGCTCGAAGTTTCTATGATTCTATGATCTTGATTGCACAGTATATATCAAAGGAATTCATTGAAATATTTGGGTTTCTTGGCATGAATACATATGAACATAAGAACATACGAATTAGGAGCAGGAGTGGACCATTCGGCCCCTTGAGCTTGCTCTGCTATTAATAATATCATGGCTGATCTGATTGTGGCCTCAACTCCATATTCTGCCTACCCCCAATAACCTTTGACTCCCCTGTTAGTCAAGAATCTCTGTCTTGAAAATGTTCGCTAATGTCCTTTAGGGAAGAAAATCGCTGGCTGTCACGCAGAGCAATTCAGGTTAGGAGTTTGAGATCACATGTTTGCACCTGTTTCTTTTTACTCATTCATGGGATATGGGCATGACTAGCAAGTCCATTTCTATATGGCCTAAATGAGTGGCTCACTAGCCATTTCAGTGGGCAGTTAAAAGTCAACAACATGACTGAATCTGTGGAGTCACATGTAGGACAGGCTGGGTCAAGGCAGCCATTTCCTTCCTGATGGACATTAGTGAACAGATGTGCCTTTTTGTCTTGGGCCTGGGAACCGTGTAGAGGTGCAGGAAGAAACCTCTGCCTGTTCGTTATGATGTCAATTGGGGTTAATTGCCCTTCATAGCCAGTGGGTGAGATGCTGCACAGCTTTTATTGCAAGGATACTGGGCTGCTGATAGCTCGGCCTTCCCCAGCTGCTGGTGAGATGAAACATCTTGCTCTGATTGGCATTTGTATCTCTTGATTGCTACATGTTTCTCTGCCTTTATGGATCTGTCTGCCTTTTTCTCTTACAACAATCAGTCCTGTGGTAAAAATATTTAGACAGTTCATTACCTATCAGTTTAAAATGAAAATTTCAAATGTTAATCTGATGTTAAAAAAAATGCCAGTTAAGTCTGAACATAGAAATACCGACCAGCAAATCCAATTTCTCTCACTATGCAGTTTGTAATTGCAAATAGTAGGGGACTGTAAGACTCACACACACATATTTCAGCAGGCTTCATACTTCAGCCCTTCTGCGTACCTGCTCAGTAAATTGATACAAATGTACAACCAAGCCCGTAAGGGTTTAATGGGCATTGTGCATTAGTAATAATTAATGCATTTATTTTGAAACTTTCTTCTTAGCAACACCTTCATAAATATAGCTAAGAATTTGTCTTCATTGCTGATGCTACACAGTGTGATTTAAACCTACTATGCAATTCAAATCATGCTTTCATCAGAACATCTCAAAATCCATCTCTTGTTCTTACATTTTTGAACTTTTTGTTATCTTGCAAATAGGCACTGGTTTGTCCATACTATAACAACAGACCCATAGGTGAATTGAGAGAAGTGCTAACACTTAGTTCGAAAGCAGGACTGTCTCCTATTGCCTTTTGTTATAGTTATTCTGTTATTTTAAGAAACGAAGGTGAAGAAATAAGGCCTCTGTTGTAGCACAATGTTGCAGCACAAGGTGAAAGAGAAGATTAAGCTAATCAAAAAGAAGCAATTACTTGATTGCTAAGCTCAGGCTTCAAAAACCAATATATTGTAGGAGGGTGAAAAGTGTGATTTGCTAAGTTTAGATTGCTTTTGGGCTTTAAAGACAACATGTTTCAGTTGCATTGTTATGAAAAGAAAACAAAAAAAAATCTCAAAATTTAGCCATAAATATAATTTGAGTAAATTTACCTCTTTTGCAAAACTATGCCATACCTCTTAAGCATTTACAGTACTCTAAAGCTCCTGATCTCAACACACACCTCTCCTCCGTAGTTGATACTTGACAAAGAGCCAGCTGTCCAGACACTTGACTCAGACATGCTTGGCCGCAGGCTGAAGAAGGTGAAGAAGAGGTCTGTTCTTGATCTAACTGTGAGTATCGTTTCTGTAGCAGTAGCAGGAGCTCCTTTAAACCAGCATGTCATATTCCCTCTGCCCTGGCTAATGATCAGTGTGAACTGGGCTCACTGCCCAGTCTGAACCTAGGGCCAAAACTCCACTTCCTTGTTCTCCAACTCCTACTCAGAAACAGCAGAGCTGAAGAACCTGAGTTCAAACTGCTTGCTCGGCCTAACCAGCTTGAAGGATGGCTAAGAGCTGAGGAGTTCTTTTCAACCGTTCTTCTTTATAGGAGTCAAAAGTTAAGCAGTAAGAATAAAAACACCCATAGAATTTCACAGTATATGTATTATAGGAGGCTATTTTAACCTAAAACATGCATCAGGAAACTGACAGGATTGGCCAACTGTTTTACATCCCATCTAATTTCACTTTCTGTTGACTTCAGTTTGTAGTAAAACTGAGTGGGATATGAAATATATCTGATCCACTCAGTTTCCTTCCAGGTGGGTTAATGTAGTAATTGTGGTTATATTTAGTGTGCAATGTACCTTTAAGTTTAATATTTATTAGGCAAGATCACATGATCTATAGTAACCAATAGGAGAGTAGTGTGGGCTACCTCATCAGTCAGGCAGAGATGGAGTTGGAAGCACACGTAGAGCAGGATTTACTGTGGGCGAGCAGGGGTGGGGCCCACTCGCCGATGTGTAAGATGATGCGGGATGATGTCGGGGGGAACTCCCGACGTCACCGCACCCCATTTAAATTTTCAGGAGGCAGGGGCGCAACAAAATCAGCTGCACGCCCGCCAACCTGTCAATGGCCAATTGAAGCCATTGACAGATCAATTAAAGTAATTAGTGGACCTGCCCGTCCAACCTTAAGGTTGGTGGGCAGGCCAGGAGCCCCAGCAGGAAGTAGAAAAAACATGAAACCTCATCCACCGGTGGGATGAGGTTTCATGGAGGGTTTTAAAAATTTTAATAAAGTTTTGTTGGAAATTATGAACCTGTCCCAACTCATGTGACATTGTCACATGAGGGGACATGTAAGGGAAATTTTATTTTTCTATTTTGAGCTTTTTTACATTTAGAGCCAATCTTCCTGAGGCTGGACTTAGCCTCAGGGAGATGAATGCGACTTTAGGAATCCCCCCACCTGCACAGGGAGTGCATCGCTCTTCCCTGCGGATGTCACACTGGGCTGGCCTTAATTGGCCCACCCACATTAAATGGTGCCGCGCCTCCGATCAGGGCACCAATCGGAAGTGCGCCTGCATGCGCCCGCCCATCAACTTCCCCCCCGATGGGGGAAAATTCTGCCCATATAGTTGCTGCTGAGTTTATTGTAAATAAACTTAATGTTTCCACTCAAGAAGTGTCTGCGGATCAATTCTATCATCAATAGTACAACTTGATCACCCCACAACAAACTGATGATGAGGATAAAACAGGATTGAAGAGAAGAAATCAAGTTAAAAAGAAAAGAAGATATACTCACCAGGTATGTTGTCACTTTCGTGTTAAAGAAGAAATGGGGCCCGATCCAAATGGCTGAGAAATATCCTGGAGCTCTCCCGGCATTGACCCCTGAGTGAGAGGCCACAGGACAGGTGAGCAAAACAAAAACCCCAGAGAATCTGTACTTCCACTGTGGAGTGGGTGGCAGCCCCTCAGGCTCAGTGGGTTGGAGAGGTTGGCACACAGCTTGCAAGTTAAAGGGAAGGAGCAGCAATCAGAGCAGAAAGCAGGGCTGCAATTTTAAAATTAAACCGAAAAAACAAACAGCCCGATTGGACCATGAAGCCGCTGAGTCTCCTGAAGTGAGCAACTTCCAACATCAAAAGAGCCTGCGGAGTAAAAGGGAAAAACCCTGCAGAATCGCCCAGCAAAGGGAGAAGAAATCACCGCTGTGTTTTTTTTTGCGAACAGGACCAAAGTTTTACAAAGTTAAGAGAGAAGATGGCCCACAATCGCAGGAATCCCACCGAAACTCAAAAAGTGTGGGAAGCACACCAGAGAAAAGCCAACAGCTGCAGAGACAGCCCAAGTTTTTAAAAAAATGGTGACTGCTCTTAAAGCGGCAATGCATTTAAAGTGGTAAACACAAGAAAAATGGCTATGGACAGAAAATAAGAAAAGACCCCAGAGAGAGGGCAACCATACTGAAGGGAATAAGAGACCCCAGAGAGGGGGCAACCCTGCCGAAGGGAACAAGAGACCCCAGAGAGAGGGAAACCCTGCAGAAGGCAGCAAGAGACCGCAGGGAGGGGGCAGCTCAGCCGAAGGGAAACAGGAGATCCCAGAGGGAGGGTAACAAGAAATTAAACAGTTGAAAGAACAGTTGATTGTCCTTCAAAATCAAATGCAATTGGAATGTGTCACCATTCAGCAACAAGAAGAAATGAGCATTGTCTCAAACAGTAGAATGGAAGTACAGCAGAAGAAATGCAGAGAGGGCTCAAGGGAAGCCCTGGTGATTGAAGATGGCTCAGGAGAAGCCCTGGTAATCAGAGAGGACTCATGGGAGGCCCTGGCGATCAAAGAGGGCTCAGGAGAAGCCCTGGTAATTGTAGAGAGTTCACAAGAAGCCCTGGGAGTCATGTATAGCTGGATACAACCAGGAGACAGGAGTTCAGATAAACTCCAAGGCAGTGCCAGCTCAGTGAAGCTAGCTGTCTAGCAAAGAACTGAAGAATCAGCTAAATGAAGCCAGAGGCTTTGGAAGCAAAAGTTGCAAAATTTCCCAAGAAGCAGACATAAAATGAAATTTTGGGAGACTCAGCCACTAAGCTCAGGCAAGTTGAGCTTGCATTTGAGAGAATTCTGGCCAAAATGTAAGTCAAAAAGAAGGCCAAGATTAAAGACCTGTGCTAGACAGAAGGAGGCACATAAAAGGAAGATACTGAAATACTAATACCACACGGTTGAGGAGAAAGTGAGAGCCATGAGAGAGGCACCTGTGCCATAAAGTGCCTCAGAATTCAAATCATTCCTAGGAATGATCAACTATTATGGGTGGTTCTGACACAATTTGTCTACAGTGCTGGACCCCTGCGTTCTCTACTCAAAAAGAATCAACATTGGTTTTGGGATGTGCCCCAGAAAGAAGCTTTCATAAAGGTGAAACAATTGTTACACCATCCAATCTATTAGCGCATTATGACCAGACGAAAGAGCTGGTGCTGACATGTGACACATCTCCCTATGGACTGAGAGCAGTGCTGTCTTATTGCCAGGACGACGGCATGGAACAGCCAATAGGTTATGTATCATGAACATTCACCACAGCGGAAAAGGGATACTTGCAGATAGAAATAGAAAGCCTGTCCATCATCTTTGGTATCAAACAATTTCACCAGTATGTACACGGCCATCATTTAACAATAGTTTCAGAACAAAAACTATTGCTAGGATTGTTTAGTGAGAACAAGTGCTACATGGTTGGTCACAGGAGACCGTATCCAACAAAATGAAACTGTACTTCAACAGAAGACATGAAATAACCAGCCAGGATGGCATCTTATTGTGGGGACCACGAGTGATAATTCCCCCAAAGGGAAGGGAGCCACTTTTAATTGAACTACACAGTGCCCATCCAGGAATTTTCCGAATGAAGACCAGAGCACACAGCTATCTATGGTGGCCTGGGATGGATGGTGAAATAGAGTTTAGTAAAACACCGTGTGCAATGTCATCAACTGCAAAAGTTGCCAGTGACAGCTCCGTTACATCCATGGGAGTGGCCAGGTAGACCCTGGGTGCAATTACGCATTGTTTCCAGGAAAAGTCCAACGTAGTCAATGTTTCTGCTGATTGTCGATGCCCAATCAAAACGGTTGGACGTATATGAGGGGAGTCAGCAATGTCGGCCACTACATTTGAGAAACTACATCAGAGTTTTGCCATTCACAGACTACCAGAAGTAGTTATTTTTGATAAAGGCATGTCATTTATGAGTGCTGATTTTCAACTGTTTACCAGCCTCAACGGTGTCACTCATGTGAAAGCTGCACCGTCCCACCCTTCCTCAAACGGACTGGCTGAATGGGTGATTCAAACGTTCAAGGCAGGTATGGAAAAGCTAACTGGTGATTCCTTGGCATGCTTGCTTTTTCATTACAGGCTACCGCTCACACAACGACAGGTGTCACACCTGCGGAGTTATTAATGAAACGCCGTCTCAGGATGAGATTGAGCTTAATAATGCTGAATTTAGAAGAGAAGGTGGAAAGGAGCCAGGGAAGCCAGAAAACTAGACAGGACTGGCATTGTTGCGAGAGGAAATTTACCTTAGAAGAGCCAGTATACATGAAAACTTTCGGGGAAGGACCAAAGTCGTTATTGGGTGAAATAAGTGCAGTGATTGGAAGGCTGAATCATCCATAAACATTTAAGGAAGAGAGCGACAAATCACCAAGATTTGGTTCCACCAATGATCATGACCAGGTCTGTGTTTCCAGTTCAGGATACTCGACCCAGGACTGACATGTCTGATGTTCCTCTAAGAGTTGAGGATTCAGAACTGCAAGTACCCACTGAAGCACCTGATGTTCAGGCAACTTTGGAAAAGGAGGTTCCTGACAAAGAATCTGAAGTTGTGGAGCTGTGATGTTCCACTCATACCAGGAAACCACCTGAACGACTGAACTTATAAATTCCTTACCCAGTGCAAATATTATGTTGTCTTGAAAAATATGTGTAGCTGAGTTCAAGGGGGAGGAATGTAGTAATTATGGTTTTATTTAGTGTGCATTGTACCTTGGAGAATAATACTTGTTAGGCAAGATCACATGATCTGTAGTAACCAATAGGAGAGTAGCGTGGGCTACCTCATCAGTCAGTGCAGAGATGGAGTTGGAGTTGCAAGCAGAAATATAGTTGCTGCTGAGCATATTGTTAATACACGTAACGTTTCCACCCAAGAAATGTCTCCGGATCAACTCTATCACTAATAGTACAACTCAGCCACCTCACAGCAGTTATGATAAACATTGCTTAGAATATAATTTATCAAAATTATTTTCCTTTGCCCTAGGATTCATATGCCTCTTATACAATTACAAACCTAATATCAAGAAAAAAAATCCTTATGTGCCACAGCAAGCTGCTAAACCATTGATTGCTTGTGATAAGGTTTAGAACATTTAAGTTGAGCACCAGAATGGTTCTCCTATGAAGATAGATACAATATGCCACTGCTGATGACTTCTTGAAGTTTAACGTTAACTCTAGAGTAAAAAAAATGCACAAGTTTGTTGTCAATGAGTCCACATCACCATGAAAATAAATGATGTTGGAAGTATGAGTTCCAACATAGTAACACATCTCACTTGCTAAGTCAAGGACAGTAGTCCTTTCTGAAATATACTGCTGCATACATAACTCAATAGCTCTGGTTTGCCTGCAAAAAATCCTTGCTCTCTGGTAAAACGAACTGATATCTATTTATTCCAAAGTGCATGATTATACCATTTATTGAGAAATAATTGATAGTCTGTTAAAAGATGCAACAGAATCAAATAGTGTTATGTATAATTTCCCACCAGATATCAGCAAAATGAAAAAGTTCGTTTTGACATTTAAATGTTTAAACAGAGTATAATTTCTAGTAGGGCTGGATTAAAGATACTCCCTGGACTGAAAAAGATGTTCATTGTGGTCTGATTAGTTGATTGGTACCTTACTGTGGTTACTTGGGTTCTCTCCAGTCTGAGCAAAATACTTCTGGATTACATTTTCTTGTAGATATCTGCATCCTCGTCTTCTTGAAAAAAAATGGGCAACCATGGTAACAGAAATGTAATCAAATTAGTGTCATTGCTGTATATTTTTTTTCAAAGTATTTGCAGATCATTTACTGGAACTAGAGACTCCTGTAATTTGATTCTCCAGTGGCTGCTATTATGCTGTCTGATGCCTCATGGTTCTATTGCTTGAGAGGGAGTCATGAAAATGTTCCCAAAATCAAAGTAACTATCGCTGCCAAACCTGATTTAAGACAAAAAAAAACTGCTGCCTCATATTGTCACACAGAATAAGATCATTGGAGCTACAGAACCACTCATTAATGAATGTATGAAAGTATGATTTTAATTCTCCTTAGGAAGTGGTACCAGAAGACTGGAGAATTGGAAACGTCACACCCTTGCTCAAAAAAGCATGCTTGGATAAACTCAGCCTACAAGACAGCCAGTTTAACTTGTGGTGTGAAAGTTTTTAGGAACTATAATCTAAGACAAAATTAACAGTAATTTGGAATGAACGTGGATTAATTAAGAAAAGCCAGCAGAGATTTGTTAAAACCAGATCATGTATACATAACATGATTGAGTTTTTGATGAGGTTACAGACAGGATTGTTGAGGATAATTTGATTGATGTGATGTACATGGACTTCCAAAAGACCTTTGATAAAGCGCCACATAATAGACTTGCCAGCAACATTGAGGCCCAGGGAATAAAAGAGACGTGACAGTATGGCTGTGTGACAGGAAACAGAGTATTGTGGATGATTGCTTTTCAGATTGGAGGAATGGGGTTCCCCAAAGGTCAGTATTAGGTGTTGAGGGCACAATTTCAAAATTTTCAGATTTCAGAATACTTGGAAGTATTGTGAACTGCAAGGAGGATAGTGCTAGACTTCAATAGGCTGATGGAATGGGCAGACACATGGCAGATGATATTTAATACAGAGAAATATGAAGTGATACAATTTGGTAGGAAAAATTAGGAGAGGCAATATTAACTAAAGGGTACAATCCTGAAGAGGTTGCAAGAGCAGAACGATCTGCAGGGATTGTGCGCACAAATTGGTGGCAGGGCTGGTTGCGAAAATGATTAATTAGGGTTACAGGATCCTGGGCTTTGTAAGTAGAGGCATAGAATACAAAAATCAAGGAAGCTACGTGTGGTAATCTGAGGTATAATACACCTTTAAGAGGCTGTGAGCAGATTGACAACATGACTGTAAGACCCAATAGCTATGTAGCATGGGCTACCATGTTAGTGTTAATCTAGAATAGGGTCTGCTTGGAGGAGCACACATCATGTTAGTGCTGTTGCCTGTGTAAATAAATAGCATGTGCATCATTTCATATTGGTCTCTGAATCTGTGCTATATTGTGATCAACTCACCTGCTGACAGATCAGTGTGCAACCGGTTCACGAGCAAAGCGACCCCATAGTAGAACATAACAACTGGTGATGAGGCAAAACACGGCCAGTCGACGACACCAAGGAAAGCCACGAAAACTCAACTGAAGTGAATCAGCCATGCCTTGCAGGCCAATTATAAGTACATCATAATTGTAAGTCCTCACCATAGTCGAAGTTTTCTCCCTCCAGTATGCCAAAATTTTGCCCGCATCGAACCACCTGATCAGACCACCGATGACTGGTCACATTCTATTGAATATCTCGCGTTTTTCTTTTTGGCCAACGGCATATCAGGGGAGGAGAAGAGGCGAGCAATCCTCATCAACATGTGGCAGTAAAACATACGGCCCAATTTGTAGTCTAATGGCACCCAGCACCCCAGATTCCAAGAGCTTTGCTAAGTTGGTAAACCCAGTGAAAAGCCGTTTTCAGCTGAAACCCTCAGTAACAATGCAGTGTTTTAAATTCAATGCGATGTGTCGTGTCCCTGGAGAGACAGTCGCTTGCTATGTAGCAGCTTTAAAACGCTTGCAGAGCACTGTGAGTTTGGGATGTTGATTAATAACATGTAAAGAGACTAATTAGTGTGTGGGATTAACAAAGATGCCATTCATAAAAGATTGTTGTCAGACACAAAGGCGCTGGAGTTTGGCGTTCTCAATGCGAAGTGTGGTCAGGGACTCAGAAGGAATCAAGGGAGCACAAAATGGCACTGTTCTTCATGTCAGGATGGAGGCGCCGGCTAGAAATGGCGCGGAAGCGCAGGGCTTTGCGGAAAGGTGGGAAACAGCCACCATTAACAGACCAGCAAAAAGCAATGGTTTAATGGATAAAACCACATTCATAACAACAGAATAAACGAACGACAATTTAAAAGAACTGAGTGCTTCCACTGCCATTGCAATGGGCACATTATGTGATATTATAAAGAAATATTATGGCAAAATTTCAAACAAAAAGGCAGAAGTCGTGAAATTTATATAATGGAGGAACCAGAGGAAACAGAGTCAGATATTTACTCACTACACAACTTAAAAATGGGTAAAACAGAGCCAATCTACGTGACAGTAGAAATCAACAGAAAACCCATTAGGATGGAGGTGGATACAGATGCATCCACGATAGTTATAGAGGAACACACGTTTAAGTATCTGAATGGAGGAGGTTACTCGCTAAAGTGGGTAAAATCAGATGCCAGGTAAAGGACATATACTGGTGAAAACATACGAGTAATAGGCAAGGTTCCAGTACAATATGGAAGCCAGTTTGCTAATCTTCCCCTAATAGTGACAGCAGGCAGAGGACCGAGTCTCCTCGGAAGAAACTGGCTAAGAGGGATCAATCTTGAGAGGTTACTGAGATCTCAGTCAGAAGCAGGAAATGCTGCTGTTTGGAAAGGAGTATGTAGAGACACAACAAAAGGAACTTGTAGAGGTGATGCTGCAGGACAGAGTTCAAGCTGAAGTCAGCAGCCTCCAAAAAGAAGAAAACCTGCTGAAGTATTTGTACATATTGCAAGATTGCCTCAGATCCCGATTTGCACCACTAAAAAGGTATAAGGAAGAATAGAAAAAATTCCTGTGTATCTCTGGCCGAGATGAAGAATCAATTAGCCGAGAAAGTGCAACAATAATTAATTCTCCAGTAAACAACTAAAAAATATTTTAGAAAATGGAAGAACTGAAGAACCAGCTATGTGAAAGCCAAGAAGCCTTAAAAATAGAAACTCCTGAGTTTTCAAAGGAGCTGACAGATGAGGAAATGCTGGAAGACTCAACCACTGAGTTCACTTAAGTTGAGCTCATACCTGAGCCTAGTCTGGCCACTAGGGAAGCTGAAGAGGAAGGCGAGATGAAAGTCAGCACTGCCAAGAAGAAAACCCATCAAAAGATGACACTTAGGAAGAGAAAGCGAAATTATTAACAGGGCCCCGGATATTTTTTTTAACATAACAGGAAGCTGATTATTTCATGTTTCATTTAGCCTTGCCCAATATCCTAATTCTCAGAACCTGCCTGACAGTTGCCTTTCATATTGTTGAACCAGGTGGGGAGGGACAGCAGGAGTGCATGTGATGGGGCCCGAAAGACTGTGAAAACATTCCCGTTGGAGTCTACACCGTAGGTAGAAGGAATTCCTCTTGCTTAGGAAGTACCTGTAGGACCCATAGAGCCTAAGACAGTCAAAGAGGCAAACTTACAAGTTCCTACTGGAGACCCAAGTTGACAGATAACTCCTGAGAGAGAGGTCTCAGATAAACCATCTGAAGTCGTAGAACTATGACGGTCGACAAGTTTTAAAAAGCCTCCGGAGAGACTGAATTTGTGAATAGTTCATTTTTGTAAATTGTTAATATATTGTAAAATGTACTTTCGAATACGGGGGGGGGGGGCGGGGTTGTGGTAATCTAAGATGTAATACACCTTTAAGAGAATGTGAGCAGATTGACCACATGACTGTAAGACCCAGTGTGAGCTACCATGTTAATGTTAGTCTAGAGTAGGCTCTGGCTGGAGAAACACACATCATGTTAGTGCTTTGTTGTTTGTGTAAATAAATAGTATGTGCTTCATTTCATATTGGTCTCTGTGTCTGCAATATATTGTAATCAACTCACCTGCCAACAGATAAGCATGCAACTGGTTCATGAGCAAAGGTGACCCTGTAGTAGGACTTAACACTATGGGGACGGAAGTTCTTGCCTGTGGGAGAGAGATCAGCAATTCTTGTGCTCAGCAGCACCAATAGGGAGGCTGTGGCTGCTGCCTGAAGGACAGGCACTGGGGTCACAGGATTGCGGAGCAACCAATGCCACAGGTAAGTAATGTGGGGTTGGGGGGAGGGGGTTGGTGCCTGCGGGCAGAGGGGTGCAGGGGGGTTGGCAGCAAGGGAAGGTGGGGTAGCTCTCAACCAGTCCAGCCCCTCGGTCAGGCACTGAGTGCCTTGACTGAGGGATTTTACACCTCCCCCACCCCCCCAACCCTAGAGCCGAGAAGCTGGCCAGACAATTTTAGCTACTAAGCATGCCGCATGGTGACAGGTCCAAATGCCATTGGGTTAATACCAGCTGCAGCAGGATGAAGCCCTCAAGTGGTCATTAATTGGCCTCTTATGGGCCTCAATTGGCAGTGTCATGGGAAGGTCGACATGGGCCTTCCTGCCCAGAACTTAATTCAGGCAGAGGGGGGATGACGGTGGGTTTCTGGGACACTGCTATCTCGCCTAATTACATAAACTTCCCACCTCCAAGCTTCCAGAAGATTCCACCCGCAACATGAGATCTAGGAGGATAGACAATATGCTCACACAATTTCAACCAGGAGCTTTTTGGATTTCAGTCTAAATTGGAGAAATTTTCCCTGGACTTAAGAAATAGGATCAAAAGAAGACCACATGGCCTGTCAAACAAGCTCCACCAATCAATATGATCATGGCTGATCCTGGCCTTCAGCTCCATTTTCCTGCCTGCTCCCCATGTCCCTTGATTTCCTGAGAGACCAAAACCTGTCGATCTCAGTCTTAAATATATTCAGTTTTTTTTTGCTGCAGAAATAATATCGAGTGACATGTCCACCCTTGAAGAAAACTCAAGAAAATTGAAAGTGCCCCACTGCTGCCAGACAAATAGGGGCTAATGAAAATCTTCCAAAAATATTGCTCGGTCAAATCTTTGGGCTTCCAGGTCATTATCCCAGTGTCGACTCTCTGATGGCTCCACAGTTGCTAATTGATCATGCGTGCTTGTGCCAACCATAATTCAGTTCTCCAAGAAGTTCGATATGTGGAACTCCTTTTGAAGTTGCCACTCCTGGCTCCACTCCTTTATGTTGATGGCCTTGTAGTGGGCAAGACTCCACACGGCTGTTTTGGGAACCTTGGCAATAGGTTGGGACCCAGTGTGCTGGATCTTGGCTTAATTTGCAGTTGTTTGGGACACATTCATTAGAGGTTGCTGGTACCAATGACATTACTATTTGGGATGCGATATCTATTGACTTGTGACCTTAAGTGAAAATAACAAGAAGAATAATATGATATTAAAAGAAATAGCTGGACTCTGGAGAGTAGTCAAGGCTCTAAATTGACTTTTAGGCAATATCCAAAATACTAGTTTTGATGACTCCCTATGAGGTAAATCATGTAAGTAGTTTATTTTCTTAAGGATCTGAAAACATACATTTTGCCACTTTTGTAGGACTGATCGAATATAATTATATTTTTATCACTGGCTGTAGAATCAACATCATTAGCTTATATTCTAGAAATGTTAGGCTAGAAATTACTCTTGGCAATATTGGTGGATGAATGTTTGAAGTATTTGCAAAGAATAAATTTACATTTATACAGCACTGTGTACATTCTCAGCACATCTTAAACTTTTCAAGTCAATTACTGTCAAAGACACTGATATTATGCAAACACTGCAGGCAGGCAAGTCCTAGGATTCTGTTTTTGACCAAAGAAGTAACATTGACCAGGGTAGCATGCTGCTCTCCTTCAAATAGTATCACGGGATCTTTGGTGTTTGCCTAAGTAAGCAGTCAGGGCTTCTGCTTAACATCTCATCTGAAAGATAGCATCTGCTAATAATCTGCCACCCCTTCAGCACTGTACTGAAGTGTCAGCTAGGATTACTTGCTCAAATGTAATGCTGGAACCCACAACCTTCTGATACAAAGGTAATGGTGCTATCGCTACCAAAATTGCTTGGTTGGGCAGAGCCCATCTCAACAGGTCAGTTAGGAACTCCAACCGAGATCAGGACTTAATATAATTGGGACACAATCTAATATTTAGCATATTTCAAGTGCACTCTCACTGAAATTACGACAGGAGTGTTCTGGAAAGGCTGAGGATTTTTTGACTGCTTTTCCTTCTAAATTGCAACTCTGACATAGTGCCCTAAAATTACCATTATTATTTATATAAATATGCAACACAAGTTTTATATTGAGTTATAATTTTACTGGAATATTTAAAAAATAAAAAGTCAAAATAATGCACTTAAGGGCAAACTGGTTAAGTGCATGAGGGAGAAAGTAATAGAATCTTATGTTGGGTTAGATGAAGAGAGGAGGGAAGAGGCTCATTTGGGACATAAGCATGAATCAGTTGCACCAAATAACTGGTTCGTGTGCTCTATATTCTATGCACTTCTCTGTAGTTTATATAGTTTAATTGGCCTAGCATTTTGAATGTTCCATTCGTTTCATAAATGTTGAGTGCTGTACTTCAAATCATTCTAGGGAAAGTAAGTTAGCACTGTTATATGGTCTCTTGCAATAATATAATTCACAGCTGGGCTAATGAAGATGTTGATATTATAGGCAATTAAATAACTCATTATCCGCTTGTGAAGCATTAAAGGATTGTTATTGTAAATGGATTGTCATTGTAGATGGATTGTAATTGGCCACCAGATTTCTTATATTACAGGCAACAATGTAGCCTTCTCAAGTATCAACTTTGACATTTGGGCGCAATCATCTCAGATTTGCAATAAGTGAGGTAGCGGGCGAGAAAAAGAACCTTTTATCTGCCGGCTGCAATGGTGGCTTTTCACGCCATATCATCCCAATCCCACCTCATTAATCATGCATTCCCAGGAAAGATGCCATTTCAATGGCGGTGGGCTCTCATTTTCCTGCCATGCTGTCACCTTGCTGCTTCCTCACGCCGGATGCCATATTTAAAGTGTAGTCGCACGCACACCTCTCAGTTCTTCCAGCCCAGGAATGCTGCAAAACAGATATGGCCCCGAAAGGCAAGACGACTGCAGCCCCCCAGTTTAGTGACGCATCCTGCGAGCACCTTTTGGATGCCATGGAGACCCACCGTGATGTCCCTACCCCTGCTCTGGCCGGAGGGGCAGCAACATTACCAAACCCTCTTGGGAGGCGGTGGCAGTGGTGGTCAGTGTCAATGCCCTGCAAAGGAGGACAGCCACCCAGTGCTGCAAGAGGCTGAATGATTTCTTCCTGATCTCTTCTGTTCTGCCAGGGTAAGTCGATCTTCCCCTCACTCTCAACTCTCATGCTCACAAACCCACCACACATCCACAAGGGTCTCACTCACTGCCATTTCCAGGGACATCACCATTCACTCTCTCATATATCTTAATTGTCCTGATCCTGTCCTTAACACCACCCACACATGCCAGGCATACTTATCATCTGGCCTGCAGGCATCCCACTTACACTCTCTCCACCTGTATTCATGCAAGATGAGCTGGCACACAACAAAAGGGAGAGGCCACAGACTTTGAGAGGAATACCAGAAAGCAAGATCCTAACAGACTTTGAAAATCAAGTCATCCAGCTGGCCGGTGAGGATTTGGACTGTTCCTGTGCTGACAGTGCGGTAGGTGGTACTCAACCAAGTGAGGATCCAGCAGTGCAACATCCACCAGACAAACACGTTTTGAGTGATGTATCCTGTTTCACAGGCCACTGCCATGCACTGATTATCTCTCCTTGCTTTCACAGGCACATCTGAGAAGCAACCGAGGGGGTGCACGATCCAGGGCCTCCTATCAAGCCCCAAAGACACCTTGTAAGAAAAATCTGGAGGCACCCTCATTGAAGACAGGTCACGCTCTCACCCACACCCTCCACTAGCACAGAGAGACACACTTCGGTAGGACCTAGTTCTAGAGTAGCCTCGGGATCACAATCTGGTGAACACATTGCACTGTCTGATCCACAGCAGGCAGAGGCAGGGACTTCCCAGGTGTCCAGCACCTGGAGGACTGCTGGAGACCAGAAATCTGATGAGTACGAGTCAGATGATGAGCCTCTGGACTGAGTCATACTTCATTTGCTGAGCTACAAAGGCAAGCTCAAGAACATCAGGAAGGGATGTCTGCTGCACTCCTCAGAATGCAAGGCACTATAGAAGAGTCTGTCCGCCTTCACTCTGAGGTGATCGCGCTGGCATGCCAACACAACAAGATCAACACTGGTAGGATGGAGGCCACCATGGAGATCTTGGTTCAGGGCATCAATCCTGCACTGCTGCGCGGGCTGAAACCATCACTGACGGCATAGTTGGCCTCCAACAGTGTGTACATGAGAGAGGTGCGGGTCAGTTCGATCTCATTCCAGCTACCCCTTCTCAAGTCAGCCAGGGGCCCTTGGGCACCCATAAGGAGGAGGATCAGCAGATTCACATCCCGGGGCCATCCACCTAGGTGACTCTGCGAGTGTCTGGCCCATCTGAATCCCCTCTTCCTGTGACACCAGCAGCTCTAGCTCCACAGACCGGGGAGGCTGCCTCTGCCACACAGACCAAAAGCAGGCCAGGGCCCTCCAGATCTCAGCCCTCCAGAGAGTACCCTTCAAGGTCATCACAGACAGGTCATATTGTCCGCAGGCTGTCTCCACCTCTTCTGTGGATGTTGGGGGAAAACCAAGATGTAGCGGCAGGGTTAGGAAGGTTAAGAAGGCACAGTTGCACAGCCTGGGCATGGGTGTTAATCACGTGTATATAATGTTCAATATTGTAAATAAATTCCCAAGAATGTCTCCTTGCCTATGGCTCCTTGTTACGATAAGCAGCTTTTGTGTCACTCAGATGCCTAGAACAGGGGTTTACTAGACTAATACCAGGAATGGGCAGGTTATCTTACGAGAAAAGGCTGGACAGGTTAGGCAGGTATCCACTGGAATTTGGAAGAGTAAGAGGTGACTTAATTGAAACCTTTAAGATCCTGAGGGGTCTTGACAGGGTGGATGTGGAGAGGATGTTTCCTCTTGTGGGAGAATCTAGAACTAGGGGTCACTTTTAAAAATAAAGGGGTTGCTCACTTAAGACAGGGGTGAAGAGAATTTTTTCTCTGAGGGTAGTGAGCCTTTGGAACTCTCTTCCTCAAAAGGCAATTGGAGCAAGAGTCTATGAATATTTTTCTGACAGAGCTAGATAGATTATTGATTAACAAGGGGGTGAAATGTTATCGGGGGTAGGTGGGAATGTGGGATTGAGGTTACATTCAGATCAACTATGATCTTATTATATGGTGGAGCAGGCTTTAGGGGCCGAGTAGCCTACTCCTGCTCCTAATTCATATGTTTGTATGTATGTTTATATGTCGCACATACATTAATGATGCCTCCACCTTGGCAGCCACGGGGGAGACTGGTCCAAATCTGAATGATGACATTGCAAGGGGCTGTGAGCACCTCCACCAGTGACTGCTCCATGGCCAGCTTTAGGGCTAGCAAGGATATTGTACAACGTGCGCAGGCGTCCAATTGTTCTGCAGTCCACGAAAATGCTCCTTAGTTGGCAGCCTGTGCCCGAAGGGTGAAAAGCTCTGGAGCATTTGGTGACATTTTAATGCTTCTGCAATGCTTGAGTGGGCAGATAAGCTAGACGCCCGACTCCAACCATATCAATATGGCCACGCCTGAACTGTCTCAGCCATGGAGGAATGGTCAGCTTATGCAATGTTTCCCTAATGCATGGCTGCTTCCCTCCCTCCCACCCCCTGCACATGCTTGTGCACAACCATCAACCGCAGTGCAGCCCTGCACCCCAACTCAGATTAACTGCAGTGCAGCTCTTTTGTCCCCCCAACTCACTTCAATCACAGTGCAGCCCTTGCCCCCCTCCCAGCTTACCTCAATCACAGTCAAGCCTTTGCCCCTGCACTGCATTTTCAGCCAGCCAGGAAAATGCGACTTGCGTGTGCCTGAATGTGTGGCATTTCAACCTTGAAGTCCAACAGGCGATCCTCATAAGTGCTGCGCAACGTTATTGTGCACTCACCTCTGATTTCCCCTCGAAATTCAGTTCGTCAGGTGCATACCTATATATGCTGTTGGGAACCACGTCGGCACGATTGGCTCAAATGATCCAGCGTGGGAGGATGGCTCTGGCGAGCCGGGCTTATAGTGATATGCAGATGTATAACAGTGAAGTTCCTGATGTCTGATAGCGGGAAACGCAGTCTGCCATTGACGGGTGGAGCGGATGATTGCAAACTGGTTTCATGACATCGTGAAACCAATTTTAGCCTTCCCAGCACATTGTCCGCTCACACCCACCATGACACCTGACGCCAGAGGGCATGGAAAATTCCACCCGTTTGTTTTTTGGTTGAAATCAACAAACTTATCTCACAAGTTTTTTTTAAAAATAGTGAGAGAGTTAAACTTCCCATGCCCTGACAAGAGTAATTAAATAAACCTGCTAAGTCCACACATGCTTGAATGTTGTATAATAATCTTCAAATATTCTTCAATCCACCTCATTCTTTTCATCTGTGAGAACAATAAGGATCCTTAATGGAGCATAAGAACACCATGCTGAATAACCATTTCTTGAACAAATTAATCAATGTTCAGGCCTTTCTCTTTGAGTATTTCACTAATAATTGGAAAGTTCACAATGAATTTGAAGGACAGAGCCACAACAATTCATTGACCTTTATTTAAACCCCTCCTGAATCTGGCAGAAAACCAGTGCCATCTACCTAAAAGAGTAAAAGTGCTCCGATTCTAGATCAAAAACAGAAACAGAAATACCTGGAAAAACTCAGCAGGTCTGGCAGCATCGGCGGAGAAGAGTACAGTTGACGTTTCGAGTCCTCATAACCCTTCAACAGAACCTGATTCTAGATGTTGTGTTAAGTTTTAACTTAGGACACCCGGCACAAACAGGGCATAAGTGACCCAAAGATGGCTTTCTTGCCCTTTTACGCCAGCACTCTGTTTGCCCCATCTACAATGGGTCTTGGCCAGTCAGAGCTGTTTTTTTTTTAAAACAGTGAGAGAGTTAAACTTCCCACGCCCTGACAAGAGTAATTCAATAAACCTGCTAAGTCCACACACGCTTGAGTGTTGTATAATAATCTTCAAATATTCTTCAATCCACCTATTCTTTTCATCTGTGAAAACAATAAGGATCCTCAATGGAGCATAAGAACACTATGCTGAATAACCATTTCTTGCGTCTCCCTCTTTCAGGTCACTTGCATATATACATTGGAATCTAAGGCATATATAGAACACTGATTACCAGACAGAATTGGATGGGCCGCATTTCACAGTCTGGCCATGTTTAGCTGGTCATCAACATGACTTCAACATTAATGGGCAATACTGGGAGCTCCTCTGGTCACACAAAATAACTTGAGTCACTGCTATATCTGGTCATTCATCATTAGTCCAGCACATGGTGTTTTATTTACAACCACAGAGATATTCAGGAGGTCTTGTGGTGCAGTGGGTATAGCATCCCTGCCTCTGAACCAGGATCTCTAGATTTGAGTCCCACCCAGGACTTGATGGCCATGTATCATGACCATGTAAAAGGTGTTCCCTTAAAGTAGTCATTAAGCTAAGAATTTGTGTGTATACGTAGCCCCCTTTTAATTTATGTGTGATTCAATTTATAAAATTAACCCAGCAGACAAGCTTTAGTCTTAAGCAAGATAAAGTTTTTTTTACAAAAACTACTGCTGAAAGTTACTTAGACAGGCTTTTTCCCTTGGCCTGCAGGCTTGGTGGGGACAGTTAGAAAGCTGACCGCTGCCTGTGATCGGGCCTGAAAGCCAATTTCATGCTGGCGGGCCAATTAAGGCCGGCCCAGTGTGAAACACGAGCGGCAGCACTTAGTGCTGCCTGTGCGGACAGGGGGGAGGAGTGCAAAGCGGGCGTGCACGATCTTCGCGCATATGTGCAAGTGTGCACTACATAACCTCTCCGAGGCAGAGAGCTGCCTCAGGAAGGTGAAGGTATATGAAAAAAATAATTAAAAACAAAAATGTAATGAAACATGTCCCCTCATGTGACAGAGTCACATGAGCAGGGACATGTTATTAATGCAAAGTGAAAGTTTTTATTCTATTTTTATTTGCTTTTAGAAACCTCATCAGGTCCATGGACTCTTTAGGCAGAACAGCAGTGGATTTCTTACTACCTTCCTCTTTGTCCTTCCTTGGCCAATAACCCTCTCTGAAGTTGTTTCTCAGAGTTCTTGCTGGGGTTCTGCACACCAAGATGGCTATTCGTAGCCTTTCTTTATCATAACCAAATACAAAATGTCTGTTATGATAATTTCAATGAAGCGTTGTTCCATGAGGGAAAGAAGTTATTTATGTTGAGATCCTTTGAAGTCCCTTACTAAATCTTGTTCCCTCAGAGGGAAAAGGATTTTCACACCTTTCAGAATTTAGTGGACATCTCTGGAGGGGTCTTTGCATTTTAGTGACTCTTCCCAGACAGCTCTAGAAATATGAGTCTTACAAGGTTTGAATAAACACAGGAAGGTACCATGTTGTCTGCCCATACATCCATTTTGAAAAAGGCTTTAAACTCAGTGTGAAGGTTTGAAAACAGAAGCGTGCCTTTGAAACAGTTGCCCTTAAAACCTATAATATCATAATTACATGTTTATGACTCCAAGGAACGTGCATTCGTAATGCAGCCAAACAGGTTGAGTATCAGCCTGGGAATCCTTCCAACACACAGCAATGGTAGGTCATAAGAGTGGGAGAGATTCCTGTTCAACCATGTGACGGAAAGAAAGTTGGAGCTTCCACCATCACCTACTATCGCTCCAGACCACAACATGCATGTTGCCACAGCAACTTAGACTTCCTGAATGAACAAAACACCAATAAAGATATTTAGAAATAGGATGCAAGACGGACAGAAATCTGATCGCTGTAAGGATTCCCTGGGATGCCTGTGTGCACTTCTAGGCTCAGAGATATGAAAGGAAATACTAACATTCAAGAATGAGTAGGCTTGGTGTGGGTGGGGGTTAAGTTCAATGAAAATGCAAGTGCTTCTGGAATGAGGCTCCAACCCACCAACTTCAGTTCTGATGAAGAGTCATACAGACTCAAAACGTTAACTCTGTCTTCCTCTCCACAGATGCTGCCAGACCTGCTGAGTTTTTCCAGCTATTTTTGTGTTTAGCTTCTGAGTTCAACTTGGCTGCATTTAGCAGGTTGCATGTAACCCCTCTAGAGAGATGGGTTACCAATTAATTTATGCAAATAGTTACATTGTAATGCTCTTTCAAAGTCCTTTCAAATTTAATGATGCATGCATTGATTTCAAGGGCTTCCTAAAACTTAGAATTTAAACAAAGGCAAAAACACAAAGCAAGTTCATAGGGCTTATTAAAAATCAGGCATATACTGCAATAAATACTCAGTGCTGGCAGCTGCTTCCTTACCCACCACTAGGAAAGGTTTTGTTGAAGAGTACTTGCGTGAGGAGCCATTTCTTCACATTAGACCATTTGAGACTCAGTGCTGGATTTTTGCAGAGTCAGGTAGATTCCAGAGGCCTTTAAAGATGGAGGGGGGAGGTGGGGGGGGGTGATGGTAGGTAGATCCCACATGTGGAAACCCTGCCCCATTTCTAACAGATCCCATTTTTGCTGGCAGGAAGAAGATGATGGGGCATGAATCACACAGGCAGGACACCCAAAAGCAGCAGGGCCTTTTAAACTTAGTGCTGAGTTCAAACAGACTCCATTTTTGCTGTTCCAAGGGATTTTAACCCACAGTTTGGGAATCACGAATTGATGGAGAAGACCTTAATACTCTTGAAGGTAGGATAAATTCTGTTAAATGTCATGATCTGAATTATTTAAATCCACAGCCCTTTAAACATGGAGAAAACCAAGCTGCAGCTGTCAGTTAGAGTAAAAGAAACAAACATGCACTGCTGGAGTGCATTGATTGACAGGCCACCTGGTGTAGTGGAAAACAAACCATTATCATCTGCTCCTATAGGTTCAATAGACTTCATTGTTGACATTTCCCAAGTGGGTTGGGGCAACAAGTGAAAATTGGGGGTGCTTTCAGTTGAATTTCCATTTCCATAATCCCTTTCTCTATCATCCCTGTCATGGATCAGCTGCACTCCCTATCTAACAGCACTATAAGAGTAATTTCCCAGACTTCACACTCCACCAGCTCAGATACACACACTTCAACTGATATTGTAGTAGAGATACCTGAGTTGGCATGTGGTGAGGAGCACATCCCCTCTGAACTGGAACAAGTGATGGGGACAGATAAAGATGTGGAAAGTCCCCATCAGAAGACACAGGACTCCAAGCTTTGCTCAGCTGGATGGAGATGCTGACCCTCAAGGATCATCCAGGAAAAGGGCACTTCTGTAGCAGCAATTGGCTATGTTAGAATTTCCAAAGGCAACACACACCATTGGAAAGGGATTCCATGAGTCCTCTAAGATAAATGCTTTAATGTCTTAGGCATTTGCACTGATGTTCACCTCCATGGAAAGTGGGCCACCTGTATGGAGAAGCAGACATAACAGGTAACCAAATGCATCTTGGGCCTTCACCAATGGCCCATGTACTCTGTTGCTACCACTTAGAACAAGATAGAGGAAAGCTTCACCTTGGTGACTGGCCTCATTAGTGTCAGTGTCAAAGTGGACATGAGACAGCAGGGAATTCACTGCCTGGTTTGGTGGTGGAGGCAGAAATCCTCAACTTTTTTAAAAAGGCACCTGGATCAGCACCTGACGCACTGTAACCTGCAAGACTACAGACTGGGTGCTGGGAGGTGGGAATAGAATGTGCGGCTAGTATTTTAAAAATGTTTTCTTTTTCAGCCGCTGCAGACACAATGGGCTGAATGGCCAGTTTCTGTGCTGTAACTTTTCTATGGTTCTATGGTTCTAGGGAAGATCAGATCAAGGTGGGTAAAGTCCAAGATAAGTGAAATTACTTCTGAAAAGTTGAAAATCACCTGTGAAGCCCTGAAATTTGATTCTGAGAGTGCAAGCCTCTGTCATAGGCAGGCCAGCAGCTATTCTGTTTCACTGTTTAAATGCCTTCCAGGCTGTCATCGATCAGTAACTCCCCATTGTGCTCTTGCCTTGTTAACCCTGGTGAGATTCACATACCCCAGGAAACCATGCTCTGGCTGTTTAAGCTGGGTTAAGGCCAAAATTAATTGATTCTTTGAATATTTAAATCAACAGTTCCACAGGGGTTCCCCACTCACCTCAAATTTTGCCCCCGTGAAACCCAGGAGAGGGCTGAATCAGGTTCGGTTTTTGCCATGCCAGCATTTTTCACAGCCACCAAGCCCTGATATTGATGCTGCACATATCTTAGAGGATAGGTTAGATGCACATGGTGAGACACCAGGCATGAGTGGGCTGCAACCAGAACAAGTAGTAGCCACCCAATGTCGGAGTGCCTCAGTGGACTTTTAGACTGGTGTCATGCAAGGTCAGACTGCTACCATCATTGCTGTGGATTACAGTGTGCAAAGGGGTTTTCAGGCTTCATCATCATTGCCTTCCAAACCTAGATTGCTAGGTTTGCTGAGGTGCTACCTCATGGAAGTGGCAGTGGCTCCATGAAGACTGCCTTCTCCCATCCCTACCACCCTGCCAGGGCCCTTGCTGTGCCTGTCAACAGGCCGCCCAGACTGGTGTTGTCCATGCCGAGATGGGGCAGTCTGTAGCTAGGCCTTCCAGGACCAGTGTTACTAAAGGTCAACCTGCAAGACCGTCTGCAGTCTCCACCTGTGAAAGTCAGTAGCCTTTCGCCAGCCATGCTGCAGCCACTATGGTACTTTGCGTAGGAGCACTTGGAGAGGTAAAGACACACAGAAGACAGGTGACTGCGCAAGGGTGATTAGTTGACTTTTGTATGCAATATGGCATGATTTCATTCTTAAATTTGTCTTGAAAAGTACATTTTTTTATGGCTTTTATCTTTGCATTATAGCCAAGTGGTCACTGTATTTGTCAGTGACAGGGAACAAAAGGTGTGGGACTGCTGGCAAATGGGGAATTGAAGTTTCGGCTACTGATATTGCATTCAGATGAGTTCTTCGTGGACACCCCGGAGTAAAAAGGGCTGTCTAGATTACCTCCTCCATTTCCCCTCCTCCCTTCTCTCCTTATCCCCTCTCCTTATCCTTAGTTTCTCACCATATAGCTGGTGGCAAGGGCTGTCCCCTCATGATAGTGAGGCTGTGTAGCGTGCAGCAGACCATTATGAACATTGACACCCATACTGCCGAGCAGTGCAGAGCTCCTCCAGAGCAGTCCAGGCAATGGAAATGTTGTTTCAATAAACCATCATCTGCTCTATCACATTTTGTGTGGCTGCATGTTTTTCATTGTTCGCATGTTGCACACCAGTGCCATAAGCCACATCGTCAACACACAGCCCTTGTCACCCAGTAGCTACCTTTTAGTTTGCCAAAGTGACTGAAATGCAGCTAACACGGTGAACTGCTGCAGAATGAAGGCATCATGACTGCTGCCAGAATTGGCCCACAATTTGCTGCTTATAGTCACACATCAGTTGCACATAGAGGGAGTGGAATTCCTTTAGATTGCATATAGGACAGTTGACATGTGAAACCTGCAAAGTGATGCATGTGCAGCCAATGGTGCCCTACACCATGGGGAATCCTGTAATCCTCGAACCCACATACTTGCTCCGGATGCCATTTTGAAGCACAAATGCACTCGCACACGAAAACGGGTACTGGTGGACTAATTTCTCACCCAATCTAAGCTGACCCTAAATCCCATCTTTTTTTCCACTGGACTGCAGAAGAATTAATTATAGACTTCAATAAACATTCCCTTTAAATTAGCATTCCAATTAGCAGAAAAATACTTAGCTGTGCTATAATTTTGTAGGGAGATTCACAATGTGCTGCAGGCAGCTGATGGTATTACAATGTTACCTAGGAAACTGGTGACATCCTAGTTTTCTGCAGGACCTAACAAAGTTGCACAGAGAAGCTGCTGCTTTGGAAACGAGAACTCAAAAAATCCTTCGTAACCATTGGGTACATTCACATCCTGCTGGCAAACTTCCTGCAGGTCTGAAATGAGTGGGAAGTGATTGTGCAGTCAGTTCAATGTCCACCTGTCCATCCTCAGGTAAGTACTGCTGATTGTTTGGTCCCACCCACTTGAACAGCCACTCCTGTTTTCAATCCATTTGGCTTTATGTGACAAGAAAGCCACAGCAACTTCCGCTCTCAGACTGAAGTCAAAACTGTTTTCCCAGCCCGATGACACTACTGGATCCCAATCAAATTAGTTTAAAAGAAGAATATGGACAGCCTCAAAAAGGCAGGTTAAAATTGGAGAAGGCGGAATCCCAGCTGGTCATTGCCATGCAAGTTATCCAGTGGATTTTAACTATTAACCCACATGGTATTCCCAGGCAGCCAGAGTTAAAATTCCCTACCCCCACCCCACCCACCCCCACCTCCTCATCTAGCAGTACTTGAAAATGAATTTTCCCACATGCGTTAGCAGCGTCAATAAAGCAAAACAAAAACAGAATTACCTGGAAAAACTCAGCAGAAAAACTGTCAAGTTCTGTCGAAGGGTCATGAGGACTCGAAACGTCAACTCTTTTCTTCTCCGCCAATGCTGCCAGACCTGCTGAGTTTTTCCAGGTAATTCTGTTTTTGTTTTGGATTTCCAGCATCCGCAGTTTTTTTGTTTTTTTCAATAAAGCAATATAATCCAATCCATCAAAATCAGTTTTGACTTCCTAATGCTGTATCAAATGCCCAAAACATCGATATTTATTGACATGTTGACATTTAAAAAGGTACATAAGTGTGATTGACTACTTCACTGTACAAATCAGAAAACCGCTAACCAATCAATTCATCAGATAGATTTTTTTATTTGCACTGAAAGAGGTGGCATATTGCAACTTTCAATAAACTGACATATTTTCTTTCAAAAGAATTGGCCATGAATCAGTGCAAAAAAAAAAAGCTTCGTGAATTTAATTTGGTCCAAACAAACAGGATTCTGCTCCTGACTTTTTCTTGAACAGTTCAAGTAGGATGTAGGACAAGGTGCTATAACATTACCTTGCACTTCGGAGACCTGTGATTTAAATTCTACACAGCTAAATTGAACGGAAATTTTCCCTGATATGGATTGTCCATGAAAATACGTTCAAGCAGTCTTAAACCAATTGCCAGAGAGTCTGGCTACGTAACACAACACAGCACACATTCGGTGTCAATTAAGAATAAATTGACAATCTCATGCCTTAACTCTATACCCTCAATTCCCTTACCTACAAAAATCTCAGTCTTGATTCATAATAATTGAATAGTTATGGCACAGAAGAAGACCCTTTGATCCCATAAAATCTGCGGGCTCTCTGCAAGAGCAATTTAGCTAGCCCTAAACATGGCCCTTCCCCATAGTCCTGCAAATTTCATCCTTTCGCATGTTTGCCCAATTCCCTTTTGAAAGCCACGATTGAATCTGCTGCCATCACACTCAGGCAGTGCATTCCAGATCCTAACCATTTGCTGCTTACGTAAGATTTTCCTCATGTCATCTTTGATTTTTTTTCGCCATTCAACTTAAACTTGCATTCTCTGGCACTTGATCCTTCTGCCAATGAGAACAGTTTCCCCCTATCTATTCCGTCCTCCTCATAGTTTTGAACAATTTTTGACAAATCTCCTCTCAGCCTTCTCTTTGAGGAGAACAACCGTTTTCTCGTATATCAATGTAACTTAAGTCCCTCATCCCTGGAACCATTCTTGTAAATCTTTTCTGCACCCTCGCTAATGCCTTCACATTCTTCCTAAAGTGTGGAGTCCAGAATTGGAAGTAGTACTCCAATTGAGGCCAAACCAGTGTATAATACTGTGAATGCTGGAAATTTGAAATAAAAATATTGACCTGAAGTGTTAACTCTGTTTCTCTCTCTATAGATGTTGCCAGATCTGAGTATTTCCAGCATTTTCTGTTTTTATTTCATTATTTTATAAAGGTTCATCATAACCTCCTTATTTTTGTACTCTATGCCTCTAGTTCTAAAACCCAGGATCAGAAATGCCTTCTGAACCAGCTTCTCCACCTATCTGCCTTCTTCAATGATTAGTGCACATAATCACCCAGGTCTCCCTGCTCCTGCACCCACTTTAGAATTGTACTCTTAATTTTCTATTGCCTCTCCTCATTCTGCCTACCAAAAGGTGTTTGATAAAGTGCCACAAAATTGTCTTGCCAGCAAAGTTGAATTCCATATAAATTGAAAATGGCAGCATGGATTCAAAGCTGGCTGGACTAACAAAAAGCGGAGTATTGCTGAATGTTCTCTTTTCAAACTGGAGAAAGGCAAGGGGGGGTTCCCCGGGAGTCGACACTTTACTGCATAAAATTTAATTTGCTTTGTGTCTGCCCATTCCATCAGCTTGCCCGCTCTCTTGAGAATTATCATTATCCTCCTCACATTTCACAATACTTCCAAGTTTTGTGTAGCTTGAAATTTTGAAATTGTGTGCTATACCCCCAAGTCTAAGCCATTAATTTAAACTGAATAAAAGCTGGGCCCCAGTATCGACTCCCGGGGAAACCCCCTTGCCTTTCTCCAGTTTGAAAAGAGAACATTCAGCAATACTCCGCTTTTTGTTAGTCCAGCCAGCTTTGAATCCATGCTGCCATTTTCAATTTATATGGAATTCAACTTTGCTGGCAAGACAATTTTGTGGCACTTTATCAAACACCTTCTGGAAGTCAATTTACACTACCTAAACTGCATTACTCACATCAACCTTCTCTCTTCCTCACCTTTATTGAACAAGGGTATAACATTTGAAATTCTCCAGTCCTCAGGCATCACCCCATTTCTAAGGTGTATTTGAAGATTATGCCCAGTATATCTGCAATTTCCACCCTTATTTTCCTCAGAATCCTCGGAAGCATCCTGTCCACTCCTGGCGATTATCAATTTTAATTACAACAGCCTTTCTAATACTTTCTGTTTATTAAATTTTAGCCCATCTAGAATCTCAACTTCGTCCTCTTTCACTATAGCTTTATCAGCATCTTCCTCCTTGGTAAAGACAGGTGCAAAATATTCAGCAGTGCGAAGTAATCAGTTGTCCCAAGATCCATAGCCTTTACGCTAAGACAGTTCCAGATTTTTACTACCCTTTATGTGAAAACGTGCTTCCTGATTTTTTTCCAAAATGGCCTAGGTCTAATTTTATTATGTCCCCCTGTTCTTTGTTCCCCATCAGAGGATATAGCGGGGGGGTCACATTGGATCATGTAGGGCCCATCTTTTTAGGGGCTACACAGCCACTAAAGTTTTAAAATGGTACTGAAGTTGCGAAGTGTGGAGGGTGCTACTTTGCTAAAAGGGTTTATGTAGGCCCACTTAACAATGATTGGCAAAAGTTAGGACTGTTTTCCTTGAAGAAGAGAAAGGCTGAGAGGACATCTTAATTATCTAATAGAGGTATTCAAAATCATGAAGGGTATGGACAGAGTAGATAGGGAGAAAATGTTCCCACTCATGAAAAGAACAAAATTACACAGATTTAAAGTAACTGGCAACAGAGGCAAAAGCGATATGTGGAAAAGCTTTTTCATGCAGCAAGCGGTTAAGGTCTGGAAGGAAAACAGAAAATGCTGGAAAAACTCAGCAGGTCTGACACCAGCCGTGGAGAGAGAAACAGTTAATGTTTCGAATGCGTATGATTTTTCTTCAGAGCAGTCTGGAGTGCACTCAGATCTGGAATGCACCGCACGTGTGTGGTGGAGGCAGGTTCAGTTGGGGCATTCAAAAGAGAATTACACTGTTATTTGAAAAGGAAGAATGTGCAAGGTTACAGGGAGATGGCAGGAAAATGGTACTAAGTGAAATGCTCATTTGGAGAGCTGGTGCAGGCATAATGGGCAGAAAGGCCTCCTTCTGGTGTAACACTTCTGTGATTCTGTGATCATTGGTCTTGGTCAAAATTTCCTCATTGATTCCTCCTTCAATTCACCACAATACACATTCAAATCCAAAAACAAGTCAATTTACTCATAAATAATCGATGCAAAATTAAACCAATCATCCTTAGTCCTTGTTTTCTGTACACCTATACCTTTGCGAGTGTTCCTATGAGGTGTTCCTCAGTGGATATGGAATGGGAATTTGAAGGCTGCTGATATTCATTGAGGAGACTGCAGACAGTCTTGGAGGATGACCTAGGAGTGCAGCACTCAGGGCAATGAAGAGAGTGGAAAGATGGATTCCCAGATGGGAAACCTGGAAGTATGGCTTGCCTAAACATCCCGCTGAAAGTATTCACAGGATTGGCTTTAAAATTTAGGCAGTAGGTTTTGTGCCCGACAGCCAGGCAGATTGACAGGCTGGCTGTGTGTCAAGTAGGAAAGCAGACTGGAAGCCAATGCCTAGGTAAGTAACAGATTGCAGGGGGAGGGTAGAGGTGGGGGGAATTGGAGATTGCAAAATGGGTGGGGAGAATCGGTGATCACAGAGGGTCAGGGAGTTGAAGATTGTGGGGATGAGGGAATTGGAGACAAAGGTGTGTGGGGGAGTCAGGGGTTGCAGGGATGTGGAGGAATCAGAGATCACGGAGGGTGGGGAGCTGGAGATTGTGGCTGGTGGGGAGTCATAGATTGAGGGAGATCAATGGGGAAAGTCAGAGTTCAGGGGAGATCTGATGGAGGAGTTGGAATTCAGGGAAGATCGGGGGAAGTCAGAGATTGGGTGGGGGATGTCAGAAACAAGGTAAGTGGTGAGGTTGGAGGGAGGTCATTTAACCTGCATGGTTTGAAAATAAAGCCCTATTCTAAGGGAGGTATAAAACCTCCTTTACAGCTTTTACTACCACCCAGCTCCTGAGCATGGATTAGGTACCCACCTCCAATCTCCCTCCATTAAAGCCAGCGATAAGTGGGTTGTAGGTATAGAGTAAAAGGTTAATGTTAGAAATGTAAACAGACAGTCTACATCATCAGTGACGTAAGATCACAGGACACTAGAGCACACTGTCAGATAGCTCTATGTGAAGCCTCATATAAAGCCTTGTCATGTAAATAGTTAGCAGAATGTTCAATGAAATGTAAGGTTTACCAACAGCCTTGCCTCCAGCAGTCCCTATCAATCCTGACAAAGGATAACCTCATCTAAGACCCACATTGATGATAACAGAGGAGGAAGGTTGGTGTAGAGCATGGGATTTGAAACCTTTTACCTCTCAACGATCTCCAGCCTTCTCGACCTTGGGAGTTAAAATTCCTCAATCCCGCCAGAAGAGCACCTCATTTTCCACAGTGAAGTTTGTCCATATTCCTTTTCAATTTATCCTTAGCTGGGCTGACAACTGGCCCTTTCAATTCTTTATATATGGTTTATGAGGCTCTTGTTGAAAAAAAACTTTAAAAGTCAGTCGTGGGAATATGGGGCAGTTTTCTTAGCTGGCTGATTCTGATTCTAGTTTCATTCCTTCTGGCGTCCACGCAGAGTGTCTTTGTGAGCTATTTCCTGCCCAGCCAGGATTTTTCAGTAAGTACACAATGAGCTATCACGACCGCAGGTTTGATTGGGATGGTTAAGGAAGCATGTGCACATCATTGCCGTACTGGCCTGCCTGCTGTGGGGTGCTGCTTTATTTCAGGATCCATTTTAAAGTAAAATAGTTGCTTTTTTTTTGCTGCACGAATGTTCAATGGACAGCAGAGCTCCGTTATTGTGCGTGCCCCTTATGCCTTTTACTTCGGTGCTCTTTAAAGATAAAGGCTTTTATGTATATCAGTAATGAGAATGCCCAGATATGTAAGGCGTCTTCCTGAGCATGTGTTTGGATCAACAAATTTTAGCTTCAAAGTAATTGAAGGCTTAATAGCCTACATCATGGCCACTGCAGCTTTTAGCTGTTCCTTTTCGCATGAAAGAAAATAGAAAACAAAACAGGAAGAAGTTTTCCATGATTGTATAACATTCACAAATGTAGACAGATTCAACCAAGGGGTGAAGAGACGAGTCAGGCGTGTTTTGCCTCTCAGCACTTATGGATGCTGGGTAACTATGACTGAGAACTGAGGCATACTGAGCCTCCAAGATGGGCTCTTCCTTATGCAGTCCATTGAATGCACTCCTAATTTTAAATGCAATACTAGTGCCCCAGAAAAATATGGTGGGTTGTGTAGTATAAGGGTCTGGCATAGAAAGGGTTAAGGTGAGACTGAGTACAGTACCACCCACACTAATGTAATGGGACACATGACCCAAGTCTAGAGGGCAGTCTTGGACTGGGCAGAGATGTGTGTAGAGGCAAGCATGGAAACAGCTTTTAGCTTAGACCTTATACTGTATATTTGTATATTGTTATTAGTTATTGGACACTTACTGTTAAACTGTACAAGACTCAGAACCTCTTCATAAGGCCTACTGAATGAAAAACAACATCTTACAACATGGTGGCAGCTATTGGAACAACCCAGAAACTGGAGAAGAAATTTAAAACCTGGAAGATTGAAAAAGCAGCATTCTGACCTGACAAAATCACCAGAAACGAAGGCAAAGAAGGAGATCGCCAGAAAAAAGTTCCAAAGCAGGATTGGAAGCAGAAAGGCAGAAATAAAAACTCTACACTGCAACAGAAGTCTCTGTCGAATCTCCGGGAATTCCAGCTTCAATACTCAGAGAGTGGAGGAAGACGACCTTACAGGGGTGAGCAAAAAAAAAAACTTAAGCTCTTGGCCAGAACTAGTTTGAAGAAACCTTTCAATCAGCAGCAGTCAGAGTTGCCAATTTTAAAAAGGGCTGTGAATAGCCTGGATTCTGAGTTGGTGCCTGACCACACAGCAGGAAGGGAAGGGAAGGGAAAGGAAAGGAAAAGAAAAAAGGAATTAAATCGGCAGTTTCACAACCTGAAAATACTTAGGTATTATCCTTAGCTGGGCTGACAACTGGCCCTTTCAATTCTTTATATATGGTTTATGAGGCTCTTGTTGAGGAAAAAACACTTTAAAAGTCAGTTGTGGGAATATGGGGCAGTTTATATTGCTGCTGGGAAGACTCAAAGGTTGATCTAGGGAGTCACTGCTGAAAATTTAAAACACAGAAATCATGAATGCAATGTTATGACGTGACAGATGATGTGTGCCAGGCAGATCAATTCACAAAGGAAACCTGATCACGCTTTCAGAACAGTTTTGCAATTCATATTTATTTTGAGATGTGTGCACTAAATTCAGAAGTAATGAGTCCACCAAGACTTGAGATTTTTTTAAAAAAACTAAATTAAAATATTTATTAACAAAAGAAAAGATTTCAAGCTCATACATTGGTCTACAAATTGCTACTATAATAGCTCCTAAGATCCCTAATTAACCTGGCTCTGAGTTATACCCTCTTTAAGGCAACAGTCCAAAAATAGATATTTTAGATTTTAAACAGATCCAGCAAATTAACACAATACCCTGGACAGTGGAGTTCAAAGTGGCTTGCCAGCTTTGGTTTCTATAAAGAGCAGGCTTAATGCACAAATAACAAAGGCTGCTCATACTTCTGTTAGATCTTACAATGCCTTCCCCTGGCACAGAGCCTCATTTTTCTTTATATATGTTTCACCATTTTTAATATGTAATTCTATTGTTCCATATGTCTTTGGAACTTTTACCTTTCTCATAATATAAATCTTTTCATGTTGCCAATATTCTAGTTAACCTCTCTGAAATTCAAATCCCCCTTCATCTATCTAAAAATGCAAATTCCCCTTACACCTTACATGCTAAGACCCCAATCATGTTTATGCATGAACATATTAAAGACACCTCTACACCTTATTTCTTTTGATAACTTCAACTTGCCACACACATGCACTCGCATACACACACACCCCAATGCAACCCCACATAAACCTACTTTACAATAAACCAGAAAAATATTATGAAAATTATACTTTCATGACAGCAATTACTCTGGGAGCCTGCCAAAACTGGCAAACACAGGGGACCTCATCTGAAGAAGCAATGGCAGTGCCATCTTGGATTTCCTTACAGCATTTAAAGCTGTACACATATTTAAAATCTAATGACCATGGATCAAATTTCTACCTTACTAGACCAGTTTGGACTCATCCAAGGCCTAGGCCAGTAACAAAATTGGGGACTTTGGAGAAAGAGATCCCTTTGTTACATGATTACTTCAGGTCTAGATAAAAAGACAGAAGCTGAATAGGTTAATACACTGCCTTATTTGGTAGGTCCAATGGCCAACAATTAATAGCTAGACAAGGGATCAGGTCATTTGAAATATATTTTAATCTGAGCAGTAACAAGATCCTGGAAAGAGCAACATTTAACAAATGTATCCAACAGCCAGGAGAACCTGTTGACTCCTCCATTAATGAGCTGTACAGAATGGCTCAAGGCTGTGTTTATGGTGGCCTGAAATCAGGGTTAATCAGGGACAGAATTATTGTTGGTGTGGTAGACAATGCACTCTCAGACATGCTTTCAGCTAAGGAAGATTTGACCCTCGAAAAGGCCATTCAAATTTTTTGGCAATCCAAAATCCGTTTATAGCACAAATCTATCTTAAGGGGCAAAAGAAAGCCATAACACAGAACAACCCAGACTATCCGGCTAGTAAGACAGCAGAGGAGGTTGGACGATCCAGGCCAAGGGAAGCAATACCCTACCTGACCACTGGAGGGTGGGTGACCATGAGAGCACTGTGGAGGCAAGTGACCCCACAGGCATGACCAATAGTTGGCAGTCTCAGCACAAGTGTTTCAATTGCAACCGCACAGGACACTTCTGAAACTAAGCAAAGCTAACACAAGCAGATGCACAGGTGATCTCAAGATGTCTTAAGAGGTCGAAGTTCCACACCAAGAGGAAACACAACCATGCTGCTTGGGTGGGGTCAAAGATCAGGGATTTTCATTCTGAAACACAGACATCTTGGTTAATGGTCATCTCACAAACTTTAAATTGGACATGGGAGCCAGTGTTACAGTCCTCTTAGACAAGGAACCATGGCTGTGACCCAATGGCCGATGCCTCCCACAACACAGCTGTATGGACAGGTGGCATTAAACTCCTGGTGAAAGGTACTCTGCAGGCAACACTCAGGTACAAAGGCAAAAAACAAGAGACACTGTTCATCGTCCACAGCCAAGAAAGATCCCTTTTAAGCCAAAAAGCCTGTTTCAACCTCTTGCAGAAAATTGATGAGATCAACCAACAAGGGCCTGGTTCCAAATTTAAAAAGGAGTTCCCGAAACTCTTTACCCAATTGGAGTGACTGAGAACCGCATTTGGGATTCCACTGAGGGAGGATGCCAAACCTGTGTACCTGTTCACACCATGAAATACCCCTTCCATTCATTGGGAGGATTGAGAGCAGTTAAGAATGCAGCAAAGGAGGACCAAGGCATTGATTAAGAAGGGGAAAACAGAGTACAAGAGTAAGCTTGCAGGGAACATAAAAACTGACTGTAAAAGTTTCTATAGGCATGTGAAGAGAAAACGATTGGTGAAGACAAGTGTAGGTCCCTTACAGTCAGAAACAGGGGAATTTATAATGGGGAACAAAGAAATGGCTGACCAACTAAATACATACTTTGGTTCTGTCTTCACAAAGGAGGACACACATAACATAGCAGAAATGTGGGGATCACAGGGTTTAGTGAGAGGGAGGAATGGAAAGAAATCAGTATTAGTTGGGAAATGGTGTTGGGGAAATTGATGGGATTGAAGGCCGATAAATCCCTGGGGCCTGATAATCTACATCCCAGAGTACTTAAGGAAGCAGCCCTAGAAATAGTGGATGCATTGGTGGTCATCTTCTGAGATTCAATAGATTCTGGAACAGTTCCTACAGATTGGAGGGTAGCTAATGTAACTCCACTATTTAAAAAAGGTAGGGAGAAAACAGGGATTTATAGACCAGTCAGCCTGACGTCGGTAGTGGGGAAAATTCTACAGTCCATTATAAAAGATTTAATAGCTGAGTACTTGGAAAACAGTGGCAGAATAGAACAGTCAGCATGGATTTATGAAAGGGAAATCATGCTTGACAAATCTACTAGAATTTTTCGAGGATGTAATTAGTAGAGTTGATGAGGGGGAGCCAGTGGATGTGGTTTATTTGGACTTTCAGAAGGCTTTCGCCAAAGCTCCACATAAGAGATTGGCATGTAAAATTAAAACACATGGGATTGGAGTTGGTGTATTGAGATGGATAGAAAACTGGTTGGCAGACAGGAAACAGAGTAGGAATAAAGGGGTCTTTTTCCAAATGGCAGGCAGTGACTAGTGGGGTACCGCAGGGATCGGTGTTGGGACCCCAGCTATTCACAATATATATTAATGATTTAGATGAGGGAATTAAATTTGCAGATGACACAAAGCTGGGTGGGAGGGTGAGCTGTAAGGAGGATGCAGAGATGCTTCAGTGTGATTTGGAGAAGCTGAATGAGTTGGCAAATGCATGGCAGATGCAGTATAATGTGGATAAATGTGAGGTTATCCAATTTGGTAGCAAAAACAGGAAGGCAGATTATTATCTGAATGGCTATAAATTGAGAGAGGGGAATGTGCAGTGAGACCTGGGTGTCCTCGTACACCAGTCGCTGAAGGTAAGCATGCAGGTGCAGCTGGCAGTAAAGAAGGCAAATGGTATGTTGGTCTTCAGAGCCAGAGGATTCAAGTACAGGAACAGGGATATCTTGCTGCAATTGTACAGGGCCTTGGTGAGACCACACCTGGAATATTGTGTGCAGTTTTGGTCTCCTTATCCGAGGAAGGGTGTACTTGCTATAGAGGGAGTGCAGCGAAGGTTTACTCAACTGATTCCTGGGATGGCAGGACTGACAAATGAGGAGAGATTGAGTCAGTTAGAATTATATTCACTGGAGTTCAGAAGAATGAGGGGAGATATCATGGAAATCTATAAAATTCTAACAGGCCTAGACAGGGTAGATGCAGGAAGGATGTTCCCGATGGTGGGATAATCCAGAACCAGGGGTCACAGTCTGAGGATACAGAGTAGACCATTTATGGCTGAAATGAGGAGAAATTTCTTCACCCAGAGAGTGGTGAGCCTGTGGAATTCACTACCACAGAAAGTAGTTGAGGTCAAAACATTGTATGTTTACAAGAAGGAATTAGATATAGCTCTTGGGGCGAAAGGGATCAAAAGGGTGTGGGGAGAAAGCGGGAGCAGGCTATTGAGCTGGATGATCAGCCATGATCATAATGAATGGCAGAGCAGGCTCGAAGTGCCAAATAGCCTACTCCTGCTCTTAGTTTCTATGAAGCAAATGCAGCAACAACTGGATGAAATGAGAAAAATGTCATCTCCTCCATCACTAAGTGAACTGAATGATGTTCTGGGATGGTCCAAACCCAAAACTAAACATGTCCATCTGTGTCTGCGTTGACTTGACACAGCTTAGTAAAGCCTTCATGAGGGAAGCCCATCCGATGTTCTCCATGGATGACAGTCTGTACAAACTCTCTAAAAGCAGTGTTTTCAAAGCTTGCTGCTAACAGTGGCTTTTGGCAACTTCCACTGGATGAGAAGTCCACATTCATCCCATTTTGTCAGATTCTGCTTCAACTGCTTACCATTCGGAATCACCTCCACACCATAAATCTTTCAGCGCATGATGTTGGCCATTTTGCAAGACCTATTGCCATCTGCTATATGGATGATGTTCTGATTCACAACACGACAGTAGAAGAACATGACAAAAGGCTCACAGAGGTCCCAAAATGCTTGCAGGAAGCAGGGCTGATGCACTGAGAAATGCGAGTTCTCAAAGATCTCTATTTGGTTCTTAGGACACATTGTCAGCAACAAAGGCATCATGGTGGACCCACGGAAAAAAGCTATTAGCGAGTCCCCAACCCCATCCTCAGTACCAGACCTCCAGGGATTCCTGGATATGATGGCAAAAATTTTACCCAATCTGGCACAGGTCACAGAACCCCTGTGTCACTTTAGAGTCAGAGTTTTACAGCACAGAAGGAGTTCCTTTGGCCCATCATATCTGTGCTGGTCATCAAGACCCTATCTACTTGAGAGATCTGAAAATGCCACAAGTTTTGGAAATAAAAGGCTCATGATGTTAAAGGTGCATTACATTTTAAGGCAGAACACATTCAATTAAAGCTCATGCATACCTTTGACTGGAAAATGTTCAGATGTTTGTTAGCTAAAGTAACATTTCTCCACTTCTGTTTTCTATCCAGATTGGTTGCTACATGCTTAAATGCTTTATTTGCTTGACCTCTTCAGAATTTTACAGGTAACTATAAGATCTTTTATTTTTAATGTACACTTTCTCTCCCCCATGTTGTTTCCCTCCCTTTAAAACAATTGTTTCCCCTTCTCTCTCCCCATTTGTTTAAAACAAAAATTCCTTGAAATGAACTTGGCAGAAAATGTGTAAATTTTGTAAAATGGTGTAACTTAAGCATGTAATGTTCATTAGATATGTAAATAAACCATCAGATTTATGCAATGTTTGATTTACATGCATCTCTTTCCTTCCTGATCAAAGTTCAAAATTTATAGCTACTGTGCAGCGTCTCTCAGCTTCTTCACTAGTTTTTCCACAATTGAGCACATATCATCATGCTGATGCACAAGGTACTTAGACCCATATGAATGCACTGGGGTAGATTCACTATTCTTCCCTTTCATAAGCTGGGCTCAACCAGCGACAACCAGCATCAATTGCCTCGAACTGAAGGAAACCCGATAGGCAGCAACCAGTGGTAACTGTTTTCTGCTGGAGAAGGCTGGATGGCAGTGCCCAATATCAGCTGGTTGCCTCTTCCAACACTTTTAATAATTTCTTACAGCAGGCACTTCTTTTCGTAAAACAGTCTGAAAGTTGGTGACTTGTGTCAATCCAGTTTATCTTAGAGCTCTCTCTACTCTCCAGCATTTCTTTTATGCTGGCTAGGTCTATTCTTAGCCTTTTCTCAGTGACACTTGTTGTGGAATGAACACTGTCCCAAAGAGACCGGTTAGCAACATAACATTCTATGGGCAAATCTTTCCCACATTGCCCCTTATGTAATATTTCTGTCTATCCGTATATTGGATAAGTAAACCCCATATCTAATGCTTCTACCAAGGCTAGCGTTTCAGCAGCTAAAGGTGCTTTTCACTTCCCTTTTTATTTCCTTGGCCTCCGAAGCCAGTGGGCAACATTTATCATTCTTGGCGGGAAAGAATATGATAAGCCCTTGCTGTGCTAGAGTACCTATCTGGAAGATTTGCATGTGGAGCATCGCTAAAAATGACCAACCTCACACCTTCTGGATCACCCAAGGAAACTTGTGCACACATCTCTCAGAATTTAATTTTTTTTTAAAAATGTGTTTTATTTGCTCTCAGAACATGCTGAACTGTAGCATGTTTCATCATGGTACTTAGCTCCAACACATCATAACTAGTGTCAGGCCTAGTCTGAGTATACAACCAGTTCAACAACCCAATCAAGCTTCTCAACTGTTCTGTTTCTTCCTTGGTAGCAGGATCCTCTTAATAACTCATGGTAGATCCTGGGATATGATTAACATTTTCTAGATAAGATTGTTGATTCAATGCCACTCCTAACTTGCTCTGCTTAATGTCTAAATCTATGTATTAAAAGGCCCCTGAAGCCTGACTTCTGACCTGGAACCCCTTTATCGTCTCCATTACCCATTGTTCAAATTCTACAGAATCTCCTCACAAGAAATCATCAACATGCAGGATAAAGATTCTAGCTAGTTTCTCCTTTTGTCATAGAACATCACAGGATCTGCCTTTAACTGACTGCAGCCTATTTTCAACAGGACAGACCTCATGGAAAAATACCATACTCTTGATGCATCATTCAATTCATAAACACAGTTGTCCAATTTCCACAGCTTTCCTTTTACATCCCCGGCTCCTTTGGGTGGTTTCAAAAAACTTCCCTTTGAAACTTCTCCCTCTGTAAAAAGCAGCCTTTATATCAATCGATTTGCACTCCCAGGAATAGGATACCAAAACAGCTAAAAAAAAATCTGCAAACTCACTTTCCCCACAGTAAGCAAGTCCACTCTGACATCCTGATCTCCCAGTCTCTCATCGAAGCCTCGGGCTACTAATCTCGCTTTGGCCTTATATGTGCCGTCTAGGAGTACCTTTCCTGTACAGATCCATCTGTGAGATAAAGCTGGCTGTTCTAGGTCAGGTATTTCAGAATATACCCCAAATTCCTTCCAACTTTCTAACTCTTTCCGTTTGGCTTTCTTTATCAGCTTACTTTACGATTTATTAGCAACTACTAGAATCTCTCGGTCATAAGGACTTCTACCTCTAATGAGATTGCTAGCTTGCTCTCTAGTCCTCTTTGTTAAGATACAGCCTCTACTCACACTCCTCTCCTTTCCGGACTGCTACGATACAATCGTTCTCCCATGCGAATAGAAATCCGTTCGCAAGTCCGTAATTTTTTTTTCTAGGGTCACGACCACTTTCTGGTCTGTTGTCAGAACTCATACTACACTTTCTGGTTTTCCACATCTTTACCTAAGTTTGCCAACGGATGGACAGGAGACAAGACCTTTCACCCTGCACATTTAGCCAATGTTTGTATTTACCAATGGCCTTTCCTGCTCTCCCTATGATAGTGGCATCCCTCTACAAACTGGGCCCTTCTGGCATGTATGTTACCTTTGTTCCTACTTTGGGGTAGTTGCCCTTTTGGGCAATTAGCATTGTCCTGTACCTCAGTATTACTTTGTTCATAGTCAGTCAACCCTGTATCTGCCATTGTCTGCTCCTCATAACTACCCAGTGTATGTGTATGTGAAGTGCATGGTGCCTCCTCGCATTCTATGTCCTGTTCAGAACTTGTAAAGGTATAGTCAATACCAATTAACTGTGAAGAATATACCCCAACAGTTTGATTGCCATGTTGCACAATTACTACTTTCCCATCACTCCCTAATGCCTTGTCAGGTCCTTTCTACTCTTCCTGGCCTTATCTTTTATAATATACCACGTCTCCTTGTCTAAACTGTATTCCTGGTGATCTTATGTGGTGCTGTAGGGCCCGCCGAATTTTCTCCGAAATCTCAGTTTTAATGAAAGCTTTTCTGCCTGCATGCAAAGTGTTCAGATGAGCAGAAAAAGTGGAGCTAATACTAGTCCCTTCTAGAACAGGGGAGCATCTGACAACACTGAAGGTAACTTCAGATTTCTTCTGTACACCAACTAGTAGGAATTGTACTCCCCAACCATTTGCAGAGAGTTCTTTGCGTGCACTGCCTATGCTAGCGCCGTTTGCAATTTGCAATCTGGTTGATCAGCCAATATTTTATGTAACATGTCATCTATTACCACATGGTTTCTTTCACAAAGACCATTACTAAATGAGCTCTCAGCTACAGTGTGCACAACTATGATGTTTAAATTTTCACACATCTCAAAATTCCTCATTGGGGAATTCTCCACCATTATCTGTGAGGAACTTTGTTGGTGTTCTTAATCTTGTTCCTACCCATTTCTCCATGACCTTATCGACAATGGTCCTTTTGTCTTTACCATGTATCACAGTGGATAGACTAAATCTGGTTGCCATATCAGTGAAATGTAGTAAAAGAAAATACCCCTATCCTTGTTCCAAACTTTCAAGTCCATTGCCAGTACATCGTTAAACTCCCTGGCTAGTGGTAAGCTCAACAGGATGCGGTGGTGTCTTGTGATATTTAAAGCAAATTTCACACTGAGCAATGATTTGTTCAATAAGATCATCATATCCTTTATTGACCACTCCTGCATCTCGAAGCGGAGTCTTCAGCTTCTGTGGCACTGGATGTGCAAACTGTCTATGTAATTTCCAAATGATCATCTTTTTGTCCACCAAATTCTTATTCTCAGCAGTTAACGAAACTTCATGAATTTTTTGATGAGAAGTCTTTGGCTTCCTTAGTGGCAAGCAGTAATGGTCCACATTTTCTCCAAACACCAACTGCTCTATCATTCTTCATATCTACTGTCATCTGAGCCTTCTTCATCGCAGGTCAACTCAACAATATCGGTATCTCGATAGAAACCACATCAGTACTGATAAACTGATTGATCCCTGCTATCTTACAAGGGAGGACCACCCGTTTGAAGGATGTTAATGTATTGTCATTTCCGAACCTGAAGCAGGTAGAGCTTTCATTCTCCTTGACCTCCTGCCAGTATGCCTCATTGAGCGACTGCAGATAGCAGTCAAGCCAGTCCATGCCGCGCACTGTAGAAGTGCAACAACTGTCCAGGACTGCACAGTTAAAGGAATCTACCATCAAGATACTCATCACCAGATTCAAATTCTGTGATCATTACAATTCCATCATGGCAGTCACCATCATAATTTTCAGATGAATCCATCTTATGGGTCACTTCAAAAATGCAGTTCCTTTGCTGTGGGTAGTTCATCATATAATGATGCTGGGAATCACACCGAAAACACCAATTAACAATTCACCCTGTATTTTTTGGGTTTAAACACCCACGGTCACTGTCCCAACTCTCAAATTGGCTAGGGCTACGACCATTTTCAGACCTCTTGTCATTAACCCCATCCTTGTATTGGAATCTTTGTCTAATATTTGGTCAACTGCGAAATTCGGTCATCATTGAATTTGTTTTACAGCATGGTTGTTCGTATTTGCTAAAAAATGTGGCAGGGAACAACAGTTTCCCCAAGGATTCTTTTAGGGCAGCAGCCCTAGTCTAAGGACCTAAGAGAGATTCTCTCACCTGGAACTGAACCCCTGTTAGTACCAAAAGACTATCGACGTGGGAAATGTGAGCACAGTCCAGTAATTTAAATGACAATACCGATTCCAGAATTTCAAGTTCAAATCTCTATAGTCTCCTGTACTAGTTATCAAAATCCATGATATATTCTTCCATGGACTGATCATCTGATTTCCCAAACCTATCACAGATCATCCAACTTCATACACTTCCAATAGCTTATCCTTTTTGTAAATTTTATCCAGAAATTGTAATAGGAGGTTTAATTCCTCTCCATGACCCAAATCATCCACTTTGCACTCTGAAAATACTTTACTCCTTATCTTACTTTTGGCTGTAATGATAACGCCAAAGCCATACCTTGCTTCTTCCGGGGTATGGAAGTAACCTGGGTCCACGTTTCAACTTCAACCTTCCATTGTTGGGAAAGTTCAGAGTCAGAAAAAAAATGGTGGATAGTCAAAGCTTGTGATTTTACCATCCTTCTGCCATTCCATCACTTAAATTGTCAGCAACAATACACTTCTTTCCCCCCAGAGGATTGGGACAAGAATCTTCATATACAGCAATCAATCAGCAAAGCTTAAAGTTCATCCTCTGCTACCATGTTAATTACAATAAGAGGTTGTGGCGGAAGAATTCATCCAGGCTGGTCTTTTGGTTTAAGCTGGTTTATTTTCAAGACAATTCTTCAGTGCTACTGATTTCCAAATAGATTCTGCACAAAGTATTCCAGCTGTATCTTTTTATTCTATTTAGGTGGGATAATCAGTGCTCATCATCAGTTTAACCAGCAATTGGTTTTAACAAGGTGATTGCCATATTAACGTTCTTGACCCTCCAAAGCCTGTTCACCATCTACAAGGCACAAATCAGGAGTGTGATGGAATACTCCCCATTTGCCTGGATGAGTGCAGCTCCCACAACACTCAAGAAGCTTGACACTGTCCAGGACAAAACAGCTCACTTGATTGGCACTACATCTGCAAACATTCACTCCCTCCTTGACCGACGCACAGTAGCAGCAGTGTATTGAACATACACTGCACTGATTCACCGAGGCTCCTTAGACAACATCTTCCAAACCAATGGCCATCTAGAAGGACAAGGGCAGCAGATACATGAGAACACCACCACCAGGAAATTCCCCTCCAAGCCACTCACCATCCTGACTTGGAAACATATTGCAGTTCCTTCACTGTCACTGGGTCAAAATCCTGGAACTCCCTTCCTATCAACACTGTGGCTGTAGCTACACCACATGGGCTGCAGTGGTTCAAGAAGACAGCTCATCGCCACCTTCTCAAGCACAAATAGGGATGGGCAATACATGCTGGTCCAGCCAGTGAAGCCCACACCCCTTGAATGAATAATAATTTAAAAATTCCCTACCCATCTAATAGAGTCCAGGATATGTCTGTTCTAGTAGGTTAATGGTGATTCTGTTTCGCTAATGGTGGATTCTATTTACTGCAGACCATAGAGTTACATATATCTAGATGCAAAAGCAAAACACTGTGGCTGCTAAAAATCTGAAGTAAAAACAGAAAATACTGGAAATATTCAACAGGTCTGGCAGCATCTGTAGAGGGAGAAAAACAAGGCTTACATATGTAGATATGAACAGAAAAAAATAGGAGCAGAAGTAGACCATTCAGCCCCTTGAGCCTGGTCCACCATTCAATAATGGCTGATCTGTTTGTGTTTTGAATTCCACATTCCCATCTATCTCCAATAACCTTTCATTCCCTTGTCTAACAAGAAGGGTCATGAGGACTCGAAACGTCAACTCTTTTCTTCTCTGCCGATGCTGCCAGACCTGCTGAGTTTTTCCAGGTAATTCTGTTTTTGTTTAAGAATCCATCTACCTCTGCCTTAAAAATAGTCAGTGACCCTGCCTTCATCGCCTTCTGAGGCAGAGAATTCCAAAGTCACACAACCGTCTGAGAGAAAAAAATTCCTCCTCATCTCTGTCCTAAAAGGCCAACCCCTAATTTTAAAACAGTGCCCCCTAGTTCTGGACTCACCCACAAGAGGAAACATCCTTTCAACGTCCACCTTGTCAATAATGTTCAGGACCTTATATACTTCGATCAAGTCACCCCTCACTCTTCTAAACTCCAGTGGAAACAAGCCCAGTCAAACTTAATTTTCACCGCTCCCCCTCACCCCCACCTCTCCCCACCCCAGCATTGGGAATTGAGGCAGGGTGGGGGATGGGGGGTGGTGCCAAAAAGACCAGCACTGACTGGTGTGACAGTATCGAGACGTTGCTCCTGGCACCAGCCATTCTGGGGAAGGTGAGTTCGGGACCTAGCTGAGTACACCACCCTCCCTTCTGAGGCAGGCTGGAAATTAGGTTCATTAAGAGCCTTATTAAGGGTAAGTTCAAGGCCAGCTGGGATTTTCCAGTTGTCCTCCCATTTCCTGATGTGAAGGTGGCACCCAGTGGCCTGCTAGGGTACCAGTATTCCTGACAAGACTAGAGGCCCTCTCTGACTGCCTGTTTGGGTGGGGATGCAGCTGAAGATAACCCTGTAGAGGGGCTAGCCACAGCAATCTCCCCTCTCACCTGCAACCCCCGCCCCCACCACACCTCCCGCCCCCTCACCCCACCCCGATAGCGGTGACCTGGCTACTTTTTGTTGTTTTTATAAATATTTTAATAAGTAGTTGAGAGGGTACCTTTTTGCTGAAGCACCTCCCAGTTACTTATTGTACTATAGCGGGTGCTTCTCTGAAGCTGGAAGTCTTTGAACTGGCCTTCAGCTTCGAGAACCTGCCTGCTACCTTGATTGGACAGGAAACCTCTCTCAATGCCAGTTAAGAGCTTACCCATGTGAAAATCGTAACTTTAACCAAATCCTCCCACTGGAGGCAGGTTTCTGGCACAAAATAAACAGCTCCTGTTTCCCCCTTCTGCGAAAATTCAGCCTTCTAGAGGTAACATTTCAGGTTGATGACCTTTCATCAGAAAGGCCATTGACCTGAAACCTCAATATTGTTTCTCTCTCCACATTTTGTGCATACTTGTGGGGGAAAAGAAATAGGCCATCAATATAAGATAGTCATCAAGAAATCAAATAAAGAATCCACAAGAAACATCTTTTACTCAGAGGATGGTGAAAATGTGGAACTTGCGACCACAGAGAGTAGCTGAAGTGAATAGTGTGGATTGATTTACAAGGAAACTAGATAAGCATGTGAGGGTTATGCAGAAAGAATTAGGTAAGGAAGGATAAGGGGATGCTCGATGGAATATGAACAACAGCATGGACTGTTTGGGCTGAATGGCCTGTGTCTGTACTCTATATTCTGTGTAATTTTATGCACATTTCCAGCAATCTGATGATGAAGGGAGCTTGATAAAGTGGAAGCTGAGAGGAAGTTTCCCCTTGTGGGAGAGTCCAGAACTAGGAAGCACAGTAAAAAATAAGGGGTCTCCCATTTAAGACTGAGATGAGGAGGAATTTCTTTTCTCAGAGGGCTGTCAGTGTTTGGAATTCTCTTTTCCAGAAAACAGTGGTGCCTGGGCCATTGAATATATTCAAGGCTGAGTTAGGCAGAGGGACCAAGGGAACCAAGGGTTATGGAGCTCTGGGCAGGAAAATGGACTTGAGGCCACAATTGCAGCAGCCATGATCTTATTGAATGGCGGAGCAGGCTTGATGGGCCAAATGGCCTACTTTGCTCCTATTTTGTTTGATCTTGTGATGTGAGCTCAACCTCAAATTCATGTAACACAAAATCACTCCCTTCTAAAGGTAAGCCTGGAGATACATTGCACCACAGGTGTCTCTATTAGATGTAAAACAACAGGTAACTTCTACTGTAGCCTGCATCTAGTTCTGAATCCTTCTTATTTGGCAGATTTCTGCTTCCCTGGTGACTGCTTTTAATGATAGTAGAACATTGGAGTGAGCATCTATCTTTTCAAATATTAAAAAAGATTCGGCACTAAGTTATACAGGAAGCCTAACCTCCCATTTGTACCCATTTTAAACCCAACTTCACTGTTCTTTAGGAAAGGAAATCTTCTTTACCTGTTCTGGCCTATGTGTGACTCCAGACTCACAGCAATGTGGTTGACTCTTAAATGCTCTCTGAAATGGCCTATCAAGCCACTCACTTGTATCAAACTGCTCACCATAACTTTCTCAAGGGTAGCTAGGGATTGGCATTAAATGCTGGCCCAGCCAGAGAAGCCCACATCCCATGAATGAATTTAAAAAAATCACTGAGTTCCACACACAGCTTCAACCACATGTGGTATGAGATGGTTTACTGGAAAAGGCCTCCCATCACTTAATTTTACTGCATTTGAAATCTGAACAACATGTACTACAGTTATGCTGTGACATTCATACTGATGCATGCGAGAAACTGTTTTTGCTTTCCAGTGAAAAATGGAAGCACAATTACAGCATAAAGCACAAACAAATTCAAAAGTCCATGCACAGGGATTGAGACCTCAGTACTTATTGGCTGCCACTCAGAAAATTGAATCAGCAGGCATGCCTTAAAAGGATGGGGTAACAAAAGCAGGTCCAGGTGAATTTCCCCTCATGGTATCCTCAAGTATGCATCATCCCCACATCAGTTATGGAAAGGCGCTTAGAATTCCTAAACACAATCTCAGCCTCCTATCTTCCTTGGCGACACTTGGGGCAGCAGCAGTGATTGTCGAGACTGCATGTGTCATGCAGAAATGCATGTCTTAGCAAAAAAAAAAATGAAGCTTTAATACAACATGCAAGATGTCTAAGTGAATCACCAGGGCTGCCATAAAATCCCTTCTGAACTCACGACAGAGGAAAAGGCAGCAAATCGTTTTTCAAAAGAAACTATGAAGCAGGCTGATTGAGAAGCTGCAGCTGGAAGTCGAATTATCCGTTGTGGGATATCATTGCCACAAAATGGCTTTTGCAGAAAGGTCAACATTTTCAGCAGGGAATTGCTCTTAGAAAATTAGGCATGGGGAAATGGAGTGTAAGATCAGAGGCCTGAATTTCTGATCTACTCATGCAGTGAGTGAAGCTTTGTGTTTTTTGTGGAAACATATCCTCTCAGCTGCTGGGTTTTCAGAATATTTAGCTGGTATTATTTTCTGAGTTTCTACTTTTGATGTTATAATGTAGATTTCATGACTCATCCAGGTCAGAGCTCTGTCTGGCAGGGGACCATATTCAAAAGCATTCAGCAAATCCCACAATATTTTTGCTGATTAAAAAAAAACAGGATAACATGTATCATTACATATAGGGAAGAATTTTCCTGTCGGCGGGGTCCGCTCGCCAACACATAAAATGATACACGGTGACGTTGGGTGGGTGTCCCGACTTTACCATGCGTCACTTAGATTTTCAGTTCAGCAGGCACGCAGCCGACTCGACTGTGCGCCCGCCGAACTATCAAAGGCCTATTAAAGACCTGTTAGAAACTAATTAAAACAATTAAATGAGCTGTCCGTCCAACTTTAAGGTTGGCGAGCAGGCGAAGAGCCCAGGCGGCCTTCGCATTTTTCACAGACGGGATGAGGTTTCATGAAGTGTTTTAAAAATCAATAAAAATTATTTAAAAAATTCATTGACATGTCCCAGCTCATGTGACACTGTCACATGAGGGGACATGTTTCAAAAGTTCTCTTTTCCTTTATTTTAACTTTCATGGACCCAGGAATCTACAAGTCTCCAACCTGGCACAACATCGGTGGGCTGAGCGAGGAGAGGCATTCAAGACGCCAGCCAGTCAAGGTGGAAATCATCTGGGCCTAAACACTTGCAAATTCTTTTTAAATTGCCACTTCTATTTGGCCTCCTTGACATTTTGGCATCTTTCTGATGGATGACTGGACAACTCTGTCCTCTCGCCCCTGCAGCTTCTGCCGGCTTATCAGCTTCCCCCATAATGTGTCTGTGCATATCCCCAAGATGAACTTATGGTAGTACAGGTGCCCACTGGCATTATTTAAGGAAGGTGACCTCCCACATACATATTGCAAATCAGGAGCAAAGGTTATTGGTGAACCTTAGGTCTGTGAAATCTTTGTTTACCATTGTTACAGTTTTTCTTTCAAACCTCATTATTGTGGTCACAGCTGGGCTATCATTTCCATAAGTCTCCTATCCACTAAAGCCTGTGTTTTTATATTCTGCTATGTATGAACTTGGAATAACAATTAACCCAGAAATGTGTCAAATCCTCCTACAGGAGAATACATGAATATCCTTCACATTATTCAGGCAGAAAATTATAACACCTTGAGGTGATGAATGCAGACTAAAACTATTTGTCTAGTTTTATTTTTAAGTAAAAACAAATATACTGAAGCATATAGATCAGCAATATAGTCCACTCTAAATTCAAAGGCTCCTCATTCAAATTATGTTTTTTTTTTCAGCTCAAAATGCCTACTGCGCTATTTTGTTTTGATTGCTTAATTCAGATGACTGGATAATTAAAACCTCCGAATTAATAAATATAGACTATATACTAACAGTGCGATAACGAAAACTTAGATTTTATATAAACTAGGTTGACTGTTTAAAATAATGTCAGCTTCTCTGAGGAATGGCAAACCAGGGCTGCACTTTTACTGATCTGACCTGGAGGGGAGAAGGTTACTGAGGAGTTCTGGGCAACCCAGAATCCAGGATTCCCCACTCCACAGTGAGTCAGTGAAGTGACCTATTGCTGGGGATTGAGGAGGAAGCAGAGGGGTTCAGCTGGTGGGGGAGTGTTTAGGTAGGTTGCCAATCCCAGTTGCAATGGGGAGATGGAGGATCTGTGGGGGAGGAGGTGACTGGAGGCCTCGCAGTAGGGGAGGTTGGCAACTTCGGGTGAGTGATCAGTGTTTTGTTACCATAAGTCCACAAGACGTAGGAGCAGAAGTAGACCATTCGGCCCATCGAGTCTGCTCCACCATTCAGTGAGATCATGGCTGATCTGATAATCCTCAATTCCATTTTCCTGCCTTTTTCCCACAACCCTTGATTGCCTTACTGATTAAAAATCTGTCTATCTCAGCCTTGAATATACTTAATAACCCAGCCTCTACAGCCCTCTGCGGTAAAGAATTCCACAGATTGACTACCCTCTGAGAGAAGAAATTCCTCCACATATCTGTCTTAAATGGGTGACCCCTTACTTTGAGATTATGTCCCCTGGTCCTAGACTCTCCCACAAGGGGAAATAACTTCTCAGTATTTACCCTGTCAAGTGCCCTAAGAATCTTATATGTTTCAATAAGGTCACTTCTCATTCTTCTAAACTCCAATGAGTACAGGCCCAACCTACTCAAACTCTCCTCATAGGAAAATCCATCCAGACCAGGGATCAACCTAGTGAACCTTCTCTGGACAGCCTCCAATGCCAGTATATTTTCCCTTAGATAAGGGGACCAAAATTGTTCGCCGTATTCTAGGTGTGGTTTAACTAGTGCCTTGAATAGTTTTAGCAAGACTTCCCTATTTTTATACTCCATTCCCTTTGAAATAAAGGTCAACATTCCATTTGCCTTCCCTGTTACCTGTTGAGCTTGTATATTAGCTTTTTGGGATTCATGCGCAAGGACTTCCAAATTTGTTGTGTGGGCGGGGTCTAGATGAGAGTTCTGAGGATTGTCTATTATCCCAAAGTATGCCGCTCGAGTCTGTAGTTTCTCAAAGTTCGTTGACCAATGCCTAAAACTTTATTTACAGCAAGTATTGACGCATTTGGACTTCTATACGTGGTTGGAGATTCTCCTCCTTCCAGATCTTTCTTACTTTTCAGTCATGTGATCTGATATTATTGCATCAGCATCTTGTATGCTTCTGATGTTAACCCTTTAGTTTACATCTCCCCCAAGTCTTTATCCCCATCATCTTTACATCTTCTGACATCTCACCCCAAAGTCTCAGACTTCACAGGGTTAATCCCTGAGATGCCTTGACCAATCTCCCTGATCTCCTTTCGAGGCCAAGGATATTCCATATTCCCCCTTCTGCCAGTGTGAGTGTTTTTCTCCTGGATGGCTGTACAGCTTGTAGTCAGTCTTTCTTCTTCTCCTAGTTCTGAGTAGTAAGCCCAAGTTTCTATTGGCTTTCTCTCCAAGGACATTAAGGCACTACAGTTTCTCCTTCTGATACCCTTATCTCTCTCAATCATATACGATATTGGTTGTGGAGTTTTTTCAATGATTGTACCTTCCTTCTGTTGGTCTCTGACCCATACTCTCTCCCCGAGCTTCAGCACTCATAACTCAGGTGCTCCATGCCTGTGATTAAAGTTCTGAGCCTGTTTCTCTGTTCTTTCTCCATACTGCTTTACCCTTTCGTGGTTGTTCGTGGTGATATTGGGTTTGAGCTTTTGTCCTTGGCTGCTTATGGCACAAGTAAGACAGTTAGAAATCATTTCTTCTATAAAGCAAGTAATGCCTGGCCACCAGGCTGATTGCTGTGCTCTTGCACAATATTTTGCTATTCCGAGATGACCTTGGTGAAGTCTTTGAAGAATATCAAGCCGGAGTGCTCTCAGTATGGCTATTTGCTCATTCAAGACCAATAAGTGGCCAATGACTGTGAGTTGCTTGCACTGTTTAAAGTACTGCCATAGTATCGGATTAGAGGGATGTGTCCTGGCCATCCTTCCAGACAATATTCTCCGACTTGGGTGAGATAGGAACTTGCTGACTTGGTTGACCATCCCGAGGAATCTTTGAAGCTCAGTTATGTTCCTGGGTAGTGAAACTTCTCTGATTACTTTTGCTTTTTGTGGATCAACTGTGATTCCAGTGGCTTGTACTATGTGACCTAGAAACTTGATCATAGGTCTGGTGAAGTCACATTTTTCACCCAAAGTTAGGCCTGTATCCTGTAAGATTCTCAAGACTGCTCTGACTCTGCAGTCATGCTCTTCTCCCATGGAGTCATGTATAAGTATGGTGTCCATATGACATGTTACTCCTTCCATGCCTTCTAAAGTTTTAGACCTTGTTCTCTGGAAAATTTCTGGAGTGGACGCTATTCTAACGAACAACCTAATGAAATGCTAATGACCAAATTACATTACAAAATTGGTCAGCAATCTGGATTCTTTGTCCAGAGGCAACTTCAAAAATCCACTGTTCACATCCAATTTGGTAAATAAAGTATTCTTGGCTGTTTTAGCAAGGCTGTCATCCACTGAGGCTATCGGGTGGATCTCACATTCCACTGAAATATGTAGTTGAATTAAAACCATGCAGGTTCTTATAGGACCATTTAGCTTTGGGACTTTGACCATTCCTGAGCATTATTTTGTTGGCATGGTGACCAGTGAAATAATCCCCTGCTGTTGCATCTTCTGAATTTCATCCTTGAGTGGGCAAGGGACTTTTCTTGGTGTAAAGAGGCAAGTTGGTTTAGCATCAGCTCTTAGGGTGATATGGTACTTAGCCTTCTACTTCTCAGTCACGGGATCTTACATCATTATTACATCAGTAACATGTATGCTTCTGAAGTTAATTCTTTACAATTAGCCTTCTGGAATGAGGAGATTGGGAGGGGTGTCAGAGGCCAGATGATTGGGAAGTTTGGGGGCTGGAGGTGAGGAAATCATAGGCTTTGTGTGGGGAGGGTAAGTGAAGGCTGGGTTGGGAGCAATAGGAGGACTTGTTGTCAGGTTGGAGGCTTCATGGTGGGGAAAATCAAACTGGGCCACAGATGGGAAAATCAGAGGCTTTGTGGAGGTGGGGGGTGGATTGGAGGCTGGAATGAGGATGATAGGAGGTCTCATGATGGGATTGGAGGCCTCAGGTGGGAAGGTGCCAGAGTTCCCAGTCACAGAGCCTTGCAGGCACCAGGATCCAGGAGGTAGAGGAAGCTGCCAGGTTTCCCCATTATTGGGAAACCTGATCTACCAGAATTAAAATTGAAAAGTAGAATGGCAATGAGGTTTGCAGCCTCATTATCATATTTCAAGTTCTAGCCCGTCCTTGGAGCACATTGGTCACCCACCCACCTTCCAGCCTCAATTAAAGCTGGAAATGGGCAGGTTGGAGACGGGTTTGGTTCAAGAAACAGATTTAACAGCCTTAGCTCCATTCATCCCATCCAACACAAACCCACCTACTTCTTTAGATTCAAATTCCCCCACAGTTTCTGAAGGTAAATTATTTCGTATGAAACATGAGACAGTCCTCTTCATAATCCCATAGGTATAGCAAGTCGATACTAAGAGCAGACTTTTCCATCCCTATTGGCGTCGGGTGTCATGGAGGGCGTGAGCAGACAATATGGCGGGAAGGCCAATAATCGATTTCACAACGTCGTGAAATCAGTTTGCGATCATCTGCTCCACCCGTCAATGGCAGGCCATGTTTCCCTCCACTCCACATCAGGAAGCTAATTTCAATACATTAGGATCTCATTATAAGTCCTGCTCGATGGAACCATCCCCCACGCTGGATCATCTGAGTACATTGGCATGATTGCCGCTGACTTGTTTCACAATTGTACATAAGCAACGTGCATCTGGCAAGCTGCACTTTGCTCAGGACTTTGAGATTTATTTGCCTATCTTGCTTCAGGCAGCACTCGCAGTCATCAGCGCCAGGATTCACAGGCAGCACCACACCACTTTTAGGGGCCCTCACAGGCAGGTCTCTACCTACCAGACCAGCCATAAGGCGGGGGTGGCTTTTTAATGTCTGCAGGGCTACGCTTCTGTGCTTGCTTGGAGAAAGGGGAGAAGTGGCCTCAGACAAGGAATGAGGCTGCAGGGCGAGGGCTGTACCAGGGAATGGGGGGTATCGCAGGGTGTGCGGGGGCACATGTTGATCTGTGCAAATGGCCTCAAAATGATGAGGGCTGAGGAGGCAGTCTCCAGAGGAGATGAGGCCAGATGGAGATGTGAGGGTGTGTGTAAAAGAGTGAGTGGTGACGTCCCTTGAGCTGGTAGAGTGAGATGCCAGTGAATGTGTGATGGCCTTATGAGTGTGTGAGTTTAGAGTGATGAGATAGTTGCCTTACCCTGGCGGCACAGATGAGATCATTCACCTTTTTTCTGCAGAAAATCGCCAAACTATTTCTGTGCAGCTTTGGCACTAACCACCACTGCCTCCCAAGCTGGAGTGGTGAGATTACTAGACCTCTTACAGCCAGAGTGGGGTGGAGGGCATCTCAGTGGACTTCCAAAAGGCTTTCCGCTGATGGGTCACTGAGCTCTTCTTGGCTTTCAGGGCCATGTCTTCACTGGAGCAGTCCTGCGTTGCAAGCATTGAGAACTGTGTGGGCAGCTGTAGTTTAGGGTGACGAAACAGTGAGGTGGGCGATTCAGAGGCCACCCGCCAGCGAGACAGTGTGTTTCCTGTGGCTGCATAATTAATGAGGCGGGAAGCAGATGTTGCAATGTGAAAACATGCCATTGCAGCTGACGGGTAAAACATTGTTTTTAACACCTGTTACCGCACTTATTGCAATCCTGGGACAATTACGCCCTAAAGGTTAATGAAGGCCAAGATTATCAAAATCCTTTTCCCTTTGAAGTTTAAGCAAATTTCTTGAATGTGACAGGACCTGTTAGCTTTAATTGCAAGTGATAAAGCAACAATGAGCTATTCTGCCCTCTGGACCCTATATGTAGTGACACTTTAAACAAGCTGAGGAAGATGTGTTTCCTGTCAGTATTTCTAGTAAATATGAAAACATAACTGCTTGTACTTTCATCATAAATGCTAAGAGGAAAGGGATGCATGCAGTGGAGCTAAGGTTTCTGATGTGGCTACACATAGTATTAATAGGAATTGTTCCCAGTGGTCTTTTACCTTTTTATCTACTGTCAGGCTGCTTTCTCATCCAAATTTGCCTCATTACCTTATACAACAAATTACTTAAGCACATATATGATTGTAACAATGCAGGATCAGGTTTTTATTGAGACACCATACTCACAATCCCCACATATGTGTTGCTATGCACAGATTCACTCACACTTACATACCATTTTTACATTTAATCACTATATTCCATGCATATTACCAATAAATCACCGTGAAGCAAATTTGCATAAAAGCGACAGCAAAATTAAAAAATGGAGCCAGCAAAATGTATTCAACCCTTCCAAATCTCTTCCAACCATGTTAACATGGTTAACTTATTCTCTTAACTCAATCCTATTCCTTATAAATGCAAGTGACCAGGCTGACATATACCAGCCAACATAAACTTTGTTGAGTGACTTCCACACATTCCAGCATGCTTTTCTGTGGAAATGCTCTTGCCTTAAGCCCTCTTACACAACGCATAGCTTACAATCCCTTTCTCATCGTGTGCTAGTCCTGCAGACTGTCCAGAATATTGGGATACTCAGGAAAACTCTCATTCCAACATTTACTAAACATAATGCTGAAAATAATTCCTTTGGATTCTTCTTGTTGCTTTCCACAATCTGTTTTTCTGGTAACTTCATTTTTTTCATTCTGGCAGCGAGTATAGCTGTCAATAAATTGTAAGTTTTATGTATAATTTTAATGCCAGGCACATTTAGAATAACTAATATTTTAACTGAATGTTTTCTGGCACTGTGCTTAGTAAATTATTTGGATGACTGTCCTTACTGTCATACTTCTCATGATTATTTTGGACTTTGCTGCTTCTCATTGACAATGTAATGAAGTGCATCTTTTTGGCAGCAAAATTTAATTTAATGCTAGTGCACATACAAAGTAGATATTCAATTGGCCCTGTATAAAGGCACATTCTATTGTGTAAAGTTAAACATTCTTTGAACTGTGCTTTCACTATAAAGTAATTGAAGTTTAACAAAATATTTTTTCTTTACTTCTACATAAAGTGGGAAATGAGGATACAAAAGACCCCACAGTATTTCCTTGACAATGAGTAGGGAGTTCGCCTGGTTTCCTGCAAAACTCCCACAACAGGTTAACTGGCCCTTCATCTTTCTGCTGCAAGTTTCTCTCCCTGTTACATACAAATTGGCTGTTGCATTTGCCTGAGAAACAAACTACACTTTAAAAAGTAATTAATTGACTATGAAGTACTTTGAGTCATCCTGAGGCTCCAAACAGTATTGCAGAAATGCAATAAAATAGCAAAATTTTACAGATGATGGAAACCTGAAATAAAAGCAGAAGTATTCAACAGGTCTGACCACATTTGTGGAGAGAGAAACATTTTTAACGTTCAAGGTGAACCTGCCGAACAAAGAGTCATATTCAACTCAAAACATTAACTCTGTTCTTCTCCACAGATGCTGCTTGACCTGCTAGTATTTCCAGCACTTATTGTTTTTATTTGTATGAATGCAAGGTTGTCCTTGGCCCCTTGTGCACCTGATGGGATGTGAGCTACAATATTTGTGGATATTAGCTGGAGTATGCTCAAGGTTTGCAATATGGTTGCATATATTCTGATGCCAAAGTTCTTCCTCAACCTATTGGGCAGGGTTTTATTGTCAGCAAGCAGGGGCGGGGTCCACTCGCCGATGTGTAAAATGATGCGGGATGATGTCGGGCAGAACTGACGACATCACCGTGCACGATTTAAATTTTCAGGAAGGCAAAATCATGTGCATGCCCGCCGACCTGTCAAAGGCCAGTTAAGGCTATTGACAAATCAATTAAAGTAATTAGTGGACCTGCCTGTCCAACCTTAAGGTTGGTGGGCAGGCCAGGAGCCCTGGCGGGAAGTAGAAAAAACATGAAACCTCATCCACAGGCGGGATGAGGTTTCAGAATCACACAGAATCACAGAATCACAGTGCAGAAGAGGCCCTTTGGCCCATCGAGTCTACACCGACACATGAGAAACTCCTGACCTACCTACCTAATCCCATTTACCAGCACTTGGCCCATAGCCTTGAATGTTATTTCATACCAAGTGCTCATCCAGGTACTTTTTAACGGATGTGAGGCAACCTGCCTCCACCACCCTCCCAGGCAGTGCATTCCAGACCGTCACCACCCTCTGGGTAAAAAAGTTTTTTCTCACATCCCCCCAAAACCTCCTGCCCCTCACCTTGAACTTATGCCCCCTCGTGACTGACCCTTCAACAAAGAGGAACAGTTGCTCTCTTATCCATCCTATCTATGCCCCTCATAATCTTGTACACCTCAATCAGGTCGCCCCTTAGTCTTCTCCGCTCCAACGAAAACAACCCAAGTCTATCCAACCTCTCTTCATAACTTAAATGTTTCATCCCAGGCAACATCCTGGTGAATCTCCTCCGCACCCCCTCCATTGCAATCACATCCTTCCTATAATGTGATGACCAGAACTGCACAAGGTACTCCAGCTGTGGCCTCACCAAGGTTCTATACAACTCCAACATGACCTCCCTACTTTTGTAATCTATGCCTCAATTAATATAGGCAAGTGTCCCATATGCCTTTTTCACCACCCCACTAACATGCTCCTCTGCCTTCAGAAATCTATGGACATACACGCCAAGGTCACTTTGTTCCTCAGAACTTCCTAGTGTCATGCCATTCATTGAATACTTCCTTGTCAAATTACTCCTTCCAAAGTGTATCACCTCACACTTTTCAGGATTAAATTCTTCTGCCACTTATCTGCCCATTTGACCACCCCGTCTATATCTTCCTGTAGCCCAAGACGCTCAAACTCACTGTTAACCCCCCAGCCAATCTTTGTGTCATCCGCAAACTTACTAATCCTACCCCCAACATAATCATCTAAGTTGTTTGTATAAATGACAAATAATAGCGGACCCAGCACAGATCCCTGTGGTACGCCACTGGACACTGGCTTCCAGTCACTAAAGCATCCTTCTGTCATCACCCTCTGTCTCCTACAACTAAGCCAATTTTGAATCCAACTTATCAAATTACCCGGTATCCCATGTGCATTTGCCTTCTTTATAAGTCTCCCATGTGGGACCTTGTCAAAGGCTTTGCTGAAATCCATATAAACGACATCAACTGCACTACCCTCATCTACACATCTGGTCACATCCTCAAAAAGTTCAATCAAATTTGTTAGGCATGACCTCCCTCTGACAAAGCCATGCTGACTATCCCTGATCAAACCTTGCCTCTCCAAGTGGAGATAGATACTCTCCTTCAGAACTTTCTCCAGAAGCTTCCCTACCACTGATGTTAGACTCACTGGCCTGTAGTTCCCTGGCTTATCTCTACAACTCTTCTTAAATAGCGGAACCACATTAGCTGTTCTCTAGTCCCCTAGAACCTCGCCCGTGACCAGAGAGGAATTAAAAATTTGGGTCAGAGCCCCTGCGATCTCCTCCCTTGCCTCCCTCAGCAGACTGGGACACAAATCATCTGGACCTAGAGATTTGTCCACTTTTAAGCCTGCCAACTCCTCCAATACCTTGTCACTCCCTATATCAAATTGCTTAAGAACCTCATAGTCCCTCTCCCAGAGTTCGATACCTTTATCCTCGTTCTCTTGGGTGAAGAGGGAAGTGAAGTATTGATTCAACACTCTAGGGATGTCCTCTGGCTCCACCCATAGATTTCCCCCTCGGTCCTTTTTGGGCCCTACTCTTTCCCTGGTTATCCTCTTCCCATTAATATACTTGCAGGGTTTTAAAAATTTTAATAAAGTTTTTTTGGAAATTATGAAAATGTCCCAACTCATGTGACATTGTCACATGAGGGGACATGTAAGGGAATATTTTTTTCTATTTTTAATATTTCTGAAAGTAGAGGTGATCTCTGTGAGGCAGCACTTAGCCTCAGGGAGATGAGTGAGCTCTCTCGTGTGCAGGCGCATGAAAGAGCACACTCTCGATTTTAGGCATTCCCCCCCGCCCGTACATGGAGTGCATAGGGCTTTCTTGCGGACGCCATGCTAGGCTGGCCTTAATTGGCCCACCCACGTAAAAAGGCTCCGCGCCTCCGATCGGGGGCGTCGATCGGAAGTGTGACCGCCCACAACTTCCCCCCCAACAGTGGGGGAAAGTTCTGTCAAGGCTGAAAGTCAAAACAAATGTGCAGCATGTCCTGATCAGTGAACTTCAGTATGCTGCTGATGCTGCACTAGTTGCCCAAACAGGAGACCAGCTCGAAAGGCTCATCTGTCTCATGCTTGTGTCATATTTGTGTCACACATATTGGGCTTAATTTTACGAGTCTCGAGCGGGGGCTGGGCCCGCTTGCCGACATGTAAAATGACGCGCGGTGACATCGCGGGGAACTCCCGACGTCACCATGCCCGATTTAAATTTTCAGGAAGGCGGGGGCGCAGCAAAATCAGCTGCGCGCTCACTGACCTGTCAATGGCCAATTGAGGCCATTGACAGAGTCAATTATGTAATTAAAGGGCCTGCCCGTCCAACCTTAAGGTTGGTGGGCAGACCAGCAGCCCTGGCGGGAAGTAGAAAAAACATGAAACCTCATCCACGGGCAGGATGAGGTTTCATGTAGGGTTTTAAAAATTTTAATAAAGATTTTGTAAAAATTATGGACATGTCCCAACTCATGTGACTTTGTCACATGAGGGGACAAATCATTTTTTTTTCTACTTTTAATATTTTTGCAAGTAGAGGCGATCTCCCTGGGGCAGCACTGAGCCTCAGGGAGATGAGTGCGCTCTTTCGTGCGCATGCGTGAAAGAGCGCACTTCCGATTTTGGGAATCCCCCCTGCCCGCACAAGCAGTGCATAGCGCTTCCCTGTGGATGTCATGCTGGGCAGGACTTAATTGGCCCGCCCATGTAAAATGGCGCCTCATCTCCTGTTGGGGGCACCGATCAGAAGCGCGCCTGTACATGACTGCCCAACAACTTCCCCCCCAATGGGGGGAAAATTCAGCCTGCTCTGTGGGACAGAGTCTCCAGCAAGGGAGGAGGATTGTGGTGAAATTTGGTTCTTTGATGTTGGTTGAACACAGAATGTCTTTGTATCAAATATCTTTATTCATTATTGAATAAATTCAGAATGCCTCTGTTAAAATAGCAGTTGAAGGGATTGCGTATAAACAGGTTAAAATGTTGATACACCACTGATGTTAAACCTTTATAAAACACTAGTTAGGCCTTAGCTGGAGCATTGCGTTCAAAACTGGGCTCCACACTTTAGGAAAGATGTCAAGGCTTTGGAATGGATGCAAAAGAGATTAACCCTAGAATGATATTAGGAATAAAGGACATTAGTAATGTGGAGAGACAAGAGAAACTATGGTTGTTCTCCTTAGATCAGAGAAATTTAAGAAGAGATTTGATGGATGTGTTAGAAATCATGCATGTTTTTAATAGAGTAAATAGAAAGAAACTGTTTTCAGTGGCAGAAGGATCAGTCGTCAGAGGACACAGATTTAATAGTGATGGACAGAAAAAAACAGAGGTGACATGAGGAAATGTTATTTTTTACATGATGAGTTGTTATTAATTGGAATGCACTGCCTAAAAAAGTGGTGGAAGATTTAGAAGTAAAATTCAAAAGAGAATTGAATAAATACTTAAAGACCAAAACAATTACAGGGTTATGGGGTAAGAACAGGAAATGAGATTAATTGAATAGCTCTACCAAAGAGCTGATATCGGCAAGATGGGTCATATGGCTTTCCTTCTATGGTGTAAGATTCTATGGGCAGGATTTTCCCCCAATCGGGGACGAAGTTATAGGGCGGGCGCGCACAGGCGATTGGCACCCTCGATTGGGGGCATGGTGCCATTTTACGTGGGCGGGCCAATTAAGGCCCACCCAGCGTGACGTCCACACGGAAGCGCTATGTGCTCCCTGTGCAGGTGGGGGTGTGGGGGGTGGGGGGGGGGGCGGGGGGGCGGGGGCTGAATCCCCAAATCGAGAGTGCGCACTTTCGCGCATGTGCACAAAAAAGCGCATTCATCTCCCTGAGGCTAAGTGCAGCCTCAGGGAGATCGGCTGTAAATGTTAAAAACCTAAAAATAGAAAAATAAAACTTCCCTAACATGTCCCCTCATGTGACACTATCACATGAGTTGGGATATGTCCAGAATTTTTACAAAAACTTTATTAAAATTTTTTAAAACCTACATGAAACCTCATCCCGCCCATGGATGAGGTTTCATGCTTTTTCTAATTCCTGCCGGGGCTGCTGGCTTGCCCACCATCCTTAAGGTTGGACGGGCAGGTCCTTTAATTACTTAATTGACTCTGTCAATGGCCTCAATTGGCCATTGACAGGTCGGTGGGCGTGCAGCTGATTTTGCTGCACCCCCGCCTTCCTGAAAATTTAAATGGGGCGTGGTGATGTTGGGGTTTCGCCCGACATCATCGCGCGTCATTTTACACATCGGCGAGCAGGCCCTTCCCCCGCTCGCCAATGCGTAAAATCCTGCCCTATGATTCTATCCATACGGCACAATATCAAAGCCAAAGCGTATAAGCTTTTTTATTCCATCTTATCTCTGATATGTTTTTAATGCTGATGACCTTCTGCTAATTCATTCTAAGATGCTTTCAATACATGCCTACATACATAGCAATATTTTGCATTTATTTTTTAGCAAATTATTGACTCTACTCATAATTCTCAGCATTTCATATTTAGAGTCACTGATCCTTAGTTAAAAAATAGAAAAATAAAACAGCCAAGCCATCACTGTGGGGGTGGGAGAGGAATCCCTATACAGGATGGCCTTTAGCTATACTCATACCCAGGTGGCAGGGAGGACCTATGGGGCCTTCCTGGAGCACTGGCACCCATGCTGCCCTGCACCCATTCCGCCACCACACCCCTGTTGGGAAACTATTGACAAGGATCTTATGGAACCTAAATGGATGCCTGCCCCAGCTGCCTCCAAGCCCAACCTCAACAGGGCTCGAAAAGTCACCCTAAAAAGTCTGCAGAGCGATATAAATATATTAAGTTGTTGCGATCTGTCTAAGGGCAGGTCCTCTTCTCTCATGATCTTGTGCTTTTCAGTTGATTTTCAATTTCAATGAGCATTATGACTGGGGAAAAGAATAGACGAGATGGCTTCCTGTTGATTTCCTCATCTGGGCCTAAAGGAAACACAAGTCGTCTTCCCAAAAAATTTCACAGCCTGTAAGCACCAGTTGTCCCTCGAGGTTCCAGCTCTACAACCATCACTATTGAAAATTCACTGGGCCCAACGTTGGCCATGACTCATAACCCTGACTATGGGACCCTTACCTGGGTCTGAGGAAACTTGTTAAAGGGTAGGTACAGGTTGAATAAGTGGGCAAAAATCTGGCAGATGGAATATCATGTTATCCACTTTGTTGGGAAGAATAGGAAAACCAAATATTATTTAAATGGAGAGAGAGACAACAGAATGCTGTGATACAGAAGGATCCAGGGGTCCTTGTACATTAAACACAAAATGTTAGCATGCAGGTAGAGAAAGCAATTAAGAAGGCAACTGGAGTATTGGCTTTTATGGCAAGGGACGGATTATAAAAGTAGGGAAGTCTTGTTGCAATTGTACAAGATGTTGTTGAGACCACCTTAGAGTACTTGTTTGATCATGTTATTTAAGGAGGGATAATTTTGCATTGGAGGCAGTTCAGAGAAGTTTCAATAGGCCTATTCCTGGAATGAAGAGTTGTCTTATGAAGAAAGGTTGAGCAGGCAAAGCCCATATTGTTTACAAGAATGAGAGGTGATCCTATTGAAACATATAAGATTTCAGGGTGCTCGACAGGGTAGATGCTGAGTACTCAGCAGGTCAAGCAGCATTTGTGGAGAGAAAACTGGAGTTAAAGGCTCAGGTCGATGATCTTGAACAGGGAAAAGTTAGAAATGTAACATTTCCAGAATTTTCTGTTGATAGTTTCAGATTTTCAGCATCTGCAGTATTTTGCTTTTGTGTAGACACTAAAAGGATGCTTCTCCTCTTCGGGGCAATCTGGAACTAGGGAACATAGTTTCAGAATAAGAGGTCTCCCATTTAAGATGGAGCTGAGGAGGAATTTCTTCTTTGGGGGGCATCTTTGGAATTCTCTGCCCAGGGAGCTGTGGAGGCTGAGTCAATGAATATATTCAAGGCTGGGATAGACAGGCTTTTGAACTATAGGGTCACAAGGGTTATGGGAAACAGGCAGGGAAGTGTAAGGCCATGATCAGGTCAGTCATAATAATATTAAATGGTACAGCAAGCTGGAGAAACTCTATGGCCAACTTCTCTTATTTCTTATGTTCTTATGCTTTCCACCTGCAATTTGTGTGTCTGTATTTATTTTGCTAAAAATGTCACTATTGCTGTTTCTGAAAGAATTTGTGTGTGCTCAACTTCTGACACCAGGGTAATTCTCAAAGAGGTAGAAAGCTGCACATCATTATTTTCACATGGGTTCAAATTGTTATTTCAGCAATAATCCTATCTGACTCACACAAAAAGCTTTTGAATGCTCTCTGTTGCTGGTATGGCATTGTTTGAGCCAACCTTATTTTTGACAATATTCAGAATGAAAACACTGTTAAAGGATCAATGTCCAGGGTGTCACTGTAGATGAAATCTATTATTGAATCCTTTGAAATTACTAGCATATTTGAAATTACTAGCATATTTGAAATTACTAGCATATTTCTCACCAGTCTGAATGTTGTAACAAACTGTTTAGCTCTTGGAGTGTATTATTTTTAAATGATACCTGAGCAATGAAATGGAATGAGACATTTTGACTTCCAAAAACAATTGGGAAGAACAAAATGCACAAACAGATCTGCTGTTCATGGACAAACGTACCCAAATTTGATTAAAAATATGGGAAGCATTAGAAACCTATAAAGTCAGAAAGCTGGAATATTTGGCTTTCAAACAAAAAGTCATCAATTCTGAAGCAAAACAGAAATACACACAAACCCATCAGCTTCTGAAAGAGAATGGACACGTTACCCTTTCAGCTGGCAACCTTTCATCGGAATTAGGGAAGTGGAGGCTGGTAGGAGAATCTTTTTAACGTTGTGAACTAAAACAAAGGAAGGCATGAGGAGAACAATAGAGTAGGGCTGGATACCCCCTACAAGCGTCAAGCAGCACTTCCAATCTTTCATGCTGAACCCTGCTGATACCCTACTCATTTTCCTTGTTGTGGCCATTTACTTTGAAGGATAGTCTCCCAGCAGGAGGCACACCACTAGGAAGGAGCCCACAGCTGCTGGGGAGGAAAAAAATGGAAAAGATTTTAAAAATGTATAAGAGCTTTGTAACTTTAGACTTGGGACTAGGCTGTGGCCTAAAAAAGGTGAGGGATAGAGGCCTATTGGAAAGGAAAATTGCCCACTACTGGTTTCTCCCACTCCAATGGGGATGTCAGTGGGCCTTCTGTCCCTGCCCTGAACATTGGTGAAATCAGCAGTGCTTTCTAGGGAAATGGAGCATCTTGCTGGGTGTTGCTATTTGCTGCGATTGACAATGGGACAGATTGGGGGCAGAGAGAAGGAAATTGAGGATAATGGAGAAAAATCCAGCCCATGCTAGGAGAGCTACTGGATCTTTTCAAAAGCTTATCAGTGACAGGCTCTATATAGCAAAAAGTGAGGAAAGGAGCTCTACATCAATTTGGTGCTCTAGACAGGGGCAGTGCTTGCATGAGTACATCTCAGTAACAATTTGAATCCATGTGAATATCTCAGAAGATATTGAACACACAGTAACCTCCATGCAACCTTGATTACTACAACATGAAAGCTTGTAAAGCTTCTGTTCCTAAGCCTAGCTATCCAATTTCCAAATTATCTTTTTGGCAGTTGTTACGGACAGAAGGACAGTTCAAACTGCACCAATTTCCTTTCACCACATGTCCATAAGCAGAAGATGTTTTGAATGAGTTTTTTTTTTAAAGAATAGGCATGTGTTCCCAATCTCTCATTTTTTGTGATCCAATTATACTAGTAATTCACAGCAAAATCGGAAGGTTAGTTTATCTTGTACATTTAAAATCTGAAAAAAGGAGTGTTCACCACTTCCCACTCTGTACATTCACACAGTAATAGGGGGATAGAGGAAAGGGGTTTTGCAGTATAAAGACCACAGAAAAATGAATATTAGTTCACCTGAGTTCCAGAGTCCAAAGTCAGGGTCCAGGGAGAGTTTCCTTTATGGTGGGGTTCAGTTTCAATGTATTTCTGGCTGGTTAAACGATATGAAAATCCTTGAAACAAACGATGCTGCTGCACAATGGGCTATTCTGTGTTTAGACCACTTGGCAGGCATTGATCAGAGACTTTTAGAAACAAACAGGCTTTGTGGGATCGAGATTGCTTACCCAGCCTGGCTGCTGGAGTCCTGTCCAGCCAATGTTAAAATAGCAGCCTGGCTGTGAAGACCAGAAATGGAACATTAAACTGCCCCAAAGGCTGGAGGCTTGGGTCATGTGACCTTTTCCTTTGCCTCAGTGACTTCAAAGGGGGTGTTTATCCAACATCTGGAATTGGCTGATTTCAGGACTGATAATGTTTTATGTCATTAGTTGTTAAAAGTTGTGCCTTCTATGTTCAGGGTCTGGCATTTGCAAAGTCATTGTTTCAGCAGACCCACTGACTCTACTAACAAGGTTGGCCTGTCAAATGCAAATGACATCCCCATAGTTCCTTTTGAAATTGGTCTGAACGGTCCCAGTTGTGATTTGAATCTATTAGTAGCTCTCTAAGCATAACAAAGTCTGACATTTCAGAAACTCAGAAAATAATTCTTTTTATCCTTGAAACTCCTGGGGATCGCTCCCAGACAGTGGGACAACCTCATGATCAGATGACTTGTGACAGCAGTCTTAATTTTCTTTGTTCAGCAGAAGAAGACCAGTTTTTTTTTAAATAAATAGCAATAGGGATAAAATTTTAAATATACCGTGGTGGGTTTCTTTCCATGTCATAGGAATCCAGCACAGTGCAGGCAGCTTTAGGAGCTTAGTTAATTTGTTTTTTTTCCGGGGGAAAGTGCGAATGCAGCCCCCCACTACCAAAAGTTTTCCAGTCGAGTATCCTGCATCGGGGACATCACAGGCATCAGCACACCCGGCGTGCAATGACATAGCCTCACCCTGGGAGCACAATTTTCACGATCATTGTTTCTCCCCTGCCAGGAAACTGTACCGGAATAATATTTCAGAGGTCTCGATCAATAATCCCATTATAGCATTTTGGGAATTTAAAATTTAGCACAAAGCTGTCAGATTTTCATATGAGACCCGACTGGTTCACTAATGTTCTTTAAGGAGGGAAACCTACTGTACTTCCTTGGTTGACAAGTGACTCCAGGTCCACACCAACAATAACTGACTCTTAATTCCCCTCTCAATTGGCCTACAAAGCTACTCAGTTGTATCAATTGCACATTGACTGCAGTGAATCATAAAAGGCCCACCACCATTTTCTTGGGGCAACCAGGGATGGTCAATCATTGCTGACCTGGCTAATGATCCCCACATTCCATGAACATTTCTTTTAAATGATGAATTTTAATTGAACTATTTTACATTTTAATTAACTTGGCTTAGTTGTAGGAGACAGAGGGTAATGACAGAAGGCTGCTTTAGTGACTGGAAGCCAGTGTCCAGTGGCGTACCACAGGGATCTGTGCTGGGTCCCCCTATTATTCATCATTTATATAAATGACATACATTATGTGCATGGTAGGATTAGTAAATTTGTGGATGACACAAAGATTGGCCGGGTGGTTAACAGTGAGGTTTGAGTGTCTTGGGCTACAGGAAGATATAGACGGGATGGTCAAATGGGCAGATAAGTGGCAGATGGAATTTAACCCTGAAAAGTGTGAGGTGATACACTTTGGGAGGAGTAATTTGACAGTGAAGTATTCAATGAACGGCATGACATGAGGAAGTTCTGAGGAACAAAGGGACCTTGTTCATAGATCTCTGAAGGCGGAGGGGCATGTGAATGGAGTGGTGAAAAAAGCATATGGGACACTTTAATTATCAATTGAGGCATTGATTACCAAAGTAGGGAGGTCATGTTGGAGTTGTATAGAACCTTGGTGAGGCCAAAGCTGGAATACTGTGTGCAGTTCTGGTTGCCACATTATAGGAAGGATGTGATTGCACTGGAGGGAGTGCAGAGGAGATTCACAAGGATGTTGCCTGGGATGAAACATTTAAGTTATGAAAAGAGGTTGGATAGACTTGGGTTGTTTTTGTTGGAGCAGAGAAGACTGAGGGATGACCTGATTGAGGTGTACAAGATTATGAGGGGCATGGACAGGGTGGATAGGGAGCAACTGTTCTCCTTAGTTGAAGGGTCAGTCACAAGGGAACATAAGTTCAAGGTGAGGGGCAGGAGTTTTAGGGGGGATGTGAAGAAAAACTTTTTTACCCAGAGGGTGGTGATGGTCTGGAATGCACTGCCTGGGAGGGTGGTGGAGGGGGGTTGCGTCACATCCTTTAAAAAGTACCTGGATGAGCACTTGACACATTCAAGGCTATGGGCCAATTGCTGGTAAATGGGATTAGTTAGGTAGGTCAGGTGTTTCTCACGTGCAGTGGGCCAAAGGGCCTCTTCTGCACTGTGTGATTCTGTGATTCTATGTACTGTAGTTATCAACTTAGTCACCGTTCATTACACACTTCATAATACTCAATTGTGGATGAATAGTGTAGATTCTGACTGTAAGACTCCAGCTTTGAAATGGAGTGTAATGCAAGTGAAACCTAGTTCTTACACAAAGCCACTTGATATATTGATTCTGCAACAGTATTTCAGGTGAAAGTACACTATCCCAACAAACTCAGATTAAATATAGCAAGTGACTGATAGATCCACATCACTAATAATCATTTTTGACTGAACGTTCATACTTTTCTGCTTGCATTTACACAGGTAAGTGAATTAACAACCCAACACTAATATTCTTCACTGCCCATATGTGAAAATTATAGTGGGCAAAGTACTGATAAATAATGATGAGCTGAATAATTACTTTCATCATCCAAAACAACATTACTATAATGTTCATCCAACATTACAGTTTGATTTACATGGGTATTATTTTTTCTCCGCACTAATTATTTTTTGATGTCTTATTCGATCTACCTCCAAAGTGAATAATAATATTCATGGAGTAAATTGAATTTTTAAGGCACACATCTCATTTAATTGCATTGAGTCACTGCAACTTCCTAAAATAAAGTTAGTCATCATGAGGTATTTCTGTAATTCCTCAGAATAGCAAATATGAAAAAAAATATGAAGACACATTTCATCTAAATAACAGTTGAAGCAACTACAGTGAATTAAATGTAAACATATGCAGGATTAGATAGTCAGTTGTTGAGCAGCTGCAAGTGACAGTTCAATGCATTTGCAATCTTTAATGAGATAATGAATGTTTCATTCTACCAAATTAGTTTGATGTACATGCATTAATTTGCAAAAATTACAACTGAGAAAACTGTTAAGACAACCAAATGATCAAAAATAGTTGCTTTTGTTATAATATTTTTAAAAGCTAAAAGGCAACAATGGGGCTGATGGGATCGGCAACATTCTTCTTTTCATGAATCTTGAGGAAAAGCTTAACCTGTGTAAAACACACTCTGAGTATTCCTTCCCCTCAAACTCTGGTGTTACAAACTTTTGCCAAAAACTAAAACTGTAAACTCCTTAAAGAAGAGGAACTTTCATTTACATTGCATCCATCATGTCCATAGAATACCCCAGTGTGGTTCACAGCCAACAAATCATTTTAAATTGCACCTGTTGTTATGATCTAGGGGAGTACAGCAGCCAATTTCTACATATCAAAGTCCTACAAGTACCAAACAAATAAGGGAGGCAGTAGCGCAGTGGTGTAGTCACTGGCATGGTAATCCAGAGACCCAGGGTAATGCTCTAGGACCTGGGTTCATATCCTGCAGCTGGTGGGATTTTAATTCAATTAAAAACCTGGAATTAAAAGTCTAATGATGGCCATGAAAACATTGTCAATTATCATAAAAACCCATCTATTTAACTAATGCCCTCCCTGCATCGACTTAGGCACTGAAAACAAAAACGGCAAGCCCTGTCAACCCTGCAAAGTCCTCCTTACTAATACCTGGGAAAGCTGTCTCACAGACTAGTCCAGCAGCAGCCTGACATAGTCGTACTCACAGAATCATACCTTATAGATCATGTCTCAGACACCACCATCACCATCGCTGGGTATGTCCTGTCCCATCGCAGGATAGATCCAGCAGAGATAGTGGGACAGTGGTATACAGTTGGGACAGAGTTGCCCTGGAGTTCCTCAACATTGACTCGAGGCAAGGAAACCTCCTGCTGATTCCACATACTGTCCCCACACAGCTGATGAATCAGTGTTCCTCAATGTTGAACATCACTTGGGGGAAGCACTGATGCTGACAAGGGGGCAGAATGTAGGGGACTTCAATGTCCATCACCAAGAGTGGCTTTGTAGCGCCACTACTGACTGAGCTGGGTGAGTCCTAGACGACATAGCTGCTAGACTGGGTCTGCAGTAGGCAGTGAGGAAATCAACAAGAGGGAAAAATATACTTGACCTCATCCCCACCAGTCTGCCTGCTGCAAATGCATCTGTCCATGACATTATTGGCAAGAGTGACCACTACATATTCCTTGTGGAGACAAAGTCTTGTCTTCACATTGAGGATACCCTCCATTGTGTTTTGTGGCACCACCACCCATGCTAAGTGGGATAGATTTCGAACAGATCTAGCAACTCAAGACTGGGCAAACATTAGGCACTGTGGGCCATCAGCAGCAGCAGAATTGTACCTAACCACAGTCTGTGACCTCATGGCCTGTCATATCCCCCACTCTACCATTCCCACTAAGCCAGGGTACCAAACCTGGTTCAATGAAGAATGCAGGAGGTCATGTCAGGAGCAGCTCCAGGCATACCTAAAAATGAGGTGTCAACCTGGTGAAGCTACAACACAGGAACACATGCATGCCAAACAGCATATGCAGCAAGTGATAAACAGAGCTAAGCGATCTCACAAGCAATGGGTCAGATCAAAGCTCTACAGTCCTGCCACATCCAGTTGTGAATATTGGTGGACAATTAAACAACTCACTGGAGGCAGAGGATCCACAATCCTCAATGGTGGAGTCCAACACGTCAGTGCAAGAGATAAGGCTGAAGCATTCGCACCAATCTTCACCCAGAAGTGCTGAGTGGATGATCCATCTTGGCCTCCTCAAGCGGTCCCTGGCGTCACAGATGCCAGTCTTCAGCTAATTCGATTCACTCCAAGTGATATCAAGAAACGGCTGAAGACACTGGATACTGTAAAAGCTAGGGGCCCTCACAATATTCCCACAATAGTACTGAAGACCTGTGCTCCAGAACTTGCCACGCCCCTCGCCAAGTTGTTCCAGTACAGCTACAACACAGGCATCTACCCAGAAATGTGGAAAATTGCTCAGGTATGTCCTGGATACAAAAAGCAGGACAAATCCAACCCATCCAATCACAGCCCCATCGGTTCGCTCTCCATCATCAATAAAGTAATGGAAGGGGTCATCAACAATGCTATCAAGTGGCACTTATTTAGCAATAACCTGCTCACTGATTGTCATTTTGGGTTCCACCAGGACCACTCAGCTCCTGACCTCATTACAGCTTTGGTTCAAACATGGATAAAAGAGCTAAACTCCAGAGGTGAGAGTAACTGCCCTTGACATCAAGGCAGCATTTGACTCAGTGTGGTATCAAGGAGGCCCTAGCAAAACTGTAGTCAATAGGAATCAGGGGTAAAACTCTCCACTGTTTGGAGTCATACCTAGCACGAAGGAAGATGATTGTGGGTGTTAGAGGTCAGTCATCTCAGCTCGAAGACATCACTGCAGAAGTTCCTCAGGGCAGTGTCCTCGGCCCAAACATCTTCAGCTGCTTCATCAATCCTTCTTTCAATCATAAGATCAGAAGTGGGGATGTTCACTGGTGATTGCACACTGTTCAGCACCATTTGCAGCTCCTCAGATACTGAAGCAGTCCATGTCCAAATGCAGCAAGACCTGGACAATATCCAGGCTTGGGCTGACAAATGACATGTAACATTCGTGCCACACAAGTGCCAGGCAATGATCATCTCCAAAAAGAGAGAATTTAACCATTTCCCCATGACATACAATGGCACTACCATCACTGAATCCCCCACTATCAACATCCTGGGGGTTAACATTGACTAGAAACTGAACTGGACTAGCCATGTAAATACAGTGGCTACAAGAAGCTAGGAATCCTACGACGAGTAACTCACCTCCTGACTCCCCAAAGCATGTCCACTATCTACAAGGCACAGGTCAGGAATGTGATGGAAGGCTCTCTGCTTGCCTGGATGAATGCAGCTCCAACAACACTTGAGAAGCTTTACACCCTCCAGGGCAAAGCAGCCCACTTGATTGGCACCACAACCACAAACATTTACTCCCTCCATCACTGATGAACAATGGCAGCAGTGTGTACCATCTACAAGGTGCACTGCAGAAACTCACCAAGACTCCTTAGTCCTTCCAAGCCCACGACCACTATCATCTAGAAGGACAAGGGCAGCAGATACATGGGAACACCACCACTTGGAAGTTCCCCTTCAAGCCACTCACCATCCTGACATGGCAATATATCGCTGTTCCTTCACTGTCCCTGGGTCAAAATCCTGGAACTCCCTCCCTAACAGCACTGTAGGTGCACCTACACCACATGGACTGCAGTCGTTCAAGAAGGCAGCTCACCATCACCTTCTCAAGGGCAACTAGGGATGGGCAATAAATGCTGGTCTAGCCAGCGATGCCTATATCCCTTAAATGAATTTTTTTTAAATGTCAACCTGTTTTTGATGGTGCTGGTTGAGGAATCAGTGCAGGTCAGGAAACTGGGAAAACTCTCGAGGTCTTCTTCAAAGAATACCATGGGATCTTGAACATCTAACCAAGCAAGCAGATGGGGTCTTGGTTTCAAGAAACCTGCTTGAGCATGCGCTGTCCCAGGATTCACGTCCTGCTGGTTTATGTGGCCAGTGTCCAAGCTGTGGGCAGAACATTCAAGAAAGGTCTTTTCTAAAACTAATATTAACATCGAAATGAGGCCAATTTTTATGACTAGTGTGGTCCCAAATTCATTAGTCAGAAAATCAGGCACAACGTGTCAGCAGCTTTCATGTTCAGCAGCCACCCTCCATGTTTCTAAACACAAAATCAAAGTTAGGATCTATCAAGCTGGGTTCCACCTTGGCACCTGGCTTGTCCGGTAGTAACATCAGCTGGGATCATAACACCATCAAATACTCGGACATTTACATATATTTACTCAGAATGGTGACGAGACCACAGGTCATCTGCTCTGTTACCTCCTTATGTGGCTCAATGTCAAATTTTGCTTCATAACACTCCTGTGAAGCGCCTTGGGTTTTTGTTTTACATTATTGGCAACCAGAAACTATGGGGTTGGATTTTCCAAAAGCCAGAACCTAACTGAGAAAGCAGCCTACCTCTCAGCGCTGCCAGTCCAATTAGAGGACCGAAAGGTGGCAGCCTCAGGAGCACGACAGCTGAGGCTACAGGGCAAGGAAGAGGCCCTGGAAGGACAACTAAGTATTCCTTTAAACTGCACCAGGGCCAAGCAGGCAGGCAATGGCGATTGGGGCGTTGAGCCTTCCAGCAGTGGTGTCGGAACCAGGGGGGACGACCACTGTCGTTGGGGGTGGGAGGCCCCTCCATGGGCTATGGAACGGCCATGAAGGAAGGCCCTCCTTCTCCCTGGGAAACTTCTGAGAGGCCGCCATGGTTTCCCCCAAGGCGAGGGCCTGTCCTGGGGTTAAAACACAGGAGGGGGATGAAGTGGCTGCTAATTTGCCAATTAATTGGTTTAAATTGGCTGGCCGCTGACTGGAGGTAGGGCAACTGCACCACTGATGTTCCCACCACTGGTGACAGGAAGACATCAGGCTCCCCTCCCGATACCTTTTGCCACTGTTTTACACAGTCTCCTGCCTCCCAGTCTGTCTCCTGAGGGCTGGAAAAATCCAGCCCTGTGATTCATCATCCACCAATGTTAATATTAAAAGTTATTTAACTTGGTCTTATTTGTATTGGTAATAGACCAAGGAAATTTCCTTACATAAATCATGTCTGAGCTTGATCTTATTAAATGAATAATAAATTAATGTATAATACTCCCTATAATTTCTGTACTCTGCATTATGATTGTTAGATCTCTAAACTTCTGCAAGGACGTGTCACTGAAGCAAAGCATAAAGGAGATGTCAAAACCACTGTTATGGATGAGATAGTGATATACTGGCAAGGATTACCCAGATAAAACTTGTGAAAAAAACTCATGAGAAATGAAATTAAGGTAATGGATGAAACATATTTTCAAAGTATAAATCGCATCAATTATAAAATGCATAATGGTCTCTTAGGCTCTTATGAGGTTATTACATTCAGAGTGATTGATGAGTGCAGCACTTCCTCATTTAAACATCAAACAGATTCAAACTATAGAAAAAGGGCTTACTGTGGAGCAATGGTTTGCATGGTTGATCAATCGTATTGGGTACAAGTGGCACTTTACAATAGCGGAGATGTGCCGGTGGTGCTGGGAGCTTGTGCACTAAAGAGTACCTTCATGTGAGGACCTGCAACTGCCCACCAACCCCAAAAGGAAAAGATCAAAAGACAAAAACTTTACAGGCAATGTGGCTGCAATTTCTGGACTGTCCTGATTCAGTAATGAGAGCCTGCCAGTGACACGGGGTGTCACAAATATGCCTGCAACCAACGCACTAATTTTTTTGTTGTGCCCATCTAATCCATGTAAGTACATGGACCCTTTAAGTTTTTTTATGTGCTGGAACACATGTGGTAAGTTAAAGGGGCTGACTTGTGCATGTCCTGCACGAGTACTTTTGGGCTGCCTCATGGCTGTACAGTTGTGCTGTTGAGAGGGAATATTGCTTCCGACCCCATATTCTCTCCATCACCAAGGCTGTCTTCCATAACAGGCTCTCTTGGCCGGTTTCCTAGCTTGCACTATCCATCAATTTGAACTCATCCAAAATGCTGCCAAATCCTAACCAAGCCCTGTCCACCCAATATCCCTGAGTGTTCACTGAGCTAGATTGGCTCCCAGTCTGACAATGCCTCATATTTAAAGTGCTCATCTTTGTTTTCAAATTGTCCCTCCACCCCTGTAGCCATATGAAATACTGCTCTCCTCCAAATCTGGCCCCCTGGGCATCTCTGACATCCTTCGTGCCTTCAGTTGCCTCAGCCCTAAACTCTGGAATCCCCTCCCTAAATCTCCCCTCCTCTTTAGCTCTCTCTTCTCCTTTAGCACGTTCCTAAAACCTAAATATTTGACAAATACGTTGGTTAGCTATCCTAACATATCCTTTTGTGGCTTAGTGTCATATTTTGTTTGATAACGCTCCTGTGTAGTGGCTTGGAACATTTCACTACATTAAAGGCACTACATAAATACAAGCTGCTGCTGTTGTTGCTAAGCTCATTAAGGCTTCAAAAATGTTAATGAGATTCTGTACAGAATCTGAATTCAGTGCCTGAGTAGCATTGCTAGAACTTAACACCCATGAAAAGGAATTGTAGAGTTGGATTTGTAGCCATTGTTATGATCCTGTATAGATCAATAACTTCTGAAAGGAGATATGAATTTCCCAGTGACCAGCTCAAAGGATCACACAAGATTTCATGTTTTAAGACTTTTACTGTAACAAACAAACTGAAATCAACAGTCACTAAACACTACTTAGTAGGTAACTAATACTATAAACTACAAAAAGGTACTCCCCATTAACTTCTTAACACAATCAAATACCCCAAGCTACATTTATACATTACAATGCACTCTCAGTAGAAATGTGGTCTTGTTTTTAAATTCCCAAGCTCCTCCCGGCTTTACAGGTTCTTTTCTACTTGTCCCATGAGAAAGAATCTTCGAGTGCCCTTTTAAACAAAAACCCCTCCACTCAACCATTTGAGCATAATCGAATAGTCTCCCAGTAGCAAAGTACCCTCTAGTGAATCTGTGGTCTTTAACACTTCATAAGCTTCATTTTCTCAAATAGGGGATCCAAACTCACTAGCATTCTGCTGGGTGATTAACCCCCAAAATAGCCCTGTTTGGCATAGAGCAGCTGTTGTGAATCTACCTCTTCAAATCCCCCTGGCTGACAGCCTCTGAAAGTCTGAGAGTCTGTACACAGCAAGAGCCAGCACTTGCCAGCAGTGAGAATGAGAGGTGTTCACTGTCCTTGGCAAGCTCTTGATGTTGTCAGCACAATCTGAGAGCCCGTAGCCCCTACTGGAGAGATGAGCACTGCTGAGGCAGATCGGAGACCACAAGAAAGTAAGACGGAAAATTGTGTTATGACCTTCGTCTTTTCAACATTAACGGACCAATCATATACAAGGAATCGTGAAACAATAATGTGGGTTCTTTATTTGGTAAAACTATGTACAGATAGATTTACTAGGAGGCTAAGTAGACTTAACTATAAGTCATGTGGCTAGTGCATCACATCCTGTTGAGGTATGTAATGACTGGCAGCAGTTTAAGATATGCCTCGATAAAGGTACGTAAGCATCATAATCACAAGCTGTGGGGTGTTTGTTAATGAAGACGATCCAGTCTCTCCTTGTAATGGGTCAGTAGAAAGCCTTGCAACTGCAAGCAGTACAGGTGATGGGAACTGGGCCTGTCTGCTATGTAATTACAGTGTGAATCTGATGTGACTTTGACCCGAGAAACAGTTGCATCTTCTTGCCTGTCCCTGCCATTCCCCTGCTTTAGGCACTCTGTCGATATGGACAAACATTTACATGGGACTGAATAGTGAACAGCTAGAAGGTTACTGAAAAGCTACATTCGGACCTCAGCTGGAGGGCGGAGGGTGGTGAAGAGAGGTTGTCACTTTGCTACACGGGACCTTGGATTGGATAGGCTTTTCATGGTATCCAGCAGCTTGTCAAGGAGCACTGTATAGAGGCAGGCAGAGACTTCCAGAAATGCCAAAAATTGTTAAGGCTACTTGACATATTAAATTACTGTATGAACTGTTGATATTGATGGTGCTTTTAAGCTGGTCTGCTGAGGTCTGAATCCACAGCCTTTTATTCTCCAGTAAATGCTCCTCACTTGACCTTCGTGTTTCATCAAGTATTCCCTTCTTCAACTCACTAACTGACAAGAGTGAATGTATCTACACTGATGTTTGCCACTGGAGGAGCAAGTGAAATAAGGGAAACTCCTATGGCCAGGGCACACATTATGCTTAGAGATCTCCTTGTCATTTGAACCTCCAAGCCACAATATTAATAACCAAAGCATGTTAAAAACAGAACGTGAGGGATGTTAAACTGCTACCTATTCAGCTAATCCTTGCTGACCTCACCATTGTAATAGTCAGTGAGAACCTCACACCAGGCAGACGAGTACCTCAATGACACTCACAACCACAGCAGCCATTCTGCTGCCACTGACAGCAGTGAGCTGAAGGTTAGGCAATGTATTAATTGTCATTTTTAAAAATTGTGTTTTTGCCTTTGAACAGGGGCATTAATTTTTTTTCCATGGGCGGAATTGTCCCTAGATTTGCACTAAGTGCGGTAGTGGACAGGTAAAACAACATTTTACCTGCTGGCTGCAATAGCGGCTTTTCAAGTTGTATCATCTCAAACCCGGTGCACTAATCATGCATTCCCGGGACATACGCCATTTCCATGGCGGGCAGGCAGGCAGGTGGGCTCTCATTCGCCCACCACGCCATCACCTCACCACTTCATCAGACTGGGCATCGTATTTAAAGTCCAGCAGTGCGCACACCCCTCAGTGCTCTCAGCCCACGACTGCTGTACAGAAGACATGGCCCCAAAAGGCAAGAGGACTGAAGCCCCCAGGTTAGGGGATGGTCCCTTAAATGCCTTTTGAATGATGTGGAGGCCCACCATGATTCCCTCTACCCTGCTCTGGCTGCAGCATGGGCAGCGACATCACGAATCCAGCATGGGAGGCAGTGGTCAGCTCCAATGCCCTGCAAAAGAGGACAGCCACTCAGTGCTGCTGCGGGATGAATGGTCTCATCCATTCCACTAAGGTAACTCCCTCTTCTCATTACACTCGACTCACAAGCTCACAAACCCATCACGCATCCACAGGGATCTCACACCTCAAGGGACAACACCACTAACTCTCACACAGACCCTCATATCCCCATCATACTTCTAGCCTCTCGAGCTCACATCCTCATCCTGTCTATGGCTCCACTCACCACACAAACATTCCACGCAGTGCCATGCGTCCTGCTCACACACCATCTGTTATCATGCAGGAGAAGCCTGATCACATCAGCAGGGAAAGATCCCAGACTGGGGTTGGAGTAGCCCACATTGAGGAGCATGCCATTGCGCTGACGTGGGCCTTGCCTGTGGAGATGGTGAGATCGGCAGCGAACACCCATCTGAGGATCCTGCATCACATCATCCACTCAATGCAACTGTGAGTGCCCTCTCTTCTGCTTTTGACTCTGCTGCCATGCAATTATTATCTCTACTTTGGTTCACAAGGATCTCTGCCAAGCGACCGACACCCTCAGCCAGCCAGTCCCTCAGCTCCATCCACGTCCTCACCTCCAGCTAAGAGGACACCCCCTCCACTGAAGAGCTGGAAATAAGCAGCCTGGGAGAGCGCTTACCCACACCATCCACCAGGACACACCTCAGTGAAACCTAGACCTAGAGCAGTCTCGGGTTCATGATCTGGTGGTCAGCGCACAGACATGTCCGCAGCAGGAGGAGGCAGATTCAGCCGAGCTTCCCAGCACTTGGAGGACCGGTGGGGTAGAGGCATCTGTGAGGTCCAAATCAGGTGACGAACCTCTAGATTCGGCCTTCCAACTCATTCTGGAGAGTCAGCAGAATGCAGGGAATGTCATACAGAGCTGTTGGAAGCCCTCAACAGAATGTCACGTCAGTCGGAGGACTGCATCTACCTGTTCTCTGATGACATGATGCCCACATGTGCACGTACGTAGGTCTTCATGGGAAGGATGGCGGATGCCATGGAGACCCTGGCCCAGCAGAACATGGAGATATGCATAGACCTGCACTCCCTCGTGCGAGCCATGGGTAAGTTCTTGCAGTGGTAAGAGGGAAGCAGGGCACCTTGACATCCCTCCAGGTGCTCCTTCCCCTTAAGGAGTCAGGCTGGGGCCCCAGGCACCCAAAAGGAGGAGGAGGGGCAGCTGGACACCCACCCACTCAGGAACCTGAGGCTGTCCACCCCCTCAGAGTTCCCTATCCCTCAACCTCATTCCCTGTCACCACAGAGGGAGCAGCCAGCCCATGAGTGATTCTGGAGGGAGCAGTGTGTGTGTGTGGCAGAACCTTTCAGAGCCTCGTACAAGCATTCCCCCACGTACACGGATCCTTCCCATATCAAACTCATCTCAATGTCCTGACCATTTTTAATGCTGCCTGCTGGGGTTTGCTTTCAGGTGTCTATCTGAGCTGACTTGCATCTCTGCCCATCCACTGATCACAGCCCTGTACAGCATCTGATCTCACCCACCATGACTCTCGCTTCACTTTCAGTTGGGACAGCATGGGGCTAAGTTGGTTTTACTTCCCCGCCCCCATCCTTTACCCTCCCCCAGTCACCCATTTCCTTTCCCCCATCATAATTGATACCCCTGGTATCACCTTCCGTCTCCTCTCTGTGACCTACCAGCCCTTTTCCTTCAGGGATGTCCTGGTGAATGTGCAGGTTCCCTTCCTTCCTGAAAAGCCTACTCCCATCCACATTAACCTCCCTGACCTCCTCCTCCCCACCCCCAAGGTCCTTGTCTCCTCCAAGTCCCCACCAACCACCCTCACCATCCCTTCTACTGCTATTGTCAAACCCCCACCATCCCACCGTACTGCCTCACTCTGCTCTCGGTCATTTTCACCATTCCCTCATACTGTGCCCACCTTCAGTTCGCTGCCCAGGAGGCAGTCAGACCCCTCCCTTGCACATTCACCTGGACATCACCCCCTCCAGACCCCTTCCCACCCCCCACAGACCCCCCTCCCCACCTCCGAACCTCTTCCCCCCGTTGGAACCCTTCTCCCCAGAATCCTTTCCCCCATGCCCCCTGCAACCTCTTCCCCACCTTAGTCGTCCCATACCCCCAGAGTTCTCCCCAGCCACCACCACTTAGTCCCTCCCCCTTCCTGACTCCCTCAAACACCTTACTGCTTCCAACACCCTTCGTCCTTCCCCTCTCCCAACTCCCACCTCCAGCCTCATTTCTTCCTCTATCCTTATTCCTTCCCCCTTCCCGACTCCTTCCTCCACCCTTACTTCTTCCTCCATCCTTACTCCCTCTCTTCTCCACACTTCTTCCTCCCTCAGAACTCTTTCCCTTACACCTTCCTCCCCCCTTACACCTACCTCCCCAGATGCCATCTTCTACCCCGTTACACTCTCTTCCCCTATACTCCCTCCCCCCTCCCAACAGCCCCCCCCCAACACCTTCATTTTACCCCCATCCCCAGACACTTCTTCCTCTCCCAGTCAGTTCCAGACTTTCCTCTCCCACCACCTCGACCATCATCTGTTGTGAGCATCGAAGGTGACTTTCCAATTTCTGTCAGCTGCTTTGCAGCAGAGTCATGTTCATGAGAATCCACCCAGCATGCCATGGACCTTCCTCCAATGTGCCATTGCTGTCGGGCTCCAGCATCTTCTGCTCCTTGGATATCCGTAATGTGAGCAAGGCCCTGGCATTAAATCCTGACTTCTGCACGTCACAGTTGTCAAGACTTGCTATGCACTGGTGTGCTTTACCCCCACAACATGGGCAGATGATCCAGCTTGGGTGGTGGGGTGGGGGGGTGGTGGGGGTGGAGGGGGTTGGGGGGGGGGTGCTGGAGTGGATGTGGGACGAGTCCAGCAGGCTGGCTTTTCATTAGTATGCTGATGTTTTACTACGATGTTCTCAATGTTGTGAAACCAATTTTTGTTCTTCTCGTCATATTGTCGGCTCGCACTATCGAACATGCCCGACGCCACTGGGCATGAAAGTTCTGCCCTACGTCTGCCAGAACAGGCAGGCAGTATTTTGGTTTAACATCTTGTTGGAAGGATAGCATTTCTGACATTGCTGCACCCCCTAAGAGATGAACTGGTGTGTCAACTGAGATTGTGTAAAGATGAACATAAGAACCAAATAATATTGTAGACAAACATCCAATAATATGTCAACTCAAATGCTTCTTTATTAGCTTTCCAATAAAAGACAGCTAGTTACTGTTTCATTGTGAGAAAGCACAGTTTTGTATCACCAGAAGGACATAAGTAGTAATGTGATGTTCTTCTTTACAACTTTGAATTACCATATACACAAGAGCAAAATACTTTCACAAGAACTTTGCAAGCCTGACAGTATCTAATAACATATTTATAAAAAAACTGCCAAAGCAAATTATTGATACACTTGATATGTTACAAAATTATCACTCATTATCTTATCCAGTTAATAAGAATTCATGGATTCTACTCTTTTCTGTTTATTGAAATAAAAGTATTATGTAAATTAATTAAAGCTTTATCATCGTTGAAAAATTTGGGTACGTATCAAAAAAATGCAACCCCCGCAACAAGTTCAGTTATATAACAGTCTTATATAAAACTATTGTGTTCAAATCAAGTGTTATTATAGTAGCGGAAATATGTTGTTCACGCGTTATTGAAATGCATTGTCCACAGTTTTTGCACATATCTCAGACTGAATGATGCATAAAATATTTCAACCGCAATACAAAGAAAACATCACAATTATTTTCTTGAACTTTGGTGTGCATAGCAATCTAGGACAATTGCATAATAATAAATCGTGCTATATAAAGATTCAAAATGTGGAGAATCAGAAGCAATATTCTTATTATTGGGTGTGCTAGCGAGAGGAATTTTTTTTGCCAATTTTTGTGGTTATCAAGGTGATGAATGTTAATGGAAGAGAACAAAACACTTTGGGTAACAAGCATCACTGTCAGGTCAGATTTAACAGAACTAATCAGAGAATAAAGTTCGCTTTTCTCTGCCCTGAAGCATACCTCATCTTCAGTTCCAAAGGAGCAACCCTTACTACAGTAGTTTTACATTTTTCCATTTCCCATAAAAACCATGTTTTGGTCTTTCTGGATGAGATTGCTGCCTTACTATAATTCAAAATAATTTTGTGTTGTGCATCCATGCCCACTTTGAATGGGGAGCTTAGGAACAGGAGTAGGCAATTTAGTCCCTTGAACTGTTCTGCCATTCCGTGAGATAATGGCTGATCTGCAACCTAACTTCATATAGCCTCCTCAGTCCCATATCCATTTCTGTCTTTGGTTAACAAAAATCCATCAGTTGCATATTTAAAATTAACAATTGATCTCGCAAAAGAGGTCTTGTGGTACATACAGCAGGTAGCGTCCCTACTTCTGAGACAGAAGCCCTGGATTCATGTCCCACTCCAGCTCTTAAAAGGCCAAGGAAAGTGCATTCATAATGCGGCCAAACAGGTTGAGCATCAATCTGCAAATCCTAACATATGCCATTGGCAGGCGGTAAGAGCAAGAGAGATTTCTGGTCAGCCGTGTGATGGAAATAAAATTGGAGCCTCTACTATCAGTATTCAAAGCTCCAGAATACAACATGCATGATTAAGTGCATGTTGCCACAATAACGTGGACGCCTTGCAGGGCCATTTGGCTGGATGGCTAGTGTGGAGTAGATTGGTGCCAATAGCGCAGGATTTGATTCCCTGGCTTGGGTGGATCTGGTACCTGCCTCCTTGCCCCATCTGTAGTGGAGATTGTGATGCCGTGGGTTGGACCTGTCTTCCAGCTGAAGAAGAATTGATCTAGCTTTAATTGTTGTTTTTGGAAGAGAGTTCGAAACTTCTACCAACCCTTGTGTGAAAAAAGTGTTTCCTAATTTCATGCCTGAAAGGTTTTGCTCTAATTTTTAACAATGCCTCTTACCCTACCCTAGATTCCCTAACCAGTAGAAACAGTTTCTCTCAATCCACCTTATCTAGTTAGCTTGAAAACTTTGATTAAATTGCCCCTTACTCTTCTAAATTCAAGGAAATACCATACTAGTTTGATTAATTTCTCTCAGAACTTAACCCTTGGAGTCTAGGCATCATTCATGTAAACCTGCTCTGCACTCCTCCAAGGTCAATGTATCCTTCCAATGCTGTGGTGCCCAGAGCTGCTCATGATACTCCGCGTGTGGTTTTGCATGGCTGAAGTATGACTTTCACCCCATTGTATTCTATTTCTCTCAAGTATAAAGGCCCACATTACATTAACCTTTTTGATTATGTTCTGTACTTGTTCACTACATTTTAGTGATTTGTCTTCCTGGGTCCCCAGGTCTCTTTAGAGCTCCATGTTTCCAACTTTTCAGCCATTATCCTCTGTAGGTCCAAAGTAGGTAACCTCAAATTTGCCTACTGTGAAATCCATTTGCCACAGTTTTGCACATTAACATAATCCATTAATGCCTTGTTAATTTTACACTCCCATCTACACTGCTTCCAATACCACCTATCTTTGTGTTATTGGCAAATGTAGATATGTGACTTTCTATACCATCATCTAGGTCATTAATTAATACAGTGAATATTTGAGGCTACAACACAGTCACACTTCCTAGTCGCATCCTACCAGTTAGAGTACCTGTCCATTATTACCACTGATTCTTACCCAGCCAATTTCCTAGCCAGGCTAATGATTTGCCTTCAATTCCATGAACTTCAACTTTAGCTAACAATGTCTAATGAAGGACTTTGTCAAATGCCTTCTGGTAGTCCATATAAATAACATTTATCGACATTCTCCTTTCATCAACTTCACTCATGTCTTGGGGAACACTCTTTTTGATCTCAAACCACAATTACCTTCTAGGCTGGAGATGAAGATCAGATAACTAGGTTGGAAGATAGAGATGACTCTATCTGGCTGTTTGAAGTTGGATGGATCCAAAATAAAAGATGTTGCTGTACTAGTTTTATGATGATATATTGTTCATGGTGGCGAGTTTGTTAAGTATTGCTAATTAATTAATGAGGAAGAAAAGGAAGTTATATAACTATCTAAGAAAAATTAGAGCAGGAATAGGATCATGCCTGATCTTCTACCTCAACTCCACCCTCCCAAGCTAACTCCCCCTTGATTCTCTTGGTATCCAAAAAAATCTATCAATCTCCATCTGGTATATACTCAATGACAGAGCACCCACAGCCCGCTGGGAAAGAGAATTCCAAAGATTCAACAAGCCTTTGATTAAAGAAATTTCCCCTCATCTTAGTCCTAAATGGCCAACTCCCTTATACTGAGACTGTGGCCCTTAGTTCTAGATGCCTCATGCAGAGGAAACAACCTCTCAACATTTTCCGTCAAGCTTTTGAAGAATTTTATATGTTTTAATGAAATCAGCTCTTTTCCTTCTAAGCGCAAGGGAATATAGGCCTTGCCTACTCATTATTTCATTTATAGTAAGATCTCAATCTTGGAATCATTATTTTCTTGAGATTGAATTGAAAAAATTGAAAGACTTTCAAACAGAAGACATTGCATTATCCATTTATTTGAGATATAAATCTGACCTGAGGCTGAGAACATTCTTTGCCAAAAGAGATGGTGACTGTAAATTATCTGCAGTCAAATGAAACAAATGTTCTCAAAACAGTGTAATAAACAGATTAAATGTTTGTGCCGAGAATAAATCAAAATTTTGTGACAGGAGCCACAGTTTACATTAACCTGTGAGGCATATTTGAGTGTTTCTAAACTTAAGGCAAGACAATCATAGAAATGTAGAAACTTGCAATACAAAAGTAAGCCATTTGGCCCATCATGCCTTTCTTGGCTCTTGGAAAGAATAATCAGGCGAGTCCCAAATCTCTGCAACCCTGTAAGTTCTTCACCCTCAAGTACCTGTCCAACTCACTTTTAATTTTTTTTCTGGAATTTACTTCCTCCCATGCCACATCTGGCCACTCTCACTGACTCTCTCCACTCTCACATGACTCTCTCCACTCTCACATGACTCTCTCCTTTCCTAGTGACTCTCTGCATCCAATTCTCTCATTTTTATTTGTTGTTCTTGCACTGCTTCTCTTCAGACTCACATTCTCCACTGTTAGAATGGTGAAATATTGTTGTATATGAGCTCACTATTGGCAGTTTTCACTATATAATACCATGCATTTAATATATTAACAACTAAAGTCTTGTGTCAAATAACTCATGTTTGTTTCCGCATTTCTAATTTATGTTGGCCAGAATGGTCTTATTAAACTCTTTAAGACCAGAGGGTAGATTTTCTTTGGCCTCTGTCCAGGATACTCTGGTGTTTAGAAGAATGAGAGGTGATCTCATTGGAACATACAAATGGGGGAAACTATAATGGGGAACAAAGAAATGGCAGAAGAATTGAAAACATATTTTGGTTTTGTCTTCACGAAAGAGGACGCAAATAATTTCCCAGAAATGTTATGGAACCAATGATCTAGTGAGAGGGAAGAATTGAAGAAAATCAATATTAGTGAAAAAAATGGTACTAGAGAAATTAATGGGGTTAAAGGCTGAAAAATCCCCAGGGCCCAATAATCTACATTCCAGAGTACTAAAGGAAGTGGCCCTGGAAATATTGGATGTATTGGTGGTCATCTTCCAAAATTCTATAGACTGTGGCAAATATAACACCACTATTTAAAAAAGGAGGGAGAGAAAACAGTGAATTACAAGCTAGTTAGCCTAACATCAGTAGTAGGGAAAATGCTAGAGTCTATTATGAAAGATGTGGTAACAAAACACTTGGAAAGCATTAACAGGATTAGACAAAGTCAGCATGGGTTTATGAAAAGGAAATCATGCTTAACTAATGTACTGGAGTTTTTTGAGGATATCACTCATAGAATAGATAAGGGAGAACCAGTGGATGTGGGTGTATTTGGATTTCAAGGAGGTTTTTGATAAGGTCCCACATAAGAGGCTAGTGGGCAAAATTAAAGCACACGGAATCGGGGGTAATATACTGGCATGGATTGAGAATTGGTTGACAGACCAGAAACAGAGAGTGGAAATAAATGGGCCTTTTTCCGGCTGAAAGGCAATGACGAGTGGTGTACCGCAGGGATCAGTGCTTGGGCCCCTGCTATTCACAATATATATAAATGACTTGGATGAGGAAACCAAGTGCAATATTTCAAGCTTGCTGATGACACAAAACTGGGCAGGGTTGTGAGTCATGAGGAGGATGCAAGGAGGCTTCAGAGCAATTGGAATCATACCGAGCACTCTTAACTCCTCCATTGTTGCTAAATTGTTGTTGTCAGACTGCTTACCCGACTTCCAGTACTGGATGAGCAGAAATTTCCGCTAATTAAATATTGGGAAGACTGAATTCATTGTTTTTGCTCCACACTCCAACCAACTCCATCCCTCTCCCTGTCAACAGTCTGAGACTAAAGTAGCCTGTTTGCAAACTTGGTGTCATATTTGGCCCCGAGGTGAACCATCGACCACATATTTACACCATCACTAAGACTGTCTATTTTTAACTCTGTAGCATCACCTGACTTTGCCTTTGTCTCAGCTCATCTGCTCCTGAAATCCTTATCCATTACTTTGTTAGCTCTAGACTTGACTACTCCAATGCACCATTGGCTGGTCTCTCACATTCTACCCTTAGTAAACTTGAGGTCATCCAAAACTCCTCCACCCATGTCCTAACTCGCACCAAGTAGCATTCACCTATCGCCCTTGTGCCCATTGACCAACATTGGCCCCAAGTCAAGCATTGCCTTTATTTTAAAATTTTCATCCTTCCTTTCAAGTCCTCCCATGGCCTTGGCTTTTGCTATATTTTTAATTTCCTCCAGCCCTACAACCCTCTGAGATATCTGATCCTGGCCTCTTGTTCATCCCTGATTTTAATCACTCCATCACTGGCAGATGAATCTTCAAGCTCTGGAATATCCTCCCTACACCTCTCTGTCTCTCTACCTCATTTTTCTTCTTTAAGACGCTCTCATTGACCAAGCTTTTGGGCATATTACATTCTCTCTTGTTTTGTGACTCAGTCTTATATTTAGTTTTATAATGCTCCTGGAAGGTGCATGGGGACGTTTAATTTATTTAAAGTCACTATATATATAATATGTAATATATATATATATATATATATATATAGAAGTTCTTGTTGTGTTCAATATAAATATTGCCTTATGTTCATGTTTCTCTCCCTGAAGAGATGTTAGAAAACCTTCAATAATTCATGGTTTTACTATTTATCCTTTCGAGATCTAAAAAGCTTAGTTAATGGAAAAATAGGTCTAGATTTCTAACAGGAATCAACATTACCAGCTACCAAGGAATGTATTAATATTTAGTGGGTACAAACTAATTTGTAATGATCCTACTCAAAATTGGTAATGCCAATCAGGAATTATGTTATAAGTTACAGGTCACTTGAGAAACTTACGGGATTTTTAGATTCCCTGCATGTTTTCATTGGATGTCAAATCATGAAGAATATTCATTTATCTTTGTTAGCCAGCTCTTCTTTTGAATGACAAATTGTTCAAAAGTTAAGGGCTGAGAAATTTGGATCAGCTGTAGGCAGCACTACTGCAGGCAATCACCCTCCTGGTGTGGGTGCTGTGCTGTCACCTGCTTCTGCTGCAGTCCACGTGGCACACCCTGAGAAGGGTGACCCTGCAAGTGTGCCCTGTGGGTGGCAGAAGCTATGGAATGCGTGCTATCATGTGGTCACACAGACCTACCAGTTAATGAGACACCCATTTACCAAATTTAGACTGTGTAGGTCTATTCAATGAATGTGCACGTCACCCAAAAATGACCAAGTATTCAGCTGATGGAGGGGCCTGGCACTAGCACCACTTAAAAGGCCAAACACCCAACTTACAGGTAAGGCAGTTTGGAATAACCTCTCCTGTTGCAAAGTGTCTGAAAGTATTCTGGAGTGTTTGTGGAGGTATTGTGGTGAGTTCCTGGTGGGGCAGATGTAGTTGTCCCATCCACACAAAGTCTGCAACAGGTTTGGGGGCTGCAAGCTGCAGAGCCTCTAGGTCTGCAGCACGACAGGGAGAAGGGCCACAGACTGCAGAGAGGGCAAGGTCCGTAACATGCCCTCTGCAAATCTGAAACCTGACTCCTCCATCCTTGTTGATAGGAACAGGGAATTATCTAGCAAGCCAGTCAGTCTACCCAGCATCTCAATATACCCTTCAGCATTCTCCTGTATGCCGCTCCATTGAGCTCCTCATCTGAGTCCATGACCTCATCCTCCAGTGAGTTGCCACACAAGCCATCATTTATCCCAGGATGGCTGTAGCCCAGTTGTGCCTAGTAACTCATCACATGCTGACCCCAACTCTATACTAAGGTACACGCAGTGTCAATATCTGAGCTGGTGGCTGCGAATGTCAGCTCACGTGATGGTGCTTCTTCATCATTTCTCCTCCTCTTGGGATGGCTGTGATTGGGAAGACAGTAGTTCTTGGGTGCTGAAAGCAAAAAGTAAGAAGGGAAAGGTTGGTGTGAGGGAAGGGGGTGGGTTGGAAAGCAATATGCCCATAGTCTCATCATCTACAGCTTGTCAGATAGTGGGATGAGGGTGAGCAGGGAGTAGAGATGAGCCAAACGGCAGGAACATTCACCCTAAATGTTTTCAGCGATGTCACAGCCAGCTCTATGATGCTGGGCACCATCTTCTGTCTTCTCTATTGGGCTCAGGAGATGCAGGCATCCATTTATCCATTTCTCCAAACCCCACTCCCCCCCCCCCCCCCCCCCCCCCCCCCCCCCCACCCCCCCCCCCCACCCGACCCCAGTTCTGCTCTACCCCGTTCTAGGGCATTCCACCTTGTCCTGCAAGGGAGAGGGCAAAAGGTCAGTGATTGTGTTGCCTTGGGTGATGTGCCTGCCATAGCTGGAGCTTTGTGGAGGCAGCAGGAGGTTGGTGTGAAATTGGCACCATTGGTAGGTGTGAAGTTAAGGTGGACTATCTGGAGGTTATGTGTGAGACCTGAATGTAAGGGAGTACTGCTGGGTGAGTGATAGGGATGTAGTACACTGGGCAGCACGAGAGGTTGGTTGTGTGTTAGGTAGGATCTGTCATGTGAAGATGCATTTACTGACCTTGACCATCCACATGAGGACCCTGCTCTGCCGTGGTATTTCCTTTTCTTTGTTTAGAATTACAGTAATTGCATTCAACAACAGAAGGCTGGCTGATATGAACACAATGCTGCTTGACCCCTTGCTGAGCGCATAGGCAGCTAGCAGCATGCAGAGGCAATCAGCTGCATAGGAGCCACTTGGCCTGATGTTACTGTCAGGTAGATAAGATAGCAGCACCAAATTTGCATACTTGAGAAATGTTAGTAGCAAATTATGACCCATGACTGAATAATGGTGCACTCTCTGCCTCAGAAGGCAGTGGAGGCAGGGTCATTGAATATTTTTAAGGCAGAGGTGGATAGATATTTGTCAGGCAAGGGAATCAATGGTTATCGGGGTAGACGAGAATGTAGAATTCGAAATACAAGCAGATTAGCCATGATTTTATTGAATGGCGGAGCAGGCTCGAGGAGCTGAATGGCCTACTCCTCCTTCTATTTCTTACGTTCTTATGTTCAATCCAATTTTTAACCCAAGAAGTTTCTTTAATGAATTAATGATGTTTTCTTGGCATTGACTGTTGAGCAATCTATAAGTTATTATGGGAGATGCTTACAACGGCTGCCAGAAACAGACATTAGAAAATTAAAAGATATTCTTTGTAATTAAAGGTGCTTTTCTTCAAAATAAAATTAAGCCTTGCAGGCATATTTCACAAAATAATGTAATATTTGATCATATAATGGGTATAGTTATCACCTCAAATTGCTCTGGAAAGACACTAACATTTCTCAAGCAAAAAAATCACATCATATAGTGCCCTGAATGTGGTGAAACATTCCAAAGCAACCACAGAGTGAATGTGAATGGGCACCAAAGAGGAACTAGGAGAAAAAGATTTGGGGCTGAATTTTTCACTGAGCAGGCGGGTGCGTACCCAATAAGGTAAAAATCCTGCCCTTGGAGTGAGACCCAAGGTAAGATTGAAAATACTAATCAGGAAATTCCTTGGAGTGTCTCCTGCTCTACAACGATAATTTCACCTGGAGGGTAGTGGAAACTCCATTTATGCCATGCTCTGTTCAAGTAAAAGTATTCCAAAATTTTCAAGACCTTGCTTTGTATTTGTTCTTCCTCACACCAGGCAGTATTCTAGTTCATTTTCACTCTATCTTCTCTATTACTTCAACATGCTTCGTATAGTATACAGCCCAGAATTGCACACAGCAGTGGAATTAATCGTCTTATTTAGGTTTATTTCATATAGACTCACCATTATATCTCAACTCTTATATGCTATTATGACCGTTAAACCCAGTATTCCTCCTCCAGGTGACATGCCCCAAGAGAGTACTGGCAACCATGGACTTGGTCCATGATTATGCTTGGTAAAGTAATGTAGTGCTTTGCCATTGCCTTCTGCAGTATGGCTGACCAGGAAACTCCCCTGCTGTTACCACCTGCCATCAGGTATATTGGAAGGATTTACAGGCTGATAATCAACCTGTTTGGCTACATTATGAACACACCTTCCATGGCTATCAAGTCCTGAGGTGGGACAACACAACAAAACCACCAAAACCTTGCGTACATTATTTTTTTAATGCCCTTGTCTGCTTGGGGCTCTGCTTTAAATCCTATAAACCTGAACAACCAAATTCCACTGCACTTCCATTTCACTTAGTCACCTCCATTTAAAGTAAAATAATGTTTTAAAAATTCATTCATGAGATGTGGACATAGCTGTTAAGACTAGCATTTATTACCCATCCCTAACTGCCCTTGAGAAGTGGTGGTGAGTTGCCTTCTTGAACTGCTGCAGCCCTTCTGGTGCATCCACAGTGCTGTTAGAGAGGGAGTTCCAGAATTTGAACCCATTGACAATGAGAGAATGGTGATATATTTACAAGTCAAGACAGTGTGTGACTTGGAGGGGAACTTGTAGATGGCGGTGTTCCCATGAGCCTCCTGCATTTGTTCTCGTCGGTAGAGTTTGCAGGTTTGGAAGGTGCTGTCATTATTGTTGACACTGAATTCTGCCTGGTCCTTTTTCTCCCATTTAACCACCTTTTCCATAGCAGTATTGCACCTTGGCAGCCTCCTGTAGTCCTCAAAATGATTGACTATGTCCCCTATTAAGCATTCAAGAGGGCACTGGATGATTATCTAAATAGAAACGATGTGCAGGGTTATGGGGAAAAGGCAGGATATTGGCACTAGGTTAAAATGCTCAGAGAGCCGGCACAGACACGATGGGCTGATTGGCCTCCTTCTCCACCATAACAATTCTATGATTCTGTGATTACCTGCAGATTTCAATGCCACTGCCCCCAGCCCTATATAAAATCATTACTATAAACAGTGAACAGAAGCAACCCCAGAACAGAACCCTATGGGGAACCACCACCTACCCTGAGAACTTATTAGCATTGAGTGTAATTCAAGCTTCTGCTGTGACTACTCAGGCAAAAGAGTAGTACATGGTGGTGTAGTGGTTACGTCACTGGACCAGTCACCTGTAAGGACATAGTTTGAAATCCCACTATAGCAGCTGGTGGAATTTAAATTTAATTAATAAAATAAACCTGGCATTGAAAAGCCAGAAACACATCTAAAGTCATAAAACACATCTGGTTCACTAATGTCCTTAATGGAAGGAAATCTGCCATCCTTACCTGGTCTGGCTGACATGTGACTCCAGACCCTCAGCAATATATGTGGTTAACTGCCCAAAAATGGCTTAGCAAGCCACTCAGTTCAAGGGCAATTAGGGATGGGCAACAAATGCTCGATTTGCAGCGATGCTCACATCCCATGAAAGAATAAATGAAAAAATGACTGCTGTATTGAATCTTTGAAGATGTGATCTACTATTGCAAAACTAAGTATCACTGAGGCTACAAATGCAAAGTAAAATTCACATATTTCATCTACTGAATTAAATGCAGTGTTGCTGGGTGGTCTGGATCATGAGTAGGAAAAAACTGTAATGATATGATTTGAGATTGGCAATGCAGTGATCTTCCTGCTTTGAATATAATTTTGTATCTTATATAATCATAAATAATTATATATTTTTTTATTCATTCACAGGATGTGGGCTTTGCTGGCTAGGCCAGCATTTATTGCCCATCCCTAGTTGCCCTTGAGAAGCTGGTGGTGAGCTGCCTTCTTGAACCGCTGCAGTCCATGTGCTGTAGGTACACCCATAGTGCTGTTAGGAAGGGAGCTCCAAGATGTTGACCCAGCGACACTGAAGGAACGGCGATATATTTCCAAATCAGGATGGTGAGTAATTTGGAGGGGAACTTACAGGTGGTGGTGTTCCCATCTGTCTGCTGCCCTTGTCCTTCTAGATGGTAGTGGTTGTGGGATTGGAAGGTGCTGTCTAAGGAGCCTTGGTGAATTCCTGCAGTGCATCTTGTAAATGGTACACATTGCTGCGTCGATGGTGGAGGGAGTGAATGTTTGTGGCTATGGTGCCAATCAGGTGGACTGCTTTGTCCTGGATGGTGTCAAGCTTATTGATTGTTGTGGGAGCTGCACTCATCCAGGCAAATGAGGAGTATTCCATCACACTTCTGACTTGTGCCTTGTAGATGGTGGAGAGGTTTGGGGAGTCACAAGGTGGGTTACTCGTCGCAGGATTCCTAGCCTCTGACCTGCTCTTGTAGCCACAGTATTTATATGGCTAGTCCAGTTTAGTTTCTGGTCAATGTTAACTCCCAAGATGTTGATAGGGGGATTCAGTAATGGCAATGCCATTGAACATCAAAGGGCGATGGTTAGATTCTCTCTTGTTGGAGATGGTTATTGCCTGGCACTTGTGTGGTGCAAATGTTACGTGCCACTTGTCAGCCCAAGCCTGGATGTTGTCCAGGTCTTGCTGCATTTGAACATGGACTGCTTCAGTGTCTGAGGAGTCGCAAATGGTGTTGAACATTGTGCAATCATCAGCAAACATTCCTACTTCTGATCTTATGATGGAAGGAAGGTCATTGATGAAGATGGTTGGACTGAAGACACTACCCTGAGGAACTCCTGCAGTGATGTCCTGGAACTGAGATTGACTGACCTCCAACAACCATAACCATCTTTCTTTGTGCTAGGTATGACTCCAACCAGTGGAGAGTATTCCCGATTCCCATTTGTACAAAGATGCTGAAGTGTTATGCCAAAATTGCTAATCTGTCTTTCCGTAATACAGGCGTTGATTGGCTTGTTATGTATCTCCAGGACTTTGTGCAATTTTCAGGTTTTTCTTCTGTCTATTTATGCAGAAGAGCACACTCCATGTTATCATCAGCTAGGATTGTTTTCACTTGTGATACCTTACACTATGTGTACTAAATAAAGCAAGTAGCTATTCTTCTGAAGCTAAACATTAGAGCATGAGGGAACTTGAGATTAAAATTTAACTAAACATATTCAAGTAGTGTTAAATAGTTATTATAGCTATGGATATTGTCAGGTGAGACAGACTGAATAGTACATGAGATTATGTGTAGCATGCACTTTTGAGTAGGCTGCAGCACAGCTTGTTGTTTCAATTCTGAACTAATTTAAGTACTTGCTTTCTAATGTTAATACAGCATTTATTTATATCACAACTGTGTCCCACATGAGGAAAACCTGTAATAGGTATAAAACGGACCCAAATGATCAAAGCATAATTTGGACTAGACACTGTAAAGATTCAATGGTTGTGAAATTGGGCTGAATTTTCCCACCTTAGGTTTTTTTTTTCTGGATGGGGATGCCAAGACTGTTGTGGGGTCACAAACCCATCACTGTAGCATGGGAACTGTTGGTACAATCTTCAAGGAGGTGTCCAATTAAGAATTGACTCTCCTGGCATCCATGTCAAATTCGGGTCAGTGAACAGGTTGAAAGAGGCAGGAGGACAACTCAGCATGCATGGTTGCTAGGCTGGCCGGCAGCCTTCAATGCTGTAGTGAGAATGCTGCTGAGGTGAACGGAACCAGAAAGAGGATGGGACAAGGTAGAGCCACAAAACAGCTGGAGGAAAGGGCACCTGTTTCTTCACCTCTAGCATTATCTATGACATGGGTCTTCAGGAGATAATTGTGCAATTGCAAGCCTTTGCCTATGGATAACCTCAGATTTGCATCTTTAATGTGTGGATTGCAGAAAATGTGCATGGTGCTCCGATCCTCCTGCTGGGCATGGAGCTGCAGACACTGTGGAAGTCATGTAAAATTCCACAGCCCTCAGAAAACGCCTGCTGATTGTTTGATCAACAACCTCAGTTGGCTTCCCACCATTGCTGGACAGGCTGCCATCAGCGTACAGAAGCCACCTCTGGGACAAGATGTCAACACGCCAATATTCCTATACAACATCTCCACCTCTCCCCTCCAAACCTGCCTGCAAAAGGCCTGGTAGAATTCCCTCCTAGCTCTGCACATGTGCACTGAACCTGTGCTAAGCACTCTCATTTGATCGGGCATTCAGCACATGAGGGAACTGCCCCCAGCCTGCCGTACTTGAGCACCCAACATGCAACTGAGGCCCTTTTGTACTACTTCTGGCAGTGGCAGTTTGTGGAAGTGCTGTGGTTTGCTTTTGGAGGTTTTGTGCTGAACTCTTGAATGCATTCTGGAAGGTTTGAGGATCTGGTGGCCCAATTCTGCATGAGGTATGAAGCTGTGGTCGCAGTGTCCCTGGGTCTGCAACACGACCGACAAATTGCAGAGGCTGCAGAGAGGGAAAGTTCTGCCAAGAGGGAGGAGGAAGAGGTGGGCTGTCCTTGAGTTTCTCAAGAGCTTGTTTCTTACCTCCACCTGACCCAGGCGCAATGCCTGAGGTGACTTAGGTTCAATGAAGAAATGGTCACAGAACTGTGCCACCTCCTTCAACATAATAGGAAGACTGGCATCAGAGCAAGGACGTTGTTGCTAGTGGCCATAAAGGTCACAGTGGCATTGAACTTCTGTGTATCCGGATCTTCCAAGGTGGGAGGGAGCAGCATAAGCAACATCACCCAGTTTGCCCTCCATCAATATATCAGTTGACCTCCCTTGCCATCTGCTCTCATTCCCTTCAAAGGCGAATCCTGGAAGACTTAGCTCCCCATGGAAACATGACGTGGCTTCTGTTCAAATCCATGACTAAGGCATCCATCACCACATGGGCGAGCCTGGGGCCCTCTCTCTGCCCTCGTGCTCCAGTTCCATTTGCAGCAGTGACAGTCAGCAGCAACCTCCTTTCATTCCCTTTAAGAGGGACACATACTTTTTAAGATGTGGAGGCTAGTTGGAACACATGCTAGCCTCACGCACTGTTTGGTCCCCTGTTACGCATGCAGCCAGCCAGCAGTGTGGGTCACACTTGACTGCACACAGAAATCATGGAAATGAGGAAGCAGCACAAAGTTTGCATTTTGCCTGTTTCAATGGGAATGAAAGTGAACAGATTACTGAGTCCTGAGCCCTGTACCTAAAAGTGGGCCTGAACAAATTCACCCTCTATTTCCAGAGATTTAGCACATAATTTATGTTGACACTTTCTGTGCAGTACCAAGGAATTACTGCACCGCAGGAGTTGTTGCTTTTCAGATGAAACATTTTGTTCTCTTTTGTGGGAATAAAATATCCCATTGCACAATTTTTCAGAAGAGCAGGAGAGTTCTCCCAATCTCCTGGTCAGCATTTATCCCTCAATTATACCTAAAGCAGCTATAATTTTTGTCATTTATTCCATTGCTGTTTGTGGTGTCTTGCCAGAACAAATGCAGGCTGAATTTCAATGCTCTACATCAACACTTAACTACACTATAGAATGTAAATTACATTATAAGATCTGACATAATAGGAGTAATTTTGCTTGGCTCCACTGTTGGGTCAGACCTTGCTAGTGGTGAGCGTGGGTGAGGAAATCAAAGTTAATTTTTAGCTGTATTTTTGCTTCTCCCTTCATTTTTAAACCAATACATCAGGTCAGATAATTTTAATAACCAAGCTTTCCTGAAATTAAATTGAATATTAAAAATCCATAATTCATCACAGATATACTCCATAGCCTAAATGACTTGAACTCTTTAGTGCCTGGTATTTCAAAGCAACAGGTAATATTCTGCCTCCACACTTTGTGCACATATTTCTGGTGCGAGACACACCAGATGCTATTTTACGAAGGGTGTTGTTTGTGTGCTGGGAGCTTTCAGCTAGATGTATGCAAAATAGGCAGATTGTGAAATCATTGAGCATGTAACACTGATTTGACACCAGCACAGCCATTTTGGAGTTCAACGCCCTAGCTAACGTCTTTACTTAAGCTCACACAGCTCAACACAGCAGGTCACTTTGCAGGCACTGGATGTCAACTCTGAGACCAGAACCAGAAGAGAATCCATTCTCTCAAGGTCCATGTGATGTGTAACCGTCCTCAACATATCATGCAAGACAATGCCAGGTAACCAGGCAGCAGTCACATCTTCAATCTGGGCAGTCCACTGTTCCAGGTGCAATTTAGCCACTGGGAAATTAGAGAGTCGCTACTGGGTGACAAGGGTTATCCATTGACCACATGGCTAACAAATGAGGGTAGTCTGTAGAGCATGCAGTGGTAACTCATTATTATAATTATCCAGCTCTTTCTTGAGATTTCTATCATTACCTGTGTCACTATCCTGCACTATTGCCCTGTCCTTTCTTTTTAACTTTCCAAATCTCCCCTCACATGAATTTTCCCTGTCCCATTCTATAATACGAAGCCCTTTCAACAGTCTGAGTTGTATAATCCGCCACTACGCTGGTCCCAGGTGAAGGCAGTCCCAACGGTATAGCTCCCTATTTCCTCAGAACTGGTGCCTATCCGCATGAATCAAAACCCATTTGTCCCACACCAACCTTTGAGCCACACGTTCAATTCTAACCTTATTTAATCTATAGGTAGGAGATTATCACCTTTCTGGCTCTGCTTTTTAATTTATCCCCTAGCTGCTCATACTCCCTCAGCAGAACCTCTTTCTTAGTCCTACCTGTGTCGAAGGCTGGGTGACCAACCCGGGGGAAAAAATAAGCCACACTTTGGCGTGGGGGACCACATGAGCCAGTTGGGGGGTATTGCCCAGACTGTGGGAAAGGGCCTCCAGGGGTTCACCGTAGCAAGATCTGATATATGGGGCAAAAGCCACCCTGGCAGCAAGCAACTGTGGACCCTGGATAGCAGCCTCAACTACAGGATCCTTCCCCTCCCACTCCAAGATCCTCTCTAGCTCTGAGGAGTTGTCCTTAACCCTGGCACCAGACAGGTAACACAGCCTTCAAGACTCATCCTTGGTTGCAGAGAACAGTATCCATCCTCTTAATTATATTTTCCCCTACTACAACTGCATCCCTTTTTACTCCCTCTACTAGAATGGCTCCCTGCACCACAGGGCCAGGGTCAGTTTGTTCATCCTCTCTGCCTTCCCTGCTCTTATCTATACAAGTTGCAAGGGCCTTGAAACTGTTGGACAATTGCAAGAGTTGAGGATTCTCCATTACTACCTTCTGTATTCCCAAACCTGCCTCACTTGTAGTCACACACTCCTGTTCCTGACCACAGACCAAACCTGAAGCATCTAGACAAAGGAGTGTGACTTCCTTCTGGAACAACATGTCCTGGTACCTTTCACCCAACTCCTTCATGCATTGCACTGTCTGAAGCTCAGACTCCAGTTCACCAACTCAGAGCTGATGTTCCTAAAGCTGCAGACACTTGCTGCAGATGTGGTTGGCATGGATCACGCTGTTGTCCACCAGGACCCACATACTACAGCTGCAACACTTCACCTGCCCTGCCATCTTTATTTTATTTAATTTAACTAAATGGTTTTAAAGTGATTGAATTTTTTGAGGAGGTGACCAGGTGTGTAGATGAGGGTAATGCAGCTGATGTCATTTATATGGATTTCAGCAAAGCCTTTGACAAGGTCCCACATGGGAGACTTATAAAGAAGGCGAATGCACATGGGATACAGGGTAATTTGATAAGGTGGATTCAAAATTGGCTTATTTGTAGGAGACAGAGTGATGCTTTAGTGACTGGAAGCCAATGCCCAGTGGTGTACCACAGGGATATGTGCTGGGTCCCCTATTATTTGTAATTTATATAAACGACATAGATGATTATGTGGGGGGTAGGATTAGTAAATTTTTGGATGACTTAAAGATTAGCTGGGAGGTTAACAGTGAGGTTGAGTGTCTTGGGCTACGGGAAGATATAGACGGGATGGTCAAATGGGCAGATAAGTGGCAGATGGAATTTAACCCTGAAAAGTGTGAGGTGATACACTTTGGAAGGAGTAATTTGACAGTGAAGTATTCAATGAACGGCATGACACTAGGAAGTTCTGAGGAACAAAGGGACCTTGGCATGTGTGTCTATAGATCTCTGAAGGCGGAGGGGCATGTTAGTGGGATGGTGAAAAAGGCATATGGGACACTTTCCTTTATCAATCGAGGCATAGATTACAAAAGTAGGGAGGTCATGTTGGAGTTATATAGAACCTTGGTGAGGCCACAGCTGGAGTACTGTGTGCAGTTCTGGTCGCCACATTATAGGAAGGATGTGATCGCACTGGAGAGAGTGCAGAGGAGATTCACCAGGATGTTGCCTGGGATGAAACAATTAAGTTATGAAGAGAGGTTGAATAGACTTGGGTTGTTTCGGTTGGAGCAGAGAAGACTGAGGGGCGACCTGATCGAGGTGTGCAAGATTATGAGGGGCATAGACAGGGTGGATAGGGAGCAGCTGTTCCCCTTAGTTGAAGGGTCAGTCATAAGGGGACATAAGTTCAAGGTGAGGGGCAGGAGGTTTAGGGGGAATGTGAGGAAAAACCTTTTTACCCAGAGGGTGGTGACGGTCTGGAATGCACTGCCTGGGAGGGTGGTGGAGGCGGGTTGCCTCACATCCTTTAAAAAGAACCTGGATGAGCACTTGGCACATCATAACATTCAAGGCTATGGGCCAAGTGCTGGTAAATGGGATTAGGTAGGTAGGTCAGGTGTTTCTCACGTGTCGGTGCAGACTTGATGGGCCGAAGGGCCTCTCCTGCATTGTGTGATTCTGTAATTCTGTGATTATGTTTAGAAATATCACTCAACTATAACTAGCTACACTATAAATTTAATGGAATACTTATATCTCCCCAGCATTTAGAGGGATAAAGTTTTAAAAACTCACCAAATTATCAACAACATGCTCACCTAATTAAAGCCTGAACATTCACCAGCTTCTGGAGGTTAGAAAAAAATCAAAAGGAATGGGTGCCAATTAATCACCTATCATGATCTCCAGGCCTGTGTTCATGGCTGTCCTATTTGGTGGCCATGGTATTATGCCGATGGAATAAATGACATAGCACTCCTTTAAATATAAAATTGATTAGAGTCTGGACTCAGTGAAAATAGAAACAACCACTTTTAACAGTTCCCTATATCCTTCCCTCAGCTCGTGAAAATCTCACTCTAATACATTCATTTGTTCACCTTCCAAATTGTTGACTCACATAGATCCACCATGGAGGGATATAAATTGTGAGAGTTGCACACAGAGTGTTGATTGAAACAAAACACAAATGAGCAGGTGGCAACAGAGAAAGAGCAGACCCTCCTGTCCTGTGGTCTTGCTTAGGTCAGTTTTCAATAAGAAAAGTCTTAGGAGCTAGACTTCAAAGGACCTACTTTCAAATGAATCAAGTTTTACAAGCATTGTTCTGCCCAGGACAAGTAGCACACCGATGATGGCAGCTTGTGTGGAAGATTACAATGATATCCAGAAGGTTTTCTGCAGATCAGAGGCCTTAAGATTAGGAATTGTTAGTCTCCTCCAGCTTTGGGGATAGGCTAGAGGGGTCCATGTGGCACGGTTTCATGGCTACCATTTGTTTTACCCCTCATGGCTGTGTTAAGGTGCTGTCCAACAGCAGAGGATTATCTCAAATATGCGTGGCTGATGTGCTGTCGCTCAAGCCGGCAACTCATCTGGACTCTTGCCAATCCCCTCTGATGCAAGAAATGACCGAAAGAATGCAAGGCCAAGCAGTCGTGGAAGATGCGAGTTTATTAGGAGACAGCTGCACAGTGGCAAAAATAACCTTAAACTCGAGAACTCTGTATGCACAGCAACCAAGATCTCATACTCCAACAACTTAGCACCTATAGACAAAGAATAATACATTATACACTGTCACCGAGGGGAAGAAACACGGAAGCAAACATTACACACTCATGCAGATGACATGTTTTGTGAGTAACAACCTGGTTGTAATAAATTTGTTTTGTTAGTACAAAGTGTTCTTCAGTACTCCTTCAGTACACAGACATTAGAAGTTGTTAGGTTCTAGAGTGGGAAACCCATAACGTCCTGACTTGGGTAAGAGTGGCTCCAATGAACCAAACTGCTGCTTTAATTTATGAGAAACAGTTAAGTTGTATCAGTCATCTGGAACTGTATCTCTTTTCAGCATTATCTACCAGAATCACTGAATTGTTACAGAACAGGAGGAGGCCTTTTGGCAGGTCATGTTTGCGTTCGCTCAAAAAACCAGGAAAACTATTTTGATGGAAACTAAAGATGTTGTGAGAACAATATCTTCAAAAACTGTATTCCACTTTTAAAATTTGGAAGCATAGTGCATTATTTGGACACTTTTTTAAATAAAATGGTCATAAGTTCACCTTTGGACTGGGAGCAAGCATGCCTTTTCCAAGAAATCACCTGACCAGCATGGCATGTGAGGAGGAGAACTATTTGCTTATTTGAACAGTGGTTACTTTAATGGCTAGGGAGGAAAAAAAAAACTGTTTAAAGGCAAAGGCCCTGGTGATTTATTGGAAGTCACCTGACAAAGATCAGCTTTTTAAGTTTTGAACTTGTTTCTTTAAACTTGGGAATGAACTGAGAAGGGGAAAAGTTGCCCAGCACGCATTCTCCTTGCTTTGCTTGAAACAATGTGGCTACTAGTATCCCTCTAGGAATCCTCATCTCAGTGGAATTTATCTGTATTTAGAAACCTGAGAGGCTGAGACAAGGAGGCTCTTCCATGCCAAAGCTTTGTTTGTGAGAACCTCCAGGTACCTACTAGGATTGGCAATCTGTCATCACACAAGGGAACTCCAGAACAATAGTGTCGAAACCCTGTGAACTTTATCAATTTTCATGAAGTCTGTACTTCAATCACCTATCTTTGCAGAGATCTTATTTCTTTGTTCTTTATTTGTGTGTGTACGTGTGTGTGCTGTGAATTTTAAAAGGAATAGATAGTTACATTTTCAGATTACAAATTGTGTGTTAACCAGGTCTTGCAACTTGTTTTAAAAAAGATTTGGTTTATAATAAATCAATTATTCTGAGTTTATTGGAAGAAGCCTGATTAAAGTTTCTTTTATCCTGGACCTTACAGTAGCAAAAGTAAATAATTAGCCATTTTGATGAGTGAATTAAACATTTACACTAATGGTACAACATGTGGAGTAGTGGGGCTAGATTGACTGCGCACTCCTCCCATCCTGGTCGTAACATAAACTGGGGGCTTTTGCAGGATTTTGAAATGGGGATAATGGGTGAGTGGGCACAGAATAGTAATTGGTAAAGGATAAAAGGACAGATACCAGGTTCCTTATGCATTAGTAAACCAAAATATCTTTGGAAGTTGTTAAGACTTTTCTAGAGTTGGAAGATGTAACCCTGACTGGTTATATAAAATAACCCTGACTGGTTATATAAAATAACCAAGACTAAACTAATGGAATTAGCAGATGAGTTGAAGTTAGACTAACTGTAGGGACAAGGAAGGCAGACATAGTTGAGGTAATAGCGCAGCATTTGAAATTGGAAGGGATACAAGAGAGACCACATTCTCCAGGAGGTGAATCAATTGAATTGACTAAGATTCAGTTGCAAATGAAGCAGCTTGAACACGGAAAAGATAAACTTAAACTTGAACAGGAAAGGTAATTGGAATTGAAAAGGCTTGAGAGAGAGGGAAAAGAAAAAGAAAGAGCATTTAAGAAGCTGGAACCAGAATTTCAGGCATTGAAGTAGGATAAAGAAAGAGAGACAAAGGAGAGAGAGAGAAGGAATGAGAAAGGGAATACTAGCTTAAAAGGCTGGAATTTTAAAAAAAGAAGTCTCAGATGCTGGGGAATATTCTGATGATGAGATATGCACCTCCAACACAAAGCCTAGTGGAGGATAGTTTAAGTTTGTGCAAGCCCTTCCAAAGTTTGAGGAAAAGGATGTAGAGGCATTGTTTATTTCATTTGAGGAGTTAGCTAAGCAAATGAAGTGGCCAACAGTAATCTGAACATTACTCCTACAGAGTAGGCTGGTGAGTAGAGTTCATGAGGTTTATACATCACTTTCAGCATAGCTTTCTGTGGATTACGCACAGTAAAATAAAAAGCTCTCTTAATGTGTACGAGTTAGTCCCTGAAGCATACAGGCAGAAATTTTGATAGGGCAGTTATGACAGTTGTTTCAAGTTTCCCTCTAAGAATTGAGCAGCTCAGTATTTACCATTGGCTGTACCGTAACAAGCTCATGACTCACAATAAAGATATAACCCAGTGAGGAAGAAAGATTCTAGGAAGGGGATAAAACAACCATAGTTAACCAAGGAAGTTAAGGATAGTATCAAATTGAAAGAAAAAAAACATACAATGCGGCAAAGATTAGTGGTAAGCTAGAGAATTGGGAAAATTTTAAAAACCAATAAAAGATGACAAAAAATAATAAAGGAGGGGGTGGATAAACTTTGAGGGTAAACAAGCAAATAATATGAAAATGGACAGTAAGAGCTTCTTTAAATATATAAAAAGGAAGAGAGAGGCCAACGTGAACATAGGTCCCTTAGAGAATGAGGCTGGGGAAATAATAATTTGGAACCAGGAAATGGCAGAAGAGTTGACTAAATACTTTGCATCAGTCTTCATGGTAGAACACACTAATAGCATTCCAAAACTACTAAATAATTATGGGGCAAAAAGGGAGGAGGAAATAAATGCAATAACTAGCACTAGTGAAAAAACACTAGGAAAACTAATGGTCCAAAAGGCCGCTAAGTCCCCTGGACCTGATGGGTTGATGCTAGGATATTAAATGAAGTAGCTACAGAGGTAGTGGATGCACTGGAAGTAATCTTCCAAAAATCCTTAGACCCTGGAAAAGTCCCCGAAGATTGGAAAACTGCCAATGTAACACCCTTGTTCAAAAAGGGAAGGTGACAAAAAACAAAAAAATAGGCCAGTTAGCTTAACAACTGTCATTGGGAAAATGTTAGAATCTATTATAAAGGATGTGATAGCAAAGCATTTAAAAATATATAATATAATTAAGCAGAGTCAGCGTGGCTTCATGAAGGGGAAATCATGCCTGACAAATTTATTAAATTTTTTTGTGGAGATAACAAGCAGGATAGATAAAGGGGAACCAATAGATGTAATATATTTGGATTTCCAAAAAGTGTTCAATAAGGCACTGCACATAAGGCTACTTAATAAGATAACAGCCCATGGTGTTGGAGGTAATATATTAGCATGGATAAAAGATTGGCTATCTAATAGAAGACAGAGGGGAGACAGCTCCATGCCTCAGGGAGATTTCTGTGCTCTTATATGAGCTTGCGCAAAAGAGTGAAGGCTCCAACTCTCCCTCCGCCCCCCGCACACACAGGTAGCATTCAGTGCTGTCGGCCATGCATCACGCTGGGTGGGTCTTAATTGACTCATCCACGTAAAATGGCTGTGCAGAACTGATTGTGGGCAGCAATTGGCTCCGCACCCGCCCACCCCTGCTCCCAGCTAGCTCACCCAACAAGGGGAGAATTCTCCCCAGAGAGTTGGGACAAGGGGTGTCAACCCGCAACTATCGGAGTGCCACAGGGATCAGCGCTGGGACCACAATTATTTACAATATATATTAATGATTCGGATGAGGGAAGTGAATATACTATCACCAAGTTTGTGGATGACACAAAAATAGGTGAGAAGGCAAATGGTGAGGATGGCACAAAGAGTCTACAGAGGGATATAGACAGCTTAAGTGAATGAAAAAAACCTTGGCAGATGGAATGTTATGTGAGAAAATGTGAGGTTATGCATTTTGGCAGGAAGAATAGAGGAGCTGAATATTACTTAAGTGGAGAAAGCTGCAGCACAGACGGATTTAGGGGTCATCATGCATGAATCCCAAAAAGCTAGCATAGAATTTCAGCAGGTAATAGGGAAGGCAAATGGAATATTGGCTTTTATTTCAAAGGGAATGGAGTATAAAAATCGAGAGGTCTTGCTAAAATTTTATAAGGCACTCGATAGATCACACCTAGAATACTGTGAACAGTTTTGGTCCCCTTATCTGAGGAAAGATATACTGGCATTGCAGGCAATCCAAAGAATGTTCACTAATTTGATCTCAGGGATGGAGGGATTTTCTTATGAGGAGAGGTTGAGCCTGTGCTCATTGGAGTTTAGAAGAATGAAAGGTAACCTTATTGAAACATATAAAATTCTTAGGGGGCTTGATAGGGTAGACGCTGCAGGGATTTTCCCCCTTGTGGGAGAGTCTAGGAGCTGAGGGCATAATCTCAGTGTGGGGGTCGCCCATTTAAAACAGAGATGAGGAGGAATCTCTTTGCTCAGAGGGTAGTGAATCTGTGGAGTTCTTTACCACAGAGGGCTGTAGAGGCTGGGTTATTAAGTACATTTAAGGCTGAGATAGACAGATTTTTAATCAGTAAGGGAATCATGAAGTATGGGGAAAAGGCAAGAAAGTGGACTTGAGGGTTATCAGATCGGCCATGATCTCATTGAATGGCAGAGCGGACTCGATGGGCCGAATGGCCTACTCCTGCTCCTAAGTCTTACGGTCTTACAATGAAGGCAGAAATTCAATATATGTTAGAAAATCACCTAATTGAACCGGGTCTAAGCAGTTGGAGTCTCCAGTAGTGTTAGTGCCTAAATCAGATAGTCAACCAGATTCTGCATAGATTATGGAAAGTTTAATGCAGTAACAAAAACAGATACCTACCCAAACCCTTGGTTAGAAGATTGTATTGACAAGATTGACAGTGCCATGTTCCTTACTAAGATAGATTTATTGAAAGGATACTGGCAAGTACCTTTAACATTGCAAGCTAAGGAGATATTGGCTTTTGTCATGCTGAATGGGCTATACCAATGCCGAGTAATGTCATTCGGGCTAAAGGATGCTCCAGCCACTTTTCAAAGACAAATGAATCATGTGCTAACTTGTGTTCCTAATGGTGATGCGTATTTGGATGATGTATTGATTTATAGCAACTTGGAAAGATCATTTCAAACAACTAGAAGCTGTATTTAAACAATTATAGTCAGCAGGTCTAGTAATAAACCTTGCCCAGAGTGAGTTCATGACAGCGCGAGTAATATATATATAGGGCACATGACAAGGCAGGAGTAAGTGTTGCCAAAAACAGTGAAAGTATAGGCTTTGATGGAATTCCCTGTCCCTAGGACTAAATGGGAAATCATGAGGTTTTTGGGGATGTGCAGCTTCTAACGTAAGTTTGTGCCAAACTTCAGCACAATAGCGGCTCCACCAACAGATTTATTGCAAAAAGAAGGCAAAGGTGGCATGGTCAAGAGAGTGCCAGGCAACTTTGAGAAGCTGAAGGTGATCCTAACTAATGAATTGGTGTTAGCCACTCCTAATTTTGCCTAATCCTTCAAGGCGGCAATTGATGCTCGTGATTTGGGAGTGGGCGTGGTCTCATTGCAGGATGATAAATCTGTTATAGAGAAGCCGGTGGGGTACTTTTCTGAGAAATTAAATTGGCATCAAAAGAGATACTCTACCATAGAAAAGGAAACCCTGGGATTGTTACTGGCTCTTAAACATTTTGTGGTATATATTCATTATGGTTATAAAGAAACATTAGTAAATACTGACCATAATCCCTTGGCCTTCGTGGAAAAATTTAAGACAGATTTGATGGAGCTTGCTAATACAACCTTATAACTCAGATTGTCCATATTGCTGGGAACGATAATATAATTACTGATGCATTATCAAGAATGTATTTTTTGTAGAATTATCTGGAAATCAAGAAAATCAGAGAAGACTGTACAGATTTGTATAAGGAATGAACGACTGAGTGAGTGCATGTTTGAATTTTGTTTTATATGTTGTATATATCTTTTCCTGTACACTTCGTAATGAAACACATCTGGAAAAGGTGCTTCATTTCTTAAGAGTGGAGACATGTTAGAAACATATTTTCAAAAATTGTATTTTTCTTTTAAAATTTGGAAGGACATTGCATTATTTGAACACTTGGATTTTCTTTTAAAAAGATCATAAGTTCACCTTTGGACATGCCTTTTCCAAGAAATCACCTGACCAGCATGGTACTTGAGGAGGAGAGCTATTTGCTTATTTGAACAATAATTACTAATGACCGGGGAAGAAAAAACAGTTTTGAGAGCAAAGGCCGTGGTAAATTACTGGAAGTCACCTGATGAAGATCAGCTTTAAGTTTTGAACTTGTTTTTTTTAAACTTAGTTGGGAATGAATTGAGAAGGGGAAATGTTGCCCAGCACGCACTCTCCTTGCCTTGCCTGAAACAATGTGGCTACCAGTATCCAGCTAGGAATCCTCATCTTAGTGGAACATGTCTGTATTTGGAAACCTGATAGGCTGAGGCAAGAAGGATTGATCCAGCTCTCTTCTCCTCCCCGGCGAAGCTCCGTTGGTGAGAACCTCCAGTCACCTACTGGGACTAGCAATCTGTCTTCACATGAGGGAGCTCCAGAGTAACAGTGTAAAAACCCTGTGAACATAATCCTTTTTTAAAATAAAGTCTATACTTCAACTGCCCACCTCTGCAGAGACCCTATTTCTGACCTTTGTTTGTGTGTGTGCGGGCATCTATGTGTGCTGGGGAATTTTAAAATAGATAGATAGTTATGCTTCCAGATTACAAATTGTGTTTTAACCAGTTCTTGTAACTTGCTTTAAAAAAGAAGCTTCCATTTATAATAAATCAATCATTATGAGTTTATTGAAATAAATCTGGTGAAAGTCTCTTATATTTTGGGTCTATCAGTAGCAAAGGTAAATAACTGGACAATTTGGCAAGTGAATTAAACATTAACATGAATGGTATGACCTGTGGAGTGGTGGGGCGATATAAACTGTGCACCCCTCCCATCCCGGTCATAACACTGAGAAATTTATTCTATTCATAATTAATTTTGACAAAATTTTAGATTCCTTCTCTTGCGCTCAAGCAGACTTTGCTCATGCTTTTTTGACAGAAGGAATTTCAGCCACCAAGCGTTAAGTACATGAACATGGCCAATCCTGTCAGCCCTTTAGTATTTTGGGACCTGGTTATGTCAGGGGTTCCTTTGCCTGAGGGGTGAGGTCGTGCATATCAACGTCCCTCTGCCCTTGGCTGTCAGTGGGAGCTAGCAAATGGTTGATGGAGGTATACCTGATCAGGCCTAGGTGAACCTCACTGATGAGGGTAGAAGTGAATTTCAACCTGTTCTTTCTGTGGGAAGGTGGTGGGGGGTTAGGGGGGGTGGGGAACAGACACATTCCCAAAATGGCAGTTGCTCCACTTGCAGCTCTACTGGTGCAGCTACCTGAAAATGGCATGTTAATTAGTGAACCTCTGGCAGGGCCCATTGATGGACTTTCCCAGTTTGCACGATCACAGTATTATTGCAGGGAATACTGGTCTGTCGGTTTCAAAGCCTGTGCCTGTTATTGGATTGTAGAAATTTCAACACCAAGTAAGGCAGTCTGTGTACGCCAACGCTAGTGCTAGCTCCACATGCGTTCATCCTCATTTCACTGATTTTTTTTCCTGATTTACCACTTAATTTTTTATCTTTTTCCTGAAACATTATTAATGTAATGTTTCACATTCTCACATGCAGCAGGCAGCAAATTAAGCCATCCAATGAAAAGAGAGGCATTAATGTAAACTAAACCATAACTGGGGATGACTCACTTAACCTTGAACAGGTATGAATCAAACTGCGCTTATATTGATTTCCTGTCATGTTGATGCCAGCCTTTTTTTAAACCAGCACTTCTGTGAAACACAGTTCTTCCTAGTGGCTGACTTCAGTGAATCTGTGCTTGCTTTAGAACTGTGCAAGATCTGTGTGTGGGGAATTGGAACATGGAGATGGCAAGGAGCAGATTTTCATTTCTGCTTATAGTACAATGTTGAGAAAGTTTGCTTTTGCTCACTAGGTGCATTAATTATGTTTCTGTGAATGATAGCTTTGACATATTTATCTTTTAAATTCATTAAAGAAGAAAATTATAGACCCTGAAAATAAGTTTATTACTGTGCGCCGAAACGAATAGACACAATAACTTCAAAAGATGTTGTGATTTTCCAAAAGTTCAGGTTGCTTGCAGTCAACACTAGATTATACAAGTCAATGTTAGTTTCCCCAGCTGCCATCATAAATCCTTCATTTGAAGCAGTTGATGGCAAAAGCCATTCAGTAACCCACATCCAGGATTTTTTTGTTCAACTTGGAAATGCAACGACTACATTAACCTATCTCTCCCATGTCAAAACTCCACAGAGCTTGCCGCTTCTCTTTAACAATAGACCATAATTGGGTTTAGAGTGAAAACTAAAGCCCCGAACATGATCAATAGCACGTGAATAAAAAATGTGTTTTATCATTTGTGGAAGTGTACTGGCAGTAAGATGCATGCATTGCAGAGATAATGAACCTTTATTTGGAGCTAATAATGGATTGACTGCTATAGGGCACTGTCATTCGTTAGTGCCATCTGCATACTGCGTTATCTATCCAATATTGTCTAAAACCATGTTTAAAAGGCAACTACATTCAGTTTCAGAAAAATTGTTATATAAATTACTCTAGGTGAGTGAAAAATGTAATATTGTGAGCTAAAACAGGGTAAGCAGCACTTAGTTTTGTGAACGTGGAAAAATAGAATGGTGGACAATAGGCACACTTGTGCAATTCAGAACCTGTTTCTTGGAATAAATTAATATTGCTTATCATTTGGATAATGAACTATGTCTAGCAACAAATACATGATATCTGTTGACACTATGCTGAACATTATGCTGAAAATTACTGCATGAACACAACACATTGATATACAATGCCTTTATCCATTGTTAATCCCTTGACAACATTATCTGCAGACATGGGTCAACTCCCACAGTTATGCTGAAGACATCTAGTGATAACTCTCCAACACCTCTCTGCTGCCGACATGCTATCAGGCTTGTTTGGCATCCAGTCTGATGACTTCCAACTTTCTCCAGAAAATCAAAGTCATCGTCTTTGGCTCCCACCATAAACTTCCTTCCACCACCCCTAATTTTATTGTCATACCAGGCCACTTTCTTAAGAACATAAGAACTAGGAGCAGGAGTAGGCAATTCAGCCCCTCGAGTCTGCCCCGCCATTCAATACGATCATGGCTGATCTCATTTTGGCCTCAACTCCAATTTCCCTCCCTCTCCCCATAACCTTTCAACCCATTACTAATTAAAAATCTATCTCCTCCTTAAATTTATTCAGCGTCCCAGCATCCACTGCACTCTGAGGTAGTGAATTCCACAGATTTACGACCCTTTGGGAAAAGTAATTCCTCCTCATCTCTGATTTAAATCTATCACGCCTTAGTCTAAAACTATGGCCTCCCGCTCCAGAATGCCCCACAAGGGTCCTAAGTTGAATCTCCAACCTCAATTACTTTCCAACTCAAGGGACAGAATATTGCTGTCATCGAGCGGGGGCGGGCCCGACACGCAAAATGACGTGAGATGACATCAGGCGTGTGTCCCAACATCATCACATGTTATTCCGATATTGCGTTCTGCGGGCACACACCGGAGGCAGCTGTGCACCCGCCGAACTGTCAAAGGCCTATTAAGGCCATTAGGCAAGTAATTTAGCTAATTAACAGCGTTGCCCATCCAACCTTAAGGTTGTCAGGCAGCCAAAGAGCCCAAGCGGCCTTCGCATTTTTCAGCAAACCTCATCCACAGGCAGGATGAGGTTTCCTGAAGGTTTAATAAAATAATTAAATTAAATTTGCTAAATGTACAAACATGTCCCAGCTCGTGTGACTGTCACATGAGGGGCCATGTTTCAATAATTTTTCTGTGCATTTATTCAGAAGTTTTATTATGAACTTATCTCTCTGAGGCATCTCCGTGCCTCAGGGGGTTTGCTGCGCTCTTTCGCACGCATACACAAAAAAGCGCAGGCCCCGACTCTCCCTCCTCCCCCCGCCCGCACAGGTAGCGAGTGCGACTGGCCGCACGTTATGCTGGCTGGGACTTAACTGGCCTGCCCATGTAAAATGGTGGCACGTAGCTGATCGTGGATGGCGATCGGCTCTGCGCCCAGCCCCGCCCGTTCCCACCCAGCCCGCCATAAGTAATGTGCTGCTCAAGGACTGTCTGTTTTCACTTCTGTAACATTGCTTCCCTCTGTCTCCACCTCAGCTCATCCAGCAAACAAACTCTGATCTATGGCTTTGTCAAATTCAGGCTTTATTATTCCAATGCTTTCCCGCCAGCCTCCTGTTGTGTTTTCTGCTCCAGTGCTTTCCAACTAACAAATAAACAAAGCACAAACTACACATAAAGCATTGCCTAACACACAAATACATCGGCTCATTTATTAAAGAACTGAGGAGTGGTAGCAGCATTACAAAGTAGGAGAACATGATCACATATCTGATCTGGTTGCTGCTTCACAACAGATTGAGCCACATAATACATTGCATCATTTCAATGAGTCACATTGATTGGAATGGCAACTCTAAACACCTCAATTTATCCATAGTGCAGTCATTGTTCAACATCTCCTTAAAACCTACCTCTTTGACCAAGTATTTAGTCACCCTCTTGATCTCTTCTTCTTTAGCTCAGCATTAATTTTCCTCACATCTGTATGAAGTCTTGGGATAATTTTCAATGTTCAGGGTACTATAGAAATAGAAGTTGCTATTAATGAATTCAGTACACTAATCATTGCAAGTTAAAGTGGAAGGCTTTCTGATTGGATGAAGTCAACTTGTAGCAAGTGTGGAGTCAGTTTGGGGCATTGACGACCTCCTGGTTATTCACATCTGTGCTAAGGAAATAGGTCCTTCCTATCCACTGAATCCACATCTTTCTAAATGATGATATATAGGGCAGAGTTTTGCCCGTGGCGTGCGGGATCAGTGGGGCCGGGCGGGAGCGGTCGAAAAGCCTACAGTTGCCTGCGACCAGCAGGGAGCCGCAATTTTATGTGGGCGAGCCATTTAAGGCTCGCCCAGCGTCAGGCGCGGCAGTGGAATGAGCTCGAAGGGGTGGGCGGGGTCAGGTACTCAATGTCCACAGGGTCCAATGGCGACCTGCCGGCTGATTCAAATGTGGCCGCGGCAGCCCTTGGAAAGCGGCCACCAAAGGACGCAGAAGTCTTGATGGACAGCAATGTGGGTGGACATGGCAGGCAGGAGGGCAGGTTGGCTGGGCATTCAGCCCCGCATTTCTCGGATGAGTGCCTCATTACCCTCCTGGAGGAGGTGGCAGCAAGGACAGAAACCCTTGTCCTCAGAGAGGGGAGGAGGAGGCCCCCCCCCCCCCGCCCCCCCCCCCCCCCCCCCCCCCCCCCCCACTTCACCATAAAGGCCTGGGGGGAGGTGGCAACCAGGGTCAGCAGCCACAATGTGGTGAGGTGCACATGGGTGCAGTGCCGGAAGCGCTTCAACAATCTCCTGCAATCGGGAAGGGTGAGCACTGTGTTGGCACGGGTCACTTTGCAGAGCAGTTAAGAGTTGCTCATCCCCGCGTGGACCCCAGAGGTGTTAGAGTGTGAGTGGCAAATGTCAATGAGGCAGAAGATGGCCAAGCAGGTGAGCCCTGGCTTCTTGGCTTCAGAGTCATTAATCGGCTGAGCCCTGCGAGGTGTTCCTCAGGTGGGGTTGGCCAGGCTACAATGGTACTGCAGGTAGAGAGTGGACTGACCAACGCTCCTCTGTCCTTTCAGGAGAAAACATCCTATAACAATGCTGAGAGGTTGCGGACTGGAGGGGGCCCCCACACCTCCTGATCCTCACACGATACAAGCAGGAGGCCCTGGAGTTGGAGAGACACCATGCACTTCGGTCAAGCGGCCACAGTGAGATTGGGGGGGCCACAGGGAGGTAAGAGTGCAGTGAACGGAGGTCAGACTGGCTGTCATAGCAACCATTCCACTATAGTCTCTATATTGATGTGAGCTTCAAACCTGGAATGGAATCCCCATTAATAATGGAAAGACGAGGGCACCCTGATCGCTGCCTCATGAGGCTGTCAGGCATGCACAGTAACAGTGTGACGTTTTCAACCAATAACAATTCCTTTTTGTTCCTTTTACGCCTACCAGCAGTCCATCAGGATGAGGATCCTGAAGGCCCACTCCCGACCCCTGAGGACAACACCGATCAGAACACACCTGCGTCACACCCGCTCTTTCAATCAGGCACCAGCACAGCTACCAACACTTCAGTGGGCATTAGATCACCAGTTACTATCTCGGTGTACATTGGTGAGGGCTCTTCACACTCGCTTGAGGTGCAGGTGGAGGCAGAGAGTGCCCAGGACTCCAGCAGTCAGAGGAATGGGGACCAGGAACATGCTCAGTCGGTGCCTCTGGAGTTGTCCCTGAGGCAGCAGATGCTAGAAGTCCAGCAGGGTGTGTGGGAGGATCTGGTGGAGATACATGAGGGAATGCATGCCATGATCTCCATTGTGGAGGAGTCCTTGTGGAGCGTGAACATTGCATTGATCCTCATGGCTGGCGCAATGCATCCTCCATGGAGAGGCTCCTCCAAGAGCTGAATCAGGGGTTCCAGGGGATGCGCTCGGACCTGCAAGCCTTACACCAGCAACAACCTCAGGTGGTCAGTGCCAGTGTGGGAGATGGATTGGGTACACAGTATCCCAGCTGGATACCCATCCATCAATGGTGAGCAGGGAGATCCAGAGCGACCTCACGTTGGCACATGAGCTGCCTGTCGCCTCTGCGGGCTTCTCTCAGGATGCTTCGGATCAGGGTAGCAGCTCCTCTGCCCCTCTACCAGTGACCGTGGCATCCGATGAGGCTGTGGCGACTGGGGAGATGCCAGCCGTGGCACTGGCCAGTCCCTCCCAGGCAGGGCCAGCACAGGCTCCATGGGCCAGAGGACGCCCGCCAAGGTCATCAAGGCCAACAGGACAGCAGAGTGAGCAGGATGTCTCCAATGTCAGTGCCAGCGAGGGGGGATCATTTAGACATAGCACCCACAAGGGAAAACTTAAAGCGCCTTAACCACAACATGGACTAATCACAGGTGATATTTATTTCCCCCATTTTTCTGTTCAGTGTTTATTGGTGTGATGGAAAACACCTGTCAATATTAATCTGTAGAATGTATGCCAGGCACCAGTTAATTAAATGTGTTTTTGTGCAACTGGCCTCTAGATGCTTCATTTGTTCTGCAGGTGCAGGATAAGCCATGATGTTATGATGGACGTGTTTCTCCTTACACTATGTGCCACTGCAATAAAGTTTATGTTGTTGACCAAGGAACTGGTCCTGTCAGGGATCGAGTATGGAGCCTGCAGCCTTGGCATGTGGTGGCGGCTCTTATTAGGTAGGCTAGCTGAAGGAACGTTGGATCAAAGCCTCCTGGGTGTCCCTGCCTCCCTGGAGGTTGCCCAGGTCAGCATCTATGCCCTCAGAATTATCCTGACCATGCGCGTCCTCAGACTCACTACTGGACTCATCGTCTGTTGCCAGAGCAGCTGCATCAAGATCTTCTTCCTCCAATGCGTCCCCCCTTCCCAGTGTCAGATTGTGGAGAGTGCAGCATGCAACCACTATCAGTGATAGACAATCTAGGAGGTATTGGAGTGTGCCCCATGAACAGTCCTAGAATCGGAAGTGCATTTTGAGAAGATCTATGGTTCTGTCTATCACCGCCCTTGTGGAGGCGTGGCTCCTATTGTACTACTGCTCGGCCTCTGTTCTTGGATGGCAGAGAGGTGTCACGAGCCACCTTTTAAGAGGATAGCATTGTCACTCAGCAGCCATCCATCCAGCCGGGCTAGAGCACTGAAGAGCCTCGGCACCTGGGAGTGTCTCAGGATGTAAGCGTCATGGGAGCTGCCTGGGTATCTTGCACAGACTTGCAGAATCTGCATCCTGTGGTCACACACTATCTGCATGTTCATGGAGTGGAATCCCTTCCTGTTGATAAAGGCACCCAGCTCACCTACTGGTGCCTTGATGGCCACATGTGTGCAGTCTATTGCACCCTGGACACAGGGGAAGTCAGCAGTCACTGCAAAGCCTCTGGCTCGCTCTGCCTGGCTGGCCTCGTCTGTATGGTAGTGAATGAAAGTCAATGCATGCCTGAACAGAGTGTCTGTCGCCAGCTTGACGCAACTGTAAACAGCTGATTGGGAGACTCCACATAGATACCACACCGACCCCTGGAAAGAGCTGGGGGCATAGAAGTTGAGGGCCACCGTGACCTTCAGCACCACTGGCATGGGGTGTCCACCCATACGGTCGGAGCTGATCTCAGGACTGATCATCTGACAGATGGAGGTCACTGTCTCCTTTGAGAGGCGGACCCACCTTCGGCATTGCAGCTCAGATATATTGAGGGAGCTGCATCGCTGTCTGTAAACACTGGCAGCAGGATATTGGTGTCTTCTGCAGCGCCTTCTGCCTTGCCTTCCACTTGGCCCTCCGCCCCTTGTGCCTGCGCCTCTCCTCTGAAAGGTCGCTCCCCTGGAGGCTGAATAGGGACACCTGGCCTCCTCCCCCTTCTGGACCTCTCTTCCTCCTCAAAGGAGGTGCCTCCAGCGGAGACCACAATCCCTATTACCAGGGTAAGGGAAGGCCGTCTGATACCTGGAAGGCCCCAAGTGGTATGACTGCTGCGGGAGCCTGGAAAACAACACCAAGTCCTGAACTGAAGCCTTATTTCTGTCAAAGCAGCTCTGAAGAAAAATGAAGATGTCCTGTTCACACACGCAAGCAGCAGCAAGTTATATCCTACTGCTCGTATTTACTAGCCCACTGACCCCTCTTATCCCACCCGTGGATGAGGTTTTTGAAATTGTGTCCCGCCCGCCTGTCCGTTTAGCCCATGCAACGGCCTCAAAATCACACGGGTTACGTAAACTCCGAGACAGTTGGTGTCCCAAGGGCCTTAACTGGCCACTTAGTTAATGGCGGATGCGCCTCTGTCTTCATCACGCGAGTGCCTAGTGAAATATCGCGAGAGTGCACACTGATGTCAGCATGCTCGGCTGAGGTCAACACGCTTTATTTCACGTTTGGGCGTGTCGGGATCACGTCCGCATACCGAGCTAAAAATTCTGGCCATAGTATCTATCAGAATTTTTTCCAATAATTTGCCAATCGTGGAGGTTGGGCTGACTGTGGTTAGCAATTATTCAGCCTATTCCCCTGTACCTTTTTAAGTAATTGTGCAGCATTAGCAATGCTCCAACACAATACATGTAGCCAAAGAAGATTGGAAAATGATAGTCAAGGCCTCTGCTCTTTATTCCCTTGCTTCTCTTAACCGCTTGGGATATATGTTATCTGGGCCTAGCAAGGTATCCACTTTCAAAGACGCTAAATCTTAATATTTTCTCTATCACTATGTTTATCCCATCCAATTTTTCACACTCCTCCCCCTTAGCTATGACATCTACATTGTCCCTCTCCTAGATGCAGAATATCTATTAGGGACAGGCATATGGTAATGTCACTGGGCTAGTGACCTAGGGTTCAAATCCTGCCACGGCAGATGGTGAAATTTAAATTCAATAAAAATCTGGAATTAAAAGTCTAATGATGACCATGAAACCATTGCTGATTGTTGTAAAAGCCCATCTGGTTCACTAATGCCTCTTTAGGGAAGGAAATCTATCACCCTGACTCTGAAACGGCCTAGGAAGCCACTCAGTTGTAACAAATCACTGCAAAGTCACAAAAAAGGACTGGAATCAGACGGACCACCTGGCATCGACCTAGGCACTGGAAGCGACAATGGCAATCGCAGCCCTGTCAACCCTGCAAAGTCCTCCTTACAAACAACTGGGTGCTAGTTCCAAAATTGGGAGAGCTGTCTCACAGACTAGTCAAGCAACAGCCTGATATAGCCATCTTCATGGAATCAAACTTGACAGATAATATCCCAGATACCATCATCACCATCCCTGGGTATGTCCTATCCTACTGGCAGGACAGACCTAGCAGAGGTGGTGGTATACAATGGGGAGGGAGTCCTCAACATCGACTCTGAAGTCTCATGGTATCAAGTCAAAGATAGACATGGAAACCTCCTGATGATTACCACGTACTGCCCTCCCTCAGAATCAGTGCTCCTCCATGTTGAAAACCATTTGGAGGAAGCATTGAGGGAGGCAAGTGTGTGTAATGTACTCTGGGCAGGGAACTTCAATGCCCACCACCAAGAGTGGCTCGGTAGCCCGTCTACTGACCGAGCTGGCCAAGTCCTAAAGGACATAGCTGCTAAACTGGGTCTGCGGCAGGTGGTGAGGGAAAAACATACTTGACCTCATCTCACCAACCCACCTGCCACAGGTACATCTGTCCATGACAGTATCGGAAGGAATGACCATCACACAGTCATTGTGGAAATGAAGTCCAGGCTTCACATTGAAGATAGCCTCTATTGTGTTGTGTGGCTCTACCACCATGCTAAATGGGATAGGTTTTGAACTGATCTAGCAACTCAAGACTGGGCATCCATGAGGCACTGTGGGCCATCAGCGGCAGCAGAATTGTACTCGAGCACAATCTTTAACCTCATGGCCCAGCATATCATCCACTCTACCTTTACTATCAAGCCAGAGGATGAACCCTGGTTCAATGAAGAGTGCAGGAGGGCATGCCAGGAGCAGCACCAGGCATATCTAAAAATGTGGTGTCAACCTGGTGAAGCTGTAACAGAGGGCTACTTACATGCCCATAAGCAGCAAGTGATAGAGCTAAGCAATCCCACAACCAACAGATCAGATCTAAGCTCTGCAATCCTGCCACATTCAGTCGTGAATGTGGCAGACAACTAAACAACTCACTGGAGGAGGAAACTCCACAAATATCCCCATCCTCAATGTTGGAGGAGTCCAGCACATCAGTGCACATTGTAGCATTTGCTACAATCTTCAGCCAGAAGTGCCGAGCGGATCATCCATCTCGGCCTCCTGCAGAGGTCCCCAGCATCACAGATGCCAGTCTTCAGCCAATTCAATTCACTCCACGTGATATTAAGAAATGGCTGAAGGCACTGGATAATGCAAAGGCCATGGGTCCTGGCAATATTCCAGCAATAGTACTGAAGACTTATGCTCCAGAACTTGCCGCACCCCTAACCAAGCTGTTCCAGTACAGCTACAACGCTGGCATCTACCCAGCAATGTAGAAAATTGCCCAGCCATGTCTTGCACACAGAAAGCAGGACAAATCCAACCCGGTCAATTATCGCCCCATCAGTCTACTCTTGATCATCAGTAAAGTAATGGAAGGGGTCATCAACGTGCTATCAAGCAACACTTGCTTAGCAATAATTGGTTCACTGACACCCTGTTTGGGTTCCACCCAGGGCAACTCAGCTCCAAACCTCATTACAGCTTTGATTCAAACATGGACAAAAGAGCTGAACTCCCGAGGTGAGGTGTGAGTGACTGGTCTTTGACATCAAGGCCACATTCGACAGAGTGTGGCATCAAGGACCCCAAGCAAAAGTGGAGTCAATGGGAATCAGGGGGAAAACTCTCCATTGGTTGGAGTCATACCTACACAAAAGAAAATGGTTGTTGTTGTTGAAGGTCAGTCACCTCAGCTCCAGGACATCACTGCAGGAGTTCCTCAGGGTAGTATCCTCAGCCCAACCATCTTCAGCTGCTTCATTAATGGCCTTCCTTCCATCATAAGGTCAAAAATGAGGATGTTTGCTGATGATTGCAAAATGTTCAGCACCTTTCGCGACTCCTCGGATACTGAAGCAGCCTATGTCCAAATGCAGCAAGACCTGGACAATATCCAAGCTTGGGCTTTCGAGTGGCAAGTACCATTCACACCACACAAGTGTTAGGCAATGACCATCTCCAACAAGAGAGAATCCAACCATCACCACTTGATGTTGAATGGCATTACCATCACTGAATCCACACTATTAACATTCTGGGGGTTACCATTGACCAGAAACTGAACTAGACTAGCCATATAAATACTGTGGCTACAAGAACAGGTCAGAGGCTCGGAATATTGCAAGGAGTAACCCACCTCCTGACTCCCCAAAGTCTGTCTACCATCTACAAGGTACAAGTCAGGAATGTGATGGAATACTCCCCACTTTCCTGGATGAGTATAGATCCCACAACACTCAAGAAGCTTGACATCATCCAGGACAAAGCAGCCCACTTGATTGCCACCACATCGACAAACATTCACTCCCTCCACCAAAGATGCACAGTATCATCAGGAATTCACCAATGCTGCTCGACAGCACGTTCCAAACTCACAATCACTACCACCTTGAAGGACAAGGGCAGCAGATAGATGGGAACATCACTACCTAGAAATTCCCCTCCAGGCCACACACCATCCTGAGTTGGAAATACATCGCCGTTCCTTCACAGTTGTTGGGTCAAGATCCTGGAACTCCCTTCCTAACAGCACTGTGGCTATAACTACACCACATGAACTGCAGCTGTTCAAGAAGGCAGCTCACTGCTACCTTCTCAAGGGCAACTAGGGATGGGCAATAAATGCTGGTCCAGCCAGCAAAGCCCACATCCCTTGATTGAATTTTTTAAAAAATGCCCAGCAAAGTATCCATTAAACCCCTGCCCACAACTTCCGTCTCCACACACAAATTATCTTTTTGGTCTCTAATAAGCCCTAAGCTTTCCTTAGTTATCATCTTGCCTTTTTTGTATTTATAAAACATATTTTAATTTTCCTTGATTTTACTTGCCAACATTTTTTCTGCCCGATCTTTCCTTTCCTAATTGTCTTTTAAATTTCACCATTACATTTTCTGTACTCCTCTCAGTTTCCTGTGGTATTGAGCTCTGGGCATAACTCCCTTTTTTGCCTTATCCTACCCTTACCCTACTGTTTGGCATCCAGGGAGCTTTAGATTTGGAAGTCCCAACCTTTTTTATCCACTTGTCTGGGTGTCCCTTTTGACAAGTTTCCCTTCAAGTCTAACTCATTACCCTGATTATATAGCTGTATAATAACTGGGGTCAATATAGTCTAATTAAACCAAATTATTTAACTCACTTGGACTCATTTTTACTGAGAAAGAAATATAGAAAAGAAATCAGACATTTACAAAGTTACAAGTCGAATTTCTCCACAGTAGAACAGTTTAGAATGCATGACAGAATTGTTTTTTATGTGGCCAATTAAAGTTGGTCATTCTCTGTCAGTATTATCCTGACCTGTAGTAGTTTCGTTGATGATTTTTAAGACAATGAGGCCTTGTTTGTACTTCTCAGCTTTTGTTGCATAGAAACTGCTAGGCAATCACATGATTAATGCCTGCCAGAAGTAAAATTTTCTGGATTATTTTTCAATGCTATAGATAGACAAATGTGTTTTTTTATTGACCAATTCTAAATGGTAGTTTTCAAAATGTCTTGTTAATCAGGGCTCCAAGGGACAGTTTCAATCTGAAAAGCACATTGCCAAGAGATGGTGGTGAAGTAGTAACATCATTAGTTTAGTAATTCTGAGGCTCAAGCTAATGCTCTGGGGGTATGAGTTCAAATCTCACCATGGCAGCTGGTGGAATTTCAATTAATCAATCTGGAATTATTGTAATCCTTCTTTCCTAAATGTCCCTTAGGGAAGGAAATTCTCTGTCCCTACCCAATCTGGCCATAGCCTTATGAAATGGCCTAGTAAGTTACTTGGTTCAAGGGCAATTAGGGATAGAGATTTGCCAGTGATGCCCACATCCCATGAAAGCATAATCGAAAAAAAAATTCTGCTGTGGCAAGGCATCATCTGCTGTTCATTAAATTTGCCCCAGATCCCTTGATTAAAAATATTAACCATAGAGTTGCTGAAAGCAGCATAGTAAGGGAAACAAAGTATGTGCAACCTGAGTGAACAGGGTATCTCCTTAATAAATGAGATTTAAGGGTTGATAAATAAACACAAGATGGACTGAGAAGGAGGGTGAAATAAAGGCAGTGATTTCAAGGCCAAATTAGGTACAGAAAGAAAAATAGAGGAAAATAAAAATTGGATTCAGACAGAGAGACACAAGAAAAAGAAAGGAGAAATTTTAAAACATATATGAATTTTACCTTTTTAAATCTAACACCTAAAGGAATAAGATTCCACACTTGTAATAAAGAATTTTCAGAGGTTAATTGGCAATAATTAACAACTATTACAACATTAAAAGGGTACTTACTGCTATGAATTACTAACCCTACATATTTGCTGGGTTTAGTTTGCAACTACCTCGCAAATACAGGGACTTCATGACATTCAATGCATGTCAATGGTGAGGCAGACAGTGAAATGCTGTTTTTGCAAAGCTAATGACAGCAGTACATCTCGGAAACAATGTTTGAATATTTGCATTTAAACATTAATTGGCTCCTCACTTGATAATCTTTTAAATCTTTTAAATCTCCTCACTTGATGTTGCTGTACCACTAATGCATAAATAATGGAAAATGCCATTAGCCTGACTTTTATGTTGACAGCAAATATTGGCCCATTGTACAGTTTGTTATAGCCCATGAACTAATACCTTATCACGGGTATTGACTGAATGAAGATCTTAAGGTACAGCTGTAATACAGATACTGATTCTCATACCAATACAGCTGAACTAGCAGACCCAAGTTATGCTGAGACTCCACACTGTCCTCCAATCAGGGGAAGTTCTGTGCATATGTGCAAACATGGGTGTGAGCTCCACTTACCAAGTGTAAATGTTAGTTACTTATTCTGTTAGCAATGATGCCTATATTTGCTGGTAGCTGCACATTTACATTTGAATGGCCCTAATTAGAAAATTGGGTTGAATCTACCTATCTTCCATTGTGATTTCGGGCATCTGCAGCCAGTATCCACTTTTCATTGGGAAGCTTCATGGATTGGAGGCAAAGATTACATTAGAATGTTTTGCGTGCCCATCATTTCCACCTATCTGTGTTGTTTCTTCTACTGCTCATATAAAGTAGCATCCAGGGTTGCTACACAGTTGGCAAAAGATAACAGAGAATTCAAAGAGCTGAGCTTTTTCTGAGTATGAGATCCAATATAACACGCTCCAGTCAGGCACATGAGTAGCAATTGGGATCACGACTGCCATGTTGAGGGCAAAGGGAATAGTAGCAGCCTAAAGAGGAGCTAAGGAACAACCTGTTGCTCGCTGTAAGAAACATGCATGTAATTCTTATATAGGTGACCTCTTCCTGGCTACCATATGTGTCAAATCAATTACTGACTTATGTAGATCTTCCTGTTTCTACCTATTAATATGCTGCTGTTTATAGACACTTCTCGTATGCAACATTTCACAAAGATCTCATTCGTGCATCAGTAGATGAAAGGAACCTAACCAAGAACATGCAAATTCAGTGAAATTTAATTTTAACTTCAATTTTAATTTGAAACCATATTTTGTATGCACCTCATTTTTTTTTATCATGTTACTACCTCTTGATACCAGCATGTGTCCATGAGCTTAGTTGTGATCTTGCAGAGGTCACACCTAGGCTATCTTTCTGGGTTACATTCCTGGAAGGTTTTGCTGTCTCCACTTATCTTGCGTGCTTTAATACAGTCACTAAAATATTCCATACCAATTGGCCTTATTATTGGGTAGTTACACTTGGCCTATGGTGCCCTGAGCACCTAGTTGTGTTGTCCTTGACCACCTCTCCCTTGGTGTCTGCATCACTACACATGGTCTAGCTCTTTAACTAACTCCTTTGTGCACCAATTCTACAGCTGCACCAGAGAACCTGGAAGCTCTCCAGCAACTATTTAACAGACAGTTTTTTTTTCTCACAGAACTTTCTTCTGTGCATCAAAACGGATGTTAAGGATGATTTGCCTATTTGTCATTATAGACCTTTAAATCCTGTATATTATTTCCCACACTCAATGAATAAGTTCAAAATCGGAAGCATTGGTGGTACTTGGGCACTTTGCCACCATATTGTATTAAAGCTGACTCCAGAAATTAAAGTGTGGTCAGTGCTTCACCCTGTTGGGACCCTGCCTGAGTGGAAACTCAAGGCAACTGTTTCAAGGTAATACCTTGGAATGTTTTACAGTTCATTTTACCGTTTATGGTTGAAGTGCAACTGCTGCAAAGCTAAAGTGCTATTATATTGCTGCCTGAAAGTAATGTTGCTTAAAATCCAATACTTCATACTGATATAAATTGTGCAGTGTAAAACGCCCATTAAAGTGCCATTATTAAACACATTGGGCAGGATCTTTGCTAGGTGGCACATGTTTTTTCAGCATAATTCACCAAAATCAGTGCAAAATATCACAGGAACTCAGGTGCAAATTATGTTCAGTGCAAATCAAGCTTCCTTGATCTTTTGTACTATTTTAAAAATAAAATCTGTCCTCGCCCACAAAACCAAGCTGCAGAATATGTTTAGCAAGTGTCAGTATAGTAGTACTCTCATTTTTGAGTCAGAGGATTGTGGGTTCAAGGCCCACCCCAAAGGCTTGAGCACATAATATAGGTTAACATTTCAATGCAGTATTGAAGGAGTGCTGCACTGTCAGAGATACCATGTTTCAAATAAAATATTAAACTGAAGTTGCAGCTCTTTTAGGTAGTAACTGAAGATCCTATGATATTATATGAAGAAGAGCTGGTAAGCGCTCCTATTGTCCTGGCCAATATTTATCTCTTTACCAACTATTATCTATCATTGTATTATCTGTAAGTATCTGTAAAGAGCTTGGAGCCAATTAGCTAGGAACTAATTGTTATGTGTACACGTTCCAGCATGGCACATTTCATGGCTGCATTAGAGACTGATGTGAAGAGTAACAGAACCAGTTCAAAGTGGTCCTTCTATTGTACAAGGCAATGTGGAAGTTAGAGTTCTGATCTTTCCCAGCTTGAACTGTGATATTATCAACATCTTGGAAACAAAAGACAAGAAAACATAGCATGGTGGCACCAGTATCAATGAGTAAATCTAAAGCATTTTAAATTAATTAGCGCTACTTTGGAAAATCAACCCACATTAGTGCCGGACTAAAAACTTAGTGAATCATGTGAAAATGAAAAATGAAATATTGACAGGCACAGCAATGAACGTACAGTGGCAGCCCACAATAAATTGGGAAGCTGATAGTCGTTGTGGAGGCATTTATGAAGTTTAACCAAAGGTGCAGATTGACATTCAGTATTTTCCTAAGATGCATTAGCAATGAAGAGAGGGTCAGCTATATCCTACTGTGAGCCAGAGATATATGATTAAATTTCTTTTACAGCTAAGGCTCACTAAAGAGGACAGCAAAGATCTAGACAAAATTTTTGAAAAATTTAGTACCCATCTCCAGCCAAATTTGAATCACTGGATCCACTGGTATGAATTTAAAGGCCTCAGACAGGAATTAGACTAGTCCCTCGGTAACTTTGTAACAAGATTTAAAAATGCAGCTAAAAATGTAAGTTTAAAGACATAGATGAAAGGCTGATGGATCAACTAATTTGGGGTTCTGTACGCTCTGAACTACAGAAAGCAGTAATCAGGAAGGACAAGCTCACAATATCACAGGCTGTAGACACTTCCAGAGCACACAAAGCCACAAGCAGACAGATGAAAACACTGACTATCCAATTGACCAGCCTTCAGTTAAGCCAAGAGAAAAGCAGCAAGGTTGATGCAGTGCAGCAGCAACAGAAGAATGTACAATAAACAGAGTGAAAGACGTGCAGGAACTGCGGACAAATTCACAGACAGCAGGAAATGTCCCACATATGGATCAATCCACAGAGCTTCTAGGAAGGTTAATCATTGGGCAAAGATTTGCAGAATAAAAGGAGAAGGCGGTAGACGAGGCACCAAAGACAGAGCTACAAGGCAAATGGACAGGAAAAGAAACCAATACATCCATACGCTGGAAGATGATGGTGAGTCTGAGAACACAAGAGACATAGGAACCATTAAACACATGAAATGGCTGGTTGGGACAGTTCCCGGAGAAAAGAATTCACACAACTATTCAGATCAGGAAGAGGGTAACAGAAAAGCCCACAATGATAAATCTTAAGGTGAAGATTGATACCAGAGCACAGATTAACATCATCCAGCTCAGACTATACTGGAAGATCTTTCCTGAAAATTTGGAAGAAAATAGTTATCCAAAAAGAGGTGTTCTGAAACCGAGCAATGTCATGCTAACAGCATAGGAGGGATCTGAGATTCGACAGCTAAGAACAACCCAAATCAGAGGGACACACAAAAGTAAAGATGTTAACTCTATATCCTACATCAGTGAAACAAATGGTCCTGCTATCCTAGGGTTGAGCAGTTGTGAAGAGCAGTAGATTATCTCAGTAAACCATGAGGTAAAGGAGATGACACTGAGGGTTGAAGAGAGTACACCCATTGAAAAGCATCCTCTGATCAAAGGCAAAGAAGACCTGATGCAAATGTACCCTTAGTGTTTTGATGGGACGGTTGGATGCTTTGATGATTTTGAATATCACATCACTATTGACCCAGCAATGAAAGCAGTGATTTATCCCCAAGTAAAATGCCACTGGAACTAAAAGAAAAAACTTGAAAGAGAGCTCCAAGAGATGGAAGAAAAGAAGGTGATCGCTGCAGCCATAGAGCCTACAGATTGGGTAAAATCCATCATTGTGGGAGAGAAGTCAAAAGGTCAGCTAAGAATTTGCCAGGATCCCAAAAATCTTAATCAAACCATTAAGAGGAATCACCACCCTCATTCCAACACTGGAAGAGATCACACCAACACTGGCAGAGGAAAAAGTTTTCAGCAAACTCAATGTCAGAAATGGCTACTGGAATGTGAAACTAGACACGGAATCTTCACTGTTGATAACTTTAGTAACATCAGCAGAAAATGACACAATGTTAGCCACAGCAAGCACGACTCCTGCAACACCAGGGACAACATGCACAACAGCACCTATGCAGCGTACCAACTCACCACTAAGAACAATGACTGCCTAATCTCCAAATGGAGGCACAACATTTTACCACCTAAACCGTCAATAGTATTTTAAAAATAGAATACACACTATTGAAGACTCTAAGAAGGGGTTCAGTTTATTTTCAAAGGTCGCTTAATAATCATCTTTGGTTTATAAATTTAATGATTGGAACAGCTACATTTATAGAGGCATTACATTTTAAAGAAAGAGGGATGTTATATATTGTTATATTATTCATATGGACCTAGGAACTAATGTGCATGTCTAAATGTTCCAGGGGGCCACATTCCATGACTGCATTTGATACTGATATGATGTGTAACAGAACCAGTTCAAAATGGTCCTTATATTGTACAAGGCAGCATGGCAAGTTAAAGATATACAGTTCTAATATTTCCAAACTTAAAATGTGATTATTACTAACATCTGGGAAACAAAAGACAACAAGAACACATAGCACCAACATCATTAAAAATAGATTATCTGATCATCTATTTCTTTGTTGTTTGTGATCCCTTGCTACATTTCCCTAGATTAGAGCAGTGACTAGACATCAAATGTATTTATTGGCACAGCCTAGAAAATCCAACATTTTTTTTCTCAATTTTGTGCTTATCAAAGAAGAAGAAATGCTTGAACTGGAAAATGGTTAAACTTCCCAATTTGAGCTCCTGGACTCAGTGTCAAGCATCCCCAGATCAGGCATGATAGAGGTAGAAACAGAGCAAAGCTCTTACTTCTTGGCCCCACTGATATGCCTTAGAATAATCTATAACAAGCAAACAGGCACATCTACAGCAGCAATGTCACATTTTTGCTTTCCCCACCACAGCCATTCTGCCATTTCTCTGAATGAAATTGCCAGTATAATATTGATTACATCTAAATCAATGGCAGTTTTCTTCTGTCGGTTCAGACTCATTTGGTCATGGGCTGAGGTTGCCTCAACTCATTTAGTATTGGGCCTTTACAGCCAATAGAAGAGATCAGAATAAAGGGTAAAGCCAGGAAAAGGAAGAACAACTCAAGAGTCCTGGGTGCCACAGAGATTAAAATGGTCATTTCCACATTGGTCTTCCCGCCTTGTGCCCCTCCAACCCACGCCCACTCACCACCCCACTCCTTGCACCAATTGAGGATTGGCACAGTATCGAATGCAGTTGAATTTTCAAAGGCCTCAACTGGCAAGCTGCATCAAAACACTCAATTGGCACCCACAGCTCACCAGTTTTATCTAAATGAGGCCAAATGTCCAGTTTGGAGTGAGTCTTGACTTGATGTCTTTATGTGCAGGGGGCCTTCACCACAGAAGCTCTAAGGACAATATTACTATGACTTTGAAATCCTGTACAACATGATATAGGCCCAAAACTCTTCCTCTTCTACGATGTATTAAACTTTTAATATTAAGGAATTGTTGTGAAACTGGTAAAACTTGACATACTGCATAACAAATTTTCTGTCAGCCACTTTATTCAATTCCACCTGCAACCCTTGCAGCTCCATTTGTCATATTGGACTGGATTTTCATCTTTGAAGCAGGTAATAGGGTTGGGAAGTTTCCTAGCTCAGCATATCCCCCTTGGGAGAAAGTGCCAACACAGGCATGATTTCCGTTCCAGAGGTTGGGTGCTAACAACAGTTGGGCCCGCTGTACCCCCTGGAAAGAGTTCAGAAGCAGCTACAGGGACTGCCGAGTGCCAGGGTGAGCTGGAAGCTGGTTAAAAGGCCTGCATCAGTACTCTGGGACTTCATAATAATGACAGCAAAATAAAGAACAGCCCTCCAGCCCTCACCCTTCACACCCTTTCGATCCTCTCACACTCCCCATGTCTCATCCATGCCAAGCCATGTCCCCCACCCACCCCCCCATGGCCCCTCAAACTCTCTATGCCCAAGCCACAACATTTTCATGCACATCCCTATGGTCCCTCATGCCCTCTATGCCAAGCTATGGCATTTCCATGCCCATTTATGCACTGTACATCATGTGCAGAACCAATGAATCCTATAGTGACAATAGGATGTGGTAAAAAGCTTTTTAGAAAAAAGTCATTCATTCAAAACGTTCTACAGGCCTTCCTAAACAAGGGAAGCAAGCCAGTACTCGGGAGAGTGGTGAGAAGGGTGGCAAGCAGGACGCAACAAGTGCTCAGCGATCGGGAGGTCAGGGACGTCTGTGGAGTGGATGGAGGTCGGGAAGCTCTGTGGAGTGGTTGGAGGTCAGGGCTGTCTGTGGAGCAGGAAGCAGCGACATGGTCTACGGTGTGGGTGGAAGTCGAGAAGGCCTGCCAAATGGTAAGAGGGCTTGGCTACCACCTCCTGATCAATTCCTCCCAAGGTAAAGTGTCCAAACTTCGTGGGCAGTGAGTCTGTGTGAGAGAGTCTGGAGTGTCTGAGTCTGTGTGTGTGTGTGTGTCTGTATGAGAGTCTGTGTGAGTGAGTGTGTGTGTGTGTGTGTGTGTGTGTGTGTCAGTCTGAGTGAGAAAGTCTGTATGTGTGTGTCTGTGTGCATGAGAGAGTCTGTGTGCATATGTGTGTCTGTGTGTGAGTCTTCCTATGTGTGTGTGTGTGTGTGTGTGTCTGAGGCTGCATGTAAATTTGCACATGTGAGTCTGCATGTGTGTGTCTGTGAAATGAGTGTGTGTGTGTGTTTGAGTGAGTCTGTGTGAGTGAGTGTGAGAGAGTGAGAATCCTGAGACTGAGAATGAGCCAGATACACACCCTGCCTTCCTCTTCCTGCCTCCCCAAACACCTATCGACAAAGCAGGCCAGGAGAGGAGGAGAACACAAGCTGAAAGGCAGCTAGCTTCTGACTCTGCTATTGTATGAATTCCTCTGAAGCCAACATGGAGTATGTGTCACTAGAGACGAATGCAAGGGCAGTGTTAGTTAAAGCCAAGTCTAGCACAGAAGCAGTCAGTAATCCTTCCCTGGTGACCAGGACTTGGGGTCTAGTCTGCCTGTCTCTTGCTCTGCTTCTTAAGCGAAAAAGCTAAAAGGTTTTATTTGAGAACTCTGCTGCTTGGCACTTTTTAATGGGCATTTTTATTAATTACTGCTTTTTGAAATTATCAATCTATTGCTTTGGCAAATATTTTTTAAAAAAATAATGTTTAATGTTATGCGAAATGTTATCTTACTGAAATTTGATTTGATTTGATCATACTGAAATTTGAGAAAAAATTTGATATGTTGACCTCCACACGATAAGGTTGGACATGTCTGCTTTAAAGTATCAACAGATGAAACTACAAGCACTTGTAACCTCCTTACCTTCTGTAAATAAACATTGTGCAATTGACAGTCAAGCAATGTTTCCTCTTAGGCGCAGCTGTTTGAATTGTCAGTTGGATGCCTGGGCTCTCAGCCAAGCCTCATTATGCATTCTTGACTGAGAGCCCAGGCAACCATTAGGCTGTTGAAACAGCTGCACCCAGGGAAAATATTACTTGATTGATGGCTCTGGCTCACTGATTACTTCTGTCAATTTTTTTATTTGATTTACACAAGTTAAAGAGGTTTCATGTGCTTGCAGATTTAGCTATTGATTATTTAAAGGATCTGGAGGAATGACACTTTTATTGAGCTGTAGTGAAAGGAGTTTTTTTAAGAAATTGGAAAGTTATTAATGAATGACTGTTTTATAAAGCCCTTTTAACACATCCTATTTTCACTATATTGTTCATTGATTCTGTACAGAGTGCTTAGTGGGTGAATGAGCATGGAAGAACCATTGCTTGCCATGGAGGGTATGAGGGGCGGGGTGGGTGTGGTGGATAACTTGGCATGGGATGGTGGATGAGGGACCATGGGGGTGGGTGGGAGGTATAGCTTGTCATGGGTAAGATTTTTTGAATTTACCTTTCAAAAGGTTCCCTAATCCAGACTATGGTTCACAACACCTCTGAGGTGCCATGAACTACGAGCCCTTTAAAAACTGGCCTGACTCCATGAAAATTACAGAGGACTAGGAGATGCCTGTCATTGCAATGGAGCCAGACTGGCTGGGAGTGCGGTGAAAATTCGGGGCGCCAGGAATCGGGGTCAGAAATCCTGGAATTGGGTCCTGGCCGCCATTTCTATACCTCCATAGAGTCTCCCTGAGTTCATGAAAATCTAGCCCATTGGATTAAGTCGAAGAATAACATCCTCCAGCATGAGACACAGAGGCCAGGTCAGGAATTACAAATTTAGACTGCACCAGCCAGCACTCCAACCCACTGAACAGTGCCTCTGATATTCCCATTTACACCACATCTAGACCCAACCTTTGTTTCTTTACTTGTCCCATTACCATCTCCTTAGCTTGCACAACATCCCTTTTGTCATTTAATCTCTCCTGTCCCCATCCAATCACAGACCTTCCCTTTTGTTCTTTCATTCCCTCCTCCTTTTCCTGCCTGCTTCCTTAAAACCTGTAACAATTCAAATATTTTTTGCAATTCTGATGAAAGGTAAGTGACCTGAAACATTAACCCTATGCCTCTCTCCATTGATGCTGTCTGACCTGCTGAATAATTTCAATATTTTCTGTTCCATTCACAAACAGTGTCTAGAGCCTTTGCTAATTAACTCATTTTATAACTAATTGTTTATTGATAGGGCTCAGACAGCATGATTCCCCTTAAATAGGGAAATAGATTCCCCAAGGAACTGCAATTGAAAATCAACCGTTAAAATTACCTAATGCACTGTCTTTTTTAATTTGCCGTGGTGTTTGAGGTATTTTGTACAGACATGATAACATTAGTGAAATGTCAGTTTTAGTGTGAATTCCTCTTTCAATCTATTTTGTCCTTAATTGGAACTAATAGATATCACAGGGGTGTAAACTTGTCTTGGACAATAATGCAAAATAGGCAAGAATGATTCAATTTCAATGGTCAAGTTACATTTATACCCTATAATGTTGCTTAGTTCTTTTTTTTAACAGATGCTTTCATCATTTTAATCAATCATAATGGAACCCAAAATCCAAGAGCCAAGGTGTTTACAAGTGTTCACTGCCAAAAATGGCAAGTGGATTGATCTCCACACAAAGTCCCCACCATTATAGGTGCCAATACCTGGGCAATTCAGTTCACTTTGTATGACATTAAGTGCACTGGACACAAAGGGTGGAATCACCCGTGCCCGCTGGTGGCGGTGGTCATGGTAGGTGTGAGTGGACAATACGTTGGGAAGGCCAAAAATCGGTTTCACGCCATCATGAAACAAATTTGCAAAATTGTCCACTCCACCCATCAAAGGCGGGCCGTGTTTCCCACCGGACATTGGGAACTTCATTGTAATTCATCTGCATATCATTATGAGCCCAGCTCATCAGATTCACCCCCACCCCCCCACATCAAATTTACCACCAATGTCAGTGGGAAAACACGTTGGTGCAGAACACGTCTTGGCAAGTGTTACATGCAGAAGTCAGGACTTACCACCAGGGCCTTGCTTACATTGCGGACATCCGAGGAGCGGAGAATGCTGAAACCCAACAGCAACTGGCTCCTAGAGGAACGTCCATCACAGGTAGATTCTGGGTAGATTCTGATGGACATGGCTCTGGCGTGAAGCAGGTCATGGAAGGTGGAAAATCACCATTGAGGGTCTGCTTTGTGTCTTCAGTGTCTTGGCCTTGACCTGCTAAGGATGACCTTCAAGGGGATGGTGAGGAAGGTCCATCTGTGAGCGGGAGATGAATGGGTACCAGGGGATGGGAGAGGAATGTCTAGGTTTGACTGGGAGAGGAAGGTGTGTCAAGGGGTGTGAGGTTTGAAGGGGGGAGCGAAGGTATCAGGGCGTGAGGTTGGGAGGGAGAGGGAGTACAGGGGGGAGGAGGGGGTAACGGGGGAGGGAAGGCGGCAACTGGGGAGGTAGGTGTAAGGGGGCAGGAAGGTGTAAGGGAAGGAGTTCGGATCGGGGGAGGAGACTGAAGCGAGGAAAGAGTCCAGGAGGAGGAAGGAGTCTGGGAGGAGAAAGGAGCCAGAGTGGGGAAGGAGTCGGAGGGGAGCAGGAGCCCGGAAGGGGCGAGAAGTCTGGAGGGGGAAGGAGTGCAAGTACAATCTATCCTCCTGGGTGTTACAGATCTTCTACATCGTGGAAACCAAAGGACAAATGATTGCAGGTCCACTGGCATTTCATGACATCACACTAGTAACAATCCACGGAATCAGTCAGACATCACAAGGCAGATCAACCTCAGAAACTACTCCCATCACCTCAGTTCACAATCTAACATTGAAATACCCAGAATGTTTTGAAAAAATTGACAGTTTCAAGGGAGTTGCAGCGTTACACTTGCAGGAGAATGCCAGAATTTGATCCGCCACATAAGTGCAGTATCTACATACAAGGCAAATTAAAGGTCGGATTAGACACAATGGAAAAAGACAGCATCATTGGAAGAATACAAGAGCACACAGATTGATGCAGCTCAATCATATGCGTCATAAAGAGGGATACCTAGATCCACGACAATTAATCACAGCTTTGAAATTTTGTCTTTACAAAGTACCCACATTAGAAGAGTTAAATCCAAGATTAGCAGGTGCAAAATACTTCTTGAAGCTTGATGCCAAGTTACTGTTCAGTACTTCTTGCAAAGAAGTCCCAAGAGCTGACTACATTTTGTACCTCATTCAGACAATACTATTTTTAATGACTTACTTTCCAGCTATCTGTTAGCCAGGATCTCTTCCAAGCCCACATGGACCACCCTACATGTACTGTTGTAAGGATGCATCTGTAACGTAAACAATATCATTGTTTTGGGAAGAACAACACAGGAACATGACCATAATCTGCATTTATTGATGCAAGCGGCACATAATGAATGGTTGGTGTTTAACAGTCTGAAATACAACATCAATATGCAGCAGATTAATTTCTTTGGTTTTATTTATTCCAGTGCTTGTATATTTCCTGATCCAAGTAAAACAAAGTATATCAAAGTCATGCCAACTCCTCAAGATAAGGATGTCTTCGGAGATGTCTAGGTCTCTTTAATTTCTTGTCTCCATTCATTCCCAATTTCGCTCAAAAGTTTTCATTGCTAAGGATGTTGAGAGAGGGTGTGCATTTCCTGTGGCACCAAAACCTCTTTGAAGCACTGAAACAGTCATTATCAGAAGCATAAACATTGCAATTTTGCATTGCTAGGGAGACAACTACCCTGGAGATAGATGCATCACAGAAAGCACAGAGCATGCATACTACAAAAAGGCATTTGCTTCAAAATCTCTGTCTGTAACGTAATCGAACCAAGTAGTACATCAAAAGGGAAACATTAGATTTAGTGTTTGGAATCATGCGTTTTCATATCTATCTCTTTCGCAAAATAGCTGTGGTAGAGACCAACCACAAGCCACTGGAGATGATTTGGCGAAAACCATAGACCAATGCACTACCAAGATTATAACATCTCTTGATAAAGATTCAAGGTTACGACTATGAGATTAGCTACAAGCCAGGTAACTTGATGGTCACATCGGATACACTTAGCAGATTGCCTAACCCAGAAAAAACAGAAGTTATATCCTTAAAACTACAAATTGACTTCATTGACATTGAACTTTGAAGTTGTTCTCCAAATTGATCTGGTACATTTTACAAATGCCAGCAGCTAGGAGAAGAAACAACAAAAGATTCTACACTACAGAAACTGTGAAAAACCATCATTGAAGGGTGGCCTGATTCAATTCACCATGTCTACGAACACACGCAACCATTTTGTCCTTGCATGAGCTAGGCACCTCCCCAGGAGCCATGTGTAAAAGCAGACAGGTCATTATACTGGAATCTTTGTGCCCTGATATTCTTAAACAACTTCATCATGCACACATGGGCATAAATCAGACAAGAAGACTCGCAAGAGACACAGTCTATTGGCCAGGTTTGAACAATGACATTGAAATTGTCATCAAGAAGTGCGAAGCACAGAGCATATGCCAAGTAAGCACAAATTACCATTGATTTCATATGAAGTTCCTACCTATTCTTGGTCCAAAATTGCATTTGATCTGTTTCATGTCCATGGCACTGAGTTCATTGCCATTGTCGATTACTTTACCAAGTTACTCATCATTCAACAATTGCACAACACATCAAGCATAACTATTGCACACACTCCATGTGCTATTTTCAGTTTATTTGTTGTAACTAGAGAGATCATTATGGATAACAATCCTCAATTTATTGGTAAACAATTTCAGGATATGTGTGAGAAGTAGAATGTCGATCACACTACTTCTCCTCATTAACCTTGATCTAACAGCCTAGCTAAATGAATGATTCACATGGTGAAATCCCTAATTCTCAAATGTAGACAGATGAAGAAAGATCTACACATTGCAATGTTACATCTGCCAACTACAGCTTTAAATGCATTACTGACAGAGCTCACATTTGACAGACCAGTGCATACCAATTTACACATTCTGCTCTCTCAGGAACTAGAAAGCAACTTTTAAAACTACAAGAGAAGATGAGCAATATGCTCAATAAAAATGCAGGTACAGAATTGTCAAGTTTACAGTTAGCACAACAAGCTCACATCCAGGATCCCACAGAAGGTATGTGGCAACCAGCCAGGGTGACAAGAATTTGTTCAGAACCAATGTCCTATGAAGTCATTACATCACAAAGGCCCAACACTGAGGCATAACCAAGGACAAATCAGATCCATCCCAGCTCCTCAACTGCCATATGGTCCTATTGCATCTAGGACAAGTTCCCAAATGCAATCAGGAACAACATCCAAGAATGACAATCCCATGGATCACTGTGGGCAATTAAAGAAACCTCCTGACAAGGTTACCATTACAAGATCTGGGCATACCAGCAGAGTACCTCTACACTTCAGAGACTATCAGTTCTAAGCACTTATATAATGGCAACTAAACGTGAACATATATTGTAAATAGTTATACTTCTTTGGAATGGCGTCGGGGATGTATCTTTAAAAAGAAAGACAGATGTTGTAATATGTCTTCAAAGACTATCAGCATGACATCACTCGAAGGGAAATGTATCATGTGATCCAGTCTTCATTTCACTTTTGCTTTGAGCAGAGCACATAGACAGCCCTGCTGCCTTCAAGATTTATACCTATGTATATCTGTTCTCATGTGCCTAATCTTAATAAATGAACCCGCAACATGTTCACCCAACCATTTATGAGTGTTTTGTGCCTTGTGTCTTATACAGTAAATAAGCCTATTTCATTATAATTATATGACATACTGCGGCTGCCAAGTCAAATTCTTCAACTAGACTATATTTGAACAGAAGCTGAATCTGACTCTAACAATGATTACTTGAAGTGGAGCAGGCACTATTTCCAGTACCTGATGCCAATTCTGAACCAACCTTGGTGTGAGTAATTCAAGATTAATAGGCATTATACCAGAGATGGAATGAGTTTTTTATTGCAGGAATTCTTGACATGGTGGATGGAATTTTGTTTCCCACTTTAAATGTGGAGATGGGATCGGAAGCTATTCCTTGGTGATTGGGATGAAGCTTTGCCATTGTGCGGCCCTTAGCTCATCACTTAGTCACGTGTGCAACGGGGACAATCTTGAAGTGGGGTGAACAGGAAGTTGTTGCCACTACTGCTACCTCATGGGTTCAAAAGTCATAGAATCATAGAGTTTTACAGTGCGGAAAGCGGCCCTTCAGCCCATTGTATCTGCGCCGGTCACCAAGTTCCTATCTACCTTATTCCCATTTTCCAGCACTTGTCCCATAGCCTTGTATGCTATGGTGTTTCAAGTGTTCATCTAAATACTTCTTAAATGTTGTGAGGGTTCCTGTTTCTACCACCCCCTCAGGCAGTGAATTCCAGATTCACCCAACCTCTGGATGAAAAAATTTCCTCAAATCTCCTTTAAACCTCCTGGCCGTTACCTTAAATCTATGCCTCCTGGTTATTGACCCCTCCACTAAGGGGAAAAGTTTCTTCCCATCTGCCATATCTATGCTCCACATGATTTTGTACACCTCAATCAGGTCCCCCTTCAGCCTTCTCTACTCTAAAGAAAACAACCCCAGCCTATCGAGTCTTCTTCATAGCTGAAACGCTCCAATCCAGGCAGCATCCTGGTGAATCTCCTCTGTACCCTCTCTAGTGCAGTCACATCCTTCATATAGTATGGTGACCAGAACTGCACACAGTACTCCAGATGTGGCCTAACGTTTTATACAGCTCTATCATAATCTCCCTGCTCTTGTACTCAATGCCTCAATTAATAAAGGCAAGAATCCCATATGCATTCTTAACCACCTTATCTACCCGAGCTGCTGCCTTCAGGGTTCTATGGACATGCACATCAAGGTCCCTCTGATCTTCTGTACTTCCTCGGGTCCCACCATTCATTCTGTACTCCCTTGCTGCTTTAGTCCTCCCAAAATGTATCATCTCACACTTCTCAGCATTAAATTCCATTTGCCACTGTCTTGCAGTCTAAGGCTTTCCTCCTGACTATTTACCACACCATCAATTTTCACGTAATTTGCAAACTTACTGATCATACCGCCTACATTCATGTCTAGATCATTAATATATACTACAAACAGCAAGGGACCCAGCACTGCCATAAGCCAATTTTGGATCCAATTTGCCAAATTGCCCTGGATCCCATAGGCCCTTACCTTCTTCAACAGTCTCCCTTGCGAGACCTTGTCAAAAGCTTTACTGAAGTCCATGTAGACTACATCACTACCCTCAGCTTCACACCTCGTCACCACCTCAAAAAATTCAGTGAAATTTGTTAGATATGATCTCCTCCTGGAAAAGCCATCTGATTATTCTTGATTGATCCATGCCTTTCCAAGTGGTGATTAATGCTGTCCCTCATAATTTTTTCCATTAGTTTCCCTACCACTGATGTTGGACTCACTGGCCTATAGTTCCTTGGTTTATCCCTACCACCCTCCTTCAATAATGGTACCACATTATCTGTCATCCAATCCTCTGGCATTTCTCCTGTGGCCAGAGAGGATTTGGAAATTAATGTCAGGGCCCCTGCAATCTCCTCCTTTGCCTCACACAGCAGCCTGAGATACATCTCATCTGGGCCTGGGGATTTATCCACTTCTAAGCTCGTTAAAACCACTAATTCCTCCTCCCTCTCATTGCTAATTTGTTCAAGTATATCACAGTCCCCTCCTTGATTTTTATACCTACATCGTCCTTCCCTATTGTGAATACAGGTGCAAAGTACTCATTTAAAACCTCATCTACATCTTCCTGCTCTTCACACATATTGCCCCTTTGGTCCTTAATGGGCCCTATTCTTTCCCTGATTATCCTCTTGCCCCTAATATATTTTTGTTGTAGGGTGGTCGGATTGTACTATCAATGATAGAGTTGATCTGCAGACACTTCTTGGGTGGAAACATTGGGGAGAATTTTCTCCCCATTGGGCAGGCTGGTTGGGATCAGGCATGGATGGGTGTGGAGCCGATCGCTGCCCACGTTTTATGTGGGCCGGCCAATTAAGGCCCACCCAGCGTGACGTGCGCCCGGAAGTGCTCAGCGCTAACTGCGCGGGCGGGGGGAGGAAGGAGAGTCAGGGCCCGCAGTCTTTCGTGCATGAGCATGAATGAGCGCAGAAATCTCCCTGAGGCACGGAGCTGCCACAGGGAGATAATTTCACAATAAAACGTTTGGAGAAAAGAAAAAATAAAATTACTCAGACAGGTCCCTGCTTGTGTCATTGTCACATGAGCTGGGACATGTTTATGAATTTTCATAAAACATTTTATTTAACTAATAAACCCTTCATGAAACCTAATCCCGTCCATGGATGAGGCGCCATGAAAAATGAGAAGGCCGCCTGAGCTCTTCACCTGCCCGCCAATATTAAGGTTGGACAGGAAGCCCTGACAAGTACTTTAATTAGTTTATTAATGGTCTTAATAGGCCATTGACAGTTCGGCAGGCGCGCAGCCGACTCTGGTGCGCACTCACCGAACTGAAGATTGGAATGATGCAGGACGCACGTCCGACGTAACCATGCATCATTTTACCCATCAGCTTGCATGGCCCGCCCCCGCACGTCGAACAGAAGATTCTGCCCATTAAGTTTACTTACAATATATTCAGCAGCAACTGCACATGTGCTTTCAACTCCAACTATACTGACTGTGAGGTAGCCCGCACTACTCTCCTATTGGTTACTACAGATCATGTGATCTTGCCTAAGAAGTATTATTTTAAAGGTACATTACACACTAAATGAAAACATAATTATTACATTCCTCCCCCTTTAACTGGGCTATCCATATTATATTTACAAGTACATATTTTTCAAGACAACATAATATTTACACTGGGTGAGGAATTTACAAGTTCAGTCTTTCTGGTGGCTTCCTGGTACGTGTGGAATGTCACAGCTCCACAACTTCAGATTCTTTGTCAGGAACCTCCTTTTCCAGAGTTGCCAGAACATCAGATGCTTCAGTGGGCACTTGCAGTTCTGTATCCTCAACTCTTACAGGAACATCCAACATGTCAGACCTGGGTTGAGTATCCTCAACAGGAAACGCAGACCCAATCATGGTCACTAGTGGAACCAGATCTTGATGATTTGTCTCTCTCTTCCTTAAATGGTCCACACGTTTACAGATGATCCAGCCTTCCATCACCACGTGGTAAGATAGAGGTCCAATCACTGCACTTATTTCACCTGGTAACCACTTTGGTCCTTCTCTGAAATTTTTCACATATACCAGCTCTCCCACAATAAATTCCCTCTTGCAGCTATGTAAGTCATGTCTAGTTTTCTGACTTCCCTGACTCCTTTCAATATTCCTCTTAAATTCAGCATTATTAAGTTCAATCTCATCCTGAGATGGCATTTCAACAATAACTCCACAGGTGTGACACCTGTTGTTCTGTGAGGGGTAGTCCTGTAATGAAAAAGAAAACATGCCAGCTTGGTTTCCAAGGAACTTCCAGTTAGCTTTTTCATGCCTGCCTTGAATGTTTGAATTGCCCTTTCACCCAGTCCATTTGAGGAAGGGTGGTACGGTGCAGTTTTCACATGAGTGACACCGTTGAGGCTGATAAACCGTTGAAGCTCAGCACTCATAAATGCCATGCCATTATTGGAAATGATTACTTCTGGTGGTCCATGAATGGCCAAACTCTGATGTAGTTTCTCAATTGTAGCGGCTGACATTGGTGACTTCACCTCATATACGTCTGACCTTTTTGAATGGGCATTGACCATGAGCAGAAACATTGTTCCCAGAAAAGGTCCAACGTAGTCAATGTGTAACCGCACCCAGGGTCTACCTGGACACTCCCATGGGCGTAACGGAGCTGTCACTGGCAACTTTTGCAGTTGCTGACATTGCACACAGTGCTTTACTAAACTCTTTATTTCACCATCCATTCCAGGCCACCATAGATAGCTGTGTGATATGGTCTTCATTTGGGAAATTCCTGGATGGGCACTGTGTAGTTCAATTAAAAGTGGCTCCCTTCCCTTTGGAGGAACTATCACTCATGCTCCCCACAATAAGATGCCATCCTGGCTGATTATTTCAAGTCATCTGTTGAAGTTCAGTTTCATTTAATCAGATATGGGCTCCTGTGACCAACCTTGTAGCATTTGTTCTCGTACCGGAGGTAGGACTGGGTTCTGCCTTGTCCAATCTCTGATCTGTTGAGCCAGCGAGGAATCTAAGAAATTTAACAGTAAAGTAAGTTCCTGTGGAACTGGGACATTCTCATCATTTTCTTGTGAAAACAAACGGCTCAGGGCATCAGCTTTTGCGATTTGATCGCCAGGCCTATGGACAAAAGTGTATTCGCATCAAAAACAGAATTACCTGGAAAAACTCAGCAGGTCTGGCAGTGTATTCGCATATTGCCAGAATTAAAGCCCATTGTTATATTCTTGCTGAGGCTATGGGTGGTACAGTCTTGTCCTCACTAAACAATCCTAGCAATGGTTTGTGATCTGAAATGATTGTAAAATGGTGGCCGTGTACGTACCGGTGAAATTTATTGATGCCTAAGATGTTGGACAGGCCTTCCTTTTCTATCTGCGCAAATCCCTTTTCCGCTGTGGTGATTGTTCTTGATACATAACCTTTTGATCATTCTATGCCATCGTCCATCTGATGAGGGAGTGCTGCTCCCATTCTATAGGGAGATGTGTCACATGTCAGCACCAATTCTTTCATCTGATTGAAATGCACTAATAGATTGGACGGAGCAACAATTGTTCCACCTTTATGAAAGCTTCTTTCAGGGATGCCTCCCAAGATCAATGTTGGTTCTTTTTGAGTGGAGAATGCAGGGGGCCAGCACTGTAGACAAATTGGGTAAGAACCACCCATAATTGTTGATCATTCCTAGGAATGATCTGAGCTCTGAGGCATTCTTTGGCACAGGTACCTCTCTTGTGGCTCTCACTTTCTCCTGAACAGGTGGAGGCCCTATGAACCTACCGGGTGACACAAATAGATTATCTCCCTCACTTGGAATGTGCATTTTTCTTTTTTTAAACACACTCCAGCAAGAAACATTTTAAGACTAATTCTAAATTTGCCAAATGCTCTTTTTCAGTGAATCCTGTTGCCAGTACATTATCTAAAAAGGCTGCAACCTGGGGCCGTTCCTGCAGTAAGCTTTCCATTGTTCTCTGAAAGATGGCACAAGCAGAGAAGACACCAAAAGGCAATCGTGTATATTGGTGTAATCCTTTGTGGGTGTTAATTGTGACAAATTCCCAAGAGGCATTCTCCAACTCTAGTTGTTGATAAGCATGACTCATGTCAAGCTTTGTGTATGTTGTCCCTCCTGCCAGCTTGGCATACAGGTCTTCGGTTTTTGGAATGGGGTGTCTGTCTAGCTTAGCTATTTTACTAACCATCAGTTTCTCCACAAATTTGGATGCTTTGGTCGGGTTTAAGGATGGAGACTATGGGTGCTGCCTATTCTGAGAACTGAACAGGTTGCACAAAGCCCAGTTTCTCTAGTCTATTCAGTTCAATGTCAACTTTTACTCACAGGGCATATGGCACCAGTCTCGCCTTCATGAAGCAAGGAGTTGTATCCACATAAATCTTGGCCTGCAGGCCCTGGATTTTCCCCAGTTTGTCCTTAAAGACAGTGGCATACTTTCTAAGTAACTCTGGTAGCCCACTTGCTCTCAACTGGACAATTTCAGGCCATTCTACCTTAATCTCCTATAACCAATTTCACCCCAGGAGGCTTGGCCCTTCACCTGCTACCACCATCAAGGGTATCTTTGCCAATTGGCTTCAATAATGGACAGTTACTCTGCTTATGCCTTTTACTTGAACGTCTTCACCTGTATATGTTTTTAGTTTGGCGGCTGTTTCTTCAAAAATTAATTGATGTTCACCATTATTCAAACACCTGAAGGTGATCTGCACTGGAGTGCTGTGTTTGGCTGCAGCAGAGATCTTCAGTTGGAGTTTGGTGATTGATAGAGTTTAAGGGTTAAATTAAGGGTTAAATTTTATCTAAAGTCTAGACTTTCTTTAGTTTAGTGCTTACCTAAAAGTTGCACTCAAGAGTTGGAAGAAGGTGAGTTTTGGTTCAGCCATAAAACAGATCTCATGCAGGTTCTGCTTGCAGCTACAACTAGTTAAATGGGTAACTGGCTTAATCAGGTTTTCAGAGGTTAGGTTCAGCAAGTATAAAAGTAGGCTATCCTATAGTGCTGACTTATTCTGCACTGGAGTGTTGTGTTTGGCTGCAATAGAGTGCTTCAGTTGGAGTTTGGTGACTGAGGGGGTTTGGTGAGAAAGGAGGTGGTACTCCTTTTCTACCTTTGCTGAAAGAAGAGCAGTGGCCTTGGTAGATAGGAACTGGTGAGTAACTTAGAAAAGTAATATTTTTAAAGTTCCTTTACTTGGATTTAGCTGTGAAGCACCAGGAATAAGGGAAAATTAGGGCCAATAAAATAAAGTAATATAAATAATCCAAAGTAGAATAAAGTTAATGTAAAGGAAGTAGAGTTAAGACATGGCAGGGCAACTCAGTCAAGTGGAATGTGTGTCCTGTAATATGTGCAAAGCCATGGATGCTACTGGTGTCCTAGGTGACCACATGTGTAAAAAGTGCTGCCAGCTGCAGAAACTTGAGCTCCAGGTTTCAGAGCTCGAGTGGAGGCTGGAGTCACTGGCACATCATGAAGCTGAGAGCTATGTGGATAACGTGTTCAGAGAGGTGGTCACACTGCAGCTTAAGGGCCTAAAGACAGAGAAGGAATGGGTGAGCACCAGGTAGTCCAAGAGAAGTAGGCAGGTAGTTCAGGATCCTGAACTAGTTCTGTTCAGGTGCAACCTGACTGGCTTGTACTGGTGCCATCTCCTCCAGACACAATCCCAGTATCCCAGGAATCTAAAGTCCTCCCCGTGCACCAGCTTTCCAGCCACACATTCATCTGCCTTACCCTCCTATTTCTGTGGCATATGGCACTGGGAGTAATCTGGAGATTACTCCAGGGTCTAGGGTCTCTAGGGTCCTGCTCACAAATCAATTTTCCATTTTGGAAGTTGGTGATGGCGCTGGTTCCTCAGAGGAGTGCAGTCAGAGCCAAGTTTGTGGTACCACGAGCAGCTCGGCTGTATAGGAGGGGAGGAAGTTGAAAGGAAGAGCAACTATGATAGGAGATTCATTGATTAGAGGAACAGGCATTTCTGTGGCCGTAGATGTGACTCCAGGATGGTATGTTACCTCCCTGATGTCATAGTGGCTGCAAGACATTCTTCTGAGTGAGGATGATCAGCCAGAGGTTGTGATCCACACTGGTACAAATGACTTCGTTGGAAGGGTGATGTAGCCCTTCAATCAGGATTTAGGGAGCTAGGTAGAAAATTAGCAAGCAGGACCTCCAATGTAGTAATCTCCAGATTACTCCCAGTGCCATGTGCCACAGAAATAGGAGGGTAAGGCAGATGAATGTGTGGCTGGAAAGCTGGTGCACAGGGAGGACTTTAGATTCCTGGGATACTGGGACTGTGTCTGGAGGAGATGGCACCAGTACAAGCCAATCAGGTTGCACCTGAACAGAACTGGGACTGAGTTCCTTGCGGGGCATTTTGCTGGTGCTGTTGGGAGGGCTTTAAACTAACTCGGCAAGGGTATGGGAACCAAGAGAAAATATTAAAGAGGAATACCATGGTGCACAAAATACTGGGAGGGGCAGATAGCACTAGTATAGAGAATAGTAAGTTAATAGGTACAGTCGGGATCAGGGAGAAAGTAACAATCTGAATCAGGGTTACTATGCATGTATGTGAATGCATGAAGTATAGTAAAAGAGACTGGGGGGTTACAGGTGCAGATTGCCATTTGTAAGTATGATGTTGTGGATTTAACAGAGACCTGGCTCAAGGAAGGGCAGAACTGGGTGTTAAATATTCCTGGGTACAAGGTGTTCAGAAGAAATAAGAAAGAAGGAGGAGTGGTGATATTGGTTAAGGAGACCACTGCAGTGCTGGAGAATGAGGATGTCCCAGAGGGTTGAAGGACAGAATCAATTTGGCTACAGCTAAAAAACAAAAAGAGTGCAATCAAGGGTGTAGTCTATAGACTGCCAAATAGTGAGAAGGACGGAGAAGAACAAATCTGCAGGGAAATTAGACATACAAGCATTATAGAGTAGTTATAATGGGGCACTTTAATTACCTGAATGTAGACTGGGACAGTGGTAGTGTAAAGGGTGGAGAGGGGCCAAAGTTCCTGGATTGTGTTCAGGAGAATTTTTTCCCCGTAGTATGTGTCTAATCCAAAAAGAGGAGATGCACTGTTGGACCTGGTTCTTGGAAATGAAGTGGGCCAAGTAGATCAAGTGTCAGATGGGGGAACATTTAGGACAGTGATCATTGTATTGTATGTTTTAGGATGATGATAGAAAAGGACAATAGGCAATCCAGAGTAAGAATAATTAACTGGACAAGGGCCGACTTCAATGGGGCAAGAATGGAGCTGGGTCAGATAGACTGCAATGAAAGATTGGCAGGAAAAACTGTAGCTGAACAATCAGCTGCCTTCAAAAAAAGTATTGGTTCAGGCACAGTCAAGGTATATTCCATCGAAAGGGAAAGGTAGACAAACAAATCTAGAGCTCCCTGGATGAAAACGGAGATAGAAATTAAGATAAAGAAGAAAAAGTGCACTTATGACATGTGTCAGGTAGAAAATACAATTGAAAACCAAGAGGAATACAGAAGGTTCAGAGGGGAGGTGAGAAAGCATATTGGAGAAGCAAGGAGCGATTATGAGTAAAGACTGGTAGCCAACATAACGGGGACTCCCAAGGTCTTCTATAGGCATAGAAATAGTAATAGGGTGGTAAAAGGATGAGTAGGGCCAATTAGGGACCTGAAAGGCATTGGTAAGGGGATCAAAGGTTATGGGGAAAAGGCAGGAGAATGGAGTTGAGAAACTTATCAGCCATGATTGAATGGCGGAGAAGACTTGAAAGAGCAGAAATTAGGCCATTCGGCCCAGTGTCTTACGGTCTTAAGGCAATTTACACATGGAAAGAGGGGGCATGGCTGAGGTATTAAATGAATACTTTGCATCATCTTTACCAAGGAAGTAGATGCTACCCAGGCCATGGTGACAGACACCATGACCGACAAGGAAACTCTCTGTCACTATAAGGGTTCAAAAATGATAAGGAGGAAGTGTTGAATAGACTGTCAGTACTTAAAGTTGACAAGGCTCTGGGGACTGGGTGAGATGCATCCAAAGGTATTGAAGGAAGTGAGAGTAGAAATTGGAGGGGCACTGACCATAATCTTTCAGTCTTCCCTAAACACAGGGGTGGTGCCAGAGGGCTGGAGAATTGCAAACATTACAGCCTTGTTCAAAATTGGCCGTGAGGATAAACCCAGCAATTAGAGGCCAGCCAGTTTAATTTCAGTGGTGGCAAGATTCTAGAAAGAATTATTAGGGATAGAATTAGCAGCCACGTGGGAAAATAAGGGCTGATAAGGCAGAGCCAGCATGGATTTCTGAAGGGGAAGTCGTGTTTAACTAACCTGCTGGAGTTTTTTGAAGAGGTAACAGGGAGGGTCAATGAGGGCAATGTGTGTGTGTTTTTTCCGATTATATATTAATGATCTAGATCATGGTGTGCAGAGGACAATTTCAAAGTTTGTGGATAATACAAAGCTAGGGAGTGTTGTGAACTGAGAGGATGTTGTGGAACTTCAAGAGGACATAGACAAGTTGGTGGAATGAACAGATAGGTGGCAGATGAAGTTCAATGTGGAGACATGTGAGTTGATGCATTTTAGTAGGATGAACATGGACAGACAATATAAAATAAGGGGTGAAATTTTGAAGGGGGTGCAGGAGCAGAAAGATTTGGGTGCATATGTGCATAGATCATAGAAGGCGGCAGGACAGATGGAGAGAGCAGTTAATAAAGCATATAGTATCCTGGGCTTTATTAATAGGGGCATAGAACACAAGAGCAGGGAGCTTATGCTGAATTTATATAAGGCACTCATTAGACCTCAGCTGGAGTATTGTGTACAGTTCTGGGCACCATATTATAGGAAGGATATGAACACATTGGAGAGAGTGCAGAAGAGGTTTACAAGAATGGGTCCAGGGATGATAACCTTCAGCTATGAGGATAGATTGGAGAGGTTGGGATTCTTTTCCTTGGAGAGAAGAAGGCTGAGAGGAGATTGGATAGAGAAGTTCAAAATCATGAGAGAGTTTTACAGAGTAGATAGGGAGAAGCTGTTCCCATGCATAAAAGGGTTAAGAACTAGAGCGCACAGATTTTAAGTGATTTGCAAAAGAAGCAAGTGTGTTGTGAGAAAAAACATTTTCACACAATGAGTGGTTCAGGTCTGGAATGCACTGCCTGGAAGTGTGGTGGAGATAGGTTCAATCGAGGCATTCAGAAGGACATTTGATGATTATTTGAATAGAAACAAAGTGCAAGGGTATGGGGAAAAGTCAGGGCAATGGCACTAGGTCATAATGCTCATTTGGAGAGCCGGTGCCAACATGATGGGCCAAATGGCTTCCTGCTGTACTGTTAAGATTCTGTACATTCCCCAAATGTTGTAGTGGAAACTCCCATGTCCACTTCCATTCTAACAGGTTTGTCATTTACTTTCACTGTGACAAATATTGGTTGTCTTTCCAACTTTCAGATTAAACAATGAGTAAATGTCTGAATTTGTTGTTTCAGGCTCTCCTACATTGCAGATTTTTTGAGCTTCTTTTGTTTTACAAGCCTGCTTGAATCTTTTCTTGCATTGCCTCATCATATGTCCATTTCTGTGACAATAGTAGCATTCTATTTTTTTAAAACTTCTAACCGCTAAAGGACTGATTGAAGAATAACTTTAATAGCAGTGGAAACCATTTTGCTGCTAAGTTATTTTTCTTTATTCTTCAGCTAGCGGGGCTATTTCCCACTCCTCAGCAGAGCCTTGCTTTTTCACGTCACTTTCAGCTGAGGTTTCCCACCCGATTTGGAGGACAGTGCCATTTTGCACATCTCGTTTTGCTTTTGAATCTCTTACAGCACTTTCTGTGACCAGCGCTATCTCCAGCACCTTCTCGAAATCCAGATTCACTTCAGACACTAATCTTTTCTGGTGTCCTTTTTTCACTCCAAGCTAAATGATCTCTTAGCATGTCATTCAGAGTCATACTGAATTCACAATGGTCTGTTACCTGCTTCAAATTTGCCACATAGCATGCAATTGTCTCACCCAGGACTCTATTTCATGAATTAAACCTGAGCCTCTGCATCATGACTGAAGGCTTGGGTTGAAAGTAACCTTTCACGAGGTCCACCAATTCGTCAACATTTTTAGGATCTGGGGCTCTGGCTCCCATCAAACTTTGAATCAAACCATAGGTTTTGCACCCACAAATACTCAAGAGGATCACTCGCCTCTTCTCTTTCCCCCGTAATCTTGATCACTTGAAAAAAGAACATGAGGTGTTCTATGTATTGAGACCAATCATCTGTGGCTGGTTAAAAAATATCAATTCTCCCAAATAGTGGTATTTTGAGAGGGGATTACCTCTTCAATTCTAACAGAGCTTGCTACTTACAACCACTGGGTGAGCTACAGTGCTGATTTCTTTCTAACTTGATTTCTTCCGTTCAACCCTGTTTTATCCTTATCACCAGTTTGTTGTAGGGTTGTCGAGTTGTACTATTAATGATAGAATTGATCTGCAGACACTTGGGTGGAAACAGTAAGCTTATTTACAATATACACAGCTGCAACTACACATGAGCTTTCAACTCCAACACTAACTCTACACTGACTACTGAGGTAACCCACACTACTCTCCTATTGGTTACTAAAGATCAATTGATCTTGCCTAACAAATATTATTCTTAAAGGTACATTACACAATAATAAAACCTTAATTACTACACTTATAAAACACCTTTGGATTTTCCTGTATTTTATCCGCCTGTGATTTTTCATATCCATCCTTCGGTCTCCTAATTTTTTTAAGTAACCTCCTGCACTTTCTATACTCTAGGGCTTCTGCTGATTTGAGCCCTTGGTATCTACCATAAGCTTCCCTTTTTCTCCTCATCCAATCCTGTACATTCTTTGACATCCAGGGTTCTCTGGACTTGTTGGTCCCAATCTTCACCCTAACGGGAGCATGTTGACTCTGCACTCTCACTGAAAAAGTCTGGACTCTATAGTTAAAGGGCACCCAGCTAGGTATCCATTGTTTGTAACCCAGGACCATCATGTTTGGAGGTTCATACCCCTCCACACCACCTGAGGACAGATGTCTGACACCAGACAGCATGTGCACCCCTCCCCTTGCCCGTTTGAGTGACACCTCACTGCAGGCTCTCCTCCAGGCCTCCTGGGAAAGAAGGGGTGTCCTCTTTCCCAGGGATGGCAGCAGGAGGCCATCCTGCTAAGCCAAGATGGCCCAGAAAGAGGTAGCAGTGCAGGTCATCAGCCATGGGGCTCATAGGAGAACCTGGCTACAGTGCCACAAGAGGATGAATGATCTGCTGCGTGCCATCAGGGTCTACTCAATGTAAAGTCACACTCATAGGGGCATGAAGCATTGTAAATTTGTGACTACAGAAGGTTGTCAGGAAGTTGGCTGGCAAGCATCTCCATCAGATGCATCATGTGGGCTGAATGTGAGAGTTAAGTAATGCTCCGAATGTTCTATGACATTGTTCATAGGTTCCTCACCTGTGCTGGGGTTTAAAATAAAAACAGAAAATGCTGGGGAAAACTCAGCAGGTTAGGCACCATCTGTGCAGAGAAACGGAATTAATGTTTCAGGTTTGTGACCCTTCATCAAAACTAAGCAAAGTTTGAGGTGCAATAGGTTTTGAGCAAAGAGATGGGACAAGGACAAAAACAAAAAATGGTGGTTTACTTTTGAACAGGACAATGAAATCTGAATTACACAGATGGGACGATGCATGCCATTTGTCCGAGTAATTTAACTTTTTGCCAAAACAAGAACTGCTTGTATTCAAAAGCTTTAACTATTCAAATGCCCACAGCAAATTCCTCTCACCCAGTAAGGCAGACACAGATATTGGCAGTTGTGGGGGCCGCAGGAGAATATGTGCCCATGCCCATGTCTCAATGTTCCTCTCCTTCTGCAGGAGAAGAAGGTGCACAATAAGCAAGCACGTACACATACATAGAAGGGTGAATGCCTAATATCAGGATACTAGTCCCGTTTGAGGAAGAGGCCGTGAAGCTGGCAGATGAATTTAACCGGGCCTGTGCCAATGTAGAGATTGGACTTGTCCAACTATCTAGTGAGATTGCCTCCTGTCTACTGCCCCCAGCTGGACATGAAGCAGCAATGCCTTATACATATCTTATGTGAGCCTCACAACTCGCTACACTAATTACCTTTTAAGTTCTTCAGTGTAGCCTCTGGGAGCCCACTCCCACTCCAGGCATTACAGGAGAAAAAGCAAAATACTACAGATGCTGGAAATCTGAAACAAAAAGAAAAGCTGGAAAAACTCAGCAGGCCTGGCAGCATCTGTGGAGAGAGAAACAGAGTTAATATTTCAAGTACATATGACCCTTCTTCAGAGCTCTGACTTGAAACGTTAACTCTGTTTCTCTCTCCACAGGTGCTGCTAGACCTGCTGAGTTTTTCCAGCATTTTCTGTTTTTATAACAGGAAAAAATGCCTATCCCCCAGCTCCACATCTGAGGAGAAGAGTCAGGCCCTCAGAGGATGCACAATCACAGCATTCCGTTGCACCCTCCACCAGCACAGAGACACTCACCCCAGTGGGTAATCTATCTGGAGTAGGCTGGGGGTCACAACCTGGTGATCATATCACTGACACAGGCCCACAACTGACAGAGGAAGTGACAGCCAAAGTCTCTGACAGTCAGAGGACTGCTAGAGACCAGGCCCCTTCTCAGCCCCATGCAGATGTCGAGCCTCTGGATTTGGCCATGAGCGACCTCTTGGAAACACAGAGGAACATGAAGCAAAAGTGTCAGAGACCATGCACCCACTGGAATGAAAGCTGGAGGTGTCCATCAGCACTCTGTCTACTGTCATGGCATGGCATGCAAGAGCTTGGCTGTCTCCATGGAAAGGTTGGCGACCTCTTGGAAATCCTAGCCTAGCAGAAAACTGGCTGGCTGCTGGATATGTGCACAGACCTCTACTGCATCATACTTTCTATGGATGCGGTTCAACAACAGCAAGATGAGAGGGGGACAAGGTTCCTCGATCTCCCTCCAGATGCTGCATCTCCTCAAGGAGTCTGGGGAGGTGCCACTGTGCACCGACAGGGAGGAGCACAAGCCAGCCACCTTGGGGAATTCATCTCAGGACATTCCAAGGGTGCTCTGCTACTCCACTTCCCCACTGCAAGTGATCCCATCACCTCCAGCAGGTCACCTGCACCTGTGCAGGAGACCCATAGCAGGCCAGGACCCTCTAGGCCTCAGACCACCAGAGGATGCCTGCTGAAGTTATCACACTCAACAGGGCGTAGCAGTCAGCAGGCTGCCTCCACCCCAGCTGTGAATGTCAGGGTTGCACTGGACATAGCAATAGGAAAAGAAAGAAAAATTCTGAAAGCACGTATGTGGCATGGGTGTCCAATCACTGTACATATGTTTCATAATCCTAAATATGTGTTTAATTGCACTGCGCTCATGTTTGCTGTTTTTCCATTAATTTGCTAGTCGCTGCAATTGTCGTGTTGATTTAAGGGCATTGCAATTTGCTCCCAATAAGATTCCAGTGTGGTTCTAACAATACACCATTTACTGTCTCACATCATAATTTTCTTTATTCTTTCATGGAATGTGGGCATCACTGGTAAGGCCAGCATTTGTTACCAATCCCTAATTTCCCTTCAACTGAGTGGCTGGCTTGGCCATTTCATAGGGCAGTCAAGAGTCAGCCACATTGCTGTGGATCTGGAGTCACATGTAGGCCAGGTAAGGGGGGCAGATTTCCTCCCCTAAAGGACGTTAGTGAACCAGATGGGTTTCAATGACAATCAATGATAGTTTCATGCTCATCGTTACAGAGATAAGATTTATTAATTGAATTTTAATTCCACCAGCTGCAATGGTGGGATTTGAAGCTGTGTCCTCAGAGTATTAGCAGGATCTCTGGTTACTAGTCCAATGACATTCCTGCCCTTTCCTCAGTGTCATAATTGAGAATTCCAACATGAGTATATTCCAACCTTTTACATTCGTCTATGTGCAGCCTAGGCAAGCATCAGGCAACAGGTATTGCTCACCCAGTTCTGAGCCCTCTGAGAATGCCTTCTGTGCAACATTTGCAGTCAAGTCATTGCCCATCTTGCAGGTGTACTGATGTAAGGAGCATGCAAAGAGGCCTCACAGGGAGTTAGACAGGCTAAGTGAGTGGCCAGCAACATGGCAGATGGAGTATGAGGGTGAAAAGTGTGAGGCTCTCCACTATGGTCTGAGGATAAACGGGAATCTTACCTAGATGGTGGGATAATGGGAAGTGTGGACAGCCAAATGGACCTGGCTGTCCTTGTTCAAATGTAACTGAACTGACATGCAGATGCAGCCAGCAAGTAAGGAGACAACTGTCAAGTTGCCCTTGATTGCAAGGGAGATTGAGTGTAGGATTAAAGAGATTTGGCAGCAGCTTACTGCGGCCTTGGTGAGACCTCACCTGGTGTTTTATGTATCCTGTTCATCTCCTTACCTCAAGAAGGATTGATCTCGCATAAAGGGATTGCAATCAAGGTTCGCCAGACTTATTCCAGGGACTTGGAAAAATTTATTAATTTTGCTTCCAATCTCCACCCCTCCATCATTTTCATGTGGTCCATCTCTGACACTTCCCTTCCCTTCCTTGACCTCTCTGTCTCAATCTCTGGTGATAGACTGTCCACTAATATCCATTACAAGCCTACCGACTCCCACAGCTATCTCGACTACAGTTCCTCACACCCCACTTCCTGTAAGGACTCCATCCCATTCTCTCAGTTCCTTCACCTCCATTGCATCTGCTCGGATGATGCTACCTTCAAAAACAGTTCCTCTGACATGTCCTCCTTCTTCCTTAACCGAGGTTTTCCACCCACAGTTGTTGACAGGACCTTCAACCGTGTCTGGCCCATCTCCTGCGCATCCGCCCTCACGCCTTCTCCTCCCTCCCAGAAACATGATAGAGTCCCCCTTGTCCGAACTTATCACCCCACCAGCCTCCGCATTCAAATGATCATCCTCCGCCGTTTCCGCCAACTCCAGCATGATGCCACCACCAAACACATCTTCCCTTCACCCCCCCCAGCTGCATTCCGTAGGGATCGTTCCCTCCAGGACACCCTGGTCCACTCCTCCATCACCCCCTACTCCTCAACCCCCACCTATGGCACCTCCCAATGCCCACGCAAAAGATGCAACACCTGCCCCTACATTTCCTCTCTCCTCACCATCCAAGGACCCAAACACTCCTTTCAAGTGAAGCAGCATTTCACTTGCATTTCCCCCAACTTAGTCTACTGCATTCGTTGCTTCCAATGCAGTCTCCTCTACATTGGAGAGACCAAACGTAAACTGGGCGACCGCTTTGCAGAACACTTGCGTTCTGTCTGCAAGAATGACCCAAACCTCCCTGTCACTTAACAAAAACAGAATTACCTGGAAAAACTCAGCAGGTCTGGCAGCATGGGCGGAGAAGAAAAAAGTTGATGTTTCGAGTCCTCATGACCCTTCGACAGAACTTGAGTTCGAGTCCAAGAAAGAGTTGAAATATAAGCTGGTTTAAGGTGTTGGGGGTGGGGGGTGGGGGGGGGGGGGTGGTGGAGAGAGAGAGAGAGAGAGAGAGAGAGAGAGAGAAGTGGAGGGGGGGTGTGGTTTTAGGGACAAACAAACAGTGATAGAAGCAGATCATCAAAAGATGTCAACAACAATAGAACAAAAGAACACATAGGTGTTAAAGTTGGTGATATTATCTAAACGAATGTGCTAATTAAGAATGGATGGTAGGGCACTCAAGGTATAGCTCTAGTGGGGGTGGGGAGAGCATAAAAGATTTTAAGATATTTAAAAATAATGGAAATAGGTGGGAAAAGAAAAATCTATACAATTTATTGGAAAAAAAAGGAAGGGGGAAACAGAAAGGGGGTGGGGATGGGGGAGGGAACTCACGACCTAAAGTTGTTGAATTCAATATTCAGTCCAGAAGGCCGTAAAGTGCCTAGTCGGAAGATGAGGTGTTGTTACTCCAGTTTGCGTTGGGCTTCACTGGAACAATGCAGCAAGCCAAGGACAGACATGTGGGCAAGAGAGCAGGATGGAGTGTTAAAATGGCAAGCGACAGGGAGGTTTGGGTCATTCTTGCAGACAGACCGCAGGTGTTCTGCAAAGCGGTCGCCCAGTTTACTTTTGGTCTCTCCAATGTAGAGGAGACCACATTGGGAGCAACGAATGCAGTAGACTAAGTTGGGGGAAATGCAAGTGAAATGCTGCTTCACTTGAAAGGAGTGTTTGAGCCCTTGGATGGTGAGGAGAGAGGAAGTGAAGGAGCAGGTGTTGCATCTTTTGCGTGGGCATGGGGTGGTGCCATAGGAGGGGGTTGAGGAGTAGGGGCTGATGGAGGAGTGGACCAGGGTGTCCCGGAGGGAGCGATCCCTACGGAAGGCCGATAGGGGGGGTGAAGGGAAGATGTGTTTGGTGGTGGCATCATGCTGGAGTTGGCGGAAATGGCGGAGGATGATCCTTTGAATGCGGAGGCTGGTGGGATGATAAGTGAGGACAAGGGGGACCCTATCATGTTTCTGGGAGGGAGGAGAAGGCGTGAGGGCGGATGCGTGGGAGATGGGCCAGACACGGCTGAGGGCCCTGTCCACGACCGTGGGTGGAAAACCTCAGTTAAGGAAGAAGGAGGACATGTCAGAGGAACTGTTTTTGAAGGTGGCATCATTGGAACAGATGCGACGGAGGCGAAGGAACTGAGAGAATGGGATGGAGTCCTTACAGGAAGTGGGGTGTGAGGAGCTGTAGTCGAGGTAGCTGTGGGAGTCGGTGGGTTTGTAATGGATATTGGTGGACGGTCTATCACCAGAGATTGAGACAGAGAGGTCAAGGAAGGGAAGGGAAGTGTCAGAGATGGACCACGTGAAAATGACGGAGGGGTGGAGATTGGAAGCAAAATTAATAAATTTTTCCAAGTCCCGATGAGAGCATGAAGCGGCACCGAAGTAATCATCGATATACCGGAGAAAGAGTTGTGGAAGGGGGCCAGAGTAGGACTGGAACAAGGAATGTTTCACATACCTCATAAAGAGAAAGGCATAGCTGGGGCCCATGCGGGTACCCATAGCCACACCTTTTATTTGGAGGAAGTGAGAGGAGTTGAAGGAGAAATTGTTCAGCGTGAGAACAAGTTCAGCCAGACGGAGGAGAGTAGTGGTGGATGGGGATTGTTCAGGCCTCTGTTCGAGGAAGAAGCTAAGGGCCATCAGACCATCCTGGTGGGGGATGGAGGTGTAGAGGGATTGGACATCCATGGTGAAGAGGAAGCGGTTGGGGCCAGGGAACTGGAAATTGTTGATGTGACGTAAGGTGTCAGAGGAATCACGGATGTAGGTGGGAAGGGACTGGACAAGGGGAGAGAGAAGGGAGTCAAGATAACGAGAAATGAGTTCTGTGGGGCAGGAGCAAGCTGAGACGATCAGTCTACCGGGGCAGTTCTGTTTGTGGATTTTGGGTAGGAGATAGAAGCGGGCCGTCCGAGGTTGGGCGACTATCAGGTTGGAAGCTGTGGGAGGAAGATCCCCAGAGGAGATGAGGTCAGTGACAGTCCTGGAAACAATGGCTTGATGGACCTGTCTCTCTCTGAACTTACTGCACTCCATTCTCTCAGGTCCAACCCTGACATTGTCATCAAACCCGCTGACAAGGGTGGTGCTGTTGTTGTCTGGTGCACTGACCTCTACCTCGCGGAGGCTGAGTGTCAACTCGCAGACACTTCCTCCTACCTCTCCCTGGACCATGACCCCACCACTGAACATCAAGCCATTGTTTCCAGGACTGTCACTGACCTCACCTCCTCTGGGGATCTTCCTCCCACAGCTTCCAACCTGATAGTCGCCCAACCTCGGACGGCCCGCTTCTATCTCCTACCCAAAATCCACAAACAGAACTGCCCCGGTAGACCGATCGTCTCAGCTTGCTCCTGCCCCACAGAACTCATTTCTCGTTATCTTGACTCCCTTCTCTCTCCCCTTGTCCAGTCCCTTCCCACCTACATCCGTGATTCCTCTGACACCTTACGTCACATCAACAATTTCCAGTTCCCTGGCCCCAACCTCTTCCTCTTCACCATGGACGTCCAATCCCTCTACACCTCCATCCCCCACCAGGATGGTCTGAGGGCCCTTAGCTTCTTCCTGGAACAGAGGCCCGAACAATCCCCATCCACCACTACTCTCCTCCGTCTGGCTGAACTTGTTCTCACGCTGAACAATTTCTCCTTCAACACCTCTCACTTCCTCCAAATAAAAGGTGTGGCTATGGGTACCCGCATGGGCCCCAGCTATGCCTGTCTCTCTTTATGGGGTATGTGAAACATTCCTTGTTCCAGTCCTACTCCGGCCCCCTTCCACAACTCTTTCTCCGGTACATCGATGATTACTTCGGTGCCACTTCATGCTCTTGTCGGGACTTGGAAAAATTTATTAATTTTGCTTCCAATCTCCACCCCTCCGTCATTTTCACGTGGTCCATCTCTGACACTTCCCTTCCCTTCCTTGACCTCTCTGTCTCAATCTCTGGTGATAGACTGTCCACCAATATCCATTACAAACCCACCGACTCCCACAGCTATCTCGACTACAGCTCCTCACACCCCGCTTCCTATAAGGACTCCATCCCATTCTCTCAGTTCCTTCGCCTCCGCCGCATCTGTTCCGATGATGCCACCTTCACAAACAGTTCCTCTGACATGTCCTCCTTCTTCCTTAACTGAGGTTTTCCACCCACGGTCGTTGACAGGGCCCTCAATCATGTCGGCCCATCTCCCGCGCATCCGCCCTCACGCCTTCTCCTCCCTCCCAGAAACATGATAGGGTCCCCCTTGTCCTCACTTATCATCCCACCAGCCTCCGCATTCAAAGGATCATCCTCCGCCATTTCCGCCAACTCCAGCATGATGCCACCACCAAACACATCTTCCCTTCACCCCACCTATCGGCATTCCGTAGGGATCACTCCCTCCGGGACACCCTGGTCCACTCCTCCATCACCCCCTACTCCTCAACCCCCTCCTATGGCACCACCCCATGCCCACGCAAAAGATGCAACACCTGCCCCTTCACTTCCTCTCTCCACACCGTCCAAGGGCCCAAACACTCCTTTCAAGTGAAGCAGCATTGCACTTGCATTTCCCCCAACTTAGTCTACTGCATTCGTTGCTCCCAATGTGGTCTCCTCTACATTGGAGAGACCAAAAGTAAACTGGGCGACCGCTTTGCAGAACACCTGCCGTCTGTCTGCAAGAATGACCCAAACTTCCCTGTCGCTTGCCATTTTAACACTCCACCCTGCTCTCTTGCCCACATGTCTGTCCTTGGCTTGCTGCATTGTTCCAGTGAAGCCCAACGCAAACTGGAGGAACAACACCTCATCTTCTGACTAGGCACTTTACAGCCTTCCGGACTGAATATTGAATTCAACAACTTTAGGTCGTGAGCTCCCTCCCCCATCCCCACCCCCTTTCTGTTTCCCCCTTCCTTTTTTTTCCAATAAATTATATAGATTTTTCTTTTCCCACCTATTTCCATTATTTTTGAATATCTTAAAATCTTTTATGCTCTCCCCACCCCCACTAGAGCTATACCTTGAGTGCCCTACCATCCATTCTTAATTAGCACATTCGTTTAGATAATATCACCAACTTTAACACCTATGTGTTCTTTTGTTCTATTGTTGTTGACATCTTTTGATGATCTGCTTCTATCACTGCTTGTTTGTCCCTACAATCGCACCCCCCCTCCACTTCTCTCTCTCTCCCCGCACCCCCCCCCCCACCCCCCCCCCCCCCACACACCTTAAACCAGCTTATATTTCAACTCTTTCTTGGACTCGAACTCAAGTTCTGTCGAAGGGTCATGAGGACTCGAAACGTCAACTCTTTTCTTCTCCGCCGATGCTGCCAGACCTGCTGAGTTTTTCCAGGTAATTCTGTTTTTGTTTTGGATTTCCAGCATCCGCAGTTTTTTTGTTTTTATCTCCCTGTCACTTGTCATTTTAACACTCCACCCTGCTCTCTTGCCCACATGTCTGTCCTTGGCTTGCTGCATTGTTCCAGTGAAGCCCAACGCAAACTGGAGGAACAGCACCTCATCTTCTGACTAGGTACTTTACAGCCTTCTAGACTGAATATTGAATTCAACAACTTTAGATCTTGAACTCCCTCCTCCATCCCCACCCCCTTTCTGTTTCTTCCCCCTTCCTTTTGTTTTTTCCAGTAATTTATATAGATTTTGCTTTTCCCACCTATTTCCATTATTTTTAAATCTTTTATGCCCCCCACCCCCACTAGAGCTGTACCTTGAGTGCCCTACCATTCATTATTAATCAAAACATTTGTTTAGATAATATCACCAACTTCAACACCTCTGTGTTCTTTTGTTCTTTTGTCTGTGACATCTTTTGATTATCTGCTCCTATCACTGCTTACTTGTCCCTACAACCACACCACACACCCCCTCCACTTCTCTCCCCCCACCCAACCTACCCCACCCCGCCAACCTTAAATCAGCTTATATTTCACCTCTCTCCTTGGATTCATCCAGTTCTATTGAAGGGTCATGAGGACTCGAAACGTCAACTCTTTTCATCTCTGCCAATGCTGCCAGACCTGCTGAGTTTTTCCAGGTAATTCTGTTTTTGTTTTGGATTTCCAACATCCGCAGTTTTTTGCTTTTATTCCAGGGACTGCAGGGTTATCCTTTGGTCAGATTACTGCAGCTCGCATCTTTGCCTGGATCTCAGTGTTAAGAGACTCATGAGTCAGCAAGCAAACGTACTGCCGGGAGGCCTTCACCGTTGAGAGGAGAACACAACTGAATATGGTTCTCACCCAGTTGCCTCATGGCTATTAGGGTGTCCCTTTAGTGGCCAATTGTGCATGCCTTGAACCCTACACACCCCGAAAAGACCCTCCTCCCACTTGGAGGAAGCGTTCTTTCAAAGCAACTGTGTTTTTGAGGAGACTGTTAAAAAATGGTGCGCAGAACTTTCCAGACATGCTCAACCACCTTCTACCCTCCCCTGTCATCCACCGACTCCCCCATCAGCCTTGAACCCACTCAATATAGCCATACCTCTCCCCTCTGTCACCATTGAACCTCCCCCCCACCCCCATCACCCTTGCACCTATAATTATAAACCTTCTCTCCCCTCAGTCTACACCCATTATCATCCCCACACGCACCCTAATCCTGACCTCCTACCGTATCCGAGCTATCTGTTTTGTCCATTTCCTCGACTGTCCACACCCCCCCACCCCACCCCCACGAAACCATCAGCTGCCCAACTATTACCTTGGACCTGTTGCACTACCACATCCCACTATCCCCTCTCACTGATTGTTCCACCCACTGTCCAGGACCCTCAGTTTAACCCCCAGAACCACATCATAGACAGCACCAGCCCTATCCTTCAGAACCATCTCTCTACTGCCATCCCTGCCCATAAACCCCTTCCCCACCCAACTACATAGGACTCCCAGACCCAAAAAGCAAGGCCTTTCCCTCCATCCCATGGCTCTGCACTCTCGCATTCCATCACAGCCTCCCTCCCTGCCTCAGACAGCCTTGCTTCCTTCTCCAGACAACATCACACCTGCCCTACTGACTCTTGCACCAGTGTCCTGGCCTAGTTCCACCCTTCCCCACTGACTCTGCTCCCCTTGCCCAGTGGACTCCATCTTCCCTCCCTTGGTCACCCTCCATGCACCTTGGACAACTGATACTGAGAGAAGAGTCTAGAAAGAACACTTTGGAAGCAGCCTTCATGGAGGTAACAGTACCATGCATGACAGTGATCTGTGATCTATAAATAGTTAAAAGTTAACAATAAAGGGCTCATGTTTAAATGCACAAGTCTCAAGATCTCTTTGTCGAGAATAGCTAAACAACCCATATCACAACGCCTCTTACACATGGTCAAGTTTCTAAAGGCATATTTTTCTCGCTCATTACTAACATGATTGCAACCATGAACATAACACCAACATGCTGAGATTTTAATGAGTGTGCACGACATGCTTATGAGTGCAAAAATAAAAAAACTTCCTGACCATTAGCGTCAGGAAGGTCGACCCGTCTGAAAAATTCTTCAACAATACATAAGTTTAAACTGCCATCAGGAATCTGCATTTTGGCCTCCTGCTCATTTAAACACCCCCTCCCACCTTTCTTCCTGCTCCAGGCAGGCCTGGAAGATTCCACCTGGTGGAATAAGACTCTTTATACAAAGAAGAGGACACCTCCATTCAGACCTTATCCCAATATCTCTACTGTATTAGGTTACTGCATTCCCTTAAGGGGAGAATGCTCATGTAACCCAATTGGAATTGGGCCGAGCTGTGTGGAAGGAGCAGAACATACACTGGGATTTTCCACAGGGGTTCTCCTAATCATCTGCCATAGCTTTGGTGAATGATTAGCTGACACCTCATTTACCCATTTCACCAACGTTTCCATCCATCCTCTGGCAAAGTTACAGGGTGGTATTTTCTGGCACCTCCTGCCAGCAGAATCTTCCGGTCCCGCCGAAGTCAATGGACCTTTGAATGTCTTGCCATGTTTTCCAGCCCCAGTCCCACCTCCACCACGATGGGGCTGCAGAAACTCCAGGGATATTCCCAGTGATATATAGAGTATGCTCAGTAAACCCTGGAAGTCTTCTTCCTGATATTTTTTTTGAAACTGCTGCAATAAGTTTTTGACATTGATAACTGATAGTTTTCCCATCATTTACATCCAGTGTCAGAATCAAGCATTCCTAAAAGAGGTGAATCATGAGACAGATGAAGAATGCAACTCCCATTTCAGCAGAGAAAACTCTTTAACCCCAAATTCAGCACGTGATGCTTTAGTCCATCAGTTCAACCCACATCAGCCTTATCTGTGTCTTCTTTGAATAAAACTGCCACTTAGTCCAAATTATTGCTTAATTGTAGGCAGTCTGTGTTCTGGGAGACAGCTGACCTCCTGGGTCTGGGGTAGGGAGTATAGGCAATCTGAAAGGCAAAAGATGTGGCTTTGAAAATGTCAGGTATGAACCGGGTTTTATTGTGGGTCCAAAAGAAGTACTAATTCTCATCTTTAGCCTATGAACATCAAAACTGAAAATGTCTTTGTTTTTTTTGAGGGGCCTCCAAAGGTCCCTTTGACAACTAAATCTGCTATGACCAGTCACAGCAGCATGATTTCAAACTTTTGTACCTAAATGATACCTTTAGGGTTTACCTACTGACCTGAATTTGAATACTTAAGGTGCATAATGCCTATTTCAGGCGATGTCCTGAACACCTAAAAGTCCTAGCCCAGTACAGCCTCAGACAGCCTTCCGGTCTAGATCAGATATGCCAGGTTGTGACATGAAATTTAGAAGCTAAACACTAATTTTATGGGTGCAAAACAGGTGACAATCAGTTGACCGTTTCACTACATTTCTTCCAATGTCAACTGAACTTCCTCATATGTTGCAGGTTTAGTATCTCATTTAACTCAGTTCCTTTTATCTTGTCAACAGCATTTACTATTTGAATAAGTACCAACAGGAGCAGAAAGTACTTAAAATGGTAAACAAAGCTTGAAGCAGTGGTAAGATTTGTAATAAAAACAGGAAATGATGGAAATACTGGGCAGATCAGGCACATCTGTGGAGAGACAAACTGAGTTAACATTTCAGGTCAATGACAGAATTAGGAGTGCTTCAAGGTGTAACAGTTTTTAAGGAAGGCAGGGAGAGAGGGGAAGGGAGGAAAGAACAAAATGGAAGTTTTACAACAGAGTGGAAGGCAGAAGCGATTCAACAACAAAGAGGAGATTACTAAAAGAAATGGTAATGGGACAAGTAAAGAAATAAAAAATAGCCAAGATTTAATGTGGGTGGCAGGGGTCTCACCCACTTGGTGGGGAACTGGTGAGAGCCCCATGCTGTTTTCCTGTGGAAGGCCTGGTGCTATTTAGTTCCAGTCAGACGCTTATCTGGGCAGCATCAGTTCTTCCATCTGATTAAGCCCCTAGTAGGGTGGAAGTCCTAACTGCCAGCTAATCACAGCATTTCTCATTGGGAGTAGTGGCACTGCTGGAAGCACATTGGGGCATGCCATAAGGATCGTCGATGGATTCCCAGAGGTGAGTGTGGGTAGGATGGGAGTAATGGGGAGGGGGGCTGGCTCCCTGTGGGGTGGGCTCCTCCTTCCTGATGCTGGGACCCTTGGCCTGGCACAGAGTGCCCATGAAAGAGGGGACACCCTCCCCATCCCCAACAGACCACTGGCAAACCCAGCAGGGATGGCAAGACCCTGCCTATGGCAACGGGATAAGTCCATTAAGCAGCCCCTTAGGAGGCGACACAGAGGCCTCAATTAGCCTACGGATGGGAAGGCTGCCTGCAAGCCTTCCCAGCATGGAATAGATCAGTGGGAGGTGGGGGGGTAGTGGGGTGTTCACCCCACACCCTCCCAACCAGTCATAAGACCACACCACGTCTCAGGGCATTAAATTTTACCTGATGTGTCTAAGGATTTGTAATTGTTTAATAGGGATACAGATGGTGCAGGATAATAATCACTTATTAACGTAGCAACTGCAATAAATTTATTCTGTTTTACTTCTTGTCTGGCTTAGAAAAGCAAATAGGCACAACAGGTTTGGCATATATTGAAAATACACAGATGGGGCATTGGTTGGCATCTGTATCTCCCAACGTTGGCAGAAGATTTTGTCTGAGCACTATGTAAACTCCATTCATAAGGAGCAGGAAACCTTTTCTCATTGTAAGTTCTTGAACTCTAGCTGAGTAAGCTGGCCAGGTGCTGCTGAAACATTTCCCTATAGGATGTGAAGGGAAATCTTGAAATGCTGATCAGGAGGGTGTTGAAGGAAGAAAAGCTGATCAGCATTTGAGGCTGAATTGAGTTGATGAACTAAATATGGAAACGTAGAAATTAAATAACTGAACCAAACATCCTAAAACAATTTATTGGTTTCGAATGTTGAAATTTGAAGAGATGAAACACTCTGTTTGAAAATCTTTCTTTTTTCATAAAGATCATGTAAGAATTTGTCCTCTAGTTTTTTTTGTTATAAGAAGTAAGGCTTAGAAATACTCTTGGTAATATTATAGGATTTTTGTACCCACTAATTTAGTGAAGGTAATAACTGAGTTAACTGTGGGTTAAAACAATGTATAAAGAAAAGTCACATAACCATGCTATGCATTCATTCTACACACTAATATTAATTTCTAAGGATTTAGCGCATGTTTCTACCAGTACAGAGATCCGGAAGAGAGTGGGATCTAATTCTTTTTTTAAGTGATAGGAATTTTGAGGTTCTACAATTAAAAACCTCTTAAAATGTCCAAAGTGATGCATTTCAAGGCACTTTACAACCTTTAGATTTCTACGTTATCATTATTTGTCTTTAAGTTACAGTTCTACATCTGATGCTTTTGATCTTTGCGTTCAAATCTTTTAACATTAAGACCTGTATTCTGTCTTTATTTAATTATAACAGCCATAGCATAAAGCAATGAAATTATTCATCAAACAATGCAACATTAGCAACAATGTTACATATTTCCTCAAATCCAATTCAACAACAAACTCAATATTATCTCATGTTTCACTGAGCTATACCTAAAATGGTTGTCTTCCAGAAGCCAAGTTTAAAACAATTATTTGACAGGAGCTGCGAAATACATGCACCGTTCCTCAATGCAAGGAGTGGAATAAGGACATTTATGGGAAATTATCTTTGATTTTGTTCTATATACACTTAGGAATGCAGTAGATTGTTATTCCTGGAATGAGTGGGTTGTCTTATGAGGAAAGGTTAGACAGACTCGGCTCGTTTCTGTTAAACCGGGGTTTAAAAGTGAGGTGACGATTGAAATATATAAGATCCTGAACAGTATTGACAAGGTAGGCACAGAAATGATGTTCCCTCTTGTGGGGAGTCCAGAACTAGGGGCACTGATTTAAAATTAGGGGTTGCCCTTTTAGGACAGAGATGAGGAGAATTTTTTTCTCAGAGGGCTATATCACTTTGGAACTCTCTGTCTCAGAAGGCAGTGGAGGCAGGGTCACTGAATATTCTTAAAATGGGAGCAGATAGATTCTTGTTAGGCAAAGGTTATTGGGGGTAGATGGGAATAGGAACTTGAAACACAAACAGATCAGCCATGATCTTATTGAATGGCAGAGCAGGCTCGAGGGCTAAATGGCCTACGTCTGCTCCTGCTCGTATATTCCTATGTTCTTAAAACAGAAGTCTGTGCTGTGTGTGAGCATTCCCTGCATCCCATGAAAAAATGTGTTTTGCCTCTATCTTCTACCACGATCAGAGTCACATCCACTTGAGATGTTCAAATTGTATTTTGGATGATATCAATGCCTCCCATCTCTGTCTCCCACGCTTTGTTATCAGTTGTGGAGTTTGTAAGTTCCAAGAGGATGCCCACTTTTGTACTAAATAGATGTGAGAGCTTCTCGTTTATGTTCCTAATTTTCAATGTCCTGCTGCGTTTGTACTTTCTACACAACCCAATTCAATTTACATTCATTAATCCGGTATTCAGTCCCCAGCAGAGAAAAATACAGCTTGAAACAAAGAAACCATTTTACTCTTATCACGCATTAGGATAAAAGTATAATTAATTTTGCTAGCAACCACTTTCCTATTTTTATGCATTATGATAACAGTTATCACACTGATTATCACAAACAAAGCAATGACTGATCAGCTAAAATCATTACAGCATAGCATCCATTATCAGTATTCAGTTGCTGCAACACCCTTCCATCTGATTTAAAAGTCTCACATTCTTCGGCAGTGTGACACTACTTATGTCAGCTGTGGCTTAGTGGATAATTCCCTTGCCTCTGAGTCAAAAGTATGTGTCACAACTACGGCCCACTCCAGAAACACAAGCACAAAATCTTGGCAGACATTTCAATGCAGTACTGAGAGAGTGCTGCACAATCACACTAAACCCAGTCCACAACTGCCCTCTTAGGTGAGCATAAATGATCCCTTGGCACTATTTTGTACAGGAATGAGGAAGTTTTTCCCACTGTCCTTGTGAATGTTGATCTATCAACCAATATCACTAAAACAGATTATCTGATCATTACCACATTGCTGTTGGGGGAGTTGGTTTTTGTTGCCATTTTTTTACATTAAAACAGTGACTATACGTCAAAAAATATTTTATTTAATTGGCTGTAAAACAACTTGAGAGATCCTGTGGCCATGAAAGGTGTTAGATGAATGCAAGTATTTGAAAGCATCATTGTAAACATTGTAATTAAGGAAGCATAGGTAGCATTCCTGTTGCACTTTCTGATTCACGGAATGCTAGAATACATTATTAAGGAGGTCGGAGCAGGATGCTTAGAAAATCATAATTTGATCAAGCAATGTCACCATGAGTATATGAAATAGAAATCTTATTTAACTAAGTTTGTCAGAGTATTTGAAGGGGTGACAAGCAAGTGGATAAAGGGGAACCTGTAGATGTGGTGTACTTGGATTTTCAGAAAGCATTTGATAAGGTGCCACATCAAAGGTACTGCACAAATAAGATTGCATGGTCTAGGGGGTAACATATTGGTATGGATAAAGGATTGGTTGGCTAACAGGAACCAGAGAGTAGGGACAAATGGGTCTTTCTCAGGTTGGAAAACAGTAACAAGTGGAATGCCTCAGGGATCAGTGTTGGGGCCTGAATTAGCCGATGACACCAAGGTAGGAAAATAAGTTGTCAAGAGGAGGTAGTGTCTGCAAAGGAAGGGAGACAGGTTAGTTGAGTGGGCAAACATGTGGCAGATGGAGTTTAATGTGGGAAAATGTAAACTGGTCCACTTTTGGTAGGAAGAATAGAAAAGCAATATACTATTTAAATGGAGAGAAATTGCAGAACCTGGTGGTACAGAGAGATTTGAGTGTCCTGGCACATGAATCACAAAAAATTAGTTTGCAGATATAGCAAGTGATTAGGAAGACAAATCGAATATTGGAAACAGAATTGCAAACGGAATGGGAAATAAAAGTAGACAAGTTTTACTGCAGCTGTGCAGGTTCTTAGTGAGACCACATCTGGAATAATGTGTACAGTTTTGATCTCCTTATTGGAAAAATATATAAATGTTAGAAGCAGTTGAGAGAAGGTTCATTTGACTCAATCCTGGGATGGAGGGCTTATCTAATGAAAAAAGGTTGGACAGGTTGGGCCTATGCCCATTGGAGTTTAGTAGAATGAGAGGTGATTTTTAAAAAAAAATTAATTTAAGGGATGTGGGCATCACTGGCTAGGCCAGCATTTAGTTCCCATTCCTAATTGCCCTTGAGAAGGTAGTGGTGAACTGCTGCAGTCGATGGTGGTGTAGGTACACCCATAGTGTTGTTAGAGAGGGAGTTCCCTGATTTTGATCCAGTGACATTGAAGGAATGATGATATATTTCTAAGTCAGGGTGGTGTATTGTTTGGAGGGGATCTTCCAGGTGTTGGAGTTCCCATGAACCTGCTGCCCTTGTTCTTCTAGATGGTAGTGGTCGTGGGTTTGGAAAGTGCTGCCTAAGGAGCCTTGGTGAGTTTCTACAGTGCATCTTGGTAGATGGTACACACTACTCCCACTGTTCATTGGCGATGGAAGGATTGAATGTTTGTGGATGTGGTGCCAATCAAGCTGCCACATGTTTGCCCTGCTTTGTCCTGGATGGTATCAAGCTTCTTGAGTGTTGTGGAAGCTGCACTCATCCAAGCAAGTGGACAGTATTCCATCACATGCCTGACTTGTGCCTTGTAGATGGTGGACAGGCCTTGGGGAGTCAGGAGTTTAGCTACTCACTGCAGGATTCCCAGCCTCTGACCTGCTCTTGTAGCCACAGTATTTATGTGGCTAGCACAGTTCAGTTTCTTGTCCATGCTAATCCCAGGATGTTGAAACATATAGGTGGGATTTTGCAGCCTCACCTGCTGAAAGGATCATCCATTTCTGCAACAGGTCCATGGACCTTGGCTGGCCCGTTGAATCCCCTGAGATGGGTCCTGCCACAGCAGAAAATCTAGGCCATAGGCTGGGGCTATGAGCGCTGAGGTGTTGTAACTAGGGAGTATCCCAAAGATGCACTGGGGAGTCCCTCCCCACCCCCACCCCCGCCCCAAAAGTCCTCACACATGGATTGCATGGCAATTGTTCAGCTAGTGCTGTAAAAAAATGGGCGTGGCTTCCTTAACTCCGACCTGGCTGCCCTCAGCACAAGGCCTCGGGAAACCGTTGCACCACCCTGTTCTTGATTTCATATCCAGGTGAGTGGGTAGCAGCAAAATGGCAATCTGACTCTCATTGGCACTCCACAGAAGTTACGGGCTATTAGATCCTGAGAGGATTTGATAGAGTAGAAACCTGGAGGATGTTTCTACTTGAGGAAGAGACTAGAACCAGGGGACACAGTTTAAGAATAAGAGGCCTGATGTTTAAGACAGAGATGAGGAGAATTTTTTCTCAGTATATAGAATTCTCTTCCCCAGAAAACAGTGGAAGCTGGGGCACTGAGTTTATTCAAGGCTGAGTTACACAGATTTTTGATAGACAAGGGAGGCAAGGGTTATGGGGGCAGACGACAAAGTGGAGCTGAAACCACAACCAGATCAGCCATGATCTTATTGAATAGTGGAGCAGGCTCAAAGGGCTAAATGGCCTACTCCTGCTCCTGAGCCCTACGTTCCTATGACACAAAGTACATAGTTTGAAGGAATCAAATAAAATACCTTTTCTATTCTTAATTTGAATGAATCTTATAATTTTCTACAGCATTCTAGTTTTGTCTTTGTGATGCGCTGAGTTGTTTCCAGCAATTGGTGTCAGATTCCATGTCTATACTGATGCATCCAGTTGTACCTCTCCTCCACCTCCCTCAAAACATCTACTGCCTCTGTATTGTAATCCTGCTTACCTGGCACTCAGTCCTGGAATAGCCATTACTTACTCCAGTTAAACATTAGGAACACTGATGCTAATAACACTAAACAGAACTAACCTTCCCTAATCATTTCTGTGGGAATAATGGTCAAAAGATCTCAAAACATATCACCAGAGCCATCATCATTGGCCCCAACCACAAACACTACATCATTGCCAATGATTCTCTCTGGTCACTATCTTTGATTCGAACTGACTGTTCACAATCTCAGCATCCTATTTAATGAGCTGAATTTCTGACTTCATATCTTCTCCCATAACATCTGCCTACTTTGACCTCCATGATATCTCTGCCTAGCCTTGGATTAACTTCAAAACTGTCATCCATTGGCACATTTAGGCTTGTCTACTCCAATGCCCTCCTACCTGGCCTCCTATGATCTGCTCTTCATAAACTTTAGCTCATCATAAAATATGCTGCCTCTATTTTAGCTAGCACCAAGGAACACTCACCCATCAACCCCATGCTTACTGATCTACATTGATTCCCCTTACCCCACTACCTCCAATTTAAAATTCTCATCCTCATGTTGAAATGACTAATGTCCTTATCACTTCCGGCCTCAGTAAACTCCTCCATTTCTACAATCCTCTGAAAACACTGAAATCCTATGATATTGGCCTTTTGTGTGCTGCCCACTTCCTTGGCTCCAGCATTGACAGCCAACTAGGACTTATTCTTTGGAATTCCATTTCTAAACCATTTTGTCTTTCCACCTCTTTCTCCTCATCCCAGAGACTTAGTGAAACCTTTTTTGTTCGGTTGTCAGTTTTTGTCTGAATATGTTTTGTCAAATGATTGGGATGTTTATCTACATGAAAGGCTCTGCATAAATGCAGGTTGTTGGTGAATGACCAATTGGTCTGTTTTTGGTGGTATTAGTGGCTGAAGAAAGGATGGTTGGGGGAGAGCTAAATTGGATAAACCCCGAAATTGAGCACGGGGATCATGATGCACAACTGCCTTTGGAAAATGAACTTTCTGCTATTTCTCAGGATGGCAACATTCAGGCTCTCACCACTGCTGCTCTGCCAGCACCCCAGATGTTGCCTACCAGCCAGCCAAGGCTGCTGCCACTCGTGTCAAGGTGGTGCAGTTCAAAGCTGGGCTTTCAAGACTCATGAAGGCATCCGGCAAGTCCACCTGCTGTCTCCCCAGTGAAAGTCAGCAGCCTTCCACCAGCCATGCTGCAGCCATTGGGCTGGCACTGCAGAGGAGCACCAGGGCAGGCAGAGGTATGCACAAGGTATAGGCACTCAGTATGTGCACAAGGTTTTTGTATGGGGTATTGGTTGTGTTGTTGGATAAATATGGGATGGAATTGTTGGTTTATGGTGCCTTTTATTTCAGGATTGTGTCTAAGAGGACACGATGGCCCTTAACAGAGAGAGGTAAGGGGAGAAAGCATTGAACAATGGGGATCTGGAGTTTTGTTCAGTGGTACTGGCATCTGATTATGTGCTCCCAGACAGCCCAGCTGGAACTTGGGTGTGCCAGCTGTATCCTTCTTTCTTCACCCTTCTCCTCTTCCCCTTCCTTGTGGGGGTGTGGTCACCAGGAGTATGGGAACCAGGACAGATTATTAGAGGAATACCAAGGTGCCCAAAATACTGGGAGGGACAGATAGCACTATATAGAGAACAGCAAGTTAACAGGTGGAGTCGGAGTGATGGAGAAAGGGACAAAATCTAAATCGGGGTTACTATGTGTGTATGTGAATGCACGGAGTATAGTAAATAAGATTGGGGAGTTACAGGCGCAGATTGCTATGTGGAAGTATGATGTTACGGTGATAACAAGGACCTAGCTCAAGGGAGGGCAGAACTGGGTGTTAAATATTCCTGGGTACAAGGTGTTCAGAAAAGATAGGAAAGGAATGAAAGGAGGAAGGGTGGTAGCACTGGTTAAGGACAGCATTGCAGTGCTGGAGAAAGAGGATGTCCCAGAGGGTTGAAAGACACAATCAATTTAGCTAGAGCTAAGGAACAAAAAGGGTGCAATTGCATTGCTTGGTATAGTCTCTAGACCACCAACTCTTGAGAAGGATGTGGAAGAACAAATCTGCAGGGAAATTGCAGAGAGATGCAAGCTTTATAGAGTGGTTATAATGAGTGATTTTAATTACCCCAATGTAGACTAGGACAGTGGTAGTGTAAAGGGTGGAAAGGGGAAAAGATTCCTAGATTGTGTTTAGGAAAATTTTCTACAGCAGTATGTGTCCAATCCAACAAGAAAAGACTCATTATTGAACCTGGGTCTTGGAAATGAGGTGGGCCAAGTAGATCAAGTGTCAGTGGGGGAACATATAGGAGACAGTGATCATTGTATTGTACGTTTTAGGATGATGATAGAAAAGGACAATAGGCAATCCAGAGCAAAAATAATTAACTGGACCAGAGCCGACTTCGATGGGGCAAGAATGGAGCTGGGCCGGATAGACTGGGACAAAAGATTGGCAGGAAAAACAAGCTGAACAATGGGCTACCTTCAAAAAAGGATTGGTTCGGGCATAGTCAAGGTATATTCCATTGAAAGGGAAAGGTAGGATAAACAAATCCAGAGCTCCCTGGTCACATAAAAAGGGACTTATTAAAAATATTCAATAATTTTTGTTTAGTAACAGTTGGAAATCTCACGCCACCCGTGGATGAGGTTTTGTAAAAACACAAGGGCCATCCAGCCTATTCACCCGGCCGCCAACCAAATGGTTGAGTGGGCCGCGAAAAATACAAGTTAATTACTTCAAGTGTCTTAACAGCCTTCTTAACTGTCAGCAGGCGCGCTGCCACCTCTCACCTATGCCCACCAACCAAAAGATCACAAGAGTGCACGATGATGTCAGGACACTTGCCCAACATCATAACGCACTATTTCACTCCTCGTGGGCATGCACCCACCTGCTGGACAAAAAATTCTGCCCTAGAGAATTGCAAACATTATGCCCTTGTTCAAGAAAGGTTGTAAAGATAAGCTCAGCAATTACAGACCAGTCAGTTTAACTTCAGTGGTGGGCAAGATTCTAGAAACAATTATTCAGGCTAGAATTAGTCATCGCATGGAAAAATATGAGTTGATAAGGAAGAACCGGCATGGATTTCTAAAGGCGAAATCGTGTTTAATTAACTTGCTGGAGTTTTTTGAAGAGGCAACAGAAAATGTCAATGAGGGTAATGCTGTTGATGTGGTGTACATGGACTTTCAAAAGGTATTTGATACAGTGCCACACAACAGACTTGTGAGAAAAGTTATAGCTCATGGAATACAAGGAACAGTAGCAACATGGATACAAAATTGGCTGAAAAATAGGAAGCAAAGTAATGGCCAATGGATATTTTCCGTGCTGAAGGAAGGCTTGTAGTGGAGTTCTCCAGGGGTCAGTGTTGGGAACTCTTGCTTTTCCTGTTCCGTCTTAATGGCCTAGATCTTGATGTGCCGGGGACAATTTCAAAGTTTGCAGATGATACGAAGCTTGGGAGTGTTGTAAACTGCGAGGAGGACAGTGTAGAACTTCAAAAGAACAAAGATAAGTTGGTGGAATGGGCAGATAGGTAGCTGATAAAGTTCATTGAGGAGAAATTGTGAAGTGATGCATTTTGCTAGCAAGAACATGGACAGACAATATAAAATAAGGGGTGAAATTTTGAAGGGGGTACAGGAGAAGAAAGACTTGGGTGTATAGATCATTGAAGGTGGCAGGACAGGTGGAGAGAGCAGTTAATAAAGCATATAGTATCCCGGGCTTTATTAATAGGGGTATAGAGTACAAGAGCAAGGAGGTTATGCTGAATTTATATAAGGCACTTGTTAGACCTCAGCTGGAGCATTGTGTACAGTTCTGGGTGCCACATTACAGGAAGAAAGTGAACACATTGGAGAGAGTGCAGAAGAGGTTTACAAGAATGGTCCCAGGGATGATAAACTTCAGCTATGAGGATAGATTGGAGAGGTTGGGACTGTTCTCCTTGGAGAGAAGAAGGCTGAGAGGAGATTGGATAGAGATGTTCAAAATCGTGAGGAGACTGGACAGAGTAAATAGGGAGAAGCTGTTCCCACTCATAAAAGGATCAAAAATGAGGGCACAGATTTAAAGTGATTTGCAAAAGAAGCAAGTGTGACATGAGAAACTATTTTTACATAACGAGTGGTTCGGGTCTGGACTGCACTGCCTGGAAGTGCGGTGGAGGCAGGTTCATTTGAGGCATTCAAGAGGGCATTAGATGATTATTTGAATAGAAACAATGTGCAAGGGTAGGGGGAAATGGCAGGGCAATGGCACCTGGTCATAATGCTCATTTGGAGATCTGGTACAGACATGATGGGGCGAATTGTCTCCTTCTGTGCCATTAAAATTCTGTGATTGCTGAATCCATACTGTACCATCATGATGGCCAGATTGTGGAGCATGCAACAAACCATTACAAATTGGTGCACCCATTCCAACGAGTACTGGAGAGCTCCTTCCAAATGTTCCAGGCAGCAGAATCTTTCCTTCTGCATCCTGATGGTCTCTTCGATGACAGTCCTCATGGCATCATGGTTCTCAGTGTATAAGTGCTGGCTATGTGTGGTGGGGGTGCAGAGGGCAGTTAAGTGTGAAGCAGGTAGCCCTTGTTTCCAAGCAGCCATTGTCAGGTTGGCATGGCAGCTGCCAATTTTCACCTCAACCAGCATTTGTAGCACCAAAATTTGCCAGGCTTTACAACTGAAATCTTTAACATCCATTGATGCAGGAAAACAGAACCCCATTGTCATGTTTTGTGGTTTTTTAACCATTTTTACACTGCAGGGATTTGGTAAAAAGAGTTTCTTTTAATGTTCTAATGGTGTAAAGTACACTATATTACATCCAAGACAAAGCAGCCAGCTTGATTGGCACCCCATGTACCACTTTAAACATTCACCATTGCATGGTGGCAGCAGTGCATACTATCTACAAGATGCACTGCACCAAATCACCAAGGCTCCTTCTACATTACTTCCAAACCCATAACCTCTACCCACTACAAGGGCAGTAGATGCATGGAAACACCACCACCTGCAAGTTCACCTCCAAGCCGCACACCACTTGGAACTATATCATCATTCTTCCACTGTTGCTGGTTAAAACCTTGGACTCCCTTCCTAACAGCGCTGTGGGTGTATCTAGACAACATGGCCTGCAGCAGTTCAAGGCGGCAGCTCACTATCACCTTTGCAAGGGCAATTAGGGATGGACAATAAATACTGGCCTAGCCAGTGATGCCGACACCCTGCGAAAGAATAAAAAACAATATTCATGCAAATTTAAAAATTACCTTGAGATAATTGATAATTAAGATGCTAATGTTTCCCTATGGATTGTCGATAATGAGTAGTCTATTAGCTCGTCTTGGGAATGAATGACTGGCTCACGTCCTCTGGGGCACTCTTCATGGGATCTGCTTATGGCTACACTTCCTGACAATGAACATAAAGAGATCAAACAGCAAAAAAATTGAGCAGGCAGCAAGGATAGAGAAATAATTGGAACACCGGAGAACAGAATCAGAACTGATGTTATTTAAATCAAGCAAGAACTCCTGCTGATATGTGGAAATACTGTATGTTTATTACTTTTCATTATTACGAAAAACATATTGATACAGATAAGAATAAGTGAATCTGCTTGTAACTAGTGTGCATTTATTCTGCTGTGAAATAACGCAATCTAATGATTCTTATCAAACCATAGATATCTTCAACTATATTAAAGAAGCAGCTGTGTGAAAGACACAAATATCCAAGACAGATCACAAAGGGTTACTATTGATAAACCCCTGGGGATTTACATCAGTACTACAGCAGAGTTTCAGCCCAGATTGTGCACTTAAATCCTAAGGCTGAATTTTCTGCTGCCCTGGGGCAGGTTGGCATGTGGGTGGGGGCATGAAATCAGGTGCAATGCCATAAGCACTGCTCCCAACACCTACCTGACCACCCCCACCGACCTGTGGGCCAATTGAGGGCCTTTAGAGGCCAATTAATAACCACTAAGATCCTCTTCTTGCCCCAGCTGCAATTTTTTCAATGGTGGCTAGAGGCTGGCACCAAGTCAGAAGCCCAATACCTTTCACTGCATAGGTAGATGGTGGGTAACTGGAGGCATCTCTTTAATGGTCCCAGAGGGACAATTGGAGCCCTGCACCCTCGCACCCAAAGTCTAACCACCCCCTTATGTTTCCCAGCCCCTCCTTGGCCTATCCACCCCAGCCCCCACCCACTCACCCCTCTCACCCTACTCACTGATGGCCTGCCAGCCTGGCCCCAGCAATACCTTCCCCCTAACCCCATCAACTTGCCTCAGTGTCCAGCTCCAGCAATGATTGCCCTGGGGAGATCCCAGCTGTGGCCAGTGTTCCCAATGATGCTCCTGGGACTGTAGACGAGGTGGGATTTCCTCCCCAGAATGACCCACCAGCCATTAATTTGCCAGGGGTGAGCAGTTAAACAGTTCAGTGTTATGTTTTACCTCATGTTAACCATCATGTTACTTTGAAATATACTGATAAAAATTATAATTTTTTTCATAAAATAGCAATCCTAGCTACAAAATAGATGTCAGTCAAATATTGCTAAAGCGAAATGTGGTAAGCTATCTAACCAAGTGGAAAACTGATAAATTCTATTGACTAGATAGATATGCTGTTCATGGAAACAGGCAGAAGTTTTGCATTTATAAAGCACTTTTCACAACCTCAGGATATGGCAAAGAAATGCTACAGACAATGATTTTACCAGCATTGTGGAGGCAGGCTGGGGGTGGCAGGTTATGTTGGGGGCAGGAATGTAGAAAGCCTACCTGCCCCAATTAGGAGTCAATTTATGGTGCCATTGGCATTTTGCCAACAGTGGGACAATGCCACCCCATCTCTTGCCGTGTGGGGAGGCCACCAACTATTTAGAGGTGGTTTCTCTGCTGCAGTTTTGGTGGACAAGTCTCCATCATCCATAGAAGAGGCTGCAAGCAGTGAAGGTATCTCTGCTGCTCCAACAGCTTCCCTAGAGGGGTTTGCTCTCGGAGCCTCAGCCGTATGATTTTTTCTTGGTGGCGCCAAGACTCAAGGCCTCCTATATATCTCAGCAGTGATCACCTCTCCCAGTGACCCTGTGATTGGGCCAGCAGCATCAGCAGCCCATCCGCTAACCTTCATTGGATGGTAGGGCCAAAGCCAGCTAATGAGGAGGCCGCACGTGGCAAAACTGCTGAGCAGTTCCCACTCATGGTGGCAAGTGCAGGCTTTCACCCTGGTGTTGGTGTCACGACAGACCTCATAAAATTCAGCCCATAGTCACTATTGTAATGTAGCAAACATAGCAGCCAATTTTCACACAGCAAGGTCCTGCGTATAGCAATATGCTAACAAGATAGTCTGATTTAAATGATATCAGTTGAGAGATAAACACAGACGAAGATTCACTGATGTGGACGCCAAAGAAAATACATTTTTAATTTTGTTAAAGTTTGAAAAAGACATTAGGGGCAGGATTTTCCTGTCGGCGGAACTCCCGATGTCACCGCGCCCCATTTAAATTTTCAGGTAGGTGGGGGTGCAGCAAAATCAGCTGTATACCCGCCGACCTGTCAATGGCCAACTGAGGCCATTGACAGAGTCATTGAAGTAATTAATGGACCTACCTGTCCACCTTAAGGTGGGTGGGCAGACCAGGAACCCTGAGGGGCTTCAGAAAAAGCATGAAACCTCATCCACGAGAGGGATGAGGTTTTATGTAGGTTTTTTAAAATTTAATTAAAGTTTTAAAAAAATTATGGACATGTCCCAACTCATGTGACAGTGTCACATGAGGGGACATGTCAAGGATTTTTTTTCTTCTACTTTTAATATTTTTTATTGTAGAGCCGATCTCCCTGAGGCAGCGCTTAGCCTCAGGGAGATGAGCGCACTCTTTTGTGCGCATGCGCAAAAGAGCACACTCTTAGGTTTAGGGAATCCCCCTCTGCCCGCATAGGGAGCACTTCTGTGCGGATGTCACGTAAGGAGGGCCTTAATTGGCCCGCCCATGTAAAATGCTGGCACGCCCCCAATTGGGGGCGTCGATCGGAGGCACGCCTCTTGCGAGCCCGCACTTCAACTTCCCCCCCAATGGGGGGAAAATCCTGCCCTAGATGTTTCAATTGTGCAGTGGTGTCACTATTGTGAATGATGATGCAGGTTACCTAGGAACATTTCCTCATTAATGGACTCTTGATTGTAGTGGTTGCAATGCTGTAATATGCTTATTGGCTAGCTGCCAACCTACTTGGATTTCTCTCCCAGAGGTTTTACTCTGCTTTTTATGTTGGCTTTCAGCTTATGGTTATGAATCAGTCACTACAGGGACCCCCCCCACCCCTCACTAAATAAAAATTACCAGCAGTGCTGCTTTGTGATCTTCCTTCACTATTTGTTTAATGTTGGTCTGGAATTAAATCTTAATGATTAATTGGACGAATACTCAGCTGAATTTCCAGGAGATTTTTGATCCCTGTTCAAGCTACTGCTGAATTTAATCTTATTACAGGGACAGACTCATGAATCTGATTATCTTGTGAGATAATTGTCTCCACTTTAACAGCAAGTGGGGTTTGGCCTAAATAGCCAAGTGGTTATGGTACTGGGCTTGTATCCCCAAGATCAAGAGTTCAAATCTCACAATGGGAAACAATGTAACTTCATCTGAATAGGAACAGATGGAAACGTGTTTGTACTTGAAAGAGTTACAAGAGGGCAAGATTTGAGGCTTGGCGGAAATAGCCAAGTGGTTATGGTACTGGGTTTGTAACCCCCAGATCAAGAGTTCAAATCTCACAATGGCAAACTATGAAACAATGTAACTTCATCTGAAACAGATGGAAACAGGTTTACTCAAAAGAGTATCAAGAGTTCAAATCTCACAATGGCAAACTATGAAACAATGTAACTTCATCTGAATAGGAACAGATGGAAATGTGTTTGTACTCGAAAGAGTCACAGAGAGAGAAAATCTATATAGTGGCATGGAAAATAATGCGTGATGACATCAGGCATGCATCCTGACATCATTAAAAATGGCTTGGCCTAAATAGCCAAGTGGTTATGGTACTGGGTTTGTAAACCCAAGATCAAGAGTTCAAATCTCACAATGGCAAAACTATCAAGAGTTCAAATCTCACAATGGCAAACTATGAAACAATGTAACTTCATCTGAAACAGATGGCATGAACATAATGACTTCATTCACACAAAAGATTTAAGCTTGGCCTAAATAGCCAAGTGGTTATGGTACTGGGTTTGTAACCCCAAGATCAAGAGTTCAAATCTCACAATGGCAAACTATGAAATAATGTAACTTCATCTGAAACAGATAGAAATGGGTTTGTACTCGAAAGAGTTACTAGGCTTGCAAGATCAAGAGTTCAAATCTCACAATGGCAAACTATGAAACAATGTAACTTCATCTGAATAGGAACAGATGGAAACGTGTTTGTACTCGAAAGAGTTAACAACAAGTGGCACAATGATGTCACCAATGAACATCATTGCACTAACTGCCAAGGTTCTGTGGGAGCATAGTCGTAACAATTATCAAATACAGACATTATAAAATGTAACTCTTCCGGAACACTTTCCCAGTGAATGGAAATTAGCAGATTAACAATATTGGAATAATGGTGAATTGACATCATCATAATTTAAGGATGTTGTTAGATACGTTCAAGGGTCAAAGAGATCAGGACACATAAAGAGAGAGAGAGACACTTTAAATTTCTTAATTGCTTTGGAAAAATTGCCATACCAATTTAGGAGCGAACTATTCTTTGCGGGGGTTTCTCCACAGATGTCGAGATTCTTTTTTTGTGTGTTCATCAAGGTGAGGGATAAATTGTGATGCTGGTGTATGAAGGGGAACAGAAGATTGAGAAGCGAAAGGAATAATGAGAGAATAGCCGGTGCTATGGCATTAGAAGCGGAACGAGATGGAGTAAGTGTGCTGAAGTTCTTGGACCACACTTCAATTGCTTTAATCAATAAAGCTGCATCAATTCTAAAACTTTCATCCTTGTTTTCAAATCCCCCCATGGCCCTGCCCCTTTCTATCACTGTAACTTCCTCCAAGCTCCTAGAATCCTGAGATCTCGGCACTCCTCCAATTCTGACCACTTTTGCAACTCCAATTTTCACCTCTTCTCCATTAGTCATCATGCCTTCAGCTGCCTAGGCCCTACTCTCTGGAATTCCTTCCATAAGCCCTTCTGCCTCTCTACCTCTCTCTCTTCCACTAACATACCCCTTAAAACTTACCTCTTTGAACAAACTTTTGGTCACTTGCCTTAATAACTTCTTATGTGGCATGGGGTCTAATATTGCTTTCTAAAACTCCTGTGGGTTTAGGTTGATTTACAATGCTAAAGGCAAAAACAAATTCAAGATGTTGCTGTTTTTGATATTGGTGCTTGTTATGACAGAAGAAGTTGGTAAAGCTGAGTTCTTTAAAAATCCCAGAGGGAAACTTCAAACAACTGTCATAACCTATATTTTTAAGTGGTATGTTTGGGATGCAACTCTAAATTCAGGGATAAGACCACCAGTTCTCAAGAGGTTTTATATTAAACTAAATGAAACATTTTATTAAGTTACAACACATTAAAAACATACACATTGCTACAAATTCCTAAACCAATCTCCAGTAAGGCAACTACATCCCATAAATTTTTAAGCAGATACCAGGCAAAGCATTTTCACCTTATGAATTCAAAATGAGGTTCCTCTCACTTTGGTTCCTGTGGAGACAGTTGTAGGCTTATAGCTACTTTCATCTTACATTGCCTCTGCTCCTGCACACACAAAAACTGTTATCAGTTATATCTAGCACATCTCATTGAATGTAAATCCTCATTATATCACCAGCCTCTTTGAACTCCACTTCTTCTGACAATAAAACCCTTTTTGTAGTACCAATTTTATTAGTAATATAAATCTTTTGCTTGGTCTCTGCTAGCTAGGTGCCAGATTTCACCCCACTTCTTGAAAACTCTATTCAACAAAATGCAAACGCATCTCTAGTTCTCTGTTTACATTTCAAAACTAGTATACATCAAAGCACCCAGACTAGCTGACTTTAATCCAGTTAAGACACACCCACAGACTAAACCACTATTTTAAAAGAAAAATATTTTCCAAAAATATTATATACATTAATAGCTTCATGACAGTGCTAGTAATTGGGAGAAAGGAAAGTTGTGCGTACAGAGATATCAGGTAGAGCAGGATTAAACAGTGAGTAACATGAAATGTGAGTTAGGAGTTTTACCTTAGAAATCCTAGTCAGGTCATTAAACTGCTTCTAGCACTAGATCCATGGCATGATAGTCCTGGCGCTGACCTGCTCAGCCAATTGAACAACTTGTCTAGAAACGTCATTGTCACTTGGTGGAAAGAATATGTCCTTACTCTGCTGGACTCCTCCATTTAGTTTCTTCAACACAATCTGAGAACCAAGTGCCTCTACTGGGGTCACCACCTGGGATTCCAGGATCTGTTAATTTAGAACAATGGTGGAACTATAAACTCATATATTGAATAAACTAATCTTTGTAGCTTCCAGATCTACACATTTGATACAATTTTGAAGATCCTATATGACTTGAATGGTTGCAGAATGGAATCCCTTCCGCACACATGGAATAGTGTTGAAAAGAACCCACATTGCCACGAGGATAGTGAGTCCTTGCTTTTTTATTGTATAGTACAAGCTTTAATCTTGAATGGTAAACTAAACTGTGTCATTTCACATTAATCCTGAGCATCATATTTAGATCAATTTCTATGATATTTTAATAGATATAAATGTTCTCAGTATAAATGTCAACTTGGAATAAATTCTGCATTGCTTTATTTAATTCAATTTAAAAAGCTGCCAAGCTGTTTCTGTAAAAGGATTACTCTCATCAGAATACCATTTAATATGTGGGCAGCCAAACTTCCAGTTGATCAGTTATTTTGTGTAGGATGAACTCTGTGAACTGAGACATTTTCCCAATAGACATAATGCTGAACTATGACTGTGTAATAATCAAGCTATGAAAGCTGCCTTCTTTCCGAGATTTCTATTGCAGTTCTTTGTACCAGGGGCTGTTCCCTTGGTGATGGCCTCCAAACTTTCTGATTTTAACTGTGGGTAGGCGCTTCCGATGATTTCTCGGCTGTTGAGGGCAGAAAGTCAATAGGTGTCATGCTACCAAGGCTTGACTATTGAAATCATCCAAACCTCCTGAATACTGCTTGCAGATAAGCTGATTACTCATTAGGCCACTTGTCTACCCTGACTATTTACATGACAACACCCAGTCAGAAGATCCCCTGACTTCCTCACCATACATTGGGGCATTTCTTCTAACCGATGAGATATTGCAGAGAAGGCAGCTTCCAACGCTGTGCTTATGTTGTTAAAACTCACAAAATATAAAGGCTTAGCAAGGAAAATGTGAAAGACAAAAACAGAAAAACAAAGAGAGGTAAGAGCATATTAAGACAATAAAATAAAAAAGCAGTTTTTCCAGAAAGCTTATTTAAGCAAAGAAAGCAGACCAGGAGATCTCAACCCACAATTTGTTTGTCATTTTTGATGAGTTTCTGTCTCAAAATCAGTACTCTGGCAATTTTGTGGGTGGATTCTTGAGGCAGGTCCTTTTTCTGTTCTGTTTTCACTTCAATGACCGTGCAGCTGTTCTTGATGTAATTTAAGGCCCTCCCTGAATGTACAAAGTCCAATGCTCCTCAAAGCTAAATAACATGCATGGAGAGGAACAGTGTTGGGGGGGCCTCCAAATTCGATGATGTGCACTCCCATTGCATCAAGGATAATTTAAAATTAAATAAAGGAGACATGCCTATTGCCAGTACCTATTGACATTGACAGACAAGCTTTGTTTTGGAGCCTGCAGCCTACAAAAGCTTTTAAGAGAAAGAGCACAGGAGTTGCAGAAGAGTATTTTGTTTTGCTTTGCACTTGGATTGTGCTGGACTTGCCTCTGGCAACTCTCAGACTGATGTGACCACTATGACATTTTGGCTGCCTCCCACAAGTTCTGAGTGCCAATTATGGGATTCCCAATTGCCATTCCCTTATATTCAATTATAATGAAGTTTGAAAAGAGTATGATTCAGCATTTGGGCAGAAAGTGCTCTGGTAAATATTGCCCTCCCCAAATATTTACTGGCTTACATATGCTCTGAAGACCTTGGTGAGGAGCTGTGTGTTAGATGAGTGTACTTCACCAAAGAGGCGATAGGAGAGATCTGCTAGATACTACTGCTGGCTGTTTGTCTAAATTAATTATCTTCTTGCATTTTTAAGTTGACATTATGTTGTACATGTGGGCATAGCTTAGGAAAGCCTTAAAATTACCAGAATCGCTGCAGATCTTTTGAAGTGCATTAGAAACATTGAAGCTACAGAAAAAAACATATATATATATGTTTCTCATGTGCCGGTGCAGACTCGATGGGCCAAAGGGCCTCTTCTGCACTGTGTGATTCTGTGATTTTGCGATTCTGTGATTCTGTGAACATTGAGCTGCTTTCAATCGAAATATTTATCAATAGCAAGTTGTGCTGAGATTTATTTCTTGGTATTTTTGGAATTTTTTTTTTCTATTGCAAAGTGTCTGGAAGTATGCTGCAGTGTTTCTGGAGGTGTTATGGTGAGTTCCTGACTGACAGGGAGTGTTGCCACATCCTCACGAGATTTGAGGGCTAGAAGAGTAGGTGACTGTAAACACAAAAGCTGCAAAGGTTATGGGGACAGCATTGGCAGTGCCTCTGGGTCTGCAGCATGTCAGAAAGATGGAGCAGAGGCTGCAGAGAGGGTAAGCTCTGCACCATGACCCCTGCCAAGTTGGAACTGGACTCCTCCGTGCTCCTTGACAATAACTGAAGTCTGCCTGAGGCTAGCCAATGCATCTCAGTGTGAATGCCCATGAGTGCTTTACTGTATGCTTCCCCATTGAGGTCCTCACCTGAGGCCTTTGCAGCAATGCTACAGTGAATGAACTACCCTGTGGTAATCTGATGTGTAATATACCTTTAAGAAGAATGTTATAATAGGGGATCACATGATCTTATTATCCAATGACAGAGTAGCACAGGTTAACTTAATAGTCTGTAGTCAGTAGTTAGCAGTCTGAAGTAAGAGTCTGTAAGGTAGAGACAGTGTTTTAGTTATAAGTGTAGCTGCTGAGCTCATTTGTAAATAAATAGAATGTGTTCTACATAAGAACTGTCCACTGATCTGCTATGTCTACGGTACCAACTGGGTCATCCTGAAAGAAGCGTTAAGCCAGATCTACTAGTCCAACTAAACTAGTGACCGAGGATCCAATAAACTAGCGATGAGGTGAAAAAGACAAGAAAAAGCAAGGAAGGATGAAAGAAAAAAAGTAAGAAAGGCTTGGTAGAAAATCAAGTGAACCGAAATTAGTTCTGCATCTCACACAGTAATCGTAAATAGAATTTCTGTCCTAATCGTCGAAACAATCCCCTTGAAGCATCCTGCAGTTTGGAAGAGTTGATCCTTTTGACTCAACAGTGGACAATTGGTCTCATGATGTTGAACGCGTCATGTTCTTTTTCCAAGCGAAGGAGAAGAGGCGTGTGATCCTCTTACCCATATGTGGAAGTAAGACTTATGGATTGATCCAAAGTTTAATGGCACCCAGTGCCCCAGATTCAAAAAGTTTTGAAGATTTAGTGAACCTTGTGAAGTATCATTACCAGCCCAAGCCCTCAGTAACAATGTAATGGCTCAAATTTAACTCAAGGAATAGAGCCCCAGGGGAGACAGCTGCTTGTTATGTGGCAAGCCTGAATCAGTTAAAAGATTACTGTGAGTTTGGTGTATCTGTAAATGAAATGCTTAGAGATCATTTGGTGTGCGGTATAAATGAAGATTCAATTCAGAAGAGATGCCTGTCTGAAACAAATTTGGATTTGCAGAAGGCGCAGGAACTAGCACTGGCCATGGCAGGCACAGTGAGGGACTCAAAAGCCACACAGGGAGCACAAAATGGTGCCGTCCTCCACGATGGCCAGGGAGCCCCAGTCAAAAAGGACACAAAAATGTACAGCCCTGATGAGAAACGGGAAGCAGCCACAGCTTACAGACAAATAAAAAGAAATCACTTTGCAGTGAAAACATGGAATAATGATAACAGAGGTGGAAGCAGATAACCTTGTAATGAATCGAAGTTTAAAAAAATTGAATGTTTTTACTGCTATCGAAATGGTCACCTCATGAGACATTGCAAGGAAAGAATCAGGTTAGACTTTCAATCAAAAGAAAAAAAACCCATGAGATTCATAACATATAAGAGCCTAAAGTAACAGATTCCAATACTTATTCATTGTATAATTTAAAGGTAGGAAGAACAGAACCAATCTATGTAACAGTGAGGGTGAATAATCGGCCAATCAGAATGGAGGTGGATAAAGAAGCTTCCTCTACAGTGATAAGTGAGCATACTTTTAAATGCCTGAATCATGGGGAATATAAATTAAATTTGAAAGAAATGGATGCCAAATTGAAAACTTACACAGGAGAAGCCATTCAAATCAAAGGCATAGACAGGGTTACTGTATAGTATGAGAGTCAATCAGTGAATGTACCCTTGATGGTGGTAGATGAGGGGCCAAGACTCCTTGTATGAAACTGGGAGAAAGAAATTAAATTGGATTGGACTGAGATCTTCCAACAGAGAGTAGAACAGAAATCATCAAAACCTTTTGAATCTGGGGTGCTGGGTGCCATTAAACTTCAGATCAATCCATAAGCCTTACTCCCACACATGGATAAGAGGATCGTGCGCCTCTTCTCCTCCCCCGCTTGGAAAAAGAATGCGAGGTGCTCAACATAATGGGACCAATTGTCCACTGTTCAGTCGAAAGGATCAACTCTTCCAAACTGCAGGCTGCTTCAAGTAGACTGCTTTGATGATTAGAATTGAGCTACCTGAGCTACTACAAAAATACGCCTCCGTTTTCCAAGATGAACTTGGGAAGATCCAAGGGCTGCAGGCAAAAATTCATATTGATCCAGACTCAACGCCCCTCCCCCGCAATTTATGAAGGCAAGACCAGTACCTAATATAATGTGGGAAAAGGTAGATGCTGAATTGGATCAATTAAAGAAACTCGGGGTGATACGACCTGTGCAGTTCTTGGAATAAGCAGCACCAATAGGCCCCATACTTAAGCCTGGCCAAAGTGTTCAAATCTGTGCAGACTACAAATTGACTGTCAATAAATTGGTTAAGTTGGACAGGCTCCCTTTGCCAACAATTAAAGATTTGTGTGCTAAGTTGGCAGGTGGAACTGTCCACACGAAGCTTGATTTGAGCCATGCCATCAACAGTTGGAGTTAGAGAAAGCCTCACAGAAGTTTATCACAATTAATACACACAAAGGGTTGTACCAATATACTCGTTTGCCTTTTAGTGTATCCTCTGCGTGTGCCATATTCCAGACTGCAATGGAAAATTTACTGCAGAGATTGCCTCACATTGTTGTTTATTAAGATGACATCCTAGTGACAGGACTCACTGAAAAGGAGCATTTGGCAAACTTGGAAGAAGTTTTGAAGCATTTTTCAGAGGTGGGAATGTGTTTGAAACAAGAAGCTTGCACGCTCAAGCAAAAGAGGGAGTCTATTTAGATCACAGGATAAATGCGCAAGGCCTCGACCTGAGTTGAAGAAAACCTGAAGGCTATTCAAGAGGCATCAACGCAAAGGAACATCTCCAAAATAAAATCATTCTTGGGGATGATCAATTGCTATGAACGTGCTTTTTGCCTAATTTGTCGGCAGGACTGGCACCCTTGTATAACCTACTCAAGAAACACCTATGTTGGTTTTGGCAAACACCACAAAAGAAACTTTCACAAAAGTGAAACAGCTTTTGCACTCATCCACCCTATTAGTAAATTTTGACCAAAGAAAAGTGTTAGTTCTTACATGTGACATCTCCTTATGGAGGAGGAACAGCGGTCTCCCACTGAATGGATGATGGCTCAGTACAACCTATTGGATATCAAGAATGCTCAACACAGTGAAAAATGGATACTCACAGATAGAAAAAGACTTGTCAATCATCCTCAGTGTCAAGAAATTTCTCCAGTAGGTACACGGTTGTCATTTTACTATCGTTTCAGATCATAAGCCTTTGCTAGGATTGTTCAGCAAGGACAAGGCTATACCACCCATAGCCTCAGGAAGAATACAGAAATGGGCATTGATTCTGGCAATGTATGAATACACTTTCATCCACAGGCCTGGAAATCAGATTGCAAATGCTGATGCAATTAGTCATTTGCCTTTGAAAGAAAATGATGAGGGTGTTCCAATTCCTCAAGAGCTCATTTTATTATTGAACTTCTTAGATTCATCACTGGTATGGGCTAGACAAATTAGAGGGTAGACAAGTTGAGAACAAGTTCTTCACAGTTGGTCACGAGAACAGGAATCTGACGAAAAAAAACGTATTTTCACAGAAGATAGGAGATAACTAGCCAGGATTGCATCATATTGTGGGGCACTAGAGTGATTTTTCCTCCAAAAGAACGAAAGCCTTTATTAACTGAACTACATAGTGTACTTCCAAGTATTTCCCGAATGAAGACCATAGCATGCAGCTATCTATGGTGGCCTGGAATGGATGGAGAAATAGAAAGCTTAGCGAAAGCTGTATGATGTGTCAGCAAGTGCAAAAGTTACCTCCAACAGCTCCGTTACACCCATGGGAGTGGTCAGGAAGGCCGTGGGTGTGATTTCATATTGACTATGTGGGACCTTTTATGGGAACAACGTTTCTTCTTATTGTTGATGCTCACTCAAAATAGATGGACATGTATGAGGTAAAGTCACCAATATCTTCTGCTACAATTGACAAACTAGGACAAAGTTTCACCATTAATGGACCACCGGAAGTGGTCATTTCAGACAACGGCATGGCATTTAGGAGAGCTGAGTTTCAAAGGTTTATGAGCCTCAACAGTATGACTCATGTAAAAATTTCACCATACCACCCTTCTTCGAAAGGATTGGCCGATCAAGCAATTCCAACATTCAAAAATGGTATGAAGAAATTACCTGGAGACTCCATAGTGACCAAGTTAGCATGTTTTCTTTTCCATTACAGAACCACACCTCACACGACAACAGATGTCACACCTGCAGATTTGTTGATGAAACGCCGTCTCAGAATGAGATTGAGCTTAGTAGCGCCAAATTTCAGGGGGAAGGTGGAAAGGAGTCAGAGGAGTCAGAAATTTGTACATGATTGGCTTGGTCGTGACAGAACGTTTACCGTAGGAGAGACAGTATATGTGAAAAATTTTGGTGAAGGACCTAAGTGGGAATCAGGTGAAATAAATGAAGTCACTGGATCTCTTTCTAACTATGTGAAAATAGAAGACCAAATTGTACGGAGACATTTAGATTATGTAAGGAGGAGAGAAGCAAAGTATCAGGAAATGATTCCTCCAGTGTTAACGACTGCATCAACATCTCCTATTGAAAGAACTCAACTGAGTACAGATGTGCCTGAAAGATCAGCTGCACCTGCAAGAGGCGAGGAACCAGATTTGCAGGTGCCCCCCAAAGAACCTGATGTTCGGACAACACCAGAAAAGCAGGTTCCTGACAAAACACCTGAAGCTGTAGAGCTAAGATGTTCTACACGCATAAGGAAACCCCCAGAAAGACTGAATTTGTAAATTGCTTATCTGAGTAAATAATTTGATATTTTGAGAAGAATTGTAATTGTAACTGTAAAATATATTTCTGAGTTTGCTCATCATGCTAGATAACAGGATGAAAGTGAGCTGGGAATTGGGAAGGGGAATAAGGCAGGAATGTGCCATCATCTTCCAATATTATCAGTGATGCTGGATGCCAGGCATCTCATTGTAGCTAACCCCATGATGGGTACAACATATCCTTTGTCGGACTCAAGAAATGCAGGCATACTTGGCCCCATCCAGTTCTTCTCTGCCCCCTTCAGCTGTTTACCACCAAGAGGGAGTGCAGAATGTTAGCAATAACGCTGCATTGTGCTTTGGTGATGTGCCTGACAAAGCTGAATAGCTGGAGATATGTGGAGCCAATGAGAAGTGGATGTGAGGCTGGCAGCATTGATAGGTGTGTGAGGGTGAAGGATATTAGGCATGATTCCTGAGTGCCAGTGAGTGCTGCTGGGTGAGTGATGAGGGTGTGGTGCATTTGACAGTTTGAAAGGTTGAGGTTGTGGTGGGTGTGAGATGTCAGCTAAAGATATATTCGCTAATCTTGACCAGCTGTGTGAGGTTATCAGCTTTCTTATGGCAGTGCTGCCAGGTCCTTGGGTCAGGACTCCAGGAGTTGACCTCCTGACCATCTGCTTCTACTTCTTTCAAAGGACGGTCCTTGAGGGTCTCCTGGCCTCGCAATGGAATGTATAAGTTAAAATTTCTATGAAGCACAAAGGTTCCATTTACATTCCAATGTTTTCATCAGCGCTGACACCCCAAGATGCTAGAAGTAACAGGTAGGAAGTATTTGTAATCAGTGACAAATGTCATTTAAATCCATACCGAGTAGCTGATACTCTTTTTGAGTAAACCTGTTTCCATCTGTTTCAGATGAAGTTACATTGTTTCATAGTTTGCCATCGTGAGATTTGAACTCTTGATCTTGGGGTTATAAACCCAGTACCATAACCACTTGGCTATTTAGGCCAAGCTCCGAGTAGCTGATACGCAATATTTGGTCAAAAGTCTTCAATTGGCCTATTGAGGGTGAATGCCACCTAGCCAATTAGCTTTCTAATTTAGCTAACAAAACAGCAAATATGCAACTGCTTTCAATCCACCACAGTAATAAAATATTTAAATTACATGTTATGGAACCAAAAAAAAACTCTCTTGATGCAATTGTTATGCACCTTTCGAGATTGTATTTCAGAAAGAAATGAAAAATGCTACTGGCATTTAAAATCAGAATGTGTTCTATTTAAACAAGACATGAATGAAATTAAGAAATACGGCACTTGAAATCACCAGAACTGTTGAAGTGATTTTTATAAAGCAAGGCATATCCTTTTGTTTGTTTTGGCCTATTTTTGACAGAAAATCACAATGTTCCAACTAAGAAAGCTTGTACAATTTTAGAGAATCTTTTCTTCCCGGAAAGTCAGAAAACAATTACAATAACTGTGAATAGATGGTAATAATTGAAATTCACTACATGCAAACGGTGAACAATAAACATGATCAAAGAGCTTTATCAACTGAAGCATATAAACCTTTGCAGCATTAACCATAGGTTTATTGTTTTAGCAAGTGGGCTAAACCTGTAGCTAAGTTATTCCAAAACATTTAGTTGTATTTTCCTACAAAGCGCAGCTTGAAATGCTTAGTTGAGTGCAGTGCTTTATCACTGTCATCAAAATGCCATTACCTATGACAACCACCTCAAGCTAACAATTTTCAAAAGGTCACAGCAAATTATGAATGGCATAGATGGAGAACACCTAGATTGGCAGTGCAGCAAAATGAAAGGCTCAGAAATGGTATTCAATCAAAACTATCATGAATTAAGTGGAAAGCAAACACCATTGATGACAGACAAGGGCCTCTAAATTCTTTAGAATGAATGCATAATGAATGTCCAGTGATGTAATTCTTAACAAAATGAGAAATGAATGCACCTGGAAACATTTTTTTCTGTTAGGTAAAGATAATTGTTTTATCTGGTTCTTTCTTCAGTTTCACCTCCAATCTCAAACTTCTGGCACTTGTGTTTGATGGTGTTAATGTCCAAAAATTGGTGAATCAAGTAGCACTTGTCATTACATAAGTAAAATACTGCAGATGCTGGAAATCTGAATTAAAAACAGAAAATGCTGGAACTACTCAGCAGGTCTAGCAACATGTGTGGGAAGAGAAACAGAGTTAACGTTTCAAATCGATGACCTTTCATCAGAACTGGGAAAAGTTAAAAATGGAATAGGTTTAAAGCAAGCAGAGAGTAAGGGAAAGGGAAGGGGTAAAAAGAACAAAATGGAAGGTCTAAGATAGGATGGAAGTAAGGAGATACCAAATACCAAAAGTAAGGATGGTGCAAGGCCAAAGTGGCAAGGGGACAGGTAAAACCAAAGGATATGTCTGGGTAGGTCCGAATGTTAACAGCTACCATCTGAAAAGAAACGAGAGAGAAAAGCAAGCGAAAAAATCAAAACCATCAAAGAAAAAGGAAACAAAATGAGGGCAGAGGTTAAATCTGAAATAGTTGAACTAGCCCCAAAGGTTGTTAAAGTGCCTAATGGAAAGATAAGGCGCTGTTCCTTATGCTTGTGTTGTGCTTCATGAGAACACTGCAGGAGGCAAAATAGTGAAACCAGAGTGAAAGCAAGGTGGAGAATTGAAGTGACCAGTGACCAGAAGCTCATGGCCACACTTATAGACACAAAGAAGGTGTTCCACAAAGTGTTCCCTAATCTGCAGTTGGTCCCAATGAGGAGGAAACCCAATAATAACCAATGAATGAGTATTAGTATTAGTTTTAATCAGTATTAGTAGGGAAATGTTGTTGGGGAAATTTATGGGATTGAAGGCCGATAAATCCCCAGGGCCTGATAATCTACATCCCAGAGTACTCAAGAAAGTGGCCCTAGAAATAGTGGATGCATTGGTGGTCATCTTCAGAGATTCTATAGACTCTGGAACAGTTCCTACAGATTGGAGGGTAGCTAATGTAACCCCACTATCTAAAAAGGGAGGTAGAGAGAAAACAGGGAATTATGGGCTAGTCAGCCTGATGTCGGTAGTGGGGAAAATTCTAGAGTCCATTATAAAAGATTTAATAGCTGATCACTTGGAAAACAGTGGCAGAATTGGACAGAGTCAGCATGGATTTACAAAAGGGAAATCATGCTTGACAAATCTACTGGAATTTTTCGAGGATGTAACTAGTAGAGTTGATGAGGGGGAGCCAGTGGATGTGGTTTATTTGGACACTCAGAAGACATATGACAAAGTCCCACATAAGAGATTAGCATGTAAAATTAAAGTGCATGGGATTGGGGGTAGTGTATAGAGATGGATAGAAAACTGGTTGGCAGACATGGAACAAAAAGTAGGAATAATAGGGTCTTTTTCCAAACAGCAGGCAGTGACTAGTGGGGTACCACAAGGATTGGTGCTGGGACCCCAGCTATTCACAATATATATTAATGAGTTAGATCAGGGAACTAAATGTAGTATCTCCAAATTTGCAGATGACACAAAGCTGGGTGGGAGGGTGAGCTGTGAGGAGGATGCAGAGATGCTTCAGTGTGATTTGGACTGTACTCAGCCCCATATTAACCCTGCGTGTACCAGGCCCCACTGCTAGAGTAGAAATGGTGGAGGGTGACTCATTGAATAGAGAATCTGGTGAGGTGGATGGTGAGAACAAGGGAAACCCTGTCATGATCTGGGAGGGAGAGGAAGAGATGACAGAGGGAAATGGAACGGATATGGTTGAGAGCTCTGTCAACCACATGGGTGGAAACAACTTTTGCTTTTTAACTTGCCTCATTACTCCCTTTTGCCTTGCTCCATCAGCCCTTTAGCCATTTAATCTCTCTTGCCTTTCACTCTATCTCAGACCTTCCTTTCTGTTTCTCTCCCAACTCTCACTTGCTTGAAACCTGTTGCATCTTTAACTATTCCAGGTTCTGATGAAAGGCTATCGACCTGAAAAGTTAAAACCTGTTTCTCTCTTCACAGATAAGACTTGATCTGCTGAATATTTCTAGCATTTCAGTCATTATTCTGTTTTCACTGATTTCACACAGCTAACAAGTAAAAATGGTGGAACTTTCCTTGATCCAGCAATTGGGCAACAAGTGTCAAAGCTGAAATGTGAAGTGAAATGTGTCAGTGTTAAAAAGCTTCATTTACTGCCTGGCCTGTGAAGACCAGGAACAAAATGTGACATGGAGCCATATAAGGAGATAATAGGTCAGATGACCAAAAGCTGGTACAAAGAGGTTGGTTTTAAGGAATGCCTTAAAGGAGGTAAGCAAGGTAGAAAGGAGGAGAGGTTTAGCAGGGGAATTCCAGGGCTTAGGGCCGAAGTAACTGAATGTGTGGCCATCAATCGTGGAATGATTAAAATTTGGCAAGATCAAGAGGCCAGAATTAGATGAGCACAGATTTCTCAAAGGGATGCGGGCTGAAGGGGATTATAGAGGTGGGAGGGTGGAGGGTGGGGGGGGGGGTGCGGTGAGGCCGAGGCCATGGAAGGATTTGAAAATAAGGATGAGAATTTTAAAATTGTGGCATTGTTTGACCAGGAGCCAATCGTTGTAGGTCAGTGAGCACAAGGGAGATAGGTTAATTGGACCAGGTACAAATTAAGACAGAGGCAGCAGAGATTTGTATGACCTCATGTTTACTGAGGATATAATCTGAGAGATAACAAATGCATGGAGGAGGGTTTCAGCAACCGAGAAGCTATGACAGGGGTGAAATCAAGCGATGTTGCAGAGGTGGAAATAGATGATGTAATATAAAGGGTTAACAGACAAGATATGCTCTGCAGGAACTCACCAGGCCTCCTTTAACTGCACTTTCCAAACCCACAAGCACTACCATCTAAAAGGATGATGGCAACAGACACATGGGAACACCACCACCTGAAAGTTCCCTTCCAAGCCACTCACCATCCTGACTTGGAATTATATTGCCATTCTTTCACTGTTGCTGGGTCAAAAGCCTAGAAATCCCTCCCTAACAGCAATGTGGGTGTACCTACAGCACATGGACTGCAGCAGTTCAAGAAGGCAGCTCACCATTGCCTTCTCAAGGGTAATTAGGGATGGCAATAAATGCTGACCTAGCCAGCGATGCACATGTCCTATGAATGAATTTTTTAAAAAGACATCAATGCTATTGAAGGAACCACAGAGTGAAGAAATTTTTGAAAGCAGCTTGAAAAATTTCAGGGGAAGAAGGAGAAACACTGGACAGAGGTAACGATGACTGTACCTGGTGAGCAGTCCCTGCCTTGCCCCGCCCATTTGACTGTCTCAAGGGCCCACAGAGGGGCCAGCAGTTGGAGTTACGGAAGTGCCATTTTCTCCAGTACTGAGCAGCATCAGGTCTTCACAAAAAAAGAGCCAAAGCTTCAAGTTAGTTCCTTTCTTTATGGAGGAGGTCCAACAGAAGACAAAATTCTCTTAAGAAAAGGGGTGCAGGAGTCCTCTGCAGGCTTTGAATCTATTCTTAAAGTCTTTGACACCTATTTTAGCCCAAAGCAAAATTTAGTAATTGAATGAGCACATTTTAACCAGCACTCACAATGACCTGGGGAATCGATTGAATTTTTCTTAATCGATGGATATGGCATTCTCCCAGATAAGTAGCACTGAAGGATGAGCTAATCCATGAATTCGTAGTCGTGGACATCCGGGATGAAAAACTCTCCAACTTTCTGCAGGCCAAAGATGATCTTACTTTGAATCAAGCTGTCCAGTATGCGAGGCAGGCTGAGCTTAGAGCATTTAATTGAGCTATAATTCGTGGCAACCACGAGGCTTCACATGACTCCGTAGATTGGGTAGGCCCCATCCACAAGAAAGCCCACCAAATCAAGTGAAGAGGTGGAAAAATCGACACTGACAGCCATTTTGAGATGCTTCTGCTGTGGCGCGCAAAATCAGCACAGGCACCAAGATGGCCCAGCAAAATGCTTTCAGTGTGGAAAACTGGACATTTCAAGCATTTCTGAAAATTCAACAATTTTAATCAAAGTTGAAGACCAGAAAGTATTTATGAAATATATCACTTCCAAGTACTGCTAAGTCCAGAAAAAGAAGAAATTAGAGAGGTCCTCGGGGAAGTAGATAGCCTTAATCTAAACTACTGGTTACTTACAGTCCAAGTTCAAGGCATCACTACAACTTTTAAAATTTTGTTAGCGCTTCTATTAATCTATTAGCAGATGACCTCAACTGGCTTCAACCAGATGCCTTTCATCCATTAAACATCGTTACAAGGTCCAGGCAAAATAGACTTTCCGATCAAAGGTAGGGTTGTTGCTCCCCTTAGCTACAAGAGACAAGAGATTATTGATTTTCTCTATGCTCTTCAGAATCAAAGCACATCTCTATTGAATAACAATAGGGATGTGCTTTGATTCTGAAGAGCATAGAGACCAAAACTGCATACAATACTCCAGACGTAGTCTCACCAAGGCCCTGTACAGCTGCAGTAAGACATCCTTGTTCCTGTACTCAAGTCCACTCACAATGAAGGCCAACATACCAATTGTCTTCTTAACTGTTTGCTGCACCTGCATGCTTGCTTTCAGCAACTGGAGTGCATGGACTCCCAGCTATCTTTATCCAGGAATCTAGAAAAACCAGATGATGCTCATTGTTTGAATACCTCATTGGCTGGATTTTCCAACCCTGCCAGCAGTGGGCCCCGTCGCAGGCGGGCGCAAAAATTTGGAAAGCAGCCAGAAGGCTCACCAAATATTCCCATCCCACCTGTGACAATGCCCACCGCTAGTGGAGCCAGAAAATCCCGGCCATTGTCTTTCATGCAACAACCCATTTGACTGTAGACATCCATTAACTTAAATGTTCATGGGGAAGACAGTGACATCATGGTAATGTCTCTGGTTTAGAGTGACAGGCGGTGACTAGTGGGGTACTTCAGGGATCAGATCTTGGGCCCCAGCTATTCACAATATATTAATGATTTGGATGAGGGAACCAAAAGTAATATTCCCAAGTATGCTTATGACACAAAGCTTGGTGGGATTATGAACGGTGAGGAGGGTGTTAAGTGGCTTCAAGGTGATTTAGACAGATAAAGTGAGTGGGCAAATACATGGCAGATGCAGTATAATGTGGATAAGTGTGAAGTTATCCACTTAAGTAGGAAAAACAGAATGGCAGGGTATTATTTAAATGGCGGTAGATTGGGGAATGTTGATGGACAAAGATACCTGGGAGTCCATGCACACCAATTGCTGAAAGCAAGCATGCAGGTGCAGCAAGCAGTTAAGAAGACAAATGGTATGTTGGCCTTCATTGCGAGTGGACTTGAGTACAGGAACAAGGATGTCTTACTGCAGCTGTACAGGGTCTTGGTGAGACTACACTTAGAGTATTGTATGCAGTTTTGGTCTCCTTACCTGAGAGAGGATATACTTGCCATAGAGGGACTGCAACGAAGGTTCACCAGATTGATTCCTGGGATGGCTGAATTGTCATATGAGGAGAGAATGGGCCAACTAGGCCTCCATTCACTGGAGTTTAGAAGAATGAGAGATCTCATTGAAATGACAGGGCTGGACAGGCTGGATGCAGGGATGATGTTGCCTCTGGCTGGGGTGTCTAGATCAAGGGGGTCATAGTTTCCGAGTATAGGTTGGACCATTTAGGACTGAGATGAAGAGAAATTTTTTCACTCAGAGGGCAGTGAATTTGTGGAATTCTCTACCACAGAAAGCTGTGAAGGCCATGTCACTGACCATATTTAAGAAGGAAATAGGTAGATTTCTGGATTCTAAAGGCGTCAAGGGGAGAGAGCAGGAGTATGGCATTGAGATAGACAATCAGCCATGATCATATTGAATGGTGGAGCAGGCTCGAAGGGCCGAATGATCTACTCCTGCTCCTGTTTTCTATGTTTCTATGTTTCCTCTGGGGGCACTGGTTTAAATCCCACCAGGGCAGCTGGTGGAATTTAAACTCAATTAATAAATCTGGAATTGAGAACTAGTCTCAGTAATGGTGACCATGAAACTATCATTGATTGTTGTAAAAACCAATCTGCTTTACTAACTTCCTTTAGGGAAGGAAACCTGCCATCCTTACATGGCCTGGTCTGCATGTGATTTCAGACCCACAGCAATGTGGTTGACTCTTAACTGCCCTCTGAAACAGCCTAGCAAGCCATTCATTCTAAGAGTAATTAAGGATGGGCAACAAATACTGGCCTTGTCAACAACACCCATATCCCATGAAAGAATAAAGGAAAAAGATGCAGGCTCCAACAAGATAGATAAGAATGGAACCATATGAGAGCAGTCATGTGAAAGCCAGATGACACTGAAGAAATGGGAGGATAGTATGGTCAGCCATGTCAAAGGCTGCAGACCGGTCGCGAAGGATGAGGAGGGATAGTTTACCTTTTTTAAGTCATAGAGGATGTCATTCATGATTTTGATCAGGATGTTTCTGTACTATGGCAGGGCTGGAAATCTGATTGGAGGATTCAAACATGGAGGTCCAGGAAAGATGGACACCGATTTAGAAGGTGGCAACAAGTTCAAGGACTTTGGAGATGAAAGGAAGGTTGGAGATGAGATGGTTGTTTGCAAGGATGATGGCATCAGGTGTTGATTTATTGAGGAGGGGGTGATGATGAAAATTTAGAAGAGAGTGGGCAGTCCCTGAAGAGAGAGAACTTTTAGCAATATTCAATAACATATTGGGAAGTTGAGCGGTCAGCAGTTTACTGGAAATAGGGTCAAAGGAGCAGAAGGCGGGTTTATGGACAAGATGAGCTTGGAGATGACATGAAGGCATAAGAGAGAAACTGGAAACGGATGGGAATTATGGGCTATATGAATTCAACATCAGAGTTGCTGTACTCAAACCAACAATTAAATTAATAGTTTATCTTGACTGTCATAAGCCCTTCTCTTGGCATTAGATATCATAAGTGAAGATGCTTTAAGTACTTGTTCTTGGAGAATTTTTTAATGTATATAAATGTAACGATATTCAGCATGTATAGTTAGCATTTTAGTCCTATCAGAAATTAAATGGATAATTTACTATTAAATTCTCTGATATCTACGTGTAGCATAACTGTTTATTCATAAATGTTCATGTGAAGCATGTCATTTTTAATTCAGTAATCAAATTAAAGTATGCATAATTGCTATTTAAATGGAACAAATGTAAAATTAATGTTTTAGTAAAATCTTTCCCATGAGATTGATAAAGTATCTGGTATGCTAATGTACATGAAGATCAAATATTCTTGCTGTTTACACACTTTGTCATTAGACTGAGATTACAGTACAACCCATTCCCATTTCCACCCTGTTCCCTTCTCTTTCAAATTTGCTTATTCATATTGAGGCACAACACTAGCAGTTTTAACTGCCCTCACTCTGCTTCATTCAGTGACCCCACATCCTTCTCTAGTTTCTCCTTCTATTTCAACATGCTCATTTTGTCAATGATACGTATCCCCTACTCCCTTCCCCATTCTTACTTGCCTGCTGATGGCATTCCTACTCCGTCCGATCCAATGTTGTAAATGGCCCCTAGGCCATTCAGCCCCTCGAGCCTGCTCCACCAGTCAATAAGGTCATGGCTGATCTGATGTGGCCTTCTTAACCCCACCTTCCTTTGACTCCCTTGTCGAACAAAAATATGTCTAACTCAGCGTTGAATATATTCAATGACCCACCCTCCACAGCTCACTGATAGGGAGAATTCCAAACACTAATGAAAACCTGAGAGAAGAAAATCCTCCTCATCTTCATCTTAAACGGAGACTTCTTATTTTGAAACTTGACCCCCTGCGAGGCAAAACATCTTCTTAGCATCTACCCTGTCAAGGCCCCTCAGAATCCTGCATGTTTCAATAGGATCACCTCTCATTCTTTTAAACTCCAATGAGTATAGGCCCAATCTGCTCAGCCATTCCTCATAAGACAACACCTTTATCAGGCAGGGATCTGCCTAATTAATTTTTTTAATGAACTGCTTCCAATGGCATATGTCCTGCCTTAAGTCAGGTGATCAAAATTGCACACACTACTCCAGGTGTGGTCTCACCAATGCCTTGTACAGTTGTAACAAGACTTCCCTGCTTTTATACACCATCCCCTTCCAACATTCCATTTGCCTTACTTGCTCTACCTGCATGCTGACTTTTTGTGATTCATGTACAAGGACATACAGATCCCTCTGTACTGCAGCATTCTGCATGCAGCCTCTCTCTATTTAAATAATACATTGCTTTTGTACAATTCCGGCCAAAGTGAACAACCTCACATTTTCCCACATTATCTCTAAATTTTTGCCTACTCGCTTAACCTATCTATATCCCTTTGCAGACTCTTTGCATCCTCCTCACATCTTGCTTTCCAATCTATCTTCATATTGTAAACAAATTTTGCTACAATACAGTTGGTCCCTTCTTCCAATTCATTAACATATATCGTAAAGACTTGAGGCCCAGCACAGATCCTTGCAGTGCTCCACGAGATATGGTTTGCCAACCTAACAATTATCCAATTATCCCAGAGTCTCTGAGCGGAATCTTCCCAGATTTGCACCAAGTGTGGTGGTAGGCATGAAAAATGTCGTTTTGCCTGCCGGCTGCATTGGCAGGTATTCACACCGTATCACCCCCTTCCTGGTGTATCCCACCTCATTAATAATGCATTCACAGGAAACACTCTGGATCGCTGGTGGGTGGGCTCAGATTTTCCTGTCATGCCGTGACCTCAGCGCTTCCTCACTCCGGGCACCATATTTAAAGCACACCAGAGCTCAGCCTACTTCATGTCTACAGACCAGGACTGCTCCAGGCCACAGATGGCCCCAAAAGCAAAGAAGACGGCAGCCCCCAGATTTAGTGATGCGAGTCTGGGGTACCTGCTGGACACAGCGGAAGGCCACCACGCCCAAACTACAGGAAGCCCACCAGAGTCACCAATCCGGCCTGGGAGGCAGTGGCAGTGATGGTCAGTGCCAACACAGCACAGAGGAAGTCAGCCATCCAGTGCAGGAAGAGGATGAATGCTCTCATCCGTTGCACCAGGGTAAGGCAACAACCTCATCACTCTCAACTCACACACTCACAAACCCATCACATATCCACAGGGATCGCACACCTCAAGGGACAACACCACTAACTCTCACACACACCCTCACATCTCCATCAGGCTCATATCCCCTGGAGTTTGCGTCCTCATCCCATCCATGGCTCCACTCACCATACTAACATCCCACGCAGTACCATGTGTCCTGCTCACACAATCTCCATCTGTTTTCATGCAGGAGGAGCTGGCACACAACAGCAGGGAGAGTCCCAGACTGGCGTGGGGGAGGGGGAGTGGGTGGAATGGCCCATTAGTCTGTTCACTCACTTTGAGGAGCATGCCATCGCACTGGCTGGCAAGGGCATGGACCGTGCCTGTGGCGATGATGAGGTTGGCAGTGACCACCCACGTGGGGATCCTGCACCACATCATTCCTCTCTTAACGCAACTGTGAGTGTTCTCTCTCCTGCTTTTGACTCTGTTGCCATGCACTAATTATCCCTACTTTGGTTCTTCGCTCTGCCAAGTGACCAACGCCTTGAGCCAGCCAGTCCCTCAGCTCCACCCATGTCCTCACCTCCAGCCAAGAGGACACCTCCTCCATTGAAGAGCTGGAAATAAGCAGCCTGGAAGACTCATCACAGCACTCACCCACACCATCCACCAGCGCAGAGACGCGCAATTCAGTGGGACCTAGGTCTAGAGCAGGCTCATGTTCACAATCTGGTGGTCACCGTACAGACATATGTCCGCAGCAGGAGGAGGCAGGTTCAGCCAAGCTCCCAGCACTTGGAGGGCTGCTTGGGAAGAGGCATCTGTGAGATCCAAGTCAGATGATGAGCCTCTGGATTTGGCCTTTCACCTCATCGTGGAGAGTCAGCAGAAGGCAGGGGAACATCGCACAGAGTTGTTGGAAGCCCTCAACAAAGTGGCACAAGAGTTGGAGGAGTGTGTCCATCCACTCCCTGATGAAGTGGTCCCTGCATGTGCATGTATGGATGGGAAGGGTGGCGAATGCCATGGAGACCCTTGCCCAGCAGAATGTGGAGATGCACACAGACCTGCATTCCATCGCGGGAGCCATGGATGAGTTCCTGCAGTGGCAACGCAAGAGGGAAATGGTGCACCTCAACATCCCTCCATGATTTTCAACGTCAAAAGTTGTGCTCGTGTAGTAAAAGCTAGCTGTATGGGGATTGTTCAAGTTTGACTCTCTGGGTCATCCATTCTATCAAAAAGGCATTTGTGGCAGCAAATCATTTAATGTCAACAGCACACCCAGAAAAAGTGGGACAAGGGGGACAGGAAGCCTCCAATTATCAAACTATCTGGTGGAATAAAGTAACTTCACAGTTCTTTTTTACAAGTAAATGGACAAAGTTACATATCTGTAAATGTCTTGTGTCAACCTATTACATATTGCTTATGGCTGCAAGCTAAGCACTCTGGCAATCTTAAAGCTTGTTGAATTCTTATTATCAAGGCCCTATTGCAGCAGGGCATATTTTTCCAGATGCAAATTGCAGCTGGAATGCTTGGTGCAATGAATCCTTCAGCAAAATCTCGATTAATGATATGTGTTTGTGCACACACGCACATGCACACACATGGGCTCTTGAGAAAATTGTACGCTCCCTTGAAACTTTGAACCTGACTCAAGATTATTTTTGCATTTGCAGTGTATGAGGGGGGAACAGAAGCGCCCTCTATAGTTTTAAGATCTTAAACCTATAAAGGGAATACCCCTTCTGACCTCTTTAGCATGGAAAATTGTAATTTCTGGGACACATCTTTGTGCCCATAGTCAGTTAAGTCGAAATTAGCAGAAAACAGCAGCTGGACAGCGGCAAGAACCTAAATGGCTGCTGAGCGGGACCAAGGGAATTGGTCCCTGGCACCCTGGTAATTGGCAGAGTGGCTTTTATGAGGATATTGCAAGTGAGGAGCATGGAAGCCCAGGGCAGGGCAAGTATATAAGAATATCAATGTGATTTGATATTAATCTTTTTTAAAGAAAAAAACACTAATTTAGAAAGATTAGTTGAAATTGTGTTTTCTAAATGCTTCCCCTTTTCCTTTAATGCTGGCAGCACTCATAAGCTTTTCAAATACAGGATTTTATCACTGCAGGAGGTGGTGGAAGAGCAGGTAATATAAAGGTAATGTATTACTTTGGGAAGAAACATCAAAGGTTAAATGAGTGGGCAACATAGAAGGCAGATGGAGTATCATTTGGGGAGGTATGAGGTTATTCACATTCATAGTAAGAATAGAAAAACAGGATATTTTTCAAAAGGCTAGTAAATGTTGATGTTCCGAGAGACTTGAGTGTACTCGTACAAAGAACACAGGTGGTTAGCATTTAAGTACAGCAAGCGATTAGAAAGCAAATGGCATGTTGGCCTTCATTACAAGGGGATGAGAGTACAAAGATAAGTAAATTTTACTATAATTGCATAGGGCTATGGTAAGACCACACCTGGTGTACCGTGTGAAGTTTTGCTCTCCATACCTAATGGTGGATATGCTTACTTGACAGTACAGTGAAGGTTCACTAGATTGGATCCTGGAATGTGAGGGTTGTGTAATAATGAGAGACTGAGAAAATTGGGCCGATACTCTCTGGAGTTTAGAAGGATGAGAGGTGATTGCATTGAATCATACAAGATTCTGAAACACTTGATAGGGTAGACACTGGTTGAGGAATCTAGAACATGGGGGCAAGGAAAAGGGGTTGATCATTTAGGACTGCGATGAGGAGAAATTTTTTCACTCAAAGGGCTGTGAATTGCTGGAATTCTCTACCCCAGAGCATTGTGGATGCCCCATCGTTAAGTATACACAAGACTTGGATCAGTAGATTTTTGATTTCTCAGGAGTCCAGGGTTATGGAAAGCAGGCAAGAAAGTGAAGTGAAGTGAAGACAGAAGATCAGCCAGAATTGTTTTGAATAGTGGAACAGGCTTGAGGGCTGTATGGTCTACTTCTGCTCATATTATTCATACACTTAAAGATTCTTTACAACAAAGCCATTTACAACAAAGCTATAGCTCAGAGGCAACCAATGAAAGGAAGCCGCAATATGGTTTGAAAAGCATGGGGTGACTGGGAGAAAATGCTAGGACAAAGCACAGAGCTGGGTGGAGATGGCAGGATACATTCAGCAAATCAGTAGCAGAGGCAGAAACTTTCATTGCATTTAAGAAAATAAAAATAAAATGCTCTGAAGAAGTCATACAGACTCGAAACATTAGCTCTGCTTCTCTCTCCACAGATGCTGTCAGACCTGCTGAGTTTTTCCAGCATTTTCTGTGTTTATGTTCTGCATTTTAAAAATACTTGGATATGTACTTGAGGTGCCATAATTTACAGGGTTATGGATCAAAAGCTGGAAAGTGGATTACACTCAATAGTTTTTTTTTTCAGCTGGCACAATGAGCTGAATGGTCTTCTGTGATCGACGCTTCTGTGCTTTTAGTTTCTTTGGCAATCAATTCAAACAACTGTGTGGTTATAAAACATTAGTGTAGCAACCAACACTTAAAGAAACATAAAAGAAAGTGACATGAAAAAGATGACATGTTTTTACTTAGAAAGGAAGATATTTTCCTGCCTTCAAAACACTGTGACTTCAACCATCCAATCTTATGGCTCTTCATTAAATGCTCAAGTATTTTTTACATTCATTCATAGGATGTAGGCATTGTTGGCTAGGCCAGCATTTATTACCCATCCCTAATTACCCTTGTTCAGAGGGCAGTTAAGAGTCAACCACATTGCTGTGGGTCTGGAGTAACATGTAGGCCAGACCAGGTAAGGACAGCAGATTTCCTTCCCTAAAGGATATTAGTGAATCAGATGGATTTTTACAACAATCAACCGTGGTTTCATGGTCAGCATTAGACTTTTAATTTCTAGATTTCTTTTTAATGAATTCAAATTCCACCATCTGGCATGCTGGGATTTGAACCAAGGTCCCCAGAGCATTACCCTGGGTCTCTGGATTAGATGTGATTAGATGTAAGGCTGATGTGAATTAATTTGTATGTTAGTTAGGGTATTCTAAGGTTCATCATTTGTAAATAATAAATAAAAGTGCATTATCACATATGACTATCCATAGTTGTATGAATCTAATAAAGGATTTAACTAACAGCTCAAATTTTCCTTGTGGGATCCAGAGGACAATTCTTTCTCATTCTAGCAATGGCTTTTCTTCCCATTCGTTTCACCTGTCAGGAAAGGTGCAAAAGTTTCCCTGCTCATTGGACCCCCCAATCTGCATTTTCAAGGAGAATCCCCTCTGGGCAGGGGAGCTCGCTGCAAGAACAGAGCAGGACATCAGTGGGTGAGTGTTCCAGCCATTTTCACTGTCTGCCAACCCAGTTTCTATTGGGCATGGAAGGTTAATATTTTCCTGGAAATACTCAGCAGGTCAAGCAGCATCTGTGGAGGGAAAAGCAGAGTTAGCAGTGTTTTCTGTATTTACATCTTCCAGCATCTTCAATATTTTTTTGTTGTGTTAAGATGTTCCTGTATGTTTTTGTCAGAGAAGGCAACAAGTTAAATGGGTAGTTGAGGCATTGATTATATAGGTTCTCTATGACTTTGGTTACATGCTCACCACCGTCACTGCCTCCAAACTACTGAAAAGTAGAGAAAAAGACCTTTTTTCTTCTGAAAATCAATGAAAAGTTGGTTCAGGAAGAATGTAATACAGGAAACATAAGTAATGAGTCAGACCTTGAGCACAGCAAAGCTGAGCAGAGGAATTCTAGAGAGGAGATTTTAACTGTTCCCTATCAGCAGGAAAGGAGCAGGGGTGGAAATTAAAGCAGAGCAGTTCCATTTCCCATTTCATTCCTGTTGATTCCACATTTTCCCACTGCTGGTTTTGGTGATGGATGAAGCTCTCACCACACTCCAATGGGCATCTCATTGATAAATGCAAATCAGCAACACATGATAGACATAGAATCCTGGTGGCATTTTAACCCACTCCTGAGAAAGGCACTCTGCCAGGTAAAGCTAGCTGGAGATCAGTGAAGCCCACAAAGGTGAATAACTTTCCATAGTGCAGTCAGGAGAGACAGGTCCCACAAGGAAAGTCCAAACATCCGCTTCCCCTGGCTCTTTCCCAGTTGCAGCCTCAAGGCCCTCACAACAACAGCCCTTCCGGACCTCATCTACTGCCAAAAGCATTCTCTCGATGCCAGTGGGCGTCCTCTCTCGCCCCTCAGCAAGCTGCCACTTTTCGCACAAAATGGACAAGCAGCTGGCATTCAATTGAATCTGATGAGGATTCCCATGTGGGACTGCTGTGCTCTCTTGCTGGGTCTCTACCAGGAGTTAAAATTATGGTATAGTGAGTAATAGTCTAAAGCTCTCCTTTCTCAAGAATGGTAGAACATAAACCAACACAGGAACAAAGAAACAAACTAGACTAAATTAAAGGGAACTGGAGCTGAGGAGAAAAGAATTGTTAAGAATGACAGATTATTTGGAATATAAAGATAATTGCAAACTGAATAGTGTTCATTATCCAAGAAGAATAAGTACAATTACAAAGATGGTACATTAATTATACAATGCTACTAAGGCTCATTTTTATCTGGTAGAGCCTTGCAATAATTTCTCTATCATCTAATGAATTAATAAAGAAACTTGGGAGTATAAATAGAGGTGTGTTAAGAGTAGGAGGAGCTGTAATGAAGAATCTCATAGTCAGTAATTAGAGAAGACTGACCAAAGGTGTCAACAAACATAGATTGAAATGTGACAAGTGAAAATTTGAGTAAGATACTTTCCCATTATTTAAGGTTAGCGTGTCACTTTTTCTATTTATCTTAACTTTGTTTTCTGAGGAGACAAATACATGCAGACAAAGAGTTCATAGCTTAAAGGTGAAACAATTGGGAAATTCTGTAAGGACTGAGAGCCCTAAAATTCCCAGGCTGACCACCCTGAGCTAAGTGCCAGAATGCACCCGTCAGTAACTTTCATTACTGACCCCAGGACAGTGTGAGAGGTCAACATATTAATATAATCTGGTTGAACACTATAAGTGCATATCTTTGATGCCCAACAGAGGTAGAAGACTGGAAATGCCAACATAGAGTGACTACTTTGGGTTAGAGGTTCCCGGGTCCGCCTTCCATGAAGGATGTCTTTGATGTGTCCCATTGACCCCCTTTTATAGAGAAACTCCCGGGTCTAGGTGTTCCCTTCCCGTGCCCCTTCTGATGTGGGGCAACTTATCTGTGGCAGATGGATGTCCCTTAGAAATTGACAGGATGGGTCAGGGTGCAATATATCTGGGTACCAGTCTAATTTCCTACTCTTCCACCTGAATTTTTAAAAATTCTTTCCTGGGACGTGAGCAACGCTGGTAAGGCCAGTATTTGTTTCCCCTAATTGCTCTTCAACTGATTGGATTGTTAGGCATTTCAGAGGGCAGTTTTGTGTGGAAATGTGTCAACCACCTTTCTGTGGTTCTGGAGTCACATGTAGGCCTGACCAGGTAAGGACAGCAGATTTCCTTCCCTTAAGAACATTAGTGACCCCTGTAGTTATTATCAGGCCCAGTTTCTCATGCCTGTTTTTAGATGCTACAATATAGTCAGCTCTTGCGACTTGGAGTTAATATAAAAAAAGGTGTTGATTTTTTGTTGCAGTTACATTCACAGTGGAATATGAATCTCACATTGGTGTGACTTGTGTTCTTGCTATAGAGGGAATGCAGCGAAGGTTTACCAGACTGATTCCTGGGATGGCGGGGCTGACATATGAGGAGAGATTGAGTCCGTTAGGATTATATTCACTGGAGTTCAGAAGAATGAGGGGAGGGGATCTCGTAGAAACCTATAAAATTCTATTAGGACTAGACAGGGTAGATGCAGGAAGTATGTTCCTGATGGTAGGGGAGTCGAGAACCAGGAGTCACAGTCTGAGGATATGGAGTAGACCATTTAGGACTGAGATGAGGAGAAATTTCTTCACCCAGAGAGTGGTGAGCCTGTGGAATTTGCTACTATAGAAAGTAATTGAGGCCAAAACATTGTATGGTTTCAAGAAGGAGTTAGATATAGCTCTTGGAGTGAAAGGGATCAAAGGATAAGGGGAGAAAGCGGGAGCAGGCTACTAAGTTGGATGATCAGCCATGATCATAATGAATGGTGGAGCAGGCTCAAAGGGCCAAATGGCCTACTCCTGCTCCTATTTTCTAAGTTTCTATGACTTAGATGGATTTTGACGATAATCAATGATAGTTTCATGGTCATCATTTTCCTAAGACTCGCTTTCAATTCCAGATTTATTAATTTAGTTTAAATTCCACCAGCTGCGGTGGTGGGATTGAAGCCCATGTCCATACAAACATGTATATGAACATACACTTGAGGATATGTGGCTTGGTGGTAATGTGACTGGACAAGTAATCCAGAGGCCAAGCTAATTCTCTGGGGGATGTGTGTTCAAATCTCACCCAGCAGCTGGTGGGAATTTAAAATTCAATTAATAAATTTGTAATTGAAAGCTAGTCTCAGAAATGGTGACCATGAAACTATCATCGATTGTTGTAAAAATCTATCTGCTTCACGAATGCCCTTTAGGGAAGGAAACCTGCCATCCTTACCTGGTCTGACCTACATGTGATTCCAGAGCCACAGCAATGTCGTTGACTATTAATTGCCCTCTGAAATGGCCTAACAAGCCACTCAGTTCAAGGGCAATTAGGGATAGGCAACAAATGGGCATCACTTTGCCAGTGATGCCCACATCCCATGAAAGAATAAAGGAAAAAAAATAGGAGTAGCCATTCAGCCCTTCAGGCTTATTCCGCCATTTGATAAAATCATGGCCGATCTGATTGTGGCCTTTTCACTACTTTCCTGTCTACCCCTATAACCTTTGACTCCCTTGTGAATAAAAAATCTAACTCAGCCTTAAAAATACTCAATGACTTTGCCTCCACTACTCTCTGGGAAATAAAGCATTTGCTCTCTAGTCCCCAGAAGATTAGGCTAGACCTCTGGATTATTAGTCCAATGACATTACCACTATGCCACTGTCTCCTCCAAATCCTGACACATTCACTGTGGGAGCCCACAAGGGCTGTGGATTTCAGTTCCAGTAGCATAGGTTAAGTGGATCAGAATCTCTAAGTAAAAGCCCTGAATTTAAACATATATGACCAAAGTGGTACTGATGAAAGGTCATTGATCTGAAACAATGGGTCGGATTGTAGGTTCCCAAATTAAGTGTGCTGCCTCCACCACCACCCCCTCCGCACCCCCCGCCTCCCCCGTGCGGACAGAAAGTTTTGCAACCCAACATCATCATGCAATTCTCCGATAGTACGGAAGGCATGTGGGTGCTGAAATCAGCAGCCCGCCCGCCATTTTGAATAACCCAATCATCCACAATTTCTTGTTGCCCACTGCATTTTTTGATGTCAGACATAAAAGAGTTTGGGAGTCCTCTACGCCAGTTAAAATGAGGTGGTATAGTAGACAAGGCCTGCACCGGGACCATGATTGAGCATACCAGCAGATTCTGCTGGGGGAATTAGCAGCATCTGTATGTTTTTTAATGACAATCTTTTATCTTTTTGCACCTTCAATGAATAATAAGGACTGATTCGGGGAGCCTTTACAATTCTAGGTGTGACCACGGCATTACCCCAATTCTCAGAACCCACAAGTCACACCAAAGCGTGATTCATATTCCACTGTGAATGTAACTGCAACAAAAATTCAACACCTTTTTTTATATTAACTCCAAATCACAAGAGCTGACTATATTGTGGCATCTAAAAGCAGGCATGAAAAACTGGTCCTGATAATAACTACAAGGTTGAAAAGGAACAAGTGGAAGGGTTTGTGGTTGGGAAGCATGCGTCCTTTGCACCCATAATTGCCCTCCTTCCCACCAGACGGTCACTATTTGGCCACCACAGCATCGGATAAAATCCAGCTCATTAATCCTTTCTCTCTCCACAGATGCTGCTAGACCTGCTGAGTATCTCCAACATTTTCTGTTTCCACTTCATACTGTCTTTACTATATTGCTTTTATGTAACCAAAGCCTTGATTTTCAGCTGCACTGATGAAGATGCATTTGCTTAAAATAAACTAAAGAATCAAATTAATTTAATTCTTCCTTTAATTGTATAACTTAATAAATTTGCAGTAATAGTCTGGAGCATGATTTCATGGAATATATACAAGATAGTTTTCTAGATCAGTATATCAAGAAACCAATCAGGTTCTGAAGAAGAGTCACGTTGGACTCACAACATTAACTCTGTTCCTCTCCCCACAGATGCTGCCAGAACCACTGAACTATTACAGCATTTTCTGTTTTTATTTCAGGGAACAGGCTATTTTGGATCTAGTATTAAGCAATGAGGAAGGGTTAACTTTTAACCTTGTGGTAAAGGGGCCTCAAGGGAAGAGTGATCATAATATGATAGAATTTTAAATTGATCTTGAAAGGGATTTAGTTAAGTCTGAAAGATTCTTAAACTTAAACAAAACAAACTACATAGGTAGGAACGGTGGGTTGGGTAATGTAAATTGGGAAAATACATTAGAAGATATGCTGGCAGACACATAAGGGCCAGTATTTAAAGAATTAATTCAAAATTTGCAGCAAACATACATTCTTTGAAGGCACAAAAATCCCACAGAAAAGTGGTCCAATTCTGGATAACAAGAGGATTAAAGATAGTATTATATCAAATGAAGAGGTTTATAATATTGGAAAAACAGTTGCAAGCCTGATGATTGGAAGGGTTTTAAAATTTAGCAAAGAAGAAATTGATGAGGAAAGAGAAACAAGAGTGGAAGTATATTAGCATGAGATATAAAAACAGATTGCAAAAGCTTTTTAAGGAATGTAAATAGGGAATGATTAGTGAAAGCAAACATGGGCAAATTCGAATCAGAGACAGGAGTGAAATTATAATGGGGATTGTGGACATGACAGAGATATTAAAAAATACTTCATATCTGTCTTTACTGTCAAATGAGGAGAATAAGGAACTTAATGAAATCAGTATAAGTAAAGAAGTAGGACTGAAAACATTAATGGAACTAAATGGGGACAAATCTCCCAGACCAAACAACCTGCATTGTGGGGTTTTAAAAGAGTTAGCTTCAGAGATAGTGGAAGCATTGGTTCTGATCTTCCAGAATTCCTTTGATTCTAGAACAGTTCCCAAGGACAGTAAACATTACTCTGCTAGTTAAGAAAGAAGGGGGAAAACAGGGAATTATAGGCTAATTAACCTAACATTAGCAGTATGCAAAACACTAGAATCTGTGTTTAAGTGATAACAGATGTGATGGAATCTGTGGTTTCAAAGCTTGTACTTTTTGAGTCAGACCCTAACTAAAAAGGAAAGTGAATCTTTAGGTTTCTACTGAAACTGAGACTGAAATGAAAGCTTAAGATTTTTGGGAAACTGACACTGGTTGAAACCAAATAAAAGACTGAACCAAACAGAGCTATTCAAGTTCAGATCAATCAATGGTACAGTTGAAAAAAAGTGAACAGGAAAGCTGGATCTGAGAGCAGAGATAAAGAGAAATTAAGTTACCACCAGCCGCTGCTTCAAATGATTTTAAAGGAACTGATTGACCATCACCAGTCATACAGTGCATAGGGGTGTTACTGAGGAATTGGATAAAGGTGTTTTTGGAAGATCCATGCCATCAAGAAGTTGTGAGCAGAGCTGAGAGGATTCTGCAGACATGGTGAGGATTGTGCTAGTAGAACTCAGATTAGTTGGGTGTTGCTGTCGGCTGAGAATCAGAGGCTTAATCCTCGAAGAAAAGGAGCTGGAATTCTTCCAGAGAAAATTCAGAGCTTTGAAGGACTTTGTGGCTGAAATTAGTGCTGTAGATGCTAAATGGGCTGCCCCATAAATCCATGAGACCTATCTTTGTTTTAATGTGCAATTTATAATTTATATTGACCATAATTTGTCTGTTAATTCATGTTTAATTTATATTGATTTCAGTTTGATACTTGAAGTAAAAGTTATAGAAAGTGAAATCTTGAACATTTGTTTTCTCATTGGGATCGTTCAGTGGATAGTTCTCTTTGTCTGCTGGTCTCCATAGCGAGCATTACAAGGTAGGGGCCTCATCCAGATTGATCTTACTTAGGCTGTGCAGTGGGTTTACTGGAACTTTCCAGACTGATGTCAGACCTTTGTGGAAAGAGAGGATTTGCCTCTTAGTGTCTTGGAGCCATTGGCAAAAGATAATTTGAAGGATGTAGCAGAGAAAATGGAGGTCAGCTTAAAATCAAGAGCTAAGAAGGCAGAGATTGTTGAAGAATTGGCTCAACACTTGAAGTCATGGAAGAAAAGGATGTTTCTGCTGGTACTCAAGTAGAACTAGCCAGGCATCAATTTGAAAAAGAAAAATTAGAATTTGAAGAAGAAAGAGAAAATGAAAAGTTAGAATTCGAAAGAGAAATGAAAAAAAACGATTCAAGAGGAAGGTTAGAAAGGGAGAAATAAGAATTGAAAAGAGAAAAAATCAAAGTACATTAATTGCGGGGAAAAGGTAAGGATGACCAAGGACATGTCCCTCACACTTCTGACTTGGCAATGAATATTCACTTGGTGCTTAAATTTAATGAGCAGGGAGTCAACATATACTTTCTGTCATCCGAGCTAAATCTGAATTGGCCCAAATTATCTTGTATTATGCTTCTACAACGTGGTTTCATAGGGAAAGCTTTGGAGATGTACTCAGCTCTTTCAGAAGAGCACTCAGGTTAAAATGACAGAGTAAAGACTGCTGTTCTCAATGCTTCTGAGTTGGTACCAGAAGACCACAGACAGAAATTCAGAAATTTGAAAAGGAAACAGCGCCAGACTATGTGTGAAATTTGCTGGTGAGAAGGAAATGGCATTTGTTACAGACAGGAGCGGGGGGTGGGGGGGTCCATTAAAACAGTACTAACTTTTCCTTTCAACCCCCAACCGTAAACAGAAAGGTGTTTTGGATTGTTTCTTTTTAATAAGTGGTGGCATATTTCTCAACCCTTTGGTTTTTTGTATGTTCCAATTTCTGCTAATAACCCCACAGCAAACTCAAGGTATGATGAACTCAAAGGGTTAGTTTCTTGCACACAATCAAAATGCGAAAAAGAAGGTTCACAACTTCCCCTCCACAGTAATACAGTAAAGAGGATGATAGAGGAAGGAAGGTTTTACAATACAGAGTCCACAGAGAAAATGAATATTGATTCATGTGAGTTCCAGAGTCCAGAATCAAAGTCCAGTGAGGCACTTCTTCACGGAGTTGTGGGGTCTGAAAACCAACATTGTGAAATTCACTTTTCCAGTGGTATTGACGTCACAAGATGAGATAGTCATGCAGAGATGAATCAGCTTTGTATGCAATAGCACAGAACTTCTAACACAAGCAATGTAGATGGGGCCAGTTATTCAACATGGGTAGAGCTCCTTTTTGTGTGGTCTGAAAGGCAGATATTAAAGAGCAGACTTAACTATACAGTTCAGCAAAGCAATATTACTCATTCCACAAGCCAGGGGCCTAAGTCACATGACCCTACCTCTTCAACAAAGGATGTGTATCCATCATCTGGAATTCTGCTGGGTCTCAAAGACTGCTAAAAGTTTCAACCATTATGTGTTGAAAGGAATGCATGCTTGAGGTACTCTTTGTCTTAGCAGACCCTGTGACTCCTACTGGCAAGCCTGGGTTATCAAATGCAAATGGTGTTTTTACAATTGAACATACAAAATAGAAGGAAAAACAGGCCCTTCAGCCCCTCAAGTCTGCTCTGCCATTCAATAAGATTGTGGCTGATTTGTTTGTGTTTTGAGTTCTACATTCCCATTTATCCCCAATCACCTTTGATTCCCTTGCCAAACAAGAATCTATCTACCTCTGCCTTAAAAACATTCAGTGACCCCACTTCTACTGCCTTCTGAGGCAGAGAATTCCAAAGTTGCACAACCTTCTGAGAAAAAAATAAATTTTCATCTCTGTCCTGTAAGGGCGATCCCTAATTTTAAAATAGTGTCTCCTAGTTCTGGACTCATCCACAAGAGAAAACCTCCTTTCCATGTCCACTTTGTCAAGACCATTCAGGACCTTATATACTTCAACCAAGACATCCCTCATTCTTCTAAACTCCAGTGGAAACAAGGCTAGTCTGTCCAGTCTGTCCAACCTATCCTCATAAGACAACCGACTCATTCCAGGTATCAACCTAGTAAACCTCCTCTGAAACACCTCCAACGCATATACATACTTCCTTAAATAAGGAGACCAAAACTGCACCAATGCCCTGTATAACTGAAGCATAAAATCCTTACTTTTATGTTCAATTCCTCTCTTAATAAAGGATAGCATCCCATTAGCCTTTTTGATTACATACTGTACTAGAACCCCTAGATCCCTCTGCACCTCGGAATTCTGCAGCTGTTCTCCATTTAAGTAATACTCTGCTTTTTTGTTAATCCTGCTAAAGTGAAAAACTTCACATTTTCCCACATTATACTCCATCTGCCAGATTTTTGCCCACTCACTCAACCTATCTATATCTGTCTGCAAACTCCTTATGTCTTCTTCACAATGTACTTTCCAACCAAACTTTGTGATGCCTGCAAATTTACCATGCCTTCGCTTCCCTCATCTAAGTCATTAAGGTAAATTGTAAAAAGTTGAGACCCGAGCACAGACCCCTGCGGGATTCCACTCACCACACCCAGCCAATCACACAAAGACCCATTCATACATATTTTGCTTTCTGCTAGCCAGCCAATCTTCTATACAGGCTAATATGTTAACCCCTACAACATGAGCTTTTATTTTCTGCAATAACCTTTGATGTGGCAGCTTATCAAATGCCTTCTGGAAATCCAACCACAGCACATCTACATGCTCCCCTTTATCCACAGCACATGTTACTCCTTCAATGAACTCTAATAAATTGGTTTCCCTTTCACAAAACCATGCGGGCTCCCTGATTAGCTTGAGTTTTTCTAAGTGCCCAGCTATAACCTCTTTAATGATCAATTCGCACACCTTCCCCATGATGGATGTCAAGCCAACTGGCCTACAATTTCATGTTTTCTGCCTCCCTGCCTTCTTGACTAGAGGGATTATATATTCCAGTCTGATGGAATCTTTCCAGGATCTAAGGAATTTTGGAAAATTAACAGCAACACATCTACTACCCCATTAGCCACCTCTTTTAAGACCCTAGGATGAAGTCCACCTGGACCTGGAGACTTGTCAGCCCGCAGCTCCATCAGTTTGCTCAGTACCGCTTCCCTAGTGATTGTAATTTCACCAAGTTCCCCTCTCCCTTCCACCTCCTGATTTACAATTATTACTGATTTTTTTTTGTATCCTCTGTAGTGAATACAGAATCAAAATATTGGTTCATTTCATCTGCCATATCTTTATTGTCTACTATTAACTCCCCATTGTCACTCTCTAGAGGACCAACATTTACTTTACCTATTATTTTCCTGTTTAAAGGCCAGCATAAACTCTTGCTCTCAGTTTTATATTTCTAGCTAGCTTTCTCTAATACTCTAGTTTCTTTCTCTTGATTAACCTTTTAGTCATTTTCTGCCATTCTTTATATATTGACTAATCATCTGACCTGCCACTCATCTTTGAGCAGTTATCGGCTTTTTCTTTAACATTGATGCTTTCCCTAAATTCTTTAGTTAACCACGGATGGTGGGCCCTCCCCTTAGAATTTTTCTTATTATAGGAATATAGTTATTCTGAGTATTCTGAAATATCCCCTTAAATGTCTGTCACTGCTTCTCTTTTGATCTATCCCTTGCCTAGTATTCCAGTTCACTTAAGCTAGCTCAGCTTTCATGCCTATATAATTGTCCTTATTTAAGTTTAAAATATTAGTCTTAGACCTACTCTTCTCCCTTTCATACTGGATGTAAAATTCAATCATATTTTGGTCACTGCCACCCAGGGGACCTTTACTCTGAGGTCATTAATTAATCCTGTCACATTACACAATACCAAGCCTAATATAACCTGCTCTCTGGTTGGGTCCAGAACGTGCTGCTCTAAGAAACTACCTCGAAAGCATTCGATTAACTCTTCATTCAGGATACTACTGCCAATCTGATTTTTCCAGTTTATACATATATCAAAGTCACCCGTGATTTTGCTGTGGCTTTATCACAAGCACCCAATATTTCTTCTTGTATACTTTGCCCTACGTTGTGTGCATACTGTTAAGGGGCATGTAGACCACTCACACTAGTGATTTTTTCCCCTACTAGTCCTCATCTCCATTCAAATTGATTCCACATCATGATCTTCTGAACCAAGGTCATCTATAACTATTGCACAAATGCCATCTTTGATTAACAGTGCTACCCACCTCCCACCTTTACCTAGCTTTCCATTCTTCTTGAATGTCATATACCCCTCAATATTGTTAGCTTAATATCTGTCATTGGGAAAATATTGGAGTCTATTATGAAGGATGTAATAGCAGAGCATTTAGAAATACATAATATAATTGAGCAGAGTCAGCATGGCTTCATGCAGGGGAGATCATACCTGACAAATTAATTAAAATTTTTTGAGGAGGTAACAAGCAGGATAGATAAAGCCAAACCAGTAGATGTAATATATTTGGATTTCCAAAAGGTATTTGATAAGGTGCCACACATAAGGCTACTTAATAAGGTGAGAGCCCATGATGTTGGGATAGTATATTAGCATGGATAGAGGATTGGCTAACTAATAGAAGTTAGGATAAGGGGAGGCATTTTTGGGATGGCAACCTGTAACTAGTGGAGTACCACAGGGATCAGTGCTGAGGCCACAATTATTTACAATATGTATTAATGATTAGAAGAGAGAAGTGAGTGTACTATCGCCAAGTTTGTGGATGACACAAAAATGGGTGGGAAGGCAAGTGGTGAGGATGACACAAAGAGTCTACAGAGAGATGTAGACAGATTAAGTGAGTGGGCAAAAACTTGGTAGATGGAATATAATGTGGGAAAATGTGAGATTATGCATTTTTGCAGGAAGAATAGAGGAGCTGAATATTATTTAAATCGAGAAAGATGCAGAAAGCTACAGCACAGAGGGATTTGGGAATCCATGTGAATGAATCTCAAAAAGCTAACATACAAGTTCAGCAGGTAATAGGGAAGGCAAAAGGGATGTTGGCCTTTATTTCAAAGGGAATGGAGTATAAAAATTGGGAAGTCTTGCTAAAACTATACAAGGCACTAGTTAGACCACACCTAGAAGACTGTGAACAGGTTTGAAGGAAAGATATATTGGCATTGGAGGCAGTCCAGTCCAGGAAGGTTCACTAGGTTGATCCCAGGTTCTTATGTGGAGAGATTGAGTAGGTTGGGCCTATACTCATTGGAGTTTAGAAGAATGAGAGGCGACCTTATTGAAACATATAGGATTCTTTGGGGACTTGACAGGGTAGAAGCTGAGAGGTTGTTTCCCCTTGCTGGAGAGTCTAGGACCAGAGGGCATAATCTCAGAGTTAGGGGTCGCCCATTTAAGATAGAGATCAGGAGGAATTTCTTCTCTCAGAGGGTAGTGAATCTGTGAAATTCTTTACCAGAGAGGTCTGTAGAGGTTGGGTCATTAAGTATATTCAAGGCTGAGATAGACAGATTTTTAATCAGTAAGGCAATCAACGGTTATGGGGAAAAGGCAGGAAAGTGGGATTGAAGATGATCAGATCAGCCATGATCTTATTGAATGGTGGAGCAGACTCGATGAGCCGAATGGCCTAATTCTGCTCCTACGTCTTATGGTCTAATATTCAGGACCCAATCCTTGTCACCCTGCAGCCACATCTCTGTAATGACGATCAGATCATGTTTATTTATTCCAAGATGAGCTATCGATTTGTTTACTTTGTAATGAATGCTATGCACATTCAGAAGCTGAGCCTTTAGTTTTATCATTTTGTTATCTTTACAACATCTAATCTTGATTCTTGGTGCATTCTTAGGTTTTTTCCCTCTCTCTCCCTTCCTGCCATTCTCCAAGCCTCATTTCCCATATTGCTACTTTCCTCTCTTACCTTGTGCCTACTCTTTGATATACCACATCTTTCCACATTTGATCCCCTGCCCTCACTATTTACTTTAAAACATCTCTCTACTTCCCTAGTTATGCGGTTCACAAGAACGCTGGTCCCAGCATGGTTCAGGTGTACACTGTCCCAACGGTATAGCCCCAACTTTCTGTAACACTGGTGCCAGTGCCCCGCAAACCAGAACCCACTTCTCCCACACCAGAGCCACATATTCATCCCTCTAATTTCATGTACCCTATGCCAATTTGCATGTGGCTCAGGTACAGAGATTATAAACTTTGAGATCCTGCTTTTCAAGTTAATCCCAGCTCCTCATAATTCCTATACAGGACATCTTTCCTAGATCTACCTATGTCGTTGGTATGTACATGAACCACAACAAAAGGATCCTACATCTCTCACTGCAAGTTTCTCTCCAGCCCTGAGCAGATGTCCTGAACCCTGGCACTGGACAGGGAACACAGCCATCTGGACTCGTGCTGTTTGCTGCAGGGAATAGTGTCAGTCCCCCTCACTACACGGTTCCCTACTACCATTACATTCCTTTTTGCTCCCCACACTTGAATGGCTTCCTGCACCATAGTACAATGGTCAGTTTTTTCATCCACCTTGCAGCACCCATTCTCATCTAAACAAACTGAGAGAACCTCAAACCTATTGGACCAGGTAAAGCTCTCTTTGAAGTTTGGCTCTGCAGGCCCCAGGTGACCATTAGTGGCTCCTCAGGGGCAATGAGGTGTGCGTTTTCTCAAAACTGCAAAGTGGCTTATTTTGATCTTGGATCACAGACAGAGATAGGGCAGAATTTTCCCTGAATTGCTCAAAGTGCGGTAGCGGGTATGGAAATCAACAATTTTCCTGCTGGCTGCAATGACTGGTTTTCAAGCTATATCGTCCCCAACCCACCTTATTAATTATGTAATCACTTGAAACCCACTGGATCGCTATCAGGTAGCCTCTGGTCCGCCCACCCCGATATAACCTCACTGCTTCCTCATTCCAGGTGCCATATTTAAATGGCCAGTGTGCACAGTTCTCAATGCTTGCAGCCCACTACAGCTCCATTGAAGAGATGACCCCAAAACCTCAGAAGAGTGCTGCCCGCAGGTTTACTGATGCCTCACCTGAGTACCTTGATGGCCTGCTTCAATGTCCTCCACCTCCAATCTGGCTGCAGGAGGGGCAGCAACATCACCAGTTTGGCTTGGGAGGAGGTGGCAGCAGTGGTCAGTGCAAACGCTGCCCAGAAGAAGTCGGCCATCCAGTGCAGAAAGAGGCTGAATGATCTCATCCATTCTGCCAGGGTAAGTCAGCCATTTAATCACTCTCAACTCACACACTCACAAGGCCCTCACGCATCTAAAGGGATCTCAGTCACTGCCAGCTCAATGGACATCACCACTCACTCTTTCATATCTCCATATGACCTTATCCCCTCTGATGATCTCATCCTCATTCTGTCCATGGCTCCAAAAATTACCCACAAGTGTCAGCCTTCTCATCTGCCCTGCCATGCATGTTGCTTATGCCTTCTCCATTGGTCTTTGTGCAGGACAAGATCACACACAATCAAAGGGAGAGGTCCCAGACCTGGGATGGTGTGCTGGAACTCAAGATGCTCAGTGACTTTGAGAACAGAGCTATTACGCTGGCAGGAGACAATGCTGACTGTTTCTGCAGCAATGGAGAGGTTGGGGGCAAGCACCCACATAAGGATTCTTCACCAGATCACCCATTTATCAATGCTACTGTGAGTGCACCTTTCTGTGTGTCACTTAGCTGCCTTGCACTCATAATCTCCACTATCTCTCCTCGGCACATCTGACAGACACCAAACACCTTCAGGCAACAAGGGCCTCAGCTTTAAGCCCAAGGGCACCTCGGATGAGGACCTTGTCAACAGCACCTTAGAAGACCCATCACAGTGCTCATCCACACCCTCCACCAGCACAGAGGCACACATCTCGGTGGGACCTAGATCTAGAGCAGGCTCAGGATCACAATCCGATGAGCACAGCACACAATCTGATTCACAGCAGGTACATCCGAGGTCGCTGGCACTCAGAGACCTGCTGGAGGCCACGATTCTGCTGAGTCCAAGTCAGACGACAAGCCTCCAGGCTTGGTCCTAAATCAGTTGCTGGAGGTGCAGCGGCAAACTTGGAAACATCAGGAAGGGATGTCAGCCACACTCACAGATTGCAATGGACGATGGAGGAGTCTGTCCATCTCAAGTCTGTCTGACCGCACTGTCATGCCAACACACTGAGGTCAACACTGGCAGGATGGAGTCCGCCAAGGAGACCTTGGTCCAGGGCATTGGTCCTGCACTGCTGTGTGGGCTGAACTCCTTCACTGAAGTCATAGGTGGCCTCCAACAGTGTCAAAGTTAGAGCGGTACAGGGCAGTTCAATTTCACCCCAGCAGCCCTTACTCCTCAAGGAGTTAGCCAGGGCCCTTTGGGCACCCACAGGGAGGAGCCGAACACACCTGAGCCAACCACGCAGCTGACTCCAGGACTGTCCCACCAATCCAACTTCCCTCTTCCTATTACCCCATCATCTCTAGCTCTGCAGGTTGAGGAGGGTGCAACTGCCCCACAGCAGGACACATGAAGCAGGCCCCCAGGTCTCAGCCCTCCAGAAGATACCCACCAAGGTCATCACAGACAACAGGGTGTAGCAGTCAGCAGGCTGTCTCCAGCTCTACTGTGGATGTCAAGGAAGCACCAAGATGTAGCAGTAGGGTTAGGAGAAGTACAAAAATATTAGGAGCACAACAGAGGCACGGGTGTTCATAACATTTATATAATGTGCACAACTCTAAATAGAATATGGCCCATTCCACAACTACTCTAGTGTTTGCCTCCTTTCTTTTAAGAGCTGTGGACCCGCCCACCACACTCCCCATTTATTGAGGTGTCGCTATCATGGGCATGTCTTATGTATAGTCTGCTTACATTTCACCGCAGTGTCTAGCCGTTTACATATCAATTCCAACATCAGTGATGCCTCGTCCATAATGCTATCTGTGATTGTGGAAGGCATGTCGTTCACATGCTTTGCAGGGTCATCTCATTTTCACTCTTGGCTGCGTGACATGGAGGCAGAGGTGTTCTCTAATGTCGTAGGCATGATTGAAAGGTGAAGGTATATGTAGAAAGACAGAAATGTTAATGCATGGAGAAGAGTGATATGTCTGGAGCTCCATGCACTTTCTCATCTGTCAGGGCTTCCATGCTATGAGGCTGCACTCAAAGGAACTGTTCATTCCTGTCTGGCAGTCGCACTTGTGACTTTCTGATTTCTAACAAGCTGTGCAATGAGTCGAGCACCTTGCCACCTTAAGTCTACGAGACTCTAGCCCTCTCAGCCAAACTCGTGTCCTGGCGCTCAAACACACAAGCCTGAGCATCTCTAACTGTGTATTTGTCTGTGTTGCGACCGCACGGCTCTCTTTTCAATGTACGGATGCAGTGTTGTGCATCCTCACCCGACCACTGGCCGCGATCACAAATGCTAATCCCAGATGGAGGTGAACCATGGATCCATTGAGCATGATCAGAAACCGGCAGTCATCCCTTCAGACAATATTGATGGAGAAATGGGGTATGAGCAATAAAGTACTGAAGCTTAAGTGTGCTCCATATTGGAAACTACATGCGACCCTGAGGGCTTCATGGTGTCAGAGATTTTTCAATTCACCAGGGCCAGGGCTGCCCATAAGATCTCAATGCCTGTGTTAAAGAGGAGGCGTGTTAATGGCTGGAATGCAATTGTTTGAATGTCGTCATCCTCAGGTGGTTAACATCCATACTAAAGTCAGAGAAAATGAAGGCCACCATCCCTGAGTGAGAGTGTCTGTGTCAATGGGATTGTGAAGAAGGTGACAGGGAGGACTGACCCATCTGTACATGGATTGATAACTGCCAAGCCTCCTCAGCTGCCTTGGCCCAAGTCTCACCTGTCATTTGCACCATTGATATTACTCAGACTGTATAGTCATGGTGCTGGACATGGATCGCCACGAGGACCATAGTCCAATTGAAGGCTACCACCTATGAGCCCACTCACGGTAATGAATCAGCTCCTGCATCATATCGGCTGCTGTAGCAACTGAGATGCTGCAGAGATGCCTGAAGAGTCAGAACCTTCAGACCTTTGAAGCCAACACACCCTCCTCCAAACAGCACCTCACTCCAATGAGGAAAAATGCTCCTAAGTTTCATCAACCTTCAAAGGATCATGCCAAGGGAACCCTGATGTAGAACTACTGACTCTCATTTTGAAGTGTATAGTTGAAAAGATAGGAGTAGCGAAGCTCCTGTTCATGTTGGCCCCTCATGTAGGTCACTTGTCCAAGAGGATGCTCACTCCACCTCGTCATCCTCTTCCTGGATCTTGTGACTTTGAAGCCCTCCTGTGCATGCCTGCCTCATCTGGCTGTGCTCTGGCATCTTCTTTTGCAGCATCGGCTTCCTCGAACTCATCACTGTAATCCCCTTCAAGGTCCTCCTCATCAGAGAAGATGTGTAGCTCCCCCATCTCGTGAGGCTCCCCCATCTCGTCATCCGGCAAGTCATCACCCATTTTCAGTGCCAGGCAACAAGCCACGATGATCCATGAGTGTACTGGCTTGCTCCGCCAGATCTGTTCAGGCATCAGAATCACATCACTGAGGTGTGCTTCACCAATGTCCGGGTAGCGGCCTGAGCCTCATTGTACCTTCTCTCTGCAGGAGTCTGAGGCCTCTGCATGGGTGTCATCAACCATGTCCTTTGCGGGTATCCTTTGATCCCTGTGTGGTTCCTCAAAAATGTGCGGGATCTGCGATCTACTCAAGATGTACGAGTTGTGAACGGTCCCTGGGTATTTGGCACAAACCTGCAGGACTTGTTTGTTATGGTCGCACACCAGCTGTACATTGAGTGAGTGGAAGACTTTCCTGTTTATGTATTGTAGTGCCTGCTGCAAGGGAGCTTTGATAGGCACATGAGTGCAGTCGATGACATCCTGCACCCTGTGGAAACCCATAAATCTCTGAAAAGGCCAATGCCCTGGCACCCTGGCATGCTTGATCTCTGTCAAAGTTGATGTAATTGGCAAAAAGGGCATCTGGGACCTCATGTATGCATTTTTGTGTGAATGCTTGAGACATCCCACAGAAGTCTTCAGTCAAGCCCTGGAAGGAGCATAGAATTTGAGTGCGGCTGTTACTTCCACAGCCACTGGCAATGGATGTCCTCTGAGTCCACGAGACACACTTACACATGGCCTTTCTGCTCTCCACATCCTCTGCGCCCAGAGGGGGCCCTGCTGGGCCTTGGTGTTGAGGGTTTTGCTCCTCCCTTTGGCAAGCCAGCCTCCTCCATTACAACCTTCTCCTTCTTCTCACATTCCTGTCTATAATTATGCAGTCAGCAATGAATCCATAGAAACATAGAAACTAGGAGCAGGAGTATGCCATTCGGCCGTTTGAGCCTGCTCCGCCGTTCAATATGATCATGGCTGACCCTCTATCTCAACGCCATATTCCTGCTTTCTCCATACCCCATGATGCCTCTAATATCCAAAAAATTATCAATTTCTTTCTTGAATATATTCAGTGACCCGGCCTCCACAGCCTTCTGTGGTAGAGAATTCCACAGGTTGACCACCCTCTGAGTGAAGAAATTTTTCCTCACCTCAGTCCGAAATGACCTACCCCATATCCTGAGACTGCGGCCCCTGGTTCTAGACTCCCCAGCCAGGGGAAACACACTCCTGGCATCTAGTCTGTCTAGCCCTGTTAGAATTTTATACGCTGCAATCAGATCCCATTTCATTCTTCTAAACTCTAGTGAATACAGGCCCAGTCGAACCAATGTCTCCTCATATGGCAGTCCTGCCATCCCTGGTATCAGCCTAGTGAACCTTCGCTGCACTCCCTCTATGGCAAGTATATCCTTTCTTTGGTAGGGAGACCAAAACTGCACACAATACTCCAGGAGTGGTCTCACCAAGACCTTGTATAACTGCAGTAAGACATCCCTACTTCTGAACTCAACTCCTCTTGCAATAAAGGCCAACGTAGCATTTGTCTTCCTAATTGCTTGCTGCACCTGCCTGTTTACTTTCTTTGACTGGTGTACAAGGACATCCAGATCCCTTTGTACAACCACATTTCCCAATATATCACAATTTAAATAATACTCTGCCTTTCTGTTTTTCACACCGAAGCGTATAACTTCACATTTATCCACATTATACCACATCTGCCATGTGTTTGCCCACACACACAACTTATCTAAATCGCCCCGAAGCTGCCTTGCATCCTCCTCACAACTCACAACCCCACCCAGTTTTATGTTATCAGCAAACTTAGAAATATTGCATTTGGTTTCCTCATCTAAGTCATTTATATATATTGTGAATAAATCCAGGCTCCATCTTCCTGGTGGCCTCCTCTCTGTAATATCAATGAGAAACAGACAAGGATCAGGACTCACCTGCAATATTAATCTTTCTGTCAATGACTTGAGCGATTGTGTGTTCACGGCCCTGGTTCCTGTGTTGGCAACTACTCGTCCCAGAAATGATCTACAATGCGGGGTGCATACCAAGGTGCTCCCCTTCACCCTAATCATGAGCAACCGCTATGAGATTGCTTTAGTCAGGCGCTTGGACATGCTGCTTTCAGTCCAGGCGCTGGCATCCTCATACACAGCACTGTAATACTACCGAATATACATGAGCATCAATTTTTAAACAGGCTGTGCAATATGTTGAGGGCGGCCTGATGCTTGTCCTCTGGGACAAGCGCCTGGTGCCACTAATGCAACACACTTCAAAAAGCTATCTGGGTGTCCAGTTGCACTTAACTTCATCATCGCTCTGGAGAAATGCCACGCTGCAGGCAAGGGGTTAAACCCAGGAGATAAATTACTGCCACTTTGCATGATTAGTGTTGTATGAATGTGCATCATTGCTTCATTATGGTGATTCCCTGTGATGTCATTGAGAGACCACTAACATCTCTCAGCTGTGCCTATCTGCTCATGTGGGAATGCACAGTTCAATTGGGTGGCACTTTAATCGTCCCCCCATTGCACTCAGCTGGTGTTCAAAGCACCTGCAGAGCCTCCCACCAGCAAGGTTTGTTCTCATTATACTGTAAGGTGGAGGTGTCTATGCCCTGTGTCCACCTCATCCCTCAACATTGTGAGGCTACTTGCACTTGTTAAACACATATCCCCCCCAACACACACCTTGGGAGTCCCCTTTTTCACCAAACAAGCTGTTACTCTGCAGCCTCCGAACTTGCCAGAGGCCACTTGCCCCCTTCGCCAAGCCAGCCCTCACCTTGCAGCCATTGAAAAGATATCCCCGCCTTACCGCTGGCCTGGTGGGTTGAGACTTTCATGTTAGCCCCCATGAAACTGATGTAGGGCTGCCAGCGAAGCCTGGCACTGAATACCGCGATTGGCGCCCAAATTAAGGTAGGTGAATGGTCCTCGAATTGGGGAGCAAAGTGCAGGTCACCAGGTGCACATCGCTTATGTACCATTGTGAAACACATCAGCGTGCAGCGGCCTCGTGAACCAGCGAGCAGGGGGTGATTCCAGCGAGCAGAGATTAAAATTACACGAAAATATATGGAAATGACATTCCCAACATTCAACAGTGGGAAATGCAACCGCCATTGATGGCAGGAACGAGTAACCGCAAACTGGTTTCACAACGAAGTAAAAATGATTTTTGCAATCTCGGAACATTTTTTGCTCCCACCTGCCATGACAGCTGCAGCAGACAGGAGCAGAAAATACCAGCCATCTGTTCAGCCATTTTAAGGATCTTGTTCAACCAAGGTCCAGTTTAAAAATTTAGAAATAGCAATGAGCATATATATATATATATATATATATATATTTATTTTATAATAATGTGCAATGTAATGTTCCATTCCCCATGGTGAAGGGATCACTAACCAGGGGGCATAGATTTAAGGTAAGGGGCAGGAAGTTTAGAGGGAATGTGTGGAAGATTTTTTTCACCCAGAGGGTGGTGGGAATCTGGAACTCATGGCCTGAAAGGGTGGTAGAGGTAGAAACCCTCATAACATTTAAAACGTATTTGGATGTGCACTTGCAATGCCATGGCATACAAGGCTATGGGCCTAGTGCTGGAAAATGGGATTAGAATAGTTAGGTACTTATATCACCGGTGCAGACTCAATGGGCCGAAGGGCCTTTTTCTGTGCTGTAGACCCCTGACTCTATGACTCTTATTCCATCACATGTTTGATAGATGGTAAAGATCAATGAAGGTTGAACAAGACATTGAGAACCTTAGGAATGTGATTCTGATGATTTTTTTTAAAAGTGTCCATTTGGGAATAAAGTTCCAGCTGGAAAAACATGAAGTTTGTAAAATAAAGGAAGTTACAGTAGTGGCTGATGATTACAAATTGACTCACAAACAAATTAGTAACAGGCCCCAACCAGGAGACTTCCAGAAAAATTGGGGGGAAAGGAAGCTTGATAATGAAAAGAATTTGGCCATATTAAGGAAGATGGCAAAGATGAAGATAAAGGTACTCCTCAGAGTGGTAAAGGAGAAAGTCCTGAGGGCAAGCTTTGTTCAGAGGGCCATCTTGCTATTTTTGTCATCAAAAAGATCATGTGAAGGCTGAGACTGGGTGGCCTTTTGCATTTGTATAGTCACATGATGTCTCTCCAAAAAATGTGATCATTAGAATTTGAAGAGCAATTTGTACAAATTCTCGGAGTGGCAGAGTAGGCTCAAAGAAATGAATGACCTTTTCCACTCAGAAGGTAAAAACAGCAAAAACTGGGAAATAAGGGTACTGACCCAAACTGGTCTTGTATATCATAAAATGGAACACCAGTAAAACTGGGAAATAAGACTACTGGTCTTAACTGTTTTTTCCTTCTGGGCAGCTCTTAACCCTTAACTCTGTTCTGAAGAGTCATACGGACTAGAAACGTTAACTCTGTTTTTCTCTCCACAGATGCTGTCACACCTGCAGAGTTTTTCCAGCAATTTTTGTTTTTGTTTCAGATTTCCAGCATCTGCAGTATTTTGTTTTTAATTCGTATTTGGCTTTTGGTATAAAAACCTTTCCCCCACGCCTATGGAATAATCAGCTTATTCAATACTGAAGATAAGGTAGCTGAATTCAATTTCTCTATCAGTATCAAGGAAAAATAATCAGACTGCTTAAGAGAATGACTAACACCACTCAAACAAGAATGTGTCTCCAGCAGACCTGAATTTGAAACAGCTGCTTTTCTGATGTCTCGCGCTATGTCTCAGCGTCTATTCCTTTATCCTTTTTATCTAATTTATTCATTTAATCTTCAACTCTGCCATCTTCTCCCTCACTCCACTCCACATAAAGCAGTATGGTATGCTTTAAAGGCATATTACAATTGCAAGTTCATCTTATTGTTGTTAAGGAGATACTACTCCTCACAGGAGGCAAGTTGCGCATCACTTGCCGATTACAGAGACAGATCCAAAAATCTTGCAGCATAATACATTTTGTCATCAAATTGGTTCTGGTGCAAGATAATGGAAGCCTCTTAGAAATCTCACATTATAAAGAGGTTAATTGTCCTTTGGAAATAGATAACTACATTTGTGACAGAGTCAGTATTCTGCCTGGGTCAAACCCTCTCCTTTTCCTAGGGTCAACATTATTTGTAATGGGGTATTTGTAACTTGGTTATTGTCATGAAATTTTATAGGAAAGATTGAGATACAGTACTGCAAGATTTGGAAAGATGAAATGAAAAGGTCATTTAATAATTTCAGCATATTATTTTCATCTTCCTTTGCTAATCTAATTTGCATGTTCTTTTTGCATGTTCTAATTTATGATTGACAGCAGCAAATGTCATGAATTTACTATTATAATGATTAAACCTATTAGTGATTCTTGAGTTGAGATGATCTCCAAGGATAAGTTATTAGCAGTATGGTTAAATGTTAAATTATTTTCAATGTTGGGGCATCGCCTTTCTCACTGCTCCATTTGTGGCAGAACCTTCAGCTGTCTTGAGTCTGCTCTCTAGGACTCATTTCATAATCCACCCATCCTTTAATTTCTCTCCTCACTCTTCAGAGCTTGTTTAAAATCAATTGTTCAATCACTTTGTTCTAATTCTTGTTTCCTTTACAAGGCTTACTTGCAAATTAGCAGCACCCAGAGTCTGAACGTTGCTTCCAAATAGGCAGGGTACTGGTGTGCCATAGTTTAGCCATCAGGAAAAAGCTGTTGGAGTATCACCCAAGGGCCCATTCTTTACATGTGCACTAAGGGCAGGATTTTTACCTTGTCGGGAGGGCGCAGAGGGTGGGCCCAGGAGAGGCCGCGCAACTGACAGCCGCCCGCGATTGGGCCCCCACCGCAATTTCACACTGGCTGGCTAATTAATGGCCATCCAGCGTGAATCACGTGCTGCAATGCTCAGCGCTGCCTGGGCGGGGCTGGGGAGGAGGGCATGGGCAGAAGTCAGTGCATGTGCGCGGGTGCGCTCAGTGAAAGCTCCCTGAAGGCACAGAGCTGCCTCAGGGAGCTGAAGATTTCTAACATTAAAAATAAACAATTGAAAAGTAAGGAAAACATGTTCCCTTATCTAACTCTGTCGCATGAGCAGGAACATGTTAAAAATGAGTTTTAAAAGTTTTTTTTAAATCGCTGGTCAAAACCTCATCCTGACTGTGGATGAAGTTTCGCAAAAAATGTAAAGGCCGCTTGGCCTATTCGCCTGCCCGCCAAAACAGAACAGTCAGACAGACAGCAAAAAATTACATTTAATTAATTGATTAAGGACCTTAATAGGCCTCTTAATTGTCAGCAGGTATACTGCTGCCTCTCACACACGCCCGCCGAGCAAAATATCGCTGGGATGTTCGGCCGAAATCATCGCGCACTATTTTTCTCTTGACCGGGTCTGGTGCACGCCCATCCGACGAGGGAAAAATTCTACCCTTTGACTCTAAGCACTGAGAGGCTATTCCCTAATGGGATTGAGCAGTGTAGCTGACCCAGATCATTTGCTAACCAATCCACAGGCTTGTACTTTCCAGTGTGAGTTAATGGACAAAAGTCAGAAATATGAAGGCTGGCTCATTTTCCTTCTGGAACAGTGAGAGGCAGACTAACTATATCACCATTAGCACCAAAGTAATGGATCAACTGAGAACAAACCAGAGATTAAAAATTGAGTATTTCCTGATTTATATGGCAATATCAGGTAAAACGGTAACCCCTCTCTTGTACAAGAACATTTTTAATTTATAAATATCTTAGACTTAATGAAATACAAGTCACCTTTTGATTTTTTTTCATTCAGATGTGAAAATTCAGCACTGTGCAGGAGAACGGCTGAATGTTTTGGAAATCACACCTTTTGGATGAGTTATTAACTGAAGACACCTCCAGTTGTCCAAAGGGATCTCAGAGATTCTATGACACTATCTACGAACATACAAACATATGATTTAGGAGCCACATGGATACGAATTAGGAAGTAGGAGCAGAGGTAGGCCACTCGGCCCCTTGAGCTTGCTCCACCATTTAATAAGATCATGGCTGATCTGATTATAACCTCAACTTCACATTCCCAGCTACTCCCTATAGCCTTTCATCTCCTTGCTTATCAAGAACCTGTCTAATTCTGCCTTAAAAATATTCAAAGACACTGCTTCTGCCACCTTTTCAGGATGAGTGTTCCAAAGAGTAAACATAATTTTATTTTCACAAAACCATGTTGACTCTGCCTGATTACTTTGAATTTTTCCAAGTGCCCTACTATAACTTCTTTAACATAGTTTCTAACATTTTCCCTATGACAAGTCTTAAGCTAACTGGCCTGTAATTTCCTGCTTTCTGTTTCCCCCTTCTTTTTGAATAAAGGAGCTACATTCACTATTTTCCAATCTAATGGAACTTTCCCTGAACCTAGGAAATTTTGGAAAAATAAAACCAACACATTAACAACTCCTTGGCTACATCTTTTAAGACCCTAGGATGAAATCCATCAGGACACGGGGACTTATCAGTCCACAACTCCAACAATTTGCTCAGAACCACTTCTCCGGTGATTGTAATTTTCTTGAGTTCCTCCTTCCCTTACATTTCCTGATTTACAGCTATTTCTGGGATGTTACTTGTATCCTCTATAGTGAAGACTGATGCAAAATACCTGTTCAATTCATTTGCCATCTCCTTATTTTCCATTATTCAGTTTCCAGACTCACTTTCTATAGGGCAAGCACTCACTTTGTTAACTCTTCTCTTTTTTAAGTATCTATAGAAACTCTTACTACCTGTCATCATATCGCTATCTAGCTTTCTCTCATACTCTAATTTTTCCTTACTTATCAATCTTTTCATCATTCTTTGCAGTTCTTTTACATTCTGTTCAATCTTCTGACCTGCCATCCATTTTTGCGCAATTATATGCTTTTTCTTTAAGTTTGATATACCTTTAACTTTTTTAGCTAACCACAGATAGTGGGTCCTCCCCTTGGAATTTTTCTTTCTTGCTGGAATATATCTATTCTATGTAATTTGAAACATCCCCTTACATCTCAGCCACTGCATGTCTAAGGATCCATCCTTAACCTAATTTGCCAGCTCTGCTTTCATGCCCTCATAATTGCCTTTATTTAAGTCTAGGTTTAGACACACTCTTCTTCCCCTCAAACTGAATGTAAAATTCAATAATATTATGATCGCTGTTACCTAGGGGAGCCTTCACTGTGAGGTCACTAATTAATCCTATATGGTTACATAATACCAGATTTAGTATAGCCTGCTCCCTGGTTGGTGCCAGGACATTCTGTTCTAAGAAACTATTTCCTTATCTAGATTACCTTTGTCCATCTGATTTTTCCAGTTTATATGTAGATTAAAATCCCCCATGATTATCGCAGCACCTTTCTGACAAGCTCTCATTATTTCCTTTTTTAAACCCTGTCTACCATATGGTTACAGTTAGGGGGCCTGTACACCACTCCCACAAGTAACTTGTCTTTATCATTTCTCGTTTCTACCCAAACTGCTTCTACATCCTGGTTTCCTGAACTTAGGTCATCACTCTCTATTGTACTAATGCCATAATTAATTAAGAGAGCCACCCCTCTATCTTTTCCTAACTCCATGTCCTTCCTAAATGTCACATACCCTTCAATATTCAGATCCCAATCTATGTCATCCTGCAGCCATGCCTCTGTAATGGCTATCAGATCATTCTTATTTATTTCTATTAGCACTGTCAGTTCATCTGTTCTGTTTTTAATGCTACATGCATTCACATACAGAGCCTTTAGCTTTATCCTTTTGTAATTCTTGTAATTTCTAGCATTATCTGCTGATTTATTCATGGATGTGTACTCTCTGTCCCTTCCTGTCACAGTATGTTTATCATTAATACCTTCACATTAATACCTTTCTCTCTTGCCTGTCTCTACTCTTTGATTTACCAATCTTCCCAAAATTGACCCCTTGCCCCACTATTTAGTTCAAAGCCCTCTCTACTTCTCTGGTTATGCGGCTCACTAGAACACCAGTCCCAGCACAATTCAGGTGTAGACCATCCCAACGGTAAGCCCTCACTTTCCCTGGTACTGGTGCTGGTGCCCCATGAATCAGAACCCACTTCTCCCACACCAGCCTTTGAGCCACACGTTTATCTCCCCAATTTTATATACCCTATGCATGTGGCTCCAGTAACACTCCAAGGATTACTACCTTTGAGGTTCTGCATTTTAATTTAGTTCCTACTTCTACTAATGTCATTGGCACTTACGTGGACCATGACAACTGGATCCTCCCCATCTCACTGCAAGTTCCTTTCCAGCCCCGAACAGATGTCCCGAAACCTGGCACCGGGCAGGCAACACAGCCGTCTGGACTCACGCTCTTTGCTGCAGTGTCAGTCCCCCTCACTATACCGTGCCCTACTACCACTACATTCCTTTTTGCTCCCCCCACTTGAATGGTTTCCTGTACCACAGTGCCATGGTCGGTCAGCTCATCCACCCTGCAGCCCCCACTCTCATCCAAACAAGCTGAGAGTACTTCAGACCTATTGGACAATTGCAAAGACTGACATTCCTGCATTCCTGCCTTCTGGATCATTTTACCTGCCTTACTTACAGTCACACCCTCCTGTCATTGGCCACTGACCAAATCAGAAGACGCTATCCTCAGGGGTGTGAGTATCTCCTGGTACAAAACATCCAGGTAACTTTCCCCCTACCTAATGTATCTTAGTGTCTGCACATCAGCCTCCAGCTCAATGACTCTGAGCCAAAGCTGCTTGAGCCTCAAACACTTACTGCAGACATGTTTGCCCTTGATCACACTGGTATCCAGGAGCTCCCACATGTGACAGTCATGACACATCATCTGTCCTTCTATCCTTAATATGTTTTAATTAACTACTTATTATTCCATTATTTACTTTCCTTTTTTAATATATTTTATTAAACTTACCACCAGTTCCTATACTATTTTAAATCTTAGAAATAGAATTGGCCTTAACCACTTACCAGCTACTTACCAGGTACTCACCAAACAGCTAGTTTTTTTCTCTGTAATTGAGTAAGAACCAGCCCCTACAGGGTGAAAAAGTTAGAAAAAGCAAAAGGAAAGAACACTTCCTTCCCCTCCTTACCTAATTCTTCCACTCACCAAACTCCTAGGTAAATACTCAGTTCCAAACTGCACTTATTTGAAGAGTTACAAATTCCCCTGTTACCCTGGCCAACACCTTGTAGGTAATACCACTAAATGTGGATTAGCTGGCCATTTAACTCATTACCGATTGGGAGACATAATTTCACTTAAACTGGCAAATAACAAACGTGACTAAGGGGGCAATTTTAACCAAACTTGCCAGATGGGAAACCCCACACAATCAAGTGGAACACTGTAACCTGTCCAATGGCAATGATTTTAACCTATGCCTTCAGACTGGAAACTGAGGGAATTGAGTGCAACAATTTGACTCTCTATTGATGTCAATGAGTGACATTGGGCAGGATTTTACGTGTCGGCGAGTGGGGGCGGGGCCCACTCACCAAGGCGTAAAATGTTGCGCGGTGACGTCGGGAGGAATTCCCGATGCCCCCGCCCCTCATTTAAATTTTCAGGAAGGCAGGGGCGCAGCGAAATCAGCCAATTGAGGCCATTGACAGAGTCAATTAAGTAATTAAAGGACCTGCCTGTCCAACCTTAGGGTTGGCGGGCATGCCAGGAGCCCTGGTACGAACTAGAAAAAGCATAAAACCTCATCCACTGGCGGTTGAGGTTTCATGTAGCTTTTAAAAAATTTTAATAAAATTTTTTTGAAAATTATGGACATGTCCCAACTCATGATCTCCTTGAGGCTGCACTTAGCCTCAGGGAGATCAGTGCGCTCTTTCATGCGCATGCGCAAAAGAGCACACTCTCGATTTTGGGATTCCCCCCGTCCACATAGGGAGTGCACAGCACTTCCCTGCAGATGTCATGCTGGATGGGCCTTAATTGGCCCACCCACATTAAATAGTGCCACAGCCCCAATCAGGGGCGCCGATCGATCAGAAGCCCGCCTGTGCGCACCCGCCCTTCAACTCCACCCCCCCACCCCGCCATTATGTGGGATGTAAAGTCAACATTCAGTGTGATCTCAGGATCTCCCCAACTAACAGCTGGGATTTTGTCAACAGCATGCTATTCCCGGCATCATAACTGGAACCGTGTGCCATTTCTGCCTTTTCTCTTTTTGCCGTTTCCCACACAATTATTATTAAAATTCTAAGTGCTAGCAACATGCGTGTAAAACATACTTGATTTAGCAGCAGGGCAAGCTTTTCATTGGTGGAATCTGCAGCTGACAATGCTGTATCTACGAGTAGCCTATTAAAGAGCCAGTATTTATTGCCCATCCCTAATTGCCCTTGAGATTGTCATGGTGAGCTGCCTTCTTGAACCACTACAGTCCATGTGGTGTAGGTCTCCAGAGAAACATTGACATATTTACTGAGGCATATGAGAAGATGGGGCTTACACTCAACATTCAGAAGTTCAAAGTCCTCCATCAGCAAACTTCAAATGCATATGCCCCACCCCATTGATTAGGATTCATGATGAGTTCCTGGAAAATGTGGACCATTTCCAGTACCTTGGAAATTATCTTTCACAGATGGCTGACATTGACAAAGACATCCAGCATTGCCTGAAATCTGCTGGTGAAGCCTTTGGCCACCTGAGGTGCAAATGTCTGAAGATCACAATATCAAAATTGAAACCAAGCTCATGGTTGACAGTGTGGTTATGATCCCTTCCTTACGGTATAGGGCTGAAACATAGACAAGGTATAGGAGGCACTTCAAAGCATGGAGTCATACCACCAACACTGCCTGCGGAAGATCTTACATATTAAGTGCGAAGACGGATGCACCAACATCTGTGTCTACTCACAAGCAGGCATTACAGGGATTGAGGCTATGGTCATCCACCATCAACTTCATTGGATTGATCATATAGTTCAGAAGTCAGATACCAGGCTCGCAAAAGCAGGTCTCCTTTCCCAGCTCAGTCAGGGCAGACACACCAGAGGAGGACAGAAGAAGCACTTCAAGGATGTGCTAAAAGCCAATATGAGGAAATGTAACATTGATATCAACTCCTGGGAGACCATCGCCTTAGGTCGAACCAAATGGCGGCAATGTCTTTGGGAAGGGCCCTAGCATTTTGAGACCCAACGATGACAAAATGAAGAGGAAAAATGAGAGAGGCCAAAAGAACACCCCATTCCAGAACTGACAACACATGACGAGACATCCCATATGACAACAAATGTCCTTTGTTCCATAAAGTCTGCAGATCCAGAATCGGCCTCAGCAGCCATCTTCATGACAATCAGCACTGCTAGTGAGGGATGGCTAGAAAAAAGTAGGTTTTTTACAGTGTTGTGCCATGTTCAGTATATTATGGATTTCAAATTTTTTTATATTTTAAAAGTAACACATAAAAGTTACAACAAGTTGTCCCCTCGAGGATCACTCGACTTCTTTTGTAGATTGAAATCCTCCCCAGTCCCCGGAGGGAACAAAAGGAACAGTCCGGAATGATGTTGACTCAATGCTTTTTCCTGAAACTATTTCAAGTGGGTCATTTCAAATTGAATAGGTCATTCTCAGATATAAAGACACTAACTGTTTGAAATTCTCAAGGTGTGAAAGCCACCTCATAGGCTGTGTAATCAACCTACCCACACACCTCATTTAGAAAAGGACTTTGAACTTGAAAAAATTCACATGATGAGACAGCCATATTCTCTGTTTGCTCTTAAAACAGCCTGAAGCTGTTCTGCAGAGATAGAGTTCCATCAGAAAGTCACCAAACCAGTTGCAAGTCATCCAAGCAGCCAAGGTCATAAGCAGCATTATCTTAAAAGTGGGAGATCTCTCACCCCTAGTCTTTGCCAACTTTGAGTTCACCTGAGAACCAACTTCTTGGGCATTTGACTACAAGATCTTCTGAGCTCTGGTTGTTGTACCCCAGAGGTACACTGGCAGAGTCGCTGGTAGAATCCTAATTCAAGGACTCCATGACAATTGCCCAGGAAGTTTTAAGTTTGAATGGGCAATTCCCCTGCCTCTGAACCCTCTGAAAAAGTCTCCAACTCTGAGTTAGAGACAGAGGTTTCAGAGAGTTCCAACCCACTTACCAGAATAGTTACCCAGGAAATGTAAGGGAACAAAAAACAGTATCTAACTCCTGGGTAACGATACAACTGACAACCACCCCCCCCCCCACCACCCCCGACTCCCCACTGAATTCCACCCTCTGACGCCTCCACGACTCCTTTCAACACTCCGACTCCTCCAACCCTCTGACTTCCCCCTACCTGCTGACTCACCTCCATCCACCAACTCCCCCCGACCCGACCTAACCTGACCTCATCACCCTATCACCTTAGTGCCCTGCCACCACAACCCATTTGGCACCCTACCCACCCTGCCACCTTACTCACACTGCCATCCTACAAACACTACCACACTGCTACCAAAACCACCCTGCCACCTATCACCTTGCCACCTACCACCCTATCTCTACTCTACTCCACCCAGCTGGCACCCTAAGTACCCTTCCACCTACCACCCTACTCACTTACCTCACTCACACTCATTCGCTAACAGAGTGAAAAGCTATTTAAATATCCCAAAGCTTTTCAGCATGTTAGTGAATGAAGACTCACTAAAATACAACAATTAGTGCCATAAAAAGGGGGCGTGGTTTGGCTACCCCCGGTGAGCCTGCCTTATGAAGGAGGACTCCCAGGACAGACATACTACACATTCCTGAAAAAGCCCGGTTCAGATGCCCAGGTGAGGATTGCAGATCTCCAGCACTCGCTGCGTAAAGAAAATAAGAGCGGAGTGGCAATCTCATAGTGATTGCCACTCCTCGGAAGATTTATACCAATAAAAAAGCCTTCTTATTTTTAAAAAAAACATAAAACCTGTTGGTGGGGTGAATTTAATTAGTCTGAGGGTAAGGAAACACACAGCCCTTACATACAAACACATTGATCACAGGCAAGGAACACATAGGGCAGAATTTTGCCCTCGTTGGGTGGGCTCGACGGGGGTGAGCGGGAGAGGTTGGGAAGCCGACCCCCACCTGCGATCGGACCACTACCATGATTTCACACTGGCAGGCCAATTAAGGCCCGCCCTGGGTGAAATGCGTGCTGCAGCACTCAGCACTGCCTATGGAGTGGGGGAGGAGGTGGAGCGCGCAGGTTCGCGCAATGAAAACTCCCTGAGGCAGAGCTGCTTCACGGAGATGAAGATTTTAAAAATAAATAAAGAAAAAAATTTAAAATGTTAAAAAAAATGTCCCCTCACCTGACTGTGCCAAATGAGCGGGGACGTATTATTAATGAAATGTTAAAATTGTTACTTAATTTTTAATTGCTGTTGGAAACCTCATCCCGCCCGTGGACCAAGTTTCCTAAAAAATCCAAAGGCCGCTTGGCCTTGTCGCTTGCCCATCAACCGTAATGTTGGACAGGCAGGAAAGAATTTCATTTAATTGGTACTTTATTGGCCTTGATAGGCCTGCTAATTGTCGGCAAGTCCTCTGTGCGCCTGCCGACCAAAGTATAACGCAAATGCGTGATGACTCCGGGAAGCTCACCCAACATCATGGCGCATAATTTTACGTTTGTTTGGATTGGACGCACGCCCACCCAAACAAGTGAAAAATTCTGGACATAAGTTTTGTCTGTGTCTGTTGTTAGGAAGGGAGTGGGAGGTTTTTGACCCAGCGACAATGAGGGAATGACAATATTGTTCCAAGTCAGGATGGTGTGTGGTTTAGAGGAGAAATTGCAGCTGCTGGTGTTTCCATGCACCTACTGCGCTTGCCCTTCAAGGTGGTGGAGGCCAGAGTTTGGAAGGTGCTGCCCTTGGAGCCTTGGTGAGTTCCTGGTCGAACACAGAGGCTTTGCATCATGACCACGACAATCCTGGCCAACTGCATTGCCATTAACATAAGACTTCGGAGCACAAAGGTGGCATATGTGATTTTAAAAACTAAATTTCACTTGTAAACCTTTTACATTACATTGGTTTCACTTTATTCATCTGTGCGTCATTGTTATTTGTTGAGACCAGTTTAGTCAGAGAGAGTACCGGCACGCCTCATGATTGGTACACATTGATGGTTACAGGGAGTTACGGACATTTCCTTTATTGTGGAGGAAACAATGTTGCATTTTTTTGTTCACTCTTTATTGAATGTTCCTCTTAGTGTCAACTGTTGTAATCACCACTCCGTCGGACTTGGCTGAACTTGCTGGCTCAGCTGGCCCTCCTTACTATGCATTGGAAAGGACATTGGCTGGAATTTTCCTTGAATTGCACTAAGTATGGTGGTGGGGGGTAAAAAAAGATGTTTTTCTCACCAGCCACAATGGCGGGTTTTTGCGCCACCTCATCCACTTCCCGGTGCATCCCACCTCATTAATAATGCATGCACGGAAACACTCCAGATCGCTGGCAGGAGGGCTCAGATTTGCCCGCCATGTTGTTACCTCAGCGATTTCTCGCTTCGGGTGCCATATTTAAAGCGCACCAGAGAGCAGCCTACTTCATGTCTACAGACCAGAGGATTGCTCCAGGCGACAGATGGCCCCAAAAGCAAAGAAGATGGCAGCCTCCAAAATCTAGTGACGCCTCCCTGGGGTGCCTGCTGGACACAGTGGAAGCCCGCCACGATATCCTCTACCTTGGGCTGGGCGAAGACCAGCCACTGAACTCACCATTCCAACATGGTGGAGGTTGGGGGGGGTGGGTGGCAGCAGTGGTGAGCGCCAATGCCCTCCAAAAACGGACAGCCACCCAGCACCACTAGAGGATGAATTATCTCTTCCGTTCCGCCATGGTAACTCATTCTTCTCATCACTCTCAACTCACACACTCACAAACCCATCACACATCCACAGGGCTCACACTCACGGCCAGCCCAAGGGACATCACCACTTGCTTTTTCACAAAGACCTTCATCTCCCCTGCCCATCGTGTCCTCACACTCCACACATGCCAGACATCCTTCTCTTCTGGCCTGGCACCTTGCTTACACTCTCTCCATCTATATGCATGCAGGATAAGCTAGCCCACAACAAGGTGGAGACATCCCAGACTGGGGGAGGAATGCCTGACATCAAGGTCCTCTCAGCCTTTGAAAATAGAGCCATCCAGCTGGCTGGTGAGGATGTGGACCATTCCTGTGCTGACAGTCATGTTGACGTCACACAGCCAATTGAGGATCTTATATCGCAGCATCCATCAGGCAACCATACTCTCAGCACCTTTGTGGTAGGGCTGACACCCACCTCTTCAGCATCTGTGTGTAGCATGGTGTGATCCTGACGGGGACAGGTGATCAAGGCTGATAAAGGATCAGGTGCTATTAAAGTATCACCGCTGCTTCTCTCTGATAGGCCATAACTCCCGAGCTCCCCAGCGTCAGATTGGAGGGGGGTACCCTAAAGATGCGCTGGGGATTCCCCCTCGGAACTTCACAGCTAAGCATTTGCATGCTAATTGCTCAAGCTTGCACGCTTCCTCTGCACTGGAAACCATCCAAAAATGTGGTTTAAATCACAAACTTCAGATGGTTCTGACAGGGTTACACCAATAGTTACCCAAAAAAGTTAGAAAAATTAAAACTTCTTTGAACTTCTCGGTAACAATTGTAAAGACCCAGACAGATCTCCCCATGGGACTTCCCCAACGCCCCTGACCCTGCCAGGGAACTCCCCCATCCCTAACTAACCACCCCCCACCACAGTATTCCCCGCCCCCGCCCCCCATGGGATTCTCTCCACCCGCAAGGGACTCCTCATCCGACAAACCCCCCACCCATGGGACCGAGTGCCAACCACTGACCCATTCAGACCCCCCACCCGAGGTCCAACGAGACCCCCACAGCCCCGATGTCTGATCCCACCCATATCCCCTGAATGTCCGACAACACTCACAACCCCGAATGTCCAACACCCCCCATATCTCTCAAATGTCCGAACCCCCACCCTCTTGATTGTCTGACTACTCTTGCATCCCCAAATGCCCAACACCGCCCCCTCCCCGCTCACACCCTCAAACATCTGACCACCCCAACTGCCCTGAATGCCCAATCCCCGCTTACATCCTCAAATGTCTGACTCCTACATCCTCCCAAATGTCCGACCTCCTCTCACATCCCCTCTGTCTGATTCCACCCCCCACATCCACCGAATGTCTGAACCATCCACCCCCTCCCTCTGTCCGACCCCCTCCAGCCCCTCAAACAGCTGAATGCCCCACCCTCCCAACCCATCCCGATGTCTGAAACCCTCTCCCCATCCCAACCCAACCTCCGAACACCCCCACCCCCGTCAAATCTTATCCACTTAACCTCTCCCTGTCCTGCCAATTTCAATCAGACCTTTAAACTTACCTGCTTTATGGCAGCTAGCGCCGTAAAAAAGGGGGCATGTCCTCTTTCAGTTCAACGGTGCTGGACTGCGACACTAAACTTCGGAGATGGCTGCGCTGCCTGGATCTCACCCAGCCTGAATTGGAAGGTTGGGCAAGACAGGCACAGGAGAAATTTGGAGTAGGTAAATGAGCACGGAGTGGCAATCCGACGCTGGTTGCCATTCTGAGGAAGTTATGACCCTGTTCACAAAGTACAAGTGGGCTGCCCTCAGCCAGACAGGAATCAGACATTCACAGAGCCAATGTGAAGATCTATGGAGTGTCCTCACTGCATTTCGTCATCATCCTCCTGGAATCTAGCGATTATTAGGGCCTCCGCTGCGTCTCCATGACATGAGCCTTTTCACAGAGGGTATGTGTGCTGCCATCAGCCAGACAGGTGTCTGGCATTCACAGATACAATGTGAGAATGTCAGGAGAGTCCTCACTGCATTTCGTCATCATCCTCATATAAACCTTGCAGCTATTAGGGTGTCATGAGCACGCCTGCTTCACCTGGCCAGTGTGATGGCCTCATCGACAGCATCCTCACCTTCAAGGACCTCATCACCATTATCCCATTCAACATCCTCCTCATCAGAGGAAACGTTCCGCCTCCTCCTCAGCCAGGTCCTCCCCTGTTGCAGCGCCAGGTTGTGTAGCCCTCTGGGGGCTGCATTGCAGCGCTCCGCCACACCTGTCAAGGCACCGGAACCTCATTTTCAAGATGCCGACCATGTGTTCCACCAAAGTCTGGGTTGCAACATGAGCCTTGTTGTACCATTGCTCTGCTGAAGTCTGAGGCTGCTGCACAGCGTCATCAGCCATGTCCTTTGTGAGTAACCCTTGTCCCCGAGGAGCCTCTGTGCACCCTGCAGCCTCTGTGAAACCTAGAAGATGTCAGGGATCCGAAAGCTGCTGAGGATTCAGGAGTCGTGGACACTTCCAGGGTATCATGCAGAGACCTGCAGGATGTATTTGTGATGGTCGCACACCAGCTGAACATTCAGCAAGTGGAAGCCCTGTGGTTCACAAATTGGACTACTTGTTGCCATGGTGATCTAAGTGCCACATGAGTGCAGTGGATGGCACCCTGCACCAGTGGAAAACCAGAGATTGCCACAAATTGCTTCCTGGCTTGCCTGATCCCGTCAAAATGTACAAAGCGCCTTTGAGAAAATGGCATCAGTGACCTCCTGGGTGTACTAAGTGTGCAGGCTTGCAAGATCCTGCACAGGTCACCTGTGGAGCCCTGGAAGGAGCCACTGGGGTAAAAATTGAGCGCTGCAGTCACTTTCACTGCCACGGGTAGTGGATGACCTCCGTGTCCCCATGGCGCCAAATCCTGCAGAAGGCGGCACATGCGAGTGACCAGTTCCCTAGACATGTGCTGTCTTTGGTGACACTGGTTCTCGCTCACCTGCAGGAATGACAGGCGCCGTCTATAGACCCTGGATCTAGTGAGGCACCTACAAGCGACGGCTCACTGTAGATCTTCAGCTGTGTTCGGAGGAGGCCCTGCCACACTTTGATCTTAAGGGTGGTGCCCTTCCCGTTGCCAAGCCTGGTGCCTCCGTTGCAATAATCTCATTCTTCTCTGCTCCCTGTAAGTCATGAGCTATACAGCTAGATCACCAGGGTCCATGATCCTGAAGTTCCCCTCCTGGAGTATCAAAGAGAGAGATGCAAGGGTTAGCATGTGCCTCTCAAGAACCTCTTTTGGTTAAGTCTCTGGCTCTGGCTGCACATCAAGGCCCCTTCATGCATGCCGGCCCACTCCAGTTGACTGGTGACACCATCGGCCATTGGACTGCATGCTGTTTTCCCTGCTCAAGCACAGGCATTATCCTAATCTGCACTGCAAAGCTGCATTGTTAGTTTGAACCATAAGGTTGAAAACCAGAATAAAGACATTGCAAGGGGCTGTGAGTGCCTCCATCAGTGACTGCGCCATGCCCACCTTTCACAAGGGGACTCTGCAACTTGCCCAGCCATCCAATTGTTCTGCAGCCCCCTAAAACTCACATTAATTTCCAGTCTGCGCCTGTGAGTTGAAAAGTTTTGGAGTATTTGGTGGCACTTTCATGCTATTGCATTGCTTGAGTGGGCAGAATTACTTCAGAGGCCTGACTCCAAGCATGTCAATGGAGCTGCTGCTGAATGGTCTCAGCTGTTGAAGAATGCTCACTTTTGACAAACTTTTCCAAGTGTGTGGCCACTTCCCTCACCCTTCCCACCTCCTTGGCACGTGCTTGTGTACCTCCATCAGTCTCTGCTGCCCAACCCCCAATTGGCCACACCCACACAGAAGCCCTTGCCCCGGCACTGCACTGAAAGCCAGCCAGAAAAAAAAGTGACTTGCCTGTGGCCCCCACTGAATGCCCCTTCCTTGATGTCCTACGGCCAATCCTCGCAAGTGCTGTGCAAGGTTGTGTGCACTCACTTCTGAGTTCCCCTTGAAGTTCAGCTCACCAGGTGCACTCATTTTAAAGGCAGTTGTAAATCACGCTCTTCTGAAGTCACGCAATATGGAAATTAAATTTGACGTGGGGGGATGTTCCCAGCACGCGGGCACAATAATGAGATGCAAACGCATCAAAATTAAGTCCCTGATTTACGTCGCCAGAAAATGCGATTAAGACCATCTCACAATATTTTCCGCTCACACCGCCAAACACACCTGCCGCGAATGGGAGCGGAAAGTTCCAGCTATTGTCTAAGATCACTCTCAGCAGTGTGTAATTGAAATGTTGTAGGTGAACTCAAAGCCCTGTAAGGACTAACAACACCCTGAGATGGACCCACATTTGGACAGTACTGATACCGCATTTTAGGCCCCTCATTTTTTCACCTTGACTGACTGTCTCCACCATTCCCCACCACACCCAGAACGCCAAGCCCTTCCCACTTCACTCCTCCATCCCCCGACCCCATCTTCCGTCCTCCCGTGGATCCCTCTTCCACTCCTCCATGCCCTTGATCCCATTCCACAAACCCCCTCACCACTGTTCATCCTTGCCAGTCCAGAGCCTCCATGCAAGAATCCATTCTCCTGCTCCCCTCCCTTGTGCCGTTAAGTTAAACAAGAAAGACCGCTGACCTTACACAGAGCTGTACAAAACCAACTGATGCTTACCACCTTTAAATGATTGTGAAGCGGATGCTGCGAGATTCCCGTGCGCCACTGACTTTATCTTGAAGGTAGGACATAATTTTGAAAAGTTTTATACTAATGAGTTTTCATGGCATGCAAATGTATTACAACAAGGAACCCACCACAGGCCGGTGTAATTCTCGACATGCTGCAAGCACGCCACTGACTGCATCACTGCATCTCAACCTACTATTGGGAAATTTTGAATCCCGCCTAATTAAGTCACCCCGCATGCTCCGTTTCCCAGTTTTGTGAGCTCCATAAAATTGTCCCCAATGAGTTTGGTTAAAATTGCTCCAGCAAGTCTAAAATAGTTCAGTGGTTGAGAAACTTTGGGATGTGCTACGGATATGAAAGCCATTATAGAAATGCAAATTATTTCTTTATTGCCTACTTAAAGGGTACATCATCATCTTCCAGGGTTAATTATTTTAAATATGTTCCCAGAATAAAATAAACAAAGGATTTTGGCACCATTTTTATATCAGAAAATGTAGACAAAATTATTTGTTGATCAGTCACTGAAATGAGCACCCCTACAAGCCACCTTCCTTACTCCTATCACTTTTATAGGCAAACAAGGCACTTACATGGTATTTGACTGATAAACACTTATTTATGCCCACGTCTCAGCTGTCTCTTAACTGTCACCTGGAGATCAAACAATGTTACACACAGCAATAAATCTCTGGAGATGTTTAGTGATACTGCTGCTTCTTCTCATCAACATAAAAGTCACATGTAGATCACACGATGATGTAGTTTAGAAGAGCAAGCTCTCTGAATTTGAAATTGGGCATTACACAGCAGTTCATAATGAGATGAGGATGTTCTCTGAGATTTATTCCTTTTAATACTGTTTTATGTTGGGAAACAAACCAAAGGATGATTTATCTTTGACTGAAATTGTAGATGCCCTCAAATTTAACATATATTACCATTTTGATACTTAACCACTGCCATTTTTCTCTTTGACATGCTGGGGTGTTCATCAAAGTGTGTTCATTGTTCTAAAATAGCTATGTTTCCATGTCCAGTGGGTCAACAATGGGGAAGATGTTTCCATTAGTAGGAGAGACTAGGACCCGAGGGCACAGCCTCAGAGTAAAGGGAAGACCTTTTAGAACAGAGATGAGGAGAAACTTCTTTAGCCAGAGAGTGGTGAATCTATGGAATTCATTGCCACAGAAGGCTGTGGAGGCCAGGTCTTTGAGTGTATTTAAGACCGAGATAGATAGGTTTTTGATTGGTAAGGAGATCAAAGGTTACGGGGAGAAGGCGGGAGAATGGGGTTGACAAACTTATCAGCCATGATTGAATGGCGGAGCAGATTTGATGGGCCGAATGGCCTAATTTCTGCTCCTATGTCTTATGGTTTTATGGTCTTAACATTGGAGCTATCTATTTGTGTCGTGGAACTGGGAGAGGAGCGAAGTGGTCTATAAACATCCCTAGAAGTTTAGATTGGGGCTGGCTTTCCTCCAATAAAACATGCTAGGCCAAGTGGTATAGGAGAGGAAAATCAAGCAAGGTTCAGTGAGAAGGCCTACTGCCATCTCCTTTTCTTCTCCCCCTGCCCGGGAGGGTAGGCCATTAGTCACTCATTCACTGTCCTGTAAATGACAGCAGGGAGGTATAGAGGCCAGCAACATGCCCGATTTCCCTGCCTTCTATCACTGGCATTGCTAGCCACAGGAACAGGCAAGAGGTGGATAGAGGGAGTTCCTCGGGCAACAACCAAAGGCTTGATGAAACCATATTTTGAGGGAGGAGACGCGCGTCACGGATACATTATTTTCCTCGAGTCTCAGAATCTTCCCTGGTTTAATCTTGGGCTTCGTCCCAGGGTTAAAAAAAACCCTGTTCTTGAGGGCTCTTCTACTGTTCTTAGTGCCCCCCAAATTGCCTTAATTCTGTCAATGCTGTGGTGGTCCTGCATTCCCCTCTCCACCAGTAATGGGAGCCCTCTTGTTGGCAGAGTTCCAATCCCACGGTCGTTGACAGGGCCCTCAACCGTGTCCGGCCCATCTCCCGCGCATCCGCCCTCACGCCTTCTCCTCCCTCCCAGAAACATGATAGGGTCCCCCTTGTCCTCACTTATCACCCCACCAGCCTCCACATTCAAAGGATCATCCTCCGCCATTTCCGCCAACTCCAGCATGATGCCACCACCAAACACATCTTCCCTTCACCCCCCTATCAGCATTCCGTAGGGATCACTCCCTCTGGGACACCCTGGTCCACTCCTCCATCACCCCCTACTCCTCAACCCCCTCCTATGGCACCACCCCATGCCCACGCAAAAGATGCAACACCTGCCCCTTCACTTCCTCTCTCCTCACCGTCCAAGGACCCAAACACTCCTTTCAAGTGAAGCAGCATTTCACTTGCATTTCCCCCAAATTAGTCTACTGCATTCGTTGCTCCCAATATGGTCTCCTCTACATTGGAGAGACCAAACGTAAACTGGGCGACCGCTTTGCAGAACATCTGCGGTCTGTCCGCAAGAATGACCCAAACCTCCCTGTCACTTGCCATTTTAACACTCCACCCTGCTCTCTTGCCCACATGTCTGTCCTTGGCTTGCTGCATTGTTCCAGTGAAGCCCAACGCAAATTGGAGGAACAACACCTCATCTTCCGACTAGGCACTTTACAGCCTTCCGGACTGAATATTGAGTTCAACAACTTTAGGTCGTGAGCTCCCTCCCCCATCCCCACCCCCTTTCTGTTTCCCCCTTCCTTTTTTTCCCCAATAAATTATATAGATTTTCCTTTTCCCACCTATTTCCATTATTTTTAAAAAAATTTTTAAATCTTTTATGCTCTCCCCACCCCCACTAGAGCTATACCTTGAGTGCCCTACCATCCATTCTTAATTAGCACATTCGTTTAGATAATATCACCAATTTTAACTTTAACACCTATGTGTTCTTTTGTTCTATTGTTGTTGACATCTTTTGATGAACTGCTTCTATCACTGCTTGTTTGTCCCTACAAACACACCCCCACTCCACTTCTCTCTCTCTCTCTCTCTCTCTCTCTCTCTCTCCACCCCCCCCCCCCACCCCCACACCTTAAACCAGCTTATATTTCAACTCTTTCTTGGACTCGAACTCAAGTTCTGTCGAAGGGACATGAGGACTCGAAACATCAACTCTTTTCTTCTCCGCCCATGCTGCCAGACCTGCTGAGTTTTTCCAGGTAATTCTGTTTTTGTTTTTGTTTTGGATTTCCAGCATCCGCAGTTTTTTTGTTTTTATCCCTAATAATGGTCACCTATTTAGGGAATTGGGTTAGCATTGCAGTAAGATCTGGGTGGCAGTCAGAATAATTGTTCCAATCCTCCCACATGATGAGAAGGAAGATAATTGTACTTCACAAATTGGTTCAGATCTCGCTCCTGTTGCTTTTCTTTCTTCAATCGCTCTTTCTCCTTCGGCCAGTGCAATTTCCAGACTTCTGTATTCAGAGACTCAACAATAAAGATGCCATGAAAAAAATGCTTGAGAGATGAAAAACATGTTTCGCTTTTATAATGGAAGAAACTTAAAATAAAAGTAGGCAAAATGTATTGGCTTGAAGAAAAGAAAAGGAATTTCATTAATTATTCTGAACTCATGAGTAATTATTGTTTTTGTGTTCTCACCTTCTGGTCATTGTAATCTCCTCTTTGAAGCTCTGGATCACAGTAATGCCTGAATAATAAAACCCCACTTTATTACAAAAATAGGTTATATTGCAGCGTAGACTCTTGCATAAAACAGGCACCAAGTGTGTTCAAACCAGAATTAAATGACTTGATATCTACTTCAACTCCCCATAAAACATAATTACAGTCAATCCTATATTTTTCATTTTAACCATCATTTTTCTCTTTTCTCTTATGTTTAGGTAGCTAGGAGAATGGTCAAGTGGCCAGTAGGTTTCTCCACAATTCTAATGCTAAAGGTTTATCACATAACCCTTATCCTCACACAGCACTTGTACATAGTCATTTCCAACAAATATAATTTGGGGACAATTATTTCTAACCGATTGAACTAGTCAAGTTTTTAAATCCAGGAGCAGTCAAATCAAATGAAAATCACGGAATCATTGAGAATTATACAAGTTATTTAGATGATAATTCTGTTTATTGTAACATAATTAGGGCCATAAAACATATGAATTTCCCAAAACTGCAAGCTGTGGGTGGAGACTCATTTTGCTTCATTTTCAGGCCTGAATATGTGATACCCTGGGAACACATGCCAGAGGCCTGAGGCTTCATTCAAAATTGGGATTTGGTTCTTAAAACTCATCAACAGGTTGCCTGTGAGCTGTGCACACCAATCAGGAATGGAGAGGTTTGTTCCATTATGAGTGCAAATTGCTGCCTGCCTGTCTACTGGGAGGCAATAGAGAGTGAGGGGATTGGTAAGGAGGAGGAGAAAGAGGCTTAGGGTTGGCAAAAGGGGAAGGATGGGGAGGGGAGGCAGTCAAGGAGGCCATGGGAACTGTCTTCAGGACTGTTGTGGAGCTGGCAGGAACAGGAGTGCAGAAAGAGGTGGGGGAGAGGAAAAGAAAATGCTGTAAGACAAAGACCTAAGTTCAGATGGAGCTGAGGAGAGAACAGGGAAGACAACTTGTTATGGGGAGTGGAGTGAGACCCTGTCGAGGAAAGCCCCATGTAAGAAAAGAAAGTGGAGAGAAAGTCTTTAGAAGGGAAAGCTGAGCACTGGTGGTGGAACCAGTTTATGAAAGACCTTGTTCCAGAGTGACGCAATCTTTTGCTTGCTCTGAACGTACAAATAGGACTTGGGATTTAAATAGCTTATATTGTACAACCATGTATCCTCTTACTTATTGTTATGGGAGGTCCTCAAGTATATTTAAAGATGAAGGATGACAACAATAGCTGGTATGGTAGCATAGTGGTTATATTACAGAACGAGCAATCCAGAGGCTTGAGTTCTTAGTCTGAGAGATGTGAGTTCAAATTCCACCATGGCCTTTGCGGATTGAATTTAGTTAATTAAATAAATCTGGACTAAAATATTAGCATTGGTGACCATGAAGTTACCAGAGTGTTTAAAAACCCAACTGGTCCACTAATATTCTTTAAAGAAAGAAATCTGCTATCCATACCTACTTTGGCCTGTATGTGAGTCCAGATGACACACATCAATGTAATTGACTCTTAACTGTCCTGTGAAATTTTTCTTTTATTCATTCGCGGGATGTGGGCTTCGCTGGCTGGGCCAGCATTTATTGCCCTATTTGCCCTTGAGAAGGTGGTGATGAACTGCCTTCTTGAACCACTGCAGTCCATGTAGGGTAGGTACACCCACAGTGCTGTTAGGAAGGGAGTTCCAGGATTTTGACACAATGAAGGAATGGTGATATATTTCCAAATAGGATAGTGAGTGACTTGGAGGAGAACTTCTAGGCAGTGGTGTTCACATCTATCTGCTCCTCTTGTCTTTCTAGATGTAATAGTCGTGGGTTTGGAAGGTGCTGTCCAAGGAGCTTTGGTGAATTTCTGCAGTGCATCTTGTAGATGGTACACACTGCTGCCACCGTGCGTCGGTGGTGGAGGGAGTGAATGTTTGTGGATGTGGTGCCAATCAAACGGGCTACTTTGTCCTGGATGGCGTCAAGCTTGTTGAGTGTTATTGGAGCTGCACTCAGCCAGACAAGTGGGGAGTATTCCATCACACTTCTAACTTGTGCCTAGTAGATGGTGGACATGCTTTGGGGAGTCAGGAGGTGAGTTATGCATTGCAGGATTCCTAGTCTCTGACCTGGTCTTGTAGCCACAGTATTTATATGGCTAGTCGAGTTCAGTTTCTGGTCAATGTTAACCCCCAGGATGTTGATAGCAGGAGGTTCAGTGATGGTAATGCCATTGAATATCAAGGGGCAACTGCTGGATTCCCTCTTGTTGGAAATGGTCATTGCCTGACACTTGTGTGGTGTAAATGCTACTTGCCACTTGTCAGCCCAAGCCTGGACGTTGTCCAGGTCTTGCTGCATTTGGACATGAACTAGTTCAGTATCTGAGGAGTCGTGAATGGTGCTGAACGTTGTGCAATTATCAGCTAACATCCCCACTTCTGACCTTATGATGGAAGGGTGTCATTGATGAAGCAGCTGAAGATGATTGGGCTGAGGACACTACCCTGAGGAACTCCTGCAGTGATGTCCTGGAGCTGAGATGATTGACCTCCTATTGCCTAGCAAGCCATGAAAGCAATTAATCAACACCTTCTCAAAGGCCTTTAGGGAAGGGCAATAAATGCTGGTCTTGCCAGTGATGTCCACATATCCTGTGAAAGGCTAAATTAAAATCTTTGCAATAACTGTAGAAAAAGGATTTATTACAAATGTTGTATGGTCTAACATTTTCATTACTGCTCTGCATCTCAAAGAAATAATAAGTCATTGTTCACTTAGTAAGTCACCGTAAGCCAGTTGAAATAACCTGAATTGTCACAGGGGCCTTGTGCCACGTGCCTGGGACCTAATTAACTCCAAAGTATATTTTCGTTCTAAATATGTGACACAAAGAAATGAAATGCCAAGGCAGTTAAAAATCCAGAAAAATACCCATTACTGAACCTAGCAAGAAATGTTAAATTAACTTTGCCACAGAAAATAATGGAAACTAATAATAAGATTAAGTTCAGGAAATATAGTCTTGTTCTTATTCTGCCATTTTGATGCAGTAAGTACTCAGGGTGTATAATCTAAATAACATCAAAGTTGAAATGCAAATGGATTGGATACTGGTTGGGAGCTAGGAGACTGAAAGCAGGAATAAAGAAAATGTACTTTGATTGGCAATATTGAACTCAATGGTACTAAAAATCTGGCTGGTTCTTTACCAGACAAGGTATCCGCTCTGCCTATTTAATGACAAATGCATTTGGGTGCCTACCCTTTGCTTGTAAAAAGATGCATTCATAAAATATTGATTTGCCCCACACTTACGGCATTTAGAGCTGGAGTTTCCCTTACTATGTACCAATTGTCTACAGCTATAACATTTACTAGTTTTATTACAATTCTTATTGTGCTTAAATGGCATACTTTTTTGTCTGTGCTGCCTATATAAATTTGTGGCTGATGGTTAGTGGGTCAACTTGAAACAACAACATAGGTAGCTTCCATCTATCTCTGTGTAAGTCATATTTTTAAAATAACTGCCAATCAAACTTTCCTATCGCTCTGCCATATGTTTAGATTTTCATCTTCTGTTAGGGAGCACGATGTGAGAATTATCTTCTACTTTATCACCCAAGCAATAAATTAGTGGGTTTTTTTCTTGTCCAATCTCTGCTCTGTTAGTCTAGCTGTGATGCTTCCTCCACCTCAGCCATTCGTCAGGTTTAAAATAAATGACATTGTGCTGGAGGAGCTATTGTAGTTTCTGTCACATTTAGTTTTGTTTGATACTTAACTCATGTTTCAGAATGAACTCGGTGACATTGGCACTGACTTCTTTGTATTTTTGTCTGCTTGGAACACTTCAGCAGCCCAGATTAACACCATCCTTTGTGTTTTTAGTGGATGCAATCCCATTGCCAGCATAATGCAAGGCATTCAGTGATTCACACAGAGAAGGCACATGGAATCAATACAGGAAGCACCTGACTTAATTTACAAGGAATAACAGAAAAATAAAAACAAAAAAAAAATGGCAATAGATAGCTCATTAGTCTGAAACACAAGCTCAATAACCTTTGCTTCATTTGTCCATGGGACGTGGGCATTGCTGGCTTGGCCCATAGTTATTGCCAATCCCTAATTACCCTTGAGAAGGTGGTCTTGCTGCATTTGGACATGGACTGCTTCAGTCTCTGAGGAGTCGTGAATGGTGCTGAACATTGTGCAATCATCAGCGAACATCACCACTTCTGACTTTATGATGGAAGGAAGGCCATTGAACAAACTGCTGATGATGGTCAGGTCCAGGACACTACCCTGAGGAACTCCTGCAGTGAAGGCCTGGAAATGACATGATTGACATCCAACAACCACAACCATTTTCCTTTGTGCTAGGTATGGCCGCAACCAGTGGAGAATTTTCCCTGATTTCCACTAGCTCCAGTTTTGCTAGGGCTCCATTATGCCACACTCAGTCAAATGCTGTCTTGATATTAAAAACAGTAACTCTTACCTCATCTTTAGAGTTCAGCAACTTTGCCCATGATTTGACCAAGGCTTTAATGATGTCAAGAGCTGAGTGGTCCCGGTGGAACCCAAACTGAGCAGCAGTGAATAAGTATTGCTGTGTGAGTGCTGCTTGATAGCACTGAAGACAACACTTTCCATCACTTTGCTGATGATTGAGTGTAAACCAATGGGGCAATAATTGGCTGAATTGGATTTGTACAGCTTTTTGTGGAAGCTTATACCTGCATAATTTTCCACATCGCCGGGTAGATGCCAGTGTTGTAAGTCTTTTGAGTCAACCAAATAAACTAAATGAACAAAATCAGGCACAAAGTAAAAGGCAGCCCCTTAAAGGGAAACTGCAAAAACAAAAGACAAGATGCAAAGGAAACTTACCAACATTAAAACAAAATGTGACTAAAGAGGTTGATAAAACACCTCACTCCCTGCGTTGCCCACCAAGCATGGAAGACCTCAATGCTGCTGGCGGACACCACATTCTTCCTCTCCAGGGGCACCTGGCCGCAAATGTAGCTGAGGAATGCCAGTGTTGTAGCTGTACTGGAACAGCTTGGCTAGGGGTGTGGAAAGTTCTAGAGCACAGACTTTAGTACTATTGCCAGAAATTTCTCAGGGCCCATTGCCTTTGCAGTATCAAATGCCTTCAGCCCTTTCTTGATATCAGGTGGAGCGAAACGAATTGCCTGAAGACTGGCATGTGTGATTATTTTTTATCCATGTATGGGATGTAGGCATCGCTGGCTAGGCCAGCATTTATTGCCCGTCCCTAATTGCCTTTGAGAAGTTGGTGGTGAGCTCCCTTCTTGAATCACTGCAGTCCACGTGGTGTAGGTACACCCACAGTGCTGTTAAGGAGGGAGTTCCAGGATGTTGACTCAGTGACAGTGAAGGAACAGCAATATATTTCCAAGTCAGGATGGTGAGTGACTTGGAGGGGAACTTCTAGGTGTTGGTGTTCCACCTGTCTGCTGCCCTTGTCCTTCTAGATGGTAGCAGTTGTGGGTTTGGAAGGTGTTGTCTAAGGAGCCTTGGTGAATTCCTGCAGTGCATCTTATAGATGGTACACACTGCTGCTAATGTGCATCAGTGGTGGAGGAAGTGAATGTTTGTGGAAGGGGAGCCAATCAAATGGGCTGCTTTGTCCTGGATGGTGTCAAGCTTCTTGAGTATTGTTGGAGCTGCAAGTGGGGAGTATTCCATCACACTCCTGACTTGTGCCTTGTAGATGGTAGACAGAACTGGGGAGTCAGCAGGTGAGTTGCTCGCTGCAGAATTCCTAATCTCTGACCTGCTCTTGTAGCCACAGTATTGAACCAGGGTCAATTCCCTGGCTTAGCGGTGATTGTGGAGTGGGGTTATACCAGGCCATGAGATGACAGATTGTGTTTGAGTACAATTTTTCTGTTGCTGATGGCTCACAACATGGTCACCCAGTTTTGTGTTGCTAGATCTGTTTGAAATCTGGCATTTAACACGGTGGGAGTTCTATGCAACACAATGGAGGATGTCCTCAATGTGAAGATGAGACTTCGTCTCCACAAGGACTGTGCAGTTGTCACTCTTACCAATACTGTCATGGACAGATGCATCTGTGATAGGTAGATTGATGAAGATGAGGTCAAGTTGGTTTCCTCACCACCTGCCACAGACCCAGTTGAGTAGTTATGTCCTTTAGGACTCAGCCAGCTTGGTCACTAGTGGTACTACTGAGCCATTGTTGGTAATGGACATTGAAGCTCCCCATCCAGAGTACATTCTGTGCTCTTGCCACCCTCCGTGCTTCTCCCAGTTGGTCTTCAATAATGGAGGAGGACTGATTATCAGCTGAGGGGAGGGCAGTAGACGGTAACCAGCAGGATGTTTCCTTGCCCATGTTTGACCTGAGGCCATGAGGCTTTATGGGATCCAGAGGACTCCCAGGGCAACTCCCTCTTGACTGTATACCACTGTACTCTCAGCTCAGATGCAGGCATTCTCCTAATGCTCACTGCAAGGCTGCACTGTTAGCTTGGACCATGGGTAAAACTGGTCCAAACGGGAATGGTGCCATTGCAAGGGGTTGTGAGCACCTCCACCAGGGATTGCTCCATGGCCAGCTTTCGCAAGGAGATTGTACAACCTACCCAGTTGTCCAATTGTTCTGTAGTCTGCTCATTAGTTTGCAGTCTATGCCCATGGGGTGAAAAGCTCTAGAACATTTGGTGGTACTTTCATGCCTCTGCATTGTTTGAGTGTGCAGATAAGCTAGAGGTCCGCCTTCAAGCATATCAATGTAGCTGCATCTGAACTGCCTCAGCTGCGGAGGAATAGTCACTTTATAGTAGGTTTCCCGAATGCGTGCCCGCTTCCCCCCCACGCTATCCCCTCATATGCTTATGCACTACCATCCACCACAGTGCAGCCCCTGCCCCTCCAACTCACCTCAACCACTGTGCAACCCTTACCCCCACCAACTTGCCTCAATTGCATGCATGCCTTGCCCCAGCACTGTCAGCCAGCCAGGAAAATGTGACTTGCCTGTGCCCTCGCTTGAATGCACAGTGCCTCAACCTTGAGGTCCAACAGGCGACCCTCGCGAGCACTGCGCAACATTATTGTGCACCCACCTCTAAGTTCCCCTCGCATTGCGGCTCACCAGATGCACACCTCAAAAGCTATTGTGAAACACATCGGTGTGCAGTCTCGCCAACAGACCCAGATGATCCTGTGTTGGGGGTGATTCTAGCAAGCAGGGCTCATATTTTATGATGTATTAAATACAGATGTATTAAAATAAAATTCCCAACATGCGGCGGCAGGAAACATGGCCCACCATTGACAGCCAGAGTGGACGATTGCAAACAGGTTTCACAACTTCGTGAAACCGATTTTTGGCCTTCCCGCCATATTGTCCACTTATGCCCGCCATGACGCCCGACACTAATGGGCACAGAAAATTCTGCCCAGAGATGAGAATTTTTTCTCTCAAGGGTTGTTGGTCTGTAAAATTTTCTTCCCTAGAGAGCACTGGAGGCTGAGTCATTAAATATATTCAAGGCTGAGGTAATAGATTTTTGATCAACAAGGAAGTCAAGGTTATGGGCGCGAACATAAAAATGGAGTTGAGGCCACAATCAGATCAGCTATGATCTTACTGAATGGTGGAGCAGGCTTGAAGGGCTGAATGGCCTACACCTATTCCTAGTTCTTGTGGTTCCTGTGTTCTCCCCTTTATTATTTTTGAAGCCATCCTTTGCTGGTTTCTAAAATTTTCCCAATCTTCTGGGCTATCACTAACCTTTGCAACATTGTACATCTTTTCTTTCAATTTGATACCATTCTTAACTTCCTTAGTTAGCCACAGATGGTGCAGCTTTTCACAGAGCCTTTCCTTCTTAATTGAATATATTTTTGTTGAGAGTTATGAATTATTGCCTTAAATGTCTGCCAACGCTTCTCTACCATCTAATCTTTTAACCTGTTTTTCCAGTCCACTTTAACCACTTCTGTTTTCATACTTGTGTATTTGCCTTTATTTAAGTTTAAGATATTAGTTTCAGATCCATATCTCTCACCCACAAGTTGAATGTGAAAATCCATCATTTTATGATCACTCTTACCTAGAGGTTCCTTTACCATGAGTGTGCTGGATCAGAATCCTAGTCTCTTTTCGTGACATTCCCAGATCAGGACAAAAGTAGAGTGTCATGAACAATGAGGTAACCCCTTGTCTCAGTGTTGCTGCTGAATACATTCAGGAAAAAGGCTACAATCCCTCAAATGCATGATAAATCAGTTCCTGAACTCGTTTGTGCCCTTCTTGATAAGGAAACAGGAATTTGATGTATGGAGGACGATATGCACTCATGGTGCGACCCACTGACTGATTATTTTAATGCATTGGGTAGTTTTTAATACGTACTTTAATTAACATTGGATCTCTGTGGTGGGTTCATTTTCTTTCTTTTATTGTTAATATTCATTTATATGTAATTCTTTGGTGCATAAGAAATGTACCTGAAATGAATTTCCCTATGGACAATAAATTAAAATTGAATTGAACTGAATTAAATTGAACCTCTCAGATGATTCCTCTCAACTTTAGGTTGAGAAAGACAGATGCTAAAGATGCTCAATAAGTCTGACAGACTGATCTATCTCTCCCCAAAGGAAAGGAGCCAGCTGAAATCTTCCAGGTTGCCTATTTAACAGGTATCAGGCAGGTTATAATAGCCCAGATATTATTAGGGTCTGGGTATAACTGCTCAGTAATATACCCCACCCCCAAAGAGGGTATGCAGTCAGTTTCACAGGTTGGCCATACAGATGGCTATGTGACACAATGTAAATTCTAAACTATATAGATTTTTATTAAAGAACTGAACATGCAACCCATAGTAAAGTGAAAAAATCAATTGCAATGTTGAATAGGTTCTAGGCAAAGAGAGAAAATACAACCTTATTTTTGAAGATTGCTGAAAAGAGAGACATGTTGCCGAAGCTTTTCATCTTGCACTCATCAGGACAAACACATGAATGACAAATTTCAAACAATTACAACAATTTATACTACAAGAGACAAAGGTGCTGATTGATTAGCAAATCGACTCTGATTGGACAAGACGTTACCTTGGAGAAAGCAACAACAACTATAGGCCCCCCAGGCTCCCTGATCATCTCAAAATGGCACAAGTCTTGAACATATTCCTTTTGGTTGCAGATCATGAGTCCTTGCATCTGAATGTATGTTGTCACTTACGAGCATAAATGGGCATCTCTCCAATGAGGAGCAAGCTGACAGATGGCACAGAGCAGAGAATGTCCATGGGGTAGCGAGATGCTCAGAGCCACTGACAGCTCAACCCAGACCAGACACCTGGACAGACATAGGCTCCTAGCATCACATGAACCTGAAGAAAGCTGCATGTGATTAAAATTTCCACTTTTATTTTGAGTATTATTAATTTTTTAATGCCCCACATCACGGGTTTGACTGATTATCTTAAATGAATTGTTAGCACAATCAGGAATGTTCAACAGGTGCTGCCCAACCGTGGAATCACACTCAACAGCAGATGTTTTGTTTTGGGTTTTGCAAACACAGACTGGTTGAATACAGTCTGTACTCTGCCTATTATGAACATCCAAAGGAACATGCTGTTTAATTAGATCAGTCAATCGCTGGTACATGTGGCCTATGTACCTGACATCACACCAGCACTGAATTTTATATATGATATAGCTCAATTGCATGGTAGGAAGAATGTCTTTTTGGACTGACCACAGCATCTTGTTAGTGGAAAATACCACTTGTGTAGCCACTGCATAGTAGCAGTGTGAAATAGCTTCCTGAACCTGTTGTTCAGATTTTTGAGATACTTTGCCTTTCCAGGGTAATTTGAGGTAAACCGGGTTCAACCTTTTGAACCTTCCCTGGACTGCCTCCAATGCCAGTATATCTTTCCTCAGATAAGGGGACCAAAACTGTTCACAGTATTCTAGGTGTGGTCTAACTAGTGGCAGCCTTTGACACGTTTACAAGTTTGTGCAATACACAGTGAATAATGATCTGATCAGAATAGCCATTATCCTGCAGCATAGCTCCGATGCACTGTATTTCTGGGTTAAGCTTGCAAGGTGAGCAATTAGCTGGGACCCTACTTACAAGATGTGTGCTCTCGTTCCTCAACATGCTAGTTGAGAAATCCATTAATAGGTTCTCCACCACTGTCTGTCACCAGCCTACCCTCAACTAGTCAGGATACTCATTACAATTCATATAGCTCTACGCGCTACAAGATTGGCTGTATCAGCAATTTACACCCCACCTCCCCTCTCCGATGACAATGGTTCAAATGTCTCCATCAAGGCAGTTGAGAAATTTAAAATCAGTTGATGAAATAAATCTGAAATTTAAAAAATCTAATCTCAGCAAAGGTGATGTGAAATTATTAGTTTGTCCTAAAAATCTATTTGATTCACTACTGTCCTTAGACCATAAGACCATAAAACGTAGGAGCAGAAGTAGCCCATTTGGCCAATCGAGTCTGCTCCACATTTTAATGAGATTATGACTGATCTGATAATCCTCAACTCCACTTTCCTGCCTTTTCCCCATAACCCTTAATTCCCTTACTGATTAAAAATCTATCTCAGCCTTGAATATACTTATCGACCCAGCCTCTATAGCCCTCTGCGGTAAAGAATTCCACAACATTTCTACCCTCTGAGAGAAGAAATTCCTTCTCATCTCTGTCCTAAGTGGATGACTCCTTACCCTGAGATTATGCCCTCTGGTCCTAGACTCTCCCAAAAGGGGAAACAACCTCTCAGCATCTACCCTGCTAAACCCCCTAAGAATCTTATATGTTTCAATAAGGTCACCTCTCGTTCTTCTAAACTCCAATGAATATAGGCCCAACCTATTCAACCTCTCCTCATAAGAAAATCCCTCCATACCTGAGATCAAGATAGTGAACCTTCTCTGTACTGCCTCCAATGCCAGTATATCTTTCCTCAGATAAGGGGACCAAAACTGTTCACAATATTATAGGTGTAGCCTAACTAGTGCCTTATATAGCTTTAGCAAGGCTTCCCTATGTTTGTATTCCATTCCCTTTGAAATAAAGGCCAACATTCCACTTGACTTCCCAATTAACAGCTGAACTTGTATGCTAGCTCTTTGGGATTCATGCATGAGGACTCCCAAATCTCTCTGTGCTGTAGCTTTCTGCAGTCTTTCTCCATTTAAATAACTTTCAGCTCCTCTATTCTTCCTGCCAAAATACAAAACCTCATATTTTCCCACATTATATTCCATTTGCCAAGTTTTTGCCCACTCAATTAACCTGTCTAGATCCCTCATGAAGCCATGCTGACTTTGCTTGATTATATTATGCATTTCTAAATGCTCTGCTATTACATCCTTTATAATAGAATCTAACATTTTCCCAATGATGTGTGTTAAGCTAACTGGCCTGTGGTTACCTGTTTTTTGTTTCCCTCCTTTTTTGAATAAGGGTATTACTTTGGCAGTTTTCCAATCCTCTGGGACTTTTCCAGAATCTAAGGATTCTTGGCAGATTACTACCAGTGCATCTACTATCTCTGTAGCTACTTCCTTTATTACCCTAAGATGCAACGCATCAAGTCCAGGGGACTTATCGGCCTTTAGCCCCATCATTTTCCCTAGTAATATTTCTCTAGTGATAGCTATTGTATTTATTTCCTCCCGTGCCCTTTTGTCCCTTGATTACTTAATATTTTTGGAATTCCATTTGTGTCTTTGACCGTGAAGACTGATGCAAAGTATTTATTCAACTCCTCCGCCATTTCCTGATTCCCCATTATTATTTCCCCAGCCTCATTCTCTTAGGGGCCTATGTCCACTTTGGCCTCTCTCTTTCTTTTTATATATTCAAAGAAGTTCTTACTGTCCGTTTTTACATTACTTGCTAGTTTACCCTCAAAGTTTTTTTTCTCCCTCATTATATTTTTGGTCACCTTTTGTTGGTTTTTAAAACTTTCCTAATCCTTTGGCTTACCACTAACCTTTGCCACATTGTGTGTTTTTTTTCTTTGAATTTGATACTATCCTTAACTTCCTTGGTTAATCATGGTTGGTTTAACCCCTTCCTAGAATCCTTCTTTCTCACAGGGATATATATTTGTTGTGAGTCATGAACAATTTTCTTAAACATCTGCCATTGTTCATCAACTTTCTTTTCTGCCAAAGCCCTTTCCCAGTCCATTCCAGCCAACTCTGCCCTCATTCCTTTGTAATTACCCTTATTTAAGTTTAGCACAGTTGTTTACAACCTGAGATTCTCTCAAACTGAATACTAAATTCTACCATGTTATGGTCACTGTTTCCTAGGGGATCTTTTATTCTGAGATCATTTATTAACCCTGCCTCATTACACATTATCAGATCCAAAATAGCCTGATTCTTGGTTGTATCCACAACATATTGTTTTAGGAAACTGTCCTAAATACACTCAAGGAATTCTTGCTCATGGCTACCTCTGCCAATTTGATTTTCCCAATCTACATGAAGATTAAAGTCACCCATGATTAATATTCTGCCTTTTTTACATGCCCTCATTATCTCCTGAGTTATTCTTTGTCCTACTGTATAGCTACTGTCATGGGGCCTATGGACTACTCCCACCAGTGTCTTCTTCCCCTTCTTATTTCTTACCCCCCCACCCATATGGATTCTACATCTTCAATCCAAGATCTTTTCTTGCTATCGTACTTATTTAATCTCGTACTAACAAAGCTACTCCACCACCTTTCCTTCCTGTCTGCCCTTCCGAAAAGACACATACCGCTGAATATTTCATTCCCAGCTTTGATCTCTTTGTAACCGCGTCTCCGTAAAGGCGGTGAGATCTTACCCATTGACCTCTATTTGTGCCATTAATTAATTTATTTTGTTCCAAAAACTACGTGTATTTAAGTAAAGAGCCATTAATTTTGCCTTTTTACCATTTTCTCCCCCTTTCACCCTATTTGCTGCTTTTTTTAAATATTTGTAAACTCTGTCCCTTCCTTTCACAATCTGGGTACTAATACCTAATAGCTGGCCTGCAATGCTGCCAATATCCTTTTGCTTTGTTAACCTATGTATCCCCTCTCCAGAAACCACCTCCCCTCCCCCACACCCATTTAGTTTAAAGCTCTCTCTATAGCCCTAGTTATTCAATTTGCTAGGACACTGGTCCCAGTATAGCTCAAGTGAAGCCCGTCCCACCAGAACAGCCCCCTTCTAACCCAGTACTGGTACCAGTGTCCCATGAACTGAAACCCATTCCACCCACATCGCTAGAGTGTTGAATGAATACTTCACATCCGTCTTCCCCCAAGACAATGAGGATGAAGGTATCGAACTCGAGAAGAGAGACTGCAAGGTTCTTAAGCAAATTGATGTAGGGAGTGACAAGGTATTGGAGGTGTTGGCAGGCTTAAAAGTGGACAAATCTCCAGGTCCAGATGATTTGTGTCCCAGACTGCTGAGGGAGGCAAAGGAGGAGATCGCAGGGGCTCTGACCCAAATTTTTAATTCCTCTCTGGCCATGTGGGAGGTGCCAGAGGACTGGAGAACAGCAAATGTGGTTCCATTATTTAAGAAGGGTTGTAGAGATAAGCCAGGGAACTACAGGCCAGTGAGTCTCACGTCAGTGGTAGGGAAACTATTGAAGAAATTGCTGAAAGAGAGTATCTATCTCCACTTGGAGAGGCAGGGTTTGATCAGGGATAGTCAGCATGGCTTTGTCAGAGGGAGGTCATGCCTAACAAATTTGATTGAATTGTTTGAGGAGGTGACCAGTTGTGTAGATGACGGTAGTGCAGTTGATGTCGTTCATATGGATTTCAGCAAAGCCTTTGACAAGGTCCCACATGGGAGACTTATAAAGAAGGCAAATGCACATGGGATACAGGGTAATTTGATAAGGTAGATTCAAAATTGGCTTAGTTGTAGGAGACAGAGGGTGATGACAGAAGGATGCTTTAGTGACTGGAAGCCAGTGTCCAGTGGCGTACCACAGGGATCTGTGCTCGGTCCCCTATTATTTGTCATTTATATAAAAGACATAGACGACTATGTGGAGGGTAGGATTAGTAAGTTTGCGGATGACACAAAGATTGGCTGGGTGGTTAACAATGAGTTTGAATGTCATGGGCCACAGGAAGATATAGACGGGGTGGTCAAATGGGCAGATACGTGGCAGATGGAATTTAACCCTGAAAAGTATGAGGTGATACACTTTGGAAGGAGTAATTTGATAAGGAAGTATTCAATGAACGGGCATGGCACTAGGGAGTTCTGAGGAACAAAGGGACCTTGGCGTGTGTGGGCATGTTCGTGGAGCGGTGAAAAAGGCATATGGGACATTTACTTTTATCAATCGAGGCATAGATTACAAAAGTAGGGGGATCATCTTGAAGTTGTATAGAACCTTGGTGAAGCCATAACTGGAGTACTGTGTGCAGTTCTGGTCACCATGTTATAGGAAGGATGTGATTGCACAGGAGGGGGCGCAGAATTGATTCAACCAGGATGTTGCCTGGGATGAAACATTTAAGTTATGAAGAGAGGTTGGATAGACTTGGGTTGTTTTCGTTGGAGCAGGGAAGACTGAGGGGCAACCTGATCGAGGTGTACAAGATTATGAGGGGCATGGACAGGGTGGATAGGGAGCAGCTGTTCCCCTTGTTTAAGGGTCAGTCACAAGGGGGCATAAGTTCAAGGTGAGGGGTAGGAGGTTTAGGGGGGATGTGAGGAAAAACTTTTTTACCCAGAGGGTGGTGATGGTCTGGAATGAGCTGCCTGGGAGGATGGTGGAGGCAGGTTGCCTCACAACCTTTAAAAAGTACCTGGACAAGCACTTGGCATGCCAGAACATTCAAAGCTATGGGCCAAGTGCTGGTAAATGGGATTAGGTAGGTAGGTCAGGTGTTTCTCATGTGTTGGTGCAGAAGGGCCTTTTCTGCACTGTGATTCTGTGATTCTGAGCCACGCATTTAACTCTATTTATCCTATACCAGTTTGCCCATGGCTCGGGTAGTGATCCTGAAATTATTACCTTGGAAGTTCTCCTTTTCAATTTAGCTCCTAACTGCTCAAATTCTTTCAGCAGAACCTCTCTTTTAGTCCTATCAATGTTGTTGGTACCAACGTGGACAATGACAACTGGATCCCTCCCTCCCACTCAGAGTTCCTCTCCAGCCCTGAGGAGCTGTTCATAACCCTGGCACCTGGGGAAATCTGCCATCCCACTCCATGTGAATCCACAACAATGATCCTTAACTGCCCTCTGAAATGGCCAAGTAAACTACTTAATTATCTCAAGCTGCTATGAAAAAAAGTCAAAGAGGAATAAAACCAGATTGATCACCTGGCATTGACCTAGGCACCGGACATGACAAAGGCATAGCAAGTCCAGTTGACCCTAGAAAGTACTCCTCATCAACACCTGGGGACTTGTGCCAAAAGTGGAAGAGCTGTCCCATAGCCTAGTCAAGTAACAGCCTGATATCCCCAAATACTTCAGCACTGTCCATCAGCATGGGAATGCCCCACCATCAGAGTTGGAGGCAGAGTGATATACAGTTGGTGGAGTGGCCCTGGTAGTCCTTGGTATTTATTCCAAACTCCATGAAGTCTTATGGCATTAGGTGAAACATAGGCAAGGAAACCTCCTTCTGATTACCACGCTTTATCTGAAGAATGCTTATTCCTCCACTTTGAACACCACTTGGAAGAGGTAGTGAGGGTACGAATGGCACGGTATGTACACTAGGTGGAGGACTTTTTTAAATGATTTATTTGTAAATGGAATGTGGCCATCGCTAGCTAGGGCAGCATTTATTGCCCATCCCTAATTGCCCTTGAGAAAATGGTGATGAGCTGCCTTCTTGAACTGCTGCAGTTCATGTGATGTAGGTACGCCCACAGGGCTGTTAGGGAGGGATTTCAAGGATTTTGAATCAGCGACAGTGAAAGAACGTCAATATAGTTCCAAGTCAGGATGGTGTGTTGCACCTAACTAATCTTTTTTCTAGCCTCCTAAAATCTATTTGCAAGACCTCACTCTCTTTCTACCTATGCCTTTGGTACCGACATGGACTGCGATCACTCTCCCCTCTCAGAACGGTTTGCTGTTGCTCCGTTACGTCCTTGACTCTGACATCAGGGAGGCAACATACCATCCTGGAATCATGTATGTGGCCACAGAAATGCATTTCTGTTCCCTTAACTATTGAATCCCCTATCATTATTGATTTCCTGATCATCCGTTCCCCCTCTCTAGAGCTCAGCCACCTGTGGTGACATAGGGCAGAATTTTTCCCCACACTGGGGGGGGAAGTTTAGGAGCGGGCACATGGAGGCGGGCCTCCGATTGGCACCCCCGATTGGAGATGCACTGTCATTTTACATGGGTGGGCCAATTAAGGCCCGCCCAGCATGACATCTGCAAGGAAGCACTGTGCGCTCCCTGTGCGGGCAGTGGGGGTGGGGGGTATTCCCTAAGACATGAGTGCGCTCTTTCACACATGCACGTGAAAGAGCGCATTCATCTCCCTGAGGCTAAGTGCAGCCTCAGGGAGATCGGCACCAAATTTAAAACTGCTAACAATAGAAAAAAAAATTCCCTGACATGTCCCCTCATGTGACACTGTCACAGGAGCTGCAACATGTCCATCAATTTCATTAACACTTTTAATAAAAATTTACAAACCTACATGAAACCTCATCCCGCCAGTGGATGAGGTTTAATGCTTTTTCCAATGCCCTCCAGGGCTGCTGGCCTGCCCGCCAGCCTTAAGATTGGACGGGCAGGTCCATTAAGTACTTTAATGACTTTGTCAATGGCCTCAATTGACCGTTGACAGGTCGACGGTGCACAGCTGATTCTGCTGAGCCCCCGCGCACCTGAATATTGAAATAAGGTGGGATAACATCAAGAGTTCCACCTGCCATCATCCTGCTCACTGACCAGGAAATCCTGCCATAGATTTCCTCTCCTGAGGAACCATTTCCTTCACCAGCAATCCGAACTGAATACTGGTTGAAGAACGAGAGGCACTCAGAGGATTACTGCGCTACCCACTTGGTCCTCCTTTTCTGTTTGGATGTCACCCAATCCCTCTCTGTCCACATAACCAAAAGTTACGGAAAGAGGCCATTCAGCCCATCGTGTCTGCACTGTCCAAAAAAAGAGAAAAAATAAACAAGCGGCTCATTTTAAACCCACTTTCCAGCACCTGATCTGTAGCCTTGCAGGTTACAGCATTTAAGATGCTGATCCAGGTACCTTTTAAATGAGTTGAGCATTTCAGCCTCAGCCACCAAATTAGGCCATGAATTCCAGATGCCCTCCACCCTCTGGGTGAAAAGGCTTTCCCTCATGTCCTCTCTAATCCTTCTACCTTAACTCTATGCACCCTGGTAATTGCCCCCTCAGCTAGGGGAAGTAAGTCTTTCCTGTTTATGCTATCTAGGCATAATTTTGTGCACCTCAATTAGGTCACCCCTTAGCCTCCTGTGTTCTAAGGAAAACAAACCCAGCCTACCCAATCTCTCATAGTCGCAATTTCCAAGCCCTGGCAACATTCTTGGAAATGTCCTCTGTATTCTCTCCAGAGCAATTATGTCCTTCCTGTAAGTTGGTAAACAGAATTGTACACAAAATTTCAGCTGTGGCCTAACCAGCATTTTAAACAGTTCCAGCATTCCATCCCTGCTTTTGTATTCAATACCTCGCCCAATAAAGGAAAGCATTCCATATGCTTCCTTTACTATCTTATCTACCTGTCCTGCCACCTTCAGGGACCTGTGGATATGCACTCCAAGTTCTCTCACTTCTTCTACCCCTTTCAGTAACTTCCCATTTATTGAGCATTACCTTGCTTTTTTTGCCCTCCCCAAGTGTATTACCTCACACTTTTCCAGATTGAATTCCATTTGCATTCCCTTAAGCTTCAGGGTTACCACCTCCTAGAATGTGTTATCCACAATATCTTCAGTCACATGGATTCACTGCAGTGACACCAACCTGCTGCTAAAGCTCCAAACCCAGGAGGTTGAGCTCCTGCAGCAACACGCCTGGTTGCTCAGGAGACAAGAAGTCTCTTGCAATTCCCACATGAAATAGGATCAGAATTCAGGGATTAGTTTGCCCTGCCATGCTTATACTTATTAGACCATTCACCGACTGAACAGAAATAAACTTAAGATTTTAAAAAAGCGTTCACTGGCTACTTGTCTCACTTCCTCCAAATAAAACATGTGGTATGGGTACCCGCATGGGCCCTAGTTATGCCTGGCTTTTTGTGGGATATGTGCAACATCCCTTGTTCCAGTCCTATTCAGGCCCTCTCCCACAACTCTTTATCCAGCACATTGATGACTGTATCTGCACCGCTTCATGCTCTCACCTGGACCTGGAAAAGTTCATCAATTTTGTTTCCAATTTCCACCCCTCTCTCACCTTCACATGGTCCATCTCCAATACTTCCCTTCCCTTCCTTGACCTCTCTGGCTCCACGTCTGATGATAGACTGTCTACCAATGTTCATTACAAGCCCACCGACTTCCATAGCTACCTCAACTGCACCTCCTCACACCCTGCTTCCTGTAAGGACTCCATCCCATTCTTCCAGTTTCTCTGTCTTCATTGCACCTATTCCGATGATGTTATGTTTCTCCAGGAAACCTATGACATGCCTTCACTTTTCCTGAGATGAGGAATCCCCCTCCCATTGTGCTTGACAGGGCCTTCAACCGTGTACGACCCATCTCCCGCACTTCTGCCCTCACATGTTTACCCCCCTCCCTGAACCATGATAAGGTTCCCCTTGCCCTCACTTTCCATCTTGCTAGCCTCTGTATTCAAAGGATCATCCCCATTTCTGCCAACTCCAACATGATGTCACCATCAAACACATCTTCCCCTCATCTCCCCTGTCAGCATCCCATAGAGACCATACCCTCTGTGACACCCTGGTCTGCTCATCTATCATCCCCAACACCTCATCCCCTTCCCAAGGCTCCTCCCCATATAATCGCAGGAAGTGTAACACCTGCCTCTTTATTTCCTTTCAGGCTCGAGGGGTTGAGTGACCTACTCCTGCAGCCAATTCATGGGTTCGTATGTTTGTATGTTCCTCCCTCCTCACCATCCAAGATGTCAAACACTCCTTCCAGGTGAAGCAGCAATTCACTTGCACTTCTTTCAATTTAGTCCACTGCATTTTCTGCTCATAATGAGGTCCCCTCTACAATGGGGAGACTAAATGCAAACTGGGTGACTGCTTTGCAGAACACCTTCACTCACTCCGCAAGCATGATCCTGACCTTCCTGTCATTTGCCGTTTCAATTCACCATCTTGGTCTAATGTTCATATTTCTGTCCTTGGCCTGTTACGATGTTCCAGCCCAACGCACATTGGAGGAACAGCACCTCGTCTTCTGATTAGGCACTTTACAGCTTTCTGGACTTAATATTAAGTTCAACAACTTCAGACCATGAACTCCATTTTGATTTTTTCCACCCCGTCCCCTTCCCCCCAAACCCCCACACCCTAGTGCCAGTCTGTATCTTGTTCTCATGTTTTGCTTTCAGAAAGTGCTGACTCTTGCTCTGCTATTAACACATCCTGCTATCTTGCTTTCAGGCAGGGCTGCCCTTTATGCCACTATTAACACCTACTTTAGTCTTTAATACTATCATTACTACTCCCATTGTCTTGGGTCCACGACATCTTTGTCATTTAATCTCTCCTGACCTCCAACCTATCCGTGAACTTCTATTTTGCTCCACAAATCCCTCCTGTCAACAGCATAAAATCCATTACATTTTTACCTCTCTTCAGCTCCCAGACTTGAAATGTTAACCCTGGTTCTCTCTCTATAGATGCTGCCAGACCTGCCGAGCCTTTGCAGCATTTTCTGTTTTTATTTCACCAGTTTCTTCCCATCCACTGATATCACTTTAGGGAGTCAATCCCTGCCGGAGATCCCCACCACTTTATGTGGGCAGGCCAATTAAGGCCCGCCCAGCATGATGTCCAGTGGGAAGCGCTATGCACTTCCTGTGCGGGCGGGGAGGATCCCCCAAAAGCGAGAATGCGCTCTTTCACGCATGTGCACGAAAGAGCGCACAGCTCCCTAAGGCTAAGTGCTGCCTCAGGGAGATCGCTTACACTTTTAAAAAGATTAAAAATAGAAAAAATATTCCCCAACATGTTCCCCTCATGTGACAATGTCACATGAGATGGGAAATGTTCATAATTTACATAATAACTTAATTGAAATTTTTGAAACGCTGCATGAAACCTCATCCCTGGATGAGGTGTCATGTTTTATTTATTTGCCGCCGGGGCTCCTGACCGACCCGCTAATCTTAAGGTTGGATGGGCAGGTCCTTTAATTGATTGAATGACCCTATCAATGGCCTCAATTGGCCATTGACAGATCGGCGGGCCCACAGCTGATTTTCCGCTGGACATCATCCCACATCATTTTACATGTCAGCAAGCGGGCCCCGCCCACTGTTCGCCAACAGCAAAATTCTGCCCAATGTGTGCTTCTCAAACCAGACCCTATTCTAAACTACTGATTAACACAGTAGCCCAGGCTACACAGCAGTTGGGTAATACAGGCATATGGTCAATCTGCTCACATTTTCTTAAAGGTATATTGCACCTCAGATTGCCACATCCCTCACCTTTTACTCGAAAGTACAATTTACAATCTTTACAATGTATCAACTATTTACATAAATAACCTATTTACAAATTCAGTCTCTCTGGAGGCTTCTTCATGTCAAATATATTAGTTCCACAACTTTGGATGGTTTATCCGAGGCCCGCCTCTCAGGAGTCGTCTGTCCACTAGGCTCTCCAGTAGGAACCTGTAAGTTTGTCTCTTCGACCCTCTCAGGCTCAACAGATCCTGAAGGTATTTCCAAACTAAGGGGAGTTCCTTCCACATGTTGTGGAGACTCCAACAGGAATGCTTTCACCCTCTTTCGGGCGCAATCACATGCACTCCTGCTGCCACTCGGCTCCTAGTTCAACAATATGAAGGTCAACTGTCAGGAAGGTTCTCAAAATCAAAACGTTGGGCAAGGCAAAATTCAACACAGTATGATCAGTTTTCTGTTGCGTTAAAAAAAAATTCGGTGGCCTTTTTGTAATTCTGCTTTTTTTTCCCACGTGTCTTCTTTTGATGGGTTTTTTTCTTGGCAGCGCTGACTTTTAATCTTGGCTTACCCTTCAACTTCCCTATTGGCTAAGCTAGGCTCAGATATAAGCTCAACATGAGTGAACTCAGTGGTTGAGTCTTCCAGCATTTCCTCATCTGTCAGCTCCTTTGAAAACTCAGGGCTCTCTTTTTTTAAAGCTTCTTGCTTCCACGTAGCTGATTCTTCAGCTCTTCCGTTTCTTTTTTACATTTGTTAATTGTTTCCTGGAGAATTAAACAGTGTTTTCTTGGCTAGTTTATTCTTCATCTTGGCCAGAGATATGCTGAATTCTTCCTGTTCTTCCTCATACTTTTTAGTGGTACAAATTGGGATCTGAGGGAATCTTGCAATATGCGAAAGTCCTTCAACAGGTTTGCGTTTTTCTTTTGGAGGCTACTGACTTCAATTCGAACTCTGCCCTGAAACATCACCTCTACGAGTTCCTTTTGTTGAGACTTTACATTCTCCTTTCCAAACAGTAATATTTCCTGCATCCGATTGAAACCTCAGTATTCTCTCAAGATTAATCTCTCTTAACCAGTTCCTTCCAAGGAGATTTGATCCTCTGACTGCTATCACTATTAGGAGTAGCTGAAACAGACTGGTTTCCATACTGTACTGGCACCTTACCTATACCTCTTACTTGTATGTCTTCACCAGTATACATCTTTAATTTAGCATCTGAATTTTCCAGATTTAGTAAGTGGTCTCCTCCATTCAAATATTTGAAAGTATGTTCCCCTGTAACTGTCATGGATGCCCCTTTATCCACTTCCATTTGGATGGGTTTCTCATTGGCTTTCACTGTCACGTGGATAGGCTCTGTTTTATCCATTTTTAAGTTGTGTATTGAGTAAATATCTGACTCTGTTTCTTCTGGTTCCTCTATTATGTGGATTTCACGATTTCTACCTTTTTGCTTAAAATTTTGTCTCAATCTACCTTTACAATATTGCATAAAGTGCCCATTACGATGGCAGTAGAAACACTCAATTCTTTTAAACTGTTGTATGCTTGCAGGCTGCCTGGTTCCATTTCTGCCATTATTATTGTGAGTTTTCTCTGTTAAATCATTGCTTTTTGCTGATCTGTTAATGGTGGCGGTTTCCCGCTATTCTATTAGCCCTCTGCTTCCCTGCCATTTCTAACCAGTGCTTCCCTCCTGACTTGAAGGATGGGACCATTTTGTGCTCCCTTGATTGCTTCTGAATCCCTGACTGCACTCTCCATTGTGGGCACCAACCCCAATGCCTTGCTGAAGTCTAACTTCATTTCTGACAATAACCTTTTTTGAATGGCGCCTTCATTAATCCCACATACTAATCTTAACATGTCGTTAATCGACGGCCCGAACTCACAGTGTTTTGTCAATTGTTTTAAGGCTGCTACATAGTGAACAACTGTCTCTCCAGGGGCACGACTCCTCGAATTAAATTTAAAACGCTGCGAGGGTTTCAGCTGAAAGTGGCTTTTCACAAGGTTTACCAACTCATCAAAGCTCTTGGAATCTGGGGCGTTGGGGGCCATCAGACTACGAATTAGGCCATATATTTTACTGTCACATGTTAATAAGAGGATTGACCAGTCATCGGTGATCTGGTTAAACGGTTCAATACGACCAAACTGTGGCTTACTGGAGGGAGATAACTTCGACAACTATGATGAGGGCTCTACTTACAATCGCCCTGCAAGCATGGCTGATTTACTTCAGTGGAATTTTCGCAGCTTTCATTGGTACCATCGACTGTTCATGTTTTGCCTCATTGCCTGTTGTTACGTTCTGTCTGTCGGATCACTTTGCTTGCGGACACGGTTACACGCCTATCTACCGGTGAGTAAGTTGGCAAACAATATACTGCAGACGCAGAGACAAATATGAGATGAAGCACATGCTATTTATTGACACAAGCAACAGAGCACTAACACAATTTGCAACTCCTCAATTAATGAAACAGTCTGCACCCATATGCAGGAAGACTTGGACAACATATAGGCTTGCGCTGATTTTGTGAGAAGTAACATTTAAGCCGTGCAGTGCCAGGCAATAACTATCTCCAACAAGAAAAAGTTTAACTACTTCCTCTTGGCATTCATTGGGATTACTATTGTTGAATCCCCACCTTCGATGTCCTGGGGGATACCGATGACCAGAAACTTAACTGGGCTAGTTACATAAATATTATGGTTACAAGAGTAGGTTAGAAGCTGGGAATTCTACAGTGAGTAACTTACTTTCTGACAACCTAAAGCCTTTCCACAACCTATAAGGTACAAGTCAGGGATGTGATGGAATACAGTCCACTTGCCTGGATGAGTCCAGCTCCAACAACACTCAAGAAGCTTGACACCGTCCAGGTCAAAGCAGTCAATTTGATTGCCACCCCATCCAGCACATTAAAGATTCACTCCTCCCATTACTAATGCACCATGGCTGCAGACTGTATCAGCTGCAAGATGCAGTGGAACAACCCACAAAGGCTTTTTCGACAGCATCTTCCAAACCCGTGACCTCTATCACCTAGAAGGACAAAGGCAACAGATGCTTGGGAATACCACCACCTGCAAGTTCCCCCCTAAGTCACACACCATCCTGACTTGGAACTTTTATCACCTTCCCTTTACTATCACCAGGTCAAAATCCTGGAACTCCCTCCCTAACAATACTGTGGGTGTACCTACACCACATGGACTGCAACTGTTCAAGAAGGCAGCTCACCAGCATCTTCTCAAGGGCAATTAGGGGTGGGCAATACATGCTGGCTTTGCCAGCGACGTCCATATCCAAAATGTGAATAAAGATGCGTAGGCACATTTTACACATAACATGGACCACACAGATTATTGGTAAATGTTCAAAAAGATTAGGAGGAAGAAAAACATTAAATAGGAAAAGCAAGTACATCAATTAATCACAAAATGTAATAGACATCAATCTACAGTGAAATCAAAATCATCTAATACATGGCGTTGTAGAGACTTCATTATTCACAATCCATACGTAACACAAAAATATAGAGTTAATTAAAGTAAATTGGTTAAAAGCAGCTGCTTACAATCAAGGTTAATATTCTAAAGATACAAAATTTCACAGTAGAAGCTACCTCTTGTGTAACAACTGCAGAATGTTAATTACATCAACCTCATTCTGCTGCTGTGCTAATCATTTCAAACAAGAAAAGACAAACGTATTATAAGTGCTAGTAAAAAGATTAATTAAAAAAGCACCAATGCCTTTCCTTGGCGAAGAAATTGTGCCATTATATTCAGGTTGCATTGAGAAATGTGCTAGTTGTCTGAGGGAATATTGCAATTTTGCTTTTTGCCAACACTCTTGGTGCCTGCATTGCTCCAATGTACTTATGAATTGTACCTTATAGATGATGGGAGTAAAGTAACATGATTCATCAACTGATGAGGGCAGTGGGTGATAGCAGGAAGTTTCCTTAACCATGTTTGCCCTGATTCCATGAGTCTTCATGAAGTGCGGATTCTATATTGAGGACTCACAGGGCCACTCCATCTCAAATGCATACCACTGTGCTGCCACATCTGGGAGTCTGTCCTACCAGTGGGACAGGACATACCCAAGAATAGTGATAGCAAATTTGGGACATGGGTAAACTATGATTCAGTGAGTATGACTATGTCAGGTTTTTTGCTTGACACATCAGTGGGACAGCTCTCCCTCCCAATTTTGTCACAAGTCTGCAGATGTTAGTGAGGAGGAATTTGCAGGGTCACTTGGGCTGAGTGTGCCATAGTCGTTTCCCGTGTCTGTTTCCTGTGGCAGGTGATCTGTCCAATTTAATTTCCCTTCAACTTTCCTGCAACAGTTTGATGTAACTGAATGGCTTGCTAGGCCAATTCAGAGTTAGCCACATTGCTATGGTCTGGAGCCACATAAATGGCCAGACCAGGTAAGGACAGCAGATTTCTTTCCTTGAAGGAAATTATTGAACCAGATGAGTCTTTATGAGTTTTATGATACTAGCTTTTTATCCCAGATTTATTAATTAATTGAATTTAAATTCCACCAACTGCCATGGTGGAATTTGAACTCATGTCTCGGGAGCATCATTCCATACTTCTAGCCCAGTGACATTACCATTGTGCTACTCCCATCACCTTTCAACCACCTAAGGCCCCCTGAGGCCTATTGGAGACTCCAGCAGCCCTCTTTCTTGCCTGTTGTGCTATTGATAGTGTTGTTCCTTCCCTCAAAGCCTTTCACACACAGTTCCACAGTGTGCTGCAGGCTGAAAGTGCCTCCGCTTTTGAGAGGGGCAAACTGCCTTTAAGAAGTGTTGGCTAGCATCATTGAGTGTGCAGTCAGTAGGGTGTTTCACATAGGCTGCATTGCACAATCATTGAGATGACCGGACAGCATGACGGTTTCATCTCGACCGGACACGTGGTAATCACGTTTCAGGATCCTTGCTCCAGTTATTGAGCTTTATCCAATGTTTTGAATAAAACCCATATAGTTTTCCCAGAATTTTTCAACAAAGCCTCTGATGAAATGTTATGTGAGCAATGAACCCAGTGGAACCCTTCCTTAAGGTAACAAACGTCTGTATTAATGTTCGTTAGACAGAATCACCTGAACAGCCAATGTCACCAAAGTTGATCACCTGCTGATGAAGCTAATGGGGATGGCTATCTCACTAGATTGTTTTTCAAACTGATACCTAGACAAAATAATTCTTCAAAAAGGTAGCTGCCTCAAGTCCGAACAAACACTGCTAGCATTCATTACACTTGCACTATCCCACAGACTGACTTTCTTTGGGATATTTTGAACAGGAACTTGCTCTAATTAGCAAGCCATTTTGGGGCAGCATCATCTACAGGAGACCTGGGACCTGTGCACACAGAGAAAACAACACCAACTTCTCCGTAATCAATCAATGAGATTGACAAATCGTGATTGAGTATGAACTAGAAAGTGTCAGTAAGAGTATTTCATTCAACATTAAATCAGACACAGAAAGCATAAGAAAAAGAGGGAAAGGATGACATGATTAGTAGAGACAGAAGAAAAATATAAAAAATTTTCCTGACAGCTTCCCCACCCGGAAGTTGACCCTACTTCCAATTGGGTGGGGAACACTCTAGAGGGGGTCACAGTTTTTATGGAGCAAGTACCAGCATTTGTTGCCCATTCCTACTTACCCTTGAACTGAGTGGCTTGCTCAGCCATCTCAGATAATACTTAAGAGTCAACCACATTGCTGCGGGTAAGGAGTCACGTGTAGGCCAGACCAGGTAATTTTGATGAATTAGTGGACGTGATGAAGGGCCATTACCAACCAAAACCCTCAGTAACAATGCAAAGGCTCGAATTTAATTCAAGAATTAGAGCCTCGGTGGAGACAGTTGCAAGCTTTGTGGCAAGCCTGAAGCAATTAATGGAGCATTGTGAGTTTGGTACATTCTTAAATTATATGCTTAGAGATTGTTTAGTGTGTGGCATGTGAATGAGGACATGATTCAGAAGCAATTGTTATCTGAAACAAATTTGGATTTTAAGAAGGCGCTAGAGATGGTACTGGCAATGGAAAGTGCAGTAAGAGATTCAAAAGCCATTAGGGTGTGCAAAATGGCGCTGTCCTCCACATTGGATGGGAAGTCCCAGTCAAAAAAGGTGCAAAAATGCAATACTCTACTGTGAGGCGGGAAACAGCCCCCACTAGCAGGAAAATGAGAAAAAAATGACTTAGCAGTGTAAACAAGGAGTACTGTCAATACAGGTGGAAGCAAACAACCTTTTAATGATTGGCACTTAAAAAAAAAATGTTTTATTGTCAAAAAAACAGTCACATAACGAGACAGTGTAAGGAAAGAGTCAATCAAACTTTTAAACAAAAGTAAAAAAACAGCAAGATCTACAATGTGGAAGTGCCTGAAGCAACAGATTCAGATACTTACTTGTTGTAATAACTTTAAGGGTGGAAGGACAGAACCAATCTATGTAACAGTGAAAGTGAATGGTAGACCTGTTTGAATGGAAGTGCACCCAGGAGCTTCCACTACAGTAAACTGGAGGACATACCTTCAAATATCTGAGTAATGGGGAACATCAGTTATATTTGGAAGAAACAACTGCCCAATTAAAACATACACAGGTGAAGACATCCAAGCTAAACACATAAGTAGAGTAACTGTAATTTATGGGAGCCAGTCGATAAAGCTGCCTTTGATGGTAGTAGCAGGCAAGGGGCCAAGCTACCTAAGGCAAAACTGGCTAAAGGAGATCAAGTTGGAATGGGCTGAAATTTTCCAATTGAGAGCAAGAGTTACTACTAAAGTACTCCACAGTCTTCGGGACAAACTTGGGAAGATCCAGGGGCTGCAGGCAAAAATTCATGTGGATCCAGAGGTCACCCCCTGATTCATGAAGGCCAGACCTTATGCATTGAGAGAAAAGGTCGACACTGAATGGGACAGATTAGAAAACCTGGGCGTTATACAACCTGTGCAATTCTCAGAATGGGAAGAGCCCATAGTCCCCGTCCTTAAACCCAACCAGATTGTCCGCATTTGTGGAGACTACACATTGATGGTTAATAAAGCAGCCAAGCTAGTCAGACACTCCATACCAAAAATCAAAGACCTGTATGCCAAGCCGGCAGGAGGGACCACCTACACAAAGCTTGACATGAGTCATGCTTATCAACAATTAGAGTTATATAACGCCTCCTAGGAATTTGTCACAATTAATACCCACAAAGGGTTGCACCAGTACACTCGATTGCCTTTCAGCGTCTTCTCAGCTTGCGCCACCTTCCAGAGAACAATATAAAGTTTACCTCAGGGACTGCCCCAGGTTATAATCTATTTAGATCATATTTTGGTGACAGGGTTCACTTTAAAAAAGTGCATGGCAAACTTAGAAGAAGTCTTAAAACGTTTCTTGCAGGCTGAATTGCGTTTAGATTCAGAGGCACCCCCACCCCCCCTCCACCTGGTTGGGGAGAAGATAAGAGCCATAAGAGAGGCACCTGCTCTAAAGAACAACTTAGAGCTCAAATTATTTCTAGGAATGATTAATTATTATGGGTGGTTCTTACCCAATTTGTCTACAGAACTGGCACCCCTGCATTATCTACTCAAAAAGGACCAACGTTGGTCTTGGGAGGTATCCCAGAAAGAAGCTTTCAAGAAGATCAAACAATTGCTGCATTTGTCCAACCTATTAATACATTATGACCAGAGGAAAGAATTAGTGTTGACTTGTCATGCATTCTCCTACGGAGTTGGAGCAGCGCTCTCCCATTGGTTGGACGATGGCATGGAACGGTCTATTGGTTACGTATCAAGAACGCTCACCAAAGCAGAAAAGGGATACTCGCAGATAGAAAAAGAAGGCCTGTCCATCATCTTTGGTGTTAAGAAATTTCACCAGTACACACATGGCCGCCATTTTACTATCATTTCAGACCATAAGCCACTTTTAGGATTGTTCATGAAGACAGGGCTATACCACCCATAGTTTCAGCAAGAATACAACAATGGGCTTTAATCCTGGCAGCGTACGAACATACTTTTATACATAGGCCTGGTAGTCAAATTGCAAATGCTGATGCACTTAGTCATTTGCCTTTACAAGAAAATTATGTGGAAGTCCCAGACCGCAAGAATTTATTTTGTTGCTACATTTCTTAGATTCATCACCAGCATGTGCTCAACAGGTCAGAGACTAGACAAGTAGGGACCGAGTCCTACAAGTACGAGAACAAGTACTTCATGGTTGGTCACAAAAGCTTGTATCTGAAGAAATGAAACCATACTTTAACAGAAGACATGAAATGACCAGCCAGGATGGTATCTTATTGTGGGGAGCATGAGTGATAGTACCTGCAAAGGGAAGAGAGCCATTGTTAATTGAACTACACAGTGCACATCCAAGAATATCCCAACTGAAGGCCATAGCTTGAAGCTACCTATGGCGGTCTGAAATAAGTACAGTGACTGGACCCCTATCTTAGCACATGGAGATGGAAGGCTGAGTCTTACAGAGACATGTGGATCATCTAAGGAAGAAAGATGGTGAATGGTGAAATAGAGAGTTTATTGAAGAATTGTGTGCAATGTCAGCAACTGCAACAGTTACCTTCAACATCTCAATTACACCCTTGGGAGAGGCCAGGAATACCATGGGTGCGCTTACACATTGACTATGTTGGAACTTTCATGGGAACCATGTTTCTGCTCATTGTTGATGCCCACTCAAAATGGATGGACACCTATGAGGTGAAATCACCAACGTCTTCTGCTACATTTGAGCAGTGACGTCAAAATTTTGTCATTGACGGACTACCAGAAGTATTCATTTCTGATAATGGCATGGCATTTATGAGTGCTGAGCTTCAACGGTTTATCAGTCTCAGTGGTATCACTCATTTGAAAACTTCACCTTACCACCCTTCCTCCAATGGACAAGCCAAAAGGGCGGTTCAAACATTCAAAGCTGGCTTGAAGAAATTAACTGGAGATTCCTTGACAACCAAGTCAGCACACTTTCTTTTCCATTATAGGACCATCCCTCCCACAACAAAAGGTGACATAACTGCGGAATTATTGATGAAACGTCATTTCAGGATGAGATTGAGCTTAATAAAGCAAAATTTTGTGGAGAAGCTGGAAAGAAGTCAGGGAAGTCAGAAAATTAGACACAGCTGGCATAATCGCGAGAGGAAATTTACCATGGGAGAAATGGTATACGTGAAGAACTTTGGAGAAGGACCAAAATGATTACCGGGTGAAATTAAGTACAGTGACTGAACCTCTATCTTACCATGTAAAGGTGGAAGGCCGAGTCATAAGGAGACATGAGGATCATATGAGGAAGAGAGAAACTATGCACCAAGAATTTATTCCGCCAGTGTTCACGACCTGTCAGCATTTCCTGTTGAGAGAACTCAACCCAGTTCAGACACATCTGTTGTTCCTTCAAGAGTGGAGGATACAGGTCTGCAGATACCCACCAAAGCATCTGATTTTTGGACAACTCTGGAAAAGTATGTTCCTGACAAGATATCTGAAGTTGTAGAGTTGAGAAGCACTACACACGTATGGAAAGCCCCCTGAAAGACTGAATTGTAAATTACTTACCAGTGTAAATATTTTGCTATTTTGAGAAGATGGTTATTGTAAACATAAAATGTATTTCTGAGTAAAGGGGAAGGGATGCAGTAATCTGATGTGTAATATACCTTTAAGAAGAATGTTATTAAGGAAGACCACATGATCTTAGTATCCAAAAGTAGGGTAGCATGGGCTACCTTTGTAGTAATAGCATAGAGATAGAGTTTGAAGTGTAAACACATGTTTAGTTGCTGCTGAGTACTTATGTAACTCTTTCTAGTACAAACACATTTCTATCTGTTCCTATTCAGATGAAGTTACATTGTTTCATAATTTGCCATGGTGAGATTGGAACTCTTGATCTTGGGGTTACAAGCCCAGTACCATAACCACTTGGCTATCATACCAGAACTCTGAGTACTTATGTAAATAAACACAGAGCTTCTACCTATGAAGTGTCTGCCACTGAACTCTATCATTAGTACCAAATCAGCCACCCATTACATCAAGGATGCGAACAGGATCCAACAAACTGGTGACTAGGATCCAACACTCCCCAATCAGGAGCCTGCAGCTGCTAGTGGAAGAATGGCAGTGTATCTAATCTCTGATTAGGGAGAGCCTTTGGATGGGATAAATCTAATGGGTGATAAGTGTGTTCAATCCAACTGGAGCAATAAAACTTGGGTTCAGGGGGAAGCATTCCTGCTCCTCCTGGCCCATAGCCATTGCTGTAAGCACTGTGCTTACCTTTTCCCTGAAGCTGAACTCATCTCTCTTCAGCTGCCACATATTCTGAGGCCTGAGGAACCCAGCCAGCCAGGGTTACATCTGGAAAGGAAGTTAGAAGTGACGCTATTAGCTTCATTATAATATATAGCTGTTAACTTACCTCCTGGTTGTGGGTCGGCTGTCCAAACATTATCCCACCTCCATTAAACCCAGAAGTGAGCATATTGGACATGGATTGGGGTTGCATTTGAGAACCTCAAAATTTTTACATCTCACCCAACCCCAACCCAACTGTTTTGGAGGGATTAAAATTCACCCCAAATTTTCTGCAGCTTAGTTTATAATTTACCCCCCTTCAAGAGCATGCCCCATGTTATCTGGTTCTACTGTTCAGGAGAAGATGAGCAAGATACTATAGCCTTTTCTTATTATGGATAATATCCAAAAAATGTAATGTGCAACAAAAAGGCTTTATCGTTCTAAAACACCACAAGATACATGTATCATGGGTCCACAAACATCTGCATATATAAGCAGGGCTAGTGCCATATCCTCAAGGTGGGGGTTAGCTTGACCTCAGTTCTACCTGCAACAATGCTGTCAAATATTTAGACTCCATATTAATGCAAGTTTATTTTGTGAGAAGGAGGGTTTTTTATTGCTTCCATTTTCTCTGACCCATTTTTTTTCATCTCTGTTTCCCCTTAGTTGCTGCTCTTTTTTACTTAATACTGTTCTGTCCATTTTAAGTGATAAAGAACAACTATTTGCCACAACTATTACTCCTCCTTGGGTTCCAGTTATTATCCCTCAATCATCCCTTCATTTTATGCTATCCATAATTTTTTTTAATTCTTTCACCAGATGTGGGTGCTGCTGGCTGGGCCAGCATTTTTATTGCCCATCCCTGATTGCCTTTGAGAAGGTGGTGGTGAACTGCTTTCTTGAAATGCTGCAGCCCATGCCCACAGTGCTGTTTGGGAGGGAATTCCAGGACTTTGACCCAGCAACTGTGAAGGAATGGTGATATATTTCCTAGTCAGGATGATGTGTGGCTTGGAGGGGAACATGCAGTTGGTGGTGCCCTTGCCCTTCTAGGTTGTAGAAGTCGCAGAGTTGGAAGCTGCTGTCAAAGGATAAAGGAGTCTTGCTGAGTTGCTGGGGTACATCTGGTAGGTGATACATACTGCTGTCACTGTGCATTGGTGGTGGAGGGAGTGGATGTTGGAGGTGGTGGATGGAGTGTGAATCAAGCATGCTGCTTTGTCCTTGTGTGGTTGGGCTTTTTGAGTGCTGATGGAGCTGCACTCATCCAGGCAAGTGCAGAGTATTCCATCATACTCCTGGCTTGTGTCTTGTAGATGGTGGGCAGGCTTTAGGAAGTCATGAGGTGAGTTACTCACTGCAGAATTCCCAGCCTCTTGACCTGCTCTTGTAGCCATAGTATTTATATGGCCAATCCAGTTCAGTTTCTGATCAATGGTAACCCCCAGGATGTCGATAGTGGGGAGATTCAGTGAGGGTAATGTCATTGAATGTTAAGGGAGATGATTGGATTTTCTCTTGTTGGAGATGTTCATTGCCTGACACTTGTGTGGCATGAATGTTACTTGCCACTTATGAGCCCAAGACTTACCATTCAGGGGTAAGAGGAGTCAGACCTGTGTGGGAGCACATTCTGGAGCTGTGAATAAAGAGAGGGTGAGGCTCGGGGCCTTTCAGTTACCTTCCAGGGACGAGAGGAATTGGACCTTCGTGGAAGCAAGTTCCAGGGTTGTCAATAAAGAGAGTTCTAAGTTCGGGACCTTTCACTTACCTTCTAGGGGCAAGAGGCGTTGGACCTGTATGGGGTGCATCTGTGGTTGGTTGGTGGATTTGAAAAAAGTGAGAGTGGCATCACAGGAAAGACGTGAGCAGCTGGTGTTAGGGACCCCAGTAATTTTGTAAAACATAAATTTCTAAACTAGCACAAGGAAAATAAGAATTTACAGGCACAGGAGAGAGAGCTGATTTGTGAGTAAGGGCAAAGAATTTCTACTTTCTACTAATCTCCAGTTTATAGTTAATAGTACAAGAGTAAGGCTAAAGTAAGTCAAAGTAAGTAAAAGTAACTAAGTTAAAGTAAATAAAATGATTTAAAAGTTTAAGGTTAAGGCATGGCAGGACAGCTCAGCCAAGTGGAATGCTCATCCTGTGGCATGTGGGGAGTTGTGGACACTTCTCGTGACCCAGACAAGCCCATGTGCAGGAAGTGTCACTGAGGTGCATCCATGAGGCAGAGAACTACATGAATAGCACGTTCAGACAGGTAGTCACACCTCAAGTTAAGGGCAAGCAGGCAGGTAGGGAATGGGTGGCCACCAGGCAGTCCAAGAGAAACAGGCGGGTAGTGCAGGAGTCCCCAAAGGTCCCACTCACTAACCGGATATCGGTGAGGGCAATGGATCCTTGGAGAAGTGCAGCAAGACCAAGCCCATTCTTGCGGGGGTGGGTGAACAGCCAGAGGTTGTGATCCACATTGGTACCAATGTCATAGATAGGAAGGGGGACGTAGTCCTGCAATTGGAATTGTTGCTGGAGATCACCGGTAATGGTTATTGGCTTAGTACACAGAGGAGAAGAGACAATTCTCTCTTAACTCTAAATTTGCTTTTTTCACGTAGTTAGATCATCTACACATAGCTTATACATTTGGTTAAATATAGACATGCAGTTTACAGCAGGTTATACAGTTTTATACCCAAAACTAGGATCTAAACACACACCCACTAAGTTTCTCTGACACTCCCTGAGTGATCACAGAATATAAAAGCTAATACCCGAAAAGGAGAGCTGACCAGGCGTTCCATTCTCTCTTGGACCTCTACGTTGCTGACATAGGTTCTTCCGCTTCTGCAATAGTTGGTCTCCGGAGTCTCGCTGCTCCATGCCTGAAATCCTTCCAGTATTATACTGAATCTTATCTCTTCAAGCTGTGCTGTCTCTCTCCCATTGGTTTAGGCCTGCTTGCCTGATCTGTGGCATATTCTCATTGGCTCTGTTCCAAGACTTGCAGTATCACCTCGTTCCTCCTTTTCTAAATAAGGACTCATCACATTTCCTTTGTCCTCAAGACCCTCAGCTACTTCAAAACCAGTTCTAGCCAGTTCAGCCCAGTGACTGGAGCTCAGGTTTCAAAAGTTGCTCAGGCCAGTGACTGGACTCAGGTTACTTCAGGTCAAAAGTTGCTTTTGCCTTTGTCAGCAGTTCAGCTGCAGCCCCTGGCCAACAGAATTTATAGAACTAGGTAGAAAATTAGCAAGCAGGACCACTAAAACAGTAATCTCCGGATTACTCCCAGTGCCGGGGGTCAGGGAGTACAGAAGTAGGAGGATAAGGCAGATGAATGTGTGGCTGGAAAGATGGTGCAGCAGGGAGGGCTTTAGATTCCTGGGATACTGGGACTGGCTCTGGGGGTGATGGCATCTGTACAAGCCGGATGGGTTGCATCTGAACAGAGCCAGGCCTGAGTTCCTTGCGGGGTATTTTGCTAGTGCTGTTGGGAAGACTTTAAGTTAACTCAGAAGGGCTGTGGGAACCAGGAGAGATTATTATAAAGTAATACCAGGGTGCTTGAAATGCTGGGAGAGACAGATTGTATTAAAATAGAGAATAATAAGTTATTAGATGGAGTTTGAGTAAGGGAGCAAGTAATGAAGTCTAAATCAGGGTTACACTGCTTGTATGTGAATGCATGGAGTATAGCTAATAAAATTGGGGAGTTACAGGCACAGACTTCCATGAGGGATTATGATGTTGTGGTGATAACGGAGACCTGGCTTAAGGAAGGGCAGATCTGGGTGTTAATATATTCCTGGTTACAAGGTGTTCAGAAAAGATAGGAAAGGGCAAAAAGAAGGAGGGTGACATTTTTAGTTAAGGGAGTATTGCTGTACTGGTGAAAAAGGATGTGTCAGAGAATTCAAGGACAGAATTGATTTGGTTAGAGCTAAGGAATAAGAAGTGAGCAATTATATTGCTCAGTGTAATATATAGACCACCAGCTAGTGGGAAGGATATAGAGGAACAAATCTGCAAGGAAATTACAGAGAGGTAGTTATAATGGGGGACTTTAGTTACCCATATATAGACTGGGATAATGGTAGTGTAAGGGGCCATGAGAGACAAGTGTTCCCTAGATTGTGTTCAGGAAAATTTCTTACAGCAGCATGTGTCCAGTCCAACAAGAAAGGAGGCACTGCTAGACCTGGTGCTTGGGAATGAGGTAGGCCAAGTAGATCAAGTGACAGTGGGGGTACATTTAGGGGACAGTGATCATTATATCATAAGGTTTAGGATGACGGTGGAAAATGACATTGGTCAATCCCAAGTAAGAATAAACAACTGGCAGAGAGTGGACTTCAATGGGGCAAGAATGGAGCTAGGCCGGATAGAATGGAACGAAAGGTTGGCGGGAAAAACAGTAGCTGAACAATGGGCTACCTTCAAAGAGGAGATGGTTTGGCACAGTCAAGATATGTTCCCATGAAAGGGAAGAGTAGGACAAACAAATCCAGAGCTCCTGGATGACGAAGGAGATAAAAAATTAAGTTAAAGAAGAAAAAGTGTGCTTACAACAGGTGTCAGGTAGCAAGTACAATTAAGAACTGTTGTAGGGTGGCTGAGTTGTTCTATTAATAAGAGTTGAACTGCAGGCACTTCTTAAGTGGAAAGATTAAGTTTATTTATAAAATACTCAGCAGCAACTGCATGTGTGCTTTCAACTCCAACTTTATCTCTGCACTGTCTGCCGAGGTAGCCCACACTACTCTCCTATTGGTACTACAGATCATGTGATCTTTCCTAACAAGTATTATTCTTAAAGATACATTGCACACTAAATAAAACCATAATTACTACATTCCTCCCCCTTTAACTCGGCTATACATATTATATTTACAAGAGCATTTTTTCAAGACAACATAATATTTACACTGGGTAAGGAATTTACAAGTTCAGTCTTTCAGGTGGTTTCCTGTTATGTGTGGAATGTCACAGCTCCACAACTTCAGATTCTTTGTCAGGAACCTCCTTTTCCGGAGTTGCCTGAACATCTGGTGCTTTGATGGGCATTTGCAGTTCTGTATCCTCAACTCTTACAGGGACATCAGGCATGTCAGTCCTGGGTTGAATATCCTCAACAGGAAACACAGACCCAGTCATGGTCACTGGTGGAATCATCTCTTGATGATTTGTCTCTCTCTTCCTTAAATGATTCACATGATTACAGATGATCCGCATTTATTTCACCTGGTAACCATTTTGGTCCTTTCTTGAAGTTCTTCACGTATACCGGCTCTCGCACAGTAAATTTCCTCTCACGACTAAGCCAGTCATGTCTAGTTTTCTGGCTTCCCTAACTTCTTTCCACTTTCCCCTCTAAATTTGGCATTATTAAGCTCAACCTCATCCTGAGACAGCATTTCAAAAATAACTCTGCAGGTGTGACACCTTTTACTGAGTGAGGGGTACTCCTGTAATAAACAAGAAAGCGTGCTAACTTGGTTGCCAAGGAATCACCAGTTAGCTTTTCAATGCCTGCCTTGAATGTTTGAACCACCCTTTCAGCCAGTCCATTTGGGGAAGGGTGGTATGGTGCAGGTTTTACATGAGTGAGACCATTGAGGCTGATAAACCATTGAAACTCAGCATTCTTAAATGCCGAACCATTACCAGAAATGACTACTTCTGATATTCCGTGAATGGCAAAACTTTGATGTAGTTTCTCAATTGTAGCACCCGAAATTGGTGACTTCATCTCATATACGTCCAACCATTTTGAATGGGCAACGACCATGAGCAGAAACATTGTTCCCAGGAAAGGTCCAATGTTGTCAATGTGTAACCACACCCAGGGTCTACCTAGCCACTCCCATTGGTGTAACAGAGCTATCACTGGCAACTTTTGCATTTGCTGACATTGCACACAGTGCTTTACTAAACTCTCTATTTCACCATCCATCCATCCCAGGCCACCATAGATAGCTGCATGTTATGGTCTCCATTCAGGAAATTCCTGGATGGGCAGTGTGTAGATCAACTAAAATAGGCTTCCTTCCCTTTGAATGAACTATCACTTGTGCACCCCACAATAAGATGCCATCCTGATTGGTTATTTCATGTCTTCTGTTGAAGGCAGATACAGTCTCCTGTGACCAACCATGTAGCCCTTGTTCTTGTACCTGAGATAGGACTGGGTCCCAACTTCTCCACTCTCTGGTCTATCGAGCACACACCAGCAAGGAATCTAAAAAATTTAACAGTCGAACAAGTTCCTATGGAACTGGGATGTGCTTATTATTTTCTTGTAAAGGCAAACAACTAAGGTTGTTAGTGTTTGCAATTTGATTGCCAGGGTGATGTACAAAAGTGTATTTGTATGCTGCCAGAATTAAGGCCCCAGTAGTATCTGTATCTTCTTTCTACATGCAGACTTTAATCTCAGCCTTCTTTTTGACTTCACTATTAGCCAGGCTTCTCTTTATTCATTCATGGGATGGGCATTGCCAGCTAGGCCAGCATTTATTCCCCACCCCTAATTGCCTTTGTTAAAAGGGCATTTGAGAGTCAACCGTATTGCTATAGGCCAGACCAGGTAAGGACAGCAGATTGCCTTCCCTAAAGGATGTTAGCAAACCAGATGGGTTTTTTTACAGTAATTGACAATGGTTTCACCATCATCTCCAGATTTTTATTCAATTTTATCATCTGCTGTGGTGGGATTTGAACCCAGGTCCTCCAGAGAATTACCCTTGGTCTCTGGGTTACTCATCCAGTGACAATACCACTATGCCTTCACCTCCCCCCTCACATTTGTAGTTAATGCAAGCTCAACTTGTCTGAGCTCAGTATCTGAGTCTCCCAAAATTTCATTATCTGTCTGCTTTTAGGAAATTTCTGTGACGTTTCCTTCCAAAACCTCATTGGCTTCGTTTAGCTGATTCTTCAGCTCTTCCATCTTTCTTTTGCATTTGTTTGCTGCCCCCTGGAAAATTGAACATTGTTGTGTTTTCTCTTCCAACTCATTCTTCAGTTTGTTCAGAGAAGTGCTGAATTCTTTCTGTTTCTCTTCATACTTTTCCAGGCTTTAACTTCAGGGAATCTTGTGGTGTTTGAAGGTCTTTCAACAGGTTTTCTTTTTCCCTGTGGAGGCTGCTCACCTCTGATATCCAGCAGGGTTTCTTTGAGTTTCTTCTGCTGTTCTTCCAGGGTTTGGCTTAAGACAGCCTGCATTTCTTCAGGTTGTTGAGTCCTTACACATTCCTTCTTCAAAACAGGAATGCTTCCAGCTTCCTTTTGAAATCTCAGTGGCCAATCAAGGTTGATTTCCCTTAGCCAATTTCGCCCTAGAAGGCTTGGTCCTCTGCCTCTCAATGCCAACACTGGTAGCTTTGCCAATTGGCTTCCATAATGGACAGTTACTCTGCTTATGCCTTTTAGTCGAATGTCTCCACCTGTATATGTTTTTAGTTTGGCAGCTGTCTGTTATAAACTTAATTGATGTACACCATTATTCAAGTATTTGTAAGTATGTTCCCCAATTACTGTAGTGGAAACTCCTGTGTCTACTTCCATTCAAACAGGTTTGCCATTTACTTTCACTGTGACAAATATTGGTTGTCTTTACAACTTTCAGGTTAAACAATGTGTTTAACAGAATTTGTTGTTTCAGACTCTTCTACATTGTAGATTTCATTGGGCTTCTTCTTTTGTTTACAAGCCTATTTGAATCTTTCCTTGCATTGCCTCATTATATGTCCAATTCTGTGACAATAGTAGCATTTACCTTTTTTAAACTGCCAATCGCTAAAAGACTGATTGTTTCCACCTCTATTAAAATTATTCCTCAATCTCGCTGCTAAGTTATTTTTCTTTATTCTTCAGCTAACAAGAGCTGTTTTACACTTCTTGGCAGAGTCTCACTTTTCATGTCACTTTTGCTTGAGGTTTCCCGCCCGTTGCAGAGGACAGTGCCATTTTGCACACCCTGTGCTGCTTGTAAATCTCTTGCAGCACTTTCCATGGCCAGTGCTATTTCTAGCGCCTTCTTGGAATCCAGATTCACTTCGGGCAATAATCTTTTCTGAATAATGTCCTCTTTCACACCACACACTAAACAATCTCTGAACATGCCATTCAGAGTCGTACCAAACTCATAATGTTCCATTAGCTGCTTCAAGTTTTCTAACTATCATGTAGTTGTCTCACCCGGAGCTCTATTTTCTGAATTAACCCTGAACATCTGCATCACGACTGAGGGCTTGGGTTGAAAGTGACCTTTCATGAGGTCCACAATTCTTCGAAAGCAGAACTGAATGCAAAGGAACCTAATTATCATCAATTCTCCATTTTCTAGTTGGAGGTAAGATTAATGCTACTTGAAAAATAGTGTGTTGTCTTCAAAATGAGCAAGCAGACTTGCTTCACCCACTCAAACAAGCCTTTCTTTTTACTGATGCAGGGTGGCCATGACAGTGATCATAGAAATGTCAGTGCCCCATTCCTCCAGCACTTCCTTGGTCTTTATGTTCTTTAAACTTGAATTCAAAATGTTGCATTTTGAGTGGATTGAAGCTTCATTTATTAATTGTAGAAAATAAATACTTGCAGGATTAGCAAAGGTCTAAAATTCTTTTGAAGATTTATGGTCTGTAAGCAGATTATAGGGAAGTAACTGCTGTTGATATTCAATTAACCTAATGTTAATTTAGAACTTCATATTGGAATTAAACAAAATTGATGCCACTTTGAGTGTCTAATCTAGAAAATAATTGTAAAATTGGGCAAGATTGTAGTTAACAGTTTCTATATATGCTATATTATTGTATGGCATTGTCATGAAGATATTAATGTATATAATGTTATTGTAAATTATTTTAAATTGGACTTGTAGTAGGGTCTGTGTCTGTGGTTGTGAGTGTGTGTTAATTGGATTAAAGCAAGCTAGTCTGGGTGCTTTGATGTATAATAGTTTTGAGATGTTAAACAGTAAGGTGAAGAGTACATTTGCATTTTGTTGAATAAACCATTCAAAGACTGGGGGTGGAATCTTGCACCTAGCTAGGAGACACCAAGCACTATGTTTTATTGTTAGAAGAGGTGGAGTTCAAAGGGCCTGGTGATACAATGAGAATTTGAATTCAAAGGGAGGACTAGGAAGACTGTATACAGAAAAGGTGTTTTGGGTGTCAGAGGCATGTGAGATCTAAGCTGTCTGTAAGCCTACAACTGTCTGCAAAAAAACAACAAATTAAAAGGAACCTCATTTTGAATTCATAAGATAAAATGTGCTTTGCCTGGTGTCTGTTTAAAGTCTATGGGTGGTTGTTGCCTTGGGGAAGGTTACCTGGGAGTGATTAATTTGGGGATTTGTTTAATAGTTATTATGGCAGTAATTTGTACTCATGAGTATGTCTACATTAATTAATAATGTTGTTAAATTAATAAGTGTTATAAAAAACCTCTTAAGGCTTGGTGAGTTTCATTTTCTGAATTCAGAGCTTCATCTCAAACATACCAATTGAAAATATAGGTTATGACAGTTGTTTAAAGTTTCCCTTTGGGATCTGAAATAACTCAGCCTTTACCAACTGCTGTGTCATAACAGATTAATTATAAACACTACATTTGTTAACCTCTTCAGGGCTACACATCTACAAACAAACAAAAATAGTCTAGTGCTGAGTGCTCTAGCATCTATATTTAATGGCAAATTGTAAGGTCTGACTGACATCATCTTAACAAATATATATTTTTAATCTTCAGAAAATCTAGATAACTTGTAAGGAGTGCTCAAGATGTGCCAGATTACTGTGTGTGTGTGTGTGTGTGTGTGTGTGTCTGCTTTCACACACAAGACAATAAGTGATCACTGTTTGAAATCCTGCCTCATCTAGTCGTGAATGGCGGTGGACAATTAAACAATTAACTGGAGGAGGAGGCTCCACAAAAATTCCCATCCTTGATGATGGGGGAACCCAGCACATCAGTGCAAAAGACAAGGCCATTTGCAACAATCTTCAGCCAGAAGTGTCGAGTGGATGATCCAACACGGCCTCCTCTGGAGGTCCCCAGCATCACAGATGCCAGTCTTCAGCCAATTTGATTCACTCCACGTGATTTCAAGAAATAGCTGAAGGCACTGGCTACTGCAAAGGGGATGGGCCCTGACAACATTTCAGCAACAGTACTGAAGACTTGTGTTCCCAAATTTGCCGCACCTCTAGCCAAGCTGTTACAATATAGCTTGTATTATTGTCCGTATGAGTCACACGGACACGAAACATTAACTCTGTCTTTCTCTCCACAGATGTGTTAGACCTGCTGAGTTTTTCCTCCATTTTCTGTTTTTGTTTCTCTCAATCTACCCTGTCTGGGCCACTCATGATTTTGATGGTCTCTCCATCAAAGCTCCTCTCGACCTTCTCTTATATAAAGAGAACAACCTCAGCTTCTCCAATCTATCCTCATAATTGAAGTCACTTATTCTTGAAACCATTCTCAGACACACCGCTGTCTCTTCTCTGCAAATATGTTCACACCTTCTATCAAATGTATTATATCAACAGCATTACCCTCATCAACCCTCTCTGTTACCTCATCAAAAAACTCAATCAAGTTAGTTTGGCACAACTTGCCTTTAACAAAAACATGCTGAATTTCCTAAATTGGTCCATCCTTATCCAAGAACCTGTTAATTTTGTTCTGGGTTATTGTTTCTAAAAGTTTTGCCAGCACCAGGGTTAAGCTAACTTCTCCTTAGCCCTGAAGAATAGTCATATGCACTCAAAACATTAACTCTGTTTCTCTCTCCGCAGATGCTGCCAGAAGATTTTCCAGCATTTTCTGTTTTTTATTTTAAACTGATTGGCTTGTAATTGCTGGGTTTATCCTTGCAGCATTTTTTGAACAACGGTGTAACATTTGCAATTCTCAAGCTCTGTGGCACCACCCTTATATCCAAGGATAATTGGTAGATTATGGCCAGTTCCTTCACAATTTCCACCCTTTGATCCTTCAATGTTCTCAGATGCATCCCACCCAATCCTAGTGACTTAGCAACTTTTAAGTACAGCCAGTCTTTCTAATACCACATTTTTAGCAATTTTTAGCCCATACAGTATCTCAATTACCTCCTCTTCCATTATGAATTTTGCAGCATCTTCTTCCTTGATAGAGACAGATGCAACATGCTCAGATGTATTCAACGTACTCTGCATCCATGTGTGAAACCCCTTTTTGGTGCATAGCCTAAGGCTCCTATTTTACAATTTATATGCCTATAGAAGACTTTTGGATTCCCATAATATTAGTTGCCTGTCCCTTTTCATGTTCTCTTGTTACCTCTCTTAATTCCTTTCTCAACTTTCCCCTAACATTTCTATATTCAGCCTGGTTCTCACTTGTCCTTTTGACAGTTGTCATACACACATTTTTTTCATCTCAGCTTACCCTCTATCTCTGTCATCATTTAGGGAGCTCTGACATTGGTTGCTTACCTTTGTCCCTTGTGGGAATATATCTGAATCACATCCTCTTTAGAGGCAATCCATTGTTCTGTTACAGCTTTGCCTGCTAATTTTTTATTCCAATGTACCTAGGACAGGTCAGTTCTCAACCAAATGAAATTATCCCTCCTCCAATCGAGTATTGTTACTCTAGGTTGCTCCTTGTCCTTTTCTATAAAACTTATGGTGCTATGATCATTGCTCCGTAAATGTTCCCTATTGACACTTGGTCCACTTGACCTAAACCTCTCCCCAAATTCAGATTCAGTAATGCTTCCTTCCTTGTTGTACCAGAGATGTACTGATCAAGAAAATTCTTCTGAATATACTTCAAAAACTTCTCCCCTCTCTGCCCTTTACATTGCTACTATCACAGTCTATATTAGGATAAGTAAGGACCCCATTATCTCATCTTCATAGTTCTAGAGGGGCCAGTTAGCTTAGATGGCTAGAGTCTGGTTCAGAATAATGTCAATAGAATGGATTTGATTACTGTTCTGGCTGAGGCACACAGACAAGGGATCTGCTTCCTTGCCCTGCCCTGAAAGTGGAAGGTAATGGCAAAACATCACTGACAAAATCTTCCAAGGAAATAGTTCAGGATGAAGCATTAGCAGACAATGAGCCAAGGACCTGCCTTCAGGCAGAGCACACATGAACAAATATTTCTTGTACCTCTCTAATTTCCCTGCAAATTTGCTCCTCTTTCTCACCAGTAGGTAGCCTATAGAATTCATTGAGTAATGTGCAGCACTTATATTGTTTCTTTGCTCTACCAAAATTGATATACCTTTGACCCCTCCAGGACATCCTCTTTCCAGCACTGTATATCCTTAACCAACAATGTCAACCCTCCTCCTTTCTTTCCTTCCCCGTCAGTGCATTTATATCCTGTAAACCTGGATTCAATCTGAAGAAGAGTCATATGGACTTGAAACATTAACTCTATCTTTCTCTCCACAGATGCTGTCAGACCTGTTGAGTTTTTTCAGCACTTTTTGTTTTTATTTCAGATTTCCAGCAGCCGCAGTATTTGCCTTTATCTGGATTAGATTTTATTGTGTTTCCTCTTTGCCTGATTAATATCTTTCTATTTTTATTCTAGTGCCATCCTAATTCTTTGTGCACCTTGTTTATTCATCCTAATGCTACATCCTGGTTCCTATCCCTCTGCCAAGTTAGTTTACACTCCCCCCAGCAGCACCAACAAACTGGTCCATGAGGAGATTGGTTCTGGCAGCTTGTCCAGTCTGTATAGGTCCCACCTCCCCTCATTGTTCCCAATGTGCCAGAAATCTAAAGCCCTCCCTCCTGCACCATCTTTCTAGCCACACATTGATCTGCTGTTTCCTCTATTTCTATACTCACTAGTGTGTGGCACCAGGAGTAAAAAGGGATTACTATCCCAAAGGTCCTGCAACCTAGTCTTCTTGCTAGCTCCCTATAATCTGCCTGCAGGGCCTCATCTCCCTTTCTACCTTTATCATTGATACCAAAATGGACCATGACCTCTGGCTGTTCACTCTTCCGCCTCAGGGTGTTCAATGACATCCTTGACCCTGGTAGCGGGGAGGAAACATACTATTCTAAATTTGCACCTGAACCTGCAGAAATGCCTACAAATTCTTCTATTAAATCCCCTATTGCTATTGCTTTCCCAATCTCTCTCCTGCCTACCTGTGCAGCTGAGCCACCATGGTGCTGTGGACTTTCTCTGGGAGCGCACAACAGATGAACCATCACTTTCACCAGTGTTCAAAACTGCATGCCAGTTAGAGAGTGAGGTGCACACAGGGTACTTTTACATTAGCTGGCTTGTTCGCCTTGATGGCCTAGTGGTCACCATTTCCTTTCTGCCTGCACTCCCGTAAGCTGTGGGTTGACTACATCCAGAAACAAGTGATTCACAAAACTCTCAGCTTAATTTGAGGAGGCATCGTACTGATGGCAGCTGTTGCTTCAGCTCCAGAACCTGGAGCTCCAGTTTCTTCACTTCCTACACATATTGTTGCGCAGGACACATTCGCTCGGGATATGCACTCCATGGGGCTGAGATGCCCTGAATTGCCTCTATTGACTGGGCATATTTCAATAGGACTTTAAAGTAGAATATCACCACCGGCTTCATATCTAGACCTTATCAGCTATGACTCAGTTGATAGAGATGTTGCCTCTGAATCAGAAGGTTGTGGGTTCAAGTCCCCCTCCTGGACTTCAGCACAAGTATCTAAGCTGGTGCTCCAGTGCAGTACTGAGGGAGTGATGTACTATTGGAGGATCTGCCTTTTTTTTTTGGATGAGACATTAAACGAAGGCCCCATTTGCCCTCTCAGGCAGATATAAAAGATCTTATGGCACTATTTTAAAGAAGAACAGGGGACTTATCCCTGGTGTCCTGGCCAATATTTATCCCTCAATCAACATCAAAAAAGCAGATTATCTGGTCATTATCATATTGCTGTTTGTGGGAGCTTGCTGTGTAAAACTTAGCTACCACATTACCTACAATTACAACAGTGACTACACTGCAAGTGTTTCATTGACTGTAGAGCACTTTGGGATGTCCTGAGGGCATGGAAGAGGCTATATAAATGCAAAAAAAACCCCACTAGAGCTATACCTTGAGTGCCCTACCATCCATTCTTAATTAGCACATTCGTTTAGATAATATCACCAACTTTAACTTTAACACCTATGTGTTCTATTGTACTATTGTCGTTGACATCTTTTGATGATCTGCTTCTATCACTGCTTGTTTGTCCCTACAACCACACCACCACCCCCCACCGCCCCCCCACCACCTCTCTGTCTCTCTATCTCTCCGCCCCCCACACACACACTTTAAACCAGCTTATATTTCAACTCTTTCTTGGACTCGAACTCAAGTTCTGTCGAAGGGTCATGAGGACTCGAAACGTCAACTCTTTTCTTCTCCGCCGATGCTGCCAGACCTGCTGAGTTTTTCCAGGTAATTCTGTTTTTGTTTTGGATTTCCAGCATCCGCAGTTTTTTTGTTTTTATCTCTATATAAATGCAAGTCTATCTTGCTTTATCATATATATTGCACTTTTTGATCCTGGAAACATGCATTAATTTTTGAACTGCGTTGTATCTAATGAAAGTTGTTATGTGTGAAATGTGTAAATTATTTTTAACTGTTATTGATCTTTGCCATGTTTTTTCTTCCTTGTTTTATTTGAAGCTCAGTGATGGTCAAAATAAATACTGAATTTTACTAATTTTATCTCAGTTCACTCTAAGTTTTGGGGCTTCAACTTTTTCCACTGATTTTGTTTTCAATTCTTGATGCTAAAAATAAGAATTTGGGGAAAGAATCGCTTTTTGGTAAAATTAACAATAAAACATACCCTTTAAAGGCTTTAAATGACATCACTTTTAGTAATTTGAATGCCAGATCCATTTCCTGCTTTGGGCTTAACTCCGTGAGAGACACATACAGACGATTGTCAAAAAAAGCACAAGTTGAACCAATCTTTATGGGTGGAATCAATTAACATTGAGTTAGATATTACTTCCTGATATTACTTAGCCTTTACGCTACTTTGATTATAAACTGAATTCCAAACTAGTTTTAGTTCCACAACTGGACTAATCCTGTCTGTCCACCAATGGCAATGCAAGGCCTTACTTCAGTTATCTTTGCTTTGGCTTTGTTGACAAGGTATGGAACAAAAGAGCTGGACAACATAGTGGAAATCCAGAACCAGATACAGGTTCTGGCTATTTTAGGTTCACTTCAATGATCTAAAGGTCAAAAGAGCAGACTTTTCTATTTTCTGTGCCAATGGCAGTGCAGAGGAGAATGGCCATCAATTTCTTGGCTACAAAGTAGCTCCAGGCACTATGGGTGCTTTTATTGGTGTTATCCAAGGCCCTATGTTGACCTGTAATGAGAAAGTGATTGATGCACTGAAGTTTGATTCTATAATTTATTTTTGGAAGCTAGAGGAAGACTTAGTCCCACAGCAAAACACCAAAATCATTGCTCACCTATCTGACTTAACAAGTGCTGGCTGCAACAATGTAGAAATAAAGACATCACTAAAAACAGGTGGCCTACAATGCTTGGTGTACAACTCTACTGATCATTATCTTACTTGCAGAGTCAGAATATAGTTTCTTCATCCTTTACCAGTTTCACATGCCTCGTTATTCAAATAGAAAAACTCATTTCAAGTTTGCCTTTCGGAATACCTTGGCTGAGAGTCCAAACTGTGATCTATGATCCCTTTATGTCACCCAAGTGCGATTCAAGCGTAGATGCAAGCAGGGATAAAAACAACAAAGCAATCACAGAGAATACAATTAAGCCCTGGAAGTCTGGTGTATAATATTCATGTATGAATGCTTTTGCATTAAATTACTTTGCCCACATTTTAAATAAAGATGTTAACCTGTTTAATTTGAAAGGGTTAATGCTTTCATTAAAATGAAGAAAACAAGAAAAGCTAATTTCCCATCAATACATTAAGCCTTTGTAAAGAATGTCACGGTGTAATTTTAGGTTTCTAATTGCTGAGAGGATTTCAGTCATTTGATTGCTCTGGTATTTTTTGCACTATGATCCATCGCTTCTTTTGGGTTCACATACAAAATATAAACTTTAAAAATATATCTGATGATTTTTCTATTTGGGCATGCCAAGCTTAGTTACTGAATAATTATTAAACACGATAATCACAAACATAGATGTGATGTGCAATGTATTACATTAAAATATTTGCTTAACAATTATTTTTCCAAGCCTGGTAAATAGGAAAAACAATTATAAAACCATTAAAGTAATTGGCTGCAGTGGCCAGTGAACCTGTCAAGGCCTTCTGATACTGACTCTCACTACAGCTTCTGGGGCTAGTGGGAGACCAGCTCAATTACATGGGGCAGATGGCTTTCCAGGATACTTGGGAGCTTTAAAAAAATGCCCATCAGCCCATGTGCACGGAAACAGGAATTGCTTCCTGTATGGTGGTGAGGGGGTGTTGGTGGGGTGTAATGACCCCAGCTGAGGTTACCCCTGGACAAGCCTGATCCTAGTGTGCAACCCAGCTTGATAGATCCTAACATTTATTTGTTTGTTTAGATACTTGGAGGCTAGCTACTGAACAGAGGCACAGGGGTCAGCTAATGAACTTTTAACAAAAGAATAAAACATTTAATCAACAAGAAACGATTAACTATTTTATAATACTCCTTCACCCACCACTATACTTTTACAGATGTATACAGATTTGTTAGGATAACACTAGTTACAAAAGCTATCTTACACTCTAATGTACATAGTAAGTACACAGTCCATGTAAATCTATGGCACCCAGTGATCAGACACACCACACTCTGAAATCAAGTGACAGATGCCACCTCAACCAGATGCTATGGATCTCTCCTCAACTCCCCCCAAACGCATGTCACAACGTGAATCAACCGGTCTCACTGAACTCCATCTTTCACACAAGGGTTTCCAATCCCCATTCTCCAGGACGTTACCTTGGAATCTTCTTCCAAACCAATGCTTTCTCTCAGACCCCTTCCTCAAGTGTTTACCTCCAGGGCTTCAAACTCTCCTTCTGATGTTCCACTTCCCTGGGTCATCACATGCACTCAAGCTGTCTTCCATTCATTCTCTCCCACCAACTCAACATTAACAGTACACCACTGCTTCACATGCCCATAGCAAAGAGTTACAGACCTTCAGTTGTCTCTTTGGACCTTCTTGCCTCTTGCAAGCTGTTCTCACTTTAAACCAGCTTTCTGCAGCTTTTGTCTGTTTAAACCTGAAGCTTGAAACCTTTCTCTCTGCCCGTTACTCTTAACTTCATTTAACCTTTTCCCAGGTTCATGTCCTTCCTTTGACTAGAAGGTCTTCTTTGGACTTTCCCCTCTTCCGCTCCCCTGGATTTTTTGGGGTTTTTTCTTTAGCTTAGGTCTGGCTATCTGTCCCCTTTGTTCCAGTTTCTCCTGGCAGCAACTTTCGGAACCAACTGCACTCAAACAGCTTCCAAAACAACTGCTATTTCTCTTATTTTATGTGTCTGTCTATGGGAGAGACCTGCCTCTCAGCCCCTTATTGCTAGGCAACAGTTCAATCCTTCTACCCTTGTTTGTTTAACTTAGCTGCAACAGCCATAAGAAACCTCATTAGAAATGCAAGCACCCTTTTAAGGTGAAACTAAAACTCCATTTGATCTTTCTTCACACACAGATACAGAAATACAAATCAAACTTAAACTTTAAGCTAAAACTCATTCATACAAATACCAATATAACTTACTTAAACTACTTATATTTCCTAACATGGGGTTTCCCTGGTTTTTCACTGGCAGTGCCTTCACATCGATTCCCTACAAGCATATGATCTGATCAGGAAATCCTTTTGGAAAATTAACATTCTTCTTTGGGAGCTCATGCTGCTTTTTTACATTCTGAGGAAGCCATTGTTCTCATCTTACTGCCTGCCACTACTATACCCGGCTTCCAAATGTTGCACATTTTATACCTCTCAGAGCTATACAGAGATGACACTAGCTTCTACATGTGTAGGAGCTTCATTTACACAAGCTTTATACAATGATTTAAAATATCTTCTCCATGCTTCAGCTTTGGTTTCCAGCTATCTTTACAGCATTGTTTACTATTCTCCAAGTCCACGCCTAGGCTTAACTAATCAAGTGCAGTAAGCATCAATAATAAACAGACTCACCTGATCAAAGACAGAAGAATTGAACACCACACCAACCATACCCAGAACAAAAAGGTCTTGGCATGGGGAGCCCCGTCCATCATTTTTTGCCCTGTAAAGAATTGGAAACTCTGCCCTTAAAAGTCAGCACAGAAGCTTCCATAAAATGCAGAGAGCAGACATGACCATGTTTGCTGTTTGAATATAGTTCTACTAACCTCTTCAGTTATAGCAATAGACAAGGAAAAAGCTCGTGGAATTTAAGCATTTATTGTGTATAGTGAGACTCCACTAATGATCATCACTGATCAGAGATCTTCATCCCATCTGCCTGATTGATTTTCAGTTCATCTCTGCATTGCAAAGTCCCCATGGCTTAAATAATAAATAAAATTATTTTGTTTCCAAGTTACCGCCTTGTTTATAATTTCCAACCATTTATTTGAGAAAAGAACTTCCAATCTATGTTGACGTGACATTCTGTTTTACTATGAAACCTGGACAGTTTATTTTATGTCAGTAGAAAATGTCAGAACTCACTCCTAATTGCATGGGTAACGTTTAACAATGCAGATTCTGATCATGGATTGAAAGATCTTCCGTCAAAGAGGGAAACATAATTATCACTAGCCTGTGTGACAAGTTCATCCCCCATCCCTAAATCCATTCAGCTCGATTGGAACTTCGGATTACGAAAGTGCTTTGACAATTCATCCTAAATTCATTTTAAAACCAGCACTATTAAAGTTAATTTTCAGAATGACTCTAATGTCCCCGTACAGGCAAGACAATAGTAATTAACTTGGTGAGAAAGGCATAGTACTAGTTTCTGCAATATTTAAAACACTGCTTTTTGCATTACGCTTCATTATATTTGGCACCCTCCAATCAAGTGCTATTATTTTCTACTCCAATTACAGAAAGTAATTTTGAAGTGGATTACATATAAATAATTCCATTGCTTTTGTTGGGATGTGGGCCTCTGTGGCAAGGGGAGTATTTGTGACCGTCTTTAGTAGCCCTGAGGGCAGTAACACTTAACCACATTGTGAAGGACTAGGGTGGCATGTGGGCCAAAGCAGATGGGACAGAACGTTCCCTCCCAGAAGGGGATTAGTTAGCCACTGGGGCCCTTTCAAGAACAACCCAGTGGCTTTTTTTTACAACCTTTTTCCACTATCCAGTGATCCCTTTTAAAAACTGCGTGGGCACTTGACCAGGTGTAAGCCCAAGTAGCCCACTCAACTGGATGAGATATTGGTGAGCTGTTAGAATACAAAACCAGATAACTAACAGCACATCTCCAGGAGAGAAGACAAAAATAGATAACAATGATGGAATCATCCATTTGATTTTCATCAGAAAATTGAGGTAATTTTCTCCCCAGATTTTCATCTAAATAAAACGAAGACTATGTATGCAATTCTTTTTTAAAAGTGCACAAATGCACACACAAACACACACAGTTAAACCCAGTCCTCTTTTCAGGCAATGCTGTGATTTAATACTGCCACCTAGTGGTCAAAGGCATTACTCACACTCACATTTATTTTCATTCAACCCCTTTACTCTTTCCCCACCCTTGAAACATCTGCTAACTTTCACTAATTTATTTTAAAAAGTACCAGAAATGCATATTGGAGCTGCCTGGCTCATTTCAACAGTTCCAACCCGCTAAGTATCAAAGAAGCTCTTATTCCTTGATTTTAAGAACAAAGAACAAAGAACAAAGAAAAGTACAGCACAGGAACAGGCTCTTCGGCCCTCCAAGCCTGCGCCAAAAATATTGCCCGTCAACTAAAACATTTTGCACTTCCGGGGTCCATATCCCTCTATTCCCATCCTATTCATGTATTTGTCAAGCTGCCTCTTAAAACACCACTATCGTACCTGCTTCCACCACCTCCTCTGGCAGCGAATTCCAGACACTCACTACCCTCTGCGTAAAAAACTTGCCCTGCACATCTCCTCAATAGTTTTCTCCTCTCACCTTAAATCTATGTCCCCTAGTAATTGACTCTCCCACCCTGGGAAAAACCTTCTGACTATTTACTCTGTTCATGCCATTCATAATTTTGTAAACTTCTATCAAGTCATCCCTCAATCTCTGTCGCTCTAGTGAGAACAATCCGAGTTTCTCCAACCTCTCCTCATAGCTAATAACCTCCAGACCAGGCAGCATTCTTGTAAACCTTCTCTGCACCCTCTCTAATGCCTCCATATCCTTCTGGTACTGTGGCGACCAGAATTGCACGCAATATTCCAGGTGCGGCCTAACCAAGGTTCTATACAGCTGCAGCATGACTTCCCAGCTTTTATACTCAATACCCCTGCCAATGAAGGCAAGCATGCCATATGCCTTCTTGACTACCTTATCCACCTGCGTTGCCACTTTCAGTGACCTGTGGACCTGTACACCCAGATCCCTCTGCCCGTCATAACACTTAAGGGTTCTGCCATTCACTGTATAATTCCTGCCTGTATTAGACCTTCCAAAATGTATTACCTCACATTTGTCCGGACTAAACTCCATCTGCCACTTCTCCGCCCAAGTCTCCAACCGATCTATATCCCGTTGTATCCTTTGACAATCCTCTTCACTATCTGCAACTCCTCCAGCCTTAGTATTGTCTGCAAACTTACTAATTAGCCCGGTTACATTTTCCTCCAAATCATTTATGTATACTACAAACTGCAAAGGTCCCAGCACTGATCCCTGCTGAACTCCACTAGTCACAGCTCTCCATTCAGAAATGCACCCTTCCACCGCTACCCTCTGTCTTCTATGACCAAGCCAATTCTGTATCCATCTTGCCAACTCACCTCTGATCCCATGCGACTTTACCTTCAGTACCAGTCTGCCTTGAGGATTTTGGCAAAAAATCCCTTCCACATATTATATTTTAGAAATTCAAACTTGGGGCAGAATTGTCCCAGAATTGCACCAAATGCGGTAGCAGACATGAAAAAAGACATCACACCTGCCGGCCACAATGGCAGACTTTCATGCTGTATCAGCCCCTTGTTACCTCATTGATTTTCAGGCACAGGAAACACGCCATCTTGCTGGCGAGTTGCCTCTGATTTGCCCACCATGCTGTTACCTCACCGCTTCTTCACACAGGGTGCAACATTTAAACTGCAGCTGCATGCACACTACTCAATGCATGCAGCCCAGGACTGCTCTGGTGAAGACATGGACCCAAAAGCCAAGAAGAGTACAGCCCCTGGATTCAGTGACACATCCCTGGGGTGCCTTCTGAATGCCGCGGAGGCCCGCTGCGATGTCCTCTACCAGGGCTCTGGCTTCAGGAGGCTCGTCAGTCTCACCATTTCAGCTTGGGAGGCGGTAGGCAGCAGTGGGCAATGCCAATGCTGCACACAAGAGGTCAGCCATCCAGTGCAGAAATGGATGAATGATCTCATCTGTGCCGCCAGGGTACGTCAACCATCTCATCAATATCAACTCACCCACTCACAAGCCTATCGCACATTCACTGGTATCTCACTCACTGCCACCTCAAGAGACATCACCACTCACTCTCTCAGACACACCCTCACATCTCCACCTGGCCCCATCTCCTCTGCAGATCACCTTCTCATCCCATCCATGGCTCCACTCAGTACACACACACACCTGGCATCCTTCTCATTTGGCCTGGCATGCACCTTGCTCACACTCTCTCCATCTGTCTTTATGCAGGATAAGATCAGACACAATCACCAAGAGAGGCCCCAGGCCGGGGACATCAAGGTCCTCACTCCTTTCGAGAGTCGCGTGTTGAAGCTGGCCAGAGAGGACATGGACCGTTCCTGCAGAGATGGTGAGGTCGGCAGCAAGCATCCATGCATCCTGCACCAGATCATCCCTCTGTCAATGCTACAATGAGTCCACTGTTCTGTGAGTAACGTGGCTACCAAGCACTAATAATCTCCACTTGCTCTACTGGACACATCTGCCACATCGCCTTCAGGCAGCCTTGACCCCACTCCAGTGTTCATAGCACCTCAGATGAGAACCCTGAGGGCAGCATTGTTGAAGACCTGTCACAGCGCTCACCCACACCCTCCACCTGTGCAGCAACACACATCTTGGCGGGTACCTTGATGTAGAGCAGCCTCAGGGTCACAACCAGGTAAGCACAGCACACAACCTGTTCCTCAGCAGGTGGAGGCAGGGACATCTGAGGTTGCCAGCACTCGGAGGACTGTTAGAGGCAAGGAGTATTCTGAGTCTGAGTCAGATGATGAGCCTCTGGACTCGGTCCTTAATCGGTTGGTGGAGCTGTAAAGACAATCACAGGGATACCAGGAAGGGATGTCTGGTGCACTCCTCAGATTACAAGGGATGATGGAGGAGCCCATCCACCGGATGGTTTGAGGTTTTCACGCCATCATGCCAAGGCACTGAGATCAACACTGGCAGGATGGCAGCAGCCAGAGACTTTGGTCCAGGACATCAGTCCTGCGCTGCTGTGCGGACTGCTCTCCATCGCTGACTCCATAATTGGCCTCCAACAGTGTCAACGCGAGAGGTCTGCAGGTCTGCTCAATCTCACTCCAGCTTCCCCTGCTTCTCAAGGAGTCAGCTGGGACAGTCGGGTACCCATAGGGAGGAGGACCAGCAGTTCAACACCCCAGGGCCATCCACTCAGGTTGCTCCGGAAATGTCCGGCCGATCCAAATCCCCAATCCCTGTGACCCCATCATCTCCAGCTCCACAGGCCGAGGAGGGTGCAGCTGGCCCACAGCAGGACACCCAAAGCAGGCCGGGACCCTCCAGGTCTCGGCCCTCCAGAGGATGCCCGCCAAGGTCATCATAGACAACAGGCCATCGCAGTCAGAGACTCTCCATATCTACTGTGGATGTCGGGGGAGAACCAAAATGGAGCGACAGGGTTAGGAAGGTTAAGAAGATGTAGTTGCACCACATGGGCACAGGTGTTAATCACTTGTACATAATGTTCACTATTGTAAATACTCCCAAGAATTTCTCCCTGTCTATGGCTCCTTGTTATGTTGAACAGTGTTCATGTCACTTAGATGTGAAGTATTGGTTCCTGCACATGATAAAAGCAGGTGTCTCAGTCCTGAGCCTCTTCCCTGTACAATGTGTAACCTTCAGAGTAAAATGTTGGTCCGGCTTCACACTCACTGGACACACCAGTGATGCCTGCACCTCGATGGTGCTTGTCGTTGCAGCCAGAATGTCGTGGGCAGGTGTCACTGTGTTCCGTCATTCTCTCTGTGTGCTCTCAGCATCTTTAAGGTGGGGCTGGCCCCCTATGTCTTCAGCATCTGTGTCCTCTGACAGTATGGTCCTGTCATACTGTTAGTGGACACAGATGCTGAAGGCTGCCAAAGGATCAGGTGCACTTAAAGTTTCATGGCTGCATCTCCATGATATCACATTGATCACAGAGCACAAGCAAGCTGCCCTCAGCCAGACAGGAGTCAGACATTCACAGAGCCAATATGAAGATCTACAGAGTGTCCTCACTGCATATCGTCATCATCCTCCTGGAATCTAGCAACTACTTGAGCCTCCACTGCATCTCCATGACATGAGCCTGAGCATTGAGGGTATGTGCACTGCCATCAGCCACACAGGAGTCAAACATTCACAGATCCAAGGTGAGGATGTCAGGACTGTCCTCACTACATCACGTTATCATCCTCCATGAATCTTGCGGCTATGAGGGCCTCACAAGCGCACTTGCCTCATCTGGCCAGTACGATTGCTTCGTCACCGACATCCTCGCCTTCGAGGACCTCATCACCGTCATCCCCTTCGACATCCTCCTCATTGGGAGAAACATGCAGCTCCTCCTCGGCCGTGTCCTGCCCCCCTTGCAGCACCAGGTTGTGTAGTGCACAGCAAGCTATGGTGATGCGCAACACCACCCTGGGACTGTATTGTAGTGCTCCTCCAGACCTGTCGAGGCACCAGAACCTCAATTACAAAATGCCTATTGTTTGCTCCAACAGAATGGATTGTGGCATGAACCTCATCATGCCATCTCTCTGCTGCAGTCTGAGGCTGCACAGGTGTCATCAGCTATGTCCTCTGTGTGTAGCCCTTGTCCCTGAAGAGCCAACCCTGGAGCCTCTGTGAACCTGGAAGATGCCAGGGATCTGAGACCTGCTGAGGATGCAGGAGTCATGGACAGTACCTGGGAATCTTTCGCAGACCTGCAGGATGCGTTTGTGGTGGTTGCATTCACAAACTGGACTGCTTGTTGCCACAGAGATCTAGGTAGCCAATGGCACCAGAGATCACTGCAAATCCCAGCAGTCTTGCTTCCTGACTTGCCTGATACCAGTCGAAATGCACAACGTTATGTGCCTTTGCGAAGATGATATCCATGATCTCCTGGATGAACTTAGGTGTGGAAGCTTGTGAGATCTCACACGGGTCACTTGTGGAGCCTTGGAAGGAGCCACTGGCAAAATACTGTGTTTGCTGGAAATCTGAAATAAAAACAGAAAATGCTGGAAATTCGCAGCAGGTCAGGCAACATCTGTGGAGAGAGAAGCAGAGTTGACAAGGGAATGATTTGTTTTCCATGTGGAAAACATCAAGTTCAGCCACATCTCTTCTATTTTAATCCTTGTATGTAGTTGGCTCCATCATCACTGCTGAGCTGACAAATAAGAATTCAGTAGTGGCATCCTCTTCAAGGATGCTTACATACCAATGTATTTAAACATCTTCTATATGGTTCAAACTTGGACAAAAAAGCTGAACTCCAGAGGTGAGGTGAGAGTGACTGCCCTGGACATCAAGGCAGCATTTGACTGAGTCCGGCATCTAGGAGCCCGAGCAAAACTGGAGTCAATGGGAATCAGTGGGAAAACTCTCCGCTGGTTAGAGTCAAGCCTAGCACAAAGGAAGATTGTTGTGGTTGTTGCAGGTCAATCATCTCAGTTCCAGGGCACCACTGCAAGAGTTCCTCAGGGCAATGTCCGAGGCCCAAGCATCTTTAACTGCTTCATCCATGACCCTCCTTCCATCATAAGGTCAGAAGTGGGGTTGTTTGCTAATGATTGCACAATGACTCCTCAGGTACTGAAACAGTCCATATCCAAATGCAGCAAGAGCTGGGCAGTATCAAGGCTTGGGCTGACAAGTGGCGGGTAACATTTGCACCACACTAGTACCAGGCAATAACCATCTCCAACAAGAGAGAATCTAACCATCATCCCTTGACATTCAATGACATTACCATTACTGAATCCCCACACTATCAACGCCCTGGGAGTTACCATTGACAAGGAACTGAACTGGATTAGGCATATAAATACGATGGCTACAAGAGCAGGTCAGAGGCTAGGAACCCTGCAGTGAGTAACTCACCTCCTGACTCCCCAAAGCCTGTCCACAATCTACAAGGCACAAGCCAGGAGTGTGATGGAATACTCACCACTTGCCTGGATGAGTGCAGCTCCCACAACACTCAAGAAGCTTGACACCATCCAGGACAAGACAACCCGTTTGTTTGGCACCACATCCACAAACATTCATTCCTTTCACCAGGGATGAACTGTGGCAGCAGAGCGTACCATCTACAAGATCCACTGCAGGAACTCACCAAGGCTCCTTAACAGCACCTTCCAAACCCACGACTCCTACCATTTAGAAGGACAAGGGCAGCAGACGCATGGGAACAGTCCCACCTGCAAATTCTCCTCCAAGCCACACACCAGCCTGACTTGGAAATATATTGCCATTCCTTCACTGTCACTGGGTCAAAATCCTGGAACCCCTTCTCTAACAGCGCTGTGGGTGTACCTACACCACAGGGACTGCAGCGATTCAAGGAGGCAGCTATCCACTATCTTTCCAAGGGCAATTAGGGATGGGCAATAAATGTTGGCCTAGCCTGCGAAGCCCACACCCTGTGAATAAATTAAAAAAGTCACAAAAGCTGTCACACATGAGCTCAATTAACTCAAGAATTGGTTTCACAATCTACCATTTCACTATAGAAATAGGTACAGAATGTAATAGAAAACAGGAGAAGAAACTACCAATCATAAATCACAGTCAGCCATACACTGCCAATAAAAGAAAACAGGAAGCAATAAAATTGCCTGAAAGTTTTTATATTCATTCATGGGATGCAGATGTCGCTGGCAACTCCAACTTTTGTTGTCCATTCCTAACTGCCCTTGAGAAGGTGGTAATGCATGTGCTTTAGGTATACCAAAGGGGTTCCAGGTTTTTGCCACAGCAAAATTCTACCTAATCCCGCTCCCCTGCTTTATCCCCTTAACCCTGCACATTCTTTCTTTTCAGGTAGCCATCCAATTCCTTTCTGAATACTTCAATCAAACCTACCTCCACCACTCCCTCAGGAAGTTCATTCCAGCCTGCCATCACCCCCTGGGTGAAAAAAATGTCCTCACATCACTTTTACTCCTTTTACCAATTATTTTGAATCAACGTCCTTTAGCTCTTGATGCTCTTTTGAATGGAAACAGTTTCTAACTATTTACCCTGTCCATACCCCTCAAGATCTTGAATACCTCTATCAAGTCTCCTTTCAACTTTCTTTTTTCCAAAGAAAAGAGTCCCAACCTCTCCAATCTTATCTCATATCTACAGTTCTTCATCTCTGGCATCATTCTTGTGAATCTCCTTTGTACTCTCTCCAATGCCTTTGCATCCTCCCTCAAGTATGGCACCCAGAACTAGATGCAGTACTCCAGATAAGGCCTAACTGTTGCCTTATACAGGTTTAACATGACCTCCTTACTCTTGTACTAAGTACCCTAAGATACTGTATGCTTTATTAACTGCTTCTCAACCTGCATTACTACCTTCAATGACTTAAGTACATAAATACCAAGGTCCCTTTGTTCCTGCACCTCTTTTAGAGTTCACTTCCTTTATTTTATACTGCATCTCCACATTCTTCCCGTCAAAGTGAATCACCTCACATTTCTCTGCATCGAACGTCACCTGCCACTTGTCTGCCCGATCCACCAACACGTTTATGTCCTTTTGAAGTTCAAAACTATCTTCAGCACGGTTGACAATATTTCCAATCGTTCTATCATCTGCAAATTCTTAAATCATGTCTAGGTCATTAAAATGCATCTGGATGAGCAAGGGTCCCAACACTGACCCATGGGGAACTCCAGTACAAACCTTCTTCCAACCTGAAAAGCAGCCATTTATCGCTACTCTCTGTTTCCTGTCATTCATCCAATTTCTTATCCAAGTGTCTACTCTCCCTTTTATTGTATGAGCTAGAATTTTGCTCACAAGTCAGTGTGTAGCACAGTATCAAATGCCTTTTGAAAATCCATATACATCACATCTTCAGTGTTGCCCTTAACAACCTTCTCTGTTACTTGCTCAAAAAAACCCAAGAAGTTAGTTAAACATGATTTTTCCTTAATGAATCCATACTGGCTTTCTTTAATTATCCTGCACTTGTCTAAGTGATTCCTGATTTTGTCCCAAACTATAGTTTCCAAAGTTTCCCTACCACTGAAGTCAAACTGACTGGTCTGTAGTTGCCGGCTTTATCCTTGCACCCCTTTTTGAACAAGAGCGTACCATTGGCAATTCTCCATTCCTCTGGCACCACCCCCTGTGCCTAAGGAAAACTGGAAGCTTATCACTAGTACCATCACTAGATGCTACGCACTGCTTCCACAGTGCACGGGTGGTGGAGGGAATGAATGTTTAAGGTGATGGATGGGGTGCCGATTAAGCGGTCTACTTCGTCCTGGATGGTGTCAAGCCTCTTGGGTGTTGTTAGAACTGACTCATCCAGGTGTAGTGTATTCCACCACCTGGCTTGTGCCTTGTAGATGGTGGACAGGCTTTAGGGAGTCAGGAGGTGAGTTATTCGCCGCAGAATTCCCAAACTCTGACCTGCCCTTGTAGCCACAGTATTTATATGACTGCTTTGAAGACGTTCTGATCTTCTCTGTGACTTGATTTTCATTCGCCCCTTTTGTCTTGTTCATCATCATTACTTCCTGTTTCCCTCCAGTTCTGACAAAGGATCATCTGAAATGTTGGCTGAACTCTTTCCTGGTGGGTGGGCCTGGAAGTGGGAGAAAACAGTGGTCAGGGGGTGGGGATGGTGCAGCGTCAAAATAGCTCCCTCACACATTCCCACTGCCAGGAAAATTGTGCAGGGGCAGACTGGGGATCAGATTGGCTGCCGTCACTACAGAGGCAGGCAGGCAATTACAGCGTAAGGCCCCAATTAGGAGCGGATTGGTGACCTTCAGAGCATTTAGCCACTGCTGGAGCAGCCTCTTGTTGTGCAGAGGCCCCTATCTCAGTGGAGGCGGCCTCTCTGCAGCAAGTTGGGTGGCCAATTTTTGAAAATGTTAATGAAAAAGTGACATAAAACAGCAAGGCCACCACTGTGGGCAGGAGTGCGATGGGAGGGGCGGGGGTCGTGGTGGCAAGTTTTGGGGGAATCACATTACATGATGGCCCTTGGCTCCACCCTAATCACCTTTACTCCTCACTCCTATCCTCACCACTCCCCAACCTAATCACTGTCACTCCCCACTCCTACCCTCACCACTCCCCGCCCCAATCATTGTCACTCCCCACCCTAATCACCACCACTCTCCACTCCTATCCTCACCACTCCCCATTCCTATCCTCATCACTCCCCGCCCCAATCACTGTCACTCCCCACCCTAATCACCACCACTCTCCACCCCTATCCTCACCACTCCCCATTCCTATCCTCACCACTCCCCACCTCAATCACTGTCACTCCCCACCCTAATCACCACCACTCTCTACCCCTATCCTCACCACTCCCCACCCCAATCACTGTCACTCCCCACCCTAATCACCACCACACCCCACTCCTATCCTCACCACTCCCCACCCTAATCACCACCACACCCCACTCCTATCCTCACCACTCCCCACCCTAATCACCACCACACCCCACTCCTACCTTCACCACTCCCCACCCTAATCACTGTCACACCCCACTCCTATCCTCACCACTCCCCACCCCAATCACTGTCACTCCCCACCCTAATCACCACCACTCCCCACTCCTATCCTCACCACTCCCCACTCCTACCCTCACCACTCCCCACCCCAATCACTGTCACTCCCCACTCCTACCCTCCCCACCCCAATCACTGTCACTCCCCACCCTAATTACCACCACTCTCCACCCCTATCCTTACTACTTCCCACTCCTACCCTCACCACTCCCCACCCTAATCACCACCACACCCCACTCCTATCCTCACCACTCCCCACCCCAATCACTGTCACTCCCCACCCTAATCACCACCACTCCCCACTCCTATCCTCACCACTCTCTTCCCCAATCATTGTCACTCCTACCCCAATGACTGTCCCTCCCCACCCTAATCACCACCACTCTCCACCCCTATCCTCACCACCCCCCACTCCTATCCTCACCACTCCCCATCCCAATCACTGTCACTCCCAATTCTAATCACCACCACTCCCCACTCCTATCCTCACCACTCTCTTCCCCAATCACTGTCACTCACCACCCTAATCACCACCACTCTCCATTCCTATCCTCATCACTCCCCACCCCAATCACTGTCATTCCCCACCCTAATCACCACCACTCTCCACCCCTATCCTCACCACTCCCCACTCCTATCCTCACCACTCCCCACCCCAATCACTGTCACTCCCCACTCCTACCCTCACCAGTCCCTGCCCCAATCACTGTCACTCCTACCCCAATCACTGTCATTCCCATCCCAATCAGCACCACACCAAACCCCAATCACTGTCATTCCCCACCCCAATAACCACCATTCCCTACCCCAATCACTGTCACTTCCCACCCAATCACTGTCACTCCTCACCCTAATCACTGTGACTCCCACCCCAATCACTGCCACCCCCCCAACCAAAACCTGCCACTCCCCACCCCAATCACCACCATTCCCCACTCCAATAACCGCCACTCTTCACTCCAATCACTGCCACTCCCCACCCCAATCACCACCATTCCCCACTCCAATAACCGCCACTCTCCACCCCTATCCTCACCACTCCCCACTCCTACCCTCACCACTCCCCACCCCAACCTCTGCCACACCCCACCCCAATCACCGTCACTCCCCAAGCTAATGACTGTCATACCCACCCCAATCATTGCCACTCCCCACCCCCTAATCACCAGCAGTTGCCACTTCAACCCCCACCTCTCCCAACCCCAATCACTGTCACTCCCCACCCACAATCACTGCCACTCTCCATGACAATCTCTGCCACTGTCACCCGAATCTCTGTCATTCCATACCCCAATCACTGCCACTCCTCACCCCAGTCACCGCCATTCCCTACCACAATTGCTGCTGTCACTCCCAATCAGCATCATTCCCTACCCTGCTTGTCAACATTCCCCAACCTGATCTTTGCCATCTGCACCCTAATTGCCACCACTGCCTCTGATCACCCTTATACTCCTCCAGCCTCTTAGTTGCTGATTCTCTGCCTCCAATGCTCTTACCTTCTGACTCCCAACTTTACTTATCTGAGAGATGTTGCAACACTATCAACAGATCAGTCTTGGTTTCCTCTTCACCAACTGGCAGTTCATGCCAAGCTGGCTCCATTGAAATGAGATCCTAGTGGCTAGGGCCTAGTCCCAATGTTAGGGAAGCTTGACCCTCACCATGGAGGAACAGGGAACGTACTTGCATTTTCCCACCACTGCACCCAAACAAATGGCCAAATTTCCATCTCCTGGAACCCTGACTAGTTATATCCTACAGAGGGCTTAGCAATAGACCCAAAAGTGCACCAACCAATATATTCAGCAAGAGTTTTGGTCATGTGTTAGTCATTAGTGCTTTCAATACTGTCATTAAACTATTTCCACTTTTTAATAGGAATTAGTCAACACAACATTCATTTGTTTTGAAGTTAAAAGTTGTTTTCCATGTATTCATATTCCTTGGGGCTTATTAAATCCATCTGTTCTTGGAGGCGATGATGTTCCCTTGACATTGCTGCTGTTGTTTTTCTCAGTGGTGAGGGTCAAAGGGCTGGGAGATGCTGTGAGCATAGAATAACTATTTAAATGAGCAGACCTTCCAAATTTTTACATTTCTAATGCAAGTTATGCTTTTTGCCTCACTGTAAAATTTACCATTATATTTATTCATTTGCCTCTTTGCATATGTCTGTCTATCTGTATATCTTCCCAGGCTTTGCTAGTTCTTCTCTCTCTCTCTCTCACATGTTTTTTTCTTAAACCTTCTGCATCAGCTTTGCTCCTTTTTTAAACCTTACTTTTTTCATCCTTTGACTCTTGCTTTGTAAGTTCACTTCTTCTGATTTACTAATTAAAACTCTGTGGCTACAAAATTCAGCTCCATTGCCCCAGCGGTTTTGGTGTTATAGGTGCTGGTTTAGGCGCAGCACTGTGCCACTTGCAGCCACTTTTGGCACAGCATGTGCTGAATGATAACTTGGTGGAAAAGTTAGTGCAGGTATTATGTAAGTGCATCAAAAATGTGCAGAGTAGCTAGATTATGTAATATTCTTGATCTCGTTATGCTAACTCAGGATATTTACAGAGGGCGGAATCATCCCAGATTTGCACAAATTGCAGCAGCGGGCAGGTAAAACGAAGTTTTACCCTTCGTCTGCAATGGCAGTTTCTCATGCAATATCATCCCAAACCTACCACATTAATTATGCAATCCTGGGAAACACACCTCCAATTCGCCCACCACACCGTCACCTCACTGCTTCATCACAGCCGGGTGCTACATTTAAAGACCAGCCACGTGCACACCTCTCAGTGCTTCCAGCCCAGAACTGCTGCAAATAAGACATGGCCCCAAAAGGCAAGATGACTGCAGCCCCCAAGTTTAGCGACACATCCCTCAAGTGTTGTTTGGACACTGTGGAGACCCGCCGTGATGTCCTCTACCCTGCTGTGGCCGCAGGATGGGCAGCAACATTACCACTCCAGCTTGGGAGGCGATAGCAGTGGTGATCAGTGCCAATGCTGCACAGAAGAGGTTGATCATTCAATGCAGATAGAAGATGAATGATTTCATCCAAGCCGCCAGGCAACCATCTCATCACTCTAAATTCACACACTCAAGCCCATCACAAATACACTGGCATTTCACTCACTGCCAGCTCAAGGGACATCACCACTCACTCTCTCACACACACCCTCATGTCCCTGTCTGGCCTCTTCAGCCCTCACCATCTTGAGGCCACTTGCACAGATCAACTTGTGCCCCCACACAAACCCCATTCCTCAGTACAGCCCTCACCCTGCAGCCTCTTCCCTTGCCTGAAGCCACTTCTCCCCCTTCCCCAAGCAAGCCCTAACCCTGTAAAGCCACCGCCACCTTATGGCTGGTCCGGTAGGTAGACACCTGTCCATGAGACCCCTAAAAGTGGTACTGTCTGTGAAGCCTGGCACTGATAACTGCTAGGGCTGCCCAAAGCAAGATAGGCAAACAAACCCCAAGCAAAGTATAGCTAGCCAGGCGCACATCACTTACATGCAGTTATAAAACACATTGGCGTGCAATCACACCAACGTACGCAGATGATCCAGCATGAGGGGATGAGTCTGGCGGGCTAGCCTTATAATGATATGCAAATTTATTACAATGAGGTTCCCGACGTCCGATAGTGGGTAACACAGACCGCCATCGGACGGGCTGAGCAGACAATCACAAACTGGCTTCCCAACATCGTGAAACCAATTTCTGGCCTTCTCCCCATTCTGTCTGCTCAATGCCACTTAGCACGCCCGACGTCAGTGGGCACGGACAATTCTGTCCAGAATCTTCAAAGGTAAGAAATAGTTAACTTTATTAGAACACATCTTACCATGAGCTACATGTCACCACGAAGTTGTGCAAGAGAGAACAAGATCATGAGACATTGCACCACTTCTTCTGCCTATGTTTACTGCGTCACATTAGCATATCACACTGTTAGAATTAATCCCTTAAACTACCTTTCCCCCCAAGTCACTGCATTCAGACAGAATGTCCTTAACTTTTGTCTTTTTAATATTATTCTGCATTCTGAACCTATTTGATGCTTGTTTTTAATTCATCTGCCTTCTAATTTCACTGACAACTTTTCTGCTTCCTATTACCAGTTTTACTTCCCTCCAATCAGAGCTCCCTCTCAGATTTCCATCCCCTGTCAATCTAGTTCAAACCCCTTCCAACAGCACCAGCAAATGTCCCTGCAAGGATACTAATCCCAGTCCTACTAAGGTGAAACCTGTTCATCTTACACAGGTTCCACCTGCCCCAGAACCTGTCCCAATGCCTCAGAAACCTGATGACCTCTCTCCTACACCATTTCTCCAGCCGTGTGTTTAATTGCTCAATCCTCCTATTCCTAAGTTCACTAGCATGTGACACGAGGGCCAACCCTGAGATTACTGTTTTTGAGGTCCTGCTTTTTAAATTCTTTCCTAACTACCTAAAATCCGCTTTCAGGACTTCATCCATTTTCCTACCTATGCTGATGGTACTAATGTGGATCACAAGTTCTGGCTGTGCATCCTCCCCCAGAAGAATATCCTGCAGCTGCTCTGTGACATCCTTGACCCTGGCACCAGGGAGGCAACATACCATCCTGGAGTCATGTCTTTGGCTGCAGAAGCACCTGCTTGTTTCCCTAACTAATGGATCTCCTTTCATTATTGCTCTTCCACTCTTCTTTCTCCCCTCCTGTGCATCCATGACTTCCGACATGCCAAAGGATGCACATTCCACTTGGCCAACTTGCCCTGCCATACCTTAACTTTACAAACTATTTATTATAAGTGGAATAAGTAGAATAACCTACCAGTTACTCACTAATCAGATTCTTCCACTGTACTGAAGTAAGAACCAAATACTGGAGGCCGAAAAAGATAAAAAAAAGAAATGAGCATCTCTTTGCCCTCTTCGCCAGACTCACTCACCAAACTCCCAGCTTCTCACTCTGTCCAAGCCACACTCCGTGCAAGTTGCATTCAAACTCCCATATTTCTACTACCTGAGAGTCAGACAAGAGTTCAGCATCAGGAAGAACCGTAACCGCTGCACCAATGTGTAACTTAAAGAGTGTCTTGTTTCTTTCTACTAGGCTATAAGCAACCCAGTAGCTTCAGCTTGGTTCCTGGATCTCTCCAAGGAAAGGCATCTCAATATTGTTGATATCTTCTATTTCATAGATCTTGACACCTTTCGAAGGTTTCTCATCTTGCTTATTCTGTACAAGCTTCTTGCTACAACACTCAGCCTGAAAGTGACCCTGCTTTCTGCAAAAAAGGAATTTGGCCTCTTTAGCAGGACAATTTTTGTGCCTGTGTTTTCTCCCCGCCACACCAATTACAGTTAGTTAGGACGGTGGATGCTCTTCTTGCCTCCCCTGCTTTTGTACAGCCACCTTTCCACTTTTAAATTTTGCATACACCACCGAGCCAGTCATTTTTGGAATATGGTTCTCTCTGTCACCCCGAATTACCGATCAATTTTGCTTTCTATCCTCAGCTTTTCAGCTCAGTTGAATTACCTTTGTTAAGGTTAAATCATTTCTAGTTTACAAGTAGTCAGACAATGCTTCACCTCAGACTTTGACAACAATTCTGTCCCTGTTTAATTCATCTTTTAAGCTATCATAGTCACAGTTTCTGCAAGTCTATACTGATCATTTCTAAATGTATCAATACTTCCCTCTTGCTGTTGGGCATGCTTGTTAAATTTAGCCTGCTCAACAATGGCATTCTTTCACAGATGAAGTAGGTATCAAATGCTCATATTACTTCATCACACATAGTTTTTTCTTCACGATCCCCTGCCTGATTAGGATATCATCTGCACAGCAAACCATCACATACAATATTGTAGTGACCTGCATCCTGCTCGACTTCATCGCAAGACCTGATGCAAAGCGATATCTGGTAAATCTTTGGTGCCAGTGCAGCCACCCTTCTGCTTGGTTGAGACATTCAATCTGCTCAAAGTTTTCTGGTAATGGCAGGAACTTTTCCATACTTGTCCTTTCACTCACTGCCATCATATAATATTTTTGGTCTTGTTGTACAAACACAGACTATTTACAGATTCTGGTGAGATAAGGAAAATGTTAATTTTATTGGAACACATCTCACCATGAGGTTGTACAAGAGAGAGTAAGATCATGACATTGCATGCCATCTTGTGATGATGTACACTGTGTATTATTAGCATACCACAGATTGTGAGCTCAGTCAGCGTGCAAGACTGATTTGATGCTAGACCTGCCATTATGAATCTTGCTGCTCTTGTTAACACTCTCCCTTAAACACACAGCTGAACATTCAGCAGCATAAAGAAGACCCACTCACCACCAACACCACCAGGCATATTTAAAGGCCTCATCAACCAACTTGCAAGTTAGTTGCTTGCTGCTTTCCACTGGCTCTGTTTGAGTTTTTGGAAGTACCAGCGATTCAGAGTTTGAGAGGGTCTAGAAGGAATGGTGCTGCACATGGGGAAGGTGTTAGTTACTACTGTAAGGGCTCTAGGCACACCATTTGCTACCAATCATGGGTAGTGGTCTCCCTATGCTACTGCATCAGAGGGAGATTAAGCAGAGGCAGCATAGAAGAAGAGAAGCTGTTCACAGGTGAAGGAAGAGGAGCAAGGAGTGGCTGGGGGAGAATGCCTTTCAAGAAGAGGCCTTATCACCCAGGATCTTCCAGGAGCTATTTTCCTACTTCCATCAAAGCCAAGAACAGCTTGTTTGATATCAGCAATTCAAGAAAGGGGTGCTAACCGAACCCTGCCACATTTTGGAACTAGATCTGCAGTTTCAGAGCAGGGCAACGACAGCCCTGCCAATGGCACTGAAGGTGACCATGGTCCTCAATTTCTACAGCTCAGGATCTGTCCAGGCTGGAATAGGTGGCAGAGATAAACATCTCATAGTTCATCATCTATCATTATATTTTGGAGGCCAAGGGAGAGGCAGTCAACACATTCACATTCTGGATGGGCTCTCTGTGAATGCCTAATTTGACTCCTATTCCCCTGAATGCAAACCCAGTTCTGTAATGTTCCACAGTCCCATATCATACCATCCTCAGTTACAGACCATTACCACATGCTCTTGGCAAATTCCTGAAATAAAAACTAGCACATAATAACCATTCCATATTAACTTTACACAAAGCAACAACAATTGTCCATACAAAAGTGAATGAATAACCCTTGTACTTTCCCTTGGTGCCTGTCTTGTAAGTGCCTTTGCCTTGCCTGCTGCTTCTAACCAGTGTTATCCCCTTGGCTACACCATCGCTGGTGGAAGTTCCCTGAAGTCCACTGGGGGATATTGCAGATGGCAGTCTCAGAATTGGACTATACAGCTTGGTGTCAACAGTAGCAGTCTGGCTGACAGGCTGACAGGCTGCCAAGCAACAATAGGGGCACCAGGAGAGTGCCTGTGTTGGGCAAACAAAAGCTGCCATCCTAAGAGAAGTAGACAGGTTCAGACCCCAGAGAACCACTGACACTCCTCTGGGTCTGCATCTCAGCAATCCTAGTCATCTGGTGGGGGACAAATTGCTGGGCTGCTGTGAGAAGCTGCAAACCTCTTTGAGCATCATAATGGCAGCAGCCTGAGTGTACTTGACACAAGCTGAGATTTCATGAACTCAGCCTGAGTTTCCATTGTAAAACTCAAACATTGTGTGGCTGCTGCTTGGGCTGCAACAAAAGCTGAGAGATTGGTCATCAGATGCTGCATCATTGTCTGGTCCATAAGTGTTCTCATTCAGCTGGGCACCACTTCCACGTTTCAATGCAGCCGTGCCTGACCCTCCACCGCTCAACTGCTGCTGCCATCCATTAAGTGACACCTTGCCCAACAGGAGAGAAGTGGGTGCATTGGGTTTGGATGATGTAGCTGTCATGCTTGAAGAGGTAGTGTGTGCAAACTGAGATGTGAGGGTGCAGCTGGCAGCAGTACTAAGTGTGCAAGGGTGAAGTAAGGCAATGAACATGAGGTAAGAGATTATTGGAATGCAAATACAGAGGCTGTGGTGAATGTTCCAGTTTGTGATGCTAATGGTGCAATTGGTAGAATGTAGCATGCATTCACTGACCTTGACCAGTCATGTGAGGTCATTAAACTTCTTTCAGCATGGCACTCAGGTGTTCAGGGTTTTTTTTTACTCTTTCAAGAAATGTGGGCATTGCTGGCAAGACCTGCATTTGTTACTCCTAATTGCCTTTGATCAGTGGCTTCCTAGACCAATTCAGGGGGCAGTTAAAAGTCAAGCACATTGCTGTGGATCGTATGTAGCCCAAACCAGGTAAGGACAGAGGATAAAGCAGAATTAGACTACTGACATTAGCTGTAATGGCTACCTGCTCCCAATGCCATCTTAGGATACTGCTTCGCCTGGCGTTTTCTGCATCTGAGTCAATCTGACTTTGGGTCAATCTCTCCGGCCTGTTGCAACATATCTGATCACTCTTACAGGTCTTCAACTTTTCTGTAACCAGTTTCAACTCCTGCTGCACCCAGAATACACCTCACATTTTAATAATGCAAGCTGGGTCTAGGCAGTGCTGGCCTTTGCATGAACTTGGGGTTTTCTTGCTGAGGTACTAGTGCTGAATGCGCTGTTCAGTGGCTACAAGTCCCAATCATTATAATTAGCAGGCAGCAGGAATTTCACATATTGCAATCCTCACACCCAATTTCAGGAGCTATCATATATCTCTTGTATGTTTTATCTTATGGGTCAGGTTTCGTGGTTATTAGGTTTGCCAACTCTGTCTGGACATATTCCAGGAGATGCGGCAGAAGTGATGTCACAAAAAGTAGGGGGCAGTGGCACAAGCGGGTCTGGGAATGCTTACAATTTTTGCCCATTTTAGTAAAAGTAGCTCCACCCAAACCCCTTTTTATTAAAATAAAACCTATTGCTTTGCAATTCCAGCATTGGTTTAGACTTGAAGTTGAAATTGGATCATTGGTCAGTTGGGAAGCTTAAACTCACCAACTGCCATTTGTGTACAGCAGCTTCAAACCTCCACAGTCACCGCCTGCAGCACCCAAAATATCTCCCTGCGTAAAGAATTTAACATGAGAAGTGCACATTATTCTGTGGATAAGGCTCCACCCTGGGTTTTGGGCTGTCCTGAGTAAAGGAGGGGCCCATCTGTAAACTCCCAACTCCAGCTCAGGCTGCCCTGGATCATGTAAAAATCCCTGGCTGGAGATGCTGTAACCAATCAGAGCCACAGCACTACAATGCTGCACTTTCCACTCGGGAGGGAAGTGCCCACGTCCAGTCAGTGGTGAGCTGCCTGAATGTTCCATTGGCACCACAAGCACTGAGGGCGATGCCACAGGCCCTGTCCGTGCACTCAAACAGTGTCAGCTGCCTGCATTAAAGATGGCTTTGACCAAACAAACGCAGAAGGGAGAAAAAAGCTCTGCCTTGGCAAAGCCTAGTCTGCACGTCTGCTCCATTCGCCACCGATGTTGGAGTTTAAGATCTTCCGAAATGCTTTCCTTGACCACTAGGGGATTGATGCCAATTCTGATAGACTCCTGTCCATTCCAGAAGGTTCGCAACCCTATGCTTGGAGAGGAAGTCAAATATGCATCAGATTAGTTCTGGAAGAGCGCCAGGATAACATGAAATGGTCTTTTAATCTGTTTCTCTGACTCAGGTCTTTTCTCAATAGCAGATATAATTATTAGTCGCAGAAAGATCTTATTATGTTACTATGGTGACTAATCCATGTTGCAAAATAATAAAGTTGGTGACCTAGGTCAGATGTTGTTGGAACAACAGAAGCTGAAGAATAACAAGGGTTTTTTTAATCAACCCTTTCTATTTTTTTTAATAAGTATCCTGTCACTATCTCCTGGTAATTAGAAACATGAGGGTTATGAGAAATCAGAAACAACATAACCTGCTCATCTATCTTTTTCTTGCCATTCTACGAAATACATGAATAATAATTTTGTTTTCGAATTCAATTCATGAGTTACTACAATTTCCCTCCCATCCCAATGAAGAAAGAAAAGAAAATATAATGCATTGTATCTTTTATTTTTTAATCAAATTATATTTCGGTGTGTACATTTCATTGTGAATAGTGTTTCTCATATTCCCTAACTGTTCCTTGCTTTTCCCTGTGTGTCTTCATTCTCTTCCATTTCTTGTTAAGTGCATCATTGAAGCCAGTAGGAGTGTATGGGTTCATTCCAGAATCTTGCTCCTGCAGCAAAACATGCATGCATTAATTGGCAATGCTGAAACTATGGCCTGGATTTTCAGGCCGTCTCGTGGTGGGACCCGCTGCAGGAGATCCGGCAGCCCAGCCAAAAGTCCTTACCCCTCGGCAGGAGCGGACAATCCTGGCAGCAGGCAGGGCTGGAAAATCCCACCGCATATCTAGTTTTACCAGGTATTGCTGAAAAAAGAGACAAGTCAAAGCTTTGCGGCTTGCACTCACCAGGACACTTCGCAAGAATACCAATATGAGGAGTAAACAACAATTTATACTGTATGTGAAGAGAATGCTGATTGGTTGGCAAGTGGACACTGATTGGTAGAGGCGTTGCCATGGAGAATGCACCAGTGATGGTGACTAACAGTTAACTGCTGAGCATTGTTTGAAATTTAAAACGGGCAGTTTGACTCTGATTGATCAAGGCATTGCCCAGAGGAATGGGTCAGTGAATGACCATCACTTTAGCAGGTATATGAATCTGTGGTTGAGTACTTCTGATATAGGGGGATGCCTGGAACAATCTGACCATTGATTCAATAAGGTACCAAACAGAGGGTTAATAGGCAAGGTAGGATGCATGGAGTTGAAGATGATGATAATAGCATAGATAGAGGACTGGTTAATGGACAGGAAGAAAAGAGTAGGCATAAATGGGACATTTTCAAGTTGGCAGGCTATGACTAGTGGAGTAGCTCAAGCTATTTACAATCTATATTAATGACTTAGACAAAGAGATAGAAAGGCCTGAATTTTTGCAACAATGGAGAGCCTTTCTGCCGTTGCACAAGTGGAGGAAGAAGCTGAAATACAGAAGTCCCGCCCCCGAACACAGCACATGCCATTTTCGCAAGGGTGGGAATGGGACTCAGTCAGGATTTGCACACGCATATTTAGTGGAGGCAGTTGCCTATATAAAATAGCAGCTGTCTCCAGCCATGCCCGATTTTCATTAGCCAGGAGTGAAAAAACACGTGTGTCGATTAGATCTGGTAGAAGCAGGTCTAAATTATGTGGAGACGTTTGGGAGAGTGATGTATCCTTTTTGAGAGGTAGGATACACCTTTGGATATGGTTCTGGGACAACTCTGGGAGTGGAAAGGTGTACTTTGGGAGAGATAAGGTACATTGTGGGAGATGTAAGGTGCCCTTTGGGGTTATTAAAAGTGGACAAGAGTGTGTATAATAAGTGCATAAGCTCATTGGAATCATCAAGAGAGCTGTCAAGAGGAACTGTCAAAACTCTCAAGTGTCAAGAAGAATGAGGTGTTATGGGGGTGGGTGATTGGGACATTGGTTGACATGGAGGGTATAGGGATTTTGGACATCAGTAGAGAGGCATAGGTTGGCAGGGATGGGGCATGGGGAGTGTGTGGGGGGTGAGGGGTATGAAGGGTAAGGACTGGAAACCTGGTTTTTGTTTTATTATTTTTTTCAAAATCTCAGACACAGTGCCAGAGCAGAGAAGCAAGCCTTCTGCTCAGCCGCCTCCACACCCGGCAGCCTCCACACTCATTCCGGAGTTGCCCAGCCTGACTCCTGGAGAACCCTGCCATTCCAGGATGAAAATCCTAACTTCCAGGCCACTCAACCCCCAAGTCGGATTTACGGAGCCGGGAAATGTCCCAACTCTGAAAATTCAGGCCAAACTAATGCATCTATGTTTGCTGATGATACAAATCTAGGTGGAAATGTAAGCAGTGATGAGGGCAAAGAGAAGTTGCAAAGAGATGTAGACAGGTCAAGCAAGTGGGCAACAAGATGGCATTGGAGTTTAACATGAGGAAGTGTGAGATTACTCACTTTGGTCATAAGAATAGAAAAGTAGAACATTTTTTAAAAGACAGGAAACTTTTAATGTTGATATTAAGTACCTTGGGTGAGCTTGTACAAGGAGCACAGACGTTAGCATGCAGGTGCAGTAAGCAATTAGGAAGGCAAGTGGCATGTTGGCCTTTATTGCAAGGGGATTGGAGTATAGGAATAAAGAAGTCTTGTTACAATTGCACAGGGCTTTGATGAGACCACACTTGGAATACTGAGTGCAGTTTTGGTCTCCATATTTAAGGAAGAATATACTAGTACTTGCATTATAACAAATGTTAACTAGATTGATCTCTGGGATGAAAGGGTTATCCTGTTATGTGAGGCTGAGTAAATTGGGCCCATATTCTCTAGAGTTTCAAGGAATGAGGGGTGATCTCATTGAAACATACAAGATTCTTAGCGGACTTTACGCTGAAAGGCTGCTTTCACTGTCCAGAGAATCTAAAATGCAGGGGCACAATCTCAGGATAAGGGGATGAACATGTAGGACAGAGATGAGGAAAACTTTCTTCATTCAAAAGATTATGAGTCCTTGAAATCCCTACCCCAGAGTGTTATGGATGCTCCATCATTGAATATTTAAGACTGAAATACACAGATGCTTGGGATCCCAGAGAATCAAGAGGTATGGGGAGTAAGTGGGAGTTGAAGCCCAACGTCAGCCATGGTTGTATTGAATGGTTGGTAAGGCCCGACGGGCCACATGACCTACTCCTGCTTCTATCTGTTGTGTTCTTGTGTTCACTTGCAGCGCAATCTGTCAGTAGTAAGTTGCAGCATTACTGCAAGGAAGATAGAGAATAGTGTTGGTGCAATTACACACACCTGCTTAATGCCTGTTTTGACAGGGGAGGGATCTGTAGTTTTTTTTATTCCTTTACAGGATGTGGGCATTGCTGGCTAGGCCAGCATTTATTGTCCATCCTTAATTGCGCTTGAGAAGGTGCTAGTGAGCTGCCTTCTTGACCCACTGCAGATCAAGTGGTGTAGGCACACTCACTGTGCTATTAGAAATGGAGTTCTAAGATTTTGACCCAGCGATAGTGAAGGAACAGCGATATATTTCCAAGTCAGAATGGTACGTGGCTTGGACGGGAACTTCCAGGTAGTGGTGTTCCCATGCATCTGCTGCCCTTGTCCTTCCAGGTGGTAAAGGTTGTGGGTTTGGAAGGTGCTGCTAAAGGAGCCTTGGTGAGTTGATGCAGTGCATCTTGTAGATGGTGCATACTGCTGCCATTGTGTATTGGTGATGGAGGAAGTGAATGTTTAAGGTGCTGAATGGAATACCAATCAAGCAAGCTGCTTTGTCTTGGATGGTCATAGTCATAGAGTCATAGAGGTCTACAGCGCAGAAAAAGGCCCTTCAGCCCATTGAGTCTGCACCAGTCAAACAAATACCTAACTATTCTAATCCCATTTTCCAGCACTAGGCCCATAGCCTTGTATGCCATGGTATCACAAATGCACATCCAAATACTTCTTAAATGTTATGAGGGTTTCTGCCTCTACCACCCTTTCAGGCAGTGAGTACCAGATTCCCACCACCCTCTGGGTGAAAAGATTCTTCCTCACATCCCCTCTAAACCTCCCGCCCCTTATCTTAAATCTATGCCCCCTGGCTATTGATCCCTTCACCAAGGGGAAAAGTTCCTCCCTTTCTAAGCTATCTATGCCCCTCATAACTTTATATATCTAAATCATGTCCCCTTCAAGCTTCTTGATTATTGTTGGAGCTGCACTCATACAGGAAAATGAAGAGTATTCCATCACACTCCTGGCTTATGCCTTGTAGATAGTAGATAGACTTTAGGAAGTCAGGAGGTGAATTACTCACTGCAGAATTCCCAGTCTCTCACCTGCTCTTGTAACCAAAGTATTTACATGACTGGTCCAGTTCACTTTCATGATCAATGGTAACCCCCAGGCTGTTGGTAGTGGAAATCAGTGAAGGTAATGTCAAGGGGAGGTGCTTAGAGTCTCTTTTGTTAGACATGGTCATTGCCTAATACTTGTGTAGTACAAATGTTACTTAGTGGAGCTATTGGATAGTGCTTTTATTTGCATATTATCATGTAGGAGACAAAGGATGTCTGTGAACTTAATGGGCATTCATACTACTGTAGTATCTTCCAAAAGACAGTTCAATTCACCGAGTTGAAAGCTTTTGTAAGATCAAAGAAAGACCTATATAAAGGGATCTATATATATATAAAGGGATGTTGTTCTCGCTGAACTTTTCCTGGAGTTGATAATAATCCCAAAACCAAAAGGGTTTTTGACAGATTTAATTGCTTTTATCAATGTTTATCTACTCACTGGTATTTCTGGTCAATCTGCCATTTTAAGTTATGCTTTCTCAGGTTCTTGGAAGATGCCTGTTATTAAACTGTAATTCAAGGAATTAGATGACGGAGGCAAAGTCAACCATTTTAGACCTACTGCTAAGCAAAATGAATTGGACAAAATAGCCAGGATTGATGCAAAATAACTTGTGGCTTTGCTGTGACACGGGTTCCTTTTCTCAGGAAACCATTGGTTCCTTTTGACTAGTTGCAAATAAATGTTGCACATTTCTTCTACCCAGAGATTGCTTTTAGTTATTCAATGTAATTTCAAGCATAAATAAGATGAGCAACTTATGTCCATGCATTAGCATTTAAAACTGCTGTTCATGATATAATGCTATAACAGATGCAGAATGCAGTAATATTCGTGTTAAATGTTTCATGTCCATTTTATAAATGTATTTATTCTCACATGCTGATCTTTTCCTGAGTAAACATTCACTTGCTGCAAGCTATAGAATAGTGTTGAGAATGCAAAAACGCCTGTATCTTTTAAAGTAGAGCGCATTCAAGCTTTTATCTCAGAACAGAGGCAAAGACTGATGAAGCTGTATCACTGTGAGAATATGAGAATGCCAACTTGAAGTCTACAGATAAGTGAAAATTAAGCCATAGCTCAAAGTAATGCTTCTACTGTTCCTTCAAGATTGATGAGGAGCAAACAACGAACAAGAATAAGATATGAATGAATAGTGCTTCAGACAACTATATCACAGGTTAATTATGAGAATTCTTGTTTAAGAGACTCTGCTAATGTGTGCCAGTCTTAACTCTGTAATTGCTCATTTGTCTAGTACTTGGAGTCAATTCAGGTGAATTTTTTATGCACAACTTAAATTGCCTTGAGGTGTAAATTTGTATTGGAACAAAATTTGAGCATAGCAAGTGTGTACATTCATAGTTTGCAACAATGTTATTCCGGTTTTAGAATTGTGTGCATTGTAAATGCATAGTTTGCGCACTCTTGCTGATTTTTGGCTACAACAACTTGCATTTGTATGGTGCTTTTAACATAATAACATGGGAGGAAATTCCTCAGAATCTCAGCAGGAACCCTAGCTTCAGCTTGCAAGCATTTGCCGACATTTGTTAAACTCTGATTTGCACGGAACTAAAGTTATGTTCAACACAATGTCAAGCCAAGTGGTGTGGCCATCTTCTCGAGCAGGCTTTACAGCATTTAGTTTTGGTCCAATTCGAGAATCAGGTCTGTACCTTCATCCAGAATCATGTTGCCACTCTGCTATTTATGGTGGTATAACTTCAATTATAGTCACAGATATATGAACTCTAACTAATGGATTTTTCCCGCTCTGCCAAAGTTAAGCAAAGTCTTCCTATCAGAAATATTAACCTGTCTTGTTTCTTGTCAGATACTGATCTTGCTGTAATTTATTTCCACCCTTTCTGTGTTTATTGCAGATTTCCACCATTCCCAGTTTTTTTAAGTCACAATATTTCTAAACCCTGTTACCAGATTCTTGCTGAAAATACATAATAGTCTTCTGAAACCCTTGTTCCTGCCGTGATGATACAAATAAACTCTATATCAAACAATTCAGCTATCTTGAGCCAGTGATGATTAATGAAACTTTCATCTCTACAGTCAAATATGGTGCATGGTTTGGTTTATGTTTCCACTGAGGGCTTTGACTCCAACAATTGCAAAACATTATTTTACCAAGAGCTAAACTCTAAGCTTCAAGTACCCTAACTCTACATGACAAAATAATAAATTCTACAAAGAAATGACTTGGACCTTGTGATGATTGTGACCCCATTTGTGCAGTAAATTTGAAAGCTGTTGACATACGCTCCTAGATTTAAGGGTAAACACCTACTGTCATTCAAAGGTGAGTTCATTTATCTGTGGCTACTGCATTACTTTGATATCAAAGTGCCAACATGACTCTAAGGGAAGGTACAGATCTGGTTCTGGAAATGCACTAAAATTAAATGATGCAAGACTCACACAAGGAGACTGTCACAACACTTCATTTGACACCATGTGAAACATAGCTCCTGTGGAGCACAAACCTGGACATAAAAACTGCTGGTAGGTGCTTGCAAGCTGTACCTAAAGCACCAACCAGGCAGAACCATGTTCACATTGTTTGGCAACTTCTGGCTGCATCTATACCAGTCTTGCCTACAAGAATGTTTTGCCTGAATACAAATGTGGACAAAGCTCTCTCCCAAATGTTAAAAATTTAAATGGCCAGAATTGTGCGACAGTGGTGATTGGGTCTCTTAATGCCTGTTGCTATTATGTGTACATAAAATGAAGGTAAGATAATCAGTTCTCTCTAATCATTAAAATTAGATTAGATAAGTATGTAAAGTGCCCAAGAGGTCTAATAAATGGGCACTTTACAAGCTAGCTTTGACACTATATTAGATTTGCACTCCTTGCATTATCAAAGGGAAGACTTGTCGAACAATCTTATTCCTCAAGAGTTGCAAACTGCTTCTCTTCCAAATCAGGACTTCCACATCCAGTTTAGGATGAGTTCCAATTCAAATTGTTTCCAAAAATGTGAATTAACCCTTAATGCATCCAGAAAGTGAGGACTCTCATCATTTGTGGTCATAAGAAATGGCGCTGGAAACAATTAGTAAGTCAGGTACAGAATCTGTAGAAAGGAACAAAGTTAATCATTCAGAAAATTTGCTTACATCAGAACCAAATATATTAGAAATGAATAGCTTGTAAGAAAGGTGGCAGGGTGTTGTCGTGGTTAGCACTGCTACCTCACAGCTTCAGGGACCTGGGTTGATCCTGACCTCGGGTCTCTGCGTGTGTGGAGTTTGCACGTTCTCTCCATGTCTGTGTGGGTTTCCACTGGGTGCTCCAGTTTCTTCCCAGAATCCAAAGATGTGCTGGTTAGGTGGATTGGCTATGGTAAATTGTCCCCCTGTGTGTGCCCTGTGATGGACTGGCATCCCATCCTGGGTGTACACCACCCATTGCCTGTCGGGATAGGCTCCGACTTCCTGCGACCCTGAATTGGATGAAATGGTTCTGGCAAAGTGAACAAGTTTGGAAGAAGGAACAACGCAAGGGAAAGTGATGGAAAATACCATACAGAAGAAAATTCAACAATGAACTGCCAAGTGATTGGGTGAAGTCAAGAGACGTTTAACTGATAGGGGTCAACTGGCATATGGTAGTGCAGTAGTTGTACTCCTGGGTGTGTAATCTAGGGACCTGGACTTAATTGTAAAAATGTAAGTTTAAATCCCATCATGGAAGGTTTAGAATTTAGTTTAAAAATTTAGAAACCAGAAAAGAAAAAGCTGGCATCAATGAAAGTGACAATGAAGCTATTAGATTGTTGTAAAAACCTATTGGTTAAATAATGGCATTCAGAGAAGAAACGTTATCCTTACTCAGTTTGGCCTGTACATAACTCTAATGCTTGATGCCCAATTGAAGTGTCTTTGCAATCCGCTCAATTGTACATTCTCACCTAAGGATAGACAATAAATATGAGCCTTCCAGCCACACCCACATTTAACCCAACTTTCTCTCCGGTGGTGCAGACCATCTGTCTGTGGTGGCACTGATGAAGGATCCCCACCCCAAGCACCTCCCATTCCCTCCTCCAGTCCCAGAAATGCCCGTGTACCCCTTCTACTTTACCAGGACCTACCCTCAGACGGAAAAATGCAGTTAAGGCTTTGAGGCTGCTGAAGTCTACATTCGGGTCAGTAGAAAAATTAAGTGCTTAAATAGTGTTTAAATGAAATAGCATAGAAGATCAAGGACAGAGTGGGATGTGTAATTAAAGTGGCAGGAGGCAGAGAGCTCAGGGTTATGCTTACAAAGAGGACAGAGGTGTCGAGCAAAGCAATCGGCTAATCTATATTTGGTCTCCCGGATGTCGGGGAGAGGGAGGCAGAAGTCCCTGTAATTCGCTACCTCATTCAGGGTGTGTTTGGGGCCGTGGATGGTGACAAGGAAGAAGGCGAATGGATTGGTGGGACAACCTTTGGGCTTTTGGGATGGAGGAGAGCAGGTGCTGGGGTGATGGAAGGAATGCTTATGGGGAAGCTGAGTCTGGTGGCAGGATCTTGTTGGGGGTTGGGGATGGACTGAAAATGATCCGAGAAATAGGAAGGCAACATCCGCGGTGGTTTGTTCTTTGTTACATGTGAGGGTGAGCTGTGTGGCGCTCCGAGTGAAACGGTGTCAAGGAAACTTCAGTGCGGCGTGTGACCTGTGCTTGTGCGCGGCGAGGGTAATGAATATGTTGATGAAATTACCGTCATTACTGCTGCTCCTGTTTATGCAATGAAATTCAAAACTGCAGAAGCCGCTGAACAGACGGTGTTTTTCACCAGTTATACAAATATGAATGAGCGAATAGAACTGAATGTAATGGGTCGAAAGCGAACATGAAGAATGGATTCACATTTGGAAGCAGTTTTTTTTTGTTCAGCTGCTAACCCCAAGGACAATGAATAAAACTTTCCGTGTGAGAAAAAGGTTAAAAAAAATCACAAGTATGGTGAATGCCCAGAGACATTACCATGGGTGATATCCCTTGTCAGGGCAATACAACTTGGTACAATTTTTTTAACACAGCTTTGGAAAGATTTTCATACCACATGACAGAAAGTGCGTTATTTGACATCTTGTTTTAAAGTTATGCGGGGGGAATATCTTTAGCAGTCCTCGGCCAAACACAAGTCTGGGTGGTTCAACCTTCTTTAATAATTACTCACGACCAAAACAGTGCAATGGACTTTTATGACATTAATAGCTTTCTCCCGGGAAAGGGTGGGTAAAAGTATTAATTTTTTTAAAAAGTCAACGGTATATGGTAAATTATTATTTCAACCGCATTGTTTCACTGACGGATTCCCTGCTTGTTCACTCGTTCCACAGCCTGGAAAGGATTGACCCAGCGACAGTGAAGAAACGGCGATATATTTCCAAGTCAGGATGGTGAGTGACTTGGAGGGGAACTTCCAGGTGGTGGTGTTCACATCTCTCTGCTGCCCTTGTCCTTCTAGATGGCAGTGTCCGTGGGTTTAGAAGGTGCTGTCCAAGGTGCCTTGGTGAATTCCTGCAGTCAATCTTGTAGATGGTACACACTGCTGCTACTGTGCGTTGGTGGTGGAGGGAGTGAATGTTTGTGGATGTGGTGCCAATGAAGTGGGCTACTTTGTCCTGGATAGTGTCAAGCTTCTTGAGTGTTGTGGAAGCTGCACTCCTCCAGGCAAGTGGGAGTATTCCATCACACTCCTAACTTGTGCCTTGTAGATGGTGCACAGGCTTTGGGAGTCAGGAGGTGAGTTACTCATGGCACAATTCCTAGCCTCTGGCCTGCTCTTGTAGCTTTAGTATTTATATGGTTAGTCCAGTTCAGTTTCTGCTCAACGATAACACCTGCAATGATATCCTGGAGCTGAGATGACTGACCTCCAACAACCACAACCATCTTCCTTTGTGCTAGATATGACAGCAACCAGTGGAGAGTTTTCCCCCTGATTCCCATTGACCCCAGTTTTGCTAGGGCTCCTTGATAACACACTCTGGTATTTTTTAATATATTCATGAGCGCTGGTTTGGGATTAATCCACAGATAGAAACAATTCTCTATCTCCAGCCAGATGCTAAATTGATTAGGCATGGAAGGCAAGTCCATTGACAACCAAGGCATGTAAACAGGGTGGCCTACAAATCAGTATTGTAGCTAACAGTCAACAGAAACAATTTAAACAGTTTAAGACAATCAAATCTACACAAAATGTTATATCCAGTTTATTTAACTATTTGGATCAACTAGTCGTTTGATAACACTGAACTTGAGCATTGCTGAAAAAAAGAGGCAAGTTGAAGTTCCTCGCCTTGCACTCAACAGGACACTCCACAAGAATACCAATATAAGGGGAAAACAACAAATTCTACCACATGAGAAGAGAGAATTGATTGGTTGGCAAGTGGACCCTGATTGGTAGAGGTACTATCATGGAGAATGCACCAAACTGCTCTCCCCTTCTGCAGGTGGATTTACAGTAGCATTTTTCCTTTGTTTGCCAGAAGACAGATGTAAAGTGTACAAAAGAAGTTAGGAGCCCAGATCATGATTTCCTTATCTTTCACATGTTATTTTATTAACCAAAACCCTCAGACCTGAAAGAGGTATGAACATAAGAGAGTAACTGCTTGTTTTGGCCCTGCCCCATTGGATCATATTGCAATTGAGCGTAATGACCCCAGATACCCACTCACCAGCAGCAATGAAATTTCCAGGAACAGGCAAATAAAATGCATTAAAAAAAACCCTAGACCCAATCTGAAAAACAAAGATTTCTAGAAGAGTCCTCTCTGAAGGTGATCCAAAAGACCACAGTGACCGTAACGCATACCACCCAACATACCCTTGTGTACAGTGATATCAGCCTCAACTAGGATCTCATCCGGTCCCACTTTTGAAAACTTGCAGTAATCCTTAATGAACTTGTTCCAAAGGTTAATGACCCTCAATGAATAGAAAAGCCTCTCGACATCTAGCTTATATGCAGGTTCTCTGGTTCTTGCTATTACAACCAGTCACCCAGCAAGGTCCCCCAATTTGTTAATTTCCCGAATGGGATCGCAGTTTTATTATGCTCCAAGGTGAGGAAGATTGAGCTGGCTCCTCTTCTTTATTTAACCCCTTCAGTTGATCACAACAAGATTAATTTAAAAGGGATCCCTCCCCCTGTTGGTACCTTTTCCCAGTCCAAATGTATTTATTTTTTAGAAGGAGCCAGGCTTTCTTGAGTTAAAGAAAAAGTAAGTTTATTAGTTGCTAAAACCCAACAAAAATAATAAAAATGCAACACATACATACAGATCAGAAATAAGTTAAGAGCCCAAAGAAAAGGTTTTAAAATATAAAAATCAGTCTTTGGCTTGTCCGTGAGGCATAGATGGTGGTACGTTGCGGCTGTTAAGTTGGGTGATTCCAGTAGAGCTGACTTTTGCAGTTTCACAGTTAGTTTGGAGATACCTGGTTCTGCAGGGTTGCTAAAAGGGTGTCCTATTTCCTTTAGATTGTGGCTTCTGCTGAACTTTGCCTCCAGCAACAGAGAAAGAGCGAGTGTGATCTTTTGCCTACAAGCTGCAGGGGCTGGGGAGTGATTGATTGTTCTTCTGCTTGCTGACACACAGTTACACACCAGCACACCAGCTTTTTAACTGATTTTTCCCTGTGTATTCTGGAAGGCAAAAAATTATGACTCACAGCCAGAGTCCATGTTCTTTTCGTCACAGACCATTTACATATTCTGAGAACAGGAGATAGATTTTGGATGTCTGCTGAGACGTGCAAATCAGTTTTTTGTCTGCGTAACCACAGGAAATTAATGTCCAGAATTTTGCATCTTTAATATCTTCCTTTCAAGTGCCTCTGAAGAAGGCCATGACACTTTTCAGGTGTGACATTCCATGTCCATTGGACCAAGTATATTCCACATAGGAATTTTCCAGAAAGTGGTCACTTTACATTATCAGCCATCTTTTGCTCAGTGTCTTTACTTGTTTTTTTTTAAAAGCACACATCTTCCTTAAAAAGTTCGAATTGCTTGTAAGTAATTGGTACCGTTAATCCGCCATCATAACATCGTAAACCTATATATTTCAAATAGTTCTTCAACATGTATACAGTGATTTCTGTCCTCAATTAAATCTCAGCAAAGTCTACAATTTTATAGAGTAAATGGACCCAGCCCTCCGAGTCTATCATTTTGACAGGGCATTTACGTGAGGTATTTTATTTTAGTGGCTGTTCTCTGAAAAATTCCATATTTTTAAATCACTCAACATGTGAATGAACCAATATTAGACACAGTATTCTAGGTGAAATATAACCGAAGTTTCATACAATTACAGTATAATGTAGTTTGTGTGGATCATCTCAGAAACACAACCTAATATTCCACAGAGCTTTATTTGCATTCTTAAGACTGAACTTGCAACATTTTACACACACTGTAACACGCACACAGGACTCTTTCCTGCTTAACAAACTTTATTCTGAAACATATGCATGCTTGGTGTTGGTCCATGTGCACACCACATTTATCTACATTAAATGTCAACTGCTAGTTGTGAGGTAACTCTCCAATTACATTTAGATTTGATTGTTGTTTTGGTTCTCATCCAATAATATGGCATTAGCACACAACTTTGTGTCACCTGCAAACATGTTGACAATTTCTCCAATGCCTTAACTTAGAATATTAGTATAAATAATGGAAAGCAATGGTCCTAATACTGACCCCTGCAGGACTCTGCTAGTAATTAGACTCCATGTAGATTCAATACCATTATTAACAAAACAATGCTTATGAGAATGTAATAAATTCCTTATCCATCCAGAATTTGCCCTCCTATCCCACTTTATAAATTGGCCTAATGTGTTGAAACTTGTCAAATTGGTGTGAAAATCCAAATATACTTTGTTGATTTGGTTACCTTCATTCACCAACCTGATAACCTCATCAAAAAATTTGATCAGGTTAGTGGAATGAAGGTAACAAAATGAGCATAGGCCAGGGTTTTATGGCCTCTCCCATCCGGATGGATTACGGTCCTGCCGAACTGAACGGAAATTTAAATGGCTCGCTGCATCTGCTGGAGGAGACACGCCAGGCTGGGCCTTTAAAATCCTGGCAATAGTATTTTTCTGATGTCATGTTGAGAGTCTCTGATAACCCCTTCTCTATCCAGATGGTCATATGAAGCAACCCTAATGATCACTTCTAGTAACTTACTTACAATCAAGTTCAAACTAATGGGAAAATAATTTCCTGAGTCTGATTCGTTGCCCTTTTTAACATTAGTACAATATTAGCCTTCCTCCAGTCCATTGGGTTGTTAAATATATAAGTAAAGAATTCACAACACAGCTCCTGTGCCTTTGAGCACCCTCGGATGAATGTTGTCAGGATCAGCAGCTCAATCTGCTTCAAGACCATTTATTCTTTCCAGGATTAGATATGTATCATTTGACACTTGCAGCTTTAGTGTTAACTGTGTCTTGAATTAATGGTAACTGAGCATAGTCTATGGGAGCGAATACTGGTGCTAAGTAGCCATTTTAAAACCTGTGTCATATCATGGCAGCTCACCTGAATCTGCTCCAGTGAACCTTCTAAGGACCATATGCAGGTTTTTAACGCTCTGACTCTTAACAGCTTAAAAGAGTAATCTTATTATTTCTATCACAGTTATCCTTCTTCTCACATACTTTTAAGTGCTTTGATAGAATCTTTTCTTGCCCTTAGCTCAGCTCAATAATTAACCTCGTTCTCTTGCAAATTGTTTTCCTTTAGTCTATAAAAATACTTTTGCTCAAGTGTGATTTGTTTTTGTACATGACTAGAAAGGCACTTTGGCTTTATTCTACAACTATTAGGCTTTATTCTACAGCTATTAGGCTTTATTCTACAACTTCTTTGCTCTTCTTTTAAATCTAGGGAAATTCAAGAGGAGTGCAACAATTTTTCAAAACAGGAATTCAAAGTTCAAAGACATAACTTGTATTTTACAGTGTTGCCATTCTATAGAATCATATACGACACATGATGCCATTCTGTCCAAGCTGCCTGTGCCACTGCTCATTCTTCAATGGGAACTATCTACTATAATCTCATGTGACTATCCTTTATAAACCAATTCACTGCCATATTTAAATATACTTTACCATAAGTATTCTGTAATTTAGTTTTCTATCAAATCTTAAGGAAAATAACACAAATAAACCTAAGAATTGAAATATAGCTTGTGTACTGACTGAATTTTTGCTGCAATATTTCAATGTAATTATTAGGGCTCATTTGCTGACCTCACAGCTGCAAAACAGAAGACACATTAAATGTTAAAATTAAATTTTACTTATTGAGGAGATTTTTGAAGAACATCAAAATTGAATTTTTAGAGAAATCTGGTTAAGATTTTGTAGAAAATTCATGATTGGAAAATAAACATTTATCCATTATAAAAAACAAAGATTTGCCATGCTATGTCCAGTATTAAAATATCTTAGAATTGATAGTAGTGTACAGCTTATTAGTTTACATGCCTAGTTGCAATGCTGGTCTCTCTCCTTGCACATGCACTACACTGGCATTCTGTGTTTTCTTCTGCACTCAGTAAAATATCTGATACACAGTGCATATAAAAAATATAACTTGAAACAGGTCAGTGAAATGGAATTATACTGGATGGTGAAACAGCTTTTTCAGTGATAATGCAAACAGAAAATCCTGAAAAGTACTCTGCAGGTCAAGCAGTACCCATGGAAAGAGAAGCAGAGTTGAGTTTCAGCTCAATAATCTTTCATCAGGAGTGGGAAAAGTTAGAGATGTGGCAGGTTTTAAGCAAATACAAAGGCAGGGAAAGAGGGAAGGGGGAAATAGAACAAAATGAAAGGCATTTGATAGGTTGGGACGCAGGTGAGATTAAATGACAAATGGTATGACAGTGCAGAGTATAAGAAGATGGTATTTGAACAAGAAACAAAAGATGGGTCTTTCAAAGAACCCACACAGGCAGGAATGACTGATTCATCTCCTTAATCATAAGTCCATTGATTCTATGAATTCGGATAACACTTCAGTCAATGGAGAATAAAATTTTAAATGAAAGTACACCCACATGAAAAGGAAATCCATAAGGCTGTAATTCATTTATCAATTGATAGTACAAGCCCAGGAATGATTGTATTATCCTTTACGAAAACTCAGAACAGCCCCTTTTAACACAGAGTTGAAACTGTTTTTTGATACTTGTGGGAATCAGTCTCTTTCCTGCTGCTTTAAATCCTCGATTGAGATGTTTGCCTTCTCCTCTCCCATCTTGTGGACAGGTGCTGAGACCTGATCTGCTGCATTTTATGTGGGTTTAATGGAATAGGCATTATTTTCTAATTTAGTTTAAACTGCTTTATGAAGCGCTAATGTTGTTATTTTGGATTTTTTAAATTAATTTAATCGGCAGTAAGCGAAGCAGTGACCGTCCCTCTGTAATAAACTTACTGCACGCCACCCAATGTGACGCCATTTGTTCTTGGCCATGGGAAATTGTCCCTTATCAAAATCTCTTAATCCTCTCTTGGCATGCATTTCTACAGATGTCAACATCAAGGACAGACTGAGCCACAGACACGATTCCCTACTTAATTAAAACTGGATTTGTGTAACTGAAAATTGGCGAAGGGTTTGATGAATACACTGGTACTTAGAGGTCAGCTCTTGTATTTTGGCACTGGCGGATGATACAGTTTGCAATTCTTTTCAATCTGGCAAGCATCAGTCATTCATACTGATGTAGATTCTATGGCAGACTGGCTGAGCCCAGGAGATATACATGGCTAAGAACCCAAAGTTCTAGCCCAGGGTTTTCTCTTAATCCTCTGCAACAAAGTGGACATAATTGTTTGGGGATACTTTCTACTACTTTACGACCACCACGCTATGTAGCAGACTTTGCACTTTTGGCATTGCTCTCTGCAAGTCAAATTTCCGTTTAAAGTTAATTGAACCAACAACAAAAGTTTGTCAATGGAGAAATATTTGAATAAGCTTTGACAAGTGCAAATACTTTATGAGAAAGTCAGAAACAGTGGGCGGAATTTTCCACTCCCACCAGCAGCAGGAGTCGTGGTGGGCGGGGCACTTAATTTGGCGGGGGACAAAAAAATCTGTTTCCCGACGGCGTGACAAACAGTTGGAACTTTGTTCTCCCGACTTTCAAGCTTCCCAACAAACAATGGCAGGAACTCTAATTGCATGTATTAGCATCTCATGTATGCTAATTAAAAGGCACCTTGCTGGAATTAAGTTTGCCCTACAAATTAAGTTCCCTGCCCAGCAAGAATTTAGAAAGTTCAGTTTTATGGCTGCATATAAGTGGTGTGTACCTGGCAAGCTTTACCTCTTCCTTGACTTTGAGGTCTATAGATGTTGCTTTCTTCTTCTTGGAGACCTTGCATAACTTCACTTAGGTACAGTTAGCAAATGAGGCAGCAAGGCTGGACATGGGGGCAAGTGAATGCTGGAAGGGGAGGCAGGCTTCTTGGGAAGGGTGGAGAAAGTGTACAGGGAAGAGGGTGGAGTGAATGTCCAAGGGAGGGGAATGCTTGGGGAAGAACGGGGAGAGTATCCGAGGGAGGGGAATGCCCAGGGAAGGGGGTGGAGAGAGAGCATCCGTGGGAGGGGAATGTTTGAGGAAGGGTGGGGAGAATGGCTTAGAGGGCAGAGCTGTGGTGTTGATGGTGGGATCCTGGGCAGAGAACTCAGGGTACTGGTAATAGGAGGGAACGGTCACAGTCAGAGGGGTCAGTGGAATACAGTAGGGTGGCAAGTCCAGGGTGGGAGTCTGGTAGGTGAAGGTCTCATTGGGTGGGTCTTGGAGGGGATAAGACAGCTCGAGACAATAACGAGTGTTGGCTCTGAAGGGAGGAAAGGTATGTGGAAGTGGATGGTTTTAGGGTCCAAGGTAATGGGGGAAGGGAGGTTCAAGGATGAAAGAGGAGAGAGGAATGGTGATATTTGGTGAGTCTATGGTGATGGGGGCAAGTTGGTGGGTGACAGGAGAGGTTAGAAGGCGGTGGAGTGAGTTTGAAAGGTGACACACGCCATTTTTCCAAACTGGCATCGACGACACAATTAGTCAGTCAGTGAGATCCCTCAAAATGGAAGGAAGGTCTTTTCGGGTGGGTGGAGTTCAAGATCAGCACAAGTGGCTAACTAAAGGAGCACCCTAATAATTATGAGGCAATTGGATGTCAAAGATACTCACTTGTGTTCTCCTCTCTCTGGTGAGGCCAACACCACAGCAGGCTTGTTCTCAATTCATGGGTGCCATAACATTGATATCTCAGCAAGATGTAGAGCTACAGTTCACTCTGCACCATTTGCCATCTGCTGCAGTCAGAGGCAGGGTGGAGGGAGGGATGGAGGTGGAATGCCTCCAAAGAGCATGGCTAGTGGAGGACAGCCAACTCTTCAAACCTCCATACTCCCAGGTGAATGGTCATGGTTGACAAAGGCAATGGTCTCTCTATAGAGTTTCGAGGGTAGTGGAGACAAGCATAAAAGTGTCCGAGTGAGGCTCCTTGCACATGGCTCTCATCACCCTGCTCAAAGAGCAATGTCTCTATATGCATTCATGCATGAACAGTAGGAACACCCATTTCTGGTTCTCCAGGATGTCCTTTACCTCGAAGGGGTGGGGTGGGGATGCCATGTCTAGATGGAGGCCTGGTGAAGGGCTTAACACTTGCTTGCTGGCTTGGAAATGGAGGGAAACCTGTAAAGGACATGCTTACTTAATGTAACACTTCAATTTGTTCACTTATCCACTGAGTTGTCAATGATACAGGCTGTAAGCAACCCGGCTTTGGTAATGGCTCTCATCCAGAAAAGGAGAAGGAGGGCTTTAGCTGGTTGGCACAGGGCCAAGCAGGGCAAGGACCCGAGCAGCAAGAGGTAGTGAGACCTCTAGGAGGTCAAGATGCTGGTGAACATGGACCACTGCAAGGGCATGCACTAGTACGACTGTGGGTGCATCGCCAGCAATGCTCTTAACTAGTGATGAGTGAAAGGCAATGCCGCTTCTCCTGTATAAGTTGTGGTCGCAAAGACACTGGAAGAGTTCCTGCCCTGCAATGAGTTAATGTGTGTCTAGGTACCCTTTAAATATGGCACTGGGACCTTCAACCCCATGAGGTAACAGTGGAGCGGGTGCCTTCCTTCCCACCCACCACGAGATCCAGGGGAGGCGGTGGCGTAGTGATATTTTCACTGGATTGGTAATCCAGCCACCCAGAGTTATGCTCTGGGAAAAAAGCAAAATACTGCAGATGCTGGAAATCTAAAACAAAAACAAAAATACCTGGAAAAACTCATCAGGTCTGACAGCATCTGCAGAGAGGGATACAGTTAACATTTCGAATCTGACGCTCCATCAGATCTAAGGAAAAATAGAAAAAATCTATTTTTCCTTAGTTCTGATGAAGAGTCATTCAGACTCGAAATGTTAACTGTATCCCTCTCCGCAGATGCTGTCAGACCTGATGAGTTTTTCCAGGTATTTTTGTTTATGCTCTGGGAACACAGGTTCGAATCCCACCACGGCAGATGGTGGAATTTGAATTCAGTAAAATTCTAGAATTAAAAGTCTAATGTTGACCATGAAACCATTGTTGATTGTTGTATAAACCCACCTGGTTCACTAATGTGCTTCAGGGAAGGAAATCTGCTATCCTTACCTGGTCTGACCTACATGTGACTCCAGACTCACAGCAATGCTTTGGCTCTTAAATATCCTGAAATGGCTAGCAAGCCACTCAGTTGTATCAAACACTATAAAGTCAATAAATAGGAATGAAACCGGACAGACCACCCAGCACTGACCTAGGCTCCGGAAACATACAAATTAGGAGCAGGAGTAGGCCACTCACCCCCTCAAGCCTGCTGTGCCATACAATAAGATCATGGCTGATCTGTATGTAACCTCAACCCAACATTCCTGCCTACCCTCGATAATCTTTCACCCCTATCTTAATCAAGAATCTATCTAACTCTGCCTTAAAAATATTCAAAGTCTCTGAGGAAGAGAGCTCCAAAGACTCAATTCTTTGAGAGGAAAAAATTTCTCCTCATCTCTGTCTTAAATGAGCGACCCTTTAATTTTTAAACAGTGACATCTAGCTCTAGATTCTTCAAGAGGAAACATCCTCTCCTCATCCACCCTTTCAAGACCCCTCAGGATCTTAACGGTTTCAATTAAGTCACTTCTTACTCTTCTAAATTCCAGTGGATACAAACATAACCTGTCCAGCCTTTCCTCATAAGACAACTCACCCATTCCTGATATTAGTCTAATAAACATTCTCTGTACTGCTTCTAATGCATTTACATCTTTCTTTAAATAAGGAGACCAGTACTGTACACAATACTCCAGACGGGGTCTCACCAATGCCCTGTACAATGGAAGCATAATCTCCCTACTTTTGTAATCAATTCTCCTCACAATAAATGATAACATTCTATTAGCTTTCCTAATTACCTGCTGTACCTGCATACTATTTGTGATTCATGCACTGGGACACCTAGATCCCTCTGAATCTCAGAGCTCTGCAATCTCTCACCATTTAGATAATAAGCTTCTTTTTTATTCTTCCTGCCAATATGAACAATTTCATATTTGCCCATATTATATTCCATTTGCCAGATCTTTTCTCACTCACTTAACCTATGTTACTTGGTAGCCTCCCTACGTCCTCTTCACAATTTACTTACCTACCTATCTTTGTATCGTCAGCAAATTTAGCAACCATTCCTTCAGTCCCTTCATCCAAGTCATTTATATAAATTGTAAAAAGTTGAGGCCCCAGCATTGATCCCTGTGGCACACCACATGTCACATCCTGCTAACCAGAAAAAGATCCATTTATGCCAACTCTGCTTCCTGTTAGTTAACCAATCTTCTATCCAAGCCAATATGTTACCCCCTACACCATGAGCTTTTATTTTCTGCAATAACCCTTGACATGGCACTTTATCAAATGCCTTCGCGAAATCTAAATACAGTACATCCGCCGGTTCCCCTTTATCCACAGCATATGCGACTCCTACAAAATATTCCAGTAAATTAGTTAAACACCATTTCCCTTTTACAAAACCGTGTTGACTCTGCCTGATTGCCTTGAATTTTTCTAAGTGCCCTGCTATAGCATCTTTAATAATAGTTTCTAACATTTTCCCTATGACAGATGTTAAGCTAACTGGCCTAGAGTTTCCTGCTTTCTGTCTCCCTCCCTTTTTGAATAAATGAGTTACATTTGCTATTTTCCAATCTAATGGAACCTTCCCCAAGTTTAGGGAATTTGGAAACTTAAGAACCAGTGCATCAACTATCTCAATAGCCACTTCTTTCAAGACCTTAGAATGAAGTCCATCCGGACTTGGGGATTTGTCAGCCCACAGCCCCAACAATTTGCTCAATACCACTTCCCTGGTGATTGTAATTTTCCCGAGTTCCTCCCTCCCTTCCATTTCCTGATTTACAACTATTTCCAGGATGTTACTTGTGTCCTCTGTAATGAAGACCAAAGCAAAATATCCATTTAATTCATCCGCCATCTCTCTACTTCCCATTATCAATTCCCCAGATGCACTCTATAGGACCAACACTCACTTTGTTAACTCTTTTCTTATTTAAATATCTATAGAAACTCTTACTATCCATCTTTATGTTACCAGCCAGCTTTCTCTTATACTCTAATTTTTCCCTCCTTATTAATATTTTTGTTATCTTTGTTGTTCTTTATATTCTTTCCGATCTTCTGACCTGCCACCTGTCTTTGCGTAATTATGTGATCTTTATTCAAGTTTGATACTGTCTTTAACTTTTTTAGTTAACCATAGGTGATGGGCTCCCCTCTTGGAATTTTTCTTTCTCATTGGGATGTATCTATTCTGTGTATTCTGAAATATTCTTTTAAATGTCTGTCACTGAACTTCTATTGATCTATCCCTTAACCTCATTTGCCAGTTCACTTTAGCTAGCTCTGTTTTCATGCCCTCATAATTGCCCTTCTTTAAGTTTAAAATGCTAATCTTTGATGCACTCATTTCTTCCTCAAAACAAATGTAAAATTCAATTATATTTTGATTGCTGCTACCTAGGGATGCTTTCACTCTGAGGTTGTCAATTAATCCTATCTTGTTGCTCAATACCAGATCTAGTAAAACCTGCTCTCTGATGGCTCTAGAATGTCCTGTTCTAAGAAACTATCCTGAAAACATTCTATGACCTCCTCATCTAAACTACCTTTGCCCATCTGATTTTTCCAGTCTATATGTAGATTAAAATCCCCCATGATTACTGCTGTACCTTTCTGGCAAACTCCCATTATTTCTTCTTTTATACTCTGTCCTATTGTGTAGTTACAATTAGAGGGCCTGTACACCATTCCCACAAGCGATTTCTTGCCTTTATCATTCCTCATCTCAACACAAATCACTTCTACATCCTGGTTTCCTGAACTTAAGTCATCCCTCTCTGATGTGCTACCATAATTAATAACAGAGCCACTCCTGCACCATTTCCTAACTTCCTGTCCATCCTAAATGTCACATTTTCAGGTCCCAATCCATATCATCCTGTAGCCATGCCTCTGTAATAGCTATCAGGTCGTACTTATTTATTTCTATTTGCACTCAGTTCATCTATTTTGTTTCGAATGCTACGTAGGTTTGGATACAGAGCCTTTAGTTTTGTCCTTTTATTATTTCTGTAGTGTCTAGCCTTATCTGCTGACTTACTCTTAGATTTGTACTCTCTGTCCCGTCCTGTCACAGTCTATTTATTATTTCCCATGTCAATACCTGTCTCTCTTGCCTTGTCTCTACTCTTTGGTTTACCACATCTTCCCAAATTTGATCCTTTGTCCCGCTACTCAGTTTAAAACCTTCTCTACTTCCCTAGTTAGGCGGCTCACGAGGATACCAGCCCCAGCATGGTTCAGGTGTAGGTCGTCCCAACAGTACAGATCCCACTTTCCCCAATACTGATGCCACTACCCCACAAACTGGAACCCACTTCTCCCACACCAGTCTTTGAGCCACGCATTCATTTCTCACATCTTATTTGTCTAATGCCAGTTTGCATGTAGCTCAGGTAAAAATCCATAAATTATTACCCTCGAGGTTCTGCTTTTTAAATTGGTGCCTAGCTCCTCATACTGACTATGCAGTGCTTCCTTCTTCATCCTGCCTATGTCATTGGTACCTACATGGGCCATGACCACTGGATCCTCCCTCTACCATTGCAAGTTCCTGTCCAACCATGAGTAAATGTCCTGAACCCTGGCACTGGGCAGGCAACAAAGCCAACTGGAATCTTGCACTTTGCTACAGAGAACAGTGTCAATCCCCCTTACTCTCCAGTCCCCTACTACCACTACATTCCTTTATGCTCCCCTCCCACCCCAAACTTGGATGGCTTCCTGTACCACCGTGCCTTGGTCCTTTTGCTCATCCACCCTGCAGGCCCCACTCTCATCCAAATAAGCAGAGAGAACCTCAAACCTGTTGGACAATTTCAGAGGCTTACAGTTCTGCACTCCTGCCCTCTGGGTCCCCTTACCTGCCTCAATAATAGTCACGATCCCCTGTCCCCAGCCATTGGCCAAATCAGAAGACCCTAGCTGAAGTGGTGTGACTGCCTCCTGGTATAAAGCATCAAGGTAACTTTTCCCTCCCTGATGTGTCGCAGAGTCTGCAGCTCAGCTTCCAGCTCAATGATTCTGAGCCAAAGCTCCTCAAGCTGCAAACATTTACTGCAGACATGTTGGCCCTGGATCACAATGTTATCCTGGAGCCCCCACATGCTGCAGCTTTGACACATCACCTATCCTACCATCCTTAATGTGTTTTAAATAATTACTTAATTATATTAATCATTTATTATGTTTCTTTCTGATATATTTTATTAACTTTACTGCCAAATTGTGTACCATTTTAAAACTTAGGGATAGAATAGAACCTACCCACTTACCAGATACTCACCAAACTCCTTTCCCTGTAGTAGAGCAAGAACCAATTTCTATAAGGTGAGAAAGAGGAAATGAACAGCTCCTTCTCCCACTAACTCTCCCTCAGCAAACACCAAGTCTTCACTCAGTTAGTCAAGGCTTCATTAAAGAACCTTGTATTTATAGTAAACTGAACTAAGGCTACAGTAACCAGATTCAACCAGTTAGCTAATTAAGTACTCAGCTCCTACAGCTGAGAGTGAGGTTACCCTGTCTAAAACGCAAGAAAAAGAATTTAGCCTGCTTACACAGTACTTTCCAGTTAAAGCCAATTACAGACTAGATTAGGTTTTAAGAAGAAAATTTAAGATCAAAATTAACACTGAAAATTCCCCTCTCACCAAATTCCAAGTCTTCACTCAGCAAACTCAGCCCTGTCAAACCTGCAAAGCCCTCCTTACTAACATCTGGGGGCTTGTGCCAAAATTGGGAGAGCTGTCTCACAGACTTGTCAAGGAACAGCCTGGTATAGTTATACTCACAGAATTATACCTTACAGGCAATGTCCTAGACATCACCATCACAATCCCAGGGTATGCCCTGACCCACCAGCAGGAAAGTCCAGCAGAGGTGGTGGCACAGTGATATAAAGTCGGGAGGGAGTTACCATGGGAGTCCTTAACATCGCCTTGGACCCTATGACGTGTCATGGCCTCAGGTCAAACATGGGCAAGGAAACATCCTGCTGATTACCACATACCTGCCCCCCTCAGCTGATGAATCGGTACACCTCCATATTTAACACCACTTGGAAGAAGCACTGAGGGTGGCAAGGATACAAAATGTGCTCTGGATGGAGGACTTCAATGATCATCGTCAAGGGTGGCTCGGTAGCACCACCACAGACTGAGCTGCCCAAGTCATAAAGGACATAACTGCTAGACTGGGTCTGCAGTAGGTGGTGAGGGAACCAACAAGAGAGAGAAACATACTTGACCTCATCCTCACCAACCTGCCTGCTGCATCTGTCTATGACAGTATTGGTAGGAGTGATCACCACAAAGCTTGTGGAGACAAAGTCCCATCTGCATGTTAAGGGTACCTTCCATCATGTTGTGTGGCACTACCACCATGCTAAATGGGATAGATTTTGAATATATCTAGCAAATCATGACTGGGAAACCATGAAGCATTGTGGGCTATCAACAGCAGCAGAATTATACTCAACCACAATCTGTAACCTCATGGCCTGGCATATCCCCCACTCTACCATTGCCACCAAGCCAGGGGATCAGCCCTGATTCAATGAAGAGTGCAGGAGGGCATGACAGAAGCAACATCAGGCATACCTAAAAATGAGGTGTGAACCTGGTGAAGCTACAACACAGGGCTATTTGCATGCCAAACAGCATTAGCAGCAAATTTAGCAATTCCACGACCAACACATCAGATCTAAGCTCTGCAGTCCTGACACATTCATGCATGAGTGCTGGTGGACAATTAAACAACTCACTGGAGGAGGAGGCTCCACAAATATTCCCATCCTCAAAGATGGAGGAGCCCAGCATATTAGTGCAAAAGATAAGGCTGAAGCATTTGCAACAATCTGCAGCCAGAAGTGCCAAGCAGATGACCCAGCTCGATCTCCTCTGGAGGTCCCCAACATCACAGATGCCAGTCCCCAGCCAATTCGATTCACTCCATGTGATGTCAATAAATGGCTGAAGGCACTGGATAGTGCAAAGGCCATGGGCTGTGACAATATTCCAGCAATAGTACTGAAGGCTTGTGCTCCAGAACCAAGCTGTTCCAGTACAGCTACAATACAGGCATCTATGTGGCAATGTAGAAAATGCCCAGATATGTCCTGTACATTAAAAACAGGACAAATCCAACCAGGACAATTTCCACCTCATCAGTCTACTCTCCATCATCGGTAAACTAATGGAAGGGGTCATTAGCAGTGCTATCAAGTGACACTTGCTTAGCAATAACCTGCTCACTGACACTCAGCTTGGGTTCTGCCAGGGTCACTCAGCTTCTGACTTCATTACAGCCTTGGCTCAAACATGGATAAAAGAGCTGAACTCCCAAGGTGAGGTGAGAGTGACTGCCCTTAACATCAAGGCAGCATTTGACTGAGTGCGGCATCAAGGAGCCCTAGCAAGACTGGAGTCAATGGGAATTCCACTGCTTGGAGTCATACCTAGCACAAAGGGAGGTGGTTGTTGTTGTTGAAGGTCAATCATCCCAGTTCCAGGACATCTCTGCATGAGTTCCTCAGGGTAGTGTCCTACGCCAACCAACTTCAGTTGCTTCATCAATTATCTTCCTTCCATCATAAGGTCAGGAGTGAGGATGTTTGCTCATGGTTGCACAATGTTCACCACCATTAACGAATCCTCAGAATCTGAAGCAGTCCATGTCCAAATGCAGCAGAACCTGGACAATAACCAGGCTTGTACTGACAAGTGGCAAGTAATATTCGCGCCACACAAGTGTCAAGCAATGACCATCTCCAACAAGACAGAATCTAACCATTGCCCATTAACAGTCAATGGCATTACCATCACTGAATCCCACCATGTGGGTTACCATTGACCAGAAACTGAAATGGACGAGCCACATAAACATTGTGGATGCAAGAGCAGGTCAGAGGCTAGGAATCCCGTACCGAGTAACTCACCTCCTGACTTCCCAAAGCCTGTCCACCATCTGCAAGGCACAAGTCAGGAATGTGATGGAATGCTCCCCACTTGCCTGGATGAGTGCAGTTCCAACAATGCTCAAGATGCTTGACACTATCTAGGACAAAACATCCTGCTTGATTGGCACCACATCCACATACATTCACTCCCCCCACCATGGATGAACAGTGGCAGCAATGTGTACTACCTACAAGATGTACTGCAGAAACTAACCAAGGATCTTAGTCAGCACCTTCCAAACCCATGACCACTACCATCTAGAAGGACAAGAGCAGCAGATACCTGGGAACACCACCACCTACAACTCCCCTCCTAGTCACTCACAATCCTGACTTGGAAATATATCGCTGTTCCTTCACTGTCACTGGGTCAAAATCCTGGAAACCCTCCCTAACAGCTCAGTGGGTGCACCTAAACCACAGGGGCTCCAGCAATTCAAGAAGGCAGCTCACTACCTCCTGCTCAAGGGCAATTAGGGATGGGCAATAAATGCTGGCCTAGCTAGCAACACCCACATCCCATAAATGAATAAAAATATGCTCCCGGCTGATGCATAATTAATGAGCTCAAGCACGTAAGATCGGACATGTTCACCCACCCTGCCATCCCGTGGGAATGATGCTGACTTTCACCCTGTGTGTTACATTTGAGCCACAATAAAAAACAACTGTAACATGGGGACATGTTTCATGATAACATTCAAAAATAACATTTAAAAATAATAAACACACATAAAATTGCTGAACAGAAAATGGATAACAGCCTGAATTTCCCAAATGACTCCTTTTTGATGAAAAGACTTATGGACAATATCCCTGGTACAGCACAAAATCATCTTAATAAACGTCTCAAATAAAATTTCCTATAGCTGTAACCATGGAGCATTGGACTTCCTCATTCCCCTCAATCTGTTTGCACCATGTAGCATTCTTTTCTAATACCTGTTGTACATCAACCAGCCTGCTGGCACTGAACTCATTTTGTTCCACTCTTGGTTGTCCAATCAAGGCCAGAGTAATGGCTTCTCTTCCAGCACTTACACTGCCACCTCTGGAGTCTCTCAAGGGTCTATCCTTGGTCCCCACTCTTCCTCACCTAAGTATGGCCCCGTGGTGATATCTACCACACAGACATAGTGATAGTTTCCACATGTACCCTAATGACACCCAGCTCTTACTATCCATCTCCTTGATTGACCCCTTCACTGCCTCTGTGCTGTCACATGGCTCCTCCAACATTCAGTCTTGGATGAGTGCAACCTCTTCCAGCTAAACATTGAGGAGATCCAAGCCATTATATTCACCTCCACTGAAAGCTCTGTGCCAATAACTTCAGCCTCTCAGCTATTGCCTCAGGTGAAACTAGAAACTGCATCTTATTCAATACTGAGCTGAGCTTCTGGTCTCTTGTGCTGCCCATCGCAAAGCCTGCACTTTCACCTGATTAACATCAACTGTCTCTACCCAGCCTTCATCTATTTGTCTCTGAAATCCTTTTCCATGACTGTCAAATCAGACCTGACAACTCCAATGTTTTCCTGTTTAACCCCAGCATCCACCTAAAATAACTTCCAGCTGACTCTATGAGCTCTTAAGAGCAATATCATGGTATAGTGCCGGGGAGAACAATTAATTTGTATGTGTATACAAAACTTGACTAAATGATTTGCTGTGATACCTATTACCATTGACATTGCAAAAATGTTGCAATATATTTATAGCCCTATACAGATGGTTCAAATATTCCACTAATTTATCAGGCCTCTAAGTTTTATAGCGTTGAATTGTTTGTCCTGCGAACTCTGCAATTCTAGTGGAACTGCTAAATGTCTAGCATTTGCATAGTCTTGGCTAAGTAGGTAGAACTCTTGCCTCTGAATTAGACAGTTGTGGTTTCATGTCCCACTGCAGGTTCTTGAGCACAAAATCTAGGTTGACACTTCAGTGCAGATAACCCATCTACCTTTTGGATTAACAATTAAACTGAGGTCCTATCTTCCCCACGTAATCACAAAAATATCCCTTGGTACTAATTGAGAAATAGCAAGTGAATTCTGCGGTTCAAGCAATATCACTGAAACAGATGATCCTGTTTGTAAAACATTGCTGTGTGCACATTGGCTACCAGGTTTCCCTACATAACAACAATGTCTACACTGCAAAGAATAGTTCAGTCCCTGTAAAATACTTTAGGATGTCCTGAGATCATAAAAGATGCTTTATAAATGCAAGTTCTTGCTGTCTTTCTTTCTTTTAAGCATATGTAAATATTGCTATGAATCCCTCTTGCCTACATTGAGGAGAATACCTCTACTGAAATATGTTGTTCCATGGCATGGCCAAACACTCCAAGGTCTGTTCCTGAATGAGATTTGTTGTTGCTGTTTTTTGTTGTGATACCATCTCAGCTTTTCATTTTCATATTTCTCAAAGCTTCATGCCTCTACCTCAGTTGATTAGCATAAATAGCATTAGTCTTACTTTGTAATGAATTTTCATTGCTTATTCCCACTTTTTCGATGCAACTTTAATTTCACGAAAATCTGCTTATAATCAGAATGGCCTAGAAGACACCAGTCTGCTAACATAGAGTTCACTCATAAGTTAAAAGTATCTTTTATATATATATATATATATATATATATATATATACGTACATATATATGAAATTGATTGGAAGATTTCAAAAAGTTACCCTAGCAAAATGTGATTTTACATTTGTAAGGGTCTAAAAAGGACAATCTACAGAATGTTACAAGAAAATATCAAGGATATTTATCCATTTAAATTTGCTGTCAATTCACCATTATTGGTTTGTTTTATCAATGAAGATGAGATTTTACAACATTACGATAAAAAAAAAATGTGTGATAGAGTGGACCAGCTTTTTTTATATTAATTCCGTAGAAAGTGGGCATCATGGCCAAAGTCATCATTTAATGCATATCTCTAGTTGTCCTTGAGGGTGTCCCAGACTACTGCAGTCTGTGTCATGAAGTATTCCCACAGTGCTGTTGGGTAGGGAATTCCAGGGATTTGCCTCAGTGACAATGAAAAAATAGTGATACACTTCCAAGTCAGGATGGTGTCTGACTTGAAGGAGAACTTGGAAGTGGTGATGTTCCAAAGTGTCTTCTGCCCTTGTCTTTCTAGGTGATGGAGATTGCAGGTTTGAAAGGTGCTGCTGAAGAAGCCTTAGTAAGTTGCTGCAGTGCATCTTGTAGAATGGTACACCCCATAGCTGTGTTAAACCACTGGTGGAGGCAGTGAATGTTTAAAGTAGTTGAATGGACATCCATCAAGTATGTTGCTTTGTTCTGGAAGCTGTTGTGTGCAATAAAAATGCCGGTTTTGATCATGAGCAAGAACTGTTTAACACTTTGATATGTTTCCATTTTAAGTGTAACTATATGGAAAGATGGACACAATAAAGGAAGATTACATTCCAAAATACCAACATCACTGGAACTGTGGAGAGGATTTAAAAATGTAGATGAATTGGTACACAAAGGTAGGAAGATTGTTATAGCCAACGTGTAAAGAAATGTGAAAGATTCATGAGGGAATGTGGGCACAGAGGAGTGTATGGAAGAGCCAAAGGAGCTCTCACAATATCCCAAAATAAATCAGAGTGTTATTCATGTGGTAACAAATTTTTCAATCTGCTTAAAATAAAGATCAAACTAACACAGAGGCCCACTGAAACTTCATTTAATATAACAACAACTTGGCTGTACATTTTTGTTCAATTAACAAGGTAGGAGCCATTTGATAGTTCTGATAAAATGTTATGGACCTCAGAAACGATATCTGTTTCCCTCCCTTTTCGACCTGCCAAGTGTTTCTAGCAATTTCTGTTTTTATTTATAGAAATAAAATATGAGGCCTGTTCAGAGCCTAAATCTCTCCAGATGTTTCAGGTTAGGTGATGGCTTGCTATGCTCAAATTTGTTGTGCTAAATTTACAGCGTCAGATTAATTTACATTACAGTTTTCTGCCAGGTCAGGGTGGTGTGTGGTTTGGAAAGAAAATTGCTGTCTTTGACCTTTTAGGTGGTAGAGGTCGCAGGTTTGGAAAGTGCTGTCAAAAAAACTTTCCTGAGTTGTTGCAGTGGATTTTGTATATGTTACACACTTCAGATGTGTGGTGATGGAGGGTGTCAATATGTAAGGTAGTGAATAGGGTTCCATTTGGTTGGAGCTGCACATACCCAGGGAAGTAGAGAATATCCCATCACACTTGTGCTTTGCCAATGGTGAAAAGGCTTTGGGGAGATCAGGAAATCCATTACTAAACTCAAGTCTGACCAAAGCACAAGAACACAATGTCATGAAGCTATTAATGTATATAATATTATTGGAAAATATTTCTCTTTTAAAATAGAGGTTTAATCTGTTGGTGTATCTTAATTGGATTAAAGCCAGTTAGTCTGGTGCTTTGATGTGTTCTGGTTTTGAGATTTAAGAGAGGTAGGGTGCATTTGCATTTTTTGAATAGAGCATTCAAGAAGTGGGGTGAAAACTGACTATCAACACCAAGCAATATGTTTATATTACTTATCAGATTGGTGCTATGAAAGGGGTTTTATTGTTAGAGAGGTTTAGTTCAGAGGTTGGTGATACAATGAAAATTTACATTCAATGGACTTTGCTAGGTATAACTTGTTTATAGTGCAGAGGCAATATGAGATCAAAAGCAGCTGTAAGCATCCAACTGTCTCCACAAGAACCAAAGTGAAAAAAACCTCATTTTGAATTTGTAAGGTGAAAATGCTTTGCCTGGTATCTGGCTAAGTCTATGGGTTCCTGTTGCCTTAATGGAGGTTAGTTTAGGAATTTGTTAAAAGTTATGATATAGTAATTTGAAGCCATGTGTATATATATTTTAACCAGTGTAAATTAATAAAATGTTTCATTTAGTTCAATGTAAAACCTCGAGAACTGATGGTCTGATTCCTGACTTTAGAGCCACATCTCAAACATAGCACTTAAAATAGGGTTATGGCAGTTGTTTAAAGTTTCCCTCTGGGGTTTTAAAAAATAACTTAGACTTACCAACTGCTCAGTCATACCACACAAGAACTAGGAGCAGGGGTAGACCACACAGCCCATCAAGTCTACTCCAACATTCAATATGATCATGGCTGATCTTGGGCTCCATTTTTCTGCCCATGGTCCATATCCCATAATTCCATGTGAGACCAAAAATCTGCCACTCCCATGTTTAAATGTATTCTACGATGGAGCATTCGCAAATCTCTGGGGTACAGAATTCCAAGTTCCACAACTCTTTGAGTGAAGTAATTTCTCCTCATCTCAGTCCAAAATAATCAGCCCCTTATCCTGAGATTGTGCCCCCATGTTTTAGATTCCACAATCAGCAGAAATAATCTCTCAGCATCCACCCAATCAAATCCCTTCAGAATTTTGTAGGTTTCAATGATATTGCCTCTCATTCTTCTAAAGCCCGGAGAATACAAGCCCAATTTACTCAGCCTCTCATCATAGGTCAACCCCCTCATCCCAGGGATCAATTTAGTGAACCTTAACTGTACCATCTCCAACAATGCAAGTATATCCTTTCTTAAATGTGGAGACCAAACCTGCACACAGTACTCCAGATGCGGTCTTACCAAAACCCTGTACAACCATATCAAGACTTCTTTATTCCTGTAGTCCAATCCCCTTGCAATAAAGGCCATTGTTGAAGGTCAGTAATCCCACCTCTGGGACATCACTGCAGGAGTTCATGTCCTCGGCCCAACCACCTTCAGCTGCTTCATCAATGACCTTCCTTCCATCATAAGGTCATAAGTGGGGATGTTCACTGATGATTGCACAATGTTCAGCACCATTCGCAACTCCTCAAATACTGAAGCAGTGCACGTCCAAATGCAGCAAGACCTGGACAATATCCAGGCTTTAGCTGGCAAGTGGCAAGTAACATAAGTGTCAGGCAATGACCATTTCCAACAAGAGAAAATCTAACCATCACCCCTTAACATTCAATGGCATTACCATCACTGAAGCCCCCACTATCAACATCTTGGGAGTTACCATTGACCAGAAACTGAACTGGACTAGCCATACATATACTATGGCTACAAGAGCAAGTCAGAGGCTAGGAATCATGCGACGAGTAACTCACCTCCTGACTCCCCAAATCCTGTCCACCATCTACGTGGAATACTTGCCTGGATGAGTGCAGCTCCCACAACACTCAAGAAACTTGACACCATCCAGGACAAAGCAGTCTGCTTGATTGGCATCACATCCACAAACATTCATTCCTTCCACCATCGATGCACAATAGCAGCAGTCTGTACCATCTACAAGATTCACTGCAGGATTTCACCAAGTCCCTTTCAACAGCACCTTCCAAACCTATGGCCACTACCATCTAGAAGGACAAGGGCAGCAGATAGATGTGAACACTACCACCTGGAAGTTCCTCTCCAAGTCACTCACCATCCTGAAATAGAAATATCTCACCGTTCCTTCACTGTCACTGGGTCAAAATCCTGTAACTCCCTTCCTAACAGCACTGTCGGTGTACCTACACTACATGGGCTGCAGTGGTTCAAGAAGGCAGCTCACCACCACTTTTTCAAGAGCAACTAGGGATGGGCAATAAATGCTGGTGCAGCCAGCCAAGTCCACATTCCGTGAATGAATAAAAATACCTGCCATTTGCCTTCTTAATTGCTCGCTGTACCTGCATGCTAACTTTCTGCATTCCTTGTATGAGCACACGCAAGCCTCTTTGAACATCAACACTTACAAGTTCCTCATCTTTTAAAAAATATTCTGCTTTTTTATTCTTATGACCAAAGTGAATAACTTCACATTTCCCTGTATTATACCACATCTGCCATCTAGTTCCCCATTTGCCTAACTTTTCGATACTTCTTTACAGCCACTCTGTGTTCTCTCATAGCTTACCTTTCCACCTAGCTTGGTATCATCATGAAATTTAGAAACATTACTCTATGTCTCTTCACCTAAGTAATTAAAAAGATTGTGAATAGCTGAGGCCCCAGCACTGATCCTGGCAGCATTCCACTCGGTTTGCCAACTTTAAAAAGCCTGGTTTATGCCCACTCTTTTTTTTATCTTGCCCATTAATCTTCTGTGGACATCACATTCAAGGCCCCCCGAGTATGATCACTGAAGCATAATTTCGGTCTTTAAGAACGTCTGAAAATTCGACAATAGGTACGATTGCTGGGTACATTGCATTTATGTTAAAGGTATCAATAAACTTATGGAACAAAGATCCATGGGTACAAAATCAGACGGTAGTTGTGAAGGGGGTACATTCACAAAACATAGTATTAACATCCAAATTCATAGACTGCTAACCATGTATTAATTTTAAAAAGCTGGTCGGGGCGAAGCCTTCAACGCACTTGTTTGACTCAACTTAGGCAGATCTGCAGGCTGTAACTTAGTCCATTATACTCTTCGAATGAAACTGGTCTTAAACAATAATGAAATGTTTAAAAAATATCTGAGGATATTTCGTTAAAACGTTCGTGAGTTTGATGAAATATATTGCGAAAACAAACTAAAAAACATCCTTAATAACAGTTGCCCTTTCCATTCGATGTCTAAACTTATTATACCGGTCCCCAGATTTCCAGGTGTCTACTTTTTCATTCAATTACAAACAGAGTCTCAGATTTCTTCTCCCTCCTGATTAGATGCTGGAAGCAGGTTCAGGGGTTGGACAGTCATATCCCTGGGAAAGGCCATTAAAAGGAAGGAAGGGGTGAAATTGCCTTATAAATACCAGCACGCGACGAGCGTGTGCAAGACAGCCGCCGCCTGCACTTGCACCTGTATATGTAGATGTGCTGCTTGGTCACCGTCTGGTCATCTGTTCTGGTCTCCGCAAATGCGAAGAAAGGTAAAAATTGACAGATCAGCTAAAATATTTCGCAAAACAAAATTAGTATTTAAAAAAACGAATAACAAGCTTTTTAAAATGTGAATTATTTTACAGTGTTTAGGTGTGAGACCTCTTCTCTGCCTCTGATAATGCACCATCCAAACACTGCCGAATGCCTCTCAGCCTCCAACCAGGGAACCAATGCGGTTTCAACAGGTAATCATAATAATCTGTGTTCTCCTTTAAAACAGGTGTTTACTGTGCCCATTGCATTTTTAAAAATAGACTCAGCTACAAACAGGATACATAATGAGGTACATTGACATACTTCAAGAATGAGGAAGGCCTCGCCAGTGAGGAGTGACCAGGGCCTGGAGTTCTGTCTTAGCACTGTTCTGAAATATATACAGAGACGTAATGTGGAAGTGTCATCAGATTTTAAGTATCGCAGGAATGAGATAACTCTTATTTCAGCAAGATTTATCAAAATAGCACAACTTGGAATTACATAACGTCTTTAACATAAAAACGCCCCACCGCACTTCACAGGGCAATAAGCAAGAGGCACTAGGCTAAAGAAAAAACTTATAAGGAGAGGCAACCAAAGGTTTAGTAAAATAGTAGACCTAAAGAAGGGTCTTCAAGGAGGAGATGGAGGTCATAAGGCTTAGATGCTAAAGGCAGGGCCATCAATGAAGGGGGTGAAATAAGAGGCCAATGTCAGAGGAAGGGATCATTTGAAGGGAGTTTCTGGACTGTAGAAGGTTGTAAAGACACGGATGGACGAGATCATGAAGTGATAAGAGCAAGGATTTTCTTCAGATTTTTATAGACTGGCGAAAGCTTCCTTTGGATAAATGGCAGACGATGTCAGGTTCGTTATAGTACACGTTATAATCATCCCTGATTAAATTTCATATGAGCAAGGCAGTGTTTTGCTGTTTTATACAATTCAGAATAAGCCAGAATGCCAAGACCATAAAAAATGTAAAGTGAGGATTCCTTTGTCAGGTGCACTCTGTAATTGGTTTCGTGGAAATATATATTGTAAAATTAACATTAAAACTGTTTCACCTATGTCTCAGAATAAATTGTTGGTTAAAAAAATGGAGTGTCTTTAGTTTACTTAGGGCTTTGTTATGGTTTCTCTGCACACGTTGGGAAAGACTTCCTCTGTGCTACATGTAATAACATTGTAAGCCATTCTTTATTAATGGATTACTATTTTGAAACTATTAGGTTTCATTATAATCACAATTAATTTTACAGACATGTAGTACATTTGGCTTATTTCAGCGGCAGGAAGTACATAAAATCAAACTGCAGTGGTTTAATTTTAGTTACTGCTAACAGATGCAGGTAGAGCAACATTGGCTGAGAAAGAACTGTTTTCTGTAAATATAAGTCATGCTACAAGCTAAAAAACAAAGGCCCAAAAATTCCAATACGTCTCTACCATTGAGATGCTTTCCTTTTTAATGCAACTTTTGTTATGTGACAATTAATACAAATTCGGTGCACGTTTCTTAAAAATATATTTCTCTTCTAAACTTAGTTATCTTTTCAAAATGAATTCTGCAGTTTAGAATATTTTTTCTCTTTATAAAGTTAAAATAGAAATGCATAACCATTAATTGTAAAAAATCACGAAATGTCACTAAAATTTGATCTCCCCCCCCCCAGGGACATGTTACCAGAAATACAAATCAACTTCCACTTATTCATTTGCTGCTTTAGTCGCAATTCTGAATCTGGAAGTATATATAAATAACGTTTTCATTCGTAGTAAAAGCTTTATTCATTGCTCAAATGCAATTGACCCTTCACTTTTGTAACTACAGTTTAACAAAATCTTTATTTATAGGACTAAAAATTACTGCCGACCAAGTTACCGTCAAAAGGTAACGTGCTCATATCAAACTGTCATTTCTATTGTTTTAATGCAGAAGTAAAACTTAATAATGGAAGATACATTCTATGAAAAGATTAAGCTGTGTACATTAACGGTGGATAGCAACTTAGAGGCTCCAGCTATTTATTTGTGAACATTACCAAATTAACCAAATGTGGCCTATTTTATGCAATTCCTTACTAGTCCCACCGGTGTTATCTTCGATCCAACCATTGTCTACGCCCAAATGTTCCTTTATGCACCTCTCCCCGGGGTCTTTGGCCAACACACCAGCACGACTTCACTACTCCGTGCCATCTTGTCATTATGGGAGCCAACAATCCGCTTTTGGGGTGATGGCAGGTGAGGCAAACACATTTCCGGTTAGTATTGGTTATGATTACAATTCTTTCTATCTTTCAATTTCTTAGTGATATGTGAAAACTCAGGGGCTGACGAGTTGTCCATGACACTGGTGTAGAAATGGTGGGAAAATTAAGGAGATCCGCTGTTTTAAATTCTCATTGAAACACCCTTCAGACTGTCATTTTTATTATATGTATAGCTGGACGCTATGGACATACGTTCATAATATTTTCAGAAAGTGGGGTTGTTCCTCAACCTAAAACAACATTTTACAGCTATGTTTGACTCAAATATGTTTGCCTTACTCTAAAATGTCGCGTCAGAAGTGATAACCCTTCTTAATCATAGCACAAACGCTGCAAGTGTTTAGCTGAGTTAGATAAGCAAGTAAGTTTGTTTTATTGGATCATGTCCGTTTGGTGAATTTGAGCACCCACCATTCCCAAGTGTCCACACTTATTTAATCCTTCGTCACCTTGAACTACCGGAGGTCAGAGTGCTCAGGCATGTAGCAAGGTACTGGGAGCAGAACTGCATGGTGGTGGTGGTGGTGGTGGCGGCGCGGCGCGGCGGGGGGTGGGAGGTCAGTCCCACAAAAGCGGGGAAGGAAACCCGGACAGGTACACCGCCACCACCACCACCATGCAGTTCTGCTCCCAGTACCTTGCTACATGCCTGAGCATTCTGACCTCCGGTAGTTCAAGGTGACGAAGGACTAAATAAGTGTGGACACTTGAGAATGGTGGGTGCTCAAATTCACCAAACGGACATGTACATCGCGGCCTGGAGAGTACAGTGGCCGGATAAGATTAGAGAACCCCTCTTGCAATTACAGCTGGAGGTCTAACAGTAGAGTTTTGATGGCTGTCTCTCAGTCAAGTTCTGCAGTTCACTCCGGTTCTCTTAGCAGCTCGCTGTCCTTAGCTAGCTTCGGATTTGTAGGCAAGGGTGTCAGACAATTATATAGCATCCCACTCAGGACACTTTCTTCTTCTTGGCTGCGAATCGTGGAATATTAAGGAAGTGGTACATTTACTTGCTGCAGATTAGTGGTGTGGACAATATCTTCACTAGTTTGATTTGAATATAAGAAGTATTAGTGTAGCACAACTTTAACTACAGTGATTACAGATTTTATTTTGATGTATGTTAAAAGAGACTATCAATGCTTGTATTTTTCACATACCGAACTCCTGCTAACAGATATTTCATCTACATTATTGATGACCCAGAGTAGGTTTTGTTTTATTTATTCACGGGATGCAGTCTTTGCTGGCAAGGCCAGTTTTCTGTTGCCCATCCCCTACTATCTTTGAGAAGGTGGTGAGAAACTGCAGCCTGTATGACTTATGGACTGTCACAGTGTGATTAAGTAGGGAGTTTGACTCAGTGACAATGAAGGAACGGCAAAATATTTCCAAGTCAAGACAGTTTATGGCTTGGAGGGGAGCTTGCAGGGGATAGTGTTTCTGTCCACTTGCTGCCCTTGTTCTTCTAGGTGGTAGAAGTCATGGGTTAGGAAGGTGCTGTCAAATGAAGCTTGGTGCACAGTTGCAGTGCATTTTGTCGATGGTACTCACCACAGCCATTGTGCACCATTGGTGGAGGGACTGAATGCTTAAGTTGGTGAATGGGATGTCAATAAAGCAAACTTTTTTCTTGAATGGTGTTGAGCTTCTTGGGCATTATTGGAGCTGCACTCAATCAGGCAAGTGGAGAGTTTTCCATCACACTCCTGACTTGTCCCTTGCACTGTGAACTATTCCCCACAGAATGTCCAGTCTCTGGCTTGTAGCCAGAGTATTTATGTGGCAGGTGCAATTAAATTACTGGTCAGTAGTGACCCCCCTGGATGATGATGATGGGAAATTTAGCAATGGTAATGCCATTAAACTTCAAGGGGAGGTGGTTAGCTTCTTTCTTGCTGGGGATAGTCATAGTCTGGCACTTAGGAATCCAGAAATATTCACACCACATATCAGCCCAAGACTGAATGTTGTCCAAGTCTTGTTGCATGCAGGCACAGACTGCTTCAGTAATGGTGGAGTTGCAAATGGAACTGTGCAATCGTTAATGAATATCCCTGGCTGTGACCTGATGATGAGAGAAAGTCATTGATGAAGCAGTTGAAGGTGGTTGTGTCCAGGTTACTGCCCTGAGGAACTCCTGCGGTGATATCCTGGAGCTGGGATGATTGGCTCCAACAATCATTGTCATCCACCTTTGTGCTAGATATGATTCCAGTCAGTGGAGAGCTGTGCCCCAGTTCCCGTTGATTTCAATTTCACTGGATCTCCTTGATGCCAGACTCAATCAGATGCTGTTTAATGTCAAGGGAAGTGACTCTCACCTCACCTTGAATTCAGCTCCTTGGTCCATGTTGAGTCCAAGGCTGCAATGAGTTCTGATGCTGAGTGGTCCTGTTAGATCCCAAACTGAGCATCAGTGGGGTTATTGGTGAGTGAATGTCAATTGATAGCATTAATAACATCACATTCCATCAGTTTGCTGATGATTGAGAATGGATTGGTGGGCAGTGATTGGTTGGATTGAATGAGTCTGTCTTTTGTGGACAGAGCTATCCTTTATTATGAGAGGAGTTGAAAGTAAAAGTAAGGATGTGATGCTTCAGTTATACAGGGCATTGGTGAGACTGCAGTTTGAATACTGTGTGTATTTTTGGTCTCCTTATTTAAGGAAGGATGTAAATGCATTGGAAGTAATTCAGAGGAGGTTTACTAGATTGATATCTGGAATGGCCGGTTGTCTTATGGGGAAAGGTAGGATGGACTTGGCTTGTTTCCACTGGAGTTTAGAAGAGTGAGGGTTTATTTGATTGAAGTATACAAGATCCTGAACAGCCTTGACAAGGTACATGTGGAAAGGATGTTTACTCTTGTGGGTGAGTCCAGAACTAGGGATCACCTTTTTAGTACAGAGATGAGGAGAATTTTTCTCTCTGTGGGTTGTGTGACTTTGGAATTCTCTGCCTCAAAAGGTGGTGGAGGTGGGGCCACTGAATATTTTTAAGGCAGAGGTAGATAGATTCTTGTTAGACAAGGGACTCAAAGGTAATTGGGGTTAGATGGGAATGTGGAATTCAAAACACAAGATGATCAGCCATGATCTTATTGAATGGCAGAGCAGGCTCAAGGGGCCAAATGGTCTACTCCTGTTCCCATTTCTTATGACATATCCAGGTAATTCTCCATGTTGTCGTGTTGATGCCAATGTGGTAGCTGTACTGGAATAATTTGGTTAGAAGTCTGGATAGTTCAGGAGCACAAGTCTGGAATGCTGTTGAAGTCCATAGCATTTGCCATCTCCAGTGGGCTCAGCTCTTGATATCTCATGGGGTGAATTAAATTCCATTGGAGTCATACCTAGCACAAAGGGAAATGGTTGTGATTGTTAGAGGTCAGTCATCTTTGCTCCAGGACATCTCTGCAGGAGTTCCTTAGGGTAGGGTCCCTGGCCCAACCATCTTCAGCTGCTTCATCAATGACCTTCCTTCCATCACAAGGTCAGAAGTGGGGATGTTCGCTGATGATTGCACAATGTTCAGCACCATTCATGATTCCTCAGATACTGAAGCAGTCCATGTCTGAATGCAACAAGACCTGGACAATATCCAGGCTTGGGCTGACAAGGGGCAAGTAACATTTGCATCACACATGTCAGGCAATGACCATCTCCAACAAGAGAGAATCCAACCATCACCCCTTGATGTTCAATGGCATTACCATCACTGAATCCCCCACTATCAACATCCTGGGGGTTACCATTGACCAGAAACTGAACTGGAGTAGCCATATAAATACTATGGCTACAAGAGAAGGTCAGGAGCTAGGAATCCTGTGGTGAGTAACTCACCTCCTGACTTCCCAAAGTCTGCCCACCATCTACAAGGCACAAGTCAGGAGTGTGGTGGAATACTCTCCACTTGCCTGGATGAGTGCAGCTCCCTCTAACACTCAAAAAGCTTGACACCATCCAGAACAAAGCAGCCCAACTGATTAGCACCTCATCCACAAGCATTCACTCCCTCCACCACCGACACACACAGGCAGCCGTGTGTATCATCTCCAAGATGCACTACAGGAATTCACCAAGGCATCTTCCAAACCCACGACCCTACCATTTAGAAGGACAAGGGGAGCAGATAGATAGGAATACCACCACCTGGTAGTTCCCCTCCAAGTTACTCACCATCCTGACTTGGAAATATATCACCGTTCCTTCACTGTCACTGTGTTAAAATCCTGGAACTCCCTCCCTAACAGCACTGTGGGTGTACCTACACCACATGGACTGCAGCAGTTCAAGAAGGCAGTTCATCACCGCTTTCTCAAGGGCAACTAGGGATGGGCAATAAATGCTGGCCCAGCCAGTGACGCCCACATCCCATGAATGAATAATTTTTAAAAATTGCCTGAAGACTGAGGGGAACTTAAAAGGAGGGTGAAAATGATGTTCATTCAACATCGTCCGATCGCAGATACTAACTTCTAGGATTACTCTGTTGAATAAACTTACACCCATCATCATTGACTTTCTTTTCACTTATGGGATATGGGCATCACTGGCAAGGTGAGCTTTCACTGCCCATCCCTACTTGCCCTTAAGGAGATTGTGGTGAGGCACACCAGCAATTTTTGAGCTGCTGCAGTCTGTTAGGTGTAGATAGATCCCCAGTCCTTCAGGGAGTGTTCCAGAATCTTGACCCATCTTGCAACAAGTTTCATGTCAGGAGGCACTGATAATTTTTTCTAGATATCTATACATGGTGGTGAATTGCAGCTGATTAAACAAATAGGCCAAGATAAAACCATATAGTCATATATTTTACAGGTCCGCGCATGCACTGCCTTGTTTCCATTAACCGTATGCCTTTAACAGTCTGCAGTCTTGCCTCTCTACGCACAGATGGGCTTGCTCCATGTCTGTATAAACTGCCTGACCACACGCTGAGCACATCTTCGTGTACCCTGGGACATGGATTTGCCCCGATTCATCAGTCAGTGCTAAGCGAAGAATCCATTGTCATCGACTTCAAACAGGAGTTCCGAAAAAAGAATAAAACCATTGAGGAGCCAATTGGTATGGATTCTCCAGAAATCAAAGAGTTGGAAATGTTCGCAAATCAATTTAAAATAAGAAGAATAAAGTTAGGTAAATGATGAACCTATTTTCTTAATTCTGTGACACATTAGTTTGCTAAACATCTGTGACATACTTAATAACAATGGGAACATGAAAGATTAGAAATACATTCCAGAAAGTATCAAAAAAATGTTAGATATAATTCTGGGTTAGATATGGATTCAGATGATATCAAATACTCTGTTCAAAATGGTGTTTAAGATGTTTTGTGGGATTACTAGAGGGAGAAAAATATTGGGAGTATATGGAGATTCAGCTTGAATACCTGTTGGTAACAAACATAAATTGTAAAACAAGTAGGATCCACAATAATTTAATAGATCCTTATATTTGTACTGGTATAGCCCACAGTTTAAAGCAACATAGAACTAAGCACCTCAAGAATAAGGAAAGCTTTGGGGGAAAATGATATTAAGACCATTGGGAAAATTGTGAACAGTGTAATTCTAACAGTAATGAATGCAGCAAAGAATCTATCATGTAGATATGTCCAAAGAGAATTGTTGGTTATGAAGTAAGTCATAACAGCATTTTCTTTTTGTTGCTAACTTTTTTTTATGCAGTCTACCATGCCACCCTCAGAGCAAGCTGCAAATGGAACATGTCCAATATAGATAGGGGAGGACTTAATCCTTATGGGACGAGAGTGTTAATCTCTTTAACAAGTTCAAATTTTCTTTTGGAGATTATAGTTTATATTTCTAATTAATAGTGTCATTTAATTCAGAGGATAGATTTACAATGGATCAATAATATAAATTAGAAATGTGCAATGAAGATGATTTAGAGAAAACAGAAAGTTGGATTTTACAGAGAAGTACCAAAAGTTATTTCCTGATATAAGTAATTGCAGGTTGAGCTCAGCTTTTTATTTGTAAAAGTGTGAATATTTTATACTGACAAGTCATTAGAAAAGTTAAATGTATAATTGACTAAAATTAGTGCCTTATCCCTGAAACTAAGGAAATATTAATATTAAAAAATTCTTACTTTTACTATGTTGAGTTCTAGCGTAGAATAGGGAAGTGAATGTGGAACAATAATGATGAAGCAAGGGCTTACAGCTCAAATCCAGTAGGATAATCATACTTCTGTCATCATTGGTAAAAAATTTTGGCGTGGATTTTTACTGGCACTACTTGTCGGAAAGAAGGTAATAGTGTCCCTAAAATGGTGGGGGAAAAGCTTACTGCCCCATGCCCAATCTGTCCAACCACCATGTGAATGCTATGGCTTCTTCATGCGTCAAACGCTCTATGGAACCAGAATTGTTATTCTAGGCTGGTAGTAGTACAGCTTTTAGTTCAGTGGAAGAAGAGCCCCATAGATAAGTTATGCATTTTTCCACTAACTCCACTAAAACAACCTGGACCACTGCTACAGTGGGTTCCCCATTCCACCTCCCTCACCCCACCTCCCTCACCCCCATCCCTGTGAACGGGCCTCTGTCACTAATAGTTCTTTTTCAGAGTTATCATTGATAATGAGGATGTTGCAGGAAGTGTTTCCAGAGAGATGTGGCTGATCACACAATGTTGTGGCATATGGAATCTCAGGTACGTAGACAAAAGACATTCATAGCCAGAACAAAGGAAGAGCTAGAGACTATGGCAGGCCCAGTGGAAAGACACAGTGGGCAGAATCGTCCGGTCCCATAGGTGGCGGGCGCTATGTCGGGTGGGGGAGGGGATTCAGCATGAGGGGCAGAAATCAGGCTCACACTGGCGTGAAATCACAGTGGGATCATCCGATAGTGTCTGCCATGGTGGAATGCGAATTCCTCTGGAGACCAGTAGGGACATGATTTGGGATGCAAAGTAAGGCCCCACTGGAATCGTCCCCTCATGTCTGATTTACCGTTACGCTGGTGGGAAAACACGCCAGACCCCCCCTCCAGAACACATCAGGACAAGTGTAATGTGCAGAAGTTGGGACGAACCATTAAGGCTTTGCTCAGATTGAGGACCTCCATGGAGAAGATGATGCTGGAGCCCAACATCTACTGGACCCTGGAGGAACATGTACATCACATGCTGAGTGGATTGTCATTGACATTGCTCCACCACAAAGCAGCTCTCAGAAGCTGGAAGGTTGCCATTGATGCTTCAGGCTTGCTATAGATGATCGGCGAAGGAGAGGGGGAGCAAGGTGAGTGGGAGAGGAAGGGTACCAGGGAAGTGGGAGAAGAAGGTCTAGATGTGCATGGGAGAGGAAGTGTGGGGGGGGTGGGGTTGAAGTTGTCGGGGGGGAAGGTGTCGGAGGAGGAATGAGGCTGAGGGTGGCAAGGAAGGTGTCTTGGGGGAGCAGGGAGTATAGGGGAGGAGGGTGTAACAGGGGGAATGCTGCAAGTGGAGAGATGATGCAAGTGGAGAGTTAGGTGTAAGGGGGAGGAAGGTGTAAGGAAGGGAGTTTGGAAGGGGGAAAGTATCTGGGAGGAGGAGGGAGTTTGGAGAGGGGAAGGTGTCTGCTGGGAGGAGGGAGTAAGTGTGGAATGGGGAGTAAGGGGTTGATGGTCAGGTGAACATGCAAGGGAGGAATCTATGGAGTCAATGACTGCCTCCAGGGGAGCAAACTGAGGGTGGGCATGGTAAGAGGGAATGGTGAATGTGAGAGGGGGCAGAGGAAGTTCATAGGTTGAGAAGGGTGAGGGTGTGTTTGTAACATTAGTAGGGATGGTGAGGGTGATTGGTGGGGGCTTGGAGGCAGGCATGGACCCTGGGGTTTCGAAGGAGGAGGTCAGGGAGGTCAATGTGGATGGGGGTGGAATTTTCAGGAAGGTAGGGAATGCGCACATTCACCTGGACATCCTGGAATGATAAGGGCTCAGGTTGGTAGATGGTGATGGGGAGGTGGAAGCTGAGGCCAAGGGCATCCCCAGTGATGGGACGAAGGACATGGATGACTGAGGGAGGGGAAAGGATGGGGGAGCTGATCAAAAATTTGACCAGATTATGTTTGTCAAGTCGGAAGTGAGCGGAGCTTCATGTTGGACAGGCACAGGTACTGCATGGGCGTGTGATCAGTGGGTGGGCAGAGATGCGGATCAGCTCAGATGGAAAACTGAAAGAGAAGCCCAGCAGGCAGCATTAAAAATGCTCGTGATGGTGAGATGAGTGTGAGGGATGAAAACTTCACGTGCATGGGAGTGTGCTTGCACAAGGCTCTGAAAGGCCCTGCCACACACATGTTTCTCCCTCCTGAATCATTCATGGTCCAGCCGCATGCAGTTGAACTGCTGTTGGGGGATGGGTGCAGTGGGAGGACTGGTGAAGCCTGTAAATGAAGCTCAAAGACAATATTACACAATATTCAGTGAAAGTGAATATATTTTCAGATTATAAACCATACATGTTTACCCGTGAAACCACTTGTGATCAGAATACCTTAACGTTTTTTGACCTACCGCTGCTTCCAGGTGCTGCCCTGACATCTGCAGGATGGGTGGAGACAGCCTGTGCAATGGTTGGCCCTGATGCCCCTGATAGCTTTGATGTGCGTCCTCTGGAGAGCCGAGGCCTTGAGGGCCCCAGCTTGCTTTGGCTGTCCTCCTGTGGGCCAGCTTCCCCCTCTGTGGTGACAGAAGATGAGATTGAGGGTGTCACAGGCAAAAAGGACTTGAAGGGAGAGGACAGCCCCTGAGATTCCTGAATGGGTGACCAATAAATTTGGGGGTTGCCTGTCACCTTTGCTCTCAGGGCCATCTGTCACCTGGAGCAGTCCTGGTTTGTAGACGTGAAGTAACCTGTGCTCTGGTGCACTTTAAATATGATGCCTGGAGCAAGAAAGCACTGAGATCACTGCATGGCAGGCAAATCAGAGCCTGCCCACCACTGATTCGGAGTGTTTCCCGTGAATGCATTATTAATGAGGCTGAATGTGCCGGGAAGAGGACGATACAGTGCAAAAACCCGCCATTGCAGCCAGCAGGTAAAACATCATTTTTCACATCCGCTACCGCACTTAGTGCAAACCTGGGACGATTCCACCCAGTGATTCTTGTGGACCGAACATAAATGAGGCAAAGACCAATGTTATGGCTCTAAATGGCAATGGAAAAGTCAAGTTTGGAAGCACCAAGATACAGGCAGTGGACAAATTTGAGTACCTTGGCTCAATGATAAACATCAGAGTTACATCCAAGAATAAAATCCACATTAGGCAAGCTACAGTAATGGGCATGACAGTGACTTAAGTAGCATCTGGAAGTCCAAAAGCATCAGCATGAAGCTGAAAAACGTCTATTACAGTCACTAATGTGGAGTGTTGTACTCTATGGATACAAGAATTGGACTCTGAAGAAAGAGGATGTGAGGAGGATAACAGCTTTTGAAATGTGGGTATGGGGGAGGATGCTTAGAATCAGCTGGATGGATAGAAAGATAAATGAGTGGGTTAGATCAAGGGTAGAAGTTCAGGGATCAAAAGGATTGCTAAATACAGTTAGTGAGAGAAAGATATCCAAATGCGGACATTGGAAACAAAAATCCAACAGCCTCGTCCTGTCAACAGCAGAAGGAGAAATTAAAGGTAAAAACAGAAGATGAAGAAGAAAAATTGGACTGGTGAATACCATTGAGATGTGGACTGAGGAACGCCTGAAGAAAGCCAGAGAAGAAGCAAGACAAGCCAATGGCCCCATTAATGTAATGGTGACAATGAACAAACATAAACAATAATCTGCTCCTTTTTCTATTGTCTTAGAATTTACACCTGATCTGCTATTGTCCGTCTTATGAAAATTGCAGCCAATACTTCAAATGTAAAGTGTAGAGGGAGCAAAAAAACCTGCTAATTGCAAGTTCTTCAGCAATAATACTGATCTTCTATCAGACAATCGCAAAGGTGCAAAGGATCCACAGTTTGTACTACAGCACAATCCTCACAATGTGTATGTGACAAGCCAGCTATCCAGTAAGAAATTATAAAAAGATTAGCAAAAAGATATCCCCATAAAGTGAAACTGGTCATTGGACAAAAAACCGAAAAAAAATTTTTGTTCACTGCATAGTTAAGGGATAAAAATGTGCACTTCAGTCTTTTTAGTAATTTCAGTTCATTTAATATCAGAACACAAAATGAAACAAATGCAGCAAAGCAAAATGGAATAATCAAGTTCCCCAGTTTACAACTGGGTGACACATTATCCCTGGATTTGAATCCAGTCCAAATGGATAGGAAAGAGGACTCCTCATGCTGTAGGTTATAAACATCCTAAATTAAATTAGATTAGTTTAGAAATCCTTTCCTGATCACTTAATTTTCAGGAAGGAACAGAATGTACAAACCTAAGGCCAGAATTTTCCAGCCCTTCACGCCAGGGTCTTCCAATCCCACCAATGTGAATGGAGATTTCAATGGCTCACTGGCCCCACCGCAGAGGAACCCGCCATGGGGGTGGGGGGCTGGAAAATCCTGGTCTAAGAGTTCGCCAGCAGATAAAGGCTAGAGGTTACAAAAATAGTAAAAAGACAGAATGCATGTAGCATTCATAACAAAACAGATGAATTAACAGTACAAAGAGAAATAAATATGTTGGATCTGATAGACATTCCAAAGACATGGCTGCAGGATGACAAAGACTGGGACCTGAATATTTAAGGGTTCATGACCTTTCAGAAGGACAGGAAGTTTGGAAAATGTGGAGGGGTAGCTTTATTAATTAAGGATGACATTGGTACAATAGAGCGAGATGATCCTTGTTCTGGAGATCAAGATAGAGATGAGAAATAGTAAAGGTAAGAAGTCACTTGTGGGAGTGGTTTATAGGCCTCCTAGCAGTAACCACACTGTAGAATGGCGTATACAGGACAAAATAATGGGGGGATTTCAGAAAAGTACGGTGATAATTGTGGGTGATTTTAATTTTCTAATTTTTATAGCTTGGCTGAATCAGATTGGCAAAGGTAGCCTGGATGAGGAGTTAATTGAGTGTTTTGAGGGCAGTTTCTTAGAGCAGTGTTAGAGACAACCAGAGAGCAGGCCATTCTGTACCTGGTAATGTGCAGTGAGACAGGAATAATTAACAACTTCATGATGAAAGTGCCCCTAGGTAGCAGTGATCATAATATGATTGAATTTCACATTCAGTTTGAGGGAGAGAGGAGTGGATCTAAGACTAGTGTTTTAAATTTAAATCAAGGCAATTATGATGGCACGAAGACAGAGCTGGCTAAAGTGAATTGGGAAATTAGTTTAAGGGATGGGTCAGTAGAGATGCAGTGGCAAACCTTTAAGGTGATATTTCAGAATATTCAGTAAGGATACATTCCAGTGAGAAAGAAAGTCTCTAAGGGAAGGATTTACCATCTCTGGCTAACTATGGAAGTTAAAGATGGTATAAAATAGAAAGACAAAGCATTTAATTCTGCAAAGATGAATGCCAGGTTAGAAGTTTGGCCAGAATATAAAGAACAGCAAAGAATTACTAAAAGATTAATAAGTAGGTAAAAATTATAGTACGAGAGAAAGTTAGCTAGAAATTTGAAAACAGATAGTAAAAGGGTGGTTGAGTCAGAAACTCTTGTAACCTTTAAGAAGTATTTAGATATTCACTTGCGTTGCCATAGCCTCCAGGGCTACAGGCCAAGCGCTGGAAAATGGGATTAGTGTAGTCAGATCTTTGTTGACCGGTGGGAACACGATGGGCCGAATGGCCTCCTTCTGTGCTGTAGACATCTATGAGTTTCTACAGGTGTTTGAAAAGAAAAAGAGTAAGTAAAGTGAGTGTTGGTCCTCTAGAGAGTGAAAATTGGGAATTAATAATAGAAATAAGGAAATAGCAGCTAAGCAGATATTTGGCATCTGTATTCATTGCAGAGAATACAAATAACATTCCAGAAATAATTGTGAATCAGGAGGTGAAAGGGAGAGAGGAACCTAACACAGTAACAATCACCAGGGAAATGGTACTGAGAAAATTATTAGAGCTAAAAGCTGATGAGTCCTCAGGTCCTCTTGGACTTCATCTTAGAGTCCTAAAAGAATTGACTGCTGAGATAGTGGATGCATTGGTTGTAATTTTCCAAAACTCCCTAGATTCTAGAAAGGTCCATCAGATTGGAAAATAGCAAATGTGACTCCTCTATTCAAGAAAGGAGGGAGACAGAAAGCAGGAAACTATAGGCCAGTTAGCTTAACATCTGGCATAGGAAAATTGCTGAAATCTATTATCAAGGGGGTTATAGCAGTGCACTTAGAAAATCCCAATACAATCAGGCAGAGTCAATATGGTTTTTTGAAAGGGAACTCTTGTTTTAGTAATATATTGGAGTTCTTTAAGGAAGTAACAAGCAATGTTTATTGCAAGGGGAATGGAAAATATTTTTTTTCTCTCAGAGGGACTTAAGTCTTTGGAACTCTTCCCCAGAAACCGAAGGAGGCAGGGTCATTGAATGTTTTTAAGGCAGAGGTAGATAGACTCTTGACTAACAAGGGAGTCAAAGGTTATCGGGGGTAGGTGGAATATGGAGTTGAGGCCACAACCAGATCAGCCATGACCTTATTGAATGGCGGAACAGGCTTGAGGGGCCAAATGGCCTACTCCTGCCCCTAATTTGTATATTCGTATGTAAGGTCACACAATGCAATATGGTCCACAAATTGGTATCAACTGGCATAGAGGACGAGAGATGGAGGGGTGAATTTTATGCCTACTCCACTGCTGGTGTAAATGAAGGTGGGGTGGGGTGGGGGTGGGGGGGAAGGTAAAATAACATTGATGGTCAGCTCACCACCTTCCCATCCACCCCCAGTCTGTCCCCCATATTATGGGGGGCAAGAAAAGCATCAGGCAGCTCACCTTTGGGCCTATTGAGGTTCTTAAGTGGCCAATTAATAGCCACATAAGGGCCTCAATCTGCTTTGGCGGCCAAGGCTGATACAACCACTAGGTAAGCTGAGCTGTCGCCTAGAGTGAGAAAATTTGGGGGAAGGTGCAGCAAAAATAACAAATGCTCTATTTATGAAACTACATGTAAACAAACAGACTTCAGCAGTGGGATTGAAAGGTCTAGATCTACTGATATACATCCACATTTCATTACATACTTATAGATTTCTATGTCTTTATGTTGCAGTCTTTCCCAACATTTCATATTACATTACTCATTCTGTTTGTGAAACAGTTTTACAAATTGTACATCTACACAAATATCCCAAAACTGCACACCAGTGAATAATATCAAAGAATGTAATTTAATTTAGTCCACTCTATTGTAATGGTTATCGATTATGTAAATTTTGCATAAAAACACCTAGCAACTGTTGCAGGAACACATAGTATTACATCATGTGAGCCATATTGCACATTATGATGCACATTTCTTCTCGTAAGAATCCTATGGAAAGTGTACAACAAGGAGAATTTACAATCATTATACTATTCTTTTTCATGTGAAATAAATCTGTAATTATAAAAATGCAGAATCTTTATTCATACTAATGCACAATATTCATTTTCAGAAGTTAATTATGGGGTGGGATGGGGGATGTAATGTTCACCTAGGATACCTAATACTCCTGCACCGCCATGTTACATTGGGCTGGCGGGGCTGAAAGGAAGGTGGTCAGCTTGGCTGCTTTGAAAGCTCAGGTTAAAGGTGGGGAGGAGAGGGGGGTCCTCCTTTAAGGGGGGGGCCCTGTGCCCATCGTGGGCACCCAACCTCCTTCCCCCCCACCACCACAACCCCCCAACAAGATAGAAACCCCTGGGCCTCTATAACATGACCTCTCCACCCCCATCACTGTGGTCATGAAAATCTGCCCGCCCAAAATCCCTGGACTTATCTTAAGTCTGGGAGACATCTTCAGTTCACCTCTGGAGTGCTTGTAATCCCAGCAGAGGCCAATCAGATTGGCTGACAGCTCTGTAGGGCAGAACTTACTATTCTTGGGGGTGGAAGTCCCACTATCAAGTAAGTTAGGCCACATCCAGCATATTATCACTGCACGGCAGCCAGCTTTCTGGTTGGCATGATGCCAATAGAATTTTCAGCCTGGGGGGTCAGGTAATCTGCACCACACACCACTCCCCCACCCCAGCAAAATTCACCCTGGAAAGTGGAATACAAAGTATAACTTTTCTGTGGGGCACTCTTGAGTTTGGAATGGCATAGTGATGAACGTGCATTGGCCTGAATAAAGAGAGGTTGACACAAGCATTGGATACCAAAAGTAGGAAACTGCTCTATTCATCAGCAGTAGTATCTCATCTCAATGTAGTTAAAATTCATTCAATATTAGATATTTAAAAGCATCCCAGTTACATGATTGGATAGCCTCTTGACTTATTATAGTTAGTCAATGATATAACCAACAAAAAGGCACTAGTCACTCACAGGTAAGAATTTGAATAGTACATACCAGCCTTTGCTATCTTGTCTGGATTATAATAAGTAATACATGAGACTCATTTTCCTGTGTGATTTACAGTATATTTATTACTGTCATTCAGCTGAAGCTCAACAATTTAAATGTGAAATACACTTATTTTTCTCTGATTGTTATATTTGTATGTCCTTTTATAAATGATGAGGTGACAGTGTATACAAAACCAATAATATCCTTACCTATGTAATAAGTCAACAATGTCATTGATATCTTCTGAATTAATTAGAAATTAACCATTTACTGCTGTTTGCAACATTAACTGGATTCAAGCACAATTTAACAAACTTCATGGTTGCAAAAGAAAAAACCCTTTAGAACACTTAATCTTTTCTCTTGCGTTCTCTCTCATTACAGGTTATACCCAAACAAATGTTGGAGAGGCTCTTGCTGCTGTACATGGCTCAGAATTTAGTCAAACAACTATCTGTCGCTTTGAAAATTTACAGCTCAGTTTTAAAAATGCTTGCAAGCTTAAATCAATTCTTTCCAAATGGTTAGATGAAGCAGAGCAAGCAGGAGGTATGTATTTGTCAATCCTTACCATCATTTATGTTCCATCCAACATTGACAAACGGGAAAACTCATAACATAGGTATTAGAAATATAAATCTTCCATGAAACCTACTAAAAGTTTCCACAAACAGATTTCAGAAAATCTTTTCACTTTAAAACAGTTATGGATGTTGACATTTTCTTGGGCCTGTGGTATTTCTAATGTGAAAATCATTTAATAACCTCTGTTCTTAGTTTCAAATTTGTTTTCACTTACACTGTAGAATTTACAGCACATAAGTAGAAATTTTGGCCCAGCTCATTTGTGCATGTGTTTATGTTCCTCAGGAATCTCATTCTACCCTACTTCATCTAAAACTATCAACATGTCCTCTATTCCTTTCTCCCTAATGTACTTATCCAGCTTCCTTTAAATACACCTATGCTATTCGCCAGTCTTATGCTCCCACCAAAGTTTAAGATTGCAGCCAATACTTCAAATGTAAAATGGAGAGATAGCAACATTTTCACCCAGATCAACATCACCCAGATTGTCTGCGTTAAGATTCTTTTTCCCTGCTGCCTTTATCTCATCCTTTATGATTAGAGCTACCCCGCTCCTTTTCCATTTTGCTTAGTTTTCCTAAAGGCCAATTAACTGGAATATTTAGTTCCCAACATGTCACCCTGCAACTACATCTCAGTAATGGCTATTAGGTTAAACCCATTTGTGCCATTAATTCATTTTGCCATAGAATCTAAATTTGCAAAGATGGTTGTTGAGACCACACTGATAACTAGTGTGGAAGAGTTAGGAAAAATATATATAAAATGGTGCATTTATTGTTTTTTACTGGGGAGAAAAAGATAATAATTTATGCACATTTTTTATCCAGGGTGAAATATTTAGCATTTAGCCTATGTTGAAGCTGCAACATGCTGTTGAAGCTTTTCATCTTGCATTCATCAGGACAGACACCAAATTTGCCAAATTTCTAAGAGAGTGCAGTTTATATATACATGAGAACAGGGTGCTGATTGGTTGGCAAGTCAATTCTGATTGATCAAGCTTTGTCATGGAGAATGCGCAAATGGATCAAATCGAAAAATGAAAGAAAATTGTGCACGGCAGATAAAGCACAGTGTAGATCATGGTGTGGATTAGTAATCCTACAACCAATCTGTTCAATCTCATCCTGTATGAATGAACATTCCATCGTGAGATTCTGTCTCACTGTAGCATTAGCAAGATGCTTGGAAATGAACACACTGGCACAGCCTTGGGTCCAATACACGCTGAGAAATTCAAAAGATAACTTACCTGTGAGTCAAACTATATTGTTGATGTCCACGATTGAACTAGCATTCATACAGGATGAGATTGAACAGTTTGGTTGTAGGATTACTAATGTACACTGGGCCCTACGCTGTGCTTGGTCTGAGGTGCACAGGTTTCTTTATTTTTCGATTTGATCCATTTCTTCATTCACCATGGCAACACCTCAACCAGAGTCAATTTTCCAACCAATCAGCACCCTTTACTCATACAGTATAAATTGTTGTTCCCTTTGAAATTTGGCATTCTTACGTCTGATGAATGCAAGGCAAAAAAGCTTTGACAACATATATCTCTTTTTTTTCAGCAATACCCAACTTCTGAACTACCAGCAGCTGTTTATATTAACATCCCTCCTGACACAAAAATTCTCCCTTCTTATGCCCCAAAAATCTTGAAGAAAATCTTTGTAATAACTGGTAGCACATTATGATTAACTAAGTCCATAGTGCTCTAGTCAGAAGATTAACATAGGAGCAGAAGTAGGTCATTCATCCCCTATAGCCTGTTCCACCATTCAGTTAGATCATGGCCAATTTGAATCTTCCTCCTCAACCCTCAATATCATGCCTAACGATTATCCATTAATCTCAGTTTTGAAATTTTCAATTGACTTAGGTTCAACAGTTTTTTGTAGAAGTGCTTTGTAACATTGCACCCTGAATGTCCCAGCTCTAAATTTAAGGTCATGCCTCCATGTTCCAGACTTCCCCACCAGAGTAAATAGTTTCTATCTACCCTTTCAAGTCCTTTAATCATCTTAAACATGTCAACCTTAATCTTCTATACTCAGGGGAATACAAACCTAGTCTCTGCCCAGTACAGTTCTGCTGAATTTGTGCTGCAGCCCTCCAATGGCAAAATATCCTTCTTCGTACAGTGCCCAAACTGACCACAGTTGTTTAAATGGGGCCTCACCAGAGATTTATCCAGCTTTGAAAATATTCATGGTAATTCAAAAGAAAACCAAATGTGCACTGAAAAGGATTGGCTACTGCGTCCTTGAAATTTAGCTTCCTTATAGCAAAAGAGATCACTAACTCAGGAAAATTATTAATAGAAACAGAAAGTGCTGGAAAGTTTCAGCAGGACTGGAAGCACCTTAACTTTTCTGAAATAGTGTTAACATTTTGAGTCCAGTATGACTCTCCTTCAGAAGATGCGTCATATTGGATTCAAAATGTTAACTCTATTTCTCCCTCCACAGGTGCTGCTGCTGAGTTTTTCCAACACTTTCTGTTTTTATTTCAGATCTCCAGCTTCTGCAATATTTTGCTTTTATATCAGTTGAATTATTATTCAATTAGATATTTTTCAAAGCGAAAACTAACTGAACTAGAAGCAAATTCACCAGTTCATACGTATGCACATGAATTGTATTTAGCAATGCACATTTCCTTGCAGCTTTAAATAATGAAAGAGCTGGAACAAACGATAGAAAAAGAAAGCGAAGAACTACAATCAGGTGAGTATGACAACAATAGCTAAGCATGCACATGGAAGGGAAGTGCATGTGTTCCATGTAGTGAGAATAGATCAGTCTCAGGACACAATATTAGGATCATCAGCCTCTTGGTACTACTTGGAACTCTTGCTGTGACAAGTCAACAACAGCAATATTTTAGACTTTACATGTGGAACAAGCAGATAAATACATGCAAAAAGAAAGAAATCTATTTTGCTACCTGTGAGATCATGACAGAAAACATGCAAGTTTCCTCTAGAGTCTGACATCTGGCAAAAAACTAAACAATACTGTGGAAAATGGGTACAGTATTGCGTAGAAGTAAATAGAAGTTGACCATTTGACATTACTTTTCCATGCAATTCTAAAATTGACAAAAATTGAAACACCAAATGTCCACAATAGATTGATTAAGGAAACTACTGCCAACTTCATTGTTTCATAGTTTGCCATTGTGAGATTTGAACTCTTGATTTTGGAGTTACAAGCCCAGTACCATAACCACTTGGCTATTTAGGCCAAGCTACTGCCAACTTCATGCTGCCTGCTGATTAACATGATTGTGATGTGCAATCAAGTGCTAAGTTCATTGTTGAGTGGTTGCATGCCTCAGCAGGAGGCCCAAAATTGCAAGACTCTAGCACCAGTTATAGCTAGCCTGCTCCTTTTGAAGGAGAAGTTTATTATGGCTAGAGCAGGTGCAGGAAGTTATTGTACAACTGACTCTGACCTGGGAAAGAATGAAGAATGACAGAACACAGAAAAGAGTGGGCTCCAGATGCTTTTGGACACTGCACTGGAGGTCTTGGTGAAGGAGATGCAAAGGAGGAGAGGTGTCTTGAATATGCAAGGAGGCCTTGCCAACACATGCTCAGAAGGCTGTGGGAGTAGATAGCTGAGGAGTTCAGTGCCAGGAGTCAAGCCCCAAGGACCTGCATGCGGTTCAGTATAGTGCCATAAGAAGTTCAATGACATCAAATGAGTTATAAAGGTCAGTGAATCCATCTTCAAATGCTATATCCTACAACTGCACCACCATCCTCAAACACTATCGATTCATCACAGTCCCATCAATCAGCTACCAATACTCTCACTTAATCAGGTCTCATATGTGAGATTTATATTCTGCAGCACACCACACACTTCACTGTTACAAGCCTCACACCCACATCTCACAGCTTGCACAAACTGCCAGTTATCCAACCAATGCAGCCAGATCTGCAAACAGATTGCATGACATTCACTGATACACTTCCCTGTCTCTTGCAGGACAAGGTGGCACAAAAACCAAGCCAGCAGGAGCTAATCAGAGGGGGACAGGCTCCATTATTCAGATGTTTATTGCTGAAGCTGTGGTCAGAAAAGGCACTGAAATCATCAAAAATGGTGCCCTCATACCTGATCCTTTTTCTCATATCTCACCTCATCATACAGTCCTTTCTGATTTGAAAACTGCAGATGGTGTAAGCATGCACCTCTTAATTTCCACCTGCTCCCCTCCCCTCACACCAACCATACGCTCGCACTTTCCTCCTTTCAGATACCCAAGAAGTGCAACCTGACCTGAAAGTGCAAGACCAGCAACAAGTTAGTGATAATCAAGACACAGCAACCTCACTTGACTTCACACTTCCAGCCAGCAGCTCAGAAATCGACACTGTGCGTAACTTAAAGGATAGATTAGAGGCAGGACTTACAATTGGAGAGATACCGGGCTACAGCCAAGTGCAGAATAGCGCAGGTACAATGGAGGGTGAGGTTGCATACGCGTTTTGCTATAGAAAACTCAGCTGAGCAATTTGATAGTACAACATACAGAAGAAGCATAATGAATATGCACAAAATGTTTCTTGCATTCCAGGGCTGCTAGAAAAGCCTGTGTGCACTGTCAAAGAGAATGGAGGAATTCAGCATCAACCTTGCCCAGGGTTTTTTACAGAGCATGGCGTCCACTCTTTCCAGCATGGAAACGATGTTTACACTTGTGGCCCCAATCATGATGTAGCATTTGCTGGTCATTGTCTCAGCTTTCACTGCAGAAGCCTCCAAAGTCTGGGTACTTCAATAGAAGCTCAAACTTATGTTGTGCAAGCTCAGCCTGCCATTTTATGGTTTTGGGTTACAGTGTGCAAAAGAGCTTACAAGGTGTCACAGCAGTCTGGCAATTTTTCTCCAACAGATTTCTAGGACTGGTGAGGCACAGCCATCCGCACCGCCACCATCCCCCCCCCCCCCCCCCCCCCCCCACCTGCCCCCACCACCCACCAAGAGCAAGTGCCAGTGGCTCTATAGGGCATGAACCTGCTGCCCTGTCTAGGAAGTCATTTCTTCACTCATCCCAGCCACTCCATCAGTGCCGGTATTGTTGCCTGTTAGCACGTCAGACTGCTGCAGCCCATACCTAAATGGTGCAGGCTCCAGCCACACTGCAGCCACTGGGGTAGCATTGCATAGGAACACTCAGACAGGCAAAGACATGCAGAAGGTAGGCACTTAGGGAATGCACATAGTTGACTTCTTTATTCATAATTTTGGTTTGGAATGTTTATTTTGCATTGGCTTTTATTTTTGCATTTTGCCCAAGCAAGGTAGGATATGGGACTGTTGATAAATGGCGAATTGAGGTGCAGTTCCTGGGATCAAATTTGGATGAGTTTTTCATGGGTAGAAAGGCACGTCTAGGTTGCTTCCTTTCTTCCTCCTGTGCCTTATCGCTATGCCCCTAAGCTGCTCACCATATAACTGATCATCAGAGAACTCCTCTCTTGATGGCGAGGTTGAGCAGCAAGCAATAGGCCACAGCAAATCATGATATACACCCTACCAAGTCTTGCTGGGCTTTTTCAAAGCTGTGCAGGCAGCAGAAGCATTGTTTAAGCATGCCGATGGTCTGCTCTATATTTAGTTGGGCAGCATAGCTTTCATTGTATGCAAGCTGCTCACATGATTAGATTATGCACCAGTCATCATCCACATGGTAAGCGGATAGTCCTTGTTGCCCAATAATCACCCTTTGGTATACATGGTAGCTCAAATGCAAGTGGCACAGCAGACTCCTGCAATGCAAAGACATGAGGACTGCTGCCAGACTACCACCAGGTGACCCACATGATTTATTACTATAGCCACACAGCAGCCGGACATTTGAGTGTGTGGAGTCTAATTTTGGTTGCAGCATAGGACAGAGTTAATTGAGGGGGGTGGTGCTGCAAAGTGATGTGTGCACAGTTAATGCCACTCTTCACTATGGTGACGCCTGCAGTCCTAGCACAGCCATATGCTTGCTCTGCATGTCTCTCTCTGCAAGAGAAAATGAAGTTAGTCCTCAACAAATAGCAAGCACCAATGATCTCCCTTAATAAGTGGATGGCAAACTGAAATGTTGCAAATATCTATAGCTCCAGTCTGAAAGGAGCCAGACACCTATAATTTCATTATCTCAGTCACCTTCACAGTCAATGGTAATATGGTCCTTCCCCTGAGGGTGAAGTTGTTGCTGTAGTGGATGGCATATTTCAGTGAGACAATCTTAAGGAAGCATCGATGTCCCACATGCTGCTCCTTGCTGAGATTAAGGTAAGAATTGCTCCCTCAAAACCATGGCCTCCTACTGAGGCTTTCTCTCCCTCCCACTCATCCTGCTCTGCATGCCCTCTGCTCTTTCTCCAAGTCATACTCTATACCAAGGGGAGGGCCTACTAGTCTAACCATATCTGGATGCAACTGGCAGTGCAGAAGCTTGAAGTCAGCAAAACATCCTTCAGCACTTCACACCATTTCCTATAGACTTTTGCAATTTTAAATAATTGTAGAAAACACCAATCTCTGATAGAATCATAGCAACAGCCAAAAAACAATCAACCAGCAATTAGCTTATAAGTAGTCCATGATCCATTAAAATAGCACCAATGACGGGTCCTACTTGGTGAACATGTGTTCAGCTGTGTGTGATTAAGAGATGATGTTAGCTGGAGCATTTAGTTCCAAAATGGCAGCGCAATTTACGTTATGATCTCCCTATTCTGCATTCTGGTGGGGGCTCACTGTGCCGTGTCTGCCATGATTTGTCTCATAAGTGAACTTCTGATACTATTGTGGACATGAGATAGTACTCATAGCCACAAACAATGGATGCTACAAATCAATTTGGTGCTGCAAGACTAAGTTGAGCAAAATTCCAAAAGAAAGCAATAGCTTGAGAAACTAGCAAAATACCTCCTTATAATTTACCTTTCTACTGTTGTATGTCTCCTTTATATTATGAAATATATTACTTTTAAAATAGCTACTAAAATTTTCAAACCACTGAAAACAAGTTGACACGTGAAGTCTCTTCTGCCTCAAAGGCAACTGCCAAGTAAAAAGGCAGACATTGGGTTAATTTATTAAATAGTACAAAGAACAGAAATAGCATTAATGCTGAATTTGTTTTGCACCATTAGCCTGCTGGCTAAAGAAGCCCTGGAGACACAATTTGGACACCAATGTAAACCTTCCTCACAGGAGATTATACAGATAGCAGACAGCCTAAACCTGGAAAAAGAAGTTGTAAGAGTCTGGTTCTGTAACCGCCGGCAGAGGGAGAAACGAGTGAAGACAAATCTGCACCACAATTCATTTCAGTTTCCATTCAAAGAACACCATGACTGTAGATAACTTTCTGTATATTTTCCCGTACTTTGGGCTAAACGTTATGAATCAGCATTTATAAAACAAAGAACATTGCTGCAGTTTTGGTGAAACAATCTTTTTCTTCCTGCAAAAGGAATTAGGTCACAAGCTTTTGATGATAGCTATGTAATTTTTGTAAACTTTCGATTCTCTCTATCGTACCTTGCCAAAGTGGCTATGCTAATGTGCAAGCCTCTATACTGAGTGCTACTGATCCATTTCACTGGGGTGGTTGTTGGAGGTGTGTGTAGTGGTGGTATTATAGCAGAGCTCAATCCTCTCCTTACCCCGCATACACACACCAATAGTTTCTTGAGTGGAAGCCCTGGCACAGAACACAGAGGCCACTAGTAGCAGTCCTACTGCCATCACCTTGTTCAACAGACTGGATATCAAACTAAAATCTTCTGATTTGTGCATCTCATCCATTCACCCACTTTACTAACCAAGCCAGACAATTCTTAGTCAAATTCTTTTTACTGTATTGGCATTTTGTCTCTTTCGCTGAAGTATAATCTGCATTAACAAATTGCAGAATTGAGTTAGACAAATATGAGCTCATTTTAAAATTCATGAATTTTAGTGTAAAGTTCATCTTTGTTTTGAAAGTTTTTACAAAAATCAGAAACTATATTCCTGAATTATCCAGTTAGTCATCAGAGTTTGATGGTAGTATTATTTTTCATTAACCCAATAGGGGGAGCATCAGAATCCTGAACATTTTATTGGAAATTTCAATTGTTAGTAAATAATACAGGGGGCCAATATCTTCAAAAGTTGGAATCAATGGGAAGTAAAATAGTCGTCAGTGGAAATGGAGAAGCTATATCTTAAAAGGAGGGTTAATGACACCACAAATTGAGGCAATAAAGCTGCTCAATAAAACTCAATCAACTAGTACACTTGTGTCACTTATATACCTCCAAAAGACATTATAAGAAAGCTTAATTGTAATTTTTTTGCAATGCATCTGAATGCTATATCAATAAGTGTTTATGATTAACAATGTCTATAATTTCCTAATATGAAAATTAATCATTTAATTTTCTTCGTGAAATAAAATGTCAAACGTTAAATTTTGTCAACTACTTAATAGCATCACAGCAATGTTGCGACATTGGAAGGAACGAACAAATGCTATGAGAGAAGGGAACAAGACAAACAATATAGGAGAAATGAGAAGGCAATCAAGACATTGAGGGACAAAACAGAGAAAGGAGAGTATGAAGACCATCAGAGAATGTTAAAGGGGAGCAATGAGAGACAGCAACTTAGCATCTTTAATATAATGGAATGTCCCAAGGCACTTCACATGGGCATTATAAAACAAAGTATGACACTAAGCCACATAAGGAGACATTAGGTCAGATGACTAAAAGCTTGGTCAAAAAGACAGGGAAGGAATGAGATGGAGAGGAGGCAAGGCATGACTGGTAACTAAATGGGGAATTAGACTGTCAGTCAGGGAGGGAGGGAGACAGACAGACTTGTAATTATTAATGTTTTTCATGAACACTGGGCATCTCAAAGCACTTTACAACCAATGGAGTACTTTTGAAGTGTAATCACTGTCGTACTGTAGGAAGCGCGGCAGCCAAGTTGCGCACAAACTCCCTCAAACAGCAATTTGATAATGACCAGATAATCTGTTTTTGTGATGTTGATTGAGGAATAAATATTGGCCAGGACACGGGATAACGCCCTTGTTTTCAAAATAATGCCAAGATTTTTATTTACATCCATTCCAGCAGGCAAATGGGGCCTGGGTTTAACGTCTCAAGCAAAAGGTCACACCTTCGACAGTGTAGCATTCTCTCAGTACTGTACTGGAGTGTCAGCCTTTATTTCTGTGCTCAAGCCCTGGAGCTGGGATTGAACCTGGAACCTTGTGACTTAGAGACGAGAGTACTACCAACTGAGCCATGACTAACAAATAAGAAAACAAATGAGGTTGATTAGCACCAACAAATGAAAAAGATGGAATAAGACTACAATCTGAGTTGGAAGCAAAACATGATTGTGCAGGTTTCAATCTGTGTACATACTTTATTTTTGCAAATGAGCTAATGCACTATATTCAAATTTTGTATCTCTTTGTCTATATACAAATTTCTTTTCTCAGTTCTTGATCTTTTAAACACCTTTAACAATTGATAAATTACGAGATGAAAAGAGAAACATTCCAAAAAGTACAGCACAATGAATTGTAATTCTTAAAACCTGCACTGAATGCAATTATTAGTCAATTCATTTGGTTGGATCACCGGGGAGCATTGCCCATAGTCAGTTGATAGAAACTTAAAACCATCACTGTAGTATATATAAAAGACTTCATTTTTTAAACTCAAGCTGGTAATTTGATAAACATATAAATGTTCATCAAATTACCAGCTTGACTTTAAATAGTATTATACATAAATGTTAACTTTTGCACAAAAATGGTGAAACCACAGAATTATAAATTACCTTTTAGTTACCCTCAAATGCCTGAAAAACATTTTTAGTTATAATCTTATTAGTTACCATTATCAAAAGTAATATCCTCTTCAATCACTTAGCAAAAAAAATGCAAAATTAATAACACACCATTGACTACCTGAACATCTTCAAAGCACAATGTATGTTGCTTTAACTGTGGTTATTTGCTTTTTCCAATTCTCTTTAAAAGACTGCAGAAAATCGTTTAACACATGTAGTTATCAACTTTTGGTTTGAACTAATGTGAATGGTGATCAGTACAGACATTATTTCCATGCCCCTCTAATTACAAGTATTATCTTCATTTGCTCTTGTGGTAAGTTAGTTGATAACTTAAATGAGCCCACGCAAGAAAACGATCAATTCTGCTATACCCTTGAAGAAAAACGTGGTATAGTTACCTTAATGTTGAGGAGCTATCATAAAACACAACTACCTATCCACACGTTAGTAAGCACTTCACAATAGTTCGGAACCAAATGAGGCTACTCATCTGATTGGCATAATAGGTCAGAGAAATATGTCACCATAAGTATCTACTGTACAAATAATGGAAACTATGCACCTTAATACAGGGCAGGTGTTTTACTACTCAAATGAATACCCAACATTGCAAATATCATGGCCAGAGAAAAACATTATATAAGTAAAAATCTATGCCAGTTTAACCATATCATAACATTACCTATACTGTAAATAACTATAAATTAATCAAGTTTCAAATTACTTCCATAAATAATTCCAAAAGAGAAATTTTGTGTTTCATAAATATTTCATTGCCCCGATAATTTTAACAAAGTTATCAGTTCTGTCAAATAATGATTAGAACTTTTGAGGCAAGAACATGCTAGAAATTTGTTTTTGGAGAAACAAGCACAATTAATAATAGTGTATACAATCATGAATAACTATGCATTTTTATAGATCTATTTAATAGTTGGAAGATTTGAGCATAGCCAAAATACAAATGAGCAAAGGGATTCAAAAAATGCCTACCATATTGTGACTTAAAAGTCCAACAACAATGTTGTCTTCTCTATTTAGACTCCTAATTCAACTATTTTCCATTGCCAAGGGAGGCAAAAGCAAGATTGCTTTGATAAAAAGGCACACACATCTTTTGTCAGAATATTGCAATATAAAGTCGACCTTTTTGGATCGATGAACTACAATGTGCCAAATGGCCTTCCTCATCCATAATTACCTTGCAATGTTACGAAAGTATAATAATAATCCAGTTTTCCTTAGGATTTAGTGAAAAACATGAAACACTTTAGAAGTTTAACCATCAGATTTAAAACATGCTTCCTCGTGACCAATGTTTTCTGAAATTTTTTAAAAACAAGAAACTGATGGTCTGTTATTTTTACACAGAGGAGAAAAAGACATGCAGAATAGGCAGGATTGGATTCTTGCCTGTTTCAATAATATTAGTTTAATACCTGATATACATATGCAATTTCTAAAGGTGAAGTATGTTATAATTAAGAGCCTATTTATTGAAGAGAAATAATTAATTTAAACCAGCTTTTCTCCTAAAGACCTGTAATACTGTATTTTTCAAATACCACCATTATGGATACTGTTTTTAGCATAATAAATGTTATTTGGTTTATAACTTTACTATTTTTTACATTATCTTTTTATGTCCACAAATTATCTTTCTCAAACTGGAGGAGATTCTTCCATGCTGCAGACTTATTTGTAGCAGATAATCTTGGCCATTATTAACCTGGGAATTAAATAGCAGCTTTCAGTCTGCGACCAAAAACAGAAAGCTTTCTACCAATCCCCATTCTGCTAGTCAGCTAACCCTCATATACAAAACCATTTCATCACGAAGGTACATTTTCTCTCGGTAATTGTTAAGTCTTCTCTGGGCGAGTACAGAGTAAGCTCTTAACCATAAGGCTCACCCTCGCAGGTAGATGTTAAAAAAACACTTGTGGGAAAGAAAGGTAACTAGGTTCTCAAAATGGAAAATGTGTTCCACTACAGTCACCTTTTAATAGCTGTTGAAAATAATCAAGGCATGCTCAAATTACTAGACCAGCAAGCGCACTTCAATGAACAATGTGCTTAACTGGCTGAGTTAATATGACCTGTACATATGTTTAATAGACATTTATTTTAAAAATAACATTGCAACATCACATTAAGACTGCAGTAAATACTGAATTTAAACATAATCACTTCAACAAGATTGTGATCAAGCCAAAAGAAACTAGCATGATTGCTATGATTTTTTTTTAGAAGAGGCATTTTCATATATAATGTATATATATATAAAAAAATATATATATATATAATTTAATTGTAGCAGGCACAAGTTATATATTTATTAACTCATGGTTATTGTAAAGGAACAGAAACAGAAAATGCTGGTAATACTCAGGTCTGGCAGCATCTGTGGCAAGAGAATATGAGTTGAATATGCCTCCTCAACAAGAAGAATCATACTTCAGATTTCCAGCATCCGTAGTATTTTGCTTTTTTGTTATTGTAAAGGAATTATTTAAACAAATTTAAATATATTAATTTCTTCTCTGTCACTATTGAACTACAGTGAAGTTTTATGTCCTTTAGCATAGAGTAGGGATTTTGTAAAGTATTAGTTTGAATTTGTTTTATAATGTGCTCCAGGTAATTATTTCAGCTGCTGTTACACTATAGATACTGGACTTGGTCTGCTATTTATAGAATGTAATGTTCCACTAGTAAAGCCGAATTACTCTGCCAGCTCTACCTTGCTGTAGGCTACTTGAACATTCATGTTTGGAGACATGTGTAGGTAATTTTAAATGCTAGGAGAGATCAGGCAACAGTGTGCACTTTCTGATTAAAGCAAATTAACCTAGGTTTACAAGGTGGTGAGGACATGAAATGGACAATGAAAAGTTTTGTTATGGATTTGTTCCAGGCTGTTATTATTCTGCATCCAGCGTGAAGCCCAAAGCTAGAGAGTTACAGACTACCCACTAAAGATAGTCTCGCGCCACCAGGCTTCACTACACACGAATCAGATCAGAATCCAACTCCCAAGTGCTTTTGTGTTGTGCTGATGCAACTACTGAACATCAATTCAAAAATAGTAAGTCTAGTAAATTAGATCTCAATGAAACCTGAAACTCAATAAACTGTCACTCAATTGTTTCACAGTTTATTTGAAAGCACTGAAAATATTAAACTGCTACCTATAGCTTTGCCTATTGAGATGTAATTAGTATAGATTACACCAGAATATTTAAAAAAAGTAATTGGCAACAAACATTTTCTTTTTCATTTTAGTGGGCAACTATTACAAATGGTTTGTTACACAAGAAGTGGAGTCAAACAAATTAAACACATGTACCATGCTTTGATATACATTTGTCAGCCTTAGAAACATTACTAACCATACATATTATTTTTGTCCACCCCAAAAATCGTTGAGAAATTAGTTTTAAAGCAGCAATATGGAACCGAAGAAGGCAGAACCTGGCTTTAAAGTCTGGCCTTGGAAATGAATATTTTTGTTAAAGTTACATAAGAATGTCCATGTTGCTCTCACTATTTATCCAATGTTGCCTTTAAAGTAAATCCAAGTTAGTTAAGGTAAAAGGCGTGGTTCACGTGTGAACAGAAAGAGATTTCCTCCTCCCCCAGTAACAGCCTGATCAATTAATCCACACCCAAAGCTCTCAGCTGCCGTTCAATTTCTTCATCTGAGATATGAGATTTAGACGTCGATGCTGTAGGTAGACCTTTGGCTGTTGACGGAGCTTTAGCCATCTGTGGGGGTAACAACAAGTTTCACTCACGTAAAATGTGGGCACTCTGTCATTTAAAACCATATACAAATAGAACAATAAAAAAATAAAAATGCTGTAAATTCATTGGCAGACCATCAGAATCTGACAGTAAAATAGGAAACATTCTGGGTACTGAGAACTCCCCCAGTTCTCCTAAAACATTACGTTCTTTTTCATATTTCAGAAGCTGACGAGTCCTGTACATTATTAACACTCCACTTTATTTCAAATTTTATCTCTAATATTAGAAGATATAATAACAGACAAAGCTTGGCTTTCCTCACTAGTACAGAGTGTTTATAAAGCTTTATCATAAACTGTAAAATCTGGGTTGGTTCATTTTGGCTGCACAGGGTGGAATTTAATGGTTTTGGCAGCAGGGCCCATCCACCAGCTGAAACACTGGTGGTAACCCCGTCATGGCTATTTTCAAGAGGCTCAACAGAATTAAGCCCTTTAGCAGCAGCGGTGGCCGCTGCCAGTACTGCAGTGCAGCCTAGTCAAAGGATAGGTGATTAAGATTAGAGTGGGTTCACTGGGACCAGATAGGGAGGCCCCCAGGAAAGGGATGAGAGGAGTCGATTTGAAGGTCAGAAGGGGGCGTCATTTGAGAGCCCTCCACTCCCGCTAATGGATGGCTCCATCAGGCATGAAGTGTCCAGCAAGAAGGGACCCCCTGTGTCATCCTCAAGCCTTCCTGCCCTGGGCCAAATCAGAGGGAAGGGGAAGGCGGTGGAAACTCCACCCCGCACCTTCCCAGCTGATCACACAGCAACCCCCGCCACCATCCCCCCCTCATCCCCAGTCTATAAAGCAATCTTTAGGGGATGGGGCAGGGTGCATTAAATTCCATCCATTGTGTAGGAAGATATTGCAGTATTTCCTCTAAAAGGGACAAATGTTCACTTTTCCCCCTATTCCTTGCTCTTTTGAATTAGATTACAGTAGCATTTAGACTGAGTCATTGGCATGGCAGTACGCCAAATGATTACTAGAGCTGATAGTTCATTGTAGGCAAAATTCCAGTTATCCACCTGTGCACCCTTTCCTCTTAACCTGTATCCTTAGAACCGATGCTTTATAGATCAGCTTCCATTTAGAACTGACAGTTCAGCAGTATTACTCTATAAAAATGCACAATATCCATATAACAAAAACTGAAGTTTATTCAGACTGAAGGATTGTGTAGGTATTGGACTTGGTTATTCCCCTAATTACTTTTAATAAATATAAGGAGTACACTATTGTATTTACCATGAAGGAACACCTGGAGTCTTTTTAAACTAGATAAATTCTGAGATTGAAAGGGGAAAATTGACAGGCTGTGGATAGTTTTAAAACTTTAGACTACCACCACCACCTGGTGAAAAATATTCTCCTCAACTTCACTAATCCTTCTACCAATTATTTTAAATCAATGCCCAAGTTTAGAATCCCTATTCAATTAAAAGAGAGATTTTCATGAAACTGAAACCAGTTTTAATAGTGGAAGTTTAATCTTTTCTATGAATTACAAGCTGCAATGATTTACAACCATATTGAGGTTTCAAGTAAAAAGTGATTAATATGAACTATATTTAGAACTATCTCTGGTGTTCTAAGTGGAAAATTACCTTAGGTGCAAAAAAAGCTTATTTCCTTTCATTGATTCATTCCTTATGAAAAGGAGAGCATTTTAATTGCAGTTTCTTGTTTGTTTTTAAATATATTTTCAGTACTTTTTGTCATTTACATGAAATCTGACTGATGAACCAAAAGAATTTATGTTGTCCCCATTATAGAAATGCAAGTAAAGATAAACCTGCTCATTTCTTTGCCTATTTCCCTTTAATAATGTGATTTTATTGTACTGAGATAGATATTAATTGCAAACTTTCTGTCTGATGGTATCATATTTGGATTTATCAGTTAGAACCAGAGATTAGAATTCAATTGTTGAAACCTCAAGTTGCTTTGCACTAGAGTTTTCCTTTGGTATGTATCCATGAAGGAAAAAAATACAATTACATCTCAAACAGCTGGATTATTTTCTCTTTTTGGATTTAGTTTAAACAAATAAAATATTCAATTTTTGGGGTCAATGACAATATCTGCAATCCTCAAATGGATACGAAATCTCTAAAAATCAAATGGATAAATACCTTTCCAGAAATCTCAATTCCTATTTCATCTAACACCTGGTTCACAATATCTTGACTTTCTTCTTCATCTCCAGACTCGTCAAAAATGTCATCTAATGTGTCATTCACTGGAAGAAACCATATATTTATTTCTTTTAGGCTCTTGTCAAATAAAAGAAGAACATTACATTTCAAATTGCAAGCTACAAAAATGTAAGAAGTAAGTTCAATAGTGGGCCATTTGAACCTGCAGTGTCATTCAATAAGATTTTCTAATTTAACACTAAATTGCTGTCCTGAACCCTAAAGGTACTTATTTAGCTATCTTTTGAGACACAACCATTTCTTCCCTGGTGTTTCATAATACAGTGAGATCTCAGCATTCATCTGAGGGCAAGGAGTAAAGAGGAAACAAACTTTGAATACAACATTCTGGTTAGGAAGATTCATTGGGTGATGATTTATATAACAAATGCCACTGTTTTGCTGTACAAGTTAACTACATTGTTTTATATAACAGTGCTGAACTGCCACTTTCAATCACAGCATCATTTAAATGTGCAGAGTTAGTATTTCACACTATTTTTTGATTCTCTAATCCAAAGTCCAGAAGCTTTTCTGAAGTAGCGTGAGATGCATTAGCAGAAAGAATTATATGGAATGAGTCTATGAACAGAATTAAACAGCAAACTGCTCTATCTCCCACCTCTCAGGCTCAGCCAAGTACTCCAACACTATTTTTTCCTTAGCATCAGGCACACCAGGCTCCAATTCCTCCCTCCTAATGAGACCCACATTGACTATTCCAGGTTTGGCTAGAGCCTTTTCAATGCTTGGCCTAAATAGCTAAGTGGTTATGGTACTGGGTTTGTATCCCCAAGATCAAGAGTTCAAATCTCACCATGGCAAACAATGTAACTTCATCTGAAACAGATGGAAATGGGTTTGTACTCGAAAGAGTTACAGCCTTTTCAATACTTCAGTACAGCAGCCAGCTCCACATCCAGTCCAGCTGAGGGCAGCAGCTGGTGCTACTGGCAACTCTCCAGTCAATCTGATCCCTGCTTGGCCTGACCTAGCCAATCACGAGTCATCCAGCTCTCTTCCCAACCCAACCTTGTCCTGAATGCAACAGCCAGCTTCAATCCAACTCTGCTCAGAATGCAATGTGCTTCATCAATTGTGCTCGATCCTGAAGGCAGGTAAAGGTAAACACTGGATAACTATTTAAGTCCCATTAACATTTTTAGCATTGTTTATTTTTGATAAAGTTTTGATGCGATGTTTTTAATGATCTATTCATATACTTAAACTTTAAATAATACCACTATTTGTACAGCCCACAATTATTCACCATATCCCACAGGATGTAGTTCAACTACACTAGCCATTAATGCATCGTGATTCATGGGATCACTTACTGCTCCAAGCTCAACTAGCATTCAGAAGCACTATGCCCTCCTATTCCGGATCCAACCAAGCCTAATTCCCAGGAGCTGACCCCTCAGTTCTTAAAAATCTGCCCACCAAACTCTTTAAATCTTCTAATTCCAAAACTCTGACTGCCTGATTCCCCTAACCTCCACCTACAACTTTCTCCCAACTCATTTCTGTGCTCACTCCACTTCTTTGCACGCAGGCAAAAAGTTGGTACCTGCCTCAATGCCCCATTTCCAGAAAGAAATTTAATCATTTCTGAAAAGATTGGAGACTTTGATCTTCAACTTTGCTTTGTGAATGGACAAGCAGAGAAGCAGTTATTCAATTAAGACCTTTTTGGTCAGTAAGAAATGCCACTGGAGATCGTCTAACATTACTAAACATGAAATCCAATCATCACTACAAAGTCTGCTGAAAGCAGGACCCTTTCCAACTTTAAAATGCAGTTTCATCAGAGACTATATCTTGTCTATTTGTTGAACTAAGGCATCACCAGGATTTCAAATCATACTCAGTACAGTACAGTGTCTCAAATCCAGCTGTCCAAAAACCAGAGTTGTCTGAAAACTGGACAGTTTTAGAAAATGCCATGCATCAATTTTAATGGAGTAAAAAAAAAATTACCTGGACAATTTGGCTAGGAGCTGCATTGGCGCGATGTTACATCTGACTAGTTATCCCCTTTGCCACTTGTGCACCTGTCTATTCCTGCACTCTGAGCCACCCTTGACCCCAGCCTGGGCTAAACAAGTTTACTATATTGAGATTCAGCATCTAAATTGTGCTCCGAGAACATGAAAAAGGTACAGAATGTTTTATAATGACTCCTCCATCAGGGGCATGTATTTTTGGAGGGAAGATGGGACATTGGGAAACTACATATATCCCAATGAATGTACAATGTTTTCCATCAGTTTAAAATCCTTTATCCTCACCAAGCTACGCTTTGTATGGCATAGAAAATATTGAAGCTCATATTTGAGTATCTTTTGCATAAATGATTCAGCAAAGTGCTTAAAAAGACAATTCCAAGCATATTTTATCCTTTGAAATGGTATACTTACTCATTTCTTCTGTCATTTCCATTTTCATGTTTTCTTTCTGGAAATTCTGCATTGTTTGTAAGGTCTTTTGTGGGTCCATTTTCTTGTTCATAGTTTGCATTGTCTGAAATATAAAGCATGTTTTCATTCCCTCTCAAATTATTTCAGCAGTATGTTATTTAATAAAAACTGTGGGAGAAGAGTTAGCAATTTTACATAATAATTCAATCCTTCTGCATCATCCATAATCTTTGATTAGAGACTATTTATATTGGGCCCTAACAGACAAAAAATACATTACCTAAAAATTAATCTCTATTTTCCAAAATATTGCTCAGGCAACCAAAATGTCACTTAAACAATGTTGATGCAATAGCATATCAGGTAGTATGCAATTAATTTACTTAATAGGAAAATAAATATTGAACAAGGACATCCACTTGATATACAGGGAGGAAAATAAGGTGGAAGGTGCCTGTATATCACCCCTTCCTCATTTAAATGCTTGTATTTGCTCAAGGCACTCCAACTTGCCTCAGGGGAAACCTGCAAATCCAAGGGCAAATCCAAAGACCACATAAACCTGACAGCACAGTTTATACCCCTTTTTCATTAATGTATTGCAGTTCATTCAGAACCTTCCTTTGTGCCAGCAAACTAAATTTTCAAAATTACATAGCAAATGGAAGCCAAGAGATTAATATGAAATTAATAACATTTGCCTATTGGGATGGAAGCTGTCTTCCTAAATAACATTGCATTTGCATGATAAAACTCTATAGGGAAATTCTAGAAACAAAAGTACTCATATCTGAACTCTTGATGAATAAAATAATCAATCATTTGTTCATATTTCCTAAGGGTAAACTCAATTCTATATCATACCACACTTAAAGCAAGAGTCCTGGTCTCCAGGAGACAGGTTACATTAAGATAAAAGCAAAAAACAGCGGATGCTGGAAACCTAAAACAAAAATACCTGGAAAAACTCAGCAGGTCTGACAGCATCTGCGGAGAGGAATACAGTTAACGTTTCGAGTCCGTATGACTCTTCAACAGAACTAAGGAAAAATAGAAAAGAGATGAAATATAAGCTTGTTTAAGGGGGTGGGACAAGTAGAGCTGGATAGAGGGCCAGTGATATGTGGAGATTGCCAAAAGTTGTCGTAGACAAAAGGACAAAGTGGTGTTGACTGTGGTGATATTATCTAAGAAATGTGCTGATGGTGAGATTAAGGGTAGAAAGCAGGACGAGCAAGGTACAGATAGCCCAAATGGGGGTGGGGTGAGGGGGAAGGGATTGAAATAGGCGAAAAGGTAGAGATAAAACAATGGATTAAAATACATTTAAAAATAATGGAAATAGGTGGGAAAATTATAGTTGATCATAATTCTCAACCAATTTTAAAAGGTTTTCTGATTAAATCTATTGCTAAATTGCCTAATAAATATTTTGCAATAGAGGGCTGCTTATATTTCCAGGCTTTGAACCAGATTTTGACAGGAGCTAAATTTTAGAATTCTCAGTCCAAAAGGAAAATTTAGGGAGCTATTAGTCTTGAGCTGAGGGCCTGAGGGTAAATTAGTTTCAAGTTTACTTCAATCTTGACCCCTAATATTTTGCATCTGTTAATAAAATATATGCATTGGCTAGAATTTCTAAACACTACTATATAGTATAGCCTGTATGTGGCATTATGAAATTCGCTTTAAATTTTGCATTTTCTCCAACCTTCACTTGCTGCAAGGCAAAATAATGCAAAAATCGTATTCATGCCTTCACATCTATTTGGTCTGGAGTTTACAGGAAGACCAAAAGAGTGTAATTAGCCTCAAATATCCATGGCTAATAAATCCACAAACTGTAAAGTGAGGAAAAGGAACCCCATTACAAGTAGGCTAACATAAATATCACTACTAACAGGATAAGGTTGCATAACTCAATGGTACTGAAGTGCAGCTTTCTCCAATAATCAACAAAGTTGTAACCAATCCTGCTCATTAAAATCTAACTGTTTTTAAACAGAGTTACTAGATTAAATTTATTTCAATCATACACTACATCTTCCCTAGGATATTTATTGACAAATTAATCATTAATGCATCAAAAACATTTTTTTTAATATGTACCTTTGTTGTGGTAGCCATGGCACCAGCCATCTTCATCTGAGAGTTCATTAATTTAGCCTGAGTAGACATAGAAGTGACCTTTGAACTCACAGCATACGTACGGGTCTTCTGTTTCCGCAACTGCACAAGTTGTTTTGCAAGAACCTTGCAAGCATCTTTATTGCCAGCCTTGGCCATTTTCTTAATTTCCATTTCCTGGTTAAGTACAAATAAATATCATGTATAAGGTGAAAAAAAACCTTCTAATTCAGGAAATCGAAAATAAAAATAGAAAATGCTAGAAATACACAGCAGGTATGTCAAAACCTGTAACAAGCAAAGACAGGTTCATGGTTTGGCTTTAGACCCTTTATCAGCTCATAAAAATAGAAACATCAACAAGGTATGTAACTAGTACTTAGCCTGGCCAGTCCCTTTAAAGATGCCATCATCACCTCTCTTGTTCTCTGTCTTTGCAAACTACCAGTACATTTCCAACTTCACTTTCCTCCACAAAAAGTCTGTAACCTTCTGTGGCCTCCGAAGTCTGCGTCTGTCTTCCCAGAACTCCATGCTTGATCATCTCCAATCAGGTTTCCACCCCCGCCACAACAATGAAACAACTCAAAGTCACAAATTGCATTCTATGTGACTATGACCGTGATAAACTATCCCACCTTAGCCTTCTGCAGCCTTTGGCACAGTTGACCACACTACCCTACCCAAATGCCTCTTTTTCACTGCCCAATTGGCTGGGACTGCACTTGCCTGGTTCCGTTCTTACCTATTCAGTCATAGCCAGAGGATCATCTGCAATGACATCTCTTCCCTCACTTATACCATGACTTCTGGTGTCCCCCAATATCCATCCATAGCCCTCTCCTATTTCTCATCTCCATGCTGCCTCTTGGTGACATCATTTGAAAACATGGGTCTGAATTTTCGGCTTGGTGAGCGGGGCCGGGGCGTAAAATAACACGGGGTGACATCAGGCATGCATCCCAATGCCACAGCGTGTCATTCAGATCTTCAGTTCAGCAGGCACGCACCGGAGTCGGCTGCACGCCTGCCGATCTGTCAAAGGCCTATTAAGGCCATTTAAAAAGGCAATTAAGCAATTAACTGAGCTGCCCATTCAACCTGAAGGTTGGCGGGCAGGCAAAGAGCCCAGGGGCCTTCACATTTTTCATGGAACCTCATCCACAGGCAGGATGAGGTTTCATGAACGATTTTAAATTTTCACACAAATTTTTCTTAAAATTAATGCACATGTCCCAGCCAGTTCCACATGAGGGGACATGTCACAAAAATTATTTCTCCACCTTATTAACCGTTTAAAACTTTAAAACTGAGGCATCTCTAGGTTTCTGTGCTCTTTCGCGCACATGCACGAAAGAGCATATTCCTGACTCAGGCCACAGCACCCCACCCCCCACCACCCCTCCCCCCACCACAGCGCTTCCAGGTGCACATCACGCTGGGCGGGCCTTAATCTGCGCCCGCCCCTGCACAACACCTCCCGAAAGAGGGAAAATTATATCAATGTCAGATTCTACATGTAGCTGATGCCATCCTTGCTCTACTTCATCACCACCTCTCTTGACCCTATCACTGCCTGATTTGTTGTACTGCTTGTACAACATCCAGTATTAGATATGCAGAAATTCCTCAAATAGATGAAGCCATTGTCCTCAAACACCACCGCAACCTTTGTACTTACCAAATGACACTATCCCTTTCTTTGGTCACTGTTTGAGGTTATATGAGGCTGTTCACAACTTTGATGTCCTAGTTGACCCTGGAGCTTCCAACCCCATATCTCCTGCATTGCTAAGACCACCTACTTCCACGTCCATATCAACAGCCCCTGCTCTTGCCTCAGCTCAGCTGCAGCCAAAAACCTCATCCATGCCTTTATTGCCTCATCTTGACTATTTCAGTGCTCTCTTGGCTGCCTTCTATCTTGCATTTTCCATAGATTGACTTCATTCAAAACTTTGCTGCTCGTATCCAAACTTGTGCTAAGTCCCATTCACCCATCGCCATTGTGCTTGCTGACCTGAGCTATCTCCTCCAACAACACTGGAATTGTAAAAATGTTCATTTTTTTTTACCAAATCCCTCTATGGCCTCATTCCTCCCTATCTCTGTAACCTCATCTAGCCCTAGAATCTGCTAAGATCTTTTGTGCCTCTCCAATTCAGTCCTCTTGCACACTTCTGATTTTCTTTGCTTCACCATTAGCAGCTATGCCTTTAGCTGCCTCAGCTCTAAGCTCTGTAATTCCCTACCAAAACCTCTCTGCCTCTCCACCTCTTTCCCCTTCTTTAAGATGCTCCTTAACTACCTTTTTGACCAAGCCTGTCCTAGCATTTCTTTTATTGGCCCTGTGTCAAATTTTGTTTGATAATTGTTCCTAAGAAGTAGTTTGGGGCATTTCATGAGTTTAAAGGTGCTATATAAATGCAAGTTGTTGTCATAAGGTTAAAAACAAATGTGAAAAAGACATTATAATCACCTGTTAAAAAGTATCGAGTGTAGTTCAGTGGCAGCACACTTATGTTGAATCAGAGGTTGTGGGTTCAAGCTGCACTCCAGAGATTTGATCACAAGATCTAGGCCAACACTCCAGTGCAGCACTGAGGAAGTGCTTCACTGTTACAGGTTCCATCTCTTGGAAAAGATGTTAAACCAAGGCTTCCTGTTCCCTCTCGGGTGAATGTAAACAATCCCATGGAACCACTTTATTATCTGATCATTATCACATTGCCGTGTTTGGAACCTTGCTGTAAGCAAATTGGATGCTGAATTTCCTGCATTACAACTTTAAAAATACTTCATTGGTTCCAAAGCACTTTAGGACATCCTGAGTTCATTGCAAGCAATGTATAACTCCTCATCTATATTTAATGGTAAATGATAAGCAGAGAGGTTAACATTTAAAAAGTGCCAGAGATCTTTCAGTATCACATAGGATGTGTTTCTAAAACTAGTTCCAAATAATGCTGGCATTTTTAAAGTTGTAGTAAAAGAATGCAGGGGAGGAACTGGATTGGGCAGGTTCTCAGCATACCTTTTGACATGACTTCTGAATCTGAATTTTTGAATATCTTTGCCTGCTGCAATAAAGTGAACTCGAATTTTGGTACTGCATCCAGTATCTATGGATTGGCAATGAAAAGTGATTCACAAAATACAAAAGTTCATAAAATTTCAGTATTAAATTTAATTAAATTGTTATTTGTGAGTTGATGTAAAGTGGTCTCACGGAATCATGGAACAGCTCATCTGTTCCTACAACTGGGATGCACAAAAGTGAATTGGGCAACAACAGCAAAAGACTTGCATTTATGGACTCATTGTCTCATCTTAGAAACATTTCAAGACATGTAGTGTATAACACATTAATTATCGAAATGCAGGCACTATTGCTAAATAGTCAAACATGACAGGCATTTTACACACAAGATCCCACAAATGCAACAACATGAATTGATATTTTATATTTTTTGGGTGATATTCATTGAAAGAGAAAGGTTGTCCAGTGTGCTGGAAGAACTTACACTTTTCTTCAAATAATTGTCATATACGTTGTGGACAATCAGAACGCCAATGAGACCTTGATTTAATATCTCATTCAAAGGATGGCAGATATGACAATGGAGCTGAACCGAATAATGTACTCAGAGTTTGGGGTGGAACAGGTTAGTGCTTGAAGTTGGATGCCTCAGTCAGAGCACTGTGCTGATGAGGTGGCCTGCACACATGATGGCAACTTTTTTTATTTTTGTGCCAGGCTCCTGGCCCCTCGGGTCTGCTCCAGTTTGCCAGTTTTTCATTCTTCCCTTTCAACTTGTCTATCCTTCATCCATTTAGCTCTTCACACATACTGTCTCATAAGTTTTTTTTTAAAAATTCTCTTGTAGCTTCTCTTGCTTCATACTTATACCACTTCTGCCATTTAACCATTTCCACCCGAGCATTTTCCAAGTCATTTCATTCATTTTGTTAGGTGTAAATGTTCTTCCCTCTCCTTCCCTCATTCCATTCCTTTTTAAATACTATTAATCAATATTGTCTTTCAATTCTAATAAAGGATCATTATCTGAAACATTATCACTACCTGACCTGAGTGTTTCCAGCAGTTTCCTTTATTGTTCCAGATTTCCGGAATCTACAATATTTTACAATCCTAGTTTTTTACTGACCTCTGCTATTCACACAGTCTCCGATGACATGAAGCAGCCAGGACTCTATATTTGGCCTGGAATTTCCATCAAGATGATTTCTGACCAACTTACCAGCTGTTTTTCTTGTTTCTCTAAGCCCGCTCTATCTCTGGCTATAGATCGTTGAGTTCCCCTCAACTCTCGATTCTGTTCCTTTATTATGTCTGGAGAGAAATTGAGAGTGCTTGAAATAACATGCCAGAACTATCAATGTTGCAATGTACGAAAAACAATTGGCCTGTATTACGTCATGGACAGTCATTACTAGATATTATTGTTCATGATCTTGCAAGCCACAGTTCATAATTAAAGAGATATTTGAAATACACACAAATATAACTTGGTACTGAAAAATGCCCTTTGTAAAAACATTACAAAATCAAATAAATCATTGTTAGCTGTGAATCTCTCTATTATTAACTGCCCTCTCTGCAGGGGGAGGAGGAAAAGAGAAGATAACCAGCAGTTCTTCAAGATAGAATTGGTTACAGGAAGATACACATGGTGATGGATGTTAGATTTGAGTCGTTATGGTTCACTCACTAATACTGAAGCCAGGCAGGTGACCAGTACTCCATGATATTAGAGATGATCTGACTCATTAAGAGGCCTGAGATTCCTCACACTCAGCACTAGATAACCCTACAAGTCAAAGTCCTAAATGATGGAATTTGTAGGCATTTAATGGGAAACTTGCAAGCACACTGTGCTAGCAACTGTACAGTTTTAACTGGTGAAACTCCAGCATGGTCTCTGCAGAAGATTGGATCCTTAACAGGTGCCAACCTGCACCTAATCTTTATAAACTTAGGTTGAATAGCATGCAGCCTTTATATGGAGAGTGTATGTGCCCAATAACAGGCTCAGAAACCACTGTATTTTTCAGGGACTTGGTTTGGAGACTGGTTTCAAATGCTTGTCACACCTGCGTGAGCATTAAAAACCTCACTTACTTTTGCCTATTAAAGATGGAAATAACATTTTAATTTGTAAACATGGCTCTCTCTCACACACACACAAACACACACACTCCATCATTCATATTTAGTGGGCCTATCTATCAGTATTCATGCATCATGAATGGTGCCATAATCTACTGTAATAATTTATCACAAGCCACCAGCATAAAGAATTCCCGACATTTTATAATTGTTTACAAATGAGAGACATATGTCATTTTCTATTCATAATAGGAATCCCAAATCTTGATTATTTTCAAAGCTGAAGTAGTTTTCCTCTTTCAACCAGTGAAGAAACCCAAATAAATATTTTAGCATCCAGCGAACAGGTTATAGACAGGGGACTTGAGCTAAACAATGAAATCACATCCCCATTCTGTCATAACCAATTCATTCTCTGGAAAATTCCATGGCATCACAATAGAATCAGCAAGGCTGATATAGTTTTACTCTGTTCACTCATAAGTAAAATTCAAAACTGCTCTTATATCTCACCAGCAAAGGTAAGATTTTTGAATATCCTTCTTGTTAAAATCCATGATGTGATTTAAAAGAGTCACATCCCAAACACAAAGTATAAGCTTCAGAGCTGGATGTTGAAATCTGTGACAATGACCATTTACAACTGTCTCAATCACATCACGTGGCTGGGTGTATCAGTGTGCCAGCGAGTCACCCAACAAATGAGTCATCTCTTATCAAATCTATATATTTTTTTCAACTCTGTGGAACAGTGGTATAACGTGCTCCTTTGGAATCAAGATCAAAATCTACCATTTTAGAGGAAACAGGATAGTATTCAAAACCTGTTACTCTATGACCAAAAATATTTTCCCATAGAATTGTAATCATACAGAATGGAAAGATTTACAAATAGTTTTCAAATGATTTTCTTTATCTATTGCTGGAGCCATTAATATCAGTCTAAAAGAATGGGATTGTTCCCTCCGGGACACCCTGGTCCACTCCTCCATCACCCTCTACACCTCAACCCCCTCCCACAGCACCTGCCCACACGACCGCAGACCACTTCCTTCAATTTAATCTACTGCATTCGCTCCCAATGCGGTCTCCTCTACATTGGAGAGACCAAACGCAGATTGGGTGACCGCTTTGCGGAACACCTTTGGTCTGTCTGCAAGCATGACCCAGACCTCCCTGTCGCTTGCCATTTCAACACACCACCCTGCTCTCATGCCCACATGTCCATCCTTGGCCTGCTGCAATGTTCCAGTGAAGCTCAATGCAACCTGGAGGAACAGCACCTCATCTTCCAACTAGGCACTTTACAGCCTTCCAGGCTTAATATTGAGTTCAACAACTTTAGTTAATAAACTCTCTCCTCCATCCCCACCCCCTTTCCGATCCCCCTTTTTCCAATAATTTATAATTTTTAAATTTTTTTTATATATATTTATTTTTCTTTTCCCACCTATTTCCATTATTTTTAAATGTATTTCCATCCATTGTTTTATCTCTACCTTTTAGACTATTTCGATCCCTTCCCCCACCCCCACTAGGGCTATCTGTCACTTGCTCGTCCTGCTTTCTACCCTGAATGTCATCATTAGCACATTCCTCAGCTAATATCACCACCATCAACACCCTTTGTCCTTTTGTCTGTGACATTTTTGGCAATCTCTTCTTTGCCTCCACCTATCACTGGCCCTCTATCTAGCTCTACCTGTTCCACCCCCTTCAACCAGCTTATATTCAACCTCATTTCTATATTTCTTAGTTCTGATGAAGTGTCATACAGACTCGAAACGTTAACTGTATTCCTCTCCACAGATGATGTCAGACCTGCTGAGTTTTTCCAGGTATTTTTGTTTTTGTAAAAGAATGGTCTTGTTGTTCCTGGACTCCACAACTGAAAAGTTACAATAAAATCACTAGTTTAAAGAAAAACAGACAGGGTGCGATCAAAAGGCACAAGTAAAAATTTGATCAAAAAGATGGTTTCTGAGAGGGCTGTTGAAAGAGAAATGTGGAGGGACTTCAGGGGTGAACTCCAAGAGTGGGGCCAAGTCAGTGAAGAGCTCTCCCATTAATAGTGGAGTGAAAGGAGTTAATACAAACAAAAGGTTAAAGTCAAAGCAACCAATCAGGATGCCCAGGCCATGGTTGAATTTATATAACGGCAGACATGTAGTTGATCAGTGAAGACAGGGTGATGGTTGAGCAGAACTTATTTCAGGGCAGCATATCAGTGGGTGCACTTTGGACTAGATTTTGTTGGTGGAGATTAGGATTCAGAAAGGTGGGGCATTAGAGCAAAACAAAAGTGACCCACACAAGGATCATAGCAGCAGAAGGACTGTGACAGTCGTGGGAAAGTGGGGGCAATGACATAAATATGTTTAAAACAGACGTATTCTTCCATGTCTGCGAAAAACAGCAGCGTACAGTTCCATCTCAAGTCTCCAAATTTAGGAAATGAAAACCGCTGCCGGCAATAACAAGGGCTCTAAGGTGGTCCTCACACCATTTATACAATATAAAAACAAAAAATACTGGAAAAACTCAGCAGCTCTGGCAGCATCTGTGTCTCGGCTCCGATTACGACTCTTCTTCGGAACCATTTAGGTTTGTTGATTAACACATTTCCAATAAATATGATTAGGTTCACGAGAATTTATACTGGCCCCACACTGCTGGCCAAACAGCTAGGGACTCGCCCACACTCGCACTATTTTAAGTTATTATAAGTAATACAAGGAAAGAAAGCATTGACCGTGCGGGCTCCCCAGCCTGATGCCCGGTGTCAGGGACTTGCTGCCATTTACCTTCCGCCGTCTTCTTCTTCCCGAACAGCGACATTTTCCTCTCCGTCTGCCCCCGTCACCTTGGAAACGGCGACCCTACCGCCTCTCAATCGGAGCAGAAAAGTGTAAAGCGAAAGGAAGGAAATGTTCGTCTTTATTTTTTTTTGGTTTATATTTATATATATAATATATATCTTTCACTCTGTCCCTCTTCCTGTTTCCGCTCCGCTATCTTTCTTTTTCCTCTTTCACCTTTCCTTGTTGATTCCGCCACCACCACCACCACCCCCCCCCCCCGCCCCTGTTTGCTCGGAGTTTGGGAAACTAGTTACCGCTCCCCCCCAGCGGCTGGGAGGACTAGGGACCAGAACCAGACTTTACTCGGAGTTGGGAGTGAGGGTTACCGCTCCCCCCAGCGGTGGGGAGGGCTGGGGACCAGAAGCAGACTTTACTCGGAGTTGGGAGTGAGGGTTACCGCTCCCCCCAGTGGTGGGGAGGACTGGGGACCAGAAGCAGACTTTACTCGGAGTTGGGAGTGAGGGTAACCGCTCCCCCCAGCGGTGGGGAGGACTGGGGACCAGAAGCAGACTTTTACTCGGAGTTGGGGGTGAGGGTTACCGCTCCCCCTAGCGGTGGGGAGGACTGGAAGGGGGGGGGGGGGGAGAAGCGGCAGAAGTGGTAACGCGCCCCCTGACGGTGGGGAGGACTGGGGGCAGAAGGAGCCTCGCTCTCAGCTGGCGCCTGGGAGCTAATGCCACCCTAATTTAATGCAACCTCTCCTCACAGCCATTGTTCAGCTTGACTATCTTGTGAAAATAAAAGTGCTCAGCTACGGTTCATTTTAACTTTTTGCCTCCTTAAATCTCTCTTCCCCACCTCGCTTTCCATAAGGATAATCAACCTACTTCATCGACCAAGCTTTTGGTCATCTATTGTGTGGCTTGATGTCAAAGTTTGTTTGAAAGCACTCATGTAAATCATCTTCAGATGCTATACTACATTAAAATACAAGTGGCTGTATTAGTATTATACAAGTGGCAAACGTCAACTGTATCCCTCTCCGCAGATGCTGTCAGACCTGCTGAGTTTTTCCAGGTATTTTTGTTTTTGGCTGTTGTTAATCTCATTTTTTTTCCCAACTTGTTCTCCTTTCTCTTCTCCCACACAGTTAACTTCAGTCTGTCCAGCAGGCTCAGGATCACTGGTATTCCCTACTTTGGTTGGTTAACATGTTCTGGCACAAGCCTATTCCCTGGCAGGATTTACTGCTGGTAATGAAGGTGAGGAAATTCAGACACAATTTCAGATCTGTCAGGCCTGCAATTGCATTTCTGACTAACAGCCACAGCTAGTGCTTGATTGTCCTGGAGGCTCCAGAAATTAAAGATTCATCTCCTGGTCACTATTGCAAGCAACCCAGGAGACAAATTGAAAGGACATTAAAAATTATTTTCTAAATTTTCTTTGAACACTTTCCTTTGTAAGTTCTAAAATATTGGAGTTTGACTAACCTTTGGCCTTCCATTCAATACAATATTGCTGCAGCACCATCACCTCTCTCAACGCCTCCAGTGACTTATTATTGGTCACACTGGATGTCCAACAGTTTTTTCACACTAAGTATCAGAACATCTATTAGAACTTCAGACCCCAGCACAAACTCCGCTCTCTAGCCATCAACTCCATCCCTCTCCCTGGCCACTATCTGAGACTGGATCTGACCCTTCGCCACCTTGGCACCTTATTTGACCATTCTATGAGGTTCTGGTCCTCTATCACTCCATTACCATGAACGACTACTTCCACCTGTCTATGCTCCTTCCTATTTCTGTAACCTCCTTCAGCCCTACAAACGCCCAACTCTTGAGGTCTCCGGGCTCCTCCAATTCTGGACTTTTGCATATCTGTGATATTAATCCTTCAATGATTGGTGGCCATGCTTTTAGCTGCCGAGTTCCTAAGCTAGTGCCCTGGGCCCATCTATCTTCAGCTGCTTCAGCAATGATCTTCCCTCATAATAAAGTTAAAAATGGGGATTTCTGCTGATGATTGCACAGTGTGCACTACCATTTGTGATTCCTCAGATTCTGAAGCAGTCTGTGTCCATATGCAGCAAGATTTGGATGAGATTTAGGCTTGGATTGATAAGTGGCAAGTCACATTCGCGCTACACAAGTGCCAGATGATGATCAACTCCAACAAGAGAAAACCTAATCATCTCCCTTTGACATTCAATGGAATTACTATCACCAAGCCCCAATTATCAATATCCTGGAGATTACCATTGAAAAGAAACTGGATCAGCCATATAACTACTGTAGCTACAGGAACTACAAGTACAGGTCAGAGGCTGTAACTTCTGAGGTGAGTAACTCAGCTCCTGACTCCCCAAATCCTGTCCATCATCTACGAGGCACAAGTTAGGAGTGTGATGGAATACTCTCTACTTGCCTGGATGAGTGTAGCTTCAATAACACTCAAGAAGCTCGACACCATCCAGGACAAAGTAACACATTTGATCAGTACCCTATCCACCACCTTAAACATTCACTCCCTCCACCACCAGAGTATGACACCACCAGGGAGCAGGGTATGCTAACAACAAGATGCACTGCAGCAACTGGCCAAGCCTTCTTGGATAGCACCTTCCAACTTACAACTCAACCACTTGAAAGGACAAGGACAACAGGCACTTGGGAACACCACCATGATTTTACAGGCATTGCATAAATACAATATTGCAGCCAGAAGGCTGAATATCATGTTAGAGAAAATCTCCAGCCCACATTATGCCAGCAGCAATCTTCGGGATGCTGTCAGGAATCTACAGAGTCTAATTCAAGTGCAGGCCCAGCAACATTCCCACCACCTCCCAGAAATCCAGTGCATTGTAAAGGGGGCTTAGAGGCCACTCATTTCCTGTGACCTTTATATCCAATTGATGGGCTTTGCCAAATCCAAGGTCAAAAAAACTAAACCAATTATTTTTCATTTAAATGACTGGCCCATCATGATGATACTCACATGTAGCCCGGGGTTTACAACATGATAATTTTGTTTAGCACCTATGATGAAATGTTCTTTTTATAACCTATTTGATTCTTTAACATTGCTGTTCAGGTACTGCCTTGGGAAAGTACATAAGAACTAGAAGCAGGAGTAGGCAATTCAACCCCTCGAGCCTGTCCCGCCATTCATTACAATCATGGCTGATCTCATTTTGGCCTCAATTCCAATTTCCCGCCCTCTTCCCATAACCTTTCAACCCATTACTAGTTAAAAATCTGTCTATCACCTCCTTAAATTTATTCAGCCTCCCGGCATCCACTGCACTCTGAGGTAGTGAATTCCACAGATTCATGACCATTTGAGAAAAGTAATTCCTCCTCATCTCTGATTTAAATCTACCACCTCTTAGCCTAAAACTATGGCCTCTCGTTCTAGAAGGCCCCACAAGGGGAAACATCCACTCCATCTCTACTTTGTCTATCCCCTTTAGCATCTTATATACCTCAATTAGATCTCCTCTCATCCTTCTAAACTCTAGCAAGTATAGGCCTAAACTGCTCAATCTCTCCTCATAAGACAAGCCCCGCATCTCTGGAATCAATCTAGTGAACCTCCTCTGAACCGCCACCAATGCAACTACATCCTTCCTCAAGTAAGAGAACTAAAACTGTGCACAGTACTCCAGGTGCAGTCTCACCAATGCCTTGTACAGTTGCAACAACACTTCCCTATTTTTATACCCTGTTCCTTTTGCAATAAATGCCAAAATTCCATTTGCCTTCCTTATTACCTGCTGTATCTGTATACTAGCTTTCAGCGACTCATGCACCAGGACACCCAGATCCCTCTGCACTGAAGTATTCTGAAGTTTCTCTCCATTTAAATAATAAGTTGCCTTTTTATTCTTCTGACCAAAATGGATAACCTCACACTTATCCACGTTAAACTCCATCTGCCAAATTTTGGCCCATTCACCTAACCTGTCCATATCCATTTGTAAATTTCTTATTTCTTCATGCTTCTTATTTTCCCACCTATTTTGGTGTCATCTGCAAATTTAGCTATAGTACCCTCTATCTCTGAATCCAAGTCATTAATATAGATTGTAAATAGTTGGGACCCAAGGACTGAACACTGTGGCACTCCACTAGTAACTGCTTGCCATCCAGAGAAAAGACCCATTTATCCTGACTCTCTGCTTTCTGTTGGTTAGCCAATCCTCTATCCAAGCTAACTTACCCCTAACTCTGTGTGATCTAACCAACCTGCTTTGGTGAGTGACGTTTCTGGACATTGGGGCTTCCTAGCCCTTGGAGAGAGTTGAGCATATCAATTTCAGAAAAACCCATGGTTTTCTCTTTTTTTAGACTTTTGACACTTTGTAGGGCTCTTCCACCTTTCCTCCCTTGCCAAAGAAAGCAAAGGCATGGCAAACCTTTTGTCATGAGGTACTGTCATTAAACATGGTGCACTGGAACATCAAGGAAGTGAAGGTGCAAGACATTGGTTAGGCAACACTAACTCAGTAGAAAATTTCAAAAGGCATGAAACTTGTAACTTGGGTATTGCTGAAAAAAGAGACATACTGTTGAAGCTTTTCATCTTGCACTCATCAGGACAGGTTCTCAAAAATATCAAATATAAAAGGGAACAACAATTTAATCTGTCAGGGTGCAAGAGCAATTGGATTTGCCCAGATCTTGGGTTTCCCACAGGTACAGGGTGCAATTGACTGCACTCATGTGGTGCTCAAATCTCCATTGCAACATATGGTGAACTATGTCAACCACAAGGGATTCCATTCACTGAATGTACAGCTGGTGTGTGACCACCAGAAATGCATCCTGCAGGTGTGTGCACAGTTTCCAGGGAGTGTGCACAAAGTCTACATCCTCATTTAGTCACAAATCCCTGGAGTCTTCCAGGGTCCACAGAAGCTGCAGGGATGGCTCCTCAGGGACAAGGGCTACCCGCAGAGACCGTGTCTGAGACACCTGTGCCGTGGCTTCAGGCTGCAGCAGAGCGATGCTATAATGAGGCTCATGCTGTAACTTACAACTTGGTGAGGCAAAACATCAGGATGCTGAAGATGAGGTTCCAGGGCCTGGACCAGTCTGGTGGTGCCCTGCAATATAGTCCGCAGAGGGTGTCATGCATCATCATCGTCTGATGCACCCTTTAAAACCTGGCACTCCAATGGAAAGACAAGCTGGCTGAGAAGGAGCTGCACGTCTCCTCCAATGCAGAGGATGCAAATGAGGATGAGGCTGAGGAGGTTCTCGGAGGCGACAATGACAGGGATGAGACCCTCGCACTGCCTAGATGAGGCAGGCGCACTCATGAGGCCCTCATAACTGCTAGATTTTGAAGGATGAAGATGACATGCAGTGAGGCGACCCCATAGTTCCTCAGCACATTTATGAATGTTTGACTCCAGTCTGGCTTATGGCAGTGCACATACCTTCTGTGAGAATGCTCCTGTCATGGAGACACAGTGGAGGCCCTAATAGTCGCTGATAACAAAATGCAGTGAGGACACTCCATAAATCTTCACACAGCCTCTGTGAATGTCAAGGGCAGCTCGCTTGCGCTCTGTGATCAGGATCATATCATAGAGATGCAGTCAGGAATGTTTAGAAGAATCTGATGCTGTGTCTGTCTTCAACATCTGAGCCCTTCAGGAGCTGGAGCACAGCATCAGTGGTCACAGATGCTGAAGAGATGGGGGCCAGCCCCACCTTAAAGGTGCATACAGAGAGAATGAGAGAACTCTGTGGTGCCTGCCCATATGTTCTGGCAGCAATGACAAGCCCCGCCGAAGTGCAGGCATCAGTAATGTCTTCAGCAAATGTGAGGTTTTGGCCAGAAGGAAGAGGCCCTGGACTGAGACAGCTTTCTTTATCTTGTGCAGAAAGGTTTCACATCTGAGTGACAAGAACACTGCTCATCAGAACAAGGAGCCATAGGCAGGGAGACATTCTTGGGGGCTTATTGACAATAGAGAACAGTATGTACAAGTGATTAACACACGTGCCCAGGCTGTACAAATAATTCTCCTTAACCGTCCTAACCCTGTCCCTATGTCTTGGTGCTCCCAGGACATCCACAACGAGGGTGGAGGCAGCCTGCTGACTGCGACGCTCTGTCTGTGATGACTTTGGCAGGCGTCCTCTAGAGGGACGAGACATAGAGGGCCCAGTCCTGCTTTCCGGGTTCTGCTGTGGCACCCTCCTCGGCCTGTGGAGCTGGAACTGCTGAGGTCATAGGAAGAAGGGAGTTGGATGGACCAGACACTCTCAGAGTCACCTGGATGGGTGGGCCCGGAGTATGTATCTGCGGATCCTCCTCCCCTCCCTATGGGTGCCCAGATGCTCCAGGTGACTCCTTGAGAAGCAGGGGTAGCTGGAGTGAGATCGGGCTGCCCGGCACCCCTCTTGCTTACACACTATTGGAGGCCACCTATGGCATCAGCGATGGAATTGAGCCCGTGCAGCAGTGCAGGAGTGAAGTCCTGGACCAAGGCCTCCATGGCAGCTGCCATTCTACTAGTGTTGACCTCAATGCATTGGCATGCCAGCTCTATCACCTCAGAGTGAAGATGGACGGACTCCTCCATCGTGCCTTACAATCTGAGGAGTACAGCAGACATTCCTTCCTGATATTCATGAGCTTGCCTTTGCAGCTCCAGCAACTGTGACATGACCGAGTCCAAAGGCTCGTCATCTGACTTGGACTCAGCAACATTCTGGCCTCCAGCAGTCCTCAGAGTGCCAGACACCAGGGTAGTCCCAGTTGCCGCCTGCTGTGGATCAGACAGTGCGATGTGCTCACCAGATTGTGGTCCCGAGGCTACTCTAAAGCTAGGTCCCACCAAGGTATGCATCTCTGCGCTGGTGGAGGATGTGGGTGAGCACTGTGATGAGACTTCTGGGACTGTGCCTCCAGATTACATTTCAGAGGTTTCTTCAGGCTTGATTGGAGGCCCTGGGTCATGGACTCTGTCAGCTGTTTGGCAGAAGTGCCTGCGAAAGCAAGGAGAGATGATTAGTGCATGGCAGTGGCCTGTGAAAGAGAACACATCACTCACAGCATTGTTGCCTGGTGGATGTTGTACTGCTGGATCCTCACTTGGTAGAGCAGCACAAACATCACCATCAGCACAGGACCGGTCCCAGTCATTAATGGCCAGCTGGATGGCTCTGTTTTCCAAGTCCATGAGGAGCTTGATTTCAGACGTTCTGTCACCGGTCTGTGACCACTCTCCCTTGTTGTGTGCCAGGCTTGTGTAGCATGGAAAGAGGTGGAGAAAGTGTAAGCAGGATGCCTGCCAGGCCAGATGCCAAGTATGACCTGTGTGGGTGCTGAGTGGCTTCATGGACGAGCTGAGAACAATGAAGGTGTGTGTATGAGAGAGTGAATGGTGATGTCCCTTGAACTGGCAGTGAGTGAGGGCCCTATGGATGTGTGATGGGTTTGTGAGTGTGTGAGTTGAGAGTGATGAAAGGAGTGACTTACCCCGGCAGAACAGAGGAGATCATTCATCCTCTTGTGCCAATGTGTGGCTGTCCTCTTCTGAATAGCATTGGCACGGACCACCGCTGCCACTACCTCCCAAGCCAGATTGCTGCCCATCCTGCAGCCAGAGCACGGGTACAGGACAACCCGGCGGGCCTCCACGACATCCAGCAGTCACTCGAGAGACCCGTCATTAAACAAGGGGCTGCAGTCTTCTTCAGTTTCAGGGCCATGTTTCCGTGCAGCAACTGTGTGCTGAAAGCACTGAGATGTGTGCTTGCGGCTGGACTTTAAACTTGGCGCCCAGCGTGATGCAGCAGCGAGGTGATGGCAGGGGAATAAGACCCCGCCCGCCAAAGAAATGGCAGGTTTCCTGGGAGTGCATAGATAGTGAGGTGGGTTTGGGACAATACAGCATGAAAACACATCATCACAACTGGCGGGTAAAACATTGTTTTACCCCCCACCCCCCGCTACCACACTTAGTGCAAATTTGGTAACGTTCCACCTTGTGGAACAGACAATACAGTCCCAATCCTATGGTTACAAGTGATCTTCAAAATTGCTTGGGTCTTGAAATGAAAATGTTGCCCTCACAACTTGAACCAGCATAAATGTAGCATAAGTTGAACAGACATTTTCCAATCAATCCAATTTTCTGAATCAGTGGTGGGGATACTTCTAGGGACAATTATTCGGGATAGAATTAGTAGTCACATGGAAAAATGTGGGTTGATTAGGAAGATCCAGCATGGATTTCTAAAGGGGAATCATGTTTAACTAACTTGCTGCAGTTTTTTGAAGAGGTAACAGAGAGGGTAGATGAGGGTAATGCTGTTGAGGTGGTGTACATGGACTTTCAAAAGGCATTTAATAGAGCGCCAAACAACAGACTTATGAGAAAAGCTATAGCTCATGGAATAAAAGGGACAGTAGCAATATGAACACAAAATGGGAAAAGTAATGAGGAACAGAGGGTAATGGTCAATGGATATTTTTCAGGACGGAGGAAGGTTTGTAGTGGAGTTCCCCAGGGGTTGGTTTTGGGACCCTTGCTTTTCCCGATTTATATTAATGATCTAGATCTTGGCGTGCTGGGAACAATTTCAAAGTTTGTGGATGATATGAAACTTGGAAGCATTGTAAACTGTGAGGAGGACCGTATAGAACTTCAAAAGGACATAGACAAGTTGGTGGAGTGGGCAGGTAGGTGGCAGATGAAGTTCAATGCAGAGAAGTGTGAGATGATGCATGTTGGTAGGAAGAGAATGGAGAGGCAATATAAAGTAAAGGGTACAATTCTTAAAGGCGTGCAGGAGAAGAGGGACATGGTGTATATGGGCAAAGATCTCTGAAGCTGCCAGGACAGATGGAGAGATTAGTTAATAAAGCATACAGTGTCCTGGGCTTTATTCATAGGAGTGTAGAGTACAAGAGCAGTTATAACGAGTTTATATAAGATACTAGTTAGACCTCAGCTGGAGTATTGTGTATAGTTCTGGGTGTCACCCAAATGAAGGATGTGAACACAATGGAGAGAGTGCAGATGAGGTTTACAAGAATGGTTCCAGGGATGAGAAACTTGAGTAATGAAGATAGATTGGAGACGTTGGGACTGTTCTCCTTGGAGAGAAGGCTAAGAGGAATTTGATAGAGGTGTTCAAAATCATGAGGGGGCTGGATAGAATAGATAAAAAGAACATGTCCCTGCTTGTAAAAGGATCAAGAATGAGAGAGCACAGATTTAAAGTATTTTAAAAAGAAACAATTGCGAAGTGAGAAAAACCTTTCTCACGCAGCAAGTAGTTAGGGTTTGAAATGCATTGCCTGGAAGTGTGGTGGAGGCAGGCTCAATCGAGGCATTCAAGGCCTTAAGGTTGGCGGGCAGGCCAGGAGCCCTGGTGAGAATTAGAAAAAGCATGAAACCTCATCCACAGGCGGGATGAGATTTCATGTAGGTTTCAAAAAATTTAATTAAAGCATTTTTAAAAACTATGGACATGTCCCAACTCATGTGACAGTGGAGCCGATCTCCCTGAGGCTGCACGTAGCCTCAGGGAGATGAGTGCGCTCTTCCATGCACACGCACGAAAGAGCGTACTCTCGGGTTTAGGGATTTCCCCCGCCATCACAGGAAGCACACAGCGCTTCAGTGCGGACATCACGCTGGGCGGGCCTTAATTGGCCCACCCACGTAAAATGGCGGCACGCCCTGATTGGGGGCGCTGATCGGAGGCGTGGCTCCGTGCGCCTGCACTTCAACTTTGCCCCCGACGGGGGGAAAATCCTGCCCTGTGATTCTGTGAAATTCAATTTGTTATTTTACCAGCCAATGTTTTCTACTGTATTATCTATGAATAACCCAGTAGGTGGCAGTGTTCCCTTTCTATTAATTAACTGGTATTCTATAACATTTAATAAAAAGTCAGCGAAGCAGATAAACGTGCAACCAAAAAATGTATCATTTGACTGGAGCCTACACATCTGTTTTCAGGGAGCATCAACTAAAAAGTAGAATCAGAAAAATAACAGCAAGAAAATGATTAAAATTTTTTGAATGCCCCATCTGTCAAATCCAAACTTTTTTTTATTTTATGATGAACTATGAACTTTGTAAGGCACTTATGTTTTGAAACATCTTTTAAATCCAAAGTGGAACTAAACTGACTTTTCGGGGGAGAAGTTGAAGTGGTTTCTGGCAATGTTGTCATTAGACATACCCTTATTCAAGAAAGGTTGTAAGGACAGTCCAAGCAACTACAGGCTGGTTACATCAGTGGCGGGTAAGATTTTGGAATCTATAATCAGGGAAAAAGTCAACTGGTACTTGCAGAGGTTCAAGTTAATTAAGGAAAGCCAACATGGATTTGTGAAAAGCAGATTGTATTTGACTAATCTAATTGATTTTTTTTGATGAAGTAACAGAGAAGGTTGATGAAGGGAATGCAGTGGATGTTATTTCTATGGATTTTAAGTAAGTGTTTGACAAAATACCACATAAAATGGTTCCAGGGATGGTGCCGGGTTGGGAGCCCAGGAGGTTGAGGGGTGATTTGAAAGAGGCGTAGAAGATTATGACAGGCTTTGCTAAGGTATACAGGAAAAAAAATTCTTCTTGTTAGAATCATAGAATGGTTACAGCACAGAAGAAGGCAATTTGTCCCACTTGTGGGACAAGATATGCAGGGGGAATGTGAGGAAGAACTTTTATGCACACAGTGGTAAAGACCTGGTACTCGCTGCCCACAATCATGGTAGAAGCAGAAACAATCTATGTTTTCAAAAGGAAATTGGATGGGCACTTGAAGGAAATAAATGTGCAGGGCTACAGGGATTCAGCAAGGGAGTGGGACTGACTGAATTGCTCTGTGGGAAGCCTGCATGAACTCAATGGGCTGAATGGCCTCCATCTGTGTCATAAATGACTCTATGACTCTATGGGGTGGATTTTATGGGGAGCGGATTACCTGTCCCCCTGCCAACAGCCCACTCCTACCCCCCCCCACCCCCTACCCCCCCCCCCACCTAAAAGTTGAAAAAAGCAGTTTTACCAGAGCTAACTCAACTGTATAATAGCGCTTATTTAAGAGTTGGATAAAGGAGTCTCTGGGAATCTGGAATTTCAGGACTGAGATACGGAGAGTGTTCGTCAAAGCATGCCTTGCTGGTGATAATCATATCCAGAAAACTCAGGTGGAGTGGAACAGTTGGCGAAGACCTTTGGAAGAATTGACTAGGCATGGTGAGGAGCACTGTAACTCTGTCAGAGTGTGGGAGAAACTTTGGGACTGCCATTGATGCTATATGGGCAGAATTTTATGACAGCGGGTTTTACGTTCCTGTCATCAATGGCATTTATAACAGCCCCATCCCTGCTGAAACGGGGCGGTAAAACATGGCCCTTTATGTGCCAAGAGTGTTTCTGCTACCAGTTTAAAGTTATATTTCCCTTTCTGTCTTAAGTATCACTTGCCTGTTAAATAATGTTTGAATTATGCTGATTTTGGTTTGATAGTTACTATAAAAGTTTTAAAAAATGAAATCTCATCTATCAGTTTCTTCCATTGGGTCGTTTGGGAAACTCATCTCTTTTTAACAGTTATCGGCCTCAACTGGGATTGTAACAATGTTTACAAAGGCAACTTTCAAAATGGGTAGGAAATAAATAATCAGGAATTAAATAATGGAATTTAACTATCAGTCAATTAAAGCTGAATGTATTTTGATAACCTTCACATTCCATAAGTGAACCTTCTAGCACAGTTCATGCCATCCGAACAAAGCCAATAGGTTTAAACATTACTTCAACCCTATGCGACACACCAGTAGGGTATCTTTGTGTGCAATTTTAGCCTCTTTATCTTCGAAAAGACCATTGGTGAATTGGAGAGGATACAAAGAAGAACAGTGATTTAGGAATTTTAAAGTTACAAAAATGGATGTTTTCATTGGAGAATAGAAGATGAAAATGAAATACGATCGCAGTCTTTAAATGGTGAAATACAACAATAGTATAGATGGAAGCATGCTATTCAATTCAATCAAAAGAATTGGAATAAAAAGTGGCAACATTCAACTGGAACAGTGCATTGGAGCACCGAATTATAGCCAGAAATTCGAAAATATTTTTCTCCATGAAGGAATAGATGTATGGACTAGACTCCTATTAATAATAGTTAATGGTGTGTTAATTAATTTCTTGAACTACTATCTAGCTAAGAACAGCATTGAATGTTATATGTATAAATATTGAGCTGCAAACTGGACACAACACAATGGGTCCATCAAAGATCTTAAGCTGGAGTTGTGATACATAGAATGGTCATTAAAGACAGATGTGTACTGCATCCAGTTATTTTCATTCCTTATCTGGGAGTACTGTGTACTGTCACAGTACAGAGCAGCAAAAGTTTTGTTTTTGAGATCTATCACTACTTAAATGCAGAAATAATTGCATACATTACAGGCATCACTAATTGTTACGGTGCAGAAGGAGGCCATTCGGCTCATCATGTCTACACCGGCTCTCTGAATGAGCAATATGACTCAGGACCATTCTCCTGCCTTTTCCCCATAAGCCCCATAACCCTGCACATTGTTTCTATTTAAATAATCATCTAATGCCCTCTTGAATTCCTCGATTGAACCTGCCTCCACCACATTTTCAGGCAGTGCATTCCAGAAGTGCATAAATGCACTTCTAGAATATTTCACTGTGTAAAGTGCTTTGAAACATTTTGACATGATAAAATGATATTAAAATGCAAGCAATATTATTTGATAAGTAATGTAGAACTATCAACAGCCAAATGCCACTGGAAGACAGGCAATAAGGAAAATGTTCTTTCAAGACCATTTTCAATTTATCCAAATGGGAATTCTATCCTCTCCATAATTGTTTAAAAGTATGGAGATCAGTTCCAGAAGATTAATTTAAGTTCACTCGAGCATTCAACTTTCTCTACATACAAATAAATAGTGCAATAAAAACAACACCCAGGCAATTGCTTGGCTGCAGGAGGTTTGCCTTGGTGAGAATATAAATGTTGCTGTGGATCCCTTCCTCTGACAAGCTTAGACTGAGGAAGTCACTAATAACCTGGAAACACGGCATTTTAAAAAATATTTATTGAAATTTTTTAAGATGGAATGATCCATCAAGCTTGATTAATATGAATATAAAAGTACAAATATTGTTTTGCTTGGTAGTAATTGTATTTTAGTCTGTCCTATCCTTGTGGGATGAATGTACATACATGAATGCACATAAATGTACATAAAATGCAAAATAAGAAGGTGGTAGACATGTTGGTACAAATCAGCCCTTGTTTCCCTCATTTTTTATGCAGAACAAGGGGTAAACGTGTAAAACAGCAAGTGCAAAATGTATTTTAGGCCCCCTTGCAGCAATTAGTTTGAGTTGCATAAAGGAAGAGTTGGTTCTGCTCTGCTTGGGATGTTTCAGCAGTTTGTGTGGCCTAAGTAGTGATCAACACTAAAGGGTAAGTTTTAACATTTTGAAAATGTTTAGTAGGAAAGCTGCCTCAACTCCACTGTCCTTGAGGCCTTGTTGCTGGTCCAACCTCCCTCTTGACACTTAGCTTACAGCTACTTCTTAGTAAAATGCACAAGCTGCCTGAGGCCTTGAAGCCAACTTTGTGATGGCCTTAGGCCTCCTGGTTGAGGCCCAGGCACATAGGAACACCACCACATCCAAGTTGCCCGCCAAGTCTATCCTGTCTTGGAAATGTAAATCGCCATTCCTTCACACGTTTAAAATCCTGGAACTTCCTACCCAGCAGCACTGTGGGTGTATCTTCATTGCAAGGACTGCAGCTGTTCAAGAAGGTGGCTCACTACCATCTACTCAAAAGCAATTGGGGACAGGCTATCCTTAAACCACATTTCACTTTGCAAAGAGTCATAATTGCCCCAGGCTTTATCTTAAAGTTTGTTCCTGATCTTTCATAACCATCTAACCAAATGGCAAATGGTCAGAATCTCATCTTGATTGAATGACGAATTTATAAAATAGGCTCTTCAATTATTACTTGAGGCACGTTCTAGAGATTTTTAACACAGTTCTGTTAACGTAAATGAATTTACTGATGGGGTGAAGGAAGGGACGCAGAAGACCAGATCCGGAGCAACAACAGGTTTGGGAGGGGAAGGAGGGATTGTAGGGCTGCTGGAGGTTACAAAGATAGTGCGGAGAAAGGCCACGAAGGAATTTAAATATGAGGATGAGAATTTTAAATCTGATGTGTTAAGTACCTGGGACGAGTGTAAGTCAGTAAGAACTAGAGCGATGAGCGAACAGGATTTGCTGCAGGATATGATGGAGGAAGCAGAGTTTTAATGAGTTGAAGGTTATGGAGGGTGGAGAATGGGAAGCCAGCCAGGAGGGTATGGGAATAGTTTGGTCTGGAGGTGAAAAACACATGGATAAGGGTTTCAGTAACAGCTGGGCTGAGACAGGAAATGTTTCTGCTCTACTCAGAATCAGTCATTGGCAGGACAGTAGAAACACTTTAGGGATGATCTCAAAACAACATTGAAGAGGTCAAACATCCCTGTTGACTCAGGCGAGTCATATTGAGAGACTTCATTGGGAACACGCAGAGGCAAAGTCGAGGCATCAGAAACAGCACACTAACCTCCAAGCAACTCATTTACCCAACCATCCAAGGGCCACCTGTCCCGCATGTGGCAGAGCCTGCAGATCACACATTGGACTTATTAACCATCTATGAGCTCATTGAACCAGAGTGGAAACAAGTAATCCTCGATCCCAAGGGATTGCCTAAGAAGAGGTATGGAAGTAAATGTAGGTAGCCTTTGTCATGGACCTGGGGTTGAAAGCTCAGCTCAGGGTCAAGGAGAATGCCAAGATTCTGAACAGTTTAAGACTAATGTCAGGAAAGGGAAGAATTGGTAGTGAGTGCTGAATTTGGGGAAGGGGCCTAGTCTTCTCACAAACCAACTGGAGAAAATTGTAGCTCAACCAAGACTAGATATTGAACAAATTAAGAGGCAACAGTTGTATGAAGAAATATTGAAGAAATAGAACTGCTATCAGTGAATATGTGGAAGCTGACCTCAAGACTGTGGACTGTAGACTATGGATGATAAGGGACATTTTATAGATAAGGTAGAGAACATAGCCAGGGATAGATTCTGGCGTGAGCCCAGAGGTAGCATTGCAGGTTTTGGAATAGAAGTCATTGCTGGAGATGTTCTGGCTATGCTTAAATAATTAAAATCAGAACCAAGTGAGGACAAAGCTGAGCAAGAGAGAAAAGGCATTGGAAAAGGGTGGAGTGTTCTTCTGTGTCAAAGACTGCAATAGAAGACAAGAATGAAAAAGGAGGGCTGATGCGCCGTTGTCACAGTCACAGAGGATGTTACTTGTGACTCTGGCTAAGAATGTTTTCGTGTTGGAGTGGAGACCCAGATATGATCAGAGAAATTCAAAAATGGAATTTTGCGAAAGATGGGCATGTGAAAGTAGGTTGGAGGTCGGGTGGTTGTTTGTAAGGAGAGGGTAGGTTTCTTGAGGCAGTATCTGAGCAGAATAGATTCTCTACTTGGTCTGCAGGTAAAAATTGCAGTTGGCCACCAATTGTGTCACTGAAGCTCAATCTGCATACTTAGTACTAGATTTCTCTGATGCAGTGTATTGCTAAAAGCAGCAGCTTAAAATGACATCCTTCAGGAAGGCATCATAATTAGAGAGGATAAGTTACGACCCCAGGTTTTTTTTATTCATTTATGGATGTGGGCATTGCTGGCTAGGCCAGCATTTACTGCCCATCCTTAATTCCCTTGAGAAGGTGGTGATGGTGAGTTGCCTTCTTGAAACGCTGAAGTCCCTGTAGAGTAGGTACTCTCACAGTGCTGTTAGGGAGAGAATTCCAGGATTTTAACCCAGCAATGGTGAAGGAATGGTGATATAATTCCAAGTCAGGGTGGTGAGTGGCTTGGAGGGGAACTTGGTGGAGGTGTTCCCATGTATCTGCTGCCCTTGTCCTTCTAGATGGTATCGGTTGTGGGTTTGGAAGGTGCTGCATAAGAAACCTTGATGAGTTTCTCCAGTGCAACTTGTAGACGGTACACACTGCTGCCACTGTTTGTCGGTGATGGAGGGAATGAATATTTGTGGAAAAAATGACAATCAAGTGGGCTGCTTTGTCCTAGATGGTGTCAAGCTTCTTGAGTGTTCTTGAATGTCAACTGCCTGCTCACCCAGTTTCAAGCATAGGTTTTGAAAGCCAAAATAGGAAATGTAGATCTGAATTTTCCCAGTCCTTTGGAGACAGGCTGGGAGGTGAGAGGGCTGGCAATGTGGTGGGTGAAGACATTGGGAGGAGAGTCTGATATCTTCCCACCACCATGGTCTATTGGCAGTGGCAGGAACTTCTGTGGTACATCGGGCGGCCAATTGAGGCAATTAATGGCCCAATTAAGGGCCACTTCCGCCAGCATTTTATTCATGTTGGGAGGGCCCACTGTCATTTGGGAAGACTGCCAGATAAACCCCGGTGGCCTTCTAGTGGGTTTCCAGAAGGGGTGGTTGCTCTTATTTATGGCCTTTCCAGAGCCCATGGAGAGGAGCTCTGGTGGCTACAGTGCCAAAATTGTGCCACAATACCCACCCCACCCCCCATCCATTCAAAAATAATTTATTTGCTCTTCAAGCGTGCCCTAGCAGTGAGGCAGTCTCTCCTTCACCTTGCTGTCCCAGCTCCGGTCACTGCTAGCGGTGGTACTGCTGACTCTATGATTGCAGCTCTGGGGGTGGGGTTGGAGTGGGCCGCTACCCTGTTAATTGGCTGCCACTGGCAAAGTGCACCCCCCCCCCCCCCCCCCCCCCCCCACACACACAACCCCCCCCCGCCCCGGGTCCCGCTGCCTGCCAGAGCAGGGTCAGCTCCTGCTTTTGGCCTCTGCAACGGGACTTCATTCCCCTCCTAAAAATTCAGCCCCTAGTCTTGTGTCCCAAAGGATTAACATTTTCTTTGCATGATCAGATGAACATTTTTTCCTTCAATTTCTGGCAATAAATTTTCTTGAAAGCCATATTCAAGCACAAGGATATGTATGATGGAAAACTTTATACAGGAAGCAAAAAGCATGGACTCTGTCCTTAAAAGCTAAAATGGCAGATCCACTTACACATTTTCACTAGTTTCCTTTTCTCATTACAGCTCAAAAAACATGAAAGAATGCAGCAATTGTAGTCGGCCCCATAATATTTTGGCCTGCGCTAATTAGTGTCAAAGAGATTTATGGTATTTTTCATACTTTGACATCTGTTCATTTTGCTTTTCTTGAGCTTGGTTTATACATTTCATTCAGAAAGAGTAACAGGTGGTATCTTTAAAGGCACACAGTCATTGGGAACTTGTTAGGAAGAATAAAAATGCCTGTGTGTAAATACAGACAACCTTATCCTGAATAGTGGTGGTGAGAGAGTTAGCTGTAATTTGCACGATAACATTAGGCTAGAAATTACAGTCAGTGACAAGAGCGATTGGGCTAATGACTGTTGAAATAGCAAAGAGAAAAATGTCTTACGAACAAATTAAGTTTTTCTCCACTATTACCGTCAACACTAATGTCTAGTTCAATGTTCTGAACAATCTTAAATATTCTCTTCACCAAAAAGATGTTTTTTAAAAAATGCCCCATATCTTTTCTCATCAATTGAAGTTTTTAATGTATCTGAAACATATTTTTCTTCATTCCAGAAATTACACTCCACCACAAACCATAGGACCAGCAGAACTCTGCAAGTTTTGGTCTCAAACACTTTGCCTGAGAGCTTTGTGGATAAAGGAATCCCTGATGTACTGCTGGCATAGTTCCATGCAGATTAGAAGGCCCAAGGTTCAATCCCCGGGCTGCACTGTGTTAACAAATCTCAAACTGGGGAGTAGGAGGGGTTCTGCAATTGGACTTACTATCCATGGGAGATAGCATGGAAACATTAATCAAAGAGGTTAGTTCTGGTTAATATTTAATGGAAATTATGGACTGGATTTTACTCCAATAATGTGGATGATGAGAATCTGATGCAGGTACTCCTGCCGAATTTTTCCTGCTCCCCGCACCCCCACCACCTCCAAACAGCCATGCCTGTTCCGGCAGGTTCCACTAAATCCAGCCCTATATTGTTGGGACAGTGTTGGTTTCAGAATTGGACGTTCTTAAAGGAGTCTCCATAGCTTTCTGTAAGTTAACTATAAGTCTTTATTAGCTACTAGAACTATTTACACATGTACAGTAAAGGGTACAAGGTAGGAGCTATCTCCATGGGGAGAATTTTCTGATTGTCCGGCAGGCTGGTTGGGAGCAGGCGCGAAGCGGATTGCTGCTCATGATTGGCTCTGCTCCGCCATTTTACATGGGTAGACCAGTTAAGGTCCACCCAGCGTGACACACAGTGCTACCTGTGCGGGTGGGGGGAAGAGGGAGAGTCAGAGCCTTAAGTACATACAGCCCAAATCTTTATCCAATGCATTTGGAGTTATGTTAGTTTACAACATGTCTTATTGTTATCAGTCTCATGAATTTATTGTTGTTACTACATTATCACTATTTCTACCTTAGCACTGTTACTTCATCATCATTATTGGTACATTATCCCTACCCCATCTCCCCCATTCAAGTCCTTGAATTTAAAGGTTCAGGCAATTTGGAAGCCATATAATCCTTCCGTATCTCATTCGCAATTCTGTCGGAGGAGTGGTAGGCTCTGTTATTGCTGGTTCTTCCTGTTGGACTGGAGGTTGAACTGGCATCTGGGTATGATTTCATTCTTTTCTTCCATTCCTTCGTGTTGAACTGCACTTGGTCAGTCTAGCTGTTGCATTGACTGGTGGTTGCTGCTACCCGTTTCTTGTGGAGTGGACGAACATTGTGTTTGCCTCCTTGTCTCTCCTTTCGCTTTTTCAATTATCATGTGGGTCATCTTGATGTCCTCTGTGGCTGAGGAGGAGCATTCCTATGAAGAAGATATAGTGGTACCCTCACCTCTGCTTTTCGTTGTCAGCCATGGGTGGCTGCTACCAGGTTCCAGCATTTCTTGCAGCTTTGGCACACCAGCTGGGAATTACAGCATATGCACCGTGGTTGCAGTATTGACCTGCTTTGCTGTCATCGGGGCTGGAGGTAGAGGCTTCTCAGACAGCTAATCACTCTCTTTCACCTCTTCCACTGGAGGCATCATGGTTACCTCTTGGCTTGTTGGCTGCTCTGACCATTGAGGGTCTTCTGGGACCTGCAACAAGAATTTTCCTTTTCTGCTTTTAAAGTCTGGATTTGCTCTTCCATATTACACATCTTGTCCATTATTTTGTTCTGGTTGGATCGGAGCTCAACAGTTTCATCAGTTTTGGTCATCAATTCTTCACTCAAGCAACTGCTCTGATTTTTCAGCAATTCCTTCTGTTCTGGCATTTTTCACAATGTTTACTAGAGACTTCTGATACTCCAAGTTTTAATTGAAGATCTATCTTTGTTGATTTTGTGTGTACAAGTTCATAATTCAAGCTTTTCAAGTCCTCTTTCAAGTGCTCCAATTCCAGTGTTCTTGTCAGTGCTCGTTTTTCGTTAACAAACCCATCTTTCATACATGAAAGTTGGTTCTCTATGCTAATCAGTTTTTTTGGCAAAGTATAATTCATCTGTGCTATCCTTTAGCTCACTTTCTGTAATTGCGCTTCTGCCAATTATTTTTGAGACACCTCATACTCTTTAGTGAGAACATCTATCTTTGTTTGCCATTCTATTTTCTTGATTTTCATCCCTTTGTGTATCTCTTTGGAAATGTAATGTTTTTCCAAGGTTCCTTCCAAATGTGCAGCCATTTTTTTCAGTGCTGCAGTCTTTTTCTTGTACCTCTTGGCTTCCACCCAGAATACAGAACATTCCTGAGGCTTCTCTGCCAACTGGTTCATCAGTTCTTTCAGAATGACATTAAATTCATTGTGTTTCACTTTTTTTTCAGAGAAACAAACTCTGACCTGAGAGATCCTTGTAGCATATGAAGGTCCTTCAACAGGTTTTCCTTTTCATAGCAAAGCTCAGTTACTTCGTCTTAAGTTTTCTTGTAATTTAACAGAGTCTCATTGAGTTTGTTCTGCTGTTCAATAATCCTGCTGATGAAGGTACACTTTATTCTGTCATGTTGCTGAAGGGTTATGTACTGTTTTCGAATTTGATCTTGAAGGATGATTAGCTGTTCTCTCAACTGTTTATTTCCTTGGTCAGCTCTTGTCTTCTCACTCAGCATTTCAATGGATTGCTCTATCACTACTGACAGCTCCAACGCAGCTTTTTCTGAAGTAGCATTCAACTTCTTTTTTAACTCCTCATACTTTTCCAGGTCATGTATTGGTGTTTCAAAGAGCCTTCAAGGCCACAACTCCTTTGAGTGCCTTTTCTGCCAGGTGTTGTGCCTGGCTGTACACCTGGTTGAGTTTTGCCAACTCCCGCTTTGATTTGTCAATCTTGGAATTGAGAGTTGTTATTTCCTCCTGGTACCTCTGTGATGTCTCAGAAATTTGTTTGTTCAAACCTTGAACAGTTTGGTTCATTGAAGACTTTAGTTTATCATGCGTTTTCAAAGGTATATACTCAGCTTGAATCTTGCGCTTCAAATCTTCCAGTTCAGCTTTGATACAAACATTTTCTGATTCTACTTCTGCTTTTTCTTGCTCTGCCTGCCTTGTCATTCACAGACAGCTGCTGGTAGTGTTCTGAAAACATGTTGGGGTCTCCAAAAAGGTATACCTTTGTGAGTTATGGAAATTTCCCTGACTCTCTGGCACCCTTGTGTGGTTTGTTCAGGTATTGTCTATTGTCCTTTCATCACTTTGCTGGGGGTGTTTCTATGCTCTGCACATTCCTCAACTTGAAGGTTAAAACATTTGTCAAAGGCTGTCAGTAATTCCTTGAAGCTGGTTGAGGATTCATCAATGCCATGCATTAGGATAATTCTTCCACAAGTTCACCAAACCAATATTAAAAAACTTTTAATCTGCACTTCTTGTGATTCTTCACTGAGACCTGATGTACTCCAGTAATTTAGAAATTTTCTTCTCAAGGATGCAATACTTCCCATTGGTTTTGGCCCTTGGATAAGTCCAAACTGATTTTATAGGTTAGATTTTAAATCCATGGTCATTTAATATTTTTTGCAGTTACAGCTTTAAATGTTTTTGCCCCTTTGTGCCGTCGGTGCAGTGACTATTTTTTTCCTCTCTGCTCTTCTTCCAACAATTGTTGGGTTTCAGCAGGCTCCTGTTATGCTGAAGGGGCCATATATTTTTTTTAATTATTCTCTGTGCATAACCTTCAAAATGAATAGTTTGGCCAGTGATTTACTCCCCTGAGCTTTTGAACTAGAATTGAAGGCAATTTTTTGCTCTGTCTTCAGTTTTCTTTGGACGAGTTTGGATGCCACGTGTTCAGGCTCGAAGTCAGGGATCAAGTTTTATCGACTGGTTTCTTACCAATGGAACTTCTGACACTGAATTACTTAAAGGAGTTCTCAGGATTTGCTGCAGCCTAGAATTTTAAAAGATTTGATCAGTAAGGGGTGCTCGAGAAGACAGGCGCCTATGCTGGAGTGAGATGGAGACTGAGTGAGTAGTGAGTTAGGTACATGTGGTAAGTTCTGGTAAGTTCTTTTCAGGTTTTAACTATGGATTAAGAATCAAGATCTGACATAGTACCAACCTTCAAGTAAGTTAGGTTAGCTTGTTAAGTAGGGAACTGCCTGGAGTGACAGTTATCTGTCAATCCCCTAAAAGCAGTTGGTTCAAATGATGTTAATTACTGTAGCAGGAAGCTAAGCTAGCAGTGAGTCATCAGAGGGTCTATACAAGAGTCTTTTCAGACATATGGTCAGTAAGGGCAACATGAGGAGACAGGAGACTATGCTGGAACAAGAATGAGTGAGCAGCAAATTAGGTTCAAGGGAATTTGTCACTTGGGGAAAGAGGTGTTGTATATATAGGAGCAACGTGTGTAACTGTTCTTTCTGATTGCAAAGAATTGGCCAAATGGTTGGGTGAATTGTTACAATCAGTTTTGACAAAGATTTCCACATATATGGTGAAGGACTCCTTCACATTTGTGAAGGCCTGACAGGCATTACAGCATATTGATAGCAATGCTATGACCATGTGCTCATTTCACATTGCTAGTCTATTCACCAAAGTTACATTTAAAGAAGCCATAGATATTTGCGCTGCAGCACTTTATCATGGTGATCTAGACCTGCCACCATTGTGTGAATCAGTATTCATTGAACTTATGAACTCAGCAACTCAGGCAGTTGAATTCAGTTTTAATGACACCATGTATGCCCAAATAGATAGTGTTGTCATGGGATCCCCTCTAGGCCCAAGTATCACAAACATCTTTGCTGGGTTCCATGATGGAATGACAACTAACCTCCTACCCTTTGCATATTTCCGATATGTGGGTGATACATTTGCTATATTTAAAACAAATTCCTTACATGTCTTAATGGGCTCCATCCTGCACTCAAATTCACCTCTGAAATGGAGCAGTCAAATGAGCTCCCTTTCCTTGACGTACTAGTTGCGAAATCTGGCAGGGACTTCTCTACCATGGTCTACCACAAGCCTACCTTCACTGGTCAATACACGCGTTGGGATTCTTACAGTTCCACACGCCATAAGATTGGTCTTATTGACAACCTTGTAAATAGAGCCCAAGCCATTTGCTCACCATGCAAGCTTGACACTGAAATAGAGTGCATCAAAGCTACCTTGCAAGATAATGGCTTCAATGATCAGATCCTTTCACACTGTGTTTCACCCAAACTGATGAACAGGCCTAAGGCATTCACTTTTGGCCCTGATAAGTGCCCAGTCTGCCTCAGATTACCCTGGAAGGTCATGGTATCTCAAAAATTTGAGGAGCATGTGAAGCTAGCTGTTTCATGTTGTTACTATGCAGGAGCAACTATGCAGTAGTGGCATTCGTCACTAATAGGATGCTGCCACCAAGCCAAAAAGTCATTCTGCCTACCACACAAATGAGTAATTTGGTATATGAATTTCAGTGCCAGTGTGATGCTAGGTATGTAGGCCGTACATCCCAAAGACTGGCAGATCGTATCAAACAGCATGAACCAGCCGCTGTTTGCAATGGGCAGGATACAGACCATATCCAACCAGCCCATGCTTGCAAAACTCAAAACAGTGTCCAACATTAGATGTGATTTCACGATTGGACAATATTTGCTAAGTAACCCTCAATGGGCTAAGAATTACGCTGACAACCAATTTAATATCATCAGTCGGACTCGCACTGTGGTACATTTGCATGTACTGGAAGTTACATATATTAATACACAGAGCCCTGTTCTTTGCAAACAGAAAGAATGTGTATCAGCTAAACAAAATAAGTGACACCCATTCTCTGACTCATTCCTCAGGACAATGCCTTGACCAATCAGTATCAAGCTGCCTGGTTTAAATTTCAAACAATGCTTGCCAGTTACCTGTCATTCTCCGTCACTGGTGCATTCTCCATGGCAGTCCACTTGCCAGCTAATCAGCACTTTCTTCACATACAGTATAAATTGTTGTTTTTCCCTTTTATTAGCATTCTTGGGACATGCCCTGATGAGCGCCAGATGAAAAGCTTAGACATGTCTCTTTTTTCAAAAATTCTAAAGGGAGGACCCACCATCCATGGTTAACTGAAGAAGTTAAGGAAAGCATCAAACTTAAGGAAAAAGCATACAACTGCGCAAAGATGAGTGTCACGTCAGATGATAGGTCAGAATCTAAAGAACAGCAGAGAATGACTAAAACGTGAATCAGGAGTAAGAAATTAGAGTATCAGAGGAAGCTAACTAAACATATAAAAATGGATAGCAAGAGTTTCAACAGGTATTTGAGAAGTAAATGTGTAGGTAAAGTGAGTGTTGGTTCTCCAGAGAGTGACAGTGGCAAATGTGACAATAGACAATAAGGAAATGGCGAATCAAATGAACAAATATTTTGCTTCTGTCTTAATTATAGAGGATACAAAAAACATTCCAGTAATAGCTGTAAATCAGATGGTGGAAGAAAGAGGGGAACTTGATGAAATTACAATCACTAGGGAAGTGGTACTGAGCAAACTGATGGAGCTGTGGACTAACAAATCTCCAGGTCCAGATTGGCTTCATAATAGGGTTTCAAAAGAGGTGGTTAATGAGGTAGTAGATGCATTGGTGTTAATTTTCCAAAGTTCCCTAGATTCTGGAAAGATTCAATCAGACTGGAAAGTAGCAAATACAGTATCTCTATTCAAGAAGGGAGGGTGGCAGAAAACAGGAAATTATAAGCCAGTTAGCTTGACTGTCTGTCGTGGGGAAGGTGTTAGAATTGATCATTAAGGAGGTTATAGCTGGGCACTTAGAGAAACTCAAGGTAATCGGGAAGAGTAAGCATGATTTTGTGAAAGGGAAATCATGCTCAACCAATTTATTGAACAAAGAACTTAGAAAAGTACAGCACAGGAACAGGCCCTTCAGCCCTCCAAGCCTGTGCTGATCATATTGCCCTTCAACAAAACATTTTGCACTTCTGGTGTCCATATCCCTCTATTCCCATCCTATCATGTATTTGTCAAGCTGCCTCTTAAACACCACTGTCGTAATTGCTTCTACAACCTCTTCTGGCAGCGAATTCCAGACACTCACTACACTCTGCGTAAAAACTTGCCCAGCACATCTCCCCTATAGTTTTTTCCTCTCACCTTAAATCTATGTCCCCTAGTAATTGACTCTTCCACTCTGGGAAAAACCTTCTGACTATCTACTCTGTCCATGCCACTCATAATTTTGTAAACTTCTATCAAGTCGCCCCTCAAACTAATGGAGTTTTGATCACTATCTGCAAAATGCTCCCACTGATACAAATAGTGATCATAACTCTATTAGTTTCAAGGTTCCTATGGAAAAGGACAAGGATGGGCCAGAAATCAGAGCTCTAAATTGGAGGAAGGCCGATTTTAATAAGATCAGATATGATTTGGCTAGAATGGACTGGGAGCAGCTACTTTTAGGTAAATCTGCGTCAGAGCAGTGGGACTCATTCAAGAAGGAAATAGGGAGAGTACAAGGCCAACATATTCCAGTTAGGATAACGGGTGGGACCAACAAATCCAGGGAACCCTGGATGTCGAGGGATATTCAAGATTAGATAAAGAGAAAAAGGGAGCCTTATGGCTCAAAACAGCGGAAGCCCTTAAGGAGTATAGAATGTGTAGAGGGGAAACTTAAAAAGGAAATCAGGAGAGCAAAAAGGGGGCATGAAAAAACATTGGCAGGTAAAATAAAGGAATATCCAAAGTTATTTTACAAGTATTTTAAGAGTAAGAAGATAACTAAGGAAAGAGTAGGGCCCATTAAGGGTAATTTGTGTGTGGAGCCGGAAGACGTAGGTAGGGTTCTAAATTAAGACTTTGTGTCGGTGTTCACAAGGGAGAGGGACGATGTGGGTATGGAAATCAGGCAGAAGAACTCTGATATAATTAAAGAAATTAGCATTGAAAGGGAAGAGGTTCTAAGTGGTCTGGCAAGCTTAAAAGTAGATAAATCTCCAGGCCCAGATGAAAGGTATCCCAGGCTGTTGAGTGAGGCAAAGGAGGAGATAGCAGGGACGCTGGCAATAATTTTCAATACCTCTCTGGCCACAAGAGAGGTGTCAGAGGACTGGAGGAAGGGATAAACCAGGGAACCACAGGCCAGTCAGTCTAACCTCAGTGGTGGGGAAACTTTTGGAAGCAATTCTGAGGGACAGAATTAATCTACACTTGGAGAGGCAGGGATTAATCAAGGACAGTCAGCATGGTTTTAAGGGGAGGTCATGTCTGACCAATTTTATTGAATCTTTCGAAGAGGTGACCAGGTGTGTAGTTGAGGGCAATGCATTTGACGTAGTCTACTTGGACTTCAGCAAGGCTTTTGATAAGATCCCGCATGGGAGACTGATAATGAAGTAAGAGCCCATGGGATCCAAGGCAATTTGGCAAATTGAATCCAGAATTGGCTGAGAGGCAGCAAGCAGAGGGTGATGGTCGAGGGGTGTTTTTGTGACTGGATGTCCAGTGGGCTTCCACAGGGAACGGTGTTGGGTCCCTTGCTGTTTGTGGTATATATAAATGATTTAGACTTGAATGTAGGAGGGTTGATTAGTAATTTTGCGGATGACATGAAAATTGGTGGGGTGGTAAACAGTGAGGAGGATAGCCTTAGATTACAAGAGGATATAAATAGACTGGTCTGATGGGCTGATCAGTGGCAAATGGAATTTAATCCGGATAAATGTGAAATGATGCACTTGGGTAGGACAACCAAGGCACGGGAATACACATGGTAGGACCCTGGGAAGTACCGAGGATCAGAGTTACCTTGGTATGCATGTCCACCGGTCCCTTAAGGTAGTGGGACAGGTAGATAAGGTGGTTAAGAAGACGTATGGGATACTTGCTTTTATTAGCCGAGGCATAGAATATAAGAGCAGGGAGGTTGTGCTGGAACTGTATAAAATGCTGGTTAGGCCACAGCTAGAGTATTGCATGCAGTTCTGGAATCCACAATATAGGAAGGATGTGATTGCCCTAGAGACAGTGCACAGGAAAGTTACCAAGATATTGCCTGGGCTGGAGAGTTTTAGTTATGAGGAGAGATTGGATAGACTGGGGTTATTTTCCTTAGAGCAGAGGAGATTGAGGGGGGACATGATTGCGGTGTATAAAATTGAGGGGCATAGATAGGGTAGACAGGAAGGAACCTTTCCCCTTGATGGAGGGATCAATAACCAGGGGGCATAGATTTAAGGTAAGGGGCAGGAGGTTTAGAGGGGATGACAGGAAGAATTTTTTCACCCAGAGGGTGGTGGGTATTTGGAACTCACTGCCTGGAAGGGTGATAGAGGCAGAAACAATCGTAACATTTAAGAGGTATTTGAATGTGCACTTGTGATGCCATGGCATACAAGGCTATGGGCCTAGTGCTGGAAAATGGGATTAGAATAGTTAGGTACTTGTTTAACCGGCACAGACTCAATGGGCCGAAGGGTCTTTTTCTGTACTGTAGACCTCTGACTATGACTCTAATTTGGCCTCTTAATTTAAGGAAGGATGTAAATACATTGAAGGTGATACAGAGGATGTTTACTAGATTGATACTTGGATATGGGTTGTCTTATGAAGATAGGTTAGACAGACTTGCCTTGTTTCCACTGGAGTTTAGAAGAGTGAGGGGTAACTTGATTGAAGTATGTTAGATCCTGAATGGTATTGACAAGGTGGACGTGGAAAGGGGGTTTCCTCTTTTGGGTGAGTCCAGAACAAGGGGGTACTGTTTTTAAATTAGGGGTCACCCAATTAGAACAGAGATGAGGAGAATTTTTTTCTCTCAGAGGTTTGCCTGACTTTGAAACTCTCTGCCTCAGAAAGCAGTGAAGGCGGAGTCATTGAATATTTTTAAGGTGGAGGTATATAGATTCTTGTTATGCAAGGGAATCAAAGGTTATTGGGGGTAGATGGGAATGTGGAATTTGAAACAAACAGATCAGACAGATCAGCCATGATCCTAATGAATGGCGGAGCAGGCATGAGGGACTTAATTCCTACTTCTGTTCCTATTTCTTTGTACGTTCATATTTAGCTCACCTTTGCAGGTTCTGTCAACTCTGCACACTGAAGCTGGACTTAAGATTCAATGCAGTTTTCTGCTGCAATAAGCAAGTTTAAATATTTGCCTTCAGCTTCCAGGCCTTTCTCTTGAGTGTTTACTGGCTATTTTTCCTCTGCACCCCCTTGCCTCTTTAGGAGCTTCTTTTCAGGTCAGAATGCTTGTTGAATTTTTCTCAGTCTTCTAGTTTGTCTCTGTATTTTAGTGAGGTTCTGGATTTTTAATCCATTTGCTGCCACTATGTTGGGAGGATGGTGGTTATGGGACAGTATGTCCAAAAGAAGTCTCCGTAGTCTTCTGTAGGTTAACTGTAAGTCTTTATTAACTACTAGAACTATTTATACATGTACAGTAAAGGGTATAAGCTAGGAGCAGCCTCCATGCTTAAGTCCATACATGTCCCTGCTCAACACCATACTGTCTGGGTCATAAGTTTTCTTACATCACTGTGTGGGTGATACTGTACTCAGTCCTACATTAAACCTTTATGTGCCAGACTCTTATACTACACATATGAATATTAGCTTGAATGTTTTCATATTCAGTGTCATGAAGAAAGTTCAGCTTGGTGAACTAACAAAGGGTGATTCTGTGCAAAGGAATCACACGCAGTAGAAGTCAGCTTCTTTATTATGTTTTACCTGTAGTGACGTGTAAATTCTTTAAAAGAACTCCTATCAATTTATTTGCACATCCACCAAAGGATAAAAAGGATAAAAGTCACTAAAATGTTTTCCGTTTTCCTATTGATTACATTCACCTCATTGGTGCAACATAAGTGTTTTCTTTTAATAATTCATTCTGGGGATATGGATGTCACTCGCAAGGTCAGCATTTTTTGCCCACCCCTAATGTCCTTGAAAAGATGCTGGTGAGCCTTCTTGTTTATTCACATCAATCCATGTGATGAAGGTTTTCCCACAGTGCAGTCAGGTAAGGAGTTCCAGGATTTTGATCCAGTGACCATGAAAGAATGGCCAAGTCAGAATGGTATGTAACTTGGAGGGAATGTTGGAGGTGAGGCACCACTCTTCATCTCCAATTGGAAAAGACGGGTTTAAGACGTGCTGTTGAAGAAGTGTGTTGTACAAATGTGTGTTATTCTACTTTACACTTTACAAATTGCTCAATGTTTGTTTAAGATACAAGGGGTTTATTCCATGATTGATCAGATTGTATGCAATCTAGAGAAAGGATGAAACTGGTGGACTCTTAAACATTTTCTTAAAGTCAGGCACTATGGCTTTTATTGAAATCTCAAATATGCTTTTCTTGAATTGCAACCCGATTTACTCTCACTTCTCAATTATTGCTTATATAGGCAGGGTTTACAGTAAATTTTGATATACAATATCATTTCTCAGCTTTGACAAGGTTTATAACTTTAGGTGAAAGGGGAAATGACTTTTGCTTCTTCATAAAAATGTTTCAGAAATGAAACCTGCAATGTGTAGATTGCTTATTGAAAACAAAAGTGATTCCAAATGGTCCATAGCTTAATCGATAAAGACAATTTAATTTGCAGGAATAAAGACCTATCGTACAAAAAATACACAATGCAGAAATATAAAAAGAAAATTATTCAAAAGAAATTAATGGTTACAAGCATGGATCAAACAATAAACAAGATATCATTAATATAGAAATAAAGTTTAACTCAGCAAAATAAATAACTACCTCAGTGTTGTTTTAATCACCTGCAATGAAAAGTCATCCAAAACTCAGCTGCCCATATCCACATTCACACCAGATCTCATTTACCCATCACCCTAATGCTTGCTGGTCTATATTGGTTCCCAGTTAAGCAATACCCCAATTTTAAAATTCTCACCCTTGTTGTCAAATCCCTCTATAGTAAGGTGGGTAACCCCCGGCCCTTTGCACTTTTTCATCTGGCCCGCAGTGAGATTTATTTTTAATCATGTGAATATGATGCATACGTCTCCGCTATTTACTGAGTAAAGGTTAACAATCACTATGGGGCTACTTTGTCAAAACACACAGCCAGGGGAAGTGCAGCACACTCTTTTCAGACAGAAGATTCAAGGAGGACAGTGCCCCTTCTCTTAATAAATGATACCCAGGTGAGAGGTGTCCCAGGATAGTCCCGGGTGAGAGCTGTCTTGGGATAGTCTCAGGTGAGAGGTGTCCCGGTCTCTGTTGCTTACCTATCTGGGCAATAGCTGTCATTGAGTATATACTGGCGAACATGGCAGTGATGGGCAGAAGGTTTGGAGGTGGCAGTAATGCAGACCAAAGTACCAGTCATTGTGAATGGCGTAGAATCTACAATAACAAGGCTCATTAAGGAAGAGCAAACTCAGCTATCACATGAAAGCAGTGGGCGAGTTGAATGTTTCTCTATTCTCTTAAAAAAAGTTGATTTTTATGTGTGTGTGGCCCTTAATAAGAAAAATATTCCCCATCCCTGCTCTATCTCTATAATCTCCTTTAACCCCACAACCTTCCGTGATACCTGCGCTCATCTAATTTCACTCGAGTGTCCCTAATTTTAATCATTCCACCACTGGCGGCCATGCATTCAGCTACTGAAGCCATTAGCTCCGAAATTCCCTCCCCACACCTCTCAGCCTCTCTAACTCACTTTCCTCCTTTACGACACTCCTTAAAACCAACCTCTTTGACCAAGCTCTAGTTAGCTATTTCAAATCTCCTTATATCATTCAGTGTCACATTTTGTTTTATAATGCCCCTGTAAAGCATCTTGGGATGTCTTATTACATTAAAAGTGCAACATCAATACAAACAATTGTTGTTGTAAGAGAATTAGCAAGAAAACCAGCAGATCTCTTAAAATATGACTGAAACTGGAGTTGACCATTATGATAAACTCATCCCTCCACAGAGAATGTTAATTAGGAAACAAGTAGATTGGTGCTTCAGCGCAAACTCGGATTTTAATTGTCTATTTAATTTTTAATGTCTCTTGCAAAAATTTAGTGTTGTTTTAGTGTTAGAAGTAATTTTGATTATAGTTTTGAAAATAAATTTCACGAATGTATGCTGCTGGCACAGAGACTTGCCCAGTGGGAGTGCATATCAGGAAATCCCGACCACGATTCCAAGATTTCTCAACGTGCACTCCCTGTGGGTATGGCTCCATGCCAGAGACATGCATTCCTAAAGTTTAACTTTGTCCCAAATTTTAGTTTTAAAGTAAAAATAGCATTTCTGATTTTAATTTAGTTGAGAAGAATATTATTATAGGTGACTAAAACAACACTGGTCAAAGGGTAACCATTTTTAGCATTAATGTAACGTTCGTGCGTTTTTGACATTTGTTTTGTAATATTAATAGAACATGAGTGCATTTTGCTTGCCTCTAGAAATAAATATTTCTAACACATGTTAATGCACAAAGTAATATTAACACCTTTTTTTCTTCACTGCTTGTTAAACCTGAGAATATGGAAAATAACTCAGGATTTACTTCAGTTCCACATTGTATTCATTTATTCCATTTAAAGCTGGCATTAAAGCAGGAGATATTTACTAAGGAAGCTTTTTTGTTAAAACCTGCACCATGACTGCATCAAGTCTGTCAATGCTACATATTGTGGAAGAGTGAGGGAGGTAGAGCAACAACAGCAGGTGACAGTGACCTAAGGGGATCAAGGAATATAGGGACAAGACTTTCAGGGTGGAGTGTAACATCTGTGTGTGCTGCTGATCTATTTTGGAACAATATGTAATAAAGATGTGGCTCAAAAGGGATGCAATCTTCAAACTGCCTCAGCTCCTATAATCAGATCAACTTCCAAAGAACAATATCCTGAGGGCAATTTTAGTGGATATGAAACCTTTACACCACTGGATGCTTCCAGGCACCAACAGGAGAAATCATTGCTCTAAAACTATAAGATTAACAGATTATTACCTCCGCTGTGCATCAACATCAAGTTCTGCAGCTCACAGCAACAACTTCATCCAATTTTATCACCTGTTTGGCAAACCCTAAGTGGAAACTGTTGTGGTACTGCTTTACTGTATGTAGTGCAGTGTTCTGAATTGCATATCACTGAATTTTTATACAGTTAAAATGCATCATCACCACCAGAAGTGATGCAAGTGTGATGCACCAGTTGGAACATTGTTGGTCCCCTGATAGCATGTACAGTTCTCCTGTAACCCAGTATATAATCTGTTTTTCAACAATAAAGAACCTAAGTGTGTGTTACCATTTATTAAGGTGTGATTGGTAAGTTTGTGTTAGAGGCCAATAACTTCATTGACTTTAATCCTGTTTGCCATTTGTGCACAAGCAGGTACAGCCCATAGGAAAATTGGGCAGAGATGATTGCAAATCCCGAAGAAAGCTCTCCTGGTTTTCCTTCCATTTTGAATAGGGAGAGAGTTGGATTGAGGATCTTCCCTGCCAAATCTTCCTTTGTCTGCTTTACTCAGATGATTCAATATACCCAGGTACTAGAACAGGAGATTTTTCGCCTGTTCTCTATTTGGCATTTCCTCAGAATAAATTTGAGAACTAATGACAAATTGTAGCCTGTGTTTAATCATTGGATATTGAACATACTCATTAAATTAATGTTCACTAATAAAACAGTTCGCAAACATAATCAAAAAGTATTATAAGACTTTGAGAATGACGATCTAAAGTCTGATAATAAAGTATAAAGAACTGCAATAGTAAATAAAGCAACTGATATTTTTTAGAGACCAAGGCCAGAATTTTGACGTCGGCAGGGCATGCATCCTAACGTCACTGCGTGCCATCACGATATTTCAGTGGACAGACGCCCAATGAGCTCCGATGAGCATCCGCTATTAATTAACAGGTCACTTAAGGCCCTCGAGGCATTAATAAATGGTGATTTTTCAGAGCCCGTGCAATCTTCAAAATGTCACATGGGTGCAAGTACCCATGTACTACCCTCAAGGCAGGTAGGCCACATTTTTAAAAACCTCATCCACGGGCAGGATAAGAGGGGTGAGTGGATTGGCGAGTGATATTTGGTAGACATTTAATTTTTAAAACTTACTCCCACTTGCTTGTGTGAACAGGAGACCTTCAAGTCTCTTCATTGCTGCTTATACAGGAATAACAGGCTTCAGGTCAGGACTCTGGAGTAACCATAATTCTTGGGGCCTTGCTAGTTTCAGGTTTCAGGCAGCCTTCCCTTACCCTGGGAATGGGAGTTGTGCTCTCCACTGAAGGCACCTCCTCTGAGGAGGAAGAGAAGACCAGGAGGGGGAGGAGGCCAGGAGTTTATATTCAGCCTCCAGGGAAGCCGCCTTTGGGAGGACAGGCACATGCACAAGGAGTGCAGGACCAACAGGAAACGCAAGGCAGAAGGGGCCACAGAAGATGCCACTAACCTGCTGCCAGAGTTTACAGGCATCGAAGCAGCTACCTCAATATGTCTGAGGTGCAGTGCCGAAGGAGGCTCCATCTCTCAAGGGAGACAGTGACCTCCATTTGTCAGATGATCGGCTCTGAGATCAGTCCCAACTGTGTGGGTGGACACGCCATGCCAGTGGCATTGAAGGTCAAGGCTGCCCTCAACTTCTATGCCTCCGGCTCTTTCCAGGGGTCGTTGGGTGATCTTTGCGGAGTCTCCCAGTCTGCTGTCCACACTTGTGTCAAGTAGGTGACAGATGCTCTGTTCGGGCGTGCATTGACTTTCACTCACTACTGCTGGGACTAGGCCAGCCAGACAGAGCGAGCCAGAGGCTTCGCAGCGATTGCTGGCTTCCCCCACGTACAGGGTGCAATAGACTGCACACATGTGGCCATCAAAGCGCCAGCAGTTGAGCCGGATGCCTTTGTCAACAGGAAGGGATTCCACTCCATGAACGTGCAGATAGTGTGTGACCATAGGATGCAGATTCTGCAAGTCTGTGCAAGCTACCCAGGCAGCTCCCATGATGCTTACATCCTGAGACACTCCCAGGTGCTCTTCAGTGCTCCAGCCCGGCTGGATGGATGGCTGCAGGGTGACAAGGGCTATCCACTCAAAAGGTGGCTCCTGACGTCCCTCTGCCACCCAGGAACAGAGGTACAATGGGAGACATGCCTCCACAAGGGCTGTGGTAGAGAGAACCATCGGTCTTAAGATGTGCTTCCAATGCCTGGACTGTTCAGGGGGCGTACTGCAATTCTCCCCCAGATCGTGTGTCACTGATAGTGGCTCCATGCTGCACTCTCCACAATCTGGCACTGGAAAGTGGAGACACAGTGGAGGACAAAGATGTAGACGCAGATGCTCTGGCTGCACACGATGAGTCCAGGAGTGAGTCCGAGGATGAGCACTCACAGGAAAACGCTGAGGGGATCGACGCTGACCCAAGCATCCTCCAGGGAGGCAGGGACACCCAGGAGGCTTTAATCCAACAAACCTTCAGCTAGCCACCCACAGGTGGACCTCCAAAACACGCCAAGGCTGCAGGCTCCATACTTGATACCTGATAGCAACATCTGCCTGGCTAGGAACATTAACTATCTGCCTTGTCAATAAAGCTCAATGACAAACAAGTGACTCATAGCATCATGGGTTTACCTTCATCTGCCGATGTCAGGAAACACCCTGAGCCTTGTTTACAACTGAAGCATTTAATGAATTCACAAAACAAAACAAAAAAGAAACTTCATTCACAGGTTTTGGGCTGCACACCGAATTATAATCAACTAATAATGGGGCAACAGAAAACCAGCAGTGGGAAGCCCGTGGTGTGCCTAAGGTGCCTTAAGTTTATGTTTTTGGGTGTTACGGTCTAGGTGTTCCCCCCTCCCTGGCACTGGTATTCGAGACAGCCTGCTGATTCTGCTGTCCTGTTGGCCTTGATTACCTTGGTGGCCATCCTCTGGCCCTTGGAGCCTGTGATGGCCCCGCCTGGGATAGAGCAGCCAGTTCCATGCTGGCATCTCCCCAGTCGCCAAAGCCTCATCGGATCCCACAGTCACTGGCAGAGAGCTGCTGCCCTCATCCGGAGTGCCCTGAGAGGAGACCACAGACACGATAGGCAGCTCATGGCCAACATGAGGTCGCTTCGGACTTCCCTGCTCACCATTGATGGAAGGGCACCAAGCTGGGATACTGGGTGCCCAATCCATCTCCCACACTGGCACTGACCACCTGAGGTCATTGCTGGTGTGAGGGCTTGCAGGTCCGAGTGCATCCCCAGGAAGCCCTGATTGTTCTCCTGGAAGACCGTCTCCAGGAGATTCACCACTCTCTCCATGGAGGAAGGATTGCGCTTGGCCATGAGGGTCAACACATTGCTGATGCTCCACATGGACTCCTCCATCATGGAGACCATGGCACGCATTGCCTCATGTATCTCAGCCTGATCCTCCTGCACACCCTAATGGACTTCCAGCGTCTGCTTCCTCAAGGGCAACTCCAGAGGCCCATCATCACCAACTGAGCATGTGCCTGGTCCCCTGCAGTCCTCCACCTGCTGGCACCATGGGCACTCTCTGTCTTTGCCTGCACCTCAAGCGAGTGTGAAGTGCCCTCACCACTGTGCCCTGGGACACTAACCGATGATCTAATCTGAACTGATGCCTGCCTGGCAGAGATGGTGTGACGCTGATGCTTGTAAGTTTTCATGGCCCTCAGGTGTTACTGGCAGCCCCTCTGCTTTCTCATTCTGGGCCTGCTCCGGTGATGCTGAAAGGAAGGACAAGGACATTTGATTAGTTGAAGTCGAGACACTGTCAATGTGCATGCCTGGCCCCCCAGATCAATATGTGCTCCTCCTTCCATAATCAATAGGAAACCCATGTTGGATGCTGAATTCACTAAACAGTCAACAGTTCTGACAGACATTGTGACCTCAGTGCACGGCACTCTTCCTCCCCCGGCACCCCAACCTCACTGCTACCTGTTCACCTGGGTGCATGGTACTCTCCAGCTTGAGAGCCTCCTGCTCGTATCTGGTGAGAATTGCCAACTGTGCCTGCCTTCCACCTGTCCGCATCCACTCAGTTATTGTGCGCAGTCTTCTCCTGAAAAGGAGAGAGGAGCATTGATTAGTCCACCCTGTACCTGGATTGCCGTCGCATCCCTGCCATCCCCACCTGAGTGAAACATTGCAGGTCTCCAGTAAATCATGACCCTGGAACAGCTGTACACTCACTCCAAGCAGCCAGGGCTGACCCCTTTGTCCAGATGCTGCCTCCATCAAATTTTCCACCAACACTGTATGACCTTCCAAAGCAAGGAAGCACTATCACATAGAACGCCAAGGGCAATGGATGGATGCCCCGCCCTCTGGAAGTTCCCCTCCCAGTGAGTCAGCAGCCTGACTTAGACGTGTTTCAGAGTTCCAGCACTGCGCCTAGGTACAGATCCTTGAGGTCACCCCCAAAACAGTACTGTGGGTGTAAGTGTATCACATGCAGCGGATACAGAACCCAGCTTAGCACCACACTCTCAGGGTGAACTAGGCATGGCCCACCCAGTGAAGGCCACATGCCGTGAATGATTTAATGCAGTAACTGCATTCAGTTGAGGGAAGTGCGAGGCCTGGGGTGGCGTGGGGGTGGACCTAACTGCTGTGCTAAGTGACCCATGCCAACATGGTACTGACCCTTGCTGATCGCAACAGGTCGTTGAAATGCTTGTGGCACTGGACCCAGGTGAGTCGCACCACATCGTGTGCGCTGACCCTTTCTGCCAGCTCCTCCCAGGCATATTTTGTCATGTGGGTGGGGGGCCTCCTCCTCCCATCCCTCAGCACGAGCTCACACCGTGCTGCCACCTCCTCAATGAGGGCAGCAAGGCACTCATCTGAGAAGCAAGGGGTATGATACCCCGCCAAGCTATTCTCCTTCCTGGCCTGCTCATCAGCAGCGCTTTCGGGAGCCCTATTGCTGGCCGTCATTGCCAGCCTTTGGAAGGCTGCCTGCACACTCTTAAAACAGGCCGCCAGGTCGCCATTGGACCCGGCGATCATTGCAGTCCCACTGCCGCCTGTCCTTGGAAGCTGTGAATCACGCTGGGCGGGCCTTAATTGGCCCGCTTGTGTAAAATGGTGGCATGCGGCCGCTCGCAGGTGGTGATCGGCTCTGCGCCCGCCTGTGCCTGTTCCCGACCAGCCCACCCAACGGGCAGAAAATTCTGTCCCAACACTTCTCCATTGAACTAGTTCTAAAATAAAGCTTCATGAGATTAAAAGCCTGTAGATGTTGAAGATTTCATACAAAGTAAGCAATTATTTGAATATTGTTCATTTTTCTTTTCAGCCATTGCTCTAGAATTAAAAGCTTTTCTTTATTATAATGGCGTCTTATAACAACTATTATTTGAGCCGTACTCCTGCTTGAAACTATTAGGGAATTATATATTGCTGTTGAAATTGAAAGCCCATAGATTGTTACAATAAATTAAGCCTAGGTCAGGAATACTAAAAAAAAATTGGAAAACCTCAAATACATCTTTTAATCTTTTGCCTTATCAATTGGACCAATTATTCTACCTGTGTGAAACATCTAAAAATAACATAATATAAAGTTCTTGAACAGCTATTTGAATGCTACCTGTATCTATATTAAATAAAATGTTACACTCAATAATAAGTGTGTCACAAAGCAAATAGAAACAGGAGCAATAACTCTACATAGATGGCAAGGTTGACATGCTTCATTCTGCATATAGTACAAAGACTTTCTTTATAAATAGAGATTTACTTTCAACAAATCATAAAGTCATAGAGTGATACAGCAAAGAAGGGGGGCAATCAGTCCATCATGCCTGTGCTGGTTCTTTGAAAGTGCTATAAAATTAGTCCCACTCCTTTGCCTTTCCCCATATCCAATTCCATTTCAAAAGTTATTGGCTTGAATTTTTCAGTAGAAATAATGATGAGGCTATCAGTGCTCACTATTATTAAAGAGTAAATTGCACAGCAACTTCTGACTTCTACACATGCTCACTGAAACAGGGAAATCAGAATGTTGCCATCAGAGTTGCCCTGCTCCTCCAGAAGCTTCACTTTAATTCTCACTGTGTCTCACAGTGAGACTCAAAATCAAATACATGGAGGGGCATGAATTTGGGATACTTAAATGAGACACCCAATGAACATGCTAGAAAATGTTAGGATTTGTCCATTATATAGTAATTGAATAGTCAACTGTGTTATAAGTCTTAATTGCTGCCAAACAACATCCTGTCTCAAATTAAAGAACCTGATCATTGTGGCAACTACCTGATTGTCATCGCACTCCCCCATCACTGCAGCTTCTCCCATCACCATCGCACCTGCTCCATTGCCCCGCTCACCCTCCATCACCCTCCCTTACTCTCCATTGTCATTGCTTCACCTCCATCACCCAGAACCCCTGCCATCAGCCCAGTTCCCCTCCATTGTCAACACTTTACCTGCAACAATCCCTGCACCCCCTTCATCACCACCACTGAATCCTATGCCACTGCGCCCTCCCATCATCATCAGTTCCCATCCATTATCATTGCTCTTCCTCCCAGACCACCTTCTAACCCACTTCCAGCCTCAACCTCCAATCTCCTTCCCTTGATTCTGGGCATGCCCCTAATCCCCTGCCCACCATCCTCCAATCCCCTGATCCACAATTACTGGCTCATATTAATGATAATCAATGCTGGACCTAAGCACCTCCCATCCTTGATCTTGGACCTGAACTCTCTTTCCTGAGCGCTGTTGTGACTCTAGCTGCAGCCTGATTTCGCACCCTTCATCCCTGGGCCCTCATTGTTTTGTTAAGCGCACTGCAATGACAGGGAGCCTTAAGCCTCATATGTCCAAAATTGGATTGAAAAATCCTTAGCCACTATCTTGGGTACAGCTCCTTCTAATCAATGTGTGTTGCTCCTGGGTTACCCGTTGCAGTTGTTCTCATAAGTAACAATATTGAAACAATTAAAAGGCATATAAGGGCCAAAAAAGATCATGGGCCTTGATCACAACTTAAATCCCAAAGCCTGCTGGTAAGCTCCAGTACTGACCCAGCCAAAGTTTGAACTAGTGAGGCCACCTCATTATAGTTCCAATGATGGATGCTTTAAAGATGCATCTTAGCTGCCCACGACACCAGTGAGGCTAGCAAGGCTCTCCATTGAAAGAAGATAGAGTAGCCAAATATAGCAAAAATAAACATATTCAGTCTTCAAAGGACAGCCTACACCCAGACTTTGAAGTCAGCCCCAGCCCTTCTTATATTATGGTGAGTGCACCCCTTCCTAATTTATGCCTGGGGTGGACAGAAGAGTGAAGACCTGGATCCTGTGTATCCAAGTCCTGGCATAATTTTCATCCCTTGCATAATTTACATATATTACATATACCCTGTACAACATTACTGCTTTGCCTTTACTTAATATGAAACCTGGTTCTAAAAAGATTTAAACACCATTTTTGAGAGACTCTGTTGGTAGTGTAGGGCATGAGTAGCAACGTTAGGAAATTAGATCACTGGCCTTATTTGCTGTATGCTGCATTTAGAAACAAAAATGCTGGCTTGGCACAAATACTCTGCATATTGTCCAGTGCAAGATTCACTCCAATAGGAAAATTACATAAAGGATGTCCTAGAAGTAGGATTTATGAAACTGGGGGAGGAATTTTATGGCCCCTCCTGTTGGCGGGATTTTCCAGTCAATGGATTTTGAATGACTAGCCGCATTTTCTGGCCCCACCCCCGCCGCAATGGGGTCATAAAACTCCACCCTAGGAATCAGTTTAAAAGATTGTAAACAAAAATCTTCCATTATCTCATCTCAGATAGCATTTATGATGGGGATGATTCAGCATGAGGTGTCTGATGAGAACATACTCCTACGAATGTTACCTCTGTAATATTGCTCAACTCCTCCCCTGCCTCAGCACATCTGCTGCTGAAACACTTATCCATGCCTTTGTTACCTAAAGACCTCATTATTCCAAGGCTCTCCTGGCAGCTAGCCAACTCACACTCTCCAGTTATTTGAGCTCATCCAAAACTCTGCTGCCTGTATCCTAACTCCCACCAAGCCCCATTCACACATCACTCCTGTGCTCATTGACCTACATTGGCTTCCGATCCAGCAATGCTTCAATTTCAATATTCACATCCTTGTTTTCAAATCCTTCCTTGACCTCTGGCCTCACCCTTTCTTAACTCTGAAACCTCTTCCAGCACTACAAACATTTGAGATCTCTGCATTTTTCTAATCTGGTCTCTTGCATGATTGCTCTCCCATTAACAACTGTGCCTTCAACTGCCCAGGCTTTGAATTCCCTGCCTATGCCTCTCCCTCTCAACACCTCTCTCTTTTTCCTTTAAGACAGCCCTTAAAACCTAATTCTTTGATCAAACTTTTGCTCACCTGCTCTAATATCTCTGCATATGGCTCAGTATCATTTTTTTTTGATCACGCTTCTCTGAAGTCCCTTGGATGTCTCACTACACTTAAAGGCACAATAGAAAAGCAAGTTGTTATTGCTGTTGTTGAGAGGAGTAATTTCTTTTGGTAAATAGGCCCGTTAGCGAATTGTTAAATAGGTCAAAAAGTTGGAGGCAAAGCCTTTCCACTTCTTGCAAGGTGAGAAAAGAAAATAATAGATAAATGAGTAGTGAATAAAGTTTAGCCATGTACTGGTAGCTAAAATGCAACCAGTCTGCTTTTGCAGTTTGAAGTTGTCTGGAAAGAATGTCAAAAACAAATATGCCAGTCCACCAAAAGGACAGGACACGTGATTTATTATTTGTTCTTATTTTTCGAGGAGAGAAGTGAAATTGTGCGGAGAAAGTGAGGCTTATTTACCACAGTTACTCGGGATGTTCACATACTACCCATAAAATAAAGCAGCTTGAAGATTCGCTTCGGGCCATATCTCACGAAAGTGTCCTTCAGTTTGCCTACAGACAGATTGGAGAAGTACACAAGAGAGCATGTGTAAAAGAAATATTACCCAGTTCGAATCACAAGGAGGTCCCATTGCTCCACCCCTGGACATTTAGCAGGACAGGCACACTCCCGAATATAAGATGCTCTTACAGGGCTGACCAGCATTTAAGAAAATATCTTAGATGGACCTGAAACTTGTCACTGCCACCAGATCTTTTCAAGTAGGAGGAGGCTCCACAAATATCCTCAACCTCAACGATGGGGGAGCCCAACATGTCAGTGCAAAAGACAAGGCTGAAAGGTTTGCAAACATCTTCAGCCAGAAGTGCCAGGTGGATGGTCCATCTCTGCCTCCTCCTGAGGTCCCCAGCATCGCAGATGCCAGTCTTCACACAATTCCATTCACTCCACATGATATCAAGAAATGGCTGAAGGCACTGGATACTGCAAAGTCTATGGGCCCTGACAACATCCCAGCAATAGTACTGAAGACTTGTGGTCCAGAACTAGCCATGTCCCCAGCCAAGCTGTCGCAATACAACTTTGGCATCTACTGAGCAATGTGGAAAATTGTCCAGTAATGCCCTGTCCACAAAAAGCAGGACAAATCCAACTGGCCAGTTAGCACCCCATCAGTCTACACGCAATCATCAGCAAAGTGATGGAAGGAATCATTGACAGTGCCATCAAGTAGCACTTACTCAGCACTAACCTGTTCACTGATGTTCAGTTTGAGTTCTGCCAGAACCACTCAGCTCTTGACCTGATTACAGCCTTGGTCCAAAAATGGACAAAAGAGTTGAACTCAAGTGATGAGATGAGAGTGACTGCACTTGAGACCAAGGCAGCATTTGATCAAGTGTAGCATCAAGGAGCCCTAGCAAAACTGGTCAATGAGAATCAAGAAGGGAAAAACAGCAATGTATACAATCTACAAAATGCACTGCAGCAACTCATCAAGGCTCTTTTGAAAGCACCTTCCAAACACACAACCTCTAGCATCTAGAATGACAAAGGCAGCAAATGCATGGGAATGCCACCATCTGCAAGTTCTACTCCAAGCCACACACTATCCTGACTTGAAACTATAGCACCATTATTTCACTGTCACTAGGTCAAAATCCTGGAACTCCCTCCTTGACAACACTGTGGGTGTACCTACACCACATGGACTGCAGCAGTTCAAGAAGACGGCTCAACACCATCTTCTCAAAGGCAATTAGGGATGGGCAATAAATGCTGGCCTAGCCAGCAATGCCCACATTACATGAGTGAATAAATTAGAAAAAAGGAAGCATCTACCAAATTTGACAATCTGCTATCCATAAATATATTAAGCAAATGACAACATTTTCAAGAGACAATCACTTTTTTAATAGGAGATATTTGCTGACAAGATGCAGAACTCTTATTAGGTGGTTGGGTTCCCAGTAGCACTGGGGGGAAAAGTGGCACCAATGTGAGCATGAGGGCTCCTCAGGCAATGTTTGATTAATTTTCAGGTGACGTGTTTACCTGAAAAACATGGCGATGCAAGTTAATGTTTGATATTCTAAGAGCAGCCATTATGCCTTAATTATGGAGTAGTTCACGTTGCCTATTTTGTTTGAAAGCTCAGGTTTTTATCAGATAAACGCTGCTGCTTTGGGAGTCCAGGGTTATCCTTTACAGCTGTGGTTGATGACCACCAGCCTGTCAAATAAAAAAAGAACATTGAACAGCAGTGGGATGTAAATACAGGGAGCACATGCCAGAAATTTGCCAAGCGTAGCATTGGCAAGCTGAGACAAAAATTTTATATAACTGCTTCCAGTATTTCCTGGATCTGGGCCATGCACAAATACTCCTTAGGCTCCTTAGACAGCACCTACCAAACCCACGACCTCTACCATCTAGAACAAGGGCAACAGACAGGTGAGAATACCACCACCTGAGAGCTCCCCTCCAAGACACTCACCACCCTGACTTGGAAATGTACCACCATTCCTTCAATGTCTCTGGGTCAAAATCCTGGAACTCCCTCCCTAACAGCACTGTGGGTGTACCTACACAACATGGACTGCAGCGGTTCAAGAAGGCAGCTCACCACCACCTTCTCAAAAGCAATTAGGAATTGGCAATAAATGCTGACCTAGCCAGCGACATGCCATGAATGAATAAAAAAAACGGACTAATTATCACCACAGAGCTCCCGATAAATGCCATGCTTTATATCTCATTTACTTTACCATAACTAGCATGTCACAACACCCCAGCATTTGTTGATGCCATATAACCTTCCCACCAACCTAATAACCCCTCCAGAGCCTTCTATCATCTTGGTTTTACCTTCCGGAACTCCTGCTTTTAAACTCCCCACCAATTTCTCCGGCATTAAAAACCTTCACAAAATTAATTTATTGGGCCAAGCCTTTGGTCACCACTTCCAATCTGTCCTTTCCTGGCTTGGTGTCCATTTTCCATATGTCTATTTTTGCAGAGCTTTAAAAAATTTATTTAGGTCAAAAGTGTAATATCAAGGCATTTTGTCATTGTATCTAGTTAGCCGCCTAATCTTAGGTAGGCCAATTTATTTTTACCACATATTGATATGGCCTGGTTTCATACAATGACTTTGATACAGCAAAGAATGAAAAACTGTTTCTGGAGATAGAGGGTCAGCAGCCAGAAGACACAGATTTAAGGTGTTTGTCAAAAGAATGAGGAGGGGAGATGAGAAAACCTTTTTTTTTATGCAGTGAGTTGTTATGATCTGAAATGCACTGCCTGAAAGGGCACTGGAAAAGTATTCTGTAATAACTTTCAGAAGAAATTGGATAAGTACTTGAAGGGAAAAAATTTGCAGGGCTAAATGGAAAGTGCGCAAGAGTGGGACTAATTGGATAGTTCTTCCAAACAGCCAGTACAGGTATAATGGCCTTCTTCAGTGCTGCATCATTCTATGATTCCAACATGAACATAGGAATCCTAGCAGTTAATCTGGGAGGACATCTCTTCCACATGTCTACTCCTTATGATAGATACCATATGGAACTTTGCACTTGTACTGGCTGCCTGAGAAACAACTGATTTAGCTACATTGCTCAATCCAGTTCCCTTTTAAAAGTTTTATAAATTCCGCTTCCACACTGTTTCTGGGATAACATTCCATGTCCTAATAACCATCTGCACTATGAAATTTTTCCATTCACTCTTTCAGAGATTATTTTATATACGTAAACATTAGTTATTGACACTTTCAGGTAAAAATAGTTTTTTCCTCATTTATCTTATCAATTCAGTTTAAACCATGCTAAATGATTAGAATCAGAATTACAGAATCACAGAATGCTAACGGCACAGAAGGAGGCTATTCGGCCCATCATGTCTGCACCGGCTCTCCAAATGAGCATTATGACCTAGTGCCATTGCCCTGCCTTTTACCCGTACCCCTGCACATTGTTTCTACTCAATTAATCATCTAATGCCCTCTTGAATGCTTCAGTTGAACCTGCCTCCACCACACTTCCAGGCATTGCGTTCCAGACCCGAACCACTTGTTGCGTGAAAAAGTTTTTTCTCACGTCACATTTGCTTCTTTTGCAAATCACTTTAAATCTGTGCCCTCTCGTTCATGATCCTTTTACAAGTGGGAACAGCTCCGTGAAGCATGGCCAAATTTTGTAATTTTTTTATGATGCCTATATTATCTTTCAACAAGGCCTTAATAAGCACAGAACATTTAAAACATTTTTGCTAATGTTTGTTGATTCACTGTTGAATGGATAAAAACCATCTCAGAAATGTAAACACTGATGAATAGCAAATTCCCCCAAATATCATTTTCCAAATCATTTTTAAAATCAATTTAGCAAAGATAGGGATTTCAGTCCTAGAGTAACAAAAGCAACAGTGATAATAACCAATGAAAATGTTTTGATCATTCTGCACTCCTATCTAAATTACTAAACAAAAAGTCATAGAGCCAAAGCTTACATTGCTCTAATCTTCCTCTGTACTGCTCCCTTGTTAGATCTGGGGTCAGCATTGCTGTTCTTCTCTGCAACCTCTGCAACGTATACATTACTTTTTGAATGGTATAGTAACCAGATTGAGCACAGTGGAATCTGATCATTGTATCATAACATGATTTCCAGAGATTTTATTGTATATGTGTATTCCATTAACTTGTAAATTACTTGAACACATTGTCTAGATTTTGTCTATTGAAACCAATAAGTTTGCCATCATCCCTGGATCCTTTTCTGAGCTTTCTTCTGCCAGGTCATTTCAATTCATTGTGTGTTTATGATGCATTGTGTGCTTATGATTGCAACAAAAAAGAGTTTGTATTTATCGATGGTAAATTTGCCATTTTTCTGCTTGATACGTAGCTAAACTGTTATGCAAAGCTTTTACTGCATTCTCCAGCTTTACAACTCCTGCTAGGTTTTCCTCTTTAGCAATCTTACCAGTTTACAGATTAGAGACAAGGGGATATATGCACTGCACCATAAGAGACATTGGCATAAGGGGTCAGAAATGCATTTCAAAAGAACTGATTTACAAAATAAAAACAGAAAACATTGGAAACATTCATCAGGTCTGGCAGCATCTGTGGAGAGTCAAACAGAATTAATGTTTCATGTCACTGATCTTCTGTCAGAAGAAAGGTCATCGACCTGAAATGTTCGTTCTGTTTCTCTGTCCACAGATGCTGCCTGGCCTACCAGTCCCAGCATTTTCTGTTCTTATTTTGGATTTTCAGCATCCACAGTATTTTGCTTTTGAACTGATCTCTGACTTTATTAGAAATTGCGACCAGTGCAAATCTTTCTTTGTGTTCCACTTCTTTATCTAACTTCTTCCCAAGAAGCCCTGTGACTTGAGTTTAATTAGAACTACTGCATGTGGAATTTTATTAAAAGGTTTTTGGAAGTCCAAATAAGCAAGGTTGTGGAGATTTCCATTACTTATTCTCTGTGTGTCATTCTAAAAGAGGTTTGTAGGATGGTCCTTTCCCCTCCAATTTTATGCTGGCTGCTTCTTATTAATTTATTGATACATCTTATGTCTTTGAATATGGCTGAGGTACTTCTCCAACCTCTCTTCTCTCCTGAGGTAGTTCTTCATAGTGAAGGACGTATCCAATATTTTATGTAGTCAGGTAGCTTCCACCACCCTCATTGAGGTATACTTCCCCCACCCCTCTCAGCAGACAGGCTGTAGGAAAAGGTATCTCAGCGAGGCAAAGGTTATGGAAACGTACTTAATTTAAGGGGGCATCGGGAGTTGGAGAAGCATCTCAGTTTGGAGGGGGAGAAGTTTGGAAAGTATCTCAGCAGCGGAGACTTTTGAACTCCACCCAGCCCCCCTCCCCCACCACCACTTTCCCTCTACTCCTATCCCCTTCCTCAGCCCTCTCCCTTCCTGCCTCCCTTCTTGTCTTTGCTCCAACTCACTCTTCTTTTTCCACCTTTTCTCCATCCACTCCCCCATTCTTATGCCATCATCAAATTAAACCCACCCCATGCCCTCTTAATCTGTTGACAGCATCTGATCTTGATTCACTGAATTTAATATTCACTTTTATCGCAAGCCATAAATTGGGCATTAGCGATGTTGACACTTGTTTTACTATCCACCCAATTATCTTTTCCATTGACTTTAATGGGAATAAATATTGGGGGATGGGTGGAAAACACACCGGCTGAATCCCAAATGCCCAATTTCTGCCTACTGACAAAAGAAGGAAATTCAAGATACATCCTGCATCCTTCCACTCCACAAATGGGTGCTCCTCCAACCCACATTGGACTGGCACTGCCCCCCAGTTATCAAAATTCATAACGAGACCTTGGACAACATGGACCACTTTCCATACTTGGCAGCCTACTGTCAACAAGGGCAGACATCGATGACAAGGTTCAACACAGCCTTCAGGTGTGCCACCACAGCATTCAGCCGCCTGAGGAAGAGAGTGTTTGAAGACCAGGACCTCAAACCTGGCACCAAGCACATGGACTACAGAGCAGTAGTGATACCCAACCTCCTATATGGCTCAGAGACGTGGACTATGCACAGCAGGCCCCTCAAAACTCTGGAGAAGTACCACCAGTGCTGGCTCCACAAGATCCTGCAAATCCATTGGCAGGATAGGTGCACCAATGTCAGTATTCTCACTCAGGCCAGCATCCCCAGCATTGAAGCATTGACCGCACTCGATCACCTCCGCCAGGCGAGCCACATTGTGCGCATGCCTGACACGAGACTCCTGAAACAAGCACTCTGCTCGGAGCTTAAGCACGGCACGCGAGCCCCAGAAGGGCAGAGGAAATGCTTCAAGGACACCCTCAATGCATCCTTGGAAAAGTGCAACATCCCCATCGACGTCTGGGAATCCCTGGCCCTAGACTGCCTGAAGTGGAGGGAAAGCGTCCGGGAAGGAGCTGAACACCTTGAGTCTCATTGCCAAGGGCTAGCTGAAGCCAAGCGTCGACAGCGAAAGAAGTGTGGCAACCTGGGCACCCCACCCTCCCTTTCCGCCTACCACCATCTGCCCCACCTGTGACAAAAACTGTAGGTCGCTCATTGGACTCTTCAGTTATCTCAGAGCTCACTTTTAGCGTGGAAGCAAGACATTTTCGAACACGAGGGACAGCCTAAGAGAGATCAAAATATGAAATCACTAGCTACAACAAGAAGTTATTGGAAAGATGAAGGAATGAACAAAACGTGGCTGGTATAATTTACTGTAAATGTGAAATGAACACAAATTAAGCCGTTACAATATTTTGATCCAAGGCATGATTAAGTAGAACATGAGTGTTTTTAGGATGTATTTTGAAATTCAAAGACCCAATTTCAAGGAAAGCATGGCAAGTTGTTTATTAACCTGTTCCATTCCGTTCTATCTGGAGTTTTATATATGCTACGTCCATAATAAATGTCGATGATTTTTTAAAATGCAGACAGACCGAAGGTGTTCTGCAAAGCGGTCACCCAGTGTCCTTGGCTTGCTGCATTGTTCCAGTGAAGCTCAACACAAACTGGAGGAACAGCACCTCATCTTCCGACTAGGCACTTTACAGCCTTCCGAACTGTATATTGAGTTCAACAACTTTAGGTCTTGAACTCCCTCCTCCATCCCCACCCCCTTTCCGTTTCTTCCCCCTTCCTTTTATTTTTTCCAATAATTTATATAAATTTTTCTTTTCCCACCTATTTCCATTATTTTTAAATGTATTCCACCCTTGTTTATTTCATCCCACCCCCACGAGAGCTACAATGCTTGTCCTGCTCTCCACTCTTAATTAGCACATTCTTTTAGATAATATCACCACCTTCAACACCTCTTTGTTCTTTTGTCTGTGACATCTTTTGGTTATCTCCTCCTATCACTGCTAGCTTGTCCCAACAAACCACCCCCCACCCCTTCTCCTCCCTCCCCACCACTTAAACCAGCTTATATTTCACCCCTTTCCTATTTCTACTTAGTTCTGTCAAAGGGTCATGAGGACTCGAAACGTCAACTGTGCTCTTCTCCACCGTTGCTGCCAGACCTGCTGAGTTTTTCCAGGTATTTCTGTTTTTGTCCATAATAAATTATTAGTTTGATTTGATTTCATTTTTTCATGGAGATTCATTTCCATTACTTTAATTATATGTTAAACTTGTCACACGCAAGTAACTGTAGAGGAGATGAAGCTGAATAGAAAAATATACAACATGTCAAATTCAGTGTGAAATTGGCTTCAGAAAACTGAGTTAATTCAGGAAGGAAAACTTGAAGTAAAAGTGTAAAAGAAGCCTTGATTAAATTTAAGCCAAGCAGCTTTGTCTCTGCTTAACACTTTGCATCCATTTTCCTTCTTTTCATTTCCCTTTCAGTGCCAATCTGACCTACTCTAATAGCCATGTTGCAGACTCAGAGCAGACAAGCATATCTTTCTGTTGACTTTCAAAACATCACTTGCTCAAATGGTTGATATTGTTTCAACTATTCAATAGAATTTAATACAGAGTAGAACCATAATGTTGGTGTCATTATGTTGGTAATCAATTCTATTTGCACATTTTCATTTATATTGTAACACATAGGCCTAAAAATTGGTTTGTTCCAGCCTCCTGCATAAATTGCTACACAACACTGTTGCGCTGTAGGCCCAACAGACATTGGGCCCTCATGCTTCATTTACATGAGGCAGGCCAGCAGCAAACATCCCCAGGCAGAGCTGATGAAGAGGAGTGCAGTTTCAGGTTATGGGCAATGGTCCTCAGCTAGGTCTTGGGAGAACAGGGGAAGTGATTGGTTAAGAGGGGATGGATCAGGAGATGGAGAAACAATTGGTACAGGATGGGAAGCAGCTATCAGGAGAGAGAGAGAGAGAGCAAAGACAGCAAGAGGAAAGGGGACCAGCAATCAGGAGAGATAGGGTACAATTGGGAGGGGGAGAGGTTGGGAGAGGGAGGGAGGAGCAGTGATTGGGAGAGGGATGTGCTCTGTTTTTGGCTGTTAATACAAATGTATTAAGTACCATGATTTAAACAAAGGGAAGAATTATCCCCCCATCGGGGGGGATGTTCAGGAGCGGGAGCGCCACCATTTTACATGTGCAGGTCAATTAAGGCCCAACCAGCATGACGTCTGCCAGGAAGCGCTGTGCACTCCCTATGCGGATGGGGGTGGGGAATTCCCTAAACCAAGAGTGTGCTCTTTTGCGCATGTGTGCGCATTAGCGCACTCATCTCCCTGAGGCTAAGTGCTGCCTCAGGGAGATCGGCGCCAAATTCAAAAATGTGAAATATAGACACATAAAATTTCCCTGACATGTCCCCTCATGTGACACTGTCACATGAGTTGGGACATGTCCATCACTTTTCATTCAACTTTTATTAAATTTTTAAAAACCTACATGAAACCTCATCCCACCCGTGGATGAGGTTTCATGCTTTCTCTGAAGCCCGGCAGGTTAAGCCCTTAAGGTTGGACGGACAGGTCCTTTAACTACTTCAGTTAGTTTTTAAATGGCTTCAATTGGCCATTGACAGGTCAGCGGGTGCATAGCTGATTCAGCTGCGCCCCCCCAACCGACCTGAAAATTTGAATGACGCGGGGTGACATCGGGAGTTCCGCCCGACATCATCCCGCATCATTTTACACGTCAGTGAGCGGGCCCCGACCCCCCGCTCGCCGAACTCAATATCCTGCCTAAAGGGTTCTTTAATGAAGAATAAGAGGATTTCAGGATCTTCAAACACATCACAAAAACAGAATTACCTGGAAAAACAGAGCAGGTCTGGCAGCATCGGCGGAGAAGAAAAGAGTTGACGTTTCGAGTCCTCATGACCCTTCGACAGAACTTGAGTTCGAGTCCAAGAAAGAGTTGAAATATAAGCTGGTTTAAGATGTGTCGGGGGGGGCGGAGAGAGAGAGAGAGGTGGAGGGGGTTGGTTTGGTTGTAGGGACAAACAAGCAGTGATAGAAGCAGATCATCAAAAGATTTCAACAACAATAGAACAAAAGAACACATAGGTGTTAAAGTTGGTGATATTATCTAAACGAATGTGCTAATTAAGAATGGATGGTAGGGCACTCAAGGTATAGCTCTAGTGGGGGTAGGGAGAGCATAAAAGATTTTAAAATATTTAAAAATAATGGAAATAGGTGGGAAAAGAAAAAAATCTATATAATTTATTGGAAAAAAAAAGGAAGGGGGAAACAGAAAGGGGGTGGGGATGGGGGGAGGGAGCTCAAGACCTAAAGTTGTTGAATTCAATATTCAGTCCGGAAGGCTGTAAAGTGCCTAGTCGGAAGATGAGGTGTTGTTCCTCCAGTTTGCGTTGGGCTTCACTGGAACCAGCTTATATTTCAACTCTTTCTTGGACTCGAACTCAAGTTCTGTCGAAGGGTCATGAGGACTCGAAACGTCAACTTTTTTCTTCTCCGCCGATGCTGCCAGACCTGCTGAGTTTTTCCAGGTAATCCTGTTTTTGTTTTGGATTTCCAGCATCCGCAGTTTTTTTGTTTTTATCTCTTCAAACACATTTTACCTGATGATCAGTACTGCTCCAACTACCACATCACATGTTAACTTACATCACTTCCTGTGACGATGTATACCAAGCGATTTACATATTCAGCACTATTTTAAACTACATGCACTACAAAGCAAATCACAACAGTCCCCCTTTCCTTAAATAGAAACAATTACATAAGTTATAAGCTATGTACATAATGAACTAGGATAATTGTGAACAGTATTTGCGCATATATTGACACTTACATTAATTGTTCAAGTGTCTTTGAAATATAGAGGTGGTCTGTTGACTCGACTTGATCGGGTAAAAGTGAAACTTTGCTGAGATGTGGAATTGTCAACTCTTTTTTCTTGACTCATATGTATAAACTGACAATTATCTTGCCCTTTGAGTGCATGCATGTCATCTCCCTTAACTCCACTCTCAGGACTTGAATGTGCACTCATTCTTGACATTACAGGAATGTTAAGTATGATGCTGTTGGATAACTCTTTCAAATGACATCTATTTCTCCTCAGCATCACTCCTTTTTGGGCGGTCACCTCATATGACCATGACTCATTACAGATTTTTGACACTTGGCCAAAAGGAATGAAAATTTAATTCATTCTGTTTGTTACCGATGTGTCTGTCAGTTGGCGAATGATGGAAAATTTGAAGAAGTAGCAACAGGAAAGAACTCATCACTTCTGACAGTAAACAAGTCAGGAGTTATCCTTGACCATGAATGTGATGGAATGTCATGAGGATGGTGTTGTGTTGATTCAACTGATGCTCCTGACATGCATCACACATCCTCACAGCTCATTCTGTCTTTATTGATCTCTGGCCAATAAACTGATTTACTTGCAAGTCATCTTGTTCTTCAATGCCCCTGTGACCTGAATGTAACTGGGTGAGGATATATTGATGAGGCAGATCTGGAACCAGCATTTGTCTGTCCTTGAAAATGACTCCACTTGAAATGCTAATTTCAATACGATACAGCCAAAAGATCCTGAGGTCTGTGGGAACCTATATACTGTATCCGGCAATCTATTGATGATGATATACCATAATGCTGAGGACAGGATCTCTGGACGTCTCTGCCAGAGCTTCTTTGTTTATCTTGTCCAAACTGATTTTTTACACATCTATTTCCACACCTACTTCATCCTCAATTAATTCAAATTGTTTAGGCAGCATATGGAGTTGTGCTTCTTAGACCTTGCAGTTGTAAAGACCAACAAGCAGGTAGTAAAGATAAAGATAGTGTTTGGCAAAGAAGGTCTTCATCACCTTAACACTTCTGGATTGTCAGAAGCAGACCAGAATGACCTGGCTAAACTCTGACCAATGCTTGAGGGTCATTTAAGAGTTAAGGTCAACTTCAGAATCCATTGACTTGAACCAATGCTTATAGACAATATCCTGAAGAAACCATTAACCAGTTTCTTCGTAGATGTTGAGACAAAGCAGAGATTCGATTTTTCAGTCGCAGGGCTCTCTGAAAGAATAATGGAGCTGGTATTGTATTGACCCCAACAGAGGTGTTCCAGAAGGATCTGCTTGATATGAAATAGGTACACAACATCGACAATTAATATAGAGATGGCAGAACATACATGGCTATAGTTACGGATATGCAATGTCTGCAAACAGTTGGAGCAGCAACAACTATAGGTGAAGTAGCCAAGGCACTCAGACAGGGCAAGGTGTGCAGCAGGTGTTTTCTAATGCAGCAGCCACATAACTGTCCTGCATTCAGAGATCCCTGCAAGGTGTAAAGTCAAAAAGGACAGTGGGCAAGATTGTGTAGAAAGCCTAGAAGCAAGGAAATAGTCAGAAGTCATAGCAAGTCACAACACATCAAAAAAGAGGGCTGAATAGCGGCAAGAAGAAGGAAGAGTTCACCAAATACCAGTTTAAACACAGGCATGTCCACAATGTAGGCAGATGGAAAAGAAGGAGCTGAGAGATATTAACACGAGTTCAAAAGTGGACAAGCTTTCCATACAATAACAGTCACACACCATGTGGATGCAATCACCCAATTAGAAGCTTTCACCACAGTTGCGATCATATGTCCTGGTAAAAGTGGCAAGCACAAGCTATGACTGAAGATAGATACTAGGGCAAGTGCCAACATTTTACCACTGCGGATACTCAAAGGCATACCTGACAAAGTGGGAGTCTGTTACAGCCAACAAGAGCTTAACACATTTAATGGCTTTCCAATCTACTGCTTAGGAGAATTGACGTTGAAGTACAGATGTGGAGGTTCTGCATGGTCACCATAAGTCTTCTACATTGTTGACAACAATAGACCAATGGTAGCAGGACTGCCAGCATGCATTGAACTCTGGATCATGACAATTTACGAGATCAGTAAAGCACCAATGTTAGATAATCAAGGCAAGCATGACCCTATTGAGCCTATTCAAAATCTGCAACAGAAATACCCACATAGGTTTGACACAAGGGGCAGTTTTACATGAGACACTGTTCTTCACCTTAAAGAGGACACAGTTCCTTCCCTAGATCCACCACAGAAGTGCAGTGCCCATATAAAGGACAATTTAAAGGCTGAACTTGACACCATAGAGTGACAAGAATTAATTGAGGATTAAGTATATCCAGAGCCTTTCAATTCATAACTGGATATTTCAGTGTCATGGTGTCAAAATGTCTTACTTCTCAAAAATTCTCTTTCCCAAGACCATCCCCTTAAATGACTTTTCCTCAATGGAAAAAAGAAGAGTGCAGGTCTACTGTGCATGTTGCACTGGACCTCTATCACACTCCAAGCTCGGTGGCAGCAGCAGTGTGGGCTTTCAGCCTCCGCATGGGGAGACACTGCCCACAGAGTTCTTTTCGGTGGGAAAGACTCTGGATGCCAAATGGCTCTACAGTCTCACAGCCCCAAGTCAGATTGACTTTTCCAGCCTGATTCCGCCAGAACACTGACTTTCTGTTCAATTGTAGTTCCAATACACCTCCTCCTTCTTTTACTCTATCTCTCAGAGTACTGATTCTTAAGGGTGATTTTCAGGCCAAGTCCCAAACTTTGCTGCCATTGCTTCTTCCAGTCATTTGCCGGTGCCAGGCTTTATGGCTCATCCTGCTGCCCAACAATGTCACCGCTTTCTGATCACTGCCATTAAATGCAAATTGTTGCCACCACATTGTGCACCTCTGTCATCATGTTTTTCAGATTATGTTATTCAGTCTTAAAACAAACCTTCCAAATGCTATGACAATGATTGGTAACATAAATGAAGGGTTCTTTATCAAAGAATAATAGGGTTCCACGAGAGTTCTTCATACACATGTTACCTGGTATTCAATACTACTCCAACTACCTTTTATATACATCACTTCCTATGATGTTGTATACAAAATAACTTACATATTCAGCAGTGTGTTAAGCATCATGTTAAACTACATGCACTACAAAGCAATATCACAGAAGAAGGGGCAGAAATCAGGAGAGGTTGGGATCTAGAGAGGGAGAACCAGTGATCACGAGGGGGAGGGGGGAGTGATTGTGAGGAAAGGAGCAGAGATCATGAGAGAGGGAGCAGTGATCAGGAGAGGGAGGGAGGAGTGATTGGGAGAGGGACAGAGCAGTGAATGGGAGTGGGAGGGGGGAGTGATAGGGAGAGGAAGGGGCAGGAATCTGAAGAGGGACACGCAACAATCAGGAGAGGGAATTAGGCAGGGAAGGGAAAGTTGGATGCCAATAGGGGCCAGTAGTCTTCAGCACTGCAATGAAGCCAGGTGGAGGATGCCTGCACCTCCTAGATCCACATTCAGATAAGTATTGTTTTACAGACTCAGTTCTTTGATAATGGCCTTCAGCAGTCCTTTAATGAGAACATACACTTTACAAACCACAATCGATATGTAGATATCCATTCTGTGTCTGAACCATAGGCATGTCACTATTGAATTTCTAAGCCAGTTTTTTTATTGCATTTCAATCTTGAAGGAATGAGATCTGAGCCAAATTGAAAATTTATAACAGATGACTGTGTTAGAATTAACAAATGTACTAAGTCAGTGTTAATGTTTAGTCATCTTGATCGACAACATGAGAACATAAGAAATAGGAGCAGGAGTAGGCCATTCAGCTCCTCAAGCCTGCCCTGCCATTCAATAAAATCATAGCTGAACTACCCCAGGCCTCAACTCTTTCATGCCAGCTCCTCATAGCCCTTAACTCCCAGATATTTCAAAAATCTATCTACCTCCTCCTTAAATACTGACAGTGATCTAGCATCCACAACTGTCTGGAGTAGAGAATTCCAGACATTCACTACCCTCAGAGAAGAAATTCCTTCACATCTCAGTTTTAAATGAGTGTCTCCTGATTCTGTAACTATGTCCCCTAATTCGAGATTCCCCCACTCGTGGAAACATCTTCTCACCATCTACCCTGTCAAGCCTCTTCAGAATCTTGTTCATTTCAATAAGAGTGCCCCTCATTCTTCTAAACTCAAATGAATAAAGGCCTAACCTGTTCAGCCATTCTTGTTAAGGCAACCCCTTCATCCCAAGAATCAGCCTAGTGAATCTCTTTTGAACTGCCTCCAATGCCAATATATCCTTTCTTAAATACAGGAACCAAAACTGTACACAGTACTCCAGGTGCAGCCTCACCAACACCCTGTACAGTTGTAACAAGACTTCCCTATTTTTAAACTCCAACCCCCTAGCAATACAGGCCAAAATTCCATTTGCCTTCTTAATTACTTGCTGCACCTGCATGCTAACATTTTGTGTTTCATGCACAAGAACACCCAGATCGTTCTGTGCTTCATTTTTTTGGAGTCTCTCTCCATTTAAATAATAGTTTGCCTTTTGATTCTTCCTACCAAAGTGCATGACCTCATGCTTTCCTACATTAAATACCATCTGCCAAGTTTTTGCCCACTCACTCAACCTATCTATATCCCCTTGCAGATTCCTTATGTCCTCAACACAACATACCCGCCCACCTATTTTTGGAGAGTCAGCAAATTTGGATGCATTACACTCTGCCCCCTCCTCCAAGTCATTAATATATAGTAAATAATTGAGGACCTAAGACTGATCCTTGTGGCACTCCACTAGTTACGACTTTCCATCCTGAAAAAGACCAGTTAATCCCAACTCTGTCTTCTGTGTGTTAACCAATCCATGCTAATACATTACCCACAATACTGTGAGCTCCTATCTTGTGCAATAACCTTTTATGTGGCACCTTATCGAATGCCTTCTGGAAATCCAAATACAATATATCTACCAGTTCCCCTTTATCAACTCTGCTTGCAATATCCTCAAAGAACTCTAGCAAATTTGTCAAACACGGTTTCCCGTTCACAAAACCATGTTGACTTTATTTGGTTGCATTAAGCAATTCCAAATGTTCTGCTATTTCTTCTTAATGGTAGACTCTAGCATTTTCCCAACTACAGAACATCCCAACATCATTTTTATCCACTGCTCTAAAATTCCTCACAGGACCATAACATTTTCATACACATAATGAAATAAACTTGCTTTAGCAATATTTTGTAACAATAATTAACTACCACTTAAAGCCTAAAACACAAATCACAAATTTCCCATGCTTATCTAACAGCCCACATTGTGTTAATGACACCCACTATAAAGATAGCATTGATGTGACAGAGTTGCCAAAGATTCACCAAACAGCAGAGCAGCAGACATTGAAAGGAAGAACTTAATTAGTTCAGTCCACTCAGAGGCACTGATACACAGCAAATATTACCAACAGATTACTAGTTAGGTACCCAGCCACGTGAGAGAGATCACTAAGACACAATATTACCCAAGGCAGTGGACACAAACTACAGAATACTCAACCTCATTGAGGAGCTACATCTCATTAATGAAGCTAATGATGAATTGTGTTGCCTCCTGAAATTAGCACTTCAAACAAGGAGCAACATGGACTGGACTCACAATGGTAGTAGAAGTGACAAACACACTCAACTTTCTTATCTTAGACTTCTACTAGGTAATGTCAAAAAATTTAAGAATCATCAGCCAGCTGATGGATTACTGCTGTATATCCAGATCACAGGTATCCTGCTTCAAACTGTTTGTGGCTACATTAAATTTAGTTCCAAAATCTAGGAAAACAAAAAAGTTGGCAGTAATTTCAAAGCATACGGTGAAAATGATTGCCCTTAACATCAAGGTAGCATTTGGCGGAGTGTGGCATCAGGGAGCCCTGGCAAAATTGAAGTCAATAGGAATCAGGGGAAATCTCTCCACTAATTGGAGTCATACATAGTACAAAGGAAAATGGTTGTGCTTGTTGGAGACCAATCATCTCACGCCCAGGACATCGCTACAGGAATTCCTCATGGTAGTGTCTTAGGCCCAACTATCTTCAACTACTTCATCAATGTCCATAAGACCATAAGACATAGGAGCAGAAGTAGGCCATTCGGCCCACTGAGTCTGCTCCACCATTCAATGAAATCATGGCTGATCTGATAACCCTCAACTCTGCTTTCCTGCCCTTTCCCCATAACCCTTGAGTCCCTTACTGATTAATAATCTGTCTATCTCAGCCTTGAATACATATAACAACCCAGCTTCTACAGCCCTCTGTGGTAAAGAATTCCACGGATTCACTAAGGTCAGAACTGGGGATGTTCACTGACGATCACATAGTGTTCAGTACCATTCAGAATGCCTCAGGTATTGAACCAGTCCGCATCCAAATGCTGCAAGACCTAAACAACATTCAGGTTTGGGCTGATGAGTGGCAAGTACCATTCGTGCCACACGAGTGCCAGACAATGACTGACTATCGCCAACAAAAGAAAATCTAACCATCTCCCCTTAATATTCAATGGCATTACAATAGTTGAATTCCCCCACCATCAACATCCTGGGGTTTACCATTGACCAGAAACAAATATTGTGGCTATAAGAGCAGGTCAGAGGCTGGGACTGTCTTGTGGGACCTATTTCTGATCTCTGCCTTTGTCCCTGCCTGGGACTTCCTTCTGGGACCTCTCCCTGTTCCCCCCATCCCTGTGTCCTGCTCCCTGGGACACCTTCTCTGGAATGGTGCTCCAGTTCAGGTCACCTGACGTGCAGTTTTGCGCCATTTCACTTCTTTGCTTCATTTCCTTCTGCGCAGGAATGCAGGGCCGGTTCCCAGCCTGAAGAAAGGGAAAAAAAAACAATAACTGTGTATGTGCAGCCATTTCCCAGCTAGTGCATGGGCAGAAGGCCCGAAAAATGTTTTAAAAAATAAACTGCGCAGGTGTGGCCAGGTCCCGAGCAGCGCGTGTAAAGAAGGCCCAAGGGTTCCCAGCCTCAAATTTGAAATCAAGGTAAGTACTTTATCACAGCAACTTCACCCTGTTTTCAACCTCATTATGAAATGCTTTCTGAAACCTGGGTGGTGTCCTGTGTAACATCCCAGAAATAGTTGTAAGTAAGAAATTGGAAGGGAGGGAGGTACTCAACAAAATTACAATCAGCAGGAAAGTGGTACTTAGCATCCTGATGGATGGAAAGCAGGAAATCACAGGCCATCTAGTTTAACATCTATCATAGGGGAAATGTTACAAGCTATTATTAAAGATGTTGTAACAGGACACTTTGATAAATTCAAGGCAATCAGGCAGATTCAACATAGTTGAGTGAAAAGGAAATAATGTTTAACCAACTTATTGGAGTTCTTTGAAGAAGTAATATGTGCTGTGGATAAAGGCGAACCAGTGGATGTGCTGTATTTAGATTTCCAGAAGGCATTTGATAAAGTGCCACATCAAAGGTTATTGCAGAAAATAAAATTTCATGGTGTAGGGGCTGACGTATTGGCATGGATAGAAGATTGGCTAGCTAACAGAAAACAGAGCAGGCATGAATGGATCATGTTCTGTTTGGCAAGATGTAATGAGTGGTGTGCCACAGGGATCAGTGCTGAGGCCTCAACTCTCTACAGTTTATATCAATGATTTCGATGAAGGGACCATTGGAATAGTTGCTAAATTGCTGATGACACACAGATAGGTAGGAAAGTAAGTTGCAAAGAGTACATAAGGAGGCTACGAAAGGATATATAATAGGTTAGGTGATTTAGCAGAGATCTTGCAAATGGAGTATAAAGTGGGAAAATGTGAAATTGTCCATTTTGGCAGGAGGAATAAAAGAAGAACAACAAAATCTAAATGGTGAGAGATTGCAGACCTCTGAGATGCAGAGGGATCTGGGTGTCCTAGTGCATGAACCGCAAGAGGTTTATATGCAGGTACAGCAAGTAATTAGGAAAGAAAATACCATGATATTGTTTATTATAAGGGGAATTGAATGCAAGAGTAGGGAGGCTATGCTTCAGTTATACAGGGCATTGGTAAGACCACATCTGGAGTACTGTTTACACTATTGCTCTCCTTACTTAAGGAAGGATATAAATGCATTGCAAGCAGTTCAGAGAAAGTTTACTAAATTAATACCTAGAATGGGTGGGTTGTCTTATCAGGAAAGGCTGGATAGGCTAGGCCTGTGTCCACTGGAATTTGGAAGAGTAAGAAGCGACTTGGTTAAAACATTTAAGATCCTGAGGGGACTTGACAGGGTGGATGAGTGAAGGATGTTTTCTCTTGTGGCAGTATCTAGAACAACTATTTAAAAATAAGGCGTCGTCCATTTAAGACGAGGATGAGGAAATTTTTTTTCTCTCAGAGGATCGTGAGTCTTTGGAACTCTTCCTCAAAAGGCTGTGCAGGGAGAATCTTTGAATATTTTAAAAGTAGAGGTAGATAGATTCTCGATCAGCGACGGGGTGAAAAGTTATTTGGGGTAGACAAGAACATGGACTTGAGGTTAAAATCAGATCGGCCATGATCTTATTGAATGGCAGAGCAAGCTCGAAGGGGCAAGTGGCCTACTCCTGCCCCTAATTCATATGTTCCAGACATGGGTCACAGAGTGATTTTATTTTTTTTCCTGATTTAATTCTTTATTCTTTAATGGGATGTGGCACTGACAAGGCCAACATTTGTTGACTAGCCCTAAATGCCCTTGAACTAAGTGGCTTGCTGGGCCATTTCAGAGGGTAGTTAAGAGCCAGCTACATTCCTGTGGGTCTGGGAGTCACATGTATGCCAGGCAAGGTACGGACAGCAGATTTCCTTCTCTAAAGGACATTAGTGAACCAGATGGGTTTTTATGAAAATCAATGATAGCTGTCATGGTCACCGTTACTGATATTAGCTTCATATTTCACATTTATTTGCTGAATTTAAATTCCAGCAGCTGCCATGGTGGGATTTGAATCCATGTCCCCAGAGCATTAGCCTGGGCCTCTGGATTACTAGTCCATTACTACTATGCCACCATCTCCCCCCTTGTAATTGTTCTTCAATAGAAAATGAGCTACAATTAAATACAAGGAATTGCTAACTTAATTCCTTAAGACTCTTGCTAGATAGCGCAGATACCCACTGTAGGAGAACAAGGATTGAAAAGACCCACGGAAACATGCACCAAGGAGAAACATTCGGAAAATAGTCTGATTTAGTTCCACAGAATTTTTTTTCCCCTCATAGGATGCCTATGGAACAATTGGGCCAGGATCGGAGAATGCCACTATGAAGGAATAAAGGGCACATCTTTGTCTTCAACACATAACTGCAGCAGAACTCCAGTGAGCTGGCAAATGAACCATCCTTTACCCCTGGCCTGGCTGCAGCCTATTCCTGCCTGGATGATTCACCATGTGCTGATTTTGACTCTATACTAACCTCAGTGCCAGTTTCTGAGCTGGTGGCTAAGAGTGTCAGATCAAGTGATCGGAGCCTCTACGTTTTTGCTGTGCTGTTGCTCTCTCTCCTCCTTCCCGCAGTCCTGTGTCTGGCAGTTCTTAGGAGTCTGAAAGCAGATAATCAGAAGGAGAAGGTTTGTTTGAGGGAAATGGGATAGGTGGGGTAGGAAACAAGGTATTTATGATGACACCATCAGCAGTTTGCTCATCATGGTAGACAGCAGGATGATGGTGAGCTGGGAATTGGGAAGGCTCATAGGCAGGAACTTATCTTCTCAGTGATTCCAGATGCCAAAAATTCAATCACAGCCCCTTGTTGCTAAGGGATTCATCTCTTCCATAGGACTCAAGAAAAGCAGGCATTCCTAATGTCCACTATTTCTGCTCTGCTCCATTTATTGTGTGTCAACTTGTCCTGCTGGAGAGAGGGGTGAATGTTAGTGTTTGTGTAGCATTGCGTTTGGGTCATGTGCCTCCCACAGAGGAACAACTGGAGGCATGTTGATGTGGTGAGAAGTGGATATGAGGCTGGGAACATTGGGGTGCATGAGGGTGACTGCGAACATCTAGATGTCTGACGTGAGTCCTGACTGTCAGGGAATGCTGCTGGGAGAGTGATAGGGGGTGTGGTGCATTGAGCAGTGTGGGAGGCTGGTGGTGTTGTGGGTAGGGGCTTTCATGTGAAGATACATTTACTGACCTTGACCACCTATATGAGATCATTAGGCTTCTTATGACACTACTGTCAGGTCCTCAGGTTCAGGCTCTGTGAGTCCATCATGGAACTATGATATTTCTCCTCCAGCATTCCCCCTTCCCCAACCCCCCTTCACCACTAATGCCTCCAGCACTGCATCCATCACTGTTTCTCTGTCTCTCTCTGGCTCTCTCTCTTTGTCTCTCTCTGTCTATCTGTGTCTCTCTCTCTCTCTGTCCTAATGTTCCCTTTCCATTTTCGAAAAATTCTAGTAACATTATTCAATGCAGCTTCTCTTTAAGAGGGGAAAACTGTCTTTAAGAATAGAGTGCAGAATGCACAAGGCACTCTCCACACAATATTGTTTGGCCCTTTGCAGGGTGTCAGAGGCAGCTGGTTAAGGGGCATTGGAAGCCAGCTGTATGGAACCTGCTCAGTTCAATGCTACAATCATGGTAATAGATGATAGGGTAGGTGCTGCACCCCTCTAATCACAAACCCCCATGCCCAAAAAGCTGGGCAGACAACATTTTTATCACAAAGTATTTTCTAAATGGGACATTTAAGGGTGGTGGAGAAGAACTGCATGGCAAATACAAATAGATTGAGTTTATTGTCAAAGCAGTTCCATGACAACAGGAATTATTTGGCAGCAGGCTCAGGTCCTACTTAAGGTGAGGGCCTCCTTCAAGGGCTCTGCTTGCAACTGTCTGACAGAGGGTATAAGTCAGTTATTGCATTTTGTAGTGAATGTAATCTTGGCTTAGTGGCAGCAGTCTTGCCTCAGAACAAGAAGATTATGGGTTTGAGCTTGAGCACATAATCTAGGCTGTCACTTCAATGCGTTATTGAGAAAGCCGTGCATTGTTGGGGGTATTGTCTTTTAGTTAGATGTTACACCAAATTCCTCCCTGATCTCTAAATGTGACAGAAAAGATCCTATTGCATTGTGAAGAAAAACAATCAACACAACTTAAAAAAAAAACATTGGGCAGAATTTTCCTTGCCCGCTGGCAGCAGGTGTGATTAGTGGGCACCAACAATATAACGCAATTGGTTTCATGATGGCTGGAAGGCATGCTGTGATCGTCTGCTCAGCCCACCAATGGTGGGCCACATTTCCCACTTCCCACCAACGGTCATTGGGGAGCTCATTGTAATACATCAGCATATCATTAAAAGGCCATCCCGCCAGGCCCTTGGACCCCTTCCAGAACGTCCGTCCACATTGGTGGGAAAGCATGTCAATGTGTTTCATAACAGCACACAGGTGAGGCACACTTGGCGGCCTTCACCTTGGGGGAACTGAAGGTGAGTGACTAGCATCGCTCTGCAGAGCTCGCTAGGGTCGCCTGTTGCTTTGCAGGCTTCAGGGGCACCGGGGACGGGCGAGCCGGGGTGAAGTGCCACCCTGCCTCGGAGGCGACTGCTATCAGGGGGAATGTGGGGTGGTGTCCAGGCGAGGCAACTGCTATCCAGCTGCAGAGGCAGCTGTTGTCGGTGGGGTGGGGGGCAACTGTTACCCTGGCATTGGATCCTGCACTCAAGACATGGGGGCAGGCTAGGTGGGGGAAGTGGCCATGCAGTAGGGACACCTGTATAAACTGACCATTCCTCTGCAACTTCAGTTCAGGTGCAGCCACAGTGATAGGATTGGGGTTGGGCTCCTAGACTGCCCACGCAAGAAACGCAGAGGCACCAAAGTGCCACTAAGCGTTCCAGACCTTACTTCCACCCTGCCTGATGGTCTACAGAAATGGTAGAATATGGAGGAGGGAGCGACTGAGGCTCTTGGCCACGCAAAGGCAGGAGCAGCAACCTGAGGAAGAAGGGGCTGCTGGGGGCTCCCACACACGCTGCCCAGGAGGGCCAGTGAGCCACGGCTGGTCGGCATCTAGCAACACCCAGGGACTATAGACACTGTCTGCCATTCCTGCAGATGACTGAGAACCAGTGTCACTGACGACTACGCATGTCTAGGAACCTGGTCACTCACATCTGCCACTTACTGCAGGACTTGGCTCCAAGGGGACATGGAGGGCATCCACTGCCAGTGGCTGTGAAAGTGATTGCAGTGCCCAATTTCTATGCCAGTGACTCCTTTCAGGGCTCCACAAGCAACCTCTATAGGATTTCACAATCCACCACCCACAAATGCATCCATGAGGTCACAGATGCCATCTTCTCCATGATACAGAACTTTGTGCATTTCATCTGGGACAATGACAGCCAGGATGTAAGGGCCATTGGATTCTCCCGGATCTTGGGATTCTCACAGGTACAGGGTGCGATTGACTGCACCCAGGTAGCACTCAGGCCTCTGTCGCTACACAAGGTGGACTTCATCAGCTACAAGGGATTCGACTCACTGAATGTGCAGCTGGTACGTGATAACCAGACACACATTCTATTGTTATGCACATGGCCTCCAGGGGGTGTGCACGAAGCCTACACCCTCAGTCGGTCACAGATCCCTGGAGTCTTCCAGGGTCCACAGAAGCTGCAGGGATGGCCCCTCGGGGACAAGAGCTACCCACAGAGGCCGTGGCTGATGACACCTGTGTGGAAGCCTCAGACTGCAGCAGAGCGATGCTATAATGAGGCTCATGCAGCAGTTCACAACTTGGTGGAGCAAACCATCAGGATGCTGAAGATGAGATTCCAGTGCCTGGACTGGTCTGGTGGAGCCCTGCAATACAGTCCACAGAGGGTGTCACACATCGTGTCATCTGCTGCGCCCTTCACAACCTGGCTCTCAAATGGGGAGAGGAGCTGGCTGCGGAGGAGATGGAGGAGCTGCACGTCTCCTCCGATGAGGTGGACGCCAACGGTGATGAGGCTGAGGAGGTCCTCGGAGGTGACGATGATGGGGATGAGGCCCTCACATTGGCTAGATGAGGCAGGCCCACTCATGAGGCCCTCATATCTGTTAGATTTGTGGAGGATGATGATGACATGCAGTGAGGCGACCACAAAGATCCTCACATTGGATTTGTGAACATTGACTCCAATCTGGCTTATGGCAGTGCCAATATCCTCTGAGAATGCTCCCATCATGGAGATGCAGTGGAAGCCCTAATAGTCACTTGATTGCAGGAGGATGATGATGATATGCAGTGAAGACACTCCATAAATCTTCACATAGCCTCTGAGAATGTCTGACTGAGGGTAGCTCACTTGAGCTCCGTGATTAGTGTCATATCATAGAAATGCAGCCATGAAACTTTAGAAATTCTGATGCTGTGTCTGCCTTCAGCACCTGCGCCCTTCAGGAGCTGGAGCACAGCATCAGTGGTCACAGATGCTGAAGAGATGGGGGCCAGCCCCTCCTTAAAGGTGCTGAGAGCACACAGAGAGAATGAGAGAACTCTATGGCACCTGCCCATCTGGCAGCAATGACAAGCACTGCTGAGGTGCAGGCATCAGTAATGTTTTCAGGGAGCATGAGGCTGAACCATCACTTTGGTCTGAAGGCTACACAGAACACAGGGAAGATGCCCATTGCTGAGATACCTGCCTTTTATGTCGTGCAGAAAGCTTTCACATCTGAGTGACAAGAACAGTGCTTATCAGAACAAGGAGCCACAGGCAGGGAGACATTCTTGGGAGCTTATTGACAATCGAGAACAGTGTGTTCAATTGATTAACATCCATGTCCAGGCTGTTCAACTAATTCCCCTTAACTGTCCTAACCCTGCTGCTATGTCTTGTTCCACCCCGGACATCCACAGCGTAGGTGGAGGCAGCCTGCTGACTGCGATAACCTGACTGATGAATTTGGTGGATGTCCTCTGGAGGGCTGAGACTTGGAAGGCCTCAGCCTGTTTTCAGGGTCCTGCTGTGTAGCAATGGCACTCTCCTCACCCTGTGGAGCTGGAGCTGCTGAGGTCACAGGAAGAGGGGATTCAGATGGGCCAGACACCCTCGGAGTCACCTGGGTGGATGACCCCAGTATGTACCTGTTGATCCTCCTTCCTATGGGTGCCCGAGGGCTCCATGCTGACTCCTTGAGGACCAGGGGTAGCAGGAGTGAGATCGAGCTGCCCAGCACCCCTCTCGGGTACACACTGTTGGAGGCCAACTATGGCATCATCAATGGAGTTGAGCCCACACAGCAGCGCAGGAGCAAAGTCTCCATGGCAGTCGCCATCCTACCAGTGTTGGCCTCGGTGCTTTGACATGCTGGCGCTATCTCCTCATCCTGAAGGCAGACAGACACCTCCATCGTGCCTTGCAATCTGAGGAGTGCAGCCAGCATCCCTTCCTGATGCTCCCGAGCTTGCCTTTGCAGCTCCAGCAACTGTGACATGATCGAGTCCAGAGGCTCCTCATCTGACTTGGACTTAGCAATGTTCTGTCCTCCAGCAGTCCTCCGAGTGCTGGGACCTGGGAAGTCCCTGCCACCGCCTGCTGTGGATCAGAAAGTGCAATGTACTGAGCAGATTGTGATCCCAGGCCTACTCTAAAGCTACATCCTACCAAGGTATGTGTCTCTGCGCTGGTGGAGGGGGTGAGTGAACACTTTGATGGGACTTCAGGGACGGTAACTCCAGATTCCTCTCCAGAAGTTTCTTCGGGGCTTGATTGGAGGCCCTGGGTCATGGACTTTGTCAGCTGTTTGGTAGATGTGCCTGTGAAAGCAAGGAGAGATAATTAGTTCATGGCAGCGGCCTGTGAAAGAGAACACATCACTCACGGCATTGTTGCCTGGTGGATGTTGTACTGCTAGATCCTCACTTGGTAGACCAGCGCCAACATCACCGTCAGCACAGGACCGGTCCCAGACATCACTGGCCAGCTGGATGGCTCTGTTTTCAAAGTCCATGAGGACCTTGATTTTGGACATTCTGTGACCGGTCTCTCTTGTTGTGTGCCAGTTTGTCCTGCATGGATGGAGATAGAGAAAAAGCAAGCATGATGCCTGCCAGGCCAGATGATAAGTATGCCTGGCCTGTGTGGGTGGTGAGTGGTCCCATGGACGGGATGAGGACAATGACGGTGTGTGTGAGAGAGTAAATGGTGATGTCCCTTGAACTGACAGTGAGGGCCCTGTGGATGTCTGATGGGTTTTTGAGCGTGTGAGTTGAGAGCAATGAGGAGAGTGACTTACCCTGGCAGAACAGAGGAAATCATTCATCTTCTTGCAGCACTGGGTGGCTGTCCTCTTCTGAAGGATGTTGATGCTGACCGCCGCTGCTACTTCCTCCCAAGCTGGATTGGTCACTTTGCTGCCAATCCTGCGGCCAGAGTTGGGATACCGCACATCTTGGCGGGTCTCTGTGGCATCCAGCAGTCCCTCGAGGGACCCGTAATTGAAGCGGGGAGCTTCAACCTTTTTTAACTTTGCTGGCCATGTCTTTCGTGCAGCAGTTGTGAGCTGGAAATAATGAGCGCAGTGCTTACGGCTGAACTGGCATGATGTGGCGGTAGAGTGATGGGCGGCAGGTGATTGAGGAGCCCACCCACTATGGAAATGGTGTCTTTCCCGAGAGTTCATAATAATGGGGTGGGTTCGGGATGATACAGGGTCAAAACCCACCATCGGGGCCAATGGGTAAAACATTGTTTTACCCTCCCACTACGCGCTTAGTGCAAATTCCGCCCATTGCCTGGTCTTTGTACCATTGCTAGTGGGATCTTGCTGTGTGCAAAATAAATGATCTGTTTGTCCATATCAGGAAAAAAAAGAGGATGGGGAAAAACTGGCACTTATATAGCCCCTTTCTTGACCTTAGGATGCCTCAAGTGCTTAACAGCAATGAAGTGCTTTTAAGTGTTGTGGTGCAGGGAAATATAATAGGCAACTTGTGCACAAACATAAATGACCAGATTATCGGTTTTTGATATTGGTTGAGGGATACATTTGGACTAGAACATCATGCCGAGGGGGGGGGGGGGGGGGTGGTTGCTCCCTTGTTCTTCCTTGAATAGCATCTTAGGAGTTTTGTATCTTCACCAGAAAAGGGCAGGTTTGGGTTTAACATCTCAATCAAAAGATGGCACCCCCAACACTGCAGCACACCTCTGAAACGTCAGCCTGGATCATGTACTCAAGTTTCTGGAAGTAGGACTGGAACACAAGCGTTTGGAACTCAGAGGTGAGGCTGCTGCCCCAGCGCTAAGGCTGCTCCTTCCAAGCACACTGAAGCCAAGCAACGCGAGACATCTGCAAAAGAGTCATACAGACTCGAAACGTTAACTCTGTTCCCCTCTCTACAGATGCTGCTCAGACCCGCTGAGTTTTTCCAGCATTTCCTGTTTTTATTTCAGATTTCCAGCATCCGCAGTATTTTGCTTTTCCCATAATGTGAGGCATCAATTTGAGTTGGATATAAGTAGACACAATTTAAGTGATCGGTTAGTGCAGCAGAATTCTGCAAACGTACTTTTAAGTGTTTTAAACGATAGGAGAGCGCCTACACTGCGCCATCACGGTCATGGTTAGCCAGAGAGCTGCTGTGACACTGCTCTGACTCTGACAACTCCGAGGTACGAACTGAGCAATGGACTTAAGGTGCTGGTCACATCATTACTGCAGCCTCAGGCACTTACCACCAGAAAGTGCCTCAATTGCTTTAAAGCCTGTGCATTGGAAATCGCCCACCTCGCATCAATTCGGAAACCTGGATTGATATCGTAGGAAACAAACCCAACCACACGCGGCGGCCGTTCTGAAAGCCTTCGTTAAATATGCGCGTACGCTTTAGAAAAAGCCGTAAACTAACGATTCGTTCTGCAGAATTGTGCCTGCCGATATCTGTACTTCAAACAGAGCAAGTACAGTACTGTGGATAATAGTCTGTCCATTTTAAAACTGTCGATGCACAAAAGTAAAGCTTGAAAAAGTAGCAGATCTGTATTAACATTGAGGAATTCTTTAGCATTGCGAATGGGAGGTGCTGGCTGGCGTCCTGTCCAATGATAATGGCGAGTAAGGGCCACATCTTGTCCAATCAGGAGTGAGCAGGCGGAGTTGCTGATGTTGCGATCAATCAGACCCGAAACTTTACACGAGTCCCAGCACTGGACAGGCGGAGGCGGCTCGCATTGTCTTTATGCTAATACTTTAACTCTCTCTTCGCCCCTCTTTCCAACGCTCACTTATAAAGTGAGGATGCGAGGTACGAGTTCCGTGTGAGATTTAAGCAGCATCTCCCCACCGCCAAACCTCACCCTCCCCTCCCCACTCGCCCCCCTCCACCATCACCCAATGCGAGCGACCGGAGAGTGGGGTCGGTCATGAGTTGTCTGGATGTTATGTATCATCAGTCTTATGGGGCGCACCAGTACTTACCAGCAGCCGCCGCAGCAGCTTACACCGCAGCCTGTTACCATCACCACCACTCTCAGCAGGTAAGAGAACGGCCAGTCTTGCCCCGCCAAAGTCTGACTGACAACTGATTGAGACAAACGAGGTAAGGGGAGGACGAGGGAGAGAGGGAGAGGAGGGAGGGGGGTGGGGGGGGGGGGTGTTGGAAGAAAAGAGAGGCGAATTAGCAGCTGCCTTGTAAACTGGCTGTGAGTCAGCTGTCAAATTCCGCTGTGGTTTCTTCATTCCGTTTGACAACACATGACGCGATCTCTTGGATATGTCTGACAAGATTGCTCTGAAATTCTCTGCATAGCAGCCCGTGGGTCGAAGGGGTGTGTTCTCCCAGGCTTCTAGTCGTCAGCCCAAAAGCACTCTCCGAAATGGAAAATCGACTAATCTGATTCGTGGATATATTATGCTAGAGAGAAAACATAAATAGTTTTCGTTTACTTCTCGCTTGTGAAATTGTAAGGATAAGTCAGCCCACTTGATTGATGTTTAATGCATTTCCCACATGACCAAAGGGTCTTTTTAAAAAAAAAAATGCGTCTAACTTGTGCATTATGACGCATATATCCTTATGCATCGTTTGGTAAAACACCTTAAATACAAAAATAGATACTTGGAGCTTATTTGACCATTTCAGTAATCGTACGGCACAAAGTTACAAGTGACTAAAATTGGAAATGCACCACCTAATTAATATCTACCGTTCATCTGCGATTTTACATTACATTAATAGCGAAATAAAACCAGCAAGTGCTGGAAAAATTAAGCAGGTCTGGCAGTAAACGGTGGAGGAGAGAGTAATAGAGTTAACGTTTCGAGTTCAATATGACTTCTTCAGTTGACATCAGCTGTTTTGGAAAAGGCCCTCGAATCACTTTCACAACACGGAACAGACATGAAATCGACCAACAACTTTCCCTTGTCGAAACAAGTACAAGAACCCCATGTGAATAACCCAATGTGAATACCCCACGATTAATCCAAGTGCAGGGCCCAAATGTATAAAACAAGTAAACGAGGATAAAGCTGTAATTTGTAGCAGGGCAAAGTGATTTGGATAAGGTGTATTGTATAATGAATATAATGCCACGCTAAACTCATTCAAGATGTGAATATTTCTGCGAGCAGACAGGCTAGACCACAGTAACAGACCGTGGGAAAGCGATATTTTGAAGGGATTGATATTGGATATTCTGGGGGCTGATATTCTAGCAGCAATGAGCAGAAAAACGCTTGCCTTGGAAATGTACGAGGGAGAAATTGGGATCTTGGAGGTCTGGCAGTTCTCTTTTATTTAAGGGATTTAAAGGATTGGATTTTTCATTGTATCATGTGCTGTACACACAATGCCGAGTTAAAGGAATATCTTACAGTCCTGCATGATCATAACTAGGTTTGTTGTGTACACTGCACCCTAATATATTTATATAAATAAATATACAAATCATAGTTAATATTGACTATAACATAGGATTCAAATAATAGTCCGTTCAGCAAGTTTTGTCATCCCACATTGGAATTGAGAAGTTAATCATTAAACACTGACTACTGCATATTTAACGGGCTGAGTGTGTCTTCTACCCATAATCTGTAGGAGGTTCAATTTATGAAGCTTCCCATTAAAAGTAAAGCGAATGTCTTCCGTAATGAGTGATGTGTCCTGTACTTCTGAGAATGGGGCAGTGTTTTTTTTTTGCCGGCGTGGGGTGCAGTAAAGCTGCAACTTGTTCCCGGAACAGGAGAGTGGTGCTTTGGCAGGGAGATTTGTGCCCGGGCTTGCTGCTGTTGTCGAGGTGAGGTTGTGTCTGAACTGCCGCTTGCTCCTGTGTCACTGCAGCAGAAGTTAGCCCTGTACAGCAAGATGCAGGAGTCGATGGAGAACAACTCGCCGAGCAAAGAGAGCGAGAAGGAGCAGCCTCCTGAGGCCGAGTACATCAGTTCCAGATGTGTGCTGCTCACCTACTTCCAGGGGGACATCGGCGCGGTGGTGGACGAGCATTTCAGCAGAGCCCTCAGCCAGTCCAGCAACTTCCACGGTGACCATCCGAGCTCAAAGCCCCAGGCTTCTTCCAGCTCCGTGTGGAAAGGTAGGGCAAGCAACTTTTAAAAACGAACACTGCGACTCTAATGAACAAAACTTCGCTTATTTTGGATGATCTTGGTAAATAATTTGGGTGAAGAAATGCTGGGGGGGGGGGGGGGGTTGATTTAGTGCGCACGGCGGGAGGTTGGACTAAGTGAGGAACTTGACCAGGAGTACTCAACTTTAAGGGAGGAAAATTTCCAACTCTAGGTGTTTATTTGTAGCAGGTTTGAAGAGAACTGTTACAGTTTTAATTAGGATATGTCATCTAGGGTAAAAATTGACCTTTTTACTCACCCGACCCAATGTACAGCATTACTATTTTGTCATTCTTATTTGGTTTTACTGACTTCGATTTAATACGTCTTACAAACAGCGATATAGGATATGTGATTGCAGTGGACAAAATGGAATTGCGAATATTCCGTATTTGATAGCTAGGAGCTCGGGTACTTCTAATGGCCTTTGGAAAGATACCCGCACTCTCATCTTTGCATGCCCGTAACCTAAAGTGGAGAATTCACCGAGTTTTACTGAGAGCGCAAACCTTCTACAGACAAATTTAAACTGACACCCTTTACCCATGCAGCTCCCCCGTTCCTTTACTAAATCTAACAGCGATTTTACCGTTCTGTTTATCTTCTTGCACCTTTGTGGCGACAAACATGTGGACCCAACAGAACACAACATTTACAATAGAGATACTGTAACGAGCGCTGTGCCGCGTTCCAATCGTAGTTATTGCGAATTCCCAACCATTGCTCTCAATCTTCACACTTAGTTTCAATAAACCGAGCCTCACCAGGAGTTAGAGAGATCTGCCTTTTACAGCTTTAATATTTACATTGCGTAACGAGATTGGCAATGGAGGCAAATGAGGAAAACTGTCTGGAACGCACGAATTTAAAAAAAACGGAATGTGGAGTAAGGCTGCTGACGCCTTTACTCACGATTAGGAAAGATTTCAGATCAGGCTAAGATCCGGCACTCTATTACCACTCGCGGTTTCATTCTCTGTAAGAGATGTCGTTTTATTCCAGTGCCTGTGGCCAACACTAGATGCTGTTTTGCTCAGGGCTCATTGCTGACCGGTTGAAGTGACCCGTTTGCAGAGCTGCTCAGAGGTAGAAGATCTTCACGCTATCCGGGAATTCGCATTAGTTCGTGTCAACTTCGATTTGTTTAGGAATCCAGTTACACCAACTAACAACTTTTCTCTTTTCTTAAAGCACCTTTTTTTTGCTGTTTAACCGTGGTTGTGAAAGTTTCTATTGGATGGAGCTTCAAGCCTGCTATCTCTTGCTTAATATTGCTTATTATCTGCCATTGGCTCTATTGATCCCGCTGGAAGAATTTTGCAGTCACGATATCAATCCACCCATCTATTGTATATAGAGCTATATAGAGCGACATCTTGCAAATAAAATTCAAAGCATCTAGCAAATTTTAATTTTCTTTCTTTTTTCCTTTTCAGAAGGATCGCCATTTCCTACAAATCAGAAGAACAGTTTTCCTGCTTCTTTCTGGAACAGCACTTACCAAGCCCCAGCACCTCCAGCTCTTAGTGCGAGTCACCCCGATATCTCTGCTGCGTCTGGTGCTGTGTTTCACTCCCCAGACCCCATGGCTTGGCCTGGACATGGACTACACCAGGCCAGCGCTCCCCCATCAAATGCTGAGCCATGGCCTTACACATTGGCATCACAAGGCAGTTCCAGCTATCCACTTGTGCATGAGGTTTACCCACATATGCACCACCCACATGCCCACACCCACCATCATAGCCCACATCTCGACCCACGTTATGGGTCATTGTTGGTACCATCAGTGAGGGCAGCTAGGATTACCACAGCACCAGGTGAGATCACAAAGACAGACCCTACTGCTTCTGCTGCTGGTTCTTCATGGACTGGAGCCTTTCATGGAACGCTTGAGATGGCACAGGCTGTGAACTTTGATACAGGTAAGAAGGAAGCCTTTCCCTTGAAATTGATGGTACACAGATATATTGGCAATGTTTTTATTTCTTAAGATTTTCATATCTTGTTACTTAAAATATTAATATTGCATTTCATCAAAGGGGTAACATAAAATATTAGTATATAAAAAATTACAGATGTTGAATTTATTTATTAAAAACAGCATTTATCTAAATACTCTCACTATAGCAAAACAAATAACTCTGGCTGGAATTAATGAAGCAATGTGAACCATGGGATTTTACATCACTAAAAGGGATTATTGAGCTCATCATGTCTATATAGTTCTTCACTACAGCAATCCAAAACTAATCCCACTCCCCTGCTCTCTCTCTCTCTCTCTCTGTATAGTTCCATTTCTTCTTTCCTTTCAAATATTATCCAAATTTTCCCTTGAATTATGACATAATCTCTGCTTCAAATACTCCTGAATAAAGAAATTTCTCTTAACTTGCCTCCTGTGTCACTTAATGTCTATGTTAAACTGACAATGCCTCACTATTAACTTTTCAACCAATCTTAATCTAGGTTTGCTTTAATATCCTTCCTGTAACAAGATACTCAAAACTGCAAATAATACTATGACAGTGGCATAAATATTGTCAGCTACAACTTACTTCTTTACCCTTTTACTCTATGTCCCTATTTCTAAAACTCAAAATGCTATTGACCTTAATATTATCTTATCTTTCCACTTTCAGAAAATTATGTCTTTGAGCTCATTGATCTGTCTAGTCATCCACATTCTTCGGAGTGTTTCCACTGATTGTACATTGCCATTGTATTTCCAAACCAAATGTATTACTTCATACTTCTCCATGTTAATTTTATTTGTCTGCCCAATCTGCTAACCTGAAGATACCCTCTGGAAGACGTTATGCCATTCTTCTTGCTGCTTGCCAAACTACATTTGAATCTTCAGTAAATTTCAGCATAATGCTTCCTATGTTCAAGTCCAAATCGTCTAAATGTATACCAAGAGCAAAGGTAGAACCTAGTACTTCTGAGGCAAGGGAATCTTGATGTTTTGCTTCTGCAGCTTCTCTTCAATGTTATAAAAATTTTGTGGATCCCACAACACACACAAGTTTTTCTTAGTATGAAAATTAATTATTCAATTAAACATTTATATTTATTGTTATTGTTTAACTTTGTGAAACATGTTGATGGTATAAAGCAAAAATTCTGTCAAGATGTGGAGGTATCTTTGACAAGCATGTACATTTCTGACATGGCCAATGATCATCCTAGCTCAATGGTTTGTTTTTATCACTGTCATTCCTGAAAATCCAGCTTTACATAAGTTGTACTCAATGAGACAAAACTTTCAGTACACCAGAAGAATTATTCATTCATCACTTGAAGCCCTCACTGTCTCTGATACTAGGAGCCCTCACCATTTATGATAACCAGAGCCCTCACCGTCTCCAATAACTGGGAGTCCTCACCGCCTCCGATACCGGGAACCCTCACTGCCTCCAATATCGGGAGCCCTCACCGCCTCCAATATCGGGAGCCCTCACTGCCTCTGATACCCAGAGCCCCTTCTCTATCAAAACAACTATCCCTGCAAATTGATAATTCAAATAGAATTGGCTTACACCACTCAGAAATAGGGGGTTGTGGAGGTGTGGGGGGGTGGGGGGCGGGGTTGCAGTGGGAAGCCAGGTTCATCAGAAAGAGAGGTAAGAGGTCACATGACTGGTATAGCACTGACTGTGATGGCTGCTGATCAGCAATCTGTCAGAGTTGAGCCAATCCTTGAGCTAGATTGGTGGTGTTGGGAGAATCTGTGGAGTGATGATGGCAACAGACCCCCTTGAAATCTTCTCACAGACTCTTTGGAGGCCCCCTCTGTTGAGGACCTCTTGTCTAAGGTGCATCACTTGAGTCCCTTCTCCAATTTTACCCTAACGTTTTGTTTTCTGTGCATATACATGAATTGTTGCAACAAATCTATTGTCAGCCAAATTATGCTGCCACCTGAACTTCCAAATACATGACACCTTCTGTATTCCCTTAAGCTATCCAATAAATCATTTATTGTAAAGCTCTATAAATTTGTCAAGCATTACATGTCTATAACAAATTGATGCTCCCTGTCTTTGATTGATTCTAAACGCCCATAGGTTTTGTCATCAATTACAGATTCTAAAAATTTCCTCATCACTGACATTAGACTAACAGGGCTTTCACTAGCTGATATATCTTTTTATCCCTTCTTCAGCAGAAGTATTACCCTCCAATTTGCATTGCCAAGGATGACTAAAAAATTGTGTTTAGATGCTCTTCTATCTTCTCTCTGATTTCCTTCTGTTAATATTTTCCAAAGTGTTTTCTTTTCTGTGGTCATTTATAATGATTGTGCCCTGCCTTGTTCCAGTGCACCAGCAATCTCATTTGTATTTCCAGCATTTGTAGGAACTCAGACAATGCTGGTAACTTTCAGCTTCACTCCTGGGCCGTAACCTAGCAGAACAGATCACCCATCCAATGTAGCACCCGCTCAATTATTGAAATCAATAGATCGAACATCAGGCAGGATCTAGAATAGATTACTTGAGTGACCTGCTCTGCCAGATTACTGCCCGGGCAGGAAAGTTGGAAACTGCTCCCAGCATACCAAATATCTCCACAATACTATCATCCTCAACAATGAGGTTCCCTCTTTATTCTTTAGAGTATGACCTGCACTTTAATTATTCCTTTAATTTTATATTCTTAACAAAGCCTTTCTCTTCATGCCATCAGTCAGTTCTTCCTTCATGTTCCCTTTTAGTTCTAAACAAGGTGTGATAAAGAATAAATGCTGCTGTTTTTTCTAACTTTAAATGAAGCTTCCACAGTGACTTAGTAAGTAGTCACCATCTACTTTGATACTCAGCCATAAGCATGATCTAGGTTCCCTTGGATGAGGAAGACAATCTCATCTAAATTGGAGTGGACCTGGGTCAATAACTATCCAGTGCCCATTTTGAAAAGTGGACAGGTTATGTCAGATAAGAACAGAACCAGGATCAACTGCGATGCTCCACTCTCAAATGGCCTTCTGACTTTCATGCTCAAAGATCAACTAATCTGCAAGGTGCAGTTCAGCAAGTCATCATGGGAAAAATTGGATAGCCCTTGAAACCTGGTGTAGGAATGCCAATGTGCGATTAACTCATGCAACACAAACAACACATCAACTTCGTATTGTCTGCTGTTCTAAATAATTGCAGCATGCAGACAGCACTAACTGTGCTGTTGACTTAGCATGATTTAAAGCAAGTCTCCTCCTTTTAAAGGGGAGATCCATTGCAGCTGGAGCAGGTGCTGGGAGTCCTTTGTGAGCTGAATCTGATCTGGGATATACTGATCAAGGCAAAGCATGGGAAAAGAGCAAGCTCCAAGTTTTTCAGACATTGTAGAGAAGACCCTGGGGAGGAGATGCAAAGGAGAAATGATGTCCTGTATCCATTTGGGGCCAGGAGGTCCTCCAGACACACATTCAGAAGACAATGGGAGTAGAAAGATGTGAAGGTTAATGCTCAGAGTCAAGCCCTGAGAACCTGGATGCAGTGTTGCAATGAGTTCAATGACCTCACCTGAATAGTCAAGGTTAATTAAGGCATCTTCAAATGCCATACTTACTAATAACACTACTAGCCTCAGACACGACTTAAATCACCACACCCCCTTCTCTCACCTACCAAAAATCTCTATCAACAACAATTTGTATTTATATAGAGCTTTGAATATAATTAAACATCCCAAGGCACTTCACAATATGTTATAAAGCAAATTTTGACAATAAGCCACATAAGGCAGGCGACCAAACTTTTGGTCAGAGGTAGGCTTTAAGGAGCATTTTAAAGAGAGGCAGCAAGGTGAAAAGTTTTAGGAATGAAATTTCAGAGCTTAGAACATTGGCAACTGAAAACACAACCAGCAATTGTGGAGCAGCTAAAATCAGGGATGATCAAGAGGGCAGAATGAGAAAAGTGCTGCTATCTCAGAGGGTTTTGGGGCTAGAGGAGATTACAGAGATAGGGAGGTGTGAAACCATAAGGAATTTAAATGGGAACCAATGTAGGTCATTGAGCACAGAGTAATAAGTGAATGGAACTTGATGCCCATAAAGAAGAGGGCAGCAGTTTTGAATGACCTCAGGTTTACAGAGTATATAGAATGTAGAAAGCTGGCCAGAAGTGCATTGGAATAGCTTAGAGATAGCAAAGGCATGAATGAGGGTTTCAGCAACAGATGAGCTGAGATGATCATGACCTAGCATTCAAATGCTCCCTGCCCCCTCACATACTTAGCACTGACAAGCCTCATACCCATATCTCACAATTGGCACACATTGTCAGCTATTCAGCCATGAAAGCCACATCATCCAAACACATTGCACCACATTCACTGACACACTTTCCTCGTTCTTGCAGGACAAGGTGGCACACAACTGGAGGGAGCAGGAGTTAACTGGAGTGGGACATGCATGCCTGCCTGTCTTACTCCCCTGGAGATGCTGCTAGCCAGTTTGAGGCACCTATTACCTGGTTAGTGGAAGGGCTGAAGCCATCGAAAATCAAGGTCTTCTCACACCTAAAACTCCTTCTCACATCCCACCTAACCCTATCCCACACTCTCTTCTGATTTACAATCCGCAGATGGTGTAAGCATGCACCTCTTACTCCCCCACCCCCACCACTTCCCACACCACTACCTCACCTATATGACTTTATCCTTTCAGATATCCAAGAGGTGCAATCTAGCCAGGCAGTGAAGGAACAACATGAAGCCAGTAATGATGAAGATATAGCATTGCCACTTGCTTCCAGATGCAGCCACTAGCTCAGATATTGGCACTACACATAATTTAGAGGATAGTATAAGGACGCAATATGCACTTAACATGTGCGGCCTGCAACCAGGACAAGGGACAAGAATAATATAGGTACCAGCTAGCCAGAAGGCAAGATCACATGAGTTCTGCTGTAGATGACTCAGATGAGCATTTTGATGGGGCACGCTACAGAATAACACTGATCAGTGTGTGCAACAAAGTGCCCAGTCCATTGGAAAGCCTGTTAGAAAGCCTGTGATCAGTGTCAAGGAGCATGGAGGAGTCTTGCATCGACTTAGCGTAGGGCTTTGCAGAGGACACGGAGCCCATCCTTTCTAGTATTGAAGTGGTGGCCTCCTCCAGAGTAGATTAGATGTGTCAGCTTCCATTGTAGCACAAGCAGCTTCTGCCAAAAGGCTGAGTGTTACAGCAGAAGCGCAATCTGAAGTTATGCAAGCTCAGCTTGCTGCCAGGTAAGCTCAGACTGCTGCTGTCATGGCTATAGATTACAGAGTGCAAAGGGGCATGCAGGGTGGCTCAGCACTCCACCAATTTGGGAAAAAAAAGAACTGTACACAAACAACGAGAGCTATTGACTCAAATTTCATGCTGGATGTCTTCAGGAAAGATATGGAATAAAATTGGAAAAAATATTTTCAGCAAGGTATACTTATGGATTTGTATTTTTACCATCAGTACATGTGTTATGCAAAGAAGATAGGTGACCATCATGCAGGAACTAATAGAATTCAGAGGAAAAGGAACAAAGCAATAGATTTTTTGGAGGTTTCTAAAGGTAGGAATAAAGCTAATGAGGCTGAATGGTTTGGGAAGAGAATCCCAAAATGAAAAAAAGTATAGCAACTGAACATTGGGATTAGAACCTAAATATAAATATTGTTTGTAAACTGATTTATTAAGTTTGACTCTCAAAAGTATTACATAATTGCTTATAATGACAATTTGCTCACAATAAAATTAGAAAAAAGTTAATAAAAGCAATTAAGTTGCTTATAATATATGCAATGTGGTATCTTGTCATGTTCCTATTTATTTAATAAAGAATTTGAAACCATTCAAATAAAAGTCCTTCCTTTTAGTTCTCGTGGCATGCTCCTTCATCGAACTAAAGAGCTGGATGATGTGTTCCAGGACTCATGCCAATGCAACCCTTCAGCTGGTTGCTGGGAGTTGTGGATGACCAGCTTGAGCAACTCATTGTATGAGCTCGTCGTCATCCTTTTGAAACTTTAGCTGATGCCCCACCTTGATGGAAAGAGCAAAATGGTAAACTCCCCATGAAGAGAATTCTTCAGGAAAATCCATGCCCTACCATTGTGTGACACATTGTATCAGCGTAGCAAATCTGTATTACCATGATCCCATATTTAAACTTTTAAACAGATAATATTGTATAAAATATTTTATTGAGCAATAGAGCATTTTACTGGTAAGAGTTTTGCCTGCAATCTTTTCACAATCACCTTCTTTCTTTGCCAAAGTTTCAGAAGTATTTTGAACTTCAGACGTGCTAAACCAAAAATGTAATATACTGTTTCACAAAAATAACAAGCACTACCATTATTTCGGTTATGATTTCAGACAATAAGAGACAACAGCTTAAAACAAACATATTGTTATTAAATCCTTGCCTTTCTGCATTCTTTAATAAACTTCTTTTAACAGTTTTGTCAGATAGTTACTGTGTTGCTGTTTGGCAGTCTGTGGGTATATAACGGTAAAAGGTACTTTAAGAAAATCATTAAATCATCTATATAGCTGGAGTCTCCCTTCCAATGGTTTCTTTCATCATCTGGCCTGAGCTCTGCAAATTACAACAACTCCAGTTTTGATCCTTTCCAAACATAATAAATACAATATTACATTGCTCTTTGGTTAAAGTAGAGAATATTTTTCACTGACCCTTTCTTATGCTGTTAAAATCCTTAAGTTTCTTAGAATTAATTTGAGTGTGGTTTCAAATGTTCCTCTCCTTTTCATTTGTCTAAAAAGAGAGATGATAACTTTAAGGTTATCGCTGGTAAATTGGAAAGCTATATATTGAGGCTATTACATGGTGATGTTTCCAGTTCTAATACGTTTCTGCATTGAGATAAAAGCAAAGAACCTACTTGGTTCTAAATCAACTTTGCTTATCCTTGGTTCTACAGTTTTGTAAATGAAATGTCTCCATTTCATCTTGATTTCAGCCCTTTGGTATGGTGGATCTCTCACAGGCTGATGAAAAAACACATCCCTGCAATCTGATGGAATGAAAATGATGACCCAGATTATTTGCTTTTGACCAATTATCTTCAAGAACTGTTATGATGGAAAATAAAGGGGATTCTATGAGAATTTACCCTGAACAATCTGGCAAAATGTTTGAGGGAAAACAAAAAATAAATTTGTAGAACTTATGTTGATCTAAGTAAAAGTAATGAAGTGAATCACTAATTATTGTTTCATCAAGATAACAGGGCTACCTATTTTCAACATCCCACTATGGGTTTCATAGCCTGAATTATGTAGAATTTGATGGCTTTAGAGGATGATTAGTACAATGTGTTGGGTGAAGATCTGCTTCAAGTAAATTTTATGAGGGTGAAGCACTGGGTGGAAAATTGCATTAGGCACAACAGAAATATTCTTTTATTTTTGTGGTTAAAAAAAGTATGTGAAGTATTGGAGTTTTTTTTATAACTGTCTATTACTCTGATCTTGTTAAAATGTAATGTGACTCTACCAGGGATTTATGCATTTTTCTTGTTTTCTTACTTATTTAAGTATAGTTAACCATTTGTGGACTGCAGTAGCACTTTTACCATGTCCTAAATTACATGCAGGTTTAAAGTCCTTTTATTTCATTTAGTCTGCTGTAGTGGCATGCTCAGTGGGTCTACATTTTGTTGGCATTCAGCATTTTGATTTATCGACTATGTTATTGCAAAAAAAATAAATTATAGAAAAAAGTATTTCTCTGGAATTAAGATGACATTTTAGTGAAACCAAAGAGAAAAAAAGAGAGCAGTGTTTTATAAAGTATTCTCCATCTTTAGAACATAAAAGTCTTTCTGTTCAGATTCTATGAGGGTATTTTATTTAGAAAAGTTAAATGGTTGATAATTGTAAAATGGAATGGTTGATAAATTTGGCATTCATTTTTAATGTTTTATGGCATGCACCAAAAGGAAAATGTCGTTGCATCTTTTAGATGCTAATAGAACTTTCAATCCTTTTAATTTCCTTATTTTAAGCCTTTAATTGTTCTATCGTAATAAGTTTTATTTTGGCCTAGTTGTAAAATGGAACTTTTTTACTTTACTCTAACAATTAAAAAAAAACTCTTTGGTGACAAGTTTGAAAGCTATACTAAATATCCTGTAGGAAGGTGATAAAAGTTGCTCTCAATCCATAGGACACATCATTTCGTATTTGAGGTTGTATTTAGTCAGAGGCTATCTTAAAGCAGATCTATCAGATCACATTGAAAACCACATTGGATATCATAAAAAAGCAATGCACTCACGACTCGTCTGCTCTGTAATAAAATACAAATTGTAAGTAGTTCTGAAGGGGGTGAATGAGGCTTCACATTCTCCCAACAGTGTACGACGTGGAAACATTATCATCTACTATCAATTTCGAAAGTTTTTTTTTAATTGGACGTTGTTCTGCTTTTTAAATGGAATCAGGATTCTGTGTTGAATATATTCTTTCCAAGATGTTACATATATTGTTCTCTGTTTATAATAAAAATGCGTAAAGTGAGGCAAAAACCATGGGAAAATTTTGTCGCAATTTTCTCTCAGTGAATTTGTTTCATTATTATTTGTACAGTAAACTGTAAAACTCATTGATGTTAATAAAAAGAATACTTGCTGAAAGCATTGCTCACAATTCAAATCTACATGATTTTTCAATGCCTCTTCAAGAGAGAATCTTACGCTTTGCAAGGGAAACTTAAAATTGCAAATAATGATGGGACTCTGTTAAATCTCTTACCACATATGTTCTATTTTCAACAGTGAAAGATATAATCAAATAATTATGTTCTAATAGACAGCAAAGAGTGTTAAACATTTTTGCCGTTTCCAGGCATCGCATGTTATATACACACAATTAAGTCCACTCTAGAAGAATAACAACTTCAGTCATTTTTTCTTCATACAGAACCAACAATCAATTTAATTCCCCCAGTGGTGAAATTGCTGGGGGATCAGATTTAAACCATCTGCAGGGACATACAAAAAGCTTGTTATGAATTTGTTCTCTGTTAAAATTCCTGCAGCTGTCATGGTTCGTGTGTTAATGGGCGGCTTTTTACGTTCAAACAGTGCAGACAGAAAGGATTAAACTATGGGAACGATGGACACAGGAAGAATGAACCTCAGAAAAACTGGACAGTTATCAAAATAGCATAATACATGCAATAAATGGATTTTAAACTTCCTAAAGGGAATTCAATCTAAATATAACTAGGTATACAGTTAGACGCTCAATTTGTCTCATAGTTTGGTCATTTCCAATAGTAAAGAAACGCAGGGTGTTGGAGCATCTACAGGAGTGAAAATTACATCAACTTGTTAAATGCAAAATTAGATTATTTGTACAAAGCAACGGCTACCGAGTAAGACCAAAAAAACTTTGATTGGATCTAACCTTAATTATAAGTACAATCATCCGGATGGATCTTCCAGCTTGAAAGGCGCGGTTCATCATTATAACACTTTGCGATGGATGTAGATCGGTGATAGGTTCAATACATGTTAGATTTGCAGATTTCTAGTTACATAAGCGTTTCCCAACAATACATACGGAACATCTGCCCCGATTTGCTCCATTTGGAAAACCTACAATGTGTACTACAGAGATTAGGTCCTCTGTAACGATAATGTTAATGAGGTTGGTAAATTTTATACAGTTGTGATTTTGGAGACAGGATACGATTTATCGAGACTAAATCTGTCGGGCGCCGCTAACTTCACAAGTTCCGTTCGCGGAAAGTGACAGGGCTGCTTAGATATCTGATGCTATTCAATTGATAAGTTTCAACGATTTGTAAAGTTAAATAACTGTAAAAAAATACTCTTGTAGGACTACAGCCCTTTAAAACATTGAACTTCATTGAAGTTTGATTACTTGCATCTGGAGTTAATGCATTCATTTACTTCAGTACAAATCTACAAGTCGCATATTTCAGCTCTAGGTTTCTTAGATTTGATTTTTGGCTAAAAATTTTTTTTAAATTTGATTGTAAGCTAGGTGTAAGACTTTCGGGATACCAAATGATAAAGTAAAGCACCACTCAACATTTTCCCGGTGATGATCAGATATTATCTGATCCCATTCATGGAGCTAACACATCTATTATATACAGATGTAAGATAAGCAACACTTAGTCATTTTAACATCCAGAACAAACGTGTTTAGAAATTCACAACCATATCCTGTTACAAATACCCACTGATTCTACCTGATTGAGGAAAGTGAGAGTGCAGTTATACATCAGATGTAGTGTGTGAATGGGGTTGAGGCCAGTGATTAGACTGGAACATGCTGAATAGAAGTTCTATAGAGCTAGTGGTTTTGCACCCATGTCGCCCACCGCAGAAGATAGTATCAAGATGCTCTTTTGCAGGTCAGGTTCAAATGCGCACTTTGGATCTGCAATAGGCAACATTCAGATCTCAGGAGAAATCTTTTAGCAGTTGCTTGCCCCTATCAATTTATTTTAGAAATAGCTGTCATGTGCGTATGCTGTCTGAACGCTGTGATGTCATCATACGTACGTCATGATGGAATATAAACCCGAGAAGTAAGATTGATTTAAGGGAGAATTAATGCCAATGAGATGTTTGAAAGCAAAGTGAACTGGCGCAGTATATATGCACCCCAAGTTTCAAATGCACTGTTGACCTGAAGGTAGCGTAATATGAAATATGGCTTGCTCTTGTGGGTCAGAGACAACTTTCAAACACATTAACCCGTTCATTGCAGTTGGATGAGAAATCCACAGCAGGTCTGCAAACACCCTTACTGTGAAATGGCTTTTAATGACTTTCTGAAGGGCTTGTAGCATGATTCCCTCCTTTCCACAGATGTATATTTCTGGGACTACTCAAAACAAAACATTTCTAACTTTGCATACATGAAGGCATCTTACCATTAAAATGACATCTGATGTAGCGTGCCGCGTGAAAAGAGGTGCACAGTTCATTCCAGAAGGTACAGTACTACCTTCTAACGGGAGAATCACAAAACTCCATTTATTTTCGTCAAAGAACAGAAGACTGAAAAGACTCGATCTTGATTTTTAAAATATTGAGAGGAATCCTGGGGTTTTGTTCAAATCACCTTTGGCGTTCAGGAGCAACAGAATCTTCCCGCCAGAGATTAAATAAATAGGGTTAAGTCCACGATAGAGCAATCTATACGTGGTCCGTAGAACGAGCAGCCTATTCTCATTCCTAATTCAAAGTAAAGAGCAATGGTTCCTCCTGATTATCTCAGTGTAAGTCACGGATTCCAAATACGTGCAAATGGTGCAGATGTGTGCTTCAGCCATGCACTGAAGCGGTGCCCCGGGACCTAGCAATTATCTTGTATACAGTACCTTCACTGGAGCATATATCTGAGAATTTAATGGAAAATATTTAAAATATCTGTGTATAATCAAAATACATTTATTAATAAACCGCTAATTGGAGTGTCGCTGGCTGCTATCCTGCATGTTTGAGGCATTCTTCTGCACAGAGTAAAAAAACATTTAGAAATACAAGTCGTGTGGACAGGAGAGCAAAGTCACAAGAATTGCAAAAAATCTCCTTGCTGATATCTTGTCCAAGTTCCCCTCGTTAACTCGTGCCCAATTAGCCAAGTTGTGACTGAGTAAGTAATTAGTGGCCAAAAGAGCTCAGTATCAACATTGTTTCCAGCAATGATAATGTTTTTACACTGGCCTCTTGAACTGTTGGTGGAGGCAGAGCAGGTGTATATTTAACTACACAAGCGGTATTCTACTCGCTGAGTCTTTCAACTATTATGAACAGCCTTAAAAATTAGAAAGTCTAAATGGGATAGTCGGTGATTGGTGATACAGTGGCGAACTAGAGGATTTTAAAAACTTTTTAAACAATTTATTTTGAAAGGCTTTACTACCAGTGGAATTGTATCTGTGCACATTTCTATTTTATATATTTAGCAATAGATCGTTGCCTATGAAGATATATAACAAGATTATCATTGAACAGCACTAGCAACTAATGATGTTTTCTACGATATCAAAAATATTAACATAATTGTGATGCATAGCGAATGTGCACTGTACTCAGGATCGGTTATCCTTATATGTTCGGTGCAAATCATGAAAAATACAGTGAGGATAATTGCATATTTACCTTGCTGTTGTCACGAAACTATAATAATTTTCATTATTATTGTGGTTGTTATAAAGTAGGTTTATGGGTGTGCGTAGATGGCTGTGTGTGCGATTTAGTTAAATTAGAGTCAGATATGCTTCAAGCTTGAAATTATCAAAAGAGGTTAGAGGTAAAAGGCATTTGAAGTGCTAATGAGAAAACGTGGATGAGGTCTTGGCATGTAGGGTATGAAGGGTTTCAAAGGGATGATAGGATACTTACAACTAACGAGAAAAACATGGCAACATGAAAGATTTTTATATTCTGGGAAAAGTAAAGTTCCAAAGACATAAAGAACAATGGAATTTACAGATTAGAGGGGGCGAAACATATATGAAGAGGAATGAAAGGCTATGTTGGGGGGCCATATAAGAACTAAAAAGAGTGTGTAGAACAGTCTTGGGGAAGCCTACACCCATGTTTGCAAAAGTCTGCTGTGTCCAGTAACTGAAGTTGGAAAAAAAAACCTTTAGAATTCCACTGTCAAGTGGGTGCTGTGGTAAAGTTGCTGGCTTGCTATTTAAATTTAAAATCTATATTGGACTGTTGCCTTAAAGGGGGCATGTAGCGGGAGTCAGTTTAATTAGGAATTTTGGGATTTGTTATAGAAATAAGTAACTGTAATCTTATGTATGTGCTTGAAATCTTTTCTTTTGTTAATAAATGCTTTAATTTAGTTTTCAAAATCTCTAAAGGAGCCAGTGGACTCATTACTTCTGAATTCGGTGCCCAAATCTTCTCATAATAAATACAAATTGAAAAACTGTTGTGATAGCGTGGCCAAGTTTCCCTTGTAAATTTGGTCTGCCTGGCACACATCACCTGCCACGTCATAACATTGTACTTTTAGTGTTATGCAAACAAGCACAGAAATAAGCAAGCTTACAGTTAGTTGTAGTTTTAATGGCAGGTTCAGTTTGAGATGCAGTTTAACTGCAGCTTTTGCATCAATGCTAAACAGTTTCAGGGGTGCATTGACTTGAGGTAGATGTTTAGCTGGAATCAGAAACCAGTCCGAAGGCAGGTACTGTGAACTTACTCACCCCTTCCCAGTCAGAGACAGTCTAACACAGATCAACTCCATAATAGATAGTATAGCTCCAGCCATCCTGGTTCTGCAATATTTCTTAATTAACTGTTGTAACAGTTTAATCCTCTATTGTGCTTCCTTGGAGTATGAAGGTTTGCAAGAGCCGCTTGATGTCTGTTTCAGACCTCATTGCCAAACTGGTTTGTGACTGACAGTAACATGTGCTGTGCATCCTGAGGTCAGTTTCTTCAAATTCTCAATAAGCAGTCCCTTTAAGGGTCTAAAGAAACTGGGCAGCAGAAAGTTAGTGCTCTCTTCTAGTGGTCAGATAATGGTGCAATCCTTTCTGACAACTGTTTTAAAAAAATCTGGGATGTAGGTCTTGTAAGTTATGGAGAACTGAACTTTATTGGAGAAAGGAAAATTACAGAGAGAATGGGAGATGCCAACAGACATTATGCAGAACTGTTTATTTGACTTGAGATACAGAACTAGTTGATGCATATCTAAAATTAATAAGCCTCAAGCAAAATAAGAGGCCAAAGAAATTTGAAGTTTACATTCACAGTAGTAGATACGTAGTACCAAAGCAGTCAATGCAAAGGCTGTTAATTCACCAGATCAGAGGTAACTATTTGTTTAGTGGGAGACTGGATTTGAGTTTATAGAAATAGGTTTCCACTGAACTAATTGAATCCTCTGAAGAACACAATGGTACCTGTGCTGCTGGGTCTGAAGGGCGGGTGAAATTCGTACGACCCAGCAAGCCTGAAGTGAATAATTAATTATTCTGAATCTTTGCATATTCACTTTTGGAGTCACAGAATCACAGTACAGAAGAGGCCCATTGAATCTGCACCGACACGTGAGAAACACCTGACCTACCTAATCCCATTTACCAGCACTTGGCCCATAGCCTTGAATGTTATGACGTGCCAAGCGCTCATCCAGACACTTTTTAAAGGACGTGAGGCAACCCACCTCCATCACCCTCCCAGGCAGTGCATTCCAGACCATCATCACCCTCTGGGTAAAAAAGTTTTTCCTCACATCCCCCCTAAACCTCCTGCCCCTCACCTTGAACTTATGTCCCCTCGTGACTGACCCTTCAACTAAGGAGAACAGCTGCTCCCTATCCACCCTGTCCATGCCCCTCATAATCTTGTACACCTTGATCAGGTTGTCCCTCAGTCTCCACTGCTCCAACGAAAACAACCCAAGCCTATTCAACCTCTCTATACATAACTTAAATGTTTCATCCCAGGCAACATCCTGGTGAATCTCCCATGCACCCCCTCCAGTGCAATCACATCCTTCCTATAATGTGGCGACGAGAACTGCACACAGTGCTCCAGCTGTGGTCTCACCAAGGTTCTATACAACTTCAACATTTTTGTAATCTATGCCTTGATTGATAAAGGCAAGTGTCCCATATGCCTTTTTCACCACCCCACTAACATGCCCCTCCACCTTCAGAGATCTATGGACACACATGCTAATGTCCCTTTGTTCCTCAGAATTTCCTAGTGTCATGCCATTCATTGAATACTTCCTTTTCAAATGACTCCTTCCAAAGTGTATCACCACTTTTCAGGGTTAAATTCTATCTGCCATTTATCAGCCCATTTGACCATCCCTTCTATATCTTCCTGTAGCCCAAGACACTCAACCTCACTGTTAACCACCTGGCCAATCTTTGTGTCATCCGCAAACTTACTAATCCTACCCCCTATGCACATTTATGCAGAATGTTTCCTCTAAAATATAAAATAGGGATTAAAAATTTATCAACATGAGATGAGATCTTCTATAGAGAAATAGGGCTAGTTGGGCCAATGTGTTATTTTATGGCTCCATTTCGTTGGCAGAGGCCAGAAGCAAACATCAAGAAATTCACCAAGGCTGTTTCAACAGCGCCTTCCAAACCCATGACCTCTACCATCTAGAAGGGTAAGGGCAGCAAATAGATGGAAACACCACTCCAAGTCACTCACAGCCCTGGCTTGGAAATATTACACCTTTCCTTTACTGTCGTTGGGAGAAAATCCTGGAACTCCCTTCCTAACAGCACTGTGGGTGTACCTACACTACTTGGACTGCAGCGGTTCAAGAAAGCAGTTCACCACCACCTTCTCAAGGGCAACTAGGGATGGGCAATAAATGTTGGCCCAGCCAGCAAAGCCCACATTGTGTGAATGAATAAAAAAATCATACTTGTCCCTTAACCATGGTATAATGGATGACCATGGCAGATGCAGAACATGGACAAGGAAAATAAAAGATTCATTAAAACCTGCCAAACAATTAAGGCATGAATGATATATATTTAGATTAAAACTAGTTTTACACCAATTTTTTCAGATGCAAAACTTGATCATCAAAATTAATTCAACATTAGAAGAAAAACTATAGCTGAACATGTGAAGTTCAAAAATGTGTCAGCACCAATTATTTTAAAAAAGCACAATTTGACTAATTCAAGAATATAATATTTGTGCCTATACTTAGTATCTCCAGATAAAATTGGGAATGGTAGCCTATGTTTATGGCCTGGATTTTCACTGAGTCATGATGACTTGGGAGCCCTTTAAAAATGGCAGGCAGGTCCCCATTACGGGATTTCCAACCCCATTTCCAGGCTTTCCAATTTTCAGGAGGTGCTTTTAAGGGCGCGGGCTGGTTCGGGTCAAAAGCCAACATTCAGCATTCGTGAACTGGCTGGTTTTAGGCATGTCCTGGTCTTCCAGAATTTTCATGGAGCCAGGCCAACGTTTTAGAGTCATGGCTCATGGCACCTCAGAAGTATTATGAACAGTAGTCTGCATCAGGGAACCTTTTGAAAGGCAAATTCAAAAGATCCTCCTCATGCCCTCCATATGAAAGGCTATGCACGCCCTCATCCCCCAACCCCACCCCATCCCACCACCACCACTACTACCCCACTGGCCCCTTAGGGGCCCTCATACTCCTATGTAAGTCTTTGGCAATTCCATGCCCATTGATCCATTACACACTGTACAGAACCAGTGAACCCTACAGTGACAGTAGGATGTGTAAAAATATAGCTATCCACTATATCAAATAAAAGTTCCTTTATATTCCAACAATAGTACTGAAGACTTGTGCTTCGGAACTTGCCGTGCCAAGTTATTCCAGTACAGCTACAACACTGGCATCTATCCAGCAGTGTGGAAAATTGCCCAGGTACATCCTGTACACAAAATGCAGGACAAATCCAAACCGGCCAATTACCACCACATCGGTCTACTCTCAATCATTAGTAAAGTGATTAAAGGAGTCAACAGTGCTATCAGGCAGCACTTGCTTAGCAATAACCTGCTTACTGATGCTCAGTTTGGGTTCTGCCAGGGCCACTCCACTCCTGACCTCATTAGAGCCTTTGTTCAAACATGGACAAAAGGAGAGCTGTATTCCAGAGGTGAGGCGAAAGTGACTGCCCTCAACATCAAGACCACATTTGGCTGTATAGCATCAAGGAGCCCTAGCAAACCTGGAGTCAATGGGAATAAGGGGGAAAACTCTCCACTGGTTGGAGTCATACCTAGTTGTGGTTGTTGGATGTCAGTCATCTCAGCTCCAGGACAACACTGTAGGAGTTCCTCAGGGCTCAGGGTAGTGTGCTAGGCCCAGCCATCTTAAGCTGCTTCATCAATGACCTTCCTTCCATCACAAGGTCAGAAGTGGGGATGCTGTTAGTCTAGTCTCTATGTATTTTGGCTGAGAGCTCATACATCCATTAGAGTACTAAAACACTTGGGTCAATGGGCATGCAAGTGCCGTAGCTTGGCATAGAGGGCATATCGGGCCATGGGGTGTGGGTGTGGGACATAGCATGCCATGGGAGGTTGGGTATAGCCTGGCATTAGAGGCCATGGGGGTGGGTGAGGGATTATCTGGCATGGGGTTATGAGATGACATGGATGGGGCATGGGAGTGTGTGGGGTTGAGGGCCTTACTTTTCATTAGAACTGGGACAATGTCCCACAGCATCAAGGTGGGCCTTTTAAACAGGCCGCGTCAGCACCCAGCAGACCTATGGCTAGCTACAAACTCTTTCCTGGGTTGGCTGGCATGACTGCAGCCTGCACTACCCCGCACCCCCCACCCCCCACCCACCACCCCTACCACACCACCCACCCACCCCCCCCAGTACCCCCCTCCCCTCCCCCGACCCCCCACCAACCCAGTGATGAAGTTCCCATCCTCGTGGGCCCTTTCTCCTAAGGTGGACGCACAAAGCTAGGAATTTCTTTAGCTCCTGCCACCCAGCTCAAATATGAAAATCCAGGCCTATGTTACTAGTAATCGAGGGGACTGTATTCATAACCTGGAAATGTCGGTTCAAATCCCACCATGGCAGCTGGGAAAATAAATACAATGAATTAAATAAATCTTGAATAAAAGGATAGTCTCAGTAATGGCGACATTGAAAATTCCAGATTTTCATTAAAAGAATCCGGTTCGCTAATATCCTTCATGGAAGGAAGTCTGTCATCCTTACCCAGTTTGGCCTACATTTAACTCCAAACTCACAGCAATATAGTTGACTACTAATTTCTCTCTGGAGTTGCTTATCTTGCCACTCAGTTTCATCAGATTGCTATGAAAATGTCAAATAAGAATAAAACTCAATGAACCACCCAATATCGGATACGATGAAGATATACCCAGCCGATTCAACTGTGCAAAGTCCTCAACTCTGGGGACTTGTGCCAAAATCGGAAGAGCTGTCCCACAAAATAATCAAGCAACAGTATGATAGTTATACAGACAAATCATACCTTTCAACCAAAATCCTAAACTCCTGTATCATCATTCCTGGGTATGTCCTGTTCCATCAGCAGGACAAATTCATTCAGAGGTGGTGGCACACTGCTATACAGGTGGACTGGCTCTGAGTCCTCACCATTGACTCTAGATCACTAAAGACTCATGGCATCAGATTAAGCCTAGGCAAAGAAACCTGTTGATTATCATTTACTAATCCCTCTTAAGCAATTGATCAGTTCAACACCACCTGGAAGAAGCACAGAATATACTCTGGGTGGGGGGACTTCGATGTCCAAAAGTGGCTTGGTAGTACCGCTACTGAACCAAGCTGGCTAAGTCCTGAAGGATATATCTGTTGACTGGGCCTGCAGCAGGTGGTGAAGGAACAGGGGAAAAATCTACCTGACATCGTCCTCTACCTGTTAAAGATGCATCCATCTATGGCATTATTGGTACAGTCCTTCAGCAGAAAAAGTTTCATCTGCACAGTTAGGACACCATCCAATGTATTGTCTGACACTACCACTATAATAATTGGGATAAATTCAGAATAGATCTAGCAGCTTAAGATGGGACATCCATGGGGAACCTTGGAAATCAGAACCAGCAGAATTGTATTCCATTATAATCTGTAACCTCATGATCTGAAATAACCTACTCACCATTACCATCAATACCAGGTGTTAATAGAATCCAAGCTGGTTGGCAAAGTCAAAACCAAGACAGAGAACTGTTCTTTACTGAGAGTTTATTGACTTTGATCAGTCTTACAGTTCTTGCTGCATGCACAGAGAAGGATTTTTAAGTCGGTGGGCAGGTGCAATTGACGGGTCTGGGATCGGCCGGGGAACGGATCGCTGAACGTGATCGCCCCCAACCGCAATTTCACGCTGGCTGGCCAATTAACAGCCACCCAGCATGAAGTATGCGCTGAAAGGCTCAGCGCTGCTGGGGTGGGGGCAGGAGGAGGGCAAGCGCTGACGTCAGTGAGGGCGTGGGTGAGCACTCACAGGAAGCTCCGTGAAGGCAGAGAGCTGCCTCAGGGAGCTGAAGACCTGAACAGCCTAAAATAAAGGTCACAGAAACTGGAACAAAGTGCCCAAGTTTCATAATCAGTCACCCAAAAATGTAGGCAATGAAATTGCTGTCCACAGAAATTTATTTTAATTTTAATTTATCACAGAAACTTCATTCCGCCTGTGGTTGAGGTTTCCTGAAAAATGCAATAGCCGTTTGGCTGATTCGCCCGCCCGCCAACTGTAATGGATGGCAACGAAAAATCTCTTAATTGCATTGTTTATGGGCTTAATTGCTCTCAATTACTGGCAGGCGTGCTTCCGAGTTTAGCGCGCACGCACCGCCCAAAATATTGCGAATGCGCAATGATGTCGGGACACTCATCTGACATCATCACGCACTATTTTATGCTTGAGCAGGTTGTGGGTGCACCTGCTACTCAGCGAAAAATTCTGACAGTCTCCCAGGTGTCCCCTATTTATATGTGCACAAAGTACTTAAACAATGCCCTTCACCAGTGTATCCTAATATAATTAACATATCATTAATACCAGACATACATAAAAATGAGGTTCCAACCTGGTGGAGCTACAACACAGAACTACATGTATACTAAACATCAGAAGCAGGAAACGATGGGCAGAGGGAAGTGAGCCCACAACAAATAGATTAGATCAAAACTCTGCAGTCCTGTTACATTCAGTCATGAAGATAGTGGATAATTAAACAACTAATAGGAGGAGGAGGCTCCATGAACATTCACATCCTCAATGATGGCCGAGCTCGGCAGGTGCAAAGGGCAAGACTGAAGCTTTTGAAACCATCTTTAGTCAGAATCGCAGAGTGGGTGATCCATTGCCGCCTCCTCCTGAAGACCCCAGAAGAGATGCCAGTTGTTAACCAACTCAAATATCTGAACACACTGGATACAGAAAAGGCTAGGAGCCTTGACAGCAACCCAGCTGTAATGCTAAAGACATATGCTCTAAAATTATCTGCAACCCTAGCCAAGTTATTCCAGCACAGATACAACACTGACATCCACCTGACAAAATTGAACAGGTATTGTCCAGTCAATTAAAAGTGAAACAAATCCAACCTGACCAATTATTTCCATGTCACTCTACTTTCAATCATCTGCAAAATGATGGAAGGAGTCACTGACAGTGCCATCAAGTAGCACTTAGTCACCAATGCTCAGATTGGGCTCTGCCAATACCACTCAGTTCCAGACCTCATTTGGGCCTTGTTACAAACATGGACAAAAGAGCTGAATCCCAGAGCTGAGATGAAAGTGACTGCCCTTGGCATTTGCTCGAGTGTGGCATCAAGGAGCTCCAGTAACATTGAAGTCAATGACAATTGGGGGAAACAATCCACTGGCTGGAGTCATACCTAGCACAAAGGAAAATGACTTTGTTGGAGGTCAATCATCTCAGCCCCAGTCCATAATTACAGGAGCTCCTTAGGATAATGTTCTCAATCCAATCATTTTCAACTACTTCATCAAAGACCATTCCTTCAGCATAAGATGTTCACTGATAATTGCACAGTTTTTGGTTTCATTCGCAAATCCATACATAATGATGTGGCCTGTTCTTGCATGCAGCAAACCTGGACATCATTTAGGCTTGGGCTGACAGTGGCAGGTAACATTGGTGCCACACAAATGCCAGGCAATGACCATCTCCAACAAAAGGATCTAACCACCTCCCATTGGCATTCAATGACACCACCATTGCTGAATCCACCATCATCAACATCTTGGTGGTCACTATTAAATGGAAACTTAACTGGACCAGCCCCATAAATACTGTAGCTACTAGAACAAGTCAGAGGTTGTGAACGCTGTGGTGAATAACTCATCTTCTGATTCCAAAAGCCAGTCCACCATCTACATGTCACAAGTCAGGAGTGTGATGGAATACTCCACACTTTACAGTTCCAACAAAACTCAAGAAGCTCATATCATCTGGGACAAGGTAGCCCACTTGATTGGCACCCCATCCAGCATTTTAAACATTTACTCCCTCCGTCATTGGCACTCCATGGTAGCAGTGAGTACCATCTGCAAGATATACTCAGGCAACTTGCCAAACCTCCTTCGACAGCACCTTCAAAACTCCATGACCTCTATCACCTAGAAGAACAAGGGCTGCAGGTTCATGGGAATGCCACCACCTGCAGGTTCCACTTCAAGTCACTCACCATCCTGACTTGGAAACATATATCACTGTACTTTCATTGTCAGTGTGACTAGATAAGAATCCTGGATTCCCTACCTACCCTGGGTATACCTATAGCATATGGATTGTAGAAGTTCCACAAGGCCCTCGTTTTGCATCAGTGAAAAGCAGTTTTCATCTTGCATCGATAGTAAATATGTGGTATTAATCAGGCATAGGACCCAATTTCTGAACATAGTGGGATGAGATTCCTTTGAAGAAGTCATATACCATTTCCATTTCGCATCATCTGTATTATCAATCCAATGCAGTGTTTGAACATAAATGTTAAGTGTTTGGTCTTCCACTTTCAAACAGTAAATATTTGGTAAGTTGGAACTCTATCCCCTAACTCTATACATGTTTAAAATTTTAACTATTCATAAAGAATGAGTATACAAGTACCCACACATGCACAAAGCTCTTTCCTGGGCAGAAATGTTAGAGCACTACCGAGGCAGGTTCAGTGTGAAGCAGGTATTGCCTGACTGATTTCCAAACTCTGCCTAGCAGTCTCACTGTGGTGTAAATGCACTCACCGTTTTACTTTCATCAGTTCCATCCTAAATAACAGGCTTTAACCCCATTTGTCGTAGACTGAAAATATTAATGAAAAGCTAGTCAGTCAGGAAAATTGATTCTGGATCCATATCATTGCAGACTTTGTTTTTAGATTGACCAGTTGACAAATGGTAAGTAAAATTACTCAAATTTAAATATGAATTCTTAACACATTACACTCATGCAATATTGCGATGAATAATATGATTTACATAATTAAAAATTTGAGGGGAAATTTAAGTTATTACTGCTGACACCCATTGCCACACTTTCTTCTTACTTCAGTCAGGGGATGAGAAACCATAGGCTGTAACATTGTTCAGTTACTATTAATTCTGTTCCATATTCAAATATTAGGCAGTGGACAATAGTCCTGCATTGTAAACCTTACAAAATGGAATAATTTTTTTCAAATTTTATAAATTATTTGCCATTTTCCAATCTATTGCACTGCATGCAAATACATATGATTATTTGTTGAAGATTCTGACCAATAAAGACACCAATTAATCACATGCATTGATTAAATTTCCACCTTGTATTTGGATACAGGGCCGGTGGCTTATTTTTCAAACATGATGCATGTGGCCAATTATTGTGATTTAATGACACAGTATTGGACTTCCTAACTGATCCTCCAGATGCCGCACGGTACTAATGACTGAACATCTGTCTTAGTAACTTCAATTCAAAGTAGGAAAACATTTAGTAAATGCTTGAAAAAATACTCAAGGGCAAATAACTTGTGTACTGTGGTATCTCACAATAATAAGCAGAAAGATGAAAATGAGCCACCACTACAATGCTCAAATGCACCATCACATTTTAATGAACAGGGAATATTATGGATTACATGTTCTTATCAATTATTCAGCAAGCATTCTATTTTTGTGTGTATTTAGTAATCATTAGCGATTGGTTAATTAGAACTTGCTCAAGATTTTTTTCAATTTGAATTTTCCAGCTCCAAATGGCATGTTATATTGTTCATTTTCGATCAACCTGTTTACATACACATTTAATGAGGACTCATCAGGACATGAGGATTCGTGCGAATTTATTCAGATAACTGCAAAACAAAAAACTTCGACAGCATGTCTCTTTTTTCCAGCAATATTGATCTCTTACTTCTGAATTCTGATGAAGAGTACACAACTGAAACAGGGCAGAGTAATTTTACAGTTCCCCGCTGGGGGGTTTGCAGGTGGGGGAGAGCCCGTAAATTCCCTAGGTGGCCTTCCCGCTGCCTTCCTGCACACCCCCGACCTGTCTGCAATTTTGAGGGGCAGATAAGGCTTGCCCACCCTCACCCAAATTGAAGCCCATTATCAACCACTTAAGAGCTGCTTCCTGTGGAGTTCGGGGGCAAGGGAAGACCTGCAGATCACCATCACCCTGTAGGAATGGGTGTGCCTCTCAAGAGCCTCCTTTCCACATTGTGCCCCCTCCCACCCCTAAAGTCTGCCTCCCCTCAGCGGCCCCCCAAACCCCCCCACACCCCACCCTCACCTCATGTGTACTCCCTCCTCCTCTGGCCTCTCAATAAAAACTAACCTGAGCCTCACCCCCCCTCCCCGCTGTAAGACACTCTCCCATTATCTGGTCATGGACTCTGAGACTTAGAATCTGGGGCTTTGTAGTTCCAGTCCTGGCCATAGCTACTAATGGGGGAGATAGTGGTGTAGTGGTAATATTGCTGGCCTAGTGGACCTGGAGGGTCAGACCAATTCTCTTGGGAAGCACGTTCAAATCCCACCATAGTAGCTATAGGAATTAAACTTTTAATTAATGAATTGAAACCCAGTCTCAGTAATGACACTCATTGATTGCTGTAAAATCCACATGGTTCACTGATGCTTTTAGGGAAAGAAATCTGCCATCCTTACCTGGTCTGGCCTACATGTGACTCCACGCCCACAACAATGTGGTTGATTCTTAACTTCCCTCTGAAATGGCCTAGCAAATCATTCATTTCAAGGGTGAAACTAGGGATGGGCAATAAGCGATGGCCTTGCAAAAATGTCCAAATTCCATGAAAGAGCAAAGAAAAAAAATGGTGCTGCTGGGACTCTTGAGGTTGAGCGTTATATGGCTGCTGGGCTGCCGTGATTCCAGAAGACTCTTTGGGTGGTAGGACGGGAAAACCTGCCAATATATTTTTCTTTGCATATATTGATTGACTTGTGTGGTTTTTTTTATATTCGTTCATGGGATGGGGGTGTCGCTGGGCTAGGCAGCATTTATTGCCCATCCTTAATTGCCCTTGAGAACTGAGTGGCTTGCTAGGCCATTTCAGAGCCAACTACATTGCTGAGAGTCTAGAATCACATGTACCAGGTAAGGACGGCAGATTTCCTTCCCTTAACACCAGTGAACCAGATGGATTCGGAGGGGGAAAGCTTTCCAGTACTTTTGTTTGATGGACTTTGATTTTGAAGGTAGAAGCCAAATATTTTAAACTAATGCATTTACATTCAAGCAACTGAATTAACTATTTTGAGTTATTTTATTTCTGCAAGATAGAAATCCAGATTAGTGAACAAGTCAATTTGTATACCCAGTATACAGGTTGAGGTTATATCCACCACAATCCTTACAATTAAAATGTTTCTGAAGAATTTTGAAAGGTCAATCTTCAAACAGATTTTCTACTGAGATCTCACTTTTGAAACTTTTTAGGATTTATGCCATTCTAAAGATCATCAAAAGCATTCACCACCATTGTGGATAAGGTTTAGCTGAGACTATCCCTATGGTAACAGTGTAAGGGTTTAAAGACTTCACTAGAATAGTGGTGTCTCTTCACCCTCCTGTACAGAGCAAAAGGCTTTTAAAACTTTTTTGTTTCAATCCCGGCCGGAATTTTGGTTTCAAAACAAGGATTGGTGGTTTACTAAAAAACAAAACACTGTGGCCCTAACCTTGTAAACCCACTTTGTGTTCACTGAAAAATAAAGCCTTACATCCTTTACAGAGTCTGCATCAAAAGTAATTAAGGAAAATTTTAAAAGCATTTACATCTTGACTCATCTTCTGAGAACCTGTCACAGGCCTGAAATTGCAATATTACACAGATGTCGCTGTTGCATTGTGGAATTATTTGCAGACTTACAACTAAATATCAGAACATAAGAAGAACATGTCATAAGATGATTTTTACCACTATGCCAATCATCTTAAGATAATATTTTAACTTTCATGTGGGTGTTACCTAGCATCACATATGATTTGCTGTTTGCATGTTTAATAATACATTTGTGCCATCTCTACATTTGCCAGAAATTCTCAAAAAATCCCAAATTATATTACAAATTCAAACAGTACCAGTGTCAGAAAACAGCATTTAAAGATATTTATAGTATTTCAAATATGACTGGGAATAAGTGCAGTAATGACTCTAAAAATTTATTTGTTTGACACAAAATCATTTCTACAAGTATTTCCTCTTTCCAGAGTCTAATTGGAAGCCTTAAGGGAACTCAGTGAACTGAGCTGTCAAAACATAACATGGACTTTGCTGCATTCCTGTATAATTAGACAGATGACTATGATAACAATCACATACACAATCCCAGCTGTTTGAAGCTTAATGCTTCATAAGCACTAACATCCTTTCAAGGTACCAGACCATATGGCAATCATAGGAAGTTTTCATTTTTGCTTAAGCTATACCTTTTATACACATGCTGAAATCTTGTTAACTCTGAACGAACAATTTGAACCAATTTGTTCTCTTTTTTGAAACGTGCCAATGAATCCATCATGTGTCTCCTGCAAAGCATATTGTGTCAATGTTTGTGTAACTGCATACAGTACAAACATAACTGCTAATTCAAAGATGGGTTAAAGGCAAGAACTAGTTATATTTAGAGATAAGTAATTGCAGATGAATTATAACACTGCAGGATTTTGCTTTTGACCGAGTGAGGCTCTCATTAGTAACAATGAATCACAATTAAAGCCAAATTATATTAAACACCAAGGTTTCATTTTTGGCACAGGCTGTCCACCTTATTTTAAAAAGTACAACATTATGAATTAACTTCATCTCTTTAAATAAATGAGTCCACTCTATTTTAACAACAAAATGATCAAAATCCAGTTTTGTAATATGATTTTTATAATGATGCTTCATAACTTAAATGAAATTCATGCACACGGTAAACCCAATATATTCAAAATTCAATATTCCAATACTTCTTCAAAATAAAATTGAGGAATACATAATGCAACCACAACTGATGAATACCAAATTATCAGCATACAACTCCTTGGTTATATTGCTGATCGCAGCTGTTCTATACCACCGTGGGAATGAGATGTGGATTGATTACCAAGATACTTTTTTTTTTAAAGCCATGTTAAATTTGATTAATTATTTAAACAACATTTTTGTATCCATTTTGATGGAACTGGGTCATAAGAGTAAAGTAAACTTAACCCAATTTAAATATATATGATAAAATGCTTATTTTTCTCATGCAAGTGTGAATTTTGATAACTATTCTGCTCATTTCCTTCATTTTTAATTAGAAGGCTTATTTTTAATGAATGACAGATGATTTTTAGATCGTCCATTTTAGTCGATTGTCCCACTGATGGAACTAGATCAGGGTCAACAGATATAGCTCAAGTCTTAAATCAAAAAATGCTCAGCCATGTGAGACTAACACCATGGTCTAAGGATATGAAATATTGTGCAACACACTGTACACTGCAAACACGTGCACCTGTCCTAGATAATATATTCACGCACTTAAATAAATTGTATGCAGGCTTGTAAAACATTTATTGATTTTTGGTTGGATGACAGCTTTATCAATTCCAATAAGGTTTTGTTCCCTGGACTTGAATTAATGAATGGTGTAGCCTATTACTACCATGAGATACTACGTTATTTAACGTGGTCGACTGACCAGTCTGTGTTAGTCTGAATGTTTTATGATGTTTTGCTGTGGTAGGAAAGCTTACTTTTTCCATTAGTGGATATTTCAATTAAAGGAAAATAAGTGGTTATAATCACAGAGGAGAGGAATTTTGATTTTTCAAATGAGTGCTTTTGAAAACAAAAACAGATGTAGTCTATGCACTTTATTTCACGTTTACAATAGACAAATCAATAGTAGTGAATGGGACAATGGTTATAAGGAGACAAGGAGCTAAGGAACTGGTAATCTGAAAGCCATCAAATTGTCAACATGAATTGAACTAAAATTTGGGCCAGCAGAAGACTCTACTTTCAGGCCTTTGCACTGCATTTCAAACGACTTTTATGAAACATCACATGGTACACAACAAAATAAGATACTTCCATAAAAAGTTGAAATTGGGAACAATTGTAGTCAGGTTTAATATTAAATTAGCTATATGAAATCTCAAAATTCTAAAAGCATAAAAAATTATGGCTGCGGTTATAACTGTACTTTATTTAGCTATTACAGGTGTTTGTTCCCACTAAGGGAGAGCAGTAGTGACAGATCAGTGACAAGCAAATGAAAACAAAAAGGTGCACATTCTGGTCTTTCAGCATGATGATCATTGGGCCTTATTCAGCGACTTAAGTCTTGATGCACACCCAAAACTGGTATAGCTAGCTGTCCCCCAAAGTAAAGCCATTCTTAATTTACAATCTGAACACATGGTGGATGGGAATAACCAAAGTGGTATTTAATTGTATTAGAGACCTTATTATGTTTATTCAATTTCTGAAATTCAAAGACCATTCCTGCCCTCAGAAAAACTACAAAGCTCTTTCACATTTTTAAATCAGTAAAAAAGGAAATACAAGGGGCTGAATAAAGTGGGGTGGGAGGGGTGGTTGGGGTGGCATACAGCTCACCTCACCAGAAGCAAAGTCAGCGTGGTGCCAATTTGTTCCATGCAGGCCTACTCGGCAGCCATAATGAACTGTGGGTGGGCTTAACAAGGACCAACTGGGACTTGCGTTGCTCACCGGGGAGGAAGTCCTATCCTCTGGAGCTGCTGGTCCACCCGATTAGCCGACAGCTCCATTAGAACCAGCAGCGCCAAGAGCACATTGGTGGGTGCTACCAGGACTGCAACAATGAGGAGGGCAGCCCAATGGATCCATGGGCAGAAATTTTCCCTTGTCAGGCGGGCACGCGCCTGAACCAAATGAGAGAAAAATAGTGTGCAATGACGTTGGGCGAGCATCCTAAATTCATTGCGAACTCGCACAATATTTGAGTTGGCGGGCGTGTGTGGGAACTGACAGTGCGCCCGACGACAATTAAGAGGGTTGTTAAGCCCATTAATTAAATTGAATCTTCCCCTGCCCATCCAACTTTAAAAGAAAAATTGGGTTGCCCACTTCCACTCAGCTGCCCAAGCCAAATATCTTAAGGTGTGGGCAGCATATTATCAGGGAGTACTGGCTTACTAACAAGCCTGATTGACACTGATTATCTATTTCAATATGCCAGACAGGATGCCATTTCAGTGCCTGTCCACTCTCCCCACCCCCCGTATTATGGCGGCAAGATTGGGGTGGCTTGGGAAAATGGGGCTTGGGCTGCACCCCCACCAGAAACACGCCCGGCAGGGGCTCATAAAAGCAGCCCAAGGTTTTTCAAGCCTAACGTACCTGGTTTAATGCTCCCACTCTAATCAGACTGAATCTGTAGAGCATTCTATGACATAATTGGTTCTGGAACAATCGATCCCAAAGCATACAAATCTACAACACCTCGGTCCATCTCTCCTGCAATCTAGCAGCCATTCCTCCAGCCCATCCACCCATTCCCCCATATCACTTGCAATACTGTATCTTTTGATCCCAGATCATCAACTATCCTGGATCATTCAGCACGAACATACCATAAACCTAAAATGTGAATTCACCAAAAAAGGACCGTACTTTGAAAAAAAGGGTGGGGGGAACAACCTGCAGAATGGATGAGCTGTGTGCTATGCCTGCCTGATGGGTCCATTGAAAGCCCTGAATCATTTCCATGGTCAAGCTTCATCTAAATAGTTTGGCTGAGCTGCCAATGCTAGTGCACGCCAGACAGCTTGCCATTGGAGAGAAGGGGTGGAGAATCTGGAGGCTCCTGCATGGGACTGGGCCAGGTGACAGAACCCATATGAGTGGGGACAGTCTGGGAGAAGCCACTGATCAGCAGGCCTTGAGATTTCTGTCAGGTCAGGAGCAGTCTTTACCTTGGTCCCACAAAAATAACTTTAAAAATAAACAACTTCAATTCCCAGTAGCAATAGTTGCCACATGCGTGACATAAGCTTCAACCTTTGGTGCACAGGAATGCCACTGGTTGTGGGAATTCAATTTAAGTACTTTAATAAGGCTCTTGCCTCTTACAGGTGGGACCACTAAATGCTCACTTAACGGCCTACTTGAAAATCTTCAAGTGGTACATGGTGGCACAAAGGTGGGCAAGTTTCTTTTTATATCATCACTTGTCAACTGGCCCTATTTTCCAGTATAAACAGAATTGCTCCCACTGTATTTTGGACCACATGGCAAATGGCTATGTTATTTTAGAAATTTCATTTCAGGGTGGCAAGAGAAGCTAGACAATTTCAGCAAAACCCTGCACATCAATGTTGCATATTCTATATAGATACAAATAGGGGTGGCGATGAGTTATTGGCATACAGGAAGCCACATTGCAAGTGACATCTTCAACTTATACCTTATAAAGAGTACAAAATTCATAATATTTATCAAAATATCTTTTTGAATAAAAGTGTTTTGTTAAAATATTGCAAACAAATCCACAAAAATACTTGGGGTGAATGTTAATTTCTAAAACATATCTAAATTGTTAGGGTTGAGGTGGCATGCCCTTGTCCATAGTAGGTGAGAGTGGAATAGGTTGTGACAGTAGGAGCCTTAAACTAAACCCACATTCAACCACTCACATTTGTAATCACATATTTCATGAGTTTAAAATGTGCCGTCACTCGGATCTGGTTTATCTGTATACTGTGAATCAGGAATCCTATCCAATTTAGGAAAACTATTGTCCATCAGTAACCATAAACTGGAGTCTATCCTATGAGGACCACAGTTGCATTTCTGCACTCAAAGTCTAACAATTTTTTTTTATTCTACAGTTGTGTCCTAACACTTCGATAGATTTTAAAATCTTTTCTGAAAGAAAAGTTGCAAAATATGGAAAATCAGCAGGTCTTTTAGTTGTCAAAAACTTGAGCTTAAAACTTTCAAATGAAGCAGATTCTAACTTTATCAGGTGGAGGCTGGCTCCTCTAAGTTAATAGCAGCTGTCATGATATTATTTTGGATTATACTGGTTTCTTCTATAATTTCACTATTTACTGTGCTATTGGTAATTTCCTCAACCACTCCCTCTGACTCTAACCCTCCATCCAAGTTTTCACTGCATTTAAATGTGTTACTGACTTCAGAGACATGACAGCTCACTACATCATTGCTCCCATTATTGTACTTATCTTCTGTTGGAGTGGATGGTGCATATTCCCACTCCATTGTGCTATAGAACAGAAATGGAACAGTCATATTATCTAAACTAAGTTGGATGCTGCTATTTTGAAATTCTGAGGGTTCAGATGTGATAGAAATGGACTTATTTTCTAGTTGCTGTGACAAGGATGGTGAACATTTAGAAGTCCTATGTAAACTGTATCGTCTATTGTCTTTATTCACTGAATTTGGTGCAGCAATCACAGCTGAATTTTTGTATAGAGGTAGATTTTGGTGTACATCATAATCCCCCTGGCCATCTGAGCACCCTAAGTTCATGACAGATTTCTCATCTTCTGCACTTGTAACATACGAATAGTTGATTGCTCCGTCTTGCAGCATACTCATTCTCATTTCAAGTGTATCAACCTTTGAGCAGGTCTCAGAGGAGTGACGATACATGACGTAATGAAGACCATCCCCTTCTTCATTGGCCATTGATGTCAATGTTATACCAGTAGCACTGTCATCGCTTTTCTGCCTTTCATGCTCCTCTCCTACAATACAAACAAATGTGACATGAAAATGGAATTTGCATAAAATACATGGCAATTTTTGATAGAAAAAAAAAAGTTAAAAATCCAATTATACAGCCTCTTGACGGCAATGCATAAGAGAGCTTTCTGTCATGGACTACAATGATGAGGGTAAAAGGAAAATCTTGTGGAATATTAGCAATTGGACAGGTTAGTCTATTTTTGTACTTTACATTCTATGTAGCTTTGGAATCTGACTCAGTTCTGATTCCGGAGTGAAGCAGTGAGCTGTGAAATCCTTGCAGAAAGACAGTGTCACTGGTAATGTCTTGTCAATTGCATTGTTAAGGTTTGTTAATGACATGTCAATTATATTAAGGTTAAGAGAAACAGGTGATGGGTATTAATTGCCTTTGAGTAAAAAGTCAGATGTTTCTGTGGTGTAGTGGTTATCACATTCACCTAACATGATACAGGTCCCCGGGTTGAAACTGAGCAGAAACATTGCCAACAGCTGCTCACTTTGTGCGAGGAAAATTTGCGTAATTTATGTTAGAGCATTTCCACGGCCAGTGGGGGCTGGGGTGCATCATTACTCCCGGTAATGATATGTTAATTTGATTCTGTAAGTTTCCTTTGATGTCCTGTTTTAGTTACGATGCCCCATCAGGGGATGTTTACCCCCTCTTACTTATTGATTGTTCACTTAACTTATTGAATTTTGTTTATCTAAAAAGAGCCTATAAATTGGGGATAAATTTAATTTATTAAGTAAACTTAAACAAGAGATTCTTTAAATGCTTTGAGAGTGAACATAATTCCACCTACATTCTCAATGCATTTATAATTCAATGGCCTGGGGCAGCGGTTTGAGCAATATGTGTGAGTGCAGTCGTAGAACTCACTCCATCATATGGGCTAAATTTGAAGTTAATTCAGTTCCGTCAGGTTGGAGTTGATTCTGAAGCTACCAGTCACAGCAATAACATATATAACATCGTTAACATAATGAAACACCCAAAGCGCTTCACAGGAGCATTCTCAAACAAAATTTGACACCAAACCAGCTTAGTCAAAGAGGTAGGTTTTAAGGAGCATCTTAAAGGAGGAAGGAGAGGTAGAGGTTCAGATGGCAAATTCCAGAGTTTAGGGCCTTGACAGCTGAAGGCACAGCCATCTATGGTAGAGTGATTAAAATCGGGCATGCACCAGTGGAAAGCGCAGAAATCTCAGGGTTATAGTCCAGAGGAGGATACAGAGATAGGGAGGAGCGAGACCATAGTGGCATTTGAAAACAAGAATGATAATTTTAAGATCAAGGCATTGCTTAACCAGGAGCCAATGTAGCTGGAGCAATATGCACGGGAGTGATGGGTGAACAGGACTTGGTGCAAATTAGGATATGGTCAGCAGAATTTTAACTGGTATTTATGTGACCTTTTACTCTGACAACTACCATTCATCAGAAATGAACATTTGTGCTTGTCCTTGAGTAATTAAAGTGACCTTAGTTTGCCTAGAGCCTACTGGTGAAAATTTTTTGCTTTTAAGACACATGTTAAACAACGCTTCTTAACTGTTGCCGAGTTAAACAACAAACCTTAGTGGCCCAATATTATGACAAGCACTGTTAAGAATTTAACATACCTGCAGTACAGTATCCTTTTTCAAAATTATCTAGCTCCTCTGTTTCATATTTCTAATACCAGGCAACATTTGTGTGGACATGGGCTGAATGTCTCACTGTTCATTCAGATACCATGGAAATAAAAGATAATGCAGAGGGAGTGGATCAGTCAAAAAGTCATGGGCAACCTGCAAGCCTTAACTTCACAGTGTGTCAGTGATATCACTGAGCATTAACCATCCAGAAAACAAACCTGATTGACTGAGGCTGGGTGGGGAACGAGGGGAAAGGTCAGAGGCCTGGTTATGGAGCATATCTAAGGAAGGGGAGTGGGGCTGGGGTGGGGTGGGTTGGAGGCCTGGTGGTGGTGCGGCAGGAGGGCGTGAAGTCTGCTGGTAGTGCCTGAATCCAGATGGTCAGACATCTGGATCCAGGAGGTAGGTGTGAAGGCACTTACCACCCCAAGGAAGTTGTCTGGTTTCCCGATGTTCTGGAAACCCAGCCGACAACAGTTAACATTTAAAACCTGCACAGCAATGAGGGTCATAGACTCATTATCTTATGTAACGTTGCAACCCACCTCCTTGGATTGAGCTGGTCACCCACCCAACTTCAGCCCTTAAAGCCAGAAACAAGTGGGGTAGAGGTACTTTTGGATTGGGAAATGGATTTGATATTTACCCCCACCCCGCTCCCTCACCTGGCCCAAATTCACCTGTTTTTCCAAGTTAAAATTCAACCCCAAGCCACTGACCAGCTTTGCTTGATCAAAGTCAGTCATTATTTATCTTTGCTCACTTTTATATCGTGTCAGCTGTGGTTCGAGTTGGTAAAACTATCATCTCTGTGTCAGCAGCTTGTGGGTTCAAGCTGATTCTAGTACACAGGGAGTGTTACACTATTGGAGCTTCCATCTTTCAGATGAGGTGCCAAACCAAGGCCCCATCTGTTCTCTCAGATGGGCATAAATGACCAGTATTTATCCCTAAATCAACATCACTAAAACAGATTACCTGGTCACTTGTGGGAGCATGCAGTGCACGTTTCCTACATTACAACAATAGCTGCACTTCAAAAAGTATTCCATTAGTTGCAAAGCACTTTGAGATGTCCTGAGAATGTGCATTTGGGCTCTCCAAATCTACTTCGCCATCCAATAAGATCATGGCTGATCGTCATCTTCAACTCCACCTTCCTACACTATCCCCATGTCCCTTAATTTCCTTTGTACCGAAAGATTTATCAATCTTTGTCTTGAATATACTCAACAACTGAACATGCACACCTCTCTAAAATAGAGAATTCCAAAGATTCACAACCCTCTGAATAAAAAGAAGCAAAGGCTTACATTTGTATAGCACTTTTCATGACCACCAGATGTCTCAAAATGCTTTACAGAAATTCTAACGAAACTTCTCCTCATCTCAGTCTGAAATAGTCAACCCCTTCGTCTGAGCCTGTGTTCTAGATTCCCCAGTCAGGGGAAACATTTTCTCAGCATCTAATCTTACAAGTTTGACATATTTTAATTAGGTCACCTCTCATTCTTCTAAACTCCAGGGAATTAGGCCTAAACTGCTCTCTCTCTCCTGAAAGGACAATCCTCTCACCTCAGAAACCAATCTAAAAAACTTCACTGCACTTCCTCTCAGTCAAGTATGCCCTTCTTTAGGTTAGCAGACCAAATCTGCACACTGCTTCAGATGTGGCTGCATCAATGCCCTGTATGATTGTAGTAAGACTTTTTTTTTTACAACTTACAATTCCACCCCTTCCTTATAAAACTAACATACCATTTGCCTTCCTAATTGCTTTCTTGTTAACTTTGTAATTCATATACAAGGACATCCAGGTCCTTCTGAATGCAAACATTTTCCAGTCTCTCAACATTCAAAAAAAAGTTTTATTTTCCCTACCAAAGCGGATAACTTCACACATTGTTACATTGTATTCGATCTGCCATGTTATTGCCCATTCGCCCAACCTGGTTGTATCCCTCAGCAGCCTCATTGCATCCTCCTCACTGCTTATTTTTCCACCTTTATATTGTCACCAAGCCTGGATACATTACACAGTCCCTTCATCAAAGTCATTAATACAGGTTGTAAATAGCTAAGGCCTACTCTCTGTTTCATGTCCATTAACCAATCCTCAATTCATGCAATTATCCTCAATTCCAAGAGTCCTAATTTTGTGTTGTAATAATCTTGTGGACAGCTTATCGAATGCATTTTGGAAATCTTAATACACCACATCCCTTATTCAACTCAAAAATGCAAATTTTTCTTTTCTTTTTCTTTTTATATTCAAACCCATAGGAAAACACAACCCATCAGGGGAAGTCTCTGCAATCCTGTCTAAAATTGGGTGGGATTGCAGCAAATAATGAGAGAAAATTCCATGCCTTCCGCTAGATTTGCATTCACCCAAGCCCAAGTGTTAGGGCTCAACTCACAAGGGCTTCATTACTTGTAACGTGCTTTTAGACTGTCCTGTTATCATGAAAGGGGTTATGTAAATGAAAGTCTTTTTTAACAATGAATGATCTCAAAAGTACAGAAAAACACACTTTTATCCAAGTCAATTTTAAGTTATGCTTATTGTGCAAATGGGCAAAATAAATTAATGTTTAACCTTTTGAGGCTTTAAGTAGCACTTTTGTAACATGCTCATAAACATATGTATCATACCTTCCTGGTATCCCCATCATCTATAAAGAGAAACATATACAAATGTGTTCTCACAATGTGTATTCCAGCATTTAAAAAAGGCAAAATATGCTCCATCTTTAATTAATGGAAAAATTGTTTCTCAAAGGTAAAGATTGAGACAGATGACCTATTTTTATTAATTTCTATGGGAACTCTGCAGATTTTGAATGTGATTTTGTCGTTGTACTCTGCTTTTAGAAAACTTCACTTTTCCACCAGCCTCCGCATTCACAGGATCATTCTCCGCCATTTCCGCCAACTCCAGCACGATGCCATCACCAAACACATCTTCCCTTCACCTCCCCGGCGGCATTCCACAGCGATCGTTCCCTCCGGGACACCCTGGTCCACTCCTCCATCACCCCCTACACCTCAACCCCCTCCCACAGCACCTTTCCATGCAACTGCAGAAGGTGCAACACCTGCCCCTTTACTTCCCCTCTCCTCACCTTCCAAGGGCCTAAACACTCATTTCAAGTGAAGCAGCATTTCACTTGCACTTCCCTCAATTTAATCTATTGCATTCGCTGCTCCCAGTGCAGTTTCCTCCACATTGGAGAGACCAAACGCAGACTGGGTGACCGCTTTGTGGAACACCTTCAATCTGTCCGCAAACATGACCCAGACCTCCCTGTCGCTTGCCATTTCAACACTCCACCCTGCTCTCTTGCCCACATGTCCGTCCTTGCCCTGCTGCATTGTTCCAGTGAAGCTCAACACAAACTGGAGGAACAGCACCTCATCTTCCGACTAGGCACTTTACAGCCTTCCAGAGTGAATACTGAGTTCAACAATTTTAGATCATGAACTCTCTCCTCCATCCCCACCCCCTTTCCGATCCCCCTATTTTCCAATAATTTATATATATTTTTCTTTTCCCACCTATTTCCATTATTTTTAAATGTATTCCCATCCATTGTTTTATCTCTATCTTTTAGCCTATTTCAATCCCTTCCCCCCACCCCACCCCATTAGGGCTATCTGTATCTTGCTCATCCTGCTTTCTACCCTTAATGTCACCTAATATCACATTCCTTAGATAATATTACCACCTTCAACACCTCTTTGTCCTTTCGTCTATGATATATTTTGGTTATCTCCACCTATCACTGGCCCTCTATCCAGCTCTACCTGTCTCACCACCCCCCCTTAAACCAGCTTATATTTCACCTCTTTTCCATTTTTCCTTAGTTCTGTTGAAGAGTCATACGGACTCGAAATGTTAACTGTGTTCCTCTCCGCAGATGCTGTCAGACCTGCTGAGTTTTTCCAGGTATTTTTGTTTTTGTTTTTTCACTTGATCAGTGTATGGTTAGTGTCATCTTGCATTTCCATACATCTACCAACTGCCAATAAAATTTAATTAACAAAAATGAAGAGACGAAGTCCATTTCTGCACAACATTTAAAAAAATTATTATTCCTTCAAGAATATTTAGTACACCTTAAGTCAATGCCCTTAAGATGACGGTGGTTACGGCAAAAAAATTGAATTCAGATCAGTTCATTGGTAATCTACACTTTAAACAGTTGAGTGTATACATAATTCATCCCCATGCATAAGTGCAGTTTAATGTAGATAGAACTAATCTATATACCCATCACTTCGTCATTATTTTTGACTAGAGGTTTTGTGGTCTAAAATGAAAAATTAGAGTTTTCATTTAAAAGAACACGTCAGTATCAAGAAAGTTTCAATCATTGCATTTTGTGGCATAATATGCATTATCCTTTCTCCTGCCCTATTTTAAATGAAGCCCCATTAGAAGGAGTAAATGTGGAGGATTCTATATAGATCTCTCAAGGCTCTGCTTGTAATTGCACTGGCTATCAAATTTCATGTATTGCAGACTCAGATGCTCCTGCATGTGCAGCTTGATGGATTGGCATGCTTTAAAAATTTCTTCTCTTTTGAGTGGATGCAGGTACTAGCAGTGAACTGGCTGAAAACCAACCCTGTGTTCCTGTGCTGTTACATTCACATCTCTATTGGAGTCCTAGTCCAGGCAGCAACAACCCATCTCTCTAATGTACTGACTATGGCACTGCTGTGGACTCTATCAATTTTTTTTTGATAGCTGTGTATATTGTTTGCAAGTATGTTAAAGCTTTCTCAGACTTGGGTTTCTGAAATTATCTAACTGTCTCGCCATCCATGTACCTGAGGTCTCCCCAGTAGATGTCACTGATACTCTTTGCTCTGTGGCAGTATACAGAACAGACAACCCACAGCCCAGCCAATTGGAAGAATCTGCAATTCTATCCACAGCACCTTCTAGCACCTCATATAACAGTGCTGACACTGAGCAACAACTTTTGACAATCTAAATTAATTAATTGTCATAGTCATGTTTAGCAGTTTAAGATAATTTAGTGATCCTAACTACTGCCTGCCATCTTGATCTGCGGTTCTTTAGAAATGGAACAGGATGTTGAGACTGCATTGACCTTTGTGATTGCACCTCATGCATTTTCCCTTCCTAACAGCAGTGTGGGTGTACACCACAAAGACTGTAGCAGATCAAGAAGGTGACTCACCATCTTCTCAAGGGTAATTAGGGATGTGCTATAAATGCTGGCCACAACTCGTGAAAGAATTTTTTAAAAAGTTGTCCTTTCAACCCTGAAGCATTCCTCTTTTTTTATGCCATCCATATGGATGTTAAGGATATTATAGGACTCATCGGCAAAACATAATTTTCTCAGCTGCATTTCAATTTATGAATTCCCACAGTTAATTGTATTGAAACAAAATTCTGATGCTCCAGAGCAAATTATTATACATCACATTTTGTAAGTTCAACTTTGAGCACAATTTGATGCCACAAGATCCATTTTAGACCAAAAATAAAGTCAGTAAATCCATGAAAGAGTCTGCCTGGTTTTCATTCCAATGGTTTCAATTGATTTTAAAAAAATCAGGGTTGCCCAACAATGGGCAGGCAGGTAATTCACAGCATCAGCTTATGATACAGGGTGAAGATGAAAATTTTCCACAAAGTCTCTGTACCTATGTCCATCCATCCCTCTCTGTCCCAGTGTATACTAGGTTCTCTCTTCTCCTATCTGTCCAAGTTTATCTCTGATTACCCCTAGCTCTTTCTCTCAATGTCATCATGTGCATTTGTTTGCTTTGTGTCTTTTGCTCTGACCATGCCTCCAACATATATTACTTGAATTTAAGCTATCAGAACCTGAAGACAATCTGCCACTTCAAGAGATAGATATTTTTAAAGCAAGAGTTCCAGACTAGTAGTCATACTGCTGTAATGATCCACAAATCATTACTGTGGGATGCAGGATAGGGCAGCAACACCCAGGGTAACTGATTCTCTGGCATGTTTGAAGCACTGACTTCCTGTGGCATGGCTGAGGACTCCATCAGAAGCAAATAGATTAATTAACCAAAAAACATGAGATGGCAGAAGATGGAGGCATCAGCAATTCAGCTAGTTTGGAACTGCAATATGATGCTCAGTGGTTAGTGAGGTGGGTACTATCATTTGCAATTTAAACCAAGTACTCTGGATGCTTTGTTGCATCCCAAATATTAGGGCAAGAAACATTTCAGAGAAACTGGAAAAGATCTACTGAAGACTGAGGTAGGTGAATGGGAGGTAGACCAACCAGTAATTATGGTCCACATGAGATCCAGTGATATTGGTCCACAAAAAGAATTTAGGAAATTGGAAAGATAGCATAGAGTAGGGCTTCAGTGATGATACCTGGATTATTTCACCGGCTCCATACTAGGAATGTCCAGGAAGAAATTAGGAAGCAATGTATCATGAGAGAGATGGTGTTGGGAGGCATGTATCCACTTAAACGGACATCATTGGTACTCGTGCTGTGGAAGGTAAAAGCTATTCCGCAAGGGATATGGAAATGTATCATTTGGACTTGGATGGAAGGGGACAGGAAATTAAAGGTGAGAATAGAAGGTAAAAACAGGTTAGGAGAACCTTTATCAAAAAGAATAGCATGCACCAGGAATAAAGGAGCAGAGGAGAAAAAAAGTCAGAGTCAGCAGGAAATATAGCAACAAGGTGTCATCTTAAGAAAAATGAAGCAAAAGGATTAGCTTTAACGACACCTCATACCACCAGCAATACAAAAAAACTGTTTATATGGCACGATTTGAATATGGGAAATAAACTGGGTAATTACAAGAAATTATGTCACAGGAAGGTATAGGTTTAATAGTTGTAACATAAACTTGGCTACAGATTGTGCAAGAGTGAAAATAAACATATCAGGTTATAGCGATTTTAGGAGGAACACAATAAGCAAAGAAGAGGAGGAATAGCATTATTAGTGAAAGAAGGAATGCATGTGTGCAAGTTCAGAACCAGTCAACATGTTTAGAGATCTAATCTTAAAAAGAATGTTACATTGGTGGGGTGCTTGGCCTAAATAACCAAGTGGTTATGGTACTGGGTTTGTAACCCCAAGATCAAGAGTTCAAATCTCACAATGGCAAACTATGAAACAATTTAACTTCATCTGAAACGGGTTTGTACTCGAAAGAGTTACATTGGTTGGGTTGTATTAAAGCCCACGATTATCAGTGAAACTGAAGATTAAATCCACAGACAGATCAGGGAGATGGGTTTCAGGAACAAAATTATTGCTCCAGTAGATTTTATGAACCTACTTATCAACTGGGACTAGGAAGGGGAAAGAGAGGAAAAAGGAATAGAATTCCTAAAATAAGTACAAGACTCCATCCTCAAACGATACGTTCACATGCACAGGGTAGAGGCATTGCTAGGTCTGGGGCAGAATTTTACATTCTGCGGGCAATTGCCCAACCCGGTTGGGCATAAGATAGCACATGATGACGTCGGACAAACATCCCATAATCATCGCGCACTTGCGTGATATTTTGGTTGGCAGGCGCACTTGCTGACAATTAAGAGGCCTATTAAGGCCTTTAATATTTTGAGAGCGATTTTTCGCTGCCTGTCAATATAATGTTGCTGGGTGGGTGAATTGGCCAGATGGCCTTTGCATTTTTATGGAAACCTCATCCACTGGCGGGATAAGGTTTCGGATAGTAATTTTTAAAAAATAAAATATTTTGATAGAATTTTTACAATCTATGTGTTCGTGTGAGTGAGTCTGATGTGTGGACATTTCTTTCAGCATTTCCAAATCTTTATTTCATGGTTTCAAATTCGTCAGCTCCCTCAGGCAGCTCTCTGCCTTCAGGGAGCTTTCATTGCGTGCTCCCCGGCACTTGCGCAGATTTCAGCGCTCACCCTCCTCCCATCCCCATCCCGGCAGTGCGGAGCTTTTCAGCCTGCGTTTCACACTGGCTGGCCATTAATTGGCCAGCCAGAGTGAAATCGCGGTCAGGGACCAATTGCAGGCGGTGGCCCATTTTCTGGCTGCTTCCAGGCCCACCCGATGTCCCTGGTTTTGAGTAACTAAATATATTAAGAATAAATATATACTGAAGCAGTTCATATCCAAATGCAACAAGACAAGACCTGGACAATATCCAGGCTTGGGCTGACAAGTGGCAAGTAACATTCGCACCACACAAGTGCTGAGCAATGACCTTCTCCAACAACAGAGAGTCTAATCGTTGCCCCTTGACGTTCAATGGCATTACCATTATTGAATCCCCCACTATCATTGTTGCCAATGACCGGAAACTGAACTGTGGCTACAAGACTAGGTGAGAGGCTAGGAATCCCATGGCAAGTAACTCACCTCCTGACTCCCCAAAGCCTGTCCACCATCTACAAGTCACAAATCAGGAGTGTGATGGTATACACTCCAGATGAGTGCAGCTCCAACAACACTCAAGAAGCTTGACACCATCCAGGACAAAGCAACCCACTTGATTGGCAGCCCATCCATAAACATTCACTCCCTCCACCACTGACGCACAACGGCAGCAGTGTGTATCATCTACAAGATGCACTTCAGGAACTCACCAAGGCTCCTTAGAGAGCACCTTCCAAACCCATGACCGCTACCATCTAAAAGGACAAGGGCAGCAGACACATGGGAACATCACCACCTGGAACTTCCCCTCCAAGCCACTCACCATCCTGACTTGGAAATATATCACCATTGTTCACTGTTGCTGTGTCAAAACCCTGGAACTCCCTTCCTAACAGCACTCTGGGTGTACCTAAACCACAGGGACTGCAGCAGTTCAAAAAGATAGCCCACCACCACCTTCTCAAGGGTAATTAGTAATGGGTAATAAATGCTGGCCTAGCCTTCGATGTCCACATCCCATACAGGATTTTTTTTAAAGTAGGTTAAGTAAAATATGGGTGAGCACCTTTGTGATGAGACTTAAGGCCCAAATTTAATTGGAAGGTTAAACATGGGCACCAGATTGAATGAGGTCAGATTTTTGAAAGGAGAAAACCTGCTGAGGTGAGATGGAAAGAGAAAATAGTTCACAGAACTGTATTTTTTAAAAAAAGAGTTTATAAATGAATCTCATTTATATACAAGACAGAGTACTTGAAGTTTCAAGGGGCTGTGGGTATATCAATGTTGGGAAAAAATCTAAAAACAAGGAACACGATACATGGGGCTGATTGATGTGATCGAAATGTGAAAATAAGGGAAGAGGTTAACAACCAAAAGAGGGTCAGGAAAACCAGGTAAAAATATTATGATATAATTGAAAAGAGAGCAGTAAAGTGTCATACCAAATTATATCAGTAAAAAGGGAATCGTTAAATATGAGGTAGCAGCCTTGGAGGATAAGTGTGCTCTGCTGAGGATAATTATCAAGATCTCAGGATGCCCAAAGTCATTGCACTTCCAAAGTGCTTTAGAGGCAATCACCATCATAATATAGGGAAATGTGGTAGCAAAGTCCCATAGAAAACAATGAGCAATTGCATTGTTTTTAGTGACGTTGATGGTGGGATAAATGTTGGGTTAAGACCCAGCATCCATAACCTTTGGTGAGAGAATGTTCCAGATTTCCACTAGCATTTTCTGAGGAAAAATGCTTCCAGATTGCATGCCTAAATAGCCTAGTTTTATTTTTAAGGTTATAGCTTCTTTTTCTGGATTCACCCATTAGGTTCTGGATTCACCCATTTGGGGAAAGATTTCTGTATCTACCTCATCAAATCATTTGAGAATTTTAAGCAACTCGATCAAGTAGTGTACATGGTCGGAATTCCACAGACTCCCCCCAAAAGTGGGGTGGCAGGTGTGGAAGGGGCGTAAGTTTGCGTGCCATGGCAGTGGTGCTGTGCCTGCCTGTCCTCACCCTGTGGCCATCGGGGGGCCCCTTCCTCAAGGTAGTTCTCTCTCACAAACCCCCCCGCTCCACCTTTGGGTGTTGCCTCCTTAAGGTACCAGCCCCCCATCCCTCTTGCCAGCACCTGCCAGGTTGGTTAGGGTGGGATCCAAGGCTTCCCTTTAAGGGTGGGCTCCATCAGCATCTCCTCTTCTGGACTGTCTGTAGATACAGCAGTGGCCAACGCTTCCAGTGGCACAGCTGGGAGAATAGAGCTGCCACAGCATGCAGCTCTCGGAGCGAAGGCTTCCTCTCCGATGGGAGCAGGAGGCCCCCCTCAAGCCAACCACTGGCCTGACCACTGTTAAGTGGTTGCAGGGCAAGCTGACCAAATGGAGGTGGGCTAGTCACTGACTCTTATGTTGGGGGCCGAGGGACCCCTCTCCTAGCATAAAATTCAGCCCTATGGTCTTTCAGAAGGCCTCAATAAATGTACCACATAACAGACCATCAGAGTAGAATAAGAGGAATGGAATTCCAGAAGCCTGGTTCATGGAATTTTTTTAAATGACTAGAAGGGAAGAAGTGGAGAGTTAAGAGTTAAGGGCAGCTTTTTAGAATGGTTGGAAGTAGGTAAGCAAAGCCCCAGAGGCTTTTATTCTGGCACCACTTACATTCACTGTCTAGATCCATGATTTGGATATAGAGCTAGAGGGAGTTGTGTCCACATTTGACAACAATACTGAAATAGAAGGCAGTAATAAATTAGAGGACCAAAGGAAATTGTGAGGGACTATTGTTAGTCATTTTCAGATAAATGTATCAGCAAAAGGCCAGCTGATTCAAGCCAGCATCAACGTTAGAATGGGTAAAAAAAAGCAGACGGAAATCAATATAAAGGCAGTACATTCTAGATTTTACTTTACAAAAAGTAAAAATTATACTTTGCATAATGGAAAACTGAGTGATGTGAAACAGCAGAAGGGTTTGGAGGGTTAAGACATTAAAAGCAGCACCTCAAGTAACCAAGGCCATAAAGAAAGCCAAATGAATACTGGGTTTTAGAAGGACATAGGAAAGTAGGCCATTCAGCCCTTCAAGCCTGCTTTGTCATTCAAGATCATTTACCTCAACTTCACCTTCCTGCACTCCTCATATCCCTTAATTCCCTTAGTACCCAGAAAATATATTAATCTCTGTCTTCGATATACTGAACATCCACAGCTCGCTGGCGTAGATTCACAACCCGTGAAGTGAAGAAATTTCTCCTCTTCTCAACCCTAAGTATCTGACTCCTTATTCTGAGACTGTGATCCCTAGTTCTAGACTTCTTAACCAGGGGAACCATTCTCCCAGCATCCACCCTTAAGCCCCTTAAGAATTATAAATGCTTTGATGAATCAGCTCCTCCCCTTTTAAAAACGAGGAAATATCAGCATATCCTAGTCAATCTCCACTCAAATAGCAATTCTCTCTTTCCAGCAATCGGTCTAGTGAACCACTGTTGCACTTGGCCTGAGGCATGTATATCCTTCCAGAGATAGAGTTAAAAATATACATGGGACTCCGCATGTGATCTCACGAAGACGCTCTACAACTTTGAAAGACTTCTTTTCTCTTATTCTCCAAAGCATTTGTAATAAAATGCAAATACACCATTTCCTTCCTAATTGCTTGATATACCTGCATGTTAGCTGTGATGTGTGTACAAGGACACCTTGGTTTCCAAATACCAATGTTTCCCAGCCTTCCACTATTTAAAAAAATATTCTCCTTTTCCATTTTTGTACCAAAGTGGATAATTTCACATTTCTCCATGTTATACTCAATCTACTATGGTCTTGCCCACTCATTTAGCCTGTCTAACTCCTTTTGCAGCCTCTTCACAGCATACTTACCCAAATAACTTTATGTCATCAGCTGCTTTAAAATAGAACCAAGCAAGGGAGCAGTTGGGTCTTTTCAAGTTTTATTTCAGAAGGTTTCACACTTAAAATATTAACTGCTCCTTTTTCTATTAGTAACTGCTCAATTTTAGCTCTCAGACAACATTTGTGATTTCTCTATTAATATTTAGAAAGCAGGACAAAAGTTCTGCATCGAGAATGGATTTTTTTTCAATTTCAAAAGTCAAAAGGTATTTCAGCTTTTACAAAGATAAATACTAATTGAGGGACATCTATGTTAATCATGACAAGTGCTCCCATCTTCATTTTGGCTCTAGGTTTGGTTAAAAATCTCTCTTGAGGAACAGAGCAAGCAATTGAATAACTATGGTGAAAACGGTAAACTTTTCTGCATTTTATGTGGTAATTTAGCACACAGAAATGTTGTTCAGGACTTTATAGTTGGCACACAAACCTATAGTGAGTTAACCAGCTTTAAAGGTAGGAAATGGCATAAGAAAAGATGATGTTGATTCCTGATAGTCCAAAAGGAGTCATGGACAGTTTTGGCCCCATTTCACTGACACCAAAAGTAGTTAGATAGTGGGAACCCCCCAGTACTGCTGGACTCTACCACTCCGTACTGTCCTGGTCCTCTTGAACCGCTTATACAGAAACCTCCCTTTGCTCACAGAATGCGAAAATTCCCTCCACTTCTAACAAAATTTTAAGACTGCGCTCCCAATGCTCCTACATTCTAGGACCCTCCCATTCTTAGGACCTGCCTCAGTGCTCACATACCACAGAACCTTAGCAGGAAACGCATTAAAAACCCTTGCACGTGCCACGCACTTCTCGTGTTCTTGTAAAGTAACACTTAATTACCACTTCTCTCATTTTCATCAGCTGTGCTCTTCACCCAAACTATCTCTATGTGTGTTCGCATGAGTGACCATGTCAGCCATAGCACCACCAGCCTGAGGCTCACTTTAAATGGTTAGGTGTTTTCAAAGCCTTTACCTCTTTTAAAAGCAATTATGCAACTGGTTTCTCGTCATGACCAAAAATATTGCATTGAGTTTCAATATATCCAAAGTATTTTATCAATACAGATGGTTTATTTATAATAAATATTTCACAGTTAACTTTTTTTTAAAATTTGATTTTCAAGCCCTCAAAGGCCTTGTAAGAACTAAAGAACGAAGCTTTAATTACACTGCATAATGTTGATAATTCCTCCCCCCTCCCTTTCCCTGTACAGTTTAGGATCTGTGTGCACTCACATAAAAATTAATGAAAACACCACTCTTAGCCAAATAACTAAAATAGAAACAGCCATTGCATTTCTCAAATAGTTCCCTATTCATAAGAAAACATAAGGCGGCATAGTGCATCACTTTTAGAGGCAATGCAACTGCATGCAGAAATATAACGTTACTTCTGAAACTCATGAATCACAAGGTTTTTACATCTGTTCAACATGTCGTCCTCTTCAATCATTTGAGTGTAGTTATGCCATGTGCTTCCAGAAGTCACAATGAAATCACTGTCTTCTGGTGTGCAGTGGTGGCAGTCTGTCAAAACCAAACGTTTATTTTCAGGAAAAAGTTAAACAAAAGTGGAGGCCAAAATTCACAGCATTTTACCATTCGTCACCGTTAATGTGAAATGTTAAAGACACAGGATAAGAGCACAACTGTTTACGCCTTTACTGGTTGCACTGCAAAAATGCTGTCATCAATGGCATCAATTTCAGACTATCACAGATCCCTCTTTTTGACTGACACTTTAGCTGTCTCCATCTATTTATTAGGAGCGCAATTTGATCTCCTCCCTTTCCCTGACAGATCATCGGTATCTTCTAATGCATTTTGTTTGGGAAGAAAGCAAGCTGCTCACTACTCCTTAAGACTTAGTAATTAATTACATTATTGTACAAAATGCTGTAGTCCAGATTTTGTGGTCAACGGTGAAGCAACAGTGCTTGCTCCTGACCTTGGAGAAAGCTGCCTAGTGTCTCTGTGACAGTTTTCTCCTCTCCCCACGGCAGTTTAAATCTGGTGCCAAGTCAAGAGATATCTTGATATGCACTAAGGTGGTAAGTAACATATCACATTGAAGTATTCACACACAGCAAACCACAGCAAATGAAAAAAAACACTTGGGGCAGGATATTGTGGTTGGTGAGTGAGGGGTGGGGCCCACTCACCGACACGTAAAATGATGTGGAATGATGTTGGGTGGAACTCCTGACGTCACCCCGCGTCATTTCAATTTTCAGGTGGGCAGCGGCGCAGCCGAATCAGCTGTGCGCCCGCCAACTTGTCAACAGCCAATCAAGGCCATTTAAAAAGGTAATTGAACTCATTAAAAGACCTGCCCATCCAACCTTAAGGTTGGTGGGCAGGCTGGGAGCTCTAGCGGGCTTCAGAAAAAGCATGAAACCTCATCCACGGGCAGGATGAGGTTTCATGTAGGTTTTTAAAAATTTAATAAAAGTTGAATTAAAAGTGATGAACATGTCCCAACTCATGTGACAGTGTCATGTGAGGGGACATGTCAGGGAAATTTTATTTTTCCATATTTCACATTTTTGAATTTGGTGTCGATCTCCCTGAGGCAGCTCTTAGCCTCAGGGAGATGAGTGCACTCTTTCATGCACATGTGTGAAAAAGCGCACTCCCGGCTTAGGGAATCCCTCCCCCCATCCCCTCACCCACACAGGGAGCGCATTCTGTCCTTGAAATCTTTTAATTTAAATGTTCAGACAGCCAAATAAATAAAGAAAAAAAAAAACTAAATATTTAATTAAGTTAAATATGTATTTTTTAATAATAGATGTTTGATATTCCAAAAATATAAAATTAATTTCTCAGGGCCAGTGAGGGTACTTAGCAGTAATTATGAAGTTAGCATGCTGTTAAAAACCCAGTTTCACCTCAGTCAACAAGGTGTAACTTTTTCATGGATTTGTAGACAAACTAACAGCTTAACAATGGAAGTTCCCTTCAATTCATAAGGTTTCTAATCAATTGCAGTTTTGGCAAAGGTGGGGCATACCTCAACAGTGCACCCTCTGGACAAGCGTAGAAACCAGTCAGGGCAGCTTTTAGATTTCCATGCTATTTCTGTATGTGCAGACTCCAGAAGGTGCTAACAATCCTGCCATGACTATCACCACAAAATCTAAGCATATTTGCTGATATTCCATAACCTCTGTTAATGTGCATTGCTTTTGGTTCCTTCTTCAAAGGCACTTTAACTGAGCAATTAAATTATGCCTAATTTCATATTGGATCTTATAGCCAACAGACAGAAGACTGTTTCATGACATTGATCCAGGCTGAATTCAAACTCTATTCTCACACTGAGATTGAAACACCACTATGCAAACCCTCCATTTCATGCAGTTCCAAAAATGTAGCTTTAAGCCTGATCTGGGAGTGAATCTGGGTGTGGAACCTCCTGACAGATCGTTCCTTAGAAAACTTACGATGACAAATCATAAATAATGTGACGTCAATGGGTAAATGCACTTCTAAATAGTAAGGCCACTGAAAGAAGAAAGTGAATGATTTGGCATATTACCAAAAGTGGGGAAGGATTTTCTAAATGTTACTTGGAGCATAATTACAATACTAGAATTCATCCAAGAAATTTTTCTTCATAAAGTTATTTGATTTGAAAGTCTAATTTAAAACAAATTCCAATAAGCAATGGAAAATGTGATCTGATGCAGCATGTTAATATGACAGTGTACTTCAAGTTTCATCTCTCACTGTACTGAATGCAGTGTGATTCACTAAACTTATAAAATTGAATTAAAAATCATTCGTTTTAAACAAACATTTTTTTTCAAGACGTCACTAAAGACGTAAAAGGCATCAATAAGAGGAAAATCGGTGAATAAGCAAAGTACAAAGATTCCAACAAAATGATTATTGAAAACATTTGCATCTACATAGCAGGGTTTACCTGGCAGCAAAAAGAGAAATGACCATTTATTTTGAGGGTTTTTTTGGGAGTTATTGTTTCAGGATAGAAGTTGGATACTGAGAGAACTCTTTTGCTTTTCTTTGAATAATGCCTTAGGATCTTTTACATCCATCTGAATAGCCAAAAAAATTCAGGACTGCTCTTTTAAATATTACTCCAAATAGTCAATCTGCTGCCCAATTTTCCTGGGCACATCCTGTACTCTGTTCAACTATTAGTAGTTGTTCAACTATTAGATAGTAAAATCAGAGGCAGAAAGCCTCAATAAAATATATAAATGAGTTACCTGCCTCCTGGGAGCAGGTCAGTCACCCACCCTGTCCTGCCTGTGTTAACACTGGAATTGGACGCGTTCATGGTAGGTTGGGTTCAAGTTTAAGATTTTTTAACATTTTGACCATTCCATCTGAACCAACCCATCCATTTTTGGGGGTGAACATTCTGCCTGACAGCCTTTTAAATAAATGTTATTTCTTGACTACACTTTATGCGAACTGATATTTTTTAAAAACTTGACAGGAACAAGTGCTTTTTAAGAAAAAGAAATAAACCAAACCCTGACAGCTCTGGTATCTACATGAATCTGTCTACCACTTCAGAACTGAAGTGTGATCCAAGCAGGAGGCCAGTCTAGTGCGAGTGACCACAACTTTGAATGTTTATTCCTCAGGATCTTTTCATCTATCCATGAGGGACCTGGAACGAATGAGCCATTACTTAACGCAGTGCTGCATCCAGAGAGTCATCAAGGCTCTGATAAGGCCTGCACTCAGTTTGTGCACTTTGGCACCAATCCCTCACTGCTGACACCAAGGCAACAAGGATTCTTTCAAATTGCTATTTTTCCCCAAGTGTGCAGATAATCAACAGTGGAAAAATTGAAAAGCCAGCAAAACTTTGAAAGATCACGTCAGCATTAGATATCTGAAATAACAAACTCCAAAACACTGATGGATAAACTTCAGGATCTCACTGCAAAGGTCCAATAAAGTCTGACTCAAAGATTCATCAGAGCTATACCATATGTGGCACAGTTAGGTCACTGATCAATTTTTCTGCTGCCTCCTTGCTTATAGCAGAAAACCTTCACTCCTTTTTGGCCTTCTATTGTCTATAACAAATTCAGACAGACATTTGCTATGCTGCATAGTGTGTAGTATTTGCTATGCTATTATTTAAACTCCTGTTGGGACAGAGAGCAGGAAAGAAGTGAAGTATGTTAGGACATAAAAATGTAAGACAGTACTAGTGGACAGAATCCTGGAACAAATAGCACCTAAAGTGTCTGTTGCTGCAAAAAAAATATTCATCTACGCTCCAATTTGGAGACAATAGGTAATTTGAACCACCATGTACAATTGAATTATAAGTCACATTTCACTGTTTTCTGGTGGGTAGAGCACCAATGGCAATAGTCACTAGCTGGAAAGCAGAAAACAGGACCTCTAGTCACTATTCATTGATCTCACTACAACGTGGAATATGTGGTCAATGGATGAAGGCAAGATGTAATGTCCACTCCCACCTCTCACCATTTTCAAATAGCCTCATTCTGCCAACATTCATCACCCAGGCTCAAAAGATGAATGGTTGCTTGGGGAAGTTACTAAAGAGTGGCTATTGCACAAGGAACTGCACAGTAAATGTCATAGAGTTCAGGAGCTTGAGTGAAGAGGAAAAACTGGGGAACAAAAAAATAACTTTATTTTTGATGTTTCAAAGTCAGGGCTCTCCATTATTTGGAATCAAGGGCACAGTTAGTAAAACTCACAAGATTATTTATGTGCTGTAAGAATGACGAAACAAAACATGGCTTTTCTTAATCAGCTTGTTCAATGCCAGTGGTAGCAATTGAGATTGACACTGAAAGTGTTCGCCAGCAGCTCTTGCATCCTGCGCTTTTACTTCACATAATGAAGTTTCAAAGTGTCACTTGTGCTGAAACTTGAAAACAGGTTCCAAAACAAGGGGCAGAATTTTACGGCCCTGTCATGGTGGGGGTGAGGCCGTAAAATGGGGCCATAAAAGCTCCATTGACTTTGACAGGACTGCAAAATCCCACCAGCGTAAAATTCCGCCCAAGGTTTTAGTGTCAGCCATGCAAAAAATGTCTAAATTCATCCATTAGAATGAGATACCATGGCTGTACAAGTCTCAAATATGGACACAATTGTTAAGGACATTGTAGCAGTAAGCTTTTCAAATTTTGATATAACGTTTTGGGTAATTTGTTGCTTTTCCCTTCTATCTAGTTCTATTGTGCTTAATGTTACACTGCCCTGGTTTTTGATTAGTGAGCCTGTAGATTTAATGAAAGCTGTTTTTCAAAGGAGAAGGGCGGGTTTCTAATCCAATGCTCTGCCAAATTATATTTGTTACTCCCAGCTGCTACCACTATCTAACCACACATTTCAACCACAAGTATTACTCAAGCACTGAGCCAGGGAAAATGCAAGTCCTTGAATTGCCCACATGCTGAAAATATAATCCAAAACTAAGGGACAGAATCACAAAACCTGCAGTATCTAAATAATCAATGTCTGCAGCACTTATCATCAGCAACTGCATTAGTAAAGTCATTTAGGAAAAGGTTTTCCTTTACCATTGTAGTCCTTCTGATTACAGCAGGCTACAAAATATTTTTAGTTCATTTGAGCAACAGAAATAATTTGTTGTAAGATTTATTTATTTATCTTGTTTCCTTGCCAGTTTTCTTTTTTGTGTGTATTCATGGAGTGTAGGCATTGTTGGCAAAACCAGCATTTGCCATCCCTAATTGCCCTTGAGAAGGTAATGGTGAGCTGCCACCTTAAAGTGCTGCAGTCCATGTAGTGTAGTTATACCACAGTGCTGTTAGGGAGAGTGTTCCAGGATCTTGACCCAGTGACAATGAAAGAAGAGTGATATTCTTCCAAGTCATGATGCTGTCAAAGGAGGCTTGGGAAGTCATTGCAGTTAATCTTGGAGATGGTACACACTGCTGCCATTGTGCACCGATGGTGGAGGGAGTGAATGTTTAAGGTGGAGGATGGGTTGCCAATCAGCAGGCTACGTCCTGGATGATGTTGAGCTTCTCCGATGCTGTTGGAGAGGCTGTTAGCTGGGACATTTACTGCGCAAGTGCTGATGGTGTGATTTCCCCGTAAGTGAATGCGTGCAGTGCAAATGCCATTTTGGGGCTCAGGGTGTCCAAAAGGACAGGTGCTAATGAGCCTAATTTCTCAGTCAACATGTTAAATAAAATTATACTAGTTTGATTCTTGCATTCATCTATATTGAGAAAGGGAAATAATCAGATCAAACAGTATAGTTCCATAATTGCCCTAACTACCAAGCTGATCTCGAATGGAATTTTGAAGTGAGCAGATGCAATGAAATTGAAGTTGTAAGTCACCAAGACCAGGGGCCAGGGATATAACTTTAAAGAGCAAACAGTTAAAGCATATTAATGTGTGGAGTTATTAAGCAACACTTAATGGAACACCTTTAAAAGTTGTGATTCTGGGAATGAAGCATAACTTTATTATAAACTAAAGAAGAAAAATCTTACAAATCATGTAAGAATAAAAAAGAGTCTAATTGGAATGAATATCAGCAAATGTAGAAACATATTAAAAGGATAATCAAAGGGAAAGAGAGATATGAAAAGAGAAGCGGATGCTCAGTGTAACATTAAAACATTCAGTACTACAAAAGCAAGAGACCAGTTAGAGAAGATGTGGAAACGATGGAGTCCAAATGGGCTCAAAATTGAGGATAAGCACAAATTAATAAAAACTCTGAGTAATTGTTCCAAGTGTTTGCAAGGGAAGACATTCGCAAGATACCCTCCTCAAAACAGCTCTCCCAAGAAAAACACATGACTTCATTGTAAATAAGATGGAAGTTGTAGAATCATTTATGGCAAAGGTGGTGGCCATTCAGCCCATCAAGTATATGCTGGCTCTTTGTGGATCAATCCAATCAGTCCCACTCCCCCACTTTATCCCCATTGTCCTGCAAGTTTACTTCTTTCAAGTGCCCACCCACTTTTCTTCTGGAATCATTGAACATCTCTGCTTCCACTAATCTTTTGGAGCGAGTTTCAGGTGATTACCGCTCACTGTATAAAAAAGTTCTCCTCATATTTCCCCTGCATCTCTTGCCGAAGAGCCATCTCTTGCATCTGTGCTCCTTAGTCCTCGTGCCAACAGCTAATATGAACAGTTTTCCCTTGTCTCCTTAACCAAATCTGTCATAATCTTGTACACTCTATCAGATCTTCCACCTAATCTCCCTTCATGCCAAGCAGAGCTAACCCGAAAATCCCCATCCCTGGAACCATTCCGGTAAATTTCCTCTGCATTCTTGCCAAAAGAATGATATAATGGATCCAGTGCCTATTCTTTATGCAAGTCTTGTTTAACAGGCTATTCCACCGTGAATGGCATCCAGAGCAAGTGAATTTCATCCTCACCTAATCAATACATGCATCTTCCAGCATACAAAGTCACTGAATAATAATTAAGAAATGGGATCTTAGCTGATTTTTCCCCTTCCTCATCCAGGTCTCCTAAGGCTATTTGGAACTTCCCTATTGACACCTCAGCTGTCTCAGTATAAACCATCTATTGTGCTCAATACTTACCACTTAAAAGTATTCAAGCTGCTTGATCCATGGAAGAGAAATACCCAAAAACTTACTTTCTTTGCTCAAATACTTAGGGAATTATGTACATTATAAAAGATATGTTCTGAAATTACTTCCATCTCCACACTTCAAATGCCAGAAATCCAGTTAAAATCTTCAAAGACACTACATAATTTTATTATGCATAATGACAAACATCCATAGCTAACCAGGGACCTTCAGATTACACTGCAATGGTGACAACGCTTCAAAAGTACTTCATTGCTTATAAAACAGTTTGGGATGTTTCATGGCTGTGAAAAGTGCTGTATAAATTCAAGTTCTTTCTCTTTCCTTTCCAGGCATTTTAGTCTGTAAATTAAAAATTGTGGTTATCAAAACATTTTCTGAAATTAGTGGGTAGAAGGCCAACTTACAAAGATACACATATACAAACCAACCTATGATTATCAAGTTTTTGTGATCAGTATCATTACTTTTTCTGTGAAGAAATACAACTGATGAAGACAGCTGCTATGAGACCTTAGAATTACATTCCTTGATGCAATGACCCAAGACCACTATTATTTCTGATAAAATGTATCTATACTATAGCTCCACAGTGGTCTGGCATCTGCAATAGCAACAGTGGGAAACCCAATGTACCAAGAATGACAAAGGGCAGTGTGGGAATAAAATTCTTGACAGTAGCCACTACACAGATGTAAAAGTCACCCTGTCATCCTCCTTAACACCTGTCAATCACTGGAACACAGTAACCACGACACCCTGCTGTAAAAAGGCAAGTACTCTGCTGGCTACTGATCTTCTTATAAAACCCTCACTGCAGGAAGTATGGTGGACAGGCTACCTGGGAATGAGAGTGCTCGGACAGAGTCGCCTATAGGCCTCAACTTAAACAAACAACTGGTGAATGTTCCCTTGAAAGATGCACTCTGGACTCAACTCAATTGGATGGTAGAACAATAGAATCAACAATGGAATGAACATCCAATTTGTATCAATTCCCATCAGGCCAAGGACAGTCATGTTATCTCCCATCTACACTACTAAGAAACACAAAGCTGTCATTTCTAACCCTTAAGATGAACAAAGCTATGTTATCCCTCTTTCCTATTTAGGGATTACAATACTGTTAGCTGTTCAGCCTAACCATGGAGCATTTACCTTCAAATGCTTGATTGACAATACCCTGGGAGATGTCACTATTCCTGTAGTCATCATTGCAGTATACAAGAGCATTCTGACCGCCTTGGGGGCTGCTTTTCAGGTGTTCCAGGCAGCTTTCAATGTATTGGAATGACGGCCTCTTGTGGGGTTCACGTGTCCAGCACTTGAGCATCAGCTGATGGCTGTTTTAAGGACAAGGAAAGATGATCACCATGGATAAGGAGAAAGCTAACTTCATTGCTTAAAAGACCATGTGTGGAATGTCAAACTTTATAATAGAAGTGACAGCTTTTCACTTTTTTTCTGATAATCACAAAAGGTTCTTTGACAGTTATAAAATAGACCTTTGTTTCATTTAGGAGCACTGCATACATTTGTAAATGCTCTGCATTAGTCACATTCCATTGATTGCCACACTCAAGTTTTAGCCAAATTTCATTTTAACCTGTAGAGAGAGACTTAATGTCACCCATGTAAATTAGATTATTTAGAAGTCACTCAACAGTGTCTTCAAGAAATACATAACAAAAAATTAAGGGATTCAACAATATTATCATGCACTAGTACTTCACTCCATGTAAAATCCACAATAGTCAATATTTGTAGCACTGCTAAAATAATTAAAATACTGAGAGAGGTTAGGGTGAGCATCATAATGAAGTATTTGGACTGTGATAACATTTTCTAAAAAAAAAGCCTAAAAGATAAATGAGTACTTTTGCAAGGCATGCAATTATACCTTTAGGTATCCTAACTAATACACAGAAACAATACTTTGTTTTCTTGTTTGTTAATGTTGATATCAAAAGAGACAGACTGATGCAAGATGAGAATGATTGTTTTTCTCTGCTCTGTAATTTTATTTAACTCACTAACACAGAACCCAGAGATCAATGGTAGATACCAGAGACCAAGCACTCTCCAAACTTGGTAACTAGTTTGATAAAGTTCCACAATAGTGCCCCAAAATGTCTTGTAACGTAAATACTGAAGATAATGAAAACCAATGAATACAGATGTTCCATTTTTAACCACTTGGAGAAATGACTTAAGCTAAAGCTAACATTTATGATCAGCATTGTATTACCATTTCAATATAGTATAAGCGATACTTTTGCCTCCATCAGAAAATGGATTTTTTGTTAATGATACATCTGCTTTAAATAACCACATTGCTGATTCAGTGATTCAAATCAGCTTTAGTAGCTGAATTATGCTGTTAATGCATATTTAGATCCAAAACTGTAGGAAGTTATGGAGTCAATACTATAAATTTATAAACTGTAGATATTTTTACCCAATCACCATTTTGGATCCAACAGTGGTCATGTTCACTGATATGAAGACAACATTGGTATTTTCCATTGTTTCTCCTCCCCATTCCACAAATTTGTCAAACATTCAAGCATACAAATTAGGAGCACGAGCCCAAGGCCACTCAGCCCCTCAAGCCTGCTCTGCCATTCAATAAGATCATGGGTGATCTGATTGTAACCTCAACTCCACATTCCCGCCTACCCCCAATAACCTTTCACCTCCTTGCTTTTCAAAATTCTATCTACCTGTGCCTTAAAAATATTTAAGGCCTCTTCTTCCTCTGCCTTTTGAGGAACAGTGTGCCAAAGACTCAACCCTCACAGAAAAAAATTCTCCACCTTAATCTCTGCCTTAAATGGGTGACCCCTTATTTTTAAACAGTGACCACTAGTTCTAGATTCTTCCACAAAAGGAAACATCCTTTCCACATCCATCCTGTCAAGACCCCTCAGGATCTTATGTTTCAATCAAGTTGCCTCTTACTCGTCTAAACTCCAGTGGATGCAAGCCTAGTCTGTCCAACCTTTTATCATAAGACAACCTGCCCATTCCAAGAATTAGTCTATAATCCTTCTGCTTCCAATGCATTTACATCCTTCTTTAAATAAGGAGGCCAATGCTGCACACAGTACTCCAGATGTGGTATCACCAATGCCCTGAATAACTGAAGCATAACCTCCCTACTTTTGTATTAAATTCTCCCCCACAATAAATGATAACATTCTATTAGCTTTCCTAATTATTTGCTGTACCTGCATACTAACCTTTTGTAATTCATGCACTAGGACACCTAGATCATTCTGCATCGCAGAGCTCTGCAATCTCTCATTGTTTGACACATGAAAAAAAAACTGCTATGAACGCTTTCCAGTAAGGTGAATATTGTGATAATTTGCCGTAAAATAACCACCAGTTGATAGTAGAGGGGGAAAAAATTCACGTTGCCACCAAATGCTAAGATACCCTAGCCTGCTGAGTTCTTGATATCAGCCACATTGCTGTGAGGAGGCACCAAGCAAAGATCAGTGAACTCCTCACAGGAACAAGGGAAAACTAGAGGGGAAGCCATCACCCACCCAATATATGCCCAGTTAGTAAGTGATCTAAAACAATAGGTTTGCGTGGGTGGAGGGGAAGGATCTCATATCTAAAATACAAGGCAGAAGTTATCAGGAATCCTAAATGCTTCAGATTTGTACTGCTACTTTCATATCGTGGAAAAAACTTATAATGGAATGCCAGTTTGGCCATCTATTCAATGACCTCCTGAGATGCCAAATGATAGAAATGAAATGCTTCCCACAACAGATTTTATTGGGCAGATTGCTGTGATGTGTTCCTTGGTCAAGGCTCATAGCAATAATTACGCTTCAGGTCCTCCGCTTGTGCGGTAAGTGAACACAGTGTTCATGCCATATGCAGAATCAGTTATCACAGAATTGTTACAGTGCAGGAGGTGACCATTCAACCTTTCAAGTCTGCACTGACTCTCTGAAAGAGCATTCCATCTAGTTCCACTCCCCTGCCTTATCCCCATAACCTTGTACATTCTTTCTTTACAGATAGCAATTCAATTCACTTTTGAATACCTCGATTGAACTTGCCCCCACCACCCTCTCAGAAAGTTCTTTCCGGACTCCAACCACCCTCTGGGTGAAAAGATTTTTCCTCATCACTATTGCTATTATTATTATATTATTGAGTGCTGTCAACTGCCTCTGAGGGTTGGACCTCTGCTATTGTGTCAGTGATGAGCTGGTGGTTCATTATGCTAAATACATCCCATCCATTTTGATAGTGGGTTGATACCAGCTGCATAAATATTAGCAACTATGCAATTATAGGCACAATATTAAGTGTTTTTGTGATGGATTTTTAAAGTATACATCAATGGGGAAGTGGGTGTTGCTTATCATTTTCTCCATCTCAAGGAGAACGTTGTCATCACAGCAAATGACAGGCAGGATAATGCAGGAGATCACTAGGTGCCACTCAGTTGGTCCAGTGTCCCTGACACCATCCTTAAAGTGACAATTAGCTACATATCCATGAGCTTTGTATGGTGACTATAGAACCATGAGGCACAGCAGTAATTTGCAGCAAAAGTAGAACAGGGTCAGTGCTCTTCTCACCCACTCTAACCTGTCTCTTTCTGAACTTGCCGCAATCCGTTCTCTCAGGTCCAACCCTGACTTTGTTATTAAACCTGCCGTACTGTTGTCTGACGTACTGACCTCTACCTTGCAGAGGTTGAGCGCCAACTCTCAGACACTTCCTCCTACCTCCCCCTGGACCATGACCCCACCTCCGAACATCAAACCATTGTTTCCAGGACTGTCACTGATCTCATCTCTTCTGGAGATCTTCCCTCCACAGCTTCCAACCTCAGGTCTCCTAAGCTCGGACAGCCCGCTTCTACCTCCTGCCCAAAATCCACAAACAGGACTGTCCCGGCAGACTGATCGTGTCAGTCTGCGCCTGCCCCACGGAACTCATTTCTTCCTATCTTGACTCCGTTCTCTCTCTCCTTGTCCAGTCACTTCCCACCGATATCTGAGATTCCTCTGATGCCCTACATCATATCAAAAATTCCCAGTTCCCTAGCCCTAACTGCTGCCTCTTCACCATGGACGTCCAATCCCTCTACACCTCCATCCCTCACCAGGATGGTCTGAGGGCTCTCCGCTCCTTCCTTGAACAGAAGCCCGAACAATCCCCATCCACCACCACTCTCCTCCGTCTGGCTGAACTTGTTCTCACACTGAACAATTTCTCCTTAAACTTGTCTCACTTTCTCCAAATAAAAGGCATGACTATGGGTACCCATATGGGCCCCAGCTATGCCTGTCTCTTTATGGGGTATGTGGAATATTCCTTGTGCCAGTCCTACTCAAGTCCCCTCCCACAGCTCTTTTCTCGGTACATCGATGACTGTTTCAGTGCTGCTTCATGCTCTCGTCTGGACTTGGAAAAAATTGAGTTTTGCTTCCAACTTCCACCCCTCCATCACTTTTACATGGTCCATCTCTGACACTTCCCTTCCCTTCCTTGACCTCTTTGTCTCAATTTTTGGTAATAGACTGTCCACCAATATTCATTACAAGCCCACCGACTCCCACAGCTACCTCAACTACAGCTCCTCACACACTGCTTCCTGTAAGGACTCCATCCCATTCTCTCAGTTCCTTCACCTCTGTCGCATCTGTTCCAATGATGCCACTTTCCAAAACAGTGCTTCTGACATGTCCTCCTCCTTCCTTAACCGAGGTTTCCCACCCACGATGGTTGACAGGGCCCTTAACGGTGTCTGACCCATCTCCCGTGCCTCTGCCCTCACACCTTCCCCTCCCTCCCAGAACCAAGACAGGGTCCCCCCTGTCCTCACTTTTCATCCCACCAGCTTCCAAATTCAAAAGATCATATTCTGCCATTTCCGCCAACTCCAGCATGATGCGATCACCAAACACGTCTTCCCTTCACCACGCGTTGGCATTCTGTAGGGACCGTTCCCTCCAGAAAACCTTGATCCACTCCTTCAGCACCCCCAACACCTCAACCCTCTCCCACGGCACCTTCCCATGCAATCGTCGAAGGTGCAACACCTGCCCTTTTACTTCCCTCCTCCTTACCATCCAAGGGCCCAAACACTCCTTTCAAACTTGCCCTTCCCTTAATTTGGTCTACTGCATTCGCTGCTCCCAATGCCGCCTCCTCTACATTGGAGAGGCCAAACGCAGGCTGGGTGACCACTTTGCGGAACACCTTCGGTCTGTCAGCAAGCATGACCCAGACCTTCCTGTCGCTTGCCATTTCAACACACCACCCTGCTCTCATGCACACATGTCCGTCCTTGGCCTGTTGCAATGTTCCAGTGAAGCTCAACGCAAACTGGAGGAACAGCATCTCATCTTCTGATTAGGCACCTTAAAGCTTTCCAGGCTCAACACTGAGTTCAACAACTTCAGTCTATGAACTCTCTCCTCCATCCTGACCCCTTTTTCATCCCCCCATTTTTCTATATTCATTTTTATTTACTTTTTTCCCCCACTTATTTTCATTATTATTATTTTTTAATCCATTTCCATTTTTATTCATTGTTTATCCCCAGCTTTTAGCCTTTTTGATCTTTTTACCCATCACCCCACCCCCACTAGGGCCATCTGTCACTTTCCAGAGTGCTTACCCTGGTCCTGCCATTATCTCATTCTGCTTTCCACTCTTAAAGTCACCATTAGCACCTCCTTTAGTCAATCCCACCCACTATTAACAACCTTTTGACCTTTTGTTTATGACATCTTTTGCAATCTCTCCTTTGCCGCCACCTATCTCTGGCCTTCTATCCAGCTTCACCTGTTCCACCCCCCATAAATATATATTTCACCATATTTCTACTTCCTTTAGCTCTGAAGAAGTCATACGGACTCGAAACTGTCGTTCTCTCCACAGATGCTGTCAGACTTGCTGAGCTTGTCCAGCACTTTTTGTTTTTGTGTCAGTGTTCCAATGCTAAGTGTTCTAGAACTCAAATTCCAGTGAGTTTCCAGACCATGTTCAGCCTGGTTTTCATTTTTTGGCTGGTGTTGATGAGATATGAGGCCAACAGGTGAGAATCCCATGCAGGATAATGCCCAGTTCATGGGTAAGTCAACTTCTACAGAAGGAAACATTGCATTCTTTCCTGGTGCCATTGTTGTTCGGATGAAGCACTGACCTAGTCTGCTCTGGCATGGGGCACAGGAACCAGGTCTGGAAGTAACTTTCCAGTGGGATCAGGACACATGTGTCTCCCCCCTGTTTCCTTGAGCACTGGTGCCAGTGTCAGCAGGGTTATTGCACTAGCATGGACAAACTTCTGGGATTTGGTGCTGGCCATGTGCACCCTAAAGATACTGAAATAAACTCGAGGAGTGTGTCAGAAGAGGACCCTGGGACAGGCAGTCAGCAGCACCTAGGGGATCTAGTCTACCTAGAGGGTCTAACATCTAGCCTATAATCAGGTAGGAGTAAGGGTAAAATAAAAGCAAGGATCCATATTCTATTTAGTTAAGATATGTCCAAGGAGCTGTGTCCCGTGATTTGCATGTCCTGCGCGATGTGAGAAATCCTAGTAGCTCGTGGCGGTGTGGATGACCACGTGTGTGGGAGATGCCTCCGACTGGAGAAACTTGAGCTTCGAGTTTTGAAGCTTGAACAGCAGCTGGGGGAACTACACTGCAGTCACGAGGCTGAGAGGTTCGTGGATAGCACGTTTCAGGGTGCTGTCACCCATAGCTTAAGCAAGTGCAAGAAGAGAGGGAATGGGTGACCGTCAGACAGAAGAAGGGGGCCATGCAGGTAGTGAGGGAATCCCCGAGTGCATCTCGCTCGCAAACTGTTTTTTGGCCTTGGAAAACAGTGACAGTGACGGTTCCTCCGTAGGGGCCAACCAGAGCCAAGGCCATGGCACTGTGGACGGTCCAACTGCTCAGAGGGGGAAGAAGTAGTGTGGAAAGGCAATAGTGGCAGGGTATTCGTTAGTGGGGGGAGCAGTAGGCACTTCTGCGGCTGTAGACTTGATTCCAGGATGATATGTTGCCTCCCAGGCGCCAGGGTCAAGGATGTCACAGAATTCTGAACAGGAGGATGAACAGCCAGAGGTCGTGGTCCGTGTTGGGATCAATGTCAATGAAAAAAGAGAAACGAGGTCCTGCAAGCAGACTTTAGGGATTTAGGTGGGAAACTGAAAAGCAGTTTACTCCTGGTGCCACACAGTAGTGAGTATAGGAACAGAAGGATAGAGCAGATGAATGCGCAGCTGGAGAGATAGTGCAGGGGGGTTCCTGGGACATTGGGACCATTTCTGGGGGAGATGGGATCCTCACGAGTTGGACAGGTAACATCTGAACACGAACAAGACTAGCATCCTTGCGGGGAGGTTTGCTAATGCTGGTGAGGTGGATTTAAACTAAACTGGCAGGGGGATGGGATTCTGAAATGTAGTTCAGAGGGGAGAGAAGCTGAGATGGAATTAGAAGTTAAAACACTAGTAAACGAGTCTGGAAGGCAGAGGAAACATAGACTAGATAAGAAAGAAGTGAGTTTAGCAAGGTTAAATGGAATATATTTTAATGCAAAAGCCTTGAGGAATAGGACAGACGAACTGTTGGCACAGATGGGCATGTGGGAGTATGATATCATAGCTATGACCAAGACTTGGCTAAAAGGGCAGGATTGGCAGCTCAACATTCCTGGTTATAGAGTAGAGAATTCAGATGAGATAGAGAGGGGATAGAAGGGGAGGGGGTGTTGCAATATTGATCAAGGAATCAATTAAAGCATTGAGGAGCAATGATATCTTGGAAAGACCATCAAATGAGGCCATATGGGTAAAAGTAAAAAACACAGAAGGGGCAAACACACTGTTGGGCGTGTACTATAGGTCCCCAAAGTCAGAGAGATCTAGAGGATTAAATATGTAATCAAATTACAGAGAAGTGTAAGAATAATAGGACAGAAATAGTAGGGGATTTTAACTACCCAAATATTAACTGGGGCAGTTTTAGTGTGCAAGGCAGAGAAGGAGCAAAATTCTTAAGCTGCATCCAGGAGAACTTTTTTAGCCAGTACATAGGAAGCCCAACAAGGGAGGGGGGCAATTCTGGATCTAATATTCGGAAATGAGCCTGGGCAGGTGGAAGGCGTGTCAGTTGGGGAGCATTTTGGAGATAGTGACCATAACTCAGTTAGATTTAGGAAAGTTATGGAAAAGGATAAAGTTGTGCCAGGAATAAAAGTTCTAAACTGGGGAAAGGCTAATTTTACTTAGATGAAATACAATGTGGCACAAGTGGACTAGGAGCAGCTGCTTGTGTCAGAGCAGTGGGAGGCATTCAAGGAGGAAATAGCAGGAGTACAGGGTAAATATGTTCCCATAAAGACAAGGTGGGGGACCAAGTCCAGAGAACCCGGGATGTCAAGGGACAGGTCAAGGTTAGGATTAAGAAAAAAAGAGAAGCTTATGGCAGGTACCGAGGGCTCAATATGGCAGAGTCCCTAGAGGAGTATAAAAAGTGCAGAGGAAGAACTTAAAAAGAAAATTAGGAAAGCTAAGAGAGTGCATGAGAAAGCATTGATGTGTAGAATAAAAGAAAACCTAGAGGGGTTTTTTAAAAATATAAAGAACAAGAAAATAACTAGGGAAAGAGTAAAGCAATTAAGGACCATAGAGGTAATCTATGTTTGGACCCGGAAGACGTGGGTACAGACATCAATGAGTAATTTGCATTGGTCTTCACAATGGAAAAGGATGACACAGGTATAGACATCAGGGTGGAGGATTGTGAAATATTAGAGGAAATTAACAGAGAGAGAAAGGAGGTACTAGCGGGTTTAGCGGCCTGAAAAGTGGATTAATCTGCAGGCCTGAATGAAATATATCCCAGGCTGTTGAGGGAGGCAAGGAAAGAGACATCAGGGGCCCTGATAGTAATTTTCAAATCCTCTCTGGCCATAGGTGAGGTACCAGAGGACCAGAGGACCGCTAATGTTGTCCCATTATTTAAAAAGGGAGGAAGGGATAGACCAGGAAATTACAGACCAGTTAGTCTAACCTCAGTGGTGGGGAAGTTACTAGAAAGAATTCTGAGGGACAGAATATATCTGCACTTGGAGAGACACAGATCAATCAGGGATAGTCAGCATGGACTTGTTTAAGGGAGGTCGTATTTGACAAATGTGATCGAATTTTTTGAGGAGGTAACCAGGAGCATTGATGAGGTTAAGGCATTCGACTTTAATAAGGCTATTGATAAGATCCCTCATGGCAGACTGATTAAGAAAGAAAGAGACCATGGGATCCAAGATAAAGTGGCATGTTGGATCCAAAATTGGCTGAGAGGCAGGAAGCAGAGGGTGTTGGTAGAGGGATGTTTCTATGACTGGAAGCCTGTTTCCAATGGGGGTCCACAGGACTCAGTGCTGGGGCCCTAAGCTGTTTGTGGTGTATGTAAATGATTGACTTAAAAGTAGGGGGTATGATCAAAAAGTTCACAGATTGCACAAAAATTGGTAGGGTGGTAAATAGTGAGAAGGATAGCCATAAACTGCAGGAGGATATCAAAGGACTGGTCAGGGCAGAGCAGTGACAAATGGAATTCAACCCAGAAAAAAAAGTGAGGTAATGCAATTGGAGAGGACTAACAAGGCAAGGTAGGACTCTGGAAAGTACTGAAGATCAGAGGGACCTTGGTGTGCATATCCATAGATCCCTAAAGGTAGCAAGGCAGGTAGATAAGGTGGTTAAGCAGGCATATGGGATTCTTGCCTTTATTAGCCGAAGCGTAGAATTAAGTGTCGGGAGGTTATGCTGGAACTGTATAAAAAGCTGGTTAGGCCACAACTGGAGTAATGCGTGCAGTTCTGGTCACATTATTGGAAGGATGTGATTGCACTGAAGAGGTTGCAGAGGAGATTTACCAAGATGCTGCCTGAGCAGGGTCTGATCTATGAGGAAAGGTTGGATAGGCAGGGGTTGTTTTCCTTGGAACAGCAAAGGTTGAGAAGGGACCTGATAGAGGTGTATAAGATTATGAGGGGCACAGATAGGATGGATAGGAAGGCACTTTTTCCATTAGTAGAGGGGTAAGTAACCGGGGGCGTAGATTTAAGTTAAGAGGTAGAAGGCTAAGAGGGGAGGAGTTGAGGAGAATTTTTTTCACCCAGAGGGTGGCCCGAGTCTGGAATTCTCTGCCTGAAAGGGTGGTTGAATCAGAAACTGTCATAACATTTAAGAAGTACTTAGATATTCAATTGCGTTGCCATAGCCTCCAGGGCTATGGACCAAGCGCTGGAAAATGGGATTAATGTAATCAGATCTTTGTTGACCAGCAAGGACACGATGGGCCGAAAGGCCTCCTTCTGTGCTGTAAACATCTATGAATCTTTAAACTAACTGAATAACAAAAATGTTTTGCTTTTGAATAACAAAATACAATTGAAATTTCCAATATAAAAAATAAACAAAAAAAACTTCACAATAAAATGATTAAGTTTACGCATTAGATTTTCTTTTGTTCCTTCAAATACCTTCATTAAAAATTTCACTCTCTCTTCAAAACTATGGCTTGGACATGATTTATTGACTCAGAGCTTGGACTCCATTACTTGAGAGCTGCTCCTCTAGTTCCATTTGTATTGTGCTATCCAGCGGTCCGGGCCAACATTCCTCCCTCAATCAACACCATAAAACCATGTACCTCAATACAATTTGTAGGACATTCCAGCACACAAATTGGCAGCTACATTTGCCAACAAAACAATCATAGCTAAATTTCAAAAGTAATTCATTAGCTGTGGATTTTTTAGGACATACTAAGGTTATGAAATCCACTTCATAAATACAAGTTACTTCTGTCTTAAACAAGAACAGCAACAGATGCCACTGGGTCAAAATTGTGGAACTCCCTTCCTAACAGCACTGTGGGTGTATCTACACCAGATGGACTGTTGCAGTTCAAGAAGGTGACTCACCACCACCTTCTCATGGGCAATTAGTGACGGGTAATAAATGCTGGCCCAGCCAGCGACACCCATATCCCATGAAAGAATTTTAAAAATGCATGTTCAAAATATAAACAATTATTTACCTTCCTCAGATTACAAGTCGTAATAGCATTTCAATTTGTATTTTTGAAAATGATTTCGAGAAAATTGAACAATGAATTTGGGTTTCCAAATAAACTTTTAAATATAATCTATTAATTCTTTACTCAGGTGCTAGGAATCCACTAGTGAGCCAAAGCCAACATTAAAATCACTAGTTTTGCCAAGCCTTAATAATGGCAGCAGGATTTCTCTCCCTCTGGAATATGGCCAAACTTGAGCACCTCTATCCCAGGGCTGTCAGTCTACAGGATGGCCACCCCAGTTCTCACAAATCCAAAGATAATCCTCTCCAGAAGCACCAAAGTTCAAACCATCTCCTGCTGCAGCTCACCTTTCCCCTGTTAGTACCTACCAGGTATCCAACTTAATGCATAAAGTTGCATGTAGCCTCAGTTTTAAAAATAGCAACAGATAAAATAATGTGTGTAATGGTACTCAATTGTAGTTTTCACCATTAAAATAGATCCCCAAAGCACTATAAAAATTCTAGTAAACTATGCAAGAAAGTGGAAATTTATTCAGTTATTGCAAATCAGTTGTCTCTAATGTTATACCATACCAGACATCATGTCATATTGTTAGAAATAGCATATCCTTTGAACTCACCATGAGCAATCAACTAGCATGGCTAATAGCAATAAATTAAAAATCTTGCAGAAAGAGCACACATCCTGTCATATTTGAGTCATTAGACTTCAAATACAGGTACTGTAGCATAGTGGTTATGCTATTAGACTAGTAATCCAGAGGCCTGGACTCATAATCCAGAGGTGAGTTCAAATCCCTTCATGACAGTTGGGACGTTTAAATTCATTAATTAAATAAATATAGAATAAAAATCTTGTATCAACAATAGCGTATAAATCAGCGTGAAAAGGGAAGAGAAAGCAGCAAGGCTTCAGAGTATAAACCAGCACGGGAAGGGGAGAGAGCGCGGCTAGACTTTAGAGTAAAGGAGCAGAGCAGCATAAAAACAGCACAAGAAGTGGCAAGAGTTTGAGAGCAGAGGTGACTGAGGGAGTTCAGTGAGGAGGGAGGAGGTGCTCCTTTCCTTCAGAAAGAAGAGCAGTGGCCTTGGTAAGTAGGACTTGATGAGTAAATTAGGAAAGTGTAATATATTTAAACAAGTAGCTATACTTGGATTTAACTGAGAACTGGGAAATTTAGGGCCAATATAATAAAGTAATATAAATAATCCAAAGTAGAATAAAGTTAACATAAGGGAAATAGAGTGAAGACATGGCAAGGCAGCTCTGTTGAGTGGAATGCTTGTCCTGTAATATGTGTGAAGTCAAGGACGCTACCGGTGTTCTAGACAACCACATGTGCAGCAAGTGCTGCCAGCTTGGAGAGGAATACCCGGGTGCACAAAATACTGGGAGGGACAGATAGCACTGGTATAGAGAATAGTAAGTTAATAGGTGAGGGAGAAAGTAACAAAATCTAAATCAGGGTTGCTATGCACAGAGTACAGTAAATAAGATTGGGGAGTTACAGGTGCAGATTGCCATGTGGAAAGTGATGTTATGGTGAGACCTGGCTCAAGGAAGGGTAGAACTGGGTGTTAAATATTCCCTGGTATAAGATGTTCAGAAAAGAACAGAAAGGAAGGAAAGGAGGAGGGGTGGCGGTATTGGTTAAGGAGAGCGTTGCATTGCTGGAGAAAGAGGATGTACCAGAGGGTTCAAGGACAGAATCAATTTGGCTAGAGCTAAGGAACAAAAAAGGTGCAATTACATTGCTTGGTATAGTCTATAGGCTGCCAAATAGTGGGAAGGATGTAGAAGAACAAATCTGCAGGGAAATTGCAGAGAGATGCAAGAATTATAGAGTAGTTATAATGGGGGATTAATTACCCGAATGTAGACTGGGACAGTGGTGGTGCAAAGGTGGAGAGGGGCAAAAGTTCCTAGATTGTGTTCAGGAAAATTTTCTACAGCAGTATGTGTCCAATCCAACAAGAAAAGATGCACTGTTGGACCTGGTTCTTGGAAATGAGGTGGGCCAAGTAGATTAAGTGTCAATGGGGGAACATTTAGGAGGCAGTGATCATTGTGTCATAAGGTTTAGGATGATGATAGAAAAGGACAATAGGCAATCCAAAGTAAAAATAATTAACTGAACAAGAGCCGACTTCGATGGGGCAAGAATGGAGCTGGGCCAGATAGACTAGAATGAAAGACTGGCAGGAAAAACTGTAGCTGAAGAATGGGCCATCTTCAGAAAAGAATTGGTTGGGCCACAGCCAAGGTATATTCCATCACAAGGGAAAGGTAGGACAAACAAATCTAGAGCTCCCTGGATGAAAAAGGAGATAGAAATTAAGATAAAGAAATAGTGTGCTTATGACAGGTGCCTGGTAGAAAATATAATTGAGAACCCAGAGGAATACAGAAGGTTCAGAGGGGAGGTGAAAAAGCATATTACAGAAACAAAGAGGGATTATGAGAAAAGACTGGCAGCCAACATAAAGGAGATCCCCAAAGTCTTCTATAGGCATATAAATAGTAAAAGGGTGGTAAGAGGAATAGGGCCAATTCGGGACCTGAAAGGGAATTTACACATGGACAAAGGGGCCATGGCTGAGGTATTAAATGAATACTTTGCATCCGTCTTTACCAAGGAGATAGATGCTACCTAAGCCATGGTGACAGATGAGGAAACTCTGTCACTAGAAGGGTTCAAAATGGATAAAGAGGAAGTGTTGAATAGACTGTCGGCACTTAACATTGACAAGACACCGGGACCGGACGAGGTGCATCCAAGGATATTGATGGAAAAGAGTGTAGAGATTGCAGGGGCACTGGCCATAATTTTTTCAGTCTTCCCTAGACTAAGGGGATGTGCCAGAGGACTGGAAAATTGAAAACATTGTGTTCAAAAAAGGCTGCAAGGATAAGCCCAGCAATTACAGACCAGTCAGTTTAACTTCAGTGGTGGGCAAGATTGGAAAAATATGGGTCGATAAGGAACAGTAGCATGGATTTCTAAAGGGATATTCATGTTTAACTAACTTGGAGTGTTTTTGAAGAAGTAACAGAAAAGGTCAATGAGGGTAATGCTGTTAATGTGGTGTACATGGACTTTCAAAAGGCATTTAATACAGTGCCACACAACAGACTCGAGAGAAAAGTTATTGTTCATGGAATAAAAGGGACCAGAGTAATGTGGATAAAAAATTGGCAGCAGAGGGTAATGGTAAATGGATACTTCTCAGGCTGGAGGAAGGTTTATAGTGGAGTTCCTCAGGGGTTGGTATTGGGGCCCTTGCTTTTCCTGATATATATTAATGGTCTAATCTCGATGTGCAGGGGACAATTTCAAAGTTTACAAAGCTTGGGAGTGTTGTAAACCATGAGGGGGACAGTGTAGAACTTCAAAAGGACATAGACGAGTTTATGGAGTGGGCAGATGGGTGGCAGACGAAGTTCAATGCAGAGAAGTATAAGCTGATGCATTTTGGTTGGAAGAACGTGGACAGACAATATAAAATAAGGGGTGCAATTTTGAAGGGGTGCAGGAGCAGAAATACCTATGTGTATATGTGCATAGGTCATTGAAGGTGGCAGGACAGGTGGGGAGAGCAGTTAACAAAGTATATATTTTATTAATATTAATAATTTATTAATAGGGGCAGAGAGTACAAGAGCAGGGAGGTTATGCTGAATTTATGCAAGACACTCATTAGACTTCAGCTGGAGTATTGTGTACAGTTCTGGGCGCCACATTATAGGAAGGATGTAAACACATTGGAGAGTGTGCAGAAGAGGTTTACAAGAATGGTTCCAGGGAGGAGAAACTTCAGCTATGAGGGTAGATTGGAGAGGTTGGGACTGTTCTCCTTGGGCAGAAGGCGGCTAAGAGGAGATCTGATCAAGATGCTCAAAATCATGAGGGGGCTGAATAGTAGATAGGGAAAAGCTGTTCCCACTCATAAAAGGATAAAGAACAAGAGGGCACAGATTTAATGAGATTTGCAAAAGCAACAAAATGTGACGTGAGAAAAAACTGTTTCACACAAGTGGTTCAGGTCTGGAATGTACTGCCTGGAAGTGTGGTGGAGGCAGGTTCAATCAAGGCATTTAAGAGGGCATTAGATGATTATTTGAATGGAAACAATGTGCAGGGGTACGGGGCAATGACACTAAGTCATTTGGAGAGCCTGCGTAGACACGATAGGCTGAATGACTCCTTCTGTGCCATTAAAATTCTGTGATTCTGTGATCAGGAAATGACTGGTTTGTTGTTAAAAACCCAATTAATATGCACTGATGTTCTTAAAGCGAAAATAAACTTACCTATTCTGACCTATATGTGACTCCAGACCTATAGCAATATAGGAGAGGGAGGGTACTGCTGAAAGCCAACTCCCCTGCACTTGCCTCCACAAACCTACCATTCCCTCTTCAGTGACCCCTACAATCCCCATCCCACCTGGGGTCACTCAATGATTCAGGGCCTTTGGTAGGTGCATTGCCAGCATGGCTCTTGCTGGTGCTGACAGCAAGGAGGAGCTGCCAGTCTCAGATGGGTCAGCAGCTCTCAGCAGGTGGGACTTCAGCCATCTGGATCCTGAATCCTGTGGAAGGCCTGACAGTGGCCACTGAAGCACCCGATTTTAATACCAGTGGCTCTCCCCCATGGAACCGACCCCCATCGGGCCAACTAAATCCAGCCCAATGCCACATTTCTTGGTAATTGGTAAGGTTTCCCTCCTTGGTCTTCCACCAGGGAATTTTCACAGGAGCTGCATAATGAGTGCAGTTGATGGTCACATTAATTAACAGAACAGTATAATCTCCAATTTACTGATATCATACGAAATCTAATTTATGATTGCCACATGTCTAATTACCTCACATTAAAAAATACTGCAGAATTCGTATATGTATAACTTATAGAACAGATAAGGAAGATCAGCAATTTAATGCCAGCACTAAATTACACTCAGCTCAGGAGTGACACTTGTACCATAAAACATTCAAACTACATGATCTGATATCATACTGACACAGAAATCCCAAGATTCATTTCTGCAGGGTAGGGGCTCTCTGTCCCATCTCCAAAAGCACAGTGCTACAGCAAGTGAGCTGCTTAAAATGTCAAATGAGGGAGAGCAAATGTAAATTACAGCCAGTTCTGACTGAGATTCCTAACCACATGAGGATCCAATGCTGCATCACTGCCATTGTTTCAAACATTTCCTGAAATTAAACTTTCAGGTTAGTCAGCATCTGCGAAGAGCAAAGGCAGGCTGACATTTCAGGCATGTAGCCCTGGATCAGAACACAGGGCTGGATGACTGAAATGCTTACTTATCTGTTCTCTCCAATGGTGCTGATTGACCTCCTGTCTGTTACCTGCCTTTTCAGTTTGTTTTAAATTCAGCCAGGCCATTGAAAAATAGCCCTGAATATAAACTGGGCAATTTCAACAGCAGGATTCAGCACAGAAAAAAAAATCAATTCTGGAAACTTGTCTTCAATATAAATAAGCCATTAATTCGAGATATCCAGTATCATACACAATGTCTAACTACTTCTTTCAGTAATCTTCCATTATTACTTATGAAGTGATTCATTAGATGTTGCCTTTTCTATTAGAGTTCTATACCACATAGAATCTTATGTAAAATGAATTTTAGGAATCTTATGTAATGCTAATAGGTTACTTTGAAACGTGAATGAGGAAAACCATTGAAACTTTCTATTAATAGTAAACCACATAACCTTCATATTTGAAAGGCAAATGTATCACAAAGCTAATAAGATGGAACATATTTTACCAAAGACACACTGCTCCCCAAATCACTTCTCTAGTATCTAGCCAATTTATTAAATGTAATTGAAAAATAAAGCAGTCCTAATACTACCCTGGGACTATAATACTTTCTAATCCTAGTCTCATAGTAATAAATAGTAATCTAAAAAATAAACTAAAATAAAAGGGGAACTGAGCAATTTTGTCATTCACCTACTGCCAGGAAGAATATTGCAATCTTGGCTCTAAGGGCACAGTAAACACTATTTACACCCCACTGTGCATTCCAAAGTAGATTTAATACAGCAGTAACTGATTACCACTAGTAAAAACATTACATTTAGCCAGTTATCAGGCAACACATTCAATTCAGTGAAGTAGATCTACATATTCTGACATTTCAAAACCCTTTTGCAACCACCATTATGAGTCACAGCTGGTCCAGGTTCTAGTACTGCCAAAAGTCTCCAGATAACACATTTAATAATTTTTATATCTGTAACAAATATGACTGTTAAACACTTACTGTTGAATTATGATAAATCATGACAAAACGCTAATGTTTTTATAACATTGCTACTTATTCCAATGAATCTAATATTGCAATACATGCAATACAAACCGCATAATATCAAGTCGTGTTTTTTCTTTCCTGCATATTTTGATGAAATCAGGCTGCTCTGCATCGTGCACATTTTTGTCAGAATCAAGCTCATCGCCACTGCACCTTGACTGGGAGTTGCTGAAGCATCTGCATCACTTTCTGCAGCCAATGAAGCAACATGCCCATATTTTAAGGCTTTCTTGCTTATGTGTCAGAATGCAAAGGTTGATTTAAGGGAAATGGTTTCACAATTATGAAGTTTTCTTGTGACCTGAGAGCAGAAGGCCTGAACTTTGGATCCCTCCTCCAGAGTTGGAAACTGATTGAGAGGTAGGAGATTGAGAATAGGGGTAATGGGAATAACAACAGATTGGCAAGATGCAGAGTATCTGGGACCTGACCCAGGAAGAGACGGCTGTCTTATGAGAAGTGACTGAGTAGAATGGGCTGTAACTTCTCTTTGCGAGATGATCTAATTGAAAGCTATAAAGTAAGTGAACTCATCTTCTTGGCTCCTGATTTCTCAGTATTGTGCATTTTTTCCTCCAAAATGGAGAAGGACTTTGAGAATCCACCCAAGGAGCAAGTTTCCTATCTGAACCTCAGACAAGAACAGTGCATTAGATGTCCCTGATTAAGAGTGTCCTTACTGAAACCTGCCACAATTACAACCTCAGAGGAGAGTGAGGATGATGTTGCCTGTGACTGTGAAGGTGATCATGGCCATTAAATTTTGGGTCAGACTCCCTTCAGGCTGGAGCAGGTGATATTTGCAACATCTCCAAGTTTACTGTCCACTGTTACTTAGGGAGGTCACTGAGGTGCTGTATTCCAAATGAGCTGAATACATTGCGCATTCTCCTATGCCAGAGAGAGGCAGGCAGAGTGAACACATGGTTTCGCGAGGATTATGGGCCTCCCCCATTGTGCAGGGTGCTATTGAATACATACTTATATTAACATTCATATATCTAAGCTATGAGCCAATAATTTTAATTTTTTTAAAAATTCTTCATGCATTGGATGCGAGCACTGCTGACAAGGACAGCATGTTTAAACCATCCCTAATTGCCCTTGTAAAGGCTGCGGTGAGCTGCCTTGTTGAACAACAGTGGGCACACCCACAGTGCTGTTAGGAAGAGAGTTCAAGGTTTTTAACTTATCGACAGTGAAGGAACGGTGATTACTCCATTAAGTGAGGATGGTATGTGGCTTGGAGGGAAACATGCAGGTAGTGGTATTCCCATATGTCAGCTTGCTCTTGTCCTTCTAGGTAGAAGAGGTCAGGGATTTGAAAGGTGCTGCTGAAGGAGGTTTGGTGAGTTGCTGCAGTGCCCAGTTGGTGCTGGTGGGAGTGAATGATTAAGGTGGGTGAATGGGATGCCTATCAAGTTTGCAGCTTTTTCCTGGATAGTGACAAGCTTCTTGAGTGTTGTTGGAGCTGCACTTATTAATGCAAGTGAAGAGTATTCGAGCATACTCCTGACTTGTGCCTTGTAGATGGCGGATGAGCTTTGTGGAGGCAGTCAACTTGCCACAGAATTCCCAGTCTCTGACCTGCTCTTGTAGCCATAGTATTTACATAACTGGTCTAATTAAGTTTCTGTTCAATGGTAACTCCAATGTCGATGGTGGGGGTTTCAGCAATGTTAATGCCATTAAATGTAAAGGGGAGATGGTTAGATTCTCTCTTGATGGTCGTGACCTGGCACATGTGTGATGTAAATGATACTTGTGATGAAATCCATATTTTTTTGACTTTTTTTTGTCTGCATATGTTTTTGGTGTGGAGCCACCTGTGGGATCTGACCCCTGGTTGACTGGAGATGGTACCATTTCAGGTACAAAATATAACAAGGGTCGATGCATTCAACCCTACCTCAGAGCAAGGGACAGAACCTTGTTGGGAGATATTAACAGGACAAATCAGTTCAAGGGTCAGTTAGTTGGGAGCAGATGAAGAGGAAAATAAGCTCCATGCTGCTAAGGGGGTTGGGGCTGGGGCTGAAAGTAGTCCAGGAGCATTGGCAGCCCCGTGCTGCTGAGAGTTGGGGCTCAGGCTGACCCAGGGCAGTGGTGTTGTTTCAACTGCCAGCTTCATGGAGCTAAGAAAAGCCTGTAAGCAGTGGCTGTCTGCTAGAGAGCCAGCAGCGGAGGCAAAGAAAAGCCTGTCAGCAGTATTTGTCTGCCAAAGAGCTGGAATTGTGTCGGTGATTAGATGCTAGAGTGCAGCCTTGTCAATCCAGTGGCACCAGTCTCAGAAAAGATTGAGCAGCTGGGAGGTAACCAGTCAATGGGGAAATCTGAATTGGAATTGCTGTTGAGGCAAGTCAGAGGCTGGATCCTCATAAGATAGGAGCTAAAATCCCTCGTGAGAAAGAATTTTTCTGACCCATAGTGATTACTGGGATCTGCCTTGTTTATGTCTGTCATTTATTATGTAGTTTGTCAAGCGTTCAACCATATTTTGCCTGTTAATTCATGTTTACCTCATGTTAATTTGCATGTTAGAGTCTTGCAGATTTGGCCAGCCTGGCAAATACCACCTTCCATTTCATAACAGAAGGTCATTGATGAAGCAGCTGAAGACAGTTGGGCCTAGGACACAACCCTTCGAAACTCCTGCAGTGATGACCTGGAGCTGAGTTGATTGGCCTCAACTACAACCATCTTCCTTTGTGCTAGATATGGTTCCAACCACTGGAGAGCTTTCTCCCTTATAGGTTTCAATTTTGCGAGGATTTCTTGATGCCACACTCAGTTAAATGCAATCTTAATGTCAGTGACAGACACACACACCTCTGGAATTTAGCTTTTTTAGTCCATGTTTGGACCAAAGCTGTAATGAGGTCTGAAGCCAAGTGCCATTGAGGGAACCCAAACCAATCATCAGTGAGCAGGCTACTGCTGAGTAAGTGCCGTTTGATAGCGCTGTCAATCACGCCTTCCACCACTTTGCTGATGATTGTGAGTAGTCTGATGGGGAATTAATTGGCCAGTTTGGATTTGTCCCATTTTTGTGCACAGGACATACCAGGACAATTTTCAACTTTGTCCAGTAGATGCCAGTGTTGCAGCTGTACTGAAGTAGTTTGACTACAAGACCAGCTAGTCCTCGAGCATGTCTTCAGTACAACATCAGGGATACTGTCTGGGCCCATTGCCTTTGCTGTATCCAGTATGTCCAGCTGTTTCTCAAAATAAAATGGGGAAAATCAAACTGGCTGAAGGCTGGCAGCTATGATGCTGGGGACCCCTAGAGGAGGCCAAGATGGATCATCCAGTCAGCACTTCTGGATGAAGGTAGTTGCAAATATTTCAAACATGTCTTTTGCATTGACGTGCTGGACTCCCCCATTGTTGAGGATGTTTAAATTATCCACCAATTTTACACGATTATCAGAATTTCAAAAATAAAACATCGCTGCAATTGCTGCATCCTCGATTAAAAAAATGTTTTGTAAGATTTATTTGCTTTAATTTTTTTTCCCTTAATAATGAATTTCCTAACTTCACAACACATTTCTGTACACTGCCGTATTTTTTTTAAATGCCAATTACAAAGCAAACTATGTCGAACCAAATTAAAACAGAAAGAAAAGTACCTGGAACAAAAAACCCATTACATTTTGAAAAGGTCCAGGTTTTATGGGGTCAGTTAAAGGGTTAAAATCAAAACTAATTATATGTATAATCACTGTAACAAGTTTGCGAAAAGTGACTCACTTTTACTCTCTATTAGTATTAGCAATTGAACATGTCAAATTTAATTTCAGCAGATGGGATATTAAGCTGGAATTTTACTGTTGATTGACTTAATTGACTAATCCTTTAGGTACACCCACGGGAATAAAAAAAACATTGTTTTTATAGAATATTGCAAGGAAGTCAGCATGATGGAACCAATTCCTTACTGACAGATCGTCCGCTATCAAAATACCAAAAGCCTGATGTTTAATTTAAAATAAGGAAATCGGATAGTCATTATATTTTCTGAGACTCAAACTACCACTAATACTGGACTTCAAAACCTCCCTCCACCCCGCCCCCGACAAAATATTTTCACATTATGTCAAGTGAAAATGGAGGAACTAGGATGACTCAATCACAGTGGGTGTTTCATTCTTTACTTTTGAAGATAAGGTCCTCTTCACTGATATATCAAAATCTATGCTTGAAAGGGTGAATACTGTATCACTAGCAGCATCTCATGTAAGTATCAAGCAAGTTTTAAAAAATTATGATTCTCTAACAGAAAAGTCAAAAATCAATAAAACAAAAATAGATCAATAGGCAAAACTGAGGATTGGAACAGAGGAGAAATTGGTGGTTGGAAGAAGGTTGCTGAAAACACAAAACCACATGTAAAAAGTTGGCAAAGAAATTGCAGGATCTTGAGTGAGTGTATACAAAAGGGGACATAACCCATGCTAAAAATGTTTGGTGGGGCAAAGAATAGAACACTTTCCTCATAGTTACACTGTGGGTTATTAAATCGAATGGCATGTGAGCTGGAATTAGCCTACACAAATGAAACTAAGATTTTTTCAATATACTGTTATTCCTGTATCTACTCATTCCCGAGGAATTGCAACTTGACGTGGTGGAAAGACTTGCATGCTCCCATGACCCAGAGAATTAGGCTGCAGGAATAACAATTCCTGTTAGCAACAGCCAAGTAAGACAGATTGAATGGTAGAAGCCAGGTTAAAGGGTAGTCCACCATTCCTCTTGGTATAGGGGTTGAAAGCCAGGCTAATGACCTGCCACTTAAAAGTACCTATTGTTATGGAAACCAATTAACTGTATTTACTAAATCAGATTTATCTTACACTTCAGTAACTCCTCTCAGATTCCTGCACTGAAAAAAATGTTTGAAGGTTTTGGTTAAGTGAGGGGAAAATAATCCTGTCTATCACAAATTGATTTCAAAATTAATTTCTATCCTTAAGTAAAAATGAATATTAAATAGCATGGCAAATAGCATGAATCATCATTCAAACTTTACAAATATGCAATCTTGACTACATAGAAAAAAATCTGTATCTTCGCTTTATTTCCACTTGTAAAATGTTTACAACGCTTTTAAAGAAAGCACTTTGTGGGTTTAGAACCTCAGCTCTTACAGGACTAACAAATGTTGCCAAAATTGTTGAAGCTCCATTACAAAACAAAAAAAAAGCAAAAGTAAAACAGAAACAAAGCACGAGGAAACATGTGCACCAGAAATAGTACTGTCTCATTCTCAGGCAAAGTCTATCTATAAAAGTACACATAATGGTGAAAAACAATTTTTTTGCCTGGAAACAATTTCTGCTTTGTGAAATTTCAATTTTAGTAGCCAAGTAAAACAATTGTGATGCCAACTCATATGGACTGTCACAAGATATCAAGACCCAAAAATCCAATAGTGAATAATGGAACACATTTAATATTTCATCTCTCCCCACCTCCCCCACCCCCAATCTGTTTGATGGTTACCATTGGCATATCTTTTGACAGTTTAGAAGTTACTGCAACCACTTTGATGAACTATGTTGTTGAGCAGGGTCAGTGAATTTGTTGGCAAATTTCCATAGCTAATTAAATCAATTTTATAAAAGCTGCAAACATAAAAACAGCTGTCTAAGTTTGCATTGTCTCAACAAATCTGCAAAATTTACTATTAAAAAAAAGAGCCAGGTTTTCTGGTACCATCTATACACTAAGATTTATTGGCATCTGCCTGACACATAAGAGGGCAGTTGACCTCTTCTCCAAATTTTGACAGATTTCATCTAATCAACAACAAAACCACCAGAGTCACGCGAACAGAACCATTGGAAATAGGAAAGCTAGCAAAGTTGAGCTCCGTTGCAACTTTTTTTTCAATTAAATTCACAGTCATAAATTAACCTGAAGAAAGAACCTGAAAAGTCCTGTATGTTTTCCTCCAAGGTAAAGCTATGAGAGAAATTACTAGCTAAAAGCACTCCAATTCTTAATATCTTTAAATTTTCATCAGGCAATCTGAGTAGATGAAAACAGCAAAGTGAACCATTGGTTGCTTTTGTTAGTTCATGGTGAATCAATTTATTCAAGTATACTGAAAGATTGGCCATCTGTATGCATTTACATTGTTGGAGTTTTCAATCCATAGCCAAAATAAATACACAGCTGCAATGGATTTGAACAAGCAACCTTGTCTATTGTCAATATAAAAATATATCTATTATTTGGTGAGCTCTTCCTGACTGGGTTCGGAACTGATTCTCTGAATTTCATGACGATAGACAAACTTTAATCATCGACTGATCTTATGTTGTTTGCAGATCCCAAACTACTTTTAAGTTGACTTTTGTTGTTACTACCACTGTATGGCATGATAGCTTTTAAAATACTTCAGCTCTATTAAATTGCTGTTTTTGGTACTGCATATGCGCTCATGAAAAAAAATTAGTATAATAAATCAAGTTACAAGGTCCAGCAGATTTTTGCTTCAACAAGCTTACGGCAACTCATTTTGAGTACATATCTTTCAGTGGTAATTATGAAACTAAAGATTCAATCCCAAACCCTCAGACACATACTGACTCCTATAAATTACTTTGAAAGGGATAAAGGGTAGCATTTTTCTCTTCCCTTTTCCACAACAACTTCCCATACAACTTATTACACAGAATGATTAATGGCAAAAATTAGTCATTTTAATCCTGACATTTGCTTAAATACTCAATTTTTTAAAAGTGGTTGCTTTCCTCTTTCCTCCCAATTATTTGTTTGATGGGTCAAATGGTCAATAATTCAAAAATCACAAATAAGTTACACATTCAAATTTTCATTTAATATTTACCAACCATGTCCAACATTCCAGAGATTGTTTAAAAACTTAACATTCTACCAGGGTGTGTTAGCTCTTGGAAATAAATAGAAAGATAAGTTGCAAGTCCCATGACGTTCTTTCCCTTGAGTGGAAGATTGGCATTGTACAGATATTCTGTTCTGAATTTCTTTTACAGCATTTTCTTCCTGCTTTAAAATAGTTTGTTGTCAGCTGAGTTTACTTGAACATTATTTTGTTCTCATGTTGAAGTTCTTTTCTAAATCTCACGAGTGTGGGTAGGTGACTTATTCCCAGGCCTCTGCCAATTCCACATTTGAACTGAGGATTACGAGGTATGCCAGAGTGATGCAGGGTCATTTTTGCTGATTCTTGATCTCTCATTATAAGGATGCACCTGGTATATATTTTGTACCACCCTCTGATGCCATGAACAAATGGGAAGAGAAATTACAATGGGGAATTTGGGACATGCAACTGTTTTGTGTAAGATGTTGTAACAGCTGTTCCATTAAGTTACTTTTCTGTACATAATTTGTATTTTTCTCTTACTCAAGAACTTTGAAGATTAAAAGTAAGTGGCGGGCATTAACTATCTTGTTACCTTAAGTCACTGGATTCAAAATCCCAGCATTGGATAAAAGTTTCCACTTGCTGCTAACTGTAAAGGTATAACAGGAAATAAGTTTGGTCAGTATTAAGCCAGGTTATAAACTGATGCGATGCTATGTGTGGGCACAAATTGTAAGGAACTAAGAGACAACTCATGGTAAGTATGATAAAATTCAAATTGGTCCAATATGATCTGTTTTGAGGTTGGGGAAAAGAAAGCATAACCATTCATCCAGAGTCATTCCTAGCCTGAGACTTGTACTCAATGTCATTGGATACCTAAAATAAATGTGCTCTATTTCTTAGCATCGATTGGTAACAACGTTTTATTGTTCAAGAGGGATAATAGCTATGTTTCTTTTCATCTCTAATCAAAAAGAGTAAGTTCCCTTACAGCTTACTGCAGTGCCTGGCCATTAATGCAGTGCCTGGCCATTACTGCAAGGCAGATTTAGAAACAAAATTAAATTATGCTTTAAAAATAAAGGAAGGAAGGTACAAACAGGCAATTGGGAGGAGTGGGGTGGGTTGGAGATGAGAGCGCAAATAGGCTGTGTTAACCTTCTTTGTCATTTTCCATTCAAGGTCCAAATTTCAAATACTTTGCTGACAAATTAGTATTGTTGCATCACCAAATTACATGGATACCACCTCTCCAACTGTGACACAAGGGCCAACCAATGGATCACCATACAGAGAATGGATACAACAACCAATGTATCAACACTGCCAGGTTGATAGAACACATAGGATCCACTACAGCCAGAGGAAACATACAGGTAATAGGCTGCCAAAGAGTTTCCCCTCACACATCTAACATATATCCTATTTCCTGCTGAGATACCAGTCAGAACTGCCCTTCATTTCCCAGCTGAGAATTGGATCAACTGATACCAGTTTTACTGGAGCTACCTTTTGGGATAAGTGGATTCCTGCTCTGCCTACATTAAACATGATGGAAAAAATAGATACCAAACTTTAACATTATGTGCCTAGCTACAGACATCAGATGCTGACTTGTAACTCTCCATAATAATGATGAGCTCATAACAGGACAAGATAAATTTCATAGCAGATTTGTGTACCTACGTTCAAGAGATGATTATAAAATTTTAGTTGAGAATAAACCCATATTTATCCACTTCTGCCACTTTGAGCGGTAGGTTTAATATGGATCTTCCCTGAGATCAGACAGTTAATTTTTTTTTTAAAAATCAGCATTTCTTATTGACTGGTTATAAAATAAACGGCTGGTCGTAAGATAAAAGAGAGAATGTAAGGGAGCACATGAGAGAAAGAGAGCAGAAAATTAATGTAAACTTGTCAAAAACATCCACCTACAGGTAATAGAGAAATCTAAATAAGGTAAATGTCCACATTCTTATTATTTTATTTCATAGTTGCATAAGTTTGTTGGGGCAAGGGGTCTAAGTAAATATATGCAATTGGTGTTTTTTCAAAATTTTCAATCAACATTATCTGACGCCAACACAATGGAAATGTAGGAACATCATCCCAACAAAACTTTGGGTGTGTGGGGGCTTTGGCAAACCTGCAGTGGAAGGGCATTTACAAGTCATGCCAAGTGCATTTGGCCTACAAACATCCTTCTTGTGTGTGCATATGTACATCTGTGCATAATATAAAATATATATTTTCTAGGGCATGAGCCTTTCATGAGCCTCAGCGTCAGGTGCAATTTATTTTTCCCTTAGCTCTCTTACTGGTATCAGAATGTTTGTTACCAGGAATCCTTCAAGTGTATTTGAAGGAGCGGGGGGCCAGAAGTCAGTCAGCCAGGTCAGACTATCCAATGGATGCTTTGCATCACTTCAATATCTGGGATTTGGCATGCGTTGCTGTTTCTTCTTGGTTGCGCAGGTTATCAGCAATAGTCTAAATTGTCCTACTACTGTGTTTTTTTAAATTCTAATATAAATGTTATACATCAAAATCACTACAATACATTTTAAGGTCATGTTACGGCGACAAATTCCATCACAGTAAAATATTATATTTAGAACATTAGAATGCCAGCATTTTTTTTGTATTTCACACAAACACGTGTAGCTGGTGAGATTGTTAGAAGCATTCTTAGTAAAGTGGTCCAAAAAAGAATTGTAAGCGCATTGTTAACTATATATTGAAAAACATTTAAATGTAATACTTGAGAGATTTGTGCCTTATCTTCAAAAATAAGTTTGGCAGTAAAGCAGCATCCATGTACCTTGACAAATGTCACAAGCAATTTAACACATTCACATAAGATTTTGATTATTGGTTTCTTAAAATATTTTCATTGAAGAAGAACTGAAAAAGGAAGTTAAAATTATATTGTTGAAATAAAATCAAAATTGGAAGTGGAGAGCCAAACATTGCCAGAAAATATTGCCTGTGTTTATTCATCCATTACTTGCTTCCATTTTCAGAAAGTTCAGATAGTTGTGTGCCCCAACAGGTGCAGTCAGTCTGCTACTTCAGCTTCTGCCTAATTACATAGGATGTCATGAAGAAGAATGCCTTTGTCGCTATTTAAGCCAGGAGCCCACCACTTAATGAAAAATGAAAATTTAAAAGCTGCCTTCAAATGTGCTAGAGCTGTGATTTCTTTTAAATCTTTTTACATTTTATGATAATAAACATGCAGTTTTGAAAATTTAAGCAGACCATCTGGCAATGGTGAGAATTTAAATATGGCATAATGATTAAAACAAGCCATGCAATACAGCAGTGTCATTACAGAAAGCTGAACTTCAGCCAGTACAGCAATGTAATGAGGCTGGAATTAGGGTGGTTTCCTGTCTCCTTTAACACAGCTTAAAAACAATGGATTTTATTAACTGAAAACACCATTCCTCCTCAAGCTGAACGAGCCTTACTCTCTCACGCAAATCATCTCAGCTCCCAGTGTACAGAAGATGTCTGCAGAGCAGATACTTGGGTGTCTTTCTTCAAATAAAAAACAGATGACACTGATATTTATGAAATAAAAGCTAAAAATAAAAACCATGTATTTCTTTAGCATTTTTCGTTCATTTGGCATTTCACAAGTATATGCAAATGCACAAAATAAGTAAATCTTAAAAATGGAAGAAGCTTCGGTAGCAAGTAGTAGGCCTTCATGTAAGCCATTCAAATTCAAATGCTCTCTACTTCCACTTGAAAGCAATTCTTTTCAATGGCCCAGTTTCACCAGTTTTCAACTAGCCTGTTGGACTGAGCTCTTCACAGCCAAAGTAGCATCTCTGTGATGGAAGGACACCACAGACTGGCACTGTCCTGCCCATAGACCAGTAAACCAGGCAACAGCAGTAATGATGGCCACAGAAAACTCAGCAATGTACTGTCCCAGTGAAACAAGGGCAGATGACAGTAGGTCACAAGAATGAGGAATGTAATGTGCATTTGATTTCATGCAAATCTATAGCATTAACAAACTTTTTTTTTGTAATTGAACCAAATTTTACTTCCCTCTCAACAAGAAATTCGTCAAGTTTTTTCCCATTTTCTAGCTGAGACGCTTCCACATTCACATCAGGAAAATAAGAACTCCCCAAGTGACAACTAAGCGATGAGAATAACATGGCTACACGAGCACCATCTATGACTAGTTTTGGTTGTTTGCTTTCTATTAGCAATTTCTGACTCATCCATTAGAAATTGAAACACATCATGCCTATGGACCTCATTTAACAGAGAAAACATTATCCTATAGAATTTTAAAAACTGTTCTACACCATGCTGGCAAAGCTTACAAATCTATTAAGTAGCATGATGATTGAGCACTGTTCACTGTTTACCAGGGTTTTATAAGACAATGGCCTGAATTTCTCGTTCACCCACCGGCGGGGCTTTTGAAATTGAAGGAACAGGATTCCCACTGGAGCTCCCACCTGCCCTGACCTCACAGCAATTTTATGCTGGGTCACCGCCCTTGCCCCAATTGAGCCCTTTCAGTGGTCCATTTTTAGATTGGTGGGAGGATTTACCTGGCCTAGGGGAAGCCCAAAAATGAACAGTCTTAGATCTCGGGCGGGTAAGGTGGGGCATGGGGAGGCTGCCTCGATCAGAAGCCCCCTTTCTGAATTCAGGTTTCTCCCCAACACCCCCCCAACCCCCCGCAACCCCTGACCTCTCTCCCAAAATCCCAAATGCCCACTTTCCACCCCCCCAGCCCTTCCCTGCCCTGGGACCCCCAAAACCTACCTGGCCATCCGGTCCCGGGACTTAAGCTCCGCCATGTTGAAGCACGACCTCTTCTATCCACTGCAGCTCCTATCGCTGCCGGGGCTAGATTGGCTGGCAGCTCCCTAAGGCGGGACTTCCTCCCAAGTGAGGGGCAAAAGTCCTGTCTGCAGCCAAGTGATGCTCACTTGAGCGTGAAATAGTTGCAGGGCAAGTAATATCAGCAGGGATGTGGTCCCCGCTAACTCTTTGGTTGGCAGGAAGGGAAACCCCTCGATTCAAAATATTCAGGCCAATGTGACAGAAATATTAGAAAAGATCTAAAAAGACGTATGAAAAGAGCACTGTTGGGGAACAAACAAAAATAAACCAGCATTGTAATTTGATCTTTAGCTCATTCACAATAGTAACGAGTGGAAACATCTTTTAAACTCCTTTGAGACATTTTCAACACTCCCAAAAAGCCATTACACAGCAATTAAAAATCTCCAGCAACAAGGATTTTCAAATTTAGATTTGAAAGAATTAACGGAACACACATTAGATGAGATTGAGGACAACTCTGCCATTTTCACAAAAAGGATGAGTGCCCTGCCTCTCCACCCAAATTAATTGAATTGGCTACTTATAGCACTCCTGTCCAGGGTTGGGGGAATACATTCTAGAGGGAGTCTGTCAGGAAAATCTTATGGAAACAGAGAAAGAAGCAGGCCAACAAAAAGGCTGGCTTTCCATATCTCCCATCGACTGCCTTCAGTAAAATGACAGGAGCACTTGCAAGTGCTCTTTGGTAAAGGTTTGCTACATGATACAGAGACCCCCAAGTGGTGATGCGGAAGAAAGTCCGAGAAAGATCATTTTTAAAAATCATTCCCCGCTCCGTTTCCTTGGATTTTTTTTTAAATCTTAAAAAAAACTGTGCCCACAACACTTTTCTAGCAAGCTAAGTGGAGTAGGTAGTTCAGAAGCCAACTATCAGCTGAACTGGCACTGCTGCATGGTTAAGTTTCTGATTTGAGATTGTCCACACACATAGAATACAGGTAAATTAAAGGAAGTTTACAAACTTGTATCCACTCCTAGCATCATTACTGCCAACATATACATGATAGATCCTTATCCTTCCAATCGCTTCAGACATTACCTTTTTTCTGAAACAGATTCTCAATCCACCTTAAATTACCCTCAGCTCATACTAAAACTTTCAGTGATTACATCTTAAATTGCAGCTTTCCTGCATTGCTGGGTTTCTTTTTCTCGTGACCTTTCTTCCTGCCTGTCTGTTTTTTTTCCAGAACATTTGTGATCTTTTCTGTCCTGTTTCCTCCAATGTCCAGTCTCATACTCCTCATACTTAAATATTCCCAGAGATAACATGAGAACTTAACTCTGCATCTTTTAATTAAAAGTTGTGACAAATGTAATGGATTTGGGGAACTATAGCACGGCAGCAAGTAACAGCAATAACTACCATGCAGGCTGGGGGGCATATCATTTTCTATATCTTACCCTTTCTCAGTAAAATAGATTGCCCCCATTTCAGTTGGAATCAGGCAGTGGAGACATTACAAATCCATCAGCTACAAGTGGCATTTGGGTAATGGAGGCAGTAATAATTTCAGTATTGCATCTGCAAATTGTGCTATCTGTACATTTAACAAATAGGGGAAGGGTGAAAGGAGCAAAGTACACTATAATCTCCATCAATCTAACAGTATGTACACATTTCAAACAGGAATGTCAATTGCACCCTTTCTGCATTTAATACATGTGTAACTTTCCAAAGTTAAGTGGCCTGATGTTGTTCACCTAAGGTTTCACCTTTTACAGCAGGAGAGGTTGTTCTTTGCTCACAGGAACCGCCACCCCACCTAGAATTTCCTCGAAATTAGTTAGATCACTGTTTGAAAAGGTGTTGCCTTTTTTAAAAAGATGTTGCATCTGCCAGCAGAATTTGGAGAGAGTTACATGCAATTTCTATGACTGCATATTTAGACACTGGTGCATTCATTGGTTTAGAACTGGTGTAAGCAGCTGGATCATGCGGGAACCTCTGAATCCTTCAAGAAGACTTCAAGGGCAGACTAGGGACAAATAAAGACGACAGCAACAATGCTTGGTTATTTCACTTCATTCTTTAATACAAACTTGTCAGGAATTATGGCCACTTGAGCACCAACTGTACATGGAGGGCAGCAGAACATAGCACTAAGCCAGAGAAACAGAAGTAATAGAACTTCACTCAATGTCTGTTGGTATATGACCTTGTGGGAAGTAGTCAGAATTAACTGCAGTGCCTGGCATTTCCACACCAGAAATTATGAAGAAAATCACCACCTAAATTTCCAATATTTGGCGCAGAATTGCAAGCAAGAAGCCACCAAGTTATATCATGCGAACAGAGGCAATTATGATGACAGTACATAAGGACTGACAGAACTCTCTAAAGAGGGTACATATAGTTGGACTGATTGGTTTGCTAAGGTTAAAAAAAAACAGAAAATTATGTCACAACTTTCGTGACCTCTGAATGCCCCAAGGCATTTCACCATATCCAAATACTTTTGAATAGTAATACTGTTGTAATGTAGGAAATGCTACAACCAATTTGAACACAGCAAGCTCCCACAAATAGCTACATGGTAATCTGTTTTTTAGTATGCTGGTTGAGGGATACAATGTTGGCTAGTCCAGCAGGAAAATGCTTCTGCTCACCTTCAAGAAAGTGGCACGGGATCCTTCATGTCCAGCAAAAGAGTAGCTGGATAAGGTGTTAATTAACAGATTTACTCCATATTCCTGAAAAGAGAGACATGTTGCTGAAGCTTTTCATCTTGCACTCATCAGGACAAACACAAGAATGCCAAATTTCAAACGATCACAACAATTTATACTAAAGGAGGAAAGGGTGCCGAAAACATGGTTTTCTCCTGTAGTACAAATTGTTGTGGTCCTTTGAAATTTGCCATTCTTGTTTGTCCTGATGAGTGCAAGACAAAAAGCTTCAGCGACAAGTCTCTCTTTTCAGCAATATTCAAGTTCTGTACTCCAAAGCAACAGATTTACTCCCATTGCTCCATGTAGCATTTGTGAAAGGTAAGAAAATGAGTTATCACATCGTGTTTTGAGGCTAAAGCAGAAAATTTGGCTCAGGTTGATGAGCAATGGGAATTCTCATTTGAATGTTAACTTTTAAATAAGTAAACTAAGCAATATCAGTAATCAATCCCAGCAATATTAAACTTAATTATTGCAGTTTGTTCACTCAGCATTGTTCAAAATTTCTAAATTCCTTGAAAGAAAAGTAAGAAAGGACTAGTTTTTCTCAATATGAATAAATTATTGAAACTGGAAAGGTGTGTTCTTGAACAGGATGATTCCTGAAGTAAAACTTTCAGTAGGGGTAATGATCAAACAGCAGGAAATTATGGCACAGCTGCAGTAATGATCCTTTAATACTTTGTAGGCAGCTGTACAGTCACTGTATGAGGCTAAAAAGCTGGAGAGGAGCCAACCAAGGGGAACACCCACTGCCCTGCAGTCATTTAATTGGCCGGAGGCAGAAATTTCATCCCTCAGGAACAATACATCCCTCCCCCTGAGTGTTGCTAGCCAATAAGAGGCCTGCAGCTCCAGAACGTCAGGACAAACTCATGCAGTATTAGATTGGGATTTGGGTAGATGTATAGGAGTTTCGCTGGGTACCAAGCAGGTCAACCCCGGCAAGTTGTTTTGGGGGTGGGGGGGGGGGGAGTGGGGGTAAGGGGTTGGTGACCTAGAGTTTGTCAGGAAGATATAACAATTGTCATAATGTTATTGGAATTTATTGCAAAGCAGAGTAATACTGGGGTCTGTTTCTATAGGGGTGGGTGGGGGTGTGTGTGTGTGTGTGTGTGTGTAAGAGACGGACTTACTTGAATTAAAGTCAGCTGGTCTGAAGGCTTTGATGTAACAGAAGATAAGCTAGGTTTGAAAAGTTAAGTAGGTAAACTGAGGCGTAAAAGGAACATTTGCATTTTTAAATAAACCATACTAGCTTGAATTCAAAATGGGTGAAATGTTTCACCTAGCCAGGAGGAGTTAAGAAATAGTGTGTTTATTTTTCCCAACGATTACTGATAAAATTGGTACTTTGACGGACTTTTATTATTTGAGGGGTAAAAGTCCAAAGACAGTGAAACAATGGAATTTGCATTCAAAGGGCAAAATGTGTACAGAGGAGAGAAGGCTGTATGCAAGGACAGGCATTCTAAGGTCTAACACAAGTGTGAAGAGCCTCCAGCATCTAAGCTTCAAGCTGCTGTCTACAAGGAACTGAAGCTGAGAAAAGCACACTTTGAATTCGACTGTTCAGGGTATTGTGTGTTACTTTGTCTCGGTCTTTTAAAATTCACGTGTTTCACTGTTGCCTTAAGGAAAGTGTAACTGGGAGTTAGATTAATTAGGGGATTTATAAGTTATCATAGCAGTAATTTGTAAATGTATGTATGTGCTTAAAATCATTTCTATTAATAACGGTTTAACTTAGCTTTGTAAGAAACCAATAAGACTTGGTGGCTTTCTTTTAATGGAATTCAAAGTCAGCATCTCAATAAAAGTACAAATCGCAAATAGTTGCGGTAGCTGCTTCAAGTTTCCCTCTGGGGTTTGGGCAGCTTGGCATTTACCATCCACCTGCCATAACAGGTTTTAGAGGCCATGGGAAGTGGGAAATCTGGATGGGAGGTGGTGTAAAACCTTGAGGGGGCCCTCTGATTTGCCTACCACCCACCCATCACCAGCCCACAAGGGCCGCCAACGGCCCATTGGCAGGTGGGCTGCCTGATGCCACTTCTGCCACTGCTATAACTGGGGCGTGGCACAGGCAGTTTGGTAGGGGGCAGACAAACCACCAGCTGAATTTTAACAAACTCCCCAGCCCTCAAACCCGCTGGCAGGGTAGCACAAAATCTAGCCCTTACTCTGTAAATCTCCCAGACTTCATTACTCCAGCTGTTCAGTGTACAATTACTGTTCAAAATGGCTGAACATCAGCATAGTAAAATCCTGATTTACAAGGTATTGCATGTACCCAAGCCCTCACTTTCCTCAAGCATGACTAAATGCAGCACAATTTTTTTAAAAATATTTTTTTACCTTCAGTAGCAATTTCTACATTGCAGAACAGTTTGATGTGCTAAATTAATTCTACTGTCACATTTATATAGTTCCAGATTGGAAACGGTTTGGCAATGGCATAAGCACAATACTATAACTACACTCAAAGTAGAAATAAGTTTCCACACACAAAATTGAATAAATTACATCCATTTTTAAGCACTTGAGCTTGACTTCCTGCATTACAACTTTGAAACCAAGCTATACTATTCACCTCAAAGTAAATGTTAATATAGAATGAATGATGGAGAGGAAATAGTTCCAAGGCCAATGGGCTAAATTAATGTATTCCCAGGCATTTACAAAGTGTTTTGAAACAGAAATTTAACTCAATCTGAACTGGTCTGAGCACTTCTTTTCATCTTAGTATATTGGCATATATTAACCCAAAAAGTTGCAGAACTAGAAGTGTTATGCAAATCGCACATAAAGCCAGCCCCTTCAGTGAAAGCATGAAGTCCCAGGAAAGTAATAATCAGCTGGAAATATGATTTGGGAGGTGCAAAACTGCATTACCCACTTTTTCACGAACCCAGATGAAAATCTGGGCCCAGGTTTCCATCTTCTTCTTACAGGTTATTGCTGCCTGTCCTGTCCTGACTTTTCTACTATAAGGCCCTCTTACAGGACAATGCTGTGTAAGATTCAGCGTAATTGTCGACCCCTTGTTCAGGCTGTAATGCATGCCTCCACTCATCATCATCCAGATCAGTAGATATATAGAGGGGTGAACAAAATTAGATTAGATTGGGTTTAAGAAAATATGGAGAGCTGTCTTAATGAAAGCGAAGGCCACGATGAATTAAAACAACAAAGATGCTGGACCACACTTGGTGCATTTACCAACTACAAAACAGACGGCCTTCTAAGGAAAACAAATATGGATATTTTATGACCGCTGGACATTATAAAATGGTTATGTTTTAAACTGTCTCCCTTAATTCAAGGTAAAGTGAAGTCATTTGGAGTGGAGAATTTAAACTCCTACAAAATCTGCCCAGACACAAGACAATGTGACATCAGTCTAAATCCACCCAGGGACAAGCCCAAATGACCTGGTTGCCACACAAACAGGAGCCCAAGTCAAAACTTACTGAAATTAAGGTGTAGGCTTTAACACTTGGACACAAAAGCAGCAGCTGCTCTTGCTGCAAACAAACTCAGACTCAGACAGTCACCAAAGTGATTTGAGAAAGATGACCCACAACAGGTGCTGCTATGCCAAGCATGGAAAATGGACCATTTTCCAGTTGATCACCAAGCAGAGCACTGGCGAGGACAGATCCCCTGTTTGATGAAATGAAGCTTGTGACCAGTTAAAGACGACAGAATCACCAGAGAGCACCTTGCTACTGGAAGTCTATTTAATTATGTTCATAAGGTTGAATGAAGGAGACTTTGTTTAAAAGGATATTGCAAGATTCACCCTGGCTGGACAGAGAGAAGAGATCTTGCTACAACTAAGAGGAGCTTGGGATTTTAAATACAGGACTACATTTCTGCTGAGAGTGCAGCGTAATATATTGATGTGGCACAGCGTTTTTGGTTGTGTTAAAAAGTTAATAATGCCTTTTCGGTAGTTTAATTAGTTGCCTAATGTTTGGTCAATGTTGACTTTACTTTGTTTGTTACAGTAAAAGTCTGAAAATGTGAAATCTAGTCATTTGTTTCTTTGCTTTTGTTAATGTAAAATTTATATTGTTTTTTTAAAAAAGGTATTGGTCTCACAAAGATCATGACAAATTGAGGGCTCGCCCAGGATGTGAATCCAGAGGCTGTAAAACAAGTACCCTGGGATTTACTAGAGTTTAAACTAACAAGATTTCAGAGTTATTTTTGCTGTATGAAGTGAACGGCTAACAATACTGAGGCATTTCTGGAAATAGATGGCCTGGCTGTTGGTGCCTTAGAATAGTTAACAAATGTTAATTTGAAGGCAGTGGTCAAGAAACTAAGAGTAGATTTAAAACTAGGGGCTAAAACAGTAGAGGTTGTTGAAGGATTGGCTCAACATTTGAACTCTGAGGAGGAAAAGGGTGATCCTGATAGCACCCAAGTTGAGTTAACTAGAATTTAATTACAAATGAAAGAAATTGAATTGGAAAGAGATAAAGGCTAAAACTTGAATTTGAGAAAGAGTGAGAAATGAAAAACCTTGAATCAGAAAGAGAAATGAAAAAACTTGAATTAGAAAGGGGGGGGGAGGAGAGAGAAAATAAGGTATCTGCAAAAACTTGAATTAGAATTCCAAAGAGGAAAAAAAAGAGAATTGCAAAACCTGAATTCCAAAGAGAAAGAGCAAAAGAAAAATTAGAAAGGGAAAACCTCGAATCCCAGGGAGAAAAAGTAGTGAACAAACTTGATCATGACAAAGAAAAGCTTACATTACACAACAGTGTGTGGCAAGAAAACTTGACAATGAGTCAGATTTAACTCCTGGTTTTCATTTGACAAGGAATATTCCCCCAGTGACTAAATGCAGCGAGAAAGGAGTTGAAATGTATTTTGTGTCATTTGAGAAAATTGCTGCAAAGCTGCAATGGTCAAAAGAGAGCCAGATGATGTTATCGCAGAGTGTGTTCATGGGGAAGGTATTAGATGTGTACGCATCTCTTTCAGAGATACAGTCTGGTGTTTATGATATAGTGAAAGCTGCTGTTCTCAATACCTATGAGTTAGTGTCAGAGGCTTACGGGCAGAAGTTTATAAATTTAAAGAAGAAACAGGTCACACTATTGTGGAATTTGCTAGAGAAAAGGCAATTATATCTAATTGGTGCTATAGGTCTATGAAGGTTGAACAAGAATTTTAAAATAGTCTCCCTTTGGGAATAAGGTCTCACCTGGAAGACCACAAATTTTCTAAGGTAAGAACAACTGCCATAATGGTTGACAATTAGAAATTGTCTCACTAGCATGTCAGCAGTAAGCGGTTTTCACAAACCCACAGAGAAACTGAAGAGTGAAGAAGTCTAATGAACCAAACTCTGGGCCTGAATTTTATGCTCCCCGCTGGCAGGGTCGTAGGCTAGGGGTTAGCATGAAATAACTTGGAGGGGTTTCCCGTCCGCCCTGATCTCTCAGCAATCTTACACCAAGGGGGCCCAGGTCTCAGACAGGCTGCCTGCCCTTGCCCCAGTGGAGGCCCTTCATTGGCCAATTAGTAACCACTTAAGGGCTGTTTCCTGACCAGCCTCAATTTTTAGGCTGGTAGTTGTTGTTCCCGGATATCAGGGAAATATCTGAAAATAATCAGATTTAGGCTTCTGGCGGGAAATGAGTTACTCGCCTCAGGTTTAGGCTCCTGCCCCACTGTCCAGCCCCCAATCCCAGACATCTGCTTTCCTCCCCGTGAGGTCCCCAAAACTTACCTTTTCCTGGAATCCCAGGATTTAGGCGCTGGGGACTACATGTGGTCCCAGTCCAGTCCACTACAGCTTCTCGTGCTTGGCCAGGTTGGCCAGCAGCTGTATAAGGTGGGACTTCTCCTGAGTAAGGGGCGGAAGTTCCTCTTGCAGCCAAATAATATTCATTGAAATGGCTGCAGGGCAGGCAGTGTCAGCAGGGTTGCATTCCCTGCTGACTCTTCGCATTGCAGAACGTGAAACTCCACCATCCTAAAAATCCTGGTCCTGTTATAGTGAACAAGATAGCAAAAATGAGAAGACAGATACTCCTCAGAGGAATAAAAATGACAGTATGACTCAAGTGGACCAACATGTTATTTTGTCACGAGATGGCATGTAAAAGTGGACTGTTGGAAATTAAAAGAAAAACCTATAGCATTATAGGGTTGCATTGCATTTCTTCAGAAAATGCTGCATCATTGGATGCAGCTTGTGCAAAACAAGTAGCTTTGAATGTAATTCCTGTTGGAGTATATTAGAATATAGAAAGTTATATAAGTCATGTGTCTAAGAGTGAAGTGACCCCATTTTTCTCCAGTATAGCAGGCAAATCAGTCATTCCTGTTCTTGAGAGATATGGCATCAGGCTATTCTCTGATGTTGGCAGGTGAGAGTTATTTCCCTCCAGAAAATTCACTAAATAAAAATGTATTTATAAAAGTTGTTTTTCTATTCCATTGTAGAGAGTTAATTTAAACATGGTTTAATTTCCGGTCTTGCAATTGTATGGGTTGTGTTTAAATTTGCTAATAAAGTGTGTTGTGTTAAATTAGTAAATGACTTGGCTGCAGTAAAGGTTCCAGTGATTTCAGAAAAACCTAGTGAAGCTCTTGAAACTGAAAATGTACAAGAGAAATCAAGCGACATAGAAAAATCCACGACATTCTGTAATCCTGCTATGGAAATTACTGTTTCAACCAAAGATCTGTCCAAAGATTTGAAAGCTCACACTGCTAATGTTAAAAGGACATTGCAGCGTCAAACTGACAGTTAATGGCAATTGGAGATGAATTGAAGCTGTCTGAATTAAACATGCAGGCAAAACCTTAGCAAGAGGTGACAAAGCAGATAACAGAAGTACTCAAAGGAAAGCACTGCTTTTAAACAGAATGGCTCCACTGTAACTGATAAGGGTACAATAGAGCTGCAAATGGAAATTAAAACTTCGAATAGTGAAGCAATCGCTCCTGCTTAGAAAATTTTTGGAGATGTACGATACAAAGTTTGTGCTGCATAACATGGTGAAAAGCAAAAAGAATTTAAAAGAATTCATGAACTGGCTCGAAAGGAGTAAAGATTTTTTTGACTGATCATCAGCATAATCATTACAAAGTTCTTAAAGCAGCTAAAGAGGATTTTACACGGCAAAAGACTGAAATGCTTACACAAAAGTAAACAGAGCTAAAGTGAGCAAAGGATCACATGATGAAAACAAATTTAAAAGGTAAAAATAATCCTGAATTTAAGCAAGATGAGGATAATTCGAAAATGCGGCTGGTTGAGACTTTCTTCACAGACTTGGACATTAAAAAACTTGCGGACATGGAAGAGGATGGGGATCAGATGTTAAAACCTGAACAGGGTGGTTCAAAGATTGTGCTAAAAGGTCATTATGATGATAATGTTGTTCTTGACAAAGTTAACTCGACCAAACCAAGTATATAATTTTCTAACCCAGGACATGAAAAAGCTGTAAAAACTGTGTGAAATGAGAAAAGATATTTTCTGCAATAGATGACTGAAAGCAAAACCACCTGTAGTAAAGTTGACTCTTATTTGCAAGAGTGTTGGAACTCTAAGAACTCACGCAAACTGGGCTTTAAATCTGAATTGTCACATGAGTTTGGTTGTGACAGGTTAATCCTTGTCATGTTGCCAAGACAAGATGTGTAATGGTGAAATGTGGCAACAGAGCAAAGAATATTACCTGTACTGTATGTAGTACATTAGTGATTAAAGAGTTTACAATGTTATATTTTCGAGTGTTGTAGAAAAATAATTACAGCAATAATTTTTCATTTTTAGGGGGAGATGTAATGGCTTTATAAGACAGTTATGTTTTAAACTGTCTTCTTTAATTCAAGGTAAAATGAAGTATTTTGGAGAGGGGAATGGGGCCTCCTGTGAGCTGTGCCTGGAGACAAGCTCATGTGGTATAGTGCATTAGTAGCCTACTAAATAATGCTTAGTCAATGTTGATTTTAGTTTATAATAAAAAAAAGTACTGGAAATACTTAGCAGGTCTGACGCAGCAGCCCCCCCACAGTTCTCCAGCACTATTTTTTTTAGTAATACTTATTTCCTTCAATTCCTCCTTCACACTAGACCCTTGGTTCCCGAGCATTTCTGGAAAATTATTTGTGTCTTCTTCCATGAATTCAGAACTAAAGTAGTTGTTTAATTGCTCTACCATTTCCTTGTTCTCTATCATAAATTCTCCAGTTTCGGACTATAAGGGACCTACAATTGTCTTCACTTATCATCATCTTTTTACATACTTAGCTTTTACAGTCTGCTTTTATGTTCCTTGTAAGTTTACTCCCATACTCTAATTTCCCCCTCCTAATCTCTTGGTCCTCCTTTGCTGAATTCTAAACTGCTCCCTATCCTCAGGCTTGCTATTTTTTTCTTGCCACTTCATATGACTCGTCTTTGAATATAATACTATCCTTAATTTATTTTGTTAGCCATAGTTGGGTTGCTTTTCCTGTTGTGTCTTTGCACCAGGAATTTATGACTGTTGTAATGCTGGTGGGGAGGGGGGGAGAGGGATGGGGGGTAAGGAGTATATTAAGAAAGGGGGGTGTTGTAATATGCTTTTAACGGATAATAACATGCCACCACTAGAAGGGAAGTGTGTCATGTGATCCAGTCTCAGTTTCACTTAGGCCTGTGAGCGGAACACAGTTCTGCTGCTGATGACCTCAAGCATTCTATTCATGTACATATGTTTTTATGTGCCTAGTCTAAATAAATGAACACACATGTTTACCGAAACCCTTACGGTGCCTTTATATCATTAGAAAAACACAACAGGTGGTGGTTAGATGGCTCCCAGGTGAACATGGGGAGGGTGGGGGGGGTGTAATGGTCTTGGATGATGAGGGGGTTTAGATAGCTTCTGAAAGACATGGGTAGGGTTAGATGCAGCTGGTTATTGGCCGCAGACTGCTGACTGTTGACAGTAGCCGCAGGCTTCCCCATTCTTGCAGACCTCCCTTTAAATCAGGGCTCAGGGGCTGGTAGTCCTTTAATCATGCCACTGGCATTCCTTCTGCATCAGTTGATTGCACAACTGCCACCTCAAGTCTCACTTCTGGATGTAGCGTTGTCAGTGACTCCGCCTGCCATCTATTGATTGACCAGCCAGCACAAGGTCACACTGCAAATGAAAGTCAGAGTGGATGGGCCTTTGCCACCCACTTCCAGTTCCACCTCCCTGTCAGGTCCCGAGAAATCCTACCCACAGCATCAATAATAGTTTTACTAAATCATTTCAGTTTGCTGCTCAGCTAAGAGTCATGATAACCTGCATTTTTCTGAAAAAGATTTTTTTTTTCATTTAAACCTTCAAGGACACTGCGATTAACCACTGGCATCCAGGACCTGGATATAAACCTGGCCTAAACTGATCAGATGAAAGCCTCTTCTGCCAATAAGACAGCTTTGCAAAATGGTCAATAAAAGTCAACAACCCAGTGAGCTAAACATCTCCTCCAGCGTGGGTCTTTAGTTTGGCATATCATCTGGGGGTGCAAGGTTCAAACCCTACGCCAGGCAGTCCTGATGAACAGTGACCAAAGTTCTGCTCCTGAGTCCTGGGCTGGCACCAGCAGGATCTTCATGGCCAGTAAGTGTGGGTGAGGATGCTGTCCCTGGCTCCTCAACACATGTTGTGGCATCCCATAAAATCTTCGCATTATTGGCGAATAACCACCCTATCAGCTGATCTAAAGATGGTTATGGCCTTTAAAGAGCATTGCGCACCACGAGGGGCTAACAGACTAGAAGCAGAACTTTCCAGTCCCGCCAGGAATCATTGTGGTCAAGCCTAGAAAATTGGGAGTGAAGCCAAAAGTCAAAAACCTGCGGGGCAGGAAAGCAAGCATCAATCTTCCCCTCAGCACTTCCGAGGTGGGTTGCCTTTCCCACTGATGAACGTCGAGGTCATAATTTGTATGTGATGAATGCTCATTAACAGGGCTACAGGCCGGAATTTTGCATCCTTGTGAAATCTTCTGCCCTACCGGCAGGAAAATCAGACTGTTCCGTTTCCTGATCTACACCCGGCGCAAGAGATCTCTTTCACTTACCTGCCAGTAGATGCTACCTTTGCCATTGGCACTGTTCTTCTCCTGGGCGCTGGCAATATATCAGGCAGATGGTATGCACACGAAGAAAGGGGGTGGTGGCTGCAGTCAGAACAGACAAAGCAAGGGGGAGCGCGGTCAGATGGGGTGAAGCAAGGTGGGTGCAGTCGGAACAGGCAAAGTGGGGGGGCTGCAGTCAGAACAGGTGAAGGAAGGGGGGTGCAGTCAGGACTCATGAAGGAAGTGGAGGGGAAGGTTGGAACAAACAAAGTAAGGGGGGAATCGAGTGAGAGGTCAGGGGGTGGGTTGGATGGGGAATGGTGACTCTGCAAGGGGGAGCATGAGTGAAGTGGTGGTATAATGGGTTATAGGTCAGTTTGGGTGGAGTCAACATCAGAGTCTTGGGAGGCAAACTGAGGATGCTGAGATCGCAAGGGTACGGTCACAGTTAAAGGCAGAAGTGGGATGCAGTAGCAGGTGGGGGGAGGGCAAGGTTTCGGGTTTGTCGGGTGTAATGTTGGTCAGGAGAGTCATGGGGGGAGACAAGAAATGTTGCATGGAAAAAGAGGAGTGAGTAGAGTCAGGGTGGGCAATGGAACAGTGACGGGTATGGCCTCTGCGAGGAGAGAAGGAAAGCATTTGCAGTGTTATCATTACAGGTTCCAGGGTGGTTCAAGGGTAACAGAGGGGATGTTTAGGGTAACAGAGGGGAGGTTTAACACAACGGTCGGGGGGGGGGGGGGCGTCAATAGTAATGAGGCAGGGTGGGGGGGGAGCTGGTGGGTGACCAGTGAGGGGGTAAAAGGTGCTGGAATAGGTGCTAAACCTCCTGACCAAGGCAGCTCAGTGGAATGGCAACTCCCTCGATGTTTGAATGTAAAAAAAGTCAGCTGGGAGGAGAGTCCTCTCAGGCGGGGGCAGCTCAAGGTCAGCACAACTGAACACTTAAAGGAGCACCCTAACAATAATGGAAACAAAGATTGCTGTGGTCATTTAAAATCCTAACAGTATGGTGAAGCTCACAGGCCCAGAGGGTTTTTAAAGCTACCAGATCCCAGCAGGGTGTTCACCTGCCATTCCTTCTGAGCCATAAGCCCTCCACTGCTGTCAAGATTGAGGGATGAAGGAAGAGAGGGAGGTGGATGGCCACAAGAGCCATGCTGGGGAATGGCTGCCAGCTCGCAACTGCAAACCTCCATCCTCCTGTGTTGATGGGCATGCCTGACAAGGCCACATGTGGATGGTCTTTCCATTATGGTAAGGCAAAGGCCTATCTGTGGACTCACCTGGGTTGTGGGGGTAAGCAGGCTAGCGCGAGAAGTAATGCCCCAAACAAGGCTCTCCTTAGCCTTGCCAAAGAGCCATCAATCCATATGCTAGCATGTGTAAAGGGGAGGAAGACTCATCCTTGGTCCCCCAGGATGTCCTTCACCTGGAAGGGATGGACTACACAAGTTCCTTGAAAGCAATTAGCAGCAACAAAAAATCCAAGAAACTTTCAAGCAGTGCGAGTGAACACACATTTACAAGCACCAAAACTACATACAATGATTGTACACCCATGCCACCAGTGCGAATTCAGAACTTAACTTTTCTAACCCTACCACTTCGTCAGGGTGCATTCCTGACATCCACAGCAGAAGTGGAGGCAGCCTGCTGACTACTATGCTCTCTTATCTGTGATGGCTTTGGCTGACTTCCTCTGGAGGTCCTGGCCTTCTTTGGGTCACCTGCTCAGGGGCAGATGCACCCTCCTTAGCCTGATCAGATGGAGATGATGGAATCACAGGCAGAGCAGATTTGGAGTGCCTGAACATCCTTAGACTGTCCTGGGTGGATGCCCCCAGCTGAAACCCCTCCTCCCTTTGGGTGCCCAGGGGCCCCTCCCTGACTCCTTGAGGAGAAGAGGCATCTGGAAAGAGGTGGAGGCGCCCCATTCCTCCTCTCACTTAGGCATCGCTAGAACACAGCCAGGACCTCTGCTTTGGTGTGCAGGTCTGAGCACTTATCATCCAGAAGCTTTGCTTTCCATTGGGCTAGGGTGTCCATTGCGTGCGCCATCATCCCTGTGGAGACTTCAATATGCTCACATGTTAGAGCCATGACTTCAGAGGGCACATGGACAGACTCCTCAATCTCTCATGCCACTCCGTTAAGACTTCTGGCACCTCTGATGATGTTCCCCTGTTACTCTTTGAATTCCCAGCAATGTGTCTATGGCCGCTTCCAGAGGCTTGTCATCTGACCCAGGCTTAGCAGGTGCCTCTTCTCCAACTGTCCTCCGAGAGCCTCCACTGCCTCCACTTGCTGTGGACACTTGTGTGTGAGGTGTCCACCAGATTGTAAGCCTAAGCCTACACTAGAACTACGACCCACTGAGGTGTGTGTCTCTGTGCTGGTGGAGGATGCAAGTGAACACTGTCAGCTCTACAGGTGAGAATTGCCCCTCATCGTCCTCCTCCTACAAGGGGGGCTAGGGAATGGGGCTTTCTTCTGAGGAGACGTGGTCTTCTCCTCTTCCTGCTGGCACTTGAATGGAGAAAAGAGAGAATAAGTGACTGCTTGGTTTGCCTCAAGCATCGCATGCATCAATCACCTTCCAAAGTTTTCGCATCAATTCATACTTCCTCACTGGACAGATGGGAGAGGCTGACCTCGCCTTCGGCGTAGGCACAGTCTCTGTCCTCCCTGCAAGTTCTGCCCGCTGCTCTGATGCAGCTCTGGCATCCCACCTCCTGTTTTCCCTCTCTCCCTTCTGTTGTGGCCTCTCTTCTCCTGCATAAAGACAGATGGGTGGATGTGAGCAAGTTTGACGAGAGAGAAGGTCATTGGGTCCTAATGCTGTGGCTACTAATTATATTCCTGATTGCCAAAGTTTTGCAAGCATAAAGCTAGAAATTAATGCAATCAAGATTGCAGCAGATGCTGGCTCTACAAACTCTGTGGTCAGGTTTAAAGCAGGGAAATTAATACTCCAGTTGTTGACCACCACATATAAGGCACAAGAGAGGAGTGTGATGGAGTAGTCCCCAGTTGCCTGCATGACTGCAGCTCTAAAAAGACTGAACAAACTTGATGGGACAAAGCAGCCCATCATTGCCCATTGGCACACCATCCACCACTTTCAACATTCAGTCCCTCCAGTATCGATGCAGAGTGGCAGCAGTGTTTAGCATGAACAAGATGCATTGCAACAACTCACCAATGCCCCTTTGATGTTGCCTTCCAAACCCATGAGCTCTACCAGCTAAACGGGCAAGGGCAGCTGGCACAGGGGAACAGCAGCACCTGAAAGTTGCCTTCTACTCCACAACCCATGGCTGTGGCTGGGTGAGAATCCTGCAGTGCCTCCCTGACAGCATGGCACATGGACTGCAGAGGTTTAAGGCGGCATCACCCCAACACCACCTTATTGAGGGATGGGCAACCAAAATGCTTGACTAGACAGCAACACCCACGTCCCATGACATGACATTCCAACACAGTCTTCCTCTGGACCCCATGGGTGCTTGAGTGCCCTGGTGACCTCCTCCCGTGCCCAGGCATAACGGCAGGGTGGCCGACTTCCTGCCTGCCTTGCCAAAAAATTCAACGTGAACCTCACAGCTGCATAATTAATTAATGAGCTCAACGTTGCGTAATTTGGTGTGTTTACCCGTTTCGCTCCTTCTGATGCAGGGATCCTGTGTGGGCAGAGTTTGTGCAGTTACAATCGAGTTGCAAACATGAGCCTGCAGTACAATTGGGCACTAACAAAGAATCTCACTTGAAGCAGCTACAGAACAGCTGGAATGAGAAAAGTTTTACAAGTTAGTAGGGGGCGCTCTTCTGAGGTTTGAGCAGAAGCAGATTAGAAACAACTTTTTATCTTACATGTGGCTTTGCTTGATCTAACCTGGGAGTGCTCGACACTAACACAAGGTGTTGGGGAATGGAACTTTTGGACAGCCTAAGTTCAAAATATCCGCACACCCACAGTAAATAACTGGTGATGCATAAACTGATTAAAATGACTTCCATGTGATTATATAGACGCTATTAAGTAATCTTAAATCACTCTCAGTCACCAGTTATTTAACAAACCAATGTAACTTCTCTATTTAAACTGTCAAAGTAAAATCTCGGCAGAATGTGATATTTGGGAGAACTGTGTTCAAGGAAAAGAGAAGAATGCACCTGCTGGCTAGCATCGTTGGAAACTATAACAAGCAGGACCTTCCCATGTTCCCAACAAAGCTTGGGCAGTGTGCCAGTTATTAAATCCAGCTACAGCCAGACAATTTGGTCTTTATTTTATTTTAATGTGGCACTAGACATCTCACATGACATTTCCAAATATGGAATTACACTCTGTGCTTACTCTGATTGCTTGTAATGACTTAACTGCAATGGAATTACTAAAGAATGAATAATAGCAGCATGCACTATGATTGTATGAGCTTCTCAAAAAATGCACATGGAACTGTATAACTTGCTCCCATTCATGCTGCATAGGGAGCCGAGGAAATGAAGACTAAGATGGAGGTTAATCTATTTTCACTTCTCCGTGTAATAATGTATAGCCTTACTTTGGAATTCACACAGATACGTGACAACTTTAAAAACGATGCCAGAGAACCCACTTATTGTGGAATTACAAGTACTGACAAATGTTTCCAGTTACAGAGATTTCTGAGGCTTTCACTCCAGGACTGTAGCCCTCTGCAGCATCTTACCCATTTCACTGATCATTTCACAGTCTCTGACATTCCAGGGCAATGCTAACCTAGCTACCTTGATATCCAAGCTCAGCCTCTCTGCAACATGCATCTGTGCTCTTGATGTATTCAAAATATTTCAGGTAGCTGATCTTTTGTAGTGCAAGATTAAAATGAGATTCATTTTTGTGTTCTACTTTATAAACTATGTCGTGGTCGCAAATCATCATAAATGAGTATCTTTTGAGTACGATTAATCTCAATAAAATGGTTACTGAGAGTCACCAGCACAAACAAAGCATTACCCACTTTACTGTACAATAAATATCTGAATTTAGTATCCTCCCCCCTCACAATTTTCCCTGTTTTATCACCTATTTTCTTCCAGCTAGAAACTAACTTCAGACAAATAAATACATTAGCAGTACAAAAGTGATTTCCTTAGTTGCTTTCCATAAAATAGCTCTCTGCAGTCTTGCAAGCATAAAGCTAGAAATTAATACAATCGAGATTGCAGCAGATGCTGGCTCTACAAACTGTATGGTCAGGTTTAAAGCAGGGAAATTAATACTCCAGCTGTTCATTTTCTTCTAAGTGCACTGTGTGTTTTACAACCTCTGTTGTAGTCACAGTTTAGCAAAAGTGAAATTCTGTTCAAAGTTGTGCCATTTAAAATTGAGAGGCTAGAAGGCGGCTTAAACAGAAATAAAACGCATTTTTTAAAAAAATAAAACAACTTGCATTCAAACAGTTTGCACGCCCTCTGCTGTGCAATAAGTGTACACAATTCTACAGGATGTACTCAGGCCCTGAAAACAATCGGGTCCAGTGCGGTACAGTAGAGCCCTCCTCAACCTGAGCCCAAAACCAGAAACTCTGTCCCAAATCCAGGGGTAATCTCAGGTGTGTAACAGGGGCAAGACTACTTCTGCTGTACCTGTCACCACTTGCCTGGCAGAAGGTGGAGCAGCCCAACAGTTGCTCAGCCAGCAATGCCCCCAAAATTGAGACTGAGGAAAAACTCAAAGTGTGTTTTTTTAGTCCAGCAGCCCACGTGCCTTCGGAATAAAATAATCAACCATCTCAGGGAATCTTAAAAGAGCCTCCACCTACTCTTAGCTGAATTTCCTGGGGTTGCCCGAGAATGTCCCCATACATGGAGCATTGATATGCGAGTGGGCGGGCAGGTGCCTCTAGATAGGGAATGTGGGTACATGAGTGGGGAGGTAGGTGCTGACAGGTGGGGGTGCAGGAAGTGGGCGCAGGAGGACGGGATGCAGGTGGGTGGGGGTGCACGTGTGGAGGGAACTGTGAGCCCTGGAACTTCAAGGCTAAGAGATAATCGAGGCTAACTATAAAGGGAGCTTAAAGGTGATAGTCCTATCATTTGTTTTGGACATTGTTTTTGACACTATGTTTATTTCATTAAAAGGTACATACTACAAGTGCTAGGAGTCCTTCTTGTACTAAAGTTCATGATATCCACTATAAGCTGGGCTAAAGGGGTCATGCAAGGACAGTGAGTATATAACCACATTTATATATGGAAACTGAACAGGTGGTCACCTGAATATGAACACTACTATGATGGTCTTAAAAATTCATTCAGATGGATTTAACTTATTTCGAAGATGAAATAAATGAGCACAGATTATAGCACACCAGAAAAGAAGATATTATAACCATTATTGTACCCAAGAAAGCTGAAACCCAAGGCAGTTAGATTTTGGTGTTCCCGTATATTGTAGCTGAATATAAAGCAGCAAGGCACTCGCTTACAGTCTCTGCCATATCGATATCTAGCATCTATGTTTGCAATTCCGACACTGCACCAATTAGCTTAAATGATCAAACGAACTAGAAGATGACTTTAATTATCAACACAGCTTTACATGTCTCAGAGTGTGCAATAAATGGAAAGAAGTGGAGCAAAATATCTCCCCCAGCAGCAGATGTGACTTGCTGTAAATCACCTCAAATAATGTGTCCTATTCAGCACACCAGTGCAGAAACTACTTAAAGCTTCACATTTCAAAAAGCACATACTTATAAAAGTTATAAAAGAACTCCTTACTTAGAATTCACCACATATATATTGTCATTATTTTTACTTTCCGAATATGGTTCAGGAACCACAATTGATTCCGTTAAAAAAACATTTTAAGCTTAATACTTACACATTATCTGGACAATTGTTCGGTTTCTCCAGCCTCCCTCCTGTTCTAACGAAGTGTAGTACTTCAAGATTGGTACGAGCTGGGTAAGGTTGCTGGCCCAATGTCATTACTTCCCACATTAAGATACCAAATGACCTGGAAAGTGATTTGAAAAAATGTAGGAAAAGGAATGGCACTGTAAATATTATTCCTGGTCATTTATGGGAGTTAATTTCCTTTGCTATCTGAGCTTAGTGAATATTTAATACTGTCAAAATTTATGCCTGGTTAAGTAATAACCATTCCTTACTCTGAAAGGCAACTACTATTAATTAACCAAGGACTATTTTTTCCCTCTCGGATACGTTTTCCCATTGGCTAACTGCACTAGTGGGTACTTCTAGCTAAGTTAACATCAGAAAGATGAAATGAAGCTTATCTATTTGAATGCTAGGATTTTTTCCACCTACTAACCTCGCTAAGTAAAAAGTTGCACATGACACCAGCCATCCATAATGTATGCATATTATTGGTATAATGCAATGTCAATCTGTATTTGAAAAATCAGTGTTTCCCCATTACCCTCACACCCCCTCAGATAGCCTCATTTCCAAACTTCAGGTAGCGGCCTCATCAGTCACTACAGCTCAGCTTTAATCTGCATTTGCTGCTGTATCAAAATAGTTCCCATATTTTGTGGGATGATACTAGAGCTGGGGTGGGGGGGCGGGGTGGGGAAACAGAGGGAAAAGAAAGGATTAATTAACTCTGTATCTTTAGAAACCAATATTGTTCTATGACCTTCAGTTTTGATGCTAGCCCAATTTTGCCCATGAATTGGATTGTTACTGTTTTGCTTTTTACATCTACAAAAGAAGAAAGTTGACCGTAAGAATACATTTGCATTCATATGAAAACTGCACCTCACTGAACACTGCTGGGGTAAAAACCCAAAAAAACCCCATAAATTTGATAGAAGATTAAGTGTTTAAGGGCAGACCCTGATCTTTGATTTAGCTCACATCAATGTACTTGATATGTTGCATAGTCTTTCTATCCACAGAGCAAGGCACTGAACATACTTTTCTTATACAATTTAATATTTAATTTTTTTGGTCACTTTCTTTAAAGATTTAATTATCCCCACTTTAGGTAATCCTTCCTGTACACCATTGCTAGATTTGGATGGTAGGCAGCTGGCCTGTTGATACTTGATCCAGCTGTTGATGGTTTTATAGTAGCCATTTGATTATTTCCCTTCTCCCCTTATCTGTTTTCAATGAGCAATAACCTTAACCCAGACCCCAATGGCCAAGCTCAGCCATGGAAGTCAAAAGGTGGAAACTGCTGGTGCTATACTTACAAAACCTGAAAACAGAACAGAACTCTCCGTTCTGTAATATATCTTTTCCTCCCTCTGTGCACTACCATTTTTACACAGTTTAGTGCAGATGGGCTCAAGGCGACCTGATCCAGACACTGGTCACACGACAATACATTAGGCACCTTAAGGCAGTTGGATTACGTCAACATCAATTCCCTTGCCTTTTCAATGCAACTATTTGTTTCACTTTGTGCAAGTCATTAGCCTGTAACCAGCACTGTTTTTCAGCAGCCAGTTTCATCGGCACTGTTGGTCCAATTTTGTTAATATTTTTGAGCGGCATTAATTTTGGTGATCACATTTTGCTGGTCAAATAAGCATTAACCCAATGGTTACTGATATTTATTTTCTGCGTTCAACCCATTTTTGTTTCATATCCATACAGACAATTTTCTACCTACTTCTGTCAGTTTCTAATGAGCATTTCATCCCACTTTCACCAGATCCAATATACAATTGGAATTTTCTAGCCACATTTCTAATGGAGGGAAAATTATATCCTAATCTCAGAAGCCAAAGTGAGGCATTAATCCATAGTTTCTGACATAGTTCATGTAATATTTTATTCTGTATTAGAGAATACAATTTTAAATTATGGTTCTTAATTAAATCAGAAAAGAAATGGCTTGAAATGTATAGTAAAGCTGGAAGGAATGATTCAAAAGGTTCATTAATGGTTGTTACACAATTTCTCTTCCCCAGCATCAGAAAAAAAAACGCAAAACACAACTGGGGAGATTTTTGGTTCGGGCCTAAAAAGGACGCAATATCGACATTGCAGCTGTCCAAGGTAACAGACAGGAGGCCAAAATCAACTTCAGATTTGGGCTTCATTTAAATTATACCAGTGGGTTAAGGGTGCCAAACTGGAATAAAAACCACCATCCAAGTCAGACTAATGGTTCTGCACCACCACCCACAGGAATCTGGTGGTAATGCGGTCATCTAGAAAGCACATAATTACATTAGCAAACTGCAATGATTGTGAATTTACATTGTTTTCCAAAATTTATTTTAATTGTCATGAAAACTGAAGAGATTGCACCTATTAAATCGAACAGTGGTAACTTGTGGTAAACAGCAGAAGTAAATTAACAATGGGTACAAAATTGCAAGTTAAGTATTGTCTGGGGTGGGGTGTAGCTCAGATTGATTATATTTTGTATACCATACCATGGTTATGTGGCTGCTAAAATGATTTCTCCACATTCCAATAAAGCAATGTTTGAAGACTATATTGAATGTTAATGGCTATAAACGTTTAATTGGCTGAGCATCAGCTTGGTTCAGTTGGTCACAGCTTAGTCAGAAATTTGTGGGTTCAAGTTCCACTTCAGGCTTTCAGCCTATAATCTAGACTGACACTTTCATGCAGCACCAAAACAGTGCTCCACTGGTGGAGGTGCTGTTCTTTAAATTAAACTTCTCAATACAGTAAAAGACTTGCACCTCTGATATCCTCAGGAAATCCCCCGAGTGTTTTAACAATGAAGCACTTTTACTACAGTGACTACACTTCATTATGTAGGAAACGTCACAACCAATTTCATAAAGCCAGATTTCACAAACAGCATTGAGGAAATAAATCAGCATTGAGGAAATAAATTGGATAACCTGGTCTGGAGCTTCTACCCGATTACACCAGTTTTCAGTTGACATTTCGAGTCCTCCCATGACCCTTCAACAGGTTCTGTTGAAGGGTCATGAGGACTTGAAACGTCAACTGTGCTCTTCTCCGCCGATGCTGCCAGACCTGCTGAGTTTTTCCAGGTATTTCTGTTTCTGTTTTTGTTTTGGATTTCCAGCATCTGCAGTTTTTTGCTTTTACACCAGTTTTCAGGTGCAGTTCACCCTATGCTGGCAATAAACAGCACAAAAGATCGCAACATTTCAAGTGCAAACTGCACTCTGGAAATCAAGGCTCCATGGTCGTTTGTGCTGGTTTTGCAAACATTCCGTTGGAAGCAGGCTCACCTACAAAATTGCTCATTACCTCTCAGGGAGAAATAAACAGCATGGAGAGCTTCCGCTCATTGTGCTCATTTGCAGGTTTTCAACAGGAAGGCTTTACAAATTAAGCCGGATCCTTTGAGTGCAAGCAAACTAATAGATATGTGTAGAGAGGTTTTTGAATGAATTTTTAAAAATTTACCAAGGAACTGACGATGGTATCCCAACTGAACTAGAAAATAGTTTGTATATTTTCTTGTCATTTTCAGTCATTTAAAATTGGGTTACTTACAGTTGGTAGATAGATTGACACTGTGATGAAAATCCTTATTTTTTGTGATAAACCCATTTTTAGCAGAAGTAATACAATTTTTACCAAGCTCCCACAATTAAATCTATCAAGGAATATTTTCAAAGCAATTTTCTTTAAATATTACATTTTAAAACATTGGCTGATTGCACCGATGCATAGCAGATTTCACGTTCAATATAAAATGAACATTAAAACGTTCATTGAAATCAGCAACATGAAAATGAGTTTGGATGGAAACTTGTGGTCAGGGGAACGAACACCTCAAAACGGGTGGAATTTGCGTTGCACTGCCGATTTGTGCCCAAAGTGGAAACTCTACCCTGCTGTTATTTTAGTCCTATTAGTGAAGGAATAAACATTGGCCAGGAAACCAGCAAAACACCCCGGGTAGTGCCATGGGATCTTTTACACCCACCTGAGCAGACAGAATGGGTCTCACTTTTAACATCTCATCTGAAAGGCACCATCACTGGAGTGTCAGCCTAGATTCTGTGTTCAAGTCATTGACGAGCCATGTAAACCCACAGCCTTCTGACTTGGAGGTTACCACAGAGCCACAAGTGATAGGGAGGAGTTTTTAAACAGAGTGGATTTGTCTATTCAGGTGGGAGGGGGTAAAGGTCCAACAAGCTCTATCTAGACATTTTTCCTTCAAACACCACCAAAGCAACAAGACTCTCTGGCTACTTTTCTTATTGCTGTTTGTAAGATCCTGCATATCACTGTTTGCCAAGCATGGATGAATCTGACAGATATGATCAGGCACTACAAACACTTTATAATTCAATTAACATGAAATATTTGCTTACCAAACATCAGACTGATTTGTGAACAATCCATCAATTAAGCTCTCAGGTGCCATCCACCTGACAGGGAGTAAACCTTCTCCTTCCTTTCTATAGTAGTCATTCTTGTAGATGTCTCTTGCAAGACCAAAGTCTCCAATTTTCACCTTACGGTTTGTGGAGTTGTATTCCTTCGTGGAGACTAAGCAATTTCTAGCAGCCAGGTCCCTAAAACAAATAAAATGCACTTGTACTACTAAAGTACTACTTGTGCTACTACAGTGCTTACTTCGAGATCACATTCTGCGAAAACAAGGTCAGCACATAAAATTCACTAAAATATGTAGGTTTGCTTTTGGTTACAAACATGCACCATCAATGCCACAAACGATCGTGTCAAACACCACATCCAGAGAACTAATACTGGTAAAACCTACTGAAACTTCTAAAGGTAAGTTAGTAGTTGATCATAAACTAGAAAAGCATCAGAAAGCAAAGTGTGAAAATAACTGTTTTGTTTTCTGTAGGGAATGACGGTAAGTGGGTCAGAATTGGAAATGCGGCAGAAAGTTCAGAGGCGCAATTTTGGCAACACTATTGCCCCATTCCTGCCCAATAGGGGTGGCGAAAATTGGTCCCACAGTATTTTAATTAGTTTCTCTTTCCTCACAAGCTATAGTTTATTCCAGAAAAGCACCAGTAGCTTATCAACGAAGTTAGTTTTATAATATTGCCAAAATAATCTGGTGCCTACAGCCCTCTCAGACTGTGCAATCTGCACAATTGCTGCTACCAGAACTTGAGTACCGTTTCTCTCTTGCTGATGCTTCCTACCGAATTACAAGTTTTACTGACCGTGTCATCTTTTTCACCTGCAGCCTAATTGCCAGAAACAGCTGCAAATCATTTGGCTACGAACAGTGATTCTTTCCATTTTCAAAAAATTATTCATCAGTTCAAGCAAAGGTCACTCGATTACTACAAAGCTTGAAAATTATTAGCTTGTGGGAAACTACGGATAATAAGCAGATACAACATTAAAACTGGGCTAAAGAAACAACCAGTTTGGTTTCAACTCATATATTTAGTGCTGAAAGGCTCATTGGACCTTACACTTATTCATAATAAGCTAGAATTCTAACCACCCAATCCTAATATTGTAAATGTGAAATGAAGTTAAGGTGGTGTTGATGAGTACTGTCATTATAATTATTGTATCAATTACAAATGTGATCAGAAGTCTGGATATTTGAACCTTTTGCATTAAGGGGACACAGTAACATAGTGGTTACATTATTGGGCCAGTTATCCAGAGGCCTGGTCTCATAATTCAGAGATGTGAATTCAAATGTTACCATGGCAGCTGGGAAATTTAAATTCAATTAATTAAATTCAACCTGGAATAAAAGTCTAGTGTCAATAACAGTGGGCAGAATTTTCCCATTGGCATGCGGGAGCGGGCCCTGCATGTCCACATACAAAGTGATGCGCGGTGACGTCGGGCGAGCGTCCTGACATCACCACACGCCATCGCGATATTTCATTGGGCAGGTGTACAATGATATCCACTACGCACCCGCTATTAATTAAGGGGCCACTTAAGGCCCCTGACTCACCAATTGACACCGATTTTTCGGCACCCGTGCAATCTTCAGGTTGGCGCACGGGCACAACGGGCAGGTGGGTAGGACACATTTGTATAAACCTCATCCACAGGCGGGATGACAGGGCTCAGTGGGGTCGCGAGTGTGCTCTGTCAAATATTGATGTTTCAAAGTCTTTGAAACTTGCCTGTTGATCCGCAATACTTCAAAAGCATTCCAGCTGCTTCGTCTGGACTCTTTACCCTCAGGTCAGCACTCTGCAGTGAGGATTCTTTTTTGGGCCTGCAGGTTTCTGTAAGCTTTCCTATAGCCTGGGAATGGGAGCTGAACTCTCCACTGGAGGTGCCTCCTCTGAGGAGGGAGGGAGGGCTGGAAGGGAGAGGAGGCCAGGAGTGCACATTCAGCCTCCTGGGGAGCCAGCTTTGGGAGGCCAGGCACAGGCACAGGCACAAGGGACGCAAGGCCAAGAGGTTGTCCAAGGTGGAAGGGGCAGCAGAAGATGCCACTATCTTGCTGCCAGGGTATACAGGCAGCGAAGCAGCTACCTCAATATGACTGAGTTGCAGGGCCGAAGGAGGCTCCGTCCCTCAAGGAAGGCAGTCAGCTATATCTGTCAGATGATTGGCCCTGAGATCTTCATTGTGTGGGTGGACAGTGGCTCTAAAGGTCACAGCTGCACTCAATTTCTATGCCTCTGGCTCCTTCCATGGGTCGATGGGTGATCTTTGCAGTGTCTCCCAATCAGCTGTCCACACTTGTATCAAGCAGGTTACAGACGCTCTGTTCAGGCGTGCATTGACCTTCATTCACTAACACTGGGGCCAGGCAAGCCAGACACAGCAAGCCAGAGGCTTCATGGCCATTGCTGGCTTCCCCCGCATCCAGGGTGCAATAGGCTGCACACATGTGGCCATCAAAGCTCCAGCAGGTGAGCCCGGTGGCTTGGTCAACAGGAAGGGCTTCCACTCCATGAACGTGCAGATAGTGTGTGATCACAGGATGCAGATTCTACAAGTCTGTGCAAGGTACCCAGGCAGCTCCCATGACGCCTACATCCTCAGATACTCCCAGGTGCCGGGGCTCTTCAGTGTTCCAGCCTGGCTCGGTGGATGGCTGCTGGATGACAAGGGCTAGCCCCTCAGAAGGTGGCTCATGACGCCTCTCCACCATCCAAGAACAGAAGCTGAATAGCGCTACAGTAGGAGCCATGCCTCCACAAGGGCGGTGGTGGAGAGAACCACTAGATGCACTTTCGATACCTGGACTGCTCGGGAGGCACATTCCAATACCCCCCAGGTCATGCGTCGGTGATAGTGGTTGCATGCTGCACTCTTCACAATCTTGTGCTGGAAAGGGGGGGAACATTGTGGATGATGAAGATGTCACGCAGTGACTGCACGCGATGAGTCCATCAGTGAGTCCGAGGATGAATATGCACAGGGAAATGCTGAGGGGGTAGACGCTGTCCCTGCAATGAACCGTCAGCTAGCATACCAAAGATGGACCTCCAGGACAAGCCTGGGCTGTAGGCACCATACTCGATACCTAAGCGCAAAATCTTCCAGGCTAGGAACAGTAACTAAGGGCGTAGTTAATAAGGCCAACTCTGCTGTCCTGTTGGCCTCGATGACCTTGGCGGTCATCCTCTGGCCTGTGGAGCTTGTGCTGGCTCTGTCTGGGAGAGATCTGCCAGTTCCACAGCTGGCATCTCCCCAGTCGTCGCAGACTCACCGGATGCTATGGTCACTGGGAGAGGGGCGGAGGAGCTGCTGCCCTCCTCCGGAATGCCCTGAGAGGTGGCCCGCAGAGATGACAGGCAGCTGCTGTGCCATCGTGATGTCGCTTCGGACCTCCCTGATCACCGTGGATGGATGGGCGCTGAGCTGGGAAACTTGGTCCCCTGCAGTCCTCTGACTGTTGGCACCATGGGCACTCACTGTCTCTGCCAGCTCCTCCAGCGACTGTGAAGTGCCCTCACCGTTGTGCCCCAGGACACTAACCGATGTTCTAATTCCCACCAAGGTGTTAGTATCTGCGCTGGTGCCTGCCTGGCAGAGATGCTATGACGCTGGTGGGACTTCAGGGCCCTCAAGTGTGAGAGGGGGCCTCTGCTGCTGCTCCTCCCGGCCCTGCTCCACTGATGCTGAAAGGAAGAACAAGGACATTGGATCAGTTAACGTGGAGACAATGACAGCATGCATCCCTGTCCCCTGGATCGTTATGCGCTCATCCTTCCATTACCAATGTCAAGTCATGTTGCAAAATTAAATCACTTAACATTCAGCACTGCTATGGCTGTTGGGAGAACAATGCTGACCTCACTGCTGGGCATACATACCTGGCCGTGGCACCCCAGCCTCACCAACATCAGTGGACCTGGGCGCATGGTGCCTCTCCAAATCCAGGGCCTCCTGCTCAAACCGGCTGAGAATAGCGATCTGCGCCTGGCCGCTGCCAGTCACACTCTGCAGCATTATGTGCATTCTTCTCCTGAAAATGGGAGAAGAGCATTGATTTGTGCAAATTATACACGGACTCTTCACGCAAAGCCCACCCCAACCAGAGCGGGGTATATCAGGGCTCCAGTGCCTCCTTACCCCGCTGCTGCCAAACACTCACACAAAGGTGTTAGGCATGTTCCCCACCCACCAGCCTTGGCCACATGCTGCATACATCACATTAGGCACCACACGGTATATCCTTCCATAGTGAGGAGGCACAAACACATGGAGTGCAGAGGACAGCAGATCAATCGGTGCTACGCCACCTTGAAGTTCCCCTCCCAGCATCTCATCACCCTGACTTGGACATGTCCTGGAGTTCCAGAACTGTGCCTAGGTGCAGCTCCTCCAGGTTACCCCCAAAACAGTCATGTGGGTCTCAGTGCACCACAAGCTGTGGGCACAGAACCCATCTCATCACCACCCTCTCAGGGTGACCTTGGCATGGGCAATATCTGCTGGCCCACCCAACGAAGGACACATGCCCGTCAATGATTCAATGCAGTCACTGCACTCAGACTTGGGCTGGGGCAGGGTGGGGGGCAGCAGGGGGGAAAGTCTACCTGCTGGGTTACGTGATCAATGCCAACATTCTTCTCACCCTTCCAGAGCACAAGTCATTGAAGCGCTTGTGACACTGAATCCAGGTGCACCGCAACACGTCGCAGGAGCTCACCACCTCCACCACCTCCTCCCAGGCACAATTTGTCATGTGGGGGGGGGCCTCTTCCTCCCATCCTGGGAAACCAGTGCCTCCCACTGTGCTGCCACCTCCATGAGGAGGGCAGCAAGGCAGTCATCAGAAAAAAGAGGAGCACACTGGCCCCCCCACCGTGCCCTCCCGGCCTGGCCAGCCCCGACGGCCTGCCCTCCCGGCCTGGCCAGCCCCGACGGCCTGCCCTCCCGGCCTGGCCAGCCCCGACGGCCTGCCCTCCCGGCCTGGCCAGCCCCGACGGCCTGCCCTCCCGGCCTGGCCAGCCCCGACGGCCTGCCCTCCCGGCCTGGCCAGCCCCGACGGCCTGCCCTCCCGGCCTGGCCAGCCCCGACGGCCTGCCCTCCCGGCCTGGCCAGCCCCGACGGCCTGCCCTCCCGGCCTGGCCAGCCCCGACGGCCTGCCCTCCCGGCCTGGCCAGCCCCGACGGCCTGCCCTCCCGGCCTGGCCAGCCCCGACGGCCTGCCCTCCCGGCCTGGCCAGCCCCGACGGCCTGCCCTCCCGGCCTGGCCAGCCCCGACGGCCTGCCCTCCCGGCCTGGCCAGCCCCGACGGCCTGCCCTCCCGGCCTGGCCAGCCCCGACGGCCTGCCCTCCCGGCCTGGCCAGCCCCGACGGCCTGCCCTCCCGGCCTGGCCAGCCCCGACGGCCTGCCCTCCCGGCCTGGCCAGCCCCGACGGCCTGCCCTCCCGGCCTGGCCAGCCCCGACGGCCTGGCCAGCCCCGACGGCCTGCCCTCCCGGCCTGGCCAGCCCCGACGGCCTGCCCTCCCGGCCTGGCCAGCCCCGACGGCCTGCCCTCCCGGCCTGGCCAGCCCCGACGGCCTGCCCTCCCGGCCTGGCCAGCCCCGACGGCCTGCCCTCCCGGCCTGGCCAGCCCCGACGGCCTGCCCTCCCGGCCTGGCCAGCCCCGACGGCCTGCCCTCCCGGCCTGGCCAGCCCCGACGGCCTGCCCTCCCGGCCTGGCCAGCCCCGACGGCCTGCCCTCCCGGCCTGGCCAGCCCCGACGGCCTGCCCTCCCGGCCTGGCCAGCCCCGACGGCCTGCCCTCCCGGCCTGGCCAGCCCCGACGGCCTGCCCTCCCGGCCTGGCCAGCCCCGACGGCCTGCCCTCCCGGCCTGGCCAGCCCCGACGGCCTGCCCTCCCGGCCTGGCCAGCCCCGACGGCCTGCCCTCCCGGCCTGGCCAGCCCCGACGGCCTGCCCTCCAGACTTGCATAACCCCCATTGCCCCTCTGCAGAGCCCTTCGCCCAGCCATTGCAAGCAGCCTTTCCAAGGCTGCCAGGCTTTCATTTATACAGGCCGCCGGGTCGCCATTGGACCCGGCGGGTTGACCATGCCTGCCACCACCACCCGCCCCCTCCCGCTATGCACAGGAGTCGTGAAGTACACTGGGCGGGCCTTAATTGGCCTGCCCACATAAAATGGTGCGGCAGACCCAATCGCGAGCCCGCTCCTGCTCCACCCCCACCACCCCACCATCCAGAACATTCTGCCCAGTGACTATGAAACTTGTCAGATTGCAGTAAAATCCCAACTGTTTCAATGATCTTTAGGGAAGGAAACCCCCTGGCTTTACCGGTCTGGCCTATACATGAGTTACTGCCTGACTAGTATATGATCCAGTGACAAAGTGCACAAGAATTCTCAGGTTCTGATTATCAAAGGTGACCTAATGATTTATAAGTTTTAAGTCATTCATGGGATGCGAGCATCCTTCGTAGGGCCACAGCAATGTGGCTAACTCTTAACAGCCCTCTCAAATGGCCAACCAAACCACTCATTTTATTCAAGATGGCAGCTTATCATCACCTTAAGCACAATTAGGGACGGCCAATAAATGCTGGTTCTACCAGGGACGCCATTCCGCTGATTTCAGCTACTATGGAAAGGCATCGAGACAAGGGACACAAACAAATGAGTTAAGTGAGAGAAAGAGAGAATAAACTATTTACCAATTTCTTTTAAAAGCTATTTTTTTGTTTGTGTCTACAATAGCATCCCATGGGCTAACTACCTTCTGTGGAGGCTCTTCACCTGTCCTCTTGGTTGATGATCTTAAAATTATGGCAGCAACTTCCCAACCTACTGACCAATGGAAACAGGTTTTTCAATACCTACCTGACTCTCAGAATTGTTACGGTGTAGAAGGCCATTTGGCCCATCGTGACTGCACCGTTTATTTGAGCATTTTAACTTAGTGCCAATCTTGTGCCTTTTCCTTGTAACCCTGCACATTATTTCTATTTAAATAATCATCCAATGCCCTCTTGAATGCCTCAACTGAACCTGCCTCCATCACACTTCCAGGCAGTGCATTCCAAACCCTAATGATTCATTGTGTGAAAAAGTTTTTTCCTCACCTTGCACTTAATTCTTTTGCAAAACAGTTTAAAACTGTGCCCTCTGATTCTCAATCCATTTTCGAGTGGGAACAGTTTCTCCCTATCCACTCTGTCCAGACCCCTCATGATTTTGAAAAGTTCTATCATCTCCTCTTAGCCTTCTCCTCTCCAAGGAAAACAGTCCCAACTTCTCCAATCTTTCCTCACAACAGAAGTGTCTCATCCCTGGAACCATTCTCGTAAACCTCTTCCAAACTCTCTCCAATGCGTTCACATCCTTCCTATAGTGTGACACCCAGAACTGTACACAATACTCCATCTGAGGTCTAAACAGTGTCTTATATAAGTTCATCATAATCTCTTGCATTCTATGCCTTTATTAATGAAGCCTAGTTTACTGTATGCTTTAGAAACAGCTCTCTCTACCTGACCTGCCACCTTTAATGACTTATGTACATATACACCCAGGTCTCTCTGCTCCCACGCACCCTTTAGAATAGTACCCTTTGATTCAAACAGTCTCTCCATGTTTTTTGTACCAAAGTGCATCACCTCACACTTCTCCGCATTGAACTTCATCTGCCACTCATCAGCCCATTCCACCAACGTGTCAATGTCCCCCTCACAATTTATAATTCTCCCAAGTTTTGTGTCATCCGCAAACTTTCAAATTATCCCCCACACACCAAGAACTAGATCATTTACATATATCAGGAAAAGCAAGGGTCCCAATACTGACCCTGCGGAAATCCACTACAAACTTTCTTCCAGCCCAAAAAATACCCATTACATATTATTCTGTTTCCTATCCATCAGCCAATTTTCTATCTACGAAGCTACTGTCCCTTTTATTCCATGACCTATAACTTTCCTCAACTCTGTTGTATGGCACTGTATCGAATGTCTGTTTGGAAATCCATATACACCACATCACAGCGGCCTTGCCCTCATCTACCATCTGTTATCTCTTCAAAAAATTCCAGCAATTTAGTTAGACCGGATTTTTCTTTAATAAATCCATGCTGACTCTTCTGAATAATTCTACATTTTTCCATGTGACTATTAATTCTATCTCGAATAATTGTTTCTAGAAGTTTCCCCACCACTAAAGTTAAACTGACTTGTCTGTAATTGCAGGACAGATCTTTATAACCTTTTATGAACAAGGGCGTAATGGTTGCAATTCTCCAATCTTTCAGCACCTCCCCCAAATCCAGGGAACATTGAAAGACTATTGCTAGTGCCTCTGCAATTTTCACTCTTACTTCCTTCCATACTCTTGCATGCAACTCATCCGGTCCCGGTGCCTTATCAACTTTAAATACCAACAGCTTATCCAACACCTCCTCCTCATCAATCTTAAACCCTCTAATGACCGAGTTTCCTTCTCTGTCACCATGGCCTGGGCAGTATCTACCTCGTAGGTAAAGACAGATGCAAAGTATTCATTTAACACCTCAGCCATGCCCCTATGTATAAATCCTCTTTTTGGTCCCAAAACCGCCCTACTCCTTCTTTTACGGCCTTTTTACTATTGATGTGCTTATAGAATACTTTGGGGTTTCCTTATATGTTATTTGCCAGTCTTTTTTCATAATCCCTCTTTGCTCCTCGTATTTGCTTTTTCACATCCCTTCTGAACCTTTTGTATTCTGCTTGGTTCTCAATTATATTTGCTACCTGACACCTGTCATAGCACACTTTTTCTTCTTTATCTTAATCGCTATCTCCTATGTCATACAGGGAGCTCTGGATTTGTTTGTCCTACCCTTCCCTTTTGAGGGAACATATATTGACTGTGCCCAAACCATCTCCTCTTTGATGGTAGCCCATTGTTCAGCTGTTTTTCCTGCCAATCTTTGGTTCCAGCCTATCCGGCCCAGTTCTGGTCTTGCCCCATTGAAGTTCGCTCTCCACCAGTTATTATTCCTACTCTGGATTGACCAATGTCATTTTCTACCGTCATCCTAAACTTTATGGTACAATGATCACTGCCCCCTAAATGTTCCCCAATTGTCACTTGAGCTACTTGGCCTACCTCATTCAAGAACCAGGTCTAGTAGTGCCTCCTTTCTTGTTGGACTGGACACATACTGCTGTAAGAAATTCTCCTGAATACAATCTAGGAACGCTTGTCCCTCACTGCCCCTCACACTATCACTATGCCAATCTATATACGGGTAATTGAAGTCCCCCATTATAACTACTGTATGATGTTTAGACCTCTAATTTCCTTGCAGATTTATTCCTCCAAATCCTTCCCACTAGCTGGGGGTCCATAAGTTATCCAGTGCAATGTAATTGCACCCTTCTTATTCCTTAGCTCTAGCTAAATCAATTCTGTCCTGAATCTTCTGACACGTAGAAACATAGGAACAGGAGAAGGCCATTCAGCCCATTGAGCCTGCTCCACCATTTAATACCATCATGGCTGATTAAACACTTCAATGCCTTTCACCAGTACTATCCCCATAACCCTTTACGTTGTTTTTAATCAGAAATCTATCAATCAATCTCTACCTTAAACAAGCTCAATGACTGAGCTTCCGCAGCCCTCTGGGGTAGAAAACTCCAAAGACTCACAACCCTCTGAGTAAAGAAATTGCTCCTCATCTCGGTCCTAATTTTGAAATTATGTCCCCTCATTCTAGACACCCCAACCAGGGGAAACATCTTACCTGCATCTACCCTGTCTATTCCTTTAAGTATTTTGTAGGTTTCAATGAGATCACCAATCTCTCTTCATTTTACAGTCCCACCATCCCCAGGACAAGTCTGGGGAACCTCCATTGCACCCCCTCTATGGCAAAAATATCCTTTGAGGAAAGGGGACCAAAACTGCACAGTACTGCAGGTGCAGTCTAACCAAGCTTCTATATAATTGAAGCAAGACTTCACTACTCCTGTACTCAAATCCTCTTGTGAAAAAGGCTAACATTCCATTAGCCTTCGTAATTGCCTGCTGCACCTGCATGTTAGATTTCATTGGCTTTTGGACAAGGACACCCAGGTCCCTTTGTACATCTACACTTTCTAATTTCTTACCATTTAGGAAATATTCTGCACATCTGTTCTTTATACCAAAGTGGATAACTCCACATTTTTCCACGTTATATTCCATCTGCCATGTCCTTACCCACTCACTAAGTCTGCCCAAGTCCTCCCGTAGCCATTTTACATCTTCCTCACAACACACATTCCTGCCTAGCTTTGTATCATCCGCGAACTTGGAAATATCACATTTGGTCCCCACATCCAAATTTTTGATCTATATTGTGAACAGCTGGGGCCCAAGTACCAATCCTTGTGGTACCCCACTAGTCACAGCCTGCCAACATGAGAATGACCCGTTTATTCCTACTCTCTGTTTTCTGCCTGTTGGCCAATCCTTAATCCATGCCAGTATATCACCTCTTATCCCATGTGCTTTTATTTTGCTAATCAACCTCCTGTGGGGGACTTTATCAAAAGCCTTTAGAAAATCCAAGTCTACTACGTCCATCGACTCTCCTTTATCAATTTTGTTAGTAACATCCTCAAAAGACTCCAACAAGTTCATCAAACATGATTTCCCATTCACAAATCCATGCTGACTATGCCCAATCAGATCATGATTATCCAAGTATCCATTTATCCCATCCTTTATAATAGATTCTAGCATTTCCCCTACTGATGTAAGGTTAACAGGTCTGTTGTTCCCTGTTTTTTCTCTCGCTCCCTTCTTAAATAGTGGGGCGACATTTGCTACCTTCCAATCCTCAGGACCTATTCCAGAATCTATTGAAATTTTGGAAAATGATCACCAATGCATTCACTATCTCTATAGCAATCTCTTTCAACACTCTGGGATGCAGAATATCAGGTCCCAGGGATTTATCAACTTTCAGTTCCATTAATTTCTCCAATACAAACTTCTTACTTATATTAATTTCCTCCAGCTCTTCATTCTCCCTTAGCCCCTTCAGAGAAGACAGACACAAAATATTCATTTAGATTCTCTGCCATTTCTCTATTCTCCATTATGAATTCTCCTGACTCTGCCTGTAATGAACCCACATTTCTCTTAGCCAAATGCTTCCTTTTTACATACCTGTGGAAGCTTTTACAGTCAGTTTTTTATGTTTTTTGCTAGATTGCATTCATGTTCTATTCTCCCTTTCTTTACCAGTTTCTTGGTCTTCCTTTGCTGTATTTGAAAATCCCCCAATTCTCAGGTTTACTACTACTTCTGGCAACTTTATAAGCCTTTCCTTTCAATCTTATACGATCCTTAACTTTCTTCGTTAGTCACATTTGACTGTTTTTGCACCTTGAAGGAATGTATAGGTACTGTGAGTTAAGTAATAGTTCTTTGAAGGCTATCCATTGCTTATGTACATTCATACTTTTTAATCTATTTTCCTAATCCACCTTTGCCAATTTGTCCATCATGCCTTCATAATTTCCTTTCTCCAGTACTGCAATACTCTCCTTAACCAAAAATGCCACACACCCCTTCCTTTTTTCCCTTTCCTATTTTTTTCAAACACCTTGTAACCAGGAATATTTAACACTGTGATCTGCCCTTCCTTAAACCAGGTTTCTGTTATCACCACAGCGTCATAATCCCACAAGGCAGTCTGTGCCTGTAACTCGCCAATTTTATTAACTGAACTCCATGCATTCACATGCATGCAGTGTAACCCTGATTTAGACTTAATTTCTTGCGCCCTTACTCCAACTCTATCTATTAACTTACTATTCTCTATTTTATTGCTATCTGCCTCTCCCAGCTTTTCGTGCATCCTATTATTACTTTCTAATATTCTCTCCTAGTTCCCACACCTGTGCTGAGTTAGATTAAACCCTCCCCAACAGCACCAGCAAAACACCCCACAAGGAACTCAGTCCCAGCTCCATTCAGATGCAACCTGTCTGGCTTGTACAGGTGCCATCTACCCCAGAGCCAGTCCCAGTGTCCCAGGAACCTAAAGTCCTCCCTCCTGTACCATCTTTCCAGCCACAAATTCATCTGTCTTATCTACCTATTTCTGTACTCACTTGCACGTGGCACTGGGAATAATCTGGAGATTACTGCTTTAGAGGTCCTGTTTGCTAATTTTCTACCTAGCTCCCTAAATTCCAACTGCTTGACCACATCCCTTTCCTACCTATGTCATTAATGCCAATATGGACCACAATCTCTGGCTGTTTGCCCTCCCCACAAGGATGTCCTGCGCCAGGTCTGTGACAACCTTGACCCTAGCACCAGGGAGGCAACAAACCTTCCTGGAGTCACGTTGACAGCTGCAGAAATGCCTGTCTGTCCCCTAACTAAAGAATCCCATATCAGTATGACCCTTCTTCTCTTCTTCCTCTCCTGTACAGCAGGGCCATGCGTGGTGCCACAGGCTTGGCTCTTGCTGCACTCCAAGGATCCATTGCCCTCACCGATATCCAGAATGGAAAACCGGTTAGTGAGTGGGGCTTCTAAGGAATCCTGCACTACCTGCCTGTTTCTCTTGGGACTGCCTGGCAGTCACCCATTCCCTATCTGCCAGCTTGCCCCTAACTTGCAGTGTGACCACCTCTCTGAATGTGCTATCCACGTAGTTCTCTGCCTCACGGATGCACCTCAGTGACTCCAGCCGCTGCTCAAGCTCTGAAACACGGAGCTCAAGCTTGTGCAGCTGGTGACACTTCCTGCACATGGGCTCGGCTGGGTCACGAGAAGTGTCCACGACTCCCCACATGCCACAAGATGAGAATTCCGATGGCTGGGCTGTCCTGCCATGCCTTAACCATAAACTTTTAAATCACTTTATATACTTTAACTTTAGTTACATTTACTTACTTTAGCCTTACTCTTGTATTAAGTATAAACTGGAGATTAGTAGTAAGTAGAAATTCTTCACTCTTACTCACAAATCAGCTTCCTCTCCTGTGCCTGTAAATTCTTACTTCCCCTGTGCTGGTTTAGAAATGTACATTTTTCAAAATTACTGGGGTTGAAACACAGTTCCTAACAGCAGCTGCTCATGAACCAATCAACTCACGACTTTCCTGTGATGTCTGTCACTCCCTCATTTTTTTCAAATCCACCAAGAAGCTCAGGAAGGGTGCTCCCACACAGGAGCAATTCCCCTTGCCCCCGGAAAGTAAGTGAAAGACTCTGAGCCTCGGCTTCTCTTTATTCACAGCCCCAGAACGTGCTTCCACACAGGTACAACCCTTTACGCCCCCCTCCGGAAGGTAAGATTAGTACTCTTCCCAATTGTGCACACATCTATTACCTTTCCTCTTAACCCTCACTGGTCTCATGAAGAGAGACCCAGTTTCTTGAGTCACTGTTCATAACTAAAGCCCCTCATCCCTGGTATTCCATTATACCGATCAATGTGGATAGTTATGGATTGTTTTAATTTAAATTCTGCACTTTTTGTATATCACACTTCATTATTTAATCTGAACCTTCCCAAGGTAAAAGGTACATAAAAAAAAGGACAATTCAGTGATTTTGGAAATATTCAGAATGGAAGCAAGTACTTGGGTGTTTTAAAACATCATAAATCTTGCAAAGAATAATTATCAACATTATAAGAGTAGTTTGCACTACACGTACAGAAGTACAAGTGTATGAGATTGATGCAAAACATCATTTCTATGTAGGATGCACACCAAGATTTCCCAGTTACATATCTTCCACAAAGGTCAGAAGGTGCACAAATCTATTTTGAAGATGTATTTGTTTTTAAATTTTAGCTTCATTAGGCTGCATCATAAGTTGCATTTTGCCATAATTGACAGTCAACTTCATTTTTAAGAAGAAAATACAGTCCTCATTAAGGCAAGTTCACTATAGTTGCCAGATAAATATTTGCGCTAAAATGAATTTCTTTGGTCATCTACCTCTTCTACAGCGACATTCAGTCTTAGCTATTAATCTGCCCAATTGCATTGGACATTAAATCAGCAATATAAATGGTTACTTACCTGTGGACAAAATGCATTTTCTCAAGGTAGGTACAGCCTTTTGCAACATCTAGACATATATCTATGAGGTCACCTACATAGAGCATGGGTTGATGAAGCTGATGAAAAAAGAAGAATTTGAGATTGTCAGCTATTCTCAAAGCAGTAATTATTAAGAGTTGTATCAAAAGAAAAATGCTGAAGTTAGAAAATAGATAGGTGTAAAATAGCAACAGCAGTTTGGTGTTCTGTTTGAACGAACTGAATAAATTTCTGATGACTTGTGTATCCAAACGCTTGAGACAGAGCAAACCAGGAGGAGAATGACTGGATGAATAAAGGGTATTTGAAATTGTTTGAAATTACACTATAATTTTCATTCATTTCTCATTAGGTTCAGTGCAATTTTAATTTTCCATTTTAGGAGGTTATTTGTCTCGTCAACAAATTAAAATTAGCATGAGTTCCTGACTATTTAAATTGTGCATGATTGTCCAAGTTAATTTCTTTTTTGGGCTCACCAGAAATTGGTTTCTAAAACTAGTAAAAGGCCGAAAACACTCTGGTCGAATCCATTGCTTAAATGCCTCCAGTTTAATATTGCAAGTCACTTCTCACTTTCCAAAATGAATTCTTCAGTTCTCAGACCAAACAATGATTATAATCCAGCTTAATATTACTTCTTAAATTGCAAATTTAAGAACAAACAGAATAGCATTGAAAATGCAGGCCACTAAAAGAGAATAGGAGATGGAATGGAAAGCTTATCTGAAGATATGGATTTACGAAGGTTTTATAAAAAGTGTTGAGACAGTCAGAAAATCCAGAAATAACTTGCAAGAGAACTTGAACGATTAGGACTAAGACAACTGTAAGATACCCTATTTTTTTATTCCTCACACACAATTAGGGCTTGATTTAATCTTATGATTAAGGGTTTACTTCCTTTGCATTTATAAATAGTTTGAAGACTGAATTGTAACTAGAAGTCATAAAATTTATGTACACATTCCCACAATTCTTCAGGGAATGGATGACATTGCCCAAAAAAAGCACTTTTGGCAAGGTCTTTCATTAGCAAGGAATTCTAAATAAGGGTGAATGGCCTCCCAGTAAGGGATAGCCTATAACCATAAACAAACAAGACAATGATTAAGAGATGAGTTAGCAAAATGAAAAATATCACCTATCAAAACATAATTAATTTTCAAGGTTACAAGGACTACAGCCATGAGTAGAGCCTAATAAGGGTTTTAAGCTTAAATCCTTCACACATTGCAGAGAAAAAATTGAAAGAATCAATGATGGCTACATACTATACCCAGAGCAAAAACAGATAATACTGTTCATTTCTCTCCATAACTATTGCTTAAGACATTAAGTGTGACAAAAGTTGATCAAACTCAGTAATGATTATTTGCAATTAAGAAATTGGTGTCAAGCCCAAGAACCTTACACAGCTGACTTCTGCCATAAATAGTGAAGTGGAGAAAGTGCACTATGAACAGAAGACTGGAGTTAGAGGACTAGAGCATTTGGATTGAAGGAAGCTTGCAGAGGTAGGGCGGGTCAAGACCACCCAGGGATATGTAGGCAAGGATGTAGATTTTAAATTTAAGGCACTGGGAGATAGGAAGCCAGCAAAATTTAATGTAACAAGGTGATTGGCAAATAAATCGGTGGGCCAGGTACAAGAAACCGAGTTTTGGACATGTTGAGTTGAGGGGTGGAGGTGGATATGGGAGGCCAGCAAGTCTGGTGTTAAAATAATGGATTCTGGGAAATACAAAGGCATTCACAAGGATTTCAACAGAAGGGACAAGTCGGATGTGAAAGCAGGCAACATTACAGAGACAAAAATGAAGTGTGTAGGGCAAGTGTTGGTGGTTGAAGCTCACACCACAACTGCAAACTGTCTGACCTACACTCAGAGTGAGGTCCAAGAGGGAGAATGAAGTCCGTAGGAAAAGGAAAGAGTTTCTGGAGAGGACCAAACACATGTTAATTCTTCTCAATATCGGGCTGGAGGAAATGAATACTCATTTAAGATTTGGTTTCAAACAAGGATGCTGGTAGTGAGAGACAGACAGGTGTATCACTCGCATGTGCACTGAAGCTCTTCCCATGTCTGCTGGTGGTGTCACCAAGGGGTAACATACAGATCTAGGGGGCAGAGCTGATCAATCCTTGGGGAATGTCAGAAGTGACAATGCCAGGAAGGGAAGCTATTCATGAGTGTACTGGCTGCCTTTGGAGAGGTAGCAATGGAAGTGTGAAGGGGCAGTTTCTGATGGAGTTCGACAAAGGAAGATACATATTGGAGGAGAATAATACTATCAGCTGTACCAAATACTGAAGATAACCCCTGGAGGGCAAGGGGAAGAATATTAAATGAAAACAATTGTGCAATGTTATTGTTTATCCTCCAGTGACATGATGGGAAGGTTGTTAATTATTTTGACTAACCCACCCGAGATCCTCGAGCTCCTCGGAGATAACTGAGCAAGTCTCTTCCCTTCATAAGCTCCAGGAGTAAGAACTGTGGCTCATTCAGCAGGCACACACCCAGCAGCTTAACTATATGAGCATGATCAAAATGACTACAAGGAAATAAACACATACAATAAGAATTAATGTTTCCTGAGCATTGCAGAACACAAAGCTGCCAATGAAAAATGCATCTAAGACAACAAAAAAGTCATGGAGGGCAAAACTGAAGTGAATTTTTTTAAAAAAGGAAATTTGGAACAAATGTTCATACAGGGTTAACTGGAAGACACGGGCCTTTTGTCAGAATAAAAATTATATTAGAAACATTTGACCCCCATCTGTACTGCATTTAATAAGGCAAGGAAAAATAATTCCTGAAGTTAGAATGTTTAAGAATCTAGATGAGGCAAATCGACTTGCATATTTTAATTACCTTTATCACTGAAGGTGGGCAGAGATAATGGATGAGATTTCTGGGCCCAACTGCGATGGGCATCGTGGCAGCTGGACCAGAAAATTCGGAGCGCAGCCAAAAGTCAGTTTTCCACCAGTGAGAAAATAGGTTGCAACCTCCCCCTCTCAGCTTTCATGATGGTTTTCTGCTGCATCATGTCGGGAACTGCATTTGCATTTCATGAATGCTCATTAAAAACCCAGTTCGCCAGGATCAAGTTTGCACTCCCAATCTAATCGCCCCGCCAGTGGATAATCACACCATCTGATTCACGTCCAGATAGAAGCGCGCATGCACTTGATGAAATGCACTTCACTCATGACTTTGAGGTTGGTGTGCGCAGCATTTGCCTACTTTCACTGCACGACTCTCGCAGATACTCGGTTCCGCGCCAATGATGCCCAGGCAAGACCAGCGGGGGAGAGGAGAAGGTACACGCTTGGTGGGGGAGGGGCTGGCATGTGACTGGAGCACAGGAGAGAGGGGTGGAAGGCACATGCTTGACTGGTTGGACAAAGGCAAGGGAAGGTGTGGAAGGTTAGCTTGGCAGGGATGGAGGAGGTGGCAGGAGCACAGAGGGGCAGAGGTGGATAGAGACACATGACTGGGGGAGTGCACACCATGCTATACGGCTATGCCTGGCACACTTGTCTTAGTCACGGCTCAGGGAGGGGGACAGCCTGCCTGTGCTATGTCGGTAGTGCCCAGCATTTGGGTCCTGGGGTTAGTGGCTTGGTACTGGGCAGCAGATGGCACAGTCACAGTCAGGGGAGGCATCTGAAGTGTGTATATGAGGGGCTGGTAAGTATATGGGGGAGCAACTGACGGTTTCATGGAGGGTCATTTGTAGCTCACTGTGCATAGGGCCTCAAGATGAGGAGGGGTGAGGTCAACCTGGGGCATGGAGACATCCACAGAAAATGATTCGGGGGAAGGACTGCGATATGGACTAGAATAACGATGGGCTCCAGGGTTAAAGGGGGAGGAAGGAGAGAGATCGGAAAGAGGGAAACCTGCACATGATACACTTCCAGGATGATAGGGGGGACTTAGATGGTGACCAGGGTGGGGTTGGAAGCTGGTCTTGTGGTAGAAGCACAGCAACACCATTTCAAAAGCCAATGTAAAAGTGCAGTTGAAAAATTAATTTGGGAGGGGAAAAAAAATCACTAGGGGAGGGGGTCTGAGGACTTGTGGGAGGAGTCGACTATTGCACTTTTCGGCCAATTAAAGGGGCACCCTAATAATTACTGCTTCAGGACATGGAGAGCAAGACCCAGCTGAGAGGTGTTAGGAAGACTCCATTGCCAAGTGAAAGATTTGGCCACCTTAACACATGGTGTCCATCCTTGAGAGAATCCATTAGGGCTTGGGGCCAAATGGCCAGACACTTGTCCATCTCAGAGGAACATGAAAAGTTCAGAAGAATCCAATTATAAAAGGGGCCATGGCTAAAGTATATATGTAAAATGCTCCAATCCCTACACATTGCAGCTGAGGGGTTCAGGCTTTACATGACTCAACAATTACAATCATTACATTACTGCAAGGCTGGGCTCTAGTCTGCTCCAAAGGAGGCAGCGTAACAGGCTGTACTCATCCAGATCCAGCCCTTTTTGTGAATGAGCTGTCATGCCTGGGGCATAGTGGGGTGGAGGGAGGGGGGAAACTTGGATACTTGGATATCAGTGATCCTTAAGGTTGTGCTACAGCTGCAAGGGAGAATCTGGAGATGGAATGTCTGGAATAAGGGCTTCACAAAGGCTCTCCTAAGCTTGGCAATGGAAGGTGATCATTGCATGGTAAGGTTCAATCATATCTATGAACTATTTTCCTAGACACAAGGAGTGCAGAATGAAGGCAGCAAGCAGTACTGCCTTTTTCAAGGCTTTCCTGTAACTGAGAAGGCGGCCCCATCAACGTAAAGCAGGGCAAAGGGAAGAGCCTTGCCCTGAGGAACATGGGCCAGCGGGGCTCCAAGAGGACTTAGAAACTGAGAAGGAGAAAACAATTCCACGGAGGCATTTAACGCAGCCCAGGATGTACTGAAAACACCTCTCATATTTGCAGTTGAGTGAGAGATAGTGCTGAAGATGCCTTCGCTTGTCAAGGAACGTGGTGGCTCACATTTGCCACATTATTCAGTAGCAACTGACTCTGCATGGACTGGAAGGCTATCCAATGCCTGTGGCTCTAAAGGTCACTGCCACACTCAACATTTTTTGCGAATGGCTTGTTCCAGGGCTCCACTGGGGACCTCTTGGAATATCACAATCGTCTGCTCACAAATACATGCAAGAGGTTACAAACGCCTTATTCAGTAAGGCACACAATTGCATCCAGCTCCCCCCAGATGAAGCCAGCCAGGCTGCCAGAGGAATCTTCCCGCAGATGCAGGGTGCCATCGACTCCACCCATGGCATTAAGAGCTCCCTGTCAGCAGCCACTATGGTTTACCAATCAAAAGGGCTGCCACTCTCTCACACATGCAGCTCATCTGTGATCACCAAAAGAAGATTATGCAGATCCTGTGCAAGGTACCCTGGGGGATTCACATGACTCTTAACATCTTTAGTCACTTGCAGGTGCCATAGGTCTTTAAGGGCCATCAGCACATCTAGAGTTGGCTCATCGGTGAAGACAACTACCCCCAAAAGACATGGCTAGTAATGCCCATTTGGCGGCCAGAGTGCTTCAGAGGAGAGGTACAATGCGGCTCATTCTGCAACATGCTCCTAGATTGAGCAGACCATTGACATGCTGAAGATGAGTTTCAGATGTCTGGACTGGTCAGGCAATACTCTCCAGTACACTCCCCAGAGGGTCTCCTGTATCATCTTGATTTGCTGTGCTCTACGCAACCTGGCACTCCAAACAGGGGGATGAATTGCCACATGGGAAGATGGAGGAGCTGCAAGTCTCCTCTGATGAGGACAACATTGAAAGGGATGACCTCAAAGAGGCAAGGATGCTGACACCCTACAGGAAGAGGCCATAGCATGGGCCAGATGTGCCCGTGAGACCCTGCTAACGACAAGGTTCCACAGTGATGCAGATGACTAACTGATACAACCCCATTTCAGCTGTGCCCTCCATGCAGGCTTGACATTAACACCTTCTTTGCTATTCTCAACCTCTGAATGAATCAATCTCAGAACGAGTAGTTACAAACTTGTGTGATGATGGCCTCATCCTTGGAAGGGTAGGCAGCCTGTAGATTGTGTGACCATTTTGTAATGAGATAAGAACCCCACCAGAGCTCACTGTGAAGCAAATAGGTATGGTGCAGTCCTTTCAATCATCGTGTCAACATCTCACTGCCTATGGCAGCCTTCAAGAGACGGGAACAGCACTTCAAACATCAGTGCACTCATAGCAGTATGCCTGGAGCTTTGCAAGGCGCTTCAAGGAGGAGAATCACCAATCAATGGTTCTCGCTTGACCGTCTTGAGGAATGATCTGAATCTGGACTGCAGCATCTCTCCGTGGACCATCTTTCATGCAAGAATAATGTTCTGCCCTCTGTATCCGCAGCAGGAGATTATTCTTTAGGATGCTGTGATCTGTCACTGTCAGTCATGCCAGCCTGCAAGTAAGGTCACCTTTGTATGCACAGAGAGCTTCAGCAGCATCCTCTTCTGATCATTGATGAGCACTCATGACCCTGCCTTTGTCTGAAGGCTCCCAAGTTCACATCCAGCATTGCCATGGCAGCTAGGAGGGCAGTGGCCCAGTCAGCCTTGACACTGCATTTAAGCATCATTATCAGCAAAATTACTAAGCAAAGACTGCACAGCAGATGTACTGGAGCTTCACTCTCATCCCATTTGACACCTCCATTTTAATTCGAACAGAATTTTTTTTTATTCATTCTCAGGATGTAGACTTCATTGGCTGGGCCAGCATTTATTGCCCATCCCCCAACTGTCCTTGAGAAGGTGGTGGTGAGCTACCTTCTTGAACTGCTGCATCCATGTGGTGTAGGTACACCCACAGTGGTGTGAGGGACAGTGTTCCAGGATTTTGTTTCAGTGATAGTAAAGGAACAGCGATATATTTCCAAGTCAAGATGATGACTGGCTTGGAGGGGAAATTCCAGGTGCTGGTGTTTCCATGAATCTGCTGCCCTTGTCCTTCTAGATGGTAGCGGTCATGGGTCTGGAAGGCACTGTCAAAGGAGGCTTGGTGAGTTCCTGCATTGCATCTTGTAGATGGTACACACTGCTGCCACTGTGTGTTCGTGGTGGAAGGAGTGAATGCTTATGAATGGAGTGCCAATCAAGCGGGATTGCTTTATCCTGGATGGTGTCAGGCTTCTTGAGTGTTGCTGGAGCTGCACTCCTCCAGGCAAATGGAGAGTATTCGATTACATTCCTGATTTGAGCATTGTAAATGGTGGACAGGCTTTGGGGAGTCAGGAGGTGAGTTACTTGCTTGCAGGATGTGGCAAAAAATTTAAATTCCAATTGCACATGGTTGCTAAGCAAATTGTTACCAAAGCGGGAATAAATAAACTGGAAATAAAAAAGGGCTTGAATGTATATAGTGTTTCTCACACCCAGCAGATGTCTCAAAGCGTTTTACAGCCAAGTAAGTACTTCTGGAGTTTAGTCACAGTTATAATGTAGAAAAATAGACAGAAAGGCAGGGGTAATTATTTCACTGAGGCCATAGAAAAATCTTACCCTCTGGGAAGGATTTCCTTTTTGCTCCATTTTTTGAAAGATCACAATTGTTTTTATAAAGAACACATTTATGATTTTGCTGCACCAGACATACAGAAGAAAATTTCCAAAACCTTTAGCTAGCTTTTTGAAATTCTTCCTCAGACTAAGAACTAGGGCTCAATTTAGAGAGACTCAGTGTGGCCAGGATGCCTGCTTTCTTCAGTGATGCCAAACCCCTTTTAGTAGAGACATTGTACATCCTGCTGCTCTATCAGGTATTAAGCAGGCGCCTTGTATATCCTGCTGCTCAATCAGCTAAGTCCCTCTCCTCTTCATACCCTGCGCTCTCTCTTTAAATATTTGCTGGCCCTCCTTTGTTCATGACTCATTTGTGCCGAACTCTTCCTCTTGCAATATTTTCCATCCCTAACCCTTACCCATCCCCAAACTCCTGGCAGAATTCTGTGCTCACCCAGAGGGAGACACGATTGTTGACAAAGTTGAAATACAATCTCACGGACACTCTGGCTATCAATATAAAATCCATAAGACCATAAGACATAGGAGCAGAAATTAGGCCATTTGGCCCATTGAGTCTGCTCCGCCATTCAATCATGGCTGTTAAGTTTCTCAACCCCATTCTCCCGCCTTCTCCCCGTAACCTTTGATCCCCTTACCAATCAAGAACCTATCTATTTCGGTCTTAAATACATTCAATGACTTGGCCTCCACAGCCCTTTGTGGCAATGAATTCCATAGATTCACCACTCTCTAGCTAAAGAAGTTTCTTCTCATCTCTGTTCTAAAAGGTCTTCCCTTTACTCTGAGGCTGTGCCCTTGGGTCCTAGTCTCTCCTACTAATGGAAACATCTTCCCCACGTCCACTCTATCCAGGCCTTTCATTATTCTGTAAGTTTCAATCAGATCCCCCCTCATCCTTCTAAACTCCATCAAGTATAGACCCAGAGTCCTCAAACATTCCTCATATGTTAAGCCTTTCTTTCCTGGGATCGTTCTCGTGAAACGCCTCCGGACCCTCTCCAGGGCCAGAACATCCTTCCTGAGATACGGGGCCCAAAATTGCTCACAATATTCTAAATGTGGTCTGACCAGAGCCTTATAAAGCCTCAGCAGCAAATCCCTGCTTTTATATTCTAGTCCTCTCAAAATAAATGCCAACATTGCATTTGCCTTCCTAACTACCGACTCAAGCTGCGAGTTAACCTTAAGAAAATCATGTAGTTCTGTAACAAATTTCAACGTGCAACACCTATTCTCTTCAATATTACAAAAGCACAAACATTACAGCCATTGTCTGTAAGCAAACCTACCTCATTAAATAGGCCTCTTTGAGGAATTCAGATTTTTCATGATCTGTCGCTCCTTTTCTCAGTGCCTGGTAAATAAATAATCATACTCTTGTGAAACTGCACTGTAACCTTAATGTGAATTTATTGATATCAGTCTCTAAATGCAAGAAAAAAAATAAGTTCCACAACAGATTTTCTGTTTCCCAGGGTCTCTGAGCAAGAATGGGACATAAATAGAACAACTGACAAACCAGATGGATTTTCCAAAGTTAGCCTTAATTAGAAATGTATATCATGTTTTGCTGCAGGATCGGGATTCCAACTGGGACCCAATGGTCATTGGGACTCCAAGAGAAAAAAAAATCTGACACAGCAAATCCACAAGAAAATGATCCAGGCTGTGTAGATAAGGGCAGTGCACCCCTGGCCCAGAAAACCTAACTTGCATCCATCTTTTCATCCTCTGTCTGCCTTCAAAAAGCTTAAATAATGTGTAACATTCAGTCCAAGGCCCAGTTTAAGAACTTTGATTGCAGCAATGAAAAAAAAATCAGCAGCAATTTAAATATTCACTTGCCAAAAGGCAAGAACATGCCATCTTTCTATTGCCCATTTATATTGCTGAGTTGAACACAGCACATTCCAGGTAAAAAAAATTGGGAGCGTTAATGTTGAAAGTGGCTGCAATAGAAAGTAAGTTTTAAGTTGGTAATTAATCACAGCTGTCCCCATTTGGGTAAGGGTTAGGGAATCATTGCAAGAGTATATGAACCAGTTCACTCTGGGCATCTGGAAGAGTCTGTGACTTTGTCGTCTTGGAATTAAACCCGTATTTAAGGTACAGGCTGGCTTCAAACATATTCATCCTCAACATATAGTTATTGGAGTTAACAGGGAGCTCACTGCATTAGTTTGGTCATCTTCATTTGCACTGGAACCAAAGATCACTTACAGTAAAGAGTAAAAGGGGATCCATTGAACCAGATAGCGGTCTGATTGCCTGACCCCAAGTTATCTATTCTTCACATGATTGATGTTGGCTGAATAATTCATCCAAGAGTCTTTAGTCTTAACAAACATCAAAAACAATGATGGTGCTTGCACGTATATCGTGCCAGTTCACATCTCTCTCAAACATTTCCAGAGTACCTCACAAACAATAAATCACTTGGAAGTGCACTAAACTATTTAGTTTGGCAAATGTGACATTCAACATGTCCTACCATATTTCATAAAACATTGAGATGAATCATTAATCAATCTATTCTTCAATCATTCTTCAATCAAGCAATCATTCTTCCCCTAGCCATCACCTGGTGGCTAGGGGAAGAATGTTCAATGCAGGTGTAGCTGAGATACTGAAAAACATTTCTTTAACTTTGATATACCATAGAATTTGTGCTGCACCCATTCATTCCATCAGCAGAACAAAGACGTTGGTTCTTTGGGCTATGAAGACTTTTTAAACTGTACAGTATCAATAAAGTTAGACACTGGGAGAATTTCTGGGTCTTCTTTGCCTAAGGCCATGGGAACTTGAATGCTGACTGAACCAATGCTGAGACCTCAATGAACATCTTCTGAAGGATGGACCCTCTTACAATGTAGCACTACCTCACTGCTACACTAAAATAATAGCTGAGATCTTATACTTAAGCCTGAACACATTCCAAGTACAAGCTTTAGTTCCTAAATAGGGAAAGACATGATTGGTATAATTGGGAGATTTTATACTAGGAGATGAGTGTAATGCAAGTTATACTTTGTAGTTTTAATATTAGGCCTATTCTTATGAATCAATGGATTTTCTTCGTGCTGCTAAACTTTTCTGTTTGAGTCTGCAGCAAATGGAACCACCTGGGATTCTTTCAGAGTGACTTGGTGTATTTCCAACATTTTATGTTTTTACTTCAAATTTACAGCATTTGCAGTTTTATTCTTTATTTTGGTTGCGAGAGTGTGGCGGAGATCTCCTGGCACACAATGCAGTACTCTGTCTCTCTCCTCTCCCCTTACCAAACACATTATTGTACACTTACCTTCACAGCTACTTTGACATCTCCACTACCAGGCCCCATAATATCTTTAGCTTTTCCTTCAAACACTTCTCCAAATGCTCCACTACCAAGAAAATTTAGCAAAGTAAGTTTCTCTCTTGGAAACAATGGCAGAGACTCAAGTTCCAGGTGTGTGGGGAGGCAGCTGGAAAAAAAATATTTGAATTACTCATCAAATTCTTAACCTCTATACCTCAATTGTAAAGGCATTAATAATGAGTACTTTTGAATTTCAGATAAATAAGTTCACAGTTGGCACCTTAAAGGTAGAAATCAATTCTGACCCCCTAAACTTGTTAGCAATCTATGTGCATTAATCACAAACTTTGAAGCACTAGCTCACAGAATTTTCTAGAAAATCTCTTTCACCATCTTGTAAATGTCATTTGAGAGAGTTAATAATCGCATGAGGGTAGCAATATTCACTTTAGCTGTACAATATGACCCTCCTCCTAATCTACACATCTGAAAACAACCCAACAGGTTATCCATGCCATGTCTACCACTCATAAATTTACATTTATCTAATAAATAAACAATTCAGTGTTGTTGATTAATGCACTTGCTTCAACCTACCTAGCTCCAGAATAAAGATTAGTTAATAAATGCCAAATATTCATAAACAGCACGTGATGAATTCTGCCATAATTCATTGGATTCACAATCCTGTCATCCAGCATAAGATCAACATTCCATCCATGGTACTATTCATAAGCTAGTTCATGCACCAATATTGGAACTGAAAACTACACAAGAGATGAGAGCATTTTGCTTCTTATTAATGATAGTATAGCAACTAATATAGGAGAAAGGAAAGAGAGCTGAATTGTACCTCGAGGTATACCAGATGTTTGTCTGAATTACGGATGCGTTCATATCTCTAATCCAAGCCAATTCCAAATCCGGATTATAGTTCACGTGAAGAGTGGTTACATCTCGCTTTTGTTTATTATGATTTGCATTTAGGGCTAGCAAATGTTAAGAAAATTAAGATTGGTAAAGAAATATCTAAATAATGCAAAGCGAATTTTTATTAACAATGAAACTCTAGTCTTTGATTTTAATCTGGGATGAAATAAATGCTTGGGGGCATTTGCCCAGACTCAGTGGCATCACCACTTGGGCTAATTTAAAGCCCAGACCTCAGTAACATAACCCAGGACCCAACTATTGCCTGAACATGCTGAGAGTGACTTTGAGCCAACTAGCAGGGAAGGAACAGGTTCAACAGGAGAGGCCACAACCAGAACTGTTCCGATGAAAGTGGAGAGCTCCTGACAGTTGTGTTCAGAAGAAGCCTTAAATTACTTGTGGTGCCTCAAGAGGCATTATGGTTCTTTTTGGCCACAAAGAAACATTCAAAAAAATTAAACATTTGCACTTATTTGATTCTCTTCTGGCCCTCAAGCCTTCTCATACAGCTCTCTTGGCAAGATGGGTACCTAGCACACACTGCACAAACCTGGTTAAAATAATGGTGGTATTTGAATGACACCAGACTTTAACGTTTCAATTAAACCTTGCCTTCCCAAGGCAAGGGTAGTGCTCCCTGCCCAAAATACACCCATTAAAATGGCACAGGGTACAAGTGCAGTGTATACAAGGTGAGGACCACACTGCTGATATTTTAATCCCCTGCACATCTATTCTCATCAGGCACAAGAGGCAAAAAATCTAGCCACTTATATCAGCCTATGGAGGCTTTAAGAAGAGTCTATAATGACTCATTTTCTCTTGTAACCGATGTAACATTTCAAAGACAGTCCAAACTCACCGTAAGCTACTATGGAAATACAGAAGACAGCCATTATAACTGTAGCACAGACAGGTCCCAGAACTAGCAGGACAAGGTTTTCATGAGGCTCTGTTGAAACATGGGATAGTTTACACAAAATCTTTTCAATATCAGATTTGCTTATGTCGATGTACTTTTGCATACACAAAGTCTACATACCTCTCTAATGCAATAAAGGCGTTTTAAACTGAAACATATTCACTGGATTAAAATGTAGACAAAACATGCACTAGTATGTTTGAGAAATATGAATACTTTTGTAGGCAATGTTATAAATATTTCCTTTATAAAGCAGAAAACGATCAATTCAGACTTTGAGTAGATTACAAAAATTAGTCATTTTTTAAATTTTCCTGCAAACAGCCAACTTTTAAAATTAGAACAATACACTTGTACTGACTACTAGAGTTTGACAAGCCAAAAACCAATAGAATATGAGGAGTTTAAAAATAAAATCAAGTTCCATATAAGCCTAGAAATTGCTGTTTGCAGTATTACCAACCACAAGCTTCTGGTGTTTGTGTAATATTTTTCTGTCCAATATATTTTTTTATGAGGCTTTAACCCAAGTATGTCAAAGAGGTTAATTCTTCTGTCAAGATAAGAGACAGAGAAATGTTGTACCAGCATATTAAACTTTTGTGTGATAATATTGCAGGCAGCAAATTTCTAGACTTTAACTTAATGCTGTAACACTGCAGTACTAACATTCCAAACATCCACTCTACAATCACTGACACAAATGAAAATCCCAGTTACTTATTATTCAGAACCAACGTAACACTTGCCATCTAACAAAATCTGAATTTTCTCGTATAATTAATCCTGGATGCTAACTACTATTTCACATAACTGTATGATGATTAGAGGCAAGGTGTGTTTATGTCTACAGTTCCCCATATAGTGAGTTCCAGATTTCATCTAAATCCTGCCATCTGACTTAAGAGGCATTGACAGACGCCTGAAAAGTTACAGCATTCAAAGTCAAATATAATTCTAAAACGAAGCAAAACAGGAGATAAGGTTCTGCAGCCACCACATGAGATTGTATACATAAATAATAGTTTTCACCATTTAACAATCAAAAATGCTTTAATGAAACTTTGATTTCTATACTAATTTACCAATTTGGAAAGTACCTTTGTAATTTTTTAATAATGTCTGTGACCTAAAACACAGTATAATTTCTCACCATAAAGCTTCATGATGATTTCCCCACTTGTGTCACTGAATTCACCCATGCCGATGCCATTAACTGCCACAACTCTCATTCGATAAAACCCACTCAAGTGCTCATTATGCCAAGTACAGATAATATTACTGCAAGATCCCTGATAGAGTGTGATCCATTCATCTGAGTTGTTGAATCGCTGTAAGTCTGTCTCATTTTTGGAATTCCTGTTAAAACAAAATATTTTTAACCTCCATCTATTGAAACTCGAATTTAGAGCTCCTTTGAATGTTCCATTTTCAAAAGCAGTGAGAATTTTCAAATTGTGTCATAATGCCTATGAGGGTTGGTCGAATATGCTCCATGTCAAACCTCATTTGGGCCTTTCCCATTGAAGGTTTACTTAACATTAAAGGTATTTCACTCAATAGCACATCAGTACCCCTGCTATTTTACAAGGAATTACTATTCTTTTTAGTGATTTCAACATATTACCATCGCCGAATCTGAAATAAGTAGAACTGTCATATTCTTTGACTTTACTCCGGTCTTTCTTACTTGAAGAATCCACCTAACAGTTCAGCCAATCCACTCCACACACAGTGGATGTACACCCACCATCTAGAACTGCGCAACTGAATAATGAATCTGCAATTAGGATACTCATTACTGGACTGAAGTTTTTGGTAACTAATACAATTCCTTCTGATTGGTTGGTATCATCCTCCTCACCTTCCGTACCTTGGCTGTCCATAAGACCATAAGGCATAGGAGCAGAAATTAGGCCATTCGGCCCATCGAGTCTGCTCTGCCATTCAATCCATGGCTGATAAATTTCTCAACCCCATTCTCCCACCTTCTCCCTGTAACCTTTGATCCCCTTACTAATCAAGAACCTATCTATCTCGGTCTTAAATACACTCAATGACCTGGCCTCCACAGCCTTCTATGGCAATGAATTCCATAGATTCACCACTTCTCCAGAGTCATTTTCCAGCGGCCCAATGTCCACTTTTGCCTCTCTCTTACCCTTTATATATCTAAAAAAAACTCTTGCAATCTTCTTTCATATTACTGGCTAGTTTACCATCATATTTAATCTTCTCCCTGCTTATTTCATTTTTAGTTGTTCTCTGTTGGTCTTTGTAGGCTTCCCAATCCCCTGGTTTCCCACTGCTCTTAGCTGCATTGTATGCTTTCTCTTTAACTTTTATGCTGTCCCTGACTTCCCTTGTCAGCCATGGTTGCCTCGTCCTCTCTTTAGTATGCTTCTTCTTCCTAGGGATGAATTTTTGCTGTGTCTCCCAAATTACTCCCAGAAACTCCTGCCATTGCTGTTCCACTATGTTTCCTGCTAGGCTCAACTCCCGGTCAATTCTGGCCAGCTCCTCCCTCATGCCTCTCTGGCTGCCTTTATTCAACTGTAATACCGTTACATCTGATTCCAGCTTTTTCCTCTCAAATTGCAGGATAAATTCTATCATATTATGGTCACTTCCTCCTACAGGTTCCTTCACCTTAAGCTCCCTTATCAAATCTGCCTCATTACACTAAATCTAGAATTGCCTGTTCCCCAGTGGGCTCCACCACAAGCTGCTCCAAAAAGCCATCTCGTAGACATTCCACAAATTCCTTTTCTTGGAATCCACGACCAACCTGATTTTCCCAGTCTACCTGCAGGAAATCCCCCATGATCACTGTAACCTTGTCTTTCTTACACGGCTTTTCTATCTCCTGGTGTATCCTGTGCCCCACATCCTAACTACTGTTTGGAGGCCTGTACATAACTCTCATTATGGTTTTTTTTTTTACCTTTGCAGTTCCTCAACTCTACCCACACAGATTCTACATCATCTGACGCTACATCATTTCTTGCTATCGACTTAAGTTCATTCCTTACTAACAAAGCAACCCCAGCCCCTCTGCCAACCTGCCTATCTTTTTGATAGGATGTATATCCTTGGATATTTAGCTCGCAGTCTCTGTAATGCCCACCACATCATACCTGCCAATTTCAATCTGCGCCACAAGCTCATTTACCTTATTTCGTACAGCGTGCATTCAGATACAACACCTTCAGTCCTGTATTTCCCGTCCCCTTTCTCATTGTTGTCCCTTTATCTGATGGGCTTGAAGTTAAATTCCTAGCCCTTTCCAAACCTTCTGTCCTATTTTGTGTTCTGGAGACTTTAATAGCCTCTCCTTTCTTTTCAGTTTTTTCATAATTTTCCATGAAGTTGAATCCACCCCCCACCTACCTACCCCCCGCCCCCCCACCACCACCGCCACCAACCACCCCCCCCCCCCCCCTCCCCCACGCTAACCTGCTGTTTAGTTTCCCATTAGTCATCATGTGTTGTCTCAAAAACTATGCCTTTCATTTCCGGGCAATTCAACACTTAATGATGCTTAGATCTGCATCTGAAGCACTTGACCACCCCTTGGTTATTTCTGGGGTTCATCCTCCTTCCATTATTGCCCAATTTCCACCATCTGTTATAGCTCCCAAAAGGGTCTCTGTCCTCGTACCCATTGGTTGTAATTCTTTTGTCGTACAGACAATTGCTAGCATTGTATCCTGCATCTTTGGGGTTACTGTCAAAGAGCCCATTTGCACCATAAAGGTGACCAGAAATGAATGCTTTCCCAGAATTTTTATTTACAGCTTCGGACACTTGATCCATAAGCATTGAAATCTAACTCTGGTTCAAACCAAGAGCCCATTCATGTTTGATATTCTAGTCCAGTCCAATAATTTAAAGACAAGTACTGACTTTGGAATTTCCATGCAAAATTGCTGAAATCTCACATATAATTGCTTAAACTCTATGTTGTATTCTTCTATTGATGAATCATTCATTTTTCTAAAAATGTCAAAGTCCAACCAAGCCTCATAGGCATTCAGTAAGTCACCTTTCACATAAATTTTATCCATGATTTTTAAGAGGTTGTCCAAACTTTCATCATTGTTCAGGTCCTAAGTGTCTAGTTACCAGAACATTTTGCGTGGATTTTGCTCCTGGCAAGAAGCGAGAGAGCCAGACCTACCCCTTGCTTTCTTTTCGACAGAGACGTAACCCATGTCCATACCTCAACGTCAATTTTCCATTGACCATCAGGTTCCATTTCACAAAACAGTGGTGGAAACTCAAAGCTTGCTACTTTATACCTGGCTTCAGTCGTCTTTCTTCAAAGAGCTTCCAATTACAGTCTTCCTTCAAATCAAAATTAACTGCAATTTTAACCTTCAGTCTGGAAGTAAATCTCAGTCTCCAATCTTCACTTTCAGGCAACCATTCTCTGCTACCAATGTTAGTTACCACCCAAGCCTGGATGTGAAGGATACACAGAGGCTAGGATGCTTAAGTAGAGAATTTTATTGCCCACTACAGAGCGAACTTCTTCCCTCTAACTCACCAGACAGCCAGTGCTGGCTAACTCTTTCTTATATACAATTGTTTATAATTAACAAATCAACACCCTGCACCTGTTCCCCTTACTACCTTCAAGTACTGGGATTTATCGTTCATTAAACAGAACCTATTAGATGCTAACACTGCTGATCAATACCACTGAGTTTATGGGTCTGGTGAAAAAGTGATATCTAGCATGACTGGGCAGCCTCTAACAACAATATTTAGCAAGGAGATTGAAGGCCTAGTTAAATGAAGACGGCACTCATTTGAGTAGTTTTTAAAAATCAAGCATTGACACAAGGTTGCTGCAGTATCTATGCATTTTCTTTCAGTTAGTTCTTCTGCCGTTCTTCTTGGTGAAAAGAGAGAAAGATCATGAAGCAAACATGTGCAATTTAGCTTTAAGTAGACTTTCCTGCCTGTCCCCATAACCCTGGACTCCTTGTAGTTCAAGGATCTGTCTAACTTGCATGTTGCTGTGGCGAGGTTCCTTGTTGCCAGTTGCACTCTATAGTGAGAGGCTTCAAAATCTATTTCATTGTCAAGGCTCAGATAATAATAGCAACTTGGATAACTATTGGAATCTCATCTTTTTTGGCTCATCAGTGGTGAGGAAATTAATGTCCATCTTGGAAATGCAATCTGAGTGTCAAATATATCCCAGTAAGATGCAAAGTTCCCTTTATTCTACCTCAACAATATACCTTATCAAAACCTTTCCCCCCTCCCCATTTCTATTGCACAATTATGATACTTTCCTAAACTGTGTCTTTAAATAAGAATACCTGATCTAGAACATAATAATGCTATGGCTCCAAAACCACCAGGAACTAGAACAACACTGCTCAAACTCACTTAATCTAATTCATTCAGAAATCAAAATTGCAGAATCAATATTAAAACAAGCAAGAACAGGGTTGATTGATGTTTCACTTCTATTAAGATCATTAATAAAGTGAACTAGAGGGGTCAGCATCTTCTAAAACTGCATCCAAAAGCAGAATGGAATTAGTACTTACACACTCAACTGTGAATAAATAGGATTTTCAGCTTAATTCATATTTTGCAGGTTTATTGGGGTGGGGTGGGGTGGCTGATTAGCTCAGTTGGCTGGACAGTTGGTCTGTGACGCTGAGTCACACCAGCAGAGTGGGTTCAATTCCCATCTCAGCTGAGGTCATCCACAAAGGCACCACTTTCTCAACTTTGACCCTCACTTGAGGTAACCCTCAGGTTAAACTCACCAGCTGTCACATCTGTCTAACAAGAGAGCAGCCTATGGTCTTCTGGGACTGCAGCAACTTTCATTCATTCATTTCAAATATGCTCGATTGATGCAATTTTAAATTTATATGCCACATTTCCAATGTCAAGTTTTAACTAAACACACCAAATTATTCTGCACACAATATAAAATTTTTGTTAAGTCTTCATCTCTGTTGCCTCTGCTAAATAAACATTCAATTAGCTTTGTCACAAACATTTACAATTTTCTTTTTATAATGGTAAAAAGCCTGATCCAATATAATGGCCTGAATCTTCCATTCAGGACTGGAACCCTTATTTCCAACCCCGATCAGACAAAAAACATACACACTTACTTTCTCCGATTTTTCAGCCGATCTTCCAATGGAGGAATGGAGGATCCTGCAGAACTCAAGTCAGCGCAGGGAACTTCGGAAGGAGCACCGCAGAGAATGGCAAAAGCCATTACCCTTTTTATGGCACTAGCTGCCGTATTCTGGTAAGTAAAGAGTTTAAATGCCGCAAAGCTTCCTTGAAAGGCCATGGAGAAAAGGTAAGGAGGTAGAGTGGTAAGGAGGCAGGGAGGCTAAAAGGGTAAGGTAGGTAAGGTTAGTGAGTAAGGAGGCAAGGTGGCAGGTGAGTAGCGTAGGTAAGATAAGTGGTAAGGGGGCAGTGTGGCAAGGTTGGGTCGGTAGCGAGAGTTGAAGGGTCAGTGTGTGGGGGGGTGGGGGGGTGCAGTCAGAGGATCCGAGGGGAGTCGGGGTGGTGGGGAGAACCAGGGGGGAGTCAGGTGATGAGGTTGGGTCAGGGCGGAGCGAGTGAATGGGGCTGCTCAAGTGGTGTCAGGGGGGCAGTCAGAGGCTGGAGGTGAGAGTCAGCTGGGTAGGGGGAGTCAGAGGATTGGGAGGGGGGGGTTAGGAGGTCAGGTGGTGGGGGCTGGTTGGAAGTCAGGTCAGGTCAGGGTGGGGAGTTGGATAGGCCGGTAGTTAGTGCTAGTCAATTCGAGTCAGAAGGTGGTGGAGGGCGAGTTAGGGTGAGGTTTGGTCAGGTCAGGTGGGGTCAGTGGGTTCAGGAGGGAGTCTAGGTTTTAATCTGTCTAACATTTCCTGGGTAACTATTCAGGTAAGTAAATTGGAACTGTCCAAACTCTAACTCAGAGTTGGAGACATTTTCAGAGGGTCCCAGGGAGCAGGAGAATTTCCCATCAGAAATTCAAACTTCCCAGGCAATTCCTACAGGGTTATTGTGTGGGACTTCTGAGGGGTCCTGGAGTGTGCCTTGGGGGGTACACCCGTTCTCAGACGCACCAAGCCTCCTTAAAACAGCACCTTCCAAACCACAATCACTACCATCTAGAAGAACAAGGACAGCAGATACATGGATACATGGTTGTCCTCCAAGACATTCACCATCCTGACTCAGAAATATATTGCCATTCCTTCGCTGTCACTGGGTCAAAATGCTGGAACTCCCTCCCTAACAGCACTGTGGATGTACCTATGCCACATGGACTGCAGCAGTTCAAGAAGGCAGCTCACCACCACCTTCTCAAGGACAATTAAGGAAGGGCAATAAATGCTGACCTAGCCAGCGAAGCCCACATGACTAAATTAAAAATAAATCAATAAATAAATATCCGGAGACCGGACATATATTTACAAGGCTTCAACTTGTATAATTATGCATCACTTTCAGGGTGCATGGCTTCATAATGTTCATGAGAATCATATATAATCAGCTTTACACTTCAATGTGATTCTTGTCACCCATAATAACGAAGTTATGAACTTACTGGGCCTGCAGAATGTAGTGTGTTATATTATTCCCATTGTCATCTGCTTTAATCCAGTTGATATCATCATGGATGGTATATGGTGTACCTGGTTTTCCTGGTACACCAGCTATAAACAAAGAACAATTCTGATAATCACAATATTTTCAGTGAAATATAAATACCTCATCATGGCATAAATAATACTATTACTACTACTATCAATATTAAGTCTTCAACAAAAGTTACAATAATAGTCCTAAACAATCCATTATTAAGGTGCCAAAACCAGCATGATTAATTCAAGTGCCTTTAGTCCAGAAATGTGTAATTTTGCAGGACTATTCTCCTGGCAAGGTCTAACAGTGCAGCATCTAGGGCTTTCAGAAAAGCACAACAAAACTATGATGCTTCATAGTGTTGAGTAAGAATAAAGTCAAAATTCAATCCTGTGGTACGTCAGCTTAGAGCATCAAAACACTGGCTTGCTATATTCCCAATCCTTACCATACCACCACTGGAAGGTAGCAAGCAGAGACCAGTCACTTCACCTCTGGGTGACAGAGAAGTGAATAAGAGAGGCAACCAAAAGCGGAACTTATGGGGCTGCATCTTCCGGTCGGCAAGCAGGGGGGCGCAGGGCCCGCTCGGCAACTTGTAAAATAATGCGGGCTGACATTGGGCGGGTGTCCCGATGTCACTCCACATCATTTACATTTCCAGGTCAGCGCGCGCAGAGCCGAGTTGGCTGCACGCCCACCAGCCTGTCAACGGCCACTTAAGGCCATTAATAAAGTAATTGAGGTTATCAATGGACCTGCCCGTCCAACCTTAAGGTTGGCGGGCAGGCCGGGAGCCCAGGCGGGCTTCTGAAAAAGCATGAAACCTCATCCATGGGTGGGATGAGGTTTCATGTGGAATTTTAAATGTTTACAAAATGTTGGAATAAAAGAAATTGACGTCCCAACTCATCTGACAGCGTCACATGACGGGACGCCAGGAATTTTTTTTCACACTTCTAAACATTTTTGAAACTTCCAGCGATCTCCCTGAAGCAGCACTTTGCCTCAGGGAGATCTGTGCACTCTTCCGCGCGCATGCACAAAAGAGTGCACTCCTGGCTCAGGGAATCCCCCCGCCCACACAGGCAGCGCACAGGATTTCCCATGGAATGTCATGCAGGGTGGATCATAATTGGCCCACCCACGTAAAATGGCTGCACGTCTCCAACCGGGGGCACCGATCAGGAACCCACCCACTCGCACCCACTCCCGCACATCCCCCTCCGACAGGGCGGGGGGGGGTGGTGGAATGTTGTCCATGGACTTCTTAGAAGGCAATTTCACAATAGCATTTCCAGGGGCCTTCCAGCAGGTGGTCAGGAGGACTATGTAAATAACTAAAAAGAAACCTAAAACTGGGGGCCTCATTCTTGTAAAATCGAGAAAAAGACCACAAGTACAGTCATGCAATGGTTATTTTACTAGAGTTCTAATCCAGAGAATAGAACTTCAAATCTAATCACAGCAATTTGAGAATTTGGAACTTAGAAAAGGGGTTAAAATAGGCTGCAAAGCATCAAGTTTGCCTTCTTTCATCACTCTCACTGCACAAATACAAGCTAAACTGCCCACTGAACAAATACTCGGATGTTGAGGCAAGTTAAATTTGTTTGAACGTTAATGGAGGGTCAATTTTTATTTTCACTACTTGATTTCAAAGGAAATTAAAATTGGGCAGGTTCTATAATGAGTGGGAAATCCATTCCGCTAGTTTATCACCCAAGTGTTGAAGGTAAGAGTTACCATAAACATGTTCATCAACAAAAAAAGTCAAAATTTTATTTAAAATAATTTTGTAAATAAAGCCATCTTAACAGAACAATTTGGTAAAAGAAAAGACTTGGACCAACAAAGTAGAACATGTTGCCAAAAATAAAAGCATTGCCAAGTTACTTCTGATTCTGCTGTACATGAACAGAGCAGATAGCTCATAAAATGTTGGTCTACAGCAACTGCTGAAAATAGAGTTGTTTACAAATTGGTTTAAAACATGCAATCTCAAATAAAACCTTTTATTTGATGACTGTATCTTTGAAACTTTCAAAAAGCTTTTCAGGTTACTTAATTATTGATTATTCATGTTATAACGCTATGGTTTACCACAGTATTCTGTTTTTTTCTATTCTTTCATGGGATGTGGGCATGCTGGCAGGGCTGGCATTTGAAAGTTTCAAAGATACAGTCATCAAATAAAACGTTTTATTTGAGATTGCATGTTTTAAACCAATTTGTAAACATCTCTATTTTCAGCAGTTGCTGTAGACCAACATTTTATGAGCTATCTGCTCTGTTCATGTACAGCAGAATCAGAAGTAACTTGGCAATGCTTTTATTTTTGGCAACATGTTCTACTTTGTTGGTCCAAGTCTTTTCTTTTACCAAATTGTTCTGTTAAAATGGCTTTATTTACAAAATTATTTTAAATAAAATTTTGACTTTTTTTGTTGATGAACATGTTTATGGTAACTCTTACCTTCAACACTTGGGTGATAAACTAGCGGAATGGATTTCCCACTCATTATAGAACCTGCCCAATTTTAATTTCCTTTGAAATCAAGTAGTGAAAATAAAAATTGACCCTCCATTAACGTTCAAACAAATTTAACTTGCCTCAACATCCGAGTATTTGTTCAGTGAGCAGTTTAGCTTGTATTTGTGTAGTGAGAGTGATGAGAGAAGGCAAACTTGATGCTTTGCAGCCTATTTTAAAACCTTTTCTAAGTTCCAAATTCCCAAATTGCTGTGATTAGATTTGAAGTTCTATTCTCTGGATTAGAACTCTAGTAAAATAACCATTGCATGACTGTACCTGTGGTCTTTTTCTTGATTTTACAAGAATGAGGCCCCCAGTTTTAGATTTCTTTTTATCCCTAATTGCCCTTGAGCACCTTGCCACACCACTTGAGAGCAGTTAAGAGTCACCCAAATAGATTTGGGTCTGGAGTCACATGTAGGCCAGATGTGGCAGATTTCCTTCCCTAAAGGACATTTGTGAACCAGACGGATTTTTATGACAATTGACAATGGTTTCATGTTTTCAATTCCAGATTAATAATTCAAGTTACATTCCACCACTGCCATGGTGGGATTTGAACCCTTGCTCTCAGAACATAAACCTGGACCTTTGGATTACAAGTCCAGTGACATTACCACCTTCCCCCAGCTGCAAAAGATTGCATATTTTCAAAGTATCTTTCAGCACAACATTAAAAACCTAACACGTTTCAGGGCATTTCACATTGAATCAAAGGACAATTTTTTTTAGAACAACTGATTTCGATCACATTATTACCTTTTGTCTCAAGTACCTGCACAGCAGATGCACATGAAATGTTTGTTTTGTAAGTAATGACTGCTCTCAGTGCATATATTCTCGATGGAAGAAGATCTAGAATAAAGCAACTGAAATTGCCATTCTTACTGAAATTGCCATTATTGGAACAATTCATTTGTGCTTGTTTCCAAGTTTCCCTGCTGGCATCCTTGTTAAAGAAAAATACACAGCAGACAATTAAAACAGCCACCAATGATAAGAGCACACTTTCAGTATAGTAGTAGAAACAACATTAAAAACTAATATAGAACAAATTACACTAAAATGGGAGGTCCTGTGACACAGTGATAGCATCTCTACCCCTAGGCCAGAAGCTCCAGGTTCAAGTCCCACTTCAGGACTTGATGGCCATGGAAGACGCATGTATGATGTGGCCAAATGGGCTGGTTATCAGCCGTAAAACTTTCCAATATGCCTGATGGCAGAAGGTCAAGAGCAGAAGAGTTTCCTGGTCAGAAAATACTGCAGAAGGCAGTGGCTTACCATTGCAGTACTTTGCCAAGCATAACCATGGCCAATCCAAAGGTTGCCAATGCCCCTCTCAGGGAACGGTAGCTAAAGGAGAAGAAGGAGGATACACTAATGGGCAACAAAATGCTTTAACAAAAGATTGCATGCATCTGTTAATCTCCTGTGGCATTTCACAATTTATTTTTGGATGCATTTCAATATTGCAACAATCATTACAGATTCAAACTAGTGATCCTTTTAGACACATGCTCCAATTTTTAAAAATAACAATTTTCTGTGGGGCCAGGAGGAACACTAATGTTTCTCCTAGTCCCACAAAAACATTTCCACCAGCTGAAAAGCTCTCCACACCCCACAAGATCACAGTGACAGATACCTGGGAAATCTCAAACCAGTATTTCTCCTTTGTACGATTGGTTGTAAGTTGCCAGAGAATTGTCGCTGTAGTATTTCCAACCGAAAGAAGATGAGGAGACTGAGGAGTCAGGAATGTTTTTCCTAAGACAGTTTCACTTTGGCTGAAACTTCCACCAACTGGGGGAAAGCTCAGTACCTGCCAAAAATAATTGTCCATTTAGCAGAATTATTTACACACTCTCCAAGACAATATGCCACTGCCAGAGTAACTTTTACAACAAACTACCAAATTACCAGGAGATAGACTTCAAACCTAGTAATACATCCTCATGTAGTTTCTAACTATCTGTACCTGTGTGAAAGAAAAGTAAACACATGTTATTTTCATGGTTTAGGAGATTATAAAATCTTCTGAACAAATTATTGCCCTCTAATCGCTCCCAATTCAAATAACTTTCTGATGTTAGGCACACAAATAGGCACTTATGCAAGGGGGCCAGTTGCATAGCAGAGACCTTACTTCAGGTAATTTACATATTAACATGAAACACCCTGAAGCGATTGCCTGTGGTGAATGGGTTGGATACCTGACAACAAGTGGAAGGAGCAAGGCCTCCCCTTTCAAGGATTCCATACTGAAATTCTTGCTCCAAGATATTTTGTCAGGGGAGTTGGCTTTTGGGGGATTACTCTCAACTTCGCAAATGTGCGCAATGCCAAGATAGGGGCATGTCAATATTATATCATACACGCACAGGCAAAGAAGCAACAAGGAAGACAATGGTCAAATTCCTGTGAGCCTTTGGTCATACTAACATACAAATTGGGAGCAGGAGCAGGCCACTCAGCCCCTCGAGCCTGCTCCACCATTCAATAAGATCATGGCTGATCTGAATGTAACCTCAATCCCACATTCCTACCTACCGCTGATAACCTTTTACCCCATTGTTAATCAAGAATCTACCTAGCACTGCCTTAAAAATATTCAAATAATCTGCTTCCACTGCCTTTTGAGGAAGAGAGTTCCAAACACTCTCAACCCTCCAAGAGAAAAAATTTCTCCTCATCCGTCTTAAATGAGCAACCCCTTATTTTTAAACTGTGACCCCTAGTTCTAGATTCTCCCACAAGAGGAAACATCCTCTCCACATCCACCCTGTCAAGACCCCGCAAGGTCTTAAAGGTTTCAATTAAGTCGCCTCTTACTCTTCTAAATTCCAGTGGATACCAGCCTAACCTGTCCAGCCTTTCCTTATAAAGCAACCCACCCATTCCTGGTATTAGTCTAGTAAACTTTCTCTGAACTGCTTCTAAAGCATTTACATCTTTCTTTAGATAAGGGGGGCAGTACTGTACAGAATACTCCAGATGTGGTCTCACCAATGCCCTGTACAACTGAAGCATAACCTCCCTACTTTTGTAATCAATTCCCTTCACAATAAATGATAACATTCTATTAGCTTTCTAATTACCTGCTGTACCTGCACACTACCTTTTGTGATTCATGTACTAGGACACCCAGATCCCTCTGAATCGCAGAGCTCTGCAATCTCTCACCATTTAGATAATAAGCTTTTTTATTCTTCCTGCCAAAATGAACGATTTTACATTTGCCCACATTATATTCCATTTAGCAGATGTATAACCACTCACTTACCTATTTATGACACTTTTTAGCCTCCTTATGCCCTCTTCACAAAGATAATCACCGATCTTTGTGTCAACAGAAAATTTAGCAACCATTCCTCCGGTCCCTTCACCCAAGTCATTTACATAAATTGTAAAAAGTGGAGGAGGCCCCAGCACTGATCCCTGTGGCACACCACTCGTCATATCCTGCCAAACGGAAAAAGACCCATTTATGCTAACTCTCTGCTTCCCGTTAGCTTGCCAATCTTCTATCCATGCCAATATGTTACCCCCTATACCACGAGCTTTTAATTTTCTGCAATAACCTTTGATGTGGCACTTTATCAAATGCTTTCTAAAAATCTAAGTACAGTACATCCTCATGTTCCCCTTTATCCACAGCACATGGGATTCCTTCAAAGAACTCCAATATATTGGCTAAACATGATTTCCCTTTTACAAATCCATGTTGACTCTGCCCGAATGCCTTGAATTTTTCTAAGTGCCCTGCTATAACATCTTTAATAATAGCTTCAAACATTTTCCCTATGACAGATGTTAGGCTAACTGGCCTAGAGTTTCCAGTTTTCTGTCTCCTCCCTTTTTGAATAAAACAGTTACATTTGCTGTTTTCTAATCTAAGTGCAGCCTTCCCTGAATCTAGGGAATTTTGTAAAATTAAAACCAGTGCATCAACTATCTCACTAGCCACTTCTTAGGGTAAGGTCCACCTGGGCCTGGGGATTTGTCAGCCTGCAGCCCCAACAATTTGCTCAATACCACTTTCCTGGTGATTGTAATTTTCCCCTGAGTTCCTCCCTTCCATTTCCTGATTTACAGCTATTTCCCGATGTTACTTGTGTCCTCTATAGTGAAGGCCATATATCCATTTAATTCATTCACCATCTCCCTACTTTCCATTATCAATTCCCCAGACGCACTTTCTATAGGACCAACGCTCACTTTATTAACTCTTTTCTTATTTAAATATTTATAGAAACTTACTATCCATCTTTATATTACTAGCTAGCTTTCTCTCATACTCAGATTTTTCCCTCCTTATTAATCTTTTTGTCATTCTTTATATTCTTTCCAATCTTCTGATCTGCCACCCGTCTTTGAGTAATTATATGCATTTCCTTTAATTTCGATACTGTCTTCACCTTAAGTTAATCACCAACGGTGGGTCCGCCTCTTGGAATTTTTCTCTCTTGCTGGAATGTTTCTATTCTGTGTATTCTGAAATATCCCTTTAAATGTCTGCCAATGAACTTCTATTGACATACCCTTAACCCCATTTGCCAGTTCATTTTAGCTAGCTCTGCTTTCATGCCCTCATAATTGCCCTTATTTAAAACACTAGTCTTGGATGCACTCATTTCTCCCTCAAAATGAATGTAAAATTGAATCACATTATGATCACTGCTACCTAGGGGTGCTTTCACTATGAGGTTATCAATTAAACCTATCTCGTTGCTCAATACCAGATCTAGTATAACCTGCTCTCTGGCTGGCTCCAGAGAAACTGTCTCAAAAACATTCTATGAACTCATCTACGCTTCCTTTGCCCATCTGATTTTTCAGTCTATATGTAGATTAAAATCCCCCATGGTTATTGCTGTACCTTTCTAGCAAGCTCCCATTAACTCTTCAATTGTACTCTGTCCTGTGTAGTTACAATTAAGGGTCTGTACACCACTCCCACAAGTGATTTCTTGCCTTTATCATTCCTCATCTCAACCCAAACCACTTCTACACCCTGGTTTCCTGCACTTAAATCATCCCTCTCTGATGTGCTAATACCATCATTAATTAACATAGCCACCCTTCTATCGTTTCCGAACTTCCTGTCCTTCCTAAATGTCACAAACCCTTCAATATTCAGGTCCCAATCTATGTCATCCTGTAGCCATGTCTCTGTAATGGCTATCAGATTGTACTTATTTATTTCTAATTGCACTATCAGTTCATCTGTCATGTTTTGAACACTACATGCATTTAGATACAGTGCCTTTAGTTTTGTCCTTTTGTTATTTTCGTAGCATCTAGCCTTATCTGCTGATTTACTCTTGGATTTGTACTCTGTCCCTTCCTGTCACAGTCTGTTTATCATTTCCCATATTAATACTTGTCTCTAATGCCTTGTCTCTACTCTTTGGTTTACCTCATCTTCCCAGGGACAACGGCCCCAGCATGGTTCAGGTATAGACCATCCCAACAGTAGAGATCCCACTTTCCCAAATGCCAGTGCCCCACAAACTGTAACCCACTTCTCCCACACCAGTCTTTGAGCCACGCATTCATTTCTCTCATCTTATTTGTCCTATACCAATTTGTATATAGCTCAGATAATAATCCAGAAATTACTACTGTTGAGGTTCTACTTATTAATTTGGTGCCTAGCTTATCATACTGGCACATATGCTGGGATCTGCCCACTCTGGAACTCCAAAGCTAACCCCACCAAAGTTTGCAGTGTCAGGGAAAGCCCCCTTATTACATATGCAGGAAGACTCAGTGTTGAGAAGTGCTGCTGACTCTTGGTACAAGTTTTACATTTAAACAATGTCTGAACACATCTTATTGACTGAGATGGAATTTTCACATCACACTTGTAAAGCAGTTCACAAGGTCTAGCAATGTTCTTGTTATGCCAGGCTCTAAAAGGCACTTGTGGACAGTACATCTGGAAATCACATGTTGCACTATCAAGCCATATTCGTGCACAAACATGTTTATGAAACACATCCTATAATTTTTGCATAACCCTGGCACTCACTGTTGGTCTGGGCCAGTAACGGGAAGTCTGTAAGTCTGGGCTGAAGCTTCTTGCTCCTTTTGTTCTCCAGCTTGTAGGTTCCATTATGAGATGTACCTGGAGCTGGGGGTGTGGGGTAAGAGTGGTCTTTGAAGTCAGACAGACACAGTGCTATAGTGAAAATCGATACCTGTTTTTCTCCCAATCAACAGATCAGCTATTTGCTTTGCCAAAGGTTGCAGTTCTTTTAAAATGTTCCTCTTTATAATGGAGCTGGGTAACATACTAAGTCAGGTATTCTATGGGTTAAAAGTTTGCTGCATGCAGAGGCTGAAAGCCAAATCTATATTCTTCTAAAGTTCTCTCGATTCACGACCCATTCCTTTAGATTACAAAATTGCAGAAGTCACTGTACTATTTAAGAAAAGTGACAGAGGGAAACCAGCAAATTATAAACCAGGTAGCCTAACATCTGTTGTCAGGAATTTGAACTCTCCAATTAAGGTTAGGATGACCTTGAAAATTTTCAACTGATCAGAGAAAGCCAATAGAGATTTGTCAAAAGTCAAAAATATGTCTATCAAATCTGATTGACATTTTGATGAGGTCATCAACTTTTAACATGAAAAGAATAGAACAGGGGGTTTTCCAAATGGTGAAAAGCTAGAAAGAGTGGAGGTCCATGGACAATGGGAGTCCAGGTACCCATATCATTAAAATGTTATGAACAGGGAGAGAAAATAATCAAAAAAGCTAATAGAATGCATGCCACTATATCTATAGGACTAGAATACAAGAGAGTAGAACTCTTACTTCAGCTATAAAAAGCCCGGGTTAGGCCACACCTAGAATACTGCTAGTGGCATTGGGCACCAAACGTCAGGAAGGATAAACCGATCTTGAAGCGAGTGCAGCGTAGATTACTAGAATGATGCCTGAATTCCAAGAATTAAGCTATAACAAGAGATTAAACAAACCAGGGTTATATTTCCTGGAATTAATAAGGTTAAGGAGTTATTTGGCTGAAGTTTTCAAGATATTAAGGGGAACAGAAAGAGCATGTAAAGAGAAACTATTCCCACTGGTTGGACAGAGGGCCTATTCAAAAAATTAGAGCCAGACCTTCCAGGAGTGGAATTGGGAAACACTTTAATGCTAGCAGGCAGAGAAGTTTGGAACACTCTTCCACAAACAGCAATTGATGCAAGATCAACTATTAATTCTAAAGTTGGGATTGGTAGGTTTTTCATTATCCAAATGTATTAAAGCATAAGGGCAAAGGCTCTTATATGGAATTGGGTCACAGATCAGCCATGTTCTCATTGGATGACACAGAACAGTCCTGAGGGATGAAGTGTCCTACTCCTGTAAGCCTGTTGATTGGGTCAGGTAGAACAGAGAAATAGGTATACAACTTCTGGATCTCTAATCTTAGAGGTGAAGGAGCCCATTTTTGTTCTACTTGCCTGACCATTACAGTGGTGAAACTATGCCTTCCTTCATTTAGTAAATGAGATTTACTTATCTTTCAGCTGTTGATGGCTATGTACTTCCAGCATTTTCATTTTTAGTTAAGAAAAACAATGGTCTTTTGACATTCTCTGGCCGAGTACAAAACAATTTAGCTGATGCCTCATAGCTCTATAATATGGGAGACAGCAAATTAGTATGAGGGGAACAAGTATTTAAATATTTATTCTTAGCTTACCTGAAACCAATACTCAGTTCCACTTTTAAGGTTTGCTAGTTCAATCTGTCTTTGTCCATCTGTTAGTTTGGCTAATCTTGCAGGCACAGCAGGCCAGTAATTATTTCCTTTATACCGAACTTGGTATCGAAGCTGTTCCACAGGTCCTTTGGGTTCTAAAGGTGCAGCCCATGAAACTTTTACTCTGCGGTCTGACAGCACAAGTACTTCTACTTGTCGTGGTGCTGATGGCACTTGTAATTATACAAAATACAATTGTGGGTATCAGTATATACTGTTCTATATTATATATGGTATCACATGCACATATCCACTATATTTTAAAAGATGTTTTGCTGCAAACCATTTCTAAAACTGACACTTCTCATGAAAAATACAAAATCCTCAATTGCAAATGCCTAACACCTTAAATCAATTTTACATTCATGTTTTATGCTGCTACCTAAATAATTAAGCCCCATCAGTTTTCACTTTGCCTCTGTACCCTGAGGTCTTTCAAGCTTGGAAACTTATATTCATTATGCTTGACTATCAGCCATAGAAACAATCATTTTCCAGAGACTAAAGACAAGCTGTGGGGAAAGCTAGGATTCCTTGCTGATTTTGGTCACAGCAAGTCATCAGCTTGCAAAGCAAGGACATGCAGCTATTTTCTTCTGCTGAATAGTAAAGAAAATTCAGTTCCATCTATTAAATAAATTCTATCATACATGTGTTGTCTATTCTGCACGAGTGACGCCCTATTACAGATCCCTGCAAGCACCCTCTCCATTCATGTTAAAAGAACCCCCTCAAAACCTGGTTCTTCTCCTTCCCACTCCCTTCCCCTTTCGATGTTGTGTTCACCAAGCCCTTTCTTCCTTATTGTAAAGTGCTCTGAGATATCTTTCTGAAGGTGAGGACTACTTTATAAATGCAAGTTGTAAATCAACAAAATGACTACAACATGACTGCTAAATGTCAAGTCCTGTCAAATTATTACAGAATATATTAAGGTGTTGGTTTTATAAAACCAAGAGCATTGCCATAAACTTATGTTTACAAACCCCGTCTTCCACCTTATCACAGAGCTTTCATATTGTTCTTTTCCTCCCCTCATGTGCCTTTCTACTTACTTTAAACCGGTTACATCTATAACTTTTTTCAGTTCTGAATGAAAGGTCATTGACCTGAAATATTAACTCATTCGCTCTGCAAAGATGCTGCGACACCTGAATATTTCTAACATTTTTCTGCTTCTTTACAGATTTCCAGCAAGCAAAACAAATGGTTCATTCATCAGTCAATACATTCATAGATATTATTAAGAGGCTTAAAAAATTTAGGTATTTCTGCCACGTCTTGTGTTGGTCTCCTTGCAACTTGCATTATCCCTGGTGGAAGGAACAAGCAGGTAATCTGCTTCTGCAGATCCCTCAGTTTTGCTCTATAACCTACTACAACCATGTGCTCAAGACCAACTCTTAATCATTCTGCATCTCTCTGCAAAGTAATTTTTTTGCACTGCATCATCTGCAGCATTACAGCAAGATTGAGAGCACATCACATGAATAATCACAAGATACTGGACTAATGGATAGCATAAAGCATTGGAGTTCAAACAAGTCGTGACATTATATTTAGAAGTAACACAACTGACTACATTAACAGTGCACTCCTTTGATGTTATGTTTTATAGTTGAATGAAAACAGCATTAGCATTAGTGGTAGCATTAATACTGGACTAGAAATCCAGATAATACATGTTCAAATTGTGAAATAAAATTCAATAAATCTGGTAAGTTATGGGCTAGGAACAAAACAAAAAAAAGCTACCAGAATTTTGAAAGAATCCAAATGGTTCACTAACTATCTTGCAGGAAAGGAAATCTGACATATTTATCCAGTTTGCCCTACATCTGACTTCACTTTGTAGCTGTCTCCCAATGCCCTCAGAGTACCTAGGGATGGGAAATAAATTTTGCATTGGCAGCATCGCTCACAGCTCAAGAGCAAATTTGAAAGATGACATATTGGATAGCTGCCATGAAAATGATATGCAAGTAAGTGTACGACAACCCATATTAAATTAGTAATTGCAAGTTTGTTTAATTCATATAAGAAATGTATTCCTAAGATTTTCAAATTCTGATCAATCAAAGTTACTTTCCTGTTATAACAAACTGGGTCACTGATGACTGCTATTCAATCCATAGCAACATACTACCAAATACCTAATGAATCAATTACACCAGCTCTTATGAAAAAATCTCATTACTACGGGCAGTAAGAGATAACATGCAATTTTTGTCTTATACTCCTTATACAGGTTAATTATTTGCTCAGTAATTTACTTTAAGTGAGAAGGGGAGCCAATTATTCAGACCATCTACCACCTACTGAAACTCATGATTCCCTATAGCTGTCTTGAAATCTCTGAATTAAGTATGTATTTTAAGGTCTCAATGGGTCAGACAGAAGAGGCAGTCTGTCCAGCAAGTAATAAACTATGTCTTTACTGCCATGAATCTACAACATTGAGGTCCCAGCTGATCACTGACACACACAGCTTCAGACGTTTAAAGTGATTTTCCTGTGGGCTCAGGAAAATCTGACCTGAGCACTTTTCTGCCTTATTGAAACACAGCAGACACATGTGACTTTGCCCAGCAATTGTGTCTTTTCATACAGGGGTCATGTTCGCAGTACGTTTTGCAAGACACAATGCATGAGTGCATGAGCATGGTGTTATGAACACTCTATCATTTTTAAGTTGAACATACATACTGAGTAAGAAAGATAAAATGGTTTCAGTTTCATTCAGGTTCTTTGAGAGTCTTGGTGCCTGGGAGTCTGGATAGATTCCAGATCTATTGAGGTATTTTGGGTTTGTTTGTATTCATACATTTTTAATGTGGATTTGCAACCCCTGAAGTTAAAGAGATGGGTTAAAAGGGATTAAACGTTTAGTAATTCTGGAAAATAAAACAAAGTAGAAAAACTTTGCAAACGTAGCAACAGTGGTCAAGTGACACAGACACAGAAAGGGCAGAAAAAAAGAGCACATTCAGTGTGTGTCAGAAAGAGGGGGCAGAAATTGTAAGCTCTCTGATAAGACAGATAGTAGTTGACTGAATTGTCAGTTATAGAACTCAGTAAAGAGATCCAAATAGCTGAGGTGCTACTGGAAGACTGAGTTTAGGGAACTCATTTGTTTGCCCTGCAGTTAAAGAAACAGAGTTTAGAGTGTGGTTCTTGGGTGTCTCAGGAGAGATACGAGCTGGGTGAGAAGCATTAGTGAATGCTCAGGAATCCTCCAGAAGCAAACCATTTGCAACTGTGTAAATTGTTACAATCCCAGCTGATGTTAATACTGGATAAGTCAAATCCCAGAGTGAACCATAGCTTGATAGATCCTACCTTCTTTTAAAATAAACCGTGGAAGTAAGCTACGGAACAAATTCACAGGAGTCTGTTGATGAACTTTTAACAAAAAGAATAAAATATTTATTAAACAAGAAAAATGAACTACATTACACCAGAGAAAAAGGTTGGAAAGATCTCAATCAAACACAGCAACAGACTTGTATACAACCACAATCCGTAACCTCATGGCCCAGCATATCCCTCACTCTACCATTACGACCAAGCCAGGGGATCAACCCTAGTTCAATGAAGAGTGCGGGAGGGCATGTCAGGAACAGCATCAGGCATATCTAAAAATGAGGTGTCAACCTGGTGAAGCTATAACACAGGACTACTTGCTTGCCAAACAGAATAAGCAGCAAGTGATAGACAGAGCTAAGAATTCCACAACCAACAGGTCAGATCTAAGCCCTGCAGTGCTATCACATCCCGTCGTGAATGGTGGTGGACAATTAAACAACTCACTAGAAGCAAAAATATCCCCAATTTCAATGATGGGGGAGCCCAGCACATCAGTACAAAAGATAAGGTTGAAGCATTTAATACAATCTTCAGCCAGAAGTGCCAAGTGGATGACCCTCCTGATGTCCCCAGAATCACAGATGCCAGTCTTCAGCCAATTCGATTCACTCCACATGACATCAAGAAACAGCTGAAAGACGATGGGCCCTGACAATATTCTGGCAATAGTACTGAAGACTTGTGTTCCAAAACTTGCTGCGCTCCTAGCCAAGCTGTTCCAGTGCAGCTACAACACTGGCATCTACCCGGCAATGTGGAAAATTGCCTAGATATGTCCTGTACAGAAAAAGCAGGACAAATCCAACCAGGCCAATTATTGCCCCATCAGTCCACTCTCAACCATCAGTGAACTGATGGAAGGGGTCATCAACAGTGCTATCAAGGGACACTTACACAGCAATAACCTGCTCACTGATGCTCAGTTTGGATTCTACCAGGGCCACTCAGCTCCTGACCTCATTACAGCCTTGGTTCAGACATGGATAAAAGAGTTGAACTCCAGATGTGAAGTGAGAGTGACTGCCCTTGGCATCAAGGCAACATTTGACCAAGTGTGACATCAAGGAAAACTGGAGTCAATGGGAATCAGGGACAAAACTCTCTGCTGGTTGGAGTCATACCCAGCACAAAGGAAGATGGTTATGGCCGTTGGAGGACAATCATCTGAGTTCCAGGATATCACTGTAGCAGTTCCTCAGGGTAGTGTCCCAGGCCCAACCATCATCAGCTGCTTTATCAATGACATTCTTTCCATCATAAGGTTGAGCAGGGACATTTGCTGATGATTGCACAATGTTCAGCACCATTCGCAACTCCTCAGATACTGAAGCAGTCTATGTCCAAATGCAGCAAACCTGGACAACAGGCAATGACCATCTCCAACAAGAATGAATCTAATCATCGCCCCTTGACATTCAATAGTATTACCGTCACTAAATCCCCCACTATCAGCATCCCCGGGGATACCATTGACCAGAAACTGAACTGGACTAGCCATATAAATACCATGGCTACAAAAGCACATCAGAGGATAGGAATCCTGCAGCAAATAACTCACCTCCTGACTCTCCAAAGCCTGTCCGCCATCTATATGGTACAAGTCAGGAAAGTGATGGAATACTCTTCACTTGCCGGGATGAGTGCAGCTCCAACAACACTCAAGAAGCTTGACACCATCCAGGACAAAGCAGCCCACTGGACTGGCACCCCATCCACAAACATTCATTCCTTCCACCACCAATGCACAGTGGCAGCTGTGTACACCATCTACAAGATGCACTGCAGCACCTCACCAAGCCTCCATAGACAACACCTTCCAAACCCACAACCACTACCATCTAGAAGGACAAGGGCAGCAGACACATGGGAACACCAACACCTGCAATTTCCCCTCAACGCCAACTCATCATCCTGACTTGGAAATATGTTGCTGTTATTTCGCTGTTTCTGGGTCAAAATCCTGGAACTCCCTCCTTAATAGCACTGTGGGTGCAGCGGTTCAAGGTGGCCCCTTACCACTACCCTCTCAAGAGCAAGTTGAAATGGGCAATTAATATGGGCCTATCCTGTGTCCCATGAATGAATTTTTAAAAAGTTCACCAATGCCACCCATTACTCCTCAGGTCACTCATACTACCCAATGTCCAACAGATAATAGCCAATGCCGCCCATTGCCTCCTTAACCTGCCAGCAACCCACATGCCACCTCCATGCCTTCCATCTACCTTCCATAGCCACCCACCCAGTATGTATTATGTAAAGTCCTCAGGAGCCATGCAACAGCAATGGAATTATTTTAAAATTACTGGGGAAAATATCTCTAACAATATTATAAACTCTTGAATTCAAACTCACAATCAGTGACACTGCAAAGCAAAAAAGCTACTCCAGTACAAAAAAATGTAATTCTTTAAGTGTCGATTAGGTTTGTAAACAAACAATAAACCACATCAAAGGCATATTCTGTTTTTACAGCCTCTTAAAAGTTTCAATCATTCATGGACCATTAGACCAACTGCTAAGATGAATCTAGTAATAACTTTTAAAACCCAGTCAAGCATTCATAATGGCTACAGATGTCTTTTAAAAAGTTTCTAGCTACAATGCCTGATGCTGACAACAGAATGGTGTCCCAATTCCATGTCAAAGCTGACTGATTGTCAATCAAAGGAGAGGAGCAGTTGCAGAGATTATTTTTCAACTTTCAAAGGCAGCTTTTCTTTTTAAATAGCCAAAACTGTCAGCTGATTTAAATGCAACAGCACTATTCCTAGACAGCAGAGGCTGACATAACATCTTAACATTTTTAATGCATTGCAGCACATTCTTCAATGGAAAAAGTACTTCAATGCATGAAAACGTAAACAATGGTGGTCAAAGAGTTAACTTACCTTTACAAGACAACCTTTACAAGGTTTTCCTGTGATGAATCACGGCATTAAAAGCATTTGAAACACATTTACATTTCAGTACAGCATATAATAGTGTCATTTGAAGGTGTCAACACAGTTTACACTTAACTTTTCAGAATGTTCCCGACACCGCAGCAGGATTCCCCCAGTGGTCACAAACTCTCCAAGGAGGTGCTTTTTTTTTAAAAAAAAGGGCTTCCCAAACCAACAATAGCACACAAAGATTGTGCACGGGAGGAAATTCAATTTTCCTGTGATCCTCACAATGTAGACCCCCACCTCTGAAGACGTGTGCGCGCGTTTTGCACCCAAAGCCTTCCTGACCTGCAAAAAGCCCACAATAAAAATGGTGCGGGGGCAGGAAGGCAGCAAAATCAAAAATGTTCAGCATTTTGCAATCAGATTCGGATCTCCATTGGGAGACGAAATTCCAGCCTAACATTTTTAAATCTCCACAGCCACTTTCTAAATCCTTATCTCTGCAGAATCTTTTAAATTGTTAAATCAAGAACCAGTGATCACCAATCTGTCCCCAATTAACATATAACACAGCAACAGTAAACAGTGGCACTTGTCTGGAGACCATATAGAAAATGATTACCAGGCCTAAACCAAATAAATGTCATTGAAAAAGAAAACAAACATTGATTCCAGCAGTCTAAAATTCTCCACTGCAGCATATCACAGGAACTGAACAAATGCCACTTGGAAGAAATCTATTTCAGAGTTGACTGAAAAAATAATAGCTTTTGACTGTTTATGTTTGAGATTTAGATTTTAAAAAGTATAAGTATTTTGTTCAAAAAACGTGCTTGGTTCTCATGCAATTCCATTTTATATATTAAATTTAATTATATATTATATAGTAATATCTTTACCCCTCTCTTCATCTCACACCAATACACACTTATTTGCTTGAATGTTTTTATGCATTGATAAGTTATTAAAACAATAATCTGATAAAATCACGTCAACAGCAGCAAATATAGTTCATACAATTAAAACAGTTCATATTCTTATATGTTAATTATATGAACTGGTTAACTGAAATATTTTGTGGGTTTAATGGCAACCATTACTATTTACTATTGTGCTTTACTATTTCTACTCTGTTGGTTCTATGTGGAAGACATTGGCCCGATCTTCTGAGAGGTGGCAAAGATAGTTGGATTGCCGCTACACTCAAACTCCTGACTCAATGCTGCTGCACATTTCTTTCAGGGTCTTCCAATTCCAGCTTTCGTTGCAATGCACAATGACCCTCAGGGAAGTCCGTCACAGTGGAGTAGACTCAGGGGAAGACAGGACACATCCCCTTTTTACAACACTAGCTGCCTTTATCCAAGTTTAAAGGCCTAGTTTGAACATTAGGTGAATGGATAAGTGGGTGGGGTGGGGTCGGTAGGGTAGATGAGTGGGTAGTCAGGTTGGGGTGTTATGATCGGGATGGGTGTTTGCCTTGGGTGGGATATTCAGGTCACAAGTGGTAGTTGAGTGTTTGGGGACATGGTAATCAGGTCAGATCGAGTCTGAGGAGTAATTGGGTAGTCAGGTCGGGTGTGTAGTCCGGGGTCAGAGTGTTAGTCCACTGCGGGGTGGAGGGGGGGGTGGGGGGAGAGATGGTGAGAGGATGGTCAGTTATTTTGTTACCCAGATTTTAGACTAAGTTTTAATCTAACATTCCCTGGAGGGTATGTGGGTAGTCAGGTCAGGTGTGCAGTCGGGTTGGGTCGGGGTACTAGTCGGGTACGGTACTCAGGTCGGGGGCATAGCTGGTTCAGGAGGGTAGTTGGGTGGCCAGGAATGGCAGTCAGCTCGAGGGGATAGTCCAGTGATCTAGAAGGTAGTCGAGTCAGAGGGTAATTGAGTCAGCTCAGGGTTGGGGGTGGGCATGGGGTGTTGTCAGGTGGTTGGGAAGATAGTCAGGTCAGGAGGTTAGTTGGATCAGGAGTGTAGTTGGGTGGTCAGGAGGGGTAGTCAGATCGAAGGAGTAGTACAGCGGTTGGGAGGATAATCCAGTGATCAGCGAGGCGTAGTCGGGTGGTGGGGAGGGTAGTCAGGTCATCGGTTGTATAGTTAACCCAGATGTTAGACTATCTATATAACATGTCCTGGGTTGGGAGGGGTAATCAACAATTGGGGGTGTAGTCTATAGTCAATTGGTTGGGAGCATTAATCAGGTAAAGAGGAAGTCCGTGGTTGGGAGGCTGGTTGATTGGTTGGTTGGTTGGGGGGGAGGGCCGCGGGGTGCGGGGGTGGGGTAGGTAGGTCGGGGTTGTGGTCAAGTCAGCTCGGGGGTGTCAGTCATTTATTGTCTCCAACAGTCTCTATTGTGAGTTATTTTAAGGGTTATGAATGTAGAGTTTTGGTTTCAGTTTAAGATGAATTGGGGGGTTATTTACTTTCATTTTGGTTTAGTATGGCTGTGTGTGCTTCCAAACCATATTTGACCTTTTGAAGCAAGAAAGCCCTGAGATTGCTATGGAGAAAATTGCTGAGTAGTGGTTTTGGTTTTCTTCAAAGAATAAGTAAGTGTAAGAGAAGTTGATCTAGTGGCTGCAAATATCTAGTCCATTGCACTTAACCAGAGAATTCAATTCTGTACATTGAGAGAGGAAAGGAGGGAGTTCTAAAGAATTGGGTAGGACAAACTAGCTCTGTAAAGAAAATTCCAGCTACAAAATAGATGCCAAGGGAATGTGTGTATGTGTGTGTGTGTGTGTGTGTGTGTATCTGGTGAGTTGTATACTTGGACTAGGAGTTCATATTGGCAAGAAAATACCATCGACCTGAGCAGTTACCTGTGCAGCCACACCCAGAGAGAAAGAAACTGCCTCCTAGCGTATGAGTACGTTGTTAGGAGGTGCTTTTTTAAAAAGGAATTTCTAATTTTTTTTTCTGGCTGGATTTATAAAAAACTGGAAACCTTTAGACAATGAAGAGACTGCCCAGACTGCTACAACAAATACAGCTTCACAGTCCACCAAGTGGGATGAAAAACAGCCGCTCAACCCCCTGGGGAACGTGAAAGACCCCAGTTGCTGTTTGCTTCACACCATCCTGAGACTTTTGCAAAAGTTTGAGATGAAACGTCAAAATGCAATTACCTGTTCTGAAACATTAACTGCAGCAGAAGGCATGAACTAATAGAATTTCTCTAGAATATACAGACAGCAAAGTACTTTAGGGATGCTTACTAAGCATGGGAGAGTGAACAAAAGACAATGCTGTGCTGAACACAGGTTGCTGAAGCTGTGTGCCCACTCTGCCTTTCTCTGCCTCTCGGAAGTGTTGCTCAGTTTACAAAGTAACCATCCTTAGAAAAGAAATCTACTGTGAACGGAGGTCTTTTGAGGAAAAAACATGGCAATCTGCTCCATACAACTACACCCAGGAAGACAACTGAAAAATTGCCACAACATGGAATTATTGCATTGGGATCCCAAGAAACAGTGAACAAGATACTCTTCAGTTTTATTTTATTTTTTATGAACCATGAAAAATCCTATAAACCTATCCTCTTACTGTGCCACTTGTACTGTCTGTGCACGAGTACGCCCACTCAATGTGTGACACGCATGAATGGTGATTGCAATTTACCTTTTTTTTTAGTTCAGATAGTAATTTCAATAAACGTACCTTGTTCTTTGTTTATCCTAAGAAAACCTGTCCGACTAATTCTTTACAACTTAGAAGCGTAAATAGTGGGATTCCAACAGGTATGGCAAAGCACATCCTCTCTAAATTCCCAAAATCCCTGTTATGGTCCAACTGGGGTGGGAGAATAGGGGAGCTATTTCATGCCTCCTCACATGATCGTAACAATGTTTAAAAGCGGATCAGAATGAAAGTCACAATAAAAATCTTAAACTGGGCTAAATTGAGTTTAAGCCTGAAGCTCTTATTGTTTAGTATCATTATCTTATTTGCTCAGTGTACCTATTAAATCATTATTGTTTCTTTATTGTGCTTAAGTTTGTTTGTAAAGGTTCTTTGAGAGTTTCAATTTAATCTTGGAGTCCTGCCATTTATTTGCTTACTCTTGGTTCTTTCATGCATTACGTTCTTTAAATGAATATAATCTATCAAGCCAGATCCTAACAAGTATTGTATTAAACCATTACAAAGTCTAAAAGGAATGAAACCAAATGAGCCACTGGGCATCAACCTAGGCACCAGAAATGTTAATGGTAAATTCAGCCCTCTCAACCCTGCAAAGTCCTCCTTAGTAATAACTGGGGTCTTCTGCCAAAATTGAGAGTGCATCTCACTAACTAGCAGCAGCCTGACATAGGTCATACTCACGGAATCATACTTTACTGATAATGGCCCAGACACTCCCTGGGTATGTCCTTTCCCACCAGCATGACAGATCCAGCAGAGGTGGCAGCATAGTGGTATCCAGTCCAGAGGGAATTGTCCTGGGAGTCCTCAACATTGACTCTGGACCCCATGAAGTGTCATGGCATCAGGTCAAACATTGGCAAGAAAACCTCCTGCCCTCCCTCAGCTGATGAATCAATGCTCCTCCATGTTGAACACCACTTGGAGGAAGCACGGAGGGTGGCAAGAGTGCAGAATGTATTCTGGATGTGGGACTTCAATGTCCATCACCAAGAGTGACTTCGTAGCACCACAACAGACTGAGCTGGCCAGGTTCTAAAGGACATAGCTCCTAGACTGGATATGTGGCAGGTGGTGAAGGAACCAACAAGAGGGAAAAACATACTTGACCTCATCTTCACCAACATGCCTGCTGTAGCTGCATCAGTCCATGACAGTATTGGTAGGAGTGATCACCACACAGTCCTTGTGGAGACAAAGTCGCATCTTCACATTGAGGATATCTTCCATTGTGTTGTATAGCACGACCAACATGCTAAATGGGAGTGATTTTAAACAGATCTAGCAACTCAAGACCAGGCAGCAATGAGATGCTGTGGACCATCAGCAGCAGCAGAATTGTATACAACCACAATCTGTAACCTCATGGCCCGGTATATACCCCACTCTACCATTACCACCAAGCCAGGGGATCAACCCTGGTTCAATGGAGAGTGCAGGAGGACATGCCAGAAGTAGCACCAGGCATACCTAAAAATGAGGTGTCAACATGATGAAGCTACAACACAGCACTACTTGCATTCCAAACAGCATAAACAGCAAATGATCGACAGAGCTAAGCAAGTCCACAAGCAACGGATCAGATCTAAGCTCTGCAGTCCTGCCACATCTAGTCGTTAGACAATTGGGCATTGGACAATTGAACAACTCACTAGAGGAGGCGGTTCCACAAACATCCCCATCCTGTAGTGGGGGAGCCCAGCACATTAGTGCAAAAGATAAGGCTGAAACATTTGCTACAATCTTTAACCAGAAGTGCTGAGTGGATGATCCATTTTGGACTCCTCTGAAGGTCCTGAGCATCACAGTTGTCAGTCTTCACGCAATTATATTCACTCCATGTGATACCAAAGAACAGCTGAAGGCACTAGATACTGCAAAGGTTATGGGCCTTGCCAATGTTCCAGCAATAGTACTGAAGACTTGTGCTCCAGAACTTGCCACGCCCCTAGCCAAGCTGTTCCAGTACAGCTACATCACTGACATCTATCCAGCTATGTGGAAAATTGCCCAGGTATGTCCTGTACACAAAAAGCAGGACAAATCCAACCTAGCCAATTACCACTCCATCAGTCTACTCTCCATCATCAGTAAAGTGATGGAAGGCGTCATCAACAGTGCTATCAAGCAGCACTTGCTTAGAAATAACCTGGTTACTGATGCCCAGTTTGAGTTCCACCAGGGCCACTCAGCTCCTGACCTCATTACAGCCTTGGTTCAAACATGGACAAAAGAGCTGAACTCCAGAGGTGAGGCAAGAGCAACTGCCCTTGACATCAAGGCAGCATTTGACCAAGTTTGGCATCAGGGAGCCCCCGCAAAACTGAGTCAATGGAAATCAGCAGGAAAACATTCTGCTGATTGAAGTCATACTGAGCACAAATGAAGACATCACTTCAGGCTGGTGTCCTAGGTCTAGCCATCTTCAGCTGCTTCAATGACCTTCCTTACATCATAAGGTCAGAAGTGGGAATGCTCACTGATGATTGCACAATGTTCAGCACCATTTGCAACTCCTCAGATACTGAAGCAGTCCATGTCCAAAGGAAGTCCTGGACAATATCAAGGCTTGGGCTGATAAGTGGCAAGTAACATTTTGCACCACACAAGTGCCAGGCAATGACCATCTCCAACAAGAGAGAATCTAACCATCGCCCCTTCACATTCAATGGCATTACCATTGCTGAATCCCCCACCATCAATATCTTGGGGGTTACCATTTACCAGAAACTGAACTGGACTAGTCGTATAAATATTATGGCTACAAGAGCAGGTTAGAGGCTAGGAATTGTATGATGAGTAACTCACCTCCTGACTCCCCAAAGCCTGTCCACCATCTACAAGGCACAAGTCAGGAGTGTGTTGGAATATGGCCCACTTGCCTGGATGAGGGAAGCTCCAACAACACTCAAGAAGCTTGACACCATCCATGACAAAGCAGCCTGCTTGACTGGCACCCCATTCACAAACATTCACTCCCTCCACCACCAATGCACAGAAGCAGCAGTGCATACCATCTACAAGATGCACTGCAGGAACTCACCAAAGCTTCTAAACCCACAACCACTACCATCTAGAAGGACAAGGGGAGCAGACACATGGGACCATCACCACCTGGAATAGACGCTGGCCTAGGTATCAGGCTTGTCCAGTATTTTCATAGCTGGGATTATAACAGTAGCTACCCAGGTGTTGGACCATCTGTCTCACACTTCCTTGGTAACTATCCAGGTCCGTACTGCAATTTGTCTGAAGTCCCCGACACTCACTCAGAATCAGAGACATTTGCAGAAGGTCCCGGAGAGCAAGGGAACATTGGAAGTTTAAACTTCTTGGGCAATTCCCACACTCAGGAGACCAGAAGATTTAGCCCAGTACTTCAGCTATGGAGCAAAACTGGATGATAAGGAGCTATCATGTATCAGTAATTTTACTTGATAATGTAACACCATAGATATACATGATATGTGCAAGTATAATGCAGTTCAATGGAGATTCTCTCATTACAATTGATGCATGTTAAATTACAATCGCCCCATAAAATATCACCTCCAAAACATGTCCAGTTTACTGCTGGCGGACCCAGTTCCTTTGACATATCTCTGTAATGATTTCTCACTGAAACCTGGATGAGGTATCTGGTGTAAGACTGCAGCCCTTTCAGCTCTATTATGTTTGTCTGCACTTCCTGTTCAAAAAAAAGTAAAAAGACACAAAAAAATTAGTTATTTTTAACATGGTGTTTCCAGATCACAATCAGACATTTCCAATTGACCTAGTATCAGCTTTTTCTCTACCTTCCCAACAGTTTCATTTGTACTGATTCTGTGTTTTAATTGCATAGCCACTAAAGTGAAAACATTCAGAAGAATAGGAAAACAATGTGACCAATATTGAGAACATCGCATTCAAATAAATTCATTTTAGCTTCAAGTGTGCTTTACATGATGGCCTGAATTTTCCAGTCCGTGATTTGGGGGCAAGGCCTGCTCGCCGACGGGAAAATGACGCAGGATGACGTCAGGAAACCCCGACATCATCCCAGTCCATTTAAATATTGAGGAAGGCGGGCGGACAGTGAAATCAGCTGTCCGCCCACTGACCTGTCAATGGCCAATTGAGGCCATTGACAGGATAATTAAGATAATTAAAGGCCCTGCCCATCCAACCTTAAGGCTGGCGGGCAGACCAGGAACCCCAGTGGGCAATAGATAAAACATCAAACATCATCTGCTGGCAGGATGAGGTTTCATGTCCGTTTTTAAAAACTTTAATAAATTTTGTGTGATGTTTATTAACATGTCCCATCTCGTGTGACATTGTCACATGAGGGGGACATGTTAAGAATTTTTTTATTTTCCTATTTTTTAAACTTTGTAACACTTTCACTGATCTCTCTGAGACAGCACTTAGTCTGTCTCAGGGAGACATGCGGTCTTTCGTGCGCATGCACAAAACAGCGCATTTTGACAGTTGGGGAATCCCTTCCCCCACACAGGAAGCGCATAGAACTTCCCGTCGGGCAGGCCATTTACTTAAAATGTCGGTGGGGCCCGCTTCTGTGGCGGAGTTCGGCTGCTGCCCGCCGCCAAGCCAGTGGGGCCCACCCGCCAACCGAGGGCAAAATTCTGCCCGATGTTTCTAATTTTTCATGATTACTTCTGCCCCATTGAAACCAATATGGTAAGTAAATAACCTGCTCCCGGTCCTCTGCCTATGCTTTGGATTAAATAGGATATACAGCACTGAAGCAAGATATTCAGCCCAACCAAACCATGCCGGTGTTTCGGCTCCACTCGAGCCTTCTCCCACCTTTTCCCATCTAAATCCATCATCGCAACCTCCTTTCAGCTCTCCATCATATGCTCGTTTAGCTTCCCCTTAAAATGTATCCGCATGACTTACTTCAACCACACAATGTGGTTGTGAGTTCCATATTCTCACCACTCATTGGGTAAAGTTTTTTTCTGAGTTCCCTATTGGGTTTTTTAGTGACAATCATATTTTGATGGCCTCTAGGTATGCTCTTCCCCACAAGAGAAAACATTCTCTTTATACCCACTCTATCAAAGCCTTTCATTAGTTAATCTATTTAGTCACTCCTCAGCCTTTCCCCCCACACTCCCCGCTCCCCCATGAAGAAACCCAGCCTATCAATCCTTTCCTGATATGTACACCCACACATTTCTGACATAATCCTTGTAAATCTTCTCTGCACTCTCCACAGTGCCTCCATGTCCTTTTAATAATATGGTATCCAGAACTGCAAGCAGTCATCTAAGTGTGGTTTAACCAAAGTTTGACAGTTTTAGAAAAATCTTCCTGCTTTTCAATTCTATCCCTCTAGAAGCAAACCCTAATGCACGGTTTGCTTCTTTATGGCCTTGCTGCAACTTTTAGTGATTGGTGTTCCACAATACCTTTGTTCTTCTACCCCATCTTGAATTGCACCTTTCAAGTATTAAATGACTTCCCTATTATTCCTACCAAAATGTACTACCTCAAATTTATCGGAATTGAATCATTGGCTAATTGTATGCCCAATCTGCAAGCTTATTAATGTCTTCCTGTAATTTGTTACAGCCCTCCTGTACTGATTATCCTCCCCGCCCCCACCACACACTTTAGTGTCGTCTGCAAATTCAGAAATTGTGTTTATGATTCCAAAGCAAATTTAGAATTGTGTTTTTAATTCAACACAGGTGTTAGAACTTGACCAATACCGGCCCAGTGATCACACATCTTCTGTTAATTTCAGTTGTACAACTTTTTTTTTGATAAAGTTAGTCCTATATACTCTGTAACTTTATTAAATAAGCAGCTGAGCCACCTGTACACAGGTTTAAACACAAACCTGTGCGGTAGCTGGCATGCTACACTGCCCTCAACTCTCCTAGTTTAGAGAAAATACAAGAAAAAGAGAAAACAAAAACAGAATTACCTGGAAAAACTCAGCAGGTCTGGCAGCATCGGCGGAGAAGAAAAGAGTTGACGTTTCGAGTCCTCATGACCTTCGACAGAACTTGAGTTCGAGTCCAAGAAAGAGTTGAAATATCATATTTCAACTCTTTCTTGGACTCGAACTCAAGTTCTGTCGAAGGGTCATGAGGACTCGAAACGTCAACTCTTTTCTTCTCCGCCGATGCTGCCAGACCTGCTGAGTTTTTCCAGGTAATTCTGTTTTTGTTTTGGATTTCCAGCATCCGCAGTTTTTTTGTTTTTAACAAGAAAAAGAGATCCTGCTCTTAAAAGCTGACAAGTGACCCCAAGATGTTGAGTAAGGACAGAATGGCCTCAACTGCAGGGTCACCATGGAGAAGTAATTTGTAGATTATCACCCTCAAGCTTCACTGAAATAATGGCTACTTTATGAGGACCAAAGGCCACCAGAGAAAGCTGGAGGGTGAAAAGGACAAGAAACCCCTTTACAATTGCTGGAAAAACAATGAACAGGATTATAAAAATATGTAAATAATGGTATATTTCATAAAAAGCTGAGAGGTGTCCCTAGGCAATGGTGTGGAAGTGGAGAGAAAACGTCAGGTGGAGATGCACTGACTATGATCGTATTTGGGGGAGGTGATGACATATTGGTACTGTCACTGGACTACTAATCGAGAGTCCTAGGGTAATGCTCTGGGGACCTGGGTTCAAAGCTCTCCACGGCAGATGGTGGAATTTGAATTCAATAAAAATAATCTGGAATTAAAAATCTAATGATGATGAAACCATTGCCGATTGTCGTAAAAACCCATCTGGTTCACTGATGCCATTTAGGGGAGAAAATCTGCCATCCTTACCTCGTCTGGGCTACTACAGTGGTTGACTCTTAACTGGCAATTAAGCTTGGGCAATAAATGTTGACATAACCAGCGATGCCCACAACCCTTGAGTGAATTTTTTAACAATTGGTAAAAGGGAAGCCAAACAAGGTATGACAATCATAAAAATACCTGGAAAATCTCAGCACGTCTGACAGCATCTGCGGAGAGGAATAGAGTTAACGTTTCTTCTGATGAAGAGTCATACAGACTCGAAACGTTAACTGTGTTCCTCTCCGCAGATGCTGTCAGACCTGCTGAGTTTTTCCAGGTATTTTTGTTTCAGATTTCCAGCATCCGCAGTATTTTGCTTTTATCTTAAGGTATGACAATCACTTCAGCAACAGTGCTGTCATTATCTGTTCTTAAAATTAATTTGGTTTGTGTTTATTATTGCAAGGTCAGATAACTTTTGTAATAACCAGCGTCCGGAATTTTCCAGCCCCATTGTGGGCGGAACCCGCCACGAGTGAGGAGCCACCCCAGCCAGAAGTCCATTGACTTGTGACGGGACCGGAAGATCCTGGTGGCGGACGGGTGCAGAAAATCCCGCCCAGCACCTGAATGCTTTGGAAGAAAATCAACTCACTTCAACAGAATTCGGACCAACTTTTGATATGCTTTGATTTGTTTGTGGTTTCTCTTTCACCTTTTTTTTTTAAAAAGTGTGTACAGTTCAGCCAAGTTGCTATACCCAAATATAGGACTGAACTGAATATAACATACATTAGTTGCAGCTAAAACACATTGGGTTTATAGTTGTGTCAACTGAAGTTAATTTAGTTCCTTCGCATAGTCAGGAATCAGCACAATTCCAAACCAGTGCCCTTTGGCCAGAACTCCATGCTCCACTACCAGTGGGGCTTTTTATTAAGGGGGGGTTGGGGGGGTGGGATTCCCTCCAGGTTCCCACCCGCCCTGGCAGTTTTACATTGGGGCGGGCAAGGTTTCAGATGGGAAGCCTGCCCTTGCCCAAAATGAGGCCCCCCGTTTCCCACCCAGCCTCAATTTTTAAGCCTGCGGGAGGACTTGCCTGGCATCGGGGGAAACCCGACAAAGGATAGGCCTAGACCTCAGACAGGAGGCCGCCTCCATCAGAAGACCCCTTCTGACTGCGGGCACCACCTCCTTAAGGTCCAGTGGCCACTGGAACTCCATCCCCACTCCTCCCAAACCCCAGCCTTTCCTTTTGCATCCTGATCACCCCCTTTGCACCCCACACTGGTAGAAGTGAAGGGCAGAGGTCCCACCTGCAGCCACCTAATGTTCATTTGAGCGTGAAATGGCTACGGGGCACTCCCAAGTTGGCAGGGATGTCTTCCCCGCCAACTTTTCAGATGGCCATCCGAAAAATTCAGGTCTTAATGCCAGCAAAACTCATTTTTCAAGCAATGTCTTAAAAACAAAATATACTGGTGTTTCATTGTTACTATTTTAGAAATAGTTAAATTTTTAAATGGAATTCTGATGGGGAGGCTCCTCTAAGAAAAATAAATCAAACTAAATGGTTTTACCTTTTCTGTAAAACATTAAAAGTTCATTAGTGTCTTGGTCAACAGTACATGAACTTCCATATACGAATAACCTCGCTACTATTCTTTTAGACTGGGATTCACTCACATTTAATACCGTTCATATTAAAGTCTAGTAAATGTATAAAACACACAAAAAAAATCAACAAATGGGATTAGTTTATCCCAAATAACCTACCTTTTTATAACACTGGATTCCATGGGTGCAGTTGGCATGGGCATAATTATCCTGGAACTCTGCATAATGCAAAGTGTAAGTGGGAGTGGATTTGCTAATTTCAGAGCATGCAGATGGGAACTCCACAGGTGGAATATAAATAATCAGACTGGTATCTGATCTATTCACTATTTCTGGTGCACTTTTATATGCTTTTGGGATTAGACACTGTGGATCTAAAAAGAAAAACAGATGTTTAGATTATCACTTTTATAACAGTTATTCCACTTATAAGAAGTAACCATGTCTTCAGAGGCAGAGCTATGCTATGGAACAGGAAGTACTGCCCACAATGTGGTTTCATTTTCCTTCTCAGAGGAAAGTGTCATTACCAACATTTTGTGATGGCTGTAACTCCGCATAGATGCATGAGTCAGTAAAATTAGTCTAGGACCCTTCCCATCAAGAAATATCTACAGCCAGGTAATATTGGACATGTGACAACACATTGACTGTAACAAAAGTCTCCAATTAAGCTAGCTGCATTCCAAATATAAGCAGCTGGATATAGAAAAGGGAAGCAGTTCCAGGAAATAAATTATCAAATACAGGCTTCGTCATTCAGGGCTCTTTAAAATGCCTTGCGGTAGAATTTAGTTGATAGCCCTATTGTGGTGCTTGTATCACGGGTTAAAAGAGAGGATTAAGAGAAGAAAAACTTTCAGCCCATCAAAGACGCAATAAGAAATTAGGATATCCTTAATAATCCTCTGCCAGGTAAAGGTGTTGAGTAGGTTTTATAATTACAGTCAACAGATCCTGTATATTCAAATTTTAAGTTACAGGTTAGGTTCCTACTGCTGTTCCTTTACCTGGATATGGCTGAGACAATTCACTGAATGCCACCACTGCAACTAGAGATGAATCTTGATATTCAGATATAATATTTCCTGAGGATTTATCACCCATGTAAACTGTAGATTGATCACCATCTCGTGTTATCCAATAAATTGCATTTGAATTCACCGTCAATGAAGTTGCACCAAAACCTGTGAAGAATGTTCATACAATGAGTCTCAGAATGCAGGGGGCAGAGGGCAGCCAATCATTTATATGCTAACTCTTTGAAAGAGTTGTACAATTAGCCTATCCCCTGTTCTTTTCCCAGAGCTCTCCAAACATTTTCCTTTTTATGTACATATCCACTCCTCTTCTCAATGTTACTAATGAATTCACTTGCACCACCCTTTCAGGCACAGTATTCCAGATCATAACACACCCAGCTGTAATTCTACCCAGAGTACCAAAGGTTGACCATATTTTCGCTCATCACTAACCTGTCAGTCATTTACCATAACTTTCTGCAATAATTTGAACTTATTCTTAAACTTCCAGTGGGCTGTAAGAAACAAGTAGGTGTATTTCTCTATGGCCACCACTGTGAACAGAAAGAAGTCAAAGAGTGAAAAATTCAACTTCCTTTCATCCAATTATCAGGCATAAAATGTTTGGAAAAACTCACCCAAATCAAGCAGAGATCTGCATCTGAAGTTTAAGAGCAGTCATTTTGGGTTAGACTGCTTAGTGGACCAGGACACTTGCCTGAAACAAGCATTAGATTTCTTGAATAAGGTAATCAGGCCATAATGCCCATTTCAGGATCTGATCATAAAAATTGGACAAAAGCTGGGTGGAGTAAGTACTGAACATGCTCCACCCAGTTTTTCCCTGGGTCCAGGGTGACCCAACTAATCGTCTTTATAGGATCTATTGGAAGCCAAAGAGGTAAATTTCCACTTAGCTTAATGTGAAGCCAGGAGAAGGAGGATTTCTATTGGCTCATACTTGCCTTTCCCATTTACCTCACTTATCCCCTACCAGGGCTTACCTTTGGGCCAATTCTGCATCTGAGCTTGCTTATTTTTTTTGGAAGTGCTGCATCAGCAAGCTGCATCAGTGTGCCCAATTGGCACCTGCAAATCGCCAAAATTTCAGAGTTGACCTGAGGTTCAATTTGAGGAGAGCCTTGGGGCTCCCATCCTCAGGTGCATATTTACAACATGCCACCAATTTCATGCCAGGTTGGCACAAAAATCCAATTTCTCCCCCAGAGTATAAACAGGTTTGCCCTTTTTTTAAAAAAAAATTTCTACCATTTTGTCTCTTCATTTCAGCAACTGAAGGGAAATGCACCCAATGAGTCAAGATCTTTTCTGTTTTGTGATAGGGGTTTGAGATACAACAGTAATTGTGTCATGATATATACCTGTAGCCCCTGTGGAATTAATTTTCTTCCAGCATATGCAGCCATTTAGATCAGAAGCCCAAACCTCATGATCTTGAGTGGTGAAGAAAAGTCTCTCAGGCTCAGAATCTGTAGTATCAACAGCTAAGTTTCCATCCAATTGAAGCTTGTTTGCTGTGCAATTGCAATCAGTTGATCCAGGAACAGAATGATCGATTTCCAAATGGGGGGCAACAAGAGTTCTAGGCAATCTCTCAGTTAAACTGTAGGATACTAAAATTATATTTCCAGGCACTGACTGAGTCCAAAACAGGAGGCTGGTAAAGGGAAAAAAAGAGGGGAGAAACAATTTTATTTACTCTGTCTAAAGGAGTGTATTGCAATTGGTCTACAAATATATACCCTTTACATGCCAGAGAATACCTCTTCTGCGGATGTATTCCTATTGAGTAAATATTTTGGCTGCTGGTCAGTAATTTCTTCAGCTTTGTTCCTTGTAATTCAAGATCCAGCACATGAATTGAACTGTTTGCATCTTCCTGTTTATCCAACAGCACATAAAGTTTTTGCCCGATCCAGTCAACAGTCATTCCTTTAGGAGCACTGCACAAAATACTCTCGATAAGCTGTCAATAGAATTCAAGAGGTATATACGTTTTTAAGAGTAGCTTGAAATGCACGATGTCAGTCAAATTCCATTAGGAGCATACCAAACAGAAAAATCATACCTGAGTTTTGTGTTTACCATCCAAGGCTGTACTCATAATCAGGTTTTCTGTCAAATAATATATCCTTTGTGATTGTAGTATGTAACCCACATGAGTAACAGCAGAGACTAGAATTTTCTGCATGGTTTTCTGAGTGTCCAAGTCCAAAAGCATGACCATTCTGTCCTTTATGGTCAAGAGATATGGCACTGCGCCTGTAACTGTTTATAGGATTGTGTTATGGTTTATTTTAATACTTCAGGCCATTTAACAGGATATAACTTGGATAATATCCAAAAAGGTGTTTACAGAAGTGAAAGCTCATCAACAAATAGGCAAATTGTTTTTCTTCATCAACCACCCGCATGCTCACAAAATTTGATAGCAACCTCAACAGCCCAAGTTTGTCTCCTTTAAAACGTAGACCAAAAAAAAAACTCTGTCCGAAGATTCTGTATTAATTGCATATATTGATAATATGATTCATTTTTATCTCTCAATATATGCAGCAAATACTTTGCCAACCAAACTATTTTGATATAAACTTTGAAAGTGAAGGATCTTTAATTAATGAGAAAACATTTGGATTCTCAACAAAAACACTTAACATGCACTTAAGTTTATCAGGTCAATTTTAAACTTAAACAAGCCAAGTATTCAATTCATTAATCAAGTTGTGTACCTCTAAGTTTTCAGCAATTATTTCAAAGCTGAACTCAAGGGCTCCATTGGCCTGATTTAGACCCAAAGGATTCATACCAAAGAGCTTTAACCAATTAAGCCAATTACTGTGTTTTCCATTCCCATATGTTCACTGACCTGTTGCATTTCCCATTCTAACATGTGTTCTGCTACCTGATCCAGCATTCGTAAAACCTTCCACCTGGAAAAGTAACATGTTACAAAAAGTAAATTTTACGAAAGCTATCCAAAACAAAAGGGTGGAAACACAAAGCAGTTATTTTTTACAACACAAACCAATTATTCTGTTACTTTAAGACTATTTTTGTTCAAGGTAATCTAATCTATAGAAAAAAAATTAATTCAGGAGAATTTTATCCAAGTGACAATGCGACTGCTGAGGAATGAAACTTTTCCCATTCCAAGCACCTTGCAAGAACATGAGGCATTCCCGGGTATAGGAAAGCCAGTTACAGAGTAAATCTCCCTTAACTCTAACATCAGCAGGGAATCCCCAGTGCAAGTACTATAAGTTTTTTTCCTATTTCCCATGCATACTATTCTATGCCAAATGATGGGCAATCTTGCACTGCATGACCATGCCAACTAGGAACTAAACTAAGACTGCCCAAACTCATTTCACAGGCCAGCCAACAGACAGGTAAATTTGAAACTGGGGGCTGAGTTTTAATTTTCTGATCCACTCACAGTAGGGGAAGGCCAGCAGTGCATTGGGATCTTGGATTTTCAACAGTGTGTTTCCAGTGGCATTTAATCCAGGCACTGCATTTTCATCTGACTTTCAGGTTTCCTGATCAATTATCATGAGCGGACATGATGATGGTCCACATCAGTCTCTTTCAGCACCACTGTTTAAAAGGGACCCTGCCAGGGTCAAACTTTAAGTATGTTAGAGGTGCTTTGACAGAGCCAGAATATGCACAGGTGGTGGCTCAACATGACATGGCAGCACCACACTTCAGCAGCACATCCCTGGAGACGATGCTGTGGCTGAAAGGTCCCACAAAGGAGGCTGTGTTCCTTGTGGACAGGAGGAAGATGATAACCTCACAACAAGGAGGCATGGCTTGAAGTGGCAGAGGTGGTCAGCAGGAGTGCAGTACTCCACAAATCAAAGGCTAAAAACTCTATGGTAGTAGAAGTGATGTCCAAAATATTGGAAATCACCTCCAGAGCAGTGAAAGCATACTCTCAGAACAAGTCCTGTGAGCAAAAGCCTTTCACTTAGGCAAGAAAGCAGGTGTAATGTCTCATTATTTAAAGTATTTCTTGTCTGTCAATTGCTCAGCCCCATCAAATCTCACTGTCTTCTTGTCAGGAACACTGGGAAACGTACAGGGAACACTGTTGAATTCAGAATCCTGGGTTAAAAGAGCAACTAATAAACACTACACATTTAAATTGTAGACTCAGAGGTGGAAGTTGACGGGTTCCTACCAGCTACCCACATGCCAGCAGTTGCAGATGCCATGCACATAGGAAACCAACCCACCTTAACAGATTAAAACCCTCCCCTAGATCCAGAGTTGAAAAGCCAGTGCCAAATACCCACAGTGTCACCCAAATCCCATTGTTGTTGTTGTGTTCTGTCTATTAGATGAACATCCAATGAAAATGTTTATATAATATTTTATGAACATTTATGGCTCTTTAAAAATATTACGTGCCAGAAAGTTAAACTTTTATGAATTTCACCCCTCAGTCGTTCCACCCTGAAATGAAAGTTTACATCAAAAAGCTATTGGTTCGACAAAATCAACATTACAATTTGTTGTGAACTAAAGATGCAAACAGTCTTTGGAAACAATAATAATGAGAAGAAACTGTGAGTTACTTTACAGGAAACTATTATTTGAATGAGTATATAATAGGGTGGCCAGTTACACATACCTGAACACAATAAGTTTTGGCTGGGTCAGCATCAGTAAGTTTGAAGGTAGTGACATTAGCAGTCACATTCATCGGTGTGTCACCCTGTAAGGTAGCGGAGCAGTTTTCCGTGGTGTAGTACACAGTGTAACCCTTAAGGATACCATTTTTTTGGGCCGGCTCATTCCACCTAAATTCCACATCCATGTTCACTGAATCTAGCAGGATGTCCTTCCTCAAATTCACAAAAATCCTTGGATTTTCAGGAGCAGATGGTGCTGAAAATATCACACTAAATCAACCAAGTACTAAATATTCTTTACATTTAAAAACAAATGAATTAACATTTCCATATCTGCAGAACTGATTATTCTAACAATTCTATATTCATTAAAAAGCAGAATTACAAAAAGATACCAAACCTCAGGATGTTAATTTATAACTTTCTCTAAGTATAAACAAATTGTATATATAATTGATGTAATCATAGCCCTCCTAAGGAATGGATCAACTCTTTAGGTAAAAACAGTGCATTATGGGCAGAATTTTGCTCTTGGCGGGCAGGCTCAGCAGGGGTGGTCGTGAAGGCCACAATCGGCACCAGACCGTGATTTCACGCTGGCAGGCCAATTAAGGCTCCAATTATGGAACTGCCTCAGGAAGATGAAGAGATATGAAAAAAAATAAAAGAAATAAGAATGTAATGAAACATGTCCCCTCATGTGACTCTGTCACATGAGCAAGAACATGTTATTAATGAAAAATTAAAGTCTTTATTTTATTTGCTTTTGGAAACCCCATCCCGCCTGTGGATGAGGTTTACAAAAAAATGCAAAGGCCATTTGGGCCTTTTCACCTGCCTGCTAACCGTTTACTTAATGGCCTTAACAGGCCTCTTAATTGTCAGCGCGCTGCTGGCTCCGCCACAGCCACTGACCAAACTATCATGTGACTGCGCGTTGATGTCAGCATGCTTGGCCAATGTCAAAGCGTATCATTTCACACTCAAGCGGGTTGGGCGTGCACCTGCCCGCCGAGTGAAAATTTCTGTCCTGCGTTTTAAAACTCATCATTTCCATTTATTATGCGCACCCCCCCCAAAAAAAAACTGTTGCTAATTTTCACTGCTCCTCGATGCAGCTTTGGCAGAGATTTTTTTTAGAACAATCATCAGTGTTACAATATACTTGTCACAAGGAAAACCCATCATCTTATAATTTAATTGTGACACATATGGGTTTAGCTAACTAAAAGTTATCTGATTTGTGAACATCTACATCAGTAAACTGAAGACAGATACAAAGACAAGCGCAGAGGACACTCAGGGCACCTCCACCACACTGTGTTAACTCAATGTTATTACAATTTCGCAGCACTTCCTTGAGTTTGTCCCCTGCCTTGTTGATGCTCTATAACTAAAAAGCTGAAAAAACCTTTTTTTATTCAGAGCTTCCATCTCACCAAGGCGGCTCCAGGCCAAACCACATCCAACAACCTGCTCTAATAACTCTACTCATATTTTGACAACTGTGACAAATTCCACTATAGTAGCTGAGACAATCCACAACATTCGAAAGAGAAAAAGTCAACTCTCCCGATGTTAACAGATCTTTTAAAAGATTCAAGGAGATCCACATCTTCACCAAAACTAATCAGTTCTTCCTTGGGTCACACCCTTTGTACCATATTTCTTTGAAATGCATTCATTAGTTTTTGAGATATATTGTTCACAGATATACAGTGGCAAAACCATCACCTCTGCCTGCGTTCAGAGGCACAGGTAAAAATAAAAGTAACTTTGGGCACTCCTATACTATCTGCAGTGAGAGGCCTGAATTTTTTGGATGGCGGGGTCTCACTTCCTGCCATCCAGGGTCAGCAGCAAACACATCCCCACTGACTCAGTGCCCCACATGCCTTTCACACCCGAATGAGCATTAATTGGCTGCTGGCGAGACTTGTGCCCCTCACTCAGAAGCCCCACCTTAAGAGAGCTGCTAACCAACTGACTGGCCAACAGTGACAGCGCAGCAGTGGGCAGAAGAAGAAATGCAGGAGGACATCGGTGCCTAAGTCCGGGCACCAGAGACCCAGGTAAGTTCAAGGGGCCCCAAAGCAAGGAAGGTAGGGAAGGGTTGGTATTTGGCCACTTAAGGGCCTCAACTTGGGCAAGGGCAAGGTTCCCACCCAAGGCCAGTTGTAATTGGCCACTTAAGGACCTCAACTGGGGCAAGAGTGAGCTTCCCGCCCAAGGCCTTGTACACCCCAACATAAAATCACTGTGGTTGGGGCGGGCAGAAACCAGAAGGGAACCCTGTTCCTTCAATTTCATGCTCTACCCCAAAGAAACCCAGTGGAGGAAGCATAAAATTCTGGCGGAATGTTTTAGTGTCATTATATATTTGAGGGCGAATTGAATATAAAAATAGGGAGGTTATGCTTCAGTTGTACAGGACATTGGTGAGACCACATCTGGAGTACTGTCTGCAGTATTGATCAAGTTATTCAAGGAAGGATGTAAATGCATTAAAAGTTCAGAGAAGGTTTACTAAACTGATACCAAGAATGGACAGGTTGTCTTGAGAAAAGCTTGGACAGGCTAGGCTCAGATCCACTGGAGTTTAGAAGCATCTTGATTGAAACATATAAGATCCTGAAGGGTTTTGACAAGGTGGATGTGAACAGGATGTTTCCTCTTGTGGGAGAATCTAGAGCTAGGAGGGGGTCATTGTTTAAAAATAAAGGGTTACCTATTTAAGACAGAGGTGAGAAGAATTTTTTTTCTCTCAGATGGTAGAGTATCTTTGGAACTCCCTTCATTAAAAGGCAGTGGAAGCACAGTCTTTAACTGCTTTCAAGGCAGAGGTAGATAGATTATTGATCAACAAAGGGGTGAAAGGTTATCAAGGGCAGGCAGGAGGTTACAGTCAGATCAGCCATGATCTTATTGAATGGCAGAGCAGACGTGAAGGGCCGAATGGCCTACTCCTTCTCCTACCTCATATGTTCATATGTCATACACAACATATATCTGTGACATCAATTCTTACAAGATAATAAGGGTATTACCTCTCCCCAAAATTACAGGCTTATCATGGGGGAACCCATTTTCAATTTAGTAAGTTAATAAAATATGATGCATATGAAATGAATTGTTCCAAGGACTAGCTGAATGAGTCTTTTAATGCATATTAAGTTAACATACCAGCTTCTGGAGAGCAGAGAGTGACTTGTGTCTCTGTTGCAGATCCCCAGTAAGTATATGGTTTCACTGCCACATCAAACTCCTTAAAAGGCTCTAGTCCACTTACACAATAGTGAGAAGTTCTGAGGTCCTAAAAATATAAGATATATTTGTTTCATTTTCATAGACCCAATGCATTCCTTTAAATGTGCAAATTGCATTTATTTAGTGCCTTTAATGCAGCAAACTATTCCAAGACATTTCTCAGCTGGAATCCTGATCCAGTTAGGGGTAGGAGGGAAATTAAAGGAGAATGCCAAAGTGAAATCAAATTGGTTTTAAGATAGATTATGAAGGAAAAAAGAAATGTAGAAAGGCAAAGTGTTTAGAGATAGATGAAGTGAACGCATGGCTAAGCCTTCTGCCAATTGATGGCAGGGTTTGGGTGGAACCACAGTAGATCAGAATTGGAATGTTTCATGGCACTAACAGTGTTATTATTATTATTAATGTAAATGAGAGTGACTGTAAGGATTTGCAAATTGTTAGGATTGCAGGGAGCAATAAAACTGATAGATGAAGATTTTGAAGCCAAAATGGAAACATTTTAGGAATACCCATCTGGGAAAGATCATCAACCTGAAACGTTAACTTAGGTTTTCTCTCTCCACAGATACTGCCATAGCTGCTCAGTCTTTCCAGCATCTTCTGTCTACTTCTTTCCAGCATCCTCAGCATTTTGTTTTTGTATTAAGATTTTAAAGTCAATGTATTGAGAGACTGGGAGTCATAGGAGATCAGCAAGGATAGGGCAATAGGTTAACATGGTGTGTGCAGGATAGAACAAGGAGGGTGTACTTCTGGATCAGTTGGCATTTTTACAGGATAGAAAATCAGGTCTTCGGCAAGGATGATGTTGGAAAGGTAGCAAAGGCAAGGAAGAGGGATGGATAAGATCCACGGAAACAATGTTTCTGTAGGGACCAAATTGTTAGTCTGAGGCAAAGACATTGGGTTTTTGGCAGAGCTTGAACAGGATGGCTTTGAGTCTTCCTAATATTGAGCTGCTGTTCTTGTTCATTCACAACTTTATGACAGACAGCACAGCAACAGTCATGGGACCATGGGCAGTGGTGGATATGTGAAGATGGGTATTAACATGTTACATACATACCTATATATTATTGGTTAGGGTGAATAGCCTGTGTCTGCACTGTACATTCTATGGATGTAATATTTGAAAGCTGACCGCCATAATTGAAGATGATGTCACAAAGTAGCACCAATTGCTTAACTGTACTTATTAAAAACTATGGACCTTCTCATTTTCAAAACCAAATACTGTTGCCTAATATTCATATAGTGTAAATAATCTAAGTTATACATTAATATATCAGATAATATTAACACATAAGGTGCAGTGAAAATGTTTACCATTTACATCAACAAAAACTAATTTAATGTATAACCGAAATCCATATTAAAAGCTAAGTACCTCAACTCTCATAAGGACTTGTGACTCAAACCGATAATATAGTGTACCATAGTTCACATTTCTTGCGCTTTCCCATATTATACAAATCCTAGAGGAGTTCCCTTGTATCTTAAATGAAGATGCTGGAACTGGATTAGGAATTACAACTGGGAAATTAGAGAAACCATCTAAATGGAAAGTAATATATAAATGAATGCAAATATAATCACTAAACACATCTGCATGCACTAGAAGAAGCTCTTAATAACATGTAAAGACTTAATACAAAAGTTGCAAATTGATCTGGCTCTAAAAGTATCAAAGATTTTATAAGCACTTCAGAAGTTATTAGGCAGCTTAATTTTTCACCAGTGTGACTCAAGCCATGCACTGGAATCATGCACAAGAACATTCCAAAGCTTGTTATGGACACTCTTTCACAAGGAAGTGCAATGCGATAAGATTCAGATGTTTTTGCTTCAATTGTGATGCTTCTTCACATTCAACCTATAGGTGGTTTATGTGGTTACTTGGCAAAAAGTGCTTCACTATCTTGCCACCAATTTCTTTAAGACGACGCCAAGCAACAATTCTACAGAATTGGACAAGATATTTGACAAAGAGGGAGGGTATTTTAAAAAAAAGGAAAATATAAGTATTTGTGGAATTAAAAGGCTACTAAAGAATAATTCATGAAAATTTGTGCACTTGATATCAATTAAGTTTTTATTAATAAACCTGTAGCTAACTCTGGGAATGAAAAAGAGGGAAGTGGTGGATGCAACTGCTTTGGGCCACATAAAGTGACAAAGTACTTTGTGTTAAATATAGTTTACAGCTGTAATTCATTCCTCTTGTAAATATAAGAACTGTTAATGGTTTACATTCTATTTAAACAAACTAATTCCCCAAACTGAAGATATTGGTCTGCAACGAAGGCCTATTTAGTGTGTTCATGTCATATCAACGAAGCAGACAAACAGATGGCAGATTTCAGCAAGTTAATAAGAGTGCATGGACTAGGAATGAAAAACATGGAGATCCTCCCTCCCTAATCCAAATATTTGGAAGCTAATTTGGCAGCCCTATTGCAAATGTGACTCAGACCAGCCATTATACCAGAGACGCTCTTTCTTTTTATTTATTTAGTCATGGAATTTAGGTGTTGCTGGATAGGCCAGCATTTATTGCCCATCCCTAATTTCCTTCAAGATGGTGGTGGTGGTGAGCTGCCTTCTTGAACCACTGTAGTTCATGTGGTGTAGGTACACCCACAGTGCTGTTAAGGAGGGAGTTCCAGGATTTTGACCCAACAACAGTGAAGGAACAGCAATATCATTCCAAATCAGGATGGTGTGTGACTTGGAGGGGAACTTGCAGGCAGTGGTGTTCCCGTGCACCTGTTGCCCTTGTCCTTCTAGGTGTTAGAAGTCATGGGTTTGGAAGGTGCTGTCTAAGAAGCCTTGGTATGTTGCTGAAGTGCATCTTGTAGATGGTACCCACTGCTGCAACTGTGCACAGCGGTGGAGGGTGTGGATGTTGAAGTTGGTGGATGGTATGCCAATTAAGCAGGCTGCTTTGTTCTGGATGATTTTGAGCTTCTTGAGTGTTGTAGGAACTGCACTCATCCAGGCAGGTGGAGAATATTCTATCACACTCCTGACTTGTGCCTTGTAGGAAGTGGACAGACTTTGCAGAGTCAGGAGGTGAGTTACTTTCCACAGAGTTCCCAGCCTCTGACCTGCTCTTGTAGCCATAGTATTTAAATGGCTAGTCCAGTTCAGTTTCTGGTCATTGATAACCCCCAGGATGTTGATAGTAGGGGATTCAGCATTGCCATTGAATGTCATGGGGAGATGGTTGTATTCTCTCTTGTTGGAGAAGGTCATTGCCTGGCACTTATATGGCATTCATGTTACTTGCCACTTATCTGCCCAAGCCTGAATGTTGTCCAGGTCTTGCTGCACATGGGCACAAACTGCTTCAGTATCTGAGCAGTCGTGAATGGTGCTGAACATCGTTCGTTGATGACTGCACATCCCCACTTGTGACCTTACGATAGAGACAGCAAGAACTGTAGTTATGAGGATAGATTGGAGAAGTTGGGACTGTTTTCCTTGGAGAAAAGAAGGCTAAGAGAGACTTGATAGAGGTATTCAGTATGAGGGGAATGGACAGGGTAAATAGTAAGAAACTGTTCCCACTCAAAAGAACATCAAGAATAATTGGCAAAAGAAGTAGATGTGATGCAAGGAAAAGATTTTTCACCCAGAGGGTGGTTGGAGTCTGGAACAAACTTCCTGAAAATGTGGCGGAGGCAGGTTCAATCGAGGTATTCAAAAGGGAATTCGATTGATACCTGAAAAGAAAGAATGTGCAAGATTATGGGGATAAGTCAAGGGAGTGGGACTAGGTAGAATGCTCCTTCATAGATCCAGTGCAGACGCGAACAGCCGAATGACCTCCTTCTGCACTGTAAAGATACTGTGATACTGATGGAGGGAATCATTGACCTCCAACAACCACAACCACCTTCTTTTGTGCTAGGTATGACTCCAACCAGTGGAGAGCTTTCCTCCTGGTTCCATTGACTCCAGTTTTGCTAGGGCTCCTTGATGCCACACTCGGTCAAATGCTGCCTTGATGTCAAGGGCAGTCACACTCACCTCAAGTTCAGCTCTTTTGTCCATGCTTAAACCAAGGCCGTAACGAGGTCAGGGGCGGCCCTGGTGGAACCCAAACTGAGTGTCAGTGAGCAGGTTATTGCTGAGTATGTACCACTTGGTAGCACTGCCAATGACTCCTTCCACCACTTTGCTGATGATCGAGAGTAGACTGATGGGGCAGTAAGTGGCCTAATTGGATTTGTCCTTCTATTTGTAAGCAGGACATACCTGGACAATTCTCCACATTGCTGGGTAGATGCCAGTGTTATAGCTGTTGGAACAGCTTGGCCCAGAGCACAACTAGTTCTGGGGCACAAGTCTTCATACTACTGTTGGAATGTTGTTATCAGTTCTATTGTCAGAATGTTGCCAGCACCCATAGCCTTTGCAGTACCTGGTCTATATAGTCTAACTGTTCACTGGATAATCTCATTCAGCCATCAGAAGAGCATTAAAATAGAACTTGTGAACATTGAATAAACTTAATTTTTCATGCTTAGAGTGAATTGGAATAAAACTAGAGAAAATATTGATTAAGGGCAAAGCAAGGAGGTAGCACATAGCCAGAACAAAACCATACAAAGTTATGAAGCACTAAAATGAAGCCAGGGAAGAAAAATGAACAAAAGGCCAAATGAATCAAAGACTGGAAAGAAACAACTTTGGAGGCAAAATCAGAAATTAAAGGGAATATGCAACCAATACAGAATGAGACATAGCTTATAGCTAAGACAGCCAGTACACAGCACAAGGGATTGGTACATTATGTAGTGCATATGTAGTACATAACCTAAGCACAAAATTGTTAACATCTCTAAACTGTAACACAATGGGAACCTATTAAAATCTATTCAATTCATTTCAGAAAATCAATGTTGCTCTATCACTAACTTATCAACTCGTCTACAAACATATATTTAATCTTATCCTTTAATAAAGCATTTTAACATGTGGCTTGAGTAACCTTTATTAAGATATGTATAAACACACAGCGCAGCATAATTTGTTAAATTTGTATCGTGACTAACCCGGTAGTGGTTTCTGATGTACTACAGTAAAAGCTGTAAAGGGCATGCCACTAGATATGTGAACAGTCTGGTTTTTTCCCATTTCTACAATTTGCAAATTCCCTTCTTCATTTATCCAAACCAATCTGCCAAAGTAGTACTGAAGCATGTGTTGTGACGTTTTCAAAGAATCAGAAGAGAAGATCCTTTTAATTCTGCCTCTGTTCCTTTGCCATGAGAAAATAGAGCAGTGTGTTTTTAGAACAAATTTCAATGAAAAATTATAATTCTGTTAACATATTGAAAATAGAATAAAACAATATTATTAATTCAACATAATCAGTTCAATATACTGCTGCTCCTAGTAATCCATATTCTCCATTTAAATAATAATTACATTTATATGAGTAAGGGATGCACTGAGATTAGAGACCTTCATGCCCTCTTGTTGTCTAGAACCCCAAATTTGAATTTAATTTAATGCAGTGACTAATCTTCACAGCTAATGAAGTGACACCTTCATTGTGAATTTCTCGCTTTCCCTAAAAACTAAACTGCTTTCTTGGCATTGTTCAAGGTATTTTAAACAGATTCAGAACTGTAATCTTCAGACAGAAACTTTTAGGAGAATTTTAACACAGGTAAGTGGGTGGGATTGGTGCAGATGCAGACTTAAATGGACAGTGACATCATTCCAACCTGCCGCCCTCTGGGTTTTACTGTGGAAACCCAGCAGCTGCAGTGAGGTGAGGACACCCTCGGGGAAAAGACAAGTGCCTTTCTAGGCTGACAGTTCACTCCAGTACTGAGGGCGTGCCGCACTGCAGAATGTAGTGTCTTTCAGCAAAGACGTCAAACTTCAACATCCCCCTCAGATAAACATAGAAGGTGCCATTCCACCATTCGAAGAGCAGCAGGCAAATTCTCCCAGTGTCCTAGTCAATAATTATCCCTCAATTAACATTGCCAAAAAAGATTATCTATCTGATCATTATCATGTTGCATGTGGAACTTTCCACATATCCACAATCAGCAACCATGTTTTCTATATTGCAACAGTGACTATAGTTCAAGAAAAATAGATTAGGTGTAACGCAACTTGAGGTGTTGCAAGGTTGTGAAAGGTGCTGCATAAATGTACGTATTTCTTCCTTTAGATTGTAGTAGGATCACTGTTCTCATTGTTGGTCTCCATTAATTCACTTACCCTTTCCTGATAAGCTCCGCCTGATTTATTTCAAGTCTAGTATTGTCCTGTGTAAGCCAATAGAGTGCTCCACAGTCAAAATCCAAAGTCAATCCTGAAATCTAAAAACAATAGGTTTAGAAACACACAATTTATACACAAACCTCGATTTGTAGTGGGTGAAACTCTGCTAATAGTGCCTGAAGTCTAGTATCACCTGTTTACCAGAGAAATTCGGCAGTTCTTCAAACAAGCCTGGTTGGTCACCATTTATCCGAGCATATTCTACACTCCGTGCTGTTGTCCAATACACGTAGCCCTGAAGTGGGTCCAGCTGGAGATCTTGAACTTTTCCTGCAACATCCCTGACTTTTGTATGTACCTCTGAATCCAAATGCATGCGAAATATCTAACAGTTGATTAAGCACATTAAATAAATAACATGAATGGACCAAAGTCACAAACCAAATAAACAGCTGGAAATTAAAATACAATAGTAACAGCCTGACTTGTAATTGCACATACTGCGGGATATCTTACAATCGGATAAGAATTTACAAATTAAAGACATTTTCTTTGCTTATAAAACCAAACCTACACTGAGGGACACCCCGTCCCCGCCCTTGAACCCTTCTTTTAGCTCTCCCCCTCATGCTCTCTTGTCCACAAGACCCACTCTTTCTCCAATGATTCCTTTCCCATTAAACTGTGAAACACTCAACTTCCCCTCCTGACCCCCATTCTAGCTGACATTGCAATTGTTCATCTCCTCAGTCAACGTTTCCTCCTTTTCAAAACAATCATCAACTCATCCTCAAAAAAACACCCACAACCTATCTTTCCTCCAAACTGCAGATCCATATTTAACATCCTGTTCTCTCAGTCCACCTTTCCTGTCACCTGTCAGTGTTGTCAGACTGCTTGCTTGCCCAACATCCAGTCCTGCATAAGATGATTCATTAAATATTTCAAGCTAAATTTGTACCAAAATGCACTTAATTTCTTAGGCAAAGTAAATACTGGAAAATTGGATGGTTGGTGCATGCCTGTGAAGGAACCCAACCAATGTTCAAATCTTCCATCACAAAAACTGCCTACTTCCACCTCCATAACTTTATCTACCTCCACCCCTGCCTTGGCCCATTTGCTACCAAAACCCACATCCATAAGAGCTCAAGAAATAGGAGCAGGAATTGGCCACATACTCCTTCAAGCCTGCTCCACCATTCAATAAAATCATGGCTGATTTTCTAACTCACCACCACTTTGCCCACACTGCACCCCACCATCCCTTATCCTTGGATTCCCATCAAGTCCAAAAATCTATCAATCACAGTTTTGTATGTACTCAACAGCTAAGCATCCATTACACTGAGGCTGGAATATTCCAAAAATTCACAAATCATGTTTAAAAACTTCTCATCTCAGCCTAAATTGTCAACCCTTTACTCATCCAATACTCCCCCTCCCATCTTCCACTCTGCATAAATTTCACCTCATCAAACTCAACTTTGTTTTTCTTATTCTGTCCCATGCCAAGTCCAGCACACCCATCACCCCATGCTCTCTAACCTACATTGGCTCCCAGCCCCCCAGTGCCTCAAATTCCATTGTGTTGCCTATCTCCATCTCTGTAAATGTCTCAGTTAAAATAAAAAATGGGTTCATTTCAGTAGTTCTGTTGACTAAACCAGGTGGAAAGCTTACTTTTAATTCCATGCTCGAGGGAGGTGATTGAATGGATTTATACCAAAAATAGAAGCTGCAATCTATGAGGTTTTTTTTATTCTTTCACAGGATGTGGGTGTTGCTGGCTAGGCCAGCATTTATTACCCATCCCTAATTGCCCTTGAGAAGGTGGTGGTGAGCCACTTTCTTGAACCGCTGCAGTCCATGTGGTTTAGATACACCCACAGTACTGTTAGGAAGGGGGTTCCAGGATTTTGACCCAGTCACCTTGCCTACTAGTTTTTAAAGCTAAAGAAAGATTCCTCTTACATCAGTTAGGTTCTTACTCAGGGCAACTGGCCTTTAACATAATTTCCTCATTTTCATATTTATGTATCATAGTATTTGCCAAACTAATATGCTTCATATCTATTTACATGTAAGTAAACTGGAATTTGTAAAGCCTCACACCTGAGTAATATCCATCATTCTAAAGTGAAATAAATGTTTTCTTAATTCAATCATGGGATATGGGCATAGCTGGCTAGGCCACCATTTACTGGCCATCCCTAATTGTCCTCGAGAAGGTGGTTGTGAGCTGCCTTCTTCAATGGCTGCAGTCTGTGTGGCGAGGTACACGTACAGTGCTGTTAGGAAGGGAGTTCCCAGATTTTGGCCCAGCAACATGAAGGAAGAGCGATACATTTCCAAGTCAGGATGGTGAGTGGCTTAGAGGGGAACTTCCAGGCGGTGGGTTCCGATGTATCTTCTGCCCTTGTCCTTCTATAAAGGGTGGGTTTGGAAGGTGCTGTCTAAGGAGACTTGGTAAATTGCACCAGAAAATGTTAAATACAGTGAACAGAATATTGAAAGGAAGGTATATGTTAATTATTAGAGTATATCTCAGTTATGCTCTAATGATTGAAAAAACACGGTTTGCAGATCATAGTGCAGAAGTGCACTTGTGGAATGGCAATGAAACCATATGACATGGTGCTAAAATCCAGTATTTAACACGAATACATCCAAAAGTTATGAATGGATCATAATTAAAATGTAATAGAATGATTTATTTTTATACATTAGTTTAACATTTGCTGATAAATCTTGGATGCCACTTGAAAATTTACTTAAAAATTAACCTGAGCAATGAGGCTTTAAATGACTAAGTTAGAATTAAAATGAAATTCCTTTGGGGCAGGTGGTAAGGGATGCAATTATGTGAATTAGGCAAACGATCTAATACTTGTGCTTTGAGGTTTAATAATGGCAACTTACAAAAAAAGCATTTTTCTTTGTGCTATAATTGACACTTTTTAAGTGCTGACATTACAGCAATTACAACTCAAATCCTGAAGGTTTTTTTCACAAAATGAACACTAATCTTTTTAAATTTATGGTTTCAATATACAAGCATTTGTAGCTATTAAATTTGAAGTAATGCTGTATTGTACTCATTAGTTAAAAAATTTAAATATACTCATTTTCATTGAGGCTATTTAGTTAATTTCTTTAAGGTTTCACTTTAGAAATGTTTAGCAGTGTGCTCTTCAATTGAGGGAAGTATGGCAATCAGTTAAAAAGTTAGATTAAAGTTACATTGGGTCAATAACAGTGTTAAACACAACAAAAAGTTTATTGTGTACTTGACACTAATTATACATAATTTGAAAAATGGGGCTTGGGTTCTAGGTTTTGGTTATGTACAGTGAGTGCGACAACCAAAGCAAATCCAAGAGGAAGAACAAAGGATCTTCTGGGGAAGGCAAAGGCTATTAAAAAAAACATTAAATTAAAATAGTAAGTTTGTTATTGGCAGAATTATGGAAATAAATTCCATTGGTTCACCAGATCGCAAAATAATAAAAGTTTTTCTTGATCATGACTGTATTATCAGGCACACCTATCAAATGTCACAGATCAACCAAGACATTGTAATTTCAGCAACATGAATTCTGGCTGTCTTACTTGCACACACTGAAAAACGAGACGGGTGGGGAGAATAAATTAGGTGGGAGCCATCATCTCAATTTCCTGATGTCGGGTTGAGTGTGAGAAATTCTGTCAGTGGCATGTTGCCCTTGTGTGGGCGGGGGGGGGCGGTGTTGGGGTGCTGATGGGGGTCCAAGAGGATGAATTGCCTGATGGAAACGGGGAACGATGGGGGTCCAAGTCAATCGTTTGGGGGAGTGATGGGGAATAATTGCTGGAAAGTATCAAGGGGGTTAGAAGCTGTGAATCACAAAAGAAAAATCTAAACAGTCCTGCAGATGGAGGATCTGTATTCAAACATGGCCCTGTTCTTCCTGCCTGCAGAGGTTGGATGCTTGCAGAAGCATCCTTTTATAGCCCACTCCAAACTGATATTGAGTCAGCTGATGGCAGGGATGAATATTTCCTGCACACAATCACAGGTGGGGCACGTGCCCACCGCATGCACTTATGATACGCAGCCTATTTGTGTTTGTTGCAACTCCCGGCATACAAGTTCCAGTCCTGCCATCAGGAGCCGTGATCTTCCAATTAAGTTCCACCCACTATGTCCATAATTCTTTTCTTGACAGAAGTGGTATTTCTACTTTCATTTGGTGAAGAAGTGGAAGTGCGATATACAGGTGAGCAATCGCAGAATTCACGGAACTGATCGACATGCTTGATTCAAACTATAGGTATATAAATGCACATTCACTTGTGTTATGGAAAGATTGATCTTATATTTACATAGTGCCTTTCATGACCTCAATGTTCCAAAGCATTTCAGAGCCAATGAAGAACTTTTGAAGTTTAGTCTCTGTTAATCCCAGGTGACTGAATAACCCTAACTCCATAATATTGGAAGCAATTTTAATCCTATCCACCCAGTTTTCACCTGCAAGTGGGCAGTTATAAAATGACCTGTTTTATTTACCTGCTAGAAAGCCACCCAAAACTCACCGACCACAATTTTTAATCAGACTTCAGGATAGGCAGTGAAGCTACCTGACCACAACTGATGGGAGTATTCTTTAAATATGCAGACTGGGGTCTGCCAACGATTTTAATTTGGGCCTGATAGGGAAATCATTGCGACTCTCGTAATGCTGTTGAGAGTCGGGATCTGCCAGGAAGATGAAAAAGTCCAGACAGTACGCTAATACATTAATATGTTACAAAATCATAAAATGTAAGATTAAGTTTATAATTTCCTCCAGGTCCCACAATGAAAGTTGCAGTCTTCCCTGCCATGCATTCACCCTCCAGCTACAAACCAACTATTGTTTATGTTGCATAAGTGCAAAATTAAGTTAAAATAGTTGATTAGCAATTTTCTTGACAGTTACATGTCTGGACAGTACCATGATTGACAGCAAATTTATATTTACAAATAGTGTTCATTATATAGCAAAAAAAGTTAAAACTTACAGTGACTTTAACTTACTCAATAAATGACAGCCAAACCAAATTAAATTGCAATTCATTCATGATCTAAAGCAATGCTATTCATTCACCATAAAAGGTAACATTATCATATCAGAAATTACAAATCAGAGTTGACTGCAGCATGGATGAATAATAGACTAACTTTTAATAATTTAAAACTTTATCGAAAAAGACATCTGTTCCGTTGCTTACATTATTTTTCTCACTGTCAGCCCAGTACAGGGTATTGCTTATCCAGTCCACGGCTAATGCTCCCACATTCTGTAAACCTTGTATTACTTCTGTCTCACTGTCAGAATCAAACAAGGATGTAACATGAGCAAAACCTGTGGAATTTGTCCAGTAGAGGGAACTATTCAGCCAGTCCAAATCTATATATATAAAAAAAGAAAAATGTTTATATTAGTTGAGTGACAATTGTGAAATAGGACTATATTGTCAAATCACACAATATGGATAGATCTATAAAATAGAAGATCTGTTAAATAAATGGTGAGAATATTTGGACAAGACGACTTCTCCATGAACCACCAATGGTGTCATTCAATGAACTGTATTCCTGTAGTGTGGGTGATAATTTATTTAATCAACCACTAGAACAGGGGAGACAGTGGTAATGTCACTGGATTAGTAAGCCAGAGGTCCAGGTAAATGCTGTGGGGACATGGATTCAAATCCCACCACGGCAGCAGTGGAACTTAAAAACAATTAATGAATCTGGAATATAAAGTAAACTATCAGTTGTTGTAAAAACCCATCTGGGTTCAAGGAAATCTGTGTCCTTACTCTGTCTAGTTTAAATATGACTCCAGACCCACAGCAATGTGGTTGACTCTTAACTGCCCTCAAGGGCAAATTTGGATGAGCTTAAGAATACTGGCACTCCCAGCGATGCTCACACCCCACAAAAGAATAAAGGAAAAAAAAAAAGACATGACAAGTACAAATGGTATTCTTTGTGCTCAAGCCTCCATGGCTCAAAGACTCATTTTCCCATATATTTTGGGTGCAGCTAAATGCCACTGAGGTGGCCAAGATGTGGTCTTGAGCTGCAATGGCAATTCTCCCCGCCTATAGCACAAGACACTATTTTGATAAAGGAGCTAAGTGACTTGTGCTTCAGCTAATGACCTCCCTTAACAGTGACCAGCTGAATAAGTGTAAAAACAAAAAAACTGCGGATGCTGGAAATCCAAAACAAAAACAGAATTACCTGGAAAAACTCAGCACGTCAGGCAGCATCGGCGGAGAAGAAAAGAGTTGACGTTTCGAGTTCTCATGACCCTTCGACAGAACTTGAGTTCGAGTCCAAGAAAGAGTACTCTTTCTTGGACTCGAACTCAAGTTCTGTCGAAGGGTCATGAGGACTCGAAACGTCAACTCTTTTCTTCTCCGCTGATGCTGCCAGACCTGCTGAGTTTTTCTAGGTAATTTTGAATAAGTGTAAAGTAGTTGTTGCTGAGGATTTTTTAAACACTGCACAAAGCTACACAACCTTCAATGTTCACTTGCTGCTGGAGCTAGATTATGTTTGAAGGTAACTGAGACACATCAAGAAACTTTCTGGGACACGGATTGACATTTTAATTTTCTCAATACTCTTCATATTCTGAGGGTTTCACATGGAGAGAGTGAATGCCATGCTACTCTGCCTTATAAGAGTCATCAGCAGAAACAGTACCCTGCATTTGGATTTCAATAATATTTGATCTGGGCCCCCTATCCCCTTAGTAACCAAGTCACACAGGCTTACCACCAGGCAGAATTAGCAGCAGGCCATTTTATCTTGAATTAAAGAGACAGTCTAAAACATAATCATCACACACATTCATAACAACCCCTTAAGTCTGGAGGGGGAGGTGAAGCCAGGCAGACCAGCAGCAGCTGCTACAGGAGAAGGGGACGGGCTGGCTCATTCCCCCACCTTGGGTACAGGACATCTCTCCTTCTCTCCACCAGGCCGTCCAGTGACTTGGTCTGAGAACCTGTGTGCCTCCTCCCTCAGTCCCTGAACCATCCTGAAACATTCTATTGTGCATCAGCCAGTGTACTCCACACCTTCAGTGGAAATGGCTGCACGGATGCTACAAATGCCACTCCACAAAAAATGCTTCTCAAAAGCACCTGAATGCTAAACCTGCAGGGAACTGTGCAGAAATCTCCAAGGCACAGAACTGCCTCAGGGAGGTTAGTTTGATTTTGAAAAATTTAAATAAAGAAAAAAAAAAATTATAAGACATGTCCCCTCATGTTTCAGTGTCACATGAGCTGGGACATGTCTATAAATGTTATTAAAAATTTTTATTAAACTTTAAAAACCTTCATTAAACCTCATCCCACCCAAGGGTGAGATTTCATGATAAATGCAAAGGCTGCCTGGGCTTTTCATCTGCCCACCAACCTTAAGGTCGGATGGGCAGCTCTTTAATTCCTTTAATTGATATTTAAATGGCTTTAATAGGCCTTTGACAGTTTGACGGGCGCAACCAACTCCGGTGTGCGCCTGCTGAACTGAGGATCTGAGTGATGCGCGGTGATGTCAGGACGCACGCCCAATGTCACCGTGCGTCATTTTATACATCGGTCAGCAGGGCCCGCCTCCGCACGCCGATCTTAAGATTCTGGCCTTGCAGTCACATGCAAGGCCTTCTCTATGTGAAGCACCACTTCCGAACAACGTCATCACTTGTAACTAACTCCTCAAAACACGCAGTATTTTCACAAACTCAAATACAGCTAGCAGAGATTAATCAGCAACTAACCTGCAAGTTGTTGGTGATCCCTTTAAATAGGGTTAGTGGGCGAGTTTTTCCTGCTGCTAAACACACGTTCAGCTCTACAGGTTTAAGAGAGCTCATTAGGTGCAGCAGCTCTGGCATCAGATCAGCATTACACCATCTGTCTAAACTACTTACTTCCAGCACAAGCTCCTGACTCCTAGGTTAATGTCCTGAACAAGATGAGTTTCAGCAGAGATTACATTGGAAGAATGCACATGGAGCACTAACGCCACTTTGGTCCCAAATCGGCAGCCATAATGCAAAAACTATCGAGCCCAATCTTTTGGCCAATGACTTGCATTCTTTATTTTTGAATAAAGATGGGTTGAGAGGTTTGTGGGGGTGGGATCCTGTAGTGCTGTTTTTAAACTTAATAAAACTTACTATCAGTTACACTATTTCATATTCAAATTTGCCATAGATGCTTTCTTGGGATCAGTACTGTCAGTCACTCCCATAAGCAGTTTGAACGCTCTCTCTTTATGAGAGTTTACTCACACTGCCCTAGGTCTACTTGCGTGATAGCATAATGCGGGAATGCAAGAATACATTCCCCTTGTGATATGAACTTGATATTTCTGTCTTACACATCAATGGTTCCTCAATCTCTCCAAAGGCAAAACAGAGCAAATTTCTGATGAAATGATCAGAATATATAACCAACATATTCATATAACCAACAAACTGCTTTTTATTCACAGCAAAGTGAGCATATGGAAAGACAGATATGAATGGACTCACTTTATACAAATAGTATATAATGATACAAAATTAAAAAATGACATCTTTTGTCAATAGATGCTCCTCTAACATTTCAGACTTGATCAGCTTCTCTTTGATGTTCCTCTAATATTTCAGACTTGATTAGCCTAGGTAAAGCTCTCTGTTTAAAAACCTAACCCCACCTGTGGGTCTTGGTCACTTCTTTCTTGACCCCACAGGATAATAAAGCTTAGATGTAAATTCTTCTCCAGTTAAGCAGAGAGCCAGTGTTTAAACTTGTCACCAAGCCCCCTAACTTTAATACCAGTTAATGCAAACGTGGCATGACTGTTTGCTGGGAGCTCCAGGATAATAGTATCAATGTCTAGTATAAATGCACACCTTTACCAAATTTGAAAGCCTTTCCTTTTAAATATGCCAAATACACTGGGTTTTAAAGACCATCATCTAAAACACAAAACTAGCCTGGGGATTTTTTTAACCCAGAAAAGTGGCACATTATTCCAACCAATATTAATAACATATATCTCTTCATGTAAAGTCTTAAATTGAATAAAAAAGATAGGCAAAAGTATTGTGGATTTTTTTTATTCGTTCATGGGATATGGGCGTCACTGGCTAGGCCAGCATTTATTGCCCAGCCCTAATTGCCCTTGCGATGGTAGTGGTGAGGTGCCTTCTTGAACCACTGCAGTCCATGCAGCGTAGGTACACCCATAGTGCTGTTAGGATTCATCCATAAATGCCTTAAAGATGTTCTATCACATTAGAATCTATACTGGAAAATTGTGGCAGTGTTCAGATTGACTTTGCTAATCAAAGTACCTTAAAATTAAACATATTAATAGCACTTCAATGAACAGAGAGAAATGTCATGAAGCTATGTATATAATATTACTGGAAATTTTTTTTTTAAATAGAGGTTTAGCCTGTGGGTGTGTCTTAATTGGATTAAAGCTAGCTAGCCTGGATGCTTTGATGTATACTAGCTTTGATACATAAGAGAGATAGTGCGCATTTGCATTTTTTGAATACAGCATTCAAGAAGTGGGGTGAAAACTGATGCCTATCTAGCAGCTACCAAGCGATATGTTCATATTACTAATAAAATTGGTGCAATGAAAGTGGTTTCATTGTTAGAGAGATTTAGTTCAGAGATTGTTGATACAATGAGAATTAACATTCAATGGGGCTAGTAGGTATAACTTCAGCAGTTTCCGGGTGTGCAGAGCAGAGACAATGTGGCATCAATAGGCAGCTGTAAGCCTCCAACTGGCTCCACAGGACCCAAAGTGCAAAGAACCTCATTTTGAATTCCTACGGTGAAAATGCTTTGCCTGATGTTTGGCTAAGTTTATGGGTTGCTGTTGCCTTATTGGAGATTAGTTTGGGAATTTGTTAAAAGTTTTGACTATATATATATTTTTTAAACCTGTGTAAATTAATAAAATGTTTCATTTAGTTTAATGTAAAGCCTCGAGAACTGGTGGCCTGATTCCTGAATTTAGGGTGGCATCTCAAACATAACATTTAAAATTATAGGTTATGACAGTTGTTTAAAGTTTCCCCCTGGGGTTTTTTAATAACTCAGCTTTACCAACTGCATCGGTCATAACAGAAATTTACAATATTTGAAATAAAATAATTTTGTATGAAGAGCTTTACAGATGAAATCTATGATGCAATTACTGTACCTATCGCATTTTTCACACTTGGAAGCATATTTTCATTTGTAAATTTATCCACAAATACTTTCCAGGTCCCCAGTTCATTTCCTGCTAGAACATAGGGATTAGCACCTTTAAGAAAATAAAACAGAGCAAAATGCATCAATGTAATACACATTTCTCCAAATAGCAAGGTACTAAATTAAATCAAGGGCAAATTATGTGCACAGAAATAGCAAGTAACACAAGTTAAAATATCTAAATATTTCCACCTTTATCAGAAACATACTAAAGCTAACACAAGCTTATTATTAAAGATGATTTGAACCCTGCTCATTTAGCCAGAATGGCACAGGCCGGTGGTTAAAATCATTGCAAAGAATATAATGTTTCAATTCCTGCCTGCTACTATTTGAACCATGCAGTTATGTCAACCGAGGCGCCTACCAAATGCAGATGGGGGCTTCATGAATACATGCAAATTGGGGCCAGTGGCACAATTAGGAGCTCAAAGTCTTAATGCAAAATCAGGGAGGTCCCAAATAGCAACAAGCTAATAAAGCCTAACGGGATAGGTCTTTCAAAATAATATTTAAAGAAGCACTCTACTGCAGGCAACTGGATCAGAGGATCCAAATGTCAGTGTATTTTTTGGATTGCGAGGATAGTTCCCAACTTCTCCAATTGCTCTATTGATACTTGATACAATTTTTTAGCACGGTCGTATTATTTGTTCCATTCAAATGGAAAAAGAGTTGGAGAGAGAGGAGCAACAGCTGCGCCTATTAGAAGGGAGCAGATGGTGTGGGACTGCAGCGGTTCGAGAAGATAGCTCACCACCACTTTCTCAAGGGCAATTAGGGATGGGCCTAGCCAGTGATGCCAACATCCCATGAATGAATTTAAAAAATCTCTAACACACAGGATGTACAGGCCTAGAGTTAGCACATTATTGCCAGAGTTAAAAATGCTAAACAAATTCATTGGTAAACATTTAAAAGGCTAGAAATACAACTTAATTTTCTATGTCAAATATAAGAACGATAGACACTTTTTCCACCTTCTTTAAGTGTTGTTCCTTGAAATATTGAAGACCATGGACCTTTGCCACCTGGAGAAGATGCACGTATCCTGAAAGTATACACTGTAGAACTCTTCAAGCCATTTAATGTAATATTTGTTGAATAGATTCCTTCCTTATAGATGCTTATGTTGTCATTTACAATTATTATGTCATAGGACCACTGCTGCCATGCATTAGGACCTCAGATAGAAACACAATATAGAGAACAAATTAACACACTGCTAAAATAAAAAGAGAATTCATCAAGAGATGGATTTCTTCATATACACACACTGCTTTCAGTTATGAGAAAACAATCACATTTGCCTTATACATGTGTGAAAACAATAGCTCTTAAAAAAAAAAATACTTTACAAATTTTTTTGGCAGGTCTGGTTTGTGTCAACATTTTTCCACAATGTAAAGTCAGGGAAGAAACCTGCCACCTTTGGGACTAGTTGAATGCTTGAACATGGCTATTTCACACCCTGAATAGATCTTTGTTCCCAAGGAAACTGCAAAATATGGAGACAGGGGAGAAACTAAGAATCACAGGTAGCCAGAAAGCCTTTGAAACTTGCTTCATTATTTTAGGGAATTATGGAGGCTTTTCCCCTCCAAGTGTTCTTCTGAAACCTGCCATTGTCCCTCCACCGCTGATCCCCTTCCCAAACCCCAATCTTTTTAGCTCTTTCATAATGTTACAGGGGTATCAGTCACTCTGGTAGAGTATTCCAGCTCTAAATCCAGTTCCTATTGACTAGACCACTCTCCCATGGTAAAACCAACAAGTGCTTTAAAGGATTAATTAGTAGTTACTGTATCTACGGCCAGGATTTTTCACTCACCACCAGGATCTTCAATGGATCTTTGGCTGGCCCGCCACAGCAGAGCTGGAAAATCCCAGCCTATGAATCCATACCCTGCATCCCACCCACTCCATCCCCAAGGCCTCTTCCCTGTTATGCAACAACCTCAATGAGAAAATGAAGCAGGCCATTCCTTTAGTTTGCACCTTTTTTCAAAAACCTGCAATTTTTTGACCTAAGATATAACTACACAATCAAGTACAGAAACAACATACCAAGCCCAGCCCCTGGCAGAGGCTTTCTCCAGGTTAAAGCCGCTGAATTGAATCCCAAGAAAACTTGCAAGTGTGTAGGTTCATGAAGAGGCACTGGCAAAGGCTGAATAGAAGAGTCCCACAAAAACAAGTTGTCAAAGTTTCCATCCTTTTCATTGCATGAGTCCACACTCACTTCAGTAGGGTACAACTGATTATCTAGTTCTTCTGCTACATATACCTGTTTACCACTGGTTAAAATCCATAAGTTACAAGAATGAACTACATGCTGAATACTGGCTGTATCAAATGGTAATAAGCTGTTCATGCCTGTTTCGGTCCCATCCAAAAAGATATGGTGGATCGTGCCTTCTCTGTCACTAATGTAAATGAGTCCTTTAAAATATGGGTTCAAACTTAAAGTGAGAAGTGATGTATTTGCTACAATCGGTTCCATGCTCTTGCTGTCAGCTCTCAACACCATTCCTGGTAGAGCCATGCGATATAGGCTATCCATGAAACCAATAAATAAATACCTATGAAAAGGAAAATAGGACAAGTAGTAAAAGATTAACAAAATTAATCGAAGCATACAAAGTTATTCTGAAAAGCCCCAAATTACATCCATTTTAAGCAGAAGCTACATGCCTCAAAAATGATGGGTTATTTGATTCAGCAATACAATGCTATGATTTTTTGAGCTTCAATAATTCCGATTGATAAATTGAATCAGAAAATGGAATTTTATCATCTTCTATATTTTTTTCTTGTTATGCAGCCACCTTAGGAACTAATGCTGGACTTTTCAGTGCACCAATTGCCTGGGTGAGTGCAGCTCCAACAGCACTCAAGTCTCAACACCACCCAAGACAAAGCAGCCCACCTGATTAGCACCCCATCCATCACCAACACATTGTGACAGTAGTGTACACCATCTACCAGACGCACTGCAGTAACCCACCAAGACTCCTTCGCCAGCACCTTCGAAACCCACAATCCCTACCACCTAGAAGACAAGGGCAGCAGCTGCATTGGAACACCACTACCTGCAAGTTTCCCTCCAACCCACTCAACATCCTGACCTGGAACTATATTGTCATCCTTCACTGTTGCTGGGTTAAAACCCTGCAATTAGAGGACTGGCTAACTGATAGAATAGAGAGTTGGGATACGGAGGGCATTTTCAGGATGACAACCTGTAACTAGTGGAGTACCATAGGGATTAGTGCTGGGGCCACAATTATTTACAATTTATAGTAATGACTTGGATGAGGGACGTGAATGTACTATTGCCAATTTTGCGGATGACACAAAAGTAGGTGGGAAGGCAAGTGATGAGGATGACACAGAGTCTACAGAGGGATAGAGATAGGTTAAGTGAGTGGGCAAAAGTGTGGCAGATGGAATATAATATGGGAAAATGTGAAGTTATGCACTTTGGCAGGATGAATAGAGGAGCTGAATATTACTTAAATGAGAAAGACTGAAGAAAGCTGCAGCACAAAGGGACATGGGGGTCCTCATGCATGAATCCCAAAAGCTAGCATACAAGTTCAGCAGGTAATAGGGAAAGCAAATGGAATGTTGGCCTTTATTTCAAAGGGAATGGAGTATAAAAATAGGGAAGTCTTGCTGAAACTACACAAGGCACTAGTTAGACCACACCTAGAATACGGTGAACAGTTTTGATCTCCTTATCTGAAGAATGTTATACTGGCATTGGAGACAGTCCAGAGAAAGTTCACCAGGTTGATCCCAGGTATGGAGGGATTTTCTTATGAATGTGGTTGAGTAGGTTGGGCCTGTACTCATTGGAGTTTAGAAGAATGAGGCAATCTCATTGAAACATAAAAGATTCTGAGGGGACTTGATAGGGTAGATGCTGAGAGGTTGTTTCCTCTTGTGGGTAAGTCTAGGACCAGAGGGCATAATCTCAGAGTAAGGGGTTGCCCATTTAAGACAGAGATGTTTAATATGGCAATCACCTTATTAAAAACAACTGCTAATTAGACAGATGATGGGCATTGATTATCCCATCTAAATTGAATAAAAAGATACAGCTGGAACACTGTGTGGAAGCTACTTGGAGGACGTGTCTTGAAAATAAACCAGATTGAACCAAAAGACCAGCCTGGATTAATTCTTCCACAATGATCTCTTATTGTGAGTAACATGGTAGCAGAGGATGAACTTTAAGCTTTGCTGATTGATTGCTGTATATGAAGATTTTTGTCTCAATCCTTTGAGGGGAAAGAAGTGTATTGTTGCTGACAATTTAAGTTATGGAATGGCAGAAGGCAAAATCGCAAGCTTTGACTATCCATCAATTTTTTCTGACTCTGAACCTTACCAGCAATGAAAGACTGAAGTTCAAATGTGGACCCGGGTTACTTCCATACCCTGGAAGAAGCAAGGTGTGGCTTTGGCATAATCATTACCAACCAAAAGCAAGATAAAGAGTAAGGTATTTTCAGAGTTGAAAGTGGATGATTTGGATCATGAAGAGGGATTGAACCTTCTGTTACAATTTTTGGATAAGTTTTATAAAAAGGATGAGTTACTGGAAGCGTATGAAGCTTGGACAATCTTTGATAGGTTTAGGAAATCAGATGATCAGTTCACGGAAGAATATTTCATGGATTTTGATAAATGGTACAGTAGACTTAGAGATTTGGACTTGAATTTCTGGAATCGGTATTGGCATTTAAATTACTGGACTGTGCTCGCATTTCTCACGTTGATAGTCTTTTAGTACTAACAGGGGTTCAATTCCGGGAGAAAGAACCTCTCCTAGATCAAATGGCTGCTGCCCTGAAAAAATATCTGGGGAAACAGTCGTTCCCTGCCACTTCTTAGCAAATGCGAACAACTATGGTGTGAAACAAAGGATAGAGGATTCAACGGTGGCTGAATTTGGAGGTCAGCCAAATATTAGACGAAGATTCCAAAACAAAGATGAGGTTAATGACAAGAGGTCTGAAAACGGTCATAACCCTAGCCAGTTTGAGAGTCGGGACAAAAAGCGTATCTGGGACGGTGAACATAGGCATTTAAACCCAAAAATGCCCAGGGAATGGTTAATCGGTGTGATTCCCTGTATCATTATGTGACGAACTGCTCATAGTGAAGGAATGGACCCACGAGACAGATTCATCTGACACTGAAAATGATAATGGTGACTGCCATGATGAAATTGTACTGATCAGCGTCTGAAACCGGTGATGAGTATCTTGCTGGTACATTCCTTCAACTGTGCAGCTCTGGGCAGTGGTTGCACTTTCACAGTCTGCAGCATGGACTGGCTTGACTGCTATCTGGAGCCTCTCAATGATACAGACTGGTGGAAGGTCAAGGAATATGAAAGCTCTACCTGCTTCACGTTCGGAGATGACAATACATTACCATCCTCCAAACGGGTGGTTCTCCGTAAGATAGCAGGGATCAATCTGTTTATCAGTACTGATGTGGTTTCTAGTGAGATACCGCTATTGTTGAGTCGACCTGTGATGAAGAAGGCTCAGATGATGCTAGATATGAAGAATGATAGAGCATTCGTGTTTGGAAAAAATGTGGATCTACATTTTACTCTCAGGCAAATACTGCTTGCCACTAAGGAAACCAGAGTTTTCTCATCAAAAAGTTCATGAAGTTTCGTTAACTGCTGAGAATGAGAATTTGGTGGACAAAAAGATAATTTGGAAATTACATAAACAGTTTGCACATCCAGCGCCACAGAAACTGAAGATGCTACTTTGAGATGCAGGAGTGGTTGAAAAGGGATATGATGACCTTATTGAACAAATTACTGCTCAGTGTGAAATTTGCCTTAAATATCAAGACATCACCACATCCTGTTGTGAGCTTGCTACTAGCCAGGGAGTTTAATGATTACCAGTGAAACATTAAACTCCCTGGCAATGGACTTAAGTTTCGGACAAGGATAGGGGAATTTTTTTTACTACGCTTCATAGATATGGCAATCAGATTTAGCCTACTCATTGTGATGCATAGTAAAGACAAAAGGACCATTGTCGATAAGGTCATGGAGAAATGAGTTCCTCAATGACATTCCTCACAGTTAATGCTGGGGAATTCAACAATGAGGAATTTCAAGATATGTGTGAAAATTTAAACATCATAGTTGTGTACACTACAGCTGAGAGCCTGTTTAGTAAATGGTCTTTGTGAAAGAAACCATGTGGTAATAAGTGACATGTTACATAAAATATTAGCTGATCAACCAGATTGTAAATTGCAAATGGTGCTGGCATGGTCGGTGCATGCAAAGAACTCTCTGCAAATGGTTGGGGAGTACAGTCCCTACCAGTTGGTGTATGGAAGAAATCCAAAGATACCTTCGGTGTTGTCAGGTGTTCCCCCTGCTCTAGAAGGAACTAGCATTAGCTCCACTTTTTCTGCTCATCTGAACGTTTTGCATTCGGGCAGAAAAGTTTTCATTAAAGCTGAGGTTTCAGAGAAAATTCGGCGAGCTCTATGGCACCACAAGACCATCAGGAATACAATTTAGACAAGTAGACATGGTACATTATAAAAGCGAAGGCCAGAAAGAGTGGAAGGACCTGGCAAGGTAATAGGGAGTGATGGGAAAGTAGTAATTGTGCAACACGGAAATCAAACTGTTAGGGTACATTCTTCACGGTTAGTTGGTACTGACTGAATTTCTTACACGTTCTGAACAGGACATAAAACACGAGGAGGCACCGTGCAGTTCACATACCCACACTGGGTAGTTATGAGGAGCAGACCACAGCAGATACAGGGTTGACTGACTATGAACAAAGTAATACTGAGGTACAGGACAATGCTATTCATCCAAAAGGGCAACTCCCCAAAGTAGGAACAAAGGTAACATACATTCCACTATCATAGGGAGAGCAGGAAAGGCCACTGGTAAATACAAACATTGGCTAAGTGTGCAGGATGAAGGACAGGAGACAAGACCTGTCGATTGGCAAACCGAGATAAAGATGTGGAAACCCGGAAAGTGCAGTGGACCAGAAAGTGGTCGTGACCCTAGAAAGGAATCACAGACTTGCGAACAGAGTTCTGTTTGCGTGGGAGAACAATAATATAGTAGCAGTCCAGAAAAGGAGAGGAATGTGAGTAGAGGCCGTAGTTTAACAAGGAGGACTAGAGAGCAAGCTAGCAATCTCAATAGATGTAGAAGTCCTTATGACAGAGATTCTAGTAGCTGCTAATAAATCGGAAAGTAAGCTGATAAAGGAAGTCAAACGGAAAGAGTTAGAAAGTTGGAAGGAATTTGGGGTATATTCTGGAATACCTGACCAAGGACAGTCAGCTTTATCTCACAGATGGATCTGTACAGAAAAGGTACTCCCAGATGGCACAAGGCCATAGCGAGATTAGTAGCCCGAGGCTTTGAAGAGGGACAAGGAGATCAGGATGTCAGAGTGGACTTGCTTGCTGCGTGGAAAATGAGTTTGAAGATTTTTTTTTAAAGCTATTTTGGCATCCTATTCCTGGGAGTGCAAATCGATTGATATAAAGGCTATGTTTTTACAGAGGAGGGGGAGAGAAGTTTCAAAGGGAAGTTTTTTTGAAACCACCCAAAGAAGCTGGGGATGTAGAAGGAAAGCTATGGAAATTAAACAAGCGTGTTTATGGGTTGAATGATGCATCAAGAGTTTGGTGTTTTTCCATGAAGTCTGTCCTGTTGAAAACAGGCTACATTCAGTTAAAGGCAGACCCCCTGGTGCCAGAAGGAGAAACTAGCTGGAATCTTTATCATGCATGTTGATGATTTCCCGTGAGGAGGCTCTGTAGAATTTGAACATTGGGTAATCAGGAAGATAAAGGAGTTCCAGGTCAGAAGTCAAGCTTCAGGGGCCTTTAAATACATAGATTTAGACATTAAGCAGAGCAAGTTAGGAGTGACATTGAATCAACAATCTTATCTAGGAAATGTTAATCATATCCTAAACTCCTGGTAGGATCCTCAAGTGAGGATCTGCTACCAAGGAAGAAACGGAGCAGAGTCGAGAAGCTTGATTAGGCAGTTGAACTGGTTATGCACTCAAACTAGACCTGGCACCAATTATATTTTGGAGTTGAGTAGCATGATAAAACATGCTACAGTTGAACACAGCCTGAGACCAAATAAAACACTTTAAAAAAAAAATAATAAATTCTGAGAGATGTGTGCTCAAGTTTCCAGCCTTGGGTGATCCAGCAGATATGAGGTTGGTCATTTTAGTGATGCTTCACATGCCAATCTTCCTGATGGGTACTCTAGCACAGCAGGGTTTATCATTCTTGGGAAAGAATGATAAATGTTGCCCACTGGCTTGGGGGGCCAAGAAAATAATACAGGAAGTGAAAAGCACGTTAGCTGTTGAAACGCTAGCCTTGGTAGAAGCATTAGATATGGAGGTTTAATTATATAACATTTCTGTCAGTATATTGGATAAGGGGCAATGTGGGAAAAGTTTGCCCATAGAATATTATGTTGAGAACTGGTCTCTTTGGGACAACATGCATTCCATGAAAAATGTCACTGAAAAAAGGTTAAGAATAGACCTAGCCAGCATAAAAGCAATGTTAGAGAGAAGAGAGATCTCTAAGATAAAATGGGTTGACACAAATCACCAACTATCAGACTGTTTTACAAAAAGCAGTGCCTGCTCTAAGAAATTATTAAGTGTTGGAGGAGGGGTGTCTTATAGTGATGCAGTGAAAAAAAAAATTTGTTTTATAATTGGTTAAAAAAATAAACAACTAAGTGTGGGGTAAAAGAAATTCAGGAATTATAGATGTGGAAATATATGACATTATTTTCCTCTGTTTTAAAAAAAATCCTTTTCTTTTTAAATTCAAAAAATTAGAGGGGAATCTGTTAATATAGCAATTGCCTTGTTAAATACAATTGCTAGTTAAACAGGTGATGGGCATTGATTATCCCATCTAAATAGAATAAAAAGATACAGCTGGAACACTGTGTGGAAGCTACTTGGATGTCAGTAGCACTGAGTTGTCTGAAAATAAACCAGCTTGAACCAAAAAGCCAGCTGGGTTAACTCTTTCACCACAGCCTCTTATTGTGAGTAACAATGAGGAGGAATTTCTTTCTGAGGGTTGTTAATCTGTGGAATTCTTAATGACCCAGCCTCTGTAGCCCTCTTGTGGTAAAGTATATTCAAGGCTGAGATAGACAGATTTTTTACTCATTAAGGGAATGAAGGGTTATGGGGAAAAAGGCAAGAAAGTGAAGTTGAGGATTAGCAGATCAGCCTTTATCTCATTGAATGGCGGACCAGACTCGATGGTCCGAATAGACTACTTCTGCTCCTATGCTTTATGGTCTAATTCCCTTCCTAACAGGGTCAGGGAGAGAAATCATGGGCCCTGGTGCTTCTCCTGTTTCCTGGCCACTTATTCTGCTTCCACCCAAACACCCCATAGTCAGTGAGGTCAAATTCCTGACCGCACACCACCCCCCCTCCCCCGCCAATAGTCACAGTGAGGTCGAACTATTTTATATAGGTTTAGCAAAACCTTTTGGCTTTTGTACTCTGTTTATAAAGCTCATCAGAAGCTTAGGTTCCAGTATGATATACTTTACAACTGCAGCTTTGTCAGACAATTACACACAACTTGGTCATTCATATTACGCAATCAGCGCCTAGCCCTATGCACTATGAAGACAGCAACATCCAAAATACGTGCACCACAAATATCAAACCCATGTACAAATGAGAATATCTTGAACTAACAGTAACATATTACATTGGCGCATGGTTTCTGGTTTCACTTCCAAGTTTAAAAATGGCAAAACTTTCCAATAATTTAGCACCACCAAGTCACCTGCAGTAATGTGCTATTTCTATCTACACAAGTGGGCTTTGTTAGCAGAAAAATTAAACTTTGCATTGCATTGATAAACATTTCCTCACATTAAATTGAAACTAACCACACTTACAAATGCCTGGGATAGAGCAAAGTACTACAGGTATTTGAAATCTGAAATATAAACAGAAAATCCTGGAAATATTCAGCAGGCCAGGCAGTATCTGTGGGGAGAGAAACATAGCCAACACTTTGAGTCCATGATCTTCACTAGTTCTGATGAAGTGTTGTTTCTCTTAGCATAGATGCTGCTAGTCATGCTGAGCATTTCCAACACTTCCCGTTTCTATTGGAGCAAAAATAATCCCTTTTGCCAGCTTCCCAAAAAGCAATCAGACTTCTTGAGCCTTCCAATACCCAGCAGCAGCTGACTGAGATCTGCTTTGACAGAACACTAAACGTGAATTTCAAAAAAACTTTTAAGGTATGAAAAAAACAATGCAATAAATTGATGATTTTAAAAATGATTAATTAATAAGAATGATATCAAAAAGTACCAAGCAGCAGAGCTAACAACTGAAGCATTTTGCTTTCTCACTTAAGGAGTTGAGGGACAGACTAGGCTGAAGTCCTGGTCACCACAGGAGGGGAGAGGATTGGGGCCAAGTTAAGGAGCTGGTTTTAACTAACACTGGCCTTGCATTCACCTCTAGTGGCGCACACTCTGAGCTAATCTTGGCAGAGTTTATACAAAAGTGGTGGTCAGAAGCAGGCTGCCTTTCGGACTATGTTTTCCTCCTCTTCCAGCTTAGTGTGTGGAATGGTTTTTAGGAGGAGGGGGTGTGTGTCCGGCTCACTCCCAGTCTCAGGGTCCACACACACTCACTCACTCGCTTTACACCATCGAGAGGCAGGAACTTGGGTCAGGAAGGACCCAGCCCAGAGCTGCACACCATCAAGAGGCAATTTATTTCTGATTTTGATTTTATGACATTTTGAAAAAGTGTGCATATGGACAATTCAAATGAAAAAGTAAATTAGAAAGGAGTTAGTACAGTGATTATTAACATGACTTATGGCTACCCTATCAGCAATAAAGTGACAGCAGGAGAGAAGTAAAAGAGTAATGGTGAAAAGGTAATGGTCACTAGTTACGTGTAAATTGTCGTGCATGGAAAAAAAATTAGAACAATGCTAACACCTTTGTAATAAATCAGAGAAAGTTGTACAGGAGGGAAATAGGAAATTTTAAAAACTGAGAAGAATTACCCACATCTTTACTCTGCCAAGCTCGGGTGAAGATATTTCATTTGTCCATGGGGAAGAGCAAGCACTGAAAATAGCATGTGGAGTCCATTAAGGGGCCAGCACCTGCACGGGAGAGCAAAAGCACAGCAAAGGGTGGACACAGACTACATCACCCAGAATGTACCCTAGCTGTCAAACCAAGTGGCCACATGGACTCGGGCTCTCACTCCAGGAAAATCAGATCTTGAGCATTGGAACTGTGTCCCAGAGTGGAGTGCCCACCACACGTTTGCTTGCAAGCATGGAGGCGTGAGGGCAGGCAGTTGAGAGATGTGTGGTGCTGCCTGAGTCCAGGCCCGAGAGATTAGCACCATGTGCACAATCTCTCCCAGGCTTTGTTTTCTAACAGCACTGTATGTGTACCTACGCCACATGGGAGTGCAATGGTTCAAGGCAGCGGCTTAACATCGCTCTTTCAAGGGCGATTGGGGATGGGCAACAATTGCTGGCCTAGCTAACAACCCTCACTTCACCTACCCCATGAAAGAATTAAAAAAGTAGATAAGTGAAAAATTGTCATAATGACTGCACCTCAATATTTTTTGCTGATTGAATTAAAAAAAACAGGGAAAAAGGTTATGCGTTATATGATTAATAAATAACGAAGACAAAGAAAGAAAAAACACAATCCTAACCAACAAGGGAGAAAACTGATCATCATGCTGTAATGTTCAATTGTTGTGTTTAATTATCTGAATTTGTTTACTATTAATGCTCACTGTGTTTGATTGTTAAGTCTGGGTGTGGACTCAGGGAAGTAAACAAACTGTAGAAGTTGCTGTAAGCAAAGTGCTGGCTGTAAGCATAAAGCAGACATTTTAAAATAAAACTCTTGTAAATAAAAAGTCCTATATGCACAGAATAATGTGTCATCTCTGCATAGCTCAAAAATACAACAAAGTGGCAATGAGCATGATGGAGAAAAGTTTAAACCAACTCCTGCCTGGTTTCATTCATTGCAGGGATATTCACCCATACTGTGATAGCAATGGATTTTGAGGTTTGAGAACAACTTTCTCAGTAGGGGATGCGATTTAAAACTAAGGGGTCTTCCATTTAAGACAGAGATGAGAATATTTTTTCTCTCTCGGGGGTTGTGAATCTTTGGAACTCTTCCCCAGAGAGCAGGAATATTTTTAAGGCAGAGGTAGTTAGATTCTAGACTAACAAGGGAGTCAAAGGTTAACGGGGATAGACGGAATGTGGAGTTGAGGCCACATTCGGATCAGCCATGATCGTATTGAATGGCAGATCAGGCTTGAGGGGGCTGAATGGCCTACTCCTGCTCCCAATTCGTACGTTCTTATGGTCATGTATACAAGGACAGACAGTCTGGATGTAGCAGCAACTCTCAAGGCAGCAATACTAGTACATAGACATGGCAGGCCAGTGATTATTCAAGCAGCTCACAGAAGATACATCTACGTTTGATATAGTGGTAAGTGCTCTTGAAAATTACATCCAGCCACTGAAAAATGTGATGATCAAACAATATACATTCTGCCAAGGAAATGGTGAGTCCACTAAATAATACATGACAGCATTGCAGCAATTGGCTTCTACATGTAAATTTGGCACACTAACCAATGAACTAATTTGTGACCAATTAATTGAAGAGACTTCAATTCCACGAATTAAGGAACATCTTATGGAAGATGATGATTTAACTTTGGAAAAAGTCATGACCTTTGCAGTCCAAATCAAATCTGCCATGTTTGATTTGAAGACATTACGCAGAAACGCACCCTCAGACTTAGGCTTGCAGACACAGCCTGCCTAGACAGCTCAAGTGAAAGGGTTATGGACAAAAAGACCTCAGCTGTCTCATCACAGTCAGATACCTTCAAAACGCTGCCTAAATTGCGGAAGTGCTCATTGATTCACAATGCCATGTTCAGCCCGAGGGGGAAAAAGCGTAGCTCATGTTTAAAGTGGAGCCACTTCGCAAAGGTGTGTAGGTCAAAGCAGAGGACTTTATCGGCTCACACATGGAACAGCCTCTTCCACAGTGAGGTACAGCATGTATGTACCATTACAAACAGTGAAGCACCCAGTCATTTTAAGATTGCTCAGCTGAGATACAAACATGCGAATTAGGAGTAGGTGGCCACTCTGCCCCTCAAGCCTGCTCTGCCATTCAATAGGATTGTGGCTGAACCGATTATGGCCTCAGCTTCTCATTCCATCTACCCCCAATAATCTTTGGCTCCGTTGTTAGTTGAAGAATTTATCTACCTCTACCTTATAATTATTCAATGGCCCTGCCACCACTGCTTTCTGAGGAAGAAAGTTCCAAAGATTCACAACCCTCAGGAGGAAAAAAATTATTTTCATCTTTGTCTTAAATGGGAGACCCCTTATTTTTAAACTGTGCCCTCTAGTTCTAGTCTCTTCCACAAGGAGAAAAATAATTTCACATCCACCCTATAAAGTTCCCTCAGGATATGTTCCAATAAGATCACCTCTCAATCTTCTAAACTCCAATGGAAACAGAGCCAGCCTGTCCAACCTTTCCTTATGAGATAGCCACTCCTATCCCAGGTGTCAGCCGAGAGAACGACGTGAGCATCTCTTTGTCACTTCTTGATGTTGGTGTGAAAGTATCTATCTTGTCCAAGAAACTTAACCATCAGTATTTTTTGCAACTTTGCATCACTGCTGCTAACAGATGCTCTTCACGCTTAGTGACTCAATTATTCCAGTTTTGGGGATGATCACAGTTCCAGTGTGCTACAAAAACATCACCCAAGACAGGTTAATATTCTATGTAGCTAAAGCCTTTTCAATCAGCTTTGATTCAAGGTATGGAGACCCCATCAGAGCACACATTGTGATCAATGACACAGACTGTACATGCCAGTATCTTTCCTTATTTACCAGATTTGGGAGATAAAGGGACACTGCCATGCTCCTCACATTAACCCATCAATTCCACCAGTTTTTCAAAATTTGAGATGGTTGCCATTTGCAATCCTACGAACGTATCTCAGGAGCTGGCAGACAGGAGCTAGAAGCAGACAGAATCATTGAGCAAATCAACTCATTGCCATGGATATCGGACCCAGTCATTGTGTGATGAGATAATGGCAAACTTAGATTATGCATTGACCTTGAGCATTCAACAAAGCAATCATTCCAGCTAAGTATCCCATTTCCTATGATCCAAGAACTATCAGCATCATTTCATAACTCATGAAGCTCAACAGGTGGTGAGGCTACCCTTAGATACTCCTAGCAGAGCAAAGCCGTCATCTTACAGCTCTTATTGCTCATGAAGGTCACTCAAGCACTGCAGATTACCTATGGACTAGGTTCAGCACCTAGCAGAAGATAGTTTCATCAGTCTTGTCAGATGTTGAGGGGACGCTCAACCTATTTGGTGACATAGTCATCCATGGAAGGGACAAAGCAAAACATGATCAGCGCTTATCAACGTTGCTCACTTGACTGGCACAGCACACTTTGGTGCTCAGCAAGGATAAATGCACAATTGCAGCACCTGAGATCGACTTTCTAGGGTACAAAGTGACAGCAGTTGGAGTAAAGCATACATATGACAATGTCACAGCCATTCATTTGCTTTCAACCCTGCCTAACATGAAAGGGTTGAAATCATTCCTTGGTGCTACCAATTTTTATTACAAACTTATTTCTATGTACATAGAGATCACAGAGCCTCTTCAGAAACAACTGCTCCAAGATGTGCAATGAGAATGGACAATTGCACATAAAACAGCATTTGGTATGTTAAAGGCAATGATAGAATCTCCGCTAGTCCTTGCGCATTTCAAACCACAAGCGGAAATGTATGTCACAACAGATGCATCACGAAGTGCGATTGGAGCTGTGCTCTCAGACTACATTGAAGGAAGCAAATGACCAATCGCTTGTACACCACGTCCATTGTTGGAAACTGAGCACAAACACTCTAGTGGAGAGTGGGGAACACTAAGCTGCATCTACACTTGTGAACATTGGCACATGTACCTCTGTAGTAGAAAGTTCACTCTGCACGACGCACCAAGTGCTGAACAGTGTCAGCCACATCAGGATCTTGTCATCAACCTCTACCCATTGCAGATGGTCAAATCGTCTTCAACGGTATAACTTTGAGGTTGGGTCTCTCACAGGTTCATGCAATTAAGTAGCTGACATGCTTAACCATACTACCACAGAGAGCATTAGCAATAGCAAAGCAACTTGCAACATTGAAGATTATTTCTGTACTTAGAGAAAACGGGCAAGTTGAACTCTAAGAAATGATTCAAATACATAGTTTAAATTAAACCAGCCTAGACAACAAACGTAAAGCTAAAAACCTTAAAAGGGGGAAAATATATTGTGTTGAATTGTTGTGTGTTAGTTTATGAGTCTTTACTATTGATACTCACTATGTTTGATTAGTTAAGCCTGGGTGTGGACTCAGAAAAGGAAACAAACAGTAGAAGTTCCTGGAAGCAAAGAGCTGCAAGCAAGGAGCAGACATTTAAAAAAAAAACTCTAGTAAATAAAGTTCCTATACACAGGAACTGGCGTGTCAATTCTGCATAGCTCCAAGATATAAAAATGTATAACACAAAAACAATCATAACATGGATGCCAATTTTACCTTCCCTACAGACAACAAATTTAATGTTTTAATAAAGCATCATTCTATCATAATTCTCAGGTTGAGGAAAGAACTTGAACCTTCAGTAGTGTCAAACTCCAGAATTTATTAGTTGATAAGAAACCATTGAAAGAAGCAGATCAATCTGAGGTCACACAGCTTTAAGGACATTTGACTCACCCATTGAATGGATCTGCCAGAGTTTTAACTGGAGAAGTAGGTAACATAATGACAACTTCAGTGGAGCAGTTTCTCACATCACATCGTAACACCTACAAAGAAAGATTGGTTAACTTTTAATCACAAACATATACAGCAGAGCAAAAAGTAATAAGTAATCAGATGTCAATCACGACATGATGTAAAACAAATGCTGCATTTTCATTGAGAGAGGTGCAGCGGGGAATCATTAATGCCAGCAAGCGTCATGGTAGCAGGAATTGGGGAGGGGCATACAGGCAACAAGAAAAGGAAACAGGTGCATCACTTCAACTTGGACACAGTTGGAAGGGCAGACACAGAGTTGCTTTGTGCAGAATTAATAGGTGGTAACAGAGATAACTATTACTGGAAGTATGCTATAGACCTCCAGGCCAGGCTGAAAGCCTGGATCAGGAACTATGGGATGAATTAAGGTAGTCAATAACTAAGGGACCAAATACAGTAGATGCAGATTTCAATTTAACAGAAATTGACTTGGATAATAATGCTTTTACTGGGAAAATAGAGAAGGGCTTTCCAGAATTAATAAAAAGACTGTTTTATGATTTACATATAAACATACAAATTAGAAGCAGGAGTAGGCCACTCGGCCCCTTGAGCCTGCTCTGCCATTCGTTCAATAAGATCATGGCTGATCTGATTGTAACCACTACTCCACATACCTGCCTACACCTGATAACCTTTCACCCCCTTGTTAATCAAGAATCTATCTAGCTCTGCCTTAAAAATATTCAAAGACTCTACTTCCACTGCCTTTTGAAGAAGAGAGTTCCAAAGGTGACTTAAAAAAAGTAAGGGGTTGCTCATTTAAGACAGAAATGAGGAGACCTTTTTTTCTAAGGGTTGAGTCGCCTTTGGAACTCTCTTCCTCAAAAGGCAGTGGAAGTAGAGTCTTTGTATATTTTTAAGGCAGAGCTAGATAGATTCTTGATTAACAAGGGGGTGAAAGGTTATCAGGTGTAGGCAGGTATGTGGAGTAGTGGTTACAATCAGATCAGCCATGATCTTATTGAATGAGTGGCAGAGCAGGCTCAAGGAGCCGAATGGCCTACTCCTGCTTCTAATTCATACGTTTATATGTAAATCATAAAACAGTCTTTTTATTAATTCTGGAAAGCCCTTCTCTATTTTCCCAGTAAAAACATTATTATCCAAGTCAATTTCTGTTAAATTGAAATCTGCATCTACTGTATTTGGTCCCTTAGTTATTGACTACCTTAATTCATCCCATAGTTCCTGGTCCAGGCTTTACTATTGGTCTAGTAAACCTTCTCTGAACTCTTTCTAACACATTTACATCCTTCCTGAAGTAAGGAGACTAACATTATACACAATACTCCAGATGTGGTCTCACCAATGCCCTGTACAAATGAAGCATAATCTCCCTACTTTTGTAATCAATTCCCTTCACAATAAATGATGACATTCTATTAGCTTTCATAATTATTTGCTGTGCCTGCATACTAGCTTAGTTTGTAAAAGAGCTAACAAGGGGAAAAACCACCTGGATTATAAATCAAAAACACATGACTAAATATAAGTTGCAAAAAAAATTGAATTGAACTTTGGAAATATTCATATTACTCAGTAAGCATCAAATCAAGAGCATGCCAAAAATATTTACCTGTTGGCCTATGACAAAGTAAAGTTTACTATATAGCCAGTCAACAGAGAGATCACTGATAAATCTGTCACTCCGATAAACCAGACGAGAATGGTTAGAGCTGCCAACTGATAGTGCCCAGATATGCGGCCCCGCAGAAATGTAGAGCTCTTTTTTACGTATGTCACCAGATATTCCTAATCCATTAGAAGATGGGAATAGGGAGGACATAAATAAGGAAGTGTTTGGTTACTTGTCTGAATTATTAGGAATAGGAGTAGACTAAGTCAGGCCCTTGAGCCTGTTCTACCATTCAATCAAAATCATGGCTGATCTATACCTCAATCCTTTTGCCCATCTTTGATCCATATCCCGTTAATTAATCTATCAATCTTAGTCTTGGAGGTTTCAATGATCCAGAATTCTCAGGCCTTTGGAGTCAGGCATTTTTACTACCCTTTGTATGGAAAAAAGACGTCTCTCCATAACTCTAATTTTAAGATCCGGACACATTGTTCTGGAATCCCAAACTAAAGGAAATAGTTTCCCTGTATCTACCCTGTCAAATTGTCATTATTTTGAACACCTTGATTAGGTCAGCTCCCTTCCAAACTCAAGAAAATTATTTTTCGGCTGGTTTGACAGGCTACATACACCAGCACAAAGCTCCTGCACCAGGAGGTGGCACCACCAACATGCATGCAATGAATTAAAAAATCTAAGGTTACACGTGGAAATGATTACCATGATTCATGCTCAGCCACGATATATTTTATTTCCAAGTTATGAAATAAAATTAATTCAACTATCACTGTAGGTTCTACAGCGCAAGAAAATCTGTAGAATTCTTAATGGCTTGTGATAGGAATATCAGTGATATTAAAATTTCCCTGTTTAAAAATATTGGTTAATTTGTCCGTTTCTTAAGGCGAGAGCTGTTTATACTAGAAAGTAAATTATTTCCCCACATTGGGCATGCACCAACAGCATTAATCACTCCAGAGTAAAACTCCTTTTTAACTGCCCTAACAACATGCCTTCACCTAAAGTTCACCTATTGACACCAATGTACAAAAAGGAATAAAATGTTCTAACCTTGACATCCCTTGTTTATTTGTACACAAAAATAATACCAAATAGAGACTTAAAATACAATTGTACAGCTTTTATTGCATTATTACATACAGTTTTCACAAAATTAGAGAGACAGGAGGCCATCCAACCCATCATATCTGTGCCGGCTCTTTCAAACCAATCTAATTAGTCTGACTCCCCAACTCTTTCCCCATAGTCCGGCATGTTTTTCGTTTTCAAATACGCATCCAATTTTATTGCTGAATCTGCTTCTAGCACTTTTTCAGATAGTGCACTCCAGTTCATAACAGCTCGCTTTGTGGAAATAAAAAAATCTCATCTCTTCTTTGGTGCTTTGCCAATTATCTCAAATTCATTTTTGTTTTATTTAATGCAGAAAAAAATATATATAATAGTATTCAGTGAAAATTTCATTGTAGCTACACATCTCAAATTAACTGATTGAACCTACTGATTTGTAGATTACTCAGCCAGGAAGCTGGACAGCTTGTTTGTATCACATGAAAAGAAGGAATTAACTGTACCAGTGATGCTGTGAGTAATCCAATCTGTTCTGGAACAGAACATCTCCTCCAAATCTCCAGGTTTACTTTCATATAGGGCATTTTGTCTCGACACCCAGAGTGCTAGACTCCCAGATAGCTCTGCAAAAATGAAATAATTTGCTTTCAGTTAATTTTTAGGAAAGCAGCATTTTATTATGATCTTTATATATCACTTAGATTAACAAAATTTCCACTACTTCAATTTCTATATACACTACATTTCTTTACACAGTCCTTTTTCTCTAAGAGGTTTATAAGTTCTGAGTCACAAATTTCTTTTGCAACTGCCATCAGTAATGATTCATGGTCAACCAACAACGGACATGATTCAAATGCAATGAATTAAGCACTGATTTTCTTCCCCCGCTGAAATGTATATGCTCATTAATGATTCACAGCCAGACTGACAACTGGCCAAACACATCCAAATGAAGTCATGACTCTCCAGAAATTAGGCTGTCAACTTGCGAAACTACCAAGACATTTCAAAATTGGCTCCTATTTAGGAAATCCAAATAAGGTTTCTTCACACAGGTGTAAATAATGAAAATCAGGGTCATTTTTCCAGTCAATGTCATCACTGGGTAAGTGATGGAGCAGTGCAGTACCAGATTCCCTGTGGACGCTGGAAATCTGAAACAAAAGCAGAAAATGCTGGAAAAACTCAGCAGGTTGAGCAGCATCAGTGGAGAGAGAAACAGAGTTAACATTTCAAGTCCATATGACCCTTCTTCAGAGCATATTCCCTGGTGGTTGGCTGAAGTGAACAGGTTATTGCACGAGGAGTTTTGTACTCCAAGACACTTACAGAGAAGGGAAGTATCAATGGCTGGCAAGAAATGGTAACAATGGACATACTATGTGCACAAAAACCTGGGACAAATGCAAAATGGAAAGCACATATTAAAGTATGCTGCCAAGGTTAACAAACATTTATCAGGTACAAGGACCATGGATGCATGTTCATAAGCATGCATGTTACACAACTACTGTTAGCCCATTTCAAGATATCAATCAAGTTTACAGGTCTTTCATTGCCATTACATGGAAAATACAGGCAGAAACAGGTCATCTGGACGAACTAGTCTGTGCTAATATTTATATTCCAACAAGTCTTCAACCATTCCATCCACCTCATCTTAGCTTTTCAGCATGATTACTGTTCCTTTTTTTGTGTACTCATCTAGTTTCCTTTTTGAAAGCATCCAAGTTATTTGCCACTACCACTTGTTGTGGTAGTAAGTTCTACATTCTAGCCACTCTGAGTATAGAAATTCTCTTTGTTTCCTTTTGACACTTGATTGCCTAGTCTACATGTTTTATAATGTCTTCTTGTATTATGTTGCATTGTTCCTCAGTGTTGGCTATCGCTGCACCCTCCCCCAGTTTGGTATTATCTGTAAAATTTGATATTGAATTATTTGCTCCCAAGTCCAGATCATTCCATGTAAATTATGAACAAGTGTCTCAGCACTGATCCTCATGGAACAATGCTTCCTACTTTCTCTCAATCTGAGTAATTATCCTTTACCCTTACTCTCCACTTGATATGTTTATCCAAGTTGCTATCAGTTCTGTTGAAGGGTCCTGAGGACTTGAAACGTCAACTCTTTTCTTCTCCGCCAATGCTGCCAGACCTGCTGAGTATTTCCAGGTAATTCTGTTTTTGTTTTGCTATCCATTCAGCTATTTGTCATCTGATTCCATATGCCCTAACCTTTGAGAGCCTGTGTGTTACTTTATCAAAGAATGCAAATTAGGGCTGTAAACTGTTAGTCACAGCACACTTGAAATTTCAAAAAGACTTCAAAGAACAAAAAAACCTGCATCTATATATTGCCTTTTACAACCTCAAGACACCCCAATAGCGTTACAACCAGTGAAGTACTTTTGAAACGTAGTCACTTTTGTAATGTAAAGAAAAGAGATGCCGTTTTGCACACCACGAGGTCCCACAAACATTAATGAGATTAATGGTCAGACAATCTGTTTTAGCAATGCCAGTTAATAGATAAATGTTGACCAAGACACCAGAGGAATTACTCTGTTCTTTTCTTTAAAATAATGGCACAAGATCTGTAAATCAACCAAACACAGCAGCTGGCCTCAATTAACATCTCATCTGAAAGATAGGATTTGCAGCAGTACAGCACTATCTCAGTACTGCACTGAAGTGTCCACCTAAATAACTGGGATGGGGTGTATGGTCTGTTTCTGCACTGTTAACACTTTGTAATCATGTGCTCAAGTCTCTGGAATTGAGTTTAAATGCATGACCTCCAGACTCGGAGGCAAGAGTGCCAACACTGAGCCAAGACTGATATCACAGCCGTAATGTAAAGCAACCTAACAGCATATTATGTGGCTACTTAATGACACTTGGGTTAAGCTGCAGCTTAGGTACGTTGATTACTGTGCATGGGATCCTTCAATAAACATGTTAAAAAGTTTTGCTACCTTGCCACTGGGTACAAGATAGCACCAAATACAAAGGCGAAGATGCACACCAGAGGAGAGCATAGGGACTACAAGCACTTGATGCCTTTCAAGGAAGCCACCTTGAACTATATGAGAGAGTAAAAGATAAAATGTCATGACTCCACCATCAGCTCTAATATTCTGCCTCCCTTTGCACTCACACACAGACATGTACATGGCCACACAAACTGCAGTAACTATCTTGTAATATACACTGCTGTCTCCAACACAGTTTGCAACATTGATCCCTCACCCAATGCTTGCAAGCAACATCACGGGTACGTGTCCAAGAGGCAACAATTAGCTTAACAATGTAGTGCAAGTGAAGAGGGAAAATGGCAATGACAGAGCAACAGAAGGGGTAGAAGCTCGCTGGTTAACAAAGGCCCCTTGCATTTTAGAAAATGAAGCAAAGCAGTTTAGTTATATTGATCAGCTATGTATATGCATGGAATGGTCAGTGGGAATGGAGGCAGAAAAGTTGGTGAATCTGCCCACCATTGACAGTACTGTTCGTATGTACATAAGGACACAAGAATTAGGAAGAGAAGTCAGCCATTTGGTATTTTGAGCCTCCTCTGCCATTTGGTAATATCATGAATGATCTGATTGTAGCCTCAACTCCACTCTCCTGTCTGCTCCTCCCATAACCCTTGACTCTATCTAGCTCAGCCTTCAACATATTCAATGACCCTGCCTCCATTGCTCTCTGGGGAAGAGAATTCCACAGACTAATGACCCTCTCAGAGAAAACAATTTCTCCATATCTCAGTCTTAAATGGGAGATACCCAATTTTTAATCTGTGACCCCTGGGGAAATATCCTCTCAGCATCCACCTAGTCAAGTCCCCTCAGGATCTTATATATTTCAATAAAGGTCACCTCTCATTCTTCTAAACTCCAATGGATATAGGACCAACCTGCTCAACCGTTCCTCATAAGGTAACCCCTTCATCCCATGAATCAGTCAAGTGAACATTCTCTGAACTGACTGGGGACTCAAGTTGCCATGCAGTTTAAAGAGAACATTACATGACACCCAACACAAATATACCATGACCTAACATCCAAATCTAACACATGTATAGATATCTCCAGTAGGAATATTTACCCTATTAAGCCTTTCAACAAGAAACCCCATGCCCACTCCCATGTTATTGCTGTGAAAAAGATAATAATATATCAATACCCTTCAAGCGTGGTAGGCTGAGTATGGACTGGCTTTGAAAAAGAGATCTCATTGACTGGACCATGATGGAAAAGAATTACTTGGTTGAAGAATGAAATTATACAAGTAACAGATACATACCTCTAACAAACATGTAAATGTATAATGTATAATTCACAAAGGGGCACCATTAATTGAAGTTAACTTATACTGGACTATTTACCTGGTTGAGGCAGTGTGCTAACATTCATAATAGCTACAGGTCCAATTCCTTCAGTATTCCTTGCAGCTATGGAAAACCTAAATATTTGTCACACAAAAAAAACTGTAGTCAGCCCATATAGACTATTGACACAGCAGTAGAGAAAATTATTTAGATATAAAGTTATCTTTGCAATGTATATTTCCCTGTAAAATGTGCAGTTTATATAATTCAAATTACAATTTCATAAAAAAAGATAAAAGTGGATTTCTGAAAAACTGGCTCCTAAAGATTTTCACCTACGTGCAACATTGGCTATCTAATTTTCGAAAAGGATTAAGAGTGATATTGGAGGATATTTTGATATCTTCGTAGTTAACCACCCAGAAGTAATATCATCAAAGGCAGGACTTGTTCTGAACCTAAATATATCACTATACTCAACTAGAATATACCATACCATATATTTGTTAAGGACATAGACAGACGTACAATATAAGTATATAGTACCTGTATGTTGTGCCTGGTTTAGTAGGATAAATAGAATAACGTAGTTGTCCCTTATTTGCATCCCTGAGAAAATGTTCAGTACCACTCTGGAGCTCAATATGGTAACCAATTAATGGCCCATTAAGAAACATGGGTGGTTTCCACTCAGCAATCACTGTGGTAGGACTGGGACTTTCAGTCCTAATGATTAGAGGTGCAGATGATGGGACTAAAAAAAAACACACACAATATAAAGTTTAAAAAACATTTTCTTTCCAATATGACTCATTAGTTGGACAATTTGAAATGAATCTCTTCAAACCTGTATTACTTCCTAAAGTCCATAACTGCTTCTCAAGTTGCAATAAGGATGGAATCACATTTCCCAAGGCTAAAAATGACAAAGTGAATCTTTAATAATGAATAACTGTTGAAAACTGCAAACCAACTTAAGAGTCAGGGCTTTATCCTCCCATTTCTGCCACCCCATAATTTTTAATAAACATTATTCCCAACCACTTCCTCTTAGGTGCTTACCCCTGTAGAGCCACAAGGAAGTTTCTTTTCACCAATGTGGTCAAGCCACTAATTTAAAATGTGAGAAGACAATTTCAACAATGGACCTGATACACAAATTCTAGAGCTCAATAAAGCAGCATTATCAAGTCACACTCTATCCCAAGATGCCCATCTCAATTTGTTAGCACATGGTTAATATCATTGTATTAATGTGTATGATGTTGATTTGATGCTGGGAATGCCCAGTTAGAATTCAACTAGAATGGGCTGAGACACCATCATATTAGAAACAGGAGCTGAAGTAGGCAATTTGGCCCTTCCAGCCTGAGCTGCCATTTGACAAAATAATGGCTGACTTTCTACCTCAACATTACTGCACTACCCCATGTCCCTTAATGTCCTTAGTATTTAAAATCTATTGACCTCTAGCTTGAATATAGTCAACAACCGACCAGCCACAGCTCTCCAGGATAGAGAAATCCAAAGATTTACAACCCATTTAGTGACGAAATTTCTCCTCATCTCAGTCTTCAATGATCAACCTTTTATTCTGAGACTGTGACACTCTATTCTAGATGGGCCAGCCAGGGAAAACATTTTCTCAGCATCCTTTATCAGCCCCTTAAGAAGGTTATACATTTCAATTAGATCACCTCTCATTTCGCTGAACTTTAATGTCTACTCAATCTTTCCACAGAGGACAATCCTCTCGTCACTAGACCCAGACTGGTGAACCTTTGTTGTAGCACTCTGGAGCAAGTATGTCTTTCCTTAAATAAGAGACCAAAACTGGACATAATATTCCAGGTATGGCCTCACCAATACCCTGTATAATTGTAATAAGACTTCTTTACTCTCATACTCCAACCCCTTTGTAATAAAATCTAGCACACCATTTGCCTTCCTAATTCCTTGCCGTGCATATATATTGCCTTTCTGTAATTCATGTGCATGGATCCCAAGGCACCTAAGGCAATCATTTCCCAGTCTCATCTTACAATTAAAATAAATTCTGCTTTTTATTTTTTCTCCCAAAGTGCATAACTTCACACTTTGCCACTTTGTATTGCATTTGCCATAATCCAAGTGAGCCAAATTAGAGCCAAGGCAGATGCAGTGGGCCATAACTTCTGCGGAGTGGCAGTCACAGTCAGATTGCCACTCCACTCCTAGTTATTTACCCCAAAATGCAGCCACAGATTTCTAGCCCAAACACCTGAATCAAGCCAAGTGAGGAAGGTTCTTGGCAGCAGGTTCCCTAGGCCTTGTGTGAAGGGCAGCTGAGTCAGAGGTAAGGCAGCACTTGCTGCTGTAAAATAGGTAAGTTTAAAGGTTCAGCCACCTGGAGAAGCCAGGGAGAAGGTAAGAGTATAAGGTAAGTTTGTAGGATCATGGGGGCAGGAAGGGTAGTCGGGTGAGGGTCAGTACTCTAGTTACCCAGGAGTTAGAAGTTTATTCTTTTAACTTTTTCTGGGTAACTCTTGCTGTAAGACAGGTCAGTACCATCTTTAGTTTTCAATTTAAATCTTTGGCGCATCTTTGTGTACTCTACATGTACAACACCCTGGAGCTCAGGAGTTATGGGCCATCCAGCCTATAGGTGGTCATGGCTTCTCATCAGTTCAAGCACATATATGGATATCTTTAAAAGTAGTATTAACTTGGATTGCTCATCCAAGTGTTTAAGAAACAAAAACGTAACCCTTCTAATGTGTGTCCATGGCCAAAAAAAGATACACAACTGAAGGAATTTGGTTAAGAATACCTTTCTTGATATTCTATAAGAACACATTTTAAAAACATTGCATTTTAGAAACAAAGCAAAGGTACATCTTACTTATATCTATATATTATTCTTCTTTATAATAACATACCGCCATATGGTTTGGTTCTGTATGAGCGACTTTCAGATGAGTATTTATATAAGCTGTCTGTTATTATCCATATCACTCTAAAGACATATTCAGTATATGGGTGCAATTTTGTGACGTTGTATGTTGTATCTTCAACAACCTGTGTAAACAGTGTGTCATATACACAACAAATCAATAGTTTTACAAAGTTTCCTAGAACATTGCTAGCACCAGAAAGGCTATATTTTTATTGCCAATTCACTCCTATTTTACTTTTGAACATATTTTCCCTTTAAAGCAAAGAAGCAAAAACAAAATGAGATAAAATGAGCAGTCATAAAGACTTTAAGAAAATAAGTCCTGAAACTTAAATGAACAAACTGCATTTAAATATATTCCCAAACTTTCAGCTGTATTAAATATTTAGCAGCATTCACTTTCAGATACATATCCACAGTTTAACTGAATAGATCAATATTGTGCACATTAGTCAATGCAAAATATTTGTTGCAGAGGGAAAAAGATAACTGGAATTCCGTGTCCTGCAATGTTTGCAAGACATATTGCAAAATGAAATTAAAGATTCATTTGTAAGCCTGAAAACTTGGTTATCAAAATTCAAATGGACATTCAAATTTCAATTCTTCGCTCAACATCAATTTTCTACAATCTACAATGTTAAGCTGCTGCTGCTTCTGAGGATTGTGGAAACTGTAACTCTTTTCAAACTTATATTCTGGTTTGTACTGCAAACTCTTAACATGCTGAGAAGTACTGGATTTGTTATGGCCTATCACAGAATACATACTTCAGTGTAAATCCATTGCCCAGGTAGTTCTCTGTACCTCCATTGAATAATGTATCTTACTGCCAATGAGTTTGCTAGTTCCCATTTTAAAAGAATGGATGCACTTTGTATTGCACTTGCCACAGGAGGATGAGGATCATTCAGTGATTCTAATGATATACAAAAAAAAGACAGTAATAATATTTGAAATGAGGAAAAAAAAATGAACTCATGGATCACTTATCTGTAAATCTGAAAAACACTGAATATTGATTTACAAAAGCAGGGTTGATGCTGGCCACAGCATTTTACTGGAAAACAATCTTTTTACAACAGTTACTTTATCAATGGATTTGAAGCAAGCCAAATCAGAAAGACTCTCTTCCCTCTCTAAATAGACTCAGTGGTTAAATTATATGATATACAACAAAGTCATGAAGATGGAGGTTTGAGTTGAGATTGCTGATAAAAGCAGGTAAAAAGAAATACAACTGGTCTGTGTCCCCCCCAATTAGGGAAGGAGAGAAATCAGCCATGGCTGCCGCTCTTTTTAGTTAGTGACTCCAACTGGAAGGTTCTTGTTTCCGGAAGTAGAATGAAGGAGGATTGAACTTTACTGCTAAGATGCCATGGTTGCATAATGCTGACCAATTGGAAAATTGAAAAAAAAATGCGATGGGGGAGAATTTTTTCTTAAACCAATATTCTGTGTGCTTTCAGATAAACAAAACATCAGCTCAGGCACTTTTAAAAAGGAAAAAAAAAAATAGCTAATGGCCAGAATGTGAAAAATTCGCTAGGATTTTATTTTCAACTGGCTGATTTTAACTATTAACATAGTAATTTCCCCGATCAGGTGTAGTGGAGGCCCACTGTCACAAGAGTTCAGCCAGCAGACCCCAAAGCTGTTTGTCATCAAAATGCACAAGGAGACAATTTTCAACCATGTTTTATGCATTGAGGCCCGTGCCAAGATGAATTAATTAAGCCTTTCAAATTTATCATAGTACATTTAAAGAAATCATTACTCCATATCATGTCTTTTTCCACCAGAAGTTTACTAAAGCTGCTAAACAAACTTTTAAATGGATGTTGCAGTGACAGCGCTTAGTTATTTTGAAGATTTAATGCTTAAATTTGAATTCTGCTATTACTTCCACAGATTTGTTTTGCTGCAGTACTTACTTCTGATTTTTGATCATGATTATTTTTATTGCATGGGCTGGGCTTAGCCTAGTTTTTGAACCTCCTTTAATTTATTTGTTGCCTTATATTTTTTCCTATCTCTGGGTTGTTTGATTTGCAAAATAAGTTGTTATAAATTACAATTCAGAATGATGAGAACCGCACTAGATACACTTGTTATCAGTTTGTTTTTGCAGGAGGGTCTGAAAAGGAATGAGAGGCAGGTCTGCTTACACCCAAAATGGACAGCCATAGAGATACCTAACCAAGGTGCAAAATACTAAAAGTGCAAAATTGAAAAATATCTTCTCTTGGCACCAGCTTCCCTCACATTGGTAAAGAATAAAAATTTAACCCAAGTCCATTCACCCTTCCAAAAAGATAAAAAAGCCACAATAGATGATGGGTTAAAATATACCCATAAATGTGAATCTAGAAAACCCACACCTATACAAAAAACTAATGCATACACTTCAGACAAATTTAGTATGAGTTTTAGAAAGAGATTCAGAGGTCAAACTTGAAAATTTCACCTTTACCTGTTATGTGGAAACCATAAGATTCCTCAGCCTTCTTACAGCCAAATTGACAGAGCTGTACCTGTAAAAACGAGAAAAATCCTAGGAACACAGTAATGCAAACAATAAAGCTCAGCAAATTACGTAAAAATTGATTAAAGAGAGTACTTGCATTTAACAGTCCCTTACATGACCTCAGGACAACCAAAAGTAGTTCATCGCAATTGAAGCACTTTTGAAGTGCAGTCAAGTGCAGTTGTACAAAATGCAGCAAATTTTCATGCAATAAATTCTGCAAACAGTAATGAGATAAATAACCAGATGGAATGCACTCTTTGCTTAAACACCAGGCTTAGGGGGCTAAATCGGATAGCATCCAAAATGCATTATTAACCCACACCCATTGATTGCAATTAAGGCAGAATGCCAACTCTTAAATGAGTTGTGCCCAACCAACACTAGCCTCACTGTTCACTGGCTGGACACCTATATACCCTTTTCTACCTCCCAATCCTACTTCCTTTGTATCCACCCTCTAAAAAAAACTGTCCCACAATTCACTTACAACTGCACTTTCAAAATCCTAACCATCTAGCCTTTGGCTCTCCATTCACAGCATTTCTGCAGCTACAATTTGCTCAACCACACCCTCACATCCACCTTTGATGCCTAGGAACCAATAAAAGGGTGTAAGGATAAGCTCAGCAACTATAGACCAGTCAGTTTGACATTGGTGGTGGGGAAATTTTTAAAAACAAAAATTTGGGACAAAATTAATTGTCTCATGGACAAATGCAGGTTAACTACAGAGACTCAGCATGCATTTCGAAAGGGAAAATTAAGTTTAACTAATTTGGAGTTTTTTTGAAGAGGTAACAGAGAGGGTTGATGAAAGCAATGCTGTTGATGTGGTGTACATGGACTTCCAAAAAGCATTTGATACAGTGCTGCACAGACTTGTGAACAAAATTATAGCCCATGGAAAAAAAGGGACAGTAGCAACATGGATACAGAATTGGCGGAACGACAGGAAACAGAGCAGTGGATAATAGGCATTTTTCAAGTTGGAGCAAGATTTGTAGTGGAGATCCCCAGGGATTAGCATTAGGGCCCTTGCTTTCCTTGATATATATTACTGACCTAGAATTTCGGTGTACAGGGCACAATTTCAATGTTTGTGGATGATACAAAACTTGTAAGCATTACGAATTGTGAGGAGATAGCGTAGAACTTCAAATGGGACATAAACAAGTTGGTAGAATGGCCGGATAGGTTCAATGCACAGAAATGTGAAGTGATTCATTTTGGTAGGAAGAACGTAGAGAGACAATGTAAAATAATGGGCACAACTCTAAAGGGGGTGCAGCAGCAGAGGGACATGGGTGTATACGTGCATTAATCATTGAAGGTGGCAGAACAGGTCAAGAAAGCAGTTAATAAAGTATTCAGTATCCTGGGCCTTATTAATAGGAGCATAGAATACAACAGCAAGGAGGCTATGTTGAATTTGTATAAGTCACTAGTTTGGCCTCAGTTAGAGTATTTCGTCCAGTTCTCAGTGCCGCACTTTAGGAAGGCAGTGAAGACATTAGAGAGGGTGCAGAAAAGATTCATGGGAATTGTTCCAAAGATGAGGAACTTCAATTATGAAGATAGACTGGAGAAGTTAGGACTGTTCTCCTTATAGAAAAGAAGGTCACGGGGAGATTTGATAGAGGTATTCAAAATCATGAGGGATCTGGATAGAGGAAACTGTGCTTGCTTATGAGTGGATCGAGAATGAGAGGGCATAGATTTAAAGTAATTCCTAAAAGAAGCAAAAGTGATACGAGGAGAAGCTTTTTTATGCATCGAGTGGTTAAGATTTGGAATGCACTGCCTGACAGTGTGGTGAAGGCAGGTTCAATCGAGGCATTCAAAAGGGAATTAGATTGTTATCTGGAAAGGAAGAATGTGAAGCATTACGGGGAGAAGGTGGGGGAATAGCATTTGGCAAGTTGTTCATTCGAAGAGCCGGTGCAAACACAATGGGCCAAATGGCCTCCTTCTGCACTGTACAATTCTGTGATTCTGTGAACATGATTACTTGCTTTCACCTTGACCATTACAACGGTGAAACCCTCGTCTCCTATCCCTTGTGTTCAAGGGGCACAGACTTGAATGGATCTGGTGGGCAACTGCTTTAGTCACTCACTGCCAGGTCTGGCTGCACCATATAGAGCATCATCAGGTCCTGATACCGGCTACTAAAACTGATAATTCCAGGATCATCCTGGAATGCAAAGATAACAACCAGTTTCTTTTCTGTACTACAAGCTGCCTTCTTAAACTCATCTCCCGTCTCCTCCACCTTTCAAGTGTGAGGAGCTCATGGACTTTTTCGTCACTGAGATTGAAATCATCCAATCAGCTGCCACCACTGCTTTCCTCCCTTCTGATTGTTCACCAAGCCAGCCCTCCTCTCAACTGCTCCCCTGCCCAAACCCTGAACTTGCATCTTTCTGTATTTTCTCCCCATCTCCCCTTAAGCCCTCTCAGACTTCAAAATGTCCATCAGACCCACCTCCTCTCCCTCAACTCTGGCATCACTAAACTGTTGAATACCAACATCTCTTCCTGGTCCCCACACTGGCTGATATTGTTAACATTTTTCTCTTCCGGTGTTGTCCCTGTCTGTTTTAAATCTGCCATCACCACCCCTCTCCTCAAGCCAACCTTTAATCCTACAGTCCTTGTAAGCTACCTTCGATCTCCAACCTTCCTTTCCAAAGTCCTTGGAAGTGTCGTCACTTCCAAAAACTGCCCAGAACTCCATGTCTGAATCCCTCCAATGTGGTGTTCAACCCTGTCACAATACCAAAACGACTCCTGTCAAAGTCACCAATGACATCATATGTGCCTGTGACAGAGATGAATTATCCCTCCTTGTCCTTCTCAACCTGAAAACAGCTTTTGAAACAGTTCACCAAATCATCCTACTTCAACTTTTCTCCACTGACATCCAGCTGGGTGGTACCGTTCTCACCTGGCTCTATTATTACTTATCTAATCGTACCCACAGAATAAGTTGCAATGGCATCTTTTCTCACTCGTGCACTTGATGTTCCCCAATGATTGAATCTTGGCCCCCTCCTACTTCCCATCTACATCTGCCCCTCAGTGACATCCTAAGAAAGCACATCATTAGTTTTTACATGTACACTGATGACACACAGCTCCAACTCAGCACCACCTCTCCCTCTACTCCTCCACTGATGCTAAATTATCAGACTGCTTAGCTGGTGTCTAGTACCGGACGAGCAGAAATTTCCTCTGATTAAATATTCAGAAAACTGAAGCCATTGTTTTTGGACCCATTCCAAACACCCCTCTCCCTGCCAGCAGTTCGAGACAAAACCAGACCGTTCACAAAATTGGCTTCATATTTGACGGCAAGATCAACTTCTGAACGCATATTCGCGTCATCGCTAAGACCACCTCTTTCCACCTTTGGCAGGTCTGCCCTTCCATTGGGAAAGGACACAGTGAGAGATGGTGATGGAAGAATCTGAAACTGGCAGAAGGTATAATTTTGTGACTACAATTATATCAGGATGTTGTTTCACTACTCTGGCAGTTCAACCACCAGCCTCTCAAGGGAAATTAGAGACGGGCAATAAATGCTAACCTAGCCAACGACACCCATATCTCATGAATGAATAAATTAAAAAATGACAGCTCCCACACTTGTGACACCAGTTTCACATATTAGTGAGTGGACTTTTCAGGGTTGACTGGGCTTGGTGTACCCTTGTCATGTCTGTCTAATTCAATATCCAAGTAATTAAATTTGGAGAACTACTGCAGGTTTTCTTTCTGAAAACAGGAATAAACATTGGAATTTAAAGAGATACCTACTTTCCATTCTGCCGGTACAGTGAAAGTATTTTCACCCGAGTCAGAAGATTGTGGATTTAAGCGACAACAGAAATTTGAGCACATGAATTAGGCTGACACTTCTCTGCAATACCAAGTCTTTTTCAGGGGTATTGCCCTTTTGATCAGTCAAAAGTGTTTTATTGTTTGTGAAGCTCACCAAGATGTACGGAAGACATGAAAGGTACTTAAGAATGCAAATATCCTGGAGTTTTTCCTTGTCTTGCTCGATAAAAGAATGAAATAAATGAAGGAAAATTGTGTTACACCTCACATTTCTTTCATTCACTTACTGGAACATTAGCAAACACAACAATAAAATTATTGAGGTCACTGTCATGGATGAATACAGACTTCACCACTTATCCAACGCCAATGGTACAGTGAGTCACAATGGGTAAATAGGACAGAAAGAACTGCTTTGTGGGATCAAGGCAAAGTAGAATTGCTAAGCAGCCACATACTGAATCAGTCAAAAACTATTCTGCAAAATGAATGCAACCAAACCTTCTAGTATTTGATGTGTTCAGGAACTTTGGTATAAGCCCAATTTATTCACCACATTGTCAAATCCTTTCAACTTTTCTTCAATGTACATAATCTAATTTACAACATTTCCCACATGTAAATGATCATCTAACCTCAAACCAAATCTCCTTTTTAAGTTATGCTAAATTTCAATTGACCTTAAACAAAATAATGATAAGCAAAATAAAGTATCCAACTTTGCAAAGAAAAGCCATTACAAGAACATAGCCACCATTGTTAAAGATAATGGCCAGCATTTTGCAGTCAGTGGCAAAGGAATCGCATTTGCCATTCATCTCGTTGACTTCTGTCCACAAAACCTTTGGTCCCTTTAAAGTGGAGACTTGCTCTGCTCCAATATCTGATCTAGCGTAGTGCCCTCTACAGGGGATCTGTGGTGTGCAAGAGTAAGGGAGCTAATCAGGTTGAAGAGTTCTCGCTGACACAGGCAGTCTAAACCAGGGATTATAAAGCCGGAAATACAAATTAGATTTGAATCATGCACATAAAGTGGAATAAAGATTGGGAAAGATGGTTAGGATTAAGAAAGGGAGATAAGGGAAATAGAAAAAAATTGGAAAAAAAAGTTGTTAAATCCCCAACACTAATTAACTTATGAAGGAATAAGACTCCAAATTTAACAGCAAGCACTGTTGTCTTCAATGTTGTTAATTAAAACCTACACAAAAGATTGTGAAACACATGGTAGTCATTGTTAAATGGTTTTGCAACTTTACTTTTATTGCTCGTCTAAATTTCCTGCCATGGACATTAGCAAAAGGAGCTGTATGAACTATACAGACTAGTAGTCCCAGTTTTGATTATTGGCCTTTTGCTGATTTTGACCAGGCAACAACTGGGGCACTACAGGCAGGAAGAGAGGTAAAGGGAAAAAAAATCAACCAGGTTCCCATCCCTGATCATTAAGTTATTCCCTGCTAGAAAATTTGCAGATGTGAATATTAGATTAAGGTTCCATTAGGGTCAGTTATGATGGTTCTGGACAAAGTATCTTGGGTGAGATACTGGAAGGGTGCCTCTGTAGAAAATTGGACAGAAATGCAACATTCAAACTAGCATCCCAATTATCCATCAGGAGGTACTGCAGTCCAAAATTACTTCTCATGAAGGATTTACATACTAAGGTTTTTGAAACTTATAATGGCAATGGCAAAGTGGTATTTTCACTGGACTAGAATTCCAGAGACCCAGGGTAATGCTCTAGGGACCCAGGTTTGAATCCCACCGCGGCAGATGGTGAAATTTGAATTCAATAAAAAATTCTGGAATTAAAAGTCTGATGATGACCATGAAACCATTTTCAGTTGTTGCAAAAACCCATCTGGTTCACTAATGTCCTTTAGGGAAGGAATCTGCCGTCCCTACCTGGTCTGGCCTACATGTGACTCCAGACCCACAGCAATGTGGTTGACTTTTAAATGTCCTCTGAACAAGAGCAATTAGGGATAGGCAATAAATGCCTGGGCCTATCCAGAGATGCCCACATCCCATGAACCAATAAAAAAAAAATTCTTATTGATTATGGAAGCAGTGTAGGAACTTTTAAGCTGCAAAAATAAGAGCCATATAAAGGTTGGGTTTAATTTTTACACTTTGGATACCCACAAATATGAACTGACGAGAGAGAGAACAAAATGCAAATGTAGAGCTTGACATGAATAAACTGTTTTTTGCTCATTACTAATGCAGGTTACAGATTTTTGATGTTCTTTACCTCACATGTCTGATTGAATGTTGAATCCTGAAAAATAAGGAAAGGAATTTATACTTTTGCATCAATTAGCTACTGACAGCATGCAAGAATTTATGAATAAAAAAACAAAAGCAAGGAACTAAATTTGCGATGCTGTGTGTTGTTTTATTTCTCCAAGCCCACTGTAAACTTGAACAAAAACACCTGAACTTCTATTCTACCTTTCACATGAAACTACTGAATACACCTTCCTTTTTTTAAAAAAAACATTGTAATCACTATTCAGTTTTGATGAAAATAGAAATATGCCCTTTGAGTGATAATGCTTCCAAATGACTGACTTGAGAAGATCCATGCATGTTGATCACATGTAAAACTTCACCTAAGCCAATTTTTAAAAAAGTATACGTAAATACATTTTACAATGGAAGCAATTCAATAAACACATTCTACATAGATGCATATTTTTTGCCCAGTGTTAGCTAATACTCAGCAAAGACTTCAAGAAAACAAAACTGGTCTCCAAGGAGACTGGCAAGAACACAAAATAATTTGCCAGCTGAAGTAATAATGGTATATGTGTGCTCATCTTGTTACTTGAAATTGTTGAGAAACTTTACTGAAGACATTCTGTAAATGAAACAGTTACAAACCACAAAGGACTTCAGATGATACCTACCTAACTATAATGTTGCTGGCCTGTAAATGTTATGTTTCTCTAATATCAAATATGTAGACTAATTAAATTCAAATAATTTAAGCCAAATTCAATTAATTAATAAATCCTGTAATTAAAAATGTTAGCCTCTGTAATGATGATCATAAAACAACACATCTGGTTTACTAATGTCCTTTAGGAAAGGAAGTCTGCCATCTTTACCTGGTCTGGCCTAGCTGTAACTCCAGACCCACCACAATATGGTTGTCTCTTATCTGCTCTCTAGCAAGTCACTCAATTGAATCATACCACTACAGAAAAGTCTAATAAGAATAAAACTGGAAAGACTATCTGCCATCGAACTAGGCACTGTATATGATAAAGGCACACCCTTCCTAACTGACCCTGCAAAGTCCTCCACAATAACATCTTTGGACTTGAGACCTCTCCCACAGGCTAGTCAAACCTGACATATTCATACTCACTGAATCATAGCTTCCAGCCAATGTCCCAGGCTCCTCCATCACCATCCCTGGCTATGTCCTGTGCCACTGGCAGGGTGTTCCCAACAGACTGTGGTATACAGTAGGGAGTGGCTCTGGGAGCTCTCAACATCGACTCCGGACCCCATGAAGTCTCGTGGCATCAGGTCAAACATGGGCAAGGAGTTGTTGATGACCACTTACCACACCCCTCAGCTAATGAATCAGTACTCCTCCATGTTGAACAGCACTTGGAAGAAGCATTAAGGGTAGCTAGGGTACAGAAGTGATGGACTTCAATGTCCATCACCAAACATAGCTCAGTGGTAACACTGCCGACTAAACTTGGCCAAATCCTGAAGGACATGTCTGCCAGTCAAGACCTGTGGAAGGTTGTCAGAGAAGCAATGGAAAAACCTAACCTCACCCTCACCGATTTACTTGTCTTGAATGCATCTGCCCATGACAGTATTGGTAGGAATGACTACTGCACAGTCCCTGCGGCGACAAAATCCCCTTTTCACACTTTTCATATTTTATGGCACTACTATCGTGAATAAATTCATAACAGATCTAGCAGTTCAAATGAAACACTGAGTCATCAGCAGCAGCAGAATTCTGTAACCCCATGACCCAGCATATCCTTCACTCTACATTACCATCAAGCAAGGGGACCAACCATAGTTCAATGAGGAGTGAAGGGGAGCATGCCAGGAGCAGCACCTGACAAACCTAAAAATAAGCTGCCAACCTGGTGAAATTGCAACACCAGGACTACGTGCACATTAAACAGAAGGAGCATGCTATAGACACTTAAGCTGCATCTCATCCAATAGATCAGATTAAAATTTTTCTGTCCTGCCACATCCAGTCATGAAAGGTGGTGGTCAATTAAACAACTAACCAGAGGGGTAGGCACCACAAACATTCCCATCTTCAATGATGACAGAGCCCAGCACACCAGTGCAAAACTCCTGACTAAACATTTGCAACTATCTTTCACCAGAAGTGTCAAGTATATGATCCATCTTAGCCTCCTCCTGAGATCCCCATCACAGATGTCAGTCTTCAGCCAAAATGATTCAATCGATGTGATATTAAGAAACAACTGAAGGCACTGGATACATCAAAAGGCTATGGGCCCTGACAACGTCCCAACGGTAGTACTGAAGACTTGCACTCCAGAACTTTCTGCAATACTGGTATCTACCCAACTGTTGTGGTACGCCTTTAAGTCACAGAATTGTTACAGTGTAGGAGGCAACCATTGGCCTATCTTGTCTGCACTGGCTCTCTGAGCATTTTAACTTAGTGCCAATCTCCTGCCTTTTCTCCATAACCCTGCACATTGTTTCTATTTAAATAATCACCCAATGCCCTCTTGAATGCCTCAATTAAACCTGCCTCCACCACACTTCCAGGCAGTGCATTCCAAACCCTAACTACTCACTGTACAGATGTGGCTATGATCTTTGTACATCACCAGATAGGAAATAATGTAAGGTACCACATGATATGTAACCTGCAGTGTATAGTCACCCAAGACAGACATGTTAGCAAGAGTTCTCCAAGACTGTACACTTGCTACTTAACCTTCATGAATAAAGAACCCACATTTGAATTTATCAATCCCATTTGAGCGGTTGGTGAGTTTGGTGTTTAACAGTGAGAAATGGAAACACAGCACAAACAATGTGTAAAATTGCTTAGGGATGTCCTATGCATTAAAAGCACAACAAATGCAATCCAGTCAATTACTTCACCATCAATTTATTCTGGCAAAGGTAGAATAGGAGAATAGAATGGCAGTCAGCATAAAAGCTAACCCAAAAATCTTCTACCAGCATGTAAATAATAAGCGAGCAGAAAGAGGTGGCATGGGTCCTATTAGAGGTAAAGGTGGTGATATATGCTTAGAGGTGCAGAACCAGGCTGGAATACTAAATGAACATCAGTGTTTACAAAGGAATGGAATTCTAATAAAATACCAGCAGAAGTAGAGATGATAGGGGCAATGAACAGTGTGAAAATCAAGAGGGAGGTGATACTGGAAAGGCTGGCCATGTTTCAGACAGTTAAAGGAAATGGGGGCGGCGATAGTAGTAGGATTTGCCATAATCTTCCAATCTTCCCTAGATACCAGGGAGGCGCCAGAGAAATGGAGTGGCAAACGTGACACCCTTATTCAAGAAAGGATGTGACAACTGTCCTAGCAACTACAGGTCAGTTAGTTTAACATCAAAAGTGGGTAAGTTTTTAGAAACAATAATCGGAAAAAAAAGCAACAACAAGCACTTGGAGAGGTTTGAGTTAATTAAGTAATCCAGCACAGATTTGTAAAAGGCAGATTGTGTTTGACTAATCTAATTGAATTTTTGGATGAAGTAACATTGAAGGTTGATGAAGGGATTTGTCTGTACGGATTTTAAGAAAGTGTTCAGCAAAGTACCACATAAAAGGTTAGTTAACAGAATTGAGGGTCATGGAATGTGTGTCAAATTGGATAGACATTGGTTTAAGGACAGAAAACATTAAATTGTGGTAAATAGTTATTTTTCATTCTGGAAGATAGAAATCAGAATTGTTTCCCATCAGAATCAGTGATAGGAGTACTGGGTTTTTTTGTTATATATTAATGACATGGATTTTGGATTACAGAGCAAAATTTCAAAATTTGCTGCTGATACAAAATTTGGAGGAGGGGTAGCAAACAGTGAGGATGATACAAATTTCCTGAAATAGGACAAAGATAAGCTAGAGAAAAGTGGCAGAGAGAATTTAATAGAGAAGTGTGGGATGATGCCTCTTGGTAGAAGGGATAAGGAGAGGCAATATAGGCTTCATGGCACAATTCAAAAAGTGTTCAGGAACAGGAAGGACCAGTGGATTCACATGCATTGATCTTTGAAGGTGGCAGGGCACACACAGTAACTAGCAAAGCACGTGGGATCTTGGGCTTCATAAATTGAGGTATTGAGTACAAAGCAGGGAATTATGCTGAACCTTTAGAAAGCTCTGGGTAGGCCTCAAGTAGGGTATTGCATCCAACTTTGGTCACCATACTTCAGGAAGGGTGCAAGGAACCTTGAGAGGATCCAGAAGGGATTTAGTAGAATGGGATGGGGAGGACTTTAGTTAAAGCATTAGGTTGGAAGAGCTGGGGTGGTTCTCCTTAGAACAAAGGTTATTGAGGGGAGATTAATAGAAGTGTACAAGATTATGACAGGTTTGGATAAAATAGACAAGTGAAAACTATTCCTATTACCTGCTAGTACAAGGACTAGGGCCACACAGATTTAAGGTTTTGGGCAAGAGATGCAGGGTGCATGTGAGGAAGAACTTTTTACATGAGCGGTAATGACCTGAACTTGCTGCCAATGAAGGTGGTGAAAGTGCAAACAATCGATCATTCAAAAGGAAATTGGGAGAGCATTTGAAGGAAATAAACCTTCAGGGCTACAAGTAAGGGAGTGGGGCTTACTGGAATGCTGCACGGAGAGCTGGCATGGACTCGATGGGCTGAATGGCCTCCTTCTGTACTTTAAATGGCTTCAAGTCTCTAAGTTGTGAGGAGGATTTTACAAAAAGGAGAGGAAGCTGGACAGCTGGTGGAGTTAAGGATGGAACTTTAGAGAATGGTGTCTAACAGCTGAAGGTACAGTCACCAATAATGAGCAACAGGGGAGATGCACAAAAGGCCACAGTAATTGAAATAGGGTTTGGTGGGGGAAGCATAGGGCTGGATAGTTTTGAGATAGAAGGTAGCAAGGCTGCTGCAGGATTTAAATACAATTTTAAACTGGGGGATAGAGCCAATAGCAACAGGAACTTATATTTATATGTGCCTTTAAAGTTGCAAAATATCCCAAAGCAGTTCACTGGAGCATTATCAGAAAACAAAATTGAAACAGCGCCCAAAAAAATCCATTAAGACAAGTAACCAAAAGCTCGGTCAAAGAGGTAGATTTTAAGGAGTGTCTTAAAAGGAGAGAAATGTGGCAAAGCAAAGTTTTACAGAGAAATTACAGAATTTAGGACTAAGGGAGCTGAAGGCATTGCTAATGTAAGTCAGGGATGCATAAAAGGCCAGAATTGGAGGAACTCAGAGTTCTTGGAAGAATTCAATGCTGGAGTAAGTTTCAAGGATAGGGAAGAGTAAGGTCATGGGCAGATTTGAAAACAAAAATGGGAATGCTAAATCTAAGGTATTGCTGGACTAGGGGTCAATGCAACTCAGCAGGCACAGGGTTAATGCATGAACAAGGCTTGGTGCCAACTTTGTTATAGCCAGAGTTTTGGATAAGCTCAAGGTTCTGTGAGGACAAAAGATGGAGTTCAGTCAGAAGAGCATTAAAATTACATAGGTCAGAGAGGACAGGGACTCTTATAACCATTGATCCTTTGACCTTCCAACACTGGGGTTTTTACAGCCACCCAAAGAGTCAATAAATGAGAACAGATTTCAAAGAAGCTGCTCTACCAAAATATCTACAGCATACAATGTGTCAGGGAGGTGGCACCATATTCATTCGAGAAACAAACAAGATCTGCAAGCAGTCAATGGTAGACTTTTTTTGAAAAGCAGTGCACATGCCAGTCATCAAGAGTCAATTGATTTGGCAAGATGATTCTTTAACTTGTATTTATATAGTACCTTTCATGACCTCAGGACATCCTAAACTGCTTTACAGCCAATGAAATACTTTCAATTTTTAGTCACTATTGGAGGGTATGAATGATAAGGAGGAACAATTTACTGGCCCTGAGACTTTGCAGCAACAGCATCTCATTGCACTGCACTGTATAGGCTTGAAAAATGGGAAGGATGCCAAGCACAGCTGTTCAAGCACCAATTATCTGGAGAGTAATAAAATATGTATTTAGCAAAGCTAAATTTAAACAAAAAATATAAAATTGAACAAAACTATGAAGTACTATACGCAAGACAGCAAAGCATTACACTGAAGCAACACAATATGTTCTTTAATGAATGATCAATAGCTTCTTACCTAATTTCACAATTAATGCAAATAAAATACCTTGAACACAACATCTCCATGTCATGCTTCTTACTTTCAAAGAGCCTAAGGATTTTCTTCCTCCCATTTCTTTAATTTTAATGACACTCTACTAGCAATCTTTATGTGAGAAAGTCATAAAACTCACTTTAAGTCTATAAATCATACAAGTAAAAAGAAAGCCCTCTGATATGTCCATTATGATGTAACATTACTGGTATCCAACTTACTGGCAGCAGTATGTCTAGTAGGTTCCAGCTGCCTTGCCACTTGGATGTGTTTAGACTGAAGGTTAAACACATTTTGAATCTGAGCCAAAAGGCTGTACAACTACAAGTTAAAGTATTACTTCACAGTAAATTAGTACAGATTATGTCACTTCTTCATAATATATTGCCATGTGTGAATATTTACTGTAGATTTGCACACTGTAGTGCAGTACATACATATCAGCCCCTTCAATACAAGTTTGAATGTGATCTGTAAATTTGAATGCCTAGTTTTGAAAGACAATACTTGCAATATCTTCCAGCTAAATTATTAGCATTTCAGATTGGTACCAAACCAGTTACACACACAAGACAATCTATGTAGCATATTTAATGGCAACACAATGGAACTACACTATATAGTGCTGGGACAATGACCTGTCCCTACAATTTCCACCTATGCTTCATTTATTGAAGAGATGCCAGGTGCGTCCTCGCAAAAGCAGAATGAAGAAAAAAATCAAATTATCCAGATAGTTTCAACATATTGCTGAGTAAGTACTGAGAAAGTTGTACTAACTGAGCTCTGAACAGTCTCAATCATATCTGCTTAACCAGAGAACAGATGTATTGTTAGAAAATTCTGGGAGGGGGAACACATGAGACACAAATATCAAGTAAGGAGAACAAAAAAATACATTGCTAGGGGTCAGAAAAGATAAACTATAGTTATGACATGTGTATAAAAAGATTGATTTACACGTTTTTTATATTTTGAAAGTGACTTCATTCATAGTGATATCAGGGATAAATTCTAAAACATGCCCAGTTCTTAATAAAAATTGTAAAAGTTGTAAAATTAGGGCAGAATTCTGTTTTTGTGCACAAAGACCCGTTCATTTGCAAATTTTGCAACTCAGCAAATCAGCTCTATTCTTTGCTTATAAGCAGAAAATTTACTTACACATAGACTGAAACAACTGCGAAATACTGTGTAGTTCCAATGGTTGCATGCTTCAGTACACTGTGACAAGACAAAAACAACTTTATTACATTCCTGACAAATGTGCTTAACGTTCCAAAAATATAACAAATCTCAGTTGAAATAAAACAAATGTCTAAAATATTTTTAATGCAATTTTTAAAAACATTTTTATGTTTTTCCCAATCATCAGTTTCCCCATAGCAGGACAATGCTTGTAACTGGGAGGGTTGACAATTACTTCATTCCCTCGGCTCCATGAATGCCACTGTTCAAGATTTGAGTGAGTGATGTTAGAGACATTCTGGTTAATTTCCCTCAGTCTCTGAAGGCAAGTCTCCGGCCTCTACAGTCAACAAAACTGGAGGTATCAGGGAACTACAGGTGTGAACTCATAACCAATTCTATTATCAGTATTATTCCAATCATACTACAGTTACAATTATTAAGAAAGGATAGAATTAATAGTCACATACAAAAATGTGGATTGATTCAGAAGAGTCAACACGAAAAGAAAAATCGTGTCTAACTAACTCAGAATTTTTTTGAAGCGGTAACAGAGATGGTTGATGAGGGCAAGTCCGTTGATGTGGTGTATTTGGACTTCCAAAACGTGTTCAATACAATGCCACACAATAGACTTGAGAAAAGTTATAGGTCATGGAATAAAAGGGGCAATAGCAACATGGATACAAAACTGGCCAAGGAATAGGAAACAGAGATTAATGATTAATGGGTATTTTTCAGGTGTTCCCCAGGGGTTGGTATTGGGATCCTTGCTTTTCCTGATATACATAAGTGATCTGGATCTTGGTGTGCACACAATATTCATTTATTTGGATTCCCTGGTGTACCAATTTACATCTTTCATGTAGGAGTTAAATTAATTAGTTTCACAGAATCGTTATGGCATAGAAGGAAGCCATTCAGCCCATCATGTCTGCACCAGCTCTCTGAGCATTTAACTTAGTGCCAATCTTCTGCCTTTTCCCCATAACCCTGCACATTGTTGCTATTTAAATAATCATCCAATGCCCTCTTGAATGCCTCAATTGAACCTGCCTCCACCATACTTCCAGGCAATGCATTTCAAACCCTAAAAGATTTTTCTCACCTCGCATTTACTTCTTTTGCAAAGCAGTTTAAAATAGTGCCTTCTGGTTCTTGATCCATTTCTGAGCAGGAACAGTTTCTCCCTGTCTACTCTGTCCGGGCACCTCATGATTTTGAAAACTTCTATCAAGTCTCTTCTCAGCCTTCTCCATTCCGAGGAAAAGTCCCAACTTCTCCAATCTTTCCTCATAACAGAAGTATCTAATCCCTGGAACCATTCTTCTAAACCTCTTCTGCAATTTCAAAGTTTGCTGACAACGCAAAGCTTGGGAGAATTGTAAACTGCGAGGAGGACAGTGTAGAACTTCAAAAGGACATCGACACATTGGTGCAGTGGGCAGATAGGTGGCAGATGAAGTTCAATGCGGAGAAGTGTGAGGTGATACAATTGGTACAAAGAACATGGAGAGACAGTATAAAATAAAGGGCACTGTTCTAAAAGGTGTGCAGGAGCAGAGAGACCTGGGTGTACATGTACATAAGTCATTAAAGATGGCAGGACAGGTAGAGAGAGCTGTTTCTAAAGCATACAGTATTCTAGGCTTTATTAATAGGGGCATAGAGTACAAGAGCAGGGAGGTTATGATGAACATATATAAGACACTGGTTAGGCCTCAGCTGGAGTGTTGTGCACAGTTCTGGGCGCCACACTATAGGAAGTATGTGAACACACTGGAGAGTGCAGAAGGGGATTATGAGAATGGTTCCAGGGATGAGACACTTCGGTTATGAGGAAAGACTGGAGAGGTTGGAACCGTTTTCCTTGGAGAGAAGGCTGAAAGGAGACTTGATAGAAGTTTTCAAAATTATGAGGGGCCTGGACAGAGTAGACAGGGAGAAACTGTTCCTGCTCGGAAATGGATCAAGAACCAGAAGGCAGAGTTTCAAACTGCTTTGCAAAAGAAGCAAATGCGAGGTGAGAAAAAACTTTTTCACACAGCGAGTTAGGGTTCGAAATGCACTGCCTGGAAGAATGGTGTAGTTAGCTCAATTGAGGCATTCAAGAGGGCATTGGATGATTATTTAAATAGCAACAATGTGCATGGTTACGGGGAAAAGGCAGAAGATTGGCACTGAGTTAAAATGCTCAGAGAGCCAGTGCAAACATGATGGGCTGAATGGCCTCCTTCTACACTGTAACAATTCTGTAATGCTAATTAATTTAACTCATACATGAAAGATGTAAATAGGTCCACCAGGAAATCCAAATAAACGAATAGTGCGTGCAGTTTGGCCAGAGTTGATAAGGAACAGGCTAAAAGCTTTCAGAGCAATTTTACTTGGGGAATGAGTGACAGCATAATAAGAATTAATTCATAATTAGTGTTATTACTATAATGTACAAGCACCTCCAGTGCCCCTTAACCACCCCCACCAAGTTCCAGTAGCTTTCCTGGACTCTAGTATGCATGTTCCCCAGGTTTCTTCTCTCAATATATGCAAATCCTTGGACCTCCTTCCAGTACTCCTTGGTCCCTCTGTTCAATGCTCTCAAATCCTGAGATTTTCCTCCCAGTGGTTCCAGGAATTCTCAACAGCGAGGAGTATCCCTTAGTGCTACAGGCCCCAGGACCTCCTTCGCATTGCAGCTAAATCTCAAGATTGCCCACAGTGCTGGTAAATCAATGTCCCACATTCCACTACTTGGGCTAACAGCTTCTTATAAATCTTAACTGTGAACAACACGACAGAACAATAAATATATACAACAGATATGCAATTACTTACTAAGAAACAACTTGCCCCCTTCATCACTTTTCCTTATTGTATAATGCAAATACTCAGACATAGGTTTAAATATAATCCCTATTTTATGCAGGTTGATTTCAACTGGAAACACCTGAAACTGTCAACTAGCTGCTTTCAGAAACATCCATAATTAAAACTTCCATTTAATGATCACTTTATCCTGTTCTTGGAGTAGATGCAATAGGCAATTCCCATCTTTGATATTAGAGCCTTTAATATGTTTCTCTAATCCAAAAATGATTACCAATATTACAAGATATTTTGCATCATTCCACAAGCACACATCCTGCCAAATAGCAGACTTTAGCTGTTATCCTGCTATATTCAGGATCAGCAGCGTGGGAACCGGTTCCTTTAGGCCTTCCAGAGGGCAACAGGGCTCTGCAAAGCTATGTATCCCAAATTCTGAGGTAAAGAATTCAAAGTTTGATTTGGACTAACATTATCACCAGTGAACAATAGAGTTTGGCAGGCAATTAATAGTTCCCAAATTTGCAAATCTTATACATACTGTACAATAATGTAATAACTAGGAATGAAGTACAATACCTTAAACATTAATTGAATTTGACCTCTCAGTTATGATATTAGCCCATATTAGATAGTAGTAGTAGTATCCAGGATCTCAGGGTAATGGGCTTATGGCCTGGGTTCAAATCCTACCACGGCAGATGGATTCAATAAAATATCTGGAATTAAAAGTCTAGTGATGACCATGAAACCATGCCGATCATTGTAAAAACCCATCTGGTTCACTAATGTACTTTAGGAAGGGAAATCTGCCAGCCTTACCTGGTCTGGCCTACATGTGACTCCAAACCCACAGCAATGTGGTTGACACTTAATTGCCCTCTGAAATGGCCCAGCAAGCCAATCAAACCACTAAAAACAAGTCAATAAGGAATGAAACCAGGCAGACTATGAGGCATCAACCTAAGCACCAGAAACAACAATGGCAAACCTCAGCCCTATCGACCCTGTAAAGCCCTCCTTATTAACGCCTGGGGGCTTGTGCCAAAATTGGGAAAGCTGTTTCACAAACTAGTCAAGCAACAGCCTGATATAGTCATACTCATGGAATCATACCTTAGTGATAATGTTCCAGACACCAATATCACCATCGCTGGGTATGTCCTGTCCCACTGGCAGGACAGACCTAGTAGAGGTGGTGGCACAGTGGTATATAGTCAGGAGGGAGTTGCCCTGGGAGTCCTCAACATTGGACTCCATGAAGTCTCATGGTATTAGGTCAAACATGGGCAAGGAAACCTCCTATTGATTACCATGTACCGCCCTCCCTCAGCTGATGAATCAGTGCTCCTGCATGTTGAACACCACTTGGAGGAAGCACCGAGGGTGGCAAGGGTGCAGAATGCACTCTGGGTGAGGGACTTCAATGTCCATCACCAGGTTTGGCTCGGCAGCACCACTACTGACCGAGCCCTAAAGGACGTACCTGCTAAACTAGGTCTGCGACAGGTGGTGAAGGAACCAACAAGAGGGAAAAACATACTTAACCTCATCCTCACTAACCTGCCTGCCGCAGATACATCTGTCATGACAGTATCAATACAAATGACCACATTGTGGAGATGAAGTCCCACCTTCACATTGAGCGTACCCTCCATTGTGTTGTGTGGCACTATCACCGTATTAAATGGGCTAGACTTCAAACAGATCTAGCAACTCAAGACTGGGGATCCATGAGGCACTCTGGGCCATCAGCAGCAGCAGAATTTGACTCAAACATAATCTGGAACCTCATGGCCCAGTATATCCCCCAATCTATCATTACCACCAAGCCAGGGATCAACCCTGGTTCAAAGAAGAGTGCAGGAGGGTATGCCAGGAGCAGCATCAGGCATATCTAAAAAAGTGTCAACCTAGTGAAGCTACAACACAGGACTATTTGCATGCCAAACAGCATAAGCAGCAAATGTCAGATAGAGCTAAGTGATTCCACAGCCAACGGATCAGATCCAAGCTCTGCAGTCCTGCCACATTTGGTCGTGAATGGTGGTAGACAACAGCTCACTGAAGGAGGAGGCTCCATATGTATCCCCACCCTCAATGATGGTGGAGCCCAGCGCATCAGTGCAAAACATAATGCTGAAGCATTCGCAAGAATCTTCAGCCAGAAGTGCCGAGTGGATGATCCATCTCGGCCTCTTCCAGAGGTTCCAGTATTACAGATGCCAGTCTGCAGCTAATTCAATTCACTTCATGCAATATCAAGGAACTGCTGAAGGCGTTGGATAATGCAAAGACTATGAGCCCTGACAATACTCTGGCAACTGTGCTGAAGAGTTGTGCTCCAGAAATTGCTGTGCCCCTGAACAATCTGTTCCAGTACAGCTACAAAACTGGCATCTACCCAGCAATGTGGAAAATTGCCAGGTACATCCTGTGCACAGAAAGCATAATAAATACAACCACCACCCCATCAGTCTACTCTCAATCATCAGTAAAGTGATGGAAGGGGTCATCAACAGTGCCATCAAGTGGCACTTGTTTAGCAATAACCTGCTCACTGATGCCCAGATTGTGTTCAGCCAGGGTCACTCAGCTCCTGAGCTCATTACAGGCTTGGACTAAAGCATGGGCTAAAGAGCTGAATTCCAAAGGTGAAGTGAGGTGAGAATGACTGCCCTTGACATCAAGGCAGTATTTGACCAAGTGAGGGATCAAGAAGCCCTACCAAAACTGGTTATGGTTGTTGGATGTCAATCATCTCAGTTCCAAGACATCACTGCAGGAGTTCCTCAGTGTAGTGTCCTAGGCCTAGCCATCTTCACCTGCTTCATCAATGACCTTCCTTCCATCATAATGTCAGAAGTGGCGATGTTCGCTGATGATTGCACAATGCTCAGCACCATTCACAACTCCTCAGATACTGAAGTAGTCCATGTCCAAATGCAGAAAGACCTGAACAACATCCAGACTGGGCTGACAAGTGGGCAGTAACATTTGTGCCACACAAGTGCCAGGTAATGGCCATCTCCAACAAGAGAGAATTTAACCATTGCCCCTTGATGTTCAATGGTATTCTGGGGGTTACTGTTGACCAGGAACTGAACTGGACTAGCCATATAAATACTATAGCTACAAGAGCAGGTCAGAGGCTAGGAATCCTGTGGAGAGTAATTTGCCTCCTAATTCCCCACAGCCTGTCCACAATCTACAAGCCACAAGTCAGGAGTGTGATGGAATACCCTGCACTTGGCTGGATGACTGCAGCTCCAACAACACTCAAGAAGCTTGGCACCACCAGGACAAAGAAGCCCGGTTGATTGGCATTCTACCCATAAAAAACATTCACTCCCTCCACCACCAATGCACAGTGGCAGCAGTGTTTACCATCTACAAGATGCACTGCAGGAACTCAAAGCTGCTTAGACAGCACCTTCCAAACCCATGACCATTACCATCTAGAAGGACAAGAGCAGCAGACACATGGGAACATCACTACCTGGAAGTTCCCCTCCAAGCCACTCACCATCCTGACTTGGAAATATATCGCTGTTTCTTCACTGTCACTGGGTCAAAATCCTGGAACCCCCTCCCTAACAGCACTGTGGGTGTACCTACACCACATGGACTGCAGTGGTTCAAGAAGGCAGCTCACGACCACCTTCTCAAGAGCAATTAGGAATGGAAAATTAATGCTGGCCAGTGACACCCATCCCATGAATGAATATTTTAAAAAGTCATTGGTATTAGCAGGCTGAGTTCTGAAGCAATGATATATTGTGTAAGGTTTTGTTATGTGGATATTCTGGGGGATAATTGGAGCATGGTTAATAGCCGCTCCATTATATAAAGAAATAATGCAAGAACAATTTAAATATTACTGTGCATTACAAGTTTTAAGTGACGGCTATCTTATTTATTGACTCGGTACCACATTTTTCAATTTAAGATAAATGGGGTGAGAAGCCTGATTTTACTAATGAACTTGAGCACCACATGAAACACCAGGCATTTTCCCTTCTTGCACCCACCTTATTTAATCCAAAGTTTCTTTAACTGCTTGATGTGGGTTAGGGGCAGGAGAGTGTGACTATGAGTGAGGCAGATATGGGGATCAAGAAGGTAGCAATGAAAGAGCCCCAGCTCTTGGAATTGTCCAACAGGTTTGAGATTCTCACAACTTGTGTGGATAGGAGCAGGGACTGCAGGGAGGATGAGCAACCATGATGCAGGAGACCATTCAATTGAGGGGAGTAAAAAGGAATCTAGTTCTAACAGGGAGCAGTACAGTCAAGGTCATAGATACTGTTCTCTGCAGCCATGAGAGCTACTGTTCTCTGCAGTCAAGAGAGTGAGTCCCGAAGGCTATGTTCCTGCTCAGTGCCAGGATTAAGGACATTTTCTCAGGGCTGGAGAGGAACTTGGATTGTGAGGGAAGAATCCAGTTGTTATGGTCCATGAGGGTACTAATGATAATAGGTGGGACTAAAAAAGGGATCCTGCTGAGGGAGTACGGAGAGCTAGGGACTAAAAAGCAGAACCATAAAAGTAATAATCTCTGGATTGCTACCTGAGTCATGAGCAAATTGGCATAGAGTAAAGAATATTAGAGTGTTGAATGTGTGCCTTTACCTCTTCATGAATCTCCTCCCCTGTTCTAATCAACGTAAATACCAGAAATTGCAGGCCTCTGCAACCCAAGTTCTCTCCTGCATCACATCCACCCTTAATCAACTGCATTGGCTCTATGATTCAGTGACTCAAGGTTGAAATTATCATTGTGATTTTTAAATTCTTCCACAGACTCACTCCATCCTATCTGGGCAATATTCTTCAGCCAAACATTCTAGCCAATAGCTTAATTCTTCTGACTCAAGGCTCCTAATGTTCTAATGCACTGCTGGGTTAGGGCTGCATTGACGTGAGTGCCACCACCTGAATTAGGACTTTGGCTGAGGCCTCATTTGCCCACTTAGACGGACATAAAAGCTGCCTTGGCACTCTTTAAAGAATGAGTATCATTAAAACCAGATTGTCTGGCCTTTTGGCTTTTTGTGAGATCTTACTTCACCTAAGTCAGCTGCTGTGTTTCCTACTTTGCAACAGTGACTACACATCAAAAGGACTTAAAATTTGCTGTCAAGTTCTTTGGACCTCCTGAGGTTGTGGAGAGTATGATATAAATTATCCAGGATAAGGGATTACAGTTACATGGGTAGACTGTGTTTTTTCCCTTTACAGCAAAGACAGCTTAAGACCAGGTTTAACAGGTGTTCAAATAGAGCAGGTTTAACAGGTGTTCAAACCATAAACCGTTTTAAGAGTAAACAAAGAAAAACTGTTTCCAATTGCTGGAAGGTCGACCATCAGAGGGCACAGATTTAAAGTGGTTGGCAAAAAAACCAGAGAGCAACATGAGGAAAAGCTTTTTTCTTTAAATCTAATGAGTGGTTAAGATTTGAAATGCACCATCTGGTGTATACAAATTCAATAGTAGTGTTCAAAAGGGAATTGGATAAAAAGTTAAAGAAGAAAAAATTACCAGGATATGGGGAAAGAGCACAGTTGTAGGGTTAATTTAATTACTCTTCGAAAGAACTAATGCAGACTCGATGAGCCAGATGGTCTCCTTCTGTGCTATTCTATGATACTGTTTGATGTTCACCCCATCATTTCAACATCATTTCAGCTAATGTATCCCTGGCCTATAGAATACTGTTCGAACACTATTCTATCTTGCTACCTCTCTCCCGACCATAAATGTCTCCGAAAAACATATTCTCTCTCCAATTGTTCCTCTGTCTTCCTCCATCCTCCGCCCCAACCCGAAATTTCTTTACCCAGTATCCACCTCTCTACAATGAAAAGAGCACATGAGATGTTCTTTGCACTTTAGGATATTACAACTTGTATTCATGAAGACTGAATAACATATATTAGTGTGTACTCGTGATTATACTGTGTTTTAGTTCTAATTGATACAATATTATTTCACACTTGGGTTAACATATTGATCTCTCAACATGTGCTTAAGACTCCCTCAGGAAATTTGGTTAAAAATGGAATTTAACAAGTTAATCATTTATACTGCAGTGGTTACAAAGTGAACTGTATGACACGTCACCAACCGCAATTGCAGTTGCTTCAAAAGAAACAGAGGCAGCCTGTTAGCAGGTTTCAGACATTCCAAGTATGCGCATCACTCCTCTAGAAATAGGTCCAGTGTTCCATTCCCAACCTCATTCTATGACCATTTGTTGTACTGTCAGCCTCACATAAAGAATACCATTATTCTAGCTCCTACCTGATCTAACAAGATAGAAATGCTGAATGTTACCCAGACAATAAAAAACATGAGCAATATTTGGGATTTATAATCTCCAAGCTCCAGTATAATGAGGGCTTAATTCTTCCAATTAACAGTTACTCATAGTCTCTCCACCCTTCACTGAAATCATTGAATGATTCCAGAAGTTCAGAAAACCATCCTGCTGCCCAAACAAAGGAGTAACGTGAAAACCTCACAAGTAATGCAGGTTGACTTTAGGAACAAGAAGAAAAACTGGGAAAGTCAAAAATTATGATCTAGTTGAATAGCAGAACAAGCTCGAGGGACTGTATGGCCTACAAACGTTTCTATATTTCTATATGCACATTTTTCACCAGGAGTCAGTGGACAGTGATGAACTGATTTTTTTATCCCCTCTTTAGTGCATCAGGTCACCCACAGACAGGAGTCAAACTCAATCTTCTGTATGCATGACATGGAACTTCACCAATCAGAATTTTACCGACTACACTAATCTAGGAGTCTGGCACAAACTATTTTTATAAGATATTAAAAATGCACTAGATGATTATTTAAAATCAATAAATTATTTAGATTAAAAATGCAGCTCAATCCCAGGCTTGGTGTTAATCTGTCCCAAGTTTGCAGTAATTTCATACTGCTCCAACGCCATTACAGTGGTCTTTGGAATTAGAATTTAGTCTTTAGAAACAGTAAGCTGGCAAAAAAAAACATCTTTATAGCTATATACAAAACACAGGAAACAAAGGTGTAAGAAAAAGTTTGTCCATCTGAAGGTCAAATCTCATGCAGTAAAGTTTTGACTATAATAAGATTTTTCTCTTAGTGACTGGATTCAGTCTGGAGTATTTGGAATTTTATAATTGCTTTATTTTCATCAACTATTCAGAAGCTTTCAGTTGCAATTATAATTCTTGCATGCATATTTCATCTTTAGTAAACACTATTCCTTCCATGAGCAGCGAGAATAATCAGGGCAGGCTTCTCTTCAACCTACTGGATCCAGTAAAGCAGAAAGATGGTTCACAATTGCCCTTCTTGGGCATCGAACTTATTAACTGCTCAGAGTGACAAGACCTTGTGTGACCCTTCCAAATTCAAACTACTTTTTACTAACCCACAAACTCAAGCTTTGCAAGCAATATTCGCACTCAGTCTACCCTAAAACTTAAATCAGCCGCCCTCTATTGTAGGCACTTTGCATCTTCAAGATTTGTTGAGACTCAGAACTCCACATATGGGCCCAGGGTTTGTGGTCAGCGATGAATGAACAGCTTTCACCACCCATTCTACTTAAAGCTGCCCAGAAATTTTTAGTGGGCTATTGTACACCAACTTACAATCATCTGGAACCTGATACAGCACATCACCCTCTACAGGAGATACCGAGCCAGTGTGAACAGACTAAGGAATAGTGTGTCTCTTCAATCAGGTTGAAGAATCCTTACTGAGCTACACAGAGCCAGGAAGCGCAAGTTAGAATGTTTTAATTAATGTAAAATTATGTACAAAAAGGTGAGTGAGTGAGTGAGAGAGAGAGAAAAACAGAGAGAGGATTGAGGTAAAAAAAGCAAAGTTAAAAAAAAATCTTTTTTTTTGAATCCCCAAAAGTAACTAAAATCTGAAGGAATGAGACTTCACTGTTGTAAAGGTGAATTTTCATGCTAAAGAGGTGGTTTGGTTGTGATTAAGACTTAGCATTAAAAACTTGCTGCACCTGAATATCAAGCCCCAAATTTTCCTGGCCTATTAGTAGGTAAATGCCACATCCTCACACCCTTCACTTAACTAAATACTAAGTTTCCCAATGAAGTACCGCTTTATGGAACAGCAGGTCAAGTTAGATAGCAACTTCCTGACATCCAGGGTCAGCTGTGCATGTGCAGGCACTGGACGTTACTGTCCGATTTACTCCTTAATAACTGTGGCACTGATTTTGACTACAAAATCTGGGGCCAAAGTCTATCTCCACAGCATAGTAGTGCTTTGTGTGAACACACTAGTCAACAGCATATTAATACAAAATGATATGCCAAACAAAGCTATTTTTAAGTTGTTAATTACAAAAATAAACATTACTTTTAAAAGTATTCTTACATGGTAGCTAAGAAATTAACGTGTGCTCAAAATGGAAGGAAAGGTTAATATGGGCAGCAAATATTGAGAAAGGTAACAGACGGGATCAGGAGGGCAGCACTAGCAATCGATTGGGACTTCAGCACATTACTTCAGACTAGCATTTTGGTCCACAACTGAGGGCGTGTTAAAATGTTGGAAAAACAGCTTTTCAGACATTAAAGCTAAGCTCCATCTGCCTGTCCAGGTTGAAGTGTTTTCCCTATTGCACTTTTTCAAAGAGAGGGACTCTCCGAGACTTCAAAATATTTTCCAGTATTGAACCACAGTTATCTTGAAGGCCTGATATAGTATTATATAAAAAGAAAACAGTTTATCTTTTCTTCCACATAACAGATTGAATGAGGGAAAGCCTTCAGAAATCTTAATACAACCATTATTAATTTCTGAACAGTAAACAACTAAGATCATATCACATTTTTTTCTATTTGTTCATGGGATGGAGGCGTCGCTGGCTAGGCCAGCATTTATTGCCCATTCCTAATTGCCATTGAGAAGGTGGTGGTGAGCTGCCTTCTTGAACCACTGCAGTCCACAGTGCTGTTAGGGAGGGAGTTCCAGAATTTTGACCCAACGACAGTGAAGGAACAGTGATATATTTCCAAGTCAAGATGGTGAATGGCTTGGAGGGGAACTTTCAAATTGTGAGCTTCCCATGTGTCTGCTGCCCTTGTCCTTCTAGATGGTAGCAGTCCTGGGTTTGAAAGGTGCTGTCTAAGGAGCCTTGGTGAGTTCCTGCAGTGCATCTTGTAGATGGTTCACTCTGCTGTCACTGTGTGTCAGAGTTGGAGGGAGTGAATCTTTGTGGACAGGTGCCAGTCAAGCAGGCTGCTTTGTCCTGGCTGGTGTCAAGCTTCTTGAGTGTCGTTGGAGCTGCACTCATCCAGGCAAGTGGGGAGTATTCTATCACACTCTTGACCTGTGCCTTATAGATGGTGGACAGACTTTGAGGAGACAGGAGGTGAGTTACCCACCACAGGATTCCTAGTCTCTGACCTGCTCTTTTAGTCACAGTATTTATATGGCTAGACCAGTTCAGTTTTTGGTCAATGATAACCCCCAGCCTGTTGATAGTGTGATATTCAGCAATGGTAATGACATTGAACGTCAAGGGGACATGGTTAGATTCTCTCTCCTGTTAGAGATGATCATCGCCAGGCACATGTGTGGCACAAATGTTGCTTGCCACATGTCAGTCCAAGCCTAGTTATTGTCCAGGTCTTGCTGCGTTTGGACAAATCATTTAGCTTCTATCATTTTAGACATGAAAACACGCCAACTAGAAAATATACCTCATTCTTTGAAAAGTTTAATTGTGGCCTAATTATTCAAAATTCTCCCAATTTCATTTCTCTTCTTTTGCAAAAAAATACCTAATTAACAGAAAACCTTTCATGGGACCAGAAATGCCTGTTATTGTAGAGCAAGAAATTCCCTGATAAACATCAAAACAATTTATTTTAGTGTATATATGCTGTTTTTCAGTTATTTAAATGGTAAATAGCTTCAAATTTAATTGGCATTTGCATTCCTGAAAGATGAAACATTGAATGTTTTTCACAAATGAATCCTGAATCAATTACTTTATGCAGCAGGCTAGGTGCAGTATTTGTGTGACAATCTTAAAAGTACAGAAAAATCATTAACTATAAACAACAGAATTCTAATCAGTCAGATTTGTGCAAGGCAACTAACAAGAGAAAACAAGTTCCCTTTTCTGAACATGATTGTCAACAAAACTTGATATTTGCTTGAGCCACTGACGAGGTATAAAATGTTCAAAATAATCTATGTTTGCAATGTTGATTCTGGCTATTTTTCGCTAAGTTAAATAAAGGCAACTACAAAGGAATGAAGACAGAGTTGACTAAAACAGACTGGGAAAATAGGTTAAAAGCTAAAACAGTAAATAAGTAGTGGCAGACATTTAAGGGGATATCAAAGACTCTACGAGAAAGATGAATCATCCATGGCTAACTAAGGAAGTCACTTAGACTTTTCCTGAGGCAGACAATGCACATGCTTTTTCCATGGCTAATCTTTTTTCCTCTGAAACAGGTAGCCAGCAATAGCTTGAGGGACTCCAATCCACATTAAGCATGGCTGACCAGGAGACTCTCCTGCTCTTACTGCCTGCCATTGGCGTATTGGAAGGAATTACAGGTTGATAGCAGACCTGTTTGGCCACATTATGAATGCACCATCCATCCCACCAAGTCCTAGAGTGGGACTCGAGCCTGGAGCATCTAGCTCAGTGGTAGGGAGACTACCACTGTGCCACAAGACCTCCAGAAGAAAGCTAAGGATAATTTTAAATGAAATAAAAGCTGTAAAATGCTGTAAAGATTACTGGGAGGCCAGAAGTTTGGGATGATTTTATAAACCAGCAAAGGATGCCAAAACAAAATTATCAAGAGGAAGAAATTAGAGTGTAAACTAGAAAGAAATATAAAACAAGCTTTGACAAGAATATAAAAAGAGCAACTGAAGTAACCATTGGTCCCTTCAAGGATGAGACTGGAGATTAATTATGGAAAACAAGGAAACAGCACAGACTTTGAACAAGTGATTTTGTATCTGCTGTCAAAGTAGAAGGCACTAAAACATAGAAACATAGAAAATAGGAAGAATAGGCCATTCGGCCCTTCGAGCCTGCTCCACCCTTCATTATCATGGCTGATCATCCAACTCAATAGCCTGCTCCCGTTTTCTCCCCATATCCTTTGATCCCTTTCGCCCCAAGAGCTAGATCTAACTTCTTGAAAACATGCAATGTTTTGGCCTCAACAACTTTCTTTGGTAATGAATTCCACAGGCTCGCCACTCTTTGGGTGAAGATATTTCTCCTTATCTCAGTCCTAAATGTTCTACCCCGTATCCTCAGACTGTGACCCCTGGTTCTGGACTCCCCCACCATCGGGAACATCCTTCCCACGTCTACCCTGCCTAGGCCTGTTAGAATTTTATACGTTTCTATGTGATCCCCCTTCATTCTTCTGAACTCCAGCGAATATAATCCTAACCGATTCAATCTATCCTCATATGTCAGCCTCGCCATCCCAGGAATCAGTCTGGTAAACCTTTGCTGCACTCCCTCTGTAGCAAGAGCATCCTTCCTCAGATAAGGAGACCAAAATTGCACACAATATTCCAGGTGTGATCTCACCAAAGCCCTATATAATTGCAGCAAGATATCCCTGCTCCAGCATTCAAATCCTCTTGTTATGAAGGCCAAAATACCATCTGTCTTCTTTACCTCCTGCAACACCTGCATGCTTACCTTCAGCGACTGGTGTACAAGGACACCCGGGTCTCGTTGCACATTCCCCTCTCTCAATTTATAGCCATTCAGATAATAATCTGCCTTCCTGTTTTTGCTACCAAAGTGGATAACCTCACATTTATCCACTGCTTCTGCCATGCATTTGCCCACTCACTCAGCTTGTCCAAATCACACTGGAAGCAACTCTACATCCTCCTCACAGCTCACTCTCCCACCCACTTTGTGTCATCTGCAAATTTGGAAATATTACATTTAGTTCCCTCATCTAAATCATTAATATATATTGTGAATAGCTGGGGTCCCAGCACCGATCCCTGCGGTCCCCACTAGTCACTGCCTGCCATTCGGAAAAAGACTCGTTTATTCCTACTCTTTGTTCCTGTCTGCCAACCAGTTTTCGATCCATCTCAATACACTACCCCCAATCCCATGCGCTTTCATTTTACACGCCAATCTCTTATGTGGGATTTTGTCGAAAGCCTTCTGAAAGTCTAAATAAACCACACCCACTGACTCCCTCTCATCAACCCTACTGGTTACATTCTCAAAAACTTCCAGTAGATTTATCAAGCATAATTTCCCTTTCATAAATCTATGCTGACTCTGTCCGATTCTGCCACTGTTTTCTAAGTGCTCAGCTATTAAATCTTTTATAATGGACTCTAGAATTTTCCCCATTACCAACGTCAGGCTGACTGATCTATAATTCCCTGTTTTCTCTCTACCTCCTCTTCTTTTTCTCTTCACATACCTATAGAAACTTTTACAGTTAGTTTTTATGTTCCCTGCAAGCTTACCCTCATGCTCTATTTTCCTCTTCTTAATCAATCCCTTCGTCCTCCTTTGCTGAATTCTAAAATGCTCCTAATCCTCAGGTCTGTTGTCTTTTCTGGCCAATTTGTATGCCTCTTCCTTGGATCTAATATTATCTCTAATTTCCCCGGTAAGCCATGGTTTGGCCAACTTGCCTATTTTACTTTTGCGCCAGGCAGGAATAAACAATTGTTGCAGTTCACCCATATGCTTTTTGAACGTTTGCCATTGCCTATCCACCATCATCCCTTTAAGTAACGTTTCCCAATCCATCATAGCCAACTCGCGCCTCATACCATTGCAGTTCCCTTTATTAAGATTCAGGACCCTAGTCTCATTTGATGAAGAATTCTATCATATTATGGTCGCTCATCCCCAAGGGGCCTCGCACAACTAGATTGCCAATTATTCCTTTCTCATTATACAATACCCAGTCTAAGATGGCCTGTTCTCTAGTTGGTTTCTCAACGTATTGGTCCAGAAAACCATTCTGTATGCATTCCAGGAATTCCTCCTCTATGGTTTTCTTACTAATTTGATTTGCCCAATCTATATGCAAATTAAAGTCACTAAAAGAATCACAAGAGGAATAGTAGAAAATCATAGGGCAAAAGGAAGGAATGAACTTGAAACATTAGAGAAAAGGTACTTGAAAAACTAAAATGGGACCTAAAGGCTGACAAATTTTCTTGACCTGATGGTTTACATCCCAGGGTCTTAAAAGAAGTGGCTGTAGAGTTAGTGGATGCATTGGTTGTAATCTTCCAAAATTCCCTAGATCCTGGAAGGCTCAAGCAGATAGGAAAACTGCAAATGTAACATCTCTGTTCAAGAAAGGAGGGAGATAAACCGTAGGAATAGAGAGGCCAGTTAGCCTAAAATCTGTCATTGGGACCTATTATTAAGGAAGGCATACCAAGACCAGGACATTTAGAAAATCATGATAAAATCAAGCAGAGTCAGCATGTTTTAATGAAAGGGAAATTTTGTTTGATAAACTTATTAGAACTGGGGATGTAACATGCAGGGTAGATAAAGGGAAACCAGTAGATAGAATGCGTTTGGATTTCCAAAAGGTATTCAATAAGGTATCACATAAAATGTTACTGCATAAGATAAGATGTCTCAGTGTTGGGGATAATATATTAGCATGGAGAGAGGATTGACTAAGAGAAAACAGGAGTCAGGAAAAATTGGGTCATGTTCAGGTTGGCAAACTAACTAGTGGGATGTCACAGGGATCAGTGCTGGGGTCTCAGCTATTTACAAGTTTTTTAATGACTTGGATGAAGGGACATGGTACTGTCACCAAATTTGCTGGTGATACAAAGATATGTAGGAAAGCAAATTGTGAGGATACAAAGTGTCTGCAAAAGGATATAGATAGGTTAAGTGGGTGGGCAAAAATTTGGCAGATGGAGTATACTATGGGAAAATTTGAGGTTATCCATTTTAAGAGGAGGAATAGAAAACCAGGATTTTTTTTAATGAAGACTACAGAATTCTGTAGTACAGTAAGACCTGGGTGTCCTCATGCGTGAATTACAAAAAGTTAGCATGCAAGTAAACAAGTAAGTAGGAAGGCAAGGGAAGTGGAATAAAAAAGTAAGGAAGTCTTGCCACAACTCTACAGCATGTTACTGAGACCACACTTGGACAACTGTGTACAATTTGGGTCTCCTTACTCAAGGAGGGATGTACTTGCATTGGACACAGCTCACAGAAGGTTCATTAGATTGAACCCTGGGATGCAAGGATTGTTTTATGAGGAAAGGCTAAGCAGGTTGGACCTATATTCATTGGCGTTTAGAAGAATGAGAGGTGATCTTATTGAAACATACAAGATTCTGAGGGGTCTTTGCAGAGTAGATGCTGAGAGGATGTTTCTGCTCATGGGGAATCTAGAACCAGGAGGCCCATTTCCAGAATAAGGGGTCTCCCATTTAAGATATAGAAGAGAAAGAATTTCTTTTCTCAGAGGGTCATTAATCTTGGGAATTCTCTACCCCACAGAGCAGTGGAGGCTGGGTCATTCAATTTATGAAGGCTGAGTTAGCCAGATTTTTGATCTATAAGAGAGTAAAGGGTTATGGGGGAAGGCAGGAAAAAGTGGAAAAAGGCGATGATCAGATCAGCCATGATCTTGAATGGCAGAGCAGTCTCAAAGGGTCAAAAGGCCTATTCCACCTGCCATTTTGTATGTTAAGTTAAACTACATTGCACAGGTGAAAGGTATAAGAGCTACCAAATCAAGGGATCCTTGAATGACAAAGGAGATAGAGAATATGATGAAACAAAAAAAAGTGTATGTTACGTGTCAGATGAATTCTTCAAGTGAGAACCAGGTCAAATACAAAAAGGCTAAGCAGGGAGGTGAAGAGGAAAATAAGACTGCCAGAGAGAATGAGAGAATACAATGGCGTTCAACACAAAAGGGAACCTAAAAAATCTTCTACCAACATGCAAATGGTAACAGGTGAACAAATTAGGGACAAAGAGGGCAATATATACTTAGAAGCACAGGGCAAGACTAGAATACTTAATAAGTACTTTGCATCGGTGTTTACTAGGGAAGAGGATGCTGACATAATATCCGTAGAAGAGAAGATGGCAATAGTAATGAATGGGGTGAAAATCGATAGGCAGGAAGTACTGGAAAGGCTGACTAAGCTTAGAGTTAATTAGTCACCTAGTCCAGATAGCTTGCATTGGAGGTTGCTAAAGGAAGTACAAGTGGAGATAGAAAGAATAAAGGAAGGGCTTTCCATTATCTTCCAATTTTCCCAAGATACAGGGGAGGAGTCAGAGGATTGAAGAATGGCAAATATAACACCCTTCCAGAAAGGGTGTAGAACATTTCTAGTAACTGCAGATAAATCAGTTTGACATCAGTGGTGGGTAAGGTTTTAGAAACAATATATTGGGTGGGAGGGGGAAAATCAACAGGCACTTGGAGAGGTTTGAGTTAATTATGGTCAGCCAGCGCTGATTTGCAAAAGACAGATCATGCTTGACTAATCTAATTAACTTTTTTGAAAAAATAATAGAGAAGACAGATAAATAGAATGCTGTGGAAGTTATTTATACGGATGGATTTTAAGAAAGCATTTGACAAAGTATCACATAAAAGGCTAGTTAACAAAAATTGAGGCTCACAGGAATAGGGAGGGTATGTGAACTTAAATATAAAAACCGGCTCAAGGACAGAAAACAGCAAGTCATGATAAATGGTTATTTTTCAGACTGGAGGATGGTAGACAGTGGCATTGCATAATGGTCAATGCTAGAACCACTATCTTTTTAATATAAATGACTTGGCTATTGGAATACACAAAATTTCAAAATTTGCTGAAGATGCCAAACTTGGAGATCTAGCAAACAGTGAGGATGACTGCAGCCAACTGCAACAGGATATTACTTTAATTATGATTCCCATGGGTATTGTAAAAATTAAATTGACCAAACAACACCCCCTCTCCTCCCACCACTCCCAGGAAGAAGTTACCAGTCAAGATTTCACTTTTTGTAACTTTAACATGAACATAAATCTGAATCAATGCAGATTAAACATGAATTATCAGACAAATGGTACTTCATGCGGAAAAAAACCACTTTAAATAGTTAATACAAAGATACATCTCATGAAATTACAGTCACGTCACTCCTCATACAAATGTGGCACCTTGTGCAATCTCTCAGACTTTCTAACTTGGCCTCTGGGATGTAGGATCTCTCATTCAATGGATTTGGTCCTCAAGTCACCTGCAACAGTAGTTCCACTCCATCCCAGTTCCTCAGAGATGGTCGTCATCCAAATGGCACACTCCTGTAGAACCTCCTTAGGTAGGTTCAGCACAGGTTCCTCAGAGACTCCTTTACCTGACGCCTTTAAGAAACCCCTGTTCTCCCCGTCTCTCTCTCGCACGCGCACACACACTTCACTTGCAACACACTTATTATCCAAAATTTACAATTGATTCCTCTACAAGTGATACAAAATCTTGAGTCCTTTTCAAACTTTAAAAAATTACAGGTTCCCCAAACATTTTAAAGTAATTACAAATTTCCCTTACTCAAACTGCTTCTGAGTCAAAGGTTATCACAACATAGGTAGCCTAGTAGAATGGGCAGATGAAATTCAATACAGATACAAATGAGGTGATGCATTTTGGTAGAAGGGAAAGGGAGAGGCAACATTGACTTAAATAGTATAGTTCTAAAAAGTTCACAGAGGAACCGGGGAGTTCATGTGCATAGATCTTCAAAGCAGCAGGACACATCGCTAATTTTTCTGTCAAAGCAAATGGAATCTTAGGCTTTATAAATAGAGGCATTGAATACAAAGGCAGGGAAGTTATGCTGAAACAAAAACAGAAAATGCTGGAAAAACTCAGGTCTGACAGCATCTGTGGAGAGAGAAACAGCGTTGACATTTCAAGTCCGTTTGACCCTTCTTCAGAGCTCAACCTTTATAAAGCTATGGTTAGGTCCCAACTAGGGCCCAGTTCTGGTTACTGCATTTTAGGAAGGATGCGAGGGTCCCTGAGAGGGTACCGAAGAGATCTGACAGAATGGTTCCAGGGATAGAGGATTTTAGTTACAAGGTTAGGTTAGAGAAACTAGGGATCCTTGGAGCAAAGAAGGTTGAGGGGAGAACTGATAGAGCCATGTAAGATTATGACAGGTTTGGATAAGGTAGACAAAGAAAATCTCTTCCCATTAGCTGATTGTATAAGACTAGGGGACATAGATTTTTGCGCAAAAGGTGCAAGGGGTGGTGAGAAGAACTTTTTTTGAAAGCAGTGAGTGGTAATGACCTGGAACTCGCTACTTTTGAGGATGGCAACAGCAGAGCTGAACAATAATTTCAAAAGGAAACTGGATGGGCACTTGAAGGAAATAATCTTGCAGGGCTACAGGGATAGAGAGTGTGTGAATGAGACTAACTGATTGCTCTACAGAGAGCCAGCATGGACTCAAGCTGCCAAATGGCCTCTTTCTATATTGTACGACTAATAAAATTAGCACTGAAGTTCTAGAAAACGGTAATAAACACAGAAAAGTATGCTTTTTTGGAGGACTTCTGAGGCAAATGTCTGGAACAGCAGCTACCCTCATCTACAAAAACTTAAAAAGGAGCTGGAGAAAAAAAATGGGTCATTCACAAGCCCAATGTTGTATCCCCAATCCTGAAGAAACAGTACCAAGATCACCTCAACTGCCTTTACTTATTTCCATCTGTATTCTTCCCCCCTCTTAAAGACATTAATTCCTTGGGTGGGCTACAGGCCCTCAAGCACTGGTCACCTTCCAGTACTCAACTGACCACTCTTTCTGAGAGTCTTAACAGTGAGTGTCAGCAGGTTAGCCAACCACAGAGGGTACTTCAGGCCAAACCTAATCAATCTTTTCAAAGAACCCCACACCAAACACTTCAAGCAAGAGTTACTGAACAGCAATCAGGAGCAAGAACCCAGCTAAATTTTTCCCTTTCTCATCTAGGGATACGATGACCAAACAACGCTACTGCCATCCCACCTGAGATCAGTGATCTCAACTCAAACAGGAGGCATAACCTAGGGCCTTCTTGAATTGCATGGTCAAGCTACACACTAGACAAACTTGATAAGTCATTTGGGAGCTTAGCTGACCACTTGTGATAAAATAAGTCCCATAAAGGCTGTATGGCTATATGTTCTAACGTGCTACATAAATGCCACACTATCCAGATATTTATGGTTTCCTAGAAAGGATCCAATTCTAAAGACTGGTTCTCATTCTAAGTTCATGCATCAACTAAACTACCAAGTTTTCATGGAACACTTTCAAATACTTCTTGAAGTCTCTATTGTTGGCCTTGCCAGCAACACAGAAATCCTGAAGATAAATAACCTTAAAATAAATCACTTTTGACTACTATCAGTTGCCTTAAAAAGCACAATGGAATGGCAGAACTTGATGCAAATACGTACCAAGATCAACAATTTATAAAAAGAAATTTTTTTTCCCCCAAACAAAATTCTCCAATTTAGAGAAATAAATGCTAGTTGACAATTTCTTCAAATTAGTTCAAAATGATGATGAAATAAAAGGATGGTCATGATGTGAAGTTTTTTTTAACTCCCTGCTCTTTAAATATAAAAATGGGTTTAGGCTGATGGTGAGGATTAAAAAAAAAACTCTTCTGGACTCCTTTGGTTGACAGTAATTTTTTTTCTAAAGTACACCAGATGACCTATCAGTTCATGCAGTTTCAATAGAAGTCTTTGTTGACATTTCTGAAGGGCTATTATGCCATTGTGAATGTATGGCAGAGTTTCAAAAGCTGAATATTATTGCAGCAGGGTGTTCAGAATTCGATTGACAGTTTAAAGAGATTATTAAAGCATTAGTCGTCTTTGATGTGGGGTCTGAATAGAAGTGTGTTTGTTTTTAAAAGCGTTAAGAAATTAGAACCAAGTGATCAATTTCAAGCCAGAAAAGGTATTCATTGTCTTACTAGGCAAGAAGTCATACAGTGTTCCCAAAAGGAAAAAAACAAATTAGAGAATAAGCTGACTGTTGCAATAAGGTCACTTAACTCTAATTAAGTTTAATGAAATACACCAGTTCCAGTCTTTATGCCTTAATTACTCACTTTTTTATCTGTTCAATAATTGCATATATTTCAAAGTTTAATAAGACAAATTAGGAAACTTTTAAAAAATGGGACAGCCATTAAATGGAAGCATATTTACATCCACAAATACACAGTTTCCTGCAAACTCTTTTCTTAAAAAGGTATCACACCTGGTAATAGAGTCAACTTAAAATTCCAGGTTAAAGTTGCTGAGTTGTAGTTAACTGTTATGGGCTTGTAGACACAAGTCAGTACAGTTCCTTAGAGATCACTTTTTGCAAAAGGAACCCAGTTTCTGAGATACGTTTGGCTAAAATGTAATGAAAACTAAATTTAAGTAACAAGCAACATCATAATGAAACTCTTGTTTCCTCTGGATGGAGCTGGAGATGAGGAAAGAAATGTAAAAAACATTTTCAATACTCGATAGAGTTTGTGTGGTAATGTTATGTCTTACATCTTAATGTAATAAGCTGTTGAGTCAGTGCTTATGAGGAAAGGTTTTGAGAGTAAATGAGTGTCACTAGTGCAGACTTCAAACCAAGTCTTTATTCCCTCAAGCTGACCAAATGCTCACATTGCATAGGTTGCTCTTAGCAAATTGAAATGCTAAACATTGTTTAATACAACTCACCAGAGAGAGTTTTCTTTCAACATTGCATCCCCGGTACAAGTCTATGGAATTAAGTACCTGAAAGAGGAAAAGGGCTCATCAGCTGATAAAATAATGAAGAATAATCCATATAATTGTATATTTTATGGGCTTTTTTCTTCTTTTTGAGAATAACTGGCTAACCTGTCCTATGTTTTACAACTTAACTATTCAATGTGAAAACACTAAGCTTATATAATTTTACTGCAGATGAACAGGAAAAATAACACCTATAATAATACCCAGCATTCTTCTCAAAGGTGATACAAAAAGATGGGAAGCTGAGGATTTATGCCAACTACCAACTACCAGGCACTCAACCCAAAGACTCATAAGGATGCTTAGCCTCTACCTAGGATTGAGGAGGCATTACAAGTCCTCAAAAGTTGCAAAGTATTTCTGCAGTCTTAATTTGGCCCATGACTTCAACCAGCTACCACTGAGAAAGACATTGCATTCTGAACGGGAACCAAAGGACTTTATGAATACACAAGGCAGCAGTTGGGTTTTGTAATAACCCCTTGCCACCTTCATGTATATAATGGATAAGGTCTTTGGTGACCTCAATTTCCAGTCCCTCCTTATATATCTGGATGATATACTCATCTTCAGCTTGAATTTCAAGGAGACTCAAGTGACTGAACACCATCTTATCCCACTTGTCAATCTCAACTTTTAAGTCAAGCCAGGGAAGTGCTAATCTTTCCAGACAAAAGTATGGCACCTAGAACACATTGCCACCAGTGGAGGCACAACTCCTGAAGATGAGATGATCTGTGCTATACAAGAGTAACAAGCCTAACAAGCAAAGAGAACTGTGTGGATTTCTTGGTCTATCTGGCTATTGTTGGAGTTTTGTACAAGGCTATGTACAAACTACTAAGGATACCAGAAAGTGTTGAAGGAGCTGGTGAGAAAAGACACACCAGGCGTGATATTTCTCACAGTATCACAGGAAACTGGACTCAAACATGCAAAAACTCCTCTTGCACCCACAAGCAGAGGCTCATCTCATCACCGGACCTTGGTTACCTGGATTTCCATCTCCCTTTCATATTGGAAACTGGTGCCAGTTTTCTTGGCCTAGGAGCTGTGCTGTTACAGGTTCAAGGGCAGAAAATGATGGTTATAAAGACAATCGAGTGGAATATGCAGATTTATTTGAGCATGAAACTCAAACTGCAGGCTTTGAGGTGGGCTATTTCTCAAAAGTTCAGACAGTCTAATCAGTGAAAGAGTTTGAACATTTTACAGACCTGCTCAGCTATTTGCAGACATCCGCCAAGCTTGGAGCAACAGAGACCAGATGGAGAGCCAAACACTCTCAGTTCAGGCTCCAGGTCCAGAAAACATGATGGAAATGCTGATGCCCTCATACGGAAGACCAACCATGGAAGGGAACCCACATCTGATGCTTTAGAGGGGATCACAGCTGATGCTATGCACAGGTCTCAAGCAAATGACAGCACTCATCCCTAATCCCCCATGAAATCTGAGCAGGGATTTGTTAAAGTGCCGACGTGAGAAATGAAATCCACACACAATCTAACCTTTGCCATTTATATCAGAGGTCCATCTTAGGTAGTTTCAACATGTTGATGAAGACAACAGTAGACTTTACTTCCACTGGAGAACTAAAGCTCCACCTATCCAACACTACCTTATGAAGGAGTCCAAACAGACAAACTGTTGAAAGGCTGGGAAAGGATCAGGAGAAAGATGGTGTTCTCTATCAACTTGCCCATGACAAAAGGGAGGGAGGTGAAGCAATCCATCTTTCCTAGCAGTCTCAAGCTTCAAGTATTGAAAGCAGTTCATGATCAGGCAGGGCACCAAGCATCGAAAAGACAACTGTGCTGGCAAGAAAGTGATGTTACTGGCCAGGGATGGCTGCCAATCTTTCCAATTAGTGTCAGAACTGTGAGAGGTGTACTGCTCCTGAAGCAGGGAAGCAGCTTCAACCCTACATGGGATCCCAAACCCTAATAGGCCATTGGAAGTACCCACAATAGGTTTCACAATCTTCAACCCCAGCGGCAATAGGACTGAACACATTCTCACATTAACAGACATATTCAAGCTTACACAGTTAATTCCCACCTGTGATCAGAAGACCTCAACTATAGCTCGAGTTCTAGCATGTGATTGGTTCATTCATTTTTGTATTCTGTGCAAAATACACAGTGGCTGAGGGCACAACTTTGAGACACAAGTCATACAAGAGCTTTACAAGCTCAATATTGTCAAGTGTCACACTATCCCCCTTCATCTAGAGGGTAATGGGCAATGCGAACGATTCAACCATACCCTTCATAACAAATTGTGCACTGTACTCCCGGGAGCAAACGAAGGCGGCCCAAGTACCTTCAGTAACTGGTTTATGCATATAACAGTACTACACATTCCTCAACAGACTATTCTCTGCACTACCTCTTCTTTGGGAGAGACCCAGTTCTTCCAATAGACTACCTGCATGGGCTCAACACATATTCTGAAGGTGATGGCCATGTTGACAATTAGATAGCTCAGCATCATACAAGGCTAAACTCTGCTTTTGAGGCATCCAAGAAAACCGAAAAAGAAACACTGAGAAGAAAAACATTACATGACCACAAAGCTGACAATGTCGAGTTGTTGCGTTGGTTTTAATTTTCCAAAATTCCCTATATTCAGGGAAGGTTCCATTAGGTTGGAAACTAGTGAATGCAGCTCCTTTATTCAAAGAGGGAGACAGACAGAAAACTACAGGTCAGTTAGCTTAACATCTGTCATAGGGAAAATGTTAGAAGCTATTGAAGACATTATGACTGGGCACTTGGAAAAATTCAGGGTAATCAGGTAGAGTCAACATGGCTTTCTGAAAGGGTAATCATGTTTAACCAATCTACTGAAGTTCTTTGAAGAAGTAACATATTCTGTGGATATAGGGGGACCAGTGGATGTGCTGTATTTAGATTTCCAGAAGGCATTTGATAAGATGTCATTTCACAGGTTATTGCAAAAAATAAAAGCTCAAGGTGTAGGTGGTAACATATTGGCATGGATAGAAGATTAGCTAGCTAACAGGAAACAGGGGGTAGGCATAAATGGTTCTTTTTCTGGTTAGCAAGATGTAATGAGCGGTGTGCCACAGGGGTCAGTGCTGGGGCCTCAACTTTTTACAATTTATATAAATTACTTGGATGAAGAGACCAAAGGTATGGTTGCTAAATTTGCAGATGGCACAAAGATAGTAAGATGTGAAGAAGCACGAGGAGGCTGCAATGGGATATAGATAGATTAAATGAGTGGGTAGAGATCTGGCAAATGGACCATAACGTGGGAAAGTGTGAAATTGTCCATTTCGGCAAGAAAAATAAAAAAGCATATTGTCTAAATGTAGCGAGATTGCAGAGATCTGAAATGCCAAGGGATCTAGGTATCCTGGTGCATGAAATCACAAGACTAGTATACAGATACTGCAAGTACTTAGGAAAGCTAATATAATGTTATAATTTATTGCAAGGGGAATTGAATACAAAAGTAGGGATGTTATGCTTCAGTTATACAGGGCATTGGTGAGACCACATCTGCAGTACAATGTACAGCATTTGTCTCCTTATTTAAGGAAGGATGCAAATGCATTGGAAGCAGTTCATAGAAGGTTTACTAGACTAATACCTGGAATGGGCAGGATGTTTAACGAGGAAAGGTTGGACAGGTTAGACTTGTATCCGCTGGAGTTTAGAAGTGTAAGAGGCAACTTGATTGAAACATAAAATGCTGAGGGGTCTTGACAGGGTTGATGTGAAGAGGATGTTTCCTCTTGTGGGATAAATCTAGTACTCAGGGCCACTGGTTAAAAGTAAAAGATCACCCATTTAGGACAGAGATGAGGAGAAATCTTCTCTCAAAGGGTTGAGTGTTCTTGGAACTCTCTTCCTCAAAAGACAGTGGAAGCAGAGTCTATGAATATTTTTAAGGCAGACGTAGATAGATTTTTGATAAGCAAGGGGGTGAAAGGTTATTCAAGGTAGATGGAAATGTGGAGTTGAGGTTACAATCAGATCAGCCATGATGTTTTTGACAGGTGGAGCAGGCTCGAAGAGCCTAGCGGCCTACTCCTGCTCCTAATTCTTATGTTTGTATGATCTCCCAATCAGTGCAAGAATATTCCTCAGGAAAAGGAATATCAAGGGTCAGAACAAGATACAAGGTGTCTTGGATCCTGAACCCCACAAAGTCATCAAACGTCTTGACACTGGTGGTCACAATTATGTCATCAAACCTGTAACTGGAGAGCAACCTCAGGACAGTTCATAGAGGGAAGCAGCTTGATGCCAAAAGCCCTGTAGATATAGGAGAAAGTAACACACTCAATGGCGCAGCCGAACTTGAAGTTCCAGCTGGCTGGTCAGCGGTACAGTGTTGTTGAATATCAGGGGGAAGTGGTTAGATTCTCTCCCCATCTTCTCAAGTGGCTCGAGTAATGAAGAATCGGATAGTGACTTTGAATTCTGGAACAACCTGTGTTTAATGAATCCAGATGATGTATCTAGTGCAAGGAGGTCTGCTCTAGTACCTAAAGATGATGCAGAAACATCATGGAGTGAGACGGCAACTGAAGCAATAAGTGTTCCTGTTCATAAGGTTCCTGAAGACATGATGGATATAGACCCCAACATGGCTGAACCACCACCTAGCTCAGATCCTATTGAAGTACAATAAGTTAACAGTGTTCCTAACACCTCGAATGCTCCAACAGCTATTGAAGGTATCCACGCAGATGGTTGTCTAAGAAGGTCATCTCAGGTGAATGCTGGATATCATCCTAATCCTCACCATTTGCCCAGATCTGTGATTAATGAAGTAAATGCTGTTACTGATGTTGATTTGAATGCTTTAGCTTTCATAGCTCAATCAAACTTGCTAATTATGCAATTGCTTAGTAAATCTCAGATCTAGAGTGTACAACTTTGAACTAAATAATATAATAATATGAGAGGAAGAATGAACTGTTGTACATGGCCATATTGATGTAACAATGTTATAAAAGACTGTTTCATCGACTACAATATAAAACCAAAATTGGCCATTTAAGTTCTTCCACTGGAGGTTTTACTGTAATTATAGAATTTCAGGGCAACAGTGTTCATTATTCAACAATGAGGTCATCCTGTACAAGCAACTCAGCACAATTTTACAAATCATTTTTAAACAGGAGAAAAGTTTTTTTTAAAATATTCGGTTTTGGTACACGGATGTCGCTGGCAAGGCCAAAATTTCCCATCTCTAATTGCAATCGAGTAGGTGATGGTGAGCAACTTTCTTAAACCTCCACAATCCATGTGGTGCAGGTGCACCCACAGTGCTGTAAGGGAGGGAGTACCAAGATTTAACCCAGAACAGCAGTAAGTCAGGATGGTTTGTGTCTTGGAGGAAAACTTGCAGGCGAAGTCTCCATGTGTCTTCTGCCCATGTTCTTCTAGGTGAAGTACTGTTGAAGTAGGCTGACAAGTTGGTGTAGTGCATGTTGTATATGGTTCATGCTGCTGCCACTGTGGAGGGAGTGAACATTTAAAATGGTGTCAGTCAAGTGGACTGCTTTGTCCTGGACGGTGTTAAGCTTCTGGAGTGTTGTTGGTGCTGCATTCATCCAGGCAATTGGGGAGTATTTCATCACATTCCTTACTTGTGCCTTGTAGATGGTGGACAGGCTTTGGGGAGCCAGGAGGTGAGTTACTCACCACAGGATTCCTAGTCTCGGACCTGCTCTTGCAGCCTTCTTAGACAATCATATGTGTGAATACCTTCAACAGATGTTGTTGGAGCATCCAAGATGTTAGGAACACAACTTATTGTTTTTCAATAGGGCTAGGTGGTGGGTCAGCCATATTGTAGTCTATATCCTTCATGTCTTCAGGAGCTTCATGATCAGGAGCACTTATTGTGGCTGGTCCAGTTCAGTTTCTGACAAACGGCAACCCCCAAGATGCTGATGGTGGGGTTCAGCGATATAGTGTTGCTGAATATCAAGGGGAGATGGTTAGATTCTCTCCCCATCTTCTCAAGGGTCAGTAGGGATGTGCAACTAATGCTGCCCTTGTCACTGATGCCAAATCCCAAGAAGGAATAAAAAAAGACAGCCACTGCCTAGCACTTGTGTGGCACAAATGTCAGAGTTTTACTGCCACTCACTCAATCATTGCCACAATTTCCTCATTTTAAGAAAAAAAAATACCAAAACATATGGCCCTGCTTTTTCCATTACAAAAAACACAAAATGCATAGAGCTGAAAAGAACTCTCACTCATTATTTTGTTTCAGGTCGAGTTTCAGCAGCTTTGCTTTGAATTTGGTGCAGAAAAGTCTGGTCAACTTCACTCACTCAGTCTGAAACCAGCATGTTTCTGTACTGTGCAAAACAAAACAAAGACTGATTCGACTATTCAAAAGTTATTTTACCCACATACATCTTTTGGATCCTTTTCCATTTTGTTAATTCTCTTGACAATCTTTATCAGGATAAGCTAGCTTCAGGAATTACTGAGTCAGGTAGGGTGAGGAAGATAATCAACATCAGTTACACTTATGCCCCATTTATGCCGGGAAATTGCACAGAATGTGCAGCCGCATTCCAGAGATAGCTCCTGTTGGTAAAATCACTCTGTTTAGATTGCAACGCTTATTCATCAAAATGAAGGGAAAATGAGCCACTGCCACTCTCCCACTTCTACCCGAGTCATAGAAGTTGGATACAGGAGATTTACTGTACAGCATTTTCTCTTAATAAGTTTGAAATATATATTGTATAAACTGGTTATAGTCCAGCAATGTTCTTTTGCACTTCATCATAGGACAGATTTGAACATTATGATGGAGCAAATCCTTGAAAGAAACAATTTTAGGCCCATTGTGTCTCTTTTTCTGGATGGTAAAGTAGGAGGATTTGATTTATGTGACCACATTTTACACCTTGGCCCCCGGAATTTGTGGTTCAAGGCAGTAATGGTACTCTACCTAAGTACACAGATAAGACCATTCCAATGAAAGAATGTGAGGTAACTATTAGCTGGGATGTAGTGCCTGGGAATGGGATAGGGTCCTCAAGAAAAGACAGAGAATGAAAAAGTACAGCTGAGTACAGGCAACATCCAATATTAATAATTGGTTAAAGGGCACAACTTAACATGGCAAGAGGACCCAAACAGATTTCTCAGACCAGTCTAAGCAAGACTGTAAAGCTCCCCCCCCCATAGATTTTTGTGTACATAACAACAAAAAAATATGCAGACCTACAAAAGCAAATCAAATGACTAATTTAAAAAGAATTAAAATGCTCGGAGTTGTTGCTCGCCATCGATTCAAGCGTTGTAGACACCGCCTTAATGAACATCAATGCCTTCAACGTATTTTAAAAGCCTCCCGTTGCTCGGATAATTAAAAGGAGGAGATCTGGTGCCAGCCCACGTACACTAGAAATAAATGTCTCCCAAAATTAAATTCTTCACTGAACTAATTTCATTACCACACAGATCCAGACCAAGCGCCTAACAAGATGAGTCACTGGGCTGTAGAGAAGGAGCTACACTTTACTCTAAACCTTGGCGTTCACATGGCTTTTATTCATTTGTCTTCTTTGGGAACAAGGATAAAAAGGTTAATGGAAAATAGACAGGAAAAATAACGTAGGTCAATTTGTCATATATTTTCATGTAAATTACTAAGGTAAAATACTGAGGTTCAACTTACCCGTGGTTATTTGGTAAGAACAGGTGCGATATAGTTACATATGGAAATATATATATATGCGTAGCTGACAGTGCAAACATCTCATGCCAACTGTCAACTAACTCAATGTGTAGTCAGTCCCGCAAGTGAATATTGTAGATCGTTACAATACACTTCTACCCTCACCCTCAGACCATGCCTGTCCATCTCCCTGTCTCCAGTTGCCAACTACGGTCAGGTGCAAGTTCTGTGCACGGCGACTCCCTCCTAACAGTATAGTACTTACCACACTGTTATTGCAGCTTTCTACACAGGCATTCTTCAAGTCGCTACTCGTGCCCTGGCAAAAGCTCAATAAGGTAACAGAAAGCAGGACTTTTCTCAAGTTTCCCTCAACTTGCTGCATCTTCCTCACCAAAAAGTTGCCCTGCCTCTCCCAGTTCTGCTGGGGCGGGGCACCACTCCATGACGTCAACAAAGGCACTTATGATTGGTTGGGGCAAGCGAGGTGCCGCCCCTACTCGATACTTCATTGGGTGTAGCTACCGTCACTCAGATCTGAAGCTCGCCCCCAGCGTTCCGAGGCCGAGTTACTCCCTGAACTTGAGATTCTCAACGTTCCTGTTATTTTCTTCATTTTCCCTTATTGATATTCCAGATCCTGAACCAAATGCACCGTTCCCCAGTCACAACAACACTTCTTGTTGACCCTTGAGTGTTTTGTACAAATTGTTCTTCTGATTTTGATTTTTAAAAAAACTGTATCCATTTCTGGCCATTTATGGACGTGATAATATTTTGCATCATGTCCAAAATTTCAAGATTTAAATTTACATCTATGTAGAGTCTACTTTAAAGAGATTATTTCACTTGATAAATAATCTTTTAAACCCTGACATTCTAAAGAATCTGCACTGTACTCTGCCTAATGTCAATATACCTTTGTCAAGGAATTTACCTTTGGCTAAACTAGCGTCAGCTGCTCTGTCAAAAGTCGCGAGTAGGCTAACGCATTGGACAAAAGCATTCAGAAACCAGTTGGAAAATAAATGTTCGCGATCTTTATATCGTAAAATCACTTTTCGATGTTAACAGTAAACCGAGAAATTAAACACAAATTATAGAAAATCTAAATATACAGAATAGTAAGGCATAGACACGCAGACACAAAGAACAAGAATGTATGTAGACCTCCAAAATGATAATGGTGGAAGATACGGTGATGAACGGGTACCACTGGAGGTGGTGGGGGTTGGGTTCAAGATGGTAATTACGACTAGATACAGGCATTAAGTTGTGCAGATATTACCAAAGCTGAAGGTTATCCAATTCATGTTGTGGATGCTTTATTTTGGGAAGAGGAGCTGAACGTTGTGGAATCATCAGCCCCACTCCTGGCTTATGGCAGAGAAATATTATTGATCAAGTAGCTGAAGCTGATTTGCTTGCCGAAGGTGGTTTCTAAGGAGTACAGTGCAGATTGATGTGATTACCATATTTATAAGGGTTAAAATGATGTCTGCTTACATTTGCTTGGTTGTATTTTGCTTGAGTTCAGATAGTTAAGAGATGAACTAGTTGAGGTGTGAAAAATTATATAAGAATTTGATTGAGTAGATACAGAGAAACTATTCTGATGGGAGAATCCAAAGCAAAAGGACATAATCTTAAAATAAGAGGTTCACTATTTCGAAGTTAAACTCTGAAGCACAAAGGATATTGGAAATTTAGAACTCCAAACTGTGGATGTTGAGCGAATAGGAATGTCACACCCGAGACTGAGATTTTTATTGGTAAGGGTAGTAAGGGATATGGCACAAAATCAGGTAAATGGAGTTGAAGTACACATCAAGCATGATATAACTGAACAGTGCTACAGACTTGAAGGGTTGAGTGGCCTAATCCTATGAAACTCTGGCAGTGATGTCTGAGGGTTCAATAATTGGCCTCTGACATTCGCTACCTTCTCATTTTGTGTCAGATATAACTCCAGTTAATATAAGGTTTTTCCTTTGACTACATTGGACTCCATTTTGTTTAGACCCATTGGTGCTATACTCAGTTGAAAACTAATTTGGTACAGAAGGCACCTGCTCTCTGTTCTTCTTGGTACTATGCTCTTGCATCCATGGCCTGGAACAAGGCTTTGATGACCTATGACGCAGAGTGGTTTTGGCAGAACCCAAACTAAGAATTAGTGACACCGTCCATGCTTAGGTTAACAAGTGCTACATAAATGTCAGCAGTGACTATCTCTAACAAAAGATAAGCCCAATTGTCTCCCTCAGGCCTTCAGGGACCCCAGCAATTCCTCCACAGAACATGGTGGGAGTTGCTATTCCATCAGACTTTAACTGGATCAATCCTAGCTACAAACCCAGTACCCTGCAGCCCAGCGGCTCACTTCTTCATCCTTCAATTTCTCCATAATCCACAAGGTTCAAACAAGGAATGTGATGGAATATTCACTATGGATGGGGGCAAATTCAACAACATTCAAGAAACTTGACATCATCTGTCGACAGAGATCCAATGGGCCAAATGGCTTCCCGCTGTGGAGTAATTTTTTCTATGTTCCTATGTTTGGACAGCAATCATAAGATCTTAACACTATGAGAAATAGGAGCAGGAGTAGGTCATTCAGCCCCTCAAACCTTTTCCACCATTCAATGAGGTAATGGCTGATTTAATTGTGGCCTCAACTCCACCTTCCTTCCTGCCCCCATAACCCTTGTAGATCAAGAATCTGCCTCGCTCAGTCTTGAATATATTCAATGACTCCACTGCTCTCTGGGGAAGATAATTCCAAAGACTAACAAGACTCTGAAAAAATAAAGTCCTCTCATCTCCACCTTAACTGGGAGACCTTGCATTCCTTGTCACTGTATGCATTATCCACCCCTCCATCAGAACAACAACTTGCATTTATAAATTGCTTTTGGCATAGTAAAAACATCCTGAGATGCCTCACAGGAACATTATCAGACAAAATTTAACACCAAGACATATAAAGAGATATTAATATATGTTACCAAAATCTTGGTAATAGAGGTATGTTTTAAGGAAAATTTTAAAGGAGTGGAGAGAGATAAAGAGCAGAGAGATTTAAGAAGGGAATTCCAGAGCTTTACACCTGAGCAGCTGAAAGTACTGAAAGCCAGTGGTGAAGTGATGCAAAGCAGGGATGCACAAAGGTCCAGAACTGGAGGAGCTCAGTGAACTTGGAGGCTTGTCGAGCTAGAGAAGGTTACAAAGATAGGGAGGATGTGAGGCCATGGAGGGATTTGAACACAAGGGTGAGAATTTTAAAATCAAGGCAGAAGCCAATGTAGGTCAGCCAGTACAGGGGTGATGAACAAACAGGGCTTGGTGAAAGTTAGGATTTGGACAACAGAGTTTTGGATGAGCTCATTTTTACAAAGGGTGGACGGTGGAATGGCAGCCAGGAGAGCATTGGAATAATCCAGACTTTAAGTAACAAAGGCGTGGATGAGCATTTCAACAGCAGATAGAGAATCATAGAATGATGTAGCACAGAAGGAAGCCATTTGGTCCATCTTGCTTGTGTAGGCGCTTTGAAGGAATGATCCAATTAATCCCCATAGCCCTGCTCTTTTGCTATAATGCTATAAAATTTAATAAGTATTTATCCGATTTACTCTTGAAGGTTATTATTGAATCTCCTTCCACTATCCTTTCAGATATTGCATTCCAGATAACACCTCAGTGCATAAATTTTACTTTTCCTAATTTCACCTCTGGTTCTTTTGCTAATAACCTTAAATTTCTGTCCTCTGGTTGCTGATCATTCTGGAACTGAAAACAGCTTCTCTTTATTTATTCTATCAAAACCCTTAATGATTTTGAACACTGTCAAATTTATCTTAATCCTACTTGCTCTAAAAAGAGGACAAAGCCAGTTTCTCTAATGTCTCTGCGTAACCAAAGTCTTTCATCCCTAGGACCATTCTAGTAAATCTTTTCTGCACCCTTTCCAAGTCTTTGATATCATTCACAAAGTATGGTTCTTTGAACTGGCCACAGTAATCCAGCTGAGCCTAAAAAGCATTTCATAAAAGTTAGCATAGCTTCCTTACTTTTGTACTCTATACTTCTATTTTAAATCTAAAGAACTCAAATGGATTTTTAACAACTTTCTCAATTTTTCCTTCAGTCTTCATCCCCAGTTTTCCTCAGCTCCTCACGCCATTTAAAATAGTATTATTTAGTTTCTGTTGCCTCTCCTCTTTCTTCCTATACAAATCAATCGCTTCACACTTTATGTGTTAGATGATTCCATCTGATATATGTCTACTGATTTAATCAGTCAATGCCCACATGATATCTGCTATTATCTTCCTCACTGTTTTCTATAATGTTTACTAGCATTTGCAACAATCTTCAGACAGAAGTGCTGAGTGGATGATTCATCTCAGCCTCCTCTGGAGCTCCCCGGCATCGTAGGTGCCACATGATATCAAGAAGTGGCTGAAAGTACTGGATAATACAAAGGCTATGGGCCTGACAATATTTCAGCAATAGTACTGAAAACTTGTGCTCCAGAACTTGGCGCGTCCCTAGCCAAGTGGTCCCAGTACAGCTACAACACTAGCATATAGCCAGAAATGTGGAAAATTGCCCAGGCATGTCCTGTACACAAAAAGCAGATCAAATCCAACTCAGCCGATATCCACCCCATCAGCCTACTCTCGATCATCAGTAAAGTGATGGAAGGGGTCATCAACAGTGCCATCAAGCGACACTTGCTTAGCGATAACCTGCTCACTGATGCCCAGATTGTGTTCAGCCAGGGTCATTCGGCTCCTGAGCTCATTACAGCCTTGGACTAAAGCATGGACTAGAGAGCTGAACTCCAGAGGTGAGATGAGAATGACTGCCCTTGACATCAAGGCAGTATTTGACCAAGTGAGGCTTCAAGAAGTCCTACCAAAACTGATTGTGGTTGTTGGATGTCAATCATCTAAGTTCCAGGATGTCACTGCAGGAGTTCCTCAGTGTAGTGTCCTAGGCCCAGCCATCTTCACCTGCTTCATCAATGACCTTCCTTCCATCATAATGTCAGAAGTGGCGATGTTCACTGATGATTGCACAATGCTCAGCACCATTCACAACTCCTCAGATACTGAAGCAGTCCATGTCCAAATCAGCAAGACCTGAACAGCATCCAGACTGGGCTGACAAGTGGGCAGTAACATTTGTGCCACACAAGTGCCAGGTAATGACCATCTTCAACAAGAGAGAATCTAACCATCGCCCCTTGATGTTCAATGGTATTCTGGGGGTTACTGTTGACCAGGAACTGAACTGGACTAGCCATATAAATACTATAGCTACATGAGCAGGTCAGAGACTAGGAATCCTATGGAGAGTAACTCACCTCCTGATTCCCCAAAGCCTGTCCACCATCTACAAGGCACAAGTCAGGAGTGTGATGGAATACCCTGCACTTGGCTGGATGACTGCAGCTCCAACAACACTCAAGAAGCTTGGCACCACCAGGACAAAGCAGCCCGGTTGATTGGCATTCCACCCATAAAAAACATTCACTCCCTCCACCACCGATGCACAGTGGCAGCAGTGTTTACCATCTACAAGATGCACTGCAGGAACACAAAGCTGCTTAGACAGCACCTTCCAAACCCATGACCACTACCATCTAGAAGGACAAGGGCAGCAGACACTTGGGAACATCACCACCTGGAAGTTCCCCTCCAAGCCACTCACCATCCTGACTTGGAAATATTTCACTGTTCCTTCACTGTCGCTGGGTCAAAATCCTGGAACTCCCTCCCTAACAGCACTGTGGATGTACCTACACCACATGGACTGCAGCAGTTCAAGGAGGCAGATCACCACCACCTTCTCAATAGCAATTAGGGATGGGTAATAAATGCTGGCCCAGCCAGCGATGCTCACACCCCATGAATAAATAAAAAATCCGGGTCATCAAGAACAGCAGCGGTCCCAACACTGACCACTGGGGGTCACCACTGCCTCCCTCCAGGCTTTTCGGTCCTTCATCAGTTTCATATCCACACCAGAGTCCTTTTAATTCTGTGAACTGCTATTTTGCTAACAAGTCTATTAATTCTACTTTATAAAGAAGTATTTAGATGAGTATTTAAAATGCCATAGCATTACTACGGGCCAAGTGCTGGAAAATGGGATTAGAATGGATAGGTACTTGATGACCAGCACGGACAGGGTGGGTCGAAGAGCCTGTTTCTATACTGTATAATTCTATGACTCTGATTCTGTGACCTTTTGAAAGTCCATATGCCCATCAACTCTCCTACTCTGTCTTACTCTGAACCTAACGATGATGTTTCGACACTAATTCCCAAATGGCCCTCGCAATGAAACATGATCCACTTGGCCTACTTCATTCCCCAGGAATAGATCCAGCACTGCTTCCTTCTTTATTGTGCTGGAAACAGACTGATCATGAAAGTTCTCCTGTACACATTTCAGGAATTCTCCCCTTTCTTTGCATTTTGTCATTTTATTTTTCCTGGCCTATATTAGGATATTTGAAGTCCCGCATTATCAATGCTCTAAAATTTTTGCGTCCTTCTGCAATTTTCCTACAAATTTGCTCCTCTGTCTCTTTCCCAATATCTGGTAGCCTATGTTATACACCCAGCAGTGTATTAGCTCCTCTATTGTTCCTTAATTTAAACCAAATACATCATTCCTTTTTAAGACTGTAACAGTGTATTTGACTGAAACTGTCTCACTTCCCTTCCTTTATTTCTTTCCCTTCCTGAACAATTGTCATCAGGAATATTAAACATTCATTCCTCTTCTTGTTTGAGCCAGGTCTCGACTTTTGCCACTATATTAAATTCCTGTGTGGCTATTTTGTGCCTACAGCTTACTAACCATATTTACCACCTTCAGTGCATTTGTATACATGTACTCCAAACCCATCTTAATCTACCTCACATTCTCCTCTTGATCCCTCCTATTTATGAACTAATTTGCCTCTCCCAATGCTCTGTACATCCTACATCTCCTCCTTAATGCTTCATCATGGTGTTCTTCCCCCGCCAAATTAAGTCACACCCTCTCCCGCAGCACCCGTTAACCTGCCCACAATTAGCTGAGGCACGCAGGAGACCAAAAATATCACACAAGTGGAGAAGGTGGTTTTAGTGATGGTGAGGATATGTCATTGGATATGGGTCAGCTCAGCTCAGGGTTCAATAGGACACCAAGGTTGAGTATAGTCCAATTCAGTTTCAGAAAGTGGCCAGGTAAGGGAATAGAGGCACTGTCACACTTTGGTTGTAGTATGAACTATATACCCAAGACCAGCTATAGCACTTTACCAACTTTACTTTGGCAGCGCCTCCCTCGATTATGGTTTTTACCACTCAGAAGGACAAAAGCAGCAATGTTGCAGGAGCACCATCCAAGTTCCTCTTTATGTCACACATCCTGCTGACTCAGACATATATATCTGTTCCTTTATCATAGATGGGTCAATATCCTGTATTTCCTGAGAGTTACTTCACCATACAAACTGCAAGAGGGTGTTAATTCCAATATTGTTTGTTGAGGTACAAGAGCCTAAAGCTAGCCTGTACCTTAAAACAAGTTTATTTCCAAGACAGCAAAGCAAAGACACAGACTCTACCAGTTCCTCCCAGACACTCAATGAACTGGTTTATATACTCTTACAATGATTCCCTAATCTTTCCCCATCTTCCTTTGGGAGCAGCTGTGCTTAATTACCAATTTAAAGCATGCATTTCATTACAACACATATTCAGAGTTTGGCCTAAATAGCCAAGTGGTTAGGGTACTGGGCTTGTAACCCCAAGATCAAGAGTTCAAATCTCACAACAGCAAACTATGAAACAACATAACTTCATCTGAATAGGAACAGGTGGAAACGTGTTTGTACTTGAAAGTTACAACACAAATTCAATATTAACAGGTAAACTTTTTTTTTAAAAATGCAAAAAAAACACAACTGCATTTCCTTTTCAGAAAAATAAAAAACCTGAAACTAGAAAAATAAAATGCCCATTTTCAAAAAAACTCAGGTTCTGAGTTGTCCTTCTTCTAATAACCTAAACAATTTTTCACTACAGACATTCCTCTTGGTGAAACAGTCTGATAACTGAATCGGAGCTTCGAGGTTTCCATTTTCGACATTTGTTTTAGATTGGCAATATCAATTCATAACCTTTTTTCACTTATTTGTGGGGTTACATTATGCCAAAGGGATTGATTGTTGATATAACAATCTACTGGAACATTTTCTTCATCATTTCCCCCAATTAATATTTCCCCCTAGTGTTTTAGATAAAAAAAATGTCAAGCGGTTCTACTAAAGCGAGAATCTCTGCAGCCAGGTGCTTTTTACTACTAACCTTATTTTCTTGGCTTCCAAGCCAATGGACAAGACTTTTCCCTTTTTCACCCAAAAGAAACATTATAAAACCTGCTGCACTTGAAAACCCACCGACAAGGTTTGCATGAGAGGTGTCACTGAGGATTACCCAAAGATGGAAACTTGAGTACACATTTCTCCATCTTTAACTTTTTAAGATATTTTGTCCATCATAAGATATCCTGGACCTTGGGATGTTTCATTATCGTACTCAGCTCAGGAACATCAAAACTCACACCCAGCCTCGTCCAAGTGCCCAGCCAGTTTCATTGCCCAACCAGATTTCGCAGCTGCTCTGTCTCATCCTTGGAAGCATCAGCAAAGACCTATTTGACTGCAGTAGGACTAACACTTTCTAAATACGATTGCTGATGCAATGTAAACTCAGACTAATACTGTTTTATTTCTAATCCGATATATTTAAAGACCCCATTAAATTGACTTCCAACCTTAAAATCTGTCCTAATCTTGTCAATAACTCAGTTTTGAAACTCCCTGGTGCCACCAACGTGCATCATGAGGATGCCTGCCAGTTTCCCACCATGGTACTGGTAAAGCATGGCAGGATCTGCCTTCAGTTGGAGACAACCCCACTTTAACAACGCTGATCGAAAAGTGCCACTCTAGGAGCATTGATTAAGTACATATATGGTTTAAACTATTTCCAAAGTTTATCCTCATCTCTGGTGCCTCCTTCTGGAGTTGATCCCCACAGAAATGTAACTTTTAATGCCTCGCTCCCATGAAAACTTTGCTAAAGGGCCAAAATAAGTTTTCAAAATTACCTTCCCTGCTGTGGGCAAGTCAACTCTGATTTCTTCATCTGTTAAGCATTCTTCAAATCCCTGGGCCACCAACCTAGTCTTGGCCTTACAAGAACTTTTCTGTGTAGACCCACCTATGTGATAGCATTGGCTGACCCCTATTTGGTGCTTGAATATACACCAAACTCCCTCCAACTGCCCAACTCCCTGTTTAGCCTCCTGAATAGCTTTATCCCCTAACTTGTTAGTATTACCAAAACCTCTTGCTCGTTGGGACACCTGCTTCTGCTATTTTGTCGTAATGATTCAGTATTCTCCTTTGTGATATGTCATCTAGTTAGGCTGTGACCCCTATTTGCCTGTTTAAGCCTTTCCAGGCTCATATTGTTAGATCCCCTGCTTATCCCATTATAGACCCTATCCACTGTACATGAATGCTTCCTCACGCAGGATTCACCATCTGACCCATCACTGTAGTTTGGGCTACACTTACTTACTTTTCCTTTCGTGTTCTATGTATTCCCAGTCTATGGTCTTGACTGCTTGTCCATCATCCTGGACATTCAGCCAATATTTTTCTTATATTTTCCAGTAGATCTTCCTGCCCATCCCATTATCGTTGCATCTCTCCAGCTATCCGATCCTTCTGGACAATACAATGCATGGGAACCACTTTGGGCAGCTGACCTCTGAACAAAATAACTCCTTCCTGTTTAATCACAATCCAATTTTCAACTGACATCCAACTCCTGATCAATTATATCTTGTCCCTCTGGCACAAAATATACGAGTATGCGATGCATACAGTGCTTCATCATCTTCTATCACATTGTCAGTATTTGCAAATTCATAATCAATTCCAATGACCCATGAAAAATGGGCTTTTATTGTCTGATTCATAAGAACATAAGAAATAGGAGCAGGACTGGGCCATTTGGCACCTCAAGCCTGTCCTGCCATTCAATAAGATCATGACTGATCTGCCCCAAGCCTCAACTCCTCTTTCATGCCAGATCCTCATAGCCCTCAACTCCCAGATATTTCAAAAATCTATCTATCTGCTCTTTAAATACTTTCAGTGATCTAGCCTCCACAACTCTCTGGGGAAGAGAATTCCAGACATTCACTACCCTCTTGAGAGAAGAAACTCCTTCGCATCTGTTTTAAATGAGTGTCCCCTTATTCTGTACCTATGTTCCCTAGTTCAAGATTCCCCCACTAGTGGAAACATCTTCTCAATATCTACCCTGTCAAGCCCCCTCAGAATCCTGTACATTTCAATAAGATCACCCCTCATTCTTCTAAATGCAAGTGAATAAAGGCCTAACCTGTATAGCCCTTCTTGGTAAGTCAACCCTTTCATCCCAGGAATCAGCCTAGTGAATCTCTTTTGAACTGCCTCCAATGCCAGTATATCCTTTCATAAATAAGAGGACCAAAACTGTATACAGTACTCCAGCTGCGGCCTCACCAATACCCTGTACAGTTGTAACAAGACTACTTTTAAACTCTAACCTCCTAGCAATACAGGCCAAAATTCCATTTGCCTTCTTAATTACTTGCTGAACCTGCACGCTAATTCTTGTGTTTCATGCACAAGAACACCCAGATCCCTCTGTGCTGCACTTTTTTGGAGTCTCTCTCCTTTAAATAATAGTCTGCTTTTTGATTCTTCCCATCAAAGTGCATGATCTCACACTTTCCTACATTAAACTGCATCTGCTAAGTTTTGCTCACTCACTCAACCTATCCTCTTGCAGATTCCTTATATCCCCATCACAATATGCCCTCCCACCTATTTTTGTATCATCAGCAAATTTGAATAGATTACAATCTTGCCCCTCCTTCAAATCATTAATATAGATAGTAAATAATTGAGGCCCTAGGACTGATCTTGTGGCACTCCTCTAGTTGCGTCTTTCCAACCTGAAAAGGACCCGTTTATCCTGACTGTGTTTTCTGTGTGTTAACCAATCCTCAATCTATGTAAATACATTACCCCCAATACCACGAGCTCCTATCTTGTGCAATAACCTTTTATGTGGCACCTTATCGAATGCCTTCTGGAAATCCAAATACACTACATCTACCGGTTCTCCTTTATCAACTCTGCTTGTTATATCCTCAAAGAACTCTAGCAAATTTGTCAACCATGGTTTCCCTTTCACAAAACCCATGTTGACTCTGTTTGATTGCGTTAAGTTTTTCTAAATGTTCTGCTATTTCTTCCTTAATAATAGACTCTAGCATTTTCCCAACGACTGGCTTATAGTTTCCTGCTTTTTGTCTCCCTCCCTTCTTGAGCAGGGGTGTCACATTAGTGGTTTTCCAATCCGCTGGGACCCTTCCAGAATCCAGTGAGTCCTGGCATATTTTAATCAATGCCTCCACTATCTCTATAGCCACTTCCTTTATGTTGAATGATCACAGTTTTCCCTTCACACCTTATAACTTTCCCTGGGCCTTTCCATTCCTTTTACCCTCTCTCTTATAATAAACCTGATCACCTGAAACTAAATTCTACCTCAGACAGTCTTATGTAATGTTGAAATTCTCTCCTAATTTTTTCCAAAACCTCCACCTTGATGAAAGCTTTCCTGCCTGTACACAGAAAAATGTGGGAAGATAAAAGAGAGCTAATGTTAGTCCCTTCAAGAGCAGGGGGAGCATCCGATAGCTCTGAAGGCAACTTCAGATTCCATCCGTACACCAGTTGGCAAGGGATATACTGTCTAACCATTTGTAAAGAATTCTTTGCATGCACTGCTCATGCTAATGGCGTTTGCAATCCGATTGATCAGCCATGTCATCTCTCACTGCATGATTCCTCCCGCATAAACCATTGCTGAATGGAATCAGCCACAGTATGTATAAATACGAAATTCAAATTTTCACACATCCCAAAATTCCTCATTCACAAATTCCTTTTCATTATCCGTCAGGAATTTTGTTGCTGTTCCTAATCCAGTACCCACCCATTTCTCCATGACCCTATCAACAATGGTCCATTTGTTTTTATTGTGCATTACCGTAGATAGGCTAAATCTGGTTGCCATATCTACAAAGTGTCGCAAAAAAACCCCCGATCCTTGTCCCATACTTTTAAGTCCATTGCTACTACATTAGTTTCCCTGGCCAGTGGTAGATTCGCAGCAGGATATAGTGGTGTCCTTCGATATTTAACACAAATGTCACATTGCGCCGTGACATGTTCAATAAGGTTTTCATATTCTATCAACCACTCCAGCATTCCGCCGTAGAGCTTTCAGTTTTTGTGGTGCTGGATGTGCAAATTGTCTATGCAACTTCCAAATAATCTTTTTTGTCCACCAAATGTTTATCCCCAGGAGTTCACAAGACTGCTTGAACTCTAACAAGAAATATCTAGTGTCCTTAATGGTAAGCAGTAATGGCCTGACAAAGTAAAATGTGGATCCTCAGCTTTCCTGAACACAATCACTCTGTCATTCTCATTATCTAGCGTCATCTGTGCTTTTTTCATCAAAGATCTGCTTAACAATACAAATATCTCGCTAGAGATCACATTAGTACTGATGAAGAGACTGATCCCAGCTAACTGGCAAGAGAGGACTAACTCTTTTGGAAGATGTTAGTTTAATATCAACCCCAAACCTGAAGCAGGTGGAGCTTCCATGCTCCTTAACCTTCCATTGATCAGTTTCAGAGAGGTTTCAGGTAGCAATTAAGCCAATCCAACCCACACACTGTGGAAGTGCAACCACTATCTAAAACTGCTCAGCTGAATGAATCAGCCATCAAAATACTCATCACTGGACTCAAGCTCCCAGTGGCCAACACAATTCCTTCAAGACAGTTACCATCATCATTTTCAGCCTCAGAATTATCTGTTTCATGCGTTATTTCAGAACTACGATTCTTTTGCTGCGGGCAATTCATTGCTTAGTGAAATTTAGAATCACACCTATAACACCAATTAACCATTCCCTGTGCATTTCTCGAGTTCAAGTGTCTACAGTCACAATCCCAGACCCGCTTTTTGTCTCAATTCTCAAATTAGCTAAAAGTACAACCATCCTCAGACCACCTATCAGCAACCCTGTCTTTGTATCGGAATTTGCGTTTCATATTTTGTTGTTCTTGAAATTTGGCCACCATTGAATCCTCCATCCTTTGCTTTAGCACAGAGTTGCCTATTTTTGATAAGAAAGTAGCTGGAAATGATTGTTCTTCCCCAGAGATTTTTAGGGCAGCAGTCATTTTGTCTAGGAGAGAATCTTTCTCATGGAATTGAATCCCTGTCAATACCAAAAGTCTATCGACATAATGCATGCACAGTTGAGTAACTTGAATGCCAATACAGACTCCGGGATTCAAAGTTAAACTTTTTGGTATATATTATACCAAAGTCCATAATATATATTCCACCATGGGCTGATCATCTGTTTTCTTAAATCTATCAAAGATCGACTATGCTTCATATGCTTCTAACAAATCATCGTTTTTTTTTGTAAAACTTATCCAAAAACTGTAATAGAAGGGCCAATCCCGCTTCGGTGTCCAAGTAATCCATGTCCAATTCTGAAAATACTTTACTCATTTGGTAGTACAGAACTTGAGTATTGCTGAATAAAAAGATATTTTGCCAAAGTTTTCCATCTTGCATTCATCAGGACAACCGCAAGAATATCAATGTCAGGGGAAGCAACAACTTTATACTGTATGAGAAGACAATGCTGATTGGTTGGCAAGTGGGCTCTGAATGGTAGAGGTGTTCCCATGGAGAATGCACCAGTTAAGATTTAAGATTGTCAATCGGGCTCGCAGTGTGGCTATTTGCATATACTGAAGGCTATATATATATTAGTACACAGGGCCCTGTTCTTTGCAGACAGAAAGAACATGTACATACAATGTGCCTTTTTCAGTTAAACAAAATAAGTGACAGCCACTTGTGGGTCCATTCCTCAGGGCAATGCCTTGACCATTCTGAGTCAAGCTGCCTGGTTTAAATTTCAAACAATGCTTGGCTGTTAACTGTCAGGCACCATTAACTAGTGCATTCTCCATGGCAACACTTTTACCAATCACAGGCCACTTGCCAACCAATCAGCACTCTCTTCTCATAAAGTATAAAGTAACCTAGCCAGCGATGCCAACATCCCATGAATGAATTTTTAAAATTATATGGTAAGGCAGTTTCTGTGGCTTTATCATCATTTAACCCAGCGTTCAAGTTTTTTTAAATAAAGCCTAGAATGTCTAAGTATCTTGATTTGACCATACATGTCATGAAGTCCTATTGGCTTGCTCTGGGATCAATAAGTAAGCCAGAATTCAACAAGTGAGACAGAAGCAAACTAACCAAGATCAAAAATGTGCCTTTTGTATGTTCTGATTTTATATGTTAGAAGTATTAAGGAATTAGTTTGTCATTTTGGGGATCTTTCTTACAGGTTGTTCCAGGAGAAGTAAATTCTGGAAGCTGAGGTTGCTGTATTCCATGCTACACAGGACTGTTTGAATTGGTCATTATGGCCTAGAAATTACATCAAGTGATATTATGAGACAAACAATTTACATATTTTACTGCGTTCCTCCATTTTAACAGTGATGTAAATTTATTTTAAGATTAAAAAAAACTGTTAGGGTAAAAAACAGGTGAATATCATAAAATTGCATTTAGCCTTCATCCGCTATTACAAAGAAACATTATTTCTAACATTTTACTTGTATAAACATTTAAACTATACATGAAAATAAAGTTGCTGGGACTACTTTCCACTGCAGATTTTTAGCTTTGGTGGAGACAAACATTCAGATGTTTCACCCTATTTCATCATGTGCACGTAATATTGCACTGAAACTGGCTGCTGCACTCGCTATGTAAATGTGTTTACTTTTCTGATATAGAATATTTATATAATACTACTGATATTGTATTTTTGTTTGGCTATGTGTGCTTTTTTATTCATTTATCTATATTTTTTATGTGCAAAAGGTGCTGCAAAAATTTCAGCTATTGCTAATACAAACATGTGACCTCGCCCAAGGTAGATATAGCTTTCTCTACGAGTAAGTGTGCTAAATAGTCTTTCAAAACCCTTCATCATAACAACACTATCGCTTTATCAAAATTATATCTGTAAATAATAAACATTTTCACCAGTCTGCCAGGAGGGGGAAACACTGGGGTATTGAATTACACATATGGCAAATCCTACAAATTGCTTCTAATTTGTGCGAACTGGGTTTTCATATGCGTATAATATCCACATTCTCTTGGCCTCAGCAGCTACACTACAGGTAATACATCAGAGAAAAACATTTATCTTCTATTTCCAGCAATGATGGGTTCATAAGTTCATTGTCATTTAAGAATAACTGTACCCTGCAAGTAGAACATTATTTTCTGATATGATTTTTGTTTAGGTTGGTCAAAAATTGCAAGAAAAAGTATTCAGCAGTAAGACCGTGGGCAGATTTTTCTGGTAGGCAAGTGGGGGCGGGGCCCGCTTGCCAACATGTAAAATGACATGGGGTGCCGTCATTTTAGATTGTCAGTTCGGTGGGCGCGCAGCCGAGTCTGTTGACGGTCTATTAAGGCCTTTGAAAAAGTAATTGAAGTGATTAATGGACCTGCCCATCTAACCTTAAGGTTGGCGGGCAGGCCAAGAGCCCAGGCGTCCTTCAGAAAAAGCATGAAACCTCATCAACGGGCGGGATGAGGTTTCATGAGGGATTTTAAATTTTCGGAATATTTTTCGGTAGAAGTAATGGACATGTCCCAGCTCATGTGACAGTGTCACATGAGGGGAGATGTCAGGAAAATTTTTCCCAGCCTTTAAAAAATTTTTATAACTTGAACTGACCTCCCTGAGGCGGCACTTTGCCTCAAGGAGGTCTGCTTGCTCCTTTGCGCACCCCCGATTCAGGCAATCCCCCCCCACCCCCGCCCACACAGGAAACGCACAGCGCTTCCAAGCGGACGTCATGCTAGGCAGGCCTTAATTGGCCCGCCCACGCAAAATGGTGGCATGCCTCTGACCAGGGGCACTGATCAGGAACCCACCCACCCGTGCCCACTCCCGCACAACCCCCCGGACTGGGGGGAAAATGCTGCCCCATAGGTTAATTTCTTTCCCAACATGTGTGATATCAATGTAACACTGATATCACACATCTTGGTACAAATGTTCCATTAAGTTCCAAATTAGATCTCTCTTGCTTCCTTCCCTCGAAGGAACTAAACAGAAGCAAAATAAACCACAGCTGAAACAAAAGAAAAAGGAGGTGTTCTGTTTTATCCTTGGATAAATCAAAATTCCCCCATGTTTTCTTATTGCTGCTTAGATGTTGGGTCCCAAGTGGATACATGGAAGAAAACCTTCCCTGCAGCTCAGATTTCCATGGGCCTTCTCAAATTTCGAGGTAGACTTCTACCACCTCCACATTAAAAAATGCTAATCCCTCCAGATTTGTGTTTTGAAGACCGCATTCATACAATAAGGATATACAGGTGCCTGCCTTGATCAAAACATCAGGGTAATACGTCTTTGAACTAACACAGTGCCAAAATAATCTCATCTGAACACAAATAACTTCTAAATTCCAACAATGATCACAATGAACATGTTTCAGAATTTTCAATAGATGCCCAATTAACCTTGACTATGGCACTCATCTTGACAAAGTCTTCAGCCTTGGCTCAGTAATAGCACTCTTCCTCTGAGTCAAAAGATTGTGGTTCAAACATGTCAAAATTAATGGGCAGAATCTTCCATTCGGCGTGAAGGGGTGGGCCCCACATGCCGACGTGTAAAATGACGCGCAGTGATGTCGGGCGTGCATCCCACTGAATTGTCAAAGGCCTGTTAAGGCCATTAATAAAACAATTAAGCAATTTGTCAGGGCTGCCCGTCCAACTTTAAGGTTGGCGGGCAGACGAAGAGCCCAGGCGGCCTATGCATTTTTCATGAAAACTGCATGCATGCGCAAAAGAGTACAGACCCCGACTCTCCCTCCTCCCCCCAGCCGCAAAGGTAGCGCTCACTACCGGGTACGCGTCATGCTGGGCGGGCCTTAATTGGCCAGCCCATGTAAAATGGCGGTGCACAGCCAATCACAGGTGGTGATAGGCTCCGCACCCGCCCGCACCTGCTCTCGCTCCCGACTGGCCCCCCCAACATGGAGAAAATTCTCCCCAATGATTTGAGCATATTATCTAGGCTGTGTTATATTGTTATTTTAATTGTATAGAACTAACTGTAATGCAGATGTGCATCCAGGGTGCCACATTTACCGCTGCACTGCAGTCAGGTACCGAGCAACAATGTATCAGTCCACCAGCCACATGGAGAGCTGGAAGAAAGGCACTCAATGAAGCTCCAGCGTTCTGAGTCAAAATGTGTGATTATTTTGAACTTATGGGAACTAGAAGGTATAACAGTCTGACACTCCAGTGCAATACAAAGGAACTTCTACAGTGTTAGGCAGTGCTGTTCTTTGGATGAGATCTTAACCTCGTATCTAGTGCATAAATTGTTTAACAATCATCACCAGATCAGGCTGGACCACAACAAATTCCAATGGACCAAAGGTGCTGACCACTGCAGGATCATCCTAGAGACGATAGATAATCTATATTAAGTATTGTATTTATTTTTGACCAAAAATTACTTTTATATACCTACTTCTTCTGTTTATCAGTGTGATTCTGAACAACTCTCTTTAGATCCTGTCTTTTGCCCATCAGGGCTGATTCAGTTGAATTAGGCAGTTATTCAAGAAACTAATCAATCCAATGGAACAAACCATCCATTAGGTCCAAATTTTGCAATCTCCGAAACAAATGAAAGAAACTGCATTAACTCACTGTCCCTTTTCTTATTTGTCTTAAATGTTCTTCAGCAACACTTTTGTTCCCTATATTGTGGATGTATCTACCCCACATGGACTGTAGTGGTTCAAAAAGGCAGCTCACCACCACCTGCTCAAGGGCAATTAGAGATGGGCAATGAATTCTGTCCTTGCCAGTGTCACCCACATCCCATGAACAAATAAAAAAAAAGTGATTCCTATGTCAAAAGTTTGTGAAAAACACTAACTGATTTTCAGTTGGAGAGGATTTTAATGCAGCAATGAACAGTGCAGCACCTCATCAAAGGGTGGGTCTTGGTGTTATCCTGTTAAGAAGCAAAGAAAGATTTGAATTTATATAGTGCCTTGCATGCGCCAATGAATTATATTTTTCAAAGTGTAGTCACTGTTGCCACAGCAACATGGCAGCCAATATGCACACAGCAAGGTTCCATGAACAGCAATGTGACAATGATCTATTTTAGTGCTGTTGGCTGAGGGACAAACACTGGTCAGAGCTGCAGGGAGAATCCAACGCTTTTCTTCAGATTAGTGCCATAGAATCTTTTTCATTCACCTGAGAAGACAGCAGGGGCCTTTATTTAACACAAAAACAGAATTACCAGGTCTGGCAGCATCGGCGGAGAAGAAAAGAGTTGACGTTTCGAGTCCTCATAACCCTTCAACAGAACTGAGTTAATCTTAGGAAAGGGGTGGAATATAAGCTGGTTTAAGATGGGGAGTGGGGGGGGAGAGAAGTGGTGGGGGGGTGGGGTGTGGTTGTAGGGACAAGCAAGCAGTGATAAGAGCAGATAATCAAAAGATGTCACAGACAAAAGAGCAAAAGAACAGAGAGGTGTTGAAGGTAGTGATATTATCTAAACGAATGTGCTAATTAAGAATGGATGGTAGGGCACTCAAGGTACAGCTCTAGTGGGGGTGGGGTTGAAAGGCTAGCAGGGCATAAAAGATTTAAAAATAATGGAAATAGGTGGGAAGAGAAAAATCTATATAAATTATTGGAAAAAACAAAAGGAAGGGGGAAGAAACAGAAAGGGGGTGGGGATGGAGGAAGGAGTTTAAGATCTAAAGTTGTTGAATTCAATATTCAGTCCGGAAGGCGGTAAAGTGCCTGGTCGGAAAATGAGGTGCTGTTCCTCCAGTTTGCGTTGGGCTTCACTGGAACAATGCAACAAGCCAAGGACAGACATGTGGGCAAGAGAGCAGGGTGGAGTGTTAAAATGGCAAGCGACAGGGAGGTTTGGGTCATTCTTGTGGACAGACCGCAGGTGCTCTGCAAAGCGGTCGCCCAGTTTACGTTTGGTCTCTCCAATGTAGAGGAGACCGCATTGGGAGCAATGAATGCAGTAGACTAAGTTGGGGGAAATGCAAGTGAAATGCTGCTTCACTTGAAAGGAATGTTTGGGCCCTTGGACGGTGAGGAGAGAGGAAGTGAAAGGGCAGGTGTTGCATCTTTTGCGTGGGCATGTGGAGGTACCATAGGTGGGGGTTGAGGAATAGGGGGTGATGGAGGAGTGGACCAGGGTATCCCGGAGGGAACGATCCCTACGGAATGCCGCCGGGGTAGGGGGGGTGGGGTGAAGGGAAGATGTGTTTGGTGGTGGCATCATGCTGGAGTTGGCAGAAATGGCAGAGGATGATCCTTTGAATGTGGAGGCTGGTGGGGTGATAAGTGAGGACGAGGGGGACCCTATCATGTTTCTGGGAGGGAGGAGAAGGCGTGAGGGCGGATGCGCGGGAGATGGGCCAGACACAGTTGAGGGCCCTGTCAACGACCGTGGATGGAAAACCTCGGTCAAGGAAGAAGGAGGACATGTCAGAGGAATTGTTTTTGAAGGTAGCATCATCAGTACAGATGCGACAGAGGCGAAGGAACTGAGAGAATGGAATGGAGTCCTTACAGGAAGCGGGGTGTGAGGAGCTGTAGTCGAAGTATCTGTGGGAGTCGGTAGGCTTGTAATGGATATTGGTGGACAGTCTCACCAGAGATTGAGACAGAGAGGTCAAGGAAGGGAAGGAAAGTGTCAGAGATGGACCATGTGAAAATGATGGAGGGTTGGAGATTGGAAGCAAAATTAATACATTTTTCCAAGTCCCGACGAGAGCATGAAGCAACACCAAAGTAATCATCGATGTACCGGAGAAAGAGTTGTGGAAGGGGGCCAGCGTAGGACTGGAAGAAGGAATGTTCCACGTACCCCATAAAGAGACAGGCATAGCTGGGGCCCATGTGGGTACCCATAGCCACACCTTTTATTTGGAGGAAGTGAGAGGAGTTGAAGGAGAAATTGTTCAGTGTGAGAACAAGTTCAGCCAGATGGAGGAGAGTAGTGGTGGATGGGGATTGTTCAGGCCTCTGTTCAAGGAAGAAGCTAAGGGCCCTCAGACCATCCTGGTGGGGGATGGAGGTGTAGAGGGATTGGACGTCCATAGTGAAGAGGAAGCGGTTGGGGCCAGGGAACTGGAAATTGTTGATGTGACGTAAGATGTCAGAGGAATCACGGATGTAGGTGTGAAGGGACTGGACAAGGGGAGAGAGAAGGGAGTCAAGATAATGAGAAATGAGTTCTGTGGAGCAGGAGCAAGCTGACACGATCGGTCTACCGGGACAGTCCTGTTTGTGGATTTTGGGTAGGAGGTAGAAGCAGGCCATCCGAGGTTGGGCGACTATCAGGTTGGAAGCTATGGGAGGAAGATCTCCAGAGGAGATGAGGTCAATGACAGTCCTGGAAACAATGGCTTGATGTTCAGTGGTGGGGTCATGGTCCAGGGAAAAGTAGGAGGAAGTGTCTGCGAGTTGACACTCAGCCTCCGCGAGGTAGAGGTCAGTGCACCAGACAACAACAGCACCACCCTTGTCAGCGGGTTTGATGACAATGTTGGGGTTGGACCTGAGACAACGGAGTGCAGTAAGTTCAGAGAGAGACAGATTGGAATGGGTGAGAGGAGCAGAGAAATTGAGACGACTAATGTCACGCTGACAGTTCTCAATGAAAAGATCAAGAGATGGTAAAAATCCAGAGGGAGGGGTCCAGGTGGAGGGAGAATATTGGAGGTGGGTGGAAGGATCCGTTCAACGGGGAGAGGACTCCTGCCCAAAGAAGTGAGCACGGAGACGAAGACGGCGGAAGAAGAGTTCAGCATCACGCCAAGCCCGAAATTCATTGAGATGAGGGCATAAGGGTATGAAACTAAGTCCTTTGCCGAGCACTGAACGTTCAGCGTCGGAGAGGGGAAGGTCAGGGGGTATAGTGAATACACGGCTGGGGTTGGGATTAGAAGATGGGATGGGGACGGAGGGACAGGCAGGGGTGGAGGGTCCTAGATGGCTGTTGGTGTCGATGAGTTGTTGGAGCTTGCGTTCCTTAGCACTTGAGAGAAAGAGAAAAAGTTTCTTGTTGAGGCAGCGGATGAGACGAAGAATAAAATGAAACTGGGGGCACGTTCTGAGATCCACACTCAGTGTCATGCGCCACCATATGAACACACTCGACTTCTCCCTCCAGCAGCACCGCCGCACCCTTTTTCAAAGCTACGCATGCCCCCAGTTTCATTTTATTCTTTCTGTACTCCACTAATGCCTCTGCTGAGTTGCTTCCCCTGTACCTGCTAAAAGCATCTCTTTTCCTTCTCATCGTATTCTGAATATCTCTGGTCATCCATGGTTCCCTGGGCTTGTTACTCCTTCCTATCACCATAGAGGGAACATGTTGAGCTTGTACCCTCCCCATTTCCTTCTTGAACACTGCCCATTGCTGCTCTGTAGATTTCCCCACAAGTAGCTGTTCCCAGTCTACCTTGGCCAGATCCTGCTTTATTTTACTAAAATCTGCTGTCCCCGAATCCAAAACATTTTCTTTGTCATGGGCTCCATTGCCCTCTTGTACAATTCCCACAAGGCAGCAATCGCAGATGGAAACCCAAGTCAGTTTTTCCCCCTCTAGTATCAGAATGCTGAGGAAAATTGTAGCCACTGTCCCACTGCTCTACGACAAGCCAACTCAATATAAACAATGAAATCCTGATCTTTAATTGCTCAGTAAAACAGCATGCAATGTATTTACTCATCGATCTACCAGAGAAGTGTAATGCAGTATTAGTGAGTAACTCATTGAAAATAATTTGCATAGCAGAACAACATGAGGCAAAAGTTGTCTGGTTAATAAGAGAAAGCATTGAATTTGACAATTCAGTGAGTAGTTGGGATGTGGGAGATTGACTTGAACATGCCTTGATTGTGGGAAACGGAGGGAGGTACTATGCAAGATTCCCAGTCCTGATCACTATCAAGCACCCCCTCTTCTGGAAGGATATGTCTAGATACCGAAGGCATGACCAGGAATGAATAGCTCACTAACATTGTCTTGCTTCCACTTGACAAATTGGACTCAAGTGAGGGAACCAGAGGGCTATCACTGCATGCCAGTTAGCATGTCAGATTGGGAAAGTGTGGGGGAAGGGATAAAACTACGGCCCTCAGTCTGTATTGCTTTTATTCATAATCTCTATCTGCTCAGTAGTGGAACATCCAACTGAAATTCAGGTGAAATAGATTTAGGTGAGCAGTTTCTCTTTTCCACGAATGATAAGGCAAGTAACTGCCATTTCCTGAAATCAGATGTTATCAGATTAAAATATTGGGTCACCTAATATGTGGTAATGCAAAGCCCTACATCAACAATTTGATACACCCTTTCAGACAACAACTTAATCTTTTTAAAAGAGAAGGATCATTTGAGAGTTTCAGTTATGCATGAAACTAGCTACATATGTTTTAACTTACTGATGACAATATGTGATCCAAACATTAGTTAAGTCTTGTATCACATTTTAAAACCAGTTGTTCACAGTTCAGTTTTTATTGTATTTGAATAAGTTCAGTGGGAGGTTATGTTTTCAGCATATTACATATAATTGGAACAAATAACGTTTGTGGTATGTCACTGGAACAGAAGCCTGGCGTTCCACCATAAAATTACTCCGCATGTTCCCTTGTGCATTTTGTCCCTTTCCACTGACTCCTGCATGTACTCATTTAACTATATTACAATTGGGCTGGTGATGCTGCAACTACAGGTTTCTTGCTTTTACACAGGAACAGGAGTAAGCCATTTAATCCCCTGAACCAGTTCTGCCATTCAACAAGATATGACTAATCTACAAGCTGACTTCATATATGCACATTTTCCCCATAAGCCTTACTATGTTCAGTTAACAAAAATCTGTCAATCTCAGACTTAAAATTATCAAGTGATCTAGCATAAACTGCCATTTGTGGAAGAGTGTTCCAAACTTCTATCACCATTTGTGTGCAGGAATGTTTCCTAATTTCATTGCTGTAAAGGTCTGGCTCTAATTTTTAGACTATGTCCCCTAACACTGGACTCATCAAACAGCAGAAATAGTTTCTCTCCATTCACCCTATCAGTTCAATTTATTATAGAATCATAGAAAGATTACAGCGCAGAAAGAGGTCACTTGGCCTATCATGGCTCTACACTGGCCGAAAAACAAGCTACCCAGCGTAATCCCACTTTCCAGCATTTGGTCCACAGCCCTGCAGATGCATATGCGGACACCTTTCAAATGAGTTGAGAGTTTCTGCCTCTACTGCACCTTTGAGGCTATGAGTTTCAGACCCCTACAAACTTCTGGATGAAAAATCTTTTCCTCACCTCCACTCTAATCCTTCTACCAATCATTTTAAATCTATGCCCCCTAGTCACTGACCTCTCTGCTAAAGTAAAGAGGCCCTTCCCATCCACTCTATCCAGGCCCCTCATAATTTTGTACGTCTCAATCAAATGTCCCCTCAGCTTCCTCTGTTTCAAGGTGAACAACCACAGCCCATCCAATCTTCCCTCATAGCTACAATTTCCAGTCCTGACAACATCCTCGGAAATCTCCTCTGCACCCTCTCTAGTACAATCACAACCTTTCTGAAATGAGGTGACCAGATCTGCACATAGTACTCGAGTTGTGGCCTAACTAATGTTTTATATCGTGTTTTATAGAAACATATCTATACATAAATACAAAAAGTTTTATTTTGAAAACTTCCACCAAATCGCCCTTAACCTTTTAAATTCCAGGGAATACAACCTTGGATTGCATAATTTCTCCTTATAGCTTAACCCTTGGAGACCAGATATCATACCATTATCATCTGGTAAATCTAGTAGTACTATTCCAGTAGTACTATTCCTCCAAGGCATATATACCATTCCTGAAGTGTAGTGCCTAGAGCTGCTCACCGTGCACCAGCTGTAGTCTACCCAGGTTTTTGTGAAGCTGAAATATAACCACTACCTTCTTGTATTCTCGTCCCCTAGATATAAAGGGATCAGAATTTCATTAGCCTTTTTGTTTATGATCTGTACTATTCATGGTATGGTAATGGTCTTCATACACGCAATTAAGTCTCTTTGTACTTCCACTGTTTCTAGATTTTCACCATTTATAAAGTACTCTTTTCTATTCTTTTTAGGTCTAAAGTGGATGGCTCATTGAAATTCATTTGCCACTGTTTTTTCCATTTGCTTAATCTACTAACATCAATGCCAACTATCTTTGTGTTATCTACAAACTTGAATAAATGGCTTTCCATTCCTTCATCCAGGTCTTTATTAAATACAGTGAATATCAAAGCTCCAACACAGATTCTTGTGGGACAAGACTAGTCACTTTCTGCCAATTATAGAACCTGCCCATTATCCCTACATTCTGTCTCATGTCATTCAGCCAACTCCTTAGCCTGGTCAATAATTTACCTTCAATTCCATGAGCTTCTTCTTTAGCTACAGTCTCCTTTGAGGAACTTAAGCAAATGCCTTCTGGAAGTCTAGATAAATAACATCCATAGTCATTCCCCTGCCCACTACTCTAGTCACCCTTTCAAAAGATTCAGTAAGGTGCCAGGCATGACCTATCCTGCACAAATCCATGCCAGCTCTCTCTGATCAGCTGAAAATTTTCAAGTTGTTCAGTCACACTCTCCCTAATTATGGATTCTAGCAAATTCCCAACAGCAGATGTTCGGTTAACAGGTCTATAATTTCCTGAAACAAAAACAAAAATTGCTGGAAAAACTCAGCAGGTCTGACAGCATCAGTGGAGAGGAAGACAGAGTTAACATTTTGAGTCCGTATGACTCTTCATCAGAACTAAAGAGCTATAATTCCCTGGTTTCACTCCCTCAGCTTTGTAGTATGGAAGACCTGCGTAGCTTCTGTTAATGGCTTTCCTGTTGCCATTTACAGCCTCCTGTAGACCCATCTTTTGTTTCTTTACTTGTCCCATTACCACCCACTTGCCTTGACCCATTATCTCTTATTTGACCCCATTTGATCACTTGTCCTTCCACCCCATCACAGACCTTCCCTTTTGCTCTTTCCTCCTTTCCTTGCCCTTTCTCTGCTTCTGTACTTGCTTAAAATCTATTACTGCTGTAAAATTTTCCAGTTGTAATGAATGGTTACAGACTTGAAATGTTAACTCCCTTTCTCTCTCCATAGATGCTGCCTGACCTTTTGAGTGTTTTCAACATTTTATACCAATATTTCAGATTTCCAGCATCTGCAATACCTTGCCATTGTATCAATTATTATTTAATGAGGATGTGCGCCACCAGATATTTGTTTTTCTTGTTTCCCACCTTCCTCACAGGTTATACTAAGGTCTTCATCAACCAAAAGCATGTTTTGGCTGTTAAATTGACAAAGGTTGATGGCGTGGAACTTAATTTTTGACATCATGCCAGCATTAAGTATTTTCAAGTCACCCATTTCAATGAGCACTTCCTTCTTCTGACTAACCACATTGCAATACCACTCCTTACAATTTCTGTACATGTGATACACAAGGGGAAATCTTCCCTGAAACTGACGCATTACTTCCTTGATGTTGATTGCCAACCTCGTTGAGATAAAGGCCAACATTTGCTTAGACTTTTAGATTACTTTTTGTAGATGTGCATTAAGATTTTTGTGATTTATGTACATAGACACCCAATTTCCTTTGCTCTACCATAGTTCCTAGTCTTTCACCAGTAAGAAAATATTCAGATTTGACTTTATCAGGCTCAAAGTGGTTAATCCTTGCATTAAATTCCACCTGACATAAATTTGTCCAATCGCTTAATCCATATGTCACTTTGCAAGTTGGATTGGTTTGGATTAAACTTGCAGAGTATTCAAGATCCTGAGGTTAATTCTGCATGCATTTCACTTAAAACAATGCCAAGAAAGCTTTTATCACACCAACCACAATGAGATTGAAACACAGAGATTTCTAACATGACCCTACAAAGCCCTCTCAATCAGATCAGAGATATTGCAAGCTCAGAGATTTGTAACTCAATTTCCATGAAGGCCTTGTAGCAGGTATATTGAATGAAAACACTGCCAAGAAGACAACTTTCATTGCTTAGAAGAAGCAAAGTTGTAGGTGCCAAGAAAAACATCAGTATTAACTTAAAATATGGAATTTCATGCAATACATACAGAAAATAGTATGCATTTCTTTAAATGTAATTATATCAAAAATTAAGTTGAGAAAATGGTTTTAAAAATAGTTATCCTACCAAACAGAGAGATAAAGTGAAAGAAATTGAGGACATTCTTTGTGCACAAATTCCAACCAACCAGCCAATGTGACAAATGCTCAAGAACTAGTTGATACCATTAAGGAATGTATATCATAATCATGATGATGAGGCGTCACAGAAAATTTTCCACATCTTTTAGTCTACACTGCATGTGCACAACTAATTTAGAAAATTTGTGTTGGCTTGATTTTTATCGCACCACAGGGTAATTTCTTTTGGTTAGAAACAGACACGCATCTCAAGCATATTTAAATTTGGGCCCAATGACTTATTTAGAACAACAATGAAATGTTGGCCTTCCATTGGACAGATGAGTAAAATTGAACATAGAGCGACCTAAACAGCACACTTTAATGGTTAACTAGGGACCACTTCAAAAATGATTTTGAGAAGATTTGGCATTTACATAGCAGCTTTAACATAAAGTAAAATTGAAAGGAACTTCACAGAAGCATAATCCGACGAAAATGGATGCTGAGCCAAAGGAGGTGACTAAGAATAAAACTTTAAAATCGTAGAATTACACAGTACAGGAGGCTATCCTGCTTATCGTACCTGTGCTGAGTCTTTGAAAATGGCCATTATAAGTAAAAATATCTGGAAGCAAAAACTACCAGTTTTCATATAATCATTAACGTAATGTTTTATTCTTTTGTGCACTATCACAGGGAGCTGCTCTCAATGAGTTTGAGGTTACAATGTTTCATGTGCAGATGGTGCAGAGTGGGTTCTGGAAAGAAGTTTTAAAGAACTGATAAAGTTAGCTGCTTAGTTCCTGGAAAAAAATGTTATACTTTGGCATCCATAAAATAAATAGGTAGATGATAAATCAACTTGTTCCTTCCTATTATAATTGCACAAAGTAAATCAACCTATGCACAGAGTTCTCAAGGAGTCATAATCGACTTGTAACATTGGGCAGAATCTTCTGTTATTGCTGGTGGCAAGCTTGGAGATGGGAAGGGCATTTACTTAGGGAGGTTGGTGATGTACTAGAATGACACCATCATCCCACCTCCACTAGAATTAAGTTCTGGGCAAGGAGTCCCAAAGTTGACCTTCCTGCTCCGCCACCAATTGAAGACCTTAAGTGGAGGAGATATATAAGAATGATTCCAGGGATAAAGAACTGTAGCTATGAGGATACATTGGAGAGGTTGGGAGTCTTTCCCTTGGCGAAAAGAAGGCTGAGAGGAGACTTGATAGTGGTATTCAAGATCCTGAAGGGTATGGACAGGGTAAATAGCGAGAAACTTTTCCAACTCAGTGTACATCGAGATGGCACAGTTTCAAAATAATTGGCAAAAGGAATAAATGTGATGTGAGGAAATTTTTTTCACCCAGAGGGTGGTTGGAGTCTGGAACAAACTTCCTGAAAGGGTGGTGGAGGCAGATTCGATCGAGGTATTCAATAGGGGATTGGATGGCTACCTGAAAAGAAAGAATGTGCAAGGTTAAGGGACTAAGGTAGGGGAGAGGGACTAGGTGGAATGTTCTTTCAGAGAGCCAGTGCAGACTCGATGGGCCAAGTGGCCCCCTTTTGCACTGTAAAGATACTGTGAAACTGTGGCCAATTAATGACCACATAAGGGCCTCATCCCACTGCCATTGGGATTAACTCAGTTGCAAATTGGCCTATTGCTATGTGGCGCTCATGACAAATGAACCTCTACAGGCCACTTGTCAGTTCAGGGTGGGGGGAGGCTCCATCACAGATAACCAGTGCCTGATTGAGGGGCTGGATATCGGGAATGATGGGCCTGCTGAGAGCCATCCCTCTGCCCTTGCTTCCGATATCCATTTCCCCCTCTCCCCCCGACATTACTTACCTGTCATCTGGGCCGTGTGTGATCCTAGTTCTCCAGGGGGGTGCCCTTCCTGAAGTAGCCATGGCCTCCTAATTGGCACTGTAGAGCGCAAGAGCCTGTGGCCTTTGATTGGCTGGCAGCTGTCACTAGGCAGGATTTCCACTCCCAGCGTTTTGATTCCAGGGAAGGCCTGCTGCTGGGCTCACCACTGCCTGACTGGCCGGTGGTTCAGCAGAACTTCAAACTGCAAGAAGCCAAATAATTTTGCACATAAGTGTTTGGTTAGAAAGAAGCAAAAGAAACCTATACAGATGGCCACTGGAAAGATATCAGCCGAAGATTAATCTGAAAGCCCAATGCAAAGGCAAGCATTAAGATCTGGAGTTCCAGATCATAGGTGGTAAGCAAAAACCATTCATCTCAGCCGGAGCAAGTCTAAAGTTTGGACTGGTAACACTAAATGTGCCAAAAGAGATTTACGACCTGTCACAGCATGCTAAACCATTGACCGTTGAACAGATCCTTGAGGAGTACAAAGATGTGTTAATAGGGTTTGGATGTCTTCCTGGTGAATATCATCTTGAAGTAGATGAGAGTGTAAGACTGATTCAGCATCTGCTGAGAAAAGTTCCAGCTGCCCTAAATCCAGTCTAAAAATCAAGATATCAGAGCTGGAAAAGAAGGGGCTAATCAAGAAAGTAACAACTCCTACAAACTGAATTAGCAGCATGGTAGAAGTGAAACAACCATAAAACTGAGAGTGTGCTTAGATGCAAATGGTCTAAATAAAGCTTTCAAGACTTCTCACTACCCCATGCCAACCATCAAAGTCATTTTGCAACAATTTGCCAAGGCAAAAATTTTAACGATCCTAGATGCAAAGGATGGTTACTGGCAAGTGAAGCTAGATGAAAGCAGTAGTTTTCTGAGTGCATTCTGGATGCATTTCAGGAGATACAGATGGTTGTGCAGGCCATTCGGCATTTCCACGGCTCCAGAAGAGTATCAATGCAGACAATCAGTGACCTTCCTGAAGTGGAAGCTATATTGGATGACCGACGAGTCTATGAAGGTGGAGACTCAATGGAAGAAGCCAATGCTGACCATGATCAGAATCTAGTGTGACTACTAAGGCGAGCTCTTCAGATGAACCTGAAGTTCAACAAGAAAAAATTGCAATTGATGATGCATGAAGTCAAGTAGTCAGGTCATGTGTTGACTGCAAAAGGCTTTCACCTGGATCCTGACAAGGTGGGAGCTATAGCAGCGATGTAGCGACCAGCAGTTATGAAAGCAGTGCAAAGAGTTGTTGGATTTGTGAACTATCTAGCAAATGTTTTGCCTAATTTGTCGTCAAAGTATGAACTATTACACCAATTCACTACCAAGGGTGCACAGTGGTTTTGGGGCACAGAACAAGAAGCAGTGTTCACTAAAATCAAACAACTAGTGATCACATTACCAGTGCTCAAGTACTATGATGTCCAAGATGAAGTCACCATGTGGTGTGACACCAGCAAGACAGGTCTTGGAGCAACCCTAATGCAGCAAGGACAACCAGTTGCATTGCATCGAGGGAATTAACAAACTGAATGCCAATATGCTCAGATTGAGGAAGAGTGCCTGACTATTGTCTTTGCTTGTGAGCATTTTCACCATACCTGCTTGGGAGAGACAAAGTGACAGTGGAGTCCGACCACAAGCCACTTCAAAGCATTTTCCTCAAACCACTACTATCTGCTCCAAAGGTTCTGCAAAGAATGTTACTTTGTTTACAGAGATATCATCTGGATGTGACAGGCAAGCAAGCAAAACAGATGTTCATTGCTGAAATGCTGTCGAGAGCAGTACTCCCCATAAAAAATGTTGAGGATGCAAAAACAGAAAGTGAAATCTTCCAAATTCAACATGAAGCAACAGCTTGACACGCCCTAGAAGTCATTAACCCTGCAGAGACGTAGAATCCAACAGACAAGCTCCTCACTCAAATCAAGTGAACTACCCATCAAGATGCAACTCTCCAAGTGCTGCAACAAGTAGTGATAAAAGGATGGCCTGAGAGCATCAAGGACACAGCTGTGGTCATAAGAGCATTTCGTGCATACAGAGATGAATTGACAGGCCACAATAGCATCATTTACAAAAAAATAGACTCATTGGGTGGAATTTTCCCCATACAGAGATGAATTGACAGGCCACAATGGCATCGTTTACAAAAAAATAGAGTCATTGGGTGGAATTTTCCCAGAATTGCAGTCAGTGCGGTAGTAGGCGGGTAACATGGAGTCCTACTCACTGACAAAAACAATGGGTCTTCACGCCGTATCTTCCTGAGCCTGTCTCACTATTTATGAACTTGAAGGAGACATGCCATTTCCATGGCGGGCAGGCTCTCATTCACCCACTCGCCATCACCCCGCTGTTGCATCACGCCGGCCACCATCTTTAAAAGGCAGCTGCCAGCAAAACGCTCATCACCACCAGCTCACCACCGCTGTCCAGGAGACATGGCCAGCAAAGACTGCAGCCCCCCGCTTCAATGACAGGTCCCTCGAGCGACTGCTGAATGCCGTGGAGGCCCGCCGGGATTTGGTCTTCTCCCTCTCTGGCCGCAGGATGGGTAGCAATGTCACCAACTCAGTTTGGGAGGCAATGGCAGCAGTGGTCCGCATGAATGCCCTGCAGAGGAGGACAGCCACCCAGTGCCGCAAAAGCATGAATGATCTCCTCCGTTCCACCAGGGTAAGTCACTCTTTTCATCACTCCCAGTTCATATACTCAGAAACCCATCACATATCCACAGGGCCCTCACTCACTGCCAGTGCAAGGGACATCACCATTCATTCTTTCACACAATCCGTCATTGTCCTCATCCCGTCCATGCGACCACTCCCACCCACACGGGCCAGGCATACTTATCATCTGGCCCGACAGGCGTCCTGATACACTCTCTCCATCTCTGTCCATGCAGGACAAACTAGTGCACAACAGGAGGGAAAGGTCGCAGACAGGTGAAGAGATGCTGGAGATCAAAGTTCTGACAGAATTTAAAAACAGAGCCATCCAGCTGGCCGGCGACAACTGGGATGGTCCTGGCTGATGGCGCTGCTCTACCAAGTGAGACTCCAGCAGTGCAACATCCATCAGACGACCATGCCGTGAGTGATGTGTCCTCTTTCACAGGCCACTGCCATGCACTAATTATCTCCACTTGCTTTTACAGGCACATCTGCCAAACAGCCGAAAAAGTCCATGAACCATGGCCTCCAATCAAGCTCCGAAGAAACCTCTGAAGAGGGATCTGAAGGCATCTTCCCTGAAGTCCTGTCACAGGGCTCCACCCTCCACCAGCATAGAGAGACACACACCTCGGTGGGACCTAACTTTAGAGTAGCCATGGAATCACAATCTGGTGAGTGCATCACACTTTCTAATCCACAGCAGGTGGAGGCAGCGACTTCTCAGGTCCCCGGCACCCAGAGGACAGCTGGAGGCCAGAACATTGCTGAGGGCAAGTCAGATGATGAGCCTCTGGACTCAGTCATGTCACAGTTGCTGGAGCTGCAAAGGCAAGCTAGGGAATAACAGAAAGGGACGTCTGCTGCACTCCTCAGATTGCAAGGCACAATGGAGGAGTCCTTCTGTCTTCACTCTGAGGTGATAGCGCCAGCATTGCAATGCACCGAGGTCAATCCTGACAGGATGGTAGCAGCCATGGAGACCTTGGTCCAGGATATCACTCCTGCACTGCTGCAAGGGCTTAACTCCATCGCTGATGCCATAGTTGGCCTCCAACAATGTGTATATGAGAAGGTTGATGGGAACTCAATCTCACTCCAGCTACCCCTTCTGCTCACAGAGTCAGTCAGGGGCCCTCGGGCACCCATAGGGAGGAGGATCAGCAGGTGCATGCTCCAGGGCCATCTACCCAGGTGAACCTGAGAGTGACCGGCCAATCTGATTCTCCTCTTCCTGTTACCTCCGCAGCTCCAGCTTCACAGGCCAAGGAGGGTGCCACTGCCACACAGCAGGACCCCAAAAGCAGGCCAGGGCCTCCAAGTCTCGGCCCTCCATAGGATGCCTACCAAAGTCATCAGCAACAGGGCGTCACAGTCAGCAGGCTGACTCCACCTCTGCTGTGGATGTCCGGGGAGCACCAAGACATAGCGGCAGGGTTAGGAAAGTTAGGTAAAAATAGTTGCACAGCCTGGCCATTGATGTTGATTGCTTGTACATAATGTTGACTATTGTCAATTAACTCCTAAGAATGTCTCCCTGCCTATGGCTCCTTGTTCTGATGAGCAGTGTTCTTGTCACTCACATGCGAAACATTTCTGCACAAGATAAAAGGCAGGTGTCTCAGTCCAGGGCTTCTTCCCTGTGCCCTTTGCAGCCTTCAGACCACAGTGATGGTCCAGCCTCACACTCCCTGGAAACATTACTGATGCCGGTACCTCGGCAGTGCTGGTCATTGCTGCCAGAATGTAGTGGGCAGGCACCACAGTTATCGCAAACTCTCTGTGTTCTCTCAGCACCTTTAAGGTGGGGCTGGCCCCCATCACACCTGCATCTGCGACCAGTGATGCTGTGCTCCAGCACCTGAAGGGCTGATGTGCTGAAGGCGGACACAGCATCAGATGCATCTAAAGTTTCATGGCTGCGTCTCTGAGATGGCCCTGATCACAGAGCGCAAACGAACTACCCTCGGCCAGACAGGAGTCAGACATTCTCAAAGGTTATGTGAAGATCTATGGGGTGTCCTCACTGCATATTGTCATCAACTTCCTGCAATCTAGCAACTATTAAGGCCTCCAGTGTATCACCATGACAGGAGCATTCTCACAGAGGGTATTGGCGCTTCAATAAGTCAGACTGGAGTCAAACATTCACAACTGCGAGGTGAGAATCTATGGGGACACCTCACTGTATGTCGTCATCATTGTCCACAAATCTGGCAGCTATGAGGGCCTCCCGAGTGTGTCTGCCTCATCTACCCAGTGAGGGAGCCTCATCCTCATTGTCGTCACCACCGAGGACCCCTTCACCTGAATTCCCATCAGCATCATCATTGGAGGAGATGTGCAGCTCCTCCATCTCCTCCTCAGCCAGCTCCTCTCCCCATTGCAGCGCCAGGTTGTAACTGGCGCAGCGGACAACATGATGCGTGATACCCTCTGCGGGCTGTACTGCAGGGCTCCACCAGACCGGTCCAGGCACCAGAACTGCATCTTCAGCATCCTGATGGTTTGCTCTGCCAAGTTGTGAGCTGCTACATGAGCCTCATTATAGCGTCGCTCTGCTGCAGCCTGAGGCCACTGCTTAGGTGACATCAGTCACAGCCTCTGCAGGTAGCCCTTGTCTCCAAGGAGCCAACCCTGCAGCCTTTGTGGACCCTGGAAGACTGCAAGGATCTGCAAGTAACTCAGGGTGTAAGCATCGTGCACACTCCTTGGAAACCATGCGCACACCTGCAGGATGTGTTTCTGGTAGTCGCACACCAGCTGCACGTTCAGTGAGTGGAAGCCCTTGTGGGTGATGAAGTCCACTGAGTGTAGCGATGGAGACCTGAGCACCACATGAGTGCAGTCAATCGCACCCTGCACCTGTGGGAATCCCGCGATCAGGGTGAATCCAATGGCCCTTGCATCCTGGCTGTCCTGGTCCTGGGCAAAATGCATAAAGCTGGGTGCCATGGAGAAGATGGCATCCATGACCTCATGGATGCATTTGTGGGTGGTAGATTGTGAAATCCCACAGAGGTCACTTGTGGAGGCCTGAAAGGAGCCACTGGTATAGACATTGAGCGCCACGGTCACTTTCACAGCCACTGGCAGTGGATGCCCTCCATGTCCCCTTGGCGCCAAGTCCTGTAATAAGTGGCAGATGTGAGCCACCAGGTCCCTAATCATGCGCAGTCATCGGCAACACTGGTCCTCAGTCAACTACAGGAATGACAGGAAGCATCTATAGACCCTGAGTGTTACTAGGCACCAACCAGCCACAGCTCACTGTCGCTCCTCGGCAGCATGTGCAGGAGCCTCTGCTGCCCCTTCTTCATGAGTTTGCTGCTCCTGCCATTTGCACGGCCAAGTGCCTTAATTGCTCTCTCTTCCGTCTTCTATGGTCTCTGTAGGCCATCAGGCATACAGTTAGGTCGATGCTTGGAGCCTGACCCCAATCATATCACTGTGGCTGCACCTGATCTGTCTTAGTTGCAGAGGTATGGTCAGTTTATACAGGTGTCCTTAATGCGTAGCCAGTCCCCTCACTTACCTTGCCCCCCATCTTGATTGCCTGTGTGAGCGATGCCGCACCAGGGCAGCACTTGACCGAGCCCCACAAGCAGTCACCTCCGACACTGGCCAGCACTGGCCCCCAAACACCATTCACCCCCTCCCTCAACAGTTGCTTCTGGGGCCAGGCATCAGTTGCCCCAACCCCCTCGATTCTTGAGGCCTGTAAACAATAGGTGAGCTGTGAAGAACGCTGCTGCTCATTCACCTCAGATCCCACCAAGGTGAAGGTCACCAAGTGCACATATCCTGTGTGCCATTGTGAAACATGTCAGTGTTCATTCCTGCCAACGTGGATGGACGATACGGGGGAGGTTCCATGAGCCTGGTGGGATGGCCTTTTAATTATATGCTAATATATTACAATTAGCTCCCCACCAATCGATGGCAGGAAACATGGCCCACTGTTGGTGGGATGAGCGGACAATCGTGACCTACTTTCACGCTGTTGTGATATGCAGGTCGCGCCATATTTTCCACACATGCCACCTATCATGCCCGCCACCAGCAGCCTCGGAAAATTCTGCAATTATCCCTAATGGGATGAGATTAGAGACGCTGAAGTGTATCCATGCAAGCCATCAACAAATTGATCATATGCGGTGGATGCGAATGACCAAATATACTGGCGCAACTGCAGGCATATGCGCACAACTAGAGAAGCTGTTCCTTCACTGCAGATCAGGAAGATGGGATCTCACCAGCTGCACAGAGTACAGAACAACCATCAGTTCCAGAGGTCCACCGTCTCCAACAACAGAAATGGAACAATAGTTACCATAGTAACAACAATTGCCACAGGAATGACACTCCCCGGAGACAGAATGTCACCCAGATCAACAGCCAATGGCAATGCACACGCACACACATTAAGAGACCTGCAAGATTTAATGACTATGTATGCAATGCATGTGCAGAGACTGACTAGAATAATGAACAAGTTGGAAATGCATGAGCAGTTGTTGTAAGGGGGTAACTCAGGCAACTCAGAGTTACACATGATATAGCACATGCAAATTTGTCTTTTGTTCCTTATGAAAAGGGGGATGTTTGGATTGAAATGGAATCATTTACTAAAGGTCTTGCCTGGCATGCTGTAGTCAGGTAACCTCTGCCATGAGGCACTGAGTGGAAGCAGCCATATTACATTAATTCCTATTAAAGGTAGAGTACAAGAAGCACTGTGCTCATTGAGCTCATAACACTGAGGACCTAGAATTTGGAATCCCTCCCTAAACCTTTCCACCTCTCTTTCCTTCTTCCAGACGCTCATTGAAATCTTCCACTTAGATTTTGGTCAAATGCACCAATATTTCCTCATATGGCTCAGTGTCAAATTATGTTAAAGGTGTTATATAAATGCAAGTTGTTGTTGCTTGGGAAGAGCAGGTGACTTTGGACCCATGGTTCCCAAAGCTAGGTGGGAATGCTAGCTGTGAGGAGGACACAAAGAGGCTGCAGAGAGATATAGAAAGGTTAGGTGATTGAACAACAATGTGGCAGATGGATTATAATACAGGAAACTATGAGGTTATTCACTTTGGTCGTAAGAATAGAAAAACAAAATATTTTTTAAAAGGCATGAAACATCTAAATGTTGATGTTGAAGGACTTGGGTGTATTCATTCAAGGAACACAAGGTTAACATGCAAGTACATAGCAAGCGATCAGGAAGGCAAATGGCGTGTTAGCCTTTATTGTAAAGGGATTGGAATAGAAGAATAAAGTCTTGCAATAATTGTACAGGGCTTTGAGGAGTCCCCACCTGGTATATTGTGTATAGTTCTGTTCTCCATATTTAAGGAACAATATGCTTGCATTGGAGGCAGTATCGTGTTGGTTTACTAGATAGGTCCCTGGGATGAAAGAGTTGTCCTTTGAGAGACTGGGTAAATTTGGTCTATATTCTCTGGAGTTTAGAAGAATGAGGGGTGATCTCATTGAAGCATTCAAGATTTTGAAGGGGCTTGACATGGTAGACAGGTTACTTCCCCTAGCCGGGGAATCTAGAGCACAGGGGCTTAGTCTCAGGATAAGAGAACCATCATTTTAGACTGAAATGACAAGAAATTTCTTCATTCAAAGAAAGGTTGTGAATCTTTGGAATTCTCCACCTCAGAGGGTTATAGATGCACCATCACTGAATACATTTAAGACTGAAATAGACAATTCTTTTTTCTCAGGAAATAAAGGGATGTGGAGAATAGGTGCAAAAGTGGAGTTGAAGCCAAAGATCAGCCATGATCATGTTGAATGGCGGAGCAGGCTCAACAGGCCTTAAGGTCTCCTCCTGCTCCTATTTCTTATGTTTAAAAGCACCTCCCCATCTCATACCTAGTCCTGTTGTAGATTAAATGATAGAGATTAATCGTTAAGATTTGTATACAATGCCTTAATTTATGCAACTACCTTAATGGTAGATGAATGAGGTGGACCTTGGTCCTTTTTCATTCCACAGTTCCTACGTTTCTGCAGCCTACAGCACATGGTCACATCGACACATATTGGAAATTGTAATCTAACTTGTTGGAGGCACCTTTCAAAAGTAACTGTTCTGAAAAATGCCATACACATAGGCCGCTAACAGAAACTCTTATTCAATACATAAGTGCAATAATTTGTTTAAAGAAAGTACACACATCAAAATGCCACATAGATTTTGCAGATAGGTAGCAACACATGGCAGTCTACTCCATTTTTATTCAAGATACCTCCCACCCACCTCCCCAAATTCTTTTCTGTCAGCTGTTCTAAATGTTCTAGGCTCCTCACTTCAGACCTGTCATTATAAAAATAAATTGGGAGTCATCAGTCTCTCTACACCAGTTAGATTCACTATAATTATTCTATAACTGAAATAACCAGTCAAAAGTTTTTTCCAGTTGTCTTTTGTCAAATTCCCCAGTCTAAGTTAGAAAAATGAAGTTAATGGGGAACAAGAGGGACATCCCTCAAAAGGCTGGATTCATGCCTGCCATCCAAAGGAAGATGGACGTGGGGGCCAATCATCTCAAACTAGGGCATCGCTTAATGAGTTCTCAGGACAGTATCATAGGCTATATCCAGCTGTTTTATCAATGCACTTCAGTGGGACTGTTCATTGATGATTGTAGTGTGAATCTGTAAGATTTTGATAGTCCTACTAACTTTTAGGGTTTGTTGTTAGTCTGTAACATCTATAGATTTTATTTTAACCACTTTTTAAACAGTCAGTTTGAATTTCTGAGAGTGAAACAATGGGCAGTGAAGGCAAAAGCAAAATACTGCAGATGCTGGAAATCTGGGATAAAAACAGAAAATGCTGAATAAACTCAGCAGTTCTGACAGCATCTGTGGCGAGAGAAACAGTTAAGATTTCGAGTCCTTCGGAGCTAAATAGAAGTAGAAATGTGATGAAATGTATGTTGTTTAAAGGCGGGTTGGGGAGGGTGAGGCCGGATAGAAGGCCAGCGATAGGTGGGAGCTAAGGGAAGATTGACAAAGCTGTCATGGACATAAAGACAAAGGGAGTGTTAATGGCAGTGATAAGGGCTAAAGGCGGTGCTGATAGGGGCATAAAGGTAAGAAAGCAGAATGTGTTAATAGCAGAACAAGGGTCAGTGCTCTATGAAAGAACATGGAACAAGTAACAGATGGCCCTATTGTGGGTGGGGTGGGTTGGGGAGAGGGGGCAGTGGTTGGGGGAAAAAAGGATAGAAAAGAGGATAAAAAAGGGGGGATAAAAAGGGAATAAAACAATGAATAAATGAATAAAAATACATATAAAAATAAGAGGATAAAAATAAAAATAAACTTTAAAAAAGGGATTTAAAAAGGGGTAAAGATGGAGGACAGAGTTCATGGTCTAACGTTGTTGAACTCAATGTTATGTTTGGAAGGCTGAAGTGCCTGATTGGAAGGTGAGGTGCTATTCCTCCAGTCTGCATTGCAGCAGGCCAAAGGCAGACATGTGGGCATGAGAGCAGGATGGTGTGTTAAAATGGCAAATGACAGGAGGGTCTGGGTCATGCTTGCAGACAGACCGAAAGTATTCTGCAAAGCCATCGCCTAGTTTGCATTTGGTCTCCCCAATATAGAGGGGACTGCACTGGGAGCAGCGAATGCGGTAGCCCAGATTGAAGGAGGTGCAAATGAAGCGTTGCTTCACCTGAAAGGAGTGTTTGGGCCCTTGGATGTTGAGGAGGGAGGAGGTAAAGGGGCAGGTGTTGCACCTTCTGTGATTGCAAGGGAAGGTACCGTTGGAAGGAGATGAAATGTCAGGGATGATGGAGGAGTGGATCAGGGTGTCCTGCAGGGAACAGTCCCTAGGGGATGCTGACAGGGGCGGGTGAGGGGAAGATGTGTTTGGTGATGACATCATGCTGAAGTTGACAGAGGATGATCCTTCGAATGAGGAGGCTGATGGGGTGAAAAGTGAGGACAAGGGGGACCCTATCATGGTTCTGGGAGGGGAACGTGTAAGGGCAGAGGCGCGGGAGATGGGTTGGACACGGTTGAGGGCCATGTCAACCACCGTGGGTGGAAAACCTCGGTTAAGGAAGAAGGAAGACATGTCAGAAGCATCATTTTGGAAAGTGGCATCATTAGAACAGATGTGACAAAGGCGAAGGAATTGAGAGGTGGGATGGACTCCTTACGGGAAGCAGAGTGTGAGGAGCTGTAGTTGAGGCAGCTGTGGGAGTTGGTGGGCTTGTAACGAATATTGGTGGACAGTCTATCACCAGAAATGGAGACATAGAAGTCAAGGAAGGGGAGGGAAGTGTTAGAGATGGACCATGTGAAGGTGATGGAGGGATGAAAATTGTAAGCAAAATTGATACATTTTTCCAGGTCCAGTCGAGAGCATGAAGTGGCAGTTAATGATGTACCGAATAAAAAGAGTTGTGGGTGGGGGGGAGGGCCTGAGTAGAACTGGAACAAGGAATGTTCCACATACTCCAAAAAGAGACAGGCATTACTGGGGTCCGGGCGGGTGCCCATAGCCATACCTTTTATTTAGAAGTAAGGCAAACTTAGGGAGAATTTTTTAAGTGAGAAAACAAGTCCAGCCAGACGGGGGAGAGTGGTGGTGGATGGGGATTGTTCAGGCCTCTTTTCAAGGAAGAAGCGCAGACCCCTCAGACCCGCCTGGTGGGGAATAGAGGTGTAGAGGGATTGGACGTCCATGGTGAAGAGATGGTGTTTAGTGCGAGAAAACTGGAAATTGTTGATATGACGTAGATCATCAGAGGAATTGCGGATGTAGGTGGGAAGAGACTGGACAAGGGGAGAGAGAATGGGTCAAGATAGGAAGAAATTAATTCCGTGGAACAGGCTGACACAATTGGTCTACCGGGACAGTCCTGTTTATGGATTTTGGGAAGGAGGTAGAAGCAGGATGTCTGGGATTGGGAGACCATGAAGCCAGACCTAGACAACGTCCAAGAAGAGGCTAATGAATGGGAGGTAGCATTTACACTGCACACATAACAGGCAATAGCCATCTCCCTCAGATCTCAATGCCACCCTTTGATACACAATGGCATTTTCATTGCCGAGTGCTCCATCAACACTGATCAAACTCAACCAGACCAGACACAAATGCCATCACTACTAGACGCTAGATTTGTGCATATGGCTGGCTCACCTCGACTCCCTTATCCTCTACTTGTGACAGCGGGGAGTTAACAGTAGATAATACGGAAATGACGGAAGGAATTAACAAATATTTTGCTTCTGTGTTCACTACAGAGGATACAAAAAACGTTCTAGTAATAGCTGATCAGGTGGTTAACGGGAGAAAGGAACTTGGTGAAACTGAAATCACTAGGGAAACGGTACTGAGCAAATTGATGGAGCTGTGGGCTAGCAAGTCTCCGGGTCCCGATGGACTACATCCTAGGGTCTTAAAAGAGATGGCTCATGAGGTAGTTGAAGCTGTATTAACTTCCTGAAATTAGCTAATATTCTGGAAAGGTTTCATCAGATTGGAAAGTAGCAAACATAACCCCACTATTCAAGCAGGGAGTAAGGCAAGAAACCATAGGCCAGTTAGCTTGATGTCTGCCATGAGGAAGTTTGATTTTAAGAATTGATCATTAAGGTGGTTATAGCTGGGCACTTAGGAGAGCTCAAGGCAATCAAGAGTCAGCATGGATTTGTGAAAGGAAAATTATGTTTAACCAATTTATTGGATTTTTTTTTAAGGAGTAACATGCGCAGTGGATAAAGGGGAGCCTGTAGATATACTGTACTTGGATTTCCTGAAGGCATTTGATAAGGTGTCACATCAAATATTATTACGGAAAATAAAAGCGCTTGGTGAATAGGGTAACATGTTACCATGGATAGAAGATAGGCTGGCTGGCAGGAAGTATGCAAAACTGGGTCTTATTCTGATTGGCAGGATGTGACGAGTGGAGTCCACAGGGGTCTGTACTGGGCCCTCAGCTTTTTACAATTTACATCGATGACTTAGGTGAAGGGAGTGAAGGTATGGTAGCTAAATTTACAGATGACAAAGATAGGTAGGAAAGAATGCAGTGAAGAGGACATGAGGTTGCAGATGGATATAGATAGGTTGAGTGAGTGGGCAAAGGTCTGGCAAATGGAGCTTAATGTGGGAAAATGTGAAGTTGCTCACTTGGGAAGGAAAAACAAAGAAGCAGAGTATTGCATAAATGGAGAACGGCTGCATAATTCTGAGGTGCAGAGGGATCTAGGTGTTCTAGTACATAAGTCACAAAAAGTTAGTATGCAGGTACAGCAAGTCAATAAGGCGGCTAATGCAATGCTATCCTTTATTACGAGAGGGGTTCAGCATAAAAGGATGCTCTGCTTCAGTTTTACAAAGTATTGGTGAGCTCACACCTCGAATAGTGTATGCAGTTTTGGATGTCTTATTTAAGGATGTAATTGCATTTGAGGCAGTTCAAAGTTTACTAGGTTGATACCTGGAATGAGTGGGTTGTCTTATGGGGAAAGGTTGGGCAGACTGGGCTTGTTTGCACTGGACTTTAGAGCGAGAGGTGAGTTAATTGAAGTATACAAAATCCTGAACAGCCTTGACAAGGTAGACATTGAAAGGATGTTTCCTCTTGTGGAAGAGTCCAGAACTAGGGGACAGTGTTTTAAAATTAGGGGTTTCCCTTTTAGGACAGGTGAGGAGAAATTTGTTCTGAGGGTTGTGCAACTTTGGAACTTTCTGCCTCAGAAAGTGATGGAGGCAGGGTCATTGAATATGTTTAAGGCAGAGGTAGATAGATTTTTGTTAGGCAAGGGAATCAAAGTTTAATCGGGGTTCGATTGGAATGTAGAAACCGAAACACAAGATGATCAACCATGATCTTATTGAGTAGCAGAGCAGGCTAAAGGGGCTGAATGGTCTACACCTGTCCCTATTTCTTATGTTCTTACAAAGGCACAAGAAGCATGATATAATACTCCATTTGCCTAGATGGGTACAACAGCAAAAACACAAACTTGACATTATGGACAAAACTGTCCTGGAATCCCATACACTAGTTTAACCATCCACTCCCTCCACCACCAGCATACAATGACTGCAATGTGTAATATCTACAAGGTGAAGAGCAGCCACATAGGAGGAGGAGCAACTGCATGAGATCATCATCATATCCAAGTTCTCCATATCACACACCATCTTAACCTGATCATATATGTCTGTTCTTTCATTGCTTCCAAGTCAAAATTTTACAATGTGTCTGACTATATTGTGGGAGTATCTTCACAAAAATGCCCATACCCTGAAGAACAATTTTCAAAAAGTACGCTGAATCAGAAACATCCCTAATATATTGGTAAAAGTTTGATTTATTCAATTCAGTATATTTTAATACATAACACAATAGCAAATTGTCCGATTTCAGAGCACAAATGGTACCAAGTTAGTCCAGAGTTGAACTTCTGATATTACATTCCACTGCATAAACAAGACTGCATTAATTACAGTAATATATCCCATGGTTATTTTATAGTGTGTAAATTGCTTGAATCTGACTCCATCACATTCTGGATTAAGGAAATCAAGACCACATGCTAAAAAAAAATTACAAAATATTGTTGACCTATTTGCCAGAGCTTTTATTAGCAAGAGTTATGAATCCCCTCCATTCTCTTCTATGCAGGCCAAGCATTAATTGTGAACAAGACAGTATGTAGAAAACGTGCTTCCAGAGTTCAGGTAATGCTATCCTAAGTTGATTGTCAGGTGGTCTTTGAAACAGCTTGATGATTCTTCCTGATTTTTGGACTCCATTCAGCGGTGAGAATACTCCATGGTACCATATGTGGTGTTCTATGACACCTCAAAATAACACTTGCATCAATCACTGATAGGTGAAGCAAAATAAAAGGATTCAAACAACTAGTAGCAAAAGAACAGCACCAGTTAAAATGTTTTATGTTTAAAATACATTGGAAAAAAACAACACCTTAGACATGTATCAATTGTCCATTGTGACAGCCCCACTGTGTTGGTGATTATGGAGTAAATACCAAATTTTCTAAAAATAGATATGTCCTCTACAGAAATAGAATTTGCATCCTGTATAGATTAAAAGATCTTGTATTATAGCCCTGAATAGGTGTATATTAGAATTATATGATCCAGATGAAGGCATTAGGACAAAACCTACAAAGAATCATTGAGGAGAAAAAATATAAAAAGGGGGAAATGGGCTTATATTGCAAAATAGTATTTATTGTTAATGGCCCAGAATTTGCTGTATAAGTTAAGGCTAATGGCACACATTGTTATTTATGGGTAAATGGTCCAGCAATTTCAGGTGAACAGACGGGAGATTAAATGTGAGCATCCAAAAGTTGTTGTACATGTTGTGATGCTCTGTTATTAACTTTGCAAAAATAAAACATCTTTCCTCTAGCCACTTCGTAGGAAATTGTTGCATTTGTCCATTAAACCCATTGCAGAAGGTTAAATCTTGTCATTACATATGTAAGCACCCTTTTGTGCTAAGTGTTAATGACTGTAATCAACCTCTCTGGCAGTGAATATTAATTATTATAAGTCTGGAAGTTCATTCCTTCAGGTATTGAATTTTGTAGGGATTTTTAAAATATCAAAATTCATTTTTTTGGCTCTCTTTGCATCTTTTTTCCTCAATCCAACCTTTTTTTCCTATTCATTTCTCTTTCTGTACCTGATTTGACATTGAATTCAACCTTTTTTTACACCCTCCTCAGTCCTTCCTGTTTCTTTCCCAATCCTTAAATTTAATTAGTTCCCTTGTTGTGCTATTAGCAGCTGGCATTTTCAGTAATGTTACAGGCAAAAAAAACTTGAGCTGAAGGATTGAGGGATAAATTTAACTAATCTCAGATGCTGTTAGATGTCCTGTTACAGCAAATTCTTGCCCATTGTCATGTATATGGATAGGACTAATGCCAAACAAGTGTAGACTGCACTTGAGCTTATTTTTTTAATACTTTGTGTACTTAAGCCATAAAGGTTAAAATGTGAATGAAATGCCAAAATAAACTAAGACAAAATATAGTTAGGTTATCTTGTGTTGGAAACTGCTCTTTATCTACATCTAGAAACCATTTAAAATAAATCATTTTTCAAGGTAAAGTTTTATTCTAACAATGTTTCTTTTTTATACCTTTCTTTTTTGGTGGTTTTTGTTGTTTTTGTAGGAGGATATTTATCTTTTATGCAAATAAAACCACAAGCGTGTGTTTTTACTAGATGTATGGTTTTCACAGGAGTAACATCCTGTTCTAGCTTGACAGAAGGTAACAAAAATCACAACACTGTTGAGATAACATAGTGGCCATAAGAAATTACAACTCCCACCACTTTTACCACCTGTTATGCAGCCAGCTGTTTATATCTGATAACTAATGTTAGCCACTTTCCATTTCCATAGATGTTATAATGAAGACACTGCCTGTATCATATTAAATACTCAGACTCACTGGGCTGACTCGACTGCTCAACAAGCTATTCGTACCTATTTAAGAATGTAAGGAATAGAAGGAGGTCTTTCAACACTTTGAGCCTGTCCTACTGTTCAAAATCATGGATAATCTTCTACCTCAGATACTTGTTACGCCTTATTCCAATATCCCTCGATTCCCTTAGAATCCAAAAAAAATCTTAGTCTTGAGCATACTTTATGACTGAGTATTCAGTGACCTCTGGGGTAGAAAACTCCTAAGATTCACACCCTTTGAGTGAAGAAATTTCTCATCTCAGTTACCACTTACATCTGAGACTGTGCCCCCATGTTCTAGATTCCCTAGCCAAGTGAAATATCCTCCCAGCATTTGATCTTTCCTTGTAGGACAATTATCCTTAATCAAGGAATGAGTGTAGTAAAGCTTTGTTGCAGCCCCTCTAAGGCAAGTATATCTTTCCTTAGGCAAGATGACCAAAACTATACAGGGTACTTCAGGTGTGGTCTCACCAATCTCTTACAATAAAGGCTAACAAATCATTTATTTACCTCATTGCTCCCTGCACTTGCTTAACTTTGACTGATATATAAGGACACCCAGATCCCTCTGAACATTTCAGAATCCGTGATTACCTTGGTTATTTAATCCACCTCATTAGCATCAGATTATAGCTTGTACTAACAGCACTGACTAAAGCAGTAAACGTGGCTGGAGAGAGAAACAGTTGTGAAAACTGATCCTTAAACAAAATTTCAGTTTAATATTTCAGAAATGCTACTGGTTTGATGATCCACCTCTCATAACAAGTCAGGTTTACACCATACGTGTTTGATACACCAAGTTGAAGCAAACCTTAAAAGAAATATCATTTCTTGTGGTCACGATTTTATCATTTTTGAATGATGCAAAGTTATTGATTTCTGACTGTATCCCTGATATTGGAAACATTTTGAAGCCCATCAAGAACTCTGAAAACCGGTTATCCTGAGCCACAGCAGTTACAAAAACAATGTATGGCACTTTCGCAAAAGTTTGTTTTACGATATTATTACAGCAAGATCAAGATGGGGTTATATTGATTTCTGAATGATGGTAGGGAGTTCACCAACTGGAGGAGGGTTGTATTTTTCCAGGCGCATCAGTCGTCGTAGAATATCCTGGCTATGCATTGGCCAGCAGTAGACATGTGTATTTTGTAGCCATGAAGGAACATGTTTCTGAACAAATGAAAATAGAGAATTATCAAATCAATTTTTAATTAAAAAGAGACTTTTGCAATCCGTTAGAAGTGCCAGCTTGTGAATAAGATGGCCATGCCATTTATTAAAACTAGATAACCACTGATTTATTCAGCTCTCGTAATTACATCTCAGTACTTCATCATTTCTCAGAATTATATTAAGAGCTGTTAATGTACAATGGATGTCCCAATTAGTTCAACTAGATTCTATCGGGATTTGAATTAGGGTGATGTGCATAAATTTCACTGGAAATGACCAGGCACAAAATGGAAGCTTGTGCATTTCTAATTTGGAAGTAGAATAACCACTTTTCAGAATAAACCTCCAGATTTAACCACTGCTTGCATATGGTCACCTCTCCTTGGCCCTCTGTTCCAGCTGAACAATCTCCAGCTGGGTACCCATTGATACTCTGTCTCTCCACAACTGTTCCTAAACCAGTACTTTGGTTTATCAGTGCTCCAAGTTGACTGTATGCTGTCCTCAATTCAATTTCACACTGAGACAATTCAACTTCAACACAATCTCAAATAGGATTTTTGATTTCTCATCACTGCCCTTTCTTCCATTTATAACCAGGACTTGTCACTTCCAAACTCCATCATGCCGATGTAACTTGAACAGTGTCTACTCACGTATGTATTTTGGTTTTTGCTCAGATGCATCCCAATTACTTGTTTCTTTTTCCCCTTTTTGACCCTTCTCTCCTGTCTTCGTTTCTTGTCACCCAGTCATCTCATCTGCTCATTTCTCTCTTCTTGGTTATTTTGCCCCTCAACCCAACCAATCATTACTTTTCTGCCTCCCAGCATTAATTGCTTTTGAATAAAGCTACAGCCACCCTGTGCTTCTGTAGTAATCTGATATGTCATATACCTTCAAGACAAGTATTATAATATAAGGTCACAATCCTAATATCCAATAACAGAGCAGCACGGGTACCAACTCAGTCACCCTGAACCAAACGTGCAACCTGGATCCTTTAGCCCCTACAAAGGAAGGGCATTGGATCCAACAAACTGGCGACGAGAATAAAAGTGCAAAAAAAAAATCACAGAAAAAAACAAGGTAAAAAAAGAGAAAAAAACCAAAGGAATCCAGAAGAACCGAAAATCAGGCCGTACCTCGCATAGTAGTTGTAAGTAAAATAAAATTTTCTTCAGTGTCGAAGTAATCCCCTCAGAGAATGCTGCAATTTGAAAGATTGAGGCCTTTCGATCCAACCTTGGATGAGTGGTCTCGCTATGGTTTCACTTCCAGGCGAATGACATTGCGGGGAAGAGGCGTGCCATCCTTCTGTCCATGTATGAGAGTAAGACATATGGACTAATTCGGACTCTGTTGGTGCCCAGTGCCCCAGACTCAAAGTTCTGATGATTTAGTGAACCTCGTAAAGAATCATTACCAGCCCAAGTCATCTGTGATGATGCAACGGTTTAAATTTAACTCAAGAAATAGAGCTGCGGGGAAGGCAGTTGCTTGTTATGTGGCAAGTCTGAAGCAATTAACTGAATATTGAGAGTTTGGTACTTCTATTAATGCTATGCTTAGAGATTGTTTGGTGTGCAGTATAAATGAAAACACGATTCAGAAGAGATTACTGGCTGAATCAAATGATTTTCAGAAGGCATTGGAAATCACTCTTGCAATGGAAAGTGCAGTGCTAGACTCAGAAGCCATTCAAGGAGCACAAAATGGGGCAGGGAGCCTCAGCCAGAGCACAAAAAGTGCAGAGCTTTACTCCAAAGAGGGAAGGAGCCACCACTAGCAGGCAAATTTAAAGGGAAAACTTAGCAGCAAAAATATGGCATAATAATAAGAGGTGGAAGCACCTCTTGTAATGAAATAGTTTAAAAAGGTCGAATGTTTCTTCTGCCATTGAAATGGACACCTCGAGACATGGTAAAGATAAGATCAGGCAAACTTTCAGACAAAAGCAAAAACTCAGATAAACAGTGTTGAAAAGTCTGAAGTAATAGATGCTGATATCTATTTGCTGTATTATTTAAAAGGTAGGAAGAACAGAGCCTATTTAACCAGGAGAGTAATGAGAAGCCTCTCAGAATGGAGGCGGATACTAGCGCAGCCACTATGGTGATTGGTGAGCATATGTTTAGATATCTGAATCATGGAGAATGTAAGGTGAATTTAGAAGTTGATGAAATATTTTTAAAAACTTACACCGGAGAAGACATACAAGTCAAGAGTGTATATAAAGTCACAGTACACTATGAAGGTCAAACAGGGAGATTACCCTTGATGGTAGTAGCATGCGAGGGACCGAGCCTCCTCAAGCCAAACCGGCTGTAAGAAATTAAATTGGAATGGACTGAAAGCTTCCAACTGCGAACCAATGGATTACCACAGCTACCACAAGAATATACCTCAGTTTTCAAGGAAGAGCTTTGAAAAATTGAGGGGCTACAAGCAAACATTCATGTAGATCCAGAGGCAACACCAAGATTCATGAAGGCAAGACCAGCACCTTATGCAATGTAGTATAAGGTAGATGCCAAACTGCAAACAACAATTGGACTTAGAGAAGGCATCCTGGAAGTTTGTCACCATAAATACAAATAAGGGATTGTACCAATACACCCATTTATCATTTGGCTTATCTTCTGCTTGCGCCACATTCCAAAGAACCATGGAAAGTTTGCTACAGGGATTGCCCCATGTGGTAATTTATTTGGATGGCATTCTCATGACTGAACTCACTGAAAAGGAACATTTGATGAACTTGGAAGAAGTTCAGAAATGTTTTTTTTTGCAGGTTGCAGTGAGATTGAAAAAGGAAAGTGCACATTCCAGGCAAAAGAGGTAATTTACCTAGGTCACAAAGGTAGATTCACAAGGCCTAAATCCAGTTGAAGAAAAAGTGAAAGCCATTAAAGAAGCCCCAGCACCAAGGAATACATCCGAAATGAAATCATTCTTGGGGATAAATCAATTACCATGGATGTTTCTTGCCTAATTTGTCAACAGAACCAGCACCACTGTATTACTTGTTCAAGAAAAACCAGAGATGGTCATGGCAAATACCACAAGCAGAAACTTTCACAAAAAAAGGGAAACCGTTGCTACAATCTTATACACTTATACATTTTCACCCAAAGAGAGAGTTGATATTAAGTATGATGCATCACCTTATGGAGTGGGAGCAGTGCTTTCCTATTGAATGGATGATGGGTCAGAATGACCTATAGGACGTGTGTCGAGAACACTTGGTACTGCACAGAAAAAGTTCTCAAATTGAAAAAGAAGGCCTGGCAATCATTTTCAGTGTTAAGTAGTTTCATCAACATGTACATGGTCATCATTTTGTCATTATTATGATGGACCACAAGCCATTATTAGGACTATTTGGTGAAGACAAGGCTACATCCCCTATAGCCTCAGCAAGAGTATGAAGGTGGGCATTGATCTTAGCAGCGTATGAGCATACGGAAGTCAAACTGCAAATGCACTCAGTCGTTTTCCCTTGCAAATAAAGGATAAGGATGTTCCAATTCCTCAGGAATACATCTTGTTATTGAGCTTTCTGGACTCATCACCGATATGTGCTAAACAGATTAAAGATTGGATAAACCAAGACCCAGACTTATCCAAAGTAAGAAATCAAGTTCTGTGTGTTCGTGACCAACCATGAGTTTGATGAAAAGAAACCGTATTTCCAGAGAAGATATGAAATAACCAGCCAAGATGGTATTACACTGTGGGGAGCTCAAGTGATTGTTCTTCCAAAAGGATGAAAGCCATTGTTATCAGTTCACATCCCTGAATTTCCAAAATAAAGGCAATAGCATGTAGCTATATGTGGTGGCTGGGAGGAATAGAAAACTTAGTGAGAAGTTGTATGCAGTGTCAACAAGTACAAAAATTACCTGCAACAGCTCCGTTACACCCTTGGGAGTGACCAGGAAGGCCATGGGTACGGGCACACATAGTCTATGTGGGGCCTTTTATGAGAACAATTTTTCTCCTTATCATAGACATTCATTCAAAATGGACGGATATACATGAAGTGAGGTCACCTACATCTTCAGTAACAATAGACTAGCTTTGACAAAGCTTCGCTACAAACGGATTACCTGAAGTGCTAGTATCAGATAATGGAACAGTATTCACAAGTGCTGAATTTAACTGATTTGCAAGCCTCAAATGGTATTGTTCATGTGAAAACATCTCCATATCACCCTTCTTCAAATGGACATGCCAAGAGAGTTCAGACATTCAAGTTTGGTTATGAAGAAATTATCTGGAGATTCAATAGTGACTAAATTAGCACAATTTCTTTTCCATTATAGACCCACCCTCATTTGACAACAGGTGTCACACCTGCAGAATTGCTGAAGCACCGTCTCTGCTCGAGACTGAGCCTAATCATGCCAAATTTGGCGAGGGAGTGGTGCAGTGTGGAGGTAGAGAGGCGGCAGGAAAGTCAGAAAATGGGACATGATTGTCACAGTCAGGACAGAGCATTTAATGTAGGAGAGAAAGTATTTGTGAAAAATTTTAGAGAAGGACCAGCATGGTTGTTCGGTGAAATAAGTGCTGTAACGGGACCTCTTTCCTACCACGTGAAAGTTGGAGATTGAATAGTAAGGAGACACGTGGAGCACATATGAGGTGGAGAAACCAAATATCCAGAAGCAATTCCAACAGTGTTTGGGACTGAATCAACATTTTTTGTTGAAAGAACTCAACCAAGTACAAATTTACATGGAGGGCTGACTGTACCTGAAAGAGTCGAGGAAACAAATTTACAGGTACCTGCTGCAGAACCAGATGCTTAGGCGACTTCAGTAAGGGAGATTCAAAAGCAAACTTCAGAAGCTGTATAGCTGAGACGTTCTACATGCATAAGGAAACCCCAAGAGAGACTGACTTTGTAAATAATTAAGTTGTGTAAATAACTTGATATATTGAAAAACTGTAAAATTATTTTTCAGTAAAGAGGGAAGGGATGTAGTAATCTGATATGTAATATAAGACAAGTATTGTAATGTAAGGTCACATGATCTTGATATCCAATAGCAGAGTAGCACAGGCTACTTCTGAGAGTGAGTCTCGAGTTAGCCACTGATGAGTGAAGACAGAATTTTATGTTGTTAGCACACAGTGTAGCTGTCGATTTTAGTCTGTAAATAAACAGCATGTGTTTATTCTAACAACGATCTCCAGATGTTTTCTGTCTGTACCAACTAGGTTACCCTGAAACAAATGTGCAACCTGGATTCTTTAGCCCCTACAAACCAAGGATACTGGATCAAACAGCTTCTCTCAACTTTCTCTGAAAAGACCCATCAAGACACTCATGAGCATCTCCTATGAGAAGCAACTCTAACTGCCCAATCTCCAGTGCACTCGCTAGGAGCTAATCTTGCTAGCCTCATTATCCCAATCACTCCAACCACTAGTACTTCCTTAGACTCTCCCACTAGACCAACAATCTCTGGCTCTCTCCAGAATGGCAATTTACTCAACAAAGATGATCTTGCCACCAACCACCTTATTCAGAATGATTGCACTGACATGCTGGCTTTGACAAAACTTTGCTCATGGTTGACCACAGCCTGCTCCTTACTGAAGCCATTTCACCAGGCTACTTTCTACCACCTGCCCTGACAAAACTGCTATGGTGGCATAATGGACAACACCACTGAAATTGTATTGACCACTCCTCTGGCATCTGCTAATCCTTTGAGCATCTCATCTTATTCTAGCCAACTCATCTCTCCTTTGAAACGTCATTCATTATCGCTTCAAATTCCCCTGCCTTTTCTCCCTTAGCCTCTGCACTGATTCTCAATTTTAACCCGTATCCCAAATCACCTTGCTCTTTCCTCCGATTTCACTGTCCTCCCTTCATATGAACTCTAACCCATATTCAAAGTTGTTCCTTCAACTGTGCAACTTTACACCTCCTCTCTACTTCCATGCCCTCAATCACAGCAAGGCCATCTCCTACCACTTCCTCATACTAACAATGTGTCAGAGGAAATAACACAAGCAAATAGAAACTTACATTAGATAATCTAAATGATAAAACTAAATTGCTAAGTTTGCAAAAAGTAAAAATACTGATTATCTTTAGTTGATAAGGCACAAATATACTAGCTGTTGTATTACTCTTACTTAAATATTTACTCAAATCTGCAGTGAAATTTTGAAAAATAATTTTTAATTTTCCACATTATTTTGGTGTTATGTATTATTTAATCTACTTTTAGCTTTCTTAGAATGGTGTCACCATTAATAGATGTACAACAACTTACAGCCAATTATATCAACTTTCTCCTATCAGCAAAATGAAGGAATATTCATTTGTACTGCTATTTAGCAACACCTATGTGCCAAAAATCTGTTTACCAATGCTCCTTGGTCTCTGATCTCATCAGAGCCTTGGTCAAAACATAATCGAGAGCTGAATGCCAGAAGAGAACAGAGAATTGCTATCCTTGACGTAAAGGCATTTGATAGAGCATGGCATCATACAGCCCTAGCTAAACAGAGGTCAATGGAAAACCTTGCAGTAGCTGAAGTCACACCTGACAGAGGCAGATGGTTGTGGCTATTGGAAGCCAATCATAACAGCTCCTTGGGGCAAAATCTTTGAACCAACTGTCTTCAGCTGTTTCATCAATTGTTTTCACTTTAATTTGCTGTTATTTATGCACAACCGCTTCAGCGACTTCAGGAGAGAGCAGCGTGAGATTAAATGTGGAAATTTCAAAGCTGCTGCCTGAGGTGTGCCGCTGTCTTGTTAGCTGCACAAAAACGGCATCTTATTGTCTGGCTCATCATTGAAATGTCCTGAATGGTATGAAGTTGCTGTATTTGAGTGGTAGGTATGAACCAAATTCACCACAGAAAGTCAAGTCGTCTTCATTTCAGTATAAGTACCCTTTTAACAACATAAGTTTTAAGCACTGTTAAACAACCCTCTGCCTCAGTGACAAATGTGAATATTCACTTTTCTATTCATCAAATCTTAACTTGTTAAATCCTGTACTTTCGCCTTTAATTCAGGAACTTTTTACTGCATGTGCCTTTGACTTTTTTTTTCCCTGCAACTATATTGCATCAAGGTACACTTCTCTCAAGAGCCCAACATGTCTCAAAGTTCTCACTGATTATCTGCCTCTTCACTTTGCTTACCATGTTGGCTCCGGGGAAAATAATTGGAACAAATCTGAAGTTCTTGCTCCCATTCTGAATAAATTCATTTTGAAGCTGCAACAAAGCAATAAGTGGAAGCTTATGAAATAACCAAAGTATTTTGAACAGCATTTCAGAAATGAACAATTCTTACAGCATTTAGCATGAAAAGGTAATCTATAAATTGAAAATCTGACTGCTTCCAAATCCAATACATAAGGCTGTCTTCAGAGCTTATGTCAACTATTTAACTAGTAACCAAGCTGCAGCATTTTAAAATGTGATCACCGAAAATTCATGGAACTTCCTGAGGGCGAAAACACACTTTTACCCATGACTGAGTACGCTTTTGATGTGTGAAAGCAAACCAACAGCTAAGAATACCTAAATTTGAACAAAATTATAAAAATCTGGAATCATGAACGAGTGCAGGCTTTTGTTAGGAAGAGATAGTTTAAGTAAGTTATATTTGTATGTGTGGATGTTAGGAATGAGTTGTAGCTTTAAGTTTAATTTGGATTTCTGTATTGGTGTGTTAAGAAGGGGGGAAAACTTGAGTTTTAGTTTCACTTTAAAAGATGCTTGTATTTTAAATGAGGTTTATGACTCTTGAAGGGGAGTTAAGACAAACAAAAAAGGTGGGAAAAAAACTGGGCTGTTGCCTAGCAATAGGAGGCCCACACAGGAACACAGAGGAACTGAAAGCAGTTCAAGTTCAGGTGGTGATTATGCTTTAAGGTTGAAAGGAGTTGCCAGCAGAAGCAGCAGAGGAAAGGGACAGATAACAAGTCCCAAACTAAAGTTGGAAACAGGAGCTGGGAGAAGCTGGGCAGAAAGGAGCTGCAGGAAGCTGGTTTCCTAGATGGGGGGTGGGGGGGTGTGTGTGTGTGTGGTCAGTCCCAAGAAGACTTTCTCGTCAAAGGGAAAGAACAGGAATCTGGAAAACATTCTGTTAAGTGAAGTTAAAAGCGAGGAGCAGAGAAAGTTGCAGGATGCAGACTTAAAGCACTAGGCTTTCAAGAAGCCAGAAGATCCAAGGAGACAGCTGACAGTCTATAACGCTTTACTATTGGCATGTGAGGTGGTGGTGTTCTGTTGGCATGGCAGAGCATTTGAAAGAAAGAGCATAGAAGACAAAGATTGAATGCACGTGGCGGTCCAGGGGAGAGGAACATCAGAAAAAGGGTTCAAAATGGTGGAGGTGGACCCTTGTGGAAGGCTTCTGAGAGAAAGCGTCGTTTGGAAGATTCCAAAGCAAGTTCTTAGAGAATGGAGATTGGAAACCCTTGAAAAATGTGGAATTCAGTGAGGCTGGTTGGCTCATGGTGTGACAAGCATCTGGGGGGAGTTGATCAGAAATCCATAGCATCTGTTTGGGGTGGCATCTATCACTTGGTTTCAGAGTGTGGTGTACCTGATCACAGGTCGCCTATTGGTTTATATGGACTGTACTTATTGTGAACATTAGAGTACAGAGTATAAGATAGCTTTTGTAACTTGTGTTATCCTTACGAATCTGTACATATCTGTAAAAATATAATTGTCAGTGAAGGAGCATTGTAACACAGTTCATCTTTTGTTTAATGTTTTATTCTTTCGTTAAGAGTTGATTCCTGTGTATCTGTTTCGTAGCCATTCTCCATGTTTCTAAAAAAAAGTTAGGATCTATCAAGCTGGGTTCCATCTATCAGCTGGGATCATTTGATGTCTCAGAAAATTTACAGTAAAATGGCAACTAAGTAATGGACTGTTCTGCATTGGTTAAGGAGGTTCATCTTTATTTTGCAAGGAGTTAGCTAATATCACCTCGCAAGGACCTAGCAGCAAGGTTAGAAATGTTTGCCTCCATTTTCTTCACATGAGGTCCTAAGTTTCAAACTTAGTACCTTCCGTTTTCTTGCATTCCACCACAAAAAGCTGTTGGGGCTGGGTCATGGTGAGGATGGCATAATGGGGATGTGTTCCCAGACTATTGATGAGGAATTGGGGGAGGGGTGTGGGGAGCTGACAGTTAAGGAGGAAACATTTTGACTAGGGCTTCTGCTTGAAGCAGAAGTCACCAGGTATCAATCAAGTTTCCATGTAAAAATTATTTGACAATTAAATTGTTATTAAGGGCATAGATTTTTGGAGGGGCACTCCAAAAAAGTGCAGCACAGAGCAATTCCTACACCCTTCCCCCCCAATTCCTCATCAATAGTCTGGAAACACATCCCCATTATGTCATCCTCACCATGGCCCAGCTTTTTGCAGGGGAATGCAAGAAAACGGAAGATACTAAGTTTGAAACTTAGGGCTTCATGCAAAGAAAATGGAGTCAAACATTTCTCATGCATGAAACATAAAACGTTAGCATGCAGGTGCAGCAAGTAATTAAGAAGGCAAACAGAATTTTGTGCTGTATTGCTAGAAGGTTGGAGTTTAAAAATAGGAAGTCTTGTTACAACTGTACAGGGTGTTGGTGGGGCCGCACCTAGAGTACAGTGTACAGTTTTGGTCCCCATATTTAAGAAAGGATATACTGGCATTGGAGGCAGTTCAAAAGAGATTTGCTAGGCCAATTCCTGGGATGAAGGGGTTGACTTATCAAGAACGGCTAAACAGGTTAGGCCTTTATTCATTAGAATTTGGTATAATGAGGGGCAATCTTATTGAAATGAACAAGATTCTGAGGAGGCTTGACAGGGTAGATGTTGAGATGATGTTTCCACTATTGGGGGAATCTCAAACTAGGGGACAGTTACAAAATAAGGGGACACTCATTTAAAACTGAGATGCAAAGGAGTTTCTTCTCAGAGGGTAGTGAATGTCTGGAATTCTCTACCGAAGAGAATTGTGGAGGTTAGATCGCTGAAAGTATTTAAGGATGTAGATAGATTTTTGAAATATCAGGGAGTTGAAGACTATGGAGCAGCTGGCATGAAAGAGGAGTCGAGGCCAGGGGCAGATCAGCCATGATCTTATTGAAAGGCAGGGCAAGCTTGAGGGGCCAAATGGCCTACTCCTGCTCCTATATCTGATGTTCTAATAAAATTCTGATCTGTGCGCATCAGTCATGGCTCAGTTGGTAGCACTCTCACCTTGGAGTCATAAGGTTGTTGATTCTCACTCTCCTGACTTTATAACAAACAACAGCCACCTAAGCAAAGTATTGAAATCATATCCAGAAAATGAACACTGACTACAAGAGAAGAATAAAAGGGTGAAGGGGAAAAGTGAGGAGATCCAATTGGTTCAATTAAATTTTCCATTATTGCTATCAAGTAGTGCTTCAGTTGTCAGATCTCACCTGGAGCACTGTATTCAGCTTTGTGTACTGAGCCTCAGGAAATATGGATCTAGACTTGGGGGGAGCACAGTACAGATTCACCAGATAAATCAGAGCTTAAAGGGTTAAAGTTCTTATGAAGACAGCTTACAAAAACTTGTAGCCTATTGTAAACTTACCCTAAACTGATAATCCTTCAAGCCGAGAAGAATTGACAGCTCAACTAATGGAGGTATTTCAACTGAAAAGGAGATTTGATAGAGTGCCTTCTGGGAAATTATTTCCTATGTGGGAAATCCTGACCAGAGGGCGTAATCTTAAATAAACAAAGCAAGGCCATAATCTTAAAAAACAAAGCAAGGCCATTAAGGAGTAAAGTCAGGAAGCAAAAGGTAGTGCAAGTCTGGAATAAAAAAAAAACCACGATGAAAACACTCAGGTCAGACAGCCCCTGTGGACCAAAAAATGGAGTTAATGATTCAGGCTGATGACCTTTTGTCAGAATTTAGTGGAAATTTGGAGCTTGCTTCCTCCAAAAGGCCTTAGAAGCTGGGTCAATTGAAATTTTCAAGTTTATGATTCATTAGATTTGTTAGACGAGGATATTTAAGGGATATGTAACAAAAACAGGTAAATGGAATTGGGTTACAGATCAGGCATGATCTTACTGAATGCTGAAACAGGCTCGAGAGGTTAAATAGAATATTTCTATTCTTCTATGTTCTTAAGATAGACTTGGGATAATAAAGAATAACCTAATTCTCCATACAGAGATACAAGTAAATGGCAAGAGTAAATATGAGTTGGAAATAATGGTAAAGACAGAGAGATCACTAAACAGTAACTAAGAGTAACTAAATCATGAATAAGGAAAGAGAAAGAGTGTGGAATAAACCTGCAGAAGAATTGTGCACGCTTTAGGACAGAAAAGGTAGGGAGCACTACTTGTCCAGGACAAGTTATCTGCAACTCAGTACAATTTTTCAAATCCTCTGTTAGATATAACTTAGTGATTCAAAAACATTAAGAATGAAGTCAGTGTCATTATAATTACCTGTTTGTAGATAAAGACTGTATTCAAAGAATGTTCATCATTTTTTAATTCAAAGTTCTGAGATGTAACAGCTTCCCAGTATTTCGGGCTGATAACAATAATGATCAGATATCCTTTCTGTGTGTGCATATAAAAAATGAAGCCATTATTAAAGATGATAAAATATGTTGTTTCAGAATTTTTTTTATTCAGTAATATAATTCAGTCAGTACATAAACCTTTAGACTAAATTATTGTCAAGGCGGCTATGAAGTACTGTTCAAATATTGTGTAATTTTAGAGAGGCTAACTTACATCATTGATGTATCTTTCCATCCAGTCAATTTTGTTTATACTTCTAAAATGTTGCTCAAACATATCAATCTAAAATAAAAACAAATGGTCCTGAAACAATTATTTGTAATTATCACTTTGGTTATTCTAAAATGCACACATGATGGTTAATACAACAGATATGTCTGAATTAATTTCTGTGATTGACAAAAATGAAAACAGCAATGGGCTGGATTCCTAGTCTAGGGTATATTTCAATATTGTTCCTTCAATATTGTTTCCTCAATTCCTATGACATCCAATTGTGGGTTGTATTGTGACGAAGATCGTGAAACACTGCAGGAGTATAAAGATGGGCAATGTGGGAAAACTGTAAAGTGGAAGTGAGAAGAGAGAGATAGGTGACCCATCTCAAATGATAAGGTTTTAAAGGAAGCAAGGTCAGCTTTAGCACGGCCCAACGCAGACTAAATCCACCATGTTGTAACAGAAATATGTACTTGATCTTTATTCAAACACCTTTTTTTGCGGCCAAGTGGGATTACCATTTCAGTTACAAATTGGGGTAGATTTGCACTATGGCTTAAGTTCAGGTAAGACTCATTTGAATACTGCCATCTGATTGAATCTGAACTTATATTTACCACATTATCACCTTCATGAATGTGTTTTCCCTGTAAAACCATGGATAATGATTTTTTAAATAAAGTGAAAAACATTGGAAACTCTGAAGAAATTGTTCAAATTCTGCTGCTGAATACCAATTCCAAACAGTAAATGTTTTTAAAAACTAAATGCCAAACAGAAAATGGAAATGTTTAAAATTCAACCTTTACAGGGCTTCCAAAACTGATTCTTATTCTTCAAAGCCAAAAGTACTTTCTCCCGTTAAGCTTGAAAATAATTTCTATCAAGTCAATAAATCTGTTTTAGCAGATACCAGAACTGTTTTTTTTAAAAAAGCATTCATTCCAATTTGGAAGCTTGATATCCATTTACACAAAAGATACAAATAAAAAGGTGCTTCACTAGCACCAAATAAACTCCTTTGATGGAATGTCTCACCGTTGGCACAGTACTGACTGTATATATGATACACTACAAAAAGTTTTCAACTTCAAAATATTAGTTATTCTGTAAATTTTCAAACATTGTAAAGCAAGGCTCTTTACTAAATCAAAAAAAAATTACAACCCAAAGATCTGTCCTGGAATATACATGCAACAAAAATGATCAGAAATACCTTTGTAAAAAATACGTAATGGTGAACACTATAAAGATCATCGCTGCAAAAGAGGGAACAGAAGTGCTGATTCTTCCAACCCAGAGATGTTTCTGATTAAATAAGCTAGCTGGCTACATAATTCCTCAACAGCATGAGAAGAAGAATTAATTTGATATAAACTTGATTTTCAGTCCCTTCTACCTCCAATCTCCAGAGATCAAGGATGAAAGCCAAGTGCAGATAAACAAGAGGGAGACAGTGCCACAACCAACCTGGGTTTCAAATCCATTTCGGATTAACAAAGCAACAAACTTGATGACCTCTTCAACATGCTTGTCGTTATCTGTAGCATAAGTCACAAAGACTTTTCCTGGTAAAAATTAAAACATTCATGTTATTAATTCTACAATGGTGTTTAGGAAATTGGAAACTTTGAAACTAGAATACCAACATGGAACTTCAATATGGGTCAAAAACAAGAGCACCAGGGAACAGCTGGTAATAACAGCTAGTTAATCTGCCATATAAAAATATCTAATATAAAAGCAGAAAATGCTGGAAAAACTCAGGTCTGACTGCATTGGTGGAGAGAAATAGAGTTAATGTTTTGAGTGACCCCTCTTTAGAGCTAAAAGGAAGTAGCAATGTGATAAAGATTGTACTGTTCAAGAGGGGTGCAGCAGGTGAAAATAAGTGGATAAAAAATTTTTAAAAGGGGATTAAAAAGGGGTAAAGGTAGAGGGAGCATCAGCACTCTCTTCCATCTTCACCCCTTTTTAAAAAAAATATTTTTCATCCACTTATTTTCATTTTTATTAATTTATTCATTGTTTAATCTGCTTTTAATCACTTTTTCTATCCTTTTTCCACAACTACTGCCCCCTCCCCACCCCCAAAAGGGCCATCTGTTACTTATATAAAAACAAAAAAACCGCGGATGCTGGAAATCCAAAACAAAAACAGAATTACCTGGAAAAACTCAGCAGGTCTGGCAGCATCGGCAGAGAAGAAAAGAGTTGACGTTTCGAGTAGGGCCATCTGTTACTTGTTCCATGTTGTTCTTTCACAGAGTGCTTACCTTTGTTCTGCTTTCTTACCTTCATGGCCCTATCAGCACCTTCTTTAGCCCTTACCATTACCATTAACACTCTCTTTGTCTTTTTGTCCATGACATCTTTGTCAGTCTCTCCCTAGTCCCCATCTATCTTTGGCCTTCTATTCAGTTTCACCTGCTCCAGGTTAAATTGCATCACATTTCTACTCTTCAGCTCTGAAGGGTCACAAAGACTTGAAACATTAGCTCTGTTTCACTCTCCATAGATGCTGTCAGACCTGCTGAGTTTTTCCAGCATTTTGTTCTTATTTCAGATTTCTAGCATCTGCAGTATTTTACTTTCCTTTAAAATAATTATCACATTATCTTTTCTTTGACAATTCCAATGCTCATTTTAGCTTTAGGCATCTAATACAGTCTGATCCAAATGTCATTTCCATGCTAGAATAACAAAATTCATTTTTTAGATAATGACAATTTATTAACGCTACTTACTCTGTTCACGAGGAAGCGGAAGGCTGAATGGTGCATTTGTATTTACAGGATCTGTAGGAGCAACTGCCCTGAAAATATATAGGATATGAAATTAGAATAATCTACTCTGGATATGACAATACATGTAGTCTCCCACATCAAGCAAATTGATTTGACTACCAATCATTAGCAACCCTGACAATGAAAATTTTGGCCCATGATTCTTTTTATTAATTCATATAAAATTCTGCATGAAGTGAAGTGGTTTTGCACATAGAATTACCAATATACATACAAATCAGACAACTACAGAGCAGCTACATGGCTTCCACTTCTATCCTATGAGTATGCAAGTAAATCTGACTGATATTTCTTTCAATACTGAATCAGGCTAAAATAAATAAGATACAGGACACACCTCAAACCACCATGAACCTTGGCCTCAAAAGGGACTATATCTGAAACAGTAAACAAGCTTGAAATCTGTCCCTTTGTGACTACAGATAGAATAAAAAAGATCGATAAAACCTACAATCGCAGCATTGAATTTAGGCATACCTGAAGTCCTGTATATAATTATTCCACTGAACAATGTCAAACACCATAGTAAATGCTTTTGCTGCGAAATATCTTTGGAGAACTTTCCATGCAATATCACTCATATCTTTCCCACAACATACTAACAGAACTACAGATAAAACAAGTCAAGATGGCTCCTGGACTAGCAGCTTCCTGGGAAGTTCCTTGGCCATGCAGCTCCATCCTTGGCCACCAGTTGCTATTTCTACACCCCACCCCTCCATTTCCTCTATTCCACTGTTCAAGTTCTCCTGCCTCTGATAGTGGATGTCAGCCACTACCATCTGAAGGGCAAATGGAGCAGACACCTGGGAACACCACCACCACCAAGTTCCTTTCTAAGCCACTCCTGACTTGGGAATATATCCCCATTCCTTCACTGTCACAGTCAAAATCCTGGAACTCCCTCCCTAATAGCAGTGGGCGTTCCTGCAACAATTCAAGGTGACAGCTCACCACCACCTTCTCAAGGGCAATTAGGGATGGGCAATAATTGTTGGCTAGCCAGTGATGCCCACATCCCATGAATGATTAAAAAAAGGATGCATTTTAATAAGTCAACTGCTAGCATCCAGTCATCTGGAGAAGAGAACTGCAAAGATTCACAATCATTTGAGAGAAGAAATTTTTCATCTCAATTCCAAATGCCTGACTGCTTATTCTGAGACTGTGACCCCTAATTCTAAACTCCCCAACCAAGGGAAATAGCATCCATTCTGCCAAGCCCTCTGAGAAGCTAAGAATTTTATATATTTCAATGAGATCACCTCTCGTTCTTTTAAACTCCAGGGAGTATAGTCCTGTTCTACTCAATCTCTATACACAGGACACCATCTCATCCTAAGAATCAAAATAGTGAATCTTTGCCACAGCCACTCTAAAAGCAAATATACCCTTCTTTAGTTAAGGCATCCAAAACTGTACACTAATCTAGGCATGGTCATACCAAAGCTCTATTGCAGCAAGACCTCCTTAATATTATATTCCAAACCCCTTGCAATAAAGGCCAATATACCATTTGCTTTCCTAATTAATTGTAGTACCTAGATGTTAACTTTCGATGTTTTGTATATTTGGACACCCAAATCTCTGAACACCAAAACGGAATTGATTCTCGCCATTTAAAAGAATATTGTTTTCCCATTCTTCCTACCAAAGTGAATAACTTCACATTTCACCATGTCATGTGCCACCTTCTTCCCCAATGAACCAGTCTGTGCCCCTTTACATTCTTCTCAGAGCTCATGCTTCCATTCACAGTGGTCAATGTATTGGAGCTGTAATACACTGTACCAAGAGTAGTGAAACATGTTCCCAGGGTTTCCTATACAGCAAGACTGTGATCTTAGTTCCATCATGAGTACATGCTCAGCAGAAGCCAAACTTCAAGGAGGAATAATCTCCTGAGGCACTTGCACATATTGCCCAGCAACAGAGAGAGTTGTGTTGGCAAAGGTAGGGCAGGTCTTTTGTTTCTTCCCATTTCTGAAATCAGCAATAAAGTAAACAAAAACAGCAAAAGAAAGATTTTTGTTTTATTCAAAATAAGATACCTTGAACAAAATGTCAAGCAACACAGGGCTGTGCGAAATATCTGCTCCTTAAAGATTCATTGCAAAAAAAGTGAATGAATGAGGCTGTTTTTCTCCCAAATATGTAATTTTAACAATTAGAGTTGCTCAGTATTAGTTCTGCTGCACTCCATTTCACCTACTAATTCTCCCACTCAAAGTTATTGAACTACAGTAGTTATGACAACTCACATATTCTTCTGATTCACATTGATTATATCTACTTCCTGCACACAGCAATTTAAAACTTCAACCACTGATGAACCAATCTTTCCAAAGGTCACAAAAAAGTTTGACCTAAATAGTTGCCACCACATCAAATCTCAAACATACATGGCTTTTTCCATGAGAGAAATAGGAAGCAAGGAAAATACTTCAAATGCCTACCTCTGAAATGAAACATTTCCAGGACCATTTGGAGGAATTAAACCTGCAATTATATTGAAATGCTAGAGGTTACACAAAGTAAATTGTAGTATATTTCAAAATAGTTGTAGTAAGCCACCTGCTATATAATTCAATTCATAAGATTAAGGTACATTTATTCTGTCTCCACTTCCTAAACACAGTCCTAATAATGACTGACATTACCCCCAAACCACCGCTGAACCTTGCGGCATTCTGTAATCCACCTGTGTTCCCCAAGTCCTGTGTCAATGTGACAGAAGCTTTGGATAAAACTAAATCTACAATAATTTTACCATGAGGCCATATTGCAGTTTTTGATATAAATGCATGTGTACAGTATCAAAAGTGATAACAGAATTTCACACATTACCTACATTGCGAGCCAGACCAAGTGTGCTGCTTTTCTGAAACTGAACCATATGGTTTTACCCTAACTTAAGAGCAATTGCCTTTAAAACTGAACTTAAGTGTTAATTAGGGGCTGTTTTGTGTCCAATTACACAATTGCTCAAACTCATCTTAAAAAGGATCATTACAGCCATAAGCAAACTTTGAAGCCAGGTCACAGAGATGGAAGAAAATGAAGCTAATTCATAGGAGTCTATTATTTACTGCATTGCTGAATGAGGAGTTGGTAAACTATGTTGGAGAAAAAAATTCTGCCCCTCAAGTATGTCCCAAAAAGTAAACTCAATCTCCCACTCCCTCAAAGTGCATCATGGCACAAGTGATGTTTTAAAATGTCATACGTTCTAACTTACATTCCATAATAGTTGTATACCAAAAATATGCCACTAATTAATGAGTGGATTGGCACAACTTCAATGTGACAATCTAAATGATAATATTGGCAGTCAGTTGGTAGTACAGAATTTAAATGTTGCTGGAAAGAGGGGCATGTTACCAAAACTTTTCGTCTTGCATTCATCAGGGCAAACACAAGAATGTCAAATTTCAAATGATCACAACAATTTACACTACAGGAGAAATGCATGCTGATTAGCTGGAAAGTCAACTCTGATTGGCTGAGGTGTTACAATGGAGAAATTCAAATTCCCCAAGCTTCTGGGTAATTCAAAAAAGGTGCAAAGCATGAACATATTGTTTTGATTTACAGAGAATGGGTCCCTGCATTTGTTACTTCTGGCAAGCATAAATGAACTATGTTACAAGCTCAACTGATTATCTTAAATTGGTTGTTAGTGCAGCTATTAGCATACTTCATATAAATTGTTTTAATTGTTTGAAATTTGGCATTCTTGCATTTGTCCAGATGAATGCAAGGCCAAAAGCTTCGGCAACATGTCTCTCTTTTTTACAATATTCCAATGATAATATCTTTGTCTAAGTACAGGCTTATATATGTAGAACATACTCATAATAGTCAAATAATTTGCAATGTTTTTAATTACTACATTCATGTATGCTCTAACATGCACTTCAATTTTAAATAAAATCTAACCAAAGTAACAGTGGCGGTGAAAAGTTGCACAAACTCAGACAAAAAATAAATAAAAATGTAATTTTTGGAAGAGAAAATAGTGACAGATACCTTGCATTTAAGAAATAATCACTTAGCTATTTTGTTAAATGGTCTGGGTTACTGATTTCCTGCTGGGTTGATTTATCAAAGAATTTGACAGAATGGCTAAGAGCAATGTGGGCCACAGAAGGCAGATGCAGGTAAGAGAGCAAACAAGATAAAAAGGAGGGTACAGAGGTACAAACGAATGGCCCCAGGAATGAGTGATTATTATGTGGATAGACTGAACAAACTGGGACTGTTTTCCTTTGAGTAAAGGCTTCTGAGATTTCATACAGATATTTAAAATCAAGAAAGAAGAGTTTGGATAAAGTAAATAAAGAGAATCTATTGCCAATGGCTGAAAGGTCATTAGTTTGAGGACACAGATTTAAGATTGGCAAAACAAATCAGAGGTGACAGGGAGGATAAATTTGTTTTGGGTAACGAGTGGAATGTACCGCCTGATAGGGTGGGGAGGACAGGTTCACCAGCTTTCAAAAGGGAATTGGATAAACGCTTGGAGAAAAAAATTGTGGCTAGATGGTGAAAGAGGACAGGACCAGAGTGGGATCAACCAGATTTTTGTTTGAAAGAGCTGGCACAGACTAGATGGGCTGAACAATGTCTGTACTGTACTACTATATAACTTTATGAGTGCTTTGTATCAGTAGATGAGTGGACAATATACCAGTAATTGTTCCTAATAGAAACAAAACTAATAATCATAGCGTATTCTAAAAAGGTGAAGAAAATAATGGGATTTAGCATTGATGAATCGACCAGGACCTAAAAGTGGGTGAGAAATATTAACGAGGAAATTGAGAAATATTAATCTTGCAAAGTTCTCTTAATTAAGAAATTGTACCACTGGACTGACTGCTAATGTCATTCCATTATTCAAGAAAGCAGAGAGAGAAAAACTGGGTCCAAGGATTGGGAGCAGTTTAGAATTCAGCAAAGGAAGACCAAGAGATTGATTAACAGGGGAAAAATAGACTGAGAATAATCTTGCAAGGAACATAAAGATGGACTGTAAAGGCTTCTATAAGTATATAAAAAGAAAAAGATTAGGTGAAGATAAATGTAGATCCCTCACTGTCTGAAAACGGGAGAATTTATAATAGGGAACAAGAAAGTGGCAGAACAATTAGATAACTACTTTAGTTCTGTCTTCACAGACTAAGACAAATAATTTCACAGAAATATGAGGGATCTAAGAGTCTAGTGAGGTGGAGAATTTGAAGGAAATTGCTAAAACAATAGTGCTGGAGAAATTAAAGGGACTGAAAGCCAGTAAATCCCCAGCACCTGATAATCTATATCCCAGGGTACTAAAGGAGGTGGCCATGGAAGTAGTGGATGCATTGGTTGTCATTTGAATCTACCGAATTTCAGAAGAACAGTCCTGGCAGGCTGGAGGGTGGCAAATGTAACCCCACTATTTAAAAAAGGAGGGAGAAAACAGCAAATTACAGACTGGTTAGCCTAACATTAGTAGTAGGGAAAATGCTAGAGCCTCTTATAAAGGATGTGATAAAAGCACACTTAGAAACATCAACGGGATTAGACAAAGTCAACACGGGTTTATGAAAGGGAAATTGTGCTTGACAAACTTACTGGAGTTTTTTTGAGGACATAATTAGCAGGATAAGGGAGAACCAGTGGATGTGGTGTATTTGGATTTTCAGAAAACTTTTGATAAAGTCCCACATAAGAGGTTAGTGTGTAAAATTAAAGCACATGGGATTGGGGTAACATTTTGGCATGGATTGAGAATTGGTTAGCAGACAGAAGAAAGAGTAGGTATAAATGGGTTTTTTTCAAAGTGGCAGTCGGTGACTAGTGAGGTACCGCAGGGATGAGGGAACCATATGTAATATTTCCAAATTTGCTGATGACACGAAACTTGGTGGGAACGTGAGCAGTGAAGAGGCTGTTAAGAGGCTTCAAGGCAATTTAGACAGGTTGAGTGAGTGGGCAAATACATGGCAGATGCAGTATTATGTGGTAAGTGTGAAGTTATCCACTTTGGTAGGAAAACCAGAATGGCATAGTATTATTTAAATGGTGACAGATTGGGAAATGTTGATGTACAAAGGGACCTGGGTGTCCTTGTACATCAATCACAGAAAGCAAGCATGCAAGTGCAGCAAGCAGTTAGACAGCAAATGGTATGTTGGCCTTTATTGCGAGAGGACTTGAGTACAGGAGCAAGGATGTCTTACTGCAGCTATACAGGGTCTTGGTGAGACCACACCTGGAGGTAGTGTGCGCAGTTTTGGTCTCCTTACCTAAGAAAGGATATACTTTCCATATACTCCCACAGAGGGAGTGCAGCGACTGTTCACCAGACTGATTCCTGGGATGGCAGGATTGTTGTATGAGGAGAGATTGGGCCGATTAGGCCTGTATTCACTGGAGTTAGAAGAATGAGAGGGGATCTCATTGAAACATATAAAATCCTGACAGGGATGGACATACTGGATGCAAGATGATGTTTCCTCTGGCCGGGGCGGGGCGGGGTGTGTGTGTGTGTGTGTGTGTGTGTGTGGGGTGGGGGGGTTAGTGGTGGTTGCTGCTACGGTCTAGAACAAAAGGGTCTCAGTCTCAGGATGAGGAGAAGCATCTTCACTCAGAGGGTGATAAACCTATGTAATTCTCTACCACAGAAGGCTGTGGAGGCCAAGTCACTGAGTATATTTAAAGGAGGAAATAGATAGGTTTCTGGACTCTAAAGGTGTCAAGGAGTATGGGGAGAGAGCAAGAGTATTGTTTTGAGATAGAGGATCAGCCATGATCATAATGAATGGCGGAGCAGGCTCAAAGGGTTCAATGGCCTGCTCCTAGTTTCTATGTTTAGGCCCATCTGTTTAATGTCGATTATGGGGAAGCTACCAGAACGTCACTAAGGACAGCATAACAGTGCTCAAACAAATGAAAGACTATTAGAAAGTGCAACAAGCTTTGTTAAAAGCAAGTCTCATCTTACTAATCTAGTTTTTCTTGAGGTGGTCATTAATAAGGCAGACAATGTGGTGTCTATGGGTGTTACCTATATAGACTTCAAGAAGTTATTCAAGAAATTATCAGCAGAAATATCGCACAGAGATTGAAGCCGCCTTTCTCTTGGATTTCTAATCATTTGGGATGGAAGAGTGGGAAGAAAGAATGTATATGTACGAAGGTTGGTAGAATGTGACCAGTAGTATTCCCCAGGAATCTGCTCCAGTGCCTAAACTTTTCAACATATTTATCATTAACTTGGATGAAAGAACAGAGAGTTGTAGATCCAAGACTGCAGATAATACTTAATTAGCAGGGACAGTAAATAGTGCATGTAGGAACAGGAATTTGCAAAGGAATAGTGAACAGATACAAAATATTATTCATAAAGACTTGGCCTTCATCTCAAAGGAGCTGGAATACAAAAGGGATGGAAGTTGTGCTCCAGCTATACAAGGCCCTGCTTAGACCCCATTTGGACTACCGCATCCAGTTCCAGGTACATCATATCACAGGAAGAATATGTTGACATTTGAAAGGGTTCACCACAGATTCAGCAGAGTGAAGCTGGAATGAAACCAGGGCTAAAAGGCTTTAAGTATGAGGATAGGTTACATAGACTTGGCTTTTTTCCCTGGAATATACAAGATTAACAGGTCATCTAACCAATAGGGTAGATATGGAAACAATTTCCTTTATGGGGGGGGGGGGGGGGTGGTCAGAACAAAACGAAAGCAACATCAGAAAGAAATTCTTCACACAAAAGGTTAGTGGAAATCCTTCTCCCTCCTCTCCCCTCATTCCTCGCCTGCCCAAAAAAAGGCTGTTAAAGCTAGATCAACTGAAAAATTGAGATTAATAGATTTTTGCAAGGCATAGCATTAGGGTTATGGAACAAAGGTGGGAGAGGGAGATGAGATATAGATTAGTCATTGAATTCTAATTGAATGGCAGAACAGGTTCGAGGGTCTGAATGGTCTACTTTTGTTCTAATATAGGCAGGTCAATTGGATGGGAAAAACTATGGCAAATGGAGTTTAATATGGGCAAGTATGAGGCTAAGCATTATAAACCCCAAAGACCCAACACACCAATATATTTAGGCTCGTGTTCCTTATTTACTGGTTTGTTCTACTTAAACCTTGCAACCTTGAAGCTTGTTGTTATATTTATTTATGAATATGATGTTGGTATCAAGAACTTGCAGTAAGCTAATTAATAGGAAAAAAAGTATTTAAACTTTACATGTGTCCACTAAGTCTTCAGTTTGCACAAATAAGCAGCCCAGGGGGAGATAATGGTGCAGTGGTAATGTCTCTGGACTCGTAATCCAGAGGCCCAGGCAAATGCTCTGGGGTCATGAGATCCTATGGCAGCTAGTGGGATTTAATTTCAATTAAGAAATCTGGAATTGAAAGCCAGACCCAATAATGATGACCTTGAAACGATGATTTTTATAAAAACCCATCTGGTTCACTAATATCCTTTAGGGAAGGAAACCTGCCATCTTTACCAGTCTGGCCTACATGTGACTCCGGACGCACAGCAATGTGGTTGACTCTTAACTGCCCTCTGAAATGGCCTAGCAAGCCACTCATTTCAAGGACAATTAGGGATGGGCAACAAATGCTGGCCTTGCCAGCAATGCCCACATCCCATGTAAAAAAAAATACAAAATGCTTGGATGCAGAGATAAATGTATATTTAGTAAAATGTCAAAAGCTGCTCACCCCCAAAAACAGTTAGCAAATTAGAAAATATGTAAATAACTGCTAAGAGGAGCAAGGCAAACCAGTTAACCACAGGTGAGTTAGTCAATTTACAAGCCAGGCAGGAATGTGAGGTTAAGGTTAAAATTAGATCAGCCATGACCTTTTGAATGATGGAGCAAGCGTGAGAGGCCGAGTGGCCTACTCCTGTTCCTAATCCTTATGTTCATATGCATACTGAGATGATAAGCATTGATGCATTAAGGGAAAGCTAGATTAGCACACGAAGGGGAAAAGAATAGAAGGATGTGCTGATGGAATAAGACAAAGTGGGGTGGGACGAGGCTCCTGTGGAACATTAGCATGGATCTGTTGGGTCATATGGCCTTTGTGTGCTATAAATACTTTATAACAACAGCTAGTCTGGATTTCTTAAAGGTAGATTTTAAATAAGAGCTTCTGAAAACAACAACTGAATAGAAAGGTAATTTAGTCAATGATACATACAGGTGTTTGATAAGCCAAGGCATGCCAGAAAGCTTAGATGGTTGGCACAAGAGGAATTGTAACAGCTTGGATAGAACATTGGCTGAGAAACAAGAAACAGAATGAGAGTATTGCTTGGGTTAGAAGTGCTATTGCCTAGGTTTCAGTGATGGGTTCGCTTTTATTCTCGGATTTGTCCTTTCATTTAGAGAACATAATTCTGAAATGTCAACAAGAAGAAGTAAATGCTTTAGCAAACAGTGAGGAGCATTGAAGAACTTTAAAAAAACAGGAATGATGTTCAGGGAGTCAATTGCAGCTTCATGTAGGTAAATGCAAGTTTATGCATTTTTGAAGTAAAGCAAGGAATGAGCACATAAATTCAATAGAAAGGGAAAAACTTGTGGATGAACAAAGACTTAAGTGAACAGTTTGGGTCAGTAGCAATATTCCTACCTTGGAGTCTTAGGTCACTGGCCCAAGAAACAGCTGAAGAATGTATTATAAATTGATGCTTCAATGGTGCAATCAAGGAATGTCACATTATTGAAGTGCGGTCTTTCAGATGGGGCATTAAATTAAACCAAGGTCCTGTCTGTCTACAGAAGTGTGCGTAAAAGTAGTAGTAACAGGGGGTTCTTCTCATAGCCTGACTAACAAAACAGATTATCTAATCATTTATCTTATTGCTGTTTGTGGAAACATGTTATGCACAAATTGGCTACTGTGGTCGACTACAAACAGTAACTACACTTCAAAAATACCCAATTCATTGTGAAGTGCTTTAAGATGTTCTGAAAATGAAAGATGCTAAATAAATATGTTGGGAGTCAAATACTTAATATGGTTGAAGGCAGCATTTTTAAAATTATAAAAATACTTGAATTATCTGTTGTGCATTGGTATGAGACTCCAGTTTCTATAGCTTACTTCCACTCAGTTATTGTGGTTCTGCCATGGTCTTGTGACTAGTAAAATAATTTTTTATAGTAATAAAGATAAACCCCCTTCCTTTAGTGCTAAAATATTAAAGAAAAGATGCAACTCTAACCCCTCAGCCTCAACACATTGGAGAGAACTTTAAAAGCATTAGTTAACCTGGTGTCCCATAAGGGCTGTGGTCGGCTCTACCAGGGCGCATGGGAGGAAAGTGGCCAGGTTCTGGAACGTATACAGAAACCCTAGGTCGACAAGGGTTTTGTGGCAGAAAAGGACCAGGTGGCTGATATGGATAAGACTGCAAAGGAAACCCAGGCTCGAGGTGTGACAGTCCAAGGGTGCCTTGTGACGAGACTGATGAGGGTGGTCCAAAGCTCCGATTCCACGATAAATCAGGCATGCCGGTATTTGACAACCAGTTGCTAGTAGATTCCAAAGTATAACACTCCCCGCACTTGGGAGTGTAAGGAACATGCCAATTTTCAACATGTCCTGCAGGGGAGCTATATTGGTTATTCATATGATGGACTGCAGTAGCAGCAGCAGCCGCCACCTGGAAACTGTTAGTATCTTTGGTTAAACTTTCTCCAGAATGCGGTGGGAGCTGTGAGAACTGTCCAGAATAATTTGAGAACTCTCCATCACTAGAGCAGAAATTCCGTGGCACCGGACTGGATGCAAATTCAAACGATTTGATCTGTGACTTCAAAAGAGAGCTTTCACTATCTGTTTCATCATTTTCCTCTGGTCTGTTTTTTGATGATTTAGCATGTGCTTGCGAAGGATTTATATACCTGCGGGCATTAAAAAAACAACATTATAGTGCAGCTCATCCACATACTGTTAAAATGTTGTTTCTTATTAGCAAAATTTGGATTAAGAGCTAAATTCTATAATGCAGAAAGGAAAAGAATGAAGTGATGCCAAATCTGGGTGTTAAAAGCCTGAAGACTTATGGAAGAGAAAGATGAAGAGAGACAGTTAAACATTTTTTTTCCCCCTCTTGGAATTCAAAAGAGTATGCGATTTCAATATGCTGAGATGAATGGAGAAGAAACAAGAGTGTACAGGACAGCCTAATTGTAACTTCAGACGAATGAGTGAACAGTTGAGGTAAGCACTAATCAGTGTAATAATGATAAAAAAAAAGTCAGAAAGGTTGCCTCAGGAGAGTTTTTATAACTTGTCCAGATCCCCAGAGAAAGTTAGACCAGGATTACTATGGATGGATGCACTGATTTCCCAGCAGTTGTAAGTGAGCAAGAGAGAGATCCACCATCCTCCCTAACCACGTCCCCCCCCCCCCCCCACACACACACACACACACAAGGGGATGGGGTTGAAGAACATCAAGAGGTGTAGGTGGTGAAGGATAAAAGTGGTCAGAAACAGGCTTGTCTGTAGCAAGATCACAAGGTTGCAGGGTAGCCACAAACGAGATGAAAAGTTAAAGGTAATCAAAATGAAGAATTAAAATCACCAGGCATGAGAAGTCAGTCAGTGCTGAGGGAAACAAATGAGTGAGAAATTCAGAGCTGTTGAGCTTGGTACAGTGATAGACATTGAGGAATTTAAAGGATATTTAAGTGAAGAAGTGCAACAAAGTGAGCTGCCTGAAGGAGGAGAAAGTACCAGAGAAGTCGAGGGAAGAAATCAAATTGTGATTTGGTGTTGGAGCCACACAAGCAGCACCTCAGAATTGACAAAGTGCAGCACCGCAAGGCGGATTTAGTAAGGGGCAACGTATCATCACCCAAAGCCATCATCCCCAATAAGACCGTGCCTTATTCATAGGTGAATGGAACATTCTGGAGCAGCACGTTTGCTGGCACATTAGCAGAGTCCATTTCAGAAGAGGTGGATAGGGTGGCGAAGTCGGCTCCACTGAGCATGCTGGGGGGGAATGATGAGCGAGATTAGAAAGAGGGGTGGATGGAACAGTTTGGTTGCTCCCCGTAAGAAGGGATATTTCAAATCAGTACTTTTGTTAATAAGAGACAGACAATACTCAAGAGTAATCAAAGAATCATACAACCTCAATTGTCATGCCACAGGAGGCCATTCATCCCATCGTGCATGCATCACCATAAGCAATTCACCTAGTGCCATTACCCTGCCCTCTCCCCATCATCCAGCTCATGCTTCCTTTTCAGATAACCATCCAATTCCCTCTTGAATGCCTTGGAGTTCAAACCTGGAATGGTGGCAGGAGAAAAGGAAGGCAGAGGAGAGGAGTGATGGTGACTAGGATAGGGATGAGAGTAGCATAGCGTCCAAGAGCAAGGACATGAAAGTACTGTGGCTACAAGGGCAGGTCAGAAGTTGGGAATTCTGTAGAGCATAGCTCACCTCCTGACTCCCCAAAGCCTATCCACCATCTAGGCGCAAGTCAGGAGTATTCCCCACTTGCCTGGATGAATGCAACTCCAACAACACTCAAGAAGCTTGACTGCATTCATGACAAAGCAGCCCATTTAATCAGCATCCCATCCATCACCACACAGTGGCAGCAGTTTGTTTGTTTCGTATCTTTATGCGCATTTTTTCCCCCTTTGGGGAATAATGTGGAAGTGTTGCAAGGTCAGTAGACTTGTTGACTACAGAAGGTATGATTCAACAAGTCTTGAAGGAGGACTTGAACAGGGAGCTTCTGACTCAAAAGGCAGGGGCGCTAACTATGAGCCACAAGACGTCCTCAGTGGCAACAAGGCAACATTTACAAGATGCACTGCAGCAACTCGCCAAGGCTCCTTCAACAGCACCTTTCAAATCCACAACCTCTACCAAACAGATGAACAAGGGCAGCAGACACACAGGAACACTGTCACCTGCAAGTTCCCCTTCCAGCTACATACCAACCTGACTTGGAATAACATCACCATTCCTTCATTATCACCGAGTCAGAATCCTGGAACTCCCACCAAATAAGCACTATGGATGTACTATTATATGGCAGGTGACCAACACCTTCAAGGGCAATTAGGGATTGGCAATACATGCTGGCCTTGCCAGTAACTCTCATCCCATGAACAAATAAAAATTCAGTTGTCCAATGAAGTGTGCAGTAATCATAAATAACAACAATGTTTGGTGGTATACATTCATTTGATGTCAGTTTCTGCACTGGCAAATCCTCTGTCTATCATTCTACTGTTGTTTAGTGACAACTCAAAAAGGCTCATAGCCATTATTGAACAACAATTTGTACTTAGGAGGTATGCATTATAGATGTGGAATCTAGAACATGGAGGAACAATATCAGGATAAATTAAGAAATAATTGTAGTGGAAACATTTTATCAACATCTAGTAACATATATATTAAAAGCCTAAAAGTACTACTGCTTAGGACAGATCACAAGAAATTTATTTTCTCAAAAGGTTAGTCGTCTTTGGAAATCATCTACCTCAGAAGGTTGTGAATGCTTCATTGTTGAATATTTTAAGGCCTGGATAGAGAGATTTGTGGGTCTCCCAAGGAACCAAGGAATATGAGGAGTGGCAGGAAAGTGGAGTTGAAGCCAAAGATCTGCCATGATTGTATTGAATGCAGGCTCAACAGGTCATATGGTCAACACTGCTCCTTTTTATGTTCTTAACAAGATGAATCAATATTAAATATTCTTAGAACAGTTCTAGATCGTTGTCATCATCTAGTGCCATGCCAAGTTGCAAAGATGACCATGGTCATCCAAACTTTGATAATAGCAATAGAAGATGACCTCTCACTTTAGGGAGTTCTTCTTAAGTTAGACTTTAAGTGTTATCCAGCTACTTCCTTTGTTGTTGGTCTGTTGCTCTTCTTCCATTAATCCTTCCAATGGCGATTAGGCACTCCAACCCTTCTCCACAGATAACATGCCCAAAGAACGTTGCCTTCTTTTGTTATTACAGTTCTCTTGTTCTTCCGATCTCATTCAGTACTTCATCAGTTCTTTTCTCCAGCCAACTTGCCCTTAAGCACACTTCAATGTTGCGGACTTTCATTTCTTCCTCTTTCCCAATGCTCCAAGCTTCACATCCATAATTCATTACTTACCAGACATAACATTTCAGTACACTGATTCCAATTTCAAGATTAAAGCTGACATTTGGTGAAATATTGTTCAATTTTGTAAAACACCTTGATTTGTCCAATTTTTTTTTTGGATTTCAGTACTGCTTTTGATATCAGATATTACTGTGCTTCCCAGATAGCTGAATTGTTTGACATGTTCTAACTTGCTTCTATTTACTGTGATGCTACTAGTTCTAAAAACCCCTTATTTAAAACTATTTTGAATCAATTTGCATTCTATAATGCTGCTAGGTATTAAAGGTACTTGGTTACGAGCAAATCACTATATTCTTTACCCCTTTCTCCTCAGCACAATTAAAAGAAACTGAAGAATTTTGTTCTATATTGTACAAATGCCAATAAAACTACATATTTTTCTTTCGACTCTGATTGGCCTATGTTAACTTCTTCAGTTTCATGTTCTAATCACACCCAGAACTTGAGGTTGATGGTTCACTTTGTTTTGTTGCTGTGAATATACTGGCCTTCAGACCCAGGCCCTGCAGCTTGACCTGACTCAGTTCCTGTCTTTACTTCTGGCCAAACAAAGCACCCCATTTATTCCTGACCTGACTGTACAATAACCTCTTTTGCATGGCCCAACTCTGTAGCCAGCCACCTCAATATCCAAAAGCATCACCACAGAATATTTACTCTTCCACCCTGACCAGGAAGTGCATAACTCATGAAATTCTCTTCCACCAAATTCTGGGTTTTGTTGGGGGGGGGGGGGGGGGGGGGGGGGGGCAATGGTGGTGGTGGTGTGAGTTGGGCCACTCAATACAGAGGGCACGTAGAACAAATTTAGGGTGGGGGGGGGGCATGCTGGCATAGTGGTATTGTCACTGGACTAGCAATCCAAAGACCCAGGGTAAATTAAAAAAAGTCTAATGATCACCATGAAACTCCTGTTGATTGTTGTGAAAACCCTTCTAGTTCACTAATGTCCTTTAATTTCCTTCCTTGAGGAAAGGACATCTGCTGTCCTTACCTGGTCTGTCCTACATGTGACTCCAGGCCGACAGCAATGTGGTTGACTCTTAAATGCCCTCTGAAGCGGCCTAGCAAATCACTCAGCTGTATCAAACCACTACAAAGTCTCGAAAAAAAGAACAAAACAGGATGGACCATCCAGCATCAATCTAGGCACCAGAAACAATAACGGCAATCTCAGCCCTGTCGACCCTGCAAAGTCCTCCATACTAACATCTGGGGGCTAGTGCCAAAATTGGGAGAGCTGTCTCACAGAATAGTTAAGCAACAGTCTGACATAGTCATCCTTACAGAGTCATACTTTACAGATAATGTCCCAGACACCACCAGTGGTGGCACAGTGGCACACAGTCGGGAGGGAGTTGCCCTGGAAGTCCTCAACATTGAATCCAGGCCCCATGATGTCTTATGCCATCAGGTCAAACATGGACAAGGAAACCTCCTGCTGATTACCACGTACCACCCTCCTTCAGTGTTCCTACATGTCGAACATCACTTGGAGGAAGCAGCAAGGGAGCAGGATGTACTCTGGGTGGGGTATTTGAATGTCCGCCAAGAGTGGCTTGGTAGCACCACTACTGTCCGAATTGGCCAAGTCCTAAAAGGACATAGCTGCTAGACCGAGTCTGCGTCAGGTGGTAAGAGGGAAGAGGGAAAAACATACTTGACCTCATTCTCACCAACCTGCCTGCCGCAGATGCATGTGTCCATGACAGTATCGGTAGGAGTGACCATCACACAGCTGTTGTGGAGATGAAGTCCTGCCTTCATAGTGAGGATTATCCTCCATCGTGTTGTGTGGCACTACCATGCTAAATGGGATAGGTTTCAAACGGATCTAGCAACAAGACTGGGCATCCATGAGGTGCTGTGGACCATCTGCCGCAGCAGAATTGTACTTGAACACAATCTGTTACCTCATGACCTGGTAAATCCCCCACTCTACCATTACCATCAAGCCACAGGGTCAACCCTGGTTCAAAGAAGAGTGCAGGGGGGCATGCCAGGAGCAGCACCAGGCATTAAATGCTGGCACAGTCAACGAAGCCCACATTCGGCGAAGGAATAATGAAAAAAAAATTACAAAAGGTAATTAATAAACTTACAGATTGGGCAATAATTGGCTAATGACAATCAACACAAATATGAGGTAGTACATTTTGGTAGTAAGAAGGGAGGAAGGGATAAACCTGGGAACAACAGGCCAGTCAGTCTTACCTCAGTGGTGGGGAAACTATTGGAAGTAATTCTGAGGGACAGAATTAATCTACACTTGGGGAGACAGGGATTAATCAAGGACAGTCAGCATGGTTTTGTTAAGGGGAGGTCATGTCTGACCAATTTGAAGTTTTCGAAGAGGTGACCAGGTGTGTAGATGAGGGCAATGCATTTGAAGTAGTCTACTTGGACTTCAGCAAGGCTTTTGATAAGGTTCCGCATGGGAGACTGAAATCGAAGGTAAGAGCCCATGGGATCAAAGACAATTTGGCAAATTAGATCCAGAATTGGCTGAGTGGCAGGACGCAGAGAGTGATGGTTGAGGGGTGTTTTTGTGACTGGATACCTGTGTCCAGTTGGGTCCCTTGCTGTTTGTGGTATATAAAAACAATTTAGACTTGAATGTAGGAGGGTTGATCAGTAAGTTCATGGGTGACACGAAAATCGGTGGGGTGGTAAATAGTGAGGAGAATAGCCTTAGATTACAGGAGGATATAGACGGGCTAGTCAGATGGGCTGATCAGTGGCAAATGGAATTTAATCCAGCTAAGTGTGAAGTGATGCACTTGGGCAGGACAAACAAAGCATTAGGAATACACGATGAATGGCAGGATCCTGGGAAGTAACGAGGATCAGAGGGACCTTCGTGTGTATGTCCACTCATCCCTTAAGGTAGCGGGACAGGTAGATAAGATGATTAAGGTGGCATATGGGATGCCTTTATTAGCCAAGGCATAGAATATAAGAGCAGGGAGGTTATGTTGGAACAACGCTGGTTAAGCCACAGCTAGAGTATTGCGTGCAGTTCTGGAATATGCATTATAGGAAGGATGTGATTGCACTAAAGAGAGTGCAGAGGAGATTTACCAGGATGTTGACTGGGCTGGAGAGTTTTAGTTTGAGGAGAGATTTGGTAGGGGTTATTTTCCCTGGAGCAGAGGAGATTGAAGGGTGACATGATTGAGGTTTATAAAATTATGAGGGGCATAGATCGAGTAGACAGGAAGGAACCTTTACCCTTGATGGAGGGGTCAATAACCAGGGGGCATAGATTTAAGGTAAGGGGCAAGAGGCTTAGAGGGGATGTGAGGAAGAATTTTTTCACCCAGATGGTGGTGGGAATCTGGAACTCACTGTCTGAAAGGGTAGTAGAGGCACAAGCCCTCATAACATTTAAATAGCATTTGGATGTGCAGTTGCAATGCCATGGCATACAAGACTATGGTCTAGTGCTGAAAAATGGGACTAGAATAGTTAGTTACTTGTTTGACCGGCAGAGATTCGATGAACCAAAGGACCTTTTTCTGTGCTGTAGGCCTTTATGTCTATGACAATGGCTTTGGTCTTCCTGAATATTTAGCAGAAGGCTACTATGCCCAACTAAGGCTAGATATCTGACAAACAATCTGACAACACAATCAGTGGAAAAGTTCAGAGGAGTAACTGGGCATCATTACTGTGGAAGCTGACCCCATGTCAGTGATTATATTGCCAAGGGGCAGCATGTAGAAGACAAGACGAAAGAGCCCAAGTATAGATCCTCACAGTAATCCAGATGTAGTGGTGTCAATGTGCGAAAAGAAACCAACACTGGCGATTCCTTAGCTACACTTGGTAAGGGGAAAAGAGGAGGTGAAACCAAGGAAGGACAGTCCCTTGAGCTGAACAATGGAGGAGTGTTATTAGAGAATAGCAAAGAGTCAACCACATCAAAGACTGCACAGATAAAGGATTTGCTCAGTCACAGATGACATTTTGACTTTGCTTAGGTCCATTTTGGTTTTAATGAGCTAACAGCTGGCATTAAAGTTGAGCAGCTCTTTGCTTCAGCATGTTCAAATCACTGACAGCAAGCAGCAGCCTAATGCTTCAAAGCTCCTTAGACAGCACCTTCCAAAACACAACCACTACCATCTAAGAAGGACAAGGGCAGCAGACACATGGGAACACCATCAACTGGAAGTTCACCCTCCAAGTCATTCACCATCTTTACTTGGAAATTTTTCACCGTTCCTTCTGACGCTGGGTCAAAATCCTGGAACACCCTCCCCATCAGCAACACATGGACGGCAATGGTTCAAGAAGGCAGCTCACCACCACCTTCTCAAGGGCAATTAGGGATAGGCAATAAGTGTTGGTCTAGCCAGCAAAGCCCACATCCCTTGAATAAAAACATTAAATTCTAACTATGTGGGAGGCCACATATCAAGTGACTAACACAAATGTTTTAAACAGTGTCTGCTTAATCTGCAAATGTGAGTTGCTGTTCAAAAAAAAGAGCAGCATATCCATTTAGAAGATTTGTTAGGTATTCAAGCTGTTCTTCTCAGTTCTATGTAAGAAAAAAAATGGAAAGAAGTGTGCAGGCGTCAACATATGCTGATGGCTACATGCCAGTGCAATTAATTTTACCATGGTGCATCAAACAGTAACAAAACCGAAGGAGCTCAAAGGATAACATAAGTAGGTTACGACATATCTATGGAATCCAAAGTTCGCATTCTGTCCTGTATTTCAAGGGCAATTTTTGTTGTTGCAATTTATGGAAACTTTGATTATTTTCATCACATATGCCAATCCCTTAAAGCAAAAGGAGTGGAAAAGTCTGTAATAAACAGCAACCAATCTCCCAGTCACCCTCAGATTTAACATAAATGCGCATTCCCCGCAAATGCTCATTGTCTCAGTTGCACATCACATACACAAGTTAAATTTTCATTTTCTTTAAAAAAGTCAGCGAAAAAACTGGACAAACCTTAGCACGTCAACCCTATTACCCTTAAAAATTGCAAAGTTTACATATTGCTCTAAATATGCATACGACAGGGAAAGCAAGCAAACAAAAACATCAGTAATCCAAAACTTCAAAGTAAACCCATTACGTTTTAATATTAATCTCTGAACTCTAAGTTCCATTCACACAAGACCGGTGCAAAAGCTTTCTAATCATATAACATTGTTTAACCAATGACTAAAAGTACAGACTGGGGATTGGGAAAGAGAATGTAACCCAGGATTCTCATTAGATGAACCAAAAGAAAACCAAGATTTTTGAACTGACGGCTGTTATACTGTGGAATGCTTCACCACAATGAGATATTGAGGTAGAGACGAGATCAAAGTATTTACAACACAGAAACAGGTCATTTGGGCCAACTGATCCACACTAGTGTTTATGTTCCACACCAATTTTCTCCCACAATACTTCCCCCAACTCTTTCAACATCATCTCCTGTTCCTTCCTCCTTCATGTGCTTATCTAAGTTCTTAAACGTAAACACCTGGTGGTTGCAAGACTGACATCTTAACTATTCTCTGGATAAAGAAGTTTCCCTTGAAGCAGTCCATGTTCAAAATGCAGCAAGACCTGAATAATATCTAGACTTGGGCTGACAAGTGACATTCGCACGATACAAGTGCCAGGCAATGACCATCGCCAACAAGAGCGCATCTAACCTTGACATTCAATGCTATTACCATTGCTGAACCCCCCACAATCAACACCCTGGGGGGTTACCACTGAGTAGAAACTGAACTGGGCTAGCGATATAAATAGTGTGGCTACAAGAGAAGGTCAGAGGCTAGGAATGCTGTGGCAAGTAACTCACCTCCTGACCCCCCAAAGCCTGCCCACTTCTACAAGGGACAAGTCAGGAGTGTGATAGAATTCACTCCACTTGCCTGGATGAGTGCAGCTTCGTGCTGACAGTTTGCTTGCAGATACAGATCAACCCTCAGAACAAAGGAGATTTCACTGGCATCTCACCTGAGCGAGCATTTGCACACTTCCTCTTTGCCAGCACCATTCTGCTTCTAATAGTGATCAACTTCACAGGTTGAGTGTACATATTGTCATGCAGCAGAAATAATGAGGGGACCGGAACTAGTACTGCCACTGCAATGGATCTGTTTGAACTTTGTTTACACATTTTGTTTTGTTCCGTATATACATATGTTAAAAAATTAAAACACTCGAAGCTTGACACAATCCAGGACAAAACACCCGCTTGATTAGCACCCCGTCCAGAAACATTCACTCCCTCCACCACCGATGCACAGTGGCAGCATCTACAAGGTGCACTGCAAGAACTCAGCAAGGCTCCTTAGACAGCACCTCCAAACCCACAACTATTCCCAACTGGAAGGGCAAGAGCAGCAGATGCATGGGAACACCATCACCTTGAGGTTTCCCTCCAAGCCACTCACCATCCTGACTTGGATCTACAATCGCCATTCCTTCACTGTCGCTGAGTCAAAATCCAGGAACTCCCTAACAGCATTGTGGGCGTACCTACGCCACATGGACTGCAGCAGTTCAAGGCAGCAGCTCACCACCACCTTCTCAAGGGCAATTAGAGATGGGCAATAAATGCTGATCTAGCCAGCAACGCCCACATCCCATGAATGAATAAAATGTTTATTAGATTAGTGACCACCTTAATTTATGGCCCCTAATTCTGGCCTCGCCAAGAAGTGGAAACATTTTCTCTTCATCCACCCCATCATTTAAGAGGGGCTGGGGTAAGTATTAGAAAAGGATGAATATAAAGTATAGCATCTGAAGGAAATGGAGCTACTTCAGCATCATATGCTTAGGGGCCAAATGGCCTCCACCTATGCTGTAACTTCTAACACACTGAAAACTTACATTTGAGTCCAAGCTCAGCGAGTGGATTAGAAATGTTGGGGATGAACTGAGGACAATGTGCCCTAAACAGAGTCCACTGCCCTTTGTGCAATCTGTTTATTGCAGGTTGATTGCTGCTGGTTCGTTTTGCTGTGTGATGTTCAAGTGCAGAAAGACTCTGGCTAAGGCTCAAAGTAGTGTTGTCATCTTCACACACAACTTCACTTCAAGGAGATAAGGAAAGAGATGGTGCCTGTTCAAGTGACATCAGCTGGAAACCTTGAACTGTGCAGGGTAATTATAGCTGTGGTGAATATCAATGAATTATAGGACTACAACTAGCTGTCATGAAGGACATTGGGGCGTTACTGAGTTATTGCATTACTGTTGGTCATAAAGGGGAATCCTGAGTGTTACCAGAGTTACTATTAGATAGTGGCACAGTTTAGGAAACAGGAGCTTGGTGGTTATGCTAAGGAACTAGTAATCCAGAGGCCTGGACGAATGATCTGCAGACAAGTTCAAATTCCATTTTGAATCCCAGGTGGAGAATTTAAACGCGGTTAATTAAATAAACTTGGAATAAAAAGCTATTGAGTAATGGAGGCCATGAAATTATTGGATTGTCATAAAAACCCATCTGGCTCACTAGTGTCCTTTAATGAAAGAAATCTGAAATCCTTATCTTGTCTGGCCCATACGTGACCTCAAATTTACAGCTATGTGGTTGACTCAAACTGCCCTCTGAAATGGCCTAGTAAACCATTCAATTTAAAGCAACTCATCTTCAACTAGGGATGCAATCTCCCCTTCATCTTCCATTACCTCTCCTTTAAATGTTTCAGTTCTGATTATTGACAACCTAACTGGCTCAATGAAACTCTTGCATAACAGCTGCTACTGCAAAACCACAGGCAAACAAACACTCAACCATGGGGGACCAATGTTTATAAGCCAAATGCAATAATGCATCATGCGATTTGACAGTCAGTCAGAACACAGTGCTCAAACTTCCAGGAAAATACCTCTAACCAGAGTTGGCAAACCTACCCAGAATACACATGCACAACTGATACAAACATGAAACTTTGTACCCAGGCATTTGTTACACAACTGGTTTTGCTTCTGTCCGCAAGCAGAGGATTCACTTGGGTCCCACCACAGATAAAATAAAGCACAATGCAAAGGCTTTTTTAATTAGGATCAGAAGTACCTGACAATGAGTTGCTAAGATCATAGGAAGGCCATTTGGCAGAGCAGGCCCGAGACGACAATCAATCAATATGAACATGGTTGACCTGATTGTAGCCTTAATTCTGTGATATCATTTCAAGGAAATATGCAGATGAGCGGATAAACAGCATGTAACCAGCAGCTGGTAGTGTAAGAATTGCAGCTGTGCTGTCCCTGTGAGTAATGGTTGCTGAAGCCATTCTGTTGAAGGGTCATGAGGACTCGAAACGTCAACTCTTTACTCCTCTGCCGATGCTGCCAGACCTGCTGAGTTTTTCCAGGTAATTCTGTTTTTGTTTTGGATTTCCCGCATCCGCAGTTTTTTGTTTTTATAATATAGAATCGGCTGCTGAGACATCCTGTATTATATCTTCAAGTAAACTGAACCTACATATAGCTTATGAGTTCTGAGAGAGAGAGAAAGAGATTGGCGAGCTGGTGTAAAGACAGAAAGACAACAAATTCCACTTTCCTGCCACCTCCCCTAACACTTGAATCCCTTGTAGATCAAAAATCTGTCTAACTCATCCTTGAATATATTCAATGACCCAGGCTCTACTACTCCCTGTGGAAAAGAATCCCAAAGGTGAACGACTCCCAAAGAAATTCCTCCTCATCTCAGTCTTAAAATGGGAGACCTCTTATTTTCAAAATTATACCTCTCGTTCTAGTTTCTCCCACTGGGAGAAACATTTTCTCAGCATCTACCCTATCAAGCCCCCTTAGAATTTAAGATAAAAGCAAAATACTGCGGATGCTGGAAATCTGAAACAAAAACAAAAATAGCTGGAAAAACTCAGCAGGTCTGACAGCATCAGCGGAGAGGAACACAGTTAATGTTTCGAGTCCGTATGAAGAGTCACCCCTGACCTGGTTGCCATAATACAAGGAGGGGGGGAGGTGGTGTGGGTAAGATGCCCACTAGGCCACCCACCCTTAGGCTTATTGACGCCCTTAACTGCCCAATAAAGGAGCAATTAAGGACCTTACTCCACCTTAACTGCCATAATATGCTGGGCAGTGGAAGGCAGGCGAGAGTGGGAAGGGTGTTTTTTCAAAGTTGGTGAAGGTGGTGGTGGGGCACTTAATTTCTTATCTGTGTGTCCTCGTGGTGATGTCTATATTTTAAGCAGGAAGGTGTCAGCTTTGTGAAAGCTGTTGAGTCAACTTTCCTTAGTCTTATAGGTTGACAGGATGTGCAATTCAAAACAGGAGACATTAGTCAAGGTAAGCTCTGAGTGAGGGCTTGAGAAAGTTGAAAGATTCTAAGGAAATCTTTGTACAGTGGTAATTTTGAAGTATGTGCAATTGAATGTTGCTAGTTACTGGGAACAGACGTAGAATTGAGTCCTGCTCTGCTAAGTGTCTGTTCTAAGCTGTGTGACTGGAGAGATGCTGCATGTAGATGGAAATTGAAGGGGAATGCTGGTCCTTGATGCCTTCTGGCATCAAGGTATGGGGTGAGATTACCCAAACACACCTATGTGGAAAAAGATTTTAAACAAAATAAAATGGCTCCCATGTAACAACTTTATTTAGCCTTAAGTAGAATTCAAAAAGACTGAATGTTATATTTGTCAAATAATTTCCACATCCCACATGCCTAGGATTATGTTCTGATCAGGAAGCCTACCTTCAACTTACAGTCAGAATTGAAGATTCTATCTCGTAAGTGGCTGTGATTTTGAGCTTCAGCTAAACTGCATGTAAGAAAATATTCTGAAAGATAACAAAAATACAGCTCGTTTCTGCTTAAACTGTCTGCAACAGAAAGGGTTAAGATACATTGCAAACAGTAGCAACTTCTGAGCAACATGGACTCACCACTTGAATATTGGAGTTTTGTTTGTCACCTCTTGTCCTGTTACTACCTTGTAACCAACTTCATTTACTCATTATAGTAAATGGATTATAGAAGATTCCAGGAATTCCTTTAACTAATTGATGTGAATTATTCATGCAAATTATTTGAGCTGGTGATGACAGTTTTACCATTACCTGTTAAGGGGAGGATATGCTGAAATGTAAGCAAATACAATTTTAGGTTATGGGCTATTTTGTCCCGTGTATAACTTATGCAAGATTCCTAACGTTTTGTAGAAATTAAACATTAGAAGCGAGAGAGAGAGAGAGAGAGAGAGAGAGAGAGAGAGGTTGTGTCCCGGAATGAGGTTGTTATGCATGGGCTGCCAAACAAACATGTGTAATGGGTCATAAACATACTTCTGTTCAAAATACTTATCTTGATCTCATTTGTCACTCCTGAAAAGCAAGAAACCAAGTTATTGTGAATGTCAGGGCAAAGTATACAGTGCGCAAATTACAGATGTTAACCAAAGCATAAAAGAAAACACGAACTCTGGTTATCTCCAGCTCAAATAATTTACATGAATAATTCACATCAATTAAAGGAAGAGTTCTTGAATCTTCTATAATCCATTTACTATAATTAGTAAATGACATTTGCTACAAGGTAGTGACAGGACAGAGGTGACAAACAAAACCCCAATATTCAAAAGGTGAGTCCATGTTGCTCAGGAGTCGCTACTGCTTGCAATGTATTCTAGCTATGTTGTGCTTCAGGTGATGTATTCAAATGACATTATTCTGAAACAGAAGCAAATTTCTAATCCTGACATATCTGCCCCAATTTTACACTTTCCCAGCACTATGACTTTACTCTTGAGGAATACAAAATGTAATGAATGTACAAGTTCTCAATATTTTAAAAATGCCCCAAACTTATTTTCTCTAATCTAAGTCAAACTTACCTATTGATCTTCTTGTTGTGACTATCTGCTGTGAACATTGCTGTAAAAACACAAAATCACTTTCAGGAACATGAACTCAAACATCTAAGTCACAATTTTGTTGTTACTCACTCAGTTTCCAACAGGAAATACATTCATTTCCCTCCCCCAAACACATGGTTTTCCTTTTAACTATAGGTTCTAAATGTTTCAGGGTTCAGTGTACTTGCAATTCTCCACTATCTTAGTAAATTTGGATAGCAAAAATACTAGAAATTCCTTAGTCAGCATTTGAAATTCAAACACAATATTCAAACAATTAGGAAGTTAAAAGTCAAACCCATGACCTCAAACTAAAACAAACCATTGCCCAAGACTGTGTGCATGTGACTAATTACACATTTCCTGCTGTTTCAAAAGGCTGATGATATATCTCAAGAGCAGCTTAAATAAACAATTCTAAATTGACACAAATAATTGGAGACATTTTGGATGTTTTGAATACCCTAACTTAATAAGAACACTGAAAGTATGTATCTTCAAAAGCAAGATGGATCATAAAATAGGGAAAGAGTGTATCACACTAAGACGACTACTTTGATTGGAGAGGTGTTGTTTAAAAGGTGCCTGGATATGCACCTCAAGCGCCACAACCTGTAGGGCTAGGGACCAAATGCTGGAATGTGGGATTAGGCTGGAAGGCTTGTTCTTCAGCTGGAACAAGCATGATAGGCCACGTGGCCTCTTTTTGTGCCAAAAACCTTTTATGATTCTCAAAGGTTTTTAAAAAGGCCAAGAGTAAGGCCAAAATAAAGATGAAAATAGTGTAATACTTCTCAATGTTTAGAAGATTAAATTTTTGGCTGGGAGGATTGTGGGGATGGGGTGTTGGGAGGTGGTGATTTGGGGGAGTGGGAGGAGAGAGATGGTGAGTATGAGAACGAAAAAAGGGAAAGGGGGTGTGTGTGGAGAACAGGAGTTTAATAAACAAAATAACTAATAAACAAAAAGAAAGCCTTTGCACTGTGCTTGATTTTATCTCTGGTGGGACCCAAGTGAATCCTCTGCTTGCGAGCATGAGCAAAACCAGTTGCGTAACAAATGCCTGTGCACAAAGTTTCATGTTTGTACCAGTTGTGCATGTGTATTCTGGGTAGGTTTGTTAACTCTGGTTGATAGAGGTAGTTGTATGGTAGTAGAGAACTTGACAGTATTGCTTATAGAAAGAGGAGACATTTTTTGTTGAAGCCTTTCGTCTTGCACTCAAGACAATTTGCAAGAGCGCCAAATATAAACATGAACAATGGACATTTGCGATACATGGGTGATACTTCTGCTATGTTTAAATCTGCAGTTGCATTTATTTCGCACAGTATATTTTGCAAACTCATGAACTAGTCGTCACTTTTGGTCCTATAAAGTGCCCAGTCCACGTCAGCTTGCCCTTCCTGTAGTCTCTCACAAAAATGATCAACAGGTGAAGCTAGATGTTTCACGCTGCTACAATGCAGTAGTAACACAAACGGTATTCGCCACTAACAGGATGCTGCCACCAAGCCAAAAAGATGTTCTGCCCATCACACAAATGAATATTTTCATGTATGAATTTCAATGCCAGTGTGATGCTATGTATGTAGACTGTATGTTCCAAAAACTGGCAGATCGTATCAAACAGCATCTCCCAGCTGCTGTTCGCAACGGGCAAGGTACAGACTGTACTCAACCAGCCCGTGCTTGCAAAACTTCAAATCCAACATTAGATGCGATTCCACGATTGGAGAACATTTGCTAAGTAACCCTCCGTGTGCTAAGAATTACGCTGACAACCAATTTAAGATAGTCAGGCTCACAGTGTATGTGTGTGCACTGGAAACTATACACTAATACACAGGGCCCTGTTCTTTGAAGACAAAGAACACGTACACACATCATAGCTGCTTCAGCTAAACAAAATAAGTGACAGCCATTCACTGGTTCACTCCTCAATGCCTTGACCAGTCATGCTTGGCAGTTAATTGTCAGTAATCAAATGCTGCATTCTCCATGGCAACATCTCTACCAGAGCCTAATTGCCAACCAATCACCAATACAATCTCATGCAGTATAAATTATTGTTCTCTTTACATTCAGTATTCTTGCGAATTGTCCTGATGAATGCAAGGTGAAAAGCTTTGACAAATAAAAGTGCCGCTTTTGCAGGAAGAGACAGATAGAGGCATTTAAAAAAATGTTTGATTAAATCTCACACTACAAACAAAAAAGAAATAAACAGAAGAACAAGTGCATTTATAGATAATCAGTGCTCTGTTAATGTGCCAACTGCTGTCTGGAACTAACAAAACATTTCTCAATGAGGAAGGCCACTCAATCTATTTTGATTAATTAGTTCAGAGTACCTCTTAATGTCATCCCATTGTGACATCCAATTATTTCATAAACAATTCCAGGGTTTTGCTCTAACTACACCCTGGAAGAAAATAGTCCCCAGTTTGAACGCATTATCCTATCTCTACTGCGATTTAAAGAAATACTCAGAATTAATTCTTCTAAACCCAGAGCAATCTTAACTACCTCCATAAGATCATATCTAAGTCACCTTCTTTACAATTTGTAAAGCAAAGTTTCTTCAATCTTTTTCTCATAACTCAACCCCAGCACTGGAGACCACCATTATGGCTCTTGCTGTGAATGTCCCTAGCACTTCAAACTCTCATTTCTTGGGAAACCAGAAAGAATTGCAGTTTAAGACCCAGAGTGATTCTGGCATTATAAATTTTGGCCATTAATTCCTCTGATTTATGTTCCACCATTTTGGTTATGTAGCTCAAAACATGCTGCTTTTTCTTAAATGATGCTCTGCATTGGTTGGAAATATTTAATATCAAACCTCTGAAGTCTCTCTGGTCTCTGCTTCATCTTTGTTATTTCAACACCTTTTGTATTACACATTCTTTTTAGGTGTAGCAGTTGATAATTGATTGCATTAAATTTCATCAGTCAGTCATTCTTCTGATCACTTGTCCAACTCCTGTGTTTTCTGATTTGTCTCTTCCAATTCCACTAGCCCTCAGTTTTGTTTGTAGTCTGAGATTTAACCAAGCATTTTTTTAAATGCCTCTATCTGTCTCTTCCTGCAAAAAGTGGCACTTTTTTTTTGTCAAAGCTTTTCACCTTGCATTATCAGGACAATTCGCAAGAATACTGAATGTAAAGAGAACAATAATTTATACTGCATGAGATTGTATTGGTGATTGGTTGGCAATTAGGCTCTGGTAGAGATGTAGAGATGGAGAATGCAGCACTTGATTACTGACAATTAACTGCCAAGCATGACTCTGGTCAAGGCATTGAGGAGTGAACCAGTGAATGGCTGTCACTTATTTTGTTTAGCTGAAGTTTGGTTATCTACGCAAGTTACCACTTGTATTACGCGACTCAGGTCATGTAAACTTAAAAAGAGTAATGCTTTAAGTTTCCTTCCCACCAACCCGGTCCACCCCTCCAATCCCCCACCAAAACAACCTTCAATGAGTGCTTGTTGTTTCCTACCCTTCAGTTACCCATTCCTGAGGTTTACCACAAATCTCCACAGTTTAAATTCCACTCAAAAAGTCTAAAGACTATCACTACCTGAAAGAAGTTGATGAGGTAGGCAAGGCACAGTCTTCACTTTCTGAATTCATGCTGCTTGCCATTATCCAGGAGATTATTGTTGTACAACTGCTCCTCCAACCTACTGGATATTCCATGATATACATGGAACGGAAACAAGAATATTGTGCCTGTGTATGACTTATCACACTTTTTGACTAAACAAAGGCACTTTAGTCTTTTACTTAATCTTTTGATACTATGCTAGTGTTAAATGACTCCCTCGTCATTATCAGTGCTTTACAAATCTCTTCTGAATTTCCTTCTGCACCGAGTTAAATATCATATACCCCAGGAATTTATTTGTTTGAAACCCAATTAGCCTGTCCAGGGCTTCCATCTCATATGTAACAAAATCACTGATTTTACTTAGGGTATACCTTTGTTTAGGGAAGGCATATTGCACATATCTGGACGAATAGTGATTCAGAATATTTACTGTTTTAGGTTCATCCTCAACTTCAAGCTTATTTGTAGCTTTTGCGGGTTTTACCTTTGGTCACGTCTTGCTGTTGTGGTAGTGAAAAAATGGTTTACTGTTACGCTTAGCCTCAGCTATGTGTTCCTCTCTGAAGTACTTAATTTGTCTTCTGAAACATCGAAGATGTATATATTGCATTGAACAATACCCCCAAATTATATTTGCCTTTGTTATTTCATGCAATTTTGCCTGTTAAAAAATACACTCCTGTCTGGTGTTTGCTAGCTCTAATTTCTATCATTTAACTTTGTTTGGCGGCCACTGTACTGCAACTAAATTTATTCTATTTTTTGAGGTTTTTAAAACAACATTACAAATGCCGGATCAAGATAAGCACTGACTTCCTTGCCACACTGGATCAAGAAACAGTCATGCAATATGTTGACCAACTCTGACTAATATTCCTGTTTCATCATGTACTCTTCCTATTTCAAAATTATCTTCCTTTTTATGGTGGTGGTTTGTAGCATACCTCTAATGTGGCATGGATTTCTTGAGCAACACTGATGCATGCTCAATAGCTCATTTTTCCCCCCCTGTAATTCAGTACATGGATTTTACAATGCAAAAATATTTTAACATATACTATATCTAATCTATGGTGATTCATATCAAAATTGGAATGGATTCGGCAATGTAAACGTAAGATCAAGATGAAGCAAATAGCTAACTCTAGGTATGTTCTAAACCACATATGGGTGGGGGGGGGCACGCAGAGAGAGAGAGAGAGAGAGAGAGAGAGAGAGAGGGCAAGAGAGAGGGAGAGGGAGCGAGGGAGGGAGGAGAGAGAGAGAGGGGGAAGCGGGGGAGAGAAAATATCTAATCAAAATTCCCTCTGACACATGGGAGTAGTCACATTAAAGCTTGGCTAAATATTTCAAATATTTTTTAGATTCATAGAAATACCATATAATAAGGCAATTTAAACAAAAAAAAAGGTCCTTAGGCCTCATTTGTTTCATTTTAACATGATACAAAAGGAATAAAATTTGATTTTGAAGTTTGCTGCACAAATTAATGTGATGTTATGTAAAACAAAATCTATTCAACATTGGCTCAAGGGTAAAGCAATCCATTTTAACCTTCATTGAATTAGATACTTGTGGGTGGCAATGAGAGTTTGTGAAACAATTGCTTTAAAAATACCCAAATCTCAAGTGGATTCAAATCCATAACATTTACCCCCTTCCCCCATTTTCCAGCTGTAGGTGCAATAAGAAGCCAAAGGAGTGTTATGTTTTGTTTGTTTTTGCCTTGCCCTTTCCAGCATAAAGTCATTGATGCCAGTAGTTGGGTTTTAAAGTTTATACTCCAATTCCTAGAAAATTTTTGCTATGTTCCTGCAAAAGCTTTAACAAAATACGGAAGATCTCCTGTGATAATTCTCATGGTAAGCTAGTAAAAAATATATGGGGTGTATGTGCACCTTTGGCAGCGCAGCAGTCATGCCTAGGTTTTTGTCTATGTGGCTGATAATACCACTGGTCCAAACATAGCACTCAGCTCTCACATATGGCTCCAAGTAACTTGCAGGGCATGGTAGTGGCCCTATCCCTGGCCACAGTATCACTGTACTGGCTAAACTATGAAAGAGTATCTAACTAGTGATGGGAGCATCTATCCTGAAGTGCATGCAATCACCAGCACTGGAGCTGATGGACGGCCAATGGGAGACTCTGATGGCAGTGAAGGCACAGGAGTACAGGGCCAAGGCAGGTGGTAAAGCAGGACCTTGGTCAACTATGTTTTATGCCGAGTGGTGCTTCTCAAGCTATAACCATTTGTCTCTTTCTGAAATGGAAGCACAACATCAAGTCGACATTCGTGGTTTGCCACTGACTAGGACCCCCAGGTTGGTGGAACCCTAAATGCAACTTGGCATGGAACAACAGATATGGAAATAATGAAGCTAACCCAAACCCTCAGGACTGTGGGGGGGGTGTCAGACTCTTACAACAGCTGTCAAACCAAATGGGACAGCCACAGACTCCCAAACATAGGAATATGCAATGTTAGAACAATGTACCAAACTGGCCAGCTTGAGCAGATCTGGAAGTAATTTAATAGGCTCAACATAAAATGTGCTGGGCACTGCTGAGATGAAATAGCCAGGTTCAGGACAACTAAACATAATGGAGGACTGGAGCCTGTACTATTCTGTTGGGGATCATCAATATGGTGAGAGATTTCTGGTGTCCCCAAAGCTGCGAAACACTATCGCGTGTGTGGAACCAGTTACCAGAGTGATTGCAATGCGAAATGAAACTATGCCAACAGCGATGAACCTCATCCAAGTGTTTATGCCAACTGCAGAATCCCCTGAAGATGCATATGAATTAGGAGGAGGTCACTTGGCCTCTTGAGCCCACTATGCCATTCAATAAGATCATGGCTGATCAGATTATAACATCAACTCCACATTCCCAACTAGCCCTTTCACCCCTTGCTTTTCAAGAATCTATCCAGCTCTGCCTTAAAAATATTCAGACTGCTTCCATCACAGAATCTTTACAGTGCAGGAGGCCATTTTACCCCTCTTGTCCCTTTGCACTATTCCTATCCCATTCTATATTTAGAAAATTAATTATGGACGGACACACAAAACACACACGAGCACACCATGCACCCCCTTCTTTACTGAATACAACCATATTCCCAAAAATACTAAAAGAGATAACACCCATCTTCACATCAGACAGGCGTTTCCGCAGCTGTAGATATGATTCCAAGATGGTACGTTGCCTCACAGAGCTGCTACAGGGCATTCTTTTGGGGGATGGTGAACAGCCAGGGGTCGTGGCTCATATTGGGACCAATGACATGGGTAAGAAAAGGGATGAAGTGCTGAAAGCAGATTTTAGGGAGTTAGGAAGGGAATTAAAAATCAGGATCTTGAGCAGTAATCTCAGGATTACTCCCAATGCCACGTGCTAGTGAGCATAAGAATAGGAAGATTGAGCAGTGGCTGGAAAAATTTATAAACTAATTTATAATTCTTGCACCTGTGTAATTTCTTCGTAGATTTGTTTCTCTATAACCCTTCCACTAGTAGATAGTCTATATACTGCACCTTTTTCATTCCTTACCTCTAGCCAGAGAAGTTCTTTCCTTGACCCCTCTGGAACATCCTCTCTCTCCACGCCATCCATGCCATCTTTAATCAATACTGCCACTGCCCCCTCCCCATTTTCTTCCTTTCCTGTCTCTCCTAAACAACTTGTACCCAGGAATATTTAATGCTTAGTCCTGTCCATTAAGCCACATCTCTGTTATAGCAATATCATAATTCCATTTGTCAACCTGTACATCACTAATCTTATTAACCACACTCCACGCAGTCACATACATGTACGTTAGCCCTCATTTAGGCTTTTTTACTTTCTCCCTTATTCTGACCCCATCTAACGGCTTACTACTGCCTATTCTAATTTTATCAAATTCTCCAACTATTCCATCTACCTTGATGCTACTCTGATATATCCCCCTTATCAGTTACTACTTCTCTACTTCCCACCACCAGTTCCTTTCCTCTCCACTCAGGTTCCTAACCCCCTGCCAATTTAGTTTAAATACTCCCGATAGCACTAGCAAACCTCCCCGCAAGGACATTGATCCCAGTTAAGGTGTAACCAGTCTTCCTTGAACAGGTACCACCTGCCCCTGAACTAGTCCCAACGCCTCAAATCTAAAGCCCTCCCTCCTATTGCATTTCTCCAGCCACTGATCAATCTTCCTATTCTCACTCATCAGTATCCAAAATGGAAAAACAGAGTGAGATGTCCTAAGAGAATTCCTGCACTACCTTTCTCTTAGATACTCTGGTGGTCACCCATTCTTTCTTTGCTTCTGTATCTCTTAGCTGTGGCGTGACCTAATCACACTATCCACATAATCCTCAGCCTTGTGAATGCACCACAGTGATTCCAGCCACCGCTCAAGTCCTGCAACCTGCTCAAGTTTCTGCATCTGCACGAAGTATCACCAGCTTAGTCGAGAGCACTGTGTTTGCACGACTTCCCACATCCCACAGGATGCACATTCCAGGTGGCCAAGCTGCACTGACATGCCTTAACATTAAGTGCTTACTATAGTATGGTACAACATCATAACTTATCTGTCACTCACAATCACCCCCTCTGTGCTGAGTCTGGAAAGGCCTATACTTACGAATCAACTTACGGGATTCCTGTGACATCACACAGACTACCTGTAAACTCCCAGTTCTCTCTCGCTGAAGCTTTATGGGCTATGTTGTTTACTTAGCTTAATTTAATTAACTTAGGAATTATTCTACATGGACCACAGCTTGTGCAAATTCCCATGTGAACCTAATTCGCAACTCACTCAGTCTCTGTCTCACTCTGGCGTAGTCGTCTGTCTCCTCATGTCCTCCTTATACCAACTTTTGAGGGAGTTCCAAAGACTCACTACCTTCAGAAAAAAAAATCTCATTTGTCTTAAATAGGAAATCCCTTATTTTTAAACAGTGACTCCCAAGCTCTAGATTCTTCCACAAAAGGAAACATCCTTTCCACACCCATCTGTCAAGACCCCTCAGGATCTTATGTTTCAATTAACTTGTTTCCTGTAAGGAACCATCCCATTCTCCCAGTTCCTCCACCGCTATTGCATCTGATCCAATGATGCTGCCTTCCAAAATGACATTCTGACATGTCTTCCTTTTTCCTTAACCGAGGGCTCCCACCACTGTGGTTGACAGGGCCCTCAACCATATCCGACCCATCTCCCGCACCTCTGCCCTCACCTGTTCCCCTCTCTCAGAACCATGATAGGATCCCCCTCACTTTTCACCCCACCAGCCTCCACATTCAAAGGATCATCCTCTGCCATTTCCGCCAACTCCAGCATGATGCCGCTACCAAACAACACCACTAACCCCCCCTCCTCCCCTGGCAGCAATCTGTAGCACCATTGCCTCCATGAGACCCTGGTCCACTGCTCCATCACCACAACTCCCCATCCCCTTCCCACAGCACCTTCCCGTGCAGCTGCAGAAGGTGTAACACTTGCCCCTTTACCTCCTCCCTCCTCAGCGTCCAAGGCCCCAAACACTTTCAGATGAAGTAGCGCTTCACTTGCGCCCCTTTCAATTTGGTCTACTATATTCGCTGTTCCCAATGCAGTCTCCTCTACATTGGGGAGACTAAACGCAGACTGGGTGACTGCTTTGCGAACATCTTCATTCAGTTCTCAAGCACAACCTAGACCTCCCTGTCGCTTGCCATTTCAACACACCACCTTGCCCAGATGCCTGTTCTTGGCCTGCTGCAACATTCTAGTGAAGCTCAACGCACACTAGAGGAACAGCACCTCATCTTCTGATTAGGCACTTTAAACCTTCCGGACTCAACATTATGTTCAACAATTGCACTCAATGAACTCTCTCCTCCATCCCCCACCCCTTTTAAAAATCCAAAATTTTATTTATTTACTAATTTTTTAAAAATCCCTTTTCCCCTTTAGTCTTTAACAATACACTCCCTTTGTCCTGTGTCCATGACATTTGTCAATTCTCTCCTTAGCTCCCACCTATCCCTGACCCTCTATCTTGCTCTAGCTCCTCTTAAACAGTATAAAATCCATCACATTTCTACTTCTCATTAGCTCTGAAGAGTCATGCGGACACAAAACATTAACTCTGTTTCTCTCTCCACAGATACTGCCAGCATTTCCTGCTTTTGTTTCAGACTTCCAGCATCCATGGTATTTTGCTTTTACCTTGGAAGGATTCTTGTCTGCTATAAACATTGCATTGAAAAAAAGTATGCCCAAAAGCCATGATAGGCAAGGAGCCCTGGATAACAGTCAAGTGTCTGAAGCTGATAGTGTGCCGATCAGCAAAGTGGAGGGATCATCAAGGAGCTGATTATAAAAACTCTGCAAGAAAGTGAAAAATGCTCAGAACAGCCAAAGAGGACCTTACTAAAAAGGCACAGGAAACAGAAAATTCAAGTCGTGAAGGGCAGTCCAACAAAAGTATAAAAGGTTGTCACAGCTCTATCAAAGAAAAACAACAGCTGGCATCGGTGTGAAAGCAGCAGATAGAAATATGATCCAAGGAACTGATGAGAAAGGACCAGTGGCAGTAATACTGCACCCAGTTCTATTGAGCAGATCCAGATCTGGAAGTACACAGCCTGTAAACTTGGAGGAGGAGGAACCAGAATTGTTGATTAGTCAAGTTTTATCTGCACTTAAGCAGCTGGGGAACAGCAAAGCTAAAGAATTAGATGACATGCCCATTGAAGCTCTGGAAAGTGAAGGAACATCAACAGTCACAGCCATGAAATAAATCAGTGACCTGATATCAAGAAGTGGAATTTGGCCAAATGATTGGCGGGTTTTGAAGCCGGTAACATCACCAAAAGTTCACAACGCTCAAGACTGCTCAAAATATAGAACAATTAGCCTGATAAGCCATGCCTCAAAGTGCTCCTCGAAATTCAGACAAATGCTCTCACATTTCAACACACTAGAAATAGGTGAGGAATAGTTTGGTTTCCCTGCAGGTAAAGGAACATCAGATGAACTTGTAGTGCTGTGCAATATAATTGAGAAGTCTGTCAAAAAGCAAAATGACATGGAATTATGCATAATCTGGATTACACAAAGGCCTTTGATTCAGTCCACCATGCAGAACTATGGAAAACCTTGAATTTGGTTTGGTGTACCACATCATTTAAATTCTCTGAATGAGCCAGATTATAAACTGGTGAAAAGGTGTGGTGTGTACTTGGGAGACAAGACAAGAGCCAATTTGGCAAAGGAGTCAGACAAAAATGTCTGCTTTCACCACTACTTTATAAAGCCATAGGAGAAAAGGTCATGAGAGAAGTCAGCTCTGCTCTTCCAGAACAACTAAGAGTCAGTGTTGGTGGTCACAACATCCGGAAAATCAGATATGCTGACAACACTAATAGTTGAAGAATAAACAAGGGCTTTCCATAATGACTAAAGAACTGAGAAAGTCAAATCTGAAGTTTGGGTTGAGCAACAAGGCATACTCAATGCAATTCATGACGAAAGCAGTGTGATGATTCAGTTAGCAACCATTACGCATGTATATCTATTTCTGGAAGTAAAAGTGACCACAAATGGGGATAGCAGCAGTGAAATCAAGCCAAGGCTAGCAACTGCCCACTCAGCTGAATGAAGTATGGAAGATATCCAACATCAGCCTGCGGTTGAAAAAAAAAACCACTTGCACAATCCTCAATATAGAGCATAAGAACTGGGCCCTCAATTAGGCTGAGAAGATGATTACTGCTTTTGAAATGTGGATGTGGTGAAGGATTCTTAGAATCAACTGGACATTGCAAAGAGCTAATGAATTTGAAAATCAGAGTTCCAGCACCTCATTGGCTTTTAGCTGAAGTGAAGCAGAAATTGAGAAAATATGACCACTGGAAAAGGCAGGGTGAGAGTCTAATATTGGTGACAATAAAGGTGAAAGATTGGCAAACAACAGACCAGCTCAGAAAATGACTGGATGGATAGACATCATCAGAAACTGGATGGAGGGAGGAACAAAAACAGCATGCAGAATTGCAGTGAACAAGAGAGAGAGGGAGGCCTATGGCTCCTCATGAACAATGGATAATTATGAATGGATCCCAATTGCAAGTATTAACAAGTTCCTACAAAAGCTTTCAATAAAAATGGGATTATTTCCTGTTATATTACTCAAGGTAAGCTAATAAAAAAACATTTTTCACAATTATAGGAGCTTTAAATTATGTCAAATGTTCACAGAACTTTAGGCTACATGTTTCTGCTGAGACAAAGCAAAACTCCCAAATGTTCCTGAAATAGGAAACTAGCTTCAATTATTTTTCCCAGACTATCCTGTCTTCCCACTGCCTTTAAGCACACAGCTGGAACACTAAGTTTGACCCACTACAAAGCTGCTCCTAAGCTTAACTTTGACATCTGACAGAATCCTCACGCGGCAAGAATTGACAACACAATTATATACAAATATATAACAGTATATAATAGAAAAAGAGTGTCTGTATATTTCAAATAGGAATTCATTAAAATTAAATGCAAGCTACATATCCAGTTTTAAGGCAGTGTGTCATTGTCTTTCAATGTTACAAATATTTTCTCAAAATATCCTTTTTTTTTTAAATTAAGGTTCAACATTTAATATGTTGTTAACCACCCATCTGTCCCCACCATGTATAAGATTGGCACACTTGGGGCAGAAACACGCTTGTTTTTATTAATTCACAGGATGGGGGCTTCACTGGCTAGGCCAGCATTTATTACTCATCCCCAGTTGCCCTTGAGAAGGCGGTGGTGAGCTGCCTTCTTGAACCGCTGCAGTCCATGTGGTGTAGCTACACCACATCATCTGTGTTCATCTTTTGGACTGCAGCAGCTCAAGAACAACCACATTATCTGTGTGCATCTTTTGGACTGCAGCTGTTCAAGAACAACCACATCATCTGTGTGCGTCGTTTGGTGCAACAGATAACAAATAATAAAAAAACGGAGAAGTAGATTGGGTCAGGACAGTAACACAATAAGATGCAAATACTTAAAGCTGGAGCTGTATTTGAATTACTTTCCCATTAATGTCATTCTTTGGAATAGGAGTTAAGACCATTTATTTCAATTAGGCTAACCCTCAAACAGCAAAGGAATTTAGCATGAGGATGTTGAGCATTCATCTGCTATTGTCAGAAATAATTTCTAGCCTGGTAACAAGTATTGAACTTTGTCAGGCTGACCATTAAATTAAAAAAATATAAAAAAGAACAGATTGTTTGAAGTTGACCCTTTATTGAAACTCTGTTCTATGATTTGATATCAAAGTCATCAAATCACTCTCATCCCTCCCAAAATAAAAGTTGTTAAAGTAGTTAAACCAGCATGTCTTCAATTAGTAATCCTGCATTTTACTGACATGGTTGAGCAGGAGGGAAAAGGAAGGAGGGGAGGGAAGGGGTTGGGGCAGGGCCACGTGATGGTAAGTAAGTCTCATTTTGTTCATGTAGAATGCACTGGATAGGTGAACATATTCGGCATTGTTGTCAGTAGTCCCAAACAAGTCTCAAATTGCAACGGGAAAAAAATCTAGGCAGAAAAATGGTATTTACAAATTGTATATCCCGGTTGCTATCCTTACTGAAAGGCAACATCTGAACAAGATTTATAATGACTTACTATAATGGTTCTTGCCATTTATTTCATTTTTAGAGTATAATGTACTTAAATTAAAACAGTTAGAACACTGGCCATTTAACCTAGCTGGAAATCATTCTCTATTCTTCCAATAGCCCCTATGAGACCGAGTCCCATTTTATTTTTGCTTCCATAAAATATGGTTGTTTACACATTGTCTTGCTGCTAAGGGTCAAGTAACATGTTGGCTGCCCAGAACGTCCTGGTCAACTTGTGCAGAAATTACAGAAAATTTCATGTAGAATCCATCTGCCAATACCAAGACTTAAATAGATGTCAAATAAGCACAAATACAGTGCCACCAAATGCACAGTGAGGAATTCCTGTTTATTCTGTCCTCTCAAAGCCTCTTGCTTTTGCTGCTCATTGCAGGGGTTTTGACATTGGAAAGATCATTCCAGCTGCTTAAGCCTTTTGAACACTTGGGATGGGGACAGGGGAGGGGGCAGGTGTTCAAAACACTTCTAATAACCAAAGCACTCTCCATCTTAGTGTAAGTATTGTGCAGGTCTCCACAAGAAACGTTTTGAAAAAGTAAAGCAAATTGTGACCAAACATCAGAAAAGGTTAGTAATCCAGCAGCCCAATGTCTATACCCTTTGTGCATAATCTATGGCAGCACATTACTGCTCCAAATTCAAGAAACATTCACATATAGGCAGAGATAGGTAAATGAATGACATGTGCTAGCAGACGTAATCACCTTCTTAGGCAGTCCCTCGGGATCGAGAATGACTTGCTTCCACTCCAATTTGATCTGAAATGGCCAATAAGTCCAATTCTTGATCTACAGACTCTGCCACATGTGGAGCGGGTGGCGCTTGAAGGATTGGGTAGCTAGATTGTTTGGAGATTAGTGCACTCCCTCTGACACCTCAACTTCGCCTCTGCAGTCTCCTGAAGTCTCTTGACGTGTTTGATGCCTTCCCAAATGAATCTTCCCCATTTTGCTTGTTCACAAGCCAGGGACTCCCACAATTCATCAGGCATGTTTGATCTCTTCAGATATGCTTTGAGGACATCCCTAAAAGCATTCCTGCTGTCCACCTGAGAGTCTCCTGCCAAGATTAAGGTCAAGGTTTGTCGGGCAGCTCCTTTTTGCTTCGGAGACTTGGACAACCTACAGCAGGCAGCTCAAAGCACTGGAGAAATAACACCAGCAGTGTCTTCACAGGATCCTCCAAATACAGTGGCAAGAAAGGCTGTCCAATCCTCTCCCAAGCCAATTTGCCCAGCATTGAGGTACTAATCCCTCAAATCCAGTTCTGCTGGGTGAGACACGTTGTTCGTATGCCGGAAATAGCACAAGCAATTGTGGAAACTTGTGTCTAAAACCTGCTGTAATGCAGTTTTCTTCAGGAAAAAAAAAAGCACAATGCTGCTCTTATGCCAGTCACCAAAAAGCTCCACAAAATTCTAGGCCAATAAGGTGGTGGGCTATTGCAATTCCTTTGTTGTCTGAACAGTGAGAATAAACCACTTTCACAGAGTCTGTGGTAGTCCCATTTGTGCTCTCACTCATTGTTGGATTGAACTAGAAAAGTTGAAGCAGAGTTTTGCATTAACATTACTGCTCGAGATTTGGGCTGCATCGATAGTATAATATTGACAGATTCTGCTTCGCTTTAACACTATAGTTGTGATATAAATGCATTACATAAGAACACAAGAAATAGGAACAGTAGGTCATTCAGCCCTTCAGGCCCACTCCACCATTCTATGAGATCAACTTCAACATCATTTTCCTGCACTATCCGTGTATTTCTTCATGTTTTCAATATGTAGAAATATATTGATCTCAGTCTTGAACATACTCAACGATTGAGCCTCCACAGCCTGCTGGGGCTGTGAATTCCTAAGATTCACCACCCTGAGTAAAGAAATTCCTTATCTCCTAAGTCCTAAATGCTCTGCCCCTTCTGAGACTGTGTCCCTGGTTTCAGATACCCTAGCCAGGGGAAACATCCTTCCTGCATCAACCATGTTGAGCCCTGTAAGAATTTTATATGTTTGAATGAGATCACTTCTCATTCTTCCAAACTCTAGAGAATAAAGGCCCAGTCTATTTAATCTTTCCTCCTAGGAGAATCCCTTCATCCCAGGAATTAAATTGGTGAACCATCATGGCACTCCCTCTATGGCAAAAATACTCCAGGTGTGGTCTTGCCAAAGCTCTAGATTAATGAAGACAGACATCTTTACTGAAATCCTCTTAAAACAAAGGTCAACATACCATTTACCTTCTTAATTGCTTGCTGTACCTGCATGTTAGCTTTCAGTGACCCATGAACAAGGACACCCAAGTCCCTTTTAAGTTCAACACTTCCCAGCCTCTCACTATTTAAGAAATATTCTGTTTCCCTATCAAAGTGGATAACATTATATTTCTCCACATTGTATTCCATCTGCCAAATGTTTGCCCCTTGTTAGCCTCTCCAAATCCCCTTGCCACATCTTTGCATCCTCCTCACAACTCTTGCTCCCACCTAGGTTTTGTCATCTGCAAACTTGAAAACATTACATTTAATCCCAAAATCCAAATCATTGATATAGATTGTGAATAGCTGGGGCCCAAAGCACCAATTTTTGTGGCACCCGACTAGTCATAGGCTACCAACCTGAAAATGACCCATTCATTCCTTTGTCTGTTAGGCAGTTCTCAGTCCATGCCAGTATATTCCCCCCAATCCCGTGTGCTTGGATTTTGTTTACTAACTTGTGGGGGACCTTATCAAAAGCTTTCTGAAAATCCAAATACACCATATTCATTGGCTCCCCTTCATCGCTTTTGCTAGTTGCATCCTCAAAAACACTCCAACAGCAGGTTTGTTAAACATGATTTCCCCTTCATGAATCCCTGCTGACTGTCCAATCATACCATTATTTTCTAAATGTCCTGTTATCACATCCTTTGTTATAGATGTTAGCATTTTTCCTACCACTGATGTCAGGCTAACAGGTGTGTAGTTCCCCATTTTCTCTCCCTGCTTTATTAAATAATTGGGTTACATTTGCCACCTTCTAATCTGCAGAAACCATTCTAGAGTCTATAGAATTTTGGAAGATGGCCACCAATGCATCTACTATCTCTACATCCCAGAGTTTTGAAAGAGGTGGTTGATGATCATCAGGTCCAACTCAAGTCTATCTACTCAAGCCTTATTAATTTCTGTTCTTTTTTACTAATATTAAATACCATGCAGTTTCTCATTTACACTAGTCCCTTGATTCTCAATTTCTGGGAGATTTTTTGTATTTTCCTCCATGAAGACAGGCAAAGTATTTGTTTAGTTTCTCTGCCATTTCCTTATTCCCCATTGTAAATTCTCCAGGCTTCACTTGTTAACAGGCCCACGTTTGTTAGTTATTATATAGCTATCTGTACTTAGCAACTGTTTAAAGTAGAATCGAATTCTCTAGAAAATCAGTGAATAAATTCCACAGCCAAAATATAACACCTTATGCTACGCTCAAAAGTTTCGTACATAAATATTTTAAACAGAAAAAGTTACAAGCATGAACTACAGTTTTAATTTCTATTATGATCAGAGGTATGTTTTGTGCCCATTTCATAAAATACAAACAAGTCCACAAATGGGCTTAGTGATCATTCCTTGTCTCAATATTGAGTCCTGTAGTATTAAGAACTTTGCTTAGAATAACCCTCAGCACTAATCCAGGTGGAGTAATGCACAGCAGGAATTTCTACCAACTGTACGCTCTTGAGCAATAGTTTAAACTTTTGAGGCACTCCCACAGACCCTAGTGTCAGCTACACAACATAAAATATTGCTAAAACATATACAACAGAAATAATGTGCAGGTAAGAGAAATCAAAGAGAATGAACAACTATCCCTGCACATCATGGTGGTTCAAATGACAGAATTAAGATCCCAGCATCTTATGACCCACATATCCCTGTATAAAAACCAATGATTGGGAGTATGGGTTCCATCCTGGATCTCCACCTCAAAAGAATCAATGCCCTTATGTCCTTTCAAAACCAGCCTGAAAAGGTAAAGTCAATAGCTGCATGCACTTTTTAATATTTTGGGGAAGGGAGATGTTGTCAAAATAAAAAGAATCCAAAATCTTTTAGTGGATCTTCAGCAGTCAGGCTCTACTGCCACTTAACTGAAAGCAAGGACATTATAAAAATACATGGATACACAAGTCATACCAGATGATGCAATATGCTCTTAAAAGGCAGGAACACATAGCACAAGCATTTCTCTGGCACCTGCCTGCTTAGGTATGTAGAGAACGCAAAAAGAATGATGGTTACTGACCTATCTTTGAAATTAACTTAGCATTGGTGGTTCCTGGATCAGAGGGGTTCTGATGTTCTACTTCATAAAAGTGTGATTTGGGACTAAATCCTATGACCATAATACCCCCAAAAATAGAAATTAAATGCTGGTACTGCAAATCATTTCTTGCCTTGTTAAATTGTTAACACATGTAAAGCCTCTGAACCTACCTGTCCCACTTTCTATTGATTACATACAAGTCAGTTAATCCTGTCTGACCACAAGCAGCATTTTAAAATTTAGAAACTAACAAAATTTATGCCAAATAATCCCAACACTACCTTCAGCATTCAACCTTTCTTGCTCTTCAAGAACGCACTTGCACAATAGATAACAGGATTTTTTTGGTTATCGCTGAAAACAGAAGAGACGTTTTGTTGAAGCTTTTCACCTTTCATTCATCAGATCAATTTGCAAGAATACAAATGTAAGGGAAAACAACGTTATGCTAAATGAAAAGAGAGTGCTTATTGGTTGGCAAGTGGACGCCGATTGGTAGCGGCATTGCCACGGAGAATGCACCAGTTGATGGTGACTAACAGTTAACATTGTTTGAAATTTAAATCAGACAGCACACGCAAAGTGTCACACTGCAAGCCCAACAATTTTAAACTGGTTGCTAGCATAAGTCTTAGCACACTGAGGATTACTCAGTAAATGTTGTCCATTGCAGAATCACATCTAATGTTGGACGCTGTTTTGAGTTTTGCAAGCACAGGCTGGTTGGGTACAGTTTGTACCTTTGAAGGGCAAGGTATCTCAAAAATTTGAGCAATGGGTGAAGCTAGCTGTTTCATGCTATTATGCAGTAGCAACATGAGTGGTATTCACTACTAACAGGATGCTGCTGTTGAGCCAAAAAAGACATTCTGCCTACCACACAAATGAGTAATGTGGTATATGAATTTCAGTGCCAGTGTGATGCCAGTTATGTAGGTCATCTGTCCCAAAGACTGTCGGATCACATCAAACAGCATGTCCCTTCTGTTGTACTGGAAGTTACATATATTAACACACAGGGCACCATTCTTTCCAGACAGAAAAGAACATGTACACACATTGCACCTGTTTCAGCTAAACAAATAAGTGACCGATACTTGCTGGTTCATTCCTCAGGGCAATGCCTTGACCAAAGTTAAACTGCCTGGTTTAAATTTCAAACCATGCTTGGCAGTTAACTGTCAGTCACCATCAATTGGTGTATTCGCCATGGCAATGCCTCTACTAAAGTACACTTGCCAACCAACTAATCAGCACTCTCTTCTCATACAGTATAAAGTTGTTGTTTTCCCTTACATTGTATTCTTGCAATTGTCCTGATGAGTGCAAGACGAAGAGCTTCAACTACAGTCTTTTCTCAGCAATACTCAACTTCTGTACTACCAAATGACATTTTTTTAATATTAATCAGTAATTTTAGGTAAGTATTCTGCAACATCATCCAATTTGAAAGCCACATTGAAACAATGCTTGACAAATGATGCAAAGACAACAATAACTTGCATGTATAAAGTGTCAACAGCATACTAAAATATCCCAAGATGCTTTACAGGTGCACAGCCAGACAAAAAAAAACTGAAAGAGCCAGTGGAGGAAATATTTGGACAAGTGAAAATGTGGGCTTTTAAATCAACGCAAGGGCAGAATTGGAAAACAGCAGAGTTCGGAGTGTTGCAAAGCTGGAAGAGGCTACAGAGGCATCAAATTATCCAAACCTTGGTTCAACTTAAGCCATCAAATTCGCTTTTCCCTTTATGCAGGTCTCCTGGGATTCACACGGCATCTAAAGGCCAATTTCTGAAACAGCCTCAAATAAGTTTTGTAGCAGGAATATATAAATTTTACCACAGGAAACCATGTCCCTTAGCAAGCAAGCAAGCAAGTTATACTTAACACAAAGTCATTGTTAGAGATCAATCATCTCAGTTCCAGGAAACCACTGCAGGAGTTCCTCAGGGTAAGGTCCTAGGCCCAACCATCTTCAACTGCTTCATCAATGGCCTTCCCTCCATCGGGTGTTCGGAAGTGGGGATGTTCACTGATGATTGCACAATGTTCAGCACCATTCACAACTCCTCAGATACTGAAGCAGTCCATGTCCAAAAGACAGACAGACCTCAACAATATCCAGGCTTGACTGACAAGTGGCAAGTAACATTCGTGCCACACAATGACCATTTCCAACAAGAGAAATCGAACCATTCAATGGCATTACCGTTCCTAAATCCGCCACTATCAACATCCTGAGGCTTACCATTGACCAGAACCTGAATTGGGCTAGCCATTTAAATACTGTGGCTACAAAAGGTCAGAGGCTAGGAATCCTGCAGCGAGTAACTCATCTCCCGACTCCCCAAAGCCTGCCCATCATCTATGAGGCACAAGTCAAGAACGTAATGGAATACACTCCACTAGTCTGGGTGAATGCAGCTCCCACAACACTCGAAGCTTGACACCATGCAGGACAAAGCAGCCCACTTGAATGGCACTCAAACCACAGACATGCACTCCCTCCAACACCAACACACAGTAGCAGCAGTGTACACCATCTACAAGATGCAATGCAGCAACTCACCAAAGCTCCTTAGACAGCACCTTTCAAACCCACAACCACTACCATCTTGAAGGGCAGCAGGCACATAGGAAAACCGCCACCTGGATATTCCCCTCCAAGCCATTCATCATCCAGGACTTGGAAATATATCGCTTTTCCTTCACTGTCACTGGGAACTCCCTCCCTAACAACACTATGGCTGTACCTGCATCACATGTACTGCAGCTGTTCAAGAAAGCAACTCACCACCACCTTTTCAAGGGCAATTAAGAATGGGCAATAAATACTGACCTAGCCAGCGAAGCCCAGATCTCAGCAATGAAGAAAAAAAAATGTATTGAAAAACTACAAAGACTAAACCAGGTATATTTACAATTAAATATAAAAACAAAAAACTGCGGATGCTGGAAATCCAAAACAAAAACAGAATTATCTGGAAAAACTCAGCAGGTCTGGCAGCATCAGCGGAGAAGAAGAGTTGACGTTTCGAGTTCTCATGACCCTTCAACAGAACTGATCTTTCTTTATAAGGAGAGGGAAATATAAGCTGGTTTAAGGTGGGGGGTGGGTGGGGTTTAGGATAGGAGCAGATCATCAAAAGATGGCACAGACAAAGGAACAAAAGAACACAGAGGTGTTGAAGTTGGTGATATTATCTAAACGAATTTGCTAATTAAGAATGGATGGTAGGGGACTCAAGGTATAGCTCTAGTGGGGGTGGGGGTGCATAAAAGATTTAAAAATAATGGAAATAGGTGGGAAAAGAAAAATCTATATAAATTATTGGAAAAGAAGAAAAACAAAACAAAAGGAAGGGGGAAGAAACAGAAAGGGGGTGGGGATGGAGGAGGGAGCTCAAGACCTAAAGTTGTTGAATTCAATATTCAGTCCGGAAGGCTGTAAAGTGCCTAGTCGGAAGATGAGGTGTTGTTCCTCCAGTTTGCGTTGGGCTTCACTGGAACAATGCAGCAGGCCAAGGACAGACATGTGGGCAAGAGAGCAGGGTGGAGTGTTAAAATGGCAAGCGACAGGGAGGTTTGGGTCATTCTTGCGGACGGACCGCAGGTGTTCTGCAAAGCAGTCGCCCAGTTTACGTTTGGTCTCTCCAATGTAGAGGAGACCGCACCGCATTGAGAGCAACGAATACAGTAGATTAAGTTGGGGGAAATGCAAGTGAAATGCTGCTTCACTTGAAAGGAGTGTTTGGGCCCTTGGACGGTGAGGAGAGAAGAAGTGAAGGGGCAGGTGTTGCATCTTTTGCGTGGGCATGGGGAGGTGCCATAGGTGGGGGTTGAGGAATACGGGGTGATGGAGGAGTGGACCAGGGTGTCCCAGAGGGAATGATCCCTACGGAATGCCGAAGGGGGGTGGGGGTGAAGGGAAGATGTGTTTGGTGGTGGCATCATGCTGGAGTTGGTGGAAATGGCAGAGGATGATCCTTTGAATGCGGAGGCTGGTGGGGCGATAAGTGAGGACAAGGGGATCCTATCATGTTTCTGGGAGGGAGGAGAAGGCATGAGGGCGGATGCGCGGGAGATGGGCCGGACACGGTTGAGGGCCCTGTTAACCACCCTGGGTGGAAAACCTCGGTTAAGCAAGAAGGATGACATGTCAGAGGAACTGTTTTTGAAGGTGGCATCATTGGAACAGATGCGACGGAGGCGAAGGAATTGAGAGAATGGGATGGAGTCCTTACAGGAAGTAGGGTGTGAGGAGCTGTAGTCGAGATAGCTGTGGGAGTCGGTAGGCTTGTAATGGATATTGGTGGACAGTCTATCACCAGAGATTGAGACAAAGAGGTCAAGGAAGGGAAGGGAAGTGTCAGAGATGGACCACGTGAAAATGATGGAAGGGTGGAGATTGGAAGCAAAATTAATACATTTTTCCAAGTCCCGACGAGAGCATGAAGCAGCACCGAAGTAATCATCGATGTACCGGAGAAAGAGTTGTGGAAGGGGGCCGGAGCAGGACTGGAATAAGGAATGTTCCACGTACCCCATAAAGAGACAGGCATAGCTGGGGCCCATGCGGGTACCCATAGCCACACCTTTTATTTGGAGGAAGTGAGAGGAGTTGAAGGAGAAATTGTTCAGTGTGAGAACAAGTTCAGCCAGACGGAGGAGAATAGTGGTGGATGGGGATTGTTTGGGCCTCTGTTCGAGGAAGAAGCTAAGGGCCCTCAGACCATCCTGGTGGGGGGATGGAGGTGTAGAGGGATTGGATGTCCATAGTGAAGAGGAAGCGGTTGGGGCCAGGGAACTGGAAATTGTTGATGTGACGTAAGGTGTCAGAGGAATCACGGATGTAGGTGGGAAGGGACTGGACAAGGGGAGAGAGAAAGGAGTCAAGATAACAATAAATGAGTTCTGTGGGCCAGGAGCAAGCTGACACGATCGGTCTAGCAGGACAGTTCTGTTTGTGGATTTTGGGTAGGAGGTAGAAGCGGGCCGTCTGAGGTTGGGTGACTATCAGGTTGGAAGCTGTGGGAGGAAGATCCCCAGAGGAGATGAGGTCAGTGACAGTCCTGGAAACAACAGCTTGATGTTCAGTGGTGGGGTCATGGTCCAGGGAGAGGTAGGAGGAACTGTCTGCGAGTTGACGCTCAACCTCCTCGAGGTAGAGGTCAGTGCGCCAGACTTCTTCTTTTCCAATAATTTATATAGATTTTTCTTTTCCCACCTATTTCCACTATTTTTAAATCTTTTATGCTCCCCCACCCCCACTAGAGCTATACCTTGAGTGCTCTACCATCCATTCTTAATTAGCACATTCGTTTAGATAATATCACCAACTTCAACACCTCTGTGTTCTTTTGTCTGTGACATCTTTTGATGATCTGCTCCTATCCTAACACCCCCCCTCCACTTCTTACCCCCCCCCAAACCTTAAACCAGCTTATATTTCCCTCTCCTTGTAAAGAAAGATCAGTTCTGTTGAAGGGTCATGAGAACTCAAAACTTTTCTTCTCCGCCAATATTTACAATTAAATTCAGCTAACTCATTGTACAAATATCATCTTTATTAAATGCAAGTAGCAACTTCTGAAACTTGGCCATTTGTATAAAAAGAAACAACTGAAATACAAATTATCTTAAATGGGGGGAAAAAATAAATAAATTTGATTCAATGTGAAGGTCTATTAAGCATGGCATTAAAACTCCTACATTTATTAGTTATAAAAGGAACAAAGCAAGGGTTGAGTTTAAGGACAGCATTTCAGAGTGGCTTGAAGTGGGTAATGCTATTCCTCAGGGTTCAATACAAGGCTGCCTGTGGTCACTGCACATGCCAAGAATTTGGATATAGGCCTAGAACAAATGGGTGTCAACATTTTCATGTAATACCACAACAGGATGTTATTGTGAAATTCTTAAGATCACAAGAAGCTGCAAAGATATATCGGTAAGATGGGGAAATGGGCCTAAAAAGGTGGCAGCTGGAATTTAATGCAATGAGCTTCCAGTCTCAGTGATGGAATGCATAGGACAGCCTACTTCCACCTCTGTAAGATCACAAGACTTTGTCACTGTCTCAGCTCATCTGTTGCTGAAACCCTCATGCCTTCATTACCTCTAGACCTTACTATTCTATTGCACTCCTGGCTGGTCACCCACTTTCTACTCTCCATAAGCTTGAAGTCATCCAAACTTCTGCTGCCCATGTCTTAACTCCGACCAAGTCCCATTCATTTATCACTATGCTCGCTGACCTACACTGATGCTGCATGGCTGGGAACCAAAGCATTGATTTTAAAATTCTCATCCTTTCAAACCCTTCCACAGCCTTACCCCCTCCCTATCTCAAACTCTTCCATCCGCACAAGACTGAGACATCTGCATTCCTCTAATTCTGGCCTATTCATTTTTAATCAGACCACCTTTGTGTGGCAGTATCTTTAGTTACTTAGGCCATAAACTCTGGAACAACCTCCATAAATAAACTTCTCCACTTCACTTTCCTCCTTTAAGACATTCCCAAAGCCTCCCACTTTGGCCAAGCTTTCGGTTATCTGATCCAATAGCTCCTAAATTGGCTTGGTATCATTTTGTTTTATAACGTTCCTGTAAAGCGCGTCAATGTTATATTAGGTTAAAGGTACTAAATACAAGTTGTGTTGTACCAGGTGCTTTTTTTTTGTTTACCAAAATCTAACATCAGTAAATGTACTCAGAATGGAAGTGGCTTTGCTGCTGTGGAACAGCTAAGATGCTTGAAGTTACAGGTTCACTAGCATTAAAAAGGTAGCACCTCAGGTTGATAATGCTGTTAAAAATAGATAGAGAGTGAGAGATACAATGGCAAATGCAATTCTGTCCATTCAGTGCAGGAGGTCATTTGGCCTATCTGGACCAGCTCTTGGAATGATCAGTTCACTTAGTACCATTCTCTCACCTTCCCCTTGTAAGCCTGCATATTCTTCCTTTTCAGGTAACAGTACAATTCCCTTTTGAATGTTTTGATTGAACCTACCTCCACCACACTCAGATAGTGCATTCCAGACTTTAACCACTCACTGTGATAAATTATTTTCTCTTATAACAAATACTTTTTTTTGTCATTATTTTTAAATCTGTCCCCTCTCGTTCTTGGTCCTTTCGCAAGTGAGATAAGTTTCTCCCGATCTACTCTGTCCATACTCATGATTTTGAATATCTCTTTCAAATCTCCTTTCAGCCTTTTTTTCCTCCAAGGAAAACAGTCCTAACTTCTCCAATCTATCTTCATAACTGAAGTTCTTCATCCTTAGAACTATTTCATGAATCCTTTCTGCACTCTCTCCAATGCCTTCACAACTGGACTCAACACATTAACTGAGCCAAACTAGCGCCATATACATGTTCGACGTAGCCACCTTGCTCCTTGTAACCACCTTGTACATTGTGCCCCTCTTAATAAAGCCTAGGATATTGTATGCTTTATTAACCACTATCACAACCTGCCCTACTACTTCCAATGCAAGGCAAATAAAAGTAAAGCTATTTTTATAAATGGGTGACATCAGGCGTGATGAGCCAAGACTACAAGGAACACAAGATTTAAGCTGAATTGCTGCCCAAGTTCTTTACAGTCAACTTTAATACCTGCTCCTCCAAAAAAAAACTTGGAATAACAGAACCTTACAGCACAGGAGGCCATTCAACCCATTGTGCTGGCTCTTTGAAAGGAATGTCCAAACTGGTCCCAAACCCCACCATAACCCTGTAAATTAGTTCTCAAGTATGTCAATTGTGTCTGTGCAGGCTCTTTGAAAAAGAGTTCTATTAGTTCCAATCCCCTCTATCCCCACAGCCCTTCCAATGTGAACATACGAAATAGGAGCGGAAGTGAGCCATTCAGCCACTCAAGCCGACTCAGTCATTCAATAAGGTCATGGCTGATCTGTTTGTGTTGAGTCCCACATTCCCATGGACTCCCTGATAATCTTTGATTTCCTTGCCTAACAAGAATCTCTGCCTTAAAAATATTCAGTGACCCCAATTCCACTGCCTGAGGCAGAGAGTTCCAAAGTCACACAACCCTCAAAATTTCTCCTCATATCTATCCTATAAGGACGACCCCTAACTTTGAACAGTACCCCCTAGATCAGGACTCACGCACAAGAGGAAACATCTTTTCCACGTCCACCTTGCCAAGACCATTCAGGATCTTGTATGCTTCAATCAAGTCACCCTCACTCTTCTAAACTCCAGTGGAAGCAAGCCCAGCCTTTCCAACCTATCCTTCTAAGACAACCAACTCATTCCAGGTATCAATCTAGTAAACCTCCTCTGAACTGCCTCCAATGCATTTACACCCTTTCTTAAATAAGGAGACCAAAACTGCCCATAGTGTGAGATGCAGTCTCACCAATGCCCTGTACAACTGAAGCATAATATCCTTACTTTTATGTTCAATCCCTCTCGTAATAAAGGATAGCATTCCACGAGCCTTAATTGCAAGCTGTACCTGCATACTAATTTGCAACTCATGCACAAGAACATCTAGATCTCCAAACTCTGCAGTTGTTTTCCATTTAATTAATACTCCGCTTTTTTGTTCTTTGTGCCAAAGTGAACAAATTTTTCCCCTTCAAGAACTTATACAATTCCCTTTTGAAAGTTATTAAATCTCCAGATAAAGCCAAGATTCTATATGCCTCAATAGCATTCTCAACATGTCCTGCCACCTTCAAACATTTGTGTATGCACAATTAATCAATTCATATTCATCTGCATTAAATTCCATCTGCCACATGGCTGCCTATTTCACCAGTCCTTCTACATCCTCCTGAAATCTAGTAATATCCTCACTTTTTTGTCTCATCTGCAGGCTTTGAAATTATGCCCTGCATACCCAAGCCTAGGTCATTACTATACATCAAAAAGTTGTTATTGACTTGATATCAAAAGATATAGAATATTATAGCCTATATAAAACCTTAAAACCTCAGAGTACTATGTATAATATTGGGTACCACACTAAGGTTAGGATGATAGCTGATATGAGGAAATAGACTTGAAAAGTTCATAGTATTAAAACAATGCAAATTTCACAGCGATACACAATTATGAAAGGATGAGACCGGTTAGTTAGAAGCACACTTTTCTCAGCAATAGAGGGTTCAAGAACAGGGCTATAGAGAATTAATTCTACATATTTACAGCAGGAGTGAAGGATGTTCTTTGTTATTGCATGGCTGTAGATTTCACTTCCAGGGTTAATTACTGAAGCACAAACTGCATCAACGTTCAAGATTTAATTGGTTAGGTGGATGAAGGAGAAGAGTTGATGAACATGGCCCCTAGAATCTAATGTGATTAATCTCCATGCAAGCAAATACTTCTAAACACCAACATGGACTGACTGGGATGAATGTTTATAAGTTCTATTATTTATAAACCAACAAAATTCATAAAACTAATAAAGCTACCAGGCAACTGATCTTTAAAGCACACCATTGTAGTTGCTATGCTTCAAAATTCCTCAGTTCTTGACTTAATTCACTGATAATTCTGCCATTCTATGTATGGCTTGACATGAACATTTTTCTTTAAAAAGCTGACACGTAACATTCAGAAGCTTAGTTCTTAAATCAATAATTTTAGGAGACACCCAATTCCTACCCAACTTCTTCAAGAAACTAAAACAAGGAAGTCAATACAATTTTTACTTACGTCTACAGAACAATTTTATTTTGGGTTCCAGGTTGTCATTGGTCCCACATGCAAGGTATAAAACCTCTGTCCATAAAACTTGGGAGTAATGAATTAAAAACGATTTAAAATCTTGCCCAGAGTAACTTCAGGGTTCATGGCAGAGGCTATCAACATTAGAAGTCATTGAATATATTAGTTGAATTTGGATTACATTCCATACAAGTGATTATTGAAACCCATATAATGAGTTTGCACAACTTGGTCAGAGAATTGCCTATGAGGGTTTGCAGAGGAAGAGACTTCAAGGAAAAAAGAGAACTAAAAATGTACCTCCATTATTTTTCCCAGCAGGTATGCAATTGTGCAGACATTATACCAGAACTCAATTTTGCTCTCAGTCAGAGTCAGCATCATAGATTAATTACGGCACTGAAGGAGGCTATTCGGCCCACCAATCCATGGTAGTTCTTGATAATAATCCAGTCAGTCCTACTTCCCCTCTCCTTCGTGGTCCTGCAAGTTTATTTCCCTGAAGTGCCTATCCAATTTTCTTTTGAAACCATTCATCACCTCCACTTTCACCATCCTCATGGGCAGTGTGTTCCAAGTCATGACCATTTGCTGTGTACAAAAGTTCTTCCTCACCTCTCCCTTGTATCCTTTTCCCTATATTTTAAATCTGTATCACCTGTCCTTGTACCATCAACTGACCAGCTTTTCTTTGTCTACTTTTTCTAAACCTATCATATTCTTGGACATCTTTATCCAGGTTTTCTCAACCTTCTTTGTTCCAAGAAGAATAACCACAGCTTCTCCAACCTAACCTTGTGGCTAAAATCCCTCACCCGAAACCATTCCAGTAAATCTCCCCTGCATCTTCCTGAGGATCCTCACATCCTTCCTAAAGTCACTAGAACGTCATGCTTTAGTTGTGGCCTAACCAGGGGTTTATAAAGGTTCAGCATGATTTCCCTGCTTTTCTGTTCAGTATCTCATAAGGCCTGTTATGAATTCACTAGTTTGCTGTAAATCTTATAAACCTGGTTTATCTTACAGCAATGTAGAGATGATTCTAGTTCTAAATTAACAGATTTACAGCATTTTAACATATCTCCAAACTCTCAGGATTTTCTATATACTTGTTCTCAGTTCAAGAGCTTCTAGTCCTTTCTAGGATCCTCAGTTTTCTCAACCTCCAGCTCCACCCCAGGCTTAAACAATCAAGTATAATGGCACAGATCAGTTACCAAAATAACTGAATCAAACACAGGTCAATCAAACCATTGAACATCACAATCCCAAGATTCCATATCTTTGCTAACCACTCAACATGTCCTGTGACCTTCAAAGGTCGATGCACATGATTCCAAGGTTCCTCTTTCCTTGCACTTTTAGAATTGTGCCCTCAAATCTATATTGTCTCTCCTTAACCTTTCAGCCAAAATGCATCACCTCACATTTCTCCGAATTACATTCCATTTGCTACTTGCCCTCTTATCTGCTAGCCTATATCCTGTTGCAGTCAATTGATGATATCCTCACTTTTTTGCCACAGTTCCAAGTTTGGTATCACTGGCAAATTTTGGAATACAGTAAAATTTCAATATCCCAAATCATTTACATTATCAAATAAAGCAATGGTCCTAGCACTGACCCATGGAGGAAACACAACTGTCTTCCATCTTCCAGTCTGAAAACAACACATACCAACGTTCACTTTTTTTCCAATTCTTTCAAGAGATGTGGGCCTCAGTGGCTAGACTAGCATTTGTTGCCCATTCCTAATTGCCCTTGAGGTAGTGGTGAGCCACCTTCTTGAACCAATGCAGTCCATGTGGTGTAGGTAACCTCCCCCCCACCCCCCACACACTCAGTGCTGTGAGGGAAGGAGTTACAGGATTTTGACCCAGCAACAGTGAAGGAATGACCAGGTCGGGATGGCATTTGGCTTGTAGGGGAACTTGCAAGTGGTGGGTGCTCCCAAGCATCTGCTGTCCTTGTCCATCCGATCCCCCTTTTTCCAATAATTTATTTTTTAAAATATATTTTTCTTTTCCCACCTATTTCTATTATTTTTAAATGTTTTTCCATCCATTGTTTCATCTCCACCTTTTAGCCTATTTCGATCCCTTCCCCCCAACCCACCGGGGCTGTCACTTGCTCGTCCTGCTTTCTACCCTTAATGTCACCATTAGCACATTCCTTAGATAATATCACCACCGTCAGCATCCCTTTGTCCTTTTGTCTATGACATCTTGGGCAATCTCTTCTTTGTCTCCACCTATCACTAGCCCTCTATCCAGTTCTACCTGTCCCACCCACCCCCCTCAACCAGCTTATATTTCACCTCATTTCTATATTTCCTCAGTTCTGATGAAGAGTCATACAGCCTCGAAACGTTAACTGTATTCCTCTCCGCAGATGCTGTCAGACCTGCTGAGTTTTTCCAGCTATTTTGTTTTTGTTTCAGATTTCCAGCATCTGCAGTATTTTGCTTTTAATTTATTTAAGTTGTAGAGGTTGCAGTTTAGAAGGTGCAGCCTCCTTGGCTGCAGTGCATCTTGAAGATGGTGCAAACTGCTGCCACTGTGCATCAGTGGTGGTAAGAGTAAATGTTTAAGATGATGGATGAAGTGCCAATCAAGTGGGCTGCTTTGTCCTGGATGGTGTTAGCTTCTTGAGTGTTGTTGAAGCTGCACTCATCCAAGCAAGTGGGGACTATTTTATCACACTCCTGACTTGTGCCTTTTAGATGATAGACAGGCTTTGGGGAGTCAAGAGGTGAGCTATTCACCACAAAATTCCCAGCCTCCGAACTGCTCTTGTAATCACAATATTACATGGTTGGCCAAGTTATGTTTCTAGTCAATGGTGACCCCCCCATTATGTTGATAGTGGGAGTTTCAGCAATAATAATGCCATTGAATGTCAAGGGAAGATGGTTAGCTTCTCCCTTGTTGGAGATGGTCATTGCCTGGCACTTGTGTGGTACAAATGTTACTGCCACTTATCTGTCAAAGCCTGAATGTTGCACAGGTCTCATTGATATGGACATAGACTGCTCCAGTTTCTGAGAATTCTGAACATTTCTATCCTTAGCCATAATTTTTTTTAAGAATCCAAGCTGACACTGGTTCTCCTATTCCACGATTCTCAATTTTGTTAACTAGCCTTTTGTGTGGTACTTTGTCAAATGCTTGCTTAAAATCCATCGAGACAGACCTTTCCCAATCAATGGACAGCAAATCAGGACTGCGGTCTCCTCCTTATCAACAGAGGCATAACAAATTACACTAACCTCAGTTGCTTGCTGATTGGAATAAGATAACTCTGCATAAATCAAGGATTAAAACTTGGATTTGAACAGTTTAGTCCCACACCAAGAATCACATTTACTAGCTAAGCCAACATGAGTGCCATAAAATTCATAAAATAAATTCAATCCTATAAAAAATATATTAAATTAGCAAATTGTCCCATATTCTTATATCAAAGGGATGTATCTGTACAACTCCTTGCACCTTAAACCAGGAATTGTTGCCTTTTAGATACATACAAACTTAGGAATTGGAGTAAGTCATATGGCCCCTCAAACCTGTTCCGCCATTCAATAAGATCACGGCTGATCTGATTGTGGCCTCAACTCCACATTCCTTCCTACCTGCTATACCCTTTGACAATCAAGAATCTAACCCAGCCTTAAAATATTCATTGACTCTGCCTCGACCACTCGCTTAGGGAAGAGAGAGTTCCAAAGGCTCACTGCCATCAAAAAAATGTCTTCCCATCTCCAACTTAAATGAGAGGCCCCTTATTTTTAAACTGAGTCCCCTGGTTTTTGTCTCTCCCACAAGGGGAAACATACTCTCAGCATTCACCCTGTCAAGTCCCCTCAGGAACTTATATGTTTCACTAAGTTAGTCTCTCATTCTTCTAAACACCAGTGGATACAGACCCAACTTGTCCAACCTTTCCTCATAGGATAACCCCCTCAACCCATGAATCAGTCAAGTGAACCTTCTCTGGACCGCTTCTAATGCAATTATGTCTTTTCTTAAATAAGGAGACCAAAACTATAGTTCTCAAATGGGTGGGTTTTGAACAATTAGTCAGAGGCAGCTCAGAAACAAGTTTTTGCTTGTTTTTTCCAGAAACCTTCCCGTCACGACAGTATTGTTTCCCTCCAGTGACATCACAAGGCTATGGAAAGTATTCCTTAAACAGCATTGAGAGTTCACAGAAATCTCATTCTCACAACTGCTAACCAATATTCTTAAAGCATAAAATCTGTAAAAGGGATGACATGCAGACCAAGCACATAAATGCCATCCATTGAAATATTTAAAGATTTAAGAAAATTAAGCAGATGCAAGCTATCATGATGGTAATCTTTTTGTTCGTGTTTAAAATGTTATTGTATTGCTTAAAAATTTCAAATTTCCCTTTGTATTGTGTCAAAGAATTATGTTAAACCTTGAGTCTTTAAATGCTCTCACATTAAAATGCACCAAGTTTATTGAACTGCTTTGCTGGAAGACAATAATTATGATTATATTGATATTAGATCCACGTGACCTACATATTAAGTGTGCATTTTTCATGAATTCATAATATTTTCCTCTTACATATTCTACATACTTTTGTCAACTTTATCCTTCAGTGCGAGAATGATCTAAAAGCTTCTCTGAACACCAAGGACCTCAGCACCCTTCAACATCATAACACTGACCTAGCGTAGCAACTAAAACATATAAAAGGTTAAGGGGGGGGGGGGGGGGGGGGGGGGGGGGGGGGGGGGGGAGGGGGGGGAGAAAGGAAAGAAAAAAAGCGACAGCCAAGTAAGCACCAGGAAGTGAATGATAGAGAAAAAAAGAGAGAATTGTAACACAATTCACCTTAAGTACAAAAACTAAAATTGCAATATTCATATTGCAAAAACTCGCAGTCGCTTTTACTGCTACCTTAACGCGAGTTCGAACAGGTGAGCTCAACAACATACCGAGGATACTAAACCTCACACGTAAGGAAAGCCCTTAAGACTTCCTATTACCTCAAGAATAGAGAGAGAGAGAAGAAAATCAATCTCATACACTCCAAGATGGGATTATAATGTCGCAACGTGATTGCGTGACGTTATGAAACTTGTATCAACAATAACTGGCAAAGATTTCCAAACATTTGAAGCAAACTAGGGAGGGAAAGAAAATTGCGCTTCTTTGAGAGAGAAAAAAGAAATAGCAACCTACACGAGCGCAAGGCAGAAAGGACAGAGAATAAAGCTGCCCACTTTCAGCTTACCTCAACATCCTTAAACTTCTAGTCGGGGATTTTCATATGAACAAAAACGTTCCCAACAACTAAGACATAAACGCGAATTGTCTCGCAGCCATTAACCTTCCACACAAGTCTGTACAGATACAGGAACAAGACAAGCCGCGTCAGCAAATCGATGCTTCTCGTGTGGAGGGGAGGGAAGGGGCGGTTCCTTAATCATCTCTCACATATTCCCAGTAAGAAAACAAAATATTTGTAAAGAGACTGAAATGCACAAGTCCAGATATTTTGTTTTATTATTGTACATAAAAGACCCTATAGAGTCTTTCCTCACCTACAGTTATGTTTTTTTTAAATGCACAAATCTGCTGACCAAGCCCCCAAAACCTACTTCCGTTCAGGTGGGACAATTTCACGTGATGCCAAGCAATTAATTAGCCAGCTCGGCGTTTACCTCTGCAAACAAACTTTAAAAATCCTACTCTTGGACGCAAAGTGTAATGTACCTCCAGTCACAGTGCCACTGTTTATGAGGACTCCAGTGCGAGCTATGAATAAGCGAATGCTTCTATATTTTTGGAAGTTTTTGTTTGCTGCTTTTGCTCTGCTGTTAATAAGATTTTTGGGCGGCTTTATGATTTCATGTGTTTTTTAATGGTCTCTCATCTGCCAGCTTCCGTATGGACTTGCTTAGCAAGAAGTTATCTGCTTTGTGTGATAGGGGTCTAAACGGGAGTTTGGGGGATTGTCTCTTCCAAAATATGCTGCTCAAGTCTGTACTTTCTTAAAACCATTACTTCATTTAAACTAAGTATTGACACATTTGGACATCTAAACCAGGTTAGAACTTCCCCTCCTTCCAGATTTCTCTTAATTCTCAGTCATGTGATTTGACATTATTACATCAGCATCTTGTATGCTTCTGATGTTAACCCTTTACTCTACATCTTCCCCCCAAGTCTTTATTCCTATCATATTTACATACTTCTACATCTCCCCCAAAGTCTCAGACTTCACAGGGTTGGTCTCTAAGCTTCCTTGACCAATCGTCCTGATCTCTTTTGAGGTCAAGGATGTTCCATATTCTCCCTCCTGGGTGGCTATAGAGCTTGTAGTAAGTTTTTCTTCTTCTGGAACAGGGTCTTAAGCCCAAGTTTCTATTAGCTTTCTTTCCAAGTATATTAAGGTGATGTGGTTTCCCCTTGTGATACCCAGTCTGTTGAAATCCTGTACGATTTGGCTGTGCAATTTTTTCAATGATTGTACCTCCCTTCTTTTGGTCTCGGATATCTAATTTAAACTCTGTGGGGTATCCATCCATATTGGGTTTAATACTTAAGTATTTATTTTCTGTCATTTAGCTCCACTAGGAAGGTTAGTTCCTTTACTTGTGGTTCTTTCACTTCTCTTTTTTTTCATAATTCTTTCATGGGATGTGGGCATCACTAGCAAGGTTAGCATTTGTTCCCCATCCCTTATTGTCCTTGAATTGAGTAGTTTGTTTGACAATTTCAGACAGCAGTTAAGGATCAACCACAATGCTGTGTCTGGAGTCACATGTAGACCAAACCAGGTAAGGATGACGGGTTTCCTTCCATAAAGGGCATTAGTGAATCAGAAGGGTTTTTATGATAATCAATGATTGTTTCATGATTACTGTTACTTACAGATTTATTAACTGAATTCAAATTCCAACAGTTGCCGATGGGATTTGAAAACATGTCCCTGGAGAATCAAACTGGGTCTCCGACTTACTAGTCTAGCGATATTACCACTACGCCACTGCCTCACCTTGTTTTAAAATTTTCTCCTGCTTTTTACAGATTGTCAGCATTTTTGCATGATGAACATTTTTGAAGTGACCTATTTTTCCACAGTTGTGGCACTCTGACCCCCTTGTCCCTGCTGGGCATTCTTTTCGCTTGTGTAGTTTACCCACCATTCTGAAGGCATTTCAAAATGGTGGTTGGCGCACTTTTAACAGGCTTAGAGTCTCAGGGCGCTTTCTCTCTTATAGGCTACAAACTGAATTGTTTCACTCAATGTTCTCCACGAGACCTCTCCTTCCCCACCAACAAACACCAAATGCTGCTTCCTGAATTCAGTTTGCCTTGCAATTTGCAATCTGTACTGCTTTTACTACTGTTAAATCCTCTTTCGTCTGTAAGAGATCAGATAATGCTTCTTCCTGGAGTCCAGCTACAATTCTGGCACAAATCAGCTCATTCCTTAAGAGTCCATAATCACAGTTCCCAGCCAGCCTATAGAGATTGTTGATGAATGAATCCATGCTTTTGCCTGGTCTTTGCTTCCTTTTATTAAATTTAGCCTGCTCTATTATTAAATTCAGATGGTGCTGAAATAAAAATCAAAAGCTTGCAGGACTTCATAAGAAGTTGAGGTCTCATCAATCCCCTGCCTTGCTATCAAGTCATCAGAGATAGATTCCACTGCATAAAATAGTGCAATGACCTGGTCTTTTTGTGTGTAATCCTGGAGCAGTTCTGTACCTTGTGAACTTTCTTCTCCAGTGCCTCAGTTCTGGGCCTATTGCAAGCCTTCTGCACTCTGAAAAAGTTTGGGGAGTGGTAGCATGAATTCCATGCTTCTGCTGAGCCCTGGAATTGTTACTGTTTCAACTGCTGCTACTTTCTGTTTCAGGCCTGTGCTCACAGCTGTCCGGTCTTTAGGTCTGTGTCTTAGCTTGTATTTGCTGCTACCGCGATGTTCTGATGTCTTGGTGAGTCTTATTTTTTTTTCTTTTTTCTCTATCTATCAGTGATTTAGGTGGTAATAAAGGAAATAGAGCAACTTTTATACTCTCAAAATCTCTGATTTGTAAATAGCAAAAGAAGTGTGTAGGGCAGATCATATTGCCGAGAGAGTTAAAAGAAGCAAAAATATTATCAATGTAGAAGTTAGCAAGGGTTTTGACGCCTCTCACATGCCAGACTTGAAAGTCTGAATCTCCTAATGAAGGCAGAAATAAATGATTTGCATCAATAGGGCTGCATAAAGAGAGTAATTGTAGTCCAAGTGTGTTCTGAACTGGGTCCGAATCTTAAGTGACTGTCTAATGATAGGGTTTGAAGAAAAGTGACTGGTTGAGAAAGGAATTGGGGAGCACAACAGAGCCAAGCAGAGATGTGGATTGATAGGAGCCTACCTCTAATTGCACCCACGCTAAACTAGCCGAGTCCAAGTGAAGCCAAAAAGAAATATTATGGATATTAGCAGACTAATAATAAAACTGAAAATTTGACAGTGCCAAACCACCTAAATACTTGGGACCTTGTAGAAAAACTTTGAATTCTGGGTGTTTTCTCATTCCAAATAAAGGAAGGAATTAATTGGTCTTCTGCAACAAAAAAACACTTGGGAATAAACAATAGAATGCACTGAAATAAGTATAGAAATTCTATCAAAATATTCATCTTTACATAATTTATATGACCAACTAAAGAAAGGGGTAAGCTAGACCAACATGCTAGGTCCTGCTTCCTATGTTCCAACAAAGGGTCAAAGTTGAGTTTAAAAAGGTCTCCAAGGGATCGCGTAACTAAAATTCCTAAGTATTTAAAACTGCTCACTGAGATCTTGAAGGGGAGAGAAGAAGGGAACTCTTTGCAATAGAGTTAATAGGAAAAATTTCACTCTTGCAAATTAAGTTTAAAACCTTAAATATGACCAAATTGCTCAAGAATAGAGAAAATACGTGGGGGAGATGAGGCTGGATCCAAGATGTAAAGAAGCAGGTCATCGGCATATAGAGAGTTTCGGCTCAACTCCACCATATGTAACACCTGTATATCTCCACAGGTCTGTAGTGAAATTGCCAGGGGCTCAATAGCAATAGCGAAAAGTAGGGGGGAAAAGGGGAAAGCCCTGTCTGATACCTCAATGGAGGTCAAAGTGTTTAGAGTGGATATTATTTGTACATGCTGAAGGAACTGGTGAGGAATACAATGGTTTTATCCATTTTATAAAATGGGTCCAATTCCAAATTTCTGAAGACTGAAGAAAAGTAGTCACATTCCACTCGATAAAAAGCCTTTTCTGCATCCATAGTTATAAGAACCTTAAGGAGAGGAGTAGTTGAATGTGTATAAATAATATTGAAAAGGCACCTTAAATTAGAGAAGGATTGCCTGCTCTGAATAAAACTTGTTTGGTCAGGAAAGATAACAGATGGAAGAACAGGTTCAAGATGGTAGGCTAAGGCTTTATCAGGTATCTTGACATTCGCATTTAAAAGGGAAATAGGCTGGCATGAACTGCAATGCAGAGGATCCTTAACCCTTTTTAAAAGAATAGACAAAGATGCCTCGTGCAAAATAGGAGGGGGTGTTTTGGAGAGAAAGCATTCCAGAGAGAAAGCATTCTGAAAGCAGAGACAATAATGATGGAGAAAGTTGTGATGAAAATTTATTAGAAATTTCTATTGGAAATCCATCAGGCCCTGATGCCTCATTACTTTGCATGGATTTAGTTGCCTCTAAATATTTCATCTTGGGAAAGGGGAACTTCTAACAAATTCATAGAGTTAGACATTAGAGATGGGATGTCAATATTAGCAAAAAAAATTATGAAATAAACCAGGATCTGAAAAGGAGTCTGAGGTATAAAGAGGGAATAAAAAAGTTTGAATTGATCATTGATCTTCTGATGATCGGTGGTGGTTGACCCTATTGGAGTGGTGACTTCAGTAATAAGTTAAGAGGAAGCAGACTGGTGAAGTTGGTGAGCAAGGAGTTCTTTCACCATGCTCCTAGAATGTACCACGTGATCTAAGTATAAGCTTTTCTGTTTGTTTAGTAGAAAGATCATCAAATTCAGTCTGTAGAGCCAGATGCTGTTTGAATAATACTGGGGTGGGTGCAATAGCATACTGCTGGTCCACTAAGAGAATTTGGTCAATCAATTGGGATAATTTTGAGGTATAGCATTTGTTAAATTAAGCAGTATATGAAATTATTTGCCCACATAGGTAAACCTTCATACTCTCCTAGACAGTACCAAAGGAAATATCTGCAGTAGTATTAAGTCCAGTAAAAGTATCTATTTGCAAGGAAATGAATTTAGTAAAATCTGGGTCTGCCAGAAGAAGAGAATCAAGATGTTGTGGAGGACAGGAAATAGGTTGGTCATGGAATCATATTGCTAAAACTAAGGAGGCATGATCAGAGATCAGAAAGCTATTGTATACGCAAGATTGAATAAATGGGAGCAGCCTCTTGTCAAGGAAAAAATAGTGAATACACGAATAGGTGTGGTGAACAAGACAGAAAAAGGAGTATTGTCTTACTGATGGGTATAGAAAACATCATGAGTCTACCACTCCATCTGTAGCAACAGAGAAACGCAGTTCCAAACAGACTCCAGCAAATTCACTGAGAATCTGTAAGTCAGCAAGTGTGCTGACAGAATTAAATTCAGCGCGGGAAACTGAGAATGTTTGCTGATGATTGCACAACCCTCAACACCATTCGCGACTCCTCAGATACTGAAGTAGTCCATGTTCAATACAGCAAGACCTGGACAATGTCCAGACATAGACTGACAGGTGGCAAGTGACATTCATGCCATACAAGTGCCTGACAATGATCATCTCCAACAAGAGAGAATCTAAGCATTGCCCCTTGACATTCAATGGCATTACAATCACTGAATCCCTCATTATCAATATTGTGGAAGTAACCATTGGCCAGAAACTGAACTGGACTAGCCATATACTGTGGCTACAAGATCAGGTCAGAGGCTAGGAATCCTGCAGTGAGTAACTCACCACGTGACTCCCCAGAGTCTGTCCACCCTCTACAAGGCACAATTCAGGAGTGTGATGGAATACTCTCCACTTGCCTGCACGAATGCAGCTCCAACACTCAAGAAGCTTGACATCATCCAGGACAAAGCAGCCTGCTTGATTGACACCCCATCTACAAACATTCACTCCCTCCACCACTGAACTACAGTGGCAACAATGTGTACCAACTGCAAGATGCACCGCAACTCACCAAGGCTCCTTAGACAACACCTTCCAAACCCACAACCACTACCATCTAGAAGGACAAGGGCAGCAGGCACATGGGAACACCACTACCTGGAAGTTCCTTCCAAGCCACTCACCATTCCAACTTGCAAATATATCGCTGTTCCTTCATTGTCACTGGATAAAAATCCTGAAACTCCCTCCCTAACAGCACTGTGGGTGTACATACACCACATGGACTACAGCAGTTCAAGGAGGCAGCTCACCACCACCTCAAGCACAATTAGGGATGGGCAATAAATGCTGGCCTAGCCAGCGATGTCCACATCCCAAGAATGAATACAATTTTTAAAATAAATTTTAAAAATGCACGGTCTTACGGAAGGTATTTGACAACAAGCCTCTTGAGGAAGACTTTAAGAAGTTGGAAGCCCATGGAATTAAGTGGAAAGTAGCAGTATAGATATGGAATTGACTCTGACAGAAAGCAGGGGATGGAGGTGGATGGATTTTTTCAGACTAGAAGGTGATTTGCACCAGTGTTCCCTGGAGTTCAATGCCGGGAATTGTGAAGTGATGTGCTTTGGTAGGACTAATTTAGAAAGACAGTAAAATGATAATTATATAATCTTGAAAAATGTAAAGGACCAGGAGTCTTTGCTACATACACAAATGCATAAAGGCTGGAAAAGTTGATAAGGCAGTTAAAAAAGCATATAGGTACACGGGTTTACAACTAGTTAAATAGAAAGAAGAGTTCATGCTAGAACCTCATAAATCACTGATTAGGCTTCAGCTGGAGTGTTGTGACCAACTCTAGGCCCCACCGTTCAAGGAAAGATGGAAAAACCTTAGAAAGGGTACAGAGAAGGTTTACCAGGATGACACCCTTTAATTATAAGGCAAGATTGGAAAAGTTAGGACTGCTGTCCTCAGAACAGAGAACATTAAGAGGTGACCTATTAGATTTTCAAAATGTTGAAAGGTTTTGATAAAATAAAGTGAGGAAAGCAGTCCCCTCTGGTCAGTGGGCCAATAACCAGAGGTTATAGATTTAAAATAATTGTGAAAAGATTTAGAGGGGGCAGTTGAGACATTTTTTTTCACTCTGCCCTACCTGAAAAGGTAGTGGACTCCGTAAATAATTTTAAAAGGGTTTTGTACTGATACTTGTGAATGAGGAACTTACCGGGTTACAGGCACAAAAGGAGGGGTGTGGAATTAAGTATGACTGCTCTTTTTAACAGCATGGACACTATGGGCCAAATGGCCTCACCTATGCTGCAAGTTTCTATGATTCTATGACAAGGGTTGTTTAAACAATTCTGCTCCTGCTGAGCCCATAAAGATAATTTTAAAGATTTTTTGGGTCTCTGCAGCTGAACTGCTGAAGAAAACTTGGCAGAATGCGCATGGTACAGTTTCATCCAGTTGTCTCCAAAAATTGCAAATCGGAGTACAGTGTACATCATGTGGATTAAAAGGGAATACTGCCTTAAACATGCAGCAAGTTAAAAATCTGTCATAATAACTAACATTTTTTTGTCACTCTATATTGGTCCTAGTCCATGTGCAGTGGCTTTATTTTAAGTGCTTAATTGTGGTGTATAGTTTTGATGGACAAGGGAGTCAAGGGTTATGGGGGGGCAGACAGGATCATACAAGAGCTATATTGCTGGAGTTTATCAAGGTTGAAGTGTGATCTAATCATGATGTTTAAAGTAATTAAGAGGATTCCATTGGGCAAACATCAAAAAATATTTAATCAAGTGGGGGAATCCATGACTAGAGCATAATCCTAAAATTAGTATTCGACCATTTAGTACTGAAATCAGAAAGCAAAGTACGGTGAAAATCGGGAACTCTCTTCCCCCAAATGGCTGTGGATGCTGAGTCAATTGAAACTTTCAAGACTAAGCTTGCTAGGTTTTTGTTTCAGGGTATCAAGGGATGTTGAATAAAGGCAGGTAATTGGAATTGAGATACTTATTTAACTGATGGTGAAACAGACTCAATGGGTTGAATGGTCTACTCCTGTTCCTATGTCCAGTTCACATCATTTTTTGACTTTTACATTTCAGGCACAGCCATGATACTTCACATAATATTATTAGGCAAAGCCTGAATATAAATATGAGGCATGAGTATGTTTGCCTTAAGACTGAGCTAACATATCTTTGTTCTCCTTCTCCCAGCACTTACCAGAGGACCACTGCTGATGAGGTAGACGGTTCAAATTTGAGTTTCCTACATGGGCATGCTGTCTCTGGAGGCATGACAGATGATGGCTGCTCACCTCTTTTATTAAAATAAAACCAATTTCAGAGAACTTTGAGCCTTGTAGCTCAGGTGTGTGCATCAATTATGTGCCTGAAAATGGGCCAAAATAAATTACCTTATTATTTTTAAACATTCTAAGAAACACAAACCTGTTTACTTTTATTCTGCATTCAATTGTCATCTACGCTTTTCCCAGGCAACCATCACAAATTGGTAGAGTGAAGCCATTTCTTATGGCAACCAACTCAAGTCATTTTCATATCTTTATTTAAAAGTGGTAATACTCTATGCAGCATTGAAAATGTGATCTCTCAGAGACTCACCACCAGTCTTTCGATTAATTTGCTTAGCGATTCATACATACCAATGTAGAAAAAGGCAAAAGATCAACAGTTTTACAAAGGATCACATAGTTTCTAGAAAGCTGAAAGACGACAATAGCCATAAATGTAGACCTTATAATGAATAGAAATGAAAGGCTAGATGGATAGTTCAGTCATAATTTGTGTTTCAGATATTCCTAACAATCCATCATCTTTATTACAGGAGAGAAAAATCCATTATAATTTTCAGCAGTGGCAAAGTCAGAACTTATTGAAAGGAGATGCAAGTATTGAAGACGAGATGCTTGCCTTGACAATTTATTTGATGGATTTTCTGATCTTTTAGAGATCACTAATTCTGCATTTCAAGCCAAAAACAATTTCACTTGGAATGATTTTTTTTAAAATATGAAAATAAAAAAAATATTTGTAAAGACTTATCTGATAATAGAACACAAATACTTTGCATGAAATCCTTTTCTTGACAGATCCAGTGTCACAACCTGCACACCTCTCTGGTTGGTTGAGGAACAGATAAGCGGGATGCTTATGGAGTGGCTCAGTTAAAGAGTCATGGCATAGACCACTGAAGATTCAACAGGTTCGCTAGCCAATGCATCTAATTAATTTACAGTCAAACATATCAATTCATAATTTTACTATGATTTTGGAAGGATACATTTCTTTTATTTGTCCATTCTCATTTCCTCTAAGACACAGAGGAACTAGAATTGAATGTAGGAAGATAAGGTGGAGGGTATATGTTCCTCCTGTAAAAGACTATAATATTTTGACCGTCTAAATTGCACTTTTAATGAAATTTGTGATTGAGACTTGCAAAGCTATTCAATTTGGGGGGGGGGGGGGTGGGGGAGCATTGATAGTTTAAATTAAATGCAGAATGCAGTTGGTTGTAACAGCCAACTGCAGGCTGGGTTTGTTTCATGACAGATAAACAGAATCACTAGGAAGACACTTCCAGCTAACAAAAAAATTTGCAAAATGAGTTGAAACCAATAAGCAAACACATTTAAAAGCTATGCTTTGCTTTAATGAAGAGTCAAGATTTTGTAGAAGTTTTACATTCACGAAAAGTATTTCTGAAGACTGCAAGAGAGGACACAAGCTAAGATTGATTGACAATATCTCCCTATTGCAGGGAAATCAGCAGACAAGTTTAGTTTATATGCTTTGTCAGATGGACTTTGTTTTAATTCTCTAAACAACAGTTTGTAAGAAGTCAGGGACTAAAGTGACTTAAGTTGTTTTAATGTCCTATGAGCAGGAAAAAGGGCTGATAAAGGTTTTGAAACAGCCACGAGGAATGGGAAATTAACAAAGGTGGTTTTGAACATATGGGCATTGTGAGAGGAATTGGTTTGAACAAAGAATTGGATGCCTCATTTGTCAATTAAACATCTGCCTACCTTAGAAAGAAGGGTATAAAAATTGTTGCAAAAGGATGATTCAGCCTGGTCAGCTGCTAGAGATATGATTCGGAAGGGGTTTGACCACTCATTGTGTGATCATACAAATTAATTTCTTGTAATGTATTTGTGACCAACTGTAACAGGTGTATTGTGACAAGGGTATTGTCATGGGTATTGTTCATATCTAGTAAAGACATTAGTGTTTAATTTGAGCTCTGAATGCTATCCGATTATTTCTCGTAGTTCTCGTGTCTGGGCTGTAGAGTAACCTGTTGGGTAAAAGTTTACATCTTACACTCCTGAAGGATGTTAGTTAACCAAATGAGTTTTCATGAATCCAGCAGCTTTCATAGTCATTCCCCAGGTGTTGGCCCACAAACTGACTTTTATGAATTGAATTTCACAACTTGCTACAATGGAATTTGAACTCATGACCACTTGGTTCTTAATCCTGTACTAAAAACACCAGGCTATCATACCTCCATGTGGGGAAGCATCTGTAAAATGCTAAATGAGTTTTTTAATACAAAATTAATGCCAAAACCCTAAAACGGAAAAGAAATTGACAAACAAATTGAATATGAATACTTCAGTGTCAAAGCAAATTTCATAATGTAAAAAAAAGTAAAACTGAAATACATTTTTTTCAGTGATATTAACCCAAGCCCACATGTATTGAAATAAAAACAGAAAATGCTGGAAAAACTCAGCAGGTCTGGCAGCATCTGGAGAGAGAAACAGAATTAACGTTTCAAGTTCATACGATTCTTCAGAGCAGATCCATGTTCGAGATCATCTAGTTGGAGCTGAAGAAGAGTCATACTGACTCGAAACGTTAACTCTGTTTCTCTCCCCACAGATGCTGCCGAACCTGCGAAGATTTTCCAGTATTTTCTGTTTTCATTTCAGGTTTCCAGCATCCACAGTATTTGCTTTTATCCACATATATTGATTTCCCATTTATGCTGTTCTCATATTTACATGGCATTTTCAGGGTGTTGTTAGAATAATCTTTGCATGTGTGAACTTCACTGAGAGTCATTTAACTTTATTTTATACAAAAATGTGTCAACCTTCTGCTGTTTTGAAAAACAAACTTCAAGCCACCGTGCTTGGACTACAACTGCTGTAGGATTCTCCTGTAGGTAGCTTTGCAACTCCTAGAGACAAGACACAAATATGATCAGTGAGGTTATGTTACATTGTCATTTGTTACTTACAAAAGAATGGAAGTATGAAGCTGCAAAATTGTACTTGCACCAATCCTTGCTTGAGATCATCTAGTCTAGCTCTGGCCCACCCACGTTGCTAAAACCATAGTTCGTTCAGAAATAACACCTGTATAGCTATGACCATAGCTTGCTTACTATGTTTCTTTCTTCCCAGACACCACACCCCCCCCCACCCACCCCCCAAATCTTCTTTGACCTCTTTTGCTAGCTCTGACCAATCCATCTTCCACAATACCTCTATTCTGCAGCTTACCCCTGTGGCACTGGTTTCTCCTAACCCTGAACTTGCCTGTTTCACATCTCCTATGCTTCTCTCCTGCGCATGCTGTCATCTCCATTACACCCCAAAAGTTCATTCTTGGCCCTTTTCCTTCAGCATTTACCCGTTACCTCCAAGGCAATATGACCTGGAAGCACAGTTATTACATTGAATAAACAGTGCAGAAAGAGGCCAATCAGCCCAACTAGTCTATGTTGGTGTTTATATGCCACCTATGTCTCCACTCACTCCACTTTTAGCGTAGTTACTGTTCCTTTTTTCTCTCATGTACTCATCTAGAACATAAGAACTAGGAGCAGGAGTAGGCAATTCAGCCCCTTGAGCCTGCCCCGCCATACAATGCGATCATGGCTAATCTCATTTCGGCCTCAACTCCAATTTCCCACCCTCTCTCCATAACCTTTAAACCGTTATTAATTAAAAATCTGTCTATCTCCTCATTTATTCAGTGTCCCAGCATCCAATGCACTCTGAGGTAGTGAATTCCACACATTCACGACCCTTTGAGAAAAGTAATTCCTCCTCTCTGATTTAAATCTACCACCTTTCAGCTTAATACTATAGCCTCTTGTTCTAGAATGCCCCACAAAGGGAAACATCTGCTCCATGTCTATTTTATCTATCCCTTTTAGCATCTTATACACCTCAATTAGATCTCCTCTCATCCTTTTAAACTCCAGCGAGTATAGGCCTAAACTGCTCAATCTCTTCTCATAAGACAAGCCCTACATCTCTGGAATCAATCTAGTGAACCTCCTCTGAACCGCCTCCAATGTAACTACATCCTTCCTCAAGTAAAGGGACCAAAACTGTGCACAGTACTCCAGGTGCGGTCTCACCAATGCCTTGTACAGTTGCAACAACACTTCCCTATTTTTATACTCTATTCCTTTAGCAATAAATGCCAAAATTCCATTTGCCTTCTTTATTACCTGTTGTACCTGTATACTATCTTTCAGCAATTCATGCATGAGGACACCCAGATCCCTCTGCACTGAAGCATTCTGAAGTTTCTTTCCATTTAACTAATAAGTCACCTTTTTATTCTTCTGACCAAAATGGATAGCCTCACACTTATCCACGTTAAACTCCATCTACCAAATTTTGGCCCATTCACCTAAGCCGTCCATGTCCATTTGTAAATCTCTTATTTCTTCATTACAACTTACTTTCCCACCTATTTTGGTGTCATCTGCAAAGTTAGCTATGGTACCTTCTTTCCCTGAATCCAAATCATTAATATAGATTGCAAATAGTTGGGGCCCAAGGACTGAACCCTGTGGCACCCCACTAGTTACAGCTTGCCATCCAGAAAAAGACCCATTTATCCCGACTCTCTGCTTTCTGTTGGTTAGCCAATCCTCTGTCCAAGCTAATATATTACCCCTAACTCTGTGTGATCTTATCTTGTGTATTAATCTTTTGTGCGGCACCTTATCAAAGGCCTTCTGGAAGTTCAGATATACTACATTTACAGGATCTCCATTATCCACTCTGCTTGTCATATCTTCAAAGAACTCTAGCAAATTAGTCAAACACAATTTACTCTTCATTAAACCATGCTGACTCTGATGGATTGCATTTTGACTTTCCAAATGCCGATTACTACTTAATGATGGATCCCAACAATTTCCCAACGACATACGTTGAACAAACTGGTCTATAGTTTCCTACTTTCTGCCTTTTCCCCCCCCCCCACCTTTTTGAATAAGGGCGTTATATTAGCATTTTTCCAATTCACTGGAACCTTTCCAGAATCCAGGGAATTTTGGAATATTATTACCAATGCATTCGCTATTTCTGCTGCCACTTCCTTTTAAGACCCTGGGATGTAGGCCTTCAGGTCCTGGGGACTTGTCACCCTTTAATCCCAATAGTTTGCTCGGTAATTTTTCTCTAGTGATGGTGATTGTTCTAAGTTCCTCCTTCTCTATAACCTATAATCTAGATTCCCTTGAAAGCATTTGTTATTTGTCAACCACTTCCAATTGCAGCAAAGTTCCACATTCTAACCACTCTCCAACTAAAGATTTTTTCCATATTTCCTTTTAGTTTTATTAGCAACTAAATTGCATTTATGGCTCCAAGTTTCAGATTCTCTCACAAGTGGAAATATTCTCTCCACATCTACCTTGTCCAAATTATTTATAATTTTGAAGTACTCGATCATGTCACTTCTAAGTCTTTTCTGAAGAAAAAAAGCCCCAACCCATTCAATTTTTCCTACCAAAGTGTATCACCTCATTGTACTTTATTGACTGCAAAGCGCTTAGAGATGTCCAATGGTTGTGAAAAATGCTATATAAATGCAAGTTTTTCTTTTATTTATCCACATCAAATTTAATTTGATACTTAACTGCCCATTCTGCAAGTTTTCTAATGTCATTTTGCATTAGGTTGAACTCTTTCTCAGAGCTAGCTATATCCCCCCAGTTTGGTTTCACCTCAAAATTTTGATATTGAGTTACTTGTTCTTAAGTTCAAATCATTAAATATAAATAATGAGTAACAGTGATTCCCAGCAGTGATCCTACCCACTTTGTGCCTTCCTCCAATCTCTGCTTTCTAGTTACCTAATTTGCTATCCGTTCAGCTACTTATCCCTTGTTAGAGTACACAAGGTGTTTGTCATTTATTAGCAAAGGTAATCTAGGATAGCAGTAGCATGGCATGACAGCAGGAGTAGTTTCAGCCATGAAAAGGTATCAGGAGGGAGCCTGTAAAGCAGGCTTGTCCAACCTTTTCATGCGAGGGGCCACATTTCAATTTTTTTCCTCACTCGAGGCCAATGAGCAAATTTCAAAAAGATAAGGCTTGGCGCAACATTAAACATGAATTTTCATAAAATGTTGAGGTATGAAGAAAAGAAACAACTCGCTGAACAAGCAATGTCGAAGCAATAAATTGATTATTTAAAATAATGAGTAATTAATAAAGATGACCATTAGAGTGTGAGGGGGTCAAATTATGTTTTTCTGGCTCACTCTTAGTCTCAGGGTACTTATTCAGTGTTGTGCTTGTGCGTTGGTGTATGGGGGTGAGGGCAAGTGCAAAGCTTGAGACTGGGAGTGAGCCAGACTCTTGCGCACACACACACACACACGCTCTATAAACGATCAAAGACTGTAACACCTGAGTCTCCGAGGTGTCTCAATTTCACCACAGCATGCTATCTTTTGTCATGAGTCTACCATACCTATCAAAAAATCTAAGTATATGGCATCTACTTTTTAGTCTTTTTGTTACCTCTTCAATGAATTCGACCATGTTGGTTAAGGATGACAAAGCCTTTCAGAATCCACGTTGACAACTTTTTTTATTATGCTTTTTGCCTCCAGATGCTTTCACTTGTTTTAGTGTAGATTCCAGTATCTTTCCGAGCACTAACTTTAAGCCAACTGGTCTATGGTTCCCACGCTTTGTTCTATTTCCATTTTTGTATTCAGAAACTCAATTAGCTCTGGTACTGTTCCTTCTTCTATGGAACCTTTTATAAATTAGTGCCTCTTGCCCCCTCCCTTATTACCTGAGATTAAATGGGTGAAGACCATCCAAATCTGGTGGTTTATCATCTTGTAGCTTTGCAAGTTTTCCAACTGTTTTCTCCTTTTCCATCCTATTAATGTTCGTTTTAAGCTCATCGTCTAGTGAAATGTCTATTTTGTAATTCATTTTATAAAAGCAGAGGTGAAGTAGTTATACCATTTCTTTGTTATCACCTGTGGGGCTATCTTGCTCATTTAGGGGCCCTATCTCTACTGTAATTTTCCCTTTGTTATTTGTGTCTATAAACATTTTTATTTCTTTCTATATTCCTTGATAATTTTATTTTGTAATTTCTCTTTTCCTTCCTCACGTTCTTTTAAACTTCTCTTCCAAGTTCCTTGTATTCCCTTTTGTCCTCTCCCTTAATATCTAAATGCTTCTCTAAGTCTTTCTCTTTTAATGAAGAACTAAAGGGAAAATTGACTCTAAAGAAGGTAAACTGGGGAAAAAAATGGTAAAACAAAGAGACGGAAGCCAAAAACATGCAAGTTTGTCCAAAAACTAGCTTGCATGTTTTTGGCTTCTATCTCATTGGTTTCCCATTTTGCCCCCAGTTTACCTTCTTTAATTGCACCCTTATTTCTTCATAATTTGTCCTTTTCCTATCCATTTCCTTAATCTTTGTCCTGCTCGTTTCACTCTCTATCCTACTACTACTTCTCCCATCCGTTCTGGTTCATCATTCATTACGAAATCTAAGAGTGATTCTTACATACTGAGAAAGAAAAGGATCCTGGACACATTGTAAAATCATATTTCCCTTTTCTACTTTCATTATTTCCTGCCAGTTTATTGGGGGTAGTTAAAATCTCCCACGATCATCATTCAACATCTGCTACACACCTCATAAATTTGTCTACACATTTCTTGTTCCAATTCTCTTCCACCATTTGGTGGTCTATAGTATATTCCTATTAGTGTGATGGATCCCTAATCTTTTACCTCCTACATATAGATCCATAACTTACTGCTGGTTACATATTTTTCTACTGCCATTATGTTATCTTCAACCAGTACAGCTACTCCATCCTCCCTTTTTACTTTTGAATGCTTTCTCATAACTGTTTTCTTCAATCTTATCTAGGGCATTTCACTTTCACCTTGTTTTACTTTCCCTTTTCCCTCCTGCTTAATGTAATTTTTTCCTTCCTCAATGGAAATCCCCTCAAGACATCTTCCTTTATATTTGGAGTTGTGGAAAAGCTGTATGAGATATGTAATTATAGGAAAGAAATCACAAGGAAAATTGGAAATATAAATGAAAAAATATAAAAGGAAAGAATTAATTTAAACTGAAGCTGTTTACCTGCATTTGGCTAGAATCATCCACTTGTGCCACGATATGAGTAGTTTCAGCACAGAAATTCTGATCCACGTCACCATTATAAGTGCATTCACATTAAAGAAAATACTCTCACCAAAGAAAAATCACAATCATTCACAACTGAATGTACAATAAATTCACTAATGAAAATAATATATTCAGCACTTAATGAAATATGATTTTGTTCCTACAATATTTTCTCTCTAACAAATGTGAGGAATTCATGGATTTCCTCATCTCCAAGATAGAAATAATTTGTTTGGTTACCTCTGCTGCTTGGCCTCTTCTTCTTGCATGTTAAGCCAAAATGCCTCCAGTTCCATTCCTGTCCTAGCCTTGAACAGTCATCCTCCTCTTGTTTTGCCCCCAAGTTTTCTCTTTGCTTGAAGCTCATGCCATCTATGACATCTCCCTTGAGCCCATTCCCACTAACCTCCTGGTCATCCAATCCCTCCAAAGATACTATTTTAGTAAATATTATAAATAGTTTTCTCTTTTCAAAAATTCCTCTTAAGTTGAGACACAGTGGATGGAGCATGCTTGTAACTACTTATTTTTAAATTTTTTTTAAAAAATCATTCTCGGGATGTGGGCTTTGCTGGCTGGGCCAGCATTTGTTGTCCTTCCCTAAGTGCCCTTGAGAAGGTGGTGGTGAGCTGCCTCCTTGAACCGCTGCACACATGATGTAGGTACACCCACAGTGCTGTTAGTAAGGGAGTTCAAAGATTTTGACCCAGCGATAGTGAAGAAACAGCGATATATTTCCAAATCACGATGGTGAGTGAGCAGGTAGAGGCTAGGAATCATGTGACGAGTAACTCACCTCCTGACTTCCCAAAGCCTGTCCACAACCTGCAAGGCATAAGTCAGAATGTGGTGGAATGCTCCCCACTTGCCCGAATGAGTGCAGCTCCCACAACACTGAAGAAGCTTGACACCGTCCAGGACAAAGCAGCCCACTTTGGAGGGGAACTTCCAGATGGTGGCATTCCTATCTATCTGCTACCCTTGTCCTTCTAGATGGTAGTGGTCGTGGGTTCGGAAGGTGCTGTCAAAGGAACCTTGATGAATTCCTGCAGTGCATCTTGTAAATGGTACACACTGCTGCTACTGTGCATCGGAAGTGGAGGGAGTGAATGTTTGTGGATGTGGTGTCAATCAAGTGGGCTGCTTTGTCCTGGACGGTGTCAAGCTTCTTCAGTGTTGTGGGAGCTGCACTCATTTGGGCAAGTGGGGAGCATTCCATCACATTCCTGACTTATGCCTTGCAGGTTGTGGACAGGCTTTGGGAAGTCAGGAGGTGAGTTACTCGTCGCATGATTCCTAGCCTCTACCTGCTCATGTAGCCACAGTATTTATATGGCTAGTCCAGTTCAGTTTCTGGTCAATGGTAACCCCCAGGATGTTGATAGGGAATTCAGTGATGATAATGCCATTGAACATCAAGGGGCAATGGCTGGATTCTCTCTCGTTGGAAATGGTCATTGTCCGACACTTGTGTGGCGCAAATGTTACTTGCTACTTGTCAGCCCAAGCCTAGATATTGTCCAGGTCTTCCTGCATTTGGACATGGACTGCTTCAGTATCTGAGGAGTTGAGAATGGTACTGAACATTGTGCAATCATCAGCAAACATCCCCATTTCTGACCTTATGATAGAAGGAAGGTCATTGACGAAACAGCTGAAGATGGTTGGGCCAAGGACACTACGCTGAGGAACTCCTGCAGTGATGTCCTGGAGCAAAGATGATTGTCCTCCAACAAACACATCCATCTTCCTTTGTATCATAATCAGATGCCAGCAATGTTCCCTTTAAAATTTAATTGTTGTGCGGTCAGTTTTTTCAGTGCATAGTCCTTCATTTTTTTTGCATGCAGTATTTATCACAGAGCAAGGCGTTGATAATATCATACAGGCTGCTATGCAGCCAGTAACAAAATAGCAGGAATGCTGGTTGCCAGCATAAATCTGTCTAAAATCCACAGAAATCATGTCAATTTCTCCAATACAACAGGGTCCTCTCATGAAGTGTTAGGGTTTAGGTTTATTTCTCAAGTAATGTTGAGTAAGCTCTATGTTGCATTTTAGTCGTTCTCCAATAATGCTCCCATGTCTCCATTTATATTTTCATTCAAGGAAGCTATTGAAACTGACAGCAAAGTAAAACTAAATCAAATATATTGCGATAGCAAAATCATAGAACAAATTAGCAAAGCACTCAGATTTAAAAATGTATGTACAATAATAAAATCTGTTGTACCCCTTTCCAAATTTTCCATACAGGATTAAAATGTAAATCACAATCAGTGACAATTGGGATTGTTCACCATAAACCAAAGACTAAGTTCAGTAATTAAGTCAATTAAATTAAAAAAGCACAGCTTAATTATTGGGAAATGCTGACTGGCATTATTTTGAAACATAAAAAAAGCTAAGAGACCACAATACATCAGACTACTCATCCCATCTAAGAAAAGGATATGCAATCAAATAACGGCTTAGCTTCTTCTTTTCTGATATATTGAAGAAGTAAACACTCACTCCAGACATGAAATTTTGTAGAATGGCTGAACTTTCTGCTGATTTTTCTGCAGCACCTCCCTCTGTTCTATTTCTGTTTGCTTTATCCTGTTTTGTTGATGTTTTGACGATAGAGACCGAGGGTCCTGAAGCAGATGCGGAGGCACGATGTCTTTTGAAATAGTAGCTGGCATATCTTGTAAAGGAATAAATCTTTGGAGAAGTTAATTGAGTTGTTTGACAAAGGAGATCACAAGTACAGAGTTCACTGAAGGCACCTTAACTGAAAGTTTACTACACTATCAAATCACAAGTAATCTAAAAGGTTCAGTGAACAGACGAGATTGGCTTCTTTCTCTTTCGTGTGTATAAAGAAAACAAATCATCTTATCAAATGGCAAGTCAATTGGATAGATTTATATCTAAATGTGTGGCTCTTAAGTTTGTTTTTCTCTTCTCCTTGTCCATGCTTTATTTATACGTAATAAAAAAAGAAAATGCTGGAAAAACTCAGCAGGTCTGACCAGCTGTGGAGAGAGAAACAGAGGGTGGGATTTTCTGCAGCTGCCCACCGCCGCAACCTTCCGGTCCCGCCGCAAGTTGGTGGGCTTCTGGCTGGGGCGCCGCCTCGCCTGCGGCGGGGCCGGAAAATCCCGGCCGGAGTTAACGTTTCAACTCTGTATGACCCTTCTTCAGAGCTGGAGAGAAGTAGAAATGTGATAAAATTTATACTGTTTAAGGTGGGTGGAGCAGGTGAAGCTGGTTAGAAGGTCAGCAATAGGTGGGGGCTTCGGAGAGATTGATAAACTCTGTTTCTGTCTCCACAGATGCTGTCAGCAATGCTGAGTTTTTCCAGCATTTTCTGTTCTTATTTCCAATTTCTAGCACCCGCAGTAATTTGCTTTTTTTTCCCTTCTTCTTACATGCTCCCTTCATAACAGAGGCAGGCAATTGTATTATCTGTTCCCTGCATCGCCTGAAACTGATGGTTAAAAAGGCACACACTGTCTTTCTGTGAATTTATTTTTTGGTCAGCCATGTGTATGTCATTTAAGGAAACCTATCACCACGTTTAAAGGGCTCCAAATCAAGTTACTAAGAGATCTACATTAAGAGCTTTTGATTGTCTTATATGGAGTACACCTTTTCCATAGCTTCTGACTGATCAGCAAAAGGAAGCAATCATAAATATGTTCTCTGAGGCATACAGAAACAGCTATAATATCACTCTGAAGATATCTGAACAAACACTTGGACACTTGGCTGGATGAGACTTGATGTGAAACATCAAGCTGCTTGGCCTATTTCACAGCAATTGATCATTAGATCAAAAGTTGTGCGAATTGGGAGTTGTTTCTGGTTCCCTTCTTGAAGTCAGGCCTTCTATGTTCAGGATAACCATATCTATATAATGCTGCCTAACCAGTGGTACTTAAAGGGACTGCTAGAGAGCACCAAACAATTACAACTTGAAAAATATTTACCTATACTTGGAGCTAAGTAACGACAGAGTGCTCTATATAGCTTAAAAGCAGTTCTGAAGGCCACTGCTCAACCCCCACCCAATTGCCTCCTTACCTGAGGGACACTGCAAGCAACGCAATGGCCTGAAATATAAATCCACTACAACAGTGCCCTGCCTGGACACACATACCACGTAACCATAACTTGCCAGGCAAATTTAAATGAGGCCCAAGACCTAATATTGAGCGCATCTGAAGCCTATCCATTCTGGTGAAGGGATTCATCATTGTGTTCAGTTTGTGCTGGCAGGTAGGTACACCATCTAATTTAACCCTAACTATGTTTTACAATACATAAAGTAACTTTATCCTAAATCCTCTCTGTGGAAGGATGGTCAAAAAGATCCCAAAATATGAAACATGGTTAAATTAAACCATTTCCTTTCCTCTATTTTTTTAAGTATTTAACTAATTTCAATTTTCTGACTTTGGTACTTTCCAGCCCTCATCATGCACAGCCCTAGTGAAATGGGCGGTTCCAGGGGAAGGGGGCAGTGGGCAAGGTAGTTAACTTGAGTAGCTCTGTTGTTTTAAATAGCAGCTTCATAGATCAGCCTAAAACTGCAATTGATGGCTTTCAAGCAACTATTTTTTTCCCAGTTCTCTTCACCTCCACATTAGTATTGTGTATCTTCAGGGTTATTAAAATATCTTCAGATCTAGGTTGAAGATTGTGAATGGCAAGGAAATCCTACAAGTGTGCCTAGATGTGTTGAAACCAACATCCACACACCAAGGTGGGCAAGAAGTGGCAGAGGATTTTCAAATATCAAGCCAAAGCAGGGGCCTAGAAGCAAACGCAAGAATGCAGTTTGAGCTAGAGAATTGCAGAAAAATTCAAATTCAATTAGTAATAAAATATCGGCAATATCATTAGCATGGTAAGGACTTAGTTAAATAATATGACTGAGTTAGAATTTGTGTCTCTAAGAACTCAACATACACCCCAAAGTAATATTTTGGCAAGCACGGTTCACATTGCAATGCATGGAAGTTTATGGCAATAAAGCTTTTATTCACGTATAGATTTTTTAAAAAATGTTAGTCCAGGAAACTAAAAAAATTGTGATTTATACTCTAAAATAAACAACAGGTATAACAAGGATACATGTACGTTGCTATTCCTCTTGATGAAAGGTATTTCCGAATAAGTCTTTCGGTGCCGTACCAGTTAAATCCTTTGGTTGTATGTCCTATTCGTGGGAGATGTACACTTGCTGAAAATAAAGAATTAAATATGATTCAAACACACATTGTCAAATGTAATTGTGCATGCAATTGTACATCAATGTTATTAAATAAAAATGCACGGTAAAAATGTTTTGAATAGGATTAGGTAGGAAAGGATATTGAGCTGGATTTTATGTACTCAAGTTGGCTGTGCTGCCCCCCCCCACCCGTTTACAAAAATGATGTTGCCGTGTTGGCAATATGATGTCCTCAATTCAGCCAATGTACGGAAGGTGAGTGGACATGGAAATCAGCGACCCGCCTGCCATTATGAAATTACTAATTAAAAAGCTAATAAGCTTTTTAACAACAAGATGTACCACAATTTTTCATTGCCCGCTGCATTTTTCATGCATCAGGCGTGAAAGAGTTTGGGAGTCTTTTACACCAGCTATAATGCAGTGCGACAAGGGTGGTAGAAAAGGCCTGCCACTGGGACCATGGTTGAATATACCAGCAGATTCTACTGGGGAAGATGGCAGCATCTGGTATGTTTTTTAATGACTTTTTTTGTACACCTTCAATAAAAAACAAGGACTGATTCTGAGAGCAAAGGGTCTTTACAATTCTAGCCATGATAGACTTCCTGTTCACAGCATTACCCCTCTGCAGCATAATGTCCTGGCCAATAGGACTGATTAGATGCAAAATCCCCCTTTGCTTCTCTTATTGGCCTCATTCCTGCCGAATGGCCACTAATTGGCCATCCAATGCTCGATTGGATGCGCGGAGATGGTGGGGACAACAGTGAGCGGCCACCTTGGTTTCCGTTCCACCTTCTTACCCCCACTGAAAAGTGTGAAATCCAGTCCATAAAATGATATCACAAAATACATTTCAACACAGCTTATGTGAACATATCTTTTTTTCTTTAAGTCTTTATTGGGTGTCACTGGCAAGGCCAGCATTTGCTGCCGATCCCTAATTTTCCCTGAGAGGGTGGGCCGCTGCAGTCCATCTAACTCCCTGCTGTTAGGAAGGGAGTTCCAGGATTTTAATCTTACGACAGTGAAGGAATGGTGATATAGTTCCAAGTGAGGATGGTGTGTGGCTTGGAGGGGAAGTTGTAGGTGGTGGTGTTCCCAATGCAATCTGCTGCCCTTGTCCTTCTAGGTGGTAGAGGTCATGGGTTTAGAAGGTGCTGTCAAAGGAAACTTGAAGCACTGCTGCAGTGCACCTTGTATATGACACACACTGCTGCTAATATGCATCCAATGGTGGAGGGAGTGAATGTTTAAAGTTGTGAATGGAATGCCAATTAAGTGGCCTGCTTTTTCCTGCATGGTGTCAAGCTTCTTGACTGTTGATGGAGCAGCACTAATCCAGGCAAGTGGAAAATATTCCAACAAACTCCTGACTGGCTGATGCTGGACAGGCTTTGGAGAGTCAGGAGATGAAATGAGTTACTCACCTCAGAATTCACAGCTTCTGACCTGCTCTTGTAGCCATTGTATTTATATGGCTGGTCCAGTTCAGTTTCTGGTCAATGGTAACCCCCCAGGATGATGACAGTGGGGAATTCAGTGATAGTAATGACATTGCATGTCAAGGGGAGATGGTTAGATTCTATCTTGTTGGAGATGGTCATTGCCTAGCACTTGTGTGGCACAAATATTACTTACTACTTATCAGTCCAAGCCTGAATGTTGGTTTTCAATTTAACCAGCACAATTTGCATAAATAAATTAATTCAAGTCAGTAAGCACTATTATTTTAAATTTAAATTTAAAAATGTATTATAAAAAGATATTTTATTTGTACTAGTAATTTACTCCTCTAATTATCTGATAATTTTTTTTATTTGTTCATGGGATATGGGCGTCGCTGGCTAGGCCAGCATTTATTGCCCATCCCTAATTGCCCTTGTTCAGAGGACATTTAAGAGTCAACAACTTTGCTGTGGGTCTGGAGTCATATGTAGACCAGACCAGGTAAGGACAGTAAATTTCCTTCCCTAAAGGACACCAGTGAACCAGCAATGGTTTCATGGTCATCAGACTTTTAATCACTGATTTTTATTGAATTCAAATTTCACCACCTGCCACGGTGGGATTTGAACCTGGGCCCCCAGAGCATTGCCCCGAGTCTCTAGTCCTAGTGACAACACCACTATACCACCTTGCTTCTGTTCCATTACCAACAATTCACATTTTTGGATAACTCAAATTCTTAAGCGCAGAAAAATGACTGCAATGCTAGGGGTAGACTGTGTTATGCATTCAGGAACTTCAAATAAAATATTCAAACGTATTAGCACTTTTAGTTTTTAATGCATCATAATCAGTAAAGAAACAAGGAGAAATTTTCAATTGCTTTCCAACTTAGTACAAAAGAGCCAAACATTTGGCAGACAAAACAAATTTCTCTTTGAAAGTGATTTGTTGGATCAAATTGTATGATCATAAAATTACCAAAGTGTATAAACTGTAGTTTTATTCTTTAGAAGCAAAGTTATTGCATAATCTGTGGATTATATTTAATTGCTGGGTAATGTAACATATTGTGTCAATAAGCTTCCTTCACGACATGTGAATGATGACTAGTGAGTTTCTAAGCATTTTAAATTGTTTAATAGAAATGCTATATTTAATTAGTTAAACGCTAGTAAAATAAACTTAAGCTAATGATGTAAATTGGGAGTCGTGTGACACATGAACATCCGCATAGATCTTTTGGGTCAAATGGCCTATTTCTATGCTATAAAATCTATGCTTTGTTTACACTACAACTATAGTTTTGGTGTTGAAGCAACTTCACTTCATACCAATACTAAAGTTGTTGCGAACATACGTATTAGAAGCAGGACAAGGCCATTCGGCCCCTTGAGCCTGCTCTGCCATTTGCTAAGATTATGGCTAATCTGATTGTGGGCTCAACTCTGCTTTCATGCCTAACCCTTATATCCTTTGACTCCCTTGTCAATAAAGAATCTATCTAACTCAGCCTTAATTACAGTCAATGACCTAGCCTCCACTGCTTTCTGGGGAAAAGAATTCTACAGACTCATGACCCTCATAGAAAAAATTTCTCCTCTTCACCATCTTAAATGGGAGACCCCTTATTTTTAAACTGTGTCCCCTATCTCTAGTCTCTCCCATAAGGGGAAGTCATTCCTCAGTATCCACCTTGTAAAGTCCTCTCAGGACTTTATATGTTTCAAAAAGATCACCTCTCATTCTTCTAAACTTCAGTGGAGACAGGCCAAACCTGACCTTCCTTTCCTCACAGGATAACCCTTACATCCCAGGAATTATTGGAGTGAACCTTCGCTGAAATGCTCCCAATGCAATTATATCCTTTCTTGAGGAAGACCACCAAAGCTGTATACAGTACTCCAAATGTGGACTCACTAACACCCATGGTGCACTCGCGTGATATTTTGCTCGACGGTTGCGCTCAAAAGTTGGAAGCGCTTTCACCAACAATTAAGAGGGCAATTAAACCCACTAATGGCACAATTGACTCCAATTTTTCATGGCCCATCCAACCTTACAGTTGGTGGACAGGCGAATCAACCAGGCGGCCTTTGCATTTTCCACCAAACCTCATCCAAGGGTGGGATGAAATTTCCATGATTAAATAAAGTAAAAATACATTTTTATCCCCTATATTTTCAGGTGGTTGATTATGATGCATGAACACTTCTTTCAGCTTTTCAAACCTTTATTTCAGCTTTTTCAGGTCTCCAGCTCCCTGAGGCAGCTGTCTTTGCAGCACTCACCTGCGCCCGCGAAAACGTCATTGCCCACCCTCTTCCTGCTCCTAACTCAGCCGTGCTGAGCATTTCATTGTGTGTTTCACATTGCCTGGCCATTAATTGGCCAGCCAGCATGAATCGCGGTCAGGGGCCGATCACGGTAGGCAGTCCGTTTCCCAACCGCTCCCAGGCCCGCCAATCGGGTGCGCCCGCCCGCCAAAGGTGAAATTCAGACCCTTGTGTCTTCTTCACAACTTACTTTCCTACCTATCTTTGTGTCATCAGCGAATGTAGCAACCATACATTCAGTCCCTTCATCCAAGTCATTGATATCAATTGTAAATACTGAGGTCCCAGCACGAATCCCTGTAGCATTCTACTAGTTGCCGCTTGCCAACCCAAAAATGACCCATTTATCCTTATACTCTGCTTCCTGGTAGCTAACCAATCATTAATCCACGCTAATATGTTATTCTCCACACCATGTGCTCTTACTTTGTGTAGCAACCTTTGAAGTGGCAACTTATCAAATGCCTTTTGAAAATCCAAATACACTACAGGTTCCCCTTTACCCATGTTGCCTGTTATTTCCTCAAAGAACTCTTAGAAATTAGTCAAACATGATTTCCCTTTCACAAAACCATGTTGAATCTGCCTGATTGCACTAAGGTTTTCTAACTGCCCTGCTATAACCTCCTTAATAACAGATTTGAGCATTTTCCCTATGACAGATGTTAGGCTAACTAGCCTGTAGTTTCCTGCTTTGTGTCTCTCTGCATAGCTGTGTAAGTCCATAGTCAGGGTACAAAATGACTCAAAAAGCAAAGCTGAATGAGTGTCCGCATCACTCCAGACTTGCACAGAATTTAAAAGTCAGTGCAAAGCAAAATCCTTTTATTTTGATGCTACATCGATAGATTTTCTGAGGCTACATTTACAGTACTAACAACATTCATTCCTACATTTAACATACCATTCCTTTTCTTGGCAGCTCTCTGGAGTTTTCGCAGCCCTGCTTCTAAAGCTGTCAGTTTGATTCCGGAGAGATTGTTGGAATGATCTCTTTGCTGGGCAACTATCAATGCTAACTAGAAAAACATTCTCTTGGTTAAACATATTTAAACAATAGGTCTTATCAGCAATTTAAATATCCTCAAAATAATAATAATCTGAACCTGTACAAATCTAATGAATTGTTCAGAGAAAATATAAAGTTATGGCCTAACCAAAGTATGTAGATGACATCATTGTCAGGGACAGTAAAGTGTTTTTGTGGCTTCAGGATGCCATGTACATCACAGGATTAAAATAAGAATGATGAGTAACAAAGAATATAGAGTTAAACTACAATTTCAATCACTGGTCAGAGAGGGAGACAGGAAACATACAGAGCTTGGAAATTGGCCCACTCTTCAATTTTCTATAATAGTAGTTATGTTACTTGCAATAATCTGATTATCAGATGCCCAAGAGCAACCCAAAAGCATAAGGGGCAGGGCTGAATTTAAACGCCTCAGGCTGGCTTTATCTCTGAGTTTCAGAATTTTAGATCTTAACCAGTGCTCCATTTTTTTCTTTGGCAGATGGTGTCAGTAAAATGGATGGCTGCACCAAGCCACTGGGAGTTGGGGACTGGTGCTAGGGGGCAGGATCCACTATTGGTATATAACCATCAGGGTTGTTCACACTCCTGGAGTCTGTCTGCCTTTCTTCCGCCACATTTCAGGGCAATGGCAACACTCTCAACTTTTGCCAGATTTTCCATGCTTTCCTCTCCCTCTGCTGTAACTGTGTATGGGTCTAGAATAGACAGTGGAGGTTACTAGTTGAAGATAGGTTATAATAAAGAAGTTAACTAGACTTAAGGTAGACAAATTATCAACAAGTGTTGATTTTTTTCAAAGATCTAGGGGAAAACTAATCCAGAATAAGCAACCAATTCCTCCATACCAAGTCTTGTCCTGTATTTCTCGACTCCTTGTCATCAATGGGAAATAGAAGAACACTTCCCAGAGAAAGGTCTGGAATGACAAAATAATTGTAATAATATAAATTAGACAATGACAAATTACACAAATAAGGAGCTGATTATTAAAGATAGTGAAGCAATGAAAATATGTTTGATTTAACGGTTTAATTATTTTGTTAATTGACGACTAGTTTTATTGTTAGAGTTATGTTTAGAATTTCCCTTTTAGCTTAGTATATGAAAAGCTTTTTCCGTCATTGTTTATCAGAGCATTATTTGATTTTTTTTTATTCGCTCATGGGTTGTGGGTGTCGCTGGCTAGGCCAGCATTTGTTGCCCATCCCTAATTGCCCTTGAGGTGGTGGTGTGGTGAGCTGCCTTCTTGAACTGCTACAGTCCATGTGTTTTAGGAAACCCACAATACTGTTAGGAAGGGAATTCCAGGATTTTGACCTAGCAACAGCGGAGGAATGGCGATATCTTTCCAAGTTAGGGCAGTGAGTGGCTTGGAGGGGAACTTGCAGGTGGGGGTGTTCCCATACATCTGCTTCCTTTGTCCTTCTGGATGGTAGTGGTCGTGGATTTGGAAGGTGCTGTCAAAGGAGCCTTGGTGAGTTCTTCAGTGCATCTTGTAGATGTACCACTACATCTGCTATCACTGTGCATCGGTGGTGGGGGCAGTGAATGTTATTGGTGGTGCCAATCAAGCAACCTGGTTTGTCCTGGATGTCCAGCTTCTTGAATGTTGTTGGAGCTGCACTCATCCAAGCAAGTGGAGAGTATTCCATCACATTCCTGTCTTGTGCCTTGTTGACAGGCTTTGGGGAATCAGGAGGCGATTTATTCACTGCAGAATTCTCAGTCTCTGACCTGCTCTTGTCACCATAGTATTTATATATCTGGTCCAGTTCATTTTCTGGTCAATAGTAAACCCCAGGATGTCGATAGTGGTGAATTCAGCGATGGTAATGCCATTGAATTTCATGAGGAGATGGTTAGATTCTCTCTTGTTGGAGATGGTTATTGCCTGGCACTTGTGTGGCGTGAATGCTACTTGCCACTTCTCAGTCCAAGCCTGAATATGGTTAGGTTTTGCTGCATATGGACTGAGGAGCCGTGAATGGTTTTGAACAGTGTAATCATCTGCGAACATCCCCACTTCTAACCTTATAATGGAGGGAGGGTCATTGATGAAGCAGCTGAAGATGGTTGGATCGAGGACACTACCCTGAAGAACTCAAGCAACGATGTGCTGGGGCTGAGACAATTGATCTCCAACAATAACAACCATCTTCCTTTGGGCTAGGTATGACTCCAACCTGTGGAAGACTTTGCTTCTGATTCCCAAATGACTTCATTTTGCTTGATGCCACACTTGGTCAAATGTGGCCTTGATGTCAAGGGCAGTCACTCTCATTTTATTTCTTGAGTTCAGCTCTCTTGTCCATGTTTGGACCAAGGCTGAATGAGGTCAGGAGTTGAGTGGCCCTGGCAGACCCCAAACTGAGCATCAGTGAGCAGGTGCTGTTTGATAGCACTGTGGACGCCACCTTCCATCACTTTGCTGATGATCAGGTGTAGACTGTTGGGGCAGTAGAATGAATGTACTTAATCTTCCTTTGCTACAGGCAACATATTTCTTACGCTTAATAATCATTTCACAAATCAGCACAATTGCTCCACTGGGGTCCTTTAGTATATTTAAAATTTAAAGATAAAGAAAGGACATTTTAAAAGTACCAATTGTTAAAATTCTGGTCTCCTTTACCATTCATTTTTCCTGCTTGCCCGTACTGCTTTCTTGGTTCATCAGATCTAGCTTCCAAAGCTGTAAACAAACCTCCTTTTCCCCATCTTCCAGAGTCATCTAAAAAACAAGTAAATATTGAAAGGAAAAAAATGTTTAAGGCAAGATAAACAAAACACAAAATTCAATGAAATCTATCTTAAGCAACCATCATTTGGACTAAATCAAACCAATTTCATAAAGGGAGGGTCTCTGACTCCAAAATTATTCATTTTAATATTTTACTCACAAGTGCGTCCTCTGAACACAGCTGAATGCTTACAGCAGCACAATGTAAATTTTCAGAAATATTTTTGGAGTAATGAATAGGCGTATGTGTCAAATTTACTTTGTGTTTTCTTCAGCTTTGTGTTTTTATTAATGCTGCTCCTCCTTTTCACCCACCTCAAACTTGCGTTGATGCTCTGCCTCAGCTTGTAGCATTCTTTCTCCTCAGTTTTTTAGTATTTCTTTCCAGTAGGGCATGTAGGGCAGACTGGTCACATTCATAGGTTTTCACAGGTATCAGATGATTGTTTGGTTTGTTATTAACCTACCTTCACAGGTGTAAAGGAAATAGTAGTTCCAGCAGCTGTTTCATTCACATCTTTTCAGAAGATATCTGTGCTCCTCTAATTCTGGCCTCTTGTGCACTCCAATTTCAACTGCTCCATCATTGTTGGCCATGCCTTCAATTGCTTAAATTCCAAGGTCTGGAATACATTTCCTATACCTCTCTGCTTCTCCATCTTGCTTTCCTACTTATAAGACATTACTTAAAATCTACCTCTTTGGTTAAGCTTTTGGTCATCTTACCTAATGTCTTGTTATGTGGCTTGCTGTCTCCCTATTATGTTTAATAATGCTCTTGTGATCCGCCTTGGGACATTTCATTACGTTAAAAGGTGCTACATAAATATAAGTTGTCATTGTTGAACTAATCTGAATGATAAGGAAATTATGGGCAACTTCCTTAGGAGGTCAGAGCTAGAATAGGAATCCCTGCTTTTGCTAAATCAATCCTTCAGTTGCAGGTGTTGCTAGTCTCCTATAGAATCCATTCAACTGAACAGACTTAGGACAATCAGTGGGCATGATTTTCCTGGCTGAGGAGGGTGCAGGGTGGCCAGAAAAATAGCAAAGAGCCATGTCAGGATGGCTCACCGATGCATCCCACCACCGGGGAAGTTACCCAGCTGCAGGATCAGATATGCATTCCCTATTAGGCCACCTACACCCTATTAGGGACAATTTTCACAGGCCGCTAGCATTTTGCCAGCAGCCAAGCAGCCACACCGCTGTGTTGAGAGGCCACCAGTTTCATGGCTTCTCGATGGCAGCCCCAATGGCCATCTGGAGGTTCTATGCCCCAGTGAGCCCACAGGAAAGGCCTGTCTGCTTGACCCCTCTGATTTTTAATTTTATACATCTCTCCCAGGGCACCCTATCGATCCCAGAAATCTTCAGCAGCACTGGTGGAACTCAAGTTGCTGAGGCTCAAGTTGCTGACCCTCCTATTGGGTCCACAGCACAGGAGCCTGTCCGCCTTCCTTAACTGGAATTTCTGAGCTGATCCCGCAGCTGGCAAGTGTGGGCTGGGAACCCCCATTTCATCCTGATGCTGGGTCTTGAAACCTGCTGTAAAATCCTGCCCAGTACATCTGAAGGCAGGGGATCTGCTGGTTTGGCTCCAAGCACAACGAAGGTATCAAGCCTAACATCACTCTGTAGAGGGGAGCCTGATAGTATTTATTAAACAGAGGTTTTTTTTATGAGACAACAATAATACTTGCATTTATATAGTATCTTTAAGGTCATAAAACATCCTAAGGCACTTCACAGGAGCATAATGAAATAAAATTTGACATTGAGCCACATAAGGAGATATTAGGATCAGTGACCAAAACCTTCATGTAAGAGGTAGATTTGAAGGAATGTCCTAAAGTGGGGGGGGGGGGGGGGGGGGGGGGGGGGGGCGTGGCAGGTGCGTAGAGAGAAAGAGAAGTAGGGAGGTGGAGAAGTTAAAGGAGGGAATTCGAGAGCTTAGGGCCTAGGCAGCTGAAGGCATGGCCACTATGATGGAGTGATTAAAAATCAGGGGTGTGCAAGAAAATTGGAGAAGCACAGACAAATCAGAGGACTAGTGCTGTAGGAGATTGCAGAGACAGGAAGAAGCGAGGCCATGGTGGGGGAGTTGAACACTAATACGAGAATTTTAAAACCACAAAGATGCGAATGTTACCAGTGCAAGTGTAGGTCATCAAGCACAGGGGTGACAGGCAAACAGGACTAGATTCTATCATTTTAAACAAGAGACTTCTGTAATATGTCGTTTATTTTTCTACTTGCCAACACAGTGCACTATTATTGCATCCTCTTTGTCAGCAACCGTTGGGTGAGTGACATCCCCAAGAACGTAGTGAATGGACATCTGTTCCATATCTGCAGAATCCAAATCACCGGGAAGGTCATTTTCATCTTCCTCCGATTCATCCTCGCTCTCACTATCCAATGCTGGAAGACAGAGAGATCTGTAGCCACAAGATTCCCACCAAGCCATCCTGAGGGGAAATGTCATTTAAAATTTCATTATTGTTATTTTAAAACAGATATACTGATTGGTTGAGCAGAGCGCCATCAGCTCTTAGAGCAAAACAATTCTCACACTTAAGTAATTAATTAGCTCTGAAGGGGTTGGGATCTTTTGATTCCTTAATGAAGTGTTATATGGATCTTTGTTCTTTCTTTAAACACATTGTACAGTGTTACCAGTAGATTGTAAGATGTTTCTGAAGAAGAAACATTATCAGCCTTTGGTAAGTGATAGAACTAGTTCAAGTCAGAAGGTTGTAAAATTCAAGCTCCACTTCAGGGCTTTAGAACACAATCTAGGATGACACTTCAGTTTTGAAGGAGCACTTCATTTTCTAAGGTACCATCCTTAGGATAAGACATTAAGCTAAAGTCTTATCTGTTCTTTCAAAGAAGAGCAAAGTATTTCTCCTGATGACCAATATTTATCCCCAACCAAAAACACCAAAAACAGATTAGATGGTCATTCAGCTCATGCTTTCTGTGACACCCTGCTGTGTGTAAATTGACAGCCATGTTTGCCAAAAAGGTGTCTATAATTCAAAAGTAAAGCACACTGGGACATCCTGAGAACATTAATTGCATTATGTAACAGCAAGTTCTTTCTCTCTCGGGTTGAAAATTTTGAACTTGTTAGCTTTACACTATTTCAATTCTAGAAAGTGAGAAATACAATGATTCAGCTATTTAAAGCAGCAGTCACTGGTCCATATAGACTGGGAATGCCCCAGACTTGATTCTTAGTCAGTACTAATTAGTTAATTTCTGTCAAAATGGTCAACTGGCTACAGCACTCTAGGGTTAGGAAGGCAAAATTAAACAAAGCATTTGCTTCTGATCAGTACATATTGATTTCTGACATCAACATCCAGAGCAGCAATGGTTAGATTTGCTCTTGCTGGAGATGGTCATTGCCTGGCACTTGTGTGGTGCAAATGTTACTTGCCACTTGTCAACCCAAGCCAGGATGTTGTCCAGGTCCTACTGCTGGTAGCCCTTGCTGTTCTGATGAAAGATAATTGACCTGAAACACGATTCAGTTTGGCTGTAACGTGCCCCACAACCAAGCAGCCTGTTAATACTCACCATCAAGGCTCACATATAGATAATTCCCAGTAAGGTGCTAGAATGCGATAAAAGACAATGGATCCATAATTCCACAAAAAGTCAATGCCTTCAGGACAGAAGGGAAGAAAATTGCCAATAAGAAGAGAATAAAACTGAAAGCAACAGGAATGATGTGCCAAAGATGCTAAAGCCAATTTTTCTCTGTCTTATTGCCAACTAGCATCAAAAAATGAATACAAAGAAGAAAAATGGATGCTTATTCCTAATTCCCAGCATAACTTCTCTACTTTTCAATTCTATCCCTCTAGAATTAAAGCCTAGTGCTTTTTTAGGTGTGACTTTATTAACCTATGGCAAGTGGTTGATCTATTTGTACATTAGGATTCCTTTGTTCCTTTACCCCCCTAGACTAGTAATAACGAAAAAAAAAATGCTGGAAATACTCAGCAGGTGAGGTGGCATCTGTGGAGAGAAACAGAGTTAATGTTTCAGGTCAATTATTTTCATCAGAACAGCAAGGACTACCAGCAGTAGGACCTGGACAACATCCTGGCTTGGGTTAACAAGTGGCAAGTAACATTTGAACCACACAAGTGCCAGGCAATGACCACCTCCAACAAGAGCAAATCTAGCCATTGCTCCATATCATTCAATGACATTACTATCGCTGAATCTCCCACTATTAACATCCTGGGGGTTAACATTGACCAGAAACTGGACTGGAATAGCCATACAAATACTGTGGCTACATGAGCAGATCGGAGGCTAGGAATCCTGTGGTGCGTAACTCACCTCCTGACTCCCCAAAGCTTGTCCACAACCTACAAGGCACAAGTCAGGAGTGTGTTGGAACACTCTCCACTTGCCTGGATGAGTGCAACTTCAACAACACTCAAGAAGCTTGACACCACCCAGGACAAAGCAGCCCACTTGATTGGCACCCCATCCACAAACGCTCACTCCCCCCACCACCAACGCACAGTAACAGCAGTGTGTACCATCTAGAAGATGCACTGCAGAAACTCACCAAGGCTCGTTCAACAGCACCTTCCAAACCCACAACTGTGACCATCTAGAAGGACATGGGCAGCATATACATGGAAACACCACCACCTGGTAGTTCCCCGCCAAACCACTCACCATCCTGACTTGGAAATATATCGCTGTTCCTTTGCTATCGCTGGGTCAAAATCCTGAAACCCCCTCCCTCACAGCACTGTGGGTGTACCTACGCCACATGAACTGCAGTAGTTCAAGGTGGCAGTTCACCACCACTTTCTCAAGGGCAATAAATGCTGGCCTAACCAGTGAAGCCCACATTCCGTGTATGAATAATAAAAAAAACATGCTGGCATTGTAATACCCTCCTTCCAAAACCAGCAAAAAATTTGAAATAACAATAAATCAGCCCTTACTTTTTCTTTTGCTCCTCCTCTTCTTGCTTTTGTTTCTTTTCATACAGTAGCTTTGCACGTTTAGCTGCTGCCTCTTGACGTTTCTGACGTCGTTGCTCCAGTTCTTCAGGTGACAATATTCGTTTTTTTCTGGTGGTCAGATCCAATGGGGCCGCCAGAAAGACCTGTATGGATAAAGAATCAAAATAAGATAGGTATGGATTGCTGTTTGTGCAGAAACTCTTTATCCCAATTCATTTTACTCTTTTAAGTTCTATGTGCTCATCAAGGTGAGTGAGAGATGATCGTGTTCAGGAATGAAACTCTTCCCATTTGAGTTGTCAGCACCATGAACATTTCCAGGTTAACCATAGCATGGCCACATGCAAAATAAAGCTCTCTCTACTCTGCCCAAAAATTTCCCTGAGCTCCAATCCCAGAACAGCATACCCTATGGCAGCAGTATGACATTTCTCTTCCATTTCCCATACCCTTGACCTCTCTGAATTAATGAGGCTGAGATTCTCCAAATTAATTTCAATAAGACCTTAGAAACCTTCTCCAGCTTCTGGTTTCCATCTCCTCAGATTTGGATGGATTTCAAAACAGGTGTGGAAATCAGTGTCTGACTCACTATGACACCAGATTCTTGATATATCCTTCTTGATAATGAAAATTGTATCCAGAGGACTAGAATACAAGTGAGCAGAAGTCATCCTTCAGCTATACAAAGTCCTGGGTTAGACCATACCTGGAATTACTGTAAGCAGTTCTGGGCACCATACCTTAAGGAAGGATATCTTAGCCTTGGAGGGAATGCAACATAGATTTACTCAAATTATATGGGGCAGAATTCTTCTCTCATTGGGTGGGCATGCGCCCAACCCAAACAAGAGAAAACTAGTGCACGATAATGTCGGGCGAGCATCCTGACGTCATCACACACTCTCGGGATATTTTGCTCAGCGGGCACGTGAGAGGCGGCAGTGCACCTGCTGACAATTAAGAGGCCTAATAAGGCTTTTAATCAATTAATTCAATCTGATTTTTCACTGCCCAGCCAAGCGGCCTTTGGAGTTTTTATGAAGCCTCATCCATGGAAATTAAAAGTAAAATAAAAATGTTGAAATCTCATTTATAACATGTCCCTTGCTCATGGATAGAGTCACATGAGGGGACATGTTTTTAACATTTTAAAAATCTTTATTTATGTTTTTAAAAACCTTCAGCTCCCCTAAGGCAGCAAACTTCAGTGCTCGCCTTCCTCCTCACTCCCCCGCAACCCAGGCAGCGCTGAGGCTCCTAGCGCGTGATTCACACTGGCTGGCCGTTAATTGGCCAGCCAGCGTGAAATCGCAGTTGGGGCCCAATCGCAGACGGTGGTCGGTTTCACAACTGCTCCTGGGCCTGCCCGCCGCGCCCGCCCAACGAGGTAAAAATCCTGCCCTTGGACTCCATGGATAAAATATAAGGATTAAACTATCTAGAGTTGTACTCCCTGGAATTAAGAAGGTTAAGGGATGATTTGATTGAAGTTTTCAAAATATTAAGGGGCAACAGGTTGGGTAGATTGGGGGAAACTACATTTGCTGGTTGGAGAGTCTAGGATGTGGGGGCAGAGTCTAAAAATTAGAACCAGATCTTTCAGGAATGAAATTAGGAATACTTCTTCACACAAAGGGTGGTGGATATTTGGAACTCTCTTCTGCAAATGGCAATTGATGCTGAATCAATTATTAATTTTAAAACTGAGATTGAATTTTATTAGCCCAAGATATTAAGGGATGTGGAGCAAAGGTGGGTCCGTGGAGTTAGGTCGCAGATCAGCCGTGATCTCATTGAATGGCAGAGAAGGTTTAAGGGGCTAAATGGCCTACTTCTGTTCCTACAACTGAAAAACTGTTAATTGGGTTCGGGTGCAATCTTCTTTAACATTTCAAATTTTATAACCTTTATTATTTTTCTCAATTTATTTTTTGTGCAATTATTATTGCTGGCAACATTTATAACATATTAGGCAGATACCTTCTTGATTTAAATTTCCATTATGTATGCTACATTATATTTAAAACTGCTTAAAAATTGAAAGTAATACCCTGATATTTTACCGAGGCTTCTATATTTATAAGCATTGTGCCTGGTTGGATGAATGGTGAGATCTTGGCTTCATACGGGAGAGTTAATGTACTAGGAGGATGAACTTTAATTCGTTAGATTATTTCTTCATGCCCGGTGGCTCCCATAAAATTTTCATGGTTGAGACCAAACATGGTTTTAGAAAGACAGCCTTCCAAAAAAAGTCCAACATTTGGCATTGACCACTTAACTTACAAATCAATAATCCTCTTATTATGGTGTAATTTATACAGAATTGATTTGGAAATTAAAGAGGCAGATATTCCTGCCCTTCATCGAGACAATGGGTCCTGCACCACAACCCAATGAAAAGGTAAAAGAGTCACAGCTACAGGCCATGCAGCCAGATCTCCATTGATCCAGGACAGGTCATAATGCCACATTTTCCAGTACAGTGCCAGACTGTGATTCTGGAATTGAAGCAGGGGGTCCAGGAATGCCTTCTCACACTTCATTTGCATCTCACCAGAGCTCACAAGCTCTGCCCCTCAGAAAAGTCCCAGAGCAATCTACAAATGACAACAACCAGCCAAATCAATGAGAAGAGGCAAGAAAATCTATTCACATCAAATTTCTGTCCTGTTTTGCAGCACCAGAAACTTTATTTCCTTTATCAGGATGTGTAGCTCTTGACTGATTGATATTGAAATATAGTGTGGAAGGTTGATATGTACTGTGTTTATGGCAATGTCTGTAAGCAGTCACTTATCAGAGCCAGGAATCTCAGGTTTGTGATAACATATGTAAGGTTGTCATTGCAAAAGGAGATATGCTAATTCTTAAAGGCTTAACTATCAATTGTATGGATTGTCAGAATTTGCATCTCCTAGTTATAGCAGATGCATATCGGTTAACTCAGACCAAGCGGTTTATATTGTAGAAAGTGTTCAATAATGCAAATCCCAATTAGATGAGATAATTATTTAAAATTGGCTATTGATGATCCTGTGAGCATTTTTTTCCACTCTGTTCTTATTAACTCTAAAAATCTATTTTGATTGGCAGCTTTGATCAACTGTGAATGGTATCCACCTTACTTAATACCAGCCTGGATCAAAGGGAAGAGGCATATAATCGAAAGTGGCAGCATTGCTATACAGACAGAAGGTAACAAGAATTCCATGGTGTGATTTTCTCACATAAAGGGAAGAATTTTATGTCCGGCGGGCAGGCGTGCTCCCGGCCTGATCAGGCATAAAATCATGCGAGAATACATCGGGTGAACGTCCCAACCTGTCATCATGCAATATTTCACTCAGCAGGCTTGCGCAAAAGTCAGAAGCACGCCCACTGACAATTAAGAGGGCAATTAAACCCATTAACAGCGCAATTGTCTCCGATTTTTCATGGCCCGTCCAGCCTTATGGGTGGCGGACAGGCAAAGCGGCCAAACAGCCTTTGCATTTTTCCTCAAACCTCATCCAAGGGCCCAAGGGCGGGATGAAATTTCCATTATGAAATAAAATAAAAATAAATATCTGCGGACAACATTTATATCAGCTATATTTTCAGATGCTTGATTCTGATGCATGGACATTTTTTTGCAACTTTTTAAACATTTATTTGATCAATTTCAGGTCTGCAGTTCCCTGAGGCAGCTGTCTGCCTTCAGGGAGTCCTCTCGCAGCGCTCAACCGCACCCGCAAAAACATCAATCGCCTAGCCTCTTCCTGCCCCCACCCTGGCAGCGCTGAGCTTTTCAGCATGCATTTCATGCTGGCTGGCTGTTAATTGGCCAGCCAACTTGAAATCGCAGTCAGGGGCCTGTTTCCTGACTGCTCCTGGGTAAGCCGCCAAAGGTAAAATTCAGGCCAAAATGTTTTCATCACAGCAGCTGGAGTTAAGTTGTGAAAATTACTGCAGAGTATGGCTGGAGTGAAATTTTCCTTGCTTCAGCCCAGTTTTAAAATACAAATGCAAAAATAGGCATTCAATCTCTATGCTTTACCTACTAGTTGTCCATTTTTGCTTCTTTGTTATTTCTGAATGTCAGCAAATGCTAATTACTAGATTTCAGCATTAGTGTATAAATTTTCCACAGATAACTCTCACTGATTCAACTGTGTACATACCAATGGAAAAGAGCTCATTATGTACTCTGGGCCCAGTATATCCAGTAACCTCAACTATTCATAAGGTCAGGTTTCTGATTACTAACAGTATAGGCTTCATGCTTAGAAATTACCTACTGTATTAAGCATGAACAGAAAATATTGGGAGAGAGATTGAATTGCAACATCTAGTCAAAATTGATTTGGTAAATTTGGCACCCGATTCAAAAGATTATGGATTTGAATTCAATTTAGACTGACACCCCAGCAAAGCACTAAGTGAGTGCTGCATCATTAGAAGTGCTGTCCTTTGTTTAGGGTGCTAAAATCAAGATCCCACATGCTATTTCAGATGGCAGCTAAAGATTCTATTGTATTATTTCAAGAACAGCAGTGCATTTTCCTTCCTCCTTCAAGAACAGATTTAACTGATCATTCATTTCACACCCTGATTGTAGGTCATTGCTGAACAGAATATTGGATACATTTATTTATTTAACAATTATCATTGGGTTTATGAAATAATTAGTTGTATGAAGTACCTTGAGATGCTGATAGTGAAATATACATGCAAGTATTATTTGTTACAGATTACTCTAGAAACAATATTATGAATTATGTTGATTCATAATTTGATTATTACAGCATTGAGAAAGAAATTAACTGAAAATTGCTTTGTAGCCATTAGCAGGTTGCAAAGGGACATGCCGTTAAGATTCTGTGATTCAGTACTTAGCAGTTTAAAGGATACGAGCTATGAACAAAATTACATAACAGCGAGAGATCTGCATTTACAATTAACATATTATTCTCGGAACTGATGCAGCTGCCTTACATTGGACTTTTTGCGAAGTGATCTTCCTCCTTTACTGGCTTCTTCAAGTGCCATTTTGCGAAGGTTCAGAAGTTGCTCAAAGGTTTTCTGATCTTCTGAACTGGGTTCTTTAGAGTAATCTTTACCCTCATATTGATACATGTGTACTAAAAGAAATAAGACCTTGGTAATAAATTACAGTATAATAACATGGCTGACTCCATTTAACCATGTAAGACAAAACAATTTTCTGCACTCACTCAAGGGGTTCATAACTTAGCTGTAGATTACTGTACACTTGTTTAATTTAAGACTTAGATTAAAAGCTTGCAATGTAACATTTTAACAACTAATTGCAGATTATTACAGCAAGTTGTTGCTCACAGTGATATGCAGTTTTCTTACATGTAGATCACGATATATTATCATTAAGCCCTGGGTTTATGGTGATTTAACATGTCAAATTGTATATTACATACTATTCTGGATTGTCAGTTTTATTTTGGGGATAAAAATCTGCAATGATGTTCAATTTTCAGTTGAAATTGTAATTCAGTGGACTTAACTATATTTCCGTTTACTTATGTACTCAATTTTAATTTCCTTCCATGCAAGATGAAGCAGGTGGAAGTAAGTCCCTAGGGGTTGAAATTTGTCTAGGGTAGTAGTGGTGCAACAGGGGCGATATCGGATTGCCCAGCCATAATACACAGCACCTGATATTTAATCCATTTACTACAAGGAGTTTAAATATCAGACGCAGCAGGTAACAGATGGGTGATCCAATGCTGCCTGCTTTGCATCCCTGCCTGAGAAAAATTTCTACCCATAGCATTTAGCTCCATTCGGGATGAGGTGAAGGGTGGAGGCTGAACTTTATAAAACAGGTTGCATGTGGGCTTGGTGAAAAAAGATGGGGATCTCAAAGTTTGATAGCATTAATGTAAATGTCTTGAGGTTTTGAAGCAAAGGGAGAGAGAGAGATCCTAAGACTTGCCAAAAATGAGGAGATAGTGCTGAAGCAGCACTATGGTGACAGTCCTAGAGTTCTACTGAAAGAAGTTCAAATGTTCTTTTTAAATATCTGACTGGTTTAATGTCTTTTATTGGCAGACTTTTCTACAATAACTTATATAACTTCTAACAACAACCCAGATCAATGGTAAAGACCTTCAAGCCTGACCAGGGCTGATGTATGTGGTAAATCGTAAAAACATACTTGTTCCCTCCTGCTCTTCATCTGCTTCCACTGTCTGCATCGGTTGCTCCTCAGTGACCCACATTCCTTTTCTGGTTTCCCCTATAATATTTTCCAGGTCAACATCTTCTACAGTGCTCTCTTCAGAAGACAGCAACTTATCCAGACCAAATTTCAGGATGTCACTTAACTACAGAAAAAAAAAGGCCAAATAAATTTATTCATCAGCCTCAATGGCTCACTACTCAATATTAAACTGCTAAATATGTAAACAAAACTCTTTTTATATACAGCAAAATAAAACAAATTAACTAATCTTGATCTTATTTTGACATTTTTGTATTTGGTACTTTCAACATCTGGTATTTTCAACATTTTTTCAAACAAGTAATTAGGAAAGAAATCATTGCATTTCTTTTGCAGCTGATTTATTTAAGCTTTGAAGATTTGTCTGTTTAAATAGCGATTGCAAGCCTTGGTAAGTTTCTTATTAGGAACACCCATTGAGTACTAATATGGAAGGTCATTGGGCCCATCTTACTCACCCATCTAGAAAGATTCCAAAGTCTGCTTCATTACAGCATTCAGCCCAAGGATTAGTTGTTTATTAAATGATTTTTGGAGGTTTTCTTCGACTCTCTTGCCAGATAGGCTATTCCATGTGCTGCTTACTCTGAGTTAAGAACTTCTGTCATCAATACTGAATTTGTTTTTACTAATTTCAACCTCTGCCCCAGGTTATACTGTCAATCTAACTTGTAGTGCTTCATATTTATTTTATTCTACTATGTCTTACCTTATATTTGTCTCTCTAAGGTTACCTCTGAAATACCACTTTTCAAGAAATCCAACGTTCTCCAATCTTTCCTCATAACTCACAATAAGCTATTCAGTTTGCATTGAGCAGTTGATATAATTCAAAGCAATAGGGCTCCCAATGCCAATTTCCAGAGTGCTTCTCTAAGCTACCCTGAAAATTAGTGGAGGGATCAGCACATGGTGAGACACCAGGCATAAGTGCCTTGCAGCCAGCACAGATGGCAAACATGGCACAGATGCCAGCATGCCGGAGGTTCTACTGTAGAGGATTCCGATGCGCACTTCCACGGGGTGGCTGAAAGTATTGATAGGTGTGCAGAATGAAAAGCTTGGTGTATTGGCCAGAAAGCCAACAGAGGAGACACCCAACAACTTGGCACAAGGCTTTATGAAAAACTTGGAGCTCATCCTTTCCAGTGTGTAAGTGGTGACCAACCATATAAGCAGATTTGTGGACCCAACCATGGTGCATCATATAATGGCTGAAGTCTCAGCTTCCACTGAAGAACAAGCAGAAGCCACCCAACATCTAGGTGCTGCAGTGGGAGCTCATTCTAAAGTCAGACAATAACAACAAGCATTTGTATAGCGGCTTTAATACGGCCACATGGCTTTTGTTGCATGCATACTGCCCACTTGCACATGGGTTGCACACTAGAGTCATAAGCCTTTCATCAAAGAATAGCCCTTGTCACCCAGTAGCCAAGCTCTGGTTTGTCATGGTGGCTCAAATGAGAATGACACGCAAGCCTACCACAGAATAAAGGCATAATATCTGTTGCCCAGATACTGGTTAGACCTGAATTATATGCTGCATATAGTTGTACACCAGCTGTAGATTGAGAGCATAAGAACTAGGAGCAGGAGTAGGCAATTCAGCCCCTTGAGCATGCCCCGCCATTCAACATGATCATGGCTGATCTCATTTTGGCCTCAACTCCAATTTCCCACCCTCTCCCCATAACCTTTCAACCCGTTACTAATTAAAAATCTGTCTCTCTCCTCCTTAAAATTATTCAGCATCCCGGCATCCACTGTACTCTGAGGTAGTGAATTCCACAGATTCATGAACCTTTGAGAGAAGTAATTCCTCCTCATCTCTGATTTAAATGTACCACCCCTTAGCCTAAAACTATGGCCTCCCACTCTAGAATGCCCCACAAGGGGAAACATTTGCTGCACGTCTACGTTGTCTATCCCCTTTAGCATCTTATATACCTCAATTAGATCTCCTCTTATCCTTCTAAACTCTAGCGAGTAATAGCCTAAGCTGCTCAATCTGTCCTCATAAGCCAAACCCCGCATCTCTGGAATCAATCTAGTGAACCTCCTCTGAACCACCTCCAATGCAACTACATCCTTCCTCAAGTAAGGGAACCAAAACTGTGCATAGTACTCCAGGTGCGGTCTCACCAATGCCTTGTACAGTTGCAACAATACTTCCCTATTTTTATACTCTATTCCTTTAGCAATAAATGCCAAAATTCCATTTGCCTTCCTTATTACCTGTTGTACCTGCATACTAGCTTTCAGCGATTCATGCACCAGGACACCTCTGCACTTAAGCATTCTGAAGTTTCTCTCTATTTAAACAATAAGTTGCCTTTCTATTCTTCCAACCAAAATGGATAACCTCACACTTATCCACGTTAAACTACATCTGCCAAATTTTGGCCCGTTCACCTAACCTGTCCATATCCATTTGTAAATTTCTTATTTCTTCATTACAACTTACTTTCCCACCTAGTTTGGTATCATCTGTAAATTTAGCTATGGTGCCTTCTATCCCTGAATCCAAGTCAGTAATATAGATTATAAATAGTTGGGGCCCAAGGACCGAACCCTGTGGCACCCCACTACTTACAGCTTGCCATCCAGAAAAAGGCCCATTTATCCCAACTCTCTGCTTTCTGTTGGGTAGCCAATCCTCTATCCAAGCTAATATATTACCCCTAACTCCATGTGATCTTATCTTGTGTGTTAATCTTTTGTGCGGCACCTTCTCAAAGGCATTCTGGAAGTCCAGATATACTACATCTACAGGATTCCCATTATCCACTTGGGAAACACATGGAATCCCTTTCAATTGCAGTACATCTCAGAGTTGTCATGGGACACATGCAAAGTCACGTGCATGCAGTTAATAGCACCCTGCACCATGGGGAAGCCTGCAATCTTCACAAAGCAACGTGCTTGCTTTTGCTTCTCTCTGGCAAGAGAAAAGGAAATATATTCAACTCTCTTAGAAAACAGAGGCTCAGTTACCTCCCAGTGGACAGCAAACTGAGAAGTGTTGCAAATATCTTCAGCTCCAGTCTGAAAGGAGCCAGATACATAAGTTTTCATAGCCATGGTCACCTTCACAGCCACCAGCTACGCCATCCTTGCCCTGCTCTGAGGTGACAATTGTGACTTCAGCAGGTGATAGATTTCAGTGAGGACATCCTTAGTGAAGCAGAGACATCTTATAAATTGTTCCTCCCTGAGGTCCAGATAGAGGAATAGCTCTCTAAACAGCCTGGGTGCATAGGGCTCCTGCCCGAGAGCCCTCCTCACCTTTATCCTCCCTCTTCCAGCAGTTTGTCCTGCACTGTGTTGCCTTTGCTCATTCACCCAGTCATGCTGTAGTCCAAGGGAATGCAGACCGTTGCATCCATGTCTGCAAGCAAGTGGTTTGTGCAGAAACCTTGAAGTCAGGATAAAATCTTTCAGTAGACATCATACCACTCCCTGTAGATTTTTGCATCTTGAAAGAGCTCGAGAAACCAAACACTTCTATAACTGCAGCAACAGCCAGTAGAAATCAATCAATAAACAAATCTGAAAGCTAATAATTCATTTGAATAGCACTAGTGGGAGTTGGGTGGTGGGGTGCCCTTTCTTCTGCTGAATGTGTGTTCATTGGTGCAAGGTTACAGGAGGTCTTAGCTGGAGTGTTCAGGTCCAAAATGGCGCAATCTGACTACTCATACTTCTGCCAGATGCTTGCTGCATGCATGTTATGCACTCACCAAAATGGTCAGCACAGCTCGCAACAGAAGCATGTGTGTGTTTACTGTGGACACCATTTTGGAGGCAAAGCAGCACTCTTGGCAGTAAAAATCTGAGTGTTAAGGAGACAAATTTTGTAACTAAGTGGTTTGATCAGGCCGGATGTTCCTATTTTTAAAATTTATTCATGGGATGTGAGCTTTACTGGTTGGGCCAGCATTTATTGCCCGTCCCTAGTTGATCCTGGAGAAGGTGGTGATGAGCTATCTTCTCGAACCGTTGCAGTCCATGTGGTGCAGGTATACCCACAATGCTGTTGGGAAGGGAGTTCCAGGATTTTGATCCAGTGACAGTGAAGGAACAGCGATATATTTCCAAGTCAAGATAGTGAGTGACTTGGAGGTGAACGTCCAGGTGGTGATGTTCCCATCTATCTGCTGCCCTTGTCCTTCTAGATGGTAGTGGTCATGGGTTTGGAAGGTGCTGTTGAAGGAGCCATAAGGAATTCCTGCAGTGCATCTTGTAGATGGTACACACTGCTGCTACCGTGCACCAGTGGTGGAGGGAGTGAATATTTTTGGATTTGGTGCCAATCGATTGGGCTGCTTTGTCTTGGACGGTGTCAAGCTTCTTGAGTGTTGTGGGAGCTGCACTCATCCAGGCAAGTGGGGAGTTTATCATCACACTCCTGACTTGTGCCTTGTAGATGGTGAACCGGCTTTGGGGAGTCAGGATGTGAGTTACTCGTCACAGGATTCCTCGTCTTGGATTTATTAATTTATCATATAAGTAACCCTAAAGAATACTCCTGATAATGGATTTCATTCTTAGATGCTTAATCAATTATAAATACACTTGTGCAGTACCACATCAAAATAAATGGTTCGAATCAGTGTTGATTTTATACAGAAGACATTGTGTAAAATATTAGAGCTGGCAAAGCAGCGAACTATTTGTCCCAAGGCCTGTTCCAGAGTGCTAGAGCATTTAAAATTCAACACAGGGTGAAGTCTCTCTCTGGGCATACAAACCAGACTACACAGCATTATCCAACATCCCTGCAACTGATCTCTGACCTTCCTCACGAACAAATGGCCTGCCGACTCTCTTTGTCTCTGCTACACATGAAGATCAGGTAAAGTAACAGTTACTTGAGAGCTGCTGTCATTGGTGGGACAATCGAGCAGGAGTCATCACCATCTGATGAAAGGAAAGAAAATTGGAGGAGGCAAGAGGACTCCCTTGTAAATAAAAGTACTTGAAACTAATTCTAATGCAACAAAATCCAGTGTTGGCAGGAGGGTTGGAAAATGACTTGACCTTTCCACAGGAAATCAAATAATTTTGTACATGTTGCTTGGAAACCAAATTTCAATTACAGAAATTACAAGACAAAGCAATGGTTATGGAGGTGTGTCTTCAAAACTGCGATAGGATGTTCTGCTGCAACAGAAGAACCATAAGCCTTTTGCCTGTTTAGACTATAATTGTGAGCAGACTCTCACCTGCATATCAAAAGTTTCAGGTGATTCTTCCCCCTCCTTCAGAGAGAACTGACCACCTTCAATCAAAGTGTTTGTCAACCTCAGCTTTGACATAGCTCGTCTGTAGATCAATTCTTCAACGGTGTCTCTTCCAATCAGCCGAATAATTTTGACCGGCCTTTATATGTAAAGAAATCACGTTAGAGGAGAAAAGGACTTTGTGGGTTCCATTCATCTTGACAAGTGAGCAACTGGCTTTAATATGTATTTTGTCATACAATATTTTCTAAATGTAGCCAAGTCCAAATTCAATGTTTATACAAATGGCAATACTGTGACATTGATCCTGTTTAACACTGAAGAAATTCTCTACACTTAACTTCAATGCTCTTCAGATGTGACATTAAAATATGATAAAATTACCATTGTTCAGATCTTGCTGCCAGAAATATAGAACTTTATTACAAAAACCCACTGTCAGAAAAAATGAGAAAACACACATTTTCCATAATCACTATACGTTTGTGCTTCCTCAATGTTAGGAATTTTTTGCAGAATATTATTTATTAAGGAGTTGAATTTCAGATTATTGTGGCAAAATTGGGCAGGACCTGAAAATGGATACAGGGATTGTGATGTGGGATTACTTAGCACCTGTTGCTTCTAATACAGGCAATAGGCAAACTTACTGTTGCCTGCTAATTTACATGATTTCAATGCAATGCTAAGCACTCTGTTGGATGGCAGCACACCTGAGCAAAGGATGCAAAATCATGAAAATCTAATATGACTTAAAAACTTGCCTGCATTACTTAAAGCCAGCTTGCATCTCTAGAGGTGTATTGTGACTGGAGCAGGTGCCGGAAACAATTCCAAAAGTGATTTTCACATGGATAACGCTCCATAAAGACATAGAATGGCAAAGGGCAGGCTCCAAGTTTTTCTGACACTGCACTGGAGGCCTTGGTGCAGGAAGTGGAGAGAAGGAGAGAGGTCGTCTATCCATAGGGGGCCAGGAAGGACCAGACAAACTTTGTGAAGGCAGTGGGACCAGATAGCCATGGCGGTCAATGTCAGGAATCTAACCCCAAGGAACTAGATGCATTGTTGTAAGAAGTTCAATTACCTCACTAGTGGTCAAGGTCAGCTAATGCATCTTCAAATGCCATATGCTGGCAACTGCACCAATCGCCTCACATACTGCACCACATCCCCCATGACTCGTACTTCACATTCTGAGTATTGCCTCGCCCTCGACACTTAGCGCTGTTGCAAGTCTCATAGCCACTTCCCACTGTTTACACACGCTGAAAATTATACAACCATGATACCCACAGATTGCACTACAATTACTGACACACTTCCCTCTCTCCAGCAGGTCTAACTAATGCCTTGTATAGTTTTAGCAAGTATTTTAATACTCCATTCCCTTTGAAATAAAGGCCAGCATTCCATTTGCCTTTCCTGTTAACTGCTGAACACGTTTGCTAGCTTTTTGGAATTCACGCACAAGGACTCCCAAATCCCTCTGTGCTGCAGCTTTCTTCAGTCTTTCTCAATATAAGTAATATTCAGCTCCTCTATTCTTCCTGCCAAAGTTCATAATCTCACATTTTCCCACATTATATTCCACCTGCCAAGTTTTTGCGCACTCACTTAACCTGTCTATATCCCTCTGTAGACAATTTGTGTCATCCGCACCACTTGCCTTCCCATCTATTTTTGTGTCATTCACAAACCTGCTGATAGTACAGTCATATCCCTCATCCATAACTGTGGCCCCAGCACAGATCCCTGTGGTGCTCCACTAGGTACAAGTTGCCATCCTGAAAATGCACCACCCTCCTCGTATTCCAACTTTCTGTCTTCTATTAGTTAGCCAATCCTCTATCCATGTTAGTATACTATCCCCAACACCATAGGCTCTTATCTTATTAAGTAGCCATATGTGCGATACTTTATCAAATGCCTTTTGGAAATCCAAATATATTACATCTACTGGTTCCCCTTTACTTGTTACTTCCTCAAAGAATTCTACTAAATTTGTCAGGCATGAATTCCCCTTCATGAAGCCATGCTGACTCTGCTTGATTTAATTATGCATTTCTAAAAGCTCTGCTATTCCAATGACAGATGTTAAGCTTGCTGCCCTATAGTTACCTGTCTTTGTCCCCCACCCTTTTTGCATAAGGGTGTTACATTGGCAGTTTTCCAATCCTCTGGGACTTTTCCTGAATCTAAACATTCACTTTCTCTGCAGCTATTTCCTTTAGTATCCCAGGATGCAACCCAGGTCCAGGTGACTTATCGGCCTTTAGCCTCACTAGTTTCCCTAATGCATTTTCTCGCGTGATAGTTATTGCATTTATTTCCTCCCCCAGTTTTGCCCCTTGATTATTTAGCATTTTTGGTATGCTATTAGTGTCTTCTGCCATGAAGACTGATGCAAAGTATTTATTCAACTCCTCTGCCATTTCCTGGTTCCCCATTCCTATTTCCCCAGCCTCATTTTCTAAGGGGCCTATATTGACTTTGGCCGTTCTCTTCCTTTTTATATACTTAAAGAAGCTCTTCATTTTATATTACTTGCTAGTTTACCCCCAAAGCTTATTTTCTCCCTCTATTTTTTTTTGGTCGTCTGTTGGTTTTCAAAACTTTCCCAATCCTCTGGCTTACCACTAATCTTTGCCACATTGCATGTTTTTTCTTTCAATTTGATACTATTCTTAACTTACTTGGTTAACCATGGCGGGTTTATCCCCTTCCTAGAGTCCTTCCTCATTGGGATATATCTTTGTTGCAAGTCATGAACTATTTTCTTAAACATCTGCTATTGTTCATCAAACATCTTTTCTGCTAAGCTGCTTTCCCAGTCCACTCCAGCCAACTCTGCCCTCACAGTCCTTTGTAATTATCCTTATTTAAGTTTAGCACAGTTGTTTCTAACCCAAGGTTCTCACTCTCAAACTGAATGCATAATTCCACCATGCGATGGTCACTATTTCCTTGGGGATCCTTTACTCTGAGATTATTTATTAAACCTGCCTCATTATACATTACCAGATCCAAAATACCTGATCCCTGGCTGGATCCATAACATATTGTTCTAGGAAACTGTCCTGAATACACACTAGGAATTCTTGCTCGTGGCTCCCTTTGCCAATTTGATTTTCCCAATCTACATGAAGATTAAAGTCATCCATGATTAATATACTACCTTTTTTCTTTACATGCCCTCATTATCTCCTGATTTATTCTCTGTCCTGCAGCACGGCTACTGTTAGGGGACCTATAGACTACTCTTCTTCCCCTTGTTATTTCTTTCCTTCCACCCATATGGATTCTACATCTTCCGATCCAAGATCATTTCCTGTTATTGTACAGACTTCATTTCCGTTTCGTACTAACAAAGCTACCCCACCATCCTTTCCTTCCGGCCTGACCTTTCGAAAAGTCACATATCTCTGTATATTTAGTTCCCAGCTTTGATCTCCTTGTAACCACGTCTCGGTAATGGCTATAAGATCATACCTATTAACCTCTATTTGTGATGTTAATTCATTTATTTTGTTCTGAATACTATGAGCATTTAAGTAAAGCATCATTAATTTTGCCTTTTTACCTCCTTGACCTTATTTACCCTATTACCCTATGCCAGTTTTCCCGTAGTTCAGGTAGCAATCCCGAGATTATTACCTTGGAGATTCTGCTTTTTAATTTAGCTCCTAACTGTTCAAATTCTTTCAGTAGAACCTCCTTTCTAGTCCTATCAACATCATTAGTACCAATGTGGATGATGACAACAGGATCCCTCCCCTCCCACTCCAAGATCCTCTGAGGTGTCCTTAATCCTGGCACCAGGCAGACAACAAAGCCTTCGGGACCCACGCTCACGGCTGCAGAAAACAGTATTTATCCCGCTAATTATACTGTCCCCTACCACTACTACATTTCTATTTTCTCCCCTTACTCGAATGGCTCCCTGTACCACAGTGCCATGGTCAGTTTGCTTTCTTCCCTGCATTCCCTGCTCTCGTCCACACAGCTCCTCAAACGCTCTTTGTTTAAATAAAGTCTACGCACACACACTGCTCTTTGTTTTAAATGAAGTCTGCACACTCACCCCGCTCTTTGTTTTAAATGAAGTCTGCACACTCACCCCGCTCTTTGTTTTAAATGAAGTCTGCACACTCACCCCGCTCTTTGTTTTAAATTAAGTCTGCACACTCACCCCGCTCTTTGTTTAAATGAAATCTGTTTGCTTGCACTGCTCTTTGTTTAAGATGTGAATGGCCCTTCCTCTCAGCAGACTCTCATATCCCAAGATAAGGGCACAAGGACAGGCAAAGGCACACGGAAGACAGGTACTAAAGGGTGATTAGATGATGGCCGGGATTTTCCGTGTCCACCAGCGTTAGGCATGTTCGGTAGCATGCGCGGACAATATGGCGCGATTGGTTTCATGATGGTGCAAAACTAGTTCGCGATTGTCTGTTCAGCCCACTGATGGCAGGCCGTGTTCTCTGCCATTGGACATCAGGAATCTCATTGTAATACATCTGCATATTATTATTAGGCCAGTCTGTCGGAATCGTCCCATCCACTGCCCGTTGGATCATCTGTGTTCATCAGCTGGAAAGCACGCTGATGTGTTTTACAACAGCACATAAAAAACATGCATTTGGCGGGCTGCACTTTGAGGGGAACTCTGAGGCAAGTACACAGTACTCGCCAGGGTCGCTTGTGGTCTTCAAGCTTCAGGGGCATTTGGCAGGGGTGGGTGCTGGTGCAGGGGTGCAAGAGCAGACCTACCATTTAGGCTACTTGGGGGGGGGTGGAGTTGAATATAGCGCATATGCATTAGTTGTGGGAGAGAAGGGTGGCGAAGGAAGCAGCCACGTGTTAGGGAAACCTGTATAAAGTGACCATTCCTTTGCAACTGAGACAGTTAACATGCAGCCACATTGATATGATTGGAGTCGGGCTTCTAGCCTATCTTCCCACTCGAGCATGCAGAGGCAAGGTGCCACCAACTACTCCAGAGCTTTTCAACCCTTGGGCACAGACTGCAAAGTTATGAGCAATTTAGTGCTGAATAATTGGACGACTGCACACATTGTACAATCTCCTCGCTAAAGCTGGCCATGGAGCAGTCACTGCTGGAGGCACTCACAGCCCCTGGTAATGTCAGCATTCCGGTTTGGACCAGTCTTGCCCATGGTTCAAGCTAACAGTACAGCCTTGCAGCGTGGATTAGGAGAATGCCTGCGCCTGAGCTGAGAGCACAGCATGCAGTCCAGTGGGCAAAGCTGTCGCCAATCAGTTGGGTGGAATGGGGCAGGGATGGTGGGGTTTTGGGCAGTCATGCAGTGCACTAAACTCTGGCCATCCAAGTGGTGGCCAGCACTTCTGGGAAGCATTAAGGGGCCTTCACACCTAACCAGGACAGGTTCTTAGTACACCCATGCTAACCACGTGTCTCTCTCTCTTTCAACCTGCAGGAGGAGTACATCAGGATCATGGAGCCTGGTGAACTTGTTGTAAGCCTGATGGCCTGGAGAGAGCAACTGAGGCTCCTGGCTGTGCAGGGCAGGAGCAGTAGCCTCAGGAAAAAGGGGCAGCAAGGGCTCCCACACACGCTGCCCAAGAGCCGCAGCAAGCTGTCACTGGTTGGTGTCTACGACACACAGGATCTATTGACACCACCTTTCATTCTTCCAGAAAACTGAGATCCAATGTCGCCAAAGACTGCGCATTTCTAGGGAACTGGGGAATCTGCTAGCTATTGTAGGATTTGGTGCCATGGGGACATGGAGGCATCCATGGCCAGTGGCCGCAAAAGTGACCGCGGTGCTCAATTTCTACGCCAGCGGCTCCTTTCAGGGCTCCACAGGTGACCTCTGTGGGATCTCATAAGCCTCCACCCACAAATGCATCCATGAGGTCATGGATGCCATCTTTGTGAGGGCACACGACTTTGTGCATTTCGCCCGGAACCAGGACAGCCAGGACGCAAGAGCGCTGGATTCGCCAAGATCTTGGGCTTCCCACCAGTGCAGGGTGCAACTGACTGCATTTACTTGGTGCTCAAGATCGCCATCGCAACACATGGTGAACTATATCAACTGCAAGGAGCTCCACTCGCTGAATGTGCAGCTGGTGTGTGACCACCAGAAACACATCCTGCAGATGTGCACATGACTTCCAAGGAGTGTGCATGACTGCTATATTCTCAGACAGTCACAGATCCCGATGTTTTCCAGGGTCCAGAGAAGCTGCAGGGATGGCTCTTCCGGCACAAGGGCTACCTGCAGAGGATGTGGCTGATGACACCCATGCAACGGCCTCAGACTGCAGCAGAGAGACAGTATAATGAAGCTCATGCTGCAGCTTGCAACTTGGTGGAGCAGACCATCGGGATGCTGAAGATGAGGTTCTGGTGCTTGGACTGGTGGAGATCTGTCATGCATTGTCATCATCTGCTGCGCCCTTTACAACCTGCAACAAGCTGGCTGAGGAGGAAATGGAGGAGTTGGAGGTCTGCTCCAATGAGGACCTCACTGACAGGGATGGAGGTGAGGAGGTCTGCAAAGGCGACGATGACGAGGCCCTCGCACTGACTAGACGAGGCAAGCACGCTCAGGAGGCCTTCATAGCTGCTACATTTGTGCAGAATGATGACAATATGCTGTGAGATGACCCCCATAGATCTTCACATTGCATCTGTGAATGTTTGACTCTAGTGAGGCTTATGGCAACGCAAATACCCTCTGTGAGAATGTTCCCGTCATGGAGACCCTAATAGTTGCTTGATGGCAGGAGGATGAAAACGATATGCAGTGAGGACACTCTATAGATCTTCACATAGCCTCTGAGAATGTCTGACTCCTGTCTGGCTGATGGCAACTCACTTGCGCTCTGTGATCAGCGTCATATCATAGAGACGCAGCCATGAAACTTTAGATGTATCTGATCCTTTGTCCACCTTTAGCACTTGAGCCCTTCAGGAGCACAGCATCAGTGGTCACAGATACTGAACAGATGGGGACCAGCCCCATCTTAAAGGTGCTGAGAGCACACAGGGAGAATGAGAGAACTCTGTGACACCTGCCTACTACATTCTGGCAGCAATGATAAGCACCGATGAGGTGCAGGCATCTGTAATGTGTCCAGGGTGTGTGAAGCTGGACCATCACGTTGGTCTGAAGGCTGCACGGAGCACAGGGAAGCGGCCCTGGACTGAGACACCTGCCTTTATCGTGTGCAGGAAGGTTTCACGTCTGAGTGACAAGAAAGCTGCCACAGGCAGGGAGACATTCTTGGGAGTTTATTGGACAACAGTAGACAGAATGTACAAGTGATTAACACCCACGCCAGGCTGTGCATCTACATCTTAACCTACCTAAACGTGGTCCTATACCTTGGTGATCCCAAGACATCCACAGCAGAGATGAAAGCAGCCTGCAGACAGCAACGCCCTGTCTGCGATGACCTTGACGGGCGTCCTCTGGGGATCCGAGACTTGGAGGGCCCCGGCCTGCTTTGGGGATCCTGCTGCGTAGCAGTGGCACCCTCCTTGGCCTGTGGAGCTGGAGCTGCTGAGGTCACAGGAAGGGGGTATTCATTTGGGCCAGACACTCTTGGAGTCACCTGGATGGATGGCCCCCGGAGTGTGCACCTGCTGATCCTCCTCCCTTTGGGTGCCCAAGGGCCCCAGGCTGGCTCCTTGATGAGAAGGGGTAGCTGGAGTGAGATTTCTTGCATACAGACTGTTGGAGGCCAACTATGGCATCAGCGAAGGAGTTGTGCCTGCACAGAATGCAGAACCAATGTCCTGGGCCAAGGTTTCCATGGCAGCCGCCATCTTACCAGTGTTGACCTCGGTGCATTGGAATGCCAGCACTATCACCTCAGAGTGAAAGCAGATGGATTCCTGCATCGTGCCTTGCAATCTGAGGAGTGCAGCGAACATCCCTTCCTGATGTTCCCGAGCTTGCCTTTGCAGCTCAAGCAACTGCAACGTGATTGAGTCCAGAGGCTCATCATCTGACTCGGACTCAGCAAATTTCTGGCCTCCAAAAGTCCTCCGAGTGCCGGACACTCGGTGAAGTCCCTGCTGCCAACTGCTGTGGATCAGTCAGTGCAATGTGTTCACCAGATTGTGATCCCGAGACTATTCGAAAGCTAGGTCCCACTGAGGTGTGTGTCTCTGCACAGGTGCAGGGTGTTGATGAGCGCTTTGTCGGGACTTCAAGGAGGGTGCCTCCAGATTCCTCTTCAAAGGTTTCTTCGGGGCTTGATTGGAGGCCCTGGGTCATGGACTCCTTCAGCTGTTTCCCAGATTTGTCTGTGGAAGCAAAGAGAGATAATTAGTGCATGGCAGTGGCCTGTGAAACAGGACACATCACTCTCAGCGTGGTTGACGTATGTTGCACTGCTGGACCCTCACTTGGTAGAGCACTGCTGACCTCAACGTCAGCAGAGGACCGATTCAGATCATTAATGGTCAGCTGGATGACTTTGTTTTCAAAGTCCTTGAGGACCCTGATTTCAGGCATTCCTTCACCGGTCAGCGACCTCTCCCTGTTGTTGTGTGCTAGTTTGTCCTGCATGAATAGAGATGGAGAAAATGCAAGCAGGATGCCTGCCAGGCCATATGATAAGTATGCCTGGCATGGGTGGGTAGTGAGTGATCCCATGGACAGGATGAGGACAATGACTGAGAGTGAGAGAGAGTGATTGTCCCTTGAACCGGCAGTGAGTGAGGGCCCTATGGATGTGTGATGGGCTTGTGAATGTGAGAGCTGAGAGTGATGAGAAGAGTGACTTACCCTGGCGGAATGGAGGAGATCATTATCTTCGTGCGGCAGTGGATGGGTGTCCTCTTTTGAAGGACGTTGGCACTGACCACCACTGCCACCACCTCCCAAGCCTGGTTGGTCATGCCGTTGTCCATCCTGTGGCCAGAGCCGGGGTAGAGGACATCCCAGCGGGACTCCACGGCATCCAAAAGGCGTTCCAGTGACACGTCGTTGAACCTGGGGGCTGCGGTCTTTTTGCCTTTCAGGGCTCTCTCTTCCCTGCAGTAGTCATGGTCTAGAAGCACTGAGGTGTGTGCACACAGTTGGAGTTTAAATATAGCGCCCAGCGTGCTGAAGCAGCAAGGTGATTGCGGGCAGACGAATGACAGCCTGCCCGCCATGGAAATGGTGTGTTTCCTGGGAATGCATAAATAATGTGGCAGATTTGGATCGATACAGCGTGAAAACCCACCATCATGGCCGGCGAGTAAAATGTCATTTTACCTGCCCGCTACCACACTTAGTGCAAATCTGGGGCGATACCACCCAATGTTTGTGTCCCCCCATTCAAAGGCAATGAGTACCAGGTCATTACCACTCGCTGTGCACAAAAGTTCTTCCTCACATCTGACTTGTATCTCTTGCCCTAAACCTTAAATCTGTGTCCCATCTAGCTAGTCCTTGTATAATCAGCTAATGGGAACAGCTTTCCTTTCTCTACATTATCTAAACCTGTCATAAACTTGTACACCTCTCTCAAATCTCTCCTTAACTTCATTTGCTGCCAGGAGGGAAAAAACATCTTCTTCTCTCATTGCTGGAACCATTCTGGTAAATCACCTCTGCACCCTCTCAAGGAGGTTCCCATCCTTCCTAAAGTGTGTTGAGAACTGTTGCTGTGGATTGGTATTATTCTCACTGTTTGCTCCATCTCCAAATTTGGCATCATCAGCAAATGTTGAAGTTTTAAACTCCATCCCAATATCCAAGTCATTTATATATAGCAAAAAAAAGGGTCTCAGCACTGAACCTTGGGGAAAAACACCCCAGCCTGAAAAATAACTATTTACCACAACTCACTGTTTTCTGTCCTTAAGCCAATTTTTAAAATCTTCCTATTTCATAAGCCTCAATTTTGTTAACCAAACTTTCATGTGGTGCTTTGTCAAACTCTTTCTTAAAATCCATATAAACAACATCCACTGCATTTCCTTCATCAATCTCTGTTACTTCAACAAAAAATTCAATTAGATTAGTCAGACATGATCCGCCTTTTACAAATCCATACCTTGATTAACTCAAGCCTCTCCAAATGCTGTTAATTTTTCCCCTGATTATTGTTTCTAAAACCTTATCCACCATTGATGTTAAACTGACCAGCCTGTAGTTACTAGGAATGTCCTTATACCCTTTCTTGAACAGGGGTGTCATATCTTTCTGATACCTCCCTGTATCTTGGGAAAATTGGAAGATTACGGCAAGCCCTCCCACTGTTTTCACCCAGTCTTCCCTTGGCAATCTGGTATACAAGACATCCGAACCAGGTAACTTATTCACTCTAAGCATAGCCAGGCTTTCCAGAAAATCCTGTCTATCAATTTTCACTCTATCCTTTACCTCTCCTATCTTCACTTCTACCAGTATTTTGTCAGCATCCTCTTCCTTCATAAATGTCAATATTATTGGCAATTACATTGTTAAGGTTTAATGGCAATTACATTGTTAAACAGGTGATGGATATTTGTACATCTATAAATGGGGATAGCTGGGACACAGGTCAGGGGAGGAGTGTTCCTTGTTCTTTTCCATGATTTATCTAGGCGTTATGATACAAATATTAGAAAGCCTGACAACCATTCACGAATGGGTGGGATGAAAGAAAGGAGCATTCCATTCATTATCTCATTCTCCCCATGCCCTGGAACCCAACCTGTGTAAGAGGGCTAGTATTAAAAATCTTTTTTTTAGCCATTCTTGGGCATCTTGACCAGCCCGAGTCCCAAAACTTTTCTAGTTGCTTCAGCCAAGTAAATTCAGCCTACCATCACCCTGCTAACCATTATTTCATAAATATTTTATAAACAGGACAATTTTCAAGTTTATAAGACGAAACAGACTGGCTGAAGTAAAATTGACCCTCAATGATTAACTGCAAAGAGTTTTAAGGAACAAATTTTAAAACAAAACAATGTTTTACAGAAAGTAAAAGTTGAGTGCAACAAACTTGCAAAAGGCACACAATCCAGATATTTGAAGTTGCATCAAAATCCCTCAAGATTGCATGATAATCAGCATCAAATACACAACTAAAGATTCAACAGAACATCAATTCACTCACTTTTGCTGGCCAATCCTGTGGGCCCTCGCTGCTGCCTGGAGGTCATTTTGAGGATTAAAATCACTATCCACAAATATGACAGTGTCAGCAGCAGTGAGATTCATTCCGACACCACCTAGATGAAAAAAAAAACAGATCAGAGCTGAATCAAACTCAACTTTGCAGCAGATGCCATGAAATGGGTGAAATATATTGGTTATTGCTTTGGTTATAGGTGAAGCTAATGAAACTGTGGCCTTTTTAGTTAGAACAGGAAGATTAAGACAAGATCTGATAGAGGTGTTCCAGATTACAAAGGATTTAGATCAGGTAATTAGTTAAGGAGAGGTGGGGGCGATTAGAGACGCATAGAGGCAGAGGCCATGGCTGAAGTGTTAATTTCATCTGTCTTGACCATGGAAGAAGATGCTGCCAGATTCAAAGTGAATGAGGAGGTTGTTGAAATACTAGATGAGCTAAAAGTTGGTATTAGAAAATTTGGCTGTACTTGAAGTTAGTAAATCTCCAAGATTGGATGGGATGCATCCGAAGATGCTGAGAAAAGCCAGAGTGGAAACTGCAGAAACACTGGCCATAATCTTCCAATCCTCCTTAAATATGGAGATGGTGCTAGAGGACTGGAGAATTACAAATGTTACACCCTTGTTCAAAAAAAGAGTAAGAATAAACCAAGAAACTAAAGGCCAGTCTATTTAACCCTGGTAGTGGAAAAGCTTTTAGGGAGAAAAAAATCGATGATAATATGAGCAGTCTCTCAGTATAGATTAATTAAAGAAAGCCGCCATGGATTTGTTAAAGGCAAATTGTGTTTAATCAACATGATTTTGATGAGATAACAGGGAGGATTGATGAGGGTAATACAATTCATGTGGTCTATAGGGAGATCCAATAGGCATTTAATAAAGTGCCAAATAACAGGGTTGCCAGCAAAGTTGAAGCTTATGAAATAAAAGGGACAGTGGCAGTGAAATTGGCTGACTGACAGAAAACAGACCAGTGGCGAACATTTGTTTTCGGCACTGGAGAAAGACTTACAGTAGAGTTCCCCAGGACCCGTGCCTAAGACCCCCGTTTTTTGTGATATATATTAATGCCCTAGACTTAAGTGTACAGGGCACAATTTCAAAATTTGCAGATGACCCACTGTGGGGAAGACACTGTTAAGTTTCAAGAGGACATAGACAGTCTAGCAGAATGGGCGGACACATGGCAGATGAAATTCAATGGAGAGAAGTGCAAAGTGATATAATTAAATATGAAGAATGACAAGAGGCAATATAATCTAAAGGGTACAATTCTAAAGGGGATGCAGAAACAGAGAGACATGGGGTATATGTGCCCAAATCGTTGAAGGTTGAGAAAGTAGTTAAAAAGGTATGCAGGATTCTGGACTTTATGTATAGAGGCATACAGTATAAAAGCAAGGAAGTTACAACAAACCTTTATAAAATACTGGTTCAGTCTCAAGTAAAATATTGTGGACATTACACAGGGAAGAACACAGGGCTTTAGAGTGGGTGCAAAGTTATGAGAATGGTTCCAGGGATGAGGAGCCTCAGTTATGTGGATAGATTGGAGAAGCTGGGATTGTTCTCCTTAGAGAAGAGAATGTTGAGAGGAGATTTGATCGAGATGTTCAAAATCATGAGGGATCTGGACAGAGCGGATAGGGAGAAACTGTTCCCCCTTGGCAAAAGGGTTGAGAACCAGGGGACACAAATTTAAGCTGAAAGTCAAAAGAACCAAAGGTGATGAGGGAAAACTTTATCACACAGTGTGTGGTCAGGATCTGGAGTGCACTGCCTGAGATTAGGTGGAGGCTGAGTCAAATGCAGCAAGACCTGGACAATATCCAGGCTTGAGCTGACAGTAGCAAGTGACATTCACATCACACAAGTGCCAACAATGACCATCTCCAACAAGAGAGAATCTAACTATCGCCCCTTGACATTCAATGGCATTACGATCACTGAATCCCCCACTATCAACATTTGGGGATTACCATTGACCAGAAACTGAACTGGACTAGCCACGTAAATGCTAGGCTAGGAATCCTGTGGCGAGTAACTCACTCCCCAAAGCCCGTCCGCCATCTGCAAAGTGCAAGTCAGGAGTGTGAGGGAATACTCTCCACTTGCCTAGATAACTGCAGCTCCAACAACACACAAGAAGCTTGATGCCTTTAGAACAAAGCAGCCCGCTCGATTGGCACCCAATCCACAAATGTTCGCTCCCTCCACCACCGATGCACAATGGCAGCAGTGTGTACCATCCACAAGGCTCCTTAGAGAGCACCTTCCAAACCCACAACTGCTACCATCCAGAAGGACAAGGGCAGCAGACACATGGAATCACCACCACCTGAAAATTCCCCTCCAAGCCACTCACCATACTGGCTCGGAAATATATCACTGTTCCTTCACTGTCACTTGGTCAAAATCCTGGAAGTCCCTCCCTACCAGCATTGTGGGTGTACCTACACCACATGGACTGCTGTGGTTCAAGAAGGCAGCTCACCACCGCCTTAAGGGTAATTAGAGATGTGCAATAAATGCTGGCCTAGCCAGCAACACCCACATCACATGAATGATTTTTTTAAAATTGTGATTTTTGAAAGGGATTTAGATAATTATCCAATAGTTATCTTATTGGAAGAGAAAAATATGCAGGACGACGGGGAAAGGGTTAGGAAGTAGAACTAGATGAGTTGCTCTTGCAGAGACACAGCTAGCTGAATGGCCTCGTTCCATGCTGTAACCATTCTACATTTGAAAAAGAAACATTTAAAAGAGTATAGGGAAAGGGTAGGATGGATAACACCTTCAGAGAGGCACGGTCGAATAGATGAACCAAAAGACCTCGTCTGTGCTATTAAATTCTATGATTCTGAATAGACAGATTAATTTTATGACATATCATTCTTGTTTCTACTAACCTGCCCTGGTGCTTAAAAGGAAAACAAAAATATCTTGTTGATTAAAGTTTTTGATAGCAAGATATCGCTCCTCGCCTCGTATTGATCCATCCAAACGTTCATAACTGTAACCTTAAAGAAAAGAATCACCAAAACATAGAAAGAAAGCCTTGAGTTTATACAGTACCTTACAAGACTTTGGGTTTCCCAAAACACTTTATAGCCAATTAAATATTTTGAGGTGTAGTTACTGTTGTAATGTAGGAAATGCGGTGGGCAGTTTATGCACAGCAATATCTCACAATGTAATAATGACTAGATTATTTACTTTTAGGGATATTGTTTGGGGGATAAACATTGGGCCAATCACCACGGAGGATTCCTCTGCTCTTCTTTGAAATAGCGCCGGGGGTCTTTTGCATTGCCGAGAGAGGGCAGACAGGACCTCGGTTTAACGTCTCATCTGAAAGACAGCACCTCCGACAGTGTCACGTTCTATCAGTACTACACTGAAGCGTCAACATAGATTAGGTGCTTAAGTATCTGGAACAAGGGACTTGAACGCACAAACTTCCAATATATTTGAAATATAAGTAACGTGGTTCGTTGTTTTATGTGAGTAATTAGGTTCCTTTCAGCAACCATTATATTTTTGGATTTTCAATTAGATATGTTCCTTGGGCTCAGTGTTGAGACAGTTCATGTAAGCAAGCACTCAAGCCTGCAAACTGTTAATTAAGTAAGCACTTTACTCGAGTCCAAAACAAAAAAATGCAACACTTCACTACCTCTACCCAATAATGAAGCTGGTTAAATATCCCTAGCAATAGACTTATACAAGGGAGTATGACAGGTCCTGGGGACTCCATTCCCTTAGAAATTCTACCAGGAACAAAGAAAATCACCAGAAGGTGGTGTCGAATTGGTAACTGGTACTACATCAATATTCTACTAATGGGAGTGAGTCCCCCCCTTGTTTGAAAAAAAGGAAATTTATATACTGCCATTCCCTTCTTCAGGAAGTCCCAAAGTGCTTCACATCCAATTAATTACTTTTTGAAATGTAATGACTATTAAGTAAGCAAATGTGACACCCAATGAGATAAAATCACCAGGTAACCTGTTTTGTGCAATTGGCTGAGGCATAAATATTTATAGAAACACTAGGAAAATACTCCTTCCGTCTGAACAAATAAACTGGACTTCCAAAAATGCAGTACTCCTTTGTACTGTGTAGTTTATAGCCCAAATGTTATCACAGAATCACAGTGCAGAAGAGGCTCTTCGGCCCATCGAGTCTGCACCGACACGTGAGAAACACCTGACCTACCTACCTAATCCCATTTATCAGCACTTGGCCCATAGCCTTGAATGTTATGACGTGCCAAGTGCTCATCCAGGTACTTTTTAAAGGATGTGAGGCAACCCGCCTCCATCACCCTCCCAGGCAATGCATTCCAGACCGTCACCACCCACTGGGTAAAAAAGTTTTTCCTCACATCCCCCCTAAACCTCCTGCCCCTCACCTTGAACTTATGCCCCCTTGTGACTGACCCTTCAACTAAGGGGAACAGCTGCTCCCTATCCACCCTGTACATACCCCTCATAATTTTGAACACCTCGATCAGGTCGCCCCATCGGTCTTCTCTGCTCCAACGAAAACAACCCAGGTCTATCCAACCTCTCTTCATACTTAAATGTTTCTCCCAGGCATCATCCAGGTGACACTCCTCTGCACCCCCGCCAATGCAATCACATCCTTCCTATAATGTGGCAACCAGAACTGCACACAGAATTCCAGCCGTGGCCTCACTAAGGTTCTACACAACTCCAACATGACCTCCCTACTTTTGTAATCTATGCCTCGAATGATAAAGGCAAGTGTCCCATATGCCTTTTCCACCACCCCACTAACGTGCCCCTCCACCTTCAGAGATCAATGAGTGAGGATTCCCAGTGAGGGTCAGTACTGGGATCAGTGTGCGAGGATCAGTGAGTGAGGATCAGTGAGGGTCGGTACTGGGATCAGTGAGTGAGGATCAGTGAGGGTCAGTACTGGGATCAGTGACTGAGGATTCCCAGTAAGGGTCATTTCTGGGATCAGTGTGTGAGGATCAGTGTGTGAGAATCAATGAGGGTCAGTGCTTGGATCAGTGAGTGAGGATCAGTGAGTGTCAGTACTGGGACCAGTGAGTGAGGATCAGTGAAGGTCAGTACTGGGATCAGTGAGTGAGGATCAGTGGGGGTCAGTACTGGGATCAGTGAGGGTCAGTACTGGGATCAGTGAGCGAAGATCAGTGAGGGTCAGTACTGGGATCAGTGAGTGAGGATCAGTGAGGGTCAGTCATGGAGAAGGATCATTTAGTTGACTTGTCCACTAACTATTTATGCAGCAACAAGATTACATCATAATGAACAGAATTTCTATCAGATTAAAGTGGCATATCAGGACATATAATGGGATCACCCACGCTAGCACAGGTTGTGGATATAAGTTTTAAAAGTGTTTGCAGAAAAAAAACTAGAATGGGTGCAATAGGGAAAATGGCCTTTTGGCCAAGCCAGGAAATTAATAACTAGCCCATCAGCCTGTTCATGATAAGCTAAGGAATGTGACCTTTGGGTCAGGATAAAATAAGTTGATGAATGATCTCTGAGTTATACTATGATAAACTGTTTGCCTGACCTCAGGGCCAAGCTAAGATATGCAAATAAGCTAATTTGGCACTGCAACAAAACGTCAGGATAAGATAAGCAAGGTCCATGTTTTGGAATAAACTATGGACGTCATTTGTGCTGAAGGTCAGATCATTCTGTGATTGTTTTACAAACTCATTTGTAATTATGGATGTAACGAACTAGACATATAAGAACATTGAGAGTTAATGATGAGGTATCCCAAAGATGGTATAAATAACTGACAGAAATTGTGTAACTTCAAACTGGCTTCTTAGAGCATTCTGAGAGAGCATTTCCCCTGTGTGCATACTTGTACTGAACAAACTGCTGCCTTGCTTTTATCTACAGCTGACTCTGTGTCAAGTGTCTTTTAGATACTCCCTGAAAGGATTAACATCAAATTAAATAATGTAATACTGTTCGCACGTTTGTCTTTTATTAATCAAAAAGACTTGCCAAAACTTAGCAAGTTCAACTGCGATCTGGCAAAATGGAACCCAGGCCTTTTCTGAGACCTCAGATGCCATTTTGGTTACAAAACTGGAAATTGAGACAAATATACTGCAATATTCTGCAAACGTTTTGATTTTTTTTCCCCCAAAACTTTTGGCTTAAATGTAATCACTGTATAAAATCATTGGTAGCTTTCACCTCTATATTCCATGTAGTCCTGCAAGATGTCCAACATTCTTGTCATCTGAGAAAACAGCAACACTCGATGACCTCTGTAATTAATAAAATAAAATTGCAACTGAATAACATACGCTTTGTTTAAGATGCATTGTTCTCTCCATGTTTGTTCTCCCTTTTAAATTCTATACCATGCATGTACCTCTGGTAACAGGCCTTTCTGATGATACCAAATATACTGGTGTATGACAACATATTATAAGTCACAATTTTCAGGAAATAAAACATTTAAGTTGGTCTTTTATTATAAAGTTTAATATAAAGTTGGAATTCCTAGAAAAGCACATTCGCAATCTTAGCCTGGTGTCCAGGAATGATAGATGAGGTAACTCCCATCGGCAAGGAACACAAGCCTCATGGTGGATGGTTTTAACATCTTTTCAGACTTTGTAGTAAAAAAAACCTTTCATGCATAATTCTCAAAATATTTTTGCATGAAAATATAGACAATACAAAATAGTTAACATATTCCCCCCATTTTAAAATAACTTAATTTGTTCATTTATCTTTGGAAAAGTGTAGCAATAAAAAAGTGCTGAAAACTACAAAAATAAATCCAAAAGCTTTTACTTTAAACTTCATACACAGAGTATTTTGTCTCTATTTTTATATTGATGAAAACGACAAGGTTAAATTATGAGGCAAAAACTCAATTCGTACCACCTAGACCTCAACGATTGTCTATTAATGCAACATAGATTATAAATTCTTCTGGCAGATTATCAAGGCTATGGGCCAAGTGCTGGTAAATGGGATTAGGAAGGTAGGTCATGTGTTTCTCACGTGTCGGTGCAGCCTCGACGGGCCAAAAGGCCTCTTCTGCACTGTGATTCTGTGAGATTATCAAATTCTTTAAATACTGCAAATCCAACAAACTGGCTAAACTAGTCCAAAATGCTGGCTCGCAAAATACAGATTATACCAATGCAAAGATGGCTCTCAGTCAAAAACTTTTGCTTGAATGTATGGCGTTTAAGCCAGCTATGCCATATGTTTTGCATCAGAACAAAGTGGTTTGGCTTTCCCCTTTGATGAACTAATTGATCAGAGATTCACACCTAAACAAGAATTTCATACCACTGTAAAGTAAATTAATATTGTACCGCTATTACCATCTGGAGCCAGCATTATTTTATGGGATCTAGTAATTCCGCATCTCTTTAAGCATGCACTGATGGAAAACCTGATTTACTCCCAAAAAATGATTAGTTTTGACTTGACATGTACCAACCAAAGTAAAATAATCTCACTGAAAAGAGCGTACTGACATTGTGATTTCAGATTAGAATCTAATAATCAGACCTGGGGTGCAGAAATGCCAGTAATTTATCCAGTAAGTGAAGTTTACCACTCGCTTCCACAAGATGATCTCCAATCTGGAATGGTTCTGGTTCCACACCTAAGAAAAAATTCATGAGCAGCAAACTGAAGGACGACTGAGAATTCAAACCAGTCATTTTTTCCTTTCACTCTTTCAGAAATGAAAGCAACAATTATAGTAAAAATAGATATCAACTGTTTCTCAATTTGCCACTGGAAACTTTATTTTGTTAATTTCTTATTTTTCTGTATTGATGCTTTACAACATTCAACATGAGAAGTACCTCATGAGGTAATTTTCCACAGGCAGGAAGTACATTCATTTTGAAAATTATAATATACAATATTTGTTAAAAGATAAAGCTTCTGTCCTATATTGTTCATCTCAATATATTTCAAACTCAGAAATTCAAAGAGAAGCAGGGCTTTTTCAGTGTTTTTCTTTATCCATTCACAGGGTGTGGGCGTCACTGTCTAGGCCAGCATTTATTGCCCTAAATGCCCTCAAGAAGGTGATGGTGAGCTGCCTTCTTGAACCACTGCAGTCCATGTGGTGTAGGTACACCCACAATGCTGTTAGGAAAGGGGTTCCAGGCTTTTGACCTAGTGACAGTGAAGGAATGGCGATATATTTCCAAGTCAGGATGGACTGTGGCTTGGAGAGGAACTTCCAGATAGTGGTGTCCCTATCTGTCTGATGCTCTTGTCTTTGTAGATGGTAGTGATCATTGGTTTGGAAGGTGCTGTCTAAGGAGCCTTGATGAGTTCCTGCAGTGCCTCTTGCAGATGGTACACACTGCTACCACTATGCATCGATGGTGGATGGAGTGAATGTTTGTGGACAGGATGCCAATCAAGCAGGCTGCTTTGTCCTGGATGGTGTCAAGCTTCTTGAGTGTTGTTGAGTGGAGTTGCAGGCAAGTGGAGGGTTTCCATCACAATCCTGACCTGTGTATTGTAGATGGTGGGCAGGCTTTGGGGAGTCAGGTGGCGAGTTACTCACTGCAGGATTCCTAGCTTCTGACCTGCTCTTTTAGCCATAGTATTTATATGGCTAGTCCAGTTCAGTTTCTGGTCAATGGTAACCCCCAGGATGTTGATAGTGGGGGATTCAGTGATGCTAATGCCACTGAATATCAAGGGGCTATAGTTAGATTCTCTCTTGTTGGAGATGGTCATTGTCCGGCACTTGTGTGCTGCGAATGTCACTTGCCACTTGTCTGCCCAAGCCTGGATATTGTCCAGGTCTTGATGCAATTGGACATGGACTGCTTCGGTGTCTAATGCGAATGGTGCTGAATATTGTGCAATCATCAGCGAACATCTCAACTTCTGACCTTATGATGGAAGGAGGGTCATTGATGAAGCAGCTGAAGATGGTTGGGCCTAGGACACTACTCTGAAGAACTTCTGCCGTGATGTCCTGCAGCTGAGACGCCTCCAACAACCACATCCATCTTCCTTTGTGCTAGGTATGACTCCAGTGTCCCAATATTCCAATATTTCTTCCTTAACCAATACCATCAATAACAGTTTAACTAACCAGTCGCCTCATTTTCTATCTGGGTGACCTTGTGTACAAATTAGTTGCTACATTTTCCTAACTAATGACAGTGACCATAATTCTAATGTAATTAATTGGCTGTGAAGATCTTTTGGGTATCCAGAGGATCTGTGAAGTCTCCATATAAATGAAGTGCAGTCATTCTTTGCCACACAAGCTTAGACCACTATGTGCAAGACTGTCAATTTTGTGGTTAGTCTTACCCAGTAAAAGTTACCCAAAACCATTTCACCTGAAACACTTATAGCTTATTTTTTCTACCACTGCCTGGTTTGAATTTAAATTTAGATCACAGAGGTGAAACAGAGCACCAATTGACTTTCAAATCTTTTTCAGAATAACTGCTCCACTTACCATCAAAAAGATAAGGATGGTCAACACATTTTCTAAGTTGGATTAAGATATTCATCAATCGAGCTTTCTTGCCCGTTTCATTCTCAAATGCATCTGAAATTAAAATTTTGAAAGAATCAAAAATAATTGCACTGGAATTTGCTTCTACATTACAATTCTATAGGAAATATATTCAACTGCTAACCTTATTATCATGGGAGTTAAGAAATGATTGTGAATTCAAGGAATATTCAAAATAAAACAACTTATAGTCATATCGTGCCTTTAACATATTGAAACATCCAAAGGCACCCTGCAGGAGCATTATAAAACAAAGTATGATACTGAGCCACATAAGGAGATAGTAGGTCAGATGAGCAAAGGCTTGTTTAAATTGAAGGGGTAGGTTTTAAGAATAGGAGGCTTCGTGGCACAGTGGTAGCATCCCACTCCAGACGCTCCAGGTTCAAATCCCTCTCCAGGAATTGATATATACAAATTAGGAGGAGTAGGCCACTTGACCCCTCTAGCCTGTTCCACCATTCAATAAGATCATGGCTGCTCTGAATGTATCAACCTCACATTCCTGCCTACCCCCAATAACCTTTCACCCCTTTGTTGTTCAAGAATCTATCTAACTCTGTGTTAAAAATATTCAAAGACTCTGCTTCCACTGACTTTTGAGGAAGAGAGTTCCAAAGACACTCAGCCCTCAGTGAAAAAATTTCCCATCTCTGTCTTAAATGAGCGACCCCTTATTTTTAAACAGTGACCCCTAGTTCTAGATTTTCCCATAAAAGGGAACATCCTCTCCACATCCACCCTGTCAAGGCCCCTCAGGATCTTATGTTTCAGTCAAGTCACCTCTTACTCTTAATTCCAGTGGATACAAGCCTAACCTGTCCAGCCTTTCCTCATAAAACAGCCCGCCCATTCCTGGCATTGGTGTAGTAAACCTTCTCTGAACTGCTACTAACACGTTTACATCTTTCTTTAAATAAGGAGAACAGTACTGTACACAATACTCTGGATGTGGTCTCACCAATGCCCTGTACAACTGAAGCATAACCTTCCTACTTTTGTAATCAATTACCCTCACAATAAATGGTTGAAATTGATGGCACTGGCATTCGTAACACAGCCAAACAGATTATCAGCCTTTCATTTATTATTCCTCCCAGTACACCAGATGGTAGGTGGCAAGAGCAGGAGTTTCCTGGTTAGCCATACTGAAGGCAGCAATGGCAAACCACTGCAAATACTGCCAAGCATAATCATGGACTAACCCAAAACAAGTCCATGATTGCCAGTGCCCTCTTAAGACATTGTACCTGAAGGAGAAGTGGGTATTCCAGAGTTTGAGGCTGTTTAGGCAACTGAAAGCACATTCATCACTGATGGAGCACTTATAATTGGGAGTGCACAAGGAGTCAGAATTAGAGAAGCACAGGTATCTGTTAGGGTTGTGGGGTTGGAGGAGATTAGAGAGATGGGGAAGGGAAAGGTCATGAGGGGCTTTGAAAACAAGAGTAAGAAATTTATAATTCAGTGGACTATTTTGCATTTTCTGATGTTCAATAAGCCTGCGGTGAGATGCAGCGATTTGCAAAGTACAAAACTTAGCAGTTAGCATAAACTGTGGTTGTGAAATGTTTGATGCAGTGTTGTAAATGTCACTCACTGAATTTACAGGGATGATTCAGTGCAGCTGCTCAAGTCAACCTCCACAGTGAGGGTGGTGGAAAGGAAGGGCTGTCGTCAGCAACCTTTGCCTTTTAACACTGGACTTCCGGATGAGGGTAAGCTGCTTAAATTTGCAATTCTCCATCCTGTCCTCGGGAAAGATTCCGCTATAAATGTTTAACCTTTGCCGGTCCCGATCTGGGAAATAAGAAACCTTTAGCTGTTGTAGTCGGATGTTCCAGCAAGTTCCTGGTGTGTGGATGCAGGGGGGGAAATGGTTAAAGTCTTATTACTTGGATCTCGGTCCGCTAGCAGCTGCTGGCGGAACCGAGTATGCAAAGTATAAATTAACATGGCGTTTAATTGCATCGCCTCCCGGCCACAAGCACTTGCGAAAGCGATGGTGTCACTTGAGCTTTGTGCCCAACTCACTCGGCAAAGGCCGCAAGAAATCGCAGACGTTTCCCCCCCACCCCCAGCTCCCTCAACTCCTGTTCCCTCTCTCTCCTCCCCACCACCCTCTGCTCCTGTCTCTTTCTCACCGTTCACCTCCTGCTCCCTCCTCTCTCTACCCCGCTCCCCTCCCTCCTCCGTCTGCCCCCCCCCCCGCACCCCTCCCTCCTCTGTCTGCCCCCCCGCACCCCTCCCTCCTCCACGTCCGCCTCCCCTTGCCACCCCTCTCCTCCACCTCCCCCACACCCTTCTGCCTCCCCCAGCATCCTCCACACCCTTCTCTCTGCCCCCATGCCCACCCTTCTCGCAGCCTCCCCCCGCATTGCCCGCACCCTTCTCTCTGCCTCCCCCCAACATTCCCTGCACCCTTCTCTCTGCCTCCCCCCCACATTCCCCGCACCCTTCTCTCTCCCTGCATCCCCCGCCCCCTGCTTTTCTCCGACCACTTCATCTCCTTTCCCCAAACCCCCACCTCCCCTTCACCACCTCATTCCTCATGTTTCCTCCTCCCTCTCCCATGTATGGCATACCGTAATGAAATGTATTACTATTGCTCACAGTTGTATTTTGCATTAAGACAATTAATTACTATGTTTAATTTGTTTCCTAGATCAGACTAAACAGCCACCAGTTCCCACAATATTGGTCTTCCTAACAAGGAGTGAAAGTTGCCACAAAATAATATTTAAAACTGACTACAGTAATCTTTACAGCAGTGTTCTGGATAATATCATCATGACTGCAGAAACAACAATGCAATTTCATCAAGCTTTGCCTAAAGTTGTAAGTGTCGCACAAAACCTAAAACATTGGCAAGTTCCATAATGCACGGTTTTAGGTCATGGACCCCTCACAACTGCAATCCAGTTCATTAGCAGCAGTTTTTACAGTGGTCAGCTACAGTTTTCTTTGTTCAATTTAGGACAGAAACTCTGGAAGCTATTAATATTTTAAATGTGGTTACGATATTGGGCAATCACTGCACCTTTCATTTGTTCAAAGACTTCCAACATCTTTATACACATCTTGGATGGGATGCACTTACCTGCCCTATTGGCTACTAATCTAACCCAAAAAAAACTAATACTATATAGGTATTTGCCAAGATTCAAACGGTGGTAAAATTAAACAGCAATAATCTTATTTAGGTAATCCAAAGACTTGATTACCTTACTCCACTTCTAGTTACAAATTGAACACCATCTCCTGAAATGCATTTTACTTTATAGGCTATCATGTGTATGTATATATGCTGCAAAATAAAAGTTTAGTATTCCACATTCATTAGTTTCAAATCTGTCCTGATCCACTCCTATTCCTCCAGATCTCAGGTACATGCGCTATATCCACAAATCGTGTATTGTAATTTACCTGGTTGTCAGAATCTTCCTTTTTTTTGGTTCCTTTCCTTCCATCACTCTGACTTGCTTGCTCTAAAGTTTTGACCTAATTCTCAGTTGCGTTCATGCAGCATTGAGCTTCTTGGCAACTCTTGCACTCTGCCAAACTCTTACCAAGTCCCTCTACAAGTCAGCCTCCCTCTTCTAGGTTCATACTCTAACCCTCCCTCTCTCGGCTCCCTCACCATGTCTACAAGTGGATCTCAAATGCTACCTATGTTGTGCCTCAGCCTCATCTTTTACTCTAGATTGCTGGTCCACAGTTTCATCCACTACACTTCTTCTTGTACACTTCCCTTGTTTACCAAGCCCTTTAGGCTCGCCAGTCTTTGCAGTATCTCTCCTGTTGCTTACTTCTCGTGTTTCCTTTCAGTTTTTGTTCCTTTGTTTACACTTTCCATACTCAGAGTTTCTCCTTCTTGCTTCACCCTGTAGTTGAGTAAAGATTTCCTCAAGTTAAATTTTAGGGGGAGCAAAGCTATTGTCTTCAGTTCTCAGCACAAATTCTGTTCCCTAGCCACCAATTCTATTCCTCTCTTTGGCAACTGCTGGACTATTCACAATCTTGCAATATTTGACCAAGAGATGAGCTTCTGACCACATCCATGGCATCACTAAGATGACCTATTACCAACACCATAATACTGGCCCGCCTCAGCTCACCTGCTGTTGAAATCCACATTCTTCTAGGCTTGACTATTCCAATGGACTCCTGGCCAGTTTCCTATCCATCACCTTCAGTAAACTTGAGACCATCCAAAACACTGCTGCATATGTCTTTACTCACACCAAATCCAATGCGCTCATTGGCCTTAATTGGTTCCCATGCGCAAGGAAATTCTGTCACTAGAAGGATTCAAAATTGAAAAGGAGGAAGTGTTGGATAAACTCTTGGTACTTAAGGTTGACAAGGCACCGGGACCAGGTGAGATGCACCCAAGGATAATGAAGGAAGTAAGAGTGGAAATTGCAGGGGCACTGGCCATAATCTTTCAGTCTTCCCTAGACTCAGGGGAGGTGCCAGAGGACTGGAGAACTGCAAAAATTACATCCCTGTTAAAAAAAAGTTGAAAGGATAAACCCAGCAATTACAGACCTGTCAGTTTAAATTCACTGGTGGGGAAACTTATACAATTATTCGGGGTAGAATTAGTAGTCATATGGAAAAATGTGGGCTGATCAGGAAGAGCCAGCATGGATTTCTAAAGGGGAAATCGTGTTTAACTACCTTGCTGTAGTTTTTTGATGCGGTAACAGAGAGGGTAGATAAGGGTAATGCTGTTGATGTGGTGTACATGGACTTTCAAAAGACATTTGACACAGTGTCACACAACAGACTTGGGAGAAGAGTTAAAGCTCATGGAATAAAAGGGACAGTTGCAACATGGTTACAAAATTGGCTGAGTAATAGGAAACAGGGTAATGGTCAGTGGATATTTGGAGGAAGATTTGTAGTGGAGTTCCCCAGGGGCTGGTATTAGGACCCTTGTTTTTCTTGTTAATATATTAATGATCCAGATCTTGGTGTGCAGGGGACAGTTTCAAAGTTTGCAGATTATACAAAACTTGGAAGCATTGTAAACTGTGAGGAGGACGGTGTCAAACTTCAAAAGGGCATTAGACAAGTTGGTGGAGTGGACAGATAGGTGACAGATGAAGCTCAATGCGGAGAAGTGTGAGATGATGCATTTTGATAGGAAGAACATGGAGAGATTATAAAAATAAGGAGTACAATTCTTAAGGGGGTGCAGGAGCAGAAGGACCTAGGTGTATATGTGCATAGATCATTGAAGATGGAAGGACAGATGGAGTGAGCAGTTAATAAAGCATACAGTATCCTGGGCTTTATCAATAGTGGCATAGAGTACAAGAGCAAGGAGGCTATGCTGAGCTTATTATATAAGACACTAGTTAGACCTCAGCTGGAGTATTGTGTACAGTTCTGGGCACCACACTTTAGGAAGGATGTGAACATATTGGAAAGAGTGCAGAAGAGGTTTACAAGAATGGTTCCAGGGATAATAAACTTCAGTTATGAAGTAGATTGGAGAGGTTGGGACTGTTCTCCTTGGAGAGGAGAAGGCTAAGAGGAGATTTGATCATGAGGTGGTTGGATAGAGTAAGGAGAAACAGTTCCCGCTCATAAAAGGATCGAGAACAAGGGGGCCAGATTTAAATTGATTTGCAAAAGAAGCAAATGTGATGCAAGAAAAAACTTTTTCACTTAGCAAGTGGTTCAAGCCTGGAAGTGTGGTGGAGGCAGGTTCAATTGAGTCATTCAAGAGGGCATTGGATGATTATTTGAATAGAAAATCTGCAAGGTACAAGGAAAAGGCAGGAGAATGGCACTAAGTCATAATGCTCATTTAGAGAGCCAGTGCAGACATGATGGGCTGAATGACCTCCTGCACCATCACAATTCTGTGATTTTAAAATTCTCATCCTTGTTTCAAATCCCAGTGTGGCCTTGGCCTCACGCAGCACCACCACCGCCCGCCCCCCCCCCCCCCCCTATATCTGTAACCTCCTCCGCTCCAATAGCCTTCTTGAAATATCTACACTCAATACTGGCCTGTTGCACATCCCTGATTTTAATCATTCTGCCATTGGCAACCGTGTCTTCAACTGCCAAGGCCCTAAGCTCTGCAATTCCCTCTCTAAATATCTCTGCCTTGCTGCCTCTCCTTCCTCTGTTTGGAAACTCCTTAGAACCAATCTCTGTGACCAAGCTTATGGTCACTGGACCTAATATGACCGTATCTAGCTCAATGTCAAGTTTTGTCTGATAATGCTCATGTGAGGCACCTTGGCAGATCTGACTATGTTAAAGTTGCTGTTGCTAATGCATAGCCTCTCTACATGCTGTTCTTCAATTACACTTTACACCCTCAAGCTGTGCACTTTTTGCCACATTTCCACCCCTCTCACACTATTTAATTGATTGGGCTGTAGTGACACTTTGTCAAGCTGACTTTACTCACTGCTCAAGGCAGGTCACTACTGTGTTGCAACTGAGTGTTTAACTATTTGGGTTGAGGTTTTGGCTTTGCTGGGGTAGCAATTTTATTGTCTTAATTTTGTGTCTGGCTAGCAGCTGAAACTGATGCTGAGCAGAGGAGCTAGGTCCTTAGCTGAAGTTGCCATGTGTAAACCAATAGTTGATAATCAAACTCTAATCATAAATCAAGTCTAGTTTTTAAAAAGTGAAATAGGGCTAAGAAGCCCAATTGTCTGCTTAAAATGCTATTGTTCCTTGCCTGTTTTTAAAATAAAATCATGCTGGAACCTGTAACAATTACAGCAGTCCATCACAGTTTAAATTTCCAACTAATTACTTGACTCATTTTTCATTGAAAAGAAAATTAAATCTGAAGCAATAATATAGTTGTTGACACTCCCACTTCTAAATCAGATTAATTAAACATAGTAGATTTACTCTGGACATATGGAATAATTATGGAAATGAAAATATGATAACCAGATAGTACAGATTATGAAGGTTAATTAACAATTAGATCTGAAAAATGGCTATTTGTTAATAGAACAATAATGTGTAGTGACTAGAAAAAAAATGCAATAAGGTTTGAGTATGATTCTGGCAGAGGTATGAGGTCGAAAACCATATTTAAGAATCCATATTTATGTAATATATTTTCATGTCTGTACTTTTTTTTTGTTGCTGGTGCCCTTGGAACTGTATCCAAGCATGACACAATTCTATAAACCCTCAAGTGCTTACAAAATAAGAGCAAAGTGGAGGACACCAGTTATTTTAAATGTTAATAAAAAAACTGTCTGACTGAGGGTGTTTCTTATTTATTGAATAAATGAAAAATTTATGAGATGCCGTTTAGTGTCAAGAGCTATGCTCTAATGAGACTGGTGATGTTTCATGGTTTGTAAGCTCAACAAACATTGCAAAAAATAACTAACACTCTGCATTTCTCCTTTAGGAACTCCATGCTCATCTCAATACCTCAATCAGCAATACTACCATGGAGAAACTGATACTACAGAAACCACATCTCCACATTCAGCATAACATGACTGTAATCAGAAAAGACCAAAAAAGGACCTTAGAAGAGTGTGTATCTGTGACAATGAGCTTAAGATCATAATAGGTTTTAATAGCTTAAGCTAATTTCTTCTCAAAAGAATAGGTCAAAGTTGATAATATATTGAGGTAGTAGTTAAATACGATAAATAGAGTCAGAAAAATGTTAAAATACAAATTTAGATTGTTTTGTCAGTGGTAATTGAAAATCTACAGGTAAAACTGTATTTTTTTCGTCATTCGAGGGATGTGGGTGTCACTGGCTAGGCCAGCATTTATTGCCCATCCCTAATTGCGCTTGAGAAGGTGATGTGAGCTGCCTTTTTGAACCGCTGCAGTCCATGTGGTGTAGGTACATCACAGTGCTGTTAGCAAGGGAGTTCCATGATTTTGACCCAACGAAAGTGAAGCAACGGCGATATATTTCCAAGTCAAGATGGCAAGTGGCTTAGAGGGGAACTTACAGATGGTGGTGTTCCTATGTATCTGCTGCCCTTGTCCTTCTAGATGGTAGTTGTTGTGGGTTTGGAAGTTGCTGTCTAATGAGCCTTGGTTAGTTTCTGCATTGCATCTTGTAGATGGTATATACTGCTGCTACCATGCATCAGTGGTGGAGGGAGTGAATATTTGTGGATGAGGTACCAAGTGGGCTGCTATGTTCTGGATGATGTCAAGCTTCTTGAGTGTTGTTGGGGCTGTACTCATCCAGGCAAGGGGAGAGTATTCCACCACACTCCTGACTTGTTCCTTGTAGATTGTGGACAGGCTTTGGGGAGTCAGGAAGTGAGTTACTCGCCACAGGATTCCTAGCCTCTGACCTGCTCTTGTAGCCACCGTATTTATATGGCTAGTCTAGTGCCGTTTCTGGTGAATGGTAATCCCCAGGATGTTTATAGTGGGTAATCCAGCAATGGTAAAGCCATTGAATGTCAAGGGGAAATGGTTAGATTCTCTCCTGTTGGAAATGGTCATTGCCTGGCACAAATGTTACTTGCCACTTGTTTGCCCAAGCCTGGATGTTGTCCAGGTTTTGCTGCATTTGGACATGGACTGTTTCAGTATCTGAGGAGTCGCAAATTGTGCTGAACACTGTGCAAACATCAACAAACATCCCCACTTCTGACCATATGATGAAAGGAAGGTCATTGATAAAGCAGCTGACGATGGTTGGGCCTAGGACACTACCCTGAGGAACTCCTGCAGTGATGTCCTGGAGCTGAGATGACTTCCAACAACCACAACCATCTTCCTTTGTGCTAGGTATGAGTCCAATCAGCAGAGAGTTTTCCCCCTGAATCCCACTGACTCCAGTTTTGCTAGAGCTCCTTGATGCCACATTCGGTCAAATGCTGCCTTGATGTCAAGGGCAGTCACTCTCACCTCGTTTGGGTGTTCAGCTGTTTTGTCCATGTTTGAACCAAGGCCGTAATGAGGTCAGGAGCTGAGTAGCCCTGGCAGAACCCAAACTGAGCATCAGCGAGCAAGTTATTGCTAAGCAAGTGCCGTTTGATAGCACTGTTGATAACCCCTTCCATCACTTTGCTGATGTTCGAGGGTACACTGATGGGGCAGTAATTGGCCAGGTTGGATTTGTCCTGCTTTTTGTGTGCAGGACATACTTGGGCAATTTTCCACATTGCTGGTTAGATGCTAATGTTGTAGCTGTAGCGGAATAGCTTGGCTAGGAGCGCAGCAAGTTCTGGAGCACAAGTCTTCAGTACCATTGCCGGAATATTGTCAGGGACCATAGCAATCGCAGTATCCAGTGCCTTCAGCCGTTCCTTGATATCACGTGGAGTGAATCGAATTTTCTGAAGACTGACATCTGTGATGCTGGGAACCTCTGGAGGAGGCCAAGATGGATCATCCACTTCGCCTATTACCCACAATCACAGGGAGTTTTAGAGAGAAACCATCAGATTCTCAAAACCATGATTAAGACCTATTGCCATGAATTGAGACAAAGGATTAGATTTCCTATTTGCTACCAAAGGTTCTCCAAATGAATCTATTTGATATAGTCCATTTGAATTGATCTATGATCATGAAATAAGAGGTCCATTAAAAGTGATTAAGGAAAAGTTTCTAAAGCAGAAAGACGAATCCTCCATATTGGATTACGTGTCCATGTTCCTAGAAAGATTCACAGGCACATGTAAAGGAGCACGCGAGCATTTGAAAATTTCCCCAAGCAAAAATGAAAGAATGGAGAGACAAACATGCTACAACTAGAACGTTCCAAGCAGGCGATGAAGTATTAGTATTATTACTTTTGCAGGGTGAACCCCTGAAAGTGAAATTCGGTGGCCCCTAAAAGGTAGTTAGGAGAGTTAGTGAAATGACTTTTCTGATAGATACTCCTGAGCATAGGAAGGAGAAACGGTTATGTCAAATAAATATGCTAAAGCAATATCATCGCAGGGAAGATGATGGGAAAGAGCATGTATTCCAGGTGGTAGGAGTAATGGAGGATGACAGAGACATTAAGAGTAAGGTAGAGGAAGAAGTAGACAGTGCACAGAGCGAACCTCCTACAATTCGACTAGCCAATATGAAAGTACTGGGACAGTTAGACACTGTGTTCTCATATTTAGAGGAAGGACCACAGGAAGGTCTAATAAGGTTACTTATGAAGTAAAAGGGAATTTGTAGGGATATACTGGATGTACTACGTTAGCTAGACATGATGTTAACGTAGGAGATTCAATACCAATAAAACAACATCCTTATCAGCTGAGCCCAGAGAAACAAGCTCAGGTAGAAACAGGGATCCAATAGATGCTAGAAAATCAATTGATTGAGCCCAGCCGAAGCAGCTGGAGTTCACTGGTAGTGCTGGTTCCTAAGCCGGATGGATCAACTAGATTTTGTATAGACTATCGGAAAGTGAATGCAGTAATGAGGACAGATTCATACCCAATTCCTCGATTAGAAGATTGCATTGATAGGCTTGGCAGTGCCTCATTTCTTTCTAAAATTGATCTATTGAAGGGATACTGGCAAGTGCGATTAATATCAAGGGCTAAAGAAATATCTGCCTTTGTTACATCAAGTGGATTGTATCAATGTTGAGTCATGTCATTTGGGTGTAAAAATGCCCCAGCTACATTCCAGAGAATTATTAATCAAGTTGTAGCTGAAATACATAACTATGTGGTTTATTTAGACAATGTCGTAATATATAACACATGGGAGGAACACGTAAAGGAATTAGAGGACCTGTTTAAGCAATTGCAGTCAGCTGGCTTAGTCATAAATCAGGCCAAAAGCAAATTTGCAGAAGTAAGGGTTACTTACTAGGTCACATTGTAGGACAAAGGTAAGTGTTGCCAAGAACAGCAAAAGTAAACGCTCTAATAAAATTCCCCATACCTAAAACTAAACGAGAAATCATGAGGTTTTTGGGAATGTGTGTGTTTTATAGGAAGTTTGTGCCTAACTTCAGCACATTAGCTGTTACCAATTTGTTAAGAAAACAAGCAAAAGTGGTATGGTCAGCAGAATGCCAAGCAGCCTTTGAAAAGCTGAAGGCAATCTTAATAAATAAACCATTGTTGGCCACCCCTGATTTTACCAAATCTTTTAAAATGGCAACTGATGCTAGTAACTTGGGGGTAGGTGCATTCCTATTACAATATGATAAAATAGGGATAGAGAAACTGGTGGGGTACTTTTCCAAGAAACTATATCAATATCAGAGAAAGTACTCTTTGGTAGAAAAAGAAACTCTAGCATTGTTGTTGTCACTTCAACAGTTTAAAGATTATGTCCAACACTATAACATAGAAACACTAATCTAACTGACTATAATCCGCTGGCATTCATCGAAAAGTTTGAAACTCAAACATGTGAGACAGTTCAGGCGCAGTCTATTGTTTCAACCACTCAGTCTAAAGATTATTCACATTGCCAGCAAAGATCATGGACACTTTGTCCCTGGGTGTAAAATACTAAAATAAGTCAAAGGGGTAAGAAATGTTGAAGATTGTATAAGAGGAAGGATGAATAGAAGTAAGTCTTGTGTTTTGTTGTCCATGTGTCACATACCTTGTGATGAAACGCATTTTTGAAATGGCATTTCATCTCTTTTAAGGGTGGAGGCTCGTAAAGAACATACATTTTTATTTATGTTGGACTGTGAATTAAAATTACAATGGCTGTAGCTTGAAAGGCATGTCCACTGGAACAGTGTGAGGGATATATACAATGTTGCTGTTCTGGACCAGAGTGTGTCATGAAAGACAGGATGATGCCAAGGAGAAGTCTGGTCTAATGGGGAACTGTCTGACAACAACGTTTTAATTGGCTCCTGACCCACTGAATCATGTAGTCTGGAATTGGTGCTATTGAACAGTTTTATCTCATCCTTAAAATCCATGTTTTTGTGTGTCTCATGTGTGTGTGATAGAGATTTAAGAAGGGGTAAAATTTAGGTTATAGAGTTAGAAATTAGCAGTTCATATTTCTTTTGCCATTGGTTAAAGACAATTTGTTCAATAAACAATTATTTACTTATTAAGCTTGCAAACCTGGTGCTCATATTCTGTTAAACTAAATTAAACAATTAGGTGGGTTGACCAAACTTCTTCATATTTGTTGCGGCTCAGGGAGCAGCTGGGCTTAATATTGCAGCACACTATCCCCAGTGAGTCGTGACATCTGTCTATCACTTGCTGCTTATGCTGTTTGGTATGCATGTAGTCCTGTGTTGTAGCTTCACCAGGTTAACGCCTCATTTTTATGTATGCCTGGTGCTACTCCTGGTGTGCCCTCCTGCATTCTTCATTGAACCAGGGTTGATCCCCCGGCTTGGTGGTAATGGCAGAGTGGGGGATATGCCGGGCCATGAGGTTACAGATTATGTTTGAGTACAATTCTACTGCTGCTCATGGCCCACAGTGCCTCATAGATGCCCAGTCTCGAGTTGCTAGATCTGTTCGAAGTCCATCCCATTTAGCATGGTGATAGTGCTACACAACATAATGGAGGGTATCATCAATGCACAGATGGGACTTCGTCTCCACAAAGACTATGTGATGGGCACTTCTACTTATACTGTCATGGATAGATGCATCTGCGGCAGGCTGGTTGGTGAGGATGAGGTCAAGTATGCTTTTCCCTCACCACCTGCTGCAGACTCCACCAACTTGGTCATGAGCCACTCTTGGTGATGGACATTGAAGTCCCCCACACAGATTACATTCTGCACCCTTGCCAGCCTCAGTGCTTCCTCCAAGTGATGTTCAACATTGAGGAGTACCAAATCATCAGCTGGAGGGGAGGGGTGTGCAGTGGCGGCAGTACATGGTAATCAGTAAGAAGTTTCCTTGCCCATTTTGATCTCATGCCATGAGACATCATGGGGTCCAGAGTCGATGTTGAAGACTCCCAGGGAAACTCCCTGGATTGTAGCCCAGGAACGGTGATGGTTGTCTGTAAGCTATGATTCCATGAGTGTGACTGTTGCTCGACTACTCTGTAAGACAGCACTCCCAATTTTGGCACAAGCCCAATAACTAAGTGGCTTATTAGGCCATTTCAGAGGGCATTTAAGAGTCAGGCACATTGCTGAGAGTCTGGTGTCACATGTAGGCCAGACCAGGAAAGGATGGCAGATTTCTTTCCCAAAGGATATTAGTGAACCTGATGGGTTTAACAACAATCGACAATGGTTTCATGGTCATTAGACTTTTAATTCCAGATTTTTATTGAATTCAAATTTTACCATCTGTGCTCAAATCCCCATGGTGGGATTTGAACCCAGGTCCCCAAAGCATTCCCCTGAGTTTCTGGGTTACTAGTCCAGTGACAATACCACTAAACCACCGCCTCCCCTAACTGTGTCTCATAGTGCCATTGTGTTTTATTAACATTTTTCTGAATAGGGTTTGCTATATTTGGTGGTGGGGCAAAGGGAATTTCTTCTGCTGTCTTAGTAGGTATATGGACTGTGTAATATGGTACTGAGAAATATAGATAAGAAAGCCCCAGTTGTCTTGCAGGACAATTTCACCATCCTGACTTGGAAATATATCGCTGTTCCTTCTCTGTCACTGGGTCAAAATCCTGGAACTCCCTAACAGCACTGTGGGTGTACCGACACCACATGGACTGCAGCGGTTCAAGAAGGCAGCTCACCATCACCTTCTCAAGTTCAACTAGCGATGGGAAATAAAGACCGGCCCAGCCAGAGGAGCCCACATCCCGTGAATGAGTATAAAAAAAAATACTAGTCTACAACATTGTCCTACAAGACAGCTGGGGCTTTCGTATCTATATTTCTCAGTACCACATTACACAATGCATTTACCTACTAAGACATCAGAGGAAACTCCTTTTTATGTTACATGCCACTATCCGTGTACCCATACTGCTTTATAACCAGCTACTTGGAGGTGCAAGAGACCAACCAGGTTGACATTTCCTTATTTCTCTATGGGGAAATATCGTACTTCTCTTGCATACTTCTCCTCGGTAACTTGGTTATGATTGGGAATTCACTATAAAGAAATTCACATTCTAATCTGTGTCTTAAGTATCTTTACATTTTACTTTCACATTGAGGCAGTGCTGCCCTATACCTACTTTTGGTTAGATAACATGTAAAGTATCTGAATTAGTACAGATATTTACATTTGTGTTCAGTATACTTAGATATTTCCTTAAGAAATATAGAGTACGCTAAGTTTGGATAAATGTTGTATTGATGCGAAGCTCTCAAACTTGTTAACAGTCCTGGTGTAAGTGCGACCTAAAATTGGGGCCCCACCTGACAGCAGTTCAGGGCCAGATCAAATTTTAACTCTCCTATACAAATTCAGTGTTTCTATGAAGCAAAAACTGCTTGACACTGACATTAGACCTGGAGAGTAAATGCATCCCGCAAGTGAAATTAAAATTACTGAAAGTAATTAAGTTTACCCATTTATCTTATAGTTATGTTGCATTTTTTTCTTTCACAGTTGCTTTGAGATGTTTAAAATAATTCATCAACTAACTGACAGTGTTGAACACATTTTCATGGTAAATAACATTTTTACTTTCTGAACAGTGAACTGAAAGATATTCCAAATTAGATTTATGATGCTTTATATTGATATTCCTAGTTCATGATACCAAACATGATTTTTTTATGAATCACTGGGATTCCCATGGAGTGGTGTTGAGGAGCCCCTGGGCTGTGTAGTAGTTCTATCCGCTCAATCACATGGCTGGAAGGCCTAGCCAATTTTGAGGACCGGGTCTTAATTGCATGTTGGTGGGTTGCCCACACACACAAATCTCTGACAAGTATTCCATCATTTTGCATCTCCACTATTTCAAAGTGAAAGCATCTTTATAGTATAGCATACAGGCACCCTCACACAAGTTGCCTGCTAACTGGAAGCAATTATAGCGCAATTTATAACGTTTCAGTAGTCCTCATTTGTAAGTTCTGTTATTCAATTTAAGTTTCAATAGCAGCAGTTTCATCTGTGACCTTCAAAAATGCTGGCAGCACCTGCAGAACATCAAGAGCAAAAGTTCCACATTGCACTTTACATTGTACTAGAGGTACTAGTGGAGCAGTTGCTAGAGAGGAGCCACGTCCTCTTCCCAATTGCGGTCCTAAAAGGATGTTATTGAGATGATGAGTGCATACAGCAGTAACCCAAGGATGTATGTCTATAACACGATATGTATATTTTCTTTTCAGGTGGCAAAAGAGGTCATCAAAGAATTTGCAGCTGATGGAGTGAAATACCTTGAGCTGCGGAGCACACCACGAGAGGAGAGCACTACAGGTAGTACCACGTGATTATATGAATACATTAAAATTAGCAGAGATCTGTTATATATTTTAGTGGGAAAAAGCCCTTTGGTGATGCTACTGACATGATGCATATATTGTCGACATAGGAACTTAGGATTTAGGAGCATGAGAAGGCCATTCGGCGCCTTGAGCCTGCTCCGCCATTCAACAAGATCATGGCCGATCTGGTTGTGGTCTCAACTACACTTTCCCGTCTGCTCCCATTACTCTTGAACCCCTTGTCTATGAAAACTACACACCACAATTAAGCACTTAAAATAAAGTCAGTGCACAAAGACTAGCACCTTCATAGAGCGACAAGAACACAAGAAATAAGAGGAATAGACCATATGGCCCATCAAGCCTGCTCCACCATTCAATAAGATCATGCTGATCTTGTGCTTCAACTCCAATTTTCACCTGCTCCCCATATCTCTTAATTCCCTGCGTGACCAAAAGTCCGCCCATCCCAGCCTTAAATGTATAAAAACATAAATGACTAAAGATTGTTTGAGTTATTATGATAGATTTTTAACTTACTGCATGGGCATAAAACTGATTTTGCGGATGGGTAGTCCGTTCTTGAAATTAACCGATTATTACTTGCAGCAAAAGCAACTAAAATTAAATTCTTGTAATTTGTATAACAAGTGGCTGATTCACAATGCCTTGGTAGCAAGTTGAATATCTACCCCATAATATCAGCTCCTGTATTGTTGTCTACTCATAGATAATGGGTTTCTACGCATGCATAGTGCTTCAATCTCAACATGAAAATCCCAAGAAAATTTTAATGTTAGGAGACTGGTTGATTGTCTAATAAAAATATTAAAATTGAAGATTAAAAAATTTCCTTTTAATCCAATGCATTTTGCATTTAAACTTTTAAAAACTTGACTTTACACTGAACTACAGTTATGCAGCATGAGTGTGAGGCCAAAATGGCGAGATAATCTATCGCATTTGGTCTTACAATTCTTCCTCAAACACAATTAAAGTGCTTTCACAATTGAATTGCAGCACAAAATTTGTTCAACCATTTTGCCTTGATCCAAACAGAAATGGTTAAATAAAACTCAGGCCTTTTTATTTATGGATGTATAATATATCTATGGAACAAACGTATGACACTGATGTTATAATAGTAACTGAAATTCTATTCTTTGTCAACCACTCTTGTAGTTTATACAATTAATTGAATTACGACTTTGTCAGCCATCTATTACCCCATTTTAATTTCCTTCAGTAAATATACAGAGTATTATGGTAGAAAAGCATACAGATCATTTGAATGACTTCATCTTTTAATCTTGAAAGTGAATGCCAGAAAGTATAATGAGATGCCAGATAAACCTGAATTTCCTGTACAAATTGTACTTGATTCACAGCCAAACTCTCCTTTTGTTTCCATGTTTTAGTTCTTGGGTTAATGGGCTGGATTGGGTTGGCAGGCAGGGAGGGACCTTAAAATTGGGTGCCATGCCATAGTCGCTGTTCCTGTCCCAGTTTTACCAGTGGCAGGGAAAACATTGAGAGGCCTGTCAGCCAGTGAGTCAATTGAGGCTCTTAAGTGGCCAATTAATGGCCACTAAGGGGTTTCATCCTGCCATTGGCATTTTACCAATGGCAGGAGAGGGCTGTGCCAAGCATGCAGATTTTACTGGTCAGGCTGGTGGCTGGCCAAGGGGCATGCCTCCTTTACCAGCCCCTTCTGCCCATCAGAGGCCTTCCCCCCCCCCCGCCAACCCCTGGTCTTTCCATTTCTGTAAATCACCCCCCGATCCCCCGCTCTACACACTGCACCCCCCAACCCCTCACCAGGCCCTGCCAGCCTTCAATATTAAATGACTGCAGGGTGAACTAGCCAAGCAAAGGCAGGCTAGCCCATGACTTTTATGCTCCTAAAAATCCAGCCTAATATTTCTGAAAACCAGTTCTGCTTTTGCCCTGATGAAATGTCCAAAATTAACAGTCCAATAAATAAAATTTTAAAGATCATCTAATCTTAGAGAATAAAAATATTTGCTTTGAAAATCAGATTTAAGCATTCTCAGCTGCCACCTTTGCCCCTATCCTGAACGTTATATCCTGGCAATGGAGCTGTTGGTTTCAGTGCAATAATGCATTTTAGAAATAAGTGCTATGACGAAACCCCAGAGGGTGTTGCACTAGTTTTCAGATACTGGTACCATGAGAATACCTCGGTTGGGCAGTGCTCTGCTGAGAGATGGCAACTGTGGAGAACTCTGCAAAGTATTAAAGGTTATATATTGGAAGACAAGCAATGGAAAGCGTAACTCTGTTTATTAGGTAATATTAGTGGAGAGTGTTAAAATTTAGAATGCTCATTCCAGTAAAATAAAGAAATAGTACATAAATGTACTCCAGAAGATTCTATCTAAATTGTTATTCCAGTGCCCTTGCACATTCCATCTGCCTCTGAAAAATCATACAGGATGGTGCCTGTTACTGAACTCATTAACAGCTAAAGAATGGTCTAGAGAAATTGAGAAAGAAAAGATAAGACTACTTATTTAAGAAAGTGGAAAACAGGATGCTTAAAGGGTGAGTCAGCCTCGCCCATGCCAAGAGGACCGTTTTATTATGTACACCAAAAGGCAAACTGCCAATCTTGATCAAGATGTGATCATTCAATGATAAGTATGCCAAAAACAGCCATTTTCATAAAATTCTTGTCAAAAGGTAGGGTAAGTAAGTCAGTGTGACATAATGTGAATTTGGCTTCATCCAAGTAAGGCTGAACACAAAAATTGTAACTCGAGTTTGTTTGCCCAATTGAGTTTACTTGCTTGCAAGTACAGAAGTTTAAACAAATTATTGGTTTGTGAGCATATTTATTGTTGATTTAATCTTTCATAACTAGGTTGAATAATTAACAATCCTAGCATTTTAATGCTTCACACAGGAATGACTAAGAAGTCCTATGTTGAAGCTATACTTGAAGCTATAAAACAATGCAAACAAGAAGGTGTGGACATAGATGTCAAGTATGTGAACTTTTTACTATTCTCTGTTGACCTCCTGTGGTTATGTTCATGGGTACTCTGGGATCTCAACGTAACGGGTATTGTGAAGTAATGTAAATCATAATGGTTAGCTGCAAAAAAAAGAGTTGTTTAACTTACTTTATCCAACTTCCAGAGTGAGTACTTGAGGGTGGCCTTAAAGGGACAATAGGCACATCTTTAGATTAAATAGAAGCATATTGTCACGAGAAGTATCTTTATCATAGAATGGTTACAGCTCAGGAGGCCATTCGTCCTGTCATGTCTGCTGGTTCTCTGAAGGAACAAATCACCTAATGTCATTCTCCTGTCTTATCCCCATAACCCTGCAATCTTTCCCTTTTCAGATAATGATCCAATTTTCTTTTGAAAGTCTCAGTTAGCCCTGCCTCCACCATAATCTCAAGCAATGCAGTCCAGATCCTAACTACTTGCTGCATAAAGTTTTTTTTTCCTATTTTGCCATTGCTTCTTTTGCCAGTTACCTTAGATCTGTGCCGTCTGGTTTTCGATCCTTCCACCAATGAGAACAATTTTTTCCTACCTACTCTAATCCAGACCCTCATGATTTTGAATGTCTCTTATCAAATCTCCTCTCAATCTTCTTTTCTCCAAGGAAAACAGTCCAACTTCTCCAATCTTTCCACGTTACTCAAGTTCCTCCACCCGAGAACCACTCTTATGAATCTTTTTTTGTTCCCTCTCTAATATCTTCATATCCTTCCTAAAAAGTTTGGTGCCCAGAACCAAGACTCCAGTTGAGACAGAACCAGTGTTTTATAGAGGGTTATCATAATTTGCTTACTTTCATACTCTATGCCCCTATTGATAAAGCTGGTCTCTAGTTGCTTTTTTGAACTTTTTTAAACAAGGATATAACATTTGCAATTCCCCAGTCCTCTGGCACCAGCCCTGAGTCTAAGGAAGATTGGAAAATTATAGCCAGCACCTCTACAATTTCCACTCTCACGTCCTTCAGTATCCTTGGATCATTCTCATCCAGGGTGCCTTCTCAACTTTAGGTACGGACAGTCTATCCAATACCTCCTCTTATAAATTTTAAATCTTTTAGGTGTCTGAACCTAGCTCATTTGACCATGACCTTGCAGTATCTTCTTTCTTGGTAAAGATAGATTCATTTAATACCTCAGCCATGCCCCTTGCCTCCAAGTGTAAATCTCCTTTTTAGGTCCTAAATCGGCCCCATTCCCCCTTACCACTCTTTTACTATTTATATGTCTATAGAAGACTTTTGGATTCCTTTTTATGTTAACTGCCAGTCTCAATTCATACTCTCTCTTTGCTTCACTTATTAGCTTTTTCAATCTCTCTCTGAACCTTCTATATTCAGCCTAGTTCCCAATTATCCACATGACATCTGTCATGAGCATACTTTTCCTCCTTCATCTCTATGTCTTTTGGTTGGAACTACTTGTAAAATTATTCTATGTTACATTTATTGGTCTACTCAATCTTTCTAAATATTAGTTTGGAAAGCAAAGATATAAAGGATGTACATACAAACATATGAATTAGGAGGAGTAGGCTACTCAATCCCTTGAACCAGCTCCCCCATTCAATAAGATCATGGCTGATGTGATTGTAACCGCAAACCCATATTCACACCTACCCGATAACCTTTCACCTCCTTGCTTATCAAGATCTATCTACGTCTGTCTTAAAAATATTCAAAGACTCTGCTTCCACTTCAAGATAAAACTCCTCAACTCTGTCTTAAATTGGTGACCCTTTATTTTTAAGCTACTTATAGATTCACCCACAAGAGGAAACATCCTTTCCACATCCACCGTTTCAAGACCCCAAAGGACCTTACACTAACCCCCAAACACAGTTATCAGCCTCTGCCCCATGCCCCCCCACCCCACTGTGCACAGAGGCTCAGTAATCAGCCCCTCTTCCACCATCTCATCCTACACACACAGTAAACCAGCCCCACTTCCGCTACCCCATCTTCCTCTGCCGCCACCTGCTCTTTTGGTCTAGTTGCCAGTGCCTGTGAAGCAGAGTCACCAGCCTAGGATAAGGAGCCTATACTGCAGACGGACAAGAGAAGAAACAAGTTTGAAGCTGCCATTCACCTTCCTGGCTCAGCCACATGACTTCCTATTTTCTTCCACACTCAGTCAGTGACTGAGTTATGTTTGCCTGTGCCAAATCAGCACACAAACATTCTGGGCCCACACAACAATCACCGCTAGCAGTGCGTCCTAAGGTTAAAGGATACTTTGGGCTCCTGGTCCACCCCATTGCTGCTTTGCACACCAATCCATTGGGTCCAGTGCTGTCCCTCCAGACCACAGTCGCCATTGCTGCTTCGGGGTGGGGGGGGGGTGGTTTCTGCAACCCCATTGGGGGTCACAACTCAGAGTTTGGAAACTGCTGCCCTCAGCTCTGAAATTCCCTCCCTACACCTTTCCCAACTCTCGGCTTCACATTCCTCCTTTGATACACCCTTAAAGCCTATCTTTTTGACCAAGCTTTCGATCATCTGACCTAACATCTCCTTGAGTAGTTCAGTGGATGCATTTATTGTAATCTTCCCAAATTCCACAGATTGTGGAAAGGTCCCAGCAGATTGGAAAACTGCAAATGTAATACCTCTATTCAACAGAGGGGGACAGAAAGCTGGAAACTGTAGACCAAATAGCGTAACATCTATCATTGGGAAGATGAAAGAATCCAGTAATAAAGAGATAGAAAATCATAATACAATCAGGCAGAGTTAACATGGTTTGGTGAAAGAGAAATCATGTTTGACGAATTCATTTGAGTTTTTTGAGGATGTAATAAGCAGTGTGGATAAAGGGGAACCAGTAGATGTAGTGTATTTGGATTTCCATACGGCATTCGATAAGGTGACACATAAAAAGTTACTGCACAAGATAAGAGCTCACAGTGTTGGGGGTAATATACTAGCATGGATAGAGGATTGGCTAACTAACAGAAAAATAATGAGTTGGGACAAATGGATCATTTTCAGGTTGGCAAACTGTAACTAATGGAGTGCCACAGCGATCACTGTTGAGGCCTCAGTCATTTACAATCTATATCAATGTCTTGGATGAAGGGACCAACTGTATTGTAGACAAATTTGCAGATGATACACAGATAGATAGGAAAGCAAGTTGTGAGAAGGATACAAAGAGTCTGCAAAAGGATATAGATAGGTTAAGTCAGTAGGCAAAAAATTGGCAGATGAAGTATAATCTAGGAAGGTGTGAGGTTGTCCACTTTGATTGGAAGAATAGAAAAGCAGAATATTACTTAAATACAGAGAAACTGCAAAATTCTGCAGTACAGAGAGTTCTGGGTGGCTCTGCAGATTAATCAAGAAGTTAATTTGGAGGTATGGCAAGTCTTCAGGTAGGCAAATGGAATATTGGCCTTTATTGCAAGGGGGATGGAGTATTAAAGTAAGGAAGTCTTTCTACAACTGTACAGGGCATTGGTGAGATCTCGCCTAGAGTACAGTTTTGTTCACCTTACTTAAGGAAGGATATACTAGTATTGGAAGCAGTTTAAAGAAGGTTCACCAGGCTGATTCCTAGGATGATGAGGAAAGGTTGAGATGTTTGGGTTTATACTCACTGGAGTTTAGAAGAATGAGAGGCGATATTATTGAAACATATAGGATTCTAAGGGGGCTTGACAGGGTAGATACTGGGAGGATGTTCCCCCCCATGGGGGACATCTAGATCTAGGGAGCACAGTTTAAAAATAAGGGATCTCCCATTTAAGACTGAGATGAGGAGGAATTTCTTCTCTCAAAGGGTCATTAGTCTTTGGAATTTGCTTCCACAGAGAGCAATAAAGGTTAGATTATTGAATATATTCAAGGCTGAGTTAGACAGATTTTTGATCTACCGGGGAGTGAAGGGTTATGGGGTTGGGTAGGAAAATGGAGTTAATGCTACAAACAGATCAGCCACAATCTTAACAAATGGCAGACCAGGATTGATGGGCTGAATAGCATACTCCTTCTCCTATTTTTATGATCTTAATGATGTCATTTTTTTACATAATTTTCCTGTGAAGCAGCTTTGAATGTTTTACGATGTTAAAGGCAATATATAAGTTGTTGTAAATTAATTGTCTTAAAATGTGGGAGCAATATCAAACTAGCAATATTAATTTTTATTTCCCTAGATTTCTTTTATCCATTGATAGAAGAGGCGGGCCTATTGTTGCTATGGAAACTGTAAAACTTGCAGAAGAATTCTTTGCATCCACTGATGGACTGGTAGTTGGCGTGGATCTAAGTGGGGATCCTGCAGTGAGTAACTTATTTCTCAACCCTAATTCAGAAAGGCAGAGTGCAACATCTTCTCTTAATAATTTTCTCAGGGTCTTTCTACATTCATTTATCTAATCATTTATTAACATAGATTTGTAGACAAGACAACTGGTACCATAATCTAACTACGCTCAAATGTGTCAATGTGTATTTGTGGTATATTCACAACACAGTTCAGTAATGAAGTATCTTTTACATATATTTTAATTATTTAAACTTTATATGGTCAGTAAACAATTAGAATAACTTTTGTAAAGATAATTTTAAGCTTGTGTGAACATTCTATAAATCTACATTTGTTAAAATATCTTTGAATCCACAAATTATGAAGTAGTGGGATTCATTTTGAAATTAATAAAAATTATTAGCAATCAATATTTAGAGGTATAATATCAGATTAGTAGATGCAAATGAATAAATGACTTTGCCTCCCATAAACTGCACAAAACTGCAGATGTAAGTGACTCAAATTGTTTATCTTACAATGCATTGGTTTCCTTGGAACAGTATAAGATTATCAACTGTTCTTGTTTTCCTTTTTAAGGTAGAACATGCCAAGAATTTTATTGCCCCACTTCATGCAGCTAGAAATACAGGACTTAAGCTTGCTGTGCACATGGCTGAAGTAAGGAGTTTATAAATTTGGAACAATACCTATTTTGGATATATTCTATAATTGAATATGCATGATTATTGTTCAAATTTTAATCTCTGACTGCAGTTACACGTATGAAAGTTTAATTATTATAAGTGTGACCAATTTTGCTCATCATGAATGCACTTAAAAATGCTACATCACAAAGTATTAACAAACTACTTTTATCATCTTTTAAGATTCCCCATCAAAATGAAGAATTGGAAATGTTTCTTGGTCTTCCTCCAGATAGGATTGGCCATGGTACATTCCTTCACCCTGAAGTTGGAGGTTCAGAACATCTGGTTGACATCATTAGCAAAAATCAAATACCCATCGGTAATGAGATTTATATTCTTCTATTGAGACATGCAAAGGATTTACAGATTAAATATTGTTATCCTTAATATATCTTATTGAGAGAAAAAATTGTACAATTTTTTTTTTAGGAAACTCTGGGATATGATAAACGGTAACCTCTCCAGTGCAGAATGCTTAGTACCAAGTCATTTCTAGCTTTTGAAATTTCTGGATTACACAATAACATTAGAATGCCTAACTACAAGTGTGCGGGCTGGAAAATACCGTAAATATAAAATATTTACCTGAAACATAAAAAAGTGATAAATTTTATTACTGCTTAATAATGTTTTATTTTATTTCTGAAAACACTGTGCCCCACAGTAAGGAGTTAAACATTATCTTTACTGAGTCCATGCCTTCTCAATTTGTTGCATTGCCCGAACAGTCGAGAGGTGAGTCCATGAATTGTTTAGGTCTGCTCAAAACATTTTTGGACAACTGGTGTTTCCAAATAATAGATTTCTGGACTGAGAAGTTACAGTGTATATTGGTTTTGTGTTAATCAATGTCACAAGTAACATTTGCGCCACACAAGTGCCAGGCAATGTCCATCTCTAAACGAGAAAGAATGCAACCATTTCCCCTTGGTATTCACCAGCATTGCCATCTCTGAAACCCTCACCGTCAACATCCAGGAGGCTACCAATGAGCAAAAATTAAATTGGATCAGCCATATTGATACTACAGCTCCAAGAACAGGTCAAAGACTGGGAATTCCTTTGGCAAAAAACTCACCTGTTTCCCAAAATGTGTCCACTATATTCAAGGCACAAGTCAGGCATGTGATGGAATACTCCCCACTTGCTTTGATGAGTGCAGCTCTAACAACACTCAAGAAGCTTGACACCATCTAGCTGCACACTTAATCGGCACCACATCCACCAATTTAAGTAGTCACTGTCTCCACCATCAGCTCAAAATGGCAGCAATGTATACCGTCCACAAGATTCACTACAGCAACTCGCCAAGACTACTTGGACAGGACCTTCCAAACTCTTAACCTCTACCACCTAGAATAATAAGGGCAGCAGGTGCATGGGAACATTGCCACCTGCAAGTTCCCCTCCATGCTGACTTGGAAATGTTTCACTGTTCCTTAACTGTCGCTGGGTCAAAATTCTGGATCCCGCCCCGCCCCCTTAAAGCCCTGTTGGTACACCTACACCAAATGGACTGCAGCGTTTCAAGAAGGCAGCTTACCACCACCTTCTCAAGGGCAATTAGGGATGGGCAATAAATTCTGGCTGTGCCCACATCCCATGAATAAATTTTTACATTTTTTAAAGATTCACTCTGCTCTTGCGATACTTCAAATTATTCCTGATATCATGGGATCTTTTACATCCACCTAAGAAGGCAGATGAAGCCTTGGTTTCATGTCTCTTTTGAATGATGGCCCCTCCAACTGTGCAGTACTAGAGATGGGCAATAAATGCTGGCCTAGCCAGCGACATCCATATCCCATCAATGCATAAAAATGTACTCCCTCAATACTGCACCGAGGTGTCAAAGAGAGAAAATGAAATGGGAGAAAATGTCTTAGCACACTCCGAATTGCCTAATGAGTGAAATCCTTTTCTTAAAAAAAAAGCACAATTAGAATGTCTGACCAATTTACATCATCTATTTTCCAGAGTTTTGTATGACATCAAATGTCAAAGGACAAACTGTCTCTTCATATGACCAACACCATTTCAAATACTGGTACAATCGTGGACACTCCTGTGTGGTTTGTGTAAGTTCAGTTACATTTTTCTCTGCTACTAAAGTATTGAAAGTGCTGAAATATAAAAGTAACAAAGATATTCAACTTTTGTAAAAGACTTAATGGGTTAGTGCATTGTTAGTGGAATGAAACTATACTGATAATTTTGGACCAATAGATCTGCAAGGGTACTTGCTGCCCCCTGTCATTCAATTCTTTCCTTCACATGGCCTGATAAAGTTCAGATATATAAATATCATACAAGGAACACCTAAAGCCTAGAGTTAATTTCTTAAGCTCATCTCATGGGTGTCAGTTTGGCTCAGTTGGTAGCACTTGTTACGGAGTCAAAGGGTTGTGGTGTAGAATCATATAACATTATAGGACAGAAGGAGGCCATTTCGCCCATGATGACTGTGCTGGCTTTTTGAAAGAGCTATACAATTAGCCCCATACCCCTACTCTTTGCCCATAGACCTGAAAATTTGTCCTTCAAGTATTTATCCAATTCCCTTTTGCAAGTTATTATTGAATCTAATTCCACCACCTGTCAGGCAGTGAATTCCAGGTAATAATAACTCAGTGCATTTCTTTCTTCATGTCGCTTCAGTCTTTTGACAATTACCTTAAATCTGTATCCTCTTATTCCTGACCTTTCTCCTACTAGAAAGGATTTCTCCATATTTACTGATTTTGGTCACCTCTGTTAAACTTCCCCTTAACCTTCTTTGTTCTAAGGAGAATAACCCCAGTCTCTCTAGTCTTGCCACATAACTGAAGTGTTTCATCCCTGGTACCTTTCTAGTAAATCTCCTCTGCACCCTCTCCAAGTCCTTGACATCTTTCCTAGATGTGTGTGCCTGGAACTGGCCACCGGACTCCAGCTGAGGCCCAATAGTGTTTTAGAAAGGCTTAATATAACTTCCGGTAGAATTGCCAACTCTGGTCAAACTGTATTATGGAAATTTTACCACACAATCTCTCTCATCTGCAAATACCCCACATTCAAGACATTGATTACTTGATGTGAAACTTCTCACAGTAATCGTTTAATAACAGTGACCAAAATATCCATATACCTCTGCACGTAATTGAACATGTGGCTTTGCCAATTAGGGCATACATTAACCAGGACCATGCTACATCCTGATTGCATTTCTGCCTATGTTTGCATGTCTGCTCACAACAAAAGGGAGCAGAAAATGCCCTTATAATTTTTTCACAACATCAGAACATCCCAATTAAGTATATATTTGAAGTATAGCCATTATTTGTAATGTCGGAAAATTTGTGATATAATAAATATCGGCCAGGACAATAGAAGCACTTTCTTACTCAACTGACTGTGTGAAATATTTTGGCTGGGAATCTTCTGTATGCAAGTATTATATTTGGGTGATTGATGGTAAATAACTGCTGTTTCAGGTTTATAATGATTAGTGTATATGCTGATATAACTTTGATAGGCTGAATAAAATGCTGTTTCATATTTAAAAGTTTTGTTTTAATGTAGTTCCAAACATACATACTAGGAACTACGAGTGAGATATTAAATGGGCAAAACGCGCCTGTTAATGATTTAATATCAATGTTGAAACAAATGCTTGTTGTAAGTATTCCCCTAATTGCTCCTTATAAATCTGGCCTCCATTGCCATTAAACATCTATTTTCAACTCATCTGTAGTAGTCATTATATTCAGTGCAGTTTATAATGATGTTGTAGGATATAACAGAAAGCAAATGAGAATAAATGCATGTATACTAATCTAATAGCTAACAAAATGAGGCATTTAAGTTGATAAAATTTATCAAATCAGCTAGATGTGTATTTTTGTGCATTTGAGAAACTAATTGTTGCTGGTTTTTTTCTTCTCCCCAGACTGATGGCAAAGGTGTTTTTGCTAGCAACCTGTCCCAGGAGTATCAGATAGCAGAGGCAACATTTAACCTTTCTAAAGCTCAGATATGGGAGCTCTCTTATCAGAGTATTAACCACATCTTCGCTCCAGAGAGTGTAAAATGTGACTTGAAGAAGCGATGGAATGACCTGAAACCAGAACTATTTAACCAAGGCTAACAAAAGATCAAGTGACACGGTCAATGATCTTGTTGGTACATTCACTGAGTTTTGTAATCAAAATATCCACATTTTAAGGAAATAAAAATGTTGCTCTAGCCCTTTCATCTCAAAACAATTAAATTAATGTGTATCTTCTATTTTGAATATGATGCTTACATTTTGAATCAAAAACCATGGACAAGTTATTCCATTTCTTTCATATGCGCTTTCAAAAATTCAAGAGAGATAGCAGCAACAAGAGAATCAATGGTAATCTTCATACTGGTGAGTCAGGCTAGTCAGTATTGACAGAAATGGCCTAATTATACATCAGAATGGCCTGAGTTTAAATGATCGTCCTAAATCAAGGATTTGGGAATTTGTTTATTTCGGATTTTCTTTGTGAACAACTAAGGATTACTTAAGCAAATATAAAATATATAGAGCATGATGAACAGGCTTCTGGAATATTTGCAAGACACAAGTTATGAATTTTGACAAAAATCTCATTAAGCATGTGTTACGTATTTAGATGACAAGCACTTGGCTACAGATAGACAGTGGACTAATATGGCTACTTAAGCAATTAGAAAATGCTGTTGGCTTACAATTAGATATTTAGTACTCACCCAAGTCTTTCATCAGAATGGCTTTATAGTATTTTTTCTGCAGTACAGACATCCCATGATACAAAACAATGTCTATCTTTTTAGGTAGATCAGCAGCAACATCAGCCTTGATTCTTCTGAGAAGGAATGGGTACATCAGACTGTGCAGCTCTTTAGCTGGGGAGAGGTAGAAGCATACTGCCATCATCATTGTTCTTAATATAATACAGTCAATACCTTAATCTTCAGCACTGTAATTTAACTGAAATATGCAAACCTTACACTTGATCTTACAATTACTTTACAATATGATCACATTTTTTCTTCTATAAGGGTACATGACATTGATGCCATAGTAACATGTATTTATAATCCAGATTCATTACATATAAAGGATTCAATCTTAGTCCCTGGATGGGGCTTAGAGCTCCTGAGCAAGGGGACGGGTAGCTTCAGGTGAGCGGGAGGGGGTGGGGTGGGGGTGGTGGGGGTGCAAAGTTCAGCATGGTGGCAATTGTTTAAACCACAGGTTTTTTTTCGATAAAAATTAACACGTACCTTTTCGTAGGCTTTTATTGCAGAGCAATCAGGCCTCAAAAATCTGTCAATTGGGCCGAGCCCACCAATACAAAAAAGCAAAAGGATTTAAAGGGGCCTCATTCAGCATTCAGTCTAAGCTCCATGGCAGCTATTGCTGCCTTGGAGCTCGGGACCCCAAAATCTTCTCACGACCCCAAAAGAGGTCACAACCCACAGTTTGAGAAGCCCTGTTGTAGAACTAATGCTTTCAATGTAAAGTACTCCCTGTATAGTTGAGTGGAAGAAAAGGCAAGTTATCACTTATTTCTCCTACCCATTGAGATAAATCTCCATTTGCTTCTTTTGTTACCAGCCTGCTGGAGGCCCCTTACATCTGGTCTCAAAAGCAGGACACAGCCGCTCAACTGATATAACTAATGGATACATAAGAAACTCATTGCAATAACAGAGATCAACATCCTTCCTAGTTCTAGATAACAATCCTGGGGCCATTACTAATGTAAAATTCCAATACTGATGAGATGTTATTGTCAATTTAATTTGGGACATAGTCTTTCTTGCCACATTACACATATATCTATAGCCCCTCATATCACTGAACTTCCGATTTCAACTTCATTACTGCCAGGGGCACTAGACAGTTGGCAGAACTTTTGTCAGAAAATTGGAACAAGTATCATCAATAGACTATTAACAGCTGGATTGGCAGTATAAGAGAGCTAGGAGCCAATTGCAGATTAGGTCACTCTGCAATTAATGCATGATCGAGAAAGGCAAAGTTGATGTGGGATATAGTTAGACAAATTTGGCATTCAAATATGGTAAAATTAAAGGAATTAACATTGGCAAAGTAAGTGTTTACCTTGTTCTGCATCCTGTTCTACATTATTGTAATATTTAATAAATTCATCCACTTCATCTGCTGAGAACACATTTGGTTCCACAAAGCTCAGCAGTGAATAGAGCTCATGAAGATTGTTCTGTGCTGGTGTTCCAGTTAGTAGTAGTGTGAATCGTGCTGAAAACTACCAGTAGACAATCATTAATCATTAACAGGCACATTTCCATTAAATTGTTTTGATGCTTCAACTTCAAGACAAAATGCACAATTCAAAAATTACAGAAATCAAGATGTGACTTCCTCAAAGAAAACACAGTATAGGGCACAGTTATGTGTAGAAAATATCTTACTGTTTTCAGAGTCTTATGCAGTAGAGAGTTCTGGTTCTTCAACCTGTGGGCCTCATCCACAATTAGTACACTCCAGCTCAGTCTGGAATACAGTATATTATCCATTAAACATTTTAGGGTCAGTTGAAGATTGAAGAAAATGAAATGTAGTTTAAACTGACTTGTTCTGAGAAAATTCTGGGATTTAAAAGAAACACAATAAACTCGTCAACTCGTGCAATTCCACAAAACTTTGAAAGTTTGGACATTCATTTTGTGCAGCAGCTCCATGTGAAGATGGTGCTTAGTTTGGCTCTCTCCAGCACAACATTTGAAGGTGTCAGCTTCAATAATCATTTTACAGGCCAGGCTCTGAATTAGCTAGCCACTGGATAATAAATAAATTGCTAAATCAAATTATTGCCTAAAAATCATGCAGGTTTGTTTCAAAGTAACTTTCCATTTGATTTTTTACTTCGGTTTCATTGTACTGAAAGTGTGTTTTTAAGGGGAATTGTTTCTTTTCCCATCACTTCAGCAACCCTATTCTGCATTCAAGCTGATATTACCTCATTTCCAACTCACTTCTGCAAGGTCTGATTTTCTTCCTAAACATTCCTTAAGCATTTTTGACTTTATCTGCTATAATTCAGGTTCACATTTCACAAGCTAATTCAAATAGCCATCGATTCTTCTTGGTTCCTCCATTTATCCAGAAGGTCCAGAAGCATATAATTTTGGAGGGTTTTTCTCTCCACTACTCTGCATGGATCTCCATTTCATATATTGCTCACTCTCTATATGAAAACTAATCTTTAGTTGCCTTTTCTACTTTTGTCATTTACAGCGTGGGAAACAGCGTGGTCATTTACAGTGAGAGAGTGTGAGAGAAACAGTGTGGTCATTTACAATGAGAGGGTGTGAGAGAAACAGCGGGGCCATTTAAAGTGAGAGAGAAGCAGTGTGGTCATTTACAGGGAGCGACTGAGAGAGAAACAGCGGAGCCTTTAACAGAGTATGAGAGAAGAGTGAGACAATTAAAGAGCACGAGAGGTAAAAGAGCATGGAGAGAGTAGCTGATTGGTAAGTAAACTGCTGTAAGAGTATGGATACTAAAGTAATTAATAAATTGAATAAAATACGATAGATGGCAGGACAGGTAATGTGTTGCTGCATGTGGGAGCTGCTGGACACCAAGGTGATCCAGAGCGAACATATCCGTACCAAGTGTTTGCAGCTTGAGAGTGTTTGCAGCTCGAGGAACTCTGAATCCGAGTTAAGGAGCTGGGGTCCAAGCTGCAGACATTGCGCCACATCAAGGAGGGGGAAAGCTACCTGGACACTTTGCTCCAGGAGGGGGGTCACCCCCTCAGATTAGGTAATTCAAATTTGGTCAGTGATCAGAGATAGGAGGGTGTGACTGCAGGTGAAGCAGATTTGGGGACCCAAGGGGTAGTGTTCGAGGACCCTCGGTCCCTGCAACTGTCCAACAGTTACAAGGTTCTTGTAAGCTGTGTGGATGAGAGCGGGGACCGCAAGGAGGATAAGCGAACTGACCACAGCACCATGGTACAGAGAGCTATTGAAGTGGCGGGAGGAAATGGGAACATAGTAGTGGTACAGGACAGTATAATTAGGAAGATAGATACTGTTCTCTGCAGCCACGAGCAAGAGTCCTGAAGGCTGTGTTGTTTGCCCGGTGCCAGCATTAAGGACATCTCCTCAGGGCTGGAGAGGAACTTGGAGTGGGAGGGGAGGGATCAAGTTGCCATCATCAACATTGGTACCAACGACATTGATAGGACTAGAAAGGAGGTTCTGCTGAAAGAATTTGAACAGGAGCTAATTTAAAAAACAGAACCTCCAAGGTAATAATCTCAGGATTGCTATCTGAGCCACGGGCAAACTAGCATAGGGTAAATAAAGTCAAGGAGTTAAATGCATGGCTCAGAGATTGGTGTGGGAGGAATGGGTTTCAGTTCATGGGGCACTGGTACCAGTACTGGGGTAGAAGGGAGTTGTTCCAGTGGGGCGGGCTTCACTTGAACCATACTGGGACCAGTGTCTTGGCGAACCGAATAACTAGGGTTGTAGAGAGGGTTTAAAACTAAATAGAAGGGGGGAAGGTTCTGTAAAGGGGATATATAGGCTTACAAAGCAAAAGGACATGGCAGCCTTGCAGGGCAGCTATTTAGGTAATGATACCCAGAGAGTGACAGGAAGGGACAGAATGTGCAAACAAAAAAGCAGCAAATAGGGTCAAAGGGGGAAATAATGGTAAAAAGGCAAAATTAATGGCCCTTTACTCAAATGCACGTAGTATTCGGAACAAAATAATGAAATAACGGTACAAATGATCTTATAGCCATTACGGAGATGTGGTTACAATGGGATCCAGGCTGGGAACTAAATATTCAGGGATATGTAACTTTTCAAAAGGAAGGAAAGGGTGGTGGGGTAGCTTTGTTAGTACGAGATGGAATAAGTACGATAGCAAGAAATGATCTTGGATCGGAAGATGTAGAATCCATTTGGGTGGAGGTAATAAAAAACAAAGGGAAGAAGCCACGGGTGGGAGTAGTCTATAGGCCCCATGACGGTAGCTATACAGTAGGACAAAGAATAAATCAGGAGGTAATGAGGGCATGTAAAAAAGGCAGTACATTAATCATGGATGACTTTAATCTTCATGTAGATTGGGAAAATCAAATTGGCAGAGGCATTCACAAGCAAGAATTCATACAGTGCATTTGGGACAGTTTCCTAGAACAACCTGTTGTGAATCCAACCAGACTATTTTGGATCAGGTAATGTGTAATGAGGCAGGTTTAACAAATTATCTCAAAGTAAAGGATCCCTTAGGAAACAGTGACCATAAAATGGTAGAATTTAGCAATCAGTTTGAGTGAGAAACTTGGATCAGAAACAACCGTGCTAAACTTAAATAAGGGTAACTACAATGGAATGAGGGCAGAGTTGGCCGGACTGGACTGGGAAAGCAGTTTAGCAGAAAATATGGTTGATGAACAATGGCAGACATTTAAGAAAATAGTTCATGACTCTCAACAAAGAGTCATCAACAAAGATATATCCCAGTGAGGAAGAAGGATTCAAGGAAGGGGATAAACCAACCATGGTTAACCAAGGAAGTTAAGGACAGTATCAAACTGAAAAAAAAACTTACAATGTGGCAAAGATTAATGGTAAGCCAGAGGGTTGGGAAAGTTTTAAAAACCAACAAAAGATGTCCAAAAAAATAAAAAAGAGGGAGAAAAGAAACTTTGAGGGTTAAATTAAGAGAGACCAAAACGAACATAAGCCCATTAGAGAATGAGGCTGGGGAAATAATAATGGGAAACCAGGAAATGGCAGAGGAATTGAATAAATACTTGGCTTCAGTTTTCACAGTAGAAGATACTAATAGCATTCCAAAAAATACTAAATAATCAAGGGGCTAAGGGTGGGGAAGAAATAAATACAATAACTATCACCAGAGAAAAAATACTAGAGAAACTAGTGGGGCTAAAGGCCGATAAGTCCCCTGGAACTGATGGGTTACATCCCAGGATGTTAAAGGAAGTATCTACAGAGATAGTGGATGCACTGGTGGTAATCTTCCAAGAATCCTTAGATTCTGGAAAAGTCCCAGAGGGTTGGAGAATGGCCAATGTAACACCCTTATTCAAAAAGGGAGGGAGACAAAAAATAGGTAACTATAGGCCAGTTAGTTTAACATCTGTCATTGGGAAAATGTTGGAGTCTATTATAAAGGATGTAATAGCAGAGCATTTAGAAATACATAATCTAATCAAGTAGAGTCAACATGGCTTCATGAAGGAGAAATCATGCCTAACAAATTTATTAGAATTCTTTGAGGAGGTAAGCAGGATAGATAAAAGGGAAGCAGTAGATGTAATATATTTGGATTTCCAAAAGGTGTTCGGTAAGGTACCGCACATAAGGCTACTTGATAAGATAAGAGTCCATGGTGTTGGGAGTAGTATATTAGCATGGATAGAAGATTGGCTAACTAATAGAAGACAGAGAGTTGGGATAAGGGGGACATTTTCGGGATGGCAACCTGTAATGTAGTGGAGTGCCATAGGGATCAGTGATGGGACTATAATTGTTTACAATATATATTAATGACTTAGATGAAGGAAGTGAATGTACTGTCACCAAGTTTGCAGATGGCATAAAAATAGGTGGGAAGGCAAGTGGTGAGGATGACACAAGGGGCTGAATTCTCTGCCTGTCGGGCGGACCCGACCCAATCTCTGGCGGTCGGGGAGTCGATCCTCGCCGTTGAAGCGGGCTCACCACCATTTTAGGTGGGCTGGCTAATTAAGGCCTGCCCAGCGTGACGTCTGCTGGGAAACGCTATGCGCTTCCTGTGCGGGCGGGGGGGGGGGGGGTGAATTCCCCAAATGCGAGAGTGTGCTCTTTCGCACATGCGCATGAAAGAGCGCACATCTCCTTGAGGCTAAGTGCTGCCTCAGGGAGATCGCTGACAGTTCTATAAACTTTAAAACTAGAAACATAATAAAATCCTTAACATGTCCCCCTCATGTGACAATGTCACACGAGATGGGACATGTTAATAAATTTCACTAAAACTTTAATAAACTTTTTTAAACCCTACATGAAACCTCATCCCGCCTCAATTGGCCACTGACAGGTTGGCAGGCGGATAGCTGATCTCGCTGTGCCACTGCCTTCCTGAAAATTTAAATGGGGCGGGATGACATCGGGGGTTCTGCCCAACATCATCTCGCATCATTTTGCCATCGGCAAGCGGGCCCCGGCTCACCAACTGCAAAATCCAGCCCAAGGAGTCTACAGAAGGCTATAGACAGGTTAAGTGAGTGGGAAAAAAACTTGGCAGATGGAATAAAACGTGGTAAAATGTGAGGTTATGCACTTTGGCAGGAAGAGTAGAGGAGCTGAATATTATTTAAATGGAGAAAGACTGCAGAAGGCTGCAGCACAGAGGGATTTGGGAGTCTTTGTGCATGAATCCCACAAAGCTAACATACAAGTTCAACAGGGAACGCAAATGGAATGTTGCCTTTTATTTCAAAGGGAATGGAGTATAAAAATAGGGAAGTCTTGCTAAAACTATACAAGGCACTAGTTTGACCACACGTAGAATATTGTGAACAATTTTGGTCCCCTTATCTAAGGAAAGATATACTGGCATTGGAGGCAGTCCAGATAAGGTTCACTAGGCTGATCCTGGGTATGAAGGGATGCTCTTAAGAGAAGAGCTTGAGTAGGTTGGGCCAGTACTTATTGGAGTTTAGAAGGATGAGAGGCGACCTTAATGAAATATATAAGATTCTTAGGGAGCTTGACAGGGTAGATCCTGAGAGGTTGTTTCCCCTGTGGGAGAGTCAGACTCGATGGGCCGAATGGCATACTTCTGCTCCTATGTCTTATGGTAAAAAAGAGCACCCTTTTTTGCCCATTTACAGTTTACTTGGGCATTGTCAGGGTTTACTGATTCGCTCTTTCCTTTTAAATGTATTCATTTGTTCGTATTTATTACCCATCCAGTGAGAATATGACAGTGAGCCATCTTCTTGACCTACTTGAGTCTGTAAGGTGATGGCTCTTCTACAATATTGTTAGGGAGGGATGTTCCATGATTTTAACCCAATTATGTAGAAAGGTTGACATATTTCAAAGTCAGAATGGTGAGTGACTGGGAGAGGAACATGCAGATGGTCGTCTTCTCATGTGCCTACTACCCTTGACATTCTAGGTGGCAAAGTTCATGGTTTTGCAAGGTGCTGTCAAAGAAACCTTCCTAAGTTGCTGCACTGCCTCTTGTAAATGATGCACATCGCAGTTATGGTGCATCAGTGGTGGAGGGTGTGAATATTTAAGTTAATGAATGGGGTGCCAATCAAATGGGTTGCTTTGTCTTGGAAGCTTCTTCAGTGTTGTTGGATCTGCATTCATTCAGGCAAGTGTTTTATTACACTCCTGATTTGTGCCTTGTAGATGGTGGAAAGGCTTTGGGAGTTAGGTGAGTAACTCGACACAGAATACACAGCCACTGACATGCTCTTGAAGCCACAGTATTTAAGTTCTGGTCAATGGTGATCCAATGATGGTAATATCTTTGAATGTCAAGGAGTAGTGATTAGACTTTCTTTTCTTGGAGATGGTTGAGAAGTTGTTTAGTTGTTTGCCACCATTCACAGCTGGATGTGACAGGACTGAAAAGCTTTGATATGATCCATTGGTTGTGGAATCACTTAGCTCTATCTACAGCATTCTGCTTCCACTGTTTAGCATACATGTAGTCCTGTGTTGTAACTCCACCAGATTGGTGCCACATTTTCAGGTATGTTTGGCACTAAAACTGGTATGCCTTGACTCCTGCGTGAACCAGAGCTGGTCCCCTTGCTTGATGGTAATGGTAAAGTGAGGGATATGTTGCCCATGAGGTTACAAATTGTGCTTGAATACATTTCTGCTGCTACTAACAGCCCACAGCTACTCAAGGATACCCAGTTGAGTTGCTGGATCTGTTCTGAATCTATCCCATTGAACATGGTGGTAGTGTCACACAATACAATGGAGAGTGACCTCAGTTTGAAAACTGGACTTTGTCTCTGTTAGGACTGTGTGATGGTCACTCCTACCAACTTGCCAACCCAGTGTACATTCTGTGCCCCGCTACCATTAATACTTCTTCCAATTGACATTCAACATGGATGAATAGTGACTCATCAGCTGAGGGTAGGCAGAAGGTGATAATCAACAGTAGGTTTTCTTGCCCATGTTTGACCTGATGCTATGAGAGTTCTTGAGGTCCAGAGTCAATGTGAAGAGCTGCCAGGGCTACTCCCTCCTGACTGCATATCACTATGCTGCCACCTCTAACGGGTCTATCTTGCCAACAGACAGCACATACACAGGAATAGTGTTGGAGGAATTTGGGATGTTGGCTGAAAGGCATGATTCTGTGAGTACAACAATGTCAGGCTGTTGATCAACCAATCTGTGGAACAGTTCTCCCAACTTTGACACAAGTCCCCAGATATTATCAAAGAGAACTTTGCAGGGTCAATAGGTCTGGGTATGTGTTTGTCGTCAGAGTCTGGAACCTAGGTCACACAGTTGCCTGGTTTAACCCCTGTTTTTTTTTTGTATTGGTCTTAATACAACCAAGTGGCATACCAGGCCATTGCAGAGTCAACCACGTTGTTGCGTGTCTGGAGTCACATTTGGCCGGGCTGGGTAAGAACAGCAGATTTCCTTCCCTTAAGGAAATTACTGAACCAGATGGGTTTCTAACAAGAGTCTGGTACTTTCATGATCACCTTTACTGATACTAGATTTTTATTTCAGATTTATTTAATTACTGAATTTAAATTCCCAGCTGCCATGTGGAATTTGGAATCTGAACATGTGCCTCTAAACCATTAGTCCAGACCTCTGCAATACTAGTCGAGTAACAAAACCAATATGCTACCATACTTCCAACAACCTCAAAATGACCATCAATTGCTCACTAAACTTTGTCTACATATCCTGGGACAGATACTATCTGTTCCTGGTTCTTCGTTTGTTCTGGGCCCTTTTAGCATGCAGCAAGGAACATGCATCTAATTTATATTAAAGTCATCAGTTCTACTTGGAGGGAATAATCACTCAAAATATGAACTATCTTACATTATGCATACTTCATTTCAGACCACTTATATATGTTATGGTTCACATCTCTTCCTTGACTACCCTTTACTTATGAAGTACTGACAAAATTGTTCCATTATGTTTTGCACCCCTCCATGACTGCAGTTCTGACCATCTTTGAATATATTTTCTAAGCTCTTACAATAATGCCAGTAAGCATTTCCAGGATTCGTGAAATCGTTCTTTCTCCTTATTTTAGATCTAATTATTTTGTTTATCCATTTAGTTCAGTAAGTCACAGAGCATATAGGTAAAACAAAACAAAATCAAATTTAAAATAATGCAATGAGTTACAGCTTGTCAATTTGCATTGGGTATTGGAGATATGATTGAAGAAGACTGTATTTTAATAGCAGCAGCACGCCAGTCTATTAGTGAATCAGTTGGATTTTTTTTTCTGAAACATTATCAGATTCATCTCTCTACCAGCATCTTCACTCAACAAACACCAGTGAATGCTGGAAATACAAAGTGCATGGCTAAATTTAATTTAGTACAATCCAAATTGCTCTATTTTACCTTGATATTATTTCATCTGATATAATTAGTTAAGAAAAAATATTTTACCAGTCTTGCTATATCATAACAAAAGAATTTTAATAAAAGTAACCACATTTTTTTTACTTGTCTCCAATAGTACAACTAAGTTGTACAGTGGCTCACCTGCTCAGGAAAGAAGCATCTTTCAGGCAAATCTAAATCAAATAAGAAATAAAAACATTCATTATTATATGCCGAATTGTTTGCATCTAATCCAAAAGGCAACATGGCATCCAGGCCATGGACAATAGTCCAATGCATTCGCTACTATCCATATTGTGACCATTAGGCATTAAACTTTTGACATCAGGTGGAAATTTATATTTTTGAATCAATCTTTTCCAATGTCAAAGATATTTCAAGTAGAACCAAAAAGGTATTTTGCTGCTTTGGAATATCCACTTTCTGCTCTAAAATGGCACCGATTAACTAAAGTATTTAGCATCTATACCTAACGTTTAAAAAAAAAACCATTCCGCCCCAACACCACAAACCAAATTCCACATAAAAGGCAGTTAATATTTTATGGTTCTGAGTCAAAAGAATGAATTAAACTAATTACAGACAAAAATTATATTTAGCCCAGGGATATCCAATAATGACAGAGGCAATAATAGGTTAAGATTGACATGTACTTATATCTTACTTGCAATATGAAGATATTACAATATTAATGTAGTAGTGATTATATAAGTCAATTCTGATTATCCACAATACCTCATAAGTGGTGAGAAGTACTTGGAAATTGTAATTCTTTAGATCTTGTTGCAAAGCTAGTCTTGTATCTTTGTCTCCTGTGTACACAACCAATGAAAGCTGTGGAGCAAACCTGCAGAATAATATATATTTGTATTGACAAGTATAAGAGTGATGTGGTGGTACAACACACTGTATCTCCAACATGAAGATTCAGTAAAATACAGGCTTGTTTCTGTGACACTGTGGGGCTAGTTGCTCATTTAAACCACATCAATGAAAAAGAAAGAAAGAAATTGCTTTTATATAGCGCTGTTCACTACTTCTGGATGTCCCAAAGAGCTTTACAAATACTTTTGAAACATAGTCACTGTTGTAATGTGGGGAACACAGCAACCAATGTGCACAGCAAGTCCTGGATAATCATTTTTTAGTGGAGCTAGTCGAGGAATAAAACATCACCTAGTACACCAAAGAGAACACTCCCTGTTCTTCTTCGAGATATAGTATCATGGTTTTTCAGGTCCACCTGAGAAGATAGATGGGGACTTTGTTTAGCAAATGAAAGACAGCATCTCTGACGATGCAGCATTCCCTCGGTACCGCACTGCCCTAGGTTTTGTGCTCAAGTATCTTGAGTAGGACTAGAACCTGCTTACTCAGAGGCAATAGTGCTAATAACTGAACCATGGCTGACACATTAACAGATTAAATAAAAGCATAGCTACTCTCCTGCGTCTTTGAGTTCCTGAATCAAGAGTTGCAAAAATAACAACCTACAAGCAAGTCACCGGATTGTGTTTTCAGTCAAAGTTCAGTTCATGATGTCTTTGATGAAAGGAATGAGAGAAATGAAAAAATATAGAACAGCTTCAATCACAGGATTATTCTGAATTTATTACCATGGCTTCTTACCTTGGGTTTGCCAGGCCCATTGCTGAGAGTGCAAAGTGCACCCAGACTTTTCCATTGTCTCCCTCAGATGCTAGAAAGCACAAGTTGTCATCCAGGCATGTCAAACAATCCAATTTGCCTTTCCCCATCTTGGAGACAATGTTGTTTCTATATGGAAACTCTATGCCAGCCCAGACTAGGAATTAGGTGAAGTGTAAAGAAATCAAATCTGCAACATTCCTACTCCATCACAATGTGTGCCACAGTATCATAACACTGCCCTCCCAAGGTACACAGAGCACATTTTTAAGAACTACATAGACTGCCAAAATTATAGACTTAGCGGCTGACTGAAAAATGGGACTATTCTTTCACCACAGAACGTTTACATTCATTCGGTCTAGGGTCACTTATATATGAAAATACAGCTTCCATTTATTATAGCATCTTTAATATCAGGAAAAAAATCAAGGTGCTTCAGAAGCGTAATGCCAAATTAAAGGAGATAGTAGATCGAGTTACCAAAAGTTTGGTTCAATGGGTGGATGTTAAGGATGATCTCAAAGAAGAAAAGGAAACGGAGAGGCAGAGGGGTTGAGGAAGGGATTTCCAGAGTGTGGAGACCTTCCTGTTGTTTTTCAGTGAGTCTCACAGATTAATGAAATATCATTTATAAGACAAAGACATATTGTTGGAAAATCATTATCTAAAAATTCCAACAGATGATTTCACAATCAAATCTATTTAACAATGGAAATACTTAGCATTGACTTATTACCAGATGTTAGGATTGTGTGCATTATCAAAGGAAATCTCATTTGGTTAAGCTGTCACTTTTAACTGTGCAAAGAAGCATTATAATGGGAAAAGATGGTTGTAAAAGACCAGCACTAGGCATCGGTTCTAAATGCACAGGCACATTTTACCGGACAAATAATGCGTCATCTTTCATCGAGTCATAGTGCACATAAGCGTGTGAGCCAACTAAATGTTTAAGAGCAACTCAATTTGGGTGATAGTGTGAAATGGGTGTAGAGATTCAGATGTGCACTGTATATCTCTGCTGAGTTTAATTTCCATTGAAATTTATTCAAATGGATATTGGGAGAAATGTATAACATGTCACCTGTTTTACATTTATCACCCAAAGTCAAAATTAGCTCCACATGTTAACATTTATATGGAGTACTTGGGCAAGTTAATTATTTCCATCCACTAAAAGCACTTTTACTATTCTCTCAACTAATGATAGAGAGAGAGATTAAGAGAAAACTGAAAGACAAAGCAACCCAAGAAACAATATAAATATTATATTTTAAATATGTTACCCTCCCAGTTCTTCTGTCCAATTCTTCAGTACTGACAATGGGCACAAGATCAAGAAAGGATTTTTCTCCTTTTGCCTTCCAGTTAGGTAGAGAAGAAAACATATTGACTGAAAAAAAGAGCAGAGATGTCATTGTATTTACAATAAGTGCAAGTCTGTATCAAATCCTGTTCACCCATGATTCCTGTCCTTGCTGACATACATTTCAATGCTCCAACCCCTTCAAGTTTTCAACCTCGTGTTTTCAACCCTGCATAGTCACACCCTTCCTTATCACTATGAGCTCCTCCAGCCCTACAATGACTCCACCAAACCCTTTGTTTCTCTGACTCTGACCTTTTGTCTATCCCCTCTCACCTCCCCTTGCCATTGGAAGCTCTGCCTCCTAGGCCCCAAGCTCTGGAATTCACTAAACTATATCTGCAATTCCCTCTATTCATTTAAGAATATGATTAAAAGTCATCTCCTTGACAAAGCTTCTGGTCACCTGTACAAATATTTTTTTTCTTTGGCTCAGCATCAAATTTTTCTATTACGTCCGTGTCAAGTGCTTTGGAACTGTTAAAGGCTTTACAAATCTGCAAATTGTTGTTGACCATCAACTTGTGGCAATAACACTTAACCAGATTTCTCTTCATTTTTTCAATGCAGTTTTGAGATAGTTACAATAGCGTGACTAGTTTCTGGGGTGGATTTTTCTTTGTCATTCTATTGAGCTCTGGGAATGCTCAGGAAAATAAATAAATAACAAGTTCAATTCTTTATGTTCAAATAATGAATATGTCTCTGTACCTGCCGTCGTCGCATGCCATTAAAGATTAAGCAGTGATAAACCCTAAAAGTATTCTTATTGAAATATATTCTTGTTCAAGTATTCTGAAGACAAATTTGTTCAAAAGCACAAAAGTACTTATAGTCGCTTCGTTAATACAGAACTTGAATATTGCTGAAAAGAGGGGCATGTTGCCGAAGCCTTTCATCTTGCACTCATTAGGACATCGTAAGAATACCAAATTTCAAATAATCACAACAATTTATACTGCAGGTGGTGCTGATTGGTTGCAAAGTCAACCTTAATTGGCCAAGGCATTGCCATGGAGAAAGCAACAGGGAAATATAGACTCCCCAGAATAACAGCAATCTGACTGAGAAGACCAAACTGCAAGTCTTCCAAGCCCACATCCTCAGTGCACTCTTCCACAGTTACCTTTCTTCTTCTTTGGAATTCCCGCAGGATCGAAGATGACTTGTTTCCACTCTGGTTTGATGGGTTCTGAGATGGCTGATGAGTCCAACACATGATTGCAGATTCTGCCACATGCAGGGCTGGTGGTGCTCAGAGGGTCAGGTGGATGAGTTGTTGGGAGGTTTATGCCCTCTCTTTAATTCCTCAACTTCACCTCTGCAAGTTTCTAATGAACTTTGACATCTTTGGCGCCTTACCAAATGAACCTTCTCCGTTTTAGTTAGTCACAAGCGAGGGACTCCCTTGAGTTGACGGAAATGTTTGATCTCTTCAGGGACGCCTTGTGGACATCCCAAAAGGGTTATTGTTGTCCTCCTGGGAGTATCCTGATGACAGTGTTCCGAGTCAAGTAATTGCTTTGGGAGTCTGGTGTCAGGCATACAAAGGACACTTCTTGCCCAGCAGAGCTGGTTTTGAGTGATTAGTACCTCGATGCTGGGCATGTTGGCTTGGGAGAGGATGCTTCTGTTTCACAGCATTTCTTCCCAACAGATTTGGAGGACCTTCGTGGTACTTCTCCAGTATTTTGAGGTGCCTGCTGTAAGTTGTCCAAATCCTCAGAGCATATAGGAATGCGGGGATCACAGTTGCCCAGTAAACTATGATCTTAGTCTTGGGTTTGATATCTTGGTCTTCAAATGCTCTTTTCCTCAGTTGACTGAAAGCTGAGCTGACACATTGGACACAATGATAAATTAGACTCCCAAGATACAGAAAATGGTCAACATTTTCCAGGATCTCGCCATTGGTCTTAATCGATGAAGGGAGGTGTTGTGTTGTGGGAGTTGGTTGAAGAGGATCGGTTCTCCAAGTGTTCAGTGAAAGGTCCATTTTCTTATATGCTTCAGAGAAGGAGTCGACAAATACTCAGTTTCTGAGTGGGCACACACACAAGTGTCATCTGCATACTGGAGCTCAATGAATGAAGTTAGAATGATTTTGATTTTGGATTAAAGGTGGCATAGGTTGAACAGTTTCCCATCTGTTCTGTAAATTATCTCCACGCGAGTAATTTGTTACAGGTGAGGCACAGTGTTGCAGTGAGGAAGATGGAGAAAAGGATTGGTGTGATGACACAGCCTTGTTTGCTCCCAGTCTTGACTGAGATGGGATCTGTGGTGGTTCCACTGGTGAAGATCACAGCTTGCATGTGATCATGGAGCAGGTAGAGAATGGTGACTAATTTCTGACGGCAGCCAATTCAAAGAGGATACTCCATAAGCTTTCATAGTTGTCAGAGTCAAAGGCTGTCTTGAGGTTAAAAAAAGACCATGGAAAGACCATTAAAAAAAGACAGCAAGAACACAAGAAATCATTTTTCTTGCATTTGTTGCATAGTATAGATCGTGCCTGTGGTGCCTCTTGATGGGCGAAAACCGCACTATGACTCTGGAAGGAACTCTTTGACAATTGAGAGGAGACAATTGAGGAGGACCCTTGCAATGGTTTTCCCTGTGGCAGAGAGCAGGGAGATTCCTCTGTACTTATCACAATCAGGCTTATCTCCCTTATTGAATATAGTCACGATCACATCGTCCCTGAGATCCCCCTGTATGCGCTCCTTTTCCCAGATGAAGGAGATGAGGTTGTGCAGCCATGCCAGTAGTGTATTTTTTTTATTCATTCACAGGATGTGGGCTTCGCTGGCTGAGCCAGCAGTTATTGCCCATCTCAAGTTGCCCTTGAGAAGGTGGTGGTAAGCTGCCTTCTTGAACCGCTGCTGTCTATGTGGTGTAGGTGCACCCACAGTGCTATTAGGAAGAGAGTTCCAGGATTTTGACCCAGCAACAGTGAAGGAACAGTGATATATTTCCAAGTCAGGATGGAGAGCGACTTGGAGGGGAACTTTCAGGTGGTGGTGTTCCCATGTGTCTGCTGCCCTTGCCCCTCTAGACAGCAGTGGTCATGGGTTTGGAAGGTGCTGTCTAAGGAGCATTGGCGAATTCCTGCAGTGCCTCTTGTCGATGGAACACACTGCTGTTACTGTGTGTCAGTGGTGGAGGGAGTGAATGTTTGCAGATGTGGTGCCAATCAAGTGGACTGCTTTGCCTGGACAGTGTCCAGCTTCTTCAGTATTGTGGGAGCTGCACTCATCCAGGCGAGTGGGGAGTATTCCATCACACCCCTGACTTGTGTCTTGTAGATGGTGGACAGGCTTTGGGGCGTCAGGAGGTGAGTTACTCGTCGCATGATTCCTAGCCTCAGACCTGCTCTTGTAGCCACAGTATTTATATGGTTAGTCCAGTTCAGTGTCTGGACAATAGTAACCCCCCCAGTTTGTTGACTGTGGGGGATTCAGTGATGGTAATGCCATTGAACATCTAGAGGTGATGGTTGGATTCTCTCTTGTTGGAGATGGTCATTGCCTGATACTTTGTGGCGCGAATGTTACTTGCCACTTGTCAGCCCAAACCTGGATATTGTCCAGGTCTTGCTGCATTTGGACATGGACTGCTTCAGTATCCGAGGAGTCGGGAGTGGTGCTGAACACTGTGCAATCATCCTCAAACATCCCCACTTCTGACCTTATGATGGAAGGTCATTGATGAAGCAACTGAAGATGGTTGGGTCTAGGACACTACCCTGAGGAACTCCTGCAGTGATGTCCTGGAGCTGAGATGACTGACCTACAACAACCACAACCATCTTCCTTTGTGCTAAGTATGACTCCAACCAGCAGAGAGATTTCCCCGATTCCCATCGACTCCAGCTTTGCTGCGGCTCCTTAGTGCCAGACTCGGTCAAATGCTGCCTTGATGTCATGGCAGACACTCTCACCTCACGAGTTCAACTCTTTTGTCCATGTTTGAACCAAGACTGTAATGAGGTCAAAAACTGAGTGGCCCTGGCGGAACCCAAACTGGACATTAGTGAGCAGGTTATTGCTAAGCAAGTGCCGCTTAATAGCACTGTTGATGACCCCTTCCATTACTTTACTGATGATGGAGAGTAGAGTGATGGGGCGGTAATTGGCTGGGTTGGATTTGTCCTGCTTTTTGTGTACAGGACATACCTGGGCAATTTTCCACATAGCCGGGTAGATGCCAGTGTTGTAGCTGTACTGGAACAGCTTGGCTAGGGGCACGGCAAGTTCTGGAGCACAAGTCTTCAGTACTATTGTCAAAATATTGTCAGGGCCCATAGCCTTTGCAGTATCTAGTGCCTTCAGCTGTTTCTTGATATCACGTGGAGTGAATCGAATTGGCTGAAGACTGGCATCTGTGATGCTGGGGACCTGCGCAGGAGGCTGAAATGGATCTCTGCTACATTTCAGAAGTTCAGCAGGGATTCCACCAGCTCCAGAGGTTTGGTTGTTTTTCAGCTGTCAAATGGCTTTTTCAATTGCTCTCTGAACCAGGTGGCACCAAAACTGCAGTGGACGGGGCATGAAGTTGAGAGCTTATAAGTCAGAGAGTCGCAGTTGAGTAGTTTGTCAAAATGTTCTCTCTAGTGAATACTGGCCGCCTCCCTGTCCTTGGTGAGCTCCCCTCCATGTCTGGCTCTCAACAGGGTGTATCCATGACATTTTGGGGCCATTGATCATCTTAACAGTGCTGAGGAAACTGCGCATGTCATCAATGTCCACATGTTGTTGGATCACCTGCATGCTTTCTACCTGGGATTTGCTCTTTATGTCATGGGTTTTATGTTGCACTGCTGCCTTCAGGACTGCTGGTTTTCTCTTGAGCTACGAGAATGTTTCCAGTCTACAAAAGGTTTGCACTTATGCTCGATTAAGTCCTGTATCTCTTGGTCACTTTCACCAAGCCAGTCATTATGTTTCTTGACAGAGGCCATGGTCTTCCTCGCGGGTGATTATTATGATAGACTTTAGGGTCGGCCATGCACTGTGGGCACACTGGAGCTCCAAGGGTTGGAGGCTGAAAGCTTGGCAGCGGCAAGAAGGTTATAGTAATTTTCACAATGTTATTGGAATTAATTGTGAAGTACAGTAATAGTGGGTTGTGTTTATGTTAATTGAATTAAAGGCAGCTGGTCTGAAGGCTTTGATGTGTCAGAAGATCAGCTAGGTTTGAAATGTTAAGCAGGTAAACATTGGGGAAGTTTTAGGATGTAAGGGGTAAAGAAAATATTTGCATTGTAAATAAACCAAACTAGCTTGAATTCAAAGGAGGGGTGAAATGTTTCACCTAGCCAGGAGAAATTAAGAGACAGTGTGTTTATTTTTCCCAAAGCTTACTGGTAAAATTTGTACAATGAGAGATTTTTTATTATTAGAGAGGTAAAGTCCAAAGACATAGTAAAACAATGGGGTTTGGCATTCAAAGGGGAAAATATGTATAAAGGAGAGAAGGCTGTGTGTAAGGACAAGAATTCTAAGATCTAAAACAAGTGTGAAAAGCCTCCAACATCTAAACCTCAAGCTGCTGTCTACAAAGAACTAAAGTTAAGAAAACTCACTTTGAACTGGATTGTTCGGGGTATCGTGTTTCTTTGTCTGGGTCTTTTGAAATCTGTGTGTCTTACTGTTGCCTTAATGAAAGTGTAACTGGGAGTTAGATTAACTAGGGGATTTAGAAGTTATCATAGTAGTAATTTGTAGATCTATGTATGTACTAAAATCATTTCTTATATTAATAGAGGTTTATTTTAGTTTTGTAAGAAACCTATAAGACTCTGGGGTCTTATTACTACTGAATTCAAGGCACACATTTCGAAATTTATACAAACTGCAAAACAGTTGTGGCGGTTGTTTCAAGTTTCCCTTTGGGATCTGAGCAGCTCAGCATTTACCATTGGCTGTGCCATAACAAAGTTGGGGGCTCTTTGAGGGATATATCTGAAATTCCTTGATTGATTTGAAGTTGGTGAATCATAAGGTTACGAGTACGAGAAGCACTTTGAAGTCAGGAGTTGGTGTGAGTTTTTTAAAGTTGTGAGACTGCAATATGGCTTTGGCAGTTGCTAAGACATGTCTGGGAGTTGGAGTTATAACTTTGGCTGGTTTACAAAAGGTAACTAAAATTAAGTTAATGGAATTGGCAGAAAAGTTACAATTGGGATTACCTGCAGGGGTAAGGAAAGCAGAAATAATTGAAGGTATGGCACAGCATTTAAAGTTGGAAGTGATACCTGACACTGGTGAATCACAGCTGGAGGTAGTGAGTTCAGTTAGAAATGAAGAGGCTTGAACTTGAACAAGCAAAGGAAATGAGAAAACTTGAGCTAGAGGCAGCAGAAAAATAAAGTGCAGAGAAAGCAAAAGAGAAAGGGCATTTCAAAGGGAGCAAGTGGAAAGGCAGGAGAAAGAAAGGAAGCTGGAACTGGAATTCCAGGCAAGAGAGAAGGAATGAGAAAGGGAATACCAGCTTAAAAGGCTGGAAGTTAAAAAAGAGATCTCAGATTCTGAGTAAAGTTTAGATGATGAGAAAACCTTTAACCTAAAACACAGTGGGGAGATGTTTAAATTTGTACAAGATCTTCCAAAGTTTGAGGAAAAAGATTTTGAATTATTCTTTATTTCATTTGAGAAGATAGCTAAACAGGTGAAATGGCCACAGGAAAACTGGACATAGTTGTTACAATCCAGGTTGGTGGGTAGAGCACATGAGGTTTATGCTTCCCTGTCAGAAGGCCAATGTGATTGCTAGAAAGTGACATCAGTTATTTATTATTATTTACAGCAAGCTGTCTCAAGAGAAATAGCAATCATTTAATATTAATAAAACAGTCATGATTACACAAAAAACTTAATAAGATGTCTTACCTGACATGTTTTCCCAAGACCCATCTCATCTGCAAGGATGCTGCCATGTTGAGTACTATGACACTGAGCCAGCCAATTTAAGCCAATAAGTTGGTATGGACGAAGGCTTACACCTAAAAAAAAATGACTGTAACAGAGCCCTACATTTGATATGGTACCAAAGAAGAGTTATGATAAAGATAGCAGCATATTAAATGGAAGGAAATGGGCCAAGCAAAAGTTGGAAGGCAGAAGGTCAGGGTAAGCATAAAAGGAGGAATTCCATACTAGTCAGGTATGGTGAGTGTTGCTCAGTGTTATGACTGTTCATATTTACAATATAGTTAAATTATCTGGATTAAGAATTTAAGGAACAATATCAATACTTGTTGATTATGCCAAACTGGAGGAATGAAGAGGATTTTGAAGAACTGCAGGTGAACATAGATAAGGTCAGCAGGATGGACAGACACACCTCATTGTAGCAAAGTGTTAAATATTAGATTTTAGAAGAATAGGGAAACTAAATGCATCTAGAGGAGCAGAGGGAAATTGGTGCATAGATATGCAATTCATTTAAGGTACCACTATTAGAAATGGTTGCAAAAACGACAAATTAAATCCTTAGTTTTGCATATAAAGGCATATAATGGCAAGGAAATAATGTTGAACTTGCACAAGGCTTTAGACTACAGCTGGGGTACTATATAGTTGTGTATAACTTTCCTTTATATAGCACCTTTAACATAGTAAAGTGCTCCAAGACACTTTGCAGGAGTGTTAGCAAACAAAATTTGACACTGAGCCACTTAAGGATATATTAGGACACATGGCCAAAGGCTTGGTCAAAGAAATGGGACTTAATGAGTTAAAATTTTAAAATTGAGGTGTTGCTGGACCAACAGCCAATGTAGGTTAAGACATACAAGAGCTTATGCCAATGTTCTGAATGAGTTAGCCAGTGACAGGCAATTCCCCTGCCATTTCAATTTTGTTACTAGGAACTGGTTATTATGCGAATATATACCCTGGGGTGCCACATATTACAGTCATGTGCCAAGTAACAATGTATCAATCTTGGGGACCTATTAAGGATGGACAAGAAATGCTGGCCTCACCAGTGACACCCACATCCCATAAAGAATAAAAAAAGTCTATCAATCTACCAGCCGCATAGAGAGCAGTGAGAAATACGTTTGATGAAGCTCCAGCATTTTGGGTCTAAAGTGTGATTACTTCTAACTTAAGGGAACCAGAAACATAACATATTATTTGCAGCGAACATTCTTTATCTTGGTGCTCAGTAAAGTTGGTCAAAATGTACAGTAAGTACAACAATGAATAGTTTGGAACTTCAACCCATTACACCAAACAGAAATAAATAGATTTTTTAAAATCTCAGTCCTGTTAGTGTAGAAAAAGCAAAGCACAGTTAGCATGTTCCAGTTGTGCATGGGTGGGGGTGCTTGAAGGAAGAGTTCAAAATGCAAAAGCAAAATACTGCGGATGCTGGAAATCTGAAACAAAATCAAAAATAGCTGGAAAAACCCAGCAGGTCTGACAGCATCTGCGGAGAGGAATATAGTTAATGTTTCAAGTCCGTATGACTCTTCATCAGAACTAAGGGAAAATAGAAATGAGATGAAATATAAGCTGGTTGAGGGGGGTGGGACAGGTTCAACAACTTCAAATCATGAACTCGCTCCTCCATCCCCACCCCCTTTCTGATCCCCCTTTTTCCAATAATTTATATATATTTTATATATATATTTTTTTCTTTTCCTATTATTTTTAAATGTATTTCCATTCATTGTTTTATCTCCACCTTTTAGCCCATTTCGATCCCTTCCCCCTACCCCTACTAGGGCTATCTGTCACATGCTTATCCTGCTTTCTATGCTTAATGCTACCATTAGCACATTCCATAGCGTCACACGCACACCACCGTCAACACCCGTGTCCTTTTGTCTGTTACATCTTTGGCAATCTCTTCTTTGCCTCCACCTATCACTGGCCCTCTATCCAGCTCTACCTGTCCCATCCCCCTCAATCAACTTATATTTCATCTCATTTCTAATTTTCCTTAGTTCTGATGAAGTGTCATACAGACTCGAAACGTTAACTGTGTTCCTCTCCGCAGATGCTGTCAGACCTGCTGAGTTTTTCCAGCTATTCTTGTTTTTGAGCCAGCCACCCTAGTTACGTTGCATGCATATACTCTTGGCAATCATTTACAGAGTTGGTATCAGTTCCCTTTAGGTTCATCTCAGGGAAGGATGATGCGTATACAAGAGGCCAGATAGTAAAAATAATTAGGAAAAAGTGTGTCGAGGTTACTTCAGTTTAACTGTTGTCACTAAGCCGATTTAATATATCGGTACTAACAGGTCACCGAAATTAAAATGCTTTAATGCTTCACTAGTGCATTTTTGTGTTTTAACATCCTTAACTCGTCCACTCAAACTGCTCTTCCTACTGCCGTGACGGCTTGTGAAACACGCAAACATAACCCAAGACATAATTTACAAGTTATTCTTAATATAAAGATGCTGTGATCGTTTATAGTAAACAAAAATATTCAATTTCCTCTTCTGATTGGCCTGCGTCAGAACAGTTTCTAGAATCTGATTGGAGGCATTTGGTACTTTCCGTGGACGTACCGACTGTGTAACATGAAGTCGATCCAAAGGGTGTAGTTAATGAAAATAGTTTAACTTTGAACGACTATCAAATCATCATAACTGCCCAATTTTCAGAAAAAGAAAACCATTTCGAAAGGGACCAAGAAGCAGGTTATACTCAGGACATAAACAGCAATTGTTGAGTGAACCTAAAGGAGAGGCCAGTTTGTGAGAGACAGCGGGATTAAAGCAGTTTTACAGCTGAATTTGGGGTTCCTGGAGAAAAGCCAAAGGTTAACCAGGTGAGGCATAAGGCGACTGGGGATGTCCTCGATCCTAGCCCAGAGCCGGGAGCCAGATGAATGCGATTTACAATCCGTTTAAACAACACTGACCTGTCAGACCCCACCTCCTAACATCCTCCTCCTCAACCTGTTCAAACTCTCCCGGCTGGTTGAGTAAGTTGCGAAGCTTTTGTGCAAAGTGAGACATGTTTAATTCTTGCTTTGTATAACTGGAAGCGCCGGAGAGGAAAGGGTCTGGCAGCAGAGAAGCTACCTAAGCTCCTTCAAAACTAAAGAACGCGCCAGGCCCTCACTGGAAAGGACAGACGGGAGAGTGGGCGGGGCCTCCACTGTGACGGAAGAGCAGGGGCGGAGCCTCCCGTGACAGGACAGAGGGGGCGTGGATGGAGCCTCCCATGTAATGGAACATAACCGGTGGGAGCAGCCCCGCCTGTGAAAGTTCAGTGGGGGCGGGGCGGCCCGTAACAGGATAGAAGGGTGTGGGCGGAACCTCCTCTGTGATGGCGCAGTGGGGGCGGGGCGGCCCGTTACAGGACAGGGGGGGGGTGTGGGCGGAGCCTCCCCTGTGGGGGCGGAGCGGCCCGTGACAGGACAAGACACAGGGGAGTGGACGATGCCTCCCCTATGACGGGGAGTGAGCGGAGGTTATCCTGTGACGGTGGAGTGGGAGCGGAGCCTCCCCTCTGAGGACAGAGGGGGAGTGAACGAAGCCTCCCCCGTGACCGGGTGTGGACGGAGCCGCCACTGCGGATGGTGGGGTGGTGGCCGTCCGTGACAAGGCAGAGGGGTGTGGGCGGAGCCTCCACTGTGACTAGACAGGGGGGAACTGGGCGGAGCTCCCCCTGTGAAGAAAATGGAGTTTGACAAAGTTTTTAGAGCTTTTTGAGGCTGTAATTGGTGGGTAGATTATGGGAAATTAGAAATACAGTACACTTGGATTTCCAAAAGGCATTCAATAATCACAGATTTGTTACACAGAAGTAGACCATTTGGCCCATCATGTCTGCACCAGCTCTCCAAATGAACAATTCACCTAGTGCTGTTCTCGCTTTCTCCCTCTGCATTCTTCCTTTTCAAATAATGGTCCAATGCCCTTTTGAATGTTTCGATTGAACCTGCCTTCACCACACTCATATGCAGTGCATTCCAGACCTTATCCACTCCCTGTGATTTATTTTCTCATTTTGCTTTTGCTTCTTTTGCCAATTACTTTAAATCTGTGCGCTCTTGTCCTTGATCCTTTCATGAGTGGTAATAGTTTCTCCCTATCTACTTTGTCCAGACCTCTCATGATTTTGAATACCTCTATCAAATCTCTCAACCTTCTTTTCTCTAAGGAAAACAGTCCTAACATCAATCAAACTTCATAACTGAAGTTTCTCATCACAAGAACCATTCTCATGAATCTTGTCTGCTTTCTCTCCAATGCCTTCACATCCATCCTAATGGTTGCAATATTCCAGCTGAGGCTAAACTGGTGTCTTATGCAAGTTCAACAAGACCTCCTCCCTCTTGTATTCTCAGTTCCTGTTAATAAAGCATGTATGCTTCATTAAGCAGTCTCAATCTGTCTGACCATCATTAATGACTTATGCACATATACACCCAGGTCCCTCTGTTCTTGCACCCCTTTTAGAGTTGTATCCTTTATTTTATATTGTCTTTCCATATTCTTCCTACCAAAATGCATCACTTCACTGCATTGAACTTCAATTGCTTTCTGTCCGTCCATTCCATCCCTTGTCTATGTCCTTTTGAAGGACATTATTGCCCTCATCACTTGTCTCTGTTACCACATTTAAAATACTCCAGCAAATTAATTAAACTTAGGCAAGGTGCCACACAAAAGGTACACAAGCAAGATAAGGGCTCATAGAGTTGGGGGAAATATATTAACATGGATAGAGGATTGGTTAACTGACAGGAAGCACAGTAGGCATACATGGAGCATTCTCATTGGCAGGCTGTGACCAGGGAGTGCTGCATGAATCAGTGGTGGGGCCTCAACCATTTATAATCTATATTAATGACTTAGACAAAAAGACAGATTAATGTTTGCTGATGATACAAAGCTAGGTGGGAATACTAGCTTTGAGGAGCACACAAAGAGGTTGCAAAGTGACATAGATAGGTTAAGTAAGTGGGCAACAAAGTGGCAGATGGAGTATAATGTGGGGAAGTGTGAGGTTATTCACTTTGTTCGTGAGAATAGAAAAGCAGAATATTTTTTAAAAGGTGTGAAAATTGTAAATTATGTTAGGAGAGACAGAGATGTGCTCATACCAGGAACTCAGAAAGTTAACATGCAGTTACATTAAGCAATTAGGAGGGCAAATGGCATGTTGTCCTTTATCACAAGAGGATTGGAGTACAGGAAAAAGGAAGTCTTGCTGCAATTGTACAAGGCTTTGGTGAGACCACACCTAGAGTAGTGTGCGGAGTTTTGGTCTACATATTTAAGTAAGGATATACTTGCATTGGAGGCAGGACAGCAAATGTTCACTAGGTTGGTCCCTGGGAAGAGAGGGTTGCCCTATCATGAGAGGCTGAGTAAATTGGACCTATACTTTCTGGAGTTCAGAAGAATGAGAGGTGATCTCATTGAAAGATTCTGAAGGGACTTGACCAGTAGACATTGAGAGGGGAATCTAGAACACAAGGACACAGTCTCGGGATAAGGGGTCATTTAGGACTGAAATGAGGAGAAATTTCTTCACTAAAAGGGTTCTAAATCTTTGGAATTCTCTACCCTGAGAGTTGTGGATGCTCCATCATTGACTATATTTAAGGCTGAGATAGACAGATTTTTGGTCTCTCAGGGAATCAAGGGATATGGGGAGGAGGTGGGAAAGTGGAGTTGAAGCTCTATATCAGCCACGATCATATTGAATAGTGGAGCAGACTCAATGCATTGTCTTCTCCTGCTCCAATTTCTCAGGTTCTTATCTTCTTGCAAAAAACTACTGGAAAGGTTAAACCTTGTCAGTTGAGCTGTAACCGAGTTGTTTATAGTGTACCAAATCATAACAATGTTTAAACAATCTCTCTGACTCTATTAAACTTATTTGGTAGTCTGGAGAGTTATTCTCTACATTCCATGAGAAAAATTCCATGACATTTAAAATAATACAAAACACTTAAAGACTGATATTTCAATGTCTGCCTTAATCCCATGTGCATGTCAATCTTTATTTCACTTTCTTTAACAAGTATTTAAAGTGAATAATGAAGCCTGTTTGTTACTAGTTGGTTTGTTGTCTGTAAGTATTCTTCAACATAATTGGCTGCTATGCCAGCTTGATGACTTCCTATTCATGGACAGCAGAGATCCCTATAGCTGGTGGCATCCCTTCACCAGTGACCACAAAATCTGGGCCATAGTTTATTGCAACAACATCTTTGTTTCTGAAGTAGTTTGGATCTTTTACTGCTTATTTCCCAGCCTTTATTGGTCCTCCCTTAGTCTGCCAGTGTTTTTTGGTTGAAAACCAGTCTGTTCTTATCTTAGTCTCTTATTTGGAAAACTGTTTCAAGTATCAAAGTGATTCAAAGAATGTGGCCTACCTTGTATAACTTCTTAGAGAATTTGGTACGCTTTCACTCTCAGGCTTTTGATGTGTTAGCGACTTCTTTAAAGCGGTCTGGATTCCTTCTGATTTAAGATGCAAGTCCAAATTATTATTGAATGGCTCCCCCCTTCTCAAATTGTCTATTTTAATAGTCATTGTGTTAATACTTATCTAACATGAAGTCGTTTCTTAATGGGAATAAACAACTTCTGGTTGTGTAATTTTTTGAGATATCTTTTTAGCTTTCTGTTAGTTGCTTCAAAGTCATAGATTTATAAATCCAAAATAAAACACTAGACCATTTTTCTCTTAGTGCTTTGTTTCTCAAGTTTTGGTCATCTAGTTTTTCAGGTTTTTATTCCCAGAAACTCTTATCTTTTTAAGAATTTCCAAGAATCGAATAAAATGTTTTACTGACCCCCACCACCCCCATATCTTGTGGGATTTACTCTTCATAATAATACCCACCAATGTCTTGGTTCAATCTAAATATTTCCCTTGTGGCTAAAAGCTCATACTTACTCTCAACTTTCTCGAAGATGCCTTTAGTTCAGATCTTCCACGTTCCACTGTCTAGACAAATGGATAAAACAGAAATGCAGAATACTTCTTAAATAGTGAGAGGTTGAGAATTGCAGGTGTCCAAAGGGACCTGGGTGACATTGTTCATGAGTCATTAAACGTTTGCATGCAGGTGCAGCAAGCAATTAGGAAGGCAAATGGTATGTTGGCCTTCATTGCAAGGGGATTTGAGTACAGGAGTGATACTGATGGGAAAGATTGATGGTAAAAGAGACCGAGGTAGACAAATAACAATCTTTTTAAAGAGCATCGCAAACTGGATGAATGTACCACCAATGAAGATGATCCACGCCTCTAGAGTAAGATTAGTATAGAGAGCCATGGTCTCCAATGCCTTCTTAGGACTTGGTACATGACAATAAAGATCAGTCTTGAGTTTAGGTTTTAAACTTTTCATAGAAACTAAATTTCAAACTTCATAAATTTATGGATTTCTATAAATTGGCATCTGAGGACCAATTTTACAAATGGGCGCTTCTGGCAGGTAATGTATTTGAAAGCTGTTCGGGCACCTCCTATGATTTTCCATTTATTATTTAGGATAGATTTCAACCCAACATCAGAAGTTTAGAGTTCTGCACTCAAGGCCAACTATTAAAGAGCACAGTTTAGTCTGTAAAGGGCAATCTGCAATTATGTGACTTCACTTAAAACACAATATAAATTATAACCTTTGCTGCTTCAGACATTGAATTTGGCATATTCCATGTTTCTCTCTTGGTGATTTTGGTTTTGTCCTAGAGCGAGTTGGCATTACAAATCTCAGGAAATTTATGGGCTGATATTTACAGGGAATTTGGAGATAACTTCAGCCTTAATGTCAAGCATTTCTGCCAGTGAGAAATCTTCAAATTAGAAGAGTCTGAACTGCTACTTTTGATATTGGGACAAGCTTATAATGGAATGTCAAGTTGGTTGTCTAGTCTCCTAAGATGCCCAGTGGAGAAATGAAGTGCCTCCTGCAACAGATTTTAGTGGGTAGGTTGATCTGATGTGTTTCATGGTCTGGGCCTCATGGCCACAATTGCAATTTAGGTTGTCCCTCATCTTCCACTCATATTTGCCACATTGTTCACAGATTCAGTGGAATACTTTCTATTCTCTTTGAGGGACTTCTGCTGTTAGATCAGTGAGGAAGTGCTGTTTCTTTATGCTCTATGGCAATATATCCCTCCTTTGATAAGGGGACCAAAATTGTACACAATACTCCAGGTGAGGTCTCACTAAGGCTCAATACAACTTCAGCAAGACATCTTTACTCCTGTATTCAAATCCCCTTGCAATGAAGGCCAACACACCATTTGCCTTCCTAGTTGATTGCTGTTCCTGCATGCTAACATTTAGTGACTCGTGAACAATGTCACCCAGGTCCCTTTGGACACCTGCAATTCTCAACCTCTCACTATTTAAGAAATATTCTGCCTTCCTGTTTTTTTCTCCCAAAGTAAATAATTTCACACTTATTCACATTATATTCCATCTGCCATGTCTAGCCCATTCACTTAGCCTGTCCAAGTCCTCTCGAAGCTTCATTGCGTTCTCCTCACAACCTAGGTTCTCAACCAGTTTGGTGTCATCAGCAAATTAGTAAATATCACAATTGGTCCCCACATCCAAATCATTTATATAGATTGTGAACAGCTGTGGACCTAGCACTGACCCTCGCAGTACCCCACTAGTAACAGCCTACCATCCTAGAATGATCCATTTATTCCTATTCTCTGCTTTCTGTCTGTTAACCAATTCTCAATCCATACTAGTATTTCCCCCAGTCCCATGATCTCTTATTTTATTTACTAACTTCCTGTGTGAGACCTTATCACAAGCCTTCTGAAAAAATCCAAATACACCACATCTACTGTTCTCCTTTATCAATCCTACAAGTAATATTCTCAGAAAAACTCCGAGTTTGTCAAACATGATTTCCCTTTCATAATTACATGTTGACTCTGCCCAATTTTACCATTCCTTTCTAAATATCCAGTTATCACATCCTTTATAATAGATTCTAACATTTTCCCTACTACTAACAGTCAAACTAACAGGTCTGTAGTTCTCCATTCTTCCTCTTCCTTCCTTCTTAAATAGTGGGGTTACATTTGTTATTTTCTAATCTGTAGAATTTTGAAAGATAACCACCAATGCGTCCACTTTCTCTCTAACCACCTCCTTCAACATTCTGGAATGAAGCTCATCTTGTCAGGGGATTTATCTAGTTAACTTTTCAAGTACTACCTCTTTACAAATACTAATTTCTTCTGATTCCTCAGTTTCACAAGTCTCTTGATCACCTAGGATTTCTGGGAGATTTTCTGTATCTTCTGTGAAGACAGATGCAAAGTAATTGTTTAGTACATCCGTCATTTCCCTGTTCCCACCTGTAATGGGACCACACTTGTCCTAACTAATCTTTTCCTTTTCACATACCTAAAGAAGATTTTAAAATCTGCCTTTATGTTCCTTGCTAGTTTGCATTCATATTCTCATTTCTCTTTCATAATCAGTTTCTTGGTCCACCTCTGCTAGGTTCTAAATTGCTCCCAATTCTCAGGCTTATCACTTTTCTGGCATCCTTATAAGCCACTCCCTTTGACCTAATGCAATCTTTTAACTTCTTTAGTTAACCACGGTTGTTTTACCTTTCCCTTTGGGTGTTTGTGCCTTAGAAGAATGTATATCTGTTGTAGACCTTGTAGTATTTCCTTAATGCCTGTCTACTGTCAAATCTTTTAGTGTATTTTCCCATTCCATCATAGCCAACTTACCCCTCATACCATCATAATTTCCTTTCTTCAGATTTAAGACTCTAGTTTCAGCATGAACTAAATCGCATTCAAGTTTAATGCAAAATTCTATCATATTATGGTCACTATTTCCCCAAGGCTCCTTTACAGCAAGGGTATTAATTAACCCTTGCTCATTACACAACACTACATCCAAAATAGCCTGACCCCTAGTTGGCTCCTCAATGTACTGCTCCAGAAACCCATCTCTTCCACGCTCCAGGAATTTTTCCTCCACAGCATTAGTGCTGATTTGGTTAACCCAGTCTATGTGTAAATTGAAGTCACCCATTATTACAGTCTTACCCACATTACATGCATCTCTAATTTTCTGATTTATACCAGACCAATATTAGCACTATAGTTTAGTGGCCTATAAACAACTCCCACCAATGTTTGCTGCACCTTGCTGTTTCTTAGCTCCATCCAAACCAATTCTACATCTTGATCCTTTGATCTAAGATCCTCTCTAACTAACGTACTGATCTTGTCCCTTATCAAGAGTGCTACCCCGCCTCTTTTTTCTTTTTGCCTGTCCCTCCTAAATGCCAAATACCCTTGGATATTCAGTTTCGAACCTTGGTCACCCTGTAGCCACCTCTCTGTAATGGCAATTAAAGCATGCCAATTTACCTCAATTTGTACATTCAAATCATCAACCTTTTTGTGAATGCAATGTGCAGTCAGATAGAGTGTCTTTAATTCTGCTTCTTTAACATTATTCTCTATTATGATCCTGTTTGATGCTTGCCTATGCTTCGTCTGTCTCCTATTTTTGCTTTTGAGCTGCTTCATCAGAGACCTTCCTTCCATCATAAGATCAGAAATGGGGATGTTCGCACAATGTTCAGCATCATTCACGACCCCTCAAATACTGAAGCAGACCATGTCCAAATGCAAGCAAGACATGGACAATATCCAAGCTTGGCTGACAAGTGGTAAGTGACATTCACGCCATGCAAGTGTCAGACAATGACCATCTCCAATAACCATTGCCCCATAACATTCAATGGCATTACCATCACTGAATTCCCCACTATCAACATCCTGGAGGTTACCATTGATCAGAAACTGAACTGGACTAGCCAAATAAATACTGTGGCTACAGGAGCAGCCCTGAGGCTAGGAATCCTGCGACAAGTAGCTCATCTCTTGACTTCTGAAAGCCTGTCCACCATCTACAAGGCACAAGTCAGGAGTGTAATGGAATACTCCCCACTTGGCTGGTTGAGTACAGCTCCAACAACACTCCAGAAGCTTCACACCATCCAAGGCAAAGCAGCCTGCTTGATTGGCACCCCTTCCACAAAAATTCACTCCCTCCACCACCAACGCACAGTAGCAGCAGTGTGTATCATCTACAAGATGCACTGCAGGAAGTCACCATAGATCCTTAGACAGCACCTTCCAAATCCATGACCACTACCATCAAGAAGGACAAAGGCAGCAAACACATGGGAACACCACTGCCTGGAATTTCCACTCCAAGCCCCTCACCATCCTGATTTGGAAACATATCGCAGTTCCTTCGCTGTCACTGGGCCAAAATCCTGGAACTCCCTTCCTAACAGCATTGTGAGTGTACCTACACCACATGGACTGCGCGGTTCAAGAAGACAGCTCACCACCACCTTCTCAAGGGTAATTAGAGATGGGCAATAAATGCTGGCCTAGCCAGCGACGCCCACATCCCATAAATGAATAGATAAATATTTTCTACATCCTTTTACCAGTTTTGCTTCCCTTGAATCTCAGTTTCCCATCCCCCTGCCAATCTAGTTTAAACCCTCCCCAACAGCATTAGCGAATCTCCCTGCTAAGATGCAGTCCGCCCATCTTGTACCGGTCCCTACTGCCCCAGAACCAGTCCAACAGGGCCAAAGTGGCAATCTATGTGTGGAACCGGAGGATGTAGGTGAGGTTTTGAATGATTACTTTTCATCTGTGTTCACTATGGAGAAGGGCAATGTAGGTTTAGAAATCAGGGAGGGGGACAATGATATACTTGAACAAATTAGTGGGCTTAGAAGTAGATAAATCCCCAGGCCCGGATGAGATGTATCCCCGGCTGCTATGTGAGGCAAGGGAGGAGAGTGCAGGGGTTCTGCCACGAATTTTCAAATCCTCTCTGGCCACAGGAGAGGTGCCAGAGGACTGGAGCACAGCGAATGTGATACCATTATTCAAGAAGGGTAGTAGGGATAAACCAAGTAATTACAGGCCAGTGAATCTAACATCAGTGGTAGGTAAACTATTGGAAAAAGTCTGAGGGACAGGATTAATCTCCAATTGGAGAGGCAGGGATTAATCAGGGATATGCTTTGTCAAAGGGAGATCATGCCTTAACAAATTTGATTGAATTTTTCGAGGAGGTGACTAGTTGTGTAGATGAGGGTAGTGCAGTTGATGTAATCTGCATGGACTTCAGTAAGGCTTTTGACAAGGTCCCAGGTGGGTCAAGAAGGTAAGAGCCCATGGGATCCAGGGCAATTAGGCAAATAGGATCCAAAGTTGACTTCATGGCAGGAGGCAGAGGGTGATGGCCAAAGGTTGTTTTTGTGATTGGAAGCCTGTGACGAGTGGTGTACAGCAGGGATCGGTGCTGGAACCATTGTTGTTTGTAGTGTACATTAATGATTTAGACGTGAATATAGGAGGTATGATCAGTAAGTTCGCAGATGACACGGAAATTGGTGGTGTCGTAAATAATGAGGAGGAAAGCCTTAGATTACAGGATGATATAGATGGGCTGGTAAGATGGGCAGAGCAGTGGCAAATGGAATTTAATCCTGAGAAGCGTGAGGTGATGCATTTTGGGAGGACTAACACGGCAAGGCAATACAAAATGAATGGTAGGACCCTAGGAAGTACAGAGGATCAGAAGGACCTTGGTGTACATGTCCATAGATCCCTGAAGGCAGCAGCAACGGTCGATAAGGGGTTAAGAAGGCATATGGGATACTTGCCTTTATTAGCCGAGGCATAGAATATAAGAGCAGGGAGGTTATGTTGGAGCTGTATAAAACACTAGTTAAGCCATAGCTGGAGTACTGTGAGCAGTTCTGGTCACCACATTATAGGGAGGATGTGATTGTATTGGAGAGGGTGCAGAGGAGATTCACCAGTATGTTGCCTGGGCTGGATCGTTTCAGCTATGAAGAGAGACTGGATGAGCTAGGGTTATTTTCCTTAGAGCAGAGGGGGCTGAGGGAGGACCTGACCAAGGTATACAAAATTATGAGATGCATAGATAGAGTACATAGGAAGAAACTTTTCCTCTTCGTAGAGGTGTCAATAACCAGGGGGCATAGATTTAAGGTAAGGGCCAGGTGGTTTAGAGGAGATTTGAGGAAAACGTTTTTCACTCAAAGGATATTTGGAATCTGGAACACGCTGCCTGGGGGTTAGAGGCAGGAACCCTCACAACATTTAAGAAGTATTTAGATGAGCACTTGAAATGCCATAGAATAGAGGGCTACAGGCCAAGTGCTGGAAAATGGGATTAGATAGATAGGTGCTTGATGGCCAGCATGGACACGATGGGCCGAACGGCCTGTTTCTGTGCTGTATAACTCTATGACTTTAAGATGTGAATAAGTTTGTCTATTCCAATGTCTTCTAAACTTTTAATTTGATCGGGCTCTATTTCATCTATTCATCTTATTTATTGCTGTTCTTACTTCATCCTTCATGATCTTTGGACCATGTATGTTTTTCTTAATTGTTAGCTTTTCTTCTTGTTTTTTGACCTCAAATAAATCTTGTGTGTATTCAGTACATCTTGCAAGCACTTGGTCCCTTTCCATGATACCTTCCCCATGTTTCCCTTTGATGCATCTGCCAACTTTTCCAGTGATTTCCCTATTGTCTTTATGCATTGTTCTTGAGTCTGTGTTTTACATTTTTCTACTCCTTCACATTTTTTTGTTTAACCACTTTTTCTTCTCTTCAACACATTTTGTTAGATCCTTTTATCCAATTCCTGGGGTGTCCATTGATCTATTTGCTTTACCTTTCTCCTGTGTTCCATCAGGTCCAAAATTTCATCAGTTGGCAATTTTTGTTTCTTTCTCTTTCCTTTAGTTAGGTTGGTGTGCTTTGATGACCCTAACAGTGCCGCTTTGAACATTTCCCATGTTTAATGGCTTCCGTGACCTTCAAGCTGTTCGAAACAAGTTTGAACTTCCACTTTAAATTTTTCTTTAATTAAGCTGGCTGTATTAAATGGTTCATAATCTAGTCCCTTTAATGGCGCTTTTTCTTCAACTTCCTCAGCTTTATTTTGGTGGTGAAAACTACAGGTACATGGTTGCTTTCACAGTCAGCACTCAGGTAGGTCTTTGGTTGTTGAATTGTATTTCAAAATTTTTCTTGCATTCATTCATGGGATGTGGGTGTCGCTGGCTAGGCCAGCATTTATTCCCCATCCGTAATTTCCCTTGAGAAGGTGGTGACCAGCTGCCTTCTTGAACTGCTGCAGTCCCTGTGGTGTAAGTACACCCACAGTGCTGTTAGGGAGGGATTTCCAGGATTTTGACCCAGCGACAGTGAAGGAACGGCGATATTTTTCCAAGCCAGGATGGTGAGTTGCTTGGAGTGGAAATTCCAGGTGGTGGTGAGCTACCTTCTTGAAGGGGAGTTGGTGGCGTAGTGGTATTGTCACTGGACTGGTAATCCAGAGACCCAGGGTAATGTTCTAGGGACGTGGGTTCGAATCCCACCATGGCAGATAATGACAATGAAACCATTGCCAATTGTCGTAAAAACCCAACTGGTTCACAAATGCCCTTTAGGGAAGGAAATTTGCAGTCCTTACCTGGCCTACATGTGACTCCAGCCCCACAGCAATGTGACTCAAGTGCCCTCTGAACAAAGGCAATTAGGGATGGTCAATAAATGCTGCCCCAGTGATGCCCACATGCCATGAACAAACAAAAAAAAAAGCCCTGCAGTCCAATCTGCTGTTTATTGTCACAATTCTGGTCATGTCACCAGGACTTTTCCAGGTGTATTTCCTTCTTGAATGCCCCTTGAATCAGGTAGTTAGAATAACCTGATCATTTACACCAGTTGATCCGTATATCCCCTCTTTCACTTGGATCACCCAGGTCATGAGATCCAACCATTTTGCCTTTCCTGATAGAAGCTACTTTGGCATTTATATTACCCATTACAAAAAACACCTCATTTGTTTTACACTGATTTTTGGCTTTAACCAGGTCTTCACAGAAGTGATCAGTATCCTCTTCACTGTCAGATGTTGGTGCATAGACTTGAATAATGGCAAAATTGAAAGGTTGGGTTTTGATTTTAACTAGGATCACTCTTTCCCAGATAGCCTAGTAACCCAGCACACTTATTGAAATTTCTTCATCTGGTAGGATTCCTACACTTCTCTCGTGCTTTTGACCTCCTGAGTAGATGAATGTGATGCCATCTGATGTGGAATTTCCAGTGCACTTCACTCAAACCAAGAATATTGACTTTCAAATGCTTCAGTTCATGCTTGACATTCATCAATTTTCCAGATTGTGACAGGGTTCTCACATTCCATGTTCCAATGCTGATGCTTTTCTTTTGGACATTCCCTCCTGGGTTGGAGGAGATCTCCTTAACACTGTTGTTGTTTTTCTTTGATTTGCGTTGGTCTATGAATATGTTTGGCAAGGTACTGCAGTGGTTTTCCATTGCCTTCTGCAGGTTACAGTGCTCAACTAACAATAGCTTGAATCTGCTGCCGTTACACCAGTTGAGCTGGGTTTCAACAGCCTAGAAGATTCACCAGCCTATTTCCACAATGGCTTCACTGTAACCCTCGCACGGGACCCTTCCAAGGACTATCAACCAAGTCAGCTGACCTTGGGTTCACAAAAGGACAGGGTCGACCACACCTTGGGGGTTCTCCAGATAACCCTGCTACTGGACAGCAGTGAAATATTATTATCACAGTATTGTAATATCAGCTCTTTAGAAAAGATGTTTTCAGAAACAAGTTCTCTCTTTTGCCTTAGACTTGTTATTTTATTGTTGATTTTATTCATGTTTACCTTAAGTATATATTTTTAAATGTTCAGTTTAAGATAAAGTGGAACAAAATATCACAATAGCTGTGCATTACAGCAGACCTGAGTCACTTTTAACTAAGTTATAATATAAAGGAAAGAAAATGTCACATTTTACAAAATAGAAATGTATTGTTGCTACAGCATTTAAATAGTAAGCATTCTTTTACCACATTTAACTTGATCTAATATGAGGCTACCTATGATATAACAGATTTACCATAAATGTTAGCCAGTACCAAAACAGCTACAAAATGAAATCAGAGAAAGATGAGGCCATACTGCACTGAGAAAGGGAAAATACTTTTTAAAAAGTGATTCAGCGATTATTTCAATGGATGAAGTTATTGCAGACTGACAGATTTAGAAGCTCTGCGGGAATCTCATCATGCTCCATTCTGATTGGTTGTATTGTAGGTTAATTCTATCTAGTTGACAGGGCTGTCATCTAGAAAAATGCATAATTTCATAGGGCTGTATTATTAAATGAACTGAATAAGTTGCATACAAATAAACAAGGATGCATTGCCTATATGGCAACATGTTAATATTTTAGTGTCATTAGAAGCTACTGTTTCTGACATACTATCTCTAACCAAGAAAACTAGGTATAATGGCGAAAAAAGTGAAAAATAATATAGCCATGAAAGTTTGAGTTCTTAACGTCTGCTACATTTGCCTGTATAATTACAGTGACCATGAAGTGCTGAAGTTCAGCTACAAGGCTTTCTGCACTATAACACAAGAACACAAGAAATGGGAGCAAGAGTAGACCTGTCGAGCCTGGTCCGCCATTCAATACGATCATGGCTGATCTTAGGCTTCAACTCCATTTTCCTACTTGCTCCCCATTTCCCTTAATTCCCTGCGAGACCAAAAATCTGACTATCCCAGCCTTACATGTATTCAACGATGACTGATTTTTCTTGTAAGTTCTTCAATCTTAAGCACCTGCCCAACTTCTTTTTAGAATGATTTATATAATCAGCCTCTATCACATTTTCAATTAGAGCGGTACAGAACTCAACAACCAAATGAAAACATTTCTCACCATCTCACATCTAAATCTTTTGCTAAAGATTTTAAAGCTATGATCTCTGATTATTGACCCACTAACAAAAGGGAATAGTTTTTCTCTATCTACACTATCAAAACTTCTAACCGTGAAAACCTCTATTAGGCCATCTCTTAACCTTCTCTGTTCCAAGGGGAAAGGGCAGTGAAGTAGCAATAGCTGACTTGCTCTTGCAGAGAGCTGGCACAAAAATGACACTGAATGGCCTCCTTCTGTGCTGTGACCATTCTATGATTCTAAGTAGAAGAGCCCTAATTTTTCAAACCTTTCCTCATAACTTCTACATTCCTCATTCCCGGTAACATCCTGATAAACTTCTTTTGTACTTTTTCCAGAGCCTTTACGTCTTCCCTGATGTGTGGTGCCCAGGATTGTCTGCAATACTCCAATCATGAGATTACCATTTATTTTTTCAGTCTGGTGCCTAAATCCTTAAATTCCGTCTGCAAATACACTCAAAATATCCTTATATCTTTGCCCTGGTTCCAATATGCATATAAGTTTTAGCTCTTTTTCTTCTTGTAACAGATGTTTTTCTACCCTCAAAGCTGGTATATCAGGGAGGCAATGCAACATTCAAACTTCCTATTACAGCTACAAGAAAAGGCTGTGTATTCCGCCAACAATAGAATCTCCTACTACTTTCACTCTCCTATTCTGGCACTTCACCTCCATCTCTCCCTTACTCCATAGCGCTACAATGTTGCTCAGGAAAATTCGCTGCCCATTTACTTTAGCATGCTGATGCACTCAAAGTTCCAGAGAACCAAAGCAAAGAACAGACCCTATATGGTGAAATTAACCTATCTGTGTGCAGGTCCCTGTGTACAGGGCTCAGTTTCCTGCTGACTGAATCTTTTGAATCCCGTAAACCATCATCTCCATTTTATATATATGTAGTGTTGCATATGTTCATGTATACTTGCAGTGCTGTATACATATTAGTATATGTCTGTATATTTTGCATTTGTGATTTGTATTATGGCATCTGTGAACCTAATTCAAAACAACCGAATGCTCACTTTTAAAACACTGAACACCATTGCAGTACTCCAGATTTTTACTGCATAAACAGAATGAAGGCTTGTTTTTTCATTCCCTACTTGAGGGAGATTATTTGTGTTGCATAGATACAAGAAGCCAAAACTATCGAATTTGATTTAGCTGTAACCTCAGCACCATTATCCAAAATAATTTAATATTTTCAGAATTATTCTAATGAAGGCTAATAAGATTATTATACCTTTTTCATACTATATTGTGTTTCATATTAGACCGATTGGTAGCAAGATGTTTTGCACTGCATCCTTTTTGTAAATAAATGTTAGTTATTGCTGCTCTTTCTTGCTATAATTTCACCAATCTGAAGTTAAGATGCAGTGTAGCATAATATTGCAGGCAATGGAGTAATTGTTAATCTTTAAGTCACATAATTCTGCAAAATTCAGTTTCATTCTAAGACAAGTGCTTGATGACAGCAGGACAAGTGAATTAATTGAGAGAGGAAACAGTATAGTGAGGAAATTAAATTATAACACAAATGCATTTAATACCAAGGTTTTGATCTCATTTTTTTAATATCATAACATTTTATACAGTAACTTTTAGAGTACTTAAGTACTTTTAAAACAGATACTATACAGTAACAAATATTCTAACACCTTCATATAAACTATTGCTGGACAAAATCATCTTCCCTGTAAATTACAGGTAATAAGGTCTTTCCAATATTGAAGGGCTCAATAGATTAAATATAGTCATGGTACTTTTGAAGCACACATCTTAAAAATTTGTGTGTATTCTTTCATATAGTTGAATTGAATTTCTGCTTTGGGTGCAAACTGCACCAGTTTTCTGAATTAATTTTTTTTTGTTCATGCTTCCGGGCAAACTCATTTACATATCAATCATAAAATCATCCATGAACCAGTGCAATAGGGCTGCGTTTTAGAGCATAATGTTTTATTTGTTTCCTTGTGAAAAAAATATTTCTTGATATAGAGTGTAGTAATCTGGTCCAGTTTTATTCATAGGGGTGAAAGTGGTCTATAACAAATAAGTAAGCATTTTAATCAGAGTGCCAAGTCCACCAACCTTGAGAAACCTAATCAAAGCCATTTTCAGTTATCTACAAAGAAAACTATACTGAACCATTTACTAATTTCATTTGTGTACAGAAGTTTTAGTAAGTTAAATATTTAAAAGCTTTTAAAAGATAACAGTTGTGGAGGCAGATTCAATCGTGGCTTCCAAAAGTGAATTGGATCATTATCTGAAGAGAAGGATTTGCAGGTGGGAGAGTGACACTAGGTGAACTGCTCTTGCACTGAGCTGGCACTGATGTGATGGATCAAATGGCTTCCATCAGTGCTGTAGTAATTCTATGATACTATGCTGATTAGCATCCTTGCTAAAGAATAAAAAATGCAAAGCACAAATAAAGCTTCAGTTTTAAGAGCTTCCATAAGACCGACAAACGAGCACAAATAGCAGAAATATACATGGTGATTAACTCGATATGGGGGGGGCAAGGGGCGGGGTTGGTGACAGTTTTATGAGCAAGGACTGCTTCCATTACAAAAGATTGCAGAAACTCTATTTGCACACAATCTAAGCTCAACCATTCATGTTGGTTAGGCTTATTTAGGCGCATTGTGGTGAAAGAAAACAACACAACCTAGTGGAAACTCCAGGTCAGTATCTGCTATAATATATTATGGGCTGAAGAGCAAGTTGATCTTTCTTTTTATTTGCAGGTTTAAATATTACGCACTCCCAAATTGGGCATTTGCATGTTAGATGCAATGCAAAGCTGATTTGACAGCAACCATACTACATTAATTTCACACTCCACATCAACAACAATAACTTGCATTTATAAATCACCCCTTCAAGCAGCATTGAGCAAAATTTGACACCGAGTGACATACATCAAAGAGGTAGGTTTTAAGGAGTGTCTGAAAGGAGGAAAGAGAGGCAGAGGAGTTTAGGGAGGAAATTCCAGAGCTTAGTCCCTTGGCAGCTGAAGGCACAGCTCCACATTGGAGCGATTAAAATGGGAGATGCTCAAGAGGTCAGATTTGGAGGAATGCAGATATCTCAGAGGGTTGGGAGAATTGAAGAAGATTACAGAGTTGGGGAGCGTAGAGGTCTTGGAAGGGTTTGAAAACAAGGATAAGAGTTATAAAATTGAGGCATTTCTTAAACGGGAGCTCAGGGCTAATGGGTTAATGCACCTTGGTGAGAGTTATAACACAGGCAGTGTTTTGGATGACTTCAAATTTAGGTAGGTTGGAGTATGGGAGGCCATCTAGGAGTGCATTGGACCAGTTAGGTGATCATTGTAGCTTGGCTGAGTTAGATTTTAAGATTACTATTAAATTACATATAATTTCATGTTTTAATCTTAGATTCAGTGGAAGCTGAATTGAGTATCCAATGTACTTGTTTAGGATTCATAGCAGCTAACAGAGATTTTCAGTCAATTCTACATATCTTCTAACCCAGAGCACCATTCATTGTCTTAGAAACTATTCTCCCCTGTAATCTACAGCAGAAACACTTGAAAATAAAACTATATAAATGTATGCAACAGTAGAAAATGTTTTAGTTCCCAATGTTCCTGAAATAGATGGTTACACCAATCAGGTGGGATGTGCATCGCACCATTAGAATGAGGATGAAGCTGAACTCCATGAAGATACCGCAAGTCTAGCTAGTGGAGATTCACTCATGGCTGGTTCACTTGAACTCGTCACAGTGGCCAAGGATGAAGGGGTTGTCGGCAAACTGAGGCTTCCTCGAATAAATGGGCTTTGAGGATTTCCAGCAGCTGAGCTCAGTGGGTTGGGTGGGGGAACAGAACCACTACCAACTGTCCAGTGGCATGTGTAGTGGCTAAAATTAAAAATATAAATAAATATTCATTGCAAAACAAATCTGAAGAGATTGTGCCATATCTCATTTAGAAATTGTGACATTATTTTACCATTTCCAGGTATTTTATGTTGTTAAAGAAGAGAAAGAATTGAATTATTATAGCATTTTTCATGAACGCAGGATGTCCCAAAGCGCTTTACAGCTAGTGAAGTACTTTTGAAGTATAGTCACTGTTATACTGCAGGAAACAATGATTGTAAACAAATATATAGTCACCAAGATAAACTTTGGTATAATTATAAAGCAGATTCAGATATGTTCATTTCAGCAGCAGTGGAACACTGTCAGCTGTCCAGTGAGGTAGAGAAATGCACCCAGTAATGAAGTTCAAGCAGAAAATCTGAATCTTGTTATAATTTATTGTCCAATTAACAAATGCTTGAATTCCTATGTCAAGCAATCCTTAACTTTAGCTGTCTGCAAGCAGCAAACACCTTCAAAAAATTTTCCAAAGGGCACTAATAACTGAAGTAAATGACTCAACAGAAAGCATATGCCCAGCATATTCAGGAGGAGGAAAGACAAAATTGAGGAGTCAGGGATGAATTACAAAGGAATGAGGGCAGAGTTGGCTGGAATGGACTGGGAAAGGAGTTTAGTAGAAAAGACGATTGATGAACAAAGGCAGACTTTTAAGAAAATAGTTCATCACTCACAACAAAGACGTATCCCAATGAGAAAGAAAGATCCAAGGAAGGGGATAAACCAACCATGGTTAACCAAGGAAGTTAAGGATAGTATCAAATAGAAAGAAAAAACATACAACGTGGCAAAGATTAGTGGTAAGCAAGCGGATTGGGAAAGTTTTAAAAGCCAACAAAAAATGACCAAAAAATAAATAAAGAGGGAGAAAATAAACTTTGAGGGTAAACTAGCAAGTGAAATAAAAATGGACAGTAAGAGCTTCTTTAAATATATAGTAAAGGGAGAGGCCAAAGTGAACATAGGCCCCTTAGAGAATGAGGCTGGGGAAATAATAATGGGGAACCAGGAAATGACAGAGGAGTTGAATAAATATCTTGCATCTGTCTTCACAGCAGAAGACACTATTAGCATTCCAAAAATATTAAATAATCAAGGCGCAAAGTTGGAGGGGGGAAGGGGGTGGAGGAAATTAATTCAATAATTATCGCTAGAGAAAACGTTCTGGGGAAACAAATAGGGATAAAGGCCAATAAGTTCCCTGGAACTGATAGTTGCATACTAGGATATTAAAGGAAGTAGCTCCATAAATAGTGGATGCACTGGTAGTAATCTTCCAAGAATCCTTAGATTCTGGAAAAGTCCCAGAAGATTGGGAAATTGCCAATATAACGCTCTTATCCAAAAAGGGGAGACAAAAAACAAATAACTATAGGCCAGTTAGTTTAACATCCGTCATTGGGAAAATGTTAGAGTCTATTATAAAGGATGTTATGGCAGAGCATTTAGAAATGCAGAATATATTTAAGCAGAGTCAGCATGGCTTCATGAAGGGGAAATCATGCCTGACAAATTTATGAGAATTCTTCGAGGAAGTAGATAGCAGGATAGATAAAGGGGAACCAGTAGATGTAATATATTTGAATTTCTAAAAGCTGTTCGATAAGGTTACTTTATAAGAGCCCATGGTGCTGGGGGTAGTATATTAATCTATAGAGGATTGGCTAACTAATAGAAGACAGAGAGTTGGGATAAGGGAGCCTGTAACTAGTTGAGTGCCACAGGGATCAGTGCTGGAGCCACAATTATTTACAACATATATTAATGACCTAAATGAGGGGAATGAATGTATTATCACCAAGTTTGCAGATATCACAAAAATAGGTGGGGAGGCAAGAGGTGAGGGTGACGAAGATTCTACAGAGGGATGTAGACAGGTTAAGTGAGTGGGCAAAAGCTTGGCAGATGGAATATAATGTGGGAAAATGTGAGGTTATGCATTTTGGCAGGAAGAATAGAGGAGCTGAAATATTATTTATATAGAGAAAGACTGCAGAAAGCTACAGCACAGAGAGATTTGGGAGTTCTCATGCATGAATTCCAAAAAGCTAAGTTCAGCAGGTAATAGAGGAGGCAAATGGAATGTTGGCCTTTATTTAGAAGGGAATGGAGTATAAAAATAGGGAAGTTTTGCTAAAACTATACAAGGCATTAGTTAGATCACACCTAAAATACTGTGAACAGTTTGGTCCCCTTATGTAAGGAAAGACATACTGGCCTTGGAGGCAGTCCAGAAAATGTTCACTAGGTTGATCCCAGTTATGGAGGGATTTTCTTATGAGGAGAGGCTGAGTAGTTGGGCCAGTACTCATTGGAGTTTAGAAGAATGGGAGGCAACCTTATTGAAATATATAAGGTTCTTAGGAGGTGGACAGGGTAGATGCTGAGAGGTTGTTTCCCCTTGTCCAGGAGAGTCCAGGACCAAAGGGCATAATCTCAAAGTAAGGGGTCGCCCATTTAAGAGATGAGGAGGATTTTCTTCTTTCAGAGGGTAGTGAATCTGTGGAATTCTTTACCGCAGAGGGCTGTACTTTTTCCTTAGCTTCTTAGAACAAATTCTTTGGACCTTCTGTGTTCACAGCAAGTAACAGGGTCTTTTCAGATATAGAGGCTGGGTCATTAAATATATTCAAGGCTGAGATAGACAGATTTTTAATCAGTAAGGGAATGAAGGGTTATGGGGGAAAGGCAGGAAAGTGGAGTTGAGGATTATCAGATCAGCCATGATCTCATCGAATGGCGGAGCAGACTCGATGGGCTGAATGGCCTATTTCTGCTCCTATGTCTTATGGTCATCTTGTTAACTTGTTAATGGTTGCAATAATCATAGAAATCCAGCAATTCTGTCATTTTATAAGAACTCCTTTACTAAATTATTTATCACAATTTAACTTCAGTGTTGCAAACACAATGGCCAAGTGTGAATTATGCAGAGTAAAACAGAAGCTGGAAGAGAAAGAATGGAAAATCTTCCTCTATCCCTGATCTGGTGAGTTGTATGCAAGAAACAACAATCATAATCATTTTATTGTGAATATTGGCAATACTGTTTTCAGTGAATATTTCAGCTGATTTTAAATACCTAAATGATTTACTTAATGGAATGAATTTTTAAGTTATTATGGTCTGGACTTTTCAGTAAAATAATGTTGAGGTTATCCACATTCACTGTTATTAAAAGAATAAATCAGACAGCAAATTCCAATATCCACACATTGACAAATACACATCAAAATCAGGAAGTTGCTGTTCAAGTTGCTCTGCTCCTCCAGAAGCCCAGTATTTTACAGGGACACTGGGCATTCAAATACGTGGAATAGAATGAAGTTACTGCACTTAGCCACTAAACATGTTAAATAATGTTGGACTTGGTCTATTCAAGTGGAAGTGACTTCTCTGCAAATCAACCTATGAAAAAAAATAACTTTTAAAGTATGGAGTCTCATTCCTTCAGATTTTAATTATTGTTGGTGGTTTTAAGAAAGCTAATTTTTTAAAAATCTTTTCATTTGTCACTGATCTTTCTCTCTCTTAATGCCATCTTTTTTAGTCTCTATTTGATTTTCTACATACATTGAGTAATCTAACTTACACTTCCTGGTTCAGACTCTGTGTTCTCCAGTAACAATTCTTCAATCTAATTGATTAAGGAAATATTCCACTGCTTTCGCTGTTCACACAGGTGCCCGGTCCCTGGTTGAGGGTACTGTGTAGTTTGGATTTCTAACAACAGCAGGTTCCATGCAAAATTCCATAATAAGTCTGTGGGCATGCGGGCATGCGTAAGTGTAATGAACCGAGAGTGCTGTTTGTTCATTGCTTACCACAAAATCAGGGTTAATATGCCATACAGGTGTTGGTGGCATATTATTAGGAAGGATTTAAAAACAAAATTTAAAATCAGACTCTAGAGTTTTTAAACTGAGGTAGCATTTCTCCTAATGGTGCAGGAACTGGCATTTAAACCAAGTCAAAATTGTGTCATCTAATTTTTAAGCATCACTCAACTTTCATTAAATGGGAGACTAGGATTCTGATTTTACTCAGCAGGAACAGGGTGGTAACACATTAAAAAATTGGGACACGGTACTTAACACCTCATTTTGCTACCTAACCACTTCAGGGCAGCCCAGCAATCCAACCGTTTCAGGCCTGACTCTACTTTTAATATACAAATCAGGCTCCTCTACTGGTTACAATTTGGATGTACCTTTGGGTTGACTGTGGTGCAGCCGAACAAATGGTTGTTAAAAGGGATCACTGCAGGCTGCACAGATATAGATAAATCATTATTTTTGGAGATTATTGCTGGAGTGTTGAGGAGGGGCAGTCAGAAAGTGCATTCCCTTTCCCACCACCCATGATTGGCTTTCTCACACCCCTTTAAATCCTGGCTTTGAGCTCAGCTCCCCATCAGAGCCTTCAGATTCTCCAGCGTCTCCTGAACAGTTAGCTGATCATGATCACCGGTTCCACACTCTCATCCAAGACGCCAGGCAGGCAGCATGATGCAGTACTGCCTCATCGCCAGTGAATAGACAACCCCATATCTCACTTAACAAATGTTCAGTTCAGTTGACAGCTTTCTCCTTGACTGAATTGTATTTAAATTCTTTTAAATAAAAAAATATATCAACAAAATATGCCAACTAATCCAACAAAACAACTACTTTATCATATCAATTGAATTTCAACAATAAAGCAACACAAATAAGTATAATTTTATAAAGTTTGAATAAATATATAGAAATTTCATCCACCTACAAAAGCCTGGATCTGTGACCTATATGCCTCACCTGCCATTGGATCCAGTTCCAGCTGCATGAGTCACTGGTAACATGTTGGCATACGGTGGAGGTGGCAAGGTTGACCAGTTGTCATGCCCTGGTAAAGCCTGAAGGCTGCTACTAGAGCTTTCTGAAATGGACACTTGGTTAAAAACATAAAATAGATCAATAAACCAAAAACTTTTCATTTGAAATAAATAGGTCATCCATTTTTCTTCCCATCCAGATGTTAACCCTTGCTATTTATATGAATCACTATCAGTTTAGAGATCAGGGATATCAATCTGTGGCCTCTCCACAGGCCTTATAAGATGTGCTTCACATTACACTACAACTATTTTTTGTTTAGCAATCCTAATGTGTTCTTAAAAAAAATCCCTGCCTCTTCCGACTCCCCTCCCTGCCTCTTCCCTCTCCTGTCCTCTCCCCCCTGTCTCTTCCCACTCCCCTCCTTGCCTCTTTCTCTTCTCCCCTCCCTACCTCCTCCTCTTCTCTCCTTGCCTCTCCCTTTTCTCCCCCTGCCTCTCCCTCTCCTCTCCCTGCCTCTTCCTCTTCCCTCTCCCCTCCCTGCCTCTTCCCTCTCCCCTCCCTGCCTCTTCCCTCTTCCCGTCCCTGGCTCTTCCCCCCCCCCCCCCCTCCCCTCTGTTGCTCTCTATCCCAACGCTCGCTGTGAGCCAGGGCTCAGGAGGTGGGCGGAGAGAGCAAGAGAAACTGGGAGTGGGAGGGTCGATGAAAATGGCAAGGTCAGGGCAGCAGCTTATTTTAAAAAACAGTCAATGCCTTCAAATAAACATGGTGGCAACACTATTAAGGAACATCCCTGATATAACAACAGCGCTAAAACAAAATCACGCTATTAAAATGGGTTTTAAATGGGGGACACATATAATATCTTTCAACTGGATCTGGCTGAAGCCAGAATTTTTATATTAATATTGAGTTCAACAATTTCAGATCATGAACTGTCTCCTCCATCCCCACCCCCTGTCCAATCCCCATTTTCCTGATAATTTATAATTTTTTTACAAATATATTTTTCTTTTCCCACCTATTTTTAAATTTATTTTGATCTATTGTTTCATCTCCACCTTTTAGCCCATTTCGATCCCTTCCCCCCACCCCACCCCCATTAGGGCCACCTGCTACTAGCTTGTCCTGCTTGCTATCCTTAATATCACCATTAGCACATCCTTTAGATAATATCACCACCGTCAACACCTCTTTGTCCTTTTGTCTATGACATCTTTGGCAGTCTCTTCTTGGCTTCCACCTATCACTGGCCCCCCTATCGAGCTCTACCTGTCCCACCCATTCCCCTCTACCAGCTTTTATTTCATCTCATTTCTATATTTTTTTAGTTCTGATGAAGGGTCATTCGGATTCGAAACTGGATTCCACTCCACAGATGCTGTCAGACCTGCTGAGTTTTTCCAGGTATTTTTGTTTTTGTTCCAGAATTTATATTGTCAGCTATTGCAAGATTCCTTCTGTGGAATAACTCTCAGAAACCAATAGGCTGCTGTTGACTATGACTTTGGTTTCCCCAGTTTATATTCTGTCCATACATATCTGTCCTATTTTTCCAAACAACAAATCGACAACCTCCTTAGTTCTCCTCTCACTCTCTTGTATAGAACTACAGACATTCAGAAAGCCTTGATTCAGGCTAAGGTGTTCGCTTTGCCTTCCTGCATTCAGATTTTTAAGGAGCCATGGTTCCAGATTTACTTCAGGACGTTGGATGCAATGCCATCATTAGTGGGGGTGATTAAGAGTTAAAATTTGAGCAGAACAGGTGAACTGTGTTCCTCCCCCACCCCCACCTTCCCTGATTTGAAGAGAAGGGATGGAGATGTTTGCATTCATTCCTTTTTCTAGCATCATCTGGAAAAGCTGGTGATGCCATCTGGTGGAATTGACAAAATGTTCATCTCTGTTGCATGCGTTACTTGCCAAAAGTGGCCACCACCAAATTTGGAAAGGTTAACATCCCAAGAGCAGCTGTTTTGGTCAGCAACACTGCTTGTATTAGGATCTATCAGTATGGCAAGACAATTCTGTGCCTGAAGCAAGTTACCTTGCTCAGATTTATGCTAAGTCTGGTGAAACTATGTGCAGTCAAGATTGCATTCAGCTCAACACAAAATGGTCATAAACAACCTGGTTGCTGTACTCCAGCGAACTTTTGTTTTGCGTAACTGTGTTTAGCACCCACATGAACTTGGTAATCAAAATAGGATTACAGCATCTCATATAAAGAGCAGCGAGGACTGCTCACAGCATTACACCAAAATGTGTTTAATTAAAACTTAGTAAGTGAAGAGTTATTTGGTGCTTCCCTGTCCTTATAGTAAGTTATATTCTTTTAGCTGCTACTTTTTAAATTGATAATTTGCCAAGATTTCTCATAGTTAAACATTTAAGCTGAAATTATCTTATTCACAATAGCAAGCATTAGTCTTAAAAAAACGCTCAAATCACACAATGCATCAAGGGACAAATCACTAAAATATGACTGAACAAAGTTGAACCACCATTAACTTAAACTTCCATCCACATAGAAACAAAAACATAAGCAGTGGATTTTTTGGGATCTTTTTGTTGAATTGTGCCACCACCACCACCCACCCCACTCTTCCCCTTAGACAATTGCTTGTAACTGTGTCTAATGCTTTGCTGACCAAGCTAAACCTGTAACAACAAATATGTGGAAACACTATACGTTAATAATATTCTTCCTGAGAAAAAATATATTACTTTTAATGTAACACAAGTTTTACTTTAAAAACTTGTGGGTTGAAATCATCACACTGCAATATTAATAACAACCATTTTAAAACATGAAATTCCTTCATCCACTGGTTTTAACAAAAGTAATATACTATACTAGAAGAGAAAATTAATGTACTCTTCAGAAATAAATTTGAAAACAAACAAGAAAATTAAAGACCAGAAAGGAATATTCAGCCAATCAAAGCTCAATCATCTTATCCTTCTAATATCCAGAACGTCGTGGATATCAAAAATCAGTAAGCTAGTTGAGACAATTAAAGCTTTAATGGGTTTAAATCCATTGCAGATTTCATGTTTCATTAATTTTGTAAATGCATTTTCAAACTGTGAATCACAGTTGTTAATTAATCACTCTAATCCATCAACTGCTAGTTTAATTAATAGGTTTGAGCATACCTGTTGAGTAATTTCTGTGCATGTAGGATGTAGGGTATGGATTGGAGAGGTGGCTGCGCCTCGAGTTGTAGCGTTCACAGCTATGGTACGAGTGCGCACCAGGAATTGGTAAAGTAGCACGGTACTGGTAATTCGGATTTGTTGATGCACAAATGGTCTCGGCATTGGGTATCAACCAACTGCTTACTGAGGAGAATGACAAAATGATTCTGGTGAAATCAGTAACAATTCAAATATAATAGTTCAGAATTACATTGTGAATCTTGCTGTGCCAACTGTTCTGTTCTCACAGAATTTCCATTATCTGTTCCAATAGTAACTTTATTAATTTCAAAGTGATCGACATTTGTGTTTTGCTTAAACTTTAATATTTAGCTTGCAATTCCCAAGTACCGCCAAGACAAATGTAGTGATTGTTTTAATTTTTAGTGGAATCACCACCAATACTCCATATATGAATGGTGTACAGGCTTCAAATTCTCACCATTCCTTGTTCAACTAATGATGCCAGCCATCTTAGTTCCAACCTGTAATTCATCATAGAGAAACTGAGAATTTATTGCCTTCCAGGCTGAGAAGTTTATCGATTTCCACATTTGAAAGTAAAGCAATTCGGAAACTAGGCAAAAATGTGAGAATATAAGAATCTATGATTGGAAAATTGCTCATTTAGATTCGTCTAACATCAAAACAGTTGCTAATATCAGTAGTATAATGAGAACTTATATGGATATAACTAAAATACTGCATTGAAAAAGTTTGGGGACTTTTAAAAGAATATTTTGAATCTAAAAGAGTGACAAACAACTAAATTGAACAAACAATATTCTGCAAGCAATGTATTGAACCATGCGCAACTGTAATGCAAGTTGTTAATTCTATCTCAATAATATGTCTACATGGAAGCTCAATATTATAAGCAGAATAACTGAAAGAAATGAATTACATGTAACCATTTATAATAAACCAGAAAGAAGTTCTCAGTGTAATTTTGGATACAGTCTGTGTGTTAGCAATTTTCCTTGTATAGTATCACATTCTCATTCTCTGGATTTCTTCATGCTTAAAATATGCTGACATTTTGGTCACCAATTTTTTTCACAAACCCATAATACCAATTACATTTTTCTTCCTTCAAATGTTTACATCTAATCTTAAAATGTTTAAAACTAATATGGTTTAATACAAATGCATGTATTATATTTATTCTATATTTAGAAAAGGCATCTAAATAGAAATGTCAAAACTGAACTGGTTATCCAAAGATTTCCATAATGTAAATCAAAATCTGTAAACCTGATGGTTCTTAAGGTCCAAGTTAATATTTTTCTATCTGCTTTTGTCTTAGAATATGGATGAATTAGTTTTAAGATTCCTCTTCTTCTCCAGATAGCATCCTCAATTATCTGAGGATGCACAAACAGGGCTTATGCCATGACTTTACTACAAGGCAGGACAAGGAGGCAAGTCCCAAGCCTACCTCAGCCAGAACAGGGAGCAAACCCCATGATGTTGCCATTATTCTGAACCACACGCTAGCTGTCCAGTCAACTGAGCTAACTGGCCCCCAGTTTTAAGATAAAAATGGTCTTAAATGACTTATCAAATAAATTGCCAGAACTCAGGCCATGATGTCAAATTTGGCTCTGTCCTCTCGGTTTTGGATTTAACAAAGGATAGAAAAATACTTTCATATAGGATGTGTTAAAAAAAAACTGCTGAATTTCATGGCCCAACATGGCTTTATTGCCTGTATTAGAGTGCCTACCGACCTCTAAAGCATAGCTTCATCTATGAATATTATGACCTAATTAAAATTTATCATTGAAATAACCCAATGCAGCATCTAGGTCTTGCAGTGCATTTGCATGCGGTATTGGGGATAATTGAATGAAGAACCATAGATGTTGCTTTTGTTTCTTGCTATAGATAAGATTTCTTGCTATAGATAAGATTTTGGCAATTAAATTAAAAGAAAAAGAAGTTGGATTCCCAAGTACCGCCAGGACAAATGTAGTGATTGTTTTAATTTTTAGTGGAATCACCACCAGTACTCTATATATGAATGGTGTACAGGCTTCAAATTCTCACCATTCCTTGTTCAACTAACAAGCATGCCAGCCATCTTAGTTCCAACCTGTAATTCATCATACAGAACCTGAGAATTTATTGCCTTCCTGGCTACTATAACCTAGCCTTGTTACTATATATGTTACTATGTTTGATGACCATTTTTACTCCAACCTGATTACATACTACAATGCCTGCATACAAATTTAAAGACTTACTGTGAGAGTAACTCATGTGCTGATTTTCAGAAAAGTCTTCTGAGCAATCCTTACAACTGGCCCTATACGGGTTTAAATAAAAAGATACGACATTATATATCTTGGAACAACTTTGTTGTTTAATTGTTCGTATATAAATTCTGTCCTTCTCCTTCCCGAAAGACAGGGACTCATGCTGTGGTGTGGCTCCTTCTCTTCCAAAAAAAAGCTTATGGCTGATCTCCCAAGGTGCAGGTTACCAATATAAAACAGGCACATGAATGTTTGACTGGCTGACCCACCTTTCTAAATCTGTTAAGAGTTTTCAGTATTGGTCATAAAGTTCCTTTTTAAAACAAACTTACTCTGTATTACTCTTAATTCATACTATTATATTCACCAGATTTTTTGTTTTGCAAGGCTATTAGCTGCAATTTGATTTGAAGCAAAGCCTGAAAGATACTAATTTCTTTGAGACTTCCAACATTTCAAGATTTAGAGGAGTGCGGTGGACTACAACCCCACACTGTACCTTCTTATATTTAAAAAAATATATATAAACCCATTGCTATTTCTAAATTTAAAAACTGGACCTTAGCTGAGCACAACCCTTAAAATGGCTCAACTTATATCTGCCTGTGACTCCAGAACAAAAGAAGCCACTTCGCAGTTTCAGGAAAACTCACACCCCTGTACCTCCGAGGACCCACTAACCAGTGGAACTGGTGGAGAGTTGGGCGTCATGTAACCTAGGCCTCTGGCTTATGGAACAAGTAATATTGCCTTGTTGAACTTTATAGCTCAGTATACTCTTTAACATCTGAAAAGCAGCCACACAGAAAGGAGTTCTGTCCAGGTTGAATACCTAGCCCCATCTACATTGTTTTTGTTGGAAGTTCTGTGCCATCGCCCATAAGACTGATTCATCTTTGCGTGCATATCTCATCTTGTGAGGTGAACATCACCACAACATTGATTTTCAGCCCACCAATCTCCATGAAGGAATATACCATTGGACTTTGATACTGGAACTCATGTGAACCAATATTAATTTTCTCTGCGGCCTCTGCACTGTAAAACCTTCTTTTCTCTATGGAGGCGATGTTGTGAACCCTCCTTCCCACGTTTGAATATGTGCAAATAAACTAACCCTTTGAGTTCATACTATCTCAAGTTTGCCATGGGGTTATTAATAGAAACCCGGATTGCACAAAAACTGAGGGCTGGGGGAAATACGCCACCTCTTACAAGGAGGGAGACAAGTCAAAACACCTTTCTGTTTATGGATAGGTGGTAAGAGGAAAAATTAGTGCTTTTTAAATTATTCCCCCCCCCCCCCCCCCCACACACTGTCCATAACAAGGAGGGAGATTAATTAATTGAGGTGTAGGGGCAGGCAGTTATCATATGTTATCTATGCACTCTTCCTTACTCCAGAATGCACATTTACAGATCAAGGCTAATCTACCTGGCCATCTCCTAAAGGAGGTGCAAATCAGGTTGTGAACCACTGAACTTAGTTTCTTTTTTGCTGGAGAAACAGTTATCCTATGCCTTCCTGAACCCACATCATTTTTGTGTGGCCTTCTGACTGATTGAGAAGGCCTTGGGTATAAAATGCACACGCACCTCTCCCCATTGTGAAGATCACAACAGAATTATGTTTCCTCTGGCACAGTATTTTTGTATGCTGGTGGAGGTTTTGTAAACCCTAAAAAAGCACTTCATTGGGGAGTTTATAATCATTGAGGGAAGCCTGCTGAGAAGTCTGGAACATTCTGAAAGTTAGGTGTAAAATGATTCAACATCTTCAAATGTCACTATTTGATTGTTTTGTAATTTAGATGTGTTTTAATGCAATGATTCATCATAGGGATCTGTCCTGAAAGGTTAAGTTGATCCTTACATTGGCCAGCATTGTGTAATTATTGTCATGCATTACTGTATTTTTCCAATTATCAAAAGTATCATAATATAAAAGTCCTGTCATGTTTTGTGCTTTGATATAAATTGGCTGAGCTTGGCATTTAAAAAAAACTCTGCTTTTGAAAGTTGAAAAGATCTCTGCACCTGCACCTCACCATTGATTGACAGGCACTCTGCTTTGAAATGGAAATGGGACACCATTCTATTCTGTCAGTTTAAGGCAATGTAGCTTTTGGTATGACAGCCATTATGAATGTTTGGCTGGTTTTCAAAAGCTAGCAATGACTTCAGCTCAGCTGGTGGTCCACTGATCCAAGAATTATTGCAACTTTTAAGAGCCTATAATAACAGAATAAGCCTTTGATGTGGTTTCTTGTTTGTTTACAACCATAATAGGCACTTAAAGGATTATGTTTTACTTTTGCACTGGAGTCATTTTATTCCAGCATCACTGATGGTGTGTTTGAATTCAGGGTTTTATTGGATTGTTAAAGATTTTTTTCCCAATGATTTTAAAATAATTCCCATTGCTATTGCATGGTCCCTGAGAACTCCACATAGCCACTCACCCAGTATGCACTATGGGGGAAATATGGGAGGTTTGGGGATCTGAAGGTGCATGGGGATGGGTGGGTGAGGAGACATGGGTGATCTGAAAAGACACAGCACGTCATGGGTGACCTGTGGAGGCATGGGGTAAGGAGAGTGATGGTGAAGGGCACCTTTAAACAATGTTGGGAGCTGGGCTGCTGTGCTAGTAAATCAAGACAGACCTACTAACTGGCCCACCTCCACACCCACACTCCTCATGCACTCCAACATAGCTCGAAAAATTAATTGTGAACCTGACCTGTGTGAAAAGACAGAAGTCCTGGGCAAAGTCACACATGGGTCGGGTATGTATGTCAGAAGGCACAAAAGTACACAGGTCGGGTTTTCCTAAACCAATATGAAAATCCGGGCCACCATGTTTACCCATCCTTCCAGCACTCCTTTCTTTCTCAAAAGAATGTAATGAATATGGTGAAAAATGTAATTCTCTGCTAATGAATTCTGAATGCAAACTAATAAAAAATACAATGCTTTCGGCATTTTCTGGAATGCATCCATTAGCACTAACTTGTCCCGTGCATAATCACTACTGTGGTGGGTGGGGAGGCAAGCTGCTTTCAGAGTTGTGCAGATTGGAAATGAGCTTGTAGCTCAGAATCAGATGCAGGTGTTTGATGTGTACAATCAAGTATGTGTCTAACTACTGAGACACTGCTATAAGCTGGAGCCCAAAGTTTTGATGGCCCCATTCACAGTATTGATTAGAAACTGTGTCCAGAATTAAGCTCTCAATCTTGGAACCTCCTCTGCAGATGGCCATGGAATGCTATATGTCCCAAGGTGCTTCAGAAGCATTGTTGCAGAGATGTCAGAAGTTATACCACAGCAGAGTGTTCTGTTCATTTTCAAGTTTTATCTGGAAGGCCTTTTACTCATCCAATAACATGCTTCTAAAGGACAAGCCTTCCCATCCTAGCACTAATTGAGGCATCAATTGTTAGCGTATGCAAACAAGAAATGTCTGGGGACAATGCCACTTGCAGCTTCTTCCTGTTCATCTACTGCCATCTCCACTTGTTTCTTCTTATTTAGGCTATGTGTTTCACCCATTGCTCCCTCATTAACCTCTCTGGCTAAAATGCCCTCAGATGTTTGAATCAATGATGGCAGCTGCAACAAGCAAAGGATGTGACATGGTATTCTGTTAAGAGAATGCTTCTTCAGAACCACTTACGCTATTATGAGAGAAAAGATGTGCTATAACAGCATTTGGAAATAATTCTTTCCAACAGAAGTAAGATGCCAATATATGTTATGTATCACACTGTTGTTGCACAGTGTCCTTCTGTTTTGCTCTGTAATACAGCGACACTACAAAGAAAAATGCTGGCACCAGTCCACTAAATTCTCCTTCCAGCAAACTTGGACCTTAAGATTGAAAGACAATCCCTTGAAGCAGGACAAGGGCATAAGTTTGGGAAATCATCTCCCAATGGTGATGTACTGCAATCTTCTGAAACCACATACATAGCATAGAATGGTTGGTCTTTGGAAGAGCAAAAATACATGCCATCCTTGTGCCCAAACTGCAGCTCTTTTTATGCAAGTTCATTATTAGGATGGGAAAGGAATGGCTGCCTTATTGTTAAAGATACCTTTACAAAACCAGTGTACCTCACTAATAGGGTAGTGTTTTATGCCCTTCACCTTGGCAAAGTTGGAGGTGGGGAGGGCAGTAAATTAGATGGGATGGTCATGGGTGGGGATCCCACCACCTTCCTGCCTCCACCCCATTTAAGTCATAGCTAGAAGGCCCGAGGACAGCGTTCCCATCCTAGCACTAATTGAGGCCTTCTTCATCCTACCACTGCTGGTATTAAACCAGCTGCAGGCAGGCCTGTCAACTTGTGGAGAGCGCAACAAGCAAATCTACGGGGTTGTTTGTGATCGCCCGTGGGATTTGGGGGGGGGAGGTGAAGGGGGTGTGTCCCTCTTTCAAAGGCATTCGGGGCCCGCTGATGGCCACCCTCTTGTGCTTGCTGCCCATCCCCCTACAGCCTCCCCCACAACCCCCATCCCACAAAATCCCTCCCACCATCACTTACTTCTGGCCTGGATCGCTCCATGATCCTGGGCGTCCATTGGGTGTATTTCTTGCCGCAACAACAGCCCCCCCACCCCAGTGGTGCTGCTGAGCAAAGGAGCTGCCAGCCTCTGATTGGCTAGCAGCTTTTGGTGGGTGGGACTTGCTGCCTCTGAACTTCTGATCCCCTGGAAGGCCTGCCCTTAGCCTCTTAATTGCCTGATTGACTCATGATACATAACACTGTTCTCTCACCAGCTCTCCAGCTGGCAGCTAAGACCCTCATCATCTCCATAAAATTCCCCCAATAGAATGCACCAGTTAATTGCATTCATTTGCAGTGTTAATGCATTTAGTAATTGCTTGGCAAAAGTTACTGAGCCATTTAACTTTTTAAATGTTGGGTTGATGTGCAATTCTACCAGCCTGGTAAATTGTGCAAAACTTACCAATTCCAGTCTAAATGTAATGGCAGTCCCTATGGAGATACACCTGTACCTACTGCTATAAAGAAGATGAAGGGTTGCTGAAGAGGAAAAACAGACAGGTATGGTTGCCAAGAAAGGATTTTCATACCAGATGGTGGTACAAAGCTGCCAGGATATACAAATCCTGCTGTTCTTACTTGCACCTTAAAGAAGAGAAGTGAATCAGGAGCTTGCTTTTCCTCAAAAAGGATGGCAATTATGAGTTGTGCTATACGCCGCAATTGACCAACAAATCACCCAAACCACTGTCTGGCTGAAAGGCTTATTTTAGTCAGCCTCAAAAACTGACACTTTGTTTGATTAAGTAAGATATCCATCAGCTTCCTCAAGAATGTTTGGTATCAGTGTGAGAGGGCCATGGAATTCTGTGGCTTGGCTGGATCTTACTAGGTCTCCAAGGGTTAAGTTACGAGGAAAGATTGCATAAAGTACGTTTGTACTCTCTGGAATGTGGAAGGTTGATTGAAATTTTTAGGATTCTGAAAGGAATGTGTAGGTAGATAGAGAGAGACTTTTTTCACCAGTGGGTGAGCCTTAAAATTTCAACCAGGCCACTCAGGAGAGAAGTTTGAAAACACTTATTTACGCAAGAGATTGTGGAACTGTGAAATACTCAAAAAAGTCAATGTTAACTCAATTGATAATTTAAATTCTGAGATAGAAATATCTTACATTGCCAAGGGTATTAAGGAATATACAGCCAAGTTAGATGGGTGGAGTTAGGCTACACGTTAACCATGATTGCACTGAGTGGTGGAACAGGCTCGAAGGACTGAATTGGCTATTTTTGTTCTTATGTGAGAGTGAAGTCTACCTTCTGTTCACTGAGGACTGCCTCCTGACTATGTTCAGGGATATCAGACTCATAGTTAACCCTTCTCCACTCCTACTGCCCAGTTATACTCAGTACATCAAATGACGTGATATCCTCTTGCTCAATATTGAAATCTCCCACAGATGCTTTGCTCTGGGTTAGTTTTTGTCAAGGGAAGGGGAATGAGTTAAGAGCCCAAGGCAAGTGAGCCTATCCGTCTTTCCTCAGCATTTTCCTCTTACTTTCAGGTGTGTTGCATTTGGGGATGAGAACAACATGTGGAAGAACAGGAAGCAGAAAAAGGAGGCTATTTACAGGAAGGTTTGGTGTGCACCAGCAGTAAAAGATGAAAGTGCAGTAGAAGGCCATGATGAAAATATTACCAAGGGTTGCCTTCCCATTTCTCCCAATTTCAATTCCTACCACCTGCGGGTCAGTTTAGTTGGAAGCTTGCTTCCTCCTCACAAGCGAGATAGAGGCTTGATGTTGGGAGGTCCAGACCCTATAATCTGTGTTCTGCTCATATAATAAACAGCCTTTTGAAAGAAGAATGCAGATAGATACAATGCTTGACTCAACATTCTATCAAGTGCTTGAGGGAGCTATCAATTCTTTAGGCTCTCATCTTGGAAAGAACCTGCAGGAAAAGAAAGGAACACATTTTGCAATACATGTCACAGACAACAGCTTAAAAGCAAGCAAGTCCATATGACTTTTATGCAAAAACAACTGATTATCAAATGAATGAACTACTGTCAGGATATTTTAATATCCTGAAGATCAAAGGTATTAGCAAATGAAAGATACACATGGGATGGCAGCATGATGGCTAAAAATGACACCCCACCCCCCGTCATTACTTAAAAAGATTTACAGTCACAATAGGCAAGTGATAATTCTTCAAACTGAAGGGCTGCTTTAATATTCCTGGCCCATCTCCAGTTCTGGTTCTATAATCAATGGTTATAGACAGCACATACCTGTACAAAAGAATACCTTTATGATGTTTTAAAGTGGCAGAGCGCATGAAACAGTAGCTCTGAGCACTAATCATTTTCCATAGGTTTACATAGCAAGTTCTGAGGCACCCCTTTTGTGGTTAACCTTTCAAGAACTCTGTATATGGAAATATTGGTCCCAACTGGCAATGTAGAATTTAGCTTCTGTGGAACAAAGGAGTGCTGAGAAAAGGGATCAATATTGTGTTGGCAGGTTACCTCTCCAAATGTGCAGCTAACAAATATTTACTTTGGGACCATGCCTTATAAAAAAGGAATGGACATGTATGCAAAGTTGCTTACAGTTCAAGAAGGTAGCTCACCACCACCTTCTCAAAGGTAATTAGATATCGGCAACAAACGCTGGCCTTCTAGTGACAGTCACATCCCATAAACGAATATAAAAAAAAATATACATTTGCCTTGGTACTTATTTGGATGCCAAAGAATGTCTCCTCATTTGCTCCCAACTGGATTTGTACAGTTTAATTTTTCTTTAACTCAGGCCCATAGTATCCACAGTTGTGAGGCTTATAGGGACAGAAATGTCCTATAATCTACTGGCTTGTAAACACAAAATGCACCATTAGTATACTGCAACAGCTGAACATTTTGTTATACTGCCCTCTCTGCAACCCTCCCTGTTTGGTGGGATATGGGGTGAGGGAGGCGGGGTGGGGGGGAGTTATAAAGAAACTTAGTTCAATAGTGGCTTCCTGCAGCTGAACATGCTTTCTCAGTGCAAAATACAACACAACCAATTTCAAAAGTCTTTTAAATACACCACCAGAAAGACACAGATATTATGAAGCAACTTATCAATAAAAAGTATCACTGTGTTCTATAGAAAACTAATGACCAACCTTTCTTTGGCATCCAGGAATGCTTTTGCGAAAGGATTGTTCTTGATCTTCAGAGCTGTAACCTTTTTAAAAAAAAAACCCAAAACTCAAACTATTATGTAGTTAGCTAATTAATTAAAAATCAAGGCTCAATAGAATGCTTAAGGCACCTACCTGAGAGACAGGTTACACAGCCAAAGCTATACAAGTTTTCATTTGTACAGATTCCTCCCTCCCAATTCATAGGATTTGCTTAGGCTATCCTGCTCCTACCAGCCAATCCTCCAAATCCCCCTATGATTCACTGAATTGTTGATGGAATTGGGAAATAAAATAGGTTCACTCAACTCCCTTAACTTGATTATTGCTGATCTTGGCTACAGCTTCACTCTTGGATCTGGCTCTGTGCCACACAGTAATTCCTGATTTATAACAGGACCAGAAATATTCATTTGCATCAGAGTCCAATCCCAAACTTAAGCATCAGTGCAAAAGATAAAAAGGTATATCATGCTCAAAACACCCTACCCTCCTGCTTCCCAAAATGAAACACCAGAAAATCCACACAGTACTCAAAAGAGCCCTCTTGTTGTAAGTCCACAGAACATCTGCAAAAAGAACATCCTGTAGGAGGATAGAATTGGCCACATGTGTCACTGTTGCAGCGATACCAAGATTTTTGAATTCAGAGGATGCTTAACTCTTGTTCTTAAGAAACTGATGCTCACTTGTCTTTCCTCATGCTCTGCAACCACACTATTCCAAACCAAGCGCTCCCATTTATCTTCTGAATGCCAACATTCATACCTCTGTCCCAAGTCACAAATCTGAGGCAAAGACAAATGAATCTGAATATTATGCTGGCTGGACCATAGGAATAAGGGAAACAATTGATTTTCCTGTTGATCAGCTGGAAAAGCAATTAGATTCAGCAGGAAGGAAAGCAATACAAATACTAGCTGGAGCAGACACTGCTGCAATGATGGAGTATTCCTTAAGAAACAAGATGCCAGAGAACGATGGTAAGGCTCAATGTTATCACTGGCCTGCCCCATATCGAGAGCCTCAAACCGACACTTCATGCACGTACTTTTTATTACCATGGTTCACTGCTCCAAGAAATGAAAAGTGCAATTGTTCACTCAGTATTCGCTTCTTAAACCTTAAATGATCATTGCTGAATAAATAGAAGTGCCTACAATAACATCCAATGTAAACAAGGAAACACTTGAAAACATCCATCATAAATCATAATTAAAATATGAAGTGCATCAAAATAATTACAAAAAGCTTAATATAAACCAACATTGTAATGATGATTGCACTGACCTCTTCATTCTGGTATGCAGTCACTGCAATGAACTGGGTCTCAGGAAAAGAGTGATTTGAAATCATTCTGCAAGGGCCCCCTACTCGCACTATATGAACCTGAGGCTTGTACTTATGCAGAGAATTTAGAATTACCTGTAAAAGGATGGCAAAAAAGTTCCCATGTAAACTCTGATTTTGCAAGCAAGGCAAAATTGTGGTTGAACTGAACTATGGGACAATTGTACTATTGTCACCGCTCAGACAGCTGCTCTGACCACATTTTGTAATGCAAGATACCTGCCCCCAACCCCCAGATTTGCATAAGCTTCCATCATGAAAATCATGCCCATGGTTGTAGCTGTTGGCTGAGGGTGCAAAATCCAGTGACACAGCAGCCTTTAAAGGGCTTTGCTGGCCTTTAAATGGAGAATTATGGTGAAGGCAGCAGAAAAATAGATTTTAACCAGATGGTACATATTGTACGTTGGTGGTGGAAGGAATGAATGTTTAAGGTCTTAGACGGGGTGCCAATCAAGCAGGCTGCTTTTCTCTTGAGCTTCTTGAGTGTTGTAGGAGCTGCACTCATCCAGACAAGTGGAGAGTATTCCATCACACTTGTGCCCTGCAGATGGTAGACAGGCTCTGGGGAATTAGGAAGAGAGTTACTCATTGCAGAATTCCAGTTTCTGACTTCCTCTGACTATAGTTCAGTTCAGTCTCTGGTCAATGGTAACCCCCAGGACATTGATAGTCGAGGATTCAGTGAAGGTAATGCCATTCCAAAGCTACTTTTACACCTTTATTATGTCAAAGCACTTCAAAGCCAATAAACTACTTTTGATGTATAGTCCCAACAGCCCTCCAACATTTCAACAAGTCTGTCTGTCTGTCTCTCTCGCTCTCTTTCTCCGTACACCACATAAAAGTTTGTTTTTCCCTCACTTTTTTTTAAAGCCTATAAAAACTTTCTTCTGGTTGCTGCATTTCAACTGCTGTTGCTGAGAACGTGAGAGATGTGCTCAGGCAAGTTAGGCTTTAGTTCAGCTGTGATTTCCTGTTGGTCGATCATCTTGCAAACCAAGGCATTTTAACCTCTCCTGAAGAGTGGCCATTTCATAGAATCATAGAATGGTTACAACATAGAAGGAGCCATTGGCCCAAAGTCGGCTCTCTGCAAAAGAAACACACCTAGAGCCACAACCCACCCTTTCCCCATAGCCCTGCAAATATTTCCTCTTCAGATAATGATGCAATTCCCTTTTGAAAACCATGAATGAATCTGCTTCCACCACATTCTCTGGCATTGCAATCCAGATCCTGTACACTCACTGCGTAAGAAAGATTCTCCTCCCTTTTGCCAATCATCTTAAGTCAGTGTCCTCTGCTTCTCAATCCTTCTGTCAACAGGGACAAATTCTCTCTACCTACTTTGTCTAGACCCTTCATGGTTTTGAGTATCTCTATTAAATTTCCTTTTCATTTGCTCTTCTCCATGGAGAACAGTTCCAGCTTCTCCAATCTATCCATGTAACCTAAGTTACTCATCCCCGAAACCATTCTTATGAATCTTTATTGCACCCTCTCTAATGCCTTCTCACCTTTCCACAGTGTGGTGCCCAAAATTGGACACAATACTCCAGTTAAGGCTGAACCAATGTATTATACAGGTTTATCATAACTTCCTTTCTTTTGCATTCTATTCCCCTGCTTATAAAGTCCAGAATCTTGTATGCTTTATTAACCACATTGTCCACCTGCATTGCCACCTTCGATGATTTGTGCACATATACCTCCAGGTCTCTTGACTCCTTCACCCCCTTTAGAATTGTATCCTTTATTTTCTATTGCCGCTCCTCATTCTTCCTACCAAAATGAATTACTTCACACTTCTCTGTATTAAATTTCATCTGCCACTTGTCCATGCAATCCACCAAACTGTCTATGTCTTTTTGGAGTTCTACATTATCCTCCTCACAGTTCACAATGCTTCCAAGTTTTGAAATTGTGTCTGTATACTTAAGTCTAGATCATTAATATATACAGTATCAGGAAAAGCAGGGGTCCTGATACTGGCCTCCGGGGAATCCCACTATATACCTTCCTCTAGTCCAAATAAAAAACAACTGTTTATCATTACTCTGTTTCCTGTCACTCAGACTTTAGATGAAGATCACTCAAAGAGCCAATGAGCACACTATAGCAAGACTCAGAAACAAGCGGCTTGGTGGGGATGCTGGACAGTCAGGCCAGGCCAGTGGTAGGGTTAAAAGTAAGTAAAAGCTAGTACTGTGGTCAGATTTCCCTCTATCTAAAAACCTAAAAAACCGGAGGAATTGAAGGAAATGTACACTGTCATAAATCAGCAGCTGCAGAAAGAAAATATAGGGGAACATTAACTCCGCTATTTACTATTCAGAGATTTTATTTGAAGCCAGGTGGGTTCAAGTATTTGCAGAGCAGTTAGTGAAGAGAATGTCTGGTCTTGCACTGGAACATAACTACAAGGAAATCACTATCTCTGTGCAGCCAGTGACTCTTACAACGGAGAGCTAAAGAGCTGATCTTGCCCAGCAGAATGCCATTCTCCATCATGATAATTTTTTTTTCAAAATGTATCTTTTGCTCTGCATCTGGCCATGTTAGATTGGCACTTGCTACTGACAGTAAGTGACAAAAATGAAAGGTGTTCTATTCTCTATTACTGACAATTCCATCGTTAAGTGCAAAAAATATTTAAATGACAATTAATGATAGAAAATTATAACAGATTTACATGTATACATGTAACCTACAAAAGAGTGCACAAAAGAGAAAAAATATTCCTCGTGATTTTTTGAAATACTGAAAATATTACATAGCACTAATCTAAAATAAAAGTGTTACATCTTCCGTGTTAATTATTTTAAAGTAATGGACAGCTCTGCAACTTTATTCCAGAACCAAAATGATATAGATTTGTCCTCCGATAAATATGTTTTATATTTTTTGGATGGTTTGTTGTTTTTTCTGACTGTAAAAAGGACACAGTTAATTTCATAATTACAAAACAACTCTAATTATGTAATTTTGCATGAAACACTTACTTTTGTTCAATGTCAATTTTAGTAAAATCTGTGCCAAGGAAAACATAAATGACTGAACTCATTACAAACGTTTTTACATGAAATTGTACTCATTGGGAGATCTCTTAATGGTTGCTGGGCTGCATCAAGCAAAACCTCTTTTTCTGACTAAAACACGATGTCCATTAAACTCTGAAAGTGCCAATTAGACCTGTTTATTCTTGTTTACGTTTGGTTTCCTTTCAAACAATACCCTATATGAGTAGAGTAGGCTGAGAGGATTGCTATAATTACATTAATGCACACTTGATATTTCACAATTGCCCTGCTTGTTATTGCAAATCAGATGGGAGGAGAGAACCGTACCTGCCCACCAGTGTTGCCTTTATTTGTTAACTTGACTTTACTGAAAGAGATTGGAGCTTTCATCCAGTGTGCCCCAAAGTTAGGGGAGTCAGGGTGGATGTAAACACAACTCTGTGTCAGGGGTTCTGGTTTACCAGCTGGAATCCATTCACCATTCACGTATTTCCATCGATGACTATCAGCAGCAACAAAGTCAAGCAGGAATGAATACATGGCATTTGGATCCAATCCAGATACACTTATTTTCAGAACTGGAAACATCCGTCTGAAAGAGGGAAAGAGAAGGAGAAAAAAAATCAACCCTTCCTTTTGGGAAAGCACATAATGGTAATTGCACTGAATATCAGGGAAAAGCATAATAACCTTTTCAAAAAATAAAGGCCTGGCTACCATTCACATACAGAGGCTAATTTTCCTATTAATCCAAACATGCAGACACACAGCATAGGGAATAACTTGATTAACAAGTGTTCGGCAATCGATTCAAAAGTAAGTGCAAGCTACAAGCAGAGGTGAGGAGTAACTAGTTTGGAAAAAAGAATAGTTTTTGCTTTAGTCTTTCAGAACAGCAGTTGCATTACTACACTGCCTCCGTAGTGAACGCAAGGTTTTCTATTCTTAAAAAAATTTAAACAACACAATGAATTGTATTTTACTCCATATTACTCTAGGGAAAAATAGTCTGCATCATAGACACCAAATGCTAAATGTGCACTAATGTTAATGAAGCAGTTGCTAATGGTTACCCAAGCTCCAGAAATGTATCCTAGTTGTGAGCAGGTGTAATGAAAGAACACACTAATTCTACACTAATATTGTTCTTTTCTTGCTAAGAAGAGTTTCTTTCAGATTCTTCAGGGAGGGTGTGATGACTACGCAGACCTGCCAGTGAGGTAACAGGAAATGTAATGCACATGACATGACTTGAAGTAGATTATGTGGCATAGTGGAAAAGAGGAGGCAAATGCAGATAGAGTGACAAGGAGACTTCAGAAAGATAGGCTGATCTGGTAGGACTCTGCTTTATGTGTCAAAACACGCTGAATGCTACATTTTGCCTAGAATGTGCAGGCAACAGATACTTTTCTGTATCAGATACGTTCCTGAAATACAAGAGAATATGCACAGCAGAAGGCAGAACTGACAAGTAGCACTATATAATCCATTATCCTGCTGTACACAGAGTTAGCATATTCTTAAGAAAGGACTGTTGAAGTTTACTAAATTTGCTCATACTCCTATTGTCATTTTATTTCATTTTTCAATAGGATACAATTATTGTACAATCCTCCAGATGCATTTACAATTTGTTATGTGTCACTCCTTTCTGAAATGAAAACAGGAAAATAAATGCTACCATGACTTGCTTTGTATCAGAAGCTGTAATAGCCTAAAATTGTTCAGTATTGAACCTTACACTGATTTTCAGTTGTATTTTATCAAAGGTATATGCTAAAATATTTTGATTCAGGTCTAATTATCCTTGACTTCATACTATTCTTTTTATGGTGGTAATGTACTGGTGCTGAGGCACAGGTCACTGAAAGCCTGTACGGTTTCAGTGCCAAGTGCTATAGTTACTTTAATACATTCTATGCTCCTGTGACATAATGTTACAATGTTTAGCGAAAATAGGCAAAGCCAAACTACAATTATTCATCTTGTACCATTTATTCCATTCAATATTTGAATACTTAATTTCTTTATTACTTGCAGTGCAATATTTTCAAACTCTCAAGGAAGTGTATCAGAGCTATAACAACATGAGAGGTACATCTAAATTCATCTTGATTACATTATATTGAAAAAGTTGCACCAATAATGCAAAATGCCTTTTGACATATGATGGATTTTCTACTCAATTAAAAAAATCTAATAGCCCCTTCCAGACATAAAAGCAGGTAATAACTGCAAAATATCTCTCAGTAACAATCATTTTAGCACAGGCTAGATTTTTTTATTTGCAAAAAGCAGAAGGCTTGCATTTAGGAACCAGATAAATATAGCACCTCCTAGTTACACTGGGTGATTTTCAGCTGAAACACAGATTAGGTAGGACATGTGCTACACCCACCTAATGGCTCCAGAAAGAGGTTAAACACATTTTCCTAGTTGGGCTTCAACCAAATATTTTGGGCAAACTGCCAGTGCACAGTGAGCACACACAGATAGCCCAGGGGTGGGTGGGAGCATAGATTATGAACTGACTCCACCATGGAACCATTATAAGTCAGGCCATGGGGCAAGGAAGGAGAGAATCTGGTGGGAATAGCAGGGCTTGGGGAGGGGTCAATGGTGGGAGGGCAACAGCTTCGAAACTCCTCCTCCTGGTCTTACAAGACACAGTTTTCTGAGTGGCCCCCAGCAGCCCCCTTAATGTTAGGATGCTTGATTCCTGTATAATGAGCAGAGCATGCAAAGTGCACACTCTGTCCGGTTATACATAACAGTGGCATCAGAGTTCTACAACTGACATAGGACTCCAATTTGAAGATTTTAATAAGCCTGTTATGGGCAGAAGCACTGACCACCCACTTACATCCTGCCTGAAAATTACAATGGCCGTCAATAAGTTTTCTTAATTTTTAACTGCTGGACCCCCATTTTCCAATAGAAATGGGATAGGATCCGGTTGAAAAACTATTCTCCGTTCATTTCCCATATTTCTGTCAGAGCCATTCAAAACAAAAGCATTAGATTGTTGCAGGATGCACATGAAAACTTTTAAGATCCCAGCTCAATAATTGCTTGGCTATTAGCTCAGCAACACCATCACAAGTATATCTTAGTTCTTTAGTTCATTGTCAGTTGCAACACATTCCATCTCATAGAAAGTGCACAGAATAAATTTGTACTTTCCTGGGAGTACATTAAAAAGGACAAAATATTGTAACTTTTACTTAATGCACCCTCAATAGTCTAACAGAAATTTTCACCCATTGGAGTTCTACATTTAGCAATTTTTCATTTAGAAATTCATTTTGGCACTGACTGCAATCTGTTTTATACATAGCTACACATACATACATGAATACATATACACACAAAAATAAATATACATATACATATTTACATAATATATATAAAAATATCTGTTGTAAACCATTGGGTCCTCACAACAAAAAAAATGTTCTTCAGAATTCAAAGGATTATTCATGAGGATTAGGTTGTTCTGTAAATTAGCACAGTGTACTCACACTGCTAGGAACTGGGTTCCATTCAATCACAGACTGAATAGGAATCTCCAATTTCTGCCATGTGCCACATTCCATAAACTAATTCCGTCAAGCTTTGCGCAATGGGTTAAATTTTTAAAAATTAGCTCTCCTTGTGCAGAGCTTTGAATGACAGCAATGCAATTTGAAGATTGAGGTGTGGAGATCATGATTTTCTGTCTACTAATTTTAATGGATAGAAAATTGTATCTGATGCGTTGGCCTGTACACCCAAATTCACAATATGCACTTGAGTACACGTGCTAATTCTTCAAATCCAACCCTTTAGTCAGTTTTTGCTGGTTTGGTCTTTTCCCTCATTTATTTTTCATTCCTTTACTTTGCGTTCAGATAGCAGCTATCCTGCTACTCATACCTCCTGTAAACACATCTTTTTTTCTTTACTTGTCCCACTCACTTTGGCCTTGAACATAAAAAATTTTTGTCATTTAATCTCTCCTGCCCCCTACCCTACCACAGGCCTTCCCTTTTGTTCTTTTTCCCACCCTCTACCCTTTCCTTTGTTCAAAAGCTATTATTATAATTTCTAATTATTCTCAGTTCTGATGACAGACGTCAAATGTTAACTCTGTTTCTCTCACCACAGAGGTTGCCAGGCCTGTTGAGCATTTTCTGTCTTTATTTCTTTTAGTCAGCCAACTAAGATGGTTGTCTGAAGATTCTTTCATGACTTTTCCCTGATGTAACTGGCACTTCACTATTTTGACTCTTTATCTGTGCAAGTGAAGTAACTAATACCATTTCAGCTGGCATAGATACTCTTCTCGGTTACATTTAGTTCAATCAAGCATGTTTACCTTGTATATCTCATCAAAATTCTGTCTATCATATATGGTTTCTTGATCAATTCAAAACTCTGCTGCACATGTCCCTACTTGCATCAAGCTTTGTATGGCCTTCACTCCTGTGCTCACTGACCTATATTGGCTCCTAGTCAAGCAACACTATTTTAAAATCTTAATTTTCCAATCCCTTCATAGCCTTTTCCCTCCTTATTGCTGTCATCTCCTCCAGCCCTGTAAATCTCCAAGACATCTGCATTCCTCCAATTCAGCCCTCTTGAGTATCCCTCCTCCGCTGGTGGCTGTGCCTTCAGTTGCTAAGGCCCAAAGATCTGGAATGCTTTTACTAAACCCATCTGCCTCACTACCTCCCTTTTGAGACACTCCTTAAAACCTGCAACTAACTTTATCAAAATTTTGGTCATCTGTCCAAATATCTCCTTGATGTCAACTTTTGTTTGATAATGCTACCGTGAAGCACCTTGGCATGTTTTACTATGTTGAAGGTGCTATATAAATGTAAGTTGTTGTTTTGACTTGTCTTGAAGGCAGGTAGCGTTATGGAGATAATACTGGGCAATCTTAGTGATGGCATGAATATGAGGTCAGAAACTCAACTTGGGGTCAAATATGGCACCAAGGTTGTGAGCAATCTGGTTTAATCTCAAACAGTTGCCACTGACTTGCTTCATGGTAATGCTTCTTTGCATGGCAAAGTTATGCATTGGCAACAGAGTCCAATCATCTTTTGAGACCGTGATGGATTATATTACAATTCTCTCCCTCATCTGTTTGAATAACTACATCAACCCTACTGAATGTAATTGCAGCATTCAGATGGTATGTTCAACTGTTGCCTGTATTCTTCCTTGTATCACTCTCCAGTTTAAATTCATAGATGTCTCAATGGGGTTAAGAGCTCAGGCTGAAGAGAACATCCTAAATCCACAAGGGGGCATTCTGTCCAGTCTTGCTGCCTCTTCACATAATAATGGAACTATAAGATCATCAAATAATAATTACTACCAGAGTTGCAGCCATTCACTGGTCAGAAAGGGGTAAAAATGAGCCTTTTGGACACTTAGCACACTAAACAGTTAAAAATTAGATTGTTGCCATCTATGAAGTGAGAAGGCTGCCATTAAAGGCATCACTGTCACTAAGGGTGCATAGGGGCCACATCTTTTGTTGGTGAATGCTGTAATTTCATGGTACAAGCCTCACTTCACTTACATTGCTTATTTTCTGTCAATATTCAGGCACCCACAGGAGTGGGCCAGTTCACAAATACTGTTCAGTCTAAACATTCAATTGAAGCTCCATTTTGCCATTCATCTGCACACAACCTTCACCAGCAGCAGAGATAGCATCATTTTTCCAATCTGCTAAAACTAGATGGAAAACTCACAAAGGAAACAAACTTCAGATTCTTAGTGACCAGCTGTATGGGATATTGTAGCAGTCTGAGAGCAGAGCATCTTTCAGTTGCTGAATCTCAGTTGCGGTGTCATCATTCCAAATTGATGGGGGTGGCATGGGGTAGGGGGATGGAATAAAGGTTAGAGTCACTGGGAAAAAGGAGGAACATTACTTCAGAATAACAAAAATAATCAAAACATTACTTCAAGTATTGCCAACAGAATTAATATATTTACCTACATAAAAATGGCCACTGCACTTCAAAAGTAATTCATTATATATCTGCTTTGAGGTAGGGGGCATTTTATATATGCAAGTCTTCTGTTAGGAAATTTAAAAGCTTACAATGTAAATTGGGTTTTAATTTAAGATATCATAAAATGTTATGTTACACGAATCACTTATTTTGCTTCAGGATATAATAATAAGTGTGGGGTATTCTCTTTTCCTTTATCACGCAGTGGCACAAAACCCAATATGGCTGCAATTCAAATCAGGGGGTACATTCGCACTTTGATCACATCATGTGCTGTATGCATATAACCCAGCATTGTCCAGCACGATAGCTGCTGCCACCAAAATTAAAATCCTGAAAATGGAATAAACTACCTGCAACAAATTCCACCCATATATACCACATGGGATAGAAGGGATTGGAGCATATTTCAGGAATGTAATAGTTTCTAAAGACATTGATGAACTGATTGAGTTTCAATTTTGCAACTCAGTGTCTCATAATTGCTTTACTACTTTGCAACATACCAAGTTACACAACATTATGGTTACTTACTAAAAAATAGCCAAAGGAAGAGATACAAATAATTGCAAACAATTTATCATCAGGCCTGCTCAATCTTACTGTACTGCAATGGGATTTAGTGTTTGATAGATTTAATTCAAGATTTTACCATTTCTTTTATTTTTGAAATTAGTTTAGTATGTTCACTCTTCCATTCATGTCATGCCAATAGTCTGCAGCTAAAATATTTGTTATTTTTGCCGACAATTCCTCAAACTACTCACTCCATTTATGAGCTAGTTCAATGTTTTCTGCTGATTATGTGATATGCTATGATCTAGAGAGCACTGCCTGAAAGGGTAGTGGAAGCAAATTCAATGGTAACTTACCAAAAGGGATTTGATAAATACGTGAAGGAAATACATTACAGGGCTTTGGAGAAAGAGCAAGAGGAGTGGGACCCATTTGATAGCTCTTTTTAAGAAGCAGCACAGACATGATAGGCTGAATGGACTACTTCTGTGCTGTTTGACATTACTTTTGAAACATTGACATATCATTTTATTGAAAAATGGAACCTTATAAGGAAGCCCAATATGGATATCTGCACAGACATTAATAGAAATCAGAAAAGCACCAGCAACGCTTAGCAATCAGATTTATTTATAAAAAGACAAATATTCCCATGTCCAACACAGTTGAACACAATACTTTAAGGATATTAGTCAGAAAGAGACTACAGACAAGCAACGCCAGAGAAATGCTGACCTGAGATTTTCAGTGCTTGTGTAAAATACACAATCAGTACCAAACGGTTTTGCAGACAATATGTAGTGAATTGTTTATTTTCTCAGGGAAGCTTAACAGGCTTTAAAATTGAAGCGTACAAGCGCAGCTCAGTTTGGGACATGGGAGCCAGAGATTCAAACATTCAATGAAAGAAAAAAACGATATAAAAGTAATATTAACAAGATGAATAGGAAGATAAAAAGAGGCCGATCGAAAAGAGAAAACAAATAGCCAGAAGGAAGAAAAGAATTACAGAAATCACAAGAGGAAGAAAGGAAAGCTGAAAGAAAAGAGAAACAAAGAGATTGTGAACAGAAGAGAAACTGAGAACATTTATGACGGCAAATTAAAGAAAGGGAATTCCTTATATGCGGGAGTAAAAACATAATTTATGGAAATACCCCTCAGTGCTTCTAGAACTTTGTTTTATTGGGCAAACATGCAGAACAAAAAAAACGTCAATCATACAAGAAATCCGATCATGACATAACATTATGTAACAATTTTATCTGAATATAAAATGTGAACATTATAGAAAGTACACTTAATCCTAGTGCATTTCTCAGCAAATATTTTGCGCCAAGCTCAATGGAATTTTGCCTATTGAATGCATGTTATTAATTATTCAAAACAATGCATTATTAATAGTAATTTCAAGAGCACCTTCTCACAATAAATTTATTTCATTCCGGCAGTTCAAAACATCTAGAACCCTTGTGTAATAAGAAATGTGTATATGTACGTACTGACCGTTTCATTTTTATTTAGCGCCTCCATTAAGTTGTTTTACTAACCTTCCATTCTTGGTGACAATCATTTCGTTGGTGACTGCTTTGAATTTTTGCCATAGATTTGCATCTTCCAGGGTGACTTTCAGTTGTTTTTCGGTGGGATCTCCTTTCTCGCTGCCCGCCACTAACTCACACTCAAGAGCATTGAGCAAACGAGCCACACTGCTCTTACCCTCAGTTTCGTTCATTCTGGCCAGACAAGACTTTGCAGCCAAGCTGAAATCGACTAAAATTGAAGTAAGGCAATGTAAACACTTCGACTAGTCACTGAGCATTCTGATTCTAAGTGAAGCCTACCATTGGATGGTGATTAAATAAACTTTACACCAATGACTTCTCCTGTCATATGACGTTTGCCCGAATTGCTATTGGTTTCTTTGTGTTAATATCAGTTGTTGCACAGGCAGCTGGTGACAGTTCACTCATATCTATAGCCGAAATTCACCAATCAGTCATGCATTGCCATTATAGTGAACTCATCATCGTTAGTTATTTCCGACCAGGGATGTACGTTTTTTTTTTAACGTACGACTAAATAACCCAAAGCTGCATAAAAAATAACATTTCTAAAGTATCGAGTGACAGACTGCATATAGTGACTTTATGCACTTTTTCCTCAGAAAAAAAATATTTTTACAAATGAAAAATAATCGCTAAATTGAAGGTGACGATAATTTAGGGGGAAAGATATAAGTGTTTAAACTCTACGCGCTTTAAATATTGTGGTTTGCAATATTCGATTGATTTCCATTCCTGTAAAGTAATTGAGTAATTTGATTATTGCACTGTTGTAGAGTGTGGCCCTTTTATAAATTACACGTAGATTGTAAAGACTTTAACAGATATGTACGAGAATGATACATGAATATATATCCTATACATAGACACAGAAAACATTAGGAGATATTGCCCCTTTGCTGTAAATATAACATATCTGTCGTTCTGCCTAAACCCGTAGGTACCTAGTTCAACTTGTTGCACCGGAGTCCGACCCTAAACAAAGAAGAACGATATACTTTGGAAGGACTTTGGGGACCACTCGTTATTGTGATCAACATAACGTCGAAAAATCGGGGACCGTAAGCTACTTAGTGACACAGGTTCAATAAAGGAAGCTCAGTCTGTATTGCACATTCAATCCTCCAGATTCATTTAAACTGATGTAGATTTGAGGAAAACGGCAGTATAAAGGACTCAAAACTATAGTCACAAACAAGTTTCTAATAAACGAGAGTTTCGTGGGAAGAATTTCTAATTATCACAACAATTGACAATTTCCCTTTGACATATCACCAAACGAAAGGCTCCAAACTTAACGTCTTGTCACCTTCGCTGTCTTACTGATGTGTGCTGAGCATGTTTACCGCACACAGTATGTAGTTAGTTAATAAAGTGCAGTTTTCAGTCATCAAAAACGCCCTTACGGAACTATATGCAGTTATACCAAAATATTTTGCCTATGTTTAATTGAGTTGAAACAAATATAGAGCACTAATCATTCAAGACATGATGCAAAGATTTGTACGCAACGTTGTCATCTAACATTCGTAAATTATATACACATAGTAGTAGTTTATTGTTAAAATTGGGGAACGGTGTCTGGGTATTTTCACTTCTGTGCACTTAACTTCGATGTCTTTACAATCACAAATCATTTCAGTTAATCCAGTGCGTTTCTGAATGATTTTTTTTTTAGATTGCTATTCCTTGCTTTTCACGACTCTAAAGAGAACAGCACTAAATTGAGCATTAACCCGTTCTTTGTGCTGTGTTTTCTGTCATTCTGTCGCTGTGCCGGGTTCAGTTACTTGGTTATAAATGGGAACTAAATCCTGCTGCACAGGAGAATGGTTTTTGAATTTTCACTTTTTATTCATTGGAGACAGATGAATTCTCCTGCTGCTTTTGTCTTTAATCAATTACAACTTTATATTTCAGCTCGCCGGTGACCAAAGAGCATCCTGTTCATTTAAAAGCCCCAATACTGAGTTTAGTATCACGATGATATGCAATAGAAGTGTTACCTTTATATCAATTTCTTAAGAATCGACACGATAGGATATTAATAATATATTAGAATTATTTTTAGTTGATTATTTACAAGATATATTGGTCTACCTTATATTATAATATTAACTTATGCTAATTCGATATGGTATTTGCAGACTTCACGCGTATGATTCCTTTTTTTTTAATTATCTGTCGCCAGGTCATTAAAGGAGCACCTGCTGATTCGTTTTTTTTTAATTTTCTGACTTTGGTGTTCGTTTTCACAGTTATTCTTCCTCTCCGGGTCACCTGTGGTTACTTTACCTTTCTAACCCCGCTTTGCCCCATTAACCATCCTTTGTACCAGCAATTCTTCATTATCTTTCACAAAGGATGGGAGATTATGAAAAGAACACGTGAATTAGGATTTTAAAAGAAAGCTCATCAAGCTCGAAACAAACCCACGCGGGAACACTACCAAGACACCTCTGTTTTCTGATACTTTTTGTCAGCATTGCAGTGGTTTATCTCCGGGAGCAACGCAGAAAGTGGTAGCATTGTGTGGAGGAAAATATTAAAAGTCAGTAAACACATTGAAATTAAAACAGCAGATCAGGCAACATCTGTGGAGAGCGAAGCAGAGCAGGTTGATGATTTCATCAGAATATGATTGAATTAAGTATAGAATCATAAAGTCCTGTGGTTAATTTCAGGGTATCTGTATTTTTTTGGAATGTACACAGGGAATGTTTTGGGAAATTTGTTTCCTTTTTGTTCGATTTTTTGTGCCTGTTTCTGAGGATCTGGACATTCAGTGACATAAGTTTTGTTTGGCCAGAGATCCTGTAATTGCTACACCTTTATCCAAATACGATTTGCATCTTATCACTGGCCAATTCTAATGATAATGGATCGTATAAAATAACCGTCTGTACAGAAATAGCCGAGAATGTACAGTCAATCCATTATTTTACCAATCGTTTATTTCCATATTCAGCTACTCATGGCAGGATAGGTGTTTTTCCTCCGTCATTTATCGTTGTACAGAGACAGAATAACAAACAGCTAGGAATGAAACGCTATTGGTTATAAAGGAAAGGCAGACATGATAAAGCAGTACCTTGCTTGATAGTGAGTATTAGGAGATAGCTTTGAAATATTTATCTGAGTTTGTGGAGGTACAATTCACACTAGCTCGGTAATTCACTACTGAGTAAATTGAATGCAGGACTCAATCTCTTCCACTGTTGCAACCGGTGGAGTTCAGATGCAGATAACTGAGGAATGTTATTTTAAAAATTGTATTCTCATGTTTGTGATCTGAATCCGTGGAGCCATTATAATGGAAGAATGATACCCGTGATATCTGAGGATTTCAACTCTATTTTCTAGGTCAAAAAAGACAATATAAGTCAGACGAATGTCAATGTTGAGGTGGAACGTCAGTCAATGCAAAGATCCAGTACATGTTTATTTACAAATTTTGTAAAATTTAATGCAGAATGTGATATATTCTATATCGGTTTGGGAGATGTTACCTTACACTTTCTACAATGCCTACGATTTCCTCAAAAATATGCAATAAGTTATTAGATAACTTGATAAGGTCACACTATGAAGACCAGTGGATATGATATACATCCCACAAGAGACTTGAGGTCTGACCTGATAACTCACATCCAACAAAGTCTTAGAATAATTTTGCTCAGAAGAGAATTCATTCCATATGAATCTTCCCTTTTTTAGCTACTACCATACATTAACCTGTCAAAGAATTAATTACAATTAATTGGATAAAGAGATAATAAAAGTAGCTTTAGTGATGGAATGGAGGACTAAATTCCATTATAATTTGGTTCTGGTGGAGCCAGGGGTAGTGGGAGTGCTGATTACAAATGTTTAATGGATAATAGTTAGTTGAATGGCTGTTTCCAATTTGTATTTAAAAATATTAATTACTGCTGAATGTAATTTGTGATGTCTGCTGTACTATTTCTTGTATTTTGTTTAACAAATTGTCATAAATATCTGGTTCATAATTCATATGTTTGTGCAAATAACTTCTAGTTTTAGAAATTAAAGTTTTAACTATAGAAATGGGGCCATCTGATTGAGAAATTTACAAATGACCCTATAGTAAATGCAATTCAAACAAGCTTGGAGTTAATTACAATTAAAAGCTAACTTATGTTTGTCTTACAAGGTCAGAGTTGATAGTGAAAAAATATCAACAAAGAATGATCCAGCTCTAAGCTTATAATGGATCAAGAGAGTCTGGAGAGAGGGCAATTAAGTCCATTAGAAATATAAATTATTCATATGGGTTACATCAAATAGTAATGTTGAAGGTAAAATAATTTATTTGCATTTCTGGTTGAATCATTCCAAAGCATCCCATGTTGGCATAGAGATAGTGACTCAGGATGGAATCTTGTTAGAAGGTTCTTTTGTTTACTTTATCTGTGAGTGTTTGCTGACAGATTTGTTCAGTTTGGGTTTTGTGAGGGATATGCAGCTGGAAGATTTGGTCTAGCTTGAGGTTAGTGGAAGAAGTCTACAATGGTCTTCACAGAGCCTTGTTGTAGAAAACAGACAGCTTGAATAGTTTGCTTGGAAAAAAAGCTGTACAGAAGCTGTGGGAGCAGAGAAAAGCAGGCTACGTATGTCCAGGTCCAGGACAAGGAGCTGAAGAGTCCACAGTCATGAAGTCTTTAAAGAAAATTGTAAGATTGCTTATCCAAAAGTTAATGGCAGGATCCCCATAAATCTTGTACCTTGGAGAAAGCTGGAATACTGAGGAGAATTAAAGTAAATTCTGGGAGGGTTGGCCCCAGGAAAAGTGAATGAACATTCAAGGTTTCATAAGATAAAGAAACTCTTGGGGAGAAGTAAAAAGTAGAACTGAATTTTTAGACTAAGCTTTCATAAACCATAGTGTTGAGTTATAGTGCTTACCTTATTGTATATCAAAAGAATTAAACAAAGTTGTTTTTGTTTCAAAACATGAAATATATGGTGTAATTCTGTCGGTTGATTGCTGAGTGTTTGGATTTCTTCTTTAGGTGTTAACAGTTCCTGACAGGATTGTAACAAAATAAATAGCTTAAAATAGTTCCAGTAATCAGGATTTATTTATTGAAAGCTTCACCAAGCATTGTATAAAATGGAGACACCAGAAAGTAACTTCCATATTGATTGTCAGTGAAAAATCTTAATCCATTCTTCCAGCACTCTGCAATCAGTGTCATCAGTGGCGGTATCTTTCCATCTACAAAAGGTGATGGACACACAGCAAATAATTCATTTCACATGGGTGTCTTCATACAGCACACCTTTGCTTATGGCAGAAGAGGCCAATCCCTGAGAGGCAGGTTCTGCCAAAAGTGCCACACCTGTAGCCACCAGGTGTTATTCTGAGTTGTTGTTTTTGGCATTGGCATCTGTGGCCAAGCTGCTGTAGCCACTGGCCATCATGGTGGTACACAAAGGCCCAAAGGAGGTGTCCCTATTTTCCTCTGTCATTAGCTGATGGCTTCCAGGAGTGATAGCTGATGTCGGGGTCTTTTTCTCATCCTTGCAAGCAACCTTGAAGTAGAGCTTTGGACATCCAACTGGTTGTCTGGCTCCAGCCATCTCACCATACAGCAAGTCCTTGGGTATGTGACATCTTCCATCCTGCAAACATGCCTGAGCCAATGGAGCAGCCTCCTTTTGATAAGCGCTTTCAAAATTGGGAGCTTTGCCTCTGAGAGGACTGCTGCATTTGTGATTTTATCCTGCCGGGTTATATCCATTACACACCGCAAACAACAAAGATGGAAATTATTGAGCTTCTTTTCTTGATAGCTGTGAGTCATCCATACAGCAAGGTGCTAAGAACACAGACCTTATAAATTATCAGCTTGGATATATCTGAATACTCGTGACAAAAATGAGGATGAATTAATTAAACACATTAACATTAATGGGCTTATTTGTTGGGCAGAGAAAGAGGTTGGAAATAACAACTCTTGGTGAACAGCCATGATTCAATTAGAATACATTCTGATGTTCCACCAGCTGACAACTCAGTCTGTTGCCGCTCCCTCTAAATTAAATCAACAGTAAAGGAACTTATATTTTACAGAGCAGGTTCAGGTGGAGTCAAGGCCTCAGGCTATATTTTCTAGATATTTGATTTCAATTAAAGTGTATTAATACTGATTTAAAAGATAAATACTCTCATTGTTTCATACTGCTCATCGGCCCACACTGCTCCTTGGCCACAACACTGCTCACAATTGCCACAGGACTGAGAATCTATAATGCCTGCGTACCAGGTAGACTATTGTATGGTGTTGGAACTTGAACTACGTTTCAGAAGCAGGGATACAGATTGAATTCACTTCATGTGCGTTTCTTGAAAAAGATCATGGGTATCCATCAGCTGCATGGAATCCGCAACACAAAAGCGCTGCAACTTTCTAACTCAGGAAGTACAATGGTAATGCTCAAGCGATTTTGACAACAATGGCTAGGCTGTGTCAGTAGAATGGTTGGTGGTTGCCTACCAAAAGATTCACTGCATGGAGAGCTTAATGGTGCCAGCAAACACATTGGGTGGCCAAAACTAAGGTACAAGGATTCATGCCAGACTGACTTCAATAACTAGGAAAAGTCTGCGTATGACCAGAACACATGGTGCCCAAGCCTCCACACTGGTTTACAGATATTTGAAGAACTGCATTTTCAGATTGCCATATAAAAACACCATTGCAGGAAGGATCATGCAGCAGTAGCCCCATGCATCAGCAAATAATGATATATGATGCTCCCACCACACCCAAGACTTGCAACAAATGACAAAAATGCAAAGTCAAAGAAGTAATTGTTTCAGTAAATTATTAGCAGAAGAATAGTTTGAAAGAAAAGTAAGTCTTACATGTATTAGGGCATTTTTCACAACCACTCAACCTCCCAAAAGGCCAATTAAGTACTTTTGAAGTATACTCACTGTTGGAAGAGGGACGGCCAATTTGGGCACAGGAAGCTGCCCCAAATAACCTGTTTTTGTGATGTTGATTGACAGTTAAATGTTGGCCAATGATAATGAATTTAAAATGAAAAGGTGTTAAAGTTGTATGATTAATCCTGTCATTCTTCTAAGTAGACCAAGATTTAAGTCTTGTTCTAAATAGGATGTTGAAGCCAGGGCATTAGATGGAAATAAGATGAGTTTTTATCAAATTCCTCACGAAGAGACGCTGAACAATACCTGTATGCATCTGCTGAAGCAGAAGGTGATGCAAAGGATTAGATTGTGAATGCAGAACTATATTACTAAACCATAACATTAAGATTCGAGCAAGATTTTTATTCTTCAGGGTGTTGTGCTAGCAAAATGCCTGGATTAATGGTTTCAAAATCAAATCAAATAAATATCTGACCTAGAACAAGATTAATTCTTACAAGATAATTTTAGGAGTGGATCATCAAAATACTCATTGGGACAAAATGGTTCCGGTACTGTGGGAATAACAAATTGCCAGGTTAACTGATTGAAATGTAAGCATAAGTAAGATAGTGTAGACATTTTCTAAGTTACCTCTGAGATCTGGAGAAATCATGTAGAACACTCCGCTAGGTGATTATATAAGTAGGGCAGAGTCCATTACAAAACAGATTTGATGAGGTGATGACCTTTTCATTTGTGAGCATTAAATATATTGAAAACTAGGAAATAATAGAGAAAATGGACTGAGATGCCTGCAGGACTCTCTCCACATCCAACTTTTCACCTGAACGGGCAGATGAGATTGCAATTGTGGAAGACAGCGGCTTTGTGTTGTGCGACTTCTGATCCCTGTGCTCGTAATGTAGTTGTACCAGAGGACTCCAATTATTTCCTAAGATAAAGGCAAAATACTGTGGATGCTGGAAATCTGAAACAGAAACAAAATATGCTGGAAAAACTCAGCAGGTCTGATAGCATCTGTGGAGAGAAAGACAGAGTTAACATTTTGAGTTCAAAAGAAAAAAAAACACTGCAAAGCTAATTAATAAATTAATTATCTAAGTCGAGATGGCTGAGCAGGTGATGCGCTGTAGCTGTATGATGTGGGAGCTGGCAGATCCCATTGCGAGCTGCAGTGACCACATCTGCAGCAAGTGTTGGTTGCTGGAGGAACTCCAGCTCAGAATTGAAGAGCTGGAGTCCAAGATCCGGATGCTGCGGCACATCCAGGAGGGGGAGAGTTACCTGGACACTTTGTTTCAGGAGGCAGTCACACCCAGTAGATTAAGTACCTCAAGTTCAGTAAGGGGTCAGGGTCAGCAGGGTGTGACTGCAAGTGAGGCAGGTAGAGGGATCCTGTGTTCAGAAACAGAGGAGCCTCAGCTCTTGACCTTGTCCAACAGGTACAAAGTACTTGCTCCCTGTGTGGTTGAGGAACAGGGCTGTAGGGAGGACGAGCCAGCTGACCACGGCACCATGGCACAGGAGGCCATTCAAGAGGGGGGAGCAAAAAGACAAGTGGTAGTTGTAGGGGATTCTATAATTAGGGGAATTGATAGCACCCTTTGTAAGCAGGATCGAGAGTCCAGCATGGTATGTTGCCTGCCCGGTGCCAGGGTGAGGGACATCTCTGACCAGCTTGAAAAGATATTGGAGAGGGAGGATCCAGTGTTGTGGTCCACATCGGGACAAATAACATAGGTAACACTAGGAAAGAGGACCTGTTTGGGGATTATCAGGAACTAGGAACTAAATGAAAGAACAGGTCCTCAAGGGATATAATCTCCGGATTACTACCCGAGCCACGTGCAAGTTGGCATAGGGACGCGGGAATAAGGGAAGTAAACATGTGGCTAAAGGAGTGGTGTGGGAAAGAGGGTTTCCATTTCATGGGGCACTGGCATCAGTATTGGAACAGGAGGGATCTGTACCATTGGGATGGTCTCCACCTGAACCGATCTGGGACCAATGTTCTGGCAAAAAGGATAAATAGGGTGGTCAACAGGACTTTAAACTAGAAAGTGGGTGGGGGTGGAGGGAAGGGTAAAACTCCAAGAAGTATGACTAATGGGAAACAAAACAGCAGGTTAGCGTGTGGGGAGGTGGATGCAATTTCATGGAAAATTATGAAAAAACTGAAAAGAAAGGAGAGCCCAGGAGAGGCTATTAACGTCCCCAGAACACAAAATAGGACAGAGTGTTTGGAAAGGGCTAAGAATCTAACTTCAAGCACATCAGATAAAGGGATGACAATGAGAAGGGGACGGGAAATACAGGACTGAAGGTGTTGTATCTGAATGCACACAGTACACGAAATAAGATAAATGAGCTTGTGGCGCAGATTGAAATTGGCAGGTATGATGTGGTGGGCATCACGGAGACATGGCTGCAAGGGTATCAGGACTGGGAGCTAAATATCCAAGGATATACAACCTATCAAAAAGATAGGCAGGTTGGCAGAGGGGGTGGAGTTGCTGTGTTAGTAAGAAATTAAATTAAATCGCTAGCAAGAAATGACGTAGGGTCAGATGATGTAGAATCTGTGTGGGTAGAGTTGAGGAACCGCAAAGGTAAAAAACCATAATGGGAGTTATGTACAGGCCTCCGAACAGTAGTCAGGATGTGGGGCACAAGATACACCAGGAGATAGAAAAGGCGTGTAAGAAAGGCAAGGTTACAGTGATCATGGGGGATTTCAATATGCAGGTAGACTGGGAAAATCAGTTTGGTAGTAGATCCCAAGAAAATGAATTTATAGAATGTCTATGAGATGGCTTTTTGGAGCAACTTGTGGTGGAGCCCACTAGGGAACAGACAATTCTAGATTTAGTGATGTGTAATGAGGCAGATTTGATAAGGGAGCTTAAGGTGAAGGAACCCTTAGGAGGAAGTGACCATAATATGATAGAATTTATCCTGCAATTTGAAAGGAAAAAGCCAGAATCAGATGTAATGGTATTTACAGTTGAATAAAGGCAACTAGAGAGGCATGAGGGAGGAGCTGGCCAGAATTGACTGGGAGATGAGCCTAGCAGGAAAGACAGTGGAACAGCAATGGCAGGAGTTTCTGGGAGTAATTTGGGAGACACAGCAAAAATTCATCCCTAGGAAGAAGAAGCGTACTAAAGGGAGGACGAGGCAACCATGGCTGACAAGGGAAGTCAGGGACAGCATAAAAGCTAAAGAGAAAGCATACAATGCGGTGAAGAGCAGTGGCAAACCAGGGGATTGGGAAGCCTACAAAGACCAACAGAGGACAACTAAAAAAGAAATAAGCAGGGAGAAGATTAAATATGAGGGTAAACTAGCCAGTAATATAAAAGAAGATTGCAAGAGTTTTTTTAGATATATAAAGGGTAAGAGAGAGGCAAAAGTGGATATTGGGCCGCTGGAAAATGACACTGGAGAAGTAGTAGTGGGGAACAAAGAAATGGCTGAGGAACTGAATAGGTACTTGGCATCAGTCTTCACGGTGGAAGACACGAGTGACATCCCCAAAGTTCAAGAGAGTTGGGGGGCAGAGGTGACTATGGTGGCCATTACCAAGGAGAAGGTGCTAGGAAAACTGAAAGGTCTGAAGGTGGATAAATCACCTGGACCAGATGGATTACACCCCAGAGTTCTGAAGGAGATAGCTGAAGAGATAGTGGAGGCATTAGTGGTGATCTTTCAGGAATCACTGGAGTCAGGGAGGTTCCCAGAGGACAGGAAAATCGCCAATGTAACCCCACTGTTTAAGGAGGGAGTGAAGCAAAAGATAGGAAATTACAGGCTGATTAGCCTGAGCTTGGTCGTTGGCAAGATTTTAGAATCTATTATTAAGGATTAGATTTCAGAATACTTGGAAGTGCATGATAAAATAGGGCAAAGTCAATATGGTTTCATCAAGGGGAGGTCATGCCTGACAAAACTGTTAGAATTCTTTGAGGAGGTAACGAGTAGGTTAGACAAAGGAGAGCCAATGGATGTTATCTACTTGGACTTCCAGAAGGCCTTTGACAAGGTGCCTCACAGGAGGCTGCTCAGTAAGATAAGAGCCCATGTGTTAGAGGCAAAGTACTAGCATGGATAGAAGATTGGCTGTCTGGCAGGAGGCAGAGAGTGGGGATAAGGGGGTCCCTCTCAGATAGTGGCAGGTGACTAGTGGAGTTCCGCAGGGGACACAACTTTTCACTTTATACATTAATGATCTAGATGAAGGAACTGAGGGCACCCTGTCTAAGTTTGCAGATGATACAAAGATAGGTGGAGGGACAGGTAGTATTGAGGAGGCAGGGAGGCTGCAGAAAGATTTGGACAGGTTAGGAGAATAGGCAAAAAAGTGGCAGATGGAATACAACGTGGGGAAGTGTGAGGTCATGCACTTTGGTAGGAAGAATAGAGGCATAGACTATTTTCTAAATGGGGAGAGAATTCAGAAATCTGGAGTGCAAAGGAACTTGGGAGTCCTAGTCCAGGATTCTCTTAAGATTAACCTGCAGGTTGAGTCAGTAGTTAGGAAGGCAAATGCAATGTTGGCATTTATTTCAAGAGAACTAGAATATAAAAGCAGGGATGTGCTGCTGAGGCTTTATAAGGCTCTGGTCAGACCACATTTAGAATATTGTGAGCAATTTTGGGCCCCGTATCTCAGGAAGGATGTTCTGGCCCTGGAGAGGGTCCAGAGGAGGTTCACAAGAACGATCCCAGGAATGAAAAGCTTAACATATGAGGAATGTTTGAGGACTCTGGGTCTATAATCAGTGGAGTTTGGAAGGATGAGGGGGGGATCTGATTGAAACTTCCAGAATACTGAAAGGTCTGGATAGAGTGGACGTGAGGAAGATGTTTCCATTAGTAAGAGAGACTAGGACCCGCGGGGAAAACAGCCTCAGAGTAAAGGGAAGACCTTTTAGAACAGAGATGAGGAAAAACCTCTTTAGCTAGAGAATGGTGAATCTATGGAATTCATTGCCACAGAGGGCTGTGGAGGCCAGGTCATTGAATGTATTTAAGACCAAGATAGATAGGTTCTTGATTGGTAAGGGGATCAAAGGTTACAGGGAAAAGGCGGGAGAATGGGGTTGAGAAACTTATCAGCCATGATTGAATGGTGGAGCTGACTTGATGGGCTGAATGGCCTAATTTTTGTTCCTATGTCTAATGGTCTTATGGTCTTATGAGTCCACATGACTCGACTTCAGAGCTAAACGGAAGTAGAAATGTGATGAATTATATACTGTTTAAGGGAATGGAACAGGTGAAGCTGGAAAGAAGGCCAGTGATAGGTGGAGTCAAAGGAGAGATTGTGAAAGATGTCATAAACAAAAGGTCAAAGGGTCATTAATAGTGGTGGTCCTGGCTAAAGGCACTGCTAATAGTGACATTAAGAGTGGAAAGCAGAATGTGATAATGTAAGCACTCTAGAAAGTGACAGATGGCCCTAGTGGGGGTGGGGTGGGGTGGGGTTCACTCCAAAGGTTGACGCCTTTCAAGTGAAGTAGCGCTTCACTTTCACTTCCCTCAATTTGGTCTACTGCATTCGCTGCTTCCAATGCAGTCTCTTCTACATTGGAGAGACCAAATGCAGACTGGGTGACCACTTTGCAGAACACCTTTGGTCTGTCCGCAAGCATAATCCAGACCTCCCTGTTGCTTGCCATTTCAACACACCATCCTACTCTCATGCCCATGTGTCCATCCCTGGCCTGCTGCAATGTTCCAGTAAAGCTCAACGCAAACTGGAGTAACAGCACCTCATCTTCCAATTAGGCACTTTACAACCTTCCAAACTTAACATTGAGTTCAACAACTTCAGACCATGAACACTCTCCTCCATCCTCACCCCTCGTTGATCCCCCCTTTTTTCTATATTCATTTTTATTTATTTTTTTAATTTCTTTCTTTATTTATTAATTATTTTTGCCCCACACTTTCATTATTATTTTTTAAATTTATTTCCATTTCTATTCATTGTTTGTCCCCAGCTTTTAGTCAATCCTTTTTCCCACCACTGTTCCCTCCTCCCACCCCACCCCAGCTGTCACTTTCCAGAGTGCTTCCCCTGGTCCTGCCATTATCACGTTCTGCTTTCCACTCTTAATGTCACCATTAGCACCTCCTTTAGCCAGTACCACCACTATTAACAACCCTTTGACCTTTTGTTTATGACATCTTTCGCAATCTCTCCTTTGCTCCACCTATCGCTGGCCTTCTATTCAGCTTCACCCTGTTCCACCCACCCCCCCCACCCCCCTTAAACAGTATATATTTCACCACATTTCTACTTTTGTTTAGCTCTGAAGAAGAGTCATACAAACTTGAACTGTTAACTCTGTCTTTCTCTCCATAGATGCTGTCAGACCGGCTGAGTTTTTCCAGCATTTTTGGTTTCTGTTTCAGACTCCAATTATTTGTTGGGGACACCATTGATCAAAGACATCAATAACATTAATTGTTCCATATCGGAATCCTTGTGCCTCTTCCATATGTTAAGTCTGGGATAACAACAGTTTGATAATCTGGATTTGGTTGCTGGTTGGATTTTTGACTTGTACATCTAATCAAGAAATTGCACAACACTTCTGATGATCTCTATTTGCTGACCTATCTCTCCTTCAGAGACATCTGAGCTGTACATTGAGATCCCAAGTTAGTTGGGACTGTCAACCATTTCTATAATTTCACATGCATCGATTTCAAGGTATCATTAGACTTTGGTGGTGTCATGAAAATATAATAATTCTCATAATATTATTGTGATTTATTGTAATTGTAGGTTACTAGTGGTAAAAACAAAATACTGTGAATGATGGTAAGCTGAAACAAAAACAGAAAATGCTGGAAAAACTCAACAGGTCTCATGGCATCTGTGGAGGGAAAAGCAAACTTAACTTTTTAAGTCTATATGAAGAAGAGCCATACAGACTCAAAACATTAACTCTGTTTTTCTCTCCGCATATGCTGTTAGACCTACTGTGTTTTTCCAGCATTTTCTGTTTTTGTTTTTTTGTTTAGGTTAATAATGGCGTTTGGACAGTGTGTGTGTGTGTGTGTGTGTGTGTGTGTGTGTATGTGTGTGTGTGTGTGTGTGTGTGTGTGTTTGTGTGTGTGTGTGTGATTTAATTGAATTGGAGCCAGCTGGTCCGGAGGCTTTGAGTCTTCAAAAAGAAGCTAAGTTTGAAATGTTAAATGCATAAACATGGCTGAAGTTTAAGAATGTGAGGTATAAGGAAAAGTTGCATTTTTAGATAAACCAGAGTAGTTTGAATTTCAAAGAGATGGTAAGAAGTTACACCTAGCCAGAAGAAGCTAAGCCAGTGTGTTTATTTTTCCCAAAGGTTACTGATAATATGAGCACGATGAAAAGATTTATATTATGAGAAAGGTAAAGTTCCTAAGACATAATAGCACAATGGAATTTAGATTAAAATGGGAAAACATGTATAAAGGAGATGAGGCCATCTGTCAAGGAGGAGAAGGTCTTCTAAGATCTAACAAGTGTGAAAAGCCTCCAGCCTCTGTGCATCAAGGTGCTGTCTACAGGAACCTAAGCTCAGAAAACTCACTTTGAAATCTCTTATCCAGGCTATCGTGCCCAGGTCTATTTAATTTTTTTTTTTACTGTTGCCTAATAGGGGTGTAACTGGGAGCCAGGTTAATTAGGTGTTTTTGGAGTTATTATAGTAATAATTTGTAGACCTATGTACGTGCTCAAAATTTTTTCTTTTGTTAATAAATGTTTAATATAGTTTTCTAAAAACCTCTGAAGCCATGGTAGTCTTATTATTTCTGAATTCAGGGCACACATCTCGAAATAAAATACAAATTGCAAAATAGCTGTGACCACGTTATCAAGTTTCCCTTCTGGATTTGATTTGCCTGGCACACATCATCTGCCACGTCACAACAGTTGGACAGAATCCAATCTGGTTACCACTAAGCAGTTGGGGGGGCTTTGGGAATAAAACAATAGCCTGATTGATTTGAATTCTTTGCAAAGGTATGTCCAGTTCCGTATGCATTGGCAGTGATACCAGCGCCTTCTTGCAGGCCAGGCCTGGAGTTTGATGAGGAGGTGTCACTGGGCCTGATCTGTTTCTGCTACCGATGGACTAGATCTTGGATCACACTGTGCACCAAGCATGAATGCTGATCAAGCGCGTTTGGAAACATTCTCCGCCTTCACTTATGTGGGCAATATTGACTGTTTGCGGCAATGCTAGAAATAACAAAGTGTAGAAATAACACTGGGCATCCACAGGGATGAGGCTAATCCAACTAATTTTGACCTCAACGAGTAGGAAATAAAATAACTTTGGAGTCAAAAGTGCTCTAGGTAATACAGTGAAAGCAGAAACCCTGGAATTAAAAAAAAATTCTATTGTTCGTTTCTGATGAATGAGCTGAGATGGGCCAAATGGCTTGCCTCATCCATAATTATTTTGTGATCATGTGAATTGAGAGTTATTGCATAAGAATTATTACATGTCCAGTGTAATAAGGAGTACCAGTTGTGTAATTTAATAAAATATCAACTTTTTTCAGATATACAGCCTGCACATGGATTTATCTTCAGCATATTTTTAACAAAAATACATCAGACAATTATTTTTCATTTAACACATATGTAATGACTGGTAGAAACAGTTGATTTTTGGTAGCTGAGGTAGTTGTATGCCTCTTCCCAGCCACCCCCCGACAGCAGTACAGAAGTTGAAGATCGACCTCCAACTCACTTGATATTTAAAAAAGTAAATAAAGTGAATACATTTTAAGTTTCGTCAAACACACAAGGGGCAATTTCAATTTTTATTGACGAGAGAAAAATAGGTGAGAGCGAATCGACAGCCCATTTGACACACTGTAAAATACAATTAATTACCTCATTAGTACTTTAAATGAAAATGTATTTCTGTGTAAGTGTGTTAAAAAGACCAAATGTTTGTCACCTGGTTGGTGTGCTTTAAAAATATACATTTTAACAAATCATTACTTTTCACTCAATTCGCTACATATCATGTTTCCCATTTCCAAATTGCTTATCGATTGCTATATTTTTCATTCCTATGGCTCATTGTGAGGAGTTTGAAACATACACAAGAGTTCTTTATGAGAAATCTGATTATTTTAAAAACAGATATCTTCTCTTCCTTTGCTCAACTATACTTGGAGCCCTAGTAGATTTTAAGAGCTTGCTTGCCATCTCCTGGACCAACGTTAAATCAAAGCTTGTTGGCAAAGGTCCATCTCAGATATAAGGAAATTATTTAAACATCTCAGTTTTATTACTCATTTTGTTTTCATCTTTCAACTTGATTCTTAACTCATTAACCTGATGAATACTTTGAATTAATCATCTACATTAATCATTGAATCTTACAGTAGAAAGGTAATTTGCTCTGTGCCAGCTTGTTGGAAGAGCAATCCAATTATTCCCAATCTCAGGTCTTTCCCCATATGCTTGCAGTTTTCACCTCTTCAAGTATTTATTCAATTCCCCTTTGAAAGTTACTGCTGAATTTGCTTCCATTACCCTTTCAGACAGAGGAATCATAATAAATTGCAGCATAAAAAAACTTCTGATCCTCATTATTTAATCAATCAAAACCCTTCATGATTCTGAATACCTCTTTAAATCTCTCCTTAACATTCTCTGTTCTAAGAACGATCCCAGATTCTCTTGCTTCTCCATATAACTGCTGTCCCTCATTCCAGGTAACATTCTGATCTTCCCCAAGGTTTTAACAGCCTTCCTAAAGTGTGACATGCATAACTGTACACAATACTTCAGCTGAAGCCTGCTCAGTGATTTATAAAGGTTTACCATAATTTTCTTGCCTGTGTACTTTATGCCTTTATAAAGTGAAAGACCTTGTAGGCCTTTTTAACATTAATGATACACTTTAAATGCTTTTAACCAAATATCTGTAGAAAAACAATCAGGTGATCTCCACAATTCCCAAACAGACTTTTTTGTTGTTAGTTAGATGACCCTAAAAATCACTATTTGAAATATTAGCATATGAATGCTTAAAATATTCTGTTTTAACAACATTAGTCCATTTCCTTTAAATGCCTAATACTTCCATTAAAGCTGTATACCAACAGGCTTATATGGAAGGATTACAGTAATAATACATAACCCATGGATCTAATGTGTCAAAGGAAGCAGAATAGATTAGATAAGTGGAGTACAGCCTACAATAGGGTAAATTAAATTAGGTCTGTAAAATAAATATGTTTGATGGGATGATTTACCTTTTATAACTCAATGTTTTCTTGTGTTAAAGGACTTAATACTTAATGCTGTGATTTTTATTTCTTATATTTGAGTAATTAAAGGGCAGTATGAAACATTGAGCAGAAATGAAAGACTTTGAAGATTATGCTAATTTCTTATTTCCAAAGATTTAAGCTTAACAATATTTTTCTGCCATATCAGGTAATTTTTGAGGATGATTACATAACCAGACTGTACTATCATGTTTTAATCACGTACTTAAGAGATTTAATGTAATTTCTGCAATTCTTTACAGCTCTAACAAATTCTGTTGCAGGGTTTGAGTGTGTGTCGATTTTTGATTTAAAGTAATAGTTGTTCAGATCTTTGAATAGTCTCCAAGAAATGCATGCTTAAATATTTGTAATGCTCCTCGAAAGGAAACAGTGACTTTAGTTCTGTGCAACCAAACTACAATAAGTCAAATGTATTTGCATAGTTTGAGTGGCGTGTTTCCATGTGGTAGAGTGAGAAGTTCAAATAACACTTGGGCCAGGATTTTTCAGTTAGCGGGCAGACTCAGCTGGAGTGGGCAGGGAACCCGACTGCCACCCGCAATCAGGTGCGCACTGCAATTTTACACAGGCAGGCCAATTAAGGCCCACCCAGTGTAATTCGCAGCTCTCCAGATCCGCGGGAAAGGGCGGGCTGTGGCAGGAAGCCAATGTCCGCTGGGTCCAATGGCGACCCGGCGACCTATTCAAAAACAGTGCAGGCAGCCGTCTTAAGGCTGCCGCTGACTTTGGTTAGTTGCAATATGGAGAACGTCTTCGGAGAGCAGGCCAGGCAGGAGTGCAGGTCGGCAGAGCAGTCGGTTCCAAGGTGCTCTGATGACTGCCTCACTGCCCACCTTGAGGAGGTGGCTGAGATATCCTGGTCCCAAAGGAAGGGGGGAGGAGGCGCCCCACCCCCCACCGAACCAAGCGTGCCTGGGAGGAGGCAGCATCACGGGTCAGCTCCCATGACGTGGTGAGGCGCACATGGGTGCAGCGCCGCAAGCGGTTTAATAACCTCCTGCGATCGGGAAGGGTGAGTACCATGTTGGCATGGGTCACTTAGCCCAGCAGTTAGGTAGCCCCGCATCCCACCCCCCATCCTGCACCTCAGAATTTTGGTTTTTTATTCATTCATTCATAGGATGTGGGCTTCGCTGGCTGGGCCAGCATTTATTGCCCATCCCTAGTTGCCCTTGATAAGGTGGTGGTGAGCTGCCTTCTTGAACCACTGCAGTCCATGTGGTGTAGGTACACCCACAGTGCTGTTAAGGGGCGAGTTCTATGATTTGGACCCAGCGACAGTGAAGGAACGGCGAAACATTTCCAAATCAGGATGGTGACTGACTTGGAGGGGAACTTCCAGGTAGTGGTGTATCCATCTATTTGCTGCCCTTGTCCTTCTAGGTGCTTGTGGTCATGGGTTTGGAAGTTCATAGAGTGTGAGTGGCAAATGTCATGGAGGCAGCACCAGGGCAAGGAGGTGAGCCCTGGCCACTTGTAATGAGCATATTGCGGCTCCAAGGTCACGAATCGGCTGAGCCCTGCAAGGTTTTCTGCAGGTGGGGGTGGCAAGGCTGCAATGGTGCTGCAGGTACAGGGTGGATTAATCAATGCTCCTCTCTCCTCTTCGGAGATGGCAGCACACAATAAAGCAGAGTGGCTGCGGACTGGCGGAGGGCAGCCCCACCTTCTGATCATCACCAGATACGAGCAGGAGGCACTGGAGCTGGAAAGATGCCACGCGCCTAGATCAACCGGCCGCAGTGAGGTTGAGGTGCCACCGGGATGTAAGGGTACCATGTACTGAGGTCACAATGTCTGTCATTGCAACCATTCCACTGTTGACTGTATATTGATTTCAGCCTCCAGCATGGGATCCCCATTGATAATGGAAAGATGAGCACATCCTGATCCGAGGGCCAGGCATGCACATTAATAGTGTAATTACTTCAACTAATCAAATGTCCTTGTTCTTCCTTTCAGCCTCACCAGAGCACGCCCGGTCTCAGGAGCCTGAGGGACCACCGCTTACCCCTGGGGGCACTCAAGACATGAACGCACCAACGTCACAACCTCTCAGCCAGTCAGGCACCAGTGCAGATACCAGCACCTAGGTGGGAATAAGATCGTTGGCTAGTATCTCGGTGCACAGCGGCGAGGGCACTTCAGACTCACTTGAGGTGCAGGCAGAAGCAGAGAATGCCTAGGGCATCAGCAGTCGGAGGAATGCTGGGGACAAGGAACATGCTCAGTCGGTGGCTGATGATGGGCCTCTGGAGTCGTCCATGAGGCAGCAGGTGCTGGAAGTCCAGCAGGGTGTGTGGGAGGATCTGACAGATACACGAGGGAATGTGTGCAATGGTCTCTGTTGTGGAGGAGTCCTTGCAAAACATGAGCAATGCAAAGACCCTCATGGCCAAGCGCACTGCCTCCTCCATGGAGAGAGTGGCGACTCTCATGGAGAGGGTCCTCCAGGAGAACAAACAGGGCTTCCTGGGGATGAGCTCAGACCTGCAAGTCCTCACGCAGGCAATGACCTCAGGTGGTCACTGTCAGTGTGGGAGATGGATTGGGCACCCAGTATCCCAGCTAGGTGACCATCCATCAATGGTGAGCAGGGAAGTCCAAAGTGAACTCACGTTGGTGCATGAGCTGCTTGTTGTCTCTGCGAGCTCTGGATGATGGCAGCAGCTCCTCTGCCCCTCTGCCAGTGACCATGGCATCCGATGAGGCTGTGACCATTGTGGGGATGCCAGCTGTGGCACTGGCTTTTCCCTCCCAGGCGGGGCCAGCACAGGCTCCATGGGCTAGAGGATGCCCGCCAAGACCATCAAGGCCAACAGGTCAGCAGAGTAAGCAGGCTGTCTCCAATGCCAGTGCCAGCAAGGAGAGAGCACCTAGACATAGCACCCACAAGCATAAATGTAAAGCACCTTTGGCACAATGTGGGCTTATCGCTAGTGATTTCCTTTTGCCCCACTTTTAAGTTACTGTTAAGTTGGTGTGATGTTCACCACCATTTCAATTAGTTTGATTTCTGTGTGTCAAGCTGCAACTCATTAAATGTGTTTGTTCTCAACAAGCCTTTGGGTGCTTCATTAGTTCTGCAGGTGCAGGGTAACCCATGATGTTATGAGTCACTTGTTTGTCATTGAACTTTATTGAAATGGCACATAATGCATGTTATTCACCAAGCAAGTGTTCCTGTCAGGTATCGAGCATGGAGCCTGCAGCCCCGGCATGTAGACCATAAGACGTAGGAGCAGAAGTACGCCATTTAGCCCATCGAGCCTGCTCCACCATTCAGTGAGATCATGGCCAATTTGATAATCCTCAACTCCACTTTCCTGCCTTTTTCCACAACCCTTAATTTCCTTACTGATTAAAAATCTGTCTATCTCAGCCTTGAATATACTTACCTACCATCCTCTACAGCCCTCTGCGGTAAAGAATTCCACAGATTGACTACCCTCTGAGAGAAGAAATTCCTCCTCATCTCTGTCGTAAGTGGGTGACCCCTTAACTCTGAGATTATGCCCTCTGGTCCTAGACTCTCCCACAAGGGGAAATAACCTCTCAGCATTTACCCTGTCAAGCCCACTAAGAATCTTATTTTCAATAAAGTCACCTCTCATTCTTCTAAATTCCAACCTACTCAGCCTCTCCTCATAAGGAAATCCCTCCATACCCGGGATCAACCTAGTGAATCTTCTCTGGACAGCCTCCAATGCCAATACATCTTCCCTTAGATAAGGGGACCAAAATTGTTCACAGTATTCTAGATGTGGTCTAACTCTGCCTTGTATAGTTTTAGCAAGACTTCCCTATTTTTATACTCCATTCCCTTTGAAATAAAGGCCAACATTCCATTTGCCTTCCCTATTACCTGTTGAGCTTTTATATTAGCTTTTTGGGATTCATGCGCAAGGACTCCCAAATTTGTTGTGTGGGCGGGGTCTAGATGAGAGTTCTGAGGATTGTCTATTATCCCAAAGTATGCTGCTCGAGTCTGTAGTTTCTCAAAGTTTGCTGACCAATGCCTAAAACTTTATTTACAGCAAGTATTGACGCATTTGGACTTTTATACGTGGTTGGAGATTCTCCTCCTTTCAGATCTTTCTTACTTTTCAGTCATGTGATCCAACATTATTGCATCAGCATCTTGTATGCTTCTGATGTTAACCCTTTAGTCTACATCTCCCCCCAAGTCTTTATCCCCATCATCTTTACATCTTCTTACATCTCACCCCAAAGTCTCAGACTTCACAGGGTTAATCCCTGAGGTGCCTTGACCAATCTCCCTGATCTCCTTTCGAGGCTGAGGATATTCCATATTCCCCCTTCTGCCAGTGTGAGTGCTTTTCTCCTGGATGGCTGTCGAGCTTGTAGTCAGTCTTTCTTCTCCTGGTTCTGAGTAGTAAGCCCAAGTTTCTATTGGCTTTCTCTCCAAGGACATTAAGGCGCTACGGTTTCTCCTTATGGTACCCTTGTCTCTCTCAATCCTGTAGGATATTGGTTGTGGAGTTTTTTCAATGATTGTACCTTCCTTCTGTTGGTCTCTGACCCATACTCTCTCCCTGAGCTTCAGCACTCATAACTCATGTGCGCCATGCCTGTGATTAAAGTTCTGAGCCTGTTTCTCTGTTCTTTCTCCATACTGCTTTACCCTCTCGTGGTTGCTCATGATGATATTTGGTTTGAGTTTTTGTCCTTGGCTGCTTATGGCACAAGTAAGACATTTAGAAATTATTTCTTCTATAAATTGAGTAATGCCTGGCCACCAGGCTGATTGCTGTGCGCTTGCACAATATTTTGCTATTCCGAGATGACCTTGGTGAAGTCTTTGAAGAATATCAAGCTGGAGTGCACTTAGTATGACTATTCGCTCATTCAAGACCAATAAGTCACCAATGACTTGCGCTGTTTAAAGTAATGCTGTAGTATCGGATTAGAGGGATGTGGCCTGGCCATCCTTCCAGACAATATTCTCTGACTTGGGTGAGGTAGGAACTTGCCAACTTGGTTGACCATCCCGAGGAATCTTTGAAGAACAGTTATGTACCTGGGTAGTGAAAATTCTCTGATTACCTTTGCTTTTTGTGGATCAACTGTGATTCCAGTGGCTTGTACTATGTGGCCTAGAAACTTGATCATAGGTTTGGTGAAGTCACATTTTTCACCCAAAGTTAGGCCTGTATCCTGTAAAATTCTCAAGACTGCTCTGACTCTGGGGGGCTAGCTGAAGGAGCATTGGATCAAAGCCTCCTGGTGTCTCTGCCTCCCTGGAGGCTGCCCAGGTCAGCATCTATCCCCTCAGCGTTCTCCTGACCGTGCTTGTCCTTGGACCCACTACTGGACGCATCGTTGGCTGCCTGAGCAGCTGCGTCAACACCTTCTTCCTCCACTGAGTCTTCCCTTTCCAGCGCCAGATTGTGGAGAGCACAGCCACTATCAGTGACACATGATCTGTGGGGGTATTGGAGTGGGCCCCCTGAATGGTCCAGGGACCAGAAATGCATCTTGAGAAGATTGACGGTTCTGTCTACCACCGCCCTTGTGGAGGCATGGCTCCTACTGTACCACTGCTCAGCCTGTGTTCTTGGATGGCAGAGGGATGTCATGAGTCACCTTTTGAGGGATAGCCCTTGTCACCCAGCAGCCATCCAGCCAGCCGTGTTGGAGCACTGAAGAGCCTCGGCACCTGGAAGTATTTCAGGATGTATGTGTCATAAGAGGTGCCTGGGCACCTTGCACAGATTTGCAGAATCTGCATCCTGTGATCACACACTATCTGCACGTTCATGGAGTGGAATCCCTTCTTGTTGACGAAGGCTGCCGGCTCACCCACTGGCACCTTGATGACCACATGTGCAGTCGATTGCACCCTGGATGCAAGGGAAGCCAGCAATCACTGCAAAGTCTCTGGCTCGCTCTGCCTGGCTGGCCTCATCCGTGCAGTAGTGAGTGAAAGTCAATGCACGCCTGAACAGAGCGTCTGTCACCAGCTTGACACAACTGTGGACAGCTGATTGGGAGACTCCACAAAGATCACCCACTGACCCCTGGAAAGAGCCGGAGGCATAGAAGTTGAGGGCCACCATGACCTCCAGCGCCACTGGCATGGGGTGTCGACTCACACAGCTGGAACTGATCTCATGGCCGATCATCTGACAGGTGGAGGTCACTGTCTTCCTTGAAAGATGGAGCCTCCTTCGGCACTGCACCTCAGACATATTGAGGTAGCTGCATCGTCGCCTGTATACCCTGGCAGCAGGAAAGTGGCATCTTCTGCGGCCCCTTCCACCTTGGATTTCCTATTGGCCCTGCACCCCTTGTGCCTGCGCCTGTCCTCCCACAGATGGTTCTCCTGGAGGCTGAATATGGACTCCTGGCCTCTTCCCCCTTCTGGCCCTTTCTTCCTCTTCAGAAGAGGTGCCTCCAGCCGAGACCACAATCCCCATTCCCAGGGTAAGGGAAGGTTGTCTGATACCTGGAAAGCCCCAGGTTTATGATCCCTCCAGAGTCCAGAATTGAAGCCTGTTCTTTCTGTTAAAGCAGTTCTGAAGCAAAATGAAGTTGTCCTGTTCACACAAGCAAGAAGCAGTAAGTAATCAACTAAAGTTCTAACACCTTGCATTAGCGAGCCCACTCACCCCTCTTATCTCGCCCGTGGATGAGGTTTTTAAAAATGTGGCCTACCTGCCTGCCCGTTGTGCCCATGCTATGCCCTGAAAATTGCACGAGCTGCGAAAAATCAATGTCAATTGCTGCCTCAAAGGACTTAACTGGCCCATTAATTAATGCCAGGCACGCCTCCAAACTCATTGAGCATTCTGAATTAACGCTATGGCGCACGGTGACATCGGGATGCACGTCCGACATCATCGTGCGTCATTTTACGTGCATGCTTGTCGGGCCCACCCCCGCATGCTGACTGTGAACTTCTGCCCTCGGTGTACATTGGGTGATGTAACTTCCCTCGAACAAGTTACACAGTTTTAGATCAAAATACTCAGCATTATCAGATCAGTCTAATAACTGTTTAATCTGTCCTAGTGTCAACAGCAAAAATTGCCTGGTATCCAGTGGAGTTTGTAGACTAGAAAGAAAAAGAATTGTGGCATAAACTTGCTGGATTAACTTTAAGTCATTGGTTGACTGAATCAGAGGCTGCAGGACGAATGAACATACAAATTGATAGGCAAAAAAGGCCAAGTGGTCCATTAAGCCTGCCCCACACCATTTTGAGCAAACACTTTTTCCAAACTAATTCACCTCCTTCCACCCCTGCACCCCCACCCCATTCCCAACCCCATTCCCACCCCATTCCACCCCCTGCAGCAATGTAATCTCCTTGGAGAAGCAAAAAAACAGATAAAGCCCAAAAGCTAGAAAGGGGAAAAAATACTTTAGAAAATTTCTCTCCTGTGATCGAAACCAGTCCGGATCATATGAACCAAATGTTATCTATAAAGCCACTTATCTTCTATCTTCTTGATGCAATCTCTGCCCAGTCCAGAACTGGTCTAGCTCACTTTTGAAGGCATACAGAGAATCAGCACCCAGCACATCAGCCAGCAATGTATTCCAGAGATTTCGTACTCCATGGAGAAAGAAGAACCACAGCAAATACCTACTTTTACATACTTCAAACTCATATGCCCCGTTGCTCCACAATCTGTTAAATTGGAATAACCAATCAGTGGGGATGCCATCCAGCCCCTTTAATTAATTTATTTATCCCTATCAGATTACCTCTAAGTCCACATCGCTTGAAAGTAAATAGACCAAGATCCTTGTGAATATCTGAGCAGCTGGGGTTCTTTCAGCTGGAATCACTCTTGTAGCTCCCCTCTGGAACTTTTCCTAGGTCACTATCACCCAGCATGTAGGGGGACCAAAACTAGTCACAGTACTCCAGATGTGATGTGACCAGCAACCTATGCAGTGTTAAAATGGTGTCCTTTGATTTATACTGAATGGTTCCATTAATGCAACCCTCATTAGCTTTATCCACAGTTTCTCAGCATTGCTCGTTAACCTTCAGTGATCAGTGCACAATAACAGCTATATCCTTTTCTCTCTCAACCTCTTTCAGCATTATGCCCTGCAAATAATATGTCTATTCTGTATTGGCCCTACTAACATGCATCAAACTGTATTTATCTAAATTAAGGACCATTTGGAGGAAGGAAAGTGCATCACAGTTAGTTACAGAGGTAGGGCCATTTCAGTACTTCGGCAGAAGTAGAAACTTGATTGGGGATGTTCAAAAATTACTTATGGGAAAGTTGGGCAAAGATTTGTGAGGCAACAAAAAGTTCAAAGTTTGGAGATGGGGGCAATAGTTTTATAGACAGGTGGTAGATTTGAAAAGCAGAGGGACAGGGCCTGAGGAGAGGGAGTCACACTTACAAATATTTAATGTTCTCTCTTCTTCATTGATTACACCTGTTTTTCTTCTTTCGAATTGGTAATTATCTGCTTTTATCTTCCATAAATTATATTGTGCAAAATGTTGCTGCTAATTTTTCTGACAAATTTCATGAGAAATATTCTGGTTTCTGGTCATAATATTTTGTGAAAAAGCCTCATCAGTTCCTCATTTATTCCTCTATATACTTATAAATGATTTCAAATGGGTAAAACTGGCCCTATTCCAGGTTCATTGGAAAGCCAGGCAAAACTCATTCCAACCCCTACAGATATTAGAATGCCAGCCTCTCCTTGTCCTGCTGGCACCTTATCCCTGGTCCACAGATGTCTTTCATAATGAAAATATGAGAGCCAAGTACTATCTCTATCATGAATCAAGGGTGTCAGCTATACAATCATACTTTTAAAACAGTTGGCTGCACTGCATCAGTTCAAGCAATGGTTCGTCAACACAGTATAGACCCTGGAATTATTAAGCAACAGGGGGTAAGTGGCATTCATAACTTCATGGTGAACTTCATAATAAATTGCATCTCTGACTGAACTACAGCAACAACCCAAGAGCAGCTTCACTAAAGGTCGTTTAATTCTATTAAAATGTAATAACTGCTTTCGTATTGAGTCTATCGTTTCTTATTTGTTTTCTTTAGAAGAAATATTGTGAAAATAGAGATGGAAAGAATAAAATAAAAGATGCAAAGCATAAATAAGCTCCTTTAAGACATAAGAAAACTGAAAACTCATTTGAAGATGTAAACGTTATCGGGGGTTGTAATGCTGGGTTCTGTTCCCAGAGCAACTAGTAACAAACTGTCTAACCTGCAAAACAGCAATTATCCATTTTCACAGATCATACTGCAGCAGGTGCATCTACTTAAATGTAAGATTTCCATTATTGGTTTTTAAACAAAAAATATTAAATGATTTTGACATTCATAATAAAGCATTTGATGCTTTTTGCACAATGGTATTATCCCAAAATTCTGTTTAAAGATGAGCTACGTATCCCCTGCAAGGCATTTTTGCTTGATGTCAGAACCACTTTGTACAGGGAAATAGTTACATTGAATTAATTCATTCACTTCATACCTTTTTCCAACAGTTTGATCTAACATGCTTGCCAACTAATTCCTCATTTTTGCCATTGTGTTGCTATTAATATATGTAGCTTCTGAAAAATTGGAACTAGCGAGTAAGCCCAGCAGTGAATTGGATTTACAAACATCTAACATGTCTCACATGTCATATTAACAAATAGAACCCCTTGGTAGTCTGCATCCAATCAAATTAGGAGCAATGTACATACGAAACGTATGAAATAGGAACAGAAGTAGGCCAATCGGCCTCTGGAGTCTGCTTTGCCATTCAATAAAGTCATGGCTGATCAGTTTGTGTTTCAAATTCCACATTCCCATGTGTCCCCGATAATTTTTGATTCCCTTGCCTAACAAAAATCTATATGCTTTTGCCTTAAAAATATTCAATGACCCATCTTCCACCACCTTCTGAGGCAGAGAATTCCAAAGTTGCACAAGTGTCTGGGAGAAAAAATTTCTCATCTCTGTCACAAAAGGGTGACCCCTAATTTTAGAACAGTGCCCGCTAGTTTATTTACTCACCCACAAGAGGAAACATCCTTTCCAAGACCACCTTGTTGAGACCATTCAGGATCTTATATACTTCAATCAAGTCACCCCTCACTCTTCTAGTCTCCATGTCCAATCTATCATCATAAGAAAACCTGCTCACCCCAGGTATTAATCTAGTAAACCTCCTCTGAAGTGCCTCCAACGCATTTACATGAGGAGACCAAAACGGCACACAGTATTTGAGATGTTGGGCAGAATTGTCCCTGAATTGACCAAGTGCGGCAACGGGCGTGAAAAGGACATTTTTCCTGCCAGCCACAATGGTGGGTTTTTGCACCATATCGTCCCCTTCCTGGCGTATCCCGCCTCATTAATATTGCATTCACGGTAAACACGCCAGATCACTGGCAGGTCAGCTCAGATTTTGTTGCCATGCCATGACCTCAGTGCTGTCTCCCTCCGGGCACCATTTTCAAAGCACACCAGAGCTTCATGTGTACAGATCAGGACTGCTCCAGATGACAGATGGCCCTGAAAGCAAAGGGGACCCCAGGTTTAGTGACACCTCCCTGGAGCATCTTTTGGGCACTGTTGAGGCCCTCCACGGTGTACTCTTCCACTCTGGCCACAGACCAGAATCACTAATTTGACCTGGGAGTCTGTGGCAGCAGTGGTCAGCACCAGTGGATCATGGAGGAGGTCAAGCATCCAGTGCAGGAAAAGGATGAAGAATCTCATCAGTTCTGCCAGGGTAAGTCAACCACCGCATCACTCTCAACTCACACACTCACCAACTCATCACACATTCACAGGGATCTCACAGCTCAAAGGACAACACCATTAACCCTCACATACACCCTCACATCTCCATCAGGCTCATATCCTCTCAAGTTCATGTCCTCTTACCTCTTGCCATTTGTTTTCATGCTGGCTCACAACAGGAGGGAGAAGTCCCAGGCCGGGGGTGTGGAGTGGCAGATTTTTAGCCCCTCACTCACTTTGAGGAGCATGCCATTGAGCTGGCTGGTGATGATGTGGACCCTGCCTGCGGCAACGACGAGGTCGTCAGCAAATGCCCATGTGAGGATCCTCCACCCCATCATCCCTCTCTCAGTGCAACTGTGAGTGCTCTCTCTCATATTTTTGGCTTTGCTGCCATACATTAATTATCTCTACTTTGGTTCACAGGGAGCTCTGGCAAGCGACCAACACTCCCAGCCAGTCAGTCCCTCAGCTCCATCCACGTCCTCACCTCCAGCCAAGAGGACATCTCCTCCATTGAAGAGCTGGAAATAAGCAGCCTGGAAGACCCATCACAGTGCTTACCCACACCCTCCACCAGTGCAGAGACACATACCTCAGTGGGACCTGGATGTAGAGCAGGCTCAGGTTCACAATCTGGTGGTCACCACATGGACACGTGTCCGCTGCAGGAGGAGGCAGGTTCACTGAGCTCCCTGGCACTTGGAGGACTGCTGGGGAAGAGGCACCTGTCAAGTCGGAGTCAGATGTCGAACCTCTGGATTTGGCCTTCCAACTCATCGTGGAGAGTCAGCAAAAGGCAGGAAACATCACACAGAACTGTTGGAAGACCTCAACAGAGTAGCACGTGAGTAAGAGGAGTGCACCCTCCTGCTCTCTGAGGAAGTGGTGCACATATGGAGGTTTCCATGGTCAGGATGGTGGATACCATTGAGACCCTGGTGCAGCAGAACATGGAGATGTGCACAGACCTACATTCCATCGCAGTAGCCATGGGACAGTTCCTACAGTGGCAACGGGAGGGGGAAATGGAGCACCTCAACATCCCTTCAGGTGTTCCTTCCCCTTAAGAAGTCAGGCCAGGGCCCTCGGGCACCCGAAGGGAGGAGTGGCAGCTGAACACCCCTGAGTCATTCGCTCAGGAATCTTAGAGGCTGTCCACTTCCTCCAAGTCCCCTTTGCTTGTGAACCCCTCAACCTTGTCTTCTCTCACCACAGAGAGAGCAGCTGGTCCACAGGAGCACAGCCAAAGCAATCCAGGACCCTCAAGGCTTCGGCTCTCCAGAGGACACGCACTGAAGTCATCAAAGGCAATTGGGCCAACCATTGCACAGGCTGCCTCCAGCCCTGCTGTGGATGTCAGGGCAGCACCTAGAAGAAGTGGTAGGCCTAGAAAAGTTGATCACAAGTGGTTGCACGGGTGAACACTTTTTGTAACTTTATAATCTAAAAACATATTCACTTTTACTGAATAATGTGCAATATTGTCTTTCAGCTTCATTTACAGGCTTGGCGAGTCCTCCCCCTGCATCCTCCCCCAACTAATAGTTCAGCTCCACGCAGCCGGACCAGGAGTGAATCTGGAGAGAGAAGGGTGTGTGCGGCAAGATCTTTTGGAGCCTCAGGCAAGCACTCTACCACGCATGCGAAGTCTTCGTCCATCACACTCATCACACTGAGCATTTTCAATCCTGCCTGCTGGGGTTCCCTTTCAGTTGTCCATCTCAGCTGACCTGCATCTCCACCCACCCCTGATTGCACTTCCTTACTGTACCTGTCTCCATCCAACATGAGGCTCCACTCACTTTCGAGTTGCACGGCAAAGTGGTCACTAAGTTTTTGAAAAGCTCCCCCATCCTTTCCCCTCCCCAGGGCACCCAATTTCTTCCCCTCATCACAGTCAACACCCCTTTGAACTCCCCACCGTTATCCTGCAGCCTGAACCCTTCTCCTTCACAAAGGTCCAGGTGAATGTGTACGTTCCCTACCTTCCTGAAAATCCCACCCTCATCCAAACTGACCTCCCCGACCTCCTCCTTCCCACCCCCAGGGTCTGTTTTTGCTTCCATGACTCCTCCAACCACCCTCACTGCCCCATCTACTAGTACTGATGCACCCTCACCCTCCCAGTTCCATCTGTTCCCTCACACTCAGCTCTCCATCCTATCACACTCATCCTCAGTTTACTTCCCAGGAGGCTCACATTGAATCCTTTCCTTCCACAAGACCCTTTCTTTGCATGTTCACCTGGATATTCCACCCCACTCCTTACACCTTCCTCACATCTTCCCCCCCTTTAAATCTTCCCCCTCACTACATTACCCCTTACACCTTCCTTCCCCCTTACACCAGCCTCCCTCTGTACGCCCTCTTACACCTTCCTTCCCCCTTACGCCTTCTTCCCCCCAAACTCACTCCCCTCCATAACACCCTCAACTGCCCCCAAACCTCACCCCCCAGTGCACCTTCCTCTCCCACTCACACCTAAACCTTCGTTTCCCCTGACTCCACTTTGCCACTCATCCATACCTGTCCATGGCGAAGTCCCTGGAAGGTGATCCGAGCCCACAGCAAAGTCCATGATGTTCCAAAGCAAGTCCGAAGCATCAGCAAAGTCCATGAAGATTCAAAGCCTCAGCAAAGTCGAAGCTGCTGCATGGAGACCACCCATCGTCCGAGAACTGCTTAGCAGCGGAGCCATGTGCCTAACAATCCACCCATTATGTGATGCATGTGTTACTCCAGGGTCATGTAGCTGTAGGCCTCCAGCATCTCCTTCCCCTCGGATGTCCGTGATCTGAGCCAGGCCCCAAAAGGTGAGTCTCAACTTCTGCACATCACGTTTGTCCAGAATTGTTCTAGACCAGTGTGTTTCCCACTGGCTTAACAGTAAATTGGGCATGGGGGGATGATTCCAGTTGGGCCTTCCTTTGCATCCCACTAGCAGGATGCAAATCGGTTTCACGCCAGCCTTCAGTGGGATTGGAGATCCGCCATAGCAGACACCATCGGATGATCCCGCTGTGATTTCACACCGGTGTGAAACCGATTTCTGCCCCTCCTGCTAAATTCTCTCACCCCGCTTGTAGCAAACAGGAGTGGAAAATTCCACCTGTGGGTTCACCAATCCCTGTATAACTGAAGCATAACATCCTTACTTTTATGTTCAATTTGCCTTGTAACAAACGATAGCATTCCATTAACCTTCTTAATTACTTGGTGTACCTGCAAACTAACTTTTTCTGTCTCATGCACTAGAACACTTGGATCACTCTGCATCCCGGAATCCTGCAGTCATTCTCCGTATAAGTAATACTCTGCTTTTTTATTCTTCCTGCCAAGCAAACAACTTCACATTTTCCCACTCCATCTGCCAGATTTTTGCCCACTCACTCAACTTATCTATATCTGTCTGCAACGTCTTCATGTCCTCTTCACAACCTACCTTCCTTCCAACCTTTGTGTTACCTGCAAATTTGGTTTCCACGCCTTTGATCCCCTCATCTAAGCCATTGATATAAATTGTAAAAAGGTTGAGGCCCCAGCACAGACCGACAATTGAAAGACCCATGAGCTGGTTCGTGTTGTTAATTCCCTCTGTGACAGAGTCACATGAGGGGACATGTTTATGAAAATTTTATTTCCTTTTTTTTTAAACAGCGCTTCATCTCCTGGAGTCAGCTCCATGCTTCAGGGAGATTGAAGTGCTCTTTTGCGCGCATGCGCGAAGATCGCACTTGGCCCACTCGCTCTCCTCCCCCAGCCCGCACAGGCAGCGCTGAGTGCTGCTGCTCGCGTTCTATCTCTTGATTTATAGCTATTACTGAAATGTTTTTGTATTCTCTATAGTGAACACAGAAGCAAAATATTTGTTCACTTCATCTGCCATTTCCTTATTATCTACCATCAACTCCCCACTGTCATTGTCTAAAGGATCAACACTCACTTTACTTACTTTTTTCCTTTTCAAACGCCTATAGAGATTCTTGCTGTCCATTTTTACATTTATAGCTAGCTCCCACTCATATTCTAATTTCTTCCTCCTGTCATTTTAGTCATTCTCTGCCATTCTTTATATTCTGAATAATCATCTGACCTGCCAGTGATGTAAGAAAATTAAAGATTTGTTCATTCTATTAGGAGTTGTAGCATTGCTTCTGTATTGAGACTATCATGTTTTTGACATTTTTAATGCAGTACTTTGCACTTATTTGAAAATATAATTCAACAGAAGGCTGAAAAACAGCAAAATATTGTGACAATCGAAACAGATAAAAACAAAAGAAAAGATGCAGTGTAAGCTCTATATAAAATACATCAAGAAGTGAGAATAATGATAACTATAAAAGTGAAAAATCTTAATTTCAGTAAGGAACATTTTGAATTACAATTTGTGGTCACAAACATGCTTATATATAGTGAGCTTTTAACATTTTCTTGCCTGAGATATTCATTTAAACTTCTTAATCTATAAATGTCGACAGGTGCTTTGAATAACTAAGGAAAGGTATTAACTGTCAGCCACCCAGCTGATATATGATCAGCCTGTTTTGTTCTTTGTTCCTACTCCCTTCACAATTCTGCACAAAATCTCCCACATCAGGTGAAATGTAAAGGAGACTGTTGACTAATATTTCCATCTCCTGTATGTTATCCAAATAATTTGAAGCAGAAAATGGCCCTGAATGTACCAGAAGCCTGCAGAAATCTAATCTCCCAGAAACTCAATCTCCCACGCTGCACAATATTGCCGTCAACTTCAAGCAGCTTTTCACTTTGCACTGGAGGAAGATATAATTGAATTACTAAAATAGCCATCTGCCCAATCATGCTTTTAATCACAGATAGACTGTACTCTAGGATTATACAACTTAAAATGACTTAACATAGATTAGGCTTTTTTTTAATTAATGGTTGAAGTCTGTTCTAGAGATGCAACTTGAACCCAATCCTTCTTTACAAGTTGAGGTCATGGCAAATCTAAAGTAGAAATTTCTTAATGGGGCTATATAACAAGCAAATGTTCCCTTGAGTCATCTAATAAACATTGTATGATATATTAGGTATTGGCTGGTACCAAAGTAAATCTTCCTGTGAAGAATATATTTTGACTGTTATACTTGTGATACAAGCCAGTTTCATAATTATTTCACAAGGTATTTGAAAATATTGGCATTACATTTGGACATTAAGTGATATAAACCAACAGGATACTAGATTTAATTCATTTTTACTATTCATTCTTGGGATGTGGGTGTCACTGGCAAGGCTGGCATTTAGCGCCCATATGAGTTGGCCGAGAAGCCAATGGTAATTGAATGACTTTTTACAGAACTTCAGAGGATAGTTAAGAGTCAGCCATGTTGGGTCTGGATTTATACATAGAACAGGCTGCAGGAACGTAAGTAACTGCTAAGGCTGATCTGCATCTGGGAGGTTCTGCTGCAAATAGGATAGGATACCACCGATGATTGAGTTGCTGCCTTGGGATTTCCTCTCTGCCACTAATATGCACCTGCTTGTAAAGGAGGTTGCACTGTTTTTTATTTGGTTGTGCCAGGTACAGCAATCCCAGGACTTGAAGTCAATATCAAAACTCCTAAGTGAAGCCTTCAGAGTGTCATTGTAATACTTCCTTTGACCACCATAAGAGCACACCCCAGACTCAAGCACTCCAGAGAAGATTTGCTTCAGTAAGCGAATGTCAGGCATTCTGGCTACATGACCAGCCCAACTTAGTTGTGACTGTCTGAATATGGTGTGGATGCTTGGCATGCCAGCTCGGGTGAGCACCTCAGTGTCTGGTAATTTGTCCTGCCATCCGACCTTCAGAAGCTTCCAAAGGCAGCTTAAATGAAAGTGTTTGAGCTTCTTGGCATGATGCAGAGTGGGCAGGGCTATTGCTCTATCGGCTTTCAGTTGGTCAATTAGTAACGATCCTGTGAAGACCTTGGAGAAGCTTTCTGTGTTAAAGATGCTACATAACTACAAGTTGGGGATGTCACAATTGGTTTCAGCTGTGATGGCCCTTGCCTTCTAGCAGGTTCACACACAAAAAAAACTATCTAGGTTCACACACAAAAAAAACTCATTGAACAAGGTGCCATTAAACTCCTGTATCTGAGCTAGGTGGAAACTTTGTGATAACTTTTTTGTTATGCAAAAAATGGGCAACTGTGTAATTTTATGTCAAAAGTAGTACAATAGGTATTTTTGTTACTTTGAGAATATGAGAATAAAACTTGGAAAATGCATTAAAATTACTGTTTGAACGCGAGTACTGTCCATTTGAATGTTTAATTTTTTAAAATTCATTCATGGGATGGTGGGCTTCACTGGCTGGACCAGCATTTATTGCCCATCCCTAGTTGCCCTTGAGAAGGTGGTAGTGAATGACGAATGGATTTTATTATAATTGAGAGAGAGCAGGAGTAGGTACAACCCAGCAACTGTAACACAGAGCAGGCAACAGCTTATTTCTTACTTATTCACATGCAAGTAAGGGGTACTTTCCAAATTAGTTTCAGCTCATATTTTTGAGAATTAATTTTATTTAAATTGGTTATCATTGCTGTTCTGGGGGCTTGAATATTGCTTCAAATGTTGCAGATAATCTACTTCAGTGTATCTTTCAAGCAAGATCTGAATTAGGTGTTTACTTTAAATAGCTTCAAAAGTAGCAAAACCCATCAATATCTGAAAACTTGAGCTGTGGAGAAATAAATCAGAAGTTAACTGCAACTTTGTGCCAAACACACAGCTAGTAGTGCAGGTAGCTTCACTGGCTTCTTGGTTGGAAATATTTCGTACAACAATCAGAAATAATGTAGGTACAATGTCTTGCACTCAGTTGTGCAGTGATAACTTAAGCAATGATCCTTTATATCACAAGTGTGGTAAGAAAGCCATGTGATTAATAACGAAAAGCAGACAAGAGAAGAGTTGTGCAATATCGTGGTAGAAAATGTAATACATTGCAAATGTATCCTGTAGGTGGCTACAGTACATAATTTTCTGCTTGAAAGGCGGGGAGGACACTTGTGAACCACAATTTCAATGATCTGCTCTTTACCCAATTATAAACCCTGGTTATCAGGAAAATCAAAAAAGGGACAAAATATTAAAAGCAGAGGTCCATCTCAACCTGCAGACACTGCAATGTTCACCAGGATGTCACACAATGAGCATTTTTAGTTCCCCCAGTCAATATCCTAATAGAATAACCTTGTGATATATTATTTTCACAGGTTCAAGCTCCCTCATGTGGCAGGAATTAGAACAAGAGGATGGAAAATGTGATTCCTCTCTTCATTGATTGGAAGTTAGATCTGTTGTCAGTAAATTTCAAGAGTCAATTTGAATTTTCAAAGTATTAAATCCTTAGAGAAACACAAATTATCTGTAGAGTATAAGGCTGTGCTTGAACAACCTGGCAGGATATTTTGAATGCTTAACTGAGGGGATAAAAAAGCACTGTATATGGGCTACATGTTTAAAAATAAGATACAACACAAGCGTAATGAAACATGGGAACTACAGGTAATGTGACTCCAAAAACAGCATTTTAACTCTGCTTAAATTCTGTATAATATTTAAAACTTTGCTTAAATCATCTTGGCCCACCACACTACACTGTTGGAACAGTGCCTAATTTGCCTAATGGTTTGCCACGATATTTTGAGGAACAAAAATGCTGACTCCAAATTTGATCCGTTATGAGCTGACAGATGATGTGTGCCAGGTGGATCACATCCATGAGGGAAATTTGACCATGCAGTCACAACTGTTTTGCAATTTCTACTTTATTTCAAGATGCGTGCTCTAAATTCAGAAGTAATAAGGCTACCAGGACTTCAGAGATATTTAGAAAACTAAATTAATCAATTATTATAAAAAGCAAAGATTTCAAGCACATACATAGGTCTACAAATTACTACTATAATAATTCCTAAAACCCCTAATTAATCTGGCTTCCAGTTACATCCCCATTAAGGCGACAGTGAAAACAAATGGATTTAAACCGACCCAGGCAAAGCAACACAATACCCTGATAGGAGATTTCAAAGTGAGTTTTCTCAGCTTGAGTTCCTGTAGACAGCAACTTAATGCATTGATGCTGGAGGGTTTTCACACTTGTGTTAGATGTTAGAATGCATTCTCCTCTGAGACACCACCTCATCTCCTTTATACATGTTTCTCACTTTATAATGCAAATTTAATTGTTCTGCTATGTCTTTGGAACTTTACCTTTCTCATAATATAAATCTTTTCATAGTGCTCATATTATCAGTAACCTTTGGGAAAAATAAACACACTGTTTGGCTCAGCTTCTTCTGGCTCGGTGTAACATCTTACCATCTCTTTGAAATTCAAACTACCCTAATTTATCTAAAAATGCAAATTAAAAAAAAAACACCTCACATTCTAAAACATCAATCATGTTTATGTATTTTGCATTTCAAACCTAGCTGTTTTCTGATGACTCAAAGCCTCCAGACCAGCTGTCTCCAATTCAAATAAATTCCACACATACACAGAGAATCTATTCACACCCCACTATTAACATACCTTTACAATAAATCACAATAATATTATGAAAATTATTATATTCTTATCACATCCCCCTCCTTACTGGAAAATGAACTATCTTAATTTTAAAAGACAACTTCATTTTCTTAACACATCTTACACTACCTCCTATATTTATCAATATACTCATGCTATTTCATTACCAGATTAACATAACATAACAATATATATAAATAAATCCTTGGTATCAACAGAAATCATTACAGTCCAGTGTCCAAGTTTGTAAATGTCCAAAAATTCCTTTTGAGCTTCAAACTCTTGACAGTGCATCTGCAATTAGATTTTCTTGTCCAGCCACATGTATAAGCCGTAGATTAAGTGGTTGCAGTAATAAACTCCAGCTGAACAGCCTTGCACTTCTGTCTCAAAATTTGTCCATGAACGTTAAAGGATTGTCATCTGTATAAACATAGAAACATAAAAAATAGGAGCAGGAGTCAGCCATTCAGCCCTTCGAGCCTGCTCCGCCTTTCATTATGATCATGGCTGATCATCCAACTCAACAGCCTGCTCCTGCTTTCTCCCCATATCCTTTGATCCCTTTCGCCCCAAGACTTGAGAAACATACAATGTTTTGGCCTGAACTACTTTCTATGGTAGCAAATTTCACAAGCTTACCACTCTCTGGGTGAAGACATTTCTCCACATCTCAGTCCTAAATGGTCTACCTCGTATCATCAGACTGTGACTCCTGGTTCTGGACTCCTCCACCATTGGGAACATGCTTCCTGCATCTATCTTGTCTAGTCCTGTTAGAATTTTATAGGTTCCTATGAGATCCCCCCTCATTCTTCTGAACTCCAGTGAATATAATCCAAACTGATTCAATCTCTCCTCATATGTCAGTCCCACTATCCCAGGAGTCAGTCTGGTAAACCTTCGCTGCACTCCCTCTATAGCAAGAACATCATTCCTCAGATAAGGAGACCAAAACTGCACAAAATATTCCAGGTGTGGTCTCACCAAGGCCCTGTATAATTGCAGCAAGACATTCCTGCTCCTGTACTCGAATCGTCTCACTATGAAGGCCAACATACCATTTGCCTTCTTTACCGCCTGCTGCACCTGCATGCTTACCTTCAGCAACTGGCGTACAAGGACACCCAGGTCTCATCGCACATTCTCCCCTCTCAATTTATAGCCGTTCAGATAATAATCTGCCTTCCTGTTTTTGCTACCAAAGTGGATAACCTCACATTTATCCACATTATACTGTATCTGCCATGCATTTGCCCACTCACTCAGCTTGTCCAAGTCACACCGAAGCATCTCTACATCCCCTTCACAGCTCACCCTCCCACCCAGCTTTGTGTCATCTGCAAATTTGGAGATATTACATTTAGTTCCCTCATCTAAATCACTAATATATATTGTGAATAGCTGGGGTCCCAGCACCAATCACTGCGGTACGCCACTAGTCACTGCCTGCCATTCGGAAAATAACCCGTTTATTCCGACTCTTTGTTTCCTGTCTGCCAACCAGTTTTCTGTCCATCTCAAAACACTACCCCAATCCCATGCGCTTTAATTTTACACGCCAATCTCTTATGTGGGACTTTGTAGAAAGCCTTCTGAAAGTCCAAATAAACCACTGGCTCCCCCTCATCAACTTTATTTGTTACATTCTCGAAAAATTCCAGTAGATTTGTCAAGCATGATTTTCCTTGCTGACTCTGTCCGATTCTGCCACTGTTTTCCAAGTGCACAGCTATTAAATCTTTTATAATGGACTTAAGAATTTTCCCCACTACCGACGTCAGGCCGACTGTTCTAAAATTCCCTGTTTTCTCTCTACCTCCCTTTTTAAATAGTGGGGTTACATTAGCTACCCTTCAATTTGTAGGAACTGTTCTAGAGTCTATAGAATCTTGGAAAATGACCACCAATTCATCCACTATTTCTGGGGCCACTTCCTTAAGTACTCTGGGATGTAGATCATCAGGCCCTGGGGATTTATTGGCCTTCAATCCCAACACCTCTGGTATTCTATTTGAGTCCTCCTTTGTGAAGACAGAACCAAAGTATGCATTTAGTTGGTCAGCCATTTCTTTGTTCCCCATTATAAATTCCCCTGTTTCCGACTGTAAGGGACCTACATTTGTCTTCACCAAGCTTTTTCTCTTCACGTTCCTATAGAAACTTTTACAGTCAGTTTTTATCTTCGCTGCAAGCTTACTCTCATGCTCTATTTTCCCCTTCTAAATCAATCCCTTGGTCCTCCTTTGCTGAATTATAAACTGCTCCCAATCCTCAGGTCTGTTGTTTTTTCTGGCCAATTTGTATGACTCTTCCTTGGATCCAGTACTATCTCTAATTTGCCTCATAAGCCATGGTTTGGCCACCTTTCCTGTTTTACTTTTGCGCCAGGCAGGAATAAACAATTGTTGCAGTTCACCCATGCACTCTTTGAATGTTTGTCATTGCCTATCCACCATCATCCCTTTAAGTAATGTTTCCCAATCCATCATAGCCAATTGTGCCTCATACCACCGTAGTTTCCTTTATTAAGAATCAGGAGCCTAGTCTCAGAATCCACTACGTCACTCTCTATCTTGATGAAGAATTCTGTCATATTATGGTCGCTCAGCCCCAAGGGGTCTCGCACAACTAGATTGCCAATTATTCCTTTCTCATTACACAATACCCAGTCTAGGATGGCCTGTTCTCTAGTTGGTTCCTCAACGTATTGGTCCAGAAAAACATCCCGTATACACTCCAGGAATTCCTCCTCTACGGTATTGTTACTAATTTGATTTGCCCCATCTATATGCAGATTAAAGTCACAATAATTACAGTTGTTCCTTTATTGCATGTGTCACTAATTTCCTGTTTAATGCCATTCCCAACATCACCACTCCAGTTTGGGGTTCCATGTACAACCCCCACTAATGTTTTTTGTCATTTAGTGTTTCTCAGCTCTACCCATGTGGATTCCACATTGTTGGAGCTAATATCTTTCCTCACTAATGCGTTAATTTACTCTTTGACCAGCAATGCAACTCCTTTCCCTTTTAGTCTGTCCTTCCTAAATATTGAATACCCCTGGATGTTCAGTTCCCATCCTGGGTCTCCCTGCAGCCATGTTTCCGTAATCCCCACTATATCATACCTGTTTACATCTATTTGCATGGTTAATTCATCCACTTTATGGTGAATACTCCTCACGTTAAGGCACAGAGCCTTAAGGCTTGTCTTCTTAACATTACTTGTCCCATTCCTCACTATTTTTCGCAGAGGCCTGGTTGATTCTTGCCCTTGATTTCTCTGCCTATCACTTTTCTTATTGCCCTTTCTGTCTTTTGTTCTTGTCCTTGACCGCCCCCCCCACCCCCTCTGAATCCTTGCATATGTTCCCGTCCCCCTGCCATTTTAGTCTAAACCTTCCCCAGCCACTCTAGCAAATATTCCCCCTAGGACATCAGTCCCGGTCCTGCCCAGGTGTAACCCATCCCGTTTGTATTGGTCCCACCTCCCCTACAACCGGTCCCAATGTCCCAGGAATCTGAAAGCCTCCCTCTCACACCATCTCTTCAAACACGTATTCATCTGATATATCCTGCTATTTCTACTCTGACAAGCACGTGGCACTGTTAGTAATCCTGAGATCACTACCTTTGAGATCCTACTTTTCAACTTATTTCCTAACTCCCTATTTTCTGCTTTTAGGACCTCATCCCTTTTTTTACTTATGTTGTTTGTACCAATGTGTACCACAACCACTGGCTGTTCATCCTCCAGAATATCTGTAGCTGCTCTGAGACATCCTTGACCCTAGCACAAGCGAGGCAACGTACCATTCTGGAGTCTCGTTTGCGGCCACAGAAATGCCAATCTATTCTCCTTACAATTGAATCCCCTATAACTATTGGATTCCCACACTTTTTACTCCTCCCCTGTGCAGCAGAACCAACCATGGTGCAATGAATTTGGCTGCTGCTGCTTTCCTCTGCGAGGCCATTCCCCCCAACAATATCCAAAGCGGTATATCTGTTTTGCAGGGGAATAGCCACAGGAGATTCCTGCACTGTCTGTCCAGTCCTCTTGCTCAGCCTGGTGGTCACCCATTCCCTTCCTGCCTGTGGACTCTTAGCCTGTGATGTAACCACCTCTCTATACGTGCCACCAACGATACTCTTCGCCTCGCAGATGCTCCACAGTGTCCCCAGCCACCGCTCCAGCTCCAAAACCCGGGCTTCCAGGAGCTGCAGCTGGAACTACTTCCTGCACACATGCTGACTCCCGGCACTGGAAATGTTGGCATTTGTTTCTGGCGAATTGTTTGCAACGTAACTATTAAAATGCTGCAATGCTAACAAAAGGCCCAGAGTCTCCTTTTTGATCATTGAATATCTTTTCTATTGTACATTCAGCTTCTAAGAAAAATACTCTATCAGTTACTCAATTCCAGTTTCATCTTCTTGTAACTGTACGACCCCAATGTCTATGTCGCTTGCGTCAATGGCCAATTTAAATTGCTTGGCATAATTGGGTATTGCCAAAACTGGTGCTGAAGTCAATACAGTTTTCAAACTGCCAAACACCTTCTGAAACTCTGTGTCCATTGAAACATCTTGTTCTTTTTTAATAGTTCAGTCAATGGAGCAACCGCACTGTTAAAATTTGGTACAAACTTCCAGTAAAAGCCACTCATGCCCAGAAATCTGAAAACTTCTAATTTTGCTGTAGGCATGGGGAAATCCAAGATAGCCTTGACTTTAACATCTCTTGGAGCCACCTTGCCGTGTCCAATGATTATGGCATGGATATGTAACTTGTGCTTTTGCAAGTTCACTTTTAGCCAAGTTCATCAACAAATTTGCTCCTTGTAGTTGACTAAATAATTCTTCCAGATGTTGCAAATGCTCCTCCCATGTTTGACTGAAAACTATCAAGTTGTCAATATGAACAACGCAATTGCTCAGTCCTCCAATTATTTTGTTTGTCAGTCTTTGAAATGTTGCAGGTGCATTTTTTCATACCAAATGGCATGACTTTAAACTGATGTAGTCCATCTGGCATCACAAAAGCTGATATCTCCTTTGCTCTCTCCAATAATGGTGCTTGCCAGTATCCTCTTAGCAAGTCAATCTTTGTGATAAATTTTGTTTGTCCCACATTCTCAATACAACCTTCCAACCATGGTATAGGATATGAATCTGTTTTTGCTACTGCATTCACCTTTCAATAGTCTATACACAGTCTTGGTGTTCCATCCAGTTTTGATATCATCACAATAGGTGAAATGGACTCTGTGATATCATTTTGAAGCATGAATTCAAGGTATTTCTATACTTGAGGTAACTTTGCTAGATTTAATCTATAAAGATGTTGCCTTATCGAAGATTAAACTTCTACTCACACATCATGTATGGCTAAATTTGTCCTCCCTAACATATTCCCACAAATAGTTTAGTGTGACTGCAATAGTTTCTCAAAATCACTTTGACATTTGTCTGGAAGGTAACTCAATATTACATTTAAATTTTCAAGTATCCCTTCATTATCCAATTTGGCTAGAGGAAACTCAATTTCAGAATCCTTCTTTCTACCACTTTCTCCTCATCTACCTCAGCTAATACCTCCTTTTGGTCCTTTTCCCTCTCAAAGTACTTTTTAAGCATATTTACATGATACACCCTCTCCTTCTTTCTTCTATTTGGAGTATTTATTAAATAATTTACTTCACTCATTTTCTTTCCAATCCTGCAAGGCCCACTAAACCTTGCCTTTAACAAGTCACCCAGTACTGGCAACAGAGCTAACTTTTTCCCCAACAACAAAACTACGAGCTGTAGCTTCTCTGTCTGCCTTCACTTTCATCACTTGCTGTGATATCTTTAAAAGTTCTCTAGCTAACTCACATGCTCTGTCCAATTTTTCTCTGAAGTTTGATATATAATCCAGGAGAGTAGTTTCTGAAATTTGACCCACCAATTTCTCATGAATCAACTTCAGTGGTCCCCTTACCTCATGACCACAGACTAATTCAAAATGGCTAAATCCAGTCAATGCATTAGGAGCACCCCTAATAGCAAATAACAAGAATGGAATTCCCCCATCCCAATCCTGTTGGTAGTCCTGATTATGCACCCTCATCATAGTTTTTAAAGTTTGATGCCATCTTTCCAAAGCCCTTTGTGATTCAGGATGACAAGCTGGTGATATAAACTGTTTGATCCCCAAACTGTTCATTACTTCCTTAAACAGCTGTGATGTGAAATTTGAACCCTGATCTGATTGTCTACCTTTTAGTAAACCACATCTTGCAAAATATTCAGTCAACTCTTCCACAATTATCTTTGTTGTAATATTTCTCGAAAGTATCGCTTCAGGAAACCTTGTAGACATATCCATTATTGTCAGTAAATGCTGATTTCCACTTTTAGTCGGGGGGGGGGGGGGAGGGGTGGGGGGTGGTTTACACAAACAATCATGACCATAGTAAAAGGTTCTTCAAATCCTTGAATTGGAAATAAAGGTGCCAGCATAATCACTGCTTGTGGTATCCCAATTACCTGACATGCGTGACATATTCTACAGAATTTGACTACATCTCTATGCAATCCAGGCCAATAAAATTATTTTTGTATTTTCACTTGCATCTTTCTAATTCCTTAATGTCCTCCCATTGGGATTTCATGAGCTATCCTCAGGATCTCATTTCTATATCCAAATGGTATGACAATCTGATGCACTTCCCTCCTGTTTTCATCTGCTGAAACATAACATGGCCACCACTTTCTCATTAACACATTACCCCTAAGGTAATAACATTCTGGGACACATTCTGCCTCTGTTTCTGAGTAAGCTATCTTACATGCGTATCATTTTTCAGTAACTCTACCAACTGTCTTGAGTGAAATACCTCAGCTGCATTGTCCTCCATTCTTTCTTCCTGAGCCAACTTATTAAAAACAGTGTCAGCTAATTGGACTTCCACACCTTCCCCCTGCCTTTTAATTCCTGTTCTTCTTGTTTCAACCTGTAAGCGCATGATCTTGTTACCACACAATCTGAAAACGATCCAGGGAGCTCTTTCTGCAACACTTCTATAGGCTGCTCAACTACCATAAGCATCACCACATCTGTGACCTAGCTATATCATGACCTAAAGTAAATTGAACCCCTGCAATGGGCAATTTTTCCACTACTCCAATAATCATCTTACCTGTTTTCCACTTACTCTTTAAATTTACCTTCTACAATGGAATAGGTTTAGCATTTTCATGAACCCCACTTATTATCACCTGTTGCTGCAACAATTGCTGAACAACAAATATCACTATCCCACAACACTAAGGATTGACTAGCCTCTGTGTCTCTTAAAATTTTAATGTTGTTACCTACTCCACCCTTTGGCATGGAAACACTTCCCCTTCAGATACAAAACCTTTAAACATTTCTATAATTTACACCCTTGGGTAAATTGTGAATACATTCCCACTTCTTCGCCTATCACTGATTCTTCCTGATTTACCTGTACAAAAACCACTGGTTTTTCCTGTGCCTGAACATCAGTACCCATTGTACTTTTACATTCAGAACTTTTCTGCATGCCAACAGATTTTCCCTGTAATTTCGATCATACTGACTTTGTGTGCTCTACTTTATTATAATGAAAACACCTCAATTTGAGTGTCATTTCTACCCTCAGCACCTTCCTTTTTATTCTGAGAAAGAACCTTCCTGGGAATTTTCACCAAGTCCTTCTCTTCCCTGACTACCCAATTTCCTTTCATCTTCCCACTTTCTATTCTTCTCTGATTTAAAGGGGTGACAAAAAATGTTTAGATCAATGAAGTAACTTATAATCATCAGTTATCTCTGCTGCTTGTCTTACTGTTTTACCCTCTGTTCCTCCACATGAGTTCTCACTACCAAAGGAATTGAATCTTTAAGTTCTTCCAAAAACATTACTTCTCTAAGAGCTGCATATGCTGTCTCTATCTTTAATGCCCATATCCACTGGTTAAAATTACTTTGTTTTACTCTCAAACTCAAGTTTGCCCAGGCTGTTTTCTCATATTCCATAATTTCTGCCAGTATGCCTCAGGAACCAACTCACATGCACTCAAAATAATGTTTTTTTTTAACCACATCATAGTCCACTGACATTTCTTCTGACAGTGAAGCGTAAACCTCATGTGCCCTACCCACCAACCTAGATTGTAACAAGTCCAGTTTGCTTGTGGCCATTTCATCTGTTCGGCTATCTTCTCAAATGAAATAAAGAATGCCTCCAGATCACTTTCCTCAAGCTTCAGAAGTGCTTGCACAAATTTAAGCATCTCCCACACTAGATTTTAGAACAAAGAACAAAGAGAAGTACAGCACAGGAACAGGCCCTATAGCACTCCAAGCCTGCGCCGAAGATATTGCCCACCAACTAAAATAATTTGCACTTCCGGGGTTCCTATCCCTCTATTCCCATCCTATTCATGTATTTGTCAAGCTGCCTCTTAAACACCACTATCGTACCTGCTTCCACCACCTCCTCTGGCAGCAAATTCCAGACACTCTCTACCCTCTGTGTCAAAAACTTGCCCCGCACATCTCCTGTATAGTTTTCTCCTCTCACCTTAAATCTATGTCCCCTAGTAATTGACTCTTCCACCCTGGGAAAAACGTTCTATCTACTCTGTCCATGCCACTCATAATTTTGTAAACTTCTATCAAGTCGCCCCTCAATCTCTGTCGCTCTAGTGAGAACAATCCGAGTTTCTCCAACCTCTCCTCATAGCTAATAACTGCCAGACCAGGCAGCATCCTGGTAAACCTCCTCTGCACCCTTTCCAATGCCTCCATATCCTTCTGGTAAAGTGGCGACCAGAATTGCACACAATATTCCAAGTGTGGCCTAACCAAGGTTCTACACAGCTGCAGCATGACTTACCAGCTTTTATACTCAATACCCCTGCCAATGAAGGCAAGCATGCCATATGCCTTCCTGACTACCTTATCCACCTGCGTTGCCACTTTCAGTGACCTGTGGACCTGTACACCCAGATCCCTCTGTCCATCGATGCACTTAAGGGTTCTGCCATTCACTGTATAATTCCTGCCTGTATTAGACTTTCCAAAATGCATTACCTCGCATTTGTCCGAATTAAACTCCATCTGCCATTTCTCCACCCAAGTCCCCAACCGATCTATATCCCGTTGTATCCTTTGACAATCCTCTTCACTATCTGCAACTCCTCCAACCTTGGTGTCATCTGCAAACTTACTAATTAGCCCAGTTACATTTTCCTCCAAATCATTTATGTATACCACAAACAGCAAAGGTCCCAGCACTGATCCCTGCGGAACTCCACTAGTCACAGTTCTCCATTCAGAAAAGCACCCTTCCACTGCTACCCTCTGTCTTCTATGACCAAGCCAATTCTGTGTCCATCTTGCCAGCTCACCTCTGATCCCATGCGACTTTACCTTCTGTACAAGTCTGCCATGAGGGACCTTGTCAAAGGCCTCACTGAAATCCATGTATATAACATCCACTGCCCTTCCATCGTCGATCATCTTTGTCACTTCCTCGAAAAACTCGATCAAGTTAGTGAGACACGACCTCCCCTTCACAAAACCATGCTGCCTCTCATTAATGTGCCCATTTGGCAGTAAATCCTGTCACGAAGAATCTTCTCCAATAATTTCCCTACCACTGACGTAAGGCTCACCGGCCTGTAATTTCCTGGATTATCCCTGCTACCCTTCTTAAACAATGGAACAACATTGGCCATTCTCCAGTCCTTTGGGACCTCACCCATAGCCTGTGAGGATACAAAGATTTCTGTCAAGGCCCCAGCAATCTCCTCTCTTGCCTCATTCAGTACTCTGGGGTAGATCCCATCTGGCCCTGGGGACTTAATATTCTTCAAGACACCTAACACCTCTTTTTTGATCTCAACATGATCCAGGCTATCTACACACTCTTCCCTAGACAAATTGATCGCTAAGTCCTTCTCTTTGGTGAATACTGATGAGAAGTATTCATTTAATATCTCTCCCATTTCTTCTGGCTCCACACACAGATTCCCACCTCTGTCTCTCAGTGGGCCTACCCTTTCCCTGGCTACCCTCTTGCTTTTTACATATGTATAAAAAGCCTTGGGATTTTCCTTAATCCTGGTTGCCAATGACTTTTCATGGCCCCTTTTAGCCCTCCTGCATCTTTGCTTAAGTTTCTTCCTCCTTTTTTTATATTCTCCACGGGCTTCATCTGTTCCCAGCCTTCTAGCCCTTACGAATGCTTCCCTTTTCTTTATGACTAATCTCACAATATCCTTCATTATCCAAGGTTCCTGAAACTTGCCATGCTTATCCTTCGTCCTAGCAGGAACATGCCGGTCCTGAATTCTTATCAACTGACGTTTGAAAGCCCCCCACATGTCAGTTGTTGATTTGCCCTCAAACATCTGCCTCCAATCTAGATTCCTCAGTTCCTGCCTAATATTGATATAATTAGCCTTCCCCCAATTAAGCACCTTAATTCGAGGACTCCTGTTATTCTTATCCACCAGTACCTTGAAACTTACCAAATTAAGGTCACTTTTCCTGAAATGCTCCCCTACTGAAATTTCAACCACCTGGCTGGGTTCATTCCCTAATACCATGTCCAGTATTGCCCCTTCCCCAGTTGGACTATCTACATATTGTCTCAGGAAGCCCTCCTGGATGCACCTTACAAATTCTGCACCATCCAAACCCCTAGCACTAAGTGATTCCCAGTCAATATAGGGAAAGTTAAAATCACCCACAACAACCCTATTGCTTTTACATCTTTCCAAAATCTGCCTACATAACTGTTCCTCAATCTCCTGCCGGCAATTGGGAGGCCTATAGTAAACCCCCAACATGTGACTGCACCCTTCCTATTCCAGAGCTCTACCCATATTGCCTTGCTGCATGAGCCCACTGAGGTGTCCTCCTGTCGTACAGCTGTGATATTCCCTTTAAACAGCAGTGCAACTCCCCCACTTCTTCTACATCCCTCTCTATCCTGCCTGAAACATCTAAATCCTGGAACATTTGTCTGCCAACCCTGTGCATCCTTCAACCAAGTCTCTGTAATAGCAATAACATCATAGTCCCAAGTACTAATCCAAGCTCATCTGCCTTGCCTGTTATACTTTTCACATTGAAACAAATACATTTCAGACCCCCATTGTTCAGTAATATTGAAATTGCACCATCTGTAGTGGCAGGATTCAAACCCAGGTTACTGGTCTCTGGATTATTAGGCCAGTGACAATATCACTACGCTACTGCCTCCTTTTTAAATTCCAACATTTTAAGTCGGTACTCTGTCTCTTTCCTTCTCTGTCACTTCAACTATGTCTGCTTTCTTTGCCCCAACAGGTAACCTCAACTGCAATTTATCCATTAATTCTGTTAACTTACCCTTAGATACTTTTTGAAACCCAATGAGTTATATCTTCTATTTCCAAAAATGGTTTAGCCATGGATTCAGCCATTTTTCAGTCTGACCACTTTGAATACAGGAGTTGTGAGGTATTTTTAAAGTGCCTTTCATACTCATAATCTTAAGATTCACCAACTCCAAACCAATCAAGTAATTTCAAATATATCCCGCAAAGAGCCCCAATTTGCTATGACATGGCAGATGATGTGTGCCAAGCAGATCAAATCCATAAGGGAAACTTGATCACATGGTCACAACTGTTTAGCAATTTGTATTTTATTTTGAGATTTGTGTATGGAATTCAGAAGTAATAAGACTACCACGACTTGAGGTTTATTAAAAAAAACTAAATTAAACATTTATAAAGCTCATTAATGGCCCAATTGAAAGCAATTCTTCATGGCCTATTGAACCTTGCAGTTGGCGGATGGGCCAATTGGGCTTTATATTTTTGATGAAACCTCATCCAAAGGCGGGATGAAATCACCTTTGCCCATAGCCCTTAATATCTTTGATAACCAATCTGAACTTAAAAAATAATTGATTGACTACTTTATTTATTCATTCATTGGATGTGGGTATCATTAGCAAGACCAACATTTATTGCCCATTCAGGAAAATAAAATGTATTCTGGTACAACTTTAATGAAAGCAATAATATCAGTGTGCACAGGTTTTGTATCTTTGCAAAAAGAAAATTAGCTGGTACTATTCAATTTTATTTTATTTACTATACACCAAGCTATGTACAACTGAAGCTATTCTCCCACACCAATATCCAAAAAAATTAAAATTGTGATTCCAAATTATACATTGTAATTATAGAATTAAAACTTCTATAAACTCACCATTTACACAAATACTAGAACTTTCAACATATTAATGTTGAATTGTTGCACACAAGATTAAATCCCAGCTTGAAACCAGCTGCATCTAAATGCCAGTGTACACACAGCAGTCTTGACTCAATGGAACTGGAATGAGAGAACTTTAAAAAGGTCTGCATACAGCATCCTTCCTTAATCACTCCTTCATTTCATTAATCAACATGGAAAATGAAAACAATCTAGTACATTAGTCTGCAAATCTTCTTCAAAACATACAAGTTAAAGGATAACTACACAATTTGAACTTAAGGATTGGAGATCCAAAATCATTCTAAATTACATAATAAATTTAACCAAAGGAGATTTGAAATATAAAAATGGTGCAAGAGGACAGTGTTCCATTCGTAATCAGTACAAATACTATTCTTCGAAATACAGGTCATAACTACAGCAAACAATTCACACAATAGGCAAAGATAGTAGCATCATCAAGCATAGATGGACTTCACCAAAAGCTCAAATGATATGTATACTAAATTATGAAAACGACAAAAATATTTACAAGCTCAAGAAAATGTTCACCCATGGGTTCAATAACATGCAACCTTTAGTTTTGAAAAATGGATTTTGTGTCTACATTTCTAATGTTTATCTACCATTCATTCTCACTGAACATCAAGACAGAAACCCCAAATAGTAGAACAAGATAAAGGAAAATGAAGGTACACATTTCTTCTCTTCCCATTGCTCCACATTCAATAGAAACATTCATTAAGTAGTATGCAGGCTTCCATGATGGCCCACTTGATGTTGAGTCTCAGATTACGTTCACGCTAAGGTTTGTTCTCCAGTTTGTACCGAGTTCAGCTGAAGCAGTAATGAGTACAACAATTGGCTTCAGCGTCCTTGAAAATTACTTTTGAAAGATATATATTCAATTTCAATTTTTTAAACTTATGACTGAACTACCTAATACAAAATGTAATTTAGTGTTCAAGTGCTCTCAAGGTGACTAACAGACTGGTAAAGTTTCAATAGCTAGATATAGAAAATGTCAAAAATATGAAATTATTGAAGTAAATTGTTTTAACAGTTAAAGACAATGTAATCAAGATTTAAGTTTGGTTCTAAACAAAGTAGCACATCATACAATCCCAAAATGCACATGTGCTCTAAGGCACTAATTTCTCAAATACAGGCAGTGTACAGTACTTAGTACAAAACTGACATACAAGAAAATCTCTGATTACATACAAAAGCAGTAGATAATTGAAAATATTTTAATGTTCACACCACTAAATATACAATAGATCATATTCATTTTCCCTCTATTTTCGTGAGAGAGCAAAACCAAAAATGGAAAGAAAAATATGAAAGTGCAGCTATCCAACTATGAAGCAACTTGGGATGTTTGTTATGATGTAAATAGTTATATATGCAGCAAGCTGTTTATAAACTAAAAGTGCTACCCTAGTCCTACTTGATCTCAAAAATTGCCTTAATCTTTAATTATTTCCATAAGTACTAGAGGCTGCAATTACATTACCTCTAGCACAATCTATTAACCTGACCCCCTTCAACTTTAATTAAAATTCAAAATGGAAAACTTTCAGAAATTCTCTAGAATTTTTTTTTCACGTTCACTTCAATCAAGGCTAAGTCAAAACTTCATAACCAGAATGGAAGATCTTAAACTCAAAACTGTGCACAAAATTTTACACTATGTTGTTGGAGATCACAACATTATTGCATTTGATTGGAATAGCTAAGCATCTATCCTGTTCATAAACATAAACCCGTTAATAAGCAAGCACTACTATTGTAATTTTACTTGAGATGTAAATCGTATCTAATGATCACTGGATTTTTGTCAAATACATTCTTACGGGAAAGGGATAGTGGTGGTGGGAAGGTGTTGCAATAGTTAAAGATGCAGTTTACCAAAATTACAGATCTTAGAAGTAATTAACGTTTAAAAGTACTTACCAAAACAGTAATATAATGTTGAATGCATCTGTATTAAATTTTCTTCCAATGAGATAATGCAGTAATACATTTCTGATCCCTTCGCTTAAAATATTTAGAAGACTGCCTGCAGTACTATGCAGCAAAAGCAATTATAAATCCCAAGAAACCCTGTACATTGTCAGCTTCAACTTTGCATTATAGATGTACATCATACTGACACAAAAGGCATATCTGTAACCTTCACAAAAAACATCTAATAGGTCATAAAAATGCATTATGAAAGTTATTTAGTAGATTTTATGATTTTCTAGATATCAGTAAATCGGACTGCAGCTAAAGACCGGGAACGTATCTGCTTGAATTCCCCAAAATGAAGGCACTATTATTGGTATTTTACTTGGGATTTAAATTGTTTTTCATGATCATTGGGCGTTTGTTTTGGAAATTAAACAAGACAACCTTTAGTTGTTGCCAGGCTCAACAGTAACGTCTTAAGACATTCATTATTTCTTAGCCATTTTTGTAAAAGCCACGAATTTCAACAGCAAAAACATTTGTGTTAACCACATAATTAAGGCAATGAGGTTACAACTTCAAAAATCACTCTTTGGCCAGTATTTAGAAAATAATGTTTTAGCACAATTATCAACATTAAAAAATCTGCAGTGTTTTCAATTTCTCCATTTGAGTTTTCACTAATTAAGTCAACACACCCTGGATGCATTTGCAAAAGTACAAGTTGTAGCAGCATTTCTGAAAGATTTATAATCCATGTTTGACTAGTTTGAAATTACCTGTGTGCTTCTTTTTTAAATTGACTGAGCAGTATCTAAATAATCTTCTAGCAATTAAGGTATGAATTTGTCTTGGTTATATCCTTGCTTAAAATATGTTATGTGACTTTTTAGGATAATGATCACCCTTTTAAAATAATGGAGAAATTAGAAATTATCAACAAGTTATAAGTGTACCAATATTTGCAAATTTTCCAATTGTGAATTATGAAGTTATGCTTCAAGAGAGGCAGAATTAATGGCAGCATGCATTAAAAAGGTATGCATTAAGACACTTAGAGAAACTTGTGATCTTGTGTAAACAGATACAAAAAACATAAAGCAGATGCCCCACTCTTCTCAATGCTCCATCTTCAGGGTACATAGTTTTCATGCCAAACATGTTGTAAAGCACTTTATCACTGCATCTCTGTAAAATAGAGAGATTCAAATGTCACTTCATGTATTTCATCATTTAGAAAAACAATATTTGGTATTTTTGAATACTGAGGTAGTTTGGGATGCATTTCAACCATTTGAAGCATGATTTCTGTTATGTAATAATTTAAAACTTAACAAGATACAACTTATACCAGGACTAAAGAATATATCCCAGTAGAATTTATTTTTACTTTTAACAAATGTTGTCTGGTCGAAACTTGAGAATATTATAAATTTCCAAAGGAAATACTAACATATTTAGCAAAACAGTTTTATACAACCAACAGCATCTCTTTTGATAATAGGCACACTCTGAAGCGTTAGGGATAGTTAAGGGGCTATGAATAGCAGAAAGCTACATGCACAATTAACCTGAAAGTGCAACAGCAGATGATAACCACAGTCTGTCCTGTGATTGAGGGAGAATGGATGGACAAGTATAACCCCAACAAGAGGGCAGCAGCAACAAAAGATACCAGTTGTATCAGGGCATTGATGTACATGTAATAAAATGTAGGTATTAAACATTGTATTAGTTTATACATTTGATTAATAGCATCTGGGATGTACAGAACTTTCATATAAACTATGCTGCAGCCTTTGTTTTACAGTAGTAGTTGTTACACAGGAAAAGGTGGCAACCAAATTGCCCACTGCAAAATACCATGAACAGCAACTAAATGAAGGACCAGTTAATCTGTGTTGGCTATACTGGCTGAGGAATAAATATTGGCCAGGGTGTGAGGAGAGGCAGACAGTTCTTCTACAAAAGGTGTCATGGGATCTTTAATAATCACCTGAATGAGCACGAAGTCTCAACTGAAACATGGCATCTTTGACAACGCAGCATTCCTTCAGCATTGCACTAAAGTTTCCATTTAAAATATGTGCTCTAGTCCTGGCCTGGGGTGAAATCCACAATTTTCTGATTCAGGGACAGCAGATATACCAACTGAGCCAAGCTGACAAAGACTATTTCATATGCATAACTTATGAGACAGGTTGCAGACATGAGTTGAATGCTCAAACTCACTTCCACGAAAGCAAAAGTGTAAAAGCACTGTAACCTGAATTAAGGAGTTTAACTTCCCTATTCAAAATTGCAGCAGATTTTCTCTTAAATACAATGCAATGTATATTCAGGAATGAGTTTTACAATATTACAGTATATTAAATATAAATGCAACTTATCAGATGGACTGTTTCAGCATATTTTCAAACTTTATAAACGTTAGATTGATGACAAAAGTAAAATACTCCAGATGCTGAAAATCTGAAATAAAAACAGAGAATGCTAGAAATACACAGCAGTTCAAGCAGCTTCTGTGGAAAGAGAAACAGAGTTAATGTTTCAGGCCAATGATCTTTCATCATAACTTGTGGAAGACTTATAATTAACTGGTCAGACATGGATTGTATATGTGCTTTTCTTTAAAATAACTGAGCAGCGTGTGAATCGCCATATAGCAATCAAAGTGTGAATTAGTTCAGATGAATAATCAACCAGAAACATTAACTCAGTTCAATGACACTTGGTTAGATGCTTTTTGCCTTGGAGGTAAAATATAGAGCCCAAACATAATCGGAATCAAGAAGGAAACAGGCTACTAATTTTTTCTTAAATTCAGCTCTTACAGAACTTGTTTATCATCTTTCAATTTTCAGTTCTGTTGAAGGGTGCACCCAAAACATTACCAAGGTTTCTTTAAAACTGATGGACTTGTGCATTTCTTGCATTTTCTGTCTCTTTTTCAGGTGCACAGTAATTGCAGTTCATTTGCATTGCACAACTCACCTTGCAAATGGAATGTATGAAATACTGTACCTGTTACAAAAAGGAGGAAACAAGAGTCACTAGAGTATGGGTAGCGCACTGAACTATTTATTCTTTGTAGCTTCTTCAAACTGATCCCAGTTCAGCCAACAGTAAAGGGCAGGCACAGCCATAGACTTCTACATATTCATTAACACACCTTATGCACTGACAAGCTGCTAGATTGTACTCCTTTTTAACATCAAGATTGTGATTGTCTGTAATGACCATATTGAAATGATTGTAATATTCATTGATTGTATTGAAGCACCTCATGATCCATGTGTAAAAGTTGAATCTGATTGCACTTTTGTGGTGGCGTTTTGGAAAGTTTTGTAATGTTCTTCCAGATATTTTATGAATAAAGTATATTTTTCAAAAAAAAATCAAAATTGCAAATAACTTCTCTTTGTATTCTCCTCCACTCAAGCTGGAATATTTTTCTATTTATGCTGCTCAGAAGGAAAAAAACTTCTAAATAATTAAACTAAATATTAATCCTAAATAATTAAAAAGGACAAGACTGCAGGGCACAATACAGTATTACGAATAACTTGTAAACAAATAAAACACAAAAAAGCTAATTGAACATGTTTAGGTCCAAACTTTGAAAAATAGTTAATCATTCTGGCCAAAAATTCTACATATAAAATAATATAATTATATACCTGTGACAGGTAACTCTCACTCTACAGAGATTTTCAATAGAAAAAGTAATTAGCAAATGTGCAAGGGATTGACATGATTGTAGATACATCAACAAAAAGAACACAAGTTAATAAACAAACTGAGTTGGACTCATGGTTCAAGCTGGCATTTTCACCAGAAAAATTGAAGAACATCTTGTTATTGGTATGAGGCAATGACAGAACAAACATTGTGTAATGCTGAGGTTACGTTAATAAATTTGTACAGAAAGTAACAATAGAAACAGCAAACATCTTATTCTTATATTGGAATGTGTACATTACAAAATCCAATGTATTATTTTTATGATTAAAACTTGCAAACATTCATTATTTAAAAGGTACCCTACAAATTAATGTTTTGTTTAAAAACTAACCTTCTGAAAGAATCCTGGAAGCTCAAGATTGATGCTTTCATGTACAGCCAGGAAAAATCAGGTTCAGCTGAGGTGTGTCCTAAAGGTTGTTGACTTAGTTCACTAACAACACACCCATTCAAAGGTTCCCCTGTTTGCATTGCCTCCCCCAAACTATTTGGTGATAACTTTTTAAATTCACAAGTTTTACAACTAAATGATTATCCCACCTGCCCAAGCTAATAATAATGGGACTGGTTGATTATGCCTTTTTCTTGTATACTGAAACGAGCTTTGAATCCAGCTCTCTGCTAAGGTTCTTAAGTAAAAAGAATTTCAGGCAGTGTTAAACCCACATTTAGTGAGCAAAAGAGCAGAGCACAGAGTATCCATTAGCCACACCGCTGCCTTCAGATTTTCTTTCCTGATAATGTAATGCATGCCATTTTGATCCAGTTCTCTTCAGATTTTACAATGAGTTGAAAATCATGCAGCCGTTTCATTTACAGTCAATGACCATGCAAAGCACCAAACAAGCATACTAGTTATGCCATGCATGTAAATGGACAAAAAAGTCTCACATTTAACATAAATTTAAATTCAGTAAACGCATGTTTGCTTACCAGGCCATAGCAAAGAATTGCAGCACACAAAATATCAAAGCAAGTGCTGCCTTCTTCCACTGTAATAGAAAGTGAAGACAGATTAGGTCATTTAATGAATTGAACCTCCTTCCCCAAACAATTTTTTTATATTTAGGAGATAAACAAAACCTACCCAAAAAGCAGAGCATAGTGTGCACACAAGACAAACCTGCAAGAAAAGATTTCACACTTTGAGATAACGACTCTGAATACATCTATTACATTCAGCATTTCTTTATGTATTTGCTGGGTCTTCACAAAGAAAATTATTGTACTGACAAACTCTTTGTTAATCACTGTTCAAATCCAAATGTGTAATTTGTAGAATAAAAGGCAGGCTGAATAACATTTTCTCCAAACCATAGCATTTTCAGAACCTTAGAAACTTCAATTCTTGGTAAAAGTGCAGTTCTGAATGTTAAGCCTGGACAATCTGTGCCTTCATCTCCGGTCTCAAATAATTTATTTCACCAAAAATTGTGCATGAAAATATAGATAAGAAATTTGGTAGCAAGGTAATAGATTGATATCTTTATTCATATAAATAATGAGAAGTTTGAAAATAGAGCAGAAAATTTACATAATTATCAGCCATGCCCTTCAAGGGATTTTTGTAAGCTATTTTAAAGTACACAGGATAAAGCTGAGAGTTTACATACCAGCAAGAAGGTAACAACCTTCAAAGAGGTTCATAATCTTAAGTATATTTCAGAGGGAAAGATCTTACAAAAAGGTCACCAATGAAGATTTACTGAAGTACAGTACACTGCTGTTAGTGCCATATGAAATATCCTGATTTACACTATGTAGCTCTGGACTACTGTTTATTTGATATAGCCTTGCTGACTGAGCAAATGCAATGTTTTAAGGTATCTAAGAAATATATCTACAGTACACCAGAAGTAAAGTTGACCAGACTCAAAGTGAGCTTGAAAACATGAGCGACCTTGCCTGACTTATATGCAAAACAGCTTAGCTGCAGGTACCTAGATGAAGCTATAGAAGCCATTGTATAGCAGGCCAATATTGAGATGTTGACTAATGATAGAGTATTTCATACCTATGGTAGTCCAGAATTGTCACACATCTAAAAATGTGATGCTACAAAAAGGCAATATAGTTTTGTAATGGATCTAAACAACGGCCTGGATTTTCCTATTAGCAGTGATGGAAAAGCACTCGTCTCGTTGTCAAGCACCCATGAGGTTTTGAAGGGGTCAACAATGCGGATTTCTATCATTGGGCATTTGTTTCAGCATGGCATCATCCTGAGGGATTCGCCGCATCTGTGACAAGGGAAATAGCAGCAAGGCCAATCAGACTGAAGAATCTTCACTGAGACATGTAGAATCCAAACCACGAGGTATAAAGCAGGAAACATTAATTAGATTTAAATACAATAGAGAAAGTGAAATAAAGGTTTGGAAATACAGATGAGACTAAGGGAGGGATGAGAGACAAAGTTTTTAAAAAAAAAAATACTGCAGCATTAATTTTTTTTGCGAGAACATGCTCCACACTTGTGAAATTAGTGTTTCAGGGTCACAGATTGTAAAGCAGTAATTAACACTTATGATTCCATTAGAAATGCACTTACTCCTAAAGGCACCAGCTCTAACTTTTTCCAACTGTTTTTAGTACAAAACTAGTAGGAAAGTACCCTAAGTTAACACCATTAAAGTGATTTCACTGCAAAGTCAATTGGTGAGGACTGCAACAGGGTATGAATGACAGCGAATTCTACATTTAATGTAAATGTGCGAACACCAGATGTTGCTGTCAGATTTACCTGTAATAATGGCAAGCACAGATAGCCTAACCATTATTACTACACCAAACTTGAGTTCTTTGTTATAGTAAACATTTTTATGCCATGTTTGAGGCTCTAGGCCAGTATGCAAAAAATTTTTCAAAACACTTACGTAAGATAAATCATGGGTCCCATTACCTTCCCTATAGCATCTTTAGGGATGCATGGATGATTTATTTAAGTGTGCAACCCCTTTAAATTTTTTTGTGCACCTATTGCTTGCGGTAATTTAAAGGAGCCAACTTGTGCATGGCCAATACAGAGACTTTGGACTGCTGCTTGGTCTATGGGAACATTATGTTCCAACTAAGTTATTACTCTACTTACTTACAAGTTTGCACCTTTACTGGTTAAATTAGTTCAGACAACAATTTATTCAAATTTAATGCACAAATTTAAAATGTTTAATCTTTAATCAAAAGTTAAATGCAATTGCACTGTAGGCTCAGACATAACAATCGTACAGATTGATTATTCTTTTCACACGTTTTGAAAATAATTCTCCACCCTTTCTCAGAAAATGAAGTGCTCTTGGAGATACTTAGCTTAGTCGACCTAAATTGTTTCATCCGTATTCAATTATTCAGAATAAATTGATTTTAGCTTCAATTCCTTCACATGCTCTGTAATATTACATAAGTGAACAGTAGAGAAATAAAAAGCATTGGTTCAGATTCAATTCGGTTGTTGAGTATTAATTTAAAAGACAAACTGAGGGGCATTGAGATTTAAGTATGGTAAATTACACATTGCTGCATCCTCCTTACCCTTTAAAATTGGTAATTGTAAAATAGTCATTTTTCAAACATTCCCTGGTCTATTTCCTACAAAATCATCATTAGAAAATAAAACACATGATCCAATTAAAATGCATAGTTTTTAAAAGAAGTACTCAGTTGTTTGGTATATTCCACCGTGAATTATTCTGGTAATGTGTGCCCTTTTATTTTAAAGTGATAAATGCAACTGTGATAAATATTTTCAAGGCATTTTTTTTGGAGGTCTAGAAGAATTAAAATTATGCAGTGCTGTTAAAAAATAGACATTTTTCAGAAAATAAATACCCAGATGAAAATGTATGGTTCATGGGTCAGACCAGCAGTTGAACTGGTAGGTCTCGGAGTAATTGGTACTGTCAAAGACTGAGGGAGGTGGTGCCGTAGTGGTATAGTTACTAGACTAGTGCCCCAGATCCCCAGGGTAATGGTCTGGGGACCTGGATTTGAATCCCACCTCGGCAGATGGTGAATTGAATTCAATAAAGAATCTGAAATTAAAAGTCTAATGAAGACCATGAAACCACTGTCAATTGTTATATAAAACAAATCTTGTTCATGAATGTCCTTCAGGGAAGGAAATCTGCTGTCATGTGACTCCAGACCCACAGCAATGTGGTTGACTATTAAATGCCTTCTGAAATGGCCTAGCAAGCCACTCAGTTCTCAAGGGCAATTAGGGATGGGTGTACAACCCTTAACGATGCAAATAAGAATCCCTTGATCAGCCTCAGTTTTGAAAGCATTTATCATTGTGTTTATCCCTGTTGAAACATGTTTTGAACCAGAAGCAAAAAAAAAATCGTATTAACTTTTCAGGTCAAAATGACCTTTCATCAGAACTTACGAAATGCAGTATTTCGCTTTTGTAAAAAAATTGTACGAGTTGAAGCTGTTCTGTAATGTCATGTGAAAATATGATGCTACCCACTTTAGACCTTCAACAGCAACTTGTACTTATATAACATCTTTAATGTAATAAAATGTCCCAAGGCGCTTCACAGGGGTGTTATAAAACAAAATATAAAATCCAGCTACATAAAGGAGCTATTAGGTCAGATGACTGAACATTTGGTTTTAAGGAATGTCCTAAAGGATGAAAGTGAGGAAGAGAGGTGGAGAAGTTTAGGGAGGGACTTAAAGAGTTTAGGAACTCAACAGTCGAAGACATGGCCACCAATGGTGAAGTTATTAAACTTGGGGATCTCAAGAGGACAGAATTAGAGGAGTGCAAATATTTGAGGCATGTAGAGCTAGAGAAGATTACAGAGATTGAGGGGGGGAGGCACAGGGGAGCTATGCTATGGAGGGATTTAAAATCAGCTATGAGAATTTTAAAATCAAGTCATGATTTAGCTGAGAGCCAGTGTAAGGCATCAAGCATAAGGTGAATGGAATTTGTGTGAATTAGGACATGGGCAGAAGAGTTTTGGGTGATCTATGGTTTATGAAGGATAGAATGTGGCAAGCTGGCTAGGACGGCGCTAAAAAGCCAATTCTCAGATAACAAAGGCATGGATAAGTGTTGCAGCAGCTGAAGAGCTGAGGCAGGGTGGAGGTGGATGACGTTATAAAGAGGGAAATAGGTGGCCTTAGTGACAGTGAGATACGTGACTGAAAGTTCATCTCGGGGGCAAGTATCACACCGAGGTTGTAAACAGCCTGGTTCAACTCTAGACATTTGGCAGGGGGAAGGATGGAATTGGTGGCATGAGAGCAGAGTTTGTGAGGAGGTCCAAAGACAACCACTTCAGTCTTCCCAATATTTAACTGGAGGAAATTTCTGCACACCCAGTACTTGATGTTGGACAATCAGTCTGATAATTTCAAGACAGTGGAGGAGTCAAGAGAGGTGGTAGTGAGGTAACTTGTGTCAGCGTATATGTGGAAACATATGTTGCGTTCCTCTTAGTAGGATGAAGAGCACTTTTCAGATAAATAGCCTCGTTTCATTATTTTGATTTGATCTCTGTTTTTAGCTGAGATAAAAAAAATTTAAAATAAGTCAGTTTGGTGTAAACCAAAACTAGATAAAGTACATTAGTACAGCAAGGGCATTGTGGTTTTGGGTACAAAAGAGAGACTTCACAATAGCTCAAGCAGAGAGATAATGAAAATAGTACTTAAAACACTTACAAGCATCACAATGGTAGCAGCCAGTCGAGTTGGTTCAAACATCTTTTTAATTTGTTTCACAGGTCCCATCAGAAACATTGTACTGTGGTGAAAATCAGAACGGTAACACGCGTCAAAAGATTGTAAATTAAAAGAAGAATAAGGTAATTTGTGAGTGACAAAGCTCTGCAGGGCAACCTTAATCTCTGCAACGAAGTGCAAAAGGAATTTTAAGAACTGGTCCTGTTCCCCTATAAATATTTTAAAGACTATTTCAATGTTCCTATTGCATTTTCAGTTTGAGCATCTTAATTCAGTTTCCAAAACATTAGTATGTCCATCTAGCATATAAAGACAAATATAATATATTCAAAGTGAAGCTTAATGAAAGCATTAGGTTTATGACTAGTTTGTGAGAAATGAACATCCTTTTTAACATTTTAAATTAGTATCACATGAAACAGAAGAGCTTACAAATGAAGTAGCTTTAATTTACACAGGAAACTGTCACGAAACTATCATATTTTTCATATTATTATTGTAGGCTCATGGGTGTGAATGTGGATGGCTCTGTCTGTGTGTCTGATTTAACTGAATTAGAGTTAGATAGACTGCAAGGTTGGAATTATCAAAAGAAGTGTAAAATAGCTTTTTGAATTGGAGATGGATAAGCTAGGATGAAGGCTCCACAGATAAGGTATGAAGGAAATTTGCATTTTTACATAATTGAAGGAGTTGCTTGATTTTCAAAGGGATGGTAGGATGCTTACAACTAGCAAGATAAATAGGGCAAGGTTTTACATTTATTTTTCCCAAAAGAAAAAGGGCCATAATGCTGACATGAAAGATTTTTATATTATGGGAAGAGTAAATTTCCAAAGACATGCAGGACAATGGAATTTTAGAGAGAAATGTTAAACACAGCAGTTTAAAATCCCAGAGGGAAACTTTAAACAACTGTCATAACTTATATTTTCAATTGGTATGTTTTGAGTTGCAGCTCTAAATTCAGGAATAAGACCACCAGTTCTTGAGAGGTTTTTATATCAAACCAAATGAAACATTTATTAAGTTACAACAAATTAAACACATACACAAGGCTACAAATTATTACTATCATAACTTAAAACAAATTCCCAAATTATTGTCCACTAAGGCAACAATAACCAATAGACTTAACCAGGCACCAGGCAAAGCATTTTCACCTTATGAATTCAAAATGAGGTTCCTTTCAACTTGGTTCCTCTGCAGACAGCTGTAGGTTTACAGGCTTAGATCTTACATGCCTCTGACCTGCACACACAAACTCCTCTCGGGTTATATCTAGCCATCCCTTTTGAATACAAATTCTCATTGTATCACCAGGCCCTCTGAACTCCACCCCTTCTAACAATAAAACCCCTATCATAGTAACAATTTTATTAGTAATGTAAACATTACTTCATGTCTCCTAGCTAGGTGTAAGATTTCACCCGCACTCTTGAATGCTCTATTTAACAAAATGCAAATATCCCCTCTACCTACTGTTTAGATCTCAAAACCATTATACATCAAAGCACTCAGACTAGCTGGCTTTAATCCAATTAACACACACACATACAGACTAAACCTCTATTTAAAAAAAAATTCCAATGACATTATATACATTAATATCTCTTCTTGACAGAAACATATATAAAGAAGGATGGAAGGCTATGTTGGGGTGATTTTGTAAAGTCTTGAAAGGTACACGGACTTGGAATAAGCCCTTGATACTCTGAAGAAGTGCTGCTCCAGTAACTAAGTTGGGTTAAAGATCTTTGGATTTCCACTGTCGAATGGGTACTGTGGTAACCTTGCTGGATTGCCTATTTAAGTTTAAAATCTATTTTGGACTGTTGCCTTAAAGGGGATGTGTAGTTGGGAGTCAGGTTGATTAGGAATTTGGGGATTTATTATAATATCAAGTAACTGCAATCTTATGAATGTACATGAATTCTTTTCTTTTGTTAATAAATGTCTTAATTTAATTTTTAAAATCTCTAAAGGTGTTAGTGGACTCATTACTTCTGAATTCAATGCGCAAAGCTTCTCATAATAAATACAAATTGCAAAACAATTGTGAAAGCATGGCCAAGTTTCCCTAGCGGATTTAGTCAGCCTGGCACATATGACATGTTACATCATAACAAAATTGCGGGATTTTTGAAATTCCTTATTGGCTTGGAGTTGGTGAATCTTGAGGTTATGCATATGAGAAGAACATTGAACACAGGAGTTGGTGTGAGGGATTTTAATGCGATGAGACTGCAAACACAGTTTTATCCATTGCTAACACTCTTCTGGGAGTAGATGATGTAATACTGATTGGTTTACAAAAAGTAACTAGCGTGAATTTAACAGAATTGGCGGATGTGTTGCAGTTCGGTTTAACCGTAGCAGCAAAGAAAGCAGACATAATTGGAAGTAATAGCGCAGTAGTTGAAATTGGAAGGGATACCTGAAGCCAGTGAGTCAGCTGAATTGGCTACGATTCAGTTGCAAATGAAAAAAAACTGGACTTTGAGGTGAAAGCAAAGGAACAGGAAAAGGAGAGAGCATTTCAAAGGGAAATGGAAATGACAAAGCTTGATCTTCAGAGGGAGAAATTAGCAATGGAGGAAAGAGAAAAGGAAGGCGAAAGAGAATATCAGGTTAGAAAGTTGGAATTTTTTAAAAAATATCAGACGCAAAGGAAGTTTCTGATGTGGAAACAACCACTTGCAATTTAAAACCCAGCGGGGAGATGTTTAGATTTAAGCAGGTACTTCTGAAGTTTGAGGAAAGGGATGTAGAGGCTTTCTTTATTTTGTTTGAGAAGATAGCGAAGCAGATGAAATGGCTACAAGAAATCCAAAAATTGCTTTTACAGTCTAGGTTGATAGGTACAGCTGATGAGATATATGCATCACTGTCAGAATGTGGATTATGAGGCAGTAAAAAAAAAAGGCTATTTTGATTGCACATGATATGGTTCCTTAGGTGTACAGGCAGAAATTTAGGAATATAAGGAAACTGCCTGGTCAGACTTGTATTGAGTTTGAGATAGTAAAACAAAGTAATTTTGACTGGTGGATACCGGCATTACAGATAGAGACAACATATGTAGCTCTTAGAGAAGTAATTCGTTTGGAAGAATTTAAAGATTCAATTCTTTTGGCACTGAGAACTCATGTGGAGGAACAAAGGGTTAAAACAGCTAGGCAAGCAGCATAGATAGCTGATGACTATGAGTTAGTTCACAGGTCTAAACCTTTTATTCGTCACCCTTTTACATCCGAGAATAGAAAATGGGAAGGTGACAAGAAGATAGTTAGTCAAGGCAGAGAAGGTGTAGTTGGAAATTTTCAGGAAGTTTCCATTCAGGCTAAAAAGGAAGGTGCTGAAGGTAGAAGTGACTTGAAAACTGAGGTGTTTTCATTGTAATAAGGTTGAGCAAACAAAATCAATGTGTTGAAGGCTACGGGGAAAACCCATTGCAGTAACTGGAATGCAGAAAAGCTCTGGAAATAAGAGTACTGAGAGTTCTGAGATCCAGGATCAGGAAGCGCCAGTAGCTTGTGTACAAGTGAAGCAGGAAGAGTCAATAATAGATAAAAGAAGTGGGAATGTGTTCACAATTTATCCAAGGGAGTGCTGAAGGGCAGGTTACAGAAATGTTTAAAGATTTTGTAAGTGAAGGGCAAGTCTTTCCACGTGAAGCAGGTAAAGATGTGAAAATTTTAAGGGATACAGGTGCTTGTCAATCCTTAACATTATGGGATAGTGATATTTATTGTCTAGAGGGAGTATTGCAGGAACGAGTGGTAACAAGTGGGATTCATGGAGATGCTAAACCTACTCCATTGTGGAAGGTGAATTTAAAAAGTAAGTTGGAAACAGTGAAGTGATTGCTGGAGTAGTGGAAAAATTGTTCATTGCAGTGGTTCAGTTTATGTTAGGTAATGATATAGCTGGATCACAGATGTTAGTGATGCCTACTGTGGTCAAGCAGCCTGTGGAGGTGCATTCAACAGAGGTGTTGAGGGAAGAACATCCCAGATTTTTTCCAGACTGTGTAGTAATGAGATCACAAACTCAGGTCGAAACAGAAAGGAGTTTAAAAGGCAGGGAAAAGATGCTGATATTCAATTAGCTGGATATGTTTTTGAAAGGATTGAGCAGGAAGAAAAGGTTGAAGAGAATGAAGTGAATTGTTTAGTTCAGTTAAATTAGTTGAGTTACAGCAGAAGAATTCACAAATAAAGAAGTTTATCAGATAGCTTATTCGGAAGCAGAGGCAGAATGTATTCCAGAATGTTATTACCTTAAAGGTAATATGTTAATGAGGAAGTAGAGGCCATCTCATGTTTCAGCAGATGAGAAATGGAATTGTTATACCACCTGGATACAGAAATGAGATATTGAGAGTAGCTCATGGAATTCCAATAGGGGTTCATTTAGGAATTAGGAAAATATAGCTGAAAATACAGAATTATTTTTAATTATGGAGTGCATAAAGATGTCAAAGCCTGTAGATTGTATCACAGATGTCAGGTGACAGGAAAATTTCAAGCAGTGATTAAATCGACACCTTTAATTTTGATTCAAGCATTTGAGGAACCTTTTACTGATTGATTGCATAGGGGCCCCTCCCTATGACTAAAAGTGGAAATCAGTACTTGCTGACAATTATGGGTGCATCTACAAGGTTACCGGAAGCAATACCTATACGAAATATTACAGCAAAGAGAATTGTGGAAGAGTTGAAATTAATTTTTTTTTACAAAGATATGGGCTACCAAAAGAAATACAGTCGGATCAGAATTCGAATTTCATGTCACAGCTGTTTAAGGAAGTAATGAGCAGCCTGGGGATAAAGCAGTCTGAGTCATCGGCTTATCATCCTGAAACACAAGGCGCTTTAAAGAAATGGCATCAAACTGGCGTCAAGGCTATCCACGGGATTGGAATTGGGTAATTCCGTTCTTGTTATTTGCTATTAGGGATGCTCCTAACGAATCCACAGGATTTAGTCCTTTTGAATTAGCCTATGATCATGAAGTAAGGGGACCACTTATTTTGATTCAGGAGAAGTTAGTGGATCAGAATACAGAAACTACTCTCCTGGATTATGTGACAAACTTCATGGACAGATTGAACAGGGCTTGAGAGTTAGCTAAGGAACATTTAAAGATATCACAGCAAATGATGAAGGCCAAGGCAGATAAGAGAGCCACAGCTCATAATTTTGTTGCTGGGTAAAATAGTGTTAGTTTTGTTACTGGTATTGTTTGAACCAATAAAGGCAAGGTTTAGTGGACCATACAGGATTGAAAAGAAACTGGGTGAAGTAAATTATTTAATAAATACTCCAGATAGATGAAAGAAACAGAGCGTATGCCATGTAAATATGCTTAAAAGGTACTTTGACAGGGAAGATAACCAAAAGGGGTAATTAGTGGTGGTAGTTAAAGAGAAAGAGGTAGAAATAAAAGATTCTGAAATTGATTTTCCTCTAATCAAATTGGACAATGAGGGGGTACTTAAAAATTAACATGTCATATTGAGTTACCTTCCAGACAAGTGTAAAGTGATTTTGAGAAGCCATTGCAGTCACGCAAAGCTATTTGTAGGAATAAGCTGAGGAGGACACATTTAGTTACACATGATGTAGATGTGGGTGATTCAGTTTCATTAAGGCAACATCCTTATACACTGAATCCAGTAAAGTTATCTCAAGTGCAGAAAGAAATCTAATTCATGCTTCAAAATGACATTGAGTCTAGTTGCAGTAACTGGAGTTTGCATATTGTGGCAGTACTGAAACCGGGTGGAACACAGAGTGTGTGTAGATTATCGGAAAGTAAACAGTGACAAAACGCATTCGTATCATATTCCACGGCTGGAAGATTGCACTGAGACAATCAAAGTTTATCACAAAGATTGGCTTTTTGAGAGGATGTTGGTAAGTACCGTTATCGGAAAGAGCAAAAGAGATAGCAGCTTTTGTGATGCTAGATGGACAATATCAGTTCCAAGTTATGCCACTTGGCATGAAGAATTAACCAGCAGCATTTCAAAGACTGACAAAGTAATTGCAGGGCTGAGCAATTGTGCTGTTTATATTGATGACTTGTACTTTACAGTCAAACGTGGGAGGAGCATTTACAACATCTGAGAGAACTGCTTGATTGACTGCAAGAAGCTAATTTAGTGGTGAACATGAACTTGGTGAATTCACAAATGCCCAAGTTACATATCTAGGCCATACCATTGGACATGGTCAGGTGGCCTCGAGAGATGTGAAAGTATAAGCCATTGTGAATTTCCCAGTGCCTACAACAAAACAAGAAGTTTTGAGATTTCTGGGCATGAGTGAGTTTTACCAGAAGTTTGTACCAATTTTTAGCAGTGTGGTTTCTTCATTGACGGAACTACTGAAAAAGAACAAAATGTTTCAATGGACACAGGAGTGTCAGAAAGCATTTGACAGTTTAAAAACTATATTGACTACAACAGCAGTTTCAACAGTGCCTAATTATGCCAAGCAGTTTAATTTGGCGTTGGATGCAGGTGAGGTAGGTACTGGTGCTGTATTGTTACAGGAAGATGAAACTGGAATTGAGAAGCCGATTGGATATTTTTCACAGAAGCTGGATATACATCAGAGAAGATATTCAACCATAAAAAGGAGACTCTGTCTGGTGTTAGTGTTGCGGCATTTTGAGGTTTATGTTGCAAGCAATTCGTCAGAAACAATTGTTTATACAGACCACAATCATTTAAAATTTCTGGACAAATTTCAAGACCAAAGTGCAAGGCTGTTCAGAGAGAGTTTATTACTGGAACTGTTTAATTTACAGTTTATATATGGGGCTGGACGAGAAAATCTAATTGCAGATGCATCGTTGAGAGTTTAAAGCTCAAAGGAAATTGGACATTTAAAACTGGACACTACTGAAATGACCTCTGTTGATACAAAGGGTTTGTATTTATATTTATGTTAATGCATGCACCTGGTCACGTAATAGTTTGTGGATATAGTTAAGTATTGTAAATAATGTAAGATGGGTTGAGAAAATGAAGTCGCCTTTCTTCTATAAGGATGGAGGTATCACGAAACTATCATATTTTTCATATTATTGTAGGCTTATGGGTGTGATGGTTCTGTCTGTGACAAATAGGCTTCAAGGTTGGAATTATCAGAAGAGTAGGTGTAAAACAGTCTTTTGAAATGGAGATGGATAAGCTAGGATGAAGGCCCTACAGATAGGGTGCGAAGGAAATTTGCATTTTTAGGTAAGTGAAGGAGGGTTTGATGTTGAAAGGGATGGTAGGATGTTTACAATTAACAAGATAATTAGGGCAAGGTCATTATGTTTATTTTTCTCAAAAGGAAAAAGAGCAATAACGGTGACATAAAAGATTTTTATATTGTGGGAAGAGTACGTTTCCAAAGGCATGTAGAACAATGGGATTTTACACATTGGGAGAGAAACATATATAAAGAAGGATGGAAGGATATGTGGGGGTAGCTGTGTAAAGTTTTTAAAAATTTGTTCTTGGGGTGTGGGCGTCACTGTCTAGGTCAGCATTTATTGCCTATCCCTAACTGTCCTTACTTAGAGCATATTTAAGAGCCAACCACATTGCTGTGGGTCTGGAGTCACATGTAGGCCAGACCAGGTAAGGATGGCAGATTTCCTTCCCTAGAGGACGTTAGTGAACCAGATGGGTTTTTATGCAATCGGCAATAGTTTTATGATGATCATCAGACTTTTAATTCCAGATTTTTTAAAGGTATACCATGTGACACAAACTTGGAATAAGCCTTAGCCACTCTGAAGTGCTGCTCCAGTAACTGAAATTGGGTTAAAAGTCTTTGGAATTCCACTGTCGAGTGGGTGCTGTGATAACCTTGCTGGATTGTCTATTTAAATTTAAAATCTATTTTGGACTGTTGCCTTAAAGGGGGTGTGTAGTTGGAAGTCAAGTTAATGAGGAATTTTGGGATTTGCTATAACATCAAGTAACCGTAATCTTATATATGTGTTTGAATTATTTTCTTTTATTAATAAATGTTTTAATTTAACTTTTAAAATCTCTAAAGCTGTTAGTGGACTCATTACTTCTGAATATAGTGCACAAATCTTCTCGTAACAAATATAAATTGCAAAACCGTTGTGATAGCGTGGCTAAGTTTCCCTTGTGGATTTGGTCTGCCCGGGACTTATCACCTGTCACATCATAATACTACTCAGGCAAATACTTGTTCACAAATCATTTTTATGGAGTGTTTATTAAACTATGCTGTTGGGTCAGGTTAATAAGGCAGCAAGTAGCTGAGCCAGGCAATTCAGGAAGGTTCCAGGTTTAATCCTTGTTGCTTAGTTAACTGATCTTAGCCATTGTAGGGCTGCAAGATTCTACAATTAATTTTACAATTCAATATCCTTGGGTTAGGCAAGAGCAAAACAGCTAGAGTTCCTGTTTCTAACCTCTAACCATTACCTCCATGCCAGAAGTGCATGTGAAGGTGGAAAAGGTCAAGATCAAGCTCAGTTGTGATGTTCTTTGCAACTGAAGAGCTTGCCAACACACTTTTTTTTTATTAACTACACAAATGTAGAAGACATACCACTGGAATTTTTGTTTTACCAAAGGTCTGTTGGGTGAGAGATACCTGTTGAAAAATCTTAAGCTAAACCCTTTGCAAAGGACTTGTGCTGATCAACACTCCCACAAGTAGCAAGCTTCTAAATTCCTGTTGGTGCTTTTATTTGGCACATCAAGCAATGCAAATTCGTTAGAACCAAGAATTTCTTGGTAGAACCTGCTTCAATGGACCCAGTTTAAATCCAGCCCAGAGCAATAGGATGTAAAAACAGTCTGCACAAATCCAAATCAAGTGAATTTGAATACTCACCCCTCAGTTTCAACTGTTTCACTCAGAAGTGTGGTAGCATCGCCACAATGGGGACTGAGAAAATAAATCTCACTGATACAGCAGAATAGCTCTCAAACAGCCAGGGTTAAGACATGTGGTTGGGGCATAGTAAAGGGTAACTTTATTCTGTGCCTTGCGAAACGACACTATGTTGTAGCACTCACTTGCATGTGAAAAATAAAGCACTGGCATCTCTTATTTTAAATGCACAATTTAGAGCAACAAAACACTCAAAAGCAAAAAAAATCTCTTCCCAGTGCTTCAATGCACCAACAATTTTGAAATTTGTTCATCATAAACCATCACAATCGAAAGATTGAGAATTGTGTTAATTTAGTGTTTCAAGGTTGAAACTAATGTATTTAAAATAAGCTAAGATGTAAGCTTAAAGTAATTATGATCTACCTAGGTAAAGTTTGTTTGGAACCACAAGCCTCGAGCAGCAATTTTACAAACCTAACAAATGGTTAAAATGCTGTAAGTCTGTTCTGATTTTACCGCAACTGAATACTGATTCATTATTTACAATTTAATACTTACTTACCTACCAATGGATGATATGTTTCCAATGCTATAAAAGACAGCGAAAAGTATTAACCCTCTTTTTGGAATCCAGAGAAAACAGACACCCTGAGAAAGAATTGCATTTGTAAACATAACATTCATGAACTATCACAAACTATGTACACAGTTTTGTGTGCAAATTTAGAACATGACGACAAAACAATTTTAATTCTATTTTTTTCTAAACTTGAGGTGTGACAGGGAATGGGGGAATGTATGCAAGTCTCAATTGGTTTTGACAGCAAAGCTAGGCATTTAAAAGTTTTTGTATCATTTTACTGTTGCAAAAGGTCAGTCACCATCCTTACCCAACAGCACTGTAGAAGCACCTTCACCACATGGACTGCAGCAGTCCAAGATGTCACGTCACATCTTTGTAGTTGCAACTAGGGGTGCGAAATAAATGCCGACCTTGCCAGCAACACCTACATCTCCAATGAATTGTAATAAACCTAACAGCAGTTTATAGCCTAAACTCCACAGTTCTAACAATACATGTTCTTTTAATTTGTGGTGGTTTTCCTTTCCTTCAGAGAACTCAGCGCACTATTAACTTGACATTTATATCTGGTCAACCTCTGAGCAATGCAAATTGGTCATTGTAGGTATAAAATCATATTCTAGTTTGTGTGGAGAAAATGCTTGCTTACTGGGGTGATCTTTCATTCCAAGCACGAAAGGAATATTTAACATGGGCTTAGAAACCACAGGTCAACCCAGACTTCAACAGAAGATGGGGGAAGAATCTAGGTGCTGCAAAGAATCATAACATTTGTTTTGTCAAATTTGAACAAGAAAATTTTAGCTCATCCAGGACTTTGTAGATGGGTAGCAAAGCAACAAGTCCGTAATCAATGTTTTTTTTATTTTTTTCATTGGATATGGGCATTGCTGGCAAAGGATGGAAGGCTTCAGTGAACTTATACTGTGATATTTCATTTACTTTTACAAAGTATACAGTATTTCGAATCAGCTTACCAATATGGAGCAAATAATTCCTGCTACAAAGCAGGCAAGAAATCCTTTCACTCTGGTTCCCCATCCTAAGGAGGTTCCCTCAATTACCTACAGGGGGAAAAGCACAGCTTGTGAAAATTGAGTAAGGAAGATTTTACAATTTCTGGTCATCCTGGGTACTGTTGTAGTTATCTATTATATACATTCTAGTTAAAAAAAAGCTATATTATAAGTAGTACAACTCAAGGTTAAATGGCCTACAAGATTGCTTTACTCTCATGACATGCCATCATTGGGTCAAAATCCTGGAATTCCCTCCCTAAAAGCACTGTGGGTGTACCTACTCCACATGGACTGCAACAGTGCAAGAAGGTAGCTTATCACCATCTGCACAAGGGCAAGTAATGATGGGCAATAAATGCTGGCCCAGCCAACATCATGCACTTTCCAAGAATTAATTAATTTTTTTTTTTAAATGGTCAAAGCCATCTCTAGTGGTTCACTGCCAAGTTTCAAAGCTTTCACATGTGGTAATGAACTACAGCCAGCGCTTGCTTAGGCTATTAACTGCACAGCAGCTATAAAAACACAAAGATGACCAAGACATGCTGACACCAAGACGCCAGTCTGATATTGCTCCAATCTTGCTTTCAGTCACCTTCTCTAATCCTTCTGCCTCCAGTTCTTGGTCTTTGATTATTTACCAACTTTGTGATATGCTTTGGGACATTATGCTAAAAGGACTAGATAACCCCCTTCAATTTCAAAATACTTTTCCTGTGCCTCCCAAAACTCATTGTTCAGGTTTAAACACTCGCAAAGTATTGCCTACTGAGAGACTGTATTTTTTAAAACTATGAAGACACTATAAAGGTTGCAAGAGCAGCTTTTATTAAAGAATATGCATAGAATCATAGAACTTATTTATTTAGGCAACCAGAAGCACTTAGAGTTAGTGTTTCCTCACAGACACTGTTTGCTAGTTTTCTTTATCAGAACTAATTTCACTGAATCAATAATTAACCACAGTCTTCAATTACATTGTTCCCTATTCCACAGCATGTACATCAAATGCATTAAATCGATTATCCACTATTATAAAAAAGTGTCACTAGCAGGTATTTCCTTAATGGTGTGAAAGCCTAAAAATGAGCATCTGTTACTATTCTTTCAGAACAAAGAACAAAGAAAAGTACAGCACAGGAACAGGTCCTTAGGCCCTCCAAGCCTGCGCCGATCATATTGCCGGTCAACTAAAAAATTTTGCACTTCCGGGGTCCGTATCCCTCTATTCCCATCCTATTCATGTATTTGTCAAGCTGCCTCTTAAACACCACTATCGTACCTGCTTCCACCACCTCCTCTGGCAGCAAATTCCAGACACTCACTACCCTCTGCGTCAAAAACTTGCCCCACACATCACCTTTATAGTTTTCTCCTCTTACCTTAAACCTATGTCCCCTAGTAATTGACTCTTCCACCCTGGGAAAAACCTTCTGACTATCTACTCTGTCCATGCCACTCATAATTTTGTAAACTTCTATCAAGTCGCCCCTCAATCTCCGTCGCTCTAGTGAGAACAATCCGAGTTTCTCCAACCTCTCCTCATAGCTAATAACCGCCAGACCAGGCAGCATCCTGGTAAACCTCCTCTGCACCCTCTCCAATGCCTCCATATCCTTCTGGTAAAGTGGCGACCAGAATTGCACACAATATTCCAAGTGTGGCCTAACCAAGGTTCTATACAGCTGCAGCATGACTTTCCAGCTTTTATACTCAATACCCCTGCCAATGAAGGCAAGCATGTCATATGCCTTCCTGACTACCTTATCCACCTGCGTTGCCACTTTCAGTGACCTGTGGACCTGTACACCCAGATCCCTCTGTCCGTCGATGCACTTAAGGGTTCTGCCGTTTACTGTGTAATTCCTGCCTGTATTAGACTTTCCAAAATGCATTACCTCGCATTTGTCCGGATTAAACTCCATCTGCCATTTCTCCACCCAAGTCCCCAACCAATCTATATCCTGTTGAATCCTTTGACAATCCTCTTCACTATCTGCAACTCCTCCAACCTTGGTGTCATCTGCAAACTTACTAATTAGCCCAGTTACATTTTCCTCCAAATCATTTATGTATACCACAAACAGCAAAGGTCCCAGCACTGATCCCTGCGGAACTCCACTAGTCACAGTTCTCCATTCAGAAAAGCACCCTTCCACTGCTACCCTCTGTCTTCTATGACCAAGCCAATTCTGTATCCATCCTGCCAGCTCACCTCTGATCCCATGCAACTTTACCTTCTGTACAAGTCTGCCATGAGGGACCTTGTCAAAGGCCTTACTGAAATCCATGTATATAACATCCACTGCCCTTCCATCGTTGATCATCTTTGTCACTTCCTCGAAAAACTCGATCAAGTTAGTGAGACACGACCTCCCCTTCACAAAACAATGCTGCCTCTCATTAATACACCCATTTGCTTCCAAATGATAGTAAATCCTGTCACGAAGAATCTTCTCCAATAATTTCCCTATCAATGACGTAAGGCTCACCAGCCTGTAATTTCCTGGATTATCCCTGCTACCCTTCTTAAACAATGGAACAACATTGGCCATTCTCCAGTCCTCTGGGACCTCACCCATTGCTAGTGAGGATACAAAGATTTCTGTCAAGGCCCCAGCAATCTCCTCCCTTGCCTCCCTCAGTACTCTGGGATAGATCACATCTGGCCCTGGGACTTATCCACCTTAATATTCTTCAAGACTCCTAACACCGCCTCTGTGCAATATGAGAATGGTCAATGGTCAAATGGTTAATAAACAAATGCTTAAGAGGTGGCTGGCAGTACTCATGAAACTTTGCATTTTACAGGTAAAACGTTTTCCATACACAATCAAAATGCAAAGTAATTGAGAAAACTATACTGCCCTGTGCAAAATGTTTCACTGTCCATGCAGTTTATAATTTATCTTTTCATAAATGGTTCAAAATATCTCTAGCTACTTTTTCTTTAAAAAGTCTTCCATTTTCAATATTATCTTTATACAGCAATTTTATAATTGGTGAATTTCCATATTATTTTGTTCAGTCTAATTTCAGCTTGAATCATAGAATGCTAAGAATAGAAAGAAACTATTTGCCTATTGCACCTACGCCAGTCTGTGAACCACTTTGTTCAGGTTTTAACTCCAGATCTCTATTCTCTTTCACAACTGTCGGTTTTTATTGTCCAGTTCGGTTATAGAAAGTCTCAGCCAGCCAAACAACTGAATTCTTCTCCCCCTTTTAAATATAGGATTATGGTTCTCCTTTGCTGTTTTAAGAATTTCCTTAAGATCACATTAATGATCAGTCAAAAAATCCTGATACTCTTTTCTAGTCAGTTCATAAATTACTTTAAATTCTTTTCCTAATCAGAACAGACTTTGCTCAATTACTCTCTCACAACAGCTTCATCATCCTGAAACTTTAATTTACGTCCCAGAACTCAAATTCTTCCTTGAAGTTTCACAGTTTCACCATTAATTACAGCCAAGTCATTTTGTTTTAAAGCACTGTCTTCCTTTGTTTCTCCAACAGCTGGAATGCTGCTGCTCTGTTCTGCTTTGACACCTGCTACTTAGGATCTGCTTGCAGGCCTAATTCTTCTATTTTTCCTTAGTTCTGTTGAAGAGTCATACGGGCTCGAAACATTAACTGTATTCCTCTCCGCAGATGCTGTCAGACCTGCTGAGTTTTTCCATGTATTTTTATTTTTGTTTTAATTCAGACAGCTTCAATTCATTTCCAACTGCCTATAACTCTGTTGTAAGGCTGAGGTTCCAGTGCCTTTTTAATCTCAGAAGTCGGAGCTTTTGAGTCTTTGACACATCTTTGGCTGGATCTGTAATTTTCACAGTAGGAGAACAGATAGTCACTGGTTTCTGTATCTCACTTGATATATTTGATACATTTTCAACTTTTACCATTCTATTGGACTTGTCTGACATCACTGGAGACGCAGAACTTTATCTCCAGCAAGCTCATTCCCTAGTATGAAATCAACACCATTAATAGGCAATTTCAACAATTCCAACAGTTCCAATACCAGAAATTAAACCACATTTTAAATTAACTTGCTGCAACGGAGCGGTTAAACAACTTCTGAATTACAGCTCCTCACAGCCCTTGGGGTCAGGTTGGGCAGGGATCAGTTCGAGCTGGGTTGGGTGGGGTCAAGGTTTGCTGGAAAAAAACGTCCAGTTTTCAGATAACTGGATTTGTACCTGTCTTTCCTCCACTTATTATTCTACCCAGAAATCATTTCAGGTTTCTCTACATTGAATTTCATCCAATATCTATCTGCCCAATCCACTAACCCGTCAAAGTTCTCCAACCACGATCGATGTTCCATCTAACCTTATTTTTATAACTACAAATTAACAGTGTGTATCTATACCCAAATTTATATTTAGCATGAAAGAAAGAGAAAAAAACAAAAATACACAATACTTCTAAACCAATCACTAAGAAACATCACTGCTTACATTCCTCCATCCACTTGCCACCTGTTTTGTCCTTTAGCCAAGTTCATAATCATGCAACTGCATTCCTCCTTGATACCACATGCCTTCCATGTGGCACTTTAACAAACTATTTCACACAACATCCAATGCATTTCCTTTTTCTACACAATTCTTACTTCCTGGAAGAACTCTTAAATTTTGCAATCACTTGCACAAGAATCTTTTAAGATGGTTCTCACCAATTTTGTTTCAACACAAATATACATCAAACCCCAAGATGACTGAGAAAGTTTTACTTTATCAATGAGTGGACATTCCAATTGTAGGTGATACAAAAACTTGTTAAAGCCTCCTCTGCAAGAGCAAATTTACTGACCAGAAAAGAAACTAAGCTGAGCAAAAGCACTAACGATTAATGAAACGCATACTCATTTAAAAAGTTTACAGGATTAGTATATTGCTTTATATTCTTAGTCATTCATAGTCCAACAATATTTAGGGAAAGAAATAAAAAAGTTGTGACAGTAAAAACAAGTGCTTTCTGCCGATATGTTGTCAATGACTAAAAATCCATCTTGCAGTAACTTATGAAAATAAATAAGATTTCCATTCTATTACTTTTACACAAATATCATGATTTCTGACCCATGTACCTACCTTCTATTCAGAAGAAGATTTATACAAATAAGACCCGTTTCATTACAATTTGAATGTATTGTGGTAATCTTTGATGACAGTTTAGCCAGATACTTTAGGAGTAGTTCTGAAGGTCAGAAAGGAAGGGCATCCATTGAAAAGATTAACACACACTACCCTTTACTCAGAGTACTGTCAAAAGAATATAGAGTTAACTTAGTATTCATCTGGGAAAAACATCCAGGAGGCTTCAAAACATCAGCAGTTTGAGATTCCCTTGGGCGTTCCAACACAAGTGTTATCTAACTGAAGATTCCCAAGTGGTTGACACCCCTGGAATTAACTATAGCTCAAGCAGTCAAATTACTAATGGCAATAACTCAAAGTCAGTTGGCGGTCCTCCTTTATAAGAATTCGATAAGACTATTAACTACATAGATCATTTTAGACACGTTTAAATGGAGATGCAGAATGCTACAGTACAAAGTGATCTGGGTGTATTTGTACATAAATCACAATAAGTTAGCATACTAGCACAGTAAGTAATTGGTAAATGGAATGTTGGCCTTTATTGCAAAGGGGATGGACTATAAAATAACTCTTGTTACATATATACAAGGCATCAGTGAAACTGCACCTAGAGTTGCCTCACTTAAGCAGGTATATACCTGCATTGGAAGCAATTCAGAGAAGGCTCATTCGGCTAATTCCTGGGATGATGGGGTTATCTTACGAACAGAAGGTTGAGCAGGTTGAGTCTGTATCCACTTGAGTTTAGAAGAATGAGAGGTGATCTTATTGAAACATAAAAGTTTTTGAGGGGGCTTGACAGGGTAGATGCTGAGAGGATGTTTCCACTCATGGGAGAATCTAGAGCCAGGGAGCACAGTATAAAAATATAGGGTCTCCCATTTAAGATGGAGATGAGGAGGATTTTTCTGGCTGAGTCTCATTATTTTTTTTCTCTGGCTGAGCCTCATTAGTCTTTGGAATTCTCTTCCACAGAGAATAGTAGAGGCTGGATCATTGAATATATCTAAGGCTGAGCTAAACAGATATTTGATCTATAAGGGAGTCAAGGGTTATAAGGGCTTACAGTAAAGTGAAGTTAAGGCCACAATCAGCAATGAACTTAATGAATGGCAGAGCAGGTTCAATGGGCCGAATGACCCACTCCTACTCCTATTTCTTATGATTTTATTGATAAGGAAGGTTGGTCTGAAATTCCAAAAGACTCATGTCAAAGTGATTCCCTCATAAATGCTAGGACATTTAGGCAGAGTACTGGACATTCCAAAATGTTGTACTAACATCTGCTCCAACAAGACTACAGGCTAAGGTGAGACAAAGGCATTCAAGATCTTTTAACATTACTTTTGTTACAGGTGGTTTAACAGTTGCAAATTCTTAAGTTGAGAAAAAACTAAAATAAATTGAATTTGAGGTAGCCTGTGGATCTATACCTATAGACCTCCTGCTGCAGGTGGGCAGAGGCAACTTTGAAAGAACACTGAGATTCTTTAGAAGCATTTTTGAACATGCCAAAGACCAAAACCATTCACAGAAACAAAATCTCCAGAGGGGAGATGGCAGAAAACAGCATAGATGCAAAAGAGAAATAGGGGCAAGCTAGGCATAGATCAAGGCTCTGCTGAAGATAAAAACAAATATTAACCCAAAATAAAGACAGAAAGTGCCGGAAATACTCAGCAGGTCTGGCAATATCTGTGGAGGGAGAAACAAATTAAATGTTTCAGGTTAATAACCTTCCATCAGAACTGGAAAAAGTCAGACATGTAACAAGTTTTAAGCACGTGCAGAGGGAAGGGAAGAGAACAAAATGAAAAGTCTGTGATAAGGTGAAAGACAGGAGAGATTAAATTACAAAAGGGACGGTGTTGCTAGGCAAAAGATGATGGCTGTGGGATGAATAAAGAAACAAAGATGGGTCCAGAGGAGATTTGAATGGAAATTGCAGAATCATCAAAGGTTGCTGTCCAAAGAAATGAGGGAAGGAAGGAGCTGTTGTGGGTGATAAAGAAGTGAATCAGTTATTGCAGAGGCAATGTTGAAAGGGAAGGGGGGAGAGCAGAGGAAGTGATATTTGGTGGTGGCAGCAATGGCTGAGGGTGATCCATTGAATAAGGAAGCTGGTGAGGTGGAAGGTGAGGACAACAGAACCGAGCTTGTTCTGGGAGAGAGGGAAGGGATAACAGCAAAAATGCGTGAGGTGGAAAGGACATGGTTGAATGTCCTGTCAACATCAGAGGAAGGAACTCAGGGAAACTGTGCATCAAACAGGAAGAGAGTTTGACCATAATTCTGAAATCGTACAAAATGAAATAAAAACAAGGCCAGATAATCCCAAATAGATATTTGAAATATGCCTTCAGCTTGGGGTCTGTGTAAGAAGTTTAAAGATTTAATTTCTTCAGGCATTAACCCATAATGCCATATATTCCTATTCCATAAGGCTTCCACATCCATGGATACAATATAACTAAGGTACCAGAGAAGGCCAAGCAGAACTGTAACACTGGCCTAGATTTAAAAAACACACCATCCAAAGAAAACAGGAAGTAGCAGTATTCACATTTACAATACAACCCTGACCAACAGAAGTATCAGTGTAAATTATTCTCTCATATTATATCAGCTGCAAAATTGATATTATGTTTTAATAAAAACATTAAGTATAGAAATCACACACACATCCAAAGCTGCTATACTGTTTATTAAATTTCATAAATGTAAAATTCAGTATGAATCACAAGCTCATCCATGCTTGCATAAAACATTTGAACAAAACCCCAAAAGAATTTTGAACAGTACGTAAATAATATGTTGTGAAGGTCACACAGACAACAAGTTAAAAGGATGGACAAAAAAAAATTCCAGTAGTAGCTGTTCCATGATATGATTCAGTGTTTGGTTTTCAAATTGGCCCCATTGAAATTGTAAAGTGATTTGAAGGCCAGAAAAAATATTGGAATAACAGCATGTGGCCAGGAATTGCATGTGTGCAGTTGCAACAAAGCTTAGAATTTGCTAGTCAGGCCAAATACCTTGCTAACACCATGAGGCCTTCTCCCAACATGTTTAAATTCAGGTTCACTGCAGATAGGCAACTTCAATAAGCAGACTGAATCAATGAACTCAACTATGAACCTTTACCCTTATGTATGGCACATACAGGTTAGTGCTGCAACTAGCCCTAAGCTATAGTATATTAGGCATCATATGGGATTCCACCATCAATCTCTTGTCTTCTCTGAAAGATAGTAAATACCAAGATGCCAGACTTGTGTGTTCAGGTTAAACACACAAGATAATACATAGCAGCTGTAGAGATACAACACAAAGTACAATACTAAACAGGATTATTCCATAGGAACTTCGAGTACCATCCCAAGAGCATATTTCTGGCAAATTTGTCTAGCAACAAAGATTGTCAGACTAAATAACATTTTTGAAATCAATCTCATTTGCATTTGAATCAGTGTTAACCATCTCTCAAGGAAGATGCTCCTTTGATTTACCACTCAATGTTCCCACAGTTTCATTTTGAATTCACCCCCACCACCGCCTCCTCAAGGAGGCATAGATCGCATTCCACTGTCCTGATTATAACTCCTCTAGCCACTGACTCAATCCTCCTCATTAGCCGCAGGTTTGAGGCTAAAACATACTTCACAACCTTGACATCATAGTTCAACCTAAACTGAACTTCCAACCCCATATCCTTTCCATCAGCAAGCCAACCTACTTCCATCTGTATTATATTGCCCATGTTTACTCCTAACTCAGCCCATCTACAGCTGAAACATTCATCCATGTTTTTATTACCTCCAAACTTCAATACTCTCCAGACAAACCCTTCACCTTCCGCCCTCCATAAACTTCAGCTCATCCAAAACTCTGCTGCCCGTCTCTTAACTCTCACTAAATCCTGCTTGCCCTTCACCACAGTGCTCACTGACCTACACTGGCTCCCAACCCAGCACCGTCTCAAATTTAAAATTCTCATCCTTGTATTCAAATCCCTCCATGGCTCATGCCACCCTAACTCCAACCTCCCCCAACCTAATCCTAAAAAGATCTTTCCGATCCTCCAATTCTGACCACTTGTACTTTTCCAATTTCTGTTACTTTAGCTGCAAAGGGCCGATGCACTAGAATTCCCTCATAAAATTTCTCTATCTCTCTACCCCCTTTAAGACACCCTTTAAAACCTGCCTCTTTGATGAAGCTTTTGGTCAATGTCTTAATATTTCTTTATGTGGCTGAGTGTCAAACTCTGGCTGATAATGGCTCTGTGAAACATCTTGGGATGTTTCATTACATTAAAGCTGCTGTATAAATGGAAGCTGGTACACAATTATAAATCAACTTATTATGATTACAACCCTTGGCTGTTCCTTTACACTTGGTTCATAAGTACCGAGCGGGGCATTTGACAGTTACACTGAAAACCAGCCATACTAGTTTGAAAACACCCGATCTCGTCTGATCTCAGAAGCCAAGCAGACTCAGGCCTGGTTAGTGCTTGGATGGGAGACCACCTGGGAATACCTGGTGCAGTAGGTCCATGTCTGCCCTGCTGAGGAATCGTGGCCAGCAAACTGGCAGGAGTGGAGGCTAAAGTCACCACTCACCTGCGGCGCTGGACAGGACTGCTCCGAATGCTGTCTTACCGGGGTCGAGTGCTGGTCATAAACCAGCTGGTTGGCACTATGTTGCACAACAGGCTGGTCACTTTGACCACCCCCCTCCCCCATCCCCCACCCTGGGTTTGGCACAAAAATCCAGAGAATGCTGATCGATTTCTTCTGGGACAAAAGGGTGAAAGGTTCAAAGGGAGATTCCTCATTGCAACTCAAACATCAGAGGTTGGAAGGCACTGTATGTAACACACCCAGCAGCACCAGTCCCGGCTCTGCACAATTCCCCTTCTGTCTTCGCCCAGGGCTTTGACCAACTTTATTCCAGTTACAGTCCCTGATATCCTCCTCTGGCTCCCTGGCCTAATGTTGCCCCAGCTCCGTAATCCTAGTGTAACCTCACTCAACAGGGAGGGTGTCCCCCGGGCTGACCTCACTCAGGGGGCCTCCGTCCTCGTTCGAATCGCTACCGTTCAACACTTTTTTCAGTTTGTCCATGTTTCTGCGTCTCTGCCTCCGCCAGCTCGATAAACACCCAACACACACACACACACACACACACCCCGGCACCAATGCGCAGGCGCTTTTGCTACTGGCGCATGCGTACGGCTCTTCATGCTGACACCGCCCTCTGGAGGACACCTGCAGTATTGAAACGGACTCACCTATCCTGGTCTCCTCCTCCTGAACTGCATTCTCACTTGTCCTGACCTCTCCGCTCCTCTGGTACTGGATTCTCACCTGTACTGGTCTTTCTTCCTCCTATACTGCATCCTCACCTGTCCTGGCCTCTCCACTCCTCAGCTGCACTCTCAACTGTACTAGACCCTCACCTGCCCTGGTCTCTCCACTCTCCCGTATTTGTACCCTCACTTGCACTGCATTTGACTGCACCATCACCTGTCCTGGCCTCTACACTCCTCCAATACCACACCCTATCATCCAGTCTCTCCATTAATTCTCATTTAATGTAAAATATGCTGCTAATGACTACACCATTGTTAAATCAGGTTGGAGGCATTCCTGCAATTTTGATCACATGACATTCTGACTAAATGTCAGGTGAAGTGTCACCTGCCACTGATATTGCATTGATCATCTAACAGTCGGTCATGGATTTGCACCTGCAGCTGTTATACTAGATGTTTCTATAGCTGGGAAGCCACCCATGAGCATAAAGTTGTTTTGCAAATTTTTTTTGGATGGCTTTTATTCAATGGTTTTGGCCAAGAGGGTGCTGTGATGATATGTAGCAGATGGCATGAATGATGGGGAATTATGGAGAGATGTGATGTTGGGTGTGATCTCAGGGGAAACAGAGCCTGAGTATCTGCTCACAGATAGCTTGTCTGGAGTGAAGGATTCCCAGGCCCTCCTTCTTTTCCTCCTCCCCCTCCTCCCAAGAAGCCCTCTGAAGGCATTGTGGCAAGAGCTGTGTCTTTATGAAAGCAAGATTGTGGATCATGCAATAACTCTCCACAAACTTGGAGACAATCTCAGGAGGGCCCCTGTCAAATAACCCAGGCAGTGGAACCATTTTTTCAGATGCTGATGGTTTGCTCAGTGATGTTTCTGGTTGCTGCATGGCTCTCAGTGTAGGCACGCTGTGCAAATATATGCAAGGCTGGTGGAGGTACAAGGTATGAAGTGAGTAACCCTTGTCACCTAGCCAACAGCCTCTGGTTCTTTGTGGTGGGCCAAAGATAGTTGGCTGGCACAGGATAACTGCATTGTGGCTGTTGCCAGGACAGCAAGCATTCATCAGAAAGATTGTCTGGGCATGGTTGCACACCCACTGCATATTGGTGGAGGGGTTACAGTTGCAATAACGTGTTGGGTGCAGAGCCATGTGTGTGCAATCCTATAATCCTGCATCATTGTAAGTCTCATTAGCCTGGACATGTGCTTTTTTTAAAATTCATTCATGGGGTGTGGGTGTCACAGGCTAGGACAGCATTTATTGCCCACCTCTAATTGCCCTTGTTCAGAAGCATTTACGCTCCCTCTGCTTCTCTCCAGTAAGAGAGAAGCCGATGCAGTCCCCCTTCTGCTTCTGTACAGAACCTCTTCACTTCCCTTATGCAACAATGGACTGTGAACTAGGAGATGTTTGCTATCTGAGACTGAAGCCGTTGTTTTTGGTTCATGCATCAAATTCCAAACCTAGTTACTAGCTCCACCCCTCTCCCTGGCAACAGTTGAGATTAAGCCAGTCTGTTCACAACCTTGATGTCATATTTGACCTCAAGATGAACTATCAGCCTTGTACTTGTGCCATCACTCTAAAACAGCCTATTTCCACCTCCATAATATCATCCAACTTTGCCTCTGTCTCAGCTCAGCTGATGCTAAAACCTTCATCTATGCCTTCATGACCTCTAGACTTGACTATTCCAATGCTGTCCTGGCTGGTCTCCCACATTGTACCTGAGGTCACCCAAAACTCTGCTGCTCATGTTTATCTCACACCAAGCCGTGCTCGTTGACCTACACTGGCTCCTGATCAAGCAATGCCTTGATTTTAAAATTCTCATTTCTATTTTCAAATCCTCCAAGACTTTGTCCCTCCCTATCTCTACAATCTCCTCCAACCCCACAACCCTCAAGATATCTGTGTTCTCCTAATTCTTCTAACTCTTGAGCATTCCTGATTTTAACTTGCTCCAACATTGCTGGCTGTGCCTTCTGCTGCCTAGGCCCCGAGTTCTAGAATTATATCCCTAAACCTCTTTGCCGCTCCACCTCACTTTCCTCCTTTAAGAAACACCTCAAACCCTACCTCTTTGACCAAGGTTTTGGTCATCTGTCCTAATATCTCATTATGTGGTAAAGTATGTGTCATACTTTATTTTGTAATGCTCCTATGAAACACCTTGCGACATGTTGTTAATGTTAAAGGCACAATATAAATATAAGTTGTTCTTGTTGTAAGATTGTCTGCATCCACATGGAAGGATCTACTAGCATAGAAATTGAGGGCCATGATGATCTTGATGGCCATGGGCTGCACTGTCCTTGCATTGCTGCGTGACTACAGGTTGTGTTCCAAGTGGTGGTCAAAATAGCTTCTGCTTTCAAGCCTTTATACACCAAGAATGACATCAGAGGTCACATGAAAATGGCAAGCCTATGGCCGCATTGGACAAAGGCACTTCTCCAAACATCCCCCTTTCCGTAAAGAAAAAAAAACAACGAGCATACACTGTCATTTGCAGTTGCAAGTCAGGCAGATACATGATCTACAATGAAAATCATCATGCATGTGCAGAAAACTGGTCATTCCAACCTGATCGACTTCCATCTGTCCCTACACATGTATTGCACACATAATATTTAAAGCATTCAGGTCTTCTGACGGGTACGCATACAGCTTGTTACTGGCCGTTCATCTGGTGTCTGCTCCTCAGAGGGGTGATGTCCCCTTTCTGGGGAATTTCACTGCCATAGCAAGAGTTGTCACTGAGGTAATTGTTGTTGCTGACCCATTGTCTTTCTTGGGGAACAGTTGACCACTGGGACTGATGGTCATTCAGTTTCGTGTGCAGTTGGTGATCTCACATCTTCCTCATTAGCTGTCTGCTGTGAAGGAGCAGCTTCTCCAGTTGTACATACATGTCTGTGGTTATGACGATACATCTTATTCATTTTCACCGTCTATGATCAAGGTGAGAACTTTTCTACACAAGTCCCAAGTTGTCAAGTGGGCTGACTTTTGTTGAGAGCATTAAATGTCTGCATTCGGACCAGCTCTCCAATTTTCAGCTCTGGCAATGATTTGGCAGCTTTATGAAATTGAAATTTGGCTTTCTGTCATTTCACTTTGATTTTGTGACTCACTCCTGTTACTAATTCTAGCTTCAGTAATGTTTTAGCTATTAGAAGAGTATTTTGGGTGTGATATGACATTAGTTGCTGAACTGAACTACTTTCCATGACTTCAGGATTCTAGGATTTCCTTGTATACATCTGTGTTGGATCTACTTGATTTTTTGATGATCCCTTCGGCAATTTTCACTGCTGCCTCAACCTTTCCATTTGACTGGGGATAGTGTGAAGGTGATCTGCTGTGTTGAATTTCCCAATCATTTACAAGGCACCTGAATACTTCCCTTGTGAACTGAGGGCCATTGTCGATCATTGCAATGTCAGGAATGCCATAATGTATGTATGTTTTCAGGCATTCCACCATTTCACTGGTGACCGTTGATGTCAGCTCATTTAACTCCCAGTAATCTGAATAGTTGATGGTGATGAGATGGCCATTTCCAAAGAGAGTGAAGAGATCTATTTCAAGCTTCGTTCTTGGTCTGTCTGGGATGTCATGAGTGGCTCTTATAATTGCTTAGCTTAATGTTCTTTACAAGTACTACACTGACTGATATGGTCCTTGATCTCATTGCTCATGTTTAGCCAGTAGAGCACTTCTCTTCAACACAAAAACAAAAACAGAATTACCTGGAAAAACTCAGCAGGTCTGGCAGCATTGGCGGAGAAGAAAAGAGTTGACGTTTCGAGTCCTCATGACCCTTCGACAGAACTTGAGTTCGAGTCCAAGCAACTCGAACTCAAGTTCTGTCGAAGGGTCATGAGGACTCGAAACGTCAACTCTTTTCTTCTCTGCCGATGCTGCCAGACCTGCTGAGTTTTTCCAGGTAATTCTGTTTTTGTTTTTGTTTTGGATTTCCAGCATCCGCAGTTTTTTTTGTTTTTAGAGCACTTCTCTTGCCTTCCTCAAACTAGATTTGATTTCTTGATGGCTTGCATGGATGTGCTTCAGCATATCTTTCCTCATCCCCTTGGGGATGATGACTCTAGTCCCTTTGTACAAGATGCCATCTTGGGCAATCACTTCATTCCTATATGCCCAATACTCACTTATAACAATGGGTGAGTTCTTGATAGTTTTTAACATCCTTTTATCACTACTTCCTGCAGCACTTGGAGAGTTGAATCTCGTTACGTAGTTTGCTTGATCTGAGAAAGATCTTTATCTGTTGGATTCAGTGTCTCTGCTGGGCTGTTGACTTCCAGAGCAGGTTGTGCTGTTGCTTCTTGTTGAATCTGGAAGATTTCACACTCTGTTCTAGAATAAGCCGCTTTCTTCAAAGGGAGTGCAGCTTTTAACAGCATGTCAGCGATGTACATCCATTTCCCCTACTTGTACTTCATTTCCAAATGATATCTCTGCATCCTTTACAGATGCTTTGAAGTAGATAAAAGTAGTTTGAGAAAGATGCTTTGAAGTGGCTTGTGGTTGACTCCACCATCACTATCTCTCTCCCAAACAGGTTGTAGGGTCTTCCTTTTGTGAGGATCTGGTCCGATTTATCGGGGTCCTATTGAAATTCTCTAGGTAAGACTGTTCAGTCAGGGTTATTCCGAACTTAGTCTGCCTAATGTCCAACCCTATATACTTAAAAGCTCCAGAAGCCAGATTTCCAATTTTGAGTTCCTTTGTAATTTTGTCTGTAAGAAATTTCTCAACTGCCGCAGATCCACACCCACAGGAAATCATCCACGTCCATTAAGAAAATGATTGCTACTTTTCCTTCATCGTACCAATAAAACATTGCTCGATCTGCTTTTAGCTGAATACAAACAGCTTTTTGTAGGATGGACCTAACTGAAAAATACTATAACCTGGATGCATTGTTTAGCCTTCAAACACAGTTGTTTAACTTCCATAATTCCCCCTCTATAGCTCCAGCTCCTTTTGGAGGTTTTAAGAATACTTCTCTTTGAAATTGTTCTCCTTGCAAAAATGCAGCTTTGATGTCAATGGATTTCCATTCCTTTGACTATGTCGCTAAAAATGCTAGGAAGATCCTCAAACTTACTTTTCCTGTTGTTGGGAAGCCTACTCTAACTTCCTGGTTGCCCAGTTGTCCCTCAAATCTCCAAACTACAAGCGTGGCCTTAGTTTTGTACATGCCATTGGGGAGTATTTTCTCTATACATATCCATCTATGAGATAATGTTGGCTGTCCTTTGTCTGGCACCTCGGTGTAAATGTCAAACTCGCTCCAACTATCAAGTTCTTTTTGTTTTGCCTCCTTTACCAATTTACCATCTGACTTGTTAGTGGCCATCAGAGCTTCTCTATGACAGGGACTCCCACTTCTTGCATTGCTCCTCGACTGTTCTTTGGTCCTTGCTCTTGTTAAACTACGTCCCCAGTTAGGTCTCCTGTCCCTATCCTGACTGGTACTACTTGACCTGTCCCTCCTGCAGACTTTCATAAGCTCTTGATCTTTTCCTTGGGCTGTGATCACAATTAGGCTCAATGTCTGAACTTAGACTACGTTTCCTGGCCTTCCGCATTTTCACTTCCTTTTGTCAATTTATGGATCCGATATCCTGCCCCTTGTCTTATACATTCAGCCAGTTTTTATATTTCCCTGTGGCCTTTCCTGCCCTTCCTGCTATGGTGGCTTCCCTCCACTCACTAACCCTTCTGGCATATATGCCACCCTAGTTCTAACTTTCGGTAGTTGATTTTTTTGGTGAATGGCCCTATTCTGATCATCACTATCACTTGGTCTATTCTCAACTAGCCAGATATATATCACAGTCTGTTGTTCGTACATGTCCAGCATATGTGTGTGCAAATTGCATGGTGCATCTTCAGTTTCGATCATTTGTTCAGGTTCCATCTTTTTGTTATCAGCGCCAGTAAGTCATGGGGAACGTACTCTAACAGTTTGGTTACCATTTTGCAAGATTAACGTTTTGCCAGCAGTGCCTATAACTTTTCCTGGGCCTCTCCATTCTTTGTGTCATTGTATTTTACAATACACCATGTCCCCGAGATTAAAACTCATTTCTGACTGCCTGATTTGATACCTCAAAGCTCTCCTGATTTTTTTCTGAAACCTCCGCCTTAATAAATCCTCTCCTCCCTGCATGCATGGCATTCGAATGTTCAGCAAAAACTGAACCTACTACTGGTAGTCTCCTTCAAAGATGGGGAATGGTCCCACGCTATTGAAGGTATATTCGGATTCCTGCCATAAACTTACTGATAGGGGTTGTAGCCCCCTACCATCTTGAGATTGTTTTTTTTTAATGCACTGTCCATGCTAGAGCAGTTGTCAATTTACAATTCGGTTGGTCAACTAAGATTTTTCTGAGCATTTCGTCAATGACAACATGATTTTTCTCTCATATCCCATTGCTAAAAGGACTTTCTGCTACTGTGTGCATTGCGACAATATTCAAATTTTCACACATACTCCTGAATTCATCAGTGGCAAATTCTCCTCCATTGTCCTTTAAGAATTTAGCTGATGCCACCAGCCCCATCCATCTTTCCATTATTTTATCAATAATTACTTCTTTTCTTTATGAAAAATTACCATTGGCAGACTGAATCTCGTTGCTATGACTACAAAATGTAAAAGAAAAATATCTTTTTCTTTATCCCATACTTTGAGGTCCAATACTATTGTTTCATTAAAATCTCTCGCCAATGGAAGACTTACTATTGGTCGCAATGGTGTTCTCCTGTACTTTTTACAAATATCACATTTTTTTACTAATACCCTCAACAAGTCTATTGTATTCCTCAACCAGCGCCACTGCATCCTTTAACAGAATCTTCAATCTATGGCCAGAGGGATGTGCAAAATGTCGATGTAGTTTTGTAATAATTTGCTTCTTCTCCTTTAAATCCTTATCCCCTACTCCCATTAATACCTCTTTAACATTCTGTCTATTATATTCCTTTAAGGCCGATCATCTCTAATGTCCCGACCATGTTAATTGCAAATCTACATATCTCCCAAAAACAAAATCGCTTTATCATATCCCTATGTCCAACTTCATTTGGGCCTTTCTCATTGAAAGCTTACTTAACCGTAAAGGTATTTCACTCTATACCATATCAGTACTGATAAAGTGATTTACCCCTATTTTACACAGAATTACTATTCCTTTTAGTGGTTTCAACATGTTACCATCACCGAATCTCAAACAAGTTGAACTGTCATATTTCCGAAAAATGACATTTTGTCGATACTTTTCATTTTGCGTTCATCAGGACAATTGCAAGAATACCAATGTCAAGGGAAACAACAACATTATTCTGTATGAGAAGAGAGTGCTGATTAGTTAGAAAGTGGACTCTGATTGAGACATTGCCATGGAAAATACACCAGCTAATGCTGGCTGGCAGTTAACTGCCGAGCATTGTTTGAAATTTAAACCAGGCAGCTTGACTCTGATTGGGCAAGGCATTGCCCTGAGGAACGAACCAGCGAATAGCTATTACTTATTTTGTTTAACTGAAACAGGTGCAATGTGTATACATGTTCTTTCTGTCTGCAAAGAACAGGGTCCTGTGTATAAATATATGTAGCTACATGCAAGTGTGCCACATTGCAAGCCCGACTGACAATATTAAATTGGTTGTCACTGTGATTTTTATCACACTGAGGATTATTTGGCAAATGTTGTCCAATTGCGGAATCACATCTAATTTTGGACACTGTGTTTTGAGTTTTACAAGCACAGCAAACAGCATGTTCCTTCTGCTGTTCGCAACAAGCAAGGTACAGACCATAACCAACCAGTCCGTGCTTGCTTGACGATTGACCACTTCAGAGCTTCTGCACATCAATAGCTTTCTTGAGCGTAAGTTACTCTTCTCTCCTCACAGCGGGATCACTTGTTCCTAAGACAATCCTATCTCTGATTAGATCATCCTCTCGTTGTTCAAACACAAGATTCAACTTGGCATCTCAATGCCATCACATACTCACCAATATTCTCCCCCTCTTCCTGAGCTCTGTTCATAAGTAACATTGGTAGAGGGCTCAAAGTAGGTCCTTACGGCCTCCAAAATATCACAAGACTGGCTTTTCTGCTCCTCAGCAGGTCTAGGGTGCAATATAACTTGTACACTCTTTCCACAGCCCTGGTATCAGAGTTGTTAGTCTCAATTTGTTCACGTTTCTTGTTTAACTCTATGGCAATTTCATAGGGCAAGATTTTATGCGTCGGCGAGCGGGGGCGGGTCCTGCTCGCCTACACGTAAAGTGACATCGGGGGGAATTCCGACGTCACCGTGCCCCATTTAAATTTTCAGGAAGGTGGGGGTGCAGCAAAACCATCTGTGCACCCGCCGACCTGTCAATGGCCAATTAAGTAATTAAAGGACCTTAAGGTTAGCAGGCAAGCCAGGAGCGCTGGCGCAAACTAGAAAAAGCATGAAACCTCATCCATAGGCAGGATGAGGTTTCATGTAGGTTGTAAAAAATTTTAATAAAGTGTGAAAATTATGGATATGTCCCAACTCGTGACATTGTCACATGAGGGGACATGTTAGAGAAATTTTATTTTTCTATTTTTAGGTTTTTGACATTTACAGCCGATCTCCCTGAGGCAGCACATAGCACATGTGAAAGAGCACACTCTCGATTTTAGGATTCCCCCTGCATACACAGGAAGTGCATAGCGCTTCCACGCAGATGTCACGCTGGGCGGGCCTTAATTGACCTGCCCACGTAAAATGGTGCCGCGCCCCCAGTTGGGAGTGCCAATTGGAAGCGCGCCTGTGCGCACCCACCATTCAATTTCACCCCCGACGGGGGGAAATTTCAGCCCATTGTTTTGTTATTGACACTGGAAGAATTTCCAATTTATTTTTAAATCTGCCTTCACCTTCATAGGAGCAGGTATTGGAATATTCAAAGCCATACTGACTTACCCAGTGATTGATGTCCTGTACAAAGTTGCAGATTGAAGTTTTAATTACTCTCTTCTGTTTCATACAACAGCTGGCTCTCTTATAGCAATCAAAATTCCCTCCGTTTTAGCTGTACACTCCAGACACCATGTTCCAAGTGGTGGATGAAATGGCTTCTACTCTCAAGTCTTTACACCAATAATGACATCAGGGGTCACATGACCAAGGCAAGCTTATGGCCACATTGCAACCTGTTTGGAGGAATGTCTTTGTGCAATGTAGGAGGTCACACAGTTCAGTCACCACCTCCTTGATGAAATGTAGCCACTTCAGACACTGCTCCCACCTGAGATGAAGTTAGAAATGCTCCCGAAAGACCTTTGGTGGGTAGGGCCTTCTATTACAAATCCACCTTCTCCTCCCTCTAAGCACTGCTTCCTCTGTCTGCTCCCCGTGCTCCATTTCCAAGTCATCCTGCAGCTCAGGAGAAACTGCAACTATAACCCCCATGACTAAAGCAGTCTTTTCTTGACAAGCCTTCCAACACTTCTGACCTCCCTGTCAAAATCCAGCAACACTCCCTTGAAAATCCAAAAGGTTTGCAAAGTGCCTTCTACAAAATGGTACTTCCACTAACTTTGCAGCAGCAAAGGAACATCAAAAGCACCACACCTGAAGATTGCTTATCACTTTTAATAGCAGTGGTGGTGGCTGGGAGGGGAAGTCACTCATGCAGCTGAATGTGTATCAAGTGATTAAGAGAGGACATTAAATAGATATGCACGATCCAAAATGTGTGCCAAATCAGGGTTAGAGGCTGTTTGTCATCACAATACACTCAAACCACATGTATCCAGTCCACAGGTCTTTACTAATGCCCTTGCAGTCAGGGGGTGATGCCTGGGCCATTCCAGGAATGTTCTGGCCAATATTTTTGGAGTTCTGGGGCTTTCCTGGGTTCTGTAGCACAGGCACCAGTAGCACTAGAAGTCAAATTTCACGGCCTCACTGCTCTAAATGTCAGCATGATGTGGTAAAGCAATTGAAAAAAAACAGACACAACGTGTAGCTGTATAGCCAGAATAATGGAATATATTTGTGGTGCCACTGCTGGTGGAAATCAAAAAATGGTGCATTCTACACTTCTGACCACTTTTGGTGTGGCCTGCATGGCACTTCATGCTTGGGAGACCGCAAACATGGACATGCCATGTGTGCCAAGAGCACTTGGCATGGGCAGATACTGGTATCAAGTATCCATTCCAGCTGATTTGATGCATGTTTTTGACACTTGGACCAGGCTGGTGCTAATCACTCTTAGCTGAACAAGTATTCAATGACAGGAGCAACTCACCATTTGCACTATTTAAAGGCTGGCATCCAACTTGCAGGTAAGATGATTTGAACTAACTTCAGCTATTATAAAATTTGTAGGAGTATTGTGGAGTTTTGTTGGAGGTTTTGTGATGAGTGGCTGGATTTGGCAGGAAGTGTTGCTGCATCTATACAGGAAGAGCAGAGAATTTGGTGACCTGTCCACACAAAAGTTACAGTAGGTATGGGGGCTGTAGTTGCAACGTTTCTGGGTCTGCATTGTGACAGGGAAATGGAACAGATGGTGCAGAAAGGGAAGCTCTGCAGAGAAGGGGGAGAAGGAGGGCTCTACATAGAAGATCCTACCCATAACGGGTTTTCAGGAAGCACTTTCCCTACTTTCACTTTAGCCGGAAGCAATGCCTGAGATTCACCAAGGAGGTGATATTACCTCCTTCAGCAGGACTTGCAGCTGCACAGTAAGGTGAAGATGGTGCTGTCAGTGGCCATTAAGGTCACTGTCATTATAAACATCCAAGCAACCAGATCATTCCAGGTGGGAACAGGTGACATGGCGAACATATCCCCGTACGTAACTATTGCTGTATCAGGGAGGTGATGAAAGCCCTGTTTGTGAAAGGCAAGCTCACTTTTGCCAGGATAGCAGATTCCCAATGATGTAGGGTGCCATCTGCTGCACACAAGTGGCTCTGTGGACGCCCCATGTCAACAGGGAGAGGAACAGGAACCACTAGGGCTGCCATTTCATCAATGTGCAGATGGTGTGCGACCATGCACAATCCATCATCTTGGTGAATGCCTGCTATCCTGTCAGCAGGCACGATGTTTTCATCTCGAAACAGTTTGTGATTTCTGCTGTCTTTGGAACGAGAGGCTGGTTGTTCAGGGACAAGGAGTACACCTTTTACACATAGCTGATGATTCCCCTCTGCCATCCACCACCTGAGCACAATGGGCATACAAGGAGGGCTATGCTGCCACCAGAACCCTTGTAGAGCAGACATCAGAATACATAAACAACTTGGCTTTGGTGTCTGTATTACTCAGGAGCATGTCTCCAAGTTTATGGTGGTCTGCTGCCTTCTCCACAACATTAATATCATGAGGGTGCAGCCATTGTCATCAGGTATCCAGAGACCATCTGGGGACGAGGTGGAATAGGAAGAGGAGGATGCAGGGAGGAGGCATCCAGGACCCCTTCACACCAGACAGGTCGTTGATGAGCACCTATGCAGACTCTAGTTTCCTTAGAAGATAATCCTTTCACCACCCCAGCTCCATTGTTCCCCACCTTCTCATCCATCTGCAATATTCCAACACGTCACCCTCTTCATCAAAATTCTGCAATAAAAGCCACCGACAAAAACATTACCATAATATCTTTCTAACAACACATCCAATTATACAAACAAAAATTAACCGTTCATCCTTGTACATCCCCTTTGCATCTGTCTTGGGGGGTGCCTTCACCTATCCTAGTGCTCCTTTGGAGTGCTACCCAGTGGCTGCAGCATGTCTGGTGGAAGACTGCTGACTTTCACTAAGGGAGATTGCAGATGGGTGCCTTGGAACAACTCCAGGCCTTGACGATCCTGCTTTGGACTACTCCACCTCAGCATGGGCAGCAGCAGTCTGGGCTGAGGTAAAAATAAAATACTGCAGATGCTGGAAATCTAAACAAAAACAGAAAATGCTGGTAAAGCTCAACAGGTCTAACAGCATCTGAGAAAGACAGAGTTAATATTTCGAGTCCGATTCGGACATCTTGTGTTTTTGTAGCAGTCTGAGCTGGTTGGCTTATAGACTGTAACAAGGGCACTATATGAATGGCAGTGTGGGAGCATGAATACTGTCATCCTGAGAGAGGATAGCAGGTACGTGCATCATGGTCCCACTGCAGGTCCCCTGGGACAGTGCCTCAGCAATCTTAGTAACCTATTGGAGAACAGGATGCAGGACTGACACAAGAGCCTGCAAGCCCCTTCAAGTGCTGCAGCCATGATGGCAATAATCTAAGCCTGCATGGCAGCAAACATGGATCTCATAACGTTTGTCTGAGCTCCATTTGCAACACGGAGATGTTGGGTGGCTAATACCTGTGCTGCAGTGGAAACTGGGAACACTGCCAGATGTTACATCACAGCAGGCCTCCCATTTGCTGTTGGCCACCATTTCCATGCTGGAAATGATGGGCTTCAAGCTCTGTGTGATGTCCTGTGCCACACTGGAACGAAACTCCACCATATTCCTGGTTAGACAAAAGGCTGTCTGGCATGCCACACACATCTCGATGTGCATGTTCATCAGCATTCTCCAGTAGGTACTTCACTGAAGTCCTCATTTGAGTTCCCTGAATTCATCCATGACTTCATCCCCCAGTGAGCTGGCACACAAACAATTTGTTCAACTTCTACTTGCAGCCAATTGCTGTATTGTCAGAAGCAGCTTCCTTCTAATAGACTTAGTTCCCCTTTAAGAGGTGCAGGTTAGCTGAAAAATAAACTCACCACACACGCTGCTGGGCCCCATGTTGAGCATTCAGGCAGCCAGCAGCGCGGCTGTCACTTGGCTCAACACTGCCATCATGCAAATGAGGCAGCAGAAAGTTTGTGCGTTGCCTGACTCGACATGAGCGAGTGTGGGCAGATCGCAAATTGCAACCCCTGAATTGAAAATGGGAGGAAACCAATTTTTACCCCAAGACTTTGTATGCACTGGTCAGACCACACTTACTGAAAACTCTACTTTCAAGTTTGGTCATGATGTTTCAAAAAGAATGTGCCCATGTTGGAGATAATACTGAGAAGAACACAATGTTACCAAGTGTAAACAGTGAGAGTTTAGTGAGAAGAACAGAGAAGCTTGTTTCCTATTATAGAATTATGGAGACAAAATTAAGAGGGAAAAGTTATCTCGATCATTTGAATCTTTATATCTTAAGAAAAAAGTCATCTAGATAAGTTGAATCTAGAGTATTACCAAGGTAAATTAGATCAGTAGAGCCAGAGTACATACAATTAAATTGATGAGAAGTGAATTTAAACCAGTTATGTTGGAAATAAGTTTTTGAACTGTTTGAGATTGTTTACAAAACAAAGCAGCATAGTTAGGGAATTTCAAATATTGGATGCTGGGCTGGAGGAGCACTATAGATCTAAGTGTTGAAGAATTCTCTTCTCATCCTTGACTGTCTTTTTTTCACATACGGAGTCCTCAGTCACTGTTAATTGAACACAATTTATGGAACAATAAAAGGTAAGTACATTTAAGAACAGTGATTTTAATATTCTTTTTCACAAGGTAGAGACTCCTCATTCACAGATATAAGTATATTACAGTAACTTCGGAAGTCAGCAGTAATTAAGCATGAACTGCAAGCATTCTTCAAAAATGAACAAAAATCTTTTGACAATTCCTTGTTGAATAAAGTTGAAAAAGAAAATCTTCATTTTTTTTAAGCCTTCACCAATAGTATGACTGCATTATGACAACACAATGATATATTCATATAAGTATCTAAGAACAGTACAATTTTCCATTTTCAACAGAAATACTTCTTCCCAACAACAAATATTAAATACAGCATAAGCCTATGAAATTTAGTATATCTCATTGTAGTACAATTAAATGGAAAACAACCCGATTCATGATCAACCAATATTTAACACTTATTTTAAAAACTAAGCATTTTGGAAATTTTATTTTGGTCCTTGCTGAACAATATTGCATTGTAAACAGGCTGATTAACAAACTGAATCAAGTACACATCATACAAGACAACATTTAAATTAAGTTAAGAACTGAATCAACTCCAAAGGTTGTACATGTTTCACAAAGTAAGAAAACTAAATAATATATTTTTTTCAGTCATAGAAAATAAATATTAATTTTGTTTGAGGTACATACTGCTTATTTGACTATAATATATAATCTATTATAAAAGAGGGAAAGCTAAGTGTATCCAAATTGTATTTGTTTATAAAATTTTACTCTACAAAAACTTACAATGGTGAATTTATTTTTATCTTTTCAAGCTTTTATGTTCTATCCTTTACATGCTACACATCATGTAAGGTTCTCAAAACATTAACAATTATCTTGTAAATTATTTATAAATATGATTTTCTGTGAACATTTAACATTTTAAAATTGAGTACATAAACGTGTCGGAGTGGAAAATATTTGGGAGAATGCACAGAAAGGTTTTAAAATGGGCTTGAGAGCAAACTGTATCTGAAAAAAAGAATATTTTGTGAATGCTCAAACCTCTTTTTCATTCTGCAACTAGTCACGGATTATTAAATGCTACGAAAGTGTCCATCAATTATGTTCTGGAAGACATGCCGTCATGAAACCCCTAAATAATAGTATTCTGGCATGTTTCAGAACAATCTAGAATATTGATCAGTTTAAATTACATTTCATACAAATTCTTAATCACAAGGACTTTGAAATATGATGGCCAATCTAAGGTTGAGTACTGAACTATAATATCATTTCTTGCATTAAATTTTATGTACCACGTCTCCAATTTTCAGGTTATCTATCATTGCTTCCTGTTCTCATGTAGAAGTTGGGTGAAGAATTTACTTAAGGTTATGGTGTATGCCCACTTTAAGTTTTTGCCCAATTGTGGGGCCCCTAACACTGGTCCTAGAGTCAGTCCCAGCCCATCCCCTACCCAAGTGTTGCCGTCCATCCCATTAAATCCTGTTTCTGACTTGATATAAGCAAAAAAGATTAAATGCTCCCATAGCATGTAACTGTCAATCAATTCTGCTTTTACTAGGACGGTACCAGAATTAATAGGAGCAGCACTACTCAGGTAGGGGGTGTGACACACATGAGTGGCATTTGTATAGGGAGCAAGAAGTGAGAAGGGTATCCAGGAATTTTGTTGTTGGACATAAGGGGAACAGAGGGTGGGACATGGTGCCAGCATTAATTGGAAAGGAGTGTGGGCACTATGACAATGAACTGGTGAACAGAGGAAATAGTGAACAAAAGCATAAATTCATTTTTAAGGAACACATTTGTGATTTAATGAAGTCTTCCCCCACGATGTTAAACATTGCTTCAGAATGAAGCTCTGTAATAAACTTTGCAATGATGCTATTGCAGACATTTTAAGTCTGTTTGCTGAGGTGAAACTTTGTTTTTGACAACAGGATGATATGGCCTTATGGCGACTCCACAGCCCATTTTATATTTCACTTGATTTCTTTTTCCAATGGTTATAATACAGGTTGCTAGTTCACTGGTCCTGCATTACTGGCTAAAACCAATTCCATTCTGGTGATCTTTATTTAAAAAATTCTTTGTGAAGTTTGCACTCTTTGAATTTGATGTAATTATCAGAAAGATCATATTAATGAGCAAGGTCCTATCATGAACAATTCCAACTTCAAGGATCTAGGACACATAGCCTTCCTCATGGGTTAGCACTAGTACACTGCGGTTGACAGCGGATTGAGCCTGGCTAATATAGACCATACTATAGGTATTCAGAAAGGATATACTTTTAAGATTCTTCACAATGTCAAATGTCTTCATACATATCTATCTCTGAGTGACATATTTTCAATACTATAAAGCTTACTTCATCAGGGGCACATTTTAAAAAACACTAAAATTATTATAAATCAGAATCGGCATCCCATAGATACACATATCACCTCAAATCATTGGTGCAGATTTAAGGATTAGAACCTGGATTGAAACAAAAACATTCGAGCTGCTATACATAGATGTTTCCTGCATTTTTTAATTTGCACTATGTGTAAGTGGAAGTTTATAAATCACCATTCTCATTAATTATAACTGTTAGTTTCTAACACCTAAAGCTTTATTTGACTTTTGTCAATAGTGTAAAATGGCCTCATGGTGACTCAGCAGCTCATTTTACACAGCATTCAATTCTCTTTTTCAATGGATGTACAATGGGGAACAGGTTTACTATGCACCCTTTCTGCATTACAGGCAAAGATCAATTTCATCCCCGTGATCTTTATTTAAAAGTTATATATGTAGCTTGCACTTTTTAAGTTCTTTTGAAGCATTATCATCAGGAAGGTCATAACTTTCTTTTAGCCTTGCTCATTCATAGTCATGAGCTCTAAAACATAAGAAATAAAGACAGATTGTCAGTATGAAAGGATGTATTTCCTCTTTCACCGGTCACTGGAGAGCAGTATTAAGTTTTGATTATTGTAAAGTTGCAAATGTTGCCCTTTTCACTAGTTGATTTCTCAGGAATTAAAGACAGCAGTACAGAAATGTACATAAGATAAATCAGTCCATTCCCATGTATAAACACAAGGCAGTTCAATATATTTGCTCCATTGTAGACACAGGTTTATGCTTGTGAAAGGGGTTAACATCAGAAACTATTCAAGACTCTTAAAGGGTATAATCTTGCAATAAAGAATAAATAAAGGCACAATGGTAGGAAACTACAATATTTATCAGGCTATATTTCTTCCTCAGCCTCTTGATCTTTTTCAAATGATTTCAACAGTCCCATCTCCATAGGTTCAACCTGTTTTAACTTTGTATGAATCACCCTGGAAACACATAAAAAACATTGGTAAATTTGGTGAAATTGATGATGGTGTGAATGATACTGATTGCAATCACTACAAATTATCTTTTAAAGATGTAAGATGTAAATCGCCCTGCAATACAGCGTTTGGGCTGTGAATGTGTTTCTTGAATAAAATACCATTATTTTAAAAAGTGGCTTGAGTTTGAAGTTTAAAAATATATTATTGATTGATTCATTCATTATGGTACAGTGCTTTTATTTATCCAAATTTGCCAGTCATCCTAAGCTCTGTTTATACTGCTTATAGAGGACCCCACCTGCAAGTTCCCCTCCAAGTCACATAAAATCCTGACTTAGAAATATATCGCCATTGCTTCACTGCCTCTGGGTAAAAAAGACCTGCAATTCCCTTCCTAACAGCATCGTTGGTGTACATACACCAGATGCACTGCAGCGGTTCAAGAAAGGTGGCTCACCACCACTCAAGGCCAGGGATGGCCAATAAATGCTAGCCCTACTGGCAATGCTCATATCATATGAAAGAATTTTTTAAAAGGCTATGCTTTTAATTGTTGCTTTGGGCTGCATTAAAGTGCTTCAGTTGGAGCTTGGTGAGGGAGGGACTTTTAAGGGTTAATTTCTATCTAAAGTTTAATCTTTCTTTAATTTAGCAACTAACTAAAAGTTGCTCTTTGGGTTGGGAGAAGGTGAGTTTTAGTCCAGCTTTAAAACAGGAGTTACACAGGCTCTGCTTGCAGCTGCAGCTAGTAAATTAGTTAACTGGCTTAAACAGGTTTTCAGAAGCTAGATTCAGACAGCATAAAAGCAGGCCATCTACAGTGCTGCTTTGGGCTGCATTAGAGTGCTTCAGTTGGAGTTTGGTGAGAGAGGGTGTTTGCTAATGAGGGAAGGAGGTGATCCTTTCATTTTCTACCTTATCTCAATAAGAAGAGCAGTGGCCTTGATAAGTAGGACCTGGTAAGTGTTTCTTCTGTCCTTAATATTCTTTAAACTAGAGGGAATAAAAGTAAAGGGAGTAATTTAAGGGTGGAATGTGGAATGCTCCCTGCCTGTGCAATGTGGGAAGTCAGGGATACTTCTAGTGTCCAGGGCGACCATATGTGTAGGAAGCATCTCCAGTTGCAGCTACTCGAAATCCATGTTTCAGAGCCGGAGCTGTGCTTGGAGTTACTGTAGAGCATCCGCAAGGATGAGATCTTCATGCACAGACAGAAAGGGAGTGGGTGACTGCCAGATAGAGTAAAACTACTAGGCAGGTAGTACAGGAGTTCCTTGGGTCCATCTCCCTCTCCAACAGACTTTGCATCTTGGATACTGCTGGGGGAGATGGTTTCTCAGGGGAATGAAGCAAGAACCAAGTCTGTGGCATCATGAGTGGCTCAGGTACATAGAGGGGGGGGGAGGAAAGAGTGGGAGAGCAAAAGTGATAGGGGATTTTGTCATAAGGGGAACAGATAGACGTTTCTGCCACTGCAGACATGGCACCAGGATGGATTGTTGCCTCCCTGGTGTCAGGGTGAAGGACGTCACTGTGCGGCTGCTGGACATTCTGAAAGGGGAGGGTGAACAGCCAGAGGTCATGGCCCATATTGGTACCAACAACATAGGTAAAAAGAGGGATGAGGTCCTGAAAGCAGAATATAGGGAGCTAGGAAATAAACTAAAAAGGGTAATCTCAGGATTACTCCCATTTTCAAATTCTAGCGAGTTCAAGAATAGGAGAACAGACCAGATTAATGCATGGCTGGAGAGGTGGTGTAGGAGGGAGGGATTTAGCTTCCTGAGGCATTGGAACCGATTCTGAGGAAGATGGGAGCTGTACAAGCTGGACAGGTTGCACCCCAGCAGGACTGGGATCAATATCATTACAGGGGTATTTGCTAGTGCAGAGGGTTTAAACTAGATTGGCTGTGGGGTGGGAACCTGAGCGGGGAGACACAAGAGAGGGAAACAAAGAAAGACAAAGAAGTAGAAAGCAAAAGTAGAAGGCAGAGGAAAAAGGGCCAGCAACAAATAGGGCCATAGTACAAAAAAATGTGTAAAAATGTTAAAAAGACAAATCTAAAGGCACCATATCTGACTGCATAGAGCTTTTGGCATAAGATAGATGAATTAACAGTGCAAACAGATGTAAACAGGCACGATATCATTACGATTATGGAGACATGGCTGCAGGGTGACCAAGGCTGGGAACTGGATATCCAAGGGAAAAGAAGAGGTGGTGTTGTTAGTCAAGGATGAAATCACTGTGATAGTGAGAGAGATTTTGGCTCAGAAAATCTAAATGTAGAATCTGTCTGGGTGGAGCTAAGAAGCAACAAAGGCCGGAAAACATTAGTGCGTTTGTCTATCGGCCTCAAAACCGTAGTGATAAGCTTGGGGATGCATGTAACAAGGGTGCCACAGTAATCATGGGTGACCTTAATCTACATATAGAGTGGGCAAACCAAATTAGCAATAATACTGTGGTGGATGAATTCCTGGAGTGTGTACGCGGTGGTTTTTTAGGCTAGTATGTCGCGGAACCGACTAGAGAACAAGCTATTCTAGATCTGGTATTGTGCAATGAGAAGGGTTTAATTACTAATTTTGTTGTGTGGGGTACTTTAGGGAACAGTGATCAAAAAATGATAGAATTCTTCATTAAGATGGAAAGTGAAGTAGTCTGATCTGAAAGTAGGCTCCTAAATCTTAGCAAAGGAAAATACAAAGATATGAGGTGTGAGTTGGCTAAGAAAGATTGGGGAAGTTAGACAATGGTTAATATTTAAGGAATGAATGAATGTATGCATTGCAACAGTTATACATTCCTTTCTAGCATAAAAACACAACAGGAAAAGCGGCCCAACCATGGCTAACAAAAGAAATTAAGGATAGTATTAGATCCAAGAGGAGTCATATAAAGTTGCGAGAAAAGCAGCAAGCCTGAGTGTTGAGAGCAGTTTAGAATTCAGCAAAGGAGGATCAAGAGATTGATTAAGAGGGGAAAAATACAGTGTGAGAGTAAACTTGTAAGTAACATAAAAGCTTCTAGTATGTAAAATGAAAATGACTAGTGAAGACAAATGTAGGTCCCTTACAGTCTGAAATGGGGTAATTTATAATAGAGAACAAGAAAATGGCAGAGCAATTAAACAACTACTTTAGTTCTGTCTTCATGGAGGAAGACACAAATAACTTCCCAGAAATACTAGGGAACCAAGGGTCTAGTGAGGAGGAGGAAGAATTGAAGGGATTTAATATTACTAAAACAATAGTGCTGGTGAAATTAATGGGACTGAGAGCCGATAAATCTCCAGGGCCCAATCATCTACATCCCAAGGTGCTAAAGGAGGTAGCCATGGAAATAGTGGATGCGTTGGTTGTCATCTTCCACAATTCTGTCGATTCTGGAATAGTTCTGGCAGATTGGAGGGTGGCAAATTAACCCCGCTATTTAAAAAAGGAGGGAGGGAGGGAGAAAACAGCGAATTACAGACCGGATAGCCAAACATCAGTAGTACAGAAAATGCTAGGGTCTATTATAAAAGATGTGATAACAGCACACTTAGAAAATAACGACAGGATCAGACAAAATCAGCGTGGATTTATGAAAGAGAAATCATGTTTGAAAAACCTACTGGAGTTTTTGAGGGTGTAACTAGCAGAATGGATAAGGGAGAATGAGTGGATGTGGTATATTTAGATTTTCAGAAAGCTTTTGATAAAGTCCCACATAAGAGGTTAGTGTGTAAAATTAAAGCACATGGGATTGGGGGTAATATATTGATATGGATTGAGAATTGGCAGACAGGAAACAGTGTGGGAATAAATAGGTTTTTTTTAAGAGTGGCAGGTGGTGGCTAGTGGGGTGCCGCAGAGATCAGTTCTTGGGCCCCAGCTATTTCACAATATATCAATGATTTGAATGAGGGAACCAAATGTAATATCTCCAAGTTTGCTGATTACACGAAACTTGGTGGGAATGTGAGCGATGAGAAGTGTGTTAAGAGGCTTCAAGGCGATTTAGACAGGTAAGTGGGCAAATACATGGTACGTGCAACTTAACATGGATAAGTCTAAAGTTATCTACCTCAGGAGGAAAAACAGAGAAAAGACAGAGTATTACTTAAATGGTGATAGATTAGGAAATGTTGATGTACAAAGGGGCCTAAGTGTCCTTATACACCAATCACTGAAAGCAAACATGCAGTTGCAGCAAACAGTTAAGAAGGAAATAGCATGTTGGCCTCCATTGCGAGAGGACTTGAGTATAGGAGCAAGGATGTCTTACTGTAGCTGTACAAGGCCTCGGTGAGACGACACCTGGAGTATTGTTGCAGTTTTGGTCTCCTTTCCTAAGAAAGGATATACTTACCATACAAGGAGTGCAGCAAAGGTTCACCTAGACTGATTCCTGGGATGGCAGGATTGTCGTTTGAGGAGAGATTGGGCTTTCTAGGCCTGTATTCACTGCAGTTTAGAGGAATGAAAGAAGATCTCATTGAAACATACAAAATTCTGACAGGGGTGGACAGACTGGATGCAGGAATGATATTTCCTCTGGCTGGGGTGGGGGAGGGGTCTAGAATAAAGGTCACAGTCTCAGGATACGGGGTAGACCATTTAGGACTGAGATAAGGAGAAACTTCTCCACTCAGAGGGTGGTGAATCTATGGAATTCTCTACCACAGACTATGGAGGCCAAGTCACTGAATATACTTAGGAAGGAAAAAGATAGATTTCTGGACTCTAAAGGTGTCAAGGGCTAAGAAGTACGGTGTTGAGATAGAGGATTAGCCATGATCATTTTGAATGGAGGAGCAGGCTCGAAAGGCCAAGTGACCTAATCCTGCTCCTATTTTCTTTGTTTCTATGATTCTTCCTCCTCTCATGGAAAGCCCTGCATAGACTAAAAACACAAGAATAGTTTCAGGTTTCCTAAGATTCTAGAATGGATCTACTGAAGTCTCCTGGGAGAAACTCCTACTACTCTTAAATTACTGAATTATTGTGGTTACATAAGAAAATACCAGTTTATATGAAGATGCACATTTTGACTCCAGGGGGCAGAATTGCTACAGTACCTTGAACTTTATTTGGCACGTACCGGCATATCCAATGCAATCAATTTTCATTTCAATTTATTCATGTTTTTGTTGGTAGTTTTAGCCTTGTTTTTGGTCTTTGAGTGCATAATGGTGTTGCAGGGAGTAAAAATTGTCAGACATTACACCTTTGTGACATAAATATTTGTGCTTAAAATGTATTGAGGTGGTGCTTGGGACAGGAAGTGATTTTGGGAGCAACTCAGTTGTCTTGAGTACTGGTGCTACTTTTGTCATTTATATGGGGATGTTCTGATTCAAACACAAGAGTTTAGAGGTATATAAACAGGGCACAGCAACTCATGGCAATACCAGAAACACCTCTCTAACTGTAAATCAGTGTAATTCCCATCCACCATCAGTAGTACTGTTGTAATAAATATTTGCTTTGCCATGTTGAAATATCTCAAAGGCCTTGATATGAGAAATACTACCATAGATTATCATGGTAGCACGAAATATATGCACATCTTCAAAAAACCATTTACTGTTTTCTCTGCTGCTCTCAGATATGTTTAAATGAATTCATCAATCTCTTCAAACAGTTAAGAACATTGAGCAGAAGCTCACTCCCATGTCTATGCAAGCTTGTTATATTAAAGAAATCTATTGGTATTTTAAAGCTGCATTATAGTTGACAGTTTGTATTGAACTGAACTTAGACACTTGTTTGTTAATAGATCTTTTTATGACTACAGAATTATTTCATTAAAATAGCACAAAGAATCTTCAATAACTTTAAGTAAATTGTGGATAATAAATAATACAGCCCAAGGATACTATAAAATTAAACTTGAGTATTTCTCTTTTGGTTTCTTCCAACTTACTCCATTAATTTTCATTTTCGGAGGAGAAAGAAATATTAAAAAATGAGCTTTCTAAAAAAACTTCTCACCCTCTCAGCCTAGCTTTGTCGCTGGAACAAATAATTGGAACTTGGGCAGATGTTCCCATGATTTTCCATTCATTATTTTAAAAATCAACAGATAGATGGTATTGGGGATGTGCCACCAAATTTATGTGTTCCTGATTATTGTAGCTCTGCATTATAGGAATGAGAGTTCAGACTGCCAAAGGACCTCAATGTACTGGGCAGCCTCTGGGAGCTGTGCACATGAGCTAAAATAGATTTCTGCTGAATATATTGTAAGACTTGTAATATGCAAGCAGGCACAGGGAACAAATAAAGAAGATAATGCAATGTCTGAAAGTGCTCAACAAAGCCTGTAATGATCTGAAATACTCCTATCTGATCGTTGGTGCTGATGAGAAATGATACTGAGCCAAATAAGGCAACATTACCATGGTAATGGTGTAAGTAGAAGGAATTAAGAAGGACAAATTGTATCTTTGTTTCATTACAATTAATTGTATCTTTGTTTCATTACAATTAATTGTATCTTTGTTTCATTACAATTAATTGTATCTTTGTTTCATTACAATTAATTGTATCTTTGTTTCATTACAATTAATTGTATCTTTGTTTCATTACAATTAATTGTATCTTTGTTTCATTACAATTAATTGTATCTTTGTTTCATTACAATTAATTAGTTACCTGTCACCTGCATTTGTTTCACCATGACTTATTGATAGCATGCATGAAATGTAATGATCAAAGGAAAAAATAGTATTTTAGTGTGAGCAAATCACTTCATCAGGGTAATCATGGTGGAATCAAACTGAAGTTTGATGGCCCTAGGCTCTAGAATATCCTCCTTATACCTCTCTACCTCACCTTCCTCCTCTAACACACACCTTTGACCAAACTTTTGGTCATCCGGCCTAATATCTCCTTATGTGGCTCAGTGTCATATTTTGAATTATAATGCTCTTATGAAGTGCCTTGGGATGTTTTATTACATTAAAGGCACTATACAAATAAGTTGTTGTCGTTCTGTCAACAAAGACCTGGCTCTGCATTGTTACAACTGCATGTGTGTGTGTACTCTAGTGTTTAAAATAACACAACAAATTAGAACAGACCAATCGGCATCAGGATTACGAAAGAGGAAAATCTTCCATGTATCTCTTCAATTTTTAATTTTGAGTTTTTTTTTTTTCTATCCAGAGCCAATATTTTGTAATTCTCTATCCCCTTCACTCTCCAACACCCCTACCCAGTAACCAAGATGAAAAATGGTAAAATGTGTCTGTGAGCATTCTGAAGCAGTTCCATTCACTCGAATGGAAAGTGGTGCTCTCCATTGGTTTAGCTGCTGATTCAGAAGCAGTTATGCAGGGGAAAAAAGTAGTACTGACTGAGTAAACCAATATCTAAAATATCGGGCAGGATTTTTCAGATGGCGCTGTTTATCGCCCCACCATGTGAAGAGTTGCCAGGGCGTGTTCCCTGCTAATCATAGCAACTCTGCAGCCTTTTAACGCTCCGAGGAGGGTTAATTGACTTGAGATGGGTCTGCCAGCCCTCGCGCAGCAAACTGATTGGTCGGCAGCTCTGTAGTCCCAACAACCCCACTGGCAGCAGGGTCCAGGGCTGGGACTACAAACACTCCCCAGATTCTAAGTCCCACAGTCCAGGAGCAGGTGCATGCAGGTGCCTCTCACATCTGGGAAGTGGGTGTGGTAAGACGGGGGGTGGGTTGGGAGGGTTGTGGGGAGAGTGGGGGCCTCTTGTTGGGGAGGTGGGAAGCGACCACTCGCAGGGGGAAGCCCTTGGTGGGTGCACATAATGGGGTCAGGAGGTGCTTGAGGGAGGCACTCCTCCCTTCCTGCCCAAGACCTGAACAGGATGGCCTGTTGAGCTTCCAGCCACTCCTGAACTCCACCAGTTAGCCTCAAAATTGAGGTTGGGCAGTAACAGCCCTTAAGTGGCCAATAATTGGCCACATAAGCACCTCAATTGCAGCGTGGGCAGAGGGCCTACCACAGGCCTCACGCATCCCCTGTAAAATTGCAGGCAGGTCAAGGGCAGGTAGGAGGGCGGAGGGAAGGTCATTTGAGGAATTTTACGGGGGCCTCGCCTGCAAACCTGCTAGCAGGGAACCTTAAAATTTTGCCCATGGGAGTTTTAATGTTATAGTAGTAGAAGAGTAATCTTAAACTCAATGTTCGTGGTTTTGTAATAATTCTTAACAAGTTGTGAAAAAAATCTCACCACCAATAATTCACTTTCCTAGCATCGATTTTAAAATCGATTTTAAAATATAATTTTGACTTAGTTTAATTTTCAAAATATCATTGAAATCAGCAAAACCATAAAGGCAGTCATGTTTCCTATTTAGTCTTGGTGAAGAAATACAGTTAGTCTTCAAAGGGTTATAGAAGTCTGATAACAGTGCAGATTGTTTATATGTTTCTTAATGAAAGACTAGTCTTTAATTTAAAAAAGTTAATTTGGAGATTTAATTATCCCTAGTGGTATACTGATTAATACAGTCCTGAAAAAGTTTTTGTTTTTCTCTAGTGGTATACTGATTGATACATTTCTGAAAAAGTTTCTTTGTTAAATTGTTAGCACATTTAAATTAATGTGTGTGTTAAAATAGTGCCACTGAGGCATTTTATGTAGTGCATCAAGCAGTGTGTTCCACAGGAAATAAAGTCCCTTAGTGCTTAGATATGAGAATGAGGGAAAAATATTTACTCACCAACTGACAATAGCATAGCTAACAGCCACAATAAGGAGTGAAAAGGCATAATGCCAGCAGTAGCACATGGTAATAAACATCATATTGTCATGGCTGGTTTGGTCCCATTCAGGGCTTCCATTTGGAGGATACAGAACAAATCCAATCTGTAAACAAATGAAATAATCTGGATGGAAGTGATGGTAAATATTTGTAGTTATTTTTAAATTCCGTCAATGTGGCTATAAATTAAGTTTCTTTCTAATGAAACAATTACACTATATGAAGCTGAAAATTATGGTTTAGCAATGATGGCTGCCACACAAAGTCCAAAAATTCATTGTAACAAAAAAGCCATATGGCTTTAATACAGTGATACTTATCAGTAACATGAACTGATCAATAATGTAGAAACTGAGTTAAAAGCACATTCTGCAGTCATATTCATTGGTACCTGGAATATTGGCAAGGACAATGCAACATGAAGATTGTATTCATTGACCGAGAAGGCTTATGGCCAGGTGCCTTGGGAGGAAGTCTGGAGATGTGCTAGAATTTGTAGACTCCCAGAGAAGCACATATGACTATTACAGGACAAGTACAAAGGGTGCCAGACAAGAGTAAGAAGTAGCATGGGGGGGGAGAGCAAGCGCGTAGAAGCCAAAGTTGGATTACAGTAAGATCAGCACCTAGCCCATTCCTCTTCCTGATCGCCATGTATGTTCTGACTGAGCAAGTGAATAAAGGAAGTGCTATGGTTAATCATGTTTGCAGATGACATTGAGTTATGTGGTAGAGATGATGAGAACATAACCAAGTATCTGGAGAACTGCGGTGTGCAAATAAATATTAGATTTGGACCAAGGATTACCAATCTAATTGTTGATTGTGAAAACAAACACAAATATAATTAATTATTTAATCAAATATAATACTGAGTTAATGATCTTCACCAACTTTTTCATTAAGTAGCCTTTAGAATGGTACGGGAATAATTCCTTTATATGTGATATTATCCGTTTGCTATCTGGTATCGCTGTAAACATGGCAGTAAGCCCATTGAAACAGACAAAAGGAAAACAGTGCAACTGCAAGGGAAAGGGCAGTTTAGATGCCAGACTGGTTGGTCTGGATTGCCACTTTCTTTTGCATGTTTGCTTGCAACATCAACTATTACTTGACATAAAAAATAATGGACTTGTGCTCATCATTAGCACTCACTTAAAACATGAGGGGGCACAATTGTAGTCTAACAACAATGCTGCATTCTCCGCTTCTCCAGTGGAACATTTAACAGTTGCAAATTAATTTGCCACTCTTTATTGAAATTTTGAAAAAAAAGGGAAAATTACAAATACACAAAAAAGTTCAAGTAAAGTGAAGCATATGAAAACAATCAAAATCCCTAATGAATAAAAAAAAAAAATCTGGATGAGCTACATTTGAATGATATCCAATCCTTAACTTAGAGTGCTGTAAATCTCCTTAAACTATAGGTTTCATCATAATGTGATGACTGCGATTTGATGTATTCATTATATTGCCAACGGTAACTTTTATAAACATATAATCAGCATAATCTGGTCCCCTGGATTCTAAAGGGGCAGAAAAATTGTTTTAAAACAGGGAATTGAAAATCTGTCACTTAATGAAATGGGGCAAAGATTTCATTTGAAACACATTCGTGATATTTTTACCACTAGCATTAAACTAGCAAAACCAACCAATTAAAGTTCCATAAAATATTATGAAACACTCTTCAGTAGAGAACTAAACTGTACTTTAAAACTCACTATCAATGTTTGCTATTTCTTTCAGGGCATTTGGATTTAGATCATGGAAAGCATTTCATTTGAAAGAGTGTGAATTTACCAGATTCCAAAACTGGTACTCTTGTTCTGCTTTTATTACTTTTGGGCTAAATAGCCTTGGAGGAATGTGTTATGTGTGAGAAGAATGGAAGGAAGAACCTAGACTAAAGCAAGGAAGATGTGAAAACTGGGCTGTGATTTTAAGGGTAATTACCATGTTTTACATCTAATTACTGTATCACTGACAGTATTGAACACTCAAATGTCTCAAACCTACAAGGTTCAAAACAAAGCACGCACAACACCCAAAACAACGTGCACAAACATACTAAATAGCCATCATTTTGTGAATAAGTACGCTCATCAAGGTCAGGATAATAGTGCTGGAGAATGAATTATTATTATTCTTGTCAAAGGTTGTAGTCGCACTCCTAAATCAAAAGACAGCTTGAAAGAATGGGTTACATTTCTGTTCTCACTGTGTTACTGGTGGGTTAACACACACACCCTTTTGTATTGGTAAGAAATGAAAATCAGGCAGGTTCCATAAAGGCTGTAAGATCTGCTCCATCAGACTGCTTTTAAAACATTGAAGAAGAAGAAAATCTACACTGTTGAGGCAGATTTTCAGCATATCTCAGCTGTTTTCAACTGAAAAACAGTTGGCTGGCAGTTGTAGATCAAGGAGGAGTGTTGGGCTCTTTGCTTTCCCATCAGTGCCGAAGGTCCACATGATGAAATAATCTAACCAGCTATCCTTTAATTATCACTCCCCAGATGCTGCCTGATCTGCTGAGTATTTCTTCCATTTTCTGTTTTTATTTCAGATAATCAGCATCCACAGTATTTTGCGTTTGAATGCTTTATTTCACCTTGTTTCTCCCCCTCTCCTGATCACTTTCACCACCACCCCACCACTCCCCCGAAAAGCCCCAATCACTTTCCCCAACAGGAATTGATATTTGCTTCATCAGTGAATTACTTGGGAAGGCCCAGCAGGCAGACGGAGCAAAGAACTCCTTGGCCTCAGTGTCTAAGTGATTGAGGGAGTGAATTTTGCCAAATTCTTCAGGTGCCAAAGAGCCTCCAAGGTGACCAAGATGGGGTCTTAAACTGCAATACCAGTTTAGTCCACATATGCTGCTCCACAAAAATGGCATTTAATCAGCATTTGGGTGTTAAACTTGCAGGTTTCCAGTTTAGAATCTCCAGGCAAATTCAAATTATGGTAATCACCAGTTAGGACTGAAATTGTTTGCTAAGTCCAGACTTTCAAACACGCTAATTCTATTCACACTTCACTCATTTTGTACCTTTTTTCACCCTTTTTTTGACTAGATCCAACACTCAGCATGTCAATCATTACAAAGCAGCAATCAAAGAAAACAGCATTCCAGCTAGATAGTTAAAACACCAGAAAGGATGTGATTCAAAAGTTACCTTGCAGAGTATTTAAAAGAGTGTCTGATAGAAAATGTAAATTGGGAATACTATTTCAAACTAAAACCATAATAGAAGCACATGGAGACACATGTCAGGACATTAGGAAGACCTGACTCTGGAAACGTAGTGTAAACCTTGAATCATCTCAGATATAGTTGGACACAATAAGCCAGATTTTAGCTACCAAGGTGGGTAGTTCAAGTTGGGAAACTTCCCAAATTGGCAGACCTGCCTTGATATAAAGGGCCCAGTCAATTTCAATTTTTGCCCCTCGCAAGGGCATGATCGAATTGGGCCTGCCACCTTTGGAAGTAGTTCAAAGGCCACAAATGCTGAGGTGGACTGATTACAAGGACGGCTTTGGTTCTCTGACACTTTGGCCCAGTTTTATTAAAGTCTGTTAGTCCCTTTAGCACTCACCCCTCAGACCCACCCACCCCACACACCACCTCATACCCTCCATGCCACCTCTATAGTTACTCACCCAGTAACCAATACGGACAGAGCTCAGAAGCCATGTGGAGATGAAAAGAAACTAAGTGTCTATCTATCTAATAGAGCTCTCACTCATACACACATGATACAGAAAAAACTCCCATTCATAAAACCAATCAAAGATTAAAATTCCCTCAAGTGGTCAATCTGTATTTAAAAACAAACTTCCATTCAGTAACTATATCAAAGACAGCTAATCCTTTAATAGCCTCTTAAAACTGTCAATCAAAATGTGAACTCAGTACCTCTGCTGAGTTAAGTGCTTTTAGCGCTTTTGAATTTCAACCAAGCATTCATAATGGGCTCAGCTCTAATAACAGAAAATGTCTTTTTCTAAGCTATACCAGATGACCTGTCAATCATTGGACTCCCAACAGCGTTTGTGCTTTTAAACCTATTAGACAGCTGCAGCCTAGTTTATTTCATTTTTAATGGGCTGAGGATTTAAATAATTCAGATCATGACACTTAAACAAACCCTATCCACCTTTCAGGAGCATTAACGTCACATCCATAAACATGTGAATCCCACAGTGGGGGTTAAGGCCTAGGAACAGTGAAAATGGGGGGTCTGTTGAATTCAGCACCAATTTTAAATGGCCCTACTGAGTTTGGCTTTTCCGCCTGTGTGATTCTGTGTCCTGCCCCCTTTCCCATAGCAGTAAAAATTTGATCCTCCGGAAACAGGTTGGGACTTCCGCATCTGGGTCCCACCCATCATTTTTACAGGCCTTCAGAATCAGCCCGGCTCCATGCAAATCTGCCCATATGATAGGGTTTTGATAGTGAACCCTATTGAACCAGCGTGTTGAATGGCCATTTTTTTTTTGCATATTTATATTCTAATCCTGTGATTGGGCTTATTGTAATACACATTAACCCATTGCAAATCTGTGATTTAACCACTGGTGGCCCAGTAAAATTTCTATACATGTTCCATGTTCCAAGCAATCCTGTGGATTACTTTATTCAATCCAATTACAGTTGGTTCCACCTGCACCCACCTGTCATGCCAGCTAATTTACTAGGAAACCATATTACCCACCACATAAGGGTAAAGTGCCTATATTTCTGTCATATGCACTTATAAATTTTGTATACCAATTGATTGCACAATGAAATCAAGACCAGTTAATTATTTCTTTCATGCACTTTGAATTTCTTTGGGCTTCAAATCCTCAGTATTTGAACCACTTGCAGAGCCTTTCCCAGCCCCATGTTTAAAGCTTTTTACCTGCATAACTCTGTATAATTTTGCTCTTATTGCCACAAATTTAGTTGTGCTTCTTTACCTTTACTCATGTTCCACTTACTTACTACAATTGTGGTCATTTTCTATCACTAGGGTTAACCTAGCACTGTCCTTAATTTTATTTTCATTGTTACACACTAGGGCCAGAATTTGACGCGCGGTAATGTCAGTCGTGTGTCCCGACGTCACTGTGCGTCATTCCGATCTTTTGTTCGGTAGGCGCGCACCAGAGTCGGCTGCACACCCACCAAACTGTCCAAGGACCGTTAAGGACATTAATACACCAATTAACTGAATTGTCAGGGCTGCCCATCCGACCTTAAGGTTGACAGGCAGGTGAAGAGCCCAGGCGGCCTTCGCATTTTTCATGAAACCTCACCTACAGGTGGGATAAGGATTCATGATGGGTTTATTAAAGTAATGAAGATTTTTTTTTAAACATTTGATAAACATGTCCCAGCTCATGTGATGCTGTCACATGAGGGGACATGTGCAAATAAGTTTTAACTTTTTTATTTTTATTTTTCACATTGAATATAATCTCCCTGAAGCAGCTCCATGCCTTAAGGAGATTCCTGCGCTCTTTCGCGAACAGCGCAGGCCCCAACTCTCCCTCCTCCCCCACCCGCACCAGCAGTGCTGAGCGCCACCGAGCACGTGTCACGCTGGGCGGGCCTTAATTGGCCCACCCAGGTAAAATGGTGGCGCAGGCGGCGATTGGCTCCGCGCCCACTTGCACCTGCTCCTAACCGGCCTGCCCAACGGGGAGAAAACTCTCCCCTAGAATTAGTGGAATCAGGGAAGCAATTACATTAATTATTCATAAAAAGGGCAGGGGGAAATTCAAACCAAAAGAACCCCTTACCTGCCAGAACCAGCTGCCTTGCAGTATACAAAGGCTTGTCCTCAAAAGCTCCAGTACTATATTCCCCCGGAGGAAGACTTCAAGAAAGATGCTAATGGAACCACCAAACACTGCCACCAACAGCAGGATGTGCACATGAATGTCAAGCATCGCACGCCCATGGACATGGTAATAAAACAAAAAACCTGCAGGGTAAATAACATGATTATAGAGGGCCAGAGGATTGGGGGGGGTGGTGGGGGGAAGGAGGTGGAGAGAGAATATATTCTTTATGATTTTCACACACTCTAGATTTTACCATGTGAACTGTTGAAGGTATGGAAGTGTGGAAGTCAAACATAAATTTCTCCTGAACATTTGGTGCTTTTCATTTGGTGGTGAACTTTTGTGGGGTTCTCCCAATTGCCTGCTGTAACTATAACAGAGGCTTTGCTGAATTGAAAGTGCATAATCTGAAAGATTTGCAGAGATTCAACACATTTATCTTTTGCATTGGAGAGGAACACGCAAAGCTTAAACATAAGCAAGAATAATTTATCCAACCATCTATCCATACTTGTCTTCCATTTCCTTCAATCTCCCACATATATGTGCAGAAACCCCACCATACCTACTGGAGGAGTTAAAATACTGAGAGGAAGTAATATCTTTCAGTAAACCTAATAATCAACTTCATTATCTATTCATAAAGTATACAAAATGCTTACCAGATAGCCCTAGACAGTTTATAACTTGACCTGAATTAGATCCAATTAAAAATTCTACAGGACCTGTCATGTAACTATATATTTTTCATAATATTATTGTGGAATATTGTAAAGTAGGCTTGTGTGTGTGGCTTTATTTAATTAAATTAGAGATGGATAAACTGCAAGGTTGAAATTATCAAAAGAGTTAGGTGTACAAAGACATTTGAAATGCTAATGAGTGAGTTAGGATAAAGTCAGCAGATAGGGTGCGAATGAAATTTGCATTTTTAGATAAGGGAAAAAGTTGTTGGATTTTCAAAGAGACAAAAGTCCTGACCATAATGACAACATAAAAGATTTTTATGGGAAAATTAAATTCCAAAGACGTGGAAAAAATGGGATTTCCAAATCAAAGAAGGAGAAATATAGTTAAAGAAGGATGGAAGGCTGTATGAGATGTGGCCATGTGAGATCTGAAAGGTACATCATGTGAAACAGACTTGGGGAAAAAGCCTCTAGTCACTTTGAAGAAGTCTCTTGTCCCAGTAACCAAAATTGTGTTAAAAGCCTTTAGAATTCCACTGTCGAGTGGGTGCTAGTGGTAACCTTGCTGGATTCACTATATAAATCTATTTTGGACGGTTGCCTTAAAAGGGGTATGTAATTGGGAGTAGTCTGGTTGATTAGAAATTTTGGGAATTGTTAAAACATTAAGGGCAGAGCTTTCCCCCCCATCAAGGGGGTATTTATTGAGTGGGTCCGCAGAGGCACGCCTCCGATCAGCCCTATGATCGGTGGCGCACCGCCATTGGAAGCGCTATGCGTTCCCTGTGTGGGCGGGTAGGGATTCCCTGAGCCGAGTGCGCTCTTTCACATGTGCACGAAAGAGCGCACTCATCTCCCTGAAGCCTGTGGAGATCGGCTCCACAGTTAAAAATTTAGAAATAGAGAGAAAAAAAATTCCCTGATGTCCCCTCTTGTGACACTGTCACGAGTTGGGACATGTCCATCACTTTTAAATAGTCTTTAAGTACATTTTTTAAAACCTATATGAAACCTCATCCTGCCTGACATCATCCCGCGTCATATTACGCATCGGCGAGCAGGCCCCGCCCCCTGCTCGCTAACCGGGAAATGCTGGCCTAAGTAACTGTGTAACTGTAATTTTGCATTTGTGTTTTTTTCTTTTGTTAATAAATGTTTTCATTTAATTTTAAAAATCTCTAAAGCTGTTAGTGGACTCATTACTTCTGAATTCAGTGCACAAACCTTCTTGTAATAAATAAGAACTACAAAACCGTTGTGATAGCGTGGCCAAGTTTCCCTTGTGAGTTTGGTCAGTCTGGCAATTAGTACCTGTTGTATCATAACAAAACTGGGACATTGTCTTGGGTTTTTGTAAATCCTTGATTGGCTTGGAGTTGGTGAATCTTAAGGCTATGAGTACGAGAAGAACATTGAACTCAGGAGTTGGTGTTGAAGGATTTTAAAATGGTTAGACTGTAAATATGTCTTTAACCATTGCTAAGACTTTTCTCAGAGTAGAATTTATAACCCTGATTGGTTTACAAAAAGTAACTAAGTGTAAGTTAACAGAATTGGCAGGTAAGTTGCAGTTAGGTTTAATCACAGGGGAAAAGAAAGCAGGCATAATTGAAGTCATAGTGCAGCATTTGAAATTGGAAGGGATACCTGAAGCTAGCGAGTCAGTTGAAATGGCTAAGATTCAATTGCAAATGAGAAAACTTGAATTAGAGGTAAAAGAAAAAAAAGGAGAGCGCAAATTGGAATTGAAAAGGAAAGAGAATGAGCCTTTCAAAGGAAAATGGAGAAGTTAGCAATGAAGGAAAGAGAAAATCAGTTTAAAAAGCTGGAAGTTGAAAAAGAGATCTCAAATGTTGAGGAAGGTTCTTATGTGGAAACAACCACTTTCAACTTGAAACCCAGTGGGGAGATGTTGTGCAGGCTCTTCCAGAAGTTTGAGGAAAGGGATGTAGAGGCATTCTTTATTTCATTTAAGAAGATAGCTAAACAGGTGAAATGGCCACAAGAAATCTGGGCATTGCTTTTACAATCTAGGTTGGTAAGTAGAGCTCCTGAGGTATACGCATCACTGTCAGAAGTAGTATAGGTAGATTATGAGGCAGTAAAGAGGGTTATTCTGAGTGCAGATGAGTAGGTTCCTGAGGCGTACAGGCATAAATTTAGAAATGTAAGGAAACAGCCTGGTCAGACTAGTATTGAGTTTGAGAGTAAAACAAATTAATTTTGGCCAGTGGATACAGGAATTAAAGGTCGAGACAACATGTGCAGCTCTTGGAGAATTAATTCTTTTGGGAGAATTTAAAGATTTAATTCCTTCGGTAGTGAGAACTCATGTGGAAGCTAGGCAAGCAGCAGAAATCACTGATGACTATGAGTTGGTCCATAGATCTAAACCTTCATTTCATCACCTTTTAAAATTCGTGAAGGATAGAAAGTGGGAAGGTGAAAGGAAGGCATGGAGTCAGTGAAGAGAAGGAACAGTTGGAAATTTTCAGCAAGTTTCTCTTCAGACCAGAAAGGAAGATGCTGAGCATAGAAGTGACACGTGAAAACTGAGGTGTTTTCATTGTGATAATGTTGGGCACACAAAGTCAATCTGCAGAATTTTCCCATTGGCGATTTGGGGGTGGGGCCCGCTCGCCAATGGGAAAATGACATGGGATGATGTCGGGAGGAACCCCCGGCGTCATCCCAGTCTATTTAAATATTGAGGAAGGCGGGCGGACAGTGAAATCAGCTGTCTGCCTGCTGACCTGTCAATGGCCAATTGAGGCCATTGACAGGATCATTAAGATAATTAAAGACCTGTCCGTCCAACCTTAAGACTGGCGGGTAGGCCAGGAGCCCCAGCAGGCTTCTGATAATACACAAAACCTCATCCACTGGTGGGATGAAGTTTCATGTGCGTTTTTGAAAAGTTTAATAAATTTTATGTGATATTTATTAACATGTCCCATCTCATATGACATCGTCACATGAGGGTGACATGTTAATAATTTTTAAATTTTTCTATTTTTTACCTTTGTAACACTTTCACTGATCTCCCTGAGACAGCACTTAGTCTCAGGGAGCAATGCGCTCTTTCGCGTGCATGCACGAAACAGTGCACTTTGACAGATGGGGAATCCCTCCCACCCCACGCCCCCCCCCCCACCAAACCGCACAGGAAGCGCATAGTGCTTCCCATTGGGCAGGCCGCTAGACGGGACTTAATTGGCCCGCCCACTTAAAAAGGCGGTGGGGCCTGCTTCGGCGGCAGAGTTCGGCTGCCTGCCCACCGCCGAGCCAGTAGGGCCCACCCGCCAACCGAGGGCAAAATTCTGCCCAATGTGTTGGAGGTTACAGGGAAAACCCACTGCAGTAGTTGGAACACTGAAAATTTCTGGAAAAATTAAGATTGTGGGTTCAGAGATCCAGAAGCAGGAAGACCTACTGGTTTGTGTACAGATGAAGTAGCAAGAATCAGTGATAGGTAAAGAAGTGGGAATATGTTCATAATTTACCAAAGGGAATTCTGAACGCAGGTTACAGAAGCATTTAAAGATTTTGTGTGTGAAGAGCAAGTTTTCCATGTGTGCAGGATGGAGCAGGCAACAATATTAAAATTTTAAGGCACACAGGGGTACTCAATCTTTAATGTTATGGGATAGTGATATTTGTTGTCCAGGGGGAGTATTGCAGGAAACAGTGGTAATAAGTGGAATTCGTGGAGATGCTAAACCTATTCCATCGTGGGAGGTGAATTTAAAAAGTAAGTTGAAAACAGGTGAGGTGATGAGTAGTGGAAAAATTGCCCATTGCAGGGGTTCAGTTTATTTTAGGTAATGATATAGCTGGTTCACAGATGTTGGTGATGCCTCCTTTAGTCGAGCAACCTGTGGTGGTGCATTCAACAGAGTGCAGAAAGAACATCCTGAATCGTTTACAGATTGTGTGGTAATGGGATCACAAACTCACAATTTGAAACAGAAAGAGGAGGAATCAGAAAGGATGCTGATATCCAATTAGCTGGATCTGTTTTTGAAAGCATTGTACACGAAGAGAAAGTTGGAGAGAATGAAGTGGAAGTGTTTAGTTCAGTTAAATTGTAGAGTTACAGCAGGAGGATTCACAAATAAAGAAGTTTATCAGACAGCTTATTCGGAGCAGAGACAGAATGTATTTCAGAAAGTTATTACCTGAAAGGTAATGTGTTAATGAGGAAGTGGAGACCGTCTCATGTTTCAGCAGATGAAAAATGGGAGGTAGTACATCGAATTGTTATACCACCTGGATACAGAAATGAGATATTGGTAGTAGCTTATGAAATTTCAATAGCTGGACATATAGGAATTAGGAAAACTCAGGTGAAAATACAAAAACATTTCTATTGGCCTGGATTGCATAAAGATGTAGTCAAATTCTGTAGGTCATGTCACATGTCAGGTGACAGAAATACCTCAAGCAGTGAATAAACCTGCACTTTTAATTAAATCATTTGAGGAACATTTTACCAGGGTCCTGATTGATAGTGTAGTACCCCTCCCTAAAACAAAAAGTGGAAATCAGTATTTGCTGACAATTATGAGTGTGTCTACAAGGCTTCCGGAAATGATACCTTTATGAAATATTACAGAAAAGTTAATTGTAGAGGAGTTGACTTAAATATTTTACAAAATAAGGGTCACTGAAAGAAATACAGTTGGATCAGAGTTTGAATTTCATGTCACAGCTGTTTAAGGAAGTAATGAACAGCCTGAGCATAATGCAGTTTAAGTCATCAGCTTATCATCCTGAATGATAAGGTGCTTTAATAGACATGGCATTAAACTTTAAAAACTATGATGAGAGCTTATAGTCAGGACTATAAGGGTTGGGATTGGGCAATTCCATTCTTGTTATTTGCTATTAGGGATGCTCCCAATGAATCAACAGGATTTAGTCCCTTTGAATTAGTCTATGGTCATGAAGTAAGGGGACCACTTAAGTTGATTCAGGAGAAACTAATGAGTCAGAATTTGGAAACTACTCTCCTGGATTAGGTGACAAACTTCAAAGAAAGATTAAACAGTGCATGTGAGTTAGCTAAGGAACATTTAAAGATATCACTGCAGGTGATGAAGGCAAAGGCAGATAAGAGGGCTAAAGCTCATACTTTCGGACATGGTCAGGTGGCTCCAAGAGATGTAAAAGTAAAAGCCATTGTGAATTTCCCAGTACCTACAACAAAATTAAAAATTTTGAGATTTCTGGGCATGACCGGATTTTACCTTAAGTTTGTGCCAAATTTTAACAGTGTGGTTGCTCCATTGACTGAATTATTAAAAAGAACAAGAAGTTTCAATGAACACAGAGTGTCAAAATGCATTTGACGGTTTAAAAACTGCTGACTATGACACCAGTTTTGGCAGTGCCTAATTATGCCAAGCAGTTTAAGTTGGCAGTGGATGCAAGTGATTTGGGTATTGATGCTGTGCTGTTGCAGGAAGATGAAACTGGAATTGAGAAGCCAATCGGATATTTTTCACGGAAGCTGAATGTACATCAGAGAAGATACTCAACCATCAAAAAAGGGATTCTAGGTCTGGTGTTAGTGTTGCAGCATTTCAAAGTTAATATTGCAAGCAATTCGTCAGAAACAATTGTTTATACAGACCACAATCCTTTAAAATTTCTGGACAAATTTCAAGACTGAACAGCAAGACTATTCAGATAGAGTTTATTACTGGAAACGTATAATTTATAGATTGTACGTGTGGCTGGACGAGAAAATCTAATTCAGATGCATTGTCAGTCTTAAAAGTTCAAAGGAAATTAGACATTTGAAACATAGACACTGGACTGAAATTAACTCTGTTGATAGAAAGGATTTGTATAAATGGTCATGTTAATTCATGTACCTGGTAATGTAATAGCTTGTGTATATAGATAAGTATAGTAAGTAATGTAAGATGGATTGAGAAAATGAAGCCGTCTTTTAAAATTATGATGGTTCATTTTTCCATAAGGATGGAGCTGTCATGAAACTGTCATATTTTTCATAATATTATTGTGAGATATTGTAAAACAGCCTTATGTGTGGTTCGGTGTGTGGCTGATTAGAGACGCGTAGACTGCAAAGTTGAAATTATTGAAAGGGTTAGGTGTAAAAAGGCATTTGAAATGCTCATGAGTAAGCTAGGGTAAAGTCAGCAGATAGGGTGTGAATGAAATTTGCATTTTTAGATAATGGGAAACATTGTTGGATTTTCAAAGAGGCATGATAAAGTTATGATGATATTTCCCAAAAGTGCTGTCTATAATGACAGCATAAAAAGATTTTTATATTACTGGAAATGTAAATTCCAAAGACATGCGGAAACAAAGGGATTTATAAATCAACAAAGAAGAAATATATTTAAAGAAGGATGGAAGGTTGTATGAGATGTGGCCATGTGAGATCTGAAAAGTACATCATGTGAACCAGACTTGGGAAAAAGCCTCTAGCCCCTTTGCAGAAGTCTGCTGTTCCAGTAACCAAAGTTGTGTTAGAAGCCTTTGGAATTCCACTATCGAGTAGATGCTTGTAGTAACCTTGCTGGATTGTCTCTATAAATTTTAAATTTATTTTAGAATGTTGCCTTAAAAGGGATGTGCAGTGGGGAGTCTGGTTGATTAAGAATTTTGAAAATTGTTATAATGTTGAGTAACTGTAACTATAATTTTGTGTGTTTTTTTTGTTAATAAATGTTTTAATTTAATTTTAAAAATCTCTAAAGTTGTTAGTGGACTCATTACTTCTGAGTTCAGTGCACAAACCTCCTCGTAATAAATACAAATTGCAAAGCCATTGTGATAGCGTAGCCAGGTTTCCCTTGTAGATTTGGTCAGCCCGGCTAATGCCACCTGCTGGATCATAACAGATCTACATTTTGAGTTACAAAACTACAATCTTCCAGTGGGATCCCATTGAGCTCAATTCCATAAGCAACAGAGTAACACGTTAAAATTCTTTTTTCTCGACATTATTTTCATTGGTTACTTTTCTGATGATGTTAGAGGAAAACATTGTAAAGAAACTTCTTTAAGGGTAAAACTAAACAAGATTATTTAAGGCTGCATTCCAATTAGTTCTAATTCAATTTAATTACATATCAGAAATATTGAAGCACATCTGGAGATAGTTAAAAAGAGAAAAATAATTGTTTTAATCTACATGAAAAGTTTGAGTATGTTCTTTAACGAGATCAGAAAATCTAACTTTGATTAGAATTGATGTATTAAGACATTGTTGCCTTCAAATTAATTTGGAAGGCAACCTTAATAATCCCATGATTCCTCAAATTTTATTGCAGCATTTAAACAAGCTGCAAAGGACAATGACAGTTAAGCTATAATTTTCCAAATCACACTCCATTCATGTGCAACAACACCCTAACAGCACTGTGGGCGTATTTACACCACAGGAACTACAGTGGTTCAAGAAGGCAGCTCACCACCACCTTCTCAAGGGCAATTAGGGATGGGCAATAAATGCTGACCTAGCCAGCAATGCCACATCCCATAAATGAATTTAAAAAAAAACATACTGGGATCATGGGATAGCAAATTTATTGGTGCTGATTAAAACTGGTGATGGCAATTAAAGACAAATAATTGTAATGCCATTATTTTCTTCTAAATGCAACTTACAGGACTTGACAAGAGAATTAAAAAATTAAAATGCAATCCCTATTGAGACTGATAATGTAGAATAGCATAGTGGCACAGGTGCTCTGGGCTCGTGTTAGAACAACACAACATCCAATCCCTGTTGGATGGCTTGTAGAATGAACCTGCTGCCACATGGTACTCTAAATCATCCTCCCTTAAAGAAAGCAGAAAAACATACATTTATCGAGCAAGTCTTTGACCTCAAGACATCCCAAGTGCTTTGCAACCAAAGACATAATTTTCACAGAATTGCTACAGCGCAGAAGGAGGCCTTCGATCCATCATGTCTGCGCTGGCGCTCTGAATGAGCATTTCATCTAGTGCCATTCTCCTGCCCTCTTCCCATAACCCTGCACATTGTTTCTTTTCAAATAATCACCAAATTCCCTCTTGAATGCTCCAGTTGAACCTGCCTCCACCACACTCTCAGGCAATGCATTCCAGGCCCTAACCACTCACTGTGTGAAAAAGATTTTTCTAATATTGCCTTTCCATCTTTTACCAATTTATCTTAAATCCGTGTCCCTGATTCTTGATCGTTCCGCCAATGGGAACAACTTCTCCCTTTCCAACCTGTCCAGGCCCCTCATGATTTTGAATACTTCTATCAAATCTCCTCTCAGCTTTCTTTTCTCCATGAGAAAGTGTTCCAACTTTTCCAATCTATCTTCATAACTGAACTTTCTCATCCCTGGGCCTGCATTTTTCAGGCTGTGGGCAGGCCTGACGGGAGGGTGGTCGATTCCACGCTGCCATTTTACCCAGGTGAGTCAATTAAGGTCTGTCCAGCGTAAGACACGAGCCATAGCGCTCAGCGCTTCCTGTGCGGGCAGGGGGAGGAGAGAGAGTTGGGGGTCAACGCTCTTTTGCGCATGCATGGAGCAGCCTCAGGGAGATTGAATCGCTACTGAAATTATTAAATAAACGGTTAAAAATTTAATTAAACATATCACCTCATGTAGCTGTTTCACATGAGATGGGACATGTTTTCATATTTTGGAAAAAAATTTTGTTTAATTAATAAAAGCTTTAGGAAACCTCATCCCATTCGTGGATCTGGTTTCCTAAAAAACGCAAAGGCTGCTTGGCCTTTTTGCCCACCCACCAACCTTAAGGTTGGACAGGCAGCATTAACAATTCCCTTAATCACTTCCTTAATGGACCCTTTACATAACGGCAGGTGTGCAGCCAACTCCGGTGCACGCCCGCCGAATGAAACAGCACAAGACAGCACGATGACTTGTGATGCACGCCCGACGTCATCACGTGTCATTTTACATGTTGGCGTGTCAGCCCCGCCCCTGCACGCCAACTGAAAAATCCTGCCCCTGGAGTCATTCTCATAAATCTCTTCTGCACTCTCTACAATACTTTCACATCCTTCCTAAAACGTGGTGCCCAGAACTGTATGCAGTACTCCAGCTGAGGTCTAACTGGTGTCTTATATTGTTGAACTGTCGTATTCATTGCTTGCCTGACATCTAGTACTGGCTGAACAGAAATTTCCTCCAACTAAATATTGGGAAAATTGAAGCCATTATCTTTGGGCTGTAAGAGTTAAACGAAGATTTCTATGTTATTAGTAAAACCAAAGATCAGCAGAATTCTCCAGATGAACCTTGTACACCATAAGGGCTGATATCAGCAGAACTCTCCAGAAAAATCTTGGGGATCATAAGGGATGAACTGGTTAGGAGACAAAGGTGGGATGAGGATAAACAGATAAGGGTAAAGACAAACAGTGCCAGTGACTGGAGACATCTGCTTATGTGGTTATGCACTGACAAGATTAGAATTTGAATAATGCAATGTGTACTTAACTAGCTGTGTATGAAAAAGATGGTTTTCCTGTAATGGGTAGAGTTCTGTTTTAGCTAATCTAAGGCAAACTCTCCCTGCGTTCGCTTGGATAAAATGATCGTCAACCTGTATCTGAGTCTCCTGTGGTCAATTATTAGAAGGCACTACAACAGCTCCTCATCACAAACTCTGTTCCTTAGCCTCCTACTCCTCTCTCTCCCTGACAACAGCCTGAGGTTTAACCAGACTGTTCGCAACCTTGGTGTTACATTTGACCCTGAGATGAGCTCCGACAACATATCAATGTCATTACTTACAGCACTTCCATAACATCATCCAACTCCATTCCCAGTCCAGCTCATCTGCTGCTGAAACCCTCATCCATGCCTTTGTTACCTCTAGACTTGACTATTCCAGTGCACTCCTGGCTGGTCCCACATTCTAGCCTACATAAACTTGAGGTCATCCAAAGCTCTGCTGCTCATGTCTTAACCTGCACCAAGTCCTGTTCACTAATCAGCCCTGTGCTCACTGACATAAATTGGTTTCCATTAAAGCAATGCCTTGATCTTAAAATTCTCATTCTTGTTTTCAAATCCAACCATTTCACCATCCTTTCCTATTTCTGTAATCACCTCCAGCCCTACAACTATTTGAGATATCTGTGCTCCTCCAATTCTGGCCCCTTGCGCATCTCTGATTTTAATCATTCCACCGTTGACAGGCATACATTCAGCTGCCTAGCCCCTAAGATCTGGAATTCCCCCATGAAATCTCTCCACTTTACCTCTCTTCCCTGTTTTAAGACACTGCTTAAAACTATGGCCTAATGTCTTCTTACATAGCTCAGTGTCAAAATTTTATTTGATAGCGCTCCTTGAGATAGGTTACTGCATTAAAGGTGCTACGTAAATACGATACAAGTTGTTGTTGTGGTGTAGAACGTGAGAGAAGCAATTTACATACAGCATGGTCCCACAAGCAGTAATGCAATAATGGCCGAATAATCTGTTTGTTGAGGCTTAAATATTGGTCAGGATACCGGGAAAACTCTTTTCTTTGTCTACATGAGGGAGCCTCAGTTTAATGTTTCATCCAAAACATGCACCAGTGATCATGCAGCACTCCCTCAGTACTGCACTGGAGTGTCAGCCTAGATTTTGTGCTCATATTGCTGGAGTGGGGTTCAAACTGACAACCTTCCAACTCAGAGAACTGATGGGTACCACTAAGCCATGGCTGACAGCAGCGTTTCTTACATGTCAGGAGGTGGTGACCAGGCTCAGCACTCTTGTGAACCCTACCATCAGGAAATGTTTTGTGCTCCATTGATCTGAAGTTTCCATTCCACTTAGAAATTGCCACATGTGTTGTCTCTTACAAATAAGCTGCTACTTGTTTCACGCATCTATAGATAGCTGGCTGACCACCTTGGTATCTGTCATTTTGACAGCTGGATAGTATTTAGTGGCATAAACTGTTTACTCTATTGGGCAGAACCTTCCCTACAGTATAAGATGCCTGTAGGTCAACCATCAGCAGGTGACACCGATATATAGTAGTCTCCAGTCTGGAGCAGAGTGGCCTGATAGGTCTCCTCTGGAGTATTTAAGAAGTAGTTTCTGTGGCCGTAAATGAGGATCCAGGAGTGAGGGTGTGTTCACAATGCATGAAATATGGTCACATCTGCTTATTATTTGTCCTATCATGAAATATTCTCCACTTACAAATGCAGACAAAAAACATTTCCATCCGATCCAGGAAATTACAGATTAGATACAAGAGTTCAGAAAATAAAAGTGTCTCAATGGGGGGAAAGAAATTCTAACTGTTCTTTATGTAAGTGCATTTTTTCTAATCTCTCCTTTAATTCTTTGAACATTGTTCTTAAATGGGTGCCCTCATGCTACTGTCTCTGAGCAGTGTAAACAATCAATCAATATTTACCTTACTGTAACCCAGCAACATTCAACAGTTACTTTAACAATAGTTCCTTACCCTGTTAACTCTGCCGTAGAAAAGGACAACACCAGCAACATCACCTGCAAGTTCCTCTTCAATTCACACCACCCTGACTTGGATATTTATCCCTTTACCTTCTTCACTGCTGAGTCAATATCCTGGAATTCCATTATGGCAGCACTGTCGCATAAGGACTAGTTTAAGGAAAATTCCCATGACCAACTCCTTACAACAACTTGTGATGAGGAATGCCAGTATTGCCCGCATCCCAAGGACAAATTTTACAGGTGGTGAAAGAAATTAAATAACATGATCAGACGGGTTGAAAGGCTTTAGGTAAGAGACTGGAAAATATGAGGATGTTTTCGTTGGAACAAAGAACTTCCAGAAAAAATCTATGAATTCAAAATGATGAAATGTTTCAAAAATGGGACAAATTAGTACACAGCTTAGTGAGTCACTAAGCAACCACAGGACAATATTCTGAGATCGTCACCAAAATAATGACAGGACAAGTTAGAAATTGTTTTACACAAATGATTGTTAATACTTGGAATACTTAGCAGAAACAATGGTGGAAGTAGAATCCCTATTATAGCTTTTAAAAAGGCAAGTTAATGAATGATTGAAAAATAAATATTTTAAAAGGAATAGGACTAATTGGACACTTTTCAGAGAGTTGACGGAGACCTATTTTTTATTCATTCATGGGATATAGGTGTTGCTGGCTAGGCCAGCAATTATTGTCCTTGTTCAGAGGGTATTTAAGACTCAACCATTGCTGTGGGCCTGGAGTCACATGTAGACCAGACCAGGCAAGGATGGCAGATTTCCTTCCCTAAAGGACATTGGTGAACCAGATGGGTTTTCATGACAATTGGCAATGGTTTCATGGTCATTATCAGAGTTTTAATTCCAGATTTTTACTGAATTCAACTTTCACCACCTGCCATGTTGGGATTCCAACCCAGGCCCCCAGAACATTATCCTGGGTCTCTGGAATACTAGTTCAGTGACAATACCACTATGCCACCACCTCCTGATGGGCTGAATGATCTTTTTCTGTGTTAAAGATTTTATGACTAACTATTCATCATATCACATTTACAACACGCATTAGGGGGTGACTTCATTTTATTGGAGACACAGGCCTGGATTTTCACAATGACAGTGAGCCTCTCCACTGTGAAAGTGGCAGAGGAGGCCAAAATCCAGAAGTCCCTGTTACGACAGGAAATAGTTAATAGCCAACAAGTGATTAAGTTAGTAATTAAAGGTGAATTGGTTAAGCATATCACTGAGTGCAGGTAAAGGAAACAATTTGTTTTGCTCAAAAGAGTATAAAGGGGAAACAGGTGATGATGGGAGTTTTATGTGAGTTGGAACGAAGCTCTGTCTGGAAAAAGTAAAGACTCAGTTTCTTTCTTTCTTACCAACTAGCCTTTGGAGTTATACAGTCCCTCCCCGCGGCCCCCCCGCCCCCAAAACATTGCACCTACCATTTTCGCAGGCGTGGGAATGGGACTGGATCAGGATTTGCATATGCACGTTTCGCAGCTGCCCATATAAAACAGCAGGTGCCTCCAGTCATGTCCGATTTTCGTTAACCAGGAATGGGAAACACAACATGAGTGGATAAGACCTGGCAAGAGCAAATCTAAACTTTGCGGAGTCATTTCGAGAGGTGGGGTATCCTTTTGGATATGGCCCCGGTATATCTTTGGGAATGTCAGGTGCCCTTTGAGATTGTCAAAAGTGCAGCTGTGTGTGTAAAAAAAAAAAAAAAATTAAACAAATTTGATGGAACTGTCAAGAGGAACTGTCAAAAGTGTCAAAAGAAACGGGAGTGTGGAGTGGGGAGGATGAGGGGGTGTGAGGGGTGAGGGCTGGAAGGCTGTTTTTTGTTTTAAGGCTTTTTAACAAAATCTTTAGCAAAGTGTTAGCGCACCAAGGCAAGCCTTCCATCCAGCCCACCTCCGCACCTGGCAGCCTCCGCACTCGTTCTCAGATCGCCCGGTCCAACTCCCAGAGAACCCTGCCACCCTGGAATGAAAAGTCCGACTTCTGGGGTGCTTTCTCCTGGATCAGGTCTGCGAAGCCAGGAAACGTCCTGATTATTCGCTTTTCGGGTTCAGTCTGCATCTTGTAATGTCCTTTTTAGTGTAGACAGGGGTAAATAGTATGGAGAGATATTTGAATCTTATTGAATTTTTGTGCAGATTGAAGGGTTCTATGCCTTAGTCAAAAGCTGCGGGAGCCCCGATTCCAGAAGTTCCACCCCACAAACCTAGCACCCACCATTTTTGCCTGGAGACGAGGGGGAACAGCGGTGGGGGTGTGGGATGTATTTCACACATCTGTGGTTCATGGAGGCAGCAGCATATTTAAAGGTGCAGCTGCCTTCAATCGGAAGCAATTTTCAGGTTTCTGAATCCCAACTCATGGGATTTACAAATTTGAAGGAAATGTCTAAACCTACCGGAGTTCTTTGCCCGACTCCAATCAGCACCCCACCCCAGCGCTCCCTGGAACAAAACTTCGACCATTTGGAGCAGTTTCTCCTGAGTTGGGTTTGGGGAGTTGGGAATTTTTCTGACTGTGCACCAGACAGGAGTGAAAGTTCTGCCCTTACTTTCTTTTCTGAAGCATTTGGTTAAGGAAATTGAGTATATGTTGTCATGGCAGATACAATATCACAAACAATGTCAACGAGTGTTATCCTCTCGAGTGAAATGAGTAAGCGGGCCTGCTTGACCAAGGAAATTAATCCACACTTTAGGGAGTAAATGCAGAGAGCCATGCAGTCCTCAGTTGGGTTGATCAAGAAAATTGGAATCTGACAGTAGGTCCAGTTACTAGCACACAAGTAAATGTTGTGTGTTAGCTTGAGTCAGTTAGAAACATTTGTACTTCTGAGTCAGGAGGTTTTGGGTGTAAGCCCCATATCCCAATTTCAGCACACAATCTGGGGCAACAGAGTATTTGTTTGGGAGTGCTGCATTGTCAAAAGTGTTTGCATTCAGGTGAGATGTTAAATGAAGACCTTGTCTTGTCTTCTAGTGGCTCGGGTGAATATTAAAAGTTCCAGGTCACAGTTCAAAGAGCACAAGCTCTCATGATGTCAAAAAGACAGATGTACAAGATTAAGTACAAGTGATTAAGTACAAGTGATTTAGCACAACAAACAGGACAAACATTTGTTTTTTACACAGGGTTGTGAGGCTTTGGGATTCACTGCTGGAGTTAATGTTTAATGTGGACACCATGTTAACATTTAAGAATAGGTTAAGTAACTAGTCAAAGGATAAGCTAATGAAGGGATATGGGAGCAGTGTGGACTCATGGGGATTAAGATTAATGCTTGTGTGAGTGATAACACAACATGGTCTGCTTGGGTTCATTTCTGCATTGCAATTCTTTCAATCACCAGACAAAAGTTACAGAACATTGCTGTTTGTGACACACTGCCATGTAAAAAGCTCCCATATTTGCCTAATAATAATGACAATACTCTCAAAGCAATTTATTGTATATGAAAAGTCCTTTTGAATGTTTCCAAGATGTGAGAAGATCTTATATAAATGTAACTTTTTTTACTAAAATAACCACAAGAATTGAGGCGCTAAACAATTTTGAAAACAGTCACCTAATTGTGTCAAACATATTTCCAACTATTTCTTTTCAATGTCTAATCTTCTTAACGAGCATATATGTGGCTATAGGTGTCAAATAAAGTTTTCTAATCATATTCGTAGTAAAAATCATTAAAGCAGGTTGATGTTTAAAAGTTTAATGGCTAATTGATGTGGGGCTGAATCTTCGGCTCGGCAAGCGGGGGCGGGGCCCACTCACCGAGGCGTAAAATGACACAGGGTGTTGTCGGGTGTGTCTCGACGTCACCGCGCATCACTTAGATTTTCAGCTCGGTAGGCGCGCAGTCAAACCATCAAAGGCCTGTTAAGGCCATTAATGAACTAAGTAAGCCTATTGAGAAAGCTGCCCGTCCAACCTTAAGGTGAAGACCCTGCCGGCCTTTACATTTTTCATGGAACCTCATCCATGGGTGGGATGAGATTTCATGAATGATTTAAAATTTTCAGAAAAATTTTTATTAAAATTAATGCACATGTCCCAGCTCATGTGACAGTTTCACATGAGGGGACATGTCATAAAATTTTTTACACTTTATTAGACTGTTTAAACTTAGGACTAATATCCCTGAGGCATCTCTGTGCCTCAGGGAGATTTCTGCGCTCTTTCACAAGCATGCACAAAAGAGTGCGCTCCCTACTCAGGCAACAGCCCCGTACCCGCACAGGGAGCACTCAGCACTTCCTGGTGTGCGTCACGCTGGGCGGGCCTTAATTGGCCTGCCCATGTTAAATGGCGGCACTCAGCCAATCAGGGGCGCCAATCGGTTCTGTGCCTAATCCTGCACAACCCCCCTCAACAGGGAGAAAATTATCCCCGTGGTTTCTCTGAAAATACTTGGCAGACATTTTTTGACAAAGTACCACATTGAATGAGCATCTTGGGTGGCTGTGATACCACTGAAGAACTTTGAGATACATGCCCCTTTGTAGTCAAATCTCAGTAGTTATAAACAACATACAGTTATGTCAAGATTCTTTGTTACTTTAAGAATGAATTAGCAAACCTTCAATGAAAACGGCAATGGCAAGCATGAGCCTGTCCAGGGCTAATGGCACTGCAGGTGTTATATGGACTATAATGTCCACAATCCCTGAGATACCATAGAAGAGATACATAGTTGCATGCTGCCAATTCATCAGGTGGTCCCAATGCTTTTCCTCATAGTCATACAGCTTCATATGGGGCCCATCAGGAACAAACTGCTCAGCTATCATGCCTGCAACAACAAAAATAGATTAAAAGGACATTCCAGTCTCATAGTTAATTAGCATTCTTCTTCAAACACTGAACACATCACAGCCCTTTGATAATTATTGGATGTACACTATATTGTACACCTTGATACACTATATTGAACAAAATTACATAACTAAATGCTTACTGCCCCCATTTTTTGTTTTACTTCCCCAGGTCATACTCCTTCATAACGACCAGACCAATGAATCCTCAGAAGCTTGGCTGAAATTCAATCTCTACACGTTGAAAGCGCACAATATTGTATAAATGCACTGAGCCCATGAGGTCAGATAAATGCAGGGCAAGCACCCAAAGAGTAGTCATCCCTTGCACTACTGCATCCAGAGTGCAGTACCAGCCTCTCAGTCTTATGCAGAATAGCCAGGCAACTCTGATGAAAATGTATTTATAGTGTTTTAAATTCTATCTTCTATTCTCTAACAGAAACAGTTCTATAAATTGTTAGGTTACACAGACTTTCCTCCAAGGGTGCAATCTCGTAGGGGGACGTGGTGGAGTAGTGGTATTATCACTGGACTGGTAATCCAGAGACCCAGGCTGATGTTCTGGGGATTGGGGTTTGAATCCCACCATAACAGATGGTGGAATTTGAATTCAATAAATATCTGGAATTAAAAGTCTAATGATGACTATGAAAACATTGTCGATTGTCATAAAAATCCATCTGGTTCATTCATGTTCTTTGGGGAAGGAGATCTGCTGTCCTCACCTGGTCTGGCCTACATGTGACTCCAGTCCCACTGAAATGTGGTTGACTTTTAAAAATGCCCTCTGAACAAGGGCAATTAGGTATGGGCAATCAATGCTGGCCTAGCTAGTGATGTCCACATCCCACAAACCAATTAAAAAGTAAAGGGCATCCAAATTGTGCCGTCTGGCCGAGGTGAAATTCTGCCCAAATTTCCATGAACCTACAGACCAAAATTTTCATATTCTTATCAATGTTCCCTTAAAATTTCTCTTTGCTGTATCAGGCTGACTCATTGCACTACACGGTCCCTGAAAGGTTGTTCGTGCTTGTGCATTAAAGGGAATATTAATTGTGTATTCCCTATGTTTATTCCTTTTCACCGACCTATCAACAAGCTACTGAGGTCATTTAAAAAGTACTTAACATCATTAATGGACCTGCCCGTCCAACCTTAGGGTTGGTGGGCAGGCCAGGAGCCCTGGCGGGCTAAAGAAAAAGCATGAAACCCCTTATCCATGGGTGGGATGAGGTTTCATAAGGGTTTTTAAATATTTAATAAAGGTTTAAGTAAAAGTGATGGACATGTCCCAACTCATGTGACAGTGAGGGGACATGTCAGGGAAATTTTGATATCGTTTCTTTTAATTTTTAAAATTTAAAATTTTAAAATTTAAAATTCTTTTAAATTTAGAGCCGATCTCCCTGAGGCAGCACTTAGCCTCAGAGAGATCAGTGTGCTCTTTTGCGCGCCCCCGATTGGGGGTGCCGATCGGAGGCGTGCCTGCCCGCGCCCGCTCCTGCACTTCCCCTCCAACGGAGGAAAATTTTTCCCTATATTTTTATTGACCCAAAAGTAAAAACAAGATGGAAACATGAAAGACCTTATATTTGGAAAGGTTTGAGATTCAAAGGGGTGTGTGAGAACAATGGGGCTGAGATCAAAGGAGAAAAAGGTATATTAGAGTCACTGTCGATGACTGGTCTTTAGCTATTGAGCTGGATAGCTATCGAGCCATTAAGCTGGAGATAGCTGGAGCTGTTGGAACTGTTGAGAAGTCCTGGGCTGCAACATACAGATTTATTCTGAAGTGGATTCCATAGCAGAGTGGAAGAGGGTAAAGGTCATGTGGTACACCTATCTTGAAGCTACAGCAGTTTGCCTTGTGTGATATTACTGGATTTCATATTCAAAAATCTATAAGGGAATGTTGCCTAGAAAGTGTTTACTTGTGAGTTTGACTAAGTCGAGAGTCTTGGGGGAATGTTTTGTAACCTTAATGGTATAACTGTAATCTTGTGTGCTTAAGTTTCCTTTTTGTTTTTGTTAATAAAACTTTTACTTTTAAAAAAAAAACAGAAATGTTACTGGAGCTCTTACTGCTGAGATTGGTACGCCGCCTTCTTGTTATTAGGATACAAAAAACACAGGTTGTGGCCCGTAAACCAAGTTTCCCTCTGGGATTTGGCTTGCGCAGCAATTAACACCGGCTGTGGTCATAACACTATAAAATTCCAAGATAGTATAGATTTGGGGGATCTAGGGCTAGCTAATTAGCATCTCTACCTGGATATTGACTGGCATATGATTATATGGCTGGAAACCAATCATAATTCCAAACAAATATAATTAATGAAATGTTCTCAGCTTTTTAATTCTCTTTCTTTGTCACCATGCCATTACTCAAATACCCTCTACACACAGTAATCAGCCACTGAACCCCCTCCAAGCCCCCACACACAGTAATCTGCCCCACTTCCACTATGCCCACCCCCCTCTGGCCTACTCCCACTTTTGGTCTAGTTGCCTTATCCTAGGCAGTCACCAGCCTAGGATAAGGCAGACAAGAGAAGAAACACAATTAAGTTTGAAGCCACTACTCAGCTTCCTGGCTCAGCCACATGACCTCCTATTTTCTTCCACACTCAGTTAGTGACTGATTTACTTTTGCCTACCTCTGTCTGCGCCAAATCAGCACACAAACATCCCAGTCCTGCACAATGGTCACCGCTAGAAGTGTTTCCTAAGATTAAAGGGTGCTTTGAAATTTATCTACTATACAGTTGGTTCCTTCATCCAAGTCATTGATATAGGTTGCAAATGAGTGAGGCCCCAGAAATGATCTCTGTGACACTCCACTAGTTACAGTTTGCCAACCTGAAAATGTTCCATTTATCCCAACTCACTGTTTTCTGTTAGTTAGCCAATCCTCTATCCATGCTCATATATTACCCCCACCACTGTGAGCTCTTATCTTGTGCAGTGACCTTTTATGCGGCACCTTATCAAAAGCCTTATGGAAATCCAAATACACTACATCTACTGGCTCCCCTTTATGCACACTGCCTGTCACATCCTCAAAGAACCCATAATGAATTTGTAAAACATGATTTACCTTTCATAAAATCATGTTGACTCTGCCTGATTGTATTATGATTTTCTAAGTGACGTGCAGCTGCCTCCTTAGTAATGGATTCCAGCATTTTCCCAATAACAGATGTTATGCTAATTGGCCTACAGTTTCCTGCTTTCTGCCTCCCTCCTCTTTTGAATAGAGGGTTACATTTGCAGTTTTCCAACCTTTCCAGAATCTATGGAATTTTGGAAGATTACAACCAATGCATCCACTGAACCACTCAATGAGACATTAGATCAGAGGACCAAAAGCTTGGTCAAAGAATTAGGGCCTGTACTTCCTCATAATGGCAATCAGTGTCCAATTGCCACTCCATGCCCAATTACTGACGTCAAATTTTCTTCGATCCTATCTTGCCCAACCTTCCAACTCAGGCTGGGCAAGATCCAGGCAGTGCAGCATGTTCTTGAGGCCCAGCATTGAAGTCCAGGAAAGTTGAAGAGAAAGAGACCATGCCTCCTTTTTTATGGCACTAGCTGCCATACACCAGGTAAGTTTAAAGGTCTTTGAAGGTAAGTGCCTAAGGTAAGTGGATAAGATTTGGGAGTTGGGGGCGATCGGAGGTTGGGGGTGAAAATCAGAGGTCAGGTCATTTATCGAAGGTTGGGGGTGGCATCAGAGGTGCAGGGGTCAGACTTCGGGGGGATTGGAGGCAGTCAAGCTTCAGGAAGGGTGTCAGGCCTCGAGAGGTGATGGGGGCGAAGTTGTAGGACCTTGGGTTGGGTCAGGCTTGCTGGGAGGCAGTCTCATGCAGGTGGGTAGAGTCTCAAAGTGGGGGTGTAGTGGGAAATTTATGGGATGTCCAAGGGTATGGGAGAGTCCCGTGGGTCAGGTAGTCAGAGATGCCTGCCTGATCCCCTGACTATTGAATCCCCTATCACTGTTGTTTTCCATACTTCTTCCTCCCCTCCTGTGCAGCTGAGTTTCCCTTGGTGCCATGGGCTTGGCTGTCTGCACTCCCCTGAGGAACCATCACCTTAACCAGTATACAAAACGGAAAACCAATTACTGAGCGAGATCACCTCAGTGCACTCCTGCACCATCTGCCTGGGTCTCTTAGATTGTCTGGCAGTCACCCATTCCCCCTCTGCCTGTATGTTCCTAACCTATGGTGTGACCACCTCCCTAAACGTGCTATCCATATAGTTCTCAGCTTTGTGGATGCACCACAGTGACTCCAGCTGCCATTCAAGTTCCGAAACCCGGAGCTCAAGCTTCTGCAGATGTGTTCGTCTAGGACACATGGCATGTCCACGACATCCCACATACCACAGGGCATACATTCGACTAGGCTGAGCTGACCTGCCATATAGTAACTTTAAAAAACTATTTGTTACTGTTAGATTAAGTATGTAACATAGAAACATAGAAAATAGGAGCAGGAGTAGATCATTCAGCCCTTCAAGCCTGCTCCACCATTCAATATGATCATGGCTGATCCTCTATCTCAATGCCATACTCCCGGTCTCGCCCCATGCCCCTTGAAGCCTTGAGTGTTCCAGAAATCTATCTATTTCTTTCTTTAATATATTCAGTGACTTGACCTCCATAGCCTTCTGTGGTAGAGAATTCCACAGCTTCACTAACCTCTGAGTGAAGGAATTTCAGTTACTCACCAGTCAGCCTCTTCCCCTGTATTAAAGTAAGAGCCAGCTAATGGAGGCTGAAGAAAGGTGGAAAAAGGAGCATCTTGCTCACCGAACTTCCTCACTCACCAAACTCCCACTCTGTACTCTATGCACCCAAAGCAACACTCCACTGCAGACAAAGCAGCGTTGAGGGAAGGTCTCTTTTTATGCTCCCTGAAAAACAACTGATTCAAGCTTCTGAAAACCAGTTTAAACTAGCTACCTAATTAAGTAGCTGCAGCTAGCACGATATTATGGATACATTTTCATCTTCACTGTCTGGGCAATAATCCAGCAGAGCCCATTTTCTGCCTGTTTAGAACCAGCCCAATTTTCACTCTAATGATCAACTCCACCAGATCTTGTACCAGATTTTAAAGATGAAAATTTACTTCTGCAGGTTCCATGAAAAAATAGGCATGAAATAAACACATGTCAGCTTTTATGACAACAATCATTTATGACTAGATAATCTGCTCCTTCTTCATGCCGCACTTGTGCAACTCTTTTTAATCTAAAACAAAAACAGAATTACCTGGAAAAACTCAGCAGGTCTGGCAGCATCGGAGAAGAATAAAGTTGACGTTTCGAGTCCTCATGACCCTTTCTTTAACCTGTTCTCCTTGTTTCTTCTAGTTGCACGTGTATTACAAGAAGTGGTTGGTTGCTGTTATGTGCAAAAGGCAGATGGGACTCAGATAAGCCTCATGTCACAATACCTTGATTCTGGGAATTGCCAGCTGGCAGCTGTATTAAATATCCAACTGGACACCTTGGTTTTGTTTCCCATTTACCACACACTTGCAGCTTTGAGAGAATATCTTAGATTCCTTGCAACTTTGTTTGTCCTCAGAAACAGCTGTTGCTGAGCTCTACCCCAGCAGTCACCATTCTACTTGACCCACTTATGTCCACTGATGAAAGTACCAAGAGACAGCAAGCTGCATCCCAGTACCAATTATCAGAAAGCCAGAACACAGCAGTCTGTCTAACCTAACCCTAACATCTGCCTCCAGAGATGTAGTTCTTCCGGAGAAGAGGAGACACGGGCAGGTCCTGGGTCGCTTCTGAAGTAGGGAGGCTGTCACAGATTCCAATGAATTTGCCACATGCCCCAATGATCCCTGTAATAAGGAAGAAATGTCTTTACTGTTCTAAAATGTATGTTTGTAGACTGCAGAGTCATACTGGTTGTTGCTGCACATACTTTAAGAACTAAATTCAGTGTCTGCATGTGCCTGAACTTTCAACTGCCACTTTTAAGCTTTCTGCCCATGTATACCTGGTGATCCTTCCCTCATTTATTAAATTTCATCAGGGAATCTTACTCATTGAGGTTTTTCATCTTTTTTGCCTCATTGGAGTGGATTGCTTCCTTTTCTGAGTCTGTTCTGCCAATTGAAATTATTCTTATAAGATCGTAGGAGATTTTTAGTGAAACATGTATAAACACAAGCTACCATTCACCGTACTTCAGTAAAAACTTCACTACTTACTTGCTGCTCTCCCTCTTTTTCAATAACTGCTGCTTTTTAAAAACTGCTTCTCAAGTTTACAACCCCACCCAGCCCAGTGAAATTCTACACTGTTACATGGGAGTTGTGCTTCAATAATGCAGCAATATCAAGTGGTATTTAAAATTATCTAATTTAACAGCAGGGTCAATGCTGGACAACAGTAGGCTCAATTTCTGTCTTTGCAATGCAACTTTGAAGCAACTGGCATCCTAAATTTGAGGCAGCTGTTATTATATGTGGTGTGATATATATGTAATTGTTTAGGACTTTTATAAATGTCCACTCTACATCTCTGGCCATACAGTAACATAGACAAACAAAGAATATGAAACAAAAATAAAAATACCTGGAAAAACTCAGCAGGTCTGGCAGCATCTGCAGAGAGGAACACAGTTAATGTTTCGAGTCTGAATGACCCTTCAACAGAACTAAGTAAAAATAGAAAAGAGGTGAAATATAAGCTGATTTAAGGGTGGTGGGACAGGTAGAGCTGGATAGAGGGCCAGTGATAGGTGGAGACAACCAAAAGATGTCACAGACAAAAGGAAAAAGAGGCGTTGAAGGTGGTGATATTATCTAAGGAATGTGCTAATTAAGGGTAGAAAGCAGGACAAGCAAGGTACAGATAGCCCTAGTGGGGGTGGGGTGAAGGGAAGGAATCGAAATAGGCTAAAAGGTTGGGATAAAATAATGGATGGAAATACATTTAAAAATAATGGAAATAGGTGGGAAAAGAAAAATCTATATAAATTATTGGGGGAAAAAAAGGGGGATCGGAAAGGGGGTGGGGATGGAGGGGAGAGTTCATGATCTAAAATTGTTGAACTCAATATTCAGTCCAGAAGGCTGTAAAGTGCCTAGACAGAAGATGAGGTGCTGTTCCTCCAGTTTACGTTGAGCTTGACTGGAACAATGCAGCAAGCCAAGGACAGACATGTTGGCATGAGAGCAGGGTGGAGTGTTGAAATGGCAAGTGACAGGGAGGTCTGGGTCATGCTTGCGGATAGACCGAAGGTGTTCTGCAAAGCGGTCACCCAGTCTGCGTTTGGTCTCTCCAATGTAGAGGAAACTGCATTGGGAGCAACGAATGCAAAGAACGTGTTGAGCTGTAACATCTGATGCATGAACTGAACCAATGCAAGCAAGATATCGCATTCATCTCAAGTGAAAACAGACAATGCTAGATGATCACCTCCACTTTTGAAAAAAAAAGGTTGGTTAATTTTCGCTAGAAGCTCCTGAGGAGAATCATACAAAAAATGACCAACATATTGTGCATTTCCAGCCTTTTCTTTTATTTCAGATCTCCAGTAATAAATGCTCACCTTTTCATCCGCGTGATTATTTCCGTCATCTCTTACCTTTAAGTCACTTTATGGTCATATTGCCAACTGCCCTGCTCTGATTCAAAGAAAGAATATGCTGTATCCAATTTAGGTCATCAGCAATAAGTGACAACTTAAATTGCTATAATCAAGAGACTCCATTATGGCAAACGGTGAACGTCAGAAGCTAAGAAAGATTAGCTTCCTGCAATTGCATGGATGGCTATGTTAAAAATAAATCTTACTTCTAATTTCAATGAGCAAATTACATTAAATATACAAGATGGAGTTCCTCAAACAGATCAAAACAGAAATTGTTGGAAAGCCACAGTGGCCTGGAAATTTGATATTCCCTGAAAACGGGCAAAGGGATTGCGTTGTGCGATTAGCCCAAGTCTGTTGCTTCCAATGCAGGTAAGATGCAAAGCTTGTGCTGCTTGTTCAATGCCATCATTGTAGAGTGCAGTCAGCAGCAACCACACTTTTCAGTGGCTGCATGCTATTGCAGAGGCCTAAAATAGTGAAGTTCTAGCACCAGTTAAACCTGCTGTACTTAAAGCCAATCTGCATATCTTGAAAGGGAGCTCAGCTTTGGCTGCAGTAGGTATTGGGAGTCAATTTAGAACATTCTGATCTGGGAAGGACACAAATGGAATACCATAGAAAAGATTTTCCAACAATGCACCAAATGCCTTGGTGGAGGAGGTGCAGAGGAGGAGAGATGTGCTCTATCAGCAAGGTCCCAGGGGGCCATCCAGGCACACTTTTTAAAGGTAATGGGGCCAGATTGTTGTAATAGTAAATACCAGGAGTCAAACCCCCTAAAGATCTGAATGCAGTGCCACAGAAAGTTCAATGACCTTGCAAGAGTGGTCAAGACAGCGAATACATCTTCAAATGCCATATCCCATCAAGTGCACTACTAGCCTCAAACACTGCTGAAAGCATGACATCCCAGGAATCAACCTAGTGAATTTTCCTTGAACAGCCTCCACTGCAAGTATATCCTCCTTCAATAAAGAGCTCAAGACAGTGTGCAGTATTCTAGGCTTGATCTCACAAATGACCTGAACAGTGGTAGCAAGATTTCCCTACTTTTATACTCTATCTCCCCTTGCAATAAAGGCCAACATTCCATTTGCTTTAGTAATTATTTGCTGTACTTTGATTGACTTTTTGTGATTCATGTGCAATCTCTCTGTAGCGCAACTTTCTGTAGTCTTTCTCCATTTAAATAATATTCTGCTTTTCTATTCTTCTTATCAAAGTAGATAACTTTGTACTTTCCTACATTATGCTCTATCTGCAAACTTTTGGCCACTCACTTAACCTATCTATATTCCTTTGCAGACTCTTTGTAACTCCTCACAACTTACTCACCCACCAATTTTTGTACCATCACCAATGTGGCTGCAATTCACTCTGTCCCTTCATCCAAGCTATTTACATAGATTGTAAATAATTGAGGCCCCATGAGGAAGCTTGGGACAAGGCTAATGTTGAGCATAAAAGCTGGCATTTGGACCAAAAAGTCTGTTGCTGTGCTGACTATTCTATGTAACTCAATGCAAAGTCCTTAGTCATTCCTCATATTCCATATCATTTTGTTTTTCCGCTTTGGTTGTGCATATGTCCTTTTCCTAAAGCATGCTCCAAAGTGGGTTATTAAAAGGCATGTGCATAATGTACATGAACATCATTGGCTTCTGCGAGAACTGGTAATACACCACTACCCATGAGGAATGTGCGGCTTACATCAACTTTCAAAACAAAAGGAAAAGATAACCCACTATAAGTCTTGGGCTTAGATAGAAATGGATAAATGTGAAACCAGCATAATTAGGCTTTTTTGACTCACCTATCAGTGCAAAGCTGGCTTTCACAATTCCCTCAATGATGTCTAATCGCCGATGCCCTGAGATTGATACTAAGTAACAAACACTCTTATTCTTTCTGCAGAGGTACCGCATAGGATATTTCACTGACCACCACAGGCCAAATAGGAGGAAAAAGCTTCCAGGGAGTGCATGTCCTTTGAAATTACCCATGGCTTTTCAGTTGTGCTAATTTCTGTAAAAAAAAAAAACAAGAATTAAAAAAGTTTAAAGAAACAGAATCCATTCCAACCTATGATCCCACAAATGACTGTAGATGATTCTTTGCTATTAAATAGTCTTAAAAAATATTAAAGGTTTGTTAATTCGTTGGTGTCAGCTTCTTCCCAGAAGGTTTGCTGCCATGGATCTCCATCTTTATCTGTCCCTTTACACATTCCACATAAGTCAATTGCATCCAATCCCTTATATCCCATCATCCATCTTCTCCACTGATTCCCTCTCCTACATTTCCCATTGATAGTTCCTTCCAATAATTGTCTCAGTCTACCATCTGCTCTAATGATGTGACCAAAGCATTGAATCTTTTTCTCTTTGATGTTGTACATCAATTTTCTCTTTTCTCCTGCCTTTTCCAGCACTTAAGACTAAACTGCTTTAAATACATTTTTAAATCAGCCTCTAATTCTTTTTATATATGAGATAGCTGACAGCTTAAAAACAGAATAATTTGCTATACTTCCATTTATTTCTATATTCCTCACTGACAGTTGCTGTGCAGACAAATTGACATGCATATAAAACAGAAAATGCTGCAAAGATGCAGCAAGTTAAACAGCATCGGTGGAGAGAAAAGATAACTTTTCGGGCCAATGGAGTTTTCATGACCTTTTGGTTGTATTGAAAAATTAACTCAGTTTCTCTCTCCACAGATAGCATGTGACATACTGAGTATTTCCAGCATTTTGTGTTTTTTCTTATGATTCATGGGATGTGGGCATCACTGGCTATGTCAGCATTTAGTGCCTATCCCTAATTGCCTTTAAGAAGATGGTGGTGAGTTGCCTTCTTGAACCTCTGCAGTCCATGTGTCCTAGGAACACCCCACAGTGCTGTTAGGGAGGGAGCATCAGTGGTGGAGGGAGTGAATATTTGTGGATGGGGGTTGCTTTTCCTGGACGGTGTCAAGTTTCTTGAATGTTGTTAGAGCTTCACTCATCCAGGCAAGTGGAGAGTATTCCATCACATTCCTGACTTGTGCCTTTTAGATGTGGACAGATTTTGGGGAGGCAGGAGGTGAATTACTTAGCACAGGTTCCCCAGCCTCTGATCTACTCTTGTAGCCATAGTTTTTATGTGGCTAGTCCAGTTCAGTTTCTGGTTAAGGGTAACCCCCAGGATGTTGATAATGGGAGACTCTGCGATGGTAATGCCATTGAATGACAAGGGGTGACAGTTAAGATTCTCTCTTGTTGGAGATGGTCATTGCCTGGCGCTTGTGTGGTGCAAATGTTACTTGCTACTTGCCAGTCCAAGCCTGGATATTGTCCAGGTCTTGCTGCATTTGGCCATGGACTACTTCAGTACCTGAAGAGTCACGAATGGTGCTGAACATTGTGCAATCATCTGCGTTTTTATTTCAACTTTTCTGAATCTGCAGTATTTCGCTTTTGACTGCCATATATTATTCCTTTTATATAGTTTTGCAGTAGCACAACAGGACTATGTTCAGTGTCTAACGATACCTAACCCCAAAGCTACTGAAACTGTTAGCATGCCCTTGTCGTCACTAGACTCCATTTTTCCAATACCTTATTTGCCGCTCTCCTAAGCTGCTTTCTACATAAACTCCAATTTACCCAGAACTGCTAGATAATGGCGGTTGTTGCTTATAAGTTGCTTATGTCTACAGAGTGCTGTAGTGCTAGTTAGTGCTATAGAGCAACTTCCCAATTCAGTCACCGGGGCTGGTGTTGAGTATATACTCTCTGACAGAGAAGGAAAAAACTGCAAGGGTGTTTCACTCAAAGAACTAGCTACAAAGTTATGTTTGCCTTGGAAGCGGGAGACAGCGCTTGACCATGAAAGCAAGGAGGACTATAAAATTTTAAAAAGGGAAACAAAATATAAATACAAAATGGAACACCGTTGTTTACTTTAGCAACAAGGAGTAATTGAAAGATTGCACAGTGGTCTCAGCCCTTCCACTGTATATATTTTCCTCCTCCTTTTCATATATTTCATTGATGGTTTTCTTTGTATAAACAGATCACAGCAAGAAAGAAACGTGGAATTGATGGAGCTGCATATTTGGACCCAAGTAGCATTTATCATTTTCTGCTTCTTTATAGTATTTCTGGTGTTACCTCTAACCATCACAAGCTTTCTTTGGCTAGGGCTATAAATGTCTTCATGACCTTTGCCAAAAACAGAGAGGGCGGTGTAATTTTATGGAGCCTACAGGAGCAGGAAATGTGGCATGTGGGGTGATTTAATAAGGCTGGATGTGAAATTTTGATTTGCCGATGGTCGGTTGAGTTGTAGAAATAAAATCAGCAATGTGTTTTGGGTACGTAGTCCTTATGCCAGCCTATGGTGGGCTCCTGCTTCTAATATATTTACATGCCATGAATACTCATTAGGGTAAAGCAGGTTTTAATAAAGTCCTATCCTTGGGGTAAAGTTAGCGGCGCACAAGAATCTTGTGGTGCCTGGTTCACCATCATTTAAAGGTGGCGTGCACTAGTCAGGTTTTGCAGTTGTGTCTAAGGTAAGAGGGTGTCCATATTGAACTCTATGGCACAATGTGGGTGTGCATAAAGGGAGGTGTTTGGGGGCAGGGAGGTGTGGAGGAGGGAAGGGAGGGAGGACAGAGAGTGGTGTTCAGGTGCAGGGTGGTATAGAGGAGGGAGGGGCCTAGTGTTCTGGGTGTGGTAGTCCTGTGAAGTGGGTGAGGGTTGGAGAGTTCAGGCAGGGATGGTAAGATGAAGGATGGACCTAAAGGGTGGGATTGGTGCTGTCAATGTTGGGGTCCTGTGGGTCAAATTGAGAGTGCTGTGTTTTTTTTAATTCGCTCATGGGATATGGCATTGCTAGCTAGGCCAGCATTTATTGCCCATCCCTAATTGCCCTTGAAAAGGTGGTGGTGAGCTGCCTTCTTGAACCACTGCTAGAGAGGGAGTTCCAGGATTTTGACCCAGCGTTAGTGAAGGAACGGCGTTATAGTTCAAAATCAGGATGGTGAGTGGCTTGGAGGGGGACTTCCAGCTGGTGGTGTTCCCATGTAGCTGCTGCCCTTGTGCTTCTTGATGGTAGTGGACATGGATTTGGATGTTGCTGTCTTGGGGGGGCTTGGTGAGTTCCTGCAGTGTATCTTGTAGATGGTACATAGTGCTGCTACTACTATGTGTCAGTGGAGGAAGCAGTGAATGGGGTGCCAATCAAACGGGGTGCTTTTTTCTGGATAGGGTCAAGCCTCTTGAGTGTTGTTGGAGATGTACTCATCCGGACAAGTAGAGAGTATTCTATCACACTCCTAACTTGTGCCTTGTAGATGGTGGACAGACTTTGGGGAGTCAGGGGGTGAGTTACTCGCCACAGGATTCCTAGCCTCTGACTTGCTCTTGTAGCCACAGTATTTATATGGCTAGTCCAGTTCAGTTTCTGGTCAATGGTGACCCCCAGGATGTTGATAGTGGGAGATTCAGTGATGGTAATGCCATTGACTGTCAAGGGGGAATGATTAGGTTCTCTCTCATTGGAGATGGTCATTGCTTGGCACTTGGGTGGTGCAAATGTTACTCGCCACTTGTTAGCCCAAGCCTGAATTTGTCCAGGTTTTGCTGCATTTGGACATGGACTGCTTAAGGGCAGAATCATCCATGCCCACTGGCGTTGGGCGTGTTCGTTGGTGTGAGTGGACAATATGGAGAAAAGGCCAAAACTCCGTTTCACCACATCGTGAAACCAGCTTGCGATCATCTGTTCAGCCCATCGATGGCGGGCCGCGTTTACCACCATTGGATGTCAGGAACCTCATTGTAATATATCTGCATATCATTACAAGGCTAGCTTGCCAGACTCATCCCCCCCCAACCGCCCCCCTCCCCACCGCTGGATCACCCGCCCGTGTCGGCATGATTGCCCACCGAACTGTTTCACAACAGCATATAAAAGGTGTGCTCTTAGCAGGTTGCACTTTGAAGGGAACTCGGACGTGAGTGCACAGTAACGTTACGGAGCACTCACAAGGGATGCCTGTTGGACTTCAACTTTGAGGCGCTTTGTGGGTGGGGGACATGGGGGGAGGGCAAAGATTGCCCTGCGGTTGAAGGTCATGCATATGAGGGTGGCGGGCAAGGGAAGCAGTTGCACATTAGGGGAACCTTGTATAAAGTGACCATTCTTCTGCAGCTGAGACAGTTCAGTTGCAGCCACACTGATATGATTGGAGTTGGGCCTCTAGTTTACCTGCCCACTCAAGCAATGCAGAGGCATCAAAGTGCCACCAAGTGCTCCAGAGTTTTTCACCTCTCAGACACAGACTGCAAACTAATGAGCATTTTAGTGGAGTGCAGAACAGTTGGGTGACTGGGCAAGTTGTGCAATCTCCTTCTAAAGGGGGCCATGGAGAATTTACTGGTGGAGGCGCTCACAGCCCCTTGCAAAGTCATCATCCCAGCTCATGCTGCAACTCGCAACTTGGTAGAGCAAACATGAGGATGTTGAAAATCAGGTTCCAGTGTCTGGACCAGTCTGGTGGAGCCCTGCAATATAGTCCACAGAGTATGTCATGCATCGTTGTTGCCTTCTGCACCCTTTACAACCTGGCACTGCAACGGGGAGACAAACTGGCTGAGGAGGAGATGCAGAAGCTGGAATTCTCCTCCAATGAGGAGGATGTTGACAATGATGAAGGTGAGGATGTCCACGAAGGTGACGATGACAGCGATGAGGCCCTCACACTGGCCAGACGAGGCAGGCATGCTTGGGAGGCCCTCACAGCTGCTAGATTTGTGGAGGGTGATGATGACATGCAGGGAGGAAACACCATAAGATCCTCACATTGCATCTGTGAACATTTGGCTACAGTCTGACTTATGGCAGTGCACATACCCTCTGTGATAATGCTCCTGTTATAGAGATGCAGTGGAGACCCTAATCGTCACTCAACTGCAGGAGGACGATGACGAAATGTAGTGAGGACACTCCATAGATCTTCACACAGCCTCTGAGAATGTCTGACTCCTCTCTGGCTGAGGGCAGCTCGCTTGCGCTCTTTGATTAGGGTCATATCATAGAGACGCAGCCATGAAACTATAAAAACATCTGATCCTTTGTCCGCCTTCAGCACCTGACCCCTTCAGGAGCACAGCTTCACTGGTCATAGATGCTGAAGAGATGGGGGCCAGTTCCACCTTAAAGGTGCTGACAGCAGACAGAGAGGATGACTGAACTCTAATGTCTGTGCACGACATTCTAGCAACAATGATAAGCACCATCAAGGTGCTGGCATCACTAATATGGCCAGGGAATGTGAGGCCGGACCATTATTTGGTCTGAAGGCTGCACAAAGCACACGGAAGAGGCCATGGACTGAGTCACATGCCTTTATCTTGTGTAGAAAGCTCTCATGTTGGACTGACATGAACACTACTCATCAGAACAAGGGGCCTTAGGCAGGGAGACCATTCTTGTGAGTTTATTGACAATAATGTGTGTGTGATTAGCACCAATGCCCAAGCTGTACAACTACATCTTCTTCGGAGCTTGGCCTAAATAGCCAAGTGATTATGGTACTGGGTTTGTAACCCCAAGATCAAAAGTTCAAATCTCACAATGGCAAACTATGAAACAATGTAACTTCATCTGAAACAGATGGAAACAGGTTTACTCAAAAGAGTATCAAGAGTTCAAATCTCACAATGGGAAACAATGTAACTTCATCTGAAACAGATGGAAACGGGTTTGTATTCGAAAGAGTTACATCTTCTTTGGTGCTTGGCCTAAATAGCCAAGTGGTTATGGTACTGGGTTTGTAACCCCAAGATCAAGAGTTCAAATCTCACAATGGCAAACTATGAAACTATGTAACTTCATCTGAAACAGATGGAAACGGGTTTGTACTCGAAAGAGTTACATCTTCTTCGGAATTCTGGTATGATAGCCAAGTGGTTATGGTACTGGCCTTGTAACCCCAAGATCAAGAGTTCAAATCTCACCATGGCAAACTATGAAACAATGTAACTTCATCTGAAACAGATGGAAACGGGTTTGTACTCGAAAGAGTTACATCTTCTTCAGGAGTTCTGGTATGATAGCCAAGTGGTTATGGTACTGGGCTTGTAACCCCAAGATCAAGAGTTCAAATCTCACAATGGCAAACTATGAAACAATGTAACTTCATCTGAAACGGATGGAAACGGGTTTGTATTCGAAAGAGTTACAGTCTAGAAACAAAGGGTCTTGGCCTAAATAGCCAAGTGATTATGGTACTGGGTTTGTAACCCCAAGATCAAGAGTTCAAATCTCACAATGGCAAACTATGAAACAATGTAACTTCATCTGAAACAGATGGAAATGTGTTTGTACTCGAAAGAGTTACAAGAAATGTCACAGTTAAATGAATGTCAGTGTGTTATAGTTTAGTGGTTAGAACTGAACTACATTAGGAGAGTATATATTTTCTCGCTTCAGGCGCTAGTGTGCCTACGCACACAGGTGGCGACTTTCCGCCTTCAGACCCTGCAGCGATAACTCTACGTCGAGCCTCCTCCTAGATGGTGTGCCCTGACGACGTATTTCTTCCATCAGGTGCACGGCCTGAATTATGACGTGCAGCTCCTGTTTATAGAACAGAGGGGCCTCGGTGGCTCCTTGCAGGCGTTGCCCATCTTTTACCAGGACCTGATCAAAGTTTGGAATATGGTCACCTCGCGATGCAGCTCTCCCCCGTCAGGAGTAGCGACTATCGTCAGAGAGCCGCTGCTCAGGAATCCGCCCCTCCGTCCCTTTCAGTGGTTGGCGGAGAGGAGGGCTGTGGCCGCAGGGGTGACTAGGATCGGGGACGTGCTGGGTGGCGGAAGACTAGGCTGGATGCTCCCGCAGGAGTTGGTGCGTCGCGCGTCTGTGAGTGTCCAGGTCGCAGCCGATGCCATCCAAGACCTGAGAACGGTCGTGCTCGGACCCGATGTAATTTTAGGTCTTGAGGTGGCCCAGGTGCGCGGTGGTCTTCCGTCTGAGCGTTCCCCTGTTCGGACGGAATTCCACATTGGCCCCAAGCCCCGAACCCTCCCTCGGGTGCTGGTGCCCCACAATATGAGCCGCCTCGGGGACATGCCCTCTGTGCCTTTTGGCACGGCAAAGAGGAGCTTTTTGTACGGACTGCTGCTGCACACCTTCCATTTTCTCGCCCTTGTCCGCCGCCCGGACACGCCCTGGCGTGCCTTGTTGCCGTTCGGCAGCGGAGGCCCCCGATGGGAGGCCCTCTACGGAGGTATCCTCCCCCTTTCTATCGGGGACCTGGGTTGGAGGGTGTTGCATGCAGCAGTCCCCTATAATAGGAGAATGCATAGGTTCACGGACTCTCAGGACACATGCCCTTTTTGCGGTCTTGTGGAGTCCGTGGACCATGCATATATAGGGTGTGGTAGGCTGCACTCCCTTTTTAGTTATTTGAAAAACCTTTTATTGATGTTTTGTTTGCACTTCAGCCCCACGCTCCTGATCTATGGGCACCCGGTGCGGAAGGGGGTCGGGAAGGAGGAGGACCTCCTCGTGAACCTGCTCCTGGGCCTGGCCAAGTTGGCCATTAACAGGTCCAGGCAGCGGGCGATCGAGGGGGGAGTCCTGCCCGATTGTTTATCCCTCTTCCGCGGCTACGTTCGCGGCCAGATGTCCCTGGAGAGGGAGCATGCGGTGTCTGCTGGCACTCTCGAGGCCTTCCGTGCCCAGTGGGCACCGCGGGGACTGGGGTGTTTTGTTGACCCCTTTAATCACATTTTGATTTAAAGTTTGTAAGTTTCCTTTAAACTTTGTTCTTGGTTTTACAGCTGACCTGAATTAGGGGCTGTGCCTGATTTATCCCAATTTTGTTGATTTGGTTTTCATTTAAAAGATTATCAAGAGTTCAAATCTCACCATGGCAAACTATGAAACAATGTAACTTCATCTGAAACAGATGGAAACGGGTTTGTACTCGAAAGAGTTACATCTTCTTCGGGAGTCCTGGTATGATAGCCAAGTGGTTATGGTACTGGGCTTGTAACCCCAAGATCAAGAGTTCAAATCTCACAATGGCAAACTATGAAACAATGTAACTTCATCTGAAACAGATGGAAACATGTTTGTACTCGAAAGAGTTACATCTTCTTCGGGTGGGGACAGTGGCTTAGTGGTAACATCACTGGACTAATAATCCAGACACCCAGGCTAAAGCTCTGGGAGCACAGGCTCAAATCTCAACCAGTTCAAATCCAACCAGAGGAAGCCACTCAGTTCAAGGAAAATTATGGCTGGTAACCAATTTTAGACTAAATTGGCACTGTTGCTTTGTTAATTAAAGAGCTTGTTTAGTAAACTGGCGACCCTAAGTTCAAGTCTCAGCAGTATCTTGTCTCATTTAGCCTATGGCCATGCAAGTCTGAAAATGCCCAATCTCATCTGATCTCAGAAACTAAGCAGATTCAGGCTTGGGTAGTACTTGGATGGGAGATTGCCTGGAATGCCAGATGCAGTAGGCTTGTTTGCTCATTTCAAATCTCTGAAATCAGAAACCTTAAGCTCCGAGCTGAATTTGATCTTCTTCAGTGAGATTTGGGGCTGCATTTTAATTTGTCCCCTGATTTGTTAATTTAGTTTATTTGGTTTTCACTCAAAAGAGTTACATCTTCTTAAACTTCCTAACCCTGCCACTACGTCTTGGTGCTCCCCGGACATCCACAGCGGAGGTGGAGGAAGCCTGCTGACTGTTTTGCCCTTTCTCTGATGACCTTGACAGGCGTGCTCTGGAGGGCCAAAACCTGGAGGGCCCCAACCTGCTTTTGGGACCTCTTTGAGCTTTGGAGCTGGAGCTGCTGGGGTCACAGGAAGAGGGCATTCAGATGGGCCACACACTCCCGGAATCACCTGGTTGGATGGCCCCTGTGTGGGCACCTTCTGATTCTCCTCCCTGTGGGTGCCCAGGGGCCCCTGGCTGACTCCTTGTGAAGAAGGGGTAATTGGAGTGAGATCAAGCCGCCCCACACCCCTCTCACGTACACACTGCTGGAGGCCAACTACGGCATCAGTGATGAATTTCAGCCCGTGCAGCAGTGCTGGTGCGACATCTTGGACCAAGGTTTCCATGGTGGCTGCCATCCTACCAGTGTTCACCTCGGTGTGTTGCAATGCTGACGCTATCACCTCAACCTGAAGGTGGACAGACTTCTCCATTTTGAGTGCAGCAGACAGCCCTGCCTGATGTTCCCGAGCTTGCCTTTGCAGCTGCAGCAACTGTGACATGACCGAGTCCAGAGATTTGTCATCTGACTCGGACTCAACAAATTTCTGGCTTCCAGCCGGACACCGGGGAAGTCCCTGCCACCACATGCTGTGGATCAGACAGTGCGATGTGCTCACCAGTTTGTGATCCCGGGGCTACTCTAAAGCTATGTCCCACCGACGTTTGTCTCTCTGTGCTAGTGGAGGGTGTGGGTGAGTGCTGTGATGGAACTTCAATGAGGATGCCTTCAGATCCCTCTTCAGAGGTTTCTTCGGGGTTTCATTGGAGGCCCTGGGTTGTGGATTCCATCGGCTATTTGGCAGACATACCTGCGAAAGCAAGGAGGAATAATTAGCGCATGGCAATGGCCTGTGAAACAGGACACACCACTCACAACATGGTTGTCTGATGGATGCTGCACTGCTGGATCCTCACTTGGTAGAGCACTGCCGACCTCACCATCAGCACAGGAACGGTCCAGATCCTCACCAGCCAGCTGGATGGCTCCGTTTTCAAAGTCCGTGAGGACTTTGATTTCAGGCATTCCTCCACCAGTAAACGACATCTCCTTCTCGTGTGTGCCAGTTTGTCCTACATAAAAGAGATGGAGAGAGTGCAAGCAGAAAATGTGCCAGGCATACTTACCATCTAGCCTGGCACGTGTGTAGGTGGTGAGCGGCCCCATAGATGGAATGAGAACAATGAAGGTGTGTGTGAGAGAGTGAATGGTGATGTCCATTGAACTGGCAGTGATTGAGGGTCCTGTGGATGTGTGATGGGTTTGTGAGTGGAGAGTTGATGAAAAGAGTGACTTATCCTAGTGGAATGGAGATCATTCATCCTCTTGCAGCACTGAGTGGCTGTCCTCTTTTGCAGGGCACTGGCGCTGACCACTGCCTCCCAAGGCGGACTTGTGAGGCTGCTGCTTATCCTGTGGCCAGAGTGGGGGTGAAGGACATCAAGGTGAGCCTCCACTGCATCCAAAAGTCGTTTATGGGATGCATCATTGAACCTGGGGGCTGCATCCTTTTCGCCTTTCAGGTCCACTTCTTCTTTGCAGCAGTCGTGGGCTGGAAGCACAGAAGTGTGTGCACGGCTGCACTTTAGTATGGCACCCAGCGTGATAAAGCAGCGAGATGATGACATGGTAGGCGAATGAGAGCCCAACTGCCTTGGAAACAGCGGGTTTCCCAGGAATGCATAATTGTGGATTCCATCAGCTATTTGGCAGATATACCTGCGAAAGCAAGGAGGAATAATTAGCACATGGCAATGGCCTGTGAAACAGGACACATCATTCACAACATGGATGCTGCACTGCTGGATCCTCACTTGGTAGAGCACCGCAGACCTCACCATCAGCACAGGAATGGTCCAGATCCAGATTGGGACGATACAGCGTGAAAAGCTACCATTGTGGTGGGCTGGTAAATCTGGGAAGATTCCACCCTCAGTCTCTGAGAAGTCGTGAATGGTGCTGAACATTGTGCATTCATCAGCAAACATCCCCACTTCTGACCTTATGATGGAAGGAAGGTTATTGATGAAGCAGCTGAAGCTGGTTAGGCCTAGCACACTACCCTGAGGAACTCCTGCAGTGAGGTCCTCGAACTATGATGACTGAACTTCAACAACCACAACCATCTTCCTTTTTGCTGGGTATGACTCCAACCAGCAGAGAGTTTACCCCCGGATTCCCATTGACTCTAGTTTTGCTAAGGCTTCTTGGTGCCACATTTGATCAAATGCTGCCTTGATGTTAAGGGCAGTCACTCTCTGGAGGGAACAGTTAGAGTCGTTGTGGCGGAGAGTTGGATTTGATAAGGGAACAGGTGCAGTGTCAGGGTCAGGTAATCAAAAGGTATCATGGAGTGGGTCGCAGGAGCGATGAAAGCATTGAGGAGGATAATGGGGGCATTCAAGGTCAGAGTCAGTATTTGGACAGTCTCAAGTGCAGGTACAATGAGGGGAAATGGAATGTCTAGGGAAAAGGTGGTAGGTTCCAGGGTAATGGGGGGAGGTTCAAAGGTCACAGACAGAAGATGAGAAGTTATTTTAGGTGGGTCAAGAGTGATGAGAGCAAGTGTGAGAGCAGAAGGTGCAGGAACAGGTCTCAAAGGTCACATGCATTCTCTGAATGTAATCATGATTGAAGTGGGAGAAGGATCGTTTTGGATGGGTGGAGTTCACATTATGTACAATTAGTCGAATAATGGGCCTCCCTAACTCAATAGTTCAATGTATGAGAACCATGGACGAGCATACTCTCATAAATATATCAGCCCTCTTTACATAGTGTAATTACTGTAATAACCTTGGGTGTCATTCACCTGATAATTCTGCAACCTCGGGAGGAGGAGAGGGTGTGAAGAAGGAGGGCTCCTGCTGTCCAACAACAGAGGCCACAAGGTAAACAGCAGGCAGCACCAGAGGGGAGGCTGATCTGGATGCAGGCATCATAAGGCCATAAGACATAGAAGCAGAAGTAGGCCATTCGGCCCATCAAGTCTGCTCCACCATTCAATGAGATAATGGCTGATCTGATAATCCTCAACTCCACTTTCCTGTCTTTTCCCCATAACGTTTCATTCCCTTACTGATTAAAATCTGTCTATCTCCAGGGAAGGCATTAGTGAAAACATGGCACTGATACATCAATGCATCCAGAGGACAACAACAAACTTGTTGGGAAGGGAGTTCCAGGATTTTGACACAACGACAGTGAAGGAACGACGATTTGTTTCCAAGTAAGATGGTGGGTGGCTTGGAGGGAAACTTCCAGTTGGTGATGTTCCCACGTATCTGCTGCCCTTGTCCTTCTAGATGGTAGTAGTCATGAGTTTGGAAGGTCTAATGAGCTTTGGTGAGTTCCTGCAGTGCATCTTGTAAATGATACATACTGTTACAGTGCGTCAGTAGTGGAGGGAGTGAATGTTTATGTAAGGGGTGCCAATCAAGTGGGCTGCTTTGTCCTGAATGATGTCAAGTTTCTTCAGTGTTGTTGGAGCTGCACTCATCCAGGCAAATGGTCACTGAGATATGTCAGATTGTTCATCAAGACGTGCAACCACATGAATTTGGCCCTCAAGGTTACCGCATTGCTCAATATCTACACCAGTGGTGATTTCCAGAGTGCAACAGATTACATATGTGGAATCTCATATGCTGCCATACATAGATGCATAAAGGAGGTGACTGATGCCCTATTCCGACATGCCAATGATTTTATCCACTTCACCAATGATGAAGACAGCCAGTAGCAAGGTCAGCTGTGTTCTGTGCCATCGCTAAGTTTCCTCAAGTGCAAGGGGTCATGCCATAAAAGGGAACAGCCAGCTGTATTTGTAAATCATAAAGGCTTTCACTCCTAGAACATATAACTGATATGTGATTACAGGAGAAGAATAATGCAGGTCCATGCTTGTTTCCCAGAGAGCAGTCATGATGCATACATCTTGTGCAACTCATGGCTCCCAGAGCTTTTTGAAGCGCCAGTCCAGGTTGATGGATGGATCCTCGGTAACATGGGCTATCCCCTGCATACATGACTGATGACTCCAGTGAGGCACCCCCAGAGGAGCCTTGCAATCAAGCTCATGTGGCCACCAGATCCAACATAGAGTACACCATCGGGCTTCTTAAAATGCACTTCTACTGCCTTGACCAGTCTGGAGAGGCTCTACAATACACAATCCAGAAGGTGCCACAAATAGTGGTGGTCTAATGTGCACTGCAAAATCTGGCAGGGCATCATGGATATATGTTGCAAGAGGAAGAGTGCAAGGAACATTTGCCTTCCTCAGATGATGAAAATTTGTCAGAGCATGAGGAGGCCATAAATGCCAATGAGCCTTTCATGGATACCAGGGCCATGGAGGGATGATCAAGGGAGGCTCAGGACAACCTGATCTATAGAAGGTTTGCATAATACAAACGCATCTGCATGATTATTGCTCCATCGCCAGAACTCCATTACCTTCCTGCGGTATAGACCTAGCCCTGCAATTGTCCCTTGCAGAGTTAACTATAAACCTGCGTCCTCTACGACCTAGAATAGAACAGGGAGCGGAGCTTTTTCATGCAGACACTCGCTAGTGAGTGACAGTACCAAAGAAATCTTAGGGCATACATGTAACAGCTTGCCTCGTCCAATTATTTTGATCCAGCAACATCTTTCAAGTGCAGTTATTGCAACTGCATCTGTCTCATTTATGCCCGCTGAGTGTAATCTGGGCCAATATCCTCTAGAGTGCTTAGAAGATGTACCAGTTGTGCCTGCATTTTAAGCCAATTTCCACAGAATCATCATCACGGAAGTAACGATTTACATGAATATTCAATAAAGAATGCACAAAAATGCACACATTTCATTCAAGAATAATGTCTAGGAATAATGTCTCTCTAGGCATCACATTGTGAGAAACATGAGATGTGCCGTGACCATTATATCTGATATTATGACAGGAACCAACACTTCTCAATAATTATGAATGATTGTGTAAATGACATTATATTGTATATATATATTTACAAGAGATAAACAAGAGATGAATAAATCACCCGTGCCATCTTTGTGCTCATACTTTTTAACTTTTATTTTACTGGTGCCAGGTGCAACCCTGACATCAGCAGCTGAGGTGGAGGCAGTCTGCTCAGTGTGATGCGCTCTTGATTTGGATGATCATGGCAGGTGTCCTCTGGAGGCATGGGGCCTTGAGGGCTCAAGTTTACTGGGGGTCTGCTGCACTGGTGCAGGGGTATCCCCCCTCAGCCTCATCAGCTGGAGCTATTAGGGCCAATGGTGGAGGGGATGAGGAGATGCTGCTAACCCTGGGGGCGGCTTAAGACAAAGACCCCGGGGCAGCTGACATGTTCCTGTCCTCCATCTCAGTGCACAAAAGCATCACTCTCTCTCCCTGACAGGCAGGGGCTCTTGGAGGGATGTCCAGGGAGTTCATGCCCCTCTTGCCTAGCCACTGCTACACTGAGCACATGGCTAGAGCATGGAATACAGGTCACAATGCATATGAATCGAATGCTCGACCTGGTTCTTCATGGCAGTTGCCATCCTCTCCATGGATGAAGTCATGCACTGAAATGTCTGAGACATGGCAGAACTCATGGTATCATGGACTCATCCAAACCCTGTGCAAAGCTGCACATAATCCTTGGCATCTTCACCACATTTTTCCCTAGCCTCTGTTGCATGTTCAGCTGGCTTCTTGTGGCTGCGATCAGAGGCCAGTCATCAACATGGGGTTCAGAAGAGGCCTGGCCCCTAGCAGTTCTCCAATCATTAGCCACCACCAGCACAGTTACACCCACATGCTACACCTCCATTGGGGAATTGGTTGTCACATCCTCCCTCAGCTGCTGGGACAGGTCACTGCTGTGCTCCCATAGCAACATGCAATACCATTGCAAAGCATGTGGGTGTAACTGTGCTGGTGGTGGCTGATGATGAGGCACATGTTGATGCAACCTCTGGGGATTGGCTTCTTCATCCCCAGAGGTAGAGTCTTCAGATTCCTGGTGTAGCTGTGGCCTGGTCCTTGGATGGTGATGACCTGTAGTGGAGAGCAAATAGAATCACATTCAGAATCATCACAGTTTGAGCGCTTCAAATTTCACCACATCCAATCCATGTGCCCATTTGTCCCCACCAGGATAGTTGCATCATCCTCCTTATGTCTGGCCAGTCCAGCCTCGCCATCTGCAATGGATCCCGCTCCCTCCTCACCAGCAATCTCCAGCACTTCTTCCTCAGTGGCGGTCAGCAGCCCAAGGTTAGGAACCCCTCCTCCTCTCCATCTCCTCTCCCAGGTGTTGTGGGTCTACTTGTCCTGCATGACAAAGTGCAGTTAGTGACATGTCAAGTGGCAACTAAACTTCTTGTCAGCACATATCCTCAAAACGCATACAGGCCTATCAGTCCCATGCTGCATCCACGTATACATAGAGGTCAAACTTCCACATGCTTTTGCCTCAGTTGACATTTGGCAGTAAGGCTGATCAAGCATTCACTCTTCTGGCTTTGCTGCCCACTCGTACGCTTACATTATTGATGGTACCATGAGAAACTCCTATTGAAGACAGACAATGGCACCTACCCTAGCAGATCAGAGAAGTTCATTGACCATTTCCTGCACTGGACCAAGTTCTTGGCTCGACTCCACAGTTGCTCACCCCCTCTGCCACCTCCATCCAGATGGAGGGCTTCCGATGCCATCTACAGGAAAGAGCACCTCCCACCTATCCCTTATGGCCTGAAGGGAAATCTGCAAGGAGGCAACACTGAACTGTGGGGCTGGTCTGACTCGGCGCTCGGACATGACAGATCTAATGAGGTCTATGTATCAAACTGAGAAGAATCTTGCACTCTGCAGCACTGGGGCATCATGGCAGTGATACACAGCCTCTCTGTCTGAACAGCAAGTTCTTTAATGGCACACCCTTAGTTACAGCATTGTCAGATGGTGGCAGGTTTCACCAATGAAAGCTTCCCTCACCACTGAATCACACATGTTTCCCATACATGCTGCCGGCACTTTAAGCTTTAATTGTATTCGCACAGGAAATGGCAAAACCAGTGTGTGGAAATGGTGTACACTTCTGCTAAAACCTTCGAGAACTGCATAATGTTGACAAAATCTGCTCCGCCCCCATAGTGTCTATAATCGCAAAGTGGCAAAACTTCCTCCCATTTTTGTTCTGCTCTGGCCCTCTTCACTCCTTTTTGTCTGCTTCTATCCCTGACTAATTGTCACTCTTCTTTGTTTTTAGTATCATGATTTGGCAAAAACAACTTGTAGTTTGTTGTATGCTCATATCCTACACTGGAAGCATGTACATTGGATTAGTTTGCAAACTAGTGATTATCTTTTAAAAATATGATGCATAAATACATCTTTGTGAATAATACTTACGTTTAAAAATGGCAGAGCGAAGGCTTGTTGATCGGGAGGGTAGGGACCTGTAAATATGGAGGTACTGGAACTGTTTAATGAAAAGAAAACACAAAACATGTGCCTAGGAGGAGTGCTAAGAACAAATAGTCATAATTAGAATTTCCAAGGGCCCTAAATCCAAAACACATCAATTAAATAATCATGCTGTGTTCAAGGTACTGCATGTTATCTGAGATAATTAGATTCTTCTTCTGAATATCAACAGCTGGACACTTATGCTTCCCAGTATATTTTTCACTGTGAATAGTTACCAGACAAGCGCAGTGTTTGAAAAAACTGACAATCTGAATGGAACAGAAAAGCTCATGAGATTTAAAACAGCAGATCCACTGCACCATACACCTGTCCCTAATGACTAAAGCCTTCCTGTATTTGATCATATGTAATAGGCAGAAGAGCAATCTGAAACAACAAACATCCTTAAGGGTTCATCGAGGTCGCACAGAACTGACTGCACTCATTTTATCTGTGCAATTTTTGATTACCAAAGACTGCTGATTTCCAAATGTATGCAAGTTTTCAATTTTTAAAACTAACAAATAATTTAAGCCCAGATTTTGCTCTGAAAATAATGATGAGGCTGACGTTGCTCACCATCATTTATGCACAAATCAAACAGCAACTTCCACCCAACATAAATATGTGGTTAACCACGAAAATTCAGAACCTACTGTTCAAGATGCACCACTCTTCCATAATTTGCGTGAAAACAGCATCTCACCATATGGATTCCCATTCAAATTATATTGAGTGGTGAGAGTTCCTGTGTAGGTTTCATAGATATGGACTAAATTCGGCACAAAAAGGGCTTGTCTGTTCCAGCCTAATGGCCATAATAACTCTTAATTACTACCAAATAATCTCTCTGCCACTAAAAAATAACTTTCACAAGTGGAAAGTTTCATTTCTTCAAATTGTAAGTATTGTTGGAGGATTTTTAAAAATGTAACATTTTTTATACTTTTTGCCTCAACCTATCCTTCTTTCCCTCTTTTTTTATTCATTCCTGGGATGTGGGTGTCACTGGCTAGGCCAGTATTTATTGCCCATCCTTAATTGCCCTTTATCAGAGTCAACCACATTGCTGTGGGTCTGGAATCACATGTAGACCAGATCAGGTAAGGACAGCAGATTTCCTTCCTTAAAGGGCATTAGTGAACCAGATGGGTTTTTACAACAATCAGTAATAGTTTCGTGTTTATTATCAGAATTTTCAGATTTTTTTTGGATTCACCATCTGCCATGGTGGAATTTGAACGTAGGTCCCTGGGAAATTACCCTGGATCTCTGGAATACCAGTCCAGTGATGATACCACTATGCCATCACCTCCCCTTTAATTTACTCTTAATGTCTGTTTTGACATTGAATTAAGTATTCTAGCTTGCACTTCCTGATTCAGACAGTGCTGTTCATTGACAATTGATTATGGCAATACACAGTTGCATTCCCTGGATGTTTGTCTGACAGTAATTGCTGTGCAAAACCTTAGAAAAAGTATAAGTCTAACATATGACTCACAACGTGATTGCACCATTTTTTTTGGAACTTCCTTATGCTAAGTATTATAAAGCCAAATTTGGGGAACATCTTTCTCACTATCCATTTCTCCCTATTACGCTGGTTTGTCTTCAATATAATTATTGCGGTGGTTGGTATGCATTGCGCCCATATTTCTGTTGTAAAATGGATGTAAAGCACACTAATTTAGCAGAGCGATTGCCTGCACCCTATCTGTAAGACATTGCTAAATTTGCAAGCCCATCATTTAGTCAACTGGGAAAGAAGTGACTGCACATTGGGATTAAAATATATCACTTTTCCAAGGGCATATTGCATGTTGAAAACAGCTGTCAAAACCCAATGGAGACAAGAAATAATGTCCAAGAGATAGAGCAGTGTCCCATATTGAATAGCTGGTCAAATGGAAGAGCTGGTAACAAGTAGGGTGATCCTGTCTGACAATACAGACTGTACACCTCACAGGATAATAGAGCAGCATGCCAGGAAAGACAGTGAGGAAGAAAAGTTGAAGGCATAGCTCACCATAACTGCCATAGGTGGTGCCAGTTCTGTCATGCATTTAAGGTGCAAGTATTCATGCAGAAGATGACACAATTCCAGGTGTGGTTCCCTGCAGCCTTATGTCATGTCAGTTTTGTATGGCTATTTTCAAGTAACTGTGCCTCCAATTGTAGACGTGGTGGAAAGATATCAAGAAGTGGGTATAGTCTCTGTCTGTGAAGCTTGATCTGCATTCACTGTTCTTCCTCTTTACCTTTCAAAGAATATATGAAGAACACCCACAGGGAAAACCATGAGCTGAATTTTCAACCTAGAGACAGGTGGTTTGAGTCAGGAAAATGCCCGGCTTGGCGCACCGCCTCAGGAAGAAGTGCCCCGAACAGCAAGATTTTTGTTTGGTGGGGGGAGGGGATAGAGTCAGGCCCGCTTCCCTGGATGCAGATCGGAGCTGGACACGGGGCTGCCGAAACAGGCTGGCTAAGGGCACACCTCAGTTCTCTGTGACTAAGTCCCAGTTGTTTTGTTCATTAGGAGGCCCTCTAGGCCTCACCCCACACCCCACCCACTCCCCATGCCCCTACAACAGCCCTATGAAAATGTCAATCAACTAAACCTTTAAGGTATCAATAACAGAAAATATAAGCACTTGGCATCTCTTTATCTTGTGAAAATAAACATTGAGGCAGCGACAAAATTGATCACAGAGAAGAGGACGGAAACCTATCAATTCTGCAATAATTTCCCTTCTATGCACCTGTTTCAACAAACTGATGGAAGTTTGGGCTCTCAGCCAAGCATGCTTAATGAGTTTTTTTGAGAGCCCAGGCTTCCATTAGTTTGTTGAAACAGGTCCAGAGAAGGGAAAACATTACTTGATTGACAGCTACAATTTTTTCCCTTCAATCTATTTTGTCAATGGCTCAATGTTTATTTACATAAGATAAAGAGGTGTCAAGTGCTTATAGTTTCTGCTATTGATACTTTAAAGCTCTGCTTGATTGATACTTTTATAGGGTTGTAGTAACAGCAGCTTTTTTAAAGAAAGCAATGAATGGTTGGATTCTTTAAGAATTTCCACACGTCACTGTTAATATAGGGATCATTGGTTCTGTTCAGAGTGTATGCTGGGTGAACAGGCATGTAAGTGCTATGAGTTGGAATGGAAAGTATAAGGGGCCATGGGGGGGGTGGTGGGGGGTATTTGTTGGCATGGAGGGCATGGGTAAGACCTTTTTGAAGTTATCTTTCAAAATGTTTATGCATCCGGTCTATGGTTCATGACTCCTCTGAGGGTCCATGAACCACGAATCTTTGAGAAGCTTACCCAACCTCACGAAAATTGCAGGGAGCAAAGAGATAGGAACTTAGGATCATGGGCACATAGGATTTAAGAGCAGAAGTAGGCCATTTAGCCCTTTGAGCCTGTTCCGCCATTCAATAAGATCATGGTTGATCTGGTTGTGGTTTTAACTCCTTTGCTATCTGCCCCTATAACCCTTGACTCTCTTGTCAATCAAAAACCTGTCTAACTCTGCCTTGAATAAATTTAATGACCCAGGTCTACTGCTTTCTAGGAAAAATAATTCTACAAACCAATGAAGCTTTGAGAGAAAAAAATTCTCTTGATCTCTGTCTTAAACCTAACAATATAATTAACATACCATTAACATGCTGTAACTGCATACTAACTTTTTGTGATTTGTGTACCAGGACGCCTGGATCACTCTGTGCCACCAAGTTCTGCAATATCTCCCCATTTATATAGTATACTGTTTTTCTATTCTTCCTGCCAAAGAGGACAAGCTCACTTTTTCCCACAATATACTCCACCTGCCAATTTTTTGCCCATTCACTTAACCTGTCTATATCCCTTTGCAAATTCTCTACCTCCTTTTGACAACTTATTTTTCTACCTATCTTGGTGTCATTGGCAAGTTTAGATACCATACATTCAGTCCTTTCATCCGAATCATTGATGCAAATTATAAACAGTTGAGGCCCCAGCACTGATTCCTGTGGCATTCCACTAGTTATTGCCTGCCAACCCGAAAAAGACCTATTTATCCCTACCTTCTGCTTCCTGTTAGCGAACCAATCCTTTATCCACGCTAATATGTTACCCCCTACATCACGTAATCTTATCTTATGTAGATATGTATCTTCTTGTCCACGAACAGTGGCCCAGCCAAAACTGGACACCCTTTTGCACCTTGTTGTTGAATTCGGCAAGATCTGCAACAGTGCAGGGTTCCTATAGCGATAGGCATTGCAGGAGATGTTGCATAGTCTGTGGCTCAGTTCCACATTCACAAGTTGTCGGACTGGTTGTATATCCCCATTTACTTAGTGACACCTTTGAACCTACTACACCAGTCCTAAGTCTGTTAAAGCGCTTCCAGGTTGCCCGGTTGCAATTAGCTCCTGGGGGAAGGCTTTCATCCGGTAGAATTTCAATCATTGGGGGTTGTTCGACACTGGCGAGCCGGTCTTTCTACAAGGCGATGAGGGCTTCAGATGGAGTTGATTGTAATGGAACAACACTGTTCATGAAGCTCTTCCTTGACTTTAGGCGGCTGGGTGTAGGTGTATGACCATGTAGAGGGTGCCTCTCATCTGATGTTTGACGGAGTCACTCTTTCTTGCTGGCTACCGTTCTTCTTATATCAGGGGGAGCGATACTTGCCAGGATATACAGGCTGTTGGTGTTTGTTGGTTTTAAACAACCTATGATAAGTCGGCGGCTTGCATTCAGAACGGCATCCATCTTCTTAGCATGAGTAGATCTTTCCCATGCAGGGCAGGCGTATTCGGCAGTGGAATAGCAAAGAGCAAGTACACTGGTTCACAATGTTTTCAGGCTTGCTCCCCATTTTGTGTTGGTGAGCTTATTCAGGATGTTGTTTCGTGCGCTCACTTTTGCCTTTGTCTTTTCGATGTGGTTCTTGAAGGTGAGGCATCTGTCAAGGGTGACTCCTAAGTAGATGGGGTGCTCGCAATGCGTCAGTGTTGCTCCACACCAGGTTACTTTAAGCTGGCGTTTGGCTTCACGGTTTCTGAAGTGGAACATGTCTTTGATGGGTTTGCGCGAAGGTGGTTTTCTTCATAGTAGGATGTTAGTCCCTCCAAGGCCTCAGAAAGCGTTTTCTCCACGGTGTTAAAATCAGTGCTTTGGGCAGTGACACATAAGTCATTAGCATATATAAAATGGCGTGTGACACCATCTATAAGTTGGTCATTCGTGTAGATGTTGTACAGCAGCGGTGCAAGCATGCTTCCCTGAGGAAGACCATTCTTCTGAATACGCCACCTGCTGCACTTCCTACCTAGTTCCACATAGAATCATCGATTCTGAAGCATGCTTTCTAACAGCTCTGTTAAGTGAATATCTTTTGTCATCTCTAGGATCTTGCAGAGGAGATGTCTATGGTTCGCTGTATTGTATGCTGCTGACAGGTCTACAAAAACAGCACCTGTTACCATCCCTTGCTCAAAACCATCTTCGATATGTTGGGTGAGGTTGAGCAGTTGGCTTGTACATGACATCCACAGATTCTCCTTTATCCACCTTGCTTGTTACTTCCTCAAAAAACTCTACTAAATTAGTTAAACATGATTTCCCTTGGGCCTGCCCCCACAATGGAGCTAGCCAAGTCAGGGATGCAGGGCTTCTCCCACGGCACTGAAAATTGTGCATAGCAGGAATGGAATGGGAATCCCGGAATCGGATCACATCCGCCATTTTTAAAAGTCCGTAGAGTCTCTCCGCTCTGCAAAAATCTGGCCCCATAATTTGGATAGGCCAAAAAATTTGCAATGCTGAAACTCTTGGCCTAAAGTCTCCTGAAAACAGGAAACAAACAAGAACAAAGGTCCAGAAATAGTCTCAATGTTCTTATACTAGTCTTATGACCGGGCTCTTTAAATGTGGTTCCGTAAACAATGCCGTCCCTAGCAGCCCTGAATACCCATTTTATATAATTGAATAGACGACTGAGCATTATACTAGGCTAAGTGCCAAGAAATTTCACCTGAATAATGTCATGGGGCTTCATTTTAATATAACAACCTACAAATGTCAGCTGCCAGTATATAACCCAACTGCAAAACTGGACAGGCTGAATGAGCAAGAATTCACCAGAGTGGATTCCCTCCATTTTACCGACTCATTGCCCACATTTTACTCCTAATTATTGGGTGTAATTGGAAAACTTACTTAAATCCACACTTCAAACATCTGAATTTTGTTGTGCCTGTTCTTTAATTTACAAAGTTGATTCACTGTATTCCTCCCTTTTGCTGCAACTCCAGAACACCTGATTACCTAATGCAAAATAGGATTAGTTACATTATAGTCCTTCTAAATAATTGTCACTTTCAGCCTTCAAACTCTTCACCTCCCAGTTTTTTGTTTTATGGTTTTTAAGATAAAGGTCTTACATTCACCATTTTGTCTAATCACAGGAGTCTAAATCTAGTTTTTTTTTACCCTGATCTGCCTCAGTGAGCTGCAAGAGCATTATTTATATCTTAATTATCTTGGCATTCAATTTTTATTTCAATTTATTTCCTTCTTGCCTACAGGTGATTAAATACCTGCCCTATTCCTGCCCAACAGTTACCTGTGTATCAAGGGTTCCTACCATAACTCTACTACTACTTATTTTATTTATAGCCAATCTTCTCCACCTTCTGTGTGTATATCAAATAGATGAAGTAAAATGACTAACTCTTTAATTCATCCTGAGCCACTCTGACATATTTCCATTATAAAGTCCTTTGGATCTTTGGTGAATAAAAAGTGCATGGGAGTGTGTAGCTGTATTAATAGTGAGGAGAATACTGATATAGCCAGGTACACAGCCAAAATTCACCGACAGGTAACTAGTATAGATACATGTGTAGTTCTATCAAGTATAAGGCTTACTAATATTGCTTAGTATAAAGCTGTATAACACTAAATGATATCGCCTGGTGTTTAACTAAATCCCGTAAAAGGATTACTGATTCCATTACATATGTAATCTGAATGTACTGTATTGAAAAAGTGAAAGCCTTTTAAAAATGTTCCTACTTTGTTGGTACAATTGTTTACTCTGAATTGCCTTCAAGGTGAACTCAGTTTTCAGGTTCTCATCATTGTAGGTGCCCTGCTCGTCTGATGTCAGCAATAGGTGGGTGAGGACTCAGCTCCATAAAATTAATATTTCTGAAAAAACCCAAATCTCTTCAATGCCAAACTAGAGACTTTAAAATTCAGTAACACCTGGATATCTACTTGCCTCAAAGTATGTTTTAAAATCACACCTGGTAGTATGTGCCCATTTGTAGATTTTTAAAAACAAATTAAAGCATGAAAGCATGAACCATTGAACTTACAACAGTTAAGAAAATCTGTTGAGGGACACAATAACTATTACATACTTATGAACCGCAATAACAGCTTCACATAAAAACAGGAGTTTAGAGTGCACTGCATACGATCAGAATTGGTTAATCCTGCTCACAGTGTTAGTTTGCAAAGTTAGCTGCCTCACTTTTAATTTTAATATCCCACTGATCGAATCAAATACTCACATAATGCCATATAGCCTCAGTAGCTAACTATGACAAAAATGTCGAGTTTTTAGAGTTTCTGTGATTGGTTATTAGACAGAAGTGAAAATGGGGTAAGAAAGAAGAAAATTAAAAACTGCTCACCAATATACTTCTGCTTTCTCTTCCACAAGAAAAACTGTCTTGGATTATTATTGAGGTGCTCTACCTGGTAACACTGCCAAATACTGACAATATTTACCCAAATGTGACCGATGGATCAACAAGGAGTGAATCTGGAAAGTTAACTCTTAACCTATTAATCATAATTTACTACTAAGCTGCATTCAACCACAGGCACAAAGCTGCCGCACAAATTTCTTATTATTCAGAGAACTACAGTACTGTGTATCAAGTAAATTAGCAGTTTCTGTAAAGTCCACATAACACTTTCTCAACTCATATCCTACGTGAAACATTTAGAACGCACTTGCTTACCAAATTCTGGCATAACGTACACTACCTCACTGTGTAGCATGCACTATACAGAGCAGGCCACTCTGATAAACCAACTCACACTAAATATAGCTTTTTCTACAGATGAGAATCTAAGGAATGTCTTACCTTTAATATCAGTTCTGCTCCTTGTGTTTATGTAACATTAGCAAGATTTAATTTAATTGAAAAACGAAAGGTGGTTTCTGCATGCAGGTTATATTCCCTTCCTGAGAGACAATGCAAACAGATTATTTCACAGCTGAGGAGAACTTCTCACCTGGCTACTCTGTGAACATAGTGGTAGTTTAATCATCTACCACAGGCTGGCATTCATAAAAACACACATCTGAAAAAGAGATATCTGTCTGTTGCCATAAATTAGTAAAGTACAGAATTATAAAAAAGTATATTGGTGAAATAATTAGCATTCTTTAATATGTTCAACTTTAAAATGTGCGCATGAAGCTCCCTCTATCTGGGAGAGGGAAAACAAAAACCATTAAGCTTTAAAGTTCGTGAAACATTACCATTCAAAACTAAATGCATTTATTCCAAGAATAGCCATAAATAATTCTTCTTTTATATATTTATAACCCCCAAACTGTAGCGGCAATGTTGGGAACGGCATTAAACAGAAAATTAGAGATGCATGCAATAAAGGAATATCTGTAATTATGGGTGACTTTAATCTGCATATAGATTGGGCAAATCAAATTAGTAACAATACCGTAGAGGAGGAATTCCTGGAGTGTATACGGGATGGTTTTCTGGACCAATATGTTTTAGAACCAACTAGAGAACAGGTCATCCAAGACTGGGTATTGTGTAACGAGAAAGGAATAATTGGCAATCTAGTTGTGCGAGACCCCTTCGGGATGAGCGACCGTAATATGATAGAATTCTTCATCAAGATAGAGAGTAATGTAGTGGATTCTGAGATGAGGGTCCTGAATCTTAATAAAGGAAACTACGATGGTATGAGACGTGAGTTGGCTATGATGGATCGGGAAATGTTACTTAAAGGGATGATGGTGGATAGGCAATGGCAAACATTCAAAGAGCACATGGGTGAACTGCAACAATTGTTTATTCCTGTCTGGCACAAAAGTAAAACTGGAAAGGTGGCCAAACCATGGCTTCCAAGGGAAATTAGAGATGGCATTTGATCCAAGGAAGGGGCATACGAATTGGCCAGAAAAAACAACAGACCTGAGGATTGGGAGCAGTTTAGAATTCAGCAAAGGAGGACCAAGGGATTGATTAAGAAGAGGAAATTAGAGTACCAGAGTAAGCTTGCGGGGAACATAAAAACTGACTGTAAAAGTTCTATAGGTATGTGAAGAGAGAAAGATTGGTGAAGACAAATGTAGGTCCCTTACAGTCAGAAACAGGGGAATTTATAATGGGGAACAAAGAAATGGCTGACCAACTAAATGCATACTTTGGTTCTGTCTTCACAAAGGAGGACACAGATAACATACCAGAAATGTTGGGGAACACGGTTTAGTGAGAGGGAGGAACTGAAAGAAATCAGTATTAGTAGGGAAATGGTGTTGAGGAAATTGATGGGATTGAAGGCCGATAAATCCCCAAGGCCTGATAAGCTACATCCCAGAGTACTTAAGGAAGTGGCCCTAGAAATAGTGGATGCATTGGTGGTCATCTTCAGAGATTCTATAGACTCTGGAACAGTTCCTACAGATTAGAGGGTAACTAATGTAACCCTACTATTTAAAAAGGGAGGTAGAGAGAAAACAGGGATTTATAGACCAGTCAGCCTGACGTCGGTAGTGGGGAAAATTCCAGAGTCTATTATCAAAGATTTAATAGCTGGGCACTTGGAAAACAGTGGCAGAATCGGACAGAGTAAGCCTGGATTTATGAAAGGGAAATCGTGCTTGACAAATCTACTGGAATTTTTCGAGGATGTAACTAGTAGAGTTGATGAGGGGGAACCAGTGGATGTGCTTTATTTGGACTTTCAGAAGGCTTTCGCCAAAGTCCCACATAAGAGATTAGCGTGTAAAATTAAAGCGCATAGGATTGGGGGTAGTATATTGAGAAGGATAGAAAACTGGTTGGCAGACAGGAAACAAAGAGTAGGAATAAACGGGTCATTTTCCGAATGGCAGGCAATGACTAGTGGGGTACCGCAGGGATCGGTGCTGGGACCCCAGCTATTCGCAATATATATTAATGATTTAGATGAGGAAACTAAATGTAATATCTCCAAATTTGCAGATGACACAAAGCTGGGTGGGAGGGTGAGCTGTGAGGGGGATGCAGAGATGCTTCAGTGTGATTTGGACAAGCTGAGTGAGTGGGCAAATGCATGGCTGATGCAGTATAATGGGATAAATGTGAGGTTATCCACTTTGGTAGCAAAAACAGGAAGGGAGATTACTATCTGAATGGCTATAAATTGAATGAGGGGAATGTGCAACGAGACCTGGGTGTCCTCCTACATCAGTCACTGAAGGTAAGCATGCAGCTGCATCAGGCGGTAAAGAAGGCAAATGGTATGTTGGCCTTCATAGCGAGAGGATTCAAGTACAGGAGCAGGGATGTCTTGCTGCAATTATACAAGGCTTTGGTGAGACCACACCTGGAATACTGTGTGCTGTTTTGGTCTCCTTATCTAAGGAAGGATGTTCTTGCTATAGAGGAAGTGCAACGAAGGTTTACATACTGATTCCTGGGATGGCGAGGCTGACATATGAGGAGAGATTGAGCCGGTTAGGATTATATTCGCTGGAGTTCAGAAGGATGATGGGGGGTCTCACAGAAACCTATAAAATTCTAACAAGACTAGACAGGGTAGATGCAGGATGGGTGTTCCTGATGGTGGGGGTGTCCAGAACCAAGGGTCACAGTATGAGGATACGGGGTAGACCATTTACGACTGAGATGAGGTGAAATTTCTTCACCCAGAGAGTGGTGAGCCTGTGGAATTCACTACCACAGAAAGCAGTTAAGGCCAAACCATTGTATGCTTTCAAGAAGGAGTTAGATATAGCTCTTGGGGTAAAGGGAATCAAAGGATATGGGGAGAAAGCAGGAGCAGGCTATTGAGTTGGATGATCAGCCATAATCATAATGAATGGCGGAGCAAGCTCGAAGGGCTGAATGGCCTACTCCTGCTCCTATATTCTATGTTTATATGTTAACCTTGGCCAGAATTGTTACCTTGATGGACAGGCGGGCCCCACCAGCTCGGCGACGGGCGGGCCACCAAGCTCCACCGCCGAAACGGGGCCTGCTGCCATTTTGAGTGGGCGGGCCAATTAGGGCCCCAGCCAGCGGCCAGCCTGACAGGAAGCACTATGTGCTTCCTGTACAGGAGGTGGAGGGATTCCCCATCTGTCAAAGTGCGCTCTTTTGCACATGCACGCGAAAGAGCGCACTGCTCCCTGAGACTAAGTGCTGTCTCAGGGAGATTACTGACAGTGTCAAAAACATTAATAATAGAAATATATTAAAATTATTAACATGTCCCCCTCATGTGACAATGTCACACGAGATGGGAAATGCTAATAAAAAGGACATATATTTTATTAAAGTTTTTAAAAACGGACATGAAACTTCATCCCGCCAGCGGATGAGGTTTCATGTATTATGAGAAGCCTGCTGGTGCTCCTGGCCTGCCCACCAGCCTTAAGGTTGGATGGGCAGGGTCTTTAATTATCTTAATGATCCTGTCAATGGCCTTAACTGGCCTTTGACAGTCAGCAGGCAGACAGCCTGTGTCATCCCGTGTCATTTTTCCTGTCGGCGAGCGGGCCCCGCCCCCAAATCACCAACGGGAAAATTCTGCCCCTTATTTTTGAGACACAAAAATGACATTTTAGAATTGATTTCTTTAAAAATTGGGGAACAGAACTAAAAAAAATCTCGAACTCACTAAACCTACAGGAACTATCCATATTGTGTAACTGAAGTCTTAAAACTTCTTTTATTTGCTCTCAGCTCCCTTGCTTTCTGAAGGGTACGTCTTGTGTTGATACTTGGGTCTACAGATGCCAACAGCCCTCTAGTATGTTATTAAAGCCTTCACATTTAAACATAAACATCAAGGATCTGTGCAATATTTAAACTTAGGAGGAAAAGGGTGACATGTGTACAAATAACACATATAAAATATGATTTTTGTAAAGAAAAAGTTATGAAATATTCTTATAAAGTTAATTTTAAACAAAATTGAAGAAGTTCACTAGCCCCAAAGTGTTAGCACTAATGTTAACAGTACAAGTATTAATTAGCTGTGCATTGCATATAGCAAAGCCTGGGGAAGCATTGTAAGGAAGTCTTGTAACTGCATGATTAGGTGAGAGCGAGGGAAACGTGAGACTGTACCTGTTGTCAATGGCTAACAAGTGACCTTTGTTTCTGTTTGAGTAACTTAGTTGGTTTGTGCCATATCACCCGGAAACAGCTTCGTTAAAATAAAAATAAACATAAGAAGTCCATTATGCATTGGGTAATGCAAAAAAACACTCTCAGGAGACAGCCTAGCTACCCAGAATGAAAATATAATACTGGATTAATATTTACAATGTGCAGTTGGAAGCTACAATTATAACAATTGCTTAAATTGGTATAGATGAATATCACTTTTTGTGATAGCTTAGAGATTCAAATGTTTTTCATCCAGAGGTAACTCCCTCCCAACCCACACATCTGCATGTTTCGCAGAGAAGAACACAGAGATTTTAAAAAATTGAAAAGAAGAAATGTAATACAGTTTCAACACAATTTTAAAATGTGTATGTGAGTCCCAAAGCTTCCAGGGCACTAGAAAAGTATGGGACATGGAACAGCACCTCATCTTCCAATTAGGCACTTCACAGCCTTCAGGACTTAACATTGAGTTCAACAACTTCAGACCATGAACTCGCTCCTCTATCCTCATCCTGTTTTTTCAAAATTCTTTTTTTAAATCCACTTATTTTTATTTTCATTAATTTATTCATTGTTTCATCCCCTTTTTTATCCCCCTTTTTATCCCATTTTCATCCCTTTTCCCCACCACACCCCTCCCCCCACCCCACCCTCACAAGGGCCATCTGTTACTTGTTCATGTTGTTCTTTTCAGAATGCTTGCCCTTGTTCTGCTATTATCACATTCTGCTTTCTTACTTTTGACACCATCAGCACCTTTTTTAGCCCTTATCACTACCATTAACACTCCCCTTGTCCTTTTGCTTAAGACATCTTTTGTAATTTCTCCTTTGCCTCCACCTATCGCTGGCCTTCTATCCAGCTTCACCTGCTCCACCCCACCCCCCCTTAAACAGTATAAATTTCATCACGTTTCCACTTCTCTATACCTCTGAAGAAGGGGCATACGGACTCAAAATGTCAACTCTGTTTCTCTCTCCACAGATGCTGTCAGACCTGCTGAGTTTTCCAACGTTTTCTGTTTTTGTTTCAGGTTTCCAGCATCCCCAGTATTTTGCTTTTATGGGGCATGGAGGTTTGGCCAATCTTAATGCAAGGGCCTCATCTAAATAAAGATTCTCAGAGTCTTGTTCAATAGATGGCCATATTCACAACATAACCAGTGGGTGAGAGCAGGAACTGGATGGCAGGGGAATGGAGCCAGTGATCCATAGTCCTTGGCTGACAGTGGGAAGAGGAATTGGGAGGTGTTCCAGGGCAATCGGGGATCTTGGGGAAACTGGACCGGGAGTGGGGAGGGTGAAGTGTGCTCGTGTGGCGTAGGGCTCCATGCAGGGTCTGGAGGCATGGCAGTTCTGCTTCACCTGGTTCCCAAGGAGTTCCAACAGAATTAATTTTTAAAGATTTACCCTGGCCCCTTAAGGACAGTTGACACCACCACAAACAGCCACAAACAGCACAAGATTCTCCTTGACTTCATGAATATTATGACATTATTGGACTGCAAGTTCTTCAGGATGAAAAACCCTTTAGCCTCAGTTTCCATAATGCCAAAACTAAACTGGCCACCATAGACATACATGATCTATAGTTTGTTGTTGCCCAGTCTCGATTTCTTCAATTCTCTGTACAAGAAACTCAGCCTGTTCTTGAATGTTGCCAAAACAAATCTTATATATCAAACCACATCTGGTCCACCTCCCAAATATGTTGAAGGAGAGACTCGGAATATGCTGCGCACTACCCATATCTTGGCAGCCACCATTCTCAAAAGGCCACTATTGACAAGAAGATCGAACTTTGGATCAGCTGCGCTAGCTCAATTCTCTGCAAACTACAGCAGTGATTGTTTGACAACAAAGGCCTCCGCAAGTCAACAAAAGTTCAAGTGCACAGAACAATTGTTGTCACCGCACTCCTGTACTGCAGTAAGACCTGGACTCGGTGGCCTGGAGTTTCACTCCTGAGGCAGGTGCGCAGTGGGGGAATCTCCTGGCTTGACAGACCCACCTTGGGAAAAAGTGCCCTGAATGGCGGCATCTTCGTTCTGGGAGGGTAGGTGCATGCTGGAGTTGAGCTACTGCCACCAGGCAGATTGAGGCGGCTACTGATTGCTGGTTTAAATGGTTCACCATAACTTTCTAGAGCTTCTTCCCAGTTGTTCTGTCAAATATTAGGCCCTCTAGGCCTCACACCTCACCCCCTTCACCGCACCCCCCCAACAATTCCCTATACCCATACATGTCAACTCATGAACCCTACCTGCTCCCATGGCCCCTTATAGCTACTATGTCAACTTGATGCTAACTCATTGCCCACTCCACACACCTCCATGTCCCCTCAGAGTCCCATGCCAACTTAGTGCCAACTCATGTCCCCCACCTACCACCCTTTGCCCTTGCACCCTCCATGCCAATTCAGCCAGTGTCCATCATGGGCAGACCTCAGGAGCCATGCTGAGGTAAAACAAAATAAAGTTCTAAATATCTATTACAGATTTCACTATGTATAAAAAAACTCTTATTCATGAAAGCTCATTCAATACATTTAAATCCCCTTAAGTAGTTAAACCCTTATTTAAAAAGCATTTGTATACATAATCACACATCAAAAACAACTAACCCTTTAAGCATTCCTTGGAGCTATCAATCAAACTATGAACTTACGGCTCCCCACTGTGATAACAATAGGCTCTGGAAAGCAGTCAAGCAGTAATAATGTTATAATGATAACACTTAGGGTTACGTCAACAACCAACTAGTGAAACAACAAGCACATTTTTTCAACTCTCAGACATAGCTGGCTGTTTTTTCTCAATTTTCAAAGGGCAGGCTATGTAAATAACTTGACAGTTTCACAGACCTTATCTACCCTTTACAAGCATTTACATGTATTCCAAAAATTTGTACCTCACACACTGTTGGATAAAGCCCTTGCTCCAGCTAAAACAGGGTCTGTTTGAACTCAATACTGAGTTCAAATGGCCCTGCTGAGTTTGGGTTCCTCTCAGGTACGACGCACATCCCACCCCCATTCCTTCCTACCATCATCCCAGCAAAGCTAAGATGGAATGGGGGAAGGACTTCTGGAACTGGGTTTCCAGCTCCATTTTGGATGCATTATGGTGTCTCCACAACTTGATGAAAATCTAGGCCAATGAATCAGTGACACAAGAGTGCTAGAGAAATTCCATCAGCAATGCCTCTGGTGCATCTTCCAGATTCAACAGGAAGAGTGTCGAACAAATGCTAGTGTCCTTCTTGAAGACAGCTCCACAAGCAGTCAGGCAAAACTGCAAAATCAACTTTGACAGACTGGACACTGTGTCCGGATAGCCAAAAACCATCTCCTCTGCCAGGTCCTGTTTTCTCAGCTCTCAAATGGTCAATGTTCCAGGGGGAGACAAAGAAAATACTTCAAAGACACTCTGAAGCTCTCCTTGAAGCAAGGCAACGTTGTCATTAATGACTGGGAGGAGCTTGCTACCAGTTATTCAAAATAATGACAACTTGTCCATTAAGCTACATTACACTTTGAGTCACAATATCTTACTGATGAGGCAGAGCAGCAGCTGAGAAGGAAAGAAAAGGAAATAAATCCCATACTCAGGATTCCACTACATCATGTGCTCAAAGATCTACGAGTCGAGAATCAGCCTATTCAGTCACATGAAGACCCATGGCAGTAACCGTGAAACCGAATAGACTTTTTCTTATTCATTCATGGAATGTGGGCATCACTGGCTAGGCCAGCATTTATTGCCCATCCCTAATTGCCCTTGAGAAGGTGGTGGTGAACTGCCTTCTTGAACTGCTGCAGTCCACAGTGCTGTTAGGGAGGAAGTCCCAGGATTTTGACCCAGCAACAGTGAAGGAACAGCGATATATTTCCAAGTCAGGATGGTGAGTGGCTTGGAGGGGATCTTCCAGGTGGCAGTGCTCCCATGTGTCTGCTGCCCTTGTCCGTCTAGAAGATAGTGGTCATGGGTTTGGAAGGTACTGTGTAAGGAGCTATGGTGAGTTCCTCCAGTACATCTTGTAAATGGTACAGAATGCTGTCACTGTGCGTCAGTGGTTGAGGGTGTGAAAGTTTGTAGATGGGATGCCAATCAAGCAGGCTGCTTTGCCGTGGATGATGTCAAGCTTCCTCTAATTGAGAGACAGGTGACAATGACAGTTCAAATACACTTTATTGGCTGTAACGCGCTTCGGATGTACTGTAGTCTTGAAAGAAGCTATGTAAACGCATGTCTTTAATTATGTATTATGAACCACATGTTCCTTTTCAGTCCAGTTTAGCTCCCTCCATATCTCTGCAGTAATGGTCATGCCAGAGGATCATACCCACCACAGACTCTTTCAGACAATGGACCCAAGAGACAATGGGCTAGTTGTTCTCCTTTTACTGGCTTGAGTTCCATCTTGTGTTAAACTGCTTGCAAAGACAACATCTTGTCTGCCATCACAAGGTTAGCTCACTTATTTTCTGTAAAAGTGGTTCACAGCCTATAAACAGCATAGTTTCTATAGCTGTTGGCTTCAGTTTCAAAGAACTCCGCACAAAAGCTTATGTGTGCACACACACGCACTCAAGTGCTTAAAGACATGCTTCATGACTGTTTAGCTAAGAGCAGTACCTTCCTCAGTGGCTCGTGACCGTCAGAATAAGTCATCAATCACAAAAGTACTTTCCTGGCCTCTTTAGGATAGGCGACAACACTTCAGCTGCTCTGGCTCAAAAGTATTGTTGTGTTTGTCTCCAAAAGCAATAGTCTTTTGTACTTGTAAAGCCATCCAAGGAACTTGCTGTTTTATTGCTTTGTGCTAGGCTTTGAGAGGACAGAGGTTCTCAATACCCCAGTAAGTTCAGAATTTCCGGTGCCCATCAGGATAAAGTGTAGACTGCGGTTGATAAACTTAAGTAATATAAAATAAGAATAAAACCAGAGGATGAAGTTGCCTGAGGAAACTTTGGTGCAGTCATAACTGCTGTTAAGAAGGCTACACAACATATTTCTTAGAAACATGAAACCCCCCCCCCCTACTGTTTGCTTGTCATTTGACTAAAAAGTAGTCTTTGCTTTTTTAAAAATTTATTTTTGGTATGTGAGCACACTGGCAAGGGCAGCAGTTATTGCCCATCCCAAAATGCCCTTGAGGTAAGTCACCTACAACTGAGCGATTTGCTAGACAATATCAAAGGACAATTAAGAATGAATCATATTGCTGTGGATCAGGAGTCACATGTAGGCTAGACCAAGTAGGGACAGCAGATTTCCTCCCCAAAGCACATTAGTGAACCAACCAAAGGAGTTTTCAACATCAATCCAGTCAGTTAATGATCAATCAGACTAGCATTTTATTCCAGATTTATTAATTAATTGAATTTAAACACCCCCAGATGCCATGGTGGGACTTGAACTCATGTTTCTAGCATTTGTGAAGGTTTCTGGATTACTAATCCAGTAACATTACCATTATGCAACCAATCTCTGTATTTTCATGTCTTATAGCCAGTGACCACTGCTGGGAAGTGTGCTTGGAACACTAAGTGAGAACTGTATCAGACTTGGCTGAGACATTCTCCACAGTTGACTAGATTGGGAAACACTAACTGCTAAGGTTGATATAATCAAGAATACCTATTTGGGCAAGGAACTGAAGAACTATTAACTCAAACAGACCATAAAGCTTGATCCTAAGCCAGCTCATTTATCCCTACAGAAACCATTTAAATGAACACATTGAGTTAAGAAAGTGAAATGTTCTGGCATGTGACCAGTTGCTGAAACTTCTCACTTCTTTGGGATTATGTCTACATTACTAAAAGTTAAATTAAGCAAAAGACACATTTTTCTGTGCCCTCAATACCATCTTACAAATATTAAAATTTTATTCAACCCACACAACATATAATGTGCCTATGCCTCAACCAGCATGTGTTATAATCCTAGTTCCAGGTCATAGCTTTTGGCTTTTCCCATTTCAGCACTAGCAATGTGTATTTAGTGTCATGAAAATGTCTAAGTAGCTAATGATATGTAATTTATTAACAAATTCCTAACTTTTAAATAGCTATATATAATAAAAGCTCTGATTTTAACTGGAAAGAGTTCAGCTGGAAGTTGTGTGGGCAGGGGCTGAGGCAGAATGTACACCAACCAGCTCTCTGCAGCACGAGACCTAGGAGATTTTAATTCCTACCTGGAAGTGGTAGCTGTCAGGCAGGCAGCAGCATTACAGACAGCGAGGTGCCACTAAGGCCATGAAGGAACAGTCAGCTACATTAAATTAAGTAGTTGGACAATGAGGGGGCAGTGGAAGCCTAAGGTGGCCTTGCAGGCCGCAGAGGAACACTCATGCCCCACCTGACCCACAAGGAAATTCTTCTTCTCGTCTACCAGGTAGCATCCTCAATTATCAGAGAGGTGCCAAACCACAGCTTATGCCGTGACTTTACTACAGGGCAGGGTGAGGAAACAAGCCCCAAGTCTACCTCAGCCAAACTGGGATCAAACCCAGCAGTTGGTGTTATTGTGAACCACACGCCAGCCATCTAGCCAACTGAGCTAATCGGCCTCTCCCATAAAGGAAATTAGAGAAAAAAAAAGAACTTAGTACCTGTCCCTTTCCTGGGTCCACCTCCTCTTGCCACAACACTGAGCGGCATTCAATGAAGGTAATGGGGATCTCAGCCATCGGCTATATATCTGGAAGAGAGCCTGGCGTCGCCTTCTTTGGGGAACCCAACTAATTAGGCACTTAAGTGTCCAGTGACAGGCCTTCCCTGGGATCAAGGACTCCAGGGAAGTGAAATCCAACCAGCCAGACAATCAGAGGCCAGCAGCTGCCCATTGCAGGCAGCACCCCTGGGGGAATGGTGGTGGGTGCTGGTAATGCACCCACAGTGGCCCAGGATCAGTCAAGGTGCGTGAGTACGGGATGGGGGGCATCACTTGGTGGTGGTTGCAGGAGAGTGGGGTGGGGGAGGGCAGTTCAGAAGCAAGGGAGTGACTCTCAGCTGGACCCCCCCTTCCGATGCCACGTCCTTGATTAGCATTGAATGAGGGACTCCTTTTGGCATCCTGCAAGCAAACCTGACTACCCCACCCACTGCTCGGTAAATACCAGCAGCAGCGGGATGAGGCCCTGAAGTGGGCATCTCAATTAGCATCAGGGTAGAAGTCGGTCCACAAGTCTTCCCACCCTGGACGTCATCAGTGCAAAGAAGGGATGGCAACAGAGTCCTCACCCGGCACCCTCCCGCCCGACTGAATGCCCCCACCACCTCCAAACTCATCTCTGAGGAGGGCATTAAACTCCGCCCATTGTTTCGGCACAGATTTCTGGTTAAAATTACAGCCGGGCATCAAAGACAAAATCAGAACCTGAGCTGCATATTTAGAGAAAGAATCCACTGTTTTTTGGCAGGTGTCCCTCTCGTCTGTTCAGAAGAGCAGGTTTACATCAGAACCCACGGAAAGGCAGTGGGATTAGTATGGGTAAATCTATTCTAACTGCCTTTCACCAGGTAGGTTTAAAATTGCCTCTTCAGTGTTGTATTAATGCATACAAAAAATAAATTATCTAAATCAATTTCTTTTTTAGTTTAGTTATGTAACCATCAGGAATTTCAGAAAACCTGTTCCTCTCCTTGAAGCATACCTTCTGACAAAAGTACAGTAGTACAGTTCCAATCCTGGGTTGAACTCTTTCCAGCCTACTGCCTTAGGTCTTATGAAATTTGAGTCTGCTCGTTGAATATTTAATTTGCTTAGTTGACAGAAATACCGATCTTATCATGTTTCTTTCATTAGCCTTTATAGCAGTAGTTTTTGTGTTTTGGTCATATCATGGATAAGAGGATGCACTATAGCTATTTCCTAAGGATCAATGAGAGCTTTGGCAGTGTTGGGGAACTGTCTGTTTCGGTCAGAAGCCTGCTTTAAAAACGAGGGCAAATATATATCCACCCAATCAGTTTACTTCCAGTGTTTAAAGGAATGTTACATCTTCATTGGTTCTACTAGGGTCAGAAGCCCCAGAATTCTAGGTCCTGCAACCTACCACCATAAGCACAATGGAGCATGAATCCTGTCTGCCCAACCAGCCAGTCACCTCGACACACACCTCCCCTCCAGTCACTCCGACACTGACCCTCTCCCAAGTTCTAAAAATAGCAAATTTAAATACTGCTAGGTGGAACAAACATGTTCATCCCAACAGTAACTACCAGGTACACTGAGGCCCAGAAAATTCACGGGCTTTGCAACAAGTCTGTGTGAAGGTATGAGCGCTGCACTTAAGCAAAACCAGCAAAAATCAACTGTAAACTGTGGATCAAAAATAGAACCAGAAATAAAAGAGCCTGAAACTTGTCAGAGTGGGAAGTAAATATTATTTTAATTGCAATTAGGCACAGCAGAATGGAATAATGGAACTGGGTGGGAAGGTAGTTATCAACACAGCAGCCAGGGCCTTTTGGAAGGATTTTGCAACTTTATGACTCCCAGAACAACAAACCCCTGGTTAATGCAGGATGAGGTTTAATTACTTCCCCCAGTCAGCAAAGGCATGTGTGAAGGCTTTAAATCACCATTAATGTGTATTTTATACATTTTGACAGTAGAACTATACATATACCCAGGAAATGCAATCATTAATCTGTCTTTATCACCCTCTTCTTATAGGTACATATGAATGGTTTCATTTAAATAGATGCATGATCTTGCAGTGCATGGATGCCAGTTGAAAATTCCCTAAATCCGTGGTGTGATGAATACCTTGTTCATGGTTCATGTTAATATTTTAGTGGTAATGTTTGGTTCTGGGAAGATTAAAGTTTAACTGTAGAAAATGGGATAAATGCAACTAAAGCAACTTAATTACACTTAATAGGTTGGAGCCATGTTGACTTAAGGGATTAACAACTAGAAAGGTAAGATCCTAAGAAAGTAGGTGGGCTTACCTGGGAAAAAGTTTGGAGGCAGCCTCAAGGGCTGCTGAGTGCAGAGGCAGGCTGTTTAAAAGGCCCCTGTCAGTGCAGTGGGACTTTGTCCTAGTTAAAATAAAACACATAGGTCCTCCAACCCTCACACCTTACACTCTCCAAAAAGTCTCCATACCCCATCCATGCTACATCATGCTCCCCCCACCCGCCCCCATGGCCCCTCATGCTCCCCATGCCAGGCTCTGCCCTTCAACCCACCCCCATATGGTCCATCGTGGCCCCTATCCCAAGTTATGCCACTTCCACCACCCCCATGACCCCTCAGGTTCCCAATGCCAAATTATAACACCTCCAGGTCCATTGACCCGTTACACACTGTAAAAAAGCAATAAACCCTAAAGTGACAGTAGGATGTGTAAAAGAAAGCTTTTAAAAAAGTTATTTATTCTTAACTTTCTACTATTTTTAAAAAAGTTATTTCACTTAGAAGGCAATAAAAGTGTTTATCATCCAGAAACTTGAAAGTATCTTAAACAAAAATCACAAACCCTTGAAGCCACTTAACCTTGTGTAAATAAACTGTGAACTTAACAGCAGAGATCAGAGAGCCTGAGCTGTTACTCAAGCAATGTTTTCCCTGGGAAGAAGGTATTTAAACAAGCATAATGGATGTCTGGGCTCTCAGAGAAATTACTTTTTTAACATAGTAGAAAGTTATGAATAAGTTACTTTTATTTAAAACTTTTTTTACACATCCTACTGTCACTTTTCAGCTCATGGTTCTATAATTTGTATAGGGGATCAATGGGCATGTAAGTGCCATACCTTAGCATTGAGAGTATGAGGGGCCATCAGGTGGGGTGGTGGTTGGAAATGCAGAACTTAGCATAAGGGGCCATAGGGGTGGGTGGAAGGGCATAGCTTAGCATAGAGGGCTTGAGAGGCCATTGAAGGATAGATACGAGGCAAAACCTGGCATGGAGGCATGAAGAGGACCTAATGAATTTACCTTTTAGAAGGTTCCCTCATGCAGACTAGGCTTCACAACTTCTCTGAGGGACTGCGAACCTGAAACATGACCTGAATCCATGAAAATTTTGGAGGAGAATGAAAGCAGCCAGGTCAGGATTTCTGGATGTGGGCTTCTGACAGGGACCAGCCCACACCTTTAAAAGGCACTCCAGAAAATCAGACAAGTTCAGAATGAGATTGGCAATCCCAGGGATCAGGATCTGCCCACCATTTTTAAAGTGCTCCCAAGTCACCCCAACTTGACAAAAATCCAGGCCATGGTGTCTGCACTACTTGCAAAGTGCAGTCCAGAGACATGTTTTGTTTTGGGCGTTAGCACTAAATTAGTTTAAAAGCATTCAGTGAATCATGAAAGGCTATGTCATCATGGAAAAGGGTGGAGCTTAAAAAGGTTCTCTGGTTTCAATTTATCTGGGCGAGGGAGTTAGTTGCAGTTTGGACCTGGTGTGAGTTTGAGCCATCATGAGGTGAGCAGTCTTTGAGGCAGTCTGAGTCAGAAAGGCTTTTGAGGGAATTCAGGGGTTAGACCTTTGAAAGTGAAGAGTTGGACTCCCTCACGAGGGAGACAGAGTTTTAAACACACTTTGTGACTCACAGTGGCCACTGATGTCTGGGCGTATTGCTGAGAAATCCATGGGATCTGTCTTGGTCATATCCGCCAATTAATGTGCCGTGCAGTGTGTTCAACCACTGTTTGCCTGTTAGTTCATATTTACCTCATGTTAATTCTAGAGGTAGAAAGTATAAGATAGTTATTGTAAATTGTTTTACTTTTCTGACTTTGTATAGTATTTTATTTTGTTTGTTTAAAACCATGGAATCTTGTGGCTTTATTCTTCTAGGGGATTTCAAACTTTGTCTACTTTAAACAAAAAGTTATTGGTCCCAAACCAAATTGTAGGAATTTCACAATTTTTGATGACAATTCTCAAAGATTGGTCAAATTTAATTGTCTTTGACTGAGAATAAGCTTTATTCTTTTGTCATGCGTTTTCTCACTGCAGCACCATTGGATTTTGCGACCAGGTGGGCTGATGCTTGATGATAGTGCTCCTATCAGGAACCTTACCTACATCGGTAATAACCTATGACCCAGGGAAATGGGTTGAGCTTGGGGAAAATTCAGAGGGTGGACAGATGTCCCACCCTTTTATTATTCCACCCCAAAGTGGAGAATGCCACATACAATGCCATCCTGGTCTAAACAAATAATTTGCATGGCTCCACCTCGGGAGGTGCCGCATGTTTTACACAATCCCTTCCTTACCTTGAGCAGAATTTGGCCTAGGACTTAAAGATGACACAAAAACAGCATGCGCCTATCTAAATCCTAAATTCTGCCCTCTTCCCCACCACATTAGATCTGCTGAGTTTAGAACTGACTAAAACATCAGAATTGTGAGCCCAGTAACTCTGATAAAGTAATTCAAATGTTAGTCTGTCTATTAAAAGTATATCATTAAAAAATCAGCACAGAAGGGCTCCTGTTATTCCACCAGCACTGTTACTTGCAATATGGACGGGTAGAGAATTGATTCCTACTTCAGGTTACCCTAACTCTTCACCTGGAACCTAACCTAACATGCTCAAAGGCTGTTTCAACAACTCATCATCTTATTTGGCACTCCATCTAAAATGGAAAGAGAAGGTAGAAAGATGGGACCAGCTGGGTTAGGGACTGGGGCAGCTTTTAAAAATTAGCTCTCCTTATTGGACAAAAGTTCATGTGAGATGTTCTGCTATTTTAGCAAAGAGGTTATTCCTATTCCTTTCATTGGAACTTACCTTACGTCATTTGTAAACGTATTGTAACAAGTTAAAGCAGACCTACTACCCAGTGGTCAATTAGGTACACCAACTAGAGCTTAAAATTAGTGAGGTTTATTTTCCCATGGCAGTTGCATCATCAAGTTCCAGTATAATGATGAACAAAACAGTAACTGGGATTACCACCCAACCTACACCTTCACACTATCATTTCTTCCTCTCCATTTTTTGAGTGGATTATTTTGCTGCCTTTTATTCTTACAGGCTGGGAGCACTCCATATTAAAGGCAATTAATGTCAATAATTTCTTAATGCTATACTGCTTTGCCTTGGCCATTCTGATATTTTATATGAATTCCTAAAGTTATATCCCTATCACAAATAAGAGTTCCCAAAAGCCTATGGCTCTCATATCGTCCTTCTTCCACTCTGCTCCAGTATATGTTTACTTTATCACCTCTTTTAGAATTGTCTCAATCAAAATACTTAACATCCAGGGATCATTCCGAACTGCTATAACTGTTGTTTCATAAACAGAAACAAAGAATATCAATCATTATCTCTACAAGACAGGTCAAAATTGTAAGTAAGAGCATATTGAGCAAAACATAAAAGACAATGATCATTGTCCAGTGGAAAGGAAGAATGGATACAGGTTAGAGTGAGAAGGAAAGGTTTCATGATTAGCAAAAAGAGAAAGCCACTGTTGCACAGAGCACGAGTTACACTCTCCTAAATATGGGAAAATGTAATTTGAAAGTATAGCTTGTACTCCTTGTTTGGATTGGTTAAGGGTGTCTGTGCTTGCTGAAGTAATACTTTCTAAAATATTAAGTCGAAAACAAGCAGGCAAATAAGGGGCTATGTATAAAAATCAATATTGTTTCCACATACTAGCTGGAATTTCAAAAGGGAGCAAACAAAGCAACGATACTAAATTCTATGTAATGTAGACATGAGCAAAATTGGAAGCTGTAATTTTGCCACCAAACAATTATCTCAGCAAACAGCCTCAGTTTAACTGTAAAGACTCCTCCCATCTATTTTCAGTAAATGAAGCTTGTTTATTAACAAAGCAAAAGCAGGTTTATCTGTTAAAGCTGACATTATGTGGAAGGGAGATAGAATGAGAGTGGTTCAACTAATCATCGTTTGCAAAAGAAGGCAGACAGTTACTGTAAGGGAGGTTCACTGTATGTATGCATCTGCTGGAATTATCCGAGACATTAGACAGATGAATATGTTGAAGTTCATATGACGAATTTTGTCCTGTTCCCAAGTAGCAGATTTTCTGCCATGGTGGTTATACAAGTTGCTCAATTTAGACCACACAAGTATGGGAGTTGACATCACAAGGTCCTCAAAGCAGTATAAAGGTAAATAACAAGACTAATCCTTGGCATTAGCGTGAAAAGAGTTATGAGTTAGGACTCTCAAGGAGACAGCTCAGAAGAAACATTAAAAAGGCTTGCAAAATGCTTTATTAAGCTGGAAAATTAACTTGGAACAATACTTCCTGTTTACCAAAACAGAAGGACAACAGCACTCAGGTTCAAGACTGTGAATATTAAGTTTAATACTAACATCAGAAAATATTTAATTTTAGGGATTGTTCAACAGCTGTAATGGGTGTTAAGAAGGATGTTTGAGACCTGAAGATTGGGTTACATTGTAGATAATGCAATGGGAAAACAGTAAGGTTACTATAAGAATCATAGACAGATACAAACCAGAAGGAGGCCATTCAATCCATTCTGTGCTGGCTCTTTGAAAGAGCTATGCAATTAGTCCTACTAACATATCAAAATGAGCAGTGGTCTCAACACCAGACCTTGGGAGACACCATAGCACAATTGCCCCCAGGCTGAAAAACAACCATTCACACTTTGTTTTCTTCGCAAATTTCATATTCACAAAGTCACTGTCCCTTTAATTCTATGGGCTTCAATGTTGCTAACAAGTCTAAAGGCCCTTTTGAAAGTCCATATACATGGCATTAACCACAACCTTTCCATTACTTCAAAAAACTCAATCAAGTTAGTCAAACCTGATTTGCTTTCACAAATCTGTACTGTTTATCATTTATTAACACATTGGGTGGGATTTTCCAGCCCTGACACTGGTGGGCGTTGTCGCATGAGGGATGGGAAAATTTGGAGCGTCTGCGATGATGTCCACCTGCGTCAGGGCCGGAAAACCTCACCCATTATTTTTCAAGCACCAATTAAGTTTGTCCCAGATTAATGTCACTAAAGGTTTCCCTACCACTGATGTTAGGCTCACTGGCCCATAGTTGTCAGTTTTATTACTCTTCCACTTCTTTGAACAGGGTTGTAAAATTTGCAACGTTCCAATCCTCTGGCATCACTCCCATGTCTAAAGAGGATTGGAAGATGGCGGTCAAAGCCTCTGCAACTTTCATCCTGACTTCCCTTAGCAACCTAGGATGCATCCCATCTGAACTGGCTGAATTTTCCTATTTAGAGTGCTGCCAACCTTTTCAGTACCTACTTTTTGGGGAGAATTTTCTCCCTGTTGGGTGGGCCGTTGGGGCATGGGCACAGGTGGAGTTGATCGCCACCCGTGATCAGATCCGCGCTGCCATTTTACATGGGCGGGCCAATTAAGGCCCGCCCAGCGTGAAGCGCATCTCCCGAGGATAGCGGGAGAGGGCCAGCGGCGGCAGGAATGCAATGACCGCCGGGTCCAATGGCAACCCGGCCGCCTGTTCAAATAGCAAGCAGGCAGCCTTGCAAAGGCTGTTCATCATGGCTAACAGAAGGGCTCCCAGAGTGCTGCTGGAGAGCAGGCCAGGCCCTCAGTTTTCTGACGAATGCCTAGCTGCCCTCCTGGAGGAGGTGGCTGCACGGCGGGAGGTCCTCGTCCCTAGGGATGGGAGGAGGAGGCCCCCGACCTGACCCAATGTGCCTGGGAGGAGGTAGCAGACATAGTTAGCTCTCATGACATGGTGCAACGCACATGGGGTCCAGTGCCAGAAGCATTTCAACGACCCCTTGCGCTCGGGAAGGGTGAGTACCATGTTGGCAGAGGTCACTTAACACAGCAGGTAGGCTTTCCCCCCAGTGCACCCCCTCAGCTCTGGGTGCAGTTACAGCATTGAATCATTCACGGCATGTTTCCCTCACTGGGTGGGCCAGCAGATATTGCCCATGCGTAGTTCACCCTGAGAAGGTAGTGCTGAGATGGGTTCTGCACCTGCAGCATGTGTTAGACTGACACCCAGAGTACTCAAGGATCTGTACATAGGCGCAGTGCTGGAACTGCAAAATTTGTCAAAGTCAGGGTGCTGACATGCTGGGAGGGGAGCTTCCAGGTGGCAAGGCACCAATCCAGCTGCTGCCCTTGGCATTCCACGTCCTTGTGCCTCCTTGCTTTGCAAAGTTAGATCGTGTGGTGGCAAATGTGATGGAGGCAGCATGTGGGCAAGGGGGTCAACCCTGGCTTCTTGGTGTGAGTGTGCAGCAGCTGCGGGGTGACGATTCACTGGACCCTGCAATGTCCCACTCAGGTGGGGGTGGCAGGGATGCGATAGGAATCCAGGTACAGAAGGTGGACTAATCAATGCTCCTCTCTCCTTTACAGGAGAAGACTGCACACAATGCCACCGAGCGGATGTGGACTGGCAGAGGCCAAGCCCAGTTGGCTGTGATCACCAGATATAAGCAGGAGGTGATGGATCTGGAGAGGCGCCATGTGCCCATGTCCACTGGCGGTGATGAGGCTGGGGTGCCACGGGGAGGTAAGATTGCTGTGCATTGAGGTCACCATGTATTTCCCAGCAGCCATGCCACTGCTCAATGTTCAGTGATTGAAGCTTCCAACATGGGTTGACCATTGATTATGGAAGGATGAGTGCACACTGATCCGGGGTACAGGCAGGCACATTGACATTGTCTCCACTTGAACTAATCAAATGTCCTTGTTCTTCCTTTCAGCATCACCGGAGCAGGGCCGGGAGGAAGAGGCAGAGGGGCTACCTCTGATACCTGAGGGCCCTGAACAAATGGACTCACCAGCATCACACCATCTCTGCCAGGCAGATACCAGCACCTCAGTGGGAATTAGATTGTTGGCTAGTCCCAGGGCACAGCAGTAAGGGCACTTCACACTCGCCTGAGGTGCAGGCGGAGACAGAGACTGCCAGCAGTGGGAGGACTGGAGGGGACCAGGCACGTGCTCCGTCGACAGCTGATGATGTGCCTCTGGAGTCGTCCATGAGGCAGCAGTGTGGGAGATGGATTGGGCAGCAAGTATCCCAGCTTGGTGCCCATCCATCAGCGGTGAGCAGGGAGGTTTGAAGCGACCTCACGTCGGTGCAGGAGCTGCCTGTCATCTCTGCGGGCTCCTCTCAGGGTGCTCCGGATGAGGGTAGCAGCTCCTCCACCCCTCTGCCAGTGACCATGGGATCCGATGAAGCTGCCATGACTGGGGAGGTGCCAGCCGTGGAACTGGCCTCTCCCTCCCAGGCAGGGCCATCAAAGGCTCCACAGGCCAGAGGAAGCCCGCCAAGGTCATCGAGGCCAACATGACAGCACAGTGAGCAGGCTGTCTCAGGTGCCAGTACCAGCGAAATGGGGGCACCTAGACGTAGCACCTGGAAATGTAAACTTAAAGCACCTTAAGCACACCATGGGCTTCTCACCAGTGGTTTTATGTTGCCCGGCTATTAGTTGATGACAAGTTGGTGTGACGCATAACACTTTTGAATTCATTTTATTTTCTACTTCATTTTGTTAATTCATTAAATTTTGATATGTGAGCATGGCTCAGAGTGATTCCTTATTTCTGCAGGTGGACAGGAACCCATGACGCTATGAGTGACTTGTTTGTCATTGAGCTTTACTGACAAGGCAGATAGTTAATGTTCCTAACCAGGCAGATGTTGCTGTCAAGTATCGAGTATGGAGCTTGCAGCACTGGCTTGTGTTGGAGGTCCATCTGTGGATGGCTAGCTGATGGTTCGTTGGATTAAAGCCTCCCAGGTGTCCTTCCCTCCATGGAGGATGCTTGGGTCAGCGTCTACCCCCTCAGTGTTTTCCTGTTTATGCACATCCTTGGACTCACTACTGGACTCTTCGTGTGCAGCCAGAGCTACAGTGTCTACATTTTCTTCCTCCACTGCGTCGCTCCTTTCCAGCGCCAGATTGTGGAGAGCGCAGCATGCAACCACTATCAGTAACACACGATCTGGGGGTTATTGGAGTGCACCCCTTGAGCATCCAGGTCTAGGCATCGGAAGCACATCTTGAGAAGACCTACCCCCCTTGTGGAAGCGTGGCTCCAATTGTAACACTGCTCAGCTTCTGTTCTTGGATGGCAGAGAGGCGTCATGAGCCACCTTTTGAGGGGACAGCCCTTGTCACCCACCAGCCATCCATCCAGCCAGGCTGGAGCACTGAAGAGCCTCGGCACCTGGGAGTGTCTCAAGATGTAAGCATCATGGGAGCTGCCTGGGTACCTTGCACAGACTTGCAGAATCTGCATCCTATGATCACACACTATCTGCACTTTCATGGAGTGGAAGCCCTTCCTGTTGACAAAGGCATCAGGCACAACTGCTGGTGACTTGATGGCCACATGTGTGCAGTCGATTGCACCATGGACAGGGGGGAAGCCAGCAATCGCTGCGACGCCTCTGGCTTGCTCTGTCTGGCTGGCCTCATCCCGGGTAAGGGATGAAAGTCAATGCATGCCTGAACAGTGCGTCTGTCACCTGCTTGACACTACTGTGGACAGCTGACAGGGAGACTTCACAAAGATCACCCACCGAGCCGTGGAAAGAGCCGGAGGCATAAAAGTTGAGGGCAGCCGTGACCTTCAGCGCCACTGGCATGGGGTGCTCACCCACACAGTTGGCACAGATCTCAGAACCGATCATCTGACAAATGGAGGTCACTGTCTCCCTTGAGAGGCGGAGGCTCCTTCAGCACTGCACCTCAGACATATTGAGGTAACTACTTCACCGCCTGTATGCCTTGGCAGCAGGATAGGGGCGTCTTCTGTGGCCCCTTCTGCCTTGGACTTCCTGTTGGCCCTGCGCCCCTTGTGCCTACGCTCTCCTCCTAAATGTGGCTCCGCTGGAGGCTGAATGTGGACTCCTGGCCTCCTCCCCCTTCTGGCCCTCCCTTCCTCCTCAGGGAAGGCTTTCTGAAACCAGCAAGGCCCCAGAAATGATGTTTACTCCAGAGTCCTGACCTGAAACCTGTTGCTCCTGCCCAAGCAGCTGTGAAGAGTTTTGAAGTATTCTTGCTCACACAGGCAAGTAGCAGTAACTTTAAGCATTAAATGTCTGACAAATAACACTCGCAACCTCACTCACCCCTCTTATCCCGCCGGTGGATGAAGTTTATAAAAATGTGTCCTACCCGCCTGCCTGTTGCACCCATGTGATGACCTGAAGATCGCATGGACCCTTAAAAATCAGCGTCAATTGGTGCCTCAAGAGTCTTAAGTGGCCCATTAATTAATGGCGGGCACGCATCAGAGATCATCTCGCGCCTGCCCACTAAAATATTGCAATGGAACAAGGTGACGTCGGGACACTCGCCAAACGTCACCCTATGTCATCCTACACGTCGGCCCCCACACGCCGAAGAGAAAATCCTGGCCTTTAACTTTTTTAGCTAATCTAATTTGTCTCCTACCTCCTCCTTTACTGTTACTGTGGCAACATTTTTTTTCATTGAAGACAGATGCAAAGAACTCATTTAGTACCTCAGCCATGCCATTTAACTCTACAAGACAATCTCCTATTTGGTCCCCAATCAATCCTACGCTCTTTGAATACTCTTACTGTTTACACTGTTATTAAATAATTTTGAGTTCCCTTTTATGTTGCAGACATGACTGGCTGAATGGCCTCCTGCTGTGCTGTAACCATTTGGGTGGTTTTTAATAGAAGCAACAAGGGTCTTGCCTGCTGGACGCAGAGCCGGCGAGAGCCCCATGTTGCCTCTTTTAGGCAGGGCCCGTCATCTTAAGTGCCAGTCAGGCAGTTAATTGGACAGTGGTGAGACTTCACTGGGATCAAGGACCCCGGGAGTTGAAGTCCCACCCGCTGAGAGCTCCTGGCCAATCAAAGAAATTGCATCACTGGGGAGGAGGTGGGTATTGCTGGTACGACACCCACCCGAGGCCTAGCATCATCAATGGATCTCAGTCCGAAGGTGAGCGATGAGAGGAGGAGAGGCATGGGGTAGAGGTTGCAGCGCTCCCCCCACAACCCCCCCCGCCTTCCTGATATCAGGTCCTTTGATCAGGCACTGAGTGCCTTTGAGTGCCAATGGATTTGCTTGTCATGCTCCCTGCACAGTGAACCCCTACCCACCGCTGTGTTAATACCAATGACGGCAGATGAGGCCCTTAAGTGGCTATTAATTGCCCACTTAAAGGCCTCAATTGGCAACAGCACAGGAAGGCCATCCATAGGCCTTCCTACCATGGACTTCATTGGGATGGAGGCGGGAAAGTAGGGGGTCCCCACCTGCCAGCCTCCTGCCTTATTGAATGCACCTCAACAACCAAGCTTGCCAAGGGAGAGGGCATTAAATTCTGCCCTATCTTTCGTTCTAATCCATCGGTAAAGTTAGCCCTCCTTCAGTTCAGGGTTTTTCTTTGTCCATAACCACTCTAATCCTAATATATTTTGATCATTGTTTGCCAAATTCTCTCCCATTGAAATATGCTCCACCTGCCCCATTTCATTCCCCAGAATTAAATCCAGAAGTGCTTATTTCCCTCCTTCAAATTTAAAGCAACTGAACAAAGGATATGGCAAGTATGCTGCAGAAATGTTAAGACACAATGGAGCATAATCTATGTTGCTGTAATGATCCACACACGTAAGGTGTGAAGTTAAATTAATCTAAATTTTCCCAGTGAACTCGTTGCAATGTGGACACTGACTGGAACTGCTGCAAATCAAGAAATATCAACATTTACAAAATGGTCTGTATGGAGTTTATGGTCAGCAAAAGTGACATTGATTATAAATCTGCTTCAACACATGGATGAATTTATTTTTCAGAACGATGTACCATCAAACAAGATCTGTTCTAATACATGTTACTTGATGAATCTGTGGATTGTGCAAATATTGTCAGATGGAAGGAAAGAACTTGAATTGCATCCAAATACAATACAACTGTGGCATTAATGATGAATTTTCCATAATGTAATGCACAAAAAGACATTGAAGTTACAACACAGAAATATGCCATTCAGCCCAATGAATCCAACGATGATGTTTACTTTCCACACAAGCACTGACCTGTATTATACATCATCTATATAAGATGCTTTATACTAAAGAAATAGTCCCACATTATATACATAAGCACTTTGAAAGGAGCAGTATACTTCTTTCCTCACTATTTTTGGCCAATTTTCACATCTTTCAGGTAGTACATCCATTTCATTTCTAGTCCCTTTCTTTAGGATGCTTGACTGAAATTACTGAATGGTGTTCACACATTATAAAAATATGTCTACCAACAACCCTCTTTGAGCACATCTGTGCAGTGCCATTTAACATCTAAAAGCAATTCATGGTTAACTTCACAAGAATCAATATTTGGTTCTGTACCAGGAGCTTCTGAGGAATCAATAGAGCATTGAAAAGGTTAAATCTTACAGATCTTTCCAGACAACATTTTCAAATAGGACTCCTAATTCAATATCACCTCATAATCAGGACCCAATCAAAAGAAACAAATGTCAGCGTACAACAGATTAGCAAGCTCTTGTATTTTGCTGTTTCCTGCCAAGCAAAAAGAAAACCAAAACATCAAATAAGCAACGTACATATTTCTTATAGAGTCCATCATATGAATTGGTTCGTTTTCATGCCTTCTCTAATACTATTCAGCGTTATTGAAGGTTTTGAGCAGCCACAATTTTTGCTATAAGAACTGACTGGGAAACAGACCTTATAATAATGCTCACACATTATGTTTTAGAGTTGGTACTGATCATAAAAATAAATAGATATTACAAAAATAAAATACTTGCTTACCAATCCTATCAGCAGTTTTTTTTAAAAGAGGCTACGCAGTTTTCTATGTAGACCTGGAGAGATCAAACAACATCAGTCAGTGCATAACCAGGATCCAGGCCACACAATGGTGTTAAACTGGAGACATGTTCCAGATCACAGCAGCAAAACTCTTTGTGACATTCACAAAGAACTCATCCTCTTGGGAGACAAGTAAACAAAGTTACTTGTTAATCAAGTTACTTTTGCCTTTGCTACATGCTAATTAATTATAGATGAATCTTCAATGTGGCTGAATTCCATCCAACTTTCTGAAACTGCCATCAGCATGTGAGCATGCTCAACATGGTATAGCTGATGAGACATTTCAAGCACTTTTAAGACAGCTTTAAAACAGCTGTAAATAGACTGCCATGGGTTTTCCAGTTCTTTAGTAACCAATTAACATTCAACTTTACCAGATAAAAAGAAATTAAAGTGAGCCAACGGTCTCTTTCCTTTCTGCTGTAATATATTATTAGCTTACATAAATTTGGCCCTATAGTTTCAGAGCAGTAGCGCCAAATGTTACTCTGATTTGAATGTTTTGCCTTCAATGAAATGCATTCATATAAATAGCCCATAAATCAAGCTGAAATGCTTCAGTTCCAGAATCACAGATAGAACCACCACAGCACCCAAAATATGATGTGTCATTGTCGCCACAATGCCCCTTCCACCATAATGGGTTTAACATTCCAGGCAGTAAGTAAATTTAAGGACCTTCGATATTGGCCTTCTTTTAAGTTGGATTTTAGGACCCAGTTGCTGGCATTTCTGCTTATGGAAATCAGGGCTGAATTTTACGGCCTGTCACGGTGGGGACAGAGCCATAAAATGCGGCGAGCCATTCAAAAGTCCACTGACTTCAGGGGACCGGAAAATCCCGCCAGCGTAAAATTCTGCCCCAGGTTTGACAGCATAAATGCCAGGAGCAGACTCGCAGATGTCATATTCCTGAAATCCAACTTCAAAATACAGTACAACTATGGCTAAAAAGTACATGCTAGGGTATGAAGGTTCCTCCAGTAAATCAGGGGATTAGGTTCAATTTGAAATTGCTGTTCTGGGAAAAAAAACAGCTTCTGCAACAGTTACAAACCACCTTGTTACCAAAGCAGTCCATGGATACGATGTTTCTCACGTTAGAGTACGACGCTTGTGCTGTATACCATAACAAGAACAAACACAGCCAGAATTCTAACCGGGCTATCTACACAAGTCTAAACTATATAATTTGCACCCACAGATACTTTAGAAGCAAGAAATCAAGAGATAAGCTCTTACACTCCATTGGAGAGAGCATAAATAAATGCGATGTTACTAAAATGCATCAATTGCAGTTGTCATGTAAACAGAGTGCCAGAGGCTCACTAGCGTGGGAATAGGCGTCACATAGCATCCTCACATCACAAGTTTCCATAGGCAACATCAGACAAGAGACCACTTTAAAATGTATGTGGAAAGAGAGAGTTAGACGTATGAAATCCCATAATCTCACCATTTGTTACTTGTGGTTGGAAAATTCACTGATGTGAATGGAAATACCTTTCCTGCTTTCAAAATTAGGTTTTTTTTCAAGCTTCATCTATAAAAGTTCTTTTCTGGAGCAAAGTGCTAAGATAGCGGTCCATATTTTTGCAGAGTCAGGAAGACTCCGCAGACCTATAAAAATGGCAGGCGAGTCCCAAATCAGGAAGCTTCTATGCCACCTCCCATTTCCAACGGATCCAATTTTTGCTGGTAGGGAAAGGGGGTGAGGCTTGATTCACACAGGAGGGAAATCCAAACTCAGCAGAGCCATCTGAACCGCCTTTATCTGCAGTGTGGCGGTGGGGGGGGGGGGGTCACAAATTGATGGAGTAGACATAAACACCCTTGAAGGGCAGATAAGGTCTGCATAACTGTCATGATCTGAAATTTTTTTAAATACCCTGCTCTTTAAACTTAAAAAGAGCAGGCCGAAGTTCTCAATGTGAGTTAAAAAAATAAGCCCTCTGCTGGACTGCTTTGATTGGCAGATGTAGGTTAGAGAAGAAAACTGCTAGTCATGCAGTTTCAATAGAGCTCTTTGTTGACATTTCCCCAAGGGCTGTCATTATGAATGCTTAATTGAGTTCCAAAAGCTACATTTATCTCAGCAGGGGCTTCTAAGTTCACAGTTTGATTGACAAAGATAAAGAGTCCACTAAAGGGTTAGCAGCCTTTGATGTGGTGCCTGAATCAAAGTTTTTTTCTTGTTTTTACAAGAGACTGGCCACTTGAGATTTAAAAGCTTTGAATGGGCATTAAGAATGGAAATTTTATTTTCCACTTTTAAGTGTATAGAAGTGAGAACTGTTAGAAGATTTTTTTTTTTGATCTTCGTATGGCTCCTGAGGTCTGCCCAAGGATGAGTGGCTATGTAGTTGGCAAGGAGGGTATGAGGAGCCATGGAAAGGGTTGGGGGGTATGAGCTGGCAATGAATTGGCATGGAAGGTTTCGGGGCCATGGGAGGGTAGCTGGGGCATGAGTTGGCATTGAGTTGGCACAGAGGATGTGAGGAGGCACGAGGGGGGTGTGTGGGAAGGTGAGAGCTCGAGGACCAAACAGCTTCTAAAACAACTAGGATGAAGTCCTAGAGAATCAATGCAGGCCTCCTAGCGAATCTGCCTTGGCACTCACTCGCCCCCATGGTCACCTACATTTTGATTCTGGGGTCGGCAGGCCAGACTGTATCCCTCACCAATCCCCTGGAGCGAAAATCACCAAAGTGGGTTTAGCAAGTCAGGAAATTTCCCGACTCGAGCTACCCACCTTGGTAGCCAAAATCTACCCAGTTTCACAGTATGGGCTGTAGATATACTGCTCCAAGCAACTTCTGATTCTTTTTTCTTAGCAGATGATATTGTCTGCCCAGCATTGAAGAAGAAACATTGGGGGGGGGGGGTCACGCCTAGGCAGTTCTTGGCACCTCCCATCAAAACTGGCAGTGTCTTTTAAAACACATCACACACTTGTCCTCTCGCTGCAGAGCAATCAGGTCACAAAGACAAAGAAAGTGATTAAATTACAAAGGGAAAAGGGGGAACTTCACAAATAAAGTAAAAACAAAACCATTTTCTTCAAATTTCCAATGTTAAATAACATTCTATTTGGTAATTACATAACGTATACTTAGATAAACTACACTGATAAAAAATGAGTTCCAGTTATTATTTTTGGCCGAGGAATACTATTGGAGGGATTTCGATAACCTTGATGGAAGCATGATTTTATTTGTTGCCATATTATCTTATGCAATATTATTAATCAATCCATTAATTAGATCCCATTCAGTTTTGTACTGAGGGCTGGCAGGATTTCCATTGATGCATTTGTTAGAACAGAAATTGAAGGTTATATGTTTCTAGGCTGCCTCTGCACATTTGTAACAACAAACTGAATACCCTGCCTTGCCACCACAGTAAATTATTTTCCTAAGATAAAAGCAAAATACTGCGGATGCTGGAAATCTGAAACAAAAACAAAAATTGCTGGAAAAACTCAGCAGGACTCTTCTGATGAAGTGTCATATGGACTCGAAACATTAACTCTGTCTTCCTCTCCACAAATGCTGTCAGACCCGCTGAGTTTTTCCAGGAATTTTTGTTTTTGTTTCAAATTAATTTCCTGGATTGTTTCATGCTACAAAGCTTACTACTATGGTTCCCATCAACCTGCTGTGAGCATCCTTCCGCATCATTTAGATTAATTGTTTGTGCACAGAAGCATTGCTATGAACGTTCCTTGATAAGCATTTTTTTTGGACTAATGCGAAAGTGTTGCCTTTGTCGAGGAAACTGTATGAAGTTTCTGAGAATGTGATGCAGCTTTATAGATGCAACTTCTTTCATGTCTGTGGAAGATCATATTTGAATTCCAGAAAAATGACAATAAACATTTGAAAGTACCACCCAGAACTGTCCCCAGAATTTTTTGCAATTAACCTTATAGACAAAGCACATGTTTTCAGGAATGCAATCGTGCAAGTTCATGAACAGTATAATGGCCTGGTTGGTATTCATAACAGTTGATCTCAATTAGAATTCAAGCATGAGAAATATAATGACATTTTGACATTTGGCACAGATCTCTATACAGTGACACCAACAGAAGTGCAGGTGTGTTGTTGCATTAATGGCAGTCCCTTCATCACAAAGTCAGAAGTGGAGCTTCTGTGAAGAAGTATCACCTGACTTATTCATTTTAGTCACGATGCTGGCTTGTGAAATGTTAACATGAAATTCTCGCCAGCTGTTCCTCCAGTTGAAACGTGTAACTTTCAACTGTTCTAAGGAAAGATATGCGAGTGATATATCACACACTCACACACGCACACACACACGCACACACACACACAAATACATACAAGTACATGAATACAGAGCAAATTACTGCGGGTGCTAGGGATCTGAAATAAAAACAGAAAGTGCTGGACAAACTCAGCAGATCTGGCAACATATGTGGAGAGAGAAACAAAGTTAACGCTGAGTCCAATATGACTCTTCTTCCAAGAGCTTCGCTGGCTAGGCCAGCTTTTATTGCCCATCCCTAACTGCCCTTGAGAAGGTGGTGGTGAGCTACCTTCTTGAACCACTGCAGTCCATGTGGTGTAGGTACACCCACAGTGTTAGGGAGGGAGTTCCAGGATTTTGACCCAGCGACAGTAAAGGAACGGTGATATATTTCCAAGTCAGGATGGGGAGTGACTTGGAGGAGAACTTCCAGGCAATGGTGTTCCCATGTATATGCTGCCCTTGTCCTTCTAGATGGTAGCAGTCATGGGTTTGGAAGTTGCTGTTTAAGGACCCTTGGTGAGTTCTTGCAGTGCATCTTGTAGATGGTACACAATGCTGCCACTGTGCGTTGATGGTGGAGGGAGTGAATGTTTGTGGATGTGGTGCCAATCAAGCGGCCTGCTTTGTCCTGGATTGTGTCAAGTTTCTTGAATGTTGTTGGAGCTGCACTCATCCAGGCAAGCGGAGAGTATTCCATCACACTCCTGACTTGTGCCTTGTAGATGGCTTTGGGGAGTCAAGACATGAGGAAAGTCTACTCACTGTAGAATTCCTAGCCTCTGACCTGCTTTTGCAGCCACAGTATTTATATGGCTAGTCTAGTTCAGTTTCTGGTCAATGCTAGCCCCCAGGATAGTGGAGGATTCAGCAATGGTAATGCCATTGAATGTCAAGGGGCAGCAGTTAGATTCTCTCTTGTTGGAGACGGTCATTGCCTCTCACTTGTGTGGCACAAATGTTACTTGCCACTTGTCAGCCCAAGCCTGGATATTGTCCAGGTCTTGCTGCATTTGGACATGGACTGCTTCAGTATCTGAGGAGTCTTGAATGGTGCTGAACATTGTGCAACCATCTGCGAACATCCCCACTTCTGACCTTATGATGGAAGAAAGGTCATTGATGAAGCAGCTGAATATGGTTGGGCCTAGGAAACTACCCTATGGGACTCCTGCAGCGATGTCCTGGGACTGAAATGATTAGCCTCCAACAACCACAACCAACTTCCTTTGTGATAGATATGACTCCAACCAGTGGAGATTCCCATCAACTCCAGTTTTGCTAGGGCTCCTTGATGCCATACTCGGTCAAATGCTGTCTTGACGTCAAAGGCTATCATTCTCACCTCACCTCTGGAGTTTAGCTCTTCTGCCTATGTTTGAACCAAGGCTGTAATGAGGTCAGGAGCTGAGAGGCCCTGGCAGATCCCAAACTAAGCATCGGTGAACAGGTTATTGCTAAGTGCGTGCCACTTGATAGCACTTTTGATGACCCCTTCCATCACTTTACTAGTGATTGAAAGTGGACTGGTGGGACAATAATTGGCCAGGTTGGATTTGTCCTGCTTTTTGTGTACAGGACATACCTGGACAATTTTCCACATTGCCGGGTAGATGCCAGTGTTGTAGCTGTACTGGAACAGCTTGGCTAGGGGTGCAGAAGTTCTGGAGCATAAGTCTTCAGTGTAATTGTTGGAATATTGTCAGGACCCATAGCCTTTTCAGTATGCAGTGCCTTCAGCTGTTTCTTGATATCACGTGGAGTGAATTCAATTGGCTGAAGACTGGCATCTGTGATGCTAGGGACCTCCGGAGGAGGCCAAGATAAGTCATCCACTTGGCATTTTGGCTGAAGATTATTGCAAGTACTTCAGTCTTATCTTTTGCACTGATGTGCTGGGCTCCCCCATCATTGAGGATGGGGATATCTGTGGAGACTCCTCTTTTAGTGAGTTGTTTAACTGTCCACTGCCATTCGTGACTGGCTGTGGCAGGACTTCAGAGCTTTGATTTGATCCGTTGGTTGTGGAATTGCTTACCTCTGTCTAGCACTTGCTGCTTATGCTGTTTGGCACACAATCAGTCTCTTGTTGTAGTTTCACCAGGCTGACACCCATTTTTAGGTATACCTGGTGCTTCTCCCAGCATGCCCTCCTGCACTCTTCATTGAACTACTGAATTAAGTGTGCAAGTTTCTGCAATTTATTATATGGTTAGTACATACTGCAGCTACAGTATAGTCATGGCGGAGGAAGTGGATATTCAGTCCAATAGCAGAGTCACTAATCAAGCAAACTGCTTGAATTATGTAAAGATTCTTCTGTCTAGGTAAATGGTGGTAATTCTGCAGGTTTCTAACTCCAGTCTTGTAGATGATCAAAATGCTTTAGAAAGTCAGGTGAGCTGCTTGTTACAACATATCCAACCTTTTGCCTGTGCTGTTAGCCATGTTGCTAATGTGGCTAGTCCAGTTAAGCTTTTGGTCAAAGGCAGTCCTGAGATGTTGCAGGTGAGGGGATCATCAAAGCTCGTGCCATTCAACGATGGGGTAAGGTACTTAGAGTTTTTTTTTATTCACCTGTCAAAACCTGGCACTTTATGCGACGTGACTTTCACCTGTGACTTATCTGCCCAAATATGTGTAATAGCATATATCATGAGAGAAGCTGTGAATGAGGCTGAACACTATCAGCAAATAGCTCCATTTCTGACTTTGTGATGGAAGGACTACTATTAATGAGGCAATACACCTGCACTTCTATTAGTGTCACTGGATAGAGATCTGTGTCAAGTGTCAAAAGGTCATTACATTCCTCATCAAAATGGATTGTCATGCTTACATTCTAATTGAGATCAACTGCTATGAATACCTCAACAGGGCCATTATACTGTTCATGAGCTTGCACTATTGCATTCCAGAAACCACGTGCTTTGCCCACAAAGTTATTGCAAAAAGAATTCTAGGGACATTTCTGGGTACGTTTTCCAAATGTTTATCATCACTTTTCTAGAATTCAAACAAGATCTTCCACAGACAGGAAAGAAGTTGCATCCCTCAAGGTCCATCACATTCTCAGAAATATTCCAAACATTAGTTTTGAAAGCAGTCACCACTCAGTGGGTAAACTTTTTAGGAGGCATAAAAGTCTCACAAAGGGTAATGAGATAATCACTAGTTAATCTACTTTACTAGACCTGGTGAAGGAAATAACGTTGGGTCAGAATACCATTCTGTATTTTAATGTGCATAAACTAGCTGCCACATTTCAGCACAAAACAACAATGATTACATTTCAAAGAACTTTACTAGCAATAATGGGATTTAAGACGTCCTGAAGATGTGAAAGAGGCTATGGGCGGAAACGTTCACTCCCGTTGGCAGTGGATGTGTTTGGCGGCATGAGCGGACAAAAAGGCGAGAAGGCCAAAAATCAGTTTCATGATGTTGTGAAACCAGTTTGCAGTCATCTGCTCCGCTGTCAATGGCGGGCCTCATTTCCCGCTGTCGAACGTCGGGAACTTCATTATAATACATCTGCATATTATAAAAGCTCAGCTCACCAGAATCATCCCCCCATGCTGGATCATCCGAACACAAAGTCGACGTGTTCCACATTTGCACATAAGCAACGTGTACCTGGCGGGCTGCACTTCGTTCAGGACTTCGAGGTTTGTTTGCCTACCTTGCTTTGGGCAGCACTCATGGTCATAAGCACCAGGCTTCGCAGATACCAACACATTAATTTGAGGGGGGCTCATGGGCAGGTCTCTACCTACCAGGCCAGCCATAAAGCGAGGGTGGCTTTTCATCGGCCACAGGGCTAGGGATTGCTTGGAGAAGGGGGAGAAGTATTCTCAGGCAAGGAAAGAGGCTGCAGGGCAAAAGCTGTACTGGGTAAGGGGGGATATCCCAGGGTGTGTGTGGGGGCACAAGTTTATCTGAGCAAATGGCCTCAAGATGGCGAGGGCTGAGGAAGCAGTCTCCAGAGGAGATGAGGCCAGATGGAGATGTGAGGGTGTGTGTGAGAGAGTGAGTGGTGATGTCCCTTGAGCTGGCAGTGAGTGAGATGCCAGTGAATGTGTGATGGGCTTGAGTGTGTGATGGTTGCCTTACCTTGGCGTCATGGATGCAATCATCCTCTTCCTGCATTGGATGGCCAACCTCTTCTGTGCAGCATTGGCACTGATCACCACTGCCATTGTCTACCAAGCCAAGTGGTGAGATTGCTGGACCTCCTGCAGCTAGAGCTGAGGTGGGGGCCATCACAGCAGGCATCCACAGCATCCATAAGGTGCTCCAGGAACATGTCACTGAATCAGGGGGCTGCAGTCTTCTTGCCTTTCAGGGCCACATCTGTGCAGCAGTCCTGGGCTGGAAGCACTGAGAAGCATGCGCGTGGCTTTACTTTAAATATGTCACCTGGTGTGAGGAAGAGATGAAAGCAAATGACAGCCTGCCCGCCATCGAAATGGCATGTTTTTTTTATTCATTCACGGAATGTGGGCTTTGCTGGCATTTATTGCCCATCCCTAGTTGCCCTTGAGAAGGTGGAGCTACCATTTTGAACTGCTGCAGTCCATCTGGTGTAGGTATACCAAAGTGCTGTTGGGGGGGGTGAGGGGGAGTTTCAGGATTTTGACCCAGCGACAGTGAAGGAATGTCAATATATTTTAAAATCAGAATGGTGAGTGACTTGGAGGGGAACTTCCAAGTGGTGGTGTTCCCATCTATCTGCTGCCCTTGTCCTACTGGACGTGGGTTTGGCAGGTGCTGTCTAAGGAGCCTTGGTGAATTCCTGCAGTACATCTTGGAGTTGGCACACACTGCTGCCGCTGTGTTTCCTGGAAATGCATGATTAATGAGGCGGGATTGGGATGATACAGTGTGAAAAGCCGCCTTTGTGATCAGCGGGTAAAACGTTCTTTTTCCCGCCCACTACTGTATTTAGTGCAAATCTGGGATGATTCCACCCAATAAGAATGTCCTTTTTCCTTTGAGATTAATTAATTGCTTCTAGTTACATCCAGAAGTCATTTAGAGATTGTTCTCCAGTATGGGAGTTTCTGTGATACTGGCAGCTTTCCCTTCTCCTATTTAAGTACTAATTTTATTTTTAAAATGTCATACAGAACTTGTGACAACATATGTTTGAAGAATACATATATTTCCAATGACACTACTCAGGCAGGAGAATCAGGATTACACTCTGGTTTAGAACAACAGTGGTGTTATGCTACTTAATGCACAATTATTCAGTTCCTAAATGGAACTGTGACTAAGATGGCCTGTATTTTTTAAGGCCAGAAAGTCTAATTGCTTGTAACTCCCTCGAGTCTAGACTTCCACCTACAATCTATAGAATTTTAAAATCCAAACTTTCCACTAATTACTACTTCTAGATTAAGAAATCTAAATGCAGGATCAATAAAATAAAAATAACATCTGATATAGTGTTTTACACAAGCCAGCAAAAAGCAGCTTCAATAAGTGAGAGCATTGTACAAGCAGGATTTTCCCATTCAATTAACCCACAGGACACTGATAAGAGTTATGACTAGAATTATTTATTTAATGGACTGAGCACTGATACTCTTTTTTTCTGATGGTTATTTGATAACCAGCCAACATTGTTTCAACTAACACCAACAACTGCAGATTAACTAGCCATTTATCTTATGTGCCCCTTGTGTGGCCTTGTTATGCATCAATTGATTGCGACACCTTTTCTACCTAACAACAATGACTATGCTTCAAACAATGATTCATCAATGTGACTGTAAGAAGGGACTCCAGCTCCTGATTGTACCATGGCACTTATTGCTGGATACTTGTGTCTAGATGTTGGATGGGAGCAGGATTGATCTTAACAATAACGCCTTCCACAGTCCAATAGCCTGTGGGCATGTTCTAGATTGGTTCAGTGGTAGCATTCTCACCTCTTCAATCAGAAAGTTGTGGAATTCAAAGCCAGCTCCAGGATTTCAGCAGCTAATTGAGGCTGGCACTTAGTGTAGTACAGAGGGACATCTGCATTGTTTGGGATGCCAACTCTTTGATGTGGCCTAACTACTTATTCAGATGGACATAAAAGATACCGTGACATTATTCAAAGACGAGGAAGAGAATTCTGATAATTTTCTGACCAACATTTGTCATTCAAACAATATCGCCAACACAAATTACCATAGATCATGGCGTATAAGTCGTATAAGGCGGATAAGATGACTCAAATTTTTTCAGTGCTAAAAATCATGTTTTGGTCTCTTTTTGGCATGTAAGTCAATCCCCTTTTCTGCTAAAAAATGCTATACTCGCATTAGAAGTCGGCCTCAATTTTTCACCTCAGAAATGCATGTTTGCTCATCTTATAAATCAGAGTTTGGGATCAAGCAGACAACATGGGCCGTGTTGCCAAAAAGATGCGTGGAAGTTTACGACACATCCGCACAGAGCAGACTATGTGTGGTGATTGATGAACACTAGTGAGTCCTCCAGCAAAAAGAAGCTGGTTCCAAGCTAAAAGCCGTAACATTTGCTAACTCATCAAATAACTGGGCTGCACCAAGCGAGTTCAGTGTTAGTGAAAATCTGGTGCAAGAATAGAAGGCGGAATGTGCCCTGAACAAGATACTCAAGACCAAAAGCACCATGTGAACAGGGGCCAGCTACTAACCTGATCTTGAGAACCAGATATTGGAATGGGCCCTCAAAAATCATGAGAATGGCTACATCATTACCAGAAATTCAATTCACACATACACACTTAAGTGGGCTAAATCAAACCATGAGTCTGGTAACGATTTCAGAGCAATAGCTGCAGGTGTAGCTGCTTTATGGAATGAAAGCATCTAGTGTTGTGGCGGAAGACCAAGATTGCTCAGCGACTATCAAAAGATCTTGATGCCAAAATTACAAGTTTCCAATGGTTCATCATCAGACAGCTGGAAAAAAAAGTACACATCATGTCAAGAACATGGAAGAAATGGCCACAAATTTTGATAGGCCGAGCAGCTGAACTGTGGAGCAGAAAGGATGCCAAAATTGCTAGTTTCCAGTGATTCATCATCAGACAGTGGCAAGGACCCATTAGGTCACATTGGCAACATGGATGAAATGTCCATGAATTTTGATATGCCTTGCAACTGAACTGTGGAGTGGAAAGGTTTGAAAACAGTTCCAGTGAAAACCAGGGGACTTGAGAAGACAAGATTCATGGTTGTACTAGCCTGCATGACCGACAGAATCAAATTAAAGCCTATGGTAATTTTAAAACGTAAAACCGTGCGGAAAATCAAGTTCCCTGTAGGACAGTAATTGGATGGATGATGATGGAGTGAAGTTATGACGTCTGGAATAGGCATCCTGGCGGCCTACTAAAAGAATGCAGCTTATTAGTGTGGGACATGCTCATATTCCATATAACCAATGAGTCCAAGAGACATCTGCAAAGAAAGAACATACAAATTGCAGTTATACCAGTGGTGGGGCGGGGGGGGGGGGGGGCGAACTTCCATATTTTAACCTCTGAACGTGTGCCTCAACATGCCATTCAAGAATCAAGTTCACGCCGGGTGGAATAGGCAGATGGTTGACAGAGTAAAAAACCTTTGCAAAGAGTGGAAGTATGCTGCTGCCCCACTTGGTATTTTTGTGTGGTTTTGTCATCAAATTGTGGGATGTTATTAATGCACAAACTGCCATCAGGTCATTCAAATACTGTGGAAAATCCAATTCAATGGATGGAGCAGATGATTTCTTGTGGAGGGATGATTATGAAACCAAAAATGCCAAATCTGAACCAGAGTGAGATCCTTATGATGATGCCATTGCCAAAGTGTCTCAGAATGAATTTGATGGACTATTCATGTCAGATGCCGAAGACAATGAATTTGACATTTTTAAAATAGTTTTGATTGTGGTTAAAGGTATCCTTGTAGAATTAATTCATTCAATAAAATATGTCTGTAATAATTATGGTTTTATTTAGTGTGTAATGTACCTTGAAGAATAATATTGGTTAAGAAGATCACATGATCTGTAGGAGAATGGTGCAGGCTACCTCAGCAGTCAGTGTAGAGGTAGAGTTGGAGTGGAAAGCACATGTGTCGTTGCTGCTGAGTATACTGTAAATAAGCTTAATGTTTCTACCCAAGAAGTGTCTGCAGATCAATATTAACATCAATAGTAGCAACTCAGTCACCCTTACAACAAATTGGCAATAAGGATAAAACAGGATTGAACAGAAGAAATTAAGTTAGAAAGAAATCGGCACTGCACCTTGCCCAGCGATTGTAAATAGCAAGCTCCGTTAGAATTGAAGAAGTTATCCTCTCTCAAAATGCCACAGTTTGGGAGAATTGATCCTTTTTAACTAGCCACAGATGATTAGTCTTAGAATGTCTCATGTTCTTTTTTCAAGCAAACAAGATTACGGGGAAAGAGAAGAGGCGAGCAATCCTGTTGAGTACTTGTGGGAGCAAAATCTACAGTTAGATTCGTAATTTGACAGCGCCCATTGCCCTAGGTTTGAAAAATTTCGATGAATTGGTGGACCTCTTGAAGGGTCACCTTCAACCCAAGCCCTCAGTCACAATTCAGAGGTTCAGGTTTAATTCATAAAATAGAGCCCCTGGTGAGACAATTGCATGCTACATGGCAAATCTGAAGCAGCTAACGGAACATTGAGAGTTTAGTATGGCTCTAAACAACATGCGCAGAGGTCATTTAGTGTGTGGTGTGAGTGAGGATGCTATTCAGAGAATATTATTGTCAGAAGTGAATCTGGATTTCAAGAAGGTGCTGGAGATAGCACTGGTCATAGAAAGTGTAGTAAGAGATTCAAAAGTAATGGTGCCATCTTCCACATCGGGCAAGATACCCCAGCCAAAAAGGGCGCAAAGATGCAAGACTCTGCCGAGAAGTGGGAAACAGCCCCCACTAACTGAAGAATAAAGAAAAATAACTTAGTATGGAGACCAAAGAATAATTTTAACAGAGGTGGAAACAATCAGTCTTTTAGCAATTGGCCGTTTAAAAAAATCAAATGCTACTATTATCACAGAAATGGACATATGATGATGCAACGCAAGGAAAGATTCAAGCAGGCTTGTAAATAAAAGAAGAAGCCCAATGAAATCTACAATATAGAAGAGCCTGAAACAACAAATTCAGACATTTACTCATTGTTTAATCTGAAAGTTGAAAAGACAGAACAAATACTTGTCACAGTGAAAGTAAATGGCAAACCTGCTAAAATGGAAGTGGACACTGGAGCTTCCACTACAGTAATTGGGGAACATACCTTCAGATATCTGACTAATGGTGAACATCCATTAAGTTTAGAAGAAACAGCTGCCAAGCTCAAAACATATACGGATGAAGACATTGAAGTAAAAGACATAAGCAGAGCAACTGTCCATTATGGAAGCCAATCAGCAAAGCTACCAATGTTAGAGCAGAGGACCTAGCATTCTAGGGCAAAATTGGCTAATGGAAATCAACTTTGATTGGCCACTGAGATTCCAAAAGGAAGCTGGAAGTGTTCCTGCTCTGAAAAAGGAGTGTGTATGGAATCAACAACCTGCAGACTGCCTTATGCAAAAACCTGGAAGAACAGCAGAAAAAGCTCTAAGAAACCCTGCTTGATGACAGAGTTCGAGACAAGGTGAGCAACCTGTGCAGGAAAAAAGAAAACCACTGAAAGACCTTCACATACTATAAGATTACCTCAGACCAAAGTTTGTACCTCTGGAAAAGTATGAAGAGAAACAGAAAGAATTCAGCACTTCTCGAAACAAACTGAAGAGTTGGCAGAGAAAACACAACAATGCTCAATTTTTCAGGAGGCAGCAAACAAATAAAAAAAAAGAGATGGAAGAGCTGAAGAATCAACTAAATGAAGCCAAACAAACTTTGGAAGCAAAAGTCACAGAATTTTCCAAGAAGCAGACAGATAACAAAATTTTGGGAGACTCAGCTACTGAGCTCAGACAAGTTGAGCGTGTATCTGACAGACGTCTGGCCATTAGTGAAGTCAAAAAGAAGGCCCAGATTAAAGTCTGCACTCGAAAGAAGAAGGTGCATAGAAAGAAGATACAGAAATACTAATAGGGCTTTCATTCTGGCAGCATACGAATACATTTTTGTACATAGGCCTGGAAATCAAATCGCAAATGCCAATGTCCTTAGTTGTTTGCCTTTATAAGAAAATGATGAACACGTCCCAGTTCCACAGGAACTTGTTTTACTGTTAAATTTCTTCGATTCTTTGCTTGACAGATCAGAGACTGGACAAGTCGGTAATCCCGTCTTATCTCAAGTACAAGAACAAGTGCTGCATGGTTAGTATCTGATGAAATGAAACCGTACTTCAACAGAAGACATGAAGTAACCAGTCAGGATAGCATCTTATTGTGGGGAGCACAAGTGATAGTTCCTCCAAAGGGAAGGGGGCCACTTTCAATTGAACTACCCAATGCCCATCCAGGAATTTTCCAAATGAAGGCCATAGCATGCAGCTATCTATGGGTGGCCTGGGATGAATGGTGAAATGGAGTTTAGTAAAGCACTATACGCAATGTCAACAACTGCAAAAGTTGCCAGCAACAGTTCCATTGCACCCATGGGAGTGGCCAGGTTAACCCCGAGTGCGGTTACAAAGTTGGTGCTTTTGATGTTTCCGTTCATTGTCGACGGCCATTCAAAATGGTTGGATGTATATGAGGTGAAGTCACCAACGTTGGCCGCTACAATCGAAAATCTATGTCAAAGTTTTGCCATTCACGGACTACCTGGAGTGGCCATTTCTGACAACGGCACAGCATTTACGAGTACTGAGTCTCAACGATTCATCAGCCTCAATGGTATCACTCATGTAAAAACTGCACCGTACCACCCTTCCTCAAACGGACTAGCTGATAGGGTGGTTCAAACGTTCAAGGCAGATATGAGAAAGCTAAGCGGCGATTCCTTGGCAACCAACTTAGCATGCTTTCTTGTTCATTAGGGGACTATCCCTCACAGAACAACAAGTGTCACACCTGCGGAGTTATTATTGAAACGCTGTCTCAGGACAAGATTGGGTTTCATTTAGAGGGGAAGGTGGAAAGGAGTCAGGGAAGCCAGAAAACTAGACACGACTGGCATAATCGTGAGAGGAAATTTGCCTTGTGAGAGCCAGTATGCAAGAAGAATCTTGGGGAAGGACCAAACTGGTTACTGGGTGAAATAAGTGCGGTGACTGAAACTCTATCTTACCACGTGGAGGTGGAAGGCAGGATCATCCATAAACATGTGGACCATTTAAGGAAGAGAGAGACAAATCACCAAGATTTGGTTCCACCAGTGATCATGACCGCGTCTGCGTTCTCTGTTGAAGATACTCAACCCAGGACTGACATGCCTGATGTTCCTCTAAGAGTTGAGGATACAGAACTGCAAGTGCCCATCAAAGCACCTGATATTCAGGCAACTCCAGAAAAGGAGGTTCATGACAAAGAATCTGACGTTGTGGAGCTACAACATTCCACACATACCAGGAAACCATCTGAAAGACTGAACTTATAAATTCCTTACCCAGTGTAAATATTATGTTGTCTTGAAAAATATGTACTTGTAAATATATGTAACGCCCTGTTAAAGGGGGAGGAATGTAGTAATTATGGTTTTATTTAGTGTGAAATGTACCTTTAAGAATAATACTTATTAAGGAAGATCACATGATTTGTAGTAACCAATAGGAGAGTAGCATGGGCTACCTCAGCAGTCAGTGTAGAGGTAGAGTTAGAGTACAAAGCACACATGTAGTTGCTGCTGAGTATATTGTAAATAAACTTAATGTTTCCACCCAAGAAGTGTCTGCATATCAACTCTATCATCAATAGTAACTCAGCCACCTTTACAACAGTGTCACATTGCTTTAATTTAAATTACCAGTGTTAAGTTTCTTTCACATTTCAAAATGGCAATCAACTACACCAACACCAACAGTTCACATTTTATGCTCAGCTTATAAATTGACACCCATTTTTAGAAGATTTTCCAAGGCTTCAAAGGTCGACACATATGCCACAGTCTACAATTACTGGTTATTGATCTGATTGCTGTTTATAAAACAATTGGCTCCCATATTTTCCCACATATCAGTGAATAGAATTCAAAAGAAATTAATTGACCAATTGATCAAGTTCTTCGAGCATTGAGGATGCGAAAGTTACTTTATAAATACTTGTTCTTCTTCTTATGCACATGATTGACGATCACTTGGAAAAATCCTGAGTGGTTGTCACCATACATGAAACCAACTTCAGTTACTTCAGCAAAGAAGAGATAAAACATGTAGAAAACTGGAAACAACGGAAATAAATGTTTGATTACTTGGCTTAGGTTACTGCCCTCGAAAGAGCCTACAGACTGAAAAAGGATTCTTTTCCCACAGCTTTAGTTGTGAGCCAGATGTCAAGTGTTACTTTTAAGACCAGCATTTTTTTAAATGTTTCTCTTTGCTGTTGTGCCTGTGAAGAACAGGATTAATCAGCTGAGGTAAGGATATGATTATTCACAGGTGCCACTCAGAATTCCAATGAGAATGAATCAGGTTGTGCCAAACAAAAATCAGATCAGTCAACTAGAATTAAAACCACCAAGTAAAATTCAGGATGCAATTTATTAAAGCCAAACAAGCAATTCTCCTTAGGACAGGGATCAACGCTCACTATACCACACATTGAGTTACCATTCTAAACTTGGTCTTTAAATCAGGCAGTGAATTGAGATATGGCACTTCATCTGCAAAGGGAGTACTCGGGGCAAAGAAGGAAAGAATGAAAGAAAAATAGAGTTGGTTCATCCATTGATCCTATGGATAAAATTTGGCACGATGCTGTATCTACTAGAAGGTCCCAGATTTGACATCCAAATTTTATTGAATTGCTTTTTCTAAGCTGGGGCAATAGTTGATGAACTACAATCTGCCCCAAACACATTACTTTAAAGAGGGCAAAACAACATTTGTCAGTGTTCCTGCACTTGACTATTACGTAGTGGCCTCTATTGGAAACTCTTTGTGGGAACATTGAGTAAGCACAGGGTCAAGACTTATATTGATCCAATTTCCTCATGGGCAAAATGCCAAATGAATCGAAAACAAAAACAGAATTACCTGGAAAAACTCAGCAGGTCTGGCAGCATCGGCGGAGAAGAAAAGAGTTGACGTTTCGAGTCCTCATGAAGGGTTTTTCCAGGTAATTCTGTTTTTGTTTTGGATTTCCAGCATCCGCAGTTTTTTTGTTTTTATGCCAAATGAATCGCATTGTCAAATCTTACACATGAATAGTCCAGGCAAGCTACCAGAGGACAACCGAAACCTGCAGAACCATATACCAGTGAGAAGCAACATTTTCTGAAATTGAAAGGGGTGAAGGAAACTTGGTGGGAAACATTTTTTAAAAGAAAAAATGAAATCTCTTTTCACGTAATAAACTGAGACTGACAGATTTAAAACAATTTTTAAAAAATGTTTATTACCTATCTAATAGCATTGGGCATACTGTGGAACTTCACTTGGTAATAATTTGATTATTAGCAGAATTTTGTCAAATATCTGCTTAGACAATATTTGCATTTACTAAAGGTGGGACCGTCTTCAACGGTCAATTTATGGAACTTCTTAGATGTATTAAGTAAGAAACTAAATAATTGAAAAACTTCACATAAAAAATTGTAACAAGTAGTCAGTACAAAAGTCTATTTCCTGAAACAAACATCATTATAGGCTCAATTCATCAATCCCATGCTCTCATGGTTGATGATTAGAAAATAAGTACTCTAGTGTCTTAGCCCTTTCCATGCTCCCAACTGGCATAGGGTTGGCGAATTTACAATCATATGACAACCTGAACATACGAACATACAAATTAGGAGCAGGAGCAGACATACAAATTAGGAGCAGGAGCAGACAATCGGCTCCTTGAGCCCACTCCGCCATTCTACAACATCATGGCTGACCTGATTGTAACCTCAACTCCACATGTCTCATGACAATATGAAATATCCAATATCATTGTTCAAGGATCAAATCTGTGACTTTCACGATCCAAATATCAGGAATATTAACCCGCTGAGCCATCAAACCAACCATTCAATCTTTGACAGCCAAGACCACAGGTGAAATGACAGTGTACATAATCACCTTGATTTTGTCGAACATATGTCTCCTGACAATTATTTTCTCTTTAAATTTGCATAGTTCCATGCATATCAGATGCCAGCCAGCTTCTTGCTCAAGGAGTCATTCTTTCACATGTGAACATTGACAATGCACGTCAGCACAGTATTCAATTGTGGGCACTCCACTGAGTTTGATCATGTCCTCGCCCATGTCCACACACTTCTGGCAAGATCAGGAACCATAATTGATTTTCTTTTTCTTAAGCCAGGGGTATTAAGTCAATTGTAACAGTGTCCCAACTGAGAATAGATGAAACCTGGATCCTCGCCTCGCATGCCTCACAAGTAATAGTGTTAATATACCAATCAGAGTTTGATAAATGCATTTCTTTTAAATGAAAAATTATTTAGAATTTTCACAAGACTGAAACTTCATCCAGATATGTTTGTACAGATTTGGTGAGTAGTCAGAATGGTTACAGCATGGAATGAGGCCATTTAGTTAGTTGAGTCCATGACAGCTCTCTGAAAGAGCAACTTAACTATTTCCACTTCCTATGCCACACTTGTCGCATAACCCTGCAAATGTTTTCCTTTCAAGTGCTCATCCAATTCCCTTTTGAAAGCCACAATTGAATCTGCTTCTACCACCCTCAGGCAGTGTATTCCCTATATTTTATTAAACTATATTTTATTTTAAAAACTTCACGCAAGCATTTTTTGTAATGAAATGCTCTTTGAAACTGATAAAACATATTTTCTGAACTCCAGATTTCTGGTCCAGAAATGCTTAACATAACTGGCTGCTTTTGAAAGAATTGGTGACATGTAGCAGAATGTGCCACTGGATGTTTTGTTACCTTAGTTAAAAATACAGAAGTTAATGACCCTTGATTCTACATAAAAGTGATTTTTTTTAAAAAAAACTTAACAATTCCATCCAAACTATTCCAAATCTGCTTGCACTGTTAAGATCCCACTCAGACCCAAAGCTGCATCAATCAGGTTTGTCCAAGTGAACATTCTACTAGAAAGAGGAACTTTTGTTTTAGTACAATTCTGCAATTAAAAAAAAATTAAATCCAGTCCTTCACCAACCTTTCAGGCCTAATGCTACACGGGATAAATTTGTGTGTTTGGGTCAGGGGGAGTAATAAATGCCATCAGTCCAAGGGGTCAGGGGGAGTAATAAATGCCATCAGTCCAACGCTACTTAAGTACATCTTTGTCGAGTACTATATACTGCAGAATTGGATATATATCAGGATTATGAGCTAAGAGGAAAGAGGGAGCTGGGCATTTCGATCTGGAAAAGAAGCGCCTGAAATGTGATCTTATAGAAAAATATTAATTGGCATAGAAAGGTTAATCAGAAATACTACACTAAACGGTGGAGAAGAATAAATGGGACATATGTTCAAACTAGAAAAAGGCAATGTGGGATTGACATCAAGGGTCCTCAGACAGAAAGGACATTGTTCACAGTCACCCATTTCCTAACTGATGATTGAATAATGAAAAAGATGGAAGTAAACAAAATAAAAACCATAGATATTTTTAAAATCTAACTGAAAAATGCCTTTTTTAATCCACTCTGCTGCATCCAGACAAATAACTAAGATTGAAACCCTCTGAAACAAGATGACAAACTCTCAAAACTGTTTCATTGGCGCTATTTAGACAAACACACTCTGGCTAGACAAGCTGCAAATAAAAAGTTACCGACCTAAAACGTTAACTCCGTCTCTCTCTCTCTCTCTCTTCACAGATGCTGCCAGCCCTGCTGAATATTTTCTGCTTTTGTTATGGCTGGACTGCTCTGGTCCCATCTACAGTGCTTGCAGCCCCGACAACTAACTGTTTCCATATGTTAAGACGGGTGGCCCTATGTATTTTTAATGGGGTAACATTGCAGATTAATAACTATTTATTTACAAATCTGCGCCCGACATTGAATCTGAGTCACCGATGCTTCATGTTCAGACAATGAGTCAAATAAGGGTGTCGTTTTAGGGTAATTAAAGCCCATTTACTGTTACTAAGCTCCATCACCAAAAAAAAAGTGGAGGTACAAATGGAACAAACAGATGGAGTTCAGCTCTTTAGAGTTTTGATCATTTTAAATATTGATTGACTTGCCCCAAAGTACTTTAAAGATGCTGCATGCAGTCTCCACTCAACGTAATCCTTCAAACAGAAGAGGTCCTTTCTCCAGAAGTTCTAAATGTCATACTTTCATCACCTTTTTCGTTTTTGTTTTGAAGCCGCGGGGGTTTTAAAAGTCGTCCAAATCCGCTAAACTCCAACTCGGCGGCAGCAGCGATCCAGTTGTGAAAAATTCTGACGGGCGGGAGGAGGCAGAGTGAAGAGGTGGGGAAGGCGGGGAGAGGGCATGGCGGGGGAGGGGGCGGTGGGGGGTGTTGCGGAGAGAGGCCCGCTATCCCCACCCACTGCGAACGCCTATTGATCACCACGCGGGCGTGAGGTATTATCTGCGACCTACGAATGGTTAGCCGAGCTGTCAATCTTCTTCACGTTTCCAGGCGCCCACAGCCACCTCCCGGGCAGAGAGTGTAACTGCGGACACGACAAGCTTTGGAGGGTCGATGTGGCAGCCTTAAAATTTGTCAGATCTTCCTCACTCTTGTCAGCTTCGCAATGGGTACAGCTCGCAGCACCAAACTGTTTATGGAGACAAAGATTAAGATTTCAGTTAGTTGACAAAAACAGTCAATTTTCATTGGTTTGATTTAGCAGAAATCCATACATTTTGATTCTATAATCGTCCTTGAATGCATTGTACTTCTGTCACTGAAACTTCACGCATCTCGATTTTTTGTTATGCCAGGAAGCCGCTCAACAAAGATATATCCCAGCGAGGAAGAAGGATTCAAGGAAGGGATAAACCAACCATGGTTAGCCAAGGAAGTTAAGGACAGTATCAAATTGAAAGAAACAACATACAATGTAGCAAAGATTAGTGTTAAGCCAGAAGATTGGCAAAGTTTTAAAAACCAACAAAAGATGACCAAAAAAAAGGAAGAAAATAAACTTTGAGGGTAAACTAGCAATATAAAAATGATGAGAGAGGCCAAAGTGAACGTAGGCTCCTTAGAGAATGAGGCTGGGGAAATAATAATGGGGAACCAGGAAATGGCAGAGGAGTTGAATAAATACTTTGCTTCAGTCTTCATGGTAGAAGATGCTAATAACATTTTAAAGATATTAAATAATCAAGGGGCAAAAGGGGGCAGGGAATAAATACAATTATTGTATTTAGTGATAAATCACTAAAGAATAAGTACTAGGGAAATTAATTGAGCTAAAGGCTGATAAGTCCCCTGGACCTGATGGGATGCTTCCTAGGATATTAATGGGAGTAGCTACAGAGATAGTGGATGCATTAGTGGTAATCTTCCAAGAATCCTTAGATTCTAGAGAAGTCCCAGATGATTGGAGAACTGCCAATGTAACACCCTTATTCAAAAAGGGAGGGAGACAAAAAACAGATAAATATAGGGCCAATATCTTAACACCTGTCATTGGGAAAATGTTGGAGTCTATTATAAAGAATGTAATAGCAGAGCAGAGTCAGCATGGCTTCATGAAGGGGAAATCATGCCTAACAAATTTATTAGAATCCTTTGAGGAGGTAACAAGCAGGATAGATAAAAGGGAACCAGTAGATGTAACATATTTAGATTTCCAAAAGGCATTCGATAAGGTACTGCACATAATGCTACTTAATAAAATAAGAGTCCATGGTGCTGGGAGTAGTATATTAATGTACAGAGGATTGGCTAACTAATAGAAGACAGAGAGTTGGGATAAGGGGGCCATTTTCAGGATGTAACCTGTAACTAATGGAGTACCACAGGGATCAGTGCTGGCCCTCAATTATTTACAATATATATTAATGACTTAGATGAGGGAAGTGAATGTACTATCACCAAGTTTGCGGATGACACAAAAATAGGTGGGGAGGCAAGTGGTGAGAATGACACAAGGAGTCTACAGAGGGATATAGACAGGTAAAGTGAGTGGGCAAAAGCTTGGCAGATGGTATATAATGTGGGAAAATGTGAGATTATGCACTTTGGCAGGAAGAGTAGAGGAGCTGAATATTATTTAAATGGAGAAAGACTGCAGAAGGCTGCAACACAGAGGGATTTGGGAGTCCTTGCGCATGAATCCCAAAAAGCTAACATACAAGTTCAACAGGTAATAGGGAAGGCAAATGAAATGTTGGCCTTTATTTCAAAGGGAATGGAGTATAAAAATAAGGAAGTCTTGCTAAAACCATACAAGGCACTAGTTAGACCACACCTAGAATACTGTGAACAGTTGCGGTCTCCTTATCTAAGGAAAAATATGCTGGGATAAAAGCAAAATACTGTGGATGATGGAAATCTGAAACAAAAACAGAAAATGCTGGAAAAACTCAGCTGTGAAGAAGAGTCATACAGACTTGAAACATTTACTGTTTTTCTCTCCATAGGTTAGATCTGCTGAGTTTTTTCAGCATTTTCTGTGAAAGATATATTGGCAATGGAGGCAGTCCAGAGAAGGTTCACTAGGTTGAACACGGGTATAGAGGGATTTTCTTATGAGGAGAGGTTGAGTAGGTTGGGCCTGTACTCACTGGAGTTTAAAAGAATGAGAGGCGACTTTATTGAAACATGTAAGATTCTTAGGGGGCTTCACAGGGTAGATGCTAAGAGATTATTTCCATTTGTGGGAGAATCTATGACCAGAGGGCATAATCTCAGAGTAAGGGGCAGCCATTTAAAACAGAGATGAGAATGAATTTCTTCTCTCAGAGGGTAGTCAATCTGTGAAATTTTTTACCACAGAGGGTTGTAGAGGCTGGGTCGTTAAGTATATTCAAGGTTGAGATAGACAAATGTTTAATCAGTAAGGGAATCAAAGGTTATGGGGAAAAGGCAAGAAAGTGGAGTTGAGAATTATCAACTCAGCCATAATCTCATTGAATAGCGGATCAGATTTCATGGGCCGAATGGCCTACTTCTGCTCCTACGTCTTATGGTCTAATTCTACAGCAATGAAACCTTAAATTCTCTAGCAGCACAAGCTTAAAGTAACATATTTTCATAGAAGAAATGTAAGTTGATTTCAAATCTTGTGCTCAAAAATGAACTAATTTCCTAATTGTTCACACACCGTGTCTTGTCGTTCGGCAGCAGCATGAGTTTCCCTCTCTGACCTTCCTGGTCTTTCTGTAAAGTCAGGTGGTCTGTATTGGCAGCTGTTTGCTTTGAGTTAACTGGTTTGTCATTTTGTTGTGGGATGCTGTTGGTGAAGGCTGGCAATTTTTTACTTTAAAAACAACCATGGATCTCTTAACTGACCCATGTTGTAGTTCTCAGCGACACTTCTATAGGATAAAGCATGATATTGTGCCAAGTATTATTGATGTTAAAAAGAAGTCTTGTGATGCAGTGAGTAGCATAACTGCCAGAAGTTCAGGGTTCAAGTCCCACTCCAGGGCTTGATGGCCAAGAAGGTGCATTCATAACATAGCCCAGGTTGAGTATCAACCTGCAAATCCACCCGACATACATCAATGACAGACGGTAAGAGCAAAAGAGATTCCTTGTCAGCCACGTGATGTAAAGAATATTGTAGCCTCTAACATTACTATTCATAGTTCCGGACTACAACATGCATGTCGCAGTACATGCTGCCACAGCAACTCAGATTCCTTGGGGAGTTCGATCCCCGTTCCAATTGAGGTGGATTCGGGACCTGCCTCCTTGCTGTACCTGTGGTGGAGGTCGCGGTGTTGTGGGTCAGACCTGCCTTTGGGCACAGAACTGAAGAAGACTATTGGTGTTGTTATTTCTTATAAACCAGCAATCCCACTATTGACATATGAGCATTGCCTTCTACAAGAGGACCACTTCCAAAAATATGATTTGGCATTAGAAGTCAATATGGCATGTCGTCTTCAAGTCAAAAACCTAACTACGTTGTTAGCCATGGCACTGAAATAACAGAGGTAAGCACCATGTTATTTTATCAGGCAACAATGCCTTAACTAGGCCATTAGTAAAGTTTCAAAAACAATGATACAATTAAATGCTTATAAGAAAATTATTAATTTCACATTTATGTGCCTGGTCATTTCTTCTTCTGTACAGCGATTCTTTTAATGTAATGTGAACGTGCTAAAGAATAAGGCTGTCTTTACTGGTGATCAGGCAAATACTGCAATCCACATAATAAAATGCAAAACATTAAACTAAAGCAGCAGCTTGTTTTACTTAACCACACATTGTTATTGTTTGAACTATTTTATTACCTAACTAATGTTAGGATCTCCTGCTCCCTGGAACACATGCCAATGGAACTGCTGACTATATTCCCCCTTACAAGCCGCCATGCTAGGTGACAATGTAAACGTTTCCCTCCCTTCAGTTGGTGTTGTCTTCACTTTCAAAAGCACTGTCACTGACCCCCTCAAAAGTAATCATCAATTCCTCTGACCTCGCAAACTGCCTTTCTAGCCCCATTTTTAACCCAACATGGCCAGCACTGACAGGCTGGGCCAGTAGTTAAGATACCATTTAGGGATTTTGTGGCTTGTTCCCAGTGCATTCTTGTCATTTTAACTTGGCAGCAGCCAATTTACTTTTAAAAGGTGTTGCAACAAGGTTTTGTCTGGAAAAATCGAGAGACCCATAAATGTGTAAGTCATCAATGAAACAGGTGAGAAGCAACAAAGTGACTGGAACAGATCAAAATAAGATTTTTCCTTTGCAGACAAAAAGAACATGTCCGCACATTGCACCTTTTCAACTAAAGAAAAGCTTGGGGGACAGTCATTCCCTGGTTCATTCCCCATTGCAATGCCTTGACCAACAGAGTTGACTTGCCTGGTTTGAATTTAAATGAAAGCGTGTAGATAATTGTTCTCTGGTGTATGTTTCATGGTAATGCCTCTAACAATCAGAGTCCGCTTGCCAACCAACCACCACCCTCTTCTCATGCAGTCTAAACTGTTGCTCCCTTTGAGATCTGTCCCAATAAGTGCAAGACACATAAGTATTAACAGCATGTCTCTTTTTTCAGCAATACCCAAATTCTGTGCCACCAAGCGGCTATAAATAAGGATTTACTTTATCATTTGTATGAGGATTCCTTCTAGACTAGAGGTGTAGGAGTGCTCTTCGAGGACCTGATTGAATCCTTGAGCTTCCCCTGTTATGGTTTTTCCTCACCCTTCCAGCACCAACATCTATTTGGAAACTACTAGCTTTATGCTGGTGTCCATTTTCTTGGATCTTTCGTAGCATGCAGCTCCTGTACAAATTTCACTCCCACCTGTTGAACATGATATCATTCTTGATGACTTCAGGTCGAAAGCTGCTCAGAACAATTGAAATGAGAACCAGGAGTTAAAATGGCCCTGGTTTTATGCTCAACCTTCTGTGGGGCTTTCCTCCTCACCCCAAAACAGAATCTCAGAAGAATCAATCATTAGCTCTCTCCTCTCCCTCATCTATATGCTATCCTTTGGCCATTACATTACAGACTTGGTTCAAACATGGACAAAAGAGCTAAATACCCGAGGTTAGGTAAGAGTGATAGCACTTGACATCAAGGTAACATTCGACCAAGTGTGGTATCAAGGAACCCTAGCAAGACTGAAGTTAATGGGAATCAGAGGAAAACGCTGCTCTGGTTGGAGTGATACCGAGCACAAAGGTGGTTGTTGGAGGTCAATCATGTCAGTTCCTGAACTTTGCTGCAGGAGTTCCTTAGGGTAATGTCCTAGGCTCAACCATCTTTAGCTGCTTCATCAATTACCTTCCTTTCATCATAAGGTCAAAAATGGGGATGTCCTCTTATGATTGCACAATGTTGAGCTCCATTTGCGACTCCTTAGATACTGAAGCAGTCCATGTCCAAATACAGCAAGACCTGAACATTATCCAGGCTTGGGCTGACAAGTGGCAAGTAACAGTCCTGCCACACAAGTGCCAGGCAATGACCATCTCCAACAAGAGGGAATCTAACCATCACCTCTTGACATTCAATGGCATTACCATCACTGAATCCCCCCCTATCAACATCCATGGGGGTTACCATTGACCAGAAACAAAACTGGACTAGACATATGAATACTGTGGCTACAAAAGCAGGTCAGAGGCTAGGAATCCTGCGGCAAATAACTCACCTCCTGACTCCCCAATGTCTGTCTAGCATCTACATAGCACAAGTCAGGAGTGATGGAATAATGTCCACTTACCTGGATGAGTTATGCTCCAACAACACTCAAGAAGCTTGACACCATTCAGGACAAAGCAACCCACTTGACTGGCACCTCTTCCGCAAACATTTATCCCCTCCACCACCGAGGAACAGCGGCAGCAATGTGTACCATCTACAAGATGCACCAAGGCTCCTCAGGCAGCACCTTCCAAACCCATGACTGCTACTATCTAGAAGGACGAGGGCAACAGATACATGGGAACACCACCACCTGGAAATTCCCCTCCAAACCCAACTTGGAAATATGTTGCCGTTGCTTCACTGTCGCTAGGTCAAAATCCAGGAGCCTCCTCCCTAAAAGCAATGTGGGTGTACCTACACCACATGGACTGCAGCAATTCAAGAAGGCAGCTCACCACCACCTTCTCAAGGGCAATTACAGATGAGCAATAACAGATGGGCAATAAATGCTGGCCTCGCCAGTGAAACCCACGTCCTGTAAATTAAATTTTTAAAAATATCATCCAGAGATATGCTATCAGTATCTACATGCAAACTGATAACACTGGTTCTATCTCCCTGCACCTCTCTTGACTGGTATATAACAGAGGTCTTTGCATTTGCTGTTGCCGAGGCCATTGAGGTCACATCAAAGGTTATTGCAGAAAATAAAAGCACATGATTTAGGGGGTAACATATTGGCATGGATAGAAAATTGGCTATCTAACAGGAAACAGAGAGTTGGCATAAATGGGTCTTTTTCTAACAGATGGGCCTAAATCTGTCATAGGGAAAATGTTAGAAGCTATTACTAAAGATGTTATAGCAGGGCACTTAGAAAAATTCAAGGCAATCAGGCAGAGTTAACATGATTTTGTAAAAGGGAAATCATGTTTAACCAATTTATTGGAGTTCTTTGAGGGATCACATGTGCTGTGGATTTTTTTTTATTTGTTCATGGGATGTGGGCATTACTGGCTAGGCCAGCGTTTATTGCACTTCTCTAATTGCCCTTGTTCAGAGGGCATTTAAGAGTCAATCGCATTATTGTGGACCTGGAGCCACATGTAGGCCAGTCAGGTAAGGACAGCAGATTTTCTTTCCTAAAGGACATTAGTGAACTAGGTGGGTTTTTACGACAATCAGCAATGGTCTAGAACATGGTCCTCATTAAACTTTTAAACTTTTAATTCCAGATTTTTATTAAATTCAAATTCCACCATCTGCTGTGGTGGGATTCAAAACCAGGTTCCCAGAGCATTATTCTGGGTCTCTGGATTACCAGTTCAGTGACAATATTACTACACCACCGCTTCCCAGGTAGATGTCCTGTACTTAGATTTCCAGAAGGCATTTGATAAAGTGTCACATCAAAGGTTATTGCAAAAAATGAAAGCTCATGGTGTAGGGGGTAATATATTGGCATGGATAGAAGATTGGCTAGCTAACAGGAAGCAGAGAGTTGGCATAAAGGGGTCTTTTCCTGGTTGGCAGGATGTGATGAGTGGTGTGCCAGAGGGATCAGGGCTGGGGCCTCAACTTTTTACAATTTATATAAATGACTTGGATGAAGAGGCCAAAGGAATGGTCGCTACATTTACTGATGACGCAAAGACAGGTAGGAAAGTAAATTGTGAAGAGGTTGTAAGGAGACTACAAAGTGACATAGATAAGTTAAGTGAATAGACAAAGATTTGTATAATGTGGACAAATATGAAATCATTCATTTTGGCAGGAAGAATTTAAAATTTATTCTCTAAATGGTGAGAGATTGCAGACCTTTGAGATTCAGAGGGATCTGGGTCTCCTCGTGCATGAATCACAAATAGTTAGTATACAGGTACAGCAGATAATTAGGAAAGCTAATAAAATATTATCATTTATTGTGAGGGAAATTGATTACAAAAGAAGGGAGGTTATGCTTCAGTTGTACAGGGCATTGGTGAGACCACATCAGTACTGGTCTTCTTATTTATAGAAAGATGTAAATGCATTAGAAGCAGTTCAGAGGTTTACTAGGCTAATACCAAGAATGTGTGGGTTGTCTTATAAGGAAAGGCTTGACAGATTAGGCTTGTATCCACTGGAATTTAGAAGAGTAAGAGGCGGCTTAATTGGAGCCTTTAAGATCCTGGCAGGCTGGATGCGGAGAGGATGCTTCTTCTGATGGGACAATCTAGAACTTGGGGTCACTGTTTAAAAATAAGGGTTACTCATTTAAGACAGAGATGAGGAGAATATTTTTCTCTCAGAATTTCATGAGTCTTTAGAGCTTTAAGGGAGCAGAATCTTTGAATATTTTAAAGGAAGAGCTAGATAGGTTCTTGATTAACAAGGGAGTGAATGGTTATCAGGGGTAGGCAGGAATGTGGGGTTAAGGTTACATTCAGATCAGCCATGGTCTTATGGAGTGGCGGAGCAGGCTCGAGGAGCCAAGTGACCTACTCCTGCTCCTAATTCGTATGTTCGTATGTCCCTATCATAGGCCCTTCTCAAATCTCACCTCATCCTCATCCTGCTATCTGGGATGATTTGCAAAGATGTAGATGGTGTGACCATAGACCTCTTGCTTTCCAGCCCATACCCCTTCCTCACTCCAATCCTTCCCTTCTGCATTTCTGATTTCAGATACCCATGAACTACCTGACCAGCCAATGCAGCCTCATGAGGAAGGGCAAGAACAATGAGAGACCTCTGATGGAAAAGCTTTGTCACTTAATCTGATATCCACACTCACCAGATACTGGCACTACACGTACCTTAAAGGGTGGATTAGAGTCCAGATCAGCACATGGTGAGTCACGAGAAGTGAGTGGGTTACAGCCAGGCTGGAGGGATGGGTAGTTTGTGTGCCAGCTCATTGGAGGGCAAGGTCATAGATGAGTTCTGCTGCTGAGCATTCAGATAAGGTTAAACCTGTCCAACCTTTCCTCACAAGATAACCCCTTCATCCCAGGTCAATACTCCAGGAATTCCCCAGTGAAAATCAGCCACCTTCCATATTGTAACTACTGGAGTAGCACCATTTAGGAGCAGTAGGTCAGGCTAAGTCACCCGTAAGTCACGAACTAAGGAAAATGCACAAGGTGGAGCTGTTCAGTTTTGTATATATTATTATGTGTTGTTCGCTAAAGTCATTCTGAATTTTTTTTGTTGATGACTTTTATTTCAAGGTTTTGGCAAGAGCTCGCAAATGGATTGAAAGGTGGGGATTTGTGGAGCAACTGTGATGTCGGGATGGCATCTTAGGTGAACCAGAGTCTTGATTATCTAGTCAGCTTGTTCAGACTGAAGGGTTCCCAGATGTCTCTTCATCCTCCTTCTCCTCATCCTTCCCCTGAGCACAGCTTCTTCCATTTCTACATTGTGCAACAGCCCAGGAGAAATCAAAACTGTAGCTTCATTACTGAAGCAGACTTTCTCCTCCTGACAGGCCTACCAATCGCTCTGACCTCCTCAAGATCTGGCACCACTTGTTTGAAAGCCAAACTGTTTGCAAAACTCCTCCAATAACAGTAAACAAAGTACTTCTATTATCACTGCACTAGCAAAAGTAAGTCAAAAAGCACCCCTCTTGGAAGTTAGATAGTTAGTCCTTTAAATAGCGCTAGTGGCATGGGTGGATAATGCAGGGGGAGGGAGGTTTGCTTTCATGCAGCTGAACACATGTTCAGCTGTGTTTAACAAGAAGGTGTAAAGGGGAATTGCATGGTACAAAATGTCAGATTCTATGTCAGATCAGTGTTAGAAGTTTGACATTACAATCTGCCCACTCTGCATGTTTCCAGCATACACAGGTCATGGCCATGGGCATGCCCTGCCAGTCCACATGCACTATGCAGACCACTTCAGTGGCAGCCAAAAGCATTCCAGAACCACTATTTAACTTGAAGGCTTTCATATTGCTGGGGTCAAGTAAGGCTCTGTGATAGCCCCCATACTATTACAATCTTCCAGACAGTGGCTATTCTCCCCATCAAGGATCAACTGCCCTCTGGTGTCAATACTAAATACCATCTAGATAGGAAACTCTTTAACCTCAGTCACCTCCATGCCAAAATTAAACTGACCACCCTAGATATGCATGATCTACAATTTGTGGATGACTGCAGTGCCATTGCCGACTTTGCGCCAGATTTGCAAACCATTCTCAATCCCTCCAAATTCTACATCCAAGAAACTCGGCCTGTCCCTCAATTTGTCAAAACAAAGCTTATATATCAACCCACATCTGGTCAGCCAAATATTCCATCTCCCATACATGTTGAAAGAAAAATTCTGGAATACATTGAGTTCTTCCTATGCCTTGGCAACCTTCTCTCTCAAAAGGCCAACATTGATGAGGAGATCCAACACTGGATTGGTTGTGCAGCTCAGCCTTCTATAAAGTAAAGCAGCAAGTGTTTGGCAACAAAGACCTATTAACTTCTTTAATCATCTTAATCACCTCAATTCAATCACCCACTAATCTCCTAAACTTGAGGGAATACAGGCAGTCTATGCAACCTGTCCTCAAAATGTAACCCTTTTAGCCCTGGCATCATCTGCGCTGGAGCTAATAGTGTTATGGAGCCCAATTTTGCAGCACATTTTCAAACCACATGTTTTATTCTGGCCCTGGAAATTTAAGTTTTCAACATAAACGTCAACCTCAACTGGCTCATAGATTTCACTCATGGGCGGTAGTGGGAAGATCAAACAAGTGCAACAAAATGTCCCACAAAAATCAATAAATCAAAATATTGTAAAACATACCAGGAAATAAATTTATCTATTTTTTTCAATTATCTTTTCGTGTTCTGAAGTTTTGTTTTGCAGTACCCCTTGTGTACTGCCTGGAGACCAAGTGGGCATTGTGACTATCCATTATAAGTACTGAGACTGATATATTTTTGTTATGGAAGTCACAGGCATTGCATATGCATGTTCCACAGCCACAGTCACAGTCTACACCAAGAAGCTTGTAATAACTTTCTTCAGGTTCTCCACCAATGAAGGAGAATAAAAAACGTTTGACATGATTTTTTTTTGATAAGGGAAGGGAGATTATTAAATACATTGGGTTTAGAGATTAGCAAAATACAATTAACCAATTTCCATTGGTTGTTGGTAATATCTAGAACGTAAATAAATCTGCAGTTTTGTAGAATATGTGTTGGTCAATTTCTATGTAACTTAAGCCAGATCTCCTAACCTGAAGAACATGTTAATAGTTTGAAAACTGAGTCAAGTGTGCAAGGAGCGAACCTTGTTGGGGATTCAGGGAAGTATTTTTTCCTAGCAGCTTTGAATTGTCATAACTCCTTCACTTATTCTATTTGATATAAAATACACACCAGTAAGCTTGGCTTGGAGACGAATACTTGTACTCTTAAAAATGGAGACTGTTCAGAAATTAGGGTGTCACCCTTAAATTACACATGAGCTGAAAGGCCTGCACTGTACTTTAGTCAGTGTTAGGGGAGTTTTAACTAAGATATAGTTAAGTGAGTATGTTATCATGTTTTTCAAATATTTTTTTCAGGGGAATTTGCTCAGAGACATGCATTACTACACTTTTTAAACAATAATTTTCTAGTCAGCTTGACAGCTGTGAATCATTCGCGTACACTTATTAAAGAACTTCTATACACAGTGCAATATTCCTCAGATGAGCTATACTTCATCGAGAATTTTCTGGAAATTAGCTACAGATCATCTTTCAATAAACCTCAAAAATGTCAGCATTATTAATCCTCTTGTATGAATGTCATTTTGTATCAATAGCCAGAGTTTACATTGACAACTGTGACCAGCATAAAATAAACTTAGAATAAAATGGCCTAGAAACCGGATCACGCTTGAATCGGTATGTACTGCTGCTGCAGAACTTGCTTAAATGAAGCCAGCAGCAAGGCTCTGGTAAACTAGCTTGCCAATCACCTTGGGTGAGTGATTGGTGCAAGTTGTGGCCCAAGAGGTTCCTCCTGGCTCCAAAACGTTAAATAAATAACAATAAACTTAGCTTTTCAATGGTAGCCTCCAGCAGTCACTTTAAGGACCATTGGTTTGACTGCTGAGCACCTGAAGAAACTGCATACCACGATCATTCACAGTGAAATGTAGGAAAAGAATCTTAACCAGATGTTAGATTGCAGATTTATATCTGCAATTGGCCTAACATTAGTTTCAGTCGCACAACCTGGATACCCACTGAGTAATACGGTAGGCAATGCACCTCTGGTATGGAATTTGCTCACATATTGAAATCTTAGACGTCATTTTGTGGCTGTAAAATGGGCTTGATGCAATCCAATTTCCAGGTAAATAACTCCTGTAGTATGAATGAGATAGTATATATTACAGCAGGGCTTACCAATGACTCAGTGAATGATTTTTTAAAAATTCATTCATGGGAAGTGGGCATCGCTGGCTAAGCCCTTAGAATACATTTTCAGAGTCAACCACATTGCTGTCAGTCTGGAGTCACATATAGGCCAGACCAGGTCAGGGCAGCAGATCTCTTTCCCTAAAGGAAGGGCGTTAAAGGACATTAATGAAGCAGGTGGGTTTTTACAACAATGGTTTCATGGTCATCATTAGACTTTTAATTCCAGAATTCAAATTCCACCATCCGCTGTGGCAGGATTCAAACCCAGAGCATTAACCGGTGTCTTTGAATTACTAGTCCAGTAACAATACTACTACACCATCACCTCCCCATACATAGTGAGCCATATAAATTGGGGAGGTTCCTGGTTAAATGCTTGATTTGTCCCGATTACTTGATCTCAACCTCAGCATCTTTAGCCTAGGAAAGAGCAACTGAGTGAATATAGAAGGATGATAGGATAATGTTGATTGTGATATTCCCTCTGCCTATCACCATAATAATTGAATAGGCTCCTAAGACTCATGTTCTGAATCCACATTTAGGCTGGAATTTTTAAATGGGCCAGAGCCAAGTTCGGAGGCGAGTGGAAACACAATTTGGCACCACCAGCCTCAGCACCAGTTCCACACCTCAATCTTAACACTAAGTCATTTTCAATATGGGTAGCCTGGAGTCAGGGCCTATTAAGCCCCCGTTCATGCTCCAGCTACAATTTCCATTTGGCAATGCAGGCGCCCCACATTGGCCAAAGCCACGTCCAGGTCAACATGGTGGACTCAGGGCAAATGGTTGGGGGTCATATAATTCACAGGATGAACCTGTTGCCCTGGACCCATGATAGGCATCAGGCCACAGCTCATGATCAGCAGCTGTGGCCTTTTAAAAATAAAAATAAACTTACTAGGTTTTCTCTCTCATTGTCTCCACGCTGAGATCAGTAGCTCCCACATCGGCCAATGGGGTTGCCGACATCTGAGCACTGGAGATCCCATCCCTGAATGGATGGCAAGACTGCTCCTTGCCATTAATTGGCTTGGTCCTTTAAAAATCCTAGCGGGCATATCTGGAACGCACCATGTGGGGTCGGAATGTGGAACTGAACCAGCGGCCAGGTTTCCGATCCAGAATTGAAAATCCCAACCCTAAGTAATGGCCATATTGTAGAGTTAATGTTGGCCTTTAGCTCAAGAAGGTTGCAAAACAAAGAGGTGAACATTATACTTCATTTATACAGAGCCTTTGCAAAATCCCATCCGGAGTATTGCATTCATTTCTGGGCATTGCATTTCCAGGAAAATATATTGGCCAGAATTTTTACCTTGATGGGTGGGCGGGCAGCTGAACTCTGCCACTCTGTCACAGCTGCCATTTTGAGTGGGCGGGCCAATTAAGGCTTGCCCAGCAGCCTGCCCGACAGGAAGCACTATGCGCATGCTAAGTGCTGTCTCAGGGAGATTACTGACAGTATAAAAATCTTTAAAAAGAGAAAAGTATTAAAATTATTAACATTTACCCCTCATGCGACACTATCACACGAGATGGGACATGTTAATAAGAAGCACATAAACTTTATTGAAATTTTAAAAAATGGACATGAAACCTCATCCCACCAGTGGATGAGGTTTAATGTATTATCAGACTTAATGCATTCATGTATTATCAACCCTAAGGTTGGACGGGCAGGGCATTTAACAAGCTTAATTATCCTGTCAATGGCCTTAATTGGCCATTGACAGGTCGGCGGGCGGACAGCTGATTTCGCTGTCCACCTGCCTTCTTCAATATTTAAATGGATTGGGATGACGTGGGGGGTTCCTCGCCCCCAAATCGCCGACAGGGAAATTCTGCCCATTGTCTTAGAAGAGACAAAATGCTATTTTAACAAAATGATGCTGGTCTTAGAAGGGTTAGTTATGAGAACAGCTCGCATAAATTTGGATAACCTTTCCTTAAATTTAGAAGGTTGAGGAGTGACCTAATTGTGTAATGACAGGATTTTATGGAGGAGATACAGAAAAGCTATTTCCTCTCGTGAGGGAATCAAGGACAAAGGATTGCAAGCTTAAAATTAAAGCTATACCACCCATAGTGTGGTAGAAATGTTGAATTCTCTCCCACAAAAAGCGACAAATGTTGGGACGATTTATAAAACCTGAGAATTGACAATTGTTTTAATGAAGCGATATTAAGACCAAGGGATATGGATCAAAGGTGGGCAAATGGAATTGAAGTGCAGGCAAATGGCGAACACACTCTAGGGGCAAAATTTTACGACAGCGGGATTTTACATTCCCGCTGTCATCAATGGGATTTATAACGGCTCGCCACATTTTACGGTCCCGTCCCTGCCAAAATAGGACTGTAAAATTCTGCCCTAGGGGTTGAATGACCTACTCCTGTTGCTATACTGGAACTGCGCATAAGCCAATTTCATTAGGGCAGTAGAGGAGAAAATTATACAAAAACTATAACAGATAACGACACAGCATTTGTTGTTTGATTACTGGAGACTATTATAAATCACTTGAACTTCAAATTTCAAAACGAGCAGAGCTTCAGAGAAATTAGGAAAATTACGCTTATAAATAAATATTCTAATAAAATATCTTGGCATCGCATTGCTTTAGTTAAAAACAACATGACACCTGGCTTTTAAAAATGGTACAGTGAAACATAAAAGGACCATCATAAATCCAAGCTATTTGGCCTATCAAAGCTGCTATTGGCTGCACGAATGGAAAATGTTTTAGTGCACAGTGCCTATCCAACTTTGAAGAATGCATAGGCATCAAAAAAAGAGACAAATCAAATCAATTTATTTTAAAGGAATTTCACCTTCATGAAGAAGTGTCGACAGGTTCTTCTTATGTTTGCATACAGACAAGCTGTACAATTATATATCCCATGTTAAAATACACTGTCATTTTTATATGTTATAATTGAGGAACCTTGGTGACAAGCCAATATATACAATACAGAACAAGGTTGAAAAGAGCCTGTTTGCCATTTATCTGCACTTCAATTCTATTCGGCCACCTTTGGAGAGAAGTCAGATCACTAAAAAGGTGGTTGGAAATGTCAAGTATATGTTTTAAAAACCAATATAATGCATGAGGAGTCAAAGATTGAGGGAAGTAAGATGGATTCCAACTTTCAGGTTGTGAGAAAGAAGAGATGGAAAGGAAATAGGGTAACGTTAACCTCAGCCGCCAGGCAGAAAACCAATGGATTTGAGTGGAATACAGGATTTCCAACCCACCCAATATAAATCTCCATTTCCTTCAATGGAGAGTAAACTCAAGCAGGGTGTAAAGCTGGCATTGCGTCCAATCCCTTCAGTTAACCCCTTCAGGTAGGTTAAGTTAAAATTGCCTGTTTCCACGGATATATTTGGCACATTATTCTATCCGAAATGTGGTGAACAGTTTCACACATGATGAATTATATTAAAGTGGAGTGACTTGTGTAAGGAAATGCCATTTTTCACAAAGCAAGATAAAGGAAGGCGGTGGCATAGTGGTAGTGTCACCGGACTAGTAATTACAGGAGACTATCATAAATCACTTGAACTCCAAATTTCAAAACAAGCATAACTTCACAGAACTTAGGGAAAATTATCCTTATAAATAAATTAACATTCTGATAAAATATATTGGCATTGCATTGCTTTAGTTAAAAACAACATGACATCTGGCTTTTAAAAATGGTACAGTGAAAAATAAAGGAACTAACATAAACCCAAAGGCCCAGGCTAATACTCTGGGGACACAGGTTCAAATCAACATGGCAGCTGATGGAATTTAAATTTAGTTAATAAATCTGGAATTTAAAAAAAATCTAGACTCAGTAATAGCGACCATAAATTGATTCATATAATCTGGTTCACTAATGTCATTCAGGGAAGGAAATTTGTCATCCTTACCTGGTTTGACCCACGTGTGACTCCGTACCCACAGCAATGTAGTTGACTCTTAAGTGCTCTTTGAAATGGTCCAGCAAGCCAGTCAGTTATATTAAAAACTGCTACGAAGATTACAAAAAGGAATTAAACTGGATGGACCACCAAGCATCGACGTAGGCACTGGAAATAACAACTGCAAATCCAGGCCTGTTGACCCTGCAAAGCCCTCCTTACTAACATCTGAGAGCTTGTGCCAAAATTGGGTAAGCTGTCTCACAGACTAGTCAAGCAGCTGAGCTAACTGAGTGAAGACTTGGAGTTTGGTGAGAGGGGAGTTTTAATTGTTAACTTTCCTCTTAAATTTTGCTCTTAAAATCTAATCAAGTCTGTAATTAGCAGTAACTGGAAAGTACCATGTAGGCAGGCTAAATTCTTCCTTTCGTGCAGTTTAGACAGGGTAAACTCACTCTCAGCTGTAGGAGCTGAGTACTTAATTAACTAACTGGATGAATCTTGTTGCTGTAGCCCCAGTTCAGTTTACTATAAATTCATGGTTCTTTAATGCAGTTTTGACAAATGGAGTGTAACTAAGCTAACTGAGTAAAGACTTGGAATTTGGTGAGGGGGGAGTTCGAGGGAGAAGGAGTTATTTGTTTCCTCTTTCTACCTTTCTCACTCCATAGAAATTGGTTCTTGCTCTAATACAGGGTAAAAGGAGCTAACTGGTGAGTATCTGGAAGTGGTTAAATTCTATTCTAGCCCTAAGGTTTAAAAGAGTACACAAATTGGTGGTAAAGTTAATAAAATATACAAGAAAGCAACATAAATAAGTGATTAATATAATTAAGTAATTACTTAAAACACATTAAGGATGGCAGGACAGGTGATGTGTCAAAGCTGTAGCATGTGGGGGCTCCTGGATAACATCGTGATCCAGGACAAAAATGTCTGCAGTCAGTGTGGCTTGAGGAGCTTTGGCTCAGAGTAATTGGGCTGGAGGCTGGTCTGCAGACTGTGTACACATCAGAGAGGGGGAAAGTTACCTGGATGCTTTACACCAGGAGGCAGTCACACCACTTAAAATAATATCTTCTGATTTGGTCAGTGGCCAGGGACAGGAGGCTGTGACTGTGAGTAAGGCAGGTAAGGGGACCCAGATGGCAGGAGTGCAGGAGTGCAAGAGTGAACCTCTGAAATTGTTCAATATATATGAGGTTCTCTCAGCTTCCTTGAATGTGGTGGTTAAACAAACTGGCCATGGCACCATGGTACAGGAAGCCATTCGAGTGGGAGGAGCAAAAAGGAAAGTAGTGGTAGTAGGAGACAGTATAGTGAGTGGGATTGATACTGTTCTCTGCACCAATGAGTGAGAGTCCAGATGGCTGTGTTGCCTGACCAGTGCCAGGGTTTGGGACATTTGCTCAGGGCTGGAGAGGAACTTGCAATGGGAGGGTGAGGATCCAGTGTTGTGGTCCATGTGGGTACCAATGACATAAGCAGGATGAGGAAGGAAAATCTGCATAGTCAGTCTGAGGAGCTAGGCACTAAATTAAGAAGCAAAACCTCAAAGGTAATAACTCCTGGGTTATTACCCTGGGCTATGTGCAAACTGGCATAGGACAAATTAAGATTAGAGAAATGAATGTATGGCTCAAAGACTGGTGTGGGAGAAGTGGGTTCTGGTTCGTGGGGCACTGGCACTAGTATTGGGGAAAGTGGGATCTGTACCATTGGGATGGTCTGCACCTGAACCTTGCTTGGGCTGGCTTCCCCTCGAGCTAACTAGAGAAGTAGAGAGGGTTTTAGATTGAATAGTGAGGGCAAGGGATCAAATAAGGGAAGATGTGGTAAACCAAAGAACAGAGAGAAGGCAAGAGAGACAAGTATTAATATGGGAAATGATAACCAGACTGGGACAGAGAGTACAAATCTAAGAGTAAATCAGATAAAGCTAGACATTACAAAAATAATAAAATGACAAAACTAAAGGCTATATATTTAAAAGCAAGTAGCATTTGAAACAAAACAGATGAACTGGTAGCACAATTAGAAATAAATAAGTACGATCTGATAGCCATTGCAGAGACATGGCTGCAGGATGACATAGATTGGGACCTGAATATTGAAGAGTTTGTGACATTTAAGAATGACAGGAAGTTAGGAAAAGGTGGAGGGGTGGTTCTGTTAATCAGTGATGGATTAGCAAGTTAGACAGGAATGACTGAAGTTCAGGAAACCAGGATGTACAAGGAGTTTGAGTTAAGATGAGAAATGATAAAGGCAAGAAATCACTTGTGGGAATGGTGCGCAGGCCTGCTAGTTGTAACTACATGGTAGGATAGAGTCTTAAAGAAGAGATAATGGGAGCTTGCCAGAAAGGTACACCACTAATCATGGGATATTTTAATCTACACGTAGACTGGAAAAATCTGATGGGCAAAGGTAGCAAAGATGAGGAGTTCATAGAAAGTTTTCAGGATAGTTTATTAGAACAACACATTCTCGATCCAACCAGAGAGCAGGCTATACTAGGCCTGGTTTTGTGCAATGAGATAGAATTAATTGATAACTTCATAGTGAAGGCACCCCCAGGTAGCAGCAATCATAATATGATTGAATTTTACATTCATTTTGAGGAAGACACCAATGCATCCAAAAGTAGTATTTTAAACTTAAGGGCAATTATGAGTGCATGAAAGCAGAGCTTTCTTTCATTCATTCACAGGATGTGGGCTTTGCTAACTGGGCTAGCATTGCCTATCCCTAGTTGCCCTTGAAGGTAGTGGTGAGCTGCCTTTTCAACCACTGCAGCCCATGTGGTGTAGGTATAGGGTTTTGATCCAGCGACAGTGAAGGAATGGCGATATATTTCCAAATCAGGATGGTGAGTGACTTGGAGGGCAAATTCTAGGTGTTCCCAGCTATCTGCTGCCCTTGTCCTTCTAGATGGTAGTGGTCATGGGTTTGGAAGGTGCTGTCGAAGGACCCTTGATGAATTCCTGCAGTGCATCTTGCATTTGGTACACACTGCTGATATCAGGTGTAGGTGGTGGATGAATTGAATGTTTGTTGATGTGGTGCCAATAAAGTGGGCTTTGCCCTGGGCGGTGTGAAGCTTCTTGAGTGTGTGGGGGCTGCACTTATCCAGACTGATGACCGAGAATAGACTGATGGGGAGGTAATTGGCCGGGTTGGATTTGTCCTGCCTTTTACGTACAGGACATTTTCCACATGACCGGGTAGATGCCAGAGTTGTAGCTGTACTGGAACAGCTTGGCTAGGGGCGTGGCAAGTTCTGGAGTACAAGTCTTTGGTACTATTGCCGGAATATTGTCAGTGCCTGTAGCCTTTGCAGTATCCAGTGCCATCAGTCATTTCTTGATCATGTGGAGTGAATCTAATTGGCTGAAGAGTGGCATCTGTAATGCTGGAGTTCTCTGGAGGAGGCCGAGATGGATCATCCACTCAGCACTTCTGGCTGAAGATTGTAGCAAATGCTTCAGCCTTTTGCACTGATGTGCTGGGCTCCTCCATCAATGAGGATAGGGATAATTGTGGAGCCTCCTCTCCAGTCAGTTGTTTAATTGTCCATCGCCATTCACAACTGGATGTGGCAGGACTGTAGAGCTTAAATCTGATCCGTTGGTTGTGGAATCACTTAGCTCTCTCTATTACTTGTTGCTTATGCTGTTTGGCTCACAAGTAGTCCTTAGTTATAGCTTCACCAGGTTGCCACCTTATTTTTAGGTATGCCTGGTGCTGCTCCTGTCATGCCCTTCTGCACTCTTCATTGAACCAGGGTTGATCCTCTGGCTTGATGGTAATGGTAGACTGGGGGATATGCCAGCCCATGAGGTTACAGATTGTGTTTGACTACAATTCTGCTGCTGCTGATGGCCCATAGCACTTCATGGATGTCCAGCCTTAAGTTGTTAGATCCATTTAAAATCTATCTCATTTAGCATGAAGTTAGTGCCACACAACACAGTGGAGGCTATCCTCAATGTGAAGGTGGGACTTGGTCTCCACAATGACAGTGGTCACTCCTACTGATTCTGTCAGGGACAGATGCATCTGTGGCAGGCAGGGTGGTGAGGATGAGGTTAAGTGTGTTTTTTGCTCTTGTTGGTTCCCTCACCACCTGCTGCAGACTCAGTCTAGCAGCAATGTCCTTTAGGACTTGGTCAGCTTAGTCAGTAGTGATGCTTCCGAGCCTCTCTTGGTGATGGACAATCAAGTCTCTCTCCCAGAGTACATTCTGCGCCCGTGCCACCCTCTGTGCTCATCCAAGTGGTGTTCAATAAGCAGGAGCACTGATTCATCAGCTGAGGGAGGGTGGTACATGGTAATCAGCAGGAGGTTACCTTGTCCACGTTTGACCTGATACCATGAGACTTCATGGGGTCCGGGGTTGATGTTGAGGACTCCCAGGGCAACACTGTCCTGAGCGTGTACAACTCTGCCACCACCTCTGCTGCTTCTGTCCTGCCAGTGGGACAGGACATAACCAGGAATGATGATGGTGGTGTCTGGGACATTATCTGTAAGATATGCTTCCATGAGGATGACTATGTCAGGCTGTTGCTTGGCTAGTCTGTGAGACAGCTCTCCCAATTTTGACACTAGTGTCCAGATGTTAGTAAGGAGGACTTTGCAGGGCCGACGGGGCTGAGATTGCCGTTGTCGTTTCTGGTGTCTAGGTCGATGCCGGGTGGTCCGTCCAGGTTCATTCCTTCCTTGTGACATTGTAGCGGTTTGTTACAACTGAGTGGCTTGCTAGGCCATTTCAGAAGGCATTTAAGAGTCAACCAAATTGCTGTGGATCTGGAATCACATGTAGGCCAGACCAGGTAAGGACAACAGATTTCCTTCCCTAAAGGACATTAGTGAACCAGATGGGTTTTTATAACAATTGCAAGTGGTTCCATGGTCATCATTAAACTTGTAATTCCATACTTTTAATTGAATTCAAATTTCACCATCTGCCATGGCGGGATTTGAACCTGCTTAAGTGAACTGGCAAATGAGGTTGAGGGATAGGTCAATAGAGGTTCTGTGGCAGACATTTAAAGGGATATTTCAGAATACACAGAATATATACACTCTAATGAAAGAGAAATTCCAAGGGGAGGGCCCACCATCCATGGTTAACTAAAAAAGTTAAAGGCAGTATCAAACTTAAAGAAAAAGCATATAATTGCACAAAGACAAGTGGCAGGTCAGAATTTTGGAATAAATATAAAGAACAACAAAGAATGACTAAAAGATGACTAAGAAGGGAAAAATTAGAGTAAGAGGGAAATCTAGCTAGTGTATGAAGATGGATAGTAAAAGGTTCTATAGATATTTAAATAAGAAATTAGTTAACAAAATGAGTGTGGGTCCTATAGAAAATGCATTTGGTGAATTGATAATAGAAAGTAGGGAGATGTCAGATGAATTGAACAGGTATTTTGCTTTGCTCTTCACCATAGAGGACACAAGTAACATCCCAGAAGTAGCTGTAAATCAGGAAATGGGAAGGAGAAACTTGGGGAAAATTACAATCACAAGGGAAGTGGTGTTAAGCAAATTGTTGGGGCTGCAGGCTGACAAATCTCCAGGTCCGGGTTGACTTCACCCTAAGGTCTTGAAAGAAGTGGCTAGTGAGATACTTGATGCATTGGTTTTAATTTTCCAGAATTCCCGAGATTCAGGGAATCAGACTGGAAAATAGCAAACGTAACTCATTTACTCAAAGAGGGAGACAAAGCAGGAAACTATAGGTCAGTTAGCTTAACATCTGTCATAGGGAAAATGAAGCTATTATTAAAGGTGTTATAGCAGGGCACTTAGAAAACTTTCAAGGTAATCGGGCAGGGTCAACATGGTTTTCTAAAAGGGAAATTGTTCATCCAATTTATTAGAGTTCTTTGAAGGTTTCACATGTGCTGTGGATAAAAAGGAACTTGTGGATATACTGTCCTTAGATTTCCAGAAGGCATTTGATAAAATGCCACATCAAAGATTATTGCAAAAATGAAAGCTCATGGTGTAGGGGGTAACATATATTGGCATGGATAGAAGATTGGCTAGCTAACAGAAAGCAGAGAGTTGGCATAAAGGGATTTTTTTCTGGTTGGCAGGATGTGATGAGTGGTGTGCCAGAGGGATCAGTTCTGGGGCCTCAACTTTTTACAATTTATATAAATGACTTGGATAAAGGGACTGAAGGAAAGGTCACTAAATTTTCTGATGACACAAAGATAGGTAGGAAAGTAAATTATGAAGTTGGCTACAAAGTGACATAGATAGGTTAAGTGAGTGGTCATAGATCTGGCAAATGAAATATAATGTGGGAAAGTGTGAAATCATTCAGTTTGGCAAGAAGAATGAAAAAGAAGCTTATTACCTTAATGGTGAGAGATTGCAGAGCTCTGAGATTCAGAGGGATCTGGGCATGAATCACAAAAGGTTAGTACGCAGGTACAGCGGGTAATAAGAAAGCTAATAGAATATTATTATTTATTCTGAGGGGAACTTATTACAAAAGCCACATTTTCCCAAAGTTTCCCAACTATCCTAGCTCTGACACACGTTTTTCTCCTGTCTCCCCCTCATGGTCTCTGACCTCATATCGTCCATGATACTGGTTCTGCCTTGATCCAAACATGGACAAAGGAGCTGAACTCAAGAGCTAAGGTGAAAGTGACTGACCTTGACATCAAGGCTGGATTTGACCAAATGTGGCATCAAGGAGCCCGATCAAAACAAGTCAATGGGAACCAGGGGGAAAACACTCCATTGGTTAGTCATACCTAGCACAAAGGAAGATGGTTGTGGTTGCTGGAGGTCAATCATCTCTGTTCCAGAGCATCACTGAAGGCATTCCTCAGGTTAGTGTCCTCAGCCCAATCGCCTTCAACTGCTTCAACAATGACCTTCCCTCGATCATAAGGTCGGTAGTGGGGATGTTCGCTGATGGTTGCAACATTTGCAACTCCTCAGATACTGAAGCAGTCTATGTCCAAATGCAGCAAGACCTGGACAACTCAGGCTTGGATTGATAAGTGGCAAGTAACCTTCATGCCATGCATGTACCAGGCAATGACCATCTCCATCAAGAGAAAATCCAACCATCTCCCCTTGACATTCAATGGCTTTACCATTGCTCAATCCCCACTATCAACATCCTGGGAGCTATCATTGACCAGAAACTGAACTGGACTAGCCATATAAACACAGTGACTACAAGAGCAGGTCAGAGGTTAGGAATTCTACAACAAGTAACTCACCTCCTGACACCCCCAAAGCTGTCCACTATCTACAAGGTAGAAGTCAGAATTGTGATGGAATACTCTGCACTTGCCTGGATGAGTGCATTCCATCAACACACAAAAAAAAACCCAACACCATCCAGGAAAAAGCAGTCTGCTTGATTGCCACCCCACCCACCACCTCCAACATCCACTCCCTCCACCGCTGACGCACAGTGTGTACCATCTACAAGATGCATTGCAGCAACTCACCAAGGCTCCTTCGACAGCACCTTCCAAACCCATGATCTCTACCACCTCGAAGGGCACCAGATGCATGGGAACACCACCACCTGCAAAGTCCCCTCCCAGCCTCACACCATCCTGAATTGGAACTATATCACTGGTCCTTCACTATCACTGGACAAAATCCTGGAATTCCCTAACAGCACTGTGGGTGTACCTACACCACATGGACTGCAGCGGTTCAAGAAGTTGGCAAACCACCTTCTCAAGGGCAACTACGATGGGCAATAAAAGTGCAGACCTAGCCAGCGATGCCTAAGTCCCATGAAAGAATTTATAAAAACTATTCCACATAGAGCAATGAGTTAATCTGTTTTTCCTGGTATTTGAGGGAGAAACATTTGTCAGGCTTCAGGAGATCTCCCTGCTCTTTTTCAAATGGTGACAATGGCCTAAATTCAGGTAAAATACTTGGGCAGTGGGAGGTGCGAGGATCAAATCTTGTGACTGAATGGTGAGGCCTGAGGCGCATCCAATACTGAGACTTGGGTCTCATTCCCATCAAGTTGGCAAGCTGTGGACCTCAGATAATTGAGGAAGGGAAGTGATTGGGTCAGGAAGCAGGGTGGTGGTGGAGGGGTAGTGATCCTGGCAGGCTGTGCTCCATTCTTTGAGTATGGGGTCAGGTAGGAACTGAGAGGGTTGACAAAGCAGGTGTTGAGTTTTCTTTTAATTTATTCTTTCGCAGGATGTGGGTGTCACTGGCTGGGCCAGCCTTTGTTGCCCATCCTAATTGCCCTTGAGAAGGTGGTGATGAGCTGCAGCCTTGAACTGCTGCAGTCCATGTGGTGCAGGTACACCCACAGTGCTGCTGTGAAGGGAGTTACAGGCTTTTGACCCAGCGATATTGAAGGAACAATGACATATTTCCAAGTCAGGATGTTGAGTGACTTGGAGTGGAATTTCCAGGCGGTAGTGTTCCCATGTATCTGCTGCCCTTGTCCTTCGATGTAGAGGTTTTGGGTTTGGAAGGTGCTGTTGAAAGAGCCTTGGTGAATTGCTGCAGTGCATCTTGTAGATGGTATGCACTGCTGCCACTATGCATTGGTGGTGGAGGGAGTGGATGGTGAAGATGGAGGGTGGGGTGCCAATCAAGCAGGCTGCTTTGGCCTGGATGGTGCAAAGCTCCTTGATTGTTGTTGGAGCAGCATCCACCCAGGCACGTGGATAGAATTCCATCACATTCCTGACTAGAGCCTTGTTGATGGTGGACAGGCTTTGGAGTCTGGAGTTGAGTTACTCTTCACAGAATTCCTAGCCTCTGACCTGTTCTTGTAGCCACTGTATTTATATGGTTCAGTTTCTGGTCAATGCTAACCCCCAGGATATTGATAGTGGGGCTAATGGTAATGCCATTGAATGTCAAGGGGTAATGGTTCGATTCTCTCTTGGTGGAGATGGTCACTGCGTGGCACTCGTGTGGCACAAATGTTACTTGCCACTTGTCAGCTCAAGCCTGGATATGTTCCAGGTCTTGCTGCATTTGGACATGGTCTGCTTCAGTATCTGAGGAGTCGTGAATGGTGCTGAACATTGTGTAACCATCAGTGAACATCCCCACTTCTGACCTTATGATGGAAGGAAGGTCATTAATAAAGCTGCTGAAGATGGTTGGACCTAGGACTCTATCCTGTGGAACTCCTGGACATCATGATTTGTGATCTGGCTGCACATGTTCCTGTTGAATTTAGTGCTGCCTCATCTGTTGTGCATGTAGCCCAGAATGTCATGCATAGCTGCCTGACTGCGCACAACAGGGAGTCTAAAAGCATGTGAGCCTAGCACAAGTTCCAGCTAGCCAATAGCTCTTAAAGGCAGTCTGCCCCTCTTAAAGGAAAGCTGTATTGAATCATTGGAAGCTGCTGCTCTCACTACTGTACTGTAATTGGAGAGAAGGAAAATGGAGCACCAGAACAGAAAAGAGAACTCTCAGGTTTACCAATGAAGTGTTGGGAGCCTTAGTCATGATGTGAAGAGCCACATGTTTCTGTGGGGAGACTAGAAAGCCGTCAAGGATTTCTTTTTGGGGTGTTAGGGGAAAATTAAAAATGCTAAAAGAGAACACTAAGAATTTACTGAAAAACCCTAAAATCTCCAGGCAGACATGGCTGCTAAACATATTAAGAGTTGAAGATTACCAGATGAACATTGCACAGCCTCGAGTCACAAGCAGGACATAAATTAGATTAGGTGTACTCCCCTCTCACATAGGGAAGGGGCAGATAGTTTTTAGCTTAGGTATGAGAAGACATAAAATGGACAAAAAGGGGGCTTTGAAACAAACAGTCTTGAGTTGTGAGAACCAAGGTCTTCGCGTACGTGTTTTAATTTTGATTAGATAATATAATTATATATACATCCTTCTGAATAATTGGTTAGCAAAATCACATGTTTATGTACTCAATAGGATAGTGTTAGCATGAGACCAGTGTGTCAGTTACCGATTGGATGTATTCAAATGTATTATGATAAGGGAAAAAGTATAAAAGTAATCAAATGTAATCAGTTTGGGAGCTGGGTCTTCATTCTTAGGAATGATTGCAGCTCCCTTGCATATGTTTGATTAAAACCGGTTAAAGGAAGCCGGAGTCGCTGTGTGATTGGGATTGTAACTTCTCCTCTTCAACTGGCCAATGTGGTAGTTGATGGATTGGAGGGGGAGCCGTCTGCAGAGGGAAATTGGAGCAGAAGGCCAGGAAGGTCAACTCCCAGCATCTGACCCTGAGGATCTAGTAGCAGTGTTAAGAAGTTTAATGACCTTACATAGGTGGCTAAGGACAGTGAATAAATTGTTAAATGACATTCCACCCCTACCACACCATGCAGCTCCCACATTGCTCAATGCACCACACCCCCATCATTCACCTAGCAGCACTCATGATTCATGCCTAACATCCAGATACTCCATCCCACCCTCACCCACCTACCAATGCTGCCAGCCTCACTTCCGCCTCTTATTACATTCACATACCGCCAGCCAATCAGCTATGGTAGGCACATCATCCAAACACAGTTAACACCAATCATTTTGCCCTCTCTCTTGCAGGATAAAGTGGCATGAAATACAAGGGGGCAACAGAGAACTAGAGTGGACCAGTTACACCTGAACCTGAAGGACGGAATGATGCTTCAGATCATGGGGCTGGCTGTGACAGGGCCCATAGCATCTGGCATTGCTGTAAACATTCAGGATGATGGTGTGTTATTGTCTTATACTCCTTCACAGCTCACACCTCACCTTCTTCCAACTGTCTGAGAGGAAGTGCAAGCTGCAGATGGTGTCACCATGGATCTTATGATTTACTTGTCACCCAACCAACTCTCCCCCTTCTATTTTATGCTTTCAATACCCAAGAACTGCCATCTATTCAGCTACAGCTATGACGGGAGAAAGCTGCACTAAGCCTCTGATGAAGAAGAAGCACCATCCCCTAATGTGACTTTTACAGCCACCAGCTTGGAGATTGGCACTGCATGAACTTTAGAGGCAAGCATAAAGTTGGGATCTGTAGCCAAGCCAGGGGGAAGGATAGCCCAGAGTGTGAAGTCTTGGATGAATTCTGATACAAGGGACTCAGATGGAGAAAGCAAGGGTCAACCGGCAGCTCAAGTGCCATAACCTGCAGGGCTATGGACCCAATGCTGGAAAGTGGCATTAGGCTGGGCGGCTCATTTCTTCGGCTGGTGCAGAGACAATGGGCCAACTGGCTTCTTTCTATGCTGTAAACTTTCTATGTTTCTATAAGTTTGATGATTCTATGCAGGAGAACACTGATGGGCCCGCACATTGAGATGTTTAGTACATTGGCAATTCTGGCAGACAGCCTCCTGTCATTGGCTGGGAGTAGGGAGGAGTCTTGCTCCAACATGGCACCCTCACTGATCCAGGCATCAGAAGCATTACTTCAGCATGCTGATGGTCTCCTCCATGATGTTCCTGGTGGCACCATTGCTTTCATTATACATATGATGTTTTCATATGGTCAGGTGTTGGAAGGAATGGTCATGATGCACATGAGCAGGGGTAGTCTTCGCCTCTCAGAAACCAATCTCTGCTTCTCAGTGGAGGCATGAGGGCAGAAATGGCTGGATGCCTTAGAAGGATGGTTTCTTGGCTGCTGCCAGGGTAAGAGGTATTCACCAACATGATGTACTGCCCATGGTCACACATCAACTGCACTTTTCCATTATTGTGGGGGGCCCACAGAGCCACATGCATGTAGTGCAGGGCACCACTGACTATCAGAAATCCTGTTATCCTGGCAAAACCACATATCCTGTTATTCCCTACTAAGGGGGAAAATGATGTATTTGGTTTTCCTGGTACTGATGGCCTCTGTCATCTCGCGAATGCATTGATGGACAATGTACTGGGATATGTTGGAAATGTCGTTCACTCCTGAATGGGAAGTTCAATGCCACTGTGCCCATAAGGTCAACGACAGAGCCGTCTTCACCACAGGAGGTGACACAGTTGTGTTGAATCTCAGGCATTGCTCCTGAGTTAGGGAATGAGTTCTTGTGAAACCCCAGGGATGTAGGCCCTTCTGTGGAGAACCCTCCTCCTTCCCCTGTCTTGGCAGAGGCACCTCTCTGTGCAGTGCTATTTTCAGACCCAGAGGCACTGCAACCACAGCCCCATACTTCATGTAGAGTTGGATTGTCAAATCCTGTTGACTACCTGAATGTCTGCAGCAGCTGTCAAAATACCTCCAAAGGGAAGCCACAATACTTGCACTAACTTTCCAAAATAGAAGTAAGTCAAAAGCACCACACCTACAATTTGGTGGTTGGCCCTTTAAGTAATGCAAATTGGGGAAGTTTGTCGGGGTGGGTGGGGGGGGGGCGGTGGTTCCTTATGCTGCTGGACCCCTATTCAGTTGAGAGCGATTAACAAAGTCATTCAGTAGACATTTGCAGACTAAGCAATGAATTGAGAATCAGATCTCCTGAATAGCTGTTTGACGTCATGATAGGATCATTTCTGATGCTTCTGTTGAATGCATGGGATTTTGAGGCTAACGCCCTTCACACCATGGAAGGCCATGTGGACCATGCCATTATTGTTTTGGAGCACAGTCGGTGCCATTTTATGTCTTCAGTGCTTCTGTGGCACAGACACCAGCAATGCTATGGTACCCAATTCAGGTCCACAGCTTTTCATTAGAGCTGGAAGATGTTATGCAATTTTCTCCAACAAAACAGAATCTAACCATCTCCCATTGACATTCATTGGCATTACCATCACTGATTCCCACTGTCAATATTCTGAGGTTTACTGTTGACCAAAAACTGAACTGCACCAGTCATATAAACACTGGCTACAAGAGCAGGTCAGAGATTGGGAATTCTGCAGTGAGTAACACACTTCCTGACTCCCCAAAGCCTATCCGCCATCTATAAGGGACAAGTCAGGAATGTGATAGAATACTCTCCAATTACCTTGATGAATGCAGCTCCAACAACACTCAAGAAGCTGGACACCATTCAGGTGTCACTCCACCCACCACCTTAAACATTTGCTTCCTCCTCCACCATCGTGCAGTGGTGTGTACCACCTACAAGATGCACAGCTGCAACTCACCAAGGCTTCTTCGACAGCACCTTCCAAATCCACAGCCTCTACCACCTAGAAGGACAAGGGCAACAAATGCATAGGAATACCATTATCATCAAGTTCCCCTCAAAGCCACTCACCATCCTGACTTGGAAATGTATCGCTGTTCCTTCACTGTCGCTGGGCCAAAATCCTGGAACTCCCTTCCTGACAGCACTGTGGGTATTCCTACAACAATAGACTGCAGCAGTTCAAGGAGGCAGCTCACCACCACCTTCTCAAGGGAAACTAGCGATAGGCAATAAGTGCTGGTTTAGCCAGTAATGCCCACATCCCATGAACGAATAAATTTTAAAAATTAACAGTTCTTTAACAAAAATGGGGCAAAGGAAAAGGTGGGATGGGGAAATAAAAATGAAAAGGGAAGATTTGTGATTACTTGTCACAGTTCCTCACTCCAAACCTTATAGCAATTTATCTTTCTCTTTAACAAAGAACTAATTAAAGAGATTAATTATTTACCTTCTAGAATAATTGACCTCAGTCAATTCACATTGTCATATACTTTCTGTAACGTTAAATCTTTTGCATGGCATATGGACAGACACACTTCAATCAAGATTGAATCTGAAAAAAAAATTGTACTATTTTTCAGATGATCATTTCAATGAGTAGTTTGAAATTAACTATTTGAAATAACAATGATCAAGCAATTTAAATTTAAGCAACAAGTTTTGATAATTTCAGATCAGTTTATTAAAATCAAAATTAACTGAAGAGCTGAAACCGCAAACAGGAGATTGCCACTTTTAAATGTTATATTCATTGCCAAGCAACCAAAAATATTTGTTTCTTTTTTATATTCATTATTTGTCATTCAAGAGCTATTATAACAAAAAGCTATTGTCTAAACACATCAGCTGCTGAAACAGTCATTCATGCCTTCATTACCTCTAGACTCGACTATGCCAGTGCACTCCTGGCTGGTCTCACACATTCTACCCCCTGTAAAATTGGTCACCCAAAACTCTGCTGCCTGTCTCTTTCAGCGGCTCCCATTCCCATCACCCCTGTGCTCACTGACTTACATTGGCTCCGAATTAAGCAATATCTTGATTTTAAAATTCTCATCCTTGTTTTCAAATTCCTCCATGGCTTTCCTTATCTCTGAAATTACCTCAGTCTACCAGCCCTTCTAATTCTGGGCTCTTGTGCATGCCCAATTTTAATCACTCTACCATTGGTGGCTGTGCTTTGAGTTGTTTAGGCCCCATGTTCTAGAATACTCTCTAGACACCTCTTAACCTCTCCACCTGGCTTTCCTCCTTTAGGGCACTCCTCAAAACCTACCTCTTTAACTGAGCATTTGGTCATCTGACCTAATATCTTCTTATGTGGCTCAGTGTCATACTTTGCTTTATAATGCTCCTTTAAAGCGACTTTGGATGTTTCATTACATTAACGGCACTATATAAATATAGGTTGTTGCTATTGTTGTTATGATGGAAAGTACCATTGAGGACCTTGAGACTATGGTAACAGATGTCTTACAGTGAATCTATGGCCTGGAAATTGAGTCACAACACGTCCTTATTTTTCAAGTATTATGCAGACTCCTGAGGCCCAAAAATGGTAGGCAGGAAGCATGTGTACATTTCAGACCAGAAATCTGCTGGTCGTCATTTTGAGTAGGGCAAAGAGGAGACAGCCTTTTCCCATGCCTGAAGCAGGCATTAGGAGTCTTAATTGCATATGCAAAAGGCCTAACACTTGCTTCAGGTCCCCATCACAACAGTGGTTTCCTGTGAGGCAGTGTGAATGCCAGATCTGTCAGGATTCAGGGAAACCAGCCCAATGGATCTCCTGCAACAAAATAAAATTTTTATTTACCTGTAGACGTCAATTGCTGCCTCTGCCAGCCTCTGCCAGCCTCCACCAGCTCCGGGATCCCTGGCCTTTAAATTCCAGGCTCCCCAATCCTTGATTTCCCTCCCCTTTGACCCCAATCTGTAGGCTCCTCACGGCCAATCATGTTGCCCCACTCCACTCCCCACAATCGCTGACCTCCAAGCTCCTGATTTCTGACCTCCTTCTCCAGACAGTGAACACCCTGTCCAGTGAGGCCCCATGCTCTTTCATTCTGAGGGCATTGAGCACTAGCCTCAGCCTATCTTTGTTCTGTCCTCCTGGAAGGCTCCTCACACAACACTGACTTCATGCTAAAGAAGTCTGAGGATCAATAACCAGGGGTCCTCAGACTTTACCATTCTGACATAGGGAGTTGAGCCCACGTGTGTCTTCCAAATTTCTATACTGTTACATTTAACAGCAGTGTTATTGATGTAGATAGAGTATGAATATTTGCACAATATGTGGGCCAGTAACAGACTTCAGTGCTACAGAAGCTTTAACAATTATGGACCAATGAGGTCAAAGCAAGAAAAACACAATGGCCAGAACTTTGTGACACACGCAAGCACCTGGCAGCCCCAACTCAACGCTAAATGACATGTGATGACATCGGGAGGGGTTCCCGACATCATCACACCGTCTTGCAAGATTACGGCTGATGTGTGTGCGCATGTCGGAAACCTGCCCACCATCAATTAAAGGGCCTATTAAGGCCATTGAAGATCTAACAGTCCCAAATTTTGAGAGGCCCACGTGCTTTTATGCTTGGCACACGGGTCAATCAGGCAGGCTGGTTTTACATTTTTTTCAACTTTCTAGATCCAGGGCAGGATATAAGAGCCAGAAGGAATAGACGCGTGAGGAGGTAGGAATTTCAAATTGTGGTGCTAATATGTGCATTACTGCTAATATAGTGAAGCATTCTGTTCATTTACATTACTTTAGGAAGCTTAGCCTCTGCAATGATTTTTCTGCAGACAGGCCCCTTCACAGTTCAGGTCAAACCTCTGCAAGTAGAAGGTTTGAGATGGGCATTGTTTACTCTGCTGAAGGAAATTCGTCAGATGGGGAGCAGAGGGCAAGAAGGGAGAGGAGGCCAGTTGGCCACAGGCAGCATGATAAAGTCTGCCCTCAAGACCGAGGGGCAAAACCTGAAGGGGTCGAAGGGCAGCAGGCGTTGCAAGGTAGAAGGGGTACGTGAAGGTGCTGGAAAAGTACTCAGATTGAGATCCTGCTGCCTTGACATGACTGAGGTCTAGTGCCAAAGAAGGCTCTGCTTCTCAAGGGAGACAGTCACCTGAATGTGACATGAGAGCCTCAAAATGTGTAGGTGGCCACTCAATGCCAGTGGCACTGGAATTCACAGTTACCCTTAATTTTTAAACTTTGGGTTCATTCCAGGGTCCTGTGGGAGAACATTGTGGAGTGTCACAATCTACAGCACACAGCTGCACCAAACTTGTGACAGATGCACTGTTCTGAAGGGTAAACATCTTTCTTCACTAAAGACAGGCGAGGACAGCCAGGTGGAATGAGCCAGAGGTTTTGCAGCTATAGCAGGCTGAGAATTCGGGGAGCCATCAACTGCACAAAAGTGCCCATCAAAGCAGCAGCAGGAGAGCTGGGGGCCTTTGTGAATAGAAAGGGGTTCCACCCTCTGAATGTTCAGATAGTGTGTGTGATCACCACATGAGGTCCTGCAGGTTTGTATGCCAGATACCCTGGGAGCTGCCAATTTTCCTACAATTCACCTCACTCCCAGGTGAAAAGGCTGTGCATAGCACAGCACACTTAGATGGCTGGCTGCTGGGTGACAAAGGATATCCTCTTAAAAAGGTGGATAATGACACTGATCAGACATCCAAGGAGGCCTGTGAAGGAGAAGTACGACTGGAGTCATGCCTCCACAAGGGTCATCGTTAAGAGCACAACCTGAAAATGAGGTTCCGCTGCCTGGACCACTCAGGAGGATCTCTGCACTATCCTCTGGAATGACTTTCCCTGATAGTGGTTGTGTGCTGTGCCCTTCACAATGTGGCCACCAAGGGGAGAGCCAATGGAGGGTGAAGGAAGCAACATTCTTCCAGAAGCTGCTGAGGAAGAGCCTAGCGCTGACTCTGAGGAGGAGCTGGCTCAGCCACAGGATCAGAGAAGATCCAGCAATGAGGCAATGAGTTTGCTTCTGGGAGCCAGGGAGACCAGGGAGGTATTCATTCAGAATGAAGATCAAAAGAAAAGATTTGTTACAAGCCTGTTTCTACAATATGTTTGGCATGTCTCTTTGAGTGGAATCATCCTAGATTTGCACAAAGTGCTGTTGCGGGCAGGAGAAAGGACTTTTTACCTGCCGGCCGCAAAGGTGGATTTTTGCGCCATATCATCCCATTCCCAGCGCGTCCCACCGCATTGATGCATTCTTGGTAAATACTCCAGATTACTGACGGAGCGGCCTCTGATTCACCCACCTTGCCGTCACCTCAGGCCTTCAGTAATCCAGGGGCCCCCTTTAAAAGGTGGCCCTGCACAGAGCTAGCACTCTCTAAGGGATCGGAAGCTGCTACAAAGTCATGGCTACCAAAGGGAGGAACCATGCTGCCCTCAAATTTAGCAACACCTCCCTTCAGCACCTACTGGATGATGTGAAGGCTTGCTGTGAAGTCCTCTACCTCTGCTCTGGGCAACGACCAGCAAGCAAGGCCACCAATCCAGCATGGGAGGCGGTGGCAGCAGTGGTCAGTGCCAACGCCCTGCAAAAGAGGACAGCCACCCAACACCGAAAGAGGATGAATGATCTCTTCTGTTCTGTCAGGGTAAGTTACTCTTCTCATCACTCTCAACTCACACACTCACAAGCCCATCACACATCCACAGGGATCTCACTCACTGCCAGTTCAAGGGACATTGGTCCTGCACTGCTGCGCGGGCTGAACTCCAACACTGATACCACAGTTGGCCCCCAACAGTGTCAATGCGAGAGGGGTGCAGGGCAGCCTGATCTCACTCCAGCTTCCCCTTATCCTCAAGGAGTCAGCCAGAAGCCTTTGAGCACCCATAGGAGGAGGATCAGCAGGTGCACATCCCAGGGCCATCCATCCAGGTGACACTGGGAGTGTCCAGACCATCCGAATCCTCTCTTCCTGTGACCCCAGCGGCTCCAGCTCCACAGGCCAAGGAGGGTGCCACTGCCACACATGCAGACTTCGAAAGTAGGCTGGGGCCCTCGAGGTCTTGGCCCTTTAGAGGACACCTGTCAAGGTCAACACAGACTGCACTTCCATGGTGCTTGTCATTGCTGCCAGAATGTCAAGGGTAGGCATCACAGAGTTCCGTCATTCTCTCTGTGTGCTCTCAGCACCATTGAGGTGGGGCTGGCCCCCTATCTCTTCAGCATCTGCGATCGGTGATGGTGCATTCCTGAAGGGGACAGATGCCAAAGGCTGACAAAGAATCGGGTGCATTTAAAGTTTCATGGCTGCATCTCCCATGATATGACCCTGATCACAACGTGCAAGCAAGATGCCCTCAGCCAGACACAAGTCAAGCATTCACAGAGGCAATGTGAAGATCTAAGAAGTGTCGTCGTCGTCGTCCTCATCGTCCTCGTCCTCATCCTCATCCTCGTCCTCCTCGTCGATGTGTGCTACCATCAGCCACACAGAAGCCAAACATTCACAGATGCAAGATGAGGATGTCAGGACTGTATGCACTGCATCTCATCATCATCATCCTCCACAAATCTTGCGGCCATGATGGCCTCCCAAGTGCATCTTCCTTGTCTGGCCAGTTCATTAGCCACATCGCCGGCATCCTCACCTTCAAGGGCCTCATCATTGTTATCCCCTTCATCGTCCCCCTCTTCAGAGGATGCATGCAACTCCTCCCATCTCCTCCTCAAGTCCTCCACCCATTGCAGCATCAGGTTGTGTAGCACGCAGCAAGGTATGATGATGCGTGACACCCTTAGTAGACTGTTTTGGAGTGCTCCACCTGACCTGTCAAGGCATCAGAACCTCATTTTCAAGATGCCTATTGTTTGCTCTAATAAAGTCCGGGTCACAGCCTGAGCCTCGTTATACCATCAGTCTGCTGCAGTCTAAGGCCACTGCACGGGTGTCATCAGCCATGTCCTCTGCAAGTAGCCTTTGTCCCTGAGGAGCCAGCCCTGCAGCCTCTGTGGACCCTGGAAAATGTCAGGGATCTGAGACCTGCTAAGGGTGTGTAGGAGTTGAGGACACTCCCTGGGAATCGTGTGCAGGCCTGTAGGATGCATTTGTGGTGGTTGCTCACCAGCTGAACATTCAGCGAGTGGAAGCCTTTGCAGTTGACATGGTTGATTGCTTGTTGCCACTGAGGTCTAAGCACCACATAATTGCAGTCGATGGCACCCAGCACCTGTGGGAAACCTGAGATCTGCGCAAATCCCAGTGCTCTTGCTTTGTGGCCTTCCTGATTCTGTTCAAAGTGCATAAAGTTCTTTTACCTTCACAAAAATGGTGTCCATGACCTCCTGGATACACTTGAGCGTGGACGTTTGTGAGATCCCATACAGATCACCTGTGGAGCTCTGGAGGGAGCCAGTAGCATAAAAATTGAATACCACGGTCACTTTCATGGCCACTGGCAGTAGATCTCCTCCATGTCCCCGTGGCGTCAAATCCTGCATGAGGTGGCATATGTGAACGACCAGTTCCCTAGATATGTGCCGTCTTCGGCAACACTGGTTCTCAATCACCTGCAGGAATAACAAGCACCATCTATAGACCCTGGGTCTAGCAAAGCGCCATCAAGTGACAGCTCTCTGTGGATTTTCAGCTGCAAGTACAGCAAGCCCTGCCTCCCTTTCATCCCTATGCCAAGCCAGGCACCTCCATTGCACTCTTCTTCTTCTTCTCTTCTCCCTGTAAGTCATGAGGCAAGCCACTAAATCACCAGGGTCCATGATCCTGATGTTCTCCTCTTGCAAGATCAAAGCGAGAGATGCATAGGTCAGCATATGTATCCTCAGAACCTCTCTTGGTTAAGTTGAAGGTTTTTCACACATGCCAGAGAGTGCTGGCCACCACATGAATGGTCAGTGTGTAGTGTGCACATTGGCTGTCCGAAACCCACCCACTTCCACCCTACTCCACTTGACTGATTGGCAGCAGCTTCGGCCATTGGACTGCATGCAGTGCTCTCAGCTCAGATACAGGCATTCTCCTAACCCGTGCTACAAGGCTGAGCTGTTAGCTGAACCATGAGAGATACTGGTCCAAACCTTAATAAAGACATTGCAAGGGGCTCTGAGTGCCTCCACTAGTGGCTGTGCTATAGCCACCTTTTGCAAGGGGATTCTACAACTTGCCCAGTTGTCTAATTGTTCTGCTGCCCCCTTAACACATATTAATTTGCAGTCTGCGCCTGAGGAGTGAAGAGCTCTGGAGCATTTGGTGGCCCTTTCATGCTTTTGTGTTCCTTCAGAGGCCTGACTCCAAGCATGTCAATGAAGCTGAATGGTCTTAGCTTTGGAAGAATGCTCACTTTTGACAAGCTTTTCCGTGCGTGGCTTCCCTCACCCACCTCCAAGCCGCTCTCCACCGACGCCCCTTCCTACCCCCGCCGAGCATGTGCTTGTGTACTTTCTTCAGTCTGTGCTGCCTCACCCCCACACCCACCACCGCCCCAGCCTCACCAGCACTGGACCCCTTGTCTCGGTACTGCACAGAGAGCCAGCTGGGAAAAAGCAACTTGCCTGTGCCCCCTCCCCCACCCCCACACCCCACCACCGAATGTGCGGCACCTCCTCCTTGATGTGCGCACAAACTCACCTCCGAGTTCCCCTTGAAGTTCAGCTCACCCGATGCACACCTTTTAAAGGCAGTCGTGAAGCATGCCACTCTGAAATCGTGCCAACATGGGCGCTAAATTTGACATGGGGAGATGATTCTGACAAGCAGGCTTTTAATGAGATGCTGGTTTTGAAATTAGGTTCCTAACGTGTGGCAGCGGGAAACGTGGCCCACCGTTGATGGGTGGAGCGGACGATCGCAAACTAGTTTCACAACAGTGCGAAACCGATTTTTGGCCGCCTTGTCATATTGTCCGCTCACGCCCGCCATGACAGCTGCCGCCACAGGACTGAACGATTCTGCCCTTTGACTTTATAGCAAAATCAGCTTGAGAGCTTGGTTGTTGGAGGAGCACATGCACAAGGGCAGCTAACATCGCACTTCAAAATGTACTGCAAACCATGAAAATTATAAAGCATCAGCCATTTTAAGAACTGCACAATAGTTTCTGTTTGGGTTTTGGAATGCAACAGTACCACATGTCCTATCTAGCTTGCTGTAATCATGTGACCTCTGCCATGAGAGAAGACCTGTAAGCTGCCATCTTACAATCAGTTCAATAAAGACACTATGAGAAAGCACTGCTGCCTTTGAACTTAAAACATGGTGGGATAAAATAAAGTTTTGAAATCCTGGCAATACTGCAGAGATGACACTGCTCAGAAAGGCACACAGAAATGTTCAAATCTGCCAAAAGCTGCTTAAAAAAAAGGACAAAGAAAAGCAAACACATACTGAAGGCAAGGCTGCTAGCAAAACACTGGGTGAGTGAACATGGCAATAAACTTCCCTATCCCAAGCCCTGTAAAAACAAAAGGCAATATATGGTAAAACTGGCAGTTTTTCCACTTGGAATGGCAAAACTTCAAGCTGGCAACTGATTTATTTAACAAGTCAGAACGAATAAGAGTAGCCACACTTCTAACACTGCTGGGGAGGGGCTGCTACAAATTGTGTACCACTTTAAATCTAACTGGCGAACAAAGAAAACAGACAGTAGAGATTTTGAAAGCCTTGAATGAATGCTTTGAGCCCCAAGTGAACGTAACTTATGAACACTGTGTATTCAATGCTAGAGCTCAAGGGGGAAAAAAAACCATTGAAAAGTTGTGACTGCAGTAACACAATTTTCAGAATCATGTAAACTCGGACAGCTAAAAGATGATCTGACTAAAGATAGAATACACTTGGGCATACGAGACCCTGTAGTGAGAGTAAGGCTACTGAAAGAGGAGAAACTTACATTCAAGAAAGCAATAGGCATGTATAGAAATGTGGAGCTTATAAAACATCAGCAAGAGTACATGTATGGCAGAGCAGACCAGGAGATATATTATGCTAAGAGACGTTCCAGGCCAAAAGAGCAGAGCAATTGCAGACAACAGTCTGGTTGCAAATAATGTGGAGGACATTATATAAAGGAAAAGAAGGACTGCCCAGTGTTGGGAAAGCAGCGTTTGAACTGCAAGAAGCAGAATCATTTTGCACACATGATTGGCGAGAAAAACGCCAAACAAGCCTATATAGATGGCCACTAGAGATACGTCAGCAGAAGAGTTTGATGAAGAACTATTAGTGATCCAAACAGATGGTTCTGTCAAGTCTATGGGTGATAAACAGTTTGTGACTGTTACAATGATGGCTGCAGAAGGAAAGTGTCAAGTGAACAGGAAATGTCAGATAGACACTGGTGCGTCATGCAACTTAATGACCTTCACAGACCTGTGTGAAGTAGCTCAACATGACAACCTAAAACTGAAGCACTGGAAAGTGAGGTTGAGGCTATATGATGGCACAATACTCATACCGGGAGGACAAATTAGCCTGAGAGCCCAATGCAATGGCAAGAAGGAAGAGTTAGAATTCCAGATCATAGATGGGATGCCACAGCCACTCATCTCAGCTGGAGCAAGTCTAAAGCTTGGGCTGGCAGCACTAAACAGAGATTCAGCGTGAAGCAGTAGTTTGACATGATCTGGAAGTCATCAACCCAGCAGAGATGTTGAATCTGACACACAAGCGCCTTGCTCATATCAAGTGAACTACCCAACACAATGCAACCCTCCATGTGCCACAAGAAGTAGTCATGAAAGGATGGCCTGAAAGCATCAAGGACACACCTATGGTCACAAAAGCATATTGGGGAACCCATAAAGGAATTGAATCGAGTCTGAGAAAGGCAAAAGAAATGCTCTACTGGCCAAACATGAGCATTGAAATTAAAGACCACATAAGCCAGTGCAGTGCTTGTAATAATGAGTACCAAGCTAAACAAGCCAGAGAACCATTAATGATGCATGACATCCCAGACAGACCATGGATGAAGCTGGGACTAGACCTCTTCACAATAGCAGGAACTGATTATCTTATCACTGTCAACTAATATTCTGACTACTGCGAGTTAGAACAGCTGACTTCAACAACATGGGAAGTAGTAGAATGCCTGAAAGCATACTTCAGTCATTTAACAGGGCATAGTGGTACTGTCACTGGACTAGTAATCCAGAGACCCAGGGTAATGCTCTGGGGACCTGGGTTCAAATCCTGTCATGGCCAATGATGATTATGAAAGCATTGTCAATTGTTGTAAAAACCCATCTGGTTCACTAATGTCCTTTTAGGGAAGGAAATCTGGCCTACTTGTGACTTCACACCCACAGCAATGTGGTTGACTCTTAAATGGCCTAGCAAGTCAATCAGGCTCTTTTGGCTCCCAAAAAAGAATTTACAACTTTCCTGCTCAAGGAGTACCAACCCTCCCTGCCTCAACCACACAAGACCTTCCCAAAATCTCTCCCAATCATTTACCTCAGCGTTTTAGCCTTGATAGGTATTGCAAATGCACCAAATAAAACCAAAGAAAGCAAAATTTTCTGGAAAAAGACATGCTCTCTCTCCCTCTACCTTCAATAATGCGTTTTGTGGATGGAGCTTAATGTTGCCTTTGGGTGCTGGGGCTGTAGTATTGGAAGGGAAGGCAGGAGGAGTAAAGTACTTGTCAGCTTCCTGACTTCTTCTGATTCAGTCAGGAGCAGGAAAGATGAAGGACAGCCTTCCCGCTCAGAGACCAATTAAGGCAATTGAGGCCCTTAAGTAGCCAATTAAAGGCCACTTAAGGGCCTCATCCCACTATCACTGATAGCCTACCATCAGTGGTGGTGGAGCCCTAAACCACATGGAGGGGCCACCCAGTGAAAGCTTGTGGGTTTGGGTGGGGGGAGCCGGGGTGATCTCTGATCGGGCAGTCTGTGGCCCATGGAAGTCCACCACCAGACACAAGACCTTCCTGCTTGGAAAGCCTTCCACTACACTGGCTGCTTACTCCTCAGCTGAAACATACCTAGCTGAAGTGCGGTGATGCCTGGAGCCAGCGTCTTGTATGCCTGAGGTGACCTGTGAACAAATTGCAGTGATCCATCTAGTCAGCACACTCTTTGAAGCTGTCCCTCTGGCCCTGAGCATTGCAGCCAATGGGAAGCCCTGTAGCTAGCATCGGTCTGCCCTGCCCTGGTCTTGGAGGACCATAGATGAGCTCTCCTCTCGTTCATACATCCATGTGTATGGAGACTGCAGCATTAACCAGGGTAATGAAAGACATGTCCATGCACCCTCCCTCAAAAACTATTGGCTTCCCTCCATCACTCTCTTCGAGACACATTCAGCTGACACTTCCCTTGCCATCTCAGATGTACCATTCACTCCATTATCAGCCCTGGCCATCTACCCAGGACCCTCAGGGCTCTAAAGCGGCACATTGTTGTCACCAGCGCAACCTGTCCCCGGCCCGTGGGAGCTCACCCCTGCTTCCCTCCCTCCATCCACTCGCCCACAACAACCTCCCACCCCCCCCACCCGCCTTGGCCAGCTTGAGTTTCCCTGCAGCACAGACTTTACTACAGCTTCCGATCTTGCTGGGATTTTGATGTGCTGAGAGCCATAAATCAGGGAGCAAGCTTGCTGCCATGTGGGCTTCATCATAGAGAGGAGAAGTGACCTGAGCATTGTTCTCATGCAGCCGACTCATGGTTAATAGGGTGTCCCTTTTGTCAGCCAACTGAGCTTACCTTTAGCTCCACTTTCCCGAAAAGACCCTCTACCCACTTCGAGGATTCACACATACAGAGCAACTGTGTTGTGAAGAAGAGCATTGAGAAAATGATGTGTGTAGCTTTCCAGACATTCTTCACCATCTTTTACCCTTCCCCTGTCACCCACCAACTTCCCTGTCACCCTGAGTCACCCAATATAACCATTCCTCTCCTCCATGTTAACCTTGAACCTCCCCCTCTTAGTCCTTGAGCCTAAAATCATCACCCTCCACGTGCTTACTCTCCCTCTAAACCTACAGCTGTTGCTGTCCCCATGCTCTCCCTGATCTTGACCCCTCCCAATATGCAGCCACCTGTTTTGTCCATTTCTGTGACAGCTTCATGAGACCATCCACCACCCAACTATGATTCTTGACCTGCCACCCTACTGCATCCCACTCCCACCTCTCAATGTGACTGTTCCTTCCACTACCCACTTTCCTCAGTTCAACCCCCAGGAGTCCACCGTAGACAGCACCAACCCTGCCCTTTAGGACCATCTCTTTCCTGCCGTCCCTGCCCAGAAATGCCCCTCTAGCCATTCGCAGAACCCCAAAGCCAACATGCAAAGCCCCTCCCTCCCACATCCCTGCACTCTTGCCTTCCCTCCCTGGCTTCGTCACTGCTCTGGACTCCCTCACTACCTCAGCCAGCCCCCCTGCCTGACCCCCTTTGACTGCCATCATCTGGCCATTGCCTCATTGAACAACACTCCCCAAAGAGGAAAAAAGACATCAGCCACTCACTCCAACCCCAGCAAGTTGACTAACTCGCCTACTGCATACCATTTATATGCAGTTCTAAACCTGAAGGCACATATTGCTCATTTGCTGAAAGCTTAATTGGGAAGGGGAACTTAATTCTGGTGAGCTGGCCTTTTAATGAGCAGCCATAACATGCAGATGCATGCAAATGACATGCCTTCAAACGTCCCAGAGCTTAATTGCAAAAGTTCATCCCGCTGTCAGGAAGCTGATTTTTGGCCTCTCACTCAATTAAGTTCCCCCACCCACCTTGCAGTACAAGATTCCGCCTTTTGTTTCCTGTTAGTTAGTCAGTTCATATACGTGCTAATATATCACCATCAACACCATTCTTACCTTGTGCTGTAACATTTTACGTGGCACCTTATCAAATGCCTTTTAGAAATCCAAATACACAACATTTACTGGTTCTCCTTCAACGCCGCTTGTCATATCCTCAAAGAACTCTAATAAATTTGTCAAACACAATTTCCCTTTCACAAAACCAAGTTGACTCTGGCTGATTGTATTATGACTTACTAAATGCCGTACAACTACCTTCTTAATAATAGATTCTAGCATTTTCCCAATGACAGACATTAGCTTCCTGACCTATAGTTTCCTTCTTTCTGTCTCCCGCCTTCCTCGAACAGTGGTGTTACATTTTTGCTTTTCCATTCCACTGTGACCTTTCCAGGCACTAGGGAGATTTGGAAGATAACAACCAATGCACTGACTTTCTCTGCAGCCATTTCATTTAATATCCTATGATGAAGACCATCAGGTCCAGGGGACTTGTCAGCCTTTCATCGCAATTTTAATTTAAGCTTTGCTGGTTTCATGGACTTGTATGTATGCTTCCAGCAAGTTGATTATTTGAACAGTTGCAAGAAACTGAGTTGGTTTTTTAAACACCCTGTTGAGGTGTGTAAAAGCTTAAAATCATTTAGAATTATTCACTCAAAATCACTTAGAATTAAATGGTAGCCATTTATCACCAATCAAATAGAACATTTTGCATTTGAAAGCTTTTGAATACCTGCAGAATAAACTTACAAATGGCAAATGTTTAATTTGTAGTCAACCTACAGTGCTACTAAAGGACAGAGATTACAGTGAGAATATAACACAATTAAGTAGTGCATGTTGGTATTAAATGATCAGAAGATCAGACAACTTTACAAAAATCTGTATTGCTAGTGTTTTCATGTAAATTTATACAGGTAACAGTTGTATTAAACATAGACATTACCATCTTTTCAATGCAAATCTCATAATTTATAAATTACACTCTTAGATTTGGAAAATTCAGAAGCACGAAGAAGGGTATGATTAATACATCTTGTAATTTACAATAATTGAGCAATTTTGGGAGTAGTTCATGAAGGAATGTTAGCACTAACTGATTTATAAAGAGTCTTTTTTCGTCTTCTTACGAAATATGTGCATGGGGTGAAGTTCCTGCACAAACCCAGTTCTCAAACTGTCACCTTTAGCTTGCCATTTACAAATGTAATTAGACAGTCGATTGAGTGTTAGAGAAACATCACCATTTAAAATCCACCCACTTGGTGCATCAAGACATCAATATTTGTGCAGTACAAAAATCAGAAATGCTGATTTGAGCAATTGTGGTTTCCTATTGAGTGAATCATTCTTGGGATGGCTGAAAGTTGCTTCTAATTCCTAGTGGTATGAAGGTGAGTGTCTGTCTTAAACTACATGAGTATACGCTCTATAATGGTGTAGGGAAAGTCATTAGTGGAAAGATTGCCCATCCTGCATTGTTATTGTCTGAAGAACCTAAAGAAATTCATGGCCTGAATTTTCAGGATGAGGGGTGTGAAGAATCGGTAGGGAACACACATCCAGTAGGCCCAATGCCATTTCACGCTCTAATGTGCATTGATTGGCATAAGGCGGGACTTCCGCTCATCACCAGGAGGAAGACTCATCTTGGAGAGCTGCCAGCTAGCTCTCCAGTCCCTCCAGGAACAGAGCTGCAGTGGTCAGAAGAGGCGCTGCAGGGAGCTGCTTGGCACTAAGTATCGGCAAACCGGGGGAGAGGTAAGTGGCAGGGGTCCCTGGGTGGGGAAGGTAGGGAAGGCCTAGAGTTTCATGAGGGGGGGTGATCATGGTCCTGGGGGATGGTCCAGTGGGAGGAGGAAGACCAGGGGAGGAATTTTCCTGTCGGCGAACATGGGCGGGGCCCACTTGCTGATGCGTAAAATGACATGCAGTGTCGTCAGGTGGGCGCACCATTTAGATTGTCAGTTTGGCGGGCACACAGCCGCATCAGCTGCACGCCCACCGAACTGTGAAAAGCCTATTAAGGCCATTAACAAAGTAATTGAATCTGTTAAGAATGCTGCCTGTCCGATCTTAAGGTTATTGGGCAGGTGAAGAGCCCAGGCGGCCTCTGCATTTTTCATGAGATCTCATCCATGGGCGGGATCGGGTTTCATGAAGGGTTCATTAATTAAATAAAATTTTTTGAAAAAATAAATGGACATATCCCAGCTCATGTGACAGTTTCACATGAGGTGACATGTCCTTAAAATTTTTTTTGACCTTTATTACATTTTTCAAGACTTAAACTAATCTCACTGAGGCATCTCCGCGCCCCAGGGAGATTTCTGTGCTCTTTCGCGCACATTCCCCAACACAGGAAATCCCAGCCTGCACAGGGAGCGCTCAGCGCTTCTGGGTGTGCATCACGCTGGGCGGGCCTTAATTAGCCTGCCCATGTAAAATGGCGGCACACACCTGATTGGGGGCGCTGATCGGGTTCATGCTTGCTCCTGCTTGCCCCCGCACAAACCCCCCCTCTCCCCCACCCCCCGCCCCCCCCGCCCCCCCCCACACCCCCAAGCAGGGGGAAAATTCAGCCCCAGAGGTCACCGGGCTCTAAAGGGAGGATGCCCCTTCAGAAAGAGGATCCTGATGGAGACGCCCCCACACCCCTTCCTGCCCGAGCCCAAATCTGTTTGTTTTAGGTTTTGCCCCCCAATATGTCATCCACCTACCAGCCTAAAAATTGAGGCAGGGCAGGAAAGGGCCTTAATTGGGGCAAGGGTGTTCTTCCTGTCCAAGGCCCTGTCTACCCCAGCATAAAATCGGAACCAGGTCAGGAGGGAGGGAGTCCTGTCCATGCAACTTAATGCTTCACCTACCTCAGAACCCGCCAGGGGCGGGGGGGTGTAAAATTCTGGTCCATGTGTGTGCAGTTATATGAAATCCTTGTCTTTAAATTCCTCCAATTTCACACTATGCTAAAGCCCGTAGCTAAGTCCAGGGGTTTGGGGGCTGGTGGGTTGGGGGTGGGGGGGGTGGGGGGTGCGATTGAGCAGGGAGTTGCAGGGGAACTAGAGCACTGCCACTTGCAACACCACAAGGAACAACTTTTCTGAATTAGACGGGCCAACTAATGTAAAAATATTTAATAATCTGCTTTGAAATGAGCTTGGTGCCTCACTAAACATTGAAATGAGGCCTGTGCTCATTTTAGGCAGCCAAAAGAGCTGCAAAATAAAGGTCCCGACTAACTTAGCAATGGCTCAGAAGTCTATGCAGGTCATGCTCTCCTTTATAAGTTATCACGCTGAACTTGTTTCAGGCCCATAAAATGTTAAACTTAGAGCTTACTGTTCATCAAGTCAGAAAGACCTTTAAACACAAAAAAGACTGAAATTCTGATGGAATTGGAGAGCTGGGGACAAGTGGATTGCCCATTGGGGGTCCACAGTTTGGGACAGAAACTGGATCTGTTGGGTTTCCATCCCACCTAACAGTCACCAAAATTACCAATTGGCAGGTGAGTCTTCTGCAATCCTCTCCACAATAAACCACTGCTTTTGAGGACACAGCCTACATTCGGAATTCAGCCTGTATGTCACTAACAGATCCTGCAGGACTTAAGCCAGGTGAGAGCTGGTATATTACCTGATCTGTTCTGTTGTCGCTACCTGTAATGTGTACTACTTGGACATCAAGCAGTCTTTCTGAAGTTACAAAGAAGTCTTTATTGACAGTACTGAACTATGTACATATTTACAGTAGAGGGTAAAGGAATGGAGCAGACCCCATACCAGGTCCTTACATGTGGCTCCCTCTCTCTAGATTGGCTTTAGCTCTAGGTCATGCTGGGTCATGTGCTTTCTTACATCACCGTGTGAATGCTACTGCACTCAGTCAAATGTTAACTCTTTAGGTAACAGATCCTTCTATTCCATTACTCTGTCTCAGGAAAGCCCCAAAATTGTTTTATGTTAAATATAAATGATTAAGATTAAAATTAATGTCCACACTATCCTTTAGGTAAAGTTAAAAAGTAAGTTACTTTTTTTTGGCTCTGGCATCAGAGCTACATCCCACCTCAATTTTCCAGACAGTAATTGGAGCAGAGTACTCTGGTGAGCCCTTCTGATAGGACTCCGCTCCAAAAAGACACCAGCCCTACAATTTGCGATAAGGACCAAACCTTAGAATCCAGTGCAAAAACAAAAAGTGCTGGAAATACTCAGCAGGTCTGACAGTGATCTGTGGAGAGAAAAACAGAGTTGACATTTCGAGATTTAGAACTTTAATTCTGAAGAAGAGTCATACGGACTCAAAACGTTAACTCTGTCTCTCTTTCCACAGATGCTGTCAGATCTGCTGAGTTTTTCCAGCACTTTTTGTTTTTGTTTCAGATTTCCAGCATCTGCAGTATTTTGCCTTTATCTTAGAGCCCAGTAGCCAGGAGTCCCACTTCGCTATATTTCCAAGCCAAAAATTTCTAATAGTACAGAGACTGTAATCCTTTCGCCAGTGTAATTTAGGTATAAATAAACTGCATTCAAGAATGCACTAATACATACTAGTATTTCCCTTGGCACGACAGTTTGTATTTTTTGGTTGAACAATAATTTATTATGAATAGGTAGTGTTTGTGGATAAATTGGATGCAAATAGTTAGAAATTTCATGAAATAAAATACCTATGTAATAACAGGCAAAAGCAACATTCAAAAGGAACTTCCTGATAAACAGGACAAGAACAATGTCAGTTGTCAGGAAGGTATAATAATTTCCATAATGTTATCGGAATTTGTTGTAAAATAGAGTAATAGTGGCATGTGTCAATATGTGTCTGTGTGTGTGAGAGAGACTTAATTAAATTAGAGACAGTTAGTCTGGGTGTTTTGACGTAAGAAGAAAAGTTAGTTTTGAAATGTTAATTCAGTAAACATGGGGACGTTTAGAAACATAGGCGTCAAGGGAATATTTGCATTTTTAAGTAAACCAGACTAGATTGTTTTCAAAAGAGGGAGTGAAATGTGCCACCTAGTGTGTTTATTTTTTCCAAAGATTACTGGTAAAACTTAGTGCTATGAGAGGTTTTTATTATCATAAAGCTTAAGTCCAAAGACATAGTGAAACAATGGGAATTTGCATTCAAAGGGGAAATATGTATAAAGGAGAGAAGACTGTTTGTATTGTAAAAGAGGCAGTTTAAGATCCAACAAGTATGAAGCCTGCAGCCTGTATGTACCAAATTGCTGCCTCCAGGGATTGAAGTGAAGAGAACTCACTTTGAATTCAACTTGTTCTAGGTATCATGTTTCTTTGCCTGGGTCTTTTAAAATTTTTGTGTCTTACTGTTGCCTTAAGGAAAGTGTAACTGGAAGTTAGATTGATTAGGGGATTTAAAAGTTACCATAGTAATAGTTTATTGATCTATGTATGTATTTAAAAATCATTTCTCTTATAAATAAATGTTTAATCTTGTTTTGTAAAACCTATAAGGCTTGGTGGTCTTATTACTACTGAATTCAAGACACGCATCTCGAAATTTATATAACCTGCAAAACAAATTGTGGCAATTGTTTCAAGTTTCCCTTTGGAATTTGAACAACTCAGCACTTACCATCGGCTGGCCATCAGCTGTGCCATACATAGTAGACAATAACACATTTATTTAGTCTTACTTAAATTGTTGTGACAATGGGGGATTAAACTCTTAATATTGATGAGTTACTAGAAATATTAGGTTAACCCTACTAAATCCTATACTTACCAGGGAAAATGTATTTCTGTTTTGAAATTTCATGCCTGTCTATAGAGAATGTATTTGCATGAAAGACCATTTATCTTCTGCAGCAAGTACAGTCATTCTAGTTTGTTTCTACTCTGTTTCTACTCTGTTTCTCTCTGCACAGATGCTGCCAGACCTGCTCAGTTTTTCCAGCATTTTGTTTTTATTACAGTCTTTCAAGTGTTGAGCCATCAACATTCACCCTCTGTCTTCTTTTTCTTTAACAAATTCTTTTAAATCTTTCAGATAAATAGTGGATGGCACCACAGACACCCATACCATATAAAGGAATGGAAGAAATTAAGCTGACTGATTCAGTAAGGAGTAACTTATGAGGCTCCAATCCTAGCATGGGGCTTTGCTGGAGTGCAGTGTATTATAATATTATAGCCCCACCTCTAACCTACACCTACACCTCTCTCTAGTGTTGCTCTATGCCAGAAGCCTGACAAAAAATAAACACCATGTGATATACTTGTTTTTTAAATTGCAATACACTCACCCAGAAAATTTGCTTAGAACAGCTACTGTTCAAAAGAGCTTTGACATCCATACAAACTGACCAGGTTGCACTGATACAAAAGCCAACATGCTACTAGTCACTGCAGCATATTGTACACAATGTTGCCCTTCCACCTTTAGGCTCTTAAACTCAATCAAATCCAACTGTTAATATCTCAAGTAAAATTACTTATTTCATCCTCAACCAATTTGTCACTTTTAATGAAGTTTCAGTGCAAAGTTAATTAAAATTGGATGCTACAATAGTACAGTCAAACTGTAAGAAAAAAGAAGAACGGATATTGAGCGCATGAAATCCAAAAATTCTCGATTTGATTCAGTAAGGAATAATTTGTCAAATATCCGTCTGAGATAACGTAGTAAGGTGTCAAAACTGTCATGTTGGAAAAGATGTATCCATTGTACTATTCATCTGCATTTGAAGGTGCAAGCATAGTAAAACATCAAGAAGGGAATGTTTGTTGATATGGTGCCACACAGGTGGTGGCCCATGGCACTGCCTGCCCCTGGAGAACTGATGCAAGTCTGTATATAGCAAAGTGGCATTTGCAAACAAATTTCCATTCAAAAATTTCCAAACAAAATCCTAGCCCAATCTGACTGCAGAAGAGAAATAAACATATTTTTATATGATTACATATGAGTTTGCTCAGGTATCAAATATGAATGAAGATAATTTATAGAATTGGATGCAGTCCTGCACTCCAACATGCGTCGACACAATAAGTCAACGTTGCTACAGCAACAATCTTTGAGGAATTTTCATAAGTTTCTTCCAACATGTTTCTTCAAAGGCTATGGTTACCGATACCAAATACATTATTATTCAGTCAAAGTTGGATTTTAAAAAATCTTTCTACAGCAGTTATCAGGTAGGTTAAAAAAACATGACCTGTTTAATTACTATACTGTAGCTATCCAAATGTTTCACCTTTGAACTTTATTCACAGTTAAAAGATGAGAAACAAGTCAGACTTGATAGACCTCTTAAAAGACATTTATTATTGGCTCATTTTTGAATAACCAGCTTTGTTTTATTTCCATTTCAAAGTATTTAAATAATGAAGGAGGGAACCACAGCTGCTACTTATTCCTCAATAGACCTGTTGAATCAATGATTCTAAAAATTCCAATGGGGAAAGACGGACAGAACATCTTGGGCAATCATAGTTTTTGATAGACTCTCCTCCGGGGAGAGCTGTGCTGGGTCTCCTGTCCTGTCAACTGCTGAAAAGAAGTGTTCCTGCTCACTGATCAGTGCAGTCAAGCAAGTGAAGGTATGACATTACCTGACCTAAATCCTGTTATTTGCATTACTGGCGTCATATATGTGTCTTCCTCCGCCTTCCAAGGTCTTCAGGCTTCTGTTGGCCCCCATCTCCTCTTGCTACTCCTGCTTATGTGCCACCCACTGTTATTCAAACAGAATTTGACAGAGTCAGCGTCCTTGCAAATATGTGCACTGATGTCGCCCCACCTACGCCACCCTCAGAGGACTCAGAATGTGTTTGTTTATCCTTACTCAATTTTGCCCACATTTAAATAGAGAGAATGATCCTTATCCATAAATCTGATGCATATTTCTTTATAGTAAGCATCTATATAGGGAAAAGCTCCCTCATTTTTTGTCACTGCCAACAGAATTTCTTTACCAACAGATAGTTAAGGATTGCCGAAACTCATTAAAATCAAAACAGGTAGAATAGGCAGCAGTAACAAACCTGTGGTGTACCTGGGCTGCAGCAGTTCAAAAAGGCAGCTCACCACCACCTTCTCCATCACAATTAAGGATGGGCAACAAGTGCTGGCCCAGCCACCAATGCCCTCATCTTGTAAATGAGTAATAAAAAAGTAGGAATGCAAATAAACAAGCTATTTCTATTCTGTTCGGCAATAACACATTCAGGAACCTTAGAGAGGAAAGGAAGGTTAGAAATAAGGCAGTATCAACTGTGGTTCAGTGGGTAATCATTCCTGTCTCTGAGTTAGAAGGTTGTGGGATCAAATCCCTCTTCAGAGACTTTACATCTTTTGGGTGAAACATAAAGCTAATATCCCATCTTTCCTCTCAGGTAAAAGATCCCATGGCACTATTTTGAAGAAGAGCAAGGAAGTGCTTCCCAATATCTTGGCAAATAGTAATCCCTCAGCCAAAACTCAAAACAAAATAGCTGAACACTATCACAATGCTGTTTTTGAGAGCTTGCTGTGGTCAAATTCGCTGCTCTGCTTCCTCCATTACAGCAGAGATTATGTTTCAAAAAGTTGGCTGTAAGCTGCTATGGAACATCTTGAGGCCATGAAAGGCACTATATAAATGCAGTTCCTTATCTTATCAGTGATTCGAATGGATAGATTGATCAAGTGTGTTTTATAATGATGGCAGTTAGAGTTACTTTAAGGCCAATTATGTATCATCAGCTATTTTTTCCAGCTTCATTTGCTTCTGCATTCCATGCATAAATTGTTTATAAGACCAAATGGAAGCAGAACATTATGGGCCAGAACTTCTATTGTGTGGCAATCAGAAATAAAATCAGAAAATGCTGGAAAAAGTCAGCAGGTCTGGCAGCATCTGTGGAAAGAGAAACAGAGTTAATGTTTCGATTCCATATGACACTTCTTCAGAATTGGATTACCACTCTGCTCCTATTTACTTATACAGAAATGCAGCCGTGCCTTTCTTGCCAGACATTCCGACTCAAGATGGGCGAGAAAAGTGCAGTGCAGCAGGTTTCTGAGGCCTTTGGTAGTGCAGGAGAGTCAGGGGAAAGGAAGACTTCCCTCCTTTTTAATGGCACTATCTGCCATAAAGCAGGTAAGTTTAAATGTCCCAGCCATTTTCTTTTATATTCATTCAAAGGATGTGGGCATTGTTAGCTAGGCCAGCATTTATTGCCCATCCCTAATTGCCCTTGAAAAGGTAGTGGTGAGCTGCCTTCTTGAAACATTGCAATCCATGTGAGGTAGGTACACCCACTGTGCTGTTAGGAAGGGAGTGCCTGGATTTTGATCCAGCGACAGTGAAGGAACAGCAATATAATTCTAAGTCAGGCTGGTGAGTGGCTTGGAGGGGAATTCCAGGTGGTGGTGTTCCCATCAATCAGCTGCCCTTGTCCTTCTAGATGATAGTGGTCGTGCATTTGGAAGGTGCTGTCAAAGGACCTTGGTGAATTCCTGCAGTGCATCTTGTAGATGGTACACACTGCTGCCACTGTACGATGGTGGTGGAGGGAGTGAATGTTTGTGAATGGGGTGCCAATCAGGGCTGTTTTGACTGGGATAGTGCCAAGCGTCTTGGGTGTTGTTGGAGCTGCACTCATTCAGGCAAGCAGAGGGTATTCCTGACTTGTGCCTTGTAGATGGTGTACAGGCTATGGGGAGTCAGGAGGTGAGTTATTCGTTGCAGGATTCCTAGCCTCTGACCTGCTCTTGTAGCCACAGTATTTATATGGCTAGTCCAGTTCAGTTTCTGGTCAATGGTAACCCCCAGGATGTTGATAGTGGGGGGATTCAGCTACGGTAATGCCATTGAATGTCAAGGAGTGATGGTTAGATTCTATCTAGTTGGAAATAGTCATTGTCTGGCACTTGCGTGGTGTGAATGTTATTTGCCACTTGTCAGCCCAAGCCTGGATATTGTCTAGGTCTTGCTGCATTAAGCCATGGACTGCTTCAGTATCTGAGGAGTTGCGAATGTGCTAGACATTGTACAATCATCAGCGAACAAGCAGTTGGACCAATGGGGGATAGTCAAGAGGGTGGCGGTATTCGGGGGTTCAGGAGAGTAATAGGGGCGGGGGGCTAGTTGCGGGTTGGAAGAGTAGTTGGGCCAGTGGGAGGTAATCGGTGTGTGGTGTGTATTCGGAGGAACAGCAGGGTAAAGTTAGAGGTAGGGGAGCAAGTTGGAGGAATGGCGAAAGTTGAGAGTGTGGGGGTTGGGAGGGGGGGTAGTCTGCGCGTCCTGTGAGGAGTAAGAAGCGTAGTCAGGAGATCAGGAGGATCAGCTGAGGGGATGGGTAGGTAGTCGGGGTTTGGGAGGGTAGTTGGGGGGTGTAGGGGGTGGCCAAGGAGTCTAGTGGGGAGGTGGAGGGTGTAGTTGTGGTGTCCTGTGGGCGGTTTGGATGGGGGGTGGTGGTGTTCATTATCATAATTATCCCGGAGAGAGAAATTTTAATTCTTCTAACTTTTCCTGGGTAACTATTCTTGTAAGACAGTCGAAACCATCGAAAGACTGAGATTTAACTCGGATGGTTCCCAGTGCAGGGTAATTGCCCAGTGGAAGTTTGAACTTTCCAGGCAATGGCCATGAAGTCCTTATATGGGGACTTCCGGGGAGCACCCCGAGTGTATCTTTGGGGCATCCAAGTATGACGCCATGGAGATCAGAAGTAATGGGCCTATAATTTTAATACTTGCTATACAGTCCTGTCAGGCAGTTTTTTTTGTTTATTTGTAGTTTTTTATTGCTGCAATCAAAATTGGAAAATGAGAATCCCTTTTATATTTATCATTATTTTACTCTAGCTAGAAGAGCACAAGAGGCGATATTCAAGGCGGTTTTGCTTGCAGTTGCGGCTTCATAGGCTGGGATTTTACGTATCCTGGAAGAGAAGGGAAGTTGGGACCAGAGGTGGGCGGCCCTGGCCCACTCACTCCCATCCCCATCCTCGGAAGAATCTTGCGCAAGCCAGCCAACTAACCTCAGGCAAACTGGGTAGCTATTCTTTGTGGTCACTGGCCTCACCTCGTTGCCACTGACACGGTTGGTTCTCCCTCCCCAGCAGCCGCACAATTGAACATTTCCATTTACTGACCCCTAAGGGAACCAAGGTGTGGAGAGCAGAGAAAGTCATTGAAATGCTTATGACAATGTAACCATAATCTCCGGATGGCCCCACAGCTGCTGACCTCCTCTGTTACCTCCATCCAGGCTTGCTTGGTAAGGCAGGGAGATATCCTCTTTCTGTCATCTGTCATCACTGAACCGAGGGGCCACCCAACATTTCCCTTCTGCCATGCTGACAAGCGCCTCATTCCTCAGGCCTCCACTATGCCTGCCCTGATGACCTTTTGGCCCTCATCCAATGGCAGGCCTACATTGCTGACTGGAGGTCTCCTGAGGGATGCAGGGATTGAGGCAGCAGTTGTGTCACCAGCCAACACGGTCAGATGTGCTGATGACATCTTTGGGAGGCCGTCAGCACCAGAACGCTGCCTCAGACCATCCTGCCCACCAGCCTGCGGCTAACTGTACAGCAGCATCAGAAGGCCCCCAGTCAGCAGTGTAGACCTGCCATTGGGACAGGGCCAAGAGGTCACTGGGCAGGCATAGTGAAGGCCTGAGGAACGAGGTGCTTGTCGGCATTGCAGAAGGGAAATGCCGAGTGGCCCCGCAGTTTAGTGATGGCTCCCAGCAGGTTCTCCTCCAGGCTACTTGGGCAAAACAGGGGGGATCACCTTCCCCAGGGACAGAAAGAGGATACCTCCCTGCCTTACCAAGCAAGCCTGGATGCAGGTCACAGAGGAGGTCAGCAGCTATCGGGCCATCTGGAGAACATGGTTGCTTTGTTGCAAGCATTTCAACGACTTTGCTTGCTTCCCACACCTCGGTTCCTTTAGAGTTCAGTAAATGGAAATATGCAATTGTGTGGCTGCTGGGGAGGGAGGACCAACCGTGTCAGTGGCAACGCGGTGAGGCTGCAGTATCTGCTTGGAAAAGAATGGTTGCAACTCTGTCAAGGGGTGGGAAGTTTGGCACTGGCGACTCTCACAAGGTGGCTGCAGAGTGGCCCAGTGCCACATGCAGCCACTGGCCACAAAGGCAGCAGCAAAAGTGCTAGTCACTTAGGCATTGTGCCTTTTCTCATGGGGTGACTAACATTAATCTCCCATCGTCCTGCAGGGGAAGAGGGCCTAAAATGCTAAGGAAAGGGCCCGAGCCAGCACTGGGGTCCCACTTCTTGTCGCCCTGACACTAATGGAAGGTGAGGCTCTTGAACTGGCAGGGCATCGTGGTAACTGCCCCATTGCAGAGGTGAGGCAGGAGTCTTTTTTTTATTAATTCATGGGGTGTGGGTGTCACTGGCTGGGCCAGCATTTGTTGCCCATCTCTAATTGCCCTTGAGAAGGTGGCAGTGAGCTGCCTTCTTGAACCGCTGCAGTCGCAAGGAGATGAAAGCAGGCACAAGGGAGCCTTAGGTAAGCACGATGGATGGTGTTCAAGTTTTCTCCACCGTACACACATTGATCTGAACACCAGTCAGTTCTGGAGGCTCATGTTTAGAGGCGTGAAAGCCCTTGATTCTTCTTTACTCTCACACAGGTCAGGCACAGAACTGGAGAGCTGCTGACTACAGGCTCATTCGTCCAGCTCTGAGGAGGAGGAGAGAACCTTAGAGGGGGCAGTGCTACGTCATTCCACAGAACTCCCCACCAGCATAGATGCTTTCATCTCAATGACAATGTGCTCACTAGCAGATTTGGCTCACAACCTAGTGCAAGCACCACACACGCCTGGCCATTTGTCGTAGGCTGTGAAAGCCAAGGCCACTGACACTCGGAGTAGTGCAGGTGACCAGGAACATGCTGAGCCCCAGGGGAATGACATACTTTTGGAGTTGTCTATGTTGGAAGTTCAGTGTGAAATGTATGAAGTTCTGGTGGAGATTCCAAACAGTATCTCCACCTTGGCTTGGATAGTGGAGGAGTTCACCCAGGCCATGAGTGTTGCCATTCCTTTCTTGACTGTGTGCGTGGCCCCCTTTGTGGAGAGATTGGTGACTTTCCTGGACAGCCACATTTGGCAGACCAGTCAGTGGATGTCGGAGACATGCACAGACCTGCATACCATCGCCTTATCCCTCAGCTCAAGGGAGCAGTGGCAAGGCGAGAGCGAGAGACAAGGTGCCAGGAGTCTCCCACATCTTTTCGTCTTTCTCTGGTTAACAGGGAAGTACCAAGTGCGCCTTGTGAGGGAGGAGAAACAGTTGCCTTCTGCTTCTGGAGGCTCCTCTCATGCATTCTGGGTGTGGACAGTAACTCCTCAGCCCCTCTTCCAGTGACACAAAGTTGCTGTGATGATAGAGGAGGCTCCTGCAACCCTGTGGGAGCCCTTCAGCATGCTGGGCCCTTCAAATCTCAGGCAGCCAGAGGTCAGCAGCCAAGGGCATCCCTGAGCATGAGGCAGCAAGGTCAGAAACCTGCCTGTTAGTGAAGGGGAGCACCATATAGGAGAACTCATAAGATAATTAAGAAAACATGTTAGATGCACTTGGGCTTCATAGGTGATTAGATATGTGTTACTGCTTGTGTCTGATTATATTTGTAATAAGGGCATTATTTGTTTTCTGCAAATGTCCATCTATCACTAGCAACTCTCTGGAAGTGCAGGAGGCCAGGACTCACCCCAAGCGCTGTTTGGAACCATGGTTGGTGTGGCCATCTTTTGGATCATTCAGAAGCGCCAGGTGGCAGTGATGAAGACTGGGCTTAGAACTGAGGTGAATGGCAACATTTGAGTCAAGGGTGAAGGTGGCCCTTTTATTTTGTTGATGGCTACAGTGGGAGAGTCACATGTGTATAAGCACCCCTGTGACTTCCTTGCACCTATCTTTTTGTGCCTTCGGTGCAGCCTCTCATGTATTTCCACATGCTGCAACTGGTCATCAGCTTTCTCATCATCCTCCTCGTCTCAGCTTGCCTCGCGCTCCACTAAATCCTCAGTGGGCAGGGTCTTCCCACTCTGCAGCACCAGGTTGTGCAATGTGCAGAAGACCAGCACAATCCGGGACATTCTCACTGGGACATGTTAAAGTGGCCCACCAGACAGATCCTGGTACTGGAATCTCATCCTCAGGAGACCTGTGGTCTATTCCTTGGTGGCTCAGGTCACTGTGTGGCTCATGTTGTATAGTTCACCTGCCTCAGTCTGGGGTTCCTCAATGGTGCCAGCATTCGTCTCTTCAAGAATCCATCCTTGCATGTTCACAGAGGCAGAGGCAGGGGATTGGGGGGGCGTGTTGGTTGGCACCCAGAATGAAAAAACAGTAAAAACTTGGAAATAAGAATACTGGTCTGAACTGTTCTTGTATACCTAAAAATGGAACACCAATAAAAACTGAGAAATAAAAATATGAGTCCGAACTGGTCTTTTTTACCTTAAAATGGAATGCCAGTAAAAACTTGGAAATACAAGTACTGGTCCGAACTGTTTTTTCCTTCTGGGCATGTGGGTGTGTGAGAAGCTTGGGCACCTGGGAGTGCCTGAGGGCATCAGGGCTACTTCTCTGGTACTGTGCATACAATTGAAGAATCCGCTGGTGGGAGTCATATTTCAGTTGCACATTGATGGAATTGAATCCATTCCTGTTAATGAAGGTCACTGCCTGGTCTGAGGGAGTCATAAAATCCTGGCCCGGGTTTGGGTTCACCAGCCAGACAATGCCATCTTCTGGATTTTAGGGGCAGCAGAGATCAGTGGCTATGAAGGTGGCCAGAGCACTGAGCTTTTATGCTTCCATCTTCTTCCAAACTGAATCAGGGCAGTGCTTTCCAAACTTTGTCCTGCTGTGACCCCAATTTAATGCTTCACACTTGGTGCAACCCTAGAGTGAAAATCCGGGGGAGTGGGGGGAAAGTTGTTGAGCAAGGTTGGGGGGTGGGGTTCAAACAGCAGGGATACACAGGCACACAAAAATCTAAGACACTTACTTTTTTGCAGGGTCTGTTGGTGTCAGCGATCAGGCCTCAGAACTCATTGGATTAGGCCGTGCCAACAGGCAAAAAAAATCACGTACATTTAAAGGGGCTTCATAGCCAATCCCAGGCTAGTTAAATTTAATTTTCAGCTCGATTAACAGCTTCCAATGCTGCCTTGGAACCATGAACCCCCAATTGCTTGTCCTGCGACCCCACTGGGGTTCAAGACCCATAGTTTGAAAGCCCCTGGCCTCGGGGGCATATGCAACATCTGACAAGCCTTACGAACATACGAGTTAGGAACTGGAGTAGGCCACTCAGCCCCTCGAGCTTGCTGCGCCATTCAATAAAATAATGGCTGATCTGATTGTGACCTCAACTTCACATTCCCACCTACCCCCGATAATCTTTCACCCCCTTGATAATCAAGAATCTATCTAGCTCTGCCTTAAAAATATTCAGACTCTGCTTCCGCCTCCTTTTGAGGAAGAGAATTCCATAGACTCACTAACTCCAAGAGAAAAATGAGTTGAATGAGTGACCTTTTAGTTTTAAACAGTGACCCCTAGTTCTAGATTCTCCCACAAAAGGAAACATTCTCTCCACATCCACCCTGTCAAGACCCCTCAGGATCTTAAAGGATTCAATCAAGTCACCTCTTACTCTTCTAAATTCCAGTGGATACAAGCATAACCTTTTCAGCCTTTCCCCACAAGACAATCCGCCCATTCTTGGTATTAGTCTAGTAAACCTTCTCTGAACTGCTTCTAATGCATTTATATCTTTGCTTAAATAAGGGGACCAGTACGGTACACAATATTCAGATTTGGTCTCACCAGTGCCCTGTACCACTGAAACATAACCTCCCTACTTTTGTAATCAATTCCCCTCACAATAAATGATAATATTCTATTAGCTTTCCTAATTACCTGCTGTACCTGCACACTAACTATTTGTGATTCATGCATGAGTACATCCAGATCCCTCCAAATCTCAGAGCTCTGCAAACTCTCACCATTTAGATAATAAGCTTCTTTTTTATTCTTCCTGCCAAAATGAACAATTTCACACTTTCTCACATAATTCTCCATTTGCCAGATCTTTCTCCACTCACTTAGCCTATTTATGTCACTTTATAGCCTCCTTATGTCCTCTTCACAATTTACTTTCCCACCTATATTTGTGCCGTCAGCAAATTTAGTATCCATTCCTTCGGTCCCTTCATCCAAGTCATTTATATAAATTGTAAAAAATTGAGGGCCCAGCCCTGATCCCTGTGGCACGGCACCCGTCACATCCTGCCAACAGGAAAAATGACCCATTTATGCCTACCCTCTGTTTCAAGTTAGCTAGCCAATCTTCTATCCATGCCAATATGTTACCGCCTGAACCAAGAGCTTTTATTTTCTGCAATAACTTTTGATGTGGCAATTTATCAAAGCCTAGACTGGTGATATGGATGCCAAAAATATCTGTTAGTTCTATATACAATCCTATGGCAGTGCTGAACTGCAAAGGTTAACACCGTCAATTCACAAATGGTCAGTGATCAGCAACAATCACATTCAGTGTCCAATTCGCAGGTAGCAGTCAGAATCAAGGGAGACACAGAAAGGGAGCATTCAGCCAGCACCAATCTTAATTGTCTAGTTGGAGCTATCTCCAAAGTTATTATCTCCAAGCCCTTTCTCTGTATCTTTTATAGTCTTCCTTTTCAAATACGAAGTACAAACTCTGTTTCAATGCCTAATGACACATAGTGGTAAAAGCTTTCCATGTACTAAAAATTGTCTGTGTGAAAGAGATTTCTTCTGATTTCTAGAAATAATCCTGAGTCCATGACCACTTAGTACTGATTCACCAACCAGCAGAAATAATTTTGCTAATTTACCAAGTCAAAATCTCTTCTAAGACTTGTTAGCAAGATTAAAGCCCATGGGTACAAAATTAGCTAAGGGATAGAAAGCAGCGGATTGTGCTGAATGGTTGTTTTTCAGACTGGAAGCAGGTATTCATTGGTGTTCCTTAGGGTCCATAATTAGGACTATTGCTCTTCATTTATATTAATGGCCTGGACTTGGATATACAGGGCATCAACTTTAAAAGTTTACAGATGATATGAAACTCAGAAATGTAAAATACAATGAGGAGGATAGAAACAGGTTTCAGGAGGACATAGACTGGTGAAATGGACCGAGACATGGCAGATTAATTTAATGTAGAGAAGTGTGATGTGGTACATTTGGTACAAAGAGAAGCAATATGAATAAATTGGTACAATTTTAAAGGGAATGTAGGAACAGAGAGACTTGGAGATGAATACACAAATTGCAGGGCAAATTGAGAAGGTCTTTCAAAGGGCATTGGGATATTTGGCTATATTAATAGGGAATAAAGTATGGAAGCAAGGAGATTAAGCTGAACCTTTATAAAATGTTAGAAAGGCCTCAGTTGGAGCATTGTGTCCAATTCTGGGCACCACATTTTAGGAAGAATGTTAAGCTCCTGGATATGATACTTACTAAATTGGATGAGCGTCTTCAGTGATGTCGAGAGACTAGAGAAGTTGGGGTTGTTCTTCTTAAAAACAGATAAGGTTAAGGGGATATTTAACAGAGCTGTTCCAAAATCATAAATGCTTTTGATAGAGTAAATGAGAAATTGTTTCCTGCGAATAGACTTCAAATGACTGCTAAAAAATATAGAGGTGATATGAGGAAACATTGTTTTCAGCAGCAAGTTTTTGTGATCTGGAATGCACTGCCTGAAAGAATGGTGGAGCAAGATATAAAATAACAGTCAAAAGAGAATTGGATAAATACTTGAAAGAGAACAAAATTATAGGTTATGAGAAAAGAGCAAGGAAGTGTGAGTTATTGGATGGGTCACCCAAAGGCCAACACAAGCATGATATGCCGAATGTTCTTTGTTATGTGTTGTATCATTCTATGATTTTTTGTTATGATCACATCTCAATCCTGGTGCCTCTGCTGTACATTTCCATAATTCTAATTTTCTCCCTTTATAGGATGTCTAGAACTGCACACAGTAGACCAACTTTCACTTACCCTTTGTTTTATACAAATTTACCATCACTACCTTGTTTGATATGAAATATTCCTTTATGTGAAACTGAGGGGGTGCAAATTCCATCTCCATAACACTGTCTGTTCTTGAGATGGTTGCTCAGGCAGCATGCCCTGCAATTTCTCTCTGTCCAGGTGTTCCATATTTCATGTTTTAAATTCCAGCGACAACATTCGGTGCAGTTTCTCTTAAGAGGGGCGGACTGCCTTTAGGAAAAGCAGCAAGGCTGCACCATGTGCACTCAGCACAATGGTAATTGGCCTCCTGCTGAGCACAGAGGCAGGCAGCACACAAACAGTAAGCCAGCAGTGAGCAACCCAATCAGCCCTACACTACAAGCATGGTCATGAGATGAGGGTACGAAATTTACGTGCTGCCCACCTCTAATGGAGCCATCCCGGGCAGATTGTGAATCATGTCCCCCAGGTCCAAAAAAATAGGGTGGATGAATTTTATTCCAGTCTTTTGCCTTTTATAGGCTTTTCTACCTGTATTCCCACTTTGAAAGATTTATGTATCTGTAAATTGTCGGATTGCAGGAGAGACCACACTGGAAACTTTGCATTCATTGACCATTTTTAGTTGCATTGAAATGGTGATGGGCCTTCTTGAATCACTGTGATCCTTATGGTGATTATATTTCCATAATTCACCCTATTCCTTTGTTCTGTTAAGGATCTACCATTTAGAATATTCTTCCTTTCACTGTTCTTGTTCACAAAATATATTACTTTACAACTATTGATATTGAACTACATCTGTTAGCAATTTCTCCCCTCCGCTAACCTATGTCCTCTCTCAGAATCTCCTTGTTATTCCTTTCGGTTTGCCATACTTCCGAACTCACCAACAGCAAACTTCAATGGCATTCGACTTGTGCCTATGTTTAAATCAATTATGTAAGTATAAAACTGTTCCAGCACAGCTCATTGAGGTACATCACTCCGACATCCTAAATTGAAAAACAGCCATCCATCCTTATTCTACGCTTTGTACCTTGACTAACCTGTTTTCAGACAATTCTTTGCACCTATGTTCTTTGAAGGAGAAGCTTTACTATGAAGGTAGTTGGCTCATGACAATCTTGGAACAGCCAAGAATGTCAATTGAATGGACTCATAGGGCAGAACTTTTACCTCCGTGGGCAGGCGTGCGCCTGACCTGCTCGAGCGTGAAATGACATGTGTCAACATCAGGCGAGCATCCCAACATCAACGCGCAGTCACGTGACATTTCAGTCAGCGGGCACACACCGGAGTCAGCAGCACACCCGCCAACTATTAAAAGGCCTATTAAGGCCATTAACAAGGTAACTGAAACAAATTTTTTGTTGCCCATCTAACCAAACGGTTGGCAGGCAGGCCAAGCAGCCTTTGAATTTTTTTGGAAACCTAACCATAGGTGGTGTAAGGCTTCCAACATCAAATAAAAATTAAATAAAATTTTTAAAATGTCATTTATAACATGTCCCTACTCATGTGACAGAGTCTCACGGGGGTTTCATGTTTTATAACATTTTTAAAACCTTTATTTCTAATTTTTAAAACTGTTCATCGCCCTGACGCAGCTCTGTGCCTCAGGGAGATTTCCAAGCGCACATTTGTGCACATGCGTGCAAGTGCATGCTCGCCCTCCTCCCCCACCTGCACAGGCAGCGCTGAGCGCTGCCGCTCCCATTTCACTCTGGGTGGGTCTTAATTGGCCCGCCAGCGTGAAATCGCGATCTGGCCCCGATCGCATGCAGCAGTCGGTTTCCCGCCGAGCCCACCCAACAAGGGCAACATTCTGTCCATAGTGAGTTACACAACCAGTTGGGTCAGTATTGACTGCACTATAGGCATCTTTAAGTAGCACTCTTGAAGTCTTGACTGATTAAAAGGCCTAATAAACTACACCCTTCCCAGAGTCTCCAAGTCCATTGTTATCAGCTGCTTTTAAGACACAATTTTGCCATCCAGAGAGACCTAATCAAGGAACTGACGAAGGAGGTCCAACCAAAGTCAAGGGCTGAGCAAGGATACTGAGAGTGATCCTGAAGCAATTCCCACTAAAATCCCTTTGCAGGCACTAGGATCATAAACAAATGATTTTTTGAGTCATTTATTACCTAATCTGCCCTGTACACAAGCAATCCAGTTCACATGGGCACAGTACAGTGGTCCCATACACTTTCACAAACATTGTTCTTTAAACATTAACTCAGCTACCACTGCAAACCTACACTTCTGATTTGCCAATGCCTTAATCACATCAATGGAAAACTAACTGGACAATGTTGAAAAAGGGCATAAACAAATTTAATACTCTATAGGGTAAATTCAGCACTTGAACCAGCAAAGTGGGGAACCAAACTTGAAGGGGTCATACATTGGAGGATTGGTGCTACAACATTGCAGATGTATTATGTACCTGCACTCTTTGCCCTTATAAACATAAGAAATAGAAGCAAGAATAAGTCATTTGGACCTTCAAGCTGCTCCATCATTTGATAAGATCGTGGCTGATCTTCTACCTCAACTCCGCTTTTTTGTACTATCCCCATATCCCTTAATTCCCATAGTATCTAAGTATCTATCAATCTTTGTCTTGTTTAGTGGTAATGTAGGTGTTATTATTCTTTTGTGCAACATTTTTTCTCTCTGGTGACACTTTCACTCCTCCTTCTATTTATTTCCCCAGTGGACATGGATTGCTCAATGACATTGCTTGCCTATTGAAACTGACTGGAGCACAAGCAGTGACAGATTTTTTGTTACAAAAATATACTTTATTAATAAAATATCTAAAAGAACATTACAAAACATTTCAAAATGACCCAACACAGAAAGTGCAATGATATTCAAATTTTTTACATAGATCATTTTGCACTATGAGGTGCTCCATTACAAGCAGTGACAGACAGGTGCCCAGTCCATGTGTCAGTAATGACCTTGCATCATGCAGCTAGTTATTGTTACAATGGTTTGTGGCGTGAAGCTCTTTTCATTGTGTCTTGCTGCATAGTAAAAGAGCTGAAAGGGGTCTGAGTGCTTGGCAGAGGCAAGTAGTAAATGTATGATAAATTTACAGGATGAGATTTCTTAAGTGGATAGGAGAAAAATTGGGGGTATAAGAAAGGAATTCCACTCCCTCAAGGTCCAACATATTTGTGATTAAAGGCAGTCCAGTATGCAAATTTGTGCCCAGTTTCCTGGCAGCACTGAAGCTCTGTCCATCTTTTGCCAACCCTCTGTACCAGGATGTCAGGTCACAGGGTGTTATTGGGCAACAAGGTGTATTGCCCTACAGTGTGAGCGAGAAACAACCAGACAGTCAGCATAATCAAGCACCACTTCCACTGCCTGGACTGGTCATACAGTTCTGACTCTGGATCCAGATTTGTGATCGTGCACTGCAGTCTGCATGACTTCAACATCCCCACCACCTAAGTACCAAAAGTACAGGAGGGGGAGCAGAAAGAGCAGAGCAGTACAAAAAGGACGCCAAGCAGTGACCATCTTAGTTCCACCTAGATTTTACAGAACTCATTCTAGAGTGCTTCACTTGAACCAGCTTTCCCGTTTCCAATACACCAACAATCTTACAATCTTTGTCATCAACAACCTTACTAATAAGGTCCAGTTATGTTCCTTCAGTTCATTCTTAAGTGTCTTGCTCTCACTTCACTACAAATATTAACCTCAACACCAAATCCAGGACAATAAAATATTGCAAAATCTCAATTCCATCTGTTACTAATATTTAAAAGGAATAATTAAGAATCGCACTAGTGCAGCCCCATAATACCTGCCTTTTGTGTTTGTTTATCTACCCTAGTACTCGAACATAGTGTTTCCTCAGGAGCTACAGTTTGAGCAGTTTACTGAGATTCCACTGAGGTCTTCAGAGCACTGTATAAGGTGACCTTGAGCAGCTCTGGAACTTGAAAGCGTGGATGCAACAGCAGCTTCTTGGGATGGGTCAGGACAGTCTGGTCATGATTTGCTGGCTGTGTGGCACCAACTAGGCGACTAACGTATTGAGTGGTGGAAGAGCAAACACATAGTCATCCTAGGAAAGAGCAGCATAGAGCCAAGGCCACTCTCCTGAGCACTCTTAGAGCAAAGTTCAGGACCATTGACAACACTAGTCCCAGAACCAACCAAGCAGCCACCAGAACTTCCATGACAGCAGTGTGAGCTGAGTTTCCATCATGGTGGGTGCCACTGTTGCAGACCAGATCACTCGCTCCCATGTTGGTCAGAATAGTTACTACGTTCTGCATGAATCCATGATACAAGTTGTTTCTGAACTTTTCCATGATCTGAGCCATTGCATGTACACTTGTTGGCAGGATGTCTGTTGTATCAGCCTTTGTCAAAGGCCTGAGTCCTCAAAATCTTCATCGGAGACTTCTGCAGCAGAGCTAGTATGTGACCTCTGGTGAACGCGCAATCCTGATGCCCTATCCTCCTTCCTCAGCTCCTGCCTACTGGTAATGAGGGACTCCCTATATGAAGACCTCTACTCTTGCCTACCCTCTCAAGTGCCTGAGGTGCTGGTTTCTGAGCTAGTCCTTGCTGGGTTAGATTGAATGATGCTGCATCTTCAGGAAGGTTGGCCTCCTCTTCCTGAAATGGCACAGGGGCATTGATATTTTCAACATCTGAAATGAAAGAGATGAACAAGGGTCAGGTCTTACTCCTTTTTGATCATTTTACCAGTTTCCTCAAAATTAGTACATTGAACTTTAGAAAATATTTATTTTTTTAGTTGGTGCTATGAATTGAATATCCTTCCAGTCCAAAAAAAAACTCAAAGGCATTCTTCAATTTTAAATCACAGCTTACGGTGACCTAAGCTATAGCTTCAAAGCATTTATATGAAAATATTTTTTAAAAACCAATAAAAGTTACAGCTAACAGAGCAACCATTGCTTCTAGTCCAGTACAGAAAAACCTGTCTAGTATAACATCCTTCAAGCTGGACTTCAGTTGCCTCTACAATCCAGACCTGTCTGAATTTTAATATATTGTTAAAGCTGAGCACAGGTTGCATCTCCATACTGGTGGTCTTTCTGATATGTTTCATTATTATTTAAAAATCTGTGGATGAAATATCATACTTTTAATAAATCACCACCTTCTTAAACTGGATGTTAAATTTTGATGTAGTTACTAGAGCCTCAATTTTGAGATAAATCACACACTAACATTCAGTGACGATGACCCTATTAAATCGGACTTCTTCTTCTTCAGGTAGCATTCTCAATTATTCAAGGGCTGCCAAACCACTGTCATGATTTTACTACAGGACAGGGTGAAGAGGTGTGCAAGCCCCAAATCTACCTCAGCCAGAACAGAGACTGAAACCTGCATTGTTGGCATTGTTCTGAACTATATACCAGCCGTTCAGCCAACCGAACTAACCACTCTACCTTACCTAAGTCTGACTGCACAAAATCAATCTGCAATTCTATGCAGCTTTTTTTAGTGCTATCCAAGTGTGTTGTAAGATACTTCTCATTCAGACAAATGCTTACTCAAAAACTTGTGATGTAATGGTGAAATCGGCTATATTTGCGATAAAAACGTTATATTTATCCAAGTGACAGTCTTGCAAAGTCAAAAATCTATTTTAATATCTCGTGGATCACTCTGTACGATCAATGTTCACGAGGAGGTGATCAGATGATGAGCAGTTGGGGATGCTGTACCTAACTTTAGTTCAGTTGACAAATTATTTGATAATCTGTTTTTCCGAACACAAGTGCTACCAAATGAAACAGAAAGTGACAGCGGAGCTGCCAGGTGGAAAATCTGCTATTCAATCAGCAGCTTTTGTGAAGGCTGACCATGCCAGGTGGTTGATTCAGTGATATAATGGTAAGACATAGCAACAAAGTATTAGATATTCATGCAATTGCGATGTATTCAATGACTGAGCAATTCTTTTAAATCAATACTGTGCTGCATTGTCACATGAAGAAAACACCCTTGGGACCCTCACAAGTATATAAGAATTAGAAAGCTTGGTTATGCTTTGCAGAAATTTTGCTACATTTGAAAATAAGGTAATGTTTGGAACTACTAAGCTTCATTACCACTGATTATAGTGAAGGAGTTTTATGGTTTCTAAGTACGTACAATTTTGTAAATATTCCATAGTAACTAAATATTCTACACCATTTGAGAAGGGACAGTAACAAATAAAGCATAATGGGAATTGCATTCCAACAGTATTGTGATTCATCCATTGCAAGACATAGTTGATTTTTAAATGCATAGTGGGAACTGAAGACCCTGGAATACAAAGCATAGAACATGTGTCAAGCCATTTTAGAAAATGAAACAGGACCATTTCTGTTGCTTCCACATGCCTTTAATCTGAAATTTCAGAAATGTATCTCTGACTGGACCTGTATCGCATTTTTATTTCCCACACCAGCCCCTTTGTGTTACATTTCAATCAGAAGCAACGTTGTGTTGCAGCTCCATGTCCTGCACATGGAACTGTCTCCTGTTTAGGAGATCACATTGATCTCCTAAACCCACCAAAGAGTCTTTCATCTGTCCAACCTGGGCTGTATCTGAATTATGTTCTGAGAAAAAAAAGGGCATGCAATAATCCAGACTGAGGCCTCAGATGAAAAAGTGAAAATCTTCTTCACACGGTTATTTTGTTTTCCCACCAGAATTTTTGTCAAAGAATCTATATACTGTATATAACTCTTTTAAATGTGTCATACTCAATTTATGGGTACCACAAAGACAAGGTTGGAAAATAGCTGTCCTTCCTCTCCTACCTACATATGTTTCAGATTAGAAATTAGAATGACTGCACAAAACAGAAAAAAAACATATTTGTGGATCAGGTTCACTCCACCAAACAGGGTTTCTGGCAAGTAACACTGGTAGAGCGGGAGCAGCCCTGAAGAATTTCCAGCCATGAGCTAGGTGTCAGAGAGCCACCAGCGTCTTTAGAATTGCATCAGGGGAAGGGCTAATGCATACAGGAGAAGAGGGGAGAGGCGCGGAGGCGAGGATAAGTTATCGCAAATATTAAATAGTGATCAGAAGTGGAAATCTTGGCTGACTTTTCTAATCCTTAGCCCCAGGCAATGCAGTGCTGTTATCAATTTGTAAACAGCAAGTGTTGTGAAGCTATGCTTTATATCAAAAATTGCCTCATATATCTGCTGGCTGAAAACCACTGATTGAGGTTTAAAAGACTAAAACAGCAGCTGCTAAGAAGGCCACCAACAGGTGACTTTTGTAATCTCTGCACAGACTTACCTCAACTTTCTGGTAAGTTCTTGATTAAACAACCATGCCCTTCCTTGAATGGACAGGCTGGAAATGAAACCACTTATGGAATTTACACCTCCTATTGTCTGTGCACTTACCAAAACTCAAAATCCATGGACTCCTAGACTCACTGTCTCCTAGCTTGATACTTAACAAAGAGAGTGGCAGCAAAACCAATTTATCATAAGCAGGCATGAACAATCACCATGCATTCCCCATTCTATAGCAATGGCTCCTGATTTTGAATCATTTATGTGGACAACAGAAGTGTTTGATTTCAGATAACAAACCTTATTACTCCATGAAACATGCCAGCCTGGAAACCAATAACACAGAAGAGCCTGGGGACAGAAGTTCCCGAGAGGACACCCTCTTATCTCCTCACTCTCTACCAATCCTGCAAACTCAAACACTGCCTGCTGTTTGACTATCCACACACTGCAGGCATAAAGTTTTAAAACATCAATCCAGCAGTTGCTGTCTCTAGAAGAAAGGATAAATCAGCGATAAATCCTTAAACTGCTTCAATGCTCAATCCTGAGGGAGCACTGAGCCAGCCTGAAACCATCCATGTTATCAGTCCACAAGACCCGTATATATATAACTTTTATTGGACTCTAAAAACCCTGTTTAACTTATCATCCCACTCAGTAACTTATTGGTGTGTGTTCGTGTGTGTGTGTGTGTGTGTGTGTGTGTGTGAGCTTCAAGTGTGTCTATATGCTTGAAGGTTGGAGCATTTTTATTCTTTTTGCTTTGATCAGGTTAAGTACAATAAATACTACCTCTTCTCTTTTTAAAAAACTCAAGGAAACCTGTATGTTTGTGTCTTTTACCATCACAACATGTAAACAGTTAAACACTCATGCATTGGCAAGCATGAAGAGTGGAAAAATGAAGAGTAGGAAAAGAGAGGAGCCATTCCACCTCTTCTTGTTTGATCATAACAGCAAGATTCCAAAAACAACAAATGAGCTTAATTAACAGATATTCTGTTTTCATGGTATCTTTTGAGGCCTGTCTTCAATCCCCTCAGACCATGCATTTTTTCATTTTTCTGACACTTAAACATTACAATTTCCAAACCAAAAATAATCTTTTAATATACACATTTGTAACAAAGGAGGAAAGAGAGGTAGAGATCCAGAGAGAGCTGTGTAAAGAATTCCAAAGCTTGGGGCCAACAATGGTGGAACAATTAAAATCGTGGATCTTCAAGAGACTAGAATTAAATGAGCAGAGTTATCTCAGAGGGTAGTGGGGCTGAAGGAGATTACAGAGAAACAGTGGGACAAGTCTTGAAGGGATTTGAAAACAAGGATGAGAATTTCGAAACTGAGGTGTTCTTAACCAGGAGCTAATATAGGTCAGCAAGCAGGGTGCTGCTGGGTGAATGGTACTTTGCACAAGTAAGGACATGGTGCAGCAGAGATTTTGATGCCCTCAAGTTTATGCAGGGTAGAATCTGAGAAGTTGACTAGGAGTCTATTAGAATAGTCAAGTCTAAAAATAGCAATATGGATGAGGATTTCAGCAGCAGATAAAGCTATTATGCATGTTGGCCTTGATATGTTACTTAATGTTTTAACTGTGGTCATTAGTAACTATCTCATCAGATGCACTTGCTGATAATGTGATTCTGCCACCTTGTTTGGCTAAAGATAAGTTTTTGAATGGAACAGTGATGTTTTCCAATCGACTGTGTCTCAGCATCCTGCAGTACCCTACTGACCAACATTATGGGAATTTTATTAGCACCAGGATAGCAGCTGTTTAAAGACAAGACCCACCATCACTTCTCAGTGATGGCCATTGTGGCCATGCCAACATTATCTGTACTTTCAGAACAAATAATAAAGTAACTGATGAACAGCTTGGTAGCCAGAAGGTACTGATTATGAAGGTTAAATGGGGCAACATTTCCCAGTTCAGCAATTTATCTGGGTTCGTCACCAAGATACAGGGAAATACATAAAGTTATGTGATGGTTAGATGAAAGCTCAGGTATACATTATGTATAGTTGCTTCTCTAGGATTAGTTTAATTAAGATCAATGTTTCACATCGTTCATTATTTTTGTATTTGAGAAGGTCTATATTAGAACTTCTGTCACAAAGTCAACACTGCTTTGTTGACTTTATGCTACCATTTAACCTTTGCCTTTAATAAAGTTGATTTAAACTTATATCCTAAAACAATGGTATAAAAGAGTGTTTATTCTCTCACTCTCCAATGACAAGAAACTATGAGAGGACTTCTGTCAATTCCAGAAAGCCAGATCTAGAGTTTCTATTTAATCCCTGGGCAATGTTATGTTACAAAATATTAGGGCCCATTTTTTTTCTTTGTTTCACCCATGAATGCTCAGTTCCCTGGTGCAAGAAAGGAAAAAAGGGAATAGATATCCATTACATCAGCTCTCCACCCCTGGGATTTGCTGAATGTGCAGCATTGACCCAGCACCTATACAAGTTCTGGTAGTGAACCATTGAGGGAAGTCCAAATAAGTTCCCTTTGCTTTTTGCGCAGGATCTTGCAACAACAGATGGCCTGGTTCTCTCTGTAGTGTCCTGCCACATGACAGTGCACTTGCTAGTGTCAGAAAATCTGGGCAGCCTGTGGATTTCACAGATCCATTAATTAAATGTGAACTCCTTTTCACGTAAATGTTAGCTTATGACCCCATGTCCTCACCATCACCCATTTCCATTACATTGCTTGTCCCCAGCCCATACCTTAGTCCATCCACTGCTGAAACCCAAATCCAAGCTTATGTTCCCTCCAGACTTAATTATTTCAATGCTATCATGGCTGGCCTTTCATCTTCCACCCTCCATAAAGCTCTAAGTTCTGCTGCCTATATTTTAACCTAACCTGGACTAAGCCTCACTAACCTATTGCTCCTCTGCGAACTTACCTACATTGGCTACCAATCCACCAACATATCAAATTTAAAATTTTCAACTTGGTATTCAAATTCCTCCATGTCGTCATCCTTCCCTATCCATGTAGCCACTTCCAGCCCTACAACCCTCCGACAACTCTGTTTTCTGGCAACTCTAGCACTTTATGCATTTCCCACTCCCTTTGCCTCACCACTGGTGTTGTGTATTCAGTAATCCAGGCCCTAAACTCCAGGGGCAGTGCAAGAGTATTAGGTGCCCTAGGCAAACCTTCAGCCTTGTGCCTCAAACACCCAGAATTAGCTTTTGAAAATGAAATGTAACTGTAGTCATTAGTAACTATTTTATCAGACGCACTTGCTGATAATGTGGTTTTGCCACCTTGTTTGGCTAAAGATAGGTCTCTGAGTGGAACAGCTGTGTTTTCATTTAATTGAATGTTTTGCATTAGTATAAATAAAAATTCTGTATTCATAATTTCAGGTTTACTTTGCATGAAAAAGGGGAGTATTATGATGCTGATTACACATTCTCATGGTTCTACACTTTTCACAGGATATTTACTGGAGGAAATGTGCAGTGTAGTGTGCAATATAGCTTGCATGATGTTAAAATGTGCTCCTGCAACAGTTACCAGATGATTTTATGCACAATTTACACAACTGATAATCATTACAATAAAGCGGGCTAGATTAAATTACATTCTTTGATGTTATTTACTGGTTTGGAGTTTTGGAATAGTCATGTAGATGTGCAAATTTGTAAAACTGTCACATAAACAGAATAAGGAATATAATGAAATTTTGAGAAACACTGCAGTGTAAATACATGGAAATCTATATGTATGTCAGAATATGTGGATGTAACCAGTAGATCTAGACCTTTCATTCCCACTGCTGAAGCCCATTTGTTTACTTATGTAGTTTCATGAACAGTTCATTCAGTTTTTTGATGCCCCCGCCCCACCCCCCCGGCAAATTTTGCCACTCTAGACAATTGCCTAATTTGTCCAGTGGTTGCTCCGGCCTGCTAAGCTCTGAATTTCCTTAAACCTAGCTGCCTCGCCACCTTTCTCTCTCTCTCTCTCTCTCCTCCTTTAAGACCCTCCTTAAAACCTACCACTTTGACCAAATTTTTATTCTGTCCTAATATCTCCTTTGACTTGATATCAATTTTTGCCTAACGAATGGCCTTGGGACCATTTCCTCCATTAAATATAAAAGCAAAAGTGCAGATGCTGGAAATATGAAACAAAAACATGTCTCAGGGTTGGCACCATCTGTGGACAGGGAAGCCAAGTGGGATAATACAAATAAATGTTTTCGATGCGAATTCACCTACAGTAAAGAGACAGCATAGCCATTAGCACTTGGAGACTAATGAGTCCTACGTATCCAAAATACTGAATTCAAAGCTGGACTCAACAGCAGGTCTGTTGCTGATTTTTGACACTAAGTGCCGACACGCTGACCAGGCATCCAAAAATGCTGACAGCAGGCATGAACCTCTGAGAATGTCATGTATGAATTCTGCTCGACTACATCGATAAGTGCAAAAATCTGATATGGACGAAAATATAATGGACTGAGGGGATCCCATGATTAGTTGAAAACCGGTGGTGTCGGCTCATGCATGCAACCTTGTGAGTCAGTGGGGAGAATGCTCGAGAAGAAAAAAGGAATAATGAAAATTTGTGAACATGAGATGTTTTAGGAGATGTGATGGAGATATTGAGAGGAGCGCTTTGCTCCTCCGCGCCGAGCGGCGGCGCTGCAGCGACTCCTCTCCCGGGCCCGCCCCTGGCTCTCGCTGTGATTGGAGGAAGATGTGCTCCGGAAGGGATTGCTGGCGCGTGCCTTTCCCCATGACCTCTGTTGCTGTCTCTTGCTGCCAGCACCGTGATGGCGGCCTTGAAACCCGTGGAATCGCAGAGTGGCTCCGGCTCCGGCTTGTCCCGCTGGCAGCTGGCTCTCGCCATTGGCGGTCCCATCCTGCTGGGGGCTGGCGCCGTCTATCTGTGGAATAAGAGGACGGTCTCGAAGCGGAGCGAGAGGAAAGCACCGGAAGGCAGCTCCAGCCCAGTGCCCAAGGAGGATGGCGGCCGAGGGGAGAATGAGACGGATGGTCTGGTATGGAACTGGAGGATGAGGGGACAGAGGGACCGCGTAAAACCGGGGATGGGATGGGAGGGGGGAATCAGAAAGCGGCTGAAACAAGGGCAGTGGTTAATTAGTTAGAAACTGACGGAGACATATTTGAGGAGAGGGGAAGGGCAGGTAATGTGGTGCAGAAAATTATATCACAGGGTTGCTTATACTCCTTCAACTAGATATCTGCTTTGAATTCCATTTGCCTGCTTTCTCCCCCCCCCCTTTCATTTTACTTTATTCAAAATGTTCATTGAATTACCCTTTGAATGTTGTATCTGTCTTAATCAATTGTAAAGTATTGTATATTCTAATGATCCATTGCCACAGAAGGCTGTGGAGGCCAGGTCATTGAGATAGATAGGTTCTTGATTGGTAAGGGGATCAAAGGTTATGGGGAGAAGGCGGGAGAATGGGGTTAAGAAACTTATCAGCCGTGATTGAATGGCGGAGCAGACTCGATGGGCCGAATGGCCTAATTTCTGCTCCTTTGTCTTATGGTCTTATGATCCCAGAATTTACTTACAGCATAGTCTGTGATAGCATTCAAAGAGTTATTGATTTCTGCCCAGTACTCTAATTGCAAATTGAAACGCTCTTGTTTGTTTCCCCATGCCATGTTCATTTTCCCTTTTTCGAATATTGGAAACATTCAAATATTTGCTGTTTGAAAGCTATCATGGGTTGTTTCCACCACAGATTCTGGTGGGATATGAGTTTCTTCACAATCCATTGTTTAAAAATCTTTGTGTCTCATCTTGCTTGGGTGCTGATGTTAAATGTTACCTTCCGTTACTAACGCAGCAACTTGATCAGCGGTAATCTGTTTGAATGTTGGAACAGGCACAAAGGGCTGAATGGCTTAGTCATGTTATATTCCTAAATAGATTTTCCTTATTTACCTGATCAAAGTTGTGAAGGCATTTGAACACCAGTCAAAAATAATAGTATTGAAGATGCGCAAATGCTTCAACAGCTGTTAAAGAGAAAAGAGGTTAATGTTTTGGGAGGTAATCATTTTGACTATCATTTGAAAGAAGTGCAGATCAACAGAGAGGTTAGTTATAGAGGAGGTGTTAATTAGTTGAAGTTGAAAAGGCATGAAAGAGGTCCACACAAGTGAAAATGTGAGAAATAGGAGGGGGATTTATACATTTATTAAGTCTGAAATTAAAACTAGTGACCCTGCAAAGTTCCCAAAAGAGAAAAACTTCAACAGTTTCCGCATCAGCACTTCATTAAATTATGCACCTTCAACATGACTCTGGCTCTCCTTTCCAGAACAACAAATGACGTGCCCCAGATCACTAGCATCTACTGTAATGGGAAAGGATAAGGCTAAGGTCCGAAGTTATATACAGCGTAGCTAGGTGAGAGATACTGTTCTTAAATCTTGTGATAGGCCTGGTTAGAATAATGTTAGGAAATCACAATGTGAAGGGTAATTTAAAGCAGCAAACTTCAGGGAGCTTGGACGTCATGCATCCAGATACAACTGAGGCTTCCAGAAAGTGGTGTCTATTTGCAATTGTTTTCCCTGATTTATAGGATCAGTACAGTTGGCAGAAAATGTGGTATATTAGATTAGACAAATTGCTGTAAGTAATTTGTCTCATGGAAATAGTATTTAAGGCAACGAACAGTAATTTAGGAAGGATTTGATGGACAAGTGTTGCAGCTCCTTTGACTTTGAGCAAAGATGCTGAGGAAGGACAGTTGGAGTTCAAGGCATCCCAGATGGAACAGTTTCCCTGCAAATTGGAAAGAAGAGGGAAAGATGTGCTTAGCAACAGGGTTGTGTTGTACTTTGTAGAGTCTGCTTTTTGATGTGAAAGGTGAGGATAATTATCAGATCATTTAACCTTTCTGTTCTAATGGAAATAATCCTAGTTTGTCACTACTATAATCCCTCATCCTTGATATAATATCCTATTTAACTGCTTTGATTTAAGACTTTTTTTAAAAAAAGGAAGTTTCTTAAAGGATTTAAAATCCTTTAAGTTCCATTTGTTCCTTGCCATTCTTCATTCTTCTTGTCCTACTCCTTGCTTCTGTATAATTTTTCCTTTTTGATTTTCTTTTATATTAGACATGGATATGTAAAATTCCTATTCAAAGTCTAATTTTAATTTCTGTACTCTTAACAAACTCCAGCTTTTGCTGCCACTCCATTTTCTTGTGGGAAAAAATTGTGACAACTTTCGCTTAAACCTGAATCCCTGGTCCTGCTACAGATTTTCCATCTAATGGAAGCATGCCTGCACTATTTACCCATCTCAAATTCTTTAATATGTTTGAAAACCTTTCTTCAATCCCCTTAACGTAGTCTTGGAGGAAAATGCCTCCACCTTCCTTGATAATGGTAATCTCTCTATCCTTGTATTCGTCTTGTGTATCAGCACTGTTATTTTTCCATTATTATAGTATCTTATGTTATTCTGGTATATTCTTATAATGGAGTGCCCAGAAAGCGTAACTTTCGTCTAACCAACATCTACCGGCATTCTTGAATTGTTTCATGCCTCTGCTCTGAGAATTTTACTCAATTGCAAATTGTTTTTCGGCTTTTTGTTTTGTTTTTCTCTGCATCTTCTGTATTACCTATACTGACTCTCCCGAATTTTCAGTCCCTGTCTTCAGTCTCCTGTCTTGCTCACGGTTTGCCATTTCCCCTTGTTTGGCACCATCAGCAAACTTGGCATTCCTCATCCTTATGTTCAATTCATCTGATATAAATAGAAAACAATATCTCAGACCAAGTCCATAGGACACATGCTGACTTGAAAAAACATCTGCTTATCCCTGGCCCTAAAGGAAAAAAGAGGGGAAAAGAGGAAGGATGATGTGTAGATGAGCAGGTAGCATAAAGAGGTAGAATAGAAGCAGTGAAGTGGAGTTTCAGGTTACTTCATCCTTATTAATGACCTGTTTAATTCCAACTAATAATCCAATCTCAGTTCTGTCCTGTAACAACTTTGACTTGAATAAATAGTATTTGAGAACTCTGGAGTAGACTATTTAACTCAATTTCGTTAGGAGTTGCATTTTCACTTGTGACCTGTTCATGTTGAGCAATCATATGTTAGCGTAACGTTTGTCCATTCTTTAACATTTTGTTGACTTGTCAATACTAGGATTATCAGCAAAATTGAGTGATCAGTGCACTTTGAATTTCTTTAGACCCAAAAGCATTCTTGGTAGCACTGAGCATACGAAACTGTAAAATTTTAGGTTTCTCCAAATATTTTCAATAGTCACTTGAAACGTTCAGTAATATACATTATTAACGGGATAGATATGATCATACAAATTAGGAGCAGGAATAGGCTGTTTGGCCCCTCGAGCCTGCTCCACCATTCAATAAGATCATAGTTGTTCTGATTCTGTCTAGATTCCCTTGTTAGTCACGAATCTATCTAACTCTGCCTTAAAAATATTCATTGACCCTGTCTCCACTGCTGTCTAGGCAAGAGCGTTCCAAAGATGCACGACCCTCAGAGAAAAACCTTCTCATCTCCATCTATACTGGGAGACCCCTTATTTTTAAACTGTGTCCCCTAGTTCTAGTCTCTCCCACAAGGGGAAACATCCTTTTAGCATCTACCCTGTCAAATCCCCTGAGAGCCGATGTTTCAATAAGATCGCCCCTAACTCTTCCAAACTCCAGTGGATACAGGCCAGCCTGTCCAACCTTTCTTCATAAAATAACCCCCCAATCCCAGGCATCAATCACGTGAACGAACCTTCTCTGAACTGCTGATGCATTTATACCCTTCCTTAAATATGACAACCAAAACAGTACACAGTTTTGTGGTTTCATCAATGCCCTTTACAACGATAACAATACATCCTTGTTTTTATATTCCATTCTCCTTGCAATAAACAGCAATGTTCCATTTGCTTTCCTAATTGCTTGCTGTACCTGCATACTAACTTTTCCTGATTCATGTATCCATCTGTACCTGAGTTCTGTGATCTCTCTTCATTTAAATAATATGCTGCTTTTCTATTCCTCCTGCCAAAGTGGACACGTTCACACTTTCCTACATTATACTTACCTTTGTGTCATCAGCAAATTTAACAACCCTTTGGTCCCTTCATTCAAGTCATTGATATTAATTGTAAATTGTTGAGGCCACAGCACTGATCCCTGTGGCACCGTACTCATCACATCTTGCCAACCCAAAAAAACCCATTTATCCCTAATCTCTGCTTCCTGTTAGCCAACCAATCCTCTATCCATGCTAATGCGTTAGCCCCTATACCATGAGCTCTTATTTTGCAAAGTACCACATCAAGGATCAAGAAGATTCATGTCATGATCTTGTCAAGGATACAAATATATCCAAGTCTGCTGCTGTAGTATTTATCTTGGGCAGCACGCAGTGTTGAATTGCCATTGTATAATAAAAACAAAAATACCTGGAAAAACTCAGCAGGTCTGGCAGCATCTGCAGAGAGGAGCACAGTTAACATTTCGAGTCCGAATGACCCTTCAACAGAACTAAGTAAAAATAAAAGAGAGGTGAAATATAAGCTGGTTTAAGCGGGGTTGGGACAAATAGAGCTGGATAAAGGGCCAGTGATAGGTGGAGATAACCAAAAGATGTCACAGACAAAAGGACAAAGAGGTGTTGAAGGTAGTGATATTATCTAAGGAATGTGCTAATTAAAGGTGGAAAGCAGGACATGCAAGGTACAGATAGCCCTAGTGGAGGTGGGGTGAAGGAATCGAAAAAGGCTAAAAGGTAGAGATAAGACAATGGATGGAAATACATTTAAAAATAATGGAAATAGGTGGGGAAAAAAAGCTATATAAATTATTGGAAAAAAGGGGGGAAATCGGAAAGAGTGTGGGGATGGAGGAGAGAGTTCATGATCTAAAATTGTTGAACTCAATATTCAGACCGGAAGACTGTAAAGTGCCCAGTCGGAAGATGAGGTGCTGTTCCTCCAGTTTGCATTGAGCTTCACTGGAACAGTGCAGCAGGCCAAGGACAGACATGTGGGCATGAGAGCAGGGTGGAGTGTTGATATGGCAAGCGACAGGGAGGTCTGGGTAATGCTTGTGGGCAGACCGAAGGTGTTCTGCAAAGTGGTCACCCGGGTGAAGGTTGGTCATTGAAACAGAGGCCTCAATGTGAATGAGCTCACCCAGGTAGTAGACAGTCGAAGTGCGCTCTGTAAGCCAGTCACCTGAAGTACAAGAGGACAAGGGTTAGAGACAGTGGCTGTATCTCCCAGTGAGTGACTACAGGAAATCACTCCCCATCCACCAATCACATACCATTCATTAGGTGCAGAGAGAATGACAGATGCCCTTCTCCAGACTTGGTGGAGCTGAATAGGATCCAGGTGGGCTTGATGGGGTCACTGCTCACATTGCCCTTCCCGGAAAGGCAGGGGAGTCATTTTAAGATAACTTCAGAGACCACCGGCAGCTGTAGATCTTATTGACAAATCAAGTAAAGATTCTCACCTAAAATAACGACACCTCCATTCATTCTCACAATGACAGATCTATGGTACTCTGGGGTGTGGTTCAGGTGGGTGGTGTAGGTGAGGAAATCTGCATTCATCTGAAAGAATCAGGTTAAGGAATGAACTGATCTGAAATGAGAATCTTCTACACGGGTTAACCATGAAGTTATCCCATCCCCTGAAAACAATTCTGAGGGGGATTGACAGGGTCAGTGTGAAGAGGCTACTTCCCCCCCAACTAGAGAATTTACTATTGGGGTAGTCATCTCAGGTCAGGGATCAGGGATTTAGGATTAGGATTAACATAACATGGAATTTCTTCATTCAGCAAGAAAGGAATATTGTGACTTCACTATCCCAGTGCTGAAGGTGTTATTCACAGAATGCTGTGTTTTGAGTTAGTCTCCATTGTCTTCTGTAGCTTAACTGTAAGTCTTTTATTAATTAGAATTATTTTCATAGTTACAGCTTGGTCTACTCATATTTGTGTTCAGCAAAGTGCACCCTGCTCTCATGCCCATATGTCTGTCCTTGGCCTGCTGCATTGTTCCAGTGAAGCTCAACACAAACTGGAGGAACAGCACCTCATCTTCCGACTAGGCACTTTACAGCCTTCCGGTCTGAATATTGAGTTCAACAATTTTAGATCTTGAACTCTCTCCTCCATCCCCGCCCTCTTTCCGATTCTCCCCCCACCCGCCCTCTTTTTTTTCCAATAATTTATATAGATTTTTCTTTTCCCACCTACTTCCATTATTTTTTAATGTATTTCCATCCATTGTTTTATCTCTACCTTTTAGCCTTTTTCGATTCCTTCACCCCACCCCACCTCCACTAGGGCTATCTGTACCTTGCATGTCCTGCTTTCTATCTTTAATTAGCACATTCCTTAGATAATATCACCACCTTCAACACCTCTTTGTCCTTTTGTCTGTGACATCTTTTGGTTATCTCCACCTATCATTGACCCTTTATCCACTCTACCTGTCCCACCCCTAAACCAGCTTATTTTTCACCTCTTCTATTTTTACTTAGTTCTGTTGAAGGGTCATTCGGACTCGAAACGTTTACTGTGCTCCTCTCTGCAGATGCTGCCAGACCTGCTGAGTTTTTCCAGGTATTTTTGTTTTTGTTTTGGATTTACAGCATCCGCAGTTTTTTGCTTTTTGTCATTGTATAATGTTAGAGCACTTAGTGGATGCAGGTTCACTTTTCTCATTTTGTTGATTCTTTTGGTTTCTGGTACAATGCTGAATGAAGTAACAGGAAAAGTGGGCACTTGAGATAGTGCTAACTGTGCAACTAGCAGAATCCACTTTCATTTGACAGGAGGGTTAAGGAGGTCAAAAGGAGAAAAAAAAGCAGGCAGTGATCATTTTCAGAAATAAAGATGAAAGCAGAAACCACTGCCAATGGTAAAAGGAGCGAGAAAGAAGCTATTAGTTCGTTAGTCTGGTTTCTAGTTTGGGGGAGAGGTAGGATGATGGTGTGATGAAATCAAAATGTTATAACCCACTATAAATATTGTTTTCCTTCTCTAGAGCTTGTTAGACCAGGCCCAAGCTGCAAAGAATAAAGGAAACAAGTATTTTAAGGCTGGAAAATTTGAACAAGCTATTCAATGTTACACTGAGGCAATTGGCCTCTGTCCACTCAATCAGAAACAGGACCTTTCAACATTTTATCAGAATCGGGCTGCAGCGTTTGAACAGTTGGTATGTAGGACTTTTTACTTGTACTTTAATAATAACCATGAGACTAACTAAATGTCACATACTGGCAGTGCTCCTCAAACTTTTGTGTACAGCCTTCATATATTCATTTAAGTTTGTAGGCCCCTTAAATTTTTTTACGTGGCCACACGCATGACAACTTAAAGGGTTTGACTTCTGGTTGGCCTGCGTGATGAAAGTCCCAATTGCAAGACCATGCAGGTTAAGGAAAGGTTGCATACAAGGATAATGTAACTAATGTGACAGCTGAATGTCAAGCTAGTGTTATGAATTACTAGTAGAGCCAAGGTAGCTGCATTCAAGCACTGTATAGTTTATGTATTAGGGAAGAAGAGTTCATAAAAATGGTTGAAATAAGGAAATAAGTCCTATTGAGTTTCTGTGGTAACAAAGGCAGAATTCTACAAGGTGACTTATTTTATTGATAAAACATTTAATGGAAATAACATTTCCTGAGTCAGAAATGCCCAACTTGTGGGTCCACAAACCCTGGCAATCCGGTTGTCAGAGCCTAGGTAACTCTTTCGAGTACAAACACGTTTCCATCTGTTTTTCAGATGAAGTTACATTGTTTCATAGTTTGCCATTGTAAGATTTGAACTCTTGATCTTGGGGTTACAAGCCCAGTACCATAATCACTTGGCTATTTAGGCCAAGCTCAGAGCCTAGGTAGTTGAGTCCTATTTTTACTTCAATTAACTACTTAGGGGTTTGCCCTATGGATTTTGAGAATCTGGACGTTTGGAAGCTGTTTTGCTTAACACCGTACATCTTTGGTGAATAAACTCTAAATCAGAACCCCTGTGTCTGTTGATAGCTACAGCTTCAGAGTGGCGCACATTGATCTAAATATGGAGTTAAATTTTACGTGGCCCTTTAGGCTCCAGGCACGGTATGTTACCTTTGTGCTCACAGCGACTTGGGTACTCTTGCACTACATAACCTTTCTTCAAGTGTTTATTTGTAGGATGTCATAAATGTTATTTTAAAACAAGGTATTTCTGGTAAATTTTAATTATTGAACTGGAGGGAATTCTTTGTGTTAGTATTGCATTGTGTGTCATTATAGATAGCTGCTTGTTTTCAAAGTTTTTAGCTATTTGCTTCCTCATCTTTTACAAGTTTTATGATATGACACAATCCTACCATAGATTTTGGTAAAATGAATTATGCTTCAACTCACTAATTTCCGTATTGACAAAATCTTTACCAATTCACATGGGGTATGAATATGCTTCACAAGATATATTACAGCATGAGATTTGGCAAATGGTGCTTAGCCTCTTGTCATTTGTTGCCTGATTTTGCCATTCTGCATTAAGCATTTCAGATTTAACTATTACTCCAAACTCCATGGACTGCTAATCCTGCTAAACATTTACTAACTGCCATTGCAGTTAGTAGATGCTGTGTGACTTATGCCTTTGAAAATTCTTTTATCTGACAGGAATAGTGTTTTAAACAGCTGATAAAATTCCACTCTTCACTTAGGTTTTCATTTCCAAATGGGCTCGGGGGTTGAGACCAACCAAATTCACTTGTCACTTAACTTGCTAATTGGGGCATAGAGGTTAATTAATTCACTTAGATGCTCTTGTGTATATAAATATATACTTCCAATGAAAGTTAATCCAAATATTTGAGGGTTTGAAACTGCTGTTTCATTGGCCTGAATTTTGTGGTGGTAATGACATCAAAGCTGTCAGAGTTCGCTATCATTACTCCTCTGAAACTGCCAGCAGTCCACACTTGGGCAGAATTATGCAGAAATCCTGAGGTTTTTGTCAGTTTTGAGGGTGCACTGTTGTGACCCCCTCCCTCCGGCTCCAATCAGTGGGCAATGAATTGAAGTGACAAGAACTTCTATGCTTATGCTGTTGGTCTCACTGTAAAAATCCTTCAGAAGATTACACCATATTGAATGAGGTGTAATTGGATTTTTAATGGTGTGCTAACTTCATAGTTATCCCCTCAGTGGCCATGAAAAGTAAATTTATATACTTGTGGAACATCCAATTTCTCCAAAATGATAAATTCCAGGTTTTAAAAAAAGTTTTAGAAGTCTGTTTATTTTAGCTTCTAAATTCAATCATCATTTTATTTCACTATCTGAAAATTTAAATTAAAAATGAAGAATATTAAGTGCTTTTAACTCCCTGATTTGTTGTTGTTTGAATACTTCAGTATGTTGGCTGCTTAGTTGCTGACATCACTGCAGCAGGATGTCAAAACATCCCCTGACATCCTATCCTATACAATGTTGCTGTGACTTGCATCAGATTTAAACTGTCATCAGGTAAGGGGAAATTAAACCATGGAGATCGTTAGATCTTTGTGGGCAAGCTTTCTTTGTGGTCAACACTGCCAGCCATTGACTACAAAATCAGGGCTGCTAAGTTTTGTTTTGACTGACAAAAGTGTCAGTGGGTTAATTGTAGTTTTGGTCTATCCAATATCAGTATATCTGCAAACATTTCATAGTTGATGTTAAAAATCTGATGAAATTTTGCATTACTTTTGTGAAATATAAGAAAAAGTGTTCATATATTAAGCTACAAGTTATATTTAACAATTAAATGCAGATGATTAAACTATGCATTCATTTGTGAATGCTGCATTGTTGAAAATTGTGTACAAGTAAGATGAAATAAGATGCAAGTAACTTTCTTTTCTTCTTTCTCCCCCCTTCCCCCACTCCTTCCCCAAACCATGAATATCTAGTTCTGAATTATGCCTTGAGTTTCCACAACAGTACAAAAAAACGAATGGCTTTAAAAGTGCAAAATTATCCTTGCATTGCTGTGACTTTTGGGTTCTTGCCGAAGAAGGTTCACACAGTACTCGTCCTGCTTGCAACCAGAAAGAATGGCAGCCATTGGTAAAACTGTTGCCTCATTGACATTGCATTACTGTTGCTACAGTTTGAGTAGCCATGGTTGGAGTACTGCCCCTTGAGTGGACAATGAGAGGGGCTAAATCATTTGATCAGTGTCCACTCCATAACACTTCCATTGTATGTCAAATGTCTCTGATTAAAATTGTAGTGCAGCTCCTTTTCCCCTGCTATAGAAGATGCATTTTCCATGTCACCTAACTAAGGTTAAATCCTATGTATACTCTGATAAATTAATGCATCAATTTGAATGTTTTGACACTGCATTCTACTCAGTTCAAAGATTCTCAAACAAAATCAATGATTCACTTTGATCATGTGACAAATTTGTATTACAGCAAAAATGGAATGAAGTTGCTCAGGACTGCTCTAAGGCTGTAGAACTCAACCCCAAGTACGTAAAGGCGCTATACCGCCGTGCAAAGGCATATGAGAAACTAGATAATAAGAAGGAGTGCTTAGAAGGTTTGTGTTCTTTTTTTAACCTAATAATGTTTAAAATTTTTCCCCTTACTCATAAATTTTCTCCTCATCTATCCTGATGGTGTTTTACTGGGGTTCAGTTTCACAGTGCTATCTGCCTTCCAATATCTAGCCCATGACCATTCTTCATGCATAAGCCTAGATGGTGAATATCAGGTTTCTGCCATGGAGGAAAATTACAGCTGAACTAGGATTTCCACACTGCAGCCTTCTGCAGTGGTCGCTTAATGGCAATGAGGAGCAGGAACTTCATCTGATTTTTCATATTTTCTCCCTGCACTTGAGCACAATTTTAACATTCACTACCACAGGTGAAATCAGTTCACTCAGGAACTGAGCCTGCAACATTCTGGCATAGATAACTTAATATTATGCACTACGTCGTCATGTTTAACCCAACTTTATAAATGTTATGTCCACATTGGATTTGTAAGGCTGCAATAATACTGTAGACTTGTGCCCGTCAAATTTAGAAAAACATTAAATTCAGGAATTCTAACTGCTATTTTCTGGGCTGGCTGTAAGTGCAGTTTTCCAGGACAGGTGAAGTGATAATATACATTTTAACATCCAACTAATGATTTTATTTCTTACATGGATGAATGATCTGAAAATTACAATTTCAGCAGCAACTTTATTTATATGCTGCCTTTAATAAAACATTCAAAGGTGTTTCATAGGAGTGCTATGGAACCAAACTGGATGCTGAACGACATGAGGCAGTATTAGGGCAGATGGCCAAAAGCTTGGTCAAAGAGGTAGGTAGGTCTTATAGGAGAAAGGAGAGTGGGAGAAAAACAGAGCGAACTCCAGAGCTTAGGGCTTGGGTAATTGAAAGGATGGCCACAAATGCTCAAGAGGCCAGAATTAGATGAGCTCAATTTGGTGATGCTTGAGGAGGTTACAGAGTCAGAGGGATGAGTGATTTGAAAACAAGGATGAGAATTTTAAAATGTGGGGCAGTGAGCATGGAAGCTGGATGAACTAGACATGGAGCGAATAAGGACAGAGGGAGCAGAGTTTTGGGTGACCTCAAATTTAAGGAGGATAGAATTTGGGAGACTAGGAGGGAAGGCATTGGATAGATGAGTGATAACCAAGGCATTTCAGCAGATGTTGAGCTGAGGTAGGGTCAGAGCTGGGCAGTGTTACAGAGATGGAAATTGGTGATGTTAGTGATGGTATAAGTATGTGGTTGGGAGCTCATCTCGGGGATTAATGTGACACAGGTTGCGAGCAGTCTGATTCATGCTCAGCCAGTTGCCAGGGAGAGAAATGGAGTCAGTAGTTAGGGAATGGAGTTTGGAAAGGAGATCGAAGATAATGGCTGTGGTCTTCACAGTGTTCAGTTGGAGGAAATTTCTGTTAATTCATTACTAGTTGTCGGACATGGTGATGGCAGATTTAAAGGAGAAGGCGATGGTACCTGAGGGGAGAAAACTGTTTAAATTATCAGCTAACATGACAACCAGGAAAGGATGTTTTGTGGTCAGTATTTAGTGGAAATAAGATTGAGGAAGCAGGAGGAGGGTCTCGTGGACACGATGAGCCTGGAGAGGGTGTAAGCGGAAGTATGAAAAAGAGAAAGACGAAAGTTCAGGGTTTGGGCGGGGGAATCTTTAGAATAATTTTGGCCCGTTGAAAGGGAGGGATGCGACAGGTGCACCTGAATGGTGTCAAACTTGTGGCAAAGAAGGCCATAAGCTCCTCATACTTTTGTTGGAGGTGGGTGTGGAGCAGATGGGCAAAGGATTTAAAACGGGTTGCAGTTGAGAAAAGCTGGAGGGTTATCTTTGCTTTCCAGTTTAATCCTGGAATAGTGAGCAGTTTCAGCTGATAAGAGCAAGGACCAATGGTGCTTTTTGTGGTCCAGCCAGATCTGGCAGTGAATGGCTAAATCAATTGGTCGCTATATCTTCAAGTCTGCGTCTTTTAGACAAGAGAGTGGAAATGAGGACAGAATGAGAGCCCGGGTGAGAGAGAGTAATGAGTTTATTGGTGCTGGAAAATCGAGGGTGGGGATGAAAGTGCAGTTGAGCAAACCTGTAGCTGCAGAAATGTTGCAGTGAACAGAGGGCCAAAGAAGAGATAATTGGGATTTTGAAAGTACAGTTGTAACTGAATTGTGGGTTAGTATTTTCCAGGTTGGACACAGTAAGGAAGTATGATTTGGATGTGGGCGGAAAGTGTTACAAGGAAATGATCAGAGCTGGCCTTGTGTGATTTGATATGATGGGAGTAGCATTCTGAGTTTCTGTATGATTTTGTGGGGAAGAAAATGCCACTTCAGAATTTGAGTGGAAAATCTATATTACCTTTCATTGTTTTATTTCTGCCATTAAAGGCTGTTGAGAGCATTATACCATTTGTTTAAAAAAACTTCTGATTCCTTTCTGCTTGCTAAGGTGAAGAATATTTTGGGAAATGGTTGTCTTCGTGAAATAGATCTGTTGCATGGTAAAGTTCCAGTTATTATACCCCACTAATGTGCCTTGACCCCAACCCATAATGGCACCTTCTTACAGCACCATGATGACTTTTTTCACTTGGTTAACTAGCCCCCATCAATTTGCTGAGATGTTGACTCTTATGTGCTGAAAGTATGAAATGTTTGCCATTTTTTTAAATTGAGAAATTAAAAAGCAAAAGCATTGTGTTTGGCTGTAATGCATTAAATGACATAATATTTGTGTGTGCATGTCTCTGTTTCTACTAAATTTAAAAAGGAGTTCTGAAAGAAAAGACAATTCTGACCTTGAATTCTGAGCAATGTGTGAGCACTACCTAAGCACTAGAGACACAATGTGTCTTAGTTGCTGTATATTAGCAAAAACTTAATTGGGTCAGGGTTGTTTGGATAGCTTCTTCAGATTACAAAACTCTTAATTTTGGCAGAGCTTATAGTCTGTAATTTCATAACCACCAGGCAGATGTCATAAAAGGCAAAACTTCCATTGTTTCAGTAAACATTGTTCCAGGTGAGAATGGGCTATTGCCTATTGTCATTTACTTGTAGATGTTAGAAATAAGTAACTGTCCACCTGGTGGGAGAGAACCATAAATATTTTTGAAGCAATAAAAGCAACAAGCTGCAAATGATGTAAATCAAAACAATCTCTGAGCAAATAAAATCAGTCAGCATCTGTGGTGAAAATAGGTAAAGTAACCTTCCCTAAGACTCTTCAGTATGGCAACCTTAGCTCAGTGATAGCACTTGTACCTCTGTGGTTCAAGTCCCACTGCAAAACCTAAGCATATAATCAAGGCTAACAGTTCAATCTCGAAGGAGCACTGCACTGTTTGGAGTGCCATGCTCTGGATAAGCAGTGCCCTGTCAGCCCTCTTGGGGTGAACATGTCTTATTCAAACAAGAGCAGAATGCATTGCACCGACATGCTGTGAATTCCAGTTTGTTGTTTCTTTCTCTGGTCTGCAATTTGAAAGAAGTGACACTTATCTAAGCAACAGTACCAGCATGTTCAGTTCACTCAGTGTAATTTTGTTTGTTGTTGTGATGGAGAGAAACCTAGGTGCAGTGATATGCATCTGCATAAAAGATTATCAAAGAGCTTGGTTTAAAGGTTGTGTAAATGGCCTTTGCAATTATGCATTTTATTTTCAAGTCAAAAAGTAAGCTGTGTGCATATCTAAATTCATTTTTCTTCTGGGCATGTTTAATTATTTAAATTAATTCAATTTGTAGTTACAGCCCTAACCTTTACTGAACAGTAATTCAGGCCCAGGCTAACGCTTTGGAGACAGGGATTCAAATCCTACCATGGCAGCTGGTGGAATTTAAACTCAATTATAGAAAAGAAATCTGGAATATAAAGCTCGTCTCAGTAATGGTGACCGTGAAACTATTATTGATTGTCGTTAAAAACCATCTGGTTCACTAATGCCCTTTTAGGGAAGGAAATCTACAGTCCTCACCTGACCTGGCCTTCATGTAACTCCAGATCCACTGCAATGTGGTTGACTCTGAACTGCCTTCTGAAATTATCTAGTAATCCATTCATTTCAAGGGTAATTAGGGATGGGTAACAAATGCTGGCTTTGCCAGTGATGCCCACATTCCATCAAAGAAAAAAATGGGCTGCGTATGCTTTGTTTCCCAATTAAAGATGGCAGGAACAGAGCGGGCACCTGAAACATAACATGCCATGAAAAATCACTGTTAACTGATTACTCTTAATCCTGTAGCATGCTACCTATTGAAATTACCTTGTTTGGGAGAGAGCCCAAATTGTGACTAGCATTTTGTATTTTCCAAAATGATTATTTTGTTCTTTGCAATTCTAGTGTGTAATATCAATTTTAAAAACAGAAATGCTTATTTCAAGCTAATTGGGTTTAAACTCTCACTGACATCGAAGGAACCAGTATTTTCCAACTTTACTTGTTGCCAACCTATATTCTAACCACCATTGCCAAAAAGATGTTTCTTTATTAAAAGAAAATCAGAGATTTGTGCCACTGCTGAGGATATTTTGGAGTGCTCTCATTGGTAACAGGACTGACTTCTTCGTATCTTTCAGATGTCACTGCAGTTTGTATCCTGGAGGGATTCCAAAACCAACAAAGCATGTTGCTTGCTGATAGAGTCCTTAAGCTGCTTGGAAAAGAGAAAGCTAAAGAAAAGTATAAGGTTAGTGGCTGAAGTGCCACAGGTGCTTGTTATGTATACCATCTTGAATTTGGTCCCAACATATTAATGCAAACAGTATTCCCATATGCCAGAATCAGAAAGCAAATGCAGGTTTGCACCATACTCTGTTAACAGACCTCTTTCGAGTCTGTTGCTGCTCAGGCTCAAAGGACGAGCTTGGATTTCAACAGTTCCACATGCAGACATTTTGCAGCGTGTTTCATGATGCAAAGAAAAGGATATCTGCAGGTTAGCGAAAAAGAGCAATGGTGGGGAAGCACAAGTAGAGTCGGGCCTTTAGTAGGTTTTCAAAGGCGTGGTGGAAGCTGGTAAGGTAGATGTGCTGATGGAGTTCCAAGGAGGGTGGCATTGTCATTGAAGTAGTGCCTGCAAACAAGGATGGACCTCCGTGATATATTCCATAACTGGGCCAAGCAGAAGAAGCCTTTCCAGGCAGTGTTGTATGAACTAAGCAGTAGGTAAGACTGGAACCAGGAGAGAGCAATGTTGCAGAAGAGACATTTTTGAGAAGCAAGTAATTGTTGCACAGGATATCACTTGTGTCTTTGACTGAGGTGGGTGTCCAGCTATAGTCTGATTGAATGGCTTTAGATGGTTGCAGAGCCCAACGTTACATATTCCAGGAGACTAGAAAGAAAGGTAACATTGGAGGTGGAATAACGGTTAGAAATGTTTAAAGATGAGTTGGTAGTAGAAGAGCAGTGTTAGCAGATTTGAACAATGTAGGGACAGTTTGATTCTGGATTATGGAAACATAACACAAAAAAATTGAAGCAGGAGTAGATCATACAACCCTTGCTCCACCATTCAGTAAGTTCATGGCTGATTTCTGCCTCAACTTCACTTTCCCAACCATCCCCTATATCCCTTAATACTGAGTCAAAAAATCTGTGGGCTGAATTTTCCCAGAATTGCAGTAAGTGTGGTAGCGGGCGGGTAAAATGGAGTCCTACCCACCGATGAAAATGGTGGGCTTTCATGCCGCACCTTCCTGAGCCCGTCTCGTTATATACTCACTCCCATAAAACATACCATTTCCATGGCGGGTGGGCTGTCATTCTCACGCTCACCATCACCCCCCTGTTGCAACACGCTGGCTGCCGTCGTTAAAAGGCAGCCACCAGCAAAGCTTTCATCAGCACCAGCTCACCACCGCTGCCTGGGAGACATGACCTGCAAAGGAAAAAAGACTGCAGCCCCCCTGCTTCAACAACGGGTCCTTCGAGCGACTGCTGGATGTTGTGGAGGCCCGTTGGGATGTGCTGTACCTCCGCTCTGTCTGCAGGATGGGTAGCAGTGTCACCAACCCGGCTTGGGAGGCAGTGGCAGCAAGTGCTCAGTGCCAAAGCCCTTCAGAAGAGGACAGCTACCCAGCGCCTCAAAAGGATGAGTGATGATCTCTGTTCCGCCAGGGTAAGTCACTCTTTTCATCACTCCAAACTCACTCTCAAACCCATCACACACCTACAGGGCTCTCACTGCCAGTGCAATTGACATCACTATTCACTCTTTCTCACAAACCATCATTGTCCTCATCCCGTCCATGGGACCACTCAATATCCACACAGGCCAGGAATGCTTATGATCTGGCCCAGCAGGCATCCTGATACGCTCTCTCCATCTCTATCCATGCAGGACAAACTGGCTCATAACAGGAGGGAAAGGTCACAGACAGGTGGAGGGATGATGGAATTCAAAGTTCTCAGAATTTGAAAACACAGCCATTCAGCTGGCCGGCAATGACTGGGACTGGTCCTGTGCTGATGGTGAGGTTGGCGCTGCTCTACCAAGTGAGGATCCAGCAGTGCAGCATCCATCAGATAACCATGAGTGATGTGTCGTCTTTCACAGGCCACTGCCATGCACTAATTGTCTCTCCTTGCTTTCACGGGCACATCTGGGAAGCGGCAGACAAGAGTCCACGACCCAGAGCCTCCAAGCAAGCTCCGAAGAAACGAAGAGGAATCTGAAAGCGGCCTCCCTGAAGCCCCATCACAGCGTTCACCCACACCCTCACCAGCGCAGAGACACGCACCTCGGTGGGTCCTAGCTTTAGAGTAGTCTCGGGACCACAATCTGGTGAGCACATCGCACTTTCTGATCCACAGTAGGTGGGGGCAGGGACTTCCCAGATCCCTGACACTCTGAGGACGGCTGGAGGCCAGAATGTTGCTGAGTCCGAGTCAGATGATGAGCCTCTGGACTCGATCGTGTCACGGTTGCTGGCGCTGCAAAGGCAAGCGCGGGAATATCAGGAAGGGATGGCCGCTGCACTCCTCAGATTGCAAGGCGCACATCCGTCTTCGGGCTGAGGTGATAGCGCCGGCATTGCAATGCACCGAAGTCAACACTGGCAGGATGGCAGCCGCCATGGAGACCTTGGTCCAGGACATCACTCCTGCATGGGCTTAACTCCATCGCTGATGCCATAGCTGGTCCTGAACAGTGTGTATGCAAGAGGGGTGCTGGGCAGCTCAACCTCACTCCAGCCACCCCTTCTACTCACGGAGTCAGCCGGGGCCCTTGGGCACCCATAGTGGGGAGGATCAGCAGGTGCACACTCCGGGGCCATCCACCCAGGTGACCCTGGGAGTGACTGGCTCATCCGACTCCCCTCTTCATGTGACCTCCGCTGATCCAGCTTCACAGGCCGAGGAGGGTGCCACTGCCACGCAGGACCCTGAAAGCAGGCTGGGGCCCTCCAAGTCTTGGCCCTCCAGAGGACACCTGTCAAAGTCATCAAAGACAGGGCATCACAGTCAGCAGGCTGCCTCCACCTCCGCTGTGGATGTCAGGGGAGCACCAAGACGTAGCAGCAGGGTTAGAACAACTAAGGAGAATTAACTCTTTTGGAGTCAACCAAATAAACTAAATTAACAAAATGAGGGATAAAGTAAACAGCCCCTAAATTAGGATAAAAGAAAAAAACTGCGGATACTAGAAATCCAAAACAAAAACAAAAATACCTAGAAAAACTCAGCAGGTCTGGCAGTTTGTGCGGAGAGAAACACAGCCAACGTTTTGAATCCAAATGACCAACAAAATTAGGGTAGCTGTAAAACCAAAGACAAAGTTTAAAGGAGACTTACAAACATCAAACCAAAATGTGGTTTAAGGGGGTCGATAAAGCACCCCAGTCCCCACGGTGCCCACCGGGCATGGAAGGCCTCGATGGTGCTGGCAGACACCACGTGCTCCCTCTCCAGGGACACCCAGCCATGAACGTAGCCATGGAAGAGGGGCAGACAGTCGGGTCGGACAACCCCCTTGATCGCCCGATGCCTGGACCTCTTAATGGCTAACTTGGCCAAGCCCAGGAGCAGGTTCATGAGGAGGTCCTCCTCCCTCCCAGCCCTCCTCCGCATTGGGTGCCCATAGATCAGGAGCGTGGGGCTGAAGTGCAAACAAAACAGTAATAAAAGGGTTTTTTTTAAATAACTGAAAAGGGAATGCAGCCTACAACAATTAACATAGACATGGTTCACGGACTCCACAAGATCACAAAAAAGGCAGGTATCTTGGGAGTCCGTGAACCGACACATTCTACGATTGTAGAGGACTGCTGCATGCAGCACCCCTGGTCCCCGATGGAAAGCGGGAGGACACCTCCGTAGAGGGCGCCCAATGAGGACCTCCGCCACCAGACAGCAACAAGGCACGCCAGGGCAAGGAAGTGGAGGGTGTGCAGCAGCAGCCTGTACAGGAAACCCCTCCACGCCATGCTAAAGGACATGGAGGGCATTTCCGCGAGGCGGCTCATGTTGTGGGGCACCGGCTCCCGAGGGAGGTTTTGGGGCTTGGGGCCAATGTGGAGTTCCGTCCGAACAGGGGTATGCTCAGGCGGAAGACCTATGCCATCTCGAGGCCCAGTATAATGTCGGGGCTGAGCACGAAGGAGAATTAACTCTTTTGGGAGTCAACCAAATAAATTAACAAAATGAGGGACAAAATAAACACAGCCACTAAATTAGGGAACTGCACAAAGGAGAATTAACTCTTTTGGAGTCAACCAAGTAAATTAATAAAATGAGGGACAACAAAGGAGAATTAACTCTTTCTGAGTCAAACAATTAAACTAAATCAACAAAATAAGGGATAAAATAAACACAGCCCCTAAGTTAGGTTAGCTGTAAAACCAAGGACAAAGTTTAAAGGAAACTTATAAATATCAAATCAAAATATGATTAAGGGGGTTGATAAAGCACCCCCCCGTGCCTACTGGGCACAGAAGGCCTCGACAGCGCCAGCAGACACCGCGTGCTCCCTGGCCAGAGACATCCGGTCGCGAACGTAACTGTGGAAGAGGGCCAAACAGTTGGGCGGGATGAACCCCCTCGATCGCCTGCTGCCTGGACCTGTTAATGGCCAACTTGGCCAGGCCCAGGAGCAGGTTCACGAGGAGGTCCTCTTCCTTCCCAGCCCCCCTCTGCACCGAGTGTCCGTAGATCAGGAGTGTGGGACTGAAGTGTAAACAAAACAGTAATAAAAGGTTTTTTTATATAACTGAAAAGGGAGTGCAGCCTACAACACCCTATATAAACATGGTCCATGGACTCCACAAGACCACAAAAAGGGCAGGTATCCTGGGAGTCCATGATTATACGGTTATACATTATACGGTTATAGGGGACAGCCGCATGCAACACTCTCCACCCCAGGTCCCCGATGGAAAGCGGGACGACGCCTCCCAACGGGGACCTTCACTGCCAGACGGCAACAAGACATGCCAGGGCGTGTCCGAGTGGCGGGCGAGGGCAAGGAAGTGAAAGGTGTGCAGCAGCAATCCATACAGCAAGCTCCTCCGCGCCATGTTAAATGACACGGAGGGCATTTCTCCGAGGCGGCTCATATTGCGGGGCACCCGAGGGAGGGTTCGGGGCTTGGGGCCAATGTGGAATTCCGTCCTAACGGGAATGTTCAGACAGAAGACCACCACGCACCTGCGCCATCTCGAGGCCCAGTCGGGGCTGAGCACGAAGGAGAATTAACTCTTTTGAGAGTCACCCAAATAAACTAAATTAACAAAATGAGGGACAATGAAGGAGAATTAGTTGCACAGCCTGGGTGCGGATGTTAATCACTTGTACACACTGTCTACTATTGTCAATAAACTCCCAAGAATGTCTCCCTGCCTATGGTTCCTTGTTCCAATGAGCAGTGTTCTTGTCACTCAGATGTGAAACCTTTCTGCACAAGATAAAAGGCAGGTGTCTCAGTCCAGGGCCTCTTCCCTGTGCGGCCTTCAAACCGCAGTGATGGTCCAGCCTCTCAATCCCTGAAAACATTGCTGATGACTGCACCTCGGCAACACTGGTCATTGCTGCCAGAATGTAGTGGGCAGATACCACAAGAGTTCTCTCATGCCCTCTGTACTCTCAGCATCTTTAAAGTGGGGCTGGCCCCCATTACACCAGCATCTGCGACCAACGGTGCTGTGCAACAGGTCCTGAGGTGCTGAAGACGAATACAGCATCAAATGCATCTAAAGTTTCATGGCTACTTCTCTAAGGTAGCCCTGATCATGGAGCACAAGCAGAGGCTATGTGAAGATCTGTGAGGTGTCCTCACTGCATGTTGTCATCATCCTCCTGCAATCGAGCGACTAGTAGGGTCTCCACTGCACCTCCATGACAGGAGCATTCTGAGGGTATTAGCACTGAGATAAGCCAAACTGGAGTCAAAAGTTCACAACTGCGATATGAGGATCTACGGGGACACCTCACTGCATGTTGTCATCCTTCACAAATCTGGCAGCTGAGGGCCTCCCGAGTGTGCCTGCCTTGTCTAGCCAGCACAAGAGCCTCTTCACCATTGCCACTGAGGACCCCCTCACCCTCATCCCCATCAGCAGCATCCTCATCAGAGGAGACATGCAGCTCCTCCATCTCCTCTTCAGCCAGCTCCTCACCCCGTTGCAGCGACAGGCTGTAAAGGACACAGCAGACGACGACGATGATGATGTGTGATACCCTCTGTGGACTGTATTGCAGGGCTCCTCCACCAAACCGGTCCAGGCACTGGAACCACATCTTCAGCATTGTGATGGTCTGCTCCACCAAGCTGCGAGCTACTGCATGAGCCTCATTATAGTGTCCCTGTGCTGCAGCCTGAGGCCACCGCACAGGTGACATCAGCCACGGCCTCTGCAGGTAGCCCTTGTCCCCAAGGAGCCAACCCTGCAGCCTCTGTGGATCAGGAAGATTGCAGGGATCTGCAAGCAACTCAAGATGTAGGCGTCATGCACACTCCTGCAGGATGTGTTTCTGGTGGTCGCATACCAGCTGCACATTCAGTGAGTGGAAGCCCTTGCTGTTGATGAAGTCTATTGAGTGTAACGATGGGAGACCTGAGCGCCATATGAGTGCAATCAATCGCACCCTGTGGGAATCCCAAGATCAGGGCGAATCCAATGGCCCTTGCACCCTGGCTGTCCAGTCTCAGGCAAAATACACAAGGTTGTGTGCCATAGAGAAGATGGCATCCATGACCCCATGGGATGCATTTGTGGGTGGCGGATTGTGAAATCCCACAGAGGTCACCTGTGGAGCCCTGAAAGGAGATACTGGTATAGAAATTGAGTGCCACAGTCACTTTCACAGCCACTGGCAGTGGATGCCCTCCATGTCCCCTTGGCGGCAAGTCCTGTAGTAAGTGGCAGATGTGAGTCACCAGGTCCCTAGACGTGCGCAGTGATCGGTGACACTGGTTCTCAGTTATCTGCAGGAATGGCAGGTGGCGTCTGTAGACTCTGGGTGTTGCTAGGCACCGATCAGCCACGGCTCACTGCCGCTCTTGGGCAGCCTGTACGGGAGCCTCTGCTGCCCCTTCATGAGGTTGCTGCTCCTGCCTTTGCGCAGCCAAGTGCCCCAGTCTCCCTCTCTTCCGTCTTTTATGGTCTCTGTAGGACACCCGGCATACAGCTCGGTCACCAGGATCCATGATCCTGATGTGGTCCTCCTGCAGCACGAAAGAGAGAGATACGTGGTTATCGTAGCTGTACATAGCACCTTTCCTGGTCCTGTGTAACTGCCCCTTAATGCTTCCTGGAGAGCGCTGGTCACCCCTCGGATATCCAGAGATGAGTGCGCTGCACGGCTGCCCTGTCAGCCTGCGACATGGGGGACACTGGTCCAAACCAGGATGCTGAGATTGCAAAGGGCCGTGAGCACCTCCAGCAGTGACTGCTACATGGCCAGCGTTGGCGAAGAGATTGTACGTGTGCAGTCCAACTGCTCTGTGGTCAAATAAAGTGGTGGCGGACTCTTAAGTCTGTGCCGGGAGGGAGGGGTAAGGTATGGAGTGCTTGGCCCTTTGGTGACTCCACGATGCTTGCGTGGGTGGGCAGCTAGGAGCCTGATCCCAATTGTATCACTGTGGCTGCGCCTGACATGTCTTAGTTGCAGAGGCATGTCAGTTTATACAGGTGTCCGTAATATGTGGTCATTTCTGTCACTTATCCTGCCCCCACCTTGATTGCCTGTGCGCGGGATGCAGCGCCAATGCAGCACTTGACCTCCCCTCCCCACCTCAGCAGTCACCTGCGGGGCTGGCCAGCACTTGCCCCCCCAGACATCCCCCACCCCTCAGCAGCGCCAGCAAGGCCAGGCATCAGTTTCCTCTGCCACCCCCCCCCCCCCAAACCCTCTCTCTCTCCCCGAGGTCTGTAAACAACAGGCGAGCTATGGAGAATACTGCTGCTCACTCACCTCAGTTCTTTTAAAGTGAAGGCTGCCAAGTGCACGTCACCTGCGTGCTGTTGTGAAACACGACGGCATGCTTTCTAGCTGATGTGGACGGACGATACAGCGGGGTTCCATGAGCCTGGCGGGATGGCCTTTTAATTATACACTAATGTATTACAATTAGCTCCCCGCGGGCTAATGATGGCCAGAAACACAGCCTGAGTGGAAGATTGCGACCTACCTTCACACCGTTGTGAAGCAGGTCCCACCATATTTTCCATACCTATCACGCCCGCCACCAGTGAGCTCAGAAAATTCCTCCCTGTGTCTCAGCCTTAAATATACCCAACGATGGAGCATTCTCTACGTTATGCAGAAGACAATTCCAAAGATCCCAAAATTAGGTAATCAAATGCTATGGCCAAGGAGGTTGAGGGCTTCATAGACATAAATTAAATTTAGTGATGGTGGAAGTCAGCATGGGATGAACCAGGGATAGGTGTTAGTGGGTGATTGGAGGACGATGGGCATGGGAGCAGGCTGGGAACGGAGGAAGGTCAGAGTAGATAGATGTCCTCAATTCTTCATACAGAGAAGTACATTTAAGTCCTTACAGTCTTTATGTCAGATGCCTTGAGCATGGAGAGAGCAGTGGGATGGGCTGGAGAAGATCGCAGAAAGGAAATCAGAGTTGCTCCTGTTGTCTGAGGTGACCTTGGAATATTAAGAGATGTTGGCCTTGAAAAGGCAGCACTGTACTGTGTTGTGGAATGGGTCACCAGATGATTAACAGGTATTAAAAAAATTACAGGGGTTAGTGCAGATAAATCAATATTCGCAGTAGATGGTGGTTTGCAAGGGAAAAAGTGAAATAAGAGATGAGTGAGAAAGGAAGGAATAAATATTGTGAAAAGGTAAAATTGATTTGTGAATGGAGAACATAGGGGAGGGGGAACTGGCAATAGATATCAATAACAAAGAATGAATCCTTTGTTTATTTTGCCTTCGGAAGTAGCATCTTAATGCAAACGTGGTGCATTATGTTGAAAGCTGTAGAACATTGATTTAGGATAATTTTTTTTCTCTGTCTCTAGGAAAAGTGCTGCTGCAAGCAGCATTAAAATGCCAAACAGCCAGGATGTTTAAAAGAGATTATCTGATCTATGGCAAACATAGAGAGAATCTTAAATTGCTAGAGACATAGTACTGGCAGTGAGAATTTTGGGAAGGTTTGCATGCCATTCAATAACATTTTTAATCAGAAAGACACTATATAAACAACTTTGCATTTGATAGCAGTGTTACAAAAGAGACCATATTTTTGTGCACACTGCATTTTGTACATCAGTGTATTTTACACAGGTTAGCATTTCTTTTGAGGCCCATTTCAAGCTGATCAATGTGATTGTGTTACTTAACTGTATTTTACTGTTACAGAAATGACTTTGCTTTCTAATTCTTGTCTTCCCTGTTATAGAATAGAGAGCCACTGATGCCCTCCCCACAGTTCATCAAATCATACTTTAATTCTTTCACTGATGACATCATCTCTCAGCCTTTACTTAAAGGTGAAAAGCCTGATGAAGACAAAGACAAGGAGGGTGAAGCTGCTGACATCAGGGGAACAGAAAGGTGATCATGTAAAAATGTATTTTTTCAAGCCCCAATGCACTATATAATAGGGTACAGATCAGAAAGGTTCCAGTTTTAATCCATGATACATCGTGAGTGAATTCATCACACTTAGGTTAGCAGGCTTTACATTGCTTACAACACCCTTCAGCTAGACAGGAGAAAATAATTAGTGAGGCTTCCTGTTCCTGGTAAAAGCAAAATAACGCGGATGCTAGAAATCTGAAACAAAAACAGAAAATGCTGGAACAACTCCAGGTCTAACAGCATCTGTGAAGAGAAAGACAGAATTAACGTTTCATTAACTTTCTCTCCACAGATGCTGTTAGACCTGCTGAGTTTTTCAGCATTTTCTGTTTTTGTTCCTGTTCCTGGTGATTATTTAGTCATGCTGCTTGAAGTGTATTTTGGGGATGGTTGGATTGACCTTGCCTTCAATGAATCTTTAATAGTTGAGTGTCCAGGACTTGCTGAAAATGGTTACGGGAGAGGCTACTAGACGGCCGTACGATACCTGTGGAACCTTACTGCAACATGAATTCCTAGAGTATTCGAGCCATCTAGTCCAATTCCAGTCTCTATCTTTTGCCAGTCCTCCTTTCAAACAATGTTGTAATTACTCCTTAAAAGTACCTGCGCTTCAATAACAGCTTGTAGAATCAAATTTTACATTCAAAACAGTCTCCCTTGTAAAGAAATTTTAAAGTAGCTGTACATGAGCACTGCAATGTTACTGGCTACATAGGATCGCAGATGCAAATCAAAGTAATACCACTGAATTCTCAGTCTTTGTGTTTTTGTCATATCCTGAAAACAATTACCAACGTGAACAAATCTAATAAATGTAGACATGCAATGAAACAACACAGCCTGGTAAATGCTAATGATTACGGCTGTTGTTAACTTGTGCTAAAAAGGCCAATGACCTCATCAGACTAATAAAGGGACTAGGTGGAAATAAACCAGATGGTGCAATTTAGTCATATAGCATATTTTTATATTTTTCAGATCTGGATACCAGAAGGCAAAACAATACATGGAGGAAGAGAATTATGACAAAATTATTAGCGAATGCACCAAAGAAATAGAGACTAAGGGAAAATATGTGGCTGAAGCCTTATTGCTTCGGGCTACATTCTACTTGCTGATAGGCAATGCTACAGCTGCTCAACCTGACCTTGATATGGTTGTTAGTATGATAGATGCAAATGTAAAGGTAGGTGTTATATGCAAATCTCCCTTTCACTTAACCAGAGTTGGAATAAGGATAAGTAGTTGCATCTTGCTAAAACAGTTGCAATCATTTATTTAAAAAATAATTCCTTCTTCAATTTCTGAACATTCTTTAAGAAAATCACAGTATGCTATCAAATGATCTTCTACACAGCTGTGACCAGCCTCTCTTGAAGGAGGTCCTTGGTTTTTTTGACCAGCTGAGAAAGTAGTGAGACTGCAAGGAGTGATGTTTAAAATAGTAGAGAAAGGGAAAAAAAACTTGCATTTGTCTGGTGCCTTTTACATCTCCAATGTCACAAAGTACCACAAAGTAAATGTATTGATTTTGAAGTAAGCATCACACAGCAACCACTTTCCTACAGCAATGAAATAAGTGGCCAGTTAATTTAATTTGATAATGTTGGTTGAGTGATGGATAAATGTTGGCTAGGATAGTGGGAGAACTTTAGTTCGTAAATAAAAAAAAGCGCCATGAGAGTTTATGCATGGGGCCTCTGTTTAAGGCCTGATTTGAAAACAGCAGGGCTTGGAGTAGGGCTTGAACATATAGCCTCTGACTCTTGAGAGTACTGCTACTAAACTAAGTTGACATGATTAGTTAAAATAAATAGTACAAAACGTCATTTGAAGAGTGAAGGAAACATAATTAGTATTATTAATTTTTATTTTGTTACGACCAGGTGAGGAGGGCTTGAATGGCTTCCCTCTTTTCCCACTCCTTGTTTGATCATAATAGGGCTTTTTAATTTAAAAGGATGTCTTTGCCAATTCTGTAAGTGTTTACCTGTTTCAGTGTTGTGCTTATAAAAGAACTGTTAGGAACAGGCTTCCTCGTACTTAACAAAGGAAGAAGTTAGCTTTATTGTACTTGCACCGATTTGGATAAAATAATAAAATACACTGCAACTACCACACATGCGCGCACACAAATACAGATTACAGCATGAGGAAGGATAGGTTTATTAAGTTCAAGTCCATAAATCATAAGAATATATGGTCAGTGGCTCGGTGACTCTGGTCAGATGCTCCTACCCTAATGTTTCGATTTAAAGTTGTAGCTGATTAATTTGGTTGTTCCTCTAGAGACAGTGGCGTTGGGCAGAATTTATATTTTTGAAAGGTTTCCGATCGTAGTTGGTATGCTTCTGTTGGTCTCGCTCAGCAAGCAGAGCTCGAAGCTTACCAGGAAGGGTGAAGAGAGAGAAGGCAACAGCTTCAGCCTGCTTGTCTTCAGTTCATCATCAATTCTGCAAAAGTGTGTCTTTTTTAACACACAAAAGGGATTTTCTGGTTATGTGACTTTCTCTTTCCACTGTCAGTGAAGGGGGAATCCAGATAAGGCTGTTGTTTATGCATTCCAAAAGGTCGCTTGTTTAGCTCATGTCTGCAAAGCTACCTTGGCCATTGTCTCATAGCCGAAGTGATTAGATTTAACGTCCCATCACCAGCAAATGAATGTCAGGGGCTTGTCTTAGTGCAGGAGATAGGGTCTTTCACATTGCTCAGGGAGTTATTGTCTCTAGTGGGGTCTTCGCAGACCTGGCTGTTGGGAGAATTCCCATGCTTCCCTCCACCATGTTTGGGGTTCATTTTTCAAATATAATAGAGTTTTAAAAAGAAAGCAAACCCTGTAAAGCAAAATTACATACAAAAGCAATTGCATTAGAGTAAATCAATTCAATGCAGTGAGTGATGACTGAAGAATCATACTAATCCAGCAAAGAGAAAGTGGTTCTGAAGTCTCATTAATTCTTTAAGAATCATATTGACCATCCAACTGAACATTTTATTTTTCCCTTTTTCCTTGTGTAAAGCTTGAATTATTGTCCACTTGCTGCAACATAGAATGACAGCATGATCTTAATGGCTACCAAAATCTGGGTGACTGAGTGCAAGAATATATGACCAGTCTCTCATATAATACATGTGCACAATGAGAAGAACTTATGATGGTTGTACTGTTTGTGATTGTTCTCCAGCTGCGTGCTAATGCATTGATCAAGCGTGGAAGCATGTACATGCAGCAGCAGCAATCTCAGCTTTCTACACAAGATTTCAACATGGCTGCTGATATTGATCCTCAAAATGCTGATGTTTACCATCATCGAGGACAGGTAGGAAGAGCTACAATTGCCTGAACCCGTCTCAAAAAATGGCGCGAAAGCAGTTAGCAAATTTCTGATTAATTGAAAAAGTGAACCACTCAGACAATTTTACCACAATAAATTGCCTTAATTTTATCTATTATCAAGATGCCAGTGGTATTGACATGGCTACACTTATTGTCCACCCCTGGTTGAGGATAGTAAACTGAAATAAACTTTCAGATTACATAGCTGATAGCCCTGCCTTCCATTAGACACTCCCAATCATGAACTGATGGTAAAAGCTGTTTGGGAAGGAACAGATTAGGCTAGAACCCTTTTTTCCCTTTATTACCTCCATTTTCTATTCTGCATTTAGCATCGAAAGTTTTGAAGTAGTGGAGCAACATTCTGTTGGGACACGGGGTGGCGTCTGCTTTAATTTCAAAGTCAGTGCAGATCATATGATTATGCAGTAATGCTAAATTTTTGCTTACAGCTGAAGATTTTACTCGACAATGTTGGGGAGGCTGTTGATGATTTTGATGAGTGTATTAGACTACGACCAGATTCAGCTCTAGCTCAGGCCCAGAAATGTTTTGCATTGGTAAGCGGTCTAGTTCTAATTTTGTTCTGAAAAAAATGTTACAGATGGCTGTCTTATTGCATAATAAAACTGTTGTAATATTTTTGTGAAACAAAAACCAAGCAAGGATCTTTAATAAATAACCTTAAATGCTTTACTCTTCTGACTGGTATATTGCTGGTAGCCACATAGTGAGTTACCCATTTAAGATTGATTAGAGTTTGCTGTTGATGATTTACATGCTACCCAGTTATTATCTGGAAGACTAGTAATAGTTTTCATGTGAGTGCTGGTGGACACACAGGTTTACTTCACCGTGACTTCCATTAACCCTCATAACAATTTCTACCACCTTCAACATCTGTCTGAATTCAAGACCTAGACAAGCCAAATTTGTCCACTGTAATGTCTGTGAAGCTATCTTCTTTGCCCTCCCAATTGTGCTGATCCTCATTGTGATTTATCAAATTGACCTTTTAAGTTCTCATGGCCTTGCTCTTCTGTAACTCCGATTTTCTCTGGCCTTGTGTTTCTTGTATTCACCCCGCTTCTTCCAGTACCAACCTACTTATGTTCTACTGCACCATAAATGACCAACCCTTCAGCTGCCTCGCCCCCTCCTCTCTTCTTCCCCTGCCCCCCCACCCCCACCCAAAATCTGTGGCTTGTCACCTCCCTCTATCTTCAAATAATCTTCCAAAGGTCTTCTCAGCAACTGTCCCTTTGTCCCATCTTCCAGATTCTCTTCCATTCCTGCCATCTGCACACAGAACAAAGTTTTAATTTAGAGCTGAGCTCTAGATTCTTAGCAGACGAAGATACTTTGTTCGTCAATAAGTTTCAAACCAAGGGTTATAGGGTCTAAGTGATGTGGAGCTGATCATGAACACAATGTCAATACTAGCTATAGATCTTGATAATGGTATTCAGTGCACTGTCTGAGCTAATTTGAGTGTGCCAAGTTGGATATTGTTTTACTCAGCATAACCCCTACGTGAAACATCCTAGAAATCTGTAAAGTCAGGTCCTTAATGTGGAAGCATATAATGCTATGTGGAGGGCACTGTAAGATTTGATGTTGAACAACCATCAACTCATCATGTCTAAATCTTATACACAGTTGATCTTTTTAGGTATAAAAGAAAAAATTATATAAATTCACATTTCCAACAAAAATTTCTCTGGGCACCTTATACCAACTGAAATACATTTCAAAATATATTTTATTCCAGTATCGTCAGGCCTATACTGGAAGCAATCCTTTGCAGATTCAAGTGGCTGTAAAAGGCTTTGAAGATGTTATTAAAAATTTTCCCAACTGTGCAGAGGGCTATGCATTGTATGCTCAGGTAAGCCTTCAGCATTTAATACTGGTTATTTCAGGATTTGTGTTCAGAGTAAAGAGAATTGAACATTTGACATCTTAATACTTTTCTGTGTCTAGTTGCAAACATCAGCAAATTTATTTGGTTAAAATACAAGTCCTTCAAACTACTGTGAGGATGCTAATTTTTTTTTGATTCTTCGTAAAACACAAGGCATGTTTAGAAAAGGCACTTCAACCCATTTGGTTCATCCTGGCAATACACAAACAAGGTCTGTTGCCTCAATTCAGCATCCAGTCGTTTAGAAGCCAGTGTCCTCGTCTCGGCTAAGTTATCAACCCATTCTAGTCAGATGATGAAATCATATCCTGCTCTGTCACTCAGATAGAAGTGAAATCATGTATTAGTTGAAGAGCAGCAGGAGAGATTTTCTGGTGTCCAGACCGATATTTTATCCCTCAACCAATGCCACCAAAAACAAATTATCCTAGCTTGTGGCTCATTGCAACTTTGCTGTGCGCAAATTAGTTGTTGTGTTTCCCTACATATTATAAGTGACCATGAATTTAATTGGCTGTGAAGTTTTTTGGAACATCCTGAGGATGTGGTAAATGTTATATTAATGAAAGTTCTTATTCAAGTTTGTTAGCATTCTGAACTTTAATGTTTGCTATATTCTATTTAGATGCATGTTAGATAACAATGCAACATTTGACAAAAAAAATTTGTTCTAGGCTTTAACTGACCAGCAACATTTTAGCAAAGCAGATGAAATGTACGATAAGTGCATTGAACTGGAGCCAGACAATGCAACAACATATGTTCACAAAGGGTAAGTGACCTGTGATTTATAAGAATTGGAATAAGCCCAATAATTTTAACTGTACCCCATCTCCTATCAGAGACAAATACGTAGTGCTAACACTCTAATTAATCCTCCACACTAAGTAAACATGAACGGAGAATTCATTTATGCATTATCCAAAATAATCAATCAGTGACTGCTCAAGAAAAGATTCCCAAGTTCTTCTAGTAATTGAAAATATATAAAAAGTAATTTAGGTATAGATTTATCCATATTTGTCATGAGCTTGAATTTCTGTACATTTATTTTGAGATTGTGCGCCATGGGCATGCAGGGGCTGTGTCTTCCCTGAATCTTGTTTATTATGTCAATGGGGGCTCATTAGCTCAGTTGACTAGACGAGTGGTTCAGAATAATGGCAACAACACAGGTTCAATTCCCTTATTGAGACCTGTTCCTGAGAATGGAAGGCAATGACAAACCACCACTCTCAAAAGCTGTCAAGAAAACAGCCCAGAATGAAGCATTAGCCAGCAATGAACCAAGGATCTGTCTTCAGGCAGAGCACACGTGACATGACATTATGTTAATATTGTTTGCAGTATTATATCAAATAAGCATAATTGAAAATTTCCATAATTGTTGCTTTTAATGTTTAGCTTACCCTAAAATTCTTCATTTGGGCATTAATACCCTATTAGATCCTTTGCTAACCTCACAAAACTATATCATAATGAATAGACATATATGATAGAGCTGGGGCTGGAAATCCTCCTTAAATGCTGACATTAGTACTCAGACATGGGCATGCTGTCTAGGGAAATTTCAGTCCAAATTGTTGGATGCAAAGCGCAGCTAATTTTTAGAAAAGGGGGGAGTGTTAGTATTGAAAAATGCCTAAGGATGATTTTCCTTTTACTTTCTACTTCCATACATGATAATTCAAATGAATTTAGCATGCAAGTTAATAATTTGCTTGCCTGTTCCAATATTTTTCCTCCCACCTCTGCACCTGATGGTACACTCTCATGTTGGAGCTTAGTTGTCCAGGCAGCAGTGTCCTTTTTAATCTTTTAGTTATCATAGGCAAGAATTAACTCTGCACATGTGGAATTTCCACTGAAGGTACCAGTCAGGACTGAGAACTCTGGGATTATTCTCTCAAAGATCTTTTTTTGCTGCACCCCATCCCTGCCAGCTATCAGAAGAGAAGCTTAGACTGCAGCAGTTCAAGAAGATGGCTCAACAGCACCTGCCCCAAGTCAATAAGGGATGGGTGATGAATGATGGCCTTGCCAGTGACATACTTATTCCATGAGCGAATAAAAAATGTTGTAATATTCCACCCCACTGTGGTCTAGCTGAAATTGGCCTATTCAGGCACAAGAATTTACCCTGAAAAATTATTGTCCTGTATAGCTTAGTGGCACAACATATGCATTTATTTTCTTGCCAATTTTTTCTTAAGCCAATGTCTCCTTTGAGGAGACCATTGCATGATACACTCCAGCATCTTTCTCAAGTGGGATTACTTAGGTATGAACCTTGGCTGGAACTGTGAGCAGATAATTCAATTGTAAGACCAGCCTAGTTGAGCCCATTCCTGTCACCAAAACGCATTTGTAAAAGCACATTCCCAGCAAGAGTCAGTGTATAGCTAGCTAAAGTGTTTCTTCTGCCCCATCCCAGGAATATCAAGACTCACTACTGTTTGTTTTGCTATCTTGGCTGAGATCAACTAATTTTGCACAATCCATAGCTTGAACCTTAGACCTACCTAGTTTGCATGTTTTATTCATTAACTAAAGTTTCCAACCCATTAGAGGAACCTATGTAGTACTTGTGTACCATGATTTGTTTTTTTAATTTTGAGCCAATCCAGAGTTCTTGCATTGAGGAAAGTTGGTATGTCTTCCTTTTGTTCTATCAATATTGCTTTTTACAAACAATTTGTACAGAGTTATTGAATTGTACCTATTTTGTTTTGTTTTTTTTTGTTTACACTAACTTTGTATTTACTTAATTTGTTTTAGTTTGCTTCAGCTTCAGTGGAAACAGGATTTGGATAAAGGCCTAGAACTAATCAGCAAGGCCATTGAGATCGACAATAAATGTGATTTTGCTTATGAGACCATGGGCACTATTGAAGTCCAGAGGTAATTTATTAATGAATTGTTTTCCAAGCAAGTGATTCAAGAAATCGTCTCACCATCTCCAGCACCACCTCAAGGGCAATTAGGGATGGGCAATCAATGCTGGTCTAGCCACTGATGCCCTTATCCTGTAAAAGAATAAAAAAAGGCAGTGCAGCAATTCACCTTTGCCTTTGACAGCACCTTCCAGACCCATGACCTCTTACCACCGACAAGAACAAGAGTAGCAGATGCTTTGGAACCACCACCCTCTAAACCCCACAGCATCCTTTGTGCTATATCACTGTTCCTTTGCCGTCATTGGGTCAAAATCCTGGAACTCCCGTACAGCACTGTGGTTGTACCTAAACCATATGGTCTGCTGCAGTTCAAGAAGGTGGCACACTCCCACCTCTCTAATGACAATTAGGGATTGAGAGCTCTGTTCAACCACAGCTCCCTGAGTGCAGAAATTTCTCCTTATCTCAGGCTTAAATGTCCAGCCCTTCGTTCTGAAACTGTAAAACTCAATTCTAGATTCCGAGTCAAAGGAAGCATCCTCCCTTCTGAATTTTGTTTCAATGAGATCACCTCTCGGTCTTCCAAACTCCATAGAATATTGGTACAGTCTTTCCTCAGAATTGGTGGAGTAAACCTACGATGCACTCGCCTAACTAAGATGGATATATCCTCCTTTAGGTACAGAGACCAAAACTGTACATGGTATTCCATGTGTTGGTAGTAAGATTTATTTATTCTTTTACTCAAATCCCTTTGTAATAAAGGGACATACCATTTACTTTCCTAATTGCTTGATATTCCTGCGCATTAAGTTTGTGGTTCTTGAACAGGTAGGCTTAGGTCATTCTGAATGCTAACATTTCCAGTCTCTTGCCATTTAAAAAAAATACTCCGCTTTTCTATTTTTGCACTTCTCCACATTTTTGCCCTATCACTTACCTGTTTTAATCATTTTGCAGCCTCCTTGCATCCTTGCTTTTAAAAAGCTGAGGCCCAAGCATTGATCATTGTGGTACCTTGTTAGTTCTAGTGTACCAACCTGAAAATGACCTGTTCATTCCCATTGTTTTCTGTCCCTTAACCAATCCTTAATCTATGCTAATATGTTTCTGTAATAAGTTGTGTGGCAGTTTATCGAAAGCTGTTTGAAAATGCAAATCCATTACATCCGCTGGCACCCTCTTAACCAGCCTGGTAGTTAAACCTAAAATAAAAACTTAAACTGATTTATCAAACCCTATTTTCTTTCACCAATCTGTGTTGACGCTGCCAATTATATTATGATTTTATAAGTCTCTTCACTGTGCCCCTAATATTTTCCCTAATGTCAGGCTAACTGGCCTTTAGTTCCCTGTTTTCTCCCTCCCTCTTGAATAAATTAGTTACGTTGGCTAGTTTCCAATCCACAATGACTGCGAGGGAGGGGCGCTGTTCTAGAATCTAGGGAACTAGTTGTTTAACCACAAGCAGACCCTTTTTAACAATATTAGTGTTTGAATTAAGCTCTTGATCCGATGTGTTAATGGAAATCCAGGGAAGAAAACATAACTGGTTATGATTTCCCATCCATAGAAATAGTAAGTTCTTTGGTAGATGGGTGTTAGATTTTTTTAAGTGGATGCACCTCAAGAAAGTACATCTATCTTCTGCATTGATTGTTCTTCAGAAATGCACCATTTTTTCATAGCATTTGCATCTTAATTTAAATGTGCTTTAAAATCTGTTTACAGAGGAAATCTGACTAAGGCTATCGATATGTTTAGCAAGGCCATTAACCTGGCCAAGTCAGAAATGGAGATGGCCCATCTGTATTCGCTTTGTGATGCTGCATATGCACAGACGGAAGTTGCTAAAAAATATGGATTGAAGCCCCCAACACTGTGATTTGAAAAATACAAAGTGTTCCCATTGTTCTTCTGTTAAGCCTCTGATAACTTTTATAAACTGTTGAAAGCCACAACAACCTTTGTGATATTCGTTTATGGTTTCTGTCTGGATGCGTAAGTAGTTGGTGATGAATATGTGCAAAAAATTGCACTCGAATTGGCCTTTAAAGTGGAATTAACCTTTTATGGCACTGAACAAAACCCTTTCTTTTCACACTAATGCAATCAGGCCACACAAACATCTTATGGTTTTTTTTCATATACGAGGATGTGCTTTTAAAAAAAAAAACTTCCTGCACAGTACAAGATTGGCTCTCCCTTAAAAGTAAAAGATGGTGATATAAATCGCTGACTACAACAAATTTAGATAAAACTGTGATTGCTCATATTTTCAGTTGCGTGAGTTGGGAATGGGCTACAATAAATTTGTTTGCAATTATCTTTGCATTTTTAAATCTAACCTGTTCAAAATGTGTTCCATGGTATGTCAAATATTTAAAAACGTTCTGATGGTCCAAGTCAAAAATGTATGCGTTATATGGTATATAGTTTGACGTGGTAGAGATAATGCTCTCTACGTTTATAGAAAACCAATTCAGTTATTCTGTGCTGAAAATGTCTTTTGCAAAGTATTCATTTAAGCATATCCAGTGGGATATGGTTGTACAATAGAGCTCTAATAAAATTGCGGTATCCAGTGAGAAGTTGTTGTAAAAATGACATTAAAAGATGTTTGGGGGGTCTTTAAAAAGCAAGTGGTATGCTGACATGGAAAGATTCTGGGCTTTGCAGTGCGTTTTGCTGTTTACATAATTGATGCAAAAATTTGTGCCTCTAGAGATGGCATTGCATAGGCTGCCAATGTGGCCTAGAGACAGAAGCTTCTCCATTCCCATTTTAATGTATTCACGTGCAGGCCTGAGGCACAGTGAATTTTATTTTGAACTTGCTCAAAGTTATGGTTGTCTGGCCTAATCTATTGATGTAGAAATGGAAAAGGCCCTTGATGGAAGCATGTGCTCTTCAGTAAAACCATTGTGTTTTCAAGAACTGATGGCTATTAAAAAGAATGTTGGAAAATACACTGGAAAAAAATTATTGAACTAGTTTTTTTGTAAATGACTGATAGTGTAAACTTACCCAATAAATACTGCATTCAGAATGAAAATGGTCAGTGTGAACAGTATTAAATGACATTCAACATACATCCATCCAATAAATATTACATTCAGAATGAAAATGGTTACTGTCAGCAATAACGCATCAATAAACAATGTATAGACCTGTGACTGCCCTCATGAAAGTGGAATGCACCTGCACCATATATGAACCTGAGCAAGACTGTGTGTATCTTCTGAAGGTGACACCAAATGAGCTGGTGCCAACAGAAGTCAAAAGTCCTGAGGCTTGGTTAGTATCAGCAAAGTGATGACAGGTGCCTCTGACAAAAGACTCATCGACAGTAGCAGTGGGTGCCTGGATGAAAACCAGCCTCCAGAAGTATTTCCTATTCACTATGAAGAGTGCCAGTACACGGAGTTAAAATAAGAAATAAACTTCCCAGGACACAGGAATTCAAGAACAACATTTCAGTTTGTTTGAAACAGCTACTACTTTTGTCCCCTAGTATTTCCTAATACAAATATAGATAGCTCAAAAGAATGGAAAAAATTCATATAGTAGCTTTTTGCATCTTGAGATCTCAGCTTTCTGCACATTATCTCAGCCCCTCCATTTTTTTCTGTGTGTACTCCCTAACTCTTACAAGAAGGTAAGAGCCCATGGGATTCAGGGCAATTTGGCAAATTGGATCCAAAATTGGCTTAGTGGCAGAAGGTGATGGTCGAAGGTTGTTTTTTGCAATTGGAAGACAAGTGTGGTGCAGGGACCATTGCTGTTTGTAGTGTACATTAATGATTCAGACGAGAATATAGGAGGTATGATCAGTAAGTTTGGAGATGGCACGAAAATTGGTGGTGTTGTACATGGTGAGGAGGAAAGCCTTAGATTACAAGATGATATAGATGGGCTGGTAAGATGGCCAGATCAGTGGCAAATGGAATTTAATCCTGAGAACTGTGAGGTGATGCATTTTGGGACGACTAATATGGCAAGGGAGTACACAGTGAATGGTAGGATCCTAGGAAGTTCAGAGGGACCTTGGTGTACATGTCCATAGATCCCTGAAGGTAGCAGCACAGGTAGAAACAGTGGTTAAGAAGGCATATGGGATAGTTACCTTTATTAGCTGAGGCATAGAATATAAGAGCAAGGAAGTTATGTTGGAGCTGTATAAAACGCTAGTTATGCCACTGCTGGAATGTTGTGGTTGCCACACAATAGGAAGGATGTAAGAGGATTGGAGAGGGTGCAGAGGAGATTCACCTTGATGTTGCCTGGGCTGGAGCTTTTCAGCTATGAAGAGAGACTACAGGCTAGGGCTGTCTTCCTTAGAGCAGAGAAGGCTGAGGGGGGACCTCATACAAAATTATGAGGGGCATAGATAAGGTAGATAGGAAGAAACCTTTCCCCTTAGTGAAGCTGTCAGTAACCAGGGGACATCAATTTAAGGTAAAGGGCAGAAGATTTAGAGAGGATTTGAATTTTTTTTCACCCAGGTTGGAATCGAACACTGAGGGGGTAGTAGAGTCATCTCTTTAAGAAGTATTTAGATGAGCATTTGAAACGCTGTAGCGTACAGGGTTACAGACCAAGTGCTGGAAAATAGGATTAGAATAGGTAGGTGCTTAATGACTTGCACAGAAGCGATAGGCCGAAGGGCCTGTTTTTGTGCTGTATAATTCTATGCCTCTAATTTCTTCTTTCCCTCTCCAAGCCTTCTGTTCTCTCCCACTCTACTGGCTCAGATTGCTCTATTGGAATCAGGTTTTCCAATGAGGAAAATTAATATTGTAGCTCAGGAAAATTCAGTTGAGGCAGCCTTGTAGCCAGAATGGGATCCCTTAGCTGTAATAGTTTAATTTTCACCCTTGTTTTCTTGCATGAATTGAAAAAATAGTCTTGGTCCTATTGTTGCCAAATCCCTGATCTGTGCTTCTGCCATCTCAAACCTTGCAAGTTCTTCCCTTTCAAGCACATATTTAATACCCTTTTGAATGTTAGGGGCTAGACTAGCAGCATGAGTAGTGGGGTATGTACTGGGCTTGATCAACAGAGCTCCAGTGGGATTACTGCCCAAGAGGAACCTCTTGCCCTAAGGTTTCAGTTGGGGGCCTAGTAAATATGCTTAACAGTAGAACCAGTTTTGTAGTCTCTTGCCTATCTTAATACAATGATGCCTGATTTCACTCTGATACACAGAGGTTGAGGCTTGCTCCATGATGTCGTGGTTTGACTTGTCTAGTTTAAGCTCCTCATTGGCAAATCCTTAAGCTTCATTTAGGCTACATCTTGGCTGTACTAGAATGTATTAATAGGTTTCTATATTATGACCTAGAAAACAGTGCATAGGCTATTGGCAGTGCTCGGATTGTTTACAAAAACAAAATATTTCAGATATTAGAAATCTGAAATAAAAACAGAAAACGTTAGAATTATTCCATGTCAGGCTGCGTTTGAGAGAAACTGAGTTAATGTTTCAGCTCGACGACACTTTCATCAGAACAGGTGGGATTGTTTGCTGCCTTGCTGCATTGGTGGAGGATGATTCCAAAACTCCAATGTCCTCCTAAAACTCTATAGGTGTTACTTGGTAATGGAGCACTGTAGATCTGGGTGGTCCTGGATACAAGGACCAACTGATGCTTTTTGCCAATGAGTTGGGTGGTGCAGATGGCCAATGCTGGTGTGGATGGAGCTGAATCCAATCTTTGCTGGGCCATAAGTGTTTTTCAAAAGCCTTTGCCCAAGAGAAAAACGTGGAGAAATGAACCACTTCTGTTAAGCTCCATTATGTAGGCGCGTATGGCAGGGGTAGTTGGATGTCTGCAACTTGAGTGGGACACTTTTATTACTATAGGCCACCCTCCAGACTACCTATGGCCAACACCATGGAAACTCTGCCAGTGAGTTGCATATGTTTACAAAACAGGGATTGAGAACCATATTCAAGCTGGGAGCAGTAAGTCTATGAGGGACAACTGGGACAGACTTGAGAGTGGGCTTGAGTAACCATCAGTAACCAGGCTCCAGGCCCAAAACTACCCAGGAGTAACATCATGGAAGGCCTACTAGTGACAAATTGATCCATTCCCCTCTTCTGTACATCATTATTACTGGTCTGTTAAAATGTTTATATTGCTCATTATGACTTTAACAAATAGTGATACAAGTTAACCATGGTGAGACAAACCTTTCACTGTCCACAGCAATCTACCTAACCTCCTGGTTGGTGCACTTTTCATTGTTTGTGTTCCCTTCACAAAGGAAACTTGTTAATACCATCTATCCAACCACATTCCCTCCTAGATAGATAAGCCAGATAGTCATTGTCAGTGCAGCTCCATTTCCTTCACTTAAACCATATGTGCAGCCTCCTGCCTCATGAATACCCAGTTTACAAAGCTACTGTCATATCTGATCTCACAGTGAGATGCGGAGAGGTCAAAGCATGCCCTGTGATGTCATGCTTTGACTTGTCCACTTAAAGACGCTTTAAATGTCTGGTAAGTCTTAAAGTTAGAGAAATGAGACAAATCAGGAAAATCCTTTTCACGTTAAGGCTAATAGGAGTCTGGATTTCTCTTCCAAAAGGCTGTGGATTCTGGGGAACAGTTGAAGCTTTCAAGAATGAACTAGATTTTTGTAGGGCAAAGGTTTGCCCAACACACCCTTGTTAATTTTGTTATTGATCCTGAAGAGGACTAAATTATAGACCAAAATTTGCTATCAAAATAATGTGGGGCTAATAGTGCTCATTTCTATGCGCAAATGTTACTGCAACTTCTGATGTGAGCAGATACACAGTTAAACACGTAAATCTAAAAGTTGCTGCCTACTTCTTGAAAATGGCTTCTCACTGCCTCATCATTAACATGCATTGAGCAGTATGAAGTTGCTGCATTTGCATGGTAGATTTGCATGGAGTACTGTGTACAGTACTGGTCTCCTTATTTAAGGAAAAATGTAAGTATATTAGAAGCAGTTCGGTGAAGTTTACTAGACTAATACCAGGAATAGGTGGGTTGTCTTATAAGGAAGGGTTGGACAGGTTAGGCTGGTATCCACTGGTGTTGGAAGAGTAAGAGGTGACTTGATTGGAACATTTAGGATCCTGAGGGGTCCTGACAGAGTGGATGTGGAGAGGATGTGTTCTCTTGTGGGAGAATCTGGACCTAGGGGTCATGTTTAAAAATAAGGTGTCTTTCATTTAGACAGAGATGAGAATTTTTTTCTCTGAGGGTCATGAGTCTCTTCCTCAAAAGGCAGTGGAAGCAGAGCCTTTGAATATCTTTAAGGCAGAGATGGTTAGATTCTTGATTAACAAGGGTACAAGGTTATCAGGGGTAGATAGGAACTTGGGGTTGAGGTTACAATCAGATCAGCCATGATCTTATTAAATGGTGGAGCAGGCTCGAGGGGCTGTGGCCTACTCCTGCTCCTAATGCATATTTTAGTATGTATGTACATGTAAACTCATTACTGAATCAGGTCACTTCCGTTTCAGCCTGAGTACCCTTTTAATGACTTCATAATAAATTACTGCCAAGCAACCCCTCTGGCACTTGAAATTAACTACTACAAATGTGGATCCCCATTCTTTCAGATTTTAAAATGGAGATTTTTCAAATGAATTGTCAAGTTATGATTTTTTTTTTAAACTTTGCACTTTTCTCTCTCAGTCCAATCTTTCTTTTCCCCCATTTCTGGACCTGGATTGCAATTGCATTCACCCACCCTAATTTATACTTCCTTGAAGTAAATTCTTTGTAAAGAAACATCTGCCCCACATGGACCAATTAACCAATTATTTTAAATCACTATACAACCAGTTGACTCACCAGCAATGATTTAGAATCTTAGACCCTAATATGCTGTGCTGGCACATCGAGTTTTTTTAAAGTCTTTCATGGGATGTGGGCGTTGCTGGCTAGGCCAGCATTTTTATTACTCAGCTTTAATTGCCCTTGAGAAGGTGATGATGAGCTGCCTTCTTCAACCACTGCAGTCCATATGGTGTAGGTACAACCATAATGCTGTTAGGGAAGGAGTTTCAAAATATTGACCCAGCGACAGTGAAAGAAATGATATATTTCCAAGTCAGGATGGTGTGTAGCTTGGAGGGGAACTTGCAGGTAGTGTGTCCCCATGCATCTGCTGCCCTTGTCCTTCTAGGAGGTAGAGTTGTGGGTTTGGAAGATGCTGTCAAAGGAGCCTTGGTGAGTTGCTGCAGCGTATGTTGTATATGGTACACACTGCTACCACAGTGCATTGGTGGTGAAGGGAGTGGATGTTGAAGGTGGTGGATGGAGTGCCAATCAAGTGGGCTGCTTTGTCTTGGATGATGTCAAGCTTCTTGAGTATTGTGGGAGCTGCACTCATCCAGGCAAGTGGCAAGTATTCCATCACATTCCTGACTTGTGCCTTGTAGATGGTGGACAGGCTTTGAAGAGGCAGGAGGTAAGGTATTCTCTGCCTGACCTGCTCTTGTAGCCACAGTATTTATAAGGCTAGTCCAGTTCGGTTTCTAGTCAACGGTAACCCCCAGAACGTTGATAGTAGGGAATTCAGTGATGGTAATGCCACTGAATGGCTAGGAGAGATGGCTGGATTCTGTCTTATTGGAGTTGCTTATTGCCTGGCACTTGAGTAACATTTGTGCCACACCACTTATCAGTTCAAGCCTGAATGATGTCCATACTGCATATGGGCATGTTAGCTTCAGTATCTCAGGAGTCACGAATGGTGCTGAATATCGTGTAATCATCAGCAAACATCTCCACTTCTGACCTTATGATGGAAGGAAAGTCATTGATGAAGCAGCTGAAAATGGTTGGGCCTAGGACACCATCCTAAGGAACTCCAACAAGTACAACCATCTTCCATTGTGCTAGATATGACTCCCGCCAGTGGCGAGTTTTCACACTGATTCCTATTGACTCCAGTTTTGCTAGGGCTCCTTGATAGCACACTTGGTTAAATGCACACCAATACAGATTCTAATGTTCTTAAGTCTGAGGAGTAATGTATCCAAGTTGCTGATGGTACAAAGCAGTGAACACATGAAATATGGAAAATTAACATACAGATACAACAGTAATTGAGAAAACAAATGGTATGTTGGCCTTTATTACGAACAAATAGAATTTTTCACCATCAGTAGTCATCTGGAGTTGAGGAATGCTAAGGTTTGTACAGATTTAGTTTCAGGCTAGAGAAGAGTGGTCAACAACAATGATCAGATAAGAACAAAAAAACTGCGGATGCTGGAAATCCAAAACAAAAACAGAATTACCTGGAAAAACTCAGCAGGTCTGGCAGCATCGGCGGAGAAGAAAAGAGTTGACGTTTCGGGTCCTCATGACCCTTCGACAGAACTTGCGTTCGAGTCCAAGAAAAAGTTGAAATATAAGCTGGTTTAAGGTGTGTGTGTGGGGGGCGGAGAGATAGAGAGACAAAGAGGTGGAGGGGGGGGTGGGGGTGTGTGGTTGTAGGGACAAACAAGCAGTGATAGAGTTGACGTTTCGAGTCCTCATGACCCTTCGACAGTTCTGTCGAAGGGTCATGAGGACTCGAAACGTCAACTCTTTTCTTCTCCGCCGATGCTGCCAGACCTGCTGAGTTTTTCCAGGTAATTCTGTTTTTGTTTTGGATTTCCAGCATCCGCAGTTTTTTTGTTTTTATTAGCAGTGATAGAAGCAGATCATCAAAAGATGTCAACGACAATAGTACAATAGAACACATAGGTGTTAAAATTATAGTTGGTGATATTATCTAAACGAATGTGCTAATTAAGAATGGATGGTAGGGCACTCAAGGTATAGCTCTAGTGGGGTTTTTTTATATATATAATGGAAATAGGTGGGAAAAGGAAAATCTTTATAATTTATTGGAAAAAAAAGGGAAGGGGGAAACAGAAAGGGGGTGGGGATGGGGGAGGGAGCTTACGACCTAAAGTTGTTGAATTCAATATTCAGTCCAGAAGGCTGTAAAGTCCCTAGTCGGAAGATGAGGTGTTGTTCCTCCAGTTTGCGTTGGGCTTCACTGGAACAATGCAGCAAGCCAAGGACAGACATGTGGGCAAGAGAGCAGGGTGGAGTGTTGAAATGGCAAGCGACAGGGAGGTTTGGGTCATTCTTGCGGACAGACCGCAGGTGTTCTGCAAAGCGGTCGCCCAGTTTACGTTTGGTCTCTCCAATGTAGAGGAGACCACATTGGGAGCAACGGATGCAGTAGACTAAGTTGGGGGAAATGCAAGTGAAATGCTGCTGCTTCACTTGAAAGGAGTGTTTGGGTCCTTGGACGGTGAGGAGAGAGGAAGTGAAGGGGCAGGTATTGCATTTTTTGCGTGGGCATGGGGTGGTGCCATAGGAGGGGGTTGAGGAGTAGGGGGTGATGGAGGAGTGGACCAGGGTGTCCCGGAGGGAGCGATCCCTACGGAATGCCGATAAGGGGGGTGAAGGGAAGATGCGTTTGGTGGTGGCATCATGCTGGAGTTGGCGGAAATGGCGGAGGATGATCCTTTGAATGCGGAGGCTGGTGGGGTGATAAGTGAGGACAAGGGGGACCCTATCATGTTTCTGGGAGGGAGGAGAAGGCATGAGGGCGGATGCGCGGGAGATGGGCCGGACACGGTTGAGGGCCCTGTCAACGACCGTGGGTGGAAAACCTCGGTTAAGGAAGAAGGAGGACATGACAGAGGAACTGTTTTTGAACGTAGCATCATCGGAACAGATGCGACGGAGGCGAAGGAATTGAGAGAATAGGATGGAGTCCTTACAGGAAGCAGGGTGTGAGGAGCTGTAGTCGAGATAGCTGTGGGAGTCGGTGGGTTTGTAATGGATATTGGTGGACAGTCTATCACCAGAGATTGAGACAGAGAGGTCAAGGAAGGGAAGGGAAGTGTCAGAGATGGACCACGTGAAAATGATGGAGGGGTGGAGATTGGAAGCAAAATTAATAAATTTTTCCAAGTCCTGACGAGAGCATGAAGCGGCACCGAAGTAATCATCGATGTACCGGAGAAAGAGTTGTGGAAGGGGGCCGGAGTAGGACTGCAACAAGGAAAGTTCCACATACCCCATAAAGAGACAGGCATAGCTGGGGCCCATGCGGGTACCCATAGCCACACCTTTTATTTGGAGGAAGTAAGAGGAGTTGAAGGAGAAATTGTTCAGTGTGAGAACAAGTTCAGCCAGACGGAGGAGAGTAGTGGTGGATGGGGATTGTTCGGGCCTCTGTTCGAGGAAGAAGCTAAGGGCCCTCAGACCATCCTGGTGGGGGATAGAGGTGTAGAGGGATTGGACGTCCATGGTGAAGAGTAAGCGGTTGGGGCCAGGGAACTGGAAATTGTTGATGTGACGTAAGGTGTCAGAGGAATCACGGATGTAGGTGGGAAGGGACTGGACAAGGGGAGAGAGAAGGGAGTCAAGATAACGAGAAATGAGTTCTGTGGGGCAGGAGCAAGCTGAGACGATCGGTCTACCGGGGCAGTTCTGTTTGTGGATTTTGTGTAGGAGATAGAAGCGAGCCGTCCGAGGTTGGGCGACTATCAGGTTGGAAGCTGTGGGAGGGAGATCCCCAGAGGAGATGAGGTCAGTGACAGTCCTGGAAACAATGGCTTGATGTTCAGTGGTGGGGTCATGGTCCAGGGAGAGGTAGGAGGAAGTGTCTGCGAGTTGACGCTCAGCCTCCGCGAGGTAGAGGTCAGTGCGCCAGACAACAACAGCACCACCCTTGTCAGCGGGTTTGATGACAATGTCAGGGTTGGACCTGAGAGAATGGAGTGCAGTAAGTTCAGAGAGAGACAGGTTAGAATGGGTGAGAGGAGCAGAGAAATTGAGACAACTAATGTCGCGCCGACAGTTCTCAATGAAAAGATCGAGAGAAGGTAAGAATCCAGAGGGAGGGGTCCAGGTGGAGGGAGAATATTGGAGATGGGTAAAAGGATCTGTTGAACTGGGAGAGGACTCCTGCCCAAAGAAGTGAGCCCGGAGACGAAGACGGCGGAAGAAGAGTTCAGTATCATGCCGAGCCCGAAATTCATTGAGGTGAGGGCGTAAGGGTATGAAACTAAGTCCTTTGCTGAGCACTGAACGTTCAGCATCGGAGAGGGGAAGGTCAGGGGGTATAGTGAATACACGGCTGGGGTTGGGATTGGAAGAAAGGGTGGGGACGGAGGAACAGGCAGGGGTGGAGGGTCATAGATGGGTGTTGGTGTCGATGAGTTGTTGTAGCTTGCGTTCCTTAGCACTTGAGAGAAAGAGAAAAAGTTTCTTGTTGAGGCGTCGGATGAGCCGAAGGATAAAATGAAACTGGGGGCACGCGCAGCTTTGAAAAAGGGTACGGCGGTGCTGCTGGAGGGAGAGGTCGAGTGTGTTCATATGGCGGCGCATGGCACTGAGTGTGGATTTCAGAATGTGACGGGAACAGCAGTCCGAGAAACGTTTTATGTCCCGGAGATACCTGTAATCCTGGGTGGGTTCGAAACATGAGGGGTGGAATTTCAGTTGAAATCCACGTGGGGTAAGTCGGAGACGGAGACAGTCACTGAGAAAGGAGATATGGCTGTGAAAGCGGGTTTTAGTAAACACCTTGTCAAACACTAGGAGGGAAATGGAAAGCAAAGAAGGTGAGCAAGACAACAGAGAGATACGGAAATCTTGTCGCAGAGAGGAACAGAACTTCTTCAAGGAGGTAGGCATTTCTTGAAGAGCAGTGGCAGTCAATTAAACACAGAGATAAGAATAAAAAAACTGCGGATGCTGGAAATCCAAAACAAAAACAGAATTACCTGGAAAAACTCAGCAGGTCTGGTAGCATCGGCGGAGAAGAAAAGAGTTGACATTTCGAGTCCTCATGACCCTTCGACAGAACTTGAGTTCGAGTCCAAGAAAGAGTTGAAATATAAGCTGGTTTAAGGTGTGTGTGTAGGGGGCGGAGAGATAGAGAGACAAAGAGGTGGGGGGGGGGTGGGGGTGTGTGTTTGTAGGGACAAACAAGCAGTGATAGAAGCAGATCATCAAAAGATGTCAACGACAATAGTACAATAGAACACATAGGTGTTAAAGTTAAAGTTGGTGATATTATCTAAACGAATGTGCTAATTAAGAATGGATGGTAGGGCACTCAAGGTATAGCTCTAGTGGGGTTTTTTTTTATATATAATGGAAATAGGTGGGAAAAGGAAAATCTTTATAATTTATTGGAAAAAAAAAGGGGAAGGGGGAAACAGAAAGGGGGTGGGGATGGGGGAGGGAGCTTACGACCTAAAGTTGTTGAATTCAATATTCAGTCCAGAAGGCTGTAAAGTCCCTAGTCGGAAGATGAGGTGTTGTTCCTCCAGTTTGCGTTGGGCTTCACTGGAACAATGCAGCAAGCCAAGGACAGACATGTGGGCAAGAGAGCAGGGTGGAGTGTTGAAATGGCAAGCGACAGGGAGGTTTGGGTCATTCTTGCGGACAGACCGCAGGTGTTCTGCAAAGCGGTCGCCCAGTTTACGTTTGGTCTCTCCAATGTAGAGGAGACCACATTGGGAGCAACGAATGCAGTAGACTAAGTTGGGGGAAATGCAAGTGAAATGCTGCTGCTTCACTTGAAAGGAGTGTTTGGGTCCTTGGACGGTGAGGAGAGAGGAAGTGAAGGGGCAGGTATTGCATTTTTTGCGTGGGCATGGGGTGGTGCCATAGGAGGGGGTTGAGGAGTAGGGGGTGATGGAGGAGTGGACCAGGGTGTCCCGGAGGGAGCGATCCCTACGGAATGCCGATAGGGGGGGTGAAGGGAAGATGTGTTTGGTGGTGGCATCATGCTGGAGTTGGCGGAAATGGCGGAGGATGATCCTTTGAATGCTTTTTTTTCCCAATAAATTATAAAGATTTTCCTTTTCCCACCTATTTCCATTATATATAAAAAACCCACTAGAGCTATACCTTGAGTGCCCTACCATCCATTCTTAATTAGCACATTCGTTTAGATAATATCACCAACTTTAATTTTAACACCTGTGTTCTATTGTACTATTGTCGTTGACATCTTTTGATGATCTGCTTCTATCACTGCTTGTTTGTCCCTACAACCACACACCCCCACCCCCCCCTCCACCTCTTTGTCTCTCTATCTCTCCACCCCCCACACACACACCTTAAACCAGCTTATATTTCAACTCTTTCTTGGACTCGAACGCAAGTTCTGTCGAAGGGTCATGAGGACTCGAAACGTCAACTCTTTTCTTCTCCGCCGATGCTGCCAGACCTGCTGAGTTTTTCCAGGTAATTCTGTTTTTGTTAACAATGATCAGATAATGGAAGGGTAAGATCTCGTCTGGAAAACTAAAGGTTTCTAGGAGTCTACTTAAGGACAGTGGTCAACAGTTATGTTTCCTCTATTCGTGCTAAATTCTCCCAATTATGATGAAATTAGTTTATCCAAGAAGTATGTGCCAATGTCCTGAGCTTTAAAATTATGCTGGCTACCTTAACTACATCATGGTGTTGCCCAATGGCTGAACATGTTCAGGACCCATTCTATCATGCATTTTTGCATGTTTGTCACTTCACACACAACAAAAGGGAGAATCATCCAACCACACATTTTCATTGGAATCTCAATATCATACTGCCCTTTCTGGACTTCAGGTGGATCTTTCCTAAAGATAAAGGTGATGGGGGCAGGGCTGGGGTTGTGGGGTGGTGTGTTTCTGTAGCAGGGTCTTTACTTGCCTCCCCTTTCATGTTCCCAACATCTTGGGTGATGGCCAGACTATCAAATTCAGTTCTCTTAAAATAGAGACACACAAACATTGCCAAGAAAAAAAAAGTCAGATTATTGATCTATACTTTCCTGATTTTCACTAAAATGTACATGAATAGGATGGTTTATCCCAATTTGTTATTAAGTGTTCCCTTGAGTCCTACACAAATCATTTTTCTCATACATCTTTAATTCTAATGGTTTGTAACCCAAAATCTTTAACCTACCTTTGCACATTCACATTGTAGCAGGGTGCTTCATTCTGAGGATTAACTTAAATCATTTAAAAAACACTCCTAGAACCTACAGTTTCCCAGACAAGATCTTACTCTTCCATTATCTGATCATTGTTGTTGACCACTCTTCTTTAGCCCAAGAGACTAGATCTGCACAAACCTTAGCATTCCTCAACTCTAGATGACAACAGATGGTGAAAAATATTATTCATTTGTAATAAAGGCCAACATACAGATACCATTTATTTTCTCAATTACTGTTGTATGCTAATTTTCCATATTTCATTCTAAGGACCCCATATCACTGATATTATTTAAAAATATTCTGCTTTATTTTTCCTACCAAACAAAAAAAAAACTTCATACTTCTCATCTGCCATTTTTTTTGCTCACTCCTATATCCCTTTGCAACCTTTCTGCCTTGTGCTCACTGCTTTGTACCATCAGCAACTTGGACACATTATTCCTCAGTCTTAAGACCAATACAATCTATTCATTTAGTAACATCTCTGCCATTTCCTTATTCCCGTTATAATTGCTCCAATTTCTGCTTCTAATGGCCCAAATGTACTTTTGCTAATCTCTTCCTTTCCATATCTTCAAAAACTTTTAACAATCTTTCTTTCTAGTTCACTCTTTCAATTTTTAAATCACCTTTTGCTGAATCCCAAGTTGTCCCAGTCAACAGCTTTACTACCCTTTTTGTTAGCATAAGCCTTCCCTTAATGTAATACCTTGTTGGCCATAGTTGGACCCTTTTCCTGTGGGTTTGTTTTGTATTCCTTAAGGGAGTGTTTATTATTGCAAATATGAATTTAGGGTGTGCGCTGTTACTTATCTACTTCAAATATCGTAATCCAGCTCCTTAATCTAACCAACTTGCAGTTCATAACCTACATAGTTTGCTTTAAATTCAAAACCAGATCTTAAACCTGAACAAATATCAAGTTCCAGGATCCCTCTTCACCGGAAGCCCCTTTACAACAAGGTTATTAACCCTTTCTAATTCCATGACACCAAATCCAAGATAGCTTATTCCCTAGCTGGTTCCTCAACAAATTATTTTTTTTTTTTTTAAAAAGCTCATGTACTCCATGAGCTGATCCTCCACATGATTACTGCAAATTCACTTTGCCCACGAAGGTGACTATGTTATCCTTGTTTTAGGCACCTCTCAACTTCCCAACTTATACTATGCCTGATGTTACAATTATTGTGTGGAGTCCTACAACATTGCCTGCAGCACTTTCTACTACTTATTCCTTAGATCCACTCAAGCTGATTCTACGTTTTGTTTTTCCGAGAAAATATTCATCTTTGATCAAGGTTATAGTATCCTGGCATATTTATTTAGTTTTGAACCTTGGTAATTCAGCCACTTCTGCATAAGTTCAAGCTCATTCATTTCCATGATTAATTCACCCATTTTGTTGAGTGCTTAAGCAAATATAGTACCTTTAGATATTCCAGATGTCATTTTATCATACTATCTTGGTTAAGCTCAATATACCTTTCCAATATATTGCTTATTTTTACCCATTGTTACTCTGCTCTTACAGCCACAGCATTTCTATTACTGCTTTTGAATTTACCATTTCCTGAACCCTCCCACCCAATTAGTTTAAAACACTGTCTACTGATACTAGCGGCCCATTGAAAGAATGCCTGACCCGATCTTCAAATTGGATTGCTCACAAATCAATTTGCATATGACTCCAGAAACAATCCATTACTACCCAAGGTGATGTTTTAACTTGGAATCTCCTCAAATTCAGGTAGAACTAGGAATGTGGTTCTGCTTGGTCATAGACGTAGGAATCAAGTAACTGGATTTACCCACCCCTCACCTCCAGCTGAGGTGATCCCCAACCCTGGCACCCAGTGGACAACCATCTTTGGAATGAAACCCAGAAAATGCTGGAAACAGGTGTTTCCTCACTCCAAAGATGCTGCAAGACTGGTGGCTCTGGCATTTTTGGTTTTTATTTTAGATTTGCAGCATTGGAACTAGAGAACAAGTCTACCCTTGACTACGTGGTCTCCTACAACATTTCTCTTTACATCCACAAGGTCTCCTGCACCATGGTACCAGTCAGTTTGTTCAACCACCCTGAAGACTTTACCCTCATCTGGAGGGCAAGCACTTCATACCCACTGGACAAGAGCAAAGGCCCTACAGGGTCACCTTACTTGCCTGCCTTAGTCACACTATTCCCATTTATGGTCACTAACTAGACCACAGCTTAAACAATGTGACTGCCTCCAGGATCAAAATGTCTGGGTAACTTATACCCCCATCTTGGCACCCCCACCATCTGTATCCACTTCAGTTGAAGGTAGGAATTTTAATCAAAGGCTCCTGCTCCCACACACTTTCATATTTAGTGAAAAAGTATGGATTGTAAGTGTATCCATTAGTTTTTCCCCAATTTAATATTTGCATTGCTGCTTTAAAAGGCTTAATAAAATACTCTGGTGCTCAAAGTAGGCTTATCGAGGTTATTGGATTTTTAAAGATATTGACTCCACTTAATACAGAGCCAAACAAACTGGGTAACGACGTGAACAATTCCGCATTTTTTTTTTTAAAAAAGCGCCTTTATTCAATATTGGAGCCATCTTTGATGATCATACGTTCAGAGAGTTAAAAATTTGTTCCAAGCACAGCCAAGTAGTGTCCACCTTAAAGCTCATTGATACTCAGCCAGTTTAGAAGGTTCAACAACAATTCAGAAAGTAACCACTGAAGACAAATGCCAGTCACTGGAGCGCATCCTAGAGTTTTTTTTTAAAAAAGTCAGCTTTTTAAACAGATTTGTTACCAAGTCAGAATCAGGGTCATGTGAAGAGGGCGATACTGTGTTAATTGGAGATCTCATTCCAGCGTCAAAATTCCAAGGAGCCAAGATCCTTAGTTTCTCCCGCGCCCTTAGCGGTTTTCTTTGGTAAGAGCTGAGTCTGGATGTTTGGTAGTACTCCTCCCTGCGGGATCGTCACATCTCCGAGGAGCTGTAAGAGCTCAGCATCGTTCCTCACCGCTAATTGGATGTGACGAGGGGCGATCCGGTGCTTCTGGTTGTCGCTGGCGGCGGCTCCAGCTAATTCCACCACCTCAGCCACCAGGTATTCGAGAACAGCTGCCAAGAAAATCGGTGCCCCAGCCCCAATTCTCTCAGCGTATTTGCCCCTCTTCAACAATCGGTTCACTCGCCCAACTGGGAATTGCAAGCCTGACCTGGATGAGCGAGATTTTGGCCTGTCCTTGGATTTGTCCATAATTTGACCCCGGTCTGTCATTTGGCGTAGTTACCTTTTGAAAAAAAGTCCTCCTTAGCGACTAAGAGTTGAAGGAATAGATCCCCAGAGAGCCACAATGGTGTTTAAATAGTGCTGTAATACATGTTGACCTCCCGCCACTTCCTCCTATTAGTAATTCAATAGGATGTCATTAATTCAATAAAACAAACCGGCTCACTGAAGGTGAACGAATGAGGAAAGCCGCTTAAAGTGAACCCTAAACTCTGTAGGAATGAAACCGACGAAGCAATAAACTTTTCTCGGCAAGGCGAGAATAAATTGAACATTATGCAATTATATTCTTCTTAATTAAGTTTTAGTTAATTCCATTGTTGAAATCCACGGGTTTAATAAACTATCCAATAAGCTTCAATTTAGATTTAAACGTATGGCAACTTTTATGTGGGTTATTCCGAGATGAATTGTTCGCTGTGATTACCTTGACAATATAATACAGAATAATTAATACAGAATCGAAATTCTGATGGTGATGATGATGTTTAATAAGTTTCTGGGGTTGGAAGATGTGATCTTGGAACTTAAGACCTGGCCTAACCTGGTAAAGGTCTTTGATGAAACAAAAATAAAAATACATGGAAAAACTCGCAGGTCTGGCAGCATCTGCGGAGAGGAACACAGTTAACGTTTCGAGTCCGTATGACTCTTCAACAGAACTAAGTAAAAATAGAGGTCTTTGGTGATTTCTTTATGGCTTCTCACAAGCGCGATACTGAGAGTATTAAAGGTAAAACAGTTTGTTATAAACGCTTCTTCTGATTAACGGAACATGTTTTAAAGTAGGTAATTAATTATACTTCGTGTGCGTGTGTGAGGTTCCTGTGTTTAAGTTCCATATCTTTGAATCATTTAAGTGCCCTAAGAAGATTAGCGAGAAAGCATGGATTGTAAAGTTTTCAGTTTTTCCAATTTAACATTTACATTGCTGCTATAAAGGCTTAATATAGAACCAGTGAAATACTCCACATCAGCAAACCGGGTAGCGAATGGAATCAGAGGAGTTGAGTATGTTTGGGGAAATAAATTTGACGGAATCACAGAATTTTAATGACACAGGAGGAGCTCATTTGGTCCATCTTGTCTGCACTGGCTCTGCAAATGAGCATTATGAGCTAGTGCCATTGCCCTGCCTTTTCCTGCTACCCTTATACATTGTTTCTATTCAAATAATCATCCAATACCCTCTTGAATGCCTTGATTGAACCTGGCTCCACCACACTCCCAGGCAGTACAGTCCAGTCCCGAACTACTGGTTGTGAGATAATGTTTTTTTTCTTGTGTCACATTTTGCTTCTTTTGCTAATCACTTTAAATCTGTGCCGTCTGGTCCTTGATCCTTTTGAGAGTGGGAACAGCTTCTCCCTATCTACTATGTCCAGCCCCCTCATGATTTTGACCATTGCAATGAAATCTCCTCTTGGCTGCCTTCCCTCCAAGGAGAACAGTTCCAAACTCTCTAATCTATCTTTTATAACTGAAGTTTCCCATCCTTGAAATCATTCTTGTAAGCCTCTTCTGCACTCTCTCCAATGTGTTTACAACCTTCCTATAATGTGGCTCCCAGAACTGTACACAATATTCCAGCTGAGGTCTAATGAGTGTCTTGTATAAATTCAGCATAACCTCCTTGCTCTTGTAAACCATGACCCTATTAATAAAGCCCAGGATACTAATGCTTTCTTCGCTGCTCTCTCCACCTGTCCTGCCACCTTCAATGATCTATGCACATATACACCTGGTCCTGCATCATCTTCAAAATGTCACCCCTTATTTTATATTTTCTGTCCATCTTCTTTCTACAGAAGTGCATCACCTCCAACTTCTCTGCGTTGAACTTAATCTGCCACCTATCTCCCCACTCAACTAGTCTATGTCCTCTTGAAGTTTCACACTGCCCTCCTCGCAGTTCACAATGCTTAAGCTTCGTATCATCCACAAACGTGGACTTGTCCCCTGCACGCCAAGATCTAGATCATTAATATATATCAGGAAAAGCATGGGTCCCAATACTGACCCCTGGGGAACTCCACTACAAACCTTCCTCCAGCCTGAAAAATATCCATTGACCTTTACCCTCTCTCTGCTTCCTATTTTTCAGCCAATTTTGTTTCAATGTTGCTAATGTTCCTTTTATTCCATGAGCAATAACTTGTCTCAAGTCTGTTGTGTGGCACTGTGTCAAAAGCCTTTTGGAAGTCTACGTACACCACGTTAACAGCATTACCCTCATCTACCTCTTCAAAAAAACTCCAGGTTAGTTAAACACTATTTCCCTTTTAGAAATCCATGCTGATTCTTCCTTATCAACCCATTTTCTTTCCATGTGACTACTAATTCTATCCCAGATAACTGTTTCTAGAATCTTGCCCACCACTGAAGTTAAACTGACTGGTCTGTAATTGCTGAGCTTATCCTTAGAATCTTTTTTGAACAAGGGCCTAATGTTTGCTGTGATCCAGTCCTCTGGCACATCCCCGGAGTCTAGGGTAGACTGAAAAATTCCTACTTTCGCTTCCTTCAATATCCTTGGATGCATCTCATCTGGTCCCAGTGCCTTGTCAACTTTTAAGTACCGATAGTCTATTTAACACTTCCTCATCAATATTGAACCCTTCTACCTCCTTGGTAAAGACAGATGCAAAGTATTCATTTAATACCTCAGTCATGGTCCCTTCGTCCATGTGTAAAATTCCCTTTTAGGTCCTTAATCGGCCCCACTCCTCCCTTTTAGCACCCTTTTACTAATTCTATGCCTATAGAAGACTTTGGGATTCCGCCTGATATTGGCTGCCAGTCTTTTCTCTTAATCCCTCTTCGCTTCTCTAATTTGCTTTTTCACCTCCCTTCTGTATTCCTCTTGTACTTTCTACTTTTTCTTCTTTATCTTCATTTCTATCTCCATTTTCACCCATGGAGCTCTGGATTTTTATGCCCTACCCTTCCCTTTCAATGGAATATACCTTGACAGTGCCTGAACCAATTCTTTTTTGTGAAGGTAGCCCCTTGTTCAGCTAAAGTTTTTCCTGCAAATCTTTTGTTCCAGTTTATCAAAAAAGAGCAATTGTCATGGGGGACTCTATAGTCAGGGGCTCGGATAGGTGCTTCTGTGGTCGTGAAAGAGACACCAGGGTGGTATGTTGCTTCCCTGGTGCCAGGGTCCAGGATATCTCTTCGACAGAACTTGAGTTCGAGTCCAAGAAAGAGTTGAAATATTTCAACTCTTTCTTGGACTCGAACTCAAGTTCTGTCGAAGGGTCATGAGGACTCGAAACATCAACTCTTTTCTTCTCCGCCGATGCTGCCAGACCTGCTGAGTTTTTCCAGGTAATTCTGTTTTTGTTTTGGATTTCCAGCATCCGCAGTTTTTTTGTTTTTATCCAGGATGTCTCTGATTGGGTATGGGACATTCTGAAGGGGGAGGGAGAACAGCCAGAGGTCGTGGTACACATTGGTACTAACGACATAGGCAGGAAGAGTGACAAGGTCCTGCAGCGGGAGTTCAGGGAGTTGGGCAGAAAGTTTAAAAAAAACAGGACCTCTAGGGTTGTAATCTCAGGATTACTCCCTGTGCCACGTGCCAGTGAGGCTAGAAATAGGAAGATAGTGCAGCTGAACACATGGCTGAACAGATGGTGTAGGAGGGAGGGTTTTTGATATCTGGTTCCTTGGGATCTCTTGCAGGGCAGGTGGGACCTGTACAAGAAGGATGGGTTGCAGCTAAACTGGAGGGGCACCAATATCCTGGCTGCAAGGTTTGCTAGTGTCACTCGGGAGGGTTTAAATTAGCATGGTGGGGGGTGGGAACCAGAGCAATAGGTCAGCAGGTGAAATAAAGGACTAGGAACCAGTGAATATGGCCAGTAGAACTAAGAGGAAGGGCAGGCAGAGAGAAATTACTGAACACAATAGGACTGGGGGTCTGAAATGCATTTGTTTCAATGCGAGAAGTATAACAGGCAAAGCAGTTGAGCTTAGAGCTTGGGACTATGATGTTATTGCTATTACAGAGACTTGGTTGAAGGATGGACAGGATTGGCAGATAAACGTTCCAGGATTTAGATATTTCAGGCAGGATAAAGAGGGATGTAGAAGAGGTGGGGGAGTTGCACTGCTGGTTAAGGGGAATATCACAGCTGTATGACAGGAGGACACCTCGTTGGGCTCATATAGCAAGGCAATATGGGTAGAGCTCCAGAATAGGAAGGGTGTAGTCACAATGTTGCAGGTTTACTATAGGCCTCCCAATTGCCGGCGGGAGACTGAGGAACAGTTATGTAGGCAGATTTTGGAAAGATGTAAAAGCAATAGGGTTGTTGTGGTGGGTGATTTTAACTTTCCCTATATTGACTGGGAATCACTTAGTGCTAGGGGTTTGGATGGTGCAAAATTTGTAAGGTGCATCCAGGAGGGCTTCCTGAGACAATATGTAGATAGTCCAACTAGGGAAGGGGCAATACTGGACCTGGTATTAGGGAATGAACCCGGCCAGGTGGTCGAAGTTTCAGTAGGAGAGCATTTCAGGAAAAGTGACCACAATTCAGTAAGTTTCGGGGTACTGGTGGATAAGAATAACAGGAGTCCTCGGGTTAAGGTGCTTAATTGGGGGAAGGCTAATCATAACAATATTAGGTAGGAACTGAGGAATCTAGACTGGAGGCAGATGTTTGAGGGCAAATCAACAACTGACATGTGGGGGGCTTTCAAACATCAGTTGATAAGAATTCAGGACTGGCATGTTCCTGCTAGGATGATGAATAAGCATGGCAAGTTTCAGGAACCTTGGATAATGAAATATATTGTGAGATTAGTCAAAAAGAAAAGTGAAGCATTCGTAAGGGCTAGAAGGCTGGGAACAGATGAAGCCCGTGGAGAATACAAAGAAAGTAGGAAGAAACTTAAGCAAGGAGTCAGGAGGGCTAAAAGGGGTCATGAAAAGTCACTGGCAACCAGGATTAAGGAAAATCCCAAGGCCTTTTGTACATATGTAAAAAGCAAGATGGTAGCCAGGGAAAGGGTAGGCCCACTCAGGGACAGAGGTGGGAACCTGTGTGTGGAGCCAGAAGAAATGGGAGATACTAAATGAATACTTCTCATCAGTATTCACCAAAGAGAAGGACTTAGCGGTCGATTTGTCTAGGGAAGTGTGTGTAGATAGCCTGGATCATGTTGAGATCAAAAAAGAGGTGTTAGGCGTCTTGAATATTAAGGTGGATAAGTCCCCAGGGCCAGATGGGATCTATCCCAGAGTACTGAGGGAGGCAAGGGAGGAGATTGCTGGGGCCTTGATAGAAATCTTTGTATCCTCACTGGCTACGGGTGAGGTCCCAGAGGACAGGAGAATGGCCAACGTTGTTCCATTGTTTAAGAAGGGTAGCAGGGATAATCCAGGAAATTACAGGCTGGTGAACCTTACGTCAGTGGTAGGGAAATTATTGGAGAAGATTCTTCGTGACAGGATTTACTGCCATTTGGAAGCGAATGGGCGTATTAGTGAGAGGCAGCATGGTTTTGTGAAGGGGAGGTCGTGTTTCACTAACTTGATCGAGTTTTTCGAGGAAGTGACAAAGATGATCGACGATAGAAGGGCAGTGGATGTTATCTACATGGATTTCAGTAAGGCCTTTGACAAGGTCCCTCATGGCAGACTGGTACAGAAGGTAAAGTCGCACGGGATCAGAGGTGAGCTAGCAGGATGGATACAGAATTGGCTTGGTCATAGAAGACAGAGGGTAGCAGTGGAAGGGTGCTTTTCTGAATGGAGAGCTGTGACTAGTGGAGTTCCACAGGGATCAGTGCTGGGACCTTTGCTGTTTGTAGCATTCGTAAATGATTTGGAGGAAAATGTAACTGGGCTAGTTAGTAAATTTGCAGACGACACTAAGGTTGGAGGAGTTGCAGATACTGAAGAGGATTGTCAAACGTTACAACGGGATATAGATCGGTTAGAGACTTGGGCGGAGAAATGGCAGATGGAGTTTAATCCAGACAAATGCAAGGTAATGCATTTTGGAAGGTCTAATACAGGCAGGAATTATACAGCAAATGGCAGAACCCTTAAGTGCATCGACAGGCAGAGGATCTGGGTGTACAGGTCCACAGGTCACTGAACGTGGCAACGCAGGTGGATAAAGTAGTCAGGATGGCATATGGCATGCTTGCCTTCATTGGCAGGGGTATTGAGTATAAAAGCTGGGAAGTCATGCTGCAGCTGTATAGAACCTTGGTTAGGCCATACTTGGAATATTGTGTGCAATTCTGGTCACCACATTACCAGAAGGATATGGAGGCATTGGAGAGGGTGCAGAGGAAGTTAATCAGGATGCTGCCTGGTCTGGAAGTTATTAGCTATGCGGAGAGGTTGGAGAAACTCGGACAGAGTAGATAGCTTTTTCCCAGGGTGGAAGAGTCAATTACTAGGGGACATAGATTTAAAGTGAGAGGAAAAAACTATAAAGGAGATGTGCGAGTCAAGTTTTTTTACGCAGAAGGTAGTGAGTGTCTGGAATTCGTTGCCAGATGAGGTGGTGGAAGTAGGTACAATAGTGGTGTTTAAGAGGCAGCCTGACAAATACATGAAAAGGATGAGAAGAGGGATATGGACCCTGGAAGTGCAAAATGTTTTAGTTGATGGGCAATGTGATCGGCGCAGGCTTGGAGGGCTGAAAGGCCTGTTCCTGTGCTGTACTTTTCTTTGTTTGTTCTACTGCAAGCCTAACTCCACTGGTCAGTATAAATGTTGGGATTCCTATAGTTCCAAGCATTTTAAGATTGGCCTTATCAACAACCTCATAAATAGGGCCCCAGCCATTTGCTCACCTTGCAAACTTGATGTTGAAATTGGGTGCATAAAGGCATTCTACAGGATAATGGCTACCCTGACCAGATCGTTGTTTGCTGTATATCGCTCAAACTAATGGATGGGTTTAAGATTGCCACTTTTGGTCCTGAAAAGTACCCAGTCTATGTCAGTTTGCCCTGGAAGAGTAACGTAAATTTTAGTAACAGGTGAAGCTAGCCATTTCACGCTGTTACCATGCAGTAGCAACATGAGTAGTATTCCCTTAACAGGATGCTATCAAACTTTAAAAATATTCTGCCTATTATACAATGACTAAAGTGCCAATGTGATGCCAGGTAAGTAGGCTGTACATCCCAATGACTGGCAGATCGTATCAAACAGCATGTCCCTTCTGCTGTTCACAACAGGCAGAGTACAGACCGTACCCAACCAGCCCACGCTTGCAAAACTCAGGAAACTGTGTCCAACATTGGATATGATTCTGTGGTTGTACAGCACTTGCTAAAGAATCCTGATTGTGTGCTAAGAATTACACTGAAAACCAATTTAAGACCATCAGTAGGGCTCACAGTGTGGCTCATTCAAGCGTGCTGGAAACTACATATATTCACACACATGACTCTGTCCTTTGCTGACAGAAGGAGCATATCCACGCATTGTGCCTTTTTCAACTAAACAAAAGCTTTGGAAACAGTCATTCTCCATAGCAATGCCTTGACCAATCAGAGTCGACCTGCCTAGTTTGAATTTGAACAAAAACTTGGCAGTTAACTGTCCCCTGGTTTATTCTCCTTTTAACACCTCTACCAACACCTCTACCAATCAGAGTCCACTTGCCAGTACATTCTTCTCATGCAGTATAAATTGTTCCCTTTACTAGTGCTATTCTTATGAATTGTCTTGATGAATGCAAGATGAAAAGCTTTGACAGCATGTCTCTTTTTTTCAGTAATACTCAAATTCTATACTACCAAACAACTAAACCTCTAAATGTTGGTATTCAGAGACTTAGACAAGGAACACAAAATTAGCATGCAAGTACAGCAAGCAAATAGGAAGGCAAATGGCACATTGGCCTTTATTGCAATGTGATTGGAGTTTAAAAATAAGGAAATCTTGCTACAGTTCTATTGGATGTTGGTGAGACCACACCTGGAGTAGTGTACACAGTTTTGGTCTCCCATGTTTAAAGAAGGCGATACTTGTATTGGAATGGTACAGCCAAGGTTCACTAGATTGTGCTACCAACACTTGTACAGTCTCATTGTTAAATTGGCTTATTCTGTTGCATCCAAGACATTTACTGCTTTAAAACCTGCATAGTTCATTGTAACAGCATAAGGAACAGGAGGACTAGACTATGAAACCACTCAAGCCTGTTCTGCCATTCATTATGATTGCGTCTGATCTTCTGTCTCAACTCACTTTCCTGCTAATCCCCATTTCCTAGTGGACCTTGGGATGAAAGAGTTCTCCTGTGAGAGACTGAGTAAATTGGACCTATACTCTCTGGAGTTTCAAAGAATGAGAGGTAATATCATTGAAATGATTCTGAAGAGGGTGGGGTAGACAGTCCAGGTTGGGGAATCTAGGACCTGGGGTCAATCATTTGGGACTGGGGAGATGAGAAATTTCTTCACTCAGCGGGTTGTGAATGTTTGGAATTGTTGGGGTTGTGGATACTCCATTAAGTATATTTAAGGCTGTGACAGACGGATTTTTGTTCTCTTTGGGAATATTGGGGATTGGACAGGAAAGTGGGTTGAGACAGAAGGTCAGACATGATCATAACGAATGGAAGAACAGGCTTGAAGGGGTTACATAGTCTAGTCCTGTTTCTTATGCTGTTACGATGAACTATGCTGTTTTTAAAGCAATAAATATCTTGGATGCAACAGAATAAGCCAATTTAACAATGAAGCCGTACAAGTGTTGGTAGCACAATAACAGAACAAAAAGCACTTGATAGCAGAAGTAGCAGCAATATAAGACAGGTGAGGTGAATAGTCTCTGCAGTTTGGGAGAGGATCTATGAGGTTCAGGATGAAGTTGGTTTATTTAAGAGAAAAACTGAAAACAATGATGAGGCCTGGTTGTTACTACAAAGTGCCAGCACAGGATTATTGAACACTAGTGAAAGTTACAGTTATCAAGGATACAGCCATCCACAAAAAATTGGTGTAACGAGAGAAATGTTAGTAAAGATAGAGCAAGTGTTAGTGGAAATAGCAGGATTGTGCAAATTAGATTAAATGGTAAAAACAAAAAAACTGCGGATGCTGGAAATCCAAAACAAAAACAGAATTACCTGGAAAAACTCAGCAGGTCTGGCAGCATCGGCGGAGAAGAAAAGAGTTGACGTTTCGAGTTCTGTCGAAGGGTCATGAGGACCCGAAACGTCAACTCTTTTCTTCTCCGCCGATGCTGCCAGACCTGCTGAGTTTTTCTAGGTAAGTCAGATTAAATGGTTTGATGGCAGAGATTATAGATTTCCCACACCAAATGAGTGTTCCAATCCCCACTTGAATTTAAAGGCAAAATTTAATTTGCACGTAATAGGAATAGGCAAAATGTAAAGTCCTAGCTAATGAGGAACTTGGTCCATATGGGAAAGCTACACTTTATATTGTCAGGGGAAGAGTTTAGAAGGTCTGCAAAGAATAAATGAAAGAACAAAACTCATGGTAGGTACCATACCATTTATTTATGGGTATGTCCAAAGACCAGACTGTTCCAAGCACTTAACGGTTCCTGTAATAAGATAAATGTTCTCATAACTTATCTGTCCTCTGAACATAACAAGGTGAATCCAGTAGATCAGCTGCATTGAAAGAACATCGCTGTCACCATCTGCACGTGAACTAGGCAGAATCACAGATGCCTCTACTACAGACATTGAGGAAACACCGCATCAGGCATCAAATATTGATGAGGATGGGATAGCCATGAACAGAAGGCATATACAAGATCATGTTTGAGGGATCAGCTAGCACAAAGGGGAATTCCATTATCCTGAATGCACCTGAGTTCTTTTTTCATTCCTTCATGTGATTTCAGCATTGCTGGCTAAGCCAATGTTTGTTGCCCATCCCAAATTGCTTTCGAAGGTGGTGGTGAGCTGCTGCCTTGAACCACTACAGTCCATGTGGTGTAGGAACACCGTGTTGTTAGGGAGGAAGTTCCAGGATTTTGACCCAGTGACCGTGAAGGAACAGCAATATAGTTCCATATCAGGATGGTGAGTGGCTTGGAGGGGAACTTCCAGGTAGTGGCGTTCCCACATATCTGCTGCCTTTGTCCTTCTAGATGATAATGGCCGTGAGTTTGGAAGGTGCTGTCTAAGCAGCTTTGGTGAGTTTCTGCAGTGCATCTTACAGATGGTACACACTGCTGCCACTGCTTCGTTGGTGGAGGGAGTGAATGTTTGTTTGTGGATGGGGTGCCAATTCACTGGGCTGCTTTGTCCTGAATGGTGTCAAGTTTCTTGAGTGTTGTTGGAGCTGCACTCATTCAGGTAAGTGGAGAGTATTTATTGCACTGCTAGACAGGCTTTGGGGAGTTGGGAAGTGAGTTACTCGCCGCAGGATTCCTAATCTCTGACCTGCACTCATAGCCACAGTATTAATATGGCTAGTCCAGTTCAGTTTCTGATCAATTGTATCTCCCAGGATATTGATGGTGTGGGATTCAGCGATGATAACGCCATTGGATGTCAAGGGGTGATGGTTAGAATCTCTTGTTGGAGATGGTCATTGCTTGACACTTGTGTGGTGCAAATGTCACTAGTCCCTTGTCAGCCCAAGCCTAGATATTGGCCAGGTCTTGCTGCATTTGGACATGGACTGCTTCAGTATGAGGAGTTGCAAATGGTGCTGACCATTGTGCAATCATCGCGAACATCCCCACTTCTGACCTTATGCTGAAAGGAAAGTTATTGAATTCACTGAAGATGGTTAAGCCTAGAACACTACCCTGAGGAACTCCTGCAGTGACATCCTGGAACTGAGATAATTGGCCCCCAACAACCACAATCATCGTCCTTTTAGGCAAGGTATGACTCCAATCAGTGGAGAGTTTTCCCTGATTCCCGCTGACTCCAGCTTTGCTAGGGCTCCTTGATGCTATACTCAGTCAAATATGGCCTTGATGTCAAGGGCAGTCACTCTTGCCTCACCTCTGGAGTTCAGCTCTTGTCCATGTATGAACCAAGGCTGTAATGAAGTCAGGAGCTGAGTGGCCCTGGTACTAACTAAGCATCAGTGTTCAGGTTATTGCTAAGCAAGTTTGCTTGATAGCACTGCTGATGACTTCTTCCATCACTTTACTGATGGTCAAGATAGACAGACTGATGGGGTAGTAATTGGCCAGGATGGATTTGTCCTGCTTTTTGTGTACAGGACATACCTAGGCAATTATCCACATAGCTGGTAGATGCCATGTTGTAGCTGTACTAAAACAGCTTTGTTAGAGGCGTGGCAAGTTCTGGAGAACAAGTTTTCAGTACTATTGCTGGAATATTATCAGGGTCCATAGCCTTGGCACTATCCAGTGCCTTCAGATGTTAATCACATGGAATGAATCAAATTGACTGAAGACTGGCACCTGTGATGCTGGGGAACCTCCAGAGGAGGTAGAGATGAATCATCCACTCGACACTTCTAGCTGATAATTTTTGCAAATGCTTCAAGCTTATCTTTTGTACTGATGTGCTTGGCTCCCCAATCATTGAGGATGGGAATATTGGAGGGGCGTTATCCTCCTGCTCATTGTTTAATTGTTCATCACTTTTCACAACTGGATGTGGTAGGACTGCAGAGCTTAGGTCTGATCTGTTGGTTGTGGAATGCTTAGCTCTGTCTCTATATAAGGTGAAACAGTCTGTAGATGTCTTCTCTTTTAAAACAAACGCTATTTAAAATACAGAATCCAAACTAGTTGATCATCTACCCTTCCACCCACACAATGGGAGGGGAGGGGGGGGAGGGGGTGGGAAGTGTGGCTATTGAGTATTTGACAACAGCAATGGTGGCTTTAGTAGGGACCTCACTTATGCAGGCTATTGGAACAGTATGGAAACATCTGTCCCAAATGTTCCCACTGCTATGGAACCTTGTGGAGGGATTCTGCAAGTTCATTGACAGAAACATACAAATTAAGAGCAGGAGTAGGCCACCCAGCCCCTCGAGCCTGCTCCGTCATCCAATAAGATCATGGACGATCAGATAGTAATCTCAACCCCACATTCCTGCCAACTCCCAACTAACCTTTCACCACTCCCTTGTTACTCAAGAATCTACCCAGCTCTGCCCTTAAAAATATTCCGAGACTCTGCTTCCACTGACTTTTGAGCAAGAGTTCCAATGACTCATGACTATCAATTTCTCATCTGTCTTAAATGGGTGACCCTTTTTTTTTTTAAGCAATGACCCCTAGTTCTAAATTCTCCCGCAAGAGGAAACATCCTCTCTACATCCACCCTGTCAAGACCCCTCAGGATCTTATGTTTCAGTCAAGTCACCTCTTACTCTTAATTCCAGTGGATACAAGCCTAACCTGTCCAACCTTTCCTCATACGACAACCCACCCATTCCTGGTATTAGTCTAGTAAACCTTATCTGAACTGCTTCTAATGCATTTACATCCTTCCTTAAATAAGGAAACCTTATTGTCTGTACAATACAGTCTGTACAAAATACTCCAGATGTCCAATGCCCTGTACAACTGAAGCATAACCTCCCTACTTTTGTAATTAATTCCTCTCACAATAAACAATAACATTCTATTAGCTTTCCTAATTACCTGCTGTACCTGCATACTAACCTTGTGTTTCATGCACTAGGACACCCAGATCCCTCTGAATCTCCGAGTTCTGTAATCTGTCACTATTTAGATGAGCTTTTTTATTCTTCCTGCCAAAATGGACAATTTCACATTTTCCCACATTATACTTCATTTGCCAGATCTTTGCTCACTCACTCAACCTATCTATGTCCCTTCACAATTTACTTTTCTACCTATCTTTATCATCAGCAACCATTCCTTCGGTCCCTTTGTCCAAGTCATTTATATAAATTGTAAAAAGTTGAGGCCCTAGCATTGATCCATGTTCGTGAAGATTGGGAAGATGCTCTTCACTAGTAGTATGGACTAATTATAACCGCAGCCAACTGATCATCATGAGCAGTAGTTTAGATGGATACAAACGAGGAAGGTCATTCAGGCAATCTAGCTGAAAGATTCCATTGCACTTCTTGGATTACCCAACAAACGTCACAAATGATTTTCTGTACAAATTTATTTTAAAAAGCTGATTACTTCCTGGTAAAATTTCCCCAGCAAAAAAAAATCAATTAACCTCAGTGGTTGCTCATGTACACCAATCATGATCTGAGGGCTTAATGTGATATGGCAGGCCCCACATACAGTTTTTAACATAGCTTGATGCTTCTGTTCCTGTTAATGTACATCCTCCATTGTACTGCAAGTAATGTTTGAAGGTAGTTTGGTCGTTTTTTTAAATGCTTAACAAAAAGGTCCAAATTTCAGTGTTTTGATGACAATTAACCACTTGAGCTTCACTTTTTGCAGTTTGTGTCAATATTATTACCTTGTAGACACCTCCATTCTGCACTGTCCCTTAAATAAATCTGTGATGGAATTGTAAAGTAAATGAATTCGTCTAACATCTGTATAATAACCTAGTGAATCATTCAACTATAGAGGAGGATTCTGGCGCTGTGCCACTTTCTCAGTGCTGTTCCAGCAGAAACAGAGCATACAAAAGTTGGCCATCGTGTACCCCAACTAGCAAGTATTGGTATAATTTCCTTCTGATCAGCCAGTACCCTCTGTTGGAAAGTGTGAATGAGTTAACATGAAGGAAGGATAGGAATGGCCTCAACTGTGATTTATTTATTTATTCCCCCCCTCCCCCTTTAATGATCTTGTATAGCATCTCTCATGACCTCAGCTTGCCTTAAAGTGTTTTGTAGTCAATGAAGTACTTTTGAAGTGTAGTATTGGCAATTATTCATTTGGAGTGAATATGACTACTAGGTGAGGTACAAGAGGACTGCAAGTGCCTGTGGATCCACAAGTCACCATGTTCAGGAAAGCAAAAGTGAAAAGCAAAGAATGTACAATTGCAATACCTTATTGTAAAGTCTTTTGAAGTCTTGAAGACAAATGCAAGTTTGTTCTTTTCACTGATATTAATCTCCACTGCTAACATTGCCATAATGTCTCAATCTACAATTAATGTAATATCAACAATCTTTAACTGCACTTGTATAATTATACATGTCATAGAAAATATATGCATTAATAATAGATGGCAGCGTAGAAAACTATAATTTAAAGCTAGTTCATGTGACATTTTAAACCATGAGCGATTTTGTCATTTAAAACTGAAGACTTTATTATTATTCCTTCCTAATAATACATAACTTTACGTGGGGAAAAAAAGATGTTTTGTGCATCTGCAGTTTTAAATCCAGGTGGGTTTAGGATCAATACCAAATTGAGGTAAGTGGAAGATTTGTATTTCCATGTACTGCAATTGACTGAAGGACCTCACCAATCTTAACGCTGTGATACTCAATCTTGCATTGCCTGAACCTTGTAGAGATCATGTCGTTTCTGCTTAAGAACTGGTATCTGTTGACGAATGTCCGAAAGATATTTCAAATCTGTTGAGGAAAATTGCAAAAAAATTGAATTTCAATGCAGTGTCTGTCTTTGCAGAAATAACACATGTTCCTGAATTGAACATCAACAGATGCTTCTTTAAGTTTTCTTGTATACAGGAATTAGGTATTTATCTGCTTCAAATTAGTAACAGCTGTGTTAACCATTTTTATTTGCCAGTACTGCAACATTGAAACTGGTGTACTTGTCAAAGCTTAATTCAAAAATAATAAATGATCAAATTCAGCAGATGCTCCTGAGAAAATTTTGTTTGGCAGGACACATTACAGAGAGCTCTAGGTGTCTAGGGATTTCAGAGGTTTGCTGGAACTGAATTTCTTCTAATTAGAAGTATTGTATAAAATATAGCAAATATATTTTCAGATGAATGCTTTTTCGAACAAACGTGCAGTTAGAAATGAAGTAACTTTATGAACTTTTGTATCAAGTGTGAATAAAGAGATAAAAAAAGATGAGAATTTAAGAATAGAAAATCCCATCTAAGTCAGACCACAAGAGTGACCACCCTCCAGAGTCCAGCAAGAAAATGAAAAGGTGGATCAAATTGGTCCACTTATTTCCATATCAAACCCAAGAAAAGTACTGATGACAAACTGAGCATATATCATCTAGCCATCCACATTGAAGAATTGGGCAAGAAAAGCAATAAAGGAGGGGAAATTTTTCTTGCATATTTAATTACCAATCAGAGGAGATAAGCTTTTCAACTGTTACAAGATTTAAGAATCTCACCTATGTCTGCATATACAATAGTTTCTTCAGTACCTGCTTTGGTTACAACTTCACCCCTGAAAAGACAAGAAACAGGTGCATATATTTAAAAAAAAAAGTTTGATTTTAAGTGCTTGTAAGCAAAATTGATTTTTTTCTAAAAGTAATGTTTTAAGAGTGAACAATTAAAAATGGAATGAACTTCTAGATAGAGCTTTGCCTCTACTACTCTAGAGTTGTGTAAGAAACAAGCAATGGGAGGTAACTTCTGGATGGATGAGCTCAAAAGACCAAATGATTTTCCTTGTCTGTAATTATCTTTTGAAATACATACCATGGGTTTACTATACTGCTGTGACCCCAAGCCACATAGGAATCATTCTCATTTCGTGCAGGTGATACTGCTGCTACAAACACCTGATTATCAACAGCCCTGTTAACAGATGAAAGAGCAATTTAACAAAAATGCTGTTTCTTTTCATGTACAGTACACTTTACAGCAACATTCTACATTATTCTATAGGATTTTAAAAAACATAGATTTGATATTAGACTACATGACTTTTTAAAAAAAATAATGGCCCTAAATTGGTGCTGACCCTGCAGAGTTATCGGGATAGAGTTAATAGCATACCAGAAGTGGGTGCATTGCACAAAGAAACTACTGAGCCACAAAGGAAGATAACATTGGCACAGTGCTGCTCTAAGGACTCCAACAGTACTCCTCAGCTCTGAGAGGCTGTCAAGAGTAATCAAATTTCCTTCCTTTCACACCCCCATATCCTGGCTTGATAACTGCTTCCAGGATCTTTTTAGTTGGTGTTAGTTCTGCAAAGGCTTTAAAGGTATAGTGATCTGGGAGAGTCCCAGATCCACCCACTTGGAGGGTGGGGAGTGAATGAAGAGCCATCTATGGATTCCCCTTTTGAAATAAGGAGAACACAATGCAATATTTTGGCTGAATAGGGCTCTACCCAGTTTTCCAGTCTTTCAATAGTGATCCACCCGTTGGGCCAAGGACAATAAATGTGACCTTGCCAATGGCACTCACATCCTATTTGAATGTCACTCCTTGTTCATAGATCTTAACTTCACTTGCCCCTCCTCAGTCTCTTCTCTCCACAGAATCATCTCTACTTGTCTGTCTCAACTATCTAAATACTGTTCATTTCAATGAAATTCTTCACTGTTCAAGGTTAGAACAAGATTAATAGATGTCAGAAGGTAATGGATGTGTACTGGTTTGCTAGTTATTTACCTGATTTTGTGGCAATGGTCAACATTTCTGACATTGTTCTCTCCTGTTTTATTCAGCCTTTGTGTAATTTAAGCACACAGGCGGTACAAAGGTTATAAAACAAGGTTCATTTATTCCACTGGCATCAAAGCGATATCAACCCTTGAGGGAAAGTACAACTCCAGGAAACAAACTATATTTAGAGAATATTCACAGCCGATGCTCCAGATCTCTCTACCCTATTTGTGGCCTTGGCTCCTCAACGCAGTGACTCACCAGTTTTGAACTGCTTCAGCTTCTGGCTACAGGTCCTTCTCTCCTCTTTCTCCATGAAGCCTCTCAGACTTGAGTGCTGCCAGTTGGTCTGACTAAGTATCTAATTTACCTTTCTGCCTCTTTAGCCACCCTTGGGGGCTTCAAACTGCCCTAGGCTCTTGCCACTCGAGTTCTGGATTCGTCCTTGCTGCTTTCTCCCTTGCCTCATGGCATCTGGCTCTGCCCCTCAGCTTATCAAAGACCAAAGAAACCGTTCCCTGCAGGGGGCGACCAGTTCCCCTGTTTCCTGCCCCACCCCAACCACCATTATTGCCACCTCCTGCCAGAGGCCCCATTACATTATTAAGGAGTTCTCTGATCTTTCAGTTTTAACCAATTGTCTCTACCCTAAAGGTTAATCTATCCTTCCCGATGAACCTTCCACGTTTCCAACATGTTCTGTTTTGACTCCAGTTTTCCAGCATTTGCAGTTTTAAAAAATATATAATTGTACTGACTGTGAATCCAACATGGGAACAGCATGTAAATCCACCATTCCCATTAAATGAGGGTTACTTTGAACAACATGACCTCCAAGTTAAGTACAAATAATTGCACACTATTGATTGGTTGTTTTGTGCCGTGTGCAACAAAGCTATTAAATGAGTCTTGACAGTTTGTAATCCATCACCTCCACACCACTCTTAAGGCTTGATTTCCTGTTGTTTCAATACTTGATTAAAAATAAAATGACCACCTATATATTCTCACATAATCCACACACAATATCTTTGCCACTCACCTAGCCCTTTGTAAGAGTTCCCAATGGGCTGGTCCTGTTGTCATGTTGAATGCTCCTGGATAAACTAGAAGTTGGCAGCCTGTAGAGCCATTAAAAAAAAATTAGTTTTCATAACACATGACCCACATTAATTTTAAAACAAGAGCTAACTGATTTTTTTTCATGTTTTTTTATGGTTACTAAATAGAATATCTGGCAGCTACCAAAGAGGGGAACAGGTGCACCATTTGCATTAGCACCAGTGATGGAGAAACAGCTATAGGGGCTTTATCCACAATTTTAGTTTGGTGTCCTCTCCTAGCTCAAATAGCAGGACAAACAACTGGCATGCATTCATATCTAGATGGAACAAATAATCCCTCTGGCAACCCTTCTCCTGATGACCAAACCTTGTTCTTTTCTAGCTGAGCAGTCAATCCACCCGTACAAATTTATGATTATTGGTTTGTACTGACTTTCCACAATCAAAGAAGCTGCAGTGGTCAGAAATAAAACTGAGTGACAACTTTTGAAAAAAAAATGTATGAATACAAGCACAACAGTTGTCTATGGCATCTGCCTTCCATGTAAATGGGTGGTTTTCAAAGCATCAGAGCTCAGGGTTTTTACAGCAGTTTTAAACAGTTATGAAATAAATGCATGGATAAGAGGGATTCAAATCAGTAATCAACCTTTGAAAGAGTTTATATAGGCATTCCAAGTCTTCAGAGGTCATTCCCAGCAGCTTCAAAGCCAATGCGATACTTTTGAAGTGCAGGCGCTGCTCCCAGGTGAGGTAAGATAACAGCCGGTTGTGCACACCAAAGACTAACAAACAGAAATGACCTGATAATGTGTTTTAGGGTTGTAAGTTGAGGGATAAATATTGGTCAGGACACTGGAGTCACGCTTGCTCTTCTTTGAATACTGCTACTGGATCTTTCTCATCTGTATGAGCAATCTGACAAGGCATCTCATATAAAAGACAACACCTTGGATCATACGTCACTATGCTGTATGGAGGAAGCAAACACCTGGACACATAATAGCTTTATGTTCCAAAATATCATTTGTCTTATAATAAAAACAAAATGTTTGACCCTCTGAAGAGTCATATGGACTCCAAAACATTAACTGTTTCTCTCTCCACAGATGCTGCCAGACCTGAGTTTTTCCAGCATTTTCTGTTATTTCAGATTTCCAACATCCACCATATTTTGCTTTTATCATTTTGTCTTTTACTTGCCTCTTTTTGTGTAAATTTGAGCAAGTTCTGCAAACCTCATATCATAACAGATCCCAATCCCAATCTTGCAGTAAGCTGAAAAGAGAGATAAAGATTAAAAGATGACTGATTAAGGCATGATCGGGCTTTAATTTAGAATGGATGTGTGTGTATATGTATGTGTATACAGAACACACATCAAAGCACGCCATTTATAAACTCCTTGGGCAACTTTGAATTATAATAACTTTGGATGTAAACATGACCACATGCATTTGATGTGGTCTACATGGACTTCAGCAAGGCTTTTGATAAGGTCCCTCATGGCAGACTAGTCAAGATCCAAGGCACCAGAGTGCTGCTTTGGGCTGCAGTTGAATGCTTAAGTTGGAGTTTGGTGACTGTGGGAATTTAAGGGTTAATTTCTATCTAAAATCTAGTCTCTCTTTAATTTAGTAATTAGCTAAAAGTTGCTATTTGGGTTGGAAGAAGGTGAGTTTTAGGCCAGCTTTAAAACATGGTTTATACAGGCTCTGCTTATAGCTACAACTAGTTGATTAGATAACTGGCTGAAACAGATTTTTAGAGGCTAGATTAAGAGAGTATAAAAACAGGTCATCTTACAGTGTTGACTTTGGACTGCAGGAGAGTGTTTAAGTTGGAGTTTGGTGACTGAGGGAGTTCGATGAGTAGGAACTAAGTGATCCTTTGAGTACCGTGAGTATGGTCGGCTAAGTATTTACTACTTTTATCACTTATAGTTTTTAAGGTCTTATTTTGTGGTTCATCGTTTGTAAGGGTTATATTCTGTAACAATGAGGAGCAGGGAAGAAGGGCGCTGGATTAATTGATATTAGGTATCTTACAAAAGGTTTAATTTAACTTAAAGGGGTAAGTCATGGCAGGAGAGCTCAAAGCCGTGGTGTGCTCATCCTGCTCTATGTGGGAAGCCAGGAACATTTCCAGTGTCGGGGGCCAGCATGTGTGCGGGGAGTGTCTCCAGCTGCAGCTCCTGGAAGTCCAGCTTTCGGAACTGGAGCATCAGCTGAGGACACTGTACTCTCTGCCTCGCAGATGCTCCATTGTGGATAGCACATATAGAGAGGTGGTCGCACCGCAGGCTAAGAGTCCACAGGCAGGAAGGGAATGGGTGGCGACCAGACAGAGCAACAGCACTAGGCAGGCAGTGCAGGAATCTCCTGTGAATATTCCCCTGCAAAACAGATGTACCGCTTTGGATACTGTTGAGGGGAATGGCCTATCAGGGGAAAGCAGCAACAGCCAAATTCATTGCACCACGGTTGGCTCTGCTGCACAGGGAAGGAGTTAAAAAGTCTGAGATTGCAATAGTTATAGGAGATTCAATTGTAAGGGGAACAGATAGGCATTTCTGTGGCTGCAAACAAGACTCCAGGATGGTATGTTGCCTCCCTGGTGCTAGGGTCAAGGTTGTCTCCGAGTGGCTACAGGACATTCTTAAGGGGCAGGGTGAACAGCCAGTGGTCGTGGTACATATTGGTACAAACGACATAAGTAAAAAAAGAGATGAGGTCCTAAAAGCAGAATATAGGGAATTAGGAAGTACATTGAAAAGTAGGATCTCAAAGGTAGTGATCTCAGGATTACTGCCACTGCCATGTGCTAGTCAGAGTAGAAATAGCAGGATATATTGGATGAATATGTGGCTGAAGAGATGGTGTGGGGGGGGTTTCAGATTCCTGGGACATTGGGACAGGTTCTGGGGGAGGTGGGACCAGTACAAATGGGATGGGTTAAACCTGGGCAGGATAGGGCCTGATGTCCTTGGGGGAATATTTGCTTGAGTGGTTGGGGAGGGTTTAAACTAAAATGGCAGGGGGATGGCAACCTATGCAAGGAGTCAGAGGAGGGGGAATTAAGGACAAGAACAAAAGACAGAAAGAGGAATAAGAAAAGTGATAGGCAGAGAAATCAAGGGCAAGAATCAAACAGGCCTCTGTGAAAAATAGTGGGAATGGGATAAGTAATCTTAAAAAGACAAGCCTTAAGGCTATATGCCTTAACGCGAGGAGCATTCGCAATAAAGTGGATGAATTAACCACGCAAATAGATGTAAACAGGTATGATATAGTTGGGAATATGAAGACATGGCTGCAGGGTGATGAGGGATGGGAACTGAACATCCAGGGGTATTTAGTATTTAGCAAGGACAGATATAAAGGAAAAGGCGGTGGAGCTGCATTGCTGGTTAAAGAAGAAATTAACGCAATAGTGAGGAAGGATATTAGCTCCGGTGATGTGGAATCTGTATGGGTAGAGCTGAGAAACACTTAGGCGGCAAAAAACGTTAGTAGGGGTTGTATATAGACCCCCAAACTGTAGTGGTGATGTTGGGAATGGCATTACGCAGGAAATTAGAGAAGCATGCAATAAAGGAACATCTGTAATTATGGTAACTTTAATCTGCATATAGATTATCAAATTAATAACAATAGTAGAGGAGGAATTCCTGGAGTGTATACAGGATGGTTTTCTGGATCAATACATTGAGGAACCAACTATAAAACAGGCCATCCTAGACTGGGTATTGTGTAACAAGAAAGGAATAATTGGCAATCTAGTTGTGCGAAACCCCTTGGGGATGAGCGACCATAATATGATAGAATTCTTCATCAAGATGGAGAGTGACGTAGTTGATTCTGAGACTAAGGTCCTGAATCATAATAAAGGAAACTATGATGGTATGAGGCGTGAGTTGGCTATAATGGATTGGGAAACGTTACTTAGAGGGATGACAGTGGATAGGCAATGGCAAACATTCAAAGAGCGCATGGGTGAACTGCAACAATTGTTTATTCCTGCCTGGCGCAGAAGTAAAACAGGAAAGGTGGCCAAAGCATGGCTTATGAGGCAAATTAGAGATAGTATTAGATCCAAGGAAGAGGCATATAACTTGGCCAGAAAAAAATAACATACCTGAGGACTGGGAGCAGTTTAGAATTCAGCAAAGGAGAACCAAGGGATTGATTAAGATGGGGACAATAGAGTACGAAAGTAAGCTTGCGGGGAACATAATAACTGACTGTAAATGTTTCCATAGGTATGTGAAGAGAAAAGATTGGTGAAGATAAATGTAGGTCCCTTACAGTCAGAAACAGGGGAATTTATAATGGAGAACAAAGAAATAGCTGACCAACTAAATACATACTTTGGTTCTATCTTCACAAAGGAGGACACAAATAACATACCAGAAATGTTGGGGAACACAGTTTAGTGAGAGGGAGGAACTGAAAGAAATCAGTATTAGTAGGGAAATGGTGTTGGGGAAATTGATGGGATTGAAGGCTGTTAAATCCCCAGGACCTGATGATCTACATTCCAGAGTACTTAAGGAAGTGGCCCTAGAAACAGTGGATGCATTGGTGGTCATCTTCCGAGATTCTTTGGATTCTGGAACGGTTCCTACAGATTGGAGGGTAGTTAATGTAACCCCACTATCTAAAAAGGGAGGTAGAGAGAAAACAGGGAATTATAGATCAGTCAGCCTGACGTTGGTAGTGGGGAAAATTCTAGAGTCCTTTATAAAAGATTTAATAGCTGAGCTCTTGGAAAGCAGTGGCAGAATTGGAAAGAGTCAGCATGGATTTACGAAAGGGAAATCATACTTGACAAATCTACTGGAATTTTTTGAAGGATGTAACAAGTAGAGTTGTTGAGGGGAAGCCAGTGGATGTGATTTATTTGGACTTTCAGAAGGCTTTCGACAAAGTCCCACATAAGAGATTAGTGTGTAAAATTAATGTGCGTGGGATTGGGGGTAGTGTGTTGAGATGGATAGAAAACTGATTGACAGACAGGAAACAGAGTAAGAATAAACCGTTCTTTTTCCAAATGGCAGGCAGTGACTAGCGGGGTACCACAGGGATCGGAGCTGGGACCCCAGCTATTCACAATGTATATGAATGATTTAGATAAGGAAACTAAATGTAATATCTCCAAATTTGCAGATGACACAAAGCTGGGTGGGAGGGTGAGCTGTGAGGAGGATGCAGAGATGCTTCAATGTGATTTGGAGAAGCTGAGTGAGTGGGCAAATGCTTGGCAGATGCAGTATAATGTGGATAAATGTGAGGTAATCCACTTTGGTAGCAAAAACAGGAAGGCAGATTATTATCTAAATGGCTGTAAATTGAGAGAGGGGAATGTGCAACGAGACCTGGGTGTCCTCGTACACCAGTCGCTGAAGGTAAGCATGCAGGTGCAGCAGGCGGTAAAGAAGGCAAATGGTATGTTGCCTTCATAGTGAGAGGATTCGAGTAAAAGAGCAGAGATGTCTTGCTGCAATTATACAGGGCCTTGGTGAGACCACATCTGGAATATTGTGTACAATTTTGGTCTCCTTATCTGAGGAAGGATGTTCTTGCTATGGAGGGAGTGCAGCGGAAGGTTTACCAGACTGATTCCTGGGATGGTGGGACTGACATATGAGGAGAGATTGAGTCGGTTAGGATTATATTCGCTGGAGTTCAGAAGAATGGGAGGGGCGGGGGTTCTCATATAAACCTATAAAATTCTAACAGGACTGGACAGAGTGGATGCAGGAAGGATGTTCCCAATGGTGGGGGAGTCCAGAACCAGGGGTCACAGTCTGAGGATATGGGGCGGACCATTTACGACTGCGATGAGGAGAAATTTCTTCACCCAGAGAGTGGTGAGCCTGTGGAATTCGCTACCACAAAGTAGTTGAGGCCAAAACATTGTATGTTTTCAAGATGGAGTTAGATATAGCTCTTGGGGTGAAAGGGATCAAAGGATATGGGGAGAAAGCGGGAGCAGGCTATTGAGTTGGATGGTCAGCCATGGTCATAATGAATAGCGGAGCAGGCTCGAAGGGCTGAATGGCCTACTCCTCCTATTTTCTATGTTTCTAAGGCAAAGTAACACATTGGATCCAAAATTGGCTGAAAGGTAGCAAGAAGAGGGTAATGATAGACGGATATTTCTGTGACTGGAATTCTGTATCCAGTGGGTTTCCGCAGGGCTCAGTACTGGGGCCCTTGCTGTTTGTGTTGTACACAAATGATTTGGACTTAAATGTAAGGGGTATGATAAGAAGTTCTCGGATGATATGAACATTGGTAGGGTGGTAAATAGTGAGGAGGGTAGCCATAAATTGCAGGAGGATATCAATGGACTGGTTAGGTGGGCAGAGCAGTAGCAAATGGAATTCAACTCAGAAGTGTCAGGTAATGCACTTGGGGAGGGCTAACAAGACAAGGGATTACACTATGAATGGTAGGACCCTGGAAAGTACTGGAGATCAGAGGGACCTTGGTGTGCATATCCACAGATCCCTGATGGTAGTAGGGCAGGTAGATAAGGTGGTTAAGGAGACATATGGGATACTTGCCTTTATTAGTCAAGGCACAGAATACAAGAGCAGGGAGGTAATGCTAGAACTGTATAAAATGCTGATTAGCCCACAACTAGAGTACTGCATGCAGCTCTGGTCACCACATTATAGGAAGGATGTGATTGCAGAAGGTTCAGAGGAGATTCACCAGGATGCTGCCTGGGCTGGAAGGTCTGAGCTATGAGGAAAGATTGGATAGGCTGGGGTTGTTTTCCTTGGAGCAGCAAAGGTTGAGAGGAGACCAGATAGAGGTATATAAGATTGAGGGGCATAGATAGGATGGATAGGAAGGCACTTTTTCTTTAGTAGAGAGGTCAATAACCAAGGAATTTGATTTAAGGTAAGAGGTAGATGGCTAAGAGGGGAGTTGAGGAGAAATTTTTTCACCCAGAAGGTGGTGGGAGTCTGGAACTCACTGCCTGAAAGAATGGTTGAGTCAGAGACTCTCGTAACAATAAAAACATTTTTAGATGTTCACTTGCGTTGCCATAATTTCCAGGGCTATGGGCCAAGCGCTGGAAAATGTGATTAGTGTAGTCAGATCTTTGTTGACTGTTGCGGACACGAGGGGCCGAATGACTGCCTCCTGTGCTGTAAACGTCATCAGTCTGAGATAAGAGTCCAGCTGTAAATGGCATGACAGTGCAATTTATATTGTTTTAAATATGGTCATGGACTTCAATTCTGCTAATCATAACAGTTCACCTTTCCTCTGTCACCATTTCAATCAGCTTCAGTTTCTGAAATGAAAAACATTAACAGCAATAATAGCATTGATATTAAAAGACTGAATCATGCTTTTGTATGCCATTTACAGTTTGCTTCTATCATGTTCACATTCAAAGTTAAACTTTAAAATTGCACAAGGACTTTATAAACAACCTATGTGTACATATATATCAGCATGAGTTCATGCTTACAATTGTCCACAGAGCAAGTTCTAGTTTCTTCCCAACCCTCCTCGGGAAGCTTCAGAATGCAGACTGCCTACTTCACCTGAGGGAAGTGGGTGTAAGAGAGGGAAATTAAACCAGTGGGCAAATAATGCCAAACCATTTGTTGCACATCTCCTAGTAACTGACTACTGATGCCAGACACTGTTCTCTAGAGGCTGGTTTAATCTGAACCATGATATTCTACTGTACAAGCTACCTGAGCACCTCTGGAATCCTGTTCTAGGATGGTACCTTATTTTCAGCAGATCTAATGTTTCTGGATGGGCAAGACAAAAGAGGCAATGGATGGGACAACTATCACAATGTTGGAAGTTTAAGGGGGTATATTTATATTTGTAGAAAATACTGACATTCAACAAGAATTATAAGCCATTGTTGACAACAGGAATTAGAAAGAAATAATGGATTGTTCCCACTTGATATCTACAGGTCATCAGTAATATTTATAGATAGATAAATTAAAGCTTAAACTGAAAACCCAATTTGTGCAATTGAAATGTTTAATTTAACGTTTACATCTCTGCTTTTAAAACAATTACCTTAAATCTCCCACTGCCTTGCATAGTTTCTTGGCAGACAAGGTGGATATTAGGCTAACAATTGGCTTTCTGCCAATGCCCTCTAACAAATATGCATGCAGTTTGTTCTGCTCACCAGCCAAGCTCCCTCCTCCTTTTACAGGAGGTTGGCCTATATGCGAGAGTTCCACCCAATGATCTAAGCAAAGCTCCATGTGAAAAATAATAGGTATTATCTTACACCAAGCAACTGCAGTACAAGTGACATTGTTTCAATTTTAAAAAGAACGAACAGGTGTAATGCCAGCCACTGTATGGAATCACATATTCAACAGTCTCGATGTTTGTACTTACGAGTATCAAAGGTGCATACTGTGTTGCCAGAAGAAAGTGTCTCAGATTCCCGGAAACAGATTTTCCCAGGTACATCAATATCAAACAAATGAATCTGGTCAAATACACAACATGGGCAGTTAGTGATCTTTAGAAAAAGAATCTTTTTAGCAGTTAATGACCTTGCAAGTTTCAAAAGACATTTGGTGCTTAAAGGTTAATCTGCTCTTTCATTTCAGTAATGTGTGCCAGTGGCAAAACACTTGCTTTTGCTATTTTTTTTAAAAAAATTAGCTCACTGCTGTTGAACTTAAGATGAGGAAATTCTTCATCTTATTGTAAGCATTGTTTGTCTTGAGATTTGCCAAAGGCAATTCGACACTGACATTCCTGTAGTTCAGATCTTGGCAAAACAAGATCCAAATATGGATCTACAATGCTGACAATGGCAAAAGAGAGACGGTTATGATTATGTAAATGAAGTCAGTCGGCAAGTACACAGTTGTTGCTATTTTCAAATCCAAGTGTTAATCTAAATGTTAAAGAGCTTTAAGATATAGTGTGCTGCACAAGACTTGACTTCAGGTTTTCCACATTCCCATCAGTCTGAACAATGATATCCAGTCTTAGTTGAACTGCTTGTAGATTAGACTGGTTCGAATTTCCACACTGACCATGTCTTTGACCTCAGACAAAGTGCAGCTTCTGTTGATCTGAGGTGCCACTTTACCTGGCAGATTTCCAACATGTTTCTTTTGTTTCCTGGGACATATATTGAGCTTGGTCCTGCTCCATATCAATGAAATCCATTCTAAATGATTTTAATATTCTTTTGAAGGCAAATTTTAAAACATAAAATAAAAATCACCAAGCAAATTCAGCAAAAACAAGACTCGTTAAATGTTTTTGATTGCTGGAAATGATCTTTACGCATACTTTTGTCTCATAAAAATAGTTTCAGCAGAAAGAAGCATTAAATAGGTTTGACATTGAATATGGATGTTTACAATGCTGTGGCCAGTAGCGCATGTCACAACATAAGTTTCTTTTATTTCTGGAATGTGGATTTGGATTCAGGTACTAAATATCTCTGATAATTAACTAAGGATCATTCAGTTTTTATTGCTGATTTAAAAAAACTCAAAAAAGCCAAGTTTTTTTGGTCAGAAGAAAATGGGAGGGGAAGGAAACTAATTATAAAAAAAAAGTGGGTAAAGTTTGAGAAAATCAGTGAATATCAGTTATTGGTTAGAACGTTGTTAAAACTTAACAAAACAAACAAGGAACTAATAAAGGATACAGTTAAGCTAAATGACAGCACAATTATTTACACAGCTCATGGCTACCATCCAAGTAACAGTCATTGTGGAGATGAAGTCCCATCTTCACATTGAGAATACTTTCCATCGTGTTGTGTGGCACTACGACTGTATTAAATGGGCTAGACTTCAAACAGATCTAGCAACTCAAGACTGGGCATCCATGAGGCGCTGTGGGCCATCAGCAGCAGCAGAATTGTACTTGAACTACAATGTTTAACTTCGTGGCCTGGCATATCCCCCATTCTACCATTACCATCAAGCCAGGGGATCAACCCTGGTTCAATGAAGAATGCACAAGGGCATGCCAGAAAGCATACCTAAAAATGAGGTGTCAATCTAGTGAAGCTATAACACAGGCCTACTTATGTGCCAAGCAGTATGAGCAGCAAGTGATAGAGTTAAGCAATCCCACAACCAACGGATCAGATCTAAGCTCTGCAATCTTGGTACATCCAGTCATGAATGGTGGTGGACAATTAAACAACTCACTGGAGAAGGAGGCTCCACAAATATCCCCATCCTCAATGATGGGGGAGCCCAGCACATCAGTGCAAAAGATAAGGCTGAAGCATTTGCTACAATCTTCAGCCAGAAGTGCCAAGTGGATGATCCATCTTGGCCTCTTCCAGAGGTCCCCAGCATCACAGATGCCAGTCTTCAACCAATTCGATTCGCTCCACGTGATTAACAGCTGAAGGCACTGGATAGTGCAAAGGCTATGGACCCTGATAATATTCCGGCAATAGTACTGAAGACTTGTTCTCCAGAACTTGCCACGCCCCTAACCAAGCTGTTCCAGTACAGCTACAACACTGGCATCTACCCGGCTATGTGGAAAATTGCCCAGGTATGTCCTGTACACAAAAAGCAGGATAAGTCCAACCCGGCCAATAAATGCCCCATCAGTCTACTCTCGATCATCAGTAAAGTAATGGAAGGGGTCATCGACAGTGCTATCAAGCAGCACTTCCTTAGCAATAACCTGCTCACTGATGCCCAGTTTGGGTTCCGCCAGGGCCACTCAGCTCCTGACCTCGTTACAGCCTGGGTTCAAACAAGAACAAAAGAGCTGAACTCCCGAGGTGAGGTGAGAGTGATTGACCTTGACATCAAGGCCGTATCTGACCGAGTGTGGCATCAAGGAGCCCTAGCAAAACTGGAGTCAGTGGGAATTGGGGAAAACTCTCCAGTGGTTTGAGTCATACCTAGCAGATAGGAAGATAATTGTGGTTGTTGGAGGTCAGACATCTCAGCTCCAGGATATCACTGCAAGTGTTCCTCACGGTAGTGTCCTCGGCCCAACCATCTTCAACTGCTTCATCAATGACCTTCCTTCCATTATAAGGTCAGACATGGGGATGTTCGCTGATGATTGCATGATGTTCACATTTGTGACTCCTCAGATACTATAGCAGTCCATGTCCAAATACAGCAAGACCTGGACAATATCCAGGCTTGGGCTGACAAGTGACAAGTAACATTCACGTCACACAAGTGCCAGGCAATGACCATCTCCATCAAGAGAGTATCTAACCCCTTGACATTCAATGGCATTACCATCACTGAATCCCCCACTATCAGCATCCTGGGGCTTACCACTGACCAAAAACTGAACTGGACCATATAAATACTGTGGCTACAAGAGCAGATCAGAGGCTAGGAATCCTGCGACGAGTAACTCACCTCCTCACTCCCCAAAGACTATTCACCATCGACAAGGCACAAGTCAGGAGTGTGATGGAATACTCCCCACTTGCCTGGATGAGTGCAGCTCCCATAACACTCGAAGTTTGACACCATCCAGGACAAAGCAGCCTGCTTGATTGGCACTACATCCACAAACATTCACTCCCTCCATCACTAACACACAGTAGCAGCAGTGTGTATCATCTACGAAATGCACTGCAGGAATTCACTCAGGTTCTTTTGCTAGCACCTTCCAAACCCAAGACCACTACCATTTAGAAGGACAAGGGCAGCAGATACATGGGAACACCACCACCTGGAAGTTACCCTCCAAGTCACTCACCATCCTGACTTGGAAATATATCACCGTTCCTTCACTGTCAATGGGTCAAAATCCTGGAACTCCCTTCCTAACAGCACTGAGGGTGTACCTACACCACATGGACTGCAGTGGTTGAAGAAGGTAGCTCACCACCACCTTCTCAAGGGCAACTATGGGTGGGCAATAAATGCTGGCCCAGCTAGCGAAGTCCACATCCCATGAAGGAATAAAAAAAAATGTATATTTGCAGTAGTTATGCTAAACTATGTTTGTCAAGATTTATTCACCTGGGGTCTGGCCTGTACGAATGCAGAGTCATTCTAGCTGTGTTATATAACACAATTAAACACATTGCACTGTCTCAAGCACCAGGTTTGAGGTAAAGGTTATTGGAAGAAAATTTAACAATTTTTTAAAAACTTTTAAGGAAGACATAAGGTAGGTATGAGCAGAATACAGATATTCTGAACTTGCTTCGCAATTCCCAATTAAATTTGGCATTGAATCCTGAGTTACGAGCAATCTCAATCTGATTTCCAGTATGCAGAACAGGGAGATTTTGAATATTTTTAACAATTAATGGCAATACAGTACCCACACCGCTTGTATACTGAATGTACTATCTACTCTGTCTAGCTGCATTGAAAGAGCATCAAAAATAATTGAGCACAATCCTCCCTTAAAGCAGGCACTAGAGTGGTTTGGCATTGGACCAGCAACCTGCATTTGCCTCATGTTAAGTGCAAACATTTTCAATCCTAAAGCTCTGAATTCAAATCCCAATATGATAAATTCTGGAACTGAATTTGATAGATCTAGTAAATTGTGGGTTAGCACCACAATAATCATTGCTACTAAGCTCCTTTCTAATTTCTAACCTCACCTCACCATGGCTCTTTTCTTTTGTTCAGTTATTGTATTGGGAAAGAAGACTTTGGTACTGAGGTGAGTGAACTTTTCAGGGCAACAAATACATGACTATCTCAGTCTCTTCTGAACAAGGACAGTAAGTACTGTTTGCTGAAAAGGTTATTCTTATTGATTTAGACACTCATGTCACGTGAATTGCACAAGCTCTGCTGCTGCTTTGAGGTAAAAATGTTCAACAGCAACAGTGCATCTGCCCATATTATAGATTCAAGCAATGGGACAGGCCAGCAAACACGAGGAACTGCCACCACTTGTGCCTGATTTAGGAGTTCCTACTGACCTGTGCTGAGATACAGTGCTAGGAGTTTCTCAATCTATTCATTTTTGAGAAAAATCAGTTTGAGATTAACAGAATTAACAGTCTGTGAGTGTCTGACATGGCTGTCTGCACAATGCCAAACTGCCCCAAGAGTATTTTTGGTGTCTGCTCATTTTGTTTATAAACAATACAACTGCACCAATTTTATAAATTTTTGTTGCATCCTAACTACTTTTTAGCTGTTGTCTTCATTGAGGTTGGGAAAGTCAGTGCTTTAGAAAGGAGAACGCTTCTATTCAGTCATCCGCACCAACATGAGGCAGATGCAGAATAAAACAGATTTTACATTTGTTTGCAGCAATGTGCCCTTATTACAAATTTTAGGAAAGTACCCTTGGTCCATAAATATGGATCTTCAAAAGTGATGTGATGGCAGTGACAGAGCCAAAATGAAGATGAATGCTGGTACACCAAGCTCTCAATTTCAGCCTTACTGAGTGCAGAGGCACAGTTAAGACAGTGGTGTCTCCCCGAAAGCAGAAGGGATGTTGGAGGGGAGAGGCATAACTGAGTGAACCCCCTAGTACACCCTCTGAGCTTTCTGGGAGCAGGTTTCAGACCAAATGAGCCACAAATTAGGAATTATTTACAAGGAGAAAGTATGAATTTCATATTTCTCTCACTAGCCAACACTCTGTCCAACTCGCTGCAGAATTAGGAGCAGTTTTGTGCTATAATATGGTACCTCATTCAAACTAGGTGGAAACTCTTTGTTATTTTAGTTTGGACCTTGCGAGAGAAAGGAGAACATCCTCTTATCAGCTTAGGCTAAAGTGGAAAAGAAGTTCTTCTAGCACTCTACACTCCCCAGTCACTGCCTAATAATAAAGATTTTAGACCTTTCTGTACTTCAGCAACATGGATCCGTTTGGTGCAAATGCTGTACATGTGTTGTAGAACTTCCCTCCGTCTTCTTCTGGGATAGAGCCTGTAAGAACACAAGCAACTGTTTGCATTGTTTCAAATCTACCAAATACATACAAATACAAATTAAAATAACAAGCTGCCCAATGTCTTCCTCTATTTTAATATAAGATAACAAAAAAGTCATCATTCGTTAAAAATGTGAATAAGAAAGGAATATAAGGCATTGATATCCGTAAGACACCGCAAAGCACTTTACACCTGGTGCAGTTACTTTGTTATGTCAGCGAGTGTCCCACAGACAGCAAGTGAAAGTATGATGTGATGGATACCAGGAAAACTCTCGACCCTATTTCAAATAGTTTTAAGGATTCTTACATATCCACCTGAGCTGCCACATTTGGTCAAATGACAGAATTCAATGGCTCCCTCATGAGTGGGTGAGAGGCAGGCACGGCCATATAATGGGGTGGGTAGGCTCAGGTTGAAAGCCTGTCACTTTCAGGAGACTTCCCCCAATTAACTCGAGTGGAAATGGTTGAGGATGGTCTTCCTGCACAGAGACCAATTGAGCCTGGTATTGTACTAGCAGTGGGTACAGGCCATGCCCATATGGCCAAGCCACCGTGTATACCTTGGTGGGCAGGCCTATAGCTTGGTGGAAGGGGAGAAGGAGTCCTTCCTGTTCGGGGACCTATGCCCAATGGGGGAACCTGCTGGCAGCAAGTGTTGCCCTCACATAAAGAACCCCTTGCCCTTTACACTAATCCACCTCCACCCCTCGATGGGGCTTGCCTGACTGGCTCTCGCAAGCCCACCTTACTTAGCTGGGTTCTGGTGCCCAGTGACATTTCACCTCCTTGGGCCTACTGTAGTACCAGCAATGGCCACTACTCCCGGTGGTGCTTTTGGTATTTAAGATTTAGCCAGCCACTCTAGGTGGGAAATTCCCCTTGCCAGATGTAGGAACCCTGACAACAGGCAGCAGATTGTCGCTTCAGGGCTTCCAGAAATGGAAATTCCTGGCTCTCCAGCCAGTGGATGGGCCCACCGCCGAGAACATTAAATTCTGTCCAATGTCTTACCTGCGGCCCACTCAGAACTGCAGTAAAAATAATTGTCAACCACATTCTATGCTCAAAGTGCGGAATGGACCTTGATGTCAGTGGAGAGATTGCCACCAACTCAGGCAACTCGACATGATGACACAAATGAAAATATGGATATGTCTATTACTGTAATATTTGAGATGTGGAGTATAGTCAAAAATTATACATAATATTTTTATGTATGTGTCTCACTTACAGATGGAGCAAAACCAGCTTTATAGTACACATGGTCGTAACAATAGTGTTCATTTGTGATGCGCGTGTTATTCGAATTTGCCAGCTGAAAATTAATTATATTATCAGTATTTCTTATTCTGCATCTATTAACAAATGTTATAAGATAATTAAACTTTGAAAGACCTTGTTTAGTATCAGTTCACTTTTACAAGTTGAAAAGAACGTACAGGCACACTTTACTAGCAGTGTGTTTTTATATATGATTTAATGATACTGTTGATATTAAATAGCATATCCAACGAGTATGAGCTGCACCATGGTATATTTAGGTGTGAAAGTATGCTTTTTAAAAATATACTGGAAAATGTTATAAGATAACCTAATGCAAATAGGAAGGGGGTGGGGGGGAGAATACTGACTGCTGGTTTACTCTACTCGATTTTACTTTCCATTGACCCCATGTGCTTTGAGTAAGTAGTAGCTTCCAAGTTCCAGTCAGTGATTATTGAACAAGGAGTTGCTTCATACGATAGAATACAGCAATTAAACCCATTTGTTTCTTCATGCAATCTGCAATGAACTTTACCTCCAATAAGGTGAACCCCATGCTCCTTTGCTACTTCAGATAACACTTGGGTCGACTCCCCTGGGATTTTTTCCGCATACTCTGGGAAATAATTAGTTCCATAGGGAGAATTGTAACATTCCTGTGATTGAAGATACATGAAATCTTTAAAAACAGATATGCAGAAAAACCAAGACATTCAGTGTTCAAAGCAACCATCATCTGAATTTTGTTCAAGGTCACTGTAATGTACTTAGAAAATGTGACTATGTTACAAGGCTGTATCACAATAGGAGAGTCTAAATGATATTACGCACAAAAGAAACTTGCAGTTTACAAATACCATTTGAATTCTTGGATTGTATTATGCCTTTTACTCACCATCAGAGAAGTTTTCCACAATAAAGATTTTTTTGTTTCTTTTCCCAACGTCTCCATAAGAAACGTCAAAGACGAGAAAAAGCTATTTGGCCCAAAAAGGTCTAGGCCCATCCTGGGCCCTAAATGTTCAATACTGCATACAACTGCATTCTGAACAATTCCAATGTCTCTACCATGCTGTCATGCAGGCCAGTCAAAACATTCTCTGCAATACAAGAACTATCCCCAATCTCAGTTTCAAATCTACTCCACGCTAATCTAAATCCATGCTGTTGCACTAGTATGCTGCTTTGTCTATGAACGTAAGAAACAGCAAGATTAGAGCATATGCTCTGCCATTCAATACAATCATTGCTGATCATTAGGCTTTGATCTGAAGGTCTGCCAATAATTTCACCTGGGAGGGGTTAAATTATACAATGGGAAAGATGAAAACAGCTGCTTTTCTTTTGTTAGATTGTTTTACTCACAGGAAGTGCTATAACCTTTGCACCCTTTATTGCTGCTTCCTTCACCAGTGTTCGGACTTTGGTGAGGTTATTGGCTTTCAGGGGTGACACAGTGAGCTGAATAAGTGCCAGGCGGAATTCTAGGAATAAAAGGCAGGACAACAAATAGTTGTTAATAAATAACTCAGTCAATATCAACCCTGTATTGAACTATCCCTAGATCTGCAAAATGCAGATTCACCAGTTAGGCCCACTCACAGCAGGACTTGCTTGTGGACACTGCATCTTGTCAATATGCAAAAACCACCTTATTTTTGATAAGCCAACAAGTCACTCATGGTGTGTCAGATTGTTTCATAAGGACTAGAGTGTTATATTGTGCATTCTACACTTATTATTCTGCTAAGGTGGGGCTATCTTCCTTTAGGGCCAGAAAGTTAAGTAAACACAGGCTAAATTCAACTGGAGTTCCAATGTTGTTTGGTCATGCAACTGTGGAGATTAAAATGATTTTTTGTTTTAGGCAGCACATCAGAAGTATCCAATATTTTGAGATTGTCTGCATATTTAGGTGTGAAAGTATGCTTTTTAAAAATATACTGGAAAATTTACCGTGGTGCAGCTCATACTCGTTGGATATGCTATTTAATATCAACAGTATCATTAAATCATATATAAAAACACACTGCTAGTAAAGTGTGCCTGTACATTCTTTTCAACTTGTAAAAGTGAACTGATACTAAACAAGGTCTTTCAAAGTTTAATTACTAACTGGGCTTGTATCGTAGCTTGCAACATTCACCCATTCACTCCTGTGCTCAGCTAACCCACAATGGCTCCTGGTCCACCAACACTTTAAAGATTCGCATCCTTGTGGTCAAATCGCTTCATGACCTCCCCCTTCCCTATCCCAGCAACCTCTTCTAGCCCTACAACCCTCCAAGAACCGCTGCATTCCTCCAATTCTGGCCTCTTGTGCTATGGACCACCATTGACAGCCGGGTCTTCAGGTGTCTTAGCCCTAAGTTATGGGATTCCCTCCATAAACCTCTCCACCTCTTTCTGCTTATTAAAGCACCTCTCTTTGACCAAGATGTTGGTCATCTGTTCTAATATCTCCTTTGGCTTGGTGCTTTTTTTTTAATATCTGATTATGCTTTTGTGAAGCACTGTAAAAATGCAAGTTATCATTGAGAATAGAACCCTGAATCTGTTCCTGAGAAGATCAATTAAAAGCCTGGTGTTCAGCATTTCATATTCACAAAGATTTTTTTGAAACAAATACCTACCTTTGTTTCTTCACAAGTACCTTGGCACAGAAATTTATATTAGGCAAGTGTAACACTGAAGTGTACAGGAAAGAAAGCGTGGTGTATATTTAAAGGTTTGTTATACGTAAAAATGTGACAGCTAAATACACAACAGGATTCATGACTGGATTTGTTCCATTAATTAGCATTTTAACTAATTAGCTTAAAATCCAAAGCCAAAACAACTGGAAAAAAGAGTACAGCATTACTGGGAACCACTTGAAGCTTTTAGAAAATAACAATAATCTGCACTAATAAAGACCCTTCAACATAGGAAAATGTCCAAAGAAGCTTCTCAGAAATGTAATCAGCCAAAGATTGGCTCTAAGTTTAAGATGGAGATATTAGGAGGGTAGGGTAAAAACTTAGTTAAAGTAGTAGATATGAAGGGAGAGTCTTACAGATGGAGAAGAGATAGACAGGTAGAGGTTTAGGGAAGGAATTCCAGAGCTTAGGGTCAAGACAGTTGAAGGCACTGCTCCTGTGCCTGGCCAAGGTGGCCATCAAAAGGACCAGCAACTGCCGGTTAAGGAGGCTGTTTGGCCTGATTGCCTGTCTCTCTTCCTTGGCTGTCCCTGGAGCATGCGTCAATACACCAGAGGCCTTCCGCGAACAATTGGCACTGGAGGGATTGGAGTGCATCATCACACCTGGGAATGTCATTTTAATTTGATTTAAGTTTTCTTTAAGAAAGGGACACTTATTCCTTATTTGGTTAAGTTAAAAAGCTGAAGTCTGGGTAATGGATGTTGGGAAATGCCCAAGGGGCCAATATGAGAGGAATGCAGTTTTCTCAGTAAGTTGGAGATGGGGGCAACCGTTTGCAAAGATGGTGGAGTGGTGGGGGGTGGGTGGTTTGCAGTGAGCTTTTTGAGGATGGGGTGATGGTTAGTTTTAAATGTGGGGGTGGGGGGGTCATCAGGTGAGAAGATGGAACATTTACAATGACAGCCAGCAATGGAAGTTGAGTACTCAAGTTTAGGGGGTATGGAGATAAGAGAGAAAGATGTGGGTGTCATGCACAAGATAAGCTTGAAGAGAGTGCGACTGGAGATAGGAGATAAACTTAAAAAAAAAAATCCAGATTCAGGGCTGGGCACGGAGTCGGAGTGCATTGGGGGAAGTGTGGCTAGGTCTCAATCTTAGTGAGTTTCTCATTCATGTAGTTCAAGGTGAAGGTCTAGACTCAGACATTTACAGCACAGAAGGAGGCCATTCAGCCCATCGTGTGTGCACCAGTCAGCAAAGATCTGACTACACTAATCCCATTTTCCAGCGCTTGGCCCATAGGTTATGGCAACACAAGTGAATATCTAAATACTTCTTAAATGTTATGAGAGTTTCTGACCCAACCATCCTTTCAGACAAGAGTTCCAGACTCCACCACCTGCTGGATGAAAAAAATTCTCCTCAACTCCCCTCTTAGACTTCTACTTCTTACCTTAAATCTATGCCCCCTGGTTATTGACCCCTCTACTAATGGAAAAATTGCCTTCCTTTCCACCCTATCTGTGCCCCTCAATCTCCTACACCTCTATCAGGTCTCCTCTCAACCTTCGCTGCTCCAAGGAAAACAACCCCAGCCTATCCAATCTTTCCTCATAGCTCAGACCTTCCAGCCCAGGCAGCATCCTGGTCAATCTCCTCTGCACCCTCTCCAGTGCAATCACATCCTTCCTATATTGTGGTGACCGGAACTGCATGCAGTACTTCAGTTGCAGCCTAACCAGCGTTTTATACAATTCCAGCATAATCTCCCTGCTCTTGTATTCTATGCCTTGGCTAATAAAGCCAAGTACCCAATATGCCTTTTTAACCACCTTATCTACCTGCCCTGCTACCTTCAGGGATCTGTGGATATGCACACCAAGGTCCCTCTGATCTTCAGTACTTTTCAGGTGTAATCCTTTTCATAGTGTAATCCCTGCCTTGTTAGTCCTTCCAAAGTGCATTACCTCACACGTTTCCGGATTGAATTCCATTTGCCACTGCTTTGCCCATCTGACCAGTCCATTGATATCCTCCTGCAGTTTACAGCTATCCTCTTCACTATTTACCACCCTACCAATTTCATATCACCTGTGGATTTATTGATCATACCCCTACATTTAAGTCCAAATCATTTATGTACACCACAAACAGCAAGGGCCCCAGCACTGAGCCCCGCGGAACCCCACTGGAAACAGACTTCCAGTCTCAGAAACATTTCTCTACCATCACCCTCTACTTCCTGCTTCTCAGCCAATTTTGGATCCAACTTGCCACTTTGCCTTGGATCCCATGGGCTCTTACTTTCTTGACCAATCAGCCAAGAGGAACCTTATCAAAAGCCATGCTAAAGTCCATGTAGACTATATCAAATGCATTACCCCCATCCTGGTTACCTCCTCAAAAAGTTTGATCAAATTTGTCAAACATGACCTTCCCTTAACAAATCCATGCTGACTATCCCTGAATAATCTGTGACTCTCCAAGTGCCGAAATATTCTGTCCCTCAGAATTTTCTCTGGTAATTTCCCCAACACAGGGGTTGACTGACTGGTCTGTAATTTTCTAGTCTATCCCTTACTCCCTTTTTTTAAAAATGGGACAATGTTAGCAGTCCTCTGGCACCTCACCTATGTCCAGAGAGGATTTGAAAATTACTGCCAGGGCCCCTGATATCGCTTCCATTGCCTGAGAGCTTGCAAACATACCACCACAGAGTTTGTTTAGCTAAAGCACGGTGCTGTAACCAGTCATAGAGTCAATTATGTATCAACTGTGAGAAAAGTATTCATGTTCTCAGCCTCAAAGTGACACACACATGCTCTGATTTTTACTTCAACAAATTCCACAATGGCAAAAGCATTTTTAAGCTTAATCTTCTTGGGAGAGAGGTATCAGGAGATTCACTTAGGGAACTTTTTTTTGGTGGTGGTGGTAAATTACAAACTCACTGAAATGAACTGTTTCACGTAAACAGAATGGCGAATGCTGCAGTTGCCCCCCACTAAGAGTCACTTTAAGAAACGCTATATGCAGTATCGCGGTAACCTGACTCCTAAAAGTGCGACAGAAAGGTGCATTCCAATTGCAATTCAACTAATCCCGCAGATAAAACTGTGGGGAAAAAAAAAGCGAACTCACGCGGGTTAAGATAATGATCGAAAACCGGTGATTTCGCACAGACTTTGAAACCAAATGATTAGCCTGGTTTTGAAATCCCTTGGATCTGATCAAGCAACAGCAATAAAAATAGTGTGTGTGTGGAATGGCTTCCAACTTTTGGAAATAGCAAAACAAAGCCAGCAAGCAACCGCATTTGTATCTTTTTGTCCACTAATAACTTACTTGTTGCCGCTCCTGACATGTTGTCAGACATCGAGAAGCCCTTGACAGTGAAACTAATTGGGGAACTTGCTTTTTTTCACGCAATGACTGGGTCACGTCACTTTCCAGCGAGCAGCAAAGCGCTTGGGAGCTGTAGTCCCTCACTCTGTTTTGAAATGGACTACGGACTCCGCTATCAACGGCGAGCAAACGATGAAAATCTAGAACGAAGTAAATTACTGGAATTACTCATCATTGTTTTGCTGGCCAAACTCTCAACAGCTGTGGCAGAATTCATTTCCTATTCCAGGGAATAACCTGGGCATGGTTTCAACTCTTTCTTGGACTCAAACTCAAGTTCTGTCGAAGGGTCATGAGGACTCGAAACGTCAAACCTTTTCTCCGCCGATGCTGCCAGACCTGCTGAGTTTTTCCAGGTAATTCTGTTTTTGTCATGGTTCTACTCCCTGATGCAATGCAATCGTTCAGCTTCTACACATTTAGATATTTTCTGAAAAGACTTCGTTCAGAAGCAAAGCCATGAACTGCACAGTTTCCGGGAATCTGCAAATGGAGATGTCAACTTTCTTGACGTTTCGAGTCCTCATGACCCTTCGACAGAACTTGAGTTTGAGTCCAAGAAAGAGTTGAAATATAAGCTGGTTTAAGGTGTGTGTGTGGGGGACGGGGAGAGAGAGAGAGAGAGAGGTGGAGGGGGGGGGGGGCGGTGGTGTGGTTGTAGGGACAAACAAGCAGTGATAGAAGCAGATCATCAAAAGGTGTCAACAACAATGGTACAGAAGAACACATAGGTGTTAAAGTTAAAGTTGGTGATATTATCTAAACGAATGTGCTAATTAAGAATGGATGGTAGGGCACTCAAGGTATAGCTCTAGTGAGGGTGTTTTTTTAAAAAAAATAATGGAAATAGGTGGGAAAAGGAAAATCTTTATAATTTATTGGAAAAAAAAGGAAGGGGGAAACAGAAAGGGGGTGGGGATGGGGGAGGGAGCTCACGACCTAAAGTTGTTGAATTCAATATTCAGTCCGGAAGGCTGTAAAGTGCCTAGTCGGAAGATGAGGTGTTGTTCCTCCAGTTTGCGTTGGGCTTCACTGGAACAATGCAGCAAGCCAAGGACAGACATGTGGGCCAGAGAGCAGGGTGGAGTGTTAAAATGGCAAGCGACAGGGAGGTTTGGGTCATTCTTGCGGACAGACCGCAGGTGTTCTGCAAAGCGGTCGCCCAGTTTACGTTTGGTCTCTCCAATGTAGAGGAGACCACATTGGGAGCAACGAATGCAGTAGACTAAGTTGGGGGAAATGCAAGTGAAATGCTGCTTCACTTGAAAGGAGTGTTTGGGTCCTTGGACGGTGAGGAGAGAGGAAGTGAAGGGGCAGGTGTTGCATCTTTTGCGTGGACATGGGGTGGTGCCATAGGAGGGGGTTGAGGAGTAGGGGGTGATGGAGGAGTGGACCAGGGTGTCCCGGAGGGAGCGATCCCTACGGAATGCCGATAGGGGGGGTGAAGGGAAGATGTGTTTGGTGGTGGCATCATGCTGGAGTTGGCGGAAATGGCGGAGGATGATCCTTTGAATGCGGAGGCTGGTGGGGTGATAAGTGAGGACAAGGGGGACCCTATCATGATGCCACCACCAAACACAGCTTCCCTTCACCCCCCTATCGGCATTCCGTAGGGATCGCTCCCTCCGGGACACCTTGGTCCACTCCTCCATCACCCCCTACTCCTCAACCCCCTCCTATGGCACCACCCCATGCCCACGCAAAAGATGCAACACCTGCCCCTTCACTTCCTCTCTCATCACCGTCCAAGGACCCAAACACTCCTTTCAAGTGAAGCAGCATTTCACTTGCATTTCCCCCAACTTAGTCTACTGCATTCGTTGCTCCCAATGTGGTCTCCTCTACATTGGAGAGACCAAACGTAAACTGGGCGACCGCTTTGCAGAACACCTGCGGTCCGTCCGCAAGAATGACCCAAACCTCCCTGTCGCTTGCCATTTTAACACTCCACCCTGCTCTCTTGCCCACATGTCTGTCCTTGGCTTGCTGCATTGTTCCAGTGAAGCCCAACGCAAACTGGAGGAACAACACCTCATCTTCCGACTAGGCACTTTACAGCCTTCCGGACTGAATATTGAATTCAACAACTTTAGGTCGTGAGCCCCCTCCCCCATCCCCACCCCCTTTCTGTTTCCCCCTTCCTTTTTTTTTCCAATAAATTATAAAGATTTTCCTTTTCCCACCTATTTCCATTATTTAAAAAAAAACACCCCCTCTAGAGCTATACCTTGAGTGCCCTACCATCCATTCTTAATTGGCACATTCATTTAGATAATATCACCAACTTTAACTTTAACGCCTATGTGTTCTTCTGTACCATTGTTGTTGACATCTTTTGATGATCTGCTTCTATCACTGCTTGTTTGTCCCTATGACCACACCGCCCCCGCCCCCCCCACCCACCTCTCTCTCTCTCTCTCTCCGCCCACCACACACACACACACCTTAAACCAGCTTATATTTCAACTCTTTCTTGGACTCAAACTCAAGTTCTGTCGAAGGGTCATGAGGACTCGAAATGTCAACTCTTTTCTTCTCCGCCGATGCTGCCAGACCTGCTGAGTTTTTCCAGGTAATTCTGTTTTTGTTTTTGTTTTGGATTTCCAGCATCCGCAGTTTTTTTGTTTTTATGTCAACTTTCTTCTGATCGCACCTGTGCTTTGCTTCCAGCCAAATGGTGGGTTCAAAGCCAAAATGTTAATTTTTATCCAGCCTGATTGACCTAGGTGGAGAATCGACATACTCAATGCTTCACTCACACCTCAACGTAAAACTGGATGGTAAAACAGCGGGGAAGTTGGGAAGCGTTCGTTCTGGGAACTAGGGAGACAATTTGAAGGAAAATGGGGCCTCGACATACTCTTTGGAGAGTGTGAGGAACAAACAAGACTTCGATCAACTGGAGGGGGAATGAGAGACGCAGAGATTGGGTTTGGGAGGCGAGAATGGCTCTCTGAGCTGGAGGGTTAGAAGACCTAAGGACGCCGGTTATGATCTGAAAGATTAGTGTCTTTGTTCGGGGGTGGGGAATGGGGCAGCTGGGTGAAGACAGAGATGAATGAAATTTAAGAAAAGTGATGATGTACTTGGATTATTCAATACGAACAATGCCAAATGTCAATTTTTTTAAATTAAAAAGTCCAACTTGTAAAGTAAAGCTGCATTTAAAAATGATCCAGAATGTAAGTTTTTGTAAAAATTCAATTTTCAGGACTGATTTGGAAGAAATGTGTAGTCTCCTAATTAAGAATGCTGGTCATTCAATGTTTTTGTTTAACAATGCAACCTATTTTGATATCGTAGAATAATATATAAATATAAAGGCATTTAAGATAGAAAGGGATGAGATAATTGATATACAAATCAAACTTAACATTCACGCCACACAAGTGCCAGGCGATGACCATCTTCAAGAAGAGAGAATCTAACCATCTCCCCTTGATGTTCAATGACATTACCATCACTGAATCCCCATTACCAACATCCTAGGGGTTATCATTGACCAGAAATTGAACTGGACCAACCATATAAATAGTGTGGCTCCAAGAGCAGGTCAGAGGCTAGGAATCCTGCAACAAGTAACTCACCTCCTGACTCCCCAAAGCCTGTTCACCATCTACAAGGCACAAATCAGGAGTGTGATGGAATACTCTGCACTTGCCTGGATGAGTGCAGCTCTGACAACACTTAAGAAGCTTAACACCATCCAGGACAAAGCTGCCCACTTCATTGGCACCCCATCCATCACCCAAAACATTCACTCCCTCCACCACTGACACACAGTGGCAGCAGTGTGTACCCTCTACAAGGTGCAGTAACTCAACAAGGCTCATTCGATAGCTTCTTACAAACGCAGGACCTCTACCACCTCAAGGACAAGGGCAGCAGGCATATGGGAACACCACTACCAGGAAGTTCCCCTCCAAGCCAACTACCAGCCTGACTTGGAAATATATCACTGTTCCTTCACTGTCGCTGGGTCAAACTCCTGGAACTCCCTCCCCAACAGCACTCTGGATGTACCTACACCACACAGACTGCAGCGGTTCTAGGCGGCAGCTCACCACCACCTTCTCAAGGGCAATTAGAGATGGGCAATAAATGCTGGCCTAGCCAGCAACACCCACATCCTGTGACAGAAGAAAAAAAATTCAGATAAAACCCCTGATTCGTGCCTTCAAAAGCTAGGGAAAAGATAGCAGGGGCACTATGGCATTTTTTATAAAGATATCAAAAAAGAAAATAATGGCAGAGGACAGATGGTGAGCTAATATTATCCCCATATTTAAAAAGAGAGGACGAATAAATCCAGGGAACAGCAGGCCAATTGGCTCAATGGAGGTGATAGGAAAGATAATGGAATATTTACACAAAGATGTATATACAAAAACTAGAAATTGAAAATATAAAAGAGTATTCAGCACTAATTCTAATAGTGAAGGTCATGTTTGAACAACCTTACTGAAATCTTTGAAGTAACAGAAAAGGTAGGGAAGGATAATGCAGTAAACATCCTTTTAGATTTCCAAAAGGTCTTCAGTAAGGTACCATGTAGTAGACTCATTATTAAGATCAGAAGATATGGAGCTGATTTTACGCCCCCCCCCCCCACCCCGGACGGGTTTGAAGGGAGGGGGAACACGTAAAATCCACTGGGTGGCCTTCCCAATGCCTACCCACCCACCCCCAACCTGTCTGAAATTTCACAGGTGGGATGGTGGAGGCATCAGGTGCTTGGCAGCCCTGGGGCCTACTGATGGCCACTTTAGGGCCTCATGCTGCTGCCATTATTTTACCTGCAGCAGAGGTGGCCTACGCCATGCAGGAAGCTCAGCAGCTTTAGCTGCACAGGGTGGTGTCAGGCAAGGAGTTGGGGGTGGGGGTGAGGGAGGGTCTTCCTTTCAGGGTCCTCTGCGCCCATCAGAATCACCTCCCCGCCCCCCACCCCACCCCAGCCCCATGCCAAAACTTATTTGAGTTGCTCAGCATTGGGAACTGCCTGTAGATCCGGCCGTGGCCACCACTCTAGGTGGTGCTGCAGGGACTAAACAGCCACCCTCCATCTGATCAGCCGACAGCTCTCTAAGGCAGGACTTCCCAGATTTTTTAGCTAGGGCTGGGGAGGTGGTGCCGTGACCGCAGCACCTCATAAAATTCAGCTCATGTAGTCGAGGGACAAGTAGCAGAATGGATAGTAAGCTGATTACAAGACAGAAAGTAGGGATCTTAAAGGCAGTTACTTAGCTGGTAAATGGCGAGATGTGGTGTTCCACAATGACTGGTGCTGAAGCCACTCATGAATGGGAAGTACAAACTCAAACATTGTAGATTATACCAAATTGGAGGCTATAGTCAACATAGAGAGGAACTGAGACAAAATAAAGACATTAATAAACTTTCAAAATGGGCATGTAATTGACAAATGGATTTCAATATAAGAACCACAAGAAATAGGAGCAGGAGTAGGCCATTTGGCTTCTTGAGCCTGTTGTACCATTCAATATAATCTTGGCTGATTAACTCTACTTTTCTGCCCATTCCCAATTTCCCTTGATTCCCGGAGAGACCAAAAAATCTATCCATCTCAGTCTCGAATATACTGAACAATGGAGCATCCACAAATCTCTGGGGTGGCGTCATGAACAGTAAAGGCATGTCCTATTCGTAACTTTAAACATGGACTGTGTTCATGTGGAAGCTTCTGGATTATCTTTTATTTATTTAAAATGGGCACTGATGAACTGTTAATCAGGCTACCGCCAATCATGTAACTTTTGGCATTTGAACTACAGACCGTATCAAGTCTCTGACAAATACCTAATTAAATCTGGACATAGGTGAGAACCATTTGTGGAATTCACACATCTCATTGTTTAAGGATAGGCTAACACCTAAAGACTATGGCTGGGCTTTTCCTGTCCCACCTGTGGTGGGAATCGTCATGGGTGAGACAGAAAATTTGATGGACCAGCCAAAGGTCTGTTGACTTCAGGTGGGAATTCCTGGTCCCACAGCAGGCGGGACTGGAAAATCCTGGTCTTTGGAGTTTCCAGATAGCCTGTCTCCATGCTTTATGCTGGACAAAAGGGAAGATCAAAACTCAATGGCCACTATCAACTTCCCATTCTATCACAATGGCCTCCCTCACCCAAACTAGACTGGATGGGCCTCAGAGGTGGCCCTTACTCCAAGGGTAAGAAAAAAAACACCTCTTTTCATAAAAAACATACTGATTACAGACAGTAAGACAGTAAATACGTTGTCTGTGGCAGGTAGGCATTTCCAAACATTCACAACCCTCTGATTGAAGAAATTTCTCCTTAACTGACTCCTAAATCAGTGACTCTTTATCATGAAACTGTGTCACCGTGCTCTAGATTCCCCAGCCGGCGGCAGTGTTTACCATGTCAAGTCCCATCAGAATTCTGTAGGAGAATGAGAGATGATCTCATTGAAACATAAAGTTCAAGGAATATAAGCCCAATTTACTCAGCCTCCTACAGGAAATTCTTCCCATTCTGGGAACCAATCTACCAAACCTTTGCTGTACCACTTCTAATGACAGTATATCCTTTCCTAAATACGGACAGCAAAACTGTGCACAATATTCCATGTGTGGTCTCACTAAAGTGTTGGATAGGCTGGGCCTCTATCCACTGGAATTTAGAAGTTTGAGAGATGATCTTATTGAAACATATAAAATCCTGAGGGAATTTGACAGGGTGAATTCTGAAAGGATGTTTCCCCTTGTGGAAGAGACTAGGGGGCACAGATTAAAAAATAAGGGGTCTCCCATTTAAGACAGAGATGAGGAGAATTTGTTTCTCTCAGGGGGCTGTGAATCTTTGGAACTGTCTTCCCCAGTCACCAGTGGAGGCAGGGTCAACGAATATTTTTAAGGCAGAAGTAAGTAGATTCCTAACTAACAAGGGAGTCAAAGGGTAGGCAGAATGTGGAGTTGAGGCCACAATCAGATCAGCCATGATCTTATTGAGTGGTGAAGCAGGCTCGAGAGGGCAAATGGCCTACTCCTGCTCCCAATGTGTACATTTATATGTATGTTTAACAAAGAGGTTATACCAAACAGGAAAGATAGAACAGACTGGGGTTCTTTACTCTAGAATAAAAATTTGAGGATAAATTATTATAGATTAAAATTATGATCGGGTTTGATAAGGTACAAGTCGAGAAGAGGTTTCCAAATGTAGGAGAGACTGGAATCAGCTGTTAAAAAATACAGAGTCATTAATGAATCAAATAGGGAATTCAGAAAAAATCCCTCTAACCACTTACTGGTAAAATATGGAACTCACTTCCACAAGGAATAGTTGAATTGAAGGGGTTAGATAAAAATAGTGGGAAAAGGGTGGAGCATAAACACCAGCAGGGATCTGTTAGACCAAATGGTTTGTTGCTGTGCTATAAATACTATGTAAGACTATGTAAGAGAATCTTACAGCCTAGAAGGGCCATTTGGCCCATCATGCCTGTGCTACATGCTTGAAAAAGCTATCTAACTAGTCCCATTCCCTTACTCTTTCCCCACACATGGAAGTCATTGCTGTCAGAGACACGGTTGAAAGAGGGGCAGGATTGGCAGCTCAATATTCCAGGATATAGGGTCTTCAGGTGAGACAGGGAAGGAGTAAAAGAGGAGGGGGTATCGCAATATTGATCAAGGAATCTATTACAGCAGTAAGGAGGAATGTTTTTAGAAGGCTCCTCAAATGAAGCCATATGGGTAGAGCTTAAAAACAGAAAAGGAGCAATCACATTGCTGGGAGTGTACTATAGGCCCCCAAAGAGTCAGAGAGAAATAGAAGAGCAGATATGTAGGAAAATTTCAGAGAAGTGTAAAAATAATAGGATCATAATAGTGGGGTTTTCAATTTCTTCAACATTAACTGGGTTAGTCATAGTGTGATAGGTTTAGAGGGAGCAGAATTCTTAAAATGCATCCAGGAGAGCTTTTTAAGCCAGTATGTAGAAGGTCCTACAAGAGAGGGGGTGGTCCAGGACATAATTTTAGGGAATGAAGCCGGGCAAGTGGTAGAGGTATCAGCGGGGGATCATTTTGCAGATAGTGATCATAACTCCGTTAGATTCAAGGTTGTTATGCAAAAGGACAAGGATGGGCCAGAAATCAGAGTTCTAAATTGGGGGAAGGCCAATTTTAATAAGATCAGATATGATTTGGTTAGAGTGGACTGGGAGCAGTTACTTCTAGGTAAATCTGTGTCAAAGCAGTGGCACTCATTCAAGAAGGATATAGAGAGAATACAGGGTCAACATATTTCAGTAAAGATAAAGGGTGGGACCAACAAATCCAGGGAACCCTGGATGCCGAGGCATTTACAGGATTGGATAAAGAAAAAAGGGAGGCTTATGGCAGAAATTGAAGGCGAAAGCCCTAGAGGAGTATAGCGTGTGTAGCGGGGAACTTAAAAAGGAAATTAGGAGAGCAAAAAGGGGGCATGAATAAACATTGACAGGTAAAATAAAGGAAAATCCAAAGTCATTTTACATGTACATTAAGAGTAAGAGGATAACTAGGGAAAGAGTAGGGCCCATTAAGGACCATAGTGGTAATTTGTGTGTGAAGCCAGAAGACGTATGTAGGGTTCTAAATGAATACTTTGTGTCGGTGTTCACAGGTGAGAGGGATGACATGAGAATGAAAATCAGGCAAAAGGATTTTAATATAATTAAAGAAATTAGCATAGAAAGGGAGGAGGTTCTAAGTGGTCTGGCAAGCTTAATAGTAGATAAATCTCCAGGCCCGGATGAAATGTATCCAAGGCTGGTGAGTGAGGCAAGGGAGGAGATAGCAGGGGCACTGGCAATAAATTTCAATACTTCTCTGGCCACAGGAGAGGTGCCAGAGGACTGGAGGACAGCCAATGTGGTACTGTTATTCAAGAAGGGAGGAGGGGATAAACCAGGGAACTACAGGCCAGTCAGTCTAACCTCAGTGGTGGGGAAACTATTGGAAGCAATTCTGAAGGACAGAATTAATCTACACTTGAAGAGGCAGGGATTAATCAAGGACAGTCAGCATAGTTTTATTAATGGGAGGTCATGTCTGACCAATTTGATTGAATTTTTCAAAGAGGTGACCAGGTGTAGATGAGGGCAATTTAGTTGATGTAGTCTACTTGGACTTCAGTAAGGCTTTTGATAAGGTCTCACATGGGAGACTGATAATGAAGGCAATTTGGCAAATTGGATTCAGAATAGGCTGAGTGGCAGGAAGCAGAGGGTGATGGTCAAGGCGTGTTTTTGTGACTGGATGCCTGTGTCCATGCGGTTCCACATGGATCGGTGTTGGGTCCCTTCCTGTTTGTGGTATATATAAATGATTTAGACTTGAATGTAGAAGGGTTGATCAGTAAGTTCGCAGGTGACACGACAATTGGTAGGCTGGTAAACAGTGAGGAGGATATAGACAGGCTGGTTAGATGGGCTGATCAGTGGCAAATGAAATTAAATCCGGATAAAGATGGTGGTGCACTTAGGCAGGACAAACAAGGCACGGGAATACACGATGAATGGTAGGGCCATGGGAAATAGCGAGGATCAGAGGGACCTTGGTGTGCTCGTCCATCGGTCCCTTAAGGTAGCAGGACAGGTATATAAGGTGGTTAAGAAGGCATATGGGATACTTGCCTTTATTAGCCAAGGCATAAATACAAGAGCAGAGAGGTTATGCTGGAACTGTATAAAACGCTGGTTAGGCCACAGCTAGAGTATTGCGTGCAGTTCTGGAATTCGCATTATAGGAAGGATGTGACTGCACTAAAAAGAGCGCAGAGGAAATTTACCAGGATGTTGCCTGAGCTAGAGAGTTTTAGTTAAGAGAGATTAGATAGACTGGGGTTATTTTCCCTGGAGCAGAGATCGAGGGAGGACGTGATTGAGGTGTATAAAATTATGAGAGCATAGATAGGGTAGACAGGAAGGAACTTTTCTCCTTGGTGGATGGATCAATAACCAGGGGGCATAGATTTAAGGTAAGGGGCAGGAGGTTTAGAGGGGATGTGAGGGAGAGTTTTTTCACCCAGAGGGTGGTGGGAATCTAGAACTCACTGCCTGAAAGGGTGGTAAAGGCAGAAACCCTCATAACATTTAAGAAGTATTTGGATGTGCATTATGGGCCTAGTGCTAGAAAACGGGATTGGAGTTGTTGGGTACTTGTTTGACCGGCACAGATTCGATGGGCCGAAGGGACTTTTTCTGTGTAAGGATGTGACTGCACTAAAAAGAGCGCAGAGGAAATTTACCAGGATGTTGCCTGAGCTAGAGAGTTTTAGTTAAGAGAGATTAGATAGACTGGGGTTATTTTCCCTGGAGCAGAGATCGAGGGAGGACGTGATTGAGGTGTATAAAAGTATGAGAGCATAGATAGGGTAGACAGGAAGGAACTTTTCTCCTTGGTGGATGGATCAATAACCAGGGGGCATAGATTTAAGGTAAGGGGCAGGAGGTTTAGAGGGGATGTGAGGGAGAGTTTTTTCACCCAGAGGGTGGTGGGAATCTAGAACTCACTGCCTGAAAGGGTGGTAAAGGCAGAAACCCTCATAACATTTAAGAAGTATTTGGATGTGCATTATGGGCCTAGTGCTAGAAAACGGGATTGGAGTTGTTGGGTACTTGTTTGACCGGCACAGATTCGATGGGCCGAAGGGACTTTTTCTGTGCTGTAAGACCTCTTATGACTCTATGATTATGAGCCCTGCAATTTTCCCCTTTCCAGTATTTATCCACTTCCGTCTTGAATCAATTTCCATCGCCATTTCACACATTGCATTCCCAATTCATCCCGTAAAAGATGTCTCCACGCATTGATTTTCAGTTCTGAATCTTTCCTTAATCATCTTAAGTCAGCGTGCAGTTTACAGCTAGCAGCTACCGGATACGGTCTCCACTTATAAGTGATGTATTTGAAGGGTGTATAAGTAACCAACCTGTACCAGACCAGACAATCACAAATCTCGCTCCAATAAGGGTTTCCTTATTTTGATTATAGCCCTGCTAAATCGGCATAAAATAAATTAGAAGCAAATTACAAAACAATCAATCAATCAGCTCGCCTTGCTTCCGAGCAGAGCTGGTTATTGATACATCCGGGGGAGGGTGGCGAAAATCAGGGATCACGTGGCCAGGGGTGCGCTGACGTCAGCCTGCGGGTAACCCCCAGGTCCGCTTCAACTGAAGATCTGTTTTGAGACAAAGGACCGGGAGCTCAGTGCCGGCGGCCGGTTGAGTTTGTTGGGGCTGAGCTTTAATTTTGCGGGATGTCAGGACGTGGAAAAGGCGGCAAGGGGCTGGGGAAAGGAGGAGCCAAGCGCCACCGGAAAGTGCTCCGGGATAATATCCAGGGGATCACCAAGCCGGCGATCCGCCGGCTGGCTCGGCGAGGCGGAGTGAAGCGAATCTCCGGCCTCATCTACGAGGAGACCCGCGGCGTTTTGAAAGTCTTCCTGGAGAACGTGATCCGGGACGCGGTCACTTACACCGAGCACGCCAAGAGGAAGACGGTGACCGCCATGGATGTGGTGTACGCCTTGAAACGGCAGGGTCGCACTCTCTACGGTTTCGGCGGATAAGAAGCCGGTTCAAACATCGTTCAAGACGGACTTTATTACACATCGGGCTTTTTATTCCCGTTTAAAAAAAAACACACACACATGGCTTTGCTTTTAGTGGCGCGCTTACTTATTGTGTTCTCGCAGTTCCGAGTCCGTCTTTTGGGGTGGGGGAAATTGTGAAGCTCTAGTTTCTGATTGGCTGCCTCGTAGTTTGAAAGTTGCCCAATAGGAACCTGCACCACCGTCTATCCTTCATTTGCATATCAGTCTTTATAAATACCGAGAGTGCGCGGCCCTCGGCTATTCTAGCTCCACGTTGGTTGCTTCTTTTGAGTTTGTCCTTGTTTCTACAATCCCGGGACTTTTGATTCCTATTCGCTTCGAAGATCTGATTATTGTGATGAGTGAGACATTTTTTTTTAAAAAGTAGATCCTGTATGCAATTCGGGACCAGTGATTTTTTTTTAATGAAATGTCGCCTTCGCTATTTTTGAAACTTTGTTGCAGACCCTCTTCCTGTAATAAAAAAATTGAGTTCATTTTTGGAGTCTTTGTGCCTTGACCTTCGGTTACTCGCATTGGTGTAGCTCTCTTTGATGCATTTAAAATCTAGTAAGCATGCATCTTGTTGCCTTGCCTTAACTGCATTTTTTTGATCTTGTTTCGAACTGAACAGCTATGTAAAAGTTCTTGAGGCTGCTAATTTGTATACATTGTTTAGTGCTATTAAGATTATTACTCAAAACAGATATACACGGACATTTGTAAATTGCAATTATCTGCCGATATGTCAGTTATTGTTTTGTAAGGTAAATACCCAAACACTCAACAGAAGACTGTCCAACTCTCAAGGAAACCCTGCCTTCTATCCTGCTCTAGCCTCTGACTCCAGACTGCAGGCATGTGATTGATTTTTGCTTAAGGGGTAATTCCATTAACGTTTAAGGGCAACTGCTATTCCCATTGACTGGATAAGTTGGATACGGAGACATAGCCTTAAAGGTAGAGCTGCTAGGCATTTCAGCAGTAAAATTAGAAAATATTTCTACACTCAAGGTTGTTTAAAAATTTGGGACTTTTCAAACAATTGATGCTAGGCCAATTTTAAATTTGATATTGCTATGTTTTCTTAGCCAAAAGTAGTAAGGACTATAGGACAAAGCTGGTTGATAGATCAGCTATCATTTTGTTAATTTAAGAGCTAATACTCTTTTTCTACATCTGCGAGGGAGTGGGGTGGGAGTCCTAACATTAGTGCAATCAATCTTGAATCAGGACAAGGAGATCTGATTACTGCTTAACTGATAAAGCAACTACGTGGAATAGACACGGTTATAAGGGCACAGAACATACCCGGGGTGGGGAGGGGGACACTTCAATGTCAATCACCAAGAGTAGCTCTGTAGCAAATCCTGAAGGAGAACTGCCAATGGGCCTGGGCACTTGGTGAGGGAACTGATATGGCAAAAAAATCTACTTTGCATTGTCCTTGCCAATTTACTCTTGGATGACATTTGAAATGTCCACTGCACAGTCCTTTTGGAGATAAGTTATGCCATCACAGAGGATGTTTGGCATTATTTTGTGGGACATTGTGTGAAATGGGATAGACTGGTAACTGAACTGGCAGCTCATCTGGACATCCATTAGGCTCTGGACCATCAGCATAATTGTATTCAACCATCATCTGTAACTTGTGACCTGGTAAATCCATCAAGCTACTTTTACCATCCAGTCAAACAAACTCGCTCAATGTGAAACTTAGAGCCAGGTGTGGTGTCAGGCATAATTAAAATAGGTGCTAACCGAATGAAGTACAGCACAGAGCTATGTACATGCTTGAGATAGACCTATGTGATCTCTGAACCAGTGGAGACCAAAGCTCCTCTCCCTCTACAGTTCTGCCACATCCAGTTGTGAATGGTGGTGGACAATTAACAGGAGGACAAGGCTCCATGAGCATTATGATCCTCAACAATGGAGTTTATTCCATCATTGGTAAACTGATGTAAGGAGTCATCAAAAACACCAAGTGGCATTTGCTTAGCAATAACCTGCTCACTTACACCCAGTTTGGGGTCTGCTAAGGCTACTCTGCTCCTGACCCGTTACAGCCTTGGTTCAAACATGGACAAAAGAGTTGAACTGGTGAGGTGAGAGTGAATGCCCTTGACATCAAGGTCTATTTGATGATGAGGTGTGGCATCAAGGAGCCTGAGCAAAACTGGAGTCAATGGGAATCAAGAAAAATTCTGATTGGAGTCATACCTAGCGCACAGAAAGATGGTTGTGGTTGTTGGAGGTCAATTGTCTCAGTTCCAGGACATCACCACAGGAGTTCCTTAGGGTAGTGTCCTAGGCCCAACCAACTTCAGCTGCTTCATCAATGACCTTCCTTCCATCATAAGGTCAGAAGTGGAGATGTTAACTGATGCAGCACCATTCGCAACTCCTCAGTTACTGAAGCAGCCCATGTCTAAATGCAGCAAGACCTGGACAATAGCCAAGCTTGGGCTGACAATTGCCAGGTAACATTTGTGCCATACTTTCAGTGTGTGGCAGTTGTCTTTCCGGAAGGCATTTGATAAAGTGTGACATCAAAGGTTATTGTGGAAAATAAAAGCTCATGGCATAGGAGGTAACATCGGCATGGATAGAAGATTGGCTGGCTAACAGGAAGCAGAGTGTAGTCATAAATGGGTTTTTTTCAGGTTGGAAAGATGTAACTAATGGTGTGCTACAGCGATCAGTGCTGGGACCTCAACTGTTTACAAATTTATGTAATGACTTGAATGAGAAACTTGACCGTTTCTGGGGGAGGTGGGACCTATACAAATTGGACAGGTTACATATGAACAGGAATGGGACCTCAGAGGTTTGCCAATGCTGCTGGGGTGGATTTAAATTAAACTGGCAGGGGGGGTGGGTTCCTGAAAAGTAGTTCAGAGGGGAGAGAAGCTGAGATGGAATTAGAAGTTAAAATGCTAGTAAGTGAGCCTGGCAAAAGAAACATAGGCTAAATAAGAAAGAAGTAAGTTTAGCAAGCTAAATGGAATATATTTTAATGCAAGGAGCCCGAGGAATAAGACAGATGAGCTGAGGTCACAGAATGGCACGTGGGAGTACGATATCGTAGCTATGACCGAGACTTGGCTTAAAGACGGGCAGGATTGGCAGCTCAACATTCCTGGTTATGGAGTATTCAGATGAGATAGAGAGGGGGATAGAAGAGGAATAGGGGTTGCAATATTGATCAACGAATCAATTATAGCAGTGAGAAGGGATGATATCTTGGAAGGATCATCAAATGAAGCCATAAGGGTAGAAGTAAAAAACACAAAAGGGACAAACATGCTGTTGGGGTGTGTACTATAGGCCCCCAAACCGGGAGAGATAGAGGACCAAATATGTAATCAAATTTCAGAGAAGTGGAAGAATAATAGGGGATTTTAACAATCCAAAGATTAACTGGGATAGTTTAGTGTGCAAGGGAGGGAGCAAAATTCTTAAGTTGCATCCTGGAGAACCTTTTTAGTCAGTACTAGAAAGCCCAACAAGGGAGGGGGCAGTTCTGGACCTAATATTCAGAAATGAGCCCAGGCAGGTAGAAGGCATATCAGTAGGGGAGCAGATTGGGTGACCGCTTTGCAGAACACCTTCAGTCTGTCCACAAGCATGACCCAGGCCTGCCTGTCGCTTGCTGTTTCAACACTCCACCCTACTCTCATGCCCACATGACCGTCCTTGGCCTGCTGCAATGTTCCAGTGAAGCTCAACGCAAGCTGGAGGAACAGCACCTCATCTTCCGACTAGGCACTTTACAGCCTTCCGGACTGAATATTGAGTTCAACAACTTGAGATCGTGAACTCTCTCCTCCATCCCCACCCCCTTTCCGATCCCCTTTTCTCCAATAATTTATAATTTTTTATATATTTTTTTCTTTTCTCACCTATTTCCATTATTTTTAAATGTATTTCCATCCATTGTTTTATCTCTACCTTTTAGCCTATTTTGATCCCTTCCCCCACCCCACCCCCACTAGGGCTATCTGTCACTTGCTCGTTCTGCTTTCTATCCTTAATGTCATCATTAGCACATTCCTCAGCTAATATTACCACTGTCAACACACTTTTGTCCTTTTGTCTATTACATCTTCAGCAATCTCTTTTGCCTCCACCTATCACTGGTCCTCTATCCAGCTCTACCTGTTCCAGCCCCTTTCAACCAACTTATATTCCACTTCATTTCTATATTTCTTAGTTCTGATGAAGAGTCATACAGACTCAAAATGTTAACGTTATTCCTCACCACAGATGCTGTCAGACCTGCTGAGTTTTTCCAGGTATTTTTGTTTTTGTTTCAGTAGGGGAGTATTTTGGAGATAGTGACCATAACTCAGTTAGATTTAGGATAGTTATGGAAAAGGATAAGGTTGGGCTGGGAATAAAAGTTCTAAACAGGGGAAAGGCTATTTTACTAAGATGAGATGCGATTTGGCCCAAGTAGACTGGGAGCAGCTACTTGCAGATAAAACTGGCAGAGCAGTGGGAGGTATTCAAGGAGGAAATAGCAAGAGTACAGGGCTTTTATGTTCCCGTAAAGAGGAAGGGGGTACCAAGTCCAGAAGTCCAGAGAACTCTGGATGTCAAGTGACACAAAGGCTAGGTATGGCAGATACCAAGGACTCAATACGGTAGAGTCCTTAGAGGAGTATAAAAAGTGCAGAGGGGAATTTAAAAAATAAATTATCAAAGCAAAGAGAGTGCATGAGAAAGCATTGGTGGGTAGAATAAAGGAAAACCCATGATAGGGTCTCTCTTGTCCTCACTTTTCACCCCACCAACCTCTGCATTCAAAGGATCATCCTCCGCCAACTCCAGCATGATTCCACCACCAAACACATCTTCCCCTCACACACACACACACACACACACCCCCCCCCCCCCCCATTCAGCATTCCATAGGGACCATTCCCTCTGGGACACCCTGGTCCACTCCTCCATCACCCCCAACACCTCATCCCCTTCCCACAGCACCTTACCATGCAATTGCAAAAGGTGCAACACCTGCCCCTTTGCCTCCTCCCTCCTCACCAGCTGAGGGCCTAAACATTCTTTTCAGGTGAAGCAGCGCTTCACTTGCACCTCCTTCAATTTGGTCTATTGCATTCGCTGCTCCCAATGTGGTCTCCTCTACATTGGGGAGATCTAGCGCAGACTGGGTGACTGCTTTGCAGAACACTTTCAATCTGTCCACAAGCATGACCCAGACCTTCGTGTTGCTTGCCATTTCAACACCCCATCCTGTTTTAATGCCCACATGTCAGTCCTTGGCCTGCTGCAATGTTCCAGTGAAGCTCAACGCAAACTGGAGGAATAGCACCTCATATTCTGATTAGGCACTTTACAGCCTTCCAAACTTAACATTGAGTGCAACAACTTCAGACCATGAACTCTTTCCTCTATCTACACCACTTTTTTATCCATTCTTTCAAAATCCATTTTCATTTTTTATCTGCTTATTTTTATTTTCATTCATTTATGCATTTGTTTTGTGCCCTTTTCTTATCCCATTTTCGATTCCTCTTTTTCCTCCTCCACTGCCCCTTCCTCCACCCCACCCCATCCCCAAAAGGGCCATCTGTTACTTGTTCATGTTGTTCTTTTCAGCTTACCCTTGTCCTCCTACTATCACATTCTGCTTTCTTACCTTAATGCCACTATCAGCACTTTTGTCCAGCCCTCACCACTACCATCAACAGTCCCTTTGTCCTTTTGATCATGACATCTTTGTCAATCTCTCCTATGCCCCCACCTATTGCTGGCCTTCTATCCAGCTTCACCTGCTCCACCCACCTTAAACAGTATAAATTTCATCTCATTTCTACTTCTCTGTAGCTCCACAGAAGGGTCATGTGGACTCAAAACATCAATTCTGTGCTGTCAGACCTGCTGAGTTTTTCCAGCTTTTCTGTTTTTGTTTCAGATTTCCAGCATCTGCAGTATTTTGCTTTTATACAAAAGTAGGGAGGTTATGCTTCAGTTGTACACAGCACTAGTGAGACCACATTTGGAGTATGGTGTACAGCATTGGCCATCTTATTTAAGGAAGGATGTAAATACGTTGGAAGCAGTTCAGAGAAGGTTTACCATACTAATGCCTGGATTGGGTGGGTTGTCTTATGAAGAAAGTTTGAACAGACTAGGCTTGTACCCGCTGGCGTTTAGAAGACTAAGAGGCGACTTGATTGAAACATAAGATCTGAGGGGTCTTGACAGGGTGGATATGGAGAAGATGTTTCCTCTTGTGGGAGAATCTAGAACCAGGGTTTACTGTTTAAAAATAAGGGGTCGCCCATTTAAAACAGAGATGAAGCAAAATGTTTTCACTCAGGGTCATGAGTCTTTGGAACTCTCTTCCTTAAAAAGGTAGTGAAAGAGTCTTTGAATATTTTTAAGGCAGAGGTGGGGCGTTTCATGAAGGCAGCTCACTACCACCTTCTCAAGGGCAATAAATGCTGCCCTAGCCAGCGATGCCCAAGTCCCATGAATGAAAATAAAAGTCCACTGTGTGAGTGCAAAAGGAAAAGTGCATGTGTTCACAACCATCTTCAGTCAGGAGTTCAGAATGGATGATGATCCTCTGAATCCTCAGTTTCCCAGCATCACAATCTTCAGCCAATTTAATTCTTTCCATGTGATATCAAGAAACTGATGACCATGCTGGACATAGCAAAGGTTCTGGGCTATAGTAGTGCTGAAGACTTGTGCTCCACAAGTAACAACACCACTAGCCAAGTTGTTGCAGTTACAGTTACACTACTGGCATCCATCTGACAAAGTTGAAAATTGCCCAGATATGTCCTGTCCACAGAAAGCAGGAGAAATATGAACTAGCTAATAACTGCCCCTTATCCCACACTCAATAATTGGCAAAGTGAAGGACTGGGTCTTTGTTGATATTGGTAAATGCTGCATGATAACATGAGCATGTTCACTGATGCTCAGTTATGGTTCTGCCAGGACCACTTGGTTACAGCCTTGGTGCAAAAGTAGGCCAAAAGATGAAACCTACAATTGAAGTGAGAATGACTTCCCTTGATATCAAACAGCATTTAACCCAATGTGACCTGCAAGCGCTAGTAAAAGTGAGTCAATGGGAATCAGGGAAAACTACATTAATTGGATTCGTACCTAGCACAAAGGAATGTGGTGGTTGGAGGCCAATCATCTCAGCCCCAAGACATTGTTGAAGTAGTTCCTCAAGACAGTGTCCTAGACCCAACTGTCTTTAGCTGTGTCATCAATGATCTTCTCTCCATCATAAGGTCAGATGATTGCACAGTGTTCAGTCCATTCACAGTTCCTCAGATATTGATACACCAAGACCTGGACAACATCTAGGCATTGGCTAGAATGTGACAAGCAACATTATCTCCACAGAAGTGCCACACAAGACTAATAAAACTGTTTAAACAACTCCTCTTGGCATTTAATGCCATAGCCGTCATAAAATTCCCTCACCATCAACATCTCGGGGGTCACCATTAACAGGAAACTAGACCAGCCACATAATACTCTGAATGTAGGAGTATTCTGTGGCAAGTGACTGATTCTTCAAAGCCTGTCCACCATCTAAAGGACACCATGACAGGAATATGATGGAATACTCTCCAGCATTGACAAGTGCAGTTCCCAACAACACTCCAGAAGCTCAGCACCAAAACAGTGTGCTCAGACAAGAATTTGGTGCAAGTGGGAAAATGATGTAGAGGGGGAATGTGGTGCTGCTTTTTATTCTTTTTGCTTTATTCCTAGTAGCTGGTGTTTTGCCTTCTAGCTAGGAGACTTGAACTTGCTATTTCTTACTTAAGTACTTCTTACTTAACCCTGTTAACATTTAAGAAGTGTTTAGATATTCACTTGTGTTGCCATAGCCTTCAGGGCTATGGGCGAAGCGCTGGAAAATGGAATTAGTGCAGTGTGATTTTTGTTGACCGGCAAGGACACAATGGGCCGAATAGCCTCCTGTGTGTAAATATCTATAAGTCTGTGAGTCTTAACTAAATTAATAACTAGTTAGCTAAAGTAATGAAATAAATAAGGATAGACAGACGTGGCAGTGAAGGTGTTCTCTTGTGGTTGCAACATGGGAGTTCATGGAGCGCACAACAGTTCTGGACAATCATCTCTGTAGTAAGCATCCATGGCTTGAGCAACAGCTTCAGAGTGCTGAGAAGGAGTCTGAACTACAGACATTGAGGGGCATCAGTGAGGAGGAGAGTTTCCTGCACACTCTGTTCTGGGAGACAGTCACACCCCTTAGATTAAGTAGACCTTTTTGAGCTAATCAATGGTGATGGACAGGAGAGTGTGACAGAGTCGGGCAGGTATGGGGATCCAGCATACAGTGATGCAGAAGCCTTAGCCCTTGGCTTTGACCAACAGTTACAAGGTACTTGCTACCCATGTAAATGAGAACATGGACTACAGGGTGGATAAGCAAACTGACCATGGCCATGGTGCAGGGTGCCATTCAAGTGGGGGGAGTGGAAAGGATTGTGATAAGGAACAGTATCGTCAGGGGGATAGCTACTGTTCTCTGCAGCTGTGACTAGGAGTTCCGAAGCTTGTGTTGCCTGCCCTGTGCCAGGGTGAAGGACATCTGGCTGGATACAAACTTGGAGTGGGAAGGGGACGATCCAGTTGTCATGGTCCACATTGGAACCAATGACAGGTAGAACTGGGAATGATATCCTGCTGAGAGAATTCAAGGAGTTGTGGTCAAAATTAAAATGCAGAACCTCAAAGAAAGTAATCTCTGGATTGTTATCTGAGCCATGAGCCTGTTGGCATAGGGTCAAGCAGATTGGAGAATTAAACTGAGTGGTGTGGGAAGAAGAGTTTTGATTTATGAGGCACTGGCACCATTTCAAGAGAGAGGAAGCTATTCCATTGGGATGGGATCTGCTTAAAGTAGGCTGGGATCAGTGCCCTGTTGAATTGTAAAACCAGGTCTGTGGATCAGGCTTTAAACTAAAAGGAGGGTAGGAATAGTTCAGATGAAGGAAAATTTAGAAATCTAAAGAGAAAACTGCAGGCATCAGAACAGTATAGCAATTTAGGTAAAGAGAGGCAGAGTGGAACAGGAAGGGACAGAGGTTAATGATAACAGTGCATCAGCAAATATGGGCCTTGCAAGTAATAGTGAAGAAAGAAAATTAAAGATTCTGCATCTGAATGTGCGAAGCATTCGCAATAAGATAGATGAACTAGTGGCACAAATAGGGATAAATTGTTTCGATCCATTGCAGAGACATGGGCTGGAGTTTTCCGTGCCCACCGGCATCAGGTGTGTTCGGTGGCATGAGCAGGACAATATGGCAAGAAGGCCAAAAATTGGTTTCACGATGTTATGAAACCAGTTTGCGTTCCCTGCCATCAGATGTTGCGAATCTCAATGTAATACATCAGCATATCATTATAAAGCCAGTCTGCCAGACTCATGCCCCCACCGCTGGATCGTCCACCCATGTTGGCTGGAAAACATTATGACGTATTTTACAGCAGTATCTATAAGTAGTGCTAAAAACAAAAAAACTGCGGATGCTGGAAATCCAAAACAAAAACAGAATTACCTGGAAAAACTCAGCAGGTCTGGCAGCATCGGCGGAGAAGAAAAGAGTTGACGTTTCGAGTCCTCATGACCCTTCGACAGAACTGTTCGACAGAAGGGTCATGAGGACTCGAAACATCAACTCTTTTCTTCTCCGCCGATGCTGCCAGACCTGCTGAGTTTTTCCAGGTAATTCTGTTTTTGTTTTCTATAAGTAGTGCACTTGGTGGCTTGCACTTCGCTCGGGATTTTAAGGTTTGTTTGCCTATCTTGCTTCGCTCAGCACTTGCAGTCATCAGAGCCAATACAGCACCATATCACTTTTACAGGGGCTCATGGGTAGGTCGCTACCCACTAGATCAGCCATATATGGGTTACTTTTCAACGGCTGCAGGATAAGGTCTTGCTTGGGGAAGGGGGAGAAGAGGTCTCAGGCAAGGAAAGTGGCTGCAGGATGAGAGCTGTAATGGGAAGGAGGGTATCATATGTGCGTGGGGGCATATGTTCTGTGCAAATGGCCTCATGATTGTGAGGCTGAGGAGGCAGTCTCCAGGGGAGATGAGGCCAGGTGGGCATGTGAGAGTATGTGTGAGAATGGGCGGTGATGTCCCTTGAACTGGCAATGAATATGTGATGGGTTTGAGCATGTGTGAATTTAGAGTGGTGACATCATTGCTATACCCTGGCTGCACAGATGAGATCATTCCTCCTCTATCGCATTGGATAGCCAACTTCTTCTGTGCCACATTGGCACTGATTACCACTGCTATCACCTACCAAGCCTGGAACTGCCTATCTACCTTTGCTAGGGAAACTGGAGATGGAGATGGAGATGGGGATGGGCAATAAACATTGGCCTTGCTAGCAATGCTCACTTCCCATGAATACATTTTTTTTAAATGTCAAGTACGCAGCAGGCAGAATAACCTCCAGATACAATTGTAGATGATTTGTGATTTACAGTATATTTTCTGCTTTTCTTCCTCAATATCCAAATAAGGAATTGTAAAAGCTGTCATCTACTTGGAATAACCCAAAATAAATATTAATAGCCCACTACTGTGACAATTGAAATACTGAGGTATCTAATTCAAGGTTTATCGTTCTCACTGGCAAGAGAATCAGTAACCAGAGGACAATGATTTTGTGATATTGGCAAAATAACCAGTGCTGACACGAGGCAAGACATCTTTCTGCAGCCTAATAGAGTGGTGTAACTGATATTTATGATTTTTTCAAAATTCAGGAGGCTGTCTTGCTGACAAACATACACTTGGATGGCCGGATAGAAGTGAAACAAGTTGGGAGTGTCAAAATTATTTCTGAGCAGAAGTGAAACTGTGGAGTGATTATTTGAGCTTTGGAACAGAACCTTGTTTAACCAGAGAGAATCTGAACTACATGATGACCTTCTGCAAAATGTATTTGGGGGTTTATGCTTCAGAGGTTGGTATCAACAGCACACTTCAGGTTTCTTCAGCAGCTAATCTCTGTTCTAAGAGGATAAGGTCATAAAATACAAATAATTGATAAAATTTTTAACATTCTTACCTCCTGGCTTTGGAATAGTTACAAGCCCTTTTTAAAAGAAAGGAATCCCCACGGCACCAACAGAAATAATGGAAGGATAAAAGGTCACTTTTTAAGACATTTACTTTAAGAAACAAAAATCATAGATGAAACATTAACTAACAGGAAACTGATACCTCAAACTCAACTCGCATTAACTAACTATTGCAACTGAAATGTGCCTTTTGAAACTTTATGCTATGCTACTGGCAGATAGGTAGCATTAAAGGGACAGTTTCAAAGTCACTCCTAGCTCTCTAGCAAAGGGTCACCACTCCTTGCTACACCAGGTCAAAACTTTTGACACTTCCTTTGACAATTGCTCCACGCCGCCTGAGTCTTCCAGATCCGATTATCACCAATTAGGCACACCTCAATGAAACCCTTATTCTTCAGGGATCAACAGTCCTGACAATCCAGATCTTCAGAGATTATTGCATCCAACTCCTTTAAACAGTTTAGTTGACCCTGATAAAAGTGTTTTTCCCCATATAAAGTTTTACTTCCGCTCTCCATCATTTCCAATAGAACAGAGAAGACCTGTCCCTGGGAGAGCTCCAATTCTCTTCCCCCGCTTCTCAGCAACAGATTTTCCTTTGTGAACTTGTCAAAGGTGCTATGAACTGCAACATGACACCTCAATGGTGTCTCTGAGTTTCTATCCCTTCTCAACTCTCATCCCTGACAACTTGAAGTCACATAGACACTTCTCCACACAGAGGTGCTTACCGGGATTTCTAATTACAGCCTTTCCAGAATTCTCTTTCACTTTGGATTTAAAGGGATGTTTCAAAACATAAGTGTCTCACAAAGTTCAGTATTCATGACAGCATGATGGGAAAGATGATAATTTGCTAAAACTAAAAGTCTACTTTACATAATCCCATTATTGTGGGGCTGCTGAATTAGCACCTGCAGCATCTTAAGCCACGCCATAATGAGTAATGTGTTTCCAAGGTTTTTCACAGGGAAATTGATCCAATATGTTAACTCTCCACAGGTGCAGTCTGACCTGCTGAGTGTTTCCTGCATTTTCAATTTTTATTCGAGTCAACTTATCAAATGGATATGCTAAACTAGACTTCCTGACTCAACTCCCGCAGAGGGAAGGGGACATGTATCTGCCAGAGTCCACACGGAGGAGTTCTAGGCAGTACCTCTGCTAAATTCTGGGGCTGGTTCCATTGGGGCATGATAAGTCCACCCAGTGGAGCCTCAGAGCTCAAGGAGGACTATGGAAGAAATTCAGTCAAGCAGAGCACAGACCCCAGCTCAAAAAACTATAAAAATATAGTTTAAAGCAAAAATGTGTGGCTTTTTACTTACAGGCAACTCAATAAGATCTGCCACAGGAAACGTCCGCCTACTCCCACATTCACCTCCACACCACCAAACCGCAACTACTCTTCAACAGTAATCAGGCAGTCAACCCTCCCACATGTAAACTTATAAGGCAGAAAACATGGTTGGAGTAAGCAGAAGCCCTGTCCTGGTGGAGGTGCATCCAGGCAGTGGTAGGCAGAAAAGCCTAGGTCACTTTGTTCAGTTCAATACCCATTTATTAATTTTGACACACACCATGGCAATATTTCAGCTTTTATACTATTGTAATTTTTTTCTCTAATCCCAAGTGATAATACCACATTCTGTGATGGGAGGCTGGGGAGAGGGTTTAGTGGTCACAGAGGCCTGTGGACATTTGACAATAACCTGTTGAATTGCTGGGAAGACAAACATGGACACTCATTTTCTGCGTCAGTGCTTAAACAAATGCTTAAGAAACCATAGCAAATAGAATAGTGGATTTTCTTAGTGGGATTAAATTTGTTATCACAAAGATGAAAATAGAGCAAGTAGACTTATTTATTCTTGTCCTAGGACAATGCTAGTAATTCTCATGTGACACTGATGATAACTAACTTTAACTTTCAAATTTACCTTCTCTGGCATTAGGATGGGTTCAAAGCAGAAATCAAATTTGGGGTTATTTCAAACATATGTCCATGTAATATTCTGGGAATGTTAAGATTTGTGAATATGTATACTACCCTGCACCACCCCGACCTCCAGCTCAAGTATTTTTCAAAAAAACCTAGGAAAAGCTGTTCCCAAATATTCTTTTTGCCTGAACTATGGATAAAGGATACTGGAACTGGATCTAATTTACAGTAAATGCACAGAAGCAGTCATTAGATAGATTGTTGCATCAGCAGAAGACATGGCAAGAACAAGAGATTACATTGTGATGCAGTATACTTTTCTCAAAGTTAACCAAGATATACTGGTTAATTTTGGCATCCATTTAATGGTTACGGAAATGAAAAACAATAATGAACATTGCAAGGTTGAAGTTTCATAGATCTTTTCTGTACATTGGGAACCCATTTTTTTATACCCGATTGTTTGTCTATTTTCTTCCTGAAAACATTGGCACCTTGCTGGCTGGTGGCTGCACAGCTTTTTTTTTTAAAATATTGGTTCATGGGATGTGGATGTGGATTTACTGCCCATCCCTAATTACCCTTGTTCAGAGGGCATTTGAGAGACAACCATATTGCTGTGGGTCTGGAGTCACATGTAGGCCAGAACAGGTAAGGATGGTAGATTTTCTTCCCTAAAGGACATTAGTGAACCCAGATGGGTTTTTACGACAATCGGCAATGGTTTCATGGTCATCAGACTTTTAATTCCAGATTTTTATTGAATTCAAATCCGTGGTCCCAGGTCCCCAGAGCATTACCCTGAGTCTCTGAATTATCAATTCAGTAGCAATACCACTATGCCACCACCTGCTAAACACCCACTGGTGCTTTGCTCAAATGGTTATTATTCATAGTGAAACTTGAGGGAATGAGTATCAGCAGACTATTCATTGTCCATATATGTGGAATTCCAGAAATATATGCAGTAAATCCACATCCACATCCCATGAACAAATACAGGAACTTTGGCCAGTTTTGCTCTTCTGGTGCTTCAGCTGAAAACAGCTAACTTAGCATGATTCAAATATCTGTTATTCAGTAAACTTACTGAGCTATCAAAGTCTTTCCTCTACTTTTATATGACGTAGAAAACTGTCTTAACTAGTCAGGTCCTACAAAACCAGGTTCAAGCAGCAACTTTCCTTGGGGAACTTTGCTTTCTCCCTCCTTTAGAAACCTAGGATTCAAATTCAGTTTTTGAAATGTACGGTGCTGTAACAATAGAATCAGAAACAACCAAGGTACTGATTCACCACTGATTATAAATTCAGTTTTCATTCAACACATTATAGAGTTCATTCAAAGTCTCACTCATACAAAAAAAAACTAAAGAGGATCAAATTGGTTTTATTAAAAATACAGACTCTATCAATAACAAAAGGATGTTTATAACTGGCATGCAGGAAGGATGAAGCCAGTGCACATGTAACCCTTGACACTAAACAATATTGACAGGTAAGAATAACCACACCATTCAATTGGAACAGGTTGAAGTCACAAACTCAGTTTCTTCTGGAGATCTCATGTTAAATCAATGCAAAATACATTTAGTGTAAATACTGTGGTAATCAGTTTTTAATACTCTGAAATGGCAATGGATTGTAAACCAGAAATTCCTGACATTACCCTTTTAACATGTAAAATGCTGGGTTATATTACACTGCACACAGTTTTAAGTGACAGACAAACAATTGCTAAAATTAGGATTAAATTCTCCCAGTTTATTTACAGCTGCGTTTTATAAACAGCAGTAAGTGGCATACAGTAACACCAAAAGTTTGTTTACATTAATTTACTGAAAATTATATTACTGAAGTAGGCACAAAGTAGAGGTTGCAACAGAAATTTCATAGGGGAACAGAACTGCAGGGAAAGCATGAACTGAATACGCCCTCTGCTAAAAGCCTGGTGAAAATAATATTAGTCCCTTTGTATTGTATTAAAAGATTTTTTTTCAAATTAAGGTGCTTAAACAAAAACATCCAAGGTAAAGTCTGTTACTTCTATACAGTGATTATTAAATCTAAGGGGAAAATGTTAGCCATTAAGGAAATTTCATATCAAACTATTTGGAAAAAAAAACAAATACCTGTATCAACAATTATAAATTAAGAATATTCAAACAGACCAAACATTTTGCCTTCAACACAAGCCTACCTTTTAGGGGCTTGGTTCTCAAAGAGAGTTCAAATTCCCCGATATTTTGCAGTTTGCTGTGTACCAAATAACAGAATTTAATGCAACACCCACAAATCTGGATCAGTTTTGAGTCAAGCCCAGATGTTCCAATGCTAGAAACAGAATTTCTGGTGGGTTGATCATCCCAAGTGAAATATCCACCATCTTGTGTTCTCAGTCTCCTTAGCTTTTGAAGGCAACAGCTTGCGTTTTCTATTTATCAGCTTTCTAGTGCATCAAGGACTTTCATGATCTGCTGCTTTATGGCTTTAGTGGCATCTCCTGCATTTGGTATCAAATACCTGCAGAAAAATATTTAAAATAATTCATGTAAGTGACAATTCACCATCAACAAACAACTCAAGCCATTCAGAAATTAGAAGTAGTGCCATTTATAACGTCATGTTTGACATTCAGACTAATGACCAATTTTGTTTTCCTTACTTTTGCAGCATATGCTAGCACATGTATATTAAAACTAGAATTATCTCACTGCGTTTATTGGTGAAAGGAAACATGCAAAAGGTGAAACAGAGCCCTTTTCCTTTAGTGTTCATCTATAAGATCTATCCCCATCTATAATCCATCAGATAATAAAATTAGCTAAACTCATCCTGTTGCTACCATCTTCACCATATGCTGCTGGTAACCACAAAATAAATACAAGATCATAAGAGGTTGGCGGAAATGCTTTTTTAAAATTTGATTGAATCTGTTGTGTCAGTAGGGAAGAATCAAAAGGGTGGACGCCACTTTAAGGAAAGAGTTGGTCTATAAAAAGTCTCAAATTATCACCGTTTGTTTGAAAGATAATATCAGCATTCTATTTACTGACATCTGAGAGAATTAGAAAGCTAGGGGAGGAATGACATTTTAGGAAGCAATCACCAACCAAATTGAATGTTTGCTGATATTGGACAATACCATTGTAAAAGATAAGTTAGCTACTGGTCATATGTGGATAATTGGGAATCCAGATGTAGCTAACTGCATCAGTAAATAAAAAATGAGTAGTGGACACAGTATTTGGGCATGTGTTATCAATGCTCAGATTCACATGGCATACTATTTTATCAGTGATGTGACAAAGGCAAGATGAAAAGCAGAGTGTGCAAGTTTTTTGATCGCTGTGAATGCTTTATGTCCTTGTTTATGGAATGGCGGTAGAAGTTTGTTATGTAAATATACATGTGAAGTACTTACCCATGCATAAGTGTAATTAAGATGTTTCTACTAAAATTAACGCATGCAGTTAAAACAATGTTGCCATAGCCACACCTGTGTTTAAGTCACCAATTTATATTGGGCAATATGGTCTTAGAAAGTTACAAACTACTGGTACCAGATCTGGAACTTCCAGCTCCAACCAATTCTATCGGACCTGAACCCTCTCTATTATTGCTTTGTTGTGTCGGAGTAGTTTCAATAACTCTAGGAAGCTGTTAGTTGCAAGCGCTAACTTTATTGTAACACATTTATAGTTAAGAGAATACTCACTTACACTAGCTTCTATCCATGCTGCTTTTCCCCTAGACTCTCCCAGATCAAGAGTAATTGTCACTTCCTTCTATGACATCACAGTTAACTTTTTATGAGACTTAAGTCTAACATACTCCATTATACTACGTCTTCACCCCAAGTCTTTGTGCAGTCTTCATTGTTTTCTGATGCTCCTGGAAACCCAATGCTTCAGACTCCTAGTTATTTTGAACATTTCAGTGTCTTGTAGTCTCAGAGGAAATTTTTTTTTTGCTCTCTTTTCTTTCCCCTTCCTCTTGTTATTTTGAGATTCTCACCTCATACTGACAAGCATTGTGGTGCTTTCACTTGTCTTACCGTACCTCATTCTTCTCTTGTTTGGGGAACAAGGTATTCTCATTCTGTTGTTGGTCCTCTGGATGCTGTTGAACAGAATTTGAACTAGGTGTTTCAGGATCTCCTGCTTCAGTGTCTTCTTTCATTTCTGATGATTGCAGCCTCTCTGGCCTCTGATTTTCACTCTGTTGCTCAATGACAAAGCTGTTCTCTTTCTTTTTACTGTGTCATGTTCTGTCTGGACAATGTAAGATCACAGGTGTGGTGATTTCTCCACTATTTCCCCAAATCTCAATTGATCTCTGATTCAAACCTGTTTTTCCTGTCAAAGATCTGACATTGTTCTTGCTCTGTGATGACTATCATAGTGTTTCATCTGTTTATTATGGTCCGTTTCCTCCCTTTCTTGTACTTTCTCCAAGTCTGTGTCTTTGATCTGTGGCATCAATGTATACGGACGAGTAGGAATCTGTGTCTGCAACCTTCTTCCCATGAGTAACTCACATGGAGCCAATCCATTCCCATTCCCCAAGGGTTATTATGACACAGCCAATGGTAAAGGCTGAGTTGTTCAAATCCCTGAGGGAAACTTGAAGCAAATGTCATAACCCATTTTTACAATTTGTATGTTTCGAGATGCAAACTTTGAATTCAGTAGTAATAAGACCACCGAGTCTCAAGAGATTTTTTTATAAAAATTAAATTAAACATTTATTAATATAAGAAAAATTGTAAGCACATACACATGTCTACAAAATTACTACCATAATAACTACAAAAATCCGCTGCATAATATCTCAATTACACCCCCGTTAAGGCAACAGTAAATCTCAGATTGAAAGGGACACCTGGCAAAGCACAATCTGGACAGTCAAATTCAAAATGAGTTTCTTTCAGCTCTGGGTCCTTCCAGACAGCAGCTTGAGGCTTTCTACACTTGCTGGATCTTAAAAATGCCTCTGCCTTACACACAATCTCCTTTCTCCTTTATACATATCTTTCTGTTTGAATGTAAACTTTCCATTGTATCACTAGGCTTTTAATTGCACCTCTTCTAACAATAACATCCTTTGATTCCACCAATTTTATTAGTAAGCTGAAAAATAATAAACACATTGTTTGGTGTCTTCTAGCTAGGTGCAAGATCTCACCCATGCTTTTGATGGTTTCTTTAAAAATGCAAATTGCCCCCCTTGGCACCTATGTTTCTAAACTTCCCCATGTTTATCTAATAATCATTTCAAACTTACTTCTTACTATACATCAAAGCCTCTAGACCAGCTGGCTTTAATCCAGTTAAGACACATACACATACATAGACACAGACTCTACTAAGCTCTATTTAAAAAAATAATTTCCAACATTATAGACATTACTATCTCCATGACAGGGTGAAGAGCGCTGGTTGAAAATTCTCATTCTTTTTCAGTAATGCCTTTACAGTTCTGACACTTGTCTCAGCTTCTCTATTAGCCTGAGGAAACTTCAGTGAATTTGTTGTGACCAAATCCAAATAATTCTGCAAACTCTTGAAACGCTACTTTCACGAATTGTGTACCGTTATCTGATATCACAATATTAGGAATCCCAAAGACTGCAAAAAGCTCTTTCAATGACGCTATCATTGCCTCTGATGTGTGAAGATGTAACTGTTTCACTTCTATGCACCTTGAATAGTAATCTACTACTATGAACATTTTCCCTTTATGTTCAAATAAATCCATTCCTAGGTGTCCCCATGGCCTTGTAGGAAACGAAGATGACATTCATGGCTCTTTTGATTCCTGTCTGTGAATTGTACATGTTATACATCTGGATAAAATTTCTTCCAAACAGACCTGGCCACGAATACAGTCCTCTGGCTCTGCACTAGGTAATACCTAAATGACCTTGATGTAGATGTTGTAAGATCTCAAGTCTCAATGCTCTTGGAATTACTCCTGTATCATTGTATACCAGTAAACCATTGATCACTGTCAGGTGTGTTCACTGCTCCGAATATGGGCTCAAGATAGGACGTTGTGGCACACATGTTCACCATCCTCGAATGAAAATTCCCTGATCTGCCATCATAGACTAAAGCAGTCCATGTCCAAATGCAGCAAGACCTGGACAATATCCAGGCTTGGGCTGACAAGTGGCAAGTAACATTCACGCCATACCAGTGCCAGGTAATGACCATCTCCAACAAGAGAGAATCTAACCATTGCCCCTTGACACTCAGTGGCATTACCATTGCTGATTCCCCCCACTATCAACAACCTGGGGGTTATCATTAACTAGAAACTGACCTGGACTAACATATAAATATTATGGCTACAAGAGCAGCTCAGGGGCTAGGAATCCTGCGGCGAGTAACTCACCTTCTGACTCCCCAAAGCCTGTCCACCATCTAAAAGGCAAGATACTCTGCACTTGCCTGGATGAGTGCAGCACCAACAACACTCAAGAAACTTGACACTATCCAGGACAAAGCCACCCACTTGACTGGCACTCCATCCGTAAACATTCACTCCCTCCACCAACAACGCACAGTGTCAGCAGTATGTACCATCTACAAGATGCACTGCAGGAACCCACCAAAGTTCCTTAGACAGCACCTTCCAAACCCACGACTGCTACCATCCCGAAGGATAAGGGCAGCAGACAAATGGGAGCACCACCACCTGGAAGTAGCCCTCCAAGCCACTCATCATCCTGCCTTAGAAATATAATCACCATTCCTTCACTGTGACTGGGTCAAAATCCTGGAACTCCCTCTCTAACAGCACTGTGGGTGTACCTACACCACTTGAGTTGCAGTGGTTCAAGAAGGCATTTCACCACCACCTTCTCAAGGGCAATTGGGGATGGGCAATAAATGCTGGCCCAGCCAGCAATGCCCACATCTCATGAACGAATATAAAAAAAAATCCTTCTCTGATTTTTGAGCCTCTTTGGTTTCACTCAAACTTTGTGTAGTTGCCGGTTGACTGTCATTATAGGAAATCCCCGACCTCTTACACAAAATCAATTTTGTATCTTTCCAGATTCTCTGTTTCAATGTGTGATTATGCATCTCGTGCTCTGTTGTTGTCCTTGAACATATACCATATGAGCATCAAACCTCAATTTCAATTAAAGTCTTTGAACTCTTGATGGCATCGGTGCAAGCTTTTTCGGATTAAATATTGTGGCTAATGTTACGATCCCAACTGACATTAATACTGGACAAGTCATATCCCAGAGTGAAACCTGTCTTGATACATCCTAACTTTGTTTTTTTTTTAAAAAACCATGGAGGAAGGTTACTGAACAAATTCACTGGAGTTTACTGATGAACCTTTAACCAAGAATAAGACATTTATTAAACAAGGAAAAAAATGAACTATATTGCACCAGAGAAAAAGGTTGGAAAATTTCAATACAAGAAAATGATTTGAACTCAATATTCCTTTTACACCCACAAATGGTTTTCTTCCAGCAGATTTCTAAGTATGCACTAGATGCTTCTTCCCCAGCTTATATCTCTCCCCGAGACACCCTAAACTACATACCATCACTTCAGCTGCAAAGCAAACGTGAGTTCCCTAAACTCAGTTCCCAGCAGCCTTGCGGTATTTCTTATCATGGAGCTGCGAACCTCTGTCTTCACACTCTGAACTTCTTTCCTGTCTTTTCGTGTGTGCGTGTGTGTGTGTGTGTGTGTGTGTGCATGCGCACGTGTGCGCCCCTCTCTTTCTCTCTCTCTCACTGGACCCCTGTTGCTAGGCCACTGCACAGTTTTTTCTATATTCCCCCCCTAAAATCACTAAACTACTAATCCCTTTGTAATCCATCTCTTCCCTTCAAGGGTTGTAAAACCTCATTAAAAATGCAGGTTTGGGGAGGCTATGGCATAGTGGTATTGTCACTGGACTAGTAATCTAGAGACCCTGGGTAATGCTCTGGGGACCCGGGTTTGAATCCCACCACAGCAGATGGTGGAATTTGAATTCAATAAAAATCTGGAATTAAAAGTCTAATGATGACCATAAAACCATTGATGGTTGTTGTAAAATCCCATCTGGTTCACTAATGTCCTTTAGGGAAGGAAGTCTGCTGTCCTTACCTGGTCTGGCCTACATGGCCAGACCCATAGCAATGTGGTTGACTCTTAAGTGCCTCTGAACAAAGGCAATTAGGGATGGGCAATAAATGCTGGCCTAACCAGCGATGTCCACATCCAGTAAATGAATTTTAAAAAATGTATACAAACAAATCCAGAAAACCTGACCATTTTGCTAGGACGCCCTTCAGACTTCCCAGCACCAAGCTCACAAAAAAATAAATGAAACAGAAACCATGTTCCACCTTTCTTAACACACAAAAAAAATTAAACTTAAAGTTATGCATTACTCCTAACACTAAAGGTTTATGGTCTGTTGATATCGTAATATGAAGTGAGACAGACGTAGTCAGCAAATTTCTCACATGTCCATGTGCCTACTAATGCTTCCTTTTTAATTATTGTGCATCTCCTTTCCTGTTAATAACTTTGATGTGTAATAGACTGGTCTACGTTTTCCATCTCTTTGCACCATCCTGGTCCACATCTGTTGCTATTATTGTAGGTAACTCCAGATTGTAATGTGCTAATATGTTTCTGATGACATCAACTTCGCCTGGATTTTTTCAAATGATTTCTATTGTGCTTCTTTCCAACATCATTCATCGTCTTGGTGTAACAACTGACCGAGTGGCTCATTGAGCTCTGGTAAGTTTTTTAAAGAAATTTTGCCACTTGATTCACCATTCCCATGAATCTTTGTAACTCCGTGATGTTCCTTGGAGATGGAAGTTTCAGTTTCATGTCTTGCTCTGCTTGAGTGGATCCATGTATCAACATTACATTCATGTGTCAAACAACTCCATGTAAGCCCTCCAAAAGATTTGACATTGTTCTTTGAAAGATCTCTGATGCTTATGTTATTCCAAACGGTAACCTGTTAAAACTCAATCTTCCAAATGGTGCTTTGAAAGTTGAGAGAAGCTTGGACTCCTATTCTCGTGATATTTGCCAGGATCTGCCATTAGTGTCTAATTTAAAGAATATTGAGCTCTTCCCTAACCTTGCTAAACTCTCATTTACTGATACCATTGGATGGATTTCTCTTTTCACAGTTTTATTGTGTTGTGAGATCAACACATATTCTTACGGAACCGTTTGGCTTTGGAAACGGTACCATCTCTGAGCACCTACTCATTGGATCTTTTACCGGTGAAATGACTCCTTGTTTTACCATTGAGTCGATCTCCTTCCTCATCTTTGGAAGTAAAGGGTGTGGAGCCTTTCTGGGTGTATATAAGCATACTGGTTTTGCTTCTGGGCTGTGTGTTATACAATACGTCATTCTCAGCTTGCCCACTCCGATAAACAACTTGGGAATTCTGATCTCAAGTGTCCTGATTGATCTTCACTGTTCTTCATTTCTATTGTGAATTAGATTCAATTCCATACATGCCTTTCTGCTAAAAAGTGTATAGCTCTGATCTTGAACTACATACAGCGCTTCAGTAATTACTTCTGTGCTTTAAAGTAGTTGCTAGTTCTCCTAGAATCTTCATTTCTGTTCCTACTGACTCACGCTTTTTGTAGGATGGTTGAAGAACTCTCTTGTTTAATGATGGTTCAGCATCTGAAAGAACTGAAACTGCTCCTCCAGTATCTAATTTAAAGCATGTCCTGTGACCTTCTAACCAGGATCTCTGCATCCCAATAGTTTCCACTTACTTCTTTAACCTCCCCTAAGAAGGGTATCTCAATTTCTTGTGAATCTTCAAATTCATAGGCACTGTTTCCTTTTAAAACATTTTCTTTGAGTGTTCTGCCTGTTTTCCTATTATGACACACTAGCTGAAAATGCCCCATCTTTTTTCACCAATAGCATTGTGTGCATTTGCCTAGACAATTCCTGCACCCTTCTTTTCCACACCAGCAACAGCTAGTCTGGAATGTCCCCATTAATTGCTTTCCATGCTGCATGTCTCTCCTTCTCTCTATTTTCCCTTTTTATGTCTGATGAATTCAATTGAATCTGTCACTTTGGGATTTGAGCTGTCTCTTTCTCTCTCTGTACCATGTGAAAATGGAATTTAACTATTCAATCACTATGTCTGTTGCCTTGATGTGATCCTGTATGTGGCACATAACCATGCCTTCCATTAGCAAAATGCAAAACAGCCTATTCTCTAGCTTGCTGTGAGCAGCACCACAGATCATCTCTACTGGTGTATCAATATGAAATGAAGCTATATACTTTGTTAGCTCAAGTACTGAGTTCCTTGGTTTGATTAATTGGTTTCTTTTTATACTTTCCTAGCTTTCCAGTTATTATTTTCCCACATTTTGTGAGTGCAAGTTTGATTTTGTCGTCATTCATCCCTTGATCTAACTTTCAATGTGCCATCTACTGGAGAATTCATAAGTTGGGAAAACTCTCAAATGAGGGTAAGCAATTTGAATTAGTTAAGGTCTATGTAAACAAAAAGAATACTTAACATTTTAGCAAAACTGGCTCTTCTACATTAAATAAATATTTCTAGCAAAATAGATGGGCACATTTTTACTTTGCATTGCACTTATTACAGGATTAAACTCAAGGTGAATTTATAAACTTACCTTTCCACAGCCAAAATCTCCACTGGTGAGGCATTACTGTTTCCAAATTTAAATGTAATCAGCTCTGGGTGCTTTTTCTTGGATGTAATCTTCACCATCGAAGTCAAGGCCTGCCGTGATTGAATATAAGCAAATCCTTTCCGGGATGGCATTTCTCGCAAACAATACATGTGAGTTGCTGTTACCAGAAGGTGACTTAAAAAAAAAAGAAAATTTAGCTGCTCAGCAAGTGTCGGCTAAGCTGTTTTCATTCCATGGAAATAATGATTTACAACATTGTACATAGATTTGAAGGAAAAAAAACTTGTGTGTATCGGTAATCTATTCTGAAACAGGTTGCTTAATATACAATGAGTAAAATGAATGCATAGAATTTTACAGCAGAGAAACAGGCTATTCAGCCCAACAGGCCTACGCTCGACAGAAGACTCCTCAATTCACCACACAAGATCACTGTGATGTTCTTAATGCTAACCACCAATCATGCTGCATATCTACATTAATGATATCTTCCAGCCATCCTGGAACCAGGATCTGCAGTGCAACTGATACTGAAATTGAGATTTGGGGAAAGATGACTAAGTAAGATACATGTATTTTAATGTAGTTATATGCCATTTTCAAAGTGCCTAAAATACAACTGAACTAGTATATTGGCCATTACACACCTTGGAAACATATGTCCCGTCTCCTTCACCTCATTGCATGGAAAGTGGTGTTTAATGTCAGGCTTGTTCACCCACGTCTGAATATTCACCATCTCTTTCCTATCATCATCGGACATGGAAGAACTGTCAATTTCATCTGTTAAAACAAAATGGACAGAAAATCTAACATAACCTGTAAATGAACAGAAATAAAGTACACAAATAAACATTATGATATTTCTAAGTTAATAGAGGTCTGCATTTAATTCTGTAATATATGAGAGATTTTTGATGCACATTTGCAGATATATGTTAGGTTTTTTTTCAGACATACCCAAATATCTAACAGTAGTGCAGTGCGATTGGAACACAGGCAAATGTGTCTGATCTATCAAACAACCAAAATCTTCCAATTTGGTATTTTTCCAGTACTGAGAAGGATCAAGGCTGATTTTTTTTTGTTGATTTGCAATGGAGAATACACCAGAAGATCAGTCACTAAACTAAAGCCAGTTTTGTGGAGTTCATCTAAGATAGACTTGAAATGTTACTCTCTTCATCTTACTGGGTTCCCAATTCCAGTTGCACTACTAAGAAAAAGTGAAAGTGGCATTGGAACCTGCTTCTTCTCAACCACTGGAGATGCATAGCCCAAGCAAGAACCTGTACAGTGAATGGACCATGAGCCAAAAGGATTTCATTGTCCTTTATAATGATTTATTTCTAAACTGGAAGATACAGTTTTAATCATTTTCAACATATGAAAATGAGATGAGCTTTAAGAAATGCCCTTACAGATTAAGTTATTTGCATCTTCTGTGGCTGAGAGGACCAAGCTCAAAGGCCACCACTTTCTCTCAGTGAAGAAGCTGAGATTGGAAACTTTGCTTTATCTGTAAAGCACCACATTGTGTGGAAATAAGCCATAAAGAGTAGAAGATGGAAATTTTAAATCCTTGATATGCTTTGAGTTAGTTAATCTCATGTGAAACAGCAGTTAGAATGCTACCACTAGTCTGTGTTCATGGGTTAAGAAGACCAGGAAAAAAAGTATCTGTCTGCAATTTCTGTTCAGTGTGCCTTCACCCTTATTGGAGAAGGAGACAGAAGGTTCATACCCAGGCATAACACTCTCAACAACAACGTGACAACACTCATTGTCTTGCTCATACATGTAGAATGGCCACTTGTCTGAGTTACCTGAAGACTGCCATTGCCAACAGAGCTATATACCAGGTACAGCCAGAATCTTTAGGAGAGGCGATGGGCAAAAATCACTTTAATCAACAGTTATGAGAGTGGGTGAAGACAAAAGGGTCTGAAATTTTTTTGCGACAGGGAATCAAGTACACGTTATAGCGCAAAGCAGCAAAGTTATTGCAGTGTGAAGGGTCGGAGAATTACAGCACTTTTTTATGATCTGTAGTGAAATGCAAATGCTTCTAGGCTACTTCAAACTGAAAAATGACATTGTTACATATAAGGATTTTAAAAACTGACATTTATATAATTTAGCATAGACTGCTAATCCAATTCTAATGGTTTCTTTATTCCAATTATGTCATTTGTGACTGATGTTTAAGAAAGGTACTAGTTGTGCTACAAACGGCTTTAACGGTGGGGTTGCTGTAATATGGGTCCAGTGTTAAGACCACCAACCAGAGCAGATGTTAATTGCTGCACAAACTAAATCCCAGAGGGAAACTGGGCTTACAGGTCATACCCTTTTTTCTGTATTCTGAAAACGAGAAGAAAACACACTGATCTCAGCAGCAAGAAGTCTGGTAAACTTCTGGGATTTTAAAAATTAGAAGTAAAAGTTTTATTAACAAGAATAAAAGAAAACTTAAGCACACAAGATTACAGTTGCACAGTTAAATTTAGTCTTACAAAACCTTCCCCAAAAAAAGACACTATTTGGTCAGATCCACAAGTAAATGCCTTCCAGGCAACAATCCCTTATAGATGTTTATAAAAAAATCAATAATATTACTAAAGGCAAACTGCTGTAGCTTTAATGACCATACGACCTCAAACTCTTTCCCACTATGCTGTGGCAATCCAAGACTTTAGAACAAGACTGCTTGTTGCAGCCCAAGACTTTTCTGGCTTGACTGGATGGCTGATTCAAACTGCATCTTCTCCCAACCCTAGAGCTGTTTCCAGGAGATCTTTTTCATACAGCCACTAGCTAACAGCTACAGCCCACAATTGACAGCTACAGCTAACAGCCCAACAGCTCCAGCTACCTTAAGCTTTCCACAATAACTCTAAAACGCTTTTCTCCCCCTTTCATCTCAGATTCCATTTTTCTCCTGCCTCTTTGAAACTCAGATTTTTCTCAATATAAAATCTTTCATGTTTCTATTTAGTCTCTGCTTTCAGGTCAATAAAATGTAATATCCCCTCTTCTGTTTACCTATGGAACTCCTGCAAGATGTAAATATGTTTCTTTCCACCTCTGACTTCCCTTTGATATTCAAACAAACTCTCAACTTATCTCAAAATGCAAATGTTAGATCCTCAACTCCTTATATCTTATTACAAATGTGCAAACTTAATACCTCTATCCTTTCATGTTTTAAACCCCCCAGACTGCCTGTTTTCTAGTAACTTTCCGCAGCTTAATTAAATCATTTACACACACACACAGCCTTCTTCACAGGATAACAATATTCCCCAAAATATTTTTTTTAAAAATCCATTCTCACAGCTGTCAAAACTGCCTTACATCTAAGTTAAAGTCACCAAGTAAAAATCAATCCCGTTTGATACTAATTTTAATTTTTCAAATTCCTTGTTTATCACATAACTTAGGTATTTCACCAAAGTGTTTATGGATTTGCTTTTCTGAGCATGTTTTATTTGCAGATCTTTGGACAAATGCAGAATATAACAAAGCAACTACAGTCTCGAGACTCAAATATAAGTTTGTACCATCCTCACAGCAAGACTCCAAAAGATATCTGCAATGATGGATTCCAAATATAAATTGTTTTGGCTGAAAATTTATTTTTGAGGTGGAGGTCAGAAAAACATTTCAAAAGGCAGAATCTTCTCATCCCTGAATTAAATATGCTGAGAGTTTACACTCAAAATTGAAACTGACAATTCACTTATTCACTCAGGGCACCTGGTGTTAATTAAAGAGCTTACAGTAGTTCATTTAATTACCTGTATCATACTCCTCTTCATCTGCAATACTGAAGACGGGTTTTACACCACGATAGGGTTTTCCCAACTTGTCACTGCTGCTCACGTGCCTGAGTGAGGGTAAATACAGTGATCAATCATTAAAATCAAAATATGCAAACTTCAGTACCAATCATGGAACATTCAAACTGATAAAACTAGTCAGATGTCTTAAACAACTTTCCCTACATTCTGAAAACTACCATCTTTCATGAATACACTGGTCATTGTAAAGGTTTGAATTAAAAAACAATTTTTTACGAATAAAAGTTCTAACTGATTTGTAAACAGAGGCAAAGTTCATTCAGCATTTAATCGTTTGGTCAAAGAATTTAGTAAATTGCAAGGTGCTTGTTAGTTGCATGCACCAGGATTTTAAGATCTTCTTGCATCTTTTAAAAAATGCATACAGTATTCAATGAATCAGGGTTAAGCTGCTAGGTGGGGTGGGAGTGTGGTGGATACTGAGATGTGGAAATAGAGGAAGTGTGCAGACTTTCAAAGAATTTGGAAATAAGTTTCTCCCAGACTTTTACTCAGGGAAAGTGAAGTGTGCATTTCTTGGTTGGTTGCTGGAAAATAACATGTTTCCTTACATACCACAGCTTTATAGGCAACTAATTTTTCAATAAGACATTTTTCCTCAAGTAACTGCTGAAACAAGTGACCTCTCAAGCAAACAAGTTCCATAAATTTTATTTGATTTCAAACATGTATTTATTTGAGCATACTCAGGATATATGATTCCCTATATGAAGAATAAGTGAATACATCTCTCTGAATTATAAGTCAATGCAATCATGGTAAATAAATCAAAGCACAAGTCATAAAATAATTGAGTCACAGACATGGCAAAGCGATAGTGTGGCCCATTTATCCCTATAACACTATATGGTGGATGATTAGTAGAGTGACAAGCACCACAGGAATGAATTTTGTGGCTAAAGGGACTGAGGTTCGTTTGAAACCACTCTCACACACCCATGTCAAGAAGTTATTCAGTATAGACTAAAGATGTGATATGCATTATCTGCACATCAAATTATACACAAAACCTTCAGCAGGAGAAATCAGGAATGCAGAAGACTTGAGTCAGGTTGGGAGAGCAGCAGGCGCCATGTTGATTTGTGCACTTATTTTGATTACAGTTTTACAAAATTAAAAATCAATAATACTAAGAGAGTGGTGAATGCAGAGTGTACATTTTCACATATATAAAGTAATATTTCCTGCAGCTGCAAGCTGCACAGCTCTGAGCGCATTTTCGGATTAAATTTTAAGTAGTACGTAAATAATGAGTGCAGCAAAATTACAAAATACTCAAAGCATTTGTTAGTGACAGCAAGTGCAGAATTGCAGACAATGTAAAACAGCCATCAATGCAACATCTAGAATACCTTTTGATGTTTCTGACCATAATAATTGAAACTTTTGAGCCTACAATAAGACTCCAGCACAACCATTAATACAAAGCTTCATATTTTACACAATCTGAATTTAGATGAATTTCATTTTCACTGGAAGCCCAAAAATCTAACTTTTGTAGTTCACCCTACAATTTAGAGAAATTTTGCAACCAAAAACTACAGGAATCCTTGATAGCTCATGGGACTGGTTAAGAAGTAGATTGAATAGTAACAGGGTATTCATGCCAAGTGTGATGCCAAACTACTATTTAAATGGACAACTGAAAGCTTGGTAAAGAAGATAGATTTTAAAGAGGCGAAGGGGGCAAGGCAGTGGGGTTTAGGGAAGGGTTCATGAAAATGGGTAGATGACGGTACAACAGCCAATGTGGGTCAGGTCAAGGTGTGGATGTTGGGGGAAGATAACGCAAAAGAGCAAGAATCAAGAGGACTAGATATCAGGGTTGGGTGGTTCGATTTGAAAGAGGCTTTAGAGATACGGAGGGAAAAGGCATTGAAGGGATTAAAATACAATGAGAATTTTAAATTTGAAACGTTGGGAATCTGAAGCTAATGGCGATCAACAAGAACAGGGGTGATGGGCAAGTGGGACTTAGTGTGAGTTTCGAACAGGTTAAGCATCATAGAGTTTGGGGCACCATCCAGGAAACACTGCAGGTGAAATAGGCATGGATCTTGATTTCAGCACGGCTGAGGACAGGGTGATGTTATGAAGTGAAGGAGGTGAGGATATCAAGTTCAGGGTCGAAAACGTTGACAAAGTTGTGAACAGCCAGGGGATGTGTTGGGGAAAGCCTAGGCTCACACAGAAAGAATGCCCATTAGATGAGATACCAAAGTGCTACAGGAAATGGGATGATGGAACTTACCCCAAGAGTCAGAGCTCTTAGGAGAAGGGAAGAAATTTGGAAAAATAAAAATTATTCAGCATAAGTGGAACAAGTTTAATAAGCCAGATGAAACAGTTTTGACTTTAAAATCAATAATCTTGTGACACTATGCAAAAGAAGCTGGTCTTTCAGATGATTTGTTTCTTTCCTATTCTGAAAATAATTTGAAAAATTTAATAACGAACAAGTTAATTTAAAAGATTAAATGCAAAAATCTGAGGCATCTGTTGCCACATCAAGGCATTCTGTCCATCACTATCCCTTGCCCATCTATGAAAACATTGTTAACAACTAAGCTTTTTAACTATAATTCAACATATTAAAACAGGTAAAAGCAAAATACTGCAGATGCTGGAAATCTGAAACAAAAACAAAAATAGCTAGAAAAACTCAGCAGGTCTGACAGCAACTGCGGAAAGGAACACAGTTGACATTTCGAGTCCGTATGACTCTGCTTCAGAACTATGGAAATAGAGAAATGAGGTGAAATATAAGCTGGTAAAGGGGGGTGGGACAGGTAGAGCTGGATAGACCTGTCCCACCCCCCTCTTCCAGCTTATATTTCACCTCATTTCTCTATTTCCTTAGTTCTGATGAACAGTCATACGGACTCGAAACGTCAACTGTGTTCCTCTCCGCGGATGCTGTCAGACCTGCTGAGTTTTTCCAGCTATTTTTGTTTTTGTTATATTAAAACAGGTTCCTCCACTGCTTACTCAGCATGTTTTTATTTTTCCATTCAGAAACTAGAAGTTGACACTAGATGGAAACAGCAGCAACACAATTTCCTGGTAGACCCTAGTTGTTCTTTTGATCCTTCAATACCAAAAAACTAGAGTAATCAAGAATCAACTAGCAGTATCTATACCAGTAAGGCCACGTTAATCTGGGAAATGCTTGATGAAGATAGTCAACATGCTTTTTTAAAAAAGTACCAATAGTTTTTGAGGGCTGATTATGTATTTGGCAATTACGAAAAAAAACAACACAACAGAAGCATGGGAATGCTAATTCAAACGATGAAAAGTAGTAATAGTAGACTGCACATCGCAGCAAAGTGCTATGCAAGACTTTCAGGATGCCAGATAAGGTAAAACACACCAAAAACACTATATGCACATTTTAGTTTCTGGGCATGGTTCCATCGTGAAAGGCCAATAACAAATACGTAGCTATAAATTTAGTAACATCAAGTAGAGATTAAAATGAGAGTCGCTTAAGGCTTAAAATGCTGCAGAAAAGCAACAGTAAAAGGCCTAAGTAGTAAGTTCTTGCGCAGCATGCTTAAGTACAGAGACCGGAGTTGGCAAGCTATTCTGAACACCATCTTACCAATCTACGTTCACTTTTTCTGGCCAAGGAAGTTGAAAAGTCATTCTATATTAATTAATAACAGAAAATAAGACAAAAACAATAATTTCAAAAAAAGGAAAAGAAAAGCTACAAACAAATATAATTAGAAATGAAAGTTTAACAAAACAGATTTCCTCATTAAAACAAAATAATCCTTGTTCCAAAAGACACCCTAATGAAGTTTTATTTAATCTACAATTGCATGTGTATATTTCGATGTACCACATTCAGGCACATACATAGATGCACATATATTCTATCTTAGTACTGCAAACAGGCCCCCAAATTTAACAAAAAATCAAAGTTCTGCTTAAATATGCTTAAACAAAAGCTTTAATTTTGAAATTTTATGAAATGTATTTTAGTTTCAAAATTCTTTCTGCTGGAAGAAATTGTCTGTTAACATACAAGCTCAAAATTCGGTCTCTACAGAAAAAGGCTATCTAGAATAAAATATAATTTTTGAAGTACTTCTACCTTACCTTTCAACTGGTGCAGATGTATTCTCAATGAAACTGATCACTTTCTCTTTTACATTCACCGATTTGGATTTAAGGGCAAAGGTCATTTTATTTACTAATGACTTGACTCCCCTTCCATCACCTGAACCATTTGGGGAATCACCCTGCAGAAGCATTTAATTGAATGTGATTACAGAACCCTCGAAACACAGCATGAGCAGTATGGCACTTTATGAGTAGCTTGCTTTACTATTTCTTAACAGGATAAATCGAAGCAACTATAGGAGCTATCTAGAATAAGATGTTAAGCAGAAATAGAGTTTTTTTCTAAAACATAGATATATATTTATATAGCTATTATTGGCCATTAACACTAAGAGTAAACTTCAAAAGAGGATTTTAAAAATATTCCAAAAGTACAGTACTGATGTTCAAACATCATTTATAATACAAAGCACTTAAATTACACTTCTATTTATTCTGGAAAACTATACAAAGTACTGAAATTACATGATGAACTGAAAACCTGAAACTAAAATTAAACTTCAATATTTTATTCAGTACTACCATTGGGTATTAGTACAGGCACAATGGGGAAAAGAAACTTAGAAAATAGGCTATTAGTCTGGATACAAATTTAACTGACTAAACTATTTTCATTAGATAATTGCTACACTGGCTCAATTTGCATGGCGAAAGCATCTTTTTATTAAATCTATTAAAATTAGGAAGCAGTTCAGGGCCAACAATCACTGCAATAGTAAGATGCAGGTTTGATAAAATTCCTGACCTTGTTTTAAGTCCCTCTGTAAGGAAGGAAAATAAGTGGAAGAGTTGGTTCCTGAGCCACACTTGCACATCTTGTGACTGGCGTAGAGTGGATCAGCAACTAAATTAAACTGCTTAAATAGAAGTGCAAGTTCCATTTATTCTTCACCTGCCCTCAACCAGAGAACACATTCTGCTTCCAAGCACCCATTAAATCCACTTGAAGCCACAAGGTGTGCAAGTGTGGCTCAGGAACAATTCTTGCACTCATTTTCCTTCCGGAGGGACTTTACCTTCTCTTCATAACTCAATGAAATGATCAAGATCAGGAATTTAGCAGAGAGTAATCAAAGCTGCACCTTACTACTGCTGCGAGTGTCAGCTCTGAACTGCTTTCCCATTTTAATATATTTGTAATGAAAGGATGCTGAGGAAGTATCAGTCCTTTATTGAACATGGAGGATAGTCTCCATCATTCACAAAGCAAGCCTCCATTTTCAACTAGACAGGTATACATAGCATTACCCCATGATACAGACTAAAATAAAGCATCATACAGAGAAATTTCAAGTCTTGCAATGCAACATACCCAAGTCTGAGCCAAAAGATAGTTTCACTTTATATCAAAGCTGGGTTTACATAAGATTGATACTTTAACTACAATCTGGATTCACTCTCAAGGATAGTTCGCAACCCTCAAATTTCACAATGTGAGCCATTATTCTTACTTTAAATAAAACATTGAAATAACAAATATATACTTACATCAGCAGAAGAAATGCTTCCACGAGATCCAGATGTACTAACAATCCAGTGACCGTAGCCATTTTCTGGCCCATCTACATTTATGTCTACAAGGTGCTGCTGCAATGCTGCAAGACAGGGCAGCTTACAGATACTGACAATGATCACCAAACCTTCTAAATTACTTTCAATAATAGTCTTCATAAACCTCAACACAAAGAGAATGCTGTTCACCAGAACAACCTTTAAATTCAGCCAGATTAAGTATAGTCTAATCATAATCATGGTTAGTTCTTCTATCCATTTAAGTATAGATTTGGATATGTTAGTATTGTTTCTTCATGGCAAGTGGTCATATAATTGAATGGTTTAATATTCATTATGACAGGTGCAGTAATGTTGATGTAGTTACAAGTTAATTTTGAATGTATTATCAACAACTGAAACAATACTTTCAAGTTAATCTACTTAAACCGGGCTTATGGAAGTTGATTATTGGAAGAATTAACTGAGTGCACCATAAACTTAGCAGAGAGAAATTTTACCAAAGTGAATTGTGCACTGCATTGAGAAAGTCTCATCAATTGAGTTGAATATTTTTGACAGTGTTGTAGATCTTGCAATGCACTATAGATGGGAGCTATACATAAACAGTGCATAATGCCTTAGGAAATTCAGAAATATTATAATTTATCTTAGAGCTGCAGTACTCTGTACCTCTATTAGCTAACAAGAGTTCCCGAAGACTGCATTAAACACCAATTGAATAAATGGAACTCACTTAATTTAGGCCAAAACTTTATTTTCTTATGCAAAGTAAAATACTTTATTCACTGAAATAATTAAGCTTTTGACTTCTATATGAGGATAGACAATACAGGCCACTGGTTTTCTGCAATCCACACCCAACCAGCCCCCTTCCAGGTCCCAAGACATTATGCGCCATTTTATAATAATAGAAAGTCAATCGATGCCTAGATTGGATTGATGAATAATGCTGATTTGCAGATGTGAATGATACAAATGGACTAGTTCTCCAGTGTTCTTGCCTCATTTCAAAGTTACAAATTAATGAAACTGTAAAGAGGAACTTGCAATTATCCACCATTGCCTCCCTCTCCAATATGATGGATAAACGAGACTTTACTGTACTGTTTAATAACACTATCTTCTTTATTCTATAATCTGCAGTAATAATGTTGACACTTTAACAGATTACGTCTTTCATTTCTTCTATTTGGTCTAATATTTACCAATTTGATTCAATCATGTAACCATTTATATAAGTAATAGCTACTACAGTCATGTAATTAATAAAAAAAGAATTTAGTTGGAAACAAAAAAAAATGACTAAAGCATTATAAATAATGCTTAATAATAGCATATAGACTTTCAACCTCTCTCTTATCTAGACCAGCAGAAAAGAAGAAATTACCTATTGTAGGTCATATTCTTAATCATATTGCATTAGCTTTCCATTACTGAGGCAATTTACATCCTAGTTTTGACTAATACTTGAGTGATTATCCTAAACGGAGTGTGGAAGTCTCTCTCACTAAAAGCAGGGCTTGCCAACTCATAGTTTGCTTGAATATTTTGAATGAACATCCATTGTTTCATGATGGATTATACATAATCAGAAGGGCCAGAGTGCTGCTGTGAAGGTGGTAGTTTCTGAGGAAATAATCATCTGTTGAAAACCAAAATGTCACAGTCATGATTAGGAATTTTAGACTATTTAACAACAACAGAAAGATTTTGGCAGAATTCATTGGTAAAATGAAGCTTAAATTCAACTCTCAATAAGCAATTTCTGGAAACGTGGATTAAGAAGGCTCATACTAGGCATCGATCCAAACTGCTTGAGACAATGGAGGTTCATTAAAAACATCACAATAATCACTCATTCCTGAAATGTTGGATCGCACCATCATTAAATCTCATAATTTCTAGGACATCTCATGTAAGAGAGTGATATTTCAGCTGGCTGATTCCCAAACCTGAAAATGGACAGAAGTCAAGCCCTTGCTTTTCTATTCACTTAGAAACAAAAAAGCTCCAACACAGATTGAAATACTCTGTGACAAGATTGCCTGTCTAATGTAGTGAAGGAATGTTGTGTATACTGACAGGTTAAGTTAGAAGGCCACTGCACTTTTTTGTGTAATTACTTTGTTTCCAAACATTGTTGATTTACAATCATTTGAGTTCTCAATTTCTTAGGCTTTTTAGGGCTATATCAACTTCCTTTAAAGCTGTTGATCAGTTTTCAGGTCTCCTAGTTCAGAATATATATTAGAACAGATGAGAATCATGTTTTGTTGACTATAAATGACATGACTGATTTATATATACAAAACAGAGCTTAACTTAGCAGGAGAATTTTATATCTAGGAACAAGTTCAGTAAAAGTAAATATAGGCACCTTTTTGGACTACATCAATTATCAACCCAACCTGCACTGCCACCAAACTGAAAGATTTTCCTGTTTATAGTACATAACACTGATGAAAGAGGCTGAATCAAAGAAGGGATTGGGTTCAATCCAAACTCTGGATTAGCTGATTTCAACCAGAGCAGTGGCATAGCAATGCAATGAGCCTCACATCCCTGCTTTACAACAGGGTTGAAGCAGAATTGCCAATATTTCAACTTCCAATTTCTATCCAGCAGCTCCAGTCGGTGATGTATTTTCTGGTCATCAATTGGCAACAGAACCAGTAGTGACTGTGATACTCAGCACAGTCAAATGGCCTGTTGACACTCAGCATCACACATGTTTAATAGTCACTTGGATGAAGTGTCAAGGAAACCAGCAGTCATCGAACTAAAGCTCGTAAAAAGCCATTACCTTTAGGAAAAGGGAGAAAATTAACAGGAAATAATAGAAATAAATAAAATAGCTGAATTGGACTGCAGCAGTTCAAGAAGGCAGCTTACTACCACCTTGAGGGGACAATTAGGGATGGGCAATAAATGCTGGCCTAGCCAGCAATGCCCACATCCCATGAATGGATATACAAAAATAGCTGACCCAGCAGGGTCAACTTCTAATTCCATTCCTTTTGTTTGACATAGGACCCGGTGCTGTGAACACCTAACCCCGTACAATCGTTAAACACTTTAAGGTTGCTGCTTATTTCGACAAATATTTGTCAGTTAGATACCTGTTTGTTATCCTGAAGTACAGCTGTTGGAAAACCAGGTTTTATGCTTAATTACATACTGACAAAAACCGAAAGTGGTGTATAATTTGTTAATAATGTATTTCCTAGTCAGTGCACCAACTAATGCAATATTAGTGTAAACAATTTACAAATAGAGAAATATTTTCTACATTTCATTACTGTTGTATGTCTGAAAATAAAAAGGTTGCTCTGGGACAGTCTCGATGTCCGTGATAAATAAAGGAATAGATCACCAAGTCTGAGTTTAAGGGTGAAATGGTTTGGAGGAAAAAGATTTCAAAGAAAAGGTGCAGCTTCCAACAGCGACCAAGGACACCAAATGTATCAGAGCCTTCCCACAATGTTTTGTATACTTAATAATCTACAGCAAAGGAAAGTTACAGTTGGTGAGAGGAGAGATATATATTTAACGTAACAGTCGCTACTTTAATTTTATCTCTAATATGGTAAGACATGAAATTCTATATATTGATTACAATGATGGAATCTCTGTAAAAAAATCAGGTAGCATGACCAGAAAAAAAATTATAGTTGGTGAAATTTATAAATAATGGCTAAAAAAAGTTGAAAGAAAGTTATTTTTGCATCAATACATAACCTTAAAAAAGCAGAGCATTATACCACTTGGAAAAGAAGACAATTGCTCATTAGGTCATAGTATGACTTTTATATACAAAAATCAGATTTCACTTCCACAGATTTAAAGGGAAAGTGTATTCTACAAAATTGTTACCTCATCCCCAAATTATAAAGGTTTTTCTCAGTTACCTTATTGTTTTGGCCATTTAGAGAAGGTGTGGAGGCTGAATGTAGTTAAATATCTCAACAAAAGCAACAGACAATGCAGGAAAGCTGAAATAAAAACAGAAATGCTAAGTAGCTAGGTTAGGCAGCATCTGCTGGAGGGGGAAAGAGAGTTAATATGTCAGGTCAATGAGCTTTCATCAAAAGAGGGAAAAGTTAGAGATGTAACAGGTTTTAGACAAGTACAAAGGCAGAGAACATGGTGGGAGTGGGGATGGATGAAGGAACAAAAAAGAAAGTGTGTGGAAGGCAGGAGATGAAATGATGGTGCAATGCAGAAGGGGATGGTAATGGGACAAGAAATGAAAGATGGATCTAAAGGAAGTGTAAAATGGGAAAAGCACAATCACTACCACTGCTGTCGAAAGAAATGGGGTCAGAAGTTAAAGACTGAAATTGTTGAACTCAACGTTGGCTCCCAAATGCTGTCAAGTGCTTAATCGAAAGGTGAGGTGCTATTCCTCAAGCTTATGTTGAACCTTTTTGGAACAGGATAGGAGACCGAGGACACGGGCTGGGTGGAGAAATAAAACAACTGTAAACCAGAAGTCTTGGGTTATACTTGAAGGCTAACAACAGTGCCCCACAAAGCAGTCACACAATCTGCATGTGGTCTCAAATGCAGAGGAGACTGTATCATGAGCGTTAAATACAGTATTCTAAATTGAAAATATAGCTAAATCATCGTTTGACCCAGAAGTTGTTTTTGGGGCTCTGGATCGTGGGAGGGGAGAAGAGAACAGCATGGGTGTTGCATTTGTGGGCTCGTACAGGTTGGGAAGAGTGTGTTGGGAGTGATTAAGGAGTGCAGCAGAGTGTTGTGAAGTGTCCCCTCGCCTGATTGCTTCCCACCTACATTTGTGACTCTGCCTATACCTCCTGCCACTTCAGGTTTACAGTTTCCTGGCCCTATCAGGACAGTCTGTGGGCTCTCGCTTTTTCCTTGAACAAAGGCCTAACCAGTCCTCACCCACCATCAGTTTCCTCCACCTGGCTGAACTTGTTCACACATTCAACAACTTCTCCTTTGGCTCCACTAGGTTTTCCCAAATAAAAATAGTTGCTACGGGAAACGATAAAGGTTTGAGATATGCTCATGTTTTTGTGGAATACAGCCCAGTTCTATTCAAGTCTCATCCTTCACCTCTTTTTTTGGTGCAATGATGACTTGATCAACCATTTCCTACTCTTGTCCTGAGCTAGAAAATTTCAAATCAATTTTGATTTCAGCATCCACTCTTCCCTCATTTACACATGGTGCATTTAAGACTCTTCCCTGCTCTTCCTTGACCTCTCTGTCTCCATTTCTGGGGAATATCAGCCAACATTCACTATCCACAAGCTACTGTGAGAACAATTCCTTCCACCCCACTTCAGTTTCCCCAATTTTTCTGTCACATCTGTTCTTCCTTTTTCTTCAACCAATGATAAACCTCCACTGTTGATGACAAGGCCCTCAACAATGTCCATCCCATTTCCCACACTTCTTCTGACTCCTTCCCCTCCCTTCCAGAATCACAACAGAGTTCTATTTGCCTTCACCTTCCGCCCCAACAGCCTGCATATTCAATGGATTATCCTCCAAGCTCTGCCACTTCCAGCATGATGCTGCAATCAAACGCATCTTTCCCTCCTCTTTCCACATTCTGAAGGCATTCCATGTGCAACACCTTGGTGCACACTTCAATCACCCCCAAAGCCCTCTCTTCTTCCCATGGCACTTTATTGTGCAAGCACAGTAGATGCATCATCTGCCCTTTTACCTCCTCCATTCCCACTGTCCAAGGCCCCAAACGCTCTTTCCAGGTGAAACAGCGATTTACTTGTACTCTTTCAATTTAGTATACTATATTCACTGCTCACAATGCGGTCTACCTTACATTGAGGAAACCAAATGTAGATTGGATGATCACTTTACAAAACACCTTCCTTCAGTTAGCAAGTGTGACACCAAGTTTCCAGTCACCTGTCATTTTAATTCTGTACCCGACTCCCACTCTGAACTCTGTCCTCGGCCTCCTACGTTGTTCCAATGAAGTTCGAGGAACAACATCTCATCTTTTGATTTGGCACTTGACAGCCTTCACAACTCAACACTTGAGTTCAACAATTTCAGATTACAACAACTGCTCCCATTTTTTCAAACAGCAGCTCATGGCAATGATTATGCTTTTTCCATTTACACCTCCTCTAGATCCATCTTTTGTTTCTTATCCCAATACCATCCCCTTCTGCCTTACACAATCATCCCTTTTGTTATTTAATCTCATCTTCCACCCAATCACAGAACTTCCCTTTTGTTCCCTAACCCTTTTTCCCTACCACTGTGCTTGCTTAAAACTTGTTGCATCTTTAATTTTTTCCAGTTCTGAAGGTCATCAATTTGAAATGTTAACTTTGTTTCTCTGACCACAGAGCCTGCCTGACCTGCTGAGTATTTCAAACATTTTCTGTTTTTATATCACATGTGTACCTGTGCTGACTCAAACAAAGAGTTTTGAAACACAAATCTCTACCAGAGCACACAAAGAAATGCTGGCTTATAAGTATTGAGCTCTCAATACTTCCTTCTGTGACTTGTCAATTTGGAATATGTCTGCCCATGAGAAAATTGAAGTGTTTTTTTCTAACTAAGGTGTAGCAGTTGAAATCTCTTTACTGAAGTTGGTTGAATACAGCTGTTAGAATTTTTTTGATATTCTAATGTAGAATTCAGGAGGAAATTAATTCAAATTAGAAAATCCTTCATGCAATAAATTTTGAAGACACTAAAATACTTGTGGGACAATCAAAAGTATGTTTTGTGACTCAGAATCTAGCACCAGTTCGCCTTCAGTAATGCAACATCACAAAGTAACACAGAGTAATTACAAAAGCAGCTGAAAAAATAGAATTTCCCTTCGGTTGTCAAATAATGACAAAATTAAGGTTGATATAGGCTATCATTTTTATCTATGCTTGATTTTTTTCATTTAGTTATATTGAGAATTAAGTGTACTGATATTTTAAATAATCATATTAGTAAATGTGAACAACGTAACTGCAGGGCACACACAGTTAAGAGATTCAGATGTCTCAGTCACCAATTCCCACCTAATATCAATACCATCACCAGAAACAGGCCTTCCTTTTATCAATAATTCAACAATGTTCAATAAATATTGGTCAGCCTGAACCACAACCCTTATTGAATAACTATTGAGGACTACAATTGCTTTCAATAGGTATTGACAATAGGTATTTTAAACAAAGTCAAATATAATCCCTCTTAATCACACTACAAAATCCTTTACTGAAAACAATGAAGGAAGGCTCTGCTGTCAGAAAACAGCATGCTTATTGACAAGAAATAAAATTAAGTTGGGACAACAGGACTGCAATGTCAATTCACTAAAATGCTGGAGAATAAAGATTATGAATAAATAATATGGTGACTAAAATGGAACACAAGCAACAACTGCATAATATAAAAACTCATGAAATAGCTGAAGAATGAAAATACCCACAGATATTGAAGTTCAACAATTGCATCAAATTTACTAGAACTATAATAGAAAGGAAATAATATTTACTATGAGATTAAAGACTGACAGAAATTAATTAAATTTTTATTACCCATCAGTACAATAACCTTTCTATTGCTAGTTTCTAATAGTTAGCCCTTTAGAGAGCAATTTTCCTACATCTTGTTATGCACATACTTTGCATAATAACACAAATGTTGCCTATATTGAACCACACCTATTAATTGTAATTGTAAACGATAAAGACTATTGAAATCAGAATTTTCTGTCAATCAAATGAAAATAAAAACGTTTGCACAAAGTCACAAAGGTTTAAAAGGTAATGCTATATGTATGATTGCTAAACTAACATGCAAAAGTAGTGATATTTCACCATTTCCAACAGAAACAAATTATGAAGCGGGTTTGGGAATATGCATTTAACATGCAAATGAAAATTTGAAATAATCATCTTCAATATTTTGGTGTAATCTTAAATAGATTTGTTTATTAGAGCTAGCTTTTGCTGAATGAAAGAATAACATTCAAAGATTTTGAGAACTTACCCATAAAGCCCCCTCTGGCAATGCTAACATACTCTTTGTTTTTCTAGAATGTAGAAACATAAAAAACGTAAATGCTGCCCATTGATGTGGAGCATAAATGCAGAGCTGGTAAGAATATAATCAAATGTGAATGCTCATTACAGAATTATGCAAAATTCCTAAACAATTTTTTTCCAATTGGGGAGAAGAATTAATATAAACAAGTTTATCAAGCTTAGAATACAGAAACTGAATAACTCAAACAGCTGTTTCTCGGGTTATTGATGGAAATGATCATATGAAGTCAAGTTAAATATTCATCTAAGCATAAGAATAACACAGATAATGCTCATGTGCTCAAATAAAGTAAACATGGTCGAATTTCAGCTCACCTGAAGAAAGTGAGCCAGCACCATGTTCATGTACATGTCCTCCTCCTCTCGGCCGCTTCCCATGAAGCACAGATGTTCACCGCTAGCTACTGACCCCGACTCAATGGACTGTTTCTGTGCTTCCAAAAGAGACTTAACTGAAAGAGCAAACTCTGCAGGATTTTGCAGCATCTGTGGAAAATGAAAAGAATCTCATTAAGTTGACAAAAGGTTTACAAGATATGTGATAACTCTTTGCTGATTGCAGTTACATTTTATACCAAAATAAAAATAAGCACATCGCATCACAGCACATTCCAAATGAAGTGCTCTGTAATTGTCTTAAGTTTAAATTTTAAGAAGCTTACTAAATAACTTTTAGGTTGAATTTTTAAAAACCTCAGAAAATGGCAGCTCACTTGTTTTCCTATGATAATAACTTCCTGGTCTTAGTTTACCTAGATATTCCAACAATTTTATTTTGATAAAGAAATATCTATATTTTATATAGAGAACAAACTACTCTAAATCCATATACTTAATACTCAATTGGTAAAAATGCTAGCCAGTCTGTTGACTTATTTCAGGCTCACCATTTTTCTCTTCTAACTCCATTTATATTATCCATTCCTCTCAATGTTTTCAAACTTCTGTCATAAAATTAAGTTCAGCTCTATGACTGCCTTCATAGCTTGAACCCAAAGACCAAAGTAACAATTTGGCCAAAACAATGCACAATATTCCAGATGTGATCTCACCAATGATCTACACAAGATCAGATTTACTTTTGATTAAATGTTCACTTCCAATGTTTGTAATTGTTTCTGTTAAATGTGAAGTTTTCAGAGAACAATTACACACAAACGCTTTCTCCTTTAATTGGAACTATCCTAGTCCATCAGAGCCACTTGATGTAATTTTCCAAGAATCCTTTAAAAGTTCCTTCCAAACTTTCCAGAATATCAGGGCCCAGTGTGAAATCTATTGGAATTTGAACCTGCAAAGCAGATAAGTATCTCATATCGTCCATAAAGTCTCTGCAATGCAATCATTCTTCCCGATTTTTAAAAATCTTCGCGCATCTATGGGTAGCATGCATTCGCTTTTCAGCATAAATTTATATTTACCAGGTCCGAGTCCAAATGAAATGCTGTAGAAAGATGCCCAGCATTGTACTGTTCTGCAGGTCGACAATCTACTACAAAGAATCGAACTCCATCCTTTAAAATGAAAAAAAAAGATAAAGAAACAAAAAGTGGAGATATCACGAAGGTGCTTACATTGTAACGAAAAAGGTTACTCAATTATATTATTCTGTAATATTTAACTGCGCCAACAATGAATCATGGTGTTTATAATTCCAATTAAGTCTTCATAGTATTTATACCTTATTACAATCTTATCAAACTAAAACACTATATGGAGACTCCAAAGTAATTAGCTAATCTAGAGGTCCATTAACTGAACACTGTTGTAAGTTGCTCGATATCGAAGAACACCACCCCATATTTACACCTCTATTTAGCCAATTCAAAGTTGCTAGATCTGTTCAAAATCTATCTCATATAGCATGCTGGTAGTGCCACACAACATGATGCAGGGTATCCTCAATGTGAAGCCAGGACTTCGTCTCCACAACGACTGCGGTGGTCACTCCTACCCATACTGTCATGGACAGATGCATCTGTGGCGGGCGGGTTGGTGAGGATGAGGTCAAGTATGTTTTTTCCTCTTGTTGGTTCCTTCACCACTTGCCATGGACCCAGTCTAGCAGTTATGTCCTTTTGGACTCAGTCAGCTAAGTCTGTGGTGGTGCCAGCAAGCCGCACCTGGTGATGGGCATTGAAGTCCCCCACCTTGAGTACATATTGAGCCCTTGCCACCCTCAATGTTCTTCCAACATGGAGGAGTACTGATTCATCAGCTTCAGGTGGGGGGAAGGTGTGGTGGTACATGGTAATCAGCAGCAAGTTTCCTTGCCCATGTTTGACCTGATGCCATGAGACTTCATGAGGTCCCAATTCAATGTTGAGGACTCCCAGGGCAACTCCCTCCTGACTGCATACCACCTCTGATAGGTCTGTCCTGCTGGTGGGACAGGACATACCCAGGGATGATGATGGTGGTGTCTAGGACATAGTCATACTCTCGGAATCATACCTTCAGACAATGTCAGGCTGTTGCTTGACTAGTCTGTGAGACACTCTCCCAATATTGGCATATGCCCCCAGCTGTTAGTTAAGAGAACTTTGCAGGGTCGATAGAGCTGGATTTGCCATTCCTGTACCTAGGTCGATGCAGGGGTTTAATTTCTTTTTATTGTCTTTTTAGTGGTTGGATACAACTAAGTGGCTTTCTAGGCTATTTCAGAAGGTGTTTAAGAGTCAACCACATTGCTGTGGATCTGGAATCGCTTGCAGGCAAGACCAGGTAAGGATGGCAGATTTCCTTCCCTAAAGGACATTAGTGAACCAGATGGGTTTTTACAACAATCGACAATGGTCATCATTAGAATCTTAATTCTAGATTTTTGTACCAACAGACACTCATCATGTCAGTGAGATACACTTCATATAAATGATTCTTGATGAGTCATTAATTAGAACAAATATTCACGGATAATACTAATCTCTCGGCTCTCTGTCTACTGTATTATTTTGTTTAAATAGGTTGGCTTCTTTACAGGTAACTGTATATCCTACCCCTTGCTGTTGATTTGCCTGTAGTATTTCTGATACTGAAACGGGCAGGCATAAAGCTTGACTCAAATCCATCTCATCATCCTTCAGGCCCAGTAGGTTACTTCCAAACAGGTTTTGGTTTTCCTGCCAAGAGTACAGTTATTAGTCAAGAACAATTATATAGCAACAGTTTTATTGCTGCTTAGAAATATCTGCAGGTAAGCTGGTAGCAAGAACCTGGACTTTGTGGCTGTAATGACAATGGAACTGTCAGCATTTACTGTCTCTTTCACTCTGAAACTGACACCAAACTCAGGTGTCCACACACACATAGTTAAATACAGAAATGCAGTTGCTGTCAGTGATTCCCCACTACTCCACATAGTGCACTTTGAAATCATCTCAGATGGAAATCAATTAGAAATCTCAGAATTAAAGTAAATTTCCACTTTGTATACTATTTTCTTGTTGTAAAAACCCTTGCAAATGTTCCACCTTGTTGAATTGGTTTTTTAAACACCATACTACGATGTGATGCTAAGTCAACATCTCTGGCCCTGAAAAATTAATGTTATATTTATGCAATGTCAAATTACTCCATTCTATGATTAAAAATTCCATTTTTTTAAAAGAATATTTTTCGTTGAATGTGCTTATGCAATTTCAGTCCACGTGTATGTTCCAATCTTCATTTTACTTCCTGTAAGATTATAAGAAGTGAGCAATAAAAGCTGCTTGTTACTTCCTAGTTTGCTGTTCATGAGAATTCTTCAAAGCTGCTTCGCCTGCTTAATGACATCAGTGAGGCTGGTCGCCAGAGATCCCCTTCGGCTGGCACCACAATGAAATTATCTGAAAATGTGAAAAGGATGCCCCAGAGCTCGCTAGAACTTTGTGGGCAACTTTCTTAGAGGTCAGTGGCAGGTGCTGTTACTTCACCGCAGACTTAAAAATCCACAAGGAGACTACAGACTTTGAAGTGTTTAGCGAATATCAAAGTGCAAAGAGTACTGTACTATAACTGTATTTAATCAATTAGATAAAAACCAGTGAAATTTCTCAAACTTTGACATGTGCTAGAATTGAATCACAGAATGGTTACAGCAGAGGACGCAGGCCATTCGGCCTGTTGAGCCTATGCTGACTCTGCAAGTGCCATTTAATTAGTACCATGCCCTCACAGAATCATAACCTCAGTATCTAAAATTCTTTACTGTTTCAGAGATTAGTACAGGTGTTTATTTTGGTGAATTCTTGTGCTTAAGGTGATGGATGTTAATGCAGTACTTTCACACTTTTTGCAATCTGGATCAGCGTCAAGTAGCCCAAGGCTGGATTCAGAATAAAGCATCCTTTACTGTGCCCCAACAATGTTAATTAATAGTCTTTGCAGGACTCAGTTTGGAGTCCCTTGTCTTTGAGTTATCAGTTATGGGATCAAAACTCACCCCAAGGAGTTTAGCACATAATTCAAGCTGATAGTTTAACATGTCATCAGCTGCTGCATTAAACTAAGGTCTGCCCTTTCAGGTGGGCACAAAGGTCCCAAGACACTATTTTGGGGGGTGGGGAGGGAGATGAGTAGGTGGTTTTGCAGTAGCGTTGATCCCTCAAAACATCACAAACCAATTATCTAATTGTTTCTGTCGCCTGGTCTGGCAAGATTGTTTTGCTAGGCCTTGCTGTGTGCAAACTGATTGCCATGTAGGCCTATATTACAACAGTGAATGCATTTCAAAAGCAATTTATTGGCCAAAAGGTGTTCTGTGACATCCTGAGGTGCTACATTAATAAAATGCATTAATTTAATCTCAGAATAGAGCCATAATTCATCAGCATGGCTTTTCTATTTGTCATGCCATCCATCCTTGTGATGTCTTGAGTGAAATGTCAATGAAGTGAAAAATTTGGGCAAATCTGTTACATGAGTGGGTGCCCAGGATTTGGCTTCAGATTGTTCAAATTAATTTCACACTGGATCCAATCTTCACTCCAAAGGTAAAAATACACCAAGAGGTTCAACGAGTAGCTGTTCTATCTTGACTCTTGTCTACGTTCAGTTAGTTGGGCAATATACATAAGATCCTGAGGGATCTTGACAGAGCAGATGTGGAAATATGTTTCCTCTTGTGGAAGAATCTAGAACGTGTGGGGGCGGGCCACGCCGATGCACAAAATGACACCTGATGACATCGGACAGGCGTCCCAACATCATTGCGCGTCATTTAGATATTTCGTTCGGTGGGCGCGTGCCAGAGGCAGCTGCGCGCCCACCGAACTGTCAAAAACCATAACAAGCTTAAGGTTGGCGGGCAGGCGAAAGGCCCAAGCAGTCTTCACATTTTTCAGGAAACCTCATCCATAGGCGGGATGAGGTTTCCTGAAGGTTTCATAAGATGATCAATTAATTTTTGCGCAATTCACAAACATGTCCCATCTCATGTGACACTGTCACGTGAGGGGACATGTTTAAATAATTTTTAAATTTATTATTTAACAACTTTTATTATGTAATTAATCTCCCTGAGGCAGCTCCATGCTGCGCTCTTTCGCACACATGCGCACAAGAATGCAGGCTCCGATTCTCCTTCCTCCCCCGGCCTGCACACGTAGCGCTGAGCACAACCAGCCGTGTGTTATGCTGGGTGGGCTTTAATTGGCCCTCCAATGTAAATTGGCAGTGCGCAGCCAATCGCAGACGGCAATCGACTCCACATGCACCCCTGCCTGCTCTTGCCCAACCCACCCAACACAGGTAAATTTTTGGTCTATGGGTCACTGTTTAAAAGTAAGGAGTCGTCCATTTAAGAGAGAGATGAGGAGAAATTTTTTCTCTTAGAGTGTAGTGAGTCTTTGGAACTCTCTTCTTTGAAGGTAGTGGAAGCCAAGTCTTTGAATATTTTTTAAGGTTGAGGGGGATAGATTATTGATAAGCAAGGGGGTGAAAGGTCATCGCAGGTAGGTGGGAATGTGGAGTTGAGTTTCCAATCAGATCAGCCATGATCTTATTGAATGGCGGAGCAGGCTCAAGGGGCTGAGTGGCCTATTCCTGCTCCTAACTCGTATGTACGTATGAGCCAAGAAACAAGGATATATATGTCGGCTCCTTTCTGTCCTTAGATCATTGATGAATGAGGAAGAATGGCAAGCTGTTCTACAGACTGTTGTAGAAGAGATTAACAGCTCATCTGACACTCACAGGTGTCTAAAGATCATTGTGAAGGAAAGCTTTCATTCCTATGACTTGTGTTGTATTCAAACTCAGATGTGAGAGATAAAAGGACAGCTTGCTAACATAATGCACCAGCCAGTCATTCAAAATTGTTTTTAAATTGTACTAATAGGGTGCATATATCATCTTGACCCTTGTTTTTACCTGCTCAGAAAAAAAAGATACATGTTCTTCCTTCAATGCTTCACCCCTCGGTCTTCCCTGAGGTTCCCATTAACAGTTTCTCAACAATGAAGACATTAGGATGTACTATAGTCTGAACAGCAATCAATGCTCCTCTGCAACTGGTAAACATAAGGATGGTAAATACAAAGTGTGCCAATATTTCCTACCCAAGCACTAAAAAACAATAAACACAGCATGGCAACATGCACATATGGAGCTCTATTTCTGTGTTAAACAGTGGTGAGAAGCTGATGTATGACCATTCTGTGAATTACTATGCTTAGCTGTGTTATGAAGTACCAACGCAAACAAAAGGAGACCTATCCCAGGCCTTGTTCATGTATCCTTGTGCAGTTTCTCACAGTAACACAATGGTTCATCACAATGTTCAACAGTTCCATGACAGCATCCTTGCGCAAGTCTTGGATGAGTCTGCCGATCCATCCCCAGTCATTAATGGAGTTAAACAGGGCCACGTGTAGGTGCCAACTCTCTTTAGCATGTTTTTCTCCGCCATGCTCTCTGATGCCTTCCATGATGGTGATCCTGGCATCGAAATCAGATATCACACAGATAGAGAACTGCTCAATCTGAGGCAACTCCAGGCAAAGACTCAGGTCTCCAAGATATACTTCACGAATTCCTGTTTGCTGATGACGGTTTAGAGCTGGGCATGCAATGTATCATGGCTTGCTCTCCAATGCATCTGATAACTTCAGCCTTACAATCAGCATAAAGAAAACTGAATTAATGTACCAGTCTGCACCAGCAAAGCCCCATCATGAGCCCAAGGTTTCAGTCCATGACGGAACCTGTCAGTAGTGGATAAGTTCACATATTTCGGCAGCACATTATCTCGGGCTGTCTATAATGACAATGAATCACATACAAGAGTTGTCAAAGCAAGTGTAGCCTTTTTCAGACTTCAAACATCTGGGAACAAGGAGGAGTAATTCTGCCTACCAAAGTCTACAGAGCAATAGTCCTGCCCACTCTGCTCTACACATGCAAGAATAGACTGTACCAGCACCATGACAAGAAGCTCAAACAATTTCACTTTAGAAGCTTCCGAAGGCAGCTGAAGATTAGTCAGCAGGACAAAATACCAGGCACTGAGGTGCTCACCTGAGCTGGCATGCCAAGCACCCACACCATATTGAGATAGTCACATTCGAGTTGGGCTAGGCATGTTCCCAGAATGCCTGACATTCGCTTACCAAAGTGAATCTTCTACAGAGAGCTTGAGTCTGGGGTGCACTCTCATGGTGGTCAAAGGAAGTACTACCAGGACACTCTAAAAGCTTCATTGAGGAGTTTTGAAATCAACTTCGAAAGCTGGGAAAAGCTTGCCCAGATCGCTGCACCTGGTGTAGCCAAATAAAAATGGTGTAGCTTCCTTCGAAAGTAAGTGCAAGGAAAGGAAATGTTGACCAACAACTCGTCCAAAACTCAATCAACTGCAGTATCCTGTCCTATTTGCCTCAGAACCTTCCAGGCAGAGATCAGCCTTAGCAGTCACTTATGTATCCGCCGGAACCCTGTCAAACACCCCAGACGATGAACGTGGTTATCTTTGCCTTTAAGCACAAAAAGGAAGAGGAAGCAGTAGTTTATGAAGAATGCTCATTATAGACTTGCTGCCTACTAGATTGATATGTAACACTGGGACCCACCATGCACAAGGGGAAACTGGAATTTTAAAATAATATCTTACTTCCTCTTATGCATAAGATCAGAGAGAAAAAGGAGCAAACTAAAACTCTGCCGTAGTACAAAACTAGGATTTTGGTTCAGATATATTATTTGGTATGCAGAAAGTTCTTGATAATAACTATATTGCACTGTAAACACTGCACAGAAGCTTAATACTTTCCAAAGTCATCCTATATCACTCCTTCATGTCCAAACTTAATCCAGCACTTGAATTCCTCAATTACTTAGTTATCCCCATAAACTAATGTACTCATTCTCCAATATTCATCTTTTTAAATTAAACAGAATTTCAGAAATATTAACTTTTTTTTAAACTCAAGTAATTACAGCAATTTTCCAGGGAAATCTACATTCATGTACTTTAGCATGGGACCAAAAAGAAATTGCCAGAAGTCCTTTACCGGATCACTGTATATAGAATAACCTCTGCAATTGGGTAGGGGAGGTACCCCATTATTGGTATTAGGAGTGATTTTTGGATAGTTCTCGGTTTTGTGGTAGCTGGAGTCAAAAGTGGGTCTGTCAAAGAGAATGAGCTGGCAAATCAGCTCATATAGTGCCACCTGATGTTGGTAGCTTCACTACTATTGCTGACTCGATTTGAATATTATTGGAAAATAAAATTCTGGCAGCTCTGACTTCTGTCATAATTTGGAGAATTTCAATAATGGGATCTGCTCATTTAAAAAAAAATTCTGTAATGAGTTGCAGTTATACATATTTAAAAGATAGCAAAACAAATTATCTTATCAATGCCTAAAAACTGGACTTCATATCAATTAAATACTATGATGTTAACAAAACCAACCACTTCGTGGAACAATGTGTAACTAGATTCTCTACTTAGTTTCCTATTCAAGATGCTGATGCTTGACAAAGTAGCAGAGATTAAGCACTTGTCCTCAAGGGAGATAAGATACATCAGGAAGAAGGGAGCCAAGTTGTGTCACTGAGGCACAACTCCTGGCAGACGCCTTCTACACAATATACAAAACATGTTTGAGAGAACATAAAAACTGATCCTGCCAAATAAGAGTCTGAAATATATTTAATGAAGAAACAGAACTAAAATAAAATCTGGAGAATAGATTCAAATGTATTAAAGGCCAACTATATATCTCAACTAAAACATAATCTTGAGCTGCACAAGATCAGCTGAACCCATAAAAGTTAATATTAAGGAAAAAAATCTCTGAAAGATTATTTTTTATTAAATTTCTTTTAGTTTTTAAAACATAAACAATGTTACAGTTCAAATTTTAATCCTTTCCCCCACAACACTTTTGTCTTGTTTAGCAAGGTGGCAGATTTCATGAATGGGACAAAACTCTGATGTACCAAAACCAGTGGCCTTGTACGAACCATCTATGGGTTAGCATGCCCATTGCTAACAATCAATTGATATTCATGGTACACTGCTCACTTAAGAATACTGCTCAATGAAAAATAGATGTGATGCACACTAAATTCACCTGTACTTTTCAAAGGTAATGGGATATAATGCTGTCAAACCAAAGTATGCAGATTCAATTTGCTTAAGAGATCAATCTACTATTTAATTAAACAGAAATCACAATATTACATAAAATATTTAGAAGTATAAATCTAAAAATAACTTGAATCAGTCTATAATATGTACTTTTTAAAATGCAGTTTCTTAATGTAATAATAGGACTTATTGTCTCTTGGCAGATCTTCAAGTGAAGATGTAAATAAATGACACAAACATTAGTTCACCAATGGAGTTTCGATGCCTCAGTCAGGACAGAAATTGAGCAGTTCAAAAGCTGCATTTTTTGCTTGGGACTTCTTTCATGTTTTAACTGGTTTTTTTCCAGCAAATAAACTACTTAAAAGATCTTGTACCTCGGGAGCTAGTGTTAAAATCTGTCCATTCGTCCTTTTCCATTCACATTTCCTTGAGACTAATATCAGCACAGTATGAATTCCCCTGATAGTTTAGTATTAAAAATAAATAGAATTGCTTACTCTACTGTCTATCAATCTGCCTATATCAGCATATGAACCATCAAAGCAATATTTTAAACAAGGACATTCACCACTTTCTCAGACATAATGGATATAATTCTCCCATTTCTTTGCAACGTCAGACAGCATCCATGTTAACTCCAGATATTTTAATAACAGTATGAAACTCTAGTCTTGCCATACAATTTTTTAAAATAGAAAAATGAGTTTTCCTTTAGGATGGCATTTGATATTAGTTCAAATTTGTGTTGCTAAAAGTTTTATAAAGCAAATCACATTTTTTTGATAAAGCAAATTATACATGTTTTTAGAAGGATTTTGCCTAATCTGAATCTTAATTGAACGTTTAATTGTTATGTACAGATCAAAAATAAAAACCTAATGTATTTGTTCTTCAGAAATAAAAGTACCTTTCTAAAGGAAGCAGGCGTACGGGCATAATAATACAGTGCCAATGAATAGAGATCGTCTATATCTTCTGTCTCCAGGTTGCATGGAACACTTTCAAGTGATCCTGAAATACAAACATATGTTGCACTGGGCTCACACACATTCTGACAACAAATTTTGTGTTTTAGTCAAATAAGTCAGTTAAGTATATCCCTTACTTAGAATCAGGAATTGGACATGCAGTGATGTAAACCCAACATCACTTTAACAGGAGCCAAGCAACCAGGGAAAACAATGTTTTATTGTGTTGATTTTAAATACAGTTCAAAAAATATCTATAGACTCTCTTAAATACCTACATATCTATGGTTGCATCTGGCATACAATGTGTCCAACATACTTATACATATGCAATATTATTGACACACTTCAATCTAATTGGCTTTGTGTTCATAAACTAAATTATTGAACAGGTGGGGAACATAACTCAAAAATGGATTTACAAATTACTGACCTATATAAAAAAAAGTCAGAAAAAAGCTTTCAATAAAGAAAGGGAAATTTGTTTATTTCTTGTATAGGAGAACAAGCTAAAGCATGAATTTTATTTGAAGTAACTGACTGGAAAAATGGAGCAATATTCAAGCTTCTATTTATTAATGCAGCGATATATGGAGTTTTTAAAATCTAGCTTCTGGATGAAAGGAAACTATTGATTTGTCTATCTGCAATGGGTAAAGAAAATGTTATTACTTATTTATGCAAGCCAATTAAAAAGCTTTTACTTCATAATCTCTGTGCATTTCTCAAACCTTTGAACAGCTACGTGCATGTCTGCCCCATTCCCCATAACTTTTATCATCCTTATAACTGCATAATCTTTACCTTAGCAGGAGCAAATGGCAGATCACTAAAATAAATAATCATTAGCTGTTTTCTGATCTCATAACCTAGACTTTTGCCCTAGGGCTGAACATGGAGATTAATATATTGTTTATATATGTTATGCCAATAACTTTAATTCCCCTTCATGTTACTTCTTAAAAGAAAAAAACAACAGGAAAACCATCCATCCTAGCTGAAAATAAACACACAATATTCACCTTTCTCTAACTTCATCAGTTTGGCTTTCCGACAGCTCCCCCAAAGAGCTTATGGCGGAATGGGCAAAACACACAATTATCTAGGATACCATGTCAGTAATATCATTGTTACTCATTGGTAAAATAGCTGTAAGTCAAAGAATCATCATAGCAAAACACCAAGTGTACAATAGAATATTATACCCATGATTAATTAATTTTTGCAATTTTTAAGCAATTCTCTAACAAATAATTCATTCTATATTGTATCAGTGAAAGGGGGGAACAAATCATCATAATTTTGCATTAAACTCCTTCCAAACAATTTTCTATTTGAAATAGCTTAAATTGACACCTACTGCAGTTAATTATGCCATTACAAAGTGAAACACACCAATTAGCAAATGAAAACAACTGTTATATCATCAAGAGCATATGCTGGCAGAGCACAGTTTTACAAAACATCATGCTTTATTCATATTAACATGGTAAATTGGGCACATGTCTGTTCTATCAGGCTTATTAGCTCAAAGTAAATCATCAAATAGAATCACAATCTCTGTAGCATGGTGAAACACAACTCAGCATTTTCTTCTCCTTATCTGTCCATGTGACAAAAGCAGCAGATAGCTTACATTTCTCTCTTTTCAATGCAAGGAACCAGTGTAAACTAGAAGCCAAATAAAATTATTATGCTTCATCCCTTGCTCTTCAGCCTCTTGGTGAATCTGTGTTGTCTCTCCTCTTAGGTCAATATATTTTTCCTGAGGTCAAAATCCTGGAACTCCCTTCCTAATAGCACTGTGGGTGTACCTACACCACATGGACTGCAGCAATTCAAGAAGCTCACCACCACCTTCTCAAGGGTAACCAGGGATGGGCAATAAATGCTGGCACAGCCAGCAAAGCCCACATCCTGTGAATGAATAAAAAGAAGTGCTCAAAATTGAATCACAGAATCAGAATGCAGAAGAGGCCCTTCGGCCCATCGTGTCTGCACCGACACGTGAGAAACACCTGACCTACCTACCTAATCCCATTTACCAGCACTTGGCCCATAACCTTGAATGTTATGACATGCCAAGAGCTCATCCAGGTACTTTTTAAAGGATGTGAGACAACCCGCCTCCACCACCCTCCGAGGCAGTGCATTCCAGACCGTCACCACCCTCTGGGTAAAAAAGTTTTTCCTCACATCTCCCCTAAATCTCCTGCCCCTCACCTTGAACTTATGTCCTCTTGTGACTGACCCGTCAACTAAGGGGAACAGCTGCTCCCTATCCATGCCCCTCATAATCATGTACACCTTGATCAGGTCACCCCTCATTCTTCTCTGCTCCAATGAAAACAATCCATGTCTATCCAACCTCTCTTCATAACTTAAATGTTTCATCCCAGGCAACATCCTGGTGAATCTCCTCTGCACCCCCTCCAGTGCAATCACATCCTACCTATAATGTGGCAACCAGAACTGCACACAGTACTCCAGTTGTGGCCTCACCAAGATTCTATGCAACTCCAATGTGACCTTCCTACTTTTGTAATCTATGCCTCAATTGATAAAGGCAAGTGTCCCATATGCCCTTTTCACCACCCCACTAACATTCAGAGATCTATGGACACTCATGCCAAAGTCCCTTTGTTCCTCAGAACTTCCTAGTGTCATGCTGTTCATTGAATACTTCCTTGAGGTTCTCCAGATGGGGTTTGGCCAAGGCTTTGCTGTGGCATTCTGAATGAATTTCAGTTTTGGAGAGTGAAAACGGGGAAGTTTGGCTACAAGAGCATTACAAAAGATGAGGCACGAGGTAATAAAGGCATGAATTCTTACCTCAGTTGCAATAGAGGAAACTGGCAATGTTGCAAAAAAGAGTAAACCTTGATGGCTAAGTGCATTGGGAAACAAGTCTCAGCTCAGAAGACCCTACATGCCCTTGTACCATACTCCTGGACTTAACTCTATCAACCGCTATGGCTGCTCCCTTAACCTCAGGGCAAAAGCACATAGAAAGTGATGATAGCAAAAAAAGTTGCTCCCATTTTGCCTTATTTAAACAGTGGGAAATTTTAGCTTATCCAAAAACTACTGTCAGAGAGGTGTTACACAATCTATATTTAAATGTTACATTCATATAATTTTACAAAAAAATGTTGAATTGATTAGAAATGGATGACTGTTTATCATGATTATTTACAGTCTGTAAAATTGCACAAGATCAGTTTTAAGAAGTAATTAAATCTATGCTGTGATCCTGATTGATGATGAGAGTTTTATGTTAAGTTTTTCCTTCACAGGTGTAATGTAGGGAGGTTAAAAGGCCCTTAAACCCATTCCAAATGAATTAAACGTTATTCGACACATCAAGTCAACTTGCCTCGAACCGTTGAAAAGAGGAGGACACAGATTTAAGAGTAGGTCTAAACTGACAGCCATTGAGAGTGATTAATTTAATTTAATTTATAATTCCACAGCAGAGACTGTGTACCATAGTAGAAGGTTTTAAACAAACAACTGGGAATTGCTCAAACTATAACACAGGAAATTTGTATCATTCTGTTAAATTCTACTAATGCTGACCTATTACATCTTTCTGTTAACTATTCATCACAGAAAGCAACACAGAAAACTTATGGCACTAATGTTTTATCATCTCCTACCACAGGAACTAAAGCTGTGCTCTGCAAAAGTTAATCTGGCAGCAGATTTATGTCATACACGTAGCCTGTCCCTTAGCTGTTAGTTGATCAACAATGGCCAAAATAAACCGTACTGCAGTTTAGTATGTAAGGCAGTCAAACCATCAAGATTGCTGTCAAGTCAGCATGTTAGTGTATGCAGGGTTGGAAGTATAGTGGGCTAGAAACTACCATTTTCTCTGCAACTTGCATGTACTTTGCCTTGTGCAGGAATTGTGCGACAGGTAATAGCAATTTTTCTCAACATGTATCACTACAAAATAAAAGCTTTTTCCCACATTAGAGCTTTTATGTTACTGGCATATCCAATTGAAGTACTGAACAGCCCTGGCTCAAATAAACAATTTATCACATCCCAACACTGAACAGAGTAGGTTGTTAAAAAAAAGTAATGCAAATATGGCAAACACGGACATTGTTACATGAATGAGGAGGCACACAAGATAAAGGTAAATCAATTATCTTTTTTAAAAGCCCAATGGAGTAGTGCAGCGATAAGAGACCCTGGATGACTATTGAAAACTGTGTGCAACAAGGGGCAAATAACTTTTAAAGTTTTGGCACAAATTTGTACCTTAACACAGCAACATGTCAGAGCCTTTTACTCCTGGAACCTTCCTTTGCCTGGGCACTAAAAAGGTACAGCACAACAGAGGTGTAACGCACTTTTCCACAACCAGGAAAACTTGGATTTCCTAACCAATGCCATTTAAATGACCTGGGAGCAGATTCAGTGTAAATATATCTCCTGACAGGGCCAAGTAATGTCAGATGTACCTGAAAAAATCAGGGTTGATCAGGATTACTGCCTGCTGATGGAAGTGACTAGGAGATTGTAATTGAGAGTTAGGCCTTTCACTGAAAGGTGTAGGCCAGTCTCCCCAACTCCCCCAATCAGCATCAAGAGTATTAAAAGATCTCAGAAGAGCACTAAAAGGACCCAAGACTCATCACCATTGCACAAAGGAAACAATCAGCTCACTAGCCTCAAAGGAGAAGGAAATAGGCTTTGCTATTTCCTATATTTTCACTTCCAAAAGGAATTAAGTAAAAGGAAATTCACTAATTGTGGAACAACTGTAACTTCCAAGTTATTGACCTGTCATATTAATGTTCAGGACACAGTACGCATATACAACTTTTTTGACAACTTTCAACTTGCCTATTATTTAAAACAATAATCCAAAGAGTGATAAGAAGAGTCACTTAAAGTTCAAACAGGAGAAACAAAGTGCCACATTGGCTTTTCATCTCTGGAAGTCATGTGTAAATTTAGCCTAGACTAATGGGATAAAAGTCTTCTGTCTGTTGGCTGAAAGGGACCTATGTGAAATGAGTTTGGGCAGCCTCAGTCCAATCAACTCCAAGTAGAAATGGGCCTAAGCACAAAATTGTACTTCGCTCAGCACAAATTTCCAACTCACTCAAAAAGTCGCAGGATAAGTAGCTAGTGTGGGAAATGGAAAAACAAATATGCCACACTGGTGCAATATTGCTCTTCTGAAATTGGGGTTAAACATTACCGCTGCAGCAAATTAGAAGAAACTTTAACACTTCATTTGACTATGCTGATCTAAGAATGCTTGATACTGACACTGAGCACCTTGAATGGATAGAGTTCTGTTTCCAAGCATTAAAACCCTCAACTTCAGTAGAAAAATGTTAACACTAATTTTTTGGAGAAAATGAAATCAAAACATTTTTAGGCTACTGACAATGGAGTATCCTAACATCAAATATAATCAATGAAAGAGAATAATCTATCCTCATTTTAATTACTTGAATGGCATAAATATGTCCTCTCTGTAACTTCCTCTTTCAGTTCTATAACATACAGCATCATTGTTTTTAAGCAAACAGAATCACCAAAAAATTCATTTCTCAAAAAGCAAAATAATTCATGTTTTACTACATTCGTTCTAATATCAATTGCATCTATAAAATTGAGGTTAACTTTATCTTGAAGTTTTTTCTTTAAAAAAACTGGTATACTCCTTCTGAAGACACTGGGCAACATTGGATGAAAATACAGTAAAATCTTTGTTATGCTCAGGGAATGGGTAGTGCTGTTAATCAAAAACGCTAATTAACAGGGAGTTAGATTACTCTGGACACAAGACAAGGTGCTGCTCTGTCTTTGAGGGGTTGAGGGGAGAGGGAAAGCAGCTGGATGATCAAGGGCCCAGCACATCAGGGCATCACAGTAAAAATACCACAACTGAAGACCAAGCTGACACCATGACCAGGAGACTGGCTTTTTTAAAAAAAAAGGTCTCAGTTTCACTTGACAGTTGCTCCAAGCTGGATATCTTTGTTCAGGCATAATAACCAAAACTGACCCGATAATTTAATAATTTCAATGTAAAGCCTAAGAACAACTTCTGCAGACTTATAACCTTTGCTGTTATTATTAGTTTTAAAAAAATAATTTACTGAACTCTGAAAGTGACCAGCTTTGAAAAAAAATCGAGCTGTCAGAAATTCCGGTTACTAGAGAATTCTAGTTGGTCAATAACACAAAGTTTACTTAGTTTAAACTTAAACTGCTGGTAAGAAAATTCCCTTTTTCCAACCCTACCCTCAACACTCTCCTTAAACATGTCACAATAGTAAGAAGATTTCTTCATTAACAATGGAGTTTTAAACATACATTTGTCAGCATTTAGAAAAGAACTACTGCAGCATTTCGGTATGAGGTGCAATTCATCAACAGCGTTGTACATTAAATGGAATATCTATGCATTGTCCAGATTGAAATAGGATTTATAAATCTTCTCAATCTTTAATGAGATTTCTCATGGCCAGTAAGAGACTTGGGGCATGGAGGCTGGGTGCTGACAAACCTGAGGGCAACAATGCAGCAGTAAATCACTGAATAAATGGGAGAAATACTTCAGAGCCTGCAGTTCAATTAGTACATTATCATTCCAAGTTTCAAAGCTGGTGCTTCACTCATGCCTTGATGTCATTGTTATTTTCTGTTTTTTGGTTTTGGATTTGATTGGCCACTGACTAGAATACTACATCAACATTGTGGTTTTTTTTTGTGGGTTAAGTAGTCATATGGAAAATGGGACATTTTTAAGAAGTTCCCATGACAAACAACACATGCAACTCTAATTGAAAAAAGAGCTTATCAGGGTATACTTACGAATGAGCTCCTCCTTACATGCTGCCTCTTGAGACAATATAATTTCTCTGGGGGAAAAGATACATATATTATGGTACTGGATTTAATATCAAATACTGTAAATATACTTTAAAGGGATCTCAGGAGTCAGAAATTATTGGATACTCAGTTCTTAAATTGGTTAACTAGACCAAAAACCTGCAGGATTCACTGGAACATTTTTCTTCCTATATTTTTGAGGAAATTGAAGTAGTGAACATGCAAGTTTATAGCAGCTTTAATGCAGTAAAACCACTTTTCAAATCAGTGCCAATCTTTCCCGGGTCTCCATGTTTGAATCCTCAAATCATGTTTCCACCTCTGTCACGATAGTAAAGTGGCTCTTGAAGTCACAAATGACATCCTATGTGACTGTAATGCTGCTGATCTATCCTTCCGTGACCATCAACCACACCACCCACTTCCATCTTGCCTCTCCATCGTCGTCCAGCTGGATGAGACTGCACTTGCTTGGTTCCATTCTTATCTAAGTAAGTGCAGCGAAAAAGATCACCTACAATGGCTTCTCTTCTCACTCCATTACCTCCAATGTTCCCCAAAGATCTAAGCTTGGTCCCCACTGCTATTTCTCTACCACACGGTACAACATCATCCGAAAACACAGCATCAGTTTCTACATACATGCTGATGGCACACAGCTCTAACCTCACCATTAGCTCTCTTAACTCCTCTACTGTGTCTAAATTGTCAGACTGTTTATCCAAAATCAAATACTGAACGACAAAATATTTCCTCAACATAAATTTTGGAAATACTAAATGCATTGTCTTCAGTTCCCACTCCAAACTCTGTTCCTTAATCACCAACTCCACCTCTGTCCCTGACAAGCCCAAGGTTTACCAGGCTGTCTGCAACCTTGGTGTCACATTTGCTCCTGAGATGAACCTGCGGCTATATATTCTCACCATCACCAAGACTGCCTATTCCCATTTCTATAACATTGTTCGACTCTGTCCCTTGCTACTGAAACCCTCATCTTTGCCTGTAAACTCTAGACTTGACTATTCCAATGCACTTGTGGCCAGCCTCCTACAATTTACACTCTGCAAACTTGAGGTCATCCAAAACACCACTCACTGCCTGTATCCTAACTCAGGCCAAGCCCTGTTCACCCATCACCCCTGTGCTCACTATCTGCATTGGCCCTGGATAAGCAATGCTTCAATTTTAAAATTCTCATTCACTTTTTCAAATCCCTCCATGGCCTCATCCCTCACTACTTCTGTTATCTCCTAAAACCCTTAAACTTTTGAGATACTGTGCTCCTCTAAATCTTGGCTTCTTGACCATCCCCAATTTTAATCACTCCATTCTTGGTGGCTGTGTCTTCAGCTGCGAAGGCCCTGGCTCTGGCATTCCCCCCACTACCTCTCCATCTCTCTTGTTTAAGATGCCCCCTAAAACCTATGGTCTTGGATCAAGCTTTTGGTCATCTGCCCTCCTATCTACTTTTCATGGTGTCAAATTTTGCTTTTTAATGTTCCTGTGAAGCACCTTGGAATGTCTTATCACATTAAAGGCACTATATAAACATAAGTAGCTCTTGGGGAAAGGTCTCAAGATTCACAAGATTGTTTTCAAATGAAGTTTGACACTGAGCCATGAGATTTTAGGACTGATGGCTAAAAGCTTGGACAAAGATAGGCTTTAAGGAGCATCTTAAAAGGAGGAGAGGTAGGGAAATTTAGAGAAAGAATTCCAGAACTTAGAATCCAGGCAGCTGAATCACAGCTACCAATGGGAGATCAATGAAAATCTAGGATGGCGCAAATAAATTAAAACAATTTGCATTTATTCAGCACCTTTACTGTATAAAGTATCAAGGTGCCTTACCGAGTGAAAAAAGTAGATAATAAGGAACAAATGCTAAGCCATAATGGGAGAATTAGAAGAGATAACAAAGTTTGGTCAAAGAAATGGGTTTTAAGTTTTATAAGATGGAGACAGCAGTAAAAATGTTCAAAGAGGGAGTTCTAGAGAGCAGAATCAAATGGCTGAAGGATCTCTCATCAATGGTAGGGCGAAGAGAAGTAGGCTATACAGAAGGCCAGAAAGTGGACCAAAAGTTGAAGGAGGAATCTAAGATTAGAGATGGAGCATGGCCAGGAAAGGACTTGAGGATGAGGATTTTCAATTCAATGTGTTGGGCACAGGAACCTAACCTAGTTTAGCGAGCAAAGGGACGATGCAAGAGCAGGAGATGATATATCAAATACAGAGGCAAAAAAAAAAACATGGACAAGGTTTTTGATGACAGCAATGATGTGTTACAGCAAGTACCAGGTCTCTGCATCATGTGTCTTGTCTGAGCATAATTTCCTCTAACAAAGCCATCAGTGAAAGATTCAGTGCCGAGAACTGGTACAGAGATGGTCCCAAAATTTTCTCTCTCATATACTCCAAAAGAGGCAGGGTATTGCAGAGGTGAAAAAGATAAATAGGATGTGGGAATTTAAAACTCAGCTCTACCGAGCTTTCATTGGCGTGAGCAACCGGGAGGGATAATGGAGTTAGAGATAAAGGAGCAGAGTTTAAAACAGAGGCCAAAAATGATAATTTTGGTCATCTTGATAGTTAGCAAAGAGGAAACTTAGATTACAGAGATGACTTTGAGTTCAAACTGGTGGCGAGTTAGGTCTGGAGTCATCAGTATAAATGCAGAACCTGACTGCATGCCTCCAAATCATATCACTGAGGGGGAATGAATAGGCAAGAAAGAGAAGTGCTCTTTGGGGATTTGAGAGGGATGGAATGAGAAATTAGTGCTGCATTGCTGCAGGTAACAGTGAAAATATGTGAAGCCAGTCCAATAGAGCTGGGCAACAGAGGAGAAGAAATAGAGGAGGATGGTATGGTGACTGTATCAAATCCCAACAGTGATCGAAAAGGGATAACACATTATGGTTGCAGAGCATGTCATGTGCAGCTCTGGCCAGAGCAATCTCAGTCCTGTGAGTATGGCAAAAGCTGGACTGAAGGGAATTTTGAAAGAGGCGGCATTCAAGTAGAAAGTGTTGTCATATTCAAACAAAAGGAAATTGGAAAAGGGATGACAGCCAGAGAGGGCAAATGAGTAAACAATGAGTTTTTTTTTTGAGGGGGGAATTGATTTTGCAACAGTTCCAAAAAGGGAGAGAAGCAGTGGCTAAGCAAAGGGAGGCATTTAAATTTACAAGAACAGCAAGCATTAGAGTCAGAAGAAAGTAGCTGATGGTCGCAAGTTGAGAATGGGAGCAGGCCAAGTGAGCAGGATGTGGGTCTCATTGAAGAAACGAGGTCAGAGCCAGTGGCTGAGGAAGACAGCAGAGAAACTAAAAATAGGGGCGTGGAGATAAGATTAACGTATAAAAAGGCTTTAACTGTATAATTATATATTTCAGCATTAAGACAACATTCAACAATAAAATAAGATAACTCAAATGTAAAATCAATATTTGAAGTGAATATAAATGGATGTTTACATGTACTTAATTAAAAGTCAACAAAATAAGGAAAAAAGATATGAAATAAAAAAAAGGAATTTACAAAGTTTGATGCCTATTTCTAAAACTTAAGTTGTAAACATGAAAATCAAGACGGATAGATCCAATGAACTGAGCAGAACCGTGCATCGTTTATCTACCTACCATAACAAACATGTTTTTCAATCCATAATATGCTACAAACATGCAAATGTTAAATGGGCCTAATCTTAACTCTGGGAAAAATTTATAAAAAGGATACTTACTTTGCATTAACTAGAATGACTAACATGAGAAAAAAGATTAGGAAAGGGTCTGCTTGCTGTAGATACACATCCCACATCAGCTGGGCAACATCTTCTGTACAACAGCCGGCAAAGAGGCTTGCTCCCTTCAGAACAATATATAGAAAAACAAGACTGTTTCAGAAACTGAAATTACTAAAAGTCCAAAATCATAGCTTCACGGCAATTCATAACCATATTTCAGGAATATAGCTTTCAAAAAACATCACGACAAAGAGAATAATGGCTAATTAGCTAATAGCATAATAAAAATGAAATAAGTTCAAGGCACTTCTAACCATCACCTGAACCAGGAATTGATTAAAACTGTGCTACACATATATAATTTTTGCTCGAGAGAAGAATCCTATTTTTCATTGCTCAGTTTTGTAAGATTCTTCAGGCATAAGGAGGCTCACAAAAATACTCTAATTGGATTCTAGCAAAAGGGTATTAATGGAATATTTTGAATCATATCATATAATCGTACATACAATTCACTTATATTAAATTGTGAAGTACAAAATGTAAAGATCAGTCTATGATAATGGATTTACAAGAGGCAAAACTGTACTGCTTTAGTTGAAAGGGGTAATGGGAAGGGAAGGCTTGTATACCTGCTCTACCTCACCACTACCTCAGTTGATCCCTCCACCTGTCTAAATTGTCAGACAGCTTGTCTGGCATCCAGAACTGGCTGACCCGAGACTTTCCCTAACTAAATATTGAGAACACTGAAGATATTATCTTCGATCCCTCATGACAAACATAATTTCTTAGCCACTGCCTCCATCCTCTCCCTGACAACTGTCTGAAGCTGAACCAGACTGTTTGCAACCCTGGTGTTATGCTTGACCCCAAACTTCTGACTAATGATTCTTGCTATTACCAATATCGCTTATTTCTACCTTAACATCACAGAACTCTGCCCTAGCCTCAATTCATCTGCTGCTGAAAACCTCATCCATGCTTCTGTTACCACTAGGCTTAACTATTCCAACAGACCTTTGGCTGCAAACTTGTGGTCATAGAAAACTCTGCTGTCCCTATTGTAAGTTGCACCTAGTGCCACGCACCCTCAATAATGTTCCTTTTAAGCTGCATGGTGCAGCCACACAAAGGAGAACATGCCAAGCAGGGATCAAAAGTCTTCGCATAAGCAATGTTCCTTTTAAGATGTGTACATGTGTGCCAATGCATTAATCTTAAAGGATCCGTGTTGTGCAACAAGCCAACTACGCACTACAAACAGTAGTTAGAGAGAATACTGTTCATCACCCTGTGCTCGCTGATCAACATTGGCTCCCAGATAAACGAGGTCTCAGTTTTAAAATTCTCATCTTCGTTTTCAAATTCCTTCATGCACTCCCTCCCAAACTCTGTAACCTCCTCCACCATCACAATTTTCTGATTCTGGCCTTTTCAGCATCGCTGATTTTAATTGCTCCGCCATCCATGGCCATGCCTTCAGCAGCCAAGCCCCTGAATTCTGGAAGTCCCTCTTTAACACTCTCTCTTTCTCTTTCCTCCTTTTAAGACATTGCATTAAACCAATCTCTATAAGCAAGGTATTGTTCTAAGCTTGCTTTAGGTGGTTTTGTGTCAAACTTTGTTTGATAATGCTCCTGTGAAGCACCTTGGGATACTTTATTACATTAAACATGCTATTCAAATGCATGTTGTTGCCATCCAGTTTCAGAATAGCACTGGCCGAGTCACTTAGGTCATCTAGCTACTAGAGATGATGGTTAGTTTAGGAAGGACAGGAAAAAATATAAAAGTTATTTTAAAAATACTCCTCAGAAAAGATAAAGTTACTTAAGTATTAGGCCTCTATTGAACCCACTCTTTAACATATTCAATGATTTTAAAACAGTATTTCTAACCATACAAAACTACAGTGCATAGGGTGAGATCTCAAAGAAAACTGCCTGATACCAGGGTACTTCTAAAGCTTATTGAGAGCTAACACTGACATGAGCAAGAGTTGAAAGCCAATTTAGATAGAATTACATTATGCTGTGTCATTCTGGAGTGCGCTGATTATAGCACAAACTGAAATTTCTTTACTTATCAAAGCCTGTAGGATGACTTGAATTCTCAAATAATTAATTACAGTACACAATGATATAAATTCTAACAGCCAATTTATTAGTCATACCCAATAAAGGTATGCATTTAGGTGCAAAGCAATCAAAGTACACAAAAATAATCTGAATAAGTATAATTTTTGCCATTTCAAAGAACAGATTGGGGCTGCATAATAAATTTAAGAATAAAACTTGCCAAATTTTATTAAATAAGGAAAATGAAATCTGTTCAAAGATGAAATTAGGTAACTGAGAAAAAACAACATTTTCAAAATTTAAAATACTGATCTAAATTATGAGGCTGGATTAGAAAATAAGCCTACAATTAACTCAACTGAATTCTACCAAAAATCTTACTTTTTGTAAAAAAAAAGTACTTCTATATGTGGATATAGTAATGACATAAATGACTAGGGCAAACAATATCAGATACAGAGAGAGAGGTTTCAGGCTATTTAGTGGCTAGAATGTTGAAAAATAGAATGTTTTTTGAAGAGATATATTTACCCAGTTGATTGCATAGGAATCTGGAGTAATCTTCTTTGTATCAAGAAAAGAGCAAAGCTCTGGTTCATGATACTGCAGAAGAAGCCTGAAGAGGTGGAATGGTCGACCCTTGGGGAGACAATCCCTTTATATAAAAAAAAAAGCAGCATTTCAGTGTGGAAAACAAAACTTCAACTTGGTACACAGTTATCTATGCCAGCTGGCAATTCACTTAAGAACATAAGAGACCTGTGGGATCATTTCAATCCTATGCAAAGTAATTAACTACAAATAAATGACACTGTGAGATAGAGAATAGAGACACTTTGACTATATGCCACAAAAAAGAAAATTAATTCAGTTGACACCTGTGTGTTCTTACCTAGGTATGTATTTATTCATGATGGCATAAAAACAATTATATAAATCATTCCGCGGCAATCGGAGTGGAACAAGAGGTTTAAGCAAGTCAGTCCAGCCAAGACTCTGAGTATAAGTGACATTTCGAGATTTGCAGTAGAATGTGATCACAGATTCAACATCTGAAAGTAATTGTGTCTTTTCCTCTTCCGGCACTGAAAAATAGTCTACATGTAGGAAAAGGAAAGTGTTAATGTACAAAAATTATAACACATCACTTTAGAACTGTTAATGTGCTAAGTTTCATAAAGGGGAACAAATCTAGTCCTTAAAAAAGGACACAAACATAGTTTTTTACAAAGGGAGCCACAATCAATGGAACTATCAGGATAGAAACCGCACAGAGGAAGACTCCTTTGATAATGCTGTATTATATTGTAAACTATAGGTATCAAAGTTGGAGGAAGAGTCAAAAGTGCCAGTTTGATCTCAATGCCGCTGTTTTTTTCATCAATACACACTCCACATAATCAAAGCACCAGAAATCACTAAAATGTATATCACAATCATTTTTCTCCTTGACCATTATTTTCTACCAATTGTTCTCAAGACACAGACTTCTTGTTGAAATACAATATCGCAGGTAGCTGTACTCTCTGATACATTACCCCATTATCCATTATTGATGTGAGAAGTTAGTTAGTAAGAGTTAGTAAGCTATTTCAATACACCAGGGCGGCGGCGGGGGAGCCTCAAACTCTGAAATTCTGTCCCTAAAGCCTCACCCATCTCACTTGCTTCCTTTAAAATGGCCCTCAAAACCTGACAACGTCGACCAAGTATTTGGTCACCAGTCCTAATATTTCCTTATTGCTCTCAGTGACAAATTTTGTTTGATAATGCTCCCATGGAGTGTTTTGAAATGTTTTATTATGATAAAGACGCCATATAAATGCAAGTTGATGCTTTCCTGCTTTCAACCAATATTTACTAACTTGCATTTGCTCTGGACACAAAACAGGAGCAAGAACCCTAAATGACTTTCCCATAACTAATACAGGGTGCTGATGCCAACACCTTTCTTAATTGTAATCTTCAAATTCCTAGCAAGTTACCAGTAAATGAACCAATGTGACATTTTTCAGCAAGGAAGATATCAACAACAGTAACTTGCATTTATGTTGTTTATTTAATGTAAAAGCACAATCAGTTAAAAAAATATCACTGAGCAAAGAAAGGGAATCTTATGAGAGGCTTGGCTGGTTTTAAGGAGTGTATAAAACTGAAAGGCTGTAATGAGTTTTAGGGCAAAATTTCCAGCACTTAGGGTCTATACAGCTGAAGGTACAGCTGTCAATATCAGAATGAAGGAAGCGGAGAATGCATAAGGGGTCAGCATTGCAGAAATGCAGCATTATCAGAGGGATGTAGGGCTGGAGGTGCAGACAGAAACACAGTGGGCCAAGGAAATGGAGAAATTTGAACAAAATGAGGATTTTTAAATCAAGGCATTAGTGGGCAAAGCTAATTTCACCTCGAGGGCTGGAAGTCAGACAATCGGGAAACACAGAGGCAGTGATAAGGTCTAGAGATGGCAGTGATGAAGAGCTGGGTGACGTCAACATGTACTTGTAACCCGACATCATGTCTTTGGATGATGTCATCAAGGGCAGCATGTATAATATATCTTGGGCACGTTGTAAGCTACAAGACACTCATTTGTCTTTCAACAGCTTTAAATCTCAAAATTATCTCAAGAACAAATCATTTATGAACTGGAAATAGGATCTTCAATTGAAGCCAGACATGCAGATGGGGCTATGGAAGGTAGGGAAAACAAGCCAAACAGAAAATTATTAATACCAATTATACAATTATCTAACCTTAAATGAACATATACACACTCTTTCCATGCACAGCAGGTGGACTACAGAAAATTGTCCATTTAAAAGCAAATAAAGAATTCAAATGCAGGGGGACTTTCCCTTTTATCCACAAAGAGAAGACACACATTAAATAGTAAAAATTCAGAAGTGGAGGAACAAAGCCTTAAAGATTCAGATGCACACAAAGCTACACAAAAAAAATTAGATCCTATGTTTTTATAAATAGAGATATAGAGCACATAAGCAAAGAGGTCATTTTAAACCCATACAAACGGTTGAAAGAGTTGTGCCTCCAGTTTTTGGTGTCTTATTTTAGAAAATATGTCAAGACCACAATATTCACAAGATTCATGATACTGGGGACTAACGTTTTCAGCTCTGTGGTGAGACTAGAGAAACAGGCCATCTTTTCATCAAAATAAAGGTGGTCAAAAGATCTAATAGAGATGTTCAAAATTAGAGGTTTTAACACTTAATTGGAAAAAATTTATCCCACTGGTTGGTGACTCACTAATTTGTGGCCCAGGACGTTGTCATAATTCTATTTATCAGCACTGGCAACATGATGCTGGATTTTGTTGATAGCTTCACATATCAAGGTTCCATAATTACCAGCAATCTGTTACTTGATGCTGAAATCAATACAAAGATGCATCGCTAAAACTACAGCTGTATGTCCAAGCTGAATGAGAGAGTTTGGAAAAACTGCAGCCTGACTGAGAACACCAAACTACGAGTCAACCAAGCTTGTGCCCTCAGTGTACTCCTCTACATTGGTGAGACCTGGACAACAGGTGCTAGGCAGGAGAAAAAGCTGAACGGTTCCTCTGTGCTGTCCCAATCGTATCCTTGGCATCTCTTGGCAGGAAAAGGTATCACCTCACAGGTCATGGAGTGTGCTAATTCCATCAGCATACACATATTTCTAAACCAATGACACCTGCACTTGCTTGGCCACGTTCAAAGGATGGGTGACTGCTGTGTATCCAAAGACGTTCTGTACAATGAATTGGCCACTTGGTCAGGACCTCCTAGGTGGCCATATCTCCACTATAAAGAACACCTGCAAGCAAGATGTGAAGACGGTGGGGACTGACACTGACAACTGGGAAACAGTTGGCCATGACCTCTGGAGCTGACTGTTTGAAACAGCATCGGAAGAGGCGAGTAGAAACAAAAAACTCAGCTGGCCAAAAAGACGGCCCAGAGAAAACAGAGGCCAGCAAATCTTGCACCTACTTAGTCCACTATCTTCCCCTGCAGCAAATGAGGCGGAGACTGCCATACTAGAGTAGGTGTCCTGAGCCACACCAGGCAATGGTTTACACAGGGTTGCCCATTATGGCGCAGATTATCGTTTCAGAAGATGAAAGGCTGCCACCAATTCGCGGGTATAAATTTTAAAACGAAGTGGGAAATTAAGATTAAGTGGTAGATGGAGACTAGATTTTCAATAGAAGTGGAAAAATATTTGAAAGAAAAGAAGTTAAAAAGGTATGGAGAAAAGGGAGGGGGATGGGACTAAGAAGATAGCTTTTTCAGAGAGCCAGCACATGCAATTGTCTGAATGGCTTTCTTGTGTGCTGTAAAATTCTATTTCTCCCACAACCTTCAGGTTTTTAAAGTCCAAGCTTAACACACCCAATCATAATCTCTCAACTTATCCAGTTTTTACTTCTTTTCTTTTCAATCTCAATGGCGTCCAGCACTGTGAACCTCAGCTGCAATGGCTCTCCCTCTTTCATCCATGTTTGACAGTAATTATTATAAGGAGTAACCTGAGGAGAGACAAACATTTTGTATTTTACAGAAGTTACTTAATTAACTTACCTATGAGTTTTTGGCAGTCTTCTTGAATTAACGTCTGTTCAGGTAGGTCTAGAGATCCATCCCATGATCCCAAGCTACCTACTTTCCCTGCTACATTAAGTGAAATCTGAAAAGTAGAAAGGGTTAAAATGTAACATATCACAGAAAAAAATAATAAATTTACATTTGTTTCGGATTCACATGTTGCTACTTTTGAAGTGCAATAGCTGTAGTAATGTAGGCAAACAAAGCAGATAATTTGCACGCACTGAAGTCCCACAAACAGCAATGAGACAAATGATCAAGCATTCTGATGTGTGGTGTTGGTTGAAAGACAAATGTTAGCCAAAATGCTTGGAAAATTCACCTGGATCTTCTCTGAATAGTCCCACTGGATCTTTTATGTCCACCTGAGCAAACAAATGGGGCCTGAGTTTAATGTCTTGTGGCACCTCCAACAGTGCAGCAATCCTTCAGTGCTGCACTGGGGTGCTAGTTCAGATTTTTAAAAAATTCATTCATGGAATGTGGGCATCAATGGCTAGGCCAGCATTTATTGCCCACCCCTAAATGCTCTCGAGGTGGTGGTGGTGAGCTGCCTTCTTGAACTGCTGCAGTCTGTGTGGTGTAGGTACACCCACAGTGCTGTTAGGGAGGAAGTCCCAGGATTTTCACCTGGCGACAGTGAAGGAACGGCAAGATATTTCCAAGTCAGGTGGTGAGTGGCTTGGAGGGGAACTTCCAGGTGGTGGCGTTCCCATCTGTCTGCTGCACTTATCTTTCTAGATAGTAGCAGTCGTGGTTTGGAAGGTAAAAGCAAAATACTGCGGATGCTGGAAATCGGAAACTGCCGGATAAACTCAGCAGGTCTAATAGCATCTGTGGAGAGAAAAAAAAGCTAACACTTCGAGTCCTTATGACTCTTCTTCAGAGCTAAAGAGAAGTAAAAATTTAATGAAATTTATACTGTTTAAGGAGGTGGAGCAAGTGAAGCTGGATAGACGGCCAGTGATAGGTGGGGGCAAAGGAGAGATTGCCAGAGATGTCATGGACAACAGGGCAAAGGGGTGGTAATGATAGTGGTACTGGCTAAAGGAAGTGCTGATGGTGGCATAAAGGTCAGAGATCAGAATGTGATAATAGCAGGACAAGGGTAAGCAATTTGAAAAGAACATCATGAACAAGTGACAGATGGTCCTCGTGGGGGTGGGATGAGGCAGTGATGGGAAAAAAGATTTAAAAATAGGATAAAAGGTGGCCACCATTAGCACTTCCTTTATCCAGTACCACTATAATTAACACCCCTTTGTCCTTTTGTCCATGACATCTCTGGTAATCTCTCCTTTGCCTCCACCTATCACTGGCCTTCTATCCAGCTTCACAAGCTCCACCCCCCCTTAAACAGTATAAATTTCATTACATTTTTACTTCTCTTTAGCTCTGAAGAAGAGCCATGGTTTGCAGGGTACTGTCTAAGGAGGCTTGGTGAGTTCCTGTATCTTGTAGAAAATACACACTGCTGCCACTGCGCGTCAGTGGTGGAGGGAATGAATGGTTGTAGATGGGGTGCCAGTCAAGTGGGCTGCTTTGTCCTGGATGGTGTCAAGCTTCTTGAGTGTCGTTAGAGCTGTACTCATCCAGGCAAGCGGAGAGCATTCCATCACACTCCTGACTTGTGCCTTGAAGATGGTGGACAGGCTTTGCGGAATCAGGAGGTGAATTACTTGTCACGGGATTTAAATAGCTAGTCCAGTTCAGTTTCTGGTCAATGGTAATCCCCAGGACGTTGATAGTGGGAGATTCAGTGATGGTAATGCCATTGAATGTCAAGGGGCGATGGTTAGATTCTCCCTTTTGGAGATGATCATTGACTGGAGTAGGCCATTTAACCCCTAGAACCTGTTCTGCAATTCAGTGATATCAGGGCCGATCTGCACACTAACTTCATCTACTCACCTTAGCTCCATATCCATTTATATTCTTGACTAGCAAAAAGTTATTGATGTGAGATTTAAATTTATTAATTGAGCTAGCATCTACTGCTTCTGGTGGGACACTGCATCACACTTCCACCATTCTTTGGTGAAAAAGTGCTTCCTAACTTTTCTCTTGAATAGAATGGCTTTGATTTTAAGGTTATGCCCCTTTGCCCTACACTCCCCCACCAGCAGAAAAGCTGTCTATCCTATAAATAACTTTCAAAATCCTAAAAGCATCTATCAAATCAACCCTTAGTGTCCTATATTCCAGGAAATACAAGTCTAGTTTATATATATATTGGTAATGTTCTGGTGAGCTTGCAATGCACTCCTTCCAAGGTCAATATATCTTAAGGTGCATGCTCTCTATAGTCATCATCTAAGCTCAAACAAGAACAAGAAACAAGACATCAAACAATGTCCATCAAATAATACCCCAGCAAGGGTTATAATCTTTGGGAGAGAAGAAAATATTTCATATTAAATCATGATTTTTGTAATATACCTGATAGTTGTTGAGACTTAATACTATCTAAAGCTTCTACTTGAAATCAGTCCTTTGAGAGCTGACATTATTAACAGATGAAATCCAGAGAACAAAGCTTTTTGTCAAGCTGTCAAATTTGAAGCTGAATATACACTGCTATGCAATGACCATGTAATTCTTGTGTACAGTAATGCAAGAGCAAAAATCTCCAATGGAATGGGGGTCACTGAGAATCTTTTGTTTAATCTTTTGATAGTGTACGGCTACCTCCCCAAGTGCCCGTCCTTCACTTGTGAGCTGAAACAATGATCAGTAGGCTGGTTGGCCATACAGGACAGACATCACGTGTTTTATCATGAGTCATTGGAAAGCAACCTTTAGAATTTAGAATTAGAAATTCTAATTGTTAATTTTCCCTCCATAGTCCAGGAGCACTGAGGCTAACTGAAACACCTATACTTCTTTCCTTATTCAGATTGGTTAGAATCAAACATAGTACATTCTAGCTTGTGAGATTTCGTACCAAAACATATGGCAAATTTCCTTAGAGGCTCACAGGGGAATATTGGCAATATGATGTTTCTAATGTTTGAAAAGAACTGACTATCCTCCTTGCTAACATCAGAAACGAAACCGGTAATTGGTGCCAAGTGAGCTAAATTCTAAAAAATACGCTTAACTGCTTGTGTGCGAAGTTTTGGTTTGCCTAGGCAGAGTAATGAAATCAATGTCTGTACAGTCACACTCTATTAAGTGCTGATAGTTCAAATTGGCAAATTCAATATAACTGTACCATTAACTATTTACCTTCCACACTTTGGCCCTTTGGTCACTTGGTATGCATCGTCCTTGAATTATGTTTCTAAGTGTTTCCAGGTCATAGCCACCTTCATCCAATGCTTCAGCTAGGTCTTTATTCCTAAAGTAGAATGAAAGATTGACTAATTACTAATCACATCATTGATTGTGGGATGATATTTACCTATAGTAATACAGAACGCTATTACTAGCAACTCAATGCAGTTCAAATATTCACCTTGGTTAATTGAAATACATCAGACTTAGCAATAAGCTAGCCTAACCACTATTCAAAACACCAACACTGCTTGACCTCTAAATATCAGAAGGGGCTCCTGTCTAATATCAATAAGTGGCTTGTTGGGATTAAAAACTGACTAGGACAGTAAATAAAGCCACACTCCCTATACAGAAAAACAAAAAGGTTAAAAACATACAGTAATAAAGACAGGAAATGCTAGAGGCAATCTGTGTAACATTTGTGGAGGGAAATGCTCTCAACACAGATACTGCCTGACCTGCTAACTCTCCCAGTTTTTTTTCTGTTTATATTTCACATTGCCAGTATTCACAGTATTTTGCTTTTGTTTTAATGGTAATCACACAATCGCAGTACCTGTAAACAGTAGAGAGCATTTATTATATTGTGTGTGTGTACTTTTCATCAATTACCAATGTATAAGATAAATGTCAAACATACTTCAAAGAAGTGGGTCTTTTTTTAAATCTCAAACTTCCATTATTGCAAACTATCAAATACAAAACAAAAAATCTGTACAGTTCTCAGCAACAATACTGGTCTCCTACAATTTTTTTTTTCAAATGCTTTCGAACACTAATTTTGTTGAGTGTTCCTGCAATATACACTGTGTATAATACAATGCTGTTTCATAGTTCATGTCTGATATTTTACATTTCCAGTCATCTTGTCCAACCACTGACTAAAATAAGAAAAACATTTAAGGAATGCTGGGCATATTTATTCTTAACAGAGGCAACATTAATAAATGTTGTCTCTGTCATGTTTATCTGATCACTTTGACTGGGGTTAATGTTGTACTTTCAATCTCAGTTGAGGATATTCTAATAAGACAATCAAACATTTGACAAGTCCTCAACTAGCTGCATCTCCCCTTATTACGCAGACTGAAAGTGAAAAGAAAATTACATCTGAAAACTTTTAAGTAATTACTGTCAAAGAATATGGAGTTAATACTCTATTTATTGGAAGTACTTTTTTAAAAAATAGTTTTTAAATATTTGCAGACAATTGCATAACTTTGAAAGTTGCATGGACAGGCAATTGTCCAAGCTCTATGTCTGTGACAGTTCTACCTACCATATTTTAAAACCCTTTTATTGGTTTGATGCTGCATTTTTAAACTTACAGGTGTCTGGATCAAAAACTCTAGCACACCACAACAAGTCATGCTTGGAAAACATAATAATGTTTGCAAAGAAGAGATAACTGAATAGACAGACTATGCTTTACATGTCTATATGTGGGTTTTCAGAAGGCATTCGGTAAGGTGTCTCACATGAGGCAGGGAACAAAAAAAAAAATCAGGTGTATGGTATAAGAGCAAATGTAGCATCATGGATACAAGATGGGTTGACAGACAGAAAATAAAGGGTTAAAGCTAACAGGTGTTGCTTTGATGGAGAAGGCTTGACAGTGACATATCCCACCCACCCCCAGCAATCAGTTCTGGGTTTACTTATGTTTCCCAATATTGTTATGACACAGCCGATGGTACATGCTGAGTAGTTCAAATCCTAGAAGGAAACTTGAGACAACTGTCACAACTAATTTACAATTTATATAAATTTCGAGATGCGTGCCTTGAATTCAGTAGTAATAAGGCCTCAAGTCTTACAGGTTTTTTTATAAAACTAGATTAAATATTTATTAATAAGAGGAATGATACCTACACAGATCTACAAATTACTACTATGATAACTTCTAAATCCCCTAATGAATGTAACTCCCAGTTACGCTTTCATTAAGGCAACAGTAAGACACACAGATTTTAAAAGACCCAGGCAAAGAAACATGACACGCTGAACAAGTCGAATTCCAAGTCAGTTTTCTTAATTTCAGTCCTTTGAAGGCAGCACCATAAAGCACACTTGCAAGATGTTAAAAATGCCTTCCCCTACACACAGCCATTGCTCCTTCTTTATATATATCTTCCTCCTTGAATGCAAATACCCATTGTTTCACTATGCCTTTGGACTTTATCTCCCTGATAATAAAATCTTCTCATAGCATTAATTTTTACCAGTAATCTTTGGGAAAATAAACATACTGTTTCTGTCCTTGGCCTGCTGCAATGTTCCAGTGAAGCTCAACACAAACTGGAGTAACAGTGCTTCATCTTCTGATTAGACACTTTATAGCTTTCCGGACTTAACATTGAGTTCAACAACTTCAGACCATGAACTCTCTCCTCCATCCTCACCCCTTTTTGATCCTTTTTTTTCAATATTCATTTCTATTTTTTTATTTTTATTTATTTTTTCCACTTATTTTTAAAATTTATTTCCATTTTTATTCATTGTTTTATCCCCACCATTTAGCCTATTTTCGATCTTTTTCCTACTACCGTCCCCTCACCCCACCCTACCCCCACTAGGGCCATTTATCACTTGCTCATGTGTCCTTTCCAGAGTGCTGACCCTGGTCCAGCTATTATCTGCTTCCTTCTCAATGTAACCATTAGCACCTCCTTTAGCCAATACACCACCATTAACACGCCTTTGACCTTTTGTTTATGACATCTTTTGCAATCTCTCCTTTGCCTCCACCTATCGCTGGCCTTCTATTCAGCTTCACCTTTTCCACCACTCCCCCCATGTTTCCAAACTTCCCCATGTTTATCTAATTAACATTTCAAACCTAACCTTTCTTCTTAGATCAAAGCATCCAGACTAATTCAATTAAGTCTTATAAACACACACACATATAGACATATAGACACATAGACACATCCCACTATTACTCTATTTTACAATAAATTCCAATAACATTGAGAGTTATTATATCTTATATTTAGATTATTTGGACTTCGGAACATAATATCAAAAGTTACTGACAGCACAAAAGTAGGTATGGCAAAGAGTACAGACTACAAAAGTCTTGAGGAGGACATTGGCAGGTTAATAAAATGGATATGGACACATGGCAGAATTTATTTCAAGCAAAGATTTGAGAGGGAGATAAATTTTGGGATGAAAACCAAGGAATGGAATATACTCTGAACAGAAAGTTGTTGAAGTTTTGGATCAAGAGAAAAAGCTAGGGGTTCAAATATACAGTATCTTGAAAAGCAGCAAAGATGAACAAGCTGCATTTATATAGCTTCAAATGGGCATGAGGAAAACTGAAGTCAAATGCAGACAAATAAAGCTATAATAAAGGCCAGTAGAGTTTTGGGGTTTTGTGAATGTGGGAAAGGTACAAGAGTGAAGGTGTAATGATAATTTTGTATAAGGCAATGATTGAAGAGATCACATTTAAGAGTGCAATGTGAGGTTTTCAAAACCATTGTACAAAGGAGATTAAAGCCATGGACAACACAGGGCATAGATCTATCAGGTTAGGAAACTATAATTATGAGAGCTTTTAGATACACTACTGGGGCTATTTCCACTAGAACAGAGGAGGTTTAGTAGAGAGTTTTTTTTTAATTGTGGAGAATTTTGTTAAGATAAACAGGGGATGATTTGCTCTGGTTAGTGTCATCAATTGGAAATTTTCACTTTTAAAACAGTGAGATTAGGAGAAATTATTTTATTCATAGAGCTGGTGAACTCTGGAATGCTTTTCCACTGTGTACAGTTGAGGCAGAAACCATTATATTTTTAAATGAAAAAACAGATAAACATTTGAAACATTGGAACATAAAGGGCTACGAGGAGAAAGCAAAACAGTTGTTTGTTTTCAATTCCTCTTACAAGAAGACAGCACAGACAGGATGGCCAAAGTGCCCCCTTCAGCACTGTTAATTTCTACAGTTCTAAACTTCTATAGTTAATCTCACAGAGCATGCATCAATTGATTAATCTCTTTCACATTCATTGAAGAGAAAAAAATTGCAGAGCTACGGGGAAAGGACAGGGGAGTGGGACTAACTAAATTGCTCTTGCATGGAACCAGCATGGACAGAACGGACCAAGTTTCCTCCTTCTGAGCTGCAACCATTCTATAAATCTAGGCATGATGAGTTTAACAGCCCATTCTCTGCTCTAACACTACGATTCAAAGCCATATAGCATGAGGAAGTTTGTGTTGTCTGTGCCAAGCTAGTTGATCTCAGTGACGCAGACAATTGATTCCATGTCCCTGGGTGAGAAAAAGCGGGAAGAATCCATCACCATTAACACACTAGTAATCCAGTGATTATAAACATAAATAGCACAAATCTGGACATCAAATTAAAACTCATTATGGTGCCCATCCCTATGGCTGAGTGGTCAACACTCACTATCTAGCTTCATGTATGCGTAACAGCCACTTCAGTGAAATACTCGTGGTTGCCAATGTTCGGGAGAACTATATCCCAGCACCAGCAAGCACCTTTAGGAAAGGAAGGGGGAAAATGGTGGGAGAAAACTAGAAATTTACATTTATATAGTATACATAAAATACAAAAGGTCCAAGCACGCTTGAGTCATAACAAGAGTTCACAACCTTGGCAGATAAAAGCTGCACAATTTGCAAGGAGAGATGGTGGGCTGCACAGGAGGCCAGAATCAGAAAACTGAAAGGTGTGGAGGGAAGGGCAATCTGAAGGAGAATGCAGAAGTAGTATAAAGTGAGGCCACAGAACAATTTATGGTTGAAAATTTTAATTAAGTTTATGTGCCTGGGAACAGGAAGCCAATGAGCCAAAGGACAGGATTGATGAAACATGCAAGGCTTTGTCAGCAGTTAGACAAGCTGGAGTTTGTGGAGGATGAATCAAGGTAGGTGCCATTGGAATAATCGAATCGGACGTCAGAAAAATCATGGATAAGAATTTCAGCAGCAACCTGGCTTACGTAGAGACAAAGGCAGGTAATGCTGCAGAGGTGGAAATCAGCATTGATGGTGAACTGAAAGCCAGCAGAGCAACAAAGGTTTATCCCAGAAGTCAACTCAGCAGTGGAGTTAATTTTACTATAATTGACTAACTTTTTGACTTTTGTTTGCCCCCAACATAAGAATTAGGAGCATCATAAAACATTTGGCCCCTCGAACCTTTTCCGCCATTCGATAAAATTATGGCTGATCTAATCATGGCTTCAATTTCATTTTCCTGCCTGTCCCCATAATCCTTGATTCCTTGTCGATCAAAAATCTAACTCATCCTTGAATATCAATTACCCAGCCTCCGCTGCTTCCTTAGGTAGAGAATTCCAAAGATTAACGACACTCAGTAGAGATTCCTCATCTCCATCTTGAATTGGAGACCTCTTATGAAACTGTGCCCCTTAGTTCTAGATTCCCCCAGAGAGGAAATATCCTCTCATCATCTACCCTGTCAAGCTCCCTCAGAATCTTATATTTTTTAATAAGATCACCTCTCATTCTTCTCAAGTCCAATGAGTATAGTCCCAACCTGTTCAACCTTTCCTCACAAGACAATCCCTTCATTTTTTTTTCCTTCACAGGATGTAGGCGAGGCCAGCATTTCTTCCCCCATTCCTAACTGCCCTTCAGAAGGTGGTAGTGAACCACCTTCTTGAACTGCTGCAGAAATGCCCACAGCTCTGTTAGGAAAGCAGTTCCAGAATTTTAACCCAGAGACAATGAATGAATGGCAATATAGTTCCAAGTCAGGATGGCGTGTGACTGGGATGCGAACTTGCACTTGGTGTCTTCCCATGCATCTGCTGCCCTTGTCCGAATTGGTGGAGGTCGTGGGTTTGGAAGGTGCTGTTGAAGAAACCTTGGTGAGTTGCTGCAATGCATCTTATATGTGGTACATCTTATATATGCTGTCATTGTGCATTGGTGGTGGAGGAAGTGAACGTTTAAGTGGATGGGGTGCCAATCAAGCAGGCTGTTTTGTGCTAATGGTGTTGAGGTTCTAGAGTATTGCTGGAGCTGCACTCATCCAGGCAGATGGAGAGTATTCCATCACATTCCAGACTTGTGCCTTATAGATGGATAACAGGCTCTGAGGAGTCAGGAGCTGAGTACTCACTGCAGAATTCCCAGCCTCTGACCTGCTCCTGCAGGGCTGAAAGTTCCTTCAGGGCTGGTCCAGTTAAGTTTCTGGTCAACAGTAACAGAATGTTGATGGTGGGGAATTCACTGATAACAGGGAGATAGTTATCTCTTGATTGAGAAGGTCATTGCTTGGCATTGTATGGCAAAAATATTACTTGCCAGTTATCAGCCCCAGCCTGAATGTCATCCTGGTCTTGCTGCATTTGGACATGGACTGCTTCAGTATCTGAAGAGTTCTGATTGGTGCTGAATGTTGTGTGATCATCAGTCAACATCCCCACTTCTGACCTTATGATGGAGGGAAGGTTATTGATGAAGCAGCTGAAGATGGTTGGGCCTTGGACATTACCGAGGAACTCCTGCAGTGATGTCCAGGGATTGAGATGATTAACCTTCAACATGAATCTACCTAGTGATCCTTTCTGAACTGTCTCCAAAGTAAGTGCACACTTCTTTAAATAAGTAGTCTATGGCTCTATGAACATAACTGTATGCAATATATTACCCAGGGAGACACAGCAGACATCAAGGGGAGTCTAGTTATCGGGTTTAGATGAGATGTCATTGATGATGTCAGAAGAAGGTTTTGAAAATGACATTCTAAGTGTGGTGTCATCAAGGCTCTGCACATTTGTAGCAAGACCTCCTTACTTTTATCTTTCATCCCCTTGCAATAAAGTCCAAAATTGCCCTCCTAATTACTTGACGTACCTGCTTGCTAACTTTTTGTGGTTCCTATAAGAGGGCACCCAGATTCCCCTGTACAGCAGCATTCTGCAGTCTCGCTCCATTTAAATATTCTGCTTTTCTATTCTATCCACCAAAGTGCACATCCTCACACTTTCCAACTTTATACTCCATCTGCTAAATTTTTACCCATTTAGTTAACCTATTAGACATCTCTTTGCAGAATTGTGTGTGCTTCTCAGAACTTGTTTTGCAACTTATCCTTGTATCGTCAACAAATCTGGCTACGATACACTCGGTCCCTTCAGCCAAGCCATTAATATAGATTGCAAATGGCTGAGATCCCATATTTGATCTCTGCGGTACTCCACTTGTTAAAATTTGCCAACCTGAAAGTGCCCCAGTTATCCCAACTCTGTTTCAGATTCTCTAGCCAATCTTCTATCAATGCTGATATATTATGCCCAATACCATGAACTCTTAACTTGTGCGGTAAACTTTTATGGAGCACCTTATCAACTGACTTTTGAGAAATCCAAATACACTACATCTGCTGGATCCAGTTTATCCATCCTGCTTGTTATACCTCCTCAAAGAATTCTAATAAATTTGTCAAACATAATTTCCCTTTCATAAAACCATGCTGACTCTGCTTCATTGTATTATGATTTTCTAAATGTCCTACTACATTAATAATGAATTCTAGCATCTTCCCAATAACAGATGTTAAACTAACTGGCCTATAATCTCCTGCTTTGTCTTCCTTCTTTCTTGAGTAGATGTGCTACATTTGTGGTTTTCCAGTCCGCTGGGACATTTCCAGAATCTAGGGAATTTTGGAAGAATACAAACAATGCATTCATTATCTTTGCAGCCAATTCTTTTAAGACCCTAGGATGCAGACCATCAGGTTCAGGGGACTTATCAGCCTTTTGTCCCACTAGTTTTTCTAATACTTTTTCTCTAGTGATAGTGGTTTTAATTTTTTCCCCTTGATTTTCCACCATTCTTGGGACAGAATTGTATCTTCAACTGTGAAGACGGGTACAAATTTCTGTTCAAAGTCTCTGCCATTTTCTTGTTTCCTATTATTAATTCCACAGCCTCATCATGTAAGGGACCAACATTTGCTTTACTTTCTATCTTTTTATATACTCATAGAAACTCTTACTGTCATGTTTTTATATTTCTTGCTAATTTACTCTCATATTGTAATTTCTTCTGCTTTTTTCCAAGTCATCCTTTGCTGGTTTCTAAAAATCTTCCCAATCTTCTGGCCTATCATTAATTTTCATAGCAATGTACACCTTTTCTTTCAATTTGATGCCATCAATTAACTTCCTTAGTTAGCCACGGAGATATATGCCATTGAGAAAGAGATTTATGAAATATCTCCTTGAACGTTTGCCACTGCTTCTCTACCAGCTTACCTTTAACCTATCTTCCCAGTCCACTGTAGCTAATTCTGTCCTAAAACCCTTGTAATTGCCTTTACTTAAGTTTGAAGGCACCTGATTCAGATCCCAGTTTTCACCTCAAACTGAATGTGAAAATGTATCATGTTATGATCACTCTTGCCTAGAGGATCCTTCAGTATGAAATCATTAATTAGTCTTGTCTCATTACACATTCCCAGGTCTAAAATATCTTATTCCTGGATGGTTTCAAAATGTATTGTTCTAAGAAACTGACCTGAATACACTCCATGAACCCATCTCAGAGCTATCTTTGCCAATTTGATTTGCCCAATGTATAAGATGATTAAAATCTCCCACAATTATTGAAATACCCTTTCTTACTAGCCTCCATTTATTTCTTGATTTGTAGTCTGTTCTACAGTGTAGCTGTTAGGGGGCATATAAACTACTCCCACCAGTGACTTATTTTCCTGATAATATCTTATCTCCACCCAAACTGATTCTACATCTTGATTTTACAAGCCAAGGTAATTTCTCATTACTGTACTGATCTCATCCTTTATTAACAAAGCTACCCCAGCTACCCTAAGGTGGTCATGGTGGTGGGCTGTCTTCTTTAGCTCATTCATTTCTTATTGTGGTAGTGCTCCTGAAAGTGTCAGGTACAGAATTCTAAGACAGCAGCACAGCAATGAAAAAAATAGCAATATATCATGAAGAGGAACGATGAGAGATCTGGAGGGGATCTTGTAGTTCTTGGCAGTCCCATGGCATTGCTATTATTGTCTTTTTCAGTGGTATAGGTCATGAGGAAAAGAATTGTTGCTCAAGTCTTTGCAGTGCATCCTGTACATAAAATACGTTTCAGTCTGGTGCTTAAGAGGTTAGATATTGAATGCAGCCTCACGAGCAGTACTCAAACAAACTGCTCTGTCCTGGATGTTATAAAGCTTCTTAATGTTTTAAAGTGAATTGAGGAATATTTCACTACATTGATTAAAAACATATCGCCATAATTGAAAAAGCACCAAGACTTGCTAATGACCTAATTTAGACTGAGCATGTGGTTGCAGAGAACATTAAAGTCAGTAGCAAGAGAATAGAATTTATGGTGTGAACTGAAGGCAATAGCATAGATCTTTGTGATGTTGAGCTGGTTTGTCTCATCCAGAACTTTGTCAGAAGTGCAGTCTGGCAGCAGAGGTTCAGTCAAAGAACAGTGGTGGAAAGGTAAACAATCGGAGTATAAACGCGCATGTGAAATCTGACCACACACCGTGACTGTATCACCGAGGGAGCAGCATCTATTTCAGGAAGAGTAGGGAATTACCATGACAAGTGCAGAGGAGGGAAAGAAGTCTTTTTTGCAGCTCCAATGGCTGCATTCGGTTAGGTAGGAATGTCCCAGGGCTGGACACAGAGGGGACTTTGAAGAAGGCTGTTATACTCAGATGTAACAACCACCACAGATAGGTAAAGGAGGTTAATGCACCATAATCGTAAGCACAGATGATATTATTTATAACTTCTACTAATGTTCTTTCAGTGCTATGAGAAAGGTGGAAGTCAAACTGGAATGCTTTGAACTAGGAGCTTTGAGAGAGATAGGCATTGAGCTGAGGAGCTGACAAATCTTTCATAATCGGAAAAGGAAAGTGGGAGGCAATAATTGAAGACACATGTAAGAACTACCTAAATATGAGCGATGTATTATAGAATTTTCTTCCTTAAAAAGTTAAATAGACAAACATAACGAGAAAGAGGGGTAAAAGTTTTAGTTTCAATTTTTGTTGTCAAAGTGGCAACACAAACTTGATTTTTTTCAATTCATTCATGGGATGTGGGCAATGCTGGCTAGGCCAGCATTTATTGCCCATCCCTAATTGCCTTTGAGAACATGGTGGTGAGCTGCCTTCTTGAACCGCTGCAGTGGTGTAGATACACCCACAGTGCTGTTAGAAAGGGAGTTCCAGGATTTTGACCCAGGGACGGTGAAGGAACAGTGATATATTTCCAAGTCAGGATGGTGAGTGACTTGGAGGGGAACTGCCAGTTGGTGGCGTTCCAATCTATCTGCAGGCCTTGTCCTTCTAGATGGTATTGGTCATTGGTTTGGAAGGTGCTGCCGAAGGACCCTTGGTGAATTCCTGCAGTGCATCTTGTAGATGGTACACACTGTTGCTACTGTGAATCGGTGGTGGAGGGAGTGAATATTTCTGGGTGTGGCGCCAATCAGGCGGGTTGCTTTGTCCTGGATCATATCAAGCTTCTTGAGTGTTATGGGAGCTGCACTCATCCAGGCAAGTGGGGAGTATTGCATCACAGTTCTGACTTGTGCCTTGTAGATGGTGGACAGGCTTTGGTGAGTCAGGAGCGGGGGGATTACTTGTCGCAGGATTCCTAGCCTCTGACCTGCTCTTGTAGCCACAGTATTTATATGGCTAGTCCAGTTCAGTTTCTGGTCAATGGTAACCTCCAGGATGTTGAAAGTGGGGGATTCAGTGATGGTAATGCCATTGAACATCAAGGGATGATGGTTGGATTCTCTCTTGTTGGAGATGGTCATTGCCTGACACTTGTGTTGCATGAATGTTACTTGGCACTTGTCAGCCTAGGCTGGATATTGTCCAGGTCTTGCTGCATTTGGACGTGGACTGCTTCAGTATCTGAGGAGTTACAAATGGTGCTGAACATCGTGCAATCATCAGCGAACATCCCCAGTTCTGACCTTATGATGGAAAGAAGGTCACTGATGAAGCAGCTGAAAATGGTTGGGCTGAGGACACTACCCTGAGAAATTCCTGCAGCGATGTCCTGGAGCTGAGATGGCTAACCTCCAACAACCAAAACCATCTTCCTTTGTGCTAGGTATAACTGAAACCAGCGGAGGGTTTTCCCCGATTCCCACTGATTCCAGTTTTGTTAGGGCTCCTTGATGCCACACTCGGTCAAATGCGGTCTTGATGTTAAGGGCAGTCACTCTCACCTTACCTCGGGAGTTCAGTTCATTTGTCATTGTTTGAACCAAGGCTGTAATGAGGTCAGGAGTTGAGTGGCCTTGGCAGAACCCAAACTGGTGGTCAGTGAGCAGGTTATTGCTAAGCAAGTGTCGACTGATAGCATTGTTGATGAATCCTTCCATTACGTTATTGATGATGGAGAATAGGCTGATGGGGTGGTAATTGGCCCGGTTGGATTTGTCCTGCTTTTTGCGTACAGGACACACCTGGGCAATTTTCTACATAGCCGGGTCGATACCAGTGTTGTAGCTGTACTAGAGCTTGGCTAGGGGCACGGCAAGTCTGGAGCACAAGTCTTCAGTTTTATTGCTGGAATATTGTCAGGGCCCATACCCTTTGCAATATCCAGTGCCTTCAGCCGTTTCTTGATATTACCTGAAGTGAATCGAATTGGTTGAAGACTGGCATGTGTGATGCTGGGGAACTCCAGAGGAGGCTGAGGTGGATCATCCACTCTGCACTTCTGGCTGAAGATTGTAGCAAATACTTCAGCCTTATCTTTTGCACTGCTATGCTGGGCTCCTCCATCATTGAGGATGGGGATATTTGTGGAGCCACTTCCTCCAGTGAGTTGCTTAATTGCCCACCACCATTCATGAAATGATGTGGCAGGACTGCAGAGCTTAGATCTGATCCGTTGGTTGTGGGATTGCTTAGCCACTTGCTGCTTTTGCTGTTTGGCGTGCAAGTAGTCCTGTGTTATAGCTTCACCAGGTTGACAGCTCATTTTTAGGTATGCCTGGTGCTGCTCCTGGCATGCCTTCCTGCACTCTTCTTTGAACCGGGGTTGATCCCCTGGCTTGATGGTAATGGTAGAGTGGGGGATATGCCAGGCCGTGAAGTTAGAGATTGTGTTCGAGTACAATTCTGCTGCTGCTGATGGCCCACAGTACCTCATGGATGCCCAGTCTTGAGTTGCTAGATCTATTTAAAATCTATGCCATTTAGCATAGTGGTAGTGCCACACAACATGGAGGGTATCCTCAATGTGAAGGCTGAACTTCGTCCCCACAATGACTGTGCGGTGGTCACTCCTACCAATACTGTCATGGACAGATGGACCTGTGGCAGGCAGGCTGGTGAGGATGAGGTCAAGTATGTTTTTCCCTCTTGTTGGTTCTCTCACCACCTGCCGCAGACCCAGTCTAGCAGCTATGTCATTTTTAGTCTTCTTTCAGTAATGACACTCCAATGATCTTTATCTGTACACCAACCAGTCATAGCTCCTATTGTGATCTCACAAATCTAACCAGTCACTCATTACAATGTGGCTTCAGCTTTATACTGATGTAAGATATAATATGACACTGGTGACAAGTTGCCCAAATTAAATTTAGGCAAGAGTTGAAACAACTTCCAGGACATAGTCTTACAATGTTTTCAGTTTGGAACAACTGCAGTCTAACAGCAAGAACTCAAAGCAGCCTACCACCAACCTAACTTAAACATAATACAATTTATGTTTTTGCCACCAATTCCTATCTCATCCTACTTTAAATAAATTCACTTTTTGTAGTTTCAGAGTCCTGACCCTTCTTAATTTACCCGATTTTGTGTGTGAACCCAAACAGTCTCAACGAGTTATTCAGCTACAGGGACATCATAATGACAACTGATCTCTTCATCACCCAACACTCAAGGAAACTAATGTGCTTACTCAATACCTATCAGCAGTAGGAACCAAAGTATGAACAATAAGATCCTTACAGAGATCAACTAAATTATCTCACATTAAAATATAATTGATCTTTGAACACTGGTGAACCATAATATAGGTAGAGCACTCTGATTTATTTGCCCTGATATCAATTTAGAGCTAGCAGTACAGCTCACTACTGCCAGCTCTACATTTCTGTAAACTTAACTGCATTCCAATAAATTTGTCATTATGGTACCCTAGACAACTACTGTAAAATTTTAGTAATTGTATAGAAAAATATTTAATTTTTCACTCAATTATAATTACAGACTTAGTCCAGCTCAATGTCTAATTACAGATATGAGATTGATCAATTGAGCCTTGTCTAAAACACATTTTAATGCAAAAATGCACCAAAATCATTTTTGAAATAGCTCATCCAACTAAATTATTTTCTATGTAATTACAGGATGTGGGGGAAAATATTAAAGGCTGTTGCGATGCGTGTTCACAGCAAATTCCTTTTGAAGTGTTTCTGCAGTAGGACTCCCACTCTTTCTCTTTTACATGGTCAGTAATTGTAACACAAGCTTCCTCTCAGTCTCATACACAGAATTGGCCCACCAAACTGCTGCCTCTTACATCTTCTGGCTGAATTTATGAAAATGAATTGTCAGACTATTACCCCCTTCCCCACCCTCTTTTTCCCCCATTTTACGGAAATTATTAAACACTTGACAGATCTTATTGCTGTTTTTGTTAAATGTGGTATCTCCCGTACTGAGAAACAAACTGCATAACTGAGCATACACATCCACTTCGCAAACAACTCACAAGTCCTTAAAAACGTACTGGCACAATTTTTTTTTTCAAAAAAAGAAAACATTGCTGAATTGTCATAATCAGAAGTCAGATTTTTATGACCTGGATTCCGATAGGAGGGGAAATGACTCGCTTGGTATGTGATTTGGAGTCACAAAAAAAGGAAATCAAGTGAGCCTGTCACCCTCAATCGATCCCAGTTTAAAGCTCCTTGGCTAGGTTTCATGTTGAGCCGACAGAGACACCGCCACTATGGATACACACAAACGATCTAATATCTCATTTCCTTCCGTCCAGCTTACGGCCGTACACATACAACCGAGACACTAAGAGAAGCCGAGCCCCCTCCCTCCTTCCTTCCTTCCTCCCTCCCTCCTGATACCCACCAGCTGCTGTTACCGCCCGGTACCGGCTGTGCCTCCTCGGCCGACGCCGCCGCCATTCCGCTCACAGCCTCCACGTCTATCCCCAGCTGCTGCCGTAAACTGTATCACACAGGGTGTCGTCAGAAAAGAAAAAAACCGTCGTAAAGTCCCGTGTTGATTTACGGCATTGAGCCACTGCTATTCTCCATTGTTGACAAGGATGTGAAAATGACGGTGGTCAGGCGGGTGAAAAACGATTTTTGATTTATTTCTTTTGAACCAGACATTTCTGATTTAATGGCCCACAGGTAGTTTGTTAACAAGGAAGAATTCAGTACCTTTCCTCATTCCCAAGCCAGTTTGCTCACTACTCTATCTTAACACCTGAACTTACTAATAGAGTTTACAGCACAGAAGGAGGTCATTTTGCCCATATTTAAGGAGATATTTCATAACACTCAGCAAAGATACATTCCATTGAGGAAAAAAAGACTCTAGGGCAAGGACACACCATCGGTGGCTAACTAAAGAAAGAACAAATTGAAAGAAAAAGTGTACAATTCTACAAAGATTAGTGGCAGGTCAGAAGATTGGACAGAAAATAAAAACAACAAAGAATAATTAAAACATAATATGGAGGGAGAAATTAGAGTATGAGAGAAAGCTAACTGGAAATGTAAAAACAGATCGAAGAATTTCAACAGGTGCCTAAAAAAGAAAAGAGTAACTAATGTGAGCATGGGTCCTCTAGAGAGAAAGTCTGGGAAATTAATGATGGAAAATATGGAAACGGCGGATGAATTGAACAGATATTTTACGTCTGTCTTCACTGTAGAAGACGGGAATATCATCTTAGAAATAATCATAAATCAAGATGTGAAGGGGGGAGGAACTTAAGACAATTATAATCACCAGGGAAAGGGTACTGAGAAAATTATTAGAAATTTTTATTAGAAATTATTAGGAATTTTACGGTTCCGCTGAAGTCAATGGACTTTTGAACAGCTTACCGCATTTTACAGCCCGGGCCCTGCCACGACAGGGCTGTAAAATTCCACCTAAAGGCTGACAAGTCCCCAGGTCCTGATGGACTTCATCCTAGGGTCTTAAAAGAACTGGCTGCGGAGATGGTATACATATTGTTTTTAATTTTCCCAAATTTCCTATGTTCGGGAACGACCCATTAAATTGGAAAATATTCAAGAGGGATTCAGAAAGCAGGAAACTACAGGCTAGTTAGCCTAACATATATTGTAGGGAAAATGCGGGAACCTATTATTGAGGAATTTAAAGCAGGACAGTTAGTCTCAATGCAATCAGGCAGAGTCAACATGGTTTTGTGAAAGGGAAATCATGTTTGACTAATTTATTTGTGGAAGTAACAAGCAGCATGGGTAAAGGGGAACATATAGGTGTAGTGTACTTAGATTTCTAGAAGGCATTTGCCAAGATGCCACATCAAAAGTTACTACACAAAATAAGAGCTCATGGTGTAGGGGGAGCATTTTAGCATGGATAGAGGATTGGTTAGCCAACAGGAAACAAGACAGTAGACATAAATTGATCTTTTTTTGGGCTGACAAGACTTAACAAGTTGAGTGCCACAGGGATCAATGTTGGGGTCTCAACTATTTACAATCCATATCACCGATTTGGATGAAGGGACCGAATATACGGTTGCTAAATTTGCTGATGACACAAAGATAGATAGGAGAGTAAGTTGTGAAGAGGACTTAAGAAGTCTGCAAAGGGATTTAGATTGGTTAAGTGAGTGGGCAAAAATTTGACAGATGGAGTATAATGTGAGAAAATGTGAACTTGTCCAGTTTGGCAGGAATAATAGAAAAGTAGCATATTATTTAAATAGAGATTTAAAATAAGGGGAAATTAGTAATTTTTTTCTCCAAGAGGGTCACTAGTCTGTGGAATTCTCTTCCCCAGAGAGTGGTGGAGGCTGGGTCATTGAATATCTTTTAGGACTGAGTTAGATAGATTTTTGATTGACAAGAGAGTCAAAGGGTATGGAGATGGACAAGAAAGTAGAGGCCACAATCAGATCAGCCATGATCTTATCAAGTGGCAGAGCAGGCTTAATGGGTTGAATGGCATACTCTGCTCCTAATTCATGTGTTCCCTCAACTGTCCATCTAATTTCCTTTTGAAATCATTGACCATTTCCACTTCCATCACCTTCATATGTAGGAAGTTCCTAGTCATTATCACTCACCATGTTAAAAGTTCTTCCTCACATGCCCCCCTGCATCTCTTGCCCAAAATCTTAAATCTATTTCTCTTTGTCGTGGTACCATCAGCTAATGGGAACAGCTTTTCTCTGAGTACCTTATCTAAACCTGTCAAAATCTTGTGCACCTCTATCAAATCTCCATCCAATTTCCTTTGCTCCAAGGAGAACATCCCCAGCTTTTCATACATAACATAGCAAAAATCAGAATGAGAATTTTAAAATCGAGACATTGCTTAGCTGAAAGCCAACAAAAGTCAGCAAGCATAGCGTGATAGGTGAATGAGCGTTGGTGCCAGTAAGGACACAGGCAGTAAAGATTTGGATGACTTCAGGTTTATAAAGTGTAAAATATGGGATGTCTTATGGCGCAATGGTAGCTTTCCTACCTCTGCCTGAACCTTTGGGTTCAAGTGCCACTTCAAGACTTGATGGCCTTGGAAGTTGAGTTCATATCATGGCCAATCAGATTGATTCTCAACCTGTAAATCCTTCAAATTCACCTGATGGCAGGTGGTAAAGAGGAGTTTCCTGGATAGCTATATTGCAGAAGGCAACAACAAACCAGTGCAGTATTTTTCCAAAATCATGGACCAGTCCATACTCCATGGTCACCATTGCAGAAATGGATTGGAATATCAAGTGTAGCAGTAACAAGGAACAGATGATGGTTTCAGCATCAGATGAGCTGAGGTGGGGAAGAGTTGGGCAATGTTATAGAGATGGAAATAGGTGGGTAGTACATAAATGAGAAATAGGTGATCTTTGGGGTACACCAAAGGCAGCAGTGCAGGAGCAAAAGTCATGTCAGGTGATATTCTGGCTATGAATATATAAGTAAGAATGAAACCACAGGCGAGTCCACCCACCTGGACAATGGTATAGAAGCATTGTAGGAGATTGTGGTTAATTGTGTCAAAGGCTGAGGACAGGTCAAGAATGAGAGGAGATTGTTTATCTTTGTCATAGTCACATGGGACACACAGATATTGAAGTTGGGGCGATAGTTTGCAAGGACAGTGGGGTTGGGTTTTTTTTAAAAAAAGGGTGATGGGTGTGACAGAAGATTTGAAGAAGGGACAGTACCTGCAGAGAGAATTGTTAACAATGTGGACTAAGGAGAGTCGAGTGGTTAGAGTAGCGGGAATAGAAAGTTCTTGCATCTATCTGCAGATTGGTCCTCCATTTCCTACCCGACATTTGGTGACCTATAGTAAACATCTAACAGCATAATAGCTTCTCTATTGTTCCTTAATTCTACCAATTACATTATTTGAACCTATGAGTATACCATCTCTTTCTGGTGCAGTATTTTTGATAATACTCTAATCTCCACCTAGTCTCTCCCATTTCTGAACTACTCTGTTCTAGTTCTGTCACCCAATCCTGTATGCCCCTTGCATCTCCCCTCTGATGCTTCATCCTGATGTCCATCCCCTGTCCTGTTAGCTTAAACCCTCCCCATAGTGCTCTGAGGAAATTGGTTTCAATGCTGTTGCGTTGCAACTTGAAAAGGGTCACACCATCATTGCAGTGGTTTGGTGTGGCAGGTGGTAGAATATATAGCCAGGTAAGAAAGTCTTGTTAACACAATTTGCATTTATAGAACCTTTAATGTATTAAAACATCAAGGTATTATGAAGCAAAATTTGACACTTGACAAGGATATTTTAGGCCAGATGGCCAAAAACTTGTTCCATAGAGCTAGGTTTCATTCACATCTTAAAAAGAGGAAAGAGACAGTAAAGCAGAGGGGTTTAGGGACAGAATTCAAGAGCCAATGGAGGAGCAATTCAAATGCCCAAGATACCAGAATTGGCAGAGTGCAGAGCTCTTCAGGGGCTGTAAGGCTGGAGAACAGAGCTAGGAGGGGCAAGGTCATGGAGGAATTTGAAAACAAGGTTGAGAATGTCAAGGCATTGTTTAACTTGGAGTTGACATAGGTCAGTGAGCACAGGAGAGATGGTGAATAGGACTTGTTTGAATGATCTCAACTTTGCTGGGTAGAAATTGGTAGGCCAGCCAGGAATGTGCTGGAATAGACAAGTCCAGGAGGAATAAAACCATTGATGAAGGTTTCAACAGTAGATGAGCAGAATCATGGAGATAGGTTGTTTTATTGATGATGCGGTTATGGGGTAGAAAACTCATCTCAGTGTCAAAGAAAACACCAAGGTTGCAACCAATCTGGTTCAGTCTTGGATAATTTCCATGGAGAGGAATGAAGTTCATGACAATAGAGTGTATGTGAGACAAAGTTCAATATTTAATTGGAGGAAATTTCTGCTCATCCAGTACTGCATGTTAGTCAAGCAGTCTGACAATTTAGAGATAGTGAAGGTGAGCTCAGTATTGTTAGCACATATGTGGAAACTAATACTGTGTTTTCAGATGATGTCACCGAGGGACAGCATGTACATGAGAAATGGAGGAGTGGTGGGGCGGGGGTGGTGGTGGAGGGGTGGTTGGTCAGTGAGGATAGATCCTTGGGAGACAGTTAAGAGTGCAGGAGTGGCAAGAGAGCTAATGCAAGCAATTTCCTAGCTGCGACTGAATAGACAATGCAACCAGGCGAGTGCAGTTGCACTCAGCTGGATGATGGCAGAGAGGTGTTATAGCAGAATTTTGTAGTTAAATCATGTCAAAGCATACAGATAGGTCAAGGACAAGGAGGGGATAGTTACCTTTTGTCACAAAGAAGTCATTTGTGACTTGTTTTGGTACAATGACAACGTGGAAACCTGATTGGAGGGATTCAAACATTAAGTTCTGCAAAAACTGGGCATGGATTTGGGAGGCAACAACACATTCAAGGACTTGATCAGCTAATATAGGTCTCAGGAAGGGAAATTGAGCAGTCAGCTGTTTAATAGGAATATTGTTTAGACAATACCAGGATATAAATGCAATCAATCATTCATAAGGTTATAGATGGTAATGGTCAATATATTGGGCTATCAATATGGAGTAAACAGTTGAACTTAATTGTACTTTTCTTTAATCAGGTTGTAAATAAATTGTAAAAAATAAATGTTGAATGTTAAGAGTGCCATTTTCACTGCATAGAAACCTTCAGGCAGTCTGCATGATGTAGCCATTGCAATATTTCTACGAAGGTACGTTTGCATTTAAATTAGATTATAAAGAATTTACATAATTTACCAATGTTACATGCATGTTTAGAAGATAATTTTTTAAATCCGATTTCATTTTATTTGGAAAAACTCTAAACAACCAAATCACACAAAGCTACATGAAATTCTCTGCCCATTTGCAGCATAGTACATTTGAGACATTGCTATTTCAACATTATATTAAGAATCAACAAGTTGCACAACTCAATACAATACAAATCTATACATTTATGAAATTCATAGATAATTATAGAAATAGTATTTTTTTCTTTTTTTATAAATATGTACAAATATCCCCAAATCTGGTCAAGATTCATTCCCTCATTCCAAATGTGTTTAAATTTTATAGCAGAAACAACATTAAAACACAGTATGTGGTCAAGGTTAAAGTGCAATTGCCATTATTAGATTACTAATATTGCTATTGCACTAAATTACTCCTAATGCAGTTATGACTACAAATTCTCCTTGCTTACTATGATCTATTAACATTTAACTTTAGTTCAATACAAATGGAATTAAATAAAAAGCAGTAAATTTTCAAAAAAGTACAATTCTAACCTAAAACTCTTCTGTGAACTTCATGCAAAGACCTATTTCCATTGAAAAAGATTTCTACAAATTTCCAAAATGAGCAGTACCAAATAAGTCACCATTTTTATGGCTAAGTTGTTAAAACGATAAGCTATTCTTCCACCTTTTTTAAATTAGTGAACTAGATGGAATTTTAGGACAAGCTCCCCAAAAATACAATTAAAAGATGTAACTACCAATTTTCTCCAACAACCAAATATACTGGAATTTGCTGAATGTATTTCCAAATCCCTGCCTTTTAACCTGAATTTCCATCTTTTCCTGTGTTGTCCAAAAGTGAATCCAATCCAAAGTAAGAATGCCCTAATTTGGACACCCATAGTCCCAGCTCAGAAAACCAACTTGGTAGTTTTTGTGCAGCTGCAGAAATCCAGCTATCATTTGCCATTGAGGCACTAGGATTTTCTTACTGTGGGCACACCTGTTTAATGACTATTATCCTTATTCAAAATGCAGTGAAGTCTTTTAAATAATTAGGAAGACAGATTCTGTTCTGGACTGCTGCATTTTAGCATCTCAATAATCCTGTCCAACTCTTCAAGGCAGGGTTTGATTAATTTGTTCTGTGAATATGCAATTCTAAGTCTGTAAAAGAAAAGAATAGCAAGTTATTTCATGGCTCAAAGTATGGCTTTGTTTTTATTTTTAAAAAAAATTGATTGCAAAACATCACTTCCTTCCTCACTTGCTTGAATTACTCAACATTTAAGTGCATAGATGAAGCATAGTGTTACCAACATCAGGTCTGCTCCCCAAAATAGTCAAGATGCTTGCTAATACATTTTGTCACGAGCAAGAACTGTGCAAAGGATCAAGTGGGTGCTAGCATATTAGTGGATGCCTGTTTTAAGCATAATATTGGCATAGCACTGAAGTAAATTCAGGTGACATGTACCAAAAGTGTAGTAATCATGTTATTTTTAGAAATGAGTGGATCGCCTATGGTATTCCACATGGCTTCAGGAAAATATTCAGGGGTGATATGCAATTTAATGCATAATTTATTAATCAGGACCACTGATTAACAGAGACTTGTCAAATTTACAACCATGCCCCATTCTTCAATCAACTGAGCATATTTCTGCTGCAACGTTCCAAAAAGCAGTGTAATCCACAATTTTATGGTTTAGTAGTAGCATAGTAAACATATATACTCGCATGCCAAGCTAAGGGAGAGGGTGAGAGTCTAAGTGAGAAGTATAGTCCAGGGCTTCAGATCAAAAAGAAAAACAACATATGAAGCTTTATTACATTGCGAAATATGTAGTATGTGACCTACTGTTCAGATGCAATGTAATTAAGGTGTTTAAGATGACTTAAATAATTTTATAGGGAAGCTATTCCCTCTGGTGGGTTAGTCCAGAACAAGTGGGCATAACCTTTAAATTAGAGCTTGGCTGTTCAAGGGTAATGTCGGGAAGCACTTTACACAAAGGGGAGTAGAAATCTGGAACTCTTTCTCCCGCACCATCCCCTAAAAAAGCTACTAGGACTAGATCAATTGAAAATTTCAAAACTGATATATTTTTGTTATACAAATAAATTATGGAATATGGAACCATGTTAGGAAAAGAAACAGATCAGTCTGAATTGCAGAACAGACTTGAGGGACTGTTACCCAACTCCTATTTTCTAAAGACCCTTTGGCATAGCCCTTTTTGATATGTGAGCTTGGAGAATTAGCAGTTGCTATTTGACCACGGGGACTATCAGCCCAATTCTTTGCTTTCACAGCATATTGCATTTAAGCCAACGCTGGCTTTGAAGTCTGGTTGATGTTTTCCCTCCCCAGCCCCAGGTTAAAGCAAGTTGTAATAACTTTGTCCCATCAGTTGAGATTCCGCAACTCAGCTAAGACCAGATGTTGGGCTTGGAAGTTTCCTGGTCTGTGCAGCTCAGTTCTATTCTACCCAGTAACTCTCCATCTGGGAAGTGAAACAGTTTTATTCTTCAATAGATTCATCATGGGAATAAAGATGCAAGTCTATATTCACAATATGAAGGTTTCCTTTGCATGTGTGTGTTATATGGCAAGACACTCAACATAACTTTATTGGAGGAGGCAAACATGTGGCAGGCAATCTAATTTAAAAATCAGCATCCTTGTTATATTGGGGAAAAAAGAGACCCCCCCCCCCCCCCCACACACAGGCAAGTTCCAGTCATTTCCGTTTGGGCTGGGATGGGGAGCATGAAGAAAACAAAGTTACTATAATTCAGTAACACCTAATGGAAGTATGGATAGGATTTGGCTGGATGATACCCAAGGGATCTCAATACCCAGGGTCCTGTCAAGGGGCTAAAATAACGAACAAGTTTGACAGAAGAATTAAAAGAAAATTAGGAATTTAAAAGATTAAAGCAAGGTCAATTTTCAACTTCAATTTAGTCATGCAAGACATTGCCATTAAATTTCTTAATGACATTACTAGAGAAGTAGAGGGTTGGGCAGAGCAGGAACTGAAAGAAAGCAAGAACAAAAAGTTCACAATCCATTTGTCTTGAAGTATCTCCATAGAATAGAGGACCTCAAGCCCCCCTCAAAGTCATTCCAAAGTCACCAATCCCAGAGAAACTGCCATCAGTTAGCCATTTACAATAGCATTCAACATTTTTTAAACTGATTTTCAAATTCATAGTATTTTGAATAGAAAGACCTACTATTCATTTTCAAAAATCTGTAATATATTTAATTGCAATAGGAGCGGACAGGTACCTTTTCTTAAGTTGTTTATATTTCTCTAATTCGAAACAGCTTCTCTGCAAGGTAGACATGCACTGAACAGCTAAAGCAGTAAAACACTGTTGTGTGCATTCATTATGGAAGCTATTATCCCACTGAGGAAGTTCACTTGTATATCTCCAGGCAATTAGTACATAGTCTAATGCAGTTTCCCAGCACTCTGTTTGCAATAATAGTCTCCCTTGTTCCAGGCAAGTTTTCTGCAAGGCAATAAAATATATGCATGAGAAACAACATTTCTAAAAGTCACTTCTGTCTTGATACAGAATTTTCACATGACCCATTAGTTGAATTTGACAGCATCTTTCCATTAAGGACAAGGGTCTGGGGTTAATAGAAATACAATTCTAGCACAGAAAAAAAATGGTTCCCAATTTCCTCTTCATGAATTCCTGACCAAGACAACTGAGTTGAGACACAATTAGTCCTGCCTTCATATTTGAAATGTTTAAAACTTTGTGTACGTCATAAACAATAAAAGGTAGGTTTTTTGGTTTTTAATTTTAATTAGCTGGTGCTCTCAACAACATTAGCAAGGGGAAAATGGTCTATAGGGGTCTTGGAAGTATTGATGTAAGATACTGACAATATACAGTTGATGTTGTGTTACAACCCCAGCTGATGTTAATACTGGACAAGTCAGATCCCAGAGTGAAACCTGGCTTGATTGATCCTACCTTTCTTGGATGTCAAGATTGACAAAATGACTTGTTCATCGCCTATCTGTCCTGTAACCTTGGGGTGGGGGGGGAGGGAGGGTGGCAAAATTGTTTCTTCCTCCTCAGTGGCACAAAGTGGGCTCATAGCAAGTAAGCAACAGTTTTCCAATGCACCAAATTATTTAGTTTAATGCAGTAAAATCTCATGGGTAGATGGTTAGATTATCTCTTGTTGGAGATGGTTACTGCCCAACACTTCTATGGTATGAATGTTACTTGCCACTCATTAGCTAAGCCTTAATGTTGTTCAGGACTTGTTGCATGCAGGAAAGGACTAAACACTTTGCAATCAAAGAGCATCCTCACATCCGACCTAATGATGGAATGCAGGTCTTTGAGGAATTTGAAGATGGTTGGACCTAGGACACTACCTTGAGAAACTCCTGCAGCAAATGTCCTGGGCTAGATGATAAGCCTCCACAACCATCTTCATGCTAGATAGGACTCCAACAAATGGCATTTCCCCTCCTGATTTCCATTGACATCAACTTTGCTAGGACTCCTTGATGTTAAGGCCAATTGCTCTCACCTCAATGGGAATTCAGCTAGTTTGTGCATGTTTGGACCAAGGCTGTAATGAGACCTGGAGCTGTGTGACCACAGTGGAACCCAAACTGAGTATTGGTGAGCAGACTCTTACTGAGCAAGTGCTACTTGAAAGCACTATTGATGACATCTTCCTTCACTTTGTTGATAAGAATGTAGATTGAAGGGGCAGCAATTGGCCAGATTGGATTTGCCCTGCTTTTTGCATACAGGACCTAGGCAATTTTTCACATCGTCAGGTAGATGCCTATGCTTTGGCTGTATTGGAACAGCTTAGCTAAGGGCATGACTAGTTCTGGAGAACAAGTCTTCAGTACTATAGTTGGGATGTTGTCAGGGCCCATAGTCTTTGCTGTATCCAGTGCCTTCAGCCATTTCTTGACATCATCTGGAGTGAATGGAATTGTTTGAAGACTGGCATCTATGATGCTGGGGACCTCAGGAGGAGGCAGAGATGGATCATCCACTAAGAACTTCTGGCTGAAGATGGTTGCAAATGCTTCAGCCTTGTGTTTTTTCACCAACGTGCTGGGCTCCCCCATAATTGAGGATGGGGATGTTTTGGACCCTACCCTCCCATTAGTTGTTTAATTGTCCACCACTATTCATGACTGGATGAGACAGGACTGTAGAGGTTTGATCTTATCTGTTGGTTGTAGGATCACTTAACTCTGTCCGTAGTATGCTGCTTCTGCTGTTTAGCATGCACGTAGTCCTGTTTTGTAGTTTCAGAGGTTGTCACCTCTTTTAGGTACACGTGGTGCTGCCCTAGCATACTCTCCTACACTCTTGACTGAGCCAAGATTAATTTCCATGAGGTTAGACATTGTGGTTAAATACAATTCTGCTGCTGCTTACAGCACCTCATGCCCAGTTTGGAGCTGCTAGATCTATTGAGTCTGTTCCATTTAATAGTGGTAGTGCCACACCACACAACTGAGGGTGTCCTCAGTGTGAAGATAGGATTGTCTCCAGAAGAACTGTGCAGTGGTCACTCCTACCAATACTATCATGGATAGATGCATCTGTGACAGGTAGATTCATGAGGATAAGATCAAATATGTTTATCCCTCTTGTTGGTTCTCACACTACTTGCTGCATTTGGCCTTTGGGACTCAGCAGGTAGTGATGCTATCAAGATACTCTTGGTGTTGGACATCGAAGCTCCCCCAACCCAAAGAACATTCTGTGCCTTTGCCATCCTCAGTGCTTCCTCAAGTGGTGTTCAACATGGAGGAGCACTGATTCAAAAGCTGAGGGAGGGAAGTAGGTGGTAATCAGTAGAAGGTTTCCTTGCCTGTGTTTAATCTGATGCCATGAGACTTCATGGGGTCTCAAGGACTCCCAGAGCCACTCATTCCTGACTATGCTACTGTGCTACTACCTCTGGTGGGTCTATCCTGCCAGTAGGACAAGAATGGTGATGGAGATGACTAGGACATTGGCTATAAGGTATGAGTCCGAGAGTATGACCGTCAGGCTGTGGCTTGACTAACCTGCAGCACAATACCCTCAATTTTGGCACGTCCCAACATGTTTGGGAGGACTTTGCAGACAGGACTGGGCATGGTGTGCCTTTGTCGTTTATGGTGCCTAGGTTGATGCCAGGTGGTCCAGTTTTATTCCTTTTTGACTTTTCTGTAGTAGTTTGATAAAATGGAGTGGCTTTGTGTTCCTGATCAGCATTCAAAGCTTGACTGATATGTGCATGTAATGAGAACAAGTTTAAGTATTACTATCAAATAGCCTGCTGTATACAAATGGCCACACAAGTGAGTCAAGTACTGAAGGTTATTGACAGCCATGAAGTATAATTTGTACATTCAGAAGAAATGGGTAGAAAAATTGAATGAAAAACAAACTCATTTTGATGATGTTCTACTCGCATTGTGTTTAAAAACAATTTTGGTGCTGAATACAAACCTTAAAAGCTTGAAGATGGACATGTGCTTTGCGGTAACAGTATGCATCTCTATTGGAACCCAAGCGCCATCGAGGTATTGATCGGTACATGTTGATTTTCCTCAACTCCAGCTGTTCCTGAGCAAACTTCAAGTTCAATGATGGAAGAACCAATTTCAAGTCCTGTTTTAGGTAAAAAATAGTCTCTGAACTAAATACATCCTTATTCATAAACTGAAATATTTTGTCAAGGCATAGTTATGAAAGGGAAGCATAGGTTACACAGTAATCCATCTGAGGTACAAAAGAAATTAAGTTTATGAAGTACTAAATTACTATTGCAATGCAAGTACATACCTCTTCATCAAGTTCTGGATATCTGTGCAACAAAAGGGTACGCACAAGCTGGGATGATGCTAGGTCATTCAGTTTGAATTCTAAACTTACATCTGGCTTAAAATTCAGTCGTTGTTTCTTGAAAGGCAGCTCTAAGGAAGAAGGAAAAAAGATAAATTGTGTCTCTAAGGAAATCCTTTGCCTTTTGTGGTAGATGTTGTCATTTTCCAACATTATAATAGAGTTCCTAGGAAAATGGTTTGTCATGCTTCTCAGTTATGTGCATTTCCTCTACTGAAAGCTGCATACCAGAGGAATTACTAGCACTGCATAGGTATCTCACCATGGAAATAATAAACAGCATTTCATGGATCACACCCAACAGTCAATCATAGACGAAAATGAAGACAACAGTGGACAAAGATTCTCCCACAGTAAGATTCCGATCTCCAACACCAAGTTCTAAAGAATCCAGATTTGGATGCAAACTAAACTCTGGAGAAATACTCAGGTTTGTAATATATGCATATCACACACCTTTCTTGTTGCCACTTTGCAATGTTTTTGTGCGACAATTGGAAGCTGCTGGTGAACTGAAGCACAATCTTCTTCCGTCTCCAAACTTTCTCCTGGCAAAAGATGAGTCTTCTGAAATATATTCTGTTGAAAGGAAAATTAAAATGTACTTGCAGCAAAATGACAAGATAGGTAACAGCTAATGGCTACTTATAGTCAAGTATAAGCAAAGGTTATCTGACAATGCAAGACTTCAAAAGTCTTGCCTCTTAACCAAATATCCTCAGAGGTACCCGTCACTTTAGTCTACCCACTTTAATGGTAACAGTTTTGTCTGTCCTTGAGCAAGCTCCTAGACTAAGCAATTCAAGAACAGTGAATCAGGAAAATGGTATTATCTTTTGTGACAAATTTAGCCACAAAGATCATGCTAGTCTTCAGCTCAGTGAAAGCAAGTGGAGTCATACCCAGCACAAATGAAGGTGGTGGTTGGAAGCCAATCACCTCAACCTCAGAAAACCACTGGCAGGAGTTCCTCAAGGTAGGTCTAACCATCTTCAGCTGCTTCTCCTCCATAAGGTTAGGATCGCTGATGATTATACAGTATTCAATTCTGTACGCAACTCCACATAATTAAACAGCCTGTGACCACAGACGGCAAGACATGGGCAACATTCATCATGTTTGAGCTTATAAGTGCAAGTAACATTTGTGCCACACAGATAACAGACAATAACTACCTCCAACAAGAGGATGACTAACCACCTTCCCTTAGCATTCTATAGCATTACCATTGCCAAATCTACCCACCATCAACATCCTGGGGGTCATCACTGACCAGGAACTTAATGGGACCAGCCACATAAATATGGTGTCTTTAAGAGTGGGGCAGAAGCTAGGCATTCTGCAGCAAGGGACTCATCTCCTGACTCTTCTAAGCCTGTCTACCATCTACAAGGCACAAGTTAGGAGTGTGATGGAATACTTTCCACCTGTCTGGATGAACACATCTCCACAATACTCAAGATTCACTCCCATCATCACCACAATGTGGCTGCATTGTGTACCACCTACAAGATGCACTGTAGTTGCTCATCAATGATTCTTGACAGCATCTCCCAAACCCATGAGCTCCAATGTCTATAAAGATAACAGTGGCAAACACAAGAACACCATAACCTTCAAGATTCCCTCCAAATAATATCATCCTGACTTGGAAATATATTGTCATGAAATAGTGAAAAGCAAGAAACAATGGAAGTCCAAAAAGACTTGGGTGTTCAATTACAGAGATCATTATTCATGACATTTTAATCAAAAAAGCTAATAGAATGCTGGCGTCTTTATCTAGGGTAGAAGTCATGTTGCACCACACCTTAGGAAGGATATTTTGGCCTTGGAAGGGATGCAGCATAGGTTTACCAGAATGATACCTTGTAATTTAATCCTTTGATTCAAAGTGGGATTACACAAACTAAGGTTGTATTCCTAAGAATTTATGGGGCGATTTGGTTAAAGTTTTCAAGATATGAAGGGGAACAGATATGCTAGATAGGGGGAACAGTAAGGTAGATAGGGAGAAGCTATTTTTGCTGGCTGGGGAGTCTAGGGCTAGGGAAGTGTCTAAATATTGGAGCTAAATCTTTCAGGAGTTAAATTAGGGAATACTTGTAAACACAAAGGGCAGCAGAAGTTTGGAACTTTTCAGCAAATGGCAATTGATGCTAGTTGAATTGTTGAATTTTTGTAAACCAAAGGTATTAAAGGACACGGGCAAAGGTGTTTATATGAAGTCGAGTCAGCCATGACCTCATTAAATGACAGAACAGGCTCAAGGGGCTTGCTCCTGTCCCCATTACCTACGCAGTACAGCTGAGTTGACCAATATAGGTAACTTTCAACTTTGCCGACCTCTCCATCTCAGACAGATAGTGCAAAAGGAAAAAGTAGAAATCTCTGCCAGGCTGTTACTGTACTCTGTAAAAATCTAAGAGAGGCATTAGGATAGCCCAATTCCCTCAAATTTCTCAGAACAAAAATGGGATGAAGATGGCTGATACCTTATTCGTGATCGTAAGCCATTAGGAAAATTCATTCACACACACACACAAACAAACCTGGCGTTGCATTCAGATTTTGAACCAAACAATCATCTGATGGACTGTTGCCTGTTCTTAGGAAAGACGTTGGAATATTGACATGAAACGTTGTTAACTGTGACTGTGTTCTTGTAGAATTCAGAATATCTTCATAGGACCTGCGGAGGTGAACTGAAGGGACAAAAAGGTATTTCAAACATTGTTCTACAGAATTTTAGCTTATTTGTATGACAGCACCTGCAAATTATTTTGCTTCTATTATTTCAAATGCAAATGCCAAAGGCCAGCCAAGCCTAGCTGCAAATCTCTACCATTTGGTCTGGGAGGATTAAAAAAATACTTAAGTTGGGAGTTTTTTGAAAAGTCAATATTGCTCACAATGGAATATGCGACAGTAAACACTTGTACCATGCACTGCATTATAAACAACAATTGTATTTTTAAGTGACAAGTGGAAATATATTCCTTTCCTTAGAGGGCAGAAGTTAAGATAATCAAAAAAAGGTTAGAATTTTTTAAATTGCTAGGACATTGAAAACCCTACAGAAGAACAAAATCTACAATAATTTGTAAAATAAATAAAACTTATAATAGTACAAGCTTAAGTGATCTTTCAGTAAGCTAGCAGAGACATAATGGGCCTCCTCCTGTGATAAATTGTGCATGTTGCTCATTTGATAAGCAGATGGGATGTTGAATTTCCAATTCCTTTATAGGTAATCCATCTGATTTTTAAAAAATTGTTCATGGATGTGGACATCGCTGGCAAGGCCAGCATTTGTTGCCCACCCTAATTACCCACCTTTTTAAACTGCTGCAGTCCATATGGTGTAGGTACATCCAGGGTGCTGATAGTTTAGGAGCTGCAATCTTTTGTCGCAGCAACAATGAAGGATCGGTGACATTTTTACAAATCAGAATGATTTGTGACTTGGAGAGAAATTTGCAGACAGTGGTGTTCCCACGTGCCTGGTGCCCTTGTTCTTCAAGGTGGTAGAGTTTACGGGTTTGGAAGATGCCATTGTAGAAGCCTTAGCTGGTTGATGCAGTACGCCTTGTATACACCATGTGCCTGTAGTGGATGAGGTGCCAATCAATTGGCCTGCTTTGTCCTGGGGTCTATTGAGCTTCAGGTGTTGATCAGGCTGTACTCATTGGGCAAGTGGGTGGGGGTGGAGGGAGAGTATTCCATCTAACTTAATGCATTATAGATGGTGAAAGGACTTTGGTTGATGGAAAGAGTAGGGGTCATTTACCATAGAATACTTAGCCTCTGACTTGCTCTTATAGTCACAGTATTTAACGTGGCTCGTTCAGTTACGTCACTGGTCAATGGTGACCTGTAGGATGTTGATAGTTGGGGGATTTGAATTTGGTAATGCTTTTAAATGTCAAAGGAAGGTGATTAGACTCACTCTTGTTGGAGATGGTCATTGTTACATGCCATTTAATCAGGCCAACCCTAAGTGTTGTCCAGGTCATGCTGCAAATGGGCATAGACTGCTGCATTATCTGAGGAGTTACGAAGAGAACTGAACATTGCATCAGACAACATCCACACTTCTGATCTTATGGTGGAGGGAAAGTCATTGATGAAGTAGCGGAAAATGGTTGGGCTTAGGACATCATCCTGAGGAACTCCTGCAGTCATGTCTTGGGGCTGAGATCATTGGCCTCCTACGCCACAACCAACTTCCTTTGTGTTAGGTATGACTTCAGCTGGTGGAGCGCTTTCTACTCTATTCCCATTGACTTTAATTTTATAAGGCTCCCTGATACCACACTTAGTTAAATACTGCCTTGTTAAAAAGCAGTTTGTCACTTCACCTCGAGATTTCAGTTATCTTGTCCCATTAAGTCTGGAGCTGATTGGTCCTTATGGAACCCAAACTGAAAATCAGTGAGGAGGTTATGGGTGATTAAGTGCCACTTGTAAGCACCATAGACAACACAACAGTGAGTAGTCTAATGGGGCAGTAATTAGATTTGTCCTGGTTTTTGTGGACCATATTGCTTGAAGTTTGAAACACATTATAAATGTGCCTAATCATTTATTTAGCCAGTTAGGTCATGAAAACCAAGATGAAAGGACTGGCCAACAGGGGTCTCCTGACTTGTCTAAAAGGTTAGCTTTTAGAGTTTAAGAAAAAACCTAACCGCACAACATTCATAGATAAGGGTAAAAGAATAAATCTCTCCGTATCTCACGTTTTATTTATGCTCAAAATTTCTGGACAGATCATATTTACCATTTTCTCCCCACCGATGCTTCCTGAGTATTTCCAGCATCTGCAGTACTTACCTTTCACATCTAGTTAGTAGTTATGCATCGTGTCCTTCAATACATTATATCATTTTATAGTGTATCAATAATCAATATTGTATATAAACATGTCACAGAGCAATACATAAGTTTATTTTTTTAATCATGATGGTTAACTAAACACCCTTTAATTGCTGGCTCATGTTTGGCGCCTACTGCAACTTTTATTTCCTACAATAGTGAACAATGCCCTCAAATTATTTTAATGACTAAATCAACTTTATACGAGGTTTATTTACAAGGATTATGCGCACAATGTTTTCTAATTTTACATTTAAACGATACATCTTATACGAATATACAGGATGGCGAAAACCGCTTTCTCATCTGCCCGCCAATACCACAGTAAAATGACTCTGTCTTTAAAAGCATATAACTCAGCTTTTTCTTACAAGGACGACACAGATCGATAGCTTAACTCCACAGATACAATATTTTGTGTCTATTACCATTGTCTTGACTTTAAATATTTAAAAAAATTAACAAACGACTCGACTCCCCTTCCCTCCCCCATCGCCTCGTCTCTGTTGAGCGCCTTATTTTTTCCGCGTCTATTTAAAAATGGACTTCTACTCACCAGCAATTTTAGGCTGCGGGTTTGGAATTTCTACCAGAACTTGTCTCAGGTTTACAGCAGGAGCCATTAACAAATATATATATATTCACACACGAGACCGAATTAAGTTACCCAAACGTCTACTTATTTTTGAAAAACAAAAATCTTGGAACTATTAAAAACTCCTGGATCCGGGCTCAATTTTCCTACTAAATGAGTGATTTCTTCGTGCAAATTGGACGGCATAAAAAAGGATGAAAGATTTTTCTCTGTAAATGACTGATGTTGCAATCTAGTGCTCTCTTTCCCCTTCCCTAACCCTTAGCCCTAGCCCTTGCCGTTCACCTGACTGCAATGCACTGAATGACTGATTCACTGAAACCTTTCCGTCCTCTAGCTGCAATGTAACAAAGTGGAAATTGCCGCGCGGGCGGGGCTTCATCAATTTAACCCAATACCAGCACCGCATCCAACACCCGAGCTCTTTCCATTGGATACTTGTCAGTCCTTTTAACCGGAACTCAGAACCCATCACTTGCCTGTATACCAGGCAAACGATGAATCACCTTGTATTTAAGATATACAGGATGTCCACATCGAAAATGGATAAATAATTAATTATACACGGGCAGTCATTGCCAATGGTGGATAAAATTTAATAAGAATGAAGCAGGACAACATTCGTATGGGCCTAAGACCGAGCGGATTCGTACCAGGGGATCAAATTCAGAGATATGTTTGTTCATGTCTCACGAGAATTGTTCCAGGGATGAGGACGTGGATTAGTTACGTAGATAGATTGGAGAAGTTGGGACTGTTTTCCTTGGAGAAGGAAAGATTGAGAGATTTGACAGAGGTATTCAAAATCATGAGAGGTCTGGACAGAAGCTTCCCATTGATGGAAAGATCAAGAACAGAGGGCACACATTTAAGGTAATTGGCAAAAGAAGCAATAGTGAGGAAAAACTTCACACCAGGAGTGTTTAGGATCTGGAATACACTGCCTGAGAGTTTGGTGGAGGCAAGTTCAACTGAGGCATTCAAGAGGGAATTGGATTATTATCTGCAAAGAAAGAATGTATAGGGTTATGGGGAGAAGGTGGGGGACTCAATGAATTGCTCCTTTGGAGAATCAGAGCAAACACAATGGGCCGAATGGCTTCCTTCTGTGCTGTGTCCATTCTGTGATTTGTGAGCTCAGCATTTCCAACAGTAGAGGGTGGGAAAGAGCAAAAGTAAAATGTCTGCAATGGATGGAGGGGAGGAGTAATTAAATGACAAGGAATGATAATCTAAAGCAAGAATAGCTGATAATGGGGAAAAGTAAAGAAACAAAAGATGAGTCTAGAGGAATTGTTGTAAATGGTAACAGCAGCAGAACGTTGTGAGTTCAGGTTTCAGAGACTTAATCACAAAAATCCAGGCTGACACTGCAGTGCAGTATTAAGGGAGTACTGCACTGTTATGGGTTGTGTCTTTAAGATAATACATTAAACCAAGGCCCTGACTATTTTTTCTGCTGAATGTAAAAGATCCCAGGACAGTATTTTAAAGAAAAGCTGGGAAGTTATCCCTAGTGTCTTGGCCAATATTTATCCCTCAACCAAAATCACAAAAAAATGGATTATCTGGTCATGGTCACACTGCTGTTTGTGGGAGTTTGCTGTGCACAAATTGGCTGATGCATTTCCTACATTACAAGTGACTACAGGTCAAAAGCACTTCATTGGCTATAAAGTGCTTTGTGATAGATATCTTGTGGTCATGAAAGGCACTATATAAATGCAAATCTTTCTTTAGTAGGATGGAGCAAAGCATGGAACCTCTGGCGGAGAGGCTCAAGTGGAAGAAAAAAGCAAAATACTGCGGATGCTGGAAATCTGAAACAAAAACAAAAATAGCTGGAAAAAGTCAGCAGGTCCAACAGCGTCTGTGGAGAGGAATGCAGTTAACGTTTCAAGCCCCTACGACTGTTCATCAGAACTAAGGGAAAATAGAAATGAGGTGAGATATAAGCTGGTTGAGGGGGTGGGACAGGTAGAGCTGGATAGAGGGCCAGTGATTGGTGGAGGCAAAGAAGTGATTGCCAAAGATGTCATAGACAAAAGGACAAAGGGGTGTTGATGGTGGTGATATTATCTAAGGAAAGCGCTAATGGTGGCATTAAGGGTAGAAAGCAGGACGAGCAAGATGGCCCTAGTGGGGATGGTGTGAGGGGAAGGGATCGAAATAGGCTAAAGGGTGGAGATAAAACGATAGATTGAAATAAATTTAAAAATAGGTGGGAGAAGAAAAATATATTTTAAAAATGATAAATTATTGGAAAAAGGGGGATCGGAAAGGGGGTGGGGATGGAGGAGAGAGTTTATGATCTGAAGTTGTTGAACTCAGTGTTAAGTCTGGAAGGCTGTAAAGTGCCGAGTCGGAAGATGAGGTTCTGTTCCTCCAGTTTGCGTTGAGTTTCACTGGAACATTGCAGCAGGCCAAGGACGGACATGTGGGCATGAGAGCAGGATGATGTGTTGAAATGGCAAGCGACAGGCAGGTCTGGGCCGTGCTTGTGGACAGACTGAAGGTGTTCCGCAAAGTGGTCACCCAGTCTGCGTTTGGTCTCTCCAGTGTAGAGGAGACCACACTGGGAGCAGCGAACGGAGTAGACTAAATTGAGGGAAGTGCAAGTGAAGTGCTGCTTCACTTGAAAGGAGTGTTTGGGCCCTTGGACGGTGAGGAGGGGGGAAATAAAGGGGCAGGTGTTGACACCTTCTGCGGTTGCATGGGAAGGTGCCATGGGAGGGGGTTGAGGTGTAGGGGCTGATGGAGGAGTGGATCAGGATGTCCCGGAGGGAACAATCGCAGTGGAAAGCCACCCGAAGGGTGAAGGGAAGATGTATTTGGTGATGGCATTATGCTGGAGTTGGTGGAAATGGTGGATAATGATCCTTTGAACGTGGAGGCTGTTGGGGTGATAAGTGAGGACAAGGGGGACCCTATCATGGTTCTGGGAGGGAGAGGGTGTGAGGGTGGATGCGCAGGAGATGGGCCGGACATGTTTGAGGGCCCTGTCAACCACCATGGATGGAAAATCTCATTTAAGGAAGAAGGAAGACATGTCAGAGGAACTGTTTTGGAAAGTGGCATCATCAGAACAGGTGCGACGGAGGCAAAGGAACTGTGAGAATGGGATGGAGTCCTTACAGGAAGCGGGGTGTAAGGAGCTGTAGTCGAGGTAGCTGTGGGAGTCATTAGGCTTGTAATGAATATTGGTGGGCAGTCTATCACCAGAAATTGAGACAGAGAGGTCAAGGAAGGGAAGGGAAGTGTCCGTGATGGACCATGTGAAAATGATGGAGGGGTGGAAATTGGAAGCAAAATTAATAAATTTTTGCAGGTCCAGACGAGAGCATGAAGCGGCACCGAAGCCGTCATTGATTTACTAGAGAAAGAGCTGTGGGATGGGGCCTGAGTAGGACTGGAACAAGGAGTGTTCCACATACGCCATAAAGAGACAGGCATAACTGGGGCCCATGTGGGTATCCATAGCCACACCTTTTATTTGGAGGAAGTGAGAGGAGTTTAAGAAGAAATTGTTCAGTGAGAGAACAAGTTCAGCCAGACGGAGGAGAGTAGTGGCGGATGGGGATTGTTCGGGTCTCTGTACGAAGAAGAAGCTGAGAGCCCTCAGACCAACCTGGTGAGGGATGGAGATGTAGAGCAATTGGACGTCCATGGTGAAGAAGAGGCGGTTGGCGCCAGGAACTGGAAATTGTTGATATGATGCAGGGCGTGAGAGGAATCGTGGAAGTAGGTGGGAAGAGACTGGACAAAGGGAGAGCGAATGGAGTCAAGATAGAAGAAATGAGTTCCATGGGGCAGGAACAGGCTGACATGATCGGTTTTCCAGGACAGTCCTGTTTGTGGATTTTGGGTAGGAGATAGAAGCGAGCCATCCGAGGTTGGGAGACTATGAGGTTAGAAGCTGTGGAGGGAAGATCTCCAGAGGAGATGAGGTCAGTGACAGTCCTAGAAACAAGTGGAAGAAAGGCAGGTAGACCCCAGAATGTGGACAACATTGCTGATAGGTGTTCTCTCCCTCAAGTACCTGCTTATACCTTTACTCCAGCCGCTCTGGTGCAGCCATCTTTCATTGCCAAGTCTCAACTTTTTCCAGTTCTGACAAAAGGTTATCAACCTGAAACATTGGCCCAGAACTTCTAATCTCTGATGGATCATACTCAGGAGGTACCCTAGAAGAGATGATGGGAAACACCCCATCCCTCCTCAGAATCCCCCGGAAGTCTCCGCGCAAGGACTGCACGACAATTGTCCAGGAGGTTCAAACGGGGACCAAAACTGTACACAGTACTCCAGGTGCGGCCCCACCAACACTCTGTACAGTTGTAACAAGACTTCCCTATTTTTAAACTCCAATCTTATAGCAGTACAGGCCAAAATTCCATTTGCTTTCTTAATTACTTGCTGCACCTGCATGCTAACTTTGTGTGTTTCATGCACAAGAACACCCAGATCCCTCTGTATTGCACTTCTTTGGAGTCTCTCTCCATTTAAATAATAGTTTGCCTTTTGATTCTTCCTACCAAAGTGAATGACCTCATACTTTCCTACATTAAACTCCATTTGCCAACTTTTTGCCCACTCATTCAACCAATCTCTATCCCCTTGCAGATTCCTTATGTCCTCATCACAATGTGCCCTCTCACCTATTTTTGTATCGTCAGCAAATTTGGGCACATTACACTCTGCCCCCTCCTCCAAGTCATTAATATAGATAATAAATAAGAGGCACTAGGACTGATCCTTGTGGCACTCCACTAGTTACGTCTTTCCAACCTTCCAAAAAAGACCCATTAATCCTGACTCTGTCTTCTGTGTATTAACCAATCCTCATTCCATGCTAATACATTACTCCCCAATACTGTGAGTTCCTATCTTGTGCAATAACCTTTTATGTGGCACCTTATCAAATGCCTTCTGGAAATCCAAATACACTATATCTACTAATTCCCCTTCATCAACTCTGCATGTTATATCCTAAATTTGTCAAACATGATTTCCCTTTCACAAAATCACGTTGACTTTGTTTGATTGCGTTAAGCTTTTCTAAATGTCCTGCTCTTTCTTCCTTAATGATGGACTCTAGCATTTTCCCAACTACAGATGTTAAGCTGACCAGCCTATTGTTTCCTTCTTTTTGTCCCCATCCCTTCTTGAACACGGGCTTCATATTAGCAATTTTTCAATCTGCTGGAATCCAGTAAATTCTGGAATATTTTGACTAATGCCCCTACTATCTCTGCAGCCACTTGCTTTAAAACCCTTGGATGCAGACCATCAGGTCCTGGCGACTTGTCTGCCTTTAGTCCCATTAGTTTGTCAAATACTTTGTCCCTTGTAATAGAGATTGTTACAAGATCTTTCCTCCCATTAGCTCTTTGCTTATCTGGTATCTTTGGGATGTTTATAGTGTCCTCCACTGTAAATACTGATGAAAAATATTGGTTTAAATTATCTGCCATTTCCGTGTTCCCTGTTATCAATTCTCCAGTCACGTCCTCCAAGGGTCCCACGCTCACTTTAGTCACTCTCTATTTTTATATACCCATAGAAGCTCTTGCTGTTTGTTTTTATATTTCTTGCCAATTTACTTTCATTATCAATTATCTCCCTGTTTATTAGCTTTTTAGTCGTCCGCTGCTGGCTCCTAAACCTCAAGGGCTCCTGTTTCTCTCTTAAGTAAAGCTAGGGTAGAAGTTAAAAACAAAGTTCATTACATTTTCTAGTTCATGATGAGAGCAGAAAGTGGCAGAATGTAGCAGAAAAAAGAAGTCAGGGAAGGGACCTAAGTGGGACTGCAACAAAGAATGTTTCATGTATCTCAAGAATAGGGAGAACAACTAGGACCCGTTGTTAATGTTGAAATTGTGCTATAAAAGAATGCATGATTTAAGTTGGTAATTAAGCATAGCTGTCTCAAACTGGGTACAAATTAGGGAATCATTGCAAGAGTATATAAACCAGTTCACTCTTAGTGTCTGGGAGAGTTTGTGACTTTACTTTGTTGTCTTGAAAATAAACTTGTTTTAAGGTAGAGGCTAGCTTCAGACTCATTTATCCTCAACACCTGTAGGGGTTCTCATGGTAACACCTTTGATTTGGAGAAAGTGAGTAGAATTAAAGGAAAAGTTATTTAATGTGAGACTCTGCAGTGGGTGGTCTCTGTTCAAGGAAAATGTGGAAAGCCATTCTGGTGGGGGATGGAGGTATATAGGGATTGAATGTCCAAGGTGAAAAGGAAACGGGTAGAGAAAGAAATTGAGAAACGGTTAAAATAGCAGTGTGTCAGAAGAATTGCGGATGCAAGCCTGAGTGCCTGGAGAAGGAGTGGAAAAAATTAAGTTGAGATAAACAATAGGATCCAAAGACCAGGAATAGACTAGAACATTGGGCTGACAGGGACAGTTCTATTTGTGGATCTTCTGAAGGAAGTAGAAATGGGTTGTGTAAGGTTGGGGTCTATTAGTTTGGAGGCCATAGTGTTAAGATCTCCAGAGATGCCAATGATTGCCTGGGATGATGTTCGGTGGTGGAGTCATAGTTCAAGGGGAGATAGGAGGAGATTTTGGAGAGTTGGTGTTCAGCCTTGTGAGGTATAGGTCTTATCGTCAAGCAACCAGAGCTCCCTTGTCAGCAGGCTTAATGACAATGTTAGAGTTGCACCTGAGAGAATGGAGTACTGCAAGTTCAGAAAGAAAGGTAAAGCAAGTGAGAGGAGTAGAGAAATTGAGATGGATAGCATCACATCAGCTGTGAAAAGATTGAGGGGATGGGGGGTAAAGTTGAATAGGGCCAAAGGAGTGATTGAAGAAGGGAAAGTGGTAGAAGAAGAGCTCACATGATGTCAGTCTCAAGATTCTCTCAGGCTGGTGTATATGAGCATTGAGCTGAGGCCTTTGCTGAGGATCAATTGTTTGGGGTCACAGAGGAGATGGTCAGAAGGAACGGTGAACATGTGACAAAGGAGATTAGAATAAGGGATGGGGCCAGGTAAAAATGAAGGGGGAAGAAGGATCAGGAGGGGTGCTGGTATTTAAGATTCATTAAAGCTTCTGATCCTTGATATCTGAAAAGGAAGAAAACTTTTGTTGAAATGCTGGATGAGGTGAAAGGTGAAATGGAACCAAAGTTAAGGACAGCTCTGAAACAGTGAGTTAGTGCTGCTGATGAGAACAATTGAAATTGTAAAATCTTTCAGTTAAGCAAGATGAAAGTTGCATAACTGAAGATTTTAGTGTCATGCCATTAACTTTCTGAATTTTTTTTTCCCGTCATCTGCAGCAATACAGATGGATGCATAATCACCGTGTTTACGCTGAGAGCTTTGCAGATGCAGACTACAATTTCAGGGACATGGATACGTGTCAAAATACTACACAGCTTTCCACTGATGTTGCTGTCTTTATCACAGATTCATCCTTCAATAAACTGTCAATGTTCCTTGCTACCAACTACTGCAGAAAAAGTTCTTCAAGATTTCTCTTTGCTCTATGAAAAGGATCTGCAAATTCAAACCATTTTCACAATTTTCTTCCCTCTGCCCATTTCATCTTATGTATATAATGCACAGTAGGTGTAATTTCCACTTTGTTACCAATCACCTAAAAAGGGCTTTGAAGCACTTACTTCCTATGTGTTCTGTTACATTTGTTGTGATATTATCAGAATTGGTCCATTGAATCTATGGTGATGCGTACTGGTAATTACATGATGTCAATTTCAAATGTTCCATCATGCTCCATTGGCAAAAGATCCATTTTGGTAGAATGAAGAACATTGAAAAAGTGTTCTTTAATTAAGTTCTGTTTGCCATCAAAAAAATTGAAAATTTTGCAATTACTTTAAAAATCCTTCTGAGTGAATGTGTTCTATAAGCTACTTGGACAATGCCGAGGTCTCTAATTTTCCTCTACGAACAACTGCAAAAGCATCTTCATTTGCAATGGAATTACATGTTCTTTCAATTTGACATGTTTCTTGAGGATTTTATTTTTGGGGCATTTGAGCAATCTGTTATAGACTTATACCAAAGAAATTCTTTGTTGTTATCAAAGATAAAGTAATAATTACAAAATATGCACCTAAAGTACAGCATTATGCTAGTTGACCTGATCTGCCATTATATCTTCAGTATTTCAACTACAACCATTATCACTCCCTTTGCCTTGATCTTTTTGACATTACTGTCTCCCACCCTCTACCCTATCCCAGACCTTCTCTTTTGTTTTTCCTCCCCTCCCCCTCCCCCTCCCCCGTTCAATGGCATTAAACCCATCACATTTCCACTTGCCTTCAGTTCCGATGAAGTCATATTTGACTCAAATCATTAACTCTGTTTCTCCACAGATGCTGCCAGGCCTGCTGAGTATTTCCAGCATTTTCTGTTATTATTATAAAAAGTGAAGCATACTGAGGGTCATCTCTGCACAGAAGCAGACCCTGAGCCCTGTGCATGTAAGAAACAAGGCCCATGTTCAATTACAGGAAAGATGGATGAGGGCAGGGGAATAATAAAATTGGGGGCGGAGGGGGGTGGGGGGGAGGTAGTGCGGTGGGGTAGAAGAGAGCCAAAAGTGTGTCATGTGGGTAAACGGGGATAAGAGTGCTAGTCTGGTGGGGCTGTAGGAGCAGCAGCATAAACCAGGGAGAACGTGACAATTTAACAGCTATAATAGAACAAACACATATCTGCAATATGGGTAAAAAGAAAATCCCCGGTATTACTCACACACATGATGTGTCTGCAGTTTACTGTGCTAACGGTTACATTTGATAAGTGGAGGTGTTTCTTTCAGGGTGGGGTAGGAGCTGAGGGTTTTTTTTAAAAAGCTGGGCTATGATGCTGCCATGTGCACAGGGTCAGTGAGGGCAGAGCTCCTTCTGCTGGCTGCTCACTTCCTGCGTCCTCAGGTTCCCTTGGAAATACAGGTAGTTTCATCTTCAGCGTAGCGGTTTCGACATTTCTCAAGAACCTCCCCCCGACCTCCGACATTAAATTTTAAACAAGCAGACAACCTGGCACACGATGGTGTGTCAACCGGGCCCGGAGCTTTGCTGCCGGCCTCTGCGCTCCTGTCCCTGGTTTATTAAATTGGGGGTGGCTGGGTTGGCCGGGCTTGTGTGGAATGTGCTGCTGGCCCCCGCTCCAGTGTCAGTGCCGCGCGTTGCTCGGGGAGGAGGAGGAGGAAGAGGAGGAGCGGGGGCCGGGAATCGAACTCAGGTACTGGGAACGGGAGGGAATCTCACTCTCACTCGCCGAATGTCGGGGCAACAGGGCTGGAAACCACCTCCTCGTCTCCCGGGGGGGATGTTTCACCCTCCTGCCCTGCCCCTCCGGTTTGAAGCGTGCTTTTTCCGAGTGCGCCGGTAATGAGGCCGCTGACGGGCGATTAGTCCAGGTCTTTTTTTTAAAAAAAGAGACCCCCTCTCCCCCCCCACCCCCCCGCAAGTGACAGACCAGATCGCAACGCAAAAGATGCATCAAAATACATGTTGCAAAACTTAGTACGAAAGTCATTTTGGTTCCTTGGGGAAGCAACCTACTCCTCTGTGTCATTTTCATAGCCAAATGCATAATTTCCAAACTGTTCTTTTGATACCTTGTGGACATTTTTTTTTGCTCCTCTCAATCTGATGTTTTGGAGAATTACATCTGCACGTGTTGTGCACGGTAATGTTGCACCTATCTGTAAGTCCTCTAGGAGGTATTACAGTATTAAAAAAGAACATGTGCTATGAGCTGACTCCTTTTAAATGGACCAATGGTTATTGGGATGAGGTGGAGCAGACTGCCTCCCCGAACTGTTACTGGGATAACTGGAGAGGAATCCGCCCAGCTGTATTTGGACAACCAATCCCTCCCATGGTACCAAATAAGGAATTGTGAAGGTTGTAATAGCCCCCACCGGTTGTAGATGGCATGAGAACAGCTTATTCTAGTGCAGAATTTTTTTCCACATTTGTAGTTAATTTTATTCCACAATTACAATAATGGCAAAATAAATCAAAATTCAACTCCTGTTGTATGTATATATTGTTGGATTTGGTGCAGTGGGACCTCAATGCAGAGGAGGAAGAGGGTGATCCATTTTGTTGTTTCACCTCCGTAGCTGGTGAGTGTTTCCCCTTGGTCTCTAAACTGAGAAACTAACTTGCTATCACCTATACTTTACTAAATTAGTAACTAACTAATCAAATAAATAAAAATGTTGACTGACATGGCAGGGTGGGTGGGTTTTTAAAAATCATTCAAGGGATGTGGGCTTCACTGGCTGGGCCAGCATTTATAGCCAATTCCTAATTGCCCTTGAGAAGGTAGTGGTGAGTTGCCGCTCTGAACCGCTGTGGTCCATGTGGTGTAGGTATACACATAGTGCTGTTAGGGTGTTCCAGGATTTTGACCCAGTGACAGTGAAGGAACTGCAATATATTTATTATAACCCCCCCAGGATGTTGATAGTGGGGGAACTTGGCGATGGAATGCCATTGAATGTCAAGGGACAATGGTAGATTCTCTCTTGTTGGAGTTGGTCATTGCCTGGCATTTGTGTGGCACGAATGTTACTTGCCACTTGTTAGCCCAAGCCTGGATGCTGTTCAGGTCTTGCTGCATTTGGACATGGACTGCTTCAGTATCTGAGGAGTTGCGAATGGTGGTGAACATTGTGCAATCATCAGCGAACATCCCCACTTTTGATCTTATGATGGAAGGAAGGTCAGTGATGAAGCAGCTGAAGATGTTTGGGCCTAGGACACTGCCCTGAGGAACTCCTGCAGTGATGTCCTGCAACATAATTGCAACATATGAGAATTTGTGGAGAGCATTGTGATCCCAGGCAAACCACCTCTGTGAAAGTTCGGCTCCAGAGGCAGAGATGGGGAGAGTTACCCGGAAGCTTGGTTCTGGGAGGCAATCACACCCGTTAGTTTAAGTAGAACTTTAAAATTCATCAATGATCAGGGACAGGCGTGTGTGATTGCGCGTTTGGGGATCCAGGGTTTAGTAATGGAGCCTCGGCCCTTGACTTTTATCAACAGGAACGAGGTACTTGCTACTTGTGTGGATGAGAGTAAGGTCTACAGTGTGGAAGGATAAACTGACCATAGCACAAGAGTGCAGAGCACATTTAAGGAGAGGGGAGGGGCAATGAAAAGGAATGTGGTCATGAGAGGGAACAGTATCTGTCGTCATGGGGATAAATAAGTTCTCTGCAGCTGTGACTGGCAGTTTTGTAGGGTGTGTTGCCTACCAGGTGCCAGGTTTAAAGCCATATCCTTAGGACTGGAGCCAAATTGGGAGGGGAAGGATCCATTTATTATGTTCACGGAAGAACCAACAACATAGGTAGAACTAGGAATGATGTTCTGCTGAGAGAGTTTGAGGACTTGCGGTCCAAATTAACATGCGATACCTCAAAAGTAATAATCTCTGGATTGTGACCTGAGTCTTGGGCCGAGTGGCAAAGGATCAAGGAGACGAGAGAGTTAAATGCATGGATCAAAGATCGGTCTGGGAATAAGGAGCTTTGATTCAAGGACGCTGGCACTAGTACTTTGGAAATAGGGAACTGTTCCATTGGGATGGGCTCTACTTTTCCCAGGAATCAGTGTCCTGTTGAATTTTTTAACTAGGGTTTGGGTAGGGCTTTAATCTAAGAGAGGTGGGAGAGGTCAGGTGAAGGGAGATTTGGAAATCCAAAGAGAAAGTCGAGACATCACAGCAATGTAATGATTTGGATAAAGACAAACAGAGTGGGACAGGAAGGGATAGAGCCTAATGGTAATAGTACATCAGGCAATATGCCCATGTAAAGAATAGTGGTTAAAAAAAATAAAATTGAAGGCTTTCTCTCTCAATGCATGAGGCATTCATAACAAATGAGTGGTACAATAGAGATAAATGAGTTTATAAACACCAGTATGGAGAGATGGTTACAAGGTGCCTGAGTTTGGGAAATTAATATTACAGGGTACACAACATTTCAGAAAGAGACAGATTGGAAAAAGAGGAAGAGTAGACATGATAGCAAAGGATGACATAAGGACAATTGTATAAAAGGTTCTTGGCTCAGAAAATAAGGAGGCAGAATCAGTCTGATGGAAACTAGAAATAACAAGGAGCCTGAAAACTCTGGTGGGAGTAGTTTATAGGGCCCTTAAAAGTATTTTTAAAAATTATTTAACGGGATGTGGGCTTCACTAACTAGGCCAGCATTTATTTTCCATCCCTAATTGCCCTTGAGAAGGTGGTGGTGAGCTGCCTTCCTGAACCGCTGCAGTCCATATGGTGTAGGTACATGTACAGTGTTGTTAGGGAGGAAGTTCCAGGATTTTGACCCAGTGACAATGAAGGAACAGCGATACAGTTCCAAGTCAGGATGGTGTGTGTCCTGGAGGGGAACTTGCATTCCCATGTGTCTGCTGCCCTTGTCCTTCTAGGTTGCAGGTTTGGAAGGTGCTGTTGAAGGAGCCTTGGTGAGTTGCTGAGATGCATCTTGTAGATGGGACACACTGCTGCCACTGTGTGTCGGTGGTAGAGGGAATTAATGTTTAAGGTGTTGGATGGAGTGGCAATCAAGCAGACTGCTTTGTCGTGTCTTGAGTGTTGTTGGAGTTGCACTCATCCAGGCAAGTGAGGAGAATTCCATCACACACCTGACTTGTGCCTTGCAGATGGTAGGCAGGCTTTGGGGATTCAGGTGGTGAGTTACCAATAGCAGAATTCCCAGCCTCTGGCCTACTCTTGGAGCTACAGTATTTATGTGGCTAGTCAAGCTCAGTTTCTGGTTAATGGCAACCCCCAGAATATTGATAGTGGGGGATTCAGCGATAGTAATGCCATTGAATGTTAAGTGGGGATGGTCACTGATGATTGTGCAATGTTCCCATTTGCGACTCCACAGATTCTCTCCTTTTGAAGATGGTCATTGCCTGGCACTTGGTGTGGGTGTGAATGTTACTTGCCGCTTATTAGCCAAAGCCTAAATGTTGTTCAGTTCTTGCTGCATATGAACATACACTGCTTCAGTATCAGAGGATTCGCAAATGGTGCTGAACATGGTCACTGATGATTGCACAATCTCTACATCTGATCTTACGATGGAACGAAGGTCACTGATGAAGCAGTTTAATATGGCTGGACCTAGAACACTACCTTGAGGAACTCCTGCAGCGATGCCCCGGGACTGAGATGATTGATCACAAACAACCACAGCCATGTTCCTTTGTGCTAGGTCTGATTCCAACCAGTGGAGAGTTTTCCCCCGATTCCCATTGACTTTAGTTTTGCTAGGGCTCCTTGATGCCATACTCACTCAAATGCTGCCTTGATGTCCACAGCAGTCACTCTCGCCCCACCTCGTGTCCATGTTTGGATCAAGGCTATAATGAGGCCAGGGGTAGCTCTGGCTGAATTGAAACTGAGCATCTGGGTTGCTTAATAGCACTGTCGGCAACACCTTCCATCACTTTGGATAGGACGTACCTGGGCAATTTCCACATTGCCAGGTAGATAACAGCGTTGTAGCTGTATCGGAACAGCTAGTCTAGGGGCAAGGCTAGTTCTGGAGCCCAAGTCATCAGTACTATTGTTATTCCTAGTTTCCATCCATACTGTTTCAGTTGTATTGCTGGTATGCTGTCAGGACCCATAACACTTGCAGTATCCAGTGCCTTCAGCTATTTCTTGATATCATGTGGAGTGAATCAAATTGGCTGGACTGGTTTCTGTAATGCTGGGAACCTCAGGAGGAGGGAAATGGATCCTCCACTCAGCACTTCCTGCTGAAGATGGTTGCAAATACTTCACTCTTCTCTTATGCATTAATGTGCTGGGCTCTACCATCATTGAGGATGGGGATAATTGTGGAGCCTCCTCCCCCAGGTTTGTTGTTTAATTGTCCACCACCATACACACTTGGATTTGGCAGGACTGCAGAGTTTAGATCTGATCCATTGATTGTGGGATTGCTTTACTTTATCAATCACATGCTGCTTACACTGTTTGGCATGCAAGTCATCCTGAGTTGTAGCTTCACCAGGTTGACACCTCATTTTTAGGTGTGCCTGGCATGGCCCCTGCACTCTTCATTGAACCAGGATTGATCCTCTGACTTGTTGGTAATGGTAGAGTGGGAGATATGCTGGGCCATGAGGTTACAGATTGTGGTTGAATACAATTCTCTGTTGCTGATGGCCCACAGCATCTTATGGCGCCCAGTCTTGAGTTGCTAGATCTGTTTAAAATCTATTCAATCTAGCATAGTGATAGTGCCATTCAACACAGAGGGTAGCCTCAATGTGAAGATGAGACTTTGTCTCCACAAAGACTGTACAAGGTGGCCGCTCCTACTGATACTGTCATGGATGGATGCATCCGTGACAGGTAGCATGATAAGGGTGAGGTACGTAGGTTTTTCCCACTTGGTTCCCTCACTACTTGCCGCAGACCCGTCTAGCAGCTATGTCCTTTAGGACTCAGCCAGCTCAGTCAGTAATGGTGCTATTGAGCCACTCTTGGTGAAGTGCATTGAAGTTCCCCACCCAGAGTGCATTCTGTGCTACCCTCAGTGCTTCCTCCCAAGTAGTGTTCAACATGGAGGAGTATTGATTCATCAGTTGAGGCGGGGCATAGTTTGTAATCAGTAGGACATTTCCTTGCCCATGTTTGACTTGATAGCATGAGACTTCATGGAGTCCAGAGACAATTTTGAGGACTCCCAGCGCAATTCCCTTCTGACTGTATACCACTGTGCTGCCACCTCTGGTGTGTCTGTTCTGCCAGGACAGGACACACCCGGGGACGTTGATAATGGTGTCTGGGATGTTGTCTGTAAGGTATGGTTCCAGGAACATGACCATATTAGACTGTTGCTTGACTGGCCTGTGGGACAGCATTTCCAATTTTGGTGTAAGCCTCAGATGTTAATAAGGAAGACTGCAGGGTCGGCAGGGCTGGATGTGCCGTTGTCATTTCCAGTGCCTAGTATTTAGCATTTAAACTGTTGGATAGAATACTAAGCAAGAAATTATTGGGGGTTTGCAATAAAAGCACTGTAATAATTGTGGGGTCTTATAATCTTCATGTAATAAATTGGGCAATTCAAAGTGGCAAAGGTGGTCTTGAAGATGAGGTTGTAAAATGCTTTTGTGACAGCTTCCAAGAACAATACATTGTGGAACCAACTAGGAACAAAATTATTTTACATCTAGTATTATGTATTGAGAAAGAGTTAATAATCTCATAGTAAAAGATCCTCTAGGAAAAAGTGATCATAATACAATTAATTCCATATAAAATTTGAGAGCAATATGCTCATTTCCAAAACAAGGAGCTTAAATTTAAACACAGACAATTACATGTGTAAGAGGGGAGACTTGTCTAAGGGTTATTGGGCAAATAGACTGAATGGTATTGCAGTAAATAACCAGTGGGAAGCATTTAAGGAAACAATTCAAAATGTTAAACACAAACACATTCCATTGAAAAAAAACTCAGTGAGAAAGATCCCTCCATGGCTTACTGGGGAAGTTCACGCTGTATTAGATTCAAAGAAGAGCTTTATAATGTTGCAAAAGAGAGCTATAAGCCTGAGGATTTAGAAAGCTTTAGAAACCACCAGAAGTTTGATAGATAGGGAAAAATAGGATATGAGAGTAAACTAGTCAGGAATATGAAAATTGACTGAGCTTTTACCAGCAAACATTGGTTCCTTAGAGACAGAGACAGGAGAAATTATAATGAGAATGAGGAAATGACAGACAGTAAAAGACATAAATTACATACTAGAAATAGAGGGTGACCAAGGAACTCACCAAGGCTCCTTAGATAGCATCTACCAAACCCACAACTACTACCATCCAGAAGGACATGGGCAGCAAACACATGGGAACACCACCACCTGCAAGTTCCTCTCCAAGCCATTCGCCCATCCTGACTTGGAAATATATCGCTGTTCCTTCACTGTCGCTGGGTCAAAATCCGAGAACTCCCTCCCTAACAGCACTGTGGGTGTACCTACACCACATGGACGGCAGCGTTCAAGAAAGCAGCTCACTACCACCTTCTCAGGCAATTAGGGATGGGCAGTAAATACTGGCCTAGCCAGCGGTGCCCACATCCCATCAATGAATTTTTAAAAAATAAATAAAATTGAAGACCATAAATTAATAACCAGGGAAAAACTACTAGAGAAACTTCAAGGGACTAAAAGCTCACAAATCCCTCGGACCTGGTGGCCTACGTCCTCAGATTCTAAAAGAGGTAGCTGTAGGGATAGCAGATGATGAATAGTGGATAATTCACCAAGGTTCCTTCGACAGCACCTTCCAAACCCGCGACCACGACCACCAGTGAAGCCCACATTCTGTGATACAGTTTAAAAAAAAGCTGATTATGATTTTTAAAGTTCCCAATATTCTAGAATAGCCCCAGTAGACTGGAGGCTATCAAATATAACACCCCTATTCAAGAATGGAAAGGGAGAGAAAACCGGGAACTACAAGCTAGTTAACCTAACATCGGTCATCGGGAAAATGCTGGAACCTATTAAGGATGCACTTAGAAAATCATAGTATAATAAGATATAGTCAGCATGATTTAATGAAAGGGAATTTGAGTTTTTTGCTCACCACCACCTCAAGTGCAATCAGGGATGGGCAATAAATGTTGGTCTTGCCAGTGATGCTAACTTTCCAAGAGCGAGTATAAAAAACAGTAGGATAAATAAAGGGGAGCCAGGAAATGTAATATGCTTGGATTTCTGAAATGGACTTCCTAAGGTGTCACACAAATGGTTAATAGGCAAGAGAAGGGTTCATGGAGTTGGGAGTAATAGCTTGGATGGAGGATTGGTTAACAGGCAGGAAGCAGAGAGTAGGGATAAATGGGGCATTTTCAAGTTGGCAGGTTGTAACTATTGGAGTGCCACAAGGCAATGGCCTCAACTATTTTCAATCTATATTAATGACTGACCCAAAGAGACAGAGAGTAATGTATCCAAATTTGATGATACATTCCCACCTGGCTTGTAAACTGTGGGGAGTACACAAGGAGGCTGCAAAGAGATTTAGATAGTGTAAGTAACTAGAAAACAAGATGAAAGATGGAGTTTAAAGTGGGGAGTGTGAGGTTATTCACTTTGGTAATAAGAATAGAAAAGCAGAATATTTTTAAAAAGTTGTGAAACCTTTAAACGTTGATGTTCAGAGAGATTTGGATGGACTCTTCAAGGAACACAAAGTTAACAAGCAGGTAAAGCAAGCAACAAGGAATGCAAATGGCATGTTGGCCTTTATTGTAAGGGAATTGGGGTACAAGAACAAGGAAATCTTGCTACAGTTGTACAGGCTTTGGTGAGACCACAACTGGAGAACCATGCAGTTTTGGCCTTTGTGTTTAAAGAAGGATATACTTGCATTGGAGGTGCAATGAGAAGATCGTCCTATGATGAGAGACTGAGTAAATTAGGCCTCAACTCTGGAGTTCAGAAGAATATGAGGTGATCTCCTTGAAACTTGGAAGATTCTGAAGGGGCTTGACAGGGTAGACGCTGAGAGGTTGTTTTCCCTTGGCTAGAAAATCTAGAACATAGGGCTCAACCTCAAGATAAGGGCCAAATATTTAGAATTGAGATAAGGGGAAATTTCTTCACTCAGAGGATTGTGAATCCTTTTACTCCAGAGAATTGTGGGTGCTCAGTCTCAAACGTACTCAATGATGAAGATAGACAGATTTTTGTTGTCTTAGAGAATCAAGGGATATGGGGAGCAGGTGGCAATGTGGAGTTGAGGCAGAAGGTCTGCCATGATCACATTGAATGGCGGAGCAGGTTCTAAGAGCCATATGGTCTACTTCTGCTTCTAACTCTTAGGTTATTAAAAGTTAAAAGTCTCTGGCGACTGCTCTGACCTTGTGTACGTGGTAGATATTGAGTAAAACCTATAACTTGCAGTGTTGCAAGTTCTCTTTAAGCTATCAATTTCTTGCTAAAATGCAGCTGAAAAGTGAGGCCCTCTTGCATATGTGTCTGGAAAATTCTAGCATAAATCACAAAAAATAACATGGTATGTAATTTCTATGTATAAGAACATAAGAAAGCAAGCTGTCCTAGTGTCTTGTGGTAAAGAGGGTGCAACTGAGCAGTGTATGCCAGAAGGCCACTAGTGCGCTGGCACTCTCCCATTATCATTGTAGTTTCACACTTGGCACCTGCTGCCCTCTCCAAGCTCACCTCTTTTATAAGATCCAGCTCCTGATCTCTTGATTCCCTCTAAACTCAACTACTGAGACTTAACAATTTCTTCACAGAATCACAGAGTGCAGAAGAGGCTCTTCGGCCCATCGAGTCTGCACCAACACGTGAGAAATACTTGACTTACCTGCCTAATCCCATTTACCAGCCCTTGGCCCTTGGCTTGAAAGTTATGATGTGCCAAGTGCTCATCCAGGTACTTTTTAAAGGATGTGAGGCAACCCGCCTCCACCACCCTCCCAGGTAGCGCATTCCAGACCGTCACCACCCTCTGGGTAAACATCCCCTCTCACATCCCCCCTAAACCACCTGCCCCTCACCTTGAACTTGTGTTCCCTTGTGACTGACCCTTCAACTAAGGGGAACAGCTGCTCCCTATCCACTCTGCCCATGCCCCTCATAATCTTGCACACCTCGATCAGGTCACCCCTCAGTCTTCTCTGCTCCAACGAAAACAACCCAAGTCTATCCAACCTCTCTTCATAACTTAAATGTTTCATCACAGGCAACATCCTGATGAATCTCCTCTGCATCCCCTCCAGTGAAATCACATCCTTCCTATAATGTGGCGATCAGAACTGCACACACTACTCCAACTGTGGCCTCACCAAGGTTCTATACAACTCCAACATGACCTCCCTACTTTTGTAATTTATGCCTCGATTGATAAAGGCAAGTGTCCCATATGCCTTTTTCACCCCCTACTAACATGCTTCTCCACCTTCAGAGATCTATGGACACACACGCCAAGGTCCCTTTGTTCCTCAGCACTTCCTAGTGACATGTCATTCATTGAATGCTTCCTTGTCAAATTATTCCTTCCAAAGTGTATCACCTCACACATTTCAGGGTTAAGTTCTATCTGCCACTTATCTGCCCTTTTGACCATCCTGTCTATATCTTCCTGTAGCCCAAGACACTCAACCTCACTGTTAACCACCCGGTCAATCTTTGTGTCATCTGCAAATTTACTAATCCTACCCCCCACATAGTCATCTATGTCGTTTATATAAATGATGAATAATAGGGGACCCAACGTAGATCCCTGTGGTACGCCACTGGACTTCCAGTCACTGTCATCACCCTCTGTCTCCTACAACTAAGCCAATTTTGAATCCACCTTATCAAGTTACCCTGTATCCCATGTGCATTTGCTTTCTTTATAAGTCTCCCATGTGGGACCCTGTCAAAGGCTTTGCTGAAATCCATATGAACTAGATCAACTGCATTACCCTCATCTACACACCTGGTCGCCTCCTCAAAAAATTCAATCAAATTTGTTAGGTATGACTTCCCTCTGACAAACCCATACTGACTATCCCTGATCAAACCTTGCCTCTCCAAGTGGAGATAGATTCTCTCCTTCAGAATTTTCTCCAGTAGTTTCCCTACCATTGACATGAGACTCACTGGTCTGTAGTTCCCTGGCTTATCTCTACAACTCTTCTTAAATAGTGGAACCACATTAGCTGTTCTTCAATCATCAGGCACCTCCCCCGTGGCCAAAGAGTAGTTAAAAATTGAGACAGAGCCCCTGCGATCTCCTCCCTTGCCTCCCTCAGCAGTCTGGGACACAAATCATCCGGACCTGGAGATTTGTCCACTTTTAAGCCTGCCAACACCTCCAATACCTTGTCACCCCCTATATTAATTTGCTCAAGAACCTCGCCGTCTCTCTTCCCGAGTTCCATACCTTCATCCTCATTCTCTTGGGTGAAGACGGATGTGAAGTATTCATTCAACAGTCTACCGATGTCCTCTGGTTCCACTCATAGATTGCCCCCTTGGTCCCTAATGGGCCCTACTCTTTCCCTGGTTATCCTCTTCCCATTGATATACTTAGAATATCTTGGGATTTTCCCTACTTTTACCAGCCAGAGCTTTCTCATATCCCCTCTTTGCTCACCGAATTGCTTTCTTAAGCTCCACCCTGCACTTTTTGTACTCCACTAATGCCTCCGCTGATTTGCTCCCTTTGTACCTGCTAGAAGCCCCCCTTTTCCTTCTCATCCAATCCTGAATATCTCTGGTTATCCATGGTTCTCTGGGCTTGTTACTCCTTCCCTAGAGAGAACATGTTGAGCCTGTACCCTCCCCATTTCCTTTTTGAACGCCCCCCACTGCTCTTCTGTAGATTTCCCCACAAGTAGCTGTTCCCAGTCTACCTAAGCCAGATCCTGCCTTATTTTACTAAAATCCATTCTCCCCCAATCCTTACCCTTATAATTACCCTAGTTTTTACACACTAGATTGTGCACATATTTGCTCCTCAATTTCCCACTGACTATCTGGGGGTCTATAATAAGCACCTAACAATGTGGCTGCCCCTTTTTTATTCCTAAGCTCTACCCACAAAGCTTCATTCGATGCCCCCTCCAAGATATCATCTCTCCTTACTGCAGTAACTGACTCCTTAACTAATAATGCAATGCCTCCTCCTCTTTTACCCCCTGCCCTGTCTTGCCTGAAGATCCTATAAACCGGAACGTTGAGCTGCCAATCCTGCTCCTCCCTCAACCACGACTCTGTGATGGCTACTATATCACAATTCCATGTGTCAATCCTCACCCTTAACTCATCCGTTTTACCTGTAATGCTCCTGGCATTAAAGTAGAGGCCATCTAGCCTTGCCCTACTCCCTTGAAACTTAATGCAACTGTACTCCCTCTGACTTGATTGTTTTAGTGTAATATGATGTGTCCCTATTCTGCTAACATTCTGTGTTCCCTCCCCCTGCCGAATTAGTTTAAATTCCTCCCAACAGTGCTCGCAAACCCGCCCGCAAGGATGTTAGTCCCGCTCTGGTTCAGATGTAGACCGTCCCGCTTGTACAAGCCCCACCTTCCCCAGAAATGGCCCCAGTGATCCAGGAATCTAAAACCCCCCTCCTGCACCAACTCTTAAGCCACGTATTCATCTGCGCTATTCTATTTCTGAGCTCGCTAGCAGGTGGCACTGGGAGTAACCCAGAGATTACAACCCGAGAGGTCCTGCTTTTTAGTCTATTGCCTAACTCCCTGAATTCTTGATGCAAGACCTCATCCCTCTTTCTACCTATGTTATTGGTACCGACATGTACCATGACCTCTGCCTTATCACTCTCCCTCTATAGGATGTCCTGCAGCCATTCAGTGACATCCTGGACCCTGACACCAGGGAGGCAACACACCATCCTGGAGTCACGTTGACAGCCACAGTAGCGCCTATCTGTTCCCCTGACTATAGAATCCCCTATTTCTCTGCCTCCCCTCCAAACAGACAGGCTGCTTGTGGTGCCAGAAGCTTGGCTCTGTCCGCACTCCCTGGAGGAACCAGCGCCCTCATTAGCCTCCAAAATGGAATACTGATTTGCAAGCGGGACCCCAGGTGGACTCCTGAACTACCTGCTTTTTTCTCTTAGACTGCCTGATGATCACCCATTCCCTTCCTTCGTCAAGTCCCTTCAGCTGCGGTGTGATCACCTCTCTAAACGTGCTATCCACGATGCTCTCAGACTTGCGGATGCTCCAGTGTCCCCAATCGCCATTCCATATCTGAAACCCTAGCTTTCAGGAGCTGCAGCTGGACATACTTCCTGCACATATGCTGGTCCCGAGCACTAGAAATGTTCCCGGCTTCCCACATGGAGCACAAGGAGCACACCACAGCTTTGAGCTCTCCTGCCAAGACTTATCCCTTTAAATTAAACCTTTTAAATCAATTATTCTAGGGCCCTTCTTTCCTGATCCTCGTTACTACAGAATATACAAACTATAAACCACAAAAAGACCTTAAATTATAAGGGATACCTGACCTTACCCACTGCTTACCAGTCTTTCCTCTCCCTCGTAGCCTCTACTGCTGCAGCAGGGAAAGACCACTCTCTGAAGATTTAAGAAGTTGGATAGCAAAGAAAAAATGCGAATAGCACCTCTTCCCCTCCGCACCAAATTCCCACTGTGCACCAAATTCCCACTGTGCACCAAATTCCCACTGTGCACCAAATTCCCACTGTGCACCAAATTCCCACTGTGCACCAAATTCCCACTGTGCACCAAATTCCCACTGTGTACTAAATTGCCAATATCCACACTCACTCTGGCTGTGTCTCACTCAGGATGAGGTCTCTTCCCTGCTCATGTGCAATATTAATAGCTCCATTTGCTCTGGCCGTCTTTAGAGATTGCCGTAATCATTCCACACCTCAGAGTTTTGGCTCAACCAATCTGCAGTCACAACCTGGCATGTTTTGCTATTCTTGCTTTCCTTTCTAAAATCCTTGATTATCTTTTTGCTTCCACCTTCCTTAAAACTAATCCCATCAGATCAGTAGCCAAGTACTGCAGATGCTGGAAAACTGAAGTAAAAACAGAAAATGTCAGAAATACTCAGCAGGTCTGGCAGCATCTGTGAAAAAAAAAAGTTAATGTTTCAGGGCGATGATCTTTAATCAGAACTAGCCTTCAGTTTAGTGTCCACCTTGTTCAGAGTACTGACATTGCTCTGGTCAAAGTCACAAATTACATCTATCAACAGCTACTGCATTAAGTATCCCTCCTTTTTCTCCTTGATATTTTTTCCATGTTTGATATGGTCATCCATACCATTTTCCTCCTTTGCCACTCTCTCATTATAGTAGATATGCACAAGTTTAGCATTTTTTTTATATTGCTTAGTTGTTTCACTTTTGTTTAATAAGAGTAACCTCAGGCTGTCTTATTTTTAACTTGGGTGTCAGTTGTGCTGAACTTTGCTATGGAATTTGGATAATCCCGTTGTTTTATCAGTGGAACTATTGGGACAAGCTCTTTGCACTTACTGAATTGAACCTAACTTTCTAAATCAAACAGCAAATTTGTAGGGTCAAATTTGTGATGTTATTTGTTCAGTGAGTGTGGAGAATGTATATATTTACTGTAACTGATTTGTTCACATCCACTTGGCTGCATTTCTACAATATAAATGCACCTAAGACATATTAGAATTTACATTACCGTCCAGATTTATGAAGAGAAGGACAGAAATGTGACAAAGTTGTGATCTTTAATATTAGGTTTTAGGATACTTCTGCTGCTCGCATAAGGAAGCTTGAAAGCACTGGCTAAATTCCATGGACACAAGCAGCCTCCACTGTTTCTCTATGTTTAGGTTACATACCTGCTGTGTGTCATCACCCATAACTAAGTCTAATAATTACCTTCCATTTTGACCATCTTCTTTTAAGGAAAGAACCTCCTCTTTCTCAACACAGACATTTCACTATCTAGTCTATTTTTGAATAATTTAAATTTCCTAAGAATGTGATTGTATTGTTAATATACACCTCTTTAATTTCATCCTCAATTTCTGTTTCAATATTGTGGCTGATCCTACCTTCTGTTAACTGTGGCTCCAAGGTAGCACTCTTGCCTCTCAGTCAGAAGATTATGAATTCTAGATCCATCTGAGCCTAAACATCTAGGTAGATATTTCATTACATTACTTTGGGAGTGCTGTAATGTCGGAGGTGGATTGAAGCATTAAATCAAGGCCTGTCTTCCCTCTCCGGTGACCTTAAAAGATCCCTGGTCATCATTGGAGGGGGGCACTGGTGTTCTCCCTGATGTCCTGGCTAATATGTATCCCTAACCAACACCACTGAAACGCAAGTTCTGTCGAAGGGTCATGAGGACTCGAAACGTCAACTTTTTTCTTCTCCGCCGATGCTGCCAGACCTGCTGAGTTTTTCCAGGTAATTCTGTTTTTGTTTTGGATTTCCAGCATCCGCAGGTTTTTTGTTTTTACCACTGAAACAACCTATCTGATCATTATCATATTGCTGTTTGTGGGAACTTGCTCTGCGGAAATTGGCTTCCATATTTTCTACATTGGAACGTAAGCAGCAAAATACTTAAGTGCCTGTAAAGCACTTGTTAATTGACTGCAAAGTGCTTCAGGACATCCTGGTTTTGAAAGGCTGTACAACTGCAAGTCTCTTTCTCTTTCTTACCTAAACACAGAGCCAACTTTCTCCCAAGTCTCTCCCTTTGCTGCACTCTGTTTTCATTAGTTTGTGCATAGTTGTTAACTACTTGCTTTTTGAAAGGGCAATCTGTGATTTGGCTTTGCATCCATTTGACTCGCACAAGGCTCCTTTCACCCGCTAATTCTAGGCACTTTAAAAACCACTCTCAGCACTTTGCAAATGATCTCTTGCCATTTGTGATTTTTCAGCACAAGCAGCAAATGTAACACAAACCATGAATGCAAATTAACTGCAACCTAGCCGCCCACACCAGATGACATTAGATCCATTCTATCCTGCTTCAGCAGAAATGGGTGGAGTCAAAAAGTTTGGAAGAGTATTAGTTGAGACATCACATGAGAATGGTGCAGCAAGGACATGTTAGTCAGAGAATGAGCAATGGCAAGGTTTGGGATGTAGACCCTTCCTTAGAAGCTAGCCAACGATGTATTTTAAATAAATTTGAAACATTATTCCCTAAATTCATTCCTGGATAATGTCTGATTAACTAGGAGATGTTCTGGTGTAGTAGGTACGGCCTCTGTCTCTGAGCCAGAAGCTTCGTTTCAAGTCCCACTCCAGAATTGATGGCCAAGGAAGCTGCATTCATACACAGCCAAACAAGTTGATTATCAACCTTCAAATCCTTCCAACACATGCTAGTGGCAGCTGTTAAGAGTGGGGATGATTCCTGTTCAGCCATGTGATGGAAAGAAAGTTGGTGCCTCTACCATCGCTATCCATCGCTCCAAACTACAACATGCATGTAAAAGTGCATGTTGCCACAATAACTTGGACTCTGAGTGAACTGTAGTGCACCACGGCCATCTGATTAACTCCAATTTGCATACAGCAAGATACTACAAACAGATGTGACATAAATGACCTGATTAGCAGGTTTACTGATCTTGATTGAGGAATAGATGTTGGCCTGGTTACCAGGCAACTCCCCTGCTCTTCTTTGAGTCATGTCCTGTGATGTTTTACATCCACTTGAGAGAGGTTTCAGTTTAATATACCTGACTCCCCATCAGCTGATTCCCCAAGGCACAAGTCAGAAGTGTGATGGAATAGTCTCCACTTACCTGGATGAGTCCAGCTCCAACAACACTCAAGAAGCTTGACATCATCTAGGACAGAGCAACCCGCTTGATTGGCACCTCATCCACAAACATTCACTCCCTCCACCACCGAAGCATAGCGGCAGCAGTGTGCACCATCTATAAGAAGCACTGCAGGAACTCACCAAGGCTCCTTAGTCAGCACTTTCCAAACCCGCAACCACTAACATCCCGAAGGACAAGGGCAGCAGACACATGGGAACACCACCACCTGGAAATTCCCCTCCAAGCCACACACCATCCTGACTTGGAAATATATCACTGTTCCTTCAGTGTCACTGGGTCAAAATCTTGGCACTCTCTCCCTAACAACACTGTGGGTGTACCTACACCACATGGACTGCAGCGGTATAAGAAGGCAGCTTGCCAACACCTTCTCAAGGGCAATTAGGGATGGGCAATAAATGCTGGCCTAGCCGGTGATGCCCACATCCCAAGATTGAAGAAAAAAAAATGGCATCTCTGAAAGTTCAGCATTCTGTCAAGCTGTCATTTCAATGCAGTATTAATTATATGCTCAAATCTCTGAAGTGGGTCTTGAGCTCCCAACCTGACTGAGGAAAGTGAACCCCTGAGTCGAGGCTGACCGATTTTGATTAAGAAAGCATACTGCTTTTGATCCAACTTGGGAGTGCCTATATATTTTTAACCATTTGTGCTTCATTGATAGTCTCTCCACATCATCTCTCTCCTCGCTTGTATTGCCTCGATCACACTCCAATCTGTGCCAAAGGAATTAGTATCCTACATAATTTTAAAGAACAAATAATTTGATCACTGATTGAAGTACAGTCAAATGAACACCATTGGGAAAATTACCAAAATAGATGCATTCTCTGTGCAACTCAAAAGACTCGCTTGGGGTGAAGTTATTCAACAACATTAGTGCAAAATGGGTTGACAGCAAATTGGTAGCTTGTTTTATACTCTGCCAATTTCTCTTCCATTCACTTGTCCTTTGGCTGCGAGCAGCTAACCCAGCAAAGATCAGACCTTCCTGCTGCAAGATGAGCAGTGGGCCATTTGGTCAGGTTTGTTTGCATGTTAGCTGTTTAAATGCAGCCTAAGCAAATTGTGCAGACATGAGTTACCACTTGGAGACAGCTTCTGGGAAGCTCAACATGATTTAGTTTTGATGTCCTGTGGGTGTTTGTTAGTTATCATGAGAGATGCTCTTTGATTTCATTATTCTGGGTGCAATAAATAGTTGTGAAATATATATTGGGCAGACTTGCCTCAATCTTTGTTTCTCTAAAGTCATCAGACAGAGGGAATGAGGCAAGCGTCTCCATAGGGAATTATGAAATAAATTGCATATAAAGCTCTTGTTGATGATCTTAATCAAATCCAGTTTCACAATGTGTTTTCATGAAGGAGCCATAACACTTTTTATTCTCTAATGCATAATTGTTTTGTATACATAACTGTAAATCTGCTCTTTGGCTTTGCTGTTTGCTGCCATACCTATTTATAATTTATTCCTAAAGTAGTTGATAGTCCAGGCCACATTCTGATTAAAAACAAAAACAGAATTACCTGGAAAAACTCAGCAGGTCTGGCAGCATCGGCAGAGAAGAAAAGAGTTAACGTTTCGAGTCCTCATGACCCTTCAACAGAACTTGAGTTCGAGTCCAAGAAAGAGTTGAAATATAAGCTGGTTTAAGGTGTGTGTGTGGGGGGTGGAGAGATAGAGAGAGGTGGGGGGGGGCGCTGTGGTTGTATGGACAAACAAGCAGTGATAGAAGCAAAACAAAAACAGAATTACCTGGAAAAACTCAGCAGGTCTGGCAGCATCGGCGGAGAAGAAAAGAGTTGACGTTTCGAGTCCTCATGACCCTTCGACAGAACTTGATAGAAGCAGATCATCAAAAGATGTCAACGACAATAGTACAATAGAACACATAGGTGTTAAAGTTAAAGTTGGTGATATTATCTAAACGAATGTGCTAATTAAGAATGGATGGTAGGGCACTCAAGGTATAGCTCTAGTGGGGGTGTTTTTTTTTATAATGGAAATAGGTAGGAAAAGGAAAATCTTTATAATTTATTGGAAAAAAAAGGAAGGGGGAAACAGAAAGGGGGTGGGGATGGGGGAGGGAGCTCACGACCTAAAGTTGTTGAATTCAATATTCAGTCCGGAAGGCTGTAAAGTGCCTAGTCTGAAGATGAGGTGTTGTTCCTCCAGTTTGCACAGTTCACATTGTTTGGGCACAGCCCCTTGACAGCTGTGGCCTGAAGGCTTTTTCATCTAATCCTTTGAGTAGCACAGCAGCAAGTCAGCATAAAAGATCTGCCGTCGCTCCCTCCGGGACACCCTGGTCCACTCCTCCATCACCCCCTACTCCTCAACCCCCTCCTATGGCACCACCCCATGCCCACGCAAAAGATGCAACACCTGCCCCTTCACTTCCTCTCTCCTCACCGTCCAAGGACCCAAACACTCCTTTCAAGTGAAGCAGCATTTCACTTGCATTTCCCCCAACTTAGTCTACTGCATTCGTTGCTCCCAATGTGGTCTCCTCTACATTGGAGAGACCAAACATAAACTGGGCGACCGCTTTGCAGAACACCTGCGGTCTGTCCGCAAGAATGACCCAAACCTCCCTGTCGCTTGCCATTTTAACACTCCACCCTGCTCTCTTGCCCACATGTCTGTCCTTGGCTTGCTGCATTGTTCCAGTGAAGCCCAACGCAAACTGGAGGAACAACACCTCATCTTCCGACTAGGCACTTTACAGCCTTCCGGACTGAATATTGAATTCAACAACTTTAGGTCGTGAGCTCCCTCCCCCATCCCCACCCCCTTTCTGTTTCCCCCTTCCTTTTTTTTCCAATAAATTATAAAGATTTTCCTTTTCCCACCTATTTCCATTATAAAAAAAAACACCCCCACTAGAGCTATACTTTGAGTGCCCTACCATCCATTCTTAATTAGCACATTCGTTTAGATAATATCACCAACTTTAACTTTAACACCTATGTGTTCTATTGTACTATTGTCGTTGACGTCTTTTGATGATCTGCTTCTATCACTGCTTGTTTGTCCATACAACCACATCGCCTCCCCCCCCCCCCCACCCCCCGCCACCTCTCTCTCTATCTCTCCACCCCCCACACACACACCTTAAACCAGCTTATATTTCAACTCTTTCTTGGACTCGAACTCAAGTTCTGTTGAAGGGTCATGAGGACTCGAAACGTCAACTCTTTTCTTCTCCGCCGATGCTGCCAGACCTGCTGAGTTTTTCCAGGTAATTCTGTTTTTGTTTTGGATTTCCAGCATCCGCAGTTTTTTTGTTTTTATCACATTCTGATTAATACTTATAGAAATGATTGTGTTCACGGTAAATAGATAGATGTGTGCTAATGCTAGAGACCATTTTTGGGCGGGAAATAAACAGGTAGTCGAAGAAAAACTGTTTTTGTTTTTGAACGTGTACCATGATAAATGTTTGTCCAGTAATACTCATTTGCCAAAAGGTGGTGGTGTTGTACCACATTTGGAAAGTGTTGCAGCTAAGTACGCAGAACATTGGTACTACAGCTTAAATATGTAAAAAATTATCTTGAGCATTTATCTGCAGCACCAACTCATATTTTCCTGTTTAATTTTTATGTATTCGACTTACTCCTAGTCCCAAGATAATGGCTACATCCCTCCCTGGCAACTGTCTACTGTTGAACCAGAGTGTTTGCAATCTTGGTGTCATATCTGTGCTATCACTAAAATCACCTATTTCCACCTCTGTAACATAGCCTGACTCCGCACCTGCCTCAGCTCATCTGCTGCTGAATCCCCCATCCATGTATTTGTTAGCTCCAGGCTTGACTATTCCAGTGCAATACTGGCTAGCCTCCCACGTTCCACCCTCTGTCAACTTGAGGTCATGCCCGTGTTCAAACCAGATCCTGTTCATTCCCTGTGTTCACTAACCCTACATTTGCTTCTCGTTAAGCAACTCTTGGATTGTAAAATTCTCATTTGCATTTTCAAATCCCTCCATGGCCTTGTCCCTCCCTACCTGTCATCTCCTCCAGCCACACAACCCTTTGAGATATGTGCACTCCTCCAGTTCTGGCTTCTAGTGTATCCTTAATTTTAATCAATCTGCCATTGTTGGCCATGCCTTCATCCTCCCAGCATCTCTACTTTTAAAAAATTAATTCATGGGACGTGGGTGTCGCTGACTAAGCCAGCATTTATTGCCTATGTCTAGTTGCCGTTGTTCAGAGGGCATTTAAGAGTCAAGCACGTTGCTGTGGGTCTGGAGTCACATGTAGGCCAGACCAGGTAAGGATGGCAGATTTCCTTCCCTAAATGGCATTAGTGAACCAGATGGGTTTTTACAACAATCAATCAGCAATGGTCATCAGACTTTTAATTCTGGATTTTTATTGAATTCAAATTCCATCTGCCATGACAGGATTTGAACTCAGGTCCCCACAGCATTATCCTGGGTCTCTGGCTTTGCTCTGTAATGCTCCTGTCAAGCCACTTGAGATGTTTTATTACATTAAAGGTGCTATATAAAGCAACTTGTTGTTGTTGCAGTCATGGCGGGCGTATTACCATCTACCTTATCAGCCATGGATGGGGTGTGGCAGAGGGAGGCTAATAGAAATGAAAATGTTTTGTCAGTGGCTCAGCATTTTTGCATGCTTTTTTGAGGTTGATGTGATGTATAACAATTTAGGTGAGAAAGTGGTGAGCTGCCACCAGTCTAGTATGAATGGCTTTTTCCTGGAAAGGATTGACAAGGAGAAAAGCATTGAAGACAAATTTTTTTTTAAAAAGAATTATGCTGTTGCAAAGAAACTGGGAGTTAGATTCAGCCTGTTTTGTAGGGAAAAGGAAGAAACTGAAAGGAATATATATATATACCCATTGTATAGTGGAATTTGATTTTGCATATATATATATATATATATATATTATATATGCAAAATCAAATTCCACTATACAATGGGTATACAACAAACATTAAAATGCGGAGTGAATGTAGTGCAACATTTGGAAACTTTCTTTTTAAGTACATTATAGTTGTGCAAACCAATTGATGTAAATTAAGCCATAGACAGAATTTTTTGTCATTCACACATTGTGGTCATTTGGAACCTTACTTTAATACTTGCCTGTTTGTGTGTTCCCTCCCAAAATGATTTTACTTTGTCAGTAATGTGTAGTAACCATCTTCAATTTGTGCTATCAACTGCATTTCATTCTGTATTATTTAGAAAATACACATTTCCATGGTTTTTATGCTTAAATGAATTTGTCTGAGAGTTCCCCAGTCAAAGAATTTTATGTTGAATAGCCTACTTTAAAGCAAGGACCCCTTTCTTTAATAGGTTAATTCCGAGTTAAATTCTGCCATTCGGATGCATTGAATGTGGCTGTTTGAATTTATTCCAGTTTAAGGATCTTGGGTGGTATTTAATGGAGGCAACAGGGGTGTCTCCAGCTGGCTGGAAGAGCTGGCGAAAACCTGCATTGCTTCTTTTTCGGAAGGTTCGCCAAATTAAGTGCCAGTTGAGTATTTAACTTGGTAGCAGCGGGCCTTCTCCGGGATCCTTGATTCTGGGGGTGGTGGTGGTCCCATGTGCCAAGAGCTGCCCAGCAAAGCAGAAGCTGGCAACTCTTCGTTGCTCAGTAGCTCCACCGGAGAGGCATTGGCTATAGCTAATACTGCACCCACCCAAGACCGAAGATGGCTATTGGACCCAGGCATAGGTGAGTATGGGGGCGTGGGGGTGGTTCACGGTGTGGGGACGTTGGGAGGGGAGTTGACAGCAAGACCAGGGGGTTGACCTTTGGCAGGCTCCCTCTCTCTCTCCTCTCCTGCCTGCCCCCCCCCCCCCCCCCAATGCTAGTTCGCTCGATCAGGTACTGAGTGGTTTCGACTGATGGACCACTGCACCACCCCTGGAGCCCACAAACAACCCCAACAGATATGCTTGTCAGGCTTCCAGCATGACAAGTCTGCCACCTGCCACTGGGTGAATGCCAGCAGTGGCAGGATGAGGCCTTAAGTGGGCATTAATTATCCACTTCACCTTGAACTTAACCAAGGTAGTGGCAGGAAGATGGTAGGGTCCCCACCTGCCACCCTTCCACCTGATTAAATGCCCCCCTGCCACCTAAGTTGCCACTGATAGGGCATTAAATTCCATCCCTTGTCTAGGTTTGTTTATTTGGAAACATCTGATAATTTATATTGGAACTAGAATGAAGAGGTCAAGAATGTAAGGCATTCGTATGTTCATCATGTCCCAAAGAAAGGATAGGGTGCCAGTTCCTAAATCCAGAATGATAGAGTTCAGTTTTCTTTGAAGTGAACATTACCAACCAAACTCCATGAGAGATTTCAGCCTGGAACCTCCCCCCACCCCACACCAGGAGCAAATCTGGACATTAACATACCCATTAGAGATTAACAGAAATCTCCTTTGATCTGATTTCTCTAAGGTTATCGCCTCATAACTGTGTACATTGAGGGATTATGCTGAATTATCATATGAGTTTGATTTAATTCAGACTTGTGATGACGGACTGCTGCAGCTGTTTTCACACATGGTGGAAAACTGTCAAATAGTTTGCATCTGTTGCAGATTCACCTAATACAAAGGATTATACATCCTATAGCACCTTGTTATCTGTTCATTTTTTTGCAAAAAAAAATTTACATTTTGCCAAAAGTAGCTTGTATATTGAAGTTGGATGTAACACTTGTTGCCTGTTTTCTTACAGATTGTTTTTCTGATTGTAGCTCAGATTTGGAGATGAGTCTGTCAGGCATCCTAACCAATTTTATTGTACTGGATCTTGGTTTAGGGATACGAGTTGGAAATGAATGCCGGACTGTGTGCTCCTGTGCAACCTGAGGGAAAAATATGCAGAGCAAAAATTAGAATTGACAGTTAGTAGCAGTATTTATGTGTAACATAGTTCCCAACAGTTTGAAATTAACTATTTTTGAGTACTTAGTTTTCTTTGAATATCTGATGCTGAGCTGCAGGGAAGAGAATGAGACGGATTTCAAATAAAACTTTTTGCAGTGACGTACAAACTGAACTGTTGATTTGCAGCATCATTGTTATTCAGACATTTCAGATTGCACTTCACCATTAGCTATATATGAAACTTGTTGAAAGCTCGTGTCATTTTTATAGGAATGGATGGCAGGTTGTAATTTTGATACTTTTGCTCAAACTTTTCCACCTGCAAAACCTCAAATGTTCTTCACAATAATTTCTGATGTTATGAACAATTGTTATCCTGAAATGTGGGAAGCTGTAAACTTTGACCTGCAGATGGTAGGAGCTGGGTTATGTTGGCACCTATATTTAGTTCGTTATGACCACAGCAGATGTCAGTTACTGAACAAACCAAATCTCAAAAATTTGGCTTACGGGCCACACCCTTTTTTCTGTATTCTGAAAATGAGAAGAAAACATACTGATCTCAGCAGCAAGAAGTTCAGTAACACTTGGGATTTTAAAAATTAAAAGTAAAATTTTTATTAACAAGAAAAGAAAACTTAAACACCCAAGATTACAGTTACACAGTTAAAGTTAGCCTCACAAAACATTCCCCCAAAAGATGCCCTGCTTGGTCAGACCCACAAGTAAACACCTTCCAGGCAATACTCCGTTTTGATTTTTATAGTTAAACATCTATATAATATTACCCAAGGCAAACTGTTGTAGCTTTAATGAAGGCATACCACATGACCTCTTAAACTCTCTTCCACTCTGCTGTGGAAATCCAAGACATGAGAACAAGACTGCTTTTTGTAGCCCAAGACTTTTCTGGCTTGACTAGATGACTGATTCAAACTGCATCTTCTCCCAGCCTGGAGCTGTTTCTAGGAGATCTTCCTCATACCATCAGTAGCCAACAGCTCACAGTACCTCTAAAGTACCTTTTTCTCCCTTTCATCTCAGGTTCCATTGTTCTCACACCTCTTTGAAACTCAGATCCTTCCCAATATAAAATCTTTCATATTTTTATTTAGTCCCTGCTTTCGGGTCAATAAATGTGATATACCCTCTCTTGTTCACTCATGGAACTCCCGTAAGATGCTTAAATGTTCCTTGTCGCCTCTGACTTCCCTTTGATATTCAAACAAACTCTCAATTTAACCAAAAAATGCAAATGGCAGATCCACCCTATTTACTTGTACTTCAAACCCACCATAATATCTTATTACAAATGCACACCTAACTTCTCTATCCTTTCATGTCTTAGCCTCCCAGACAACCTGCATCAAGTAACCTTTCCCCAGCTTAATTAAATCATTTACACACACACACACAGACACAACGTTCTTTACAGAATAACACCATATTTCCAAAAAATATTTTAAAAAATCAATTCTCCCAAGATTCAAAACAATTGTGTTAAATGCAGTCAAGGATGTATAATATAAACATAAGGAACACCGTTTTGACAACTGGATAATATCTCACATGACTGGTATAATACTATTTAATTTTTCTAGCAGAATGGACAATGTACTGCACACTACATGAACAATATTGACATTGATTGGCACACATTTAATTGCAAGGATCCAGATTAAAATTTTTGTGAAAGGTACAGTTAACGCATTAGAGACATGACCTATTCACTGGCTTGATGAGTTAGTAGACCCCAATATACCAACGTTTTATTCAAATGTGTTCATAGTTTAATGTCGCCAAGAGTAGAGTGTATTTTGTTCAAATGTATTTATATGTTATGTTCATGAATGGTAATAATTGTTTTACTCATTGACTCGGCAACATGTAGTTCCATTATGCAGCTGCTTTGTACTTCTGAAATTTGAATAACATCTGTGCAAGATACTAGACAAATTAACTGGGACCAGCAGTAGACTGTCAGTAATGCATGTGCTTAGTTTTAATTTGTTACACTTTGTGTTATGGCTGTCAACTTAGTATGTGTTCTAGTTGACCATTTGACTTTCTTCTTTATGATGAGTTCATAGAGAGGAAAAAGCTCAAAGCTTTTTTAAAAAATCTGGCTGTCTGCCTTAAACTTACGAAGTTTACATATAGATCCAGCTGTGACACATCAAACAAAATATTTATTAGGTTTCTAATTATGATGTCATTTGACTTTGTGGCTATTTCTCCAGGGCACAAGTCTTAACAGCTCCTCTGCTCCACATGTAATTCTAGAAAGACTAAGACTTTACACAATGATGTCAGAGTCTCAGAATTTCCTTTACTCTTCCTCCCCATTTGAAGATTTGTGTTGCTTATAATCCAGTTACATGATTTTTACGTAACTCAGATTCAAAATATTCACAATTACTCGAGTTTATGTTACAAGACTCCAGGGCTGGTTGTCAACTCTAGGAGCCCAGGTCTTAAAAATTTGCCGTGCAGAAGACCAAGCCTGTGCTCTACTTAAAGCTATTATATATGTATCATGTAATTGTAACACATGCTTGTGTTCCTGTTTTTGTAAATTTGGATAAGCAAAACAGAAAGTAACACACACTTGGGGTGCTGTTTTTCACTTTTAGAAACTGAGTTGCCAATCTTGCTGTGCTTTCTCCCTTTCAATGATAATAATTAGAAATGTTGGTTATTTTTTTTATTCATAAATTATTCTACAGGATTTTATTTGCTTTATTGACAGAAACCTTATCAATCAGGACTTTCTAGCCATATGTATTTCATCTCTAAACGGCTGAGTTACTAGGCAACATGGATTGAGTTACAATTGATTTATATTAGCTGGTTCAATTAGTGAGAAATGGGTGCTGAGTACCACAGACTCCATAAGAGAGGAAACCACTTGCCCCACCGGCTATCACTAGCATTTTAAACAATCTTCCATTACTGGGGTGCATTACTTAGCAAAGCAGCACCTGCCTCGGGTACTTTAAATATCCAATCAGAAAACTAGTTACAGGTCTGTGAATGATAGTGGGAGCAATTTGAGATGATGGTGTAAGAGCAAGTGACACAAAAGGCACAGAAACACAACATTAAGCATTGATTGAAATGCAGTTTTTTCCTTTACTGTTTGGTGTCAAATGTTAAATAAACCAAACGACACAAAATGTTTTGGTGAGAATGTAAGGGAAGGAAATCCTATTTAATTTACATCAAACAGCTACATCTGGTGATGGTGAAGACTAATGATTTAGAATTAATGACAATATTTTTGTTTTTATGTTGTATTTTGTAATAAGCCTGTGCATTTGCTTTCTCAAAGATAAAAACTCCATTGAAGGTAAACCTGGAACTTACTTTGAAACAATGAATGCAGGACTAGGGAGCTCAATCTATAAATGCTAAGCTTAGGACCAGTGTCAATAAATACTTCACGTAAAAATGAAGAGGTTGAATGGACTTTCTCCTAGAGGAGCGGAGGCAGTATTTCTGCAATCATTTAAGAATCATCCGCATGATTTGATGGAAGAGCTTGGATAAACTAAATACTTACCTCACTGTGTTTCGTGTATGTGGGGAGAGGTGGAAACAGAAAATCAAATGCTCGCCAGATAAATGGCTTGATGGATGCCACAAAATCCCAGGAGTGTTTACATTTTGATATTCTGATTTAATTAGGTCTAATGTCAAATGTGACTTTAATTCTTCACCGGTAGTGTTTCATCCCATTACCCAGCAGCCCCAGGAACGGTTCCCAGCCTGGAAGCTCAGTTTATCTCATTGGCAAAAGAAGCAAAAGTGACATGAAGAAAACATTTTCATGCAGCAAGTGCTTAGAGTCTGGAATGCATTGCCTGCATGTGTGGTGGAGGCAAGTTCATTTGAAGCATTCACAAGGGTATTAGACTGTTACCTGAAAAGGAAGAATGTGCAGGGCAGAAGGTAGGGGAATGGCACTAGGTAAGTTGCTCATTTGAAGAGCCAGTGCAGGCATGATGGGCCGAATGGCAGCCTCCTATGCTGTAACAATTAAATGATTCTGGTTTTACTCATGGGGAAGATACTTGTAGGCATTAACAAAATATACCAATTGTCAAAAATAAGGCCAACACCTATAACAAATTGAGACATTGAAATAATATGGATGAAGCTAAAGTGGCTACTTGCCCCTCACCTCTGTTCTGAGATGTGTTACCCTCAGTTTTATTAGAAGACTGACAAATATGTGGTTTTGCTACCATTGGCTGTATTTAAGTATAAATGAATAACCAATATTTATTCTTGTAGCAGCACTTTTGCTTGCTGCTACCAGATTTACTAGTTTCACTACTGGCCCAATAAGTACAATGTTGGTAATTGCACCTGATGTCATGATGTCATTACTGTTATGAGGTCAAAACTGCTGATTGAAACAGTGACCCATAATAATGTAAAGGCAAAATATTGCGGATGCTGGAGATCTGAAATAAAAATAAAGTGCTGGGAAAGCTCAGTAAGTCTGGCAGCATCTGCAGAGAAAGAAACACTTAACGTTTTGAGTCTAATATGACTCTTCTTTGGAACTGAAGAAAGGCAGAAATGTGATGGGTTTTATGAAGAAGGGAAAAGGGCCAGGTGGAACAAAAAGTCAGGTCAGAAATAGGATAGAGGGTGAGGGAGATTAAATGACAAAGATGTCATGGAACAAAAGGCAAAGGGAGTAGTCATGGTAGTAGAAAAGGAACAAAGCATTGGTCCAGAGTAGATGTTAATAGCAGAATAAAAGTCAGTGTTTTCTGAAAGAAAAAAACATGAGAGCAAGACACAGACTGGCACTAGGGGGGGAAAAAAAAAAACACAAAATGGAGGACAGGGTTCATGGTCTGAAGTTGTTGAACTCAAGGTTGAACCCAGAAGGCTGTAAAGTGCCTAATTGGAAGATGAGGTGCTGTTCCTGAAGCTTGCATTGAGCTTTACTGAAACATTGCAGCGGGCCGAGGACAGAAATGTGGACGCGAGAGCAAGATGGCGAATTGAAATGGCAAGAAACCAAAAGATCGGGGTCATGCTTGTGTACTGAACAGAGGTGTTCAGCAAAGTGATCACCTAGCCTGCTTTTGGTCTCCCCAATGTAGAGGAGACCACACTGAATATACACTGAACCACACTGAGCACCGAATATAGTAGACTAAGTTGAAAGAAGTACGAGTATAACACTGCTTCACCTGAAAGGAGTAATGTGTTGAATACATGCAGAAAAACAACATTGTGTATCCACAGTTGACAAGGAGAGTAACATAAAAGGGAGCTTGACACAGTGAGCATCCCTTTCCCAAAATGATCAGTAATGCAAAAGCATGTTTAATTAAAGCATGCTTAAAAGTTTAAGTATAACTTACAGAACTTGGTAAATTCTTATTATTGAAAGGATTCTTTTTTTCTGCAAGGTGGGAATGTCTTTTAGATGACATGATTGAATCACGTGGTTTGCCAAGCTGTGCTACTTGGATTTAAGTTCATTACTGATATACATATTCATGGTATAAAGCACACAATTTGAGGTATTGGCTGCCTTATACATGCAAAGCAGAGAATTGTGAGCCATTGTGAAGAAAGCCTGTATAAAAACCAAAAACTACTGGCTGACTGAAAGAGCTGCAGAAGCAGAGGAAGCTTTCAAGAAAGTATATTCACTCGTCAAAGTCATAGCTGGAAAGAAATATGTAAACCCATGAATAGGTATCAAGAATGAAAATGGAGACTTGTCATATGGTAAGGACAAGATTAGGATGAGATGGGAAAATTATTGCAGGCAACTGAAGAACCAGGAAAGATAAACAATGAAGATTGGAAATTTAAAAAAAGACCTAGAACCTGAGTACAAAAAGATGAGATAAGAAAATCTAGAAAGAACATCGACATTGGAAAAGCAGGACAAGATCAGATACCAGCAGAAACACTAAAAGCTGGAGGTGAAACAGTAGTAGACGCAAAGAAAGAGATTATTGATGAGATATGGACAACAGGTGAATGGGCCAGTGAGTGAACTATACCTGAGATGGTCACAATGCTGAAGATAGCAGGCACACAGGACTGTCCAAAAAATTGTACACTAAGTCTCATCAGTCATACATCTAAAGTACAACTTGAGGTCATCGGGCAGAGAGTCGCCCCCTGTGTGAACAGTGAAGTGGTAGAGGAGCAGTTTGACTTCATTCCTGGAAAGGTTACAACTGACACTATGCTTGTGCTCAGAAATCTCATGGAGAAATGTGAAGCTAACCAGGAAGCCCAGCTTTGGCTCACGTTTATAAACCATGCCAAAGCTTTCAACACTGTCGAGCATGATGCCTTATGGAAGGTATTGAAAGACTGTGGTGTACCCGAACATATCATGTGGCTAATACAGGAGTTATATAGAAATGCTTCAGGAGTTGTCAGAGTTGATGGGCACACAAACCAATTCTCGCTTGAGAAAGGAGTCAGGCAGGGATATCATCTGTTACCCATGCTGTTTAATGCTGTGGGAGAGAAGTTGATGAGGATGATGCAGGAAGAGTTAACAGAGAGAAGTGGCACATCATTGGAGGTTGTAGCAAATGGAATCTCCGGCATGAAGACGATACAGCACTCAGCCAGAACAAAGGAAGAGCTTGAGGTACTGGCAGGCCTAGTCAAAAGACATGTCCTTTGGACTGAACATAAATGAGGCAAGGACCACCATTATAGCTCTAAATGGTAATGGAAAAGTACTGGGCTAGAGGTAGTGGACAAATTTGAGTACCTTGGCTTGATGATTAAACACCAAAGTTATACCAAAAATGAAATCTAGGTTAGAATAGCTATGGCAAGAGCTGTGACCAGTGACTTAAGTAGTGTCAAAGTCCAAAAGCATCAGCATGAAGCTCAAAAACTTCTAGTCCAGTCATAAATGCGGAGTGCTGCACTCTATGGATACAAGAATTGGACTCTGAAGAAAGAGGATGGGAGAAGGATAACAGCTTTTGAAATGTGGGTATGGTGGAGGATGCTTAGAATCAGCTGGATGGATAGAAAGATAAATGAGATAAATTAGATCAAGGGTATAAGTTCAAGAATCGAAAGGGTTGCTAAACACAGTTAGAGAGAGAAAGATAACTAAGTGCGAACATTGGAAATGAAGATCCAACAGCCTCGTCCTGGCAACAGCTAAAGGAGAAATTGAGGGTAACTGCAGAAGGTGAAGAAGGAAAGTCAGGTGTGTGGATAACACAGTGAGGTGGACTGAGGGAGGCTTGAAGCAAAACAATGCCAATGGCCCCACTAAAGCTATGGTGACAATAAATGAGCAGTATATAGCAGTTTACATAAAGAAGCTTAATTTATATTAACACATCCTTAGGCTATTCCGAATTACTTTTGAAATGTAGTCACTTTTATGTTGTAAATATGAGAAGCATTTTGTAAGCATCATTATTTCAAAATGCGCATATGAAAACATGATCCATTAATATGTATATACTACAAATCTGTTTGTATAATTGCTGATATACCAGAATTAAACCAGGGTTTGACAGATTAAATTATGAGGACTAGTTGCATAAATTTGGTTTGCATTCCCTTGGGTTTAGAAGCTTGAGGGGTGATCTCATTGGTTTTTAAAAGGATAAATTTATATTAATTCATATCTAGTTTGTGCAGAAATGAATATTTAGCAGAAAGTGTGGGAAATCAGGTATTCTATCACATGTGGCCGAGCCATTATTTTCAGTTTTAAAGTCCTAGTGCGATGAACAAGCAAATCATGGTAATTAAGGAAGCTCAGTATTAGTTGGTGGTCTTGACATGGAGAATGTCAAACTGAGAAGTAAAATTAAACTAGAGTAGAACTTCTATTTAGAATTGTTTGTTTCAGAATCCAATAAATTAGATGAGTATCAGAAGTTGAGTTTTGATGCCTCGATGAGGGATAGAAAGCCCACTGTTTGTATACTTTATACAATTGTTGTATAGAGTGATATTTAAAGCCAACCACCACCAAGTTATAGCTCAGTCTGTTTAAATTAGTACTTCAACTGTATCTCATTCATTGTCGTATTTGACCCAATTGTGGTACTATTATTTTCTAAATATACTGTACCTTTTTTTCATGTATCATACAACACTGAAAGAGACTTTTCAGCTTATTTGACCTGTGCTGTTAAGCTCCAATAGCTGTTTGGTAATAAAGACTGAGAACAAGACTGACTCCTTCAGATAGTTTTATGCACCGGAAATAAAACTGTATCTACAGAGAGAACTTGTTTCACCTGTTATCCCTTTTACTCTTTTGAGCAACCAATTAAGCTACATTAAAGAAAATGAGGGTCCAAGTAAGAAGCAGCCCCTTAAAGGGATATGTTATCCCTTTTATACAACCAAATGGATGCTTAGATTGTTAACTAATAATTAGCAATTGAACTCCTTTAACTGTTATCTTGCCCAACATGTGCCAACTCTTTGAAAAAGCTATCCAATTAGTTCCACTCCCCTGCTTGTTCCCTGGAGCCTTGCACATTTTTCTTTCTTTCAAATATTTATCTAATTCTCTTTTGAAATTTATTATTGGATCTGCTTCCACCAAATTTTCAGGCAGTGCATTCCAGATCATGATAATTTGTTGGATATTTTATTTCCCCCTTGGCACTTCTGTTTCTTTTACCAATTACCTTAAATCCTTGTCCTCTGGTTTGTGATACTTCTGCCACTGGAAACCGTTTTCCCTTATTTGCTCTATCAAGAACTTTTGTTATCATAATTTTCATGTTTTTGCCCTCTATTCCTCAATTGAAAAAGCCCAGCATCCCAATTACTTTTTTTTAAACAGCCTCATTAACATATCCCACACCTTCAAAGATTTGTGTATGTGAACCCCCTAGACTCTGTTCCCGCACAACCCTTCAAAAATTAACCATTAAACTTAGATTGTCAATTCTAACTTTTCCTTCCAAAAGGCTTCACAATGTGCCATTGAAGTTTTATCTCTTTTGGATATAGCATTCATGTATTCATGTTATTTTTCTATATAAAATGATATGCATTATATACAAAAAGTATTCATGGCTAATTTTCTGAAATTAAGCACAGTCAGCAGTTCAGTATTGCTAAACTAAAGATGCCATAAAACAATGTTTACTTCAATTTCACATTCATATATCAAGTAAAAACAAATATATGGCAACATTTGTAATTACTTTAATGAATATAGGTAAGGTTAAGGCTACTACTGTTTAGGGGAATGATAGAGATACATTGAAGCAGCAATTGATGCAGGAGTTTCTCCGGCTTCAGTAAAGGCAAGTAATTTTCATATTTAAAATTGCTAGCTTAGAAATTACTGTTGAGAGTATTAATGGTTGAAAGTTTAGCATGCTTCTATAACATTTCCCTTCTGTTCTTCTACCCTTCTAAAATAAACAAATGAATAGCTGATAAAACCATGGACAGAGAAATGTCATTAAATGTTTGTCCTCCGTATATTCTCCTCCATGTTGTCCAACAATATTGTCAATGGTCATTTTTAGAATACTGCTTTTTGTTGTTAAATTCATATTAGATTTGGGAAAAGTGAAATATAAATAGCCTAACAAAAAGTGTTGAGTGGAACAAAGTCCGTCCAAGGCACCAACTCAGTCGTAGCACTGTGGCTTAGAAGTCGGAAAGCCATGGGTTTAAATCCCTCTCGGTTGAACATTAGCACATAATTCAGTGCAGTATTGTGGAAGTGCTGCATTGTTGGGAGATGACTTCTCTCAAATGAGAGGTGAAACCAAGGCCACGTCTACTTGTTCCGATGGATGTAAAAGAATATTATGGCACACTTCAAAGAATAACATGAGAGTTTCCCAATTTCCTGGTCAACATTGATCTCTCAATTGACACCACTGGAAAAGATTAAAAATTTATCTCGTCGCTGTTTGCTTGACCCTGCTGTATTTACTAATAATTAATTGGATGTTAATGCTTTGCGACATCATGAAAGTGTGAAAGATGTTATATGATAGATGTAAGTTACACAGGAACTGGACCTGTTGAGAAGTGTGGATTTACTGGCGATTTCTAATCTAATATAGGGAGGGACTGGAGTGTGTGTGTGTAAATAGTTTGTTTCAACTAAATTGGTTAGGGAAGACCAGGAGCCACAATCTCAAGTTGTGTAAAGCCAGAACTAGGTTGGATTTTGGGAGGTGGCTCTTTTCCTAGACAATAGTGGACTTGTAGAACAGCTCTGATTCAAGCAATGAATGCTGATTCACTGAGTTTCTTCAGGCAAAGCTGGACCTGTTTCTGGTGAGGGCAGAGATCACTTTGCGTAAGAGGTGTGGACTGTATACCATTAATCAGGGCTAGAGTAGTTACCTAGTCTAGTTTCAATCGCTTAAAGGGGTTGGAGTGGAATTTCCAGATTTTATTTTCACTAATTGGCCTGGATTTTATCTGCTTTTCCGTCTTTCCTAGGTCGTTACTTGGTTTCAGGTTGGATGGGGAGTGCGCATATTGTGATGTACAAGATATCACATTTATGTGGGACAGGCTGAATCAACCAATTGGTCTTTTTCTGCCCATCATTTTGCATTTATTTAAATTTATGTATTCTTTTACATTGGGAATGCTTGGTAAGAATAAGTTTCTAAACAAAACAAGTAGACTAATTTTAAAAATAGATATCTTAAGAAAATGTCATATGTGCATGTATGAAGGAGGGACAGAACTGTTAGGTTGGTAGCTCCCTGTCCTTTGGATGTTTTTTTGACAGCATCCATTCTTTTCAATGTATCATCCTACATTTTATCATAACCCATTTATTTGAGGTCATCTAATTCTTGCTGCTAAGCATTTTGAATATTACTTAATAAGGAAATAGATTCAAATAGAGTAATTGTTTCTTAAACATGTAATGAAGGCACTTCCCAAATGCAGCAATAAGCTTGGTGAAAGAATGTCAAATCCCATGTATAGGGATACTGCAAAAACGCTGAAAATGTTTATTTGGATTGCATATTCTTTATTCGTCTCTTTCCCACTTTACCTCCAGTTTGGTCGAGTATCCATAATATTTTTCAAGACAGGATAGGTCCTCTGTTTTTGAACATTTAAAAAATATTTCCAAAGGGTCCCTCCCAATCTGACTAGTTTTGCCTCTGCATGCTGAAAAACCTGATTGCTGTAAGCTAGAATTCCATATGATAAAAATCTGACAGTACAGCTGTAATAGATTTTATTTTGGTTCATAAATATTCAGTTAGGTTGCCATACTCTTGTGCCAGTAACTCCTTGTGGTTTTTTCAGCTTCTCAATTTTAAGTATTCTTCTGCGGGAGTATGGTTCCACCAAGGCTGGCAGTTCCCTGGTGCTCTATCCAATACCGATTGGTTAAGTTGATATGAATGGTTTTGGCAAGCTGTTTTTATATGACGATCCTGACCGCCATAAATACACTTTCCAGCAGAATAAACTGGATAGAGATTAGGAGTAAGAACCCTGTCTGATTTTTCTCCCTCCTGTCTTAGCTAACCTGGGAGCACTGAGGCCAGTTGCATTGCTATCTGGGTGTAGACCAAGATCTATTTCTAGTCCATGTGGCTCCATGTTACACCACATGGTGCTTTTAATATAACAGAAACGGTTATACTTCTTTAGACATGGATTAAAATTAATAGAGACAAGTGGATTTATATTGGTTTGAGAGAGATTTGATTTGAATTATTGCTAGTTCTTCTTTTCTACATGTGTCATGCTAACACTTAGACTGCCAGGAAGACCAGGAAACTGACTGTCTCTTCAATACTGAAATAAAATAATAACAAAGGTTGTCAGGAAGAGATAATTTTCATGTTCTTGGAATTTATTATAAAGTAGGAATTGTGTGTGTGCGTGTGTGTGTGTCTTTCTGTGCTCGTGTATGTGAGTGTGGGGCGGGGGGAACTTAATTAAATTAAAGACAGCTGGTCTGAAGGCTTTGATATGTCAGAAGTAAAGCTAGGTTTGAAATGCTAAATAGGTAAACATGGATGAAGTTTTAGAATATGAGGTGTGAAATGAAAATTTGCATTTTGAGATAAACCAGAGTACTCGTGAATTTCAAAAGAGAGGGTGAAATATGACACTTAGCCAGAAGAAGTCAAACAGTGTGTTTATTTTTCCCAAAGCTTACTGATAAAATTGGGACTATGAAAGAGTTTTATTATTAGAAAAGTAGAGTTGAAAAGACATATTGGGACAATGGAGTTTACACCTGTTTAAAGGAGATGAGGTTGTATGTAAGGAAAGAAGGAATTCTAAGATCTAACAAGTGTGAAAACCCTCCAGCCTCTAAGCCTGAGGTTGCTGTCTACAAGAATTGAAGTGAAGAAAACTCACTTTGAATTCGACTGTTCAGGGTATCGTGCTACTTTGCCTGGGTCTTTTAAAATCTGTGTGTTTTACTGTTGCCTTAATGGAGGTGTAACTGGGAGTTAGATTAATTAGGGGAGCTAGAAGTTATCATAGTAGTAATTTGTAAACCAATGTATGTGCTTAAAATCATTTTTTAATTAATAAAGTTTAATTTAGTTTTGTAAGAAACCTATAAGACCTGGTGGTCTTCTGACTACTGAATTCAAGGCACACACCTCGAAATAAATACTAATTGTAAAACAGTAGTGTCAGTTGTTTCAAGTTTCCCTCTGGGATTTGAACAACTCACATTTACCAACTGCTGTGCCATAACAAAATTGAGAGCTCTTTGCAGGATATATTTGGAATTCCTGGACTGCTTTGGAGTTAGTGAATCTTAAGGTTATGAATATGAGAATTCAGGAGTTGGTGTGAGGTTTTTTAAGTGGTGAGACTGCAGCATGGCTTTGGCAGTTGTCAAGACTTGTCTGGGAGTTGAAGTTATAACTTTGGTTGGTTTAGCAGAGGTAAATAAAGCTAAGTTAATGGAAATGGCAGATAAGTTACAATTAGGGTTACCTGCAGGGTTAAGGAAATCGGACATAATCGAAGTTATAGCACAGCATTTAAAATTGGAAGGAATACCTGAGAGACTGAGTTCTCCAAGGGGTCATTCATTGGAATGGGCTCAAATTCAGTAGCAAATGAAAAAAGTTGGAACTAGAGGCAGCAGAAAAAAAAGAAAGAGGGCATTTCAAAGGGAGTTAGAAATGGCTAGGTTAGAAAGGCAGGAAAGAGAAAAAGAGAGAGAGAGAATTCTAGCTTAAACAGCTGACAGTTAAAAAAGAGACACCAAAAGGGCCAGAAGGACTTATTTCCAGATCAGAACCCAGTGGGGAGATGTTTAAGTTTGTACAAGCTCTTCCAAAGCTTAAAGAAAGAGATGTTGAAGCATTCTTTATTTCATTTGAGAAGATAGCTTAACAGGTGAAATGGCCACAGGAAAACTGGACATTGTTGCTACAATCTAGGTTGGTGGGTAGAGCACGTGAGGTTTATACTTCATTGTCAGAAGAAAGGTTGATGAACTCTGGTGTGGTAAAAAATGCTATTTTGAGTGCATATGAGTTGGTTCCTGAGGCATTCAGGCAGAAGTTTAGGAATATGCGAAAACAGCCTGGGCAAACTTATATTGAGTTTGAAAGAGTAAAACAAAGTAATTTTAACTGGTGCAGTAAAGATAGAGATGACATTTACAGCTCTTAGGGAGATAATTCTTTTGGAAGAATTTAAAGATTCAGTTCCTTCAGTAGTGAGAACTTGTGAAGGAACAGAGGTCTGAAACTGTAAGACAAGCAGCAGAGATAGCTGATGATTATGAGTTACTTCATAGAGCTAAACCTTTTGTTCATCACCCTTTTAAATCAGAGAAGGTTAGAAACTGGGAAGGTGAAAGGAGGATGGGTAGTCAGGGAAGAGAAGGAGTAGGAGGAAATTCACAGGAGGTTTTTTCAGAATAAAAAGGAAGGTGCTGAGGGTAGAGGTAACATTCGAAAATTGAGGTGTTTTCATTGTAATAAAGTTGGACACATGAAGTCAGTGTGTTGGAAATTGCAAGAAAATCTGTTGGGGTTATTGGGATGCAGAAAAGTTCTGGAAGTAAAAGTACTATGCGTTCTGAGGTTCAGACACAGGAAAAATCTGTGGTTTGTGTACAGGTAAGATAGAAGGAATCAATGATAGGTAAAGAACTGGGAATATGTTCACAATTACACAGAATCCTGAAGAACAAGCTGCAGAAATGTTTAAAGATTTTGTATGTGAAGGGAAAGTTTTTCCATGTGTACAGGGTGGAGTAGGTAAAGATGTTAAAATTTTAAGAGACACAGGGGCTAGTCAATCCATGATGTTGCGTGATAGTGATGTTTGTTGTTCAGAGGGAGTATTGCAGGCACTGGTGATAATAATTGGAGTTCATGGAGATGCTAAACCTATTCCGCCGTGGAAAATAAATTCAAAGAATAAGTCGAAAACAGGCAAAGTGATTGTTGGAGTAGTGGAAAAATTGCCCATTGCAGGCGTTCATTTTATTCTGGGAATGATATAGCTGGGTCATAGATGTGGGTGATGTCTATGGTAGTTGAGCAGTCTGTAGAAGTGTTTTCAACAGAAGTGTTGCTGAAAGAACATCCTGGATTGTTTCCAGATTGTGTGATAACAAGATCACAGGCTTACAGGTTGAAACAGGAAGTTAAAAGGCAGGGGGAAAGTGTGGAAATCCAATTAGCCAACACTGTTCTTGATAACATTGTTTAGGAAGGAAGAACAGAGGGCAATGCAGCGGAGGTGTTTAACTCAAGGCATTTAGTGGAGTTACAGAAAAGGGGTTCACAAATAAAACTGTTATATCAGACATCTTACTTAGAAACAGAGGCAAAATGTATTCCAGAATGTTATTACCTTAAGGGCAATGTTTTAATGAGAAAATGGCGGCCTTGTCATGCTTCAGCAAATAAAAGCTAGAGGGAAATTGTAATACCATTTGGATATAGAAATAAGATTCTGAGGATAGCTCATGAAATTTCAAAAGGGGGACATTTAGGAATTAGACACGGACGAAAGTACAAAAACATTTTTAACAGTCTAGATTGCATAGGAATGTAGACAAATTCTGTAGAACACGTCATGCATGTCAGGTGATAGGGAAACCACAAGCAGTGATTAAGCTGGCATCTTTAATTCCAATTCCGGCATTTGAAGAACCTTTTATTAGGGCCATGATTGATTGTATAGAACCCCCCTCACCTATGACTAAAAGTAGAAATAAGTACTTACTGACACTGGATGTGTCTACAAGATTTCCTGATGCAGTACCTTTGAAAAACATTACAACAAAGAAAATTGAGGAAGAGTTAAATACATTTCTTACAAGATAGGGTTTACCTAAAGAAATGCTGTTTAAGGAAGTAATGAACCCTTGGGGATAAAACAATTTAAGTCAACAGCTTACCATCCTGAGTCACGAGGGGCTTTTGAAAGATGGCACCAAACACTAAAAACTATTATGAGGGCGTATAGTCAGGACTATCCATGGGTTTGTGATAGAGGAATTCTGTTCTTGTTATTTGCTTTTAGGGACACTCCAAATGCATTGACCTGGTTTTAGTCATTTTGAACTAGTTTATGGTCATGAGGTAAGGGGACCACTGAAATTGATTCATGAGAGAATGGTGGGTCAAAATTCAGAAGCTACTCTCCTGCATTTGTATCAAACTTCAGAGAAAGATTGGACAGAGCATGTGAGTTGGCTAGGGAACATTTAAAGATATCACAGCAAGTGATGGAAGTAAGGGCAGACAGGAAAGCTATAGCTCATAGTTTTATTGCTGGGGGGAAAGTGCTAGTTTTATTATCAGCACTGGTTGACTTGTTAAAGGCAAAGTTTAGTGGGTCTTTCAGATTGAAAAGAAACTGAGTGAAGTAAAATATTCCATTTAGAAGAAAGAAGCAGAGGATGTGTCATGTAAATATGTGTAAAAAGTACTTTGACAGGGAAGAGGACCAAAAGGTGGTAGATAATGAGAAAGTGGTAAAAATGCAGGATTCTGAAATTGATTTTCCTCTAATCAAATTGGATAATGAGGGGCTACTTGAAAATTTAAATGTAATATTGAATTACCTTCCAAACAAGTGTCAAAGTGATTTGGAGGAGCTAATGTAGTCACACAAAGCTATTTGTGGGAATAAACTGGGGAGGACAAATTTAGCTATATATGATGTATGTGTAGTAGTTTCATCTTCGCTAAGGCAACATCCTTATAGATTAAATCCAGCAAAGTTATCACAAGTACAGAAAGAAATCAAATTCATGCTTCAAAATTATATCATTGAGTCTAGTAGCAGTAACTGGAGTTCGCCTATTGTACTGGTACTGAAACCGGATGGAGCACACAGACTGTCTGTGGATTATCAAAAGGGGAATGCAGTGACAGAAGCAGATTCATATCCTATAGCACGGTTGGAAGATTGCACTGAGAACGTGGGTCAATCAAAATTTATCACAAAGATTGACTTGCTAAAAGGATATTAGCATGTACTGTTATCGGAGAGAGGAAAGGCTTTTCTGATGCTAGGTGGATTATATCAGTTTAAAGTCATGCCGTTTGGTATGCAAAATGCAGTTGCAACCTTTCAAAGATTGACAAACAAAGTAATTGCAGGTCTGAGCAATTGTGCTGTTTATATTGGCAAGTCGATAATTTTCAGTCAGACATGAGAGGAGCATTTACAGCCTCTGGAAGAATTGTTTTATCGATTACAAGAAACTAATTTGGTGATGAACTTGGATAAAAGTGAATTTGCAAAAGCGCAAGTTATGTATCTAGGCCATACCATTGGACACGGTAAGGTGGCTCCAAGAGATGTGAAAGTCAATGCTATTGTGGATTTCCCCGTGCCTACAACAAAATGACAATTTTTGAGATTTCTGGGCATGAGTGGGTTTTACCGGAAATTTGTACCAAATTTAAGCATGTGGTTGCTCTATTGACTGAACTATTAAAAAATAACAAGAAGCTTTAAAAGACATAGGAGTGCTAGAAGACATTTGACAGTTTGATGACTAACTACAACACCAGTTTTGGCAGTACTCAGTTATGCCAAGCAATTTAAATTGGCCTTTAACGCAAGTGACATAGGCATTAGGGCCATACTGTTACAAGAAGAAGAAAATGGAATTTAAAAACTGAGAGTATTTTTCATGGAAGTTGAATGTACAATGGAGAAGATGTTCAATGATTAAAAAGGAAACTTTGTGTCTGGTGTTAGCATTGTGGCATTTTGAAATTTACATTGCAAAATTCGTCAGAAACAATTGTTTATACAGACCACAATTCTTTATAATTCCTGGACAAATTTCGAGACCAAAATGCAAGGCTATTCAGGTGGCCTGTATTACTGCAACCATTTAATCTACAGATTATACATGTGGCTGGATGAGAAAATCTGATTGCAGATGCATTGTCAAGAGTTTGAAGCTTAAAGAGAAAATTGAACATTTTAAAACTTGGACGCTGGACTGGAATGATTTCTGTTGATAACAAGGATTTTTATATATTTTGTTATGTTAATGCATGTATCTGGTAATATAATAGTGTAATAAGTATAGGAGGTAATGTAAGATGGGTGAAGAAAATGAAGCCGTCTTTTTACATTAAGACGGTTCATTTGTAGTAAGGAGGGGGGTGTCAGGAAAAGATGGTTTTCATAATGTTATTGGAATTTATTTTGAAGTAGGAATAGTGTGTGGGGGGGTGGACTTAAATGAATTAAAGACAGCTGGTCTGAAAGCTTTGACGTTTCAGAAGAGAAGCTAGGTTTGAAATGTTAAATAGATAAACATGGATGAAGTTTTAGAATATGAGGTGTAAAAGGAAAATTTGCATTTTGAGGTAAACCAGAGTACTCATGAATTTCAAAAGAGAGGATGAAATTTTCTTAACCAGAAGAAGTCAAACAGTGTGTTTATTTTTCCCAAAGCTTACTGATAAAATTGGTACTGTGAAGGATTTTTATTATTAGAAAAGTAGAATTGAAAAGACATTTTGAGACAATGGGATTTACTTTAAAAAGGGAAAAACCTGTTTAAAGGAAATGAGGTTGTATGTAAGGAAAGAAGGAATTCTAAGATCTAACAAGTGTGAAAACCCTCCAACCTCTAAGCCTGAAGTTGCTGTCTACAAGAACTGAAGTGAAGAAAACTCACTTTGAATTCGACTGTTCAGGGCATCGTGTTACTTTGCCTGGGTCTTTTAAAATCTGTGTTTTACTGTTGCCTTAATGGAGATGTAACTGGGAGTTCGATTAATTAGGGAGCTAAGAATTATCATAGAAGTAATTTGTAAACCAAAGTATGTGCTTAAAATATTTTTTTAATTAATAAAATTTAATTTAAAGTTTAATTTAGTTTTATAAGTGGTGGTCTTATGACTACTGAATTCAAGGCACGCACCTCAAAATAAATACAAATTGTAAAATAGTTGTGGCAATTGTTTCAAGTTTCCCTCTGGGATTTGAACAACTCAGCATTTACCAACTGCTGTGCCATACCAAAGGTATTTAAATATTTGGTATATCTTTTTATCAGCCCTACAAAAAATGCAAAGTTTGATTGAAAAAAGCTTTAAACAATATTGCCTTATTGTTTCTTTTCTTCCTATTTCCCCTTCTCTCCTATTCCCTATCATCAATTCTTAATTTTTAACGTTAAAACTTTGCTTGCATTTTTCCTGTTGGGTTCTATTGTTAATTTGGAGGTGGCAGCAACTTAAAAGCACATATTTGTCTAAAACTTGGCTCTTTTTATAAGATTTTTTGTGTATTAAAAAGTCAGCACAGTGACTAGCACAGTCACATCATAAATGTTGAATTTTAGACTTGAGAATCTTTTGTGTTTTTATAATTCAAAACAGGAGGCTGCGGTGCAACAAATATAGTCATCAACAAATCCTTAGAGCAAAAACATACCCTGACAAATAAACTTGTTTGCAGCGTGCAGAAATGTAATAAATAGCGCACCTTCAGTAATGTTGCATGGTCTATGTAAACACCTCTATAAATACTGTGCATTTTATTTAATGGTTATCAGTCAAGGAGCCATGTAAAATGTCTCTCAATAATAAAACTACTTCTTGTAGGGTGGGTTCAGCCTTACAACTTCATGCTATGCAACTGGTTGCAGTAGATGCATCAGATTCAGTTTGGTTCAATACAATATAATGTAATTTTAACTTTTTTGAAAAAAACCGAGAGACAATTATACCTTGCCTGCAAGATGCCCCAAAGTGTTTCATAGCCCGTGAATTACTTTGAAGCAAGTCATTTGTTTTGTAGTCCATTGCACCGGAACACGGTTCCACAAACAGTAATTAGATAAATAACCAATTAATCTTGTTTTGGTTGTGTTGGTTGAGGGATAAATACCGCTAGGATCTTTTACGTTTGCCTGAATAGACAGGACACCAAAAGACGACACCTCTGCCAGTACAGTACTCCCTTAATACTAAACTGTCAGCGTGGATCTTGTGCTCAAATATCTAGAGTTGAATTTGAACCTACTCACTACCTCAGATTGTGTAGAAATTGCAACAGAAACAGTGTGTGTTGATATTTGCCTTCCACATGAGCCGTAGTCCTAATTTGTTGTGCATCTCCTTTACCCATGTTCCTTTAGCTCTCTTTCCTTCAGCCATACATTTAGCTTATTCATAAATGCTGATATGTTGTCTGTTTCTGCTGCAAATTAAGCCTGTCCTCTTCTCTGACATAGGTTTCTTGCATTTTATCTTGTATCTACATCCCCTGAATCACTGGAAAAAGTCTGTTTTTATCTCCTCTGTCCCATTACAGTGAGGATTGTGATGAGAAATTTCTTCACTGAACCAGTGTGAATTTTTGGAATCCTCTACCCCAGAGGCTGTGGATGCTCAGTTGTTGAGTAATTGATAGATTTTTTTGAATACTAAGGGAATTGAGGGATATGAGATCGACCATAACTTTATTGAATCGTGGGAACTGCTCCTATTTCTTACATGGTTATGTATCCTTTCATAATTTAAATACTTTTATCAAATCACACTATAATCTCCTCAGCTTTTAAATATTTCTTTGTATTTCTTCGTACCAAGAATCATCCCAATAAATTGTTCTGTACCTTCTTGACTGTTGCAATCTTACTATGGTTTTATATAGATTTACCATTGTGTTTCAATATTTATATCAATATCGCTTTCCACAAAACCCAATATTACAATTTTTTATAGTCTTCTCTGCTTCAGGTGTTGCTTTTGATATCTTTTGAACCTGAAACCTCAGAAATCAGTCAGCTCTTCCATATCATCCAAGTTTTACATTTTTAAATATATATATTTTTATATATCAAAATATCTCCCCATATTGATTGACATTAAATTTCACCTACCGTTTTGTTATCCATTCCATTAGCTTACCATTATGTTGTCTGCTTTCTTCCAAGTATCATTTACTACCACTCTTGGTATCATATGCAAATTTTCTGCAGTCATATGTTCAAATCACTGATGTACACAGTGAACAGAGATGGTCCCAGAACAGAAACCTGTGGGGCCAAGTAGGGTAGGATACTTTCTCAGTTGCTGAATCTGTCTCAATACCTATTCTTTTTCCTTCCTTTGAACCAATTTTAAATCAAATTTACTATCTATCCCCTTATTCTATGCCCATTTATCTTCTCCAATAGCTTCCTATGTGGTACTTGTCAAAGGCTTTCTCAAATCAATTGGAATGAAAATCAGGTACTTCTATAACTGGTGGCTGATTCACGATGGTTACTTTAAGACTGGGTGGAAAGTCATCTTGTATCTGATTCAAAGTTCTAGTCAACTTCGATCCAAACTTAATCAAACTACAGGTTTTGTAAACTACAGGAAGTACTTTTATATGTTCATAATAGAAAAAACTGAAAATACTCATTAGGCCAGACAACATTTATGCCGTAACAGCAGTCAGCGTTTCAGGTATTTGCTCACTCTACTAGTCTTGAGTCTTGTTCATATCCCTTTATCCTATCTAATTAAAACCTATTGATCTTGGACTTAAAACTTTCAATTGACCACAGCTTTTTGGGAGAAAATTTCAGATTGTCATTACCCTTTTTCTGGAAAAAAGAAATTGCTTCCTGATTTCTCTCTTAAATGGCTTTGTTCTAATTTTAAAATTATGTCTCCTTGTTCTAGATTTCCACCACCTGAGGAAATAAAGAGGGCGGGGAGTTGTTTTCTCAGGCAAGTGGAGGCAGGTTTGGAGTTAAATCCCCTAAAAGTGACATCAGACCAGGATTTTGACATCATTCTGCCCCCTTCTGGGTTTCAGCTGAGCAGTTTGAAGGCAGTCAGGAACCCCCTTGAGCTTTTGGAAAATACATTTAAATATTTTAATAAGCCATTAAGTTCTGTTTTGACCAGTGATTCTGGTTTTAACAGCAAGCAGATATATTTCCCTAAGTTGTTAGTAACTTGTCAGGGTCAACTAGGTGAGTGCACAGTGGGGAGTGCTTCAGTGAAGCTGATAGACAAGGAAGCCTTTGACCAATGAAACTGAAAACACACAGCCATGAGAGAGGCAGCTATGCCCAGCACTCCTTCATAGGGAGTGTTGACAGGTGATTACCAGCTTCTTAGAAGTTACTTCACCTGAACTGCAATTCACTCACCTTGAGTTGCACTTACCTGCTGCCAGCCTTCAGCATTGTAAGGGAACAGCTTATGCAAGAAAAACAAGAGGAGTACCAATACCAATTGCATAAGCAACAGCATTTGCTTTCTCCTCAGCCACATGGCTCTATATAGGTCAAAGGAATGGACACCGAGAAGGAAAATAAGGAGACAAGACCCCCAACACAGGGTCTAAAGGCAGCTGTCTTGACATGTATGAGTGTTCATGTCTCAGGTTTAGGTTATCATGGCAGGTCTTTGCCCAACATCAGCCTCCTGAAACAAGACGTACTTCCCAATAAGCCAGGTGGTTATGTCACCCACATCTCCTGCCGTCCTGTGGTCCCGGATTCTGTTGGTGCAGCGTCTCTGGGTTGAAGGAACTGCACATCTGCTGCTGATTTCCTCAGTGACTTCCATCCAAGCTGGCTTGGTTGGAGAGTTTGTCCCTTCTATCCTTGGGAAAGATCACCTCACCACAGTTCCTCAGGTCACAGCAGGACCTGCAGGTAAGAATGATATACCTGGGGACCAAACTTTCCATGTTTCCTTTGAATTTCTGTGGTTGCTTCAGCCTCAGAAATCTATGTCCAGTTAAGCCTATGTAAGCCATGCAAAGTCCCTTTCATTAGAAGTTCTCCCTTTGACAGATCCAGTGTATCATACCGTCTACCCTCCCTGATTGGTCAGGAAAACCAGAAGTGGGATGCTAATGCCATGGTTTAATTAAGTAGTCACAACAAACATCATTGGAGATTCCAATGGGTTTCTAACCCACTAGTGGTCCCACTGTTTTTACCAGGGACAAAGTTGAGAAAGTTTTGCCCAGTGTCTCTATCTTTTTGAATACCTTAACCATTTAAAGCCTTTGATTAAATTACCCCTCAAACTAAAGGGAATATAAGCCATGTTAATGCAAACTGCTGTTGTGTCCATTTTCTGCCTGTATAATGAGTTCAAGAAGATCCAAATAAAGGAAACATGTGATGTTTGCTTCCCAGGTATTTTATTCTTACTTGCAGGTCCTGCTGTGATCTGAGGAACTGTAGTGAAGTGATCTTTAGGATGGAAGGGACACACTTTCCAATCAGGCTTGGATGGAAGTGACTGAGGAAATCAGCAACAGATGTGTGGTTCCTTCAACCCAGATACACTGCGCCAAGAAATTTTTGAAAGCTTCCAGTCTAAAGATACTATCCTGACTTTTAGAGCTTTGGCAAATTATGACTAACACAATTTTCACACCTATTTTCTTATTTTAACACACATTATTTTCTCTATTAACATGTTTTACTATATTAATTTCACTAAATTATTTCCCTTGACATATTTTTGACTTCTCTTGTGTCACTTGCATTTTGTCTTTATCTTCCATTTTTGAAAATGGATACAATGTATTAATCTAACAACTTTATTTATTGTCCATTAAAGTGTTGCCTGCATTTGGCAATGTCCTGAAAAATTGACTGCTGTATTTATGAGTGCTGCCTGATCTCTTGAGTGTTTACCGCTTTTACTGTTTTTATTTTCAGACTTCCAGCATTTGCAATATCTAGATTTCAGAAATCTCTTGGTGCACCTCTTGGCGCAGTGTCTCCGGGTTGAAGGAACCACACATTTGCTGCTGATTCCTTCAGTCACTTCCATCCAAGCCTGCTTGGAGAGTGTGTCCCTTCAGCCCTAAAGATTACCCCATTACAGCTTTTCAGATCACAGCAGGACTTGCAGGTAAGAATGATATACCTGGGGAGCAAACTTCCCATGTTTCCTTTATTTGAACCTTCTTGCACTAATTTTGTTTCAGCAACGCAGATTAAGTTAATTTTGCTAATTGCTGTAATGTGTCAAAAATGACACCCAGGATTTCTCCTTTCAGAGTGCTTTCACTTTGCTGACAAAAAGCCTATTTTGATTACTATTAAAAAGAACATGCATCCTTTTCAAAGGAAATTAGTATATTGCTATATCTTTTTGGTTCTGTGCACAATTCATGTGTGAATAAATATGACAAAGTAGTTTGGCTTGTATGCATTAATCCAGCAGCATATTATTTTCCACTTCAAAGGTGATTAAACATTTAAACAATTTAAAATAATTAGATTTCCAAGTCTGTCAGAGGGCTTTGGATAATGATAGCGTCTGGACATTTAATTCCATTTTGGGAAGCTTAAAGATGCATCCTACTAAAGCAGCATGTTAATAGTGACGAATGTTGTTCTATGACTTACTTTAACTGATGTGGATAGAGGTGGGATCATTTGTTAAAGGTTGTGTTAAAGCAAGTAATTCATTTAAAAATAAAATGTTTAATACATTTGCCAAAGCATGTCTTCTGTAAAATGCTTACCAATGCTACTGTTTGCACAAAAGATACTCTAATGCTTCCTCAGCCATGTGATTATTTCTAGAACTACTTGTATTTATGTAACATCTTTATAAAATTGAAATATATTGTAGTACTCCACACAGCAGTTTACTTTTGTTGTAACCCTTGTTAAAGAAGCAAATATGCCAGCCAACAACGTTGCAATTATGCAACGAATGATCAGTTAACCATTGCTTTTGGCAATGTAGGTTGAGGGAGAAATGCTGGCCAGGCACTGATCGAACTCCTCACTGTATCCACTGAAATCGTTATATCATTCAATTAATGAGGATCTTAGAATCGCAATATTACTGCATTCAGCCCATGGCAATGCTGATGTATTTCTCTATAGGAACATAGGACTTAGGAGCAGGAGCATGCCATTCAGCCCTTCAAGCCTTCTCTGCCATTCAGTAAGATCATAGCTGATCTGATTGTGTTGCAGCTCCAATTTGCCATCTGCCCCCAATAATCCTTGACTCCTTGTCTATCAAAAAATGTCTAACTCTGCCTTGAATAAATTCAATGACCCAGCCTCCATTGCTTTCTGGTGAAGAGAATTCCACATACTAGCAACCAAATGGGAGAAAAAATTTCTCTTCATCTCCGTCTTAAACTGTGTGCCTCTTATTGTTAAACTGTGTTCCCCGTTTCTAGTCTCTTCCACAAGTGGATGCATATTCCCGGTATTTACTCAATCAAATCTCCTCGGGATTGTGTATGTTTTTTTAAGATCACCTCTCATTCTTCTAAACTCCAATGGGTACAGGCCCAACCTGTCCATCCTTTCTTCATAAGATAAGCCCCTCATCGTAGGAATGAATTGAGTGAACCTTCTTTGAACTGCTTCTAATGCAATTATATCTTTTTTCAAATAAGGAGACTAAACTGTACACAATATTCCAGATGCGGTCTCACTAAGGCCCTGTGCAGCTGCAGTAAAACTTCCCTATTTTTATATTCCATTCCCCTTGCATTAGATGCCACTATTCCATTTGTTTTCCTAATCACTTGCTGCACCTGCATACTAACTTATAGTCACTCATGTACCAGGACAGATCCCTCTGTACCCCTGAATTCTATAATCTTTCTCTATTTAAATTGTATGACGCTTTTCTAATCTTCCTGCTAAAGTGGACAAGTTCACATTTTCCCACATTATTCCACATTGCTTCAACAATGTGTGAAGGATAATTTAATATTTTAACCATTCTTCACGAAATGTTTTTTTCCCCTAACCACATGAATTCTGTGCAGTTTGCAACCTCTTGTTGCCATTTTGCTGACCAGTGGAAACTATTTAACCCTTTATAATCTTGACTCACCCCTTAACTTCAGGCCTAGTGAAAATAATCCTGGTCATACACTAGTAAGTCGAAGTTGCACTTCTGTTGCTGTTATATCCTTCGCATTAATGGGGTGCCTAAAACTGTACATAATATTTCCAACTGCAGCCTAATTAAAGTCTTTTACAAGGTCAACGCTATCTCCTCTTGTACCTTGCATTATTAGTTGCAAAACCAAGCATTCTGATTGTATATCTGCACTCCAAAGTCCCATTGTTCCCATATGACATTTGAAATCTTGCCATTTATTGTGTTTCCTTGCCTTATTGTTACTTCTAAAATGCAACTATCTGCCCATCCTGTTTGTGTTCTGCAATCTTGCTATTTGGGCACAGTGCATTACCCAGTGCATTATCCTCATGCTGCTAATTGTCCAGGGGAAGGGTGGTATAGTGACTCAAGCAGCTGTCAATACCTCTTTCACCAGTTTGATATGTTTGTGCAGTGAAGATTGATTGCCCACTAGCAGCCTAGAATGAATATGAGACATAGAGGTCCAAGACAAATTGATCATGTAAAGCTACATATGATGTTGTGCTATGTTGGGAGTTTTGGATGTATGTTAGACATAACCCTTGCAGCTTTCCTGATGAATATTGGCCTATGCAGAAAGAGTTCTTGGACAAATCAAGGTAAATGCCCTGGTACCTGTAAATACTGTTTGAAGGGTCATGGTGGGTACCACAATTCTCTTGGTACAATTTCACCCTCCTAGGATCCCTTGATTGTTGTTCCTCTTCCTTCTCAGAAACACAAATAGTGTGATTTCCACCTATCTGGAAGAAAATTATGGTTGGCGGAATCCAGATTGGTTTCCAGTGCTAAGTGGCCAGGAGTGATTTAACAGTCCACCTGCTCAGATTTTGTTTGGCAGAGAGGGTTAAAAGTGCTCCCATATTCTAGCTTTTCTTAAATTGTTCAATCTTCTTTTCACCTTGTTGGAAGCACCGTATTGAGCCTGTTGTCTACTAAACTCCTAGCTTTATCCATAGCTATTTCAACAGCATTAATGAAGTACGTGTGTGGTACGTTTGTCCATCATATGTAGTTTAGCTTTGTCTACGTTAAATTTCAAATGCTGTGCTGCTTACTTGTATATTTTATACAACTCATTGTGTAATTTCTGAGTTCCTTCTCCAAATCTCCTGCTCTTTTTAGTGTTTTTCAGATTTGATTTGTCTTTGAAAATAACAGATACATAGGTGTGAATTCAAAGCAGCAGTCTCATCTTGGGACTCATTTTTACACTCTAGTTGATTTTAACTTTATGACATAGTAGAAATGACATTTGAATTTCCATGCAAAGAGGTAACCATGTTTGAGAGTGTGATGAAACATCAGACAGTTCTGGGATTTGAAGTGGAAAGGAAACCCATATATGATTTATTGGACTTGTGCAGTGATTTGTAGTATGAGTTGTGTTCTAGAAATTGAGTGACAATATTACATTTATTATTTCTGTAAAACTCTTATGGGCTTTGAGTTTATATCAATGTAGTGTTAAAATTAGTAGACTACTAATTAATATTTGCTGAAATGCCCAGAAAATCAGTATTGATTAAAAGTGTTTTAAAAGTGGATGGCTCTAGTCCATTAAAACAGCATCGGGTATTGACCCTTTTGTTAATGTAAAGTCAAGCGCAAACTACTTTTGCAATTTTATCTAATTAATATAAGTAAGCACAGAGCTCTAAATGAGCACATCAACCAAACTTCTTCTTTCACATGGATGCTACCAATAGAAATCCATTTGTTTAAATGGGCTGGCTGATAATTTGTTGCTGACATAAGTTTGCTTTGTGTTTGTTTTTAAACTTAAATAAAGCTTTTGACACTTCAGTATCATGGGAAGTTTATTTTTGTTTTTATAAATTTGCAAGAAAAGTGATGTATTTATTTAATTCTTATTGCTGCAGACAGGTAACAAAGATATTAGTGGGGTGGTTGGGGTGGAAGGAAGAATGCTGTCTTCCTGAGAGAGGACTGCAGGGTCATGACCCACGGAACCACTGCCACTTCCCTATGGTGACAACTCAACAATCTTCATTGAGATTACTCAACAAGTAATCTGTTAGAGGCGAGATTACTGGACTGTTGTACATTGTAATCCACAGCAGTCTGAACTTCCAATAGACCACTCAGATGTTAGTTGGTTGCTGTATATACTGCAATGTAAGCTGCAACATTGACCACCAGACATCACAGCATGGTTCGACCCACAAGTGTGCGAACGGAGTTGGCCACCACTTCCATACTGGAAATAATGGCCTCCCAAGGCCTGCATTAATCCCTGTGCCAAGTTGGTGATAGACTCCAACATGCTTCTTAATGCTGACTGCAGGCTTTTAGATAGGCTTCCAAATACCAAAGTATTTTGTTGTGCATATCCATCAGCGTTTTTCAGTGGCTACCCATTGAAGGCTTCATCCGAGTCCTCGAGTGAAACCCATTCAGAACCTGGCTGGCAAACTGGCACCTATGCTATCCTTCCTCCTTCGCAGGCTGCAGCTTACTCATGTCTGGTGTCTTGTCATGTGAAAATCTTGCCTTGCATCTATCCTCTAAGATACGTGCAGTGTCAATATCTGAACTGATGGCTGGGAGTGTGAAGTCAAGTGATGGTGCTGTCTCTTAATCATTGCTCTCTTAATGGTGTTTCTCCATTACGTGGCAAGGGTGCACCCCTTGGGTATCTGAAAGGAAAAAGGCACAAGCGTAAGGTTGCGTTGTGGAAGGTTGGAGGTTGGGGGAAGTAAGAGATATATGTTTACATCATCTACAGTTTGTAAATCAGAAGCAAGTGTGGGATGTGAGAAGAAGGAATAAATATGAAGATACCATCATCTTGCCAAGACCTCAGCAATGTGTAGGAGTGATCTGCCCAATAGTTCTCTGCTCACTTCTCTGTGCACTTTCCTCTTCAGTTGCTCACAGAAGCCTCCCATTTTCAATTTCAATGAGCATATGACTAGGGAAAAGAATACATGAGATGGTTCCTCATTGCCTTCCTCATGCGTGCTTAAAGGAAACACAAGTCCTCTTCCTGACGGTTCCTCCACCTGTAAGCAGCCATTGTCCCTCGCCGTTCTAATTCTTCCACCATCACTACCGAAAATTCATTGATTCCACCATTGACCATAGCTTGTAACCCTGAGCACGGGACCCTCACTGGGCTGGGGATGACTGGCAGAGGGCAGGGACGACCAACCCCTGAGGTCTTAAACGGCCCCACTATTCTCAGCAATGGCACCCCATTGATGACCAGCACCATCTTCTCCATGGGGATTAGGACAGGTAATCGAGCCTGTCACCCTCCAGTTAGCTTCTGCTGCCACTGGTTCTGTGCCACTTTGTCCTGTAAGTGAGGAAAGTGTGTCAGTGAATGTTGTGCAATCTGTTTAGCTGATGTGGTTACCATGGTTGAAACTCTGGGATGTGGGTGTGGGTCTTACAGCAATGCCAAATGTGTGGGGTGAAACACATGAATTTAATGAATGAGGCCTGATTGACAGAGATTGTTAGTAGGTGAGTGATTGGGATGTGGTGTTTTGAACAGTGGCTGAGGCTACAGGTGCAGTTGGTAGAACATGGCATTTGAAGCTGAAGTCACTGACCTTGATCACTTACATGAGGTCATTGAACTTCTTGTGATACTGCATCCAGATCCTTGACCTCCATGGCTACCTGCTGCCACTGCCTTTTGGCTGTGTGTCTAGAGTACCTCCTTCCCCCTGCGGTACTTCTTTTTCACCTCCTTCGTCATGATCTCCAATGCAGTCCCTGAAAACCTTGTGGCCTGCTCTCTCCCATTGTGTCATTTTTAAAAATTGTTTTCCAAGTCATATTCTCTTCAATCACGAACCCCTTTAGGAGGTGCAGACTAGCTTTAAGTAATGCAGGCTAGGTTTAAGGGGTGTTAGCCATTTACTATGTTGACCACCTGCTAATGCGTACAGTAATTGAAAATCACAATTATTGCTGACTGGATGCAGAGATCATTCACATAAGTGGGAGCAGAAAGTCAGCGTGCTACCTGAATTGCAATCAATGCTCATGGATTAATCATGTTTTGTGATTGCTACACCCATTTTCAGGAACTATCCAGTTTAACTCCCACTATTTGTTTCTTTGGCCCAGAGTTTGCAGTCAGTGGCAAAGGAACAGTGCTCGCGGTTCATCTTGAAAAAAGCTGCCCGCAATGTTTTAGTGGGGTCTGGCGTACAGACTTCCTCAATTCCTCTTTTGTGATGTTGGTTTGAATTTTGTGTCTTGTACAGGGATCTGTGAATGTCTGTGGTTAGGGCAAGCTGCAGGGAGACTGATCAACTGGACTAAAGAATCCTCACAGAAGGCAAAGCAAAAAGTAAAAAAACTGGAAATATAAACTGCATTTAAATCATAGTACAGGAAGTAAAGTAAAGATTGGGACAAACAAATGGGATTAAGGGAGAAACTTAAATAGAAGAATACAAACTTTGAAAACTATATTTTTTGTTTTTCTTAAAAAAGACTGCAACAATTTTCTTCAGAGGGAATCAGACTCCAAACTGGTAAAAAATAATTTTTTAGAGCCAGAAGGGATGTGCAGCAGTAATTATGACTTATTATGCCCTTAAAAACTCCTACCGGTGATTGAACAAGGCTCAAATTTTTCAATGGTTCTTAGCGTGATAATGGTAGGTAATTAGTTAACTTCACAGCTTAACAGTGATTTCTATGGTGATACTGTTGTTGAAGACTGCAATAGCACACCTAGTAGAGGAGCAGGGTATCACTGACAGCAGATTCCAGATTTCTGTGTTTAACTGTGCATTCATGGATGCCAGAAATGGCCGTCAATTTTATCAAATAATAACACTGAACACCAACAGCCATGCCATTATTGATACAGCAAATTCTGGGCCAACAAGTTTGCTTATCCGACATGATGTCTTTCGTGAGATTCTGAGACTGTGGAACCTCATTCTCTGGCATGTACATTTTGTTTATTTGTTAGCTAATGGATTTTCTAATTATTGAATTCTCTGCTCAGTCCTAGAATTTAAGAGGCTATTTTTCTCAAAATTTTCAGTGTGTGGATGTTAACACTGGTAATTGGTAGAGATTTCCATTCTGCTCAGTTATGACTTTTCTGTTTTGTGCAAAAAACGAGAGCACCAAGCTCTGCCAAATTAAGTAATAAGCATTTCCTTTATTCTGTCCCATGATGTGTTTTAACCTCAATCTCAAAAGGCCATGCATCCTGCACCAGTTTGATCTTTTTTTCTCATTCCCACACTAAGTGCTCTTATGGATATCTCACTGATATTGCTTGTTTGTCATGAACTATCAACAGTTTTGTACTATGTGCTGTTACTTACTGCAGCCTTGAACCTGCATTGGGAAAACTGTAACTCTTTCGAGTACAAACCTGTTTCCATCTGTTTCAGATGAAGTTACATTGTTTCATAGTTTGCCATTGTGAGATTTGAACTCTTGATCTTGGGGTTACAAACCCAGTACCATAACCACTTGGTATGAGTGCTTACTGCACTTTTTTGAAATCCCTCCATTATTTTAATGGAGCATTAAACCATTTAAAATTAACTGATTAATGCTTCTGCTAAAAAGCAGAGAGGAATTTCGGATGAAATATTGAGTATTTTTGTGCTGTGTGCTATCATTCCACAATATAATGTCAAGATCCAAGAATTCTCAGTCAGCAGATGAACCTTTCATTCTATCAGTTGCAACTGAACGTTGATCCAGGGGTGAAATAATCTGTAGTAGCTTCCACCCTACTACCCCCCCACCCAAATTGAGATGATTTAAGCAGAGATCTTATTACATAAAGATGATTTCAGAACAGCATATCTCAAAAATACCTTTTCCTGTGATAAAATATATTTGTGAACATGCAAAAGAGGAAAAAAAAAACTCAACAAACAAACTCATTCTAAAGTTTACTGCTACTCATGAGTTGTTTTTCTCTATTACAATTTGTATCTGAAAATCTGTTTTAATATTTTAAGCAAATACAATTTTCTGTTTTTATACAGTGCAGATTAAATGGTGATTGACCGTTTAATACAAGTCTTTAAAGTTGTGGAGTTACAGGTTATAATATGTACACACAGTATTACTAAACACACAAATCCAGAAGGATGTTGATTAGGTGCAGGGTTTATAGATGACATGCACAAACCAGTCTCAAATTAAAACAGAAGATGCAGGTAATGTAAGTGGATCTTCTAATGAAATTAAGAGCACAGTTATTTTCACCTGGTTTTGGGTTGGGGAAGGGAGGTTAATCATAGACATTACTTACTGTAATTTGTGAATGGCGTGGGGCAGGTGTGGCTGTTGGTGTAATAGTAATACTGCTGGTGATTTTGTTGGTTGACTTATTTGGTGTCCCATTAGTTATAGCTGGAGTTCTGATCTCCTGGATTGAACTGCATGGGCTCATTGGTCTTGAGACAGGTGAAGCTGTTTGAATGTGGGGATTACCTAAGTGGATATGGATTTTATTGTCTTCAGTTGTAATTACGTTAGGACTTGTGTTTGACTTTTGTATCTGCCGCCCTTGTATCCTTTCAGGTGACACTCTAAAGATTGTATGAGCTGTAGCAACTTCTGTTGGCTCAGGTGACAGAGCTTGTTCTGATGAGCTTGCAGTTACAGCGACTATTTGAATTGGTGACAATGTCCTTTCTGGAGTAATTGAACCACATGAGTCTGGAGTTCTTGATTTCGAAACTGTAGTCCTGGTAAGGGGTGTCAGGGCACGATCTGGTGTGGAGAATGCATCGGATGGCTTTGATTTTACGGGTGTGATTGAGGCATTCTGAATAATGGTTATTCTTTGCTTTGGAACACCGCAGTTGGGGATAACCGCTGTGCTAGTGTAAGAGAATGGATTTTCTAAAGTGGGGCTAGTGATTTCGAGAGTAGCTGTGCTGTGCCCATGATCTGGTGTTACTTTTATGTGAAGAGGTTGGCCTTGTTTCTGAGTAAGCACCATTTCACCTGGTTGCACCAGATTTCCATTCTGTTTGGTTACAGCTTTTCCATTTTGTGCACAAGTTTCCTTGCTCTTCATCCATGGTATCCATGACTTCTTATTATTGACGCTATTTACAGTTAACGAGTTGTAGTTTACTTGCAAGGATTGATCATCTAGAGAAGTGTAATCAGCTTCTTCATTTTCTATGCATATCTTTCCATTCACAACTGCTTTTTCTAAAGGGATAAGGCTTCTGTAATCAGGTGGTTCATTGTCTAATGCATCAGTCTGGATCTCTTTTGAGCAGAATTGTAATTCCCCAAACCTCCTGCCATTCATGCCAGGCCGAAGGCTCTTGCTGAACCGTCTGTATCTCTCCAGTTCTTTAGTAAGATTTTCAGTTTCTCTTGACAGTTCTTTGTTTCGGTTTTCCTGTTGAGTCAGCTTTTTTTGCAGTGATGTCTGCTCTGCTTTAAAGTGACATAATAAGTCGTCTGTTGCCATATAGTCATGAATTTTATCTTTGAGGGCTTCGACTTCTCTTGTTAGATGGCTAGATTTTGCCTGTTCCTCACTGAGTCTGTCAAACAGTATTTGTTCGTGGGTTGATTCAGCCTTTTCAGCTAGCTTATATCTGGCCAATTCCTTCTTCACAGCCTCAAGCTCCCCTGATAATAATTTCAGCTCCTGTTGTTCATCGTAATACCTATGCTCCAGTGAGTCATAGTCATCTTCTGTCTTCATTAGGTCATCTTCTACAACTTGCATCTCTTTTAATTTGTGTTTAAGCCTTTCAACCTCATGAGTTAATTCTCTTACTTTGTTGTCATCCTGTTGAAAATGTTTAGGAGATTTGCCAGACTCTTGTTTTCCTTTGTTTTTGAGGTACTCCTTTTCAACTGCTTCAAGGGACTGGAGTCTCTTCTTTAGGAGGTTGGACTTGGACAAGAGGTCATTTCCTCGCTCTTCCTCTGTTTTTAGCTTCTTTTTAAGCTCGTCCCTTTCCTTGGTCAAACTGTATGTTTTTTCTTCCAATTCTGCTTTGGACTTCAATGCCTTTTTACTTTCCTCAATTAGTTTTTCTGTCACAACTGTAACTTTATTTTCCTCTATTTGAAGTTGGGTACTTGCATTTTGAAATTTATCCTCTGTCTGTCTCATCTTCTCGGCCATAGTTTTTCTTTCATCAACCAACATCACGGTTAATGTTTTAAGCTTGCTTAGGTCCTCCTTCATGGCCAATTCAGTTTTCTCCAGTTTGTTTTCAATTGCTTCAAGCTCCCTAACTCTCACTTTTAAGGTTTCCAATTCATTTTCTAATTTCTTTGTTAGATTCTTCTCTTTTTCCAGATTACATTTAAGCACATAACATTCCTGCTTACTTTTACTGAAGGCATCCTCTAATTTTTCCAATTCCATTATTCTCTTCTTTAATTTCTCTACCTCAGTTTTTAGGTTCCTGCTGTGGCTTTCTTCCTTTTCTATTTTTCTATTGAGATCCCTGCACTGGTCCTCCATTTTTAAGAGTTCCTCATCTTTTCCTTCCATTTCCAACACGCGCTTCCGCAGGTCTTCCACTTCTGCCATCAAACTGGAATTCCCACATTCCCCTCGGTTTATTTTTTCCCTCAAATCCTGCAGTTCCCCTTCTGCTTTCTTCAATGATTTATTAGTCTCCTCCAGTTCATCTATCTGTCGGCTGAGTGTTGCGAGTTTTAAACGAAGCTGTCGATTCTGACTTTCTTCATTGGTCAATTTGGCCATTGTTGTTTCCTGTTCCTGATAAAATCTACTGGCTTGTGCTTGCAGTTCAATCTCAAGAGTGAACACTTTGTTTTCTTCTTCTGTTGCCCTTTCCTCAGAGGCTGTTAATTTCTCCTGAGCTTGCTGTGCAGTGACTGATAGCACTTGAACTTTTTGACTCTGTTGGTTAAGCTGTTCTGAAAGCCGTTGTTGTTCATCCACCAGTATCAATGCAAATGATTTCAGTTTGGTAAGCTCTTCCTTTAGTTTTGTAATTTTTTTGACATTTTCTTGATCCTTTTTCACCTGGTAGGCCTTTTCTTGGTCAATTAACTTTTTCAATCTAAAAGGGGGGAAAAAAAGGATAGATAAGAAAAAAAACAACTTGGCTCAAAGCAGAGTAAATGGTTTATTTGTTGAATCATGTTAATTTTTCTGATACATGCAATGATATTCACTGTTTTTAAATTATACTTTTCTTTAGGAGAAAAACATAAAACATTGGAAACATAGCAATCCAGTCAGTATCTGTGGAAAGAACAGATTAGTTAATGTTCAGGTGTAGACTCTTTTGTTCTTTTTACAGATGTTGACTGACCTAAATGTTTTCAATAATAATGTTGGCAAAAATGTGTTTAACTCTTAAGATATGTACTGTAGATGTTGGAAGTCAAACCTTTGAAACCTCAAAAAAAAAACCCTTTAAAAATGGGTGTCGACTTATATTTGAGTATAAGAGTGAATTGCCAGCCTGGTTGTGAGTGGTCGCCATTTTGAAATGTGAAAAGAAAACCATAGTATAGGTTGAGTATCCTTTGTCTGTAAATCAGAAAATCAAGCACATCCAAAAACCGCACTTTTTCTGAACCTCTTCAACCTTTAGCATGGGAAGTGTAGTTGTTTGTCTGCATTGTTTACCTTGCGATTTTTGTGATGAACATGTGGAAAAGAAACTTTTTCAGGTACACTGTATTTATTATTCAGTGATACATCTTACTTTTCTAGCCATTTTATTTACTTTTGACTATTAGCTAACCCAGGCTTAGGCTATTGTAACATAAGTTTATGTGTGCTATCCGAGAACTGAAATTATCTGAAATTCAATATGCAATCAGCCCCAAGGGTTTCAGATAAAGGATACTTGATCTGTAATTCATATTAAATTAATGTGACATGGTTTATTGAATAAATTAACTATATAAATACACTTTTAATCAGTGTTTTAAACCTGTCAAATTTATTGTCATCGGCATTCGACACAAAGGCCGGAATTTTCCAGCCTCTCACGCAAGTAGGATTTTCCCGCCAATGTGAACAGAGATTTCAATGACTTGCTGGTCCTGCTGCGGTGCTGGAAAATTCCAGCCAAAGATCTTAAATCTGTGTGTATCTTTGCAACTCAGCCCATATCGCCTGATTGATCCCTTGCGTCCAGTTATAAATTAAAATATGCATTTGTGAGGTGAAAAGTTGAGGCTGACTGCTAATGAGTTTAGTATGTCATGGCTGTAAAGTGGGATCGATTTATATGCAGAGTCTATGCAAAATCATGATTTTGGGGCTGGAAAAATTGCGTCTCCTATGCCAGGTCAATTTATATGCTATAAACTATAGAATGCTGAATTGAAAGGAGAATATTACAAATGTACTATTCCTACTGTTCCTACTTTGTAGCAGTTCTTTGAATAAAACCTTATACCTTCATTATTTTTCTAAAGGGATCAACAGAAATATCCAAAATTATTTTTTATACATGATGTGCCAAATTTTCCTGAAGATGGAGAAATACAGATCTTACTCTTTGAAAAACAATATGTGCTAAGTTCAACATTAATTTGGCCCCAAACCCTTGAGTTCAAACCATCCCTTGATTCCTTTGCATTGTACAGTTCATTAAGGAGGAATAAAATCTGGTGCATACATTCAAAGTATCTCGATCTTCAAATAAAAGATTTTATTGCCTGGGAAGAAGTTAAGATCTAAATTATCGATTTCTAGCCTCACCTAGCCTTGTTATTTCAGGTATTTCAGTTATTTTGTTAATCAATGTATTACACAGGTAGCCTGCCTACATACAATGTGGCCCCATTGATTGCAGTGAGAACCGGCCCACCTGATCTGCCTGATATAGCAAGCCTCGCCATCTGGCAATACCATTGGTACTATGAGTTTTTCAGTAATCCTCTTAATCCATTTTCTGCGTTGTATTGTTGTGGTCCTCCAATATTCAACATTTTAAGCACAATGCATGGAGAAAAAAAATTAAAATAGGGACCCACAATATATTTGCTTAACGTGCCAGATTGAAGGCAGACTGAACACCTGTGTATTTGATTATTTGTAAACACTAATTTCAGCTGAAAATATTTTCCTACAGGAAATGCTTTGGAATACCCTTCCTTAAACGTCTATACATCTTTCCCCCTTTTAAGAATGCTCCTTAAAATCTATCTTTTTCATCTGTACTAACATCTCCATCTTTTTACTCAGTATCACATTTTACTTAATAATGTATCTATGAAGTGCCTTAGGACATTTTACTCTATGTAAATATATGTATATATAAAGGCACGATGAAAGTGCAAGTCAAAATACTGCTGATGTTGAAAATCTGAAATAAAAACAAAATGCTGAAAATACTGGCAGTATCTGTGGAGAGAGAAACATAAATCATTGACCTAAAATAGTAACTATCATAAGAATCTTTCAAGCATGCAAGTTGTTATTGAGAAGGATGATTTATTGGGCATTCTTTCAACAACACAGAAAAAATATGAAGCCAGAGAATTGTATTACCAATGCTCTCTGGTATTACATCTTGTATACAGTTTTGATGAAGTAAGTTTTGTTCCTTGTGGGCAAACAGCTGAATTGCCGACAGGCTGCAGTACCTAGGCTTAGTCCTGAATGCGGTTTATCAGTTAATGCCAGATATAACAATTTGCAATGAACTATCCTTTACTAGAGTATCCAGTAGATCCAAGCATCCAAAGTGACAACAGAAGTTGCCACTTGTGATTACATGCTCCTACACAATGTTGTATTAGAAACAAAGATACTGGAGTTTGATTCACATTCCAGACATTTATCTATTGTTTGAGTGCGTTCATCTTGAACAAGGACACAGAAAATGTAAACTTGTGTGTGCTGGAGATCTTACAAATTGTGGAATTAGTGATATAAGATTACTGTCCATAACATTCCTGAACAATGATATGAAGAATAAGGGAACAAAATGCTCTTGGAAGACCACAATTATTGCATTAGCATGTGACATTATTAAATTTCTAAAAAATGGAGATTACATTAACAAGAGCAACTTATGTTTATGTAGGGCCTTTAATGTAGAAAAACATCCCCAGGCATTTCACAGGAGTGTTAAAAAATCAAAATTTGACACCAAGCCACACAGGATATATTAGGGCAGATGACCAAAAGCCTGTCAAAAAGATAGCCTTAAGGAGTGTCTCAAAGGAGGAACACGAAGTAGAGAGGCAAAGGTGTATAGGTAGGCAATTCCAGAGTTTAGGGCCTTAGCAGCTGAAGGCAGAGCTGCCAGTGGTGGAGGAGTTTAAATCAGGGTGATCAAGAGGCCAGAATTGGAAAAGTGCAGCTATCATAGAGGGTTATAGAGCTAAAGGAAATCACAGTGATAAGGAGAGGTAAGACCGTGGAGAGATTTGAAAATAAGGATGAGCTTTTAAAATCAAGATGTTGTTCAACCAGGAACAAATGTAGATCAGCAATCGGAGGGATCCTGGATGAACAGGTCTTGGTGCAAATTGGAATACAAGCAGCAGAGTTTTGGATGATCTCAAGGTTACAGAGGGTAGAATATGGGAGACCAACCAGTATGTTGGATTGATCAAGTCTAAGGGTAACAAAGGCATGGATGAGGGTTTCAGTAGCAGATGAACTGAAGAAGGGACAGAGTCTGGGGATATTACAAAGGTGGAAGTAGGTTACCTTACTAATGGGATGAATATGTAGGCGGAAGCTGATCTCTAGGTTAAATTTGACACCAAGGTTGGGAGCAGATAGTTCAGCCCTATACTGTCGCCAGGGAGATGGATGTAATTGGTGGTTAAGAAATGGAGTTTGTGTTGGGGACCAGAACTTAATGGCTTCAGTCTTCCCAATTTCATTGGAAGAAATTTCTGCTCATCAATACTAGATATTGGACAAACAATCTAATAATTTAGAGACAGTGGAGGGTTCAAGAGAGGCGGTGCTAGATATTATCAACGCACATGCGGGAACTGATGCAGTATTTTCACATGTTGCATAGGAGTATATGAATGGCAAGAGAAGCTGTTGCAGGTGATTCTTTGGATATGACTTGATAAAAATAAAACCAAACAAGGACAGTTCACTTAGCTGGATGACTGAGGAGAAGCGTTGGATGAGGGTGTGGTCCACTGTGTCAAAGGGTGCTCATAGGTCAAGAAGGACGAGGATGGGTATTTTTATTACAGTCAAAAAGATTGTCATTTGTGATTTTGATAAAGACCACTTCATTACTGTGGCCAGGAACTTTACTGGATGGATTCAGACATGGAATTGCAGGAACAACGGACACAGATTTGGGAGGCCACAGCAAGTTGCTTGGAGAGAAAAGGGAGGTCGGAGATGTCACCCTGGTTTGCAAGGACAGCAGTACCAAAGGTGTTTTTTTTTAATGAACGGGTGATGGCATGTTTGAAGGAGGTGGGGTGACAATACCTGAGGATCATGAACAATTAACAATAACATGGGGCCCAGGAAGAGAAGTTGGATGGTCAATAGTTTAGTTGGAAAAGGATTGAGGGAACAGGAGGTGGGTCTTGTGAACAAGATCAACACACAGCATTGCAGAAGACAGGATAGGATCTAGAGAAAGATGAGTTCAGGGGGAGGGCAGTGGGGAACATCAGAGGAAGTTAGACCTGATGAGTTTGGGGAAAGGAAGGAAGCAGCAACGGCAGCTGATTGCATGATCTCAAACTCTGTGACTAAAAAGGTCCATGAGCTCCCTGTATCTGTAGGAGGTGAAAATGAATAAAGTAGGGAAGGGTGATTTAAGAAAATAGTTTTTGGTGGAGAAGAGAAGCAGATGGATATCTTTGCATTTTTTGATGATCTTTGAATAGTGAACAGTTTTAGTGATGTAGAGTAAGACCCACTAATACCTTGTGGTCCAACCAGATCTGGTGATGGATGGTTAAACTAGTTGGCTGCCATAGACATTGAGATCTGCATCCCTCAGACTTAAGAGTGCGAAGAGGAGTTCTATACCAGGAAGAATGATTAGGATTAGAGAGAAAATAACAATTTTATGGGAACAAGAGCAAAGGTGGTGGGTGGGAAGGTGTGATTTGGCAAATCGGTAGCTGCAGAAATGTCTGGATGCATTGTGGGCCAAAGGCTAGATATCTGGGAATTTGAAAGTGGTATATGACTTGAGGGAGATGTAGAAAGAAGTGATGTTGGGAGGGGTAGCGAGGGGATAAGTGTGATACAAAGAAATGACTAGAGATTGCCTTATCATTGATGGGTTACAATGGGAGGAGGAAGGCCATATGAGATGCCAAGGACAAGGTGGTAGGAGATTTGGAATATGGATAGGAGTTATATGGAGGGAGAGAATTAGGGAGGAAAGGAAGATAATGAACTCCAAGGAAGTAGAGCAAGAAGAATTGATGGAGGTTGCAATCACTGAGTCTAAGAAATCATTCAATGCATAAGCTGAGGGAGGAAAGCAGATGGATATCTGAGAGAAATTTGGTGTGAAACTTGTGTGAATAATAAAAATAAGGGGTCGGCCATTTAAGACAACAATGAGGAGAAATTTTTTCTGAGGATCGTGAATCTTTGGAATTCTCTTCCTCAAAAGGCAGTGGAAGCAGAGTCTTTTGAATATTTTTAAGGCAGAGCTAGACAGATTCTTGATGAGCAAGGGGATGAAAGGTTATCGGGGTAGGTGGGAATGTGGAGTTGAGGTTACAATCAGATCAGCCATGATCTTTTTGAACGGCAGAGCAGGCTTGAGGTGCCAAGTTGCCTACTCCTGTTCCTAATTCCTATGTTTGTACAATACACATGAGGATTTTAAATGAGATTCATGAGGAGTTAACAAACTGAGATGCTCAAAGGATGAGTAGGGAGACACAGCAGGATGTGTTTTAGTGATAAGGGCTCCACCACCACTGCAGCAGTTTTATGTGGGGCAACAGGTGGGAATGTATAGCCAAACAGGAAGCTTCATTGAAGGGAAATATATCGTCACTCCTCTGCTATGATATCATGGCCTGGACGGACATAAGCTCGAGGTAGCAAGGGCCTTGCCCACGTGCAAATGTATATTCTGGAGGGGGATAGGGAGTGGGTGATGAAAACCAATTCCTTGGCTGAACCCAAGAGTCAGATCTGGGATCAATGAGGAGGAGGTTGGCAAGATTATCCCCTAGCAGGCAAGAATGATGCAGAGAGAGTAGAATGGGGCAACTAGGGTTGCTGCTTGTTGGAGGCAGCAATGACTTCCTTAGTGGGCCTGTGGTGGCAAGACGATGAACACTGAAGCATTGGGGTTTTTGAGGGCAGAGAAAAGAAAGGAAGCATAATGTGACAGGGTAAAGGAAGAAGGGTGGGGGGGGGAAGGAGTAAAGGGGAAATTGAAGTGGGCAACTGTCACTATTCAATGAAAACTGAACTATTGTACAAAACTTAGCACTGTCTTTAATCAGTGGCATGCATGGTTCTCCAGGCTGGCGCATAACAATCATTATATTTAATAAATATTGCCCATTGGACCAACTACCGTATTGGCCATTTGAGCTATTTTGCCTTTTTAAGTGAATTCCTCAGCTAAGCATTTGAGATTTTTATTTTTAAAAACCTGATATATATTTCTCATTAAAACAACAATTTTAACCTTTATTGAACTATCTCTGAAGCTGTTTAAATGTGAAATTCCTTTCTAATATGTAGAATATTCTAAAGCAACAAAATAGGTTTTCGAATTCACTATCACCAGTGAACATTGTCATGTTTATTTTTAGTAATATATCAATTTAGACTGGATGGAGAATGTGGTCAAAACACACCACACCATTAGTGGCAGAGAGTCTGTAATGTATTACTTTATTATTATTTGTATGCTGTTAGGTCTATTGTTGCCCACCCAAACATTTAATTTCACATTTTCATTTGTTGGGATTTGAAATCACAAGTTTGGGATTGTTGGTCCAGTCATAATCACTACTGCACATCAAAAATTAATTCATCAATCTCCTGTCAAGTTTGCTTTCTTCCCAAAAGCTCTGGCTTTTCCCTGTAAATTAATTTTTTGCATGAGTCTACCTTTTTGATGTTCTGTTCCCCTCATTCCTCAATCTATGTTTCCTGATGCTGCAACTGGAATAATAGATGCAGTTAACTTGTAATTGAAATTGTATGACATTATCATTACAACATCAACATCACATTTCTCACTGCAATACAGCAACATTTCTTTGGTCAAATAATAAGGATTTTTAAATTTCAAGACCATATGCAAAATAGATGAACTCAAAACCCCATATATTCCAAGAGTCTTTCACAATGATGCTATTTAAAAGGCAGTTTAATAAATGAACTTTCTCCCAAATCTCTCCTTTTCTCCTAAGTACACTGATTCTTGCTGAAGTATAGTTCCAGGGCAACCATAAGATCTCTGGTGCTTTCTTCAAATGGTTATTCTTTAACATCAACTAGGTAGGTTCATACATTTAAAAAAAGACAGACTTCCATTTATATACTTTCTATTGTTGATGATGTGCTTTCATTGTGTTTTAAAGGAAATATTAGGTAATACCTAAATGGCTAAACAATCATAACAATCAACAACCAAAACAATCTCTGAGCATAGCTTACAAATAATATTGTCAAATTGGTGGTCGTCTTTTCTACTGCTGACTATGATGATAACTTGAATGAACAAGTTCCCGTTTCTATCTGGGCAAGAAAATAGTTTAGTCCTCAAAAGGCCACTGGCCATCACAAGCTAGTCAGGGCAGTAAATGAAGCCTTTCCATTGTTGCTTACATCCCAAAGAGAAAAATTAAGTTCTAAAAAATTCTAGCAAAGGCCCTTTTGAGCCACTGCTATGTAACCTTACATGAACAGTATAAAATGCAGTCCATAGTTATCCAACATAAGGGTTGGATATCATAATCTTTCAACTGCTCTGTAATATTCTAGAATTATATAGGAAATTCTTCAAGTCCCTCCCTTCAATTTTTTTCTCCTCTCTGGTAGACGTTGACTCATGTTGAAGTATGATTGCATAGGCACTAGCTGCTCTCTGGTACCTTGCCTAAGTGACCATTTTTTGAGTCGAGTCCCACCTGTGCATCTAGGGTCATCTGACATTCTGTACGCTCCTTACTTTCCAACAGTTATCACTGGCCAAGGATCAGGAATGGGAGTGCTGGCTGATTTCTTCACCAGTCCCCTGAGCACCCCCCCAATTCTCTCCTCTCTAGCTGTTGGACACAGGATAATTGTAGTGCCTGTTTTGCTGTCCCAGCTGAGATTAGTTAACACAATTAAGGGCTGAACCCTTGGGATTTTCTTGGTATGGCACAATTCCATACTGGCAGTAAATTTACTGACTGAACAGGTGGGAGGGGGTGGGGTGGGGTGGTATAATTACCTTGGGAGTTTTTAATTAAAAAGATTAATTGAGTGTCCACAGTTACAAAAGCGTTTAAAATATTAAGGTGGTCATTTGGTCCATTGAGTCCCTGCCAGCTATCTGTGGCGCAATCGTGTCAGTTCCATTTTCCCACTTTCTGCCTGTAGCCCTTCAAGTTTCTTTTCCTCAAGTGCCTTTCCAATTTCCTTTTGAAATCATTCATCATCATTGCTTCTACCTCCCTCGTCGGCAGTAAGTTCCAGGCCATTACCACTCACTGCGCAAAAAAGGTTCTTCCTCAATATTCCCCGCATCTCTTGCCCTGAACCTTAAATCCATTTCCCCATGTCCTTGTACCATCAGTTAATGGGAACAGCTTTTCTTTGTCTCACTTATTTAAATCTGTCATAATCATGTACACCTCTGTGTACTCCCCTCAATTTCCTATGACCTAAGGAGAAAACCTTAGCTTCTCCAACCTAACCTTGTAGCTAAATAGCTTCATTGCTGGAACCATTCTGGTAAATCTCCTCTGCACCCTCTTAAGGACCATCACATCCTTCCTGAAGTCTGGTGGCCTGAACTGGATGCAATACTCGAGTTGTGGCCTAACCAGAGCTTTATGAAGGTCCAGCATAATGTCCCTGCTTTTGTACTCAATGCCTCTATTCCAAAGTCCCATATGCTTTGCTAATTACACTCTCAATATGTCCTGCTGGCTGCACAGATCTATACACATGAACCCCTAAGTTCCTTTACCCCTGCACACTCTAGAACTGTGTCAATAAATCTCTATTGCCTCGCCATATCCTTTCTGCTGAAATGCACCATCTTGCATTTCTCAGAACTAAATTTAATCTGCCACTTCTGCTCATTAAGCTCATCTATATATCTGTTGCAGTCAATCAGTAACCACTTTTTCACTGTTTGCCATACCAAGTTTGTCATCAGCAAATTGTGTAATTTTACTCCATATTCCGATATCCATGTTATTTACATATATCAAAACAAAATCTGCCTTTTACGAATCCATGCTGGCTCTTGTTGATTATCTTAAACCTCCAAGTGCCTGTTAAGTTTTTTCCTGAGTGTTGTTTCTAAAATATTACCCACCACTGATTTTAACTGACTGACCTGTAGTTACTAATAATGATACCCATTCTTGAATAAAGATGTCACATTTGCCACTTTTCTACCCACTGGCATCTCCCCCACATCTAGGGAAGATTATGGCCGTCCGTTTTACAATCTGCATCCCCACTTCCTTTAGCAACCTGGGCTATGCATCAACCAGAGCAGAGGACTTATTCACTCTAGTTCTAGCTAGGCTTTCCAGTACATCCTGCCTATCAATTTTCACCCTATCCATTATCTCTAACATCTCTTCTGCCAATATTTTGTCCACATCCTCTTCCTTAATAAACAGCAATACAAAGTACTCATTAAGTATTCAAGCCTTGCCCTGTGTCTGTAAGCATATATCACATTCTTTGTCCCTAGTAGGAACCAAACCACCTCTTACTACACCCTTACTCTTTACATCATGGTAGAAGATTTTTGTATTCCCTTTTTTTGTTCCCATGTTCTCTCTGCAAGTTTTATTTTCCTCTTAACCTCCCTTTTGAACTTATTGTATTTGGCTTGGTATTCGCTTCAAGAATTCACTTCACTTGCATCAAGCAGCTTTTTTCTTTTTTTATCATATTCTGTATCGCCCTCATCATCCAAGGTGCCCTAGCTTTGGTTCCTCTGCTTTTCTCTCTTTTTGGAATGTACCTAGCCTGTACCTGAAGCATTTTCTCCTTAAAGATCACCCATTTTCTGTTATAGTTTTCCCTGTCAAACTGGTCAAAGGAGTTCTCCTGAACACATTTGAAAAATTCCTCTCCCTCCTTAACTTTAACATTATCCCAATTTATATTTGGCTAACTAAAGCTCCCCAGTGTCACCACTCAATAGTTCTTGCACATCTCTCTGATTTTCCTGCCGATTTGCTCGTCTATCTCTCTCACTCACTGTTTAGAGATCCAGGATACTCTTATCATCCGTTTTTTGCTACTCAACTTTATCCGAATGGATTCTGTCTTTGCCTCCTCAATGACAAGCTCTCTTTCCAACACTACAATGTCTGCCCTAATCAGTACTAACACCTCACCTCCCTTTTTTCCTTTCATATCTTTTCTGAACACTTTGTGTTCTTGAATAGTAAGCACCCGGCCCTCACCACTTTTATGCCACGATTCCATTGTTACATCACATTCCCACATGGCCATTTGTGCTTGTAGCTAAACAACCTTTTTCACCACTAAGATAAAAGCAAAAAACTGCGGATGCTGGAAATCCAAAACAAAAATAAAAATACCTGGAAAACCTCAGCAGTCTGGCAGCATCTGCAGAGAGGAACACAGTTAACGTTTCGGGTCCATATGACTCTTCAACAGAACTGAGTAAAAATAGAAGAGAGGTGAAATATAAGCTGGTTTGGGGTGGGGGGGGGGGGGCGCGGGGGGGACAAGAGAGCTGGATAGAGGGCCAGTGATAGGTGGAGATAGCCAAAAGATGTCATAGACAAAAGGACAAAGAGGTGTTGAAGGTGGTGATATTATCTAAGGAATGTGCTAATTAAGGGTAGAAAGCAGGACAAGCAAGGTACAGATAGTCCTAGTGGGGATGGGGATGGGGTGGGGTGGAGTGAAGGAATCGAAATAGGCTAAAAGGTAGAGATTAAACAATGGATGGAAATACATTTAAAAATAATGGAAATAGGTGGGAAAAGAAAAATCTATATAAGTTATTGGAAAAAAAAATGGGGGGATCAGAAAGGGAGTGGGGATGGAGGAGAGAGTTCATGATCTAAAACTGTTGAGCTCAATACAGGAGGAACAGCACCTCATCTTCCGACTAGACACTTTACAGCCTTCCGGATTGAATATTGAGTTCAACAATTTTAGATCATGAACTCTTTCCTCCATCCCCACCCCCTTTCCAATTTCTCCCCCTTTTTTTTTCCAACAATTTATATCGATTTTTCTTTTCCCACTTATTTCCATTATTTTTAAATGTATTTCCATCCATTGTTTTATCTCTACCTTTTAGCCTTTTTCGATACCTTCACTCCACCCCATCCTCACTAGGGCTATCTGTACCTTGCTTGTCCTGCTTTCTACCCTTAATTAGCACATTCCTTAGATAATATCACCACCTTCAACACCTCTTTGTCCTTTTGTCTATGGCATCTTTTGGTTATCTCCACCTATCACTGGCCCTCTATCCAGCTCTACTTGTCCCACCCCCCCTTAAACCAGCTTATATTTCACCTCTCTTCTATTTTTACTTAGTTCTGTTGAAGAGTCATACGGACTCAAAATGTTAACTGTGTTCCTCTCCGCAGATGCTGCCAGACCTGCTGAGTTTTTCCAGGTATTTTTATTTTTAACCTTATTCACCACACTTTGTCCATTTACATACATGCATTGCAAACCTGTCTTTGTATTCCTTTGGTCCTTCTTAGTCTACTCCTATCTAATTATGGTACTGCTTCTATCTCCAGTACTATCCAACACTTTCACTCCTTTAAACACCTTATTCCTTTTTCCCATTTTTGTATGCTGGTTCCCACGCCGCTGCCAATTTAGTTTAAACCCTCCACACTCAACCACACTAGTGAACCTCCCCACTAGGACATTGATCCCAGTTCTGTTGAGATGCAAACCATTCCTAATGAATAAGTGCCTCCTGCCTCAGAACTGGTCCTAATGCCCCAAGAAACTCCCTCCATCACCATGCCTTAAGCCTCACATTGATCCTCTCTATCTTTCTATTTCTACTCGCGCTGGCACACGACACGGAGTAATCCATAGATTATTTTTCAAGTCCTACTTTTTAACTTCTGTATCTCCTTAAAATATTTAGGACCATGGTACCTATCTCTATGTCGTGGGTACCAATATGTACCACAACTTCTGGCTCAGTTCCTTCCCCCTACAGAACAACCTGCACCCTCTCCATGATGTCTTTTATCTTGGCACCAGGGAGGGAACACAATGCACACATGTGTGCTCTTACCATCTTTAATATATAATATATATGAGAAAGAGATATTTATATGTAACATATATAACATACAGGCTGAAATGTTGGACTGTGTGTAAAGATTAATGAACTGATGTTAATTTTGATTGGCAGGAAATATGACACATTTAATTTTGTCATTCAAATCCTCAATAATTTCTGTGTTTCATTGTTGGAAATGGTGTGCTGCTAGCATAAAATACTCAATGTGATGTTTCTCACCTGAGAGCAATGTATCTGCAATGCTGTCAACTTCAGCATAGATTTTGGCAATTTGAAAACATGAACAATACTGTGATTCCTTATTTTACTCATGAATTTTGCCTTTTTTGAGCTCCTTGTATTTTGTCACTTGTCAAAAAAAGTTTGGTAATCATACACTTTCAATTCACTCTTGATCTTCAAAGAAGTTGTTCATAATGCACAGGAGTAATAAATGTTGCAGCTATTATAAATATTAAAGGAGAGTTATTCCTTATCAATTGGATGATTAGAGAAAATAGCCGAATATAACTAATTGTTATTGCTTTTAAGCAGGAATTTTGCTTACCTTTGTATTTATGTGAAAACATTTCCTGATCCAGTTTTCTTTGGGTTATGGAGGGTGAAAATTTAATTTGTGTGGAGTGTACACTTCAGTTAAGTGTTCATCATATGTGTGGAAGAAAATGGAGGATTTTAATGTTAAATTCCAATGTGAATATTGTAGCTATCAAAAAGTTAATTATTTCATTCAAGGGCCTTATTAGAAATATGAAATGTAAAGGCCTATCTCTGCCTGGATCCAAAGATTAAAAGCTATCATTTATTCCTCGCTCTCTCGTACTCCTCAATTACTTTGCCTGCCAATTATCTCCGCAGTTCTCGTCTTCAATTTGCTGACATTATTGACTTCTGCTGGGTTTTCTGTTCCAAATATTCACCTTCCTGCTATGTAAAGTAGATTAAGCCTGAACAATGTGCTTACCATCTTTGTTCTAACATTCAATCCAGCCCTCCTCTTGTGAAGTTTGTGTTTATAGTTAGCATCTCTCAGAATTTTAAATGCATGTGAGAACTTTGAACCTTTTCTCTAAAGTAAAGATTCCTAGTTTCTATAGCTGCTTCTTTTGGCACTAATGCCTAATTTAAATATCAATTTTAGCAACCTTTGGCTGTACTCTCTTCAATTCTATGATCCATTTCCCCTCTTAAATACTCCCAAATTGATTGTCACTGCATGAGACTTTTATCCCTGAACTTAAACATCATACCATTTTGTGTACTTTTCATACATGCCTGGTTTCAATGCTGTTCAAAAGTATCTCCCAATCCCCCTCTATTTTGTCTCCTGTAGACTAACACAGTTTTAAACTAATATTCCTACTGCTTATTACCCTGTTCAACCTTGTCATTTTGCATATATTCACACTGAACAACATCCAACACATCAACTCCGTTTCCTGCCCCTCCTTCCAAATTGTTTCTAACTGATGTTATCTAAATCCCTCTGTACTTGGAGTATTTGTCCTGTTGTTTGCAATTCCAAGTTTCATCAGCAAACTTAGACAACCTTATTTATGCCTCCACTTAAAAAAAAAATCATTTCAACAGCCATAGTGCATATCTATGAAGAACCTTCCATCATAATACAGTACCATGTACAATTCTCCTCGTTTTCTCTAATTGTTCCATCTCTTAATTTGTTATTAATGGGTGTTCAGTTTGGAATACATTTCTGATTTCAATTAGTATGTTTTGAAAATAAATGCATATTAAATAAACATTATACAAGGACTTGTGTTTATAAATGCCTTTCAATGATAGATAAAGGTTTTTAAAGGTACATTGAGTCATTGAGAATTGCAAGCTGAAATTAGTAGCAATTGTTTACAAGCATATCATAGAATCTCACAATCTTATTGTAGAGAAGGAGGCTATTCGACCCATTGTGCCTGTGTAGGCTCTTTGAAAGCGCTATCCAATTAGTCCCACTCTCACTGCTCTTTCTCCATAACCCTATAACCCTTCAAATAGATATTCCCTTTTGAAAGTTGTTACTGAATCTGCTTTCACCACAGTTTCAAGCAATGTATTCCAGATAACGATAACTCACCATGTTAATAACATACTCATTCTGGCTCTTATGCCAGTTACTTCAGATCTGAGCCCTCTGGTTACCAACCCTCCTTACAGCGTTAATCGCTCCTCCTATCATAATTATTCATGATTTTTAACAGCTCTTTTAAGTCTCCCCTTGCTGTTCTTTAGAGAACAATTCCAGCTTAACTAATCTTTTCATGTAACTGAACACCCTCATCTCTAGTTCTAGTTAATCCCTGCTGCATCATCTCTGAGACCTTGACAACCTTCCTAAAAGTGTGGTGCCCAGAATTGGGCACGATGCTCAGCTGAGGCAAAAACCAGTGAATTAGAAGTAAAAACAAAAAACTGCGGATGCTGGAAATCCAAGACAAAAACAGAAACAGAAATACCTGGAAAAACTCAGCAGGTCTGGCAGCATCGGCGGAGAAGAGCACAGTTGACGTTTCGAGTCCTTATGACCCTTCAGCAGAACTAAGTAAAAATAGGAAAGGGGTGAAATATAAGCTGGTTTAAGTGGTTGGGGGGGGGAGTTTATTGGGACAAGCAGCCAGTGATAAGTGGAGATAACCAAAAGCTGTCACAGACAAAAGAACAAAGGGGTGTTGAAGGTGGTGATATTATCTAAGGAGTGTGCTAATTAAGGGTAGAAAGCAGGACGAGCAAGGTACAGATAGTCCTAGTGGGTTGGGGTGGAGTGAAGGAATCGAAAAAGGCTAAAAGGTAGAGATAAAACAATAGATGGAAGTGCTAAGTTGGAAGATGAGATGCTGTTTCTCCAGTTTGTGTTGAGCTTCACTGGAACAATGCAGCAAGCCAAGGACAGACATGTGGGCAAGAGAGCAGGGCGGAGTGTTGAAATGGCAAGCAACAGGGAGGTCTAGGGCATCTGGTCCATCTGCAAGCATTACCCAGACCTCTCTGTCGCTTGCCATTTCAACACTCCACCCTGCTCTCTTGCCCACATGTCTGTCCTTGGCTTGCTGCATTGTTCCAGTGAAGCTCAACGCAAACTGGAGGAACAGCACCTCATCTTCCGACTAGGCACTTTACAGCCTTCCGGACTGAATACTGAGGTCAACAATTTTAGATCTTGAACTCTCTCCTCCATCCCCACCCCCTTCCCGTTTCTTCCCCCTCCTTTTTGTTTTTTCCAATAATTTATATAGATTTTTCTTTTCCCACCTATTCCCATTATTTTAAATGTATTTCCACCCATTGTTTATTTCTACCTTTTAGTATTCCCCCACCTCCACTAGAGCTATCTGTACCTTATCTGTCCTGTCTTCTACTCTTAATTAGCACATTCCTTTAGATAATATCACCACCTTCAACACCTCTTTGTTCTTTTGTCTGTGACAGCTTTTGGTTATCTCCACCTATCACTGGCTGCTTGTCCCAACAAACCGCCCCCCTTAAACCAGCTTATATTTCACCCCTTTCCTATTTTTACTTAGTTCTGTTGAAGGGTCATGAGGACTCGAAACGTCAACTGTGCTCTTCTCCGCCGATGCTGCCGGACCTGCTGAGTTTTTCCAGTGAATTAGAAAGGACGTTTTGCATAACGTTCTTGTTTTTAGTATTTGTGCCTGTAAGACGAAAAACTAAAACTCTTGAGAGTCTAAAAAGGCGGTCGGAATTTGGCGAGCCCACTTTGTAGGAAACAGTCTTCTTATCTTGACAGTAATAGCTGAATCACGATCACTGGCTAGTTTTCACAATTCGAGAAGGGCTGTGTCCTTTCCATATTTTGTGGTGAGTGTTGTTAAAAAAAAAATAGTGCACAGAAGGTTACAATTTACTTCAGACATTCCTTATTTTAAAATGTGACTGGAAGTTCAAGAGGCCAAAAATATCCAGTTGAGCTTGCTACAAGAGGCACATTAGACTGAATTATCAGACCTGAAATTGAAATCTTTTAAATTGGGCATTTTCTTGCTTCGTATATACAATTGTAAACTTTACGCCCAAGCTCCAAAATAAGTTAGCTGAATTTAAGAGCATTCATTAGAAAACTGTGACCTGGCTACAAGAACATGTTTTTATTTAGAGGTTACCATTAGGCAGCCCACAGCATACTTTTAACTTTGTTAGCATGGAGCTCAAAAATCCTATTGCCCAAGTAAATATTATTTTGATGAGGTGCTGTATAAATTCCCTGTTTTTCCCTTGGGAATGTTAGGACATGAAAATTTTGTACAGTTGTTTGCATCTCTTTCTAAAAGAGATGTCCAATTTTAATTTGGGCAGGAGTCTAGTGGGCAGGGACCAAGCAAATGACAAACTGTTCCAACATCGACAATGTAAGACCCAGGAGATCTTAACCCTCAGTATTCATCTATGTAGTTATTCTCTCTTTTGAAAGTAGTGAGAAGCAGAAGCTGGCTAATGCTCAGTAGCAGAATGGTGAGCAGCAGGAGGCCATTGCGGGGATTGAAGGAATTGCTCTTGTCATTCAATTTGAAGGGTCTCACAGTTGAAGGAGATATGAATCTTGGTTCTGGGGAGGCCTAAACATTATGGAGCTGCAGAAGCACTCCTCCTGCAACCCCTCTCCCACCCCCACCCCTACCCTCACCCTCACCCCCACCCTTCACACTTCCCTCCACCAAGCAAAGTACTTTTTTTAAAACAAAGGAAAACTTCTAGTCCCGGTTTCTCTTTTCTAATGGGGAAGTCACAATGACTTCCCTGTGCAGGCCTGCAGTTAAAAGTTGCAATAATGCAATTGATGGCTTTATCGGAGCCCAGCCTGCACATTTATAGAATGGGACCCATTGTCTTCTGGGGGGAAATCGCTCTTGCCTATTTAAGAGCAGGTTAAGATTGGAACCTGTGAAAAACCAGTGTGACATTGGTAGATACATCCCATGAGTGATTTTAGCTGTCCACCCTTCTTGTCTATGCTAAGCAGGCAGGTTAAAATTAGACAAAAACAGAATTACCTGGAAAAACTCAGCAGGTCTGGCAGCATCGGCGGAGAATAAAAGAGCTGACGTTTCGAGTCCTCATGACCCTTCAAGCCCGAGTGTGTCGTAGACAATGAAGACTTAAGCAGATAGCTACGGTTTTGATTCCTAAATTTATATTTGTGCTGTAAAGATTGTATTTGTCCTGAAAGTTTTTTTTTAAATTGCAGTCTATATGCTGTTTATCCAACATTCGTGCAGGTTTTTAGGACTTTTCTTTGTGGTTTACAAATTTGTCTAATCAATGAAAAATCTAAATAAAGCTTAAACTCAATAGACTTGACATCAGTAACTGCAACAATTTCTGAAAGTTTCTATTGATAAACCTCAATAGCAGACAGAGAAACATGTTAAACCTTCTTCTTTCAAGCATTTCCTTGACGAATGCTCTGAGACATCAAATGGATTAAAACAAAAGCATTTATTTGGATCTTTATTGCACGTTCTTCAGAAGGCATAAATATTAGGACAAAATAGAACTGCTGGCAATTGTTATAACTTAGTGAGAATGATGATCAGTTTTGGAAGTGCTTGATATATTTTTAGTGTTCTTGTTCAAAATTGGAAGAGGGAAAAAACCACTGTCAGAAGAATGTTCCCAGTGAATGGAGTAATTACAGCTGATTGGCTGTGAGTGATGTCATGCTTTCAGTAGATGGTTGTAGCCTGGTTCACATTACAGTTATTTTACTAACGTTCTGGGGTCAATTAGCAATTTAACCTCAGAACATTGGGGAAGAAATTTCCAAAGTGAACAGGGCTTTTACAGAAAATGATAGGGGAGGAAAATAAACGTAATATGAATGAGGGATCTGTGGGAAAACATAAGTTTGGTTCCTATTATAATTTAACATGTTAAAAGCTGGGAAAATTCACTTCATCAAAACCTGGGTGATTTGCCTGACGTTGGAATTTGCAAGACGAATGTTGTAATAGTCGGCAGAATCTGAGATTTTGCTTACTGACTTTCCTGACTTTGTGCTGGGGTTAAATTGTAATGTAAATGAGGCAAAAGTGCTATTTCCCTCTTGCTAGATTACTGAAATTTGATGTATCCCCAAACTAATACTGTGATAATTTTGTAATGGGCTTGCTTCCCAACCAGATGATGAGAGTTTTAAATCCCAATGTTGCCGAAATGATTTGATTTTGACAGTTACATCTTCATTATCAGACTGCTAAAGTTGTTGAAAGTGATGCCCACAACCTAAATGGGAGGAAAATTGTGCACTTGGCTGGTCTTGCCTCATTTAAAGGTACAAACAGCTTCTAAACATGAAGATCATCATTGAGAAATTTCTGAAAAATAACAATTTTGCCTCCCCATTTAATATGTTTATTTGCATATTAGTTTTCACTGTTTTCCCCCTGATAGTCATGCATTTTATTTTAAACAGTTGAATATGTAAATAATTGATGAATCCACAGTTTTAGTTAGATTTTATGCTCCTGTGAGCTGTTTTATGTGAGAAAAATTGCATGATGTAACTTCGGAATACAGTTATGAAAAAGAGACAAAATATTATCTACTAGTCTTGAACTTTTTTTTTAGTTGACTACTACTTTAGTTTTCTATGCTGGTATATGCATATGTTTCCCATATGTTCCTCCTTTTTCTGATGCTATTTTTCCTGTCTTTTAAGTGTGATAATAGCCCTGATAACCCATGAAAGATAATATTCCTGATAATCCATGAAATTTTAAGTGAAGATTAGTACTTATACATGGTTGTCTTGAAATGTTATTTGATGTCGGGAAGCTATGGCAATATTAGAAAACACATGCACCATTTAAGGCTGCTCTTTTTGGGAGCTAAGCACCTTAAATGGCCCACAATGAGACAACATGAGGCATTAGAAATCTAGGCAATTGGACTTTTAGCTAGTAGTTTTGGTCTCCTTATTTAAGGAACAGTGTAAATGTGTTGGAGGCGGTTCAGAGGAGATTTACTAGATTGATACCTGTAATGAGTGGATTGTTTTATGAGGATAGATTGGACTGGAGTTTAGAAGAGTGAGGTGACTTGATTGAAGCATATAAGACCCTGAATGGTCTAGACCAGGTGGACATGGAAAGGATGTTTCCTTTTGTGGGTGAGTCCAGAACTAGGGGGGGACATGGTTTTAAAATTAGGGGTCACCCTTATAAGACAGAGATGAGGAGAATTTTTTTCTGAGGGTTGTGCGACTTTGGAACTCTCTGCCTCAGAAAGCAGTGGAGGTGGGGTCAACTGAATGTTTTTGAGGCAGATGTACATAGATTCTTGTTAGGTAAGGGAATCAAAGGTCATTGGGGGTAAATGGGAATGTGGAACTTGAAACACAGCCATTATCTTATTGAATGGCAGAGCAAGCTCAAGAGGCTCCTATTTTGTATGCTTAAATTTGTTTTGTTGAAAGTTCCTGGAAATTAATAGTTGCACACGGAGGTACTGCAACTTTCACTCATATACCATTAAATAGCCCTACTAGTTGGAAAATATTATTTGTAAGAAAATAATCCAGAAAAAATGATGGGGGAAAAAATTGCACATACAATATGGAATTCAGAAGCTTCTGTTTTCGAGCCCTTGTTAAAGCCTCTGATTATCTTCTGTAGTTCACAACCAAACACTTTTCAGCAAATAAATTTGTTTATCCAAATTGAGAACCGTTGGCCATTTAGTGTCTACTGGTTATAGAAAACAATGGAAGTTGATATACATTTTAGATTGAGTTATTCATTTCCTGCAGACCAAAGGTTGTTGATATCACTTGTTTACATTTCATGCTTTATTGTGCAAATGTAAGTGGGTGGTTTCACCAAGCTTTGATAAGTCACATGAGATACTAAAGTCCTTAAAAATACTGGGACTTACATGTAAAATGGATCTTTATGAATTTAAGATGCTGTAATATAGAATGTGAAATGCTGATGTATTTTGCATTTTACAATATGCCTTTTGACCTGAAAATGGTTATCTGCATGGTCTAATACATGGATTAAAAGGGATCTGGTTTAATATTTTGATTGTTGAATTTTCTTTGTAGGTTTTGTCTTCTGTCTTTTAGCAGCAGGAATGATTGTGTTTTGCATTGCCGAACCAGATGCTTATAATTAGAGGATCACAAATTACAAAAGAGTGCTTGTTTGTAGTCTTCTTTGAATAACTTGAAGCTTTCAGCCTTTTATTAGAATTTTAGTACAAAGCTGCCATTATAATTAATGCATACGAAGATTAAAGTTAGTGTAATTGAGCAACCTTGTGACTTTTTACAATGAAAATATGGTTTTAATTGATTTGCATACGGTTTAAGAAATTTAGTTTAACATTATATAATGGATGGACTTGGTTATTTAAAGTTACCTAAACTTTAAGTTTATATGAACCATTCCTTAAACCAATAGCAGAAATATTTTCTTAACTGTGCTAATTCTGTGTACAACTCCATGCTTGGTGAATGGATGTCCAGTTGAGACCTGGGAAGAAATGCACAAAAGTGCATTTTTTAAAAGAAAGCTCTAAAAGCATACCTTTAGTGGAGCAACCTGTGCTTGCCCGTCTCTACATAAGTCCCCTGAGCTTCATGGAACTTACAAGTATGTACACATACAAAAACATGACCTGATGAAACATGTGCATTCCCTGATGCATGCATACAGTCAAAATATTAAAAAAATCTAAACTTGGTCTACACTATTACTTACTATTGGTAACCTACCATCCAGATGTAATGTACTTAGTAAATCACAAAGAGAATGACAATAGCTTGTAACATAACTGCATGGTAAATAACTTTGATTTATTTATTTTGCATTGTTAAAACAAACTTGTTCCATGTTTCTCAATTGGTCTTTATTACAGTTGTGTGAATTCAGTAAATGTTTTTTATCATTGGAGCTCTATGCACAAAACATAGCATTTTGGTTTCCCCCTAGCTGAACATTTGCTAAATATGCCGTGAAAGAGTCTTAATTGTACCCACCCCATTCCGGTTGAAATTCAACAGAAGTTTTTGAACTTTGTCCTTCCAAAGTTTTCCAAAGCTTCTGACACCTTGACTTGAGGAGGTCTGTAATATTCCTTACCACAGTGGTTGGGAAAAAATGGTAGCTTTCAAAATGTAGTTGTGGGAGTTCCATTCTGAAGACTGTTGACTTGTACCTAGAGACTACTTTGAGTTTTGGCTTAAGGCTTTAATGCAATTTACATTTTATGACATCTTTACCGATATGTATTTAGTAAAATAAAGTATGAAATCCAACCACAGAAATAGATTCTTTTGCTGACCTTTTCCGATTGATTAATTTATACCACACACTGATATGCAGTTGCTTAAGGATCAATCATAGTAGCCTTATTATGTAATGTTCCGTAGTGTAGTCAGAATCATTTTCAGATTCTGACTTTACTGTTTTATCCTGGGTATCCTTCCCCTTTGACTTTTGGAATTCTCTAGCTGCATAATTTTTTCCCCCACTTTTGTGCAAAGTATAGATCAGCACCAGAAGATCGAGAATTGTGAACTTGATCACTAGAATTAAACAATGGACAAAGCACATGCTTACTCGAAAGTTAAGTGCTCAGTGAATAGTTGAAATGTATAACTTAAAGAATGTGTACTGAAATGTTTTGAAAACCACATTGCCTTCACAAGAAGTTACTCCTATTTCTGTTTTACTGTTTATCCTACTTAGTTTAGCACATTGATATTTCCAAAACCAGCCAACATTACAGAAAGCATATCCTTCTGTTGGTGTAGCCTTTGCAAGTATTGTATCAAATTATCTATAAAAGTATTTTTTATTCCTAAGAAATTATGGCACAAACTGTCTATTGTATGTGCAATACTTTGCTTTTCATTTTGGGAAAGAATCAGGAGAAAAATGTCAAATTTGTGCTGCCAAGGCACTATATAAATTAAAAGTTTAAATGCTTCAGAACAGGACATATGAAATGTATGATTTCTTGACATATTGCCAGGCTAATGAGCATGATATTTAAAAAATATATTTTAATGCATATGTATGTGCATTGCAGAAAAGAAATAAGTTCTGATTCTTAGGTACGGATTTTTTTGCTGAACAAAACCAAATGAAATAAATTGCTGTTTTCTAAGAGAAGAATTACGGAACACATCTGTGTTATAAAAAGTATTATGGAACATAGCTGTTGTAAAAATAATTGTGGAAATATCTAACATTTTAATTAAGAACATGCATAAGAGTTGTGACATAATATTCTGTGTGGTGGGGTAGTCTTCAGAGTTAAAACATCATTCTTAGCTAATTAGACCATATGACACTGTTGTGATACTAATAAACAGGAGCTGACTTGTTTTCTGAAACAAATAAACTTTTACTGAGCGCCAAAACTTACGTAATATATTCACCACACTTCATTAAAAAAGTGTTCAATGCAATGTGCTAAACATTGTATTACAAAAGTGCTATCACTTACAACACGCTATACTAAAAATTGTTACTGCTTAATAACACACAGCACTAAAAAATGTCAAGGACTCCTGAGTATTCACAGGCGAAAATTTAACCAATGCATTACTGATCGATTACTATTAGTACATTGAATCACTTCTACCATTAGTAACATTTACAACATTCTCTAGTGAGTACTGGCAACTTGCATGCTTTTGAAAAGCAATAAAATGTAGAACTTCATCAATCAAACTTTTTATAAGTTAATTATTCAATGTATATTTTGGATGTTTCTCACTTCCTTGAACATGTAATCTCAACCCTCCTAAGTGCATAGCCCCGCCTCAAATCATTTTTTTTTTGCACAAGCCAAGTTGGTTTAATCGGGGTTTAACTGTTGAACAAAACAGATTTTTGGCAGCTGTGATTCTATTTTACTGTAAGTATAAGTTTTAAAGAATCATTCTGAGAATAAAAGTTTAGCACTCATAACATTGTTTCTTCCCTACCTGAAGCCTGCAGTTTGTGAAGTTCCATTACTTGTTTGTGGGAATAAGAGCACTGAGGGAATATGATGATGCGATTCAGCCTTCCACTCATCAGCGATGTGAACATTCCAACAGTAACACCAAACAATGAGAGATGTGCTCTTTGCATCCTCTAGCCAATGGCCCATTACGTCAGATCATTGCCATATATGGTGCTCTGTTGTGCAGACCTGGAGTGTCTGACTGCAACTCTCTGATAGCCAGAACTAGGAAGCTTATTACTGCACTTAGGCTCCAGCTGACGTTTAAGGCTCTGTGAAATAATGTGTTTGTCTACTCAGTTCTCAGCCAAGAAGAATGTGCGGAAGGCTTTAGGTTACAGAATTTCCTTCTTGCCATTGAGTGCAGTGTCATTACTGGAACTGTTGCTAATGGTTTTACCGACTTTCTAAAAAGACTTTCTAATGTTTAATGAAGAATTTCTCATAAAGCTATGAATGTAATTTAGTCTTTCTTTAAGTTCACTGTTGTTAAGTAGGAAGGCTGCAGATATTTTAACACTGTCAAAGTTGCACTGGTATTTAGGCTTCAAATTAGTTACATAATTAAACAATAATTTAAGAAACATCTATACTGTATCAATTATGAATCTGGTACTATCTGATTTCAGAGAAAACAATGAACACATCATAAATGTACATAGAGCAGAGCTTGCCTTTTTAAGGAGTTTTTTTTGGTGTTCTGTATCAAAGTGGGTGAGAAAATATTATCTAGAAATTCCTCTGACATCATTTTAACCCAGAGGCAACATGATGTTATGGTGGAAGAAATTCTGGTGTGAGCAATAGCCTATATTTTGCACCTCTCCCAAAATTCCTCCCTGGTGTACAGAATAATATTGTAGATTCTGTGGTTAGCTGCAGCTACGCCCATAAAAAGGTCAGTTAAGAGGACTTTGCACTAAAATCCTCATTCTTTCACTTTCCATTGAATCTAGATAGGCAGTGTCTATTTAGTGCTAGAAATTGAACAGTGGAAGTACAGCAATAGGACGATATTGAAGATAAATTGAAACTTTTAAAAAAAAGTGTGCTAAGGCCTGGTGTTATAAGCATGTGAGGAGAGGTAAAAATGACTCCCCATTACTACCATTCCAGGTCTGACCATATCGGGAGTTTTTTTTGTGAATTTAGAGAGGATGTGCTTTGCCAGTACTACAGAAGTCCCACTATGTATGCTTTCAGATTATAAAGAATTAGACAGGTTTTCTTAAGTTAAACAAAGAACAAGATAAGTTTATTGAAACTATTTTCCAAATTAAAAACAAACGAGTTAAATCACAACCATCATTCATACATTCCCTGGGCCCACACACATAATAGTGCAGATAGTAGAATAGGAGGATAGGCTTCAGGATTTTTTACAGTTCGTGAAGAAGATAAAACATAGGTATATATGGTTAGGTGTCCTTTGGCTGGTCTCAATGCGATGATTCCATGTTGTGGCTGTTTTATTCGGTTGTCTTTGAGTGTAGTTGTATGGAGCAGATTTCCATGTTTCCGAAAGACTTCAGTTTGCAGTAGACCTCTTTTCAGGCTGATTACTTTGCAAATTCTGGTGCAATGTTCAAGGATTTGGAGAGAGAGAGAGAGACATCTTCTTTGCAGTCTTTCAATATGGCATTCTGAGCTCTGACTGCTTTGGCTTGGTAAAGAGTCCTTAAAGTCCAGCTGACTACATATTCCAGAGGAATTCGATGAATCCATGCCTGCTGCCGTCAATGTTTTTGGAACAGGTAATTGCATTTTGATGTCTCATCTCACAAACTTTGGAAAAGTTTCAGGATGGTGTAAAAGCCAACAGGAGATGAGGGTCTTTCATGCTCCTCAGGGTGTTTGTTCCTTTTCATCCCACTTGGTGGAATACAAATCTGTATATTGTAGCTGACTGACATTCCTCCATTGTCTCAATAGGATTGCAGTTTGTTTTTTAAAATCCAGCCAGAAAGAGAATTAGGAATTGTATAATTTCTTTTAAAAATGCACATCCTTGTAACAGTAGTATGAGAAAGAAATATATACAGTGGCACAGACAGCAAGAGAAAAACTCACCCTCCCCAAATGAGAATACCCCATTTTAAAATTTATTCATAGGTTGTGGGCCTCTTTGGAAAGGCCAGTATTTATTGTTGATCCCTAATTGCCCTTCAGAAGTTGGTAATGAACAGCATTTTGAACCATTGCAGTCTATGTTGTGTGGGTATTCCCATTGTATTGTTTGGTAGGAAGTTCCAAAATTTTAACTCAGCAATAATGAAGCAGTGGCAAGATATTCCCAAGTTAAGATGGTGTGTGACTTGGAAGGGAACCTGCAGGTGGTAGCATCTCCAGGTGTCCACTGCCCTTTTTCTTCTAGGTGGCAGAGGTCATGGGTTTGAAGGTGCAGTTGAAGTTGCTGCAATGGATCTTGTAGATGACATACCCGTGCTGCAGCCACGATGTGTCAGTGGTGGAGGGAGTGAATGTTTAACATGGATGGGGTGCCAGTAAAGTGGACAGCTTAATCCTGGATCGTGTCAAGTTTCTTGAGTGTTGTTGAGCCACACTCATCCAGGAAAGTGGAGTGTATTCCATCACACTCCTGACTTATGCCTTGTGGATGTTGAACAGGCTTTTGGAAGTCAGGAGGTGAGTTAATCAGTGCAAGATTCCCAGCCTCTGACCTGCTCTAGTCATCACAATATTTAAGTGACAGGTCCAGTTATGTTTCTGGTCAGTGGTGAACCAAGGATGATGTTGGGAGATTCAGCGATGGTAATGCCATTGAATGTCAAGGGAAGGTGATTAAACTCTGTTGTTGGAGATGGTTATTGCCTGACAATTGTGTGGCATCAATGTTATTAAGCACTTGCAAGCCCAAGCCTGACTAGGTCTTGCTGCCTGTGGGCACAGATGCTTCATTATCTGAGGAGTTATGAATGGAATAGACACAGTGCAATCATCAACAAATATTCCCAGTTCTGACCTTAGGATGGACAGAAGGTCATTGATGAAGCAGCTGAAGATGGTTGGGCCTAGGACACTACCCTGAGGAACTCCTGCAGCGATGTCCTGGCATAGAGATATTGACTTCCAACAAACTCGGCCTTCTTCCTAGATACTTCACGAGAGTATCAGTGAGCAGGCTATAGATGAGTAACTGCCACTTGATAACACTGTCAGTGACACGTTCCATTGTTTTGCTGATGATTGAGAGTAGACTGGGCGTGAATTGACTGGGTTGGATTTGTCCTTTTTGAGGACAGGGCATACGTGGGCAATTTTCCACTATGTTGTGTGGATGCCAGTGTTGTAACAGTATTGAACAGCTTGGCTAGTAGTTCAGCTAGTTCTGGAGCACAACTTGAGTCTTTACTATAGATTGTGCTGTCAGCTGTTTCTTGATGTCCTGTGGAGAATTGAATTGGCTGAAAACTAGCAACTGTGTTGGTGGAGAGGCCAAGATGGATCAGGAGGAGGTCAAGATGGATCATTCATTTCTACCTGAAGATGGTTGCAAAAGCTTCAACTTTGTTTTTTTGCACTAAAGAGCTGGGCTCCACCATCATTGAGGATGGAGGTGTTCATGAAGCCCCTGCTTCAGTTAGCTCTTTAGCTGCCCACCACCATTCACAGAATCACACAGTGCAGAAGGGGACCTTCGGCCCATCGAGTCTGCACCAACATGTGAGAAACACCTGACCTACCTACCTAATCCCATTCACCAGCACTTGGCCCATAGCCTTCAATGTTATGACGTGCCAAGTGCTCATCCAGGTACTTTTTAAAGGATATGAGGCAACCCACCTCCACCACCCTCCCAGGCAGTGCATTCCAGACCGTCACCACCCTCTGGGTAAAAAGGTTTTTCCTCACATCCCCCCCCCCAAACCTCCTGCCCCTCACCTTGAACATATGTCCCCTTGTGACTGACCCTTCAACCAAGGGGAACAGCTGCTCCCTATCCACCCTGTCCATGCCCCTCATAATCTTGTACACCTCGATCAGGTCGCCCCTCAGTCTTCTCTGCTCCAATGAAAACAACCCAAGTCTATCCAACCTCTCTTCATAACTTAAATGTTTCATCCCAGGCAACATGCTGGTGAATCTCCTCTGCGTCCCCTCCAGTGCAATCACATCCTTCCTATAATGAGGCAACCAGAACTGCACACAGCTGTGGCCTCACCAAGGTTCTATACAACTCCAACATGACCTCCCTACTTTTGTAATCTATGTCTCGATTGATAAAGGCAAGTATCCCATATGCCTTTTTCACCACCCCACTAACATGCCCCTCCGCCTTCAGAGATCTATGGACACACAGGCCAAGGTCCCTTTGTTCCTCAAAACTTCCTAGTGTCATGCCGTTCATTGAATACTTCCTTGTCAAATTACTCCTTCCAAAGTGTATCACCTCACACTTTTCAGGGTTAAATTCTATCTGCCACTTATCTGCCCATTTGACCACCCCGTCTATATCTTCTTGCAGCCCAAGACACTCAACCTCACTGTTAACCACCCGGCCAATCTTTGTGTCATCCGCAAACTTACTAATCCTACCCCCACATAGTTACCTATGTCGTTTATATAAATGACGAATAATAGGGGAGCCAGCACAGATCCCTGTGGTATGCCACTGGACACTGGCTTCCAGTCACTAAAGCATCCTTCTGTCATCACCCTGTGTCTCCTACAACTAAGCCAGTTTTGAATCTACCTTATCAAATTACCCTGTGTCCCATATGCATTTGCCTTCTATATAAGTCTCCCATGTGGGACCTTGTCAAAGGCTTTGCTGAAATCCTTATAAACTACATCAACTGCACTACCCTCATCTATACACCTGGTCACTTCCTCAAAAAATTCAATCAAATTTGTTAGGCATGACCTCCCTCTGACAAAGCCATGCTGACTATCCCTGATCAAACCTTGCCTCTCCAAGTGGAGATAGATTCTCTCCTTCTGAATTTTCTCCAATAGTTTCCCTACCACTGACGTGAGGCTCACTGGTCTGTCGTTCCCTGGCTTATCTCTACAACCCTTCTTAAATAACGTAACCACATTAGCTGTTCTCCAGTCCTCTGACACCTCCCCCCATGGCCAGAGAGGAATTAAAAATTTGAGTCAGAGCCCCTGCGATCTCCTCCCTTGCCTCCCTTAGCAGTCTGGGACACAAATCATTCGGACCTGGAGATTTGTCCACTTTTAAGCCTGCCAACACCTCCAATACCCTGTCACACCCTATATTCAATGGATGTGGCATGACTGCAGAGCTTTAATCTGATCTGTTGCTTGTGGGATCACTTAGCTCTGTCTATGGCATTCTGCTTCTGCTGTTTAGCGTGCATGAAATCTTGTTTTGTAGCTTCGCCAGGTTGGCACTTTATTTTTTAGGTATATCTGATGCTGCTCTAGGAGTGCTCTCCTGCACTCCCCACGGAACCAGGTTGGTCCCCTTGCTTAATTGTAATGGTAGAGTGAGGGAAATGCTGATCCGTGAGTTTGCAGATTGTGGTAGAATACAGTTCTGCTGTTGATGATGGCCCATAGTGTCTCGTGGATGCCAAGTTTTAAGCTGCTAGACCTGTTCTGCCATTTCTCGCATTTAGCGTGGGCGGTAGTATCCTCAGTGTGAAGATGGAACTTTGTCTCCATGAGGACTGTGCTGTGTTTACTCTTACCAATACTGTAGTAGACAGATGCATCTGTGACAGGTTTATTGGTGAGGATGAGGTCCTGTAGGTTTTTTCCTTATTCTCTCGCCAGCAACTACATATCATGGTCCGGCAGTTATACGGGTCAGTAGTGGTGCTACCAAGCCAGTCATTGTGATGGACATCGACGTTCCCCACCCATCCTGTGCCCTTACTACTCTCAGTGCTTCCTCCAAATGGTGTTCAAATGGAAGAATAAGGATTTATCAGTGCACAGTACTCTAGATGTGATCTCATCAACATCGTGTACAGTTGTAGCAAGACATCCTTACTTTTATATTCCATTCCCGTTACGATAAAGGCCAACATTATATTTGCCTTTCTAATTACTTGCTGCACCTGCATGTTAACTTCTTGTGATTTATATACGAGCACAACCAGATCCCTCTTACTACAACATTCCATAGTCTCTCTCCACTTAAATGTTTTTTCTTCTATAACCTACCAAATAACTCACTCGTATCAGCCCTAATTTTGCCCAGCCTATCTTTAGCCCTTTGCAGATTCTTTGCATCCCCCTTACAACTTGATTTCCAACCTATCTGTGTATCATCAGCAAATTTGGCTACAATATATGCAGTCCCCTCATCCAAGTCATGCATGTAGATTGTAAATTGTTGAGGCCCTAGCATTGACCCCTGTGGCATTCCACTAGTTAAAGTTGATCAACCTGAAAATGACTTATTTATGCCATCTCTGTTTCCTGTTCATTAGCCAATCCTCTATGCATGCTAATATATTACTCCCAACACCACAAGCTCTTAGCTTGTGCAGTGACATTTTATGTCCACTTTATTAAATGCCTTTTGGAAATCCAAATACACTGCATCTAACGGTCCCCCTGTATCCATCCTTCTCATTAAACAGAATGCTGAGAAAATTGTTAAACGCTATTTCTCTTCTATAAAACCCTGTTGATACTGATTTACTGTATTATGCTTTTCTAAACGTCCTGCTACTCCTTCCTTAAGAATGGATCCCAGCATTTTCCCAAGGAAGATAGGCTAACTGGGCTATAGTTTCCAGCTTTCTGTCTCCCTGCTTTCTTGAATAGGGGTATTACATATTTGGCTTTCCAATCAACTGAGACCTTTCAAGAATTTAGGAAATATTGGAAGATTGCAACCAATATATCCACTACCTCTGCAGCCATTTCTTTTTAGACCCTAGGATACAGGCTATCAGGCCTAGAGGACTTGTCAGCCTTTAGTCCCAGTAGTTTGCCTAGTGCTTTTCCTCTAGTGATAGCGATTGTTTTATGTCCCTGGTACCCTTTCTGACCCTTGAGTTTCTACTATTCTTTGGATGATTTTTAGTGTTTTTCATCATGAAGTCAGATTCAAAATACTTGTTCTCTACTAGTTCCTTGGTTCCCATTATTAACTTCCCAGGCTCATCCTCCAAGGGATCAATGTTTACTTTAGCTGCTCTCTCTTTTTATATATAGTTGCAGAAGCTTTTCCAGTATATTTTTAATATTTCTTGCTGGTTTACTCTCATAATCTATTTTCTTCATCTTTTTGTTTAGTCATCCTTTGCTGGTTTATAAAATTTTCCCAATCGTCTAGTCTACCACTAATCTTTGCAATTTGTATGCCTTTTCTTTCTATTTCATGCTATCCTTAACTTTTTTAAAATTTAGCCATCGATGGTTCATCCTTCTCGTAGAGTCTTTTTTCCTCAATGGAGTATATCTTTGAGAATTATGAAATATCTCCTTTAAATGTTCACCGTCCTCACCTACTTACCTTTTAGTCTATTTTCGCAGTCCATTTTAGCCAACTCTGTTTTCATACCTTTGTAATTGCCTTCATTTAAGTTTAAGACACCAGCTTTGGACCCAGGTTTCTTACTCTTAAAATTGAATATAAAATTCTGGCATGTTATGATCCTTAAAGGAGTCTAGAGGATCCTTTACTATGAATTAATTGATCATGTCTCATTGCACATTACCAAATCAAAAATGGTCTGTTCCCTGGCTGGTTCCAGAGTGAACATTGAGAGCTTCTAAGGTCATTCATTCTTGAGAGTAAAACACTGCATTGCTACATCTGATGGGTCAGCCCTGGTAGTGGGGCTAGTGATGGAGGAGACCAGAATGTTGGCTGAAATATTGACCTTTGCTTCTCTAGCCTGTGAGATATCTCTCCCAATTTTGGCACAAGTCCCCAGGTGTTATTTCGGAGGAAATTGCAAGGTTAACTGGGCTGAATGTGCCTTTGTCGTTGTCCAGTGTTTAGGTTGATGCTGTATGCCCAATCCAGTTTTAATAAACATTTTTATAGTGGTTTGAAACTACTGAGTGGCTTGCTTGGCCATTTCAGAGGGCAGTTAAGAGTCACATATAGACCAGACTGGGTAAGAATGGCAGATTTCCTTCCCTAAAGGGCATTAGGAAACCAAATGGGTTTTTACACCAATCTAGTGATTCATGGTCACCATTTATTCAATTAACTGGATTATAAGTTGCCCAGCTGTCGTGGTGAGATTTGAATTCACGTCTTTGGATCATTAGGTCAGGCCTCGGTATTACTACTCCAGTAACATAACCACTATGCTACCATACCCATGTGGTAAGTCTGATATCTCCAAACCATGCTGCAAACATCTTGTGGTTGACAAGGGCATGATATTATGAGTAGATATGTCCATTCATTTCTCTTTGACACTTGCTTACCTCCCCATGAGAGACCCATGAGTCGAAGAATCAGATGCACAATTCCGTAAATATATTAACATTGTATTGAGTAACTGTGGAAACTGTACTATTGTGTTTTAAACAGGACTACATAAATGTTGTAAACCTGTTGACATTTAACCTGCTTCGTTGTAGCCTGATTGTACTCTAATATTGCACAAGAGGCAGGCATATAAATTCAGAGGTCATAATACCACTTTTCCAAAGCAGGTGCAGAAGTTGGCTTTTAATGATGTAACTACCATTACACCAAATTTAACAGTAAACAGTTGTTCAACTAGTCACACAGTTAGTGTATATGGATATTGTTCTGTGATTACAGCTTTTTAATGTGAGCTGCATTGATCGTCAATGATGTAATGGTGTTTTATGAAAAGCACGTAGAAAGATATTGCAGAAGTTAAGGAAAATCATACCGGAACTGAGCTTATCAAATGTTTAGCAAGGAGTGTGCACATCAGCAATAATTTTGACTTAAGCTATAATTTTTTTTATTTGCAAAAAAACTGAATAATTACCTTTTAAGAGGCTAAGCAAATAGAGGGCTTTTTGGAGACATTAGATTTAGCACATCTTCAGCTAAAGTATTCAGAACAAAAAGTGCCAGAGGCACAGCAGCATCAGTGAAGTTATGTAGATTTCAGCCTTTTAAGGGCATCATCAGCATCAAGTGAGTGGCTCAGCATCACTATTGAAAGCATAATATGAGTGGCTGTTCTCTTGTGAACCTGTGACAAGCTTTCACAAGTCCAAAAATGTATACTGTATTGAAACTTGAAGACTAAGTTATGAACATCACCTATTCATGCTTATTTGACTGTATTTTGATTTTTGTTCATGGAATTGGTGACTCAAAGTTAATTTTTCAGTTTAAGTAAAGGAAGACCTAGTATTGTTTGTGCTTTTGACTTAACTAACCCTATGCCACTTTGCTAAATGTTACAAAAATAGACTAAAGGTTGGCTGGCTAAGAATGGAATATAGGAACATAGGAGCAGGAGTAGGCCATTTGGCCCGCCAAGCCTGCTATACCATTCAATAAGATCATGGCTGATCTGGTTGTGGTCTCAGCTCCACTTTCCTGTATGTCAACCATAACCCTTGACTCCCTTGCCTGACAAAAATCTGTCTAACTCTGCCTTGAATAAATTCAATGACTCAGCTTCTGCTACTTTCTGGGGAAGAGAATTCCACACACCAATGACGCTTTGGGTGAAAAAATTCTCCTCATCTTTGTCTTAAAAGGAAGACCTCTTAATTTTAAACTATGTCCCCCTAGTTTGAGTCTCCCTCACAAGAGGAAACACCTTCCAGGTATCCACCCTGTCAAGACCCTTCAGGATCTTTTATGTTTCAACAAAATCACCTCTCGTTCTTCGAAACTCCAATGGGTATAGGCCTAACTTGTTCAACCTTTCCTCAACAGACAACTCCTTCATCCCAGGAATGTGTCCAGTGAACCTTTTCTGAACTGCTTCCAAAGCAATTATCTTTTTTTTAAATAAGGAGACCAAAAGTGCACACAGTACTCTGGATGTGATCTCACGGAGGTCTCGTACAGTTGCAATAAAATTTCCCTACTTTTATATCCATTCCTCATGCAATTAATGCCAACATTCTATTTGCCTTCCTCATCACTTGCTGTACCTGCACACTAACTTTTTGTGATTCATGTACCAGGACACCTAGATCCCTCTGAATCACGGAGTTCTGCCATCTCTGTCAATTTAAATAGTTTAATGGACATCCTCAAGCACAGACATTTCACTAGACATTGTGATTGGATAGTGATTCATTACAAAATGTTTGCTCTATTAGGATGTTTTATTGGACCATTGAGTTGGACACAGCCGCTAGATGTTGATCCTTTTTGTTTCAGTAAAGGTATGAGCCCATGGAGAATAGTCGTTTTTTTCCCCCTCTCCAGAGAGATTAGATTTGCAAGGTGGGATAATAAATTGACGCCTGTTGCATTTTTCAATATTTTGAATGATATTAAGAGTACAGTTTGTAGCACTTTACTATTCATGGAGCTTAGTTCTTTGGTATCTTATAATTATAGGCTTGACCTATTCCAAAAGTTAACTGTAGTAAGAGTTTCTTAATGTGTTTACATCAAAATTTGAACAAATTAGTAAAGCAATTCAAGACATTCTTGTCAGTGCTACCTTGAGTACATTTATCAAAACTTGAAGTAAAGCCCAAGTAGGAGCTTAAATGTTTCAAAAATACAATCTTTCCATCGGTTGTGAGGAATGGGGGAGTGAGGATTGATATGTTTTACTTTTCTTAAGAAATAAATACCAAAGTTTTCATGATCTCTCAGTGGAGAGTCAAGGTTTGAATCAACTCCCAATGGAAACATTAAGTTTCCATTTTTCTTCTATTTGTTTAACTTTATTCTTTTCTTTGTATTGATATATACCAAAGGGATGATGTAGATTACTGGTTATGGTTTAGTGTTGCTCCCTATTTATTTATTTTTCCTCTCCACAGTTTAACAGGGCTGCCCTTCTGTATTACACAAAAAATTTCTGATCTTTAAGACTGCAAAAAAATGTTTAAAAAATTGGATTGTAATTCATTCTTGTGAAGAGACTACAGCACTTCTACAGTGCTGTAACTGCGCTTCAAGATTTACATGGTCTGAAATTCCGGGGTACCTGCTCTGTTGCCATTACTGCTATGGGGTGAGACTTCCTGACACTAGTCTGCATTTCCCCTGATCCTATTCTAAATTCTGGGGTCAAGGTACTTAAGGTGTGGACTTTCGAGTCATTTCCAGCATTACTTGGGTATCCCAATACAGTAATTCTAAGACAGGACTTTTCAAATGGCATTCGATTGCTTGATTCTGATGCTGGCACACACTTACTTGATTTTAGAGGCAACTCATGTAGAACTGTCAGAATTCCTGGCAAATGATTGTTTTGCCTGTTCAGGTGATGTCCATACTAATTGGGGGTTGAGCCAGCAGACTTAAGAGGCATCTACCTTATTTCTCAAGAAATTTTGACCATTAAAATAAAAGTGGAGATCTGTCATCTGCCACAATGTATTTTCAGGCTTTAGCCAGTAGGTGGCTTTGTGGAGTGAGTTTCTAATGTTTGCCTCCCAACTTCATAATCATCTTGAATGCAGGTCTTTTTTATATTCATAAAATGACTTTTGGCAATGCCACAAGCAATTTCCTCCTTTCCTTGTGACCTTTTAATATGTTTCTTCACATGTTCATCTAATCCCCTCTTAAATGCGGTGAGTGACTTAGCTTCAATAACATTCGTGATAAAGCATTCCAAATCTCTGCTACAATTTTTTTGTCTTTTTCCTGATGTCTTTCTTTCATGTTCAACATAAAAATCAGCATTTATAGGCAAGTACCTGCTTTTCTATGAACTAAAAATGGCAGAGGAAATTTAATGCAGACAGATGTAAGAACTGCACGTGGAAGCACAAAAGATTTGTCGACTCTAATAATGGCATTGAAATAGCTAAGGATGAATATGAAAGAAATCATGAAGTCTTGGTAGAGTCTATTGCTGAAGTCAATAGCATGCTTAACTACGTAGCCAGAACAAGTCAGGCAGTCATGACTAAACTAGGTGACACCCTGGTCAGACCACTTTTTTTGAGTATTGCATTCTGTTCTGGTTGCCGAGACATGGGGGAACAATCAAGCATTGGAAGAAGTACAGAAAAGTACCACAAGGCCAGTACCTGGTGTCAGTTGTCTGAACAATGAAGAAAAGCTGAAGAAATTTTGGCTTTTCAGCTTGGAAAGGTGACAACAGTGATATTATTGAGAAATGCAAGATAATAAAGGGAATGGAAAAGGTAAACCTAGAATATGATTTAAAAAAAACATAATTAACATGCATAGAACAAGAAGACAAAGATTCAGACTATTAAAAGGTAAATTTAGGATTGATGCTGGTAATTTTTTGTTTACGCAAGTGGTGATCAATGTATGGGATAGGTTTGCAAGAAAACTAGTGGAGGCATAAACCTAGAAATCTTTTAAGAAGCAATTACATTCTAAAAAAGGGGGACTTTAGAATCTTCAAGTGGGTGAACTAAGATAGTTGAATGGCCTTCCTCATTTATAATTATCTTGTGAAAACTTGGTCTTGTGCACAAAATATTTGGAGTGGTTGTGACTGACTATCTCTTTTAGATTATACATGGGAAATAGTATGGGATGCTACTGTTTACTTGGAACCAATTGAAACACAAGCCGTTGACCAAATATGTAGTTCATGTTTAAACGAAAAATCAGATTTTAAGAAAGTCATAGTGCAGTCTGATTGCTTCACAGTTACTCTTCATTTGTTTTTCTCAAACGAATAAAGTAAAGATTTCTGGAGTGGCTTTTGTGTGAATGTACACTGTTGTGCTTATAGGAGTCCTAGCTCAGTTTGGGAACTTGCACATGTGATGAAACACATGCAACTGATCTAAAGAACTTGGGTAAAGCTTGCCATCATATTTCCCAAATTCAGGTAGGTTTGATTACAAAGATTGTCAATCAAGCATCAGTACTAAGACACAATGACAGGTCATGACTTTCGTAATGTATTCACTGACAGCAATATCCTGCAACTAACCATAAAACTGTTTCTCACAATATGCATATGGTCAGCCTTTGAAAAACAGATTTGTTTGAAGATTTTAACATTAAGGATAACATCTCTTCACAGAATCACAGAATTGTTACGATGCAGAATGAGGCCATTCAGCCCAATGTGTCTGCACCGGCTCTTTGAATGAGCATTATGACTCTCTGCCATTCTCTTGCCTTTTCCCTGTAACCCTGCATGTTGTTTCTATTTAAGTAATCATCTAATGCCTCAATTGAACGTGCCTTCACCACACATCCAGGCAGTGCATTCCAGACCTGAACCATACACTGTGTGAAAAAGTTTTTTCTAACATCGCGTTTGCTTCTTTTGCAATTCACTTTAAATCTGTGCCCCCTCATTCTCAATCCTTTTATGAGTAGCAACAGTTTCTCCTCTGTTCAGCTCCCACATGATTTTGAACACCTCTATCGAATCTCCTCTCAGCCTTCCCCTCTCCAAGGAGAACAGTCCCAACTTCTCAATCTACCTTCATAACTGAAGTTTCTCATCCCTGGAACAATTTTTGTAAACCTCTTCCGCTGTGGTAACCTTAACTATGTTAATATATCACAATCCTAAGGTGTTCAGACAAACATTCTAAGGTTGATGGGGACTGTTAAAAACAAATACGCAAATGAAAGGTAAGCTGACTGGCCTATGTTTCAGAGCTGAACACAGACAGGTTTTGCATTCCTTCTTTCCAAAGACAACAGAAAATTATCCCAGAATGGCATCATAGAAGTCATGTTTAAAAACAATTGTTAGAATACTAGGTAAATAAATAAACCCATGTACAAAAATATGAGATTCTTATGATTTTTGTTTTCAATTCCCTTCATGACCTCACCCTCCCTATCTCAGTAAACTCCTCCAGCCCCACAATCCTCTGAGATATGTTCATATAATTCTGTCCTCTTGTACATTTTCAATTATAATTGCTCCACCATTGGTGGCCACACGTTCAGTTGCCGCAGGCCAAAGTTCTGGAATTCCCTCCCTACACCTCTCTCTTTCTCTACCACTCTTTCCCGCTTTAAGACACTCCTTAAAACCTCTTTGATCAAGCTGTTGGTCATCTGACCTAATATCTTTTGAGGCTCAGTATGATTCGTTATTTTATAATGCTGTATAATGTGAAACACCTTGAGACTTTTCATAACATTAAAGATGTTATATAAGCATAAGTTGTTGTATCAAAATTGGACAAATTTGATGATCCTTTGTGTAAAAAAGAATCCTTCTAACTTCCTACTTCATGAATATAATAGTAATTCTGTCACTGCTTAGAACAAAGTGTTCTGGAGCTTACAAGCTATTTTGGACGTAATGAGAACAGGAAAGGCCTCATAGTGAAGGATCCTCTTGGTAAGAGTGATCATAACATGATAGAAGTTTGCATTCAGTTTGAGAGTGAGAAATGTTGGTCCCCATAACCAGTGCCCTAAACTTAAATAAAGGCAATTACAAGGGTACGAAGACCGAGTTAACTAAAGTGGATTTAGTAAATAGGTTAAAAGGGAAGATATTTCAAAACTCTTGACAATGATGTATTCCACTGAGAAAGAAAGACGCAACCAAATGGTACTATCGATGGCTAACTAAGGAAGTTAAGGGTGGTATCAAACTAAAAGAAAAGGCATGCAATGCTGTAAAGGTTATTAGTGGGCCAGAAGATTGGGAAAGTTTTAGAAATCAGCAAAGGACTAAAAAGAAATGGAAGAAATTGGAGTCTGAGGGAAAACTAGCAAGTAATATAAAAAGTCAGTAACACTTCTACAAGTATAAAATAAGAAAATAAATAGCTAAAATGAGCATTGATCCCTTAGAAGGTGAGACTGGAGAATTAATATTGGGGAACAAGGAAATGGCAGAGGATTTTATATCTGTCTTCACAAAAAGCATCCCAAGAATAGTAGAAAATTAAGAGGCAATAGGGAGGGAGAAACTTAAAACAATCATTATCAGTAGAGAAAAGGTAATGGGAAAAACAATGGAACTTAAGGCTGACAAGTCCATAGGACCTGATAGCCTGCATCCTAGGACCTTAAAAGGAGTGGCTGCAGAGAAAGTGGATGCATTAGTTGTAATCTTTCAAAGCGGGACATGGTGGTGTAGTGGTAATGTTGCTGGACTAGTCATCTAGAGGTCCAGGATAATACTCTAGGGACATGAGTTCAAATACTGCCATGGCAGCTGGAATTTAAATTTAATTAATAATATCTAGAATATAATGCTAGCCTCAGTAATCGTGACCATGGAACTATCATCAATTGTCATAAATACCCATGTAGTTCACTCATATCCTTACCTGGTCTCGCCTTAATATGAATCCTGGCCCACAACAAGGTTGACTCTTGACTTGCTCTGAAATGGCCTAGCAAGCTGCTCAGTTCAAGGGCAATTAAGGATGGGCAACAAATGCTGGCCTTGCTAGTGATATCCACATCCCAGGAAAGAATAAAAAATGAATTCCCTAGAAAGATCTCAGGGGATTTGAAGATGGAGCATCATGTGGGAAAATGTGTGGTTGTCCATTTTTGCAAGAGGAATAGAAAAGTAGAATATTATTTAAATGGAGAGAGAATACAGAATGTTGCAGTACATTGGGATCTGGGTGTCCTTGTACATCAATTACAAAAAGTCAGCTTACAGGTACAGCAAGTAATAAGGAAGGCCAATGGAAGGTAGACCTTGATTGCAAGGGGATGGAGTATAAAAGTAAGGAAGTCTGCACCTAGACTACTCTATATGGTTCTGGTCACCTTACTGAAGGAGGGACTTTCTTGAATTGGAAACAGTTTAGAAGAAGGCTCACTAGGCTGATTCCTGGGATGAGGCTTTTGTCTTATGAGGAAAGGTTGAGCAGGTTGGGCCTATATTCATTGGAACTTAGAAGAATGAGAGGTGATCTTATTGGAATATATAAGATTCTGAGGAGGCTTGACAGAGTAGATGCTGAGAGGATTTTTCCTCTCGCGAGGGAAGCTAGAACTAGGAGGGCACTGTTTAAAAAGGGTCTCCCATTAAAGATGAAGAGGAATTTCTTATCTGAGGTTCTTTAGTGTTTGGAATTCTCTTCTAAAGCGAGCAGTTATTGAATATAAAGTTATTGAATATATTTAGGACTGAGTTAGATAGATTTTTGATTGGCACGGGTGCCAAGGGTCATGGGGGCAGACCAGAAAATGGAGTTAAGGCCACATCAGATCAGCCATGATCTTATTGAATGGTGGAGCAGGCACGAGGGGCTAAATGACCTACTCCTCCTTTTTCTTAAGATCTAGTTTATATTTGCTTCAACAATCAGTGGAAATAATCTTACATTATAAACTCTCTGAAATCCTTTGTGTTTTGAATAGTTCTGTTGGATCCTCCTTAGCCTTCTCTTCAGTGAAAATCATGCAACGTTGTGAACATTTCTTGGCATAACTACCTTGTTACATGTGGTAACAGTCTGGTAAATTCCATTTCTCCCATTCCATTGCTCCAGAATCCTTTCTCTAATGAGCTGTTCAAAATGGCAGACAATACTGCAGCTGCATCTTAGCCTATTACTTTTCCTTGTTCATCAGCACTTCAATCTTACTGTATTCAAAACTTTTGTGTAGTAAACACAGAGTCCTCCTTGCCCTTTCCTTTGGGTTTTTTTTTTCTAGCTGCAATCCCAATTTTGAAGATTTTCTTTTGATCCCCCTTATTTGTTAACATGCACAGATACCCATTGCCAAACTAAGCTATTGAGAAATCCACACAAGTACATTTTCTACCTATCTGATATTGCAGGAACATATTCCACTTACTTAAATCCAAAGAATTTTAAGCACTGATTGGTTAATGCACTACATATTCAGAGCTGGGTGCACATCCTGATTGGGTTGCAGCTGGTGAAAATTCAATGGATTTATCTCCTGTGTCCATGCTTTTATCAGGATGACTGTGGCAGTATTTTATGCTGCTCAGATGTGTTAGTGAGGAGCTACTGGGACCTGTTGCCTGCCGATTGAGGGCTCAAGTCCATGCTTGTCAATTGCCCAACCTTCTTGCAGAAAGAGGTAGTTAAGTAGGGTTTCTTAGAAACTTCCGGGATGGAAGTTTGAAACTAATAAACTCTTATTGGCTGTCTCGATAATCAAGAACCTGTGCCAATTCAGTGCAACCTGCTCCAGGGTACTGGAGATTTGATAGCCAACCTGGCTCACTTGTCAGATCTATATTTGTCACTGGGTGTTTTGATCTTTCCCATTTGGCTCCAGATAACCTTGCAACCCAGCACCTTAAAAGATAAGGTAGCCATAACCCAACAAACTATTTGATGCTGGTTATTGCTCTATGTTGAGAGAATGTATAGCTTTAGATGGTGAAATTTCAACAGTTCAACTGCACACAGTTCAGGATTCCCAAGCCACAGATCCTCCTAACCTATAATTTATTTCTTTGGACTTTGTTACATTGGGAACATCCCCACAGAGATGTATATTCCACATCAGTTGAATAGAAACTCTACATTTAAGAAGAGCTATGTTGATGGGTTTCCATGCATCAAACTCAATTTGGTTAGCTGCGAGGCTATAACATCAAGAGCAACTTGTATTTATATACCACCTTTAACATAATAAAATGCCCCAAAGTGGTTCAAAAGAGCATTATAAAGCAAAATTTGACACCGAGCCACATAAGGTGGTATTAGGGCAAATGGCTAAAAGCTTGGTCAAAGAGCTATGTTTTGGGGAACATCTTTAAGGAGGGAGGAGAGGTGGAGAGTTTTAGTGAGGGAATTTCAGAATTTAGGGCATACGCTGCTGAAGACATGGGCACCAGTGGTGGAGCAATTAAAATTGTGATGTTCAATAGACCAAAATTAGATGAGTGCAGATATCTTGGAGTGTTGTGGGACTGGAAGAGATTACGGAGATAGGGAGGGGTAAAGTTATGGATAGATTTGAAAACAAAGATGAGAGTTTTAAAATTGGATGTTGTTTAACAGAGAGCAAGTGTAGAGCAGTGAGCATAGGGATGATGGGTGAACAAGAATTTGTGCAAGTAAGGACAAATGCATCAGACATTTGGATGATCTCAACCTTATGGGGGTGGCGGATGGCGCAGGGGGTTGGTGAGGAGGGTGGAAATTGGGAGGCCAGTGATGAATGTATTGGAATAGACAAATCTAGAGGTGACAAAGGTATGGGTGAGGGTTTCAGCAGCAAATGAGCTGAGGCTAGGATCGAGTCCAATGGTGCAACAGAGATGGAAATAGGTGGTCTTAACAATGGCAGAGATATGTGATGGGAAGCTAAACTTTGGATCAAATATGACAATTTTGTCAATGGTCTGGTTAAGCCACAGACAGTTGTCAGTAGCTGGGGTGCAGGGTTTTTAATGAGGACCAAAGATTAAGAGTTCGATCCTGGATGTACATTGGTACAAGCACAGCTTGTTAGCATAATGAACCAATTGGCTTTCTGCCACTTTGATTTGGTTCAGTTCAAGCATAAACTTGCAGGATTGACCAGATCCATATGGGACGAATCACTTCCCAAAACAAACCTCACCTTCCAGATCCCATTAATGACTCAGGCTGGATGGTCAATTATCATCAGTGCCTTGGACTGTGGACCGGCTTAGCTAAAATATCAGATTACTAAATCTGCCATGTAGACAGAACTTGGCCTTAATTCTCCATTGGTAGATATACTTTCATCTAGAATACTCTTGGCTGGATCATTTATGAAGTCTGGTCAATCAGACACAGCTGAGATATTTGGCCAAACATTCTATGCTTGATGGGGGACTGTTACAAAGATGTAAATTGACACTCCCTCTGCCATCAGCATGATTGCAGTGTGCACTAGCTGCAGGATGCATTATAGCAAGTCACCTAGGCTGCTTTGACAGCACCTCCTGAAACCTTGACCATCATCACATATTAGTGCAAGGGCAGCAGATTCATGGGAATGCCATTACTTCCAGGTTCTCCTCCTAGTCTCACACTATCTTGACTTAAATATATATTGCTGTTCCTTCATTGGCACTCAGTTAAATTCTGTAACTCCCTAACAGCATAATGGGAATACCTTCACCACATGCAGTGGTGCCAAAAGGGCCGCCACCACCTTCTCGAGGACAGTTAGGAATGGGCAATAAAATGTCAGCCTTGCCAGTGATTCCCATATCCCAAGAATGGAAACCAAAAAAAGCTATCTGACTGCCTGACTCTTCAGTTTAAACAACCAGACTCCAGCGTGAATCACCACATTTAGGACAAGGAAAAGAAAACTTAGATGATGCTTTAAGCTAGTAAGATTGCAATTTTCTTCTCCCTTTGGATTCAAATCGGTGCATAGAGATTGACGCTGAATATGTTTATACTCGTGTTCTCAATGTATTTTAGTGTGATACACCTGCATGTATAAATTGATTTTTGTTATTGCTTTTGTGATGTAATTTTACCAACTGTTCAGCAAATTAGTTATGATGGATCAGGTCTAATTATGGAGAGGGGAGAGATTGATATCCCATTTACAACAGCAAACAAAAGCCAGTAAATGAATCATTTGGTCCCAAAATGCAAACTATAAATGGAGTAAATTCTACAAGACCCTCTCTGTGGAACCCAACATGGGATGTTTTATCTAAGCTCTCCTAAGCTCTTGTACTGGTAATGTAGCATTTACTGAAGTTGTTCTTCCAGTTCAGGAATCATGTCACGCATGTACATATATAGCATATGCACAATGCCCATGGCTTTTTTAAACAAACAGGTTTTATTTCCCAACTTTTCAGTTTCTGAGAAAGTACTGTGCTTTCAACATAATCTGTGTTGAAGGTATAACCGCCAGCTTGTTGCACTATACACTGTCATAGGTAATTAAGGATGGGCAATAAATGGTGATCTAGCCGGCGATGGCCGCATCTCATGAACAAATAAAAAAAGAGGGTTTTGTTTTATAAGTTGGATTAGTTGGTAGTAGGAACAAAGCAAAGAAAAAATGGATTGGCGGATGACATAAAGCTGGTTGACATATTTTGACTCTAAAGCTTGAAAAGTAGACATTTAAAAAACACCACCATTCTCTATTCCTTAAATGCTGAATGTTATACAATTTTACCGATGTAGTATTTCAGCAAATAAAACCGTGCACACTATTAAAGCACAACTAGCACTGTATATACAGTTTAAATTGATACAATAATGGGTGCTCTTGAAGGCAAGATGGGGCAGAAAATGGAAGCTTTTAGAAACTTGGACGTTTCTCATTTTCCCAACTGCGTCCCATCAAAAACGTATATGGCTGATATTGTGTGGTGCATTCTCAGCACATAAGTTTTTTTACATGAGATTAGAAGAAGTTATTTAATGTCTTGATTAAAATAGTGAACAGGCGAATTTCATAATGCATTGACGTATTTGTATACTAATATCGCACATTTCATCCTGATAGTATTGCAAAGATATTTTTCAATTTATTTTATTTTTAAAGTCTATTAAATATGTTTGGTATACAAGTTTATTAAATATTTCTGGGTGTTTAAATAAATTATTGTGCTTTGCCTTTAATCTGAGGAAAAAAGTAACAATTTACTGCTATTATTTAAACTCAATAATTAATTTACTTAATACTCAACTTTAAATAAATTACTAGATATCTTTCAGTCAGCAAATTCAAAGAAATGAAACAAGTTATTTCAACTCGATCATAAATTCATTTAATATGTTCTGAGATTTGAAAATACTTTGTATGAGAGAACTTTAAAAACAAGTGTAGTAATACCCAAAAAAATCCAGTGAACTTGCAAGTTTTAATGTCCTTTTAATGTGCATCAAACAATGGGTCCATGTACATCAGGTTTAATTTAGAATAATCAAATCTCTCAGGTGCTATAAAGTTGTATGGTTGGTTCATAAAGTTCTGCTGACATTTTAAATATGTTCCCCGGCATTCAATTTGAGAGTCTAATTCAACAATGTTGGAGTGATTAAGTGACAACCAACTGATTTATTTTAAAAAATTAAATACTACAAGTTGCTAGTTGATCCAAAGGTTTATGAGATAAAAATGGTCACTGTGACACATCATTGTGATTGATAATGAAATGGGCATTATTAACAAAATTGTTCCCCTTCTCCCTGCCACCCTCTCCTCACCTGCCCCCAAGCTATACACAAAAATTGTTTATGCTTTTAGAATTTTTAATTCTCTTCAAAGCTAAAGAACTCTTTTTATTACGAAGGTCAGACATTGTGTTTGGAGTGTTGAAGTACAACTTTTTAAAATGAGTCATATGGACTCGAACTGTGTATTCCTCTCCCCAGATGCTATCAGACCTGCTGAGATTTTGCAGCTATTTTTGTTTTTGTTTTTTAAATGACATTTTTTAAAATTGTAGGCATGTTCAGATTGTATATTATGTAAATCTTAGTAGCAACAATGCTTGAAGATTGAGAAATCAGGCAATTTGATATGTATTACTTTTATAGGGACTCTTGTCATGTGAAGGCAGTTCTGAAAAACTGGCACCATAATACAAAGTCGCACTGCTATAGTCTCATGTAAATATTAAATAATAACGGATCAAGCAAATGTTTAGATTCTTATATTGAGAAATATAGATAATGGACCAAAGCTCAACAATGGAATACTGCTAAGATTGAAAACAGTAGAAAAGAAGGTAGACCAGGAGGTAGTACAAGGTGAGGCCAAGGTGAGATGAGGGGTGAGGGCTAGTGAGCCTAACATTTAAGAAAACAGCTCAGACAAAAAAACCTTTTTAAACAGCCTACTTGGTGACTCGGCAGCCCCTGCTGCCGCCTCCTGTGTCTGGGGAGCAGTGGGCCCGACTCCATCACACACCCTGTTCCGCCACCAACCACACCCCCCCCTCCACCCCCAGAACAAATATCCCATAATTTGGGGCACTTTTTCCTGAGGCGGGTGCAGTAAGCCGGGAAATTTCCCAGCTCGGCGCGCTTGCCTCAGGGGAGCAAATATTCAGGCCCATGTGTGTTGAGAGAACAACATAAAATAAGGAAGGAAGCAACAAACGGGCTGTGCAAAGCAAAGAAAAATTGGAAGGAACATTGCTTTCCACCATTCTTAAGCCCAAACACCTACTAAATATTCATTTCTGAACTTTTCCCCCTTCCTCATCTTAAGAACCAAACGCGTTACATCCTCTTGTTTCTCCCTGCATTCTCGTTGCATTGCAATCATAATCCTTTTGTACTGTTTCCTTTTCTAACTCACTCTTTCAAGACCTTTAAAAATATGATACTACTTACTTCTCTCTGCCTTTCCCCTTTTCAACAATCTTTAGGGTTTTAGAACCCAACCTTGATCTCACCTACTATCTCCTGATTTACTTTCTTTTCCACTGTTTTCAACCATAGCAGCATTCTGCATGTTGGAATTTGATCCATTGTCTAGATTTTTCAATAGAAGAATCTAAACATATTTGACATAGCGTTGTCCAATAATTACGTGATACAATAGCATTTTTACTTAGCACCACTATGCCAGCTTTTCAGAACTGTCTTGGTTTTTATAGGTTCATCTGAGAAAAGAAATGGTTGCATAAAAAGAGTGGAAAATGGTTCCTTACCTAGAGTGAGTTTGGAATGATACTTTGTTAGCTCTGTATTTCAGAAGCCCTTGAAGAAACAGTTTTAAAGTGTGGCCTTAGGGGCTAACAGCTGGTGCAACTGCTTTGTTTATGTTGATAGGTTGTTTCCAATAGGATTTCCAGCTTTGGTTTGCCATATTTCTGAGGATTCAATTGTGTGACACCATTCATGATGTTTAATCATATGACATTTGTTCGCTGTTTGCAATGTTATTACATTTGCCTTAGTTGACCTTGTTTATCTTGTCTTAGTATCAAGCCCTGAATAAAATATTTGACTTTTTGTTTTTGGAGTGACACTTTATAAATCAAAGTACACAAAAGAATAGAAAGATTCAAGGACGAGTAATGTTTAAATAAAAACAACTTTTGTAACAGTATTGATCACAATGATTGCAAAAGAACAATTCAATCTTAATCTCATTGCTTTTTGTGTGGACTTGCTATGCAAAAATCCATTGCCACGTTTCCTATATTACAACAGTAGACTATCTCCTTTTCAAACTTGTGTTACTCTCTCAAGACACATGGCCTGGATTTCCATTCCTGATTGGGAATGGGGGGGCGGGGTGTTGGGGACTAAGCTGGGAAATTTCCCAACTTGCCACACCTGCCTCAGGTCAAGTGGGGGGTGCTCTAAATGGGGGCAATCTTCATTCCAGGGGAATGGGTGCAGGATAGGGTCAGGCACAGGGGCTGCTGAGTGCCGAGGCAGGCTACTTAAAAGGCCCACCTCAGTTCTCTGGGACTTTGTCCCAGTTGTTTTCTTAGACATTAGGCCCTTTAACCCTCACCCCTTATGCACCCTCACCCCGATGCCCACACATGTGAGCTAAGGTCAATGCATCCCTAGTGGCCTCTCACACCATCTATGCTAGCTCATGGTCCCCCCCCTACTCACCCCCACGGCACCTTGTAGCCTATATGCCAGCTTAGTGCCAACTCATGACTCCCACCCACCCCACAGCCCCTTATAACCCCTATGCCAACTTGTTGTCAACAACCTTTGCCCTTACATCTTCCAAGCCAACTTACCCTGCATCCACCATGGGCAGGCCTCAGGAGCCATGCTGAGATTAAATAAAATAAAGTTCTAAATATGTATTACAGACTTCACTGTATAAAAAAATCTCTTATTCATGATTGCCCATTTAATACATTTAAAACCTCTCAAATACTTAATTCCTTATAAAAAACAAACATTTGTATTCATAACCCCACATCAAAGACAGCGAATTTTTAATAACCTCTTTGAGCTGTCGATCAAACTGAACTTACCCACACTATGATAATGATGGGTTGTGGCAAGCATTAATAATACTGTAATGATAGCTCTTAGACTTATGTCAATAAACATCTATTGAAGCTGCTAGAACAGATTTTTTTTCGAGTTTCGGACACAGGCAGGCAGGTTTCTTTTTCAATTTTTAAAAGCTTGGCTATTTAAATAACTTGACAGTTTGACAGTTCTATGGACCTTATTCACCCTTCAAGAGCATTTACGCCAGCACAAAAAAAATTGTAACTCACACACTATGGTTTAAGGCTCTTGTTTCAGCACTGAGTTCAAATGGTCCTGCTGAGTTTGGGTTTCTGACATTCGGGAGTCACCTCCCGCACCAATCCCCCTCAGCGAAAATGGTTTCTGCCATATGTGGGGGCAGACTTTCTGATCGGAAGTACATCCGTCATTTTGGACTCTCCACAACTCCACAAAAATCCAGCCCATGGAGTTTTCAGGCGATTTTAATTGACCCTGATGTCATCATTTCCAAAACCTGGTAATGAAGTGGTTCATTCCAAATAAGGGGGAGACCAGCGGAACTCAGCCAATGCAAATTGACTGCAATTCAAGACAGCTAGAGTACTGCACATGCGCAAACCATGTTTACTGGGGCCATTCTTCCAGAGTTGCCAGCAGCAGCACGCAGGAGACCAATTGCCTATTCCTTTAAACTCTAGCCAAAAGCAGGAGGGTTAGGAACCCTAGTTTCCAGTGTAGCTGGAACAACATATATTCAGTTAATTTAGAGTTATGCTGTCTAACGTGACCTGTGGTTAAATAGATCTTCATTGCAAATTGTGTCAGCTCTGATTTGTTTTTAAAGATGGCCATTTGGACAAGGCACTACCAGGCACTCACTGAATGATACTCAAGATGATTCAATGCCTTGAGAAGGAAAAATGGGTGGAGGGAGGTGGAGAAAGAATTGTTCCTTTTGTAAGAATCAGATTTATTACTGCTTTTCCTCATTTTATTCTGTGCCATGTAGAAACTGGCAGCTCAAAGTCTGTGAGCTTCCAGAGCTGCCCCAATGTTGGACGTGTTGTACTGTCTGTGGTTAACAATTTGTCTCAACTTGTCTGCCACTTCCTGCACTGGTGCCTTATACGGAGGTTCCATGTTCTTGTCCATTTAAATTAAGTTGCCTTACATTAGATCATTTCCTTTATTCTTAGAGAAACTATTAGCTGACTAGTTATTTTCCTATTTAATATTTGTTTCAGGAAGGTACAAATGGTGTAATGTATGTACAGCTTTTTCCTTTCACTTTACTACTCCCTCAGGAAAACCACAAATGAAAAAGTTTTGTAAACACTTTGGCGCTTCTAGGTGCTGTGGAATTGCAGATAAAAGTGTTCTGTCAGATGGTACAAAGACTTAAATTTGTTTTGTATGTACAAGAAACAGTTGTTGGAAATCAATTTTACCCCCACACAAATGGAACACATTGGATCACAATAGCTTGTGTCATTTGCACACATACTAAATAAATGTAATGAGTTGGTTTATTAATAATGCTCTGACATAGTAATCCTCCAGTTTCACATGTAATTTGTACGACTTTGCTGGTTTTACACTTACTCCTAAAATCTGATTTAGATTCATTTTGGGTCAGATTGGCTGTTGTATCTCCTGCAGTATATAGTTACTTGACAAGTGACAGTCTTAGTTCACCTTGAGATTATTTTATCCAGAGTAGCAACTATAACTTTGTGAGGAAAAAAGTGAGACTAGGGTCTTTTTTCACTTCAACATTATCAAGTCATGATAATCCACCCACTCATTGAATGGCAGAAAAGGCATCGGGGCTGATAGGCCTACGTTATGTTATCACTTGGGCAGGTGGGGTCAGTAATCTAAATAAATGTTTGCACACTTCGTATAGCATAAGGAGTAAAACAAGCAAATTCATCTTCAAAGGTATGATGTAGTAACCTTTATAGAGACCAGACTCCAGACTACAGAAATGACAGGAAAAATGTAAAAGGAGGTGGAGTAGTAATATTGATAAAAGACATAATTACAGCAGAAGAAAAGAGGGATTTCAGTAAGGTGAGCAGGCAGTAGAGACAGTTTGGTAGATTTAAGGAACAGCAAAGGATATAAAGTTCTGGTTGCCTGTGGGAATGATGTAATAGCAGGAGGAATAAATAGACATCACAGAAGCATCTAGCAAAAATAATGTAGGTTACAATAGATGATTTTAATTTTCAGATAGATGGGAAGAAGCTGAACAGCAAATCATCAAGGCACGAATTTTGAGAGTGTATTCAGGACAGTTTTCTGGATTAGTATGTTTTTAGAACTGACAAGGGAATACTAGGTTGAAGTGATGTGTAACGAAAAGGAAGTAATTTACAATCTGACAGTATGGGAGCAGTGACGATATGGTTGAATTTGACACTGGCAAGGAAGAATCATAAACCAAGGGTTTTTTTTTCCATAAACTTCGAAGGGATGAGACATAAACTGATGACAGTAAACTGGACTGGACTATTAAATGGTAAATTGACAAGCAATGAGATGCATTTAAAGTAGTATTTGGTATAATACAAAACCAGTACATAAAAGGAAAAATCTCAACTTGTGTAGTAAAGCAATCATGGTCAACAAATGAGTTAAGGTACAGTATCAAGCTAAAAGAAGACTTACACAAAAGCAAAGAAATTTAGTGGACTGGGAGAGCTACTTAAAGCAACCAAGGGATACAAAAAGTGTTGAGGTGCAAAATGTAAATATGAGAAAAAGATTGCAAGGGATCAAAGCTAACAGTAAAAAGTTTTAAGAGGAGAGTGGGAAATAATAACAACAACAACATAAATTTATACAGAGTGTAATGAAACATCTCAAGCACTATAAAGTAAAGCATGTCACTGAGCCACATAAGGAGCTAATTGGTCAGATGACCAAAAGCTTGGTCAAAGTGATAGGTTTTAAGAAATGTCCTAAAGGAGGAAAGTGAGTGGAGAGGTGTAGAGTGTAGACCTCTCCACTGTTGTCCAGCTGGGTGGGACTGCTCTCACCTGCTGGAGAATCACTTGCTCTCTTCCTGCTCCTGAACCCTTAACTCTGATGTCCCCTAAGGATCTATCCTTGACCCTGTCCTATTTCTTATCTACATGCTGCCCCTTGGTGACATCATCTGAAGGTAGAGCATTAGTTTTCACATGTACACTGGTGACATTCTACCCTCAATAAACTTGTCATCCAGAACTCTACTGCCCATGTGCTAACTCACAGCAACTCACATTCCCAGTAAAGCAAAGTCCTGGTTTTAAAATTCTCACCCTTGTTTTTGAATCACTCTGTGGCCTCACCCCTCCCTATCTCTGTAATCTCTTGCAGCCCCACAACTGCGAAGATATTTGAGTTCCTCTAACTCAGGCTTCTTATGTTTCTCTGATTTTATTTGCTTCACCATTGGTAGCCTTGTCTTCAGTTACCTAGATGAGCTTTACCTCATCACCTCATCTCTTGACTCCTTTACAGTTGCTAAATTATTAGACTGCTTACCTGACATCCAGTACTGGATGAGCAGACATTTCCTCTGTTCCTTAGCTACTGACGGCATCTCTCTCCATGACAGCAGCCTGAGATTAAGCTTGTCTGTTTGCAATACTGGTGTCACATTTGATCTCGAGATGAATTTCCAACTTCATATTTGCGCCATCACTAAGATCACCTATTTCCACCTCTATAACTTCACTTTGTCTCAGTTCATCTACTGCTGAAACCCTTGTTCATGCTGTCATTATGACTATTCCAACAGACCCCTGGCTGGTCACCCACGTTCTTTCCACATTCTACTCTCAATAAACTTGTCATCCAAAATTCTGCTGCCCATGTGCTAACTCACAGCAACTCGCATTCCCAGTAAAGCAAAGTCCTGGTTTTAAAATTCTCACCCTTGTTTTTGAATCACTCTGTGGCCTCACCCCTCCTTATCTCTGTAATCTCTTGCAGCCCCACAACTGTGAAGATATCTGAGTTCCTCTAATTCTGGCTTCTTGTGTTTCTCTGATTTTATTTGCTTCACCATTGGTAGCCTTGTCTTCAGTTGCCTGGAGCTCAAGCTTGAGCATGCAAGTAGCTATTGCCTCTGGGAGTAAAAGGCACAGAATGTACTCTGGGTGGGGGACTTCAATGCTAATCACCCAGAACCACCAAGAGTGGTTTGGTAGCGCCACTACTGACCGAGCTGGCCAAGTCCTAAAGGACATAGCTGCTAGACTGGGCCTGCGGCAGGTGGAGAGGGAACCAACAAGAGGAAAAAATATACCTAACATCATCCTCACCAACCTGCCTGCTGCAGATGCATCTGTCCATGACAGTATCAGTAGCAGTGACCACCGCACAGTCACCATGGAGACGAAGTCTCGCCTTCACATCGAGGCTACCCTCTATTGTGTTGTAAGGCATTACCGCCATGTTAAACGTTTCAAACAGATTTAGCAACTCAAGACTGGGCATATTCATGAAATGCTGAGGGCCATCAGCAGCAGCAGAATTGTACTTGAACACAATCTGTAACCTCATGGCCTGGCAAATCTCCCATTCTACCATCACCATCAAGCCAGGGGATCAACCCTGGTTCAATGAAGACTGCAGGAGGGCAGGTCAGGAGCAGCACCAGGCGTACCTAAAAATGAGGTGTAAACCTGGTGAAGCTACAGCACAGGACTACTTGCGTGCCAAACAGCATAAGCAGCATGTGATAGACGGACCCCACAACCAACAGATCAGATCTAAGCTCTGCAGTCCTGCTACATCCAGTCGTGAATGGTGGTGGACAATTAAACAACTCACTGGAGAAGGAGGCTCCACAAATATCCCCATCCTCAATGATGGAGGAGCCCAGCACAGCAGTGCAAAAGACAAGGCTGAAGCATTTGCTGCAATCTTCAGCCAGAAGTGCCGAGTGGATGATCCATCTTGGCCTCCTCTGGAGGTTCCCAGCATCACAGATGCCAGTCTTCAGCCAATTCGATTCACTCCACATGATATTTGAAGGCATTGGATGGTGCAAAGGCTAAAGGCTCTGACAATATTCCGGCAATAGTACTGAAGACTTGTGCTCTAGAACGTGCGGCGCCCCTAGCCAAACTGTTCCAGTACAGCTACTGGCATCTACCTGGCTATGTGGAAAATTGCGCAGGTATGTCCTACTAATAAAAAGTAGGACAAATCCGGCAAATTACCGCCCCATCAGTCTACTCTCGATCATCAGTAAAGTAACGGAAGCGGTCATCAATAGTGCTATCAAGCGGCACTTGCTTAGCAATAACCTGCTCACTGATGCCCAGTTTATGTTCCGCCAGGGCCACTCAGCTCTTGTCCTTATTACAGCCTTGTTCAAACATGGATAAAAGAGCTGAACTCCCAAGGTGAGGTGAGAGTGACTGCCCCTTGACATCAAGGCAGTATTTGACTGAGTGTATCTTCAAGGAGCCCCAGTAAAACTGAAGTCATTGGGAATCAGGGGGAAAACTCGCCGCTGGTTGGAGTTATACCTAGCACAAAGGAAGATGGTTGTGGTTGTTGGCGGTCAGTTATTTCAGCTCCAGGACATCACTGCAGGAGTTCCTCAGGGTAGTGTCCTAGGCCCAACCATCTTCAGCTGCTTCATCAGTGACCTTCTTTCCATCATACGGTCAGTAGTGGGGATGTTCACTGATGATTGCACAATGTGCGGCACCATTCACGACTCCTCAGACACTGAAGCAGTCCATGTCCAAATGCAGTAAGAGTTGGACAATACCCAGGCTTGGGCTGACAAGTGGCAAGTAACATTGGCATCACACAAGTGTCAGGCAATGACCATCTCCAGCAAGAGAGAATCCAACCATCGCCCCTTGATGTTCAATGGTATTACCATCACTGGATCCTCCACTATCAACATCCTGGGGGTCACGATTGACCAGAAACAGAACTGGACTAGCCATATAAATATCGTGACTCCAAGAGCAGATCAGGGGCAGGCATCGTGCGACACGTAACTCACCTCCTGACTCCCCAAAGCCTGTCTACCACCTACAAAGCACAAGTCAGGAGTGTGATGGAATACTCCCACTTGCCTGGATGAGTGCAGCTTCCATAACACTGAAGAAGTTGGACACTGTCCAGGACAAAGCAGTCCACTTGATTGGCACCACATCCACAAACATTCAGTCCCTCCACCACCGACACACAGTAGCAGCAGTGTACACCATCTACAAGATGCACTGCAGGAATTCATCAAGGCTCCCTAGACAGCACCTTCCAAACCCACGACCACTGCCACCTAGAAGGTCAAGGGCAGCAGATAGATGGGAATACTACCTCCTGGAGGTTCCTCTCCAAGTCACTAACCATCCTGACTTGGAAATATATTGCTGTTCCTTCACTGTTGCTGGGTCAAAATCTTGGAACCCCCTCCCTAACAGTACCGTCGGTGTACCTACACGACGTGGACTGCAACAGTTCACGAAGGCAGCTCACCACCATCTTCTCAAAGGCAATTAGGGATGGGCAATAAATGCTGGCCTAGCTAGTGACACCTACATCCCATGAATGAATTAAAAAAAAATTCTTTCAGGCTACTACTAACCATTAAACTGATCTTTTGCACTTTATTTAGATTCCATCTTCAGGCCTGGGTCTTTGTACCTAAGTTTGTTCCTTAAAACAGGTTTGTCAATGTAACCCTTCCTCCCTATGTGCTCATAGCCTAGGAGAATGAGGTGGCAACTTCTGGATACTAATTTTTGCTCGCAGGCCTGTCAATGAAGCCAATTACTTTGCCAACCTCCTACGGGGCATGAATTTAAAAAGCACATTTCTGCTACTCTCAAAATGAATGCAGGCTGTCCTTGCTATTGGACCTGAAATAAGACAGTTGACTTTTATTGCATTGGTTCGAAGCAGGCTGTGAGCTGAACAATTTCGTAAATTGACATGTCTTGTTTCAGTCCGCATCTTACAAGTCCATTGTCTATGGCTTTCCCTCTTTAACCTTGTACAAATTCACTTTCTTCAAAACACAGACCTTAAACATAACCCAATTCCAGATCCTTTCTGTGGATAAAAAATGAATTCAAATCACTAAAAGTGTCAAGCAGGAAGGATTCCCATTTCCCAGTCATCCAGATTTTGCCATGGTTAAGGGCAATTGGGATCAGCCAAGGAAAGGGTTAACCAGCGAACAAAACCTAGGACTGCACTATACAGTTTGGGAGTTAGAGGGTCGTTAGTTCCAATGAGTGGTGTGGATTTACTTATTGCCTGGTACCAGCTGTGCATGATCCGTATCCTGTCACCACACATATACACTTGCTACTGTACTCACTACAATAACGTGTTTTAAAGGTTGTTCACAGTTTAGAATATTTGGTAATCACAGCTTTAAAGCTAAGTTGTCTTCAAGGAAATGTAACCATGGCAACCTTTTCAATATCTTCTGAGGAGCGTCTCTGGGAAGACATCCTTTCGTATCCTGTTTTGTAAAATGGGTTTGTATGTCTTAACTTCTGCTGACACCTAAGTTCACGACTGCATAAGCTACGTTTCTCCATGTCAGTCTATGTATTTCCACATAGAAACATCCCTCCAGTTGGAGCTTGGTTTAGCTGGACAATTTAACAAACTTCAGGTGCTCATTAGCAGACATATCAAATATGGCCTGAGAGTTGCAATCCCTCAACTATATTCAAAATTCCTGCCTGAGGTACTCCCTGATTTCCTTTTGAGCAGGAAATTACTGTTCCTTCCTCCGCATGAGTCTGATCAGAAACAAAAGTTTTATTACGTGGATGCTGAAGGAGCTCTGAGTTGTATTGACAGAACGAAAGTGTTTCTCAAACCTCAATAAAGCTTTTGTGTCTTATGGGACATGTGCATCTGGTAATGTTATGTCTAAGCAAAACATGGTGCACATAGATCTGTTAATGCCTTATCTAAATAATCTTGGAAAAATGGGTAATGGGTGCATTTTGCATTACTGAGCAGGTGAAGCAAACTGCAGGTGAGGTTAAGGAATATTCTACAACTTTATCAAGGATATTGTAAGACAGCATCTCCATTGTCATTTGGATTGGTCAGTCAAACTTGATTGATAGCTTGGAACCTCTGTTTTATATTTAATGTTTTCAGTAACGTGTGGCTTTCCACCTCTTTCCAGGCTATGTTCATTTAATCTCTGTTGTTGAAATCTGAATGGAAACATTCTATTAAAGGACATGGGTTGTAATTAGTTATTACTGTATAATATTTGTTATGGTTTAAGTAGGCTTTATGTTCCTTTTGAATATATAATGTATTAAAATGCTTATTTTTGGTCTTTATTCTAGCAAAGGAAACATCTTCTGCAAAGCCCCATCCATCCAGCTGTGAGTTCATTTCTTGTGAGGCTTCTCTGAATGGCTGTGCAATTGTTGGTTATTGTTCTTAATTTGTTTTTATGCTTGGGTTTTTATCAGATAAAAATGCACCACTGGTTCAGTACCCCAGGAAAGATGTACAGGTACTGTACATGTGAACTGGGAAGAGAATGTCACGGGGGTAGCTTTATAATGTCATCTGTATCAAATTGCCTGAAGAGTTAACATCACCTCATCTGGGTTTAATTCTTCACTATGTGGGGGGTGTTTTCATTCAAAGAAGGAAGATTACCCTACAGATTAGGCACCCTTTATAGATATTTAGGAGAGGAGAAATGCTGGAATGAATTGGCGTTAAATTCCATTAGCTTTGAGAGTGACTCTCTCGTGGTATATGGATAACCTCACAAGGTCAAAATTAAGTTGCAGTCCTATGACTCATCCATTTTTTTGTAATCTATATTATAAACTCAGTTAAATGAAAACCATGTTAAAAATTAAACAAAAAAGTGGAAAAATTACATCAAAGAAGCCCTGTGCCATCGCCATAGATTAAAATTGTCATCCTACTCGCAATAAGTTACTCTGTTGCTGAGGATCAAAATTTTTTTAAAAATTGGAATAATTGAAGTAATGTTATGAATGAATAGCAGTGGAATTTTCCAGTTATAGATGTTCTATTTGAATATTGCCAATGTAAAAGTTTTGACAAAAGAGCACCAATGTGAACAAGAGTGAGTTGTTCTCCTGCTGCTTGGTGTATAAAGGGTTAACAGATGGCATATGCTAATCTATAATGTAGATTACGCTGTACCACTGACATCAGTCAGTCATGTGTTAGATACGAGAAAGAGAGGAGAAAGAGGTTGGACCACCATGCCTAGGAGCAAAGTGCCTACTCTGTAACCTATCTAGATGTAGTACTTATAAACAAATGTTAAGCAGATATCAGAGTATATCTACAGTTTATCTACTCACCAAGTTCCATGCCTAGAGTCCAAGATAGAAGGACCATCTCAGAACATGGTGGCAGCTGTGTAGACATTAATGTAAAAAAAAACACATCACTGTTATCGAAGAAACCACGGAGTGGAGAACACCTTGATAGCCGCTCACAACAAATATAGTCAGGAAGAGGAGGCACACTGGAGAGAGGTAACGATGACTGAATCTGGTGAGCAGTCACAGTCCTAGCCCCGCCAGTTTGACTGCCTCGAGGGCCCACAGAGAGGCCAGCAATGGAAATTTTGAAAACCTATTTTGTTCGGTATCAAGCAGCATCAGGCCTTCGTGAAAAAGAGCAAAAACTTCAATTCAGTTCTTTTCTTTATGCAGTAGGTCCAATAGTGGATGATGTTCTCTTAAAATAGGGAGTGTAGGAGTCCGCTGCAGACTTTGAGATCACTCTTAAAGCTTTGACGCTATTTTAGCCAGAAGAGAAACTTGGTAATTGAACGAGCATGTTTTAACCAGCAGTCCTAACGACCTGGGGAATCGATTTGAATTAATTCTAATTGACCTATATTCCCTAGCTAGTTCTTGCTGAAGGACGAGTTAATCTGTGATCGCATAGCAGTGGGTGCCTGGGATGGAAAACTCTCTGACTTTCTGCACGCTAAAGTTGATTGTACTTGGGATCGAGTAACCCTGTATGTGAGGCAGGCCGAACTTAGATGATTTAATCAGGCTATAATTCGGCGTGACTCTGCGTCTTCACATTACTCCGTTGACTGGGTAGGCCCACAGGCAGTGCTCACACCCACACGAAAGCCCGCCAAACCAAGCAGAAGGATGGGAAACTCTTAAGCCGGCAACCATTTTAAGATGCTTGTGTTGTGGTGCAAAAGCTGAGCATTGACACCAGGACTGCCCAGCAGGATCGACAGAATGCTTCTAGTGCTGCAAAATTGAACATTTCAAGCATTTCTACAAATCCAACAATTTTGAATTTATGAAACAAGAAATGTAAAATCAAGATAAAAACAAAATTACTGAGTTGCTAGGGGAAGTCTTAGTCCAGACTATTGGTCAGTTACAGTGCAAGTTCAAGGCTTTGATACTACCTTTAAAATTGATACTGGAGCTGCTTTGAATATATTAGCAGATAATCTCAACTTCTGCCGATGACCCTTTATTCGTCAGATGTCCAATTACAAGGTCAAGGTGGCATAAACCTTCCAACGAAAGGTAGGATTATTGCTCCTCTTAATTATAAAGGACAACAGATCATTGGTGTTCTCTGTACAAAGTACATCCTTATTGAGTGGTGATTTTGGCAGACTTCTAGGGATTCTAGAAAAAACAGATGATGCTCAACATTTGAATAACTCATTGTATTTCATGCAACAATCTCCAACCTTATATTTAGAAGCAGTGGAAATTCAGCCTTCAGAAGCTAAGAAAGTTTATACAATCGACAGTAAGTTCCCTTTTTTCATGGAGACACCATCCACTAGAACCAAGGCAAAGATTGAAGTTATGAATTTCTCAGTCCTTCATGAAGTAAGGCCAGAGGTGGTGGGTACAGAGGGCACTGCTGCAGATGGTGACCTTTCACATGAAAACTTGCTGGACTTGAATTAGCTCTTCCTAGAAGGAAGTGATGAGGAAGAAGTCCTTGCTGCGATGAGTTGATCTCTTGGAGGTTGAGGTCCTAGAGAATGATTTATCTTTCCAGTTGATAGACGCATCATATGGAGTGTTTGTGGTCTTTTTTAGCTGTGTTTCTAGTGGCTGAGCAGCATTCAGATCTTAGTTCCACTGAACCTAATAATGTATTGCCTAGCCTAGCCTATCTCCCAGCATCCAGGAAGAATCTTCCAGAGACGATGCCTTCTACGACGCCAGGTTAGAGTCCATAGAGGATCACACTGCTAAAGAACTGGTACCTTCCAGGAAAGAAAGTCAATTGACACCCATACTTTAGTCCCAGCTGAAAGTCTTCCCTCCGGAGCTAGAGGTCAGCACAAAAGTTTTGGCAGAATCTTTAGCACTTCTGAAGCTGCAGAATCCTGTACAGCAATCTTGTCTCCGAGTTAATCATCTACAGGAAATTTGTCTCATTACAGAAAATGATGCTGTTGGTATGATGTGGCAGATGATGTGTGCCAGGCAGATCAAATCCTTGAGGGAAACTTGATCATGCAGTCACAACAATTTTGCAATTTGTATTTTATTTCAAGATGTGTGCCCTAATTCAGTGGTAATAAGTCTACCAAGACTCTAGAGCTTTTTTTACAAAACTAAATTAAACACTTACTAACAAAAGAAAAGATTTCAAGCACATACATAGGTCTACAAATTACTACTATAATAACTCCTAAAACCCCTAATTAATCTGGCCTCCAGTTACACCCCCCATTAAAGCAACAGTAAACAAAAAAAAATAGATTTTAGATAGGTTCCATCCAGTTAACACAATACCCTGGACAGTAGAATTCAAAATGGCTTTTCCCAGCTTTGGTTTCTGTAGACAGCAGCTTAATGCACAACTACTGGAGGCTTTTCACACTTCTGGTAGATCTTACCATGCCTTCACTGACACATAGCCTAATTTCCCTTTATACATGTTTCTCCCCTTTAATGCAAATTCCATTGTTCCCATATGTCTTTGGAACTTTACTTTTCTCTTAATTTAAATCTTTTCATGGTGCTTATATTATCAGTAACCTTTGGAGAAAAATAAACACACTGCTTGGCCTAGCTTCCCTGGCTAGGTGTAACATCTTATCACCTCTTTGAAATTCAAACTACCCTGATTTGTCTAAAAATGCAAATTATCCTCACTACACGTTCTAAAACTTCAGCCATGTTTACTTATTTAGCATTTCAAACCGAGCTACTTTTGATGAGTCAAAACCTCCAGACCAGCTGTCTGCAGTTCAATTAAATCGCCCCCCACACACAGAGAAGCTATCCAAACCCCACTATTAATCTCTTTTGCAATAAATGACAATAATATTATGAGAATTATTATACTTTCATGACACTGTCTTGTTTCCATACCCTCAGCAGTTCTTCCCATTGCCTATATTACCCACAACCACTACCATCTAGAAGGACAAGGGGGCAATAGATAGATGGGAACACCACCACCTGGAAGTTCCCCTCCAAGTCATTCACCATCCTGACTTGGAAATATATCGCCGTTCCTTCACTGTCGCTGGTTAAAATTCCTGGAACTCCCTTTCTAACAGCACTGTGGGTGTACCTATACCACATGGACTGCAGCAGTTCAAGAAGGCAGCTCATCACCATCTTCCCAAGGGCAACTAGGGATGGGCAATAAATGCTGGCCCAGCCAGCGAAGCCCACATCCTGTCAAGCAATTTAAAAAAAATTGGAGCAGCATCACGCCAACAGAAAGTAGGCAGTCCTCCTGAAATGTAATTGGGAAATAATTTCTTCTTCTTTTCCTGACAGTCTTACAGGAATTTGGTCATTTTTTTCCTTCATCGTCTAAGTTCATTGAAATCTCAGATCTTCAGTTCCTTTTAAACCTTTGATATAGCAGTGGGTGATACGGCTATGAGTCTTCCCTGGAGTTGACAATCATTCCTCTTCTGAAGCTCTTTCCCTGTGTGTCCAAATTCCTAGTGTCCAGAGTGCCCTGAGTTGTTCTCTTCTAGTCCCATAGAGTCCAAATGTCAATTCTTTTCAGTTTTCTTTCTTGGATCAGTCTTTCATTGAAGAGACTTTGTTGGCCTTTCAGTTGTCATCCTGAAATCTACTCTCTGCTTCCCAGCAATGTTGCTTAATTGCTGTCCTACTCTGCAGATGATATGTCCTACCAGATGCAGAAGAAAGCCCTGAGGGCCGAGAATACTGTGGGAGATTGAATTCCCCAGGACTATGACTTGGGGAGGAGAAGAGTAGGAGTTGGGTAAAATCTGTGGTTGTAAAAAAGGGAGTTACAGATGTGCAATGTAAATAGTTAGGGACATAGTTTCATGTTGTTGAAAATAGGATAGCATCGTTGGGGGTAAGTAGTATAAAGGGTTAACAGATGAGATATGCTAATATATGATGTAGATGATGATGTATCATTGACATCAGTCAGTCATGTGTTACACTCTCAAGAGAACTGTTGGAACACCAAGCCTAGAAGCAACATGCCTACTCTGTAACTTGTTTAGATACAGCACTAGTCAATAAGTGTTTAGCAGAAACTGGAATATGTCTACAGACTGTCTACTGACCAAGCTCCACATTTAGAGTCCAGGATAGAAGGACTATCTCAGAACACTTGCCATAGTGTTTAATGTTCCAAGGGATGCCTTTTGTCCTTTATTTCTAGCCTGTGGGAAATTGAGCCTGGGAATCTGAGTTCAATGATTTGATTAGGTGGGGCTGCAAGACTGAGTCCGCCAGCAGAGAGATTGTTTTGACTCCACAAGATAAGTTGTAAGTTTTGATTGCTTTAACCATCACCACCACCACCCTCCTCCCCTTTTATGGTAACCAGGAACCCCCTCCCTATCCTGCTCACCAGGGCCTGCCTCTGATCTTATGGTCATCAGAAATAAGCCCCCCCACCCCACTACCCCAGCCACTCCTCAGAAGTGTGAGGTGATGCATAGAAATCTGAGGTGATGCCTTTTGGTAGGAAGAACATGGACAGACACTATAAAATAAGGAGTGAAATTTTGAAGAGAGTGCAGGAGCAGAAATACCTGTTTATATATGTGCATAGATCATTGAAAGTGGCAGGACAGGTGGAAAGAGCAGTTAATAAAGCATATAGTATCCTGGGCTTTATTAATAGGGGCATAGAGTACAAGAGCAAGGAGGCTATGCTGAATTTATATAAGACACTTGTTAGACCTCAGCTGGAGTATTGTGTACAGACCTGGGCGCCACATTATAGGAAGGATGTGAACACATTGGAGAGAGTGTAGAAGAGGTTTACAAGAATGGTTCCACAGATGGGAAACTTCAGCTATGAGGATAGATTGGCAAGGTTGGGACTATTTTCCTTGGAGAGAAGAAGGCTAAGAGAAGATTTGATAGAGATGTTCAAAATCACAAGGGAGCTGGACAGAGTGGATAGGGAGAAGCTGTTCCCACATAAAAGGATCAAGAACAAGACGGTACAGATTTAAAGTGATTTGCAAAAGAAACAAATGTGATATGAGAAAAAACTTTTTCGCATGAGTGCTTCGGGCCTGGAATGCGCTACCTGGAAGTGTGGTGGAGGCAGGTTCAATCGAGGCATTCGAGAGGGCATTAGATGATTATTTGAATTGAAACAAGGTGCAGGGGTATGGGGAAAAGGCAGGGCAATGGCACTAGGGGTAATGCTCATTGGGAGAGCCGGTGCAGACACAATGGGCTGAATGGCCTCCTTCTGTGCCATTAAAATTTTGTGATTCTATGAGCTGGTCAGCAGAAGCCACCCTCCCCACACAGTTCCACGGTCAAAATGTCCTTATTGGTCACCCAAAAGGTCTTTAGGAAGGATGTGAAGGCATTAGAGTGGGTGCAGAAAAGATTCATGAGAATGGTTCAAGCGATGAGGAGCTTCAGTTACATACATATACTGGAGAAATTGGAACTGCTCTTCTTGGAGAACAGAAAATTCAGAGGAGATGTGACAGAGATATTCAAAATCATGAGGGGTCTGGATAGAGTGGATAGGGAGAAACTGTGCCCATTGGTGGAAGAATCAAGAACCAGAGGGCACAGATTTAATGTAATTGGCAAAAGAATCAATGGCGACATGAGAAAAACCTTTTTAATGGAGCAAGTGGTTAGGATTTGGAGTACACTGAGAATGTGGTGGAGACAGGTTCAATGGATGCATTCAATAGGAATTGGATCATTATCTTAAAAGGAAAAACATACAGGCCCACAGAGAAAAGGCAAGGAACAGCACTAAGTGAATTGTTCCTTCAGAGGGCCAGCACAGACACCACAAGTCAAATAGCCACCTTCTGTGGTGTGACCATTCTATACTACCTAGTGAAGCAATAGCATAATCCCACAGTTTTTAAGTAGAACCTTCCTCCCCACCGCCCCCCACCACAATCCTCCAGCCAGCTCCTATTTGTGATCCGAACTGGATATTGTGGTTTTTTTTGTACATGCATTCATGTGCACTCCAATCTTATTATCCCTTTGCAATACTTGTTATTGATCAAGTGCTTTACCCCAATTTATGCTCTGCTGTTTGCTTCAGGCCATTTTATGTGACAGCCTCATGCACGTAATGTTTTACCAGACTGTTGACGGTAACAGGAAAGATTTTACTCTGCCACACAGCAACAAAAAAAAGGTATTGCATGTATGAATTGACCATATTTAATTGGGGAATAATTTCCAATGTTGCAGTATTTTTAGAATCTGTTTGAACATGCAGACTCAATACCAAGATTTTGAGCCAACATGTACAAGTTAATTCCAAAAATAGCACTGAAATGTGGAACATGCAGTATCTTGGGGAAATGTAGCCAGTTTGCGATCTTAAGTAGGAAATGATTATTTGTGGCCCTTGACAACTATTAGTGGGAAAATAGTCCAATTTATTTATGGTTATGTTTGTATATATTTTGATTTCCATCACTAGGGTAACATTATAAGTATTGTTAGAAGTTTTTAATGTTTGTAGTTCCTTTTAGCATATTAGATTTTTGCTTTTGGGAAGTCTGTGCAAGAAACTTCATTGGAGTGATTGCATGAATGAAAGTTGGAACTTGTAACATTGGATTCTTGTTTGTCAGCAAGAGAGAGCTTAATGTGTTTTGACAAAGTTTCTTTTTTCATAGGCTTTTGTTCTGTAGTTTGGTTTCTCTTGACTAACTGATTCAATTTGTCAAAGATTCAATCTCCTGTTGTTTATCAGCTAAACAACAGGACATAGAAAATTCAATGCTTGAATTTATATCCTGCCTCATCATGTTGTCAGTGTCTCAAAGTACATAAAGAATCACAATTAAAAAGGAAATAGTCCTATAGATTTCAACTATATGCTGGTAGAAATGTAATTGTTACATGAAAGAGTATTATAGCGCAGGGAAAGAATGTATAATGTTCGTAGCAAAACAATTACTTCCTATTGCATGAGAAGACCACACATTTTATTTTCCAACACAAACACCTTGCTTGTTCCTGCAGTGGCTCAGCATGCTCAGTTTAACATGGAACCAAGCCATACCAACTGGTCCTAGGTTTAAATCCCTGATCAATTAGCTGATCTCACCCAAACTGATTGTAATAAAACTACAAGCGGAGGTTTGACAGTAAGTTAAAATTTTGAATTGGAAGGTTCGCTCTTGCAAAAAAAAATAATTAACTTAGGAATTCAATAAAGGCTGTGAATATTTATGTAGGGTTGAATGGTTTGTAATTAATATAATTTACAATTATATAGCATTTGTTATATTTCAAATTTCTGACTGCTGCCTGATGGGGGCTGGTGATCTTGGTGTAATTTTATGTTAAGAATGTTTTTGAGTTAAATGCAATTCTCAAAGGGTTAAAACTGTAGAACTGTGTAAATGTCACTTGGGATTCAAATGAGGCATCTGAACCAGAGCTGGTTTAGAGATTCTACTAAATATTTGTAGCCATTTGCTTCAGTTTTGTGGGGGGGTGGGATTGGTGCTGGTGGTGGTGGTGGTGGTGGTGGTGGTGGGGAGTACTGTTTATATTCGTGTAAGCATGAGAAGTTGCCTATACTCAGGAGAGAGGGGGAAGTTGATTTTGTTCACAGATTTATAGGCGAATCCCTGAACATGGAAGGAGTAAGTGGTTCCGCCCTTCTATATCTTGTAATTGCTCAGAGAGTATAGGAGAAAAAGGACACCGGCAATCAGTCGGTTAGATAGGTTTAGGGAGGAAGTCTGGCTTAGTGAAGGAATGTTTATTCATTCCAAGCCCATAGCTGGTTAGCATCGAAAGATGGGCCAGCAAAAAATAAGTGAGCTTACTAACAGGTGATAGTCAGCCTATACAGTACCATTATTTTTTCTTGTAATCTTAGCAAGGTTCTGTAGTTAATTGAGTCAAGATACGACTTAGTTACATCTATTACTACATGTTCACTTGCTGTTTCTAAAATAAGGAAGTTTAATCATTCCTGCCTAGCCTTGTCTTGCTAAAGTCTTTCAGTCAGATTTAAGTAGTATACATGAAAGCCTAGAGCCAATCCTTCCACAAGAAACCAGAGCCAATACTGTAAGAATAGAAGGAGTCTTGTAGAAGGTTGCAACGGTATGATTAAGTAAAACTGTGGAAGGATGAAAATTGTAAATTTGATGCATTGGCACTGGAATGTAATGCTGTATGGATATTCTATTTATTTCTATTGTAAGTGAATAGGAATGTGCCTTTTTTCACTGTAATTCTATTTTAGTATTATTGAATATTGGTTTCAACAATGAAATGCTGTTCTGGTGTGCATTTATGGAAAATGCGGGACAAAAGCATTATATATTTTTTTAAGAAGTCCATTTTCTCAAAATGACAGATAAGTAATTTGTAGCATTTAAATTTTTAAAAGAAAATGTTTCAATGCCTTAACAATAAACAGGAAAATGCACTGTTAGTTCATAAATCAGATCCAGAGATTGTCAAATTAGTGTGTGCCTTCACAGAGTCTTTGACAGAACTGTTGTGTTGTCCTGCAGACTTGAAGAGATTTTGTCTGGTGAGTATTTGCATCCAGAAGGTACAAGCATTTCTGGAGCATGACTCATTGACTGCAGCCTGTTGGAGGCCTCACTTACTGGGAGTGACCTTCATTTGGAATGGGTGGGAGAGAGCATTTGGAAGTAAACTCTATATTTCTTTGTGAGAAATATTGAACATAGTTTGAACAGTTCCCACAGCAACACAGAACACGTGATTTTGGTTCAAGAAAGCAAAAATGGTGTCTAGGGTACAATTTTTGTTTGTAATGATGTCTAGAGACTGCTGAATTTTTTATATCTTTCTTGTTGCCAATAAATGACTCTTATGGGAACTGCACAGTTTCACCAGTTTAGGAGGGAGGAAAAGAAACTGAGATCTATCCATTTTACTAACTAGTTATTTAAGAATAGTGAAATAAAAGTGGCTCTGAAAATCCACGGACCCACTATCCTGATGTAAGTGCCAGAATGCACCTGGCATTGACCACAACAAAGAATGCAAGGTCATCGAGAGGACACAGTTGTAATATATGGAATGGGCTCCCACACCACTAGATGTACTGATTCAGACTTTGGATTTTCCTTTACATATTCTCTCAAATACAAAGATGTCTGTCACTCTATAAGTGGTCCATGTGTGCTTGTACTGTTGAATTATATTTTAGAAGAATCAGAGATATTGCAAAACAACTTGTTTGTGATCTTTAACTGAATGTTCTCCAGCCTTTCCAAAGGCAGACAGAAACACATGGGAAGAAGCCAAAAGCGAATCATTAAGCTTTATTTTACAGATAGCAAGTGAAGATGCATAGTAAGACCTGTAAGCAGAACTCACTGAAGAAACTCACTAAATAATTTTCTTGCTCACAGAGGGAGTTAATAAAAAAGATTACAGCACATTATGCCTTTAACGTGCTCTGAGCTTTTCCTGGTCAGCCTTCTGATCATAATGGGTCTGGACTTGAAAAGATTAGGAACCTCTGCACCACAAAGCTAGGCTTCATTTCCAGGCTGACTTGACAGGCTGCCCTAGTTTCTCTTTGCCCATTTCGGCTGGACTTGCCATAGATTACTGAAAATCCTTCTAAAAACGAGGGTCAGCTTATGTTGAGTATAAAATGTGAACCACTAGTGTAGGTGGTCACCATTTTGAAATGTGAAATAAATAACATCGGTAATTCAAATTAAATCAACGTGTTATCTTTTATTTTAATGAAAAAATTCTACAAGGATAGTTTGAACATTTGTAACATTTTAAAAGTCATCAAATTCATTGTCTTATGCATCTGACACAAAGACTTCATTGAATTAATCTTGAGTCACTTCGGCTATGGCAAAATGATCATCAAGATCGTAATGAGGATCCCACTCTGGATCAGATGTGGTGCTTTCGGTTTTATAATCACCCCTCCACAACAAATCATCTTCCTCTCCATCCTGCATTTTGTGAATGATCTGACCATTTGATTGCTGGGTTTATTGAATTTCATCGCTGGTTTATCCATTTTGCTGATGTTACATAATGTGTATTCATGATTTTGCCACTGTCTAATGACAGATTGCTGAAAACTGGTAATTTTGGCATCAAGGATCTTCTGGAAGTCCCTGAACGATCTTGGTCTTCTGCCACAACACAAGACACTTTTGTTCCATAAAGTGGCTACACCAACTAGCTGTTCTTCTGAAATCTTTGCTGGACTCAGGGTTTGATTTGCCCCGCTTACTGCGTATACACACATTGCATTTCTGGTGATGAAGTAACCATTCCAGTGATTTTTGAGGACCTATTCTGATACATGTTTCTTAAGATTAGGTTAGTGACTGGTCCCTGTTTTATAGAGCATTTGCCTTGGACATCTTATTCAGTCAGAGTGGATGATTCCTCCTTCCATTCTTGCACCAGTTTTTCATTAACATCGAATTCCCTCGCTGAGTGTTGCAGTTATTTGATGAGTTAGCAAATGTTTCGAATTTTAGCTTGAAACCAGCTTTGTACTTCATTCTTTTTGAAGGAGGACCCATTCCTGTTCATCAGTCACAATGCACAATCTGCTGTGTGTGTGCATGTCTGAAACTTCCACTTAAGTTCTTGGCAATACAGCCTGTGTCGCCTGTTTGATCACATGCGCTGACTTTTAAGGCAAGTAGAACCCTAAACATGAATTTTGGGGCTGAAAATTAAGGCCGACTCCTAATGCAAGTATAGCCCTAAACATGTATTTATTAGTTGAAAAATAGGGGGTCGACTTATATGCCAAGTATAGGCCTAATTACGCATTTTGATGTTGAAAGTGGGTTGTCTTATACGCTGGGTCAACTTATACCCGTGATCCATGGTAGGGATTTTTGGTACCACTGCCTTTCTAATAAATTTGAGCTGTTTATATCAGATGTTTCTAAACATACTCCGGATTTTTTAAAAAGGATTAAAGTTGGCTTATTAAATTTTAATTGGAGTCATTATTTGTCAACAATTCTTATTTGTCAGAGATCTCTGACCTAAAGTTTGAAATATTTCTATTGAACACTGCCACAATGGTTCATTGGTATATTTACAGCTTGCGAAGTTCTGCTAATAGTAAATTTGTGTCTGTTTGTGGTGTTCCTTATGGCTTGCTAAAATTTACAAGTTGAAGTTAAAATTTTAGCAGCAGTGTAGCAGCAAGAGATGACTCATTCCAGGTCATTTGAAAACAATGCAATGTAACTCTTTTTCTTTGCCCTCGAGAGACCATTTAACACTGAACAAATGCTTCAGAATTGAGAATTCACTGAGCGGCTTCAAATTACATACCTAGTGGGTATTTACTAATACTGGTCACAGGAGTCCAGATCATCATAGCAGTGAGTGGTGTAATCTACTTTGACAATTATATTGCGTGGTTTACAATGTCAAAATAACAACTTCATAAGCCCTTTAATATGGTGCATACCACAAGCCAGATTAAAAAAAAGTTACAGCTCATCATTATTCACTACTCATTTGCTCAGAAACTCTGCTGCATAAACTGTTTTATGAACTTTAATTGTCAATTTGCTTCCCTAACTTAGTGGGAATGTTAATATTTTCATTAAACAAAAATACCTCTTCAACAAGCATTAATACATTTCTCTGTTTGCTATTTTAGCAGAGGTGTTAATCAATTTAAAATAAACAGCTTAAGCCTGTATTTTTAAAAAGCAGTCACAAGACTGCTATACAGACCTGTTTTGTTTGTCTGCTGCTATCACTAATCATCAATGCTGAGTTTAGAGAACTTGCTGTAAATTACTGATGCGTAGGGTACTTTAAGGAGTGCTGAACTTGGTGAAGCTGTTCCTAATCTGTGGTCTGTAAATTCAAACCATGTTCATATTTCTCTCTCAGCTATAGTGCAGTGAGATAAAGAGTAAATCTACCTGTTCTCTGCCCAAATACTAAAGAACACCACGAGTGCTTTGCATCGATGTGACATTGTTTTTCAGTTTTCATACCATAGTGTAACCTTTGTGTGTGAGACTGATGTTAGTGCCAATTAGTGATAGTTTGGTGTTGCAGGTCCAAGCTGACTATGGGAACTGGATTAAAATTGGCCAAAATAAAAGCAAAATACTGAGGATGCTGGAAATCTGAAACAAAAACAAAGATAGCTGGAAAAACTCAGCAGGTCTGACAGCATCTGTGGAGAGGAAGACAGGGTTAACGTTTCGAGTCCGTTTGACTCTTCATCAGAATATGAGATTTGCAGATGAGACTCAAGGTTAGCTCTGTCTTCCTCTCCACAGATGCTGTCAGACCTGTTGAGTTCTTCCAGCTATTTTTATTTTTGTTAAAATTGGCCAAACCCACTTTACATAGGATTCTTACAGGCACTAAACAAAAGAAACAGGTCTTGGGGGCAGAAGGCTGGTGATCAATACTCTGCATCAATCAATTCTGAAGCAAATCATATTTTGACATTCATACTTGACTGCCTATTTTGGGTTAGCCTCACATAATTTAGTATTTCTTTCTATTCAAAGTGAAAGTCCAGGAGAGAATTTTACAGTCCTCCACTCACAGGTTTACAGGTGGCTGGGGAAGGTGGGGGGTGATAGTGGGAGCTGTAAAATTCCCTGGATTGCCTTCTACCTACCCCCGAGCTATCCACAATTCTACAAGGAGCGGGCAAAAGCATAAGGTAATTAATTATCGGCCACCTGAGGGTGGCTTCCTGATAGGCCTCAATTTTCCAGTCGAAGGAGTTCATAGCTGGGGAGGATGCCCAGTTGATCAACCTGCTCGGGCTTCGGGCGAGAAAGTGGGAGGAGACACTTCTGCCCCTGACCCCCTTTCCATATTGCGTGCCCATTCTCCCCCCAAGGTCAGTTCCCCTGGGTGCTGCCTCCTCGCCTGGCCTTGCCATCCTGATTCCTATCCCCCTCTCCTCCACTCCCTTCCCTGCCGCGAGATCCTGCACCTACAGGGTCCTGGGGCTCTGACACTTAGACTGGTGGAACTGCTTGTTGTGAACAGTGCTCAAGGTGGTGCTGCTGGGACTGCAGAGCTGCTGACCAATCAGATTGGCCAGCAGGTCTTTGAGGCAGGACTTCCTCCCAAGTGAGAGGGTGTACCATCTACAAGATGCACTGCAGGAATTCACCAAGCCTTCTTAGACAGCATTTTCAAAAACCCACACCCAATACCATCTAGAAGTACAAGGCAGCAGACACATGGGAACACTACCACCTGGAAGTTCCCTTCCAAGCGTTATCCTGACTTGGAAGTATATTGCTGTTCCTTCACTGCCGCTGGGTCAAAACCCTGGAATTCCATCTCCACCAGCACTGTGGGTATATCTATTCAACATGGACTGCAGCAATTCAAGAAGGCAGCTCACCACCACATTGTCAAGGGAAGTTTGGGAAGGGCAATAAATGCTGGCTTAGCCAGCGATGCCCTCAACCCATGAATGAATTTTTAAAAAAATTCTGCCTCCAACCAATTAATACTCCTCAAAGGATTAAATGGCTGAGGTGTTGCCATGATCGGCAGGGATGTGTCCCCTGCTGGCTCTTTGGGCAATGGGGCGGAATTCCCCACCATCCAAAAAATCCTACCCTACGTATGCCAGGTGACAAGGGGATAAACTGTAAGGAAAGATTTGAGAAGTTCAGACTTTACCACCGGTATTTGAGGCACTTATGAGAAGATCTCATCAAGGGATATAAAAAGATTAAATGGTGAATTCAGAATAATGGCCTGGATTTTGCCGTAATGATAAAGGCTATGCTATCAGTGTTCACCATTGTAAATCTGTCAGTAATTTCTGTCATTACATGTGCGCAGTTAAACATGGAAATCCAGAAGCTGCTATCAGAAATGACCTGCTGCTCCCATGTTGCAGTCTTGCGGATAGACTCAATATTGAAATGACTGCAATGGCGTGAACGTGGGGTGCTTACCCACTCTTTCAGTGGCTGAAAATGTTAGGGCTTTTGCATTCAGGCGTAAGTGAATTTTTAATGGCGTAATAAGTGATGATTATTGATGAACAACCACTCTGGCTTTGAAAGATTGCTCTTAGAAGCATGGAGTCTCATTCCAGCAGAAGAAAATTAAAGTTGGATATTTTATTTACTTTCATTTCTCTTATCTCTCCTCCCCAATCCAAAGCATATTTTATAATCTTTATCTTGTTTTCTGCACATCCAAATTTAATCTAATTTATATTTTCTGCTTTATGCTTCCTGGTTTGCATTTACATATTTCATTGAGGATTATTAAATTTGATTGGTAGAAGAAATCTCACTGTTTCTTAACCTGCTCAGAGATGCCTCAGATCCCTTACACAGTAAAACTGATGCCAGATGAGTGGAAATCTCTGCTGATAAGCCCACAAAACTCTGTGGGCAACTGTCAGCGAAGTGAATGGTGAACCAGATATCAAAATCCCTGCTATTTTTTCAAAGTCATGAAAATAAGGTTTCAAGAAATACATTTTAAGCTAATAAAAAGTAAATTTTAAACATATATCTGAAACCATGTGATAAATGATTGTAGTAATCTTATAGACAGGTTATTAGAAACAGAAAAATTTTGAGTCTTTCAAATACAATTGGATGCTAAAATGGATGAACTAATGTAATTGAAGCTAGAGTTTTCTCATTGGGGACTGTGATCCATTTCCAAATCTTGGAATCATTTTCATATACAAGATTTTGAAGTTTTTGTAACCAATTTGTGGACCTTTTACCTAGTCAGGGGCTGTTCTAGTCTTGGAGCTGTTTCACATCAGGCTAATGAATCATTCTTGATAAGTTCACAATTGACCAGTTAGAAACTAAAGAACTTTGAGGGCAGGCCAAAAACTAATTGTGGTTAAGTACTTTTGAACAGAGAGGTTTATGATCACTGGTTAGATTTTCTTTAGGAAGACTAAAGAATGAAATTCAAACTAATAACAACAATAACTGGTATTTATATATAAAAAATAAAGATGCATTTATATAGCACCTTTCATGACCTCAGATGTCCCCCAAAGTGCTTTCCAGTTAATGAAGTACTTCTGAAGTGCAGCCAAAGTTATAATGTAGGCAGCATGGCAACCAATTTGCACACGGCAATCCCCCACAATAGCAATGTGCTAATGGCAAGATAATCTTTGTGATGTTGGTTAAGGGATAAACATTGACCAGGACACTGGATAACTCCTCTGCTCTTCTTTGAAATAGTGCCAAGGGATTTTTTATGTCCACCTGAGAGAGCAGGTGGGGCTTCAATCCCATGCCCCGTCAGAAAGACAGAACCTCCAACAGTGCAGCAACCCCTTAGTGGAGTGTCAGCCTAGATTTTTGTGTTCATTTCTCTGAAGTGGGACTTGAAACCATGACCATCTGCTTTAGAGGTGAGAATGCTACCATAGCTGACAGCTTTTAGCATAACAAATCCTTCCCAAGGCGCTTCACAAAGGTTAACCATCAAAGCTTTGACACCGATATACATATAACCAAAGGCTTGGCCAAAGTGGTTGATTGTAAGAGTGTCTTACAGGATGAAAGAGTGGATTGATTTAATGAGGTAATTCCAAACGTTAGGGCCTAGGCAGCTGAAGGCATGGCCACTAATGATGGAATGATTAAAATTGGAAATGGTCAAGAGACCAGAATTGATGGAGCAATCTTGGGAGATGTGGGTGGGATGATGCTGTAATGCTATAGGAGACCATAGAGATAGGAAGGGATGAGGCCACGGAGGGATTCAAAAACAAGGATGAGAATTTTAAAATCGAGGCATTGTTTAGGGATTATGACAGTATGCCCTGGGGAGATGGGTGAATAGGACTTGTTACATGTTAGGACACGAGCAGCAGAGTTTTGAATTACCTCAAGTTGCAGAGGGTAGAACTAGGGAGGCTACCAGGAGTGTATTACAATTGTCAAGTCTTGAGATTAAAAAAAGGCACGGATGAAGGCTTCAACAGCAATTAGTTGACAAGGGCAATGTTACAGAGGTGGAAATTAGGCAGTCTCAGTGATGATGTCAGTATGTGGTCAGAGGCTCATCTCAGAATCAAGTATAAGAACAAGGTTGCAAACAATTTGGTTCAACCTCAGATGGTTGCCAGCGAGAGGGATGGAGTCAGCAGCAAGGAAACAAAGTTTGTGATGGGGATTTATGGCAATGGCTTCTGTTTTATTTATGTTTTGTTGGAGGAAATATCTGTTCATCCAGTATTGGATGTCAGACAAGAAGTCTGCAAGGTTAGAGACAGGGGGTGGGGCGTAATCAAGAGAGGTGGAGGTAAGAGGGAGCTGGGTATCATCACTGTACATGTGGAAACTTGATGCTATGTTTTCAAATGATATTACTGGGTAGGGGTGGGGTGCAACATGTAGATGAGAAATAGGAGGGGGTAGATCCTTGTGGGACAGCAGGGATAATGGTGTGGGCGCAATAAGAGAAGCCATTTCAGATTCTCTGGCTGCAACTGAATAGATAACAATGGAACCAGGCAAGTGTATCGGCACCCGGCTGGATGATGGTAGCGAGTCATTGGAGCCGAATTTCATGGTCAACCATGTCAAAGGTTGCAGGCAGGTTGGGAAGAACGAGGAGGCATCGTTTATCTTTGTCACAATCAATTAGAATATCATTTGTGACTTTGGTATCAACTGTGAAGTGGATGGATGCTTCACATGGACATTCAAGGTTTTTGGAGAGGAAGGCGAGGTTGGAGATGGGGCAGTAGTTTGCAAGGACAGCGGGGTCAAGGATTCTTTTTTAAAGGAGAGTGGTGATGACTCTGATTTGAAACTGTTGAACAGTACCTGTGGTGAGAGAACCATTAATAATGTTAGCTAACACAGGGGCCAGGAAAGGAAATTGGGTGGTCAGCAGTTTAGTAGGAATACAGCCTAGAGAGCAAAAAGTGGGTTTCATCAACAAGATATATTTCTGATATGTTTGAATCTGTATTAAATAAAACACTTTTAATTTGTAAGCAATACTAGGGAAAAATAAATTGTGATTTGCAATTTTTGTACAGAAATTAAAGAATGAAAGAATATCAACATTAAAATCCTAACTTAATTATTATTATTATTAACCTAAATAAGTAGAGTCCTAGGACATATCTATCCTCATCTTTGCCAGGCCAATGTAAACTGAATTCCTCCGAGTCCATTCATGTGCGCATTTTTGCTGCTATTCAGACGCATGAGTAGTCCCTAGAGAGACTTGCATTAACCTCTGTGCCACTCTTAATTTTCACCAACTCCACACTCCTTACGAGCAACAACTTCAGCTGCCCCACTGTTCACTCTTGCTGAATTTTCTGCCCGGTGCACCAACAACCATAGCTGCCTTTGACTTCTCCATTAGATCAGCAATCACTGCCCCTCCCACCCCTTTTCATGTTTCTTCAGAATTTTCGTTCCAGAGCAAGGTCCTTGCATTTCACAGTTGTCTTGTGGATGATTGCATTGACATTGTGACTTTGATGGAAACTTAAGTTAGGATAGCAATACCTTTGTCCATCATGAAGCCCCCTTTCTTGACTATACTTTCTATCATCTTCCATATTTAGACCCCCAAGGTAGCAGTGTAGCTCTTATCACTAAATTACTACTACTCCTCTGGTACCTGCTCTTCCTTTGAGCACCTCACTTTGTTCCACTTATCGTTCCTTGTCTTTAAATACTCATATTCTACTGCCTCGTTAAAGCAGCACCCCAATTTTCTCATCCAAGATATTCTCCCTCTTTTTTCCTCCCTCAGCCTTTGCACTAAGTGCCTCATCATGTTCAATGATTTCCATATCCATCTCAAATCACTTTGATTTTATTGCCCTCCTTTGCTCCCTGAAACTTCCCTTCCAAATGTCATACTTTTTGCCGTGCTCTCCCTGACCCCCCCACCTCCCAACCTCAACCGTGCCACCTTGGGCGGTCCCTCTACGTGTTGTCTTGACTACACACATGGTCCATCTACAGCCAGTTCCTTTTATCACTACCCACAGCTGAAGAAGAATGAAATGCAAGGGAATCGAGTTAAGGAGGAACACACGGCAAGGATTTTGCAAGGGGATGACAGAAATAACAAAACCAAGAATACTGACACAAATTTGAAAGATAGAGAATTAAGTCATGAAAAATAATGATGACCACTGAGAGATTGGATATTCAGAATTGCAATAAAAATGTATTGAAACCCTCTTCACATTATCACCTTTGGCAATTTTCAATACATAGATTTTTTATTTTATCGACAACAAAAATAATTGGAATAATTATCTTCTTTGAGAAGTCAAATTAGCCTTAGCAAGGGCAAAGTGTGAAAAAAAAGTTTATTTGTAGAATAACCTCTTAACTATTTCATGTTTCTAATTACATGATTTTTCTGGTGTTCTTCAGGGACTCCTTGGAAATGATATGATGCAGCTCAATGTATTGCTGCAGTGAAGTACTTAAAGCAAACAAAAACAGATGTTTCCTGTGATGGACATAATTGAATATCATGCCATGCTTTCTGTTGTGAAATGCTACAACATATAGTTTGCTCTATTCCATAAAATTCTAAATAAGGCTACATTTTCACTTCAAAGTTGTAATCTGTGGTCCATTTGTTGGAGCATTCCGTAACTACTATGTAAACGTATTGCAATATTGTGCAATTAGAATGGAAAGAAATAAGAAACTTACTTAATTAGAATGGAATTTAGCTTTGACTTTTTATCACAAAACTAAACTAATGCAGTGGTGTGCTAGCCAAGGTCTTTATAAAATTTAGAAATTTGTTGGTCTCTGAGCAATGAGGAAAAGAATCCGAATATGAATGTGCCATGACCTTTAATTTACTTACGAACTTTTTCTAAAAACTTTTTTATACTGCGAAAACATTCCCTTTTGCTGAGACAATGTACTGTTTGCCAATTTCTCTGTGGCTGTTGATGTCACTGTTGCTGCACACATGGATGAGTGGAAATGTGCGTGTTGCAGAGTGAAATGACCCAACTCCCCAAATTGTGCTTGCCTGATATTGTAATGCACTCTATTGAGACCACAGTTAAGAACTGATAGCATTGCAGCTGGTGTTTTCTGTTATTCCAGTCAGTCTAAGATAGAAACCAATGGCTGTGCAGTATTTTAGCTGCAATATATCGACATTTATAATAAGATGCTCATTCTGGCATTACTCATAAATATTTTAGTGAGTGAACTAATTTGAAAGAGTAACAAAGTTTATTTTTTTAAAAATGGGCATGTCAACAGTTCTTCACCACACTATTCTCATGCCTCGTGTCCTCCATTAAGAAAAAGAATGTCTATTAAAACATGGCACCCATACATAGCACAACCCCCTGTACTCATTGACCTACATTGACTCCTGGTATGGCAATGCATACTAAACAAATCAGGCAACAGCTGTGGGGAGAAAGAACAAAAGGGGAAGGCAGGAGAGAGCAAATGACAAAAGGTTTCAGGGAATGGTTAAAGTAAAGAAGCAAAAGAAGTGTTCAGATGAGGCCTGGATAACCGCGATCTGAATGAAAAATGAAAGAATAAAAATAATGAGAAAAACCAAACCAGAAATAAAGTAGAAGCAGAGTTTATGATCCAAAATTTTTGAACTCAATGTTGAGTCCCGAAGACTGTAGGGTACTGAATCAATAGATGAGGTGCAGCTTCTCGAGCTTGCGATGCACTTCTTTGGAGCACTTTAGCAAGGCTAAGGGCAGAAAGGTCAGATGGGAGCAAGGTGAAGAATCGAAATAACAAGCTCGGAGGTATGCTTGCGGACTGAATGGAGATGCTGCACAAAGCAGTCACCCAGTCTACCTTTGGTCTCCCCAGTGTAGAAGAGACGACATTGTGAGCAGCAAATACAGTAAACTAAATTGAAAGAAGCATAAGTAAATCGATGTTTCACTTGGAAGGAGTGTTTGGGGCCTTGGATGGTGAGAAGGGAGGAGGTAAAGGGGCAAGTGTTGCTACTCCTGTGCTTACATGGAAAGGTGGTGTAAGAAATGAACAGGGTTTTTGAGGTGATTGAGGAGTGTCATGGAGTAAACAACCCCTTTGGAATGTACCAATAGTCAAGGGAGCAGGAGGTGGGGCCAATGGACAAGAAGAGCACAGAGAGGGTTCAGGGGAGATCGAGATATTTTAGATCATAACCTCTTTCACTTGCTCCCTCTTCCACTTGCTCAAAGCCTATTACATTTCAATCTTTCCTCAGTTCTGATGAAGGGTCATCATCAAACTGAAACACTAACTCTGTTTTTCTTCACAGCTGCTGCCTGACCTGCTTGAATATTTTGAGCATTTTCTGTTTTTATTTCAGATTTCTAGCATCTGCAGTATTTTGCCTTCGTCACATTAGCTTTATTTTCAAAGGGCTTCACCCATCCCTACCTCCAGCACTACAATTCTCTGAGATCTCTACACTCCTCCTGTTCAGGCCCCTTGCGCGAAACAATCTCTTTTCTCCTTTAAGACACTCCTTAAAACCTACGTCTTTGTCCAAGCTTTTGGTCACATATCCTAATATCTCCTTCTGTGGCAAGAAGCACCTTGAGACAGTAAAGGCACTAAATAAATTCTAGTTGTTGTAAAGACTTGGAAAAAAAGACCATGGAGAGAAATATATGAATGCATACCAGCTCAGTCTTTACTGCAGTACAAGTGATGATCTTATTGTCATTGCAGTCAGGAGTGAGAGAGATCGGGGTCGGGTATGAGGTGATTGGGAGGGGGTGTGGTGGGAGATATTGGTTCCTGCTCATCCTGGCTCCACTTTTAGTTAAATTACTTGCTGCCTTAGTTGGACCCAGCATGGGATCCTGAGGGGGCCTCAAACAAGCAAGAGACCCTTATTTGCATGTGCAAATGACTTAATGGCTATTTAAGACATGGGGAAAGGATGCATTTTTTTGTTCTTGCACAATATGGTGGATGACTCGTGCATCAATCCTTGTATGTTTCACAGCAATTAGAATAAAACTCAAAAGCTCAACTTAATGCTATTAACAAACGCCTTTTAAAAATATATTCCACAGGTGTCACGGATGCCTTCTATTTTAAGATAATAAATGCCAGTTGTTTTAATTGGCTTTTCTTTATCCAAGCTCTTGTAAGCACGTCTTGTTAGATGTTGGACCTCAAATGTTAAAATTAGAGCTAGACTAGAAGTCAAGAGGGCATCTTTTTCACACAAAGGATAATCAAAATCTGGATCTCCCTTTCCCCCAAAAGGCTTGTCTAATTTAAAAACTGAGCTTGATAGATTTTTGTTAGATTAAAGGGATAGAGATCAAAGTTGGATATATTAAGTAGCGGTACAGATCAGCAATGATGTAACAGAATGGTGAAATAGCCTCAAAGGTGCTGAATAGCCTAAATCTGTTCCTTTGTTTTGGTGTGTTAAAGCGTAGAAAACGTGAAAAGATGCAACATTACAGAGAAACCAGGAAATGACTCCTGAGTTCTGCTGTCACCTATAGATTGCTCTGAATTGGAAATTGCTGAGCAGTACCATAAAAGCAATAGTGTAACAGCATCCTACGAGCATGGTTACATCCTTCCATTTCATAAGCCAACCCCTTGCATGCAGCTGTATCATTGCCTCTGCCTCTGTGCTGCTACATAATATGAAAGACAAAAAACTGACTTTCTGATCCACTTTGATTCAAACACAAATGATTTCTGTTTTCCATGCTACTAACATTGGCCAGCTATATTTTTTTTTCATCTAATAAATGAAAGAAGGACTTGCATTTATATAGGACCTTTCATGACCTCCTGCTTTCCCAAAGTGCTTTACAACCAATGAAGTTGTGTAGTCACTGATATAACGGGGGCAACGTAACCAATATGCATACAGCAAGCTCGCACAAAATAGCAATGTGATAATCTGTTTTAGTGACATTGATTGAAGGATAAATATTCGCCAGGATACCAGGGATAATTCCCCTACTCTTCTTCGAAATAGTGGCAGAGAATCTTTTACTTCAGGCAGGTTTTCTGTTCAACATCCGTGATGGGGAAGTTTCCAGAAACAATAATCTGGGAGAAAATTAATAGCCACTTGCACAAGTATGGGCTAATGAAGCAGAGCCAGCACAAATATCCTAACAGCAAATCATGTTTTACTAACTTGATTGAGCTTTTAATGAGTTGACAGAGTGTGTAGATGGGTTCAGTATAGTTGCTGTTGTGTGTATGGACTTTCAAAAGATACTTGACAAGGTAGCACAGATTAGGCTTGTTATCAAAATTGAAGTCCTCTGGCATCATGGATACAAAATTCACTAAGGGATAAAAAAACAGAATTGTGGTGAATGGCTGTTTGTTACACTGGAGGGAGGTATACAGTGTGTTCCCCAGGGTTCAATACTAGGACCAATACTATTTTTGATATATGTTAATAATTTGGACTTCGGGGTTCAGGGCACAATTTCAGAATTTGCAGATGACCCAAAAGCTGGAAATGTAATAAGCATCGAAGAAGATAGTAATAGAACTGAAGAGGACATAGGCTGATGGAATGGGTGGACACATGAAATTCTGGAGGAAAAATTAGGAAAAACAATACAAGCTAATTGGTAAAATTTTAAAGGAGATGTAAGAAAAGAAAGACCTGGGGATGTTTTGTGCACAAATGTTTTAAATTAGCAGGACAGGTTAACAAAGTAAAGATTAATAAACAAATAAAGCATATGAAATATCAGGCTTTGTTAAAGAATAATTATAGTAAACTTACATGAAACACTAGTTCAGTCCCATTTGGAAGATTGTGTCCAATCTTGAAGGCTTTAAAGAGGGTGATGGTTGTGTCTTCAGCTGCCTCAGTCCTAATCTCTGCAGTTCCCTCCCTAAACCACTCCACTTCTCTCTCCTCTCCTTTAAGATGCCTCTTAAAATCTAAACCTTTGCTCAAGCTTTCAGTTGCTTGTACTAATATTTTTTATGTGGCTTTGGTCAGTTTATATTAATTCTTCAATGAAATGCCTTTGGAAGTTTTATTATGTTAAAGGTGCTATATAAATTCAAGTTTCTGTAGTTGTATATTGTTTCTATTTATTTTGAGCAAAATTTTGGCAAACTGCGTATGACAAATTGCATTTGCCTACTTTAGCAATTGTACTAAATAATTCCATTTTATTTTTCTCAAATCTGATATGAGCAGACTGATGTAAGTGTTGAGACTTGCTGGATGGGATGCACATGGTCTGTTGTAGCTAAAGTATGGTCAGTTAGCCCAGTGGTGACCCAGGAGTTATCACCTCATTACTCCTTAATGAAGTGCTGAGTGACAATATTAGAATGTTAGCCAATGAGATCAGAACTAAGTGCCCAAGTATCCTGAGAAATGAAAATATGGCTCTACATCTCTGATGAATTCACTTTAGCTATAGACTGAACATTATATATGCGTATGCATGCCTTTTAAACATAAAGGCATTTATCATTTAATGAAAACAGGAAACATTACTCCTCAGAGTAATTAATGATGTTGAATGAAATTGCAGGAATGTGCAGTGTTGAAGTGTGTGATATAAAATTCTAACAGACAAAAACAATGGACCTCCTAAAATGATGCTTTCATGTGTTTTGAGTAACTGACTAGCCACTGCCTCAGTGAAATGAAGGAAAGTTTCATTGATCCAGCTATGGCATGTACAGTGTTTGGTGACACTGGTTGAACAATTAAGAAAATCATGTAGGTGTTGATTTGTTTTGGTCACGGAGCTTAGGTTATAAGACAATGGTGATTGGAAGTGTCTGCAGATGAGTTTGTGCTACATTAATCTGTGTTGATACACTGATTGTGCCAGTGTATATAGTGGTGCATGTAAGAGTGATACACCATCCAAGTGGATAAGTATGCATGCATTATGGGAAGCCATGTAATAATGAGGACAAGGAAATACACAGTAAGACAGTTGTTACGATTGGGATGGGAGGAGTGCACGAATTATCAAGCCCCAGTACTCCGCAGGTTGTACCATTAATATAAATGTTTAATTTTCTCACCCATGAAATGGTGAATTATGTACCTATACCGCTAGTACCCAAAAGAAAAGAGTCTCTGACCAGGCTTCTTTCAAAAACTCAATGATTAATTTATTTTAAAACAAAATTTCTTTTAGCAAGTTGCAAGTACTGGTTAACACCCTATTGTAATCAGAAAGTATAGTTATCTCTTCCTAAAGAATTCCCCCAACATACACGCATGCGCGCAAAAACACACAAACACACACACACACACAGACAAACAAAGGACAAATAGAGTCTCTCTGCAGAGCTGGGCTTTGGAGGATGGGGGTTATAAAATAAAGGATAAAATCTGCAGGATGTCAACGCCATCGACCTGGAGTTCCCTTGTGTGATCCTGATCTTGCTGGATGTCTGGAAGCTCTCACCAACAGGTCTCAGTTTTGCAGGTCCAAATGCAGACTAGTTACACTCAGATGAGAGTTCTCTTCTACAGGTTGGTAGCCACACACAAATTTAGACAAGGTAGAAAGAGGGAGCCAGCTAGGGCAGCCTTCCTTACTCAGTTTGTTCCCCAAAAAGACTGAAAGCAAAACCACAGGTTCAAACTTAAGGTTTACCTCTGCCCTGTGATTGCCTTTTTGCCTTCCAGCTTTTCATTATTTAAGTACTTTACAGTTCAAAGCAAACAACTCCTTCTCAAGTACCATATAGGTCAGGTGATTTCTTGGAAGAGACCTGCTTGTTGATAATTCCAAGGTGAATTTCTGACCTTTTTTTAAAAAAAAATGTCAGGTTAGCATCCAAACGTACAGATAATGCCAAGTCTTTCCATTTGTAAAAGAAAAAAATCAGCCTTGAGAGATATAATTCCAACACAGTAAACACCTGTGATCAAGATGTTGTAGTAGTGGTTGATGAACAGTTTGAGGTATGCTGAGGATATCGACCTTAGTGAATCTGCTTTAAATTTGAGGTTGTGGCAACAGAACCATTGTTTTGAGGAGTTGCCTGTCTATGCACAAAGTACATTTAAGATGGTGGGTATTTTGAATAAATCCAATACCCACATATACATTAGGATTTATAATGGGGAAATCTCTCAGGAATGTTTCCATTATTGCAATGCAGGCTGCTTCAAACTTACAGCCTTACTTAGAGAGCCTTACTCAACATGCAGCCTACCGTCAACTTTAGAAAACAGTTACAGACAGCCATAATGGTGGGATTCTGAAACTTCAGAGCTAACCACTGTTCTGTTCTCTTGCAGCCACTTAGCCACATGAGGAGATGCTGTTCACCAGGTGGGGTGTATGGAGCACCTCAGTAGGAACAAGTAGTTCTGAATCATCATGTTGCCCTATACTGACAACTGTAGGCATAATTTCTGAAAGAGAATATAACAAAGATGCCCTTGCATTGACAGTTGCAGATATGGCTGGATATCTGTGGCTCATGGATCTTGTGAGTTGGCTATGTAGCCAACCACCAATGTTTCCCTTACTTATGGAGCACCTAACAGTAGTGCACATACAACGAAAAGCAGCTTGGCCTAACTAGCCAAGTGGTTATGGTACTGGGTTTGTAACCCCAAGATCAAGAGTTCAAATCTCACAATGGCAAAACCATGAAACAATGTAACTTCATCTGAAACAGATGGAAACGGGTTTGTACTTGAAAGAGTTACAACGAAAAGCAGGCTTGGCCTAAATAGTCAAGTGGTTATGGTACTGGGCTTGTAACCCCAAGATCAAGAGTTCAAATCTCACAATGGCAAACTATGAAACAATGTAACTTCATCTGAATAGGAACAGATGGAAACATGTTTGTACTCGAAAGAGTTACAATTGGTTTCAACAGATGGAAACGTGTTTGTACTCGAAAGAGTTACAATTGGTTTCAACAGATGGAAACGTGTTTGTACTCGAAAGAGTTACAACGAAAAGCAACATCTTGTATTTATAAAGCTATTTAATGAATAAAAATCCTGCAAGAACACGATGAAGCAAATTGTGACATGGAGTGACATAATGTGCTATTAGGGCAGATGATCAAAAGCTTGATCAAAGAGGTAGGTTTAAGGCGTGTCTTAAATGAGGTGGAGAGTTTTACCAAGAGAATGCCAAAGCTCAGAGCCTTGGCAGCTGAAAGTTTGGAGTAATTAAAATCAGGGATCTTCAAGAGTCCAGAATTTGGAGAAGCGCAGATATCTGAGGGTTGCGGTGCTGAAGGAGATTAGAGAGATTGGGAGGGATCTGAAAACAATGATGAGAATTTTAAAATTGAGTGTTACCATTATGAGGCTTAAAAGATTATTATATTTTGGAACTTTAAGTTTAGTAATGCCTAGTGAGGGCATGTCCTATTCATAACTTGGACTCTGTTCGTATGGAAGCTTCCAGAACCGTTTTTTACTTTTAAAAATGGACACTAAAAATCTATTTTCTGTAGTTTAAAGAATAAGTTGCCTTTGAAAAGAAAATAGTATTTAGCCAATAGTGTTTTTAGTCATTTGTTACAGTAAAAGTTTTAAAACATGAAATTTTGAGATATCATTCCTTCAGCTGTTAACAATAAGTTTGAATTTCTCCTTAAAAGTTAAAGGTCTCTATGAAGATCGTAATGAGACATTGATTAACCAGGAACCAATTTAGGTTGCGCACAGGGATGATGGATGATTGGGACTTTATGCAAGAAAGGTGACAGGCAGCACAGTTTTGAATGACCTTAGGTTTACAGAGGACAGAATGTGAGAGGTTGGCAAGGAGAGCATTAGAATAGTCAAGTCTAGAGCTAACAATGACGCGGATGAGAGTTTCAGTAGCAGATGAGCTAAAGTTGGGGCAGAGTCAGGTGATGTTACGGAAGTAGAGGTAGGCAGTCGTGGTGCTGGTACAAAACCAAAATTCTGCAGATGCTGCACATCTGAAATACAAAAAAAACTGCTCAAATCTCATCAGGTCAGGCAGCATCTGTGAAGAGAAGCAAAGTTAAAGTTTCAGGTTGAGTCATCTTTCATCAAAACAGTCACTCAACCTGAAATATTAACTTTGTTTCTTTCTCCATAGATGCTGCCTGATCTGCTGAGTTTTTCTATCATTTTTTGTTCTTGTCTCAGTCTCAGTGCTGATGTGGATATATGGGCGGAAGCTCATCTCGGGGTCAGATATGACACCAAGCTTGCAAACAGTCTGATTCAACCTGTTACAGCTAACAGGAAAAGGGATGGAGTTGGTGCCTGGGGAATGGAGTTTGTATTGAGGACCAAAGACAATGGCTTTGATATTCCAATCTTGGTTGGAGGAAATGTCTGATCACTCAGTACTTGATGTTAGACAATCTGACAATTTAGCAACAGTGCTAGAATCAAGAGAAGTGGTGGTGAGGTAGAGCAGAGTCTCATCAGCATTGATATGAAAACTGACCCTGTGTTTCCATATGGTATCATTGAGGGGAACTGAGAAATAGGGAGTTAAAGGTGTGGAAGTGGAAAGAGAAGATATTGCAAGTGATGCTCTGGCTATGATTAGACCGATAAGACTGGAACGAAACAAATACAATCCTAACCAGGTAGACAGTGGTGGAAAGGTGTTGGAGGTCACTGGCGTGGTTAGCTGTATCAAAGGCTGCAGACAATTTTAGAAGGCGAAGGAAGGATATTTTTACCTTTGTCACAATCACATATAATGTCATTTGTTACATTCAGAAACAATGTGGATAAGACCTTGACATAAAGGGATAAAATACAGCAACCAAAGGCATGAAACATTTATGCAACTAGCATTGCATAACTGATAAACAGGAATTCACTTTTCATGTATGAGCAGTCAGTGATTCTTAATTATGGAGGAAACAAAGCATCAGTTGTGTAAAATTCAAACAGCGAATGTCTTATGACATCCTCGGTGTGGTTTGTGGAATCTCAAAAATTTAAGACAGTGTCGCTCTTTTACTGTTAGCAGTGCATGCCAGATGGTTGACTGGAGTTGCTTGAACATCTTAGTCATAATTTCCCTGATGAGCCAACTCCCTCATGCGCTGCTCTTTTACTAAACCTGAGAAATTAACCCTGTTATGGGTCATCTTTTGACTGAGGTATCATCTGCTCTTGAAAGAGGCATCAAAGGATGTGGGACAAAGAACAAGGCCCAGGATATTTTGGTGACTGTTTGGAGTCTGGGAGGATCTGGAAGTAGTAAGGTTGGGGGTGGATGCAGCTATTTAAAATATTTATACTGTAATTTCTAACTGTATGTCAACAATTATGGTATAAGGGCACTAAATGCTTTGAATAACTAAAACTTGGCTCCAAGCTCAGTGGTAGGTCAATTGTTTGTTGGAACCCATTCCTTAAAGCCAAAAAGTTGTCATATCTTTGCCATACAATCCAATTTTAAGTTCTTTAAAGTGCTTATTAAGCTTTAGCTGAGATGGTAAATGTTCATTAAGCCTGTTAAAGAACTTGAAGATGGTTTCTGGGTCATGACTGGGCACATTACACAGGTCTTTGCTTGCGAGTGGTTTGGCAACACTGGCTATGGGGAAAATCCTAGGTGTTTGGGACAGCATTTATTGTGGCAAGAGCGAATGTGATGCAAAATAAAACGAAAACGATAAGTCTTTATGAATTCTCCTGGCTTTCCCCAGAATTTGATAATATTACTTTCATGGCATTGTGCTGAGTGCTGTTATGCCATAATGGTCAACTATATACCACCAATTACCATTGGTGTAGTGCCAAATTTTGAGGTGCAGGAGCTCTAAGGAAACGTGTTGGCCATATTATTTCTAAATGTACCATTACATTTTTTTCCAATGTATTAACCATTTGCGTCCCCAAACGTTAGTAAAACGATGCTTTTTAGGCAAAAAATATTAGTGCCGGTAGGCATTTTATTTTGAATCATGTGGTATTTTGAATTATTAGTCTTTGGCATAGCTAGAATTTCATTATGCGACAGTTTAATTAATTAATTCAAGCCTTTTAAAAACATGAATCACAGAAAACTTTATTTACTTTTGACTGGGGAATGATATGTAGAGAGGCCACTGCTTTTTTAGATTTCTATTAATAACCTAGACCTAGGTGTATGGGGCACAATTTCAAAATTTGATGATGCAAGACTTGGAAGTATTGTGAACTGTGCGGAGGATAGTGATAGACTTTAAGAGAATATAGACAGGCTGGTGGAATAGGCAGATACTTGACAGATGAAATTTAATACAGAGAAGTATGAAGTGATACATTTTGGTCAGAAGATTGAGGAGAGGTGATTTCTAAAGGAAATGCAGGAGCAGAGGGACCTGGGTGTATAAGTGCATTAGTTATTGAAGGTAGCAGTGAGGTTGCGAAAACAGTTAATAAATTGTTGTTTGGTAGTACAGAACTTGAGTATTGATGAAAAAAGAGACTTTTTTTGTCAAAACTTTATGTTTGGCACTCATCAGGACAATTCACAAGAATACCAAATACAAAGGGAATAACAATTTATACCACATAAGAAGAGTGCTGATAGGCTGGCCAGTGGACTCTGATTGGTAGAGACATCCCCATGGAGAATGCACCAGTTGATGGTGACTGACAGTTAAGTACCAAGCCTTGTTTGAAATTTAAACCAGGCAGCTTGACTCTGATTGGGCAAAGCATTGTTCTGAGAAATGAGCCAGTGAATTGCTGTCACTTATTTTGTTTAGCTGAAACAGATGCAATGTATGCATATGTTCTTTCTGTCTGCAAAGAGCAGGGCCCTGTGTATTAATATATGTAGCCTCCAGTACACGCAAATGCAACACATTGTGAGCCTGGCTGACAATCTTACATTGGTTGTCAGTGTAGTCATTGCCAGTGTGATGGTAAGTATGTAGGCCGTATGTCCAAAGGCTTGATGGAACATATCAAACAGCATGTCCCTTCTGATGTTCACAATGGGCAAGGTACACACTGTACCCAAACAGCCCGTGCTTGCAAAACTCAAAACAAGTGTCCAACATTAGTTGTGATTCCTAGATTGGACAACATTTGCTAAATAACCCTCAGTGTGCGAAGAATTGCGCTGACAGCCAATTTAAGATTGTCAGTTGGGCTCACAGTGTGCCGCATTTGTGGGTACTGGAGACTACACATTGTTAGGAGCACATTCACGTTCATAGACTGCAGTTCTTAGAGATGAAGGCTTACTATCTCATTCTTAGTGCTGTTGGGGACGGGCAATGAATGTGACACCCACATTCTGAGAATGATATTTTTAAAAATTGGAATGGGTTATTTTGCTGCTATGGTAGAGCTGTGGCATCTTTAAGGCCACATAGTTTAATTGTTAAATAACTAGAGGCTTAGGGCATTCAAAATTGAATTGATGTTTTGTCAGGGAACTTTGCAGAATAGAATGCGCTCATCAGTTTCAGGCTGCTCGTGTGCAGGATAAAAACATTTTAAGATTGTGACAAATGTAAAACACATATTTGTTGCCTGACAAAGTACAAACTATTTACAGCACAGAAATGGGTAATTTGTTCCAACAAATCCATGCCGGTGTTTATGCTCCACAATGTTATCATTACCAGCTTGTTTTTTCTAACCTCATCAGTTCTATTTCATTCTCCCTCATGTTCATCTAGCTTCCCCTTAAATGAACCTATGTTACTTGCCTCGACTAACCCCTTTGCTAGCAAGTTCCACATTCTAATTATTCTCTTGGTAAAGAAGTTTTTCTTAAATTCCATATTGGATTTATTAGTGACCAAGTTATATGGCCCCTAGTTCTGGTCTCGCTCACAAGTGGAAACATCTCATTTATGCCTACCTTATTTAAACCCTTTCATAAACTTAAAGATCTTTTATCAGATCACCTCTCAGTCTTCATTGGTTCTCTTGCCAATCACCTTAAATTTGCTTCCTAACCCCTCCACCCTCAATTTTGAACACCTCTGTCAAATCTTCTCTCGACCTCTCCTCTTTAAGGAGTACAACTCCAGCTTCTCCAATCTACCGATGTAACTGAAGACCTTCGTCCCTGGAACCGTTCTCAAATCTTTCCTGCACCCTTTCCAAAGCCTTCACATCCCTCCTAAAGTGAGGTGCCCAGAATTGGGCACAATATTCCAATCGAGGTCTAACCAAAGGCCTGTTCAAATTTAACATAACTTTTCAATTTATTCCCTCTGGAAATGAACTCGTGCTTCATCGATTTTTTTTTTAATGACCTCATTAACCTGCATTGTTACTGTTCGTGATTTGTATGTCTAATCCCCAGATCCCTCTGTTCGTCTGCTCCATTTTCCAAGGAGGATGTGGCCTCCCTATCCTTCCTACCAAAATGCACCACCTCACAGTTACTTATATTGAAGTTTACAAGCTCATTGTGCATGTTTATTACTGTGTTCCTATATTTTATTGCAGTTCACCTATGTATTACTGCACCCCAGAATGTGGTATTGTTTGAAAATTTTGAAATTGTGCTTCTGATTTCAAAGTCAAAATCAGTTATGTAAATGGTAAACAACAGCGGTCCCAGCAAGAATCCTTGTGGAACACCACTTCCATCATTTAACCAATCTGAGTAGCTAGTTTTAACCCCTACTCTGGTTTCTATTTTGTAGCCAGCTTGTTATCCATTCTGTTACTTGTTCCCTGACTCCACACGTTTGGATCTTCGACATGAGAGTACTATGTGTATTAAAACCATGTTTTATATCAAAATGACTTTACTTATTGAGTGGTCTGAAACCACAGAATAAGTTTTATAAAGAATGACAACAGTGTTTTTAAGTGGCCTAAACAGCAGTTCTTAAAATGGCCAAACATTTGCATGACTTCACCTTGCAAATTACAAAGCTATCAAAGAGAAGTTGTGCTGTCTGGAAGTGATCCACCAGGACAATCAGTTTAAATGACTGTAAATGGCCCATCCCCGGAACTACAGAAATCCAGACATAATCCATTTATTCAGATGGGTGTGGGCCAGTCAGTTAAACTTCATCACTTTGGACAATGAAACCTGGTTGGGAAGGGACACCATTGCCCGTTTAATCTAATCACTTTAGAACAATGCACCCTGGTTAAGGAGAGCCTCCACCCTGAACCATCTAGACAACTCACAACAGTAAATAATTAACATATAAACAATGGACCTGGAATGTGGGTTTAGTAACAGTCTAGTTTGTGAATGAAGTTCATGTGATAGCAAGCTAACCCTTTGTGTTAAAAAAGGAATTGCTTTTCCAGGGTCAGACAGAACATGAATGGGCAACAGAGAGAAGAAAACTTGTGTTCCCTCTCTCAGTCTCCAGCCGTTCTGCATGCATGTGCCCTATCTGTATATGACCAGCTAAGCACTGCAACCATGTCTTCAACATAAACCAAACAGCTGCTGACTTCAGAGGAAAAGACAGAGGTCATCTAGCAAGATTTTAAATTATCTCTGCGTAGAATCCAGGGAAAATCACCGAACAAGGCCTGAAATCATCCAATGCATCAACCTTCAGGAGCTGTATATGATTGACTTTCTTTTGAATATTAAACAATTTAACCTACCCTCCCTTCACGTGACCTGCTTCAGTGTGTGTGTGTGTGTAAATTTCTGGTTGCATGTGTGAACATGAGTTGGACCTTTTGCATTATTTTCATCTATTAGATATTAAGGGCAATAAACATTATTTCCATTTAAAACTTACCAGAAAACCTCTCCCTGTGTGTCTTTTACAGTCACAGCACTTAAATGGTTAAACACACACTAAATTGACAAGTAAATTTGTTTAAAATACTGTTTGTTAATTCATTCAAGGGATGTGGGCATCGCTGACTAGGCCAGCATTTATTGCCCATCCCTAGTTGCCTTTGAGAAGGTGGTGGTGAGCTGCCTTCTTGAACTGCTGTACACCCACAGCGCTGTTAGGGAGGGAGTTCCAGGATTTTGACCCAGTGACAGTAAAGGAATAGCGATATATTTCCAAGGCAGGAGGTCAGTGGCTTGGAGGAGAACTCACAGGTAGTGATGTTCCCATGTATCTGCTGCCCTTGTCTTTCTGAATGGTAGTGAACGTGGGTTTAGAAGGTGCTGTCTAAGGAGCCTTGGTGAGTTCCTGCCTCTTTGCTGTGGTCAACCAAGAGGCAGAAACAAAGGGGAGCCATTCTATCACTTCTCCCCTGGCTGTAACATATGTGGTTCCTGACTGAAGGCTTTTTGGAAATCCAGATATATTACGTCCACTCCATCACCCTTATCTACCTTTTTCCGTTGCTCCTTCAAAGAATTTAATGAAGTTGGTCAAGCATGGAACCTATGTTGACTTTTTATTAAGTTTTCATTTCCTAGATATTTTTCTATTACATTTTTGAGTGAGAATTGCATTATCTTTCCTCTCACTGACATTAAATTAATTGGTCTAGAGGTCCCTGGACTTATATATATGAATCACATTAGCTGTCTACCAGTCCCCTGGCTCTATTCCATTTTGTAATTTTTTTTATATGTATCTGAGAGTACCTCTGCTATCTCTTTCCTAACTTCTCTTAATAGTTATGGATGCAGTCCATCCAGATTATGGGTTTTATCCTTGCAAGTTTTATTAGTTTATAAATTATCACATACTAAGTATATATTTTTTATTAAAATTATTAATGTTTTTTATTAAAAACTTTTAAATATAGATATATTTGGCTGATTTATCTTGACTAGGTTGCTTGGAGGCACGCAAAAGGGATAAGGCATTTTTCCATTATGTGAATGGCAAAATCTGCAATGTTTCTAAGTCAGGTTACAATTTAGCATCCTCTACCTACCTGGCCATAGTGTGGCACTGCAAAGGCCAAGGGAATTTTGCTGGTCGCTCAGAGTCTAGGGATCCAACAATATGATTTATTTTCCTTTTTATAATGATGGCTGCACCAAAATGCCAAGTTCTTCATATGAACTCATGAAGGAGGCAAGGGAGTTAAATGCTTTTGAAAATCTAAGACAATCACACCACATGTCGAGTAGGTGAGATTCATTAATCCAAAATCTGGAATACATTCATCTAGCTGTTCCTGAAGGTGAAACGCCGCAAAGGACTGCTGGGGATTGTGGAGGGTGAAGCAACTAACAGGAAACTGAATTTTGAAGGCAAAAGGCATAAAATATTAACGTGAATATGTAATGGTGGACTAAAGCCTTTGGAGGACAACAGTTGAAAGCTAAGAGGATATAAAATAGAGGTGCTTGAAATTGAGTTTTGATAGACTGAGTAGGTAAGGACTATTTTCTTTGTTTTACAGTGATGAAAATTATTACTAAGGGAAGAGATGTTAGGAGAAATTTGTTTACACAAAAGGTTGTTGGAGCATGGAATGCTTTACCATGGGGAGTGGTCGAGGCCTAGAGCATTGCATCCTTTAAAGTAAATATTTGAAGCACATGAATGTACAAGGCTATGTGGCGAGAGTGGTAGGATTAGTTTTGAAGTTTGCACACAAAAAGCTGGCACAGACCTGATGGGCATAATTTTCCCAGCCCCATGGAGACGGGCTTGGAGGTGGGGATGCTGGGAAAAGAGGGAGGAGCTGCGTCAGGATAGCTCACCAATGCGTTGCTGCTTCTGGAGAAGTTTCCTGTGGTCAGATAATAATGCAGATTGGTGGCTGCTCCATGATGGCAGGCAGCCAAATTACAATAATTAAGACTCCAATTAGGGCTATTTTGTTGATGGCGGAGCAGCCTACGCACGGCCAGGTTAATTGAGGAGTCCTCCTTGTGGCAGGCCAAGGTTCCATCTCCAAACAGGGGGCCACAGGTGATCCAGGTGGAGGGGTGTTCCTCTACTCCAAGAGGTCTACTGGCCTCCTCTTCCCCCTCTGAAATAAGAATTTATTTTTACACCTCCTAGGGCACCTCTATTTTGCCTTCGATTGGGCTGCCGACCAATTAAGTGGCCGCCTTTTGGTATTTGGGGGCTCAGGACTCCCATTTGGTTCCAACACTGGGGTCCTGAAACCTCTGGTAAAATTCTGCCCAATGAATCAAAAGGCCTCGTTCAGTTCTGTGAACACTTTTAGTTTTATATTTGACGGGAAAATCAATTTCTCGATCTACAAATTAAGTGTCATTAAATTCCCAATGTACTTATTGGTCAAGCATAAACCTGAGGAAGACATTATTGACAGCACATGAAGGTGACTAAGACGATGGCCAGGCGACACGTTAATGTATGATAGTGGCTGATTGACTAGAATTGGAAGGTTATTCCCTGGTCTACAGTTTTAAAGTATGCTCCAAAAAACTTTTAGATAATTTGATGGGTGTGGGAGGCAATATATTTTTTAAAGAAGTTATATAACAGTTAAGTGAGTGAATTCAAAAGAAGACCAGCACAAAGCAAGAAAAATGCAATCAATAATACTGTAAATAGTCTCTGGCTGCAGAACATGTTGCTGTCTGTTTAGCTTATCCAGCATCTGTTAACTATTACAGCATAATTATTTAGCCCTCAGGTGAAATATTTTGTGTATCATTTCTTTCATTGCACAAGAAATATTACTTAAGCTCCACCGGATCAATAGGTCATTCAGTGTTATCTGTGGTGGGTCTTAGCTCATAGTGTTGAATACCATGAAATGTGGTCAAAGCATACAGCAGTCTGGCGTCAATTTTGAGCTTTTAACACATAGTCGCAAGCATATGTAATCTCTAAATGTGATGCCAACAACCAAAAAGGAAATGATTACATTGAATTACAATGCCACGTACAGAATTAGATTAGTGAACATTGTCAAAGCATTGTGGAGTAAATTAGAAACTGATGGTAAACATAGAAATGTTTACATAATGATAAACTGTTATGATTGAATGCAGCACTATAGGTTTAATGGGTATATTCCTTTGAAGTAAGTACAAATTTTCCCAGAAATAGCTCAAACTGTAGTCTAAGCTGCAACAACTTTTTTCCCCAATACTATAGCATAATATCACCATTGGCCTAACTACTCCCCTGCTCATCCCAGTGGGATTGAAGGAACAGGAGGCTAGTGATCTTGTGAGCAATTTGAACTCAGAGCAAGAGAGAAGATGTGAAATTGATAGAGCTGAAGGTTCAGGATAGTGTGGGGAGATGGGCAGGGGGATATTTGGTTGGTGGGCAAGTGATTTGTTGGGAAGGGGAGTGCGGGGAAGCAGCTGAACGATGAACCTTGACCCTTGAACCATGAGCTTCTCACACTTGTTGTTGGAGGTCAGTGTGTAAGGGACAGGAGGGAGGGGTTTAAAGAGATGGCTGATAGTGAAGGAAAAAAGGTCATTCTTGCTCTGATCAGGCCCACTAGAGGTTGATGTGATCCAGCCAGATCTGGTATTAATTGTTCAAACAGGGTCTTCAAAATTTATTTGAAAAATCATTTTAAGCTCATTCACTTGACATCATCATGCATGTCAGTCAGCAACTTGCCATGAGACCTATACTGGTTGAATTAGAAAAAAACACCTTTTTGAATAAATACTATGTGCATCAGGCTTGATAACTTGGAAAAAATAAACCATCAAGCTCGCTGCACATAGGAGAGTGCTGTGTCGGACACAACGTGTTTCCCTGATGGCTTGGTGGAAGCATAAATCACACGTGTTACGTGAAAGATGATTTTTATATTGTATAAAATGCATTTAATTCTGTCCTGCAGCTAAACAACTTACGAACAAAAGGATGTCTGAATAGTATCAATATATCAATACAATTCTGAACTAGATATTGTTCAAATGAACAGGAAATAATTTTTTTCAATAATTGCTTGCTGGTGGAATAGAAGTTCACATTTTATGCTTTATTTACCACAACTTTCATGCTTTGCAATTGTATGGATGTGACTCACCCAGCTTCCTTGTGGCTCAACTGTTTGGTTCAACTGTTACTCCTATATAGGTTGAACTGCAGATCATAAACCAGCCTATTATAATAGAAGTCATTTTGTTTCCACAAAATTTTTTTTAAAGTGTACAAAGCTGGTGAATAAAATGTTGAAAAGTTTGGGCCACCCATTTACTTATAGATTTGATCGGCTGCGTCTTATTGTCTGTTTGATGTACTTGTTAGACATCCCCCTTAAACTATTTTTCCATTGCCGTAGTTCAGTTTGCATTCCAGTTAACCCCATGTGGAGGAAATATTTGAAGATATCTCAGGCAAATTATAGCTTCTCTGCCATCTTATCACGTATGGTATTCTGACAATACAGTTAAGTCCACATGGTTACCTGACAGATGATGTGAGATGGAAGGGGTGTGTGTGTGTGCGGGTGGGCGCACAAGTAAATTTTGTTACAGAATTGACTAAGCATTTTTGCACATGGGTTTGTGTATAATTTTTTCCCCCAAGGTACATTTGTGTACGGTTTACTTTTGGAATTAATTGTTCCTCAATTACTGGTACTAATCTTATGTGTCAGGGCAACTATTTGAGGTGAGGGGAGAAGGAACATTGCAGTTCATAAGGTGCAACAATATTTTTGGTTTTTATCCAGGAAATAATGTATATGGTATAATAAAATATATGCCAGTTTTATTTTTCTCTTTTTGTAAGATGCTTAGCATGGAGGTGGATTAATGATCATGACAAACATCTTTGCCTGTTTTTCTAAAAAATATATTTTTATATTGTTGTCACAGCTGAAGATTTTTTTCATGAAGTTTGTTGGTAACAATCTATGATATGCCAGTAGAGGCCAACAAAGGAAGAATTACACTAGTATGCAGATTGTTGGCGGAAGCCACCAGGAGCGGGAAAGGTTATGTTAGAGGTAATGGCCGCAGCATTAACCCCTTCCCCACCTCAGGATAGGGTTGGGGGGGAAGTGGTGGTGGTAGGGGTAGGGAGTTAAAAATGAAAAATGCGTCCTCACCCTGCTGTGTGTTCACTTGCTGCTAATTTCATGGCAGTGGGTTTTGAGCGTGTGGGTCAGAGAGATGTTCAAAATCATGAGGGGTTTGGACAAAGTTGATAGGGGGAAACTATTTCCATTCATGAAAGGATCGAGAACAAGAGGGCAGAGATTTAAAGCAATTTTTAAAAATTTATTCATGGGATGTGTGTGATGCTGGCTAGGCCAGCATTTAATGCCCATTCCTAATTGCCCTTGAGAAGGTGGTGAGCTGCATTTTTTTGAACCGCTGCAGTCCATGTGGTGTAAATATGCCCACAGTGCTGTTAAGGCATTATTGACTTTCTAGCGATTTGATACGACTGAGCGGCTGGCTCATTTAAGAATCAACCACATTGCTGTGGATCTGGAGTCACATTTAGGCCAGAACAGGTAAGGAGGGAAGGAACCAGAGAAGTTTTTACGATGATTGACAATGGTTTCATGGTCATCATTAGACTTTTAATTCCAGATTTTTATTGTTTGAATTCAAACTCCACCCTTTGCCATAGTGGGTTTGAACCCAGGTCCCCAGAGCATTATCCTGGGTCTCTGGATTACTAGTCCAGTGACAATACCACTGCCTCTCTCTTATGGCAAAAGAAGCAAAAGTGTTATGAGAAAAAACCTTTTTGACGGAGCAAGTGGTTAAGGTCTCAATGCACTGCCTGAGAGTTTGGTGGAGGCAGGTTCAATGGAAGCATCCAAAAGAGAATTAGATTGTTATGTGAAAAGGAAGAATGTGCAGGGTTATGGGGAGAAGGTTGGGAGAATGGTACTAGGTGAATTGCTCATTCGGAGAACCGGTGCAGACACAATGGGCTGAATGGCCTCCTATTGTAATGATTCTTTGATTTAATTAACATATTTAAATCAAGCCTCACGGTGCAATTGGGAACCTGATTTAAATTTGACAGCTGCCTCGCCAGCTTCTTAGGTTACGGGAAACCCAGCAGTGAAAGAGAGGCAGAGCTGTGAGCTCGAGGAGGTGAAGTGACTTTCACAGTACCTTGCGGGCCTTTTTGGAGCAGGAGTGTTTCCTGACCTTGCAAGGAAGCCTTCGGCCTTCTCTCTTTCCCTTATTTTCTGTGATCACCTCCAACCTCCAAACACCAACGTTTTCTCCATGCCTGTACTGCAGCCAGCCTTCCCCCTCCCTAGCACCAATGTTCAGCCTTCCCCTCCCCCCCTGATTTTTGGCGGCTGTCCCTAAGGGTCCCTGACTCTGTCATTCTGTCGCTGATGTTCGCGCGCATATGCGCGCCCCCACCATCGGACCAGTCTGTGAATTTGGCCAGCTGCCAGTTACGAAAGGTAAGCAAAAGATGATAGTGAGACTCTGCTGTCTGGAATCGTCAGAACCTCTGTATCCCTGGCCTAGGAGCATTCCCTGTCTTTTTTCGCCCTCCCTGTAACTATCGCGATCAGTGTACTGATGCAGTACTTTTCAGGATGCTGGTAATAATGGAAAACTCACCATCACAAGTTCTGAAAATGGAAATAACCTGCTTTGGTAAAGATTCAGTGGAGAATTCAAGTTACAACTGTTAAAGAGGAAATATGCCTTCTCAAAATCCTTACAAATGTCTTTGCAATCTAACTGGGAAAGATTATGGACTAAAAAATTATGAGTAATGTTGAAGAGTTAAAGTAGATCTTTCTGCTGGACACTGGGTAAGTTTAATTTAACCTATCTTGAAACTGGGGAAAGTAAAATGGAGTTGTTTAAAAGGCTTACCTGCAACCTACAGAACCATAGAATGGTTACAGCGCAGAAGGAGACCATTTGGCCTATTGTGTCTGTGCTGGCTCTCTGAAGGTGCAGTTCATCTAGTGCCACTCCCCTGCCTTCTCCCCATAGCCCTGCACATTCTTCCATTTCAGATAATGACCTCTCTGTCCTTTCCAATTCATGTGCCATTTCTCACCTCCCTTTCCTCTCAAAGTTCTGGAATGTATTGATATCATCCAAGTTTCTGCTCCAGAACTCCCTGTTCATCTCTGCAAGTCAACAAAAATTCTACTGTACAGAGCAGTTGCTGTAACCACACTCCTCCTGTACTTCAGTGAGACCTGGACTGTGTTTCAGCGACACATAAGAGAGAAATTCCATCATCAGTGCCTCCGTCATATTCCAGATTCAATAGGGAGGACCGTCAAACAAATGCTAGTGTTCTTCTTGAAGACAGCTCCACAAATATTCATGGAAAACCCCTGCAAAATCAACTTTGATAGACTAGAAACTATGTCCGGATGGTGGAAAACCATCTCCCTCGCTAGGTCCTGTTTTCTTAATTCTCAAATAGCCAACATTCCAGGGCAGGACAAGGAAAACATTTCAAAGACATGCTGAAGCTCGCCTTGAAGCACTGCAGTATTGATATTAATGACTGGGAGGAGCTTGCTACCAGTTGCTCAAAATGGCGACAACTTGTCCAATAAGCTATATCATGCTTTGAGTCACAATGTCTTACTGATGGGGCAGAACAGTGGCAGAGAAGGAAAGAAAAAGAAGCAAATCCGGCATTCCAGATCCCATTACCTCGCGGGACATCCTGCCCCATGTACCTAAAGATCTGTAGGTTGAAAATTGGTTTATTCAGTCACTTGAAGACCCTTGGCAAAAACTCATGACCTTGAGTAGACATCATTCTCAAATCGAGGGACAGCCACCATCACTGATGTTAACTTCCTTTGTTTTGAGTTTTGTCTTATCCACACTACCAAGATCACCCTGGTTAAAATCACTGATAATCTATATAACTGTAACCATAACATTATCCCTCTTCATCGTCCCAAAAGAATTAATGTATATTCTGGAGTTAGGTTCTTTTCAGAGCCACCCACAGGATTTGTGAAAGAGCTAGTTGCTGTCAGGTAAGGGTCAGAGATCAAATTATTGTAATGGTGGAATGACCTGTTTCTGATTTGATAACGATAACTATATGAATTAAATTAATAATCAAATGGTTTATTTCACTATCCAGAGATCTGTGCGCTACTCTGGGACACAGTAAACGCGGGAGGGCATAGGCCATTCTTGGGCTGACCTGTTTATTCCGCACGGTTCCCAGAGGATTGGAATTAGCAAAGAGTTGCAAAGGACCTGAATCCATTACAGCCTGCACCACCCCCGCACACCCCCACCCCACCCCAGCCATCCCTATTCTTGACACAAAGCTGTGGGATAGAGTCAGGGATTCTCTCCGTAAGGGTCTGCAGCACCAAGGAACTCGCAGTTTGAGTATGAATGATGGAGCTACATTATATGCTCTTTGTACTGGTTTCCGATGCATTAACAGACTCATTCGCTAATGTTTGTAACTAAACTCTCATGTGAATGGAACTGGGTCCATTAATTCATTCCAGCCTAAACTGGGATTTATAATTTTGCCAAAATTCTGTAAAATAACCTACTGGAAAGATGGAAGAATCAGCACAGATATGAAAAAAGTGATGTAATAGCGAATGTCACAAAGTTAAAATGATATAAATTCCCTATTGTGAGCCATCAGCAGCAGCAGAATTGTACTGGAACACAATCTGTAACCTCATGGCCCAGCATCAATCTACCATTACCATCAAGCCAGGGGATCAACCCTGGTTCAATGAAGAGTGCAGGAGGGCATGCCAGGAGCAGCACCAGGCATACCTAAAAATGAGGTGTCAACCTGGTGAAGCTACAACACAGGACTACTTGTGTGCCAAACAGCATAAGCAATGAGTGATAGACAGAGCTAAGTGATCCCACAACCAATGGATCAGATTTAAGCTCTGCAGTCCTGCCACATCAAGTCGTGAATCGTGGTGGACAATTAAACAACTCACTGGAAGAGGCGGCTCCACAAATATCCCCACCCTCAATGATGGAAGAGCACAGCACATTGGTGCCAAAAGATAAGACTGAAGCATTTGCTACAACTTTCAGCCAGAAGTGCTGAGTGGATAATCACTCTCTGCCTCCTCTGTAGGTTTCCAACATCACAGATGCCAGTCTTCAGTCAATTCAATTCACTCCATGTGATATCAAGAAACAGCTGAAGACACTGGATAGCACAGAGTCTATGGGCCCTGACAATATTCCGGCAATAGTACTGAAGACTTGGGCTCCAGAGCTTGCCGTGCCCCTAGCCAAGTTGTTCTAGTACAACTACGATACTGGCATCTACCTCGGCTATGTGGAAAATTGCCCAGGTATGTCCTGTACACAAAAAGCAGGACAAATCCAAACCGGCCAATTACCAGTCTACTCTCAGTCATCAGTAATGTGATGGAAGGGGTCAACAACATTGCTATCAAGTGACACTTGCTTAGCAATAACCTGCTCACTGATGCCCAGTTTGGGTTCCGCCAGGGCCACTCAGCTCCTGATCTTATTACTGCCGTGGTTCAAACGTAGACAAAAGAGCTGAACTCCCAAGATGAGGTGACAGTGACTACTCTTGACATGAAGGCCGCATTTAACATTGTGGCATCAAGGAGCCCTAGTAAAACTGGAGTCAGTGGGAATCAGGGGAAGAACTGTCCTGGCTGGAGTCATACCTAGCACAAAGGAAGGTAGTTGTGGTTGTTGGAGGTCAGTCATCTCAGCTCTGGGACATCACTGCAGGAGTTCCCAGAGCTGTGTGCTAGGCCCAACCATCTTCTGCTGCTTCATCAATGACCTTCCTTCCATCATGAGGTCTGAATTGGGGATGCTCACTGATGATTGCACAATGTTCAGCACCATTCGCGACTCCTCAGATACTGAAGCAGTACATGTCCAAATGCAGCAAGCCTTGGGTAATATCCAGGCTTGGGCTGACACGTGGCTTCCTGGCATCAAAATGGATGAGCTGGAATTGCTTGTAGCTCAACATTGGCAAAATTGAGTTATCTTAGTTGTTACCTCTCAGAAACTCTTACTCCCATATTCCATTCTGAATATTCACTTAAACACAATCCAACAATATGTAACTTTAACCTTATTGTCCCAGTCAAAGCCCAGACTGCTTATCACATTTCCAATTGTCATTAAGACTGCCTATTTAATAGCCTAAACATTGAACATCGCAGTTCCCACCTCAACCCTGCTGCTGATTTTTAAAAAAGCCTTTGTCACTTTGAGACTCAACTTTTCCAATGCAGTCCTTTCTTGATTCATTACATAAACTACAATTAATTCAAATCGCTGACACTTGCATCCCATTTTGTATAAGCTGCTAGTGAACTATCCACTCTATCCTAGGCAAGCTCCATTCCAAAAGTGCATTGATCCCAAAATGCTCATCCTTTCAGCCATCCACAGCTTCACTTTTCCGTAGCTCTGCAACCTCCTCCAGCTTTACATTTCTGCCTCTACTCTCTTCTTTTCTGACTCTGGTGCACTGTGTGCTTGACTGTCCCTTTACCACCAGTGATAGATCTTTCCACTATTTCATCCCCACACTCCCCTTAAATCTCTCCAGCTGGTCAGGTCCCTTGTTATGTTCTAAACTCCTGTTAAAAACCTAATTCTTCACTACTTTCCGCCACCTCCACATATCTTTTCACTTAATTTTGCTCACGTCTGAGCTCCAAATCTGTAGTATATTGGGGTGTTTTGCTATATTGAGCACATTATATAAAAACAAGTTGTTACTGTTGTTGGACTTTGGTTTTGTTAATTGGACAATTGGTTGAAGATATTTGGATTATCATGATTAATATGCTTCAACTCTAGTCCAGGTAAGATAAAGCCATTATAGAGGCTTCAACTTGAGTTTACCTACAATACTCACAAGTTAAATGGAGAGCAAAGTCTGAGGTTTTCAAGTAGGCTGTCAGTATCAATTTCCATAATGCCTTTTAGACTCAATCTTCCTGAATAGGAATGTAGATATGTCATTGGAGGCACTTTACAGTTGTGAATATAAAAATAAAATCGTGCATACACCATATTTGTGTATGTTCCTTGAATATTTTCTGCATGCAAAAGGGATGGTTATAATATCACTAATTCATCGTTTTCAGTTTGGTCTATTAGTGGTGTCTTATTTCTCTTAGCATCAATGTTCAATGTTTCCTCATTCTCGTTTTCATGATATCTTCACCTGTTGCCATTAATATTAGAGCATTTCAATTTCTGAGAAGGGAATATCTACATTGTGTAGCATGTTCTACCCTTGTGGGCCACCTCTTAACTGACCAAGTTAGACCTGTGAGCAGTAGGTTGAAATGACAAACTATGGGTGACATTCACTTAACTGTTCCATTGGGAAATCAGCCCTATAAGCACAGGACTACAGTGCTACTTAATCTAACATCATTTTTCTTATAATTTAGTTTATTCAATCTTCTTAGCGGGGACAAATAAGCAATGCTTGGAATTGCAGAATGTAGAATAATACAATTTCAAAATTCTAGCACAGGAAACATACTGCAACAATTTGTAGTGTTCACAATTCTAAGCATAATATCTACATCTTGGCAGATTTCAAAGAGCCTATTGCAGGAAGGGTGACAGCTGCTAATGAAGCCAAAATACACTGTGTGATGTTAGACAGAGGAACTAAAAGAAGAATTATCAGATATATTGGCATGGATTTAGTGCTACCTCAACATTCTCACACCCAGTTTTTTTCCATCTGGAGGTTGTTTTAGTAGTGGAAGGAAACAGCAACCACCTTTTCTAATCATCAAGGCAACATTATTCATAACAGATGATAAACACTGACAGACTTTCTTGCTATGTACATGTCTTCTGGGGAACTTGTCATGCTTATGCCATGGCTTCTGCCATCAAAATATCTTCACTTGAATGTAACTCAGAAGAATATGAAAGAAATTGCAGCAACCATTATTGGTTTGCAGAAGCTAGCCTTTTAAAACTCATTGCCATTTAACTCACCAATTTGGGTATTGCTGTTATTTCTGACGCCCATTCTAGAATAACCCATATTGCTTTTGTAGCAGTATGTTGCTTCTGATGTCCCTATGGCACTCTTTAAAGCTATCATTGACATTAATCTGTTCTTAGTTTGCAAGATTAGGTGCATTATCCTCCATTCACTAATTAAAACAAAGGAATATCTCTCAGGAAAAATGGGACTACACATATACTTTTTAACTAAAATTAGAAAGTATAACGATTTGTAGACCTATCATGGTATGATCTGAATATTCAGTTCCTGATTGGAGAAAATTACCAACACTAATCGTATTTAACTCTTGTTTTGTGTCCATTATGTAATTATTGAGGGGAAATGTAGTTTTAAATTTTTAATTACTTTCTTAGTTTCAAGGTGTGGTATGGTGTTGTATTTTGTGGCTGAAAGGCCTACTAAGGAGAGTGAATGATGCAGTGGGTTAGACACAAGTCTGACCTCTCTGGAACTTGGTTCAAAATTCTACCCGACTGATGGGATAACAGTCTCTGCTGGCCACAAGGTTCTTGCGTGAAATAAGTTTAAGGCATCTTAATCGGATTTTACGTGGATAAGTACTCCTATTATTAAACTATCCCTAAGTTGAAACCAAGTTGGCAACCATACAGAGAGGTTACAGGGTGACTGGTGTGTAGGAAATGGTAGACGTCAATCTGGTGCATGCTTCTGAGGTTGGCCCTGAAGTACATTATTGAAAGAGTTGATGACAATGCTGTTCATGACCTGCAAGTGCATGATATGGGTAGTGGGTGTGTCACTGTTTCAAGACCTGACTTATTTCTCCTTGATGAACACAAGATTTATATATAATAAAGATACTTTTGGATTTTTTATATTCACATATATTGTATCTTGTTTGAATATGAAGGAGCCTGTGTTGAATTGTCCCTTCTTTTTCCTCTGTTTACCCAGACTAATTTTCAAAAATCTTCAGGAAGATTTGAATTAAAAGAAATTGTGATTCCAACACACATAAAATTCTGTGAAATTTTCTGGAACATTCTTTGGAGAATGGAGTCAAAAGAATTACCGTAACTAAGACCAAAGCTGTTGGGCATAGAGTATTTCATTTGCATTATTTGTGTCATCATACCACATTTCCATTTATTCTAATTGGGGAAATTTTGGTTAATATTATAAATTTCTAGGACTAGAGGGACACAGGTTAAAATTAGGGGTCTCTGATTTAAGACAGAGATGAGAAGAAATTCTTTCTTTGAGGGTTGTTAATCTGTGGAATTCTCTTTCCCAGAGAGCAGTGAAGACTGGATCATTGAATATATTCAAGGCAGAGTTAGATAGATTTTTGATCAACAAGGGAGTCTTGGGTTATAGGGGGACAGGCAGGAAAGTAGAGTTGAGGCCACATTTAGATCAGCTGTGATCTTATTGAATGGTGGACCAGGCTTGAGGGGTGAAATGGCCTACTCTTGCTCTTAAGTCTTGTGTTCTTATATAAAAATAAAGCAGTTAAATGCAAAGAGGTTTCATACTTTGAATTTAATCTCATTTAAGATTCATCCAAGTTTGGCATCTGAATGTTAAATGCTTAGATCGAGGCTTTCTCATGGTATTTGGGAGTAAAATATCAGTTATAAAAAGAAAGTAAACTCAAATTTATGTTCAGACTGATGTCTGACAGGAGTCATTGTGGGATTAACAGAAGGGTAGAAGAGCTAGAAGACACTGGTAGAGTCAGTGGAAAGGAGGTGGAAAGAGGCAGTTGATCAAGCAGTTGGAATTTACTTTACCCTTCAGGCTGATCCTAAAGTGAAAAAAATGATTTATCTGTACCAATTGAGAGGCAATATTTCTTTGGGTGGTCAAACCAGATTTTGGATTGTAACGAGTGGACTTAACCTTGCAGTCTTCATATTTGAGACTGTGGGGGTAGGTGCTGTAGCCAAGGAGCTAAAAGATTGTGGTATGGTTTTAATTGGAATGTGGAATGAAAAAGCTGCTGCTGATGGCGGCAAAAGTGTTAAGGCAGATTGGTGGCCAGCGGATATGTTGTTGAAAATTTGCGAAGGGTTGGGGAGGTGGGTGTGGGGAATGCATATTTTTTCTCTGGTAGATGCTTCCTGTGGATAGGGATGCATGGATAACAAGGGAAATAAAAAAATTCGTTGGAAAGCATCTTGTTAGTGATAGAAATCTTAGGGGGTGAGGCCTCGTATATAAAGCTGGGGATCTGGATTTGCCAGTGAGTGATTTTGGTGAGGAAATCACCAGTTGATAATAAGGGCCTTGAAAGAGAGGCAAACAGGATGATAAAATATGTGGTGTTCAAACAAGGAGGATCAGAAAGTAGAAATGAGACCAGGAAGTGCGAGCCACAGTGCCTTTGTGACAAGTTTGAACAGAGAACGCATGAAACGTCTCCCAGTATAGGGTGCTCTCACCAATATGCCAGGTTTCAGCCAGACATCATATGCTGATGAACCAAACAAAGATCAATGATGCTCTCATTTAGTGTTCTATTTTCCAGCATACAGAAACACCAGTCTAATGCAAAGACGAAATACTGTGGATGGTGGAAATCTGAAATAAAAAAGACAATGCTGAAAATGCTCAATAGGGTAGGGCTGCATCTGTGGAGAGAGTAACTTCAGGTCTGTCTATAGGACAGAGGATAGCATGACGGGGTTTTTAAGATTATATTGGGATACTGTTTTTTGCTATTTTGCCAGGTGCTAAGGGTTTCATAAACCTTTGTGACAATTTTTTTTGCCCCTCGTAATACTCTCAATCTGACAGTTTATAACTAAATCATTCTAACCTGGTTTAAAAAAAAATCAGAAATGGAAAAAATAGAGGCATGAAACAGTAGGGCTACTGATGTCTGATATTGAAAAGGAAAAGAAAGACTTGCATATCACGCCTTTCACAACCACAGAATGTCCTAAAGGGTTTTACAGCCAGTAAAGTAGTTTTGAAGTGTAGTCACTGTTGTAGTATAGGAAATGCAGCAGCCAATTTGTGCACAGCAAGCTCCCACAGACAGCAGTGACCAGACTGTGATCTGGTAATCTGTTTCTGTCATGCTTATTAAGGGGTAAATAATGACTGAGACACCAGGAATGACTCGCCTGCTCTGCTTTGAAATAGTGCTGTGGGATACATCCATTTGAGATGGCCTTGGTTTATCGTCTCATCCGAAAGACAGCATCTCCAACAATGCAGCATTCACATAGTACCGCACTGGAGTGTCTGCTTTGATTTTTGTGCTGAAGTCCTGGAGTAGCACTTAAACCACAACCTTCTGAATCAGAGGCGAGAATGAAGGCAAGTTCAACAGTAGTCCAGGTCCCAGCCTAGTTTCTGCCAGTGCAGCCTTCACAGGAAAAACAGCTGATTTTGCAGGCCACAGAAACCTATTCAATTCTTTGAAAGTATAGTCTTTACAGGAAAGGCATAGAAGGGAACCTCTGTAAACTGATCCCTTGGGTCTCATGCTCTTGATTTTTAACTGTAGTAGAGCAAGAGAAATACAGGTAACAATTTTCATACAGTGTGTGATGCAGATGACAGAATATATCTCAAGCCTCTATATTAGTAGGGTAAAGAAGGAAGACTGAGAACAGTAATAAGAGTGAAAAGCAAATAATAGGAAAAACTACATTTACATTTTTTTGAAATTGTCTGCTAGATAGGGTAGTAGAACAATAACATTGAGTTTGTTCAAAGTACAATTAAATGCTGTGAAGGGATAATTACAGTGTTACTGTAATTGAACATCAATGTCCCAAATCTTCCCATTACCAGATCATCGAAGACTGGATGTATGATGGAAGACGCGCATCATGACCTTTTGGAAGTCCTGACGTCTGGACCTACTTGGGAATTGCCCGGGAAGTTTAAACTTCCAATGGGCAATTCCCTGCTGGCCCGGTCCCTGTGTGAATGTCTCTGACTCGACTTACCTGGATACTTACCCAGGAAATGTTAGACCGATTAAAACCTGATCTAAAACCTGGGTAATTCCACATCCGACCCAACCTGAACCCCTCCAACCCATCCCAGACACATCCATCACTAACCCCGAGTATGTCCTGTTCTACTGGCAGCACAGACTCAGCACAGTGGTACACAGTCGGGAGGGAGTTGCCCTGGATTGATTCTGGATCCCATGATGTCTCATGGCATCAGGTCAAACATCGGCAAGGAAACCTCCTGCTGATTACCATGTACTGCCCTCTCTCAGCTGACGAATCAGTGCTCCTCCATGTTGAACAACATTTGGAGGAAGCATTGAGAGTGACAAGGATGTCAAATGTACTTTAGTTGGTATCTTCAATGTCCATCACCAAGGGTGGCTTGGTAGCACCACTACTGACCGAGCTGGTCGAGTCCTTTAGGACATAACTGCTAGGGTGGTCTGCAGCAGATGGTGAGGGAACCAACAAGAGGGTAAGAGATGCTTGACCTCATCCTCGCCAAGCTACCTGCCGCAGATGCATTTGTCCATGACAGTATCGTTAGGAGTGATCACCGCAGAGTCATTATGGAGACAAAGTCCCATCTTCACATTGAGGGTAACCTCCATCATGTTGTGTGGCACTACCACCGTGCTAAATGGAATAGGTTTCAAACAGATCTAGCAACTCGAGACTGAGCATGTCAGCATTTCTGCACAATGTCCAACATGGTAGCAGAATAAAATGTTCCTTCACTGTCGCTGGATCAAAATGCTGGTACTCCCTTCCTAACAGCACTGTGGGTATACCTACACCACATGGACTGCAGCAGTTCAAGAATGCAGCTCACCACCACCTTCTCAAGGGCAATTTGGGATGGGCAATAAATGATGGCCTAGCCAGCGAAACCTATATCCCATGAATGAAAGAAAAGACTACCACCTGACTCTTCACCCCTGACTCAACCTGACTACCCCCCAACCACCTGACTAATGTCCCTGACCTGACTACCCCATCTGACCCGACTTACTCACCCCCAATCTGACTAGCCCCTGACCCAACTACTTCCCAAACCTGATTATCTCCGACCACCCAACTATCCCCCTCACCAATCCCTCCCTGACAACCCAATCAGCTGACTACTGCCCCCAACCAGACCCAACTACACCCTTCACCAGATCGGACTACTCCCCAGCCACCTGACAACACCCTCCAAAGCCACCTGATTACCTTCCCAAATCGCCCCGACAACCCAATCACCTGACTGGCTTCCCCTATCAGACTCAACTACTCCCCGACCACCAAATTACTCCATTCCTCCAAACCCACCTGATTACCATCCCCAATGACCCCCCCTCACCGACTATCTGCCCCGCCCCCCCCAAACCCCGACAGGACCCGGCTACCTGCTGAACACACCTGACTACTCCCTTGCGACCTGACTACACCTAACCTGAACCAATCCCACTAACCTTCCTTCCCGACCCAACTCACCCCCTCTCCCATTCACTCATCGATTCAGTAACATTCATTAAAATACTGGACCTTTAAATTTACCTGAATACGGCAGCTAGCATTGTAAAAAGCAGGAGCGTCCTTTCTTCCCCTGATCGTACTGCTCTCTGATGGAGTTCCCCGGGAACACTGCACTGCACGTTTCTTTGACAGCTGGGATCAAGATCCCGGAAAAAAAGCGCACCAGTGTTGGGTTGGGAGAATCTTTGCATGCAGCAACAATTTGTGCAGCATGTAGCATCTTCGCTGCTCAGAAGATTCAGGCCATTGAGACAAATGGCCTTTGATCATCCCTAACTTTTCTTATACTTTTACATTTGTACACATTTGGTACAATGTGGGAAGGAAGGATGAATTCTAGCCGGCAATGTGATGATTGGGAATGCATTATGCCAAAAGACTTTATAGCAGTCTCATTACAGTCAGCTTCCTCAAAAACTGGTCACAGGTCATTTCAAAAAATATATGAAATAAAAACCTGACAAATTCAGTCAGACCGCTTTGGGGAGTGTACAGTCTGTTTCTAATGTAATATTTGAACCAGATTGTGCCAGAAATGGCAAACACTGATTTGAAAAGGACACTATAAATGGAGCATAAGTTAATACTGTGCTATAGGGTTTGTTTTTAGTTTGATGATGTGCCAATTCAGCAAGTCATCTTATTCATGCCATTCATTTCTGCCTCTGACCACAAATATGGCACCAAGATTAAGTAGGACATTTCTGAATTCATGGTGTTCTTAAATAGTCAAGTCTTCGAGTTGATTTTGAGTTTTCATTTTTATGCAGATAAAGATTATGGTCTTTCCATTCAATCTTTCCATCCTTGAAAACAAAAACAATTTTTAATAGAAATGTTTGTAACTTAAACATTTTTAAATGCTTTGTTAAAGTGAAATGTTTTATCACAAATGTGTCTAAAATGTTTTGATAACAATGGCTGTCATTCCGATCTCTTGAAATTTATTTTGGAAAATGTTCAAAGTTGTGAAGGGTTGATCGGATTTACTTAACTCTTGCATGTCAGCATTTCTGCACAATGTCCAACATGGTAGCAGGATAAAATCTTGTGTGTGTTTTAAGATTAAAGAAAGGGTTGTATTCCATGCATGCAACTAGTTATGAAAATCAGTTAATTACCACACTTAATAGGAGTGTACACTTTTTAAAAAAAAACTCTTTCATGGGATGTGGGCTTCGCTGGCTGGGCCAGCATTTATTGCCCATCCCTAGTTGCCCTTGAGAAGGTGGTGGCGAGCTGCCTTCTTGAACTGCTGCAGTCCATGTGGTGTAGGTACTCCACCAGTGCTGTTCCCATTTATCTGCTGCCCTTGTCTTTCTAGGTGGTAGTGTTTGTGGGTTTGGAAGGTGCTGTCTAAGAAGCCTAAGTGAATTCCTGCTGTGTGTAGGTCGAACACACTGCTGCTATTGTGCAGGGAGTGAATGTTTGTGGATGTGGTGCTAATCAAGTGGACTGCTTTGTCCTGGACAATGTTCAACTTCTTCAGTGTTGTGGGAGCTGCACTCATCCGGGCAAGTGGGGAGTATTCCATCACACTCTTGACTTGTGCCATGCAGATTTGGTGGACAGGCTTTTGGGAGTCAGGAGGTGAGTTACTCATTGCATGATTCCTAGCCTCTGACCTGCTCTTGTAGCCACAGTATTTATATGGCTAGTCCAGATCAGTTTCTGGTCTATGGTAACCCCCAGGCTGTTGATCTGTTGATATTGAGGGATTCAGTGATGGTAATGCCATTGAGTATCAAGGGGCGATGGTTGGGTTCTCTTATTGGAGCTGGTCATTGCCTGCCACTTGTGTGGTGCGAATGTTACTTGCCGCTTGTCAGCCCAAGCCTGGATATTGTCCAGGTCTTGTTGCATTTGGACATGGACTGCTTCAGTATCTGAGGAGTTGCGAATGGTTGAACATTGTGGAATCATCAGTGAACATCCCCACTTCTGACCTTATGATGGAAGGAAGGTCATTGATGAAGCTGCTGAAGATGGTTGGGCCTAGGACACTATCCTCAGGAGCTCCTGCAGTGATGTCCTGGAGCTGAGATGACTGACCTCCAGCAACCACAATCATCTTCCTTTGTGCTAGGTATGACTCCAACCAGTGGAGAGTTTTCCCCCTGATTCCCATTGACTCCAGCTTTGCTAGGGCTTCTTGATGCCACACTCGGTCAAATGCTGCCTTGATGTCGAGGGCAGTCACTCTCACCTCACCTCGGGAGTTCAGCTCTTTAGTCCATGTTTGAACCAAGACTGTAGTGAGGTCAGGAGCTGAGTGGCCCTGGCGGAACCCATACTGGGCATCAGTGAGCAGATTATTGCTAAGCAAGGGCCTCTTGATAGCACTGTTGATGACCCCCTTCCATTATTTTACTGATGATCGAGATTAGACTGATGGGGCGGTAATTGGATTTGTCCTGCACTTTTTGTGTACAGGATGTGCCTGGGCAATTTTCCACTTGGCTGGGTAGATGCCAGTGGAACAGCTTGGCTAGGGGCGTGGCAAGTTCTCGAGCACAAGTCTTCAGTACTATTGCCGGAATAGTGTCAGGGCCCATAGTCTTTGCTGTATCCAGTGCCTTCAGCCGTTTCTTGATATCACCTGGAGTGAATTGAATTTGCTGAAGACTGGCATCTGTAATGCCGGGGACCTCCAGAGGAGGCCAAGATGGATCATCCACTTGGCACTTCTGACTGAAGATTGTAGCAAATGCTTCAGCCTTATCTTTTGTACGCTGTGTTGGGCTCCTCCATGATTGAGAATGGGGATATTTGTGGAGCCTCCTCCTCCAGTGAGTTATTTAATTGTCCACCACCATTCACAACTGGATGTGGCTGGACCGCAGAGCTCAGATCTGATCCTTTGGTTGTGGGAATGCTTAGCTCTGTCTATCACTTGCTGCTTATGCTATTTGGCGTGCAAGTAGTCCTGTGTTATGGCTTCACCAAGTTGACACCTCATTTTTAGGTATGCCTGGTGCTGCTCCTGGTGTGCCCTCCTGCACTTTTCATTGAACATATAGTGGGCACACTAAGTCTGCCACTGATTGCAATCCCTCTACAGCCTAATGCAAAAATATGGCTTTGATATTGTACAATTTAGTTCTTAGATTGCTAGTCTTTGTGCCTGAGAATTAGTTAGTGCTGCAATTGGCATTTTATTGTATTTAGTATCTGTGATGTACAATTGCTTCATGTATCTAAAAGTTGAATAACTGATCCTTGAACATCTTGGAATCGATCCAGACAATGCCTCTAACTTAATAGGAGGAACTGATAACTGAAGAAAACTTAAGTGACTTATTTTCCTTTATTCTTTCTTACTTTTCTCTGTAACTAACAAGCCACGTGAACATAGAGGTAGCCATATTATGGATTTTTCTGTGATGTTTCACCTACTGAAGAACCATGGCCAAATCACTCACCCAACGTACTCAGCCTGGCCAAAGATGGGAAATGGTGTTCCACAAGCCTTGATGCTCAGCCCACTGTTGCTCAGCAGCTTTTTAAAATAATTTGGACTTGGGACTCGAAAGTTTAATTCCAAAATTTGCAAACCGCACCAAATTGGAGGGTGTAGCTAACACAGAGGAGGATGGCAACAAAATACAGGAAGATATTAATAAATTTGCCAATGAACTTCAATATAGATAACTATGAGGTGGTGCATTTTGGTAGGAAGAATAGTGAGGCCATGTACTCCTTGAAAAATATCTAAATGGGATAGCAGAACAAGCATCTGGTACCCGGGTATATATACAGAAATCACTAAAAATAGCAATGCTGTTCAAAAAGCCATAAAAAGCAAACAAAGCCACTGGGTTCATTTCTAGAGGGAATGAACTGAAAAGCAGACAAGTTACATTAAAATTGAGTAGAAACTTGGTAAGACTACACGGAGTACCATAAATAGCTTTGCTCTCCATATTAGAGGCACTTGAGAAGGTGCAAAATAGATTTAATAGAATGATATCAAAACTGAGCGGTTATACCTATCGGGAAAGATTGAACATGCTTACTGAGTGGGTGACCTGATATAAATCTTTAAGACTATGAAATGGTTTGATAGGGTAGATGTAGAGAATATGTTTCCACTTATGAGTTGATCAGAGTGTGGGGCCATAAATATAAGATAGTCACGAATAAAACAAATAAGGAATTCAGGAAAAGCTTCTTTACCCACAGAATGGTTAAAAAGTGTAACCTGCTACGACAAGTGAATAAGATAGATGCATTTAAGGGAAAACTAGATAAACACATGAGGGAGAAAGGATTAGAAGGATGTGCTGATGGAATTTGCTGAAGAAGAGTGGGAGGAGGATTGTTTGGAGCATAAATGAGCATGGAATTAACTGTTGGGCTGAATGGATCGTTTCTATGCTGCCAATACTATTTAATAATATGTACTATTTAACTATTTAAGAGTGGAAAATTATTTATGGATAAGTAGACAAATAACTGTCCACTTGAAGGATGAGGGTTTTTGTTCAAAGCAACTTAAGACGCAGATTCCAGTTCATCAAACCCATTGGTTCAAGTTTATCTACTGTCAACTGAAGCAACTTAATGAAGCTGTCATCCAGATGCTGACCTCTATCAGTGATAATATACCTATGGAGGAATTGAGTACAAATGCAGTGAAGTTATGCTGAATCTTTATAAAGCTCTTTGTAAAGAGTAGTGCATCCAGTTCTAGCTACCACACTTTAGAGAAGAAGTAAGGATCCTTGAGAGGGTGCAGAGGAAATTTACCAGAATGGTTCTGGGGATGAGTTAAGGTTAGGTTGGAGAAGTTGAGGTTGTCCTTCTTGAATCAAAGGAGATTGAGGGGAGATTTGATAGAGTGTAAAAGGTTATGACAGACTTAGATAAGATAAACAAAGAAAAGCAGTTCGCATTAGCTGGTGGTACAAGGACAAGGAGGACACAAGGACGAAATTGGGTGGGCACTTGAGGGAAATAAACTTGCAGGTCTACAGGGATAGAGAAAAGTTATGGCACTGACTGAATTGCTCAACAGAGAACCTGCATGGACTTGATGGGCCAAATATCCTCCTTTTGTACTGTAATTAGCCTATGACCTGCCTTTGGTGATAACATCAAACACATTACAATAATGTTGCAACAGTCCATAGTTGGCTGTGGGCTTCAATGAGCAGGCTAATTCCTTGTCCCGAAGAGATGCCTAATTGTGAATTTCAGTTTCTCTTTCGAATGTGGTGCCTCTTTCATGGTGCCTCAGCAAACTGAAGCAAAATTTGAACAATACCAAAGGCCACCTTCATGCATGATCTATGACTTAATATCGATGCTAGCCCTGATTTCAGCCAGCTTTTTTTATACGTTCATGGGATGGGGGCATCGCTGGCCAGGCCAGCATTTATTGTCTATCCCTAACTGCCCTTGAGAACTGAGTGGTTTGCTAGACCATTTCAGAGGGCAGTTAAGAGTCAACCACATTGCTGTGAGTTGGAGTCACAAATAGGCCACAACAGGTAAGGATGGCAGATTTCCTTTCCTAAAGGAAGGACATTAGTGAACCAGATGAGTTTTTACAACAATCGACAATGGTTTCATGGTCACCATGAGACTTTTAATTCCAGATTTTTTTTAGGATTTGAACCTGGGTCCTGGAGCATTACCCTGGGGCTCTGGATTACTAGTCTATTGGCAATACCACTACGCCACCACTTCTCCATCTACATGTCGGGGGTTTACCAAATCTGACATTTTACAGATGAGTAGGGGGGCATCTTCACATCCGATATTTAAAAAAGCAAGTTTGTTGGAGAAGGTTATGTTATTAATTTACCAGATATTCAATACACAGCTGAGGATGATAACTTTCAAGGGACCTTTGGAGAGAGTTCCTATGGAAAGCACTGTTGACCTTCACAGCCAATGAGGTATTTTTGAAGTGTGGTCAGTGTAGACAACCGTGCAGGTCAATTTGTGCACAGCAAGGCCCAACAAAGCTTGATGAGATAAATAATTATCTGTTTTAGTAACGTTGGTTGAGGGATTATTGCGGGTCTTTGGATCTGCAGAAGATTCTGCTAGCTCTGATCATAGGGACTTTTTTAGTGAACTGGCTTCTTCTCCAACTACTTTGATGTCTCCAAAATGGTGTGAGGTTTTAATCCATTCTAGACCATAAGATCTTGAACTACTTTATTCTGAATTCAAAGCTCAATATGCTAAATCAATTAAATTGAATTATTTGAAGACCCAGCATTCAATGACTCATGCCCTTAAAGATATTCAAATCTAAACCATTAGCTCACCAAATATTACTGGCAATGTGGCTGATCTGTTAGGGAATGACTTAACTTTCTTTTCATTCAGCACATTAACTGTTTTTCCAGGAACTCTCAGAATACTAATTATAGATAAGCATCATTTATGTAAACCTTCCTGTCAAGCCCAGAGGGCCACCTTTGTTTAAAATTTGTATAATATCAAAATTCAATTTGCAGTTTGAGCAGCTCACTAATGTAACAAATATCTAAAATATTGCTGTATTTTAATTTTGAAGCTATATTATTTAAAAGTAAGATTGCACTTTACTTATGAGTTACTTGATCTTAACCTTTCATAACTAACTGCGAAGCTGCCTAATTTTACATATGGATGTATGAATTGGAGAGTTTGTTAAATGGCCCAAGGTTTCTTGCGTTGAAGTGACATTTCAACATGTAATCACCATTTCTTCACAGTTAGCACTTGATGTAAAAGTATCAGGTTCTATCAGGGAACCTTAATTGTGGAGAGCACATTACATGTGCCTTGCTCTAAATTTTATAAATATTGAATTTCAATATGGGAATCTCACGGAAAGTGCATGTTTCAAAATATTTGTATAGGCCAAATTGAAGTATAAGTGTAGTTGATCTCCTGTTCAAACATTCTGATTGGCAAGTTTAAGTATGAACACTTCCTGTACTATATCCCAGTTTAAACAGTTGTTAACCAACCAAGAAATGAAATAATGTCATGTGAAAATAGTGCGCCCAGAAAATAATCTTTACATGCTCATCAGAATTTCTACCTTACCGTTTAGTTTTGTCCCAGAAGTTGAATTATTTGAAAATTTAGTGAAACATGATCCAGATTTTTTAGAATTTTTGAAAATGCATTAGAAGTGTGGCATGTCTTCTGCAAAAAGCTTTCCTTTGGTTTAGTTGCTGAATATACTTGTTGCATCCACAGATGGGATGAAAGTGCTCAAATCTAAGTCCAATAGGGTTGTTAGCAGTAGCTATAAGATCCTATTATATATTTTGACAACTTTCTACAGTTGTCCTATATTAAGATATTTTCCAGCTACGCAGAGAGGAGATTTTTGAAGGGCCAGGAAGGCGAACACAGAGGTGGGATGGCCTACAATTCCCCACTGCTGGCCGCTGTGCTGGTGTTCTGACAGTTTTCCTGGGCCATTATGACGTCTACCCACCAGCAAGTGGCAGGAAGCCAATTAGCTAACCTAAAGGGCCTATTAAAGCCACTCTATCGACGCCCACTGGAAATATCCAGTTGGCATGCAGACTCCCGCTTAGGCTGAAACCAGCCTGATGGATGGAGGCAGTCTTCTGGAGAAGACTGGGAGTGGGGGGTGGGGAGAGCGTGTGGTTTGTTTGCGCTCCATCCTTGTCTTAGCCCCACAACCACAATGGAAAGAGAGCCACAGCTGTGGCTGCTGGTCATCCTGTGGACGGACTCCCCCTTCACAATGACAACCCGGCAGGTATGGCTTCTTTGTAATTGTAAGTTTTTAAAAAGTCGTCAGAGGACATCTCCATCTTGATGTCCCCTCCCTTTCCCTTACCTACTTTGACAGCTCACATCTCTGACAGTGAGGCTGCTGATCTGTAAACTCTAGAGGGCCTTCTATTGGCCCGCCAGCCTTGCAACCCCAGCCTCCATCTTTAATTGGATAAGGCTCTTGGAGATGGCCACTTAATAAAGTCACTTCCAGGGCACCCTCTCCGACAGTTCCAGGTTCCCCAGCCAGAATTCAGCCCAACGTCAGTATTGAGACTCCTGGAATGAAAATCCAGCCCTAGGTAACAGCATTTTACTGGATGTGAGTATAAATTTCTTAACATACCGTTCACGTTCTTGTTCAAGAAGATTGGTGAATTCATCACTCTTTTCCATGTAGTCCACATGCTTCTTTTTCTCATCCTCCAATTCATTTACTGTCTGTCTGTGGGATCGTTCTACCAAGAGAAGTTGCTCTAACATCCGTCTGTGTGTCTCTTTCTGTTTCTCAACTATTTTGTCGAGCTGTATATAGAGCAAAATGATATTCCGTTATGTGCCTTAAAACTGGGGAATGTTTGTTCACAAACATAACTAGTGAAAAGTAAATAATTACAGCCCAAATTTCTTTGCTGTTTCTATAGAAGTCCTGCAATAACTTGGGCATAACCCACAATAGGGACCCAGTTACACTGGGTCACCAACAATCCTGGGATTTCACCTGTAACTTTGTTCACAGTTGAACCTATGACTGCCACTTACAAGGGCTATAATGTCAGGGCAAAGACTCTGACTTCCCAATTCCCCAGCTCAGTCAAGATCCTGTATAGGACTGGTGGCTAGCATACTGACTGAGAATGCTGAAATAAATAAGATTCTGAGGGGCCGTGATAAAGCAGATGCTGAGAGAATGTTTCCCTTTGCAGGGAATCTTGAGCAAGGGGACACAGTTTCAGAATAAGGGGTCTCCCATTCAAGATGGAGATGAGGAGGAATTTCTTCTCTCGGAGGGTCATTGATCTTTGGAAATCCTGTATCGCAGAGAGCAATGGAGACTGGATTGTTGAATATATTCAAGGTTGAGATAGACAGACTTTTGCTGTACAGGGATGTCAAGGGTTATGGGGCTGGCAGGAAAGCGGAATTAAAGCCTCAATCAGATCAACCAGGAACCTATTGAATGGCAGAGCAGGCTTGAGGGACCAATGGACATCTGCTGCTCCCATTTCTTATGTTTTTACGATTAGGTGGAAGGCTAGAGGAACCAGAGGATCTAGCCACTGGTCCTGTGAAGATTGGGATGATATAAAAATTCAAGTGAGCACTCAGTGGGCTCTTGTAAGGGTGGGCAGGTGGCAGGTTTTCTGGTTGCATGGGGCAAGTGGAAGTTCAGCAAGTATGTTTAGTAGTGTGAGTGCCTTTTGCCCAAAGTTGTGCCCTTCTACTGACCCGGTCAGAGATCACAGCCCATGGATTGTTGAGGCTGATATTTTAAACACTGCAAGAAACTTATTGCTGTTGGAAAAGGATTTTTGCTCAGTTGTAATTCCTTCTAGTGGATGATCACTCAAATTCCAAAGCCTCTAACTGCCTACTTATTATTTGTCATTGTATTGTATGGCAGGTTTAGGAATTCATCTTGCAGCAGCCTCAGAAACCTCTCGAGCTTTTGGAGATTTAGCTTCCCATTTGCCATGAGGGGATTTTAAAAAATAACATTTATAGATAACATTCAGTTCTTTCAAAAATGCTATTAAGGCAATTTATATTCACATTAATTTTTAAATACCAGTCAAAATCTATCTTATTTAAAATAAATAAATTCTGTAATCATAAATGGGGACTTAAACCCAGATGGCCTCAATGTCATTTGCAGAGAATCAAAGCATCATCCTGGAATATAGAAATACGTGAAGAAAATGACTGACTCCTAGCAGCCAGTTGAATTGATGGTGAATAACTTACACCTGCTGAGAAAGGACTCTGCCACAACAGAGTTTTTTTCTCAATTTGATAAACTTCAGTGATTGAATTTTAAAATTATGGGATTGGTTTAGAGAGGAACCAATCAGCCAGATTTTCTGCTCCTTAATATTATACAATGGCTTTGCTAATGGTTATCTATGCTTGTCACATGGGGACATTACCAGGCCTGATTATTATGTCTTGTTTGGTCAAACAGCCTTCCAACAGTAATTGCCTCGTTCATACATAGGGAATAATTGTCTGGTGAGACACCAAAGAGCTGCCACCACCTATGTAAAATTGTGCCCTTCAAGAAAGTAGACGTAACAAAAATCAAGGTTAAGTGCATGGGTTGTGAACTAATAAGAGAAAATTGAGATTTTTCTGTGACTAGTCATTGTAATGGAAAGCTGAAAAATATCTCCTAACCTCATTGCATTCTGGATTTCTTTCTGGTGTCCCATTTTAATATCCAGTTTTTCATTGATTTTTTATTGATATCTCAAATGGAAGATTCCCTTGAAAATAGGTTTGTTAGTGATAAATGAAACCACAGCATAGAAAATGTTACACGTCCAGTTCATAAAATCGCAGAAACTTACAGTACAAAGGGAAGCTATTTGACCTGCCAAGCCTATGTTGGCTTTTTGGAAAAAAATTTGTGCTTAGTCCCATATCCTCACCTCATAAGTTCCTCACCTTCAACTACCTGTCCAATTCCCTTTTAAAATTATTTATGGAATCAGCTTTTTCAGTAAAGCTTTCCATACCCTGGCGACTCTGAGTGAAAAACATTTCTCCCCACCTCTCCCTTTGATCTTTTTCCAATGAATTTTGAATCCGTGACATCTAGTTATGAACTCAATTGCAAGAGGGGATATTTTTTCCCTATTTATCAAACCTCTCATCATCTTGAAAACCTTCCTAATCTTCTTTGTTTCAGGGAAAACAGTCCTAACTTTTTCAATTTCTCCCTGTAGCTCCCATCCTAGTTAACATCCTGATAAACCACCTGTGCATCTTTTCTAATGCAGAAAAAGAGACATGCTTTTGAAGCTTTTCATCTTGCACTCATCAGGACAGATGTAAGAATGCCAAATTTCAAAGGGAATAACAATTTTTATGGTCTGAGAAAAGGGGTGCTGATTGGTTGGTAAATCAGCTTTGATTGGTCGAGATGTTGCCATGGCGAATGTACAAGATAGCTATTGTCCCCTATGTTTTTGTTTATTCAAAAAAGGTGCAATGTCTGGACATATACCTTGACAGTGGACAGATCATTGCATATAAATAAATGTGGCCTCAAGCAAGTGTAAGTGAGCTACATTGCGAGCCCAACCAATAATCTTAAATTGGTTGTTAGTATAACTTGGGATTGTTCAGCAAGTGCTGCCCAATTGCGGAATCATATCGAAGCTTAGAAATTATATTCTGTTCTGAGTTTTGCAAGCATGGGTTGATTGAGTATGGTCAGCATTCTGCTTATTGTGAGCAGCTGAAGCAACATGCTGTTTGATATGATTTGCCTCTTGTTGGGATGTATGGCCTACGTACCTGGCATCTCACCAGCACTGAAATTCAGTTATACCACATAACTGAAGAACACAAAAAATAGGAGCTAGAGTAGACCATATGGCCCTTCGAGCCTGCTCCGCCATTCAATGCAATCATGACTGATCTTGGGCTTCAACTCCACTTCCCTGCCCGTTCCCCATATCCCTTGGTTCCCCGAGAGACCAAAAATCTGTCTACTCACTTATGTGTTAGGCAGAACATATTTTTTACTTTACATCAGCATCCTGTTAGTGGAAAACACTGACCATCAAGCCAAAAAAGATGTTTTGCCTACCACACAAATGAGTAATGTGGTATACGAATTTCAGTGCCAGGTACATAGCAATGACTGGTGGATCACATCAAACAGCACGCCCCTTCAGCTGTTCACAATTGACAGAGTGCTGACCATGCTCAAACAACCCATGCTTGCAAAATTTAGAACATAATGTCTAACGTTAGATTTGATTCCATGGATAGGCAGCACTTGCTAAACAATCCCAAGTGTGCTAAAAATTACACTAACGACCAATTTAAGATTATCATTTGGGCTCACAATGTAGCTTACTTATGCTTGCTTGATACTCTTATGCAGGGATCTGTCCTCAGTAGGCACAAGGAATATATCTAGATGTTGCATCTTTTTTGAATAAACAAAAGCCTAGGAGATAGTAGTTCCCTGGTGCATTCACCATGGCAATGTCCTGACCAAGCAGAGTCAACTTGCCAACTAATTAGCACCCCTTTCCTCATGCAGTATAATTTGTTGTGAAATTTGGCATTCCTGGGTCTGTCCTGATAGTGCAATACAAAAGGCTTTGGCAGCATTTCTGTTTTTTCAGCAACACTCATTCTGAAGTACCAAGCAACTATCTTTGTAATACCTTTTTTTTTCTGAAATTTAGTGCCTAGATTTGTCCACATACACCAGCTGAGTCTCAAGTGATTTATAAAGTTCTAGCATGATCTCTTTGCGTTTGTATCCTATTCCTTTATTTATAAACCCAAGTAATGCATATACATTTTTTAAATTACCTATTAACTTGCCCTGCCATTTTTAAGGATTTTGTAAATATGGACACTAGGGTCTCTACTCATCTGCACTTTTCAAAATCATCCCATTTACAGTGTACTGCCTTTCAAAATTAATCTAATACTTAGTTGTATTTTAAAATTCAATTATGATTTTGAAGGTAGCTGCAAAAAAAGGTAGAATTTAAAGTACTGTATGTTTAATTACGTTCTACACTAATTTTGAGGACCAATTTCTATTTAGAAAGATACTGTCCTGTTTTTCTCAGGTTATTTTTTTTATTCATTCATGGGATGTGGGCTTTGCTGGCTGGGACAGCATTTATTGCCCATCCCTAGTTGCCCTTGAGAAGATGGTGGTGAGTTGCTTTCTAGAACCGCTGCAGTCCATGTGGTGTAGGTACACCCACAGTGCTGTTAGGAAGGGAGTTCCAGGATTTTGATCCAGCGACACTGAAGGAACAGCGAAATATTTCCAAGTCAGGATGGTGGGTGACTTGGAGGGGAGCTTCCAGCTGGTGGTGTTCCCATTTGTCTGCTACCCTTGTCCTTCTAGCTGGTAATGGTCATGAGTTTGGAAGATGCTGTCTAAGGAGCCTTGCTGAATTCCTCCTGCAGTGTATGTTGTAGATGGTATACACCACTGCTATTGTTTGTCAGTGGTGGAGGTAATGAAAGTTTGTGGATGTGGTGCCAATCAAGCAGACTGCTTTGTCTGGATGGTGTCCAGCTTCTTAAGTGTTGTAGGAGCTGCACTTATCCAGGCAAGTGGGGAGTATCCCATCACATTCCTGACTTGTGCCTTGTAGATGATGGACAGGCTTTTGGAAGTCAGGAGGTAAGTTACTTGTCGCACGATTCCTAGTCTCTGACCTGCTCTTATAGCCACGGTATTTATATGGCTAGTCCAGTTCAGTTTCTGGTCAATGGTAACCCCCAGGATGTTGATAGTGGGGGATTCATTGATGGTAATGCCATTGAACATCAAGGGGCGATGATTGGATTCTCTCTTATTGGAGATGGTCATTATCGGACACTTGTGTGGCACGAATGTTACTTGTCACTTGTCAGCCCAAGCCTGGATATTGTCCAGGGCTTGCTGCATTTGGACATGGACTGCTCCTGAGGAGTCACGAATTGTGCTGAACATTGTGCAATCGTCAGCGAACATCCCCACTTCTGACCTTATGATGGAGGGAAGGTCAGTGATGAAACAGCTGAAGATGGTTGGGTGTAGGACACTACCCTGAGGAAATCCTGCTGTGATGTCCTGGAGCTGAGATGACTGACCTCCTACAACCACAACCATCTTCCTTTGTGCTAGGTATGACTCCAACCAGCGGAGAGCTTTCCCCCTAATTCCCATTGACTCCAGTTTTGCTAGGGCTCCTTGATGCCTCACTCTGTCAAATGCTGCCTTGATGTCAAGGGCAGTCACTCTTACCTCTTCAGTTCTTTTGTCCATGTTTGAATCAAGGCTGTAATGAGGTCAAGAGCTGAGTGGCCCTGGCGGAACCCAAACTGGGCATCAGTGAGCAGGTTATTACTAAGCAAGTGCTGCTTGATAGCACTGTTGATGACCCCTTCCATTACTTTACTGATGATCGAGAGTAGACTGATGGGGCAGTAATTGGCTGAGTTGGATTTGTTCTGCTTTTTGTGTACAGGACACACCTAGGCAATTTTCCACATAGCTGGATAGAGGCCAGTGTTGTAGCTGTACTGGAACAGCTTGGCTAGGGGCATGGCAAGTTCTGGAGTACAAGTCTTCAGTACTATTGCTAGAGTATTGTCACGACCCATAGCGTTTGCAATATTCAGTGCCTTCAACCGTTTCTTGATATCACGTGGAGTGAATCGAATTGGCTGAAGACTGGCATCAGTGATGCTGGTGACCTCTGGAGGAGGCCAGGATGGATTATAACAAATGCTTCAGCCTTATCTTTTGTATTGCTGTGTTGGGCTCTTCCATCATTGACAATGGGGATATTTGTGGAGCTGCCTCCTGAGTTGTTTAATTGTCCACCACCATTCACGACTAGATATGGTGGGACTGCAGAGCTTAAATCTGATCCGTTGGTTGTTGGATCACTTAGCTCTGTCTATCACTTGCTGTTTATGCTGTTTGGCACGCAAGTAGTCCTGTTTTATAGTTTCACCAGGCTGACACCTCATTTTTAGGTATGCCTATTGCTGCTCCTGGCATGCCCTCCTGCACTCTTCATTGAACCAGGGTTGATCCCTTGATGGCAATGGTAAAGTGGGGGATATGCCAGGCCATGAGGTTACAGATTGTGTTTGAGTACAGTTCTGCTGCTGCTGATGACCCACAGCACCTCATGGATGCCCGTTCTTGAGTTGCTACGTCTGTTCGAAATCTATCCCATTTAGCACAGAGGTAGTGCTACACAACGTGATGGAGGGTATGAAGGCGGGACTTCGTCTCCACAATGACTGTGCTCCTACTGATACTGTCATGGACAGATGCATCTGCGGCAGGCAAGTTGGTGAAGATGAGGTCAAGTATGTTTTTCCCTCTTGTTAGTTCCCTCACCACCTGCCGCAGACCCAGTCTAGCAGCTATGTCCTTTAGGACTCAGCCAGCTTGGTCAGTAGTTGTTCTACCAAGCCACTCTCAGTGATAGACATTGAAGTCCCCCGCCCAGACACATTATGCGCCCTTGGCACCCTCAGTGCTCAGTGCTTCCTCCAAGTGATATTCAACATGGAGGAGCACTGATTCATCAGCTGAGGGAGGGTTGTACGTGGTAATCAGCTGGAGGTTTCCTTGCCCAGATTTTGACCTGATGAGATTTCTTAGGGTCCGGTGTTGATGTTACGGTCTGCCAGGGCAACTCTCTCTTGACTGTATACCACTGTGCTGCTGGATCTGTCCTGGATGATGGTGTCTGGGACATTATCTGTAAGGTATGATTACGTGAGAAAGCTCTCCCAATTTGTCACTAGCCCCCAGATGTTAATAAGGAGGGTCGACAGGGCTGCGATTGCCGTTGTTGTTTCCAGTACCTAGGTCGATGCCGGGTGATCCGCCCAATTTCAATCCTTTTTTGTGTATTTGTATTGCTTTGTCACAACTGAGTGGCTTGCTAGGCCACAATGTGTCAACCACATTGCTGTGGGTCTGGAGTCACATGTAGGTCAGGTAAGGATGACCAATTTCCTTCCCAAAGGACATTAAAGAACCAGACAACAATCGACAATGGTTTCATGTTTTTTATTGAATTCAAATTCCACCATCTGTCGTGCCATGAACCTGGGTTCCCAGAGCATTACCCTGGGTCTCTGGATTACTAGTCCAGCGACAATGCCACTACGCCATCACCTCCTACTATTCACGGTTTCAGCTCAAGATCTTCCCTTTACTGTTAAGTGATCAACCGCAATCTTATTTGAGGGTATTTGATTAAGTCATGAAAACTTACTCCAAGGACAGCTGTTAATTGGTTTTTCAGTTTTGAATAATGGGAAGGTTGACTGCACCTTGGAGGAATGCAGTAAGAATCAATCCCCAACACCATAGAAGATTTGACTGCACAAAGGAAATTAATGAGTAAGAATGCAATAGTCATAGGCGATTCAATAGTTAGAGGCATTTCTATAACCACAAAGGTGATTTCTGAATGATACGTTACTTCTCTGGTGCCAGGGTAAAGGATATCACTGAGTGGGTGCAGGATATTCTGTGATGAGAAGGGGAACAGCCTTCTTGGTACAGAAGTCTTGGTACATATTGGAACCAATGCACCAGGGAAGCAACATACCATTCAGAACTCACCTTTGTGGTTATAGAAATGCCCCTAACTATTGAATTGCCTGTAACTACTGCATTTCTGCTCATTAATTTCCCCTGTGTGCAGTCAAATCTTCTACGGTGTTGGAGATTGATTTTTCCTGCATTCCTCCAAGGTGCAGTCAACCTGCCCATTATTCAAAACTAAAAAACCAATTAGCAGTTATTCTTGGAGTAAGTTATCATGACTTAATCAAATACCCTCCCAGAACCTGTAAACATTGTGGTTGATCACTTAACAGTAAAGGGAAGATCTTGAGCTGAATCAGTGAACCTGAGAAGAATAGTATGGTATTTTTCTAAATAGAAATCAGTCCTCGAAATTAGTGTAGAATTTAACTAAACATACAGTACTTTAAATTCGACTTTTTTTTGCAGCTACCTTAAAAAGCATAATTGAATTTTAAAATACAACCAAGTATTAGAACAGGTACTTAAACTCCTAATCTATTGAGCAAGAATCAAGTTGAAAGTAATGCCTCTTTTTCAAAGTTCCTATTCCAAAATCTTCTACTTTTACAGATCTAGAAAAGATTATTTATTGTACAAAAAATATAGTATCTAACTTAGGAATGATTCATGCCCACATGTAGATTTTTAACAAAACATGTATATTAATGATTTAGATGGGGCAACTAAATGTAATATCTCCAAATTTGCAGATGACACAAAGCTGGGTGGGAGGGTGAGCTGTGAGGAGGATGCAGAGATGCTTCAGTGTGATTTGGACAAGCTGAGTGAATGGGCAAATGCATGGCAGATGCAGAATAATGTGGATAAATGTGAGGTTATCCACTTTGGTAACAAAAACAAGAAGGCAGATTATTACCTGAATGGCTACAAATTGAGAGAGGGGAATGTGCAACAAGACCTGGGTGAACTCGTACATCATTTGCTGAAGGTAAGCATGCAGGTGCAGCAGGTCGTAAAGAAGGCAAATGTTATGTTGGCCTTCATAGCCAGAGGATTCAACATTGTTTGTTTTCAAGAAGGAGTTAGATATAGCTCTTGGGGTGAAAGGGATCAAAGGATATGGGGAGAAAGCGAGAGCAGGCTATGGAGATGAATGATCAGCCATGATCATAATGAATGGCGGAGCAGTCTCGAAGGGCTGAATGGCCTAATCCTATTTTTTCTATATATGGGACATGAATCTTCTAGGTTTTTAGAAGTTACTGAAGTTTTCAAAACTGTGCAGTATATTTTTCTGCAAAGGGACATGCCATATTAGTGCACTACACTTTCAGCCACCCTAGTTCATTTTGTTTGCACTTGTTCTTGTGACAACTGTAACTACCCATAAATAAAAAAAGAAATATTGGCAATGTAGAGACCCATAGTTGCTGTTGGATAAAAACCTAATGACCTGAATTTTCACTCCCAAGTCGGGTGCACAGTGTTGGGAAAATTCTCAGCTCCCCAAACATGACGTGGGAGAAACTTCAAATTTTTGTTCTAAGGGTGAGTGGGGGCAGGAGTTGTGGGGTGAGTGTGGGTGTTAACTGTAGTTGGGTCCCGTCGCCTTAGGAAACAAAATAGAGGCAGCCAAAGGGGCGGCGGAGGCGTGCCACGGAGGGCTGTTTAAAAGACTTGCCTCGGTTCTCTGGGACTTTGTTCCAGTTATAATAAAAATAGTAGGGCTCTCTCTAGCCCTCACCCCTCACATTCCTTCACCCCACCCACACACTCCCTATGCCCCATCCGTCCAACTCATGACCCAGCCACCCTCCTTGGACCATCATAACCTCCATGCCAGCCCATGTGCCCATTCATCCCATGGCCTCTTATAGTCCCTATGCCAATTTAGTGCCAACTCATGCCAACCCATGCCTGCCACCCACCACCCTTTACCCTGACACTCTCTACGTCAACCCACCCATTATCTACCATGGACTGACCTCAGTAGCCATGCTGAGATGAATTAAAATTAAGTTTTAAGCATCTGTTACAGACTTTGTTATATTAAAAAAGCTCTCATTGATAAAAACAATCCCTTCAAGCACTTAATCCTCAATAAAAACAAACATTTGCATTCGTAGCCCACATCAAAGATGGCTAATCCCTTTTTAACCACTTGGAGCCATCAATCAAACTGTGAACTTACAAGCATTCCCCCCCCCCCACTGTGATAATGATAGATTGTGGAAGCAGTCGAGCAGCAGTAATCCTGTAATGATAACCCTCAGGCCTATGTCAACAAACAGCTATTGTAATTGCAAGCACTGATTTTTTTTCAACTGAGACAAACAGCAGGCTGTTCTTATTTTCAAAATTTAAGGGGAAGGGGCTTTAAATAACTTGACAGCTTGATAGTTCCACAGCTTTTATTCACTTTCTACGCACATTCACGTCTACAATCACCTGAGCTCCCCAAAAGGATACCTGACCTCTCCAAAAAGTTCAGTAGGGTTAAACCTTTTCCTCATTTGTAAAGCCCATGAGTTGTGTTTCCGAAACTTGGGTGACCAAAATTGCTTCTGGGTAAAGGCAGCTACACTTTTAAATGTGCTGCTGTTTCTGTAAATGGTGGAATTGTGAAATACATCCTGCCCACCTACCCTTTCCCTCCCCCCATCCACCCACCTGGCGAAAAATGGTGAGTGCCAGATACAGGGGCAGGACGTCTATATTCTGGTCTCTGGTACCATTTTGATTAAGATGTGGAGCCCTTATGTCTTTGTGAAAATCCGGGCCAATCCAGTGATGTCATTCACTACCTGTTCCACAAACAAAGGGTGGTTTAGCTTCTGATCTCTAGTTTAGGGTGGTTTTAATTATGCTCTATGATTGGCAGGAAACACCATCGAATGGGGTGTTGTCTGTTATTTTTTATATCCCTGTAGATGGTGTAGCCCACTTCCATTTTGTACTTTATCCATTTGGTAGGCTGAGTTGATGGGTCTTGCCAATGAAAATAGCAATCTGGCATGTAGAGGATCCAAAACCTATGGTCCCTGGTTGGGATTCAAGTGCTCTGCTTATTTGGTTAGGGGTGGGAGGATGTGATTACAAAGTCTCACTTTTTTTAAAACAGTGGAAGTACTAGTCTCTTGCTTATAATTAGGCATCTAATTTGAGAAGACTAGCAAAAGTTTATAGCTTATATTGCATATACCACATACCTCGACCATTGGTTTTTCATAGATGTCTTCCTGCAGTGAGTCTGCTTTTGCTTGGATTGTGTCCCGTTGGAGAGCTTGTAGCACCTTCTTTGGCATAACAAAGCCATACTGTGCTTCTAGAAGTGCCAAGTCAATTTTTTCCGCTTTTAATACAGTTATTACTTCATCTCGGGCCTAAAACAAATCCACACAACATGAATCACTGGTATACTTTGTCACCAGTTGATTTATGGAGAATACTGTACATTGAAGAAGATTTTCTTACGTGTTCACATAAGAAATATGTACTTTCGATAAGCTTGCCAGTATGAAAAATTCTCTTTTGTTAAAATGTAAAATTAAACTTTACTGTGTCAGTTGAGGTGAAAGTTGTGGCTTTTCATCTTTAGAAGTACTTTCAGAAATTGTGCTTATTTTTCATTTTACAGAGTGGAAATGCTGATGCAAATTTAGACTAAATGTTGAACACTCTAAACATCTCATGGTTGCCAGCGCATTTTTGAGCTGTCAAAAACATCAAGGTCAACTTATATCCCAATGCACCTAGCATATTTACTCTATTGATCTCCATTCTCTTTGTTTTGTGTTCCTGTTAGCCTTTTGTATTTTTTTTCTCTTTTAATCTTGTGGTTTAGAATTTCTGGTTTAAATTTGCTTCTGTTCCCTGTAGGGAACTGAGCAGAATTAATAACAATATTCCTGTGCACGTGTTATTGTACAACTTACTGAGGTGCTCTTGGTCACAATTTGGCAGGAATTGAGAAGAAAATAATGAACAAATATAATTTAAGCAGACTCAGAAACTGAGGCAAGTAGAAATAAATGAGGAAAAGGCACTGTTAAATGAAGACTAAAGGAATCAACTGAAGTTAAAAAATCTATCACTGAAGTAATTAATTCCGTGCCAGTCAATACTTGCAAAAATATTAACTCCTAAAAAAAGAAAATTAGTAATTAATAGAGCTATTGGACGGAATTTTCCATGCCCGCTGGCGTCGGGTGTGTTTGGCAGCATGAGTGGACAATATGGTGAGAAGGCCAAAAATCGGTTTCACGATGTCGTGAAATGAGTTCCTGATCTTTTACTCTGCCCGTCAATGGCGGGCCAAGATTCCCGCTGTCAGACATTGGGAACTTCATTGTTATTCATCTGCATATCATTATAAGGCCAGCCCGCTGGAATCATCTCCCCAAGCTGGATAGTCTGAGTATGTCGGTGTGATTGCATGCCAGTGTGTTTCACAAAAGCATACGTAAGGTGTGCACTTGGTGGGCTGCACTTCACTCGAGATTTCAAGGTTTGTTTGCCTACCTCGCTTTGGGCAGCACTTGCAGTCATTAGTCAGGCTTTGCAGGCAGCACCACAGCACTTTTATTGGGGGCTCATGGGCTGGCCTTTACTTATCAGACCAGCCATAGGGCATGGATGGCTTTTCAATGGCTGCAGGGGAAGGGGGAGAAGTGGCCTTAGGCAAGGGAAGAGGCTGCAGGGTGAGGGCTGTACTGGGGAAGGGGGGTATCCCAGGGTGTATGTGGGGCACATGTTGATCTGTGCAAGTGGCCTCAAAATGGTGAGGGCTGATGAGGCAGTCGCCAAAGAAGATGAGGCCAGATGGATATGTGAGCGTATGTGTGAGAGAATGGGTAGTGTTGTCCTTTGAGCTGGCAGTACTGAGATGCCAGTGACTGTGTGATGGGCTTTAGTGTGTGAGTTTAGATCAGATGGTTGCCTTATTCTGGTGGCATGGATTAGATCATTCATCTCTATCTGCATTGAATGGCCAACCTCTTCCGTGTAGCATTGGCATTGATCACCACTGCAATCGCCTACCAAGCCTGAGTGGTAATGTTGCTGCCCTTCCTGTGGCCAGAGCCAGGGTTAGAAGACATCACAGCGGTCCTCCATGGCATCCAAAAGGCGTTCAAGAGATGCATCACTAAACCTGGGGGCTGCAGTCTTCTTGCCTTTCAGGGTCATGTTTTCTATGCAGCAGTCCTGGTCTGGAAGCAGAGGTGTGTGCACGCAGCTGTACTTTAAATGTGGTGCCCGCCATGATGAAGCAGTGAGGTGATAGGGTGGCAGGCAAATAGAAACGGCATGTTTCCTGGGAATCATAATTAACTTGGCAGGATTGGGACGATACAACGTGAGAAGCCGCCATTGAGGTCAGTGGGTCAAACTTAGTGCAAATCTGGGACATTTCTGCTTCTATTTAATTTCCAGGGGTTCAGAACAAGAATAGAGATCAGGGACGGGGAGTGTTTGTGATGGAGTTAGCTTAATTTATAATTTGGAAGCATTGGATCTGATGAACCAAGTGGCTCTTTCTCATTCAAATCTTGTTTTCTGAAAGGCTTGAAGGGCCAAATGGCCTATCTCTGCTCTTATCCACTCATAGAACATATGTCCTAGATTATGCTGATGTAGACGTTTCAAGCTGATACTGTAAATAGAAATATGTAACTCATTGATGATGTCAGATACAACAGCAAAAATGCAAGCCTAATTTTGGTACCCGCATTCTTGAAACCTTAAACGTAATAGGAAATTTGCAATTTTATGACTGAGACACGGTTTTATCTTGAAACTTTTGGCACAGTCCTAAGAAATAACTCAAAATTTTAATATATCCTACTTGTGAAAGTATACACCTTCAGAAACTAGCTATAGAAATGTCTTTCCCCTAAAGATAATTGCATGAAATTTGTTGAAATCAATGATAGTAAATAGTTTTTGTCAAAAAAGCTTGCAATTAATGTTGTTCTTGAGCTATTACATGGAAAGCTTGATGAATTTTAATTTTAACTGCCCTTTTGTACTGTTATTCATACCTCAGTCTGTCAATAAAATATTGTAGCAGTTAGTCATTTTCTGTGAACATTGTTACCCATCAACTGAATTGTGTGTTCTGCCTTACAGAATTGACCATCACACCCATCACTGTGGAGGGAAGCCTTCTACAGAGAGCAGCTCAACAGCTTAAGGCAACACCCGGTGAGAATTATATTTCAGCATTCCAACTGAAAAAGCAATAAAGCTAGAGAGACAGAAGTGATCGTGCTGAAAATTGTGCTCACCTCTTCATCTAACCCCACTATGAAATTATTCTCATCCAATCACTAAGTCAACTGATCCTTAATCTTGTCTCTTGTTTTTTTTTTGCAAAACTCTAATCAAATTAAATATTTATTGTCAGACCAAACCTTTTGAAATGTGAGAGGTAATAAAGATTACCAACCTCTAATTCACCTTCAAGTATACTAAGCAGGAACAATAGGTCATCTCGAGAAAGATCTTCATGTTTTTTGGATGACGTCCTTGTTTTGTGGTTTCGCAAAACAGTCCCCGCCTCTTCCATAAAGACTCTTTCTCTTTGATTGTTCATTTTAACTGCCCCTGAGTTCAACCCGTCCTTTTCAGAATTTCGATGACGTGACCTTGCTCTTTGATGCAACCTTTTAGTTTTGGATGAGCTTTCCAGGCTGTTGCTTCTTGAGCGCATTTCCAACTGAAACAGTTTAAAACAAGTTTTTTTTTAATTGAGTTATGTAAAATATCAATATACTAATTGCAACAATTAGCAGGAACTAAACTCTAATTGTATCACTGCCGGTAAATAGAGCAGTTTCAATTTAAGATAATTATTTTTATTATTTTAAAAATTTCACATGCAAAGCAAAAATAATATAGGAAATGTTGTGACCAGTGCTTCAAACTGGCCATCCAAATTTCTTTCAGTTGGGCTCTGGACAATTGTTGGTGCCCAGAAGAGATCAGTAAGAGCTTCAGACTTAGATTTATTCTATCCCGTGCCCCATTCTGTTCTTTTATTTTTATATATATATATATATATATAGTATATATATTTCTCCAAGGATGAATGTGAGAGATTTAAGATCTCCTGTGCTACATAGAGTTGGATGGCATGTTTCATTTAAATACAGCCACTAAATGATATTCACAGCTTAATAAATGCCCTTTGTTTTCACAACATACACTATCCATAAGGATCAAGTAGTTTAGAGTGTTTTTTGCTTCCACTTCACCTCTCTAACCGTTCTTAAATCAAAATTAACTTTGTTAAGCTTTCAAAGATTTCCCAATTGTTTCTCCAGCAAAGCGCCAGAATAAAAAAAAATATTTAGAGGGCCTACCTTATAAACATAACATTGGATATTAAGAAAATTATAGTTTTTCAGACTCGACGATTGAGCAACTGCGTCTTTTAAAATATTTTAATTTGGTCAACTGGAAAACATCTCTAAAGTTATGCAGCACTACCTTATGCAAGTAGTCCAATAAGAATGGAAAGTCAAGGAAAAGCAGTGGAAAGAATAGGGAAGCCAGGATGGATAAATGTGATGAGAACTACATCCTCGCATGGAAGGTAAATGCTGGCATGGATTGGTTTGACCAAATAGCCTGATTCTGCGTTTCATCTTTTATGAGTTTGTACATCACAGATTTATGCTGAATTTGTTAAACCTGACTTTGGTGCTTTAATTGTTTTTTGTGCTCTGGAATGAAGAAAGCCAGCCTGTAGTTTGTTTGCTTTTTGACCATTATGTATTGATCCCGCTTAGCCTGACTGCGATGCTCCCACAGTTAACTGGTTTTCATAAATGAGGAATGGTCAGTATCAATGAAATTACACCACTCCTTGAGCTTTATCCCTTGAGAAAAATTGAAGAATGGGGTAAAATACCAAGCCTGATGGAAAGGGTTCTTAATATTTTCTGAATTTTTCAGCATTGGGAATTGGTGGTCCACTGAGAGCCACCCCCATGCTGCCTCCCTCCTCCCTCACGACCTCCATCCAGCAATTCCCCTCCTGCCATTGCTCATCTGTGGCCCAGGATCCAGCAATGATATTAGGCCTCAGTTGGATGTCATAGCGGCAACAGCCTCTGACATGCTGGTGGCACTGCCATTCAACAGAGCTGCTGGTCTCTGGCCATCAGCTCTTGGCAGGAGGTACTTTGGTCCCTAAGGTCCTAGATCCTTTGGAAGGTCTGCCACTGTCCAGTTAAGTGCATTTCAATTCACCATGTCTTCCCTAAAAGAGGCGATGTGGGGCTTCCACTGGCTCTGCAGCTGGCGGGTGAGACCTCTGTCACCTCCATTAAACTCAGCTCAGTGAGGCAGAATAATGACCAAAGGCACAGTTTTAAAGTTAGATTTTGTTGAGGATTTTCAATACTTTGTCAAAACAAAGGAAGCATGACTGAGATGGGTGATGGCTGTGTTTCCAACAGAGGAATTTCGGTAGTTGGAGTAGCACGGAATGCATAGCGAGACTGGAGGAGATTGCACAGATGGGAAGGGATTTGTAAATAATGGCTAAGTTTTAACTTGAATGCACTGGGGACTAGAAAGCCTGTTAAAGCCAGCAAAGGTAATGATGGTGGGCAAAGCTGGTCTCAGTATTTGACAGAATGTGAGCAAAAGTAGGTTGGTGTTGCAATGGTTAAAACTGGCACTCTTTTTGATAGATTGGAACTTGAAGCCTAGCTCAGGGTTGAGGCTGACTGAGTTTGCCTATCACAGAATCAGAATCACAGAGTGCAGAAGAGGCCCTTCGGCCCACTGAGTTTGCACCGATATGTGAGGAAACACATATTTCTAGTTCAACTTGTGCTAGCAGCTAGGAATGGGGTTGGAGTTGGTGGCAGGAGCCAAATAAGTAGTTTTCCCAATGCTCAAAAAGAAAAAGTTCTGGCTCACCCATGACTTTACATCAGACAGGCAACCTGACAAGGAGGTAATCATGGAATTAAAACTGGTGGAAAGGTTCAACGGGGAGTCAACAACATGTGTATGCAAACTGTTCCATGTGTGTGGATATGTCTTTGGGAGTCGCAGCAACTAAATGGGAAAAAAGGATGTGGATTGTGCTTTCAGAGAATTGGAGATGGTCATAATGGTCCCTTGTCCTGCAAAAATTCATGATTCTATGATAAAAGTAGGAGAATAAGGGTGAAGCCTTGGGGCACTTTGAAGGTCACCATGTAGGGTTGAGAAGTGAAGCTTTTACTGGAGATGCACCATGTAAGAAAAAGTGAGACTGGAATCATGTGAGGATGGACCACATATTCGAAATAAAGAATGTGGATGGAGTTAAGCCAATATTGAACATCACAGTGAGATCGAGATCAAAAGCTCCATGACCACAGTCACAGAGGATGTCATTGGTGATCTTGTTTTAGGATGGATTGATCAAATGGGGAAGCTTGTTAAATCATACTATAAGCAGCCTTCCTCATTCTTTGAAAGACATTTAAGTACCTCATATGAAATTCACAATCAGCTTAACTCTTTCACCTCTTTCTGACCAACTGTGCCCAGAGCTATTTTTATGTTCACTGTTGTTTCCTTGCTTTTGCTTGGGTTGAAACTGCCTCCTGTTGGTAACTTTACCAAATATGATCATTTGAAAGTGAAACAGGATTTTGCATTTTGTACCTACACCAGCCTTCTCTGGTGGTTGGGAGTTGCAATGACTGAGGATTGTGTCTTTTGCATTATGTTCTTATATTGTCTCTGCTGATATCTCTGGACAAGTAATTAAAGGTCTGCCCCAGAAAGAGGATTTTAATTATAGCCATATGGAAAGTATCCTGTAATTTATAGAGTGCAAATTTCTTCAAGGGAGGTGTCCCAGGTGAATTCTCTGCCACCCCACTCTGAAATTACTGCCATGTCCTATTTGTTTGAAGAGGGCGAATACCTTTACAAGAATGTGCAAGACTATGGCCAAGATTTTTCAGCTCTGGTGGACATACCCTGGAGGTACCCTGGAAGATGAATGGCTCTCAAAGACATATCCACACGCACAAGGCAGTTTGCATACACGTATTGTCGACTCCCCATTGTACTTTTCCACCAGTAGTGGCACCCGTGACATCTTGGTCTACTGCTCCATCACCCCCAACTCCTTATCACCTTCCCATGCAATCGCAGATGATACAACACCTGCACCTTTACCTCCTTACTCATCACCATCCAAGGCCTCAAAATTCATTTCAGGTGAAGCAGCGCTTCACTTGCACTTCCTTCAATTTAGCCCACCGTATTCACTGCTCCCAATGCTATCTCCTCTACGTTGGGGAGGCTGACTGGGTGACCACTTTGCGGAACACCTTTGGTGTGTCTGCAAGCATGACTCAGACCTTCCTGTCGCTTGCATTTGCGCACACCATCTTACTCTCATGCCCTCATGTCCGTCCTTGGCCTGCTGCAATGTTCCAGTGAAGCCCAACCCAAACTGGAGGAACAACACCTCATCTTCTGATTAGGCACTTTATAGCCTTCGGGACTTAACGTTGAGTTCAATAACTTCAGACCATGAGCTCTCATCTCCATCTTCACCCTTTTTTTAATCTCATCTTTAAAATTATTTATTTATTTATTCATTTTCTTTTTATAATCCCTTTTCCCCCAACCCCACACCACCACCCCACCACAAGCCATCTGTCACTTTTTTCTATGTTGTGCTTTCACAGAGCGCTGCCCTTGTTCTGCTATTAACGCATTCTTCTATCTTACCTTTATGCCATTCTCAGCACCTTCATTAGTCATTAACACTACCATTAACACTCCCTTTGTCTTGTGTCCATGACACCTTTGTCAATCGCTCCTGAGCTCCCACCTATCCCAGACCTTTCATTTTGCCCCATCCCCTCTTAAACAGTGTAAAATCCATCACATTTCTACTTCTCTTTAGCTCTGAAGATTCATGTGGATTCGAAACTTTAACTTTGTTTCTCTCTCCACAGATGCTGCCAGACCTGCTGAGTTTTTCTAGCATTTTCTGTTTTTAATTCAGATTTCCAGCTTCCACAGTATCTTGCTTTTATCCTGGAAGCTGCGCTGGGGGGCCCCTCGGAAGCCCCAGTGCAAGGACTCTGCTGGAATTGCCCGGAAAGTTTCAACTTCCAATGGGCAATTCCCCTGCATCTGGAATCCTCCAAAACTCTGAGATAAAGTCAGTGACTTTGGATGGTTCTGACTCATTTGCCAAAATAGTTACCAGGAAAAGTTAGAAGGATTAAAACCAGTTCTAATTCCTGAGTAACTATACTACCGACCCACCTGATTGCTCCCCCAACTACCTTTCCATCCACTACCTACACCACCCTACCCACTCACACCTTACGCCGTTAGCTTTTCTCTGTAGCTTGTCAAGGTGGCTGAGACATTTAAACTTATCTGTATATGGCAGCCAGTGTTGTAAAAAGTGGGTGTGGCTTGGCTTCCCCTGACACTCCTGCACTATGATAAAGGAGAACGGGTATGCTCCACATTTCTCAGGAGGCCCAGTTCGGAAATCCAGTCAAAAATGTGGAGTTCTGGGGCAAGGCAATAAATAGGATCAGAGTGGCAATCCATCGTTGATTGCCACTCCATGGAAGATTCCGCCTTATATCTATGAGTAGACAGCCTCTGAAGGAATGCTTTGTAGTATAGTACAGAGCCTAAATTTGATACTTTACAGTTTTTAGGACCTGCTGACCTCATTTTAATAGCTCTGCAATCACAGTGGGTTTGCGTTCTGGATCATTTCTCCTCCTTGACATAAACAATGTGACACATTAATTAGCTACAGTTTGAACTTGTTCTGTTTGTGGAATTACTTCATATTCAATAGAATGCACAGCATCCAAATCACAGTAGGAGGTTTTCCATTTCAGGCTGCCTAGCTGATTATTTTACTGTTGGGGGAGGGGTGGGGGGGGTGGTGGAATTGCAACATTACTAGTTTTAATTCTGTATATAGTCTTGTGCGTGCAGATTTTCCCCTTAGTAGCTGCAAAATTAGCTGTCAATGGTTAACCTGCTACTTTGGACATTCTTACTATTAACATAGGCAGTCAGTCAAAGGTATGATATTACACAAGCTTATAAATAAAGGAAAATAGTTATCAAGTCAGGAAAATGAGAAAAAAGACAGATGTTTTATAAGAAAATAAATAAAACAAAATGCAAGATAGAAAAGGAGGAATTAACGGATTAACTCACAAGATCAGGCTGTTGATATGCTAATGTCTTCATAATCTAGGTTATGCATAATGTCAGTAAAATGGCATTTAACATTTAGCTATCAATGTAAAAGTTTACATTTGCTTGCATGGCAGAAGAAAAGCATGGGCTGGGAACATCAGGAAGAGGAATAGGCCATTTAGTCCCTCAAGCTACATCATTCAGTTAGATCAGTGGTTCTCAAACCTTTTGGCCTGTTCAAGTAGGGGCAAAAGACCCTGTGGACCACCTACTGGTCCGGCCACAGTTGCTTTTGCTTGTGACCGCAAAATACACTCAACAGAATTAATGGGAAGAATGGCATTGCTTTTGATGAGACACCAATGAGCTGAAATCTGGTTCCAAGCTGGAGAACCTTAGTCTCATGTCGTGCTCCACGATTTAAGACAATGATCCACGGTAATTCCTTTAATGTTGAGATTTTTGGAAAATCATTTTTAAGTTTCAAACCATGATATTCTGGGAATAAGAGTCAAAGTGTTCAATTTGTGCAAAAATTTACAACTATCGAAGCACAGTCGAAAATCAAAACATAGATTAAACAGTTAAGCATGGCTGGCTAGAAGCGCTGTGCCATGTGCTCAGACACCTTGCACCTTGCCTGAGCCATGACGAGGCCATACCAGAGAACAGGTTGGACTCCCCATTAGGTGATGTCACACAACCTGACCGGCGATAGTGTTTATACTTATGGATGTTACGGCACAGCTGATGGTAAATGCTGAGTTATTCAAATCCCAAACGGAAACTTGAAACAATTGCCACAACTTGTTTTGCAAATTGTATAAATTTCGAGATGCGTGTCTTGAATTTAGTAGTAATAAGACCACCAAGTCTTATAGGTTTTTACAAAACTATATTAAACATTTATTAACAAGAAAAATGGTTTTTAAGCACACACAATTGTTTATAAATTACTACTATAACTTCTAAATCCCCTAATTAATTTAACTCCCAGTTACAATTTCATTGAGGCAATAGTAAGACACACAGATTTTAAAAGACCCAGGCAAGGTGACACACAATACCCTGAACCAGTCAAACTTAAAGTGAATTTTCTTAACTTCAGTTCTTTGAAGACAGCAGCTTGAAGTTTAGATGCTGAAGCCTTTTCACACTTGTTAGATCTTAGAATGCCTACCCTTACACACAGCGTTTGCTCCTTTATAAATACTTTCCCCATTGGATGCGAATTCCCATTGTTTCGCTATATCTTTGGACTTTACCTTTCTGATAATAAAAATCTCTCATAGTACTAAGTTTTGGCAGTAATCTTTGGGAAAAATAAACACACTGTTTCTAAACTTCACCTGGCTAGATGACACATCTGGTTAGGGACCAATAATGTTTTGTTTAAAGTAGATAAAGTTTGAGATTCAAAATACTTACTAAGTGAATAAAGCCACAAGATTCCATGGGCTTTGAACAAACAAAAAACACTTTACTTACAATTTCAGGTAGATAAAACAATCTACAAGATCTATCTTATACTCTAACATTTGAGGTGTATGTGAATTAACAGGCAAACTGTAGTCAGACACACAACACCACACCACACAATAGCTGACAGGCGCGACTAAAACAGATTCCACGGATATCTCAACAAGCCACCCAGATGTTTGTCACACTGCAAGCCATCCAATCTCAGTGAAACTTGTTTTTCTCACAAGGGTTTCCAATCTCCACATTTGAAGATCATGCCTTGGAATTCTCTCCAAAAGTCACTCCCACTAGAACATCTTCAACAATGACCCACCCTGCAGGGTTTCAATCTCATCTTGCAAGATTCTTTTCCCCTAGATCTCCAAGTATGTTTAAGCTTCACTTTCCAAGCACAATTTCAGATCTTTGGCTATGCCAAGCAGAGCATCCCTGCTCCAAAGGGGTACCTTTGCCTTAACAGCCTGCAGCATGGAGTCACCAACCTTCGGCTAATTTCTCGGACCTTCAAGGCTCTTCTCGTGCCACTTCACTTAAAGTTTTCTCCCTGCTGCTCTTTCTTTACTTCAGAGCCTATTACTCTGCTCTTTTCTTTAATTTCATCTAATGGGACCTATTCCTGCACCTGATCTTCATTTCTTACCTGGGACAACCTTTTGGGACCTTTCCCTGTCTGGATCCTGTGTCCTGCTCCCTGGGATACCTACAAGATAATGGCGTTCTGTATCAGATCATCTGACCTGCCTTTTTCGCCGTTTTTTTTTTCTGTGTAGGCACACAGGGCCGGTCCCCAGCCTGAAGAGCAAGAGAAAGGTGGTACTGTACATGTGCAGACATTTCCCAGCCAGCGTATGTGCAGGAGACAGGGGTGGGGTGGGGCGGTGGGGGTGAATTTTCTCTCTGTCTACGTGCTTAATAAGTATGTGTACTAGAATAGTCCATATTTAAATGATTTAAAAATTATCAGTTAGATAGGAGATTTTTTCCTTTCTTCTCTACCAATTGTCCCTCCAGTTACTTGCCTTATCCCATCTCTAATAAAGGCATTATTATGGTTGTGCTATTGTATCAAGAGAAATTGGGCAGCAAAGGTAAACTCCCAATTAGAAGTGACATGGGATCTACTTAGGTCAGGAGAGTGGTTATGGTGAACCAAAGAGAATATCTGATGCAGATGTGAAATTTTTACCAAACACCTACCAGATCTCGAATCCGGTCTTGGTGATTTAGCAGTTAGATAGTGTGGCTCTTTTACCCACTTAACCTTGGAGAGGGGGTTTTCAATGTAGAAGGTGCTTCAAACTGTCAGCTTGATTAAGGTGTTCTCAGTAAAGATTTAAATTGCATGAAATGAACTGATCTTACATGCCATTTGCCTGAATGAGCTGATCATTCACCTAATCTTAAAGTATGCTTGCAAGTCCAATTTGGATTAGCTATAAAATAAATGGGCTGTTTAGCACCAGAAAATAGGATTATATACAGGCTGTTATATTATTTAATGAATTGATCTGCAAGTGTAATGTTAGTTTGGCAGGTGCTATAAAGGAACATAGTCAAATGCAGTCAGAAACACTTGGGATGTAAAGATGTGTCGAGGGACTGAATGTTTTTCAATTTCTTTTGTGTTTTCCCAAACATTACATTTCTGTAGCTTTATAGCCTGTCAAAGAGATAGGCTTAACAGTTTTATAGTTTTATTTAGATCAACATATTTAAAAGGCTTTATTGTTACTGACATGTAATTTTTACAGTTTGCTCGCTTGTGATGTTTGATGTCTGACAGACCAAGCACTTAAGCTGCTTTCAGTGCTTAAATCCTTTGCTCAAAGACTCCCAGGTAAAGCATATATCCAGTAAGGAACTGGGTTGCAGGTTATGGGGTTAAGTATGAACAGAAATGATTAAATCCTTCATGAAACACTATAATTTCTATGCTGCCTTGATAAAAAAAAACCTGCCAACAACTAACCAGGATTAAATCATTGAGACCATAGAATGTTACAGCACAAAAAAAAACTTTTGACCAATCAATGATATGCTGGTGTTTTTATTTACCTGAGCCCCCTCCTCTAGTTTCAATCTCCAACTTGCTTCTCATATCCTTTAATGTTTTTCCATTTTCAACCAACTCTCTCAATTTATAAAGTAATTTATTAACTCTGCTTTAAAAATGTTGTGTGACAGAGAATTCCACCTCTGAACCATTATTTATGGTAAGGATTTTTTTTAACCTTCATTTTAATTCTTCTCGTAATTACCATATCTTAAATTTATGCCTTCTCATTCCCATCTCGCTGACCAGTAGAAACAATCAATCATTACTGAGTGCAAGGGGAATAGCTGTTTGACAGGATGATCTTGATTTGATGTGATGAGTTTACATAAAAACAGCATCATTCAGGAGCTATAACAAATCTTGTATTTGAAACAGAGAGTGATTTGATTTCAAGATATACAACAACACATATTTATAAAGCTGCTTTAGTTTAATGAAACATTCCAAGGTGCTTCACAGGAGCGTTATAAAACAAAGTATGACACCGAACCACAGAGGGAGATATTAAGTCAGATGATCAAAAGTTTGATCAAAGACACAGGTTTTAAGGAGTATCTTAAAGGAGGAAAGCGAGGTGGAGTGATAAAGAGAGGGAATTCCAAAGTTTGGGGCCTAGGCAACAGTCATCAATGATGGAGCAGTTATGATAGGGAACACACAGGCCAGGGGAGGCGATAGCATACTGGTATTGTTGCTGGACCAGTAATCCAGAGACCCAGGGTAATGCTCCAGGGACCTGGGTTTGAATCCAATTAAAATCTAGAGTTAAAAGTCTAATGATGACCACGAAACAATTGTCGATTGTTTTTTAAAAAACCCATCTGGTTCACTAATGTCCTTTAGGGGAGGAAATCCGTCATCCTTACCTGGTCTGGCCTACATGTGACTCCAGACCCACAGCAATGTGGTTGACTCTTAAATGCCCTCTGAACTATAGCAACTAGGGATGGGTAATAAATGCTGGCCTGGCCAGTGACACCCAAATCCCATGAATGAATATTTAAAAAATTAAAGGAGTTGAGATATCTTGGAGGGTTGTGGGATTGGAGAAGATTACAGAAAGGAGAGTGAGGTCATAGACAGATGTGAAAATAAGGATGAGAATTTCAAAATCAGACTGGGAGCCAGTGGAGGACAGCGAGCACAGAGGTGATAGGGGAACAGCACTTGCTGCAAGTTAACACAAGGGACAGCAGAATTTTGGATGACCTCATGTTTATGGAGGTTAAGTGTGGGAGACCAGTCAGGAATGATGGGAAAATAATTTGTGGAGGCAACAAAAAGATATAGATAGGTTAAGTGAGTGGGCAAAGATCTGGCAAATAGAGTATAATGTGGGAAAATATGAAATTGTCCATTTTGGCGGGAAGAATAAAAGAGAAGCATATTATCTAAATGGTGAGAGATTGCAGAGCTCTGAGGTGCAGAGGGATCTGGGTGTCTTAGTGCATGACTTGCAAAAGGGTAGTGTGCAGATACAGCAAGTAATTAGGAAAGCTAATAGAACATCATCATTTTGTGCGAGGGGAATTGAATACAAAAGTAGGGAGGTTATACTTCAGTTATACAAAACACTAGTGAGACATCTGGAGTACTGTGTACAGTATTGGTCACCTTACTTAAGGAAGGATGTAAGTGCGTTGAAAGCAGTTCAGAGAAAGTTTACCAGACTAATAACTGGAATGGACAGGTTGTCTTATGAGGAAAAGTTGGAGAGGCTAGGCTTGTATCTGCTGGAGTTTAGAAGAGTAAGAGGTGACTTGATTTAAACGTAGAAGATCCTGAGGGGACTTGACAGGGTGGATTTGGAGAGGATGTTTTCTCTTGTGGGAGAACCTAGAACTAGGGACACTGTTTAACAATAAGGAGTTGCCCATTTAAAACAGAGATGAGGTAAAAAATTTTCTCTGAGGGTTCTGAGCCTTTGGAAATCTCTTCCTGAAAAGGTGCGGAAGCAGAGTCTTTGAATATTTTTAAGGCAGAGGTTGGTAGAATCCTGGTAAGCAAGGGAATGATAGGTTATCGGGGGTAGGTAGGCAAGATGCAGATTTGAGGTTACTATCAGATCGGCCATGATCTTATTAAATGGCGGAGCAGGCTAAAGGGGCTGAATGGCCTACTGCTCCTTGTTCGTAGGTTTGTAATGCATTGGAATAATCTTGACTAGAGGTAATGAAGGCATAGATGAGGTTTTCAGCAGCAGATGAACTGAGACAGGGGCGAAGTCGAGTAATGTTACAGAGGTGGAAAAAGGCGGTCTTAGAGATGACACAGATATGAGGTTGGAAGCTCATCTCTGGACTGAATGTGACATCAAGATCTTAATCTCAGACTCAGACCTTTGTCACAGTCACATAGGATGTCATTTATGACTTTGATAAGAGCAGTTGTGGCCCTGTGGCAGGGGCAGAAACCTGATTGGAGGAATTCAAACATGGAGTTCTGGGAAAGATAGAAACGGACTTGGGAGGTGACTCCACATCTGAGGACTTTGGAGAGGAAAGGGAGGTTGGAGACAGGATGTTGGAGTTTTCTGAAATCTTGCCTCAAAAGCAAGCTCAAGGCTTATCTATCCTTTTAAGTGGGCTATCTGATGAGCGATCTATTTTTTGTAATTGCAAAATTTCACTCTGCAATGCCAGTTTCTTTGATGCAATGAATGCTATTTTGCCTCCAAAGTGGCGTCTGTGGTCCGCTCGCACGCTTCTGGTGTGAGGTGTGCTGGGCACCATTTTAGTGAGGGCATTAGCATTCATGCAGAGAGCATCCAGAGTAAGTATACCATGTAATGCTGGTTTGATGCCTTTGCTATCATCTTGAAACTGATGCTTCAATTGATGACCCCTCCTAACCCCTCACAGCTGAACCTACATTTGGCAACAGAAACGACTCTTCTCCCTACACTGTTTAACTTAGAACCTACTTTCAGGTTAGTTGGTGATTGATTTCTTCTGGCTCTTGCTGCAATTTTAGAAACATTTGGTGGTTTGTAGAACAAAAACAGAATTACCTGGAAAAACTCAGCAGGTCTGGCAGCATCGGCGGAGAAGAGCAAAATTGACGTTTCGAGTCCTCATAACCCTTCAACAGAACTGAGTAAAATTAGGAGAGGGGTGAAATATAAGCTGGTTTAAGGTGGGGGGGGTAGAGAGAAGTGGGGGGGTGTGGTTGTGGGGACAAGCAAGCAGTGATAGGAGCAGATAATCAAAAGATGTCACAGACAAAAGAACAAAGAGGTGTTGAAGGTGGTGATATTATCTAAAGGAATGTGCTAATTAAGAATGGATGGCAGGACACACAAGGTACAGCTCTAGTGGGGGTGGGTGAAATGAGACTAATAGGGCATAAGATGTATAGATTTAAAAATAATGGAAATAGGTGGGAAAAGAAAAATCTATATAAATTATTGGAAAAAACAAAAGGGAGGGGCAAGAAACGGAAAGGGGGCGGGGATGGAGGAGGGAGTTCAAGATCTAAAGTTGTTGAATTCAATATTCAGTCCGGAAGGCTGTAAAGTGCCTAGTCAGAAGATGAGGTGCTGTTCCTCCAGTTTACGTTGAGCTTCATTGGAACAATGCAGCAAGCCAAGGACAGACGTGGGCAAGAGAGCAGGGTGGAGTGTTAAAATGGCAAGTGACAGGGAGGTTTGGGCCATTCTTGCGGACAGACCGCAGGTGTTCTGCAAAGCGGTCGCCCAGTTTGCATTTGGTCTCTCCAATGTAGAGGAGACCACATTGGGAGCAACGAATGCAGTAAACTAAGTTGGGAGAAATGCAAGTAAAATGCTGCTTCACTTGAAAGGAGTGTTTGGGCCCTTGGACAGTGAGGAGAGAGGAAATGAAGGGGCAGGTGTTGCAATTTTTGCGTATGCATCGGGAGGTGCCATAGGTGGGGGTTGAGGAGTAAGGGGTGATGGATGATGGAGGAATGGACCAGGGTATCACGGAGGGGACGATCCCTACGGAATGCCGACGGGGGGGTGAAGGGAAGATGTGTTTGGTGGTGGCATCATGCTGGAGTTGGCGGAAATGGCGGAGAATGATCCTTTGAATGTGGAGGCTGGTGGGGTGATAAGTGAGGACAAGGGGGACCCTATCGTGTTTCTGGGAGGGAGGAGAAGGTGTGAGGGCGGATGCGCGGGAGATGGGCCGGACACGGTTGAGGGCCCTGTCTACAACCGTGGGTGGTGGTTTGTAGACTTGTTTAAAGTTGAAGACTACAGGGAGCAGTGTGACACATGCTGAAAAAGACTTTAGCCTGACTGAGGGTTCTGCAGAAACCAGATACTTACAGACCTGGGAGCAGTAGTTTGCATCACCCTTGGACCACAGCATAGTGGGGAGAATGAGCTGAAGTGCCACAGAGCAGAGAAAGCTGCTGGAAGAGGGATGAGGGGGAGAAGAACGTTCAGCAGGAGGCCATATATCTGCCCAAAGTATTCAGGCATCAATTGTGTGTGTCTGCTGTCTGTTTTTTACCAAAGTTTACTAACAACATCCTCAGGGTATCTGTCATCTGTTGCAGCTACAGCTGTAATCTCAGAACAGGCCGAAGATGGTATTGCCGGTGGCTATGAAGGTGACCGTGAACATGACCTTTATGTGTCTGGCTCCCTTTCCAGTGCGAGCATGCGATATTTGAAACATCTCCCAATTTGCTGCCCACTGTTGCATAAAGGAGATGACTGAGTCTCTGTGATTTAAGAGAGCTGACTACATTTCATGCCAGAGAGAAACAGGTGGAGCAAACATGTGGCTTCAAGAGGATTGCAGGCTTCCCCATAGTGCAGGGTACTATGATTGTACACATATCACTTTGCAGACGGTGTTTGTCAATTCGGAGATATATCGCAACTAGAACCGTAGGGATCAGTGCTGGGACCTCAACTGTTTACAACTTATGTAAATGACATTGACGAAGTGATTGAAGGGATGGTTGCCAAATTTGCTGATGACACAAATTTAGGTAGGAAAGTACGTTGTGAAGAAGACTTAAGGAGGCTACAAACAGATATATATAGGTTAAGTGAGTGGGCAAAGATCTGACAAATGGAGTATAATGCAGGAAAATGTGAAATTGCCCATTTTGGCAGGAAGAGTAAAAGAAAAACATATCTAAATGGTGAGAACTACAGGGCTCTGAGGTGCAGAGGGATCTGGGTGCATGAATCAAAGAAGGCTTGTGTGCAAGTACAGCAAGTAATTAGGAAAACTAATAGAATGTTATCATTTATTGTGAGGGGAATTGAATAAAAAAGTAGGGAGGTTATGCTTCAATTGTACAGGGCTCTAGTGAGACCACGTTTGGAGTACTGTGGTACAGTGTTGGTCACCTTATTTAAGGAAGGATGTAAATGCGTTGGATGGAGTTCAGAGAAGTTTTACCAGACTAATACCTGGAATGGGTGGGTTGTCTAATGATGAAAGGTTGGACAGACTAGGCTTGTATCTGCTGGAGTTTAGAAGAGTAAGAGACAACTTGATTGAAACATATAAGATCCTGAGGGGTCTTGACAGGGTAGATTTGGAGAGGATGTCCCCTCTTGTGGGAGAACCTAGCACTAGGGGTCACTGTTTAAAAGTAAGGGATCGCCCTTCAAAACAGAGATGAGGTGAAATTTTTTCACTGAGGGTCATAAGTCTTGGGAACTCTCTTCCTGAAAAGGTAAGGCAGAGGTGGATAGATTCTTGATAAGTAAGTGGGTGATAGGTTATTGGCAGTAGGTGGAATGCAGATTTCGGGTTACTTTCAGATCACCTATGATCTTATTAAATAGAGGAGCAGGCTCAAGGGGCTGAATGGCCTACTCCTGCTCCTTGTTTGTATGTTAAGATTCATGGTGAAGGAGGAACACAATCGCTTATTCACACAGTTGCAACCACCAAATCAGATACAGACACTCTGCATACTTCAGTGAATCACTTAAAGGTGAAGTCTGTGAAGGGTGAGACAATGGGCACAAGTTGCCTGCAGCTAGGGCAGCGAACAGGGGTGGCACAGGTGCCAGCAAGCCAGAGGGCAAGGTCACACACAGACTTTGCAGCAGAGGACTCATAAGGACTTTTATGGGTCAGCCTACAGAAGAACATTGAAGGGTGCATATACTGAAATGCTTGAATTGGCAGGTCTACTAAAAGTCCTGCAGTCAATGGAAGGGAATGTGGAGCAGTCCAGCACCAACTTTACACAGCCCTTTGTACAGTGCTTGGAGCCCACTCTCTCCAGGGTGGAAGTGGTGTCCAACTTCATGAGAACATTTCCATCCCCATGTTTGATGGCTGATCCCTCAGCCTCCATTGTAGCACAAACAGAAGCCACCTAACTTTTGGGTTCGACAATGGAAGTTTCGACTGAGGTCATGCAAGGACAGCTTCTGCCAGACCCAGTTTGTTGCCATTGTAATTGCAGATACCAATGTTCAAAGAGGCTTGCAGGGTGTCAGAACAGTCCAGCAATCCGTCCTACAACATATTGCTGAGGTGCCACCCTGGGCGACTGGTAGTGGCTCTGTGGAACATGTACTTACTGCCCCCTCTCAGGATGATAACATTCGTCCTCCCACCACTGCCACTCTGTCAGCACTCTTCCTGTTCCTATCAGCCAGCCCAGATTGCTGCCACCAGCAGTAGCGGTACAGTCCAAAGTCTGAGATGCCATTTACAGTCTTCAGCAGTGTAAGTCAGCAGCGTCCCACCAACCATGCTGCAGCCGCTGGGCTAGCACCGTGTCGGAGCACTAGGACAGGCAAAGGCACCCTCAAGACAGACACTAAGGGAAAGCACAAGGATGAATAGTTAACTTTTATATGCAATAAAGCTGGTTTGATTTACAAATTTGATTGGGAAAAATTGCTTTGTGGTGGCTTTTATTTTAGCATTATGGTCGAAAGGGTGCTGTGACAGTCAGTAACAGAGGGAGGGTAAGCTGAGGGACTGTCGGTGAATTGGGGAATTAGAGTTCTAGTCCTCTGTCAGATGAGTCGATCACAGATAGCCCAGCCACGTAGTGGTTGTTTCCTCCTCCTCAGCTGCTCTCCATATACCTGGTGGCAAGGGCTATGCCCTCATGATGGCGAGGTTGCGCAGCATGCAGCAGACCACCACAAATCTTGACATATGCTCTGCCAGGTATTGCAGGGCTCCTCCAGAGAAATCCAGGCATTGAAAGCCCTGTTTCAGCATACACATGTCTGTTCTATCACATGTCTTGTGGCAGTATGGCTTTTGGTGTATGTATGCTGCCCACTTGTGAATGGGTTGCACATCAGAGTCATGAGCCACATGGTCAGCAAATAGCCCTTATCGCCCAATGCCACCCTCTAGTTTCTGTCTCTATTGCAAATAGTATAGACGTCATAACTGCTGTCAAGTTACCAGGCATTGCCCTGTATGATGAGCCCAAGTATAGTTGCTCATCAGTTGGACATCTGCCATCTCCATTCTCCAGACTCAATTTCTATGGGACCAATGCTCACTTTGTTAACTCTTTTCTTTTTAAAATATTTATAAAAACTCTTATTATCTGTTTTTATATTTCTGGCTGGCTTTCTCTCATACTCTAACTTTTCCCTCTTTATTAGTCTTTTAGACATTCTTTGTTGATCCTTACATTCTATCCAATCTTCTGGCCTTCCACCTATCTTTGCACAATCATATTCTTTTTCTTTAAGTTTGATGCTATCTTCATCCTTTTTAGTTAACCATGGATGGTTTGTCCGTCCCTTGGACTTTTTCTTACTGGTTGGAATGTATCTATTCTGTGCATTCTGAAATATCCCCTTCAGTATTAGCCACAGCATCTCTATTGACCTATCCCTTAACCTAATTTGCCGATTCACTTTAGCCAGCTCAGCTTTCATGCCCTCATAATTGCCCTTATTTAAATTTAAAAACTTTGCCTCAGACCCACTTGTCCCTTCCTCAAACTGAATGTAAAATTCAATCATATATGGTCGCTGATACCCAGGGGTGCCTTCACTATGAGTTCATTAATTACTCCTATCTCATTGCACAAAACCAGATCTAGTATAGCCTGCTTTCCGATTGGTTCCAGAACATGCTGTTCCATGAAACTATCCTAAAAACATCCAATGTATTTCTCATCTAGGCTATCTTTGCCCATGTGACTTTTCCAGTCCAAATGTAAATTAAAATCTCCCATGATAATCGCCGTGCCTTTCTGACAAGGTCTTATATTTTCTTCTTTTATGCTCAACCATATCATGTAATTACAATTAGGGGGCCTGTACAACAACTCCCTTCTTGCCTTTACTATTTCTCATCTCAACCCAAATCATTTCCATGTCCCAGGTTCCTGAACTTAGGTCATCTCTCTCTATTGTGCTAATTATGAACAAACAAAGCCACCCCTCCATCTTCTCCATCATGGTCAAGTGCTGCTGCCTATGGTCATGCCCCACTTTGTCCTGCAAGAGCAAGGGAAATGTGCCAGAGAAGTGTGGTGCAATGTGTTTGGGTGATATAGCTGTCATGATTGAATAGCTGGCAGTGTGTGCAAGCTGTGAAATGTGGATGTGAGGTTTTCAACTGTTCTTAGTGTGTGAGGGTGAGGTGAAGCTTTGAATATTATGAATGAGTTTTGGAAAATAAAGATTGTTGGTAGGTGAGTGATGGGAGATGGAAGCGAGTGAGTGCATTGATCAGCAAGTGAGGCTACTGGTACAGTTGATGGGATAAGGCATTTGAAAATGAATTCACTGTGACAATTTGTGTGAACTTCTTGTGGCATTACATCCAGGCCCTTGGGGCTGGACTCCTGATATTGGCCGTCATAGTTATCTGCTCCCACTGCCTTCGAAGAGTTTGTCAGGCAGGCCTCTAGGCCCCCTGTAAATAAAAGACCTCTCCCCTATCATCTCTAGTCCTGTGCAGTGTCCCAGAACCTCTGGCCCTGTTGTGCCATAGCTGAGTTCTTACTTGCACTCTTTTCTGCAAACAATTGCAAAACTTGCTCCACTCAGAATGTACAGACTGGCTTAAAGTTGTGCAGGCCAGATTTATGTGATGTCAGTGTCTCACAAACTTGGGGTACCTGCTGAGGCATCCAGCCAATCTGCAGCTCATTTAGAGCTTCTGTGTTAACCGTGGCTCATTTGTAGCAGGCTCGAGTCTAAGTTAGAAAGTTGTGGAGAGTTATCATGAGCACAAAAATCAAGGCTGCCACTTCGGCACAGTACTAAGGGAGCACTGCACTGACTGAGATTCCATCATTCAGGTGAGACATTAAATCAAGACCATGTCTACACCCCTCCCAGGTGGATGTCAAAGATCCTATGGCACTATTTCAGAGAAGAACAAGGGAGTTATCCCTTTATCCCTGGTGTCCTGGCCAATATCTATGCCTCAATCGACGTTACAAATTAGACTTCAGAATGTAGATTATCTGATCATTGCCACATTGCTGTTTGTGGGAGCTTGGTATATGCAAATTGGCTGCTGTGCTTCCTACATTACAACAGTGGCTTCACTCCAAAAATGTACTTAATTGACTAACGTGCTTTAGGTCTAATGGTTGTGAGAGCTGCTGCAAATTGGCAGGCAGCATGAAGCTTGCTTGCAGCCTGCATTGGAAGCAATGAGCGGGGGTTAAATAATGCATTGCGATTTCTGCACCCATTTTCAGGCCCTCCCAATTTTGCAGCCTATGTCCGTTATGTTAAGTAACTGTAATATGTCATGTCACACTAGTGGCTATGCTTTATCTTTGCTCTGAGGAATGGATTATTTTGATACTTTGGCACTCCATGGCCATGTCAAGTATGATTGTGTGTGATAGAAGACTGGTTTGATGAATTGCAAAGCTACATTTACTCTGCTTCAAATTCAGCACCTTCAGCTGCAGCAATATGGTTTTTGTATCTCCCACATCAGTTATGATTACAGTTTCACATACCACTTCATCTATACAGAGGGAAAGCCCCAACAATCCAGACAGAAATTGAAATCAGCTCCCAGGGATGAAGGGGCTCGTGCTGTTTAAAACTTAGATTTGCCAGCAGTAAATACTTTTCATAGCCATTTTCTCCACTAATGCTTCATCTTTTTTTAAAACTAAATCCCTGTAGGCGGAGGAGCAGGAAGAAGTCAAGGTTGCAGCCAAGCATTTTGCTGAGATGTGAAAACTGGCTGACAAGCCTGAGCATGAAGCTGCCTTTCGAGTTTACAATTACCCCATTAAAATTAAAGGAATTATTATAATTACGTCATACATAAGAGCATACTCATAGTAATTGGAATCCTGTCTTAATTCAGATCAGAGTGAGGAAGGTCTTTGTACTTTAGATGTGACTTTATTTGTCAGTATTATATGGCCTTCTGGAATTGTAGGATTGAAGTAGTCTTGAACAGTTACACATTGAGCATCAAAATAAAAGCATCTCTCCACTGACGCTGCCAGACCTGCTGAGGTTTTCCAGCATTTTCTGTTTTAATAACACATTGAACATCCTTTATTCCCCTCCCAAGTCAGCATAAATGACAAGACTATGGCTTTTAATCAAAACATAATTCATTTTAGATTGCACTTATAAGTTGCTGCAATAGCTGATAACACATCTAAGGGTAGTGTCCTAGGCCCAGCCATTTTCAGCTGCTTCATCAATGACCTTCCCTCCATCATAAGGTCAGAAGTGGGGATGTTCGCTGACGATTGCACAGTGTTCAGCACTATTTGTAACTCCTCAGATACTGAAGCAGTCCATGTCCAAATGAAGCAAGACCTGGAAAATATCCAGGTTTGGGCTGACAAGTGGCAAGTAACATTCACACCACACAAGTCTCAGGCAATGACCAGCTCCAACAAGAGATAATCTAACCATCACCCCTTGGACATTCAATGGCATTACCATTGCTGAATCCCCCACCATCAACATACTAGGGGTTACCATTGACCAGAGACTGAACTGGACTAGCCATATAAGTACTGTAACTACAAGAGCAGGTCAGAGGCTAGGAATCCTGCAACAAGTAACTCACGTTCTGACTCCTCAAAGCCTGTCCTTCATCTACAAGGCACAAGTCAGGAGTGTGATAGAATGCTCTCCACTTGCCTGGATGAGTGCAGCTTCAACAACATTCAATAAGCTTGACATCATCCAGGACAAAGCAGCCCACTTGATTGGCACCCCATCCACAAATGTTCACTCCCTCCATCACTGATAAACGGTGGCAGCAGTCTGTACCATCCACAAGATGCACTCACCAAGCCTCCTTAGACAGCACCTTCCAAACCCATGACCTCTACCACCTAGAAAGACAAGGGCAGTAAAGGCATGGGAATACCACTATCTGCAAGTTTCTTTCCGAGCCACACACCATCCTGGCCTGGAAATACCTCACCATTCCTTCACTATCGCTGGGTCAATATCCTGGAACTCCCTCCCTAACAGCACTGTGGGTGTACCTACACCACATAGACTGCAGCAGTTCAAGAAGGGAGCTCATCACCACCTTCTTGAGGGCACTTAGGGATGGGCAATAAATACCCATGAATTAATTTTTTTTTTAAATTAGCTTCCTTGAGATATCACAAAGCATTTTGTATCAAATTTTAAGCACACCAATAATTGAACTTCACATTGCACTTCGAACAGATCTATCTGTCATTTTACTTGTTATCCAAACAGATCATGAACATTTTTCCATTAAGCCACTCATGCATTAAATAGTTTCCAGTGAAATAGATTTGATATCCCAGTGCTTGTTGTGTGTCCTCAATATTTCTGCTAAAGGTTTGATGTGTTCAGAATATAACCAATTGCTACAGACATCATGATAGTAAACGAAATATTTAGGGGAGACGGTGGTTTAGTGCTAATGTCACTGAACTGGTAATCCAGAGTCCTAGGCTAATGTCCAGGGGAGATGGGTTCAAATCCCACTGTGTCTGTTGGTGGAATTTAAATTCAATTCATAAAATCTGAAATATAAAGCTAGTCTCTCATTAACGGTGATCATGTGATTGTGGTAAAAACCCATCTGGTTTCCCTTTAGGGAAGGAAATTTGCCATATTTACCTGGCCTGGCCTACATGTGACTCCAGATCAACAGTAATGTGGTTGATTCTTAACTGCCTTCTGAAATACCTTAGCAAGCCACACAGTTCAAGGGAAATTTCGGATGGGCATCAAATGCTGGCGTTGCCAGTGATGCTCACATCCCATGAAGGAATAAAGAAAAAAAATCAGCATTAGTAAGTAATATGTACAGATATAATGTTGAACAAAACAAGATGCTATTCCGTTAGCCTGTTTTCAATTGTATATATACCCATTAGATAAATTTTACAGCTCTTCAACAGTTAAGAATGCATGGAAGGGATTGACTAAAATTTTTTACTGATATGTTACGATCCCCCTTAGAGACTGATAACGTTTAAAAAAAGATTTGAATTCCCAATAACTAATTCAAATGATCATGCAACAGGATTTCACATTTTAAGACTTTTACTGTAACAATCAAACCAAAATGAATATTGACTAAACATTATTTAGTAGGCAGCTAATACACTAAACTACAGAAAGATACCCACGCCCCCGCCAACTTCCTAATATGACTGGGGGTGGCCCCTTGTTCAAAGGCACTCAGTGCCTGATTGAGGGACCTGGCATCAGGAAGGGGGTGCAGCTGAGAGCAGCCCCCCCTCCCCCCCCTCACTGCCATCCTTGCTGCCAACCCACCTCCACCATCACTGACCTGTGACCTGGGATCCAGTGACAATACTGGAGTATTGTGCACAGTTTTGGTCCCCTCATCTAAGGAAGAATATACCTGACATGGAGGGAGAGCAGCGGAAGTTCACCAGATTAATCCCTGGGATGGCGGGATTGTTTTATGAGGAGAGATTGAGAGACTAATTCTGTATTCTCTGGAGTTTTGAAGAATGAAGGGTGACCTCATTGAAACTTAAAAGATTCTTACAGGACTTGACAGGCTGAATCTAGATGTTTCCCCTGGCTGGAAAGTCTAAAATCAGGGGACATAATCTCAGAATAAGTGGCAGGCCATTTAAGAATGAGATGAGGAGGAATTTCTTCATTCTGACGGTGATGAATCTTTGGAATTCTCTACCCCAGAGGGCTGTGGAAGCTCAATCATTGAGCATGTTCAAGACAGAAATCAATAGATTTCTGGAGTCTAATTACATAAAGGGATATGCAGGGAGTGCTGGAAAGTGGCATTGAGGTAGGTGACCAGCCATGATCTAATTGAATAGCGGAGCAGGCTTGACTGGCAGAATGGCCAGCTCCTGCTCCTATGTTCCTAATATGAGGCCTTGGGTGGGTGTTGTACTGACGACAGCCATCAGTCCCCTGTGGCGATGCCTTCAACTGCGACTTCTGTCCCAGGGATCCTTGATCCCGGGAAAGGCCCACCATTGTCCAGTTAGGTGCGTGTGTGGCACCACCACCTAGAAGTTCCTCTCCAAGACACTCACCATCCTGACTTGGAAATATATTGCCATTCCTTCACTGTCGCTGGGTCAAAATCCTGGAACTCCCTTCCTAACAGCACTGTGGGTGTACCTACACCTCATGGACTGCAGTGGTTCAAGAAGGCAGCTCACCACCGCCTTCTCAACGGCAACAATGGATGAGCAATAAATGCTGGCCTAACCAGCAAAGCCCACATCCTGTGAATGAATTAAAAAAAAACATAATATGGCGGGCCTTCCTGAAAAGAGGTAACGCAGAGGTTACAGAGTTAGGGAGGTGGAAGGCCATGGAAAGATTTGAAAATAAGAATGAGAATTTTAAAATTGAGGCACTGCAGGACCTGGAGCCAGTGTACAAAAGAGACCTAAAAATCAATGATCTAAATCAGAGGAAACGAATTCAGATGCCAGTGAGGAGAGCCTAATGGATAAGATCTTGTCAATTAATAATTTCTCAATTTGTTCATATAGCAATGTTGTATACAGGCACGAGTGTTGTCTCAAAGTGCTTCACAGCATAGCACTTTATTTCTCAACTTTTGACAACTAATTGATTAATGTTCATCAGTTCATTTTTTGTTTACCACCAAGTAGAGTCAACTAGTCTGTTGTTTGGTGCTGTTACTGGCATTTTACATTTTGTTGGAACAAATCAAAAAGGCTGGCTAGTTAGCATCTTAAAGACAGACAGTTTTGGATGCTGTTTTGCCATTTATTTCCAGCAGTCATATTGTTTTCTTTTGATCGCTAACATTTTACTGGATAATGTTGCTCTATCTGGTGTATATTTGGCACTTTCATGCATGGTGATTGTTCTCTCAGTTTTTTTTTAAGTTATTCGTTAAAGGGTTTTGGGCTTCACTGGCTAGGCCAGCATTTATTGCCCATCCCTAATTGCCCTTGAAAAGGTGGTGGTGAGCTGCCTTCTTGAACCGCAGCAGTCCATGTGGTTTAGGTACGCTCACAGTGCTGTTAGGGAGGGAGTTCCAGGATTTTGACCCAGCGACAGTTGAAGGAACAACGATATATTTCTGAGTCAGGATGGTGAGTGCCTTGGAGGGGAATTTCCAGGTGGTGGTGTTCCCATGTACCTGCTGCCCTTGTCCTTCTAGATGGTAGTCATCAAGGGTTTGGAAGGTGCTGTCGAAGGAGCCTTGGTGAACTCCTGCAGTGCATCTTGTAGATGGTACACGCTGCTGCTACTGTGCGTTGGTGGTGGAGGGAGCAAACATTTGTGAATGTGGTGCCAATCAAGCAGGCTGCTTTGTCCTGGACGGTGACAAGCTTCTTGAGTGTTGATGAAGCTGCACTCATCCAGGCAAGTAGAGAGTATTGCATCACACTCCTGACTTGTGCCTTGTAGATTGTGGACAGTCATTGGGGAGTCAGGAGGTGAGTTATTCGCTGCAGGATTCATAGCCTCTGACCTGCTCTTGTAACCACAGTATTTATATGGCTAGTCCAGTTCAGTTTCTGGTCAATGGTAACTCCCAGGATGCTGATATTGGGGGATTCAGTGATGGTAATGCCATTGAATGGCAAGGGGCAAGGGTTAGATTCTCTCTTGTTGGAGATGATCATTGCATGGCACTTGTGTGGCGCGAATGTTACTTGCCACTTGTCAGCCAAAGCCTGGATGTTATCCAGGTCTTGCTGCATTTGGACTTGGACTGCTTCAGTATCTGAGGAGTCGCAAATGGTGTTGAACATTGTGCAACCATCAGCGAACATTCCCACTTCTGACCTTATGATGGAAGGAAGGTAATTGATGAAGCAGCTGAAGATGTTTGGGCCTAGGACACAACCCTGAGGAATTCCTGCCGTGATGTCCTGGAGCTGAGATGACTGACCTCCAACAACCACAGCCATCTTCCTTTGTGCTAGGCATGACTCCAACCAGCGGAGAGTTTTCCCCTGATTCCCATTGACTTCAGTTTTGGTAGGGCTCCTTGATGCCGCACTCATTCAAATGCGGCCTTGATGTCAAGGGCAGTCACTCTCACCTCACCTTGGGATTTCAGCTCTTAGGTCCATGTTTGAACCAAGGCTATAATGAGGTCAGGATCAGATGGCCCTGGCATCAGTGAACAGGTTATTGCTAAGGAAGTGCTGCTTTCATCACTTCACTGATGATCAAAAGTTGACTGATGGGGCAGTAAGTGGCCAGTTGGATTTGTCCTGCTTTTTGTGGAAGGGACATACCTGGGCAATTTTTCACATAGCTGGGTAGACGCCAGTGTTGTAGCTTTACTGGAACAGCTTGGCAGGGGTGCGGCAAATTCTGGAGCACAAGTCTTCAGTACTATTGCTGGAATATTGTCAGGGCTGAATATTGAATTGGCTAAAGACTGGCATCTTTGGTGCTGGGGACCTCCAGAGGAGGCCAAGATGGATTATCCACTCCGCATTTCTGGCTGAAGATTGTTGCAAATGCTTCAGCCTTATCTTTGGCACTAATATGCTGGGCTCCCCCATCATTGAGGATAGGGATATTTGTAGAGCCTTCTCCTCCAGTGAGTTGTTTAATTGTCCACCACCATTCACGTCTGGATGTGGCAGGACTGCAGAGCTTAGATCTGATCCGTTGGTTGTAGAATCAATTAGCTCTGTCTGTCACTTGCCCCTTGTTGCTGTTTGGCATGTAGTCCTGTGTTGTAGCTTCACCAGGTTGGTGCTGTTCTTGGCATGCCCTCCTGCACTCTACATTGACTCAGGGTTGATCCCCTGCCATTGGCAGTAATGGTAGAGTGGGGTTATGTTGGGCAATGAGGTTACAGATTGCAGCTGAGTACACTTCTGCTGCTGCTGATGGCCTACAGCACCTCATGCTTGCCCAGTCTTGAGTTGCTAGATCTGTTCGAAGTCTGTCCCATTTAGCACAGTGGTAGTGCCACACAACACGATGGAGGGTATCCTCAATGTGAAGACAGGACTTGGTCTCCACAAGGACTGTGCAGTGGCACTCCTACGAATACTGTCATGGACAGATGCATCTGCAGCAGGCAGGTTGGTCAGGATGAGGTCAAGTATGTTTCTCCCTCTTGTTGGCTCCCTCAACCACTTGATGGAGACCTAGTCTAGCAGCTATGTCCTTTAGGACTTGACCAGCTAGATTAATAGTGGTGCTACCGAGCCATTCTTGGTGATGGACATTGAAGTCCCTCACCCAGAGTATGTTCTGCACCCTTGCCACCCTTAGTGCTTTCTCCAAGTGATCTTCAACATGGAGGAGTACTGATTAATCACCTGACAGGGAGGTGGTATGTGGTAATCAGCATGAAGTTTCCTTGCCCATGTTTGACCTGATGCCATGAGACTTCACAGGGTCCAGAGTTGATGTTGAGGACAACTCCATCCTGACTGTATACCACTGCGCTGCCACCTCTGCTGGGCCTGTCCTGCTATTGGGACAGGACATACTCAGGAATTGTGATGGTGATGCCTGGAATATTGTCTGTAATTTATGATTCCGTGAGTATGACTATGTCAGGATTTTGCTTTACTAGTCTGTGAGGCAGCTCTCCCAATTTTGGCACAAGCCGCCAGATGTTTGTAAGGAGGACTTTGCAGGGTCGACAGGGCTGAGTTTGCCTTTGTCATTTCTGGTGCCCAGGTCGATGCCAGGTGGTTGGTCCGGTTTCATTCCTTTGAGGTTTTTTCGTGGTTTGATACAACTAGGTGGCTTGCTAGGCCATTTCAGAGGGCATTTTAAGAGTCAACCACATTGCTGTGGGTCTGGAGTCACATGTAGGCCAGACCAGATAAGGATGGCAGATTTCCTACCCTAAAGGACATTAGTGAACCAGATGGGTTTTTACAACAATCGACAATACTTTCATGGTCATCATTAGACTTTTAATTCCGGATTTTTATTAAATTCAAATTTCACCATCTACCATGTTGGGATTCAAACCCAGGTCCCCAGAATATTTCCGTGGGTCTCTGGATTACTATGCCGTTGCCTCCCCTTCATACTATACAGGTATAATTTCTGTAGTGGCAGGAGTTATGAGTCTAGGAATTGCTTTTGGTGATATTAGTCCACAAATGGACACTTTCAAATTAAATTCCTTGTTTGCTGTTTTAACTGGGGTATTAACCATTTAAAATGAGTTGATGCTCGCATTAAAATAAAGGACAAAGAAAGTTATATGACATTAATCATTGCTTGAAAAATGTTACCAACAGTAATTTTGAGGTTATTGTATTTTACTTAAGTGATTGTAAAATTGCAGAGCAACTTATACATTGGATTTTACGGTCTCTGTAGCCCTTGATTTGCCTTGTGGTTATTCACATGTGCAATTGCTTTTCAGATTATGGTATTTAAAAGTGACATCATTTTTTAAGCATATAGATTTTCTGAAAGGAAGTTCTGTTCGTGGTATGCAATCCATTAATGGGGAAAACAGTTTTATAATGTTTAAATATATGTGAATGAGGAGAGAATTAACTGTTTTCAGTTTATCTGGATTTATTGCTTCTGTGCCTGCTGATCCGTTTCCTTTCTTTTTGAAAAAAAACGACATCCCTGGCACCAGACTATACAATTGTAGGTTTGAACTAAGTGCTTCTAGGACAACATAAATGGTTGTGCTAGTTTAGATGATATCTGTGTGACATTCTATTTGTGAAATATGTATAGAAAGTGCAATCATTATAACAAAATTTAAATTAACACTACAGTGAAGATGTGCAGCCAAGGCTCTGTTGAAGTATAACGTTTAACAATGGCAGAAAAATATTCATGGATATAATGAAGTTGTTGTACCTTAATTCTACATTAAAGGCCACAGTTTTAACATAATTAGTTTAGAATATGAAAGCTTCTTGGTTACTGACAGTACGGACCAGAAGCACAAATCCAGGTCAGTATAGTACACAACTGACCTATGTTCTTGACACTCATGGGTCAAGAGTGGTTTTTAAATAACTGCTGCTTTCTACAATGCTTTTTAAATTGACTACAGTTATTTGCATGAATTTTCATATCAGCCTTATCACAGTAAAATAGGACAATATCACTGCCTCTGAAAGTTCTACTATTGTGAGGAGCAAATTTGATAGTAAGGAATTTAACTTATCATTGTTTTATTCCCCCATCGTTGAAGCCTTGAATTCAGACACAGGATATTTATTATCAAATGGATGTCACTATCCACATACGTACATTACAGAGTACATTTGCACTACAGGTGTGACGTGGTATTGTGCTACACATCAGCCCTTTACTTACAGTATAAATGCAGCCTAAATCTGGAATTAATGCTTGACTTGACATGGGAGCAAATAGGAATGCGATCCCTTAGGGAAGGAATTTGCATCCACTTACTTCACTACTGAGTCAGTTTGATAATAACATTCTATTTACCTTACACAAATTTAATGTTGATGAGAAGTCGAAACTGCTTCACAAAATTAGTAAATTTATAGTGTGAATGCACCGAGAAATGTCGTGCTGTTTGAGATTGAGTAGTGCAACAAATTAAGACATATTACTTGGATTTCAATTTAGGGCATCTTGATGAGTTGAAAGTCTCCTTTTCTGGCTGTAAAGGTGCTAATTGAAACAAGTCTCACAGTAAGCATGAGTTCACAGCACACACAATCCATAATTCAACACTAATTAGCACTAAATTGGCAATCTCATTCAGAGAGGCCAGGAAGATGGCTAGGGTAGGCAATAATAAATTCACACTAGCGCCGGCGGCATACACATAAAATGTTAATGAGGCTCGAGGTTCAATTTCGGGTTGGCCCTGAGCCTCTCCATTGGAGCATGAAACCCTTACACATTTATACTCACTTTACTCTGCATCTGTCTTATGTTGTGCCTGACATTTATGCTGATAAATTGTAAAAGTTTTCCATTCCCAGCATATGAATTCATTAATTATATAGAATCAGTTTGCCATAACATTTTTAAAACCTGCACACACTTTATTTTATAGTATGTTCATCAAGGTAACTGCAAATAACACTAAATTTGACAGTTCCAGCAGTTTAAATTAGATTATAGGTGTGGAGGGGATGTTTCCTGTTGTGGAAGAATCTAGAAACAGGGGCCACATTTTAAAGATAAGCCGCCCATTTAGGACTGAGGTGAAGAGAATTTTTTTCTCACAAGGTTGTGAGTCTTCCTCAAACAGCAGTGGAAGCAGAGTCTTTGAGAGGCAGAGGTGGATAAGTTCTTGATAAGCAAGGGGGTGAAAGGTTATTGGGTTAGGTGGAATGTGGAGTGGAGGTTATATTCAGATCAGCCATGATCTTGTTGAATGGCGGAGCAGGCTCGAAGGGCCAAGTGGCCTACTCCTGCTCCTAATTCATATGTACCTATGTATATAAATTAACACACACAAATTAAATGACTATTAAAATACTGCAGGTTCTTGCATGTTCTATCATCAAAGTCCTAAATTTCAATAAATTTAGCTCCTGAAATTCCATGGCTAAATCTTATCATTTTTAATGGAATAATGCTTGCTGATGACCTCTAGGACCTGGAAAAAGTACTTTATTGGCATGTTGTTGCTAGGCAGTCACAGCATTGAGGTATCATCCCAGGCACCTAAGTTGTCAGACAGTCTGGAAATTCAGATGCAATTGATCTATACTGTGGGGGTGTGGCACTGAATCTCCCCCAGAGAACACTTTGGGTGCCCATTCAATAGCTCCCTGTGCATGTGGGCTCCCTTTCGAGATTGAGCAAGATTTTTCAGGCCACAGTCCCATCTTGTATCTAGCTCCCTGCCCCTAGTGGACCAACTTCTCGCCTTCAAGAGGCAATCATGCTTTTTCTTCTTTGGCAAAGCAGCCTCCAAAATTACACCGGGCTCTTTGTGCCTGATGGCAAGAGCTTAGACCCCTTTAAGGTCGATTTAAAAAAATTCATTCTTGGGATGTGAGCATCGCTAGCAAGGTCAACAGTTATTCCCTATCCCTAATTGCCCTTAAACTGAGCAGCTTGTTAGGCCATTTCAAAGGCCATTTATTGTAGGTCTAGAACTATACATTATTGTAGGCCTAGGGTCACATGTAGGCTAGACAATGTAAGGACGGCAAGATTTCCTCCCCTGCTGGCCTTTAATGAACATGAGGGGGTTTTATGACAATAGAACCACAGAAAAGTTATGGCACAGAAGGAGGCCATTTGGCCCATCTTATCCATGCCAACCCGAGGACACCCAGGTGCCCTTTCTAATCCCACCTTCCTGCACCCGGCCTATAGCCCTGCAGTTTACAGCACTTAAGGTGTAGATCCAGGTACTTTTTAAAAGAGTTTAGAGTTTCTGCCTCTACCACCAACTTGGGCAGCGAATTCCAGACACCCACTACCCTCTGCGTAAAAAAGTTCTTCCTCATGTCCCCCCTACACCTTCTGCCACTTATCTTGAATCTATGTCCCCTGGCTCTAGAATTCGCCACTAAGGAAAACAATTTTATCCTGTCCACTCTATCTATTCCCCTCATAATTTTGTCACTTCAATCAAGTCACCTCTCAGCACTCTTTGTTCTAAGGAAAATATCCCCAACCTATCCAATCTCTCCTCGTAGCTACATTTTTCTAACCCTGGCAACATTCTTGTAAACCTCCTATGCACTCTCTCCAGAGCTCGTATGTCCTTCCTGTAATTTGACCAGAACTGCACACAATACTCCAGTTGTGGCCTTACCAGTGTTTTATACAGTTCCAACATTATATCCTTACTTTTATGTTCTATATCTCTGCCAGTGAAGGAGAGCATTCCATATGCCTTCTTTACAACCTTGTCTGCTTGAACTGCTGCCTTCATGGACCTGTGTACTTGTATGCCAAGATCTCTCACTTCATCTACCCCTCTTAGTATATTCCCATTTATTATGTAATCCCTGTAACTGTTTTAGCTCCCTAAATGTATGACCTCACACTTCTCAATATTAAAATCCATCTGCCACTTTACCGCCCACTCCACCAATCCATCTATATCGTTTTGGAGATTATGGCTATCCTCTACACTATCCACTACTCGGTCAATCTTTGTGTCATCTGCAAATTTCCCAATCGCGCCCCCCACATTTACATCCAAATCGTTAAGATGTAACACAAACAGCAAGGATCCCAACACCGAGCCCTGTGGAACACCACTTGAGACAACTTTCCATTCGCAAGGGCATCCATCGACCATTACCCTTTGTTTCCTGTTACAAAGCCAACCTTTTATTCAGTTCGCCACATTACCCTAAATCCCATGGGCTTTTACTTTCCTGACCAATCTGCCATGTGGGACCTTGTCAAATGCCTTGCTAAAATCCATGTACACAATATCCACTGCACTACCTTCATCAACCCTTCTTGTCACTTCCTCAAAGAATTCAATCAAATTGAATTTGAATTCAGTTCAAATTGAACTGGCTATCTGCAGTGCTTAGTTCTTTGTGCCTATTGTACGCTTTCTTTTTCTGTTTGATCTTCCCCTGTATTCCTTTAGACAACCTGGGGGGGGGTCTAGATTTGGCAGTACCACTCTTACTTTTGTAGGGGACACGTCTACTTTGTACAATTAGGATCTTGCTTTTTAGTGCTTCCCATTGGTTTTCCACTGTTTTATCCTCCAGCAGTGCTTTCCAGTCCACCTCAGCCAAGTCCCTTCTCATTTCTGCAAAATTTGCCTTCCCCCAGTTCAAGACTTTTATTCCTGCCTTATCTTTGCCCTTTTCCATGGTAATGCTAAATCTAACTGAACTGTGATCACTGTCCCCAATATGGTCACCAATTGTCACTTTGCCCGCTTGCCCTTCTTCGTTCCCCTAGACTAGGTTTAGAATTGCATCTCCTTTCGTTGGGTTTGTCACTAATTGGTTGAAAAAGTTTTCCTGGACACACTGCATGAATTTTTCTCCCTCAGTGCCCCTTATATTGTTTGAATCCCAGTTGATATTAGGATAGTTGATGTCTCCTACTATTATTGCCCTCTTATTCTTACAAGCAGAAATTTGCCTACATATTTATTCTTCTATTTCCCTTTCACTATTTGGGGGTCTGCATACTCCCAGTACTGTGTCTGCCCCTTTTTTATTTCTAAGCTCAATCCACAAAGCCTCGTTTGTTGACCCATTTGGTATATCATCCCTTCTCACAACTGGAATTGATTCTTTAACCATTAGTGCTACCCTCCCCCTCCTTTTTTATCTCCTACTCTATCGTGTCTGAAGACTCTATAACCAGGGATATTAAGCTGCCAGTTTTGTCCCTCCTTTAGCCAGGTCTCTGTTATAGCAATGCCATCCTGCTGCCATGTGTCTACTGATGCCCTTAACTCATCTGCCTTGTTTGTAATGCTCCTTGCGTTGAAGTATAAACAGTTTAACCCTGTCAATTTCCCTTGCTGGACACTTTTTTGTAAACTTTGCTTCTCCTGTAACTTCATGTCTGTCACAACGTCCCTAGCTAATGTTCTACCTCCATTTTTCTGATCTGAATCTGACTGATCTGATCCTACTCCTGGGATCCCATCCCCCTGCCACACTAGTTTAAATACTCCCCAACAGAATTAGCAAAAGCCCCTACAAGGACACTGGTCCCAGCTCTGCCTGGGTGTAGCCCGTCTGGTTTGTACAAGTCCCACCTTCCCAAGAACCGGTCCCAGTGCCTCAAGAATCTGAATCCCTCCCAGCTACACCATCTCTCCAGCCATGTGTTCATTTGGTCTATCCTCTTATTCCTGCTCTTGCTAGCACATGGAACTGGAAGTAATCCTGAGATTACTACATTTGAGGTCCTGCATTTTAATTTATCTCCTAACTTCCTGTACTGAGCTGGCAGGTCCTCATCCCTTAGTTTACCTATGTCGTTGGTACCAATGTGTACCACAACCACTGGCTGTTTACCTTTCCTATCCAGAATGTCCTGCAGCTGCTCCATGACATCCTGCACCCTGGCACCAGGGAGGCAACATACCATCCTTGATTCACATTTGTGGCCACAGAAGCGTCTGTCTTTGCCCCTAACTATTGAATCCCCTATCACTGTAGCCCTGCCACTTCTTTTCTTCCCACCCCTCTGAGCAGCAGAGCCATCCACGGTGCTGTGAACTTGGCCTTTGCTGCTTTCCCCTGAGAGGCCATCCCCCCCCAAGAGTATCCAAAGCGGTATATCTGTTAGAGAGGGGGATGACCACAGGGGACTCCTGCATTACCTTCCTGAGTCTTTTACTGTTCCTGATGGTCACCCATTCCCTTTCTGCCTGTGTAATCTTCACCTGCGGTGTGACCACCTCGCTAAGTGTGCTATCCACGACTTGCTCAGCATTGCGGATGCTCCACGATGAGTCCACCTGCAGCTCCAGCTCCGAAATCTGGTTAGCTAGAAGCTGCATTTAGACATACCTTCCGCACACGTGGTCACCAGGAACGCTGGAAGCGTCCCTCATTTCCCACATCCTGCAGGAGTAGCATATCACAGGTCTGAGTTCTCCTGCCATGGCGTCCCTCTCGATGAAGCTAGTTACTCCCTTTAAAAAAAAAATGCTAGCTCAGGGCCTTATTTATGTTAGCTAGGAACCTTGATTCTTGACTAATTATACCATATACTTAAAAAATTTGTTTTAGCTCCTACCTCAGTATTAAGCAATGAATTACTTTACTAGATTGAAAAACAAAACTCAGCAGGATTTACTCACCAATCAGCTGCTTTTTTAAAAATCCACTTTCAGAAGAATGTCCCTCGCAGGTCTGGTGCACTCTTGTAGGTACTGCCTCTCCCTCTCTCTTTTTTGGTTTGAGGAGGAGGGAGGGATGGAAACACTACAGCAATGTAATGTTTGGGGCTATTCTGTTCTTTGACAGTGGGTCCTCCTCGATCCCCTTCTGAGTTGCGGTGACTGCGCTGACTTCTCCCAGAATGCTTCTCAGTCTTGTCTCACTACCGCCCTCTGTTGGATGCGCTTCCTCCTGTTGAGGGCAGGGTTCCTTCTCCTCGATCCCCTTCTGAGTTGTGGTTAATACGCTGACTTCTCCCAGAATGCTTCTCAGTCATATCTCACTACCACCCTCTGATGGATCTGGTAGTTTCATGATTATTAATAATGAGACTAGCATTACATTCCAAATTTTTTTTCTTTATTAATTGAATCTAAATTCCACCAGCTGCCATGGTGGGATTTGAACTCATGTTTTCAGATCGGTAAAAATAAAATGAACTGGCAGAGTTCTCAATCTTAATAGATATAAGGTGACTTCTGTAAGTTTTCGCCCTACTTATAGATTCCCCCATGAGGGGAAACATCCTCTCAGCATCCATCCTGTCGAGCTTCCTCATAATCTTATAGGTTTCAATAAAATCACCTCTCATTTTTCTAAACTCCAATGAGCATAGGCTCAAGCTGCTCATCTCAGGAATCAACCTGGTGAACGTTTTCTGAGCTGCTTCCAATGCAACTATCACCCTCTTCAATTAAGGTGATCCAAACTGTTCACTGTTCTCTGGGGGTGGTCTTACTAATGCCTTGTACGTGGTAGCAAAACTTCGCTACTTTTATACTCCATCCCTTTGCAATCAAGTCCAACATTATATTTGCCTTCCTAATTCCTTGCTATTGATGAGCACAAGAAGGGATTTGGATGTAAGCTCTCACTTGCTACTTGGCCAAGAAACTGAGGGCTGCTGCTCTCCATACAGCCTTAGCTCAACAGGGAAGAAGCTTGAGAGTGAAAAAGAAAAAAGAAAGACCTCATTTATATAACGCTTTTCATGATCACCAAATATGTCCAAGTGTACTACTTTTGAAGTGCAGTCACTGTTGCAATATAGGAAAATCAGCAGCCAATTTTTCACACAGCACCTCCACACTCCTCAAAGCTTGTCCACCATCTACAAGGCACAAGTCGGGAGTCTGATGGAATACTCTGTACTTGCCTGGATGAGTGCATCTCCAACTACATTTGCAAAGCTTGACACCATCTAGGACAAGGCAGCCCACTTGATTGGCACCCCATTCACCTCAAACACACTCTCCCTTCATCCTCCACAGCAACGTGTACAAGCGTCTCGTCAAGTTCCCTTCAACAGCCCCTTCCAAACCTACAACAGCACTGTGGATGCCCCTACCCTACATGGACTGCAGCGATTCAAGAAGGCAACCAGCTGCCTCAAGGCTAATTAAGGATGGGCGACAAATGCTGGCCTTTCCAGTGATGCCCATGTACCATGAAAGAATATAAACAAAAAGCAAGCTCCCACAAACAGCATGTGATAATGGCCAGATAATCTGTTTTTGTGATGTTGATATGTGATGGTGTTGTGTTATTATTAATAATAATGGCATGTTATTGTTCACTTAGAGTCAGGATTGCTGAGGCGACATGTACTTTTACATGCATGTTGTAGACTGGAGCTATGGGTAGTGATGTTAGCGGCTCCAACTTCCTTTCCATCACATGGCTGACAGGAATCTCTCCCACTCTTACCACCTGCCATTGACATGTGTGGAAAGGAATTGCAGGTTGACACTCAACATGTTTGAACGCAACTTCCTTGGCCATCAAGTCCTGGGTTGGGACTTGAACACGGAGCTTCAGGGAATGCTAACCACTGCGCCACAAGACCTCCTATATGTTGTTCATTAACAGATAATTATTAGCCAGAACAATGGAATAGCTGCTCTGCTCTGCTTCGAGATAGTGCCATGAGGGTCTTTTATGTCCACCTGAGAGGGCTGATGGAGCTTAGGTTTAATATCTCATCCAAAAGATAACATCTGAAACAGTGCAGCACTCCCTTAGTACTACACTGGAGTCAGCCTTGATTTTTGTGCTCCAGCCCTGGAGTAGGCCTTGAACCCACAACCTTCTGACTCAGGTGAGATTATTATCAGTTGAGCCAAGGTTGACACTTCAGTGGATGAGAAAGGCAACAATTAAGGGTGGCGTTGTGGCACACTGCACTGGAGGACTAATACACTATGTCATGTACTTGTGTGAAGTGGATATGTCTCCACAGGAATGGAGGGAAGGAAGAATGGACGGGGAGACACTTCTCTAATATCAGAGTGGCATAGACTGATACCTGAGAAGGTATTGGGTGAGACTTAACAGTGGATTTCCCTACAATTGACCAACCTGCTGACATTCACTGTCAAGGCTCATAATTAATTAATAGCTACTTGAGTGATGTAAGTTGGCTTTATGTGGAGCTTTATCTTAAAGGATTCAGTACTGCTGCACAGAGGAGAGAAGAAAATTTGTTGAGCGACTAAAAAAAATGGCTACTTATTTTTAAATAAGGCCAACTAATTCTTAAAACACAAACAGCATTATAGGGTTAAAACAATCTATTTAGAGAAAAGATTTCTGAGTTAGCCCTGGCAGGGGTGTGCCAATGATGTCATGTTGGAAAATCCAATCAGTGCAATTTTAAACCTCTCTTCAAACAGTTCAACCACATTGTTGTACTGGAGTGTGTTTATTCTAGACTGTCTAAACATCCCACAGTACTGGGAACTGAGTATGACTGACTTAATAGTGACGTCAAGGAGGGTAGAACAGAAGGGTGGATAGCTTCAATTAGTAGAGATTGACCATTTCATGCCTAGCAACTTGTGGAAAAAATACTTCTATAAATTAGTCTAAAAATATGAAGTTGGATTCTCAGCACTCTAGTTACTGTTTTACATTTATAAGTGGAGCATTACTTAAGACAATGAAAGTTTCAATGTTTGTTTTGGTAATCTTAGGAATGGCCTTGACTGTGAGCCACAGCTTCCTTTTTAGCTAGTTCAGAAATACAAGCACTAACTTCATGCCAAATACCATTCAGTCCTTAAAGAAGGTCAACACTTATTACTTTTTTCCTGCCAGTGTCTAAAGTTAGTCATTACAAGAAGTTTCTTTTTTTGCTTTTCTTTTCAAGATTGGAGGGCACAAGAGACAACACAGTGCATTCTATCTTATAGGTAATTCATTCATGTGATGTGGATGTTTCTGGGAAGGCCAGTATTTATTGTTCATCCTTAATTCCCTTGAGAAGGTGTTGGTAAGCTACCTTACTGGCTTGCTAGGCCATTTCAGAAGGCAGTTAAGAATTACATATAGACCAGATTGCCGAAGGCTGGCAGGTTTGCTTCCCTGAAGGATGTCAGTGAACTAGTTTTTACTATCCAATAGTTTCATGATCACCATTGCTGATACTATCTTGTCATTCCAAATTAATTGAATTAACTGAATTTAATTCACAAACTGCCATGGTTGGATTTGAACTCACGTCTCCAGAGCTTGTGCCTCTGGATTGCTAGTCTAGTATGATAACACATGCTACCATACCATGAAGTACTCTTAATGTGGTGCTTTAGCTACTGGAAAAAAAAAAGCAAAAAGCAGGGTAAAGGGGCTTATATGTGCCAGTTATGTGCTAAAACCTTTTTTAAAATGTATGTTCTTAAAACTTTAGAACAAGCCTTCCTTCAATCCTATATTGAAAATTATCATATTAGCATATTAAGTGTCTAAGTGTGCACTTCCCACAAGTGCAAAATTTACTTCCTGTAACATTTCCACGCCATTGTCAACTTACGAAGGTTTACTCTTTTACTCTTCCCCTTCGTTGAATCCTCAGTGGACCAAATCATTTTCACAGAAAGCCATTGAAAAGCATGATTGTGACCTTGACTGATGCGCTGTGCCTATAGTGGAGTAAGACTGGGGTGTATGTTATGTTTTGGGTTTTTTATGCCAGATAGTTTCCTTGGTGCAACACCTCATGAACCTTTGGTCTATCTGACCTGGGATGTATCTTTATCTGACTGATGTCTGGATAATTTGTACCAAGCTCAGGGAATTAACAGAAATGTATTTTGGTGTAATAATTTTATCTTGTGGCCTTACATGATCTCCTTGATGATATGAGGTGGTAGAATAGATAGCCCACTAAGTTGTGGCTTCAGGTTATGAACGAGCAAACAATTTTATTAAACAGGAGTGAAAAATGCAGTGATACTGCAAGTTTACAGTAGCCACTGTCCCCTCTTTAGAGAATCAAAAATAACACATTGTCATGTCTGTTGTGCTAAACCTGGTGCACATCCCTGAGTATTAGCAAAAAGTACAAACTGCTGATGCCTGAAACAGAAGAAAATGCTTAAAACTGTTATGTCAGTCAGCATCTGTACAGAGAATAGCAGAGGACTGAGTTAATGACCACAGTTAAATAGCACTGTCACTTGACCGAGATGTAAAGGCTGCAACTGTATATGGAAACTCAGTCAAATGATTGATCGTTAACTTTTATATATGACTGCTTTTATTTATTTAGGGTTTGTACAAAAGACACCCTCAAGGAATTGTCCTTTCTCCTTTTCTTACTTAACAAGGTCTTCTTTTCAAGTTACTAAACAAATGAATACCGAGTTATTGGCATAGTTTGTTCATAAACTTGTGAAATACTACTGTTCTTTGATATCTGGTAGGGGTGAGGGGTTGGGTTGGGGGTGGGGGTGGGGGGTGGGGGGGGTGGGGGGTGTGGGGGGGCGGTGGGTGGGGGTGGTGGGTGAGGGGGGGGGTGTGGTGGTGGTGGTAAGAGACTGATAATAAAATTTGAAGAAAATGCATTCATCCAGATAACCAGCTGTTACAGTTTCCTTTCTTAACTATGTTTAGTGGATGAATGCTGCTTTTTCCATGGGAAACTTAAATGAATAGTAACATGTTATGTTGCTTTTCCAATGTACAAATAAAAGATATTTGACGCTCAGTGCCTTTCCTTCGTCTGTGTAATTTTGTAAAACTTAGTACCCTCAAGAATTATAAAATGTATTTCCTGCCTACATGACCCTCTGCCCTGTTTGTAGAGCATATGACATTAGAAACCACACCATTTATTTTCAGACTTAACCATCTATTACTTTCACTTAATGACAGACCAGCATCTCTCATTCGCAAAAAAATGGCACCAGTTAGTCTGCGTTAGCTCATGTATTTTGGATAACATTTCAGTGAACTCAGAAACTTGTGAAATTTTACCATGACTTGTAGACTTCTCACCACATTATTAATGTGAAGTTTTGGCGAGTTCTCTATCTAATGACAGGCTGCCCTCAGCCCTCCCCATCTTTTTGTTAACAAACTGTACATATACAATTTCAAACACATCGGTCATTAATTAACATTGGTCAGTTAATGAATTAGCTTGTTTGACAATAAACAAAATATGGAGTGTAAAAATTAAATTCAGATTACTTTCAAAACAGGAAAGGAGTATTTTTGTTTTATTGTGTGTCCAGAGATTAGCTGGAAACTGGTGTGGTCCAGTTAAAATACAATTTTTTTTCTCCCAGCCCTTTTCAGTGGCAGATCTTTGAAAGTTCATGTTCACATGTTGCTGCCCTGAAGGAGAAAGACTTGCACTTCTGTAGACGGCAATAAGTTGCCCTCCAAAGCCTCATGAAAGTAATTTTAGTTATAGAAATGTGGAAAATTTAAATTGCAGAAGAAAGCTTTTCAGCCCATCATGTCTATGCTAGGCAAAAAAGAGTTTTCCAGCCTTTGGTCCATAGCCCTATCAATTATGGTGCTTCAAGTGCATATCCAAATATTTTTTAAATGTGATGAGGATTTCTACCTCTAACACCCTCTCAGGCAGTGAGTTCCAGATTCTCGGCATCTGAGTGAAAAAAAATTGTCCTCAGTTCCCTCTAATCCTTCGACCAATTGCTTTACATATGATACATACATATGAACTATGAGCAGGAGTAGGCCAATCAGTCCCTCAAGCCTGCTCTGCCATTCAATAAGATCATGGCTGATCTGATTGTAACCTTCCACCTACCCGATAACCTTTCACCCTCTTGTTAATCAAGAATCTATCTTGCTCTACCTTAAAAATATTCAAAAACCTTGCTTCCACTGCCTTTTGAGGAAGAGAGTTCCAAAGACTCTCAAGCCCCTGAGAGAACAAATTTCTCCTCATCTCTGTCTTAAATGAGCGGCCCCTTATTTTTAAACCATGACCCCTAGTATTAGATTCTCCCACAAGAGGAGAATCTTTTCCACATCCACCTTGTCAAGACCCCTTAGCAACTTACAGGTTTCGATTGATTCACCTCTTACTCTTCAGTCTAACTCCAGTGGATACAAGCCTAACCTGTGCAAACCTTTCTTAATAAGACAACCCACCCATCCCTGGTATCACCTGAGTAAACCTTCTCTGAATTGCTTCTAATGCATTTACATCTTTCCTTAAATAAGGAGACCAATACTATACATAGTGCTCCAGATGTGGTCTCACCAGTGCCCTGTACAACTGAAGCATAACCTCCCTACTTTTGTATTCAATTCCCCTCGCAATAAACAATGACATTCTATTAACTTCCCTAATTACTTGCTGTACCTCTATACTAATCTTTTGTGATTTATGCATGGGAACACCCAGATCCCTCTGAATCTCAGAGCTCTGCAATCTCTCACCATTTAGATATATTGCTTCTTTTGTATTCTTCCTGCAAACAGCACCAGCCAATCCACTCTTTCCTAATGGCTAAAATTCCCCATTTCTGAGAAACATCCTTGTAAATTTCCTCTTTATGAGGATTCTCACCCTCTTTAGTTCGACCGAGTCCTTCCTAGAATCGATGACACAGTACTCTAGCTATGGTCCTGCTCTTATATCTCAACTTGTAAAGGAAATTATCCTTATCCACCTAAATTAACCACTGTATCCACCTCTCCTACTGTCAGGGATCTGTGGACAGGGACTCTGTTGCTTTACACTTCTCAGTGTCCACCTTTTATTGTGTATTGCTTTGCCAATTGTTTGTCTTCCCTAATAGCATTTCCTCACACTTCTCTAAATTGAGTTCCATTTTCCCCTTTTCTGCCCATCTGACCAGCCTATTGATATTTTCCTGTAGTCTACAGCTTTCTTCCGATCAACTACATGGCCAATTTTTGTATAATTTTCAAACTTCTTAATCATGTCCCCTACATTTCAGTCTAAATATTTAAAAATTACCACAAAAAGCAATCTAGCACTGAGTCCTGGGGAATTCCAATGGAAACTACTTTCCAGTCACAAAACCACCTGTTGGCCATTATCCTTTGCTTCCAGCCACAGAGCCAATTTTGGATCTTACTCTTGGATACCAAGGATTCTTACTTTTCTGACCAATTTGCTGTGTACGCAGATTAGGCTGACTGTTCTGTAATTATTCAGTTTTCCCCTTCCCTTTATGAACAATGGTACAAGGTTATCAGTCATCTGAAACCATGCCTCTGGTCAGAGAAGATTGGCAAATGATGATCAGAGCCTCTGCTATTTCCTCACTTGCTTTCCTTAGCAGCCTAGAATACACTTCATCCGGGCCTGGTGATTTATCCGCTTGCAAAGATGACAAACTTCTTAATATTTTCCCTCTTACAGGCTTCCAGTCCTGCTTGCAGTTGGGATTGACACAGGCAGGTCCGGAAAATTTGGAAAGTAGCCAAAAGCCCATTGACTTTGGGTGGGAATTTCTGGTCCCGCCAGAAAATTCTGCCCACTGTTTAGTCCATCCAATACTTCACCCGCTCCCTCCTTAACTACTATGCCTGCATTACTCCCCTCTTTTTACAAACAGAGATGCAAAGCATTTATTAAGAATCATGCCCACATCTTTCCTTTCTACACCCAAGTTTTCTTTATAGTCTCTAATCAGCCTTACTCTTTTCTGAATTATCCTTTTGCTCTTTATACATTTATAAAATTGGGTTTTACTTGCTAAAACTTTTTCATGCTATCCCTTTGCTTTCCTAATTATCTTCTTCAATTTTCACCCCTGCATGTGGGAACCAGAGCAATAGGTCAGCAGCTGAAATAAATGACTGGGAACTAGCGAATATGGCCAGTAGGATTAACAGGAAGAGCAGGCAGGGAGAAATTACTGAACACAGTGGGATTGGGGGTCTGAAATGCATTTGTTTTAATGCAAGAAGCATAACAGGCAAGGCAGATAAGCTTAGAGCTTGGATTAGTACTTGGGACTATTATGTTATTGCTATTACAGTGACTTGGTTAAAGGATGAACAGGGTTGGCAGATAAACGTTCCAGGATTTAGATGTTTGAGGCAGGATAGAGAGGGACGTAGAAGAGGTGGGGGTGTTGCATTGCTGGTTAAGGAGAATATCACAGCTGTACGACAGGAGGACACCTCGGAGGGCTCATGCAGTGAGGCAATATGGGTAGTGCTCTGGAATAGGAAGGGTGCAGTCACAATGTTGCGGGTTTACTATAGGCCTCCCAATTGCCGGCAGGAGATTGAGGAACAGTTATGTAGGCAGATTTTGGAACGATGTAAAAGCAATAGGATTGTTGTGGTGGGTGATTTTAACTTCCCTATATTGACTGGGAATCACTTAGTGCTAGGGGTTTGGATGGTGCAGAATTTGTAAGGTGCATCCAGGAGGGCTTCCTGAGACAATATGTAGATAGTCCAACTAGGGAAGGGGCAATACTGGACCTAGTATTAGGGAATGAACCCAGCCAGGTGATCGAAGTTTCAGTAGGGGACCATTTCGGGAAAAGTGACCATAATTTAGTAAGTTTCAAGGTACTGGTGGATAAGGGTAACAGGAGTCCTCTGGTTAAGGTGTTTAATTGGGGGAAGGCTAATTATAACAATATTAGGTAGGAACTGAGGAATCTAGACTGGAGGCGGATGTTTGAGGGCAAATCAACAACTGACATGTTGTGGGGGGCTTTCAAACGTCAGTTGATAAGAATTCAGGACCGGCATGTTCCTGCTAGGCTGAAGGATAAGTATGGTAAGTTTCAGGAACCTTGGATGACAAAGGATATTGTGAGATTAGTCAAAAAGAAAAGGGAAGCTTTCGTATGGGCTAGAAGGCTGGGAACAGATGAAGCCCGTGGAGAATAGAAAGAAAGTAGGAAGAAACTTGAGCAAGGAGTCAGGAGGGCTAAAAGGGGTCATGAAAAGTCACTGGCAACCAGGATTAAGGAAAATCCCAAGGCCTTTTATACATATGTAAAAAGCAAGATGGTAGCCAGGGAAAGGGTAGGCCCACTCAGGGACAGAGGTGGAAATCTCTGTGGAGCCAGAAGAAATGGGATAGATACTAAATGAGTACTTCTTATCAGTATTCACCAAAGAGAAGGACTTAACGGTCGATTTGTCTAAGGAAGAGCGTGTAGATAGCCTGGACCATGTTGAGATCAAAAACGTGAAGGTGTTAGGTGTCTTGAAGAATATTAAGGTGGATAAGTCCCCAGGGCCAGATGAGATCTACCCCAGAGTACTGAGGGAGGCAAGGGAGGAGATTTCTGGGGCCTTGACAGAAATCTTTGTACCCTCACTAGCTAAGCGTGAGGTCCCAAAGGACTGGAGAATGGCCAATGTTGTTCCATTGTTTAGGAAGGGTAGCAGGGATAATCCAAGAAATTACAGGCCGGTGAGCCTTACGTCAATGGTAGGGAAATTATTGGAGAAGATTCTTCTTGACAGGATTTACTACCATTTGGAAGCAAATGGGCGTATTAGTGAAAGGTAGCATGGTTTTGCGAAGGGGAGCTCGTGTCTCACTAATTTGATCGAGTTTTTCGAGGAAGTGACAAAGATAATCGACGATGGAAGGGCAATGGATGTTATCTACATGGATTTCAGTAAGATCTTTGACAAGGCCCCTCATGGCAGACTGGTACAGAAGGTAAAGTCGCACGGAATCAGAGGTGAGCTGGCAAGATGGATACAGAATTGGCTTGGTTATAGAAGGCAGAGGGTAGCATTGGAAGGGTGCTTTTCTGAATGGAGAGCTGTGACTAGTGGTATTGCGCAGGGATCAGTGCTGGGACCTTTGCAGTTTGTAGTATACGTAAACGATTTGGAGGAAAATGTAACTGGGCTAATTAGTAAGTTTACAGATGACACTAAGGTTGGAGGAGTTGCAGATAGTGAAGAGGATTGTCAAAGGATACAACGGGATATAGATCGGTTGGAGACTTGGGCAGAGAAATGACAGATGGAGTTTAATCCGGACAAATGTGAGGTAATGCATTTTGGAAGGTCTAATACAGGCAGGAATTATACAGTAAATGGCAGAACCCTTAAGTGCATCGACGGGCAGAGGGATCTGGGTGTACAGGTCCACAGGTCACTGAAAGTGGCAACGCAGGTGGATAAGGTAGTCAGGAAGGCATATGGCATGCTTGCCTTCATCGGCAGGGGTATTGAGTATAAAAGCTGGAAAGTCATGCTGCAGCTGTATAGAACCTTGGTTAGGCCATACTTGGAATATTGCTTATAATTCTGGTTGCCACTTTACCAGAAGGATATGGAGGCATTGGAGAGGGTGCAGAGGAGGTTTACCAGGATACTGCCTGGTCTGGCAGTTATTAGCTATGAGGAGAGGTTGGAGAAACTCGGATTGATCTCACTAGAGCAACGGAGATTGAGGGTCGACTTGATAAAAGTTTACAAAATTGAGTGGCATGGACAGAGTAGATAGTCAGAAGGTTTTTCCCAGGGTGGAAGAGTCAATTACTAGGGGACATAGATTTAAGGTGAGAGGCGAAAATTTTAGAGGAGATGTGCAGGGCAAGTTTTTGACACAGAGAGTAGTGGGTGTGTGGAATTCGCTGCCAGAGGAGGTGGTGGAAGCAAGTACGATAGTGGTGTTTAAGAGGCAGCTTGACAAATCCATGAATAGGATGGGAATAGAGGGATACGGACCCCGGAAGTGCAAAATGTTTTAGTTTGACAGGCAATATGATCAGGGAGGCTTGGAGGGCCGAAGAGACTGTTCCTGTGCTGTACTTTTCTTTGTTCTCTAATACTTTCTGCAGTATTGAGCTCACAGTATCTAACATCACCTTCCCTTTTATGCCTTATCCTGCTCTAGGCTCTTTGACATCTGGCTGGGCAAGGGCAAGCTGGTGAGGAAGGGTGCAGCAGGGGTGTCTGCATTTGGGCCTTGTTGGAATATATTTCTTCTAAATTCTCTATGTTTCCTCCTCGAATGCCTCTCACTACTGTGCTAGTTAATTACCTTCAATAGTTGTTTCCATTCTACTTTTGCCAAATCATATTTTAGCTTAATAATATTGGTCTTTCTGCAATTTGAGACTTTTACCCTTGGTCTAAAGGAGGCCTTGTGGCGCAATGGTAGCGTACCTACCTTTGCACCAGAGGCTCAGGGTTTGAGTCCCACTTCAGAACTTGATGGCTATGAGAGGTGCTTGCATACCCTGGCCAAACAGGTTAATTATCAGCCTGTAAATCCTGCCAATATGCCTGATGACAGTCAGTAAAGAGCAAGAGAGTTTCCTGTTTCCTGGTGAACCATACTACATAAGGCAATGGCAAACTGCTGTTGTACTTTGCTAAGCATAATCATGGACCAATTCAATGGAACGTCCATGGTCACCAATGCCCTTGTAGGGCATGGTACCTGAGGAGGAGGCATCTTGGTCTATCTTTGCCCTTTTCCATAACTGCGCTAAATCTAGCTAAGTTATGATCACTACCGCCAAACTGCTCTCTAGCCTACAGAGAACAAACACTTTTGATAGTGCATGTTCAAGTTGCAGAGATAAATGATGGTCATATTTGACTGTCAGTCATTTTCTGAGCTTCCTTATATTTATGATTAGAAGACTGCTTTAATCACCACAATAGCAGGCTTTGGTGGCCAAGGGTAAAGAAATCAATGTGGTAGATTCTCACCTGTGTAGTAATCTGGTGGGGTAGATTGTCCAACCCTTATGTGGTTCACTTGATTTTCATTGCATTGAAACCAATGGAATAAAAATCTGACAAGTTCTATGAAGAACACTTGATTGCTACCCAAGAAAATTTACATCAATATCGAGACTTCCTTGTTGGGGTCGTGCTTTTGCACGTATTCAAATATTTCCTTGTGTGAGTGATTGTTTAGTGGAAGTTGTGGACACAACAAGCTGATAACAGCAGTAGAAAGAGGATATTAAGTTTTTTTTAGTAACGTGCTGGTAAAAGGACTGAGAATTCAGGAGCAATTGCTCTGGACAGGATCAATTGTTGAATATGTGAACTTGATTGGAGATGATAAAATAATGGAATGGTTACAGTGCAGAGAGAGGCCATTCAGTTGTTACACTCTTTGCAAAAGCAACTCAGCTAGTCTCACTCCTCACCCTTTCCCCATGGTCCTGTATTTTTTTTCCCTTCAAATGCTCATACAATTCCTTTTCGAAAGCCCTGATTTGTACCCACCCCCAACACACTTTCAGGTATTGCATTCAGGATTCTAATTACTCACTGCATAATGTGGCTGTTGGTTCATTTGCTGATCACCTTAAATTAATCCTCTCCCTTCAGCCAATGGGAACAGTCTCTCTCAATCTACTTTCCCCCATCCCTCATGATTTTAGCAAAGCTGAAATCAAATCCTCAGCAGTGTGGGTCAAATTCAAATTCAAATCTGTGACTTTCCACAGCAGTATGGAGAACACGGCTTAAGGAAGGAGAAGTATATGTTAGGTTTCAAAGTTCCTCACAGAGTCCATCAGCCAAAACTCCCAGTAATACCATCAACCTTTAGAGGGCAGATAATGACCAAGGAGCAGACCTAGTGGTGGGAAGTCCCTCAACCGAGAATTCAATTCCTGACCCAACAGTGGGACTTGACTTTTCTATGGAGTCCAGTATGTTAAGTGAGTGGAGATGTTCTAGACTCGAGATTTGGGGTCCAGGCCTAGCAAGATCCCTGAAGAAAATCATATTACTTTTTTTAACTTTGAAAGATGTGCCCTTTGCTGATGTTGTCAGGGTGAGGGCAGTCTGAGGAATCCTCCACGGTGGGGAAAACAGCTGAGTTTCCATGGGTCCAAGCAGGGTCCAAAGGCGCAATTCTAATGGTTCTTGTGTTCACCTGCCCTATACTAATTAAGTATGGAGGTGGTGCAGTGGTAATGTCACTGGACCAGTAATCCTGAGACCCAGACTAATGCCCTAGGGACATGGGTTCAAAACCCACCATGGCAGCCAGTGGAATTTGAATTCAGTTAAGCTCGTCTTAGTAATTGTGACCATGAAAGCATTGTTGTAAAAACTCACCTGGTTCACTGGGAAGGATATCTGCCATCCTTACCTGGTCTGGCCTACATGTGACTCTAAACCCACAGTAATGTGGTTGACTCTTACTTGCCCAAGGGTAATTGGGGATGGGCAACAAATACTGGCCTTGCCAGTGACACCCATATCCCATGAAAGAATAAATAATGATCCTTTGCACTCCAGCAGCATCAAAATTGAAGAGAACCAGTGGCCACAGTACTGCCATAACTGTTAGGATTATGTTCCATTGATATTAGGCCTCAAACACTTCTTGTTGAGCCAATCATCCATTAATATACATGCTGGCCTGCCAGTGTGTGAAACCACTTAAGAAGTTTTCTTACCACATAGTATTTGTTTCTGCTATAGCAATTATAAATCCCCACGCTTTTTAGCGGTTTATATTGTTTTATTTCTATTCATAGTATCATGTAAAAGCCTAATTCATTACCATATATGTGTATTTCAGAGCATTGTAGTGCCTTACACAAGTTTAAAGAGATTTTCAAAAGTAATCATATGTTTATTTAAATTCTTCTTATAAGTTAGAATAAACTGTTTCTTAATGCTGCACATTAAACTTGAGTTAACCTCATTTTTCATTTAGTGGGGCATAGACTCAATAAACTAATTCCTTTTTCAGTGGAGCTTTTCAAAGCTGTTCTTTTTAAAGAGATTGTAGTGAGCCGATTCTGGTGAATCAGACATTCCTCTTCAGTTGCATCAGTGTTCATGCGGTATGATTGATGTTGTAAGGTTTCTGGGATGACGTAGTGGCTAAAGCTAAGTTTACCTGACAATTATTTGTTCCGCCATGCTTCTCTGCTTAACATCTGAGTGTAAGGAAGCAATGTGTTTCCTTCAACTTAAGCCTGATGTACCTCACGTACTTCTGATTAAAACCAGTGTCACCCCTTGATATCAGATGTTCCTCCTTCCACCCAGGATTCACTCTGGAGCCAAGTACCACAAAGGCTATACAGTACCATCATTTGTATTGTATTGCATGTACTGCCTTGTCTGAAAAAAATGGAAATTCATTGCCCTTAGGTGCATAGTGTACCTTAATATGATCCATTTCATTTAAGTGTGTGTCTGTTTCTGTTAGATTATACTTTTTTTTTAAATTAATGGATTTTTGACAGCCAAAACTTCCTGCTTTCCCTTCAGCAATTTTCTTTGGAATTTTTCAGCTTCGTCACTTTGCATAATACAACATTTACAAAATGTGTCTGAGTGAACTTTAGGAGTTGAAAAATTGAATGTACTGATGCTATGAAGCTTCCACATTTAATATGCAACATGCTATAAAAGTTGCCAGTAACAATCTCACTGCTGTGTGTGTAAATATGTAACTTACTGACCAATTTTGGATGTTTTTCAGATTTGCTTTATTTAAGTTGAGGCTCCTTAGTTTGCTTGGCTTTCTCCTTTCCCGGGACTCCATTTAAACTGAGGGTTTGGTACACATTCAGCTCCTCTGCTACATAGTTTGCTGCTTGCATGATGCTAGATACTTACAATTTTGAAAAGAACTTTATATATTGCCAGGCATCACCCATTCATGATGGTTAACAGACAATGAATGCTGTGACACTGATACTAGACCCACATAAATCAGAAAAACAAAAGGAAAAATAAATATACATTGGCAACAATTTCCAAAGCACATCCAATATAGACAGTATCTACATGAGATATAAAAGTCATTCTCAATAGAACAAGATTCATGAATCCCTCTGTAACAAGAGCACATTAAGAAAGCAGGGTGACCTGGCACCAAACTGTAAAATCTAACAATTTGACTCAGAACTGACCAGGAAGAATCATTACTAAGTTCTGAACAATTGGTGTGGCCCGATCAATACTTATTGTGATTTTCCTGTGTCACGTACATGGATGTTGGCATTCCTGCAACAAGACTTCAAGACTTCCTGTCCCATCACCCCCATACCAAACATGTTTTCTTTTCCAGATACAGTGCATTCCATCTTTCTTTGTCCAGGCATTGAACTTGTGATGTTTTATTACTTTAAGAGCACTAAATAAATCCATTGTTGTTGTAACATTTAACCAATCGCACACACAATTTAAGTTGTTTTCCATAAGAGAAATGAAGATTGAATGAAAATATGGTTCAGGTCAAAATGTTGAAAGGCATAACTAAAATAAGTGTTGGCTATTGATGTAACTCTGTACAGGGTGTAAATGCAAAATTCACACCCCAAAAACTGACAGTTTTTATGCCACAGAGTGATGAATATAAGTTATGAATTGTCACCAAAAGAAGTAATTGTTATGTCGGTTAACCACTTTAACTAAAGGTTCTGGATGATTATGCAGTAAAGAAAGAGACTTTGGGCTATAGATGTAAATTTAAAAGTTTGAATTTGAATAATAAATAGTGCATTTTAGTTGGAACCATAGAAGTAACACTTGTGGATTGCAACCAGTTGCTTTTGAATAATTCAAAATGCAGTTTTAGATCACTACCTTGGAAAAATAGCTAAATTACTTTCTAATGTAGGGAGAGATTTCACAAATTCTTAATTTGAGATTATTATATGGTTATCGCCTCCCTTGAGAAAGTAAATAAATTGTGAAAGTTCATGATCTGTTGGGAAGAAGCACATTCAAAAGATGATGTAGCCTTTCCTTTTGCCATTCTTTCTTCTGCTTTTAGAAATTAAGAGATAGATTGGATATAAAATAGTTCATGTTAGATAGCATAAGGCACTATTTAAAATATTAAAAGTTTATTTGAACAGTAATTGGGTCCTGGAGTGCATTAATTCCACCAGCATACAATCATTATTAAGGCAATGATGTCTGCACTGGTTTGGCCATGTTCTTGGGTTGGATGACGACTGTATACCCAAAGACCTTCTGTACAGTGAATTAACCAAATTACTCTCAACCCCTTGGGTGCAGTATCTCCACTACAAGGATATCTGCAAGTGAGATATGATAATGGCAACTGGGAGACAGTCATTGACGGCTGTGACCTCTGGAGGCTGTCTGTAAGGGCATTGGAAGAGGTGAGCAGAAACAAAAATCTCAGCTGCTGAGGAGAGGGCCCAGAGAAAACAGGGTCCAGCAAATCATGCACCTTCTCAGCCCACTGTCTTCCTCTGCAGCAAATGTGACTAAGACTGCCATGCCAGAGTGGGGCTCCTGAGTCACACCAGACAATGTGTAACGCAGAGTTGAACACCTTGGCGCAAACCATCATCTTACAATTCAGAAGGCTGCCACATATAATTTGAGAAATAAAGGATACAATAGACTGAGACAAGTCAGAAACAAGTCAGACTTGTGAACAAATGTGCGTAGAAACACTGGTTGTGAAGGCACTTACTCAGTAAGAAACAAATAGTGACTTTTAACAATATAAATGTTACTTTAATTAAAGTATTCGTAAACAATGAAGACTTTGCCAGCAATTAACTTCCATGACATCAGATTTTCATAGAGGCGGCTGTGGCTACCAATAATCTAGCTAACTACAGCATGATTTATTTCCATTGAATTAATTAATTGTGGAACAGAATTTACATGTTTGTGTACGTAGCCAACTTGTACAAATGGAGCTTAGTTCTTCAAATTAGATTTCAAATTACCTTTGGGTGAATCTTTAAAGTAGTTAAGATTACGATTCAAAACTAGGATTACTTAACAGTGAACAAATACTTCAAAGTGGACAATTGTTTGAAAGTAAACTTGTAGGACATATCTGTCCAAGCCACCAATCATAAAAGTTATTTAAAAAATCACACATATCCCATATTAGCAAAACAGGTGTGCCAACTAGATTATTGTATTGATATTTTATCTGTTCCAGTCCAGGCCAACAAATACTGATCACTAAACATTGCCTCAACCTCTTTCCTACTCCAAGCAGGTTTGAGCTGATAATGAGTTTTGTTTCTTAAAGACTGTGCAGTAAACCCTCATCCTAAAACAAATTGACTGAGAACTGTGTGAAAATGTCTTTATCTGATTCAATAATATAAGTTAATTGTAAATTAGTTGCTCGTGTTGTAGTAAAGGGAATGCTTAAAATTTGGCAAAATAATAATGAAATTAATTGTTTAAAAGTAAGGTAATTGCTTAAGTCAACACCTTGGTGGTAAAGAAAATCATCCTTGTTTTTCTTCCAACACATGACATTTGCTTTTAACAATTTAAAATAGCCACCAAGAAATCGAATGGGGAATTCAGAAGAAACTTCTTAACACAGAATGGGGTGAGAATGTGGAACTCACTGTCACAGTGAGTAGTTGAGGCAATTAGTACAGATGCATTTAAGGGGAGGCTAGATAAGCGTGTGAGGTAATAGTGGCTTAAGTTGATAGAGTTAGATGAGGAAGGATGGGAGGAGGCTCAATCAGAGCGTAAATGCCATCGTGGACTGATTGAACTGAATTGCCTGTTTCTATGCTGTATATTCTATGTAATGTCTTAGACCAGGACTTTCTGGCCGCCCGAAGTCAACAGACCTTTGGCTGGTCTGTCAAATTTTACGTCCTGCCCGCGACAATTCCTGTCATGGGTGGGACAGAAAATCCCAGCTTTAATGTTCTTGATTTTCTTTTATATATTTAAGTGCTGCTTTCATTTGGAATTTATGTATTAGAATGATTTCACTCTGTGAGAACCATGGAGTGAATTTCAGTGGGGTTCCTCTATGTAGATCTTTGGTGAAAGAGCTACCACTGGAATTGCTACTGGAACTCCCATCAGAATTCTTGCTGGAGCCTGTCTGTTTGGATGTTAGATAAATGAACATCTGATTATATTGTCAGAATTGCAGTCTAAATGTTCAATTAGATATTTAGAATTCTAATTGAAGATGAATTACTGGCATATTAAGCTGTTGTAGGGCTCAAAAGCTCAAACTAAAGATAACATGTTCTTAGTGTCAAAAGAGTACAGTACTGAGACTTTCCTGTAAGCAGTTATGAAGCATCTGCTGCAAGACGGGGCAAAATTTATCTATGTTGCGACACGTATATTCAAGTATTGTTAGATTAAAAGTTCTGCCAAATTTTCAGTGTTTATGGAAATTTATTTAGGAAATCCTTTTTAATGTCAAGATTGCATAATACATGTATGAGATAAAATTTCATTATTTGTTACATGCCAGTTTATTGCACAACCTAGGGCACGTTAATATGATCGCATAGACCAACAGTAATTTCTGAAGTATAACTTTTGTTTTTTTAATACAATGTCCATTTATATTGTAACACCCATGTCCAGTTGTATAATAAGAAAAGCAGTCATCGGCGCTGAGATTTTATTTAAAAAAAACCCATAAATTGTCTTAATTGTTAGATCTCCATTTTACTTCACATAAAATTAAATGAATTCTTTTGGGGTGAAGTAAAGCTGAAATGAAAGTAGGTCCTATAATTTACGCAACTGGAAAGGTCTGAGAGTATTAATGGAGCTTCAAGAATTTGAAGATTGCATGTTCTGAATCTGTCTGGCTTAGATCAGGCTGTGTTTTGTTTTATAGCCCTTTATAATGACACTGCTTTTTACAAGCATCTTTAATTAGTTAAGGTTTGATTGACATAATAAGCTGAAAATAGTCAATGATGTAATGCTGTATCATATCACATGAAGATGCGGCTTGTCTGGTTTAAAACTCTGCCACTTTTAAAAATGTCACGGTCCAATTAGTTCCTGCCTGTATATTTTCCGGACTTGAACTGCCAGATGCAAACAGATGATACTAAAAGTCCTTCAAAAATTGGAAACCACCATGGGGAACTGTAACTACAAGAACAATTTATTCAATTATTTAAACTTAAGATTGCAACATTGTTCCACAAAATTGAAAACTGGTCATTATTGTATTTTTCTTCTCATTACTAATATTTTTTCCACCAAAATGAATGGGGAAAGCAAAAGTCAGGCATCAGTCATGCATTTATTTCCAAATATGCTTAATGTTGTTTCATTATACCATTGTGCCTTTCCTCAAGGAATGATGAATAATTTAGTTTCAATTTATATAGACTTCCAAGTCACAAATACTGTTGTATTGATAGCCAAACGGATGATTGCCATTTTTATATCCATTTCTTGTTCTGCATTGTCTGCATTTTTAGAAAATCGGCAATTACTCTGTTGAACTGTATGAACATACGAATTCGGAGCAGGAGTAGGCCACTTGACCCCTCGAGCCTGCTTCGTCATTCAATAAGATCATGGCTGATCTGACTGTAACCTCAACACCACATTCCAGCCTACACCCAATAACCTTTCACCCCCTTGTTAATCAAGAATCTATCTAGCGCTGCCTTAAAAATATTCAAGAACTCTGCTTCTACTGCCTTTTGAGGAAGAGAGTTCCAAAGACTCAAGACCCTCTGCGAGAAAAAAATTCTCCTCATCTTTGTCTTAAATGAGCGACCCCTTATTTTTAAACAGTGACCCCTAGTTCTAAATTCTCCCACAAGAGGAAGCATCTTCACCGCATCCACCCTGTCAAGCCGCATAAATAGGTCTTTTTCTGGTTGGCAGGGTATGACGAGTGGTGTACCACAGGGATTAATGCTGGGACCTCAACTTTTTACAATTTAAGTAAATGACTTGGATAAAGGATCTTAAAGGTTTCATTCAAGTCACCTCTTACTCTTCTAAACTCTGGTGGACACAAGCCTAACCTGTCCAGCCTTTCCTCAAAAGACAATCTGTCCATTCCTGGTTTAGTTTAGCAAACATTCTCTGAACAGCTTCTAACGCATTTACATCTTTCCTTAAACATTTGCCCACATTATACTCCATTTGCCGGATCGTTACCCAATCACTTAACCTATTTATGTCCATTTGTAGCCTTCTTATGTCCTGTTCACAATTTACTTTTCTACCTATCTTTATATCATCAGCAAATTTAGCAACCACACTTTCGGTCCTGTTAGCCAAGTCATTTACTTAAATTGTAAAAATTTGAGGCCCCAGCATTAATCTCTGTGGCACACCATTCATCGTACCCTGCCAACCAGAAAAAGACCTATTTATGCCAGTTCTTTGCTTCCTGTTAGCTAGCCACTCTTCTATCCATGCCAATATGTTACCCTCTACACCATGAGCTTTTATTTTCCACAATAATCTTTGATGCGGCACTTTATCAAAGGCCTTCTGGAAATTTAAGAACAGCACATCCACCAGTTCCCCTTTATGCATAGCACATGTGACTCCTTCAAAGAACTCCTCCAATAAATTGGTTAAATATGATTTCCTTTTCACAAAACCATGTTGCCTCTGCCTGATTGCCTTGAATTTTTCTAAGTGCCCTGCTTCAAACATTTTCCCTATGACAGATATTAGTCCAACTGGCCTGTACTTTCCTGCTTTCTGCCTCTCTTCCTTTTTGAATAAAGGAGTTGCACTTGCTATTTTTCAATCTAATGGAACCTTCCTTGAATCTAGGGAATTTTGGAAAATTAAAACCAACGGATCAACTATCTCACTAGCCACTTCTTTCAAGACCTTGGGGTGAAGTCCATCCAGACCTGGGGATTTGTCAGCCCACAGCTCCAACGAATTGCTCAATACCACTTCACTGGTGATTGTCATTTTCCCAAATTCCTCCCTCCCTTCCATTTCCTGATTTACAGCTATTTCTGGGATATTACTTGTGTCCTCTATAGTGCAGACCGATACAAAATACCTGTTTAGTTCATCGGTCATCTCCCTACTTTCCAGTATCAACTCCCCAGATGCACTTTCTATATGACTAATGCTCACTTTGTTAACTCTTTTTTAAATTTAGATATCTATAGAAACTTTTACTATCCGCCTTTATATTACCAGCTAGCTTTTCCTTGTACTCTAATTTTTTCCCTCCTTATCAATCTTTTTGTCATTCTTTGCTGTTCTTTATATTCTTTCCAACCTTCTGACCTGCCACCCGTCTTTGCACAATTATATGCTTTTTCTTTAATTTGATCCTATCTTTAACATTTTTAGTTAACCATAGATGGTGGGCCCTCCCCTTGGAATTTTTCTTTCTCATTGGAATGTATCTATTCTGTGCATTCTGAAATATCGCTATAAATGTCTGCCACTGAACCTCTACTGACTTTTCCCATAACCTCATTTGCTAGTTCACTTTAGCTAGCTCCACTTTCATGTCCTCAGAATTGTCCTCATTTGAGTTTAAAGTATTAGTCTTGGATGTACTCGTCTCTCCCCCAAAATGAATGTAAAATTTAACCATATTATGATCACTGCTACCTAGGGGTGTCTTCACTATGAGGTTATCAATTAATCTTATCTCATTGCACAATACCAGGTCTTGTATAGTCTGTTCTCTGGTTGGCTTCAGAATGTGTTGTTCTAAGAAACTATCCCAAATACATTCTATGAACTCCTCATCTACGCTACCTTTGCCCATCTGATTTTTCCAATCTATATGTAGATTAAAATCCCCCCTGATTGTCACAGTACCTTTCTGACAAGCTCCCATTATCTCTTCTTTTATATTCTGTCCTACTGTGTAGTTACAAATAGGGGGCCTCTACACCACTCCCGCAAGTGAGCTCTTGCCTTCATCATTTCTCATTTCAGCCCAAACCGCTTCTACATCCTGGTTTCCTGAACTTAGGTTATCCCTCCCTGATGTGCTAATACCATCATGAACGAACAGAGCCACCCCTCCACCATTTCCTAACTTCCTGTCCTTCCTAAATGTCACGTACCATTCAATATTCAGATCCCAATCTTGTAGCCATGTCTCTAATGGCTGTCAGATTGTACTTATTTATTTCTATTTGGTCTATCAGCTCATCTGTTTTTTTTTCGAATGCTACATGCATGTAAATACAGATTAGTTTTGTCCTTTTTAATATTTTTGTAGCATCTAGCCTTATCTGCTGATTTACTCTTAGATTTGTACTCTCTGTCACCTCCCCTGTCACAGTCTGTTTATCATTTCCCATCTTAGTACCTTTCTCTCTTGCCTAGTTGCTGCTCTTTGGTTTACCACCTCTTCCCAAATTTGATCCCTTGCCCCCACTATTCAGTCTAAAACCCTCTCTACTTCCCTAGTTAGGTGGCTCATGAGAATACCAACCCCAGCACGGTTCAGGTGTAGATCGTCCCAACGGTACAGATCCCACTTTCCCCAATACTGGTGCCAATACCCCACAAACCGGAACCCAATTATCTCACACCAGTCTTTGAATCACGCATTCATTTCTCTAATCTTATTTGCCCTATGCCAATTTGCACGTGGCTCAGCTAATAATCCAGAAATTATGACCTTTGAGGTTCTGCTTCTCAGTTTGGTGCCTAACTCCTCATACTGACTATGCAGAACCTCCTTCCTCATCCTGCCTATGTCATTGGTACCTACATGGACCATGACCACTGGATCCTCCCCCTCCCACTGCAAATTCCTCTCCAGTCCTGAGCAAATGTCCTGAACCCTGGCACCAGGCAGGCAACATAACTGTCTGGACTCTCGTTCCTTGCTACAGAGAACAGTATCGATCGCCCTTACTATACTGTCCCTTACTACCACTACATTTCTCTGTGCTCCTCCCAGTTGAATGGCCTCCTGTACCACAGTGCCATGGTCAGTCAGCTCATCCACCCTGCAGCCCCTACTCTCATCCAAACAAGCTGAAAGAACCTCAAAGCTGTGGACAATTGCAGAGGCTGACACTCCTTCCCTCTGGGTCCCCTTACCTGCCTCAGCTGCAGTCACATCCACCTGTCCCTGACCACCTACCAAATCAGAAGACCCTATCCTAAGGGCTGTGATCGTCTCTTGGTAGAAAATGTCCAGGTAACTTTCCCCCTCCCTGATGTGCCTTGGTGTCCACAGCTCAGCCCCCAGCTCAATGACTCTGAGCTGAAGCTCCTCAAGCTCCAGCCACTTATTACAGATGTGCTTGCCCTTGATAACACAGGTATCTGGGAGCTCCCACATGCTGCAGGTGATGTGTCATTGCTGTCCTGCCATGCGTATGTGCTTTAAGGAATTACTGAATTATATTATTCAATTATTTATTTTCTTTTACATATTTATTAGTCTTATCACAAATCCCTCAGCTCATCAAATTCTCTCACTCCGTTGAGATCACACTCCATTATAGAAATTACAGCATTTGGTCCGTTGTCTATGCTAGGTCTTCAAGTACAGATTCATTCTCTGATCCCACTTCCTGAATCCTTCCATCATATTCTTTATTTTCAAATACTTATCCAATTGTTTTTTTAAAGGACTTCCTAGCCTCTGTCTCAGCAGTCAATTGCAGTAAAGCATACCCCATTCTAATAAACATCAATGTACAAATTTCTTCCAAAGTTATCCATCATTTTTCTGGCGATAATCCTGAGTCTATGCCCTTTTTAATTCTGCAGCCAGTGGAAATAGTAATTTACTATTTGCCCTATTAATTCCATTCATCTTGAAAACCACTGTTATATACCCTTTCTCTGTTCCAAATAAAATCAATTTTCTTCATAACTCTTGCTTTTCATTCCTTTTAATTATCCAAATCTTTTCATGATTCTAATGGTCTTCTTATAATGGAATGCCTTGAATTGCAAAAAAAAATGTGGTTTAACCAGTTTTCTGCAAATTCAACATCCCTTCCTTCCCCCAATGTATAGGAGATAGATAGAATAACATTTGCCTTTTTATAGTCAAACAAAAGCAAAATATTGCAGATGCTGGAGATGTGGAATAAAAATAAAGTGCTGTAAAACCTCAGCAGGTCTGGCAGCATCTGTGTAGAGAAAAACAGTTAACGTTTCGAGCCCAATATGACTCCATGTTAGACTTGAAACTTAGCTCTGTTTCTCTCTCCACAGATGTTATCAGACCGGCTGCGTTTTTCCATCACTAGTCATACATAGCCTTCACAAACCTACGCTAAGTGGGGACTCAAAGGTTCATCCACAACCAAGCTAAGACTGCCACCTTCCAGCCCTTTACAACAGTTCCTAGTTCTAAACTTATCAAAAAATTTTGGTTAGTGCCTTTGCCATCTCTTTCCTAACCACCTTCCACATTCTGGATTGCATTCTATCGGAACTTGGTGATTTTTGTACTTTCATCCCAATTAACTTTTTAAATAGTTCCATTTAGAATACTTAACATCAGCAGTGGCTTTGCATTTTTTTCTCATGGACACTCCCACATTGCTACAGCAATTTTTCTCTGTAAATAAAACGGAAGAAAACAATACAAAATAATGGGTGGACTTTAACATTGCCGACATGGGTCTCACCCAGTGGCTAGAGAACTGACAGGAGCCCCATGTCACCTCTATTGGGGAATGCTTGCTGGAATTAACTGCCCACCAGGCACTTAACTGGCTAGCATCGCGCCTTCTCTGGGATTTAGGATCTCGTGGTCTGAAATACCTGCCCCCACTCCCCACCCCGTCTCCCCCTCCCCTCCCCCTCTCCCTCCCCCCCTCCCCTCTCCCCCTCCCCACCCTCCCTCTCACCCTCCCCACCCTCCCTCTCCACACCTCCCTCTCCCTCCCTCTCTCCCCTCCCCCTCCCCTCCCTCCCTCCCTTTCCCCCCTCCCTCTCCACCCTCCCTCTCCACCCCCCCTCTCCCTCCCTCTCCCCATCCCTCTCAGCCCCTCTGCCCCCTCCCACTCCACTCTCCCCACCCTCCCCCTCCCCACCCTCACCCTCCCCCCTCTCCCCTCCTCCCCTTCCCCTCCCCCTTCCCCTTCCCCCTCCCCCTCCCCCTCCTCCCCCTACCCCCCTCTCCCCCCCTCCCCCCTCCCCCTTCCCCCCTCCTCCCTCCCCCCACTCTCTCCCCCCACTCTCTCCCCCCCTCCCCCCACTCTCTCCCCCCTCCCCCCACTCTCTCCCCTCCCTCCTCCCCTCCATCCCTCCCTCTCCCCCCTCCCTCTCCCCCTCCCTCTCCCCCCTCCCTCTCCACCCTCCTCCCCCTCTCTCCCCCTCTCCCTCCCTCTCCCCATCCCTCTCAGCCCCTCTGCCCCCTCCCCCTCCACCCTCCCCACCACCCCTCCCCCTCCCCTCTCCCCCTCCCCTCTCCCCCTCCCCCTCCCACCCCACCCTCCCTCCCCCTCCCACCCCACCCTCCCTCCCCCTCCCCACCCTCCCTCTCCCCCTCCCCACCCTTCCTCTCACCCTCCCCACCCTCCCTCTCCACACCTCCCTCTCCCCTTTCCCCCCTACCCCCCTCACCCCTCCCCCTCCCTCGTCCCCCTACCTCCCTCCCTCTCCCTACCTCCCTCCCTCTCCCTACCTCCCTCTCCACCCTTCCTCTCCACCCTCCTTCTCTCCCTCCCTCTCCCCATCCCTCTCAGCCCCTCTGCCCCCTCCCCCTCCACCGTCCCCACCCTCCACCCTCCCCACCCTCCCCCTCCCCACCCTCACCCTCCCCCCTCCCCCCTCCCCCTCCCCCTCCCTCCTCACCCTTCACCCCCCTCCCTCCTCACCATCCTCCCCTCCCCCTCCCTCCCTCCTCCCCTTCCCTCCTCACCCTCCTCCCCCTCCTGCCCCCCTCCTCATTCTCCTCCTCACCCTCCCCCTTTCCCTCACCCTCCCCCTTCCCTCACCCTTCTCCCCCCTTCCCTCACCCTCCTCCCCCCCTTCCCTCACCCTCCTCCCCTCACCCTCCCCCCCTTGCCCCTCAAAAGCCAGTCAGAGGCCCACAGCTAGCCCTCCATTGCCTGTCACCACCACCAGGAGTGGTTACTAACCCCAGATGCCTAGGATCAACAAGGAACCCACGCCACAGGTAGTGAGGGTGGATGGGGATCACGGGATCGGCGGGGCAGGATCACTTGTTTAGGGGAGAAGGCGTCAGAAGAAAGAGTAGGGGATGGCTCTCAGCAGGCCCCACCCCACACCAACTCACTGTTTCTGGGGCCGTGTCCCTCAATCCAATGGACCCTCCCAGTAGCTTGTAAGTAAACCCAAAAGGATTCAATACCAGTGGGAGCTGGATTAGGCACTTAAGTGGGCATTAATTGCCCACTTAAGGGCCTCAGTTAGCGTCCTAGTGGAAGGCCGTCCACGAGCCTTCCTGCCCTGGACTGAACTGGGTGGAGGTGGGAAAGCGGTCAGGTCCCCACCCTGCACTCTCCCACCAAATAAATGCCTTTCTGCCTTCAAACTCACCACTGGTGCGAGGGGGATTAAAATCCACCCAATGTTTCCGTATAACTGTTAGTTTTTGAGCTGTACAAATGAGGTCAAAATTACTTGTGTACATGATCCTGACTGACTTGTAAGTAACTCATCAAAAGGCTGAAACAATCTCACTAAGCTGAGGGACTTGTTCGAAAGCATTTCTGCTGAACTCCTGTTTAAAATCATTTCGGAGTAGCCAATGATACAGGACCATTTTGATTATGATTTAAAGCTGTTGCTGCAAATTTAAGAAATAGCCCTATTTACAAAGTGTTTGCTGATTTTTTAAATTGCAATATTCTGCAAGTAATCAACTGCAGAAACAAACAAAAACTCTCAATTTCAGTGCTGTTGTGGTATTTGTTCCGGTTTATCCCATATTGAAAGGATTTCTTTTGGATTTGATAGGGTAATGAGTTAAAGAGGTTGTTTCAAGTGTGCTGTCATCCTCCTTATACGTTTATAAATCCTGATGTCATCCCCCACCAATTAAATTGATGCATTCCATATGTAGGACTTCACCTTACTTAGTCAATGGCCTCACATACCCAGAGGGGTAGTTACCAATAGGACAGACTGCTGCCAAAATGAAACATGTACTGACAAGATTGTTTTACACAGCATTCATCTTTGTCTCTATTTTTATTAATGTAATTTGGTAAAGCACAACCTCTCAAAATATGAACACAGTGCAGTTATAGTCAGCACCTTTTTAAAAAAATTCTCAAACGGTATCAATTTTATTTTTATTGGCATTTTTGAATAATTATTTATATGGGTGTGGCCATTCCCACCATTCCTCAAAACTCCACCCACATGTCCTTGCGAACTGTCACCCCATCTCCAGCAACCCCCCCACCTCCTTTCTAAAGTTTGTGAATGTGTTATTACTTCCCTAATCCACATTCATCTTCCTGCAGTTCCATGTATATCTCTACAATAAGGTTCTGGTCCCAGCCATAGCACCTGTATGATCCTAATTAAAGTCCCAAATGACATCTTCTGTGACTCTGACCACTGTCCATTGCAATAAATCTGCCCTTTTCCTTCTCCCCCTCTAATCTCAATGCAGCCTTTAATATGGCTGACCACACCATCCTCCTCCAAAGCCCCTTCTTTCCAGCTCAGTGGGACTGTGGTCGCTTTGTTCCACTCTTTTCTAATTATACCCAGAGTATCTTCAGAAATATCATTACTTCATCTCCTTTTACCTCTGCAGTCTTCTGTTTGACGCAGCTTTTTAAAAATTCATTCATAGGATGTGGGTCTCGCTGGCCAGGCCAGCATTTATTGCTCATCCCTAATTGCCCTCAAAGGTGGTGGTGAGCTGCAGCCTTGAGCCACTGCAGTCCTTGTGGTCTAGGTACACCCACAGTGCTGTTAGGGAGGGAGTTCCAAGATTTTGACCCAACGACAGTGAAGAAACGGCAATATATTTCCAACTCAGTATGGTGAGCAGCTTGGAGTGGAACTTGCAGGTGGCAGTATTCCCATGTATCTGCTGCCCTTGTCCTTCTAGGTGAGAGTGGTCATGGGTTTGGAAAGTGCTGTCTAAGGAGGCTTGGTGAGTTCCTGCAGTGCATCTTGTAGATGGTACACACTGCTGCCACTGTGCATTGGAGTGAATATTTGTGGATGGGGTGCCAATCAAGTGGTCTGCTTTGCCCTGGAGGGTGTCAAACTTCTTGAGTGTTGTTGGAGCTGCATTCATCCAGGCAAGTGGAGAGTATTCCATCACACTCCTGACTTGTGCCTTGTAGATGGTGGACAGGCTTTGGGGAGTCAGAAGGTGAGTTACTTGCCGAAGGATTCCTAGCTTCTGACCTGCTCCTGTGGCTCTTGTAGCCACAGTATTTATATGGCTAGTCGAGTTCAGTTTCTGGCCAGTGGTAACCCCCAGGATGTTGATACTGGGGAATTCAGCAATGGTAGTGCCATTGACTGTCAAGGGGCGATGGTTAGATTCTCTCATGGTGGAGATGGTCATTGCTTGGCATTTGTATGGTGCGAATGTTACTTGGCACTTGTCAGCCGAAGTTTGGATATGTCCAGGTCTTGCTGCATTTGGACATGGACTGCTTCAGTATCTGAGGAGTCAGGAATGGTACTGAACGTCGTGCAATCATCAGCGAAAATCCTGACTTTATGATGGAGGGAAGGTCATTGATGAAGCAGCTGAAGATGGTTGGGCTTAGCGTCGCCTTATTTTTCTTTCAGTTCTATGAAGCACCTTAGGATATTTTGCTATGTTAAAGGTGGTATATGAATGCAAGTTGTTGTTGTTGAATTCACTTTAACTGTTTACTGAATTCTCTGGCCTGAAGGAGATAAATGGACATCAAGAATAAATCTGGATTTTTTTCCCTGGGTGGCTTTTAATGAATACTTAATTCAAAGCTACGTTTGGTTGATTTTCTTCAGTCGCTCTTAACTGCCAAGTTTTAGTATGCTTTGTACTACATTTTGGCCGCACAAATGCCAAAAATGGGGAATGTGGCTCAGTGGCTGGTGGAAAGGTTACAGAGAAATTTCTGTGTTTATGGAAGGCGGAATAGAAACTTGTATCCAGTATCTGTTCAAACTAGTATATTTCATTTCTCTTGGCAACAACTAAATATATAACTAATGACCTCACTCTAGACCAATCTGGATAATCCATTGTCTGAATTGTATTTGCCAATAAAAATGCCGTATGCTAAATTGTATAACCACTGTAGTGGAATATATTAACTGCTTGGGGAAGAATTATTTTCATTATTGTTGTTCGTTGACCCTTGCTATGTATCAAGAACCATAGAACTACAGACATATTCAGCACAAAGGGAAGCCTGTGCCTGTACAAACGCTTTGCTAGAGGAATCCAAAACTAATCACACATCCACTGCACGCTCTCTTCATTGGCCTGTATCTTCCTCTGCTTAAGCTATTTATCCCCGTTTCCCTTAAAACAGGCAAAGAACCCTGCCTCAACTACACCCTATAACAAAGCATTTCACGCTATAACAACCATCTGCACAAAGAAATTTCTTCTGAATTCTTCTCAATCTTGATGAAAATTTTAAATTCATGCTACGTCGTGACTGACTGGAAAATATTTTTCCCTATATTCACTTTATTAGGACTTTAATAAATTTAAAAATCTCCTTTCATCTCTTGCTGTCCAAGTGGAAATAGTCCCAATATCTTAGGGGTCTCTTGTAACTAGTTTCCCATCCCTGGCATCATCCGATGTATATCTGCTGTATGCTTTTTATGACCGTAGCCTTTTCTGTAATGAAGGCATCCAAAACTACACATGGTAAGAAGTGTGAAGAATAGTCAAATGGCCAAGGTAACTGGAGGGCTGTCAGTCACGAATGAATTTAAATCAGTGCTTGGCGATAAATGAAACTTTGGCTTCAGCCTGCCTCTAGACATTCATAGGTATATAGGGACCCACATGATTAAGTCTGCTTCAGCTAAAGGCGAATCCTATGAATAACGTATAATAAACACAGTGCATGTAGTTTGTATCAGGGTTCTATTTCCATTTCATAATGGAATTTGCCCATTTATGAATGATCATAAGACCATAAGATGTAGAAGCAGAAGTAGGCCATTCAGCCCATCAAGTCTTCTCAATACCATGCTGACTTCTTGGCTAGTTATGGATATATGGTACTTTGTTGCAGCTTTTTTTTTAACCTTTCCGCCATTTCAGGAAGCAACAAAAATTGACTATTCGATCAAATTCCTAGCAGTTTTGAATGCAAAGTTAATCTGTGGAAATTCATTTTGGGAGAATCTCTATAGAAAAATCTGCTCTCTAACAAGAGTGTTGAAGCACGAAAGAAAGCAAAATGGAAGGTTGAGACAAAAGGTTAGGAAGTATTGGAAACATTGGTAGGATAGACAGATGGATGCAGGCAATTTTAAGACTAATGGAAGACACAAAGTGCTAGCTTTGAAGGATCATTCATCACCACAGGTACTTAATCGGTCTCAACCGCCCTTCCTGATATCCCAGTCCAGATGTTTACCATTATCTGTCTTATGAAAAGCAAATGTAAAAGGAGGTTTTCTTTAACTCTGGACCTGTGTTGCCTTACCCTATTGCCTTAGCACATTCGATTGTATTGTTTCAGGTTCACTTTCTTTGTTCTGTTCACTTTAATGGACTCCTAAAAGGCTCTGCTTGAGATGTTTCACTTCAAGGCTAGAGAGCCTTGGGTTATTAAATCATTTATTTTTGTTCTCTCTTTGCTGGGGATGAGTCACGCTCTGATCTTCACTACCACTGAAAGATACCTGAGCTGCTCCTCTATGATCTCTTGAATATGTGACTGAGTTGGTTACCTAATAACCCAGAAATCCTATATTCAGAATTTGTTTTTCTTCTTTCCTTTTGTTTCATCATAATTCTGATTTCCCTACATTACGTCAGTGAGTACAATTCGAAAATACTTAATTGGCTTCAAAGCATTTTGGGACATCCTGAGGTCATGAAAGTTCTATATAATCACAAAGTCCTTTCTTTCCTTAATTGGACACAGGTGGAGCAGACAAGGTAGTGAACTGCTTCCTTGCCTCTGCCTGTGGTATTCTTGAATTTAGAATTATCACCGAGAGTGAGGATAGGTGTCCAGGAACATTGTATCCCTTTTTGTTTAGAATTTCATGTTACTTCTTAACGTATAGAGATCAGGAACATGTCATCGAAGGAATCACTAGGTGAACTTCTGAACTTTCTCACTTGCCAGATTAAAAAAATTGCAGCTATGATCTTTTAAGCATGAACTCAGGATAAGTCAGTAATGTTTTTTGTGCAAAGGAATGAATGAGAGGGATTGCGCTATTGTTGCGCCTCTCCTTGATGGTAACTTTTATTAGTGGAAATTGCTAAGCTGTGATTGAAGCGCCTACTCTTTAATGGCAAAATAGGTCAACCATTACATTCATATTTTCCTGATACTTCACAATAAATTTCTTAGTTTGGTGCTAAGTATTGTAACTATAGGAATGGAAATTTGTAGCAAAGTTTTCTTAGATGTTAAACAGTGAAAACTAGGAAGGAACTTGTTCTGAGATTTAGAATCTGTTCCTTTGGTTTCCAGACCAGCAGAAAATATTTCATTAATTTGATGGCCCAATAGAAATAGTTTGTATTGCTGCCCTTTTCCATAAAAGAAAATCTGCTCAGCTGGTTTTGATTTAAATTACAGTTGAGTCTAGTAGTTACGATTCAAGTAGGATTTAAAAATATACTTGATGTTTATCTGAATAATTTTTTTTTGCTGCATTTAGCCATTGGTGCCAAGGAGAAATTTGTGGCCTTACCATCAATGTCTGTGCTTCTATCAAGTTAAATTGGTTGAAGCTGAGCCTTTTTCAGCTGTTATCATTGAGCCAAAAGAGCAGTCACTTTGGATTGGGGTCAGTTGGTTATAACACATGGGATAGAGCTTGCACTGAAGTTGGTTTGTTTATCATCTTAGCTTTGCAGTTGACCACTTTATTATTTTCAACATCATTTTTATAACCCCTGTAGGCAACCCTGGGTCATCATCTATACCATACTCAAAAGTCCTACTAGAATGACTATTGGCGTAGCGTGAAGTACTGTAAACTCTGTAATATATAGAAAATTGACGGTTCCTTTTTTTACTAGGAATATAAAAATCTTGATGGCAAATTATTTTTAATTTCACAAAGTAATATGATCTATAGTTTGTAATCAAACTCAAGAATGTTAGAAATAAGCAGTGGCGTCATTGGTGTCTGAACTTGTAGCTTAATATTTCAAGTTTAGAACCTTTGTCATAACTGAGTGCTAATCTGTTAAAGGGAATACATTTGGAATATTAACTTAAACTTTCACTTTTCAGATTTTGTCAGACTTGCTGCGTATTTCTAGCATTTTAAAAAGTATTTCTAATTTCTAAGTTTTTTGGCTTGTATTTTAAACAGTATTCTAGCTACATCTAGTGGCAGGAATTGAATATTGTGACAGTGACAATGCTTCGATAAAATGTTTGGATTTCTTAATGTCCAAAATTCTAAGGTATTCGAGTCCTGATTGAAAACCTATGTAACACCATCAAAATTAATGCAAATATTACATCAAAGAAGGACATGTAAGCACTTTTGTACTGGATGGGTAGGGAGGAAAAGTTAAATTGTCTGAATTTTACTGCAGGCCATTATGCACATGCATGACATAGGAAGCTGGTTTAGTTCAGAATCATAGCTGAGTAAAATTTTAGGCTTAGAAAGTGGCTGTTTAAATGGGTTGAAAAGCCGAGAATAATTTTGTTTCATGTTTTTCCCATCAAGGAACCTATGTAATAAAGCAACAATACCAGTGATAGGAGGGAACAAAAGAAAGATAACTGTTGTCAGCATTTCACAAGTGCTTTCTAAAATCCAGTTAATGATATTTGAATGAGATTGTCCATCTACTCTTTTGGGTGCAGAGTACAGAATACAGTGCCATGTTCTTAATGTATGTATGTACACATCAATATTTCCCCTTCCTCTCCAATAAAAACTCAAGGTTGAATAGTATTAGATCACAGTTGATTCCACATAATTCAGAGTAGCTGTCTGGGTTCCCAGGCTCCAACTGCAGTGCAGTGAGTAATGTTTTCAGCAGAGAATGTTTTCCAGCTCTCATTCTTGAAGTTGAATTAGTGTCAGAGTTAATAGTGTAATAACTACAAAGAAAAATATTCAGGAGGAAATAATTACAGAAGTACAAATAACCTAGAAAAGAGAAATGCTGAAAGAAAATCACAAATGACCTAAGAGTGCCATTTTGGAAAGAAAAATGGCACAAGAATGTTAACTCATAGGATTTGTTATTCCTTCTCAAAAGCACTTGTTTCACATGTCTTTTCAAAAGTAGTTCAGATTTTTTTTTGAAAAAGAGAAAGAAACTGGAATTAATCAAACAAGTATCAAGATGGAGAATCTCTTAACCTAATATCTGCAATATATCTGAGTTCACAAGCTTTCTAGTCTATTTGTATTGAAGAGAATCACAGAATTCACAGAATCACAGAATATTTACAGCACAGAAGAAGACCATTCCTACCATTATGTCTGCACTGGCTCTCCGAATGAGCAGTTCACCTCATGCCATTCCCCTGTCTTCTCCCTGTAATTCTGCACATTCTTCCTATTCAGATAACAATCTAATTCTCTTTTGAATGCCTCAATTGCACCCATATCCACCACACTCTCAAGCACTGCATTCAAGATCCTAAATACTTGCTGCGTGAAACAGTTTTTCTTCTGGTCGTCATTGCTTCTTTTGCCAATTACCTTAAATCTCTGCCCTCTTGTTTTTGATCCCTTCATGAGTAGAAACAATTTTCCCCTATCTACTCTGTCCAGACCCCTCCTGATTTTGAAAACCTCTATCAAATCTGCTCTCGGCCTTCTCCAAAGAAAATAGTCCCAACTTCTCCAATCTTCTTTGTAACTGAAGTTCCTCATCCCTGGTACCATTCTCATGAATCTTTTCTGCATGCTGTCCAAAGCCTTCACATCTTTCCTAAAGTGTGGCATCCAGAACTATATGCAATACTTCAGCTGATGCCGAACTAGTGTCCAATACAAACTCAATATAACCTCTAAGACAAAAGCAAAATACTGCAGATACTAGAAATCTGAAATAAAAACAGAAAATGCCGGAAAATCTCAGCAAGCCTGACAGCATCTGTGGAAAGAGAAACAGACTTAATGTTTCGAGTCCATATGACTCTTCTTCAGAGCTAATGAGAAGTAGAAATGTGATGGAATTTATACTGTTTAAGGCATGTGGAGCAAATAAAGCAGGATAGACGGTCAGTGATAGGTGGGAGCTATGGAGAGATTGACAAAGATGTCATGGGAAGACACACACACACACACACACACACACACACACTCTCCCCACACATGCACTTGGCAACCACGCACATGACCTTCTCCCACTCTCACATACATGCACCACCCACACAAATACACACGCACAAACACACACCCCAGAGACCCCTTAAACAATATAAATTCCATCACATTTCTACTCTTTAGCTCAGAAGAAGTCATATGGACTCAAAATGTTAACCCTGTTTCCTTCTCCACAGATGCTGTCAGACCTGCTGAGTTGTTCCAGCATTTTCTGTTTTTATTTCAATATAACCTTCTTGCTCTTGTACTCTATGCCCCTATTAATAAAACATAGGATATTGTATTCTTTACTAACTCCTGTCTCTTATGAACAAGGAGCAGGAGTAGGCCATTCAGCCTTTCGAGCTTGCTCTGCCATTTAATAAGATCTCTCAACCTGTCCTGCCACCTTCAATGGCTTATGCGCATATACACCCAGGTCCCTCTGCTTCTGCACCCCCTTTAGAATTGTACCCATCATTTTATATTGCCTCTCCATGTTCTTCCTAGCAAAATGAATCAAATCATAGTTCTGTACACTGAATTTTATCTGCCAATTGTTCACCCATTCCACCAACCTATCTATGTCCTTTTGAAGTTCTACACTATCCTCCTCACAGTCCACAATCCTCCCAAGTTTTGCATCATTTGCAACTTTTGAAATTGTGCCCTGTACACCAAGGTCTAGGCCATTAGTATATATCAGAACACTGACCCCTGGGGAACTTCACTACAAACCTTCCTCCAGTCCGAAAAACATCCATTAACCACTACTCTCCGTTTCCTATCATTCAGCCAATTTTGTATCCACGTTGCTACTGCCTCTATTGTAATTTAGGAAATGCAGCAACCAATTTTCACACAATAAGCTCCCACAACCAACAATGTGACAATGATTAGATTGCCTGTGTTTCTTTATGATGATTGAGGGATAAATATTGCCTGGGTTGCCAGGGAAAACTTCCTTGCTCTTCTTTGAAATAGTTCCATGGGATTGTTTACATCGAACTGAGAGGGCAGACTAGGTCTCAGTTTAACACCTCATCCAAAAGACAGCACCCCTGAAAGTGTAGCACTCTCTCAGCACTGCATTGGAGTGTCAGCCTAGATTGTTGTGCTCAAATCCTGGAGTGGGACTTGGTGGGGACAACAGTCCATGTGTAAACAACATGCAGATATTGATTCTAACCTACAGGCCCGAGTTCAGATTTTAGGAAATCTATTGACTTGCTAAAAAGTGCCCACATTTCTTTTTATATTGATTCTTGGGAATCTTGAGGGCATGTTGACCTATTAACCCTGATGATAGATAGTAATCAATTTTTTAAAAATTCATTCATGGAATGTGGGCTTCGCTGTTTGGGTCAGCATTTATTGCTCATCCCTAGTTGCCCTTGAGAAGTTTGTGGTGAGCTGCCTCCTTGAACCACTGCAGTCCATGTGGTGTAGGTACACCCACAGTGCTGTTAGGAAGGGAATTCCAGGATTTTGACCCAGCGACAGTGAAGGAACGACGATATATTTCCAAGTCAGGATGGTGAGTGGCTTTGAGGGGAACTTTCAGGTGGTGGCATTCCCATCTATTTGCTGCCCTTGCCTGTAGTGTGAATTATCAGGACGTGTGTATTTATCCTGATAAATACTTTGAATTGGTATGGGAGCAATGTCAGGTTCACAATCAAGCAACAGCCATTTGCTGAAAGCTGGATCTTTATCTTGCCATAGTCCTCTCTTCATCATGTTTGTTATCATCCAACCCATAAAGATTTTTAGCACAGGCCTGTTAATGTAATTTAGAGTTATGATATGACACACACTGCATGTCCTTGTTCATAAGTCAGTGAAAGCTAACGTGCAGGCGCAGCAAGCAATTTGGAAGGCAAATGGTATGAAGACCTCTATTACAAGAGGATTTGAGTACAGAAGTAAAGAAGTCTTGCTGCATCTAGTTTTGTCATTAGCAAAGCTTGGAAACATTACATTTGGTCCCACATCCAAGCACTGATCCTTGCGGCAGTCACAGCCTGCCAACATGAGAATGATCTGTTTATTCCTACTCCCTGTTTTCAGTCAGTTAACAAATTGTCAATCCAAGCCAATATATTACCCCCTATCCCATGTGCTCTAACATTGCTTACTAACCTCCTGTGAGGCACCTAATTGAAAGCCTTTTGAAAATCCAAATATGCCACATCCGCTGGTGCCCCTTTCTCTATTCTGCTAGTTACATCCTCAAAAAACTCTTAACAGGTTTGTCAATATGTTAAATCTATGTTGACTCTGCCCAATCCTACTGTTATTTTCTAAATGTCCAATTATCACATCCTTTATAATAGATTCTAGCATTTTCCCTACTACTGATGTCACGCTAACAGGTCTGTAGTTCCCCATTTTCTCTATCCCTCCTTACTTCAGAAGAAGTAATTCTGAAGATGACTCATTCAACTCAAAATGTTAACTCTGTTTCTGTCTCCCTAGATGCTGCCAGACCTGCTGAGTATTTCCAGCACTTTGTTTTTATTAAAGTAAACACAGGTTGTGCAAAGCCAATTTGTTTTACTGAACGATACATTGCGGATTGTGCTTAGAGGGAACTTTGGTCTTGTTCCATCATTGTTGCAAACTGGTTTCACTGTAACTATCGATACATGGGGCAGAATTTTTAGCTTGGTGGGCGGGTGCGTGCCCAACACGCTGAAGCGTTAAATAAAGCACGTTGACGTTGGCCAAGCATGCCGACATCAACATGCACACTTGCGATATTTTGCTAGATGGGTGCATGATGGAGACAGAGGCGCGCCCATTAATTAAGGCCCTTCAGATACCAACCGTCTCTGACTTTATGTAGCCCGTGCGATTTTTAGGCCATCACACGGTCAAAATGGACAGGCGGGCAGGCCACAATTTGCAAAACCTCATCCATGGGCGGGATAAGAGCGATCAGTGGCCTTGTCAAAGTGGTTAATGAGGACTGAGGGATTTCACTTGCTGATGGTTGCTTCTGTGAACAGAACAGCTTCATTTCACTTCAGAGCTGCATTGAGAGAATTTAGAGGCTTCAGCTCAGGACTCAGTGTTGTTTTCCAGGCCTCTGGAGGATTCACACCGCTTGGGGCCTCCCAGGTATCAGTCAGCCCTCTCTTACCCTAATGGGGATTGTGGTCTCCACTGGAGGCACCTCCTCTGAGGAGAGCGTCAGAAGGGGGAAGAGGCCAGTTGTCCCTATTCAGCTTCCAGGGGAGTGACCTGTGGCAGGAGGGGCGCAAGGCCAATAGGAAGTCCAAGGCGGAAGGGGCTGTAGAAGATGCCACTATCCTTCTGCCAGGGTTTACAGGCAGCAATGCAATATATCTGAGTTGCAATGCCAACGGAGGCTCCGTCTCTTTAGGGAGACACTGACCTCCATCTGTCAGAGGATCGGCCCTAAGATCAGCTCCAGATGTGTGGGTGGACACCCCAAGCCAGTGGCGCTGAAGGTCACAGTGGCCCTCAACTTCTATGCCTCCAACACTTTCCAGGGGTCAGTGGGGGAGCTTTGTGGAGTCTCCCAATCAGCTGCCCACAGTTGCATCAAACTGGTGATAGACGCTCTGTTCAGGTATGCATTTACTTTCATTCATTACCATATGGATGAGGCCAGCCAGGCAGAGCGAGCCAGAGGCTTCACAGTGATTACTGGGTTCCCCCACAGTAATCGGGGGATGCAATCAACTGCGCACGTAGCCATCAAGGCGCCAGCGGGTGAGCCGGGAGCCTTCGTCAACAGGAAGGGATACCGCTTCATGATCATGCAGACAGTGTGCGATCACAATATGCAGATTCTGCAAGTGTGTGCAAGGTATCCTGGCAGCTCCCATGATGCTTACATCCTGAGGCACTCCCTTGCGTCTTGGCTCTTCAGTGCTTCAGCCCAACTGGATGGATGGCTGTTGGGTAACAAGGGCCATCCACTCAAATGGTGGCTTATGACGCTTCTCTTTCACCCAAGAACAGAAGCCTAGCAGCGGTACAACAGGGGTGATGCCTCCACAAGGGCGGTGGTAGAAAGAGCCATAGGTCTTCTCAAGATGTCCTTATGATGCCAGGACCATTCAGGGGGTGCACTCCAATAGCCCCCAGATCTTGTGTCACTGATAGCGGTTGCGTGCTGTGCTCTCCACAATCTGGCACTGGCAAGAGGGGACCCACTGGAGGAAGGGTGGCAAGGGCACCTGCAATGCTTTGATTCAATGCTCCTTCAGCTAGACTACCAAATAAGAGTTACCACCACATGCCCGGGCTGCAGGTTCCATACTCGATCCCTGACGGGACCAGTTCCTTGGTCAACAACATACACTATGTGCCTTTGCAATAAAGTTTCAGGAGACACATGCCTCTCATAACATCATGGCTTATCCTGCACCTACAGAACAAATGAAGCATACAGAGGCCAGTTGCACAAAATAACATCTCATTTACTTGTGAATGTGCAATTTTGCAGAAATTAACATTAACTGGTGTTTTCCATCACGCCATTAAAAAAAGTAAAGAAAAATGGGGGAATCAAATATCACCCGCGACATGGCCATGTTGTGCATAAGGTACTTTAAGATTTCGCTTGCAGGTGCAACGTCCAGTGATGGCACCAGCATTGGAGACAGCCTGCTCACTCTGCTGCGTTGTTGGCCTTGATGACCTTGGCAGGCATCCTCTGGCCCACGGAACCTGTGCTGGCCCCGCCTGGGAGGGAGTGGCCAGTGCCAGGGCTGGCATCTCCTCAGTCACTGCAGCCTCATCAGATGCCATGGTCACTGGCAGAGGAGTGGAGGAGTCATGCAGAGCACCCTGAGAGGAGCCCGCAGAGAGGACAGGAGCCCTTAGTGGCAACAGGCCAAAGTTCGCCAACATCAGGTCGCATGGACTTCCCTGCTCACTATTGATGGACGGACACCTAGCTGGGATACTGGGTACCCAATCCATCTCTCACACTGACACAATAACTTTTGATATGGTACTTTATCAAATGCCTTCAGGAAATTTAAGTAGAGTACATCCGCCAGTTCCCCTTGTTATGATTACATAATAAATATAATTTTCATAATATTTTTCTTTTTTTTTGTAAGGTAGGTTTATGGGTGTGAGTGTAGATGATTCTGACTGATTTAATTACATTTGGAGTCAGGTAGATTGCAAGCTTGACATTATCAAAAAAAGCTACATGTAGACATGTACTTGAAATGCTAATGAGTAAACATGGATGCTGTCTTAGCATGTTAGGTGTGATGGGAATTTGTATCTTTAGATAAGTGAAGGGATTATTTGGATTTCTAAGGGATGTTAGTCTGTTCATAGCTGGCCAGATGAGCAAGCCTAAGTTGTGTGTTTATTTTTCCCAAAGGTTATTGACAATGTTGGCAACATGAATGTTTTATATTATGGGAAAGGTACAGTTCCAAAGACATATAGAACAATGGAATTTACATATTAAGGAGAGAGAAACATATATAAAGGAGAATGAAAGGCTATGTGGTGGGGGCCGTGTAAGATTTAACAGGAGTGTGTGAAACAGCTTTCAAGAAGCCTCCAGCCACATGTGCATAAGTCTGCTGTGTCCAGTAATTAAAGTTGGAGAAAGCCATTTGGAGTTCCACTGTCAAGTGGGTATTGTGCTAATTTGCTGGTTTTGTTATTAAATCTAAAACTTATTTTGGACTGTTGCCTTAAAGTGGCTGTGTAATTAGGAGTCAGGTGAATTAGGAATTTTAGGATTTGTTATAGTAGTAAATAATTGTATCTTATGTACGTGCTTGAAATCTTTTCTTTTGTTAATAAATATTTTAGTTTAATTTTTAAAATCTCTAAAGGTCTTAGTGGACTCATTGCTTCTGAATTCAGAGCACACATCATCTCATAATAAACACAAATTGCAAACCATTGTGATAGTGTGACCAAGTTTCCCTTGTGGATTTGGTCTGCCTGGCACACATCTGCCACATCATAACACCCTTTATCCACAGCACATGTGACTCCTTCAAAGAACTCCAATAAATTGGTTAAACATGATTTCCCTTCTATAAAACCATGTTGACTCAGCCTGATTGCATTGAATTTTTTTAAGTACCCTGCTATAACATCTTTAATATTTGCTTCTAACATTTTCCCTATAACAGATGTTAGACCAACTGGCCTATAGTTTCCTGCTTTCTGTCCCCTTCCCTTCTTGAATAAAGGAGTTATATTTTCATGAGGGACTGCAGAAAAATCATTGGCACCTACTGTTTATTAGGCTTCTTGGGATCAACACATAGACCTTGATGTATGGTTAATGAGGTAATCATAGGTTAAGCATTAAGAAAAATGGAAGCTTGCCTAACTTGAATTTTAAGCCTCACTTGATGACAGTTGCAAGGATGGAGTGTGGAAAGTTGTCACTACATTATATAGAAGGAAAATTCAGCTGAATTTGAGTTACAAATTTTATTCTCTATTCATCTGTCAATGTCATTCATGGCACAGTTGATAGCTCCGTCACCTCTTAGTCAGAGGTTGTGGTTCCCACTCCAGGAAATAGGCACAAAAATCAAGATGCATGCTCCAGTGCAGTACTGAGGGAGTGCTGCACTGTTGGAGGTGCCGAATTTCAGATGACACGTTAAACCGCCGCCTCGGGGATGTAAAAGACCCTATGGCACTATTTTGAAGAAGAGCAGGGTGATATTCCCATTGTCCTGTAAAAATGTATGCCCCGCAATCAGAATCATAAAAAGAGATTACCACTTTTGGAGCTTGCTGTATGCAAACTGGCTGCCACGTTTCCTACAACAGTGACTACACTTGAAAATAAAATATTTTGCTGTAAAGCACTTTGGGACATCCTGTGGTCAGGCAAGGCAAGGCACTAAATTTTAAGTAAAACTTTCAATTTGCATCTAATATAGACATGCTTTTAGCTGGACAATCCTATTCCATTATAGTAATGTATAGGCTTTTTGTTTGTAAAATTACATGTTCTTCTTTCAAACTTTCTTTGCCCTAATGCAAGTATCTTTTTTCCATTTCTTTATATTAGGAGGGGGATGCAGTCTGTGGCAGGGGGAGTGGTAGGGGGGTGGTTTCTGCAGCCCCGCTCCGCCTTTATATTGCTGAATATTGCAAAATAGAGCTAAAAGAAATGTAAGCTTACTTTTCATTTATTCATTACCTGTATTAAGTACATGCCTTATAACATAATTGCAGGTATTGCCATAGATCTTGGGACTAGTTGAAAATGGCACCTTCTAGACTCTTTTAAAAGAACTAATTTGGGTTATAACCACATGTGAATAGGCTAGCTAAGTGCTGTGAGTTCAATGATGTTTTGCATGCAACCTTTGCAGTTTTCCACTGCTATGCTTAGGGCTGTCAAATCCTAAAGAGAAAAAGAACATTTTGTCACTCTATGCTATATTAGACAAAGTTCTTGTGCCAAGAAATGCTGTTTTGTTATGTTTACCTAATGAACTGTTGCCCAGTAGCTGTCTGTGATGTGGAAAGAAGATTAAAATGAAAAAGATATACCACAGTTGTCATATCGAAAGCCATCACAAGAGTTTTTCAAAGTAACGGTTGCTAAACTTGGAGTTTCTTTGCGTGTATAAATAGATTGATTCTGGGAGAAGAGGTTCAGTGCATCCTGATGATGATAGCTTCTGAAACTAGATATGTGTTATGCAAGAGCATTCACATAAATGGATAAGGCATTTACATTAATCTCACCTTTAGAGACTGATACCGCTTTCTCAGCAAACTGGAATGCATCTTTCACTTTCCTAGAATAGTTCAACAGGTTTCAACCAGTGGTTTTTCTTCATTACAAATATATCACATATGGATCAAACAGCAGATGAATTAGGAGACAGTGGTAGATCCTGTCCCATTGGCTGCAAATCCTGATTCCTCTCTCAAATTATTACTCGATCCTAAGATCTCATTAGCAGTGCAAGACTCCAGTTTCCTGTGCAGTGGTCCCAGGATTTCCCTACAGTAATAATTCCTTAATAATAATATTATGCAGAACATAAAACATCAAATTCAGGATAAACAGAATAACTGGAGATCCTCAAAGTCACGTGTTTAAGATGATGTAAATGACGCACTTGCTCCTTGAAACACTTTTCCTGGCACAATCTCCTGTCAATTATTATAAAAGAAGGACAATGAACAAACCATGGGAGAACTGGTGGTTAAATAATTAAGAGGTAACTGAAAGGAGGTTCTTGGTCTTCTACTTTCATGATGATTCAAGATCAAATACTGCTTAATATTAATTTTTCAGTTGTCAGTGAAAGTTGATGGCAAATAGTAATCCTCCGTATTCCAAGTCCTGAGTCTGTAATTGGCCTATATTGTTTCAACTCCCCCTTCTCATATGCATCATTGTGACCACAGAAAGATGGGCTTCTTCCATGCCTTTCCGAAGGCATCTCTTAAGTTGGCTGTCAAATTTTTGCTTCCTGGTGGGAAAGTACTCAGGTACTCAATACCAACATTTGGCAATATAGCTTAGATTGAAAACTCCTTGAGCTTGAAATTAGCTGAGAGGGGATGAGGGAGCTGGAGTGTTGGTTTGAGATTGGAAGACAGGCAGAATTTAATGCCCTCCCCTGAGCCAAGTTTGGAGGTGAGGGGTTATTTAATCAAGTGGGAGGGTGCCAGGTGGGGACCCCACCACCTTCTCGCCACTGCCCTGATTAAGTCCAAGATAGGAAGGCTCATGGACAGGCTTCCCACTCCACTGCCATTGCCCACTTAAGGGCCTCAACCAGCTGCTGCTGGTATTCAACTAGTGGCAGTTGCCAAATGGGGAGCCCGAAAAGCAAACCCTGGCGTGTTTACTTGCGGGCTCCTGGAGGTTCGTCATTGTTAGCTGCTTAGTCCCTGATCGAAGGACCTGGCGTCGAGAAGTGTTGGGGGGTCCACTGAGAGCCACTATCACTGCCCTTGCCTCTGACAATCCCTCCCCTCCTGCAAACCCAACCTCCGACCCGTATCTGGGCCTCACTCATTTATATCCTGGTTCCTCACAGATCCTGGGCCTCTGGTGGGTGCATTGCCAGCAGCTACCACCAATCCCCTGGTGGCTCTGATGGCAATGAAGAGCTACCATTGGCTGACAGCTCTTGGGGAAGGCCCGCCTCTGATGGTAGGCCTGACCCAAAGGAGATGATATGGGCTCTCACCAGTTGGCGTGACCCCCTAGATTAAATTGCACCCACAGAAGCACAGGTTTCCTGTAGGTCCTGATGATTATAACAGCAGGACCTGATTTCCATTCTTTTTTTCTCAATTGTCCAGTCACAACCAGCCAGATTGAGAGGCTGCCTAGCAGGTGGGCAGCCCTTAGGTACCAGGCTGTAGCCAGGGAGCGGGGAGGAGCCGGGAAGTTCGGAGAGGCTAGGAAGGGGAAGGAAGATTGGAGTCTGAAGCTGGGGTGGTGGGAGGGCACTGGGGAGGAAGATCTGTGTTCAGAGCTGTGGAAAATAGGGGGTGGTAGAAATTATATTTGAAAGCATGGGAGGAGGAAGATTCGAGTCTGGAGCTGGGGAAGATTGGGGGAATGGGGTTGGATCTATCTACACAGTAGAAAATGCCAAAAGCACCCCAGGAATAATAAAAAAGGAGGGAACCAAATGGAGGGAGGAACTTAAAAAAAATCACAATCAGTAGAGAAATGCACCAGGAAAACTAATGGGACTAAAGGCTGACAGGTCCCTTGGACCTGATGGCTTGCAATCTAAGGTCTTAAAAGAAGTGGCTGCGGAGATAGTGGTTTTTATCTTCCAAAATTCTCTAGATTCTGGAAAGGTCCCAGCAGATTGGAAAACCTCAAATATAACGCCATTATTCAAGAAAGTCAGAAGGCAGAAAACTATAGGCCACTTAGGCTAACATCTGTCAGTGGGATAATGCTCCAATCCATTATTAAGGAGGTAGTAGCAAGACATTTAGATACTCATTCTACAGTCAGGCAGAGTCAACATCGTTTTGTGAAAAGGAAAGTGTTTGACAAATTTATTAGCATTCTTTGAGGATGTAACAAGCAGGGTTGGTAAAGGTACCAGCAGATATAATGTATGTGGATTTCCTAAAGGCATTCAATAAGGTGCCAGATAAAATGCTTCTGCGCAAGATGAGAACTTATGGTGTAGGGGGTGATATATTAGAATGGATAGAGGAGGATTGGCTAATGAACAGGAAACAGAGTCAGGACAAATGGGTCATTTTCAGGTTGGCAGACTGTAACAAGTGGAGTGCCACAGCGATAAATCCTGGGGCCTCAATTATTTACGATCTATGTTAATAACTTGGACGAAGGGACTGACGGTATTGTAGTCAAATTTGCTGATGATACAACAATAGATAGGAAAATAAGTTGTGGGGAGCATACAAAGAGTCTGCAAAGGAATATAGATATGTTAAGTGAGTGGGAAAACATTTTGCAGATGGAGTATAATGTGCACCAAAGGGTTAGAAACTTTGTTGAACCCCTCGGCTGTAAGACAGACAAGGAATGTATATTGTAAATATCAAGAGTATTGAAATTCTATTGAGGCACCTCAGAATGGAATATGCTGTGTGGAGACGAGTTGAATTATATTGCAGTTTCTGTAATCTTCAGTTTGAAATATTTTGCCCTCAGGCTGTGTGCCTGACATGGAATGTATATTGTAAATATCAAAAGTTTTACAGTTATATTGAGGCACCTCAGAGTGGAACAAGCTGCAGGGAGACAAGTTGAATTTTATTGCACTTTCTGTAATTTTCAAGTTGAAATGTTTTGTAATGTTATGTATTTTATTAATAAAGTATGTTTTTGGGAAAAATTGTGGGAAAATGTGAGGTTGTCCACTTTGGCAGGAAGAATAGAAAAGCAGAATATTATTTAAATGGAGAGAGACTACAGAATACTGCAGTTCTAAAGGGATCTGGATGTCCTTGTACATGAATCAAAAAATGTTAGCATGCAGGTACGGCAAATAATCAGGAAGGCAAATGGAATGTTAGCCTTTATTGCAAGGGATATGGAGTATAAAAATAGGGAAGTCTTGCTACCACTGTACAGGGCATTGGTGAGACCACACATGGAGTACTGTTTACCCGTTTTGGTCTCCTTACTTAAGGAGGGACATACTTTCATTGAAAGTTCTTCAGAGAATGTTTACTAGGCTGATTTCTGGGATGAAGGATGACATGATCGGTTTGATGATGCCGTGGAACCAGTTTGCAATCGTCCACTCAGCCCCCCGATGGTGGGCCGCGTTTCCTGTCTTCAGGAACCTCATTGTAATACATCTGCATATCATTATTAGGCTAGCTTGCCGGAATCGTCCACTCATGTCAGCAGGAAAACACGCCCACGTGTTTCACAACAGCACATAAGCGATGTGGACCTGGCGGGCTACCCTTCGCTCGGGACTGCAAGGTTTGTTTGCCTACCTTGCTTCCGTTAGCACTCGCAGTCATCAGCACTAGGTTTCACAGATGGCACCACATCACTTTTAAGAGGGTTCATGGAAGGTCTCCGTCTAGTAGAGCAGCCATATGTGGGTGGCTTTTCAATGGTTGCAGGGCTAGGGCTTGCTTGGCGAAGGTTGGAGAAGTGGCCTCAGGCAATGGAAGATGCTACAGGGTGAGGGCTGTACTGGGGAAGTGGGGGGGGTAACCCAAAGTGTGTGTGGAGGCACGTGTTGATCTGTGCAAGTGGCCTCGAGGTGGTGAGGGCTGAAGAGGTGGTCTCCAGAGAAGATGAGGCCAGATAGACATGTGAGGGTATGTGGGTGAGAATGGGTGGTGATGTCCCTTGAGCTGGCGGTGAGTGAGATGCCAGTGAATGTCACAAAATGCAAAAAGACTGCAGCCCCCAGGTTTAGTGATGCATCCCTGGCTTAACTGTGAGAGTTTAGAGCGATGAGATGGTTGGCATGCCCTGGCTGCATGGATGAGATCATTCATCCTATATCTGCATTGGATGGCCAACCTCTTCTGTGCAGTATAGGCACTGATCATCACTGCCACCACCTCTCAAGCCTGGTTGGTCACACCGCTGCCCATGCTGCGGCCAGAGCAGGAGTAGAGGACAAGACTGCAGGCCTCCACAGTGCCCAAAAGGCATTCCAGGATGCATCACTAAACCTGGGGGCTGCAGTCTTTTTGCATTTTGTGACAACTTCCCTGCAGTAGTCGTGGGCTGGAATCACTGAGAGCTGTGCACGTGGCTGGACTTGAAATATAGCGCACGACGTGATAAAGCGGTGAGGCGTGGCAGCAAATGAGACCCTGCCTGCCATCGAAATGGTGTGTTCCCCGGAATGCATAACTAATGCAGTGGGTTTGGGACGATACAATATGAAAGCTCGCCATTGCAGCTGGTGGGTAAAACGTTGTATTACCTGCCCACTACTGCATTTAGTGCAAATCTGGGACGATTCCACCCATTAAATTCTGAGGGGGCTTGACAGGTTAGATGCTGAAAGGACGTTTCCTCTTGTGTGGGAATCTAGAACTAGAAGGCACAGTTTCAAAATTAGATGGAGACGAGGAGGAATTTCTTCTCATTAGTTTTTGGAATTCTCTTCAGCAGAGACCCTTGGAAGCTGGGTCATTGAATATATTCAAGGCTGAATTAGACAGATTTTTGATCAACAGGGAGCCAAGGGTTTTGGGAGACAGGCAGGAAAGTGGAGTTAAGGCCACAAACACATCAGCCATGACCTGATTGAATAGTAGAGCAGGCTAGAGGGCCCGAATGGCCTTTTCCTCCTCCTATTTCTTATAATCTTATGGAATCCGAACAAGGCAATATCTGGGAGGCTTGTCTGTCAGGGTGGAGGGGGGAGTTGGGCAGTAGGGGTGGACAGTAAGATCAGAGTCTGGAGGTGGGAGAGGTGGGAGGGTACAGAGGCAAATAGTGTCAGGGAGGATGGTTGGAGCACATTGAAGGCCAGAGGCAGATGGGAGTTTGGAGGAGTTTATTAGCGTTGGCAGGGGGGTGGTGTGGGCGAGATCAGACGACTTGTGGAGGAGATCAAAGAGTTGCAGATTTTAGCAAAGCAGTAAACTAGATCCTGCCAATAAGTGGAGAGGCACCTACCTCCTACATCCAGAAGCCCTCATTTCCCTTTAGACCTGAGGGCTGGAAAACTCAGCTGGCCAGAGTTAAATTTAAAATGGTGGCAATTTATGAGGCAAACAACCTCATTGTAACATTTAAATTGCCTACCTGCCTCTTGACCTGTCTCTTTAAATCAGAAGTGGATTCATAGGAGCTGGAATTCAAATTTTTAACATTTTAATATCCTATTTTTGGGGGTTAAAACCCCTGCCAGATTTTACTTACAACAACGACTTATATTTATGCAGACCCTTTAACATAATGAAAAGTCCCAAGGTGCTTCACTGGAGCATTATAAAACAAAATATGCCACATGAAGAGATATTAAATCAGATGACCAAAAGCTTGGTCAAAGATGTAGGCTTCAAGAACTGTCTTAAAGAAGGAAAGCAAAGTAGAGAGACGGAGAGGTGGAGGGAGGTTATTTCAGAGCTTAGGACCCAGGCAAATTAAGGCACGGCCTCTGAAGAAGAGTTCTATGGACTTGAAACGTTAACTCTGTTTCTCTCTCTCCACAGATGCTGCCAGACCTGCTGAGTTTTTCCAGCATTTTCTGTTTTTATTTTATATTGGTGGAGGAATTATGATTGGGAATGTACAAGAGGCCAGAATTAGAGGAGCGCAGATAGGAAAGTTCAGAGATAGGGAGTACAGAGATAGAGAGGGGTAAGGCCATGGAGGGATTTGAAAACAAGGATGAACATTTTAAAATTGAGACGTTGCTTAGCTGGGAGCTGAAATAGGTCAGCAAGCATAGGGGTGAGAGGGGAACAGGACTTGCCCTGAATTAAGACACGGACAACAGAATTTTGGATGATCTCAAGTTAACGGATGGTAGAATGTGGTGGAGTGCATTGGCATAGTTGAATCTAGAGGTAACAAAAAGATGGATGAGGATTTCAGCAGCAAATGATTTGAGACAGGTGAAGTCGAGCGATGTTATGGAGGTGCAAATAGGCGGTCTTAGTGATGGCATGAATATTATGTCAGAAGCTTATCTCTGGGTCAAATGTGACACCAGGACAGCGAACAGACTAGTTTAATCTGAGATTGTTGTGGATTAGAGTTGGTTGTTAGGGAAGAGAGTTTGGACAAAACCAACAGCTTCAGTCTTCCCAATATTTAATTGGAGAAATTTCTATTTATCCAATACTGGATGTTGGATAAGCAGTCGGATAATTTAACAAAATTGAAGGAGTCAAGAGTGATGGTGGTGAGGCAGAGCTGAGTGTCTCAGTGTAGCTGAAATCCAACGCTTTGCCTTCGGATGATGTCACCAAGTGGCAGCATGTAGATGAGAAATAGGAGGGGGTTGGATAGATCCTTGAGAGATACCAGAGAAGCCATTGCAAGTAATCCTCTGGCTACGATTGGATAAATAAGAATGAAATCACGTGAGAGCAGTCCCACCAAGCTGGATGACAATGGAAAGGTGTTGGAGGAGGATGATGTGGTCAACTGAGTCAAAGGCTGCAGACAGGTTGAGAAGAATGCTGCGGTCACATAGGATGTTATTCATGACTTTGATGAGATCCATTTTGTACTGTGGCAGGGACAGAAATCACATTGGAGGGAGTTCTGGAAAAGATGTGAACAGATTTGGGAGACGACAACATGTTCAAGGACTTTGGAGAGGAAAGTGAGGTTGGAGAAGGGATTGTAGTTTGCAAGGATGGAGGTGTCAAGGGTTTTTTTTAAGGAGAAGGGGTGATAGCAGTAAATTTAAAGAAGAGAGGGACAAAACCTGAAGAGAGAGAATGGCTTACAATATCAGTTAATATGGTGGCCAGGAAAGCAAGTTGGGTGATCAGCAGTTTAGTAGGAATGGGATCAGGAAAGAATCTCATGGACAGGATAGGCTCAGAGAGGGCTTGAAGTGAAATAAGAGAGAAACTAGAGAAAGGTGCAAGATCAGGGCTAGGGCGAGGTGAAGCATTAAAGGAAGTTTAGCCAGGCGGACTAATGGAAGGGAGGGTCGTTGCAGAGGCAGCTGATCAGAATGTTTCAATTCTTAGTGACAAAGAAATCCATGAGCTCCTCACACTTATTGTTGGAGGTGAAGTTGGAGGGGACAGGGGAGAGGGGTTGAAAGAAACGGTCTTCAATCACGAAAAGAAGCCAGGGCTTATCTTTGCTTCCAGGATAATCCTGGAATAGAGAGCAGTTTTAGCAGGACCTGGTATTGCAAAGTCAAATATATATAATTAAGCCTGAGTAATTTATAAACTTTGAGAATTCAAGGGAGTAGAGACTGGACCTTGTTCCATCTGTTTTACAGGCATGTGGCAGTGCCTGGAATAGATGATAGGTGCCTTACATATGTAAATGAAGGGCCTAATCCCTTGCAAAAATTGAATAGCGGTCATTCGAACAGAAGGCAAGTCTTCTCTTTGGAGTGGGTGCTAAACACATGACCTTATGACCCCTTTAACATTCAATCTTTAAAGGCAAAACAGAAAGTTCATTTTGTGTGTGGCATGCATAGGATTGATTTAGAAGCACAAGAAGAGAATCCCAAATATTTCCAGGATTGAGTAGTGTAATTGGTTAGAACGCTTTCATTTCATCTCATCTCTGGTTTTGTACCAAAGCCATCCTGAACTTCCACATGGAAAATACTTGAGGTGTGGGAGGGGGGGAGAGAACATCTGTCATGATGTATACTCATCACAGAATCAATCCTTTGATGTGACATTAGGAAAAGGTCATTTGCCTCATTCACTATTCCTGACTTTACTGCACCTGTCACATGGTGCTGGGGGCTATTTTTGTGCTTGGTAGAACAAATGACACCTGGCTTGTAAACATCAGATCAATTAAATCGATGTTTTTGTATCTTGCTTTTGGGCAGAGTGCTGCCTCTTTATCACTGCACAGCAGGTGTTAAGTACATCACAGCACTAGGCCTGAAATCTGAGCCAAGCACTCAGCTGCTAATACTGTACAGGGGACATCTGAGAGCACGGGGGTCAATTCAGGGTGGACCTTATGCATGTCACGATATCTGTTCGGTCTAACTTATGCTATTCAGTATGCAAACACTTTGGAAAGAGCTGACGTTTATGTCGTTGTAGGGTATTTGTTTTTAAAAGTCAATAATATAATTGGTAAACCTGTTCAATTTTAGCCAGCTGCTGGTACCTTATGGTCTTGGCTTTCAAAACCTGATTTCACTTCTTGAACAGCAAAATAAGCCATTATTTGCTTTCTGCTGCATGTACTGGATAAAAAATTATTATAATCCAAGGAGGTTTCCAGAACATTATTATTATCATATTTCAAAATGGAGCCTACATGCCTCATCCCATCATTTCCTTCTTTCCTGTTATTTCTCACTGCATCTTTGATTGTATGAGAGAATCTCTTGTCATATCATGACATGCAGATTTATGCATCCTAATCTTTTCTTAGATAGTTTGGATTCATGGTATGACCTGGCTGTAAGAATGCTAAGTGCTGGCTGTAAGGATTCTGTGAATTACAGGAAATTTTTTCTTGTCTCTGACATGACCTCCACGAGTGAATTCCATCAAACGTTCCAAGGATGGTTAAATAAAGCATTGCAGCTTCAAAGTTTGAGAGGCATCATAAAATTTTATTTGGCTGACACAGTGATGCCTGACATCCCTCAGGCTGCCAAGCTGTTAGTTTTCCCATTTCTTCTTAGCTCCACCATTCCCACATGGGAATATCAAACATGAGAAAGAACAAGCCAAATTGGAATGATTTCTGCTTCAGCCACTGTAAGCAGAAAGCAAATCTCTTGTAGGGGAAATCCATTCTTGAACTAATCATGTTGCCTAAGACTTTGAAAATAACTCTGAGACTAGTTGATAGGGTCATCTTCACACAATTCCAAACAATATTGTTTGGGCTAGGCTACAACTGGGAGCCGTGCCATTTAATGGAGCTGTTCTGGTTCTAACTCCTGATCAAACAGGCTGTCCTTCTACCCTAAGTATTGTTGAAAAGAAAATAGTGCAGGTTGCACTGTTATATATGTCATATTTTTGTTTGTACATGTCTTAGGACAGGTGGCTTATTATCATAAGATTCAAAGATATCTAAAACTGAATAATATGCTGAGTATCAAGGGTATACAATTACCCAATTATACAGTGTGTAAAGGTAGCCAGGATTGTCAGAAACATATACATATGGATGGAAGGAGGGAGATTACTTTTTAAATGCATTAACAGAGCTTGGAAACAGTACATAGTAAGATGAAACTAGAATGAGCGTAAATAGAGGAAGTAATTAAAGGGTAGCCTTGGATAAAAAAAATAGATGGAAACTGGATTGGAGAGTGGGGCTGGGGTGAGTGGTGGTGATGTCATTAAAGTGTGTGATATAATACTGAGTTGAAAGGAACAATGGTCCCAGGACCAATCCTTCATTGTGCTGAATTATGTGATCTCAGCCAAACACTGAGGGTTTTCCAACATCCCAAGGCTGAAGGGGTGGCAAGGGGAAATCAGCCAGTGTTGCTGCTCCTGATTGCTATGCATTGATCATGCTGAATTTGTGTCTGTCAATGTATAGATATTAGTTTAAAGATGAATCAACTCAGCTTTAAGAAACCTGCCTATACTCCCTATTCCAGAACCAGTGAGCAGGACCAGTGAGCATCAGTTGGATGTGGCTGGAAGGCAGCTAACAACCTTTGAAAGAAGGATAAGAAGGGGAAAATCAAAAGAAAAATTGAGATTAAAAAGAGAGAATAGGCTTGGATTTTAATTTCAATTAATTTATCAGGCAACAATGAGTCTTAGTAATTGCTAATTTTGCTCCCTTTGTATTTTTAACATTTTAAGCAAGTAATAAATAATACAGGCTTAGGAAATTTTATGTATAGAATGTATTGTATCAGAAATGTCAAAACTCAAGATTTTCTGTAATGATTGAGTTGGTTGTATTGGAACCAAAGCTTCTCAGCTGAAGTAGTGGTAACAAAAATTCAATTGACCAGCAATTTGGGAGTGCTAATGTTTGGGCTCTTACAAATGGTGAGACCTGAGGAGCCCTGGATGTTGGGCATCAGACCTTATTCCCATACAGACTTTGTTGTGGGAATCCACTCAACTGTGAGAAACTTGCCAGAATAGATGGGAACTGGATTGGAGAGGGGGTGTGGTGGGGTGGGGGAGTTTGTCATTTGTGTGACATAATACTGAGTTGAAAAGCAGAAAGGTCCCAAGGAACCCCAAGCAGTGAAAGCTCAAGCTGCTGCTTATGCCAAGGTAAGTGATGGTCTAAGGAGAACGGTCACTGGTCCCTGGGGGGACATGGGGTTGGGCAGTAGACTTGAGGCTAGGGTCTAGGGCGTGGAGATCAGGGCAGAGGAGACCAAAAGCAGCAGCAATCAGAAATAAAAACAGTAAATGCTGACATAGTCAGCAGGTCTGGCAGCATCTGTGGAGACAGAAACCGAGTTAATGTTGCATGACCCTTCATCAGGTGATCTTTCAGCAATCTGGAGAGTTGTTTACAAGTAAGTAACTTAGATTTTTAAATTCTTTTACACCTCTTTCACGACTGTTTTTGCTGGAGGTAGTTCCTGGGTTGCTTTCCTTGAGGCAGCCAGAATTTGCAATTGGTCTAATATCTGCTTTAGGTGTTGGTAAAGGATGCCTCTTATTGCCTGCCCAAAATTTTGAGAATATAGAAAGCCACATAATTTGAAAAACAGATGCTGCACCATTCAATTTCTTGGCCATTGTTTCTCTAATACCTAAAACTTGATATTAGCACAAGTACCACCCTGCATTAGCTTCTCTCCCAACCTAGTAATAAAGCTGAATTGATTATAGCTATGAAGACCCAACTGGCCCAATTGCCAACCCTTCCAACTGAAGGAGGAAGTATAACAGCAGTTGAAATCTTTAAAAGAGAAAGTGTACAGAACAAAATGTAAATGCAAATACTATGGTTCAGCTTGCACGGCCATATAAAGGTTGGCATCTGTTCAAATGTAATATCATATCCCTTTAGCAATTTCTCAATGCACTCATATTCCTTTAGTGCGTGATGCGTTTTACATACAGTACAAGATTGATTTATTTAGGACAGATACCCATCACTTCACTTAAGTTCATGAAAGCAATTAGCCCCGAAGGAATCATAATTGCACAGATTCAGGTCATGCTGGAAATTGGATACAGTATGACAATAGTCTACCTCAGTCTGTAGGTATTATAGAGTTGACTTTTTTGCAGAAATATTATTTTGTTGACAGTAAAGTGCACCCTTGAGAACTATATTTACCTAAGGGGGGGGACATCTATTCAGAGTTTTTGACCCATGCAATTTGGTCACATTCTTCAAAAGGCAGAACCTGTGCACAAAACAGAACATTGACTCTCCACATTAATAACTTGGTGTGGTTGAAATTGGGTACATTTTGGGGGAAATGAAGTATATTACATTGTAGATCTTGGTGATTCTCCTCTTATTTTTGGTTTCTTCAATTAGAATAGAATTCTTAAACTCAACTATTTTTTCCAAGGTGATGTTTCATTTTTTTGGGAAGATAGCAACATTAGTCATCTGCCAGCCTTTGATATCTGAACTGTGGGACAGTGAATGTTTGAATATTAAGTAGTAGTTCAGAGGGAGAAATCCCAATTCTGTGATGTTTGGGAAGAAATGGATCAGCACATTCATTGTCTCTTTAGCTTGCAGGTGATATCAGCTCAATATCTCAATTTCACTCATTTTTGATAGCAATTGCAAGAAGAGATTGATTGCTTGTTTCTCACTGGTGGCCAAAGTAGATATTTTGTGTATAAATTATAAGATAGTGGCATTGAGATTTAGATAAGAGAACCTTCCTGCATATGTGACTGGGTTCAACAAATGTTATTGAAGCAGGCAAGTCAAAGTGCATGCCAGTAAAAAGCACTTTTCCAATTTTCCTTCATTCTAAAATAACCTACGTGATTTTCTGACATGCACATGCACAAGTTACCCAGAAAAGTCTCTCTCAGTGAGTAAATTTAGTCACTGTTGAAAAAGAAACTTTGTTATAGTTCTGTGGATTGACAGCACTAACATGAATAATGATAAACTGAAAAGTTTGAGGATTTTACTTCTTCGTTCCAATGCCACCTTCATTTGATAACGACTTTGCCTTGATTTCATTATTTGTGGTTGGAAATTTAATTTATGTATACTGCACAGAGATTATAACTTCACGAAACTTCACCGAGAAAATTTATTCTGACAAGTCCATTTAATCTATGTGTATAATATAGACATTGGCTAGCAGTAAAAGTCAAGCATTAAGAAAGCAAAATACAAAAAACTGTGGGTCGCTTGACAATTCATTGCTTTTGCTTGATAAAATTTACAGAACCAATTACCATGTAAGTTGTGTTCATTTCGCAGCTAAAAATATGAAATATGTTTAGGAAAGCAGGAAAATCCTCCTCTATTTTCCCAAGAGTTCAGGGTAATTGCTGTTATTTCTGTTATAGTGCTATATCAATTTAGTGAATTGGCAATTTGGTAACATTTGCTATTAAATAATTTTAAGCATGAATGCAGCAGCCATAGTTCAGTGCTACACTGAGCTTTACACAAAACCCATCTAAGAGTGAAGGGTTAACTTCACCAAGAGCAGATGGACATCTGAGAACTTCAGAGTGAACGGTTGACATTGTACTGCAAATCAAGTAGCTTTTTAAGATAATTACAGTTTTTTCATAATTTCAGATCAACACAAATATAATCGCTCAGCCAATTTTTCTAATTAGTTCCTTTACTGTGACAGTTTCAGAGTGAAGTGTTTATATATGCAGAAGTAAGCAGAATCTTTGCTATGCTGTGTGATGCATTGACTCAGTGAAAAGCTTCCACAGTGAAATATTTCAGGCAAGAGAAATTTGAACCATCTCACCAGCCCATTTCCTTCCTCTAACATATATCTGCATTATTTATAAAATATAATAAGTTTGAATCCTTTAGATACCAGGCATTTGTCAATTTCTCATTAAGTCCTAAAGTTTCCTGCTCAACCACACACAATGACAACAAATTGCATTTACGTAGCACCTTCACCAATTTTCTCCATATGCTAACAACTCTTTTTCTAAAGTAAAGTCGGAATTGCTTATTTATTTGTTTCCCTAATGTTGCACCAATAGAAAAGATGGCAGAAAAACAACCTTTCTTAATTCATCAAATTCATCACCATTTTAAAATTCTTTCCCGTTTCCCCTTAATATTCTTTGTACACAATATTCATGATGGAATACCAAAGGTTTTCTAATCCATCAATATTAAAATGAGGCTATTCTCTAAGAAAATAGATCACTGAAAATGCATGGATTATTAGCTACAATGGGAAATAAAGATAACTTCAGATATTTTTTAACTTGACAAACACAAGTCATTCTAATTTACCTCTCACTTCCTTGTATAATCTTTTTTTAAATTATTTTAAGTCTAATGTGTTAATGTCTGTCCTGCCTTCTCCTCTTGTAGAAAGGATTTAATTACTAATCAAAAAAATATTTGAATGGCCGAGCCATTTGGAAAACAAAGCCCATAATAGCTCCCCCCCACCACCATAATAAACTCTAACTGAATGTAAAATTAACCCTACAGGCTATTTTGTGTAGGTGCTGGTATTTAACTAAGAGGCAAATAATGCTGGTCACATCTTACATTTTAAAAGGTCAGGTGGAGTACACAACAATGCAGGCAGCAAAATAATGATTATTGCAATTTTGATTCTGTCCAAAAAAAATCTTGATCAGGTTGACAACATAATGCTATTATTTTGAAATCTCAAACATTAATCTACAGTACTGCCCATCAATTAATTTCAACAAATTGTGTTTATTCATATGCATTTCTTGCTAATGTATTATCACAACATTTTACTTGCAAAATTGTTACTGCCAAATAACACTAACCACAATCAATATGGTGGGCTTACTGTTGGACTGCAAGTAGAATTTTCTCCTCCTCCTTTGGACTTATGATTGCAGATCTGACCCAAAATCCAACGTTTTGTTACAGTAAGTCCTGTGTATTATAGATATCCAGTCTTCAGAAAAGAAGACAATGAGTTGGACACGTTTATGTTGGCTTCCTTTTCTTACTCCAGTTTTCGTTGACGACATTGCACAGGAGGTATATTTGCTTGAACGTAGAACATAGGTTTTATTCTGCCTGTTTAAGGACTGGACTTGTATGCAGGGATCTATCTGTGTCCAGAGGCTTGGGCAGTGGGCATGGAGTGGAATGATCCTCTATATTTATCTCACATTTCAGTGGAGCTATGTACAATAAAGGCAGATGGCTCTGTCAGAAAGCTGACCTAACCTCTCCATAGAGAGATGTAACAAGACAGGGCTTCAGGGCTTGGAAAGAGCTAACCATATGCTTGTGATACACATTTGTTGTTGCTAATGAAATAGAATAGTCCACTTTTCATGCTAATTTTAATTCCTTTGGTTGTCAATTGTCTGTCAAAATGCTCTTTTTAAAAAAAATGAATACTTAATTTCTATTTTATTGCTTGAACATCTTTAGCACTGTTTAAAGTAGTCCCATGATTTCATGCAGTTTAGCAACATTTTTATTAAAATTTTGAAGGCTTACTGTTGCAAAGTAAAATATAAGATATTAAAATATACGTTTATACCAAATAAAGGTACACACCAAAATGTATTTCAAATAGATAAGTTTTATTCAAAGTTAAATCTAGTCTGATTAAATGATTATGTTCAAAACAATTTTAAAGTGGACATCATGATTCTGTCAGACAAAACTGCCTTGTTTAAAATAGGAATGCAAAGATAAATAATTATGCTGTTTTTTTTTAGGATATATATAACCTGAGAGTATAAGCCGTCTCCATTACTTCTTTTGCACAGCTCCTTTTGCCCAACCCCCAATATATTTACAGGACATGTGAGAAAGCAGAATGCGATACCTTTTAGATGATGCGTACAATAATAAAAATGCTTGTTGATTCCTTAAATACATTGCCCTAATCTGCGCTTCCTATCGTTAAAAACTGAAAATGATGTATTTTTTCATGGTTAATTTACCATTGTAGGTTCTACTTCCTAAAATCAAAATTTTAATGTTAGATATTTAACATTAAGATACCTTCCTTATCCAAATCCATGGCCTGGATTTTCATGTGGGCTCAGGAAAACCAAAACTGCGCACTTTTGTGCCTTCTGAAATACATGTGTGACTTTGCCTGAAGTTTTTGTCACACAAGGATTGGGTTTGCAGTGTATTTTGCAGGCTGTGATGGAGTGCAGGATGAGTGTGGATGCGGAGGCTGGCCAGTTAGAAGACCCTCCTCGGTTCTCCAACATAGCACAGTTTTAAGGTCCCCTAAACCTTGCCTCTCACCCCTTCAACCCTCCCAACCACCCCCAGGCCTCCTCAGATTGCCCTTGCCACCCCATACCACCTCAGACTCCTCCATGTCCCCCCTGTATCCTCCATAGCCACTCACCCAGTATGCACCATGTACAGTCCACAATAGTAGTGGGAATTATGTTAAAATCATTGCGGAAAACAATTAAACCTCTAATGTACTAATAAAGCCAAGTTCAAACAGATCATTGTTGATTCTGACAATGTAGAAAATTGCCCAGGTATGTCCAGTCCACAAAAAGTTGGAAAAACACAGTCCAGCCAATTACCGCCCCATCAGCTTCCTCCTGATCATCAGAAAAGTTATGAAAGGTGTTGTTGACGGTGCTATCAAACAGCACTTACTCAGCAATAAGCTGCTTCCTGATGCTCAATTTGGGTTCGCCAGAGCTCCTAACCTCATTACAGACATGGTCCAAACATGGACAAAAGAGCTGAACTCAAGAAGGGAAGTGAGAGTGCCTGCTCTTGACATCAAGGGAGCAATCAACCGAGTGTGGCATCAAGGAGCCCTCGCAAAATTGAAGTCAGTGGGAAAACTCTCCACTGGTTGGAGTTATACCTAGCACAAAAGAAGATGATTGTGGTTGATGGAGGAGGTCAATCACTTCAGTCCCAGGACATCACTGCAGGAGTTCCTCGGGGTAGTGTCCTTGGCCCAACCATCTTCAGCTGCTTCATCAATGACTTTCATTCCATTGTAAGAAGTGGGGATGCTCACTGATTGCAATGTCATGTTATAGCTTCTCTGTATTTCTAAATAATTTCCCTCAGTACATGATAAAAGAGCGAGCCTAATGAAATCTAAAACTTACAAAGTAAAGATAATTTCTTAAAAAAACAAACCCTCTTTCTCCGAACTTTCATTGCGCAACTAATTTCATTCTGTGAATGCATAGATTGCTACCATTCACACCTGTACAATTTCTTTTCCTGCAGTATTTAAATTAGGGATACTTAAGCACGTGTACAATTTTCCCTGGAATTTATGTCCAGTGTAAATATGGCTTACGTTTCAACAACTTTTGTGTTACTGATATTAGTTACTGTCGCACTTTTCAATAAGTGACATTGAGCCTGTATATCTGTTATACGATGAATTGCATCTGGCAATTTGCTTTGAAGGACTGTTAAATTGTGGCAAAGCCCATGACCTCAATTGTTCTATCCTTGAAGGCAAATGATGTGGAAATGATGATTGGAATGGCAAGGGGAGAGAGAATATGGAAAAATACCAGTGCTCTGTTCATGGCAAATCAAATCTCTTTCCAATTTTAAGGAAAATATGGAATATATAGTGGACAGAGGAGTGGCATATGTCTATTACAAAAGTAAATCTATTTTTTAAAATAACTTTCCCTGTAAAATTTGACATTTACAACAGATGTGCTACTTCCTAGAAATTTATGATTCAGTGTAATTCCCTCCTAATTACCTTTATTCAGTGCCCAGTTTGGTTAAAGATAGCTGTGAGTATTGCTCGATGGCCTATGTCATGCAGGGCATGCAAGCTATGTAGTTGATGTCGCACAGAAATAGCTGGTGCAGCATATGCCCAAGAGGGGAGCTGAAATATTCAGGGCAAGTGGCTGTTGCTGGTGGCAGAGCCAAGTTGGCAAGATTTCACATATCAGACTTTTTTCAGATTTTCCATTACTTTCCTTTTTTGGGAGAAGCAATGTAGTTACTATATTTATTGGTTTTGTGACGGTGTTTTCCATTCCCTCAACAAAACATGTTTTTAGAGGATATATACTGTATCGTTTAGAGTGAAGTACGGAAAAATCTTTCAAGAGTGAGCAATCTCCTAACTCATAAGCAGCTGAAAAGTACAGCCTTCTATTTATGTTGTTTTGTTTGTAATAATCTTGACTGCTTTTTCACTGTAACCATGTTTTCCACGTGATAGAATTTTTCAAAATGTGTTTGTAATTGCATGGCGAGCACAAGACTGGAACAACTTCATATTACACAGCTGAGCTTTAGATAGGTTTGTCGTCCACTTCTATGACTGTTGCTAGAGAAGCATTTTATGATGTAGAGAAGTACCATCAGCTCTGGTCTGAGCATCGATGTTATCAGTATATTATTGGGTTTACTTTATGGAATAAAGAAACATTTACCTACTGGATTTTATTACACTCGATGAGACAAGACAAATAAGAAATAAAAATGCTGTCAGGTGCATTACCAAACTTGTTCCACAAGAGTAATCAAACATGTCAGTTTTCACTTGCAAGATCAAATAAAATAATCCAGAGTTTAACAAATGAAATTCTTTATGTTTTTAAGACATTATTAATCAAACCTTCAAACAATATTGTACAGAACAATGGCTATAATTACAAAGACTGGTTTTTGTATGGTTTATTTTGTGAAAGGGCTCACTAGAGGTAAGTGACTGCAGAAGGCCTTGGAGGATGGTATCAACCAGCTCTACTCCTAGAATACCAACTGCTGCAGCAGCCTGGACTAACAGGCAACAACAAAGTCACTGCTGGAATAGCAGGGAGGGATGAATGCTGCCTTTCTGAGAGAGGATAGCAGCTTTGCACTCTATGGAGCCACTGCTACTCCTCTTCGATGGTGCCTCGGCAATCCTAGTGATCTGTTAGAGGACAGATTGTCGGATTGCTGTGAGAACTTGCAAGCTGCTTTGCATACTGTAATCTGCAACCATAATGGCAGCAAGGTGACATTGCAAGCCAGCAGGCTGAGCTTAACCGCAGCACTCAGACTTTGAGTGGCTGATGCTTGCGCAGCAATGGGATCTGCAATATCAGCCATCAGATGCTGCATAATGGTTGGGTCCGCAAGTGTGCACCACCTGTGAGTTCCCTTCCAAGCCACATGCCATCCTGACCTGGAACAATAGCGCCATTCCTTCACCGTCACTGGGTCAAAACCCTGTAACTCCCTCCCTAACAGCACTGTGGGTGTGCCTACACCACATGGACTGCAGCGGTTCATGAAAGCAGCTCATCGCCATCTTCTCAAGGGCAATCAGGGATGGGCAATAAATGCTGACCTAGCCAGTGATGCCCACATCCTGTGAAGGAATATTACAAAAGTCCTTGCTGCCCTGCCTTGGTTGGAGTCCTGGTGCTGGTTGCTGCCCTTGTGAAATCAAGTGACCATGCTGTTCCTTTGTCATCATTCTCTTCCTGGTCTTCCTCCATGTGTGAAGGCCTGGACTAATGATCTGGAGGTATGAGTTGAAATCCCACTGCAGCAGCTAGGCAATTTATCTTCAATTAATTAAGTAAGTCCTGAATAACAAGCTAGCCCCAGTAATAGTGATCATGAAATGACTGGATTGTCTTGAAAACCCATCTGGTTCACTAATGTCCTTTTGAGGAAGTAAATCTGTCCTTACTCAGTTTAGTTGTATAAGTGACTCTAGAACCCCAGCAGTGTGATTGACTCTTAACTGCTCTAAGAAATGGCCTAGCAAGTCACTCAGATTATCCATGAAGGCAACTCACCAGCACCTTCTCAAGGGCAATTAGAGATGGGCAAAGAAAAGGAAGAGAAAAAGGCACAAAGGTAGAGTTGTGGTGAGGGGAAAACGTGTAACTAAGAGGTGCATAGTTGCATTGTCTGCACCTTGAAAATTGGAGAAGAGTGTGGGATGTGGGAAGGAGGATTAGGTATAAGGATACCATCATCTTTGATTTTGGCTTCAACCTAAGCAATGGGTGCCCCAATAATGCCAGCACTGTCTCCTCCATTGGGGTTTAAGATATACAGGTGCCCTTGTCCTTCCTCCAATAACCTGCTGCTGCCTCTAATTGTGCATCATCTTATCCTGCAAGAGAGATATAAGTATGTTAGTGAGTGTAGTGCAATATGTTAGGCTAATGTGGTTTCATGGTTGAATAGCTGTTAGTGTGTGCAACCTGTGGATTTGAGGCTTGGCTTTTTTAAATTATTTCATTGGATGCAGGCATCACTGGCAATGCCAGCCTTTGCCCATCCCTAATTGCCCTTGAACTGGGTGGCTCCCTCAGCTGCTGCAGAGGGCAGTTAAGAGTCAGCCACATTGCTGTGGGTCTGAGTCATACGTTGGCCAGACCAGGTAAGGACAATAAATTTCCTCCTCAAAAGGACGTTAGTGAACCAGATGGGTTTTAACTGAGACTGGTTTTATATGCAAGATTTATTAATTGAATTTAAACTCCTCTCTCAGCGGTTTGAAATCATGCCCCCAGAGCATTAGCTTGGACCTCTGGCTTACCAGTCCAGTGACTTACCAGTACGCCATTGCCTATCCTTGCAGCACTGCTCAGTGTGTATTCAATCACAATCTGTAACCTCATGGTCTGGCATATCCCTCACTCTAGTATTACCATCAAGCCAGGGATCAACCCTGGTTCAATGAGGACTGCAGGAGGACATGCCAGGAGCAGCACCAAACATATTTAAAAATGAATTGCCAACCTGGTGAAACCACAACTCAGGACTACGTGCATGCTACACAGTGGAAGCAGCATGTGATAGACAGAGCTAAGAGATCTCACAACCAATGGATCGGATCAAAGCTCTGCAATCTTGCCACATCCGGTTATGAGTAGTTAAAAAACTAATGTGAGGAGAGGCTCCATAAACATCCTCATCCTCAATATTGGGACAGCACTGCACATTAGTGCAAAAGGCAAGGTTGAAGCATTTGCAACCACCTTCAGCCAGAAGTGCAGAGTGGATCATCCATCTTGGCCTCCTGTTGAGGTCCCCACCATCACAGCCAATTTGATTCATTCCACTTTATGTCAAGAAGGCACTGGATGCAGCAAAGACTATCAGCCTTGATAATACTCTGGCTGTCGTACTGAAGACTTGTTCTCTAGAACTTGCTGCACCCTTCGCCAAGCTGCTTCAGTACAGCTACTGGCATCTACCCAGCAGTGTGGAAAACTGTCCAGGTAGGTCCTGTCCACAAAAAGCAGGACAAATCTAATCAGCCAATAGCTGCCCTATCAGTCTACTCTCAATCGTCAGTGAAGTAAGGAAGGTGTTTTCGACAGTGCTATCAAGCGGCACTTACTCAGCGTCAACCTGCTCACCGCTTGTGTGTTCCATCAAAGCCAGTCAGCTCTAGACCTCATTACAGCCTTGGTCTAAACATGGACAAAAGAGCTGAATTTCAGAGGTGATGGGAAAGTGTTTGCACTTGACATCAAGGCAGCATTTGACCAAGTGTGACATCAAGGAGCCCTAGCAAAATTGAAGTCAATGGAAATCAGGGGAAACATGCAAACATACAAATTAGTAGCAAGAATAGGCCATTTGCCCCCTCGAGCCTGCTGTGCCATCCAATAGGATCGTGGCTGATCTGATTGTGGCCTCAAGTCCACATTCCGCCGACATCCAATAACTTTTAACAAGGGAGTCAGTCAAAAATCTATCTACCCCTGCCTTAAAAATGTTCAATGACCCTGCCTCCACTGCTGTCCAAGGAAGAGAGTTCCAAAGACTCAAGACCTTCATGGAAAAAATTTCTTTACATCTTATCTTAAATGGGAGACCCTGACACAGTCATCCTCATGGAATCATATTGTACAAATAATGTCCCAGACACTAACACCATCACCATTTCTGGGTATGTACTGTTCCTGTGGTAGGACAGACCCAGCAGAAGCAGCGGCACAGTAGTATACAGTCAGGAGGGAGTTGCCTTGGGAGTCCTCAACATCAACTCCGGAACCCATGAAGTCTTATGGCATCAGGTCAAACATGGGCTGATTACCACACATCGCCCTCCCTCAGCTGATGAATCAGCACTCCTCCATGTTGAACACCACTTGGAGGAAGCACTGAAGGTGGCAAGGGCACAGAATGAACTCTGGGCACAGAATGAACTCTGGGTGGAGGACTTCAATGTCCATCACCAATAGTGGCATGATAGCACCACTACTGACCGAGCTGGCCGAGTCCTAAAGAACATAGCTGCTAGACTGGGTCTGTGGCAGGTGGTGAAAGAACCAACAAGAGGGAAAAACATACTTGAACTCAACTTCACCAAACTGCCTGCTGCAGATGCATCTGTCCATGACAGTATGGGTAGGAGTGACCACCGCAGCATCATTGTGGAGACAAAGTACTGCCTTCACATTGAGCATACCCTCCATTGTGTTGTGTGGCACTACCACCATGCTAAATGGGATAAATTTTGAACAGATCTAGCAACTCAGGACTCGGCATTCATGATGCACTTTGGGCCATGGGCAGCAGCAAAATTGTACTCAAGCACAACCTGTAACCTCATTGCCTGGCATATCCCACATTCTACCATCACCATTAAGCCAGAGGATCAACCCTGAAGAGTGCAAGAGGGCATGCCAGGAGCAGCACCAGGCATACCTAAAAATGAGGTGTCAACCTGGTGAAGCTATAACACAGGACTACCTGTGTGCCAAACAGCATGAGCAGCAAGTGATAAACAGTACTAAGTGATTCCACAACCAATGGATCAGATCTAAGCTCTGCAGTCCTGCTACATGCAATCATGAATGGTGGTGGACAATTAAACAACTCACTGGAGGAAGAGGCTCTACAAAGATCCCCTTTCTCAATGATGAGGAGTTCAGCACATTGGTGCAAAAGATAAGGCTGAAGCATTTGCTAAAATCTTCAGCCAGAAGTGCCAAGTGGATGATCCATCTCAGCCTCCTCCGGAGGTCCCCAGCATCACAGGTGCCAGTCTTCAGCCAATTCGATTCACTCCACGTGATATCAAGAAACGGCTGAAGGCATTGGATAGTGCAAAGGCCATGGGCCCTGACAATATTCTGGCAATAGTATTGATGACTTGCACTCCAGAACTTGCCGCTCCCCTAGCCAAGCTGTTCCAGTATAGCTACAACACTGCATCTACCCAGCTATGCAGAAAATTGCCCAGGTATGTACTGTACACAAAAAGCAGGACGAATCAAACCCAGCCAATTACCTCCCCATCAGTCTACTCTCTGTTGTCAGTAAAGTAGTGGAAGGGGTCATCAACAGTGCTATCAAGCTGCACTTGCTTAGCAATAACCTGCTCACTGATGTCCAGTTTGGGTTCCACCAGGGCCACTCAGCTCCTGACCTCATTACAGCCTTGGTTCAAACATGGACAAAAGAGCTGAACTCCTGAGGTGAGGTGAGAGTGACTTCCCTTGACACCAAGGCTGCATTTGACCGAGGGAGGCATCAAGGACCCCTAACAAAACTGGAGTCAATGGGAATCGGGGAAAACTCTCCACCGGTTGGAGTCATACCTAGCACAAAGGAAGATGGTTGTGGTTGTTGGAGGTCAGTCATCTCAGGTCCAGGACATGACTGTAGCAGTTCCTCAGGGTAGTGTCCTAGGCCCAACCATCTTCAGCTTCAGCAATGATCTTCCTTCCATCATAAGGTCAAAATTGGGGGTGTTCGCTGATGATTGCACAATGTTCAGCACCATTTGCAACTCCTCAGATAGTGAAGCAGTCCATGTCCAAATGCAGTGAGATCTGGATAATATCCAGGCTTGGGCTGACAAGTGGCAAGTAACATTCACACCATACAAGTGTCAGGCAATGATCATCTGCAACAAGAGAGAATCTAACCATTGACCCTTGATGTTCAATGGCAGTACCATCACTGCATCCCCCACTATCAACATCCTGGGGGTTACCATTGGCCAGAAACTGAACTGGACTAACCATATAAATACTGTGGCTACAAAAGCAGGTCAGAGGCTAGGAATCTTCCGATGGGTAACTCACCTCCTGACTCCCCAAAGCCTGTCCACCATCTACAAGGCACAAGTCAGGAATGTGATGGAATACTCCCCACTTTCCTGGATGAGTGCAGCTCCCACAACACTCAAGAAGCTTGACACCATCCAGGACAAAGCAGTCCACTTGATTGGCACCACATCCACAAACATTCACTCCCTCCATCACAAATGCACAGCAGCAGCAGTGTGTACCATCTATAAGAAGCACTGCAGGAATTCACCAAGGCTCCTTAGACAGCACTTTCCAAACCCATGACCACTTCCACCTTGAAGGACAAGGGCAGCAGATAGATGGCAAACCACCACCTGGAAGTTCTCCTCCAAGTCACTTACTATCTTAACTTGGAAATATATCGCCATACCTTCATTGTTGCTGGGTCAAAATCCTGGAACTCCCTTCCTAACAGCATTATGAGTGTACCTACACCACATAGACTGCAGCGGTTCAAGAAGGCAGCTCACCAACACTTTCTCAAGGGAAACAAAGGATGGGCAATAAATGATGGTCCAGCCTGCAAAGCCCACATCCTGTGAATGAATAAAAAAAAACTATTGTGCCGAAGTTTGGCACAAATTTATGATGGAAGCTGCATATTTCCAAATATCTCATGATTTCCCGTTTAGTTTTAGGGACATGGTACTCCATCAAAGCTTGTACTTTCGCTGTTTTTGGCAACACTTGACCTTGCCCTATGATTTGCCCTAGATAAATTACTTATGCATTTGCAAACTCGCTTGGCAAAGTTTATTACTAGATCTGCCAACTTTAGTTGTTTAAATAGAGTTTCCAATTGTTTTAAATGATCTTTCCAAGTGTTGCTGTAAATCAATACATCACCCAAATAAACTACACAGTTAGAAACATTAGTGACCACTTGATTCATTATTCTTTGGAAGGTGGCTGAAGTATTTTTTAGCCCAAATGGCATTACTCGGCTTTGGTATAGCCTGTTTGGCATGACAGAAGCCAATATCTCCTTAGCTTGCGATATTAAAGGTACTTGCCAGTATCCTTTCAACAAACCTATCTTAGTAAGGAATGTAGTATGCCAGCTCTGTCAATACAATATGCTAAACGAGGCATTGGATAGGAATCTTCTTGTTACTGCATTAACCTTTCTATAATCTATGCAGAATTTGGTTGGTCTGTCAGGTTTAGGCACTAACACTACTGGAGACCCCAACTGTTTTGACTAGGCTCAATTAGATGATCTTCTAAAATATATTGAATTTCTGCTGTCAGTTGAGCTTGTTTCTTTGTACTTAAACAATAAAGATATTGCTTTATAGGTGAAGATTCCCATATAGCCACATCATGCATGGCTAAAGTTGTACATCGTGGTTTGTCCCTACAGATTTCTTTAAATTCTGCAAGTAACCTCACTAGATCCTCTCATTGTCCTACCTCTAAGTATGAACATATGATGTCTAACTGTCCTAACATTTCAGTGTTAGCTAACCAGATAGCAGGAGGTTTGATTTGTGGGCTGCCTAACTCTCCCTCCACCCCTCTCACTGTCACTTTCATCCTCCACTGTCCTTACCACCTAACATACCTGCTCCTTTTTATCTTCCTCCCTACAGTGGTATTGTTTTAACATATTGATATGTCACAGCCAATTCTTTTTCCTGCAATCTGGGGTGTCTATCAAATAATTTACTTTACCAACCCTCTTGATTACCTTGTATGGACCACAGATGTGCTTTCAAAGGTTGCCCCTGTAAAGGCAATAACACTAACACTTCATCCCCTGGTTGTGATGTTCGGGTCACAACTTGCTTATCTGCCCATTCCCTCATTTTTGTTTGAGAAACTTTAAGATGCCCTTGGGCCACTTTGTAGGCTCCCATTGGCTGTTCCTGGAACATGGACATATAATCTAACAGAGGATTTGTCCCTCTCTCCTAAAAATTTTTGATTAATTTCAGAGGACCTCTTATTTTATGTCCATAAATTGATCTAAAAAGGCTAAAACCAGTAGATTTTTTTCATTTGTTCATGGGATGTGGACATCACTGGCTAAGCCAGCATTTATTGCCCATCCTTAATTGCCCTTGTTCAGAGGGCATTTAAGAGTCAACCACATTGCTGTGGGCCTGGAGTCAAATGTAGGCCAAACCAGGTAAGGACAGCAGATTTCCTTCCTTAAAGGACATTAGTGAACCAGATGGGTTTTTACAACAATCGACAATGTTTTTTTCCAAATTTTCATTGAATTTTCACCATCTGCCATGATGGGCTTTGAACCCAGGTCCCCAGAGCATTACCCTGGGTCTCTGGTCCAATTATAATACCACTATGCCACCGCCTCCCCCAGTGAACCTTGGGAAACAAATAAAAGAAAATTCAGTCTTTTGCCCCAATCACGGAGATGTTCATGACAATATGTTTTATTCATTGTTTTGAGGAATTGATGGCACCTCTTTCGAGCTCCAGTGTTTGTGGATGATACGCTGTGGATTTTAACTGCTTTATACCCAAACTACTCATTATGTTTTGAAAAACTTTAGACTTAAAATTGGACACCTGATCTGACTAGATCTCCACCAGTGACCCATACCACGTAAAAAAAAATTGGGTTAACTTTTCCACTACTACCGTAGCTGTAATTGTTCTTAAAGGGATGGACTCTGGAAATCAATTTGTCCTATCCATAATAGTAAGGATATGCTGGTGTCCTGCATCGTTTTTTGTAACAGTCAAACACAATCTACTAAACGGAACCTTAAAAAACTGGTATGGGAACTAAGGGGGTCGGTTTGATTGTATGTTGTGGTTTTCCTACATCTGGCAAGTATGTACATCTGGCACATTTTACAAAACTACACTACATCCTTGTGAAGACCTGGGCAGTAAAAATGTTGGGTTACACGCACTTGAGTTTTCCATATCCCTACATGTTCTGTCATAGGAATTTCACGTGCTACCCGTAATATCTCTTCACAATATTTGGCCAATACCACTACCTGATGAACAACCATACACCTTACGTCTGCTGGTCTTTGAGGAGCTCTCCACTTCCTCATTAGTATCCCATTTCTAATGTAATAACATTCCGGAACTTCCTCAGCTTCAGCTTCATTTTGGGCTGATTATGCTACCTTACTTAACTCTGGATCAGCTTGTTGAGCCCCAACTAGAGAAGATTTATTAAACATCTTTTTTGGATTATCTAAGTCTTTAAAGAAAGTTTCAGCTAAGATCTGTTTGTAATATCACTTTGATCTCCGATGATGGACTTTGCTTAGCCATTGCTAGAGTCATCGTACATGAAGGAAAAATTCCTGGTTTCTTTTCCTGTAACTGCTCCATCTCTTTAACCTCATTTGGGCTTTCTGTAATAATGGGAGAAGCTACTATTTTCACTTCGGCTAAATCATTTCCTAAGAGTAAATCAACTCCATCTACGGGTAACTTCTGAAGAACCCCTACTGTCACTGTCCCAGATATTAGGTCACACTCGAGGTGCATCCAATACAAAGGTACAGGAATACACACCCTGCCAATACCATTTATTAAAACTTTGGCTTTTAATGTATTTTCTGGTGAAAAGGTTATGCCTTTCCCCAGCAAAAGTGTTTGACTGGCTCCTGTATCTCTTAATACAATTATAGGTTCAGCTATCTCATCTGAGGGATGAGGGGTTACCTGTCCCCTCTATAAAAATTCTTTTAAACTCTCATGTATCTTATTTACCTTTCCTGAACTCTCAGCAATGTTCACATTCAGTTTCACAGCTCCAATTATGGCTACAACTTGATCTGTTGTCCTTTCAGTCAGGGGTCCTTTTCCTGAATTGCCCTTTTGTATCCCAATAAGTCCCATGAATTTCCCACGCAACTTCCAGCAGTTGATGCAAATGTGTCCCACCTTGTTACAATGGAAACACTTAGGCCTTCGAATCTCACTTCCATCCTCAGCACCTTGCTTTCTGGTCTGAAGAGGGATTTCCGGGGAATTCCCAGCTGCCCCTTCTCTCCCCTGGCTACTTACCTTCCTTTCACCTTCTATCCTTCTCAGGTCTGTGGGGGTGACAGAAAAAGGGTTTAAATTTATGTACCAGTTCATCATCAGCTTTCTCCACTGCCTGTCTAGCTGTTTTGCCTTCTGATTTCAACATAGGTTCTAATTACTGGAGGAAGTGAATTTTTAAATTCTTCCAGGAGGATTATTTCTCTAAGGGCCTTTTTCGTAGCATCTACCTTGAATGCCCAAATCCAACACGTACGTGCGTGCATGCACACACGCACACAAAGACAAAGGACAAACAGAGAGAGTCTCTCTGCAGAGATGGGCTTCAGAGGATGGGCGTTAGAAAATAAAGGATAAAGTTCACAGGGTCTTGACGCTGTCGACCTGGAGCTCCATTGCGTGAAGACTGGTCCTGGTTGATTGTCTGGAAGTTCTCACTGACTGGTATCAGCCTTGCAGGTCCAAATCTAGACCAGTTGCACTCAGATGAGGATTCTCTGGCTACAGGCTGATAACACACACAACTTTAGGCAAGGTTGAGAGAAAGAGCCAGTTAGGGTCGCCTTCCTTCCTCAGCTTTTTCCCCAAGAAAACTGCCTTCAAAATCAGCAGATTTGAAACTTAAGTTTTTTTCCTCTGCCATGTGATTTCCAGCAAGTTACTATCCTTTGCTTTTCTTCAATTTTTATTTACCTGTCAATTAAAGTGACTGCAGTTCAAACAAACAACCAGATCTTCCTCAAGTACCATAAAGGTCAGGTGATTTCTTGCAAGAGGCTTGCGTGTTGACAGTTCCAAGGTGAATTTATGACCTTTTTTTAAAAAAATCCCAGGTCAGCATCCAAATGTACAGATAAGGCCAAGTCCTTCCATTTTGTAAAATAAAAATTCAGTCTCGAGGGATATGATTCCAACAGCCTTGAGAATCAACTTTCGCAGGTGCAGGTAAAGGGGAGAGTAGAAATATTACAGCACTGCCCAGGGATTTCTTGAGGCCTCCACAATTTATTGTATATGTAAGTTCAATATTTGCATTTAAATGAAGTGTAAAAGGATGTTTTACTAGTGGTTTGAGACATTGGCCAGGCCTTTGTATTAAAATTGACATTATAGAACTCTATGTATTCATGAGGCCTCAGCCAATATCTGCCAGGTGCTTCTGCCAATTTTTAAAAACTGTCTTGTTAAAATGAGCATCTGGAATGGTGCAGTAAGTCCTTTGCAGCATTTTTAACATATCTTCCTTGCAGGATGGTTTACAATCACTGCAGTAATTTTTGAAAAACCATAGACATCAACATATAAGTCGACCTTTGCAGCGTTGAAAAATCCCTCCACAAATGGAGGTCGACTTATACGCTGAGTATAGAAGCAAACTACTAGTGGGGGTTGTGGATGTGGTCATCATTTTGAAATGTCTTCAATATCTGATACAAAGAGTGCGCATGTCTGAAATTCCCATGCATCTTCTTAACACAGCCCATTTCACCTGCTTGATCCCTTGCACTGAATTATAAGATATCAGTAAGTAAAACATATTATTAGGGTGAAAAATTTAGGCTAAGTCCTAATGTGAACATAGCATGTTGTAGCTGAAAAGGGAGTCAACTTTTACGCAGGGTATTTGCAAAACCATGATTTCTGGGGCTGAAAAAATGGGGTCGTCATAATACACTGCAATTTATGACATATTTCCAGTTCACGTTGGCACAGGCAGACCCATTGCTGCTGTTATTGATGTTTTGGTAACTATTACAAATTTCAAATCTGTTTTGGATATTCCCTTACATTGAGCTGAGCTGGTCACTCATATCAGTGGCCCTCGTGTCTCACATTCAAGAATGTACTTGACTGGCACAGGATGAAAGCATCATGGCAGCTCGCTTGGAATCTTGTTCAAACATGCATGTTGGTCTTTTTGTGGTTTCAGACACGCTGCACATTGATGGAGTGGAATCCCCTTTGGTTGATGAAGATTCCAGGGTGATCTAAGGGCACCTTGATTTGCCGCATGTGTGCAGTCGATGACACCTCTACCTATGGGAAAGCAGCCAAAGCTGCAAAGCTGAATTCCCACTCATTCTGACCGGTTGACAAACATGGGATTGTTCACCTGTGAGATGCAATTGTGAGCAGCAGATTGGGAGATCCTACAAATATCATCTGTTGATCCCTACAAAGAGCCAGAGGCGAAGCCAGTAGGGCGGTGGTGACTTTGACAGTCAACGCGTGCCCATCTGGTCCACTTGGCAGGTGGTCTTCTTCCAGGAGGCTCTCATATCAGCAACCACCTAATGGGAAACTCTGAGCCTCCTGAGGCAATGCTGCACGGACATTTTCTGGAAGTTTATTCTTTGTTTGTAAACCCTGTGTTCAGGGTATTGCCTCCTGCAAACTGGAATCCTCCCCTGTCCCCTGGAGCAGCAGGTGGTTGAGGTACAGATTGCTGCTGCTGTTTCTCTGTGTACTGCACCTAGTGCTGCTTATCTTGTTCCTCATCTGAGGTCCAAAGTAAATCCGCATAAGTGACCCCCATGTTGAACTGAAGATTAACAGCTGGGAAATACAGACCAAACAATTCCAACAAAATGTAGAAATGACCTTCAAAGTAGCGAAAGTGCACTCTCAGAATAAGTCTTGTGAGTAAAAGCTTTTCACTTAGGCAAGGAAGCAGGTGTATGATCTCAATATTTAAACCATTTCTTGCCCGTCACTTGTTCAGCCTCTTCAAATCTTGTTGTCCTCTCACCTTGATTTCCCTGGCAAGTTCCACAAAGCCCGAGAAACTGTGCATACACCGTCAAAGTCTGAAATCAGGGCCAAAGAAGCTGAAAATGAACACTTAGTTTATGTAAATTGCCTGTCCCATAGCATTTTCCACATGCTGTAGATTGCACTGAGGTTAAAAATTGAAGTTAGTGGTTTACTGCCAACAATTTCAATCCAGTAGTCCACTCACAAACTTATCCACGTCTTCATATTAAAATTCCTCCCACAATATCCAACTTGGATCACGAAATAGTAATGTTGCATAAAATAGTCCGCATTATGATATTGTAAGATTGGCCTTTATTGCAAGGGATTGGAGTACAAAGATAAAAAAGTCTTTCTTCAGTTCTACAGGGTTTTGGTGTAGGCAGCTTTGGTCTCCATATTTACGAAGGGATATACTTGCATTGGAGGCAGTACATCGAAAGTTTCCTGGGATGAGGGGGTTGTCCTATGATGAGAGGCTGAGTAAATTGGGATTATATTATCTGGAGTTCAGAAGAATGAGAGACGATCTCATTGAAACCTACAGAATTCTGAAGGGGCTTGATAGGGTGGACGGGGAATCTAACACATGGGGCCACAGTCTCAGGATAAGTGGCCGATCATTTGCGACTGAAATGAGGAGAAATTTCTTCACTCAAAGGATTGTGGATCTTTGGACGTCTCTGTCTGCCCCCTAGAGGGTAGTGGATGCTCCATCGTTGAATATATTTAAGGCTGGGATCGACAGATTTTTGGGGTCTCAGAATTAAGAAATATGAAGAGCGGGCGGGAAAATAGAATTGAAGCCCAAGATCATCCATGGTTGTATTGAATGGCGGAGCAGGCTTGATGGGACAGGTGGCCTACTGTTGCTCCTATTTCTTATGTTCTTATGTAGAGTTAGTTATTCAGCAGAATGGGCACATCCTAGTTGAACAGAAATAGACTGATGTGGTCGTCATCATGCCCACTTGCTCTAATTGGTAGGGAAATCTGGAAGCCAAATGTAAATCAGTTGCCTGGGTTAAAATTCCACTGATGAACATGCTCCTGAAATTTTGGGTGTCCCAACTTGCTTTCAGGTTCTTCTTCTGTAAGCAAGAAGGAAAGTTAAAATTTAACCCTATGTCTTTGGCATCTGCCTTCACATTCACTTCACCAGTCTTTCAGTAGGTGGACTGTTCAAGCTTAAGTGAGATGTGATCAGACGTAAATTGTAAAGTTGCACTAATTTGAGCACAGCAAATGAATGTACAGAGTTAATAAGTGTCATCAAAACTTACTTTAACTCAATCAACTTCTGTTCCCTCTTAATAAACAAGAAAAATAATAAGAACTATGCTACATTGCACTATTTGTTAGCAGATTCACAGAACTTTGTCTGATTACCTTGACGTTTGATCTAGCCAGGTCTCTTAAGACCACTCTGCAGTGTGTTGAACATTAAAGAGTGGGAGATATCTGCTCCTCAACTCCCTTACCAGACTTCACACCTAACTGACTTCTCCAAATGTGAGATAAAAACAAAAAACTGCAGATGCTGGAAATCCAAAACACAAACAGAATTACCTGGAAAAACTCAGCAGGTCTGGCAGCATCGGTGGAGAAGAAAAGAGTTGACGTTTCGAGTCCTCATGAACCTTCAACAGAACTTGTTGAAGGGTCATGAGGACTCGAAACGTCAACTCTTTTCTTCTCCACCGATGCTGCCAGACCTGCTGAGTTTTTCCAGGTAATTCTGTTTTTGTTCTCCAAATGTGAGCCTTTTTTATCTTTCTTTAGGCTACAACATCTGTTAGCCATATGTTCTAATTTTACTAGACAGTGTCTTACACAATGTCGGTAAAGTAATTCACGCGCATAAAAACAGAAAACGCTGGCAAAACTCAGCAGGTCTGACAGCATCTGTAGAGAGAGAAAGAGAGTTAGTGCTTCGAGTCTATATGACTCTTCTTCAGAGCTAAAGAGAAGTAGAAATGTGGCGAAATTTATACTGTTTAAGGAGAGTGGAAGAGATAAAGCTGGATAGAAGGTCAGCGATAGGTGGGAGCTAAGGATTGACAAAGATGCCATGGACAGATCACAAGGGGAATGTTAATGCTAATGGTAAAGGCTAAAGAAGGTGCTGATAGTGGAATAAAGGTAAGAAAGCAGAATGTGTGAATAGCAGAACAAAGGTCAGCATTCTGTGAAATAACAACGTAGAACAAGTAACAGATCTGACAGAACAAGTTACAGATTTTTCTCCATGACATCTTTGTCAATCTTTAGCCCCCACCTATTGCTGACCTTCTATCCAGCTTCACCTGCTTCACCCCACCTTGAACAGTATAAATTTTATCACATTTCTATTCCTCCTTAGCTCTGAAGAAGAGTCATACAGACTTGAAACGTTAACTGTTTCTCTCTCTACACATGCTGTCAGACATACTGAGTTTTTCCAGCATTTCCTGTTTTTGTTTCAAATTTCAAGCATCTGCGGTGTTTTGCTTTTAATTCACATGCATGTTTACTTAAAGATTTACCAACATCAGTAACCAAAAACATAAAGCACTTCCAATAATCAAAAACTACTCTTGCACATTTTTCTTTTCGTCTTACCGTTTTAGCAACGAACACACACAAAGGTTGAAGTACAGGCAAAATCGAATATTAATACCCTGTGCCCAATGGTGTTAGCATTATTTGCTAATCAGACATGTAATTAGTCACCCCTGGATTCCTATTTAGCTGCATGTGATTGGTGGCAAACTAATTGCACAACACTGTATTAAGGCTGCCAGTAAGAATGGTTTCTTGCCAGACAATCCATTTTGGTGCTCAAATGAATTGGATCATTCCAGCAACAATAAGTGTTAATGTTTACTCAAAATCTCGAAAAAAAATAACATCATTATCCCAGATCCTTGCAGAACATGGTCTGTCGAAGGGTCATGAGGACTCGAAACGTCAACTCTTTTCTTCTCCGCCGATGCTGCCAGACCTGCTGAGTTTTTCCAGGTAATTCTGTTTTTGTTATGGTAAATGACTGGCTCATTAACATATAAGTACCTTTTTTTTATCTTAGTGGCTACAGTATCACCTGTAAGGAGCACAAGCCCAGTTTAATTTAAAACACACCACTTACTTGTGACTCATTTCCAAATTATTCAGTGAGAAATGAAAAAAATTCCAAAATGTGACAGTAATTCTGACCTTCATTTTCTAATTACATAGCAGTGAATAGAGTCCAAACTAGATATGCATTCTGAAGTATTGTCCTAAATCAAATTCAACAATAGTTCACAGTAATTAACAGATTAATTTTATAGAAGAGTTTTAATCTTTTAAATCATGTCAGTTTTTTTTTTGTTTCATGAGGCATTTTGCTCCATTTGTTCTGTGATAAATTAGAAATCTTTACGAATAATTTTACTAAGCCTCCAGGAAAACTAATAGCATAATTTTAATGAAAAGGATCACTACCGTTGCAGTTCCAATACAAACATCTGGTTAAACAGCTACCCCGGAGTCCTCTTGGCATATAATACAGTCTGGTAATAATTTGAAATTGAGTAAGTCCATATTGAACATTGTAAGAGTAAGCATGCGTCATTTTGCCAGTATTGCCAGGAGTAGTGAGAATGCTAAATGCATAGGGCACTTCCTTATACTTGAAGTCTGTGAGAAATCATCACTGGCATCAAGGGCCATGAACGTATGTCCTAGCTACAATATGTAATTTGTTGTAACACTTGTTAGGCCAAGCTTTGAAGACTGAATGTACAAAGGTTGTGGGCAAGTCACAATTACTAAGGCCAATTTCAGCTTCTTGTGCCTAAAAGCAAATCTGGAGCTAAGGCATGTCTTTGCCCTGTCCTCCAAAGGAACAAAAGTGCCAATGATCTTTAACAAGATAAGAATTTATTCCTATCTTTTTTCCCATGAAAGATTAAAAAATGCAAATTATACACAATTCCAAATTCTGGATTAGGCAGCAATACTCCTAAGCACATTGCACAATCCCACAAAATAGGGGAAGACTGTTTCTCCGTTAAGATAAAGAATAGAATCTACCCGTAAAAAGCTAGTTGAGGTCCTTCAAAGTATAGTTAGGACAGTACTATATGAAGTATGTTGGGGATAAATTTACTGAATGATAGACCTGTCCTGCAAAGTGCTAATGATAAAACCCTAGGTGTTCCCCTCTTTACAAGATCAGCCTGTCCTGCTCAGGACAATGAAAAGGATAAAATTTTGGGTCTGTAAATTGGTTTGTGAACTGAGAGAAAGAAGTCCAGTGTGAAGAGTGGGCGTAAAAAGGGATCCAGAGGCAGTAGACACCACCTAGAAGAGCGGGCAAAAAGAGGACCCCGGGGCAGTAACCACCAACTAGAAGAGTGAGTGAAAAGAGGACCCAGAAGCACTAGCCACCTAGAAGAGCTATCCAATCCAATCCAGTCTCTGCCTCCGGAGACAGCGCTCATGTTCAGAGAGAAATCAAAGTGTGACATCATAGGAAAACAGATAAGCAATTGGTGAATATTTTGCTCGTTTATCTTCAAAACCTGTGTAATTTATTAGTAATTGTAAGGTTTTATTAGGTGTAGTAAGGTTTGCTAGCAGTAGTAAAGATTATTGGGAGCAGCAGTGTTTATTAATTATAAATTAATTAAGAATAAATTAATTAACACAATAAAAATGGCAGGGCAGGTGATGTACTGTGACTGTAGAATCCAGGGCAAACGCATCTGCAGTAAGTGTCTGTGGCTGAAGGAGCTTTGGCTCAGCGACATTGAGCTGGAGGCTGAGTTGCAGACACTGATGCATCAGGGAGGTAGAGTGTTACCTGGACACCTTGTAACAGGAGGCAGTGACACCTCTTAGGATAGGGTCTTATGATTTGATAAGTGGTCAGGGACATGAAGGTGTGACTGCGAGTGAGGCAGGTATGGGGACCCAGAATGTAGAAGTGGAGGAGCCTCAATCTTTGCAATTGTCCAACAGGTTTGAGGTTCTTGCAGCCTGTATGGATGAAAGTAGTGGCTGTAGGGTGGATGAGCAAACTGATCATGGCACACGGTACAGGAAGTCATTCATGCGGAGGGAGTTAATAGGAATGTAGTAATGGTTGGTGACAGTATAGACAGAGGAATAGACAGAGTTCTATGCAGCCGAGAGTGGGAGTCCAAATGGCTGTGTTGCCTGCCCATTGCCAGGGTTCGGGACATCTGCTCTGGGCTGGAGAGAAAATTGCAGTGGGAAAGGGAGGATCCAGTGGTCATGTCCATGTAGTTGTCAACAACATTGGTAAAACTAGAAAAAAGATTCTCCTGAGGGAGAATGAGCAGCTAGGGGCTAAATTAAAAAGCAGAACCTCAAAGATAATAACGTCTGGATTACTACCTGAGCCAGGAGCAAATTGGCGTAGGGTAAATCAGATTAAAGGTTAAAAGCGTGGCTCAAAGATTGGTGTGGGAGAAATGGGTTTTGATTCATAGGGCACTGGCACCAGTACAGGGGAAAGTGGGAGCTGTACTGTTGGAATTGTCTTCACCAGACCCACGCTAGGATGAGTGTTCTGGCAAATCATGTAACTAGGGCGGTAGAGAAGGCTTTAAACTAAATAGTGGGACAAGGGATCAAGTTTTGGAAGATGTCATAAATTAAATAGAGAAGACAAGGCAAAAGAGCAAGGTGGGAATAAGAGAAATGATGATCAGAGCGTGGTAGGAAGGGACACAGTGTACAAACCTAAGAGTGCACCATCAGGTAAGGCTAAATGTTACGAGAAAAGTAAATAGACAGAACTAAAACTTCTGTATCTGAATGCATGTAGCATTCGTAAACAACAGGTGAATTAACAGCACAAATAGAAATAAATATATTTGATCTGATAGCCATTACAGAGACATGGCTGCAGGATGACAAAGACTGGGACCTGAATATTCAAGGGTACATGACATTTAGGACAGACAGGAAGCTAGGAAAAGGTGGAGGGGTAGCTCTGTTAATTAAGAATAACTTTGGTACAATAGAGAGAGATGACCTTAGTTCTGCAGATCAAAATGTAGAATCAGTTTGGATAGAGATGAGAAATAATAAAGGTAAGAAGTCACTTTGTGGGATTGGCTTATAGGCCCCCTAAAAGTAACCACACTAAGACAAGTGTATGCAGGAAAAAATAACCAGGGCTTGTGAGAAAGGTACGGTGATTATCATGGGTGATTTTAATCCACGTATAGATTAGACAAATCAGATTGGCAAAGGCAACCTGGATGATGATAAATAGCATTTTCAGGCAGTTTCTTAGCACAGCATGTTTTGGCACCAACCAGAGAGCAGACTATACTAGATCTTGTAATATGCAATGAGACAGGATTAATTAATTGACCTCAAAGTGGAGGTGCCCCAAGGTAGCAGTAATCATAATATGACTGAATGTCACATTCAGTTTAAGGGAGAGGGGAATGCATCCAAGACTAGTGTTTTAAATTTAAATAAGGGCATTTATGAGGGCATGAAGACAGAGCTGGCTAAAGTGAACTTTAGTTTAAAGGGATAGGAGAGTAGAGATGCAGTGACAAACATTTAAGGAGATATTTCAAAATATTCAGTAAAGATACATCCCAGTGAGCAAGAAAGTCTCTAAGGGAAAGACAGACCATCTGTGGCTAACTAAAGAAGTTAAAGATAGTATCAAATTGAAAGAAAAAGCATATAATTTCACAAAGATGAGTAGCAGGTCAGGAGCTTGGACAGAATATAAAGAACAGCAAAGAAAAACTGAAGAATGAATAAGGAGGGAGAAATTAGAGAACGAGAGAAAGCAACTAGAAATATAAAAACAGATATTAAGAGTTTCTACACGTATTTAAAAAGGAAAAGAGTAAGTAAAGTGAGTGTGGAAAATTCATAGAAAATAGGAAATGGCGGATGAATTTAACAGATATTTTGCATCTGTCTTAAATGTAGAGGATACAAATAACATCCCAGAAATAATTATGAATCAGGAGGTGAAAGGGAAGGAGGAACTTAAAACAATTACAATCACCAGGGAAAGGGTACTGAGAAAATTATTCGAACTAAAAGCTGACAAGTCCCCAGTCCATGTGGACTTCATCCTAGGGTCTTAAAAGAAGTGGCTGCTGAGATAGTGGATGCATTGGTTTTAATGTTACAAAATTCTATAGATTCTGGAAAGGTCTTTTCAGGTTGAAAAAAGAGAATGTGACTCCTCTGTTCATGAAAGAAGGGAGGCAGAAAGCAGGAAACTACAGGCCAGTTAGCTTGACATGTCATGGGGAAATTGCTGGAACCCTTTTTATTAAGGAGGTTACAGCAGGGCACTTAGAAAATCTCAATACAATCAAGCAGAGTCAACATGGTTTTGTGAAAGGGAAATCATGTTTGACTAATTTATTGGAATTCTTTGAGGAAGTAATAAGCAGCATGGAAAAAAGGGAATCTGTGGATGTGCTGTACTTCAATTTCCAGAAGGCATTTAACAAGTTGCCACATCAAAGGTTACTACATAAAATAAGAGCTCATGGTGTGGGGGTAATATATTAGCATGAATGGAGAATTGGTTCGCTAATAGAAAGCAGAAAGTAGGGATAAATGGGTCTTTTTCAGCTTGGCAAGATGTGACGAGTGGAGTGTCACAGGGATCAGTGCTGGGGCCTCAACTATTTACAATTTATATCAAAGACTTGGATGAAGGGGCTCAATGTATAGTTGCTAAATTTGCTGATGACACCAAGATAGGTAGAAAAGTAAGTTGTGAAGAGGACATTATCTATCTATGTCCCTTTGCAGACTCCTCAAGTGAGTGGGCAAAACTTTGGCAGATGATGTATAATGTGGGAAAATGTGAACTTGTCCATTTTGGCAGGAAGGATAGAAAAGCAGCATATTATCTAAATGCAGAGATTGCAGAACTCTGAGGTACAGAGGGATCTGAATGTCCTGATACATGAATCAGGAAAAGTTGGTATGCAGTGCAGCAACTGATTAGTTAGGCAAATGGAATGTTGTTGTTTATTGCAAGAGAAAAGGAATATAAAAGCAGGGATATTTTGCCACAGTTGGTGAGACCACACCTGGAGTACTGTGTACAGTTTTGGTCTCTTAATTTAAGAAAGGATATAAATGCATTAGAAGCAGTTCATAGAAGATTCACTCAACTGATAAAACACCATCTCAGGTATCTTATGAGGAAAGGCTGTATAGGCTGGGCCTGTATCAATTATAGTTTCAAAGATTGAGAGGTGATCTAATTGAAACATATATAAGATCCTGAGGGGACTTGAAGGGTGGATGCTGAAAGGATGTTTCCCTTTGTGGCAGGGACTAGAACTAGAGGACACAGTGTAAAAATAAGGGGTCACCCTTTTAAGATGGAGATGAGAAAAAATTTCTTCTCTCATAGGGTTGTGAATTTTTGGAACACTCTTCCCCAGAGAGCAGTGGAGGTAGGATCAATGAATATTTTTAAGGCAGAAGTAGATAGATTTGTGACTAACCAGGGAGTCATAGGTTACTGGTATAGGCGAAATGTGGTGTTGAGGCCACAATCAGATCAGCCATGATTTTATTGAATGGTGGAGCAGGCTTGAGGGGCTGAATGGCCTCCTCCTGTTCCTAATTAGTATGTTCACAAGTGATAGTAGTAGAATATGAGGAAATCTGTGTGCAGTTAGGTCTACCTATGACTCAACCTGTATTTCACTTTCCTCTCCCTGCTGGCACCACTGGTAGCCTTTATTTTCTGCTCACTGCATGTAAACATTTAGGGTGAAGTGGGTGAGGTGGAATGGGCAGGCAGGGCCAAGTAGGTTTTCCTCCCTCCACTTCCTAAGGACACCATGGGGAAGATAACTGTCGGTCCTGGAGAACAGCAATAACAAAACGCCCCTATGGAGGGAGAGGGCCATGTAGTGGCTTCATCTCCTTCCATTTAGTCCCTTGCACTTATCTGTTGAAATCTCTGATCTTGACCACAGCACTCAGTGGTCTATCAAATCCAATTTATGGGGTGCTTCAGCCACATTTGCCTCTCTCTACTGGTTCTTCTGGTGCAACAATGGCATCCCCAGTTTCCTGTCTTACACCCCAAATCAGCAAAGTAAGTTAGGGATGTGGCAGATTCGGGGGTGGGTGGGGGTGGGGGTGGGGGTGGGGGTTAGCTGGAAGTTCACTGCAACAGAAGTTACCACCAAAGGAAATAAATTGAACCAGAGTCCCAAATTACATCTAGACTGTTAGAAAAGCCTAATTTTTGTGGTGGAGGAAGGAGGAGAGATTGCAGAGGCAAGATAAACATTACTTCCAACTTAATAGAATTACAGAGAAAATAAAACACAGAAGAGCTATTGTGATACAGTGGTAGCGTCCCTACCTCTGGGCCAGAAGCTCCAGGTTCAAATCCCATGTCAGGGCTTGATGGCCACGGAGGATATATTCATAAGATGGCCAAACATTTCAATAGGCCTGATAGCAGGTAGATCAGCAATTCTTTGAATGGACTCTATCAAACCTTTCATAACGTTGAAGATCTCAAGAGAAAAAAGCCTGTTCATCCTTTCTTGTAATACCTTAAACTTATCTACATTGAAATTCATTTTCCAAATGCATGCCCATTCTGCCCAAGTTTATTAATGTCTTACTGTCATTTGTTGCAATCCTCTTCAGTGTTGACTCCCTCCCAAGTTGGTGGTGTCTGAAAATTTAAAAATGTTGTTTTTGATTCTAAAGTATAAATTGTTAATATAAATTGTGAGCAATTGTCTCAGTATTGATTCTTGTAAGATTCACTTTACCCTAATCCATATACTCTGCTTTCTGCCTTTCAGTTGAACAACTATCCATTTTTCCTTGTCCCCTGACTCTGCATGCTCTGACCTTATTCATTAGTCTATTATGTAATATCTTATTGAAGACCTTTTGGAAATCTAAATATGTTACATCTACTGAATTACCCTTGTCTACTCTCTCTGTTACCTCTTCAAGCTTGGTCAAGTAAAACTTTCTCTTTTGAAGTCCATGTTGATTATTCATCATTATATTTTTGATTTTTAGATAGTTTTCTATTTCCTCCTTTAGTAGGGATTCCATTTTTTTTTACCTATTACTGATATTAAACTGAGTGGTCCATAGTTCGCTGGACAAATTCTAGCTTTGTTCTTAAGATATAGTTTTATATTAGCTATCTGTTGGTCCTCTGGCAATACAGCTTTATTTAATAGATTAAGTATGTGTAATTGCGTCTCTGCTTTCTGTTCCTAGACTATTTTGGAATCCACAGATGCAACTGTCTGCATCACGGGTGTTATTCTTTGATTTTGATTATTTAATATTTCTCCTCTTTTTGTTTTATACATGGTTATATCATTTCTAATCGCATCTTCCAGTGTCGCGTCCATTTGTTTCATCTCCCTGGTAAATACTGAAGCTGAGTAATTATTTAAGAATTTTGTGAGTTAACTGGCTCTGCCTGTGATTTTATCCTTATGGTCTCTGATAACCCTATTCCTTTCCTGACTTTCCTTTTTTATTGATGTGCCTATAGAATTTTTTTTATGTGTCACCTTGATAATTTCATTTCATAATTCCTTTTTGCCACCCTAATTGTTTTTTTTTTACTTCTCTCCTAAACTTTTCATTTTATCCCTCGTCTTGTTCCCTTTTGCTGTCCATGTATTTTATATATCTTCAATTTTTTCTCTTCATTGATCCTTGGTGTCTCATTAGTGTTTAGTTTGTTTTTTTCTTTAGTGGAATATATTTTTCCTGGGTTCTGTTGAATACCATTTTAAACGTTTCCGATTGCTGTTCTACATTAATATTGTTATCCATTTTATTTTCACAAAGTTTATTCCCAACCCCTCAAGTCAACTTTTCCCCAATCTATTGCCCTTGACTTTGTCATGCTTATATCCTTCTCAGTTATTATCTTATAGTGTACGATCACTATTTGCCTAGGTGGTCAGGTACTTTTACTTCTCTTTTTTTGTTCTGGTTCATTCCTGTGATTGGCCAAATGATTTTATAACTGAGTATAACTTTTATAAACTTATAACGGAAATCCCTGAGCCATGAGAAACTGATGTAGTCAGATCTTTTTTTAAGCTCATACTGTGGTTTATGTCTGCATAATTTTTTCATACCCTCCACCTCCACAAATATTTGCATGGATTTAGGTTTTGACTACAACAGTTGTTCATCCCTTGCTCTTAAAAAAGAGAAGGAATGGCCATCCTCCTCGATATAACGACCCTCAATTAGCACCAGCGGACTACCAGATTCTGCAAGTTATTTTTATGGGGCTGAATTCTCCCCTCGTTGGGGGCGAAGTTGAAGGGCAGGCGTGCTTCCGATCGGTGCCCCCAATTGGGGGCGCAGTGCCATTTTACGTGGGGGCCCAATTAAGGCCCGTCAAGTGTGACGCCCTCACGGAAGCACTATGCGTTTCCTGTGCTGACGGGGGGAAATCCCAAAATCGTGCATGCGCACGAAAGAGCGGACTCATCTCCCTGAGGCTAAGTGCAGCCTCAGAGAGATCAGCCCTAAATGTTAAAAACCTAAAAATAGAAAAATAAAATTTTCCTAACATGTCCCCTCAACATGAGTTGGGACATGTCCATAATTTTTACAAAAACTTTATTAAATTTTTAAAAAACCTACATGAAACCTCATCCCATCTGTAGATGAGGTTCCATGCTTTTTCTAATTCGCACCAGGACTCCTGGCCTGCCCACCAAACTTAAGGTTGGACAGGCAGGTTCTCTAATTACTTATTTGACTCTGTGAATGACTTCAATTGGCCATTGACAGGTCGGCGGGTGTGCAGCTGATTTCGCTGCGCCCCCGTGTCCCTGAAAATTTAAGTGGGGCACGGTGACGTTGGGAGTTCTGCCCGATGTCATCCCGCATCATTTTACACGTCGGTGAGCGGCCCCCCCAACCCCCCACTCACCAACTCGTAAAATCCTGCCCATGGAAATAGCTTTTGAGAGTGTAATTTTTGTTTGATTGTTAATTGTTCCTTTTCCTCTCCTTTACAAGTTTCACATCTTATTTTGGGAGACTTACAATCTTTACTCCTGTCCTTTGTAGAATAATAAAAACTTTTTAATAAGGTCATCAAATACTTTTCCAAATGTTGTTAACTGGTCCCTGGTCCAAACTCTGTTCCTTAGCTATCAACTCCATCCCTCTCCCAGGCAACATTCTTGAGATTAGGCCATTCTGTTCACAACCTCGGTGTCACCTTCAATCCCGAAATGAGCTTCCGCGCTCATGTTCATGCCGTCACTAAGATCACCTATTTTTACTTCTGTAACATCAACCGACTTCGCTTCTGTCACAGCTCAATCTGCTGCAAACCTTATTCATGCCTTTTTGTTACCTCTAAACTTGACTATGCCAATGCACTCCTGGCTGGTCACCCACATTCTACTCTCCATAAACTTGAGGTCATTCAAAACTCTGCTATCCGTGTCTCAGCTTGCAGTATGTCCTCGTCCCCTATCACCCCTGTGCTCACTGATTTCATTGGCTCCCAGTTAAGCAATGTCTTGATTTTAAAATTCTCATCCTTGTTTTCAAACCTTTCTATGACCTTGCCCCTCCCTGATTCTGTAATCTCCTGCAGCCCCACACCCTCAGAGATATGTGCGCTCCTCTAACTCTGGCCTGTTGTGCATTCCCATTATAATTGCACCATCTGTGGTGGCCCTGCCTTCAGTTGCCCAGGCCCCAAGCCCTGAGTTGATTTCCTATCACCTCTTGATAGGAACCACTTGCCTTTCTTCCTTTAAGACACTCTTTAAAATCTACCTCTTTGACCAAGCTTTTCATCATCTGACCTAATATCTCCTTATGTGGCTTGGTGTTATGCTCTGCTTTATAATGTTCTTGTGAAGTGCCTTTGGATGTTTCAGTACAATATATAAATATAAGTTATTATTTCCACAACAATTTGCGTTCCTGTAGCACCTTTAATATAGTAAAATGTCTTCACAGCTGCATTATCAAACAATATTTCACCCCGAACCACATGAGATATTAGGGCAGGTGAGAGGTAGGTTTTAAGAAGCATCTTAGAGGAGGCATAAGTAGAGCAGTATGAGGAAGGAATACCGGAGCTTAGGACCAGAGCAGCTTAAAGCCAATCATGGAGCAATGAAAATCAGAGATATGCAAAAGGCCATAATTGGAGGAGCACAGAGATTTCAGAATGTGATTCCTCTGGAGCAATTTTAATTATTGCTGATTTGTACCTTTCGGATGTTAAATTTTCCAGGTAATCTTTTAACATTATCTTTATTTTTACCTTGACATGTGTCACTCTGTAAGGTTGGCTGAACACCAAGGAAATGAACTTTGAGGTTTGGCAAGAAACCAGCTCATGTGACCTCCACCTTTCAGTTAATGTCACTTCTTTTTCCTCCTCCCCTTACTCCCCACAATTCATTTCGAATCAATTCAACTTTTACCCTTAGATGTACTGCGTAATGGTCTGAGCTCCGTTATAGAAAGTATTTGTGACAGAAACAGAGAGCTAACTTGGAATAATATTTTGCCCAGCAGGCTTATGAATCTTGTTTATGGCCTGCAACATGCTCTGTTGTTGCTTTTAATAATAATCTCTAGTTCCTGACAGCATCTACTTGGGTTCCCAGAAGGAATCATAAATTCGGTTTGCTGTTTCCTTTTTTATGTAGCCTCATAGGGTTCATAAATTGGCAGCACTGACTCATGTCGTACACTTTGACCCTTTGTTCAGTCTTCAATTCCCCAAGTATTAGCCTAAAAATGGTTTGTTGTGCATTTGGGTGGAAATATCCTGTGTTGCTTAGTTTTGATTTCTCTGCAAAATTTTTGGATGTTTGTGAATTTGTATAACATAGGTATCCTCTGCAAAGTGCTATGTCCTCTCTTAAAAATTTCATTTACAGTTTACGAATTAAATTATTCAAATCTACAGTTAGCACTATATAATATAGTTTCCCTTTGCTCATAAACTATTGAAGAACATTTGATCTAGCCATGCAGAATGTACAGCCTTTTGTCTAATCTATTAGTCTGTTGTTTCTTCGGACATGTTATGTACAACGGAAGTTGAAGCAAGTTGAATGAGGTGAGAAAGTGAAGTTGTTATTTAGCTAATGGCTTGTTTTCATGTCAACCATTATGGGGAAAATGCTGTAATAACTATAAAGTCTAATGTTCTCATTAATGCAAATAGCAGATGTCACCAACACATGACCAGAGATACTAAGGAAGTATTGATTGGGAGCATGTCTAACAATATACCATCTGGTGATTAAAGCACTTGCCCCTGGCTTCCCCATTATTGCAGATTTGATCCCGCACATTGTGATATTTAAATATTCCAAATACAGGTGAAATGCATTTCAATTCAGCCAGTCAAAGGGCCACCTTACAAAAATATCACATCTCCTGGTGTGGAAAGGCTAATAAAATGCACCTTGCCTCACAAGTTTGAACTCCCAATTCTTGGACAAGTCACCAAGCAGCATCAGCAGGATCAGTTGTACTGTATGTTTTGTTGAGGGCCTTGAGTGAAAAAGAGGTATAAGGGAATCATGAAGCAAAACAAAAAATAGCAGCAGAAGGTTCCAGAGAAATTTTACAAGGCTTTCAAAGCTGAAGGGAAGCAAACATTAATTTAACATTAATGACTCCACATATTAGACTGCAAAAAGGTGTGACTGTTTTGGATAAGTTTTAAGTCTGGGCAGTTCAATGCCAAGTCAAATAAGCACTTTTGAGAGTTATAATTATTGGTACCAAATACTTCTCAACTATTTATTTTCACAAAATGTTTTACTGTACAAAATATCAAAATTACCTAGGTAAATATAAACATTTTTATGTGGTCAGCTCTGAAATTTCTAGATATCTGTTATTTGATAAGATTATGGCTTAATGACCGTACCAAGTGTGACATCAAGGAGTCCTAGGAAAATTGATAATGGGAATCGGGGAAAACTCTTCACTCTTTGGAGTTATACCTAGCACAAAGAAAGGTGGTTGTGGTTGTTGGGGAGCAATCATCTCAGCCTCAGGACCTTGATGAAGGAGTTGTTCAGGGTAGTGTCTGCTATCTTCATCTGCTTCATCAGTCACCTTCCCTCCATCATAAGGTCAGAAATGGGGAAGTTTGCTGATGATTGCACAGTGGTCAGTACCATTCACAACCCCTCAAATACTGAAGCTGTCTGTTCCTGCATGCAGCAATACCTGGACAACATTGAGGCTTGGGCTGATAAATTTCAAGTAATATTCACACTGCACAAGTGCCAGGCAATGACCATCTCCAACAAGAGAGAATCTAACCAATCTCCCCATGACATTCAATGGCATTACAATCACTAAAACTTCCATCATCAACATCTTGGGGGTTACCATTGACCAGAAACTTAATTGGGTCAACCATATAAATACTGTGGCTACAAGAGCAGGTAAGAGGCTGGACATTCTACAGCAAATAACTCACCACTGACTTCCCAAAGCCTGTCCCCCATGTACAAGAATGAGGCAAGTGTGTGGTGGAATACTCTCCACTTTCCTGGGTGAGTACAGCTCCAGCAACACTCAATAAGCTCAAAACAATCTAGAACAAAGCAGCCATCTTGATCAGCAACCCATCCACCACCTTAAGCATTCACTCACTCCATCAGTGGCGCATAGTGGCAGCAGTGTGTACCATTGAAAAAAGCACTGCAGCAACTCACCAAGGCTCCTAAGACAGCATCTTCCAAATCCACAACATTTACCACCTAGAAGAACAAGGGCAGCAGATGCATAGAAACATTACTACCTGCAAGTTCCCCTCCAAGCCACACACTATCCTGACTTGAACTATATCACTGTACCTTCACTGTTATTAGGTCAAAAACCTTCAAGTTCTTCCCGAACAGCAATGTGGATATAACTACACAAATGCTGTACTGCAGCGATTCAAGAAGGTGGCTCATCATCACCTCATCAAAGGCAGTTAGGGATTGACCACAAAAGCTGGCCTTGCCAATGATGTTCACATCCTGGGAATGAATAGAAAATAAGTGTGGGAACTGTTTATATTTTTGTATTTTTACATTAACCTCATAGTTTATAACTTTAATCAACACAGGTGGGTAGTTATCAGACTAACATATAGCGCATATTGATACTGATTTTATATCACTTAAAATTTAACAGTATTTTGGATATCCCTTGGGTATTAAGGAACAAGGAGTAAAGGCGGGCACAGGATTTCACTGAATGGCAAAAAGGCTTGAGGAGTTAAATGGCCTACTCCTGGTCTTATGTTCCTATATTCTGGTTCTAATTTTTACAGAAATTCCAGTTCAGTTTGTAATCTTAGGTTAACCTTGACATAGCAATATTTTTGGATTGTCATTGGACTAGTAATCCAGAGGCCCAGGCTAATGTTCTTGTGACACTGTTTCAAAGCTCACCATGACAATTAATAAAATCTGGAACTGAAAGCTAATCTCAGTAAAGGTGGCCATGAAACTATCCTGGATTGTCGTAAAAGCTCATCTGGTTCACTAATGTCCTTTCGGGAAGGAAATCTGCCATCCTTTCCTGGTTTGGTCTACATGTGACTCCAGACTACAGCAATGTGGTTGACTCTTAATTGCCCTCTGAGATGGTCTAGCAAGCCACTCAGTTCAAGGGCAATTGGGGATGGGCAACAAATGCTGGGCTTTGCCGGCAACTCCCACAACCCATGAAAGAATAAATTAAAAAATTATGAAGTCATTTCTGAAGCGTAATTAAGCTCCTCGGAACTAACATCTGAAAGTATAGTCTTTGCATTTAATTGTTTAATGAAGCCATTGGTAAGAATAGACAATTAGACATTGGTCTAAGTATCAGTTGTTACAGTTTTCATGTGGTGTCTAAACTTAAAATGTTTTTATTCCAAAGATATTTATAAAAGTAACGGGAGTATGTTGTGATAATTCCTCTGTGACATGCAGTGAAATAAGTCCCAATAAGAAGGCTTCTCAACTCACATAATTGAGACATTTTTCTTACAGCAAGGTGTAGATGGTAAACTTCAGTCTTCCAAATATGTACTTTATATGCTTTGCAATCTCTCAATACCACCTCCTCTAGACACTTAATGGCATTACCATCATTGAATCCCCCACTATCAACATCCTGGAGGTTTCCATTCATCAGAAACTGAACTGGTCCAGCCATATAAATACTGTGGCTATAAGGGGAGGGCAAAAGCTGGAAATTCTGCAGCGGGTAACTTATGTCCTGACTCCCCAAAGCCTGTCCACCATCTATAAGATACAAGAGATGGAATACTCTTCACTTGCCTGGATGAATGCCGCTCCAACAACACTGAAGAAGCTTGACATCATTCAGGACAAAGTTGTCCCCATGATTGGCCTCATCCACCATCTTAAACATTCATTCACTTAACCACGAACACATAGTGCCAGTGGAGTGTACCCTTAACGAGATGCACTGCAGCAACTCACCAAGATTCCTTTGACAGCACCTTCCAAACCTGCAACCTTTACCACCTAGAAGGACAAGGGCAGCAAATAGATGGGAAAATCACCACCTGCAAGTTTCCCTCCAGGCCACGCACCATCCAGACTTGGAACTATTTCACTGTTCCTTCATTGCTGCTGGGTCAAAATCACGTAACTTCCTTCCTAACAGCACTGTCGGCGTAACTACACCACATGGACTGCAGCAGTTCAAGAAGGCAGCTCACCAACACCTTCTTGAGCCATTAGGGGTGGGCAATAAATGCAGGCCTAGCTAGCGACACCCACATCCCATGAACGAATACATTAAAATAAAACCTTGAGACTGCTACCAATCTAAGTTAAAAGAGTCACAGATGCTGTGGCTTATTAACAGGATTTTTATTTGTAGGGGAAGGGGAAATAAAGTGGATTAGTTACCTTGCCCCAGTACATGTACACATCCTGTTAGACTGTCAAGAGAGTAGTGGGTCAGATCATTCCACTCTCTAAGCTGAAGGAAACGGAATGGTAACGAATAGCTCCCATGGGAAAATATAGGAAAGTGAGGGTAATTGTGAAATAAAATCAAACTAAGTCAGTTTGAGTTTTATTAATTGAGTGTATTATACTTGGCTCCAACTATTAATGAGCTAAAGTTCTATTTGAGAGATATTTTTGGAATAATTACAACATCAATATGTTTTTTATTTAAAGTCCATCATGTTTGAAAATACTGTAAATAGTGCAATCATTGTGACTTCGTGCTATGCCCAGAGAATTTTTCCCAGTCAGTATAATGAGAGAATCTCAACAAGTAACAGAAATGGTGTTCCATGAAATAGGAATTGGAGGTATTATTCTTTGTTTAGATGTCATGCCAGGAGACAATTTGACCAGACTGATCAGCTTGTCCTCTAATATTTTCCTCAAGGGAATTGCCCTGCTTTGCTTCAGACAGGCATTCCATTATATGTGGAACCTACAATGAATTCTAGTTAGGATTTTAAAATGTTTTGGACAGTAAACGTAATGACACTACAACTGGATATAATAGCCACAGAGCTTTTAATTTATCCTTATGGCTGTGATAAATTTAGTTCATTCTTCACCAAGCCCACAGGGGAAGCACCTCAAAAGCAGCAGAATGCTCTTAGTAGGAGCCATGAATAATAGACAGAACTGCCTTCTTCTTGCTTTTAGTTCAAAAATATCAGCTGTTGGACAAAACATTGGATATTTAAGAATAGACCAATGTTATTGGGACTGGGTTTTAAATTTGAAGATTTATCTTTTAGATAACGTGTGGAAAGCACGTTTGGTAAATTTCAAATTCCTCTTGTATTCGAGGTTCATTATTTTACAATAACAACCTACATTTATATAGTGCCTTCAGCTAAGATAAACATTTCAAGTCACTTCAAAGAAGCATATTCAGGCAAGAATTGATCTTTATGATGGAGAGAATACAAGATCAGAAGTTCAGTCTCTGGTCAAATAGGACATCAAGGTTGCAATCTGTCTGCATCAACCAGACACAGTGGTTGGGGAGGGGGTTGGAATTTATGACAAGTGAATGAAATGTTGGGGGGAGAGGCTAATACAATGGCTTTAGACTTCCAACATTTTTTCTGGGGGAAATTGCAGGTCATTCAGGAATGCATGGTGGACAAGCAGGCTGACAACACCAAAGGAAGTTGTTAAGGAGTAGATGAGGGGCCCAAGCATGGATTCTTGCGGGACTTCAGGGGTAATGATAAAGGATTGGGAAGAGAAGCTGTTGCTGGAGATGCTCAGGCTATGATTGGCTAGGTAAGAGTGGAACTAGATGAGAGCAGTTGCAAGAGTTGGATATTTGATGGACACTGGAAGAGTAGGGTATGATCAGCCATGTCAAAGGATGCAGACAAATCGAGAAAAAGTGACAATTGATAGTGCATTCCACTCACAATCGCAGAAGATGTCATTTATGACTATTGATTAGCAACATCTCAGTCCTGTGGCAAGGGTGGAAATCTAGTTGGAGAGGCTGAAAAATGGAGTTGCAGGAAAGAAGGGCATGGATTTGGAAGGCAACCACATGCTCAAGGACTTTAGAAAAGAAAGGAAATGAGATAGCAGTAGTTTAGCCACGACAGAGGAAGGGACTTATGACTGCTTGAAAGGGAGGGGGAAAGCTGATGGTGGCAGTGGGTATCTAAACTAATTATGCAGCAGCTATGTTCACATTTGTGGACTTGAGAGAGCGAGGATGGGGACCATATACCGAGCAAAATGCGAGGTTTGGAAGAGAGTACGAGTCTTAACAGGGACACCAAAGACAGAGCTTATCACAACTTACCATCAGCACAGCAGTGCAGAAGATAAGGCTGAAGCATTTGCAACAATCTTCGGCCAGAAATGTTGAGTGGATGATCCATCTCAGCCTCCTCCGGAGGTCCCCAGCATCACAGAGGCCAGTCTCCAGTCAATTCAATTCACTCCACGTGATATCAAGAAATGGCTGAAGGCACCGAGTAGTGCAAAGGTTATGGGCCCTGACAATACTCCAGCAATAGTACTGAAGACTTGTTCTCCAGAACTTGCCGTAGCCTCTAGCCAAGCTGTTCCAGTACAGCTACAACACTGGCATCTACCCGACTATGTGGAAAATTGCCCAGGTATGTCCTGTACACAAAAAGTAGGACAAATCCAACCTGGCCAATTACCTCCCCATCAGTCTACTCTTGATCATCAGTAAAATAATGGAAGGGATCATCAACAGTGCTATCAAGCGGCACTTGATTAGCAATAACCTGCTCACTGATGCCCAGTTTGGGTTCTGCCAGGGCCACTCAGCTCCTGACCTCATTATAGCCTTGGTTTAAATATGGATAAAGGAGCTGAACTCCCAAGGAAAGGCGAGAGTGACTTTCCTTGACATCAGGGCAGCATTTGACCAAATGTGGTATCAAGGAGCCCTAGCAAAACTAGAATCAGTGGGAATCGGGAAAAATTCCCTGCTGGTTGGAGTCATACCTTGCACAAAGGAAGGTGGTTGTGATTGTTGGAGGTCAGTCATTTCAGCTCCAGGACATTACTGCAGGAGTTCCTCAGGGTAGTGTCCTCGGCCCAACCATCTTCAGCTGCTTCATCAATGACCTTCCTTCCATCATAAGGTCAGAAGTGGGGATGTTCGCTGATGATTGCACAATGTTCAGCACCATTCGCAACTCCTCAGATACTGAAGCAGTCCATGTCTAAACGCAGCAAGATCTGGACAATATCCAGGCTTGGGCTGACAAGCGGCAAGTAACGTTGTCAGGTAATGACCATCTCCATCAAGAGAGAATTCAACCATCGCCACTTGATGGCAGTACCATCACTGAATCCCCCACTATCAGCATCCTGGGGGTACTGTTGACCAGAAACTGAACTGGACTAGCCAAATAAATACTGTGGCTACAAAAGCAGATCGGGCTAGGAATCGTGCGACAAGCCACTCACTTCCTGATTCCCCAAAACCTGTCCACCATCTATAAGGCACAAGTCAGGAATCTGATGGAATACTCCCCACTTGCCTGGATGAGTGCAGCTCCCACAACACTGAAGAAGCTGGACACCATCCAGGACAAAGCAGTCCGCTTGATTGGCACCACAGTCACAAACATTTACTCCTTCCATCACCAATGCCCAATAGCAGCAGTGTTTATCATCTACAAGATGCGCTGCAGGAATTCACCAAGGCTCCTTAGACAGCACCTACCCACCCAGGAACACCACCATCTAGAAGGACAAGGGCAACAGATAAATGAGAATACCACCACCTGGAAGTTCCCCTCCAAGTCACTCACCATCCTGACTTGGAAATATATCGCCGTTCCTTCACTGTCGCTGGGTCAAAATCCTGGAGTTCCCTTCCTAACAGCACTGTGAGTGTACCTACACCACATTAACTGCAGTGGTTCAAGAAGGCAGCTCACCACCACCTTCTCAAGGGCAACTAGGGATGGGCAATAAATGCTGGCTCAGCCAGCAAAGCCCACATCCTGTGAATGAATTAAAAAAGATTCAGAAAGCCAGGCAGTGAAGAATGGAATTGGAGCTTGATCTTTATAGACTCAATAACTTTTATTTAAGGGATACTCATTACATATAGTCCACCTCCAAATGAATGGCAACAGAAGTATTGTGTTGAAAAAAGGAGTAAAGGCCAGGCAGCTGGGAGTTTCAAAACATTGCTGTTAATGATGGAGGTTGGAGTTTTTTTTAAACTGTGGTCAAGTTAGTAGGTCAGCATCCATTGTGCTACCTTAATTTCAGGCTCTGTGCACTTCAAGTAGCTTTTGTTCTAGTTGACCAGAGAGTGGCAGAGGAGTTATGCAATGAAGCCTGTTCCACTCATCTAATCCATCTGGTGGCGTGAAACTCTTTTTGATGAAATACCTGGATTAGAGGAGAAAAAAAATCTTTTTATTGTAAGAACAAACACTGATCTACATTATTCAGGAAGACATTCCAATCCCACCACAATTTATTGAAAACTGTGAGTGAGTTTCAAAGTATCTGCCTTTATTTCTTTTAGACACACCTAAGGAGATGAGTAAAGATCCATCTGAGTATAACATCAAGACAGAAAGAAAGAAAGGAGATGAGATTGTGCAGTCTGCCACAATGAAGAAACGTAAAAAGGTGATGAAGGAAGCTTGATAGATGAGTCTTTATGTATATCGCATTATTTTTTAGCGTTAAGTCTTATTTGATAAATAGTTATTCTCTTGTTGTAGGGGAGGGAGAGCTGGCACCGGGTGCAGTGGAAGTCACTTTATTTGGCTTTTTCTAGTTATTCCTTTGGAGCAAAAGCTATTCTAATCTGCATATGTGCAGCAAGTGTATTTCCTGAAAAGGTCCAAATCATTAACCAATCTGTGGTATCGGGCTTGGAAGAGGTGATTGAAAATAAAATTTAATGTTCAATAAAATTCGCCAGCAAACTCAAATTTTCCATGGAGATGTGATCCAGCACAACCATCAGAAGCTGAACTATAAAGTTCTTCACCCTCTAAACCATCAATAGTGGGTGACATGGGGAGCAGAAGAAAGGGGAATAATGAAAATGGCTTCAAAGAAATGCCCAAAAATTGGATCGCACTGTGTCTGTTTAAAGGTGTAAAATGAGCACCTAGGATTCCAAGATGGTAGACAGCCAGAAATGTGCTATTTCTCAAATTGTTAAATGTTTCTATTCATACAAAGCATATGCCCAAAAAGGGTATTAGGCCTTTTGCATTTGCAAATAGAAGGCCAAGTACCTATTTGAAGTCCTCTTTCCAAAATTTGATTACGCATGCCTGCACATGCTGTGCATGCTTTGGTCAGCTTCTTTGGGCACGTGGTAACTAATCCAGTGGCGTTCAATGAGAACTTACCAGAAAAGTATGCTTAAACCTTTTTACTCACCTTATTGTTGAGCCAGGAGAAGCCCCAAATTCTCTGAATGATTTTGGCTGGTGGACCAGATTGCCATCATCCTGCCACCAGTTCATTAGATTGTTCAGCATGTGGTGAATGCTCCAATTCAGGTATGATCCAATTTCTAGGTCAGAGAATTTTACCCTGAAAAACGACAAAAACGCACAAAAAGGCGATCATGCTCCTTAGAATGGGATGTGTTACATGACAATAAACAATATATCTCAAACAGGGAAACTCTATACAATCCTTCATTATGAAGGATTACAGTGCTTGGTTATATATATATATGTATTTTGGAAGGATAAAATTCACATTTAAATTCTCTTGACATATGAGATCATGATGCATTGCCTTTCTTACCAATGTTTGTTTATTATTGGAATAGTTGCATTATTTTAAAATTCAAGACTACAAATTAAAAATGGATTACAATAGAAAATATCGATGACATAATATAATCTAGTTTGTCTCCATACAGCTTCAGACTAATATTTAATATGGTGATATGCATATATATGTGCAAGCATTCCCATAACTACAGGGATTTCGGGCTATAGATTCTGTTGGTATTATTGTGACTTACTTCCAATTATTCCTGCTGCTCTTGAGGGTGGAGAATTTTAAGAATAATGTGGTAATTAGATTAGTTAGTGATATAACTGGGACTTAGGGACATCCTGAAGTTGTGAAAGGTGCAATATAAATGCATGTTCATTCTTTCTTGGCTGACTCACTGGCAAACTCAGAAAATACAACTTGCAAGTTAAATTGAGACTAATACACCATGTTGCAGAATACTTTTTTGAGCACAGCATCTAATAGTCATAGGATGTTAGAGGATGAACACAGAAAATACTGGAAATACACAGCAGGTCTGGTAGCACCTGTGGAGAGAGAAACAGAGATAAAGTTTCATGAAAGGTTACGATCTGAAATGTTAAATCTGCTTCTCTCTCCACAGATGCTGCCAGATCTGTTGTCTATTTCCAGCATTTAGTGTGTTTATCTCAGATTCTCAGCGTTCATAGGTTTTTGCCTTCGAGCAGCATTCATAGAGCACTATTGACAGAGGTTAAATAATAATCAGACAAAAATTGTCACCCAAATGTAGTGACAGTGGTTGAATGATACAATGGGAAATGATACAACTCAGGATCTATAAATGAACAATATTCTGTTAACTGTTCAAAGAATCATATACAAAAGAATACTTCTGTAATCTGAAAAAAACAGTTACGGACATTTTACAGATGCATTTTACACCCCCGCCAGCAGATTTGAAGGCAGATGGGGGCACGTAAAATCCTACACGTGGTCTCCCTCCCCCCCACCCCCGACCCACCTGACACACACACACACACACACACACACACACACACCCACCCCCCCCCCACCTCCAACCTGACTGAAATATATCAGCAGGGTAAGTGAGGCGTCTTGAGGCCCACTGGCCCTTGGGCCTATTAATGACCACTATAGGGCCTCATCGCACCACTGCCAGTATTTTACCCATGCCAGGGAGGCCCACGCCATGTGGGAAGTCCAGCAGGTTTAGCTGCAGTGTTAGGCAAGGAAGGGGAAACCTCCCCTGGGGACCACATGGGCCCAATGGAGGCAAGCCCACTCAAAGTAATTCCCCCTTTATCTTTTCCACGGCCTTTTAACCTGCACCACCACCACCACCTCCTCGCGCCCCCCCCCCCCAACCAAAACCCCGTCTCGCTACCATCACCATCCACGCTCCCTGCCATGACCCCCCAACGTCAGACTTACCTGTCAGTCCAGGCCCCTCAGCTTTGGGGATTGCTTGTAGTGCCAGCAGTGACTACCAGTGGAGCTGCTAGGACTGCAGACCTGCCAACCAATCTGATTGGCTGGCAGCTATCTAAGGCAGGACTTCCTTGTAAGAAAGGGGCCAAAGTCTCACCTTAAAGCAATTAGCACTGCTCCCAGCAATAAATTGGGATCATGGGCAGGCTCTCTCCACCATGATTTTCTTCGTTAGCTGGGTGGTTGTTGGGGGGGGGGGTGGTGAGGAGCAGGTGGGGCCATGCCTCCCACTGCACCCCCCCACCCCCCGTAAAATCCAGCCCACAATATCATTAAGGTTGAGATCATTTTCAAATGTAGGCATCCATTCAGATGACTCTGTGAGCAAGTTACGGCTTTTTGATATTCAGAGGCATTTCCCACTGACAGCACTCACATGAATCTTTACCTTGTGCAGGAAATTGTTGACCATCTAGTCATTATATTTAATTTCACTCTGCAGCAAACAGATTCTTTCATAGACACAGAAGTGGAGAAGGAACCTGAAGCTAGTTCACCAAAGAAGAAGAGCCGAAGAAAGGTAACTGTCTCTAAGCAGAACAAAAAGATGATGAAAATTGAATCAAGGCAAATATTTATAGATGAAATAAGATTCCCTGATACCCATCTCCTACTTACTCAATCCTCAATTTACATAATCCCTGATATCTCTACTACCCTTCCAATCAGCCATGCTTACCAATATTGTTCATGACTTCTTTGGGTGTCATTTCTCTTCCATTTAAAGTTACATCATCATGAATATGTTCAAAAGATCCATCTGTGCAATCCTCCATCCACTGCCCTATTTGTAATCTTTTTTCGCTCAGTTCATCAAACACGCCATTGTTCCCCAGCTCCCTGCTTGTATCTCAAAACTCATTGTATGAATTCCATCCCTGCTCACAGCATCAAAACCAGAACCACCCTGGCCAAGTCACAAATTACACCTTTTAAGACTGTGATTAGGGTGTGTTAATCCGGTTTGATTTCTTTGTGCTGTCAACCATGCCATTCTCTTCCATTACCTTTCTTCTATTTTCCAGCTTCATGGGACTGCTCTTGCATGGTTCAACTTCTACCAACCCAAATGCAGCCTGTTCTCTTCCTACTCTTATAAGTCACCTTTGGAGTCCTCCAAGGGTATGATCATTGTCCCCTCCTCTTTTTTGTCTATATTTTGTCTATGCTGCCCCTCAGTTACAGCATCTGCAACTCTACCTTTCCAATAATTCCACTGACCTCAAGGCCACCTCCCTGCTGTCAGACTGCCTGCTGAAAGTCCAGTCATGAATGCATTAAAATTACTTGAACTGAATATCAGGAAGACCTAATTCATCATTTTGGTTCCTGCTACAAACCTGCACAATTTCTACTGAATCTATTCTCTTTCCAAAATGTCCTTCCTCAAATTTTTCACCTTTCTCACTCTTTGTATCTGGCAGTGTTGCTACAGCAGGGCGAGCTGATTTTATTTTCCTTAATAATTAAGCAATTAGACAGTTCCAAGGTAAGTATATTCATGGATCTGCCCAGCCATGAACTTAAATAACTCTTTTCTAATGCTGACAGGAAGGTTCAAAGTGACTTTGTGGCTTGTAACCATGTCTTTGTGAGGCAAACACTATAATAGCTTTGTTGCCAAACTAGTGATTTCAGGATGATTGTTATATTCGGTGTGTATTTTCATTTTGCTACCAAATGTCTGCTCTAAACTTATTAATCTTGACCTCTTTTATTTGTAAATATAGAAGATTACTGACATTCTAATGACTTCTGCACCAAAACCTGCTGCCCCTGCTGATTTGCAGAATATAATTGCCCAACACTTCAAAAGTGAACGGTCTGTCATAGAACTCGAGCAACTGAAACTGCCAGGTATGGAACTTGTTTTCTCAAGTATACACTGAGTTGTGTTCATTGAGGATTGCAGTATTATTTCTCTTTAAACAAAAAGGAGATCTTACTGTTTTTAGCCCAGTCAAGATATATTTGAAATGCTCTGTGAATGTAGTATATTCTCCTGATTCTACTTCATAATTTTAGCCACGGAAAATATGAAATATCATTAGTTAGATTGTTGAGATATGAATGCAATTTAAATAAAAACGTTGTCAGTTTAATTAAAAATTTTAAACCAGTTTATGCCATATGAAGAAAATCCCTATTTGTTTCGATAGTCATAGTTTTATTTGTTTTTTTTCAGATTCCTGTTTTCTTCAGAGCAATGACCTCACGCATACCCTGTCCTCTTACCTGAAGCAAGGTAAGTGGCTTACATACAGCACTGTCACAGAATCACAGTGCAGAAGAGGCCCTTCGGCCCATTGAGTCTGCACCGACACGTGAGAAACACCTCACCTACCTACCTAATCCCATTTGCCAGCACTTGCTCGGGGGTCATGTAACAATAAGTCAGTCCACGTTATACCACAAGCTTTGTCTGAAGAAAGATTAAATTTGATTATTTATTTCACAATAGCCCTCATATATATTAGCTAAAATCTATTTAGTGCAGATAAAGGAATAACAAAGGGTGCACTTCTCCTACACATTCTGACAAAGAACAGCAGTTTCATGGGTGATGTGAAAAGTGACAGTAAATCTCAAGTTCCCAGCACTGATCTATTCCTGGCTGCACAAAAGCCAAGCAATACAAAACTATTGCACAGCACTCAAGATCATGTGAGTTGCAGTATAGATGCAGCCGAGTGTAAAGCCATATTTTAAAATGTCCAGGCAGGAGCATTTTTGCTTCTAGATCCCCTGGACAGTTTTAAAAGTTCCTTTTGGAATTATTTAATGTTAGGCCCAAGCAGATACTCCCACCTGTGTCCTCCCAATGTTGAAATTGTGAGGGAGCAGAATGCCGCACAAGCATCAAAAGATCCGTTGTTTATTCTCTTGATGGCAATCAGACTGAGGTCATTCTTCAGTTTAATGAAGGTTGCAGCTGTCATACAATGGTCTCAGCTCAGTAGCTGTAGCATAGGCACAGCCTAATCTGACAAAATTGGACCAATTTGCTATGATTTTATATTGGTCACGCATCATTCTTTTACTACAGTCTTCGCAAAAATAAGAAATCCTTCACAGTATTATTTATATGTTTAATGTTGCCCAGTTTCAGGTGAATATTGTATTTTGTGAAATTTTATGCTAGAGAGGAAAATTGTGGACTTATGTAGAATAATGCTCTTTAAAAGATAGATAAAGATTCAGATTCAGTCATCTTTTAATATAAGTCAATCCTGACCTTTCCTTAAATTTAGTATCACTATGACAAACTAAATATTTATTAGAATCTTCTGGAGAGTCATTTATTTCTGTATTTCTGTTATTGAATTTTGGAAATGCACTGCATTAAGTATATGCAGACTTACCACATGACTGAAATATGCAGCTCGTTTGAAGGCTACTAAGGACACTTTTTAAATGCTAAATGTTTTAGATTTTTATTTGCTTGAATTTTGAAAATTAAACAATAATCTAATCAATATCTTTAACATTATAACTGGATTTGAGTGTAAAAACCTGACAAATAATGAGTCAAAGTGTGCATTTTTAGATTTTTTTTCATCTCAATTTTTGTTTATTTTAGTTTTTTTAATGGTTTTGTACTTGAGTTGATAGGTATTTATTGTGAATTTAACAAACTTTTGACCAGTTTTAAATTTTTTTTCCATACAGTATAGATTTGATATATATACCAAATGTCACCTATTTAAAATGATTGTTGAAGTGGTGTATGTCTGTCTACAGTTTGTCCCAAATGGGTGAAGTTGTGTAAGAACCACACCAAGAACAAGTCTGTGCTGATGTTGATAATATGCAGCTCCGCCCTCCGAGCCTTGGAAATGATCAGGTAAAGGAAGAACTTTCACGACCTCTGGACATCGAAAGTATCTCTCGAACATTTTGTTTTTTGATGTGTGATAAATTGTTATTGTAAGCAAATGCAGCAACTAGTTTGCAGTTAACAAGGTTCCACAAATAGTAATAACTAGTAATCAGTTGAGTGAGGAATAAAACTTAGTAAAGTCACCAAGAGTACAGTCTCCTCGCTTCAAGTAGTGTCATGGGATATTCAATGTCCACTAAACAGGAAGCTGTGGCCTCAGTTTAATGTCTCATCCAAAAGTGGGCATCTGCAACAATGCAGCACTTTGCAGTACTGCACAGAAATGCCAGTCTGAAATATATATCACATTCCTGGAGTGGAGCTTGAGTCTTTTGGCTCAGAGGCAAGTTTGCAACCACTGAGTGAAGTTTTTCCAAAATTACACCTGGAAACATTTTTACTTTTGTTTATTCATTCAAGGGATGTGGGTGTCGCTGGCTAGATCAACATTTATTGCCCATCCCTAATTGCGTTTGAATTGCTGTAGTCCATGTGGTATAGGTACACCTACAGTGCTGTTAGGGAGGGACTTCCAGGATTTTGAGCCAACGACAGTGAAGGAACGGCGATATATATCCAAGTCAGGATGATGAGTGGCTTGGAGGGAAATTTGCACGTGGTGGTGTTCCCATGTGTCTGCTGCCCATGTCCTTCTAAATGGTGGCAGTTGTGGGTTTGGAAGGTGCTGTCTAAGGCACCTTGGTGACTTCTTACAGTGCATCTTGTAGATGATACACACTGTTCCAACAATGTGTCGATGGTGGAGGGAGTGAATGTTTGTGGATAGGGTGCCAATCAAATGGGCTGCTTTGTCCTGGATGCTATCAAGCTTCTTGATAGTTGTTGAAGCTGCACTCATCCAGGCAAGTGTATTCCATCACACTCCTGACTTGTGCCTTGGAGATGGTGGACAGGCTTTGAGAAATCAGGAGCTGAGTTACTCGTTGCAGGATTCCTAGCCTCTGACCTGCTCTTGTAGCCATAGTATTTATATGTCTAGTCCAGTTCAGTTCCTGGTCAATGGTAGCCCCCAGAATGTTGATAGTGGGGGATTCAGCGATGGTAATACCATTGAATGTGAAGGAATGATAGTTGGATTCACTCTTGTTTGGAGATGGTCATTGCCTGGCCCTTGTATGGCGCAAATGTCACTTGCCACTTGTCAGTCCTGGAATGTTGTCCAGGTCTTGCTGCATTTGGACATGGACTACTGCTGTAATTATTTTTTTGAAGTGTAATACCATCATTACTGTATTGCATTTAACTTCTTTTGCACTTCCATGCAAAATTATACTTGCTGGCTATCACTTTTTTGGGTTTTCTTCCTCCATCACTTCATGGCATGATGGCATTTTCCATAAGCAGACTGAACTTTCTCTGAACCCAAACCTGGATCTTTATTCATTGCTTTGAATGAGTTAACCTGACTAACTTTAACTTAATTTCCTATTTGGTGCCTGCAATTGCTGGTGGCATTTAAATGAGGTATAAAGTTGCTTTTTGCTCGGGCCTGAAGTCTGAGTATAGTGCTGTCATCCACTCATTTTACTCACATTTTGGGCACAACTCGACTTTCCTGGCCCTAGTACTCTTACCAGTTGCCTTACTTTTCATTCTGCTGAGGTACTTATATCTTTGCCAAAATCAGTAAAGATAATTAGACTAGACTGGCAGACTGTAGACCCTCACGGTCAGCGGATATTCAACTTTTACATTCCACATTCTGACGTGAGGCTCTTTCACATAGATAGATCACAACCAACCAAGGATCTAAACTCCAGGAGGAGCTGGAAGTTTTTGGAAGTATTGGTAATGGGAGTAAACTGGAGGAAAGGAAAAAGCAAATTGTATGGATCGAAAGAATGTTAACTTCACAAAGTGCAAAGTTCCCTATTTTAATAACATGTGGTATACCTTCCACCCATTTCTGCTCCTGCACAGCTAACATTTCTCTCTGAGCTTTTTAAATGCAGGCTTTAACCCATTTAAAGTAAACAGTCCATGACTACAGTGTATCTCATTTGTTTTGGCAGACTGATTACAGCTTTTAAAGGTGACTGTAAGACTCTAAAATTATTTGCAAAGCATATAAAGGTAAGCACGAATCTCATTAGAATTGCATTATTTCAGCTAACTTTTAATAGGTGATAGATGATCATGAGGGTTCATTTTACTTTATTTGATGGACTGACCGTGAAATGGTGAAATAATCTGGCAGCAACTATTTCATGTGCTTCTAAAGGGCATGAATGAAAGAAGCTCACTCTTATTTTTGAACAAAATGTAATAGAACTTTACCAGCATAAACATTTCCTTCATTACAACCCTTGCATAAACGAGCACATGATAACAAACTGTTTTGCCAATTCCAATCAGCCAGCAATGAACAAGGTGACTGAGCAAAATGTAATGCTTTCAGCCTACATTTGATTCAGCTCTATGTTCAATTTGAAAAGTTAATGTTGGATTGTGCAAGTGCCTCTGAAATAAATGTTGCAGAATCCTCCAGACACACGAAAGTAAATCTACCAGCGGTCAGGGAGAATTTAGAAAATATTCACCCTGAATGAACTTTTTCCACCTTTTCAGAGAAGCAGCTAATAACTAATTTAATGAGAAAATAGTGTGAAGAATTTACTTGACACATGGGAGAGAAACTGGCCTTTCTCAAGATTGGGCAAAAATAGGCTTGGGGGACCAATTTTTGTTCCTACCCGTAAGTGTGTTAGCTGCAAAATTGGAAGCCAAAGACCGACAGAAGTCCAGGGCACCTGCCTTAAATGGACATTGTACTAACTTATCAGGGAAATGATGCATGATGGAAATTGCTTATCAGTTGTGTAGAGTATGTGTCATGTGGTAATTGTTTAAATGAAAGGTGAGGATAAACAGGTGGAGGACATACATTACTTGAGAACGTAAAAAGAGTAAGGTTAGGAGCTATACACTGATAACGTTTCACTTTGTGAATAAATCTAAACTGAGTAAAGATTAACTTCTGGCCTCCTTCACCAACTGGCTGTCAGAAGTTTAACACCACATGCGCTCTATTCAGTTTTTCTGAACCTATAGCATCCTGACAAGCAGTCCTCAAAAGTTAATATTTTGTTACATTTATTTATGTGAAGCCAAGAAGATCAGGAATTATTTTCGTGAAGAATTTGGGTTGGGGGTGTGGGTGGTGGGAAAGCACTCCCAGCCCTTCCCCCTCCCCTTTATCTCCATACACACCCTTCAATGTGGCATATCACTTCTTCCTTGATCAGTAAAACAAGATATTTTGAATTATGCGTCTGTCTGGATTGTTATAATCTGTATCTGTTTTGTAATGTTACAATTTATTAGAGTATCTCATCGTATTCCCTTTCTCATCCAGGTAGAAGAGCAGATAAAATGGCTTGCCAAGGGGGTCATACATCTTGGTGTCGGAACACCAGCACGCATTAGAAACCTGATAGACCAAGGTATAAATCCTATATTGTTTAAATGGGTTTGTTTTTACTCCTTAAGTTTATTCAGAGAGTTCCTCACTGATTATTTTGTATATGCTTAACACTTCTCATCCAGTGTGCGTTACAGTTAAAATCGGCCGTGTGCCAATGTCTAACACTGATCCCTCCGGCTGCGATTTTAACCTGCTCTTCTGAGCAGGTGAGAAGAACACCCACCAGAAATCAGTAGACTAATTCTTTAAATATGCAGATCAGTCCCAAGTGTTGACTTTGGGCTTTTCCAACAGACCAACCAAGCAGAAACAAGTGTCAGTGCCTGGAGAGGTTAGGTTTTTTTTGACCATTACTTGTTGGACCTGGAGAAGTAGGAGTGTTCCTCCAGGCTCCACATTGAGGGATAGATGTTTGGCTCCGTGGCGCTGGTTTCTTTGGCACCAGAGCTCCCATTTTGTGGCCAATATAGTCTCCACACACCAACAATTCTGGAGCGGATTGTGCTGGATGTCATTTTGATCAAGGCCAACCAAGAAGCAATTTTGCCCACACCAAAGTGATCAATAAACTACAGTATTAACATATGCAAATCAGAGGCCTAAAGACTGCTTCTGCTCCCTTTTGCATCTATGGTGTACGCCTGAGGCAGCCAGCACCAGGGCTGATTGCTTCCGGGTAAACCAATGCTAAATAGCACGGAATTAAAAAATAAGCTAAGTACTTACTACAGTACTTACCTCTGCTCTCAGTCTAGAAATGTTCAACCTCTCTCCTGACTCCAACCCCTCCAGGCACCCCAAGCCCCAACCCTGGCCATGACCCCCTAGTACCCAGCCCCTCTCCATCTCTGCCAATGGCACTCCCAACCTACTCCAACAATTATCTAGATTTTCATGATCTTCTTTCCCGAAGCCCAACTGGAGCCCTCCAGTCACGTTCCAAGGCCCAGCCAATTGTCCCTCCATACCCCAGCAATCTTGCCCAATCACTTCACTGAAAATTTGCACATGAAGTAGTTCCCACCAGCTACATGATAATGAGGTCCAAGGCCCAAAGTCCCAGGCTTGTCTGAAATCCCCACCCTGTGAATTTGAGCACTCACCCGCTGACTGATATTATGCTAATGCTGCTACCCAGTTAGCAGTTTCAGTCAGGTTCAGGCAGAAAGTCTCCTGGGCCTCATGCTGCTGCATTCTTGTTCTTGCAAGAATTCCCACCTACAGTATACAGAGGAAAGATTCACAGCCATTAACACCAGGAAAGGCATTGAGGAGACATTGTCCTCTGAATTGGTTCACTGAGATAGGAACGGTCTGAAGGAAGGGGGAACAACTGAATGGCCAATAAAAGGTGAAGGAATGGTTGGCAATGAAGAAGGAAATAAGATGAGAGTGCAGGAGTGGGAAGGGGAGAGGAAAACGAATGAACAGAAAGGGAAGAGGGAAATGGATGGCACTTGTGGGAGGTCTCAGTGGAAGTGAGAATGATGCTGAAGGAAGGGGAACTATGCATTTGGGTCTAGGAGAATGGAGAATGCTACCATTAACTGATGGGGATGAAAAGGTAGAATGGGGCAGAAATGAGAGTTATGTTTTAGGATGGGGATTTTGGAGAATGCTACCATTAACCAATGAGGAGTGGGGTAGGAGAGTGCCAGAGTAAACTGGAAGTGAGGGGAAAGGGTTCCATCTTGAACAAAAGATGGAGGATAAGAAATGTAGTAGTTTTGAGGAGCGTGGAAGCTGGGCACCAGCTTGAACTGAGATTGAAAGCAAGAAGAGTGCCAGCTTGATTTAAGGGTGAAGAGTGCCATTATGAACTTCAGTGGTTAGAAGAGGAGAATGTCACTGTTAAAGTTTAGGGAGTTAAATTTTATATCTTCAGGCTTACATGTTTTGTGCCTCCAATGCAGATGAAGAAACATTGACACACCTAATGTTTAACCTGCAATCCTGTTGCTGTTTGTTTTTGCACATCTTAGATTTAGAAACCAAGGCTTGGGTATTGTGCCAGACAAAATTGAAGCATGAAATAGACAAGGCAAAATTAAGTCATGTCTATATTCCAGTCTGTCAAAACTATGCACACAGTCTGGCCTATTCCTATAGAATTATACCTTAACCTGAAAAATTAAACATATAATTTAATTCAAGATACCTTAAACTGAAAATAAAACATATAATTTAATTCAACGTAAACTGAATTGTTGTCATTATACGCACATTCTACGATAGATTTTAGTTTAAAGGGGAAACAGATGCAACTACATTTCTCCAAGCCCCAGAAGGTTATAAAGAGCATTTATTGTATTTGTGTCTCATTCATCCCTTGTAACAAGTTTGTGCATTTCAGAATTGCTGGTTAGAGAGAATCTGGAATCAGATACTTTAGCCCAGATTTTTGCGGAACAGGACCAACTCTGGAGGCCTTTAAAAATGTCAGATGGGACTTAATTCTGGGATTCTCACCTCCATTCCCATTTCCGGCAGTTTTTGCCAGCACAGGATAAGGGTGTGGTTTGTAACCCTGCACTCACAACTTGGCCATCTCCACTGCAGGGATAGGCATCTCATAGCCTCGTCACAATTTTCATGGAGTCCATAATGAGGCCACCTGACAACTATATCAACAGAAGATGACCAGACAGTCACTAATGGAATCAGCTCAGTAGGGGGTCTGTTTAGAGAGTTTGATGGAGAGTGTCCGCTTTGACTTATTGCCATCTTTATGAGGTTATAATAAACTTTTTTTTTTATGTGGTGTTTCAATGTCAGTATGTTCATTTGGGCAAGTTTAAAAATGTGAATTGGGGTAAAGCTTCTGTTATTGATCCAACAAATGACTATGTCTGATTGACCCTTGTAAGAGCAGCTGTTATTTTCCAAAGGGGATTTTTTTGGGTGTTCTTGGTGTTTTTTATGAGCATTTCAAACATTTGCCCTTGCTATATGGATCACTGGTTCTGTACATACTGCATACTGGGTGAATGGACATGGAGGATGCAGGGAGAATGAAAAAAGCATAGGACTGTATGAAGGGGCATTGGAACCATGGATAAAATATGGGGTGTTGTGAGGGGTGGGGGTTACAGGACCTAACAGCCTTTAATACAACTAGAGCAAAGTTTCCGAAACCTGAGGTCAGCCTTCTAATCAGCCTGCCTTGGCACTCGCCCGCCTCCGTGGTCGCCTCCACATGTGGTGGGCCCAACTCTATCCAGCCGCTGCCTCCCCGGAGTAAACATATGGTAGTGTGGGGGCCATTTTAAAAGAGACGAGTCTAAACCTGACCTTCCTAGTTCCTCCATGAAAATCTGGCCCTTTGTATACTTCACTCCTCCTGACAATACAGCACAGTATTCCACTGCAGTGACATTATAAATGGAAATGGGGAGGGGGGTGGTGGGGTTCAGGATAGCCTTCTCCATTCATGATATAAGAGACAGGAACTGCAAACTTACATAAGGGGCAAGTATATTAAAATTAATTTGCTCAAAATTACTTACAACTAGCAGTTCAATACTGAAGGAATGACAATCATGACTAATGATTGTGAATGTTAACTCTTTCCTGTTGTCCAGATGGACTCAGCCTGCAGTCACTGAAATATATAATTCTTGATTGGAATTGGCATGATCAGAAGTTTAGAAGATTAATGGATATTCCAGAGGTATTTATGACTTACAAACTACCCATGAACAGGCATATGTGTGAATGAAATACCTGCCTGCAGCATTTATATTATCTAACATCTTCCAATTTAATGCAAGTATTACATTCGTATGTCATTGTGTATGGACTGTGGATGAATTAGATCCAATTCCAGCGAGTGGTCTATAATTTGCTTGAAGAAGTTAGTCATATTATAACTGTAAGTAGATCTCAAACATAATTTAACATCTGGGACAATTTACTGCTGTAGAAATAATTATGCAACAAGCACAACTGATTCATGATGTCCCAAATCATGATTTGTTTTATATTTTACTGCAGCTGATGAATCTATTCATGGCAAATAGAACTAAATTGAGATGCCCAAGATTTGTTACAAGAAGAATATGGTGTATCTTACTAACTTGTTAAGTTTAAAAGTCTTTACAATGAATCACCAAGCTGACTTTAAAGTCATTTTAATGCAGATTATTTTGTAAAGGAAATGCTCCATTGAGTTAACTAGTCATTTTTTATGCAATGGAATGAAAATTGGGCATGTTCTACAATGAGCGAGCAGCTTGCTCTGCCAAATTACCATCCAGGCAGTGAAGCTGAAAATCTCTTATAAGTTTATAAATCACAATACCGCTCCTGACAATTTAGGAGAAGTAGTTGCTGATCAAAACATTTGCCCCACAAGCCCAAGCATCATCTCAGAACCAATAGGTTTGAAATGGATCCTGGTTTGTGTGTGTGGGTGGGGGATAGATACTTGCCAGAGAGGCTTTTTTTTAAAAACAAAAAAACTGCAGATGCTGGAAATCCAAAACAAAAACAGAATTACCTGGAAAAACTCAGCAGGTCTGGCAGCATCGGCGGAGAAGAAAAGAGTTGACGTTTCGAGTCCTCATGACCCTTCGACAGAACTTGCGTTCGAGTCCAAGAAAGAATGAGGACTCGAAACGTCAACTCTTTTCTTCTCCGCCGATGCTGCCAGACCTGCTGAGTTTTTCCAGGTAATTCTGTTTTTGTTTTAGGCTTTTTTTTAAGTTAAGTTAAGAAAACTAAGTCAGGTGGAGGAATGGGTTGACTGAAGTTTCTAGCATTTGTTTTCTAAGTCAAAGCTTTGCTCAGCAACTTTCTGACATAATAAAACTGCTCAGGAGCAACTGGGTTAGATTTCAAAAACTGAGATAATGCTCTTAATATTTAGCTAATGTAAGCTTCATATATATGGTACATATTGATTTTTTGAGCCAATCATTCCCCATATGCATTATGAGGTAATCATGCTCTTCATAGAGATATCTCTCTCTCTCTCTCTCTCTCTCTCTATATATATATATATATATATATATATAATATATGCGCACACATACTTGTATAACTTAAACTGATCATTCACCGTATATATTAGACCAGTCAATTGTTCTTTAATATATTAAATGAGCTAGTCATTGTCTGCATATAGCTGATCATTATTTGTATCTTACTGATATTTTTGTATAAGATTAGAAGCTAATACTCTCTATATAATTTAGAGCTAAGTCATATTCTGTATATTTTAGGTGAAACAGGAAACACTGAAACTGCTGGAAACAAGTCTCATACCGGCCTGTAAAAGTGGATCTGTGAAACTGGGCCTCTTCTAATACCAATTATTTCCTGCCAAAGATTAACCTTGTTTGTTTGCTTCCACCTATTTAGGAGCAGACAGTATGGCATTTAATTATTTTAAATTGCATGCTTAATCCTGAATTTAATAAAATAGATAACATTCTTAATAGCTTGTCTGATTTTATAGCCTTTTTACACTTTGTAGCAGTGCATTTGGTTTTATCTTCAAGCCTTTATTTGTGAGTACGGATAGTGAGACAGAATGTTTTTTCAATATACTTCAAGTATAGCAAGTGAGATGGATATATGTGAACAAGTAAATCAAAATGAACAAGACTTAGACAAATATAAATACACAAATGTTATTTCAACTGCATTTTTAATACCATAATAACTAAGATCATTTTTCTTGTCTTAACTTTTTTTTAATTCGTTCATGGAATGTGGGCATCACTGGTTAGACCAGCATTTATTGCCCGTCCCTAATTACCCTTGAACTGAGTGGCTTGCTAGATCATTTCAGAGGCCGTTTAAGAGTCAACCACATTGCTGTGGGTCTGAAGTCACATATAGGCCAGACCAGGTAAGGACAGCAGATTTCCTTCTCTAAAGGAAGGTTTAGTGAACCAGATGGGTTTTTCTGACAATCGACAATGTTTTCTTTTGTTATGGTCATCATTAAACTTTTAATTCCAGGTTTTTATTGAATCCAAATTCCCCCATCTGCCATGGTAAGATTCGAACCCGGGTCCCCAGAGCATTACCCTGGGTCTCTGGAATACCAGTCCATTGACATATAACATGGTGAAACATGATGTAATGTGCTGCAACATGACCATGTGATACTGTCTCTAGAGAAAGTAGAAAGAAGTCAGAATGAAGATAAAACTATCTAAATTTAACCAGATTATTTTCCCATATCTAGATCTGGAGCTTCTCTACAATCTGAAGCAATACGATTTGCCATTTAGAGCACGCATCCTGATAAATATCTTTCCATTAATATTTATAAGGGATAATGCAATTTCCAATATTTTTTAATTATCGCTTTTAAAAATGTTATAAGATTTTGTAGAACCATAAAAAAGCTATGGTGCAGAAAGCGGTCATTCAGCCCATCGTGTCTGTGCCATCCATAAAAAGGAAAAAAGAAACTAGCCGCTCATTTTTAATCCCATTTTCTAGTCCGTAGCCTTGCAGGTTACAGCACTTCAAATGCATATCGAGGTACCTTTTAAATGAGTTGAGCGTTTCAACCTCAACCACCAATTTAGGCAGTGAATTCCAGATGCCCATCACCCTCTGGGTGGAAAAGATTTTCCTCATGTCCCCTCTAATCCTTCTACCAATCACCTTAAATCTGTGCCCACTGGTAATTGACTCCTCAGCTAGGGAAACTTGTCTTTCCTGTCTACCCTATCTAGGCCTCTCATAATTTTGTACACCTCAATTAGGTCATCCCTCAGACTCCTCTGTTCTAAGGAAGACAACCCTAGCCTATGCAGTCTTTCTTCATAGTTGCAAGAAATTATTTATTATAAGCACCTGTGGTGATTTCCCTTGTAGTATGATGAGATAACCAAATATTTGCCTGATGTATAACAGAATTCAAAAATGTAATAGGACAGCCCATCAGCTGCAATGCTAACATCACAGAGGCAGACCCCCCCCGCCTAAATTACTGAGCAATTTTTCTCCCTATCTTCACTTTTCCCTGGCTCTACTCTTCCTTATAAGCTATTCATATGTAACACCTTCTAGTTCTACCAAAAGATAATCAACCTGAAATATTAAACCTGCCTTCTACTGTCCACAGATGCTGCCTGACCTGCTGGTTTGTAGCATTTTCTATTGTTATTTCAGACTTAGCATCAGCAATATTTTGCTTTTTAATTGCACCATTGTGGGAACTAGGAAGCGGAGGACATAAAATAGAAATGTTTCTTTATTTAGCTAATTGTAATATAACTAGAATGACATCACCGTAAAGCAATCCTCCAAGGTCTAATTTTCTAAGAAAAGGTATCCTCTTTACATTTACTGCATTCATTTAAGTAGTTTGTAATAATAGCATTTTACCATAAAATGGCCCAGTACCCATTTGTTCATCATGAGACAGAACATGTGTGTAAATAATTTCTCTAAAAATTGAGACTCTGGGAAATAATTGCAATTGGAAGCATTCACAATTAATGCAGGTATTTGCTGAAGATTGTTACTAACAAAGGGCAGAATCATCCCAGATTTGCACTAAATTCAGTTACAAGTGGGTAAAATGATTTTTACCTGCTGGCTGCAATGATGTCTTCACAACGTTTCATCCCAAACCTGCCGCGTTAGTAATGCACTCCTGGGAAACACGCTATTTCCATGGCAGGCGGGCTTTCATTTGCCCACCACGCCATCACCTCGCCGCTTCATTGTGCTGGGTGCCATATTTAAAGTGCAGCCGCACGCACACCTCTCAGTGCTTCCAGCCTATGGCTTCTACACAGAAGACATGGCCCCAAAAGGCAGGAAAACCACAGCCCCCAGGTTCAATGATGCGTCCCTTGAGCGCCTGTTGGATGCCGTGGAGTCTCGCCATGATGCCCTCTACCCCTGCTCTGGCCATAGGATGGACAGCAACATCACTAATGCAGCTTGGGAGGCGGTGGCAGCAGTGGACAGCGCCAATGTCCTGCAAAGGAGAACAGCCACCCAGTGTCGCAAAAGGATGAATGATCTCCATTCCACTTGGGTAAGTTACTCTTCTCATCACACTCAACTCTCACACTCAAATCCATCACATAACTGCCAGTTTAAGGGACATCACCATTCAGTCTCTCTCACACACCTCCATTGTCCTCATCCCGTCCATGGGACTACGCACCACCCACAGGCATACTTATCATCTGGCTTGGCAGGCATCCTGCTTACACTCCCTCCATCTGTATTCATGCAGAACAAGCTGGCACACAACAAGAGTGAGAGGTGGAGGAATGCCTGAAATTGAGGTCTTCACGAACTTTGAAAACAGAGCCATCCAGCTGGCTGGTGAGGATCTGGACCGGTCCTTTTCTGACGGCGAGGTCGGCAGTGCTCTACCAAGTGAGGATCCAGCAGTGCAACATCCATCAGACAACCATGCTGTGAGTGATGTGTCCTGTTTCACAGGCCCACTGCCATGCACTAATTATCTCTCCTTGCTTTCACGGGCACATCTGGAAAACAGCTGAGGGGGTCCACAACCCAGGGTCTCCAATCAAATAGAAATCTGATGAAACCACCCGTCCCTGCTGAAACCCGTCACAGTGCTCACCCCCACACTCCACCAGTGCAGAGATACACACTTCAGTGGGACCTAGCTTTAAGTAGCCTCGGGATCACAATCTGGCGAGCACATCGCACTTTCTGATCCACAGAACGCAGAGGATTGCTGGAGGCCAGAAATTTGCTGAGTCCGAGTCAGATGATGAGCTTCTGGACTCAGTCATTTTACAGTTGTTGAAACTGCAAAGGCAAGCTCGGGAACATCAGGAAGGGATGTCCGCTGTACTCCTCAGATTGCAAGGCATGATGGAGGGGTCCTTTTGCCTTCAGGCTGAGGAGATAGTGCCGGCATTGCAATGCACCGAGGCCAACACTGTTAGGATGACGGCCGCATGGAGACCTTGGTCCAGGACATTGCTCCTGCGCTGCTGCACGGGCTGAACTTTATTGCTGACGCCATAGTTGGCCTCCACCTGAGTGTACACGAGAGTGGTACGGGGCAGCCCGATCTCACTCCAGCTACACCTCCTCAAGGAGTCAACCAGAGGCCCTCATGCATCCATAGGGAGGGGGATCAGCAGATTTCCACCCAGGGGCCATCCATCCAGCTGAACCCGGGAGTGTCCAGCCTATCTGAATCCCCTCCTCTTGTCACCTCAACAGCTCCAGCTCCACAGGCCGAGGAGGGCGCCAGTGACATACAGCAGGACCCTGAAAGTAGACCGCGGAATCCAGGTCACAGCCTCCAGATGACACTCACCAAGGTCATCACAGACAGGGTGTAGCAGTCAGCCCGGGGAGCACCAAGCGGCAGAATTATGGAAGTTAAAAAGATATAGCTGCATAGTCTGGGCACAGGTGTTAATCACATGTATGTAACGTTCAGTATTGTAAATAAACTTCCAAGATTGTCTCCCTGCTTGTGGCTCCTTGTTCTGATGAGCAGTGTTCATGTCACTCAGATGTGAAACCTTTCTGCACATGGTAAAGGCAGGTGTCTCAGTCCAGGGCCTCTTCCCTGTGCATTTTTGCAGCCTTCAGACCAAAGTAATGGTCTGGCCTCTCATTCCCTCGACATATTAGTGATGCCTGCACCTCGATGGTGCTTGTCATTGCTGTCGGAATGTCGTGGGCATGCGTCACAAAGTTCTCCCATTCTCTCTGTGTGCTCTCAGCACCTTTCAAGGTGGGGCTGGCCCCCATCTCTTCAGCATCTGTGACCAGTGATGTTGTGCTCCTGAAGGGCTCAGGTGCTGAAGGCAGGCAAAAGATCAGATGCTTTTAAAGTTTCACGGCTGCATCTCTATGATATGACCTTGATTATAGAGTGCAAGCGAGCTGCCCCTCAACCAGACAGGAGTCAGACATTCTCAGAGGTTATGTGACGATCTGTGGAGTGTCCTCACTGCATGTTGTCATCATCCTCCTGCAATAAAGTGACTATTAAGGCCTGCATTGCATCTCTATGACAGGAGCATTCTCACAGAGGGAATGTGCGTTGCCATTAGCCAGACGAGAGTCAAATGTTCACAGATGCAATGTGAGGATTTATGGTGTCTCCTCACTGCATGTTGTCATCGTCTTCCACAAATCTAGCAGCTAGGAGGGCCTCCCGAACGCGCTTGCCTCGTCCAGCCAGTGCGAGGGCCTCATCAACACCATGTTTGCCTTCGAGGACCTCCCCACCCTCATCACTATCGACATCCTCCTCATCGGAGGAGACCTCCAGCTCCTGCATTTCCTCCTCAGCCAGCTCCTCTCTTCATTGCAGCACCAGGTTGTAAAGGGAGCGGCAGGTGACGATGATGTGTGACCCCCTCTGTGGACTGTATTGCAAGGCTCCAGCAGACTGGTCCAGCCACTGGAATCTCATTTTCAGCATCCCGATGGTTTGCTCCACCAGTTTGTGAGTTGCAGCATGAGCCTCGTTATACCTCCGCTCTGCTGCAGTCTGAGGCTGTCGCACGGATGTCATCAGCCATGTCCTCTTGGGGTTGCCCTTGCACCTTAGGAGCCAACCCTGTTGCCTCTGTGGACCTTGGAAGACTTCAGAGATCTGTGATCAACTCTGATGTAGGAGTCATGGACACTCGCTGGAAACCGTATGAAGACCTGCAGGATGCGTTTCCGGTGGTTGCACACCAGCTGCACATTCAGCGAATGGAATCCCATGCGGTTGACATAGTTGACCCCTTGTTGCAATAGAGATCTGTGCGCCATGTGAGTGCAGTCGATTGCAATGTGCACCTGTGGGAAACCTGAGGACTGGGTGAATCTAATCGCTCTACATCCTGGTCCTCTTGGTCCCGGGCGAAATGCACAAAGTTGTGTGCCCTCGCATAAATGGCATCAGTGACCTCATGGATGCATTTGTTGTTGGAAGCTTGTGATATTCCACAGGGGTCACGTGGACCCCTGAAAGGACCACTGGTGTGGATGTCCTCCTTTTCCTGTGGCGCCAAATCCTGCAGTAGCTAGCAATGCGACCGACCAGTTCTCTAGACATGCGCAGTCTTCAGCGACACTCGTTCTCGGTTATTTGCAGGAATGAAAGGTGGTGTCTCGTGACCCCAGTCTGCCTAGGTGCCAACCAATGACAGTTCGCTGTGGCCCTTCAGCAGTGTGGGCAGGAGCCCCAGCCACCCGCTCTTCCTGAGGGTGCTGCTCCTCCCTCTGCACGGCCAGGCGCCTCCATTGCTCTCTTCTCCATTGTCTTCATTCTCTGTAAGCCATGAGGCACACAGCTAGGTCACTAGGCTCCGTGCTCCTGATGTAGTCCTCCTGCAGCGTGTGGGTTAGCCAGCAAGGAGAGTTTTGAAATTATCAAGTCTGGAGGTAATAAAAATGTGTATGAGGGTTAAGCAGCAGATGAGCTGAGAGGTGGAGATGGGTAATATTACAGGCCAAAGAGTAAATCCAAAATGTTTGTAAAAATATTTGGGTCCTGTTGCCAGCAGTATAGAGCAAAATTCCATCTTAAATGCAGCACCACTGTCCCAGCGCAGGCTGGGGAGCCCACCTCCAATATATAAATGAATCTTAGGCTAGAAGATCAATCAGATTCAGGTGCACATCACAGTGACAGGGAAAAGTGCCACCCCTCCACCTTAGTGATGCATTCCAACAACAGCAGAATACCCAGCCTTTCTGTCAGTGTCCTTTTATAACTGGGCATTGGACTTTCCCTGCACTTGTGGCTCCGAGTAACCTGTGTTGATTTGATCTCTCTTATTCTTCCCTCCCTGTTGTGCTCTGCCTTGCCTCTCCATTTGGCTGTAATTGAGATCTCTCCATGTAAGGGATCACTGGCAACTACTTGCTAATACAGGATATTATACTCATTTATATAAAAACAAAAAAACTGCGGATGCTGGAAATCCAAAACAAAAACAGAATTACCTGGAAAAACTCAGCAGGTCTGGCAGCATCGGCGGAGAAGAAAAGAGTTGACGTCTCGAGTCCTCATGACCCTTCGACAGAACTTGAGTTCGAGTCCAAGAAAGAGTTGAAATATAAGCTGGTTTAAGGTGTATGGGGAGGGCGGAGAGAGAGAGAGAGAGAGAGGAGTGGAGGGGGTTGGTTTGGTTGCAGGGACAAACAAGCAGTGATAGAAGCAGATCATCAAAAGATGTCAACAACAATGTTGACATCTTTTGAAGATCTGCTTCTATCACTGCTTGTTTGTCCCTACAACCAAACCAACCCCCTCCACTTCTCTCTCTCTCTCTCTCTCTCTCTCTCTCTCTCTCTCCGCCCCTCCCCCCACACACCTTAAACCAGCTTATATTTCAACTCTTTCTTGGACTCGAACTCAAGTTCTGTCGAAGGGTCATGAGGACTCGAAACGTCAACTCTTCTTCTCCGCCGATGCTGCCAGACCTGCTGAGTTTTTCCAGGTAATTCTGTTTTTGTTTATTATACTCAATTATCTGCCTGTGACAAGTGGCCTTGCTACCTAGACCACTCTTATCCAAATTAATTTAATGTCAAATCCAGACTAGAAATTATTACATGCAGAGTAATTTAGTGGATAAAAATGAACTCCCAGAAATCAGAGGAACTTTCTGCAAGCACCAAAAGCTTGAAGTGCAGCTGTCAATGCTGGAGGTGTTACTCATTATCTTTGCTGTCAGCTAGCTGATAAAGTATGGCGTGAAGTTCAGGCCTGTGAATCTTGCTGACACATGCTGTTGACATATTTTTGGCTTTAGTTGAAAAAATTGTCAATAGGACACAAATATTGGATTGTTGAACTGGTCCTGTTAAGTTCCCTCGAGCCTGACTAGTCATCAACCCAGAGCTGAAGTCATGCAGTCTTTTTAATCACCTCACCTCATGTGAGTCAATTATCAGCGAATGAAGCACTGATATTTGCATGAGTAATCACTGTGAGTGCAAATCACTGAATTCAAAATGTATAGGCTATGTACTTCTAACATTGGTTTTTAAGTTACATTTAGTTCCAACTGAAGTTTAGATTTGCTTTCAGAGCACTTTAAATTCACAAATGTCAAAGCAGGCCTAGACATGAAGCCAATGTGCATTTGGAATGCTGATCCCTGCAGGGATAGGAAAGGAAATATTTTATTTCTAAACAGATCCAAATTTAAACATAGTAAAGTTGAAACTAAAGCGAGTATTTGATTGACCACTTTCATAAGGGTGGTGAGATATGCAGTTTTGTACGGGACAGTACAGTTTTTAGCCAGTCTGGACACTGTTCGCGGCTGGATGGCTTCATACCTGGTATTTTGACCCATTGCCTGCTTACCTGGATAAGGCATCAGCAGAGTCCTATGCTCATGGCTTTCCCCATCTGCAGCAGCCTCAATATGACGTGGATGCAAAAGCCAGATTGTTTTAATACTTTTTCCCACCAGTCCTTCAGCATTGTCTTTCCAATGGCACAGAATCCTCATGTATGATGAAGTCACCTGACGCGTGTCGCAAACATGTCTGGTTTGGTCGCCTCTGGCACTGGCCACCCTACCTGTCATCTCATCATGTCCATACTTGTTAGACATATGATTTTATTGGCAGCTTGAACTTATTCAAACTTAAACATCTAGTCTTGAACGAGCCAAAGTTTACTCCAACCAAAGTCATTGTCATCATCCCCTGCCACAAGCTCTGTACCTTCTCCATTGACTTCATCTTCCTCCTTGGCCACTTATTTTAGGTTGAACTAAGCTTGCGAAGTCTGTATTCTATTTGCCCCGTATCTTTTCAAAGTGTGCCTATTTCCACCTGGTGGCATCTCCCGTATCTTTTTTTTAATTCATTCATGGGATGTGGGCTTCACTGGCTGGGCCAGCATTTATTGCTCATCCCTAGTTGTCCTTGAGAAGGTAATGGTGAGCTGCCTTCTTGAACCGCTGCAGTCCAAGTGGATACACCCACAGTGCTGTTAGGAAGTGAGTTCCAGGATTTCGACCCAGCGACACTGAAGGAACGACGATATATTTCCAAGTCAGGATGATAAGTGACTTGGAGGGGAACTTCTAGGTGGTGGTGTTCCCATCTATCTGCTCCTACCCCAACCCATCTTCCACTGAAATCCTCATCCATGGCGTTATCATTCCAAACTCAGCTATTCCGTTGCTCTCCTGACTGGCCGCCTGTAAACTTTAGCTGAACCAAACCTCTGTTGCCCATATCCTATCCCATGCTGAGTCCTATTGACCCATCACTCCTATCCCTGCTAATCTAGATTCTGGCCATTGCGACACAAATTAAAAACTCTTCTTTTGTTTAAATCTATCTGTCAGTTCCATTTCTCTAATCTCTTCCAGCATTTACACCCCCTTGACCCAAAAAAAAATATTTGCTACTCCAACTCTGATTTCTTGTGCATTTCCCATCCCTTCACTCCACCATTGACAACCATGCCTTCAGCTGCATGGACGTTATGATCTGGAATTCCATCCCCATGCTCCTCTATCACCTTACCTTCCTCTCCTCCTCTAAGACCGCCCTAAAAATCATTTTCTGCATTTAAGGTACCTTAGAAGTAAAAGTTGTTCTTGTTAAATTATTTTGAGTATGGTGCTATTTTATGGCTTTTAGAGTCCAGATTTAAACAGTGTATTTACTTTGCCACGGAAATCAGTGGATCCACAAAGCCGGGAGCTGAAATCAGTTTTAAGGAACTGTATACCATGGTTCTATTGGAATCTGAGATGGTCCTACCTCCACAAGAAACAGATTCATAAACTTGCAGCAACTCCCCATAAGAATGGATTCCTCATCCATTTGATGAGGATTTAGAAAGGGCTTTACACACAATTACGTCAAGTACCTAAACTGCAAGACAATGCAACATTGCTAATTTAGACATTATTTTGTCTTCTGACAAAATTGTCAAATCTGCAGTGTCAACCAACTGCAGCAGAGTACAGCAGAATTTCTGGATCAAGAACTGCAGTTGATGTGATCTGTGCAATGGAGAAAATTCAAACAACTGAAGATAAGAAGAAAGGAAAATATTTGTCGAAATGAGCTGAATCCAAAAATGGCTGAGGATAGGAAACATTATTATTGATTAGTTTCTGCCATTGCCAAACACCAGGATCAGATGCAAATGTAGTATATAAATTATTGTCCATAAAAGTGCATCACTCTTATTTTGATGCATAGCTTAATTTTGTTGTGATTTTATGCTTGATTTAGTGTTTGCTATTCATGTAATGCGTCACCATTTATTTAAATAAAAAGTTTTACATTTTTTTAGCAATAATTTGGAATAGTTAAGGTTCTTATCCACACCCAAACTCATGGATTAGAAAATAAATCATTGCTCTTGCACTAGGTGGTAGCCTCCTCAAAATGATGTGATAATTTAATTATATTATTTCTGTCAGACTACAAGGTATTTTGAAGTACAACCTCCATCTTGATATTACCTTCAATTGGCATTAGAGGAAGCTAGGCAGAGACTCCATATAGTGTCTTTTTTAGCTAGTTTCTGAACTTGGTTTTACACAAGCTGCCCTTTCTTTCTCAAGTCATCTATGAGATTAGAAACTGGACATGGCCACATAAAGTCTGATTTCTGAATACTCTTCCCCTTTTTGTCAAGTACCTTAATTTGTTTTCCTCACTGGGGTGATGTCTTCATTTATTTGAGAAACAAAAGAACATATTTTAGAATTATGATAATTGACCACTTGAAACAGATTAGATGATTGCGCATTCCAGCGTGCTTGGCTGTAGTGCTTAATTGCATGCCCGTTGATGACAGAATACATGGATGCATGGGGAAACAGGTAGGGAATGAGCATAATGGAGGACTCTAAAGTTCCTTCCTCCTCCTTCAATCCTTCCATTACCTCCACATTCTGCACCTCCAGACTTCCCGCCTTGTCAATGGTCACAGCTAAAGTGACCTCCCACCTGCATCTGTTAAATCTGGCTTGCGTTGTTTGGCCTTCTCCTACGAGCAGATTAAACACAGGCATATGTTAGCTAGAGGAATCTGTGAGAAAATGCGCACAATCAAGTTCCCAGGCTAGCAGCACCTTTATATAAACCTTGAATATGCAGTGTGCAAGAACAGCAAATGGCATTTATATAATGCCTTTCACACTAGAAACAAATCCAGACACGCTTCACAGAGGCATGAGAAAGAAAGGACATGGAAACAAGGCAGGAGATAATGGGAGGGTTGGCCAAAAGCTAATGAAAAAGGTGGGTTTTAGAAAGGGTCTTAAAGGAGGGGAGGGAGGTGAATAGGTGGACGGATTTATAGAGGGAATTCCAGAGTGTAGGGTTTTTGAGCTTGACAGCATGCTTAAAGATTGTCCCCTGCCACATTGTATGGGCCATGGGGTAAACATTGTCAGGCAGCAATACCCCTCGGTAAAACACGAGCATATCTGCACATTTGGAAATTAAACGTAACAGTTGACAGAGCACTTTGTATATCCCTCTGTGATGCTGTTCTGCACATAAACCACAGCCCTGTTAAGATGCCTATAAGGCCACAATGTAAAATTAAATGTCACGGAAGCAGAGCCTACCTTGAAATTTTCCCCATTGCCAGGAAGATTCCTCCTCACTTCCCAGTTTCAGTACACAGATGAAAAATCATTGACTATTTCTGCCAAGTTGCTATGGTGCTGCTGTTCACTTAAGGGTGAACAGCAGCACCAAAATTGATCTTTTCCAGCAGCTTTTTCAAAGCAACTTCAATAAATGAAACTGTTCCACACCTGGCCTTTACAGCCATTTATTCAAGGACAGAACAGCTTTCAGGGCTACCTTTTAGACCTGTTAGTGCTGGCAAACCTGTACTTTGACCTTGGGCCATTCCTAATGTATTAGGCGATGTATATCGGCTGTGTGGAAAATTCATTTGAATGTGCTGTCTTTGCGTTATAGTGCAGTATTAGCTAACTGTCTTACATGTACATGACGTGCCCCAAAACAAATAGCCTCAGTACACCAACATCAAGACTCTAATCAGCCCTATTGAGCAATACTGTCACATATGGTACTTAAATATGTCTTAGAGATTTCTTTAATTCTATTTTCCTGTCTGCAAAGTTTGTCACAGAACAATGAATCTACATTCACTTTTGGGCATAAGACATTTGCTTGATGAAATCTGTGGTAAATGAATGGATTACACTGAAAGATTGATTAATAAGCATAATTGCAGGAAAATTATTGCTAGAATCTGTAAATTATTCCCCAGAAATTCCTTTAATCAAGCATTGAAGAAATGCTTTATTTCTTCAATGGTCAGAAAATAGCAAGAAATTGCACTGACAATGACTTCAGGTCTTTTCTAATTATTGCAGTTCTGCCACAGTTTATGAGGATTAAGTAGCAATGTTCAACCATTTATTAGTAAACTATTCACACTGCCTCAGGAATAATTTATTAAATTCTGTAAGACTGAAAATGCATCTCTATCTAACACAACCTGTAAGTAGCTCTCAGAGGCATCTACTTATCCTGTTATGTATTGCATTAGGTTCCTTGCTTAATAGACTATTTAGATAATCCTTTATTGAAGAATTATCCTGTAGAGCCCAGGGTAGTGACATTTCCTTCAACCAGAAACAGACTCATTGCCCTGATATTGCTCATGGAGATTTACAGTGAGTGCGTTCTCTTGTCAGAATTGATTATAGCACAACTCATCTCTGGCACAAATGTCACTGAACCATTAGAATATTTTGATTCCAGTTTATAAGAATGAGCCATTGCTTCATAACAATCCTTTCAGATGCCTGTGTGCCAGGTATTCAAGCCCATCTATAAACCTTAGTTTTTACTGAATCCAATATTGAGACACGGTGCACTGCTAGAAACACACCCCTTTGAATGAGATGTTAACCAAAGACCTAACTTCCCTGCATAAAAAATACACAAAAATTGTGAAAGGAAAGGTCATTCCTGCATTGAAGCTATTGAGAAAATTCTCCGAGCACTTGTTTCTGTTAAGATCTCCAGTGTAAATGAGGGAGGAAGATTTCCTCTCTGGCACTTTAAAAGAAACTGGAAATGCATCCTTTATACTTGTGTCTGTGATTTTGCTGCAAATAGGTGGGGTGAGGGAGGGTGTGGGTGGGAGCCATGGTGTTGGGAGTGCATTACTTTCCCCCGCAACCTCCACCCATCCTTCCCCCAGATAGAAAAGTTGATCTTGAGCCGACTGACTGACTGACTTTAAAAAGCGCTGCCCCACAGTGATAGTACACTGGGAGCGGCATTGACAAGCTGAAAATGGGATTTCCACCCCTCAGGGGAGAGCCATCTGGTTGGCTGGCAGCTGAGTAGCCCCAGCAGCGCCAGAACTCAGTAGTGACCACTTCTGGGACTACTAGCAGTCAAAGAGAAGATCCATGGATGCTGACTTACAGGTGAGTCCTGTCTTTTTGGTTCCGTGGGGGATTAGATTTGAGAGGCTGTGGGGGGACACATAAAGTTGGGGGTTGGGCTACTATCTTGGGGGTTTGCCCCTCATAGACACAGGGCACACTTCCAAAGGAGGTACCCCCCTTCCTGCCTTTTGGCCCGAGGTCGTGGTTGGCCTCATTTGTTCTGCCTTCCCAAGCTGTATGTATTGTTGTGCCAGAGGCAGAAACAGGCCCTTAACTGGCCAGTTAAGGGCCTCATTTCACCTAAGGGCAGGCTGATGCCTTATCTGTCCACTGTATTATGGGTGACAGCTTTAGGGTGGGCAGAAAGGTGGTGAGCTAGCCACATGCTTTCCCTCTGCAATTATGCCAGTGAGGCCTGTAAAATTCTCCCGTAATGCCCTTCTTGATATGTTTCACAGGAGTGGTTCTGTCTCTTAAAATAAATACGAAATGATATTGCAGAAATATTGGAATTCTTGAACAACATTTTTTTCTTCTGAATTCAATAATTTGTCTTTTTCCTGGTTCGTCCCCCTTTCTTACCATGCACCATTCCTAGTGGAGGGGACAGATAAACTGCTCGCAAACCTGTGCCGGTTAATACTTGGAGAAGTTGACTTGTGACAATCATTGGAAAATACACAACAGCAGTCTCTGAGTGCACAAGTGTCCTTCCCTCTGCTTTAATTTTTCCCTGTCCTTTTCAGGGAAGTACCTGGCCTCTGTTTAACAGCTACCCCTGACTTGACACTATGGTTGTACCTGAAAACTCAGGGCAGATTTTGGTCTGGGCCAGTTTTCAGACAACTGAATGTCCAACTGATGAAATTAGTCCTTGGCCTCATCAACACACACAGCGCGAACTGCCGGCACTTTGCACCGAAACAGGCAGCCCGCCAAAGTGAAGGCATCAATGTTTTGCCACCTGGCTCACCAGCAGCAGCCTTCAGGTAAGTCTCTGGGGATGGGAGAAGGGGGTGTGATCAGGATTCATGTGGAATCAAGAGAGTACTCCTGATTCCCCTGACTCCACGGGGGATGGTTTTTAAAATATGTATATAAAAAATTTTAACTTGGTTTCTGTTGAGAGCCACTGAGGCTGCTGAGCAACCCTGAGCAGGGTAGGTCCAACACCTGCATTCAGGAAGGCACTGAACACAGCGAGAGACTTGGTCAGGAACATGCAGATATGAAGTTGAGGTATTGGAGAGGGAGTGTACAAACCTCCAAACAACTCATTTACCTGACCCTTCAAGCATCACCTGCCCCGCATGTTGCCAGAGTCTGAAGATTACACATTGGACTCATCAGCCATCTCAAAAGCTCTGGAATGGGAATGGAAGCAAGTGATCCTCGATCCCAAGGGACTGCTTAAAAAGAAGAGGTCTAAAACCTGCTCTGCTCATTGTTGACAAAATTCTTGATGGGGCCATTCAATTGCTTCTCTCCCAAGCACTCATGTAACTGTCCCTTCATTTAATTTATATTCTTGTTTTCAGTGGTCTTTGCTGGCAACATTTTCCACAACTCTTATCATCTTCATCTAATGGCTAATTAGGAATGGACATTACATGTTGACTTTGCCAGCAATGCTTGTATCTCATGAATGCTTAAATATAGCTCCCGGCTTCCATAATTTTAACTTGCTTCTCTTGGCATTTGAACCTTTGTCATAGTGACCAGTTTGCCAGGATCAACTTTAATGAATTCATTTAAACATTTCACATAAACTTTCTTCAAATTTAAATGCCTCACAATCTCAGTCATCTTTCTTGTTTTCACTTGTACCCTTTCAAGGGCAATAATATCCTTCTAACAATAACACAAAAGTCACTAAGCAATTGCTTTTGAACTATTTAGAAGCCATATGTTATCTGTCCACCAACAGACAGAAATGAAGTTCTGGTGCTGTAGCCAACAATGGATGAGGTTTTGCTGCCCCCTGGGTGATAGGCTAGGAGGCACAGGGTTGCTGGTAAAATGCTGGGGAGCCAGGTTGGGAGTGCTCACAGGCACAGTCCTGCCACTGGGCCAGTTTACCAATGGCAGTGCTTGGCTGGCTGCTGACTAGAGGTAGGAGACAGATTAAATCGCTAATGGGCTATTGACAGTAATTTTCTCACTCACTGGCATTTTGCTGGCATCGGAGTACTCTTCTCCCTCCCCCCCCCCCCGCCCGTTGTGGGGGTGGCCACCCGCTACATGACGTGGCTTTCCAGCAGCTTGCCGGGGGGTGCCATCATATCTGGAGGCTCCATGGCCCAAGGAAGGGGCCCACTGCAGCAATGGCCACCTCATGGCCTTGATACCACCACTGGAGGTGTTTCCCCTCCAATCACCAAGACACGCCTGCCTGACCATGGCACAAGAACAAATATTTTACCATCCCTGCAAGGGGTCCCCCTTGTTCTCCTTGCAGCCTCAGCAGCAGCCACATCTCTGGGTGGCGAGCCGAAGCTGCAAAGCTGCCAGTCCTCTGAGCCGAAAGCATGGAGGGCCAGCCTGCCACCCTTAATTGGATACTGGGCCTGGCAGCTGCCGGGAATACTGCGACTGGGTCCAACTCACCGGCCATACAGGCTTGGAAAACGCATATGGTCTTAACATTGGGATTCACCCCATTCTGGAAAAATCCAGGTCATTATCTTATATGCTTAGTTGTAAAATCTTATTTTACACTTGCAATCTGCTTTTCTCCTTTAATTTTCCCAATGCTGCTTTCTGGCAGCACACTTCCTCCAACTGGTATGGCTGAATGATGGACCGTTGAAACTTCCATGACTATGGTAACATACAGGGGTTATTAAATCAGACCCTTGAGTTTTGTGGCACTATTGTTTTTCCCCTAATAGTTTTCCCTGCTAACTTTTGTTCCCAGGGTGGTATTATGGCAAAATTTAACAGATTTTCGTGACCTCATATGCATAATTTTAAAATTAGATTCACCTTTTCTTGAGGTGAGGTACTTCTAAACTGGTTCATTTGGTGATAATTTTATTTTCACTATCATACCAAAACATTTTGTACATGAACTTTATTTGCTAGTTAGTCAAATATTTGGTGCACATCTTTTCTATAATTTTAAGATGAAGCATGCAATGGAAGCAGATTGTTGTGCCAGAACATCAAAAGATACAGATTATTTTTGTATTTTTATTACAAATTTTCATACCAGCCATAGCAAAGTCTTTTATACATTCCTCCTTAATAAGCTTCAGTTGATAGCTATAAGATCCATGTGATGCTTATTTGATTAATTGTACAGCCCCAGGAGACTGAACCAGATGTGAAAAATGCAAAGCTTTCCCATCTCCTTTTTTCTTCTGTGATAGCGTAATGATTTATTTTGTGCGCTTTATACAAGATCAGGCTCTGAAAGGTATATTGTACATGAACATTCCCATTTTCTCGTACTTTCCTATCTTCACTGAGCAACTGTATTGAGAGCTGATACCAATTATTGTACTTATACGGCTGTTAAGTTGAATCATTGATAGCCTTATGACTACAAGCTAATCACACTCCAGGCCCTGTCCCCCTTTAGAGGATCTCTGCACAAGAGGGCCACTAGACTTCACTCCAGGCACTGCCCCCTCCACCACTCCTCCCTTGACACAGGACAGGTTTGAGCCCCGTTCCATATCAGAACAAAAAAAACAAGATTTCAGAGCCCTCTTGCCAGACCACCAGTACGGCTCAATTTTACTTCAAAGCTGCATCTCTTGTGATAACTTCACAAGAGTTGGAACATCTGTAGGATTCTGCAGGTTGTAACTTCCCTCTGATACCTTATCTAGATCTGATGCTTGTGTGTGCACTCACTCAGAAACTGAACTCCAAGTCATTGTTGACTCCTTCTCCGGAGTATATGAGAAAATGGGCCTTTCACTAAACACCCAGCAAACGAAGGTCCTGTTCCAACCAGCTCCCGCCATCGATTAAAATCAATGGCAAGATTCTCAAAAATTATGAACCATTTTTCATATCTTGGGAGCCTCTTCTGGATGAAAGCAGACAAAGACAGTGAAATTCATCATCAGCTCCAATGTGCCAGCTCAGCCTTTGGCCAATTAAGGAAAGAAGTATTTGAGGAGCAGGGTCTCAAACCCAAGACTAAAGTCATGGATTACCGGGCAGCAATGATCCCCAGGTTCCTATATGCTTAGAGACTTGGACTACTTACGGCAGATACCTCATTGCACTAGAGAAGTACTACCAGGGGTGTCTTCTCAAGATCCTCCAAATCTGGTGGCAAGAAAGGGGGTCCTACAGCAGCATTCTCTCCCAAGCTAACTCGCCCAACATCATGGTGCTAATCACTCAAAACCAGCTCTGCTGGGAAGACAGGTCATTGCATGAAGACAGGTATGCATGACACTGGACACTTGAAGCAAATACTCTACTCAGAACTTGGTCATGGCAGGAAGCTCCCAAGAAGACAGCAGAAATGCTTTAGGGATGTCCTCAAAGCATCTTTGAAGAGGTCAAACATACCCGCTGACTCATGGGAGTCCCTGGCCAATGACCAACCAAAACGGAGAAGGTTTACTCAGGAACACATCGAGTCAGAAACACACAGAGGCAAAGTTGAGGTGTTGGAGGGAGCGCAGAAACCTCTAAGCAACTCACCTACCTCACCCTCCAAGAACCACCTGCCCTGCATGTGGCAGAGTCCTCAGATTACACATTGAATTTATCAACCATTTCAAAACCCATCAAACCAAGCCATCCCTGAACCCAAGGGACTGCCTAAGAAGAAGACAGTAAGTCTACCAGGCCACTCTGCTGTGGAGGACATGACAGCCAATCCAAAGCACATCCTGTTCTCACAAACTGTCCACAGCAGCAGATTTTGGGCAGAAATCATTTGGGTGTTCTGACTGATTTAACTCTAATGTGGCCTAGTGTATTGGGATCAGTTATATTGCTTCCCAAGATGAAAGCAAATTTCATGGAATTTTGTAACAATATTGAGAGTGAGTGGAGATATAAATCTATGGTAACATTATGAAACATTCACCTGCCCTTTTGGTGTGGTTTTCTGACACTTTATGAAACCTAAATCAAATTTAAAACAATTGATTAGTTCTAGGTTGTGCCCACAGCTACCTGAGCCCAAAATGGCTCCAAATGACATAACAAGTTGAAAGGTCATTATATAAACTTTTCATAAGACCATAAAACGTAAGAGCAGAAGAAGGCCATTGGGCCCACCGAGTCCGCTCCGCCATTCAATGAGATCATGGCTGACCTGATAATCCTCAACTCCACTTTGCTGCCTTTTCCCCATAATCCTTGATTCCCTTACTAATTAAAAATATGTCTATCTCAGCCTTGAATATACTTAATGACCCAGCCTCTACAGCCCTCTGCAGTAAAGAATTCCACAGGTTCACTACCCACTGAGAGAAGAAATTCCTCCTCATCTCTGTCTTAAATGGGTGACCTTTACTCTGAGTTTATGCCCTCTGGTCCTAGACTCTCCCACAAGGGGAAACAACCTCTCACATCTACCCTGTCAAGCCCCATAAGAATCTTATGTTTCAATAAGGTCACCTCTCATTCTTCTAAACTCCAATGAGTGCAGACTTTCAACAAATTTAAATTTCCCTAATGCTCTGTTTAAGAGTCTGTAAACAAAGTAGCTGACAGCTCTGGTGCCAGGTTGGCCAAGGTTGCGTCTGAATGCATAGTAACCAAAACTTTGCTCTAACAAATACAAATTGTATTGAACAGTTTCCAACAAATCCTGGTGGTGAGGTTGCTGCTCTGCCAGATTACTTCCCTCAAATCTTAGAAAACATGATGTAATCTGACTGAACACATTCCTTAACTGATAAGGAGGTTTAAGCTGATTTAATATGAAACTAGATTAAATAAATGTCCAACCGCAATTGCAAATAATGGAGCAAAACAACATCTGGAGTGCAGTGTGGGAGAGTAATGAGTCTCTGGAGGCAGCCAGGATTAAAACTGTTGAGCAGAATGATGTGATTAGAATTATGGCTGTTAAGTGACCTTTCTACAAAAAAAATGTTGATTTTGAGATTTTTGTTATTAAAGTCACCACCTGAGAAAGATCCAGGTTGTCTGACAGATGCAACAAGAACTAGACAGTTATGTATCCAACTTAAGTCATTCAAAAACTATTTGTACAAAGAATTGAGGTGACCCCAAGTTACTGAAAGGTATGTTCGCATCCCTATTCTGGCAGGAACAAGTTAGGATGAGCAGACTGTTCAAATATGACATGTCATTTGGATAATTTCTTTGAAGCACATCTTTTGGGAATTTGAATTATTTTTTCTCAGACCAGTAATAGATCATTTTCACTGTTGATCTGGAGCAGCCAATCATTTTTAATTTATTTCTTCATGTGAAAGTATGTTGATTTCTGGAAGATTGTTTTTTTTCTTTCTCTCAGTGGATTAAAACCCTTTTTGTCAGCTGCCTCCCACCTACAGGGAGATGATGGCTGTGCAACAAATCCAAATCGGCAATTTAAAAGCAAAATGCTGCGGGTGCTGGAAATCTGAAACAAAAACAGAAAATTCTGGAAAAACTCGGCGGGTCTAACAGCATCCTTGGAGAGAAAAAACAGCCAATGCCTCGAGTCCGCATGACTCTTCTTCAGAGCAAATTGGCAATGTGATGGTTTCAAAAGGTACACTTTTTGCTGATGGCTGAAGAGACCAATCCATAAGAGGCAGGTTCTGCCACAAGTGCTGTGTGTGAGGTGGTTATCAAGTGTCATTGTGGAGTGCTGTTATTGGCCCCCATTGTCAAGCTGCTGTAGCCACTGGGCATCATGGTAGTACACACCAGCCCACATGTAATGTTGTAATTTCCCTCTGTTGTCAGCTGGTGTCTACTATCTGTGAAAATCAATATTTTGGGCTGTCACATCATGCTTGCACATGTGGAAGTGTATGAAAATCCTATGAAACAATGATACCTGGGTGGTCGTTGAGTTGTCTGGTTCAGTTTTCAACACTACTGGTCTTTTACTCCACCTCACTCTTTCCCAGTACTTCAAAACTGTTGAATTTTGTACCTCCCTGAGACTTAACTTCCTTGCTGTAATCTACAAGTATTGAAATCCCACATTTGACATTGATTTCCTTATTTACTTTGTTGTCTCTCCTTGAATGTATCCTGCCCCAAGTGCCTTGGTCTTTCGTTTAGGCTTCTCAAAATAAATCTTCATTTAACTATTATTAGTTACGGGTTGGATTTTGGATGTGTTCATTCCAAGTATTTTATTGAGTTGTCAGGAATTATGTGTAAAAAAAAAAAAAAATTATTTCATTTGCAACTTGATTTTTCTAATGATTTCTAGTGCTTTAGATTATCTCTACCCAAAATCAAAGAGGAAGGTGATCAGAATAACTTCACCAAACTAGAAAACTTTTTTTAAAAGGCCTTCCCTATGTCTTTAGATGTACTAATTTCAAACGTACATGTACAATCACAGGTATTTCAGAATATCCCCTCAGTATTGCACTAGTTTGTGTGTTATTGACATCGTTCATAGTTTACTATCATAAGGGAGTTTAAAAAGTATATTTTTTCCTGCAGTTATCTCTGCGATCTCAATGAGCTGAGCTGGCACAAGCTCCAAAAGTTGGATAGAGGTGGGAGATAAACAGAAGGCAATTTTAGAATTCCAGTAACAGCCTAAGTATATAAGAATGACAATTCTCTGCCAGCTCGCTTCTTACTCACAGCAAAACATAAAACGGAAAATGGCCTTTTGACCCATCTCATCTCAGGACAACCCTCTCATCCGAGGGACCAATCTAATGAACTTTTGCTGTACTGCCTCCCAATGCATCTATGTCCTTCTTTAAATTGCTTAATTAATTCAATTGTGTGGTGTACCTGCATGCTAACTTTTTGTGTACCTTTTACTAGTACATCTAAGTCCCTCTCAATACCAACTTTACAAGTTTCCTGCCTTTAAAAAATATTCTGCTTTTCTATTCCCATTATTTGGCAGACAGAGTTAACTTATCCACTGGATGGTCCACATCCATTAATTCAGCTACCTCCCTAAAGACAGCCGATAGGTTAATGAGGCATAACCAAATGCTTCTAGAGTCATAGGCCCACATTTTTCCAGTCCTGCCTGCCAGGGGAATATTAGCAGGCGGTACAGATAATTTGACGGACTAGCAAAAGGTCCGTTGACTTTGGCGGGAACTTCTGGTCCTGCAGCGGGCATGACCGCAAAATTCTGCCCAAATATTGATAGCATTCTTTAATACACTGTCAAGATTTTTTACCTGTATTTATGTAACGTTAATATGGACACAATTGCTGGATTTATGTCCCAACAACAACAACTTATATTCATATAGCACCTTTAACTTAATTAAATGCCCTAAGGTGCTTCACAGGAGCATTACAAAACACAGTATGACACCAAGCCACATAATAGCTCAGATGACCAAAGGTTTGATCAAAGACATAGGTTTTAAGTGTCATAAAGGAGAAAAGGTGAGGTAGAGAGGCGGAGTTGTGTAGGGAGGCAGTTCTAGAGCTTGGGGCCTTGGCAAATGAAGGCAGAGGCCACCAATGGTGGAGCAATTATGATTGGGAATGCACAAGAGGCCAGAATTAGAGAAGCATGGGTATCTCGGAGGGGGTGCAGGAAATTACAGAGATGGACAAGGCCACAGAGGGATTTGAAAACAAGGATGAGAATTTTAAAATCAAGATGTTGCTTGGCTGGGAGCCGATTATAGGACAGCAAGCACAGGAGTGAGAGGGGAATGTGATTTGCTGAGAGTTAAGACCAGGGCAGCAGAGTTTTGGATGACCTTAAGATTTCAAAGGGTAGAATGTGGAGGCCAGCCAGGAGAGCATTGGAATAGTCCTGTTCTGCAGTAACAAAGACATGGATGAGGGTTTCAGCAGCAGATGAGCTACAACAGTGGAGAAGTTGAGCGATGCTATGGAAGTGGAAATAGATAGTCTTAGAAATGAATTTGAGGTCAGAAACTCAAATGTGACACCAAGGTTGCAAACTGACTGGCTTAATCTTAGGCTGTTGCCAGGGAGAGAGATGGAGTCGGTAGTTAGGGAATGGACTCTCACTTTTTTTTAAATATTGAATTGTTTCACATATTAAATGACTGACATTAACCGCCAATGCGATTAGGAATGATATGGAGTACATTACATCCAAAATCTTGATAATATTAAATATTTTGTCCTTTGTGCGTTCCCTGAAGGTAAGCTCAGTATTTATTTTGCAATGTTTTTAACAGCAACAGCAACTTGAATTAACTTTTGTTACTGAATCTTGTAAAATGTCCCAAAGTGCTTCACATCAATAGAATGGACATCAAGCATTAGTCAAAGACAAAGGCATCTTTGGAGGTGGGAATAGCCCTGTGAGAGTGCTTTCATCACCCAGACTGGAGTGAATCAAGAGGCAGCTCACCGCCACTTTCTCAAGGGCAATTGTGATAGGCAATAAATCTCTGGCCTTGCCAGCGATGCCCACATTCTATGAACTTATTAAGAGTGGTTGCTAAATAATTGGGCAATGGGAGACAGTGGAGGGTATGAATAGGATGTAAGCAGGGCAGAGTTAATTAAGTTGTATGTATACATAATGAAACTTAGAAGCTGATGAGGAGAATTTTAGAGCAGTTCAGCTTGTGCGTGATAATGGCCTGGTTTCATGAGTGGTGGGAGTGATATAGGGTGTTGTTTCAGAAGTGGAAATAGATTTCAGAAGTAAAACTTGTAATATGAAGTATGGCACTTCATCTGCCCAGTGTCTGAATTAATTGATGTATAAATTAATCTATGATACAAGACAGAAATTGTGGCAGTCATTTTAATCTGAGAGCATTGAAATTTTGTGGTACGTTGGTGGTAAATGCTTAACATCTTCATTTGAAATTCCTCTTTGTGCCATTTTAAATAAACGGCTTAATACCTCTGCTAAAGAAATGGAAAGAAACTTCATCCTAATGTATTAGTAATGTGCCTGCAAGTTTCTTACAGTGTAATTGCAAGACCACATTTCATGTTTGAATCCCTCCAATTAGGTTTCCACCCCAGCCACTGCACCAAAACAGCTTTTACAAAAGTCACAAATGACATTCTAAATGACAAAGATAAACTTTCCCCCTCATCCTCTTTGACCTCCTTGCAGCCTTTGACACAGTTGATTACACCATCCTTAACCAACACATCTCCATTGTTGTCCAGCTGAGTGGGACTGTACTCAGTTGGTTCCACTCTTATCTATTAAGTTGTAGCCAGAGGATCATTTGCACCTCTCTTCCTGTACCATTACCTCTGGGTCCCCTGAGAATCTATGCTTGGCCCACTTTTATTTCTCAACTATATGTAGCCTCTTGGTGACATTATCCAAAAAGCATAGGCCTGGATTTTTGCAGAGGCATAGAGATTCTATGGTTTAACCAAAATGGCACTGGGAAGCCGGATCTAGAAGTCCTGTCCCTATTTCCAACAGAACCTATTTTCGACAGTAGGGAAAGGCGAAACTGTTTGCTGAATTCAAACAGACGCAATTTTTACTGGATCCAGCGGTATGTAATGATTTTTTAGAGTCAATGTAAATGCTCGTAATGGGTAGATAAGGTCTGTGGAACTGTCAAGCTGTCAAGTTATTTAAAACCTCTTCCCTTTAAATTTAAAGAAAACAGCCTGCTTGTATTTGTTAGTTGAAAAAAATCCAATCTTGCAGATTCAGTGGCTGTTTGTTGACATTATTAATGCTTGACTGCTTCCGTAACCTGTCATTGTTACATTGGGGATGGGGGGCTGTAAATTCACACGTTGATTGACGGCTCCAATTCTTATTAAAGGTTTAGCTATTTTGGTGAGGAGTTATGAATACAAATGCTTGTTTTTATAAGGGATTGAGTACTTGAGGGGATTTAAATGTATTGAATGGTCTTTTAAGAATGAGGGTTTTTTTTAAGCCTGTAATAAATATTCAGACCACTATTTTATTTCATCTCAGCATGGCACCTGAGGCCTGCCCATGGTGGATACTGGGTGAGTTGGCATGTCTGGTGTAAGGGCAATTGGGGGGGGGGGGGGATCATGGTACTAAGTTGGCATAGGAACTATAAGGGACCATGGGGTTGTGTGGGGGGGCATAGATTGGTAGAGGGCTGTGAGAGGCCATGGGAATGTGTATGAGTTGCCCAGGAGGGTTGAGGGGCAATTAAGGGTGGGTGAGGGCATGGTTTGGCATGTGTTGGCATGGATAGACAGGGGCAGTGGGTGGGGGCTGAGAGAATGGGAGGGGTGAGGGTTAGCGGGCCTAACATTGAACAACACAAGTGGTACAAAGTTGCAGAGAATGCAGGCAAGGCCTTTTAACAAGCTTGCTTCAGCACTTGGCAGCCCCAGCAGCTGCCTCTGATTTGCATCCGGGAGTGGCAGGCCCAATTCCAGCATGCACCCGCTACTCCCAGAATGAAAATCCTGCCATTCGGGGCATTTTTTCCTGAGGTGAGTGCAGCAAGCTGGAAAATTTCCCAACTCTGCTCACCCGCCTTGGGAGCGAAAATCCAGGTCCTAGTGTCATGTGCATGCTGATATGCCAAGCTCCATCACCACTACATCTCTTCACCCCTCTACTGTCCCTAAACTGTCAGACAAAACTGCTTGTCAGACTTTCAGCAGTGGATAAGCAGAAATTTCCGCAAATAAATATCGGGAAGACAGTATTTGGTCCCTGTCACCAAATCTGTTCCCCTGACAACTCAGGTTGAACAATACTGTTCACAACCTTGCTGCTATGTACGAACCCTACCACATATCCGTATCATCCCTCAAACCACCCATTTTCACCTCCATGACATTGCCCGGCTCCACCCCTTACCTCAGCTCGTCTGCTACTGAAACTATAATCCAAGCTTTTGTTACCTCTAGACTCATCTATTCCAACACACTCCTGGCAGGACTCCCTAGTTCACACTCTGCAAACTTCACTTTATGAAAAACTTCACTACCCGTGTCCTAACATGTACCAAGTCTCCTTCATCTCCCCTGTTCTTCTTGGCTGCCTATTAAGAAATCCTGGGGCTGGAGTTTACGCTATTGCGCTGGTGGGTTTGAAGACAGGGGACTCGTAAAATCCAGCGGGTGATCTTCCCACTGCCCACCCGCCCGTCCACAACCTGTCTGAAATTTTACAGGGGATGTTGGAGGCGTTGGGTGGCCCGCCCACTCCTGGATCTATTGAGGTCTTAGAGTGGCCAATTAATAACCACTTAAGGGTCTCATCCTGCCTCAGTGGGGGATGGGGTGAAGCACACTTCATGCGGGAAGTCCGGCAGCTTTAGCTGCATGGGCTGATGTTGGGCAAATGAGTCGGTCCTTTTTTACGGACTTCCTGTGCCCATTGGAGCATCCATCCACCCTTCCGCAGCCTCTCATACCCAGTCCCACACACCCCTCAACCACCTCCCTGGGCCTGCCAGCCTGGCTTCAGCAATACCCCAGACTTACCCCTGAGTCTGGGCTCCTCTTCATTGGGACTGACTGTAGTTCCAACAGTGACCACCCCTCCCACCTGGTGCTGCCAGCTATTGGATTGGCTGGTAGCTCTCTTAAGGCAGGACTTCCTCCTGTGATAGGGGCTGAAGTCTCACCTTAAAGCAGGTAATGCTGCTTCCAATGTAATATTGCTACAGGGCAGCCATCAGTGTGGAGTGTGGGGACCACGGCAGCCAGTAAAGTCCAACCCCTCAATTTTAAAATTCTCATCCTCATTTTAAATCCCCCCTTTACTTCACCTTTTCCTATCTCTAAAGACAAAATTTAAAATAAGGTGACAAGTGCTGGAGGGGAAATGCCTCAGGGAAAATGATTGGGACCACAGGGACTGCCTTCCCTGTCTGTGGCTCCCGCTTTGCTTCATGAAACATTCACCCCTGGTCTGCAGTTCGGAGGCCATGACCATTTAGCTGACGGACTCTTCACACAGCAGGGGGTCAATCCGCTGTAGGCAAAATACCGTTGACACTGCAAAATGGCCCCAATTAGGCACCCTGTCTGCTTCCTGCCCTGCCATTGGAAAAAATGCTTCAAACTGTTGTGTTTTATATCTTGAGGATATGCAAAGATGACACACCAGTTTCTTTGTCTAAACAGGAGTTTTAAATGCTTTTAAAATGTCTGCTCCCGCATGTTTACAGCTTCTTACTTTCAGTTTATTTCTCTTTCTTTGTAACCACACCCAGGCTTGACTAATAGCACACAGAACAAAGAAAAGTCAACAGACACACATGATCAAACATTGATCAATTGAATGCTACACCATGCTAGGACTGCATTGGATAGCCAATCGGAACCAGCCCCCTTCTTCCCAACCCACATCCTGGAGCTGGTAAAATCCCAGCCTCTAATATCTACAGCCAAGCACGAACCCCTCCCCTCTCCCAATGAGATCTTTGTTCTCCGCCAATTGTGGCCTCTGTAACATTTGCAATCTTAATCAATCCAACATTGATGGTTGTGCCTTGTTGCCAAAGCCTTAAGCACTAGAATTCCCTCCCTAAACCTCCCCACCTTTATGACATTCCTTAAAACCAAGATCCTTTGACCAAGATTTTGGCCAAGTACCCTAATATCTCTCTATGTGGCTTAGTGTCAAAGTTTGTTGGATAATGCTTCTGTCAAGCGCCTTAAAGGTGCCAAGTGAATATAAGCTGTTGTTGATAAGTTTCTGGTCTCAGCTGTGCTGATGTGGTGAGGCACCAAGTAAATGCTGCTTGCTTCTTGAAAAAGGAAGGAGGCAAAATTAGAAGATAAAAGCAAAATACTGCGGATGCTGGAAATCTGAAAGAAAAACATACAAACTCAAAATGTTAACTCTGTCTTTCTCAGCACAGATGCTGTTAGACCTGCTGAGTTTTTCCAGCATTTTCTGTTTTTGTCAGGGAAAATTAGAAGGCCAGTCACCATTGTCCATTCACATGCCCTTTATAATTGCTAGGTCTCTTAGCGCAGACTTTCAACCCATCTTCCCAACGGGGAGAGTTGTAGAGCCTGTGGGAACTGTAGGATGAGAGAATAGGGGAAGAAAGTACTGTAAGTACTGAAATGCTCTGACGTTCATGGGCCTAAATAAAAATCACAATGATAAATGATGTTAGTCACATGTGTGTAATTGTGGAGGAAATTGTATTGCGTGCAGTGATTTAGAACTTGGCATGCTCTGGAGTTCGAATTTGGAAAATTGTATGTTTACTAGTATCATTAATTACATGGTGTCACATCATGATATCATCTGACAGAAATATTTCTGCCTGTTTTCTTAACCCTCTCTATCCCCAGTGAATTCAATGTTCAACGATTACAATCTTTACAATAATGTAACTCAGCTATAAATAAATACGATTTAACCTAGGTTCTGTTTGCCTTTGAGTAAAATGAAGTGAGAATGCCTGATACCTCAAAACCACCAACTTAACATTGCACTAGAATTTTCCTGTCAGAAGCCCATTTTGCTGCATTTGAATTATGCTAAATAGTAATGGCCCACTCTTTTTCTCCAATTTTTCCCCAAATCCAACTTAAATTATTACTGCTACTGTATAAGGTAGCAGTAAGTGCACTGGTCGGTGATTATCTTATGAGGAAAGATTGAGCAGGTTAGGCCTATAGTCATTGGAGCTTAGAACAATGAGAAGTGATCTTATTGGAACATATAAGATTTTGAAGGGAAAGCGGGAGAGGGCTTGCGAGCAGGACAGAGTCGGCGAGCGGGACAAAGCAGGTGAGCGGGACAAAGCAGGTGAGCGGGAAAAAGCAGGTGAGCGGGACAGAGCCGGCGAGCGGGACAGAGGTGGCGAGCAGGACAGAGCATGCTAGCAGGACAGAGGCAGAAGCAGGAGAGAGCAGGTGAGCGGGACAGAGCCGACGAGCGGGAGAGAGCCGGTGAGCTGGGGAAATTTGGCAAACTGGAGAGAGTCAGCAAATGGGAGAAAGTCAATGAGTGGGAGAGAGTTGGCGATTGGGAGTTGGTGAGTGGGAAAGATTTGTTGAGCAGGAGAGAGACGGCAAAAGGGAGACAGTCGGCGAATGGGAGAGATTTGGTGAATGGGAGCGAGTCTGCGAGTGGGAGTGAGTCAGAGAGTGGGAGAGGGTTGGTGAATGGGAGAGAGTGAGTCGGCAAATGTGAAAGTCGGTGAGCGGGAGGGAGCTGGTGAGCAGGAAAGAGTCAGTGAATGGGATAGTCTGCGAGGGGAGAGTGTCGGTGATTCGCCGGGGGGCGGCGAGCGGCAGATAGTCGGGACTGGGAGAGTCATTGAGCGGGAGAGAGTCGGCAAGCAAGCGAGTCTGTGAGAGGGAGAGAGTCGGGGAATGGGAAAGAGTCGGCGAAGGTGAGGGAGTTAGCAAACCTGGGAGACGGTAAGTGGAAGAGAGATGGCAAACCTGAGAGTTGGGGAACTTGAGAGTTGGCAAACGTGAGAGTCGGCGAGTGGGAGAGAGCCGGCGAAGGAGAAAGAGTCGGCAAACGTGAGATTCAGTGAATGGAAGAGAGATGACAAACGTGAGAGTCGTTGAAGGGGAGACAATCAGTGAATGGGAGAGAGTTAGCAAGCGGGTGAGAGCGAACATGAGAGATTCGGCGAACATGAGAGTTGGCGAAGGGGAGAGAGCATGAGTGGAAGAGAGATGGCGGACGTAAGTGTCAGTGAGCGGGAGAGAGTCGGCAAAGGTGAGAGAGATAACGGTGAGTGGGAGAGATTTGGTGAATAGTCAGCGAGTGGGAGAGAATCAGCAATTGGGAGAGTGTTAGTGAACAGGAGAGGGATGGTGAGCGAGAGAAAGTCAGTGAGTGGAAGACCGATGGTGAATGTGGGAGTCGGTGAGCGGGAGAGAGTCGTCAAAGGGGAGAGATTTGGTGAAGAGGAGAGAGTCAGCGAGCAGGACAGAGTAGGCGAGTGGGAGAGAGCCAGCAAATAGGAGAGAGTCAATGAGTGGGAGAGAGTTGGCGAGTGGGAGTTGGTGAGTGGGAGAGATTTGTTGAGCCAGGAGAGAGATGGCAAAAGGGAGACAGTTGACGAAAGGGTGAGAATCGGCAAATGTGAGAGATTCAACGAGCAGGAGAGAGCCGGCGAAGGGGAGAGTCGGCCAGTGGGAGAGAGTCATCGAAGGGGAGAGATTTGGCGAAGGGGAGAGAGTCAGCGAACATCAGAGTCGGTAAGTGGGAGTCATTGAACGTGAGATTTGCCCCGTTGAAGAGAGTCAGCGAACGTGGGGGTCGTTGAGTGGGAGAGAGTTGGCGAGCGGGAGAGAGTGGTAAAAGGAGAGAGTTGTTGAAGGGGAGACATTCGGCTAAGGGGAGAGAGTCAGCGATGGGAAGAGAGAGCAAATGCGAGAGTCGGCGAGTGGGAGTGAGTCGGTGAACGTGAGAGTTGGCCAGCGGGAGAGATTTGGCGAAGGGGAGAGAGTCAGCAAGTGGGTGAGAGTCAGTGAACATCAGAGTCGGCGAGTGGAAGAGAGTCGGTGAACAGGAGAGAGCTGACAAATGTAGAGTTGGCGAGAGGGAAAGAGTCGTCAAAGGGGAGAGATTTAGCGAGAGGAAGAGAGAAGTCGAACGTGAGATTCACAAGCAGGAGAGAGTCGGCGAAGGGCAGAGCTGGCGAGTGGAAGAGAGATGGCGAATGTAAAAGTCGGTGAGCGGGAAAGAGCTGTTGAAGGGGAGACAGTCAGCGAAGGGAAGAGCCAGTGAATGGGAGAGTCGGCAGACGGAAGACAGCCAGTGAGCAGGAGAGCCAGCGAACGTGAGAGTCGGCAAGCGGGAGAGAATCGTCGAAGGGGAGAGAGTCAACGAATGTGAGAGTTGACGAGTGGAAGGGAGATGGCGAACATGAGAGTCGGCAAGCGGGAGAAAGTCAATGAGCGGGAGATTCATCAAAGTGGAGAGTGTCGGCCAGCGGGAGAGAGTCAGCGAACATGAGAATCGGTGAACGTGAGAGCTAACGAACGTGAGAGTCGGCCAGTGGGAGAGATTATTCGAAGAGGAAAGATTCAGCGAAGGCCAATGTGAGATTTGGCGAAGGGCAGAGAGTCGGCGAATGGGGAGAGAGTCAGCGATGGGAAGAGTCAGCAAATGTGAGAGTCGGCGAGCAGGAGAGTCAGCCAGCGGGAGACAGTCGTCAAAGGGGAGAGATTTGGCAAAGGGCAGAGGCGGCGAGGTGAAAAGGGATGGCGAGCGTGAGTGTCGGTGAAGGGAAGAGAGTCTGCAAAGCGGAGGGACTTAGCAAACATGAGAGTTGGCTAAGGTGAGAGAGTTGGTAATTGGCCGGGAGATGGTGAGTGGAAGAGAGATGGTGAACATGAGAGTCGGGAAACTTGAGAGCCGATGAATGTGAGAGTTGGTGAGCGGGGAGAGTCGGCGAAGGTGAGAGAGTTGGTAATTGGGAGAGATACTGTGAGTGGGAGTGATTTGATGAACGGTCAGCGAGTGGGAGAGAACCAGCAAATGGGAGAGAGTCGGTAAACAGGTGAGGAATGGCGAATGTGAGAGAGTCGACGAGAGGGAGGGAGTCGGCGAACGGGAGAGAGTCGGCGAAGGGAAGGGACTTAGCGAATGTGAGAGTCGGCAAAGGAGAGAGAGTTGGTAATTGGTTGGGAGATGGTGAGTGGAAGAGAGATGGTGAACATGAGAGTCAGGGAACTTGAGAGTCGATGAACGTGAGAGTCAGCAAGCAGGGGAGAGTTGGCGAACATGAGGGTTGGTGAGCAGGAGACAGCTGGTGAAGGTGAGAGAGTTGGTAATTGGGAGAGATACGGTGAGTGGGAGAAATTTGGTGAAAGTTTGGCAAATGGGAGAGAGTCGGTAAACAGGCGAGGAATGGCGAGTGAGAGAAATTCGGTGAGCGAGAGAAATTCGGTGAGCTGGAGAGAGTGAGCGAATGTGAGAGAGTTGGCGAACTTAAGAGGCGGCGAGCAGGTGAGAGTCGTCAAAGGGGAGAGATTCGGTGAAGGGGAGAGTCGTTGAGCGGGAGAGAGTCGGCAAAAGTGAGTGTCGGCAAAAGTAAGAGTCGGCGAAGTTGAGAGAGTTGGATATTGGGAGAGATACGGTGAGTAGGAGAAACTTGGCGGAAGGTTGGCTTTGGGAGAGAGTCGGCAATTGGGAGAGAGTCGGTGAACAGGAGAGGGATGGTGAATGAGAGAAAGTCGGTGAGCAGGAGAGAGTCAGCGAACGTGAGAGTGTTGGCGAACATGAGAGTCAGCGAGCGGGAGAGTGATGGCAAATGTGAGAGTTGGCCAGCAGGTGAGAGTCGGCCAGCAGGAGAGATTAGTTGAAGGGGAGAGATTTGGCAAAGAGGAGAGATTTGGCGAAAAGGAGAGATTTGGCGAAAAGGAGAGATTTGGCAAAAAGGAGAGAGTCGGTGAAGGGGAGAGAGTCGGTGAAGGGGAGAGAGTCGGAGAAGAGGAAAGAGTCGGCAAAGGAGAGAGAGTCGGCGAAGGCGAGAGAGTGGGCAAACGGGTGAGAGTCAGCAAAGGGCAGAGGTGGCGAGTGGAAGAGGAATAGCGAATGCGAGAGTCGGTGAGAGGGAGAGTGTGGGCAAGTGGGAGAGAGTCATCGAACGTGAAATTTGGCGCGTGGAAGACAGTCGGCAAACATGGGGGTCATTGAGCGAGTTGGAGAATGTGAGAGTTGGCGAACATTAGAGTTGGCGAATGCAAGAATCAGACAGCGGGTGGGAGTTGTCGAAAGGGAGAGATTCAGCAAGAAGAAGAGAGAAGGCGAACGTGAGAGTCGGCGAATGTGAGTCGGCCAGCGGGAGAGAGTCATCGAAGTGGAGAGATTCGGTGAGCAAGAGAGAATTGATGAACGTGAGAGTTGGTGAGAGGGAGAGAGTCGGTGAGCAGGAGAGAGTTGACGACCATGAGAGTCATTGAAGGGGAGCCAGTCGTCGAAGGGGAGAGAGTCAGTGAACGTGAGATTTGGCGCGTGGAAGAGAGCGAATGTGGGGGTCGTTGAGTGGGAGAAAGTGGTAAAGGGGAGAGAGTTGTCAAAAGGGAGAGAGTCGGCGATGGGAAGGGTCAGCAAATGCGAGAGTTGGCGAATGTGAGAGTCAGCAAGAGGGAGAGAGCCATCGAAGGGGAGAGATTTGGTGAGCGGGAGAGAGTTGATAAACGTGAGAGTCAGCAAGAGGGAGAGAATCTTCGAAGGGGAGAGAATCAGCGACAGGAAGAGTCAGCAAATGTGAAAGTCGGTGAACGTGAGACTCGGTGAACATGAGAGTTGGCCAGCGGGAGAGAGTCGTTGAAGGGGAGAGATTTGGCGAAGGGGAGAGAGTCAGCAAACATCAGAGTCGGCGAGCAGGAGAGAGTCGGTGAGCGGGAGAGGGATGGCGAATGGGAAAGAGTCGGTGCACAATATCGAGTCAGTGAGTGGGAGTGTTGGTGAGTGGTGGATATTTGTCAAGTAGGAGAGAGCAAGAAAAAGGAGAGAGTTTGTGAGCAGGAGAGGTAGGCGAATGCGAGAGAGACAGCGAAAGGCAGGGGCGGTGAGTGGAAGAGTCATTGAGTGGAAGAGAGTTGGCGAACGGGAGAGAGTGATAAATGGGAGAGAGTTGTCAAAAGGGAGAGAGTATGTGAGCAAGGGAGAGTCGGCGAAGGTGAGAGAGTTGGTAATTGGGAAAGATACGGTGAGTGGGAGAGATTTGGTGAACAGTCAGCAAGTGGGAGAGAATCAGCAATTGGGAGAGAGTTGGTGAACAGGAGAGGGATGGTAAGTGGGAGAGAGTCAGTGAACATGAGAAAGTTGGTGATCATAAGAGTCAGTGAGCCGGAGAGAGTCGTCAAAGGGGAGAAATTCGGAGAAGGGGAGAGAGTAGGCGAACATGAGAGTTAGCGCTTGGAACAGAGTCAGGGAACGTGAGAGTCAGCGAGTGGAAGAGAGATGGCGAATGTGAGAGTCGGCAAAGGGGAGAGAGTCGGTGAAGGGAAGAGAGTTGGCGAACCTGAAAGTCGGCGAGGGGGAGAGAATCGGTAAAGGGAAGAGAGTTGGCAAACCTGAGAGTCAGTGACAGGGAGAGAGTCCGTGAACAGGAGAGAGTCTTTGAACATACAAGTCATGGAGCGTGCGAGTCGTGAGGCGGTGAGGGGGAGAGAGTCATCAAGCATGCGAGTCAGTGAGGGGGAGAGAGTCGTCGAGCATGCGAGGCGGTGAAGGGGAGAGAGTCACCATAGGGGAGAGAGTCGGTGAAGGGAAGAGAGTTGGCATACGTGAGAGTTGGTGAGCGTGATAGTTGGTGAGTGGAAGAGAGACGGCGAACATGAGTGTCAGCGAGAGGGTAAGAGTTGGCGAACCTGAGAGTCAGTGAGCGGGAGAGAATCGACAAGTGGGAGTGAGTCAGCAAATGTGAGAGTCGGTGAGTGGAAGGGAGACAGTGAACATGAGTTGGCGAGCGGGAGAGTCGGCAAACGCGCAATTCGGTGAATGTGAGAGAGTTGGCAATTGGGAGAGAGTCGGTGCATAGGAGAGATACAGTGAGCAGCAGAAAGTCAGCAAACGCGAATGTTGGTGAATGTGAGAGTTGTCGAGTGGGAGAGGTCAGCAAAAGGGAGAGACTTTGTAAGTAGGAGAGATTTGGCGAGCGGCAGAGAGTCGCCGAAAAGGAGAGAATCGGCGAACGTGCGAGTCTGCAAATGGGAAAGAGTCGGCAAGCGGGGGAGAAAGTCGGTGAAGGGGAGTCGGCAAAGGGGAGAAAATCGGAGAATGTGACAAGTCCACGAACGGGTGACTGTCAGCGAGCGGGAGAGTGTCAGCGAGCGGGAGAGTGTCAGCGAGTGGGATAGAGTTGGCAAGCAGGAAAGATTCGGAGTCCGGGGAAGTTTCGGAGAACGGGAGAGTTGGCGAATGTGAGAGTCAGCAAACAGGAGAGAGTCACTGAAGGGGAAAGAGTCCGCGAAGGGGAGAGAGTTGGAGAATGTGACAGTTGACGAACATGAGAGTCGTTGAAGGGGTGGGAGTCAGAGTACGTGAGAGTCAATGAATGTGAGACTCAGCAAATGGGTAGGAATCAGCGAGCAAGAGAGAGTCAGCGAATGGGAGAGTCAGCGAATGGGAGAGTCAGCGAATGGGAGAGTCAGCGAATGGGAGAGTCAGCGAATGGGAGAGTCAGCGAATGGGAGAGTCAGCGAATGGGAGAGTCAGCGAATGGGAGAGTCAGCGAATGGGAGAGTCAGCGAATGGGAGAGTCAGCGAATGGGAGAGTCAGCGAATGGGAGAGTCAGCGAATGGGAGAGTCAGCGACGGGGAGAGTCAGCGAATGGGAGAGTCAGCGACGGGGAGAGTCAGCGACGGGGAAAGAGTCTGCAAAGGGGAGAGAGTTGGCGAACGTGAGAGTCGGCGAACGTGAGACTCAGCAAACAGGTGAGAGTCGGAGAGCAGGACAGAGCCCTCACAGCAACTTTTAGTTAATTGTTAAATTAAAGAAAGACTAGACTTTAGATAGAATTTAACCCTTAAACTCCTTCAGTCACCAATCTCCAACTGAAGCTCTCTACTACAGCCAAACACAGCACTCCTGTGTAGACTCTGACGCTGACTCTGGCCCATTCGCTGACTCTCTCCCACTCGCCAACTCACTCATATTTACCGACTCCCTCTCTCATTGGCCGACTCTCTCCCATCTGCTGACCCTCTCCCATTCGCTGCCTCTCTCCCTATGGCCGACTCTGTATCACTCACTAGCTCTCTCCCATTCACCACCTCTCTCCCATTCACCGCCTCTCTCCTGCTTGCCAACACTCCTCCAGCCGACCTTCCAACTCGCTACCTCTCCTGCTTGCCATTTCCTACTCCCGAGCCCTTGCTTTGAACGAATGCTCAGAAGAGGGAGGAACCAAGTGAGGGAGGGACAGAGCTGAGAGTGGGAGGAAAACGGCAAGCGAGAGGGTCGGGGTGGAAAGACTAGACTGAAGTATTTGCAACAATCTTCAGCCAGAAGTGCTGAAGTTGGAGTGAGAGTCTTTTAGGGAAGCAATGAGAAGGAGGGTTAGGGGAGGGAAGTAGCGAGTGGGAGGATCAGGGGAGGGAAGTAGCAAGCATTAGGGTCAGGTTAGGGAAGTGGTGAGCAAAAGGGTTCAGGAGGGAAATGGCAAAGGTCAGAGGCGGTGAGTGGGAGTGAGTTGGAGAGCAGTGAGACCATTCCAAAATGGCGCCAGTCGAGTTATGGGACGTTATGTTGGCCCTGATGTGAAACAACATTAAAGCGGAAATCTTGTGCTAAGTGCCCAAATATATCCTCGATACTTAAAATGGAATGACACTGAATGAGGTGACTTAAAATGGATGAAAGGTGACATGTTCCCTAAATGTAGGTACACTCTCAAGAATGATAATACACCAGTCATTGCAAATGGTGCTGAACATCGTGCAATTATCAGTGAACATCCCCGCTTCTGACCTTATGATGGAAGGAAGGTCATTAATAAAGCATCTGAGGATGGTTGGGCCCAGGACATTGTCCTAAGGAACTCCTGCAGTGATTGATTGACCTCCCACAGCCACAACCAGCTTCCTTTGTGCAAGGGATGACTCCAACCAGTAGGGAATTTTCCCCTGATTCCCATTGACTCCAGTTTTGCTAGGGCTCCTTGATGCCACTTGGGCAAATGCTGCTTTAATATCAAGGGCAGTCACTCTCACCTCACCTCGGGAGTTCAGCTCTTTTGTCCATGTTTGAACCAAGGCTGTAATGAGGTCTGGAACTGAGTGACCCTGGCAGAACCCAAACGGAGCGCCAGTGAGCAGGTTATTGCTGAGTAAGTGCTGCTTGATAGCATTGTTGATGACCCCTTTAATCAGTTTGCTAATGATGGAGAATAGATGGGGTGGTAATTAGCCAGATTGGATTTGTCCTGCTTTTTGTGCACAGGACAGACCTGCGCAGCTTCCACATTGCCAGTGTTTAGCTGTACTGGAATAGCTTGGCTAGGGGCGCAGAAAGTTCTGGAGCACAAGTCTTTAGCACTGTTGCTGGAATATTGTCAGGCCCACAGCCTTTGCAGTATCCAATGCATTCAGACGATCCTTCATATCACATGGAGTGAATCAAGTTGGCTGAAGACTGGCATCTGTGATGCTGCGGATCTCTGAAGAAGGCCAGGTTGGATCATCCACTCAGCACTTCTGGCTGAAGATTATTGCAAATACTTCAGTCTAGTCTTTTGCACTGCCATGCTGGGCTCCCCCATCATTGAGGATGGGGATATCTGTGGAGCCTCCTCCTCCAGTGAGTTATTTAATGGTCCACCACCATTCATGACTGGATGTGACAGGACTGCAGAGCTTAGATCTGATCCATTAGTTATGGAATCGTTTAGCTCTGTCTATCACTTGGTGCTTATGCTGTTTGGCATGCAAGTAGCCCTGTGTTGTAGCTTCACCTGGTTGACACCTCATTTTTAGGTGTGCCTGGTGCTGCTCCTGCCATACCCTCCTGCACTCTTCATTGAACCAATGTTGATCCCTCGGTTTGATGGTAATGGTCGAGTGGAGAATACGAGGGGCCATGAGGTTATAGATTGTGGTTGAGTACAATTCTGCTGCTACTGATGGCCCACAGTGCCTTAGGCATGCCCAGTTTTGAGTTGCTAGACCTGTTTGAAATCTATCCCAATTAGCACCCCACCCTCCAACAGCTCAGACACTGTCACCTCTGTGGATATGTGCTCAGGAGTAAATTCAGTGTCACATGCTGCTTTAAGTAACACACACATGCCTGACCAGCTGTCAGAGGCTGTTATAGCTGAGGCCATTGTCATTTGGAGGACGGTGGGAGTCCAGGCCCAGGCTGAGGCCCAGGCTGAGCCCCAGGCTGATGAGGCACCTCTGGTGTCGTCTGTAAGGAGGCAGATACCACAAGTACAGTGTGAGGTGAGTGAAGATCTGGAGGAGTGTCAAGAGTGTATCTGTGCCCAGGCCTTGAGTGCTGAGATTTCTCTCTCATCTGCACACATGGCCTCTTCCATCAAGAGATTGTTGCTTCTCATGTAGAGCCACATCCAGCGGATCAGTCAATGACTGCTAGAGATGCATGCAGACCTCCACAACATTGTATTGTCCCTGAGCTCAAGAGAGCAGCAGCAAGGTGACAGATGGATGACCTGATGGCCCACAGTGCCTTAGGCATGCCCAGTTTTGAGTTGCTAGACCTGTTTGAAATCTATCCCATTTAGCACCCCACCCTCCAACAGCTCAGACACTGTCACCTCACTGGCTATGTGCTAAGGAGTTAATTCAGTGTCACAAGCTGCTTTTAGTAACACACACATGCCTGACCAGCTGGCAGAGGCTGTTACAGCTGAGGCCATCGTCATTTGGAGGACGGTGGGAGTCTCCTGCAGATCCTCATCCTTCTCAGGTCAGCAGGGAGGTACAAGTGTGCCTTACAAGGGAGGAAGTGAAGAGGTCTCCTGCTACTGGGGGTTCCTCTCAAGATGTTCCAGCTGTGGACAGCGGTTCCCCAGCTTCTCTGCCAGTGACACCAGCGTTTCAAGTAGGGATAAATATGGCATTTTCAAATTGGTAGGCTGTAACAAGAGGATTGTTGCAAGGTTCAGTGCTATGGCCCCAGCTACTTACAATCTATATTAATGGCTTAGATGTAGTGACAGGGAGTAGTGTATCTGAGTTTGCTGAAGCTAGGTGGGAATGTAAATCATGAGGACACAAAAAGGCTGCAAAGAGATATAGACAGGTTAAGTGAGTTGGCAACAAGGTGGCAGATCCAGTATGAGGTTATTCACTTTGGTAATAAGAATAGAAAAGCAGAATTTTTTTAAAGGCATGAAATTTTTGGATGTTAATGTTCAGAGACACTTGGGTGTACTTGTACAAGGACACAAAAAATTTGGTGTGCATGTACAGAATGCAATTGGGAAATCAAATGGCATGTTAGCCTCTAAAGCAAGAGAATTGGAGTACAAGAATAAGGAAGTCTTGCAACAATTGTATAGGCTTTGATGAGACCACTTCTGACGTATAGAGCACAGTTTTGGTCTGCATATCTAAGGAGGGATATATAGATGGAGGCAGTACAGTGAATATTCACTAGATTTGTTCCTGGGATAAGAGGGTTGTCCAAGGATGTAAAATGGGACGCTCTCGAGTTTAGGAAAATGAGAGGTGATCTTATTGAAAAATTTCAAGGGGCTTGACAGGATAGACAATGTGGTTGATTCTTCTGGCTGGGGAATCTAGTACACAGGGCATAACCATGGGATAAGGGATCAATCATTTAGGACTGAGATGAGGAAATTCCTTTACTCAGGATTGTGAATCTTTGGAATTCTCAGCCAAAAAAGACAGTGGGTGCTCCACCATCATGTCTGCTCATGGCTGAGATAGGCCACTTTTTGATCTCTCAGGGAATCAAGGGATATGAGGAGGAGTAGGTAAGTGAAGTTGTGGCAGAAGATCAGCCATTGAATGGCAGAGCAAGCTCGAGGAGCTGTACAGTCTACTCCACCTCCTGTTTCTTACGTTCTTACAGATTTAGTCAGACAACAGCTCGCCATTAAAAAGGGTCTCTGATGCTCTTTTCGGGCATGTTGCACAGCTGTGAAGACGGAGACTATCCAATTATATGGATTGGCAAAGTCCCCACAGTGCGCAAGTTGCTTACCATGTTTCCCAAATTACAACAGTGACTACACTTTAAAAGTACTTCATTGCTGTAAAGTGCTTTTGGATATCCTTTGGTCATGAAAGGCTCTATATAGATGCAAGCATTTCTTTCTTTTAACATGGATAGCTAATTATCCTACCCTATGATTGAATGCCTGTTACCTAGCAAGTTGCCATGACATTTGCATAAGTGCCAATTCACCATACCAGGCCTCATGACTCAAGGTCATGTATCTGGACAGTTTATTCATTAGGGTTATCCCATGCAGTCACGGTTCATGGCAACAGTAAAACTTTTGTAGATGGACAGGGACTGTAGATGGAGTGGTGGATGGAATGCATAAATAAAGGATGGCAGTAAAGGAAGGTTCTTGGACTGGAAGGATGTGGTGAGATATGTCTGAAAGGGTTTTGGGGCTACTCTAATTTATGTATAAGCAATCTGAAGTTTTAGGAATTGTGGGAACAATGTTAAATTTGCTCATTACACCAAATGTGGAGTACAGCAGATTGTAAGGAGCATTGTGAATGTCCAAAGAATATTAGTTAGCAGGATAGATGGATGGATAGAAGCTGCAGAAAAGTATGAAGTTATGCACTTTTGAAGCAGGAAGCAGAAAAGCAATGAAGAGAGTAGTGACATACTTTAGGAGGACATAGGCAGATTGGTGAAATGGGTTCATGGCAGCTGAAATTTAACACAGAGAATTGTGAAGTGATGCATTTTGGATTTTGGAAGGAAGAATGAGGAGAAGCAATACAAACGAAATGGTACAATGTTAAAGGGGTGCGGAAACAGAGAGAACTCGGGGTATGTTTATGTAAATCCTTGAAAGTGGCAGGACAGGTTGATAAGGCCATTGTAAAATTGTACAAGATCCTGGGCTTTTTAAATAGAAGCAGATGGTGCAACAGTGAGGAAGTTGTTCTAAACCTTCATAAATCACTGGTTAGGCCTCAGCTAGAGTATTGTGTCCGGTTGTGGAGCCTACAATTTAGGAAGGATGTTAGCTCCTCAGAAATGGTGGAGAGGAGATTTACTAAAATGGTACCAGGGATGAGGGACTTCAGTTATGTGGAGAGATGAGAGAAGCTGATATTGTTCTCCTGAGAGTGAAAATCAAAGCATACAGTAATGAAGGAGAAATTGTTTTTGCTGGCAGTACAGTTAGTAACCAGAGGACACAAATTTAAGGTGGTGGGAAAAGAGCCAAAGATAAGATGAGGAAAATATTTTTTGACACAGTGCGTTGTAATGATCCAGAATGCATTACTTGAAAGGGTAGTGGGAGTATATTCAAGAGCAACTTTCAAAAGGGAATTGGATAAATACTTGAAGGGAAGAAAATTGCAGGGTTATGGGGAAAAAACAGGTGAGTGGGGCTATTTGGATTGTTCTTCAAAGAGTTAGTACAGACATGGTAAGTTGATTGTCCTCCTACTGTACTGCAAGGTTCTAGAATTCTATCCATAAGAAAAAAGATTGCACCCAAAGTGGAAAGATTTTAAATGGATTGGAGGAGTAAAGAAGTCTCATCAGGTTTGCCACCAACAGCCCCACGTCATCCCATCCGATTTTTCAGCCCCCTGCAGCTTGATCCCTGAAGCCCCGTAAAATCCTGACTTTGGTGTACAAGTACACAAATTACTAAAGGTAGCAGTGCAAGTCGATGAATAAAGGGCCACAGAAAATAAAAGCAAGGAGGTAATGCTGAAATTGTACAAGGCCTTGGCCACAATTTTTAGCAGCTTTATGGGGAGAATTTTCTCCCGTCGGGCGGGCTGGGTGGGAACGGGAGTGGGGTGGGCACGCAGCCGCCATTTTGCATGGGCGGGCCAATTAAGCCCACCCAGAAGCGCTCAGCACTACCTGTGGGGGTGAGGGGAGGAGGGAGAGTCAGGGCCCACGTGAAAGAGCATAGAAATCTCCCTGAGGCACAAAATTTGATAAATTTAAAAAATTAAATTATTCAGGCACATCCCCTCATGTGACAGTGTCACATGAGGTGGGACATGTTTATCAATTCACTTGAAACAATTTACTAAATTAATAAAGCCTTCACGAAACCTCATTCTGCTGGTTGGACTGGCAGCCCTGTTAATTTCTTCAATTAGTTTTTAAATGGTCTTAATGGGCCTTTGACAGCCAACTCTGGTGCTCGCCTGCTGAACTGAAGATCAGAATGACACGTGGTGACGTTGGGATGCATGCCCGACATCACCACGCGTCGTTTTACACGGCAGTATGTGGGGCCTGCCCCCGCAAGGCGACCAGAAGATTCAGATGTTGGTGGCAAACCTGATGAGACTTCTTTATTCCTCCAATCCATTTAAAATCTTTCCACTTAGGGTGCAATTTTTTTTTATGGATAGAATTCTAGAACCTTGCAGTACAGTAGGAGGACAATCAACTTACCATGTCTGAATCCTCTTATTGAAAAGCGACAAAGGAATGGAAAAGTTGTAATGTAGATTCGCTAAGATGGAACCAGAGAAGAAGGGTTGCAATTGTAAAGCAAGATTTCAGGAATTAGGATATTTATCATTAGAACTGAGAAGATTAACAGTGATCTGAGAACTTCAATTCAGTATATCTGTAATTTGAAGTGAGCTCACCGATTACTAGAATCCCTATGCAAATAGATTTGTGTAGTTCCAAATAAGTTTGTTAATATATTTTAACATTTCTCAGCTTCTTGTAATTCCTGATTTCTACATGCTGGATTTTTTTTGTTCCTTCGTGATTGTGTGATACAAACTTTATATAGTTTGAAAGCTGCACAACTCATTCCAACTGTGCTCATGATAACTTCTACCATTTAGCACTGGCTGTCATGTGCAGCCTCAGTGTTTACATTCACTGATGTAAAATGATGAATTAATTTTTGTAAGAGATTGGCCAGGATCTTTCTCCTGAAAGATGGACACACGTTTGTTTTATTTTCCTCTGAACATAATGCGATGAATGATACCTTATTTCACGATCACAACTGTTCATTTTATTTAAGTGACATGGCTTGAACCAGAAAAAAACATTTAATATTATTCTATGTGACAGAGATGAGCAAACTGCCTTTCTTTTATTTAAAATGTGCAAAGGGATGGGGTTGGCTAAGAAGGACCAGAAAAAAAAAACTTGCTTCTAACTTTGATAACTGAATAAATATTATAATGTTTGCTGGTATTTCAACAGTCACTAGTGTTAAAGTGGTTACTACCACTTCAGTGGAACCTAGTACGATATCAGTCAGTAGTGCACTAGTGGAGCTTATTCTGTAGGTGGTCACTAGCACTACAATGGTTATCAGCACTTCAGTGTTCATTAGCACTTTGATTTAACCTAGTATTACAGTAGTAACAAGTATTTAGTACAAGAAAAAGTACTGTACTTAGAATAGTTTCTAGTATTTCAACATTCATGAATAATTGAATGAATTGAGTATGTCAGTGTGACTAGTATTTCAGCAGTCACTTGCACTTCAGTAGAACTCATTCTGACCTTTGTTACGCTAGGTTTGACCATTCCAATGCACATCTGAGCTGGTTCCCACATTGCTGTCGGCGTAAACGTGAGATCATCCAAAACTCTGCTGCCTGTGTCCTAATTGGCACCATGTCTGGGCCACCTATCATCCCTGTGCTCGTTGGCCTGGTGTGGAACCCAGTCAAGCACTATCTTGATTTTAAAATTCTCATCCTTGCTTTCAAATCCTTTCCTGGCCTCGCCTCTTCCTATCCCTGTACTCTCCTCCAGCGCCACAACCCTCTGAGATATCTGCACTCCTCTAATTCTGGCCTCCTGTGAATCCCCAATTTAAATTGCTCCACCATTGGTAGCCACGCTTTCAGTTGTCTGGGTCTTAAGCTCCGGAGTTCTCTCCCTACAACTTTCCACCTTCCTACTTTGCTTTCCTCCTTTAAGATACTCCTTAAAACCTAACTTTTTGATCAAGTTTTTTGTCATTTGACTTAATATGTCCTTAAATGGCTCAGTGTGATATTTTATTTTATAATGCTCCTGTGAAGCATTTTGGGACAATTTATGACATTAAAGATGCTATATAAATGCATATTGTTGTAATCATGCTGAATGCAAAAGTCAGTTTCTATAGGTGATTCCTATGATCAAGAACATAACTAGTAATTATGGCTTTACTTAGTGTGCAATGCGCCTTTAAGAATAATATGTGCTAAGGAAGATCACATGACCTGTAGTAACCAATAGGAGAGTAGCGAGGGCTACCTCAGCAGTTAGTGCAGAGATGGAGTTGGAGTTGAAAGCACATGTGTAGTTGCTGCTGAGTATATTGTAAATAAACTTAAGATTTCTGCCCAAGAAGTGAATGCAGATCAACCCTATCATTAATAGCACAACTCGGCCACCCCACAAAAAACTGGTGACAAGGATAAAATAGGATTGAACAGAAAAAATCAAGTTATAAAAGAAAGGAAGATATACTCATTAGGTATACTATCACTTTAAAAAAAACCTGGCCCAATCCAAATGGCGGAGAAATCTCCCAGAGCACTTCCTACATTTAAAAAAAGTACCAAAATTGCAAGACCCCTGAGTGAGAATCCACAAGACAGCTGAGCAAAACAAACAAAAAAAGAGAATTTGTACTTATATTGTAAAATGGGCAGCAGCCCTGTGGACTCAGTGGGTTGGAGAGGCTGGCACATGCCTTGCAAGTTAGAAGGGGAGCAGCAATCAGAGTAGAAAGCAGTGCTGCAGTTTTAAATTTAAAAAAACCCTGCAGAATCACCCAGATAAGGGAGAAGAAATCGCTGCTGTGTTTTTTTTCCGAACAGGGCCTAAGTTTTACACAGAGAAGAAGGCCCACAATCGTGGGGTTCCACCAAAACTCAAAAAGTGCGGGAAGCACACCAGAGAAAAGCCTGCAGCTGCAGAGACGCCCCGAGTTAAAAAAAAGATGACTGCTCTTAAAGCGGCAATACATTTAAAGTGGTAAATACAAGAAAAATGGCTATGGACAGAAAATTAGAAGAGATCCCAGAGAGGCGGCAACTCTGCGGCAGGCAACAAGAGACCCCAGAGAGCGGGTAACCCTGCTGAAGGGAATAAGAGATCCCAGAGGGAGGGTAATTCTGCAGAAGGCAACAAGAGATCCCAGAGAGGGGGCAACATTGCCGAAGGGAATAAGGGATCCCAGAGAGGGGGCAACCCTGCCAAAGTGAATAAGAGATCCAAGAGAGAGGGCAACTCTGCAGGAGGCAACAAGGGACCCCAGAGAGGGGGCAACCCTGCCAAAGGGAATAAGAGATCTCAGAGAGAGGGCAACTCTGCAGAAGGCAACAAGAGACCCAAGAGAGAGGGCAACAAGAAATTAAACAGTTGAAAGGACAGTTGATTGTTCTTCAAGATCAAATACAAAAGTGATGTGTCACCATTCAGCAACATGAAGAAATTAAGAATGTATCAAACAGTAGAATGGAAGTACAGCAGAAGAAATACGAAGAGGGTTCAGGGGAAGCCCTGGTAATTGGAGAGGACTCAAAAGAAGCCCTGGGAGTCATATATAGCTGGATACAGCCAGGAGACAGGAGTTCAGATAAACTCCAAGGCAGTGCCAGCTCAGTGAAGCTAGCTGTCTAGCAAAGAACTGAAGAATCAGCTAAATGAAGCCAGAGGCTTTGGAAGCAAAAGTTGCAGAATTTCCCAAGATTATGAAATTTTGGGAGACTCAGCCACTGAGGTCAGACAAGTTGAGCTTGCACCTGAGAGAAGTCTGTCCAATAGTGAAGTCAAAAAGAAGGCCAAGATTAAAGTCTGTGCGAGAAAGAAGAAGTCTTAAAACGTTCTTTGCAAGCTGGACCGTATTTTAAAAAAAAGAAAAGTGCGTGTTCCAAGTGAGAGAGGTAATCTCTTTGGGTCACCGGGTGGATCAACAGGGCCTCCACCTGGTTGAGGAGAAAGTGAGAGCCATAAGAGAGGCACCTGCACTAAAGAACGGCCCAGAGCTCAAACTATTCCTCAGAATAGTCAACTATTATGGGTGGTTCTTACCCAATTTGTCTACAGTGCTGGCCCCCCTGCATTCTCTACTCAAGAAGAACCAACATTTGTCTTGGGATGTGCCCCAGATAGAAGCTTTCATAAAGGTGGAACAATTGTTGCACCCGTCCAATCTATTAGTGCATTATGACCAGATGAACGAATTGGTGCTGACATGTGATGCATCTCCCTATGGACTGGGAGCAGTGCTCCCTCATCAGATGGACGATGGCACAGAATGACCAATAGGTTATGTATCAAGAACACTCACCACAGGGGAAAAGGGATACTCGCAGATAGAAAAAGAGGCCTGTCCATCATCTTTGGTGTCAAGAAATTTCACCAGCATGTACATGGCTGCCACTTTACAATCATTCCAGACCCACAAATTATTGCTAAGATTGTTTAGTGAGGACAAGGCTATAACACCCATAGTCTCAGCATGAACACAATGATGGGCTTTAATTCTGGCAGCATATGAATACACTTTCATACATAGGCCTGGCAATCAAATCACAAATGCCGATGCCCTTCATCGTTTGCCGATGCAAAAAAATGATGAGCATGTCCCAGTTCCACAGGAACTTGTTTTACTGTTAAATTTCTTAGATTCCTTGCCGTATGTGCTCGACATATCAGAGACTGGACGAGTCAGGACCTTGTCCTGTCTCAAGTACGAGAACAAGTGCTACATAGTTGGTCACAGGAGCCCATACCTGATGAAATGAAACCGTACTTCAACAGAAGACATGAAATAATCAGCCAGGATAGCATCTTATTGTGGGGAGCACGAGTGATAGTTCCTCCAAAGGGAAGGGAGCCACTTTTAATTGAACTACACAGTGCCCATCCAAAAATTTCCCGAATGAAGACCATAGCACACAGCTATCTATGGTGCCCTGGGATGGATGGTGAAATAGAGAATTTAGTGAAGCACTGTGTGCAATGTCAGCAACTGCAAAATTTGCCAGTGACAGTTCCATTACACCCATGGAGTGGCCAGGCAGACCCTGGGTGCAGTTACATATTGACTATGTTGGATATATATGAGGTGAAGTCACCAATGTCAGCCACTACAATTGAGAAAGTACATCAGAGTTTCACCATTCACGGACTACCAGAAGTAGCCGTTCCCGATAATGACGTAGCATTTATGAGTGCTGAGCTTCAACGGTTTATCAGCCTCAACAGTATCACTGATGTGAAAACTGCACCATACCACCCTTCCTGGCCGAAAGAAGCAGTTCAAAGGTTCAAAGCAGGCATGTAAAAGCTAACTGGTGATTCCTTGGCAACCAAGCTAGCACACTTTCTTTTTCATTACTGGACTTGCCCTCACACAACAACAGGTGTCACACCTGCAGAGTTATTGGTGAAACGTTGGGCTGAATCTTCGGGCTGATGTGCGGGTGGCGGAGCCCACAAGTCAGCCCTTAAAATGTCGCGCGAGCGTTCCGACGTCAGCGTGTGGCATTGCGATGTTTAGGTCGGCGGGTGCACTATGCAGCGTGACAGGCGCCCCCATTAATTAAAGGCCTTGTTAAGGCCATTAAGTCACTAATTGACGAGGATTTCGAGGAGCCCGTACAAACTTCGGCTCGGCGCACGGGCCCAACGGGCCGGCGGGTTAAGTGATTTTTTTTAACAAATCTCATCCACTGGCGGGATGAGGTTTGTTTTCGGATTTTAAAAAGTTTAATAAAGTTTTTGTGTACTTCGTTAACATGTCCCATCTCGTGCGACATTTTCACATGAGGGGGGCATGTTAATGATTTTTTTATTGTTCTAATTTTATTCTTTCACCGCCTTTCAGCGATCTCCCTGAGGCAGCACTTAGTCTCAGGGAGATGTGCGCTCTATCGTGCGCATGCGTGAAAGAGCACACTCTCGCAGTTGGGGAATCTCCCCGCAACTCCCCCCCCCCCACCCCCCCACCCCCCACTCCACCCGCACAGGAAGGGCATAGTGCTTCCCATCGGGCCTTAATTGTCCAGCCCACGTAAGATGGCGGTGAGGCCTGTTTCGGCAGCGGCAATCGGCTGCCTGCCCGCCTGCTGCCATCGAGTCAGTCGGGCCCGCCCGCCCATCAAGGGCAAAATTCAGCCTGTTGTCTCAGGACAAGGTTGAGCTTAATAATGCCGAATTTAGAAGGGAAGGTGGAAAGGAGTCAGGGAAGCCAGAAAACTAGACTTGACTGGTAGAAGCCTACATACCTACTCGGGGACTATTTCAGCCACAAAAGCTTTGTGAATGAGGTATTTTATTGAATGAGAGCTGTAGCATTTTCAACTTTCTGCAAACTTTACAGACATTTGAATCACTCAGAGGGATTTGCTGGTGGCCTTCTTGCTGGAGACCACAGTCTTATAATTATATACAGTGTCCTTTAGGTGAACTGTTAACCCATTCCTAAAGGGATAGAGGATTGTGGTTAGTACTGGAAGTTTCTGTCTGTCAGCAATTATATGGTAACTTTAGACACCTTCGGCAGATTACAGACCAAATCTGGTCAAGTGATTAACAGGTTTAAGATGCTGGATGAGTACAGTAGCAGTACAGTTGAAACATTACATATCATGTAACATTAGGATATGAGACACCCAATGAACTAGCAAAGTGACTTTTCACCTATAAGATCGGGACGATATTGAAGCAAAACCAATGGCATAACAATCTCCATTATCTGTCAATTTGGTGGGTCTTTGCTGCGCATTAATACCCTGATGAAAATATTAATCAAGGACACTAGATAAATCCTTAACCTTTTCACCTTAACTCCTGGTCAAGGAACAGTCTAGGGTTCACCAACCACTCTTTGCCTAGGAAGGAATTTGAACTGCCTTCCATCAACAACATCATACGAACATAGGAATTAGGAGAGGAAGTAGACCATCGGCCCCTCGAGCCTGCTCCATAGATTATATTAGCATTCACCTTACCACTCTCCTAGCAGGATTTACACAGGCTACTGAATAAATTATTGAACCCATTCTTGCCAAATATCAAAGACATTGGGCAACAAATTCACGGTCTCAAACTTGAGCATGAAGCACCCCTTTTCTGAGCATTAGCAAACATACTAAAATGAACGGCAGGAACCATGTGCACATTTTCAGCTAGGCATGCACTGTCCACTGAAGGTAAAATGGATACCCAGGGCCCACACCTAAAACAGGACCTTGGGACTACCTCCTAACAGAAAGGAAAGTCTTTGAAATGCACTTACTTAAATCTGAAGCCAGGAGAAGCAGTAGTTCTGTTCCAGCCCCACATGTTATGAAGGCTGGCCAGTACTCCTCTTGCAATTCACCACCACCGTCCCCTTACCCAGTTTCTGATTTCCTACTCCCTTGCTTTTAATCCTCCTCCCCGGCCTCTGAACTTTCAACCTCCAGCGCCCCCAATTCCCTTTTACACACAGAAAAAATCCACAACTGCTAGTTAAATGACTGACCAATGAGTCCATGTTTCTTGATGGTGGTGTTTGAAGGAAAAATGGTGAGCATGTGTACTCCCATTAGAAAGCAATCTGACGCTAGGAGTTTTGTTCTGTACAGCTGCCTCTGCATTATTTCACAACTAACTTACTTGGTAGATTTTCATTGGCACTACTATAATTCCCACTGTATATTAGCACATTAAATCTAATCTCTCACAGCGTGGAAGATGATCAGATAGCCTTCAGAGCCCTGGTGCACTCTACTTTTAGAACATCTGGGACCTAATACCTGTAAGCACCAGGACTGGTTTGACAAAAATAATGAGGAGATTGAAACTCTGCTGGGTCAGAAACACTGTCTCCTTTGAGCCCACCGAAACAACTGTTCATCTATTTCAAAGAAAGCCACTTATAACAACATCCACAAAATCATTCAGTCAAAGCTTAGAGAGATGCAAGGCTACTGGTGAAGCAAAAAGACAGAAAAAATGCAAGCTGTTACAAGAAAGACAGTAAAAATGCTAGACACATCTATGATGCCCTAAAGACAATCTATGGTAGTAGGTCTTCTGGAAATTTCTCCTCTCCTTGGTGCTGACAGGACCACAATGATTACAGACAAGACCAAAATCCTGGCTGAATGGCAGAACATTTTAACAATGTCCTGAATCAACCCTCAGAAATTAATAATGAGGCAATTGTCTGCTTGACCCAAATTGAAGTCAATATGTCACTTGCTGATAACAAAGCTGCAATCAGCCACTTGGTAATACAGAACTTGAATTTACTGAAAAGAGAGATATATTGCCGAAGTTTTTCTTCTTGCACTCATCAGGCCAAACACAAGAATACCAAATTTCAAACCATCACAACAACTGGACTGCAAGAGAAAAGAATACTGACAGATTGGCAAGTCGACTCTGATTGGCCAAGGTGCTGCCAAGGATAAAGCAAAGGGGAACTATAGACTTCCCAAGTTTCCAGGTAATTCATATTTCTTTTATTTGCAGAGATTGGGTTCTCGCATATGAATGTGTGCCTCTTCTAGAAAACGTAAAAGAACTGTGTTATAAGCTGGACTCATTATCTTAAACTGGTTGTTAGTGTTAGCTCACTCAGGATTGTGCAGCAAGTGCATTAACATTGGATGTTTTGTTTTGAATTTTGCAAGCACGGGATGTTGAGTACAATCTGTGCTTTACCTGTTACAAACAACTGAAGGAGCATGTTGTTTGATTTGATCAGCCAATCACTGAGATGTATGGCCTATGTATCTGACATTACGTCAATACTGAAAAGCATACACGACATTGCTCAATTGTGCGGTAGGCAGAACGTCATTTTGGACTGATGGCTGCATCCTATTAGTACAAAATACCACTCATGTGCCACTACATAATAACACACTCTACCTGCCATACAATTGAGCAATGTCGTGTACAAATTTCAGTGCCGATGCAGTGGCCAGATATGTAGGCTATACACCCCAATGATTGAATGATCGAATCAAAAAACATGTTCCTTTGACTGGTCTCCTGTCAAGCGGCATGGCACCAAGGTCAGACGCAATCCCAGGTAAAATATACGAGTCAGGAAGCACATTATTTTTTATATTCTTTTTGACATAAATATTCCAATCATACACAAGGATCGATGAAACAATAATGTGGGTTCTTTATTTTAAGATAAAATTATTTATAGATAATGTTCACTGGGAGGCCAAGCATCATACATCTGATCTGCTGCTTGCAGACTACTACATCCTGTCTCGAGATAGGAATGATTGACAGCAGTTTGATACACCCGCTAAAGATGCATGTCATCATATCACAACATCTAAGCAAAAGGTTTACCCTTAGAATCAAACTATTTACATGACAGCAAAACAAAATAACATTGCATCTGAATGTACTTTAACACAGAGCAATAAACTTACAAGTCTCTTGAAAACATATCGGCAGTTTGCTTATCCATCCAGACTTAGTCATAGTGATCGTTGCTGGAGGCTGCTGTACATTTTCAGAATGCTAGTTAGGGTTGCTTTGTTTATGTTGCGTCTTAGACCATGTTCTAGCCACAAAAGGGTTACTCGGCATTTCTGGCTGCAGAATTAAAAGCTGGGCATTTTCTGGGTGCATGTATGAGACTGCATCACCCACATTGCTCACTTGGCTGGCCTGCATTGGCTGTCGTACCAATGGTGGATGAATTACACATAGCCTGTATACTCTGCCTATCCATTAGTAAAGCTTTGTACTTATGTCTGCTTTGTAGTAGTGCTTCTATGGTGTAACCTCTGGATTGGTCCAAGATGTCTTCTGGAACACTTCCATTGAGATAGATGCCATCATGAGCACAATTATTCTGTCAGCCAGCTCTGCTGCCATGAAGTTGCAGTCATGCCTCTTGTCTCTGCATCCACTTATAAATTGGTCGGTGGTCTCTTCTGGTCGTAGCCCAAAGGATATTAATTCCTGACTGTATTCTGAAGTTATAGAGTCACAGAGGTCTACAGCACAGAAAAAGGCCCTTTGGCCCATCAAGTCTGCGCCGGACAAGCAAGTACCTAACTATTCTAATCCCATTTTCTAGCACTAAGTCCATAGCCTTGTATGCCATGGCATCGCAAGTGCACATCTAAATACTTCTTAAATGTTATAAGGGTTTTTGCCTCTACCACCCTTTCAGGCAGTAAGTTTCAGATTCCCACCACCCTCTGGGTGAAAAAATTCTTCTTTTCATCCCCTCTAAACTTCCTGCCCTTCCAAATTATAATTATTCTATCTTGAATGACTGCAATCTGGGCCCTCTGCAGCTTACACTCTTTATAAATGATACTTAGAAGAGTACTTCCTATAATATAAAATTTGTTGATGACACTAAGCCATATCGACAGGTCAGAGAAGATTGAATACATTGGAAAAGCTCTGTAGAAGTTTTAAATAAATTGATTGAGCTACCGACTTAAGGGAAGTGAGCAGCCACAGGCAAATTTTTCAAGAAGGTAAAATTGTGACATTTCTTGAGTTTACAATGTAAATGAAAACACAAGTAATAGCTCAACATCACAATAAGCATTATTCAATGAAAACATTCCAAAAGGCTTTGCAGAATTTACTGTTGTGTCTGGAAAATGCTGTTTGAGGGTAATTTTGGGATTTTGTAAAATAAGAACGCTACTGGCTAGAACATCTGCTGAAAAGGTACTTGGTTCCAATCTCCAGTTTGGGGATGGCATTATAAATTGGAGGTAATATCACCTCAACTTGTTTGCCTTTAACTCCTTTCAGCCAAGCATAGGAACATTTAATAATTTTCTGTCTACAGTCAATTGATGCATGGTATAGCAGGGGCAACATACAGTCATAGAGTCCTAGTGGTCTACAGCACAGAAAAAGGCCCTTCAGTCCATTGGGTCTGCCCCGGTCAAACAAGTATCTAATTATTCTAATCCCATTTTCCAGCACTAGGCCCATAGCCTTCTATGCCATGGCATTGCAAGTGCACATCCAAATACCTCTTATATGTTATGAGGGTTTTTGCCTTTACCACCCTTTCAGGCAGTGAGTTCCAGATTCCCACCACCCTTTGGGTGAAAAAACTCTTCCCTGCATCCCTTCTAAACCTCCTGCCCCTTACCTTAAATCAATGCCCCCTGGTTATTGATCCCCCTACCAAGGGGAAAAGTTCCTTCCTGTATACCCTGTCTATGCCTCTCATAATTTTATATACCTCAATCATGTCCCTCCTGAATCTCCTCTGCTCCAGGGAAAATAACCCCAGTCTGTCTAATCTCTTCTCATAACTAAAACTCTCCAGCTCAGGCAACATCCTGGTAAATCTCCTCTGCACTCTCTCTAGTGCAATCACATCCTTCCTACAATGAGGATTCCAGAACTGCACACAATACTCTAGCTGTGGCCTGACCAGCATTTTATACAGTTCCAGCATAACTTCCCTGCTCTTATATTCTATGCCTCGGCTAATAAAGGAAAGTATCCTATATGCCTTCTCAACCACCTTAACTACCTGTCCTGCTACCTTAAGGGACCGGTGGACATGCACATCAAGGTCCCTCTGATCCTCGATAGTTCCCAGGGTCCTACCCATTCATCATGTATTTCCATGCCTTGTTTGTCCTGCCCAAGTGCATCACCTCACACTTATCCAGATTAAATTCTATTTGCCACTGATCAGCCCACCTGACCAGCCCATGAAGTTGAGCTTCACTTGTAATTGAATTTCAAGTGTTTGCCATATTTTACCTGGATTTTTCAGAAGTCAATTAGACAGTACTGATGTATAAAGTCTGTGGAGGCCATTGTTGCCTCTAGGAATTTTAATTTTAGTGGTTCGGAAACATTGAGGTCCAGAAAATGTAGACTTATTTACATGTTGTCAGAACAAAGTAAACTCAGGAAATCCACTGCCTTCCAATTGAATGTTAGAAATGTTATGGTCATATTTTAGCTTTTTAATGCTATCTGGAACTTTTGACAGCTTTGACAAGTTTCCTCCAGCTCTTATTGAGTTAATTTAGATCTGAGGTGTAGTACCTTTAGTGGTTACTTCTTTAACTAATCATAGGTTACTCCTTAACAACAATGGTGGTGCTGATGTGCTCTGATATTTTTTCTCTAGTTTTAGCGCCAAACGTCACCCACAAAGTAGTAATTTAGGCAGGAACATGGCTGCAGACTTCAAAAGTGAAAGCAAACAGAAAAAAAGTTTTTTTAACAGGCTTCTTATAGCTGTTAGGAGCTGTTACTGGGTAGACTCATCTTTTTAGTCCAGTATTTAGCTTCAGCAGTAATGAATTCTCCTGTCTGTGGAGTTCTACTTAAAATGAGGCTACCTGCACTCATCTATTTAATTTCTGTTCTTAAACTTTGCAGCAGTTAGACTTTTACCAGTTAACTGCTCCCAAATTCAAAGCATCTTACTGGGACCTGATATCTGTTGTCTGGAGTGAGATGCGATCCCAGAATGGAGGTGCGGCGTGTAGAATCCCTACAAAGCTTAAGAAGCTTTACAGATGGTGCATCTTGGTGGTTGTTTCACTTTCACACGTTTTTTTCTGCATGTAAAGGATTGAAGCTTGAAGTTTAATCAAATCTTCAAAAAACGTGCTGCCACTATCTGCCACCAAGTTACATTCTTCTTCTCTTCAATATAAACATACCAATCATACACAAGGATTGGTGAAACATTAATATGGGTTCTGTATTTGAAGATAAGGCTATTTCACTGGGAGACTAAGTATGGTACACCTGACCTCTACCCTGCTGCTTGCAGACTGGCTACTAATCATGGGACTAATACTTCACACCCTGTCTCAAGGTGGTAATGATTGACAGCCATTTAAGACACATCCCCTTAAATATGCATCACATCACAACATTATTCCCTGACAAATTCATCAAACTATTTCAGATAATGTGGAAACAGGAAGCCATACCTCAGGAATTCAAAAATGCATCAATTGTCCACCTTTACAAAAAGAAGAGAAATCATCAAGCTTGTGACAACCATCGAGAAATCTTGCTTCTGTGCACTGGGGGAAAAATACTTGCAAGAGTCCCACTAAACCCCATTTGATACTGCATCTCCAATGGACCTCTTACCAGAGAGTCACTGTGGCTTCAGAAAAGGCTGTGGTACAGTTGACATGGTGTTTGCTGCACATAGGCTCCAGGAATAATGCTAAGTGCAGAATTGTAACTTCTACTCAACGTTTGTTGATTTGACAAAATCCTTTGTCATAATTAGTTGTGAGGGTTGATGGAAGATCATGGCAAAATTTGACTGCCCAGAAAAATTCATCATTATGCTATGGCAATTCCACAACAGTGTGCTTGCTCACATCCTGGAGAGTGGAGACTCTTCAGATGCCTTCCCAGTCACAAATGGAGTGAGTGTGTGTCATCTCCTACCCTGTTCAGTGTGATGTTCTCAGCCATTTTTCCTGAAGTATTTTGTGTTAGCGGAAGTGGCATCCACATTAGATATCATACAGATGGTTCAGTCTTCAACTTGAGAAGACTTCAAGCTGAGACCAAATTGCATGAAGTTTTGGTTAGTGACTTTCTTTTTGTTTATGACTGTGCCCTAATTGCCTGTTCAGAACAAGAAATGCAACATAGGATGGATTGCTTCTCACCTGCATGTGTAACTTTGGTCTCACCATCAGCACCAAAAAGACTGAAGTCACATACCAATCCTGCCCCCACAGAAACAGTACATGAAGCCATCTATTACAGTCAATGGCCAAATGTTTGAAGCAGTTGACAAATTTACTTACCTTGGCAGCTACTCCTCCAAAATAGTTCACATTGATGATGAAAGCGACACCAGAATAGTTAAGGACAGCATCACCTTTGGCAAGTCACAAAAAGCTGTCTGGAAGCAAAGAGAAATTAGTCTCTCTACAAAAAAAACAACGGTCTCCAGAGCTGTTGCCCTTCCCATTCTCTTACGCTTATGACATGTTTACTCCAGGCGTGCCAACAACCTGCACCACTTTCACATGACCTGCTTGGAGATGCTACTCAGGATTAGTTGTCAAGATAAGGTTCCTAATACTGAGATTCTCTTCCTTATCGATATGCATAACATCCACTTTCTGCTGAAGAGGGATCAGATAAGATGGACAGATGGACAGAACATGTTGCCAGAATGCTTGATGAGCTCTTGCCAAAAAAAGCTCTTCTAAGGTGAACTAATTGAAGGGAAACATCACATAGAGGCCAGAACAAGCGCTTCAAAATACTCTGGAGTTATTACTGAAGAGTTTCAACATCACGCATGAGACAGGAGGATTTTGCACAGGATTGCTCTATAAGAAATAGTCTCATTAGCAAAGGCCATTTTCCTTTGGTCTGTCTCTAACCAAGATTGATAGTTATCACTGATAATCCTGGTGTGCAAGGATAAACTATAGTAAGATTGTACTTCATACTAAACTGAAATGAATTACAATTACAGGCAACATAAACACATCAAGCTGCACCTAAATTCTTGTTTGCACAATATACTATATGAACGGAACCATCACCCAGGCCAATAGGAATTCCAAGTCCAGAGCCAAGAAGTACCTCTTCTGTTTCAACAATCCATGTGTGCCCAACACGCAAGAGATCCTTTAGTGCTTAAACTTAAACTTAACCCATTGAATTCTAATTGATGTCATGGTCATTTTTGACTACAAAGGATGAATACATCAACATCACATCATGCATTAGTACATGATGAAAATATCTGTGTAGTTTATTTACGTTAACCTATGTTTTACAGTGAGCAAAACGAAACAACTTCTCTGACCTCCTAAGTGCAAAGTTTAAAAAAATTCCATTATACATTAAAAGGAAATGTTGAATTCTTAGCCTGCATGTGACACAATGTGAGAGCATGAATTTTCAATCTGAAATCTGCACTACCAAGACTGAGTATGATCAGGAAATAAATTACACATGGCAGCATTGTAGACTTATAACCAAAAGCCCACATGGAGGCTTATCTTTATGATTCTATTTAATAACCAAAATCACATTGCACAGCATTAATTCTAAAGAAAACCAGATTAACCACTTGCCTACCGATTTGTTATCGTATTATTTGAAACCCAATACAGTCATAATCATATCAGCGCAGGATTCACTGTGACTCAAACCTCCGGACAGGAGAACTTGAGACTTAAGTTCTACATTACGGTTCATATTTCACCTTGGGTTGATATGAGTATAGGGACCATAAAAATTGTTGGGTTCAAATTAATCTGGGAACAAATTGTTAGGTGAGAGGCTTCTTTGGTATCATGTTAAACTTAAATATTAATTCAAAGGGAAGGCATGTGGTGTAGACTAATTGAGAGAGATTGTATGGCCATGATTAGTCAACAATGTCATGTTCTTGTATCTTTTGACTAGCAGGATGATTGAAAGTGAACTAGATGGGCTTTGGTCTTCTGTAGTTTAGCATTAGCTATACTACTATATTGTGCAAACAAAATTTTAAATTCAGCCTGATGCACAGATGTTGCCTGTAATTGTAATTCATTTCATGTTTGTATGAAGTACAATCTTACTATGGTTCGTCTTTGTACACCAGGACTATCAGTGATAACTATCAATCTTGGTTAGAGGCAGTCTGTAGGAAAATCCTAGTAATTGCAGTCACATTCTTTACTGGCCACCCACGGACACAGAGTCCTGTTCCATACAGTTAGTAAAAAAAGAGAACGTATGATGCTTTGCTATAGATATGCTTGTTATCTATGAAGTTCGGCAAGAAAATTATTGGCACACTATAATCAGCAGCCTGCCAAAGGTACATTTCAGGCAGCTTAAATGTTTTATTTCCTATCAGGGCATGGCATTGTCCATAAATCTAGCTTCGATTCAACAGAGGATAAGAGAAGTATGACTCACCTATTTGAAATCCTAGTAGATGTATGATCGTGACCCAACTATAACATTTCTTGGCAAAGTTGCATGTTTGTCAGGATTTGACTGTGTACTCAGAGTGCGTGTGAGTAATGGGTGAATGAAGTATCCGGGATCACTTACAATAGCAGCAGATGCTTGGTTTAGTCAAGTGATGCTCATTTTTCATGATGTTCTGTTGCTCTGGTGTCTAAGCAAATTAAACTTGGTTGAAAACATGGCTAGTTCCCAGAATGTGGTTATCACATCCCATGCAAATAAGTCAGTGAACGTAGATTTAAAAGGGCAGTATTTTCAAGAAAAAAAATGTTTGTTAAACCTTTTTCTTGGGGGATGTGGGCAATACTGACCAGGCTACATTTCTCACCTCTCCCTAACTACTCTGAAAAAATGATGGTGAACCTTATCCTGGAACTGCTGCAGTTAGTGTATTAATGCTGCTTGAGCAGTGGTGTTAGGTTGGAAATTCCAGGGTATTGACACTATGACAGTGAAGGAGAGGTGATATTTTTCAAAGTCAAGATGGTGTGTGATTTGGAGGGGAAATTAGAGGTGATGGTGTCCAATTGCATCAGTGCTCTTATTCTTCTCAGGAATGGTGGTTGTAGGAGAGGAAGACATTGTTGATGAGTTGGTATCTTTGGTGAGTTGTTGCAATTCATCCTGTACAGAGTATATACTGCAACCAGTATATGTTGAATGGAGAGGTTGGATACTGAGTCTAGTAGCTGTGGTACCACAATGCTGATCCATGCCATGTCAATGGTGATCTTCAAGGTGTTGATGGCAGGGGTTCGGTGACAGTGGTGCCATCGAAGGTCAGAACAGAATGCTTGGCCTTCTATTGTCTGATATGGGAAGTACCTGATGCTTAAGTGGCACAAACGTTATAAGCAGAATTTTAACCTTTGCACCTGATCATAGTGATGGACGTGAAAATTTGTAGAGTGGGTTTTGCTGTGGCTCTTTAACTCAGCCATGGAATTTGCATCCTGCTTCCTGACCTGTTGGAGTGGGTGGACATGTTCATAATCGCACCTGACTGTGAAATCCCACATTCACACAGTTTGGCTCTGTTGGGACCTCAAATGGAAAGCATGTGGTGACAAAAACTCTTAGAGTAAATAATGTTAATGCGCTGGTGAATGGAGGAGCAAAATACAATCAGGGCATCATGAGTTTGCTTGAATAAATTAAAATGTTAAACCCATGGGACAACTTCAGCAACTTCCCCGCTCAGATCTCTCCTGGTGGGCCAGTGAGGTATTCCATTCAATAGCAGAACCATTCAAACTAGGGAGGGTCACTGATTCAATTTTAGTCTGCGTGGAATACATAGAATTCTTTTCTTTCCCCTCTCACTTATCTTTTTCCTCATTTTACTTCTCTTCTTTCAGTTGCACTTTAGCTGCATGTAGCTGACTCGAGCTCCCTCTTATTAGTTACAACAGCACATCATCTTCTTTATTCCAGTGTTGTTATGGTATCTTTTACATTCACCTGAGGTTGATGTAATGTCTCCCTCAAAAAAGATGGCTTTCCCTCAGTGCTGCATTCAAATTTCAGCCTAGATTATAAGTTCAAATTTCTGCAGTTGGACTTGAACCCACAGCCCTCAGGAGAGGTTCCTTTACATTAAAAAAAAATCACACTTGTCTATCACAACCCAGCCCAGTGACATTTGAAGAGTAGCTGAACTTCATTTGAAGTAGCTCCCAGTTCTATAAGCCTCTGAGATCATTTGATCCCCTGTGTTAGAAGGACTATTGGGAAAGGCTGGAGTAACTTGGGATATACAATTTGGAAGAAGGTATCTGAGAGGTGATCCTAGGGAGGTACATAAGATAGTTTACCAGAATGAATATTCCTTTAAATTAAATTGTGAAAGTAGGACAAGAGGATACAGGTTCAAACAAGTAAAAGGCAGACTTAAGACTGATTTTATTGAAATTATTATTTACACAAAGCATGATTAGCACCTGGATTGGACTTTTAGGTAGGGTACGGAGCCAAAAACACCCAAATCATAATGGGGAAAACCCAGGTTGGTTCCTTTGCAAACAAACCCCTCAATCCACCATAGTCCCTGCACCCAGGTGATCCAGTGAATCTGTGTACAGCCCCAGGAAAATCTCCCCTTAAAGGGTCCTCCAATTCTAAAACACAGCATCTAATTTTGGTTTATCTGTGGACGTGTGAATCAATTCAGAACCATTCAAGTCTACGTGACCCAACCAATGGCTTACTGCATTTAAAATTCCAAATAACCCATAAAATGTCACCTGTAAGATATGCATGGGTGGAAAAGACATCTCTGACCATTCATTGTACTTGTGTCAATTTGAATTTTACATATCCAGATGACACAATTTGTATATAGGATCGCACGACACTTAACAAATATATAGTGACAGATGTACAGACAATTGTAGATATTTACATGATTATGCATAAATAAGGTTGAAATCTCTCCTTAGCAAGTGGTTTAAGGTTGAATTGGGGACTGAGAGACATGCAGTGTACAGTAGCCACTGGGTAGGAGTACCAGTCTTAATGATAATCACAGAAGCTCACATGGCAGGCAGCTGCTGCATCACTAAGTTGAAAATAGGCTTGTTAAAGTCTCAAAAAGGAAAAGGAATGAATCCCTGAAAATGGATTTGATGAGATAGATGTGAACCAATACTCCCCTCTAGCTGTATAAAGCAGAAACTAAATTTGAATTGTTGTCCTAGAGGTTCCCTAAAGGGTATTGCTGTTAGCTGCACAACAGTACTCAGTACTGCTTTTGAAATGGTGTATCCAAAGTACAGAAAGCTCTGACACAGATGTCAAGTAAAATTATTTTCTTCCAGTGCCATGCTGTTCCCCAAATCAGAATATATAAGGCTGTTGTCTTTATTTTAGTTGAGGTAGAAAGTTGTTGTTGTTAATATTGGGATTGCTGAAGCTGATTGGACAATCTTCAGTATTTTTAGAGTTTTATAAAATAAGAGCATTACTATAGTTAGAGCTACTGACCTCTGAACAATACGGAGTCGGTAACATAGTGCTAGCTACGCATTGTATGTCAGCCAAGGAAAATGGAGATGCATAAAAACTCTGCTCATTGGTTAAACTTTGATGAAGGTGGAGAGCTGACTGCCCCACCGTTTTAATATTCAATATAAAATTTGAAAAGTTTCCATTTCCTGGAGTCTCACTCACGAGCTGCCATCCTACAGTACCTGGAGATGTCCTCACAACTGACAAAACATTTGAAAGGAAGAGTTACTTGTTGCTTTCCTGAGTGAAACTCAAATACATTATTGCCAATACAAACTTTGTAGTGTAACTGGCTTATTAACAGGAAAATTCCAAATGTAAGCTCCCATTAACCTTCAGTAGTGGTGAATCATGCTTTTCCTTTGACCAATTTGTTTTTCTGGTAGCTTTTGTGCAGATTATTGTTGAAAGAGCAAAAAACTCAATTAAAGGTGACCGACTATTTTTGCCTTCACTCAAACAATCCAACTCTTGCCACAATCTTCCAGCAGTTCAGTAATATAACAGGTACAAGCCTTTTTGATATTGCTATAAATTGTCAGATGAATTTCCTTTGGATCTTTTTCTCATACCCCCAAACCCTGCCTTTAAGGTCCTGCAAAGGTAGACCAGGTAACAATTTAAATTGTTCCATTACCTACCTCCTGGAGAATAAAATGCAAAATCAGGATTATAAAATGTGTGACTGTCCTGCACTTACACAATTTCCATCTGACTCGCTGCTCTCCTGTGTCAGAGTCGAGTATATGGGAAACCAATTCAATCCAGAAGTGCACTGGGTGAAAGAATCATACAGCCAGGCTCCCTTTAAATAACTGTTAGGGTGACCAAGTTGTACTATTAGTGATAGAGTTGATCTGCAGACACTTCTTGGGTGAAACATTTATATTTACAATATATTCAGCAGCAACTACATTTGTGCTTTCAGCACCAACTCTAACTCTACACTGTCTGTTAAGGCAGCCTGCGCTACTCTCCTATTGGTTACTACAGGTCATGTGATCTTGCCTAACAAGTATTATTACACACAAGGTACATTACACCCTAAATAAAACCATAATTACTACATTCCCCTCCCTTTAACCTGGCTGAACATATTATATTTACAAGTACACATTTTTCAAGACAACATAATATTTACACTGGGTAAGGAATTTACAAGTTCATTCTTTCATGTGCTTTCCTGGTACATGTGGAATGTCCCAGCTCCACAAATTCAGATTCTTTGTCAGGAACCTCCTTTTCCGGAGTTGCCTGAACATTAGGTGCTTTGATGGGCACCTGCAGTTCTGTATCCTCAACTCTTACAGGAACATCAGACACGTCAGTCCTGGGTTGAGTATCCTCAACAGGATACGCAGCCCTGGTCAAGATCACCAGTGGAACTAAATCTTGGTGATTTGTCTCTTTCTCCCTTAAATGGTCCACATGTTTATAGATGATCCTGCCTTCCACCACCACGTGGTAAGATAGAGGTCCAGTCACTGCACTTATTTCACCCAGTAACCACTTTGGTCCTTCCCCGAAGTTTTTAACGTATTTTTACCGGCTTTCCCACAGTAAATTTCCTCACAACTATGCCAGTTGCGTCTCGTTCTCCGGATTCCATAACTCCCTTCCATCTTATCCTCTAAATTTGGCATCATTAAGCCCAATCTTGTCCTAAGACGGTGCTTCAACAATAACTCCGCAAGTGTGATACTTGTTGTGTGAGGGGTAGTCCTGTAATGAAAAAGAAAGCATATTAGCTTGGTTGCCAAGGAAACACCAGTTAGCTTTTTCATGCCTGCCTTGAACATTTGAACCATCCTTTCAGCCAATCCGTTTGAGGAAGGGTGGTACGGTGCAGTTTTCATGAGTGACACCGTTGAGACTGATAAACAGTTGAAACTCAGCACTCGTGAATGCTGTGCCGTTATTGGAAACAACTACTTCTGGTAGCCCATAAATGACAAAACTCCGATGTAGTTTCTCAATTGTAGCAGCTGACATTGGTGACTTCACCTCATATATGTCCAATCATTTTGAATGGGCATCGACAATCAACAGAAACATTGTTCCCGGGAAAGGTCCAACGTAGTCAATATGTAATCGCACCCAGGGTCTATCTGGTCACTCCCATGGGTGTAAATGGAGCTGTCACTGGCAACTTTTGCAGTTGCTGACATTGCACACAATGCTTTACTAAACTTTCTATTTTGCCATCCATCCCAGGCCACCATAGATAGCTGTGTACCATGGTCTTCATTCGGGAAATTCCTGGATGAGCATTGTGTAGTTCAATTAAAAGTGGCTCCATTCCCTTTGTAGGAACTATCACTCATGCTCCCCACAATAAGATGCCATCCTGGCTGGTTATTTCATGTCTTCTGTGAAATACAGTTTCATTTTGTCAGATGTTGTCTCCTGTGACCAACAATGTAGCACTTGTTCTCATACTTGAGATAGGACTGGGTCCCGACTTGTCCAGTCTCTGATCTGTCAAGCACATACTGGCGAGGAATCTAAGAAATTTAACAATAAACAAGTTCCTGTGGAACTGGGACGTGCTCATCATTTTTTTGTAAAGGCAAACGACTAAGGGCATCGGCGTTTGTAATTTGATTGCCAGGTGTATGTACGAAAATGTATTCGTATGCTGCCAGAATTAAAGCCCATCATTGTGTTCATGCTAGGCTATGGGTGGTATAGCCTTTGCCTCACTAAATAATCCTAGCAGTTTGCAGTCTGAAATGATTGTAAAATGGCAGCCATGTACGTATTGGTGAAATTTCTTGACACCAAAGATGTTGGACAGGCCTTCTGTTTCTATCTGCGAGTGTCCTTTTTCCGCCGTGGTGAGCGTTCTTGATACATAACCTTTTGGCCATTCCATGCTGTCGTCCATCTGATGAGGGAGAACTGCTCCAAGTCCATAGGGAGATGTGTCACATGTCAGCACCAATTTGCTCGTCTGGTCATAATGCACTAAGAGATTGGACGGGTGCAACAATTGTTTCACCTTTATGAAAGCTTCTTTCAGGGGTGCCTCCCAAGACCAATGTTGGATCTTTTTGAGTTGAGAATGCAGGGGGCTAGCACTGTAGACAAATTTGGTAAGAATCGCCCATAATTGTTGATCATTCCTAGGAAGATTTGAGCTCTGAGGTGTTCTTTGGCACAGGTGCCTCTCTTAAGGCTCCTACTTTCTCCTCAACTGGGAGGAGGCCCTGTGAATCTGCCCGGTGACCCAAATAGATTACATCCCTTGCTTGGAACGTGTATTTTTCTTAAATGCACTCCAGCTTGCAAGAAACGTTTTAGGACTTCTAAGTTTGCCAAATGCTGTTTTTCAGTGAATCCTGTCACGAATACGTCATCTAAATAGACTACAATCTGGGGCAATCCCTGTAGTAAGCTTTCCATTGTTCACTGAAAGGTGGCATAAGCAGAGGAGACACTGAAAGGCAATCGTGTATATTGGTGCAACCCTTTGTGGGTATTAATTGTGACAAATTCCTGGAAGGCATTCTCCAACTCTAGTGGTTGATAAGCATGACTCACGTCAAGCTTTGTCGTTGTCCCTCCTGCCATCTTGGCATACAGGTCTTCGGCTTTTGGAATGGGGTTAGCTAGACAGTTATTATTAACAAAAACAGAATTACCTGGAAAAACTCAGCAGGTCTGGCAGCATCGGCGGAGAAGAAAAGAGTTGACGTTTCGAGTCCTCATGACCCTTCGACAGAACTTGAGTTCGAGTCCAAGAAAGAGTTGAAATATAAGCTGGTTTAAGGTGTGTGTGTGGGGGGCGGAGAGATAGAGAGAGAGAGAGGTGGGGGGGGGTGGTGTGGTTGTAGGGACAAACAAGCAGTGATAGAAGCAGATCATCAAAAGATGTCAACGACAATAGTACAATTGAACACATAGGTGTTAAAGTTAAAGTTGGTGATATTATCTAAACGAATGTGCACTGAGTGTGGATTTCAGAATGTGACGGGAACAGCAGTCCGAGAAACGTTTTATGTCCCGGAGATACCTGTAATCCTGGGTGGGTTCGAAACATGAGGGGTGGAATTTCAGTTGAAATCCACGTGGGGTAAGTCGGAACGGAGACAGTCACTGAGAAAGGAGATATGGCTGTGAAAGCGGGTTTTAGTAAACACCTTGTCAAACACCAGGAGGGAAATGGAAAGCAAGGAAGGTGAGCAAGACAACAGAGAGATACGGAAATCTTGTCGCAGAGAGGAACAGAACTTCTTCAAGGAGGTGGGCATTTCTTGAAGAGCAGTGGCAGTCAATTAAACACAGAGATAAAAACAAAAAAACTGCGGATGCTGGAAATCCAAAACAAAAACAGAATTACCTGGAAAAACTCAGCAAGTCTGGCAGCGTCGGCGGAGAAGAAAAGAGTTGACGTTTCGAGTCCTCATGACCCTTAGACAGAACTTGAGTTCGAGTCCAAGAAAGAGTTGAAATATAAGCTGGTTTAAGGTGTGTGTTGGGGGGGCGGAGAGATAGAGAGAGAGAGAGGTGGAGGGGGGGGTGTGGTTGTAGGGACAAACAAGCAGTGATAGAAGCAGATCATCAAAAGATGTCAACGACAATAGTACAATAGAACACATAGGTGTTAAAGTTAAAGTTGGTGATATTATCTAAACGAATGTGCACTGAGTGTGGATTTCAGAATGTGACGGGAACAGCAGTCCGAGAAACGTTTTATGTCCCGGAGATACCTGTAATCCTGGGTGGGTTCGAAACATGAGGGGTGGAATTTCAGTTGAAATCCACGTGGGGTAAGTCGGAGACGGAGGCAGTCACTGAGAAAGGAGATATGGCTGTGAAAGCAGGTTTTAGTAAACACCTTGTCAAACACCAGGAGGCCCTCACGCCTTCTCCTCCCTCCCAGAAACATGATAGGGTCCCCCTTGTCCTCACTTATCACCCCACCAGCCTCCGCATTCAAAGGATCATCCTCCGCCATTTCCGCCAACTCCAGCATGATGCCACCACCAAACACATCTTCCCTTCACCCCCCTTATCGGCATTCCGTAGGGATCGCTCCCTCCGGGACACCCTGGTCCACTCCTTCATCACCCCCTACTCCTCAACCCCCTCCTATGGCACCACCCCATGCCCACGCAAAAGATGCAACACCTGCCCCTTCACTTCCTCTCTCCTCACCGTCCAAGGACCCAAACACTCCTTTCAAGTGAAGCAGCATTTCACTTGCATTTCCCCCAACTTAGTCTACTGCATTCGTTGCTCCCAATGTGGTCTCCTCTACATTGGAGAGACCAAACGTAAACTGGGCGACCGCTTTGCAGAACACCTGCGGTCTGTCCGCAAGAATGACCCAAACCTCCCTGTCGCTTGCCATTTTAACACTCCACCCTGCTCTCTTGCCCACATGTCTGTCCTTGGCTTGCTGCATTGTTCCAGTGAAGCCCAACGCAAACTGGAGGAACAACACCTCATCTTCCAACTAGGCACTTTACAGCCTTCCGGACTGAATATTGAATTCAACAACTTTAGGTCGTGAGCTCCCTCCCCCATCCCCACCCCCTTTCTGTTTCCCCCTTCCTTTTTTTTCCAATAAATTATAAAGATTTCCCTTTTCCCACCTATTTCCATTATTTAAAAAAAAACCCCCACTAGAGCTATACCTTGAGTGCCCTACCATCCGTTCTTAATTAGCACATTCGTTTAGATAATATCACCAACTTTAACTTTAACACCTATGTGTTCTATTGTACTATTGTCGTTGACATCTTTTGATGATCTGCTTCTATCACTGCTTGTTTGTCCCTACAACCACAACCGCCCCCCCCACCCCTCCACCTCTCTCTCTCTCTATCTCTCCGCCCCCCACACACACACCTTAAACCAGCTTATATTTCAACTCTTTCTTGGACTCGAACTCAAGTTCTGTCGAAGGGTCATGAGGACTCGAAACGTCAACTCTTTTCTTCTCCGCCGATGCTGCCAGACCTGCTGTGTTTTTCCAGGTAATTCTGTTTTTATTTTGGATTTCCAGCAGTTTTTTTGTTTTTATCTAAGTTATTATTAACAGTTTGTAGTTTCCCAAAATTGTGATGCTTTGGTCAGGTTTAAGGATGGGGTTTATTAGTGCTGCCCATTCTGAGAACTGAACAGATTGTATAACGTCCAGTTTCTCTAGTCTGTTCAGTTCAATGTCGACTTTTTCTCATGGCATATGGGACCAGTCTCGCCTTCATGAAGCGAGGGGTTGCTTCTGGATCCACATGAATTTTGGCCTGCAGGCCCTGGATTTTCCCCAGTTCATCCTTAAAGGCAGTGGCATACTTTCTAGGTAGCGCTAGTAGCCCACTTGCTCTCAACTGGAAAATTTCATCCCATTCTAATTTAATCTCCTTTAAGCAATTTCACCCCAGGAGGCATGGCCCTTCACCTGCTACAACCATCAAGGATAGCTTTGCCGATTGGCTTCCATAATGGACAGTTACTCTTCTTATGCCTTTTACTTGAACATCTTCACCCGTATATGTTTTTAGCTTGGCATCTGTTCGTTCCAAACTTAATTGATGTTCACCATTATTCAAGTTGGAAAGACAGAAGGACAAGGGCAGCAGATAGATGGGAACACCACCACCACCTGGAAGTGCTCCTCCAAGTCACTCACCATCCGGATGTGGAAATATACCGCCATTCCTTCACTGTCGCTGGGTTAAAATCCTGGAACTCCTTTTCTAACAGCACTGTCGGTGTCCCTACACCACATGGACTGTAGCGCTTCAAGAAGGCATCTCACCACCACCTTCTCAAGGGAAATAAGGGATGGGCAATAAATGCTGACCTGGCCAGTGAAGCCCACATCCCATGAATGAATAATAAAAAAACAATTCAGATATCTGAAGGTATGTTCCCCATTTGCTGTAGTGGAAGCTCCTGTGTCCACTTCTATTCTAACAGGTTTGCCATTTGCTTTCATTGTGACAAATATTGGTTCTGTCTTTCCAACTTTCAGATTAAACAATGAGTAAATGTCTGAATTTGTTGTTTCAGGCTCTTCTACATTGTAGATTTCACTGGGCTTCTTTTGTTTACAAGCCTGCTTGAATCTTTCCTTGTGTTGCCTCATCATATGTCCATTTCTGTGACAATAGTGGCATTTGATTTTTTTAAACTGTCAACGCTAAAAGACTGCTCGATTCCACCAAATTATTCTTCAATTTCGCTGCTAAGTTATTTTTCTTTATTCTTCGGCTACCAGGGGCTGTTTCCCATTTCTTGGTGGAGTCTCGCTTTTTCGTACTTCTTTCAGCTGAGGTTTCCTGCCCAGTGTGGAAGACAGCGCTATTTTGCACAATCTGTATTGCTTTTGAATCTCTTACTGTGCTTTCCATGACCAGCACTATCTCTAGCACCTTCTTGAAATCCAGATTCACTTCGGACAATAATGTTTTCTGAATAGAGTCCTCTTTCACACCACACTATATGATCTCAGAGCATGTCATTCAGAGTTGTACCAAACTCACAAGGCTCCGTTAACTGCTTCAAATTTGCCATGTAGCATGCAATTGTCTCACCTGGGGCTCTATTTCATGAATTAAACCTGAACCTCTGCACTGTGACTGAGGGCTTGCTTTGAAGGTGACCCTTCATGAGGTCCACCAATTCATCAAAATTTTTCGAACCTGGGGTACTGGGTGCCATCAAACTTTGAACCAAACTGTGGGCTTTGCCCCCACATGTACTCAAGAGGATCACTCGCCTCCTCCCTTCCCCCATAATCTTGTTCGTCCGAAAAAAGAACGTGAGGCATTCTATCTATTGAGACCAATCGTCTGTGGCTGGTTCAAAAGGATCAATTCTCCCAAATTGCAGCATTTTGAGAGAGGATAACTTCATCAATTCTAACAGAGCTTGCTACTTATGATCACTGGGTGAGGTATAGTGCCGATTTCTTTTTAACTCAATTTCTTCTGTTCTATCCTCATTGCCAGTTTGTTGTAAGGTGGCCAAGTTGTACTATTAGTGATAGAGTTGATCTGAAGATACTTTTTTGGTGGAAATATTTATATTTACAATATACTCAGTAGCAACTACATGTGCGCTTCCAACTCCAGCTCTATCTCTTCACTGACTGCTGAGATAGCCCGCGATTGGTTACTACAGATCATGTGATCTTGCCTGACAAGTATTATTCTTAAAGGTACATTACACACTAAATAAAACAATAATTACTACAATAACATTGAGAACTGTCTGCCAAAAAGTGATAGAACACAAGCATAATCCTAACTTTCCTGAGCTCATAGGTGACTGCAAAAAAAAAAGGCACGAACAGCTGAAAATTTGAACAAGGTTGGCAATGATATTTAAATTTTAATTTAGCTTCAACTTCATACCAAGAGCTAGGTAGCAGGAAGGATAAATAAAGAAGGAAGGGACAAGCATTAATAGAACTGGGAGTAGAAAAATCAATCCAACGCAGAAAAGGGTGTACAATAGGAAAGGTAAATCATGATATTTCATGGTTAGACATTTAGCATATTTTTCATAAAAAACAAGCACTTTTTTGATGTTTTTTTCTCCTTTAATCCCCTCACAGACCTTTCCAAACCTCATGTCTCTGCAATCAAGAGGTGGCTGGGTACTTTGCTTCTGGGCTACTGTCAATGCTATGTTTGATTTCCAGTAATTTAACCACATCACTCATTTGTGGTTAAGACACTTTCCAAGTAAATTCATGATCGCTTGATTCCGTACTCTCATCTATGGATCAGAAGATTACGGATTTGAGCCCATTTTAGGATTTTAAGCCATCACTGTAAGCTGACACCACAAAGTAATATCAGAGGTGTTGAACCTTCAGATGACATGTTAAAGGAAAGGTCCGCAAAATGACTGTGATTGCATGTCAAACATAATTTGTTGGTTTTGAACTGCTTCAGGAATCCTTGAGGACATAGAGGATATTTCTTAATTTTTACAGTTCTGCAGTGAGTTTGGATATAATTCCTGCTTACAGAATTAAATGTTTGGCCTTGTGTATCTTCACATTCTTTCTTCTCTTGGAGAATGACATAGAGTGTTGGAAGGATTTTGCAGACTGATTGATAACCCACTGTGAGCCACAGGTGCACTCCTTCTGGAGCTAAGAAGTCCTGGAGTGGGACTTGAAACCAGGGCCTTCTGGCTCAGAGTGTCACCAACTGAACCATTCTGACTCCCTACATGATCTAATCATGGATAGGAACCCCTGATCATCCTTACAGCATTATGCCAATAGAAATAAATAAGATACGGGCATCATTTCAGTTGAAGTGGTTCATTAGAATGCAAAATAATGTGTTGAAATCTTCAATTAATCACAATTAATATTAGAGTACCAATTGTTGGTTTGTGTCTATTCCACTGCCAAAACTTCATTGGAATCTCAACCACAGGAGCAATGAATGTAGATTTTCTAGCCTGGACCCAGATGTGGGTTGTTAAGTAACAAGCATCTCCACTAATAATTGTCACATTGACCACAACAGAGACAAGGTCATTCAAGAATACCAATATTGTGTTCTTTCCTTGTGATTTTTTTTATTACTGAGCCTTTTGCCTTCATGTGGTGATAGTATTTGCTGAACAGTGCAGTGATTTCTCACATCTTTACAATGCCATCAAAATATATAAAATGCTCATTTACTGTAATCTAAAGAAAAGAACTAACACCGGAAGAAGTAGCTTAGAAACAGTATAATAGTTTACGTTATATAATATATTTTGTTATATGAACCATCCTCTCTTCAACCACTCAGAATACATATTTAACTCTAGCTGAAGTTCAGCTTGAGGAAAGTGAGAAATCATTGGGACCCCATTTATTTCAAAAGCCTCCCGCTAGAACTTCATTTCCCTGTTGTTTCTTTAATGAGATTTTGGCAATGTTGATGATAACAGTCATTATCCAAAATATATTAAAATTCCCAAACAAAAACAAAAACACCTGGAAAAACTCAGCAGGTCTGGCAGCATCTGTGGAGAGGAATACAGTTAACGTTTCGAGTCCGAATGATCCTTCAACGTCATTCGGACTCGAAATGTTAACTGTATTCCTCTCTGCAGATGCTGCCAGACCTGCTGAGTTTTTCCAGGTGTTTTTGTTTTGGATTTCCAGCATCCGCAATTTTTTGCTTTTATACTAAAATTCCCACCTGGGTCACACATTCCATGAAAACCTATGATTGAATTTCCATTTTGGCTTCTCTCACTTGCCCACTGTTACTTCAGAGAAGAAGCTGTGGAGACGCTGGAGAAATGGTGTAATTTTTCCACTGTTGCCCTAGCTCTTTTGCTGATGTCTTGATGGGTAAGTGGGACAAACCCTGCAGCTAAATCATTCCCTATGATAATTCCAATGTTAAAATAATTACAGTTCTGACCACTAGATGGTGCTGTAACATGAATTCCAATGCTCAATGTCAACAGTGATCTATGATAATTACCAGCCACATCTCTAAATGATGATGCTACATCATATCTTTCTCACTCCATGGGCTGGATTTTACGGGGTGTGGGGGTTGTTGGTGGGGGGTGTACTGCTCGTCCCCTCAGAAGAAATGCCAGGTGCCCGCTTAAACAATTAAACAAGGCCATTCTGCAGCAATAACATGCTGCAGGTAGCCTTAAGTAGGTGAGAGTGGGACTTCTGCCCTGCAGTGGGAGGAAGTCCCGCCCTTGAAAATGCTGGCCAATGTGATTGGCAAGCAGCTCTAGCTAGGTTGACCAGATTCTTATTACTCTGAGGTAATGCTCCCTCACAACACGAACAGATTTCTCTTTGCAGCTCCTCAGGTGCTGCACTTTCTCTGTTGAAGCAAGTGAAGTGGGCACAAACTGGGATCTCTCCTTTTCAAAGTCAAGTTCCAAAGAAATCACGCTCTGTGGATGTAAACAACTCAATCACCTCCTATCTTCCTGCCACCCATTTTCTGCCTGCGTGACCCAGAAGTGCCTTTCACACATTATCCAGAAATGTCATGTCGCGCTGTGGAGCAAAGTGGCACACTGTCGACTGCAGGGAATACTGTCACAAACTGCACTGACTGTAGCGCAAAGCGGCAGATCTGGGGTTCATGCGTAAACCTAAATTTAATTCGAACTTGTTCCACTCCTGCAGAATAAACGGGAAAGCTGAAAACCAGGACACTTGGACCATTTTGAGGAAATTATTAATGAGCCACTCTTTGTGACAGAGATTGAGGTATATTGTTACTGTCCTCAGTGGTACTTCCAAGTGATGTTCAACATAGTGATCATCAGCTGAGAGAGGACAATAGGTGGTACACAGCAGGAGATTGCCTTACCCATGTTTTACCTGATGTCATGTAACTTCATGAGGTCCAGAGTCAACGTTGAGGATTTCCAGGCCCACGCCCTTACAACTTTGTATCACTGTGCTGCCACCTCTGGTGGGACAGGATATACACAGGGATAATGATAGGGGAGTCTTCGACATTGGATGAAAGGTATGATTCTGTATGACAATGTCAGTTGCTCCTTGAATAGTCAGTGGGATAGTTCTCCCAGTTTTGGCAGATGTGAGTGAGGACTTTGCAAGGACTTTGGGCTGGGTGTGCCTTTGTCATGTCCAAATCCAATGCCGAGTTTGGCATGGTAGAATTTTTTTTGAAAGGATATGGGTGAAACCAATGTGTTTTTATGCCAACCTAGTAGTTTCTTTACAATATGCACTGCTGCTTGAAGGCTACGTCAATGGAAAAAGGAGCCAATAAAGATCAAGAGTTTCTTGGGCAAGTAGCATCAAGGAATGGGCAAACATGAACTATCAGGAGGCAATGAGGTCACCTTACAATAGAAGTGACTGGTTTAACATTGCACTAACCCTTAGCAAGAGGATGGAACTTGAATAAAAAAAATACTTTCACCACTGATGCTATCATTTCATTCTACATTTAATTAAATGATTTTAACTCTCCACTAGATGGAGTCATACCTAGCACACAGGAAGATGGTTGTGGGTGGTCAATCATCTCAGTTCCAGGGCATCACTGCAGGAGCTCCTCAGGGTAGTGTCCTAGGCCCAACCATCTTCAGCTGCTTCATCAATGACCTTCCTTCCATAAGATCAGAAGTGGGGATGTTCGCTGATGATTGCACAATGTTCAGCACCATTTGCAACTCCTCAGATACTGAAGCAGGCCATGTCCAAATGCAGCAAGACCTGGACAATATCCAGGCTTTAGCTAACAAGTAGCAAGTAACATTCACACCACACAAGTGCCAGGCAATGACCAACTCCAATGAGAGAATCTAACCATTGCCCCTTGACATTCAATGGCATTACCATCACTGAATCCCCCATGTATCAACATCTTGGGGGTCACGATTGACCAGAAACTGAACTGGACTAGCCATATAAGCACTGGCTACTAGAGCAGGTCAGAGGCTAGCAATCCTGTGGCGAGTAACTCACCTGACTCCCCAAAGCCTGTCCACCATCTGCAAGACACAAGTCAGGAATGTGATAGAATACTCCCTGCTTTCCTGGATGAGTGCAGCTCTCACAACACTCAAGAAGCTCAACGCCATCCAGGACAAAGCAGGCCGCTTGATTGGCCCCACATCCACATTCACTCCCTCCACCACCAATGAACAGTGGCAGCAGTGTGTACCATCTACAAGATGCACTGCAGAAACTCACCAAGGTACCTTCTAAACTTACGACCACTATCATCTAGGACAAGGGCAGGAGGTACACGGGAACATCACCACATAGAAGTTCTCCTCCAAGCCACTCACCATTCTGACTTGGAAGTATATCACTATCCCAACTTGGAAATATATCACCATCCCTTCACTGTTGCTGGATCAAAATCCTGGAACTCCCTCCCTAAGAGCACTATGGATGTACCAACACCACAGAGACTGTCGTGGTTCAAGAAGGCAGCTCACCACCACCTTCTCAAGGGCAATTAGGTAAGGGCAAACAAGGCTGGCCTGTAAATGAATAAAAAAAAAATTCCCCAGTTGCCAGCAATTTGCACTTATGGCTCTGGATCATTGGTCCAGCCCTCTGGATTACTAGCCCAGTCATATAACCATTATCGGAATAGTTAGCTCAGTTGGCTAGATTGCTAGCTTGTGGCGCAGATAAATGCCAACAGTGTGGGTTTGATTCCCATTCCAGCTGAGGGAGACTTAGGCCCTGCTTCCTTAACCTGTCCCTGTGAGTGGAAGGTAATGGCAAACCACTACTAACAAAACTGCCAAGACAAACAGCACAGAATGAAGCATTAACAGGCAATGAGCCAAGGACCTGCCTTCAGGCTGAACACTGATGGAATGGGATATAACCACTATGCTAACCACATCCCTGTATAAAAATGAGCAAGCTCTTGTGCTTATTCAATGTTCCATAATTAATTAATATACAAGGAGTGGATGGAGAGAAGACTTGCAGCTCCTTTTCTCGATGGGCTGAGTTATAAGTGGTGATGATGTTCCCACACCGCCCCATCCCCGGTTAAAATGTTGGGGGATGGGGGCGGAGGGGTAGTTGTCCAGGGGGACACCAGCCATCAAAAGGCTGGAAGTGGGATTTCTGCCCCTCAGGAACAGGATGTCCCACCTCAGAGAGCAGTTGGCCAATCAGAGACCAGAAGTTCTCAAGTACTGGCAGCGCCTCCGTGGCCACTGCCAGTACTGTACTCGGTGTTTGAGGAGGAATTCAGTGATGGACTGAAACTTTCTAAGTGTTTGGGTGGTGGGGAAAGGTGGACGGAGGTGGGATTTGTGTGGCCCTGGGTGGGGGGAGTAGCACATTGGGCCTTCCAGTGGGTCCAGAGATCAGCTAAGGGACCACCCACTGCTCACCACCAGCCCACACAGGGAAACCTGCTGAGCTGGTGCTTGGTGTGGGGCTCTCCCACCACTTGGTAAATCATTACACCGGTGGTGGGATAAGCCCCTTAATTGGGCATTAACTATCAAGTCAAGATTGGAAGCACCGAGGCAGTAGACAATTTCAGGTACTTTGGCTCGATGATAAACAGCAAAGTTACATCCAAGAACAAAATGCAGGTTAAATTAGCTACGACAAGAGGTGTAGTGTCTGGAAATCCAAAAGCATCAGCATGAAGCTGAAAAGACGTCAATTACAGTCACATGTGGAGCGTTGCACTCTTATGGGACACGAGAGTTGGACCCCGAAGAAAGGATGAAAGGAGGATAACAGCTTTTGAAATGTCAGTATGGCAGAGGATGCTCAAAATCAGCTTGATGCACAGAAAAGCAAATGATTGGATTAGATCAAGGGTAGTAGTTCAGGAATCAAAAGGGTTGCTAAGTACAGTTAGAGAGAGAAAGGCATCCAAATTATGGCAAAGTGAGTCACATGGACCTTGTACCCAGATAGAAATGCTAAAATTAGTTATCCACAAGACCACCCCCACCCCCCCGATCCCCAACTCCATTCCATCTTGGAATTAAATAGTTTAAAATATAACTGTTTACAAAACCCGACATTCCTGACAACCCCCTGGGACTTGGAAACTAAAAGCCTATCCACTGTCAGCACAGCTGCTCTGGTCATTGTTTCAGGTGTGAAAGGAACAGATAGAAACCCTAAACCCCTTTTCTCCTCCTTCGCCCAGGGGCACTGAGCTCACCTGCGATACCTCTATTGTTGACGTGAAAATTAGTTAACTTAGCTCAGACTTGGGATTGACCTCACCTCCTACTTGTTCTCCGTGGCTCAGTTATATGCCACAATGTATTCAGCAATTGAGCCCTCAAGAGTTTTTGGGTTCTTATTGAAGACCAACAGGCAAACAGGTGTTTGACTTTTAACCAAAATAAATGCAAAATACTGTGGATGCTGGAGATCTGAAAAAAAACTAAATGCTGGAAAAACTCAGCAGTCTGGCAGCATCTGTGGAGAGAGATACAAAGTTAACATTTCAAGTCTTATATGACTCTTCTACAGAAATCAAGTTCCGAACAAGAGTCATATTGGACTCGAAACATTAACTCAACTTCTCTCTCCACAGAAGTTGCCAGACCTGCTGAGCTTTTCCAGCACTTTGTTTTTATTTGACTTTTGCTATTTGACTGGTGTGAAGCAATGAAGACCATCATCACAAAGTAATAGTTGTTGTTTCAGTGTTATTTTATTATAGATAGAACTTCACTTGAATCGACAGTTCTTTTAACTGCGACAGTACAGTACTCGCACTAAAATTATTTTAAAAGTACTACAAGTAAAAATGAGCAAACTTAGTGGCTTCTACATTGTGTAGAACTGTCGGCAATAATTTCAAATAAAGCAGTTTTGCTGACACACGTACAAAGTTAATGTGGAAAACTTGATGCAAATTTTGTATTGTAACAGTAAACTAAGAAAGATTGTCTTTACTAAACACACTGATGTGACGACAGGGCTGAAACTGTGAAATCCACACAATCTTCTATCAGAAAGCAGTTTTCGCAGTTTCAGTATGAACACAGTGATTATCACAAAAATAACTCAAGGTGCATCTTGCAAAATAGTCTTGACATAGAGTGACAGGTGACTGTGCATGGGATGTGTAAGTTGCATGATTTGTTCATTCGTATTAATCATTGGTTTAAGACCATTGATCCCTTACACTGAGCCTCTTTTTACGCACAGGCTTAGGGTTATGTTGTGTTGGAGCTAAACTCCCAGTTTCGTTCATATTTTGTGTGGCATACACTGACAGGTTAAGATAAGCTCAGCTTCGGTCATTTTTTAAGTTGTTGCAACTCTAAATGATTAAACTAAAATCCACACATAAAGCTGGCTTTGAAACAATGGTAATGATAGAAAAAACACATGTTGCAAACTGACTCTCTAAGTAATATATTGAGATGGGATGAGTTACACTGTTGTCTTCAAATACTGTAGGCAGATTAAATCCTATGACGGGTGAACTAGAGGAAGGGAAGAAGTTATTTTTGTGAAATAACTGCTAGTTAACACCCCTCCTCCCATGAACAGATTCAAAAAGTACTTTTTTTTTTCAAAAATAAAACATTTTGTTGTGCTGGCAATCACGCTAATGAAAGAATGCACTTTGCAGTGTAATATTGTGGAGCAAATACTATTTTAAACTATTATTTCACAGAAATAAATCAATTTTGAGAGACCTATCACTCCTTACAGCAAGATTCATAAAACATTGTAGAGCAAAGAAACTTCTCTTGTAGTAACAGTAGTTCTAACCTTCTGTGACATTTTAGGAACTCAGATTTTTCAGGAATACGTACCTTGTAACAAACATAGGCTGCACGCATATAATTCTTCTTTACTATACCCTCAGTCCCATTGGGTGAATTTATCCAGCAAGCTGTGAGCCACCAGTTTTCTTTCAGACTTGCTGCTTTTCACATTGTTTCCAAACTAGTCCTCTGTGCGTGAATGGACTGTTTAAGGCGAGACCAGACCAGATCAAACAGCTATCTCAATTATGGTTGCCACACGTGGTTTTGGATTGGACAATCTGTTTCTTTTACCCCTGAGTGGGATGTCTGGGAATTTAAAACATGTAAACTGGACACGTTTTAAAGGAAATTCCATTTCCCCATTTACTTCTAAGCCTTAGTGCGGATGCATTATCAAGGTGATAAAGGCCTCAAGACATATTCATCATTATCAAAGAAACTTCTGAATTGAAGCCATGATCCCAACCCCATCTGATTGTGAATTTACAACACCATCAACTCCAAACTCAGGGCCACTTCAACAATCCTCACTTTAAACCAGATTTTCTTTTTCAATATTGTATCTTATGCTAATTTTGAATTTTTATGGCATATATTCTTCAAATCTCAGTTAATGAATGTTGCAAAACATCCTGATCCAGCTGGTGGCACTGTAGAGCCTGTATGCACAAAGGTTACAAGCTGCAGGGAGAATGAAAATTAAAGCCAGAGGAGTTGATCTTTAATGTGTGAATGTGGCTAAAATGAAGGGTCAGAGAAGGGAATCACATCTTTTAACTTAGATCCACTTCCTGGTTACTCCACTTCATCTCCTTAATTTGACATGAGAGACTTAAGTTAAAAAGGACATTCACCCCATTTGACATTGTTTCATGATATATCATCACATCACACGATATCAAACTAATCCATTATCGTGTCTGGATGTTACTGATTCAGTCCAATGTCCTATCTTCAACTATTATTCTTGGTAACCTGCTCTAGTTGTTGATCACCACCCCCAAGGTTGGTCTAAACGTTACATTCATCAAGTTAGATTAAGGCAAATATATAGCAAATATGGAGATGCTAGTGCATTTGTTGAGTGAGTACAGCATCAATATTAAAGACATGTTTACTTGCAAGGGCATGCTGGAAACTTTGGAATCATATATTGGGTTTGACATTGAATAGCCACAGGATAGCTGGAAAATATTTCTTTTGATGGGCATAAAGTTATAACTTTATCATTCATTTCCAGCATTCTAGACCCCAAATGACTCATACAAGGCTAGGAAAACCTAAGCAGACATAGAATAATATAACACAGAAGGACTCCATTTGGCCCATTCTGTCTGTGCCAGCTCTCTCAAATAACCATAAATTATTCCCACTCTTTTCCCACAGTCCTACAAATATTTCCTTTTCAAGTACATATCCAATTCCCTTTGAAAGTTACTATTAAAACTGCTTTCACCCCTCTTTCAGGCAATGTGCTCCATGTCATAACAAATTGCTGAGTAAAAAAAAACTTCTCCCCCTGGAATATTTTTGTCGAATCTGTGTCTGCTAGTGGTTAACAGTTTTTCCCTATGTATCTTCTCAAAACCCCTCAATTTTGAACTTATTAAAATTCCCCTTAACCACCTTTCCTCCACATAACTGAATTCCCTATATGCCTGGCACCAATTTGGTAAAAATGTGGCCCCAGAATTGGGCACAATATTGTAGTTGAGGTCCTAACCAGTGATTTTTAACCATAACTATTGTTGGGAGATTTTTAAGGCATATAATGGAGCATTGTGGTGAATTCAGCCAGGAGTCTTAACAGCACCACCTGCAGGCTACATTTCATCCTTGCATTACCAATGCAATAGAACTAATGTGGCCCTCTCAATCCAATTAACTTTGTGGAAAATAATGGAAATCTGTTACTTATATATTTGCTTTCATTTTTCTGACTTGTAAAATTTCAATTTAGTATGCTAAATTGCTCATTTAGTGCCTCAACACACACAGTATGAACCTATATGACGAGTTTATCCTTATTTTGTCGATAGAACTAGTGGTGTAAGAAATGATGGGTGCCATTTCAGAAGCTTAATATGATGTCTTTAGCTTACCTTTTTCAAATATGATTCTCACATTCTAGCTACCACAGGGTGAACTACCTAAACATCAATCAGCAACAAAAAAAAATTTAATCTTGACATGAAGCTACAATCTTTTTCAAGATCAACCGCAAAAAATGTCAATTAAAGAAAGTAAAATAATTGTTCAGAGTGGAACTTCCTATTCATCAGGAAATGATGAGACACTATTTTGGGTCAAAAAACACCTTCAGCAACCTGAGGCCTGAGGAAATGTGTCACATTTTGGTTACATGGGACTCAGAATAACCTTCAAACTCATCCATAGCCACATGAGGATAAGCTTAGGATAAAATGAATAAGGAGCAAACACTGCACCTCTCTGATGGCAAGTAACTATCTCCTGAATTTTCCTAGTATCAATTTTGGATTTAGTGGTATAAAAATGAAAAATGCTAGAAATATTCAGCTGGTCAGGCAGTTTCTGTGGAGTGAGAAGCAGAGCTAATATGTCAGGTCAATGGCCTTTCATCGGAACTGGAGTTACTGTACTTGTCAGGTTGGCATGAGCTTCAATATTTATAACCTATCTTATCTCACAGGTAACAACTATGTATTGTGAGCATTAATAAAATTTGATGAAATCTTAAAAAGATCAAATTTCAATGAAATTCAGATATTAAGAACATTCAAAATGATCCTTGATTTCCATTTTAAAATAAATGGCCTAAACACTTAATGCCATGAAACGTGCAACCAACAAATTTTAACACCAGTTTAGCAGCGGGGAACGAATTGACCATTTTGAGCTGTTAGAACCAGAGTGAGATGAGAACAAGTTTGGATTCAACCAGGTAAACAACACCACTGAGGCTTGAGGGTTCCATTAATTTTCTGCCAACCAGTTACTTTCACCTGGTATTCTATGTACAAATATTTCAATCATATGTCAACAGATCATCAAAAAAAAATCTCTTCCATTCTATGCATACATTCTAAATTCTACCAAAATATACAAACAATAACGGACTACAGTACATGCCGAGGTAAGGCAACAAAAAAGTACATTCTTGTAGAGAATGACTCATACCAGGGGTTTTAATGATAAATGCCATTCTGGGCTGGAATAAACATCCATTATTTATGGTGCAATCTGACACAAGAGTGCTTTGCTCAAAGAAGAACAAAGGGACAGAAATACTAAATGGAAATTTCTTACATTCATTTTTCTAACAAAATGGAAATTGCAAATGGCAGGAGTGCAAAATAAACTTGTTTTTTCAGGTTTCTTTCCCACTGTGCTTAGGCAAACATTTTATATCAAATTCAATATGAATAAAATATACAGGTCAGCTCAGTGTCTTTTTGGATCTGACTGTGTTTCTCGTTAGTTCTAATTTCTATCAGAAACTGATAAATCTAATGTTCAAATGACCATTTACTGTCATTATAAAGGACACTTGTCAATAGGAGCAATGGGGAAGGGAGAGAGGAAGGGGGCCGAGATGGAGAGAAAAAGATAAATAAAATGCTTCAAAGGAAAACAGAAGATCTCTTTTTAAAAGCAACTCTGCTTTTGAGATGGAGTCTGACTTGGCGGGAGTACAACTGGGAAAATTGGGCATGCTGACCTCTGATCTGTGCTTCTGTTCAGCAAAACTCTGTGCCAGGAGCTGAATCTCTTGACAGCTCACCTAACTTTTTTCAGCTTAAAGATCATGAATAATTCTGGTCAGTACTTGGCATTCAGCCCTGGATACACTAGACTCTTAGCAATGTGTGAAGGAGTAGTGTGGATTGGGGGAGTCCCTGTAACAGTAAATGTATTTTGCATCTGTTGTGTAAGGAGAAGTCACCCCAAACCATCATGCTGCAACCTTTACTTTTTTGTCTTATATAAAGCCTATTAATTATGTAAGCCGGGTCACTTGGACAAGGGTTTCCATTTATCACAGCAAAAACTTGCAACAGGAACTTCCTGTCCTCAGTGACAGTGTCACCCCTCTCTCAAGGCACGATAGTGACAATCAAATTAGCAATAAGATCTGGTTTCCAATGCCAGAAACATAACTGTAGATAAAATGCATCAAAATACATGCGCAAGTTGTAGCTCCATCAGCCCAACAGTAAAATAACCCCCTTATGGCATCCATTTCATTTAGGAGAGTGAGGGATTGGAAAACAAATCAGAAATTGTTTAGGCAGATGTGCTGCTCAGCCTGCAGTAGAAAAAAGCCTCCGCAGATGGGAACACCTCTCTGAGGAGAGGTTTGTACTCATCGTGCAAGGTCCCAATAAGTAGTTAGAGTGAAAACATACTAATAACTAACAATGATCAATAGGCTGTATCATGTTCCAGTGGAAAGTTAAAATCTAACTTGTAGAATAAATAGAACATTATTACACCATCAAAAGGTGTGATATGAAGACTGATTCTAATTCGCTCCTTTTTAAAATAAAGACCCTCATATTAAATCAGGATTCTGCTGGTAACTTCTTTTGAACAGAGACAAAGCTCAGGAGAAACAGCATATTTTGCTGTTGCCACCTGTTTACACTGTTACTCTGAATTACAGTGGGAGACCTCTGAAGAATTTTAGGGCCTACATGACAAGCTATTTAACCTGGCTCTCAACGCTGTTAAGATAAGTTGCAGTATTATGGGAAAGAAATTTCCTCTCCAGGCCATTTCCACAACTCTCCCACACGTAACCAAGCTCAGACTGACAGTAAGTATTGGCTTCTGCCTCTCAAATTAACATCCGCCTATCTTAAACAACTATGTGAGGTTGTTTCCTTAATTCAGATTTCAGTAGATGACGTTTTGATAGTTAACAGCATAAAATGAGCTGAACCGAACCAGAATGGACTGACCAGAATCAAAAATCTTACCATCTTTAATGTGGAGCATTATCTAACCCTTTGGTTTCAGACAATTCTGAATACCAAACCAGTATGAATCAACCTCTACAATCCAGGCACATGCAGTTGAACGGCAACATTCAAGAAGACTCCATATTCCATCCATTACAGGTAACAGGCAACAGTTTCTTAGCAGTCACCATGGTAACATGCCTACCCATTAGCTTTGTACAATCATTTCTTTCGCTGCAGCAATGTTCTTTTAACTCATTCTCTCTTCTTCCCACCAAAATACCCTCTGTATGTTGTCTCCTTTTGGCAGTTCACTCAGCATCTGATGTTGCTGCTATCTGTGGTACACTGATTGGTACCTGATATCCTAGTTCCTCTGCAGGCATTGGGACCGCTGTTCCTTTTGGTGTATCGTAGCCTACCTGTCCAGCAGAGGTACCCTCAGTTCTGGGTAACAATGTGCTTAGATTACCCGTCACTGAAGGCCCTGTGCTCCCCGCTGATTTAAAGGTGGAGGCTGCCGCAGATCCCAAGGTTCCTGCTGGGTGACTGGAAATTTCCATTATGATTGGAGTGGCATATTCAGGGCTTGAAACTGGCAAAGGTTCTGCATATGCATGGTAAATCTCTGACACAGGAGCATCGTAGTGAGCATTTCCATCTGGGTCACTGTATCCTGCTTCAGAATCTTCCTCTGGTTTGAAAGTGGACCCCTGCCGTAGCGTCCCTGCTGCTCCTGCCACGAGCGGCTGGGCATATTCTGTAAACACAACACATCATTATTCCTCTGAATGATGGAGCAGCATTATTTTATTTTTCTGCACTTTTGTCCAAGTAATAATAGTTTTATGATCTGTGGATATTATTCTTGATCGCCTCCATGACATGTTTTGTGATACTACTATACCAAACTAGCAAACGTGGACAACAGACCAGTCCAGGGTAAAAGAACCATCAAGTTCATTTTTAAATGAATCTGTTTTAACTGGAGTGTTATCAAACTTCTTTCTCCCCATCCTTCTCCAGATTGCTGTTATCTACCTCACTTTGAAGCTGAGAGAGCAAGAGAGGAGCACGCCTCCCAGCTCTGTCATTGGCGTCCTGTATTTGGCTGCTGAATCTGAGGCACAATGCCTGCAGTGTCCTCACCTCAATTGTAGCTCCATACCCATGTGCAAGTTCAAGTTGAAGGACAAATACTCAGCAATATCATGTTATTAAACGTGCATAAGCTAAAGAATCATGGAACAAAGTAATCAGCCCCTGAAGGGTAGTCCAAAAACCAGTTAATTATCAGAGGGTGACAAAAAATATTAAACTGTGTGAACTCATACTTATAGAAAGGATACTTGAATAAGTAGGCTGGCAGGGTCATTTGAGACTTCAGTGGGAGTGGTCTTCCCGGTCCTTTTGCAAATTGCCCCAGGTAAAGGTGCAATGCGCAGGGTTACGAGCTATGGCCAATGGCAGAATAATCTAATTTTCAGTGGTGATGGTGGAAGAGGGACAACAACTGCTCACAGATGGAGGATCCTTCGGGAACAGGACTTGTGTTTCCTTTAAGCACATATGAAGAAAGCACCAGGAAACCACCTCATATATTCTTCTCCCTAGTCATAATGCTCGCTAAAATTGAAAATGGGAGGCTTCTTTGAGCAACTGAAGAGGAAAGCACAGAACCGCAAGGTGTGGACAAATCAGCAGAGGACCTGCCCTTAGGCAGATCATTCCTACTATTTGAATAAGATCAATGCTATCGTATCAAGAGTAACTACCTTTGGGAGAAAATGAATAAAGCTCTAGGACGCAGTCATGAACTTTGTAGCAGAGTCAACTTACTGGGGCTTGGAAGGAGGATAAGTTGAAACAAATACTTTTATGGTGTAAACTTGCTGTTAATGAGAATTGACGTTGTGCTCTCCCCTATGCCATAAGTCGCTTGCCAGTATCCAATCTCCAGTTTATGTTATATAATATTTTGGGCAGAATCTGAGTCTTTTACCACGAACTATATTTAAACTTGAACAAGCTCTGTCATCAATATTTAATACATATTTATTTGAACTTCAATCTTGTTTAAACAATAAAATAGCTCAAGCAGTCATTTTTTTTATTGAAATGGAAGCATCTGAATGAGTGATCAGCAAAATGAAACATGCTGCTCTGCACAGAATGAGGTTAATGAGGCTTTTAGACAGGTAGAAAATTCAGCCGGCATTCCAGACTCTTATCACCATTCAGTGACCCATGATTGTAGAATGCAAGTGTCAGATGAAGATGGGTCAGCTTTGCTATTAGACTACGCCACAAATTAATGGACTGTTGTTTAATAGGCATATCTACTTTTTTTAAACTCGTTCCTGGGATGCAGGCATCGCTGGCTAGGCCAGCATTTATTGCCCATCCCCAATTGCCCTTGTTCAAAGGGCATTTAAGAGTCAACTGCATTGCTGTGGGTCTGGAGTCACATGTCGACCAGACCAGGTAAGGACAGCAGATTTCCTTAGTGAACCAGATGGTTTTTTTTACACCAGTCACCAATGGTTTTGTGGTCATCATCAGACTTTTGATTCACCATCTGCCATGATGGGATTCAAACCCGGGTCCCCAGAGCATTACCCTGGATCTCTGGAATACCAGTCCAGTGACAATACCACTATGCTACTGCCTCCCCTTTTTGTAGGTTTTTGTGGACCTTGAGGCAGCACCTCCCAGGGAAGAGAGTAATATCGAAGGGAATAGCTTAAGCAAAAGAAAACACATGTAAAAACATAATCAATAATTAGAACAGGTAAAAGGTAACATTTCCAATAACTAGAATATCAACCTAATGGGCCAGCACATCCTCAGAAAGAGTTTATATTTTCCAGATACTCCAGCAATAGCGTTTCTTGTGGAAAAGTAAAGGAGTTTGAAACTTTGCAGCCATTTGTCTAGGTAACAATTCATTCTGCAGCTGTGGCCACAACAAGACATTCATGATCCTGTTTTATAGCGAGTGGTTTCATGGCATTGCCTTGTTACCGATTGTTCAGTCTCTACATTGATTATTCTTGAATACCTGAAGGTTCTGTCTGGATCACTGTGCTTGCATTTCGGGCTCTCAGGCGGCTCATCTCACTGCTGCTGTAGCGCACAGAAGTGTCATCGGGCTCAGTGTTTTTCGCAGGCAGAAACTGCTTCATTCCCTTCCACCAGCCTGCACCATAATTCCCAGTTAGTTAAATAGTCACATATAGTACTGCTGGGCAGAAGATTTAAACAGGCTATCTATATTCTTTGAAGTAGCAGCACTGCCACTTAGTATAAAGCAGAAATATTGGTGTAGATGAATCAGCTCTGAGTCAAACGCACCGAATTACATGATAATTTCCTTCTCCAAACCAGTGAATGTGGAAAAAAGCAAAACACTGCAGATGCTGGAAATCTGAAACAAAAACAGAAAATGCTGGAAAGACTCAGTAGGTCTAACAGCATCGGTGGAGACAGAAGCAGGAGAGAAGTACAGACTCGAAACGTTAACTCTGTTTCTCTCTCCACAGATGCTGTTAGGCCTGCTGAGTTTTTCCAGCATTTTCTGTTTTTGTAGTGAATGTGGAAATCCTGGCTTAGAGATACTTCACACTTTTCTCTCAGCATCTCTTGTATGCATTGATCATTTATTTAAATTACTCTTTCAGAGCTGCCAATTGGAATCATAGGGCGGGATTTTCCAGTCCCACCAAAAGTCAATGGGCTTTTGGCTGGGCCGCCGAATCTCCCACGGCATGTCCCGCCATGACGGGGCTGGAAAATCCCAGCCATAGGATGAAAAAGAATACAAGGAGGCCATTTGGCTCATTGCGCTTGGGCAGGCTTTTTGAAAGACATATCCAATTGGTCTCCCTCCCTTGCTTTATCCTCATAGCATTGTACAAGTATTTCCCTTCAAGTATTTATCCCGCTTCCCTTTTGGAAGCTACTACTGAATCTGCTTGCACCACTGTTTCAAGTGTCATGGTACACATTTGTCCAATCAGATTTCAGGAATGTCCTAAAAATCGAAATAAAAAGTGCCAACAAAAGCTCATCTTTCATTTGAAACCGTAAAAGGGTCTGGATCACTCAGGACTTTCCATTTGTGATTCATTTGCTGACAGCGAACGTGCTCCCGTATGGCCCTGCATTTGTGTGTGAAGGATCGTCAACATGGGTCTGTGCAATAATCACCTAATCCTATATCCTCTCACTAAACAACAAAATCATGGCCACCTCGAAACATTAATTACACAAAGCCAATTTTGTTAGGCAAGTTCAAATTTTCTGACTTCATAAAGTTATAAAATGTATTGCATTAGTTTGACACTTGCTTGGACATTAAAGTTTTGTTATACACCCAAACTTTAAACTGATTGGTAATCTCCCTCACCTGTAGTTCCCATGGGACTTTTTCTTCTTTTTGAAAAATTGCTCACTACGGCCATCCTAAACGCCTTACCCGTTCTCTATATACTCTCAGAATCACAATCACAGAGTGCAGAAGAGGCCCTTCGGCCCATCAAGTCTGCACTCACATGTGACTGTTGAAATCAACATTTATTGCACTGCCTTTAACTCTAGTTCATTGTTTCCTTTGACCTTAAAGCTATGTTGCAGAGTTTTAAGTTCGGCGGGTGGGGCAGTCGACAGGCCCAGGAAACGAGCTGCTGCCTGCGACTTCACGCTGGTAGACAAATTACAGCCTGTCCAGTGTGAAACGTGACCCCTCATTAGTTGGGAAGGGCTGGTGGAGGCAGGGGCCTGTCGGCTGCCAGGTCCAATGGCGACCCAGCGGCCAGTTTAAGAATGGCACAGGCAGTCCCTTGGAGGCTGCCATGGAAGAACATCTCTTCTGTCTCTCATCACCTAACGTGATGGAGTTGAGTGCGGCTGGAGACACCACGCAGGAGGGCAGGTCAGGTGGGCACTCAGCCCCTCCTGTTTTTCACGGTCCTCCTGGAGTAGGTGGTTGCCAGGAGGGACACCCTTGCCCCCAGAAATGGGAGGAGGAGGCCACCTCACAAAGAGGGCATGGGAGGAGGTTGCAGCACTGGTTAGCAGCCATGCCATGGTGTGGCGCACATGGGTGCAATGCCAGAAGAGGTTCAATGTCCTGCTGCGCTCAGGAAGGGTGAGTACCATGTTGGCATGGGTCAGTGGGCAGGAGTATTAAGGTGTGGCCTGCCCCCTGTGGTGCTAGATTCTGAGTGCCAACTGTCAACGATGTTGGACCTGACCAAGGGGGTGAGCCCTAGCTGCTTGGATTGTGTGCCTTGCGGCTTGAGGGCCATGACTCAGCTGTGCCCTGCTAGGTTCCTCAGCTGAGGTTGGCCAGGCTGCAATGGCACTGCAGGCAGAGAATGAACTAATCAATGGTCCTCTGTCCTTTCAGAAGAAGAGGAGCCATAACTAATCAGAGAGGTCACATGAAGGCAGAGGCCCGGCATGCTCCACGTGCAAAAGGGTGTGGAGAGGCGGGGGTGCCAGACGAAGGAATGAACGCAGTGCACAGAGGTGAGAGTTTTGGATTGTGCAACTATTCTAGTGTAGTCTCTTCATTGATGGGAGCCTCAAACCTGGAATTCCCATTGATTATTGGAAGATGATGGCACCATGATGCAGATCTCCATTATCTCACCAGGGTGCCTGGCATGCACAGTGACAGTGTGATGACTTTAACTAATGACATGTCCTTGTACTCCCTTAGATCCACCAGCACGCACTCGGTCTCTGGATCCCTGATGCCAGAGGACCCCTGATGCCAAAGGACCACTGGGCTTCATCTGCACCTATGTCACACCCGCTCTTTGAACCAGGGATCAATGCAGATATCAGCACCTCGATGGGTATTAGATTGGTGGCTAAAATGTTGATGCACATTGGTGAGGGCACTTTGTACTTGCCTGAGGTGCAGGTGGAGGCAGAAATTAGAGTATGAGAGGAATATAGCTAGAAATGTAAAAGCAGATAGCAAGAGTTTCTACTTGTATTTAAAAAGGAAAAGAGTAAGTAAAGTGAGTGTTGGTCCTCTAGAGAGTGACAGTGGGGAGTTAATTGCAGATAATAGGGAAATGGTGGAAGAAATGAACAAATATTTTGCTTCTGTGTTCACTATAGAGGATGCAAAAAACATTCCAGTAATAGTTGTAAATTAGGAGGTGAAAGGGAGAAAGGAACTTGGTGAAATTGAAATCATTAGGGAAACGGTACTAAGTAAATTGATGGAGCTGCAGGCCGACAAATCTCTGGGTTCCAATGGACTACATCCTAAGGTCTTAAAAGAGGTGGCTAATGAGGTAGTCGATGTGCTGGTGGCAATTTTCCAAAATTCCCTAGATTCTGGAAAGGTTCCATCAGATCGTAAAATAGCAAATATAACATAGCAAATAGCAATAACATAGAAAATAGCAAATATATTCAAGAAGGAAGGGAGGCAGAAAACAGGAAACTATGTCAGTTAGCTTGACATCTGTCGTGGGGAAGTTGATAGAATCGATCATTAAGGTTATAGTTGGGCACTTAGAAAAGCTCAAGGCAATGGGGAAGAGTCAGCCTGGTTTTGTGAAAGGAAAATCATGTTCAACCAATTTATTGGAGCTCTTTGAAGGAGTAACATGTGCAGTGGATAAAAGGGAGCCTGTAGACATACTGTACCTGGATTTCCAGAGGCACTTGATAAGGTGCCACATCAAAGATTATTACGGAATATAAAAGTGCACGGTGTAGGGGTAACATATTAGCATGGATACAAAATTGGCTGGCTGGCAGAATGTCAAGAGCATGCTTATATGAGTCTTTTTCGGATTGGCAGGATGTGACGAGTAGAGTCCCACAGGGATGTGTGCTGGGCCCTCAACTTTTTATGATTTACATCAATGACGTAGATGAGGGGAGCAAAAACATGGTAGCTAAATTTGCAGATGACACAAAGATAAGGTAGGAAAGTATATTGTGAAGAGGACATGAGGAGGTTACAGATGGATATAAATAGGTTGAGTGAGTGGGCAAATATCTGGCAAAGGGGAGTTTAAGATGGGACAATGTAAAGTTGTTCTCTTTGGCAGGAAGAACAAAAAAAGAGTATTACTTAAATGGAGAACGGCCGCATAATTCTGAGATGCAGAGGGATCTAGGTGTTCTAGTACATGAGTCACAAAAAGTTAGTATGCAGGTACAGCAAGTAATTTAAGAAGACTAATGGAATGCTATCCGTTATTACGAGGGGGACATTGATGAGACTGCAGCTCGAATGCTATGTGCAGTTTTGGTCTCCTTATTTAAGGGAGGATGTAAATGCATTGAAGGCGGTTCAGAGGAGGTTTACTAGATTGATACCTGGAATGAATGGGTTGTCTTATGAGAAAAGATTGGACAGACTGGGCTTGTTTCCACTGGAGTTTAGAAGATGGCCTTGACAAGGTGGAAGTTGAAAGGAAGTTTCCTCTTGTGGGGGAGTCCAGAACTAGGGGTCACTGTTTTAAAATTAGGGGTCAGCCTTTTAGGACAGAGGAGAGATTTTTTCTCTCAGATGGTTGTGCGACTTTGGATCTCTCTGCCTCAGAAGGTGGTGAAAGCGGGATCACTGAATATTTTTAAGGTGGGGGTAGATAGATTCTTGTTAGGCAAGGGAATCTAAGGTTATTGGGGGTAGATGGGAATGTGGAAATTGAAACACAAGGGGATCAGCCATGAACCTATTGAATGGCAGAGCAGGCTTAAAGGGCTGAATGGTCTACTCCTGTTCATATTTCTTACGAGTGCCAAGGGCGCCGGCAGTCGGAGGACTGCTGGGGACCAGGACAATGGTGAGTCCAAGGCAGATGATGAGCTTCTGGAGTCATCCATTAGGCGGCAGATGCTGGATGTCCAGTGGGATGTGTGAGTAGATCTGGCGGAGATCCATGAGGGTCTGCATGCCATGGTCTCTGTTGCAGAGGAGTCTATGCAGAGCATGAGCACTGCATTGACCCTCATGGCTGAGTGCAATGCTTCCTCCATTGAGAGAGTGGTGACTCTCATGGAGAGGCAGTTCCAGGAATAGAATCAGGGGTTCCTGGGGTGGCGCTTGAACCTGCAAGCCCTCACACAGGCAATGACCTCAGGTGGTCAGTGCCAGTATAGAAGATGGATGAGGCACCCAGTGCCCCAGCTAGGTGCCTGTCCATCAATGGTGAGCAGGGAGGTCCAGAGCGGCCCCATGTTGACACATAAGCTGTCAGTCGTCTCTATGGGCTCCTTTGACGGTGCTCCGGAGGCCAGCAGCAGATCTTCCGCCTCTCCACCAGTGACCATGAGGCTGCAATGAGTGGGGTGTTCCATTCCCTCCCAGGTGGGGCAAGTACAGGCTCCACCGGCCAGAAGATGACCGCCAAGGTTATCAAGGCCAACAAGACACCAGAGTAAACAGGCTGCCTCCAATGCTGGTGCCAGCGAGGGAGAGAGAGGGTGGGGGGGGGGGGGGGGGGGGGGGGGGGGGGGGGGGCGGTGGCAAGACATAGCACTCCAAAAGGTAAGTTAAAGGTACCATGAACACAAGAGGAACAGTTCACGGATGATTTTCAGCTAATTTATGTTTGGTTTAGATGTCTGCTGGTCTAGACATCAACACCAGAAATGGTAATGTCATTATGCATTCAATGTGACAATAACATTAAATTAGCTTTAGTTCAGAAGGTCTGAGTATGGCTTCACCTTTATTTTTCTGCTCTAGGGTATGCCAGTATGTAATGCTGGACGTGAGTGACTTGATACTTTAATCTCACAGGCATTGAGTGGACTTTGCGTGCAAATGAAAGGGTCATTTCAGACACCCAGGATGGAGGCGACAGCCCTGGCATGAGGTGGAAGCAGATCTTTGGCAGCCTAGCTGAAGTGCTGGATCAAGTGCTGGCGTTCCTGCCTCCCTGGAGATTACCAAGGTCTGCCTCTATGCCCTCAGCATTCTCCTCACAGTGTTACTCTCCTGTCTTACTACTGGATTCATCATCTGTGGGCTGTGAAGCTGCATCAAGATCCTCTTCCTCCAATGGATCCCCCTTGCAAGTTACCAGTGCCAGCCTGTGGAGAGCGCAGCATGCAACCACTATCAGTGATACCCGCTCTGAGGGGTTTGTAGTGCACCCCCTGAACAGTCCAGGTATCGGAAACGCATCTTCAGAAGGCCCATGGTCCTCTCTACCACTGCCCTTGTGGAGGCATGACTCCTACTGTAACACTGCTCTGTCTCTTTTCTTGGCATCGTAAGCCATCTTTTCAATGGATAGCCCTCATCAGCCAGCAGCCATCCATCCAGTCAGGCTGGAGCACTCAAGAGCCTTTGCATCTGGGAGCGTCTCAGGATATAAGCGTCATGGGAACCACCAGGGTACCTTGTACAGACTTGCAGAATCTGCATCCTGTGGTCACACACTATCTGTATGTTCATGAGTGGAATCCCTTCGTGCTGACAAAGGCACCCGGCTCACCCACTGGTGCCTTGATGGCCACATGTGTGCAGTCGATTGCACCCTGGACGCGGGGGATCCCAGCAATCAATACAAAGCCTCTGGCTCACTCAGCTTGGCTGGCTTCATCCATATGGTAAAGAATAAAGGTCAGTAGCCACCTGAGCAGAGCTTCTGTCACCAGCTTGACGCCAGTGTGGACAGCTGATTGGGGCACTCCACACAGATCCCCCACTGAACCCTGGAAAGGACTGGAGGCATTGAAGTTGAGCACTGCTGTGACCTTCAGAGCCACTGGCATAGGGTGTCCACCCACACAGTCGGAGCTGATCTCAGGCCCAATCATCTGACAAATGGAAATCACTATCACTCTTGAGAGGTGCAGCCTTCTTTGGCATTGCACCTCAAACATATTGAGGTAGATACATCGCTGCCTATAAACCCTGTCAGCAGGATAGTGGCATCTACTGTGGCCCCTTCCACTAGCACTGCACCTCTTGTGCCCACGCCTCTCCTCCCAGAGGTCCCTCCCCTGAAAGCTGCATTGGAACACCCGGCCTCCTCTCCCTTCTGCCCCTCTCTTCCTCCTCAGAGGAGTTGCCACCAGTGGGGCCAGAATCCCCATTACCAGGGTAACAGAAGGCTGTCTGATACCTGGAATGGTCCACACGGTCTGAATCCACCGGGGGCCTTGTAGGCACCGATAAGACCTGAAACGAAGCCTGGAAACGTTAACAATGAAACCCCAAACAGAAATGGAGCTGCCTCATACCAATAAGCAACCAGCAGCAAACTATCTCCAAAACTCCTTGCTACTCACACTGGCAATGCTGCAGACCCTTTTCATCCCGTCTTTGGCTGTGGTTTAGCAAATTGTTGGCTGTTCGCCTGCCTGTGCGACGAGCACGAAATCACACGGGCAACGTAAAATCTAGCTTAATTGCCATTTTAATGGCCTTAACTGGCCTCATAATTGATGGCGGGCACGGCTCTGACTCATGCACATACCCGCTAACGGAAATATCGCGCGAGTGTGCGGTGATGTCAGGTTGCTCGCCTAGCGCCCTCATGTGTTATTTTATGCTCGAGCGGGTCAGGCACACAGTCGCCCGTTCAGCGAAAAGTTCTGCCCATGGAAATCTACAGCAGAGAGGAAAATGCAAGCACTTTACTCCTGGTAAGCAGGTTTGTATATGTACAATGAAGGTGTTGGCTACCAGAAAGAATTGCGACTGCTAAATCCTTCTTCTTACTCAAAAAATAATAAATGAAATTATTACAAGAAACGAAAAACAAAAAGCTTTATTATGTGCATCCCTCACTCTTTCCCTCCTCTTACAGATAGTTTAAAAACCGAAGCTTGGTGCCATCTAGTTCCTGATATACCACATTCGTTTGATGACTGCATTGTGGCACTTGTCCCTGCACCTTTGTCTCGTATCTTAATAAAACAGTGGTGCTGGAAATCATGTGAATAAACTATAGATGTGAGATTTTCCTTCAAAGTTTCTGGAATAGTTTGAAGAGTTTGCCTTCCACCCAACACAAAACTTCCCTCTTGTTCTTTGCACCCTTCCCCTTTCCTGCTGCTGTACTTGCTTACAACCGGATACATCCATAACCATTTCCAGTTTTGATGAAAGATAAACGTCCTGAAACATTCCACTCCACAAAGGCTGCCAGATCTGGTGAGTGTTTCCAGCATTTTCTGTTTTTATTTCAGATTTCCAGCAGCTGCAGTATTTTGCTTTTGAAAATGTTGCAATCAATCACAGGAATGTAATCGTTTTGTAACCATGTCAACTTGACTCAGTTTGTGCACTGCCAATCAGACAAATGTAGATTCAAGCCTCATTGCTGACTTGAACAGCTACCTTAAATTAGTACAGTGTTATCAGTCTTTTGGATGGGATGCTGAACCACACTTCCTATCTGCCTACTTAGATGGAAGCTTCAGATCTAAGGGGTCATAAGCATCACTCACCTGCTCGATCCCAGTAGGGCAAGTTGTAAGGCCCTGCTACAGGCTTCTTTCTGCAATGGAAATACTTTCAGTTATCAGTTGAATGGATGGGACATAATACTTCAGACAATGCACTCACTGCACCAAAGAGGAAAATGCATGCACATTATCCCCAGTAAACAATCTGTGTTAACTAGAATAAAGGCTTTTAGTAACAAGGGTCTATATCCAGAAAGAATTATAATCGCCAAACCCTCCAGCATAACTCAAAAGTTAATAAATGATAATGAATGAAAAACATTATCTAGAATTTTGCTTTTTGCATTTCTCAAGTTCAGTAAGTCAGCTTACCGAACAAAAGCCTTGGCTTACTAGTCAAAAGTTTAGACAAAGCTGTTCATTATTTTTTCAAAAGAATATTTATTATTTATGCAATCCCTGCTCCTTGGCTGACCATTTGCTCACCTGTTTCTCCAATGCCAGCCGCATACAAGGACCAGTATAAGGGTAGTAAGCACCATGACTAACACAGGCACCAGGACGGCCGCCAACGCCACATCTGAAACCCATTGAAAACAGCTGCAGTTCAGCTAAAGCCAAGTACAGACTAGCTTTGAAAAAAAGGATCCATAAGGCCAGTGATCTCATACTTCTATGTGTAAATCTGAAATGCGAAACTGAACAGTTTGTATTTGCAAACACTTCTAAAGCCTCTGGTGAACAATAACATTTACAGTTGCAAACTTTCACAATGCACTTACAGTAGAACCTTCAATAATATGTTGTATTTGTACCAATAATATTATTATACACAGACTCAAAGAGGCACTTGATGATATTCTATAGCTTTGTACAAATCTATACTCTTGGTCTGGATAGACCTGTAATCTTGAGCACTGAAGCATAGGGCAATAGGTCTTTGAACATTTTTTATAAACATGACCAGTAACACTAATTCCACATGTGCAAGTCTTCCAGGAAATTCTTCCTGTTTACCTCAAGCATCTTGAACTTCTCCCTCAAAATGATAGTGAACTATTCATTCCAAATGAGTTGGGTGCATGTGTAAATTTTTTTTTTAAGAATATATTAGACTATATGGCATAGTGACAGAATGCAACTGGGAGAAACTGTAAAGAGAATTTAAGTCTCCCAAACTTTATCCTGGTGGATAACAAGGGGCAAAGAATGCTTTGGAAAGTTTTGGCCTATTGTACCATTGGGCAAAACATAGGCTGAAGCAAACTGCAGCCAATGCTATCAACAAGCAATGGCTGCTAACTCTACATCTGAACTTGGTAATTGTATTACCAACTCAGATCTATAAGAAAACAAGTATTTTTTTAAATAACTGATTGAATTCGCTTGGTTACCATTCTGCTATATCACAGTTGACCTTTGTACTAAAAGGGATTTAAACACTTAACACGTCAAAGCAGTGGGTTAATAGTAACTAACTGAATTCCAATCAGGATTGCCTGGCAATCAGGTCAGAAGGATTAATAATGCTACATGGAGGTATTTGTGAATTAAATCCCCCTGGTAGTTCAAGTGTTATTCACCATAAAGGTCCTTAGCTAACACGGAACTTAATTGAGACAAGGAAGGACTTAAATTCAATCCTTGTATGGTATTGAGTAAACTGATCTCAGTTGACACAAATAGACTAGAAATGGTCAGGGGTCCAACATCTGTGATGGCCTTCATGGCAAGAATAGCACACCGACGGTCACTGTTAGTGCTCATATGTAAGACCTACTACCTGGGACAGTCTGTAGCACTATTTCATGTGGAATCACACCCAGCTACGGACTGCCATCTTCAGGAGAGGAAGCTTAAAGGATGAAAAGAAAAATTAGAGAAAGTGTGTTCAGGCTCAATGTATTATGATGACCGAATAAGTTAAATGTCGCATATACTTCCAGGATTTTCACTGGTTTTCGGGGCAAGAATTTTGTAATTCTGTTCTGTTCCAACAAATCAGAAAACCTGGAGCTTTATTTATCATATGCAAAGGGGCTGATATATCCTGTAATCAGCATCTTGATTTGATTAAATATGTCAAATGCTGATTTTAATTGAGTGAGATTTCTGGATTTTTACCAGTGTTTGGAGATACCATTCCACAATTTCACCCATTTATCTGTGAAAATGGAAAAACCAGTGGTCTTGCTCTAATTGTATTGGATTGCATTGCTCCACCGTGCACTGTCTGGCTATAGTTAACAAAGCCCCTTTCCCTAATTCTATCATCTGACTTAATTAAGAATAAGTTTTGCACCTCACCTTATATATTAGTGATTCACACACCATTCAGTCAGGGGAATTCAAGGAGTCATAACAGTTACGGACATGACTTTTTAAATTGCAGGTCCAATAATGCAATTATTGCAGTTATCTCACTTAACAAGCTAAACTGGTTTCCATTTAAAAAAAGAACTTTCTTTTCTATTAATGTTTCCAGCTGGTTGCAAGGTGACCCCATCCTGTAACATGATTGACTAATATCAGTAACTGAATAGCCACCAATGTTTCAATTAGTAAAGGACCTCACAGGTGGTGGTTTGGCATACCTTTGGTCACCTTAGGAGTCACTGAATTGTTCTTGATTTCTGGCGTAAATGTAATTTCATCAAACTTTGGAGGGATTTCTGTGCTTAGCAGAGGAGGCAGAGACTGAGATGGAGTCCGAGCTACAAAACAAATAACAGAAATATGATGTAATATGAGACTTAGCCAGGAAAACATTTTAAGTGTTGTGATAGCTCTCTTTAAACGATCTGTAAATTGGAATCAGTCCTAAGGCTATAGTTTTGTACCTTCTCCACTAGAGAAATAATTAACCTCAGGGCTAATTCCTTAAGATTGGAAACAATATGCATATTCCTAGACTCAACCATACATGCAACTATGAGAATGCTTCCTGCACTGCTGCTTACAAATGTCTGTGTGCATCAGTTGTCTGGAAATAGTTGGAGTAAAGAGACTGAATGTAGAAGAACTGCACCCATAGTATCTATACTGTGCTTGCCAAGGCCAAATCATTGGCAACAGAATGAGATTTTAAGAGAAAATGGAGTCAAATTCCAACCCTTGGGTTATCTTTGTTTTTAAATAATAAAAAGTACAACCTGACAGGGTTTGGATGCAACAGCAAGCGCCACATGAAAGAAACTGTAAATAAGGAACATTGAGAAAAAGTGTTTTTTGGTTGCATTTTATAGAACTCAAGAATACGTTCACAACTAGTGGAGTTCTGGAAATATGTCAAACATATTATAGGTCTTACTGTGCAGAGAATTCATCTGGGAACAAATCATAAAAACTTGATTCAGATGTGAACACTGTCAGTTTGGCCCAGCTAATCTGCAGGGGGTAAGAATGAAGGTACCTGGGATAGGTTTTTTCCCCATTTGTTCATGGGATGTGCTCATTGCTACCTAGGCCAGCATTTATTGCTTATCCCTAATTGCTCTTGAGAAGATGGTGGTGAGCTGCCTCCTAGAACCGCTGCAGTCCATATAGTGTAGGTATACCCACAGTGCTGTTAGGGAGAGTGTTCCAGGATTTTAACCTAGCGACAGTGAAGGAAGGGTGATATAGTTCCAAGTCAGGATGGTGAGTGACTTGGAGGGAAACTTCCAGGTGATAGTGTTCCTAATGCATCTGCTGCCCTTGTCCTCCTAGGTGGTAGCAGTTTGGAAGGTGCTGTTGAAGGAGTCTTGGTGAGTTGGTGGTGCTGTCATGCTTCTTCTTGGGATTTCTCCTGCTGACTCCACCAAAGCTTATAAAGGTTAAGTCACAGTTCAATATCAATGATCTGCACCTGTGCCATAGGAGGGACACCTGGGGATCCCAGTGTGATGGATGGGTGTGCACCACCGAGATGCGTGGTGCTCACTGATTTTTTTTTAAATGCTGGTTCTTCAGGGGTGTAGGCTTCAATCCCAGACTGGACCCCTCAAGTAGCCCCCATTGTTGCCTTACCAACAGTATATTTGCCGACCAGATGTGTGGTCCCAACTTTGGTAGTTTCTGACTCTTCATCCTCTTACATTGGTAGCTATGTTTGGAGTGGGTGGAGATTTTTACATCTAATAGGTAATCAGAGAATACACAATGTAAGGCTGGACCTACTGCATCCAAGTCCTGGTCCAATTTCCACATACTCCTGCCAAAGTTAGAGCAGGAGTACATTAGGGAAACTGATAGTAAGTGTTCTCATGTCACACATGGCATTACCAAACTGCATTGCAAAGCACCATTTCAATGTTTTCTACAATTGGCTTTTCTGTTTCCGATAAAAATTCAGCATTTGCAGAAAGCAGTACTTTAGCGCGTATACATTGCTTTGCGAAAAGGCAGCTGATGTAATAAATTTACATTTTTCCTATCTTTTATGTTGGATCCTAAATGCTGCCTCCTGGTAGAGAAGTTATGATGCAATTTGTGCTACTCTGGAAGTGATTAATTCAAATTTGATACACTTTTTTCAGAAAATTATCTTCTGGTTTACAGAATCTAAGTGATTTGGGACATGTTGTAAGTGTAGCAAGCTTGGGAGGGAAAAGGTGACATTGGATCGATGGTTCCACCACTAGGGTTTTGCTTGTGTCGTTTTTGGGTCTGCTGTAGACTAGTTAGTAGAAGTTGATTGCTATGTTTAGTCAACAACCTCATTAACTTTGTATCAAGTGACTATCAGGCTTGTAGAAGGCGAACTAGATGGATCTTGGTCTTTTGTTGTCTAACAATTACAGCCTGCATCAGCCAAGTGTAGGAATCTGATAAAATAGGGCAATGACCCAAATAGTTCCCTCCTTCTGCCTAGGAGTACAGTCTTTTCCAGAGCTCCATCTTAGTTGAAACTGGTTCACCTCAGCCAAAGACAGCACATCCATTCACATGAACATGAAACTTGATTTTAAATCAAATCATGAACTATGAGCTTAGCTCTTTCAAGGTGAGCTGCTGTATCTGGGCTTCTTTCTGAACCAAATATAGGAATTTTAACATAGACATTGATATTGATTGCATTTCAACTCTGAAGGGCATTGTCTCAATGGATCTAAACAAGTTTATATATATATATATATATATATATATATATATTCTTTCATGAGTTGCGAGCACCACTGGCAAGGTCAGCATTTGTTGCTCATCCCAAACTGCCCTCGAGAAGGCAGCACACCACCACATTGTTGAACCGTTGCGGTTCCATTGTAATTTGTTAAAAAAAAGAGTATGTTAAGGGAATCTTACCCAGTGAAAGTTGGTATGGCTGACAACCCAACAGCTCTACTTTCAGTGCTGCCTTCTGGTGCCACTGTACTGGATTAATCTGGATGTAACGGGCGAGAATGGGTGGGATGAAGTTGTTCCGAACTTCCTGGTAATTGTTAGAATTTCCTTGGAATATCTGAGGAAATAAAGTTATTTCATTGTTTATTTTTTTCCATTCGTTCAAGTTTCTTTTTCATGACATCATTATATCCCAATTGGTAAAATCACCCTACAAACAATACAAGTAAATGTATTTCTTAAACAAAAACAGAATTACCTGGAAAAACTCAGCAGGTCTGGCAGCATCGGCGGAGAAGAAAAGAGTTGACGTTTCGAGTCCTCATGACCCTTCGACAGAACTTGCGTTCACGCAAGTTCTGTCGAAGGGTCATGAGGACTCGAAACGTCAACTCTTTTCTTCTCCGCCGATGCTGCCAGACCTGCTGAGTTTTTCCAGGTAATTCTGTTTTTGTTTTGGATTTCCAGCATCCGCAGTTTTTTTGTTTTTATCTCAATGTATTTCTTATGTATATTTACTTAATATACACCTTCCATCATTCAATGTAAAACTTTGCAGTCTTTCTCTTTCACTGGAGTTTGGAAGTCTGGTATGAAATTATCAGATACATCACACCTTAGTGCATCTTCTAGGTTTTTGTCCAGCACTTTTCAGTGATACTTTGACTTCACCTCACACAATGAGACATACCAGACCCACTCCTACTCTCCATCCAGAATGTGCTTGGATGTTGCTTGACCATTGCCATGACATGGACTATTAGAGCTTCTCGTTAATGGCTGAGCTTGCTTCTTATCTGAAGCAGTCATCTGATTGGTCTAGCTATCTAGCAAACAGTTCACTGGTGTTTTCATGGTGCTATTTTCACTACTTATGCAACATTTTAGAGGAGAATGTTACAACCAGGGTGGCAGGAGTGCACAGTTTATCTAGTCCCACTATTGGTCACACCATTAGTCTAAAACTTTAATTAACTGACCAAAATGGCTATTTACCTTTGCTACTGTGAGACCCAGAATTAAAGAGGCTTTAACCAGATTTCTTTCAATAAACTCAGAATGATAAATTTATTGTAAAATAAAACTTATTTTTTAAAACAAGTTGTAAGAACTGGTGAACACACAATTGTAATCTGTAAGTATAACTATTTATCCCTTTTAAAATTCCGCATGTGCGCACATGCACACACAAAGACTAACAAACAAAGGAGAAATAGATAGGGTCTCTGCAGAGATGAATGAGCTTTGGAAAATAGCTTTATAAAATAAACGATAAAGTTTGCAGGGTTTCAATGCTCTTGATCCGGAGCTCTCGTATGAATATGGGCCTCTGGTCCTGGTAAATGTCTGGAGGTTCTTACCAATGAAGCTTCAGCGTGGAGGAGAATATAGGTGGAGCAATCTTTCTTGTCTCAGCCTCTCAGTTTCCAATGAGATGAGGATTCTTAGGTTGATACTGATACTCACATGGTTTCAGGCAAGGCTAAGAGCGTGTGAGCTGGGCAGCTTTTCACTTTCTCAGTTTGGTCCCAATTGATTTCAAAAAACCAAGCCCAAAATTAAAGCTCATCCCTGTCATGCAATTTCCAGTAAATCACTAGCTTTTGCATTTAAACCAGTTTTTAGTGCCACCCATTAAAATAATTGCAGTGCATACAAGCAAACAACACTTCCTGCTCAAGTACCATGCTGGTTAGGTGATTCGAAAAGGTATGCTTGCTCCTAATCCAAAGGTGAACTTATGATCCTTTTTTAAAAAACCAGGTCAGCTTCCAAGTGACCGGATAATGCAGTATCTTCCCATATTTTAAAAGAAAATGGTTTTAACGTCACCAATAAACAGTAATCGAGGGAGTAAAGCACAAACAACAATCAAAAAGACACTCAGACACACTTGTTACCAACAAATGCACACAAGGTTAAAGTGTATGTGCATATGCTGTGCAAATATGAATACTGAGATCACACAACCAACTATTATTTGTAATCACATATTTTCATTTACTAATCAAAAATGCAACTCTCACATCTGGATTTTAAATTAGCCATGTGGCTAGTTGTTAACGTATTGGACAATACTGGTTTGTCAGAAAATCACAGGCTTACTGACTTGTGATTACCCTCCCATTAATGTCAAGGGATGGAAAATTGCAGTCAAAGCACACATGACTTGCTGGTGTAAGTCATCTCTTAAATTCAAAACCCCATTGGCGAGTTGATTTTAGAGAGTCCCAACCATTGTTTTCATACATGCAAAGTCACAGGAACATGCCAACAAACCAATTACCAGTGAAAAGTAGTGAGAGTCAGCACTTCAAAATAACATTATTGTTCCTGCACAGTCATGAATATAACGTTATTAACACTTCTTTTTGAGGACTTTAAGATGCAAAGTATATATTACAAAATATTATAAATACATAGTCACATGTAGTATTGCTTTCAAATTCTGATGGTACTTTTATTATTGAGGCACCCTAATGTCTATGGGTCAGCAAATAAAATGCAGAACCGACTATTGCAAAGATGTAAATATCATTAAGGTTCAGTGTAGTGGGGTTATATAGAACTGAGGGCTTTGCTTTACAAACAGCAACTCACTTTAGTGTACTAACCATGTCCAGGTCACTGTTGGCTTCTTTGTATACCTTCCAATCCTGTCCATCATGACGGGAAAGGATTCGGTATGCAGAGACATAAAAAGAATATTCACCCAGAGTGGAACCTGTGGTAATTATACCTGAGGATAGAAACAATATAAATAAACATTAGCTTAAGGATCTAACATATGGAGTCAGTTTATGAGACTTGGTGGTCCTCATCCTACTCCATCATTCCTTCAGTCCACATAAAGAACCTAAATAATGTACTGGCTTGCAGCAAAGCCAACTCTTAGCACTGCCATTCGTTTATCATTATTGCCTTAATGCCTTTATCTACTATTGGAAACTGGGTTTGAATGACTGAAAACCCATTTCATTAAAGACTTTTAAAACAGAGGATGGGGGGAGCATGATCTTAATATTAACAATTAGGGAAAACAAGTGATAGATATAGTACCAGACTCATCCCTTTGTGTATATTACAAATGCATCAGTGCTAAAAAGCTGTTCTCAATAGATTTTAAACTTAAATTGATGACTTCTAAACATTGTCAAAGGGGCCTTTATAACATACATCTGCAATTACATGATATATCATTCATGTAAAATTGTCCTGAGCTGTATAAGTTATTCATTCATTGTATCAAACTATGCTAGCATGAATTAAATAAATATTTACACTCATATCTGCATTGATAAAAAATGTCATTTTTATTACAATCATTGCCAATGATTTATGTTTTATGTTAGTTTGAACAAACTAAGCAGAGGAAATTTTCCTAAGTCTGTTCCCAGGTCAAGTTGATTTCCTGGATGCATCAAATATTGGAAATTGAGATGGCTGGACAGCATGCCTATAAAGGAACCACAGGATTTTCCTCTATTTTGATGTACGCCCAGAAAAATCTCACCTATAAGTTTAAGGATTTGATAAGACTAATGCACCGAAGAAAATAGTGGAGCACATTATTTAGAGCCAGTTTATTTTGTATTGACACTGACACTTGAAAATAAAAACTAAGCAGGTCAGAGACTGTGAATTCTGAGCAAGTAAATCGCTTCTTGACTCCTCAAAAGTTGTCTACAAGGCACACGTCTGAAAAGTGCTGGAATACTCTCTACTTGCCTGGATGGGTGCAGGTCCAACAACACTCAAGAAGCTCAAAACCATCCAGGACAAAGCAGCCCGCTTGAGCGGCACCCCATCCACCATCTTAAACATTCATTCTCTTCATCACTGGTGCACAATGGCAGCAATATTCACTACCTGCAAGGTGCACCGCAACAACTCAACAAGGCTATTTTGACAGCACCTTCCAAACCTATGGAATCTACCACTTAGAACAGGGGCAGCAGGCTTATGGAAACACCACCACCTCCAAGTTCCTAACCAAGTCACACATCATTTTGATTTGGGACTGTTTTTCACTGTCACTAGGTCAAAATCCTGGAAATTCTTCCCTTAACAGCACTGTGGGTACACCTCTGCCACACAACAGTGGTTCAAGAAAGTAGCTCACCACCACCTTCTCAACGGGCAATTAGGGATGGGCAATAAGTGGCCTTGCCAGTGATTCTCATATACCAGGTAAGAATGAAAAAAAAACTTATTGAATTTCAGACAGTGATCAGCTCCTTTCACAGCTGCATTGCATGCTAGAAATATCTACTGTTAAACAACTTGCCCATTTGATCATTACCAATCTGGGGGTGTTTTAAGATTGCTGTGGTCTTACAATGATGCAGTTTGTAAAACCATTTAGTAAACATCTATATTCTGATCAAAACTTGATATTAAATATAGGCCAAGGCAACATGCTAGGATTTTCAGGTGCCTGATATACCTAATTTACTCAAACCCACTCCTCTTGCCTCAACATTGTGTGCAACTACAACAATGGCTACACTTCCAAAATATTCAAATGACAACCCCAAGGTTGTAAAGGTTCTATATAAATGAAAGTATTTAGTCATCTAGGCTCATGCTCTGGAAATTCAGACCTAAACACTCCTGCCTCTCTCAGCTCCTTTAAGACCCACCTTAAAACCAACCTCTTTGACCCAAGCTTTCTAATCACCCCCTCCACATTTATTTGCTTCTTTACCCCTCTATGAAGGGCTCTTGTATGTTACTATATCACTGTTCCTTCACTGCCGCTGGGTCAAAATCGTGGGACTCCCTTCCTAAGAGTGCTGCGGTGTACCTACACCATATGGACTGCAGCAATTCAAGAAGGCAGCTCACCACTACCTTCTCAGTGGTAATTAGGGATAGGTATTAAAAATGCTGGCCTAGCCAGCGACACCCACGTACCGCGAAAGGATAAAAAAAATTCCTAGCAACTCAATAACAACAGCTTGCATTTATATAACACCTTTCATGTGGTAACCCATTCCAAGGTGCCTCACAGGGACAGTATGAAAAAAAAATTGACATTGAGTCACAAAAGGTGGTTAGGATAGGAAAGTGGTAGGTTTAAAGGAGCACCTAAAGGAGGAGAGAGAGGTATAGCAGTGAAAAGGTTCAGACAGCATATTCCACAGCTTAGCACCTAGACAGCTAAGGCATTCCCATTTTTTGTATATACACAATTTCAAAATGATGACCTACTCCCCACAAAGTTGAGCTGTGGCATGCAGAATAACCCCCACCCCAAATTAATATTTAAATTAAGCTCTCACCTATTTGAGATAGATGCATCCACTGCTGGTATTACCACCCAGAGGAAATTGTGCCCACTGCAAAGTAGGTCAAGATCTGAGGTGAAAGAACTCTAGCCATTTGCAAAAACCAGAATTGTGTTTCCTTCTCTAGAAAACATCCTTCACACCAGCAAAATATGAAGGAACTTGAATTCAGGTATCACATTTTGTAGCCAAGCTCTCTGCACTTGGATTAAAGGTTAAGGGCCAACAGATGGTATAAGTGAAGTATGTTCCTTAAGGTTTTCATCACCAGGATGCCTAACCTGAAACTGCGTAGATCTGCACATAAAACCAATCTTTGCCAACAACACAACTCTGACTGTTTAAGTTACCTGTTATTTTCTTCTCTTTCTTCAAGTCTATTTGTAGCCACTGGGGTTCATCAGTATGAAATGCAGCCCAAGGTGAACCTGGCTTTTTCAGACGAGCCTTTTCTGGTCCCCAGATGTGAAATTGTCCAGAAGGGTCATGCCACTGTAGAACTGAAGATGCATTGATCTGGCTGTCTCCGATGACACCAGACTCCATTCCCAGTGTCCCATAGCAACCTATAAAGCACATAGCAAACATCTAAATTTATCAGATTGTAACATGTCATGTACACACAAGGATTAAAGCCACACAATTTTTAAAAAAGCATGGAAGACCAGTAGTTCATATATTTGTTTAAAATTCATCATGGGATGTGGGCGTCACTGGCTAGGCCAGCATTCATTGCCCATCTGTAATTGCCCTTGAGAAGGTGGTGGTGAGCTGCTTTCTTGAAGCGCTGTAGTCCATGGGGTATAGGTACATGCACAGTGATGTTGGGGCAGGAGTTCCAGGATTTTCACCCAGCAACACTGAAAAAATGGCAATATAGTTCCAGGTCAGGATGGTGAGTGGCTTGGCGGGTGAGGAGTAGGGGATCTTCCAGGTGATGGTGTTCCTATGTGTCTGCTGCCCTTGTCCTAGATGATAGTGGTCATGGGTTTGGAAGGTGCTGTCTAAGGAGGCTTTGTGAGATTCTGCAGTGCATCTTGCTGATGGTACACACTGTTGCAACTGTACGTTGGTGGTGGCGGGAGTGAAATGTTTGTGGAAGGGGTGCTAATCAAGTGGGCTGCTTTTCTTTGGATGGTGTCAAGCTACTTGACTATTGTTGGGAGTTGCACTCACCCAGGCAAGTGGAGAGTATTCCATCACATTCCTGACTGTGCCTTGTAGATGGTGGACTGGTTTTGGGAAGTCAGAAGGTGAGTTACTGACCTGCTCTTGTAGTCACAGTATTTATATTCTATGCCTGTTCAATCTCTTGTCAACAGTAACTCCCAGGATGTTGATAGTGTGGTTACAGGGATGGTAATGTCATTGAATCTCAAGGGATGGTGGTTAGATTCTCTCTTGTTGGAGATGGTCATTGCTTGGCACTTGTGTGGTGGGAACGTTACTTGCTGCTTGTCAGTTCAAGCCTGAATATTGTCAAAGTTTTGCTGCGTTTGGACATGGGCTGCTTCAGTATCTGAGGAGTCATGAATGGTACTGAACATTGTGCAATCATGAGCAAACATTCCTACTTCTGAACTTATGAGGGAAAGAAGGTTATTGATGAAGCAGCTGAAGATGGTTGGCCCTAGGACACTACCCTGAGGAACTCCTGCAGTGATATCCTGGAGCTGAGGTGATTGATCTCCAACAACCAGAACTATCTTCCTTTGTGCTAGGTCTGACTCCAACCAGCATAGTGTTTTCCACTGATTCCCACTGACTCCAGTTTTGCTAAGGTTCCTTGATGCCACACTCAGTCAAATGCTGCCTCCATGTCAAGGACAGTCAGTCTCACCTCACCTCTGGAGTTCAGCTCTTTTGTCCATGTTGGAATCAAGGCTGTAATGAGGTCAGGAGATGAGTGGAACCCAAACTGAGTGTCAGTGAGCAGGATATTGCTAAGCAAGTGCCACTTGATGGCACTGTTGATGACTCCTTACATCACTTTACTGATGATCAAGGGTAGACTGATGGGGCGGTAATTGGCCAGGTTGGATTTGTCCTGTTTTGTGTGTACAGGTCACACCTACACAATTTCCACAGATAGATGCCATGTTGTAGCTATACTGGAACGGCTTGGCTAGGGGCGCAGCAAGTTCTGGAGCACGTCTTCAGGACTATTGCCAGAATATTGTCAGGGCCCATAGTCTTTGCACTATCCAGTGTCCTCAGCTGTTTCCTGAATCACATGAAGTGAATCAAATTGGCTGAAGGCTGGCATCAGGGTTGGTGGGGACCTCCAGAGGAAGCTGAAATGGATCAGCCACTCAGCACTTCTTGCTGAAGATTATAGTAAATACTTCAGCCTTTTCTTTTGTGATGTGCTGGGCTCCCCCATCATTGAGGATGGGGGTATTTGTGGAGACTCCTCCTCCAGTAAGTTGTTTAATTGTCCACTGCCATCCACAACTGGATGTGGTAGGACTACAAAGCTTAGATCTGATCCATTGGCTGTGGAATCACTTAGCTCTGTCTATTGCTTGGTGCTTATGCTGCTTAGCATGCAAGTAGCCCTGTGTTATAGCTTCACCAGGTTGACATTTCATTTTTAGGTATGCCTAGTTCTGCTCTTGGGATACCCTCCTGGACTCTTCATTGAATCAGGGTTGATCCCTGGCAAGGTGGTAAAGCTGGAATAGGGGATATGCCAGGCCATGAGATCACAGATTGTGGTTGAGTACAATTCTGCTGCTGCTGATGGCCCACAGCGCCTCATGGTTGCTCAGTCTTGAGTTTCTAGATCTGTTCAAAATCTATCCCATTTAGCACAGTGGTAGTGCCACACAACACAATGGAGGGCATCCTCAATGTGAGGTCTGTGCAGTGGTCATTCCTACCGATACTGTCATAGATTGATGCATCTATGGCAGGCAGGTTGGTGACAATGAGGTCAAGCATGCTTTTCCCTCCAATTGGTTCCCTCAACACCTGCTGCAGACCTAGTCTAGCAGCTATGTCCTTTAGGACTCTGTCAGCTCGGTCAGTAGTGGTGCTACCATGCCACTCTTGAGGTTGAACATTGAAGTTCCCCACCCAGAGTACATTCTGCACTTGCCACCCTTAGTGTTTCTTTCAAGTGGTGTTCAACATGAAGGAGCGCTGATCCATCAGCTTAGGGGGGCGGTAGGTGGTAATCAGTCGGAGATTTCCTTGTCCATGTTTGGCCTAATGCTCTGAGACTTCATGTGGTCCAGAGGTGATGTTGAGGGCTCCCAGGGCAATCTCTCCAAACTGTATACCACTGTGCCAGCACCTCTGCGGGGTCTGTCTGGACATACTTAGGGATGGTGATGTTGGTGTCTGGGACATTATCTGTAAGGTAGGATTCTGTGAGGATGACAATGTCAGGCAGTTGCTTGACTAGTCTGAGAGACAGCTCTCCCAATTTTGGCACAAGCCCCCAGGTGTTAGCCTGGAGGACTTTGCAGAGTTGACAGATGAGCTTGCCGTGGTCATTTCCGGTGCCTAGGTTGATGCTGGGTGGTCCATCTGCTTTCATTCCTTGTCAACTTTTTAAGCGGTTTATACAACCGAGTGGCTTCCTGGGCCATTTCAGACGGCAGTTAAGAGTCAACCACATTGCTGTGGGTCTGGAGTCACATATCAGATGATGACTTTAGTCCCAGTATTTTTTAAAAATTTGTTAATGCGATGTGAGCATCACTGGCAAGGCCAGCACTTATTGCTCGAGACGGCGGTGTTGAGCTGCCTTCTTGAATCGCTGCAATCGGGGCATCCACAACACTATTGGGGGGAGGGGGGGGTATGGAATGCCAGGATTTTAATGCAGTGACAGGGATGATGGTGAGATACTATATGGCTAGGAGGGGAACTTTAAGAAGGTGTTTCCTTGCATCAGCTGCTCTCGTCCTTCCAGGTGGTAGGGGGTCACAGGTTTGGAAGGTGCTGTTGAAGGAGTCTTGCTGAGTGTTGAACTGCATTGCAACTGTGTGCTGGTGCTGACGGGAGTGAACATTTAAAGTGGTGGATGGAATGTCAATCAACTGGACTGCTTTGCCTTGGACGGTGTCAAGTTTCTTGAGTGCTGTTGGGAGTTGCACTCTCCCAGGCAGCAGAGAGCATCATATTACACTTCTGACCTATGTCTTGGAAATGATGGACAAACTTTGCGGAGTCAGAAAGTGAGTTACTTGCTGCAGAATTCCCAGTCTCTGAACTGCTCTTGCAGTCAGTGTTTCTATGGATGGCAGTTGAGTTTCTGGTCAATGGTAACTCCCAGAATGTTGGTGGCCAGAGATTCAGTGATGGTAATGTCATGGAAGGTGACGGGAGATGGATAGATTCTCTTATGTTGGAGATGGTCATTGCCTGGTACTGGTGTCTCTATAATATTACCTGCAGCTTATCAGCCCAAGCCTGAATTTTGTCCAGGTATTGCTGCATGTGGAAATGGACTGCTTCATTGTCTGTGGAATTGCCAATGATATTGAAAATCATGCAATCATCAGCAAAAATCCCCATTCCTGACCTTATGATGGGGAGACAGGTTGTTGATGAAGCAGCTAAAAATGGTTGGGCCTAGGGCACTACCCTGAGGAACTCCTGCAGTGATGTCATGAGGCTGATGATTGGCCTCCAACAACCATAACCCCTTCCTTTGTGCTAGGTACGATTCCAACCAAAGGAGAGTTTTCCCACTAATTCCCATTGACTTCAATTTTGCTAGGGCTCCATGATACAATATTCTGTTAAATGCAGCCTTGATGTCAATGGCAGTCATTCTCAACTTACCTCTGGAATTCAGCTGTTTTCTCCATGTCTGGACCATGTAATGAGGTCTTGAGCTGACTGGTCCTGGCAGAACCCAAACTGAACCTCAATCAGCAAGTTGTTGCTAACTAAGTGCCGCTTGATATCTTTGTCGACAACACCTTCCAACACTTTTCTGATGATTGAGAGCAGACTAATGGAGTGGTAATTGGCCAGGTTGCATTTGTCCTGCTATGTGGACAGGACATACCTGGGCCATTTTCCACGTTGATGAGTAGATGCCAATGTTGTAGCTGTACTGGAACAGCTTGGCTTGGGTGTGGCTAATTCTGGAGCAGACATCTTCATTTGTTATCAGGGCCCATAGCCTTTGTTGTATCCCGTACTTTCAGCCATTTCTTGATAGCACGTGGTGTAAATAGAATCGGCTGAGGACCAGCATCTGAGATGCTGGGAGCCTCAGTAGCCTGTTACTAAGCTACACTGCTAGGTAAGCTCTTACCTGATAGGGAAGTATTTTACTTAGCTGTGCCAACATTCTGTTTATGGACTAGAGTAGGAAGTACCCTAATTTTAAAGTGAACCTGCCACATCATCCCAGTTAAAATCATAATGCCCTCCCATATGTCATCCCACTAAACTATTCCTTCAAATGGCCAGTGAACATAGGCACCTCAGAAATGTTAACGCCTTCCAGTTGTGCTTATTTTCTAGAACTTTTTTAATTCCAAATTGTCAGCTACACAGAGAGAGAGGGCCACGATTTGAACAGAACATAAGAACATAAGAAATAGTAGCAGGAGTAGACCATACAGTCCCCCAAGTCTGCTCTGTCATTCAATACGTTTGTGGCTGATCTGTCCCAACTCCACTTTCCTGCCTACTCCCCATATCCCTTGATTCCCTGAAGCTCAAAAATCTGTCCCTCCCAGGTTTAAATATATTCAACGATGGAACATCCAGAAACCTCTGCAGTGGACAATTCCAAAGACGCACAACCCTTTGAGTGAAGAAATTTCTTCTCATCCCAGTCCTAAATGTGCCCCCTCGTCCTAGATTCTCCAGCCAAGGGAAACAACCTCTTAGTGTCCATCCTGTCAAGCCTTTTCATAATCTTATATACACCATTTGATCAAGTAAAGACATGGAAGCTTTCAGGTATGACCAATGTTCTGAATTAGCTGATCTCAGCCAAGGGAGCAGTTACAACACTGTAATTGACCCCTGTGTTCCAGTGTTGTAGAGTGGGAAAGAAAAACTTGCCAGGTTCCAACTACTTCATTGGAAGATGTAGGTATGTGATGGCAAAAATTGGGCCGGGCTATGGTGTCATATTGTTTCCTGATATGCTGAAGATTTACAGATGTAAAATGGCCATTTTGATGAGGTACTAAGAGGGTTGTCAGAACATTTGGAACTGTATCCAGCATGAGTTACGGGTTCCTAGTGAACAGAAGGAAAATGGGAACATTACATCTGTAAATATGTTGGAGTGAAGAGGCGCTGTGGTATGTCAATGGGAAATATTAAGCTTTTGCTAAAGACACAAGCGTTAGTTTCTAAATGCAGCTGTTAAACAGAGAAGCTCAATACTTAAGGTGACATGCAAAAAATAAAATCACAGTTGGCTTCTTTGACCAAATACTCACCATTGGTCTTGAACGTAAACAGACTAGCTGATAAAGGTCCACTGTAAAATTAAACGAACTAATAAGATTAAACTGTACAGTACTGTGAAATAGGATTTCTCAGAATTAACTATTTTAAATATTCTGACACGAGCTACTGAATATTGATCATACTGTTTTTAAAATATTCCCACTGGTTTTGAATAGGATAATTAAGAAACTATACAGATAAAGGAAATGACATCTCACTGGTCTGACAGGTAGATAGAAGTTACCAACAAGACAGAAGTTATCAACAAGCACAAGATACATTGAGCCCTTTCCATAGAGTAATACTAAGAGTGGTAAGAGAAGCCACTGGTTGAGATGTTCTGGTTATGATTGGAGAGGTAAAAGTGCAAAATGTGCTGGACAATGGAGGAGAGGTAGAAACAGTAAATGTTGGAAAAACTCAGCAGGTCTGGCAGCATCTGTGGAGAGAGAAATAGAGTTAACGTTTCAAGTCTGTATGACTCTTCTTCAGAGCTTTTATTTTGCTTTGAATATAATGGAGGAGAGGTACTGGAGGAGGATAACATGGGTGGCATTGTCAACAGCAGCAGAGAGATTTTGCAAGGAAAACCTACCACACTGATCGGCCCTGCAATTTACTGGGGTAGGTTTTATGAGTGGGGTGGAGGGGTGGGGATAGCAGTTTTGGTAGAGCCCCATACATTGTGCAGTTTTAATACTGCAAAGCAAGCCTTTTTTCTCCCACCAGGTTCCCCAAATGGAAGCCAGCCTTATTGACAGGTTTGGCTCCCTACCAGTAGGGGAACACTCCAGAGGCAAGATGCAGGCAGACAGCCTGCAGCCTGGTTAGTGGTAGCATGGATGGGCTGGGTGGGGGGTGCGCGTGGGTGGATGTGGTGATCTCCAAACCGGGAGAGGAGTCCGATGGCAGATAGGGAAGAATGTACATTCGGTCAGCTGGGAAGAAGCACTCCTGCTACATAGTTGGCCCACAAGTAGTGCTGCAAAGTCATTTCACCATGAAGCAGTCTTCACTCCTCACCACCCATTAGCTGCTGGGTTTCCCCAAGGCCTGGGAAAACCGGTTGGCCAATGTTAATCCTGGAACAAAGGTTACTACAAGGCACACAGCCTCTAATTTAAATGACCAAACCACCTCATGAAAATGGTTTGGTTGCCAGCTCCTGTTAAAACCAGAAGTGGGTGGATTGAGACCAGATTTTACATTTCCAAAACTTTCTTATCTCACCTGACCCAAATTCATGTATCTTGGGTGGGTGGAGTTGAAGCTCACCACAATCCCCCCCACCCCTGCCCCCAACAGTGACATTTGGTTAGGACCATTTTGTTGAAGTGACAAGGGTGGAAACCCGATTAGAGGAATGCACATAGGATTTTGAAGGAAATATTTGAGGAGCAACAATACATTCACGGATTTGTCAAGAAATGGATGTTGGAGAAGAGTCTGTAAGGAGGGATTAAGGATAAGTCTTTTGAGGATGATTAGAAAGAGAGGGGGACAGTCCCCAAGGAAACGGAGTCATTTATAACATCAACTAGCTTGGGTCCAAAAAGGGTTGAATTACCACTTTCATAAAGTATAAAAACCATCACTCCACTGAGCTTTCAGTTTTGATGAATGGTCCTATCCAAATCCTTAAACATTTTCCTTCAGGTGCTGATCGACCTGCTGCATCTTTCCATCCTTTCCCATTCTTATTCAGTTGACCAAGATTCACCTTATTTTCTTCCATTTTTTTCTGTTTTCTATGCTCCCAGTTTCAGCGGCAATGAGGTATTAGGCAGAGGATTAATTTCTCTTTGCCTTCCCCGCCCACACCAAAGACATTGAAAAGAGCAAGCAAACCAGATGTGAAGCATTCACTGATTTGACTTTGCACAATTTTAATGCAGAGTGATAGTAGGGAGACTGCTCTAACATTTCAGCTGCAAGAACATGTGTCAGCAAAAAAGTGCTATTCGGATTTTTTGAAAAAAGCTAACAAGATACCTTTATTCACACACAGTATTTGTATCCTTCTGAATATTACATGATGATTCCCAACCTCACTGTTATAAGCAAATGGTCAGAGCATCTTTTTTCTCTCAATGATTAAACTTACAGTTTTGAGGAGACATTATTTGCAAGAGTGCTTTCATAGTACGGAATGCCTTTACTCATGACAACATTGATCCGGCCGCCCAGAAAATTTGACACGACACCAGCATGAACACCAGCCATACACAGCAAAGAGGACTGAAAAAGAGATGACAGTCAAAATTTACCATGAACACTAACTCATTACAGATTCACACAACAGCTTAGGGGTCTGAAACATGTTTGTTTTCACTTTTTGATATAGGCATTATTTGTTTTACTTAAAGTTGATCCAGACAAATTGTTCACTATGGTTAAGACCAAGAGTTCAAACATAAGGGATAGACTGGTTAACAACTAGGGATTCAGGTTTAGGAAGGCTTTGTTTTACTCAAAACGTAACAGATTCACGAAGTATGTTACCAGGGAAGACCTTGGGAACTAGTTAGAATCCTGGAAAGAAATGTGATTGAGGGACATGTTAAGAAGACAGTGGAGTAGAGATCAATTACAAAGCCTGGCATCTGGAATTGTCACAAGGATTCTCCCAATTTCTCCCTGTAACTTCAGTGTGATCTTAGAGAACTAACTTAAATGGCGAAAAGTGGTCATATACATTATTTCACCAGGGTTTCTGTCAATTCCACTAAAATCATGGCAGGAATTTGGGAGAAATTCTCAGGCATGATGGGTCCAGTGACCTTTTCCTGCTCTTCAAAATTCTCATGTGCTTCAGTATTGAGCTGACACAAAAGAGAATTTAAATACTTGATCATTTCTCAAGCTGCAAACAATTGTATTTTTCTTTCCATTGGTATATAAATTTGAATGCACAATTGTGGGAGGAGTGCATTAATGCATCCACATTTCTTGGTATGACTGTCTTTACATCAGAAACAAGCTGGGTGGGGTGGGGGTGGGGGTTCAGGCAACTTGTTTAGGCTCCGAGTCTTTGGAAAGTGGTCAGACTTCCCTGCCTCATATTTAGCACTGGAACTCATTCAAAATAAACTTTCACACCTTAATGGGATGTCACTGACAGAGAGATAAATAAATAATTGACTGATTGCACGCAGCCCACAAGCAAATTAGTTAACTTCCTGCCTCCAACCAAGATCTCGTGTATCTAGGCCCACAGCTGCAAGCCAGTCTAATTTTGCTGTCACTGTTGAGGCAGGTTTTAACTGTTCTCTGACTGAGCAGCTGTGGAGAGCGCCTCAAAACAAACTAATAACTGCACTTGCAATGGATTGTAGCAGGTGGCAGCAAAGATTCACATTTATGCAAAACTCCAGAATGGTTTATGGGATAAGACTGGAATAATACGGTGCACATGCTTGTGATGGATGAGTTATGAATTATGAAAATAGGCTATTAAAGATTAAGGACATCACACTAAAATAAACATAATCTATTCCAATAAATTGAAAGATATTTTTCATTATTTAGGCAAGCACAAGTTTGTTTAAAGGAATCAATGAAACTATTCAGCATTATATACTGAAACCTAATCTATCACAGATTTACCAGGGGGCTCAGTAAATTTCTGGTCACATTTATGGTCTACAGTCAATGAAGCTGCCTCTCGACAAAATCAACAGTGAAACTTTGAAACGGAAAATGCTGGAAACACTCAGTAGGTCAGGCAACATCTTTGGAGAGACCAGGAGTGACCATTTTGGGTATAAACCCTCCTTCAGAACCAGAAGATGTTACAGATGAATAACATTCTTTAAAAAAATCAACTTTTATCCTTTCCACAGATACTACCTGACCTGTTCCCTCTTTTTTCATCTCCTACTTACACTATCTGAAATATTTTGCTTTTTATTTGCACTGAAATCTTTATTGTCTCTGTCAAGCTGTCTACAATGGCTACAAAATTACTGGACCCTTGAAGCATGCATTACTGGCTTTTGAAACTGCTGAAATTACTGTTTCGACCTACTATTTTTGCATATGAACTCAGCATGAAGCTGGAAAAACTTCTAGTCCAGTCACTAATGTGGAGTGTAGCATCCTAGGGATAAAAGAGTTGGATCCTGAAGAAAAAGGATGAGAGGAGGATAACAACTTTTGAAATGTGAGTATGGCTGAGGATGCTCAGAATCAGCTGGACGGACAGGAAGATAAATGAGTGGGTTAGATCAAGGGTAGAAGTTCAGGAATCAAAAGGATTGCTAAGTACAGTTATTGAGAGAAAGATAGACAAGTACAGACATTGGAAATGAAGATCCAATGGCCTTGTCCTGGCAACAACTGAGGGAGAAATTGAAGGTAAAAATAGAAGAGAAAGAAGAAAAATCAGATTGGTGGATAACATTGAGATGTGGACTGAGGGATACTTGAAAAAAACTGGGGAAGAAGCAAGACAATGCCAACGGCCCCATTAACAAAAACAAAAGAAACAAATCCTTGGGGCTGAGAGAGATCAAACCTACTGTGATAGGCAAGAAGAAAGCGCTCAACTAATTGTCCTTTACACTGATCGTTTCAACTTTGTTTACATATGAATATGCTAATTTTGTATTTCTTCATGTGCAGCATACATTGGGAACCAACAATCTCACTGCTAGGGCTGAGAAAAGGAAAAGAGGCTTTCTGTAGATGTACACAGGCTAGTTTCTATGAGGATTAACCAGAGACCACCAGGTTCTGTACTTTTGAAAGATGCCAGGTAAAGAAGATGGCTTCACTTTCTTGTATTCTCTTAATTCAAGCTGGAAATTACTGTTGATGCAGACAAAATCCTAAAATTTTGATGGCCTTTGTCTGTCTACTATTTTAAAGCAGGATTAAGCTGTTTATTTTAAATTCCATTAAACGAGCAGGTAAAAGGACTATCATGCATGTATACCAAATGTTCATTACAGTAATTTCTAGGCCTGAAAGATAAAACAATGTGCAGGGTAGATTTTTCCAATCCACAATCACTTGGTACAAATGCTTATTGCACCTGCACCAAAATATTGCTAGCATTAGTTTCGGGATGATGCTAACCTGCTTAAACAAGTTAAGTCCTGTGTAAAAACAACCCACATATACATTTCTTACAAGCACGTTAAGCGTCCTTACAAAAAATTTGCCCATGTGTAGTTTCTATCTTCATGCCTGCCTACTCCAGGACAGTGACACTGATAACCAATAACCTGAAATTCAGGGAGAGCTCTAACAACACTTTGAAAAGCGTAAGCTGCGCTGCATCTTCTACGTATGTCCACAAACCACGTTTTGCATTAACACTTTAAAATTGCAAGTTGAATGACTGCATTGGGCCTTGCCATTAGAAATGATTCAAACAGGAATCTGCTAGGAATGCTGCATGTGAGGACGTCTGACCACATATCACTAGACTGAACAGTACCAGTCACTGTGTCATCACATTTATCTTATGAGAGACCACAACTGGTATAAACAAGCACAGAATTGGAGTGAGTAAGGTTAGACTTCGGAATGCGCAATATTGCATTTTCCATTCTCTATTACATTCATCTGTGTGGAAGCATTTGTTTCAGCTGGTTCTACTGTCTATTGCCTGATTTGTATCCTTGAAAAAAATATTTTAAAAAAAGTCACAAGAGAATTTCTTCAATAGAACATTATGGATTCTACAGATAACAAATAGATGTTATTTAACATTACCATTGCAAGGATTTAGTTAGGTGGCTTTTATAAAGAAGTGCAAATAGTTCACAAAAACGACGGGCCCTGGTGGGAAGAGGCTGGTGAGCAGATCAAAGTGGCAAAAATCAACTTACTATCTTGCTACTGCTGGAAATTGCCGAAAAATGCCACCAACCAGCATTTTAGCGGAGGTGTGGATTCTGATGGAAACTAGAACATGCTTCATTAATAAAGGCAAATAGGGGCCTTATGATGTAATTAGGATCCCATCTATTTTAACAATGTCATCGGAGGCCAACTTGCATGCAGGATGGAATAGGTTGGCTGGCTTTGGTTGGACGTCCTTGCAGTTGGCCAGATCAGGCAAAATATACAAAAACAAACTAGTTATGGTAATCTGTTATAAATCAGCTGATTGTGCTCTGGCTCTAGCTGAGGCCTGTTCCCAATTCTGGACAGTACTTTAGTAAATATATCATCATGGCCTTGGGGAAGCTGAAGAGATTTATCAGAACGGTACTAGGGATGAGGATTTCAGATTTGTAGACAGACTGGAGAAGCTGAGATGTCAAGCAGAGAAGGTTAAGGGGAGATTCAATAGGGTTGTTCAAAATTATGAGGGGCTTTGATAGGAGTAGTTAGGATGAAACTGTTTCCAATTTCAGGAAGATCTGCAACCAGAAGATAGATTTAAAATAATTGGTAAAATACTTGGGGGAGAGGTAAATGGAGAATTACTTTTATGCTGCGGGTCATTATGATCTGAAATGCACCACTACAAAAGGTGATGGAAACAGTTTCAATAGTAATTTTCAAAAAGGAACTGGATATATATTAACAAAAGAGAAATTTTCAGAGCTATTGGGAAAGACAGGAGAGTGGGACTGATTGGTTCTCTCTTTAAAGAGCTGAATGGTCTCCTTCTGTACTGTGTGATTATAGTCAGTGCACTTCAAAAAGTAATTCACAGTATGTGAAGCACTTTGAACACTTTAATATAAAGCATTATATGAGTCAAAGCTATTTGAACTGTATCAAGCTCAGCTGGTCAGTACCTATGGAGTTAAATAGTCAGGACTGTTTGACACTCACAACCACTACCTGCAGTAATCATTCAAGGTGTAGTCCATCTACCTCAAGCAAAAGTCCAATATATTCCTGCTAGAAGTGCACTTTCGATTGGCTGAAGGGCAGAGAGAACTGCAATTATATGAAATTCAGTAATTTGACCCAGTCAGCAGCTGCAGGAAGTTGTACGAGGTGAAAAGGCTCGTGGGAGTGGGTGTGAGGAGAAAGAGAGGAAGAGACAAGCACAGTGCAAAAGGGCAAAAGTTTAAATCAATTTTACTTATTCTGTTTCACTGTTGAAGGTTTTAAGAAATTTTATATTTTTCCAAAGGAAGAGTTTGGCAGGCTTTTGTTTGATTTATTCTTAAAGAATTAGCACCACTAAATGAATTCAGTGGGGGTATTCTACAAAGCCTCTAAATAAAGATATTATTAAAATGACATTACTGGTTTGGAATTTCATTAACCTTTGTGTGTTCTTTGGAATTCAATGAAATCAGTCTGATGAGTCCATTGTATGGAATGTGTGAAGTAAGCACTCTGAAAAGCCAAGGAGTGAAAAGTCTGGGTGCACTCAATGCCCTCTGCTCCACTTATTCCTGCAGATTGCTGGAGCCCAGCTGTTTCTGTGTAAGCTCTGAGGCGAGACCTGATAAACCTCATTAAGTGAATGCTTCTACATAGCTTAAATAAATGTTCTAATTGACAAGCTTGGCACCAGCTGACAGAATTGTGGTTGCTGAAGTTAACTCTGGACATGTTAATCTTGGAAACTCTGATCTCCAGCAGTGAATACCCACTGTCTTATCTGCAGCTCAGTGATCTCAGCTTGCTGCAGCATATACTGAACTCCAGTCCCTCCCATTACAAAAAACATGTTAATTCAAGTATCCTTTGCAATCTATGGGCAGAATTATCCAAGTCCGCTGGCATCAAGCAGCTTGGTGGGTGTGAGCGGACAATATGGCAGGAAGACCAAAAATTGGTTTCACAACGCGTGAAATCAATTTGCAACTGTCCGCTCCACCTGTCAATGGTGGGCTGTGTTTCCCTCTGCCACACGTCGGGAACTTCATTGTAACACATCTGCATAATATCATAAGCCCAGCTCACTGGAATCATCCCCCACACTGGATCATCTGAGCTTGTCCAACGTGTTTCACAACAAGCATTTATAAAGCGCGTACCTGTCGAGCTGCACTTCAAGGGAAACTCAGAGGTGAGTGCACAATAACGTTACACAGCGCTTGCGAGGATTGCCTGTTGGACCTCAAGGTTGAGGTGCCGCGCATTCAGACAAGTTGCATTTTTCTGGCTGGCTGGCAGTGCTGTCCTGGGGCAAGGGCTGCACTGTGGCTGAGGCGAGTTCGGGGGGTGGGGGGTCAAGGGCTGCATGCAGTTGAGGCAAGTTGTGGGGGGGGCCAAGGGCTGCACAAGCATGTGCTTGGGAGTGGGTATTATAAAGTGACCATACCTTTTATAAAGTGACCATTCCTCTGCGGCTGAGACAGTTCAGGTGCATCCAAGTGACATGCTTGGAGTCGGGCCTCTAGCTTGTCTGCCCACTCAAGCAACACAGAGGCATCAAAGTGCCACCAAATACTCAAGAGCTTTTCACCCCTTGGGCACAGACTGCAAACTAATGAGCGTTTTAGTGTACTGCAGGGCAATTGGACAACTGGGCACATTGTACAGTCTCCCTGTGAAAGCTTGCCATGGGGCAGACACTGGTGGAGGCGCTTCACAGCCCCTTGCAATGTCATCATTCAGGTTTGGATCGGTCTCCTCCATGGTTCAAGCTAACAGTGCAGCCTTACAGTGCGGGTTAGGAGAATGCCTATGCCTGAGCTGAGAGCACAGCATGCAGTCCAATGGGCAAAGTTGCCGCCAATCGGTCAGGTAGAATGGGGCAGGGGTGGTGGGGTTTTGGGCAGCCATGCAGCACACTAAGCTCCGGCCATCCAAGTGGTGGCCAGCACTGTCTGGGATGCATTAAGGGGCCTTTGGACTTAACCAAGCGAAGTTCTTAGTACACCCAAGCTAACCCAAGCTCTCTTTCAGTCTCTCAATCTCTCTCTTTCACCTTGCAGGAGGATTACATCAGGAGCATGGAGCCTGGTGATCTAGCTGTATGCCTCATGGCATACAGAGAGAGGAGACGAAGGAAAAGAGAGTGACAGAGGCATGTGGCTGGGCAGAGGGAGGAGTAGCACCCTAAGGAAGAAGGGTCAGCTGGGATTCCTGCGCATGCCACTGAAGAGCCACAGCGAGCCGTTGCTGCTCAGCACCTAGTTAGACTCAGGGTCTATAGACGACGCTGGTCATTCCTGCAACCACCTCCCAAGCCAGATTGGTGATGTTGCTGCCCCTTATGCGGCCAGAGTGGGGTTAGAGGACATCAAGGCAGGCTTCCATGACATCCAAAATGCATTCCAGGGGTGTGTCAGTGAATCATGGGGCTGCAGTATTTTTGCCTTTCGAGGCCAAGCTTTCTGTGCAGCAGTCCTGGGCTGGAAGCAGGTGAGCGCACAGCTGCACTTTAAATATGTCGCCTGGCATGAGAAGCGGTGAGGTGATGGCATGGCAGGCAAATCAGAGGCTGCCCGCCAGCAAAACAACGTGTTTCCTGGGAATGTGTGATTAATGAGGCGGGATTGGGACAATACGGCCTGAAAAGCTGCCATTGCAGCCGGAGGGTAATACATTCTTTTTCCCACCCACTAATGCACTTGGTGCAAGTCTGGAACAATTCCGCCCTACAATTTTGACATTAAGGGGAATGTTAGAATTCCCTCTTGTTTTAGCTAATTAGAAAAAGGAAGTATGGACTTGCATTTATATACCACCTTTTACAACCTCAGAATGACCCAAAACATTTTACAGCCAATTAAGCACTTTTTTAAAGCAAAGTAACAAATGGCTGGTGTTAACTGCTCGTCCGGTGACCAAAGGCTACCTGGAACATTGCTTCATTAATGAAACATCAAGAATGTGCTTCAGGACATTTGCAGGTAACAACTATGACCCAGCGTGATGTTTGTTCTGAACTAGAACTATCCCATAATTTAAGAAGTACCCCATAATTTAAGAAATACTGTTCATTAAGAAATATTGAAACAAAGAATCTTTCATATAACCTGAGGCTGCAAGCACTTTCACGCAAAATTAATTTTGCTAAGAGACATCAGCAGTAAATGCATAATGTAGAAATTTGTTAAATTTAAACACACTATAGCAACATTTATTTTTACAATACTTCTTTTGTTCCTGCAAAGCACAACCATAATAAAAATAGCCTGGGTGGAAGCATCTTTCTGCAGTGCTAATGCTCTCATGTCAGTCAGGATCTGAGGGTTTCTGGCGAGTCAATTAAAGGACATGAAGCATACTACCTCCTCAAATAGACAAGTATCAGAATAAGCGGCAGAATATAACGATCAATATGCGTGTCTTGCAGAAAGATTCCTGAGGGCCAGGATCTTGGAAGACTCAGAAGCTGCTTTCGTGGGGAACCAAACCCACACCAACGCTGTTAGCTGCCACCATGCACTAAAAAATTAATCTTTTTGATGAACACATCAAGTCATAATAAATTGTTGGGCTTACCATGGGGCTGCCACTTGAAGCTCATGACAGCCATTTAATGAGTGCTGTTTCCAGGAGCTGGCACTGAAACACTGATGTTTGTTCCCTAAGACTTGGCTCTCAGCAGCGCCTGTTGCTCCAGTGAGAACAGGAAGTCGGTCACTGCCAGGTATAATTTTCAACAAAAAGTTTTAGCTTCCAAGGTTTTAAAGATTAAAAATGGGGAGGCAGGCAGGCTTGTGGGGGGCGGGGGAGAGGAGGGGGGGACAAGAATTTCTTTAATAGGAAAACTGGAGGGAAGGGGAAATGGACTTATCCTGGACTGCTTAAAAGGGATGTAAAAAGTTAATATTTCCCAAGCTTAAGGGCAGGATTTTCCCCTCGTTGAGCGGGTGAGCCCGGGAACAGCAGCGAGAACGGCCGATTGTGAAACGTGCACAAAGGGCCTCAGTGTTGCCAGGGTATAGACAGGAGGAGCGCAAGCGCTGAAGTCCGTGCCTACGCAGGGGAGTGCGCACTGAAAGCTCTGCTATGCACAGGGCTGCCTCAGGGAGCTGAAGAATTTTAAAATGAAAAAATAAACATTTTACAAATGTTGTGACTCAATCACATGAAGAGGGGCATGTTAAAAAATGTTTTTTCATCCCACCCGTGAATGAGGTTTCGTAAAAATAAATGCAAAGGCCCCCTGGCCTATTCGCCCGCCTGCCAAACTAATGATTGAGCGGTCAGCGAAAAATAGAAATTAATTACTTGTTTAAGGGTTTTAATAAGCCTCTTAATTGTCGGCGGGCGCGCTGCCGCCTCTCGCACCTGTTCGGGCCGGGCGCGCTCCCACCTACGGGATGAAAACTTCTGTCCTAAGTGTCTTAAATAATTTTGTTAGTTTAAAAATTTAACTTCTGCTACCATAAGTTCTATTTTGAACTGAATATTTAAATGTTTCCATTCAATGATTGCTGGCAGGCTTTTAAACATTTTAAAATGCACTACACGAACCTTTCGGCCACCAATCCATGAAATAAATCTCTTTTTTCATGCTCTCCAACTAAACTAAAGTATGCAATTACATTTAAACAGCACAGTTTATACATGTAAAACCTCCCAAAGCACCTCACAGCCAAGAAATTAGTTTTGAAGAGTTGTCACTGCTGTACGAAGACAAACATGGCAGCTGCTTTGCTCTTAGCAAGGTCCCACAAACTGCAGCTCAATGAGTGACAAAATTTATCTCGTGTTTCTTGGTGGACGGCAGTAGTAAGATCTTATTTACTGCTCATTCCTAGTAGCCTTCAGTCATGATTATTTGTACAACTGACTGGTTGCTGAAGGGAGAAAGGACTTGACAATTACTTTAAAACAGTAATTGATAAGACAACTAAAAAAAAACACATTAGAAGCTGTGCAAAACATTAAAGGAGATATTTTATGATGCTGCATTCAAGCACACTTCATATCATGGGATTTTTTCTGATACAAATGTAAGACTCTTAACAAGCTGAACTACTTGGGAGCAGTAGATAATAGCACTCATGAAAAGTTGAATCTTTTGGCCAAAACAGCAGAATTTAAGTCAGTTGACTAACTGCCCCTTCCCTGCTTCATGGCAGAGAATAGGACAGAGGACACCAGTTCAAGCTAGAAAAAGACAAATTTAGAACTGATGTTAGAAAAGTACTCCTAACAAACAGAGGGTGGTATTTAATGGAGGCAATGGGGGCCTCATCTGCCAGCTGGAGAGAACCTAGGTTGCCTCATTAAGGGAGGGCCCGCCGCAATTTAGGCACTTAAGTGGGCAGTAGTGGGCCTTCCCCGGGATCAAGGACCCCAAGGGCAGAAATCCCACTTGTCGAGAGTTACTGGCTTATCAGAGGCCAGTATCACTGAGGAGGCATGGCTGCTGCCAGTACAACACCCAGCAGGGCCTAGGATCATCAATGGGTCACAAGTCACAGGGGAGTGATGGCAGGATGGGTGGGGGGGGGGGGTCGCAGAGAAGGGGTGTCGACAGCAAGGGCAGGGGTTGGCTCTCAGCAGGATGCCCCCTTCCTGAATGCCTTTGAACCAGGGACACACCCCCATCCCCAGGAGCCTGCAAGCAAACTTGCACAGATTTTTTTGTCATGTCCCCCTTCATGGCATGCCCCTCAGCCACTGCTGAGTTAATACCAGCAGAGGCGGGATGATGCCCTGAAGTGGGCATTAATTTCCCACTTAAGGGTCTCAACTGAAAGTGGGGCGGGAAGGCCATCCAGGCTTACTCAGAGTAAAGGCAGGAAGGCAGTGGAGTCTCTACCCACCACCCTCCCACCTGATTAAATGCTCCCTCGCTACGGGGACAGCATTAAATTCCACGCAGTGTCCAACACATGGAATGGAGGCAAAACCCCGAAATTATTATGAGACCAGTGTAATGGGGAACTGCAGAGTCATTCTGGATGAACTAAAATTGGTCTTGATCTATATTGTCATCTTGTGAAGACTTTCTTTCCTTTTACTTTGACCTAAATGGAGGTGAAAGATAAAATAAAATCTAATAACACACTGCACTTTGAAGTGGTTGTAACTATGATCCCTCAGTGATTGTGATTCTCAATTTATGTTCTATTATTCTCAATATGGGGAAGTGAAAAATGCCTTCAAAATAGAGGTAATCACAGTAAAGCAGAGTGTAATGGCATATTGGTGAGATTTGTGTCCCCTATAAGATTAAAATTGCACTTTTGTAAAGCAAGTTAGTACAAATACAACCACAGATAACAAATCAGCATTAACTGGGTTAAAGCTAAATTCTCACAATATTCACCAAATTAATAGCACATTTCAGAGCATGGATGGCTACGTATATGGTACATCATAATTAGAGACTTTCACTTGGCTAATCTCCATCAATAGGTTTGCTCTCTCTCTCTCTCTGTCTCGCTACTTACATCTCGATAGCCATGAGGGATAGTTCCTGAAATGTCGCCAAAAGGTGTCAAACATCCCGCAGGACAGTACTTGCTGAAAATAAAACAAATATAAGTCAGGTTGTGCATATAGTCTAGTCCTTTGCTGTGGTAACAACATAATTAATGAGACAATGAGTCAATGAGAGGGCACAAGTTTAAGTACAAAAAAAGGGAGTTCAGATTCTTTCAGGGTGTGGCTAGAATATGGAAATCATTGTCACAAACCATTGTTTCAGTAGAATAATTAAGCTTTCTCAAAAAGGGAATTAGTTGATTGAGAAAGATAAGTATTACACAGTATGGGGAATGAGGATGATATGAAGTTGCTTGAGCAGAGAAGAACACTAGGAAAGACTCGAAAGACAAAACAGCCCGTTTCTGTGCTGAAACTTTAAAGTTCTGGAGAGGCTGCTGGGGGCCCCACCTGTTCAATACCACCTGGGCATCTTCCAAGACCATCATACTTCACATCAAAGTAACACAATATAGCTGCCACGATCAGTGCTAGGGAGAGAAATCATGGGGCTGGTGCTTCTTTTGTTTCTAGGCCCCTTATCACCAATATGGCATTGAGTATACTATGCATCAGATGTGTGTGCATGTGCTGCACACTCCGTTTCAGAACTTTAAGGGGGTTTGAAGCATCCAAAAATCCAATTTCGCCTCCAGCATCTATTCCTTTCTGTTTATGAGTCTTGATAAGTGCAAATTGGGTGTCAGGATTCCCTGCTTAACAACATGGACTCCAAAAGTACTTTGCAGTAGCTGAAAAGCACTTTTGGATTTGTGACAGGCACTCTATAAACCAATTGGCATGCAAAGTGGAACCAGGACTTCACCATCTAGCAGAGGAGGGGGTGGGGAAGAGTTACAGCATCGAATGACACCCAGTTTGGCACAAAGGTTGGGCACTGTGCTCGTACTCCTTCAACTTACATCATCTCAAGAATATTTTTCTGCTTCTATAAAAAGAGGACACATGATCTGAGGCCTTATTTCTGACCTGGAGAAATATCTCCTGGGTGAAGTAGTAAGGTCATGTACTTGAGAAACAAGTGATTTTAGACCTCCAAGTTCTCCGCCATTCAATAAGATCATGGTTGATCTGATTGTAACCTCAAATCCATATTCCCACCTACCCCCAATAATCCTCACATTTCAAGAATCTATCTAGCTCTGCCTTGAAATTATACAAAAACTCTGCTTCCACTGCCTTTTGAGGTCCAAAGACTCATGACCCTGAGGGAAAACAATTCTCCTCATCTCTGTCTTAAATAGACAACCCCTTATTTTTAAACAGTAATGCCTAGTTCTACATTCTCCCACAAGAGGAACATTCTTCCCACATCCACCCTGTCAAGATCCCTCAGGATCTTATATGTTTCAATCAAGTCACTTCTTACTCTTCTTTCTCCAGTGGATGCAAACCTAGCCAGTCTAACCTTTCCTCAAGAGACAACCCTCCCATTCCAGGTATTAGTCTAGTAAACCACCTCTGAACTACTTCCAATGCATTTATATCCTTCCCTAAATAAGGAGACCAATACTGTACACAGGACTCTAGATGTGGTCTCACCAATGTCCTATATAACTGAAGCATAACCTCTCTACTTTTGTATTCAATTTCCCTGTATACTAGCCTTTTACAATTCATGCATTATAACATCCAGATCCCTCTGCATCTCAAAGCTCTGCAATCTTTCAACATTAAGATAATATGCTTCTTTTTTATTCTTTTTGCCAAAATGGACAGTTTCACATTTTCCCACATTATATTTGCCAGATCCATTTGCCAAATCTTTGCCCATTCACTTAACCTATCTATATTCCTTTGTAGCCTTTTATGTCTCTATGTCCTCTTCACAACTTACTTTCCTACCAATCTTTGTATCATCAGCAAAGTTAGCAACCATACCTTTGGTGCCTTCATCCAAGTCATTTATATAAATTGTAAAAAGTTGAGGCCCCCAGCCCTGATCCCTGTGGCACACCACTCGTTACATCTTGCCAAACAGAAAATTATTTATGCCTACTTTCTGTTTCCTGTTAGCTAGCCAATCTTCTATCAATGCCAATATGTTAACCTCTAAACCATGAAATTTTCTTTTCTGCAATAACCTTTGATGTGGCACCTTATCAAATGCCTTCTAGAAATCTATCAATCGATCAAAGCAAATATCATCTGAAATGCCGCTGTTGCTCTGAAGGGTCGACAGGAGTAATGCCAGGTCTGTATAATCCACCTTAAGTCAGGTGGATCTCTCTCTTTGATTAGTCTTCAAGCTCCTACTCATCCTTAGTTCCTCAAGGGTGAATTTCAGAGAAATGTTTCTTGTATCACTTTAGGATGCTAAAAATGAGATCTGAAATGCTGTGATGTGGAAGGGAAGGCAACCAAAAAGGTCAAAAATTCAAATTTTCCCACAAGTGTAAAAAAATAGCTATTACTCATGCAGGTTTAGAATTGCTTCATAAGATAGCTTTAAAAAATTTAAGAAAAACAAACTCTAGAAAGGGCATTCTACTCTAAACCGTTCTCTGACCAGTTTATAGGGCACTAAAGCACTCCTATACATTTCAAAAGCAAACGGTAGGTACTCTTGGACCGGTTTCGTTTCAATAATTTTTGCAGCCTTTATGAAACTCCTGCATACCGGGAATGAGCCTCCAATGATCTGAGCACAGTCCAATGCTAAATAACTGTATCACTCAAACTCAGTAAACAGATCCAATTGTTTGTTATAACTTCCCAGCTTATTTTCATTCCATATTTCAGTGGGGTATACTGTCCTACTAGTTTATGTCAACAGATGACATTGGGAGTTATTGGTTTAAATTTGTTTTTAAAAAAGCAAGTACAGATTATCTGAATGTCTTTTCTTCCCAACAGTAACTTGCTGGCTGTGATTCCATGACTAATGATTGTCCACAACACATCAAACCTTTTTTTGTGCATATTTATATCAATTATCTGTTTGATAACAATGTATATCCTAGCTTGAATTCATTAGAATTTGGACTATGAACACATTTCAGCACTGTCACTTTGCAACCTAGATATTAGTGCATATGAAAGATAACACATGGGTTTATGGTTAAAAAGACAATTAGATGCCAAACACACAATGATACTGAAATTAAGGTCATAAATAGTATGACTGTCTCTTTGTTAATTTATAACATAAATGAATCATCCTATTTGGTGTTTATATTTTCTGCTCTGTCCTTACATCTCCCTGAGTCAATCAATGCTGCTCTTGAGCCATTATTATGTAGTGTGAATGGGCATCTGGGAATGATTTCTCCTTTCCCCTTGAGGAAGGCCAAATATTTTTGCTGAACTTTCCTCCTCCCGCAAACTCACTTGGTAGCTAACTGCAGGAGTGTACTAATGTTTCAGTGTACTGTGGCACATTGAGCCACAACACACCTTGTACTGCCTGATGAATCAGCCTTTCTGGAAACAATGCTTGAAAAACTGGGCATTGTTACAATTAAGACGGTGGAGAATATGGAGTGATTTAATAGGGGGTGTTAAAGTCACGAAGCGATGGGACAGAGTAGATAAAAACAGAGGCTGAGGAATCTAGAATGAGTAAACATAGGGATAAGAATAAATTTAAGAGAACTGAAAGCTGCAGAAACTTATTTTACAAAGAGGGGAGTGAGATAGTGCAATGTACTACCAGAGTAAGTGACTGAAACAGGGAACATTCCACCATTTAGATAGGTGACTGAAGGAAAGGGGAATGAAGGATATGGAACAGGCAGGCAAATGAAATTGGGATAGCCGCTCATGTGGAAGATAAACACCAACCAAACAGCCAATCTCCATGTTGTAAGATTATGTGACTCAGTAAACACTTTTTACAATAATGCTGTGCACCTTAAGTATTGCTGAAAAAAAGAGACATGTCTAAGCTTTTCGTTTTGCACTCATCAGGACACCTCACAAGAAAACCAATATAAGGGGAAAACAAAATTTATACTGTACATGAAGACAGTGCTGATTGGTTGGCAAGTGGCATTGCCATGGACAATGCACCAGTGACAGTGACTGACAGTTAACTGCCAAGCACTGTTTGAAAGTTAAACCAGGTAGCTTGACCCTGATTGGTCAAGGCATTGCCCTGCCCTTTTTGGCTTGCAACAGGCAGGGTATAGACCGTACCCAACCAGCCTGTGCTTGTAAACTCAAAACACAGTGTCCAACATTAGGTGTGATTCCGCAATTGGACAACATTTGCTAAACAATCCTAAGTACTTCAAGAATTACACTGACAATCAATTTAAGATTGTCAGTCAGGCTTGCAGTGTGATGCATTTGCATGTACTGGAAGCTACATATATTAATGCACAGGGCCCTGTTCTTTACAGATGGAAAGAACACACATTATGCCAGTTTTAGCTAAACAAGTGACAGCTACTTACTGACTCATTCCTCAGGGCAATGCCTATTGGTATTCTTGTGAGGTGTGCTGATGAGTGCAAGATGAAAAGCTTAGACATGTCTCTTTTTTCAGCAATAGTTCTGTACTATGAAACGACAACAATGCACCTTGTTTATCTTGCATATAACTTGATTTTCCCTGTTAAAAGCCAACTTAACAGTATCCAAGAAAAATAATCCACTATACAGGTTAACATGCTACAATACCTTACAGAAAACTGAACCAAATCCTTATGCTGCTTTAAAATGTCCTTTGCTCACTTTACTAAATTAAGTTCTAAACCTAACCCATTGGTTTAATAAATCCTCACCTGAATTCAGGCTCTGTAAAGTGGCTTCCTTTGTCCAAACAGGTAATTAAATCTGTGGGAGAAAATTTACAGAGAATTAGGTAAATGTCAATCACAAACAGAAATTTTTTTAATTAATCATTTATTTTTGATGGATTGAATATACATGTACATACAAAGTCATCAATTGATCCCCCAAGATTACACTTCAGAATTAAAAATGGTTTCCATGGCTTAATTCTTGAGTCTACTACCCAAAGATTTTCTATTCCAGACAGTATGCCAAGGGGTACAGCTCAATCATTGTGCATGAGTGGGGGAGCGGGTTTGGGGATAGGAGGGAGGATACATTTTACCTTTAAATATATAGCTCCTTTCATGTAACCCAACATTCTAAGACACTTTACAAGAGAGGCAGGCATCCAGAGGAAAGAGGAAGGAGGTAGGGTTGTATGTATGATGGTCTGAAGCCATGATTGTACAGATGGCTCTTGCTGAAGTTCCTAATAGTTGGGAGAGAGATCACAAGGATAAGTGATTTAGGAAGAAAATTCTAGAATGCAAGGATTGAGAGTCCCCAAAGGCTCTGCCACTAGTGGCTGAGGAGACTCAGGTGAATGATACATAGTAGAGTAGAATCAGAAGCATGGAGAGTGTGAGGTGAGATATTATGCTGTAGAATACTGCCGAAGTAGAATGGAATGAGGCCAAGGAGGGAATGGAAAACAAGGATTTGAGTCTAGTTGTAATGGTTGCATAGGATTTTGTATAGGCTGTAGGCCTAAGGGTCAAACAATTGCTAAGGCTGTGCACAGCAAATTGAACCTGAAGTAGTAGCTTGGGAGGGTGTTGGAATAAGTACCTGAGGTATAAAGCTCCTTGTAGGAGCTAAATAGAATGGCTTTAGTCTTGTAAATGTGAAACAGGGAAAAGTCTATCTTATCCAGGACTTTGTGACAGAGGGGCAGCTGGAAAGCAGAGTGGTTGTTATTGGATCAAGGGTGGAGGCAGAGAGGTAGAGCTGCATATCATCAGCGAACATTTGGAAGTTAACTCCACATTTGTAGATGATACTGCCGAGAGACTTCATGTATGTAAAGAATAGGTGGGATGAAGATCATGTAGGAAATGTCATTCACTCATAATAAGGTTGCCCTGCACAAAGACCAGTTTGGGAACTGGAGCAATTTGCTCACCCATTCACTTCAATAAATTGAAATCAAGACTCCACAGAAATTCACCAAAATATTAGCAGCTTGGAGAATGAGAAATTTTGCAGGATCAATGCAAGACTGTGTATGTACTGCAAGCCAAGGGGAATCCAATCATCTAAATATGAACCATTTATAATTTGCTCTTTGACCTATAATCAAAACACACATTAATAGAATGCAAGTCCATTGCACATGTCACAGGAAGTGCAACCAGAAAACTATTATGTGCACCATGACCACAGCAACATCCCAGGCAAGGGTCTGATATTAACAGTGTGCATTTTTAAAACTTGTTCTTGGGATGAGAGCATTTAGGGTAAGGCCAACATTTGTTGCCCATCCCTAATTGCCCTTGAGAAGTTGGTGGTGAGCCATCTTCTTGAACCACTGCAGTCCATGTGGAGTAGATACACCCACAGTGCTGTTAGGGAGGGAGTTCCAGGATTTTGACCCAGCAGTGAAGAAACGCAATATAGTGCCAAGTCAGGATGGTGTATGACTTGGAGGGGAACTTGCAGGTGATGGGGTTCCCATGCATCTGCTGTCCTTGTTCTTTTAAGTGATAGAGGTCATGGGTTTGGACAATGCTGCAGAAAGTAGCAATGGCCAGTTTCAGCAATTCATCTTATAGATGGTACACACCAGTGCCACTGTGCACTGGTGTTGGAGGGAGTGAATGTTTAAGGCGCTGATCATGCGGTCTGCTTTGTCCTGGGCAGTGTCGAGCTTCTTGAGTGTTGATGGAGCTGCCTTCATCTAGGCAAGTGGATAGTATTCCATCACACTTCAGACTTGTATCTTTCAGATGGTGGACAGGTTTTGGGAAGTCAGGTTCTGTGCATGAATCAAAAGCTGAAATCCAACAGTTAATATTCTTTAGTTCTGCATATCAGAAGATCTGATGCATGCTGCACACACTTTCCTGACCATTTACATTAATGGCCATTTATCATGCACAGTGTGTGTCCTGTCACCATACGGGGCTCACTGAGTGTGAATTTGAAAGATTATCCTGTATGACATTACATTGAATGACAACATTAACTGATCCATTATGCGCCGATTGCAAACTCGCTGTGACAGAAAATGCAGTTTTCCGCTCCAAGGCAGCAAACTCGGCTGCTGTGGTCAGCTAATCAATGAGCTCCGTCACCGTCAATGATGCTGAACGATCAGCTTTACACTTGAGTAACATTAGACTACACTGATTTGCGAGTTGCATGTAGATTGTATACCTCAGAACCAGCTAGCCAACAGGTAGAATATGATATCAAGCTGAATTCCTACACCATGATCTTTCTTACAGGTGTTAGAATGACTGCACCAATTCTACTCAAGCCGTAGCATGGACTCAATTTTTAAAACTTTTTTTTTTAGGTACTTGAAGGCAAGTGCAAACCTCCCTCCTTAAAAACTCCCAATTACTAATGTAATTTAATTGAAGGGATATAGAAAATTGGGTTGAATGACCCAGCTCAAGTGCTAAGTGGGCTGCTCGGGTTGATTAAATTTGGAACGATCAGAAACCAATGTTCATGGAAAACATCTGTGAAAATCATCCAAGTGAAGATGGTTCACACAAAAGTGCATCCAACTGTTATTACTTATTGCCACATAGCATAAAGCAACTTGGAACTGTGTGCACAAGGTGTCAGCCAACAAGGAGTTTGCAAAGAGTCACCTCTGACTTCAAGCACTAAAATATTTACATTGGCTTCCTGCCTTTCACATTATAGGGATCCCTGCAACTCTTTAACCACAATGCCCTTTGGCAGTAGATTGACACCTGAAGAAGGTGCCAATGGCTTTTGCAAGATGTTAAAGATTGGCCAGAGCACTCTAGAAGCAACAGGTTTTATTCCATCTCTATGAATTCGGTTCTGTTTCTCCCAGCTATATATTCCTGAAGTTGGAAAAAGAGGGGTGGATGCTTAGGAACAAAATGGGGAAAAAGAATTGGTTGGACTAGGAAGTTGGAAAAACATTTAGCTCTATTAGGAGAAAAAGCAAATCTACGCAGCGGAGAATTAGACCACCACGGAACAGCTCATATAAATAAAAGCATAGATACAATCATGTAGGATCGAATACTTTAAATATGCTTTCATGCATTTTCATTTGAATTATATATTTTTTAACTATTTTGACATAGTAATAAATAATGAAAATTACTCCAGTAATAGGAATCATTGTGAAAATGCTCTCACCATGAATTTCAAGATTAAATTGATGAAGGCGAATGTTTCTGTCTAGCTTTCTCTGCTCTCTTTAACACTTATCTTCTCTTCATGGCTGGACTTTTACAGTAAATCATTTGCTAAAGAATATTTCGGATGCCCATTATGTTCCCCCTCCCATCATCTCAGAATGTGGAATAACTCACTGCTGGTTACAAACTAAAAAACTACACACTGAAACTTCCTAGGTTTTGGAGAAGTGCAGCAGCAACAATTGGTGGGCTGACCAGAATATGGGACTTGGTTTCCAGAACCTTTTGTTCTGCTGAAAATTTTGCCAAGTGTGGGCTCACATTTCTTGCATCCACCCATCCTCACCAGAATAGGTTAGCAGCATGATGTCATCCATCAGAAATCCCATCAGGTCCATTTCAGCTAGCCCACAGTACAAAGTGTGCTTGGAGGAGCAGTATTTTGGTGGTCAAAGTGGACTGATGTTTTTTTAAACAGGGAATTTTGGTCCTATATTACACTGTTGTTTTTCAGGCGATAAGGAGTAAGGCCTCATTTTAAACTATTTCCCACACTAAAGTAAAAAAGAAAATCCAGCCAGCGTGCCTTCGCTTTTGCAATTTAATGAAGAGACAGAATCCTCCATTTTGAACAAAATTATTTTAAAATCGTACAAAAAAAAATTGTCACAACCATGTCACATATAGTGCAAACTCAATGCATACTCTCGACATCATCAGATTAACCAAGTTAATCATTTTTTCAAAAAATATGCATTATTCATAATTTTTAAAGTTAGATTACATAGCAGTTCAAATTTCACAATACATGGGGCAGAGTTTTGGTATCTGCCAGTGAGTTTTCAGGCAGTAGAGTGGGGAGGCATCAAGCTCCCCAGATGACGTTCCTGCCGCTATCTCTCCCAACCTGGCAGAAGTTTTAAGTGGGGTGGATGAGGTATGGGCGGCCTGCCCTCCCTCATTTCAACTGAAGCCCTTAAGTGGCCAATTATTAAGGGTCCTGCCCATACAATATAAAGCAGAACAGCTTCTATCCATATAGTTTGTGGCAGTCTTTAAGGTGCCTCTCCAAACTTACAGGTTATATTTGCAATATTCATTCCATGTCAAAATGTACAGCTCGAGGCTGCTTCCAGCCCCTTGGTATACTATGGCAGGAGCGGCTTAGACAGTGGTCTTACCCCATCATGTTTTAGAGGTGACTGCCCCAAGCTTTACTGTGCCCCTCAGCATGTAGTCAGTGACCTTCAAATGTCGAAGACCAGCAAGTTTTGGGAGACCAAAGGACATTTTTCACCAAGTCGTTGGTTCTCCAGCAGCAACTGAGGTTTACTTTGGCGCCCATCCGTGGAACAACCCATACAGCACAGAGTCCTACATTATGGAGCTGCTTGGAATAAATCCTGACAAAAACCACTGCATCATTTTCCAGGCCTTCTCTGCAAAGGCACTACCAGGAGATGAAGGGCAACAGTCTCTTCCCCACAGTTGCTATCTCAAGGGCAGCATGTGGAGGCAGTCAGACTCGCAGCATGCAGGAAAGATCTGACAGGGAGGGCCCTTCTCACCATCAGCCAAGCTATGTCTTGGTGCTTGTTTGAAAGTTCTGGCAATGTGGCATTCTGACAAATGACTTTGACAACGTGCTCTGGGAACCATCTGACAAGACCCACCATCTTTTCTCACAGGGCCCTGAGGAAGTTGTGTGCGGACCACTAGATGGACTTGTATTCAAAGTTTTGTACAAACTTTTCCATGAGAGACAGGTGATGCGGCACTGTTCCACTGATGGAAGCATTCCACGGTCAAGCTAACAAAAAACTGCTAATGTTTTACCAAACAGCACTCCTCCAAACAGTGGCAGGCACATACAGTTTGCATCACATTGAGTGCAATTCTCCTCACAGTGAGATGCATCCACCTCACTTTGGAGTTTAGAACTACGTCGATTAACCTCATTGAGCAATCTTAATGGTGCTATATTTCAACACCAATCCATAACGTCTCATCAGATTCAACCATGGTCAGACAGCTATTCTTCAGAACAACCCAGTTACAATCAACAGGAAGGTGCAACAGTGGAGCTTTTCTGTATTACCTATCAGAGCGTACTGCTGTGTTATGAGCTGCTAAAATAGTGGGTGGAAAAAATGAACAGTACATTTTTATACAACAAAATGTGTATGTATAATGTTTTTTAACATAATGCAATGTCTCAAAGTACTTCACAGGAACATTATCAAAAAAATCTCGACACCGAGTCAGATGAGATATTACCACAGATGACCAAAACTTCAGTCAAGGTTTTAAGGAGGGTCTCCAGGAGGGAAGAGAGATAAAGAGGCAGAGGGATTAGGAACATAGGGAAAAGGAATGGGCCATTCAGCCCCTCGACCCTACTCCATCATTCAACAAGATCATGGCTGGTCTTCTACCTCAATGCCATTTCTCTGCTCTATCCCCATATCCCTTGAATTCTTTAATATACAAAAAATTTACTGATCTCTGTCCTGAATATAGTCAATGACTGATCCTCGACAGCCCTCTGGGGGTAGAGAATTCCTAAGATTCACCACCCTCTCAGTGAAGAAATTCCTCTTCAACTCAGTCCTAAGTGGCTTACCTCTTATCCTGAGATGCTGGCCCCTGGTTCTAGCCCCCACCCCCTGCCCCCCTCCCCCACTACGTCAAGGGAAATCCTTTCTGTATCTGCCCTGTCAAGCCTTGTAAGAATTTTCTATGCTTCAATGAGGTTACCTCTCATTCTTCTAAACTCTAGAGACTAACAGGCCCTGCCTTCTCAATCTCTCCTCATTGGACAATCCCACCATCCCAGTGTTCAATTTGGTGAACCCTCATTGCACCCCCTCTATAGCAAATATATCCTTTATTAGGTAAGGAGACAAAAACTGTATGCAATTTTCCAGGTGCGGTCTCACCAAGGATCCATACAATTGCAACAAGACATCTTCCCTCCTGTACTCAAATCCTCTTGCCTTCCTAATTGCTTGCTGTGCCTACATGTTAGCATTCAGTGACTTAAAAACAAGGACACGCAGGTCCCTTTGGATATCAACACTTCCAAATCTCTCACCACTCAAGGAATACCGTGCATTTCTGTTTTTCCTATCAAAATGGACAACTTCACATTTTCCACATTATATTCCATGTGCCATGTTCTTGCCCAGTCATTTAGCCTAAATCTCCTTGAAGCCTCTTTGCATCCTCCTCACATTCCCATCCAGCTTTGAGTTGTCAGCAAAATTGGAAATATTACATTTGGTCCCATCTAAATCACTGATATAGATTGTGAATAGCTGGGGTTCAAGCACTGATCCTTGTGGTAACCCACTAGTCACAGCTTGCCATTCTGACAAGACCATTTTTGTCCAGCAACCAATTATCAGTCCATGCCAATATATTATCCCCAATGCTATGTGCTCTAATTTCATTTACTAAACTCCAAGGTGGGACCTTACTGAATACCTGCTGAAAATCCAAACACACCACATTCACTGGTTCCCTCTATTCTGCTAGTTACATCCTAAAAAAACTCCAACAGGTTTGCCAAACATGATTTCCTTTTCATACATCCATGTTCACTGTGCCCAATCCTATCATTGTTTTTTAAGTGTCATGTTATCACATTCTTTATAAAGGATTTTTAGCACTTTCCCAACTCCTGATGTTAGATTAACAGGTCTGTAGCTCCCCACTTTCTCTCTCCCCCCTTTCTTAAATAATAGGGCTATATTTACTATCTTCCAATCTGCAAGAACCATTCCAGAATCTACACAATTTTGGAAGATGACCACCCACACATTGACCATCACTACAGCCACCTCTTTCAACATTCTGGGTTGAAGGTCATCAGGTCCAGGATATTTATCAACTTTTGGTCCCATTAATTTCTCCAGTGCTACTTTTTTTTATATACTAATTTCTTTCAATTCCTCATTCTTGCTAGTCCATTGCTTCCCTAGTATACCAGGTGGTGTTCTGTATCTTCCTCTGAAGACAAACAGAGTGTTTCTCTGCCATTTCCTTATTCCCCATTACAAATTCTTCGGTCTCTGCCTGTAGTGAGCCCACAGTTGACTTTGCTAATCTTTTCCTGTTCAGACACCTACAGAGGCTTTTAGCATCCATTTTCATGTTTCTCATTAGTTTACTTTCACATTCTATTTTCTCTTTCTTTATCAGTGATTTGGTCCTCCTTTACTGAATTCTAAAATGCTCCCAAACCTCAGGCCTACTACTTTTTTTCAGGCAACTATATAAGCTTCTTCCTTTGATCTAATGCAATCTTTACTTCTCTTGCTAGCCATGGTTGGATCATCTTTCTTACTGAATTTTTGTGCCTCAAATGAACGTAAATTTGTTGTAAACCATGTATTAATTCTTTAAATGCTAGCCATTTCGTGTCTACCATCATACCTTTTAATGTAGTTTCGCAATCTACCACGGCCAATTTACCCCTCATACCTTTGTAGTTTTCTCTATTTTGATTTCAAACCATAGTTTTGGACTGAACAACAGCACATTCAAACTTAATCATATTATGATAAAAGCAAAAAACTGCAGATGCTGGAAATCCAAAACAAAAACAAAAATAGCTGGAAAAACTCAGCAGGTCTGACAGCATCTGCGGAGAGGAATACAGTTAACGTTTCGAGTCCATATGACTCTGCATCAGAACTATGGAAAAATAGAAAAGAGGTGAATTATAAGCTGGTTTAAGAGGGGTGGGGCAGGTAGAGCTGTATAGAGGGTCAGTGATAGGTGGAGATTGCCAAAAGATGTCATAGACAAAAGGACAAAGAGGTGTTGACGGTGGTGATATTAGCTAAGAAATGTGCCTTGCTCGTACCTTGCTTGTCCTGCTTTCTACCCTTAATGTCACCATTAGCACATTTCTTAGCTAATATCACCACCATCAACACCTTTTTGCCCTTTTGTCTATCACAGCTTTTGACTATCTCCACCTATCACTGGCCCTCTAGCCAGCTCTACCTGTCAGTCTCTCCCCCCCCCCACCACCCACCCACCTCTTTAAACCAGCTTATACCTCACCTCTTTTCTATTTTTCCTTTGTTCTGTTGAAGAGTCATACGGACTCGAAACATTAACTGTATTTCTCTCCGCAGATGCTGTCAGACCTACTGAGTTTTTCCAGGTATTTTTGTTTTTGTTTTAATCATATTATGGTCACTCTTCCCTAGAGTTTCCTTTAGAACAAGATTATTAATTCTTCCTTTCCCTAGGGAGTGAATTCCAGAGCTTACAGCCTAGGTTGCTGAAAGTACAATTGCAAATGATGCAGCAGTAAAACAAGGGATATGCTAGATGCCAGAATTCAGTGTGGAGGTGGGGGGTGTGGGGGGCAGTGGTTACAGTAATCTATGAGGGCTGTAGGATGTCATAGAGATAGGGAAGGGTGAAGCCATGTAGGGATCTGAAACAAGGATGTGGATTTTAAAATAGAAATATTGCTGGACTGGGAGCCAAGGTAGGGCGAACAGGACTTGTGGTGATTTAGGATAAGCTCAAAGTTTACAGGGGTTGACAAGCAGGAGGTTGGCCAGGGCAGGATTGGGATAGCCAAGTCGAGAGATAGCAAATGCCTAGATGAGGGTTTCAGCAGCTGATGTGCAAAGACAGGGGTGGAGATGGGCGATGTTACGTAAGTGGAAGCAGACAGTCTTGGTGGCGAATCGGGTATAGGATCAGATGTTCATCTCAGCCTTAAAAAGAGGACATCAAGGTTGCGAATGGTTTGGTTCAACCTTAGACAGTGGCCAGGCAGGGATGGAGTCAATGGCTAGGAAATGAATTAACCATATGTAAAATTAATAAAGAGAGAAAAAAAATGGTTTTTAACTAAAACAGAGAACCGAGGAGGCTTGTCTATTTACTTCAACTAGACAATGCTGCTCATGGTGTGAAAGAATCAGGATAAAGAGGGCTTTAACAGTTTAAGAGTTATCTGTACTATACCATTTTTTATGTAGTTCTAACAATCTATGAGTGCACTTGGATAAATGTTGAGTTTCTTATGCAACAACTTCCTATTTGATAGGATATTTTTTCAGATGAGAATCACAAAGTTACATTGATGCTGATTCTAGTTATATTCTCTGAAATTGTATAACATAGCAGTGACTGTAATGCTTATCTGCATGCAGCTGACATCACGATTGGCTGTAAAACAGCTACCCAGCTGTTCCCTAAAGACATGTTCAAAGTACACCATTTTGCAGAAATGGGATTCGCTCCTAAAACCCTTCTCCCCCACCCATTCCCAATGAGGGAGTATTCCTATGCCAAAGAAACAAGCAAAACAAAACTGACCAGATCTTTCATCAAGAAAATAAGTTCTTATTAGTGTGTTGCTCTTGTTTATTTGAAAAGTGGTGAAAGCCTGCACAGTCTTGTTACCTGAGAACGAGATTTCACATGAGTAGGAAGAGAAAAAATAACTATAACTAACTTAATTATTACTTAAATATAGAAGGGGAAACTATATTATGGACAACAGCATCCATTTGGATTCCCGCGAATTTGGCCAATGAGTTGAAGGTAACTGAACTGAGGGAGACAACTGCACAGCACAGCCGCTGATAAACTGCCAGTGATGTGCCCCACTGTATGCAGTGCATACAATTTGAGCTGTAGCCTTGTCATGGGAACACCCTACCAGCAGAAACATAAGTGCTGGTCCATAGGGTTAAAATCAGTGTCATACCATCATTATTGCACTCAAACTGGAACAGGGGCATACACAGAAAACTGTTAAGTGCTCTGCTCTATGCCTGTTACAGTTTAGCCCCAGGCTGAAAAAGAATAAACTGTTGCCAACTTTAGCTTTAATTCAAATTTGCTATTCCTCCAGGGCACAAACAAATGCATGATGGGTCAGGAGAAGGTCACTAAGATGCCCTGTAGTAAAGCTTCTTTCCTGTTCAAATTTGCACTGCGCCTTGGGCCAAAAACACATTTATCCTGCACTGTCTAGCCCAAATTATCTGCTTGTAGGTCAAATAAACAATATGACTTTTGTGATTAATCTGGGCTAAATAACCCAACTGACTGCAAGTTCAAAATGCAGCATTCATCAGGATTATTAGCAAACAGAATTGAACATGGAAATGTTAAGAGCATGCCCCATTGTACTACTGTACAAACTCTGTGGGCCTGTTGTACACAACAACAAACATGGTGAAGTTTGAAATGCATCTGTCCTTGGTAGGCTGTCTCAGTGTTGTATACCCTACTGGGACTTTCCTTAATGTTAGGTGGCTGTGTTGATTGGTATTTTACTTATATTGCTTAAACTAGGTTTTTAATTATAATATTCCTTTGCCCATAATTTCAGTACCTATTTCTCAGCAATAACCTAGCAGTCGAGCTGAGGGTGTTATAATAATCAGTTGGAGTCCCAGTTAATAAACAAAGATCCTTATGTGTAAAATACCAAGCACTTCAGGCCACCTTGAGTGGAGTACACATTTCAACACCAGGGCTGGATTTGTGTCTTGAATCAGCTCTTAAAATGTAGTTTTCTTTTCAGGAAAAACAATTTTCTGCCTTCTCAAATCCACACCATTTTTGTGTGGCCTTTTTGTGGGCCAGGAAGGCCTTAGGTTCAAACTTTCCCAAAGCTGGGGTCCCTGTTGTGAGGACCACACAGAAATTCTATTTCCCTCCACATACTCTTTTTGTGTGTTGGTGTGGGTTTTGGAAGTCAAAAAAGTGCGCCTCCTTGGAGAGTTCATGACCACTGCTGAATCCTGGTGAGGAGTCAGGAACAGGCAAATGTAAAATGCTTTAACACCTTCTAATGTCACTATTAGGTGCTATACAGCAATATAGATGTGTTTTTAATGGAGTGATTAATTCTAGGGCTCTGTTCAGCAAAGTTAAGTTGACTATTACATTGACCTGCATTATATGACTGTTGAGATGTATTACAGTACAGTTTCCATTGGAGGAAGTGCCATAGTGCTTTCAAAAATTTAGAAAAATTTGTTGGTAGCCCTCTTGTCATGTTTGGCTCTATGATTTAAACGTGCAGACAGCTTTGACTTAGAGGAAACAATCCCCCGTTTTGAATGTTAAAAAAAATCTAAGTAACTGCTTCCCCTCACCGGTTGACAGACAATCTGCATTGAAATGGAAATGTAACACCATCTGTTCTTTCAATTTCTGGGTCTTGCAGCTGTAATGGTTTGTTTTGATAGCTGTGGCTGATATTAATGCTTGGCTAAGTTCCAAAAACTGTTAATAGCCTGAATCTATTGACATAGCTGCTCATGAGAATGATTGACAGCTTAAAGAGGTTGTAATATTCTGCCTTTTGATGTGGTTTTGGAGTACATGGTTATTTATTTACACAACTTAATAATCATTCATGCAAATAAACTTCTTTCGATAGGAGTGCAGTTTGTTTGCCATATCAATGACAGATTTCTGAATGAGAGTTTTATTAGATTGTCACAGGTTTAATTTTTTATATCTACATTTTAAAGAATTCCAAATGCTGTTGCATGTCTCCTGGAGACTGTACAGAATAGATACTGGGCGAGTAGCTATGCAGGTTACATGGGGGGCATTGGGATCTGAGGAGGCATGGGGGAAAATAAGGGCGTGAGGTTTAGGGGGCCTTTAAATTACATTGGGAGCTGGGCTGCTGTCTCAGAGAACTGAGGCCTATCTGGGAAACCTCTCACTAGCCTGCCTCCACAACCATGCTCTATCATGGCTTAAAATCTGTGAATCCAAGCCCTGTGTGAAAACACACAAATCTCTGGCATAGTCAGTCATGAGTCGGATGTGTGTTTTGGAAGTTGGGAACGGGTCTGGCTCAAGTTTAACACACATGACACAAAAATTAAGCCCCACATTTCTCAACAGACATTTGAAGCCTCATGGTCACACATCAAAGGGTAGTGATTTTAGTTGAAAGCCCCAGTCCCTCAGATTTAAGGTGGGGGGGGGGGGGGGGGTGATGAGTGAAGGGATGGTTTGTCTCTCTTTTCTGGATATAGGAATTTTTTTTTGATTCATCCTTGGGATGTAAGCGTTCATGACAAGCACTTATTGCCCATCCCTAATTGACCTCACGAAGGTGTGCAACATATTTCAGATTTCAATTCCACTTACAGTAACAAAGTTACAAGCTAACCATCAAAAATGAACTGACATCAAGTACCACTGGTCACCTGTGAGAACACAGGCGTGCTCGCCGCAGCAAGAAATTCCTTCGGGGAGAGCAATCTTTTCCAGTACTCAGACATGTCAAATGTGAATGTAAAGAATAACTATCACTGTTGTTCCAACAGTGTATTAGCTAACTGAAACACTAGGACACACCCTAGGGGTTAGAAACTGCATGCAATATCCCAAAACAGAAGTAATGTAGAGTAAGAACAAAAGTAATAGACAAGCATTCAGCATAATAAGAAGACACTACATTGCCTCTTGTGCGCTTGGCTTTAGGAATATATATCCTCCTCTTTCTGGCCCCACATCCAAAACTAAAATTTTATTTTTTCTCCAAAACTCACCTTTATTGTCCCAGCACTTGCTCAGCCACATCCACAGCAGCAAAAACCTCTGTGGAATGGTCCTGGTGCATGTGCCACTCATGGCAGCACAATTTCCCACAGGGGTCGCAAAACAGGCATTAGACCCGCTGATCAGGAGATCGTCACGAACGCTATAGCCTTTTAAGCCACATCACACTGTTTCAGCATGCCAACGTGCTGTCCAGGAGAGGAACTTTGGAAACCACTGATTTCCAGCTTTGCATAGTTAATTTTGCATATACCATGGATAATGTACTTCACCTGCTTGGCTCTTGACATGGTACTTTATGCCAGTCACAGCATGGTCAACCCAAGTGCCTTGTACCACATCCCCTGGCTACTGAGATTTACCAGGGAAACTAAATTAATATGGACCATATTGTAATCATTAGTTGAAGTAGGAACTTTGTTTCAGAAGCTTTTTTTCTTGAGAGAAACAATATAAAATAAAGGATACTATTCTAAAGGGTGTGCAGGAGCAGAGAGACCTGGGTGTATATGTACTTAAGTCATTAAAGGTGGCAGGACAGGGGTAGAAAGAGCTGTTTCTAAAGCATACAATATACTAGGCTTCATTAATAGGGGCATAGAACATAAGAGCAGGGAGGTTATGATGAACTTATATAAGACACTGGTTGGACCTCAGCTGGAGTATTGTGTACGGTTCTGGGCACCACACTATCAGAAGGATTCAAACGCATTAGAGAGAGTGCAGAAGAGGCTTACGAGAATGGTTCCAGGGATGAGACACTTCAATTATGAGGAAAGATTGGAGAAAATGGGTCTATTTGCCTTGGAGAGGAGAAGGCTAAGAGGAGACTTGATAGAAGTTTTCAAAATCATGAGGGATCTGGACAGACTAGATAGAGAGAACGCTTCCTGCTCATAAATAGATCGAGTACCAGAGGGCACAGTTTTAAAGTGTTTTGCAAAAGAAGCGAATGTGAGGTGAGAAAAAACTTTTTCACACAGTGAGTAGTTAGGGTTTGGAATGCACTGCCTGAAAATGTGGTGGAGGCAGGTTCAACTGAGCATTCAAGAGAGCATTGGATGATTACTTAAATAGAAACAATGTGTAGGATTACAGGGAAAAGGCAGGAGATTGGCACCAAGTTAAAATGCTCACAGAGTCAGTGCAGACACGATGGGCTGAATGGCCTCCTTCTACTCCCAAACAATTCTGTGGTTCAAAACCAGTGTCTACATTCTGACCACATGAGCATTCTAACTAGACAGTTATCTTAACAAATGAAAGGAACTGAGCTAAATTAGAAAAGGTCAGGGTCTTGGTATGTAATACTGTTGGAAAGCCCTTACTCAGAAATACCAATTTTGCAACCCAGGGATCACATTCCTTCCTCCCAAGCCTTCATTTCCCACCAATATCTAGCTGTCTCCCATAACACACACACTCCACTGGGTTCCTTCACATTAGGCAACATTGAATTTTTTTTAAAAATAGGGGTATATGTCAGTGAAGCCTGGGTGATGTTTACGATAGATTACAGGTATTTAGGATCTACAACAGCTTGTATGGTTTTAATTTAAATTCAGGTCCGAAGATTCTAGAGATGTCTACGGCGACGCTGTCCAAAAGCACCAGCAGTTTTATCAGGCATATTTCTGTTTTATATGTAGGACTGGCACAGTGGGACATTTTGAAGGTATGATGAGCATTTAATTTTAATTAGTATGAAAAATGGTAACTCAGAATCACATGCCACTTTGGTATTTTATGAATTTTGTCATACATGAAAATCGATTCACCTTTGTAAGCAAAAAGTTTAATGAGTTCTTCTGACAGACTATTGCAATTAGTATTTTAATATTCGGGATGTATTGTGCTATTAGGACATTCTCATGATATGTGTGTGGTTGATAAAACCTTACCCATAACTACTTATCAACAAAAACCTCTTTATTTGGGCTATGAGTATTAAATTTATTTACCTTCCTAGAATTAAGGCATTTTTTAAATTTAGCTCGAAAATTAAGCAGGAAATATTAAACAATGCACATTTGACAAAATGCTGGGCTAGTACCGGCTTCTCTAATACGGGCTAGTACTGGCATTCTACAGTGGCCTGTCCAGTAATTGTACGTTAACCACTGTGTGGATCAAGAGGTTAAAATAGGAACTGGGGAGTGGGTGTAGGGGGAGGGAAAGATCATAGCCCGAGGAGCAGGAAAGAGACCACGGGGTCGGAGAAGATATAACCAGCCTGCCCCTCCAGGCCGGGTTATTCAGCCGACTCCAAATCCACTACTGTTAAACTGGAAGTAGGAACACGGAGCAGTAGGTGTATGGTTACCACTGGTAATTTAGTCTCCCTTCCCATCATGCTGATTAAATGACCTCCCCTCAAGCAATGTGGAATGGAGATGAAACTAGACATTCGCTGGTGCCACTCAGAAACAGCCCACAGGAGGCAAGTGTGATGAATCCCTCACTAATAGGAATGTGCTGTGTGCGTACCCGGCACTCTCTGATGGCAAATCTCTGATCAGAAAGTCAATAATATGAAGCATCATGAGCTTTTATTGATATCCCATTGACATTATGCACCATAGTGCCACCCAAGTAATGGAACAGTGTTCTAAAAAAATTAGGGCAGAACGCAAAACTAACAAATATAATAATCCTACATCATTCAGGCTACAAACAGAATTGGAACCAATCATGGAAGGTGATGGGGCTGCGGAAGGGAACTGAAAAGAGGCCTGTAGTGGGTTAGGGGTGGGGCCATACCGATTGAGCAGGAAGGGAACCACATATCTCTGCATAAAAACATCCCTGCAATTAACAGGCATCGCTTAACCTCTCCTATATTTCCTGATCTTGTCAAAGCAAATTGTAAATGAAAAAAATAATTTTCCATTTCCTATTTTCTTTGTCAGCCGGGTATCAGGCACTTGCAGTAACTTGTTATTTTTCATAAGTGTCCAATTCAAGTTACTGAGAAATCTAAATGTAGGACTTCTGATCGCCCAATACGGAATGAATATGCTCTTGGCATAGGGATGTATACCTCTTATCCATATGTTGAGAGATCAGGTTCCAGCTGGCAGACTGCGAGCCTTAGGGACCCCTATGGTAATACTGCTGGAATTGAAATACCTAAACCAGCACAGCTTTTTGGAGCTAGATCCTATTCTTTGCCAGTTAGGATAAGCCTACTCATTGGAAAATTAATTTGCACAGTTATCTGGAGGCCAACGGGACGGGAAGAACCTTGGACCCAGTGACAGGCCTACCCCTTCAGGGTTGATTTGCTTTTGGGCTTCCATGCCCAGGCAGATTATCTTTGCTAACCCTAAGCTTCAACCTAAAGAAATGCTAATTATTTCCCCACCTCTACCTCTGAAAAAGGTTTTGGTTGGTTATCAGACGTCTGACAAGCATAGATTTGAAACCCCCTTCGATATGTTTGCCGCACTCCATTCTCTCAGGTCCAACCATGACTTTGTCATCAAACCCGCTGACAAGGGTGCTGCTGTTGTTGTCTGGCGCACTGACCTCTACCTCACAGACGCTGAGCATCAACTCGCAGACATTTCCTCCTACCTCCCCCTGGACCATGACCCCACCACTGAACATCAAGCCATTGTTTCCAGGACTGTCACTGACCTCATCTCCTCTGGAGATCTTCCCTCCACAGCTACCAACCTTGCAGTCTCCCAACCTCGGATGGCCCGCTTCTAGCTCCTACCCAAAATCCATAAACAGAACTGTCCCGGCAGACCAATCATGTCAGCCTCTTCCTGCCCAACGGAACTAATTTCTTGCTATCTTGATTCCATGCCCTCTCCCCTTGTCCAGTCTCTCCCCACCTACATCCGCGATTCCTCTCTCGCCCTACATCATATCAACAGTTTCCAGTTCCCTGGCCCCAACCGCCTCCTCTTCACCATTCGCCCATCCCTCTACACCTCCATCCCCCAACGGGATGGTCTGAGGGTTCTTCATTTCTTCCTCAAACAGAGGCCTGAACAATCCCCATCCACCACTACTCTCCTCCGTCTGGCTGAACTTGCTTTCTCACTGAACAATTTCTCCTTAAACTCTTCTCACTTCCTCCAAATAAAAGGTGCGGCTATTGGTACCCGCATGGGCCCCAGCTATGCCTGTCTCTTTATGGGGTATGTGGAACATTCCTTGTTCCAGTCCTACTCAGGCCTCCTCCCACAACTGTTTCTCTGGTACATCGATGACTGCTTCAGTGCCGCTTCGTGCTCTTGTCTGGATCTGGAAAAATGTATTAATTTTGCTTCCAATTTCCACCACTCCATCATTTTCACATGGTCCATCTCTGACACTTCCCTTCCCTTCCTTGACCTCTCTGCCTCAATTTCTGATGATAGACTGTCCACCAATATTCATTACAAGCCTACCGACTCCCACAGCTACCTTGACTACAGCTCCTCACACCCCGCTTCCTGTAAGGACTCCATCCCATTCTCTCAATTCCTTCGCCTCCGTCGCATCTCTTCTGATGATGCTACCTTCAAAAACAGTTCCTCTGACATGTGTTCCTTCTTCCTTAAACAAGGTTTTCCACCCACGGTGGTTGACAGGCCCTCAACCGTGTCCGGCCCATCACCCACGCATCCGCCCTTACATCTTCCTCTCCCTCCCAGAACCATGATAGGGTCCCCCTTGTCTTCACTTATCACCCCACCAGCCTCCACATTCAAAGGATCATCCTCTGCCATTTCCGCCAACTCCAGCATGATGCCACTACCAAACACGTCTTCCCTTCACCCCCACTGGCGGCATTCCACAGGGATCGTTCCCTCCGGGACACCCTGGTCCACTCCTCCATCACCCCCTGCACCTCAACCCCCTCTTACCGCACCTTCCCATGCAACCACAGAAGATGCAACACCTGCCCCTTTACTTCCCTCCTCCTCACTGTCCAAGGGCTCAAACACTCCTTTCAAGTGAAGCAGCACTTCACTTGCACTTCCCTCAATTTGGTCTACTGCATTCACTGCTCCCAATGCGGTCTCCTCTACATTGGAGAGACCAAATGCAGACTGGGTGACTGCTTTGCGGAACACCTTCGGTCTGTCCAGAAGCATGACCCAGACCTCCCTGTTGCTTGCCATTTCAACACACCACCCTGCTCTCATGCCCATATGTCCATCCTTGGCCTGCTGCAATGTTCCAGTGAAGCTCAACACAAACTGGAGGAACAGAACCTCATCTTCTGACTCGGCACTTTGCAGCCTTCAGGACTTAATATTGAGTTCAACAATTTCAGATCATGAACTCTCTCCTCCATCCCCACCGCCTTTCCGATCCCCCTTTTTCCAATAATTTATCTTATTTTTACACTATATTTTTTTCTTTTCCCTATTTTTAAATTTATTTCAATCTATTGTTTCATCTCCACCATTTAGATCCCTTCCCCCCACCCCACCTGCACAAGGGCCATCTGCCACTAGCTTGCTTCCCTTAATGTCCCCATTAGCACATCTTTTAGATAAATATCACCACCATCAACACCCCTTTGTCCTTTTGTCTATGACATCTTTGGCAGTCTCTTCTTGGCCTCCACCTATTACTGGCCCTCTATCGAGCTCTCCTGTCCCATCCCCTTCCAGCAGCATATATTTCATCTCATTTCTATATGTCTTAGTTCTGATGAAGGGTCATATGGACTCAAAACATCAACTGTATCCCTCTCCGCAGATGCTGTCAGACCTGCTGAGCTTTTCCAGGTATTTTTGTTTTTGTTCTGGATTTCCAGCATCCGCAGTATTTTGCTTTTATCTTCTATATAGCCAGCTGGGCTGCTCAGCATATCTCTTGCGACACCAAAAGTGTGCTTTGCCACCATCCTCCCAATCAGAGCATATCCCACCGAAGAGTGGTTCCACCAGTTTGAGATGTAGAGCTTCATCAGTAACTGCCTATTTCTTTGTTAACTAAATCAAGTCATAGATATATGGCTTTCATGTCAGGACACCAAATAAGGCCATCTGTCATTCCAAGTCTCAGTTTCCTCGCTACTAGGCATCTTTTCTCAGTAGTGTTGGAGGATTTACATTAGGCAGACTGATTGGGTCAGCTAACTTGGTATTCTAAGTCCCATTTCAATGCTCACTGAACCGTTTTGGCAAATGTACATGTCTGCCATGAGCGTATCTCCAACTCCAGGGTATTCTATGCCAAGGTGATGTAGGCATGAATGCCACATCCCCCTGCTGTTCTTCTAATAACTAAATGTATAGAGATTTTGAAAGAATGAGCGAAACAATAACTTATCTGTTCTCTCCACAGATACTGCCTGACAATGCTGAATGTTTCCACCATTTTCTGTTTTTGTCTTAGATTTCCAGCAGCTGTGGCATTTCATTTTTTCTACTTAATAATTTTGAAAGTGTTACTAGTTCTTCATCACAGAATCACAGTGCACGGCCCATCGAGTCTGCACTGACACAGATGACCTACCTACCTAATCCCATTTACCAGCACTTGGCCCACAGCCTTGAATGTTATGACGTGCTAAGTGCTCATCCAGGTACTTTGTAAAGGATGTGAGGCAACCTGCCTCCACCACCCTCCCAGGCAGTGCATTCCAGACCGCCACCACCCTTTGGGTAAAAAAGATTTTCCTCACATCCCCCCTAAACCTCCTGCCCCTCACCTTGAACTTATGCCCCGTTGTGAATGACCCTTCAACTAAGAGGAACAGCTGCTCCCTATCCACCCTGTCCATGCCCCTCATAATCTTGTACACTTCAATTAGGTTGCTTTTCAGTCTTCTCTGCTCCAAAGAAAACAACCCAAGTCTATCCAACCTCTCTTCATAACTTAAATGTTTCATCCCAGGCAACATCCTGGTGAATCTCCTCTGCACCCCCTCCAGTGCAATCACATCCTTCCTATAATGTGGTGACTAGAACTGCACACAGTACTCCAGCTGTGGCCTCACTAATGTTCTATACAACTCCCAGCATGACCTCCCTACTTTTGTAATCTATGCCTCGATTGATAAAGGCACGTGTCCCATATGCCTTTTTCATCATTCCATTAACATGCCCCTCTACCTTCAGAAATCTATGGACACACACGCCAAGGTCCCTTTGTTCCTCAGAACTTCCTAGTGTCATGCCGTTCATTGAATACTTCCTTGTCAAATTACTCCTTCCAAAGTGTATCACCTCACACTTTTCAGGGCTAAATTCCATCTGCCACATATCTGCCCATTTGACCATCCCGTTTATATCTTCCTGTAACCCAAGACACTCAACCTCACTGTTAAACACCCGGCCAACCTTTGTGTCATCCTCTGCTGGTCGAAACATAGAGGTTTATGAACACAAGTATGGAGAGACAAGATTGTTCCTATTAAGGTATGTAAATTCTTCTCTGTGATGGCAAATCCTGAGATCCTAACAAAGATGAGGATTTTTGGCAGGCGGACCACATACTCTGGTGACTTCTCAGCTGGGCTGCCAGCCAGCAGATTCCCTGGTATAATGAGTCTGTCTTCATTCCACATCTGAGCTGAGGAACCACAGGAAGACAAAGTCTGGCTTTTCTTTGGTGGGTTCTGATTTAAAACTATACAGGAAACACACACGTTTCTTTGTTTTGTATCTAAGGCAGAACCCTGCAGAAAGCACTCATTTACTGAGAAAATAAAGGAAAAAAATCAGACCAAATTTAAGAGTCTGGAGACAATTAACAATAGGATGAACAAAAGATATCCAGCTAAAATCACTGAATATTGTGCTGGGAACGGTCAGATTGCTGGTTCAGCATTCAAGAATTTAAAACAAATAATTCTCCCCCCATTTTTAGTTACCAGGTATCAGAAAACAGTCCTCAATAACACAGCAGCTGGACAGTTTGCTTTGCTTTCATGTTGCTACTGTTAGGCCATCTTATGGGGAAAGCATCTATTTTTCAACTGAGGCACCTCCAAGGGACAGCCCAAGCATGGCTTTGAGGAAGAACCTGAACATTTTTGCTATCCTATTATGGTAAAGCGATTTCTCAAATGAATGCACTACCGTTGGGTATTCAAGTATTTTGTGATTTCTCTCAGATGGAACTTAATTCCATCATCAAAGACATTAGGTTATGTAATCAGTGGTGGCTGTTGTTAACAAAATTTCTTATGATCATTAGAACTAAGAAGGCAGATTCACCCTCTAATTATTTGCACTAGACTTATTAATGGTCTAAAGAACATGTTAGTAATGTTGTAACATACTGCAGAATGGGGTCTGTGACAAACTTGGGTTAATTCAGACTCTGGGCGAGGGATAGATTTCGGAACCACAAATGTTTTAATTGCAAGTCAAAATAATTGTACTTCTTACCCAGGTTCTATAGTGGACATCCCATCTGTAGAATCTTACCAACTGGCTGGTTTATAGCCACTCTACGGACCTGCAAGTCTTGCTCAGCGGGGCAAATGTTATAGATTGGAACCCATGTCCACTCATGCACAGTGATGCAGTTCATGCCCTGAATTGAAGGAACATTTGCACAGTGTGGATGGGCTGCTGGTTCCTTCAAGGGCAATTTGGTACACCCATCTAATCTATCTTTATAAATGAAACAGCTATAGACCTCAACATAGATCTAATCTTCACTGACCCTGGCATCCAAGGCAGGATGTTTTCTAATTTGTAGCAAAATCTTTTTGTATGTTTGTGAACCAATTTAACTGTCCATTTCCCTACTGAAAAATTGGTGACCAGTACTTGAAAAATCAATAGGGTGTATTTAAAGGGTTAACAGAACGGATATGCTAATCTATGAGGTACATGTGATGTTCTACTGACATCAGGCACTTGTGCTAAGTACTCTAGGCAGCTGTGAGGAGAGATGTACCTTCCCTTTAACCCTCTATATACATACTGAAGAAGTGTAAATAAGCTAGCTTTTACATAAATACCCTGATATACCTACAAATCTTCTTTGTTAGAATCCAGGCTTAGCACATTCTACAGCATAGGGCACCTCAGTTTTGCCACTGATGCCCAAGGCTTACCTGATGCATGCTTCAGGATGGCTTGTAAATGCTAGGCTAGCACAGGCAGGAAGGCTGCCTAAATATGCAAAAAGCGGCCCCATGCTAGTTCTTTGGGACTTATTGCAACTTTCTGGGCTAAATGGGCACAGTGTGCACAGTGCACACACTCCACCCATTTGTACCAGGCATTGAGTGATCCAATGGTATTTAAAGCTGCTAGAGAATGCACAAAAATGGTTTGTAAAAACTCCCTCTTAGGATTACCTCCCTGGATATTTTGCAATGCTGCCTTGCATGCATACAAAGGACACTATTTCGAGCTTTTACATTGCTCGTTGACATTGTAACTACCTTCAGGATTGACCACAACTGCGGGCAATGGCTCAGCTATGTGGATTTCGATATGACCATACCCTGATGTCAACGAAGTACGGAAAATTGCAACAACAAAGGGATGCAGCTGAGTTCAGGTTAGTTGTTTGATTTGTTGCTGGTTTAGCATGAGACCTTGCTATTTGGATGTCCTTCTACAGCCAGCGAGCTGCGGTGGGATGTCCTTTTGGTGTCCACAGCTCACAATATGTAAATAAGGTTGAAAACAAAAAAACCTTGCTATATTGATGCCGACCTGGATTAATACTGGAAGCTGTGAGGGACAGCAGGGAGTCCTCTTCCCAGAGCATGTCAGGGGAAAGCCACCTCATTGTGCAGCAGGGGCACCTTTCTGTTCAGTATCATCTCCCTCCGCTTCCAATTCTTTCTTCTCTCTCACCAACTACTCCTCCCCCATTGAGCTGTCCCCTTCAAATGCCTCACCCTCCTCTGCGAGCATAGCAACAACCATTCTGACCGAGATACTTGAAGATGATGTTGGAAGGCACCAACCGATCGGTCCAGGCACTGGAATTACACTTTCAGAAGCCAATGAACTGCTCAATGGCTGTGCCGTTTAGCAGGCGGCGTTGGTTGTATTGTCCCTGTGCCTTTGTCTGGGGCACACGTAGAGGTCAGTAGCCCTCTCTTCAAGGAATTTCTCTTGTCCCCTAGGATCCATCCATGCACTTTGGGGGCTGAAGTGAAGATTTTGACTGGCAGAGGTGAAGGAGTCATGGCAGTTGCCAGGAAAGCGAGCACACACATGAAGGAGCGCTTGTTGTGGTTGCAGACCAGTTGGATATTGAGGGAGTGGAAGCCCCTCCTGTTGATAGCCCTCACTAGCTGGTCACTGAGTGCCTTAGAACCATAGAAAAGTTATGGTGCAGAAAGAGGTCAGCCAAAAAAAAGAGGAACATGAAACTAGACGCTCATTTTAATCCTATTTTACAGCACCCGGTCCATAGTGTTACAGATTACAGCACTTCAGATGCAGATCCAGGTACCTTTTTAATGAGTTGAGCATTTCAGCCTCAACCGCCAACTAAGGCAGTGAATTCCGGATGCCCACCACCCTCTGGGTGAAAAAGCTTTTCTTCATGTCCCCACTAATCCTGCTACCAATCACCATAAATCTATGCCCCCTGGTATCTAACCCCTCAGCTAGGGAAACAAGTCTTTCCTGTCTACCCTATCTAGACCTCTCATAATTTTGGCCACATGGGTGCAGTGGAATGATGCCCTGCACCTGGGGGAATCCAGCAATGGCAATGCAATCCAATGGCCCTCAATCATTAAATTAATGTGTTTTCCAACTCTGATGAAGAGGACATCAGTGACTAGTGAGATGTAGTGGTGTGCAATCATATTTGAGATGCCACTGGGTCCACGGCTGATACCTTGGAAGGAGCCAGAAGCAAAGAAACTTAAGGCCACTGGCACTTTGATGGCCACTGGCAGGGCAAGGTGACCAGTGCTGTGAGATCTTCAGTGATGGGGGCACAGATGTCAGTGACCATCTCTCTGGAGAGGGACAGTCTCCTGTGGCACTGGATCTCTGTAACCTCCAGGTCTGTCTTTGGCAGTTGGCCCTGTGCTGAGTATCATGTGCTGTACTGATGGCTGGGGTTCCACCCTCCCTGTGTAGTGTGATGCCCTTTATCGTCGATGGGCCCAAAAATCTGACAGTCATGCCTCCATTGCCAGCTGCAGTCTTCTTTCTGGGCAGGACCACACTCAGTTGTCCTTGACAGCCTTGCCCCCTTCTCTTCTGCCCCCACAATGCCAGGGGGTGTACTGATCCCATTCAAAGCCCAAGTGCTGAGTGCTCATTCATCCTGCCATCTGTGCAGCACCATGGGCACTCTTGTACCAAGTGCACAGCCTCCTTTGCCCTGCTGACACTCTTATAGGGCCGGATTGATGCACTGAAACAGTCAAGACTGGCTCCCCACCCTGTATCCACCTGCCCTTAGCTGTTCAGCAAGCAACAGCTTCTGAAACCCATGCGTCGCTTTAAATATTCCTCTTTCCCCCTTCAACAAGCTCTGAACAAGCTATTTAACAACATTAGTGGCCTCAATGTGGAGAGCAGGATTCCTGTCCCATCTCCCCACTGCCCTGGTGATTATCGCTGGCGCCAGAATGGGTGCCTTGATATGATACACTGCCAGGCACCCATGTTTCCAGGCTCCCCCCATCTCAGTTTCTGCCTTCAGGAAGCCCCAAAATTCAGTCTAATAACTGCTATTGGCCGGGGTTGGAGATTGCGGGGTTGGTGTGGAATTCAGAGCGGAGACCAGGGGACGGAGTTGGGGTTGGGAGTGCTGATGAGATCCTCTGTTGTGAGGCCAAAAAGTACATTTCTGCTCTTCCCAGCTCCAGGAAAAGTATTTACTTTATTATAGGCGATCCCTAGGTTTTCATAAATCAATTTTACAGAAAAGTGATTCAAACAAATTATAGACCCCTTATTTGCATACACAAAGGCCTTACTATGCCTATTTCAGATGAAGGTAAAAGACACCTCTTTTGCCCTGATCCCATATAGCTGGAGTCCACTTCTGGCCAAGAATGTGTGTGTACTTCCTGCCCGCCATATCGGGGCCTCAGTAGCCCCTTAGTAATACCTGAGAGAGAAGCTGGCTGGACCACTTTCTAGGCCCCTGATTTCCCAGACAAATCAGTTTCCAGTCTTGCTGGTTCCATCAATTGAAGATACTCAGCACAGCAAGGCAAGCAGCACTACAGTGGTCACACAATGTCACTTTTCAGGCTTGACAGAGGTATAAGAATGTCCCGCTTGCCTACTATTGCCCCACGTCTGCTGTGTGACATGTGAAGAAAAAGGAATGTATTGAAGAGGGATTAGTGAATACTCAGCAACCACAAATCACAATTTTCTAATATAAATTGTTAGTATATTTCATCATGTCCACCGCTGCCTTCTAAAATATACACAAGATAATTTAGTCTCCCATCAGAATTGCTAAGATAGCATAGAACAAACTAATAAATTGAGGCACATTAACTAGAATGACAGGCAACCAATAACTCTTAATGTAAGGTCAGGCAGGGCTTTGAGATTACGCTGTTAATGGAGGGAATTTAAATCCACTCATATTTTCTACCTTCAGATCAATACCGCAGTGGTTAAGATGGATTGCTATGTGCTTGCTGCATGAAAAGTCTGGATGTTCTCATATTTCATATCTGCCAATCATTGTCTGACTGACACAAACTGACTGCCCCCAATGCAATGTCTGACATCTGTGCAGAGCACATAATTATTTTTTGCCTGAGAGAAACTCTGAGCCACAAATAAAACATGACTCCAGTCTGTCAGAAATGGAAGTCTGCGAAGTTGAGTAAAGAATTAGGACGCACACTGAGTGATAGCTTTGTACAAAACCCGACTCTGCCCATGTTTCTTAGGTGACAGATTACATACATCAAAATAATTAACACGGCAATACACTTGCTACAATGGAGTGGCAAAAGATTTTCTGCTCTGGTTCACCTTCTTGCAATCCTGTCTCTGCTTTGTATCATTCTGGAAAGGCTACAAGAGGAGTTGAAACATAAAAAAGCAGCAAGGGGAATAAAAATAAACATTATATCTGCCTTCTCTAGTCATCAAACTGCAAAAAATTAGAATTAGAATACAATATATTTGCCAGCCACTGCTTGTTAGCATTTTGCTGATGACAATATAATTATGAAATGTCCAAGAACTCCAATTCTCCCCGTGATGAAATGCCTGGTCTCAACGCAACACCTCTCCTTGCCAATGCTTAATCAATGCCAAATTTTAAAATGGCACCATGGTTTTTCTGAACAGGATCACAGCCAAACACCAAAAAGGTACTTTACACAGCATAAAGATTAGTAACGGCAATATAAATATCTAGAGGAAAGGCTGTATTTGTCAGACTTTTGGCTGAAAAATTTACAGAACTATTTATCTGAGCTTTTGTTCTTTTATTGAATGTTTACATGTTCACAAAGTACATACCATACTGGTGAACATGTGAGTGGGCTGATCTCAACCAACGTGCCAGTAAAGGCATTGCAGTTGGCATCAACATCCCGAGGTTAAGGAGGGAAATATCAGACAGGAATGTCACTTCTGATCATTATCCAGTAACCCCTGCTACAAAGTTCATGTCTGGCCCTGAGTAAGGGCTAGATCAAGTTCAGTTATGGTGCCCTGCAAGATCAAATATTCTGCAACTGCTCACAGTCTTTTGGCCAAATAACCAAAAAATAAGGAGGTAATGCCTTTGGGATGCAAGGGAAGAAAAGAAATGGAAAAAAATGGGAAGGCAGATATAACAAAAGCTTGAATTATGGATCCTGAAATAAAAGTAGATAATGTTGGAAATGCATAGCAAGTCAGTCAGCATCTCAGACAATAACAATTTGCATTTATACAGTACCTTTAACAAAATAAAACATCTGAAGGCACTTCACAGGAGAATTATAAAGCAAAAATTTGACTCCGACCTACATTAAGATGACATTGGACAGATGGCTTGGACAAAGCAGCTCGCTTGATTGGCATCCCACTGACTTCCTTAAATGTTCACTCCCGCTACCACCAACACACAGTGGCAGCAGTGTGTACCATGTACAAGATGTACTGCAGCAACTCATCAAGCCTCCAATGGCAGATCTTCCAAATCTGTGACTTCTACCACCCAGAAGGACAAGGGGGAGCAGATGCATGAGCGCACCACCACCTGCAAGTTCCCCTCCAAGCCACACACTATCTAGATTTGGAACTATTTCATGGCTCCTTCACAGTCTGAGTCAAAATTCTGAAATTCCCTTCCAAACAGCACTTGGTGTACCTACACCACATGGACTACAGCGGCTCACCATCACCATCTCAAGGGCAAATAGGGATAAGCAACAAATGTTGACCTAGCCAGTGAAGCCCACATCCCATGAATGAATAAATAGTCAGGGATGTTCAAGAGGCCAGAATTAGATAAGCATAGACATCTAGGGTTGTGCAACTGGAGGAAATAATAGTGATAGGGAGGAGCAAAGCCCTGAAGGGATTTGAAAACACAGATGAGAATCTTAAAATCAAGGGTTTGCTTAACTGAGACACAATGTAGGTCAGCGAGCACAAGCAGCTGGGTGAACAGGACTTGGTGTATCTCAAGTTTACAGAGGGTAGAATATGGGAGGGTGACTAGGACCAAGTGGAATAGTCAAGTCTAGAGATAACAAAAGTATGGCTGTGAGTTTCAGCATCAGATCAGCTAAGGCAGGATAGAGTCAGGCGATGTTACAGAAATGGGGACAGTTGGTCTTAAGATTGGTCTGCACATGTGGTCAGAAGCTCATCTTGGGATCACATATAACACCAGATTGCAAACACTGATGATTCAGCTTCAGACGATTGCCAGGGAGAGGGATGGAGTCACCAGCTTGGGAATGAAGTTTGTAGTGGGGGCTGAAAACAATGTCTTCCCAATATTTAGTTGGAAGAAATTTCTGCACATCTAGTGTGAGATGTCAAACAAGCAGTCTGGTAATTCAGCGAGAATACAGTAGTTGAGGGAGGTGGTAAAGACGAGGGTAAGTTAATGTGGTAAGAACCTGCATTTATATAGCAACTTTCATGGCCTAAAGGGATCCCGAAGTGCTTCACAGCCTGAAGCATATTTCAGATTTTTTGCAACTATACAGCAGGGAAACACGACAGCCAATTTTTGCTCAGCAAGGTCCCACAAGCAAAAATGAGATATTCAGCCAGAGTCTCTCTTTTATTCAAATCATATCTTTAATAATTCACTGAAGAGCCAGCTACATTACTTATTCAAATCTGTGGAATAGGACTTGAACCTTCTAACTCAGATGGAAGAGTGCCAAGGCTGACACCTTATGTTCAGAGGGTAGCTGAAAAGGCACTCCTGACAAGTCTTGCTTGTAACTAGTTTTGTTCTTTCATATACTGATTAACCAGCTGTGCATTTCAATCATTGTTTTTATTTTAGCACATATGCAGCTAAGCGCTCTCTTCAAACACTAATGTAAGCGTTTTGAAGATTTTAAATAAATAAATGAATTTCACTGCATTACGCCATTCAAAAGGAAAACAAAATCAATTAAAGAGGGAAGGGAATTGTGTGCTTTTCCTGTGTTTGAGTAGTTCTGGTTTGCTTCTACGAACAGCCGATTGTTTCCCATCTGTCCGTGCTAGGGTCAATCTCCTTTCTCTCTTGCAGCTGTTAAGACAGGAGTCTGGTCAGCTAAATCTCATTCCCAGTGGACATCAGTTCATAACACTGTCATTAAATATGCCACAATTAACACTAATAAGGTAGTCTAGCTCAGAGAGGTCGAGGACAGTCAATACAGGAAATAGGAAAGTCATGGGGTCACAGCAGAGATTCCATTTTAATGTTGAAACAATTTAGGTCTGGGTAATTATTGGACAGCTGTACTACATATTTAACTAATGCTATAGATAACCCAGAAATCCTTGATTCTGTCAGTTAGTGCAAATTGCAAGAATGTTCTGTTTGCTCTTTTACTGATGAGCAGAAAGATTTACTTATATAGGTTTTCAGTGGAACCATGGATTTATCTAGTAGTAGACACCCAAGCCAGATTTACTACCATTTGATCATCTGCTTTTGGATGTACCTGGGGCATACAATGGAGCAAAATTGAGGATTTGTGGCCCATTAGTACAGCGCCATTGCTGAAACTCCTCAGCTCTGATGGGGACAGATATCCAGCTGCTATAACCTCACTCCACCATGTGTAAAAAGACAGGTAGGTTGGGTTTGCTGCAGGCTGTATGTTCCTTCTGCCTACTCTTTGTTTCCTCTACCGACAGTAGAGACAGCCTAAAGGGAAGAGATGGTCGGGTTTGACTTGGGCGGTGGGCAGGGAGGGAGTGAGAGGCGTTTTCATAGCTGGTTCTAATGGGCTTCAGCAAAGTATTCGAATCATATTATATTTTAGTTATTGTAAGCTTTTGAAAAGTGCTCAAGCTTCCATAAGATCTTTGGAACATTACTTAATTTTCTTTATGGGTACTTTAAAAGAGTGAAAATAAAATTTAAAGTTTATTAAATTAGTTTGGACATATTTTAAAATATTATGGTGGAGACTGGCTTAAGAAACAATTGGGGTCTCGTGGGCCACTCCTGTTCCTCTGCCTGATCGGCAGACAAACCATGTGGATGTCAGGCTACAAATCCAAATAACCTCCAACACCTCACCGTCTACAAATACAAGTGGGCAGGTTGACCATGACACCTAGCAATGCTTCCTTCACAAAACTGCCATCTGCAGGAAAAGCTCACATGGAACACCTTCAGTTAATTTTGATCAGAGAACAAGCTCAACTCAAGTACTAGTTAATATACAATTCTCCAACATACTGCTTCATGCAGGCATTCTGCCACCTCGCTCCAAATCATTCTGCGTTAATCCAGTCAGTCACAGAGGCATTTTGCTGAAAACCTTCCTACTGTTTAAAACCATCATGGATTTCCCGTGATGCCTCCTCTAATGTGTCCATTCAGTCTTAGCCTTCTGGTTCTCCTACACTTGTAGCAATGTCTGAGGTGGCTGCCTGATTATTGTGGTAAGAGATTTAGGCCACTGAGGTGGTATTTGCTTATAGTTGGTTGAAGGCTGTTGTCCTTTTGAGGAAAGGGAGCACAGAAAAGAGTCTCAATTTTGGAAGGCATTCCTTATTTATAAGCAATAGCAACTCAACTGATTAGTCATTAATATTGTGGGCCAGATCCCCTAAAGAAGCACCAGCCTCAACGACTTCAGTGAACTAAATGGTATAACACAATATGGCTGCATTAACACTTACAGTGCTGCAGCAGCACTGGATTCCACCATCCTCCGTGCCCACCCCACACTCCCAACTTGAGGTCCAGGAGGAGCAGGAGTGCTTCCCACTAGCTCCTCCAGCTAACCAGCTGATCTGCCTTCTTTACTGAGGTCCCGTCTCCTGACATTCTGCATCCCCACCCACTCCCGATATTTTCAATGTTGATTTTGAAAAAAAATTGCTCAACCAGTTATGGTCTTATTAGTGATCAAGAATTTGGTTTTCTGACTGAACAGTCGGATTTTCTAACATTCTTTGTTAACTCGCCTTTTATCTTAGACTCTGACAAACCTTGTTTCAAATATTTTATGTTTTCTTTCAGGATATTAGACTTGGGGTTTCCAAACAAAAGCTAAAATGTCCATCGAGATCAGTTTAGCTTTAATTAGAATCCCTCATTGCCGATTCAACTCACTTGAGGGGTGAGGGGAGACACCTACATTAACAGAATGCTAAAAAAAAAAGCATGCTTTTTATTTAATAAAAAATTGCAAAAGCAATAACACAAAGAAAGAAACAGTGATATTAAACATTTAATATGTTATGAGGCAAAGCTAAATATTTGAATAACCATTTATCAATCAGGTCTCAATCTGTTGGACCAAGAGGTGCACACACCCATGACTGATCACTTAATTCCTCTGAAATCCCTCTTCTTGTACAAGAGTTGACAATACTTTCTGAGGCAGATCTCTTTTTCTTACGGTTAGGTGGTGGCAGTTACAGACAAGCACCAACTGAGCATTCCACAGCACAGGGGAATTGATGTGGTAGGAACTGATCATTAACAGGGAACTTGTTAGGCCAACTGGGTATCATAATGGGCAGCACGGAGCAGTCAACTGTTGAGAATTAACGCGTAAGCCCCCTGGGGTGATTGTTTTCCACTGCAGCTGCTTTGACCCTTGTGTTATGGGTTTTACATAAAAGCAAAAAAAAAATGGCAGAGGCTCACATTCCTCACAACCTTGTTTACCCAACACTAGGCAAGACTGAGCAACACAGCAGAAGCAGCAGAGGGGGGTGATTTAAAGTGAACACTAAAAGATAAGAAAAGACATTTGGTTGCGAGTGAAGTCCAGCTGCTTTTTCAGCAACAGCTGCAAAGAGTTACAGAATTTAGAGTTACAGAAATTTGTTGGGTTTATGACGGTACAGCTGAATACACTGCAATTAGAGCATCAACAGCTACCTCTAAGAGTCCGGTAGAACCAATGATTAACTTCTGGGGGTAGGGAAAGAAAGAGTGACACAGCAATAAACAAACCCATAAGACAACACAGAGTGAGGATAAGAAGGAGCTGGTGGTGGAGGAGGATTGTGTGGTCAACCGTGTTGAAGGCATCAGATATGTTGAGGAAAACAAGGAGGGTTAATGCAACATGGTCACAGACACAGGGGATCTCATTTGTAACGTGATTACAGTCATTTGGTGCTGAGGGTGGAACAGGCACCTGATTGAAGAGGTTCAAACATGGAGTTTCAGCAAAGACAGGCTTGTATTTAGGAATTAACAATATGCTCAAGAACTTCAGAGGGAAAAAGACAGTTGGAGAGGGGGCTGCAAGGATAGAAGGGTTGACTGTAGGCTTTGAGAAGGGGCTAGGGGGAGAGTTTTATAAAGGCAGGGGAATAGTACATGAAGAAAGGGAACCACTTTCAATGTCAGTTGTGATGGAGGTCAGATGTTCAGTGGTCAGCAGATTGGTCAGAATAGAATCAAGGAAGCAGGGGGTGACTCCCACGGGCAAGGTAGGATTGGGAAAGGTACAGGGAGAGATAGGAGGGAAAACTAGTGAAAGACACGGGTTCAAGCAGAAGGGAGCCTAGCAATGGTTTGACTTGGTAGGTATTTGGAACGGAGAAGCAACAGGCAAATAAGCTGAATTTTATTGACAAAAAGCTAATGGGCCCCTCACACTTGCTGTTGGAGGTGAGGATAAGGATTTAAGGATACTGTTGGCACTAAAGAAGAGAAGCCCGGAATTATTTTTCCTCTGAGATAACGCCAGAGTAGTGGGCAATTTTGGCAGAGATAAGCGAGGGACAATAACACTGATGTGATTCACTCAGACCTGGCGATGAATTGGTAAACAAGATGTGTGCCAGAAACATTCAAGTTTCTGCTCCGTAGGCTTGAGGGAGTGAAGATGACAACCGCAGCAAGCAGAATGACCGTGTTGGGAGTAATGTTCTCCCTGAGCTGCACAGCTAAGCAGCAACCCAAAAGTACCTGCACAGGCTGCAATAAATTAGCCCCTTTAAGTCACTGTGCAAAAGATTTAAAGGTCCGCGCATGTAAATGAATCAGCTGCACCAACACATTGGTTGAGAAAGAAAAACAGCTGTTCCAGTGACAAGGGGCAGGTGAGGTGAAGATAAGGGAGCTCTTGACCATATTGATGGCTATTGAAATATTGTGGCAAGTGCAGGGCCACAAGCAGATTGAAAGTGAAGCAGTCAGTAATTTGGGAAAAGCAGTCTCTCCCCCAGGAGAATCCAGAAAGAGGTGAGTTTGTCAAACGATCGGGCATGAGAGTGGTGAAGGATACAAGGAGGTAGTTGGAGATGCTCTTGTTAATTTTGAACATTCCGATTACCTTATTTTTCTCGTTGCACTTAAATTAAATAGGAAAATTCTTTCAAGGTTAGCCCTAATTGATACCTGACCCGAAATAATTTGTGCACAGGTTTGCTCATGAAAGGGTGGCCACTTAGGGAGGGTACAAGATATGACTATACCCCAGCAAGAAGCAGCACCTTTTGAAAAGGAGGGAGTATATTATAGAAACATAGACAACACCACAAAATGTTGTGATGAAAATATCATTGTATTTGGACTCGTAAAATCGGAAAGTGGATCTAATAATCACAAGACACTAGAGCTCAAGTACCAATAAAACAAATTAGCCCTTCTTCCAGGATCCAAATAACAAGGGCTAGCACATTATCCAGGTGACCAAGTCTTCAGAAAAAAAACAGTGCAGTAGGAAGGATAGATCTTTAAACTATCTGCCCACAGTACTTTTTTGTGCAGTACCCTCTGCAAATGTTGACACGTCCTAGTGAACCTCTAACCTAACTTCTGAAATCCAGTGTAGCCTATTGATTGCAGAAAATATTTTCACTACAAGATTGCAATAGAAATTATCCTACAGCAAGTTGAGAAATAAAGGAACATCTTGATCCCCATCTCCCTGGAATCTGCTCACGCATCCGTTTGAGTATTTACCATACAAAATGTAATAATTTAATTTAAAATACTTTAATCTAATCTAAATTTAAGCTAAAATTTAATCTAACTCTAATGCTCCTTTAAATCCAACGATGTAATGTCTAGACCACATGTTGAAAATCCCACTGGCCTGAAGTCCAATAACCAATTATTACTTGGTATTTTTACCTCCAAAATGTTAGCTTTGGAGACCTTAAGGAACATCCAGTTACCATACCCAAGGGTTTCAAAGTCCAGCTTTGTTGAGAAAGATTACTTCCACCCATTGGCAACATCTTGTGACACCTGTGAGCACTGCAGTACAATACTAATAACAGATAGATGCATTCTATCTGTGGACCTGAATGTTGCTTCTTGTCCCACCCCCCGACCCCCAACCCCCCCACCCTTAAACCAGCTTATATTTCACCTCTTTTCTATTTTTCCTTAGTTCTGTTGAAGAGTCATGCGGACTCGAAACGTTAACTGTGCTCCTCTGCACAGATGCTGCCAGACCTGCTGAGTTTTTCCAGGTATTTTTGTTGTTGTTTTGGATTTCCAGCATCCACAGTTTTTTGCTTTTATCTGAATGTTCATGTGCTGGTACATAATTTTTGACCTGCTGCCATCTCAGAAGCCAGCTGATCAGCCAACTAGAGTTGTGAAAGAAATGGAGATGAATGAAAAAAGTCCAGCTGAATCTCAGCAACTATAGTTAAGTCCAACACAGCTGTAATTATAGCCACAGTTTACAGCATAAGGGGAGACCAACTCAGCAGCTACATATAAGGATGTGGTGCACCACAAGTACACTCATGTCTTCAAGCACACATACTGTGCAATCACAATCTGGCTTCACACAGATTTTACTTCCTTGGTTAGTTTGAATGGCCTTAGGACTTGATAATTCACTGCAATAGAATTTAAAAGCAATAAAACCATTGTGGCAAGTTACTACAGGAGGAACAGTAAGACCAGAGTAAGAATGCATTGAAATTGGAACAGAAAATGGCTACAAAATTCCTTCTATGAAAGAGTCACTTTTCCCTACCCCTCCAATCCTAGAAAAGAAACTCTTGACACTTACAGAAGTGACATATCTTGAATTTATTTAAGGAAACAGCAATACTGTTTATCATGTGCAATTTAATCTACTGAAATTTTTTCAATCAGCAACTGCAACCAAGTTATATGCTTGAGTACAGGATACAGTGTTGCTAAAGTACAAACAACACTGCAATTCCTGTAAATTAATAGAAGATGCTAGGTATCTTCTTCTAACCCCAGCCCTTGCCATGTATTCGCTATACCCTCTGACCTTCCCCTCTCTGGTGTCAAACATTCTGTGCTCAGCAAAGGACTCAATTTCATCCCCTTACGCCCTCACCTCAATCTCTCCGACAAGATGTTAGGTATCTGATTGGAATGTACAGAACACACTCCTGACCCAAGTCATTGTCTGAACATCTTAAGGATCATCCAGAAAGTTAAGACAGACAACGGTTCGGTACAAAGTTGTGTATTCTCATAGCAACCACCATCATGTTTCCAATAAATGCCATGTCTAAGTCATTAAAGTATATAGATAATACTACCAGATGCGATTGCCAGCATAGATCTCTGCCTCTACATTCCATTAATAAAATGAGTCATATTAAAGGGTTGTGGGATATCTTTGTGTAATTTATTCTGCAGGCTCCACAACAATCCAGCTGGAACTTCAATTACTATGGGAATGTCAAGCGAATGTGACAGATCAGCATTTCCCCAGAAACATGTGAAGCAGTGCACTTTAATTAGAAGAACATTGAATGGAAGCATACCCTGAACTGTACGATTATTACCAGGGTGGAGGAACATCTAGAGGTACAGATCAGGAAATGACCATACAAAAGGCAGATAGGACTCTAGCTTTCACATGTAGGGAACTGAATAGAAAGGCAAGGAAGAGACACAGAATTTGTACGAGACAAATGTATGCCATTCTTACATGAAGGATTTTATAGCCATAAAAAGGCTAATGTGAACAGAGAATATTAAGGGAAAGATTTTTTAAATTTTGAAAGGTTTCAGAAGGGTAAATGTTGAAAGGTTGCTTCCAGTGGTTGGTAAATTGTCAACAAGGGGCAGAGATTAAAAATGGTTCGGTGATTAAAGATGGAAGTGAAAATTTTTGCATCGATACAAAGGGCTTTAAGAACATGAAATGCTTTATCATAAAAAGACATAAGAACAAGGAGCAGGAGTAGGCCATTCAGCCCCTCAAGCCTGGTCTGCCATTTAATAAGATCATGGCTGATCTGATAGTAACCTGAAATCTGCATCCTATCTACCCCCGATAACCTATCACCCCCTTGCCTACCAAGAATCTATTCAAGGACTCTGCTTCCACCGCCTTTTCAGGAAGAGAGTTCCAAAGACTGACAACCCTGAGAGAAAAAAATTCGCCTCATCTGTTTTAAATGGGTGACCCCTTATTTTTAAACAGTGACTCCTAGTTCTAGCTTCTCCCACAAGAGGAAACATTCTCTCCACATCCACCCTGTCAAGACCCCTTAGGATTCAAGTCACCTCTTACTCTTCTAAGTTTCAGCAGGTCCAAGCCTAATCTGTCCAATCTTTCCTCATAAGACAACCCACCCATTCCAGGAACAATAACAAAAGCAGCTGGAAAAAACTCAGCAGGTCTGACAGCGTCTGCGGAGAGGAACAGTTAACGGTTTGAGTCTGTATGACTCTTCATTAGAACACAGAATACCCATTCCAGGTATTAGTCTGGTAAACCTTATCTGAACTGCTTCCAACACATTTACATCCTTACTTAAATAAGGTACACAGTAGTCCCACTAGTGCCCTGTGCAACTGAAGCATAATCCCTCTACTTTTGTATTCAATTCTCCTCACAATAAATGATAACATTGTTAGCTTTCCTAATTACTTGCTGTACCTGCATACTAGCCTTTTGTGATTCATGCATTAGGACACCCAGATCCCTCTGTACCTCAGAGCTCTGAAATCTCTCCACACTTAGATAATATGCTTTTCTCTTATTCTTCTTGCCAAAATGGACAATTGCACATTTCCCCACATTAAACTCCATTTGCCAGATCTTTGCCCATTCACAACCTATCTATATCTTTTTGCAGCCTCCTTATGTCCTCTTCACAACTTACTTTCCTACCTTTGTGTCATATGCAAATTTGGCAACCATCCCATCCATTCCGTTATCCAAGTCATTTATATGAATTGTAAACAGTTGAGGTCGCAGCACTGATCCCTGTGGCACATCACTCATTACATCTTGCCAACCTGAAAAAGACCCACTTATGCCTACACACTCTGCTTCCTGTTAGCCAGCTAATCTTCCATCCATGCCAATATCTTACCCCCTGTATCATGTGCTTTTATTTTCCACAATAACCTTTGATGTGGCACTTTATCAAATGCCTTCTTGAAATCTAAGTACAGTACATCCATCATTTCCCCTTTATCCACAACACATGGTTACTTCCCTAAAGAACTCCAATAAGTTGGTTAAACACGATTTCCCTTTCACAAAATCATGCTGACTCTGCCTGATGACCCTGAATTTACCTAATGCCCTGCTATAACTTCTTTAATAATAGCTTCTAACATTTTCACTGCAACAGATTTTAAGCTAACTGGCCCGTAGTTTCCCGCTTTCTGACTCCCTCCCTTTTTGAACAATGGAGCTACATTTGCTATCTTCCAATCTAATGGGACCTTCCCTAAATCTAGGGAGTTTTGGAAAATTATTGAGGCAAAGGTTATAATATAATTTAAAAGGGAATTGGGTACCTATTTGAAAAGGAAGAGCACAAGAGGATACAGAAAGGGCAGAAAAATCATATTACAGTAGACAGCATTAGTTGTCTCCTTCTGCACTGTCATCTTTATCTTTAGTCCATCAGTTAAGGACCTTATTCCTTAGATTAGCTAATGCTAAAAATACACTGATTCTAGTCATTCCCACCTTTCATCTCATTTACAACATTCCTCCTGCTGCATTCTTTCACTGGAATCTATAATCCACACAAGGAATTGAACTTTCGGCTCACAGATACTGAGACAAGGGAGTTCTGTGAGCTGTAGAACACCAAGCTGAAACTTAAAGAGAACTGGGGCCACAAAGTGCTTAGAACGGCCAATTAGGTCATCTAAGGACACAATAAGAAACTAAATAAACAAAGAGCACAATGTACAAGAATAATTACTTCATATGAAAGACTGTTAGTTTTTGGAATATAGTCTATTTATGATAACTCAAAGTTGTTTTTCGCACAAAATAAATTTGAATTATTTAAGTCATCTCAATAAAGAATGTAAATAGCATAGCAAAAGGAGAACTTGCATGCTAAAGATTAACGTAGCAGATCATTTGAATTATGTGCCTTTGAATAAGAGCCCAGTAAATTAGGAGCCCCATTAGAAGCATTTAAAAAAATAATTGAACACATTCCTGTTCCAACAGGTGCAAATAAAGAGAGTTAAAAATGTGTCAGTCAGAGTAGGTACAGAACATCAGCCTTAAAGATAGGAGACTAGTTATCTCTAATTAATCTTCTCTATTCTCCTGGCCAACATTCCTCACTCAAAAAAATACTTCTAAAAATGTCTCAAATTAACCGGTTATTCGCCTTACTCTGCTGTTTGCGGAACATTGCTGGCACAAAATAACTACTGTGCTTGTCTAGGTAACCGTACTTCAATGCAATGTCAAACATAAATTGTGTAAAGCACTTTGAGAGGCATTTTAATATGATAAGACACAATAAGGCAAGTATAATTCCTACCTCTATATCATGTGTGTTTAACATATTTCAGTTGTGGGCTTTATTTCCAGATTGGATCTCATGCTGCAAGTACTGTGGGATCGAAATCCCCTCCAAATGGGAAATTTATAGAATATAAGTTCAAACCCATGGACACGTTTTGACCTCATGATTGGAACTATAAATTTCAAAAAGATAAGCTGCAGTCAACAGTACAGGGCTGGGCAGCAAGGGGTTAATTCGGACATTTGGTGAAAACACAGTGACTCGTTAAAATGGTTTGGAAATTGACTAACGCGATCAAGAAGTCTCATTACCCAATACAATGGCACAAAGGACATATCATCAATACAATACACTCAAGGAATTATCCACAGACAATATTACTGGAACAGTCATTCAAACCCTCATTAACATTGAAAGGTAGGTGCTGTTACTATGCCACCTCAAACAGCAGGAGCTTTGCTCATACAATAAGAACTGATAATATTCATCTGGATACATCTTCCATGTAAAACCCTGTATTGTTTTAATCAGCAGAAGCTGATGACATTTGACTGGACTTTGCGTGGAATCAACTAAATGGACATTGGAACAACAGGAGATATGTTTTGACATGTCTGAGTTAAATTATTATAAAAGGAGAACACATCTGAGCTGCAGTCGGAAGAAGGGTCGAGTTTGGTCACCTTGACTCAGACCTGCAGTCAACACCAGACAGACCAGCCGAGTTGGGGATTGTAAGTTTCAGCCAAATCGTAGTGATATTGGTCCGAAGGTTTTGTGAAGGTTTGGGGCGAAAACTTGGTGTTTTCTGCCAGTACCTTGTAACTTGTTTCAGCGATATCTTGGTATGTATTGGTCTGAGGGTTTTTTTCTTAAGGTTTCAGGACAGGACATGGTGTTTTGCCTCTGTCTGTGCAAATTTTAACCAAGTCGTGGTGACTTTGTGTCGGATAGTGGGATTAGGTTGTTTTAAATTTGGGGCTTTGTACTGTGGGGTTGTGGGTGATTCAATAAAGCAATTGTGAATTATTAGAAGTAACTTGTCTCGCTGGTCATTCTGTTCAAGCCATACACTTGTGAATCTGGTGTCACGAACCTGAGTGTGGGGAGGGTCTCTGAGGGGAAAAAGGGGAACCCCTACAGAACGCTGCTTTCATTTGAAAGCACAATCCATCTAATAGCAGTTCTCATGTAGCCCGAAGCTTACAGCACACTATCATCTCAAACCCTATTCTTCCACAGAGCCAGCAGGCCACATTACAAACATATTAAAATAAAGATTTTATTGTTAGCTGCCTGAAGCAAAATTTCTTGTTTTGCAGCTTAGAATCCCATCACCCTTAGCATTCATTAATTTTCAAAACTTCCAACTTGGCTCAAATCCTTTAGTTATCTGAAAGAAGCCAAGGTTGGCGATTTTATCACAACTGAGCTGAAAGTTGGGGTAACCATAGAACTGGGTTGACATTAAGTGAGTGAATATCCTGGAAGTTGTTCAGAGACACTGAAACATGCATTCCTCATATAATACCTGATTCGTTTGATGTAGAGTATGATACAAGGAACCCTCGGCCAGAGACGTGAGTGCCGCTCATGAACTGAACAGTAGCTTCATTGCTTTCTGTCTCTATAACCTTGTCCCACTGAATTCCAAGTCCACAATATTTACCTGGAAAATCAGCAAAACATTAATCAACTTTTAAAACAAATCATTTGCATTAAATGTCACGGAATAGACAGAAAACAACAGTTTTGGCAGTTACCGTTATAGTGATTACAAATCCAACGTGGAAATTCTTTTTTGTTAGCTTGCACTGATCAAGTCTCTAGTTCAGGCTAAAGAGTTCGCCAAAGGGATCATTCTAAAACACATAAATGCCAGGTATGCAGGACATCATCAACCATCCCATCCTAATTTTTTCCAATCTATTCCTAAAGGAATTGACTTCTTTCTCCATGCCTTTGAGTTGGCATTAGGCAAGTCATCCAAGAAACCATTCTAAAAGTGCAAGCCCTGGCAAAATGTTGGCAGAGCGTTTAATTACAGAGGACATCAAAGGAGAGTCCAATTCAGAGTCTGTTTGAAAGCTACGAACAAGTACTTTTCTAGCAGAGGTCACTAGGCAACAACCAGGATCATAAGCCCCAGCTGATTTTTACCCTTATAGCTTAGGCTAATTGAAGTGCCTTAATTGAGGCAAAGCTGAGATCAACTACTTATCATCGAACATGAATTGTATCAGGACAACAAGGCCTGTACACCTTGGTGCTACACCAGGCTGTGCTTTCACCAAATAATGCATCACCTGAATATTGGGGATCAACTTCTGCACAACACGGGCGAACCAATAATTCCAGAGTTTATTTAACTCATTGCAGTGAACTGGATCACTCATACCTGCTTCACTCAAGGGACAAAACTTGAAATAAACAGCTTCCTTTGAATATCCTCAGTGAAATACTATGGAAATTTTCAAACACTTAACTCTCAATTACAAACAAAGTGCTGGAAAAACTCAGCATATGTGGAGAGAGAAGCCGAGTTAAAGTTTTGTGTTGGTTCCAAAGAAAAGTTATTCAAATCAAAACTTCAACTCTGTTTCTCCCCTCACAAATCTCCACAAAGCAGCCAACTTGATTGCCCTTCCACAAACATTCACTCCCTCCATCACTGACAAACAGTGATAGCAATGTGTATGGTCTACAAAATGCACTGCAGAAACTCACCAAGCCTTCTGAGACAGCACCTTTCAAACCCACGATTACAGACATATAGAAGGCCAAGGGCAGCAGATACATGGAAATACTATCACTTGGAAGTGCTCCTCCAAGCCACTCACCATCCTGACTTGGAAATATATCACTGTTCCTTCACTGTCTCTGAGGCAAAATCCTAGAGCTTCCTCCCTAATAGCACTGTGGGTGTACCTACACCACAGGGACTGCAGCGATTCAAGGCAGCAGCTCACCACCACCTTCTCAAGGACAATTAAGGATGGGCAATAAATGCTGGCCTAACCAGCGATGCCCACATCTCAAATTAATTTTTAAAAAGTTGTTGCCAGATCTGAATTTTTCCAGCACTTTGCTTTTATTTCAGATTCCCAGGATACACAGTATTTTGCTTTTACTCAACTCTCATTCAGCATGTTAGGATCATCCATCACCTATTAGTAAACCAAGTGCTGCAGAATGAGGAAATTATCAGCTTTAGTTCAACCAGATTATGTATACTCTGTTCCTCCTAATTCAAATCTATTTAATTCAAATTACTTTTTAAGCAAAAAAAAAAATGCCTCATGTAGTGTTTGTTTGGAACTGCTTAATTCAAATTAACACAATTTAATGTTGTTGTACAAAATATTATTTAGGATCCATATCCTTATTTAGCTGCAAAGTCTCATCTTATAGTCAATGAAGAATGTATTGACCAAGTGCGCCACCCAGTTCCCAGGAAAACTTTCAACCAGATTTCAGTATGTAAAAGAGGCAGCAAAAAAATCTTAGCAAATAGCCATAAAATATCGACCTAGATTTTGCATTCACCACATTACTCCTTTGAAACCAACAGCAATTTCTGGAGCCTGACCATGTAGTTAAAGGTGGAAATTCAGAATTTGCAGTTAAAAGTGGAAATTCAGAATTTGTTGTTGGTGATTCTATGCTTATCCATACTGTGCGTTGTTGAAGTCCCTGCAGGTTGCAGTTAGAAATCACAGAGCTTTTTACACTGCAGTATCATTATCAAACATACCCCCCACCCCTTTAAAAAGGATACATCTCATTAATGAGGTGTAAAAACAGGTTTTTAATGGCATACTAAGTCATAACTATCGCTGAAGATCCTCTTTGGTCTAAGAAACTAATTTTATGATGGTGTAATGTCAAATTTTTCCATTCTGATAAAAGGTCCAAGTTTTTTTTAGTATAATTTAGTTTTTTTTTTAAGTTAATGATATTTCAGTTTCCAGTGTGCACGTCCCAATCATTTATTTCTCTCTGTAAAATGTAACAAAAGTGATGGATAATCAGAGCACTTTTACTTCTTGGTTTGCTATACATGAGAATTCAATGCGATTGGCTGCTTACCCTGCTCGATGACATTACTGTTGCTGGGCACCTGAGCATCCCCAATTCAAACTAAGATTGGAAAAGAGAAATTCCACACCACAGAGATCACTAGATCTTCGAGGGCAGCTTTTCAAAGGTCAGAAGTGAGCGGCAACCATTTTTAAATAATTGTACAATTGCAATATGCTACGTGTTGATAAAGCATAAAACTAAATGCAAACAAATTATAAACATCATCATCTTCTAAAGTGTTAAAACAAGTTAATGCTATGATCCACTTTCCAACTTAGATTCCTGATAGCGCCCTCATCTACTTTACAGCAGCACTGCAGTGAGCTATTCAATTCTTAATTGAATAAAGGTCTAGGTTGCCTCTATCCTAATGTTGCACATAACGGATAACATCAGTGCTGGAACCAGAAGCTCTGCTTTGTTGTTCAGAAGTTTGATGAGGCAAGCTTCCTGCATGTAATGCACACATGATAAATACCATTCAGGATTCACAGGAATGTGGCACAGGATTCCCGCATTTTTCAAAGGAACCCTGGGAAGCTCAGTATTTAATTCATACGCCATTGGGCAAGCATTTTATAAAGGAGCAAAGGTGAGGGGCATATGATAATCCAGTCATCCATGTTAATGTTTCCTCTTAAAGTAATTGACTTATACCGAAGACTGGCATATAATTAATCAGTTATACTGCATAGTTTGTGCCAAGGAAAACTCCATGGAGTGCAAACTAAGCATTGCAATTTGGATGTAAAGTCACTCAAAGCATACTTAGGTTGCCTCCAGGAGGTCGGATAATAGCCAACCATTGTTTTGCATGGTTTTCATGGTTTTGCAACTCTTGGCTAACATTCCACTCAGTTGACATTCATTTCAACATTCTACAGTTACATTACCTCTATCACCAAGCTAGGCCAAGTCCTTTGAAAATCCCAGTTGTAGATTCCTGCTTTTTTTTTTACCACGGTTAGTGCTCTAGTCTACCCTAGTATGTGTAGGGACAGGGAGGAGAAATAAAGATTACCACAGCAACTAGATCAAGGTAACTTGCACCCTGAACTCACAGTCTATCATTGTCTTCTCCCTAACTAAAAATCAAGAGTATTACATATGGAAGAAAGAGTATAGCATCTTTGTTATTAGGGTACTATTAGGGTAGAGATAATTATGAAATTTTTACTGTATACATGCTTAATGCACTCTCCCAAATTCCTTTATCAGCTATCTTGACAATGATATTCATCCATTTTTTTATATGTATAGTTAGCTCCTCCATTAAAACAGAATTGGAGGATTTAATGCGAGTTCACATCTATAAGGATAATCTTGCTCCCAATAACTTCTATCCTTCTAAAACTTTCACTGCTTTGATGAATTAGTCCCAATTAGAGTGAAACTGTTCATACTTTCTAATCAAGTAGCTGTTAAATAAGCGGTCAATACTCAGTACACTCCAGATACTCAATTATTCTTAGATTACTTGACAATTAATATAAATGGTGCTTTACTTACCAATTTCACTCCGGCCTGGGCCAATTCCATTATACAGTCGTAAGTAACTCAAATGACAAGAGGTAGAGTCTTCAATATCAAAGTCCCCAAATTTAAAAATAATCCTCTGACTGGGCTGCACCCGTATCTCCCACTCACAAACGGTGTTATTGGGATAAGTTTGGGGATAATTTATTGATGCAAAAGTTCCACTCTCCGGGCCAAGAACAGTATGTCCACAACCATCACCTGAAAAGAATAATAAATATTTTTTTAAAGTTGTAATACGCGAATTACAAATTGTAGAAAATTGCCTAACAATACAATATAAGCTTTGCAGAAATATTTTGAGACCTTTCGGAATTGGAGTATACTAAACAGAGTGCCATGACTGCACCTCAGCCTCACTGAGAACCCTTGGGTCAGCACTGTACAGTAAAGAAAACCCAATGACTGCTCTGTAGCCTTGAACTGTGCAGAACGTATTTATCAGTCTTTGCTCAGTGATAGCACTCTTGCCTGCAAGTCGGAAACATGTAGGTTCAAGCCTCACTCCAGAGACTTGAGTACAGGATGCGGGCTGATACTTCGGTGCAGTCCGAAGGGAGTGCTGCACTACTGGAGGCGCAGTATTTGGATGAGACATTAAACTGAGGCCCTCTCAGTTGGATGTAAAAAAGTGCCACGCCTGAGTAACAGCAGGAGACGTCTCCCAGTGTCTTGCATAACATTTAACCATCAACAAAAATCAGAGAAACGGATTGTGTGCTAATTTCTCATTGTTCCCTGTTAACTATTTCTGGTTCCAATTCTGCTATTATGAATGTGGTTTTTACCCATTAAACCATTGCTTTTTGCTGGTCTGTTAATGGTGGCTGTTTCCCGTCTTTCCACAGAGCCCTGCGCTTCCACACCATTTCTACCCGGTGCCTCTCTCCCTACATGGAGAATGGTGGCATTTTGTGCTCCCTTGATCTCTACTGAGTCCCTGACTGTGCTTTCCATTGAGAGCGCCAACTCCAGTGCTTTGCTGAAATCCAAATTTGTCTCTGACAGCAACCTTTTTTTGAATGGTGTCTTTGTTAATCCCACACACTAATCGGTCTCTTAACATGTCATTAATCAATGTCCCGAACTCAGTGCTCTGTCAGTTGTTTTAAGGCTGCTACATAGCAAGCGGTTATCTCTCCAGGAGCGCGACACCTCGAATTGAATTTAAAATGCTGCGTTGTTACCAAGGGTTTTGGTTGGAAGTGGCCTTTCACTAGATTCACCAACTCATCAAAGCTCTTGGAATCTGGGGAGCTGAGTGCCGATAAAGTACAAATTAGGCAATATGTTTTACTGCCACATGTCAACAAGAGGATCGCTCGCCTCTTCTCCTCCCCCAGTGTGTCCTTGGCGAAAAAGAAAAACGCGTGGCATTCAATATAATGTGACCAGTCATCGGTGGTCTGATCAAACGGTTTGATGCGACCAAATTGTGGCATATGGAGGGCGATGACTTTGACGACTACGGTGAGGGTTTAGTAATGTAATATACTTACAATTGGCCTGCAGGACACAGCCAATTCAGTACAGTTGAGTCTTTGGGGCTTTCCTTGGAGTTGTTGATTGGTCATGTTAGCCTTGTTGCCAGTTATGTTTTACTATGGGTTGCCTTGCTTGTGAACCAGTTGCATGCTTATCTGTTGGCAGGCGGGTTGATTACAATATACTGCAGATGCAGAGACCAATATGAAATGAAACATATACTATTTACTTACAAAAACAACAGAGCACTAACATGATGTGTGCTTCTCCAGCCAGAACCTACTCTAGACTATCCTTAACATGGTAGCCCACGCTACGCAGCTATTGGGTCTTAAAGTCACTTGGTCAATCTGATCACAGTCTCTTAAAGGTGTATTACACTGCAGATTACCACAGATATATTAAGAATTTACCTTCTCTACCTAGTCACAGATGCAGAAGATGCCCTTCAGCCCATCGAGTCTGCATGTGAGAAACACCTGACCTACCTACCTAATTCCATTTACCAGCACTTGGCCCATAGCCTCGAATGTTATGATGTGCCAAGTGCTCATTCAGCTACTTTTTAAAGGATGTGAGGCAACCCGCCTCCACCACCCTCCCAGGCAGTGCATTCCAGACCGTCACCACCCTCTGGGTAAAAAAGTTTTTCCTTACATCCCCCCTAAACTTCCTGCCCCTCAACTTGAACTTATGCCCCCTTGTGCCTGACCCTTCAACTAAGGGGAACAGCTATTCACCCTGTCCATGCCCCTCATAATCTTGTACACCTCAATCAGGTTGCCCCTCAGTCTTCTCTGCTCCAATGAAAACAACCCAAGTCTATCCAACCTCTCTTGTTAACTTAAATGTTTCATCCCAGGCAACATACTGGTGAATCTCCTCTGCACCCCCTCCAGTGCAATTACATCCTTCCTATAAAGTGGTGACCAGAACTGCACATAGTACTCCAGCTGTGGCCTCACTAACATTCTATACTACTCCAACATGACCTCCCTACTTTTGTAATCTATGCCTCGATTGATAAAGGCAAGTGTCCCATATGCCTTTTTCACCACCCCACTAACATGGCTCTCCGCCTTCAGAGATTTATGGACACACACGCCAAGGTCCCTTTGTTCCTCAGAATTTCCTAGTGTCATGTTGTTCATTGAATACTTCCTTGTCAAATTACTCCTTCCAATGTGTATCACCTCACACTTTTCAGGGTTAAGTTCCATCTGCCACTTATCTACCTATTTGACCATCCCGTCTATATCTTCCTGTAGCCCAAGACACTCAACCTCACTGTTAACCACCCGGCCAATCTAATATTGTAACTTTATTGAATTCACCAACGTGAGTGCTGATCCCGTTGTTCACAAACATCAGTTCAAATGACACTGAGGTGAGGTGAGAATCACTGCCCTTAACATCAAGACCGCTTTTGACAGAGTATGGCATCAATGAGCACAAGCAAAATTGCAGTCAATGGGAATCAGGGGGAAAACTCTCCGCTGGTTGGAGTCATGCCTAGAACAAAGGAAGATGGTTGTGGTTGTTGGAGGCCAATTATCTCAGTCCAATGACATCACTACTGGAGTTCCTCAGGTTAATGTCCTAGGCCCAAATACCTTCAGCTGCTTCATCAATGACCTTTCTTTTATCATAAGGTCAGATGTGGGGATGTTTGATGAAGTTTACACAGTGTTCACGGTTTGCCATTCCTCAGAAATTTTTGTCCACGTGCAGCAAGACATTGCCAATATTTCGGCTTGGACTGATAAATGGCAAATAACATGCTTGTCACATGAGTGCCAAGCAATGATCATCTCCAACAAGAGAGAATCTAACCATCTCCCCTTGACATTGAACAGCATTCCTGTCGCTGAATCCCCCACCATCAACATCCTGGGAGTCACAACTGACCAGAAATTTACCAGGACCAGCCATATAAATACTGTGGCCACAAGAGCAGGTCAGAGGCTGGGAATTCTGCAGCAAATAACTCACCTCCTGAATCCCCAAAGCCTGCCCACCATCACAAAGCACAAGTAAAGCATGTGATGGAAAACGCTCTACTTGCCTGGACGAGTGCAGCTTCATCAACACTCAAGATGTTTGACACTATTCACAACAAAGCGGCCCACTTGATTGCCACCTCATTTAGCAATTTAAACATTCACTCCCTCCACCATTGGTGTACAGTGGCAGTCGTGTGTACCATCTACAAGATGCACTGCAGCAACTCGCCAAGCCTCCTTCGACATCACTTTCCAAATATGCGATCTCTACGACCTAGAACGACAAGCGCAAGAGACCCATGGAACACCACCATCTAAAAATTCCTCCCAAGCCACTTGCCATCCTGACTTGGAAATATATTGTCATTCCTTCTCTGTCGCTGGATCAACATCCTGGAACTCCCTCCCTAACAGCGCTGTTGGTGTACCTAAATATGATGGACTGCAATGGTTCAAGATGGTAGCTCACCACAAGCATGTTCTCAAGGGCAGTTAGGGGTGGGTAACAATTGTTGGACTTGTCAATGGTGCAGACACCCCATGAAAGAATAAAAACTCTCTTATAACAGACTGAGAGACTAACAGTATTAAGGTAACAGCAACTGACCTCTCAATTTTGTGAAATGTGAACAAAATGCAGCTTAAAGCTTTTAAAACAAGGACAGTAAGGGCATGCACATAGACCATGTCTACAACCAGGTAGCAAAGCAATACAAAAAACATAAAACACGGATGATAAGTTAAAGATGGATTATTGTGATACTGTTGGCGGCGTGGGGGGGGGCTTGTCTCTCTATTTGTGCAGGATACACATATCACTAATTATGCTGTATACATCACAAAGTATTCTTCCTGAATGGAGTAATACAGCCAGCCTACAACAGTCATATGTGATGTGGCTCCATTAGGGCCCAAACAATCAGAGCAAGAGATAGCATTTTACTGTCATTAAAGTGCACCTAGCACAAATTTCAGTCTGCTTTCCCTCAATAAAGCCAACTGCTTACTGGTGGGAAACCAGCTCACTTCAGGATGGGATCAATGGCAGTTCTTCCCTAAGTTCCTGGTTTACACGTGGGAATAGAAAGGACCTGAACACACCTTTGGGTAGCTGCATGCAAGAAAATGTAAAACATTTGCATCTATGGTTAAGAGCAGGACCTCACTACGAGCAAAAGAAAAGTTAGCTGTATCACCATGCGAGAGATATCTGGGGACTGGAGAAAGCAGGTATTATACCTTTTTTTAAAAAAAATGTAACAGAAGTGACAGACACCAGTGAGTTTGCCTTTTAGGGTAGGTTTGGCTATGAAAACCTTTCTAAGGGTATATCATGGTTGGAAATAAAATTATAAGATAGCCAATATGGGTTCTTGATCACGGGGGTCTTGTTAATTGAATGGATTGGTTTTCTTTGAGGGTGTAACAAAGGAACTCGATGGAGATAAGGTAATAGATGTGTTGTACTTGGATTAAGCAAGTTCTTGGAATCATAGGACAGAATTTAGCCCTCGATGGGAGGGCGGGCGGGCAGCCAAACTCCGCTGCCAAAACGGGCCCCGCCACCATTTTGAGTGGGCAGGCTGCCCGACGGGAAGCGCTATGCACTTCCTAGGCCAGGGTGTGGGGGGATTCCCCAAATGTCAAAGTGCGCTCTTTCACGCACTGCTCCCTGAAACTAAGTGCTGTCTCAGGGAGAGCGCTGAAAGTTTAATAAACATAAAAAATAGCAAATTAAAAAAATTAACATGTCCCCCTCGTGTGACAATGTCACACGAGATGGGACATGTTAATAAATATTACATAAAGTTTATTAAAGTTCTTAAAAACAGACATGAAACCTTATCCCGCCAGTGGATGAGGTTTCACGTATTATCAGAAGCCCGCTGGGGTTCCTGGCCTGCCCGCCAGCCTTAAAGTTGGACGGGCAGGTCCTTTAATTGGGTTAATTATCCTGTCAATGGCCTCAATTAGCCATTGACAGGTCGGCGGGCCCTGCCCCCAACTCGCCGATGGAAAAATTCTAGTCATAGAATCGTAGAGTGATTACAGCCACAGAAGGGGGTCATTTAGCTCATCATGCTGGTTCTTTGCAAGAGCAGCTCAACTGGTCCCACTTCCCAGCCCTTTTGCCATAGCCTTGCAATTTTTTTTCTCTTCAGATAATTATCCAATTACCTTTTGAAAGTCACAGTTGACCCTGCCTCCACCACGCTCTCAGACAATGCATTCCGGATCCTAACCACACGCTGCAAAAAAAAACTTTCCTACATGTCGCCTTTGGTTCTTTTGCCAATCACATCAAATCACAATCCTCTAGTTCTCAACCCTTCTGCCAATGGGAACATTTTCTTTCTATCCACTCTGTCAGACCTCTCAGGATTTTGAACACCTCTATCAAATCTCTTCTCAACATTCGCTTCTCCAAGGAACCAACACCAGCTTCTCCAACCTATCCACACAACTGAAGTCCCTCATTCCTGGAAACATTCTCGTAAATCTTTCCTGCCCCCTCTTTCATGCCTTCACATTCTTTCTGCAGTGTTCTGACAGTAAATTCAAGCTATTGTAACAATGCTTAGTGGAAGTGAGTAAAGCAAGTCAAATATTGAGATGTATTAAAAGATTAATTTTGAGCCAAAAATGCAAAGTAACCTTGCAGTTTATAAATTACCAATGCAGCCTTACTTAGAATACCATGCACAGTTCTGGTTGTTACAGTACAAAAGGGCCATTGCAGCTATTGAAAGAATATAGAAGCAAGCAAATAAAATGATTGGGGTGATGGAAGGATTGGATTATGAGGGGCAATTATGTTTAGAGGTGATATAATTGCTGCTTTTAGGATTCTACAGGGACTGGATAAGGTAGGCTATGGCAAGTTATTTCACATTGACCAGAACTATAGAATTAAAGGACACGGCCTGTGCCTGAAGGGAAGTAAATTCAAAGCTAATCTGCGGAAATAATATTTCAGTGAGCAAGTAATCAATCTGTGGAGCAGACACCCTAGAGAGACAGTGAAAGCAGTTAGTATTGATTCATTCAAACGAAAATTAGGTAGATTTAGTCTCTTTGCCTAAGAAAGGATATACTTATCTCAGAGGGGGTTCAAAGAATGATTCCTGGGATGGCGGATTAGCCTTCGTGGAAAAATTGGAGAGGGTTGACTCTGCCTATATTCCCTTGAGTTTAGAAGAATGAGAGGTGATCTCATTGAGCTCAAATTTTAAGGGGCTCTGGGATGCTGGGAGGATAATTCCCGTGGCTGGGGAATACAGAACTAAGGGTCACAGTCTCAGAATTAGGGGTCAGCCATTTAGGAAGGAGATGAGGAGAAATGTCTTCATTCAAAGGGTTGTGAACATTTGGAATTCACAGAAAGATCTGTGAATGCTCAGTCATTGAGGAAAATTAAAACAGAGATTGACAGATTTTTGGATGCTAAGAAAATCAAAGGGTATGAGAACAGTGCAGAGAGGTGCAGCTGAGGTAGATCAGCCCTGATGTTACTGAACAGCGACGCAGGCTTGAGGGGCTGAATGGCCTACTCCTGCTCTTAATATTCTTTCAAAAAAATAATATTTTGGGATATATTACACGAGTAATTTGAGGCATGGCTAACTGTAGCATGCTTGCGAGGAATAGGTGACTCCTTTGGTTCCCAGAAACCTTTGCCATTGTGGTTTTCCTCACATCATGTCTAGCTCTGTTGTAGACAGACAATTAGAGAGACCAATTCCTGTAATTATTTATTTACTCCATTATTATTGTATCATACAATAACCAGGATGATAGAAAGAAAACAAGATGGCCCTTGGTCTTATTTCCATTTAGCAATTCCTACTTTGCAATGGGAAAAATTCAGGTCATCTAAAAACCCTGATGCTGCTGTTGAAACCTCAGGATATGCAAATCCAACAGTGAGTCTACAGTTTTAGCGATTTACCTTACTGTCTTTTGTAAGATCGCTGGCCAAACAATTCAATGGAATCACATTTTTATTGAATGACAGATGAACCCACAAATAATTATTTACTGCTAACTGTATTATTTACAACTTTGCAGTTGAAATTTTGGCACTGACAATGCTAGTTTTCAGCAGGTATAAAAGTGCTGAATTTTTCCGGAAAGAACAGTGTTTTCTCAAGCAGTGGCTATTCTGTGACTGGGTCTGAGGGTAACTGAATAATATGCCTGATCCCATGAGTTGAGGACAGTTGCCCCTTCAGAGAACACGATAGTCACAGTGTATCCCTTTCATTTTAGTAAAGAGCAATACATTTAATAAAAATATCATGAGCCCTTCACCAAGTTGTTTGTGGCTGTGTGCAATAGTTTAATGGTACTTTCATACTTAATAAGACATTTCATACTGATGACTTTAATATGATGATGTTGCTGGGTGTCCTCCAGCTGGAATGAAGCTTAAGGCAGATATTTATTCCTCCCAAAATTCCTAACCTGAACCATATGAGTCAAAGGGATAAACATGTGTTTAACCAGAAGCAAAAGCCTGATTGTCATTTAGGAACAGTACAAGGCAAGAGGGTGTGCTGTCCACGCTCTGCACAGTGGGGATAAGGGGACACTAATTAAACATTAAAAGAAAAAAATATAAGAAGGAACAATTATGAAGTAATTGAAAAATAGAAAATTGTAAAGGGCATAAAACAGACAGCCAGTTTGCTATTTCCCATTTATGACCAGTGATAAGCCAACAACAATTAAATTTATATATTGCCTTTAACATAGTAAAATGTCCTAAGGTGATTCACAGGAGAAAATACCAAATTAAATTGGACACCAAGCTACATAAAGACACATCAGGCCAGGTGAACGAAGGCTAGGCCAAAGACATAGATTTTGAAGTGTGGCTTGAAGGAGAAGAGAGAGAGAGAGACAGAGTAATTTAGAGAGGGAATTCCACAGCTTAGTGCCAAACAGCTGGAAGTATGGCTGCTAATGATGGAGTGATGGAAATCAGGATTGTACAAGATGTCACAATTGGAGAAGTGCAAAGATCTCAGTTGTAAGGCTGGCTGAGGTTACTGCTAAAGCTGGGCAAGGTTATGGGGGTACTTGAGCACAAAGGTGAGAATTTTAAAACTAAAGTATGCCAGTCAATAGATGTAAGGGAGCACATGGGTGATGAGTAAACAGCAGGGAAAGGGCAGCAGAGTTTTGTAATGGGTGCACGTTCGCAGAGGGTAAAACGTGGCAGGCCAGCCAGGAGAGCAATGGAATAGTCAGATCTGGAGATAACAAAGGCAAGGGTGAGTGTTTCAGCTGCAGATCACTACATCCCCTCCCCCGCCCCACCACTTCAGTTGGCAATCTGTCAAAAATGGGCCCAGCAAATATGCTTTAACTTTTATCAGCTGTTGCTCTGGGCTCTACAAAAACAAGCAGGATTATTGCTGCATAGGTTGCTTCTCTTCTCCCTCTACAGGCCTATCTTTTTACTAAGAAAGTAGTAATCCGGGCTTCTTTTTTAGCCACAATGCAGTCTGGTCCGGAAGCTGACTGGGCTGTTCAATAATGTCCTGCAGGCTGCCCTGGGCACTCATTTTCTGCCCACAGCCCTCTAGCCCAATGCTGTCACAGATAAATTCTCAAAATGGGCCAGTCCCAATAGGGAGCCTATTAGGCTGCTTTGGTCCAGGCAAAACCCATCCAAAGACAAAATCTACCTCTCCATCTATCGGAATCAAAATTCACCAAAAGTAAAAAGAGCACAGGAAACAAATCAGTTATGTGAAGTTAGTAAAGTTTTGGAATACTCATCAAAACCCTGCTCTAAAGTTGCACTGATGTTATAAAAGTGACTGTAACAGAAGGACAGTAAGACTTTGACTACTTCAAACATTCCTGCTTTATATCTATTCCCCACTGCTTAACATATGTATTAGTAATAAATACATGATGGAACTGCAGGATATTAATTCATTCATGCTTTCCTCCAAATAAACAACATACTGGAATTTGTCACCTAGGGCAGTTTTTAGTCTCCTGAGAAAGTCCCCGAGAGATTTTAACCTCAAAGCTATTAGATCCTAGTCAGTTTATAACACAGAACTCCATAATCCCAGATATCCATTCATTGCAATACAGAGTATATTATTAACCAGCACCCTATGAAGGCAGTTATATTAAAATCTTTATTAATTATAATGTATTTGATGGGGATGAGATACCCAATGTACCAGGTATTAAAATCTACATGGCTTTAATCTCTTCTGCCATTGCTTTCAGTGTTTAGCTCCTACTTGAACATATGCCACAGGATTGTCACCCAATTTATGAGAGAAGACTCACAGGGCTGTCCTTTTGCACCTAAAATTTTCCACATTAAACTGATCCTAGCCTGGGTCCTAAACAGGGACTAGGTCCTAGAACAAAAATCACCATGATGAGATAAAGCAGTGATATAGCTGAAGAACGATAGTGCCATCTTTAGTCATTTCCAAATCAAATCTAATATTTTGGCATTTAAACTTGTATTAGGCTCGCAAGACAAGTACTGGTATAATGTTTCTTATTTTATTGACTGAAATTTATATCATTTCACAGAAGTGATTTTAGTGCACACAGCTAATCTATCAATTTCCATATCCAGTGGTCCAGTGACAGTTCACAAATAACTGAGTGGAGGAGGTGTTCAAGCCAAAGAGTCTAACAGAGTTGTATGCTCAAGTCCCCACACCAAACTACAACAGAAATCATACATGGGCTTAATTAACAAAAAAAAATTTCCACAAAATAAATAAGAATAATCTACTAGACTCGATGCATTACTATCGCAAACATGATACCTGGGCCCTTCCATGAAACAAACCCAGCAACACGTGTGTCATGCTCAACACACATTCGATTTTATCCAACATAACTTATTTGTGGTACAAGTATATTAAGTATTTGGGTGCGGCAATGCTTATGAAAAGGACTACGTTCAAAGCAAGAGTCTATTATTAATAGTACAATGCAGCTGTCATGATCAAAATGAAGGTGCTGACAATGCAGCCTCTCTGAGGTTGGTGACAACAAAAGAAACATTTCTATTCATTTCTGGCTACATTTTGCTGCTTCTGGAGGCTGAGAACTAAACCACTTCCAACAGGTGGTGCCCTCTGTCCCAAGGAACAGCCATGGTGTCTCAATTATGTTACAGCTTTGTCTCCAAAAGCAGCGCTATCTCCAAATATAATACTGTAAAAATAAACAAGGAATCAGACTGTTGAACTGCATTCCAACAGCCGATGCAATGGTGAGCAGCAAGAAATTTGTCAGTCCAAACCAATTCTTGCAACAAAGCCACCTATAAATCCCAGTCAGTGATTTGAGGAGTTACGGGGATTGGAAGCTCTGATACATGATGTTACAGTTTGCACGTCTGTCCTGCACAGGATAATCAACATGGAGGCAGCTACATATCAAATTTGGAAGCCCAACAAAAATTATTTTGCATTGTTCGAGTTGGATTTGCTTTCCATAACTGCATTTCCTAGGCCTCCAACTATTTGTGAACTACAAAAAATGGATGGACATTAGCACTTCTACCAAGCTAAGTTTCACTGGTATAATAGAACTGTCTATGAAAGCTTTAATAATGGTGCCCCCTCTCTCCACCAACATACCCAACAACTTGCCAATACAAAAGCAACAAAAACGGAAAATGCTGGAAAAACTCAGCATCTGTGGAGAGAAAAACAAGAGTTAATGTTTTGAGTCCGTATGACTCTTCTTCTGAGCTAAAGAGAAGTAAAAATGTGAAGAAATTTATACTGTTTTGGGGAGGGAGCAGGTAGAGCTGGATAGAAGGCCAGCAATAGGTGGGGACAAAGGAGAGATTGACAAAGATGTCATGAACAAAAGGACAAAGGGGTGTTAATGGTAGAGGTACAGGCTAAAGGAGGTGCTGATGGTGGCATCAGGGTAAGAAAGCAGAATAGCAGGACAATGGTAAGCACTCTGGAAAGAACAACATGAACAAGTGACAGAAGACCCTTATGGGGGTGGGGTGGGGTGGGGGGAGGGGACGGTGGTGGGAAAAAAGACTGGAAATAGGATAAAAGGTAGGGATAAAACAATGAATAAATGAATAAAAATGAAATAAAAATAAAAATAAGTGGATGAAAAATATAAATGAATATTGAAAAAAGGGATAAAAAAAGTGAGGATAGAGTTCATGGTCTGATGTTGTTGAACTCAATGTTAAGCCCAGAAGCTGTAAAGCGCCTATTCGGAAGATCAGGTGCTGTCCCTCCAGTTTGTGTTGTGCTTCACTGGAACACTGCAGCAGGCCAAAGACGGACATGTGGATAGGACAGCAGGATAGTGTGTTGAAATGGCAAGCAACAGGAAGGCCCGGGTCATGCTTCCAGACAGACCGAAGGTGTTCCACAAAGCGGTCAACCAGTCGGCATTTGGTCTCTCCAATGTAGAGGAGACAGCATTGGGAGCAGTGAATGCAGTAAACCAAATTGAAGGAGGTGCAAGTGAAGCGTTGCTTCACCTGAAAGGAGTGTTTGGGGCCTTGGGCAGTGAGGAGGGAGGTAATGCTCACATGTTCATGCTATTCTTTCCAGAGTGCTTACCCTTGTCCTGCTATAATCACTTTCTGCTTTCTGACCTTAATGCCACCATCAGCACCTCCTTTAGCCAGTACCACTACCATTAACACCCCTTTTGTCCTTTTGTTCATGACATCTTTGTGCTCCTTTGCCCCCACCTTTTGCTGGCCTTCTATCCAGCTTCACCTGCTCCACGCCCCCTTAAACAGTCTAAATTTCATCGCATTTTTACTTCTCTTTAGCTCTGAAGAACAGTCATACGGACTTGAAACTTTAACTCTTGTTTTTCTCTCCACAGATGCTGTTAGACCTGCTGAGTTTTTCCAGCATTTTCTGTTTTTGTTTCAGATTTCCAGCATCCTCAGTATTTTGTTTTTACAATACAAAAGCAAGTTATTGTAGATGTTGGAAATCTGAAATAGAAACAGAAATTGCTGGAAATTTTCTGTTTCTTTTATAATTTGCCAACTATCCTGGTTCTGAAGTCAATGAAACGTGCAAAGTCCAGACCATTTCTATAAGTGAATTAATGTACTTCATAAGCTGCAAAGTGCTTTGGGGTATTCTGAAGACATGCAAGGCACTATATAAATGCAAGCCTTTTTTTTAAATCTTAAACTGATTCCATGATAACAAAATAAAAAACCATGAAAAGCAAAAGCACATTTCCTGAGCAGCAACCGTAGGCCATCATAACCTTTAGTGATCCCGGGTCTTCCTCCTGTACATTAACATGAACATATTTTCACCTCAGTGTTCTGTGAAGATGTCATTTTAATAGCACTGGACAGTTCTGCAAAACATCAATGTCATTTCTCCTTAATTAAATATATCTTACAACCTCTTAGCTGAACGGTGAATAGAATTACACAAAAAGTAGTGTGAGCTACACCGGCTTAAAAAAAATCAAGCTAAGCTCGCAACCAAACAAAAAGCCCCGAATCTAGAAAAGCATACTGTTTAAGAAATATATTATATAATATATAAGCTGTTTCTAAAGAAAAGTATTTTTTGCCTTTTTAGACTGTATTTGAATTTGCTTTAAAAATCAGTGCTTTCCTATGAAAGGTTTGCAAGAGAAAATACATCAAGCTGTTTTATAAAGTTCTGAGCATTTAAATATGTAAGAAATAAAACATCAAAAAGCTTGAGGCATCTGTGCACGATTACATTTTAATGTTTTTGCTTTTGTTTAAAAAAAAGAGGCCGTAATAAATGGGAGCATTGCAACCAGAGTAGATGAAAAGTGAATACCTGGCATAGCACATTCCTTGCCTTTTAATAAAGCTCCACAAAGCAATGCTCCCTCTATCCACTAGCAAACTTTTCTGTTTAATAGCAAATTAAGTTTAAGAATTAAGGTAAATGTACTTTATAGTTAAAAGAAAAAGAGCGAAATGGTGACGAGTTCCATAACAGCTGTTGTATAAGCTCTTGCTTAGCTGTTCAGTTGTGTTACTCAAACCAGCTCACTATTCCAAAATCGTCCTGAAATGCAAAGATAACCCCCAGCTTCTTTTCTCTACTATAGACCGTTTTTTAAAGCCCCTTGCCTTTGCATCCTTTACCCTCACCTCCAACAACAAGCATGAGGGCACGGACCTCTTTAGCATATAATTGAAGTCTTCCAATCAGCTACCTCTGCCACTTAAGACCATAAGACATAGGAGCAGAAATTAGGCCATTCGGCCCATCGAGTCTGCTTCACCATTCAATCATGGCTGATAAATTTCTCAACCCCATTCTCTTACCTTCACCCCATAACCTTTGATCCCCTTACCAATCAAGAACCTATCTATCTTGGTCTTAAATACACTCAATGACCTGGCCTCCACAGCCTTCTGTGGCAATGAATTCCATAGATTCACCACTCTCTGGCTAAAGAAGTTTCTCCTCATCTCTGTTCTAAAAGGTCTTCCCTTTACTCTGAGGCTGTGCCCTCGGGTACTAATCTCTCCTACTAATGGAAACATCTTCCCCACGTCCACTCTATCCAGGCCTTTCAGTATTCTGTAAGTTTCAATCAAATCCCCCCCTCATCCTTCTAAACTCCATCGAGGATAGACCCAGAGTCCTCAAACGTTCCTCATATGTTAAGCCTTTCATTCCTGGGATCGTTCTCGTGAACGTCCTCTGGACCCTCTCTAGGGCCAGAACATCCTTCCTGAGGTATGGGGCCCAAAATTGCTCACTATATTCTAAATGTGGTCTGACCAGAGCCTTATAAAGCCTCTAGTGCTCTCAAAATAAATGCCAACATTGCATTTGCCTTCCTAACTACCGACTCAACCTGCAAGTTAACCTTAATAGAATCCTGGACTAAGACTCCCAAGTCCCTTTGCACTCCAGATTTCTGAATTCTCTCCCCATTTAGAAAATAGTCTATGCCTCTATTCTTCCTACCAAAGTGCATGACCTCACACTTCCCCATGTTGTATTCAATCTGCCACTTCTTTGCCCATTCTCCTAACCTGTCCAAATCCTTCTGCAGCCTCCCTGCCTCCCCAGTACTACCTGTCCCTCCACCTATCTTTGTATCATCTGCAAACTTAGCCAGAATGCTAGATCATTAATGTATAAAGTGAAAAGTTGTAGTCCCAACACTGACCCTTGCGGAACTCCACTAGTCACCGGCCGCCACCCCTCATCCCCACTCTCTGCCTCCTGCCAGACAGCCAATCTTCTATCCATGTTAGTACCTTGCCTCTAACACAATGGGCTCTTACCTTACTGAGCAGCCTCCTGTGCGGCACCTTGTCAAAAGCCTTCTGGAAATCCAAGTAGATAACATCCATTGGCTCTCCATTGTCTAACCTACTCGTTACCTCCTCAAAGAATTCTAACAGATTTGTCAGGCATGACCTCCCCTTGATGAAAACATGCTGACTTTGCCCTATTTTACCATGCACCTCCAAGTATTCTGAAATCTCATCCTTAATAATGGACTCTAAAATCTTACCAACGACTGAGGTCAGGCTAATCGGCCTGTAATTTGCCGTCTTTTGCCTCACTCCCTTCTTAAACTGGGGGATTACATTAGCAATTTTCCAGTCCTCTGAGACCCTCCCTGACTCCAGTGATTCCTGAAAGATCACCATTAACGCCTCCACTATCTCTTCAGCTATCTCCTTCAGAACTCTGGGGTGTAATCCATCTGGTCCAGGTGATTTATCCACCTTCAGACCTTTCAGTTTTCCTAGCACCTTCTCCTTGGTAATGGCCACCATAGTCACCTTTGCCCCCCTGACTCTCTTGAACTTTGGGGATGTTACTCGTGTCTTCCACCGTGAAGACTGACGCAAAGTACCTATTCAGTTCCTCCGCCTTTTCTTAGTTCCCGACTACTACTTCTCCAGCATCATTTTCCAGCAGCCCAATGTCCACTTTTGCCTCTCTCTTACCCTTTATATATCTAAAAAAAACTCTTGCAATCTTCTTTCATATTACTGGCTAGTTTACCCTCATTTTTATCTTCTCCCTCCTTATTTCTTTTTTAGTTGTCCTCTGTTGGTCTTTGTAGGCTTCCCAATCCCCTGGTTTCCCACTGCTCTTCACCGCATTGTATGCTTTCTCTTTAGCTTTCATGCTGTCCCTGACTTCCCTTGTCAGCCATGGTTGGCTCGTCCTCCCTTTAGTATGCTTCTTCTTCCTAGGGATGAATTTTTGCTGTGTCTCCCAAAATACTCCCAGAAACTCCTGCCATTGCTGTTCCACTATGTTTCCTGCTAGGCTTCCCTTCCTCTCCTAGCCCACCTGACAAAACTTCCTCTAAAGAGGTTCCACCACTTACCAAGCCCAAAACTTTTATTTTTTTATTCTGTCTCCTATCATGCTTCTCCAAGCTCAACATCTCTATAAGGCCCACCTCCTGGTCTATTCTATAAAGTGCTGGGACTCTATTCCCACTACTGACCACCCAGCTTCCCTTGTTAGCTAATAGTGTGAGCAATTCTCTCTCTTGTGGGACCATCCCTCTGTCTTCTTCAAATCTGGCATCATCACCTCAAAAAAATATCCTGCACCCTGCTGTCCATGTAAACTGCCATCCCATCTCCAACTTCTATTTCCTCTCCAAAGTCCTTGAATATGTTATCACATCCCAAAACCATGCCCATCTTTCCCAGGGTTCTATGTTTGAATCCCTCCATTTGGGTTCTGCTCCTACCACAGTATGGTAATGACTTTTTATCAAATTTCCAAGTGACACCCCATGTGACTGAGTACAGTAAACTATACTTCCTTGTCATTTCAACCTATCTGCAGTCTTTGATACAGCTGGCCACACCATCCTCCTCCAAAGCCTCTCCACCAGTGTCCAGCTGGGTGGAACTACACTTGCCTGGTTCCATATATCAATGGCTTCTTTTCTTCCTCCTGTACTGTTATCCCTGGTGTCCCCCCAACAAGGATCTATCCTTGGTCTCCGCCTATTTCTCAACCACATACTGCCCTTGGTGACATCATCTGGAAGCAAAGCATCAGTTTTCACATGTATCCTGACAACATCCAGCTCTACCTCACCACCACTTCTCTCTACGCCTGCACGGTCTCTAAATTATCAGACTGCTTTTCCGACATCCAGTGCTGAATGAGAAGAAATTCCCTCCAATTAAATATTGGGAAGACTTTGTTTTCGGACCTGGCTCCAAATCCATTTCTCCAGTTATTGGCTCAATCCCTCTCCTGGGCAACAATCTGAGATTAAGCCAGTCTGTTTGCAACCTTGGTGTCATATTTGACCCTAAGATGAGCTTCAAATCTCACATTTGTGTCACCACCTAGACTGCCTATTTACACCTCCATAAAATTGTCCAACTTCATCCCTGTCTCAGCTCATCTATTGCTGAAACCCTCATTCATGCCTTTGTTACCTCGAGATTCGAATACTTCAAAGCACTCTTGGCTAGTCTCTAACATTTTACATTACGTAAACCTGAGGCCATCCAGTACTCTGCTGCTCATCTCTTAACTCGCACTAAGTCCCATTTATGTATCACCCCTGTGCCTCATGACCTACACTGGCTGCCGGGCAAGCAATGTCTTGATTTTAAAATTCTCATCTTTGTTTCAAGTTCCTCCACAGCTTCGTCTTTTCCCACCTTTGTAATCTACTCCAACCCCACAATCTTCCAAGATATCCATGCTTCTCTAAGTCTGACCTCTTATGCATCCCCAGTTTTAACCACTTCATTATTGGTGACTAAGCCCTCTGTTATCTGGGGCCCAAGTTCTGGGGCCCCCTAAACCTCTCTGCCCCTCTACCTCACTTTCCTTCTTTAAGAAAGTCCTTAAAAACTACTACTTATCCTAATACCTCATTGTGTGGCTCGATGTCAAATTGTACTTTATAATGCTCCTGTAAAATGCCTTGGGACATTCTGTTACGTTGAAGGTGCATATAAATACAAATTTTTGTTGTAGAAGTCACTGGTACACTAAAAACTCAATGCAAGTTATTATCACTAACATGCTACCCATTGCTGTCAGTGATTTTATAACTTATTTTCTGTTGACTATAGTTTTTTCTCCATCTCATCTGATGGGGCAGGTTGAGATCTTGGCATTCCAAAAAAATTCTTCCATTCAATTCATAGTTTTAACAAATGATTTGTGCTTTCAAAACCACTTTGGATTTTATGGAATACACACTATATAAAAGATCGTGGGCCCAATCAAAATAAAACACATAATACAAAGTGGATTTTGCTGGACTTCAGTATGAAATAATTCTTTACTGTTAGTTAGCCTGTAGCCCCAACAACTTGTGCTTAAACACCTGGAAAGCCTGTGAAAATGCACTCACCTAGCTGAGAAAGGATAAATAAAAGCCAAATAAAGAACTCCACAGACCTCCTCCCAGCAAGTAAAGTTTAGGCTAACTTCCACATTCATGTATTTGCAATTGTTAATTAAAACCGTAGCTTGCAGCCTATGAGTCAACCTTTGAAGCTTTGAAAAATCCTTCCAAAAACATGGGTCAACTTATACACCAAATATAAAATGTAAACAACCAGTGTTGGTGTAGGCAGTTACCATTTTGAAATGTGGAAAAAGAAACATAACACCAGTAATTAAAATTAAATCAAAATGTCATATTTTATTGAATAAAATAATTCTACAGGATAGTTTGAACAGCAATCATAACATTTTAAAGATTGTCAAATGCATCATCTTCAGCTAGCTGACGCAAAGAGTTCATCAAATTCATTCAGATTCACTTTGGCTATGGCACCACCATAAGGATCCCACTCTGGATCAGATATGGTGCTTTCTGTTTCACAATCATTCCTCCACAAAAGTTCATCTTCCTCTCCATCCACTGAATTAGATATTCCGCATTTACTGAAAAATCTGACAACAGTTTGTACATTAATAGGATCGCACGATTTGATGATGAATCCACACAAGACACCAAGAGGAGCAGCACGCATATCTCCACTCTTTGTGAAGGATTTTTCTCAATCAACCCAATCCATTCACTGCGGACATGATCTTTGAACGGCTTGTTGAGGTACATAAAGGTATGACTGTCTTTTTTTTAGTCTTTCATGGGAGGTGGGTGTCATTTGCAAGGCCAACATTTGTTGCCCATCCCTAAGTTCCCTTGAGAAGGTGATGGTGAGCCACCTTCTTGAACCACTGCAATCCATGTGATGTAGATATACGCACAAAGCTGTTAGGAAGGGTGTTACAGGATTTTGATCCAGTGGGTGAAGGAATGACAATTTAGTTCCAAATCAGGATGGTGTGTGGATTGGAGGGCAACTTGCAGGTGGTGGTATTCCCATGCATCTGCTGCCTTTGTCTTTCTTGGTGGTAGAGGTCAGGGGTTTGGAAGGTACTATCAAAGGGGCCTTGGTGAGTTGCTGCAGTGCATCTTGTACATTGTATGCATTGCTGCAACTGTGCATTGGTAGTGGAGGAAATGAATGTTTAGGTAGGTTGATTGGGTGCCATTCAACCGGGCTGCTTTGTCCTGAATAGTGTCAAGCTTTTTGAGTGTTGTTGGAACCCCATTCATTCAGGCAAGTGGAGCATATTCCATCACATTCCTAACTTGTGCCTTGTAGATGATGGACAGGCTTTGCAGAGTCAGAAAGTAAGTTACTGACTGCAGGGTTCCTAGCCTCTGTCCTGCTCTTGTAGCCACAGTATTTTCATGGCTGGTCCAGTTCAGTTTCTGTTCAATGGTAACCCCCAGGATGCTGATAACAGGGAATTCAACAATGGTAACACCATTGAATTTCAAAGGGAGATGGTTAGATTCTCTCTTGATATAGATGGTCATTGCCTGGCACTAAAGTGGCAAGTGTCATTCGCACTGCACATCAGCCCAAGCCTGAATATTGTCCAGGTCTTGCTGCACATGGACATATACTGCTTCAGTATCTGAGGAATCACGAATGGTGCTGAACACTGTGCGAACATCCCCACTTCTGAACTTATGATGGAGGGAGATCATTGATGAGGCAGCTGAAGGTGTTTGGGCCAAGGACACTACCTGAGGAACTCCTGCAGTGATGTCCTGAAACTGAGATGATTGGCTCCAACAACCACCATCATCATCTTCCACTGTGCAAGTATGACTCCAACTTGTGGAGAAAAGTATGACTCCAACTTGTGGAGAATTTTCCCTGATTCCCATTGATTTCAGTTTTGCCAGGCTCCTTGATGACACACTTGATCAACTGCTGCCTTGAAGTCAAAGGCTGTCACTGTCATCTCACTTCTGGAATTCAGTTCTTTCGTCCATTTATGGACCAAGGATGTAATGAGGTCAGGAGCCGTATGGGCGTGGCCAACCCAAACTGAGCATCAGTGAGCAGGTTATTGCTGTATAAGCGTTGCTTGGCAACACTGTTGATGACACTTTCCATCATTTTGCTGATACTCGAGGGTGGCTGATTGGGCAGTAATTGGCCAGGTTGGATCTGTCCAGCTTTTTGTGACAGAACATACCTGGGCAACTTTCCACATTGTTGGATAGGTGCAATTGTTGTAGCTGTACTGGAACAGCTTGGCTAGGGTTGTGGTTCTGCAGCACAAATCTTCAATATTATTGCCAGGTTATCATCAGTGCCCACAGCCTCTGCTGTTATCAGTGCCTTCAGCCATTTCTTGATATCACAAGGAGTGAATCAAATTAGCTGAAGATGAGCATCAGTGATAAAAACAGAAAGTGCTGGCAAAACTCAGCAGATCTAGTGGCACCTGTGGTAAGAGAAACAGGGTTAGTGTCTTGAATCCAATTTGACTCTTCTATGCATCTGTGATGCCACGGACCTCAGCAGGAGGCTTAGGTGGATCATCCACTTAGTCCTTCTGGCTGAAGATGCTTCAGCCTTGCCTTTTGCACTGATGTGCTGGGCTCCCCCATTGAGGATGGGGATGCTGGTGTAGTCTTAACCTCTTGATGGCTGTTTAATTGCGTTCCAGTTTTCTGATTTACTCTGTACCTTTCACAGTGGAAACACCATCAACTAGCCCGAAAAATAATTCAGCTTTCATTCTGTTCGTAATTGTCTGCTTGTCGACCACCAGTTCAGGAAACATGGAAAAAGAATGAGTCAGGTACTATTTTACCTCAGATGTTAACCTACTATCTCTTTTCCTCAATGCCCATTCAACTCATTGCCATTTTTCCACCAGCACAACCTCAACCAGAAATGACCACTCACCTCACCACCCTCCTGGGCACCCCACCCCCCAAATAACTCCTGCTCATCCCTGGTCTCCATGACTCAGCCTGCAGGCAACATTGGAAGAGACAATGGTGCTCCTAAAGTTTCATATTATTGGCATTGCTCATTTATAATATGGAGCATGGTTATTCATTTTTATTGTAAATCTGGCCTGTCCCTTTAAGGCAAATGCTCACGTGAATCCTGTGGGTACCTAGACAGCTGTGGCTGCTTACACATTTCAGCCTCCAAGACAGAAAACCCCAATCTTAAGTGCCTGCCTTTCTTTCTCTTCTTTCAAAATTATTTTCCATCTGTAAAAATGTACGATACCGAGTGTGCCAGACACACAATTTTTATACATATTAATCTCCCACAAGTAACCATGCAGAAAAACAAACAGGTTTGTAAAACAAGACGTGAGGAGTTATATTACTGAAATGAGAGAGAAGTGTATTACAATTGTGGCGAGGAAGTCAAGAATGAATTTATATAATATTGGCCCAAATGGCAAGGCTAATAGCACTCGCCACTATTAACTGCAAATACCATGGCAACTTCAAGCCAGGGCAGATGAACAATTAAATGTGGAAATTGAAAAGTTGCAGTCAATTGCGCCATTCCACCACTAGCTTCATGAAGAGCGTCACATTGTCTGGCTCTCAAATGCATTGAGCGGCATAAAATTGTTGTACTTGCATGGTAAATACCTAGTAAATTTGTCACAGCAAGTTAAATCAAGTCGCTTCAAATCTAAGTACAGTGTCCTTTTAATGATCTAATGAGTGTTATGTGGAGTCTCATTCCTTTAAAAAAACATTAAAAGTAAGATAATTTTTTTTAAAACTTTGTCTCTTTTTTCCTCTCAATCCAATCTTTCTTTTCCTCTTTTCCAATTCTAACTTAACTTCCATGTTCAAGCCTTGCTCTGTTCATTCCACAATCCTTCAATCTTATTAGTTAAGGAGATATAGAGTTGCTTGCCCACTTTCTTTGGATCCCAAGAGCCATGCTGTTTCCATCTCATCCTTCCAACATCTTCAAGGCAAAATACTATGGAGATTAAATGGACATGGTGCAGTAAAACTAATGGCAGGGGCTGGTTGGTGACTAGTTACAGGAATTTTGTGGTCAATGTATTGCACATATAGCTTTCTAAATGTATTGAGCATATGAAGCTTTGGAATGCAATGAATCACCATAAATTTTCAATACATTTAGAAACTGAGTTAATTATTGATATGACTTTAAGGATTGTGTGCAGGGTAGTTGGATGCAGGTGATTCCGAGCACCTCAGATCTGAGCTGGACTGTGTTGGGGGAAGGAGGAACAATATAGAGCTGATGTTAAGGATATGGATCAGGATGAACTTAATGACTACTAAGTTTGTAATCATAATTTTAAGGCTGGGGGCTCTGCACAAACCTTTTAAAAGTAGCAAATAATAGTTTCAAAATTTTAGTTGAAAAGTCAGATTTATTTTAAGAAAGGAAATTATTTCCCAAAAGGAGCCGGTGGGTTTATACCATTGGGACCAGTGAGAGAAATCAGAAGGGCTCTCTGAATTAGTGCCTCTAGTTGCCTCTTGGTTACTGAATCCACAGCAAAAACAGAGTGCCACTTGAAACTTGCAACACTTCAGTTAAAGCGCAAGGGTTCTTGACTTTGGGTTGCAATGGCTTGGGCTCATGAAGGTTCAGGTTATTACAGGTCTATCTGGGCTACTGATATACTGGTGCAGATTCTTGATTATGGTTCCACATTTGTAAAAAGGTCAAAAGCAGGGGAGGCTACATGAGAGAAATTGTATTTCCTATGGATTGAGGCATCAGACAGCAGTTGCATTGGCTCTGGCTGATTGCAAAGGCTGAAGGAGGGGCTGAGAGGTCATTGTTCAATGGTATTAAGGTAGAGAAATAGTGGAGAATATAGAGGTGGAGGAAGCCAGAGGGTGGGAAAGGTGAAGGTGGATGTGGAATGAGAGGCGATATCAAAAAGCAACTGCAGTTTTGGTAGAATAGCAATAAAATTATAAAAAGAATGACATGCAATCATATGGCACATTTCAAACCACAAGGATGTCCCAAAGTACTTTACAACCAATCAAATATTTTTGAACTGTAGTCACTGCTGTACTGTAGGAAATGCAGCAGACAATTCGTGCATAACAAAGTGATAATGGCCAGATAATTTGTACTGATGATGTTGATTCAGAGGTAAACAGAGCCCAGGATACCTTGGGAGAACACCACATCTCTTCTTCACATAGTGCCATGGATTTTATTTTATGTCCGCTTGAGAAGGCAGTTTAACTTCTGATCTGAACGATAGCACCTCCAACAGTGCAGCATTCCCTCAGGAATGTACCAGACTATCAGCCTCAATTTTGTGCTCAAGGTTTGCAGATTTGAACCCTTTTTCTGTCTCAGAGGTAGGACTCGAAGTCTAAAGTTCTGAAGAGGAGTCATTTTGGACTCGAAACGTTAACTTTTTCACTCTCCACAAACACCCTCCAGCAGCTGAGTTTCTCCTGCACTTTCTGTTTTTATTTCACTTACTTACAATATCTGTCTGGGACAAAAATGAAACCCTACTCTTGGCAGAACCCAAGCAAAAGTGAAGATGGGCAACAGTTATATATGGATTGCATATCCTTGGCTGTAACAATTCATTTAAACATTGGAGAATGTTTTTCTCCAACATGGAAACATATTCACTTACGCCTCCTTCCCATGCTAAAAAATCAATTTCAAAATAATCTCAGTTCCAGAATTATGTTGAACTGAGATTTGACAGTTAAAAGGAAGGCAAGTACCTCCTATAGACACAGCTGAAAATTAAAAGTTCAGAAAGTAACAATGAATTATTAAATTCAAAAAAAATGACAACTGCAAACCTTGATACACTGCAATATTCAAAAATATATCATGACCATCTAATTAGTTTATAATATTCAAATTAGATTTAAGCAGGAGGCTTTACAACTGGAAAAAGAAAATTGGTCTCTAGGCCATATAAAATAAAACAGATCCTACCTCTTTAAATGTTCACAAGAGCCCTGATGGAACCCATCCCCCACCCCCCTAGCCTTTTGCTCAATCTCTGAAGTACTCCAGAAAACATCACTTCGCTATTTCATGGAAAGGGAGGGGAAGGAAGAGTTCAGGAATACGAAACACTTCGTAAAGAGCACAAACCAAATCAGGAAAAGTCATCAAAGCTCACCAACAGCCCCTGTCCCCACCGAGTGGGAAACTATTGCAGCGAGAAAAAGCTGAGAGTTTTACACACAGCAGCCGCGCGCTCTCTCGCTCTCACTCTCTCTCTCACCCACCTTTCTGCCCGATCGCGCTGCTAAATGTTGCAATCAAGTAGAAAAAGATGCCGAGCTTTCTGATGTGTTTTCCTCTCAGCGTTCCAGCCTCCATGCCGAAATGAGAAGGGAAGGCATAATGCGGCGGAGTTGTTGAGCGATCGCACTCCGGCTCCCAATCTCTCTCTCTCTCCCTCTGCTGCTATTGCAGCTTGGACCCAAATCTCAATCACATTCACTCACTGGTCAACCACTTCCTCCGCTTCCGCTCATCCCATAATGCAGCCTGTCTGCTGGACATACTACCCAGGCTGGGTATGGGGTTCCTGATTCCCCTCCCTCCCCCTCACCTCACCTTCTCTCCTCACCCCTCTTCATCTCACCCTCTCACTGGCTCCTCCTCATCCTCACCTTCGCTCCTCACCCCCTCCTCACTCTCACCTCTTCTCACTCTCACCTCTTCTTGCCCCTCCTCACCTCTCACCCCTCTTCACCTCACCTTCTCTTCTCACCCCACCTCACCACACCTTCTCATTCACCCTCACCTCACCTTATCACCTTCATCTCACCTTCTCACCCCTCCTCATCCTCAACTCACCTTTTCACCCCTCCTCACCCTCACCTTCTCCTCTCCCTCCCCCTTGCCTCATGCTCTAACCCCCTTTTCCCTTTCAGCTCAGATCCACACCCTCACCCCCTACCCTTGTTACATTTGTGCCTTTGACAACTGAAACCTCATCTTCAGCACTTGGGAACTGTGCGTCCAGTTGTGTTCCACTTGGACTTTTGGACTACACATACGCACCATAATATTTGTAGTTTTTGCTATTTATATTTAATATGTGACAAATCTGCTAAGAGGGAGGCAAGATACCAGCAGAAACTTTGAGGATAAAGTACAGATGTCACTGGCTTTAATACTGGGCTTGGGGCTGGTTCTGTCATAGCTTTTTGGGGTGTGTAGGGGGTGAACTGGCCTCAGTGGCCTCATGTTACAAAGGGAAGTCAGCCTTGATCCCCATTCCTCATTTCTTCCAAATGCTATTGCCGGAGAGTGCTCATGCAGATGGGATGGGTTTTATCTGTGAGCTGCTCTGATCGAAAAGGCTAGTGAATATCTTTTTCCAACATGAGTCACCATTATTAAGAGAGGAGAGAGGAAATTTAACAGTCTGATTGGTGGGAAACATAGTGCTGGATCGCGAAAAATCATGATCTGAATGCTCCGTGTCATCTCACAATAACTGAACTCAGTAATATTTGGAAAGGCGCATGGAAAATACTGCGGTTGCTGGAAATCTGAAATAAAAACCGAAAACGTTGGAAATACTCAGCAGGTCTGGCAGCATCTTTGGAGAGAGAAACAGAATTAACGTTTCAGGTCCGTGACCTTTCATCATTGACCTGAAATGTTAACTTTGTTTCTCTCTCTCTGAAGATGCTGCCAGATCTGCTGAGTATATTCAGCATTTTCTGTTAATATTTTAAAGGCATGGTCTAACAGTTTCTCGATTACCATCTGCCATCAAGCATAGTTGTCACACAGTAATACAGGAAAACTTTTGTTTTGTATAAGGCATGACAATTGATTACTTCCTGTAAAAACTGTAAATATTTCTTAGGGAGCCAGATGAAATTTTAATTCAGAAGTAGTTTATTTTCCTCTTTCATAACAGATACATTAAGCAAAGCAGGGGTGGGTTGTATCATCGTTGGATTAGATCAAATATCTGTCAAAAGTTTTGGTTAATTTACCTGACCAAAATAGCACTGGCTGGAAAAATAGCCACAGCAGGAATTGGCATCATGCCATTGTGAATTCAATTGCATGTTGCTATAAGCAGCCAGTAGTTTGTACCCATGTTCCTTGTGCTACCCACTCTACCTACATATTATTTGATAAAACTGTATTTTACCAGGTCTCTTTCATTTCCTCCTTCTCCTCTTTGTCCCTTGCAGGAGAAATGTAGGTTATCTTCCCACCTTCCAATATTTCTAGCTGTAAATGCATTCCAGTAGTAGCAAAGTTGCGCTAAAATGTGATTGTAGAGTAGTGCCCCACTTAAACTGTCCAAACTTTGGACAAGCTGTTTCAGCACAATGATACCTTCTACAAGAGTTTGGCTGGAGGCAAGTTCTTCTCAGTTTCCCATCTGTCCCAATATTATTTCTACTGAAGAAAATTAAGATAAGAACCAGGAGAGATGTGAAATGGGCTTGGATTCAAAATCACCCATTTGACATTATCCTATAAAACGGGGGAGATTGAGGATTGGAGCTGGGAATGGGAAGGTCAGGAGTTAGGACTGAAAGTAGGGGAGGTCAGGGGCCAGGACTTACATCTGAGACCAGGGGAGGCCAATAATGGTGGTGGTGCGGCGGTTGGTGGCAGGGGGCAGCGAAACATTGGGGCCAGGAGTGGGAGAGGTCAGGGGTCAGGGTTCGGGGTTCAGGGTTGTGAGTGGGGGAGGATGGGACTCAGTGCTGGGAGTGGGATAGGCTGGGTTGAGGAGTTGAGGAGGTTGGAGGTTGGGACAGAGAGTGGGAGAAGTTGGAAGTCAGGACCATTGAAGCGAATGATCAGGAAATGAGAAAAAGTGAATGCCTATCTTTCTGATATATTTGTGTGATAAGACTCCCCATTAGCAGTGCAATGTGATAACATTTCTCCATTGTTTCTTGAGGTGTACAGTCAGATTGTGTTGTTGGATTGAACCAGTGCTTGGAAATGAGAAGAATGAAACTTTACAGCTGTTGATGCTTTGTGCAAACTAGCACATATGATTTTTTTTTAAGTTTACAATTAAAACTGGACAGTTGTAACTTAAAATAAAACCTGTATGTCATACAAACATAGATGGTTTCAGTTTTGATCTATAGTATGTACGGTGGTAAGCTTAGTACCCCTGCAAACCGTGGCAGCAATGTGTACCATCTACAAGATACACATCAGCAGCTTGCCAGGGCTTCTTCAACAATGCCTCCCAAACTCACAACCTCTACCACTTAGAAGACAAGAGCAGTAGACGTATGGGAATACCACCACCTGCAAGATCCCATCCAAGCTGCACACCATCCTGACTTGGAAATACATCTTCATCATTCTTCATCATTCCTAGACCAAATTCCTGGAACTATCTACCTAACGGCCTTGTAGGAGTACCTTTACCACACAGAGAGCATCAATTCAAGAATAAGGCCCAACACCACCATCTTCCACCTTCTTTTATTCTCATTTAAAGGTTGTGGATGTTGCTGGTGAGGCCAGAACCTATTGCCCATCCCTGATTGCCATTGATAAAGTGGTTGTAAGCCGCCTTCTTGAATACAACCGGAGTGGCTTGCTAGGCCATTTTAGAGGCAGTTAAGAGTTAACCATATTGCTGGGGGTCTGGAGTTACTTACAGATGAGACCAGGCTAGGACAGCAGATTTCCTTCCCTAAAGGACATTAGTGAACCAGATGGGTTTTTACAAAAATCTGGTAGGTTCATGATCACCATTACTGATGTTAGCCTTTTATGAAGAGATGGGCAATAAATACCTGCTTTGTTAATGATACCACAAACTGAAGAATGACATGGAAAGGAACTGATCACAGAGGTGTAATGGGCAGGCACTACAGTGATCTTGGTGTTTCTGGTTGAAATAGAATAGCCAAGACTCCCACTACTATTCAATAACCCCAGCTGGAAGTTTGTGGGTGGAATTTTATCAGTGGTGCACCATTCCTGACAGTGGAACTGAAAGAGTGCACCACTTCCACTCTCTTGCTTTTCCCTGTTTCTCACATGATTATAATTAAAATTTAAAGTGCCAGTGGCATGCACCGGAAACATGTGCAATTCTGTGGCAGGGGTGCTTTTTGGTGGTAAAACCCATAATCAGGTGACAAAACTGCAACTACAGGTGGGCTGTAACGGAGCCTTCTGGCCAAACAAGGTCAAAACTTTCTAGCCTAACTCCATTGCCATTAACGTAAGACTTGAGAGCACAAAGGTGGCAAGGGTGCTATTCAAAATTAAATTTCATTTGTAAATATTTCACATCACATTGGTTTCACTTTATTCATCTGTGCATCATCGTCTTATGTTGAGACTAGAGAAGTAAATGTACAGGTACACCTCATGATTGGCATGCGTTGATGGTTAGAGGGGAGTTGGGACATTTCCTTTATTATGGAAGAAACAATGTTGTGTTTTTTGTTCACTGTTTATTGAATGTTCATGTTATTGCCCAATGTTGTAACCACCACTCCATGGGACATGGCTGAACATGTGAGCTCACCTGGCCTTTCTTTCTATACATTGTAAAGGCTATTGTCTGAGGTCATTCTCAGCGGAGCGTAATTGAAATGTTGTAGATTAACTCAAAGCCCTCTAAGGACTCTGCCAGCCAACACCCTGAGATGGACTCACATTTCGACAGTACTGACACTGCCCTTTAGGCTCCTAATTTTTCTTACCTTGGCTGACCGTCCCCACCACCACCATACCCAGGACACCAGGCCCTCCCCACTTCACTCCTCCATGCCTCCAACCTCACCGCCTATCCAGCCATGGATCCCTCTTCCCCTGCTCAATGGCCCTACCTACTCCATAAACCCCTTCTAGCTGGGGCCCAGGAACTGATACTAGTGGGGTACTGCTAGGATTAATGCTTGAGCCCCAGCTCTTCGCAATCAACTGTGACACCTAGTTCTATGTTCTTCCACAAGAGGAAACATCTTTTCCACATCCACACTGTCAAGATCTCCCAGGATGTGTGCACACGTTGGCCGAGGACAAGATCAAGCTTAGCTATGATGCCTCCTGTAGCTAAACAGCTTGATGTCACTTACAAGACTGACACCTGAATAAATTGATCCTTGGGTGAATGGCCAGGGGCAACTTACACCAAGAAGTAAGCAAAACTTCTAGAGGTTGTCAAAAAACTGTTGAGAATAAAAATGTTTCATATTTTCCACAGCCTCCTTGGTCAGTGAAACATATCAGCCAACATTTGGGGAGCTTTAAAAATACTAGCAAACATATGTACCCTCTTCCCATTGCAGTAAAACTCCCGTTCTGTAGGAAGGTTAAAGGATTAAAACACTGTCCTCAGGAGTGAATTCACTACCTCTGTGGCAGTACAAATTTCTTAACATTCCAGCCTCTCTGTGCTTAATCACTTTCACATTGGCAGAGGGCAGCTTGACCTTTTTAACTTCCATTAATGTATAGCTTAAAGCGACCCTTCCTTTTGGTGGGGGATTTCTGCATCGTCCTTATTTTATTACCATTGGCTCAAAACCTTTGGCATAAGTTATAAAGATAAAGCAAATAAAGTTTTATTTTTCATTAAGTAGCCATGTAGAACTGACAAAATAACCGACAATAGCTGAGTACTCTGCAGTTACAAGCATACGCTGTCATACAAATAGCCAGGCAATTACTTGCTGTACAACCGCAAATGATTCACTGCAGAGTCACGGATTATCTAATCAAGGGAAATAATGTAACAATAAACTGTAACTACTTACACCAAGATGATTAAACGTGTTTTTTTAACTTAACTTTTAATTTTTAACTTAAAAAACCAGAAACCAAATAGTTTTTCAGAACAGCAGGTGGTGTGAACAGAAACCTAGTTCAGGCTTTTATGGAAAAATTATAAAACTGTGGCCAGGCAAAATCAATGTAGATTTTTGCAAGATAGAAAAACAATCTATCTGCATGCCACTAAATGGAAAATGTTTCATTGAATCACCACAACTCTGTCTGGCTCCTCGGATACTCACACCATAATGTATATCAAAGTGGAGTGGGAATGCCATTGAATAAGTGCAAAAAAAAGAATTATATACAGATAGGTTCAGCAATCAGGCACCATCACAAAAAGAACTGGAAGAAGACATGGTCCCTAAATATATTTTTTTGAAAGCAGGTGAGTCTTCTCCCATAGGTGTCCACTTTTAACCTTTTAAACTTCACAATCGTGGAGGCTGCTTCATTCAAGATTGCCAGGAACTGTGTAGTGGAGTCCGTTATAATCATGGCTTGCAAGGTGCGTTCTCCAGGCATTACTCCTGCTCAGGTGGAAATCTCCATTTGTAGACAGCCCCTGTATGAGCTGATTATTTATGTGCTGCAGCAGGGCTGGGAACTGTGTTGAACTCTCCAGCCTGTGGGTGCAAGGTTTTGAGCTGCCTATATATTACCTGCATATCCTCATCTGTGTACTGTGAATCACTGTGCTTTTTCCTCAATCTTGTTGTCTAACTGCTCCAGTATCCACATACCTATTAACTGGAGGTTATGACCTCACAATCTGATAGCCCTTTTCACAGCTACAGGTAATCCAGGGCTCTACTGAATGAAAGCAAAACGCTGCGGATACTGGAGATCTGAAATAAAACAGGAAATGCTGGAAAAACTCAGCAGGTCCAGCAGCATCTGTGGAGAGAGAAACAGTTAGCTTTTCGAGTCTGTATGACTCTTTTTCAGAGCTGAAGATAGGTATGAGTGTGATGGGTTTCATACTGTTGAAGAAAGGGGGTGGATCAGGTGGAGCAAATTAGAAGGCCAAGGATAGTTGGGAGGTCAGGAGAGATTTGACAAAGATGTCATAGACACAAGACAAAGAGAGTGGTAATGGTAGTGTCAAAGACTAAAGCAGGTGCTAATAGCAGCATAAATGCCAGATAGCAAAATGTGTTAATAGAAGACTAAGAGTCAGTACACTCTGAAAGCAAAATATAATAACAAGTTATAGCCTGGTCTTGTGGGGCAACGCAGTCGGGAAAAAAAATCAAAATGGAGGACAGAATTCATTGTCTGAATTTGTTGAACTCATTGGGCTGTAACTTCCAAGACCAGGGCAGTGTGACTGGGGGGTACCCCAAAGATGTGCTGGGGAACCTAACCCCCATAGTTTCCTAGGGAAAGCTTGAATAGCAATTGCCAGGGAAGTGCAAACTCCCCATGGGCAATCACCCTGCACTGGTTGTTCTGACTGTGTTACGTCAATAGTTATCCAGAAAAAGTTGGAAGGATTGAAGCTACTTATAACTTCTGGGTAACTGTTGCACAGAGCCACGCCAAACTCCACATGGGACTCACCTCAGACCCTTGAACCTGCATGGGACTCCCACCACCCCCCCAGCCCATGAATACACCCCCCCAAGGGGACACCCAAACCGCATGTTATTCCTCCCCCGCAGGAATCCCCCCCTCCACCATGGGATTCCCCCCCTCAATGGGAGTCCCCGCAATGGGATTTTTCCCCCCACGGGATTCCCGCTCCCCATGGAACTCCCCCACCCCAGAGGACACTGTCCCCCCCAAAAAGGGATTACTACCCTATCTGGGCTCTCCACAAAGCCAGACTTCTGACTTTCACTACCCCCCGACCCAACGCATCTCACCCCAAGGCCTGACCTGACCCAACCCTCTGCAACAAGGCCTCGCCCAATACCCCTGGCGAGAACTGACCCGACCCACCAAGCCACCTGCCCAGAGGCCTGACCGGACCTACCCATCACCCTGAAGTCCAACCCCAACCCCCCCCTAACCCCCTAGATCTGACCTGACCCAATCCCTGAGGTCAGACCCAACCCTACCCCTAGGTCCGGCACCCCCATGAGGCATCCTCCCAGTTTCTTTGTCTCTGTTGCGTCAGTTCCGATGATGCTACCTTCCACAATGGTTCTCTGACATGTCTTCCTTTTTCCTGAGTTGAGGGTTCCTCCCCACTATGGCTGATAGGCCCCTCAACTGTGCCCAACTCACCTCCCCCACTTCTGTCCTCACCTCTTCCCCTCACTCCTGGAACCATGATAGGATTCCCCTTGTCCGCACTTTTTACCTCACCAGCCTCTGCATTCAAAGGATTATCCAATGCCATTCCTGCCAACTCCAGCATGATGCCACCACCAAACACATCTTCCCCATACCTTTCTTATCAACATTCTGTTGGGACTGTTCCCTCCGTGGCACCCTTGGCCCAACCATCTTCAGCTGCTTCGTCAATGACCTCCCTTCCATCATAAGGTCATAAATGGGCATGTTCGCTGATGATTGCACAATGTTCAGCACCATTCATGACACCTCAGGTATTGAAACAGTCCATGTCCAAATTCAGCAAGACCTGGACAAGGTCCAGGCTTGGGCTGACAAGTGGCAAGTAACATTCACACCACACAGGTAATGACCATCTCTAGCAAGAGAGAATCTAGCCATCGTCCCTTGACATTCATTGGCATTATCATCACTGAATTGCCCACTGTCAACATCCTGGGGGTTACCATTGACCAGAAACTGAACTGGACTAGCCATATAGATACTGTGGCTACAAGAGCAGGTCAGAGGCTAGGAATCCTGTGGCAAATAACTAGCCTCCTGACTCCCCAAAGCCTGTCCACCATCTTCAAGGCGCAGGTCAGGTGTGTGATGGAATACTCTCTATTTACTTGGATGAGTGCAGTTCCAACAACACTCAAGAAGCTTGACACCATCCAGGACAAAGCAGCCTACCTGATTGGCACCCCTTCCACAAGCATTCACTCCCTCCACCACCGATGCACAGTGGCAGCAGTGTGTACCATCTACAGGATGCACTGCAGGAACTCACCAACGCTCCTTACGCAGCCCCTTCCAAACCATTACCATCTAGAAGGACAAGGGCAGCAGACACATGGGAACATCACCCACTTGGAAGTTCCCCTCCAAGCCACTCACCATCCTGAATTGGAAATATATTGCCGTTCCTTCACTGCCGCTGGGTCAAAATCCTGGAACTCCCTCCCTAAGAGCACAGTGGGTGTACCTGCACTTTATGGACTGCAGTGGTTCAAGAAAACAACTCAGCACCTCCTTCGCATGGGCAACTAGGGATGGGCAATAAACACTGGCCTAGCTAGCTATACCCACATCCCATAAATGAATAAAAAAAAACCCTGGTCCACTCTTTTATCACACTTCATCCCCTTCCCACGGCACCTTTCCATGCAATCACAGGAGGTGTAACATCTGTCCCTTTACCTTCTCCCTCCTCACTGTCGAAGACCCCAACCACTCCTTCCAGGTGAAGCAGGGCTTCACTTACACTTTGTTCAATTTAATCTACTGCATTCGCTGCTCACAACGCGGTTCCCTCTACACTGGGGAGACTAAATGCAGACTGTGTGATCGCTTTTTGGAACACCTTCACTCAGTCGGCAAACATGATCCCAACTTTCCTGTCGCTTGCCATTTCAACACACCATCATGCTCTCATGTCCACATTTCTGTCCTTGGCCTGCTGCAATGTTCAAGTGAAGCCCAACGCAAACTGGAGGAACAGCACCTCATCTTCCGATTAAACACTTTACAGCCTTCTGGATTTAACATTGAGTTCAATAACGTTAGACCATGAACTCTCTCCTCCATTTTGATATTTTTTCCCAAACCCTCCCCCCACAGGGCAAACCTGTACCTGGTTCTTATGTTTTGCTTTCAGAGAGCACTGACCCTTGTTCTGCTATTAACGCATTCTGCTCTCTGACCTTTATGCCACTATTAGTACCTGCCTTAGTCTTTAACACTATCATTATTACTCCCTTTGTCTTGTGTCCATGGCATCTCAGCCAAATCTCTCCTGTGCTCCCACCTATCCCTGAACTTCTATTTTGCTTCACCACCTCTTTTCAACAGTATAAAACCCACCACGTTTCTACCTCTCTTCTGTTCTGAAGAAGTCATGTGGACTCGAAACATTAACACTGTTTCTCTCTCCACAGATGGAACCAGAGCTGCTGATTTTTTCCAGCATTCTCTGTTTTTATCTCAGTGGTTGAAACCTTTTTATCTTGAGCCCCTCACCTGACATATATTTAAGAGCTGTCTCCCCCTATGTGAATGATGCAGAGTTCAAATAGCCACTTCAGTTGCCCAGTACCCTCCTTCATCATTTTAACTGACCCCTTTGTGTCTGTGTGTCATGTGCCCACCCCAGGCAATCAGAGTCCTAATTAAAAGGCCCAAATTGTTCTCTAATGATGGCCTCAGCTCTCTCCCTTCTTCTCCCTCTCCCCAGCTTTGCATTTTAACTCTAATTCACAGCTACCCCATCTGGTCTCAGATCTGCTAACATTACCTTATGGAGTTAGGGCCTGAGCCCTCGTGGGAGCTCTCAGCTGCAGAACACTGGATCTTTTGGCGTTTGGGTTTCATGGGGTGTTCCCAGCTTCCAGATCGTGATCTCTGCATTTTAGTTGCTTTACAAACCTTTAAGCAGGTATGATTATTTGCCAGCAGCATTCCAGCTCCCACTTTCTGAATTGAGGAAGACTTTGAGGAGACAGAACAGCAGCCTCAGCAAGCTGAAGAAAGGCTCAAGGTAAAATGGTTTTGACCATTGGAGCCCTGGACACCTGTAGCTGTGGGAAGAGCCACCAGATCATGAGGCTATAACCTCCAGCAAACAATTGTCAGCAGTCGGGAGTTTCATTATATATCGGATGAGGGGGCCATGCCCAGGGGAACAGACCAAGACACAGCTTCCCGAACCCAGCTGAAGAGCAATACAGGAGGAGTCGTGCATCTCCAGACAGGCTGTCACAGACCCCTGCACCCTCCTACTATGTGGACTGCTGGTGTGGGTCATGTCCTGCCAGTGGCCTTTAGGGACACCACAGGTGGGATTTTTACACTGCTGGATCCTTTCAGTCTGCAACAGGGAACATCAGCCACATCTTGCACTGCAGTTCACTTCTGGATTAGGCAGGTGACCAATGCTCTATTTTCCAGGGCCAAGCTGTACATCATCTAAGCCACTGACTTCAGCATTCAGCAGGATAGAGTTCATAGCTAGAGTGGTCTACTCCTGCTCCTAATTTGTATGTATCTTTTATTCGTGAACATACGTCATTTTTTTTCAAAAAGGGGTGAGTAATGTGTAACCTAAAGCTATCCAAAATGGATAAAAGTTAGGTATTTGCAAAGTGACCCAAAACTATCTAGTCTGGATCATTTGAGTTTCCAATTTGGATGGTTGAGCTCTGAAGTATTTCCTTTGAGTAGAATCTTAGTGCATGTTTCAATTTTTAACAGTTTGAAGAAAATAAACATCAATTCTGTATTGATTGTTATTTTAATTACGTAATTGTTGGAATTTGTTCTTTTGCTGAAAATAATCTGAAGAACGACAAGCAGAAGATTTTTAATCACCTCAGGATTGTCTTGAAGCACTTCGCAGCCAGTGAGTTACTTTTCAAGCACAGTCACTCATATGCGAGTGTGGTAGCCAATTTGGGCACAGCAAAGGTAAACAAAGGCGAGTAGAGATTCCAGTGTTGCCATTGCTACCCAACACTTTGTCCCTTCCATGACTTCATCCTGAATCCTGGGCATGGGAGATCATTACGAGTAACAGTGGCTGGGAGCCCACATCAGCAATGCTACAGCAGGGGTTTGCACCCAACATACTCAGAGCAGCTAAACCACAGGCAGGTAGGCTAAAGAATTTATACTTCTTTGCTCCCTGTGAGTCAGACCCAGAATCAAATGGTTTTTGATCCCTTTCCTGGTGGGGTCCTCTTGTTGCCCGGAAGACCATCTATCCCTGTTTTATGCAGCCACCGATACCATTCTTCGGAATTCTCTACGCCAGAGATGTTGTGGGTGCTCCATTGTTTAATATCCCTAAGGTTGGGATAGACAGATTTTTGGGGAATTCTTTCAGGGAATTAAGGGAAATGGGGAGGGGGTGGGAAAATGGAGTTAAAACCCAAGATCAGCCATTATTATATTGAAAGGTGGAGCAGGCTCAATGGGCCATGCTGTCTACTCTTGCTCCTATTTCTTATGCTCTTTGCAGCAGCTGCTGGCTTCCCTTGCATTAAGAGCATGATTAACTTGTGCACAAGTCAGCATCATTGGTCAACAGAAGAGGATGTCACTCTATCAATGTACAGCTGGTATAGGAACAACAACTTGTAGGTTTGTGAAAGGTACTCACGGAGATCTCATAATGCTTTTTTCTGAGACACTTCACCATCCAACAGTTTTTGACACTGCGAGGAGAATGACACGATGGCTGCAGGGATTGGGGACCCTGGTAGACTGGGCTGATGACACCCTCACTGCACATAAGCAGCTCTGATACAGTGGAAGCCAGGCCACAGCCAGGATCCTTAGAGGGCAGATAATTGGACTGTTCAAGTAGGGGTTACAAACATACAAACAAGGAGCAGGAGTAGGCCATTCGGCCCCTCAAGCCGATTTCAAACAACTTGACCCACTCGGGGAAGTTGAGGGGTGGCTCCCTGCAATATGCCCCAAATAAGAAGGTCAGAACTCATTGTGGTCTGCTGTATATTGCACAACATTGCTTTACAGAAAGACCCACATCTGGAGCAGTAAGAGCAGTAGCAGCAGTCATCATCAGGTAAGGAGGACCAGGACCAGGAGGAGAAGCAGCAAAGGAAGCAGGGCCACTTACAGCATGAGATGTCAGGGATCAGTTTATAGCTCAGGATTTATACCCCTGCCCTGTCAATGTAGCTAGAACCCTTCTGCATAATAACTCTTCACACGTTCTTCACCATTTCTGGCAGTCTGAGGTTAAGAATATATAAATGCTTTAGAAAAATTCTATATCTATGACATTCAGACACATTCAGACTCAAAAGCTGCCTTTAAAACTCCACAACAAAGTCTGAAAGATGAAGATTTTAATGCCAATCACAATAAATAACTTACATGAATTTTTCAGCCAGTTGATAAACCTGTAATACTTCTTTCAAAAAGGTTTACTATCTCCAATGCTCATATGGAGCACTCCACTATAGTATCTTTAGCAGAGCTGGTGAAAGCCTACTACTTCTTATCTGTAAACCCTCAAATAATGGAGTGCTCCATATGTGCAGCAGAGCTGGTAAACCTTTTTGAAAGAAGTATTACAGGTTTATCACTTGGCTGAAAAATTCATGGAAGATATTTATTATGATTGGCATTAAAAACCCTCACAAAGCATGTGGTCAGTGACTCCTGGATGCTCAATCCTGTGAAGGTTTAGCCTCCAGCTGTGGAAACCAGGCTATTATCGGAATAATCTGGTCCGGCTGAGCTGCTGGCTTCATAGTGTGTACTGGATGTGGACTGAGGTGTTGGGGAGAAAAATGTGCAGACATGCTGACATCCTGAGAGAAGCCAACGCATTCCACTCCCGACTGCCATTCTCTTGGAGCTGTGAATTTTCAGGCATTGATGGGAGAACCAATTGCAAATAACTGACCCCTCCAAAACCCCTATCGATTTGAGCCACTATTCCCTGCAGTTTAGTTGAATTTAAGATGAAAGTAAGGGTTGGTAGTTCACTTTAAGTGTGTTCGCCTTGCTGCCCCCATATGATACCCATCACAGGTTAAAATCAACTCTTTGGTTCCAGATCTCAGCCAGGATACTGTAGTGAAGTACTGTACTGAGTAGAAGGCAGGTAGCTTAGAAGAAAATTGGAAATGGTGCATTTGTGAGCATCAAATTTCAGTGCAGCATTGGTAGAGACCTGGAAACAAGTTACATGGGTGTCTTCTTGTCCAATGAAAACAGTGAAGAAAGATACAGGTTGGGGAAAGATAAAAGGATTCCTTCTTTAATGAGTAAATAACCATATTTTCTAAAGTTATCTTTGGAAGCTTTACAAACATGTAGTTTCCTTTCATTGCATATCAGTAAGATTTCTCCTGTGTGGTACTTCATAAATGAAGAACACATGAAACAAATGTTTAGTGGGTTCCATTTGTTTTTAAAATTGAATTTAAGTGGTAAAATGGAATTTTTATTACCTTTGATTATTGTATGTATTTCTCAGCTGTTTCTTGTTCAATTAATGAAAGCACACTGGGCTCAGTTAATTGGATTACCCCTATGTCTATTCCCTGCTAAGAATTCTGCACAAATTAACTGACTGCCAATTTCATTACTGTATAAAGCCCATCTGATATCTCTTTCATTGTTTCGATTTGAATGATGGCACATAAAGAATTGGCTTTCATGGGAAGTATGACATCACATGATATCACTTGCCAATTATTTGTGACAGAAAAAAAACAATGTCATGGAATGTTAGTATCATTAACCTACTAAGCTTACAGTGTTCTGAGTAAATTAATGAGAAACAAAGAGATCCTTAATATTTGCTTCAGTGTTTACTGAAAATAAGTACAGGACAATAGGAATGCCAGAGGAGGATATTAAAGACACGGAGGTACTTTTGTGTAATAATGTAAGGGGGTGGTAGAAAATTGACCACCCATTTCATATTTCTTAATTTTTATTTCCTTTTATTGCTATTACGATGAGAACAAGAAATAGAATTAAGAAGGAAAAGCCAACGTCTGAAACCTTTAGTGTCATGAGTACCTTAATCACAATTGATCAATCTGAATTACAAGTGTGACAAGAGTTCAGCCCTTTTGGTGTCAATCGCGTCACACAGTCTAGCCGTTATCCCCAGTAGCCTTCAGATCAAAGAGGCACCCGCACCACCAAGCTAACCTGGGTCACTAACAGTGACCAGAGCTTCCACAAGTGGAGCCACTAAAAATTTGCTCCAAAGGCTCTGACCTGATGTATCTGGAGCCCAGTCCAATTACTGGCCCTCCCACCATACTTGTGCCCTAGGACTGGCAGGATTATGGAGGAAGGGCAACATTTTTCAGTCAGTGTGTTCCCTGACATACTTGAGCATTGTGGATAGATTGGATTGAGTTGCAGGAAAGTAGTGCATTAACTCTGATGTGTGTCACAATTGTCTCGAAACATACTCTAGCCCAAGCATTATTCATAGTATACAGTGAGGGAATTTGTGGAACAGTTTCATTTAACCATTCTCGCTTTTCTTTTTTTGAAAATGACAGATGTCATTGGTGGAAGATGTTGATGGACAGCAGGCTGCCATAATTGGATTAATTGATATCAGTGTGATATTGGGTTTTATTGTGCTTTGTTGGGAAGAACTCAAATCTCTGTGTAATGCCTCCATCTAGTGGCCGTTGTATAGAAAACATTTTCACTTTGATAATCCTATTTGATGTCATAATATAGTTCTATTAAGTTATCTCCCCTGGTTGCACATTTTGTGTGTGGTTATTATACCATAAAAGTTTTACATCTATTCAAAATTAAAGCTAGTTAATCTACAGATTTCTAGTTTCAGGATTTATAGAGATTTTGAAAAGATTTGACAGATACAGGTATTTGCATCCTTGCTAACGTACATTTCCAAGCCAACCAGGGAATAAAAGTGATTTATTTCATAACATGAAAAGTGAAATTCAATCAATATATTTCAATCAAGTTTATTTCTGGTGTAATTTCATAAGTCCAACAATGTAGTTCTGTTGAATCCTTGGGAACAAATTGCCTTTGTAGCATGTATTGGACAAACTATTTGAATTCAATAGAAAGTAAAGTTGAGTTTGGTATAGAAGGGATTACTGATACAATCTCATAATTTTCCACCTGGGTGAGTTAGATTAAAATTTCTCCCAGGGACCCATTAATATTTATTAAAAAATATATTGGATGAAAGAAACGCATAATGATAAACTGTACAGACACTGTTACACTGCTCCAGGGTTGTGTTGTCAGGCCAACTATCTATCTTGTCTAACATGCTTAAATGATGGCAATAATGTTTGAGGTGTTGTATCATTTAATATTTATGAATGAAGAACAAACTTGTGTTTATATAGTGCCTTTCATGATATTCTGTGTTTAAAATGTTGTCTTTCACAAAATGGTGATTTTATTTACTATGACAGTTCTATCCCTTCAAGCTAATGTATGTGTATATGTAGAAGAAATCATATGTGGGAAATGTCATCATTAATATTTATTAAGTGCAATGGTGTGTGTGTGTCAATTACTTGTCTAGGTTCCATAACTTCACAGCAACTGTATCCCTGTTGAAGTTTCCCTTTGTAGTTAATGTCCCAAGGATGTCCCAAGGTTTTTTATAATCAGGTGTGTTATTTTTGAATTGCAGTCACTTATAATATACTCGTTCTCAACCTCCACAGAAAGTTGGGAATAATGTAATTGTGCACATGTGAGATTAGAGGGTGGAGGGAGAATTTGAATATGTAGTCATGCATGGTATTGAAATGGGCAACTTAAAAGAAATAGGATTCTTAGGAAACTTGGTGCTATAAATGTCTCACTGATGCATAGCAGTAATCAACAAAGCCAATGGAACGCTAAACTATATAGCTCCAACAGTGGAATTATAAATTGGAGGATTTTATAAATTCATTCATGAGATATGGGCATTGCTGGCTAGGTCAGCATTTACTGCCCATTCCCAATAGCCCTTGAGAAGATAGCGGTGAGCTGCCTTCTTGAACTGCTGCAGTCCATGTAGTGTAGGTGCACCCATTGTGCTGTTAGGGAGGGACTTCCAGGATCTTGACCGAACAACATTGAAGGACCGGCGATATATTTCCCAGTCAGGATCGTGGGTCGCTTGAAGGGGAACTTGCAGGTGGTGGTGTTCCCATCTGTCTACAGCCCTTGTCCTTCTAGATGGTAGAGATTGTGGTGCTTTTAGTGTCTAATCCTGATCACAAAGACACAAGAGAGATATTCCAGAGCTGGAAGTGGTGCAGAGAAACTCCATGAGGCTGATTTTTAGTGTTAAAAGCCTGAGTTTTGAAGTTAAACTGGAACAAATTGGACTCTGAAACTTTGAAGAGAGACATCTGAGAGTTAGCTTCTAGAGATATATGAGATTGTAAAAGGTATGTGTAGGTTAAATCCAGAAAATGACTTTAAATTAAGCTATGAGAATAGAACAAAGAATTACAGGTTTAAACTAGGCAAATTTAGGGTTGATATCACAAAATTCTTCAAAGAGTAATTAACACATAAAATGGATGCCCAGGTAGAGTAATAGGAGAACATTTAAAAACCAGTTGGTTACTGCAGTGAGGAAATTTTAGGGCCATTAAGGATAAGGTGGGCCAAATGGAATCCCTCTAGTGGTCATGTGATTTAGTGATACTAGCAACAGCACCTCGTATGACAATATTAATGATATTTGCCGTAGCACACTAAAATTAAAATTTAGTCAACACTTGCTGTGTGCTTATAATTATTATCTAATTAACAGCGCAAAATATTTTGATATTCTAAAATATCTTCCCTTACTTTTATTGAAAACATACTAATACACATGAGGAATAGTGTGTTTTTTTATTCATTCACTGGATGTAGGCTTCACTCGCTGGGCCAGCATTTATTGCCCTTCCCTAGTTGCCTTTGAAAAAAAGGTGGTGGTGAGCTGCAGTCCATGTGGTGTAGGTACACCCACAGTGCTGTTAGGAAGGAAGTTCCAGGATTTTGACCCCGCGACAGTAAAGGAATGGTGATATATTTCCAGGATGGTGACTGACTTGGAGGGGAACTTGCAGGTGGTGGTGCTCCCATCTATCTGCTGCCCTTGTCCTTCTAAATGGTAGTGGTCATGGGTTTGGAATGTGCTGTCCAAGGAGCCTTGATGAATTCCTGCAGTGCACCTTGTAGATGATACACACTGCTGCTACTGTGCGTCGGTGGTGGAGGGAGTGAATGTTTGTGGACATGGTGGCAATCAAGAACGGGCTGCTTTGTCCTGGAACATGTCAAGCTTCTTGAGTGTTGTGGGCAAGTGGGGAGTATTCCATCACACTCCTGACTTGTGCCTTGTAGATGGTAGACAGGCTTTGGGGAGTCAGGAGGTGAGTTGCTTGTTGCACGATTCCTAGCCTCTGATTTGCTCTTGTAGCCACAGTAATTATATGGCTAGTCCAGTTCAGTTTTTGGTCAATGGTAACCCCCAGGATGTTGATAGTGGGGGATTCAGTGATGGTAATGCCACTGAACATCAAGGGCGACAGTTGGATTCTCTCTTGTTGGAGATGGTCATTGCCTGATACTTGTGTGATGCGAATGTTACTTGCTACTTGTCAGCCCAAGCCTGGATATTGTCCAGGTCTTGCTGCATTTGGACATGGACTACTTCAGTATCTGAGGAGTCGTGAATGGTGCTGAACATTATGCATTTGTCCTGCTTTTTGTGTACAGGACATACCTGGGCAATTTTCCACATAGCCGGGTAGATGCCAGTGCTGTAGCTGTACTGGAACAGTTTGGTTAAGTGGTGTGGCAGGTTCTGGAGCACAAGTCTTCAGCAGTATTGCTGGAATATTGTCAGGGCCCATAGCCTTTGCAATATCCAGTACTTTCAGCCGTTTCTTGATATCACGTGGAGTGAACCGAATTGGCTGAAGACTGGCATCTGTGATGCAGATGTATATCTAATCCTTTAAATATAAGTGCCTGAGTGGATAGTAAAGATTTTTCAATATTTGGCCTTTTTTTTGTTTTATTCAAGCTCAAATCAGTGTAACCTTTACCCAACAATTAATGCGAATGGAAATCTCCTTCATAAAAGGGACAATGCAAAGTTGGCCTGCCATCTTGTGGTAGGATGGAGCAATTGCAAACATTGAAGCACTTAGTATAAACGAGCATTTCCCAGAAAAAAACAATTTCACCCGTGCAAGTTTGTTCCCTGACAGTCTTTATGGCTCATAGTTAGGGTTACACCAACTTTGCAGACAATGTTCAATTTTATTTACATGCCAATAAGAATTAAAAGAACCAGATCTTATTTATGAATGATCAAAAAATTGACACGTGACAGCTCTCGAGAGCAGGAAGGTCTTTGGAACTATAGACGCTTATAGTGCAGAAAGAAGCCAGTCAGCCTTGAACATAATAAAATATTCCAAGACACTTCATAGGAGCATTATGAAAAAGATATGACACTAAGCCACATCAGGAGATTTTTGGTCAGATGACCAAAAGCTTGGTCAAAGAAGTAAGTTTTAAGGGTTGTCTTAAAGGTGGAAAGCGAGGTAGAGAGGAGGAAAGGTATAGGGAGGGTATTCCAGAGCTAAGAGCCTAGGCAACTGATGGCACAGCCATCAATGGTGGAGCAATGAAAATAGGGGATACACAAGAGGCCAGAATTAGAGGAGCACACATATCTCAGTGTTGAGGGCTGGATGAGATTAGAGAGATATGGAGGGTGAGGCCATGGAGGGATTTGAAAACAAGGATGGGAATTTTAAAATCAAGACATTCCTTGACTGGGAGGCAATGTAGGTCAGTGAGCAGAGGGGTGATAGGGGAATGGGACTTGGTGTGAGTTAAGACATGGGCAGCAATGTTTTAGATGACCTCAGGTTTATGGAGGATAGAATGTGAAAGACGAGGCAGAAGCGCATTGGATTAGTCACGTCTAACGGTAATGAAACCATGAGTGAGGGTTTCAGCAGCAGATGAGCTAAGACGGGGCAAAGTTAGGTGATGTTATGGAGGTGGAAATTGACAGTTTTAGTGATTGGGCAAAAATAAAGTCAGAATCTCATCTTGGGATCAATTGTGACACCATGGTTGCAAATAGACTGCCTAATTCTCAGACTGTTGCCAGGGAGAGGGATGGATTTGGTAACTAGAGAACGGAGTTTAGAGCAGGGACCAAAAACAATGGCTTCAGTTTTCTCAAAAACAGAAAATGCTGGAAATACTCAGCAGATCAGGCAGAATCTGTGGGGAGAGAAACAGTGTTAATGTTTCTGGGCATTTTCATCAGAACTCAGTCAATCATTTGTGTCCGTGCAGGATCTTTGCTGAGTGTAGTAATTATGGTTTTATTTTGCGTGTAATGGAACATTGTGAGTTCGGTACGACTCTGAATGACACGCTTAGAGGTCATCTAGTCTGTGGTGTGAAAGAGGACACTTTTCAGAAAAGATTATTGTTCAAAGTGAATCTGGATTTCAAGAAGGCGCTAGAAATGGCGCTGGCCATGGAAAGCGCAGTAAGAGATTCAAAAGCAATACAGAGTGTGCAAAATAGTGCTGTCCTCCACATTGGGTGGGAAACCTCAGCTGAAATAGACGTGAAAAAACGAGACTCTGCTGAGAAGCGGGAAATGGCCCCCAGTAGCAGAAGAATAAAGAAAAATAACTTATTAGTGAAATCAAAGAATAATTTTAATAGAGGTGGAAACTAAGTCTTTTAGCGATTGGCAGTTTAAAAAATTGAATGCTACTATTGTCACAGAAATGGACTTATGAGGCAATGCAAGGAAAGATTAAAGTAGGCTTGTAAACAAAAGAAGAAGCCCAATGAAATCTACAATGTAGAAGAGCCTGAAACAACAAATTCTGTCATTTACTCCTTGTTCAACCTGAAAGTTGGAAAGACAGAACCAATATTTGTCACAGTGAAAGTAAATGGCAAACCTGTTAGAATGGAAGGGGACATGGGAACTGGAGTAATCGGGGGACATACCTTCAGATATTTGAATAATGGTGAACATCAAATAAGTTTTGAAGAAACAGCCGCCAAGCTAAAAACATGTACGGGCGAAGACATTCAAGTAAAAGGAATAAGCAGAGTAACTGTCCATTATGGAAGTCAATCAGCAAAGCTACCCTTGATGGTGGTAGCAGGAGAACGGCCAAGCCTCCTGGGGTGAAATTGGTTAAAGGAGATTAAGTTAGAATGGGCTGAAATTTTCCAGTTGAGAGCAAGTGGGCTACCAGAGCTACTTAGAAAGTACGCCACTGTCTTTAAGAATGAACTGGGGAAAATCCAGGGCCTGCAGGCCAAGATTCATGTGGATCTGGAAGCAAACCCTCGCTTCATGAAGGCGAGACCAGTGCCATAAGCCCTGTGAGAAAAAGTCAACATTGAACTGAACAGACTAGAGAAACTGGGCATTATGCATCCTGTTCAGTTCTCAGAAAGCAGCACTCATAAACCCCATCCTTAAACCCGAGCAAAGCGTCTGAATTTGTGGAGATTACAAACTGATGGTTAATAAAGTAGCTAAGCTAGACAGGTACCCCATTCCAAAAACCAAAGACCTGTATGCCAAGCTGGCAGGAGGGATAATGTACACAAAGCTTGACATGAGTCATGCTTATCAACAATTAGAGTTGGAGAATGCCTCCTGGGAATTTGTCACAATTAATACCCACAAAGGGTTGCATCAATATACATGATTGCCTTCTTTCAGAGGACAATGGACAGCTTACTGCAGGGACGGCCCCAGGTTGTAGTCTATTTGGATGATGTATTGGATTCAGTGAAAAAGAGCATTTGGCAAACTTAGAAGACGTTTAAAATGTTTCTTGCAAGCTGGAGTGCTTTTAAAAAAAAAAGTGCATGTTCCCAGTGAGGGAGGTAATCTATCTGGGTCACCCGGTAGGTTCACAGGGCCTCCACCCAGTTGAGGACAAAGTGAGAGCCTTAAGAGAGGCACCCGCACCAAAGAACATCTCAGAGCTCAAATCATCCCTAGGAATGATCAACTATTATGGGTGGTTCTTACCCAATTTGTCTACAGTGCTGGCCCCCTGCATTCTCCACTCAAAAAGAACCAGCGTTGGTCTTGGGAGGCGCCCCAGAAAGAAGCATTCATAAAGGTGAAATAATTATTGCTCCGACCAATCTATTAATGCATTTCCACCAGACGAAAGAGTTGGTGCTGACATGTGACACATCTCCCCACAGACTGGGAACAGTGCTCTCTCATCGGATGGACGATGGCATGGAATGGCCAATAGGTTACATATCAAGAACACTCACCACAGTGGAAAAGGGATGCTCAGAGTTAGAAAAACAAGGCCTGTCCATCATCTTTGGTGTCAAGAAATTTCACCAGTACGTATTAAGCCACCACTTTACAATCGTTTCAGATCACATACCATCGCTAGGATTGTTTAGTGAGGCTAAGGCGATACCACTCATACCCTCAGCAAGAATACAATATTAGTCTTTAATTCTGGCAGCTCCGAATACACTTTTGTACATAGGCCTGGCAATCAAATCGCAAACGCTGATGTCCTTATTCATTTGCCTTTACATGAAAATGGAACGTGCAGTTTTCTTTTTTTAAACGCACTCCAGCTTGCAAGAAATGTTTTAAGACTTTTCCTAAGTTTGCCAAATGCTCTTTTTCAGTGAATCCTGTCACCAATATATCATCTAAATAGACTACAACCTGGGGCAGTCCCTGCAGTAAGCTATCTGTTGTTTTCTGAAAGCTGGAACAAGTGGATGAGATGCTGAAAGGCAATCATGTATATTGGTACAACCCTTTGTGGGTATTAATTGGCGAGCATGTCCCAGTTCCACAGGGACTTGTTTTACTGTTAAATTTCTTGGATACCTCGCCAGTATGTGCTTGACAGATCAGAGACTGGACAAGTGGGGACCCAGTCCTGTCTCAGGTACGAGAACAAGTGCAACATGGTTGGTCGTAGGTGCCCACATTTGACTAAATGGAACCGTACTTTAACAGAAGACATGAAATAATCAGCCAGGATGACATTTTGTTATGGGGATCATGAGTGATAGTTCCTCCAAAGGGAAGGGAGCCACTTTTAATTGAACTACACAGTGCCCATACAGGAATTTCCCGAATGAAGACCATATCACACAGCTATCTATGGTGGCCTGGGATGGATGGCGAAATAGAGAGTTTAGTAAAGCACTGTGTGCAATGTCAGGAACTGCAAAAATTGCCAGTGACAGCTCAGTCACACCCATGGGAGTGGCCAGGTAGACCCTGGGTACGTTTACACATTGACTACGTTGGACCTTTCTTGGGAACACTGTTTCTGCTCATTGTCGGATGCCCATTCAAAGTGATTGGATGTAAATGAGGTGAAGTCACCAACGTTGGATGCTATAATTGCCATTTTTACGGACTACCGGAAGTAGTTGTTTCTGAAAATGGCATGGCATTTACGAGTTCTGAGTTTCAATGGTTTATTAGTCTCAATGGTATCACTCATGTAAAAACTGCACTGTACCACCCTTTCTCAAATGGACTGGCTGAAAGGGCGGTTCAAAAATTCATGGCAGATATGAGAAAGCTAACTGGTGATTCCTTGGCATCCAAGCTAGCATGCTTTCTTTTTCATTACAGGGCTACCCCTCACACAACAACAGGTGTCACACCTGCAGAGTTATTATTGAAATGCTGTCTCAGGACGAGATTGAGCTTAATAAAGCCAAATTTAGAGGGGAAGGGGCAAGGAGTCAGGGAAGTCAGAAAACTAGACATGACTGGCATAGTCGCGAGAGGAAATTTGCCATGGGAAAGCCAGTATATGTAAAGAACTTTGGGGAAGTACAAAAGTGCCTACCGGCTGAAATAAATGCAGTGACTGGACTTCTATCATACTAAGTGGAGGTGGAAAGCTGCATAATCCCCGTAAACATATGGACCATTTAAGGAAGAGAGAGCCAAATCACCAAGATTTGGTTCCATCATTGATCATGACCCGGTCTGTGTTTCCTGTTGAGGATACTCAACCCAGGACTGACATGTCTGCTATTCCTGTAAGAGTTGAGGATACAGAAACACCTGATGTTCAGACAACTCCGAAAAAGGAGGTTCCTGACAAAGAATCTGAAGTTGTGGAGCTGCAACATTCCACACATGTCAGGAAACCACCTGAAAGACTGAACTTGTAAATTCCTTACCCAGTGTAAATATTATGTTGTCTTGAAAAATATGTACTTATAATATGTATAGCCAAGTTAAAGGGGGAGGAATGTAGTAATTATGTTTTCATTTAGTGTGTAATGTACCTTTAAGAATAATACTTGTAATGCAAGATCACCTGATCTGCAGTAATCAATAGGAGAGTAGCACGGGCTACCTCAGCAGTCAGTGTAGAGATAGAGTTGGAGTTGAAAGCACACATGTAGTTGCTGCTGAGTATGTTGTAAATAAACTTAATGTTTCCATCCAAGAAGTGTCTGCAGATCAACTCTATCACTAATAGTTAAACTCAGCCACCCTAAAACACTGAGCATTCCAAAACTGATCCCATTGAGCTGCTTTCTCCTCATATTCTCCTCAATTCATCCAATTGTCATGAATAATGGAAAATAAGGCAATGACGGAAGGGTTGAACAGTTACTTTGTGCCTCTCTTCACTGTAGAAACTTACAAGACTTCTCAAGATGCTTGAAAATCAAGAAGTGAAAGGCAGGGAGGAACGTAAAGCAACCTCCACCACCAGTGAAAAGCTGCTGGGAAAACCATTAAACCTAAAGATTGAAAAGTCCCCAGGACCTCATGGCCTGCATTCTTAAAAGAAGTGGCTTCAGAGACTGTAAGTTATAATCTTCCAAAATTCCTTAGATACTGGAACAGTCCCAGTGGATTGGAAAATAGCAAGTGTGACACCTCTATTCAAGGACGGAGTGAGGCAGAAAGCACAAACCTCTAGGCCAGTTAGCCTAACACATGTCATAGTGAAAATGCATGAATCCATTATTAACAAAGTTATAGCAGGATACTTACAAAATCATAATGAGTTCAGGCACAGTCAAAATATTTTTGTGAAAGGGAAATCATGTTTAACTAAATTATTAGAGCTTTTTGAGGAAGTAACAAGCAACCTGGATAAAGGGGAACCTGTAGACGTGGGCCAGAATTTTGCAATCGGACGTTGGGCGCATGCCCGACCGGAACGCATGTAAAATTGCGATCAGGTGTGCACCCCGACATCATCACGCACGCATGCAATATTGAAGTCAGCGGGCATGCACTGGAGGCAGAGCAGCGCCTGCTAACAATTAGAGGACAATTAAGGCCTTTAAAAAACCCAATTGTCTGCGATTTTATGTTGCCTGTGCGATTTTTAGCTCATTGCATGGGCAAAGTGGATGGGCGAAGTTCACGTTTTTATCATTTTCTCATTCAAGGGCAGGGTAAAAGGCCCCCGGATCAGCAGCACTTTCTCTGGCATTGCCAGTCCTTTGCGTGTGAGTACAGAGTTGTCCCAATGGTTCTTGACATCTCATTAGATTGTCAAGCCTGCCTTTCAGTATCTCAGGTCCTCATCTTCCCTGGAAGGTTCCCCTGAGTATTGCAGCACAGTTGCTCCTTCATTTCCAAGGCACTGCTCCTCTGCATCCCATCTAATGCGGTTAGTGTATTCCTCTAGTGGGACCTCCTCTGAAGAGGAAGAAAGGGGCAGGAGGGAAAGGAGGTCAGGTGGGCATGGGCAGCATCCCAGGGACAGACCTTTAAGAGGAGAGGCAGGGGCTCAGTAATGCAGGACCAGCAGGGAGGCCAAGGCAGGAGGGCATGCCAAAGGCGCCACTACCCAACGTCTAGAGTGCTCAGGCAGCGCTCCAACTACCTCCAGATGTCTCAGGTGCAATGTCTGAGACCCCGCCTCTCCAGGGATACAGTGACAGCAATATGTCACATGATAGGTCCAGAAATCACCTCCAAATGTGTGAGCGAACACCCCATGCAGGCGATTTTGAAAGTCTCAGTGGCCCTCAAATTCTATGCCTCCAGTTCTTTTAGGGTTCAGCGGAGGATCTGTGTAGACTGTCCCAATCAGCTGTCCATAATTGTGTCAAGCATGTGACTGGTGCTATCTTTAGACACGTCTGCATATTCACCTACTTCCGGACAGATGAAGCAATCAAGGTGGAGAGAGCACGAGGCTTCACTGCGAGGCTGGGCTCCCCCAATCCAGGGTGTAATAGGTTGCACTCACGTGATCATCAAGGCGTGAGCAGGTGAGCCTGAAGCTTTCATCAACAGAATGGGGTTCTACTCAATGAATGTTCAGATCGTCTGTGACCACAGGACAAAGATTCTCCAAGCTTGTGCCCATTACCTTGGGACCCCACATGATGCATACATCTTGTGTCACTCACAGGTACCAAGACTGTTCATGGCTCCTGCATGATTGGATGGATGGATCCTGGCTGACAAGGGCTACCCCTTGAAGAGGTGGCCCATGACCCCATTTCATCACCCAAGAACTGAAGCCGAGGAGGGATACAACAGGAGTCATGCCTCCACAAGGGCAATGGTGGAGAGGTCCATCAGGCTGCTGAAAATGCACTTCAGATGCCTGGACCAGTCAGGGAGAGCATCGCAGTATTCTCCAGAGTGTGTCTCCCTCATAGCCATCGCATGCTGCGCCCTGCACAACCTGGCTCTAGGCGGGCCCACTCAAGGTTGAGGAAAGCGAGGCAACTCCACAGGGGATGACTCAAGTGATGGCTCAGAGGAAGAGCCTGGGGAGGCACAGGGTGAGGACCTTGAGGCTGAGGGCAGGAAACTTCACGGAGGCAGGAACACTAGGGATGCTTTGAGCCAGTGAACCTTCTGCTAAGCATCCGAGGCATCGGTGCCTCATCAAGCCAATGGCACTCTCTCCTTTGCTAGCAATCAATAAATGAGAACCCAACACATTACGCCAGCACCACACAACACCATACTTTTACAAGCGGGTGCTGCATCTGGCACCTATTCATACCATCCAGACAACTCAGCCCATTTAAGTCAAATAAATGTTTATGGTACTTAACATAAACAAACAAGGAATCCCTCCCTGACACAAGAGTAAAAAAAAATGCAAAAAATGTCACCCATGACACACCCCTGCTGTACTCAAGGTGCCTTCAACTTACTTTTGCGGGTGCTGTGTCTTGGTGCCTCACCTCGCTGACAGTGGGGGTTGGAAGCAACCTGCTGACTCTGTTGTCCTGGTGGCCCTGAAGACCTTGACGGTCATCCTCTAGCCACCAGAGCCTGAGCAGGCTCTGCCTGGGAAAGTGCATCCAGCCCCATAGCTGGGCACTCTTCAGTCATTGCAGCATCATCAGGTGCAGCGGCCACTGACAGAGGAGCGGAGGAGTTGGTGCCCTCATCCAGAGTGCCCTGAGAGAAGCCCATAGAGATGACAGGCAGCCCGTCTGCCAGCGTGAGGTGCGTTTGCACCCCCCTGCTCTCCATTGTTGACAGGGACCTAGCAGAGAGACTAGGTGCCTCATCCATCTCTCACACTGGCAGTGACCTCCAGAGGTTATTGCCAGCGTGAGGGCTTGCAGGTCTGAGTGAAACCTCGGGAAATCCTGGGTCTGCTCCTGAAGCTGCCTCTCCATGAGAGTTGCCACTGTCTCCATGGAGGAAGCTGTGCATTCGGTGTTAAGGGGCAACACAGAACTCATGCTCTGCATGGACTCATCCGTAAGGGGGACCACGGCATGCAGACCCTCATGGGTCTCTGCCAGTTCTCCCTGTGCATCCCGCTGGAACAGCCAGCGTCTACCGCCTGATGGATGATTCCAGGGGCTTGTCATCTGCCTTGGACACAGCATTGCCCTGGTCTCCAACTGTGCTTCCACTGTTGGCTCCCTGGGACCCCTCTGTCTCTGCCAGCTGCTCATGCGAGTGTGATGTACCCTCACCACTGTGCATTACCGCGGAGCCAAATAACTAATGCCCACCAACAAGTGAGTATCTGTGCTGGTGCCTGGTACAAAGAGACGGTGTGATAATGGTGCAGGTGTGATGTCTTCCTCGGAGCTCAATGTGGGGTCCTCAGGGTCACTGGCGGTTCCTGCAGATGGTGCATTTGCGGGAGGAAGGCAAAAGATCAGTACATTCAGTCATCAAAGTCACTGCACATACTAGGCAGGCTGAGGAGACAGTGTAGACCTGCGACATTGGAGCTTCAATGGGTTTCTGATGAGAGGAGCCCATTATGTTTCCAGTGCCCATCTCACACACATCTGTCATCTGCACTCTTACCTTCATCTGAGACGCCCGCCTCACCACGACCGGAGGATCGAGCTGGATGAAGGCATTCAAGCTCCAGTGCCTCACTCTCGTGCTTAGTGAGGATGCACAGATTTGACACTCCTCCATTTGTTCTGCAGCGCTCTGCGGTGTTATGACTCCTCTTGACAGGGAAAAATAGCCTCATTATTGCTGCGTCTCCCTGAAGGTCCTTTCCTGCTTCCTACCCGCCCTCCCACCCGGGCATTAGGCAGGCTGTGTCACTGTGGCACATCTCACTCTGCAATGCACTGAGGCCATTCATGCTGAACTCCCAGCCTTGGCAGGGCAGGCTTCAGTGCCAGTTGGCAAACACACTCTTAGATCCCTGACCGTTCCAAGAAATGGACACCCAACTAAAGTTCTCCACACAGGTCCATGCCATTTCTGCAATTACCCTTGCTGACTGTAGCAGATCATTGAATCTTTTGCAACACTGAAGCCACATGTGGCGCACCACCTCATGCCCACTGAACTGGGCAGCGACCTCTGTCCATGCCTTCTTGGTCAGGTGGGGTGGTCTTCTCTTGCCATCCCTGGGCATTAAGATGTGCTGCTCGGCACTGACCTCCTCCACCAGCACTCACCAGGCACTCATCTGAGAAACAGGGGGCAGAGTGCCCACCCAACTTACTCTCCTGCCTTCCATGACCACCAGGTGCTATGGCCATGAGTGCAAACCAGGATACTTCTTGAGCAGCTTCCAGACAGCTCCCTCAGCCTCCCCCACAATTCCTGGCAGCCTTCAGGAAGCTGCCTCTTCTGTTTTATGAGCACCCCGCTGGGTTCCCAATGGACCCGGTGCCCAACGCGTTCCCAACCCCGTGCACAGAAAACATATCTGGTGGTCATGTTTCACACTGGGCAGGCCTTAAATGGCCACCCAGCATAAGATTGGGTTCACAGCATGAACTCAGCCAGGAGTGGGTTTTACATCGGCTTCGGGGTGCACCCCGAGGGTAGAATTCAGGCCACTGTGTACTTGGAGTTCCAAAAGGCATTTGATAAGGTGCCAAATGAAAGGCTGCAACACCAAATAAGAGCTCGTGGGCCTGAATGCTATACATGGTGTACGAGTCGGATTGCCCCCACTCAACACCATCTGCCAACAGTCATTACATGCTGACTGGCCACTTAATGGCTGGCTAGCGAGAAAGGTGTTTGCTGAGAGGCCCAGTGCTCTTGGGGGTTTGGCAGGGGTGGGGGGGAGGAAAGGGCAGGCTCTTCCATTGGGCATTTTGCTGGCGCAGGGCTTAAAAGAACCACCGGTATTGGACAATGACACCGGGGAGGTGGAAGCAACGAATCTGAAATTGACTGTACCTATAATTGCATGAGCTTCTTCAGTGACAGCCATTCACTGCTGGCCAGCAGCATAGACAGGACCCTCTTCTGTAAGAGAGCGGAGGCATGGGGCCAGAGGACAAAGTCAAGCTATTAGGAATGAAAATGAGCACATGCACCCAGCCCCTCGGTTCTCTAATGACTTTTTGTGTACCGTCCTGCAGGCACTGAGGGAATGATGGAAGATGCTGCTGCCAGACAATGGGAAGAGGAAGCCACCACATCTAACCAAGAAAGCCTGAACGGAGGTGATGGAGATAGTCAGCAGCTGTGGGGTCATGCACAGGATCTGGGTGCTGTAATAGAAGGTGGTTAATGACTTCCACTCTGCAAAGCTGAGTTAGGAAGCTACTTGGCATTTGGAATTAATATATTTGGGTGAGCATGCATTTAGTGATGCTGGAAGGTGGTACAATAAAGGCTCTTGCAGTGAAGTAAATATCTGTCCAGCAAGGTTGTTAGGACTAGATAGGATGGCAGGCATTCCTAGAAGGGGAAAGTCCTGCAAAGTGTTGGGCATGAATAAGCAATGTACAACTCAGCCATATAGGATTAGGACTCATGAATGTTCTCTTGTGTTCACAGGAGAAAAAGAATCACAATACGCAAGAACACAACTATACGGGCAGGGTCTGAAAGCTTATGGTGACTGTTTTTTTTGATATACTGTATCATCATATTTGTGAAGTGCACCATGCCCATGCAAAGGATTCTGCAACAGCTATTTAGTCTGCCTCCTTAAAGCTCATGTGTACTCACTGCTGAAGGATCCTGCTTTGGACACCGTGAAGTAGGCTTCATAGTCTTGTGTATATTAATAGACAGTCTTTATTAGCAACTCATAACTATGTACATATATACAGTAGAGGCTACAGGTATGGAGCTGACTCAATCCTGGGCCTTTACACATCTCTATCCATCTCTAGACTGACCCTGGCTCTGGGTCAGGTGCCTCCTTACATCACTGTGTGGGCCCTACTGTACTCAGTTCCTCATTAACCCTGAATGTACAGACCCTACTAGTACACCTCCCCCAAGTCTTTATCTTATGGATTTAGAGTTACTCCAGTTTACTTCAAGTCATACATTGTTGTAAAATCTTGTGCACTTACCTTATTGTTTCAACCATAATGCGATTCCAACATTATTGCTATTACAGCATTAACATTAACTACATTCTCGCTTCCCCATCTCTCCTTCAAGTCTTTGAAGTTAGAGGTTCAGGTGGTCTGGAGGCCTTATAACCCTTCCGCATCTCGCTCGCCATTCTGTTGGGAGAGTAGCAGGCTCCGGTGTTTCTGGTTCCTGTTGTTGGCTTGGAGGTTGGCCTGGCATTTGGGTATACGTTCATCCATTTCTTTCATTGCTTGATATTAAACCACACCTGGTTGGTCTGGCTGGTTTGGTGGCGCTTGGTTGTTGTTACTCTTGATCATTTCCTGCAGGCTGGACGAAAATGATATTTGCCTGCTTGGTGGGAACTTTTCTCCTTTTTTTCTGGTTGGCCCATCAGGAAGCTCTCTGAGGCTGAGGAAGGGCATTCCTGTGGCAAGAAGAAGATTGAGTAGCATGCTCGCCTCTGTTTTTTGTTGTTGATGGTGCGTAACTGCTACCAGGTTCTAGAATTCCTTGTGCTTCTGGCACACTGGCTGGAAGTTGCCGTGTGTGCACAGTGATTGATGTGTCGACCAACTGTAGCATCATCGTAGTTGGAGGGAGATGCTCCTCAGACTGTTGATCCTTTTCTGGTACCACTTCCACCGGAGGTGCAATGGTAATCTCATGTGTGGTAGGTTGGTTTGACCACTGGGGACTTACTCGGACCTGGAGTGATAATTGACAAACCTGGTCCACAAAAAGAGAAGAGAGATTGCAGGTGAAATCAGAGTCTGAATACTCTTTAGTGTTTGAGAACTCAGGACTGTGCAGTTCTGGCTGATTAACGACAGTGGCAATCTTTGACATCTTCTGCCATCTGGAGGATATCGAGGGCTACACAGGCATCCCTGTTCAGAAGAGAGAAAGGCTGATTCTGGACAACATACATCAGCTTAAAGATCTGTTTGTTGTATACTTCAATGGTTCAAGGATCATGCTGATGACCAGGAGTCGAACTCCCACTGTTCCATAAAGTGGAGTGTCCGTTGTTCGAATCCAAAGGCCTTGAATTTGTCTGACAGGACTGTCAAACTGGCACCTGAATCTAATTTAAAATTTGTTAGATAACCATTTACCAGGATGTCAGCATTGCAAAATGAAGAGCCACATTCTCTGATATCAAGCAAGAAGCCTGGATGTATGTCTTCAGGGTTTTTGGTCTTGACCTCGAGAATGACCTTTGTGGTGCTGGGATTTTGACTTGCACAGTTAACCAAAGTGCCTGTATCTGTTGCAGTGGAAGCATTGGGCAGTACCCACAGGACACTAATCTTTCCTATGAGGGCACTTCGCACTTCAGCGCTGGCAAAGTCGCTCTGCTGGGCTGTTCAGGAGTTGCTTTCCTTGACTTGGATGGTCCCTGCGTTCCTGGGACCAGTTATAGTGGGCTGAAGATAGGTTTCTGCTCCAAGTAGTGTTCTGTCCTCTTAGGATGGTCGTGTGTTGTTCATGTAGCTCCGACAATCTATATGGCTGAATTGCCTTGTTTAGGGTCCTCTGCTTTGCAAACCCTGCTGGACTGTGACCCCTTCAGGGTGTGTTGCTTGCTGTTGTGGGCAGATGCGTTGATGCTGTCTCTGGCTAGCTGGCCTTCTCTCTCTTCTCCTCCTGTCCTTTTCAGCCACCTGACAGAACAGTCCCCATGGTAAAGCAATTGGATTGCTAAGGTGCAGACTGACTGATGTTTGAATCAGTCTGTTGTTGGCTCTTTAAAGACTGAAGTCTCCTTAGCCCCCCAAAGATTAACAAAATGGGTCTGAAAACAATCCAGAAAGCCAATAAATATTTAAACAATAAATATTACTCCTACCTCCACACTATTTGCTTCTTTGGCAGCCTTACATTCTACCCTGCAATGAGAAAGTGCTCACTGTGAGGTCACCATCTGCCCACAGCCTGTGGGCTGACCATAAAACTGCACATGCTGTTTGAAATTGCAGTGCATTGCCTCTTTAGTTGCTTCAATTGCCCCTTTAACTGATGTCAGGCAGGCGGCCGACTTTTGGGCCTACCCACCTCCTGAAATATTGCAATGCGGCATGATGATGTTGGGACCCTCCCTCCCGAAATCATCATGATCTATTTTACAGCACATTGGGTCAGATAATGGGGCTGGAGGAGATTACAGAGATAGGGAAGGGAGAGGCCATGGAGGGATTTGAAAATGACGATGAGAGTTTCAAAATTGAAGCATTACTTAACTGGGAGCCAATGTAGGTCAGAGAACACAGGGGTGATGGGTGAATAGCATTAGGACATGGGCAGCAGAGTTTTGGATGGCCTCAAGCTGTCAGTGGGTAGAATATGAAAGGCTGGTCAGAAATGCATTGGAATAGTCAAGTCCCAAACTTATAAATGGATGGGTGAAAGTTTCAGTGGCAGGTGAGCTGAGGCATGGGCAGTATCGAACGATGTTACAGAGGTGGAAGTAGGAGGTTTTACTGATGACGCAGATATGGTGGTCAGAAACTCATTTCAGGGTCAAATATGACACCAATGTTGCACACAGTCTTGTTCAGCCTCAGACACTTTCCAGAGAGAAGGATGGAGTCAGTAATTAGGGACTGGTGTTTGGAGCAGGACAGAAGATAATGGCTTCAGTCTTCCCAAAATTAGTTGGAGGAAATTTCAGCTCATCCAGTTCTGGATGTCAGACAAACAACCTAACAATTTAGAGATGGTGCAGAGGTTGGGAGAGGTGATGATCAGGTAGAACTGGGTGTCATCAGTATACATCTAAAAACTGATGCTGTGTTTTCAGATGTCTGTGAGGGGTGGCATGTAGATGGGAAATAGGAAGGGCCCAAAGTTAAATCCTTGAGTACACCAGAGGTAACAGTGCAGGGGCAGGAAGAGATGTCATTGCAAGTTTACTCCAGCTACAATTATAAAGATTAGAATGGAGCCAGGCGAGTGCAATCCCACCCAATTGGACAACCGTTGAGGACTGTTGGAGTAGGATGGTGTGGTTAACTGTGTCAAAGACTGCAGACAATTCTAGAAAAACAAGGAGGAATACTTTACCTGCATCACAGTCACATAGGATGTTACTTTGATAAGGAGTGGCGTGTCGGTTAGCACAGTTGGCTCTATGGCTAGAGTGTGATGCAGAATGACGCCAATTGCATGGGTTCAATCCCTGTACTGGCTGTGGTATTTCATGGGGACCCTGCCTCCTCGCCTTGTTCCCAGCTTGTGGAGTGATGCCCCTCAAGCTACAAGTTGCCAAAATTATCTATCTTTTATGGAGAGAGATGCCTATGGTCCTTTGGGACTATGGCTAAGATGAAGATGATGATGACAAGAGCCACTTCGATACTGCAACAGAGGCAGAAGCCTAATTGAAGGGTTTCAAACACAGAGCTCCGAGAAAGATGGACACACATTTTGGAGGGAGCAACACATTCATGCACTTCGGAGAGGTTGGAGATGGGGCAATTGCTTGTAAGGATGTGGTACCAAGGGTTGGTTTTTGTGAGGAGATTCATGACGTTGGCAGATTTGAAGGTGATGGAAACAATACTGGAGGACATCAGACCATTAAACAATATCAAGGAGGAGAATGCAAGAGGAGGACCCTGGCCTAGGCAGTCAGCAGCACCTACGGGAGAGTGCGAGAGAAAGACCCTGGGACAGGCAGTCAGCGGCACCTAGAGGAGAACGCGGAAGGAGGACCCTGGGACAGGCAGTCAGCGGCACCTAGAGGAGAACGCGGAAGGAGGACCCTGGGACAGGCAGTCTGCAGCACCTTGGGGAGTGTGCGAAGGGAGCATCCTTGGACAATCAGTCAGCAGCATCTAGTACCTAACATCACAGAAGAAACATAAGTTCATTGGTTGGTGAGAAACTGCTGTTAGGGAGTGTCATCAAGTAGCTGAGAATTAGAAAAACACATTCATTTTAAAAGTAAGGGCTACTTACATTTAAGTAAGAAAAATAAGCAATAGGGAAATAAAGTTAAGTCGAGGCCAGGTAAAATAAAGTTGCATAAGTAAACCAAAGTAAAATAAAGTTAACACAAGGGAAGGAAATTGAAGCCATGTCAGGGCAGCTCGGTTATGTGGAATGTGTATCTTGTAATATGTGGGAAGTTGTGGATGCTACCAGTGTCCTCGACGACCACACGTGCAGGAAGTGTCACCAGCTGCAGAACCTTGAGCTCAGGGTTTCAGACCTCGAGTGGTGGCTGGGGTCACTGTGGCGTACCTGCGAGGCTGAGGGCTACATGGATAGCACATTTAAAGAGGTGGTCACACTGCAGCTTAGGAACCTGGAGGTAGAAAGGGAATGGGTGACCGCCAGGCAGTCCAAGAAAACCAGGCAGGTCGTGCAGGGCTCCCCTGGGGTCCTGCTCACCAGTCAGTTTTCTGTTTTGGATACTGGTGAAGGTGTTGGTTTCTTGGAATCAAGTTTGTGGCGCCGCAGACAGCTCTCTGTACCGAGGGGGAGAAAGAAGAGGGCAAGAGCAGTAGTAATAGGGGATTCCTTAGTTAGGGGAACAGACAGGCCATAGACGTGACTCCAGGATGGTATTTTGCCTCCTTGGTGCCAGGACCAAAGATGTCACGGAGCAGCTGCAGGACATTCTCCTGGGGAAGGGTGATCAGCCAGAGGTCATGGTCACATTGGAACCAATCACTTAGGTAGGAAAGGGGATGAGGTCCCGAAAGCAGATGTTAGGGAGGTAGGAAGAAGATTGATAAGCAGGACCACTAAAGCAGTAATCTCAAGATTACTCCCAGTCCCATGTGCAAGCGAGTAAAGAAATAGTAGAATTGAGCAAATAAACACGTGGCTGGTATAGGAAGGAGGGCACTGGGGAGAGTTCTGGGGAAAGTAGGACCTGTACAAGCAGGATGGTCTGCACCTGAACAGGACTGGGACGCATATTCTTACAGGAAGATTTGCTAGTGCTGTTGGGGTTGGTGGGGGTGAGGGGCAGGGGGGGTTTAAACTAGAATGTCAGGGGGTGAGAACCTGACGGTAAATTCAGAGCAGAGAACGGGAGATGGAGAATTAGTGAGTGACTCTGAAAGACAGAAGCAGCACAGGTTAAAAAGTGTACAGCACAAGAATTTGGCAGTGTTAAAAGGTAGATATGTAAATGCAAGGAGCATAATAAATAAAGCAGATGAGTTGAAGGCACAGATAGACACATGGCAGCATGATATCATAGCTATAATGGAAACTTGGCTTAAGAAGGGACAAAAATGGCAGCTCAACATCCCTGGACATAAAGTTTTCAGGCAGGATAGGGAGGGGGATAAAAAAGGTGGGGGCATAGCATTATTGGTTGAAGAATCAATTACAACTGTGAGGAAGGATGATATACTAAATGAAGCATCAAATGAGGCCATATGGGTTGAGCTCAGAAATAAAAAAGAGGCAGCCACCAAATAGACCCCTCAACAGTGGAAGGGAGTTAGAAGACAAATATGTGGACAGATTTCTGAGTGCAAAAACAATAGGATAGTAATCGTTGGTGACTTTAACTACCCTAATATCAATTGGGGTATGAATAGAGTGAAGGGCACAGAGGGCGCAAAATTCTTGAACTGCACTCAAGAAAACTTTTTTAGCCAGCATGTAACAAGCCCAATGAGAGGGGGCACAATTCTAGATTTAGTCTTAGGAAAGAAGCTGGGCAAGTGGATGAAGTAGCAGCTGGGGGACCATTTTGGAGGTAGTGACCATAATACAGTTAGATTTAGCATCATTATGGAAAAGGACAAAAATAGAACAAGCGTAGAAGCGTTCTAAATTGGGGTAAGACAAATGTTATAAAGCTGAGAGGTGAGCTGACACGAGTGAACTGGATACAGCTATTAGAAAGAAAAACTGTGTCAAATTAGTGGGAGGCATTCAAAGGTGAGATTCTATGGGCACGGTGTAGGCATGTCCCCCCAAATCTAAAGCCCCCTGGTTATCCAGAAGCATACAGGCCAAGATAAAGCAGAAAAAGAAAGCTTATGACAGTCACAAAAGATTTAATACTATAGAAAGCCTAGAGGAGTGTAGGATGTACCGGGGTAAAGTAAAAATGGAAATTAGGAAAGCAAAGAGAGGATTTGAAAAAATATTGGCAGGTAAAATCAAAGAAAATCGTAAGATGTTTTACCAGTGTGTTAAGAGCCAGAGAATAACTAAAGAAAAGGTAGGGCCTATCAGGGATGTACATGATAATTTGTGGATTGATGCTGAGGATGTGGGCAGGGTTCTCAATGAGTACTTTGTCTCAGTCTTCACCAAGGAGAGGAATGATGAAAATATTCTAGTTAAAGAGGAAGAGTGTGAAATATTAGATACAATAAGCATAGTGAGAGAGCAAGTACTGGAAGGACTGCCATTCTTGAAGGTAGATAAATCACCAGGGCCGGATGGATTGTATCCCAGGTTGTTAAAGGAAGCCAGGGAGGAATAACGGATGCTCTGAGGATCATTTTCCAATCCTCACCAGAGACAGGTTATGTCCCGGAGGATTGGAGGTCTGTGAACGTTGTACCATTATTTAAAAAGAGTGTGAAGGATAGGCCAGAAAATTATAGGCAGGTCAGTCTGACTTTGGTGGTGGGCAAATTATTGGAAACAATTCTGAGAGACAGGGTAAAGGCACGGACTGATCAGGGATAGTCAGCATGGTTTTGTTTGGGAAAGATCGTGTCTTACTAACTTAACAGAAATTTTTGAGGAAGTAACAAGGAGGATTAATGAGGGTAATGCATTGTCTACATGGATTTCAGTAAGGCATTCAAGGTCCCACATGGCAGACTGGTCAGGAAAGTGAGGTCTCATGGGATACAGGAGAAGGTTGAATCCAAAATTGGCTCAGTGACAGGAAACAAAGAGTAATGTTCAATGGATGGTTTTACAATGGAAAACAGTTTCCAGTAGTGTTCCACAGGGCTCAGTGCTGGGGCCCTTGCTGTTTGTTGTATACATTAATGATTTAGACATAAATGTGGGAGGCATGATTGGCAAAATTTGCAGTTGACAAAAATTGGCTGTGTAGTTGATAGTGAAGAAGATAGCTGTCAATTCCAGAATGATATCAATTGTTTGGTTGAGTGGGTGGAGAAGCAGCAAATGGAATTCAATCTGGAAAAGTGTGAGGAAATGCATTTTGGGAGGGCAAACAAAGTAAGGGACTACTCAATAAATGGGAAGTTATTGAGAGGGGTAGAGGAAGTGAGAGACCTTGGAGTGCATGTCCACAGGTCCCTGAAGGTGGCAGGACAGGTCAATAAGGTGGTAAAGAAAGCATATGGAATGCTTTCTTTTATTGGACAAGGTATTGAATACAAAAGCAGGGATACAAAAGATGGAACTGCATAAAATGCTGGTTAGGCCAAAGCTGGATTTTTGTGTACAGTTCTGGTCACCACATTACAGGGGAAGGAGATAATTGCTCTGGAGAGAGTGCAGAGGAGATTTACAAGAATTTTTTTTATTCATCCATGGGTTGTTGGCTTCACTGGCTGGGCCAGCATTTATTGCCCATCCCTAGTTGCCCTTGAGAAGGTGGTGGTGAGCTGCCTTCTTGAACTGCTGCAGTCCATGTGGTGTAGGTACACCCACAGTGCTGTTAGGAAGGAAGTTCCAAGATTTTGACCCAGGGACAGTGAAGGAATGGAATATTTTTCCAAGTCAGGTTGGTGAGTGACTTGGAGGGGAACTTCCAGGTCATGGTGGTCCCATGCATCTGCTGCCCTTGTCCTTCTAGATGTAGTGGTCATGGGTTTGGAAGATACTGTCGAAGGAGCTTTGGTGAATTCCTGCAATGCATCTTGTAGATGGTACACACTGCTGCTACTGTGTATCGGTGGCGGAGGGAGTGAATGTTTGTGGATGTGGTGCCAATCAAGCGGGCTGTTTTGTCTTGAAATGTGTCAAGCCTCTAAAGTATTGTGGGAGCTGCACTCATCCAGGCAAGTGGGGAGTATTCTATCACACTCCTGACTTGTACTTTATAGATGGTGGACTGGCTTTGGGGAGTCAGGAGGTGAGTTACTTCTTGCACGATTCCTAGCCTCTGACCTGCTCTCATAGCCACAGTAGTTATATGGCTAGTCCTGTTCAGTTTCTGGTCAATGGTAGCCCTCAGGATGTTGATAATGGGGGATTCAGTGATGGTAATGCCACTGAACATCAAGGGGCAATGGTTAGATTCTCTCATGTTGGAGATGGTCGTTGCCTGACACTTGTGTGGTGCAAATGTTACTTGCCACTTGTCAGCCCAAACCTGGATGTTGTCCAATTCTTGCTGCATTTAGACATGGACTGCTTCAGTATCTGAGGAGTCACAAATGGTGCTGAACATTGTGCAATCATCAGTGAACATTCCCACTTCTGACCTTATGAAGGTCATTGATGAAGTAGCTGAAGATGATTGGGCTGAGGACACTACCCTGAGAAACTCCTGCAGTGATGTCCTGGAGCTAAGATGACTGACCTCCAAAGACCACAACCATCTTCCTTTGTGCTAGGTATGACTTCAACTAGCGAAGAGTGTTTCCTCGATTCTCATTGACTCCAGTTTTGCTAGTTTTTGCTCCTTGATGTCACACTCAGTCAAATTCTGCCTTGATGTCAAGGGCAGTCACACTCACCTCACCTTGGTAGCTCAGCTCTTTTGTTCATGTGAGAATCAAGGCTGTAATGAGGTCAGGAGTTGAGTGGCCCTGGCGGAACACAAACTGGGCATCAGTGAGCAGGTTATTGCTAAGCAAATGCTGCTTGATAGCACTGTTGATGACCCCTTCCATTACTTTACTGATGTTGCCAGGGCTTGAAAATTACAGCTATATGGAGAGACTGGATAGGCTAAGGTTGTTTTCCTTAGAAGAGAGGAGGCTAAGGGGTGACCTAATTGAGCTGTACAAAATTATGAGGGGCCTAGATAGGGGTCAATTATGAGGGGGCATAGATTTAAGCTGATTGGTATAAGGATTAGAGGGGACATGAGGAAAAACTTTTTCATGCAGGGTGTGGTGGGCATCTAGAATTGACTGCCTAAGTTAGTGATTGAGGCTGAAATGCTCAACTCATTTAAAAGGTACCTGGTCCCGCATTTGAAGTGTTGTAACCTGCAAGGCCACGGACCAGGTGCTGGAAAGGGGATTAAAATGAGCTGCTAGTGTCTTTCTTCTCTTTTTGGCCAGCACAGACACGATGGGCCAAATAGCCTCATTCTGCACTGTAAACATTTCTATGGTTCTATCAATTAACATGGGAGCAAGGTGAGAAGTTGGATGGTCTTCAGTTTAGTGGGAACAGGGTTGAGGGATTAGGGGGTGGGTCTCATGGGCATGGTGAACTCAGAGCAGGTACAAGGGGAGATAGGAGAGAGAACAGAGAAAGATGAAAGTTCAGGCCTAGAGTAGGAGTGAACCTCTTTAGGGAATAAAAGCAAAATACTGCTGATGCTGGAAGTCTGAAATAAAAACAGAAAATACTGGAAAAACTCAGCAGGTCTGACAGCATCTGTGAAGAGAGAAACAGAGTTAATGCTTCGAGTCTGAATGACCCTTCTTCAGAGCTAAAGAGAAGTAGAAATGTGATGAAATTTATACTGTTTAAGGGGGTGGGGCAGGTGAGGCTGGATAGAAGGATAGAAGGCCAGGCGATAAGGAGAGATTGACAAAGATTTCATGGACAAAAAGACAAAGGGAATGTTAATGGTAGTGGTAAGGGCTAAAGAAGATGCTGATAGTGGCATAAAGGTAAGAAAGCAGAATGTGTTAATAGCAAAACAAGGGTAAGCACTCTGTGAAAGAACAATTTGGAACAAGTAACAGATGGCCCTTTTAGAGGTGGGGTGGGGAGGGGGTGGTGTTTGGGGAAAGGGATAAAAAGGGGATAAAAAGGGGGATAGAACAATGAATAAATGAATAAAAATAAAAATGAAAATAAGTGAATAAAGAATAAAAATAAATTTTAAAAGAGGGGATAAAAAAGGGGTGAAGATAGAGCAGCGTGTTCATGGTCTGAAGTTGTTGAGTTCAAAATGCTAAGTCTGGAACAGAATGTTTGGCCATGAGGATGAGGAGAAGGAAGGAAATTGGCAGAAGCATCTGATTGGATGGCCTCAATCTCAGTGACAAGGAAGACCATGAGCTTGTCACACATGTTGGAGGTGAGTGTGGAGGAGGCAGGGAAGAGGTGATTAAAAAGATGATTTGCAGTAGAGAAAAGAAGTCAGGATGATTCTGGAATAGTGAGTGGTTTTGACAGATGAGAGCAGGACCCAAATGGGGTTTTATGTGATCCAGCCAGATCTAGCGGTGAGTGGCTAAACCAGTTATCTAGCATATCCATTCAGATGTGTCCCTTGCACTTAAGGGAGTGGAGATGAGGCCAAACAAGGGGAAATGTCCAAGGTGAGAGGGAGTTTTAATAGGGACTGGGGCATTGAAGGTGGAGGTGAGGCTATGGTGGAACACTCAGTGTCTGCAGAAATGTCATGGTAAATGGATGTCAAATGTTAAAAAGTTGGGATTTTGAAAGTGCAGTTGCAAATGTATTGGGAGAAAGTTTTTTTCTTCAGGGGGAAACACAGAAAACCTCCTGTCCAAAGCAGAGAATAGTAGCCTGAATATAAAGAGTTATTTATATTACATTTTAACTGACACAGCCAAGGATGTGGCTTGTATCAGTATTTCATTTGCCTGCTGCAAAGTTCCTCTCTCTTTGATAGAGTAAGTTAAATGATCTTTCAAATCATACATTCTATGTTACAATTCTTAGCCCAGTTATCATCCTGGCACAATCGTATCATCCTTCCAGCAGCTTATGAATCATCTAATTGCACACAGGGCTTGATCAATTCTACCATAACCTCACAACCCTGACCCCTGCTCCTCACTAGATATTCTTCAAGCCCTTTTGTCAGAACAAGCTACAAGAATAATTACGGATTTATAATTCTTTTCATTCGTTCATGGAATGTGGGCAATTCTGGCGAGGCCGACATTTATTGTCCATTCCATCTAAATGCTGGAATGCCAGTCATCTTCCTGCCCACTCAGTAAGCATTTGCTGTGTGCTGGAGAGGGACAGGATGAAATGATTACATAATGGGGAAACAAGAAAAGAATGAACATTTATAAAACATTTCTTGACATGAATAAATAAGAAATGATGTAAATGTATGCATTATTTTAAGTGCTAAGGATCAATAGAATTATAAATTTGCAACAGAATGACTGCTTCAATACTATCTAGATAGATGGTTACCACATTGTGCAAGTTATAGGCAGATTAATATTCTTTGCCAATTGCTTTCTTTCATTTAGTTTTCTCACATAGAGTTCTGTCTATGCGGAAGAAGCTCTAAAAAGGTGACTAAGATCACCCCTACAATGTGAAATAAACATCCTGACATGCCCAACTTTTGGGAGCATCATCCAGTCAAAGGTGAGTCTCAATTGTTTGTCTCTTGATAACAGTTCTTTGCATTTGCATCTTTAATGAGGTTCGACCTGTTAATGAGAAAACCGTTACTATTATTACGTTTTAGAATTTCTGCAAAGTCTCTGGAATGAAGGCACAGGCCTTTTGGGTGCTATGGAAACCCCATAACATAAATCAAAATGCATAGGTTAAAAAATAGACATGGAGCAGTGTTACCACTTCTGACAATATAATGCAGAAATTATCTCTGGACATATAATGATGAGCACCAGATGCAGTTCAATGACATTTTATGGTCTACTATTTTAATGCAGCATTAACACCCCTGACAGAGGAATGTCTGATAAGCATGTTAACTGTTTATCTGTTAAGACTGGTAATAGTAATTTCTAGGATTATGTTACTGAAAAGAGGAATGTTACCTCTTGATATTTTCATATTGCAGTGAAGAGTTCCGACTGTTGCTACTTGCTTTTGGAATGAACATGCGTTCACTGCTCCTTTCTCCTTCCTCCAAATTCAGACATCATTAGCAAACCCAAGGAATGCCCAAACTGAGCACTGTGGTTGTAGCTACAGGGCATAATCTGATGAAGGCAAGAATGTCAGGTTCAGAGACTGCACCAAAGTTGTACTGAAGTGCAGAAATACAATTGCTGAGAGCAGAATAAATATAGAAATGTAAGAACATAGGAACATGAGTAAACCACTCAACCCCTTGAACATGCTACGCCATTCAATTAAATCATGGCTGACTTACTTATTGGTAAGTCAAAAACAGCAGGAAAAATCCAAGGCCCCAGTTATAATTCGAATTGAGTTTTGGGAAATTAGATAGCAAAGTGGCTTGGAAACTCACCTGCTACTCCAGAAATGAAGCCCCGGGTCTCATTTAGGTCCAGCTGGCCTACTTTTCACCAGGAATGGGTGAGAAGCACAACAGAAGTAGCAGAAAGTGACATGGGCCAGAGCCAACCATCAACATCTGGTAGATGGTAATATTGGCCTAGCGGGCTGTCTCAGGAATAAAGGTGACATCAAATTTAAAATGCCCTTTCTGACCCCAGCTCCCCTTCCTCCTGTTTCTTATCTGGCCTGTAGGCTGCAGCGTCTTTACTACTTTGGCAGTGGGGGTGGGAATGGTAGTGAGATGCTGGTGCTGGGTTGAGGATTTCCCATGTCAAGAATACTCACTTCCTGAGGCTTTAATGGGACTTGGCATATGGTTGCTGGAAAATGCCTGGTCGGATAAGAGCACCACCCCAATGATTGTGTGGCCCACCTGGTGTCCTGGTGGTGTTTTAAAAAAAGGAGACTGCATGGTATAACTTTTTCCTGGAGTGGAGGGAAGGCTCTCCTCTGTCTGGGTCACCCTCGATTTAGTTTTAAGCTTAGTTTCTGTCGGGGGAATCCCAGATACACTCCTAGTGGCACAGGCTAGCACCAGTGCTATCCAAAACAGGCAACCCAGCAATTTATGGTGAGTTCAGTAGCGGAAATCCTGGGTAGGCACAACTTGGCTTTTAAACCCTGTGGATTTTCGGGGCCTTTCATGTTAGATTGATAAGTATTAAGGCATCTTAATGCTAGAGCTGCACCTACAGACACATTTAATGCTGTTCCCTGATATTAGCATAATGTAATTTGGCTATGACTCTGCTACATTATTATCCCAAACCACCAGAATTACTTTTCACATTAAATTAGCAATGAGTTAATCTAATCCGACCATATTACATTTAGAATTTTCCCCATGATTTAAGAAGAATGTAGCAGGGCTTGACAAAACAATGTAGTTGACTGAAAATAGATTAAAGATGCTGTTTGGAGCGTTTGAGCGCATCATTGAATCAATTGCTAACAGCATGCATGCAGAGACCCACCAAAGTACCTCTTGAACATTGGCTGCCTGTTATCAGATGATGGTAATAAATGCTTTGTGGTTGAAGACTTTGGCTGACTGAATCCAGAGATGATGATCTGCTCTGATCATATTTGTTCTGTTTTGGATTTTATCTCCTTCAAGCTTAAGCTTACTATAGTACCAAATCAGGACATAAGTTGTAAAGTATTGAGTTGCTTGCCCAAGGCACATACTTCATATGTCAGACAGAACAGGAAACCGGTAGAGGTTCCAATAAAATCAAATGGTTTACACCAACTTGGGTGTGACTGGATTGGTTTAGACCCTCTATGCCAGAATAAAGACCATTTATTCCAAATTAACGTTAGTTGGCTAACTGTTTTCACACTAGTTTAAACAGTTTCAGGATTGTTATGCTTCCCAAGAAAGAACCAGTGCTACATCTGAATCTGCCACTCCTCAAATGTCATCACTGATTCCATTGCAACATCTCTTACAAGCAGCAGCACTGAAATGCCTTCTTTCAAGGAATTATTGAGTGCATCAGTGGGTTGTCATTGGAGAATGCCTGTGGACATTGATGGCCTCCATGATGCCTACCATCACTTAGAAGTGCTCAGTTGTGCTGTCCTTGTTCTGGTTGGGCTGTTGGCTTTCCTGCTCGGCTTACTTTCCTTCCTGTGCACTGTGGGGTCAGAAATGCTTCTTCCCCTCTTGTTATCGACAGCATTGTGTTCAGGTTCAAGAAGCAGAAAGCCATCCTCCATGGCAAAGCTATGAAGCATGGAATATGCTTCGATGATCCTGTAGATTCTGGCTGGAATGTATTGCAGTATTTCACTGAATAATCCAGATATCTAAAATGAGACTTCAGGATGTCTTATATCTGTTCTTCCCACCTTCTATGGCAGCCTCGCTGGAGTCAGTCATGAGTAGAGGGGTTGTCCTGATCACCAATTAACCAGCTTGATATATGGCTTTGGGCCATGAGGCTGGAATGTTGGATTGTTGGAGGAGTCATAACACCTTCTGGATATGTGCAGGATCACATGATTAGCACTGCACACTATCTGCACATCAATGGAATGTAATAGTGAGGTTTTCATAGTTAGCTTTGAATGGCACATGAATTCAATCAATTGCTCCCTTCACGTGTGGGAAACCCGCCAGCCATTAAGAACAGGATAGTTCTCTCTCTTTGCTTCACTGGGAAGGATATGAATTGGGCAGGCCTCCTGAAGAAAACATTAGAGACTTTGTTGCTACAATGGTGAACAGCTGACTGTCTAATGAGGCACAGGTCATTTGATGTTACCTGGAAAGATCCAGATGTGAAGAAGCTTAAGGTGGTGGTGATGTCGATGAGTACAGACAATGCTGTTCTCCTGGTGGAAATAGATTACACTATTTAGCCACACTTGGCATATTTCTCTAATTGCTTCTGGGAGGAGTAATAAGAGCTCCCTGAAGCACAAACCTTTAGAGGAATTTAAGTAAGGCTATCTTGGTCTATAGGCCCTGGTGACCATCTGATCATAAGATGTTTTTTATGATGTCTGTATCTAAGAGCTATTAACCTGTCCTCTTAAATATCCTCCATCTCTTGCTAATACAAAAAGAAGATGTCCCCAAGGGAAAACCATGTCTGAAGTGCAGATCTAGATAAAAATCTCTTATGCAAGCAAAGAAGCACCTCCAACTTGTATCCACCTCAGGGCTGTCTACTGCTGCCTCGACCGCCACATTTATAGCCGCATACCTTACTTGGAGGGAATAGAGGGGAGCGGATGAAAGGAGCTGAGCATATGCTTTTGGTCCTATTTACATGGGATGGTGAGAACTTCCAGCAGATCTGAAAGGGAACTTGTTTTGGGAAGAGAAAAGCAGGTGCAGTTTTTGGGGGCAGGTTTGAGGCAATTGCTCTCCCACTGCACTAAGTCTGCCCCCAAAAGAGGCAGCAAAATGGCCCCCATCCCCGCCCCACATAACTCTAGTAAAATCTAAATTTTTGGTTGCCTGGATAGGGCAGAGTATTCTTATTTTCTTAATATATTTATTATCTGTTAACATTCAGGAATATATATACATATCAGCAAAATAAGGCTTTCTATCTTTTCATGTCTCTTGGTAGAGTTGTTCTAGAAACACAGACATGAATTCGCTCTTTTTCTTTGTGTTCTATTTTTAATTTCTTTATCTTGGTGGCTTGTCAGAAAAAATAAAATCTTAAGAGAATGACACAAGAATGTATGTTTACAACGAAACCCTACTGAGTTTCTAGGTCATATGAATTGAAGGGAAAAACCTGAAGAAATGAATTCACTGTCTAATAATGCAGAAAATGTCTTGCTGTCTGGCTCTGAGTAATCAGATGGCTTACATGATTAAGAAGTCTGAAATGAAATGACATGGCAGATTTTCTTTTAGAAGGAAGTGCCTCTTGTCAGAGTATTGATGCACCATTATTAAGGAGCATCAGCACCAGAGTAAAAGGAGCTTGAATCCAACAGAAGCTATTAGATAGGGGCAATCCATGCTAAATGTTGTCATTTATACTTATTGCCATTGGATTTAAAAAAATATCTAAACATTAGGTAATTCCTGTATCAGAAATTTGTTAAAGCCATACATAAAAGTACACAATGTAATTTAAGTGTCTGAGTGGACACAGTTAGCAGACACAGGCCTTCTTTACAGTGTTCTCAAATCAATAAGCTGACGTATATTGAACAGCGCACATGATTATTGTGTTCCCAGCAATGGTCAAACATTAAACAAATCTCACTGGTAGTAAAGGAGGTACATTACAATGCAAAATTTTTGTATGCAGTTGAAAACTAAATTTCTTATGAACGCTTTTTGAGGAGCTCAAAAATGTTAATTTTCCCTTGTTATTTTTACTTTTTGATAAATATTGATAGTAAATGGTGCGTTAGTTTAAGTCTGCTAATTCTAGGCCTCACATATGACAAGATTTAAGTTTCTTTCTTCCGTCCTAATGGAGAGAGGTCAAACAAGTGATCAATAACTTCTAAAACAAAATTGTTTAGAATGGTAACATTTCCAGCTTGTCAGTTCTCCAGGTCCACAGCAATGATAATGACTTCCGAGAGTGCGAGTATTGTCACAGTTCCCTGACAATTATTTTACTATATTAATTTTATCCTTTCCTCTTTCTGCATGATTGTTAATAAATCATTTCAACTTTCTTTCAATCCTCAGCTTTCCAAATTATGATTATTCCATCTTGAATGACTGCAATCTGGGCCCTCTGCTGCTTACACTCTTTATAAATGATACTTAGAAGGGTACTTCCTATAATAGAAAATTTGTTGATGACACTAAGCTATATCGACAGGTCAGAGAAGATTGAATACATTGGAAAAGCTCTAAAGAAGTTTTAAATAAATTAATTAACCTACCAACTTAAGGGAAGTGAGCAGCCACAGGCAAATTTTTCAAAAAAGTAAAATGGTGACATTTCTTGAGTTTACAATGTAAATGAAAACACAAGTAATAGCTCAACATCACAATAAGCATTATTCAATGAAAACATTCCAAAAGACTTTACAGAATTTACTGTTGTGTCTGGAAAATGCTGTTTGAGGGTAATTTTGGGATTTTGTAAAATAAGAACACTACTGTCTAGAACATTGCTGAAAAGGCACTTGGTTCCAATCTCCAGTGTGGGGATGGCATTATAAATTGGAGGCAAGATCACCTCAACTTGTTTGCCTTTAACTCCTTTCAGCCAAGCATAGGGATCATCTGGAACATTTGATAATTTTCTGTCTACAGTCAATTGATGCATGGTATAGCAGGGGCTACATAGAGTCCTAGTGATCTACAGCACAGAAAAAGGCCCTTCGGCCCATCGAGTCTGCCCCGGTCAAACAAGTACCTAACTATTCTAATCCCATTTTCCAGCACTAGGCCCATAACCTTGTATGCCATGACATTGCAAGTGCACCTCCAAACACCTCTTAAATGTTACGAGGGTTTCTGCCTCTACCACCCTTTCAGGCAGAGAGTTCCAGGATCCCGCCAACTTCTGGATGAAAAAATTCTTCCTCACATCCCCTTTAAACCTCCTGCCCCTTACCTTAAATCTATGCCCCCTGGTTATTGATTCCTCCACCAAGGGGAAAAGTTCTTTCCTGTCTACCCTATCTATGCCCCTCACAATTTTATACATCTCAATCATGTCCCCTCTCAATCTCCTCTGCTCCAAGGAAAATAACCCCAGTCTATCCAATCTCTCCTCATAACTAAAACTCTCCAGCCGGGACAACATCCTGGTAAATCTCCTCTGCACTCTCTCTAGTACATTCACATCCTTCCTATAATGCGGATTCCAGAACTGCATGCAATACTCTAGCTGTGGCCTAACCAGCATTTTATACAGTTCCAGCATAATCTCCCTGCTGTTATATTCCATACCTCAGCTAATAAAGGCAAGTATCCCATATGCCTTCTTAACCACCTTATCTATCTGTCCCACTATCTTAAGGGACCGGTGGACATGTACGCAAAGATCCCTCTGATCCTCGGTACTTCCCAGGGTCCTACCATTCATTGTGTATTCCCCTGCCTTGTTTGTCCAGCCCAAGTGCATCACCTCACACTTAGAACCTAAGAACATAAGAACTAGGAGCAGGAGTAGGCAATTCAGCCCTCGAGGCTGCCCCACCATTCAATGTGATCATGGCTGATCTCATTTCGGGCTCAACTCCAATTTCCCGCCCTCTCCCCATAACCTTTCACCTCATTACTAATTAAAAATCTGTCTATCTCCTCCTTAAATTTATTCAGCGTCCCGGCATCCACTGCAATCTGAGGTAGTGAGTTCCACAGATTCATGACCCTTTGAGAAGAGTAATTCCTCCTAATCTCTGATTTAAATCTACCACCCCTTAGCCTAAAACTATGGCCTCTCATTCTAGAATGCCCCACAAGGGGAAAAATCCACTCCATTTCTACTTTGTCTATCCCCTTTAGCCTCTTATATACCTCAATTAGATCTCCTCTCATCCTTCCAAACTCTAGTGAGTATCGGCCTAAACTGCTCCATCTCTCCTCACAAGATAAGCCCTGCATCTCTGGAATCAATCTATTGAACCTCCTCTGAACCGCCTCCAATGCAACTACAGCCTTACTCAAATAAGGGGACCAAAACTGTGCACAGTACTCCAGGTGCAGCCTCACCAATGCCTTGTACAGTTGCACAACACTTCCCTATTTTTACACACTATTCCTTTAGCAATAAATGCCAAAATTCCATTTGCCTTCCTTATTACCTGCTGTACCTGCACACCAGCCTTCAGCGATTCATGCACGAGGACACCCAGATCCCTCTGCACTGAAGCATTCTGAAGCTTCTCTCCATTTAAATAATAAGTCGCCTTTTTATTCTTCTGACCAAAATGGATAGCCTCACACTTATCCACGTTAAACTCCATCTACCAAATTTTGGCCCATTCACCTAACCTGTCCATATCCATTTGTAAATGTCTTATTTCTTCATTGCATCTTACTTTCTCACTGGTGTCATCTGCGAAGTTAGCTATAGTACTTTCTATCCCTGAATCCAAGTCATTAATATAGATTGTAAGTAGTTGGGGCCCCAGGACTTAACCCTGTGGCACCCCACTAGTTACAATTTGCCATCCAGAAAAAGACCCATTTATCCCGACTCTCTGCTTTCTGTTGGTTAGCCAATCCTCTATCCAAGCTAATATATTACCCCTAACTCTGTGTGATCTTATCTTGTGCATTAATCTTTTGTGTGACATCTTATCAAAGACCTTCTGGAAGTCCAAATATACTACATCTACAGGATCCCCATTATCCCAGTTTGCTTGTCACATCTTCAAAGGACTCTAGCAAATTAGTCAAACATGATTTACTCTTCATAAAACCATGCTGACTCTGATGGATTGCATTTTGACTTTCCAAATGCCCCATTACTACTTCCTTAATAATGGATTCCAACAATTTCCCAACCACGGACGTTAAACTAACTGGTCTATAGTTTCCTGCTTTCTGCCTCTCCTCCTTTTTAAATAAGGGTGTTATATTTGCATTTTTCCGATCCACTGGACCCTATCCAGAATCCAGGGAATTTTGGAATATTATAGCCAATGCATCCACTATCTCCGCTGCCATTTCCTTTAAGACCCTGGGATGTAGGCCATCAGGTCCTGGGGACTTGTCACCCTTTAATCCCAATAGTTTGCTCAATACTTTTTCTCTAATGATGGTGATTATTCCTCCTCCTCCATACCCTCTCCACTACCTGTTACTATTGGGGTGGCACTGGTGTCCTCCACCATGAAAACTGAGGCAAAATATTGATTAAGTATCACTGCCATTTCTGCATTCCCAACTATTAACTCCCCAGTCTCATCCTCCAAGGGACCAACATTCACTTTAGCTACTCTCTTTCCTTTTATATTCTTGTAGAAGCTTTTGCTATCAGTGTTTACATTTTGCGTTAGTTTTCTTTCATAATTTAACTTTTCTCTTTTTATTATTTTTTTAGTAACCCTTTGTTGATCTTTAAAATTGTCCCAATCTCCAGCCTGCCACTGACGTTTGCAATTTGGTATGCCTTTATGATATCTTTAACTTCCTTGCTTAGCCATGGATGCTTTTTCCCCCTCTTACCATCTTTCTTCCTCTTTGAAATATATTTTACTTGGGAGGAATTGAATATCTCCTTAAATATCTACCACTGTTCATCAACAGTCCTACCTTGTAGTCTTCCCGCCCAGTCCACTAGGGCCAAATCTGCCCTCAAGCCTTTGTAGCTACTTTTGTTTAACTCCAAAACACTCAAGTTTCTCGCTCTCAAACTAAACTTGAAATTCTAACATGCTATGATCACTCTTCCCTAGAGGATCCTTTACTATGAGATCATTAATTAATCCCATCTCATTACACAAAACCAAATCCAGAATAGCCTGCTCACTGGTTGATTCCACAACATATTGCTCCAAGAAACTTATCCGGATTAAATTCCATTTGCCACTGATCAGCCCATCTGACCAGCCCATCTATATTCTCCTGTAATCTAAGGCTATCCTCCTCACTATTTACCATCCCACCAATTTTCGTGACATTCGGGAACTTACTGATCAACCGTCCTACATTCAAGTCTAAATCTTTTGTATATACCACAAACAGCAAGGGACCCAACATTGATCCCTGTGGAGCCCCACTGGATACAGGCATCCAGTCACAAAAACACCCCTCAAAAATCAACATCTGCTTCCTACTACGCAGCCAATTCTGGATCCAATTTGCCAAATTGCCTTGGATCCCATGGGCTCTTACCTTCTTTATCAGTCTCCCATGCAGGACCTTATCAAAAGCCTTGCTGAAGTCCAAGTAGGCTATGTCAAATGCATTGCCCTCATCTACGCACCTGGTCGCCGCTTCGAAAAATTCAATCAAATTGGTCAGATATCACCACCCCTTAACAAAACCATGCTGACTGCCCTTGATTAATCCCTGCCTCACCAAATGTAGATTAATTCTGTCCATCGGAATTGCTTCCAATAGTTTCCCCACCACTGAGGTTAGATTGACTGGCCTGTAGTTCCCTGGTTTATCCCTTCCTCCCTTCTTGAATAATGGTACAACATTGGCTGTTGTCCAGTCCTCCTGCACCTCTCCTGTGGCCAGAGAGGTATTGAAAATTAATGCCAGTGCCCCTGCTATCTCCTCCCTTGCCTCACGCAACAGCCTGGGATACATTTCATCCGGGCCTGGAGATTTATCTACTTTTAAACCCAGCAGACCACTTAGAACCTCCTTCCTTTCTATGCTAATTTCTTTAATTATGTCACAGTCCTTCTGCCAGATTTCCATAACCACGTTGTCCCTCTCACTTGTGAACATTGACACAAAGTATTCATTTAGAACCTGTTCATCTCCTTTCCCACTGACAAGCTATAGAAGCAAACCACAGTTGTTCAACTTTATTGCTGCATTTCCCAAAATATTCTCAAGTTTCCCAAAATAATCCGTGTGCTCTCTGTTCTTCCTAGCACCATAACCTGTTTCCCTTCAGCTGTGTGCTCTGCCTCTGCTAACACCTTACTCCTCTGGAATGTGCATAGCTGCATCGTGTTTGCAAACATTGACAGAAACACAATTTTTATGACGTGCTATCTTCTTCTGGGCCACTGGTGGTGCTGGAAGCTAGACTTTGAGACCTAAAATAACAGTGAAAGAATATGTGTTGGAGTACTGACTCCAAGAGACACTTTCAAAGAAAGTTTACAGTGCAAGATGCTGTGTGTGAGATCTTTTTTATGTAATATTCCAACCTGACAATGTGTGAGTGAGTGAGAAAAATAACAAAATATAGGAGGCGTATGGTATTAGTACTGATCTTGGGAAGGCCCTCAATTTCAACTCCACCTTATTTACTCCAGACAAGAATGTCTAGATTGACCATCACCTGTAAAGGAGTCAAAAAGCATCCAAAATCTGATCCTTTTCTCCATTTGGTCAATTTGCAGCACATCATATATGTCAGTTCAGTAATTGTACATCATGCAGCAAAATTGTATTATCATGATTTTGTTAGGTCAAGCTCTTCTAAGATGTCAGTATGCCAATGATTTCATTTGTATGTTGTAGCTTCAATGTGGGCCCTGCTGCATGCAGGTACAGCATGTACAGTAAACAGCAAAAGAGCTCTATGTTTGTCTGAGGCCATGGTTTGGTCCTGAATTAAATGTGCAGTACATTGATGGGTAATGCTTTACACTTTGTATATTTGTGCCATCTGCTGGTTACATAGTACTGTTGATGAGTCTTACTTCGGTAGTTTTCTTAAATTCGGCCATTCTTTCTATATTTGTTTTCAGGTTCTTTCATTATAGTACACCGAATTGACTCTTGATACCTTCCAAGTGGAGTAATTTGACTGATTGGTACCCTCCCCTTCCTGTGACCACAGAGATTGACATGAGCAACAGTATTGTGGGAACACCATCCAACTTGGGACAGGAATCACCATTTTTCAATTACCACTGGATCAATACCTTGAAATAACACTAATTCTAATGTCATTGAAGTTGTACTTCCAATGTTTGATGGTATATTATAAATGTTTCAGTCCTTCACAATGTTACAATTAAGTGAAAAGGGGCTGAATGGCTCCCCTCATTTCCTTCTCCTCAGTTGACCGCAAGTTTTTTTGTTTAAAAATAATATGTTGCTAACTTAGTGAGCAGTTAACTGTTTATGTACTGTGATTATAAAAGAATCAATCGGACAGATTTTCTTGAGTTTAATAAAGAAAGAGGTTAGCTGTATTATATTCAAAACAATCTAAATAAAATAATAAAATACACACCGACTTTCATATACACAGACACAACTGAAATTCATGCACACAAGTATAGATTATAGGGTTGGGGAGGCAAGTTTAGTCAAATAAGAATCCATAAAAAGTTAAAGGAATATGGCATGTCATGTGACCTAAATAAAAATAAAAACACCTGAAAATATTCAGCAGGTCTGACAGCATCTGCGGAGAGGAACCACAGTTAACGTTTCGAGTCCATATGACTCTTCAACAGAACTAAGGAAAAATAGAAAAGAGGTGAAACATAAGCTGGTTTAAGGGAGGGTGGGACAGGTAGAGCTGGATAGAGGGCCAGTGATAGGTGGAGATAGCCAAAAGATGTCATAGACAAAAGGACAAAGAGGTGTTGAAGGTGGTGATATTATCTAAGGAATGTGCTAACTAAGGGTAGAAAGCAGGACGAGCAAGTTACAGATAACCCTATTGGCGGTGGGGTGAAGTGAAGGGATTGAAATAAGCTAAAAGGTAGAGATAAAACAATGGATGGAAGTACATTTAAAAATAATGGAAATAGGTGGGGAAAGAAAAATCTTTATAAATTATTGGAAAAAAGGGGGGGGGGGGATCGGAAAGGGGGTGGGGATGAAGGAGAGAGTTCATTTTGAAAATTGTTGAACTCAATATTCAGTCCGGATGGCTGTAAAGTGCCTCATTGGAAGATGACATATTGTTCCTCCAATTTGCATGGAGCTTCACTGGAACATTACAGCAGGCTAAGGACAGACATGTGGGCATGAGAGCAGAGTGGAGTGTTAAAATGGCAAGCGACAGGGAGGTCTGGGTCATGCTTGCAGACAGACCAAAGGTGTTCTGCAAAGCAATCACCTAGTCTGCGTTTGGTCTCTCCAATGTAGAGGAAACCTCATTGGGAGCAATGAATGCAGTAGACTAAATTGAGGGAAGTGCAAGTGAAATGCTGCTTCACTTGAAAGGAGTGTTTGGGCCCTTGGACGTGAGGAGAGGGGAAGTAAAGGGACAGGTGTTGCATGGGAAGGTGCCGTGGGATGGGGTTGAGGTGTAGGGGATGATGGAGGAGTGGACCAGGGTGTCCCAGAGGGAACGATCCTTGTGGAATGCCTCCGGGGGGGGGTGAAGGGAAGATGTGTTTGGTGGTGGCAAAATGCTGGAAATGGCGGAGGATGATCCTTTGAATGTGAAGGCTGGTGGGGTGATAAGTGAGGACAAGGGGGATCCTATCGTGGTTCTGGAGGGAGAGGAAGGTGTGAGGGCGGATGTGTGGGAGATGGGCCGGACAGGGTTGAGGGCCCTGTCAACCACCATGGGTGGAAAACCTTGGTTAAGGAAGAAGGAAGATATGTCAGAGGAACTGTTTTTGAAAGAGGCATCATCAGAACAGATGCGATGGAGGTGAAGGAACTGAAAGAATGGGATGGAGTCCTTACAGGAAGCGGGGTGTGAGGAGCTGTAGTCGAGGTAACTATGGGAGTCGGTAGGCTTGTAATGAATATTGGTGGACAGTCTTTCACCAGAAATTGAGACAGAGAGTTCAAGGAAGGGAAGGGAAGTGTCAGAGATGGACCATGTGAAAATGATGGAGGGGTGGAAATTGGAAGCAAAATTAATAAATTTTTCCAGGTCCAGACAAGAGCATGAAGCAGCACCGAAGCAATCATTGATGTACTGGAGAAAGATTTGTGGGAAGGGGCTGGAGTAGGACTGGAACAAGGAATGTTCCACATACCCCATAAAGAGATAGGCATAATGGGGCCCATGCGGGTATCTATAGCCACACCTTTTATTTGGAGGAAGTGAGAGGAGTTAAAGGAGAAATTGTTCAGTGTGAGAACAAGTTCAGACAGACGGAGGAGAGTAGTGGTGGATGGGGATTGTTCGGGCCTCTGTTCGAGGAAGAAGTGGAGAGCCATCAGACCAACCCAGTGGGGGATGGAGGTGTAGAGGGATTGGACGTCCATGGTGAAGAGGCGGCGGTTGGGGCCAGGGAACTGGAAATTGTTGATATGATGTAGGGTGTCGGAGGAATCACGGATGTAGGTGGGAAGGGACTGGAAAAGGGGAGAGAGAAGGGAGTCAAGATAGCAAGAAATGTGTTCCGTGGGGCAGGAACAGTCTGACATGATCGGTCTGCTGGGACAGTCCTGTTTGTGGATTTTGGGTAGGAGGTAGAAGCGGGCCGTCGAAGGTTGGGAGACTATGAGATTGGAAGCTGTGGAAGGAAGATTTCCAGAGGAGATGAGGTCAGTAACAGTCCTGGAAACAATGGCTTGATGTTCAGTGGTGGGGTCATGGTCCAGGGGGAGATAGGAGGAAGTGTCTGCGAGTTGATGCTCAGCCTCTGTGAGGTAGAGGTCAGTGCGCCAGACAACAACAGCACCATCCTTGTCAGCAGCTTTGATGACAATGTCAGCGTTGGACCTGAGAGAACAGAATGCAGCAAGTTCAGAGAGAGACAGGTTAGAGTGGGTGAGAGGAGCAGAGAAATTGAGACGATTAATGTCACGCCGACTGTTCTCAATGAAAATTTCAAGAGAAGTTGAGAATCCAGAGGGAGGGGTCCAGATGGAGGGAGAATATTGGAGGTGGGTAAAAGGATCCGTTGAACGGGGAGAGGACTCCTGCCCAAAGAAGTGAGCACGGAGACGAAGGCTCTTTCTCTGCTACATTGATGATTGCTTTGGTGCTGCTTCATGCTCTCGTCTGGACCTGGAAAAATTTATTAATTTTGTTTCTTATTTCCACCCCTCCATCATTTTCACATGGTCCATCTCTGACACTTCCTTTCCCTTCCTTGCCCTCTCTGTCTCAATTTCTGGTGATAGACTGTCCATCAATATTCATTACAAGCCTACGAACTCCCACAGCTACCTCGACTACAGCTCCTCACACCCCGCTTCCTGTAAGGATTCCAGCCCATTCTCTCAGTTCCTTCACCTCCGTCGCATCTATTCTGATAATCTTTTAAATGAAAGCAATTAAACCAAATCAACAAAATTGGGATAAATCAGGCACAGCCCCTAATTCAGGTCAGCTGTAAAACCAAGGACAAAATTTAAAGGAACCTTACAAACTTTAAATCAAAATGTGATTAAAGGGGTCAACAAAACACCCCAGTCCCCGCGTTGCCCACCAAGCACGGAAGGCCTCGAGCGTGTCAGCAGACACCGCGTGCTCCCTCTCCAGGGACAACCAGCAGCGAACGTAGCCGCGGAAGAGGGACAGACAATCGGGCGGGACTCCCCCATCGATCGCCCACTGCCTGGACCTGTTAATGGCCAACTTGGCCAGGCCCAGGAGCAGGTTCACGAGGAGGTCCTCCTCCTCGACCCCCTTCCGCACCGGGTGCCCATAGATCAGGAGTGTGGGGCTGAAGTGCAAACAAAACATCAATAAAAGGTTTTTCAAATAACTAAAAAGGGAGTGCAGCTTACAACACCCTATGTATACATGGTCCACGGACTCCACAAGACCGCAAAAAGGGCATATGTCCTGAGAGTCCGTGAACCTATGCATCCTCTTATTATAGGGGACTGCTGCATGCAACACCCTCCAACCCAGGTCCCTGATAGAAAGGGGGAGGACACCTCCGTAGAGGGCCTCCCATCTGGGGCCTCCGCCGCCGGACGGCAACAAGGCATGCCAGGGCGTGTCCGGGCGGCGGACAAGGGCAAGAAAATGGAAGGTGTGCAGCAGCAGTCCGTACAAAAAGCTCCTCTTTGCCGTGCCAAATGGCACAGAGGGCATGTCCCCGAGGCGGCTCATATTGCGGGGCACCAGCACCCGAGGGGGGGTTCGGGGCTTGGGGCCAATGTGGAATTCTGTCTGAACAGGGGAACGCTCAGACAAAAGACCACCGCGCACCTGGGCCACCTCGAGACCCAAAATAACATCAGGTCCGAGCACAACCGTTCTCAGGTCTTGGATGGCATCGGCTGCGACCTGGACACTCACAGACGCGCGACGCGTCAACTCCTGCGGGAGCATCCAGCCCAGTCTTCTGCCACCCAGCACGTCCCCGATCCTGGTCACCCCTGCAGCCACAGCCCTCCTCTCTGCCAACCACTGAAAAGGACGGAGGGGCGGATTCCTGAGCAGCGGCTCTCTGACGATAGCCGCTACTCCTGACGGGGGAGAGCTGCGTCGCAAGGTGACCACTTTCCAGACTTTGATCAGGTCCTGGTAAAAGATGGGCAACGCCTGCAAGGAGCCACCGAGGCCTTAACATGTTTCTATCTGTTTTTCAGATGATGCCACTTTCCAAAACAGTTCCTCTGACATGTCTTCCTTCTTCCTTAACCGAGGTTTTCCAACCATGGTGGTTGACAGGGCCCTCAACTGTGTCCGGCCCATCTCCCAAGCATCCGCCCTCACATCTTCCTCTCCCTCCCAGAACCATGATAAGGTCCCCCTTGTCCTCACTTATCACCCCACCAGCCTCCGCATTCAAAGGATCATCCTCCACCATTTCTGCCAACTCCAGCATGATGCCACTGCCAAACACGTCTTCCCTTCAACACCCTTGGCGAATTTCCACAGGAATCGTTCCCTCTGGGACACTCTGGTCCACTCCTCCATCACCTCTTACACCTCAACCCCCTTCTACGGCACCTTCCCATGCAACCGCAGAAGATGCAACACCTGCCCCTTTACTTCCCCCGTCCTCACTGTCCAAGGGCTCAAACACTTCTTTCAAGTGAAGCAGCATTTCACTTGAACTTCCCTCCATTTAGTCTACTGCATTCACTGCTCCCAATGCGGTCTCCTCTACATTGGAGAGACCAAACACAGACTGGGTGACTGCTTTGCGGAACACCTTTGGTCTGTCCGCAAGCATGACCCAGACCTACCTGTCGCTTGCCATTTCAACACACCACCCTGCTCTCATGCCCACATGTCCGTCCTTAGCCTGCTGCATTGTTCCAGTGAAATTCAACACAAACTGGAGGAACAGCACCTCATCTTCCAACTAGGTACTTTACAGACTTCCGGACTGAATATTTAGTTCAACAATTTTAGATCATGAACTCTCTCCTCCATCCCCACCCCCTTTCTGATCCCCCCTTTTTTCCCCCAATAATTTATATAGATTTTTCTTTTCCCACCTATTTCCATTATGTGTAAATGTATTTCCATCCAAAGTTTTATCTCTACCTTTTAGCCTAGTTCGATCCCTTCACTTCACCTCACCCTCATTAGGGCTATCTGTACCTTGCTTGTTCTGCTTTCTACCCTTAATTATCACATTCCTTAGATAATATCACCACCTTCAACACCTCTTTGTTCTTTTGTCTATGACATCTTTTGGCTATCTCCACCTATCACTGGCCCTCTATCCAGCTCTACTTGTCCTACCACCCCCCCTTAAACCAGCTTATATTTCACCATTTTCTATTTTTCCTTAGTTCTGTTGAAGAGTCATATGGTCTCGAAACGTTAACTGTTTTCCCCTCCACAGATGCTGCCAGACCTGCTGTGTTTTTCCAGGTATTTTTATTTTTGTTTTGGATTTCCAACATCCGCAGTTTTTTGCTTTTATCATGTGACCTCCCCGCCAATTGTAACTTGTTAGGTCATGTCTGGGAAGCTCTCCCATTGTTCAAGTAATTAGGCTTAATTGTTTGTCTCCAATAGTTGAATACCTCAGGTGATTGTCTTGATGCCCTACTAATGGGACAGGAGATGTGGGTACTTCACATTCCCCTGAGGTCATTGTCTTTGTTGGTCTTTGCAGACATGCTGTCTCCATTCCAATGGATTGGAATGTATAATGTGCAGTAATGCAAATTGGTGTAGCCATCTTTGGCTGTGAATTCAAGTCACCTTTAGTCTCTGTGTTTTAAAAAAAGTCTGTTTTAAAAGTTCAATTCAGGTTTCCAGCAGGTGAATTAAAAATCATCATTTGACCTAAAGCACACTTTCATGACAACAAAAAGGCACTTTATTTCATTTTTTAATATGAAAATAGTACAATTAGCTTTTAAAGTCAACAGGCACTGAAGCCATGGGATAACATGCAATAAAAGAAATAAGTCAAATCCAACAATGTGTTTGTCCCTAATATCAGCAGTCATTTTTGTGGTCTTGGTTGGGTGGAAGTGAAGCTAACTCAGTTCAGTTGGAAAACACTGAGAATGTAGTCTAAACTAACAAGTGAAATAAATGAAATTAATCTTTAAACAGTTTGCTTTCATTGAATGGTATTTAGGGGTCATAATCTCCTATAGTCCTCTATTTGATGGCTGCTGTACGAAGACTGAGAATTCTGGCAGATTTAGAATATTACTTTTCTCAGAAGTAACTTTGATTTTATGTTCAAAAATCAAACTATCTATCCTATCCCCACATTTATACCGTACTTTCCTGTTGTCATGTAATGTTATGATGTTACATGAATAGAAATAAAAGATCCACAAATATTTTCTAACCTGTACACATTTCTGGTGACTGGCTATTTGTTGTCTCAAAGTTAAACTTATTTTCACATTTAACCATCAAAAGGCAGGCTTAACAGTCTTCTTAACGTTCATCACTTCAAAAATTAACCAAGTTGGAAGTAAAAGTAGTGTAAGATATCTTGTTCCTTGGAGGTTTAAATGCAGCACTCTCGGTTAATAAAACTCATGGAATTCTCTATTTTAGTTCAAGAGGTATAGAATATACAAACAAAAGGTAATAATGAGCCTATTTAAAACCTTAACTAGACCTCATTGGAGTACTTTGCCCCTGAAGTAATTGGTGATTGCTAACTATAGGTTTTCAGCCAGTTCAGCAATGGGCAATGCTTTGAAAATAGCTATTAAAGTGACCAGGTGTTGAATTTACATGCCACAAGGTTGCCTTAAGTGACCTTTATCACATCAATCAATTCACTCTGCATTATTGTATTAAGATGCTCTCTTCAGGTGGGCATCTCAATTTATCACCTACTTAATAGACTCCTCTAAGCAGTGAAAGCAAGTTGTCTATATTTATAGACTGATAGGATTCCCTTTGACACATTGAATGTACTCATACCATCAAAGGCATTGTATGATAGCTTGGTCAATTTTATCAATAGGAAGGGATTTCATTCTACTAATGTGCAGCTAGTATGTGAATGCACTCCACCAAGGAAGATTTATTTGTACCTCAGAGAGTATGATCGTTGAATATTATTTCAGGTTGGTTGGCTGGAGGCTAGGGGTAATACCTGCAGTCTCGGCGGATGACACATCTTTGGCATCCAAGTTCAGCAGTGGAGAACAGGTGTAATGGGGGTCTTGAAACTATTTGCATTGTAGTAGAGCAGACATCAGAGATTTTAAAGACTTGTTTCAATTTCTTTGATAAATGGAGGGGAGGTCCTGCATTACAACCTGGCAAGAATTAACATGGCCTTTCCAGGACTTCAAGAGAGAAAATTAACAACTGTTTTCAAGAAATATCACTCATTCATAACATGCTAATGAATAGCATAACCCCCTGGATGGGGCCCTATGGACAGAATTTTATGGCCCTATTTTGGCAGGAACAGGGCCGTAAAATGCGGCGAGACATTCTAAACTTCATTGGCTTTGGCGGGAATGTAAAATCCCACTGCCCTAAAATTTCACCCTATGAGTGCACAATCCTGACCACTATACTTCAAAATTGAGGGATAAATCCTTCCCTCACATATAACCATTAGGATAAAAGAATTTTATCCTCCAACAGATAAATGCACATACACACTCACTGACAGATTATTTTCCAGTTTACTTTCAACAGAATTACCTACTTCTATTTGTTACAACTGAATCTACCTTTGTGCATAAAGCCTTGTTTAGTCGTGTTCTTTTACTTCTTTGTGGTGTCCACTTATTGTAAAGAGTTCATCAGGTCTTTTTTTTTGAGTTCGTTCATGGAGTGTGGGAGCGTTGGCAAGGCCAGCATTTATTACCCATTCCTAATTGCCCTTGAGAAGGTGATCATAAGCCTCCTTCTTGAACTACTGCAGCCTGTGTGGTGAAGGTATACCCACAGTGCCGTCAGGGAGGGAATTGTTGGATTTTGACCCAATGATGATGAAGGACTGGCAATTTGTTTTCAAATCAGTGATGCATGATTAAGAGGGAAATTTGCAGATGGTGATGTTCTCATGTATCTGCTGCCCTTCTCCTTGTGGATGGTAGAGCTCATGGGTTTGAGAGGTGTTGTTGAAGAAGTCTTTGTGAGTTCCTGCAGTGCATCTTGTAATGGTACACACTGCTGCCACTGTGCACTAGTAGTGGAGGAAGTGAATGTTTATGATGCTGGATGGGGTGGCACTCAAGTAGACTGCTTCATCCTGCATGGTGTTGAGCTTCTTAAGTGTTGCTGGAGCTGGTCTCATCCATGCAATTGAAGTGAATTGCATTACCTTCCTGTCCTGTGCCTTGTAGATGGTGGGAAAGGTTCGTTGGAATTATGTGACTATGATTATGTCAGGCAGTTGCTTGTCTAGTCTGTGGGACAGTTCTCCCAATTTTGGCACAAATCGCAAATGTTAGTGAAGAGGAATTTGCAGGATTGATTATAAGCTGGGTGTGACTTTGTCATGTCCAGTGCTGTCGTTTTGCATAGCAGCTTGGTACCACTGAATGGCTTGCTTGGCCATTTCAGGGGGTAGTTAATGGTTAACTACCTTGCTGTCGATCTGGAGTCACATTTGGGCCTGACTGGGTAAGGATGGCAGATTTCATTTCCTAAAGATCATTAGTGGACTGGATGGTTTTGTACAAAATGGGCACAATTACTAGTTTTTTATTTCAGATTTATTTAATTTACTAAATTTAAATTTCCCAGCTGCTGTGATGAGATTTGAAGTCATGTTTCCAGATCATTACTCCAGATTACTAGTCCAGTAACACAACCACTATGCTACCCATAATTGGTCTTTACTGTGGAGCCTTAAAGAACTAAGATAACACAGGTTTTAATGGAGCTGATGTCCTTGAAGGACCTGCTTCTGGAAGAAACTTTCTTTCACTTAACAATTGGGCATCAGGGGGAGCTGCCAGGAAGGAAATAATACGTCATTGTCCTGAGAGTATCTTCAGTTATTATATCTGATAGCCCACTGGTGCTGTGCAGTGCCTCTTATGGGCTTATGGATAGAGAGGGGACAGAAAAAATAGTTCAAAAAAAGTCTTGACCCTGAGCCATTGCTCAATTGTGAGTCACACAAGGAACCAGTGAAAACAGTTTTGCCTCCAATCAGGAGGCCACAGAAGCTGACTTCACTGCCTGCACATGAGTACTAAGCTCACATCATTTTCCATTTAAAAATTGCTTCCCTGAAGCCTCATTCTGATCTTTAGGTCCCTCTAGGATTTCTAAGGCCCTTGTTATATCTTCAGGTGCTGCACTGCATTCCCGCTGGCAATGGTGGGTTTACTCAGTGATGAAAACGCTCTCAGAGAGCTCTGAGTATGTCTAATGAGCCTCGATCCAGGAGAATGAGTCGTGAGTGAGGCAGACACAGGGTCTGGAATTCTACCATCCCGCCCATGGCAGGTTTCATGATAGGTGGGGGTGGAGAATCCAATGGCAGGCAGAAAGTTGAAAACCTGCCGTCCTAAAAACAAATTGCAATTCTCCCGGTGGAGTGTTCACGGTGGGTTGGTTATCCCGCCGGCTAGTGGTGCGAACACCATTTCTATTTATGAAAACCATTTACGAATGTTCATTAAAACAGTTGCTCGCCAGAATCTTGCCGCGCCTTCCAATCTCCAACACACCAGCAGGAAATTACTTCAGCCTCAAACCCATTTTAAAAAGGGTGACGTGCATAATTTGGACCTCAGTTCACTGGTAACTTTGAGGTGTGTGGAACATGTCTGCCATAGCGCTGTGCTGGTCCTGTGATGAATGCCACTCTGCTGGGGCTGTAGGGTTGGACTGCTCCTTCTCTTTGCTTTCATTGTCCTGTGGCACTGTGCTGTGGTACTCATACAGGCCTCTACTTTCAGAGACTAGCACTTCAACCGGGAGTGGGCTGTCAGGTGAGGGCCAGGTTGACGAACACGATGGGGGCAATGGGAAGGGAAGGCAGTGGACTGCCAGTGAGGGGGAAGGGTGAACATGATGGGGGCCTTTCTGGGGTTGCCCTCTAACCTGTTGTTGCAGTAGGAGTGAGCAGGAGTCTGCTTAGAAAGAAAGGAGGAACACCTCCTTGTGATGAAAACTACTGAAAGCCAATGGCTTCATTAGTATCATTAAAGAGCTACTCTGAACTCAGTGGCTACACACCACAGTCGCTGCATCTCAAGAGTAACACACAGGAATGTAGAATTTGGGAAAGCAGGCATTAGTGAAGGAGGCACTGCTGTATTATACAAGGCATTCCATCAATGAAGGCCTGTCACGTGTCCACCAGAATTGACACTCCTAACGGGCTAAAGGACTTCCACTCATTGACCATGAGCAACTGATTGGCCTTTAATACACAATATCAGAGATCGGAGCACAGAGCTAGGTTGGGTCACTCATCTCACTAAAACTTTAGCATCCCACGCAGGGCTCAAGATGTTACATATCTGCAATGCCATCGTGGTCATCTCGATGTGTGTGCTAGTGTCTCAGGGATAAGGTGGCATTAGCCACTCTACAAGTCGGTCAGGAAAATTATGGATCCTTATGGTCTCCAGACATGTCATCTTCTGAGCTTCACTTTCTTGCCCCTTGAATCATTAATGTCTTCAATGTTTCCTTTCAGAGAGAAGGCAAAAGCAGATATGGATCCTAGATAAGGCTGCAAGTGACTCACTGTGATTGTCAGAATTTGATGAAGTGATGGAGCTGTCCATACTAGGTTGGTGGGAGAGGCCAGTCTCCCCTTTCCCATAGGAGTGATCCTTGTCTTCCCCAGCCAGCTCAGCTGCAGTTTCCTCAAATTCAGTGAGGGTAATGATGTCAGCCGTCCATCCTCGACTTGAGCTATCTCAGACCTGTTTTGTGCCAGCTTGGCCTGTATGAAGAAGAAAGAAAGGCATGTGATGAGAAGGGATGGAGCAGAGGTTGGATGAGATGTATGTCCCCTGTGTGTGTGGTGAGATCTGCCCAGAAGGGCCAGAGGATGGAGTTTGAGCAACATGACAGAGGGGATGGCGGTGATGTGAAAGTCTTGGTGAGATAACAAGTGTTGATATGTGTCCCCTGCTAATGGTTATGTGAGATCCCTGAAGAGGGTAGCCATTTGAGTGCAGGATGCCAAGATGAGAGTTTGACATTGGAGGGTGTTGAAGGATGACTTACCCTGGTGGAATGGATGAGATCATTCATCCTCTTCCTGCACTGGGTGGCACGTCGAACATACGTGCCAGACATGCTGACCTGCTCTGTTATGGTGCCTGGGGCCCAAGTGGTGAGGCTGCTGTGCTTCCTGCAGGCACCGCTGGGATAGAGCTCTTGTCAGTGCGACTGCACCCCTCTGATCAAGGTCTGGAGTGCCTGGTGTGTGAAAGCGGGGATGCTACCTTGTTCTTCAGGCTCTTGGCCTTCCTCTTCTGGCTGCCAGATATCTCTGGTGGGCTGGAGAGAGCTAGATTGTGTGTTGGGCTGGTCTTTAAAAATGGCATCCGGACCTGCGAACCTGCCAGCTGACGGCAGCCTCATGAATAAACTCCCAACCTGCTAGGTGATTCAGACAGATATGTGCCTTTGCATAATTAATGAGGCTTCAAACACAGAATCCAGCGCAAGTTTCCACCATTCCGGTCAGTGGGGTGGGCACTGCCAAAACTGCCCGCTACCTCACTCATAGAAATTTCTGCCTAGAGGGGCTATTGTGGAAGTTCTGCCTTGCCAAAATTCTGTCCCAGGACAATCCAGGCCAATCAGTCACTGCATTTCAAAGTAATTCCTCATATGTGAAGCACTTTGTGATATTTCTGAGAGATATAATCAGATGCTAAATAAATACAATGTTGGAAAAAAAAATTCTGCATCTTTTGAACAGAAGAAACAATACAATGTTCATTAAGATTAAATATATGGACTCTTTCATTGAAGGTAATTGGGACCTTTCCCTTAGGCGTACATCAAGTTTTCTAGGAAACGCATAAAAGCAAATGCATGTATTGACCTTTGAGTGTGTCAAATAATGCCTTGGCCTGTTACAAATACCTGAAATCTCCATTTTTCAGTACTATGAATGATGAACATGTCATCCTCAGGACAGCCTGTGTGCAGGTATAATTGGGTAAGGTTACACTGCATACTCATTGAGAATCCAACAAAGATTTGATTTTTAATCAGTTCACACAGAATTCAACATTCTATTCCAAAGAAAAGGTTTTAAGTTTCTTCCCCCACCGCCCACACCCCCCCTCCCCCCACCCAACTATTTTCCATTTATTTTTCATTTGTCACGCCAACATACCTAAGATCTTCTACTATTTTGAGGCCTGGAACGCAAGTTATTTTATCAATCTCTGCTTTTGATATTTCACAGTTTTGTGCTGACTGAAAGAAGTAGAATTCACCATTCTATTCCTGGCTGGGACACCTTGGTGTTAGTAACATTGCTTTCTTCAAAGCCCTGCATTACGTGCTTTTCCGGTCTAATCCTCCTCCAGGCTCTTGGAATTTTAGGAATGGTGCAATTACATTTGGTAAGACAGTTTGATGGATGAAGGGTTTCAAAGACCAGTTCTGTGCGCCAAGTATATAGTTTGAGATTTGTTGAAAAGCTGGTTACAACCTTCTGACCTCTTTGCAGTTGTTGTGGGAATGAGGCATTTTTCTAATTTAGTTAATCTAACTATGTAAGCTTCATAAGGCATTACTTTTACCAAAACATGCCATATGTAGTGAAATACCAACAACAGAGTTAGGATGGAATGACACCAACTGTCCAAATGTCGATAAGTTCTGCCGACATATCTGCTCTTGAGAATTAAAAGGCAGAAGCACTTGGTTAGAGGGAAACTGCTTAACTGAGATTACTTGTGGAAATTTGACTGTATCTTGGGACTCATTGCAGGAGTTGCAAAACATATTTTTTCCTGTCACCTTCAGGTTGCCTTCCCCTACATTCTGCATGAAACATGCATTCTCTTCATTCTCTTTCAATTCAATTACCGAGCTTGAATCTTCTCAGTGAGAAACCCATTTTACATGATCTGTATGTTGGAAGACGATGAAGAGCAACTGCTGGAGCCACACCAGAGGAGAAACAACCCACCCTGCACAACCCACCCAGCAGGAACTTTGGACCCAGACCCACTTTCCAAGATGTTTTCCCACTTTTATCCTATTCCCCAATTTTATTAATAGCCCTTAATAATTTTGTTTGTTCTTATAAAGAGTTAACTACAAATTTCGAAATCATCTGCAAACGTTGACATCACTCCCATCAGGTCTATATCCAAATTCTTGATTTGCACCATGAACAGAAATGGCCCCTGAAATCTGTTGAATACCATTTTCCACTGTCAACCCACTCTGCAAAACTGCCCTTAACACCTAGAAGGAGCTTTTAACCCTACCCACCTGCCAGAAACCAGGAGGATGGGAAGTTAAAATGCCCTGGGTAACTTGCTGATTTCCGACCTGCTTTGTGCCAATCCTGATTTTAAGCGGCTCATCTGAACAGATGGCAAAGCCACTCGCCTGAAGCTGATGGGTGTCCTTCTCTGATTATGTAAATTGTGATCAGTTAACATCACCAGGCTCCCACTGCAATTTTAACTTGAAACTGAGTCGAGAAAGCAGTATGGCTTTTCCGCCAGGCTGAAGCCAGTTAGAAGAGGATTGGGAAATGAGGAGGCCCTGAAAGGCAGGAGGAAGTGTTCTTCCAGGCCCCACAAGGGAAGCTTAGGTCTCACCTGCCCATACAGAGAGGAAGTGGACCAGCAATGTGATAACGAAATATAGTGGGTAACATTTCATGGTTTCATGTTGATACAAAATAGTTAAGCAGTCTTTGCTAAAGGATGTTGGAGATTATCTGAGTCCTGAAATGGTTGAATATGAAATGGAGTATAGGAAAGGTTTAGCTAAGTTAATTAGATCAAAGGAAGACAAAGACTGATGGGATATGTTTATGATCCTGACGGGAGTAGTGGAGAAAATTGCCGAGACCTTAGGAATTATGTTTACGGGCTGTATTAAGTTGGAGTGGAAACCCCGTTAGCGAGCAGAGTTTCTGTCGTACTTCCAGTAAAGTTATGGAGGCTGGGTGGGAGGAATTTACTGGCCAATGAAACTACATGCTAAACTTTACTGCATCTTTGAGCGTATGGTTCATGTATCATTTAAGACTTTTTAATTTAACATGAGTTGGATTCTAGAGTTAGAATTTTTAAAAATAAAACTGCTTCAGGCAAACTGTAAAAAACATATTAAGAATGTAAAAGCAAAAAACTGTGGATGCTGGAAATCCAAGCCAAACCCAAAAATAAAAATATCTGCAAAAACTCAGCAGGTCTGACAGCATCTGCGGAGAGGAACACAGTTAATGTTTCGAGTCCGTATGACTCTTCAACAGAACAGTTGATATTAATAATATGAATGTGCTCAGCAAATTGAAAATGCTTGTCTGTTTAGAAATGTAAGAGTTGCAGTGCTGTCATTGTTATGGCTTTGAAAGTATTGAAAGGTTGTTCTATTATTTATGATTAAATTTGTTCTCATACCTGATTAGACCTTATTGCAGAGCAATAAACTAACAGGATGCAAAATGAGCTGAAGCAGATTTCACACACGAGGGCAGTGTTGAACATCTGTCCCGCTCATGTAAATACACCATTGCAGTCAGTTTATCAATGGGTAAAAGTGGGCCTAAAGAAGTTACACAATGTCTCACATTTATGTTCTAATGTATAAGTGAAATACGAGTGAAATAAAGTGAGCAAACTAGTTGTTATTCCAAATTGACAGTTTTTCTTATAATTCTGTATCAGATAGTATCAGATTATATAATTATTCTGTTTTGATGCAGGCAAACCTGTTAATAAACAACTTATAAATTGTTTGTCATTACAAATTGCTTAGCTAGCAATATTTCCTATGAATGTATCATGTAGTTATCTTGTAAAACTCAAATTTTTTGAACATTTAAGAACAATTTTCCTGTCAATAGCAAATTTTAAACTGAAAACAGGAATTTTGCTGTTTGGATGGAAAGCCCAGAAGTCCAGGTTTCCTTGTATGCAAGGTTGTAGTTGGGGATGAGAACTTTAACATTTTTACAGACCCTGCTCCCCCACCTGTTCCTAACCCATTTTTTTGTGCGCTGAAATCCCTGCCTATGAACAGAAATTGTGAACAGGAGTACTTGGCAATGAAGGACATTATTGTTTCTAATAGTCATTTAGTAGAGGCATGTTGAAGCTTTTTGTCTTGCACTCAACAGGACACTTCACAAGAATACCAATATAAGGGGAAAACAACAATTCATACTGTATGAGAAGAGAGTTGATTGGTTGGCAAGTTGACTCTGATTGGTAGAGGCGTTGCCATTGTTCTCCTTATTTCAACACAATGGCACCAATGCACCAGTCTCCTCTGCTGACCTCACGTGTGCTAGGAGCAGATTCAAGTTTCAAGTTTCAAGAGGTTGTCACAAGCCCATTTTTGAACCATACCCAAGCTGCAAGCTACCTTGATCTCTGGAGCCTTTCACGGATATTTAACTGCCAGCCATTTCAGAGGCCACAGCTATGGGGGCCGGATTGACAAAAATCGCCAGATTATAGTTGGGCACAGCGTTTGGATAGTGAACCACCATTCTAGTAGGCAACTGATTCAAAGACAATTCGCATTTTGAGAAGTAAAATATATAAACATACAGTCCCTATCCATTTTTCCATGATCTTATCCAAAATCACTCTTTTGTCTTTACCATGCATTGCTGTAGGCCATGTCTATGAATTGCAAAATGAAAATGTTTCTATTGTTACCACCAGGCGAGGAAGGGTGGAAGGACTCCCTCTCTTTTTCCCACTGCTCAACTGTTCATAATCAGTTTTTTTGAAAATTAAAAGAGCAGATGTGCCGATTCAACATATATATGACTGTGTATAGTTTTGTAAGAAATAAGCTAGATAGGCATTCATGAGTCAAAGTTAAGGAGTTAGTCTTATGGCTAAAACCCACTCAGGTGGAAGTATTGAAAAAAATGTACAAATACGTCCTATTTTCCACTGAATCCCTGAAACACATACTCAAACTCCCAAGCATACAGAAATAAAAATTACAGATTAGAGGAGGATGTTTTTATCAGATTTAAAGTCATAAAAAAAATACAGTTAGTAGTTGAGTGACACTAGTCAGATGTTTGCTCGGTGATTCCTGGTCTTTTGCTGTCGAGTTGCAGCCATTTAATCTGGCTGTTCCTCTGGCGACAGCGAGGGCATGTTGAAATCTCCCTTTAAAATTGTCTGTTTGCAGCAGGCAGGCTTCTGGTTGGCTTCAAGCAGTAAGTAGGGCTCAAAGCTTTTGGAGAGTTTCAGAGACAGATAAGGGTAGTCGCCCCAGCTGTAGTCAGCATCAAAATGTCTGTTCAAGTTCAAATTCAGCATTCATATGAGCTGGGTCACATGTTTTCTCTCTGGCTTGGTCATCAGCAGTTCAAAGAAATCAGTCTGCGAATTTCAAATGGAAACTTCATGTCAGGGACTTTATCTTTAGCCATTGTCCTTTTTAGTCCAAGTGATTATTTTTAAATGTTTCAGCCATTAACTGCTGCATGGCCCGTTCTTCCATTCTGATGGGGCAGGAAGGAAGCACACCTCCTGTGTTTGTGTTTCAGGCCTCAGTGGACGCCATTTGGGAGAATTTTCTCCCTGTTGTGAGGGCTGGGGGGGAGCGGGCACGGGTGGGCCAGCGATCGGCTGCGCGCTGCCATTTTACGTAGGCAGGCCAATTAAGGCCCGCCCAGTGTGACGCGCACCCGGAAGCACTGAGCGCTCTCTGTGCGGGCGTGGGGGAGAAGGGAGAGTTGGGGCCTGCGCTGTTTCACGGTGTGCAAGCAAAAGAGCGCAGAAATCTCCCTGAGACACGGATCTGCCTCAGGGAGATTATTTTGAATTTGAAAAATGGAAATAAAGATGAAAAAAATATTTGGACATGTCCCTGCATGTGGCAGTGTCACATGAGCTGGGACATGTCTATGAATTTTATTAAAAGTTTTTAGTAAAGTTTAAAAACCTTCATGAAAACTCATCCCGCCCATGGATGAGGTTCCATGAAAAATGCGAAGGCTGCCTGGGCTCTTTGCCTGCCTGCCAACCTTAAGGTTGGATGGACAGCCCTGTTAATTGTTTTAATTGGTATTTAAATGGCCTAACGTTGACAGTTCGGGTGCGCAGCCGACTCCAGTGCTTGCCTGATAAACTGAAGATCTGAATGACGCGCTGTGACGTCAGGATGCACACCCAACCCGAAAATTCAGGCCCATGTCTCTATGATGCAAATTGGTAGCCATTTTAAGCCAGTTTATCTGTTTCTCGGTTAAATTGTCCTTCTTTAAGCAAAATGATGTGATATGTGAAAACCAGCTGATGAGGTACCAAATTAATATTCCATATAGTACATCTTCATAACACTATCATTGTCCTATACCTTTAAATCCATAGCTACTACTTCATTCTGTTTTGTGCTAATGGGAGACTTACAATAAACTGTGATGATATCCTCTGATGGTTTCCGCATATATCACATTTTTCACTAGTTTCTTCAATAACCTTTGTGTACTCATCATCAACAATAACTATAGGGAGAGATGGTGGCATAGTGGTAATGTCACTGGACTAGTAATCCAGAGGCCCAGAGTAATGGCCTGCGGGCATGGGTTCACATGGCAACTGGTGGAATTTAAATTGAATTAATAATCTGGAATTGAGAAGCTAGTGTCAGTAATGGTGACCATGAAACTACTATCAATTGTAAAACTAATGCCCTTTAAGGCAGGAAATTTGCCATCCTTACCTGGTGTGGCCTATATGTGACTCCAGACCCATAGCACTGTGGTTGACTCTTAACTGCCTCTCTGAAATGGCCTAGCAAGCCACTCAGTTCAAGGTCAATCAGGGATGGGCAACAAAAACTGGCCTTCCCAGCGACACTCACTTCTCATGTAAGAATAAATTTAAAAATGCCTGCATCCTTTAGTAGGATTTCTAATCTGTGAGAAGTAGGATGAACAATCTGTCTTGCCGATGTAACTTTAAGACAACTTGCTTTCTTTCTCTAAAATTCCTATCACCTGATGCCATTGACACTTCTTTAACATTCTGATTAGAGATGATAGGTTTTGGTTAAGGGGTGCAATAATGTTCTGATGAGTAAATTACAAATCCATTGACTTGCCAAAGAAAATTGCTTTATTTTGTCCAATGTCTAATTTTGTTTGTGCCTCTTCACGGATGGCTTGCTCAGCAGTAAGGTTATCTCATTAGATACTACATCTGTATTAATAAAGTGGCTATGGGTGTACCTACACCACATAGACTGCAGCGGTTCAAGAAGGCAGCTCACCACCACCTTCTCAAGGACAATTAGGGATGGGCAATAAATGCTGGCCTAACCGGTGACGCCCACACGCCATGAATGAATAAAAAAAAAACTCAGCTATTCTACTTGGAATCACCACTCTTTTCAGTGACTTTAACTTGTCATCATCCCCAAACCTGAAGTAAGTGCAACTTTCATGTTCCTTGAACTTACTTCAATCCTTACTACTGACTGAATCCAAATAACCTTAAGTCAATTCATTCCACATGCAATGGGTGTGCAACCACTGTCCAACATGGCACAATTAATGAATCTGTGGCTAGTACACTCATTACCAGACTGAAGAGTTTTGTGACCAGTACAATTCCATCAGACTGATCCCCATTGTCATCTTCCCCATGCAAACCTTCCGTGCCATGTGTGGTGTTGAAAACCCTGTTGTTCTGCTTTGGACAATTTACTGCGTAATGATATTTTGAATCAGACCCGAAACACTCTTATTATTCCTCAGGCACTCCTGGGATTCATTCTTCTGTTATTAGTACTCCATTCCTGTTGTCTGCCAAATCTGTCAGAAAGGTCACCATCCTCATTTCTTTTGTTTGTGAATCCTCTGTTGCATTGATGCCTGCATCCCATATCTGAATGATCTTGAAATTCCGCCAGCATTCAATCCTTCATCATTTGTGGCACTGCCAAATGTCCCATTTGTGCCATAAAGGCTGCTGCAAATGACTGCTTTCCCAGGAATTTTTTTAAAGCTTCAGGCATCTGGTCCTAAAGCATATCTCTTTCTGAGACTCTAACTCCAGCTAAGACCAGGAGCCTGTCTATATGCAACACTTTAGCACAGTCCAACAATTTGAAAGCAGCCACTGAACCAAGAATTTACAAATAGAATTTCTGCAATCTTGTATATAGTCTGTTATATTCCATGACATATTCATGTATGGAATAACCATCCATCTAAATTTATCAAAGTCTGACCATGCTTCATATGCATTTAATACATCATCTTTCTTATAGATTTTATCCATTAATTTTAATAGATTATCCAAACCTTCCTCAGTGTCCAACTAATGAGCCTCTAGCTCCAAATATACTTTGCACCTAATCCTGCTTTTGTTAGGAAGTGAGAGTGCCAAGTCCATACCTTGTTTTCTCTCTGTTAGGGAAGTAACCTGAGTCATTATATCTACTTCATTTTTACATTGGTCATAAGTTCAGATTCCGGGAACATCAAAGAGAAATCATACCCTGAGAATTTACACTTGGTTTCACCCATTCTTCTCAAAAGTAACTCTGATTACAATCTTCTGTCTGAAAAAGAATTATCTTATTTTTGAATTTTCATCTTTAGGCAACCATTCTCTGCTACCACGTTAAATGGATCCAAGCCAGATGGTGAAGTGCAAAAAAAACACAGATTTTTTCCTTGTTAGTAGGTTTATTCACAGGATGCAGCATTATAAATATCAGCCTCCTAACTACCAATCCACGGTCCCAGCTGACTCTCTTTATACTCTTCTGATCAAACGAAAGTCAACAAATAAAAATCAATAAATTAGAGGGCATAAACAGCCCCTGATGGGGCACTGTAACTAAAACAAAATGTCAAAGGAAACTTACAAAGTTAAACCAAAATTTCATTTCTGGGGTTGATGATGCGCCCCAGCCAGTGTGGTGTCCACTGATCGCGGAAGGCCTCTAATGTACCAGTGCACACCGTTTCATGCTTCGTAGTTTCATGCTCCCTCTCCAAGGCCACCTGGCTGTGAACATAGCCATGGAAGAAGGGCAGGCAATCAGGCTAGATGACCCGCTTGACCACCGATTGCCTGGTCCTGTTAATGACCACCTTGGCCACACCCAGGGGCAGGCTTACGAGGAAGTCCTCCTCCCTCCCTGGCCCCCTCCACACCGGATGACCAAAGATCAGGAGCGTGCTGAAGCACAACCAAAAGTTGAGGAGTAGCCCTTCAAATATTGAAAAAGAGGCTGCAACCTCTGGCAATCTGCATACGTGCAGAAAACACATGCGGCCTGGGAGTCCATGAGATACCTTAACCCATGATGGCATGGCACTGCTGCATGCAACCCCTCCATGACAGGTCCCTAATGGTAAAAGGCAGGACTCCCACATGGAGAGCCCTCCACTGTTTTTTTTCCCTTTTATTGGCACAAGCCATTTCATATTTTCAACAGGACTGAATTTGCCATTGTCATTTCCAGTTCCTAGATCAATGTCAGGTAGTCCGTCCAGTTTCATTCCTTTTAGGCTTTTTAGTGATTTGATACAACTGAATGGCTTGCTCAGCCATTTCAGAGAAAAGTTAAGAGTTAACCAGTTTGCTGTGGGCCTGGAGTCACATACAAGCCAGACCAGGTAAGGATGACAGATTTCCTTCCCTAAAGGACACTAGTGAACAATGGTTTCATAGTCGTCATCTGAATTTTAATAATTCTAATTTTTTATTGGATTTAAACCAGGACATCCAGAACATTACCCTGGAATTCTAGATTACTCATCCAGTGACACTACCACCTCCCCATGGCCTTAATCTCTTTATATGTGCTCTCAGTCCTTAATCAAACAAACAATGCCCATCACCTATGTATCTTTAACAACATAATCAACCAACCATTAACATTTTGGGCCCTGAAAGATAACATAATGCATATACATTAAAGGGGCAATTCATATCTAAAATATGTGTACCTTTTTAATCACAAATAATAAAAACACAGATCAAATTTCCTTGGAATGCCAGTATATTTACAGACCACAAACAACAATCCATTATGAAACACTCCATGCCGCCAATTCTAGATGTTTTATAAATATTTGAAAGAAAACAGTAATCTTTAAGATTAAACACAAACACCAACATAAAAGCTATGTGTAGAATCAAACATTGAAATCTTGGTGCATTGAGGTGCAGCTTCAATGCACTGAGACTAAATATTGCACTGGCAACTGAGCTGCTGATGTAAATTGTGATCTACTGTTTACCACTGTATGTTACTGAGGACTGAGTGAAAACTATAAACCATGACTTGAAACCTTCAATTCAACTGCTCTTGAACAATTTGCCTTCACAAGTCCAGGGTGCTGGACCACATGTAGGCAATCTTTAAAGATTAACTATTTGTGAATTTCTGATTTATTTTAGTGTGCATTGGAGTTAGTTTTTGGAAGTTGTCAATTTTTGATACCGTGTAGCATTAGCAAGCCTTCCCTGACCAGTTGCAGTCTGTTTAATGTAATGTAAAGCTCCCAGTAAAACTCAGAAAAATTACTTCTAGCTCCAGTTTTCCTATCTGACATCAAATATTTTGTACCGTTGCCGAACAAGATTGTCAATTTTCACAAAATAGCTTACCACGGTGAGCATCTGTTTGTTCAGAAATACATTAAGGCTACTCAAAGTAATCTTATATAGGGACACTTAGAGGGGTAGGAAGAAGAAACTTTCATCAAATTAGTGTGAGCTGGATTTAAATTTAGGACCCGGAAATGAAAGACTGATGTATTAACCCGCCACAATACACATTTGGCACATGCTGGCAACTCTTCATAACATTGCTTCGACATAATTGTTCATCATGGGAATTATTTCTGAAAGACTAGAACTAAAAAGGAAGGATGTAATGTTAAACTTGTATAGAATCTTGGTTATGCCACACTTGGAGTACTGTGAACAGTTCTGGTCTTCACGTTACAAAAAGCATATAAAGGAACTGGAGGAGGTGCAAAAAAGATTTACTTGAATAATGCCAGAATTGAGAGGTTATACCTATCAAGAAAGATAAAACAAGCTAGGTCTCCTTAAAAAAAGAGAAGGCTGAAGGCTGACCTAATAGAGGACTTTAAATTGATGAAAGGACTTGGAAGAGTTGACCTAGGCAGGATGTTTCCACTTATGGGTGAGATCAGAACTAGGGGCCATAGATTTAAGACAATCACTGATAAATCCAATCGGGAGATCAGGAGAAACTTCTTACCCAGAAAGTAGTTAACATGTAGAACTCTCGACCACAAAAGGAGTGGTTGAGGTGAATAGCGTCGATGTATTTAAGGGGAAGCGAGATAAGCACATGAGGAAGAAAGGAATAGAAGGATATGTTGATGGGGTTTGATGAAGAAGAATGGGAGGAGGCCTATGTGAAACACATTAACATCGACCTGTTCAGCCAAATGGCCTGTTTCTGTGTTTTAAATGCTCTCTAAGACTATGTAACCATTTCTATATCCATGTCCTTTTGGAAAAAATGATGAAAATGTAGTTATTACAAACAACAGAAAATATTTTCTGATGTGTTTTACTGGCAATGTCACCTTTGGAGAGTTTCTCTTTTTTAGTAAGAGCTTAGAATTGTGACCAAGGATATGTTGTTTGCTATATTGCCTTACTTTGAATGGGTTTAAAGAAAATACCACAGTTTTGTTTAGGGCTACAAATGCATAATTTGGATCAATTTTTAGATGCTTGAATTTTTCATCAGGCTGGACAAAAACATTCCATTGCTATCTGATTATCAGGAAGCAGACTATAAGTGAGGCATTGACAAGCTTCAAGCACACATGAAGAAAGAGGGCAGACAAAAGAATCTCTAGCATTTCCCTACATTGCAACAGTGATTACACACCAAAGTACTTGATTGGCTGTGAAGTGCTTTGGGACATCCTGAGGTCATGAAATGTGCTTTATAAATCCAACAGCTTTCTCTCTGTTTGACACTAACTTTCACAACTAATTGCGAGCTTCAGAGCCTGTGGCTTTGTGCTTGTTAAAGCCAAATCTATACAGTTGATCTGGATTTTCTTCCCTGAACAGATATGAGAGTATGTTGAGTTGACTTCCTCAGAGGTGCAATATTGTGATTTGTGAGCTCTTCCTATTAAAGGTCCAGTCCCTTGAACGATAAGTCACCTTGTAATGTAAATAGTAGAAATGCTATAACTTGAAGGAGTGTGAACTGCTTGCCATTCTGAATGTCATTAAGTTATGGTGTGTTGTGCTGCTAGATGGCGTTACAATGGGAGAAACTTTCCAAGAGACTCAGAGGTCATTTGGAGGTGGGGGGAAGTGCAAGAGGGGGTGAGTGGGAAAATCATGGAGAAAGAAGTGCCTGTCTCCCAACTTGTTCCTGGCTGCTTGCACTTTCCCCAGAGACGGTTTCAGTACAGCGATGACATCCTGGCCAGTAGAGGTGGGAAGCCAATTAAAGTTAAAATTAAAAACAAAAAGTGCTGGAAAATTTCAACAGATTGGGCAGCATTGGTGGAGAGAGGAACAAAGTTAATGTTTCAGGTCAAGTGATCTTTCATCAGAACTAAGACTCATCAACAGCAATTTTCTGGTGTAAATAAAATTTTACTGGCATTGCTGTATCTGCAGCTTGTTGAGCACATTGAGCGAGAGGTTGAAGTGCAAATAAATTAAATCTACCATCTTAAGATGCAAATTGTCAAGCCTGACGCCCTCTGCAACCAAGGATTGTAATTTCCATCTAATCTCCTGCAGAAAGGAAACATGCAGATAATGAGAAATTGTTGGCCATTGCCTCCAGCCATTTCATTCCTCCATGGTACTCAGCCCTCTCATGTCCGTTACACAGCAGTAAGGCTCTCACTGCACACACAATGGCCACCTGCTGGCCTTGCAATCTCATATGCTGACTCACCCTCCTTCCCTGCTTGTTGTTCCTAGATGGATGGTGATCCCAGAGGTGGTCTCTTAATTTCTTATGTAAAATTATCCCGGGGGGCACGCTGTTGCTGTAAATGAGGTAGAGACTGGAAAACGGACCCGATTGCTGAAAATTTTCAAAGGCTGGAAGATTCAGTCCAATATTTTGAATTATGAAGGTCTTGGAAGTTGAGTGAGATGAAGCTTTCAATTGTACATTGAATTTTGATGGTCTGCCCTGATCAAACATGAGTAGGAATGTAATGCAATGAAAGAACTGGACATTCGAGTGTGGGTTTGGTATAGGTGAGTAATAAATTAAAAACAAACTTTTGGTCATCTACTTAGCAAGTGGTGCTGTTATCTTGCCATGTTACTAAAAGTATGCCCCACTCTTTCTATTTGCTACATTGCCAATGCTGCCTCCCGATCATGCACTTTTCATAATTCTTACTGGACTTTTAAGCAACTCACTGGTCAGTTTGCTTTCGTATGTCCTCTGGTTCAGTTAGGCTCAGTAATTGCATCTTTGCCTCTGAGTCGAAAAAGATTGTATGTGCCCCAAGGACTTGAGCACATAGTCCAGTCTGACCCTTCAGTGCAGTATTGAGGGATTGCTGCATTGAAAGAGGTGGTGGCTATCTTTCTTTTTTTGTTTCAATGGTGCACACATTCCGTTGATATTATAGCTGAGCTAATTTTATTGATAACATATTTTCCTAACATAAATACATATCCGCAGTAACTGAATTCTATCAAGGCAGGTTCCAACATGTGCTATCTGACCTTCAACTCTCAGGTCAGGTGACCCCAATCTAGTGCAAAGTACAGTATAGTAACTCATATTGGAGTCCACTACCACAATCAACTATTATCATGACATTTCCCTTTTAAAAAAAAATTATACAACTCAAGTACACAAATTATTTTAGCTATTCTTTCTCACCCTGTTTTGTCTTTTATTCATCTTTGTATCTCTGTTTTTTTTTTGCAATCCTTCCACTGGATTTTCTGAATGGTGATAGAAGTGATTTTGAAGGACAAGGGGTCTTCTCAAGCTCTGTGTCTCTATCACCCCTCAGATAGTTTTCAGGACTTTCAGGCTTTGTCTGGTTATCCTTGGCTTCACTGGTGCATTCTGGTTTTTGATCTTCAGTTACACTTTCTGGTTCAGAGCAGGGTTGCATTTCATTTGTTTTCCATAAAAATTTCCGGTTTCTCCTATACTGTTGTCCATTTGGAGTCTGCACTATGTAAGACGTTGGTTCTCCTGTGATTCCTGTGACAACAGCAGGATTCCAGATCCCTTCATGCTGAATCCTCACTGTCTCCCACATTCAGGTCAGGCAGAGGCAGGGCGCCTCGGTCAGAGTACTGTTTCTGCTTCTGCTGTCTCAGTTTGAGCAGGTCCACTGGCTGTGGAAATAACAGTTGGAACGCAGTTGCAAGTTTAGTTCTTAGTCTTCTCCCCAACAGGAGCTATGCTAAGGATGATCCAATGTCCTCTAAAGGAGTATTCCTGAAATCCAGCAGAGCCAGGTAGGGGTCTCTTCTGTCTGCCTTTGCCTTCTGCAACAAGTTTTTTTTGAATATTCATTCATGGGATGTGGGCTTCGCTGCCTGGGCCAGTATTTATTACCCATCTGTACTTGCCCTTGAGTAGGTGGTGGTGGGCTGCCTTCTTGAACATCTGCAGTCCATGTGACGTAGGTACACCCACAGTGCTGTTAGGAAGGGAGTTCCAGGATTTTGACCCAGTGACAGTGAGGGAATATTGATATATTTCCAAGTCAGGATAGTGAGTTACTTGGAGGGGAATGTCCAGAATGTCCCATCTATCTGATGTCCTTGACCTTTTAGGTGGTAGGGGTAGTGGGTTTGGAAGGTGCTGTCTAAGGAGCCTTGGTGAATTCCCGCAGTGCATCTTGTATCCTGCTGCTACTGTGCATCAGTGGTGGAGGGACTGAATGTTTGTGGATGTGGTGCCAGTCAAGCAGGCTGCTTATTCCTGGATGGTGTCCAGGTTCTTCAGTGTTGTGGGAGCTGCACTCATCCAGGCAAGTGGGGAGTATTCCATCACATTCCTGACTTGTGCCTTGTAGATGATGGACAGGCTTTGGACAGTCACGAGGTGAGTTACTCGTCACAGGATTCCTAGCCTCTGACCTGCTCTTGTAGCCATTGTATTTATATTTAGTTCAGTTCAGTTTCTGGTCAATGGTAACCCCCAGGATGTTGATAGTGCGGGATTCAGTGATAGTAATGTCATTGAACATCAAGGGGCAATGGTTGGATTCTCTCTTTTGGAGATGGTCATTGCCTGATTCTTGTGCGGTGTGAATATTCCTTGCTACTTGTCAGCCCAAGCCTGGATATTGTCCAGGTCATGCTGCATTTGGCCATGGACTGCTTCAATATCTGAGGAGTCACAAATGGTGCTGAACATTGTGCAATCATCGGCGAACATCCCCACTTCTGACCTTATGATGGAAGGAAGGTCATTGATGAAGCAGCTGAGGATGGTTGGGCCGAGGACACTACCCTGAGGAACTCCTGCAGTAATGTCCTGGAGCTGAAATGACTGACCTCCAACAACCACAGCCATCTCTCTTTGTGTTAGGTGTGACTCCAACCAACGGAGAGTTTCCCCCCTGATTCTTGTTGACTCCAGTTTTACTAGGGCTCCCTAATGCCACACTTGGTCAAATACTGCCTTGATGTCAAGGGCAGTCACTCTCACCTCACCTCGGGAGTTCAGCTCTTTTGCCCATGTTTGAACCAAGGCTGTAATGAGGTCAGGAGCTTAGTGGCCCTGGCGGAACCCAAACTGGGCATCAGTGAGCAGATTATTGCTAAGCAAGTGTCGTTTGATGGCACTGTTGATGACCCCTTCCATTACTTAGATGACCCAGAGTAAACTGATTGGGCAGTAATTGGCTGAGTTGGATTTGTCCTGCTTTTTGTATACAGGATATGCCTGGGCAATTTTCTGCAGAGCTGGGTAGATGCTAATGTTGTAGCTGTACTGGAACAGCTTGGCTAGGGGTGCAGCAAGCTCTGGTGTACAAATCTTCAGTACTATTGCCAGAAAATTGTCAGGGCCCATAGCCTTTGCAGTATCCAGTGCCTTCAGCCGTTTCTTGATATCACGTGGAGTGAATCTAATTGGCTGAAGACAGGCACCTGTGATGCTGGGGACCCCTAAAGGAGGCCAAGGAGGATCATCCACTCGGCACTTCTGGCTGAAGATTGTAGCAAATGCTTCGGCCTTTTATTTTGCACTGCTATGCTGGGCTCCTCCATCATTGAGGGTAAGGATACTTGTGGAGCCTCATTCTCCACTGAGTTGTTTAATTGTCCACCACCATTCATTCAGAGCTTAGATCTGATTCGTTGGTTGTGGGATCACTTAGCTCTGTCTCTCAATTGTTGCTTATGCTGTTTGGCACACAAGTAGTCCTGTGTTATAGCTTCACCAGGTTGACACCTCATTTTTAGGTATGGCTGGTGCTGCTCCTGGCATGCCATCTTGCATTCTTCATTGAATCATGGTTGATCCCCTGGCTTGATGGTGCTGTTAGAATGGGGCTGTGTATGCCGGGCCATGAGGTTACAGATTGTGTTCGAGTACAATTCTGCTGCTGCTGATGGCCCACAGAGCCTCATGGATGCCCAGTCTTGAGTAGCTAGGTTGGTTCAAAATCTATTCCATTTAGCACGGTGGTAGTGCCACACAACACGATGGAGGGTATCCTCAATGTGAAGGTGGACTTTGTCTCCACAACGACTGTGCAGTGGTCATTCCTACCGATACTGACAAGGACAGATGCATCTGCAGCAGGCAGGTTGGTGAGGATGAGGTCAAGCATGTTGGCTCCCTCACCACCTGCTGCTGACCCAGTCAAGCAGCTATGTCATTTAGGACTCAGCCAGCTTGGCCAGTAATGGTGCTACCAAGCCACTCTTGGTGATGGACTTTGAAGTCCCCCATCTAGAGTACATTCTGCTCCCTTGCCACCCTCAATGCTTCCTCCAAGTGATGTTCAACATGGAAGAGCACTGATTTGTGTTTAAGGTGTTTTAAGGTCTGCACAGTACGTTCCACCATTCCATTGGATCGTGGATGTTTGGAACTTGATGTAGTGTGGCAAAACTCCCAGTCCTGCTCAAATTTGTGAAACTCAGTGCCTGAGAATTGTGGACTGTTATCTGAACTGAACACTTCAGGTATGCCGTGGCGAACAAAAACTGATTTTAAATGATTTATTATAGTGATGCTCGTACTATCATTTTTCAGCAGCACTGACTCAAAAACTTTGAGTAATAATCTGCTGCAAGTAGGTACTCACTGTTCTCAAATATGAATGAGTCCACTCCGATTTTCTGCCAGAGCCTCTCTGGGACACTGTGTGGTTGAAGTGGTTGCTTTTGTTGCGATTTATTGTACTTTTGGCACACTGCACATGCATTCACCATTTCCCCGATTTGTGCTCCCATTCCAGGCCAATACATTACATCTCGAGCTCTTCTCCTGCATGTTTCTATGCCGAGGTGACTTTCATGTATGCGCTGCAGCATTTCTTTCCTCAGTGTTGCAGGAATTATGATCTCTTCTCCCTTGAAAAGTATTCCTTCTGCTACATGAAGTTCCTCACGAATGTTCCAGTATTCTTGTACAGCAGAAGGGGCTCGGCTCGGATGTGTGGGCCAGAGAGTTTGCACAATCTGCTGCAGTTTTCTCATGATGGCGTTGTTCTTGGTCGCTTTCCTGATCTCATCCAGTTTGGTTACAGCCACAGGTAAGTTCTCTGTCAGCATGTGAACCTGTGCTTCCGTTTCTTTATCCCCTTCCTCCGTGATGGATAGGTATGTACTTGACAGAGTCTCTATGATGTACATTTCCTTGCCCGGTTTGTACTTAACTCTGACCTGGTACTTCTGCAGACACATTAGTAATCTTGGGATTCTTGGTGGTGCACAGTTCAGGAGCTTTTTAAGTAGAGCTTCCAAAGGCTTATGATCAGACTCTACCTCCATGTCATTGCCATAGATTAACCGGTGAAAGTGTTCTAAGCCAAACACAATTGCTAGCATTTCTTTCTCTATTTGGGTATACCGCTGCTGTGTTTCAGTCATTGCCTTTGAAGCCTATGTCACTGGTGCCTCATTTTGTAAGAGGACAGCACCCAGGCCAATCTTTGGAGCATCCACTGATATCTTGACCAACTGACTGACATCGTAATACTATAACACTGGTGCCTGGGTCAGTGTTCTTTTCAGACTGGTCAAAAGCCTCCTGGTGACTTTGTTCCCAGTGCCATTCCACATCATTTTGTAGAGGTTCTTTGAGAGGTGCTGTCAGGTCTGACATGTTCTGAATGAATTTCCCAAGATGGGTCACCATTCCCAAAAACCTCTTCAAGTATTTCTTAGATTCTGGGAATGGCATGTTCACAACTGCTTCGATTTTACTCGGGGCCAGCTTCAGTCCCTCACTTGTTAGCACGTGTTCCAAGTACTTGATTTCATGAAGACCTATTTTGCATTTTTCCACCTTCAATTCAATGTTTCTTTCTCTAGCTCTGCCCAGCATCTGCCTCAGTCTGTTCTTCTTGTGAGGCTCCCCAGCCCAGCACATTGTCAATATAGATTTCCACACCCTCTAACCCTTCAAACAGCTGCTTCACTATTTGCTGGAACAGTGCTGAATTAATACCAAAATATGATAAAAACCTGTATCGCCCTTATGGTGTGTTGAAGGTGCAGAGATAGGAGCTGCATTCATCCAGCTTGAACTGCCAGAAGCCTGAACTCGTATCCAAGACTGAATAGTATTTAGCATTGGCTAGCTTACACGTGATCTCTTCTACTTTGGGCAGATAAACATCATTTTACCCACCTGCTACCACACTTAGTGCAAATCTGGGACGATTCCATCCCTTGTAGCCCAGACTGACTGACATAAGACTAGTCTCAAAAATTTGTATTAATAAGTGTTCCTTAGCACAAGCTGGCTTCTGTCAAGCTACCATAGTACCTGATTTCCCATTGTCTACACAATGATCCCTGATGACTTGAGCATTGACACACAGTAAGGTTTGAATTTTGGCCATTTGCATCTCCTCATGATAGAATGGGTTCTCCTCACATCTATTCTGTGGATTCCATTCTACAGCCAAGAAGTCTGTGGGGCCATTGTGTGCCAGTTTCTACATGTACTTGGACAATAACAACCTTCATAATCCACAGGAAAGACCTATTGTATTTTAATGTTTTCTTAATGGAATATTCCAAAAAGGTCACCTGCATTTTAATATCCTGACCAGATAAGCGGGCTAACATACAGCCATGGCGCTGATGACTGCGAATGCTGACCAAAGCAAGGTAGGCACACAAATCTTGAAGTCCCGAGCGAAGTGCAGCCCGCCAAGTGCATTCCTTATATATGCTGTTGTGAAACATGTCGGCGTGTTTCCCGATGACATGGCTGGACAATCCAGCCACAGGGAGTTGACTCCGGCAGGCTGGCCCTATAATAATATGTTGATGTATTACAATGAGGTTCTCGATGTCCAATGGTGGGGAACACGGTCTGCCATTGGCAGGTGGAGCAGACAATTGCAAATTGGTTTCACAATGTTGTGAAATCGATTTTTGGCCTTCTTGCCATATTGTCCACTCACGCCACCAAACATGCCCAATGCCGGTGGGCACGGAAAATCTTGGCCAAGGACTCAGAGGGAAGAGATCCAGCCCAAGAATGGAAGAGTCCTGCCTAGAATCCACTCACAGGCAGGTAAGTTGTGCTAGATTTTTTAACCTATTGATTTGAAGAGCCAAGCCGGATCTTTGCTACAGGGGTTTGACTGACCTCAACTGGTGCAAAACCAGAAACCTGCCGTTGCAAGTAGTAAGCTACTGTAAATTCATCACCAGAAACTCTCAACCTCCATTTTCTTCAGTGAACCAAAAGAGAGTCATCAGGCCTGCAACGTTTCAAGCTTCCACCTCAAAAGACTCAAATATAACAGTGGCTTTTTAAAAAACCTAATTACATGCTACTTTTTGTTGCATGCTACTTTTCTTGTGTCTTGTGTGCATTTGTAAGTGGGTGCTGGTGTGAATGCCTTTGGGTTTTGAGAAATAAACATTTATTCTTCTTTTTTAAAAAAAACTGACAAGAAAACCTGTCTTTTGTCTGTTTTTTGAGTCACAGCGCGCAAGAGGTTAAAACACTCATTCCCTTTAAAAAATGCATGGGGCAGAACCTTCAGCTCGCCGAGGCTTGAAATGACGTGGGGTGACGTGGGGTGTGCATCCCGATGTCACCGCGAGTCATTTAGATTTTCAGTTTGGCGGACGTGCAGCCCAATCTGTCAAAGGCCTATTAAGGCCTGTTAAAAAGCAATTAAGGCAATCAGCTGAGCTACCCATCCAACCTTAAGGTTGGCGGGCAGGCGAAGAGCCCAGGCGGCCTTTGAATTTTTCATGGAACCTCATCCACGGGTGGGATGAAATTTCATGAATGATTTAAAATTTTCAGAAATTTTTTTATTAAAATTAATGCACATGTCCCAGCTCACGTGACAGTTCCACATGAGGGGGCATGTCATAGAATTTTTTTACCACATTTCATTAGACTGTTTAAATTTAAAAATAATTTGGATGCCTCAGGGAGATTTCTGTGCTCCTTTGTGCGCATGCGTGAAAAAGCACACTCCCGATTCAGGCAACTCTCCCCCCGCCCGCACAGGGAGCACTCAGGCTTCTGGTCACGCATCATGCTGGGCAGGCCTTAATTGGCCCACCCATGGAAAATAGCCCAGCCAATCGGGGGTGCTGATTGGCTCCATTCCTGCCCACACCCGCTCCTGCACAACACCACCCCCCCCCCCCCCCCACCCCCACCGATGGAGAGAAAATTCTCCCCATGAGGTTAGTCGAGAGGTGGGGAAAAAGGGAACAATCCATCCATAGCTTTGATGAAATATGTTTTGTGGAATAGGGAATAGAGTTAAGAAATTTCTGGTTGTGGTAGTAGCAGGTAAATATTTAATGTGTTCATATTTATCACAGGTATTTAACTGTTTATTTGGAACAGGTTAACAACTCCACTCAAATATGTTAAGGATTAGTCCACTAATGTCCCAACAGGAATACATGACTTGGCACAAAGCTCAGATCCAGTGGCCATGCAGTGCACAGTTCAACGCATCTGTCTGTTTTCTGAAGATGTACTTTCATTCTCACTCAATGTGAAAAGAAACAGTCAAACAACAGAGCTTTCATTGGAATTTTTAAGCATAAATTACAAAATGCAACTAAAAATGGACAGGTTAAGTTTCCGTTGTCATGATTAAGGGTGGCAGATAATAAATATCCCAGACTAAACATTTGCAAACCATCTGCCCAGCAGAAGAGAGCTCCTTAAAACCGTCAGATTGTAGAGTTTGACCTCTTTCGGATATCCCACAGAAGTTTGCCATTAGAATGTAGACCCGTGTTGGACCCTTCATGCAAAATGCAAGATAAACACAGCAGGTCCTTCACCAACTGTAAAAAGACTGGTTAATGTTTTAGCCATTGCCCTTTCATCAAAATTGTAACCCAAAAGTTTTTAATCTTACTTTTCAGTTCCCTCTTTACAGGTTGTTTTTCAGAATTGCTGTGTATCTTAAGCATTTTATGTCATTGCTTTAGATTTTCAGTCTCTGGTTTTAACAGATAGGAGAGTGATCTGTTTTGGTGCAAGGAAAACCAATAAAGCTCATCACATCTCCTTATGCTGCTGACAGTCATCAACTGTGAGATATTGGTGACTTAGATTGCTTTATTCTCCCAGTCTATGCAGTGTTGATGACCTACATTGCTTTGTGGTTCCAATCTATGAAGTGTTGGTAAACTGGAGTATTTCACCTTTCCAGTCTGCGAAGTTCTTGTAAACTGGACTGTTGTGCTCTCCTAGTGTATTAAGTGTTGGCAAACTACAGTTGGCAAACTACACTGATCTGTTCCCTCGGTCTGTGAAGTGCTGGTAAAGTGGAGTCATCGGTGACTCATGGAATGGCAATGTCTTGGGTAGCCTTGTCTTCCAGTTAAAGGATGGTGATGCAAATTTAATGAATAGTAATGAACTACGCCATTTAAACTTTCATTATTAAGGTTTAACATTTGTCAATTTGGGACCTCCAGATCAAAGTGGCTTGCCAGTTTTTCATAAGAGCTTTTGGCATTTTTGAGATTGCATTTTGTTTTTTAAAAACCTGTTTGACAAATCGTTAATGGCTTGTTCACAAACACATGAACTCTGATATAAATCATGTAACAACATTAGATTAGATTTAGATGACTTTTCAGGAATCAGTCAGCAGTTGGCAGAGGCATTCTTTGAGACAATTAGATCCTTGGACCACTGGGTTGCCAACACTCCTGGATTGTCCTTGAGGCACTGGGAGTAATCTTCCAAGAATCCTTAGATTCTGGAAAAGTCCCAGAGGATTGGAAAACGGGCAATGTAACATCATTATGCAAAAAGGGAGGGAGACAAAAAACAGGTAACTGTGGGTCTGTTAGCTTAACATCCATCATTAGGAAAATGTTTTTATTATAAAGGATGTAACAGCAGAGCATTTCTAAATGTATAATATAATCAAGCATAGTCAGCATGCCTTCATGAAGGGTAAATCATGCCTGACAAATTTATTAGAATTCTTTGAGGAGGTAACAAGCAGGATAGATCAAGGGGAACCAGTAGATGTAATATATTTGAATTTCCAAAAGGTGTTTGATAAGGTACCGCACATAAGGCTACTTAATAAGAGCCCATGGTGTTAGGGGTAGTATATTAGCATGGATATAGGATTGGCTAACTAATAGAAGACAGTTGGGAAAAGGGGGACATTTTCAGGATGGCAACCTGCAACTAGTGGAGCGCCACAGAGATCAGTGCTGGAGCCACAATTATTTATGATATATATTAATGACGTGGATGAGGGAAGTGAATGTGCTATCACCAGGTTTGCAGATGACACAAAAAAAGGTGGGAAGACAAGCGGTGAGGATGACACAAAGAGTCTACAGAGGGATATAGACAGTTTAAGTGAGTGGGCAAAAGTTTGGCAGATGAAATATAATGTGGGAAAATGTGATGTTATGCACTTTGGAAAGAAGAATAGAGGAGCTTAATATTATTTAAATGGAGAAAGACTGCAGAAAGCTGCAGCACAGAGGGACATGGGGGTCCTCGTGCATGAATCCCAAGAAGCTAATATACAAGTTTAGCAGGTAAAAGGGAAGGCAAATAGAATGTTGGCCTTTATTTCAAAGGGAATGGAATACAAAAATTGGGAAGTCTTGCTAAAAGTATACAAGGCTATAGTTAGACCACACCTAGAATACTATGAACAGTTTTGGTCCCCTTATCTGAGAAAAGATATACTGGCATTGGAGGCAGTCCAGTCCAGAGAAGGTTCACTAGGTTGACCCTGGGTATTGAGGGATTTTCTTATGAGGAGTGGTTGAGTAGGTTGGGTTTGTACTCATAGGAGTTTAGAAGAATGAGAGGCAACTTTATTGAAACATATAAGATTCTTAGGGGGCTTGACAGGGTGGTTGCTGAAAGGTTGTTTCCCCTTGTGGGAGAATCTAGGACCAGAGGGAATAATCTCAGAGTAAGGGGTCGCCCATTTAAGACAGAGATAAGGAGGAATTTCTTCTCTCAGAGGGTTGTTAATCTGTGGAATTCTTCACCACAGAGGGCTGTAGAAGTTGGGTTGATAAGTATATTCAAGGCTTATTTTTAATCAGTAAGGAAATCAATGTTAAGTTGCAATAGTTGTTTAGAAATTAAGAGCAAAACCAAGACAAACTCCTTCAGGCAGAGTTTTATTGCTTGTCGTAAAACTTTTCACAGCCAGCACTAATCTCAGCTGCTATCCTTTTTATACAACCAAATGGTACTTAGTTAAACAACCTAATAATTAGCAATTGAATCTTCTTTAACTGTTGGTGACATCTTTTGATGATCTGCTTCTATCACTGCTTGTTTGTCCCTACAACCACACCAACCCCCTCCACTTCTCTCTCTCTCTCTCTCTCTCTCCGCGCCCCCCCCCCACACATCTTAAACGAGCTTATATTTCAACTCTTTATTGGACTCGAACTCAAGTTCTGTCGAAGGGTCATGAGGACTCGAAACGTCAACTCTTTTCTTCTCCGCCGATGCTGCCAGACCTGCTGCGTTTTTCCAGGTAATTCTGTTTTTGGTTTTTTACTTCTTTAACTCTTTCCTTCCCTAACAGATTCCCCTCTTCTTAAAAGGAAAGTAACCCTTAAGTTTCTATAATCATAAAATCATATAAAAATAATGGTAATAACAAACATCAATATATATTTTTTCATTCAATAAATTGACCTTATTCCCCTCCTTAAAAAAACACATGTTAAGAAATGTCCACACAAAAGAAGTATTTATTTTCTTAAAGAAAAAGACGTCCCTCTTTGAGGATCTCTAACTTCTTGGAGCTCGCTCCTCTTTTGGTGAAGAAGTCAGATAATTGGTAGCTGCTATCAATCCATTTGCTCTTGGTGTCTCCTTATTCTCAAGCATCTGTTTTAAGCTTGCAATGTCAATCTGCAATCTCTTCTTGTTAATGCATTTCATAGAGTGAACATTTTCCCAAAGTGACTTATTATCTATAAGACATTCGATAGGTACCGTTCCTGAATACCCTTTTCCATTTAAAACTTTTGCCAGTATCTTTGATAGAAGGAATGCCATATCTACAGCCTCAACAAGGGCAAGAGGCTCTGCTGCTAACATACCTTTTACAACTGTTTGTATCTTTTTAGATTCCCATGCCAAAGGGCAGCTTTTCTCCCCCATGAGAAATATTATAAATCCTCCCGCATTCGAAAATCCATCACATAGATTTGCATAAGATGCATCAATGCACACAATCAGTTTCATTTTTCTAACATCACCTAAAGATGGGAATTTCAAAACACACTGCTCCATTTTTAATTTTGTCAACGTTGTGTTTGCCTGAATGATTCTTCAACCTTGGGATCGTTCATTTTAGTGCTCAGTTCCAAAATGTCAAAACTGATGTCTGACCTTGTTTGTTTGTCTAGCCAATTGAGTTGCCCAATTAGACTTCTGAGCTAAAAGCAAAAAATCATAACGATGAAAAGTCATCCAGACTCGAAAAGTTAACTGTGTTCCTCTCCGCAGATGCTGTCAAACCTGCTGAGTTTTTCCAGCTATTTTTATTTTTGTTTTAGACTTCTGAGTTCTTCTTTTTCTGTTTCAGAAGCCACTGTATCTTTCTGGGGGGCCCTGCCACGACTAATTGCAATGGGATTGACTTTCTCTGAATAGGATTGCTGATGTAAACGGGCATGTGATCTGCTCTCCCTGATTTACAATCCAATGTACTTAAATGCCCCAGAAGCCTGACTTCTAATTTTAAACTCTGTTCTGAGCCCATTAGTGATAACTATTTCAAATTCACCACTAGCACCCCACAAAAAATCACCTACATGCATCATAAATATGCATGCAAGTTTCCCTCCATGGTGCCAATAAAACATTGCCAGGTCTGCTTCCAACTGAAGACAGGCCAGCTTTAACAAAACTGACCTCATTGAGAAATACCAAGCTCTGGAGGTGTCATTTAACCCGTATACGCATTTATTTAGCTTCTAGAGAGTTCCTTCTGCATTTGGCACCTCTTTTGGTGGATGGAGAAAGGCTTCCCTTCGAAGTTGGTGTCCCTGTAAAAAAGCAGCTTTAATTTCAATGGGGTTACATTCCCAAGCATTTTTGGCTCTTAGATGAAAACGATCTTCAGCATAACCTTCCCTGCTGTAGGTGAATCTACTCTTATATCCCGGTCAGCCAATTTTTCTTCAAACCCCCATGCCACTAGCCTGGCTTTAGCTTTATAAGCCCCATCAGGAAGCACCTTTTCGATGCATATACATCTATGAGACAGAGCTGGTTGTCCCCTATCTGGCACCTCTGTGTTGACCCCAAATTCTTTCCAACTATGTAGTTCCCACTGTTTGGCATCTTTTATTAATTTATCATCTAATTTGATTGTAACTACTAAGATTTCTTGATCTCTTGGGCTTCTGCTCCTTGTAGCATTACCAGCCTGTGCCATATTCCTTGACCTTATTAAGCTACACCCTCTATCTTGCCTTTTATCACGCTCCGAACAGTTACTGTTTGATCTCCCTCTCCCATTTATAGATGTTCTTTCAACAGTTTGTGATCTCTTCCCGGAGGCATGTTCACTCCCAGACCCACTGCCTGAACTGGTGCTGCCTTCCATTTTTGTGCTTCATGTTTTCAATCCATAGGCCTAACCTCCTGTCCTTTATCTCGTACATTCAACCAGTTTTTATATTTCCCAGTGGCCTTCCCTGCTCTACCTACAAACATTGGATCCCGCCATTGACTGGCCCCTTCTGGCAAGTATGTAACTTTAGTGCCAGCTTTCGGCTGCTGAATTCTGGGACAAATTGCCTCATCTTCTTCATCTTATTAATGTCTCCATCTTCAGATACCCTGTCAGCTTCAGCTACCTGATCGTCACAATCATGCAACATACGGGTATGAGAAGTATATGGTTCGTCGTTTCTTCCTACAACACTTTCCAAACCCGCAAATTTGTAGTCCGTGCCAACTTACCTTGATGAATGTACTTAATTAATCTGGTTCCCATGTTGTAAAATGACTGTTTTACCATCTTTTCCTATAATATTTCCAGGGCCTTTCCACTCATTAAGTCCTTCTCTTTTATAGTATACCATGTCTCCCTGATTGAAAATGATTTCTGATGGATGTATATGTCTTGGAGCTCACCGAATTCTTTCTGAAACTCTGGCTTTAAGGAACGCTCTTCTTCCTGGGTGTAGTGCATTTAAATGCTCAGAAAAGGTAGAGCTCACCGTAGGACCTTCCCAAGTTGTGGGGGTGATCATTGAGGGCTGAAAGAATTTTTGGGTTTCTACCAAAAACCAACTGATGTGGACTGTAGTCCCCAACCATCTGCAATGAATTCTTGACTTGGACAACCCATGCTAGAGCTGATGTTAATTTACAGCTTGGTCGATCTGCCAATATTTTACGAAGCATCTCATCTATAATCATGTGATTCCTTTCACACACTCCGTTACTAAAGAGGTTTTCAGCTGCGCTATTCATTACTATTATATTCATATTTTCGCACAGATTCCAGAGCTCGTTGTTAGCAAATTCCACCCCCCGCACCATTATCAGTGAGGAATTTCGCTGGTGGTCCCAAACCAGTCCCTCTCCACTTCTCCCTTACCTGATCTACAATTATTTTCTTTACTGTATTTGGTTGTCAACTGGCTAAACCTTGTTGCCAAATCTACGAAATGTAAAATAAAAATGCTCTTTTCTTTATCCCACATCTTTAAGTTCATATCCACAACTTCATTGAAATCCCCGCTAAAGGTAGACTCACCATCGGCCGTGACAGTGTCCTTCTGTATTTCTTACATGTATCACATCTATCGCTTATCTCCTTTATAAGTTTAGCGTACTCTCCATCCCTTGTTCCTGCATCCCTTAGCAAACTTTTTAATCTTTGCGAAGAAGGGTGGGCAAGCCGCCAATGCAATTTTAACACAATTTGCTTTTTGTCTTCCAAATTACTATCCCCTGATGCCAATAACACTTCTTTAATCTAAAGGAATACAGTAGTGTCCAGATTGCGTAAATTGTAAATCCACATGTTTTCCAAATACAATGGCTTGTCATTTTCCATATCCAGCTTCATTTGAGCTTTCTTCATCAATGGTCTGCTCAACAGTAATGGTATATCATTAGACACTACATCCGTGCTGATAAAATGATTGACTCCAGCTATCTTACAGGGAATCACCACCCTTTTTAAAGATTTTAGGATATTATCATCTCTGAATCTAAAACTGGTGGAACTCTCAAATTCTTTACCTTATTCAGGTCCTTGCTATTTAAGGAGTCCAGGTAGCATTTTAACCAGTCTATTCCACAGACTGTAGATGTGCATCTGCTATCTAGCACTGCACAGCTGAAGGACTCTGCCACCAAGACATTCATCACTGGGCTGAAACTTCTTGTAACTAATACAATGCCCTCTCTTTGGTCAATATCTTCATTTTCTTCTTCTGAGTCTTCTGTCTCATGTTTAATTTTGAACACCTTATTATATTGTTTAGGGTAGTTAATTGCATAATGATATTTTGAATCGCATCTAAAATATTGATTGACCGCACCCTGGTCATTTCTGACGTTCATTCTTTTGTCTTAAATCCATAATTCTTTTCTCGTGCCATAATTGTCCAAGGTGCTCCTGCTCGCATTGTTTCTAGTTACAAATCTCCTTTCGTACTGACGCCTGCGTCCTGTTTCTAAATAATCTCGCCATCCCATTAACATTGTATCCTCCATTTTCTGTCTTACTGCCAAATGGCTCATTTGCGCAATGAACGCTGCCGGAAAGGAATGTTTTCTGAGGAAATTTTTTAGAGCTTCTGACATCTGTTCTAGCAGCATGTGTCTTTCTGCAAACTTAACTCCAGTTAGATCTAGAAGCCCGTCCATATTCGATACCTTGGCACAGTCTAGTAACTTGTACGCCAGCACCGATTGGGGAATTTCTCGGCGGGACTTTTGCAATCTTGTATTTAGTCTAATGAATTCCATTAAGTAATCTTCTATGGAACTTTCTTCCAACTTTCTAAATTTGTGAAAATCAGACCATGCTTCGTAAACACTTAATAAATCATCTTTTTGATAAATCTTATCCATAAAACCTAATAATGTTTCCAAACCTTCATCTGTGTCCAAATGCTCAGGATCCAACACCAAAAATACTTTGCATCTTATTTTGCTTTTATATAGTAACAAAAGTGCCAAGGCCATTTCCTGTTTATTGCTTTGACAAGGACGTAACCCGTGTCCACATAATTACTTCATTCTTCCATTGAGGGTTTACACTCAGAAAACATCAGTGGGTAATCATTCCCCGAAACTCTACATTTTGATTCAGCCATTCTTTTTTTTGAATGACTCCAAACTACTTGGCTCTTAAAGTTAACTCCAAATACAATCTTTTGTCCAAAGAAAGCTTAGTTTCTAATCTTTTACTTACAAGCAGCAATCATCCTCTGCTACCACTGTTAATTTCCAATAGTTGTTTAGAAATGAAGACCGAAACCAAGACAGACTCCTTCAGACAGAGTTTTATTGCTTGTCATAAAACCCGCCACAGCACTAGTCTCAGCTGTTATCCCTTTTATACAACCAAATGGGTACTTAGTTAAACAATTTAATAATTAGTAATTGAACTTCTTTGACTGTTTCCTTCGCTAACAATTCAAGGGTTATGGGGAAAAGGCAGGAAAGTGGAGTTGAGGATTATCAGATCAGCTATGATATCATTGAATGGCAGAGCAGACTCAATGGGCCAAATGGCCTATTTCTGCTCCTATGTTTCATGGTGTTATGGTCTTATGGCCCTGGAGTCTCCAGGAATTAAAGATTAACCTCCAGGGTACTGCTACGAGCAACAGCCAGGAGAAGATTAACCAAAATTGTATGCTGTTCTCATTTTTTTTGAACACTTCCACTTCTAAGAGTATGGAGATGAAAATCAAGATCTGTTTGACGGGGTGGGAGAGTTGGGAGCAGTGGATCCCATAGTGAAACCTTCAGGAATATGTCCAACCTGAGTTGGCAACCCTTGAATTGGACCATCAAAAAAGATAATTATTTTTACAACCAATTGTTTACAGCATTTATGACTTTATAAACAGAATTCATTATGATTGCACAACATTATCACAGACAAGTCTGATGCCTTCAAATATAGTCATACATTAAAACCATTAAGAAATGGTAAAGGTTTTGGGCTGGATTTTCAGCCTCAAGGCTGACAACAGGAGTTGGAAAAATTCCCAGCTCGGTCCACCCACCTCGGGAGAAAGTGACAGCAAGGACAGGATTTTCATTGTAGGGTGGGGGGAGGAGGATGGGGGGGTGGGTTGGGGTGGGTGGGTGTGGGGGGGGGGGGGTGGGTGGATTGGGTGGGGCGATCAGGCAGTGAGCAGGTACAACCGCAATGCCTTGTTATGCCCCCCCCGGGGCCCAGGAATTTCAACAGGCTAATGGATTTCTGGGCTCACCTTGCGCATTCTTGGCTGAGAGCCCAGACTTTCATTAGAGCACTAAAACACAGGAGTCCCAGGGAAAACATTGCTTGATTGGCAGTTCTGGATTTCTGATCTATGCTGTCAGTTTCACAATGCTTATTCACACATGATAAAGAGATGTGTGCGTGGCTGCTATTGATGCTTTAAAGTGCCTGGGTGATTGATATTTTTATTGCCCTGCAGTCAAAAGCAGATTTTTTTTGAGAAAAGTGGAAAGTTATCAATGAATACGTTTTTGTAGTGTTTTTTTACACATCCTACTGTCACTATAGGGTTTATTGCTTCTATACGGTATATAGAGGGTGAATGGGTATGGAAGTGCCATAGCTTGTCATAAGGACATGAGGGGTAATAGGGGTGGGTAGGATGGGTATACCTTGGCATGGGGGGGCATGAGGAGGACCAACTTACTTTACAAAAGATTCCCTCATGCAGACTATGGGTTACGACACCTCTGAGCTGCAGTGCACCATGACTCTTGAAAGGCTGGCTCCGCTCCATGAAAACTAGGACTAGGACATACCTATCCCAGCAATGGAGCTGGCTGGGCTTGGGAGTGTAGGGTGTGGGCCCACAACTCAAACCAGCCCACACCCTTAAAAGGCACTCCTGAAAATTGGAAAACCCGGTAAATGGGGTTGGGAACTCTGGAATTGGGACCCGCCCACCATTTTTGAAGGGCTTCCAAGGCATCCAAACATATCGGAAATCCAGCCTTTTAACCCCTACCTACCGCAGAAACCAGTTAAGTGAACAGTTAAAATCATTCTTAACATTTAAAATTACCCTTGTACTCGGACCCTGCTGACCACAATCTCTGTGCAGGTTTCTAGATGTGTAATATTAACTCAGGGCGGAATCGTCCCAGATTTGCACAAGCAGGTGGGAAAAAATGTTGTTTTACCCACTGGCCGCAATGGCGGGTTTTGGTGCCGTATCGGCCCATTACTGCCTCGTTGATTATGCAGCCACAGGAGACATACCATCTCACCGGTGGGCGGCCTCCAATTTTCCCACCATGCTATTACCTCGTGGCTTCCTCACGTAGGGTGCCATATTTAAACTGCAGCCGCGCGCACTCTACCCAATGCTTGCAGCCCAGGACTGCTCCGGTGAAGACACGGCCCCAAAAGCCAAGAAGAGTGCAGCCCCTCAATTCAGTGATGCATTTCTGGGATGGAGTATGAGATGTAGTGGGGCGTGTGGGGGGTGAGGGCTGGAAGGCTTTTGTGTTTTTCTTTTAACTGGGACGAAGTCACCAAGTGACATTGTGGATTGTGCAGTATAAGGGTTTCTGGCATAGCAAGGGTTAATGTGAGACTGGAGAACGGTACCGCCCACAGTGTGATGTAAAGGGTCACATGACCAGAGACCAGAGTCACTTGTGTGCAGTGAGTCTCGGAGTGTGCAGAGACCTGTGTAGAAGTGAGCATGGAGCTATTGTCTGGGCTATAACTTGTACATATGTGTATAGTTATGAGATACCAATAAACAGTTAATGTTTAACCTCACAAGCCTCTGAACATCTTCATGAGACCTACTGAACAGAACATACAACATCTTACAACAGGTTGTTGTTTTCAGCGTTGGTGCCTGTTGCCAAGCTGCAGTAGCCACATCCCTTGGAAACATGACGGACAGGATTTTCAGGGGGGAAGTTGAAGTGCTGGCATGCGGAGGCGCACCTCCGATCGGCGCCCCCAATCGGGGGCGCGGTGCCATTTTATATGGACGGGCCAATTAAGGCCCGCCCAGCATGATGTCCACATGGAGGGGCTGTGCGCTCCCTGTGCGGGCAGGGGGGTATCCCTAAACCTGAGAGTGCGCTCTTTCTCTCATACGCACAAAAGAGCGCACTCATCTCCCTGAGGCTAAGTGCTGCCTCAGGGAGATCGGCTCTAATGTACAAATTATTAAAGATAAAGAAAAAAAAATCCCTGACATGTCCCCTCATGTGACACTGTCACATGAGTTGGGACATGTCCATAACTTTTTAAAAAACTTTAATTAAAGTTTTTAAAGCCTACATGAAACCCCATCCCACCCGTGGATGAGGTTTTATGCTTTTTCTAATGCCTGCCAGGGCTCCTGGCCTACCCGCCAACCTTAAGGTTGGACGGCAGGTCCATTAATTAGTTGAATGACTCTGTCAATGGCCGCAATTCGTCATTGGCAGTTCGGCAGTCTCACAGCTGATTTTGCTGAGCCCCCGCCCACCTGAAAATTTAAATGGGGCGCGGTGACATCGGGAGTTCCGCCTGACGTCACGGTGCGTCATTTTATGCGTCAGCGTGTGGGTCCCGCAGCCACTCCCACTCACGGACGGGAAAATCCTGCCCGATGTTTCGATGGCAGGCGGGCTCTCATTCGCCCCGCCCACCATCAACTCGCTGTTTCATCATGACAGGCTCCATATTTAAAGTCCAGCCACGCACACACATCTCAGTGCTTTCGGCCCACAACCACAGCAGGGAAGATGTCCACGGAAGGGTCCGTATCTGTCTCTGGGTCCCCACCAACCACCCTCACCGTCCCTTCTATCTCTACCATCAAACCCTCACCCTGCCACTTCACTCTGCCCTCAGTCATTCTCACCCTTCCTCCATGCCATGCCCACCCTCAGTTTGCTCCCCAGGCAGCAGAATGGACCTATCCAACCCCTCCCAAAATGTTTACCTGTGCATTCCCGACTCCACACACATTCCCCCTCCACATCGGAACCCCTCCCCCCACTCCCCAGTCCTCCCACCCCCTCCCCCCGGTCTCCCCCAGCTTAGTCCTTCCCCCTTCCTGACTCCTTCCCCCCCCTTACCTCTTCCACCACCATTAGTCCCTCATTCATTCAAAGGCACTTAGTGTCCGATAGAGGGACCTGACATCGGGTAGGGAGGGACAGGCGCTGCTGAGAGCCACTGCCCTGTCCTTTCTTCCGACCCCACCCCACGATACCCATCTCGCCGTCGTGACACCGATCGCGCCATATGTCCGCTCATGCCACCGAACACACCCGATGCAGGCAGGCATGCAAAACTCCGCCTATTGTGTAAAACATTTGATGTGAAAGCCTTATGCAAATACAAGAGTTATTATTAGCATCTGAATGGTTTTACTTCTATTCTGATAATAATGCAGTGCCTTAGTTGCAAATCCTGTTCTATCGTGTATCCTCACCCAGCAGTAATGGACTTTACTTTTTATGTCTTAATCTAAGGCCAGAGCACACAGGGTGGAATTTAATCCAGGCGACAGGGCTCTTGCTTGATGGCTGGAGATCTGACGAGAACTTCGTATCACCTCCTTTGGGGAGGCTCGCCATATTAAGTGCCAATCGAGCACTTAAGTGACCAGCAGCCGGCCTTCCCAGGGATCGAGGACACTGGCCCCTGACAGCTGCTGGCCAATCAGAGGCCGGCAGGCCCTCATTGCTATCAGCACCATCAGGGGAGAGGTGGTAGCTGCCGGCAATGTGCACACCAGAGGCCCAGGATCAACGAGGGGCACAGGCCACGGGGAGTGACAGCGAGGTGGGAGTCGTGGGGAGGAGGTTGTGGCTGGGGTGGGGGTTGGAAGAAAGGGCAGGGGAAAAGCTCTTGGCAGGGCCTCTCCCCCACCCCTTCCCAATGTAAGGTCCTCAATTGGACACTAAGTGCTTTTGAATGAATAATTCCCACCCTGGGAGCTCCCAAGCAACCACAGGGTTTGATTTTTGGGTTTCTTGCATGGTTACTGCTCCACCCACTGTTGGGTGAATACCAGTGGTGGCAAGATAAGGCCCTTAAGTGGTCATTAATTGCCCACATAAAGACCTCAGTTGGACTTGGGGCGAGAAGGCCATCCACAAGCCTTCCCACCTTGGGCTTAATTGGGGCAGAGGTGGGAAGGTGGCTAGGTCCTGAGCTGGCACCTTCCTGCTCGATTAAATGCCCCCCTCCACCTCCAAACTCTCATTGCGGAATGGCATTAATACTGCCCAAATTCTCTAATTTTGCTGCTTTTATTGCACCCTAAATCACTAAGTTTGCAGAACCCATGCAGAGAATGCTGTTTGAGAGAAACAATAGAATCTCCTTTTAAAATGATTTCTAAATTAAAGCAGTTTGTTCAAATATATTATCAGAATTCAGCCATTTTAATATAGCATAACCTTAAAGTTTTATTTAAGCGAACGATGTGTCAAAAGTTCACCAATGTTTTATTTACCTATTTTTATGTTTCTCACCCCTCCGCACTTCAAATCCTATTAACAAAAAGAATGGTCAGGCAGCTCACCACAGACCTCTGGCTGGTGCTTCTTTTAACCCAGCTGCACGATGGACATGTGTGGATCATGGTATATAATCCAATGATTTTCCTCACATTAAGTACCAGGCCTCTATCTTCACCTTGATGGCATACTCGAGAATGAGAACTTGAAACAGTAGGTGCCAAATTTACATCCAACTACTTTATGGGAGACTGGAGCAGCACTGCACTGTGCTATCAGTCTGCAAACATTTAAAACCATGGGCTGAATTTTGCGTTTGGCGGGCAGGCCCAATCGACTCAGCAGTGGGTGGGGAGCCGAACCCTGCCACCGAAATGGGCCGCGCCGCCATTTTGTGTGGGCGGGCCAATTAAGGCCCGCCCAGTGTGTTTCAGACTCCCGTGTACAGCAGGAAAATTAAATCGGCGGCGGGCATGTTCAGACCATCGGTTCCAATGGGGAGCCAGCAGTCTGTATAAAGAGCGGCCAGGCAGCCGCCTTTAGGCTGTTGACCATGGCCAGCGACTGGGCACCACAAGAGGTGAGGGCAAAGGAGAAGGAGGGGTGTAGTCTGCAGGGTAGGCCAGCGGGGGGCCAATGTGACCCTCGGTTCTCCGATGCCTGCCTTGCTGTCCTCCTGGAAGAGGTGTCAAACCATCAGGAGGTGTTGTTTTCGGAGGATGGGAGGCGGAGGGTCCCCCACGTGGCCAGGCAGGCGTGGCAGGAGGGGTGGAGGCTGTAAGCTCTCAAGATGCTGTGCGGCGCACAGGAACGCAGTGTCGCAAACGCTTCAATGATTTGCTGTGCTCTGGAAGGGGAGTACCATGTCAGCCTTGGCCATTTTACCCAGCAGATAGCCTTAGCCTTTGAGTCCCCCCTCCCCAGTATGTCTTAGTGCTGTTACTGCATTGGGCATTTGGCACATGCTGGGTGGGCAAACAGATAGTGACCATGCTTACATCAGCCTTAGTGGTTGAGGAGAAGATGGGTTCTCCCTGCAGCATATGTTGGTGTTTGTCGCATTTGAGTAGTCTGGGGGCAACCTGAGGCAGCTAGACACAAACTCAGAACTCCAACACATGTCACATTGATGGTGATGAGATGTTGGAAGGGGAGCCTCAAGGTGTCATGGCCAAGAGCCATCTGCTGGCATCGGCGCCGCACCTAGTTGCGCCTCCTTGCCATGGGTGCTAAGACCTCTGTGTTATTCAAAGTGATGGACACCGAATGTGTCCAAGGTGTCCGTTGGGGGAGGGGGCTGGGACCAGCCGCACTATCTTCTGGGGACTGATCACCAGTAGTGTGGACAGGAGCCGCTGGAGGCCTCAGATGGGCCACTGTGGTTGGGGTGTGGCGTGCGTGTGCAGAGTACATGAGCGATCAGCCCCAATAAATCCTCTTCTCTGTTCTGCAGGCAAAAACTGAGCACTATCAGCGGGAGCACCAGAGGACTGGAGGTGGGCACGCCCTACTCCAGCGTCTCACCACATATGAGGAGCAGGCCATGGAGCTGGGGAGGAGGCAGGCGGCCAGGTCAGCAGGTGTCAGTGAGGCTGGGGTCCAGCGGGCAGGTATTTGAGGTCCACAGTCCCATCCACTCTGTCTCCCCACCATCCAAAGCACTGATGGTTGCTGCAATCGTTAATGCAGCAACACTGCTCATTCACAGACTGATACTGTCAGATGTGTGTGTCATAAACAAAGGTCCCTTGGCCCCTTGAGGATGTGCATCTCTAGCACTTTCCAAAGTCGCCTTATCCCATTTGTGACCACTATCCCCATGGCCTAACATGCCATGGCATCGCTGCTGCACATCCAAAGACTTAATGCATCTTAGGAGGGTTTGTATCTCCACCACCCTTTCAGTCAGTGCGTCCCAAAAGGTCCTGTCAACCTCATGGCACTCAACTTAAATAAGTGGTACCACGTTAGTCATCCCTGCGCCAAGGGGAAACGTTGTCTTCCGTCCACCCATTCTATGCCCCTCATAATGGTATGAAGGTCAATAATGTGACCTGGCAATCTCCTGTGCTCCATGGCAAATTTTGCAAGTGTTTGCAATGTTTCCTCATCACTCCAACTCTCCAGGCCAGCATGCATCCAGGTCAGGTACCTCTTCACTCTCCCTCCTCCAATGCCATCCCTCCCATGAAGTGCAGGTCACAGCTGAATGCAGAAGCGTAGATATGGCCTCAACAGCGTTTTCTGCACTTGCAACATGACCTCCCTTTTCCTACATTCTATTCCTCATCTAATAAAGGCAAGTCTGGCTTCGACCTTGTTAAACACCTTATGTTCCTATTCTGCTACCTTAATGGGTCTGCCCAGCAAGGTCCCTGTAATCGTCGTGAGTTGCCACGGTCCTACCATTATTCATGTATTCCCGTACCTTACTTGTCTTGCCCAAGTGCTTAACCGCACACTTATCCACATAACATTCCATGTGACATGCCTTCGGCCATCTGACCAGCCTGCCTGTATGCATATGTAATGTTTGGGCCTCCTCTTGACTATTTACCACCCCACCAATGTTTGTCTCCTTAGGTTCTTGAAGGGTGAGCGACTTATGAGGCCGGGGGGGAAAGGGATGAAAGGTGTTATGGCTGAATGCTAACTGATGCATTGTCCTTGTTAATTTCAGCATCACCACCGCATGGCCGCCACCAACATGTCCAGAGACCCCCTCCACACCTGAGGGCCAACATTTGCAACTTGCGTCACATCATTTCAGCGAGTCAGGCATCAGCGCAGCGACTACCACAACGGTGGGGACTATGACGTTGGCTAGTGTCCCAGGGCACGGTGGAGAGGGCACTTCATAATCGCTGGATGAGATGGCACGGACAGAGAGTGCCGATGGTACCAGCAGCCGGAGGACTGCAGGGGACCAGGCACATGCTGAGTCCGGCAGTGATGATGTGCCTCTGGAGATGTCCGCCATGCAGCAGCTGCAGGACAAGTGGCAGGGTGCGCAGGGGCATCTGGCAGGGTTGCATGAGGGTGTACTTCAGTTGGTCTCTATGCTGGAGGAATCCAGGCAGAGTGTCAGTGATGGCATGAACCTCAGGACAGAGCTTCAGGCTTCCTCCACTGAGAGATTGGCGACTCTCATGGAGCGGGGCTTCCAGCGGATTGCGAATCTTCAGATTGGGTTATGCTCTGACTTGCAAGCCCTCACAGTGGTAATGGCCATGGGTTGTCGCTCGTAATGTGGGAGATGTTCTGGGCACCAAGTGTCAGCGCTCGGTGCCCATCCATCTGCGGTGAGCAGGGAGGTCCAATGTGACCTCATGTCGGCGCAGCAGCTGCCTGTCGTCGCTGAAAGTTCCTCTCAGGGTGAGGGCAGCAGCTCCTCCATCCCTCTGCCAGTGACCATTGCATCTGTTGAGGCTGCGACAACTGGGGAGATGCCAGTTCTGGAACTGGCCACTCCTTCCCAGGTGGGGCCAGCACAGGCTCCAGGGCCAGAGAACGGCCGCCAAGGTCATCAAGGCCAACAGGACAGCAGAGTCAGCAGGCTGTCTCACAAGCCACTCCGAGCGAAGGGGCAGCACCTAGACATAGCAGCCACAAATGAAAGCATAAGGCACCTTAGGCACTCAATGGGTTTGTCACTGGTGATTTTTTGTTGGCCCTAGATTAGGTAAAATATATCATTATATACATCAGAGCGATGTTTGTGCTTTATTTTGGTGGCAATAAAGTCCACTCTTCTGACCATGGCTGAGGGTGTTTTCTTTGTGCTGCATTTGTATGTTTCACAGACATCTCATGAGTGTTTGAATGGACATTGATGTTTCTGTACTGAGCCCTTAGTTGCAGCTGATGAGGTGGAGGATGTAGCACCTAAGTGCCGTGTATGGAAGCACCAGGCAATGCTGGTCCTGCTGATCCATGTGTGTGGAGCTAGCTGAAGGTTCATTGGATTAAAGTGTCCCGGGTGTCCCTGCCTCCTTGGTGTAATAGTGGGTCGGCGTGCTGCCCCTCATCATTGCCCTTTGCTTCCTCATCCTCTGAGCCACTGCTAGATTCATCATGTGCAGCCTCATCCACTGCTTCAAGGTCTTCATCGTCAATTCCAACCCCCCTTTCCAGCGCAAGATTGTGCAGAGCGCAGCATGCTAACACTATCAGAGAGGTGCAATCTGGGGGGTACTGGAATGCGCCACCTGAGCAGTCCAGGCAACGGAAGCGCATCTTGAGAAGATCAATGGCTCTCTCCACTACAGACCTTGTGGTGCTATGGCTCCTACTGTTCTTGGCCGGCGTAGTGGCGTCACGAGCCACCTTGTCACCCAGCAGCCAACCATCCAGCCAGGCTGGAGCACTGAAGAGCCCCGGCACCTGGGAGTGTCTGAGGATGTAGGTGTCATGGGAGCTGCCTGGGTACCTTGCACAGACTTGCAGAGTCAGCATCCTGTGATCACACTATCTGCATGTACATGGAGTGGAAGCCCTTCCTGTTGATGAAGGCACCGGGCTCACCTGCTGGCGCCTTGATGGCCACACGTGTGCAGCCTATAGCACTCTGGATGCGGGGGAAGCCAGCAATGGCCGCGAAGCCTCTGGCTCGCTGTGCCTGACTTGCCCGGTTGCAGCGGAAGTGGATGAAGGTCAATACCCGTCTGAACAGAGCGCCTGTAACCTGCTTGGCACAAGCATGGATAGCTGATTGGAAGACACCGCAAAGATCACCCACTGAGACCTGGAAGGAGCCAGAGACATAGAAGTGGAGGACAACTGTGACCTTCAGATCCGCTGGCATGGGGTGTCCGCCAACACAGTTAGGGGAGATCTCAGGGCCAATCATCTGACAGACATAGTTCACTGTCCCCCTTGAGAGTCGGAGCCTCCTTCGGCACTGCACCTCAGTCATATTGAGGTAGCTGCTTCACCGCCTGTATACCCTGGCAGCAGGATAGTGGTGTCTTCTGCGGCCCTTTCCACCTTGGACAACCTCTTGGCCCTGAGCCATTTGTGCCTACGCCTGGCCTCCCAAAGGTGGCTCCCCTGGAGGCTGATTTTTGACTCCTGGCCTCCTCCTTATTCTATCCCTCCCTTCCTCCCCAGAGGAGCTGCCTCCAGTGGAGATGTCAGAACCCATACCCAGGCTAAATGGAGGCCTCCGTAAAGCTGCAGGCCTAATAAAGATTACTGTCTGCAGACTGCTGAGCTGAAGTTTCAAAGTACAGAGAAAGCTATTGGAAATCGATCTGAACTGCTAACAATCACACAGGCAAGTTTAAAACACTTGCTGCAACAAATACTTCACATGAAACATTGACAGCCCCTCTGAGCCCACATATCCCGCCTGTGGATGAGGCTTGTTAAAAAATCAGTTACCCGCCTGTCCATTCGGCCCGTGCGTCAAGGCGAAGATCGCACGGGCTCCTCAAAATCAGCTTCAATCGCTGAGTTAACCTTAACAAGGCCTTTAAGTAATGCCGGGCGCGCGTCACACTTCATAGCGCACCCACCCACCTAAATATCGCGATGCCGCCGGCTGACGTTGGGACACTTGCCCGATGTCAGCGCGCGACTGTTTAAGCGCTGATGTGTGGGCTCCACCACCCGCATGTCAGCCATAAAATTCTGCCCCATATTCACTTTGTTCAGTCCATGTTGCTCAGTCTGTGAAGCACTTTAAAGGGTGCAGTGTCTGTACATTAAATAGTTTGAATTGAACTACAAGAATCTAATATTTCAGAATGACACCTTTCTGTCACGAAGTATTCATCTGGCTTTTTGCACTCAAAACAAAATAAACCATTTTGTTCAGTTTGTATATTTTTGATTTGCTCAAACTATGGTTAAAGATCAGGATGTTTAGAAATAAGCAGGTGGAGCTGAGGAACATGTTCCATTTTAAACAAAATTATTCCAGGTCTAACTGTGATGTTCCCATCTGACACCTAAAATAAAAACATAGCTCATAAACTTCCACAGTGCCATTTACAGTTCATTTGGCAACTAATGTAAGGTAACTGGCTCCAAATGATCTTTTCTGGATTATTCAAACTACTTTAAGATAAACTATAATTTATTTTAGATCTATTGGACCTGAAACCAGCTTAAAAGATGCCCAACACTCTAGGATCATTTTAGCAGGGAAAGATAATAATCACCTCCTTCTTTCTATTACCAATCACCTCCTTTAACACCTCTCCTCAGCTGCTTCTAATCCCTCCTCTAGTATTAAATGTCAGGAACTCATGAATGTTTTTGACTCTAAGACAGAAATCATCTGTCTAGTTGCTTCTCCTGATTCCCTCTCTTCTCTTTCCAAACATACCAACCTTCACTCAATCCCAACCTAACAGCTTCCCTGAACACTCACCTCTTTAGTTTCTCCTCCATGTCTTTGTTTTCTCTCTCTAACCTTATCCTATCCATGAGATATACCTCCATCTTCCTCGACAATTTCCATTAAACCTTTGATCACTCAACTCTTCTCCTCATCTTCATTTAAGCCAATATTGTAAATGGCTCCCTCTCTAAACCCCACTTCTATCCTTCTGCCTCACTAACTACAAACATACCATCTCCAGCCTGCTATTCTCCTCCAACTTCCTTGAATGTGTTGTCATTTCTCAGATGCATACCTATTTCCCACAACTTTCTATTTGAATCCTTTCAATCAGATTTCCCCTCCCACAGAGCTGAATTAAATCCCAACTAAGTCAAGACCACATTCTTCTTGGTGGTACTTTGGTTCACAACACTCCTTGGCCTCCTTGCTCTCTCTTCAGTCTTTGTCAGAGTTGATCAAAAAATCCTCCGCCATTATTTGTCCTGCATCATCCAGGCACTTTCTTTACTTGGTTCCAATATTATCTATCTAAATGTAGCCAACACATGTCTGGTAATGGCTTCAATTCCCATCCCCTCACCATCAACATCCAGAATTGTTCAAGATTTCATCCTTGGCCTCCTTCTTTTCCTAATCTGCAAACTGGGTCTGGGAGACATCATTTGATGTCACGGGATCAGCTTTCACCCATTTCTATGACACCCAGATCTATCTTTCCAATGTCTCTTATGGCCATTTCCATTGCTTCTGTTTTGTCCAACTGCTTTCCTGACTTTCAATCTTCCATAAGGCATAACTTCTGGCTAAACATTAGAAAGATTGAAGTTGTTGTCTTCAATCCCCTGCAACAAGCAAATTTCATGTTATCTGCATTGCAAAGATGCTCTCCTAGTTTAGCCCCTACACCACTGAACCCCTCAAACATGCCTTAGCTGCCTCCAGCATTGATTGCTCCAAAGCTCTCCCTGCCATTATTCCAGAGTTTCTGCCTCTCTTATACTGAAGTTAAGGCAGAAAGTTGGGAGAGAACTGCTGTGGAAATTCACCACTGTTATTTCTTATATGTGACCCTATTTAATAAGTGTTGGATAACTACTTGATCGTGAGGAGCGTCAAAGCTAAGCTCAATTATGTCTTGACCTGATGTCCGCACTTACACATGGTCCAGCTGGGGCACTAAATTAGGAGCAGCAACTGGTGCCTGATTTTTTTTATCCTAGTGCATAAACACTGAGGCTAATTGCAATTCACCGGCTTCTACCTTGGCTGAGTTCAGAGTAAATCAGCATCGTCCACAAATTGAATCTCTAAATGTCTGCAAAGATCAGAACCATACTAAGGTGGTGCTTTTACCCACTAAATGATATTCCGTGGCAAAAAGATTGGCAAAAAATATCACATTTAGATGCTAGAATGAAAAAGCGCACACGTTCTATTTGTATAACACAGTTTCAGCATTTTCAGCACATGGGGCAATAGCGAGGTCAAAATCTCAAATTGATCCCAAACTTACCACCTTGTTCTCACCGACTTTGAGTTTTCCACTCAGTGGATCTAGGTGGCCAGGGTTTGTGCTGGAAGTGGCAGGACTCCCATGGAACTCAATGTGGAGCGACCTAACCAGTGGTCCTTAAAGAGGTATCTGGAGGCCACTCCAAAAAAGCTGTTAAAGGTAAGTTTGCTTGTTGATTTTTGTGGGACCAGGAGAAATGTTAATGCTTGACCTGGCCACTATTGGAACTGCAGTGTCTAGGTTAGCTCCCACTCTAATCAAAAACTGCCTGCTTGACTTCATGAAGGTGCCTCTGGAAAGTCCTCCTCTCAATCAGAAAGCTCAGCGACCCCAAACTCATGGGCAGCTCATCATGAATTTTCAATTAAGGTCCTATGGAAAACTGTTGGGGCATCTCACTTGTATCATTATGCAGGCATACCGCATGTCCCCACCACTGCCCAACCCACAGACACCACAGCTGAATATCTATTACAAGACATATTGTAATGCAAATTCAGTTTTATTTTTACAATAATAACAGTTGATCCTAACTGAAACAGACTGAAGTCTCTCTATCTGGAGTTCCTCATTATCGGTTGATAGAACAGCATGAGGTTTTAATAAATTATAGCTCCCTTTTTAATGCACTCCTTCATCTCATAATAAAATAGAATTGAATAAACAAGTGAATTGCATAAGATGGTAGTGTGAAAAAGTTTTATATGTTGGACCCATATTTACTTTTATTGCAGTACCCCAGAGTGCGTTAATCTGATAAAGTGTAACCAACACATTCTTGGAATTAAAATATTTCCATTTTCATTAGATGATCATTCATTTGTTGTTGTGAGAGTTCATATTTGACGCCTTAGTTCTGCTAATTTACTATGAAATAAAATGTGAAGCACAAACAAAAAATGCTGGGAATTCATGGTAGTTTAGCAATTATCAAAGTTTTTTTGGGTGGGACCCTTCCTCTTTTGTTGATGCTGGTGCATTCCTAACATTTTTCTTTTGCTTTTATTTTAGGTTTCCAGAATTCATGCCTTTTATTAAAGAAATGTCCTGTATTACCTCTAGATTATTTAAATAGTCACACACATTGACCTTAGTAAATATTGATTCACAGATGTTGTGGTAACATGATATTATAAGAAGGGGGAAGTGATTTTGTTTCAAGAATCAGGCAGTAGTGGGGGGTCTTTAAGAATAAAGGTCTGGCAGACGAGAGACAACAGCAGGGCTTTTTATGTTCAGGCACAGATGGAGGAGAGGACATGTTATTGAAATGTATGCATTCTTTTGGATGCTCAAGAAACAGCAGGATCTCCTGGAAAACAAGGCCCTGCTTGTTGAAGAACTAGGAACCCATACAGTTGCCACAATAAACACAATGATCTTGATTTTATCAGGCATCTTTTAACAGGATAGGGTGCAAATTTCCCCTAATTAGAGTATCAGTGTAAATGCTTGATAGCATCGTCCTGTTCAGAAACTGGAATAAATTAGTGAACAGTAGCAGTATATGCGAAATGCAATTATTTTAGAATAGAATATTTTCATAGCATTTTATTCATAGAATGTTCTGTTTGCGCTCTGGCAAATAACTCCAAAAACTTTACTAGAATTCCAAATGCATGGTGTAACCACCAGATTATCTGAGGACTGACTTTAACTTTGTTCTAACTGCATCATTGTTGCTAAAATGTATTTTGAATTCTGAATTTTTGGGGATTTCACAAAAGTATACATTGGGCAGAATTTTGCCCTCTTCAGGTGGGCTCGGCGGTTTGGGGGTTGTGGGGGAGGGGGTGGGGGTGTGCAGGCAGGGGTGGTCAGGAAGCCAATTCGCGCGCTCAGCAGCGCTCAGCGCAGCATGTGTGTTGTGGGGTGGGGGAGGAGGGCGAGCCTTAACTTCGTGCATGCGCGTGAGTGCGCGCTGGAAAAGTTGCACCGAGCGGCCTCAGGGAGATGAAGAGTTTTGAAAATAAAAAATAAAGATTTTTAAAATGTTAACAAACGTGTCCCCTCTTGACTCTATCACATGAGCAGGGACATGTTAGAAATTAGGATGAAATTTTTAAAAATCTTTTAATAATGGAATAAAATCTCATTCCGCCCGTGGAAAAATTGCAAAGGCCGCCTGGCCTCTTCACCTGCCCGCCAACTGTAAAGTTGGACGGGCAGCGGAAAATTTAAATAAATTGGATTGCTAATGGCCTTAATAAGCCTTTTAATTGTCGGCGGGCGCGCTGCCAACATCCGCGCACACTCTCCGACCAAAATATTGCACGAGTGTGCGATAATGTTGGGATGCTCGCCCGATATCATTGTGTGTCATTTTACGCTCGAGCAGGTCAGGTGCACGCCCGCCTGCTCCGTGAAAAATCCTGGCCATTTTCTTATTAAAATGAAATGTAGAAATTCTCTACGTTGCTGTTGGCTTCTCCAATTATCTGTCGGTGTTATCCCATGCCCATCTGGTGATGTCAAGAGTGTTTGTAAAACTTTTGTGACTTGATTTGCCACCCACTAAATTTGATTGGTGGTTTCATATTCTTGATAAATTGAAATCTAAAGAAGAACCATTCTTATATTATTGGTGTAATGTTAAAAGTTGCAACTTTCGGCTCTCTAAGAGCTGCTGATTTCACTGCTATGAGAACCGGGAGATGAAAACATGCTAACTTTCTTATCACTTTGTGCTGACCACCATGTTTTGAAGGGTGCTAGCATGGTCGTGCCATGTGTGCGTCTGAAGCATGTCCGAGTGGGCAGATTGTGACTTCTGTCAGCATCTTAATGCTGATTTGGCGCAGGGCCTGTTAATTTGGACCTTGCCTGTTCTGTTAATGCCCTCTAGAAATGTGCACAGCTGAACAGCTGCACGAGGGAACCTCCCCCACCCCTGCCCCACCAAAACCCCCCACCCCACCTATGCTACTTAAAAAGATCCCCGTTCATTTTTCAGGTGAGGCGCTTTTGATTTGCTTTTGCTGTGGCAGAGAGGTTCTGTGAACTGTGTTGTCAGAGGAGTTGAGAGAAGCTCTTTGACGCCTTAGTTCTGCTAATTTACTGAGAAATAAAATGTGAAACACAAACAAAAAATGCTGGCAATTTAGTCATTATTAGAGAGTTTTTTTTGGGTGGGACCCATCCTTTTTCACAGATGCTGGTGGATTTGATATGCTTATGAGAAAAGGGAGCGGTGCTGGAACTTTGGAAGGGGTGGTGTCTCATTCAAAAATTTATGAGGTGGACACTCGCTGCCAGTTATGGGGGCGCTCTAGTTGTAGTTGCGCCTGAGCGACAACATGGAGCAGAGGCAGCAGAGAGGAAAAGCTGTTCACAAAGGGAGGAGGAGGACGGCTCTCAGCAGGAGGTCTTAAGTGCCTAGTATCCTCAGGAAGTACTTCTCACTGCATCTCAGCCAGCAGCAGTGTCTGTGGCGGGGCATGGTCACTGAACTGTGCCACCTCCTTGAACCCGATCTGCAGCCGCAGAGCAGGGCGAGGGTGACACATTAGTGACCATTAATGTGATCGTGACCCTCAATTTTTACACCAGTGGATTCTTTCAAGCTGTAGCAGGTGACACTGCCAACATTTCTCAATTTGCATCGCTGCATCAGGGAGATTTCTGAAGCCCTGTACACCAAGGCCTGAATCTTCTGCTCGGCGTGCGGGGGTGGGCCCCTCTCGCTGATGCGTAAAATGATGCACGGTGATGGGCGTGCGTCCTGTCGTCACCCCGTGTCATTCCGATCTTCAGCTCGGCGGGCGCGCACCGGAGTTGGCTACACGCCCACCGAACTGTCGAAGGCCTATTAAGGCTGTTTAAATAATAATTAAAACAATTAACAGGGCTGCCCGTTCAACCTTAATGTTGGCGGGCAGGCAAAGAGCCAGGCGGCCTTCGCATTTTTCGCCACGGGTGGGATGAGGTTTCATGAAGGTTTTTAAACTTATTCATAAAAATTTTTAATAAAATTCATAGACGTGTCCCAGCTCATGTGACACTGTCATATGAGGGGACATGTCTGAATAATTTTAAAAAATCTTTTATTCACTTTTTGATAATGAAATTAAACATCTTGAGGCAGCTTCGTGCCTCAGGGAGATTTAGCGCAGGCCCCAACTCAGCCTTCTCCCCCACCCCCCCGCCTGCACAGGTAGCGCTGAGCGCTTCTGGGTAAGCATCACGCTGGGCGGGCCTTAATTGGCTCGTCCACGTAAAATGGCAGCATACAGCTGATCATGGGCAGCGAACAATGGTGCACCCACCCATGCCCACTCCTGCTCAGCCACCCCGATGGGGAGAAAATTCTCCCCTAAGGGCAAAACTTTTCAGCCACGTGCCCAACCCGATTTGAAGTAAAATAGCGCGCGATGACATCTGGCGAGCATCCGGACGTCATCGTGCACACGCACGATATTTCAGTCAGTAGGCGCGCACGGGAGTTGGCAGTGTGCACGCTGACAATAAAGAGGGCTGTTAAGCCCATTAATTAATTAATTAAATTTAATTTTTCCTTGCCTGTCCAGGCGGCCTTTACATTTTTTGCGAAACCTCATCTACAGGAGGGATGAGGATTTGACCAGTGATCAAAAAAATAACAAAAGGTTTCAAAACTCATTTTTAACTGCTCATATGACAGAGTCACATGAGGGGACATGTTTTCCATATCATTCAATTCTTTATTTTTAATGTTAGAAATCTTCAGTTCCCTGAGGCAGCTCTGTGCCTTCAGGGAGCTTTCTCTGAGCTTTCACCCAGGCGCATGCACTGATTTCCACGCTCGTCCTCCTCCCCCCCTCACCCAGGCAGCCCTGAGCGTTTCAGCGCGAGCTTCACTCTGTCTGGCCGTTGATTGGTTGGGGCCCGATCACGGGCGGTGGTCAGTTTCGCAGGCGCTCCCGGGCCTGCCAGCCGCACCTGCTCAACAAGGTAAAAATCCTGCCCCAAGAGAGGACCTCATTGTCTTCTCTCTAAAGAGAGAAGCAAGTGGAGAAGGTATATGGCTTTATGGGGGCTTCCCAATGATGCAAGAAGCTGTCGATTTCACACACATGGCTCTGCAGGTGCAGCATCTCAATGAGGCGATATACTGAAACTGCAAAAGGTCCCATTCCCTGAAGGTGCTGTTGGCATGCGACTACGCCTAGATCGACATGTTGGTGAATTCCTGCTATCCTAGCAGCAGTCACAGTGCTTTCATGCTATGCCAGTCACCATCCCACCATCTTTGAGTCATCACATTTAACCAGAGGGTGGTGCTCAGCAGCAAGGGTACCTGCTCTACATGTGATTCATGGCTCCCCTCTGCCAGCCATCCTTTGTTCCACAGGGGATCAGCAGCCCTCTGGCACCTCACACAAGTGACATTCCTCATGTAGGAGCCTAGACAGCATGTGTCAATAGGTTATTCATTAATGGAGACATTGCAGTCCAACTAGGCCCTACACTATTCTGGCATTCACTCAAGCACTTTCCAGTGGGCATCGCTGGATAGCAACTTGGAGTGGCTGATTTATTTTCTTCTTCAGATAGGAGCATTGAAGGCAAATGTGCTGCTTTAAAATGCTACCCCAGCTGAGATCAGCTATCTTAGTCCAGACTAAAATTAGAGTTTATTATTTATCATTTCTATCACCGTTATCATTAATGTACAGAGTGACAATATAAGCATGATTTAATTCTATTTGCTTGTACTCAGTTTCCTACTAGGCTTGTGCATGCTTAGTATCTTGGTACTCGGTTTTCCATAGCTAACTTCACTCTATGGTTCTCTTTTTGGCTTAACAATCAGAATGTACAGCCAAGCATAGTCCCCATTTCTATATTTCACTAGAAAAGCATTCCTATCATAACATTCCTTGCACTTAGTTTGTACCTTGGAAGCTGTTGGTTAACATCTGTTCGGACTTGCTCCAACAACATCAGTATTTTTTGTGAATAGTTGCTTTTGTCAGCATAAACTTCTTTCGGAGTATACATCAATATGTAAAATCACCTCGTGCCTGTACATCATGCAAAAGAAACCATGTGGACTTGTAAGCTGTAATTCCATAGGCATTTGCCAAAAGTATCCCAAAACGAATGATGTTACTAATGGGTAGAGTTTTAAAAGAATGCTTTCAAATATTTGGTTAATTCTTTCAACTCAGCTATCTGTTACAAAATGTTATAATTTGGTATGTGCTCTTAATATCTAACAGTTGATTTTTTAATCCCCAGTGCTGACAAAATGAGACATGTTGGTCAAACAGTTTTGTCTATGATACCCATATCTTCATTTTTGTCCTTTACCAAAAGTTTAGCAATAGTTGTTTGATTGGCTTGTCTTCCTGCAAATGATTCAGCCCATTTTGTCACATAATCTGGAGAAATAATTAACTATCAATCTCTCTAATTATCTGGCCCCAAAATACCACTACAACATATAAAATCACAAGGTAGGTACTGATGAGGAAGACCATTGACCCAGCTTAGCTCGTCCATTCAGAAAGAAGAGGTAGTTCTCCCATCAACAGCATCAAACAGTTTTAAAAATATTTCCAAGGCTTTCAGCCCCATTACCCTACCCAAAAGTCCTTTCCACGGGTTGTAAAAGAAGAACCTGCTAAAATTTTCCGTTTATTAATTTAAACTGGTTTCCCTTTGTCCTATTTTTATGGTTTAGTTTGTAGCAGTGTTCCAGAGCTACCTTCTTTACTCTTTAGTATTTTATGTATCGCTGTCAGATCATTGCTTATTTGCCTATTTTCTAGATTGCCAAGCTCCAGAGTCTTTCCTCATACTTTGGACATCTGCTGCTCAGCATCAGGTTTCTCCTATATCTTGATGACCAGAATATAAAGGTGTGGTCTGACAAAAAGCTGTTCACAGTTTGAAAGTGAACTCCTTTAACTAATATTCTACTGATTTGGCAAATAGTGCAGCATTGTGATTGCTATCCTGCGATGACTGCAAATGTTGAGTGCACAATCCGATCAAACTCCAGATTTCTCCTGACTTCATCTTTATTTGTTTCAACAATATTCATTAGTGCTTACGTTAGCTATGTTGTTTTTTCCTTTATTTTTTCTTAACACTTGTCCATTTATAATAACACATATATTACCATTCCACTTAGTAGCTTTACAGAGTTTACGCCATTACTTTGACTGATAATCTTTCCTCTCATGTTCCAATTATACTCTGGACTCTGGGAATGTTTGCAATAAAATATTAGTTTTGTTGCATGTGATCCCTGAGTTTTCTCCTTTCTCCCAGGGCATAGCTGAATTTCCTTAGACAAAATTAAATAGAGCAGGTCCTGGGATTAAACAAATGATCTGAGTTTTAAGAGGCAAAAACGGGTTGGTTGGGGTTGGGACAGATGTTAAAATTGAAAAACCTGAACCTTGACCCCAACCCACCTCCAACCCACTCACTTCTACCTGCTTCCAGGTTTAATGGAGGCTGGAAACAGGGAGATCAGCTTCTTATTTAACCTGTTTTGAAGTTTTTAAGGTGGGACAGGAGTAGGGTGGGTCTCCCAGCTCTTGGGAAATCTGACAGCTGGAGAGAGGCGAGGACACATTTGAGACAAAGCTAAGTGCCTTCAAAGCACTGCTTGTGGTCCAGGAGTGCTTAAACCCTAAAAACTACCTGCTATGTTCCCAGAATGTAAAGACCCCAGGATCATAACCCCTCCTGGGGTTTGAGGGTCGGACACAGCCCCACCCCCTCTTGCCACTGGATTGGACTATCCACCATGGGACTGACCTCTCCCCACCATGAGTCATGGATCGGACCTCCCTGGGATAGTCCCCCACTTACCCAACCATCCAGGTTGTGGACAATGCCTACCTGCTCCTGCAGCCTGGGGTTCTCCTGTCTGACTAGAAGCCAGCTATCAGACTGGCTTTCCGGTGGGGGTTGTGTTCAATAATGGAAGATGCATGCTGTGGAGTTAAAACAAAAATTATGTCACTAACATCTTTCTACTTCTCTATCTTCTCCCCCCTCTCTGCTGATGAAAGTGCTGACTCCATTCTGCTACACTTAAGGAACCAGCAATTTACTAGGAAGCCATAGGTGGGAGATGTCAAGGCAGTTATGATCCCCAGAAATTTGGAGCCAGTGAATGCAGCTCTGGAGAGGTATCTAAAAAACTAACTAAAGACATGGGTTTTGAAAAGGCTTTTAAAGATAGAGAGAAGTGGAGGGGTTTAAGCAGAAAGTTCCAGAGATAGGGACCAAGATGACTGAAGCTAAGAGCTTCCCGTTTGCACTGTTTAATTCTATATTAAAGGAATATCCAGTAGGGGCATGACAGTGGACAGGAAGTAGGCAACACTTCCGCTCTTGTGTCCGAAGCTGGCTCCCATGCGATTCTAATTCATTTAAAGTGCTGGTGGCATGTGTGGGAGCTATGTATGATCACGCAGTGGGGAGCAGGTATGCATTGGTGGACCCTGCTGTCAACCTAGGATGGAGCCTCTAAAAGCTCTAGGCAGCTGCAAGTCACACAAAATGTATGAGAGCTCCCTGGAAAACAAGCACAGACATATGTGATTCTTTGCATGTTGTTGCAGACCAGTTGCATGTTCAAAGGTGATTCACAAATACCAAATACCCAGGGAGCTCTAGTGACCACACGAGTGCAGCCTCTGGTTGCTTTCACTCTCAAGAAATGAGCAATGGCTGTGAAGCCCAATGCCAGTGTTACCTGGCTATTCTTATCTGTGGAGTAACTGATGAATTAATTCGCACAACGAAAGAGGACATTGGTCATCTCCTTTATGCACCTGTCTTTGGCTGTCTGTGATATGCCAATTATGTCATCCATGGAGCCCTGGAAAGCATGGGTGGCAAAGAAATTGAACACTACACTCACACTGAGGGTCACAGGCATGGGGTTCCCACCAAATCCATGTGGCTACAGATCTTACTGCACAATCCCACAGATTTTAGTGACTACTTCCTGGGATGGCCTCAGTCATCTCTGGCATTGCTTCTCTGACATCTGCAAGTAGTTAGTTCTTGCCCTAGAACGAAGTGACATGCCATGTGCCCATCTTGTATGATGTCGTCCCTGGAGGCTGCATACTGACCAGCCTTCCCTTTTGATGCTGGCATTGAGACTTCTTTTGCTGACCAGCAAGAAGTCTCCTTTGTCACATTCATTCCTCCTTGTCCCCGACCCTACCCTCTGTCCCTCCTTGAATCCCTCTTCCACTCCTCCATGACCCCAGCCCCAATCCACACTCCTTCCCAGGCTCACCCCAACTTGCCCTTGCCGGTGCCGATACTGCCACTCTCCTGGTTCCCTCCCTGTCTTATATTACAAGTGGGAACCTGTCAGGGAATGGCATGAGTCCCAACCCGTCATGTCATGCTGCTGACTCAAATCTCTGCATTTCAACTCAATGTCAGAAAACCAAAATTTTGAGTATCGCCTATAATTAAGTTACGCCACCCGTCACATTTTCTGCTCTTACAGGCCCCACGAAATATCATTAGGTCACTGTGCAGTTGGTGATCTTACCTACTTTAGTTTTTGTAAAATATGCTTGTTATGTGTACAGGAGAAAAATACACAGCCGAATGTGGACTACCAAAGTGATGCTGTGGAACCTAAAGCTGAAATTATTCATTTATAAAGAAGTCGATGCAAGGATTGTAAGTGGAATATGACCTTTATTTATGAAACAGAAATGTAATTTTATTATACAATCACTTATAGAGTAAACTACATAACAATGGAAGAATGATGGAAGATTTGTGATGATTACACAGGGTTACAATAGTGTAACTGCCACAGTCTAACAGTTTATTTTAAAAGTAACTGATTGAAATTTGGCAGAGCAACAGATATTGATGTGATATTCTTCCATTGCTTGTAATAGAGGGGGATATATTCTTGCAAAATTATAAAGCTCCTTGTAAATTATGCCAGACTTCAGGAGTGGCCCAGTTCTCAAAATGACAAACATTGAAGAATAATTCTTCTGTCGTTGTGACAATAAAATCACTTACAATCATTTCAGGAGCTGGGTGGGTTTTTCTCAACATTCATGTTTGACCATCTGCAGGGAATTTCCAGTTATAAAATGCCAAACAATTTGATATCTTGCAAATTAAAGTTAATGATTGAGTTAATAACTTAGGTTTCTGGTTATGGCACATGCACAAAAATGAAAGGCTGTTTTTCTGGAATTACAAACTAAACATTCTTCACCTAGAATAACCTTTCTCAATAGCATACAGATGCATGCTTGTCTGAAGGATAATATACAGTATGTCGGCAATCTCCATGGCTTATCACTGGTAAGGTGTAGTACCATGGGTGTTTCCAAATAGCCCGTTGCTTTGAGCAACTCCTTTTTCTCTTTGAATGCTCAAAAGCCTCGATTTTAACCTGATCTACTCAACAAGAATTGGGTGGGTGGGTGGTTAAAATATTGGTAAAGTACTTGTTGTCACATTCCCCATGCATCCCACTTGAAGTTACTTTAACTACACCTCTTTCAGAGGTGGCAGAGGCAACTGTCACTGGTAAGTGAGGGCTTCATGTTCATGAAACCACTAAAATCAGCACTAATGTCACAATTAGGACTCTGAAACCATTTTACCTGAAAATCACAGAATTTTCAGTGCCTAACCTTGTCAGTCAAACCTGACGGGGTTGGTCTCCGAGAGCCATTGAAACAACATTTAAAGGGGCATTCATCTGCAGCAAATTGGATCATAGGTTCTATACACTATTTAAATTGGCAGGAAAGATTTCAGCTTCCAGTTCATTTCATTCTGATTTATTTTTTGCCTACCGCCCATAGTAAATTTAATCTGATGGACGCTGTTATTTCTTGTTGTGTTTTGATGGAGGACTATCTACAGGATGAGGAGAAGCAGCAGTCAACAGCCAGCAGTAACAGCTAGGCTTGAAGGAATTCAACAGGTAAGGCAAGGGGTTGGGTGGGACGGTGGCTACTTGTAGGGGGCCATTCCTGGTATACAAGGTGTACAAGCCTAGAGTCACTTTCTTGGACCCATCAGAAGTACATCATGAGACTCCATTTCTCCAGTCAGGCAGTTGAATGTCTTCTGTAGCCTCCTGTACCAGGACCTGCTGTCTGTTGGACAATGGGCTGTGCTTTTCCAGTGGCTATCCAAGTCACCACAGCCCTTAAAATCTTTACCACTGACTCCTTCCAGTCTGCTACAGGAGCATCAACTGCATCTTCACACAACTGCATTAAGGCCACCGAAGAGCTAAATGTGATTAAGATGATTAATTTAGTGGCAAACGTAGTAATTGTCTTCAATTCAGTTCTCACTCAAGTGATCAAGTGTTGTTGAACATAGTTTTATTAAAAGTTTTGCAAGTCTGCTGCTCCTACAATATGATCCTCTAGTGATCTCAGCAAACCTGGTCATGTTGGAACCCTTCAGATGCATGTGGCTGGGTGCAGGAGCCTTTAAGGCTGGCTGTAGATTACTGCATCCCCATCTGTGCTCCGCTCAGCTGGAGCTGGAAGAGGACTGGCCCCTCTAGTGAGCTCTCTCCTGGACTGTTCCTGTCACCCTCCCTTGCTGGGTGTTTCATCACATCCATACCCCTCTTGCTCACTGTCTGACCCATGCAAAGTGCCAATTTTCTCAACTGGCATCCAGAGGGATGGAACACGTGACAGTGCATACAGGAATACCTGCCTCTATGGGGTGTCTTGTGCTAGAGCTCCTTGCTGCCAAGAAGGATCTAAAGTAAAGGGACAAGAATTAGGTTGGCACAGAGAACTTGGGTATTAGCAGATGACAGTCTTGAGAATGAAGCTTAAAATTGTGAAGCTTATTGCATATTTGTTGAAATGGATGAAGTGGTACAAAATTCTGCAGTAACCCCGCTCAGATAAGTCACTAACTGGAACTTCTTTGCTGCTCCTGACTCCGCCTGAATCATTGATCTCTCTAGGGATACTTGCTCTGCTGGCATGAGGGCTACAATGATGTGTATTTCTTCCCTCCATCTTGGTCCCCTCCTTGACATAATGCACTGTCTTGTTCTTCAGAACAAGGTGAGACTGAATGGCTGCTGAAAAGTAGAGTGGGGATTTGAGGCATTTATGTGTATAATGCATATTATGAGAGAGGGAAAAGATAGAATGAGGATGTGGGTGTGATGAATCCATTTGTTAAAAACCCATTTGTCACATTGCGGTCATTACCACACAGAGATGGTCCTACACACTACAGTCAAGGTCAGAACTCAACATTTTGAACCATTGGCTGTTTTCAAGCCACCACTGGTGTTATCTGCCACTCATTCAGTCATCCATAACACAGCTGCAACAAGCAGGGCACTGAAGCCAAATTTGCCCGGGTCAACACATGGAAGGGAGGTCGAAACTGGAGAAGGCCCAGTATTTCTACCAAGTGGCTGGGTACTCAAATTGCCATTAGAAAACCAAATAATATAGCATATATAAACCATGAAGGATTTAATTCAATCAACTCCACATGGTTTTGGAGAAAGAATTATGCTTTCATTTGCCACATTACACACCACCAGAATTATTTGAATGTGAGGCAAAATAGACAGATTGATTGACAAGAATTCCAGTTAAGAGCAATACTTCAGCCTCTCCATAAATTGTCCTGTGGTTTTGGTCTCTGGTATACTGGTCCAGTGTGAATATGCCCGAAACCCCTCATATTTTAATTGCCATCACTACATATTAGCATCCAATGCCAATATTCACATCCCTGCTGTACAAGAAACATTCCAAGGTTCAAGTATCTTATTTCTCTACTTCAAGGGCCAATGTTCTTTGCTTTATGCCAAGTTAATACAACACACTAGAAAAAGGAGCAGGCAGTTGTCATTGCCAGTCCTCTGCTATCTTGGTATTCCCCTTGGATTTCTCCTGGGTCAGGGGACAGACAGAGCACTTGTGCCTGGATTGGGCACAGGCATTCAAACATCATAAAAACGAGGCAGGATTGATGTGGCTTCTTGCTTCTCATACCTCTCTCAGTGAAGAGTGGGTGCCCATTTGGAGAACTGCCCAGGAGAAAAAAGGCCTTAGGCTTTGTGCCCAGTCTATTCAGATCAGATGGTCTGAACACAGCCTGGGGTGTCACCAGTTGGAGACAAGCAGAAAGTATGTATCTTTTTTAGCAGGTGCAAGAAGAAAAGAACCAGGGCTAGAGTCCTTTTGGCTGCTGCTTTTGGACAGTAGCCAGGCAATGGCCATTACTGATGCTGCCGGCCTGTCAGAAATGAAGCAGTGTTTGAATTTATACTATCATTTCCAAGCCCAGTGCCATGGGTTGGGCAAATGCCTGCATAATGTTGGGCCTAGGATAATTAACAGCGGGTTTGAAAGCATTGTTGGAAATTTAATTGATAATGTTCCCAAGGAAATCTACTTGTCTTTGAACTGTGTATACTGCATACTTAGATTTCTCCAAATCTGCAAGAATTTGGTTTTCTACTTGTCTTTTCTTTAATTTGCATTTCAATCACCACCCCACCCCCCACCCCCACCACCCCCGTTTTGAACTCTTATTCTTTTCTATTTTAATGTGGGCTCAGATTTTCTGGGAAAATAATGGTGAGTTCATGATGTTCATTGATATTATTATGCAATAAAAACAGCAATGCGTGGCAAGGAAGAGCTATTCTATGAGTTGCAAATTGCTACAAATTGCCTTGTAAAACACAAATCCAGTTGTCAACCTCCCCATGAGTGTTTAGCAATTGCTGGTTTTGCACTGTAAATATATATTAAACTCAATGTAAAAAGATAGGGCTACTATTTCACAGCACAAGGAGCCTGTTAATGGGGTAATTAATGGTCCTGAAATACCTCTCCATCCCAGTACAGGAACAATTTAAATTATGGACTGCCATTCTTGCAGACAGTATATTGCTCCTCCAGATTTCTTAAATGTTAAAATTTAGATTTTTAATTTTTTTTCTGGCTTTTTCTTTCTCTGTGTTCTCTCTTAATCCAACCTTTCTTCCCCTCCCTTTATTCCTTTCCAATTCACCTAATTCCCAGACCTGTCATTCACTCTGTTTCTTTCTCTATCCTTAAATTTCTGTGATTAAGGAGATAAACTTTCTGTTCTATCATTCTCCAAGGTCCCAGATGCCATGTTGACTTCAGGCCACTGTTGTCAATTCTGACTTCCAGCAATTCGTGCAGTTGGAACTTTAGAGGAAAAATGCAACTCAGCGCATTCTGTGAGATGTCCAATTCCATCAAATTCTGGACCATTATTCTTCATTTCCCATTTAGTGAACTTTTTTTTATCTATGAAGGGCAAAATCACCAAGCTTTTTTGCGAAATGAACAAAATGTCTTTTTTTTTGCTAAAATTAATGAACTGCAAACAAAATTTACACTTTGAAGCTTATAATTCTTGAGAATGCAATTTTACAGATAAAATGAAAAAACTACTGGTAGTATCAAAGTTGAGAAGCTTTTTAAGTCCATCTGGGGAGCGTGCGGTTGTTGTTGAGAATGGGCCAACACAAACATAGAAAAGTCACGAAGCTGAAACTTTAACTCTGGCCGTAACTTCTGAGCTCCCCAGCATCGGATTGGGGGGTACCCCAAAATTGCTCTGGGGAACTCCTCTCAGAAGTTCACAGGTAAAGTTTGCACGGCAATTGCCCAAAGTGCAAACTTCCCCTGGGCAATTGCCCTGCACTGGGAGCCATCTGAAAATGCAATTTAAATCGCAAACTTCAGATAGTTCCAACCTGGGTTACATCAATCGTTTCCCCAGAGAATGTTAGAAGAGTTAAACCCCCGACTCCTCAGGGAACTCCCCCCAAACCCTGACTACCCATCCCATGGGATGCCCCGCCCCCAACACCCCAGGGTTCCTCCCCCCAAGGACCAGCCCCCCCCCCCCCAAGGGATTCCCCGCACCCAGACGGGACACCTCTCCCTTACCCCCAAGGCCCAATAGCCTCACTACTGCTGCCCCCCCAACCCCTGCGCCCCCAGGCCCAAACAGACCCAACCAGACACCCTTCCCCCAACCACCCCCAGGCTTGACTAGACCTGACTGGAGACTTTCCCGCTACAACCCACCCAGGCCCAACCGGGCCTGACTGGATACTCTGCCCCATCCACTACCGTCCCCCGGCCCGACTTGACACGACCTGAGGCCAGACCTCCTCCACCTCCCCAATGCCCTCCGCCCTCCCTCCCCCCAAAGATCCTTTCCCTCCTCCTCCAAGGCCTGACTCCCTCCACCAACCCTGAGGCCTGACACACTTCCCCTCCCACCAAGGCCCAACACCCTACACCCGCGGCCTGACATCCTCCCTCCTTCAAGGCCCGACACACTACCCACCCACCCCACCCCGAGACCCAGCCCCCAACCTCCAACCTAACCCCTTCCCCAATCTTCTCCACTTACCTTAGACACTTACCTTCCCCCTGGCCTGTCAATTTCAATGGACCTTTAAATTTACCTGGTTTATGGCAGCTAGTGCCATAAAAAAAGGGGCAGCGTGGCCTCTTCACTTCAACTGTCCTGTACTTCGAAGCTAGGCCTCAGGGATGTGCTGCACTGCCTGGATCTCGCACTGAGCCGGAAGGTCAGGCGAGACAGGCTGGAAAAATTATAATGTAAGCAATTGGGCAAGGAATGGCAATCCGATGCTGATTGCCACTCCGAGGAAGTTCAGGCCCTCCATTTTCTCTTGTCACGGATGCTGCCTGGCCTGCTAAGTATTTCCTGCATTGTCTGTTTTTATTTCAAATTTCCAGCATCTGCCGTATTTTGCTTTTTCAGACATAGAAAATCTTGCTTTTGTGATGAGCTGCCCCAAGTCCTCATGAACTTCTGTTTACCATCACCTCCATAAAATCGCCTATCTCTGCCTCTGCTGCATTATCTGTGTTTTTCTCCATTAAGTGGCAGCTGTGTGCCATCACCCAGCCATAAGCTAATGAAAGTGACCTCCTAAAGTGGCTACAGTAAAGGACATTCATGGCACTAATGCAGTTCTTTCACAGTTACTCAGTGATGCAGTAACTTACATTCTGCAACCCTTGCAACTCTCATGGAGGAGGTGATGGCGTAGTGGTACTGTTGCTGGACCAATAATCTAGAGACCCAGGTTTATGCTCTGAATAAAAAAAAGTATCCAATGCACCCTACTTACTTGTAAAGGGGTGAACATCAGCACATTAAACAAGAAAAACTCTGACCAGTGTAATACTTCGTAAAGTGAATTTGCTATTATCATGTTTTGCAGTCTGTACTTGATCTTTCTATTGTAAAAAAAACAGAAACCATCAGTGTCCAAAGATCAAACAAAATGGCTTAATCCCGCAATCTTTCCTGAGGTTTGTAGAAGGGCCATGTTTTGTTAAAGCTGAGAGTACGAATAGTCTTCACTGATAGTGACATTGAATTACAACAACAGGTTCCACTTGTACCGCTTCTTTAACATTGTGAAGTATCCTGTGATGCTTCACTAGAGGAGAAAGGAATGTGGAATCTGACATCTAGCAGGAATTGGTTGAAGGTTTTGGGAGATGCTGAAAGGAACAAGTAACGAGCTAGGTTATAAGGAAGTTTTAAAAGATATAATGAGTTTTAGGCATTTAGCACATAGGGCCATGAGAACTGAAGGCTTAACCACCATTAGTTAAGCAGAGAGAGGGGAAGATACAATCTTTCCATATAAACCATGAAAAGCACTTGATCATTCACTACTGAAAAAAAATTAACTACATCAAAGTTTGACAAAACTTAAGGCCTGAATTTTTCAGTCGGCGAGTTGGGGGAGGGTCCTGCTCGCCGATGCGAAAAAGATGCGGGATGACGTTGGGAGGAACCCCTGACATCATCCCACCCCATTTAAATATTCAGGAAGGCGGGCGGACAGCGCGATCAGCTGTCCGCCCCCCAACTGAGGCCATTGACAGGATCATCAAGGCAATTAAAGGCCCTGCCCGTCCAACCTTAAGGCTGGTGGGCAGGCCAGGAGCCCCAGCGGGCTTCTGAAAAAACATGAACCTCATCCATTGGCGGGATGAGGTTTCATGTCTCTTTTAAAAAAGTTTAATAAAGTTTTGGTCATATTATTAACATGTTCCATCTCGTGTGACATGTTAATAATTTTTTTATTATTCTATTTTTGATGCTTAAAACACTGTCAGTGATCTCCCTGAGACAGCACTTAGTCTCAGGGAGATTTGCGCTCTTTCGCGTGCATGCGCACTCTGACAGTTGGGGAATTCCTCCCCCCACCCCCCCACACAGGAAGTGCATAGTGCTTCCCGTCGGGCAGCCCGCTGGGTGGCCCAATTAAAATGGCGGCGGGGCCTGTTTCGGCAGCGGCGATCGGCTGCCCGCCTGACGCCGAGCCGGTGGGGCCCATCCGGCCATTAGGGGCAAAATTCTGCCCTAAATGTTCAATATAATTTTTGCCAATAGACTTGGCAACAGAAAATCATTTTGACTCCTTTTATTGTTTATTCTTGTTTTAAATTGTTGTATTATTTCTATCTTGGTCTGAGTGTAACTATTGACTGCAGTCACTCTTTAAAAGATCGCAAGAGCTAAGTCTTTCTTTGTTCTTAATATCAAATCTGTATTTGACAAATCTGGATTAAGCAGAACACAGAATTTATCTTGCTAGCTAAGGATACTTATGTACAGCTCAGTTTATAACAGATGCCTTTCTCAGTGTCTGAAGAAGTCTTAGATCAACCATATGTCCGCATGTTTGATCTGAAGGCTCTGACTGGGGATATGGTAATATTTAATCATGGAACAAGGCAGTGTTCCACTGTTTCTTTAAAAGAGAGCAAGAAAAAACTGGAGAACCATGTGCCAATCAAAACTTTATTCCCAAGCACAGATCTAATGGATTGCACAATTAATCAAAACTATGCAAATATCAAATAGCAGTTTTATGATAGTTAAAATAATCACTGCTGGAGACCATGGATAGTGGCCCATGCAGCCTGACAGTTTGGCTCTTTCTTTGTCTGGATCCTTGTCTGTTAACTTTAGTAAAGCATAAAAGCTCAGTCAGTTACAACTCTCCATTTAATGCTGAGGTGTGGCAGTGTCTGAATTAAATCATGAATAACTGGGCAAGAGCATATGCTAGCTGAGTTCACAGCCTGTTGCTACGTGGCAATTTTTATTCTACACTTGCATTCAGGATTGCGAGTTACATCAAATACAAATGAGTTAGATACAGGAAACGTGGACAAGCGTGTGTTGGGGGGCTGGGGTGTTGTGTAGTAGGACTCAAGGAGTTCCAGAGGTAGAGAGATGTGAAGCCTTGGGGATGAGAAGTTTAAACTCAAAGTTTAAGGACCGGAAACAAATGTAGGTTAGCAAGGACAGTGGATTTTATGGCTACTTTTACAATGTAAGATCATGACCTACAGATCAATGAGAAATCAGACCACAAAATGTGCTTCATACAGAATGTTGTCAAAGGGTCAGTGTACGTCAAACATGCTAATTAAAATATGAAATAGTTATATTATAGAATTGCTCCAATTTAGCAATTGTTCTGTTATAATGCAATACATATGACAATTAATTGGACTAAATTCATTGCAAAATTTTGGGTCTGAGTTGAAAAGACTTTAGGCACACTGAGCAATTTTATGTGTAGAATTATTACTTATATTCCTGTAAGTTTGATTTTATCTTGCCAAACATTTTACCTGTATTTATCCACCAGTGTAAAGCTAAGATGTGTCTCCACCATAGCAGGATGATAAACTGGTGGAATAATGAAGGAATTCATTGTTTGTGACATCAAAATGCAGATAGCGTGTTACTGGAATTTCATAGACAACACATTTGAAAATAACATGCAACATTTTTCTCTTTGACAAAATACTAGGAAACCTGATGATCTGTTGTGTAAAAAGGTATGTTGGTATGAGTGTAGTGGTGTACAAAGAAATGAAGTACCAGACTTTGGAAAAATCATTTACTTTCTGTTTTTGTCTTGTTAAAATCATTTCTGAGATAACTGAAAGAAAGAAATATATTCCACCTTTTCTGCCACTACACTGCCCAACTTTGGGTAGGAAAGCCCTGCAAGCCAAGGCATGGAATCCCATAACATATATATAGTCCCATAACATACTTATAATTCCATAACATGATTATAATCCCATAACATATTTATAATCCCATAACATGATTATGATCCCATAACACACTTATAATCCCATAACATACTTATCATACAATGATAAAATAATAGACATTTGATTAGTACCTCCTGGATCATAAAATAGGAATTTTTTATGTATCTGATAATTTCACCTTGGAAAAAACAATTTTCCCATAAAGTTGACTGGAATTCACACTGGTTCCCTACAATTTCAGGGGTTAATATAGAGAGTGGGGGTGGGTGGTGGGTGATGAATAGAATGTTTTTGAACATCACTAAAATTTGCCACTACAAATAATATGTCAAATTAGGTTCCGAACTATGTAGAACTGTGAGGCTGAATTATTCCTAGGCAGTCAAAGGAATGCTGCTGTTAATTTACATTTCATTGAAGAATGCAAGGAACTGTTTGCTCTGTCTGCCTCTGTGGCTCATTCATGTTTTGTGTTCCTCTTGGGCTCATCTAGAGATTTATAAATGAATTCAGATTTTATTTTGTCCATCAATCTTGCATATAAATTGGAGATGGTGACAAGACTTAGATAGATTGGTCTACAGAATATTTTAAAAATCCTCAAGTGACTATGGGTCTCTGTTATCTTTCTCAGACACAACACTGAGGCACATTTTTTCCACTAACTGTATTTAAGGACATGCATTTTCTCAGAATTCTTTGCATTTATTGCAGTTCTATTCTATTGTATTTTATTACCACTCATTAAATGATTGTTTCTATAAGAGCTCTAATTTTCCATCATGACTAAGTAAAGTGTCCTTGTCATAACACTCCAACAAGTTTAATTGATAGATCTGTGGGTTTCTGTCTTATGTGAATCATGGCTAAAGTAAATGGAAATATTTTTACGTGCACAGGGACCTCAGGATTAAATAATGCCCTCAATAATATCCTGAAGTAGGCTCGGAAAATTTAACTAAATAGTTATGGTAAGTCTAAATAATGCATTGATTCAGTCTTTTCTCCCCCAATTCCTAGGCTGGCATTCTTGAATTATTGTCAGTGCACTTCATCTGTGGGTCATGAGCCAGTGGGGAATAATTTCAATTTGATTTCACCCATTCTTCATTGTAAAATTGGAGGGAGATGAACTCTGGATTTTGACCCCCTGTGCTCAAACTCCCCTGGATCTGTGCCAGCCACCATATTGAACCGGGGAACTTTTAGTTATCGAAGGCAACAGCCGGAAAGCAGTAAGGGCCTCATTAAAGTATTTAAAATGGCCCCATGCCTCTCCAAGGACCTTTTCAACGAATTGATCTACAGGAGTTTTGGTTTGTTGCCCAGTAACTCTTGACGCATCCACTGGAAAATGCATCGGAACTGCCCCAGTGACCTGAATTCCAAGGTTTCCTCCCCTGTCTGTGAGCAAGTGCGCACACCCTGCATGACCCTGCTGTATTGAGAAGTGCAATTATGAACCCTTATCCTATCATTCTGCAGCACATGTATCCTATTGGATTGAAAAAGTCTGCAATTGTAGAAAGGAAACAGTTTAATGAGTAGAGCTGTGTTTGATCAATTTATCCGGTATAATAGTATTTTTGTGATCTCTACAAGAAGACATAAAAATCCTTTAAATCTTTAATAAATTGTCTGTAGTTCATTCCTATGTGCTTTTCTCTGGTTATTTCTAACATAAATGTGGTTTTTGCTGTAGCATCACAGCACTTGTCATAAATACTTGTTTTAGTATAGTCAACCCCTCTCTTGCTTTATTGGATGTTACTGACTGCTCCTCTACATTACTACTTGTTATAAATCTCCTCTCAACATTAAAGAATAATATCAGTGTTTTCAACCTCACCCTTAAATGATTGAATGCTGCCTGACTCTCCCTTGTATCTTTTTTTATTCATCCATGGGATGTGGGCCTCATTGGCTGGGCCAGCATTTATTGCCCATCCCTAATTGACCTTAAGAAGGTAGTGGTGAGCTGCCTTCTTGAACCGCTGCAGTCCATGTGGTGTAGGTACACCCACAGTGCTGTTAGGAAGGGAGTTCCAGGATTTTGACCCAGCGATAGTGAAGGAATTGCGATATATTTCCAAGTCAGGATGGTGAGTGACTTGGAGGGGAACTTCCAGTTGGTGGTATTCCCATCTATCTGCTGCCCTTGTCCTTCTAGGTGGTAGTAGTCATGGGTTTGGTGGGTGTTGTCGAAGGAACCTTGGTGAACCCTGCAGTGCATCTTGTAGATGGTACACACTGCTGCCACTGTGCGTTTGTGGTGGAGGGAGTGAATGTTTGTTGTTGTGGTGCCAATCAAGTGGGCTGTTTTGTCCTGGATGGTGTCAAACTTCTTGAGTATTTTGGGAGCTGCGCTCATCCAGGCAAGTGGAGAGTGCTCTATCACATTCCTGACTTGTGCCTTGTGGATGGTGGACAAGCTTTGGGGAGACAGGAGGTGAGTTACTCATCACAGAATTCCTAGCTTCTGACCTGCTGTTATAGCCATAGTATTTATATGACTAGTCCAGTTCAGTTTCTGGTCAATGGTAACCCCCCGGATGTTGATAGTGGGGGATTCAGTGATGGTAATGCCATTGAACATCAGGGCGTGATGATTGGGTTCTCTCTTGTTAGGGATGGTCATTGCCCGACACTTATGAGGCACGAATGTTACTTGCCACTTGTCAGCCCAAGCCTGGATATTGTCCAGGTCTTGCTGCATTTGCACATGGACTGCTTCAGTATCTGAGGAGTCGCAAATGGTGCTGGACATTGTACAATCATCAGCGAACATCCCCACTTCTGACCTTATGATGGAAGGATGGTCATTGATGAAGCAGCTGAAGGTGGTTGGCCCTGAGGAGCTCCTGCAGTGATGTCCTGGAACTAAGATGACTGACCCCCAACAACCGCAACCATCTGCCTTTGTGCTAAGTAAGACTCCAACTGGCAGGGAGTTTTCCCCTGATCACCACTGACTTTAGTTTTGATAGGGTTACTTGATGCCACACTCGGTCAAATGTGGCCTTGATGTCAAGGGTAGTCACTCTCACCTCAGAACGGGAGTTCAGTTCCTTTGTCTATGTTTGAACCAAGACTGTAATGAGGTCAAGAGCTGAGTGGCTCTGGTGGAACCCAAACTGGGCATCAGTGAGCAGGTTATTGCTAAGCAAGTGTCGCTTGATAGCACTGTTGATGACCCCAGATGATCGAGAGTTGGCTGATGGGGTGGTATTTGGCCGGGTTGCATTTGTCCTGCTTTGTGTGTGTAGGACATACCTGGGCAATTTTCCACATAGCTGGATAGATGCCAGTGTTGTAGCTGTACTGGAACAGCTTGGCTAGGGCATGGAAAGTTCTGGAGCACAATTCTTCAGTACTATTGCCGGAATATTGTCAGGGCCCATAGCCTTTGCAGTGTCCAGTGCCTTCAGCCGTTTCTTGATATCACGTGCAGTGAATCAAATTGGCTGAAGACTGGCATCTATGATGCTGGGAACTTCCGGAGGAGGCCGAGATGGATCAGCCACTTGGCACTTCTAGCTGAAGATTGTAGCAAATGCTGCAGTCTTATCTTTTGCACTGATGTGCTGGGGGCTCCTCCATCATTGAGGATGGGGATAATTGTGGAGCCTCCAACTTCATTGAGTTGTTTAGTTGTCAACACCAACTGGATGTGGCAGGACTGCAGAGCTTAGATCTGATCCATTGGTTGTGGGAATGCTTGGCTCTGTCTATCACTTGCTGCATATGCTGTTTGACATGCAAGTGATCCTGTGTTGTAGCTTCACCAGGTTGACACCTCATTTTTAGGTATGCCTGGTGCTGTTCCTGGCATGCCCTCCTGCACTCTTCATTGAATCAGGGTTGATCCCCTGGCTTGATGGTAATGGTAGAATGGGGGGTTTGCTGGGCTAGGAGGTTGCAGATTATGTTTGAGCACAATTCTGCTGCTGCTGGCCCAAAGCGCCTCAGTCTTGACTTGCTAGATCTGTTCAAAATCTATCCCATTTAGCACTGGTAGTGCCACACAACACGATGGAGCATATCTTCAATGTGAATGCGGGACTTTGCCTCAACAATGACTGTGCAGTGGTCACTCCTCCGTTATTGCAATGGGCAGATGCATCTGCGGCAGGCAGGTTGGTGAAGATTATGTCAAGTATGTTTTTCCCTATTGTTAGTTCCCTCACCACCTGCCGCAGACCCAGTCTAACAGCTATGTCATTTAGGACGTAGTCTTGCTATAGAGGGAGTGCAGCGAAGGTTTACCAGACTGATTCCTGGGATGACCAGACTGACATATGAGGAGAGATTGAGTCGGTTAGGATTATATTCGCTGGAGTTCAGAAGAATGAGGGGGGATCTCATAAAAACCTATACAATTCTAACAGGACTAGACAGCGTAGGTGCAGGAAGGATGTTCCTGATGGTGGGGGAGTCCAGGGCCAAGGGTCACAGTCTGAGGATACGGGGTAGACCATTTAGGACTGAGATGAGGAGAAATTTCTTCACCCAGAGAGGTGAGCCTGTGGAATTCGCTACCACAGAAAGTAGCTGAGGCCAAAACATTGTATGTTTTCAAGAAAGAGTTGGATATAGCTCTTGGGGCAAAAGGGATCAAAGGTTATGGGGAGAAAGCGGGAGCAGGCTATTGATTTGAATGATCAGCCATGATCATGATGAATGGCGGAGCAGGCTCGAAGGGCCGAATGGCCTACTCCTGCTCCTAGTTTCTATGTTTCTATGTTAGTCAATCTCTCCAGTACATTAGTGAATATTGTTAGCATTACATTACTGAATTCTATCAATCATCTCAACTTGTGCAGCCACATTGCTTTCTGCCATCGAATTACATGAACTACCAAAGAAGCTTTAGGAAGAGGAAGGTCACTTATAGGCCATTAGACTAAACAACTCCTTTTTCGGAGAAGGACTCCACCTACTCACCTTTTCAGCATTCCTTAAATCCTACTTTGCTGCAGAAATGTATTGGTCGCTTTGGTTATATACCTCCTGAAACAATTTATGAATAGGGCTGAAGCAGGGGACCTTAACCGAGCTACACATGGGTCAGAATATTACACTCGGCGTGCGGGCTCGGTGGGAGTGGGCGGGGGGCGGTCGGGAAGCTGACACCCGCCCGCGATCGGCTCCACCGCCATTTTACGCAGGCCAACCAATTAAGGACCCCCCAGTGTAAGACGCGACAGTGGCAACAGGGAGAAGGGTGGGGGCCGGAGCTCAATGCCCACCGGGTCCAATGGCGACCAAGCGGCCGATTCAAAAGCGGCCGTGGCAGCCATGGGAAGGCTGCCAGTGAAGCAGACGCACCTCATCCTGGAGTTCTTTACTGGTGCACACGGCAGGTGGGGGGGGGCAGTCGGTCCCGTGTTTCTCTGATGAGTGTCTCGTTGCCCTCCTGGAGGAGGTGGCAGCACGGAAAGAGGTCCTTGTTCCCAGGGACGGGAGGAGGAAGCCCCCCCCATCTCACCAAACATGCCTGGGAGGGGGTGGCATCCAGGGTGAGCTCCCACGACGTGGTGAGGCTCACATGGGTGCAGTGCGGCAAGTGGTTCAATGATCTCCTGCGATCGGGAAGGGTGAGTACCATGTTGGCTTGGGTCACTTAGCACCGCAGTTAGGAATGGGCCCCCACCACCCCCCCAACCCCGCTTGGACCTCAGAGGTCTTAGAGTGTGAGTGGCAAATGTCAATGAGGCAGCATCTGGGCAAGGGGGTGAGCCTTGGCTGCTTGGAATGAGTGTCTTGCGGCTCCAGGGTCATGAATTGGCTGAGCCCTGTGAGGTATTCCTCAGGTGGGGTTGGCCAGGCTGCAATGGCAATGCAGGTACAGGGTGGACTAATCAATGCTCCTCTCTCCTTTCAGGAGAAGACATCCCAGAACAATGCCGAGAGGTTTTGGACTAGTGGAGGACTGCCCCACCTACTCATCCAAACTCGATATGAGCAGGAGGCCCCGGAGCTGGAGAGGCGCCATACGCTTAGGTCAGCTGGCCATGGTGAGGTTGGGGTGCCACAGGGAGATAAAAGTGCAGTGCACTGAGGTCAGAATGTCTGTAAGAGAAACCATTCCACTGTGTTTTCTATATTGATGTGAGCCTCGAACATGGAATCTCCATTGATCTGGGTGCCAGACATGCACAGTAACAGTGTAATGATTTCAACTAATGGAATGTCCTTATTATTCCTTTCAGGCTCACCAGCAGCCCATCGGGGTGAGGATCCTGAAGGCCCACCACTGACTCCAGAGGACAGCAGCCATCAAAACACACCTGCATCATACCCTCACAGCCAAGCAGGCACCAGTGCAGATACCATAACCTCGGTGGGCTTTACATCGGCGGATAGTATCTTGGAGCACAGCAGTGAGGACACTTCACACTCACTTGAGGTGCAGGCGGAGGCAGAGGGTGCCCAGGGCACTGGCAGTCGGAGCTGGGGACCAGGAACATGCTCAGTCGGTGCCTCTGGAGTCTTCCCTGAGGCAGCAGATGCTGGAAGTCCAGCAGGGTGTGTGGAAGGATCTGGTGGAGATACATGAGGGAATGCGTGCCATGGTCTCCGTTGTGGAGGAGTCCTTGTGGAACATGACCAATGCAATGACACTCATGGCTGAGTGCACTGCCTCCTCCATGGATAGAATGGCAATTCTAATGGAAAGGCTCCTCCAGGAGCTGAATCAGGGGTTCCTGGGGATACGCTCGGACCTGCAAGCCCTCACACTAGAAATGACCTCAGGTGGGAGATGGATTGGGCACCCAGTGTCTCAGGTAGGTGCCCGTCCATCAATGGTGAGCAGGGAGGTCCAATGCGATCTTACGTTAGCGCACAAGATGCTTGTTGTCTCTGCGGGCTCCCCTCAGGGCGCTCCAGATGATGGCAGCATCAGGTCAGTGACCGTGGCATCCGATGAGTCTGCGGCAACTGGGGAGATGCCAGCAGTGGCACTGGTCACTCCCTTCCAGTCGAGGCCAGCACAGGCCAGAGGACGCCCATCAAGGTCATCAAGACCAACAGGACAGCAGAGTGAGCAGGCTGTCTCCAATGTCAGTGCCAGCAAGGGGGGAGGACCTAGACGTAGCATCCGCAAGTAAAACCTTAAAACACATTAAGCACAACACGGGCTTATCACTGGTGATATTTTTTTCCCCCACTTTTACGTTAAATGTTATTTGGTGTGATGGATAACACCTATCACTTTCATTTGTATCATGTATGCCAGGAACCTCATCATTAAATGTGTTTCTGTTCGACAAGCCTCTGGGTGCTTCATTAGTTCTGCAGGTGCAGGGTAACCCATGATGTTATGAGTGAGTTATTTGTCATTGAACTTTATTGAAATAGCACATAGTGCACGTTATTCACCAAGCAAATGTTCCTGTCAGGTATTGAGTATGGAACCTGCAACCCTGGCATGTGGTGGCAGTTCTTAAGCATCCAGGGTGTCCCTGCCTCCCTGGAGGTTGCCAGGTCAGCATCTATCTCCTCAGTGGTCTCCTGACCATGTTGGTCCTCGGATTCACTATCGGACTCATCGTCTGTTGCCAGAGCAGCTTCTTCCTTCACTGCGTCCCCCCTTTCCAGTGCCAGATTGTGGACAGCGCAGCCATAATCAGTGACACACGAGCTGAGGGGTATTGCTGTATGCCCCATGAACGGTCCAGGCATCGTTAACACATCTTGAGAAGACCTATGGCTCTCTCTACCACCGCCCTTGTAGAGGCTTGGCTCCTATTGTACCAATGCTCAGCCACTGTTCTTGGATAGCGGAGAGGCATCATGAGCCACCTTTTGAGGGGATAGCCTTTGGGACCCAGGAGCCATTCATCCAGCCGGGCTGGAGCACTGAAGAGCCTCGGCACCTGGGAGTGTCTCAGGGTGTGAGCGTCATGGGAGTTGCCTGGGTACCTTGCACAGATTTGCAGAATCTGCATCCTGTGATCACACACTATCTACACGTTCATGGAGTGGAAGCCCTTCTTGTTGACGAAGGCACCCGGCTCACCCGCTGGCGCCTTGATGGCCACATGTGTGCAGTCTATGGCACCCTGGACATGGAGAACCCAACAATTACTGCAAAGTCTCTGGCTAGCTCTGCCTGGCTGGCCTCATCCGTGCGGTAGTGAATGAAAGTCAATGCACACCTAAACAGAGCGTCTGTCACCAGCTTGACACAACTGTGGACAGCTGATTGGGAGACTCCACAAAGACCACCCACCGACCCCTGGAAGGAGCTGGAGGCATAGAAGTTGAGGGCCACTGTGACCTTCAGCGCCACTGGCATGGGGTGTCCACCCACACAGTTGGAGTTGATCTCAGGGCTGATCATCTGACAGATGGAGGTCACTGTCTTCCTTGAGAGATATAGCCTCCTTCGGCACTGCACCTCAGACATATTGAGGTAGCTGCATCGTCGCCTGCAACCCCTGGCAGCAGGATAGTGGCGTCTTCTGCGGCCCCTTCCGCCTTGGACTTCCTGTTGGCCTTGCCCCCTTTGTGCCTGTGCCTATTCTCCCACAGGTCGCTCCCTTGGAGGCTGAATAGGGACAACTGGACTCCTCCCCCTTCTGGCCCTCTCTTCCTCCTCGGCGGAGACCACAATCCCTATTCCCATGGTAAGGGAAGGCTGTCTGATACCTGGAAGGACCCAGATGGTATGATTCCTCCGGAGTCCTGAACTGAAGCCTCTTATTTCTGTCAAAGCAGCTCTGAAGCGAAATGAAGATGTCCTGTACACACAAGCAAGCAGCAGCAAGTTATAAGCTAAAGTACAAACAATTTGCATTAACAAGCCCACTCACTCCCCTTATCCCCTCTTATTCCACCTGTGGATGAGGTCTTTGAAAATGTCGCCTACCTGTTGCGCCCATGCGACACCCTGATCGCACGGGCTACGTAAACTCCAAGGCAATTGGTATCTCAAGGGCCTTAACTGGCCTGTTAATTAATGGCAGGCATGCCTCCATGTTCATTGCTTGCCTGCCTAAGCGAAATATCGTGAGGGTGCATGGTAACGTCAGGAGGCACCCCCGACATCATTGTGCGTCATATTATGCTCTGGCATGTCGGGCACATGCCCCACATACATGTAAAATTCTGGCCATATACATTCCTTTCACTAATCAGTTCTGATGGATTGCTGAATACTAAATTTAAATTAACAATTGTTCTAACATTTATTTTATGCTGTTACCTGCTAATTACATTCTAAGTAATATATAGAGAATAATAATGGATATATATTTGATAGATAATGCAGCAAGTGAGCCTGTCCCAAAGACCATTAGCCGTCCTATTTGCCATGTTGAAATATGCTCATTTGTTATGAAATGCAGTGACTATGAAATTGCCCATAACTAATGTACATAGTTCAAATATGCTTTAACTTGTTTCACCGAAGCATCAAAGCATGTCGAGATAATGTTTCTTCAGTGTTATAAGAAAACAGTAAGACGTCTGTAACTATGTTCAACTGTTTTCATTAACTACTGTTCATTTATCAACCCTACTCTGGCTGTGGTTTACAGGGTCTCACTTGTTTGACCCATCCTTTTCCTCTAATGGCATTTAAAATGTAAAGCTTAGGGGAATATTTTTACTAGAAATTACACTGCTAGTTATTTAGTATTTACAAAAGAACTTATCTGATATCTCCTAGAACATGTTTTTAACTTAGACTCATTTTCGCTCCAATGGAGATGTCAGAGTTTCACTTTCCACTCCCTCTTCAAGCTGCTCTGTTTATGTGGCTTGGTGAAGCTGCCCAAAGGGCCTTTATTTATCAGGAGAGTAGAGCAGGTGAGGCATCCAAACCTGAAAGCATCAATATTGCCTGGGTATGCAGTGTACCCTGCATTTCTCAACACTGCTGCCTTCAGTTCTGCCACCTAATTGATCCTAAGCACTGAATTTCATGCCAATCTAGAATATAAGTGGATGCCCCTGTAAATCACAATACGAGAGGGTGAAATAGTCCTATATAGAAGATATCTGCTGATTTGTTCTTAATTTCTTATAATGAATAATGTGGATATGACAGGATTATTTTCAAATAAGATTTTGCTTAGAATCCTTACAGGCTACCTGTACAATTGAACAGTGTTGCCATTTGCATTTTAAACATTTATATATATTCCAGTGTAACAGGGGCATCTTTCACAGTAAACCCATGTCCATTCAGAACCAGATTGAGAATACGCAAACCTGTTCCGCAAAGAAGTCCATACTTTTATTCCATTAGTTGGAGCTGGAGTTGAGGCAAATTGAGAAGCGTGGGGGTGGGGGTGGGGTGGGGGGGGGGGGTGCGGGGTGGGGGGGTTGGTGTAGAGGGAAGGTTGGGGGGGGGGTCAATGAGCTGGAGGGGGTGGGGTGGAGATCCTGCCGCCTTCCTGACTCCCCCCAATCAAACTCAGGGCAAACTCACTGGAATTCTGCCATGCAGGCCATGGTAGAAACCTGTCGAGTATTCCTACTGGGTGGGGGTGAGGGGTGGTGGGGCTGGGGGGGCTGTCCCTTGCACTCAGGCACTCTGTGCCCAATTGAGAGACCTGGCATCAGGAAGGGGGATCCCGCAGAAAGCCACCCATCTGCCCTTTCTATCGACCCACTCCTCTCTCCTTCGCCAGTGTCCCTCTCCCTGGTATCCCCATCCTGTCCACACCTACCTCTCTCCAGAGTTCCATCATCGATCCCTGGTGAAGGTCTGGGTGTGGCACCAGTAGTGACCACCTTTCCTGGTGGCATTGCCAGTACTGGAGGGCTACCAGCCTTTGGTTAGCTAGTAGATCTCAGGGGCAGGATTTCTGCCTTTCTAAGGGTTTAATTTGATGGGAGGGCTGATGTTGTTCAGGTGAGTGTCTGATTGCCATAAAATACCATTGGGCCTTCCGAAGAAGAGCGGCGTGGGGCTCCCACCAGTTTTCCAGCCAGTCAACAGGCCTCTGCCTTGCAAACATTAAATTCTGCCCATAGAATCATACAGCACAGAAAGAAGCCTTTTGGCCCATCATGCCCATTGAAAGAGTGTCCAGTTAGTCTCATTCTTCTGTCCTTTCCCCATAGACTCCACACATTTTCTCCCTAAGTATTTATCCCAATTCCCTTTGAGAGTTATTATTCCAATAGTCTTTCACGAGGTGCATTCCAGGCGGTTGCAACTCACTGCATAAAAAAAATTCCTCCTCTCTCACCTCTGGATCTTTTGCCAATTATCTTAAATCTGTGTTTTCTGGTTACCAAACTTCTGCCATTGGAAACAGATCCTCCTTATTTATGCTATCCGAGCCCTTCATGATTTTGAACAGCTTTACTAAATCACTCTAAATCTTCTTGGCTCTAAGGGTAACAACCCCAGTTTCTCGAGTCTTTCCATATAACTGAAATCCATCATCTCTAGTTCCAGTCTAAGAAACCTGCTCTGATCTCCCTGGTGGGAAACCATTAATTTCATTTAGTTTTTAGGCCACCTATGGCAACATTCGAATATGACTATGTTAACCATTGGGCTTTGTTAACATGCCTTCGGTCCACTCTATTGGCACATGGGTAAGTGTGGGGAAAGAGGCTCCAGTGTGGGGGTCTCACGGTAGGAAGGGGTAAGTCTGAGTTGGGAAAGTCACCAAACCTTTCCTGTGGGGCTTGGAGAGGTATGAGTTTTAAAAGGAAAGTAAAAAAGACCTTGAGGGTCTCTTCAGCTTCCTGACCTCTGGTATTTGGAAGACCTTCCCTCCCTTCACTATCCAAATATTGAGGTACGTATTCATGGCACGAATGAGATGTGAAAGATCTGGTTGCAAAGGCAAGTTGCAAAGTACTAACCTGACTAGATCAAGGCAATCAGTTCCTGCTCCACAGAAACCCAAAACACATATTTTAAACAGATGCTGTGTATTTTTATTTCCATCCTGTGTAAATCCTTCTTATAAACCAATGTTCCAATAGGATAAATAATCGAAATGGTTGTAGCATGCTTCATTCCTTGTAAAAACAATAATGAATAATGAATAATACACATATATAGATTTTTTTAATATACATTGTAATATTCCTTTCTCATTATTTTTCAAAAAAGATGGATATCAGGGATTTAAAGCTAGTAACAAGATATGCCAGCTGAGAATTCTGTTCAATCAATCAAGTCAAACAGTTCTAGCTTTTTGGGATCCAATCAAACATAATGTAAATTAAGAACTGATGTTAAATATAAATTATTGGCAATATCAATATAAATACATTTCACTGAGCTGATAGTGAATCGGTTTGATTACGTGGCCCAGAATAAGAAACATCGCAGCAGGGGCTAACGAGGTCTCTATTTCAGTGAAATAAATCAAGCAGCCGCTGACTGTTCTAATTAAGAAAATCTTTCAGGAATCCATCCAGTTGTGAACTTTCAATTATAATTTAGCTGAAGCCAGTTTTGTATGAAGACCATTCCTGTACTTTGGCGAGGCACCTAGTTAGGGATATTCTCAGTGAGACAATTGTAACTAAACTCTCAGTGATATTGTTCTCTACCATATATGTATCTAAAAGGGGAAAAAATGTGTCTCTTTTAGAAATTGCATTCCAAGCATGCATTACAAGGCAAAGAACAAGATGGGTGATTTGTGCTGTGAATATAACATGCATTAGTCTGTTCTGGCATGAAAGTGGAAACTGCACCTCTGATTTGGTGGAGGTCTGATACTGGCTGACCTTGGTGTTTGTCCCACTCCCATGTACAAGACTAGATAAGGCATAATAGGCTGTAAGAAAGGTTTCTAAACAGCTGGGGGTTATTATTTTTTGAATGAGCACAGTGGCGGGTTTGCAGTTAGTGGGGTCTTGTGCTCAGCTTCATTTTTGCACCCCCCCACCCCGGGTCACATGAGCAGGCACATATTAAATATGAGTGTTAAAAGGTTTTTTTAAATCACCGGTTGAAACCTCATCCCACCCATGGATGAAGTTTCGCCAAAAATGGAAAGGCCGCTTGGCCTCTTCACCCGCCCACCAAATGAATGGTTGGACGGGCAATGAAAAATTCTAGTCAATTAATTGATTAACGGCCTTAATAGGCTGCTTAATTGTCGGCAGGGCACGCTGCTGACTCCCGTGCGCGCCCGCTGTCCGAACTACCACGCGAGTGCGCGATGATGTCAGGACGCTCACCCGATGTCATCGCGCGTCATTTTACACTCGTTCGGGTTGGGCACACACCCACCCCGACAAGAGAAAAATTCTGCCCACAAGCTTTCGGCCGGCTGTGGGATGAGACACGCTGAAATTGCAGATAATAAAATAATTTAATTGGAAGGGACCAATTTCTGTAGCTTGAGGATGGATCTGTCCCAGTTAAGTGTCTCAAGTATCAACATAAATGCTGCAAATACTCAGCAGATGAAGCAACTACTGTGGAGAGAGAAATGAAGGCTATGATCCTTCTGATCCTGTACTGTGTACTTCATCTCATATTGACTCTTAGCTCATTTCATCTTGTTCAATTTGTTGCCAATTTCTTGGATTGAAAGAAGTCACAGCGATGATTACGATAATCTAAATTACCCAATGTTTATTGATAATATAAGATATTACGCATAGGTTAAACATTCAGGATAGAGATTAAAGTCTGTGGTTAAGCTCAATCTTATAAAACAGTTCATTTATGCCTGAGCTCACCTTTCAACTTATTTATTGTCCTTTAAAATGCATCAATATATGAAGACGGTAATAGAATTTTCAAAGTACGTCAAGCATTGTGGGTGGGAGGGGGCTCATCATCTAGTTTCCCAACTAGTGGTCTTCAGGTTAATTTTAACCTGCGACTTTCTTCAACCTCTCTCCCCGCCTTCATGGTGGAGCGGTTTTTAAAAGGAAGACTGAAATGTATAACACTTTGAGAAATCCGGTTGTCATTGTTATGAGCTGGCAGATGACGTGTGCCAGGCTGATCAAACCCACGAGGGAAACTTGATCACACGGTCACAACTATTTTGCAATTTGTATTTTACTTTGAGATGTTGTGCCTTGAATTCAAATGTAATAAGACTACCGTGACTTTAGAGGGTTTTTGGAAATTAAATTAAACATTTATTTTTCAAGCACATTCATAGGTCTACAAATTACTACTAGAAAACTCCTAAAACCCCTAATTAATCTGGCTCCCAGTTACACCTCCATTGAGGCAACAGTAAAAACAAATAGATTTAAACAGACCCAGGCATTGCAACATGATACCTTGGACAGTGAGTTTCAAGGTGAGTTTTCTCAGCTTCGGTTCCTGTAGACAGCAACTTGATGCACAGAGGCTGGAGGCTTTTTACACATGTTCGATCTTAGAATTCCTTCTTCTGTTACACAGAGCCTCATCTCCTTTATACATACATCTCCTTTTTTGAATGCAAATTCCATTGTTCCAATATGTCTTTGGAACTTTACGTTTCTCATGATATAAATCTTTTTATAGTACTAATTTTATCAGTAACCTTTTGGAAAAATAAATGCACAGTTTGGCTTAGCTTCTTCTGTAGGTGTAACATTTTACTATCTCTTTGAAATTCAAACTAACCTAATTTATCTAAAAATGCAAAAGTTTCTTACACATCACATTCTAAAACTTCAGCCATGTTTATGTATTTAGCACTTCAAACCTAACTTCTTGTTGACAACTCAAAGCCTCCATACCAGCTGTCTCCAATTCAATTAAACCCCACACAGACACACATACACGCAGAGAAACTAATCCAAACCCCACTATTAACCCACCTTTACAATAAATCACACTAATATTTTGAAAATTATTATATTTTCATGACATCATGAACATTGGCAATGCAGTCAATAAAGTACTGTTGAGTTGCAGTCACTGTTGCACACAGGAAGCTCCCACAAACAACACATGAGCTTTACTAGATAACCTGCTTTTGTGATGCTGGTTGATGGACAGCAGGACTGCAGGGAAAATTCCCCTGCCCTTCACGAAAACAAAAACGTCATTTGGCCAAAACGCCAAATGAGCATTTTATACAAAAGAGCATAAACAAGTTTGTAATTCTGATGATAATAATTCCTGAAGAAAGCACGTGATATACCTTTAATACATTAAACATTTTAGAGAACATTATAGCAAAGATAATCTGAAAACCGTAACTTCTGTTTAGCTTGAGTCAGGGGGCTACAAGTTCTGTTTTAGGGATTAAAATAGGTTTCAAGTCACTAGTACATTTGAGCTTGGATACTAGAGAAAAACAGTCAGCATTCATACTGTACATCATGTAAACTATTTGGCAAACTATTTGGCAATCAGATAATGTACTGATTAACCGAATTGTTACCGTTCATGTCTTGGCTGGTTTGCTTTGATATACTGCTGCAGAGTCCACATGTCATAAAGTACTTCATTGGCTGTAAAGTGCTTTGAGATGTCCAGTGGCTGAGAAAAACGCAATATAGGTACAAATCTTTCTTGGACAGAATTTTGCCCTTGGCGAGTGGGCTGACAGCCGCCCGCGATCGGCACGGCACTGTGATTTCACGCTGGTGGCCAATTAGTGCGAAAGGCGGCTGGGGAAGCTCCGAGAAAGGCAAGCGTGGGTGGGGGCATGATGTCCACCGGGTCCAATGACGACTCTGCGGCTGATTCAAAAGCGGCCCAGGCAGCCCCTGAAAGGATGCTGAAGTCTCGATGGATTCCAGTGCGGTTGGACACGGCAAGTGGGAGGGCAGGTCCCGCATTTCTCGGGTAAGTTCCTCGCTACCCTCCTGGAGGAGGTGGCAGCCAGGAGGGAAACTCTTGTCCCCAGGGACAGGAGGAGGAGGCCCCTGTGCCTCACCAAAAAGGCTGGGAGGAGGTGGAATCCAGGGTCAGCAGCCACGACGTGGTGAGGCGCACATGGGTACAGTTTCGGAAGCGCTTCAATGATCTGCTGCGGTCGGGAAGGGTGAGTACCATGTTGGCGTGGGTCAGTGTGCAGAACAGTTAAGGGCTGGCCATCCCCTTGTGGAACTGAGGGGTTTAGAGTGTGAGTGTCACCTGTCAATGATGCCAGATCTGGCCAAGGGGGTGAGCCCTGGCTGCTTGGACTGAGTGCCTTGTGGCTCTAGGGTCATGGATCAGCTGAGCCCTGCCAGGTGCTCCTCAGCTGGGTTTGGCCAAGTTGCAATGGCGATGCAGTTACGGAGTAGACTAATCAATGCTCCTCTATCCTTTCAGGAAAAGACATCCCAAAACAGTACTGAGAGGTCGCAGACCCCCACACCTCCTAATCCTGACGTGCTATGAGCAGGTGGAACTGGAGCTTGAGTGGGAGCATGCACCTTGGTCAACTGGCTGCAGTGAGGTTGGGGTGCTGGACGAAGGTAACAGTGCGGCGCACTGAGGTGAGAATGTCGGCTATTGCAACCATTCTAGCGTGATCTCTATATTGAAGTGAGCCTCGAAACTGGAGTCCCCATTGATAATCGAAAGACGATGGCACCATGATGCAGATCTCCATTGTCTCACCAGGGTGCTTGGCATGCACAGTGACAGTGTGATGACTTAAATTAATGACATGTCCTTTTTCTCCCTTTTAGGCTTACCAGCAGGCGCTTGCAATGAGAACCCTGAAGGGCCATCACTGACCTCTGAGGACCACCAGGCTCAGCATGCAACTGTGTCACACCCGTTCTGTCAAGCAGGCACCAGCACAGATACCAGTGTCTTGGTGGGCATAAGATCGCCGTCTAGCATCTCGGTGCACATTGTTGAGGGCACTTCACACTCGTTTGAGGTGCAAGTGAAGGCAGAGAGTGTCCAGGGCGACAGCAGTCAGAGGAATGGGGACTAGGAACATGCTCAGTCAATGGCTGTTGATGTGCCTCTGGAGCCATCCATTAGGCAGCAGGTGCTGGAAATCCAGCAGGGTGTGCGGAAGGATCTGGTGGAGATACATGAGGGAATGCATACCATGGCCTCTGTTTGGGAGGAGTCCCTGTGGAGCATGATCACTGCGTTGACCGTCAAGGCTAAGCACTGCCTCCTCCATGGAGAGAGTGGCGATTCTCATGGAGAGGCTGCTCCAGGGACAAAATCAGGGTTCCCTAGGAGTGCAGTCGGACCTGCAAGACCATGCACATCAAAGCGTCCAGTGTCCCTACCTCTCTGGAGGTTATCCTGGTCAGCGTCCGTGCCATCAATTAGTTCAATTAGTTCAATGTGTTCAATTAGTTGTTAAATTAATAAATGTTTCATTTAGTTTTATAAGATTAAGAAATGTTAGGGACACAAAGATGGCACAGTTGTCTAATCACTGTATATATGAAACACTTGCACTTTACTCATGTATGTTGTAATTTCATTATGCTGCTATTTGCTGCAATGGCCGGGTGCATTTTAGGGTGTTGCACTTTGTTCCCAATCAGTCTCAGATGACATAGGCCTATGGATACCCCATTTGTTGTGCCACATTGTCAGTAGTGGCATCTCTGGGTATCCTGAGATGTGGTAGGATTGAAACTTGGGCATCATTTGTAAAGTTGCAGCCTTGGAACACATCTGGTAATGCTGCAGGCAGTGTTCACCTGGTTATCATTCCTCTGAGGCTGCTATCTGAGTAGCATCTGTAGCCAAGTCATTGCATATCTTGATGGTCTCTGCATGACAGGTTTCTTTGCAAAGCATTGCCCCCATTTGGAGGATGTGTCAGTGGGACATGAGTGCATCTGCCAGGTTAAGAGTGGATGTACCTTCCAACGTACCATGCATATGAGCTTGCTTTTGTGATTGGCCTGCAGCCAATGTTCCTCCTAGGTGCCAGAGGTCACGTGAATATGCAGTGAATATGCAGGTAGAAAAAAGAAAAATACTGCAGATGCTGGAAATCTGAAATAAAAACAGAAAATGATGGAAAAATTCAGCTAGTCTGGCAGCATCTGTGGAGAGAGAAACAGAGTTAATGTTTCAAGTCCGTATGACTCTTCCTCAGAGTTATACAGGTAGTGTTGTGCTCCTGCTGGCACTGATGCCACAGTGCTATATGAGCAGCACATTTTGCGCATGTGGGATCTGTCTCATTTCAGATTGGCCCATACACAGGATCACAATATCAGCAGTTTTAACGTGAAAACATGATGTTTAATGCAGCCACCAGAATGTAAGAACTATGAAATGGAACAAAAACATCCTGCCCACTAGGGAATCCCAATTTCCCAGCCAACAGTGAACTGGAACCCACAGTGTAGCGTAGATGTGTCAGTGCCTCACTCAGCCTGGAATCTGGTGGTGATAACATTGTCACAGGCCTGTCTGTCATGTTGCACCATTGCCCTGGCTTCTGCCACTGGATCCACAACATCCACTCCCTCATCAGCAGTATCATCTTCCCCTTCCTCATCAGTGGAGACATCTGGCTCCTCCATCTTCACCTCTGCAAAATCATCCCCTCTTTGCTGAACAAGGTTGTGCAGGGTACAACACATCAAATGACCCTGGACACTCTGGTGAGTACTGAAGTACTCTGCCTGAGTGGTCCAAACAGTTGAACCTCATTTTTAGCTGTCCAATGGTCTACTCTATTGTGGTCCTTATCGAGTCATGGACAGCATTGAACCTATCCTCTACAGCACTTTGCGGGTTCCACACTGGTGTCATCAGCCAGGTCCTCCATGGTCCCTGTCACCAATGAGTAAGCCCTGGCAGTTGATGAGGCGCAGCAAACACTTATGGCACCCGGGAGTTGTTCAGGATGTGGGCATTGTGAAAGCTCCCTGGATAGTGCACATACCTGAAGGATTTATTTTCCTGTGATCACATACCAGCTGCACATTGCCATGACCACAGGTCATAGCCCTGAATTATGTATGGACATATTGGACTTTTAAATAAAACGTGTGTTTTTTTTTAAAAAAGAGGATATACAAGCAAAAGCTGGCTGAGACTGTAAAGTAAGCACTTTCTGAAAAGTTACTATGTGGATTACACTTGACCAACTAGTGCAGAGAACAGAATGTTGCACCTAAAAGGTGTCAAGGCCTACTTCAGACAGAGACACTTCAAAGGAAGAGACGCCATGCAAAAACTGGACTGTAATCTCCTATGGTTGGGGAGATAATATAAACTGATTACCATTTCAGTAGAAACCATCTCCTGTTGTTATGATCGCAGCTGAGGTTACCCTGGACAAGCCTGATACCAGAGTGGAACCCAGCTTGTTAGATCCTAACTTTTTATTGTTTGTTTAGATACGTGGAGAGTAGCTACTGAACAGAGTCACAAGAGTCAGCTGAACTTTTAACAAAAGAATAAAACATTTACTCAACAAGAAAAGATGAACTATATTACAATACTCCTTCACCCACAACTATATCTTTACAGATACATACAGATTTGTAAGGATAACACAAGTTACCAAAGATATCTTATACTTTAATGTTCACAGTAAGTACACATTCCACGTAAACCAGTAGGCACCCTGCACTCTGAAACACCACACTCTGAAACTAAGTGACAGAATCCACCTCAACCAGATGCCATGGATTTCTCCTTAACTCCCCGCAGATGCTTGTCACACCATGAGCCATCCGGTTTCATTGCACTCCATCTTTTACAGGAAGGTTTCCAAACTCCAATCTCCAAGACTTCATCTTGGTATCTTCTCCAGGGTTTTGAACCCTCCTTTTGGTGTTCCTGTTCCCTGGGTAACCGTATGCATTCAAGCAGTCTTCCATGTACTCTCTCTCACCAACTCAGCTATCACCAGTACCACTGCTTCACATGCCCAAAGCAAAGAGTTAGAGACCTTCAGTTGTCTCTTTGGACCTTATTGCCTCTTGCAAGCTGATCTTGCTTTAAATCTGCTTTCTGTAGCTTTTGTCTCTTTAAATCTGAAGCTTGGATCCTTTCTCTCTGCCCCTCACTCTTAACTTCATTAACAGGATCTTTTCCAGGTTCCAGCCTTTCCTTTGGCTGGAATGTCTGCTTGGGACTTCCGCCTGTTCCAATCCCTTGGATTTTGGCATCTTATCTTTAGCTTGGGACTGGCCATCTGTCCCCTTTGCTCCAGTCTCGCTTGGCAGCTACTTTCAAAACCAACTGAACTCAAACAGCTTCCAAAATCAAACTGCTGTTTCTCTTCTTCTGTGTGTGTCTGTAGAAGGGACCTACCTCTCTGAACCCCTGTTACTATGCAACAGCAGTGTTTTTTCTACTCTTGTGTTTGCTTAACAATTTAAGTCATAAAATTCTCATTTGAAATGTACTTTTTAAAGTGAAACTAAAACTCAGTCTGACCTTTCTTAACACACAGATGCAGAAACACGAATCAAACTTAAACATTAAAGCTAAAACTCATTCCTAATACCCACCAATACAAACATAACATACTTAAATGATCTCTATTTCCTAACACTGTTGAGTTATATCCCACACTGTGGACATGATTTGAGTTGAAATAAAGCAGTTTCTGGGTGAAAGACATGTTTGTTTTCCCTTCCAAGAATACACCAGAAAAGGGGTTAAAAGCCAACTGCAACCCTGGTCTCTGTGTGCTTGTTTTGGTATTCTGTTCTGGTGCTAGTGTGTGCTGTGAAGGTCACAGCTGAAGAACATTAACTAAGCATCCCTGTGTTTGCAGGTAAAAAGTCTCCCTCAGATTTCTGGAAACAAGTCACAAGTCAGCAAAGCCACAGCCAAAAAGGAAACAAGACAACTCCTTTCAGCTCAGTTAACATTTAGTGTCCGTATGACTCTTCAACAGAACTAAGGAAAAATAGAAAAGAAGTGAAATATAAGCTGGTTTAAAAGGGGGTGGGTGGGACAAATAAAGCTGGATAGAGGGCCAGTGACAAGTGGAGATAGCCAAAAGGTGTCATCATCAGTAGGACAAAGAGCTGTTGAAGGTGGTGACATTATCTAAGGAATGTGCTAATAGGTGACATTAAGGGTAGAAAGCAGGATGAGCAAGGTACAGAGACCCCTAGTGGGGGTGGGGTGGGGTGAAGGGATCGAAATAGGCTAAAAGGTAGAGATAAAACTATGGATGGAAATACATAATAGGTGGGAAAAGAAAAATCTATATAAATTATTGGAAAAAGGGGGATCGGAAAGTGCGAGAGGATGGAGGAGAGAGTTCATGATCTAAAATTGTTGAACTCAATATTCAGTCCGGAAGTGAGAGAACTGAACAATTTCTCCTTAAACTCCTCTCACTTCCTCCAAATCAAAGGTGTGGCTCTGGGTACCCACATGGGCCCCAGTTATGCCTGTCTCTTTATGGGGTATGTGGAACATTCCTTGTTCCAGTCCTACTCCGGCCCCCTCCCACAGCCCTTTCTCCAGTACATCAGTGATTGCTTTGGTGCTGTTTCATGCTCTCGTCTGGACCTGGAAAAATTTATTAATTTTGCTTCCAATTTCCACCCCTCCATCATTTTCACATGGTCCATCTCTGACACTTCCCTTCCTTTCCTTGACCTCTCTGTCTCAATTTCTGGTGATAGACTGTCCACCAATATTCATTACAAGATTACCGACTCCCACAGCTACCTCGACTACAGCTCCTCACACCCCGCTTCCTGTGAGGACTCCATTCCATTCTCTCAGTTCTTTTGCCTCCGTCGCCTCTGTTCTGATGATGCCACTTCCAAAAACAGTTCCTCTGACATGTCCTCCTTCTTCCTTAACTGAAGTTTTCCACCCACGGTGGTTGACAGGGCCCGCAAGCATGTCCAGCCCATCTCCCGCGCATCCGCCCTTACACATTCCTCTCCCTCCCAGAGCCATGATAGGCTCCCCTTTGTCCTCACTTATCACCCCACTAGCCTCCGCATTCAAAGGATCATCTGCCACCATTTCCGCCAACTCCAGCATGATGCCACCACCAAACATATCTTCCCTTCACCTCCTCTGGCGGCATTCCGCAGGGATCGTTCCCTCCAGGACACCCTGGTCCACTCCTCCATAACCCCTACACCTCAACCCTCTCCCACGGCACCTTCCCAGGCAACCACAGAAGATGCAACACCTGCCCCTTTACTTCCCCTCTCCTCACTGCCCAAGGGTCCAAACAATCCTTTCAAGTAAAGCAGCATTTCACTTGCACTTCCCTCAATTTAGCCTACTGAATTCGCTGCTCCCAATGTGGTTTCCTCTACATTGGAGAGACCAAACGCAGACTGGGTGACCGCTTTGCGGAACATCTTCGGTCTGTCTGCAAGCATGAACCAGACCTCCCTGTCGCTTGCCATTTCAACACTCCACCTTGCTCTCATGCCCACATGTCCATCCTTGGCTTGCTGCATTGTTCCAGTGAAGCTCAATGCAAACTGAAGGAACAGCACCTCATCTTCCGACTAGGCACTTTACAGCCTTCCGGACTGAATATTGAATTCAACAATTTTAGATCATGAACTCTCTCTTCCATCCCCACTCCCTTTCCGATCCCCCTTTTTTCCAATAATGTATATAGATTTTTCTTTTCCCACCTATTTCCATTATTTTTAAATGTAATTCCATTCATTATTTTATCTCTACCTTTTAGCCTATTTTGATCCCTTCCCCCCCACCCCACTCCCACTAGGGCTATCTGTACCTTACTCGTCTGCTTTCTACCCTTAATGTCAACTATTAGCACATTCCTTAGATAATATCACCACCTTCAACACCTCTTTGTCCTTTTGTCTATGACATCTTTTGGTTATCTCCACCTAACACTGGCCCTCTATCCAGCTCTACTTGTCCCACCTCCCCTTAAACCAGCTTTATTTCACCTCTTTTCTATTTTTCCTTGGTTCTGTTGAAGAGTCATACGGACTTGAAACGTTAACTGTGTTCCTCTCCGCAGATGCTGTCAGACCTGCTGAGTTTTTCCAGGTATGTTTATTTTTGTTTTGGATTTCCAGCATCCACATTTTTTTGCTTTTAACTCCTTTCAGCTAACCTGCAGAACCAAGAATCTCCAAACCAACTGCTCAACTGCCAAAGCCAGCTCTACCAGAATCATTCAGCTTAACGGCTGCAATATTTCACCACCTACGCCACAAGGACAAGCCAAAGACTGATTTGTATATCTTTTTGAACGTTTAGTTTTGGACTCACTTCTCATTTCTAATCTGTGTGTATGTGTGTTGTGTTTTTATTATTTTTCTCGCATTTTAGTAACTAATAAACTCACCCTTTCTTTAACTCAAGGAATCCTGACTAAATTGGCTCCTTTTAAAACATAAATACATTTGGACTTGGAAAAGGTATCCATGAGGGAAGGGATCCTTTTTAAATGAACCTTGTTGCGACCAACTGAGGAGGTTGAATAAAGAAGGAGAGCTAGTCACCTCTCCTCACCCAGGAGCATTGCAATTTGGGGTTTCTCATCTGGGGTCATAACAAATTGGGGGAACCTCACCCGGAGACCGGTTGTAATAACATTCATAATGTGAAACTCCTTTCTGCTAATGATTGCAGCGGGCTGATCCCAGGGAAGTCTCAGCATCACATGCATGCAGTCAATTGCCCTTTGCACTAGTGGGAATTCTGAGATTGCAGCAAATCCCACAGCCTTGCTCCTGGTTCTCAGGGTCTGTACTGAATTTTACAAAATCATTTACTTTTCTGAAGATGGCATCTGTCACCTCCTGGATACATTTGTGCATGGCAGACTGGGATATTCCACACACATCGCCAGTGGAGCACTGGAAAGAGCCACTGGCAAAGAAATGCAATGCTGCTGTCACTTTTAATGCTACTGGCATTTGATTACCTCTCAATCCTTGTGGATACAGGTCTTCATGAAGCAGCTGGCATATGTGAGTTACCACATCCAGTGACATCCTAAGCTGCTCCGACATTGCCTTTCAGACATCTGCAAGTAACCGCACCCCCTGCAGTAGATACAATTATGTGCCAATGCTCGACGTTACATAGGCTCCGGTTTGAAGCATCCTGCGCTGCTTGACACTCTGCTGCCCTCCCTGTTGATGCTCTGGCAGCTGTTCTGCCTGGTCCTGGGCAAGGTCCAGCACCGGCTCCTCTGGAGCTGCAACATAGTTAGTAGAAAGGCTGGGTTGACTTGCCCCTTCGTCACGACTGCCGGAGGTGATCTGTGAACAAATTGCGGGGAACGAGCTGGTCGGCACATTCTTTGAAGCCCTCCCTCCTGTCCTGAGCATTTCTGCCTAATGGAAAGCTCCTGTCTTCCACCCATGCCACCATGATCAATTACGTCCTGGAGGATCAATGCCAAGATCTCTTCCTGTTGATGCAGCCTTGTGCATGGAGACTGGAGCATTAAAGCCATGACAATAGTATAATTGGTTAAAAGTTATGTGAGTTAGTGATGGGTATCAAGATGTAACAGTGACATCAGCAGTCATGTGCTAGAGATTCTGTAGAGCAGATGGAACAGTGTGTACTCAAAAGAGATGTACTTACTCTGTAGCCTATCCGGTATATAGAGTTAATAAAGTAGTTTGAAGTAAACTACCTGAGTCAGACCAGAGTTACTCATGGTAAGATGGAAGCTTTCCCAGTAACAATTAGGTCACAAGACAAAAACACTAAACAATGACTACGCACCCTCCTACCACTGCTGAGCTTCCCTCCTTCATCTTGCTTTGACCTCAGATAAATTCCAGCTGTTTCCTTAACAGCCATAACCAGTCATCAGGGGCCATCGAAGTTTTCAACTAGCACTGTGCCCCCTTCCCTGTTAACCCTCAACCTGCCATCCATCATTCCATGCACTCCCCCAATCATCTTTGAGATTCCCTTTGTTATCCTTGAGTCTCAGGACCTTTCAAATACGATCCCCAGTGTCCCTTGCTCTTGCCACGGTCATTCTGGACTTGTGGGCTTCCAACATCAAGGTGCCCTACATGGTCCAGTGTCCTCCCTATGTTCCCCCCTCCCCTCCAAGTATTTGTGGCACTGCCTACTCTCTTGCTCCCTCCCACCCTTTCTCCATGCCTCAACCAACAGAATCTGCTCCTTCAGCTGCTGACCATGCTGGAATCTGGATTGAAGGAGGTTCATGAGTCAGGCATCAGTGCTGCTGTGATTGAGGGTGACCACATAGAGGAGAACATACCTGAGCATGGTTCTCATCAAGTTGACTCATAATTATTAGGATGTGCCTTTAGTCGGCTAATTGTGCTCACCTCTAACTCCATCCACCTGAAAAGACCCTCCTCCCACTTTGAGGAATTGCACTTTCACAGCAACTGTTTTGAGACTAATAAATGGTGCATGTCACCTTTCAAAAATGCTCCACCACATTCCACCCTCCCTCTGTTAACTTACCAACTTGCCCCATCACCCTCGAAATATAACTATTCCTCTCCACTCTGTTACCCTTGAACCTCACCCCGTTACCCTTGGCCTTATAACCATCACCCTCCATATGTCTTCTCACCCCTCTGAGCCAACACCCATTGCCATCCCCATGCCCACCCGTCTTCCATGCCACCTCTTTTCACTGTTTCTGTGACCCCTTACCCCATGAGTCCATCCGCTACCCAATCATTACCTGGACCTGCTACCTGACTGCATCCCATTCCCCCCTCTCACTGTCACTGTTCACTCTCTGCTGTCCAGTTCAACCCTCAGGACCCCACCATCAACAGCCCCTCCCCTTGCCTCTCCCACCATCCCTACCTGGAAACACCCTCACCCACCCATTCACAAGACCGCCCCCCACCCAACTACACCCAAGACACAAGACCCTTACCCTCCTCCCCCATCCACACAACCTTGCCTTCCTTCCCTGACTCTCCCCTCCCCCGGACTTCCTCCACCCCCCTTGGCCATCCTTGCTGCCCTGTGCCCCTTAGACTGCCTCCACCCTATCTCTATCATCACATCATTGAAGGACACTCCCCAAGAGGAAGTGGCTACTTACTCCAACCTCAGCAAGTTGATTACCTCACCAGCTGCACACCACTTATATACAGTCGTGAACCTGAAGGCACTTATTGCTTGCTTGGGGATAACTTAATTGGGATGGGGAACTTAATTCAGGCAAGATTGCCTTTTAATTCGTATGCAGAGCACGCAAATGCATGCAAAAAGGCTTGCTGACGCTTGCTGTCAAGAATCTTGACATGTCTTCAAACTTTCCTGAACTTAATAGCTTAGTTTCATCCTGTTGTTGGGAAGCTGATTTTTGGCATCCTGCTCAATTTAAGTTACCCTTCCCACCTTACTTCCTGCTCGCGGCAGGAGCACAAGATTCCAACTGTGCTGAGGAGAATTTTCTAGATCAGTATGTTTCGCATTTGCAATAAAGTGGATGAATTAACCACGCAAATAAATGTAAACAGGTATGATATATTCGGGATTCCGGAGACATGGCTGCAAGGTGACCAGGGATGGGAACTGAACATCCAGGAATATTCAGTATTTAGGAAGGACAGAAAAAAAGGAAAAGGTGGTGGATTTGCATTGCTGGTTAAAGAGGAAATGAATGCAATAGTGAGGAAAGATATTAGCTCTGATGATTTGGAATCTATATGGCTAGAGCTGAGGAGCAAAAAAACTTTAGTGGGGGTTTTAATATAAACTCCCATACTGTAGTGGTGATGTTGGGATTGGCATTAACCAGGAAATTAGAGACTCATACAATAAAGGAACATCTGTAATTATGGGTGACTTTAATCTGCATATAAATTGGGCAAATCAAATTAGTAACAATACCATAGAGGAGGAATTGAGGAACCAACTAGAGAACAGGCCGTCCTAGACTGGGTATTGGGTAATGAGAAAGGAATAATTGGCAATCTAGTTGTGTGAGGTCCCTTGGGGATGAGTGACCATAATATGATAGAATTCTTCATCAAGATGGAGAGTGATGTAGTTGATTCTGAGGCTAGGGTCCTGAATCTTAATAAAGGAAACTACGATGGTATAAGGCGCAAGTTGGCTATGATGGATTAGGAAACATTACTTAAAGGGGTGACGGTGGATAGGTAATGGCAAACATTCAAAGAGCGCATGGGTGAACTGCAACAATTGTTTATTCCTATCTGGTGCAAAAGTAAAACAGGAAAGGTGGCCAAATCATGGCTTGCAAGGGAAATTAGAGATAGCATTAGATCCAAGGAAGAGGCATACAAATTGGCTAAAAAAAACAACAGACCTGAGGATTAGGAGCAGTTTAGAATTCAGCAAAGGAGGACCAAGTGATTGATGAAGAAGGGGAAAATAGAGGATGAGAATAAGCTTGCAGGGAACATAAAAACTGACTGTAAAAGTTTCTATAGGTATGTGAAGAGAAAAAGATTGGTGAAGACAAATATAGGTCCCTTACAGTCAGAAACAGCGGAATTTACAATGGGGAACAAAGAAATGGCTGACCAACAAGATACATACTTTGGTTCTGTCTTCACAAAGGAGGACACAAATAACATACTAGAAATGTTGGGCAACACAGGGTTTAGTGAGATGGAGGAATTGAAAGAAATCAGTATTAGTAGGGAAATGGTTTTGGTGAAATTGAAGTTTGATAAATCCCCAGGGCCTGATAATCTACATCCCAGAGTACTTAAGGAAGTGGCCCTAGAAATAGTGGATGCATTGGTTGTCATCTTCCAAGATTCTATAGACTCTGGAACAGTTCCTACAGATTGGAGGGTAGCTAATGTAACCCCACTATTTAAAAAGGGAGGTAGAGAGAAAACAGGGAATTATAGACCAGTCAGCCTGACGCCAGTAGTGGGGAAAATTCTAGAGTCCATTAAAAAAGATTTAATTGCTAAGCACTTGGAAAACAGTGTCAGAATCAGACAGAGTCGGCATGGATTTATGAAAGAGAAATCATGCTTGACAAATCTACTGGAATTTTTCGAGGATGTAGCTAGTAGTGTTGATGAGGGGGAGCCAGTGGATGTGGAATATTTGGACTTTCAGAAGGCTTTTGACAAAGCCCCACATAAGAGATTAGCGTGTAAAATTAAAGTGCATGGGATTGGGGGTAGTGTATTGAGATGGATAGAAAACTGGTTGGCAGACAGGAAATAAAGAACAGGAATACATGGGTCTTTTTCCGAATGGCAGGCAGTGACTAGTGGGATACCGCAGAGATTGGTGCTGGGACCCCAACTATTCACAATATATATTAATGATTTAGTTGAGGGAACTAAATGTAATGTCTCCAAATTTGCAGATGACACAAAGCTGGGTCAGTGAGCTGTGAGGAGGATGCAGAGATGCTTCAGTGTGATTTGGACAAGCTGAGTGAGTGGGTAAATGCATGGCAGATGCAGTATAATGTGGATAAATGTGAGGTAATCCACTTTGGTAGCAAAAAACAGGAAGGTAGCTAAGTAGATTATTATCCAAATGGCTATAACTTGAGAGAGGGGAATGTGCAACAAGACCTGGGTGTCCACGTACACCAATTGCTGAAGATAAGCATGCAGGTGCAGCAGGCGGTAAAGAAGGCAAATGGTATATTGGCTTCCATAGCGTGAGGATTCGAGTACAGGTGCAGGGATAACTTTCTGCAATTATACAGGGCCTTGGTGAAACCACACCTGGAATACTGTGTGCAGTTTTGGTCTCCTTATCTGAGGAAGGATGTTTTTGCTATAGAGGGAGTGCAGCAAAAGTTTACCAGGCTGATTCCTGGGATGGCGGGACTGACTATTAGTCGATTAGGATTATATTGGCTGGAGTTCAGAAGAATGAGGGGGAATCTCAGCGAAACCTATAAAATTCTAACAGGACTAGACAGGGTAGATGCAGGAAGGATGTTCCTGATGGTGGGGGAGTCCAGAACCAGGGGTCACAGTCTGTGGATACAGGGTAAACTATTTAGGACTGAGATGAGGAGAAATTTCTTTACCCAGAGAGTGGCGAGCCTGTGAAATTCGCTACCACAGAAAGTAGTTGAGGCCAAAACATTGTATGTTTTCAAGAAGGAGTTAGATATAGCTCTTGGGACAAAAGGGATCAAAGGATATGGGGAGAAAGCAGGAGCAGGCTATTGAGTTGGATGATCAGCCATGATCATGATGAATGGTGGAACAGGCTCCTATTTTCTATGTCTCTATGTTTCCAGCCCAACGAGGTGGGAGGCATTGCTGGATCTAATTCTGGGGAATGAGTTGTATCAAGTAGATCAAATGTCAGTGAGGGAACATTTAGCAAACAGTGATCATAGTACCTTAAGTTTTAGATTAGCTTTGGAAAAGGACAAGGAGTAATCTAGGTAAAAATACATAATTGGAAGAGGGCCAATTTCAGTGGAATGAGAAAGGATCTGCCACTGGTAAATTAGGATCAGAGTTTGGCAGGCAAAACTGTGAGGGAACAATGGGCTGCCTTTAAAAGGGAGATGGTTTGGGTACAGTTGAAGTAGAAGTGGGGGGAAGCTCCCTGCATGGTAAAAGAGATAGAGGGTAAGATGAAGCAGGAAAAGAGTTCTTACAATGGATGTCAGATTGATAATTCAAGAGGGAATCAGGCTGAATGTATAGAAAATGCAGAGGGCAAGTGAAAAAGAAAATAAGAGAGCCAAAGAGAGAGTGTGAGAAGAGATTGGCAGTTATCACACAAAGGAATCCAAATGTCTTCTTTGGACATCTAAATGGTAAAAAGGCAGTTAGTTAAAGGAGAGGCCAATTAAGGACCAGAAAGAAGACTTACTCATGAAGGCAGGGAGCATGGCTGAGGTACTAAATGAACATTTTTACTTCCTTCTATACCAAGGAGGAAGATGCTCCCAAAGTCATAGTGAAAGAGGAAGTTGTTGAGGTACTGGATTAACTAAAAATTAATAGTAGTAGAAAGGCTGGTTTATGTGGATGGATAACATAATCCTCCAATCGTCCTTAGATACAGGGTGTTGTGCCAGAGGATTGCAAAATTGTGAACATTACATCTTTGTTCAAAATAGGGTGTAAGGATAAACCCAGCAACTACAGGTCAATCAGTTTAACCTTAGTGGTGAGAAAGCTTTTAGAGACAATAATCCAGGACAAAATTTACAGCCACTTGTCGAGTGTGGATTAATTAAGGAAAGCCAGCTTGGATTTGTTAAAGGCAAATTGTGTTTAACTAGCTTGATTGAGTTTTTTGATGAGGTAACAGAGAGGGTTAATGAGGGAAACATGGTTGATATGCGGCCTTCCAAAAGATGTTTGATAAAATCATGTAACAGGCTTGCCAGAAAAATCGAAGCCCATGAAATAACAGGGAAAGTGGCTGAATGGACAGGAAGCTGGCTGAGTGACCGCATAGAGATAGTAACGGTGAACAGTTGTCTTTTGGGCAGGAGGACACTATATATAGGGTTCCCCAGGGGTTGGTACTCAGATCATTTCTTTTCCTGACATATATCAATGACCTAGACTTGAGTGTGCAGGGCACAATTTCAAAATTTGCAGAGGACATAAAACTTGGAAATACTGGGCAGGATTTTGCGAATGGCAGGGTTTCCCGCCCTGCTACCCAAAGAATTGGCAGGGTCACAACAGCACCACAGCCATTTAACACTCTGGGAAACGCTAATTGGCTTGCAGATGGGATTTTTGTCCCTCACTTGGGCACACCTACGTCACCACCATGACAGCTCTATTGCCTGTTCTTCATTTTGGGATCCTGCCAACACTCCTAGCTATTGTGCACCAGTATTTCCTGAAATAAGGTTAACAATTGGACAGAACAAAGAGCTTACAGTGAGCTGCAATGAAAAAGTACACTCTTTAGAGGACAAACTATTTAGAATTCTGGATAAATGTTAAGAATAGCTTATGCTGAGATGTTGATATGCTTGTAAGTATTAAGTTGCTGAGATTAGTGAACAGAATTAAGATCTACATTGTGTTGGTCAAATATTTTTGCTTTGTAGAAACCAACCTTTCGTAATTAATAGATTGTTTTCCTTAAAAATTGATTAATTTAATGTACTTGCTCGATAAATACAAGCAAAAGATATATATTGTGGCTACTAATCATTGTTTGAGACTGCTAGCATGCTCTGATTTATACAGTCAAGGGAGTAAACATTCCCAAGCATTATATCATCAAATCGGATGAATGTTTTCTTTCACAAGCACTCAATAATTTTCTTTAAAATGTCATTGGAGATTGGAATTTTGGAACTGGAGTATTCCCTCAGAACTCTCCACAAGGACTTGATCCAAGATATGTAGCTACTGCTGGGAGTCAAGAAAAAACACAGCTTAATTCACAATAGAAAAAAATGTAAGGGCCAAGGAATAAATGCTTCATTGAAAAATACTTTAGATGTACCTTGATGAAACAGTGATCTGTGAAGCAGAAGGTCAGGACTATATTACTGAAAGGGCAAGTGTTAAGTAATGTGAGAAATCTCCCAACAGCAGGAAGCAGAAACTGGATAGAAAACACAAATGGCCATATCTGTCCAATCCTCTGCGTAGAATTAATTTAAAACTAGATTTTTTTTAATGTGATTGACCTGTTTTACAGCAGGATGATTTTGGACAGGTGGGCTAGGATTTTAATGGCCTCCGTAGGGCTGAGAGGTGTGGGAGCAGCAGTAAAATCATGGGGAGCTGCATTGGGTCCTGCTGCCCAGGCATTTTACCAGTGATGGGACAGGATGCGGATCAGCTGTCTGCTGGGTGGCAGGCAGTCTATTAGTATAATTAAAGGCTCAATTAAGGGCCATTTTCCATTTTGCTGACAGTGAGGCAATGCCCTGCCGCATGGGGAGGCTGCCAGTTAAATGGAGGCAGGAGGGAGGGAGTTCCAGGATTTTGATCCAGTGACAGCGAAAGAGTGACGTTATACTTCCAAGTCAGAATGCTATGTTGTTTGGAGGGGAACTTGCATGTGACAGTATTCCCACGTGTCTGCTGCCCTTGTTTTTCCAGGTGGTAGAGGTTGTTGGTTTGGAAGGTGTTGTCAAAGGAGCCTTGGCGAGTTGTGGCAATGCATCTTCTAGGTTGTACACATTGTTACCACTTTCTGCCAAAGGTGGAGGGAGTGAATGTTTAGGGTTTTGGGTGGGGTGCCCATTGAGTGGGCTGCTTTGTCCTGGATGGTGTTCAGCTTCTTGTGTGTTGTTGGAGCTTCACTGATCCAGGCAAATGGAGGGTAATCCATCACACTCTGGCTTGTGACTTGTGGACGGTGGACCAGCTTTGGGGAGGCAGGTTCTTGTGTTGTGTTCTTATGAGTTATTCACTTAGAATTCAAGCCACTGACTGACTCTTGTAGCCCCATTATTTATGTAGCTAGTTGAGTTAAGTTTTGTCAATGGTAGCCCTCAGGATGTTGCTAGTGGGGCATTCAGTGATGGGAATGCCACTGAACATCAAGGGGAGATGGTTAGATTCTCTCCCATTGGAGGTGGGCATTGCTTGGCACTTGTCTGGCATAAATGTTACTTTCCACTTTGCCCAAGCCTGAATGTTGCCCAAACCTTGCTGTGTGCTTTAGTATTTGAGGATTTGCAAATGTTACTGAACATTGTGCAATCATCAGCAATCTTATGTTGGCAGGGCGGTCTTTGATGAAGCAGATGAAAATGGTTGGGCCTAGGAGACTACCTTGGGGTAGCAATGCGCAGGACTTGCGATGATTGGTCTCCAACAACTGCAGCCATCTTGCTTTGTGTTAAATATGACTTGAACCACTGGAATATTCTCCCCCAATTCCCTTTGACTCTAGTTTTACTAGGACTCCTTGATGTCACACTTGGTCAATTGCTACCTTGATGTTAAAGGCAGTCGCTCTCACCTCACCTCTGGAATTCAGACTGCAGGATCTGGAGACTGCAGCAACCAATTAACTATATATGTCATTTCTTCTGCAGGAGAAAACACACACATACTCTCAGACATTCACACAGATAAATAGTCACACACACGCTCACAGACACACTACCGTACACACCATAGACATACACGCATTATTTTAGGGATCATAATCAGAGAAGTATGCTTTAAAACAGCTCTATTAATTAGTCACAAAGGTAGTTTTAGCAAGGCTAATTTACCACTGACAACTACACTATAATTGAACAGATTGTTTCTATGGGCTGACTTTTACTGTGGGCTTTGGAACTCAAAGTAAAAGTGAAAAGCAGGTGGCGAATCCACACTTCCAATTAAGCCCAATCAGAGGACTGGCAGCTCTGAAGCCCCAGCAACCCCAGTGGGAGAGTTGGGCACTGCTGAGGCAGCTAAAAGACCTCAGAGCATCTCTAAGTAAGTAAATTAAAAATAAAATAGAATTAAGAGGCCGAGTGTTGGAGGGGAAATCCTTCCAAGGAGATTGTTAGGGCCACAACAGCCTTTGGGCCTGGTAGGCCCCAGTTTGCCACGGGGAGACCGCCACCATAAAACTGGTGGCTTCGCCAACCAGTGGCTGGTGCTGGGGGGTGGGAGGGGGGAGGGGGCACCCCATTACCGGCTAAAAGCTGGAGGTTCTGGAATCGGCAGCTCATCCTCCTCACAGCCCGTGGCTGGAAAACTTCTCCACCGGCGGGACAGCGATGGAGTACCGCCCCAATGTAGTCCCGCACCTCCAAGCCTGCCACCTTGGCTGCTGCTGCCCACATATTGTTCTCGGGTTATACTTTTTCTGGTAAATGATAATCGCAGATCTCTAAACAGATATAAACATCTAAGTAACTTGCCTAAAAATATTAAAGCACATGAATCAGCATACAACTTCCTGTTTTAGCCAACAGATTTGCTTTCAAATTTGAACACAACTTCAAATATAACGATTTTGCCTCCCATTGGTTGATGGCTTCCTTCTTGGTTTGAAATTAAATAAAAAGTTTAGGACAAAAATGAAATGATAAAATATAATATAACATATAAATGCTAATTCCTTTTAAAGCTTTTCCTGAGGGGGACTGAATACTGCCACTCCTTACCTAAGATACCAAAAGAGCAGATGGATCTACGTGTTTAATGTCTGGCTTTTTATAGTGCGGGTCAAGAAATGTAAAATTTAATAGAAGATTAAACTCACTTTAATATGCTCTTATCAATTATCTCTTCTCCAGTACTTAGTGTAGACGGCTTTCAAAAGTATAACATGATTTAACTTGTTGACAGGCTGACTTCTGTTTTGCAGTGGTAACAGGGCAAAATTTAATCTGTTGCTGTACAGCAATGGCTTTCCCATGCAATAACATGCAAAGGTATCTAATCCATTTAAGATAAGGTCCTAAATTAAGTTCTTGGTGGAAGACTTGCTAAGTATCTAAACAGGGACTGTCTGTCAGAAATAAACTGTGCTACCTGCTTTATCCAGTGGATGCCCTGATCCAGTACTTTAATTGTATCTGCTTCATTAAACCTGTCCAACCTTGGGGACAATATTGGGGACATTACACATTATTGTTCTGTTTTTTTTCACAACACATAGACTCTTAACTACAGCTAGTTAACCAACACACTTGTAATAACAGTACAATCTGCTAAATTTTCTGCTTGGCAAAATTCCAGCATCCTTAATATTCTAACATGGCAATAACAAGCAAAACCATCTGATAACTAAAAACATGTGGATTGGTTGGCAACTTCAGAAGCTCAAAGACTAAAATCACTTTAAACCATTGAACACAAGTTATTGATTAAATACTCAATTCATGGTCACTTTATTTAGACACTCTTTCAGGACATTCAGATCAAAAAAACTATTGCGTTATGCATTTGAAATAAAAATCCTTGTTAATACATTTTACTAAAGCACAATGAAAACAATTTAATTCCAGAGAAGTCCATTGATCCTTTGAAATAAAGATAAACATTTCCATTCATAAGGATTGAATTAATATTTCATTTGCACAATTTTTCATCCTAAGTTAGTCTACATAACCCTTCAGTGATCATAGTATATTTATAATTTTAGGAATGAATTGAAAATATCAAGAGAATGATTCTAGCCTTGAAATCATTCTCTGCCATCTTATTATTTGTAACATATGCTAAACATTGAAGAACTGGGTGGCCTAGTTGATTGCAGAGCTATTCTATTCCCCTTTGGGCTTGGCATTAAATCTAGCTTAAATTAGTGATTTTCTCATTGTTATTCTTAACAACTGACACTTAGAAATATACACAAATCATTCATGCACTCACCTACTAGGCTGATATTTTTGCCTTATCCTGATACTCATTCCAAGTAAAAAAAAATTTTCTGGACCTTCTCCAGGTCCCTGTAAAAGTCTTTCCTGAGTTGTCCAAGTTGGTGATGTCCAACTGCCTCTTTGGATCCAGTAGAAGCTTTTTGAACCCCTTTTCTGGCCTTTAAAGTTAAATTTATTTTCCTAAAACAATATGGGAGTTAAATTGGATGGACCCCCAAAAATGGGCACAGGGATTGTGATGTGCGATTAACCCACCCATTTTCAATGTAATGCAGGCAGCATACCAACTCCATGCTCATTTGAATCGTTGCTGCAGTTAATCAGCACTTACCAAAATGTTTTCTGACTGCACGCATCAGCAGGGGTCCCAAATTTGTAACATCCTAGTACCACTTAAAGCTAGTCTGTAGTGCTTAAAGCCATCATAAATCTTTTAATGGGTGTGTGTATTGTGGCTGGAAGAGGTACTGCTAGCTGTGCAGGAAGTATATCTGTCATGGCAAACAGTGAAAAAAAGCACAACATGGGAGAGGGTGGGCTCCAAGACTTTCAGACATTGCTGCTTGGCGGAAGAGGATGCAAATAGGAGAGATGTCCGGTATCCAGAGATAGGCAAGAGGTCCTTCAGACACATGTTCTAAAGGCAGTGGGAGCTGATTGCCATGGGGGTCAGTGTCAGGTTTCAAGCCCCAAGGACTTGGAAGCAGTGGCACATGAAATTCAATCATCTGACAAAAGTGGTCAATGTCAATGAACCAATGACTTCAAATGTCACATCCTATAAAATGCACCACGAACCTCATATACTCCACAATTCACTACACCAGCATAATCACTTATCAACACCCTCTAACAATGAAGACTTGTACTTAACATTCATATGTTTCACCTTAGCCTCACAGGCTTAGCACTACTGCCAGCCTGTCATGAAAATTTAATAATTCTCATAATATTATTGCAGAAGTGGGTTAATAGTGGGGTTTGGATTAGTTTCTATGTGTGTGTGGGATTTAATTGAATTGGAGACAGTTGGTCTGGAAGCTTTGAGTTGTCAACAAGAAGCTAGGTTTGAAATGCTAAATATGTAAACATGGCTGAAGTTTTAGAATGTGAGGTGTGATGAAAAATTGCATTTATAGATAAATTAGAGCAGTTTAAATTTCAAAGAGACGGTAAGATGTTATACCTAGCTAGAAGAAGCCAAGCCAAACAGTGTATTTATTTTTCCCAAAGGTTACTGATAAAATTAGTACTATGAAGGATTTATATTAGAAAAGTAAAGTTGCAAAAACATATGGGAACAATGGAATTTACATTAAAAAGGGAGAAACATGTATAAAGGAGATGAAGCTATGTGTCAGAAGGAAGAAGGAATTCTAAGATCTAACAAATGTGAAAAGCCTCCAACCTCTGCGCATCAAGTTGCTGTCTACAGGAAGTGAAGCTGAGAAACTCATTTTGAATTCGACTGTTCAGGGCATTGTATGGTTTTGCTTGGATCTGTTTAAATCTATTTATTTTTATTGTTGCCTTAGCAGAGGTGTAACTGGGAGCCAGATTATTTAGCATTTCAAACCTAGCTTCTTGTTGACAACTCAAAGCTTTCAGACCAGCTGTCTCCAATTCAATTAAATCCCACACACACATACACACAGAGAAACTAATCCAAACCCCACTATTTTCCCACTTCTGCAATAATATTATGAGAATTATTAAATTTTCAGGAGTTATTATAGTAGTAAGTTGTCGACCTATGTATGTGCTTGAAATCTTTTATTTTGTTAATATATGTTTAATTTAGTTTCCAAAAACCTCTGAAGTCACAGTAGTCTTATTACTTATGAATTCAAGGCACGCATCTCGAAGTAAAATACAAATTGCAAAACAGTTGTGACCGTGTGATCAAGTGTCCCTCGTGGATTTGATCCACCTGGCACACATTATCTGCCATGTCATAATAAATTGGGGGCTCTTTGTGGGATATTTTTGAAATTCCTTGATTGGTTTGGAGTTGGTGAATCTTAAGATTACAGGTAGGAGAAGCACTTTGAATTCAGGAGTTGGTGTAAGGTATTTTTCAAGAGATGAGACTTCAGAATGGCTGTATTCATTGCTAAGATGTTTTTGGAAGTAGAAGATATAGCTCTGATTGGGTTACAAAAAGTATCTGAGGGTAAGTTAACAGAGTTAACGGATAAGTTGCAGTTGAAGTGGAGGCAAAGAAAGCAGACATAGCTGAACTGATAGCGTAGCATTTGAAGTTGGAAGTGATACCTGCTTTTAGTGAGTCACACTGGAGGTAGTGAAACTTCAGTTAGAATTGAAGAGGCTTGAATTTGAACAAGCAAAGGAACTGAGAACACTTAAATTGGAGGCAAAAGAAAATGAAAAAGAATTGGAAATAAAAAAATTGGGACAAGAAGCAGCAGAAAAATAAAGGGCAGAAAAAGAAAAGAAAAGAGAAAGGGCATTCCAAAGGGAACTGGTGGAAAGGCAGGAGATAGGAAAAAGTCAAGAAAGAGAATTTGAAATGGTGAAATTAGAGAAGGCAGGAAGAGAGAATTAAGGAAAGAGACAGAGAGTACCAGCTTAAAAAGCTGGATTTTAAAAGGAGGCATCAGATGCTGAGGAAAGTTCTGATGATGAGAAAATGTTTAACCTAAAACCTAGTGGGGAGATGTTTAAATTTGTGTAAGCTCTTCCGAAGTTTGAGGAAAGAGATGTGGAGGCATTCTTTATTTCATTTCAGAAGATAGCTAAACAGATGAAATGGCCACATGAAAACTGGACATTGTTGTTACAATTTAGGTTACTGGGTAGGGCACATGAGGTTTATGCTTCACTGTCAGAAGAAATATCAGTGGACTATGATGTGGTTAAAAAAAAGGTTATTCTGAGTACATGTGGATTGGTTCCTGAGGCATACTGGCAGAAAGTTAGGAATATGAGAAAACACTCTGGGCAAACTTATATTGAGTTTGAGAGAGTAAAACAAAGTAATTTTGACTGGTGGATATGGGCATTAAAGATAGAGGCAACATATACAACTCTTAGCGAAGTAATTCTCTTGGAAGAATTTAAAGATTCAATTCCTTCAGTAGTAAGAACTCATGGAGGAACAGAGGGTAAAACAGTAAGACATGATAGTTGATGATTATGAGTTAGTTCATAGAGCTAAACCTTTTTATTGTCACCCTTTTAAATCAGAGAAGGATAGAAAATGGAAACGTGAAAGGAAGGTGGGTAGTCAGGGAAGAGAATGATTAGGTGGAAATTCCCAGGAAGCTTTTTCTCAGCATAAAAGGGAAGGTACTGAGGGTAGAAGTGACACTCGAAAATGTATGTATTTTCATTGTAATAAAGTTGGTCACACAAAGTCAGTGTGTTGGAAATTATAGGGAAAATCTGTTGCGATTATTGGGATGCAGAAACGTTCTGGAAGTAAAAGTACTGTGGGTTCTGAGATTCAGGCACAGGAAAAATCAGTGGTTTGTGTACAGTCAAAACAGGGAGAATTAGTGATAGTAATGATGTGGGAATGCATTCACAATTTACCCAAGGGAGTTCTGAGGAGAACGTTGAAGAAATGTTTAAAGATTTTATATGTGAAGGGGAAGTCTTTCCATGTGTACAGGGTGGAGTAGGTAAAGATATCAAAATTTTAAGAGACACAGGGCTAGTCAATCCTTAATGTTGTAGGATAGTGATATTTATTGTTCAGAGAGAGTATTGTTGTTCAGAGGGAGTATTGCACAAACAGGTGATAATAAGTGGAGTTCATGGAGATGCTAAACCTATTCCATTGTGGAAGGTATATTTAAAAAGTAAGTGGAAAACAAGTGAGGTGATTATTGGAGTAGTAGAAAAATTGCCCATTGAAGGGGTTCAATTTATCTTAGGTAATGATATAGCTGGTGTTTTCAACAGAAGTGTTGCAGAAAGAGCATCCTAGATTGTTTCCAGATTGTGAGATAACAAGACTACAGGCTTACAGGTTGAAACAGGAAGAACAGGAAGTTGAAAGGCAGGGATAAGGTGTGGAAGTCCAATTAGCTGACACTGTTTTTGACAAGATTGTTCAGGAAGAAAGAATGGAGGATAATGCAGCTGAGGTATTTAGCTCAAGGCAGTTGGTAGAAGTACAGAAAAGGGATATCAAATAAAACAGTTGTATCAGACAGCTTACTCGGAAACAGAAGCAGAATGTATTGCAGAATGTTATTACTGAAAGGGTAATGGGGAGAATTTTCTGCATGTCGGGTGGGCCGGTCAGGAGCTGATTGGTGCCCCTGATCGGCTGCATGTCGTCATTTTATGTGGACGGGCCAATTAAGGCCTGCCCAGCATTGCGCATGGCTGGTCGTGCTCAGCGCTACCTGTGCTGGCGGGGGGAAGAGGGAGAGTTGGGGCCTGCGCTTTTTTGCATAGGTGTGTAATAATAATAATAAAAGTTCAGAAATAATGAAGTTAAAAATTATTTAGACATGTCCACTTCACTGTGACAGTGTAACATGAGCTGAGACATGTGTATGAATTGTACAAAATTTATCTATTTATTTAATATAACCTTCAGGAAACCCCATCCTGCCTGTGGATGACTTTTCCTGCAAAACATGAAGGCTGCTTCGGCTCTTTGCCTGCCTGCCAACTTTAAGGTGAACAGGCAGCGTTAATAACTACTTTAATTGGGTTTTTAATAGCGTTAATAGGCCGTTGACAGTTCCGCAGGCACGCACCCACCAAACGTAATATCTAAATGACGCACACTGACATCGGGATGTATTCCCAATGTCACCACGCGTCATTTTACATGTCGCCGTGCCAGGCCTGCCTCCGCAAGCTGACGTCAAAATTCTGGCCAATGTTTTAATGAGAAAGTGGCGACCTTACCAGGTTTCAGCAGATGAAAACTGGAGGGAAGTGCACCAGATTGTTATACCATTTGGATCTAGAAATGAGACCCTGAGAATAGCTCATGAAATTCTAGAGGGAGCACATTTAGGAATTAGAAAGACACAGGCGAAAATACAAAAACATTTTTTTGGCCTGGGTTGCATAGAGATGTAGTCAAATTCTATAGAACATGTCACACATGTCAGGTGAGAGGGAAAGCACAAGCAGCGGTGGGGAAGCCGACCACCAGACGCGATCAGCACCGGACTGCAATTTCATGCTGGCGGGCCAATTAAGGCCAGCCAGCATGAAATGCGAGCGGCAGCAATGAAGGCTGTCTGTGTGGGCAGGGGGGAGGGTAAGCAGGCTGAGCGCAAACTTCGCGCATGCACGCAAGAGAGTGGTGAATAATCTTCCTGAGGCATAGAGTTGTCTCAGGGAGATGAAGCATTGTTAAAAAAAGAAAATAAAGGAAATAAAAATGTAATAAAACATGTCCCCTCATATGTGGTTCTGTTACATGAGCAGGGACATGTTATTAATTTAATTGTAAAACTTCTATTTTATTTTTATTTGCTTTTGGAAACCTCATATTGCCCATGGATCACTTGCAACTGTCACTTGCAGCTACCCGTTCAGACACTGACATTTAGAGGTCAGAATAGAGGCAGGATCTGCATGTGGTGAGACACTGGGCATGAGTGGGCTACATCCAGAACAGGCGCCAGCTTGCCAGAGGGTGAGGTCAGACACGAGTTCAATGCAGAGGACTCAAATGAGCACTTTGATGGTGCAGTGTACAGAAGAATGTTCATAGGTATTCACAAAAAAATGCTTGGTGCTTTGGGAAGCCTGCCAGAAAGCCTTACAGCCAATGTCCAGCTTGGACCAGAATTTTTCACAGAGCTTGGAGCTCATCTTATCCAGTGTGGAAGTGATGGTTAACTGCTTTCACAGTGATGGTACAGTGTCTGATGGAAACAGAGTTAACATTTCGAGTCCTTATGATGCTTCTTCAGAGGGTCATATGGGCTCTGAAGAAGGGTCATACAGACTTTGTTTCTCTCTCCACAGATGCTGTCAAACCTGCTGAATTTTTCCAGCATTTTCTGTTTTTGTTTCAGATTTCCAGCATCTGCAGCATTTTGCTTTTATTAAAGAGGTACTTCAACACCTGCCACACCACTTCCTGTGGCCTACTTCAAATTTAAGTAACTATAGAAAGCACCAAAAGTTTGTAGAATTGAAAAAAAGCCAAACAAAGTCAACCAGAAACTAACCTGTAAATACTTAATAATCCTTTTAAATACTGGCAATGGGTGTGCTTCCTGAATGTGTGTTCAACTATGCATGGTTAAGAGATGGCATTCACTAGAGTATAAAGCTACAAAATATCACTCTTGCAAACAAATCAGCATCGCACACTAACTGATGTAATTGAACTGCCTGCTCTGAATAATTTTGGTGGATGTATCATGGTGTGTCACCACTCGTTCCAGCTTCAATATAATATCTAATGTGATTTGCTCCATAGCTGTGTGCCTGCTGCAGACACAATTTTGGAACCCTAACAAACCCAATTTTTTGTCCCATTAATCAATACATCTTTACTCCATCAGTGTAACAAACCTACTTAGTTCTTTGGTATGTTATTTTCTAAAAGTTCATACTCCACAGTTGGGTGAATAAAGCATTTGATGGCTGTACTAGTTAGTTAAATAACAATGTAGTTGTTTGACAAAGGTGAAAGGTATATTACTGCAGGTGCAGCCTTATATTCTCTCTCATTTTCACTAAATAATTTGTGTTGCTCTCCCACTCGGCTAGCAGAAAGGTGCAGATGAGCCATGAGAAGAGATATGGAGAAAAGGCACATGACAGTGGGAACTCTTCTCAAGGCGTCACTTCTCTTCATTCCATCCCTTCCCCCTCAGACAAAGCTGCACATGCTGCCTCCCGCCTGGGCTGACTCTGCTCCTGTACAGTTCCATAGACAGAGCGAAGGAGGAGGAAGCTCCCAAAACATCGCCATCCTCAATGATGGAGGACCCCAGCAAGTTGGTGCAAAAGACAAGGCTGAAGCATTTACAACTATTTTCAGCCAGAAGTGCCAAATGAATGATCCATCTCAGCCTCTTTCTGAGATCCCAGTATCATCGATGCCAGTCTCCAGCCACTTCAATTCAGTTGATGTGATATCAAGAAATGGCTGAAGGCACTGAACACAACAAAGGCTATGGATCCTGCCAACATCTGGGCTGTAGTACTGAAGTAGTGCACACCTAGCCAAGCTGTTCCAGTACAGCTACAACACTGGCATCTATCCTACAATGTGGAAACTTGCAATGTTATGTCCTGTCCACAAAAAGCAGGACAGATCCAACTTGTGGCAAATTACCACACCATCAGTGTAGTCTCGATCATCAGCAAAGTGATGGAAGGTGTCCTTCGCAATGCTATCCAGTCATACTGCTCTGTTTGGGTTCCACCAAGGACACTAATCAGTCTTGGTCCAAACATGGACAAATGAATTAAGTTCAAGAGGTGTGGTGATAGTGACTGCCTTGACATCAAACCTAGGCCACCATTTATTGCCCATCTTTAATTGCCCTTGATCATAAGGATTAGGAGCAGGAGTAGGGCAATCGGCCCCTCAAGGCTACCCTGCCATTCAATAAGATCATGATTGATCTGCTCCAGGCCTCAACTCCTCCTTCATGCCAGCTCCTCAACTCCCCGATATTTCAAAAATTCCTTTGTATCTCAGTTTTATTCTGTAACTATATCCCCTAGTTCAAGATTCCCTCACTAGTGGAAACATCTTCTCAGACTCTTGTACACTTCAATAAGATCACTCCTCATTCTTCTAAATTATTTAGCTGTTCTGTCTCAGGAATCAGCCAAGTAAATCTCTTTGGAACTGCCTTCAGGAGGGCATTCAAGAGTCAACCTCATTCCTGTGGTTCTGGAGTCACATGTAGGCCAGACAAGGTAGGGTGAGCCAAATGAGTTTTTATAACAATCTGCAATGATTTCATGGTCATCATCAGACGTTTACTTCCAGATTTTTATTGGATTTAAATTTCACCATCTGCCATGGTGGGATTTGAATCCAGGTCCCCAGAGTATTACACTAGGTGTCTGGAATATTAGATCAGTAACATTACCACCATGCCACCGCCTGCCCACTGTGAGCAGCCTATTTGAACGTTAATTACTCTAATTGCTGGAGAAGAAAAAAACTACTGTTATTTAGAACGGCAGAGGGCCCTGGATTTCCTGGAAGTCACCTGACTGAAACTATTTTTACGTTTTGAACTTGTTTCTTTGGGCTCGGTTTTTTTTGGGGAATAAGCCAAGAAGGAAGGATGCCCTAACCTTCCCTCTTCCTGTCTTGCCTGAAATTCCGTGTGCGGTTATCAACCTCCAGCCAGAGAATCCTCATCTCAGTATAACTTGGCTGCATTTGGAAACCTGAAAAGCTGAGATGAGAGAATGATCACAAGGATTGATCTGGCTCTATTCTCCTCCATGCCAAAGTTCCTTTGGAAAGAATGTCCAGCCAATTACTATGACCAGCAATCAGTCTTCACATGTAGGAACACCGGACCGACAACGTCAAAACCTTTCAAACTTTATCCTTTTCCATAAAGTTTTCCAATTGGCCAAACCCTGCAGAGAAGTGTGTGTGTGCATGTGTGTTGGGGTTTAAAAAGGGGTAGATAGTTACAATTCTGGATTAAAAATTCTATGTTAATCAATTTTTGCAACTTGTTTTACGAAAGACGTTTCACTACATAATAAATCAATCATTTTGAGGCTATTGAAAGAAGCCTGGTTAAAGTCTCTTTTATTCTGGTTCTGACGATAGCAAAGGTAAACAATTGGCCATTTTGGTGAGTGAATTAAACATTTATATTTATACTCCTATGGAGTAATGGGGCTAGAAAAACTGTGAACTCCTCCCATCTCCGATCGTAACCCTGCTATCGGGCATTATGTGCAAGCTGCAGATGGTGTGAACATGGGCCTCTTGCATTCCACACAATCTCCCTTCCCTTGCCCCAAATTCTTCCCTTCTGCATTTATTTTTTTGAAATTTTTTAGGACCATAGGAAATAGGAGCAGGAGGAGGCCATTCAGCCCCTCGAACCTGCACTAGATCATGACTGATTTTCTACCTCAATACTGTTTTTCCGCACTAAGCCCATATATCTTGATATCTTCAAGATCTAGAAATCTATCTTGAACATACTCAGTGCCTGCGCCTCCACAGCCTTCTTGGGTAGAGAATTCCAAAGATTCATCACTCTCTGAATGAAGAAATATATCCTCATCTCTATGTCCTTATTCTGGGACAGTGGCTTGAATTTTCAAGCTCCCCTGCGGTGGGTGACTCTCCGGCAGGGCTGAGAAGTCATTGAAATCTCTATTCACATTGACAGGACTGGGAGATCCCACCGGTGTGAGGGGCTGGGAAATTCCAGCCAGTGTCCCCTGGTTCTAGACCCTCCCAGTTAACAGAAACACCTCTACTCTCTAAGGCTTTTGTATGCGTCAACAAGATCATCTCTCATTCTTCTAAACTCTAGAGAATATAGGCCCAGCCTCCTCATAGGAGGATCCATGGGATATGGGTGTCACTGGCAAGGCCAGCATTTGTTGCCCATCCCTAATTGGCCTGGAATTGAGTGGCCATTTCAGGGAGAGTTAAGAGTCAACCACATTATGGAGTCACATGGAGGCCAAAGCAGGTAAGGTGGCAGATTTCATCCTCTAAAGGGCATTAGTGCACCAGATGGGTTTTTACACCAACCGACAATGGTTTCAATTTCAGGTTTATTAATTGAATTCAGATTCCACCGGCTGGCATGGTGGGATTTGAACCCATGCCCCGGAGCATTAACCTGGGCCTCTGGATTACTAAACAAGTGGACAGCATCACTATGCCGCCATCTCCCCTTATTTATGCTTTCAGATACCCAAGAACTTGCTGGCTGGCCAGCCAGTACAGCCTCACAATGAGAGTTGTGAACAAGGGCAGGCATTTGATGAAGAAGCACTGTCATTTCTCTGACACTTACAACCACCAGCTCAGATCCTGACACTATCTGCATCCTTTAGAGGGTGGTGTAGAGGTGGGATCAGCATGTGGTGAGTCACCAGACACAAATGAGCTGCAGAGCAGGTAAGGTTGGAAGGATTGCATGTGTGCTAGCTCATTGGAGGGGATGGCTGCAGACAGGTTCACTAGATTAGTTTCTGGGTTGAGAGGGTTGTCCCATGACGAGAGACTGAGGAAATTGGGCCTATACCCTCTGGAGCTCAGAAGAATGAGAGGTAGCCTCATTGAAACATACACGATTCTGAAGGGAATCTAGAGGAATCTAGAACACAGGGGCACAGAAGGGATTGATCTTTTAGGATTGAGATGAGGAGAAATTTCTTCACTCAGTGGGTTGTGAATCTTTGGAATGTTCTGCCTCTGAGGGTTATGGATGCTGCATTGTTGAGTATATTTAAGTCTAATTAAAAAGATTTTTGGTCTCTCAGGGAATCAAGGGCTATGGGGAGTGGGTGGGAAAGTGGTGTTGAGGCAGAAATTCAGCCATGATCATGTTGAATGGTAGAGCTGGCCCATGGGACTGTATGGAGCATTATCAAACAAAATTTGACAACCTGTAACATGAAGGGACATTAGGACAAGTGACCAAAAGCTTGATCAAATGTGCAGGATCCAAAGATGTGACTTAAAGGAGAGAGGAAGAGGGGCTTTTTTATTTATTCTTTTACGGGAAGTGGATATTGCTGGCTAGGCCAGCATTTACTGCCCATTCTTAATTGACCATGAGGAGGTAGTGGTGTGCTGTATTTTTGAACCACTGCAGTCCATGTGGTGTAGAAACATTCACAGCGCTGTTAGGAAGGGAGTTCCAGGATTTTGACCCAGTGACAGTGAAGAAATAGTGATATATTTCCAAATCAGGATGGTGTGTGACTTGGAGGGGAACTTGCAAGTGGCTCCCAGGCAACTGCAGAAGGTGCAACACCTGCCCCTTTACCTCCTCCTTCCTCACCATCCAAGGGCATAAACACTCCTTTCAGGTGAAGCAGCACTTCACTTGCATCTCCTTCAATTTGGTCTACTGCATTTGCTGCTCCCAGTGCGATCTTCTCTACATTGGGGAGACCGAATGCAGACTGGGTGACCGCTTTATGGAACACCTTCAGCCTGTCTGCAAACATGACCCAGACCTCCCTGTCACTTGCCATTTCAACACATGATCCTGCTCTCATCCCACATGTCTGTCCTTGGCCTGCTAAAATGTTACAGTGTAGTCCAACCCAAACTGGAGGAACGGCACCTCATCTTCCAATCAGGCACTTTACAGCCTTCTGGACTTAACATAGAGTTCAACAACTTCAGACCATGAACTCTCTCCTCCTTCTTTTTAATCCCTTTTTTAAAATTTATTTGTTTTATTTTTTTATTAATTATTTTTATTTTTATTCATTTATTCGTTGTTTATCCCTTTTTATCCCTTTTACTATCCTTTTTCTTCAACCACTGCCCCTCCCCCATCCCACCCCCAAAAGGGTCATCTGTCACTCCTTCAATCTGTTCTTTCACAGAGCGCTGACCCTTGTTCTGCTATTCACACATTCTGCTTTCTTACCTTTATTCCACTGACAGCACCTTCTTCAGCCCTTACCACTACCATTAACACTCCCATTGACTTGTGCCCATGTCAATCTCTCCTCAGCCCACACCTATCGCTGATCTTCTATCCTGTTTTACCTGCTCCATCCCCCTTAAACAGTACAAATTCCCTCACATTTCTACTTTTCTTTAGCTCTGAATAAGAGTCATATGGACTCGAAATGTTAACTCTGTTTCTCTCTCCACAGATGCTGTCAGGCCTGCTGAATTTTTCCAGCATTTTCTGTTTTTATTTCAGGTGGTTGGAGTTCCCATGTATAGTAGTTATAGTTTTATTTAGTGTGCAATGTACCTTTAAGAATAGTACTTATTAAGGAAGATCACATGACCTGTAGTAACCAAAGGAGAGTAGTGCGGGCAACCTCAGGAGTCAGTGTAGAGATAGAGTTGGAGTTGAAAGCACTCGTATAGGTGCTGCTGAGTATGTTGTAAATAAATCTAATGTTTCCACCCAGGAAGTGTCTGCAGATCAACTCTATCATTAATAGCACAAATTGGCCACCCCAAAACAAACTAGCAATGAAGATAAAACAGCATTGAACTGAAGAATCAAATTAGAAAGAAATCAGCATGGTACCTCGCCCAGTGATTATAAGTAATAAGCCCAGTTAGAATTGAAGAAGTTATCCCCTCTCAAAATGCCATCATTTTGGGAGAATTGCTCTTTTGAACCTGCCACAGATAATTAGTCTCAATACATAGAATGCCTCATGTTCTTTTTTCAAGTGAACGAGATTACAAGGGAAGAGAAGAGGTGAGCGATATCTTGACGACTTGTGGGAGCAAAACCTACAGTCTGATTTGAAGCTCGATGGCACCCAGTGCCCCAGATTCAAAGAATTTCAATGAATTGGTGGACCTTCTGAAGGGTCATTTTCAACCAAAGCCCTCAGTCACATGCAGAGGTTCAGGTTTAATTCATGAAATAGAGCCCTGGGTGAGACAATTGCATGCTACATGGCAAATTTGAAGCAGCTAACAGAACATTGAGAGTTTGGAATGACTATGAACATGCTCAGAGATTATTTAGTATGTGGTTTGAAAGAGGACACTATTCAGAAAAGATTATTATCCAAAGTGAATCTGGATTTCAAGAGGATGCTGGAGATAGCGCTAGTCATGGAAAGCGTGCAAGAGATTCAAAAGCAATACAGGGCGTGCAAAATGGCACCGCCCTCCACATCAGGTGGGAAACCTTAACCGGAAGAGACGCGAAAAAGTGAGACAGCCGAGAAGTGGGAAACAGCCCTTGCTAGCCGAAGAATAAAGAAAAATAACTTAGCAGCAAAATCAAAGAATAATTTTAATAGAGGTGGAAACAATCAGTCTTTTAATGATTGACAGTTTAAAAAAATCAAATACTACTATCGTCACAGAAATGGACATATGATGATGCAACGCAAGGAAAGATTCAAGCAGGCTTGTAAACAAAAGAAGAAGCCCAATGAAATCTACAATGTAGAAGAGCCTGAAACAACAAATTCAGACATTTACTCATTGTTTAATCTGAAAGTTGGAAAGACAGAACCAATAGTTGTCACAGTGAAAGCAAATGGCAAAACTGTTAGAATGGAAGTGGACACTGGAGCTTCCACTACAGTAATCGAGGAACATACCTTTGGATATTTGGATAATGGTAATATCAATTAAGTTTAGCTGCCAAGCTAAAAGACATATGGGTGAAGGCATTCAAGTAAAAGGCATAAACAGAGCTACTGTCCATTATGGAAGCCAATCGGCAAAGCTAGCAGTGTTGGTATTGAGAGGCAGAGGACCAAGCCTTTAGGGCAAAATTGGCTAAGGGAAGTCACCTTGCTTGGCCACTGAGATTCCAAAAGGAACCCGGAAGCGTTGCTGTTTTGAAAAAGGAGTGTGTAAGGACTAAACAACCTGAAGAAACGCAGGCTGTCTTAAGCCAAAACCCAGAAGAACAGCAAGAGGAACTCTAAGAGATGCTGCTTGATGACAGAGTTCAAGAAGAGGTGAGCAACCTTCACAGGGAAAAAGAAAACCTGTTGAAGGACCATCACACACTACAAGATTCCCTCAAATCAAAGCTTGTATCTCTGGAAAAGTATGACGAGAAACAGAAAGAATTCAGCACCTCTCTGAACAAACTGAAGAGTTGGCAGAGAAGACACAACAATGCTCAATTCTCCAGGAGGCAGCAAACAAATACAAAAAAGAGACGGAAGAGCTGAAGAATCAGCTAAATGAAGCCAAGAGGCTTTGGAAGCAAAAGTCGCAGAATTTTCCAATAAGTAGACAGACAATGAAATTTTGGGAGACTCAGCCACTGAGGTCAGACAAGTTGAGCTTGCACCTGAGAGAAGTCTGGCCAATAATGAAGTCAAAACGAAGGCCGAGATTAAAGTCTGCACTAGAAAAAAGAAAAGTGCACGTTCCAAGCAAGGGAGGCAATCTATTTAGGTCACCAGGTAGATTCACAGGGCCTCCACTTGGTTGAAGGGAAAGTGAGAGCCATAAGAGAGGCAGCTGCGCCAAAGAATGCCTCAAAGCTCAAATCATCCCTAGGATTGATCAACTATCACCCAATTTGTCTACAGTGCTGGCCCCCTGCATTCTCTACTCAAAAAGACTCAGCGTTGGTCTTGGGAGGCACTCCAGAAAGAAGCTTTCATAAAGGTGAAACAATTGTCGCACTCGTCCAATCTATTAGTGCATTATGACCAGACGAAAGAGCTGATGCTGACATGTGATGCATCTCCCTACAGAGTGGGAGCAGTGTTCACTCATTGGATAGACGACAGCATGGAACGGCCAGTAGGTTACGTATCAAGAACGCTCATTACAGCAGAAAAGGGATACTCACAGATAGAAAAAGAAGGCTTGTCCATCATCTTTGGTCTCAAGAAATTTCACCAGTACGTACATGGCCATCATTTTACAATTGTTTCAGACCACAAACCATTGCTAGGATTCTGGCAGCATACATATACACTTTCATTTTACATAGGCCTGGCAATAAAATCGCAAACACTAATGCCCTTAGTTGTTTACCTTTACAAGAAAATGATGAGCACATCCCAGTTCCACAGGAACTTGGTTTACCGTTAAATTTCTTAGATTCCTCAAGTTCCCAGGTAAGGGTTTGCACAGCAAAGGAGGAAGCGATGGAGTAGTGATATTGTTGCTGGACTAGTAATCCCGAGACCCAGGGTAATGCTCTGGGGACCTGGGTTCGATGGTGGGATTTGAATTCAATAAAAATCTGCAATAAAAAGTCCAATGATGACCATGAAACCATTGTTGATTATTGTAAAAACCCATCTGGTTCACTAATGTCTGTTAGGGAAGGAAATCTATCGTCCTTAACTGCTCTGGCCTACATGTGACTCCAGACCCACAGTAATGTGGTTGACTCTTAAATGCTCTGAAATGGCCTAGTAAGCCACTCAGTTGTAACAAACTGCTACAAAGACACAGAAGAAAGGAATGAAACTGGACGGACCATCCAGCGTCAACCTAGGCACCGGAAATGACAACGGCAATTGCAGCCCTGTCGACCTTGCAAAGTCCTCCTTACTAACATCTGGGGGCTAGTGCCAAAACTGGGAGAGCTGTCTCACAGATTAGTCAAGTAACAACCTGATATAGTCATCCTCACGGAGTCATACCTGAGAGATAATGTCCCAGACACCACCATCACCATCCCTGGGTATGTCCTGTCTCACCGGAAGGACAGACCCAGCAGTAGTGGCGGCACAGTGGTATAATGTCGGGAGGGAGTTGCGCTGGGAGTCCTCAACATCTACCCTGGATCCCATGGTCTGATGGCATCAGGTCAAACATAGGCAAGGAAAGCTCCTGCTGATTACCACATAGTGCCCTCCCACAGCTGGTGAATCAGTGCTCCTCTGTGTTGAACATCACTTGGAGGAAGCACTGAGGGTGGCAAGGGTGCAGAATGTACTCTGGGTGGTGGACTTCAATGTCCATCGCCGAGAGTGACTCAGTAGCACCATTACTGACCGAGCTGGCCGAGTCCTAAATGACATAGCTGCTAGACTGGGTCTGCGGCAGGTAGTGAGGGAACCAACAAGAGGGAAAAACATACTTGATCTCATCCTCACCAACCTGCCTGCCGAAGATGCATCTTCCCCCACTCTACCATTACCATCAAGCCAGGGGATCAACCATGGTTCAATGAAGAGAGCAGGAGAGCATGCCAGGAGCAGCACCAGGCATACCTAAAAGTGAGGTGTCAACCTGGTGAAGCTATAAAACAGGACTACTTGCATGCCAAACAGCATAAGTGATAGACAGGGCTAAGCGATCCCACACCAATGGATCAGACCTAAATTCTGCAGTCCTGCTACATCCAGTTGTGAAATGTGGTGGACAATTAAACAACTCACTGGAGGCGGTGGCTCCATAAATATGCCCATCCTCAATGATGGAGGAACAAGCACAACAGTGCAAAAGATAAGGCTGAAGCATTCACAACAATCTTCAGCCAGAAGTGCCAAGTGGATGATACATCTCGGCCTCCTCTGGAGGTCCCCAGCATCACAGATGCCTGTCTTCAGCCAATTCGATTCACTCCACGTGATATCAAGAAATGGCTGAAGACACTGGATACTGCAAAGGCCCTAACAATATTCTGGCAATAGTATTGAAGACTTATGCCTCAGAACTTGCCACGCCCCTAGCCAAGCTGTTCCAGTACAGCTACAACACTGGCATCTACCCGGCCAAGTGGAAAACTGCCCAGGTATGTCCTGTACACAAAAAGCAGCACAAATCCAACCCGGCCAATTACCTTCCCATCAGTCTACTCTTGATCATCAGTAATGGAAGGAGTCATCAACAGTGCTATCAAGCGGCACTTGCTTAGCAATAACCTGCTCATTGATGCCCAGTTTGGGTTCTGCCAGGGCCACTCAGCTCCTGACTTCAATACAGCCTTGGTTCAAACATGGACAAAAGAACTGAACTCACGAGGTGAGGTGAGAATGACTGCCCTTGACATCAAGGCAGCATTTGACCGAGTGTGGCATCAAGGATCCTTAGCAATGGGAATCAGGGGAAAACTCTCTGCTGGTTGGAGTCATACCTAGCACAAACGAAGATGGTTGTGGTTGTTGGAGGTCAGTCATCTCTGTTCCAGGACATCACTGCAGGAGCTCCTGAGGGTAGTGTCCTAGGCCTAAGCACCTTCAGCTGCTTCATCAATGACCTTCCTTCCATCATAATGTCAGAAGTGGGGATGTTCGCTGATGATTACAGAATGTTCAGCACCATTTGCAACTTCTCAGATACTGAAGCAGTCCATATCCAAATGCAGCAAGACCTGGACAACATCCAGGCTTGGGTCGACAAGTGGCAAGTAACATTCACGTCACACAAGTGTCAGGCAATGTCCATCTCCAACAAGAAAGAATCCAACCATTTACCCTTGATATTCAATGGCATTACCATCACTGAATCCCCCACTATCAACATCCTGGGGGTTACCATTGACCAGAAACTGAACTGGACTGGCCATATAAACACTATGGCTACAAGAGCAGGTCAGAAGTTAGGAATTTTGGGACGAGTAGCTCAACTCCTGACTCCCGAAAGCCCGTCCACCATCTACAAGGCACAAGTCAGGAGTGTGATAGAATACTCCCCACTTGCCTGGCTGAATGCAGCTCCTACAACAATGAAGAAGCTGGACACCATCCAGGACAAAGCAGTCTGCTTGATTGGCACCACATCAACAAACGTTCACTCCCTCCACCACCGACGCACAGTAGCAGCAGTGTGTACCATCTACTGAATGCACTGCAGGAATTCAGCAAGGCTCCTTAGACAGCACCTTCCAAGCCCACGACCACTACCACCTAGAAGGACAAGAGCAGCAGATAGATGGGAACACCACTACCTGGAAGTTCCACTCCAAGTCACTCACCATCCTGAGTTGGAAATATATCACTGTTCCTTCACTGTCACTGGGTCAAAATCCTGGAACTCCCTTCCTAACAGCACTGTGGGTGTACCTACACCACACGCACTGCAATGGTTCAAGAAGGCAGCTCAGCACCACCGTCTCAAGGGCAACTAGAAATGGGCAATAAATGTTGGCCCAACTTGCGAAGCCCACATCCTGTGAATAAGTAAAAAAAAAAATTGCCCAGCCACTCTGTAAAATTGCGCTGCACTGGGAACCATCCGAAAATTAGATTTAAAACGCGAAGTTCGGATGGTTCCACCAGGGTTATACCAATAGTTGCCCAGAAAAGGTTGGAAAAATTAAAACCTCTTCTAACTTCTGGTTAACTAGTGTAAAGGCCCACACCGATCCCACGGGACTCTCCCCCACCTCCAACACCCCCTCCCAACCTCAGAACCACACCCCCGCCAAGACTTCAGACCCCACTGACCATGGAACCCCCCAACTCCCCCCAACACCCCGACCTCAGAACCGCTGAACACCCCCCTGACCTCAGAGCCCCCACCTCCAGTCCTCAGACCCTTCCGACCTCTGACCACCCCCGGACCTCCAACCCCCATTGACCTCAGACCCCACCCCGATCTTGGACCTCCACTGTCCTCGGACTCATCCGACCTCGGACCCCCCAGAATCCCCAGTCCCCATCCCCCCCAGCCTCAGACTCCTGGACTCCCACTGACCTCGCGCCCACTAACCCTCCTGATGTCCGACCCACCCATCCCCTAATGTCTGACCCTCCCACCCCGCTATAATGTCCAATCCCCCCCCCCAGCCTCCCCAAATGTGTAACCCCCCAGCATCCCACGAATGTCCAACCCCCCTGACCCCCCCATGAATGTCCGACCTTCCCATCCCCCAGGAATGTCCAAACCTCCCGATCCCTCATGAACGTCTGACTCCCCCACCCAGCCCCCCCAAATGTCCGAACGCCCCACCCCCATGAATGTCCAGCCCGCTGCACCCTGTCCTGTCGTCCAACCCCGCCATCCCTGCCCCCCTGATGTCCGACTCCCTCCCCCCTTCCCCACCCGAGCACCTCAACCCCACCCCAAATCCTTTCCACTTACCTTAGGCACTTACCTTCTCCCTTGCCTATCAACTTCAATCGGACCTTGAAACTGACCTGCTTCACAGCAGCTAGTGCCATAAAATGGGGGGGCGTGTCTTCCTTCAATTCGACGGTGCTGGAATTCGATGCTGGGCTTCGGAGACGGCTCCGCTGCCTGGATCTCACCCGGCCTGAGTTGGAATTTCAGGTGGGATAGGCACGGAAGAAATTTGACATAGGTAAGTGGGTACAGAATGGCAATCTGATGCTGATTGATTGCCATTCTGAGGAAATTACAGCCCAATGTGCATAGCTGAGTTAAAGGGGAAGGATTGTAGTAATTACGGTTTTATTTAGTGTACATTGTACGTTTAAGAATAACACTTGTTAATGAAGATCACATGATCTGTAGTAAACAATAGGAGAGTAGCGCAGGCTACCTCGGGAGTCGGCATAGAGATAGAGTCGGAGTTGAAAGCACATGTGTAGTTGCTGCTGAGTATGTTGTAAATAAACTTAATGTTTTCACTCAAGAAGTGTCTGCAGTTCAACTCTATCATTAATAGCACAACCTGGCCACCCTACAACACCATGCATCTACTGCCCTTGTACTTCTAGGTGCTGGAAGTCAAGGGTTTGGAAGTTGCTGTCAAAGGAACCTTGGTGATTTGCATCTTTGAGATGGTACATATTACTGTCACTGTGCATCATTGGTGGAGGAAGTGCATATTTAAAATGGTGGAAGGGATGCCAGTCAAGCATGTTGCTTTGTCCTGGATAGTGTTGAGCTTCTTGAGTGTTGTTGGAGTCGCACTCATCCAAGCAAGTGGAGGATGTTCCATAGCACTCCTGACTTGTACCTTGTGTCTGGTGGATAGGCTTTAGGGAGTCAGGAGGTGAGTTACTTGCTGCAGAATTCCTAGCCTCTGACCTGCTCTTGTAGCCATTTATATGGCTAGTCCAGTTCAGTTTTTGGCCAATGGTAACCCCCAGGATGTTGACATTGGAGAGATTTATAGAGAGAATTACCAACCTTAGGCTCGAGGCAGCTAAAGTCTAAAGGTGATGTGATGGAAATTGGGAATGTACAACAATCCGGAAGGAGGAATGCAGATAATTCAATGCTTATAGCCTTTGAATAAGTTAAGCAGATAGTGAAGAATGAGACAATTGAGGATTTTGAACACGAAGATGAGAATTTTAATACAGAGGAGTTGCTGAATTGGAAGCCAATGTAGGTCAGCGAGCAAAGTGTGCTGGATGAATGGGACATGGTGCAGGTTTGAATGCAGGCAAAAGCATTTTTGTTGAGCTCAAGTGGAGGGTGGTATGTGGGAAGCTGGCCGGAGGGTCTTAATTTACAAAAAAAGAACATGAACTGAAGCAACAGCTTACTGATCTAATTCAAATCAAGCTTGAAGCAGAATATTGATGAGGCTTTGGGCTTTCCTGTTCTAAATCAGGGAATGATCACAATCCCTGGTCACAGCGGCAGACTAGCACTATTCAATTTAATTTCCTTGCATCAAGTAGGTAGAAGTCAAGTTCAAACAACAGGGCTTATTTTTATATCATCTTCTACTTATACAATAACCAAAGTCTACAAGTACAGTAGGATGTGCAATTCTTTACAGAAATGTAATTGTATGTTCTACAATAGAGTTTGGTGGGGGGGGGGGGGTGCAGAATTTCCTATTGTTGCATTTATGATAACGGTACAAATAGCAAGCAAGAGGAAATATTACCACCTAAACATTTATTCCACATGTATTATAGACTATTTGGGGCAGTGGTTTCCTTGCAATATTTTGAATATTTCTGCCCAATACATATTTTTGCCGACAGTTGACAGGCAAGTTACTGGAATGCTTCTGATAGCTAAGATGGCAGTGCAACAGATGCAGCATTAGTTTGCCAGAAAGTGTTACACATATCTGAATATTCCGATTGTACCATGATTTCTATACAGTGCATTTAATCAATGTACTGATTTGTATTTTTTCTCATTATATAAATTAAGATTAATACAAAACACTTCTCTAAAATCTTAGATAGGAAGGTGTAATTGTATAAAGGATCAAGCTTTTAGCATGCTATTTTTCAATTAGGATTTGCAGTTTGTTTCCATAATGCTAAAATCATGGGTAATTGAAGTGGTTTTCCTTGGGTCAAATATGCAGTGCTGTGCCTTGATTATGAATTCCAGAACAGCAAATGGGAAGTGACTTCGTAGATTGGAATTCATATTTACCTCATGTTTGATATCTGTTTATCTGGTATAAACTGAAATGCTATTTAAATAATTAATTAGAAGATAAGTATCTCCATTGACTATTTGTGCTCCTGATAAAAAGACATCAATTTTGGGGACCAAATTGCAATTATCACAGACGTTATTTAAAAAATAAAATTGTACTTTAGTTCAAGTTCGTTTTTGTAAATTAAGACCCCCTCCACTTTTTTTGTATGTAATACTCATCATTTTAAAATTTGCTGCAACTCTTCCATTACTTTTTGAAAAAGAGTGGCTTGGGATGAATTAACTCCTGATTTTCCTTCGCTCCCATTGGCAAAGTGCCTTGCCACAATTTAACATCCTTCTTGAATGATTCAGCTCTGGAACTTGTTGTTTGGGATATCATGGGCATGAACCCATTTTCAATCACAAAATTATTTAGTCCATTAATGCACCTATATGCTTTGGCACTGGGCTGTATTCAATTCATTCTGTTTAATGTACTCTGAACACATTACCTTAAAGCGTGAAATTTAAAACTGCACATAATTTTTAATGTTACTATTGAACATTAAGCTCTTCCAAACAACATAGTGCATAGTTCTTGGAAGGAAGGTGACTTATTTATAAGAGGGCATAACAGAAACCTCGATTATGAATTCCACAGTGAAATGTCACTTGAGTGCAATGATGATATATGTTGAAATATCCTAAAGAGGGTGCTATTTCTGTTTTTATTAATGCCAGCAGTGAATTTTTCTGCATACTGTGATAGACGTCATCAATATTGTAAAAGCTTTCAATGCTGTCAAATTTGCCGTCTTGCATGTAAAAGGCTTAAGGTGTAATTCCTTCTATGTGTTATTTTAGCATGCTTGTTCACATACTTGTGTTAAATTCTTGTCAGTGCTATTTATTTTAAACATCTTAATGACTTACTTTAACAAAGCACAGACAGTAATCTAACACAAACTAAGCAGAGCGCTAAAAATATAGGACAGAGGAAACGAAACCACATCAAGTTGGCAAATTTGTAAGAAATCTTAAAAAATAAAGTTCATGCCCAAAACACTCAATCATGTCACACCTTTGTTGCACGCACTAAACGTGTCACTGGCAGGAGGCATGAACTAAATCTGAGCTGGAAATGCACCACTCACCATATTGGATCAGGCTGCTCCATAAGCATCCAGGGTGCAAGCCAGGATTATTCAAAGCAATGACGATGGCCAGAATTTTATTCTTGCAGTGAGGGTCCAGCTGATGGAACTGAAAACCTGGGGTGACCCTGCCTCGTCTGTTTGTGGCACTTATGGGGCAGGATGTTTAGGTCGGTGTGCGGGCATGATTGGTGGCACGGGAGTGGCCAGGGAATGGACTTCTGCCTGCAATCAGCCCCCAACCACGATTTCACGCTGGCTGGCCAATTAACAGCCAGCCAGCGTGAAGCGCGTGCTGAAATGCTCAGTGCTGTTGGGGTGGGGGTGGGAGGAGGGCGGGAGTTGACGTAAGCGCGGGCGTGGGTGAGCGCTGCATGAAAGCTCCCTGAAGGCAGAGAGCTGCCTCAGGAATTGAAGAGTTTAAAACCAATAAATAAAGCTTCTAAAATCTGGAGAAAACTGACCATGCATCACAATCAGTCATCTGAACATATACATGATGAAAAATCTGTCCATTCATTTTTATTTAATAACAGAAACCTCATCCCGCCCTTGGATGTAAGGTTGGACGGACCACGAAAAATTGGGGTCAGTTGGAACTTTAACAACTTTAATTGTCTTCTTAATTGTCGGCGGGCGAGCTTCCGACACTCGCACACACCCACCGACCAAAATATCGCACGAGCGCGGGATGACACCGGGACGCACGCTCGCATGCTGACCTAAATATTTTACCCTTTGTCCCATTTTAAGGGGGTCATGGAACTAATTAGCCGTCGTCAGGGCAGCCTTTCCTTTAAAGGATGACTGCTTGCACCCCAGGAGCTGGTAGCCAATCAGAGGGGAGTAGCTCAGCAGTGTCAGCAGTACCAATGGGACTGATGGCTATTGCTGGAACTGCGCCTGGAAGAACGGGACGCCATGGAAGGATGCCACTCCACAACCAGGTAAGTGGGGTCTGGAGTGCTGGGGCCAACTCGACAGGCCCTGGCCAGTGGGCTCGGTTTGGTGAGGGCAAGTGCCACCATTGCGGCGGGAGCAGCAGCAATGGCCACCAGTAGAGCCCTCTGTGGACTGAAGTGTGCCCAAATATGAGGCCCCTCCCCAGAGCCCACTGGGAGGCCTCCAGGATTCACCTCACAGTTTTTCCCACACAGCTGAGAGCTCCCCCCACCCCCCTACACTTGCTATTAAAATACCAGCAGCAGCAGAAAAAAGGCCCTTAATTAGTAATATATGTGCGCCAGTCAGCCTCTGGACAGGAGGGCCCTCCTCCACTTTCCCCGCTGCTAGCAAAATGGCATGGAGGCACGAAGGAGATGGGCATGCCACCTTTCACCTTCCCTCACCGTTTTGCACATACCATCTCCCTGCCCCCCACCCTGAACCCCAACCAATGCTTTCCAGCCTGTTCCCAGAGGCCTGGTAAAATCCAGCCCTATAATATTCAAATTAGGGTCCTACACTTGTTGCAGGATCCTTTTGTGATATAGGGTTGCCCCAGTACCTGACCTGCCAGTAACAAATTAGCCAATTAACTCATGGCACTAATGGGCATGAAGGACCCTCCAGCTTTATTTAAAGGGAATATTCTACTACTAATAGGTTAGTTGTAGGTTTGTCATCTGACTCTGGAAACTTCATTTTTAACTGAGAAGATTACACTGTTTTTGGTGTTTTTCAGTCCATTGTGGTGTTTTCCTTGGAGCTGGTGTACTTTGTCCCTTCTGACACGATGTGCTTGGCCAGTTCCCCAGGCAGCAGCAGGTGCATGGCGGTCTGGATCTCCCGGGAGCTGATGGTGCTGCACTTGTTGGAATTGGCCAGGCAGGAAGCCTCACCCACGATGCGCTCAAAAATATCATTTACAAAGGAGTTCATGATGCTCATGGCCTTGGAGGAGATGTTGGTGTCAGGGTGAACCTGCTTCATCACTTTGTAGATGCAGATGGAGTAACTCTCCTTTGCACTTCTTGCTGCCTTTTGCTGATAGTTTCTTTAAGGCTTTCTTGGCTCCCTTCTTGGGAGCTAGTTTCTTCTCATCAACCATCTTCAGTTTCAGACACAGAAAATTAAGCCTACTGTACCTGGGGTTCCCTGTGGTCTCCCATTCAAGTACTAACCAGACCTGAGTCTGCTTTGTTTCCGAGATCAGATGAGATTGGATGTTTTCAGACTAGTTTGGATGCCTTCTAAACAATTTGTCTGTAGTCATGGAGGAGGAAGGCAGCATTCAGAAAGCAGCAGGAGTAGGAGGGCACTGTGCAGGAGGCCATACCCAGACCAGATATTAAGGGAGCACTTACATATCAACATTTTGGAGCAGCAATTTAAGAGGCATCCTTCCTTAACAAAGGAGGCTGTGTGCGGTTGCCAAGGTAACGGTGGCCCTTAACTTTAATGTCTTGGGCTCCATTCAGGTGGAAGCAGTAACACCAGCAACATCTCACAATTTGTAGTCCACTGCTCTATCAAGGAAGTCACTGAGACTCTCTACACCAGGCGAAACAACTGGATTACTTTTCCCATGGACAGAGGGATGCAGGACGTGGAGCACTAGGCTTTGCCCGCATGGCAGGTTCGCTTAGGGCAAAGGATGCTATAGACTGCACCTACATTGCCTTGCATGGTCCCCATCACCAGCCTTGCATCAACTGAAAGGGATTTCACTCACTCAGCGCTTAGCTGGTTTACAACCACAGGCAGCACATCATGCAGGTCTATGCCCTGTTTTCTGGCAGCAGTCATGACTCTTTCATTCCGCATCAGTCATCTAAGGTGCCTTTATTCAAACCAGGCCTCCACATTACAAGTTGGCTGCTGGGTGACAAGGATGAGAACCAGGCCACCACCAGAATCAGCATCAAGGAAATAATGTTCTGGACCATTTGGAAGGAACTTTGCAATACGCCCCTGAATTGTGTTCAGATTTTTAGTCATCTACCACATGCTTTGTAACTTTGCCATCACGAGGAGCCAGACCTTACACTGCTTGACAGGAACAAGTGCAGCAAGAGTAACAGGAGGAGGAGTAGCGTAAAGAAGAGGAAGAGCAAGAGGAACATTGATCATCGGTGTCCCTGGTTGCCAGTGCTCCTTGAGGGAGCAGTACATTAAACAGTGTTTCAACCAAACTATCAATCCAATCCCAAGGCACCAATATTCCCAAATTTTTTAGCACCATCCATTTACCATCCTTCAGTCCAGCATTGCAGATTTTGACATTAATGCACAACAAAGATAAACATTAACACCAAATCCAGGACAAAAACATAAATTGATCAAAAATATATTGTCACAGTGTGTGGCATCATTAACAAAAATATGATTAAACACCCTTGTGCCAGCCCTTAATCCTGCTCCCCAATGGCTACAGTTTGGAAGATGGAAAGCTAATTCCGTTGAGGATTTTGGGTGGCTTTGAGCATTTGAAGTTTAGCTGCCGACTGCTGCATTTTTGAAAAATCAATTCATAGGATGAGGGCATCACTGGTTAGGCCAGCATTTATTGCCCATCCCTAATTGCCCTTGAAAAGGTGGCAGTGTGCAGCCTTCCTGAACCGCTGCAGTCCATCTTGGTTTGGGCTGGGGCAGTATGGTACAGCTGGCTATGTGACACTGACAAAGCAGAGTTGATGGGAGTAGAATGCTGCCATCCTGAACAAGGACAACATTTTCATCTTCCATGGAGCTGAAGCCACTCGTCTGGGATTGTGTCTCAACACATTTGCAGATTTATGTGAAAACAGAGTCACATTGATACAGCTGAACACTCTCTCCACAATCTGTGTGAATCTTTAATATTAATTAGGGCTGGACTCCTATGATCTAAGACATTTTGTGCAAGCTCAAAGGCAGGCTGCCTAGGGCAGCTGACATTTCTTGTCAAATGCCCATTAGTCTTCTGTGATAGTTAGGTTCAACAAGGTTAGCACCTGAGACCTCAGCAGTTGAGTTGGCACCTGTGATGTCCTATCTCTATGCTGTGGCTCCTGTACACTTTACCTGATGATTCAACACATGAACACCCTTCCTCTTGCCCAGTGTTGCCCAATAGGATTTTGATGCTCGCCAAACTTGTGCCAATCAGGTCACAATATTGGCTGCATAATATAAAATATATACAAAACAAGTGCACGATCTTTTGAAAATAGGTCTGAGGTTTTAACCATTAGCATTCAAGATGAATATACTCACTACCAGAGCCAGAAAAACAGCTCCTAAAGAGTTTTGCAATCTAATTGTTCTGCCAAGCAAGCCTGTGGTATACACTCTCAAAGAGTGGTGACAATCTATTAACTGAAGTGTTCTACTTCTGACAGTGTGCTCCAGTTTATTTTTTAAAAATCCTTCAAGAGTAAGCTCTCCACTTTATCAGAATTGATATATTAGGATACTCAGGGAGGGAAAAGACTCAACAAATCTCTACGCATTGGTTTCTATGCTTTGACTCTTGCCTTGCTTATGTTCCATCATCCACCATTTCTAAACACAACACTTTTAATACACCTTTAGCTCATCATCAACCTTTTGTAATCTCCCTTTTTACACCAATAGTGCCCTATTCCTTTCAATCGTTCCTTGCAACAGATCTATTAAGATGAAGTTTGAAGATAATTGAACGTTACTCCACTGCCCCAGTTTGCCGAAATTGTACATTTCAACTTTCACTGGTGACAATGCAGTGCTGCCCATTGCTCACACCCCTCAACAATTTTGCAAAATCCATGAGTTAAACGAAACCAAATTCTTCATTTAGCATTCCTCAAGAAAATTTTGAAAGCAATTGGGCTGCTGTCCTTCCAAAGAACAGTGCTCCTTCCACAGTCCTTCACAGAGTGATCCCAAAGATTGAAATGTATCACAATTTAGAGGCACCAAGAGAAAACAGGTACCAAGACGGTAACAAACGATGGGCTATTTTCCTTGTATCATTGAGCAAGTGGTCTTTCAGCTTCCAAGTCACTAGTAACATGTCAACTGAACTACATGCTGATAAACATAGTCACTGCCTGACTGATATATGACTTCTGTCCAACAGCAACATGGTTGACTCTTCCTTGTGCAATTAGGAATAGATGAAAAATATTGGTTTATCGAGTGATTTCCAAACTCAAACCCATCGCTGCAACTTTAACACAAATCAATATTATGTTGCTATAAAAATGAACAGCATAAATTTGCCACATGTGGCAAGTATTGGACAACACTGCTTTAGCCTAGCCTTCAAAGTATGAGTGGTGCCTGTATCTGAGGTGGCGCTGCTGAGGGTGAGATCAGCTGATGCTGTTTCACCATGAAGATTTGTCTCCTTTTTCTGAACTGGCAGAGATACCTCCCCAACTTCAGCATCACTAGAGAAAGCTTGAGCGTGCGTGCGTGTGCGGGGGGTGGGGGGGTTTGGGTGGTGGTTGGTGGGGGTGGCATCTGCCTTCTTCAGCAAATGGTTCCATCAAATGAACATGAAAGTGCAAAAGCTATGCCAAAGTCATCAGTTCTATTGTCTGTATAAGCAGGGTATGTATTGAATGACCTATTTCTTAAACTTCATTAAAAATCATTATATATAAGTTTGAGCAAAAAGAAAATGGAAATTAAAAAAAAAACACAAAACCACTTTGCAGAAGAATGGACTCCAGCAGATGAGGTGGAAGCTTTGATTTGATTTTTGTGAAAAGGCCAAAGCTGTTTGAGCATTAACAGAGCGTGAAACCTATGTAAGTTGTTACTGGTTTTACTCAAGAAGCAAAATAGTGGAAGATACAGAGATCAGGAAATATTGCCTGAAATTACTTCTGATCTTATAAAGGGACACTTAACATGCTTGTAGCAATAATCGGCCTCCTAAAGGTCCTAGAGATCCATATACAGTCCTTCTGTGGAAATCAGAAGGCAGAAGATTGTCTAAGCACCACAGGATGACATAACCACAGACTCAGTCTGACTCTTTACTGGAACACATATCTTGACACAGAACAAAAGGCTATGTGGGATCTTAAACAATTAGTGAGCACAGTCTACAACTTACTTCTGACATCAAAATAAAAACCTAGAAAAAATAACTCTCCTTTGACTTTATATTTAGAAACAGAAATCTAAGAGTTTTGTCCATCCCCTACACCCCTTTCCCCCCCAAGACAAACTGTTTATGAAAATCTGACTGTGTGTGTCCTCTTTTCAAGCATAAAACAGGCACCTGAAGGCCTAATATGGTAGGTGGCACATGTATGCCTGTCCCTGGTAGAAATGGGCTATCTACTACATTGGCAAGCTTTATAGACACTCATGGTGTCATAAGGCTCTATTCTGGTTGTAGGACCCTTTTGTGAAATTGGACTTCCCCAGTCCCTGACTTGCCATGCAATAAGCTCACCAGCAATGCATGGCACTAACAGTCAGCAAGGACCAAGCAGGATTGCTGGTTAAATAGCTCATTGCCTATATACAGGTTAATTGCTGGTTTCTCATCAGGCTGTTAGTTAACCTTGGGCCTTTTTATGGATATTGTTGCTGTTCCACAGCCAATTCTGACTTTGCTGGTCTGCATTTGTCTGATTTGGGAGAAGTTTTATTGCAGTCAGGAATAGTCTATTACTTTGCCTTTGAGACTGGAAAAATGACAGGAGTGGGCAAGAGCAGTCAGGAGAAGAGGGCAAAGGAAAGCATTGGACATCATGCCTGCAGCTAGTCTTCAGAGAGAACTTTTTATACCTTAACTTCACCAAGGAGGAATCTATGATCCACCTTCATTTCATCAAGGAGACTGCCACCAAGCTATGCCATCTGCTGTAGCCACAACTGGAAAGCTTCAAATTGGGGTATGGACAGCACTGCCTAAGGCTGTTAGATCCTTTTGGCCCATATCCTTTACTGCATAGGCCATTCTAGTCTGCAGTAGGCAACATCAGTGGCATCTCGCAGTTTGCTGTACTCTACTGTATCAGAATGGTGACTGAGGTCCTAACAAACAATACATTCCTTGTGAACAGGATGGAACAGGTTGAGCGAGCACTATGCTTTGTCCAAATTTTAGGCTGTCTGAGGCACAATCCAAGGAAGCACAGGCTGCACATGCATTGTACGTCACCAGCCTGGCAATTTTCTCAGTAAAGGGTTATTGCTTTCTGAATGTGCATCTTGTTTGCGATCACTGGTCTGTGCCCAATTTCCTGGCATTTTTTATGATTCATTCATCCTGCACCTGTTCTCTCTGCTGCCTGAATTCTGACTGACACTGAGTCATTGACTGGCTATTGGGTGACAAGATATATCCCCTCTGGACATGGCTCAGGCCATATGCTGCATTCTGTGTACCAATGAGCAAACAGTTCTTACCACCACCTGAGCAGCAAAAAGTGGGTCAGGAGAAGAAAAAGGAGGAAGGACAGGAGCAGCATTGACTATTTCAACTCTTAGTTACTGAAATTCTCAGAGTAACTGATCCCACCATTCCCATCATTATCCATACTACCAACAATAAAACAATCCTTATCATTACTCTCCTTACTATCACCACCTGATTGCCTTTCTTTAGTCTACTCTCATGTGTTTTGGCCGTGGCTGCCTACAAATAGGTGTTGATCAGCCTTTTCCAGTAGTCTTGGCCCTCAAAGTCAGAATCTGAGTTCTCTGCAGCAGAGATAGCATATGATCTCACCTGGCACCTGTGGCATCCAATGCCACTGCCCTAACATGGCCATGATCCCTCCTCTGGTGCACTCTCAAAAGTATGTATTGTGCACATTTCTAAGCTGGTGCTTGTTGGGTTAAATAATCTGACATTGTATCATCAGGATGGCTGCTCTCCTCTTCCTGCACTGATACAGATGATTTTGACATTTTCAGCATATCTCACTTCTTGGGCAGACTTTACCGACCTCCCAGGGCAGGTTGACAGGTGGAGTGAGAGCCGTAAGATTGGGCACCATTCCCGGTGCCCACCCAGCTGCTTCTGCTCCCACTGCAATTTTACTAGTTGCTGGGGATGTGTCAAGAGCCTCGCACACCCGTGGGCCAATTGAGACTGTTAAGTTGGCAATTAATGGCCATTAAGGACCTCCTTCCACTTCTGCTGGGACTTTACCTCAGCTGGCGCCAACTGTCTATCCCAACAGGCCTCACTGGGTGAGTTGGTGGCCAGGCAAAGGGGAGGGATGGGCAGCAAATGCCTGAGACTGAACTAAACCCTGCACAGCCTTGTGTCATATCTAGTCCTGAGATGAGTTTCCAGCTTTATCTGTGGCATCACTGTGACTGCCTATTTCCACCTCCACAACATTGCCAGACTCCAACTCACCTCATCTCATCTGCTGCTGAAACCTTCATTCATGCCTTTGTTACCTCTAGATTTGACTTTTTTAATTTATTTACGGAATGTGGGCTTCACTGGCTGACCAGCATTTATTGCCCATCCCTAGTCCATGTGGTGTAGGTACACCCACAATGCTATTAGGAAGGGGGTTCCAGGATTTTGACCCAGAGGCAGGATGGTGAGTGACTTAGAGAGGAACTTCAAGGTGGTGTTGTTCCTATGTATCTTCTGCCCTTGTCCTTCTAGATGGTAGTGGTCATGGATTTGGAAGGTGCTGCCTAAGGAGCCTTGATGAATTCATGACTGTTCCTTGACTGCTCCAATGCACTCATGTCTGGCTTCCCACATTCAAATCTCCATAAATCGGAGGTCACCCAAAACTCTGATGCCCATGTCCAAACTTGCATCAAGTCTGTCATGATAATGTATGTGTGCCTGTGTAATATTAATCTTTAATTTCATCAGCTGATCAAATATATATTGAACTTCTTTAAAAGGACTTTGTGAAATAAGCAAAGACACTGACTTAAGATGGCCACCACAGGTCACCTGACATGTCTGGTATTACAAGTTGGTACATTTCTGGAAGTTTCCAATGTGGATTACAATTAAGAAGTGCCAAGGCAAATCTTCTATTGAATTTTGCATATGCTAATGTCAAGAATTACTTCAAAGATGAACCAAATCTTGTAACTGGCTCTCACCATTGGCATTTCTATAAAGGTAATTTTAGGCAGAGGCAGAAAGTCTACCGGGACAGTGGCTATATCGAAAGTGTTGATATGTTCTTCCAAGCTCATCACAGGGAAGAATGATCTATTCAGAAGGGATGGCTGGGACACTGAAGAAATTAACCAACTAGGCCATAACACAATAGCCAAGGTCTGTCCAGACATAAGCTAATCAATTACCTTTCGTGGAATACTCATCATTGAGAGCTAGAGGTCATGTGACCAGAATCACCATTTTGAAATGTCTTTTATTACAACACTCTGGTTGCTTTTGGCAGTGTAGGAGAATAAACTTGCAAATAAAGTATGATCATCTGTCCCTCCTTGCTGTTCTCAAGTTCAAGATCCTATCTCTATTATATTTTGGAATATATCAAAGAGATAGAGAATATCAATTGAGAGGAACCTCAGGTACAATAGCATCCACTTTTGAAAAGACGGATTACAGTTTAAAACAGACTTTCCCCAGAAATTGCAGTTTGCATCAGCCACAACCCCATTGGAATTTCAAGACCACCATGGGAAAAAAAATCTACCTCAGCCATGAACAACAGTGAATAACTCATAAAATGTGGATTCTCTCTTTTTTTAAACTTTCATCATTGAATCTTAATTTGGCCAGAAGTTAACCTCCTCGACTGTATAACTTGTAATTTTGCATGTGTATGTGTGTGTGTATGTTGCAAAGGTTGGGATGTGTGTTTACCTCATGAATTATTTTTTTATCTTTACCTGGGTGAATTTTAGCATGATAAAAATGAACCCCTTTATGTTTAAACTCGAGAAAGCTTGTTGGAGTGAGTTCTTGGAAATCAGCATGTAAATGGTTAAGTACAGATATAGAATTAATACCATCATCCTTATAAATTCCAAACAATCCAGTTATAATCAATCAAGTCCTGACACATGTCATCGTCGGTCGTAACAGACACTTAAGGGCTAACATCCAGCTTTGAATCCACAGACAATGAGAGTAATTGGAAGTGGGAACCAAGTTAATCCCTTGGCATAAATTTAAACACTCCAGATCAGGTTTCCTTGTGTGCAGTGGTACAGTATTAATAACCAAGTCCACATTCAAAGCCAGTGCCTCCCTAGGCCAGGTTGAAATAATTTGGGGTAATTTAAAGGTTCTTGAAGAGTTAAAAAGTATAGCTAGGCAGTTAGAGTTAGAGTTCCACTCAAAAGCCAGACTTTACTGACTTTAGCAAAATTACAGCGAGAACAGAATTGACTGGAGCTACAATTCCAAGCAAAGGAAAGAGAGAAAGAGCTGGAATTCCAAGCTAGGGAAAGAGAGAGAGAAGGAAGAGAAAAGGAAAGGGAGAGAGACAGAGAAAAGGTTGGGGGGGGGGTGGTGGGGAGGGAGAGAGAGCTTTCCAAATTGAGCAGCAAGAAAGGGAGTTAAGATTTGGAATTCCCTTCCTAAACCTTTTCACCTCTTCTATTCCTCCTTAAAGGTGCAACTTAAAACCCACAGCCTGGGTTTTCGTGTTGGTTTGGGAACACCCGACCTTCATAGTTTTGTGCTTTCCGAAATGTACACCCAACCCACGTGTGACTTTACCTGGAATTTTTGTTTTTCGCACAAGGTTTGGGTTCACGGTGCATTTTGTGAACCACGATGGAGTATGAGAGGAATTAGAAGGCCTGCCTTGGTACACAAAAGCATAGCTCCCAATATGGTTTAAAGGTCCTATAAACCTGACCCCTCACCCCCACCTCCTTGCCAACTCTTGCCCCTCAGATTCACCCATGTCACCTTCATGCCCCCTCCATGCCCCCACAGAGCTCCATCTGTATCTTTTTCAATACTACCTCCTTACTCTCCATGTATCCTCCATTGTCATTCATCCAGTATGCATTAGGTACAGTCCTCAGGAGCCATGCAATAGTAATGGGAATTATCTTAAACTCACTGACAAAATTAAACCTCGAATGATCGAATAAAGCCCTGAATACAAGCACACTATCATTGATCCTAGAATGAAAAAAAACCTGCTCCAAGTGTAAAAAATAGTAATCCTTTGAGTGCCTTTTAGGTTTGTAAACAAATAAGAAACACCATCAAAAATATAATATACTGTTATTACAGCCCCTTAAAACTGTCAATCATTCTTGGATCACTAGACCACCTGCTGAATGAAACCATTATTAGCCTTTGAAACCTAGCCAAATATTCATAATGGCTACAACTGTCATAACAAAAGCTTCCAGCTAAATTCCCTGGAACTGACAGAACAGATAGTGTCCCATTTCCATTTCAAAGCAGAGTACCAGTCAATCAATAGAGGGGGGTAGATGCTGAGATTTTCTTTCAACTTTCAAAAGCATGGGCCAGAAACTTACCTATGTCGGGCGGGCTGGGTGGGAGTGGGCACGCGTGTGAAAGTGCACAGCATGGAGCTGCCTCAGAGAGATTAAGTTGATATTGAAGTAATTAAATAAAGCATTTAAAAAGTTATCTAAACTTGTCCCCTCTCACGTGACTGTGTCACATGAGATGGGACATGTTTATATATTTCGGGAATTGTTTTTATTTATTTAATAAAATCTTCAGGAAGCCTCATCCTGCCCGTGGATGAGGATTCCTGAAAAACATGAAGGCCGCTTGGGCTCTTCGTCTGCCCACCGATGTCATCTCACATCATTTCGCGTGTCGGTCCCGCCCCCGCATGCCGATGGCAATATTCTGGCCATGGTTTTTTTAAACAGCCAGAGCTGTCACTTGATTTAAATCACAGTACAAAACATGAAAGCAGAGGCTGACATTTCTTTTATATTTTTAATGCATTGCAGCACTTTTGACAATTGGAAAAGTACTGTTAAGCATGACAACAAATATAAAATGCTGGTCAATGTAAGGGTCAACTGTGAGGATACACCCCTGTGATGAATCACTGTATTCAATCAGATTTACATTACAATACAGCATCTAATAGTGACATTTGAAGGTGTCAAAAGATTTTACAATTATCCTTCAGAATGTTTCCGACTCCTTAGCAGGCTTCCCTGAGTTGTCATGGAGTTGACCTCTCCAAGGAGACATTTTTTTAGGGCTTCCAAAACACCACACCACCAACAAGAAAATGGTGTGCAGGAAGAAATACAATTTTCCCGTGGTCCTCACAATGGGGTCCCTGATCTCAGAAGAGGTTCATGTGTGATTTTCACACCAGATCTTCTTGATACGTGAAAAAGCCAGATGAAAATGCCATGGGACAGAGAAGGCAGAGGAAAATTGGTTTTCCTCCAAGAAAATCTAAGGGCAATATTTTACACCCTAATTCCTGCCTGCATTTGAAGATGAAAACCTGGCTCCACATTTTTTACCAAGCTTTTGGTCATCTGTCCTAGCATCCCCTTACATGGCTTGGTGTCAAATTTTGTAGGATAACATTGCTGTGAAGCACTCGGGCCATTTTACTATGTTAAAAGGTGCTATATAAATACAAGTAGTTGTCGTTATTACTGCTTAAAAGGATTGGTCAGTTGGCAGAGTCAGTGCCAGTACAATGGGTGAGAAAAGCAGTGAGAAAGCTTTCTAGAGCAGGATACAGCAAAGCATTATGCATTGGGAAATCCTACCTCACAAATGTCAGCATGTGAGATCTAGTGAAGGAGTGTTAATCATGGCTCCCTATAAAAGGCAGTAATTGAGTTTAGATGTAACATACCTTACTTTAGGGCAGCACATCACTGTCAAGTATTAATTCTTATCTATTAACCATGACCAGGAGCAATGGAATTTGTGGACAATTTTGGCAAAACACTATAGCTAGACTTTATTTTAAAATATGCAGGAAATCTGGGAGACATTGCTCTGGTGCCCTTTAAATACTCACTTTATTAATAATAAAAAAACATAAGGATACAATAAAGCCCATATTTGGGACTGTTATTAAATCGAAATACTTTTATAAGGCATTGCCGTGACCTACTTTATACTGGATCATCCTTCAGTCTTCTGTGCAATGATTTAATACTCCATCGGTGCATCCAAACAATGAGTAAGCATTGATTAAGTCTGCATTGCCTGATGTTTTTACAGACAGGCCAGCAGCGATTTTGAATAGTGCAGTTATTTTTGGCATGGCTACAGCTGGATTTGCATTGAAATTCAACATGGAAGAACAAGGTGCCACCTCGTTCAGTAGTGAGTTGAGAGTAATTCCACGGAATTGGAAGGCCAACATTTCTTTTATTCTTTCATGGAATGTAGGCATCACTGGAAAGGCCAACATTTCTTGCCCTTGAGAAGCTGGTGATGAACATGCCCTTGTCACAGCCTTGAGTATGAACCCAGTTTAAGGTGACCCAGGAGATTTTACTGTGTAATGCAAACTGCATTCCTCTTGTGAGGGTGAGGCCCAAGCAGTCAGAATTGGAGGAGTGCATGGGTCTCAGAGGATGGTAGGGCTACAGAAATACTACAGAGATAGGGAGGGGTGTCGCCATAAAATGAGTTGATGACAAGAAGAAAAATTTAAAACTGAAGCATTGCTGGACTGGGAACCACACATAAGACATACTCGGCACCCCAGGTGTCATGTTTTGGACTGAAGTGGGTGAAGTAAGAATTGTGCACAACTATAGCCAGGATCAGTTGGTGGCCCTGCCAAAGAACATCCCAAATGTAAGCTTCCCTTTATTTTGTGGGATTGTGAGGAGAAAGTGTGCCCATCCAGGCTCTGCAAAACTAACCTAGGCCATTGCCATTGTAGCTACACTTCCACCCAGCCCCATGGACCACTATTGCATTGGCTTGGAGTTGGCAGGTACTGGTCAATCTCCTGCCATAGCCTTTCATCCAATGCTGACATGGACTGGCCCTCCAGATGGACTGGGCCTCCCATTGGGATTAACAGCCATGCAGCCACGTTTCACCATCTAGCCAAACAAAGTCCCTCAGGGTGGAGTTTGGGGGCGGCAGGTGTAATCCAGCCATATTGTTAATTTTTAAGCAAAGAAATAATAGTCTGGAAAGTCCCCCGTAAGGAATCATTCTCAGGATGTTGTTAATAGGAGCAGAAAGAATTACAGTAATTTTTGGCCAGACAGTATAGGAGGAGCACATCCTTAAATGACTCCAAGTTGTTGTAATCCAATGGCCACTCTAATTTTACTGTTTTGAGAAATTTTGGTGGAAGATGTATTCCATTAATGCCATAGCCAGTTGGCCTCATTTAAAAGCTTAAAGTCTGCTGCATTGAAAATGAAACACTGTTCCCAAATCTCCTGGAACATGTTTAAACACCATAAACTGAGATTAATTTACATGGTTCATCTTAACTATTCATTGACAAAAACCTATATTTAGTGTTGAAGAAACTGCATTCCACACAGATAATTAACTTAGTGTAAGTTTCAGCTAAATACAAAGAAGTGAGTAAATTAACAGGCATAAGTAATTATAATTAATGTTAGCTTAAGTGTTTCAGCTTGTTCAAAGTGCATTTACTTAAACACAAGTCTCTAGTGAAAGAAACATTTTTTCAAACACTGTGATGATATCTTGAAGATTTTTTTTCACTCAGAGTTGGAATTATGTGAACATAGTTATGCTTATTACTATGGAGGATATCAGACAAGTTTAAACAAAACATGACTCGAAACATTAACTGTGTTCCTCTCCACAGATGCTGCCAGACCTGCTGAGTTTTTCCAGGTATTTTTATTTTTACTTTTGTTTTAAACAAAACATGGTTTGCCTTTGAATGTGTATGAATATACTTATGAAAAACTCTAAGAAAAAATGGCCTATTTTTGCAGCACAATTTCAGGCGGGCTGCTTAAGGCTTACTCAAAGTCAAAATACATATCTTGAAATGAGGCTATATTTTTTTCTGCCTGATTTGTGTGTTATAGTGCTGGCAGAAATCAGAGAAGGAGCTGGAAAGCTAACCCAAGTTTCCTGATGTCTTCCAAATACAGGAGGGGGAGAACTTCACCTGTGGCCATTTCTGGATGTTGTGATGAAAGTATAATAATTTTCATAATATTTTTCTGGGTTATCGTGATGTGGTTTTATGGGGTTAATTGTAGTTGGGTCAGTGTGTGATTTAATTGTATTTTGTAATCAAGTAAACTGCAAGTTTGAAATCATCAAAAGAAGCTAGATGCTTGACATGCTAATGGACATGAATGCTGGATTATCGTGTAAGTTGCGAAGGGAATTTGCATTTTTAGATAAATGAAGGGATTGTTGGATTTCAAAGGGATCTTATTCTGTTTACAACTAGCCAGATAAACAAGGCTAAGAATGTGTTTATTTTTCCCAAAGATTACTAACAATATATTTTGGCAACATAAAAGTTTTTATGTTATGAGGAAGATGCAGTTTTAAAGACATATGGAACAATAGAATTTACATATTAAAAAGAGAGAAACATATATAAAGGAGCATGAAAGGCTATGTGCCAGAACGCCATATAAGATCTAACAGGAGCATGTGAAATAGCCTTAATGAATCCTCCAGCATTTGTGCATAAATGTGCTGTCTAACAAAACAGAAGTTGGGGAAAAGCCCTTTGAAATTCCACTGTCCAGGGTATTGTGTTAACTTGCTGAGTTTATTTTAAATCTAAAATCTATTTTGGACTATTGCCTTAAAGGGAGTGTAACTGGGAGTCAGGTTAATTATGAATTGTATGTGTTATTAGAGTAGCAAGTAATTGTAGTCTTATGTATGTGCTTGAACTCTTTTATATTTTGTTAATAAATATTTGAATTTCATTTTTAAAATCTCCAAAGGTCTTGGTGGTCTTATTACTTCTGAATTCAGTGCACAAATCCCATAACAAATACAAATTGCAAAACCATTGTGAAAGCGCAACCAAGTTTCCCTCATGGATTTGATCCCCCTGGCACACATCATCTGTTACATCATAACAAATTGGGGGCTCTTTGTGGGATATTTGAAATTCCTTAATTGGTTTGGAGTTGGCAAATCTTAAGGTTATAAGTACGGGAAGCACATTGAATTCAAGAGTTGGTGTGAGGGATTTCAAAGTGGTGAGACTGCAAAAATGGCTGTATCTATGGCTAAAACTTTATTGGAAGTAGAATTTATTACTGATTGGGTTACAAAAATTATCTAAGGCTAAGTTAAGAGCGGATAAGTTGCAGTTAAGGTTATTTGTAGGGGCAAAGAAAGCAGACATAGTTGAAGAGATGGCACAGCATTTGAAATTGGAAGTGATATCTGACACTAGTTTGTTACAGCTAGAGGTAGTGCGACTTACAAATGATGAAGCTTGAATTCGAACAAGCAATGGAAATGAAAGAAACTTGAACTAGAGGCAACAGAAAAAGAAAGAGAAAAAGAAAGACTATTTCAAAGAGAAATAGAATTGCGAAAACCCGACCTCCAGAGGGAAAAGTTAGCAATGGAGGAGAGAGAGAAGAAAAGAGAGAGAATATTGGCTTAAAAATGATGCTAAGGAAGGTTTTGATGATGAAAAAACCTTCAACCTAAAATCCAGTGGGGAGATGTTTAAATTTGTGCAACCTCTTCTGTAGCTTGAAGAAATGGTGCAAATGTTGTTTCCTGGCAGGCAATAGAGGCTTTGAGCATTCTCTGGAAGCATACATGGTTGCTTTAGATAATGTGGAGGGGAGCAATAGGGATAGGAGCAATGATATACTGAAGCTGAAGGTGTGATTTTTGTTAGTAATGACACTTGCCCTTGAGGACTTCATGGTGTATATGCATTGTGGATTTGGCAAGGGCCAGGACTAGCCATGAGGGCACAAGGTCAAGAGGAGTCATCTTAATGTCTGGCAGGCAAGTGCTTGGCGTCGACATGCTCAGGTGGTCCGCATCCATATTAAGCAGAAGATAAATGCAGCCCAGGATCCGTAACTGAGAGTGCTGGATGTCAGTGTGATTTGCAGAAATGCACCACAGACAACTGAATCATATCTAAATGGATTCACAGCAGCGGAACATCATTGGCTGGCTTGTCCAAAGGTTTTCCAGTGTACTTCTGATCAAATTACAGGGGCAGGGAGTGAGCAATTCTGAGGAAATTCCTGGCCTAAGTGTTATTTCAGAAGTTGTTTATAAAATAGTTAGTTAAATTCTTATTTTATGTGTTCAAGGAGTTAGGCGGAAGACTTCAATTGTAAATATATATTAAGCAGTTGTTATTTATTTTGTCATCTTCCATAAGACAAATTCATTTCATATTTAGGCATGGAATTTTCCCTGGCCGTACCACCAGAAGTTAGGCAATACAACAGTGGAAAATGCAGGAAAACTGGGCTTGGCGATCTACTGTTGCATTCTTACTTCAACTTAAACTTTTCTCCCCTTGTCCAGGGTGGTTGCCAGACACCATTTCACCACCTATCATGTGTAAATGATGATGGGAATGCAAGACCCAGTGATCCAGCCAGTTTCCCCATCTTCTGCCACTGATATAGTCGCCGCCAGGAGAAGACCACTGAGCCCCTTTTTCGAGGAGAAGGAAATCTCTTTGGGCCTCAGTAAGCATTTTTTTAAACCTAGGCTCCAGCCAAGGCTAGAGTCTGAGAGAAACTGAAATATAACTGGAAAGTGGCAGCCTTTTTTACCATTTGTCATTTACTCCATAAGAGGGTTGAATGAAAATGGCTATGGAAATTTGAAATTTAAATTCTGTCCTTTTGTAAATTTCAATCACAATTTATGTTCAAATAAACAGACTTTATTAAAGAGACAAAAACAATTAAAAATAATTATAAAGAAAATCAATGTACTCATTTTGGAATTCTATAAAAAGTGATTATGACATAAAATACTCTAATAGGAACATAGGACTTTGGAGAAGGATAAGGATTGACCCTGCTCCACCATTCGATAGATCATGGCTGATCTGATTATGGTTTTAACTCCACTTTCCTGTCTGTCTCCCCACCTCACCCCACCCCTCCCAGCACTCCCATAACACTTGACTTCCTTGTCTATCAAAAATATTCAGGTAGTTTTGCTATATTAGAGACTTAATGGATTGCATTCATTCCCATCGCCCCCCCACCCCCCCCACCCCCCCCCCCACAATATTATAAGAGCTGTATGGTTAAAAAAGCATAAATCTCATGCTTTAAGTGGATATTAAAATAACTTTTTAACTTAAAAGTCATGGATTCAAATTGACTGCTTTTTTCAGCCTTTAGCGCTATCCAGGGTCAGGTACAACATTAGACATGCTAACAAACCTAACATATCTGTGCATTTACAGCTCACTGTGAGGGAAATGGGGTCAGGCTGCAGGGGTGTGGGAATGCACAGTTTCATTTCCTCATATTGGTGTTGTTCCAAAATAGTGGGCTGAGCAAAAAATAATCCTTATTTCAACGCTTAAGTTTTTAAAATTATTATTTAATTTTATTCTTTTTTGAGTTGGATTTCAACTGTTCTTTCCCTTCCAAGAGTGAGAAAATCTGAAACCAGCACATTGATAGGGAGCTTGATAACCCCACCATGTTTTGCTTATTCCAAAGTCTCTTCCCAAATGTTGTCTGATGGCTATTGTCTACTGATGGCAACGTTGTGGAAAAACAGTGTAGACTCTTTTTCTTCAATTAACGGATCCAGTGCTACCAGTCGGGGACCTATACTCAAAGGGAGTGTGGACTGGAGAGCTAGCTAATTTGTAGTTCTGAGGTCCGGTCAAGTAAAGCTCCCTTGGCTGGAGCAGTGGGAATTGGAGGATTGATCCTTTGGTGCCAACTCTTCATCCGAGTGTAGTTTATTGCAATGGCTGAGCATTTTGTTATATTGCCCTCTCTGCTGCCCTCTCTGTTGGAGAGGTGTAAATAAAGTTGTTCAATGATGGCTTCCTGCAGCTGAGCACGTGCAATACAGAACAGAAAGATGACAACGAGGCTGTAATGGGATTCTTTTTACATTTCATTTGAGAAATTAAGGACTGAAGAACAACGTGACACATTTTTGGAACTCCTAAAGTTGATTTTGAGGAAGTTTGAAAGATTGCTCCATGTGTACACAATGTATTCAAGCACAGTAAGTCAGCATGGTACGTAATTGAAAAATGGCACTGAAGGCATATATGGGGATAATGGGGAATTTCAACACTACAAAGAGGACTGGTGTAAATACAAACAAATGTTCAACATTTGGCTGAAAGTGAAAAAAATAGTTGCTAAGGATAAAGGAAATATTTTCCTCACCATGATGGGGCCAGATGCTTTTGAGGTGAAGTCTAACCTGCGAGATCTCAGTACTATGGATTTTTCTGAAATTAATTAGATTCTGGACACATGGTATGGTACAATTAAGAATGAGATTGCACTGAGATTTGCATTCCGTGAAAGGAAGAAGTTGCCAACTGAGACTTGCAGATTACGTTCTCCAATTAAAGAAACTCTCTCACCTCTGTGGGTATGGCACAAACTTAGAAATCAACCTTAGAGACACATTCATAGGAGGCAAAGGAACAATAAAATCCAGGCCAAACTTTTGATCAAAGGCAATAAGCTTTCATGGGAAGAGGCCTGCAATGAGGTCACAGCCATAGAAATGGAAGAAAGAGAATAGTTGCAGATTGCGAGTGAGTTTCTTTCCTGATCCAGCGGGGGAAGTCACCGGATTCCAGCGGCATCCAGCCCACAGCAGCCAGTTTCACAGTCTCAGAGTCAGGAATTTAGATGCTACCGTTGCCATGGTAGTAGGGCCCAGGAGAGAGAGCCGCAGCCAGTGCCAAACACCAGACCCCGGGGACTAATGGGGTCCCGGGCTTGTTGTTTTAAATTGAGTTTTTTTTTGTTCCCCCAGCCCGGGCAGCCAGAGGCAGAGCTGCAGATGTGAAAGATAGACTTTAAAAATAAATTAGAAATTTCAGGCTGAGAGTTCCAATTTTTTTAAGCCACTCGTCAGGCCAGTTTTACTGAGTTGCTGCTGCTGCTGTTTCCAACTTTCGGGCAGCTTTGTGATTCCAATTTGAAAGCCTACCAGAAAGCCACGAAGCTGCCTGAAGGTCAGCAGCAGCAGCGGCAACTGAGGGTGCTCTTGCTTAAAAAATGGTAAGTGATATCTCTATGTTAGAGCCAATTGGATGCTGTGGGATTGGTGAGGGGTGGGGGGGAGAGATTGGGGGTGTTGGAGGGGTGGGCGGGAGGTTGGAAGCTTTTGGAGAGGTGGGGGGAGGTTCGGATTTGGATGAGTGGGGGGAGGTTGGGAGGTGTTGGAGGGGCGGGGCAGGTTGAGGGTATTGGAGTTGTCAAGGGAGGTTCAAGGAGTGTGAGGGAGGTTGAGTGGTGTTGGAGAGGTGGGAGAGTTGTGGGTATTGGAAATGTTGGGGGAGGTTAGTGGGGTGTTGGAGGGGTTGGAGTGGTTGTGGTGGGGTGGCAAGGGTGGAATGGGGGAGGTTAGGAGTTGGGATGGGGTGGGAATGGGTATGGGTGTCACTTTTTTTGCTGTTGAAGCTTCTTATTTATTGATTACATTTTCCACTTTAGACTGTAAAGTCACAATGTACATACAGCACAATTCATCTGACAGTTTCTGGGGAAAAGGAAACAATCCAATTCTTGAGTTAAGGCTGCACTGAATTTATGTACCATGTATCATTTGTCTCTGAAAAATTCAGATCAACAATTCAATTTACATTTTTCCTAAAATGGTGGATGTCTGATTGACAAATCTTGTCATTACATTTATGATATATTGTGGGTTGGCACCAGAGAAGTCAGAATGATACAGTTGTATTAGCTATAGAGTTGACTTGTTTTGTAAATACAGTGATTTTTTTGTAGCCACTTTCCCAACTTCAGTTGATATCTCTGTGATTAATTATCCTTAGAAAATCAACACTGGGCCTCCAACTTCACCATTGCTACCCTCACCCTGCCTCCTGCAGTCAGATGTACTGAAAGAAAGACAAAACCTATATATATATATACAGCACCTTTCACAATGTTTCAAACTGCTTTATAGCCAATTAACTACTTTTGAGTTGTAGTCACTGGTATAATGCAGGCAATGTTATCAAATGGTGGAGCAGGCTCAAGGGGCCAAATGGCTCACTCCTGCTCCTAATACATATGTTTGTATGTCATTCTGGATGGTTGAGATGAGCTGGGCTAGATAGCCCTTGTTATCCATAATTATCTTGCAAACAGCTGTTGGAATCATGGCTGGAGTTCTGTTTATTTTGTTGCTCATGAAAGTTTACCATGAGTGAACTTTTTTGGGGTGAAATTGCCAGGACAGGACGATTTAATGGGCTCATAGTGAATCTGTTTTATCCTGCACATGATAGTCAAGAGTCTTTTCCATTGACTTCAATCTTGCCCCTTTGTCTACTTACCTATTATCCCACTCTATCTTGGTGCTTTTATGAGTTTTTTGAGAAATGAAATATGGTGATAAAGCCGTGTTGCACAGTAGCTATTGAAAATATGTTGTAGTGTGAAGCAGCAATCAGCAGTCTTCAGACATGCTGATCAAGAAAACACAGATACAATTGTGAACCATTCAGTCTTTATCCTCTAGTCTCTTAAAAATTGCATCACACAGAGACACCAATGCTTCTCACTGACAGTGAAGATCTATGTTGTTCAATCTTTCTACTTTGTTGCTCAGAAGTCATTTGACCTTTCTACCCAGTGAGATTACTGATAAAATAGAATCCAATTACATCCCTCCTATGAAATAATTATATTGAATAATACCATGCACACAGGCTGCAATTCTTCTACAGAATGGAAAAGATCTGTGCAGTTTATCTGGATTGCAAGTATTGAATCTTTCCCCAAATATGAGTTTACTGTCACCGTGTTCATATGGTGCAATGTGCAGGACATGTTCATGATAACTGAGGCAGTCACCAAAATCAATGTTATTGTCCGTACAGTCTAATAAATAACTATTAGGATATTTTCCTGTAGAATTAACAATATTGCACGATGCTGATAAAGTAAAATTTGTACTCTCTGATTTGTTTAATAGTCACGATGTGATCACCTAAAGGACGCACACAAACTAACACTGCATTATATCGTTGTTGTTCCTAATATTAATGACATATATATTGGATATTTGTAAACAGATGTCAGCAATTGGAGTTATCATTTGACAAGTATCTTTCTGTAATTGATGAATTGATTTGTGAATTTTGAAAAGGGGAAAATATTTCATGCTTGATTGAGGGGGAGGGTTAAGTGGAGTGGTGTGGGGAATAAGGGGCCCGGAAAGAGGAGAATTACAAGGGCCCATGAATCCTCTTTGTGGCCCTGCATGGTAGCCACCAATTCTTTAAATGCTAAAATAAAAGCAATATACTGCAGCTGCTGGAAATCTGAAATGCTGGAGTTTTTCCAGCGTTTTCTGTTTTTGATCCTTTAAATGCCTCCATTTCCAGTCAAGTTGTTATGCCTATGTGGGTACTCAGTCAATACAATACAATTCTATATAATTCCAGCGCCCACAGTAGAAATGAAAGTCAGAGATTCACACCTTACTTTCAATATTAAATCAACTGCAGCCACGTCTGTTATCTCAGAAGGAGAGTACAAGAAGTAGCTAAGTCACATTCCCTTACACAAAACTGGTGTGAAACTGAATAGTTATTCCAATAACAATTTTCCAGTGATAGGTGAAGTTAGTGTGAGAGTGGAATATGATGATGCACCCTATTACTTAGCATTGGTGCTTGTGGAGAGAAATAAGTTTCCCTGATGGGAAGGAATTGGCTTAAGAAAATACAGATAAACTGGGCTGAGTTATTTACATTAGGGATCAGTAAATGTACGTTTAACATTGAGATAGTGCAAAATGGTCTTGAGCAAGGAGCACCAAATGATAAAATTAGACATCAGTATAATATTAAATATCGTAATTCAACAGATCATGCAAATATGAATGAATTTTCCCATGAAAATTAACTTATTAAAAATCACTACCTTACTTGTGAATTAATTTACATACACAGATGAAATGCCAGTGTCTACCAGAGAAATTAATGAAGAAACTTGCAATAATGCGGTGCTCAGTTATGGACTCAATTAAATCATCAATGGCTGGCCAAAAGAGTGTGATGATGAAAGATTGAAGGAATATTTCACATGTAGAAATGAACTGAGTGTAGATCAAGGTTGTCGCCTATGGGGATTAAGAGTCATTATCCGGCATCAATTTGGAGAGAGATTGTTAGAGGAACTTCATCAAGAGCATACAGGGATAGTCTGTATGCAAGCAGCAGCAAGAAGCTATTTTTGTATCCAAAGGTAGATAGAAATATTGAAGAGTTGGTGAAAAGTTGTAAAGTGTGTCTCAGAATGAGAAATGGACCAACCAAGATTCTTTCCGTTCCATGGTCAAAATGAAGAAAACTATGGGAACGAGGACATGTTGTTTTCTTTGAAGTGGAAGGGAAAGGTTACTTTGTTTTGGTCGATAGTTATAGAAAGTGAATAAATGTTGAATCTATGCCCAATACCACAAGGGTCAAAACTATTGACTTTTTGAGAAGTTGATTTGCAATTTATGGGTTGGCAGAGATTTTGGTGTCAGATAATGGACCACAATTTACGTCAGAAGAGTTTGAAATATTTCTGAGTAAGTGTGGAGTTAAACATACTCTCATACCACCATATCACCGAGTGGCAAAAGATTGCTGCAGAAAAAGTGTACAGATTGTGAAGAATCTTTGCAGAAGTATTTGCTAGGTGACATGTTAGGCAGTAACTTTCATTTTTCTCTTCACCACAGGTTAGACAATTTTTTTGTTCTCTTACAGAATAACCCCACAGTCTGGAACAAATTTATCAATTTACAAGTTTGTGCCAAAAGACACTCACAGGATAAGATTTAGTTTGCTTAAGCTTGACGTCAAAAGCTAAGTGAGGAAAAAGCAAGACAAAGTTAAATTTGAGCTGTGACACAAAAGGCATGAAACTTAGAGAGTTCAGTGCTGGTCAAAAGGTCATGATGAAAAATCACTGAGGAGATAAGTGGAAGCGTGCGATTGGAGATTGTAAAGAGACTAGGTGCATTCACATATCTAGTGAAGATTGGGAAGAGACTCCATCAGTGTCATGTATATCATTTGCTTGAAAGAGGAAATCTGACAAAGGGAGAACCTCCTATAGCCCAATTTCCTCCTACACTTCCAAGTAGAAGTCAGAAAGAAAGTGAAAGTCACAAAGAAACCGAAAGTTTGCCAATAGCACAGAATCCACCAGTTAGAGCAAAGTGAGTCAGGATCTTTGATTAAGACAAATCAATCAATGTTACAGCCCAACCATTAAATGGAGTTGGTAGTCAAAGTCAAAGTTCAGATTTGACACAGTCAGAGATATTGAGAGAGCAGAGTCAAGCTATAGAAATGAGATACCCAGAAAGAAAGAGAAAGAAGCCGGATAGGTTAGTTGAAAGTGCGTAGGAAGGAAGGAGAAATAAGTTGTTCTTTTCAGCAATTCTTATCAAATGATGATATTTTTGCTAAACATGTGGTGGCGTTAAAGAAAATCAATTTTTTGTCACATGTAAATTAACCTGGAAATATTGGTCATATATGTTTTAGTGACTACAGTAACAACAAATTTGTATCCCAGTCAATTAGTTAAATTTCAGGTATTTTTGATGTGGTTTAATCATATTGTAATCAGGGAAATTATGTACATGTACATTTTAATGTACCAGTTGTTTTTTTAAGTGCAGAAGGAGTATAGTATGTTGCAAGATCTGAGCATTTTGTTATACTGCCCTCTATGCTGCTCTCTTTGTTATGGAGGTACAAAGAAAGTTATTCAATAATGGCTGCCTACAGTTGAGCATGCGGGAGTCTCACTCAGTGCAATACACAACACCAATAATATTAAACTTCTTATGCAAGGATATTTCTAGTTATGATAGAATATTTGTGGTGGGAGTTGATGATTCAGTGGGCAATAAAAGTTTTCTCTCATAGATGGAATATAAAAGTAATTGCTTAATACACAAAAGAGTAACACAAATAGTTCTGGGAGCAAAAGATTTAAGAAATTGTGAGAGAAATGACATCAAGGGCAATTCAGAGATTCAGGGTAGGCTGAAGAAGAGGACAAAAGCTGTGCCACAAAAACTTTGCAGATAGGGACCTTCCCGTTCATTTCACCCAGTAGCAACACCTATAATGCATTCTACTTTTCTGCTGAGCCACTGGCAGCTAGTAAAAAGCAATCAGGTGTGGTTCATTTGGACTGCCAACCTGTGACAAATGTAATCATTAAACTGTCAGTTAGTAATTGTTGGTGTGTTTTCTATAATACCATTTTGATTCTCCACACCATGAAATATGTCTTCATATTAACTTCTGCATGGTCCAAAATGCATAGCTGAGGGAGATATCTTCAGGTATTTCTCTTCACAATTACTGGTGACTGTGGAAATAAGGCAATATGATGCATCAGCCTGAGTGTGATGGATAAGGACCAGCAAAAACCACACATAGCATGTCTATTTTTTCAAAGTTTTCTGTAAACACAAAAATCGAAGAATCCACATTGGTGCTCCACTGGATCTTGTTCAGCAATGAGCCACCAAACAATCATTATGAGGAGCAACATAATTATGACTAAGGTTAAGTATTCAAGAGTATTATTTTATGGCACTCAGCTTGCTGCATGAAGGACTATTTTGTTTCCGTGATAAACAGTTATACCTCTATATGATAAAAATGAAGCAAAGGTACATGGTAGGCTGGACAGCCTAATGTGTCCCCCTGTGCTTTCTATTTGTATGACAGGTTAAAATTGAAGATAATTGTTGTTTTATTGTTTTGTGTCATATAAACACCACAGCTATACTTTTTTTATAGAGTGTGAGCATCATCGGCAAGGTCAACATTTGTTGCCCATCCATAATTGCCCTTGAACTGGCTTGCTAGGCCATTTCAGGGGCAGTTAAGAATCAACCACATTGCTGCAGCCCTGGAGTCACACATAGGCCAGACTGGGTAAGGATGGCAGATTTCCTTTCCTAAAGGACACAAGTGAATCAGATGGGTTTTTAACAACAATTAATGATAGCTTTATAGTCACTATTTACTAACTAGACGTTAATTCCAGATTTTATTAGTTGAATTTAAATTCCACCAACTGCCATGGTGGGAGTTGAAGCTGTGTCCCACAGGGCTCTCTGGATTACGAGTGCAGTGACATTACCACTACACCGCTGTCTCTATACTTTCCATGTAGCATACACCAGACATGTTGCATGTGGCAGCTTCTATAATTAAGGTAACACTTTTACAAAACTGTATTTGACTGACTTCTATGTGAAGTCTGGAAGATATCCATTTCCTGTGCGAAGACATGCTCTGGTAATGTCAGCCAAGGTAACTCCCGCAGAGCACGTCTGCTAACTAGCATTGAAGTCAGACTCTGTGGTCTGTTTTCAGAGCAACTAGGGGCTGTCTTTTTCTCATTGAAGAAGTTCCAGGCAAGTTTTTGTTGTGTTTAACTTATTTTTTTTTGCATATTTTGAGTGACATAGTAACAGGGCACAGCTGGAGGCAACAGTTATTAGAACAGATGTCTCACAACGTTAACCCCAGTGGATGCCGAGAGCATATAAGGTCCAGAGAATTAAAAGGGAAGCCTTCCAATATAGTTTTCAAATAACGATAATAAATACATAAAAATCATACCACATGGAACACAGCTATAATTTATTTTCAAAGTATTTATACAAGGAGCTCCATTCCCTTTGAAGCTCTTATGACTGCATATTGTAGTCTAAATTGTATGTGAGTCATGTTGGCTGTTATCACCTTTAACATTATTAACCTAGTTAGTGATGATGATAACATTGCTGAAAACATAAGCACAAAATATGTTACTACCACTTGCTTTCAATCCAGCTTCTGATACCAAGAATCCTTTCTTAACCCCGTCTCAAATCAAAATTTCCTTTCATTCAAGTATCATTCCCAAAACTTTCAAAATCACAATTAACACCTACTTTGTTATAAAGCCCACTTTTGAGCTCCTTGCCCTTGCAAAGTACTGTCTTAACATTGCCACCTATCTGTTCACTCTTCCTTCTAACATTCCAAATCTTTAGTTTCAAAATTAGGATTAACACTCCTCAGGTACTAATTCCACCAATCCCTTTAGCTGCCTATTCATGTATTGAGCCCTAAAACTTACTCCATTCCTGAGCTGAGCTTTCTGTCCCACATCTAGTGTATTCTAAGATCCTATACTTTCCCCTCCAAAACATTGCCTGCATACACCTACACCTTAGCTCCACTCTTCAAAAGTTCCTCAATGGCTTCATAAACTCAAGGATCAATTTTCGCATAGCTATCCTTGCATGCCTCTTCACTTCTATCCAGTTCAAACTTCAGCTAATTAGGACTCTTTGCCCTGAGGGCAGACATGCACAAAGTCCCACACATTCATCATATCAGGTCCACAACCTCATTGTGCAATAGTTAACCCAAAATGCTCCCTTTTAATCATCTCCAGGATCTAGCCTTGCCCTGTTTGAGTAATCTTGAGCTGTACATGAAAGCCTGCATCCGCCATTCCTCAGATTCTGAAAAAATGGAATAAAAGATAATTGTAGTTTAGCTGCTTACTGTAATTAAAATACATCAATTCTTTTTTTTTCTTTCATGAGATGTGGGTGTCACTGGCAATGTTAGCATTTGTTGTACATCAACAAACACAGAACTCCCAAACCCTAGGAGGTCATACCTGGAGATACACCCAAGGACCCCTTGGAAGTCCTGATACACTGACTACGTGGAAATTGCCTGGGAAGTTTGGATTTCCAATGGGCAATTTCCCTGCATCTAGAGCCCTCCGAGAAAGTTTCCAACTCTGAGTTAGAGTCAGAGCTTTGGATGGTTCCAACTCACTTAACTGAGTAGTTACCCAAGAAAACTTAGAAGGATTAAAAGTAGTTCTAACTCCCTGGTAATTATACTAATAATACCCAGACTCTCCACTGGACCTCCCCCGACTCCCTCCAAACCCCTGATTCTCCGACTCACCCCATCCCGACTACACCCCTGACCCACTCAACTATCCTCCCAACCTGACTACCCTGACCTGAAGAGGACATAAGGAGGCTACAAAATGATATAGAAAGGTTAAATGGGTGGGCAAATATCTGGCAAATGGAGTATAATGTGGGAAAATGTGAAATTGTCCATTTTGGCAGGAAGAAAAAAGAGAAGCATATTATCTAAATGATAAGAAATTGCAGAGCTCTGAGGTGCAGAGGGATCTGAGTGTTCTACTGCGTGAATTTCAAAAGGCTAGTATGCAGATACAGCAAGTAATTAGGAAAGCTAATAGAATGTTATCCTTTATTGCGAGGAGAATTGAATACAAAAGTAGGGAGTTATGCTTCAGTTGTACAGGGCAATAGTGAGACCACATTTGAAGTACTATGTACAGCACTGGTCACCTTATTTAAGGATGGGTGTAAATGCTTTAGAAGCAGTTCAGAGAAGGTTTGCAAGACTAATATCTGCAATGGGCGGGTTGTCTTATGACAAAAGGTTGCACAGACTAAGCTTGTAACTGCTGGAGTTTAGAAGAGTTAGAGGCAACTTGATTGAAACATTTAAGATCCTGAGGGGTCTTTACAGGGTAGATGTAGAGAGGATATTCCCTTTTGGGGAAGAATCTAGAACTAGTTGTCACTGTTTAAAAATAAGGGGCTGCCTTTTAAAATGGTGATGAGACAAAATTTTTTCTCTATGAGTGTCGTGAGTCTTTGGAACTCTCTTCCTGAAAAGGTGGTGGAAGCAGAGTCTTTGAATATTTTTAAGGCAGAGGTGGATAGATTCTTGGTAAGCAAGGGGGTGTTAGGTTATCAGGGATAGGTGGGATGTAGATTTCAGGTTACTGTCATATCAGCCATGATCTTATTAAATGGCAGAGCAGGCTTGAGGGGATGAATGGCCTACTCCTACTCCTTGTTTGTATATTTGTATGACCTCAAGACACATGCTACCCCCTCACCCATCTGCCGCCCTAACCCATCATTCACTTTTTAAAAATTCATTCATGGGATGTGGGCTTCAATGGCTGGGCCTGTATTTATTGCCCATTCCTAGATGCCCTTGAGAAGGTGGTGCTGAGCTGCCTTCTTGATCTGCTGCAATCCATGTGATGTAGATATACACACACAGTACAGTTAGGAAGGGAGTTCCAGGATTTTGACCCAGCGTCAGTGAAGGAACAGCGATATATTTCCAAGTCAAGATGATAAGTGACTTAGAGGGGAACTTCCAGGTGTTGGTGTTCCCATGTATCTGCTGCCCTTGTCCTTCTAGATGGTAGTTGGTGAGGGTTTGGAAGGTGCTGTCTAAGGAGCCTTGATGAATTCTTGCAGTGCATCTTGTAAGTGGTACACACTGCTGCTGCTGTGCGTCGGTGGTGTAGGAAATGAATGTTTGTGGATGTGGTGCCAATCAACTGGGCTGCTTTATCCTGAATGGTGTCAAGCTTCTTGAGTGTTGTTGGAGCTGCACTCATCCAGGCAAGTGGGGAGTATTCCATCACACTCCTGACTTGTGCCTTGTAGATGTTGAACAGGCTTTGGTGAGTCAGGAGGTGAGTTACTTGTAGGATTCCTAGCCTCTGACCTACTCTTGTAGCCACAGTATTTATATGGCTAGTCCAGTTCAGTTTCTGGTCAATAGTAACCCCCAGGATATTGATAGTGGGGGATTCAGTGATGGTAATGCCATTGAATATCAAGGGGTGATGGTTAGATTCTTGTTGGAGATGGTCATTGCCCGGCACTCGTGTGACGCAAATGTTACTTGCCACTTTTCAGCCCAAGCCTGGATAGTGTTCAGGTCTCGTTGCATTTGATCATGGATTGCTTCAGTATCTGAGGATTCACAAATGGTGCTGAACATTGTGCAATCATCAGTGAACATCCCTACTTCTGACCCTAGGATGAAAGGAAGGTCATTGATGAAGCAGCTGAAGTTGGTTGGGTCAAGCACACTACCCTGAGGAACTCCTGCAGTGCTGTCCTGGAGCTGAGATGACTGACCTCCAAAACCTCAATCATCTTCCTTTGTGCTAGGTATGACACCAGCCATTGAAGAGTTTTCCCCCTGATTTCTTTAGACTCCAGTTTTGCTAGGGCTCCTTGATGCCACACACAGTCAAATGTGGCAGTTCAGCTCTTTTGTCCATGTTTGAACCAAGGCTGTAATGAGATCAGGAGCTGAGTGGCCCTGATGGAACCCAAACTGGGTGTCAATGAGCAGGTTATTGCTAAGCAAATGCTGCTTGATAGCACTGTTGATGACCCCTTCCATTACTTTACTGATGATCGAGAATAGACTTATGGGGTGGTAATTGGCCAGGTTGGATTTGTCCTGCTTTTTGTGTACAGGACATTCCTGGGCAATTTTCCACATTGCCAGGTAGATGCCAGTGTTGTAGCTCTGCTGGAACAGCTTGGCTCAGGGCACGGCAAGCTCTAGAGCACAGGTCTTCAGTAGTATTGCCGGAACATTGTCAGGGCCCAAAGCCTTTGCAGTATCCAGTGCCTTCAGCCACTTCCTGATATCATGTGGAGTGAATCACATTGGCTGAAGATTGGTACCTGTGATGCTGGGAACCTTTGGAGAAGGCCATGTTGGATCATCCACTTGACACTTCTGGCTGAAGATTGTAGCAAATGCTCCATCCTTATCTTTTGCACTGATGTGCTGGGCTCATCCATCATTGAGGATGGAGATATTTGTGCAGCCTCCTCCTCCAGTGAGTTGTTTAATTGTCCACCAACATCCATGGCTGAATGTGGCAGGACTGCAGAGCTTAGATCTGATCCATTGGTTATGGGACCACTTAGCTGTCTATCACTTGCTGCTTATGTTGTTTGGCACACAAGTAGTCCTAGTTTGATAGCTTCACCAGGTTGACACCTCATTTTCAGGTATGCCTGGTGCTGCTCCTGGTATGTCCTCCTGCACTCTTCATTGAACCAGGGTTGATCCCCTGGCTTGAGGGTAATGGTGGAGTGGGGGATATGCCGAGCCATGAAGTTACAGATTGTGTTTGAGTACAATTCTGCTGCTGCTGATGGCCCACAGCGCCTCATGGATGCTTGAGTTGCTAGGTCTGCCTGAAATCTATCCCATTTAGCATGGTGGTTGTCCCACACCACATGATGGGGGGTATCCTAAATCTGAAGATTGGACTTTGTCTCCATGGCTGTGTGGTGATCAATCCTACCAATATTGTCATGGACGGATGCATCTGTGACAGGCACGTAGGTGAGTATGGGTTTTCCCTCTTACTGGTTCCCTCACAACCTGCTGTACACCCAGTCTAGCAGCTATGTTCTTGAGGACTTGGGAGCTCGGTCAGTAGTGGTGCTACCAGGCCACTTTTGGTGATGGACATGGAAGTCCCCCACCCTGAGTACATTCTGCACCCTTGCCAGCCTCAGTGCTTTCTCCAAGTGGTTTCCAATATGGAGGAGCACTGATTCATCAACTGATGGAGGGCGTTATGTGGTAATTAGGTTTCCTTGCCCATGTGTTACCTGATGCCAGGAGACTTCATGGGTCCGGAGTCGATGTTGAGGACTCCCAGGGCAACTCCCTCCTGACTGTATACCATGTGCCATCAGCTCTGGTGGGTCTGTCCTGCCGGTGGGATAGGACATACCCAGGGTTCGTGATGGTGGTGTCTAGGACATTATCTGAGGATGACTGTGTCAGGCTGTTGCTTGACTAGTCTGTGAGACAGCACTCCCAAATTTGACAGCAATGTTGGTAAGGAGGACTTTGCAGGGTTGACAGGGCTGAGTTTGTTGTTGTCATTTTTGGTACCTAGGTCAATGCCGGGTGGGTCTGGCGTCACATGTAGGCCAGACCAGATAAGGATAGCAGATTTCTTTCTGCCAGAAGGACAGTAGTGAACCAGATGGGTTTTTACAACAATCAACTATAGTTTTGTGGTCATCATTAAATTTTTAATTCCAGATTTTTATTGAATTCAAATTCCACCATTTGCCATGGCAGGATTTGAATCCAGGTCCCCTGGGTCTCTGGATTACTGGTCCAGCGACAGCACTACTATGCCGTTGCCTCCCCTTCCACCTTATCCCCTCAACCACTTACCTGCCACCTTATCCCCTTACCCACCAATCTGCTACCCTCACCGCTCACCCACTTATCTGCCACACTTAACTTCTCTCCGTAGCTTCTCAACACAGCTTTGGGACGTTTAAGCTCTCTACTTCCAGAATACAGCAGCTAGTGCCGTAAAAAGGGTGTGTGGATTCTACCCACTGCTCCCTGTGAGGGTTGCTGAATTGTGAAAGTTTGGAAGGACCCTCCACCACAAGACAGGCACAAAAAATTGTAGGAATGTAAGTAGGTAACTTTTTGTCTGATCTGGGTCAGAAATAGGGATTCCCATCCAGTTTGGAAGTTCTGGATCAATGTTTTGTGGCCACTCACCACCTATTGTGCTATTCTGTCCTGCCATCCAAACTCTCTGCAAAAATAACTTTGCCTTTCTGGCTCTATCACCATCTAGGAGTTGAGCATATTACCTAGGTTGATAACATGGAGTGTGAACTATTGGAGGCACGGGGGATTAAATTGAATAAAGCCTGAAAACAGGCTCAGAGATTGCAATGCATGATTAATCCATGCTGGTGCATTGAAATGCAAATCGATTGCCAACTTTGATTGCTGTGTGTAGCCAGTACTCTCTGCATTCTCAGAATTACTTGGAAAAACTCAGCAGGTCTGGCAGCATCGGCGGAGAAGAAACGTCAACTGTACGGCTGAGACCTGCTGAGTTTTTCCAGGTAATTCTGTTTTTGTTTTGCATTTCCAGCATCCGCAGTTTTTTGTTTTTATCTCTGCATTCTACATTGGCTGCAGGCATCAACATGGGGCCCAATATTGTGAGTGCCTGGCACTACTTAAAGATACACCCCGCTACCTAAAGCTAGCTTGTATTTCTTAAAAGGGGGGGTGCATTGCTGTGCATCGGGACAATATGGCAAGACAGATGCAACACAGAGGTGAAGGCACAGTGGTCTGCAATCGGGGTGGGGGGGCAGTCAGCGGCCCTGGGAGTCCTCAACATTGATTCCAGACTCCATGAAGTCTCATGGCATCCGGTCAAACTTGGACAAAGAAACTTCCTGCTGATTACCTTCATTCCCCCATCCCCCAGCCCACCTCACCCTTGAGCTGATGAATTTTTGCTCCTCCATGTTGAACACCATTTGGAAGAAGCATTAAGGGGAGCAAAGGCGCAAACTTCAATGTCCATCACAAAGAGTGACTCAGTAGCACCACCACTGACTTAGCTGGCCGAGCCCTGAATAGTATATCAGCTAGATTGGGTGGTGGGAGCATCAACAGGAGGAAAAACTTGAGCTTGGCCTCACAAATCTACCTTTGCAGATGCATCAATCCATGACTGCATTGGTAGGAGTGACCACAGCATAGTCCTTGTGAAAATGAGATCCTCTCTTCACGCTACATTGTCTTGTCTGGTAATAGCATCATGCTAAATGGGATTGATACAAACCAGATCTAGCAGCTCAAAATTTGGCATCCATAAGGTGTTGTGGATCAGCAGCAGCGGTGGAATTATGTTCAACACAATCTGTAACATCATGACCCCGTACTCTAGCATCACTATTAAACCAGGGGCCAACCCTGCTCAACGAGGAGTGTAGGAGAGCATGTCAGGAGCGGCACCAACATTTCTAAAAATGAGATGCCAACCTGGTGAGGCTACAACACAGAACTACATGCATGTTGAAGAACAGAAGCAGTGTGTGATAGTCAATGTTAAGTAATCTCACAACCAATGGATCAGATGAAAGCTCTGCAGTTCTGCCACATCCAGTCATGAATGATGGTGGGCAATTAAACAACTAATCAGAGGAAAAGGCTCCACAAACATCCTCAATGAAGCCCAGTGTAAAGGACCAGGCTGAAGCAGTTGCAGCCATCTTCAGGTGCTAAGTGGTTGTTTCAACTCAGCCTCCTCCTGATGTCCCGAGCATCACAGGTGCTGTTGTTCAGCCAATCGAATTCACTCACCTTATATCAAGAAATGGCTGAATACACTGGATACGGCAAAGGCTAAGGGTCCTGAAAATGTTCCAGCTGTAATACTGAAGACTTGTGCTCCAGAACTAGTCATGCCCCTAGTCAAGCTGATCCAGTATAGCTACAACACTGGCATCTACCTGACAATCGGAAAATTGCCGAGGGATGGTCTGTCCACAAAACTGAACAAATATAATCTGGCCAATTATTAGTATGGCATTGAAAATGCTGAGGAACCCCTGCAGTGACATCCTGGGGCTGAAGTGATTGGCCTTCAAAAACAATAACCACCCTCCTTTGTGCTGGATATGACTCCAACCAGTGGAAAGTTTTCCCCCAGATTCCCATTGACTTCAATTTTTCTAGGGCCCCTTGACTCCATTCCAGCTTTGGTCCAAACATGGATGAAAGAGTTGTCCAGCGGAGAAGTGGGAGTGGTTAGCCTTGATATCAAGGATGCATTTGACTGAGTGAGGAGTTCAGTTTGGTCAGATATAGATTTTTCAGATAAAATCAGTTAAACTGAGTTTTGTTTTCTTACTTCTGCTTTTTCATTCATCCTTAATCCTATAAATATTCTATTGAATTTATATATCATGTATAATTGAAAACCTTTGACAGACCACAATGGAAAAGTCTAAGCCTGTAGTGCACTCTATTTTGGAAAACTATCCTGAGTGGGTAAATATGCTACATGATGCGATACTGTGTCACACAATCCCACCAAACAGGCCATAAAGGCAATTTCCAATCTCTGCCACATCTTAACGTGGGCAGTAATTGGTGAAGAATCCTGCTTCGGACACCATGAAGTATGCTACGTATTCTGGAGTACATTAACAGCAAGTCTTTACGAACAACTCTTAACTATGTACATATTTACAATAGAAGGTACAGGTATGCAGCTGACTCTGTTCCAGGTCTTTACCCATCTTTGTCCATCTCTAAGTTGACCCTGGCAACCTGGCAGAGATGTCTATGGCAGGATTGGGAGTCATGCGCATAGAAAATAAACATAGAAAATAGAAGCAGGAGTAGGTCATTTGGCCCTTAGAGCATGCTCTGCCATTCAATATGATCATGGCTGATCCGCTATCTCAATGCCATACTCTCATTCTCTCCCCATACCCCTTGATGCCTTTAAAATCTAGAAATTGATCTATTTCCTTCGTAAATAGATTCATTGATTTGGCTTCCACAGCTTTCTGTGGTAGAGAATTCCACAGGTTCACCCCCATTTGAGTGAAGAAGCTTCTCCTCATCTCAGTCCTAAATGGCCTATCCCGAATCCAGAGACTGTGAACCCTTATTCTAGACCCCTCAGCCAGAGGAAACACCATCCCTGCATCCAGCCTGTCCAGCCCTGACAGGATTTTATATCTTTCAATGAGATCCCCTCTCATTCTCCTAAACTCCAGTGAATACAGGCCTGGTTGACCCAATCTCTCCTCATACAACAATCCTGCCACCCCAGGAATCAGTCTGGTGAACCTTCACTGCACTCCCTCTATGGCAAGTATATCCTTTCTTAGGTAAGGAAACCAAAACTGCACACAATACTCCAGTTGTGGTCTCACCAAGGCCCTGTATAGCTGCAGTAAGACATCCTTGCTCCTGTGCTCAAGTCCTCTCGCAATGACGGCCAGCATACCCTTTGCCTTCTTAACCACTGCTGCACCTGCATGCTTGCTTTCAGTGATTGGTGTACAAGGGTGCCCAGGTCCCTTTGTACATCAACATTTCCCAATCTTTCACTATTTAAATAATACTCTGCCATTCTGTTTTTCCTACCGAAGTGGATAACTTCACACTTATCCACGTTTTACTGCACCTGCCATGTATTTGCCCACTCTCAACTTGTCTAAATCGCCTTGAAGCCTCTTAACATCCTCCTCACCACTCACATTCCCACCAAGTATTGTATCATCAGCAAACTTGGAAATATTACATTTGGTTCCTTCATCCAAATCATCGATATATATTGTGAATAGCTAGATCCCAAGCACTGATCCTGGTGGTACCCCATAAGTCACCACTTATCACTCCAAAAAAGACCCATTTATCCCTATTGTCTGTTTCCTGACTGCTAATTAATTCTCAATTCATGCAAATATATTACCCCCAATCCCATGTGCTTTAATTTTACACACTAACCTCTTAAGTGGGACTTTACAAAACCTTTCTGAAAATACAAATACATCACATCCACTGGTTCTCCCTTATCTATTCTGCTAGTTATGTCCTCAAAAATCTCCGGTAGGTTTGTCAAACAGGATTTCCCTTTCATAAATTCATGTTGACTTTGCCTTTCCTGTTGATATTTTTTAAATGTCCTGTTATCACATCCTTCATAATAGACTCCAGTATTTTTCCTACTACTGATGTTAGGCTAACCAGTCTGTAATTCCCTGTTTTCTCCATCCCTCCTTTTTTTAAATAATGGGGTTACATTTGCTATGCTTCAATCTGCTGGGACTGTTCCAGAATCTACAGAATTTTGGAAGATGACAACCAACGCATCCATTGTTTCCATGGCCACCTTATTTGGTACCCTTGGATATAGATTATGAGGTCCTGGGGATTTATTGGCTTTCAATCCCATTAATTTCTCCAGCACTATCTTTTTTTAGTAATACTAATTTCCTTCAATTCCCCCTTCTCACTAGACCCTTGGTTGTCTAGTATTTCTTGGAAGTTATTTGTGTCTGCCTCAATGAAGTCAGAACTAAAGCAGTTGTTTAGTTCCTCTGCCATTTCCTTGTTCTCTATTATAAATTCTCCTGTTTCAGACTGTAAAGGAGCTACATATATCTTCACTAACCTTTTTCTTTTTACATACTTATAGAAGTTTTTACAGTCTGCTTTTATGTTCCTTGCAAGTTTACTCTTATATCCTATTTTTCACCTCTTAATCGAACTCTTGGTCCACCTTTGCTGAATTCTAAACTGCTCCCAATCCTCAGGCTTGCCACTTCTTCTAGCAACTTTATATGACTCCTCTTTGGATCTGATACTATCCTTAATTTCTTTCGTTAGCCACGGTTGGGCGGCTTTTCCTGTTGTGTTTTTGTGCCAAAAATATATGTATAGCTGCTGCAGTGCATACATTCATTCCTTAAATATTAGCCATTGCCTATCCACCATGAGCCTTTCAATCTAGTTTAGCCAACTCACCCTCAACTTTGTAGTTTCCTTTGTTTAGATTTAGGAGCTTAGTTTCAGATCGGACTACTTCACTTTCCATTCTAATGAAGAATTATTCTATCATGTGATGGTCGCTGTTACCTAAAGGATTCCGCACAACAAGATTATTAATTAATCCCTTCTCATTGCACAATACCAAATCTAGGATAATCTATTCCCTAGTTGGTTCTTCGACATACTGGTCAAAAAAAAATCGCATACACAGTCCAGGAATTCATCCGCCAAAGTATTATTGCTAATTTGGTTTGCCTGGTCTATATGTAGATTAAAGTCACTCATGATTACTGTAGCACCCTTATTTCATGCATGTCTAATTTCATGTTTAATGCATTCCCTACATTACCATGTTTGGAGGCCTATTGACAACTCCCATTAATGTCTTCCACCTTTTGTTGCTTCTTAGCTCCACTCAGATTGATTCGACACCTAGATTTTCTGAGCCAATATGTTCTCTCACTACTGCACTGATTTCATCCTTAACTAACAATGCCACCTACCTCCTTTTCCTTGTTGCCTGTCCGTCCTAAATATCAAGTACCCTTGGATATTCAGTTCTCAGCCTTCATCACCCTGCAGCCATGTATCCGTAATTACAATCATATCATACCTGTTTACATCTATTTGTGCTATTAATTTGTTGACCTTATTGCGAGTGCACCATGCATCAGAGACAGTGCCTTTAGACTTGTCATTTTAACATTTCTACACGTTTTGTATATACTATGGCCCTATTTGTTGCTGGCCCTTGTTTCCTCTGCCTTCCATTTTTGCTTTCTATTTATCTGTCTTTCCTTCCTATCTTTGGTCCCTCCCTTGTGCCTCCCCACTCAGGTTTCCACCTCCCTGCCATTCTAGTTTAATCCTTCCCCCATAGAACTAGTGAAAACTCTTGTCAGGATATTGATCACGGTCCTGCTGAGGTGTAAACCGTCCAGCTTGTACAGGTCTCATCTTCCCCAGAATCGGTCCCAATTCCTCAGGAATCTAAATCCCTCCCTCCTACACCATCTCTTCAGCCACGCATCCATCTGGTCTATTCTCCTATTGCTGATCTCACTAGCACGTGGCACTGGGTGTAATCCTGAAATTACTACCTTTGAGGTCCTGCTTGTTAGTTTATTTCCTAGCTCGCTATATTCTGCTTTCAGGACCTCATCCCTCTTTTTACCTACATCATTGGTACCGATATGGATAATGACCTCTGGCTGCTCACCTTCTCCCTTCAGAATGTCCTGCAGCCGGTCAGTGATATCTTTGACCCTGGCACCAGGGAGGCAACATACCATGTTGGTGTCACGTCTGTGGCCACAGAATCGTCTATCTGTTCCTCTTATGACAGAATGCTTTATCACTATTGCTCTGCCACTCTTTTTTCTCCCCCACCCGCCCCCCACCACCTCCCCCTGCAGCTGAGACACCCGTGGTGCCACATTCTTGGTTCTTGCTATATTCCACTGAGAAACAATCTCCCCTAGTTGTATCCAAAATGGAAAATCTGTTAGAGAGGGAGATGGACCCAGAGGACTCCTGCACTACCTGCCTCATAATTTTATTCTGTTTGGCGATCATCCATTCCCTTTTTGCCTGTGCACTCTTGACCTGCGGTGTGACCATCTCACTGTATGTGCTATCCACAAAGATCGTATCCTTTCGGATGTTCCACAGTGACTCCAGCCACAGCTCCAGCTCCGAAACACAGATTTCAAGTAGCCGTAGCCGGAGACACTTCCTGCACACATGGTTGCACTGGAAGTGTTCCTGACTTCCCACATCACACAGGAGGGGAGCCTTCCACGCGGTTGAGCTGCCCTGCCATGACTCACCCTTAAATTACTCCCTTTACTTTTACTCCCTCTAGTTTAGAGAATATTAAGGACAGAAGAAATACTTATGAGGCCGTACCTACCAAGGCCACTGCTCTTCTTTCTGATGGAATGTAGAAAATGAAAGGATCTCCTCCTTCCCTCTTCCTTGTACTCCCTCACTCACCAAACTCCAACTTATGCAGTGCAGTTCAAAACAGCACTCCAGTGCAAACAAGGCAGCATTGCAGATGGCCTGCTTTTATGCTCTCTGAATCTAGCTTCTGAAAAGCTGTTTAAGCCAGTTATCTAATTTACTATCTGCAGCTGCAGGTAGAGCCTGTATAACTCCTGTATTAAAGCTGGACTAAAACCCACCTTCTCCCAACCCAAAGAGCAAGTTTTAGTTAATTGCTAAATTGAAGAAAGACTACACTTTGGATAGAAATAGGATAGATTGACAGTTTCCTGTCCAGCAGGAGCTCAGACAGGGAGAGACTGCACTATAAGGGGTGGACCTGTAGTGAACAGTGCAGTGAGGAAATCCCCATTTTTCTTCCAGAGGGCTATCACCATACGGACTCCTCGTTCTGCCTCACCATTTGACTGCATGTATCTTGGGGAGCTGGTGCAGCTGTGGAAGCTGGCTATGGCCACAAAGTGTGCGAAGCACGTGCTAGAAAACTGTGGGCCGTTATCTGATATGACTATGGCTTGCAAACTTTAAGTGGTTTGCTGGCCATCTCCGTAGTGGTTATATGAAGTTGCTTTACATTCACCCATCTGGAGAAGTAGTCCATGACAAGTAGGGAGGATCTGCCATTGCACACAAACAGGTCAATAGACATGTTTTCCCAAGGCCTGTTGGGGAACTGCATAGTAATGAATGGTTCCCTCTGGCCTAGGGTGTGCAGTACGCAAACCTGGCAATTTGCAATGGTCACTTCTGTTGCTTTGGAGATGTCTGACCATCAGACATCAGAAATAGCTACAAATCAGGAAATGGAAGAGAGAGAGGAACTCAGGAAAATTACAATCACCAGGTGAGTGGTATTGAGAAAATTGTTGGGGCTGCGGGCTGACAAATCCTCAGGTCCAGATAGACTTCACCCTAAAGGTTTTGGAAGAAATGGCTATTGAGATAGTTGATGCACTGGTTTTAGTTTTCCAAAATTCACTAGATTTGGGGAAGGTTCCATTAGATTGGAAAACAGCAGGTGTAACGCCGTTATTCAAAAAGGGAGGGAGACAGAAAGCAGGAAACTATAGGCCAGTTAGCCAAGCATCTGTCTTAGGGAAGATGTTAGAAGCTATTATTAAAGGTGTTATAGCAGGACACTTAGAAAAAAATCAAGGCAATCAGAAAGAGTCAACGTGGTTTTGTGAAAGGGAAATCATGTTTAACCAATTTATTGGAGTCCTTTGAAGGAACCCCTTTATCCATGTATGCTGTGGATAAAGGGTACCAGTGGATGTACTGTGCTTAGATTTCCAGAAGGCATTTGATAAAGTGCCACATCAAAGATTATTGTGGAAAATAAAAGCTCATGGTGTACAGAATAACATATTGACATGGATAGAAGATTGGTTTGCTAACAGGAAGCAAAGAGTTGGCATAAATGGTTCTTTTTCTGGGTGGCAGAATGTGATGAGTGGTGTGGCACAGGGATCAGTGCTGGAGGTCTCAACTTTTTACAATTTATTTAAATGACTTGGATGAAGGCACCAAACGAATGGTTGCTAAATTTGCTGATGACACAAAGATAGGTCAGCAAATTTAGCAGCCATTCTTTCAGTCCCTTCATCCAAGTCATTTATATAAATTGTAAAAATTTGAGGAAAGTAAATTGTGAAGAGGACAGAAGGAGGCTACAAAGGGATGTAGATAGGCTAAGTGAATGGGCAAAGATCTGACAAATGGAGTATAATGTGGGCAAATGTGAAATTGTTCATTTTGCCAGGAAGAATAAAAGAAGCTTATTACCTAAATGGTGAGAGATTGTAGAGCTCTGAGGTGCAGAGGGATCTAGGTGTCCTACTACATGAATCACAAAAGGTTAGTATGCAGGTAGAGCAAGTAATTAGGAAAGCTAATAGAATGTTATCGTTTATTGTGAGGGGAATTAGTGAGGGGAAAGTAGGGAGGTTATGCTTCAGTTATACAGGGCACTGGTGAGACCACATCTGGAGTACTGTGTACAGTACTGGTCTCTTTATTTAAGGAAAGATGTAAATGCATTAGGAGCAGTTCAGAGAAGGTTAACTAGACTAATACTAGGAATGGGTGGGTTGTGTTATGAGGAAAGGTTGGACAGGTTAGGCTTGTATCCACTGGAGTTTATAAAAGTAAGAGGTGACTTGATTGAAACCTTTAAGATCCTGTGGGGTCTTAACAGCATGGATGTGGAAATGTTTCCTTTTGTGGGAGAATATAGAACTACGGGTCACTGTTTATAAATAAGGGTTCGCTCATTTTAGACAGAGATGAGGAGAAATTTTTTCACTGAGGGTCATGAGTCATTGGAACTCTCTTCCCAAAAAGGCAGTGGAAGCAGAGTCTTTGAATATTTTTAAGGCAGAGCTAGATAGATTCTTGATTAACAAGGGCATGAAAGGTTATCGGGGCAGGCAGGAATGTGGAGTTGAGGTTACCATCAGATTAACCATGAAATTATTGGATGGCGGAGCAGGCTCAAGGGGCCGAGTGGCCTACTCCCGCTTCTAATTCATAGGTTCATATGATTGGGCCCATGCTATACACTTAGTGATTCCCAGGTGACCAAGGTCTTTTTTCCAAAGGACTTCCACTCAGAGAGAGGCCAGAATGACTGGCCGTTCATCATAGAACAGGAGGCCATCTATGACTGCTCTGCTGCTCGACCCAAGTTTTGACAGAACTACCATTTGGTCCCAGCTGAGGCCATCCAGCAGGTGTGGATGCAGGCATACTCCTCATTGTGGTGCTGCTCTTGGCGGAGCTGTTGGAGCCAGGTCGTGCTTGCCAGTAGGAGTGCAGTAGTCGTTTGAGAGTAGGCCTCCAGCTCAGCAACGAAGGCAAAGTCATGTTTAGTCAGAAGTCCCACAATGCCCCTGGAAAGTGTATTTACTATTGTCTGATACTTTCCCTGGACACAGATGGTCTTGCATGTGAATCTCATGAGGCATAGGTGAAACCTCTGAATTTGAGGAGACAACTTTGCAAGCTCCTTTTTGTTTAACAAGGAGACCAATTGTTTATGGTCTGCCTCAATTTTGACATTGAGGCCGATGATGTAGTTGAAAAACTTCTCAAAGGCCCATGCGACTGCCAGTGATTCCTTCTGGATAACGGCATACTTGGTTTCCATTTCTGATAGTCCTCTAGAAGCGTAGTAAACTGCTGTCCAATTGCTCCTGAAAGAAAACTGTCCCGAGACTTGTGGACGAAGCATCGGCTGCTGTGGTGGTGGGCAGGGCCAGGTTGTAGTGGGCCAGATTGTCACTGGAGAACGTCTGCTCCCACTGGGAATCCCAATACTACACCTGCTCTTCCTGGAGCAGGTGTCTCAATGGTTCTGTAACCTCTGCCAAGTGTGGTAAGAAACTTCACCAGCCAATTGACCATTCCTAGGAGGCACTGGAGGTCATGGACAGATGAAGGAGTGGGAATATCAGTGATTGCCTTGGTTTTGTGTGGGTTTGCTGTGATACCTTTGTTCCTGATGACATAGCCCAGGAAGCAGATGGAAGTTTTGCTGAACTCACATTTGTCATTCAGCATCAGACCTGCCTCTTGCAGTGGCTCCCGAACTGCCATGAACCTTTCGTCACGTTCTTCCAGTGTGACCCCATGCACCAGGACATCATCCACATGGCAAATAACCCTCTGAAGACCCTGCAGGATGTCTGCCATCTTTGGCACTGATGTAATCCCAAAGGGCAGACGGATGAAGCAAAATCCACCAAAGGGGGTAATAAATGTAATTAGGGGCCAGGAATCCTCGTCAAGGGGAAGCTGCTAGAAATCAATGTTTGCATCTAGCTCGGAAAATACTGTGCTCTTTGAATGCTTTGCCAGGCTCTTGTCCACTGAGGACATGGGGTGGATCTCCATGACCACATCCTTGTTAAGGTTTGTGAGGTCCACGCAGATGCGGAGAGACCCATTTGGTTTCTGGATGGGGACCATCCCTGCAGTAGGTTGCTTGACTGGGGAAATGGCTTCCAAGTTTACCAGTCATCCAGCTGCTGCCGTACCTCCTCCATGAGGGGTAGGGATCTTTCGCGGAGTGAAGAGGCACACTGGCTTGGCATCACTTCTGAGCGTGATCTGGTAGGCATTTTTAAAGTGTCCCAGTCCCATAAAGAACTTTGGGAACTGTCATTTGAACTTGGAGCCAGGCCTTTGCTGGTTGTCTTCACCAATCCATTGCAGGAGCTTAAGCTCAATGCAGCTATTGCAGCTTAACAGAGAGTAATCCTGATTGTGGACCACGAAGAGGGTCGCTTGGATCGTTTTGTCCTTGTACTGCAGAGTGACCTGCAGGGTGCCCTTTACTGGAAGGCAGAGTCCTCCTGCTGTGTGGAGCGAAATGTTCGTCGTTTGGAGTAGGAGGTTTATCAGCCATGCTTCCTTGGTCGACAGGACTGTGACACAGCATCTGAGTCTAATTTAAAATTTGTTGGATGATCGTTTACCAGGGTATCAGAATTCCAAAATGAAGAGATGTTCTCTTTGTTCCCACCCAAGAAGGATGGCTGTGTACCTCTGGGCTTTCTGTCTCAACCTTGTGGATGACTTTGGGATGTCTGTGTGGTGCTGGGGTTTTGACTTGAACAGTTTCCCAAAGTGTCTGTGTCTGCTGCAGTGGAAACATTGGGCGGTACCCGCAGGGCACTGATCTTTCCTGTGAGGGCACTTCGCACTGCAACGCTGGCAAGATCGCTCTGCTGGGCAGTTCAGGAGTTGCGTTCCCTGACTTGGGTGGTTCCTGCATTTTAGTGACCTGATATGATCAGAGGGTTGGTTTCTACCCCGTGAAGTGTTCTCTCCCTTTAGCGTTTCCCGCTGCTGCACATCGAGACCCTAATTTCAAAACTTTAACTTCTCATTATAAGCCCTGCTCACCGGAATCATCCCCCAACACTGGATCATCCAGGCATTTCGGTGTGTAATCACACTGATGTGTTTCACAACTGTACATAAGCGACATGCACTTGGTGAGCTGCACTTCACTCTGGGTTTGTTTGCCTACCTTGCTTCGGGCAGTGCTCACGGTCACCAGTGCCAGGCTTCACAGGCAGCACCACATCACTTTTAAGGGGGTCTCATGGGCAGGTCTCTTCCTACCAGACTAGTCATAAGGCAGGGGCGGCTTTTCAATAGTTGCAGGGCTAGGGCTTGTGTAGGGAAGGGGGAAAAGTGGCCTCAGACAAGGGAAAAGGCTGCAGGGTGAGGGCTATACTGGGAAAATGGGATATCCAAGGGTGTGTGAGGAGGCACATGTTGACCTGTGCAAGTGAGCTCAAGATGGTGAGGGCTGAGGCGGCAGTCTCCAAAGGCCAGATGGAGATGTGAAGGTGTATAAGAGAGTGAGTGGTGATGTCCCTTGAGCTGGCAGTGAGTGAGAAGCCAGTGTATGTGTGATGGGCTTGTGAGTTTAGAGTGACTCGGGAGCCATACGCCAAGACTCAGAGTTTGGAATCGGATTTAGCGACAAGTTGCTTTCAAGCAGCGCTTCTGACTGAATGACTTAATTGGAGTTTCTCAGGGCTGACTGGCCTGGAATCTTAATCTTAACCTTGCAGGCTGTGAGTGCTGTTTGTTGTAACTGAACTTCCAAGGGGGAGGCAATGGCGTCTTCTGCTTGAATAAAACTTCCACCTTTCTTGTCTGCTTCCAGGCTCTTGTGTCCCTGGATCTTTTCTTTCTGGTGTATTTTCTCAGCATATGTAACATCAGTTGGGAGATAGGTTCAGTGCAGAATCCGTTGAAGGTGTCCTTTCTCTTAGTTTCTCAGCATTCTTGTGAGGATGGGGGTTTTAATCCCAAGGCTGCCACCATGAGGAATCCTGCTTTGAACACCATGAAATAGGCTTTGTATTCTGGAGTATATTAACAGCAAGTCTTTATTAACAACTCTTAACTATGTACATATTTACAGGAGAAGGTATTGGTATGGAGCTGACCCCATTCTAGGTCTTAACCCAACTGTGTCCATCTCCAGACAGACTCTGGCTCTGGGTCAGGTGTCTTCTCACATCACTGTGTGGCGGTACTGTACTCAGTCCCACATTAACCTTTTATATACTAGACCCTACTACAACAATTGGAAGTTACAACTGGCCTCAGTACTGCTGCGATAGTGTGGAGAAAAATCAGCAAGGGTTCCCATTCCCAATTGCCAATAATTGACCCTGCTGCATGTCATGGATTGAGGTCTATTATGATGCTGTTCAATTCCTATGATAAGTGACTAGAATTGACCATTAACTGTGGAGCTTCACCTCATTGCCATTAACTGTAAAACTCAGCTCACAAGAATTAGCTTCTTCAGGACAGGAAAGCGATAAAGGGAAGAAAATTGATTTTAAAAAGAAATAATCTTCTGATCAATTCCAGGGATACATCTGCTATCGCTTCACTTCCCTTCACCCAAGAATGACATTAAGGTGTACATGAAGCTGAAAATGGCTCAATATGCAGTGACACGGAGCCATGAGGGGTAGTTACACATTAGCTCCCTCATTTTTTTATGTAACAGCAGAGTGAGAAAACTGCTTTCCTACGCATTGTTTACTTGATGCAGGGTGGATCCTGAGGAATGCATCTTTGGAGTAAACATACTAGTTTACACAGGCCGCAGGCTTCTAGGCATTTTCCTCTTTAACAGTACCTAGTGTTTTAATACAGTCAGTCCTGCAAGTGACCTTCCCGAATCAGCCTTGTCTGTATGAAGTTGTCCCGGAACAGCTGAGTTTCATTGACATTTAATTTTCCTTCTACTTTTAAATCTTTCTGTTGCTGGCAAGGAACTCCCAATTTTCAATATAAGATACTTGCTGCTACAGAAGCATGAAGCTTCAGGATCTGCCAGGAATCGTTTATGCTAAGCTTACCTCTGTTTATTATGATGGACCTGTGAATGTGAGATTTGCACTGTCTGTCCAACATGAGCTACACAATGTGGACTCAGTTTGTATCATTGGAATGAGATAAATACCCAGTTAATTTGTTTTGGTAATGTTGATTGAGGGATAAAAGCTGGCACTGCTTCAGATCGTTTTACGGGATATTAGGCTTGAACAGACAAGTAGAGCATTGGTTTAATGTCTCACTGTAGCTCTGACAATGTACTCCTGACTCCCTGAATACTGCATAGATGTGTCAGCCAAGATTATGTGCTCAAGTCTCTGGAGTAGAACTTAAACCCACAATCTTCTGAGGCAGAAGCAACAGATAAACCACTCAGCCAAACCAGAATAGCAAACAGAAGTTCTCGTATAAATTCTGAGCCTGCTCAGTTTCACACTGTTGTATGGAATATACATGAGTGGTATTCTGGAGATTGATAGAACTGAGCCACATGTGCAGATACTTAGATCTGAAAGCCTCCAATCTAAGCATATAAAAAGGATGAATATTACTGAAAAGAGAGTCATGTTGCAGAAGCTTTTCATCTTGCACTCAGGACAAACGCTAGAATGCTAAATTTCACACAATCGCAACAATTTATATGCTAGCAGAAAAAGGTGCTGATTGGTTGGTAAGTCAACTCTGGTTGACCAAGGCATTGCTATGGAGAAAGCCACAGGGAACTATAGGCTCCACACACTTCTGGGTAATTCCAAAAGTGCATAAGGTTTGAACATATTCTTTTTGTTTGCAGAAAATGGGTCCCTTTGTATGAATGTATGCCACTTCCAGCAAGCATAAATGAGCTACATTATGAGCTTGACTTGTTATCTTAAATTGGTTGTTAGTGTAGATATTAGTGCACTCAGGATTGTTCAGCGAGAGTTGTCCAATTGCAGAATCACATCTAACATTTTGTTTTGGGTTTTGCAGTTGCGGTTTGGTCGTGTATGGTCTGTACTCTGCCTATTTCTCCATGGCAGTGCCTCAGCCAATATTTTAAGCAATATTCAAGTTCTGTACTACCAAGTATCTGTATATAGCAAGTTATCCCATAAACTGAATGAAATAGTGTCATAATGGAATCCCAAAGTAGACCAATTTGCCAATTTTCCTGTCCCTTCACCTAAGCCTGGTCCCTGGTGCAGCCTTTTACTTGGAAACTGGGGAGAAATACAGTTCTAAGGCTTGTAAGTAGTGGGAATAACTGCCAGTGTTGAGGCATTCCTATTGGGGACAGGGAATATTATGTTCTTGGGTGAAAATGGTGAAACATTTCACAAAATAACAAAATGCTCAGCAAAATCTGATTCATCCCTTCACTTATATGTAGTTTGCAATACTCCTACAATATTTTATTGATAGGTACCTTATTTATGTTACACAGCTGTTTGTGTACTTGCACTGAAGGTGCAGTGAATAAAAATGTGAAGTGACCACACCAAACCTGTGTAAAACTGAAAAAACTATTATGAGATTTCCTGAAATCTCTTATTTGGCAAATCTGTCCATTTTAAAGTGAGAATTACTAAAACCTGATGAACAATATCCCATGAAGTTGTTGAAGGAAAGGATCAAAAACCGTAAACAAAGAGCTGTTAGAGAAGTTCTTTTATCTCCAATGTGTGTGAATAGACATGTAGTCCAATTATTGCAAAATAATTCGATATTCACAAACTGAAGTTGTTCTACGTTAAACCTCTATTAACTGGGCCATTTATGTAGAATCCTATCTATTCCATAGAAGCTTTGCGCAAGACATCACACCATTGCACAGTCCATTAACACCAGTCTGACATAAATCAACCTCACTGCCCAAGAAATTTGCATTATTTGTACTGTACTTGTCTCCACTCCTGTGTTGTACTATACACGTTGACTCAAGCAAATGGGACTCTTGATCATCTGTCATTATACATGGGGTTCCCATCATTTTTGGTGTAACTCTATTTTGGAGTGGAGAAATTGCACCTAGGATGTTGCTGATGAGGAAAGCTGGAAGTAACTTGCTTACTTCCCTAGCAAGCTTCTAATGTCTGTTATAAGTACTTGTATAATAGGCTTCATCTCATTGCTGGGCCCCTAACATTTACCTCCCTATCCTTCTCATGGAGACGATCTTGCCCTCTGAAGAGCTCTTGAATGGGCCTTCACTGACGCTAGTACCTGCTGTTGCTCAGTACTACTGGGTGTTTTTCCATATTCAAAATCTTCTACCTTACTCCACATCTACCTTAGACTGCATATGGAAAACTGTGCACAGTTTTGGTCTCCACATTTAAGAAAGGATATATTTGCACTGGAGGCAATACAGTGGAGGTTCACTAAATTGGGCTGTATTCTCTGGAGTTTAGAAGAATGAGAGGCGATCTCATTGAAACCTACAAAATCCCGAAGGGGCTTGATAGGGTGGACTCTGAGAGATTGTTTCTGCTGGCCAGGGAATCTAAAACACAGGGGCACAGTCTCAGGATAAGGGACTGATTATTTAGACTGAGATGAGGAGAAATCACTCAAAGGCTTGCGAATCTTTGGAATTCTCCACCCCAGAGGGTTGTGGATGCTCCATCTTTGAATACATTTAAGGCTGAGATAGATAGATTTTTGGTCTTGGAGTAAAGGGATATGGGGAGCAGGCAAGAAAGTGGAGTTGAAGCCCAAGATCAGCCAGGGTCGTATTGAATAGTGGAGGATGCTCAATGAGCCATGTGGTCTATTCCTGCTCCTATTTCTTGTGTGCTCCCTAGAGAGAGAGTGCAAGTCATATAGCCAGAGATCAGTTCACAGTAGCTTACAGCCTTGAAATGTCCTATTCTGACAGCTCTTGCTGATCTTGAGCATTTCCTGCTCCAGCTCACACAGCACCATGAAGTTAGAAGGACCTCTCCTGGGCATTTTCCCCTCCCCGTTGGTGTACGTTGTTGACAATATGAATATCACCCAAAATGCAGATGCCTGGGGCTTGTTGTGTAATGCCAAGAGTGGAAAGAAGCAAAAGGAAATCAGAATGGAAAGATGCTGAACTGAAAGTAAGTGCGTGGAGTGTGAATTGAGAAAGGAGCCATGAGAGGAGTTGGTGATTGGGCGAAGGCCAACAAGCAATCAGAGAAATGCTACCAGTGGTTGCTGTGAAGGGAACAAGGAAAAGGTTTGTATTTGAAATGAGAATGATTGGCGTCACTGTGCCATTGTACTGAGCGAAGGATGTGATGGACAGGGAGAATTGTTGGGGAATGGTGCGGGAGGAGGGCATAAACTATTGCCGCTAAACAGACCTTAGTACAAAAGCTAGCCTCAGCCCAACCATTTGCTTCAAATGTTGATGCAATAGTTCAAGTTAATAGATGCCAAGTACCAAGGAGCAGCTAAGCAAATAACTTTGAACCATAAATAAGTACTAATGTGCTTTATTTTTTAAAATTTATTTCTAGTGTAATAACTTTTGCTAAACACTACCACCAAGACACTGTATAAAATGGGTTTGATCCCTCTTTTAAGAGATTTTCACTATTGCCTTGATATTTTCACCTCCTTCATATAGTTAGCATTTCTCATAGACCACCAGTAAGCATAAAGTATTGACTTTAAAGATTTGGGGAGTTGTGTGATTTTCTCAATTCCCAGAGGATTACAGTTACTCTGCCTTATGCTGTTCCATTTAAATCGGTTCCAAGCCCTAATAAAAATGTAACCTTTTAAAAGCTTTCTTTGAACTTAATCAAATGAGTTCTTAATAATCGCAGCAGTTTGCATCTTGCCAGAACTTTAATGATTTGTAATATTTGGCTTTCAGCTTTGATCCAACATCTGTTGAAGAAGATACTCAGTTTCAGTAAAGTTCAATACATAAATTCAGTGATGGAAACCATTGAAATGGCAAAGGACATGGAAAAGGTAGAGAAAGGTATAGCAACGAAGAGATTTAAACATGAGGAAGGGAATGTTAGATTGAGTAGAGCCAGTGGGGATAGAAGTGTTGGCTGAAAAAGAGATAGACCTGGATTTAGTCCTACCATCACTGCCCCTGCTGGGGGGCCTAGAAGTTGCTGGTGATCTGGTGTGGGTCTGCGGCAGTCGGCTGAACCTGATTACATGGCACAAGCTCATGAATGCAGATAATGGCGACTTGCCACTGGATCGCATGGCAGGGGTGGCTCTGATGTCAGGAAGACCACACCACCTGATGGCCATGCAGGAGCTGCTGCCATATTTAAAGGGCAGCCAGCCCGGTGTCGGAGTTGGAAATCGCCTTGTGGCCTCTTTAAAAAAGCTCTGCGGTTTAAATCTTCCACATCTGGATTTCAGAACAGAAAGGCATTCCAAATTCCAGGGAGAGGATTCCTCTGCCATCACACAAGATATTACGTGGCATCAATGGGTTCAACCGAGGCCTGAGATGTCACAGTCCAGCCAGTGCATCCTCTCCAGTGCTTGAGGACGAAGAAGCACAGGGTGGGTGATTCCCATGCTGCCACTACCTCTCCCTTTCATTGTAGGCAGCCAAGTGTTCTCCCCTTCAGTACTCAGATCTCTGATGCCACTTTAAGGGATGGCCCCTCTGCACCTCGGTTGTGTGCTGCCCCTTTTAATTTTGAACCCAATACTTCTAAGTTCTACATATGGAATTAAGCCCACCCTGGAGCTGAAGGATCGAAGCTGAAATATCATAATAATCTTGAAAAGGTATTATGTTAAAAGTCTGCAGAACTTTTCTGAAACAATAGAAATTTTATTACAGTAAATGTAAATCATAATTGAACAACTGAAATTGCATGAAATTATAATTCATGTGCTAAATGTTTCAGTAACACAAGGTGGCCACAAGTGCAGAAATAGTACTTCAGGCTTCAGTACTTCATTCCATCCAAAATATGAATTCTGAAACTACTTGCTTGAGTATGCATGAAAATAGATGTTTTGTTGAGTCTCTTGCATGACACAGAAGTATTCATTCAATATGAGGTTACCTGGCTTCTTGACTGTAAGTTAAGCCCATCATCCAGTTGGAAGACAGTTCTGTAAATGGCAACAGGTTCCATGAAATTCAAGACTCTTATAAAATCTGCCCGTGTCCAGGCAAAACAAATATCAGTTTGTTTTGATTGGAAGGGTTGCTGAAGATTAAAAAGCCCTTGGATTTCAGGCTGCTTGTTAGCGCTCAGGAGCGAGCTCCTAAAATTCCAAAGTGGACGTGAGTTCCAAGGGTTGTCAGTCACCTGTTTGCCTGCCTGCTATTGTTCAGATCCACCTCAGACATCCATCTCTCAGCCAAACCTACACTTTGGCAAAGGATGTTGTGCCTTGTGAGAGGGAAATGAGAGAAAGAGATGGGAAAGCTGACATTGTTGGCTTGGAAAACACACATTCTGCCCAAAGACAATAGACAATTGAAGAAGAAAGCAAATGATGGACACTGTAATAGTGATTGGTTCCTGGGGTAAAAATAAACTATATCTGAAAATAGAAATGTTACTTACTAAGGTGAGTATAATTTAATATATAAATTCTAATAGATTTTGGGCCCAAATGTCTGTAGCTCTTGACCTTTAAAAAACACCAATGATGTGTATGGGTGGGTGGGCAATAGGGCTGAGCTTGGTTATACCAAAAAGGGGAGAGAGTACTATAAATCCATGTAAATGCGAATAATACGTCATAAAATATATTTCCTGCTATTTGTTCCTTAAAATAACTGGAATCAATAGAAATCTATGTGCCACAGACATGCTAAGGGTGTTCTTGGGGGCAGTTAACATTTAAAAGGCTTACCACCTAAAAGTAATTAATTCAGTGAGATAGATTGATTTGGAGAATCGGTGAGAAACAACAGTTTGCTTTTAAAACAAAACTAAAAATAGCTGGAAAAACTCAGCAGGTCTGGCAGCATCTGCGCAGAGGAACACAGTTAATGTTTCAAGTCCATATGACTCTTCAACAGAACTAAGTAAAAATAGAAAAGAGGTGAAATATAAGCTGGTTTAAGGGGGGGTTGGGACAAGTGGAGCTGGATAAAGGGCCAGTGATAGGTGGAGATAGCCAAAAGATGTCATAGACAAAAGGACAAAGAGGTGTTGAAGGTGGTGATATTATCTAAGGAATGTACTAATTAAGGGTAGAAAGCAGGGCAAGCAAGGTACAGATAGCCCTAGTGGGGGTGGGGTGAGGGGGAAGGGATCAAAATAGGCTAAAAGGCAGGGAGGGAAGGAACAGGCTGCACAAGACAATGCACTGACCTCTGCCTCGCAGAGGCTGAGGGTCAACTCGTAGACACTTCCTCCTACCTCCACCTGGACCATGACCCCACCACTGAACATCAAGCCATTGTTTCCAGAACTGTTACTGACCTCATCTCCTCTGGAGATCTTCCTTCCACAGCTTCCAACCTCATAGTCTCCCAACCTCGGACGGCCGGCTTCTACCTCCTACCCAAAATCCACAAACAGGACTGTCCTGGCAGACCGATCGTGTCAGCCTGTTCCTGCCCCACGGAACTCATTTCTTGCTATCTTGCCTCCATTCTCTCTCTCCTTGTCCAGTCCCTTCCCACTTACATCTATGATTCCTCTGACAGCCTACATCATATCAACAATTTCCAGTTCCCTGGCCCCAAACACCTCCTCTTCACCATGGACGTCCAATCCCTCTGCACCTCCATCCCCCACTGGGATAGTCTGAGAGCTCTCTGCTTCTTCCTTGAACAGAGGCCCAAACAATCCCCATCCACCACTATTCTCCTCCATCTGGCTGAACTTGTTCCCACACTGAACAACTTCTCCTTAAACTCCTTTCACTTCCTCCAAATAAAAGATGTGGCTATGGGAACCCGATGGGCCCCAGTTATGCTAGGCTCTTTATGAGGTATGTGGAACATTCCTTGTTTCAGTCCTGCTCCGGCCCCCTCCCACAACTCTTTCTCCAGTACATTGCTGATTGCTTTGGTGCTGCTTCATGCTCTCGTATGGACCTGGAAAAATTTATTAATTTTGCTTCCAATTTCCACCCCTCCATCATTTTCACATGGTCCATCTCTGACACTTCCCTTCCCTTCCTTGACCTCTCTGTCTCAATTTCTGGTGATAGACTGTCCGCCAATATTCATTACAAGCCTACTGACTCCCACAGCTACCTTGACTACAGTTCCTCACACCCTGCTTCCTGTAAGGACTCCATCCCATTCTCTCAGTTCCGTTACATCTTTTCTGATGATGCCACTTTCCAAAACAGTTGCTCTGACATGTCTTCCTTCTTCCTTAACCGAGGTTTTCCACCCACGGTGGTTGACAGGGCCCTCAACTGTGTCCGGCCCATCTCCCGTGCATCCACCCTCACACCTTCCTCTCCCTCCCAGAACCATGATAGGGTCCCCCTTGTCCTCACTTATTATCACCCCACCAGCCTCCGCATTCAAAGGATCATCCTCCGCCATTTCCGCCAACTCCAGCATGATGCCACCACAAAACACATCTTCCCTTCAACACCCTGGCGGTGGCATTCTGCAGGGATCGTTCCCTCTGGGACACCCTGGTCCACTCCTCCATCACTCCCTACACCTCAACCCCCTCCCATGGCACCTTCCCGTGCAACCACAGAAGGTGCAACACCTGCCCCTTTACTTCCCCTATCCTCACCGTCCAAGGGCCCAAACAATCCTTTCAAGTGAAGCAGCATTTCACTTGCACTTCCCTCAATTTAGTCTACTGCATTCATTGCTCTCAATGCGGTTTCCTCTGCATTGGAGAGACCAAATGCAGACTGAGTGAACACCTTCGGTCTGTCCGCAAGCATGACCCAGACCTCCCTGTTGCTTGCCATTTCAACACTCCACCCTGCTCTCATGCCCACATGTCTGTCCTTGGCCTGCTGCATTGTTCTAGTGAAGTTCAACGCAAACTGGAGGAACAGCACCTCATCTTCCGACTAGGCACTTTACAGCCTTCCGGACTGAATATTGAGTTCAACAATTTTAGATCATGAACTCTCTCCTCCATCCCCACCCACTTTCTGATCCCCCCTTTTTTTCCAATAATTTCTATAGATTTTTCTTTTCCCACCTATTTCCATTATTTTTAAATGTATTTCCATCCATTGTTTTATCTCTACCTTTTAGTCAATTTCAGTCCCTTCCTTTCACCCCACCCCCACTAGGGCTATCTGTACCTTGCTTGTCCTGCTTTCTATCCTTAATTAGCACATTCCTTAGATAATATCACCACCTTCAACACCTCTTTGTCCTTTTGTCTATGACATCTTTTAGCTATCTCCACCTATCACTGGCCCTCTATCCAGCTCTACCTGTCCCACGCCCCCCCTTAAACCAGCTTATATTTCATCTCCTTTCTATTTTTCCTTAGTTCTGCTGAAGAGTCATATGGACTTGAAACGTTAACTGTGTTCCTCTGCACAGATGCTGCCAGACCTGCTGAGTTTTTCCAAGTATTTTTATTTTTGTTTTGGATTTTCAGCATCTGCAGTTTTTTGTTTTTATCTTCTTGTTTTTAAATTTGGCTCTCTCTTATCCTTGTGCCTGCTAGACTGCACAAATGCACAGCAGCGAATTTCTCTCTGCCCTCCACCAGAAATGGACCTCCCATTGGCATCCTAAATAGTAGAGGCTATCATTAGGCACATGCTCCTGAACCTGAGCTTGGGGTGCATCCAAACGGCTGGGGAAAATTCTGCCCTGACCCAGATTGGTCTCCCAAGAATATGTCACCACAATCTTTGGGCATTTAGCTTTAGATGGTTTTCTCCAACTAATCAACAAAGGAGCACCAGAGGGCTAAAATATATGGGGATAATTTCAACCCAAATCAACCCGCAGAAAACTGATGAGATAGGATTGGCTACTAATTGGGCAGAACGACAATTTGATCATGTCAGCTTGCCACCAAGTGGGTCAGGATAAAATGATCCCCCATGCATCTTGTCACTGGTGTATGGTGATTACATCTGTACCCCCATTGTCCTGAATGGAAAAATTGCCACAGCAGGATTAACCATCATAACCTGCTAAACAATAAAATAGTAAAACAATAACCCCTAAAATAAAAAACAAATTATTTGGTTCACAATGGCTATTCCTCAGGGTAGTCTTGAACACATTATTAACTGAAATATTATACTGCAATCTTTGGTCTTCACGTTCCTAATCTGCCCTTGTTTCTAAAATGAGTGTTCATTGAACTGTTGGGGAACACCTTTGTTCAAAGCTATAGGAATCCAGTGGGAAATTTCACACTATTCTAAGTGCTCTCTTGGGCTCTTGTTATGTTTAATGGAAGCTAAAATTAGTAGCACATTTCCTCCAAAGCTAACTCTTGCATATATTGGATATAAAAATCAAAACAATGGTTACGAAGAAGGAAAGGAATCCCAAATACTTTCAAACAAAAGAAATCTCTTAAACCAAGCATATAGCAACAGGATACTGGCCAAACTTGCTATTCATCTGTTGTGCCAATTTGGGACTGTGTGCAAACCCCTGAATGTAATAAAGAATGTAATAAAATCTTACTTTAATGTCAAACTCTGATAATAAGGCTAATTAATACTGCTGCAAGTGACATATGTGCTCATACTTACAATGATTTCTCTATTCTTTCAAAAAACTCTAAAATACTTGAATTAAAATAATAGGTGGGGATCTCGCCCATCGGCTAGAGAGCCAGTGGGAGCCCCGCATCAAGGACCTGGGGGATAGAAATCCTACCCTTCGGGAGCTCCTCATTGTCAGCAGCACCATTGGGAAAGCAATGGTAGCTGCTGGCACTGCACCCATTAGAGGCCAGGATAAGCGAGGCCACAGGTGAGTGGCAGTCATGGAGAGGGGGTCACTGGCTAAGCGGTAGTGGGAGCGGGATGGGGGCCGGGGGGGGAGGGGGGTGGAAATGAGGGCAGGGAAGTCAAGGAAAGGGTGGGTGGGGTGGGGGGGGGGGGGGGGGGGGGGGGGTGCGGTGGGGGTGGGTGGGGGGCGCATTTGGCTGTCAGTTCGACCATGGAATGAAAGGAACCTTGGTTGGATCATTTCTCATTCTGAGACACACCACAAGTTTTCACCAACACTTTACTTACTAAATCTGATTGTACATTTTCAAGGCTAGGCCAGTGTGTTATGCACATTGTCCTTTACTGTGACTTTGGCCTTTATGCCTAATTTTATCATTTGGTCCCCCTTGCTCAAAGACCACTTTGCGTGCTTCCTCAATGTTGCTTTTGTGATCCCTATTGGCCCAGTTTGCCTGCATTTTCTTAAGTTAATTCCATTCCATCAGGGACACTTTGTTCCCTCCTACTACTACCGATGGCAAGCAATAGGATGCGTTATTGTATTCCACTCTAACACTAACTTCACCTAACACTGCAGTACTATTATTGGAATAACTGGTCAGTTTCACACCATATGCACAGTTTGCCAGCACCTCATCATCAAGGTAAAAATACTTGATTTAAGGAATGTGACTCACTAAAGTTGCGTGTGGAGATTTTGAGCCATATCTTGGGATACGCTGCAGGTATCATGAAAGAAAAACAATCACAGTCACACTCAGGAGATCTTCCCCTGCTAGCTGCATTAACTCTGAAAGTATTCTATTTCAACACAATCATTGAGATAAGACCTGAAGTTTCCAAGGTGGACTTCAGAAAGTGATTCCCACTTTAACTGAGTTATATATTGGAGGAAGAAGAGCAGCAGGAGGCTGTAAGGAATGCTATATTAATCAAGCAGCACCAAAAGAGTGCCATGCGCTCCCAGCACAACCCATCCAGCAGGATGAATAGACTCAGATGCAGCTTCTGAAATCTTCTAGGAGCTCTATCTCAGGAGGCAGTGCCTTGTGTCCAGACAGCATGCAGGGGTAGAGCAAGCAGGAATGTTCCAGGTTATGGTAAATTCCAAGTCACAGCCATGCACCAGATCGAGTAAGGGAATGAGATTTTGGGACATCTTGTACTCTCCTTCAGAGATAACAGAAATGGCTGCAATTGTATCAATGATGCAAGTAATTCGTGAATATCTGATTTTCATTTTTATTATGGGTGCTAGATTTATATCTTCAGTCATTTTACTCTCATCTTCCATGCTCTCTGACTGATTACATCTCTTGACCTTCCTTTTCGATAACATCAACTCCTGTTTCCATTTCTATCATATATGCAGTCAAGGATTTCCACATTCCTGAATTAGTTTTAGATCTAGAATGACCTCGATTTGGTGCATGGCTGTGCCTTGGAATTTACCATAACCTGGAACATTCCTGCTTGCTCTACCCCTGCATGCTGTCTGGACACAAGGCACTGCCTCCTGAGATAGAACTCCTAGAAGATTTCAGAAGCTGCATCTGAGTCTATTCATCCTGCTGGATGGGTTGTGCTGGGAGTGCGTGGCACTCTTTTGGTGCTGCTTGATTACTATAGCATTCCTTACAGCCTCCTGCTGCTCTTCTTCCTCCAATATATAACTCAGTTAAAGTGAGAATCACTTTCTGAAGTCCACCTTGGAAACTTCAGGTCTTATCTCAATGATTGTGTTGAAATAGAATACTTTCAGAGTTAATGCAGCTAGCAGGGGAAGATCTCCTGAGTGTGACTGTGATTGTTTTTCTTTCGTGATACCTGCAGCGTATCCCAAGATATGGCCCAAAATCTCCACACGCAACTTTAGTGAGTCACATTCCTTAAATCAAGTATTTTTACCTTGATGATCAGGTGCTGGCAAACTGTGCATATGGAAAAGTGTTGCACATTCTCAAGGGCACAAGAGAAGGTGGATATACCTAGATTCAGGACAGTTAAAGTCATCTCATCATGACTCCGTCATCTGCACTGTGAGTGTGGACAATACTTCAGAGCAATATGCAACTTTACAGAGTTTGTAACTAGATGCATCTTCAACAAAAGCCCAGCATAAATCGCCCTATCAGGAACTCCTGGGCCTATGAAGATGCTGATCTTATGCCCTCCCAAAATCCAGAATTTTGTAGGTCTTAATCTTTAAAAGACTGATTTCCTGAAATCAATCAATCATAGACCAATCAATTGTTTTTGTGAAACTGGCCCATTGCAAAAGCAGCAGCAACCATTTTGTTATGGGACTGGAGTCACATATAGGTCAGGTTGGAGAAATAACACCAAGTTCCCTTCCCTAACTTATGACAAGCCAACAGCCTCACACTCACTTTTACTGGTATCAGCTTTTTATTTCCAATTCTTTTTAAACTGAATTCAAGGCTGGAATTTTAAGATCCCGTCCCAGCAGGGATGGGGCCATAAAATGCGGCGAGCCATTCTAAATTTCATTCACTTCAGTGGGACCGGAAAATCCCACTGGTGTAAAATTCCACCACAAATGTTCAAACTGCCATGATAGAATTTGAACTCTTCAGATAGTGCAAGCCTCTGAATTATTCATCCAGTGATCATTACATTAATGTTTCCAGAGTTTGTCTGTTTTTATCTTCATTGAACGATGCATTTATGACAGCCACTTCAAGATAAATGGAATTTTGTTTTGGGAGGTGTAGATTTTGCACTCATCAGTCTACACCTCCTAAATCGATGTTATCAAGTTCAAATTTAATTTACTTCTAAACGCATTTGTGCACAAAATGCTTCTAGTGCTGTTTTATATGCATTGCATAATTTAAATTATTAGATAATTGATTTTATTTCAAACAAGTCAGCATATCCAAACCAGTTATAGCACAACCAGTTACAGTGTAAAGTTTTGTATGCTCTGCCCCAAATTGCATCTTAAAACTCCAGTCCCAGGCAGCATGTTCCTCGCACCAGTCATCCTTATGATCTCTCTAAGTGAGATAGCCAAATTAGTGTCAGCACCAAACAGGTCCAGGTCACAGAAATTGAATCTATAGTTGATTAATGGAAAATATAATCTTTCACGCATTACAATGATATCATTTTAGAGAACACAATGACATTCTTTATACAATATAATGCCCCACGATCAAATGAACAAACATTATATATTGATACTAGCCAATCACCTTGGTGCTACTTACAGTTAACCTGAGCTATAGAAATGTAAGTTGTTGTTCCTGTCATGATATTTAGCTTCTAATATAGAGCTGTGTTTAATGTAGCCTGTCTCTTCAATGTCACTGGTGAGATATATCCATTGATAAAGCCTAAATGTTCACACCTTGAATGTAGTTTGAGGCTTACATTAGCAAAGTTTCTGTAGATTGGCAGCCCCTAGTAAACCCCGGATTTCTGCTTTTTGGGACAGGTTAGGTTATGAAATGTAGAAAAACCAGCAGAAAAAACTGATTTTCTTTTTCTTAAATTTTATGGCGCTGTGAAGTACAATGTCTTAAGTGTACTGGAGGAAGTGTGATGGTCGGATGCTAGATGCAAGATTTTATGAGATATTTTTAGCATTAACTTTTAAGAACCATGTGCCATGCCACTCAACTCATTTGGGTTCAAAATGTATCCAAACTCTTACATTTACTCTGACAGATCCGCAAACACATACTTTTGGGGCAGATTGTAATTTGAGAAAATTGGCTTTAATCATAATAAGGGCCCATTAATTCTGATTGATGAGCGGTTGTAGCTCTTACAGAGGCCTAGTACTGGGAGGCTGAAACACTCGCATGAAACAAGTGGTAGGGCTCTTATCATTCAATTCACATTCAATTCATTATTTTAGTGATGTAGGGGGAGCTTGGGAGGAGCTTGCTACATGACAGCACCCCCACCCCCCCCTCCCCATGTGTGCTGAGTTGAGTGGCATGGCACATTCAAAAAAGTCATTAGTCATTACCCCAAAACCCCCTGACTTGGCCTTTCCAAGCCTTTTCCTGCACAATAGTCCTCTTACCAACTTACCCTTTGGATGCACCAATCACTTTCTGTTCATTCACCTCTTCACATCCACATCTGAACATCCACCATTGACACTCATTTTCAGCTTGATGCGATGTCAAACCTATCCTTCACATCGAGTGTCCACAAATGCTGTCCTCCCATCTTCTCAATACATTTCATTTCCCATACTGAGGGGTCTCTTTCTTTCATTGAAGGAGGAAACCAAGAAACAAACATAACCCTTCAGTCATCTCCATACTGACAACCACAGAGGAGGTAATATGGGGGAGGTAAGCTGAGTCTTGATATGCATGGCCATCGTACATGGAGAAAGGGAGGTCTCCCAACTACCTGTTGACAGAATTAAATACATGTCACATGACATACAACACTCATCTTGATGTCAGCAGCCACTGAAAAGTACGGTACTGTGCACAATGCTGACTTAGTAACCTCTTACCTTGACAGTTCTGAATCAAGTCTTTCATCTCCAACAGGCACCTCAAGCATCCCACCGGGCATGGTGCAAGAGGAGGTTGCTCACTGTTAAAGGACCCATACAGACTATCCGTCAGCTCAGATACACTCATCACAGTGGGATCACCAAGACTGGTAATTAGGGTCTCACACATCAGTACAATGTGAACAGGAGCAGGTGCTGGAGGTAGAGAAAGGAGTGGAGAATCCCCATGAGAGACCATGGGACATCTCTGTTGAGCTTGATGAAGATGCTGAGCCTTGGGAACTGAGAATGAAGGGGAGAATCCTAGAGGAGCAGCAGAAAATGTATGAGGTTCCATCAGCAATTCCATGGGAAATACGCACAATTGGAAAGAGATTGGAGGAGTCCCTTTCTAATATGAGTGCTTTAATGTCTCACGCCTTTGAACTGATGTCTACGTCCATGGAAAGAGTGAGCATTTGCATGGAGCTTCAGATACCGCAAGCAACCGAGTAAATGCTGGCCCTGATGTTCAGACTACCAGCTTAAACAGAACTGATGAAAATCTAGCCTTGACTTAGCACCTCATTGAAGACCAACAAGGTGTTCTCCAGCGCACTGCTAATAGGGAAGTGTGGATGGATCAGGAATGGGAAGATAGAGGAAGTGGACATGGAAGTGGGGAAGCACATTCACTCCTCACCCCTTGCCGACCCCCAATCCAAATCAGTAGCTCATGTGCTGCCTCCCGCCCCGATGACTGGGTCTGCCTCTGCATAGTTGCAAGTGGGACAGTTTATGGTATGGCCCTCACAATCTCCAAAACCCAAGGAGCATCAGGCAAAAGCATCTGAGCAATCAGAGCAGAGAATTCTGATTTGCGTAGCTGCAACTTTTGCTGGAAGGGCCAACTTTGTGGGGAGCTGTAAGTTATCAGCCAAATCCAAGGGGCACTGGGGCTGAGGTTTAAAAGGTGGTTTAAGGGTAACAACCAAACCCTGAGGAGGTTGGGTTGAATTGAGGAAGGCTGTGGACAGAAACGTTGGGTTTTGCCTGTGGTTTATCGGTAGAGACTTGTTAATAAGCCATGGGTGCATTTTGATGTATTTACGGGGAGCCAAGGTTAATCGTGGAGGGATTTAAATCGGGCTAACCAATTAAGTGTTGTGTAATGTTTTAATAAACGAGTTTGTGGTTGAGCCAAACCCTGTGCCTATGTAATTTTGCCCTTTATAAAATCCTAAAGTCAAGAACCATCAGTAAGGGGAAATGAAAACAGGATGAAAACATCGTGACAGCTCCCTGAGAATGTTGCTCAAACATGCATGCTGATCTTTTTGCGGTTTCAGACGAGCTGAACATTGATGGACTGGAATCCCTTTTATTTGATGAAATCTCCAGGGTGACCTGAGGGCATTTTGGTTGCCACATGTGTGCAGTTGATGACTCCCTGGACCTGCGGAAAACCAGCCAGGCTCAGAAAGTCAAGCATCCACTCATTCTGACTGGCTACATCTGTTGAGAAGTGCCCATAAGTCAGAGCCCTGGCAAACGTGACATCAGGTACACTGGGAAATGCACTAGTGAGCAGCAGATTACAAACACCACAGTTTGCTTTAGTTTATATTTATTTATAAGGGCTCAAGTAAATTTCCCTGTTATTATCCACTACCTGCATGCCATAAAATACAATAATAAGCAACTTCCATGCTGAATTGGAGATTGACAACTGGGAAGAGTTGATCAAAATGGCAGAAATGACTTCCAAAGTAATGGAAATCCCTTCCAAAACAGAGAAAGCACAGACACAGAACATGTCTTTTCAGCAAAACCCTTTCACCAGGCAAGAAAGCAGGTGTGGGGTCTCAGTTTTTAAACCATTTCTTGCCTGTCACTTGTTCAGCTCCCTCAAATCTTGCTGCCTTCTTGCCTTGATTTCCCTGGTGAGCTCCACAAAGTCCAGGAAACCATCCATACTCCTTTAAAGTAAGAAATCAGGATTAAAGGAGGTGATAATGTGCACTTAACATACTTAGATTGCCTTTAATCTCCATGTAATCTCCATCAGTCCCATAGTTTCCCACACACTGCAGATTGCACCGTGGTTAAAGGCAGAAATTTTTTACAAAGTTGATGGGTCAGTGACAGCTTCCCAATATGCTGGCAATTTCAGCCCTATCCATTCACAAACTCACATGCCTGCCAAACATAAAGACACTTACATTCATGTTGAAAGGTCATTTCTTATGTTTCATCAGACAGTATCATGAATAAAATGTTGAGTTCTATGTATGTCTTCTATTGCTTTACAATAGTCAGTGAACACAAATCAGGTAATTTCTGCAGATGTTAGCTGATGAAAACAAACAGGGTATTTTAAAAACTATAAAATAAATTTAATATCTTAAAATTTGATTTTCAAGCCAATACATAATTTTTCCATGCAATGAATTTCATTAATTTCACAAACATTTAATTTTGTCATTTTCAGAAAAATCATACTATTTCCATACTCTTAGTAAATTTAAAAAAGTCCTCAGCATACATTGTAGTAACTGTGCTTTACCCATGTCATATGTTATTATACATAGTTAAATTGAATCAGTTTTCTCACAATTACACATCTTGATGAAATGTTACTGCTAATTTAGTTTTGATTCCATGAGCCTGAGATAGCCTCTTTTATTTTTATTCTTTGGATTATAATGTTTCAATAGCATTTTATTTCCATGAAGATCTTTTTTCAATAGAATGTGCTTTTCTTTCCAAGCAGCTACTAATGCAAACAGACGAAAGCATGTAAAAGTAGCAGCTGCTCCCTGAACTGAGAGCTGTCAGGGAAAAAAAAGTGGGGCTGCTTTGAATTGGTTGTGGCAATGGGTGGGAGGGAGAGAAGGAGGGAGCAAAGGAAAGCAGTCTGACTGAATAACACTAATGTGCTTCTAAATCAATCATCAACTTGAATGCATTTATTTTCACTCTGGTTACTTTAAAAATAAGTGTTCCTTTTCTTCTTTTATCACTTTCTTAGTTGCTCTGTACCTTTGCTTTAGCTCCTATCTCTCTCCAAAAAGTTGAAGTCCTGTCTACCAGTGTGCCTGTCAGACTCTTGTCTGCCTTCTTGACTGCCCACCTCCTGTTGGTGAACAGCTCCTCCCATTTGCACATATAAGCCAAGTTAAGTTGCTGGCAGGGGCCGAGCAGAGCATTTTCCCAGTCCGCTGCTGTAGTGAGCCAGTGAACATCTTTCCTCGCATCACGCACAGCCCAAGGTAAGAGTTCTGCTGCCACTAAACACTGCTGTTTTAAGTTGCTAAGGATGTGATTGCCAGCTGTTAAAACTCGACTTGCCAGGGGTTTTGTTCAAAGTAATTGTTTCTGTGATTCTGATTATACTTTTATTATTGAAGTTGACTGATTTTAAAAAGTGGGTGACCTAAGGACAACAGGTAATATGGTCACAGTTGTGTATTTTGCCTGCATTGCAAGCCTTCACACTCAAGAAAATGGGTGAGGTGAGAAACTATCAGTAGCACACTTTAGTCAAACAATTAAAGAATTAAAAGACTTACTCTTTTTCCAACGATGACTTCTTTTCCTAAAATTCTCAGCTCACCTGAGGTTCATATATGTCAGAATATCACAAAATCATCAGAGACAGACACTGCTGCAAAAATATGCTAACTGACTATAATGGGGAAATGAGAACTGCAGCTAAAAAGCTGGAGAATTTTTGACAGAAAGTATTCCTACTAATGACAAAATAACAAAAGAAAACTGGAACTAACTTTGCTTTTGTTGAAGCAGATTACTATTCAGTGCAGCAGCTAACACTGGACGAAGGACGATTGCTAATAACATTGCAACCGGAGACTTCTAAAAATTGTATTCTGAGGTAGAGTTCTGCTATAATCTTTGAATTCCCTGCTGCGTAACAGTATTTTTCAGTCAGATTTCTATACATGGATCCAGATGTTACAGTGTCTTCTTACCATCTGCTCTGCTGTATATTTGGACAGGAGTGAAAGCAGGTTTGGCTTTATTTAATTGTCACACTTACCTGGCACAGGCTCTGATGCAGGGAGATGCAACCATGCCCACTGGGCAGTCAGTACTTAACTTATAAGTCCAGGCAGTATGGTACCCCGAGCCTTTCAATTAACCTCGTGAACCTTGTCCAACCTTCCTCCCCCATTCCTTTCTTCATAAGTGTTTCAACAAAGGCCCTTTATGAAGGTGCAGAATTTGAAACTTCGGTGTGGTCTCCCCTCAGCTGCACTTCTTTGGGGAAAAGTCAATTTCCTCAGGAATTTTGCGGCTAAGCCATAACATCTGCAGTGCGTGAACTCATACTTTCACTCACCAGATTACAAATCACAGGAATAAGGTGAAAAACTGAGGTGGAGATTGAGTTTAAAAACTTTACTAGGGTTGCTAACCTCCCAGGGTTGCCCTGGAATCTCCAAGAATTAAAGATTAATCTTCAGCAACCCTGGAGAAAAGTTTCTGCTGCCTTACAATTTAAAAAAAATTTCCTTTGAACACTTTCATCTATTAGTTATACAAGTATTGGAGATGGGAAAAAGGCTGTTGCACCAGATCATCAGATTGCATAATGAATGTTCATTTTCCATTTGGCATGGGAAAGCTTTGTGCTGTAAGGATGGCTTCATTGACTCACCTGAGGCGGGTGCATTGGGGCTGGATGGTTCGAGGCAGGGCGGTCACGTGACGACACTGCCAGGAATACAATCCCCCCTTAAGTTGACAACAATAGGCTTTACAACGGTTTTCACATACTATTCCACCTGTTGATAGCAGAATATAGATTCAAAGGCTTTATTCTTCTCTTAGTTCCTCCGTATCAGTTTATCTGATGATTTTCCAATTTTTTGAAGAACTTACAGAATGTATTTTGTCACTCTTTAACTCTTGATCTTATACCTGCTGCCAGACTTTCTGCTTTATAAATCTGAGAGAGAGTCTGATCTGTGGCTTTCACCACAGTCACTGTTAGTGCCATTCTACATCATGTACAGCGCTTTAACAGGGCAGCAGTGGTCCCAGGAGTTTTTGCAACTCCCAGTTAAAGCATTGTGAAATACCCCCTCTAGAGATCTGAATGAGAATCGAGGAAATCTGCACAATGTGTCTTTTGTGAGTTTTTCTGATTGGGCAACTGAAATCAGATGCTTGATTCTGACAAACGTGTGTGATCATTTTTCTGTTATAATGAGTTAAATTGTTAACAGTGATTGTTTCATTGCAATCTTAACATACATACTGCTTTACTGTGAAAGCCATAATGCAATCATATAAATTAGATAGAATAACATTCTGGTTTAAAGGGCAGTGTGTGACCTTTCAGTCCATCAATAGCATTGACAAAGTGACAACAAAAAGGCTCATTCATAAACTAATGATACAAGGTGATTGGTGATATCAGGTTTTCACTTCATGACAATTTGCCTTGTGCAGTTAAATTCCATTGCAGATAACGAATACAAATCTATACTCCGTATATCCTTTAATGACACTTAAAAATCATCTCGATGCAGGCCGTTAAGAAAGCATCGCAAAATCACATCAGAACACGGTGTTAGTGAACCGTTTGGACATCTTTTTTCTATAATTTCACATTCACAGATGCCATCAATTCTGGTGGCAAAGTGACCCGATGCTCTTAAGGCTGTGGCTTTATTAATAATCAGCAGAGGAATTGTAGGGCATCGACAGGTGTCCTGATGCAGCTTGTCACATTGAACACGGAAAATCAGGCTGGAAAGATCACAAGCAAGTTACAGGGGCGGTTGTGAAGTCGAATGCTGCTCCGCTGGGGTCCACAGAAATAGTTGAACTCTTACCTTTGGAAGTTCTCTTCTCTTTTCTTGCACTGAATGGGCTCTGACCAGTGCCTACCAAAAATGGCAATTGGGGTCCTATGATGCAAAAGGATCCTGATTTCTATCTTAAAAAGGGCCTAGCATCTGAAATAGCTGGACTCCCGGTGATAGGCCCTCCTTACAATGGTGCCAGATGTATCGCTGCTGCTAATGGGGAGGTAAGGAATAATAATAATAATGATGGCAGGAAGAATAGAAAAGCAATATACTATTTAAAAGGACAGAGATTGAAAAACTCAGTCATACAGAGGGACATGGGTATCCTGGTACATGAATCACAAAAAGTTAGTATGCAGGAACAGCAAGTGATTAGGAAGGCAAATGGAATGTTGGTGTTTGTTGCAAGGCGAATGGGATTTAAAAGTGTTACTGCAGCAGGGCCTTGATGAGACCACGTTTGAAGTATTGTAACAGTTTTGGTCTCATTTGAAAAAGGATATAACTGCATTAGAAGCAGTTCAGAAAAGGTTCACTCGTCTCATTCCTGGGATGAAGGGCTTGCCTAATAAAGGAAGGTTGAACAGATTGGGCCTATGCCCATCACAGTTTAGAAGAATGAGAATTATCTTATTGAAATATATAAAGTCCTGAGAAGATTTGATAAGGTAGATATTGGGAAGATGTTTCCTCATGTGGGGAAGATTAAAACTAGGGGACACAGTTTAAGAATAAGAGGAGATGTGTAGGAATATTTTCTCCTCAGAGGGCTGTTGTCTATGGAATTCACTTCCCTAAAAGCAGTGGAGGCTGGGTCATTGAATATATTCAAGGCTGAGTTGGATAGATTTCTGATAGACAAAGGTGTCAAGAGTTATGTGAACTGACAGGAAGGTGGAATTGAGATGAGGTCACAACGATATCAGCCAAGATCTTATCGAATGATGGCCCAGGCACGAAAGGTCGAATGGCCTACACCTGCTCCTAAGTCCCATGTTCCTATATTTACCCCATTTGGCAGCCATTATCACCTTGTTAACAGTAGAAGACACCACAATGTGGTAATGAGGCAATGTAGATTGAATTGTCAGACTAATGAATGAGTGTCCAGAATTATAGAGGAAAGGGCCCAAGAATGCAAACAGACTACCATTATGAGCAACTGATCCAGGAAACGTTTATAGTTTTCTCATTTAGGGGACAGGTTGAATAGTGTGAAATGAGTGCAAAATTTGTTATGATGCCTGGAAATTGTTATAAGGATGAGCAAGGTTACAGAAATGTTATCGACCTGAAACATTAATTCTGTCTCTTTCTCCACAGATGCTGCCTGACCTGCTGAGTATTTCCAACATTGTTTTTATTTGTGAGGATGAGATAAACTGTGCCAGGAATGAACATGTTTCAAAATGCCAACAGGTCTGAACTGGGTTAAATTGGATTATCATTTTGAAACAATCCAAATTTTGTCTGATTCAATAACAGTTATACTCTATTGTATTGATGCCCTAGCTTTTTAAAAAAATACTATGTCTGCATTGATTGACAGTATATTTCACCAGAATGCTCATGAGATACAATTTTCGGTAGCATCAAAGGTTTCCATGCCTCCAAAAATAGCACCTGCTTCTAACAGGGACTGTTGCTGCACTGATGGGTTCTCAACCATCATTTTTTTGGTGCTAATGGATCTTGTATCTTCTTATCACAGGGATTTTTGACTTTCAGCTATTTTAGAGGAAGCATGAGTGGCCTTGTCACCAATGTCCTCGATGATCCAATGTGGGAAAAGAATGAGTTTGAGTTTAATATTTGTGTATGTTTTGGTGATGAGAGGATATATGTATGCAGTCAGGGGCGGTCTGGTGCAGGAGATGTGTACCTGATCCCCAGTGCTGTGGTGAAAACAGTGACATGTATGTCTGAATTCCTGGAGATCCACACATTATTTATAAGTTCCATTCAGGCAATTCAAATATTTGGATTTCTGAATTATTCATACAGATATATTCAAATGCTCAAACCAAGACTATATATGCACTCATCACTTCTGCTCCCCTCTGTAGTCCCATCTTGTTTCAGTATGTTTCCTGGTCTCACTATTCCTTTGGCTTCTGTAATTGGCATGATTCAGATTTTCCTACTGAGACGGTCGTAAAGGAATGTTAAAGGTTTTTATTTTCTTCATTTTACATCACTTGGCAGAATGGACAGTTTTTATTTGCATTTACTAGTTAGTCGTTGAATTAGTATTGAACTAACACTTCAGCTACTGTGTTCAGACTGATTAACAAATTGCCTGTCTCTAAGGCACAGGTACTGTCCAAAACCATTCCCTTATCAACCTGAGCAAATCAGATGGGACCTCCAGTTGCACGGGTAGCTTTTGATAATTACTAATAGCTGGCTCTTTGCAATGATTTATGACAAGTTTGAACATTCCTGGGACATTCTTTTCTCGGTTATGAGAGGATATTCATTCAGCTCTCATTCAAGCTTTAGAATTGCTGGAGGCTCACAGTTGTTGTCCGAGTCTCCCAAGCTCTGAGCATTAAAATGCGTGCGGCTTGAATTTAGCCCATCTGTGTCAATGCAGTACACTGTGCAGAAATGCCTGAGGCTGTCTCACGCATCAAAAATATACTCACAAAGTTAAAAGAACTACCTCCTAAGCTGTTAGAAACTTTATGAGTTCTTCTGTGGCAAAGTTAGAACATTACAAAGAAGGATTCTGGCAAATGGAGTCTCTGTGGAGGGAGATATTTGAAAGGATTCCTTTTAGGGCAGAAATAAACTATTTGTTTAACAGGGATTACTACCATGGGAAGCAACAAAGGGAGGTTTAAAAAAAACAAGTAGCATCATTGAGTAAAATCTTATTTTTTGTTAATGTTTTTACAGAGCTATTAGTGTAGTTTGCTACATCAGCAATGGCAATATGACTGGTGAATTATTTACTTACTAAATTATTATTTAATTATTTAAAACTAGTGCCAATATTGAAATAAAAACATATGCTGACTGGATTGAAGTGTTATTATCATTGACATTTAAGTTTTAGAATATTTGGAGGTGGTGCAGTGAGTCATCTCACACATTTCAAAGGCCTACTTCCTTCAGAAAAATTTGAATGCATATTTCATCCAAATTTGACTTGCATACTGAAATCGCTTGGGAACATTGGATAGTATCTTTTTTTTATGATTGTTAGGTGCATATTGTACTTAATGGAGCAGTGAAGAAGGGAGTTTTTTGCTGGCCTGGAATTGTAGTTCAGGTAAGTTCAGATGGCTGGGGTCAGATCCAGATTAACTGCAGAATTCCTTCGAAATGAAGACTATTCAGCAGGTCATGCAGGCACATATTCATGGCTGCTTTATCAGGAGATCCAATCTCTTTACAGGTGAACTTGGAACTTTGGAAACAGGCTAGGAGGCTTTTAAAAAGATGTTTAAACCTTTTGGTTCAGGCAAAGGTGGCACAGCCTTTCTTTACAGCTTTCGTATTGTCGGTGTTATGCTGCAGACTGTCCAGGTCTCTCTGAGTTTTGGGATAAAAGTATTTCAGTGTCAGACAACCAGTTTCAATCACATGATTAATGACCATTGACATATAATAGAAGGTAAATGATGGTCTTTTGCACTTAACTTCTGGATAACCGGTCTCTCCTTTGTTACATCGCAAACCTAGAGGCATAGAGCCTAGAAGTCCATTGTCTCTGTGTTTTGGAGTAAGCTTCAACAATAGCAGGCATGAAATTCCATAAAGGAATGCTGTTAAAGCATGTCCATTCAAGGGGAGAGCTGCACCCATTATAATTCAATTCGGAGCTTTCCAGAAGCTTGATAGTCTGTGTTGAAGTTCCAAAGGTCACCTGACCCCCTCTTAATAGTTCATCAGTGTCCATTTTTAAAAAATACGGTTTTAAAATTTGCAATATCTTCATTCATGGAGCCAGTGCAGGCCCGGTGGGATGAATGGTCTCCTTCTGCACTGTAACAATTCTGTGATGTAACAATTCTGTGATTCTGTGATTCATGCTTGTACTGGTATGACAGTAGATACTTCTGTCACCATTGATAATACTTTTAATGTTGCTCTAGGGCTTACCAATAAATCAAATCCCAAACCTGTGCTAGATATGGCCATTTTAGATTTAATCCTCAATTCCCTGATTTATCTCAAATCAAATCATTTTGCAATGGTGTTAACTCCTTTAAAGAACATAACATAGTATATTTGTGTTTGGCAGAACCTAAATGCTGGACTGAAAATTAAAACAAATTATTGAGGCACTGAAGATGCCTCTAAATTCTCAAGCCTGCAAAACTCCAGATAATAAACACATAGCTGCTACTTTTTCAATCCCAATAATCAACCAACAACTTAATTGTTGTCAGTTCTGCTAAGTTTAGGTTGATGTCCCTTTAAAATATGTAAAATTTTACAATGGCCAATAAAAGCATCTCTAAGTTAGTATGGGAACAGCTATTCCATGGGCTGGATTTTACGCTCCCCCACCAGCAGGTTTGGAGGTGAGAAGCATGTAAAATATATCGGGTGGTCTTCCTGCTGCCTGTTCACCCACCCTGACCTGTCTTAAATTTTATGGAGGTCAGAGGAAGCTTCGGGTGGCCTGCCCACCCTTGGCTCTACTGAGGCCCTTAAGTGGCTAATTAATAGCCATTTAAGGGCCTTATCATTCCACAGCCGGTATTTTACTTGTGGTGGGGGAGAGGCCCACAGGGGAAGCCCAGTAGCTTTACTTGCGCGGCTGATGTTGGGAAAGGGAGGGGGTCGTCCTTTGTGAGTCCTCCCTAAGTTATGCCTACCGTCAACCCTGCCCCCTGGCCTCTTGAACTGAACTCCTCACCCCTCTTACTCCACCAGCCCCCTTATGCCAAGGCCCATAACCCCGGACTTACATGTTTCCTCATTATTGGGAACTGCCTGCAGTGCCAGCGATGGCCGCCTCATCTGGTTGACCAGCAGCTCACTAAGCGGGGCCTCCTCCCGAGAAAGGGACGGAAGTCTCACTTCATAGTAAATTAATGCTGCTGCTGCCAGCCTTAAATTACCATGGATCAGCGTCGGGAATGTGGGCAGGCTGCACCTCGAGATGTTTTGGCAAAGGTGTGCAGGGACCATGGCGCCCCACAAAACCCAGCCCTCTGCTTAGTTATCTTGCTACTGCACAATAATTTTAATGCAACTATGGCATCCATAAGTCATGTTGTTTTACCTTACCATAACTGGCTAAGTTTTCAGTGTTACACTGTTCAATATCTCCCCAGAACAAACAGTGCCACAGTTTTCCTTATACAATTACCTCACCATAAAATCTTAGTTCTAGGACTCAACTAGTAATTTTAATTTAGAAAGTAAATTCTTGATGAGAGATGGTGAATAGCACTAATTGCCCCTACTTGTCAGTAATAACAGTATAATATGAATGAGAAGTGCTTCTATTGAGCTAACCACAACAGTCCAGGATCTGGCAGCAGACAATAAAAGATAATTTGACATCCCTTTGTCAACATTGTCTTTGAATTTGGGTGAATTCTGACAGTACTATTGAGGCCAACTATTTCAATTTCGTTGGTAAAGTTACTTGCTGCCAGTTCCTCGATCTTGGCCTTTCTCACTTTCAACCAGCCTGCACACATGACTTAACCTTTCTGTGCCTAACAGTTTGACTGCAGTATACGGCACCTCTGTGCCAAAAACACCAGCTACAGGTCTTGACCTTCCTCTGTGTATTACTCTAAACTTGCCCGATTGTCTCAAATTCTGATTCTCTTTTTGGTCCAGTGTGTTCATATCTGAATATTTCAAGTAAGCTTAATTCCTGCAGAGCCAGGATATAAGTGCTACAGCAATCTTCAATCTGCAGGCACCCTACCTTTTCCTCCTGATCCCCATCTATGTCCGCATTGCATAGTGTATGAACTGACGTTGCTCTTTGTGCTTGTTCATTCTGCATACCCATTGACACTTATCATGCAGCTTAAACACAGAGTTGGACCCAACAGTGTCAGGAGCCCTGTAACATAAATAAGACAGTGATCATGCCTTTAACCATACGAAGATCCATTGCAGATCTTCCCCCGGGCACCTGGAGATATGACCTGCCATGGGTATTAATCTCCAAGGTGTGAATCACCTCTGTCCAACAGACTTTCTGGCCGTAAGGGGGCTGAGAGGAATAATTGCATACTGACATTGCATTCTTATGGTTTCCTATGTCATATTTATATTACAGTGACCATCTTTCACAACAGCATTAGAATTAAGATGCAATGCCATTGAAGAGCCACTAATTTTTTTTGATTGCAGTCAGGTGGAGTTCTCAGCCTTGAAGCACAAAGGAGTAATGCACTCCTGGGTAGGGTTGTAGTAAAGCTAGCAGGATGCCCATCTAAATTGTGGTGGCAGGCTCAACCGATTTTAACGGCTAGGGCTATTTTAACCAGTATGCCACTTGTCAACTTACCAGCTTTATTGGTGGGAAGTGGTTGCTCAGTTGTTAAAATTTCCAGGAGGGAAATCCCAGCCGGTGGAGGTAGGAAGTAGCCTGGAGTAGGGGAGGCCCAAAGCTTCCATGTGGAGCCTAGAGAAGTATTCCTGTTCCTCTTGGCTTACAAAGAAACTAATAAAAGGCTAAAAAAAAAGCTTACCTTGCTGGGCCTCTTCTGGCTCAGGATCTTTTTCCCAGCAGGTTTGGCCTGGGAGGGAAGCCACCACTGTTCTCTCATTCAGGCCTCAAGTTAAAACAGCAGATCAGACCCTGATGATAATTCAAGAGGACCTCACTGGCTTAGGACAGGTGTCCTTGCCGACTGCAAGTTAAAATTGTCAAAAATCGAGCAGATAACCTTGGCATTGCTGAACTGTATAATCTTTCCATGCACCTCTGGGGAAAGTATAGAGTCAGAAAATGAAAGTCATATAAATGAGAGAAATTTAGAGCACTGGGCGGGAGAGGGTGGGGGGAGATAGGGGCAGGGGGCAATTGGGGATAAAATGTGAAAGCAGTTCCACAAGAAAAGTGGCAATCATGTTGTTATCCCAAATTTTACGTATGTTTCCATGCACTGTAATAGACAACGGATGGGATTTTCAGGCCCTGACACTGGCGGACATTGTTGCGGGTGGGACAGGAAAATTTAGAGAACGATTAAAAGTCAACAGCTCGCCAAATTTTCCCATCCCACCCACAATGATGCCCGCCAGTGTCAAGGGCCGGAAAGTCCCACCCAAGAATTTTGTATTCAGTAACTGATTAACCTCTTATGAACTTACAGTGCTATAAAATTATGAGCCCAAATATCATCTGGCAACAGCTGCAGCAAGAAAGAGGTAATAAAGGAGGATTCATAAAACTTTTTAAATCAGAACAAACATTAGGTTATGGAACAAATTTTCTGCAGAAAATTTTAAAATATGCACATAGTTTCCTTAAAATAAAACATTCCAATTAACAAACATGACAACATTTTCACACTGTTTTGCAAATCAGTGTTAAAATTACATTCTAGGGTGATATAAATTTCACATTGTGTGGTTGTAATATCTTGATGGTGAGATGGATGTGAAGGCTCATTGTTGCAAGTCATGTTACAGACACTATTAAACATTTTATAAAGTCATTGATAGTCATGTAAGTGGGAAAGAAATCATCTTTTTGAGTATTCCTGTCATGGCTCCCTCGTTAGAGTGCAGTTGAATGATCATTTCACATGATTTCATTGTTTAAACATTGGTGCAGTTTTTCATATAAAACTAATACCGAGGCTATCATTAGGATTAAGGGGTAAGTTAGTTACGTATCTATTTCATTAATAGTAGTTATTCTGGACTAAAATGGACCTCCAGCAGCTGCACAGGCATGGATAAATGCGGAAATCTGGAGCTTTTTGCTCAGCTCCTCCTTAAGATTTGCTCTACAGTTTCTTGCAGAGAGATTCAGCATTCAAATACACGGGGAGGTGTGAAGTTGCTGTACTTGACTTATAGATACCAACTTATCATGTCAGAAAATGTTAAACCTTGTCTGTTCTAGTTTAAGTGGTTTTTTAACAATGTGATGTGTCTTAATTACTGCCAAACTGTCTTGCACTGAAAAATACATTTTATAACTGTAGAGTTTCTTTCCTACATATTTTAATTATTGTAAAACAATTAAAAATTAAATATTCCAACTTACAGTTCCTGCTTTTGATTCTCTGGCCCTGGTGGAGGGCTTTGGAGAGGGTTGCTGTGGGAGATGAGTTATGGTTTGGAAACCTGGAAGGGCATGCTTCCTTGAGTGTCAAGGAGTTTAAACTCCGTGGTGTGCATGTTTTTTTTAAAAAAACAGAGTTTCCAACTGGAAACCAGCCAGATTGACAGACTTGGCTGTCTGTTGGGCAGGTTGTTCACCAGAAAATGCTTCAGCTAAGGGTCAGCTAGGTTTTCTGGTTGTTGGGCATCGAGATCATGGGTGAGGGACTGGGACGTATACACAGAGTGGTAGGGGTGCGGGGTGGGGGGGGGTGAGGGGTGATATTCAAGATTGATCATGGGTGTTTTACGTGGCTAAGCTTTATAAAATTAAATGACATTATGAATTTATTAGCTGGAAACCACTAGCTCAATTTTTTGAAAGACTAAAGCCACATTCCAAGCACTTGAAATCACAGTCAAGGATGGCTGAACATTTGCATCACTCTAACTTCTATATTCGAAAGCCATTGAATTAAAAACAACCTTTCTGCAAAACCTTACCCAGGACCAGTTGCCTTGAAGGAGAATGAATGGGATCATCTCCTACCCCATTAATAAAGTGCCCCAGCAATCATCTAGATATTCAAATGGGTGGAAACAAACCATTAGACATAATGATAAAAACAAAAAAACTGTGGATGCTGGAAATCCAAAACAAAAACAGAATTACCTGGAAAAACTCAGCAGGACTGGCAGCATCGGCGGAGGAGAAAAGAGTTGAAGTTTCGAGTCCTCATGACCCTTCGACAGAACTAAGTAAAAATAGGGAAGGGGGTAAAATATGAGCTGGTTTAAGGGTTGGGGGGGGGGGGTGCTGGAGAATGGGGAGGTTGTTGGGACAAGCAAGCACCTGTCCCACCCCCTTCTACCAGCATATATTTCATCTCATTTCTATATGTCTTAGTTCTGTTGAAGGGTCATGAGGACTCGAAACGTCAACTCTTTTCTTCTCTGCCGATGCTGCCAGACCTGCTGAGTTTTTCCAGGTAATTCTGTTTTTGTTTTGCATTAGACATAATGTCTTGGACAATGGGACTCTGACTATGAAAGAAATATGCCCAGATGTAATCTATTCATGTAAACCAGGCAACTGGAATCCACTAGCTATGACCATATTTGGGTCACTTGGCAGTTGGAGAGAGTGTATGTGTGATAAGCCAGCTAACCCTTTTGTGTGTTTAAGTACCCATTTTCTCTACAGACCAGAGTACAAGCAAATGAGACATTCAAGAAAAAAAACCCTGAATGAGTTCCCCCGCACCCCCCCCCCCTTCTCTCCCTCCCTCTCTCTCTCCGCCTCTCTCCATCCAACTTGTTCCAATTCCAAGACACACTGCAGGAACCCACAAAGGCTCCTGAGCCAGCACCTTCCAAACCAACTACCATCTAGAAGGACAAGGGCAGCAGACACATGGGAACACCACCACTTGCAAGTTCCCCTCTAAGCCACTCACCATCCTGCCTTGGAAACATATCGCTGTTCCTTTACTGTCACTGGGTCAAAATCCTGGATCTTGCTCCCAACAGCACTGTGGGTGTACCTACAACACACCGACTGCAGTGGTTTAAGAAGACAGTTCATCACCACCTTCTCAAGGGCAAATAAGGTTGGGCAATGAATGCTGACCTAGCCAGTGAAGCCCACATCCCATGAATTTGACCCAGCAGCAGTGAAGGAACAATGATATATTTCTAAGTCAGGATGTCAGTGGCTTGGAGGGGAACCTCCAGTGGAGGTATTGCCATTTTTCTGCTGTTCTTGTCCTTCTAGATGGTAGCAGTCATGGGTTTGGAAGGTGCTGCCTAAGGAGCCTTAGTGAGTTCCTGCAGTGCATCTTGTAGATGGTTCACACTGCTGCTACTATGCGTCAGTGGTGAATGTTTGTAGAGTGGGTGCCAATCAGATGGGCTGCTTTGTCCTGGATGGTGTCAAGCTTCTTGAGTGTTGTTGGAGCTGCAGTCATCCAGGCAAGTGAAGAGTATTCCATCTTACTCCTGACCTGTGCCTTGTAGATGGTGGACATGCTTTGAGGTGTCAGGAGTTGATTTATTAGCCCCCTAGCCCTTGACCTGCTGTTGTAGCCACAGTATTTATATGGCTAAAACAAAAACAGAATTACCTGGAAAAACTCAGCAGGTCTGGCAGCATCGGCGGAGAAGAAAAGAGTTGACGTTTCGAGCCCTCATGACCCTTCGACAGAACTGGGGAATTCAGTCATGGTAACGCTGTTGAATGTCAAGGCGTGATGGTTAGATTCTCTTTTCCTAGAGATGGTCATTGCCTGGCACTTGTGTAGTATTAATGTTACTTGCCACTTTTCAGCCCAAGCCTGGATGTTGTCCAGGTCTTGCTGCTTTTGGACATGGACTGCTTCAGTATCTCAGGAGTCATGAATGGTGCTGATCAATGTGCAACCATTAGTGAACATCCCCACTTCTGACCTTATGATGGAAGGAAGATCACTGATGAATTCGCTGAAGATGATTGGGCCTAGGACACTACTGTGAGGACTTCCTGCAGTGATGTCCTGGAACTGAGATGATTGACCTCCAACAACCACAACAAGTTTCCTTTGTGCTAGGTATGACTCCAACCAGCAGGGAGTTTTCCCCCTGATTTCCAATGAGTCAGTTTTGCTCGGGTTTCCTGATGCCACACTTGGTCAATGCTGCCTTGATGTCAAGGGCAGTCACTCTCACCTCACCTCTGGAGTTCAGCTCTTTTGTTCATGTTAAACCAAGGCTGTAATGAGGTCAGGAATTGAGTAATTCTGGTGGAATCCAAACTGAGCATCAGTGATCAGGTTACTGCTAAGCAAGTGGCACTTGCTAGTACTGTCGATGACCTCTTCCATCACTTTACTGGTGATTGAGAGTAGACTGATGGGATGGTATTTGGCTAGATTGGATTTGTCCTGCTTTTTGTGTACAGGACATGCCTGGAAAATTTTCCACATTGCTGGGTAGATGCCAATGTTGGAGCTACACTGGAACAGCTTGGCTATGGGTATGGCAAGTTCTGGAGCACAAGTCTTCAGTACTAAAGCCTTAGCCTTTGTTATGACCGTACCCTTTGTTATGATGCCAGCTGATGTTATTACTGGACAAGCCAGATTTCAGGGTAGAACCCAGCTTGATAGATCCTAACTTCTATTTTTTGTTTAAATACAAGGAGAGTGGCTACTGAACTCAGTCACAGGAGTCAGCTGATGAACTTTTAATAAAAGAATAAGACATTTATTAAACAAGAAGAGATGAACTATATTACAGTACTCCTTCACCCACAACTATACCTTTACAATATATACAGATTGTAAGAATAACACAAATTACAAAAGCTATTTTATATTTTAATGTTCACAGTAAGTACACAGTTCATGTAAATTAATAGTCGACCTGTGGTCAGACACACCACACTCCGAAACCAAGTGACAGATGCCACCTGTTACAGATGGATCTTTCATCAACTCCCCACCAGACACTTGTCACGCCGTGAGCCAACCAGTCTCACTGAACTCCATCTTTCACTTGAGGGTTTCCAAACTCCACTCCTAAAGAACTAGCTTTCTCCTAATCTGCGCATTCTCTCAGATGCCTTCTGCAAGGGTCTTCTCGGGGGTCTCGAACTCTCCTTCTGATGTTCCTCTCCTCTGGATTACCATGTGCATTCAAGCTTTCTTCCACACACTCTCTTTCACTGACTCAGCTGTGCCAACAGCACACCACTACTTCACATGCCCATAGTAAAGAGTTACAGACTTTTGGCTGCCCCCTTGCATCTTCTGGCTTCTCCCAGACCTATTTTGCTTTAAATCTGCATCCTGCAGCTTTCTCCCTTTAAGTTGGAGCCTTTCTCTGCTCCTCACTCTTAACTTCACTTAACAGGACGTTTTCCAGGTTCCTGTCCTTGCCCTTTAACTTAACTGTCCTCTTGGCACCTTTCCTGTTTCACTCCATGGTTTTGGGGGCTTTTTCTTTAGCTTTTGGAACTTGCTCCTTGCAGTTCCCTCACCTGTCCTGCCGGCCACTGCTTCTAAATTTACTTTGGGACTTGCTATCTGTCCCTCTGTTATGCTCCTTCTGCTGACAACTCCCTTCAACCTTGGAGCACACTAACCAACTGCACTCAAACTGAACTGAAATTACCTTTCTGTCTCTGTGGGGCCTCCAGTTGCTAGGCAACAGCACAGTTTTTTTCTATCTTGTTTGTTTTACCTTCTCTCCAAGAGTCATAAAGTCTCATTAGAATGCAGGCACACTAACAAAGCCTTAGACCTGCTGTCTCCATTCTAAATTGTAACTAGATCCCAGAGTTCACCTTTTTAACCCCACAAATAGAAAAATGTACATTAAATTTATAAAACTTAAACGCAAAGCTATACCCTATTCCTGACACTCTCAAATACAAATACAACTTACTTAAACTACCTCTATTTCCTAACATTTTGCATGTCTTTTACAGTCATAGCATATAAATAGTTAACCACTCATTGAATTGGTCAGCACATCCTTTTTCTGAAAAAATCTATTGCAGTCAGTCATGGAGTTGGAAAAGATGGAAGCCATCCAACCCCTCGTCACCTAGGCATAACAGGGATGCTGAGGGAAGTTCATGGGAGATGGAGATTGGAGGGGGTTTGGAGATCAGGAGGTTGGGAAGAGATCATTGGGGGTTTCAGAGACCGGGGGTGGGAGGAGTGGGAGAGAGATGGGTGTTCAGGGGAAGAGTTGAATATTAGGGGCCAGATCAGGAGTCAATGATAGGGTGGTCGGTGATCAAGTGGGGGCATCAGTGCTGGTTTGGAATATTGGGCAGAGATTGCCAAGCTCGGGATTGTATTTCCAAATAAGTTTGTTGGGCCTGGAAGAAACTTTCCTGCTCCTCCTGGCCCACAAGCAATGTCATACTTCCTGTTGTATCTAGTCATTTTTGCCTCTGCTATCCAGCTGGGCTTTGGGGCTTTGGAAATCCAGTTAAAATGGAAGCACAGTTTCTTGAAATGATTTGAACCATCGACTCACCTCCTGATTGTGGACTAGTCATCTGGCCTTCATTCCACCTCCAGTAGGAGAATTCAAGGCAGGTTGGGCTTCTGTTTCAGATTCTTAACATTTTAATTTCCCATCCTCCATAAACTCCAGCTCATAAAAAACAGTAGCGTCATTGACCTCCAATAGCTGCTAGACTCCCACCATCTTGAATTTAAAATTCTCATTCTCATGTTCAAAGTTCTTTGTGGCCTGGCCCCTACCTATCCCTATAAACTCTTCCAGCCCTACCATTCTCTGAGAATTCTGTGTTTCAACCTTGGTGTTTTGTATTGTCCCCAATCCCTTGGCCTGTTATTGGCAGCTATGTATTTAGTTATCTAGGTCTAAGCTCTGGAATTCCCTCTTCACCACCCACTCATCCTTTATGACTTTCCTTAAAACCTAGCCATTGACTTCGGTTTGAATCACATCATCAAATCTCTCTTTCTTTGACTTGTTGTTGATTTTCTCAGATTACACTACATGAAGAGCCCTGGAATTTTTTTTAAATTAAAGAAACTGTATAAATGCTTTTTTTTTACATTCTCGAGAAGGCCAGTTTAATTTCCATTCCTAATTGCCCTTGGGAAGGTATTGGTGGGCCTTGTTTCTGAAATGCTGTTGTTCGTGTGGTGAAGGCAGTCATAAGTGCTGATACGTGGTGGGGGGTGGGCTTGCAGTTCCAGGATTTTGCCTAAGCAACTATGGAGGAACAGCAATTTATGTTCAACTCAAAATGGTGTATGTCTTGGAGGAAAGCTCAGAGCAAAAAGGCTGTTTGTCTAAAGGTCAAGACTTATCCAATTGACTAACAGTCTATTTATTTTCCAATTGGTTTAGGAAGGAGATGCACCATAAGGAAGGTCGGATCAGAAATAAAAAAAAAAAATAAGGAAGGTCGGAGCAGTTGGAAGCAGCAGGTCATATGATGAAACCTCCAAGATTATGCCCAACCAGAATCGGCAATCTTGGTGATACATTGTTAGTGTACATATGAGTCCAATGCAACACTATCCTCACTTAACAATTGCAGTGACACTTACAGTAGGGAATCTGGACACAATTCCTTCTCTCCTCCCATTCCCCCAGGAAGCAGAACTGATAATCTTACTTCTATTCAGCTGCTGACTCAGCATTGATCATTCCTTCCTTTTCAGAGTATTTATTAATTGCATCAATTGAAAATAAATATATACAGGTGGAGGGCATTGATTGGATAGCTACTTAAGCACATATAAAGCTACACTTACTGACATAAGAGTTGACTGGAGTCAGTACATATATACCTATAATGTTTCACTCTGTAAAATCCATCCCAAGACTGGCTTTGGATTCTTCCTTCACCAACTGGCTGAGTAGTATAACAATTTTCCAGTATTTTCATTTCTAAATGCTGAATCATTGTGAATAAGCTGTGACTTATTATTATTCAAATAAAACTTCAACATTAAATCAATGCTCAGAGTTATTCACTGTTACAAATGCTAGACCAGTTGGGACTAGCCAGCTCTTATTATAGTGTTCAAATTCAATACACAAAGGATTTCACAATTAAGAATTCTTGCAGACTAAGCAGAATTAGTAAAATCCTGATTAATGTGGAACTAATTTCACCAAGAATGTTGCTCTTGCATCAGGATTACATTTTAATCAGGATTTCTACAGACGCAATTATAAAAAATAGTTGTACCTTAGCCCTTAAAGTGTGTTAATATTAATGTTGTTTTCTGGGTTGTTTAGTACTGATACTAGAATGTTAACAATGGAAACAGCTGTAACAACTGACTCTTACTAACTGGGAACACAGAAATTTGCCTTGGCCCAATTTTAGGCCTAAGATTAGTCCTGTTCAGCCCCAACTGGGAGGCTGAAGACCAGCCTGAAATTGGGTCCTGGGCCTTAGTTCAGTAATTTAGAGGGGCTGTCACCACCTATCACATTTCCATAATCAGTTTGTCCATTTCAGCAGATGGAATTCAGACAGCCCTCAGGTAAGTGCTGAGATAATAAGGACAACAGGAGGGGCACCAATCACTGCCACCAGCAGCGCTGTGCAGCCAAGAAGAACAGTCCTAACTCTGAACAAATATTTTTTCGAAAGACTATACGTACCTTTTTTTGGTGCCAGTCAGTTCCTCGGCCACAGCAATGCCTAAAAAACATGAACAGAGCAGTCTCGATGCCTCAGGGCAGCCCAATTTTTCTGAGGATTTTTCTTCAGTTGGATAATTTAAAGTAGGATTAAGATTATTCGGCCTAGCACTACTTCATGAAAGTTACAGCTGCTTCTTTATTCCGATTGTGGCTTTAGTAGGTTGACAAGTAACAATTCACAGCTTTCATTAAGGTCACATACAATTTCTTTGTCCGACTCAGTAATTGAACAGCACAAGTTGTCATTCTCAGTCACTTTTGCAAGGCATCACAATCCTCAAAATGAAATTTTACGGGTTGCGCCCCAATATATGCTCGGACTGCCAGGACAGCAAAAAACATTTAGAAACTTCAGGGTCAGTCCAAAGTTTTCTCTATGTTTACAAGTTCCACAATTTCATAATAGTTATGATAAAGTATCAGGAAATCACTGCTGAATTGCACTGTACATACTTGCAGCAAATTACCAAATCTCTAACTTCACAAAACATTAACAGACCTACCGAAAATTGCGTTCACAATATTTTTCCAGCTTTTCATTGAGCAAACAAATCAGAAAACATCTAATGAGATTGCTAGCACCTGTAATGAATCAATGATTAAGCTGGAGCCTGTATTTTAAAAAATCAGCTTATCTGCCAAGTCCCAATAGTGTGGTCTAATCATGCTGCACTATTATTTTGAGCTGAAATACCACTATAATTCTCAAACAGTGAAAAACTCTAGAGATTAAGAAGATTTGTTTGTTTTTTTCTTTTTGCTGACTTTATCTCTTTTCCTGAAGACATTTGCTATTTGCTGGAGCAGGACTCCATGGCTTCATGTCCAAAGACCCCGTGTGTGTGTCTTAGCGGTGAGTTTCAGAAAGCTATTCGACCCCAGTGGGCCCTAATCCAATCCTCATCCAATGTCCACGCATGCATACCACCGCAAGCAGTCACTTGGCAACAATCAGGCTGAAACATTCCTGTTCCCCTAGACCCAGTTGTGCTCTTAATGCCACTCTGGCTGAGGTCAGCTTTGGCTGAGTAAATTATTATTTTTAAAAGAACAGCAAGGTAGTGTTGTGTCAATCAGTTAAAATCTTTATATCCGGTGATCCACACACAGCAAGCTCCTATAGCCTGTGCCGATGATAGAGTTACAGAACAGAAGCCAGCTACTTTGCATATGAGATGAATACAATGAATCTCCCAGAATGAATCTCACACATCTCCTAGTGACATACGTATAAACCATCTACATGTGGCACAGATTCATAGGAGGCCCAGTCTCAGTCTCATTGTTCTCAAACAAAAATCAGTGCCATTCCTACTACTGGTGTTACTAGTCCTATTGCTACTGTGGTAATTCCAGCAACAGCTTACTGTCAGCAGGAGTTCTTACTACTTTTTCTGGTTAGCGTGTATCTAGTGACCAGTTGAAAAGCAGTCTTGGCAGCAGCTTGGAAGTTGACTGCACTCTTGACCATTAATTCTATGTGGCATTAGGGAGACCAAAACAAGGAGAGGAAAATGATTATGGAGATTGGGGTCCAGATTTTTGCAGAGTTGTGCAGACTCTGCACTTTAACCAAAATGGTGCACTGAAAATAGGATCTGTCATAAATGAAGGTGGGGGAAAAAGATGGAATGTGACTCACACATATGGGAAACCCAAACCCAGCAGGGCCATTTGAACTCAGTGCTGAATTCAAACAGACCCCATTTTTGCTGGAGCAAGGCCCGTTTCCCACAGTGTGTGACTTATGATTTTTAAGAGTAGACACGAAAGTGCAAAATAGATGAATAAGGTCTGTAGAACTGTCAAGCTAGCAAGTTATTTAAATCCCCGGCTCTTTAAATTTTGAAAAAAAGACACAGCCTGCTGGAAAGTCACAGTTTGATTGGCACCTCTAATAGATTATTAAGAGATTGGTGGGGCTATGACTATAAATGTTTGTTTTCATAAGAATTTAAGTACTTGAAGGGATTTAAATGTATTCAATGGGCTTTTATGAATGAGATTATTTTTTTATATATATAATGAAGTCTGCAATAGATACTTAGAACTTTATTTCATTTCAGTATGACCCCTGAGGTCTGTCCATGGTGGATACTAGGTGAGTTGGCATGGAAAATGTAAGGACAAAAGATGGTGGGTGGAGGGACATGGGTTGGCATGATTTGGCACTTAAGTTGCTATAGGGGCTAAAAGGGGCCTGGATAGAGTAAACAGGGAAGATTTTCTGTTTCTCCTTGTACAAGTCCTTGAGAGTTCATAGTGGAAGTATATTTTACCACTTGCTGCTGTGTCAATTTTTAATGAACAGTTCCAGTTTTGCTTGGACATATGATCTCCAGTGCTGTAAAGGTTTCTGACTTTGCTACGGAGTCAACCTGTTCAACCAGACTGCGTGGAATAGTTGCTCACAGCCCAGTGTATATTCATCTTCATCCATCTCTTATTTGGTCTGGTGTTCACTTATTTCGTGAAACAATATTTCTGGTGGTGTTGAGATGAGTCCCTTCTGGCTTTTGACTCTAGGTTGGTGTGTCTATGGCTGAAGCACAGTCTGCTCTGGCTTTTCTCTTTGTCCTCACTCCCAGACTTCCCGCATAACCTAGCCCAGTGCCCTTTGAATCCACAGGCCTTGGAAGTGTCTTTAAAAGTTGGACACTTATGCAGCTGATGGGAGAGCCTGCAACTGCCACATGTCGTCTTCTGCTTAGATGCTCTTGATATCTTGATATTGCACCAACCGTTCCAGACTTCAGAGCTTGTAAGCATTGTCTCCCTGTTATGATGTCTTCATACTTGTCTATCTATTAGCATGCTATCTATGCCATATACTTCAATTTGTCAAGCAAACCGTCCTGAAATGCTTCTATTGGTGTTGAGGTGATGACTAATTCCATTATACTCTTAGGGAGTTTTGCATTTGTGGAGTCACACCCCTTTCATTTGTCTCTGCAACCTCATTATATAGAAGGCATAACTCCATTCTAAAGACAGAGCCTGTAAAGGAGGTGCAGGAACAGAGGGACCTTGGTTTATATGTACATAGGTCATTGAAGATGACAGGGCATGTTGAGAGAGCAGTTAATAAAGCATACAGTACCTTGGGCTTTATTAATAGGGACATTGAGCACGTGTCTATGGGTTCTGCTGATTTCAGTTCACTATTCACAATCTCACAATCATAAACTATTTTCAACATTAGGTACAAGATATCACATAACATGTGTGTTGCTAGGTTAATCTTCTGACTGGAATAGATTCAGTAGTGAACTGTTTGGTACACAAGATGTGTCCATAAGGCTTGGAGATAGTGCATAACTGAGAAACTTCTGGAGCAAATCAGAAAATGGCCCAATCAGCAGCAGCAAAGGATAGCTGTGCATCGGGTTGCAACAGAATGAAAGAAGCTGATTAGTGGAATGCTTTAAGAGTTCATGCTAAGAGTGTTCATACTTACATCATTGGGGAGATGGTGGCATAGTGGTAATGTCACTAGAGTTGTGATTAAGGGGCCTAGGTTTCTGCCCTGGGGACATGGGTTCAAATCCCACCATAGCAGCTGGTGGAATTTAAATTAAATAAATAAATCTGGAATTGAAAGCTAGTCTTAGTAATGGTGACTGTGACAACTATAATGGATGTCCATCTAGTTCACTAATGTCCTTTAGGGAAGGAAATCTGCCACCTTTACCTGGTCTGGCCTTAATGTGACTCCAGACCCACAGCAATGTGGTTGAATCTTAATTCCCATCTGAAATGACTCATTTCAAGGGTAGTTGGGAGTGGGCAATGAATGTTGGCATTGCCAGCAATGAACATGAAAGAATAAATTAAAAAAAGAAATTATTTGAAACTGGGAAGAGAAACAAAGCTATCTACATTTACTGAAAACAAACAAGTTAAGGGGAGGAAACTGCATGTATCATTTTTTGCAAACTAAATGCAAAAGAGTCTGTAAGAATCGGAAGTTTGGGTTGGCTAGAGGAAAATGCTATTTAATATGGACAAATGTAAGTTGTTAAGAGTGGGGAAGGAAAATAAGCATTAGGGACATTGGATCAACCAGTGCATGCTGCAAGAAAGTAAGACAGAAGGTAAATAACTCACTGAAATCATCAGCTTGATGTGCAACAGCAATAAAGAAAGGAAAGTAAGCATTGCCAGATGCATAGATCATAGGTCCCAGGAGCAATGCTGAGCTTGTGCAAAACATAGGTTCAATGCCGTCTGCAGAGCTGTTTACTGAGTTGGTCATCATTCTATAGTGAACGTATGCTGTATTTGGAGAGACTAAAGTAGTACTGAGGCTTAGGCAGTTGAGGAAAGAGTAAGGAGTCTGGGAACGTTTATTGGGGAAAAGAAAGCCTAAGGGAGAACTTTAAACGTTTTCAAGATCCTAAAGAGTATACGAACTCTAATAAAATTACTTGACCTAACCACAAAGTCTGTAACTAGGCAGCACAGACACAAGGTCAGAAGAGAGAAGCTGAACAAGCAGTTTAAATATTAAATGCCTCACACAGGCTGTAGTGAATTGTGCCTAAGAAATGCCCAGGGAAACACTACAAGTAGACAGTGTCAGCAAAGAGTGTGCTGGGTAGTTTTGTTTTGGTGTGAAAAGTCTATAAGAGATAACAGCAACTTACATTTCTATCGTGCAGCCCATATAAAGGGGGATGCCTTAGAATATTTTACTGTCTGTCACAATGAATTGATGAAAGAGGTAAAAAGAGTGATTCAGCAAACCGGTGCTCCCAGCAGAAGATGCTCTGACATAGGAATGTGTGTCTGTGAATTGAGGCTATAACATTGTAGCCCTTTCCCTGTGAGCATAGCTTCCCCCTGACAGCGTGAGATCATACCATCACTCCTAAAATATAGTGCAGCAGTCAGGTTGAAAAGGACCTCCTCAGTCCTAATTTCCTGATACTTTTGTGAAAAGTGATGTTTATCTTCAAGCATTTCATAGCATTTCCTTAAATCAATTTGCATGCAGGCACTTCTGAATGTATTTAGATAAAATGTTTAGCCTAGTGGCATAATATTATTCACTGAAACAATGTTTTCAAAAGGTGTTAAATTATTATAGTCAGCAACAGCAATATCTCAAAAACATTTCATTTTTATTATCTGGGAATTAATGCATTTTAGAATGAAATTATTTCTGCTTTTGGTGATTTTGCAGTTCTTAGGGTAAGTGATTCTTGCAACAAAGCTAATAGTTGATCTGAAGTTAATATAAATCACGAAAACTGACAAATTGCCTATATTAAATGGCCAGGGGAAAGAAAAACATTTAATAACAAAAAATGTCATTTGAAAGACTGACATAACCAAAGAGAAAAAAAATGTTGATGTGTAAAAGACTGGAAATGTCTGAACTATTCCTCCTCATGGAACATCACCTAATTTAACCGATCCTGCTAAATTTTACATTAGTTCTTATTACTTCATATAATGTCAGCCACTGTCTACTATTATATATTGTGTAACACATTACAATATACATGAGGGAAGTTCCTTCAAGAATACATAAATGTTTATATCCCTAATTTCAGCACAATCCCCTTTCATAGTTTAAGTGTTTTGCCAAATTGCTTTGCTTTTGTTTCTTTCTCTCTCTCTCTGTCTCACTCTCTTTGCATTCATGTATGGAGCCAAATTGAACAGTGCAAGATATTAAAGAATAAAAGACTTTCGTCTGGACATATTAAGTTTGGATACTAAAAATGTGACAATGCAATTTAACCTCAGGAGTTTTTCAGTTTAAAAATATGGTTTCATTCTTTTTTTCAGGCAGTACAGCTTTTGTTTTTGATGGTGTTTCATTTGATTTAACTGCACAAGTGGGAATGTTGAATACAACCGAGTCAGTCTAAGGTCCATTGGATCACCCTCTAATAATTAATGGATTTAATGATTAGGAAGGAAATGCATGATATGAACTAGGAGAAATCTGACTAAATCCTAAATCTTCTTCCAAAACTGAGTTTTCCTGACAGAGTGAAAATCCAAGTTCTGGACGAACTCTGCCAATATTTTTAACTCCAATTTTAGAAGAGGACCCCTTTGCACCACAGTTGAATTTTCTATTTTCTATACTGGCTTTCCCCATGCCCTCTCCAAGTGAGATTCCTAACCTAGCGTTCATTTGTGCCAAACTGTGGACAGTGGTTTATACCCACACAGAACTGAAAACTTAACTTTGCTCCATGTTCAACTCTTACAGCTGGCAGACTGTGAGGATTTTCCTCTCAGCAGCCTGGGCTCAATTCAAACCCAGATTTGAGTATTATCCACTGGACCACCCACTACCCTCCAGAACTATTCCTGAGTAGCCTTATGAAGCTTGCTGTATTTTTACTAGATTCAGATAATTAAAACATGGATGCTACTCAGATTTTAATGGGATTATTTTGTTAATTAAATGAGAAGTGCATTTCCTGAAATTTAAGCAACAGATATATTAAGGTTCAGATATTCCCGTGTGAACCTTTTTTTTGGCAAATATTAAATTGTCATTTTCCTGTATGACAGATTGCATTCATTAAAGCCACTTTATAAGCTTTCTTGTTATTATGATTTTATTCGTCCACAAGTATTAATTTAAATGGTAGGATATGCATGAGTGAGAGTTTTTATGGGTGCATTTTTTCTTACCAGGCTTTGGTTCATATTAAGGTAAGGAATGACAGGACTGCAGAATTTCACATGATGCAGCCAAAGGGATCAGTACTAGGCATTAGGATCAGTATTGAACAATAAAGCCATTTTTTTTTACTTGTTTGCCCTGACTTGTTCTTTATAAGGGGAAACATGACAGAAATGCTGTTTCACAATTTAACCAAAAATAGTAATGGAGAAAAATATAACAATAGCTGATTTGTCCTTAAAAAGGCAAATAATTTCATGCTTGGGGAAAGTGTGAACTAATAAAGGAATAATTTTCAGCCTTAAAAGCGGAGACAAAATAATGTTGTAGGGAGGCATGAAAGGCTACGGTGCTTGACGATGAATAATATTTTTAACAAACTCGCAAGATCATAAAATAAAGGCCATTGCAAAGAGCATCGGGTGGAAAGGCTCACACGTGGGTTGCGATGAATAGTTATAGCATCACAAAGAAGAGACTTCCGTGTGGCAGCATCAGGACAATCACTAACCTTCCATGAACAATTCTCACGTGGTCAGATAATATGTGCCTCAGATGCCAGGGTTACATGTGTATTGTCCAGCTATTATTTTCATATAGGAAGTGTCTTTGTTCATGTCACTCTTGTAGAACGAAATGTGGATGACTGTGATGAAATTGATTGATACTTCATGGAACTGAGGGACAAGATGGGAGATAACCGCAGAGGGGGTGGGTCGTATTTGGTACCCTTGAAAGAAAGCAGGACCTTGCATTACATCCATTAGCAATTCAATACCTGAGACTTGGAGAGGGATAAAAGCAAAATATGTTTATAATAGTGCAGTTCATATACAGTGAATGAACAGCTGTGCCACCATCGTGCATTCAAAACTTTTTAATTTTTCGTACCCTACCGCTACATCTAGGTGCAGTCCCGACATCAGCAGCAGAGGTGGGGAAGACTGCAAACAACTATGCCCTGTTGTCTGAGATGACTTTGGTGGGCGTCCTCTGGTGGCCCAAGGCCTGGATGGCCCCAGCCTGTTAAGGGTCTCCTGCTCCGGGGCAGCTGCACCCTACTTGGCCTGACCTGCTGGAGTTGATGAGGTCACAGGCAGAGGGGATTTGAAGCAGCAGGACACCCTTGGATTGTCCTGGGCGGATGTCCCCAGGGTGACTGGCTGATGCTTCGCCTCCCTCTGGGTGCCCAAGGGCCCCTCCTTGACTCCTTGAGGAAAAGTGGCATGTGGATGGAGGTCGAGGTGCTCCATCCCTCTTTTTCTAGCCACAGCTGGAATGCACACATGGTTAGAGCAATGGTGTGCAGGTCTGAACGCAAATCTGGCAGAAACTGCATTCTGCTGGACCTGGATCTCCAAGGCGGCCACCACCCTTCCCATGGAGACTTCAAAGCACTCGCATGCCAGAGCCATGACATCAGACTGAACGTGCACAGACTCCTCCAAGCCTTCTATCCAGTCTGCTGACAGCCTCTGACAACTCTGCCTGATGTTCCCCTGCTTGTCTCTGTATCTCCACATTTCTCTCACAATTGCAGAGGCTCATCATTAGACTCAGACTTTGCAGGGGCCTGGTCTTCAGCAGTCCTCCGAGCGTCAGAGGCCTCACCTGACACGGCCCCCACCTGTTGTGGACACGTGTCTATGAGGTGATCACCAGACTCTGAACCCAAGCCTGCTTTAGAACTAAGTCCCACTGAGGTGTGTGTATTGGCGCTGGTGGAGGGAGCATGTGAATGCAGTGAAGGACTTTCATCAAATGGGTCATCAGCATCCTCATCTAAGGTGGTCTGGGGGCTGGAGCTGAGGCTGAGGCACTTGCTGGAAGTCTCCCTCTGTTTTTTCATGCTGATGGCTGGAACAGAGAGAAGCAATAATTAGTGTTTGACTAGGCAGGAACACTATAGGTCGCTCACAGTGATTGTCTGCACGTTGTCAATGTATACTGCATGGAGCCTTGAGGCTTACTGGGGGATCTGATCTCACCTTCTGCACAGGGATGATCTCTAACCTCTCCAGGGAGCTCTGCTGCTTGCTGCTCATGGGAAGAGTGCACCCTCAGCTCTGGAGTACCACGCCAGTCTTCAATCTCCCCTGCCAATTATGGGCGAGCTTGTCCTGGAGATGGATGGATTGATTGTGAGCACTATGGATGAAAGAGCAGTTCAGAAGCATGAATGCCTGCTGTGTGTGCTGAGTCCTCCCCAGCAAGGGCTTAAGAATCCGTTTGTGCAGGATCTTACATGAGATGGTGATCTTAAAGTGACTGGCAGACATTCAGTGTTGATGTCCCATCTGCTCATCGTGTGTGACATCCCTATGGACTATAACCCTTAGACTGCCTGATGCCCTTATGAGAGTGTGAGTTTGGAGTGAGTAGAAGTTTCACTTAGCCTGGCGGGGCACAGCAGATTGTTCATTCGTTTCCTGAGCAGGACAATCCTTCTTTGGGACCCTGACCTCCATGGTGACCTTCTCCTGGGCTGGTGTGGTCAGATGTGTGGAACTCCAGCGCCCATCCTGAAGAAAGGGGGCCTCCCGCCTTTCCTGGGGGCATGGAGGAGAATCCCCAGGGTGGCCTTGCTAACCATGGAGTGGAGGGTATTGTTCTTCTGGGCACCATTGAGAAGCAAAACAAAACAACACACCTGACCTGCACTGAGTGAATGTCTGGGCGAATGCCATTTAAATACGGTGCCAGGACCTGAGACCCCAGGAGGTAATGGCGGGATAGCCGACACGCAGCCTGACCCGCCAGAGATGCGACAAGCTACTGGCTGATGTATAATTAATGAGAAGCGGAAGATCGGGCGCGAAATCTGCCCTGCTGCGTACCAGGAATCATGCTGAATTTGCCGCCCACCACCACACTTAGGATGGAATTTTCTGTGCCCGTTGGCATCAGGCATGTTTGGCTGCTTGAGCGCACAGTGTGGCGAGAAGGCCAAAAATCAGTTTCACAATGTTGTGGAACCAGTTTGCAATTGTGCGCTCTGCCCGTCAATGGTGGGCCATGTCTCCCAGCATCAGATGTCGGGAAGCTGATTGTAATACATCTGCATATCATTATAAGCCTGGCTCACCGGAATCATCGCCTCACGTTGGATCATCTGAGCACATCGGCATAATTGCACGCCAACATGTTTCACAACTGTACATAAACAACATGCACCTGGCGAGCTGCACTTCCCTTGGGATTGTGAGGCCTGTTTGCCTACCATACTTCAGGCAGCACTCACGGGCATCAGCGCCAGGCTTCACAGGCAGCACCACATCACTTTTCGGGCTCTCACAGGCAGGTCTCTACCTACCAGGTCACCCATGAGTCAGGGGTGGCTTTTCAACGGCTGCATGGCTAGGGTTTGCTTGGGGAAGGGGGAGAAGCAGCATCAGGCAAGGGATGAGGCTGCAGGGCGAGGGCTGTACTGGAGAAGGAGGGTAACCCAGGGTGTGTGTGGGGCACATGTTGATTTGTGCAAGTGGCCTCAAGATGGTGAGGGCTGAGGAGGCAGTCTCCAGAGGAAATGAGGCCAGATGGAGATGTGAGGGTGTGTGTGAGAGAGTGAGTGGTGATGTCCCTTGAGCTGGCAGTGAGTGAGATGCCAGTGAGTGTGTGATGCCTTTGTGAGTGTGTGAGTTTAGAGTGATGACATGGTTGCCATACCCTGCTTGAGATCATTCATCCTCTATGTGCATTGGGTGACCAACCTCTTCTGTGCAACATTGGCGCTGATCACCACTGTCATCGCCTACCAAGCCAAAGTGGTGATGTTGCTGCCCCTCCTGTGGCCAGTGCGTAGGTAGAGGACATCACGGCAGGCCTCCACGGTGTCCAAAAGACGCTCGAGGGACGTATCACAAAACCAGGGGGCTGCAGTCTTCTTGCTTTTCAGTCATGTATTCTGTGCAGTACTGGAAAGCTGGAAGCACTGAAAGGTGTGAGCGCGGCTGCACTCTAAATGTAGCACCCGGCATGATGAAGCGGTGAGATGATGGCGTGACGGGCGAATTGGAGCCTTCCTGCCATCAAAACAGTGTGTTTCCCAAGAATGCATGATTAACGAGGCAGGATTGGGATGATACGATGTGAAAAGCCGCCATTGCGGCTGGCGGTAAAACATCCTTTTTCCCATCCGCCACTGCACTTGGTGCAAATCTGGGACAATTCCGCCTTTAGTCCCCAGAAGGGAAAATTCCACCTTAGGTGTTTCATGGGGAAAGCATACAATCCTTTTGACTGTATGTCCTGGATTCTCATTCAGCAGAAATGATGGGAAGAAAGGCCATTTTTTTGTATTGCTCCTGAAGACTTTGAGTGAAATACATTTAGTTTTTATTGAGTGTGCTTTCATTGAACAAACTGGTTGTAAATTGGCCCGAGATAGGAAATTCTTAGACTAAAAGTTCTGGTTGGTATGGGAAATAGAAAAACTCTCATAATTACAGGAAGGAATTTTTAAGGTTTCAGTTAAGAACCATTCATTGGTTGACAATGTAGAACCTTAATGAGCCTACGAGCCATACTGATCAGGAATATTTAATACTGATTTTTGATGATAAGGGGAAAAGGAGTATTCAATCCCCCAATGTGCACAGTTCCACCCTTGACAAAATAATTCTCCCAACTCCCAATAAATATAGATTAAAAATCTCTTCACTCCACTAAAATTCTGGAATTCCCTCTCTATATCTCTCCACATCTCTCTCCTCATTTAAGACCCTGGTTAAGATCCAGCTCTTTGATCAAGCTTTTAATTTCCCCCTCCAAATATAATCTTCTTAATCTCAGTGTTGATCTTTGTCTGATTGCGCTTCTGGGGATTGGGCATTATTCTACGTTAAAGATGCTATATAAATGCAAGTCATTGTTGTTGACACAATACAATAGAGCTGCAATTGCTGCAATGATTCTCTCTCTAAATTATCTGGCTGTGTGTGTTTGGGATTCTCTCTGGTAAAGCCATGTTGCATTTTTAAAGTTAAGGGCCTTGCCATGCAAGAAGAGTATGCTGGGTTATGTTACTACATTCCTTGAGTCTGTGAGGCACAAGAGAGTAATGGATCCAGTAGCACTACACACCAGGTGCCAAAAAGATTCAACAAAAGGTAGTCTTATTCTACAACTGGATGCAACATTTCTAAAAAGAATAGGCAAACAAAGCCTTAGGAGGCAAATTACTGACTTCAATCGCTTACTTTCTAGTTGCTTCTTCATCTGTAATATGAGAGATTTTACTTTTGAATACTAAAAGCTGGACAAGTAACTGTACTGTTCTTGTGGACTTAAAAAGCTTTATAAAGTATATTGTACGCTTTCAGGCCTCCTATTTTATTTACAATCCTTGTCTCCATGCAACCTTATTCAGCTGTGGAATGCTGCTGGCTGTGAAGCAAGAACTAGTGTGTCAGGTTTTTAACTGGGACTAACAGCAGCTACAAAGAGCTGTTCTTAACATTGATCCCACTGCAAATGAGAATGAACAGCAATGTATCTAATTCTGGCAAATTGTTAATTCTTTGCTAAAACCACAACGCTGAAAATGTTAAAACCCTGAGCCTGTACCTGGAGTTTTATTGTACTTAGGCGGCTAAGTGGGGACATACGTGGTTTACCAACATAGGGCAATAGGTTCTGGTATTGTGCCCATTGTGACACAATTTGGGTTGGCGGGTTTCATATTGCAAACTTGTACACGCCTCCAAGTGCCAGCTGGGAACAGCAAGTTCGGCCAATTTGGCCTCATCCAGCCACCTACGTGGGAGACTTCAACAGCCACCACACAGATTAGGGTTATGCAGCACCAGACAGTGATGGCGAACAGCTCCTAGAGTGGGCCTCCACCCAACCTGATATATGACCCCAAGCCATAAGGAATGTTCCATTCAGCCAGATGGGGTTGGAATTACTCATCTGACATGTACTAGGTCATTTCCCTTGATGGGCACCCACAACCAGCATAGTGCCTAGTCCTAGATGGCTTCCCACATATTCAACACAGGCCATCACTCATTCATATTGGCCTTTGCCTTCCAGTCATCAACAGTGCAGAAAAGATACGATGGAACTTCAATGAAGCAGATTGGCCGTGATGCAGTAAGATCTTGGAGCACATCATAGTAACTATACCTATTCACAAAATATCTGTGGAAGACTCATGTAATTGCTCTTGTGGTGCCACTCACAAAGCTGCTCGCAAAGCCATCCTCGTAGCTATCGATGTATCTACAATCCCATGCCTTGATGCAAAGTGTATAGCACTTCTAAAGGAATATGAAACACCCTGATATAGCAGGCCACCTCATTGAATCTCTCAATGCTGCCAGATGAGAGGAAACAAAGCAGGGCTCAGTTTCCCTTATTCCAGTCACAAGTGCTGGGGCTTGATTCACGTCCTTGGAGCAGCCCAAAAATCACCTACATTAAGTCACCCTGAACCAAGTTGCCAGTCATCTGCTCCACATAGGGAGGATATCATTGGAAAATAAAATAAAACGCATCACCTATAACAAACTGAAAAAACAATGCCAACAACAAACAGAACGTGGCTGCCTGATCCCTTCAAGATCACAGAACTGGTGAAAGCATTAAGATGCCTGAAATGTGGGAAAGCAGCAGGCTATGACAACATTGCACCAGAACTCCTGAAACAACTTGGCCCTCATGCTAATGCCTGGCTGACTCAGTTCTACACAAGAATCATCGCTCAAACTCACTCCCGAAGGCGTGGTGTATGACAAAAATCATTGCTATTCCAAAACCTGGAAAAGATCTCACATTGGCAGCCAGCTATCAATCGGTTTCACTATTTTCTGTGTGCTTTAAGATCTTAGAGCATCTTATCCTGCAACACATCTCTGGAAATAGAGACCAGGCTGGTTTCCATAAGGGACATAGCACATGTAATTAAGTTCTGGCATTCACCAACTACATCAAAAATGACTAAAGAACCTGAAGACACACATAGTGCTACTGGACCTCATAACTACCTACAATAGTGTGACACACTGGCCTGCTCCTAAAGCTATCCACAGTGCTTCCAACATGGGTCGGGCTGGAACTCTTTGCTCAGCACCCATCCGCTGGCTTCCTGTCCTTGCAAATATCACTCCAATACATCCACCAACTGATGAAGACCCACAAGCTGGTTGAAACCATTCATGCTGCACCTCACTTACCTTTTCATGATGACCTGTTCAGCCCACCTACTGCCTCCCTTCCATCTTAGCGCCCCATATGGAGCATAATTGCTGAGCAAGATCTACTAGCAGATATCCTTTGGATAAAGCAATGGGAAACACGGGAAGTCACTAAGAAGTTCCCTATGACAAACCCAATGTGTCAAATAGTAGGCTTTAAACTACTACAGTGAGAGTTCTCCTTGCTAAATAGGACAGGCCATGGCCCCTGGGGAGCCAACCTCCACTGCTGGGACCTCAGTACAAACCCAATATGCACTTGTGGAAAGTGCCATGACCACAAGTCCCCGGGTTCCCGAATTACTTATCAACATATTGAACTTTTAAGTAAGACATGTGTTTTGTAAAAAAAAGGCATATAAGCAAAAGCTGGCCGAGAGTATAAGATGACCACTTGCTGGAAAATTCCTATATGGATTACTTGATCATCTAGTTCAGAGAGAACGGAATGTTGCACCTAAAAGGTATGGCACGGCCTACTTCAGAGAGAGGCACCTCAAAGGACCAGATACAACATAAACTGAACTGTAACCTTCTGTGTTTGCAGAGATAATGGAAAAAATAAGCATCTCAGCTGAGACCACCTCCTGTTGAGTTATGTCCCAGACTGTGAACATGAACTGAGTTGAAAAAAAAAACAGATCTGGGCAAAAGACATATTTGTTTCTTCCCTTCCAGGAATACACAAGGAAAATGGTTTAAAAAGCCAACTGCAACCCTGGTTCTGTGTGCTAGTCTGGTGTTCTGTTCTGGGGTGTGTGTGCTGTGAAGGTCACAGCTGAAGAACACCAACAGGGCATCCCTGTGCTTGCAGGTAAAAAAAAAAATCTCTCGGATTGCTGGAAGCAAGTCACAAGTCAGCAAAGCCATAGTTGAAAAAGAAACAGGACAACTCCTTTCAGCTAACCTTCAGAACCAAGAGTCTTCAAACCCACTGCTCAACTGCCAAAGTCAACTCTACAGGAATCATCCAACTTAACATCACAATGTTGCCATCTACTCCTCATGGACAGGCCAAAGAATAGATTCATATATCTTATTAACATTTATTTTTGGACTCAATTTCTCATTTCTAATGTGTGTGTGTGTGTGTGTGTGTGTGTGTGTGTGTGTGTGTGTGGGAATGCGTGTGTCTGTGTGTGTGTTTGTGTGTGTGCGTGTGTGTATGCGTGTGTGTGGACGTGTGTGTATGCGTGTGTGTGTGTGTGCGTGTGTGTGTGTATGTGTGTGTGTGTGTGTGTGTGCGTGTGTTTGTGTTGTATTTTTATTTTTTTCTCACATTCAGTAATCAATAAACCCACTCTTTTTTTGACTCAAGAAAGCCTGGTTAAATTGGCACCTTTTAAAACATAAATACAATTGGACTGGGAAAAGGTATCCATGAGGGAAGGATCCTTTTAAGATTAACCTTGTTGCGACCAACCGAAGAGGTTGAGTAAAGAAGGGGAAGCCAGTTCACCCCTCCTCACCCAGACGCATGACAATTTGAGGTACCTCATCCGGGATCATAACAAATTGGGGGACGTAGTCCAGGGACCGATCGTAACAGAAGACACAAACAGTGCTGCACAGTACCAAGGAGTGTCCTCTCTAAAGACTAAGTGACAGACTAATCACCTTAAACTCAGCAAATGAGGATGCTATCTCTTGGCTTCAGGGGTTTACATTTGCTAAATAAATAAAATAATTATGTCTATAATTGCTCCTCTAAAGGGAGGAAGGGCAAATGAGAGGATTTTTCCAACTCAGACCATTCTCACACGCTTCTGGTGTCAAGTGTCTGGCTGGCATTAAATTATAGATGCAAAATTGTTTCTTCAATCTCTATAAACTTGATGATGCTGAAACTCAGGCATATGTCCTTTGATTTTTATTTCCCTCATGTTATAACATAAATTAATGGAGCAATTCATCTGATAATAGGAAAACAAAAATATTTGGCTAATGGGCATGTAATTTTAAAAAATTATAACATTACTTGGTTAGTTTTAAAAGGAAACTCATTTGTTGCCAAAAAATGAAATTCTCATTGTAATTTCTAAAGATAGCTGCCTCACTATAGATCTACATTTGGTTCCCCCACATTGAACGTTTGCTATTGCATAAATCCACTTAGAATGTTTAATATGACTCTTCAGTCCTTGGTTGAATCCTGCTATGCTGATACCTGCTCCCACAGCTTTCCCAGTTTTTGTCTCCTGATCCTCTGAGGGAAGAGAACCTCATTGCTTCTGTCAATCCTCTGTACAAAGACCTAAGAGAGTGGCATTGGAGAACCATGACACACACTCTCTGGCCTGCAGTGCAATTTCTTTTTCCAGGTCCTCAAATCTTCTTCAAGCAGTTTTAGCCCCTGCTACAGCAAAAATGTACCTCATCTTTAACAGCTGCAGTCTAGCTTTAAGTGGTGCTAGCCTTGCATGAACTTGGCCCTGTACTGAGGCATGCAGTCCTTCAGCAGTACATTCAATCAAGGCGGCACGCTACAATGAGAATTAGCAGGCAGTATAAAATTTGCATGGAGCCTGCATCATTTTGAATGAGCATGGAGTAATCATGCATCATGATCCCCACTCCTGAATTTGAGGGTTACCCAATTTAGGCCCCAACATCTACAACACTACCTTGATCAACCTTCTCCGTTACCTCATCAATAAATTCAATCAAGTTGGGCATGATTTGCTTTGGAAAATCCATACTGGCTCTCCTTGATTAACCCATGCAGTTTCAAATGAAAGTTTATTTTGTCCCCAATAATGGTTCCAATAATTTCCCCACAACTGATGTTAGGCAAATTGGCCTGTGGTTTCTTGGTGTATCCCTCATCCTTTCCTCTATACCGGCATAACATGAACAATCCTCCAGTCTTCCAGCACTACTCCTCTATCCAATGAGGGTTGAAAGGTTATGACCAATGCCTCTATTTCTACCTTTTATTCTTTCAGCGGCTTAGGATGCATTCATCTGGACCAGGTGACTCACCAACTTTCAGTCATTCTAACCTTTTCAGAATGTCTTCTATATCTACTACTATCTTGTCCATAAGTTTCCTCTCTTCATCTGCTTCCTTTGTGAAGATAGATGTAAAGTACTCATTTAATATTTTAGCCAGGTCATCTGCCTCAACATAAAGATTTCCCATTAGATCCTTAATAGGTTTTTTTTTTCCTAGCTAACTACTTGCACTTAATATGTTCAATTTAATGCTGCCCGCTAATCATTTTTAAAAACCTCTCTTGTGTCTCCCGCATTAACTTTTTCAATTCACTCCTGCACTTTCCATAATCTTCCTGGTTATTAACTGAATATTTTTCCTGTGTTAAACCATGTGAGGAGGGGTAGAAATGACTCTGCTACTCTATCACTCCAGGTTTGACTGTAACAGTGTGTTTTGTGAATTTATAAGAATGAAGGTATTAACTCAATGTCTACGCTTAGCCATTTACATGCCGATTGCAAAGAAACTAGTCTGAAAGGCTTTCTTGACTTTAAAACACAAAAGGGTTAGTTTTTATTGAGTTTAAAACCTACCTAGGTAAAGATGTAAATATATTTAACAGGGTAAACCCACAGCCCGATCTTTGCAACACACATACACAAAACATACAACACACATGCAAAATTATAAATTATACATTAGGAAGTTACTTTTCATTAAAAAGTGAATTAAAATTCAATGATAAAAGGTAAAAAATAGAGAGTTCACTGTTTTGGAGTCCTTTGCTGGTATCTGTAGCTGAAGCAGAACTTTTCCACAGTGGTCTTGAAAATTCATTGGAGCTGGAGCCCATGTAAACTGCAATTTCTGGAGACAGTCTCTTATTTTTAAACGTAATTCATCTTTTCCAGAAGTCAATGATTTTTGCACCTGATGTTTCTTTCATTTGAAAATTCTCTATCTCTATGCTGAATTTCAAACAGACATAGAGATGGGGTCTTGAACTTGGGAGAGAAGGGAAGGGAGATCATTACTGCTCCATCGGCAGCTTTATTCCAGACTTCTGCTTAGCAGCTTATGTGTTATGATAAAAGACATTTAAAAATTCTAGTCACATGACCTCACTCTTCATAATGATTTCAGAAGGCAATTGATTAGCTCATGTCTGGACAAACCATGTCTATTGTTTTGTGGCCTAGGTGAGTAGATGCTGTGATGTCCTGGCCATTAACTCCTGAATGATCCATCATCCATCTTGATGAGATAGGAAAGACACCTTCCATATCTCGGAAAACTTTCTGTCTCCACCTGAGAGGTACCTTTATAGAAATGTCAATGGGTTCAGTACAGTTTCAGTAAATCTTTTCAAGTAGCTCTTGACATCAGAAGGTGTGAAATTCCATAGGAGGTTATCTTAATGTGTCTCAATTGTAATTCACATTAGAACCTTGTAGGAACTGGTCAAATTGTAATACCACATGTTAGGAGACTTGTGGCAGCTGTCTTAAGTCAGTGCCTTTGCATGTTTTTTTTAAGTCCTTTTTAAAGCAGTTCAATATATGTTTGATCAGCCATGAAATTAAAGATTAATATTACATATGCACAAGTTGCATCATTGTGACACTTGACATTTGTGATGTCTTTTTTTCCATTTTACTTAAACATCTATTTCCATTGTCATCCAGGATGCATTAGCTTTGGATGCTCTATCTTTTCCTTTTGAACAAATATATCTAGTTTGTAACTGAACTATCTCTTACCAGAATGTCCTCCATTGCTTCTTTACTTGCAAGTGATATCGTTCATTTTGAAACTAGGGTCCTAAATCTGAACAAAGGAAATTATGAAGGTAAGAGGGACACATTGGGTATGATGAATTGGGAAAATACATCAAAAGATTTGAAGATAGACAGGCAATAGCTACTATTTAAAGAAGTATTACATGATCCAAAACAAATATATATTCTTGTCAGTCACAAACCCAACAGGAAAGGTGAATCAACCGTGGCTAATAAAAGAAGTTAAAGATCACATGAGATCAAAGGATGTGCCTTATAAGATTGCCAGAAAAAGTGATAAACCCAAGGTCTGGGAGCAATTCAAAATCCAGCAAAGGATGACCAAGAAACTGAGAAAGGGAAAAGAGAATATAAATGCAAGCTAGCTAGCAGCTTAAAGGCGGACTGTAAAAGGTCTTTAGGTACGTGAAAAGGAAAAGATTAGCAAGGATGAATGTGGGTCCATTATAGGCTGAGACAAGAGAATTTATAATGGAGAATAGGGAAATGGCAGAGGAACTAAACAATTACTTTGTGTCTGTCTTCATAGAGGAAGATACAGAAAATCTCCCAGAAATACTAGGGGCAGAATCATTCCAATTTTTCACTAAGTGTGGTAGCAGGCGTGAAAAATGACGTTTTGCCTGCCGGCTGCAATGGTGGCCTTTTGTGCTGTATCGTCCCCTTCCTGCTTCAAAAATTATGCAGTCATGGGAAACACGCCAGATTGCTGGTGGCAGGCCTCCGATTGGCCCGTCAAGCCATTACCTCTCCGCTTCCTCATGCCGGGTGCCATTTTTAAAATGCAGTCGCGTGTACACATCTCAGTGCTTGCAGCCCAGGACTGCTCCATTGAAGACATGGCCCTGAAAGCCAAGAATAGTGCAGACCCCCGATTCAGTGATGCATCCATAGGATGCCTTCTGGTCTGCGTGGAGGCCTGCCACAAAGTCCTCTACACCTGCTCTGGCTGCAGGGGGCCCATCAGCCTCATTGTGTGGCGGAGGCAGAGGTGATCAGTGCCAACGCTGCACGCAAGATGTTGGCCATCCAGTGCAGAAAATGGATGAATGATCTCATCCATGCTGCCAGGGTAAGCCAACTATCTCACAAGCCTATCACACATTCACTGGCATCTCACTCACTGCCAGCTCAAGGGACATCACCACTCACTCTCTCACACACACTCTCACATCACCACCTGGCCTCGTCTCCTCTGGAGATCACCTCCTCATCCTGCCCATGGCTCCACTCAGCTCATATGCATGCCTGGCATCCTTCTCATTTGGCCTAGCCCATCTGTCTTTATGCAGGGCAAGGTGGTTGATAATCACTGGGAGAGGTCCTAGACTGGAGGGTGGAGTGCTGCACATCAAAGTCCTCACTCTGTTTGAGAGCTGACTGGAGAGGATGTCGACCATAGCTGCGGTGAGGTGAGGCGAGGTCAGCTGCAAACACCAGATGATCCATCTCTCAATGCTACTCAGAACAGTCCACTGTTCTGTGTTCAACATGGCTGCCAAGTACTAATAAGATCCACTTTCTGTTCTAGGCACATCTGACACATTGTCTTCAACCTTGACCCCAACCCCAGCACCTTGGATGAGGGCAGCATCATTGAAGACCCGTCAATGTGCTCACCCACATCCTCCACCAGTGCAGTGACACACATCTCGATGGGACCTAAATGTAAAGCAGCCTTGGGATCATAATCTGGTGAGCACACCACACAATCTGTTCTACAGCAGGTGGGGACAGGGATACTCTTGGTCGCCTGTACTCGGAGGACTGCTGTAGGCAAGGAATCTGCTGAGTCCAAGTCAGGCAATGAGCCTCTGGACTCGGTCCTCAATTAATTGTTGGAGCTGCAAAGACAATCATGGGAACATCAGGAAGAGATGTCTGGTGCACTCCTCAGATTGCCAGGGAAGATGGAGGGGTCCGTCCACTTTCAGTCCAAGGTAATAGCGCCGGCATGCCGACACACCGAGGTCAACACTGGCAGATGGTAGCCACCATGGAGACCTTGATCCAGGATATTGGTGCTGCACTGCTGCATGGGCTGAACTCCATCACTAATGCCCATTGTTGGCCTTCAACAGTGTCAATGCAAGAGAGATGTGGGGCAGCTCAATCTCACTCCAGCTTCCTCTTCTCCTCAAGGGGTCAGCCAGGGGCTGTCAGGCACACAGGGAGGAGGACCAGCAGTTTGACGCCCTGGGGCCGTCCGCCCAGTTGGCTCCAGGAATGCCCGGCCGATCCCAATTCACTCCTCCTGTGAGCCCAGCAACTCCAGCTCCACAGGCTGGGGAGGGTGCAGCTGACCCACAGCAGGACATCAAAAGCAGGCTTGGGACCTCCAGGTCATGGTCCATCAGAGGGTGCATGTTGAAGCCATCACAGACAGGGCGTTGTAGTCAGCAGGCTGCCTCCTCCTCCGCTGTGGATGTTGGGGGAGCACCAAGACATAGCGGCAGGGTTAGGAAGGTTAAGAAGATGTAGTTACACAGCCTGGGCACAGGTGTTAATCACTTGTGCATAATGTTCACTATTGTAAATAAACACCCAAGAACGTCTTCTTGCCTATTGCTCCTTGTTATGATAAGCAGTGTTCATGTCACTCAGATGTGAAACTTTGGTTCCTGTACAAGATAAAGGCAGATGTCTCAGTCCACAGCCTCCATCTTGTGCAATGTGCAACCTTCAGACCAAAGTCATGGTCCAGCATCACAGTCAATGGACAAATCAGTGACGCCTGTGCCTTGATGGCACTTGTTATTGCTGCCAGAATGTTGTGGGCAGGCATAACAGAGTTCCGTCATTCTCTCTGTGTGCTCTCAGCACCTTTGAGGTGGGGCTGGCCCCCCACTTTCTTCAGCACCTGTGACTGGTGACACTGCTCTTGATGGGGACAGGTACTGAAGACTGACAAAGGATCAAGTGCACTTAAAGCATCACATTATCCCCTTCGACATCCTCCTCGTTGGAGGATACATGCAGCTCTTCCATCTCCTTCTCAGCCAAGTCCTCCCCCTGTTGAAGTGCCAGGTTGTGGAGTGCACAGCAAGCTACGATGATGCATGACACCCTCTGGGGACTGTATTGCAGTGCTCGACCGGACCTATTGAGGCACCGGAATCTCATTTTCAAGATGCCTATCATTTGCTTCACCAAAATCCAAGTTGTGGGCATGAGCCTTGTTATAGCAGCACTCTGTTGCAGTCTGAGGTTGCTGCATAGGCATCGTTAGCCACATCCTCTGTGAGTAGTCCTTGTCCCTGTGGAGCCAATCCTGCAGCCTCTCTGGACCCAGGAAGATGTGAGGGATCTGAGACCTGCTCAGGATGTAGGAGTTGTGGACGCTCCCTGGGAATCCTGCGCAGACCTGTAGGATGTGTTTGTGGTGGTTGCACACCAGCTGAACATTCAACGAGTGGAAACCCTTGTGTTTGATGTAGTTGACTGCTTGTTGCCACAGAGATCTCAGCGCCATGTCAGTGCAGTCAATCGCACCATGCACCTGTGGGTAATCTGAGATCTGCACAAATCCCAGCACTTTTGCTTCCTGGCTTTCCTGATCTTGGGTGAAATGTATAAAGTTCTGTGTCTTTGCAAAGATGGCGTCCACGATCTCCTGGATACACTTATGTGTGGAGGGTTTCAAGATCCCACACAGGACACCTGTGGGGCCCCGGAAGGAGCCACTGGTGTAAAAATTGAGCACACGGTCACTTTTACGGCCACTGGCAGTTGGTGGCATCCATGTCCCCGTGGCACCAAATCCTGCAGTGGGTGTCACATGTAATCGGCCAGTTCCCTACACATGAGCAATCTTCAGCGACACTGGTTCTCAGTCATCTGCAGGAATAACAAGCGCAGTCTATAGACCCTGGTTCAAGCGAAGCACCTACGGCTTGCTGTGGATCTTCAGTTGCCCTGCTGACCTTTCATCTTGAGGGAGGTGCTCCCCCTTTTACTGAGCCAGGTGCCTCCGCCGCACTGTTCTTCTTCTCTGCTCCTTGTAAGTCATGAGGCATACCGCTAAATCACCAGGTTCCATGACACTGACTTTCTCCTCCTGCAGGATCAAAGAGAGAGACACATGATTAGCATATGTGTCCTAAGACCTCTCTTGATAAAGTCTGAAGGCCGTTTCACACATGCAGAAGAGTGCTGGCCACTATGTGGTTGGCCAGTTTGTAGTGTGCTTCATAGCTGTCCAAAACCCCACCCACGCACATGGGATACAGGGTAATTTGATAAGGTGGATTCAAAATTGGCTAAGTTGTAAGAGACAGAGGGTGATGACAGAAGGCTGCTTTAATGACTGAAAGCCAGTGTCCAGTGGCAAACCACAGGGTTCTGTGCTGGATCCCCTATTATTCGTCATTTATATAAACGACATAGATGACTATGTGGGGGGTAGGATTAGTAATGCAGATGGCACAAAGATTGGCTGGGTGGTTAACAGTAAGGTTGAGTGTCTTGGGCTACAGGAGGATATAGACGGGATGGTCAAATGGGCAGGTAAGTGGCAGATGGAATTTAACCCTGAAAAGTGTGAGGTGATGTACTTTGGAAGGAGTAATTTGACAGGGAAGTATTCAACGAAGGGCATGACATTAGGAAGTTCTGAAGAACAAAGGGACCCTGGCGTGTGTGTCCATAGATCTCTGAGGGCGGAGGGGCACGTTAGTGGGGTGGTGAAAAAGGCTTATGGGACACTTTATCAATCGAGGCATAGATTACAAAAGAGATCATGTTGGAGTTATATAGAACCTTGGTGAGGCCACAGCTGGAGTCCTGTGTGCAGTTCTGGTCGCCACATTATAGGAAGGATGTGATTGCACTGGAGGAGGGTGCAGAGGAGATTCACCAGGATGTTGCCTGGGATGAAACATTTAAGTTATGAAGAGAGGTTGGATAGACTTGGGTTGTTTTTGTTGGAACAGAGAAGACTGAGGGGCGACTTGATCGAGGTGTACAAGATTATGAGGGGCATGGACAGGATGGATAGGGAGCAGCTTAGTTGAAGGGTCAGTCACGAGGGGACATAAGTTCAAGGTGAGGGGCAGGATGTTTAGGGGGGATGTGAGGAAAAACCTTTTTACCCAGAGGATGGTGACGTTCTGGAATGCGCTGCCTGGGAGGCTGGTGGAGACGGGTTGCCTCACATCCTTTAAAAAGTACCTGGATGAGCACTTGGCACATCATAATATTCAAGGCTATGGGCCAAGTGCTGGTAAATGGGATTAGGTAGGTAGGTCAGGTGTTTCTCACGTGTCGGTGCAGACTCGATGGACTGAAGGGCCTCTTCTGCACAGTGCGATTCTGTGAAAAGCTAGCGTGCAGGTTCAGAAAGCAAATAGGAAGGCAAATGGTGTGTTGGCCTTCATTGCAAGGGGATTTGAGTACAGGAGTAAAGATATCTTGAGACAGCACCTGGAGTATTGTGTGCAATTTTGGTTTCCTTATTTAAGGAAGGATGTACTTGCCATAGAGGGAGTGCAACAGAGATTCACCAGACCAATCCCTAGGATGGCGAGATTGTTTTATGAGGAGAGATTGAGGAAACAAGGCCTAGATTGTGTAGAGTATTGAAGAATGAGAGGTGACCATAAGGCGTAGGACCAGAAGTAGGCCATTCGGCCCATCAAGTCTGCTCCACCATTAATGAGATCATGACTGATCTGACAATCCTCAACTCCACTTTCCTGCCTTTTCCCCATAACCCTTCATTCCCTTACTGATTAAAAATCTTGTCTATCTCAGCCTTAAATATATTTAATGACTCAGCCTCTGCAGTAAAAACTTCCACAGATTCACTATTCTCTGAGAGAAGAAATTCCTCCTCATTTCTGTCTTAAATGGGTGACCCCTTAATCTGAGATTATGCCCTCTGCTTCTAGGCTCTCCCACAAGAGTAAACAAACTCTCAGCATCTACCCTGTCAAGCCCCCTAAGAATCTTATGTTTCAATAAGGTCGCCTTTCATTCTTCGAACCTTCAATGAGTACAGGCCCAACCTACTCAACCTCTCCTCACAAGAAAATTCCTCCATACCTGAGATCAACCTAGTGAACCTTCTCTGGACTGCCTCCAATGCCAGTACATCTTCCCTTAGATAAGGGGACCAAAACGGTTCACAGTATTCTAGGTGCGGTCTAACTAGTGCCTTGTATAGTTTTAGCAAGACTTCCCTATTTTTATATTCCATTCCCTTTGAAATGAAGGCCAACATTCCATTTCCCTTCCCTATTACCTGCTAAGCTTGTATGTTAGCTTTTTGGGATTCATGCACAAGGACTCCCAAATCCCTCTGTGTTGCCGCTTTCTGCAGTCTTTCTCCATTTAAATAGTGTTCAGCTCCTCTATTATTCCTGCCAAAATGCATCACCTCACATTTTCCCACATTCTGTTCCATCTGCCAAGTTTTTGCCCACTCACTTAACCTGTCTATTTACCCCTGTAGACTCTGTGTCGTCCTTACTACTTGCCTTCCCACCTATTTTTGTGTCATCTGCAAACTTGGTGATAGTACATTTACTTCCCTCATCTAAGTCATTAATATATATTGTAAATAATTAAAGCCCAGCACTGATCCCTGTGGCACTCCACTAGTTACAGGTTGTCATCCTGAAAATGCCCCCCTTATCCCAACTCTCTGTCTTCTATTAGTTATCCAATCCTCTGTCTATGCTAATATACTACCCCCAACATCATGAGCTCTTATTAAGTAGCCTTACGTGTGGTACCTTATCGACCTTCTTTCGCAAATCCAAATATATTACATTTCCTGGTTTCCCTTTATCTATCCTGCTTGTTACCTCCTCAAAGAATTCTAATAAATTTGTCAGGCATGATTTCCCCTTCATGAAGCCATGCTGACTCTGCTTGATTATATTCTGCATTTCTAAATGCCCTGCTAATACATCCTTTATAATAGACTCTAACATTTTCCCAGTGGTGGATGTTAAGCTAACTGGCCTATAGTTACCTGTTTTTTGTCTCCCTGCCTTTATGAATATGGATGTTACATTGGCAGTGTTCCAATCTTTTCCAGAATCTAAGGATTTTTGGAAGTTTATTACTAGTGCATTCACTATTTGTGTAGCTACTTCTTTTAATATCCTAGAATGCAAGCCATTAGGTCCAGGGGAATTATTGGCCTTTAATCCCATTAGTTTCCCTAGTACTTTTTCTCTAGTGATGGTTATTATATTTATTTCCTCCTCCCTTTTGCCTTTTGATTATTTAGTATAGTTTAGTAGGTGATCTCATTGAAACTTACAAAATTCTTACAGGGTGTGACAGGGTAAATGTAGATAGGGTGTTTCCCCTGGCTGGTGAGTCCAGAAACAGGGGGCACAGTATCAGAATAAGGGGCAGGCCATATAAGACTGGGATGAGGAGGAATTTCTTCATTCAGAGGGTAGTGAATCTTTGGAATTCTCTACCCCAAAGGGCTGTGGAAGCTCAATCATTGAGCATGTTTAAGTCAGAAATCGATGGATTTCTCAACACCAATGACATCAATGGATATGGGGATAGTGAGAAAAAATGGCACAGAGGACCTGTTTGAATGGAGGAGCAGAATTGAAGGGCTGAATGGCCTACTCCTGCTCCTATTTCATATGTTTGCATAGGTTCACATGTACTGCTTTACTCTGCAATCGTTTTTTCTAGTCTCGTTTCTGCCACAACCACTGACCCTGGAAGAGAATTTCATAACCTTGCAACTCGCTATGTGAAAAGATTTATTGTGCTCCCTTCTAATTCTATTACATTTAATCTTGCACCAATTGGCACCATACCTAGACCCTTCAACTGCTGCTTATTTCTATCTGGTTGCATGCTTTCATTCAAACTGAGTTTGAAAAGCGTTAAGCATTTCCCTCTTTGTCATTCTTTTATTAAACTGGTATATGATTTCTGTTGTGCTTTTACCTACTGTAATCTGCCCAGTTCTTCATGTGAACCTATTTTGTTCAATTGTTGACCTGAAATGGGAAATTTAGAAGGCAATGCACCTTTTTTGTCCTCAGATAGTATAGAACTCAAAGCCAAGCATCTGGGGATTAAGTTGCCAGGGAAATCCCCTAGTAGGTAGGGAATGTCTTTAGTGTCTGAGTGTATTTCACATTTGCTTTCTGAACTCTGTACTGGTCTTTGTTTCCAATCATTGAGAGTGCACAACCCTTGCCTACAGTTGGGATTATTAAATTCTTTTCTGTATAAGGTTGCCTTTTTAACTGAAATGCCCTTCTTGTCACATCTTGAGCAACTGGTCGGGTAGACGATCAATGGCAAGTCTGAGTAGATGCCCTGAATACAAATATGTAGACAGAAAACTGTTTGGCTTTCTTGAGTCTTTGCAACTTTTTTTTCCCTCTTAAAACATACTTATCTCTCTGAGAGTCAGCTTTTTACTATCAACAGAAACAACTGACCCCCAGTTAGGTCACAGAAGCTCAAAGAAAATAGACAATGCTGCTGGTTTTCTCCGCAGAGCCACACTTATCTGAGCTGCAACTGCAATCCCCAGCAGTATTCCTGTCCTTCTTCACTCAGGACTCACCTCAGAAATCTAACATTTTACAGGCTCTGCCTTAATTTATGTTAACCAGTGCAACTGGCCTGAGAAAGCCAGCCATGCTTTCCGTGATTTTTTTTTCAAATTCTCAAGATACCACCAGGAGACCAACTGCTTCTGCAAACAGGCTTTCTTTTTCATGAGGTGATTGCTTTTCATTGTCAGTGTACACCACTTTATTTAGAATAGGAGTGGAAAAGAAAAGCCCACGCCCATCCGTAGATCAACTAACTGATTTAGGATCACTTAACTCACGTCTGATGATTCCCTGTCCCCAGTAGACTACAGCCAATAAGGAACTACCAAACAGAACCCTGCCTGATCACAAGAACAGCAGCAACAAGCTGTCACTTGAGGTAGTTGTGAAGATTGAGAGACACAAATAGCAGTAAAAGCAGAGAGAGATATGAAATAGGAGAATCAAAAAGGAGAAAGAACCTGAAATGAAAAGGGAGGAAGGATTCTAAGAAATGTAGGTTTGCCATTGTCCTTAATCAACTCAACTGCCCAACTCCAAAATAATTTATGACAATGGACTTATGATCTAGAGTTAACGTCACAATCAAACAAGTCTCTGAAATTGTCCTTTAATTCTACCACATTTCTTCCTCTAGACTAGGAGAGGCTGATGCATTTTGTCCAATTCTTAAAATTTTCAATGATCATGTATTTTGTTTTCTCTAAGGTAAATTCTCCCTTTGTTGAACATAACGAGAAGTGAGAAACACTACATAGAATTACATAGGATATAAAGCACAGAAGCAGGCCATTCAGCCCAACTGATCTGTGCTGATATTTTTACTTCACATGAGCCTCCACCCATTTCATCTACCTCATTTCAGCCTTTCAGCAGCCACTGCTCAGACTGGAAATCCAGAAGTAAAATAATAATGATGTGGGTGTATTAAAAGGCCACAGACAGAACATTCTTCCAGGTTTCCCACACAAAATCAGACTAACACCCTTGCCCACTGTATGTCCACCAGTTAATATCAGGACCAATCTCTCCGCATGTACCTTGTTGAACCCATTCATCTGCAATCCGTTCTCTTTTCTAAAGAAAAGTAGCCCCAACCTGTGCAATATTTCATGATAGCTTTAATTATGAAGACTTGTGCTCCAAAACATGCCACACCCCGAGCCAAGCTGTTCCAGTACAGCTACAGCACTGGTATCTACCCAACAACATGGAAAATTGCACAGGTATGTCCTGTACACAAAAAGCAGGACAAATCCAACCCAGCCAATTACTGCTCCATCAGCCTACTCTTGATCATCAGTAAAGTAATGGAAGGGGTCATCAACAGTGCTATCAAGCAGCACTTGCTTAGAAATAACCTGCTCACTGATGCTCAGTTTGTGTTCCATCAGGGCCACTCAGCTCCTGACCTCATTACAGCCTTGGTCCAAACATGGACAAAAGAGCTGAACTCCAGAGGTGAGGTGAGAGTGAATGCCTTTTACATCAAGGCAGCATTTGACCAACTGTGGCATCAAGGAACCCTAGCAAAACTGAAGTCAATGGGAATCAGGGGAAAAACTCTCCACTGGTTGGAGTCATACCTAGCACAAAGGAAGATGGCTGGGGTTGTTGGAGGCCAATCATCTCAGTTCCAAGACATCACTGCAGGGGTTCCTCATGGTACTGTCCTAGGCCCAACCATCTTCAGCTGCTTCATCAATGACCTTCCTTCCATCATAAGGTCAGAAGGGAACATGTTTGCTGATGATTGCACAATGTTCAGCCCCATTCGCGACCCCTCAGAGGCAGTACTGTGGGTGTGCCTACAGCACATGGACTGCAGCGGTTCAAGGAGACAGCATACTACCATCTTCTCAAGGACAATTAGGGATGGGTAATAAACGTTTGCCTAGCCAGCAATACCCAAATCCCATAAATAATTTTTTAAAATATAAATACATCAATCACAGTGATAGGGATAAAGCTTTACTGCTACATCCAAATATTAGATGGTGATGCCTGATGACATTCATTATGAGGTTGAAGTTTATTTATAGCAGAAATCAATTTTGGAACGGGAATATAGCCACGATATGTATTCGCTCTTGATTTCTGCCAAGCACAAAGCTAGTCTAAAGGGTCATAAATCGGAACTGAGAAATCAAACTCCCTCCAAAAAAAACAGAAAATACCAAAACATATTTCTAGATCATGTCAGTCTGCAGATGAATTTTGGAAACGGGTTGTCTTAATTTATTGTCCTCGGTATTAAAATGTGGATTTCTAAGAAAGGTTTTAGGCTTGGATCAGAAATTGTCCACAATAGTGAATGAGATGTGTCTGGTATATTTGAATGATGATATTGGATGAAGTATCTGCTTACTTGAAATTGGTTATGGATTTGCCCCTATTCTGTCTACTTGAATTCTATTTAAGCAATATGGGTTTTATTATATGCGAAGTATTGAACCAAATCAAGTCCACATAGAAAACTGTAGAGATGAAACATGAAGCCTATGAAATATTAGCTTCTCCTCAGTTTATCAAGACATGTTATAGGCAACCTGTTGTTGCTATTCAATCACATTTTGCAAATTATCAAATTTCTGTTACATTTTAACTTGTTCACCAAATGCTAGCTTCTTGTGTGGTTCTCATGGAAAAATCCCTTTTAGTGCCATATGCTAATGGATAAATCCAATGTGACATCCCAACATGACTGATGTATCACTATGATACTTGCATTCAGGCTTTGCTGATTACTCTTTGAAAGTTAACCATATACTTCAGCTATTCAGATTTTTGAAAGGTACAATATTATTCAGCAATCAATCATTAATATTATTGAAATATGTTGCTTCTTTGTAATACTGAATAGTTGTAAATTGTAGTGAGCTTGGTCAGTTCTGTTCCACCTCTGATGAATCAAAGCCCAGGTTGATCCACATTAATCATATGATACTACAAACTAGCTAGACCAAAAGAAAACAGGTTTCCATTCCTATCCATCATGATAGCTCTCCTTTTCTCCCCTCCATCCAGAAATTTTACCCACTCTTCCTGGCTTGTACTGCTAGCCAAAGTATCCCTCACACTGCTGGAATTCAGATCTGGCTCTGCAATGGCCATGTGTTGTGTAAGGTTTGAAGACAGCCATAATGCTTTGCTGTTTAAATGGAGCCGTGTTCAACCTGCCCTGTCCCTTTAGGGTCACTCTTTAGATAGTCTCTGTGAGGAACTTGTCTAAATAAGAAAACCCAGAGGTCAATCAGAGGTTAATCCTTGTGGATTGTCAGCTGTTTGTGAATTTTTGGCTCCTGAGAACAGCCCAGGTTATCAAAGTTAGAAGAAAAAGAGCAGAAAAATGAGTAGATTTTGACTTTATGTAATCATGCAAAACAGCTAAGTTGGTTGCCCATTTTAAATCCCTCCCAATTTTTATTTCCTTTGAAGTCATCTGTGCCAGTTTTTTGTTCTGTCTTTGAAATTCAGATATTGTGCAGTCAGACATGGATTTGGTTTAGCCCAGGGGCAAATTGGATTGAAATTGTACTAAGATAGGGAAGGAAGTAAGAAAAGGGCAGAATTTCCACCGAGGTTCTCATGGTCCCCCACAGTAACTTTGGAAGAATGTTGGCAAAACCACAGGAAAAAAACAACTTGAATACAGTACACACCATTTCTCTGAGGGGAGAAGAATAAACCAGTAAACTACAGACCTGTCAGTTTAACTATCAACTGCACAAAAGAAAACAGTGGTATCATTACAGAAAGCACATGTTATTGGTATATAACAACAAATATAATGTGTAATATGCCAGCAAACATACAATAATCTAAGGCCTTGAAATCGGTATGTCTGTTTTTTGAACTCCTAAGGCCATATTATGACTCCTTCCCAAGATTAGTTTGCCCTGAACCAACTGGGAAACCGGGCCTTGAGATCACCTGCTAGGCCCAAGGCAGCAAGTAAGTTGCTTGTTTAGAGCCAGGTGTGATTCTCCAAAACCCACATTAAAAAAAATTGAACAGCCATGCCCCCAAACAGAAATCACAGAATCGTTATGATGTAGAAGGAGGCCATTCAGCCCATTGTGTCTGCACCAGCTCTCTGAGCATTTTAACTTAGTGCCAATCTCCTGCCTTTTCCCTGTAACCCTGCACATCGTTTCTATTTAAATAATCATCCAATGCACTCTTGAATGTCTCAATTGAACCTGCCTCCACCACACTTCCAGTCAATGCATTCCAAACCCTAACTAATTGCTGTGTGAAAAGTTTTTTCTCACATTGCATTTGCTTCTTTTGCAAAGCACTTTAAAACTGTACCCTCTGATTCTCAATCCATTTATGAGTGGGAACAGTTTCTCTCTATCTACTCTGTCCAGACCCCTCATGATTTTGAAACCTTCTATCAAGTCTCCTCTTAGCCTTCTCCTCTCCAAGGAAAACAGTCCCAACTTCTCCAGACTTTCCTCATAATTGAAGTGTCTCATCCCTGGAACCATTCTCGTAAACCTCTTCTACACCCTCTCAAATACGTTCACATCCTTCCTATAGTGTGGCGCCCAGAACTGTACACAATACTGCAGCTGAGGTCTAACCAGTGCCTTATATAAATTCATCATAACCTCTCTACTCTTGTGCTCTATGCCCCTATTAATGAAGCCTAGAATACTGTATGCTTTAGAAACAGCTTTCTCTACCTGTCCTGCCACCTTTAATGACTTATGTACATATACACCCTGGTCTCTCTGCTCCTGCACACCCTTTAAAGATCGCCTCTGCTCCCTTCCACCACGACCTCCAACTACCCCAATTCCTGCTGCTACCTTCCCAAATTCATTGCCCTAATCCTTTGCAATCCCAAACCATCTAATCCCCAGTCTCCTTTCTCCAATCTTGAACCTGATCACTGGCTCCATCTTCAATCCTACCCCTGGACTTGATCTGCCTCCTGCCCTGATCCAACTCCTGACCTGGATCGTTGGGGAAGGCCTGCCAGAATTAAGTGCCCATCAGGCACTTAAATGGCCAGCATTGGACCTTCACCAGAATTTAAGACCCAAGGGGCAGAATTCCTGCCCCTGAAAGCTGCTGCCCAATGAGAGGCTGGCAGATTTCCATTGCCCATCAGCGCCACCAGGAGCAGTAGCTGCTGCCAGTATTGCACCCGCCAGAGACCAAGTATCGCTGAGGGACCCAGGTCACAGGTGAGTGAGGGTGGGATAGGGGTCACAGGCAGGAGGTTGCTAGCCAGGTGTGTAGGAGCTCGGAAGAAAGGGTAGGAGTGTGGCTCCCAGCGGGCCTTCCCCTTCCTGATGCTGGATCCCTCTGAGTGCCTTTGAATGAGGGGCCACCTCTGGAAGCCCGCAAGCAAACCCAACAAAGTTTGGTTTTCTGGCTCCCCATGTGCCGACTACCCCATTTGGTGCTGGTTGAGTATCTGTGGTGGCAGTATGATGCTTTTAAGTGGGCAATAATTGACCCCTTTAGGGCCTCAATTAGCATTTAGTCAGGAAGGCCGTCCATGACCCTTACTGTCCTGGACTTAACTGGGTTGATGCAGGAAGACAACAGGGTCCCCATTCCACACCACCCCAAACCCCACCTCCAAACTTGCCTCAAGGGCATGGAGGTGGGGGGGGGCATTAAATGCCACCCATCCTCTTAGCATCTATCCTATCGAGCAAGCCCCCCCTCAGAATCTTAATTTCAATAAAATCACCTCTCATTCTTCTAAATTCCAATTGATATAGGTCCAGCCTGCTCAATCTTTCCTCATAGGACAGCCCCTTCATCCCAGGAATCAAACTAGTATGTCCCGCCTCCAATAAGGAAACCAAAAACTCCACAGTACTCTAGATGTGGTCTGAACTACACTCTGTATAGTTGTAGCAAGACTTCCCTACTTTTATACTCCATCACCCTTGCAATGAAGGCCAACATTATATTTGTCTTCTCAATTACTTATTGTACCTGTGATTCAAGTATGTGGACATCCAGATCCCTCTGTATTACAGTATTCTGCAGTCTCTCTCTATTTAAATAATATTTTGCTCTTCTATTCCTCATACCGAAGTGGGTAAACTCACATTTTCCCACATACACTCTCTTTGTCAAGTTTTGTCCACATATATAATATATATGTTGTATATCAGTTTATCACAATTTCTTCATCCTAATTATTATATAGAACCATTGTCTATTGTGGAGATAATTAATGTCCTAAATATGGTTTCTTGGAAGTAGGATCCAGTGTCAGCTGTATAAAACAATGCAATAAGAAAGCGACTGCAGGTCTGGACTGAATTTTCACATTAGTCTAATATTTGAAATGAAACAAGAAGACATTTGGGACTGAAGTGATAATCATTTCCAGTGGAATTTCTGTGAACTTTATGAACTTGTTTCTTCTTGCTGTTAAACCAAGTAATTCTGGAACAGGATGTCTTGTGTCAATATAGTCTGGAATGCCTCAGCTATGCAAGGCCCAGGGTTATGGAAAATAGTGTAAGGGTGTTAGTTAGGCCCCAAGTTGGCACTGACCATCCAAGGAAGGAGTGTCAGAAAACACCTGGGAGAGAAGGAAAGGCAAGAATGACTGGGGGTGGGGGTAAGAAGAGCTTGCCATAGGCGGAAAATCCCAGTGGACCAGAAAAGACAATGAGGGAGGTGGAATCCAAGGATAACAGTTGGGTGGAAAATAGCTCAGTGAGAGGAAGAATATTTAGGAGGCACTGAAAAGACATGGAGGGCAGGCAAAAACCTTACACATCAGCAGGAGGTAAAGGGACAATGGTAGCAATAGATGGAGAAAGCAACCTAATGGGGAAAAATGGCAGATTGAAGAAGGCACAGCCAGGATTTGACTTCAGCAACTGCCAGATCTCACTTTCACCTCCCAATCCTAATACACTGTCATAGCAATGAATGAAGGAATGTCAGACATATAAAGAGGTATCATGACCTCTTGATGTAGATATGGAGCAGACAGGATGGGCTGCTTGGGATAGTGGAACAAATGCACTGCACATTTTTTGGAGGAGTTGGTTGTTGCTGTCCTGTTGAGCACCAGCTCATTAAAACCCAGGACTCCTCTGTAGTGCAAGAAGAAATTTAACAGCCTTCCCAGAACAGCTAAGATAAATTCTCCTCCTCTGCCTAGGACTTTAGGTGCAGGTGTAGACCATTCAGCCCCTCGAGCCTGTTCCTGCATTTAATTAGCTGGTGGCTCATCTGTATCTTAAACCAACAGTGGAATGTTTATTGGATGAAAATGAGAAACAAGATGCTGGAATGTATTGTTGAAGGGATAAAGTAGAAGTTCCAGGAAGTGAAAATTAGTCTGTACAATGCATTGATCTGACCAACCTTGAGTATGTGGAGTTTTGGGCATCTATATATATAGGGATACAGAAGGAATCCAATTAAGGCATCTAAATTGATGATGGGATTGGTCAATTCTGTAATGAGATTTGTGTATGAACACTGGTGATGTTTACATTGGAAAACATGGCAAAAAGGAGATAATCTAATTGAGACATATAGAACCTAAAAAAAAGATAAACTGAATAAAGGTTCAACACTAACAAACTTGGGGACAAGGGGACAAGAATTCATGTTCAGACAAAAAAAAATGAACATTGCAGAACATATAAGGAATTTCTAGAAGCTTTACTAGAAATTTTTGGCCGCGTTCTAACAAAGAGTATCAGAGATAAAGTGGGCAGAAAATGTGTGATCTTTGGGATCACTGTTGGTGTTTTCTAGTCATGTACAGCCCTAGGCAAAGTGGGACATAATAGGGGAGGGGAGGGGGTTACTTTCAGTTGTTAGTTTATGACATCTACTGATGCTTCATGGATAGCTATCGCCTCCTGAAACTGTTAGGTTGCCTTAAGAAGCAAGGAAGAAAAATCCTATACATTTTTCCCTGAAAGTGGTGATATGTTTTTAAATCTATTTTCACCTCCATTAGGAATGAACATTACTAGCAATTTTGTGCCTGAGGCCACACCATTTAACAATAATGGACAAAATGATAATTTCTTGTTGTCCTTTTCACATGTTTCAATGTTAGTCATTGTAAATTGCAAATAAAGCCATCTCATGGCACAGTGGTAGTGTCCCTACCTCTGCGCCAGAAGCTCTGCGTTCAAGTGTCACTTCAGGACTTGATGGCCATGGAATGTGCATTCATAATGTGGCCAAACAGGTTGATTATCAGCCGGTAAACCCTTCCAATTCACCTGAAGGCAGGCAATAAAGAGTGGGAGAGTTTCCTGGTCAATCATACCGCAGAAGAATGGCAAACCACTGCAGTACTTTGCCAAGCATAATCATGGACCAATCCAATGGAAGTCCATAGTCATTTTTTAGGACATGGTACCTGGAGGAGTAAAATAACATGGTGCTTATTTTTGGTGAAAGGGTGAAAACTGCTGTTAAATGGGTACTGTGTTAATAAGACATGTCTATCTGAAAGTCTGGTTTTAGCACACTATTTTGGCCCTAATTGCTGATTTCCATAATTCAAAATTGCATGGAGGCAATAATCAGACACCTGCAGGTTTAACATTCAAGTGCTAATGAGAGACAATTTTCAGTTGTCTATGTGGGCTTCACTCACCCACTTTTACTGAAGGTGTGAGGTGTGCTTGCTAACACACACTGCCTGTTTCAGAGTGCCACAGGAACCAAATGAGAGGGTGCACCGTTTCTTAGACTTGCCAATGGAGGTGGAAAAGGCCCGAGAAGTAGAGATGTCCTGTACCGACAGCAGGGAAAAAGTCCACCTTACCCACCTGTCCCCCTCTCCTGCAGCAGTTGATGTTTCTCTGCCTGGTTTCATCTCCTCTTCTCATTCTTCCTGCAGACCAAGGGAGACTCTAGCAAGGTGCCGATGATCATGCATTCCCTTTCTTGTGGTCAGTTCAATAGAGTGTCCAATTATGACTGATTTGAGAATAACTTTCTTCACTCAAAGGGTTGTGAGACTTTGTGATTCACTCCCTCAGAGTTGTGGATGCTCAGTCTTTGAGTATATACAAGATAGAGATCAATAGATTTTTAGGCCCTAAGGGAATTCTGGAACATGAAGATAGTGAGGGAAGGTGGAGTTAATTTGGGGGAGGTTGTGGCGTAGTGGTATTGTAGTGGACTAGTATTCCAGAGACCCAGGGTAACGCTCTAGGGACCCAGGTTTGAATCCCACCATGACAGATGGTGAAATTTGAATTCAATAAAAATCTGGAATTTAAAGTCTGATGAAAACCATTGCCAACTGTCATCAAAACCCACCTGGTTCACTAATGCCCTTAAGGGAAGAAAATCTGCCATCCTTACCTGGCCTGGCCTACATGTGACTCCAGACCCACAGCAATGTGGTTGACTCTTAACTGCCCTCTAAACAAGGGCAATTAGGGATGGGCAATAAATGCTGGCCTAGCCAGCAACGTCCACGTCCCATGAACATATAAAAAAAAGATAAGCATGATCCTACTGAGTGGCAGAACCAGTTCAAAGGGCCTACTCCTGCTTCTTGTTAAGGTAGAGAAGCACTGTTTACCCTTTTAACTGAAGGCATCAAGGAATCTCTAGAGTAAATGTTGATTAAGTTTTGACAAGTCTTCTGATGTGTGTCAAAAGTCCTGATCAAACCTCCAGCAACAGGTGATCAGTAAAAGGTGAGATATCTTTAAGTAGCACTCAAAATTCTCTGCAAAAGCTAGTTTACTCCCAATCAGGTGGGTGTTAGGAGATGGCATTAGGTCAAGTGCTTGTCACCGAAAATACTGTGCACTGGCAATTTAAGTGACAGTATAGTGATCCTCTGCGGCCATCCCTAGCACAAGCACAAGGGGATCAAAGGTTACGGGGCAAAGGCGGGAGAATGGGGTTGAGAAACTTATCAGCGATGATTGAATGGTGGAGCAGACTCGATGGGCCGAATGGCCTAATTTCTGCTCATATGTCTTATGGTCTTATAAGCTTCAACTTGCTTACCAAGATTATGATTTGTGCTAAAAACCATCTAACTTAAGACACCATTCAGGCCACTTCGGAGACTGATTCATACCTAAAGTATCTGGGGAAATTGTGGCCCATTTGCCAACAGTTTTGTTGTCCATCCACATGATACAACTTTTTTTTAAATCAAGGAAACTAGACAGTAATTTGTTGTAAAATAGAGCCTTTTCCTTTTTGGAACTTTGGTTTTATTCCTTTAAGAAAGTGGTAGGAATTACCTTAAAAAAAACTGTAGGTGTTCCAAAACTCTTTTCAAGCTTGGATGGTCCATTTTAGCACTGACTGTCTGAGAGTCTGCTTATTTATTTGATTAGACAATTGTGAGCTGCCTTTGTGTTTGCAAAGCTATCACTGATTTGAGTAATGAACTGAAGGAAAGAATGTGCCACACATAGCTTGAATTTAGTCAGCTAAATCAGTTTCCAGAGTTAGGGTAAGGAGAATTTAATTCCACTGGCCAACTTATTAAACTTCATTGAAATATGAGAAATCTTATATATTTTAAATTATCTGCCAGTTGTAACTGTTTATCTTACATCATTGTGTTTCATAACTGCACAAAGGTTGAGGCCCCCAATGCTGGGACTCAGGTTTTAGTCCCATCAAGTTGATAAAGCACAAAGAGTCTATGAAGGCCGGGTCGGTACTAACATAGGAACAGGAAAAGGGCTTTTGGATGCGGCACAGGTAGTAGCACCCTCACTTAAGTCACAAGGTTCGGGGCTCAAGTCCCACTCAAGGGTTTGAGCACAAAAAAAAATCAAGGCTGACACTCCAGTGCAGTGCTAAGGGAGTGCTGCACTGTCGGGGTGCTGTCTTTCAGATCAGATTGAATCGAGTTACCATCTGCCTGTTTAGATGGATGTAAAACATCCCATGGCAATATTTTGAAGAAAAGGAGGGAAGTTATCCCCAGTGTCCTGGTCAATATTTATTCTTCAATCACAGATTATCTGGTATTATCACATTGCTGTGTGTGGGGGTTTATGCACATATTAGCTGCTGTGTTTCCTACAATAAAAGAATGACTACACTTCAAAAAGTACTTCATTGGCTATAATGTTCTTTGGATCCAGAGATCATGAAAAGCGCCATATAAATGCAAGTCTTTCTTTCTTTCAGCATCTTTATTCTGCTGTGCCATTCAATTAAGTCATGGGTTATCTGTAGTACAACTCCATTTACCTGCCTAGCTCCTTATCACTAGATATCCTTATCCAACAAAACTCCCTCAGTCTTGAAAGCTCCAATCCACAACTATTTGGGGTGAGAATTCAAGATTTCAACTGCCTTTTGGGTGAAGAATTGCTTCCTAATTTCCATCCTAAATGACCCAGCTCTGCAATATTTATGTGTTCCCACAAAAGGAAATAGGTTCTCCGTATCCACCTATCCAATTCCTTTATTGCTTTTAAACATAACCACACTCCCCCCACCGCACCCCCCCCCCCCCACCAACCACCACCACCACCCCGCAGCCTCTTATTTTAAATTGCAGGCAGCAAGGATAGTGACTCAAAATAGGTGAGAGCCTCCCTTAAATATGTAGCTTGGGCTTTGATGACATTATTGGGGCCAAACTGCTATTTTCACCTGAGTAGGAGAACAGTGGTAGCTTCCCTGACAGATCAAACCTGCTGGGCCCCTGATCCAACAATGACAACTTTCATTTTTATATGTAGTAAAACATCCAAAGGCACTTCACAAGATTGTTGGTCATCAAACAACGTTTGCATTATGGACTTGATTTTCCAGGCAGGTTTCTCATTAGAAACATCAAACTTTATTTACAGGCTGCAGCAGCAGTTACATGCTTCCACAACTGGAAGAACAACTCCCACTTTAAGGATCCCGGCACTTAGAGCTGATTTGTTCGCACTGTCACATGATACTATGCAACACAATAAGTCTTAAAGCTGAAGTCACTACATTCCTTAAAGCTATAATTGCTACAATTTGATACCAGGTCACATAAGAAGATAGTAGGAAACATTGAAGAGGTAGGTTTTAATTAAAAACTTAAAGAGAAGTAGAGAAATGAAGAGGTTTAGGGAAGGAATCCCAGAGCTTAGGCCTTGGCCGCTGAAGGCACAGCCACCAATAGTGGAGGGATTAAAATCAGAGATGTGCAAGGGGCCAGAATTAGATGTGCAGATATCTCAAAGGTTCATGGGGCTGAAGAAGATTACAGCAATAGGGAGGGAGGGAGCCATGGAGGGATTTGTAAACAAGGTTGGGAATATTAACACTGAGGTGTTCCTGGAATGGGAGCCAATGTTGGTCAGTGAGGACAAGACTGATGAATGAAACGGACTTGATGCAAGTGATCCAGAGCCAGAATTTCAAGAAAAAATCTGTGGTTTTCCTTTGGACCAGGGAGAGTAGGGGTGTTCCTCTGGTCCTAACAATAAAAACTTGGGTTTCCCCTGTCCTCACTTTTCTTCCTGGTGCCCTCCAATCTACTAGCCTTGTGCTGGGGGACCATTCCCCTGGATTCCAGCAGTAACCTTCAAGCTACCCGATTTTTAACAGTCGGGCAGTCAGTTCCTGGCTACTTTAGTCAGAGTTGACAAGCAGTATGTAAATGAGGCCGAGCTATTAAAATAGGCTGAGTTCCCCTGCAACCACTTCCTGACAGCCTGACCACTCACTAAGCTGCATTATGGTCCATGAGTGAAAATCGAGCTCCACGTGTTGCATTCTGAAAATAATTTAAATTTGTTACATCCCTATCAGAATTTGTGACCAATGAATGAAGGGAAACAAGGCCTGATTTTATCTCTGCCCGCCCCACCTGGAATGCTGCATGTGGGATTTTATAATCGAGTTGGTTCTTCCCTCAACTTTCACGCCAGGTGCCATTTAACTGACAACTTTTTTTCCTAAACAAAAACAGAATTACCTGGAAAAACTCAGCAGGTCTGGCAGCATCGGCGGAGAAGAAAAGAGTTGACGTTTCGAGTCCTCATGACCCTTCGACAGAACGAACAGCAAGTGCCCAGGCAAGAAAGAAGGAGCCTAATTAAAATGAAAAGCTTGGATGACATCATCTGCATCAGAACATCATTTTAACCCAAAATTAATTAAATCCCACCCAGTGTCAAAACCCCCACCAGAAACGGCCGCATTATGTGGGACCTACTGAAGACATATAAAGAACAGGGGATTTCCACTTCAGCTCTCTCACATTAAGTAAACATTTTGAGTCCTACTGAAAATTGCTCACTCAATGCAGATAGGCTGACTGAATTGTCCCATGATCGGATAGCTCTTTAATCTTGCTAAAATAAGGCCTGTGTCCTTACAAATGGTCTGGGTCTCATGTGCAAAATGGCCCCCACACACAGGATTTATCCTCCAGGTTAAATTTGAGGCTTTAATTTTAAATTAAATTATGAATTTATAAATACTCTACCTCTTTAATGCAACAGCAAATAAGCAATAGAGGAACATAAGTTTTAAACTAAGTATGGATCATCCATGGTATGATTACACCAACAAGATAAAATTCCTCTTTTAATGAGAAACAGGAGAAGGTCTGTTTTGTTCTCTAATTAATGGCCCAGTAGCAAAATGGCCCATTTTAGAAATTGTGCATTTCAAAATCATGCGTTCCTGCAATTTGTTATGGAAAAAAAAGGCCCTATTTTTCACCAAGAGAATTTCACCCCAAGGGCCCTGAAGTTGTATAAATTTCATCTATTTCTCAAGTAAAGAATCAAGTGAAATATTTTGTCGTTCTGCTGACAACAATCATGAGCGTAAGAACAAAAATATCTTTTGCTAATAATAAGAAGGCAGGACAACAAATGGATAAAAATAAAAACAGGAAATGTTGGAAATACTCAGCATGTTAGGCAGCATCTGTGGAGAGAAACAGAGCTAATGGGCAGAACTTTGCCTATTGGGTGGGTGACCCAAAAGTGTAAAAGTCGTAAAAGTGTTTCGCTGGCATGCACACATGGGCAGTGATAGGACTTTCCCCTCAATTTTACAGACAACAACCAATAAAGTGGCTACTGCCAGAGTTGCTGCCCTGTTCAGGTTGGCAGCCTGCCCCCAAAGAGCCACAACACCATCAGGAACAGTGGAGACCTGCTACATTCTGCTGGTAGGCTGAAAAAAAAATAAATTTATATCCCAGTGATCGAGGGGAAACCTCTCCAGGGAAATTGTTGCCTTCCCTGCCCATGGGCCCCGCTGTAAATCTGGGTACATCCACTGTCGGCAAAAATTCCAACAGCCTGGTAAAATTGCTCTTAATAGGGCCTTAATATTAAAATTGGCCGCCCACCTCCTTGGGATGGGTAATCTGCCCAATCCTATTCCCGCTATTAGTAAAATTCCCTAAAAGCAGGTTGTGGTCAGGGAACTGATCTGACATGGCTCCCCACGATTTTACTAGCCCTCTCGTCTCCTTTCCCATTTGCTGGAGGCTGGTAAAATTCTGCCAAATGTTTCAGGTCGATGATCTTTCATCAAAATTGAGGCAGGATAGAAATGTAATAGGTTTTGAGCAGTGCAAGGCTGGGGTGATGGTGATGGTGGTGGGGAAAAAGAACAAAAGGTAATGTACGCCTTAGGGTGAAGGGCAGGAGAGATTAAATGACAATAGGTTTCATAGTACAAAAACCAGAGGGAGTTGTAATGGGACTGGTAAAGAAACCAAAGTTATGTCCACAAGAGGTGTGAATGACTGCATAGCAGCTATCCAAATGCAGAGTGAATGAATAAGGAAAGAAACTAGAAAAAAAACAAACTAGCAAAAATGAAACAGAATGGAGGCAGATAGTCTAAAATTGTTGAACTCAGTATTGAGTCCAGAAGGCTATAAATCGTCGAGTCGAAAGATGAGCTGCTGTTCCTCAAGATTGCGTTGAACTTCATTGACCAGGCTAAGGGCAGAAAGTCCAGAATGGTAGCAAGATGGAGAACTGAAATGACAAGCGACAGGAAGCTTAGGGTCATGCTGACAGACTGAACAGAGGTGTTCCACAAAGTGGTCACCCAGCCTGCGTTAGGTCTCCCCAGTGTAGAGGAGGCCACAACATGAGCAGCAAATATAGTGTAGTAAATTGAAAAAAGTATAAATAAATCATGTTTGGAGCCATGGATCGTGAGAAGAGAGGAGGTAAAAGGGCAGATGTTGCATCTCCTGTGCTTCCATGCCAGCTGTCAAAACACAAATAATGAAAGAAACTAAATAAAAACAAACCAGTAAAAAAAGAACATGAAAATGGAGGCAGAGGCTATGATCTGTAATGGCTCGATGGAGCAGACAGGTTTCAACAAGAAACAACTAAACTTTATTACAGGGAGCTTTTCAGTTGCTACATGCTTGATCAGGACTCTCGTCAGGAAGCCTCCTGACCAACAACCACCACCCCCCCCCCACCGCCCCCCCCACCCCCAATTGCCCGCGCATAGGGCTCACGGTCAGAGCCTTAACAGAACATCACATGACCCATGATAAACATCAGGAGGGGCTATACCTTCAGTTACCACATTTCCTCCCCTTTAGTTTTTTACAATTTCTATTAACAGGGAAACATTTGAACACCCAACAACATATACATAAATACAACTTCGGAATGATTAGAGATCAAGGCCGGGATTTTCCGGCCCTGTCACGGGTGGGACCCACCACGGGCGAGGCGACGCCCCAGCCAGAAGTCCATTGACTTCTGGCGGGACTGGAAGATCACAGCAGGGGTGAGTGCGGAAAATCCTGCCCAAAGTCTCTGAGGTTCTTTCCTTATATAGCTAGTGCGGCACAGCTCTACCACTTGCGGTTCCTCAACAGGATCGACAGGATCTGGAACTTCAGCATGAGACGCATCATTGGAATGTGACAGTTCAGGGTTTGGCAACTCTACAGAGATATTGGGCTGGTCTATTTCAGGTCAATCAGTTACCTCAGAAATTGACGGTTCGATGTTAATCCCAGGCAGAATAGTTGGTTTTTGAAATGCTTCTCTGGCATGAATATGGTCTACATGCTTACAGACGATTCTATCTCCTACTTGTACTTGGAAAGATAATGGACCAGTCTCTAAGACAATGGTTCCAGGAGCCCAACAGGGTCCACTGCCAAAATTTTTCACGAATACCATGTCACCTACACTGAATGTGCGAGCTCTGCTGTGTATATCGTGGTTCCATTTTTGATTACTCTGATAATGCTCTACCTTTCTCTCTAAATTTGGAAACACAAGGTGTAACTGTGTACGTAGGCGGCGTTTCATCAATAATTCAGACAGTATTGAACCTGTAGTTGAACGTGGTGTTGTGCAATAACTGAAAAGAAAGCGGGAAAGTCGAGGTTCCAGAGTGCCTTCCAATAGCTTTTTAATACCAGACTTAAAAGTTTGTACTGCTCTTTCGGCTAGGCCATTCAATGAAGGATGGTAAGGGGCTGTTTTAATATGTCTGATTCCATTTAGATCCATACATTTCTGAAACTCTGTGCTGGTAAAAACAATGTCATTATCTGAAATGACAATTTCAGGTAGGCAATGTATGCTGAAACTGTGACGTAGCTTCTCTATAGTTGCATTTGAAATTGGCAACTTGACATCATATACATCCTTCCATTTGGAATGTGCATTTATGATTAACATGAACATGGTACCCAAGAATGGTCCTACATAATCAATATGTAATCGAACCCAGGGTTGACCAGGCCACTCCCAGCTGGAACAAGCAACTTCTGTTGTTGCTGACAGTGGAGACGGTGCTTTACCAAGTTTTCAATATCTCCATCAATGCCTAGCCACCAGAAATAGTTTTGCACAAGCATTTTCATTTTTGATATGCCCGGATGGGCACTATGGAGTTCTGTCCAGAGCAGCTCTCTGCCTTGTGGTGGGACCACCACGCTTAACCCTCATAACAAAATCCCACCTTGGCAGCTCATTCTGTCTGTCTGACGTGGAATGGTCTCAATTCTTCAGATACAGGCAAGTTTGGCCATCCTTTTAAGAAAGAGTCTCTGACTTTTGATAATGTTGGATCTCTGCCTATCCAATTACTAACTTATTTCACACATACAGGCAAAGAATCTAAAAAGTTCAATAATAGCACTAATTCCTGCAGAGCAGGAGTATGCATAATGCTGTCTGGCAACGGGAGATGACTGAATGCCTCTGTATTTGTAATGTGTGGGCCAGGGAAGTACATAAAAGTATCCTCATACGCAGATAATATCAGCCCAATATTGTGTCCTTGCTGATGCTATTGGCGGGATGGCATTGTCCTCACTGAATGAAACCATTAATGGTTTATGGTATGTTTGTAGCATCCAATGCTCTTCATTCTAGCTCCTTGAGCTCCAGTGTTGGGTTAGCCTGTCTAGTCTGATTTCTGTCTTTTCTTTTTCTGTTTGCTACAGAGTTTCGCCTTGTCCTTCATTTTGCTTTCACAGTTAGCCAAGTTTCTCTCTGGTGAAATCTTAACTTGGTTCAGTTCGGTAGTTGAGCTACTCATGGCTTCATTATCCACTCACACCTTGGAAAGTTCTACGATTTTTCCTTCTATGCCTTATTTGTTTAATTCCGCTGATTCTTCAGCTCTTCAGTTTCTTTTTTATATCTCTTGGCTTCCTCCTGAAATATAGAACATTGTTGAGTCTTCTCTGTCGACGGTTTCTTCAGTTTGTTGAGAGCGGCACAAAATTATTCTGTTTCTCTTCATGATCTTCCAGAGGAACCAACTCTGACCTGAGGGATCCTTGCAGCATGTGAAGGTCCTTCAATTCTCCAAACTCATCCTGAAAGGCTGTGTTGTATTTTCTTAGAAGTTCTGGAACTCCATCATATTTGAGGTGAAATATCTGAGACCAGTCGAGCTTGATTTTCTGTAGCCAGTCTCGGCCTGAAAGACTGGGTCCTTCTCTTTCACAATTATTACAGGCAGCTGGGCTGTCTGTTGCTTGTAGTAAACTAGTATTTAGATGATGCCCTTTATCTGAATGGATTCTCCCATGTGTGTCTTTAATTTAGCAGTTATCTGCTCCAGGTTTATTGGCTATCTACCTTCATTAACGCACCTGAAAATGTGCTCTCCCATCACCGTAGTTGAGACACACGTATCCACCTCCATTATTAGTGGCCCCTCATTAACTTGGATTGTCATAGTGATAGATTCAGTTTTCACTGCAGTTATGTTATACAAGGAATAAATGCTGGTGTTGGCAGCTTAGGTTCTGCTGCATTCTTTAATTCGATCATGTTGGTTTGCTGTTTTGCAGCTGCTTCAGCTTTGCCCAGCACTACCTTACCCCGTGACCTTTCTTATGGCAGGAATGACATTCTACTTCCTTGAATTTACAGGTGGCTGCTCCACATCTATAACAATTTAATCTTGAAGTTGCTGCTGAAGTGTTTCTACTAGGCCTTTTTATGTTTCTCACAGCAGACATTACATCTCGCTTCAATGCTGTGGATGTGGTTTTCGTGCCACACTCGGCTGTAGGTTCCTGCCCAACATGAAGTACGGCGCCATGTTCTATGTGCTGCAAAGCCTGCGAGTCTCCCACTTTCCATGGCAAGGGAGATTTCTAGGGCACGCTTAAAGTTGGTGTCAACCTCGGTGTGTAAACAGCGCTGTATGGCATTGTCTTTAACTCCATAAACTAATTGGTCCTGCAGCATCTCACTTAATGTGTCCCCGAAGTCGCAGTGCTCTGTCAGCTGCTTTAAGTTCACTACATTGGTTGCGATGGACTCTCCTGGGGCCCTAACTCTGGAGTTAAATTTAAAATGCTGCATTATTACAAATGGCATCAGATGGAAGTGCGTTTTCAAGAGGTCCACTAATTTATTATAGGACTTAGAATTGGGGGCGCTGGCGGCCATCAGGCTGTGAATAAGATTGTATGTTTTACTGCCACATACGTTCAAGAGGATGGATTCTGCTTATCCTCCATGGTAATTTCATTCGCTATGAAATAAAATATGAGGCGCTCTACATGCTGGCACCAGTTTTCCATAGTCGTGTCAGGTGGATCGATTCTGCCAAAGAGTCTTTTTAAAAAAAAATTCGACACACAGTAACAGGGCTAGACACAGAGTCAGAGCTAATTTACCCTTGTCGCCAAATGTAATGACTTGATGGAGCGGACAGGTTTTAACAAGAAACAACTAAACTTTATTAGAGAGCTTTTCAGCTGCTACACGCTTGATCAGGATTCTCATCAGGAAGATCCTCCCACCCCAGATTGCCTGCGCTTAGGGCTTACTGGTCGGAGCCTTAACAGAACATCACATATCCCCTGGTAGACAGCAGGAGGGACTATACCCTCAGTTACCACATGACCTAAAATTGTTGAACTCAACATTGAGACCAGAAGGCTGTATAGTGCCGAGTCAAAATAAACTTAAAACTAGTGTCTAGGTACAAAAAAATAAATTAAAAGGCTAATGGTTTTGTCACAAAGGGGTTTGGAATTCAAAAGTGAGGATATTAGTTGTATGAAGTCCTGGTGAGAGCCCCATCTGGGATACTGCATTCAGTTTTGGTATTAAACCTCAGGAAAGACATAATGGCCTTGGATGGGCTGCCACACAAATACACCAGAATGATACTAGGGCTTTGAGGTTTAAATTATCATGACTGGCTGCATTAACATAGAGTCATTTATGGTACAGAAGGAGACCATTCGGCCATTGAGTCCATGGTAGCTCCCTGCAGAGCAATCCAGTCATTCCCACTCCCCCCCACCGCAAAAAAAACCCCAATCCCCAAAGCCCTGCAAGTTTATTTTCTTCAAGTGTCCACCCAATTTCCTTTTGAAATCATTGACTGTTTCCGCTTCTCCACCCTGGTGGGCTGCGAGTTTGTGATCATTACCATTTGCTGCGTAAAAATGTTCTTCCTCACATCCCTTCTGCGTCTCTTGTCCAAAACCTTAAAGCTGTGCAACTAATCCTTCTACCATCAGTTATGGGAACGAGTTTTTCCCTATCTACATTATCCAAGCCTGTCATAATCTTGTACACCTCTATCAAACCTCCTTTTACTTCAATTTCCTTTGGTCCAAGGAGAACAAGGAGAAGCCTTTCCAACCTAAACTTGTAACTAAAATCCCCCATTCTGGTAAACTCTGCACCCTCTCAAGGACCTTCACATCTTTCCGAAAGTGCAGTGACCAGAATTGGATGCAAAACTCTAGTTGGGGCCTAACCAGAGCTTTATAAAAATTGAACACAACTTCCCTGCTTTTATACTCAATACCACTATTTATGAACGCCAATATCCTGTATGCTTTGCTAATCACTCTCTCAATATGTCCTGTCACATTCAAAGATTACTGCACGTGCACCCTCAGGTCCCTCTGTTCCTTTTTTTTAATTAATGCATGGGATGTGGGCTTCACTGGCTTGGCCAGCATCTATTGCCCACCCCCATTTGCCCTTGAGAAGGTGGTGGTGAGCCGCCTTCTTGAGCTGCTGCAGTTCATGTTATGTGGGTACACCCACAGTGCTGTTAGGAAGGGAGTTCCTGGATTTTGACCCAGCGATAGTGAAGTAATGGCAATATATTTTCAAGTCAGAATGGTGAGTGACTTGGAAGGGAACTTTTAGATGGTGGTTTTCCCATCTATCTGCTGCCCTTGTCCTTTGAGATTGTGGTAGTCGTGGGTTTGGAAGGTGCTGTCAAAGGAGCCTTGTTGCACACTCTTCAGAATTGTGCTATGAAGTCCATTTTGTCTCTCCCTATCTCTTCTTCCAAAATATATCACCTCACATTTTTCTGTATTAAATTGCATCTGCACCTATCAGCCCATTCTGCTAGCTTGTCTACGTTGCAGGCGATTCATATCATCCTCACTATTTGCCACTTCTCCAAGTTATCAGCAAATTTTGAAATTTTACTCCATATTTCAATATCCAAGTCATTTGTATATAGCAAAAAAAAAACATTGTCCTAGCACTGACGCTGGGGAACACCACTGTCTACCACACGCTAGTCCGAACAACTCCCTGCTGTCTGTCATTAAGCCAATTTTTTAACATCCCCAAAGTTCAAGAGAGTCAAGGGGCAGAGGTGGGCATGGTGGCCATTATCAAGGAGAAGGTGCTAGGAAAACTGAAAGGTCTGAAGGTGAATAAATCACTGGACCAGATGGATTATACTCCAGAGTTCTGAAGGAGATAGCTGAAGAGATAGTAGAGGCGTTAGTGGTGATCTTTTAGGAATCACTGGAGTCAGAGAGGGTCCCAGAGGACTGAAAAATCACTAATGTAACCCCCCTGTTTAAGTGAGGCAAAAGACAGGAAATTACAGGCCGATTAGCCTGAACTCAGTCGTTGGTAAGATTTTAGAGTCCATTATTAAGGATGAGATTTCAGAATACTTGGAAGTGCATGGTAAAATCGGGCAAAGTCAGCATGGTTTCATCAAGGGGATGTCCTGCCTGACAAATCTGTTGGAATTCTTTGAGGAGGTAATGAGTAGGTTAGACAAAGGAGAGCCAATGGATGTTATCTACTTGGACTTCCAGAAGGCCTTTGACAAGGTGCCGTACAGGAGGCTGCTCAGTAAGATAAGAGCCCATGGTGTTAGAGGCAAGGTACTATCATGGATAGAAGATTGGCTGTCTGGCAGGAGGCAGAGAATTGGGTTAAGGGGGTCCTTCTCAGGATGGCGGCCAGTGACTAGTGGAGTTCCGCAGGGGTCAGTGTTGGGACCACAACTTTCACTTTATACATTAATGATCTAGATGAAGGAACTGAGGGCATCCTGGCTAAGTTTGCAGATGAAACAAAGATAAGTGGAGGGACAGGTAGTATTGAGGAGGTGGGGAGGCTGCAGAAGGATTTGGACAGGTTAGGAGAATGGGCAAAGAAGTGGCAGATGGAATACAACGTGGGGAAGTGTGAGGTCATGCACTTTGGTAGGAAGAATAGAGGCATAGACTATATTCTAAATGGGGAGAGAATTCAGTAATCTGGAGTGCAAAGGGACTTGGGAGTCCTAGTCCAGGATTGTCTTAAGGTTAACTTGCGGGTTGAGTTGGTAGTTAGGAAGGCAAATGCAATGTTGGCATTTATTTTGAGAGGACTAAAATATAAAAACAGGGATGTGCTGCTGAGGCTTTATAAGGCTCTGGGCAGACCACATTTAGAATATTGTGAGCAATTTTGGGCCCTGTATCTCAGGAAGGGTGTTCTGGCCCTGGAGAGGGTCCAGAGGAGGTTCACAAGAACGATCCCAGGAATGAAAGGCTTAACATATGAGGAATGTTTGAGGACTCTGGGTCTATACTAGATGGAATTTAGAAGGATGAGGGGGGATCTGATTGAAACTTACAGAATACTGAAAGGCCTGGATAGAGTGGACGTGGGGAAGATATTTCCATTAGTAGGAGAGACTAGGACCCGAGGGCACAGACTCAGAGTAAAGGGAAGACCTTTTAGAACAGAGATGAGGAGAAACTTCTTTAGCCAGAAAGTGGTGAATCTATGGAATTCATTGCCACAGAAGGCTGTGGAAGCCAAGTCATTGAGTGTATTTAAGACCGAGATAGATAGGTTCCTGATTGGTAAGGGGATCAAAGGTTACAGGGAGAAGGTGGGAGTATGGGGTTGAGAAACTTATCAGCCATGATTGAATGGCGGAGCAGACTCGAGGGGCTGAATGGCCTAATTTCTGCTCCCATGTCTTATGGTCTTATGGTCTTATTCCATAAGCCACAATCTTGTTAAACAAACTTTTATGTGGTATTTTGTCAAATGTTTTCTTAAAATCCATATAGACAACATCCACTGCATTCCCATCAACTTTGTCTGTTATTTCATCAAAAAAATCAATTAGATTAGTCAAACTTTCTGCTGTTTAGAAATCTATGTTAGCTCGCCTTAATTAACGCCAACCTTTTCAAGTGACTATTGATTTTTTCCCCCAAATTATGGGGATTCCAAAAACTTACCCACAACTGATGTTAAACTAACCAGCCTCTAGTTACTAGGACTGTCCTTATACACTTGCTCCAATATGGGTGTCATATTTGCCACTCTCCAATTCTCTGACATCTCCCCCATATCTAAGGAAGATTGAAAGATTAAGGCAAGCCCTTCTGCTATCTCCACCCCGGCTTCCTTTAACAACCTGGAATGTAAGTCATCGGGACCAGATGAATTATCTACCCTAAGCATGGCTAGCCTTTCCAGTATCTCCTCTCTTTCAATTTTCACGTTATCCATTGCCTCCACCATCGTGGTTTCTACCAATGTTTTGGAAGATTCCTCTTCCTTAGTAAACACAGATACAAAGAAGTCATGAAGTATTCTGGTCTTGCCCTGCACCTCTAAGCAAATATTGTCCCCTTTGTCCTAATAGGACGCACTCCACCTATTACAACCCATTTACTATTTACTTGCCGTTAGAAGATTTTTGGATTCCCTTCTATATTGACTGCCATTCTATTTTCATGGTTTCTCTTTGCCAGTTTTATTTTCCTCTTCACCTCCCCTCTCTTAACCTATTATATTTGATCTGGCTCTCACCTGAAGAATTCACCTGACATGCATCATAAACTCTCCTTTGTTTCTTCATAGTCTCCATCTTCCTCGTCATCCAAGGAACCCTATTTTTGGCTCCATTAACTTTCACCCTTGTAGGAATGTATCTAGCCCGTACCTGAAGCATCTCTTCTTCAAAGATCACCCACTGTTCTGTTACAGCTTTTCCTGTCAGTTTCTGGTTCCATTTTATCCTGACGAGGCCACTTCTGGATAGATGCTTTATATTCCATGAGCTTAGAAGATTTATGGGTGATCTAATTGTGAAGTTCAAAATGATAGAGGGATTTGATAATGTAGACACAAATAAGCTATTTCTTCTGGTTTAGGAGGTCAGAAGAAGAGAGTATAAGCTTAAAATTAGGGCTAGGGCGAACACATTTTGACATAAAGGGTAATTGAAATCTGGATAAAAACAAAAAAACTGCAGATGCTGGAAATCCAAAACAAAAACAAAAACAGAATTACCTGGAAAAACTCAGCAGGTCTGGCAGCATCGGCGGAGAAGAAAAGAGTTGACATTTCGAGTCCTCATGACCCTTCGACAGAAATCTGGAACTCATTGACTCGAAATGTTGTGGATGCTACACTCTTTTAAGACTGAAAGAGTTAGATTTTTGTTAGGTAAGGGTATAAAGGAGATGGAGCAAAGATGGGTGAATAGAGCTGAGGTATAGATCAACCGTAATCTATTTGGCAGAACAGACTTGTGCGTTTGAATGGCCTAATTTTGTTCTATGTTCTACAAGAAATTAGGGGTAGAAGGTTGACAGTGTCAATGAGGAGGTTTTACAAGCACAAGAAATGTACTATGAGGTGATTGAAATATTGTTGGACAGTCGCACTAGACGTAAAGCCTTTGAATTTGGCTTTAAATGTGACTTTAACACATTCCCATTGGGCCTAACCTGAACATTGATTCCTCTTTATTTTTCAGATTGTCAATCTGACACTATAAACCAATGTATTTGGATCATTGGACTTGAATATAAACTCTACACTTCATCTCTAGCTGCACATGCCCTAACAGATTAGTGGAGGGAATCCCATTAGGTTCTAAGAAGAACAGTAAGTAGACAACATTTAAATATACAACTATAGAACATAGTATAAACCACTCTGCAAGAAAACCTATACAGAAGCATGTTGCAGGGTAAAGAACTACTAATCTCCCTGAGTATGAGACATGTAAAGAATATAGAAAGGAAAAATCAACAAAATATCAAACTTTACCTGAAAGGGGAAGACAAGGGACTTGAAGAGCAGACTACATGTAGTATTTTCTTCCACTGAACATATCTTGATAAATCAAATACTGGAGACATTTCTACGGCTATTATGACTAGATAAGAAAACCTGGTAATATTTTACTTTAAGTCGAATTAAGCACATATTAAGGATCATAGGAATCTTTGCAATGTAATTCAATATCTTAGAAACATATAAATTAGAGGACAGAAAGAAGCCACTTGACCCATCTATATTCGTGCTAGCTCTTCAACTAGACTATTCACTTCAATCCCATTTCTCCTTTACTTTTATACTCTTCATTTTCAAATACTTAATTCAATTTCAAAACACTAGTTCAATGGCCAGTTGTGGTCAAATATTGCACCTTCTAATCATCTTTTGTATGTCCTTCTAACTTTGTCCAATGAAAAGGCAATTTATAAATGTTTTTTCATAACTATAGCAGTCATTCTTTGTACCACTCTGGATAAATGTACTATTCTGGGTATCTGTCTTACACAGTTACATATTGAATTCTAGATGACAGTGAACTATAAGGCAATAAATTAATTGAGCTGCTGTGATGATGTTAAAAACACTCAAAACTTTTGTTTTACACTCAATGCTAGGTATCTAATATTCTTTGCAATGGATAATGTAACTTTCTTATTTTTAAAAGCAGTATTTATTTTTGCTATCTCCTACTAATATGAAGGTGACCATGGTTGAAGGGGTAAAAGGGTAACATAGGCATTACTTACAAAGGACTAAAAAGAATTTGGCTGCATATTGTATCAATTTTAAATAGTAACCAAAGAAAGGATGTGCATTTCCATAGAATCTTTCACAACCTCAGGACATCCCAAAGCATTTAACTGATAATGAAATATTTCTGAAGTGTAGTCACTAGGAACTCTTATTTTTTCATGGCAACAGATACTGCAGCAATAATGATGAAGTCACTGTAGGGACAAACTGATCCTTGTTGAGTCAATTTTCAGGCATCCAGGATTGATGAGGACTTAATGACTATTTATGTATAGTACAATTACCAGAAATTGTGCAGCATTAAAGTGCTGGGCCTGCTCTGCTCAGGATTTACATCAGCCTAATCAGAGGCCAGCAACATTTATTTCAATCATCTTGTGAAGCTGGAAGGAGCAAGGGCAGTCCTCCTGGCTCCACAGTAGTCCTGAAAGCCACTTTCAGCCTGTAGTAACCATTCTCCCCACACCCACTCAATTCCGCATGGGAAAAAGTATTGCTCTAACCACCAAACATTGAGTACTTATTAATTTTAGTCTGCTAATAATTAAAAGCACTATTATGTTTTAATTGATGTACTGGTTTTCACAAGTACTTACAGATAAGAACTGGATACAAATCACTTTGCAGACCCTGTACAACAAGCAGTCATGGATAGTGACTGCCACCATACCTAATGGTGTTTCTTATTTGTAGGGTTAATTGTGGTAGAATTTTAAAAGATGTGATCAGACAATGTGGGAAAGAATATCTGCATTTAGTGTATTGAACAAAATTTAAAACCTGTCCTTTATAAATGGTTTAATACTTTTATTACACATAACACAAGGAGGAAATATTGTCCCGATACTGCTGTTTTGATCCATGCTCCATCCCAGAATACTGAATGAACAGCAAAAGATCAACTACAACAGATACCCTCCAGTGGCAGCATGTCATACACACAGAGACACACACAGTGGAATTTAATGCCCTCCCCTGAGGTGAGTTTGTGGCAGGAGGGCATTTAATCGGGTAGGAAGGTGGCTGGTGGGGACCGTGCCATCTTCCCGCCTCTGCCCCAATTAAGTCCATGGCAGGAAGGCCCATGGCAACCTTTCCGCCCCACCATCAGCTGTGACCCTTAAGTGGCCAGCTTAAGGGCCTTATTCACCCAGTGGCAGTTGGGGCACTCATTGGCACTTAATGTGGCAGGCCTTCCCAAAAAGAGGCAACATAGGCCTCTCACTGGCTGTCTATTTGACGGGCAAGACCTGTCACCTACACAAAATTTCACCTAGACCTCTCTGATAATATATTGTAATGTTACCAATTGTGAGATAGAAAGGTGGAACATTCTATAGTAATCCAGAATAAAGATTTTGCTTCAAAATATCACCAATGTATAAAATAGTCTGCATATCTTAGTCTTATGGTTTAGCACCCAGTGTTCTGAGGTGTTGCGTACAGAGGATTAACATACAGACTTATGGCCCATAATTATGAACATGGCTTCTTGTGGGTCATTGGGAGGTAGGTAGTGTGAACAGGAGGAGGTTTCTTTTGCAAGGAGCAAGGAAAATCAAATGGAGGGCCAAGCTGAGCTTAGGGAGACATTTCAAATCCTAAAGCGAAACGCCATCTCTCTCTACAATTCAGATTACTTTCATGAAGCTGATTTTATTTAGGAGAGCTTGAGGCAGGTAATCGGCAGGAAATGGAGGGATTTAAACTAGACACTGCACTCATGGTCAATGGATTTTCGAATGCTTCTGAAGGGATGCTGTGAGATAAAAGGAGTTTTGAAGTAAATTCCAGAGGTTGGCATTACCTTCCCCATGCGGACAGGTATTGCAATTTTATCGCTGCTGCAAATATTATCACAGTCTCAACCTGATGTAGCATTATATTTTTTCATTATTTTGCAAATTATCATAACAGTTGTTTTTGTCACCTCTGCCACTGAGGTGGGCAGAGGTAATGGGCTGAATTTTTCATCCCACAGGCGGGCAAACGCCTTAACCAAGCGGGAAAAAATAGTGCATGGTGATGTTGGATGGGCATCCCAACGTCATCACGCACTTGCGTGATATTTTGCTTGGCAGGCACGCATAAGGTGCTGGAGCGGAGCTCACCATTAATTAACAGGCCACTCAAGGCCATTAACAATCCAATTGCCTGTGATTTTTCCTTGTCCGTGCAATTTTCTGTTCGTCGCATGGGCAAAACAGGCAGGCGGCCAGCTGACATTTTCACAAACCTCATCGAAGGGTGGGATAAAAAGATTCAGCAGCCTTGCCAGTGTGAGTAGTAAGCAGTTTTAGAGATAGTTTGCAGCTGGTTGATTATTAGTACTTGGCAGCTTCATCTCTGTTCAGGGCTTCAATCTTAGCAATTCCAGGCTTCACTTCAGGACTCTCTGCTGTCTGCCAGACCCCTGGAGTATTTCGACTGCGTGGAACCTTCCAGGTATCAGACAATCTTCTGATACCCTGGTAATGGGGATTGTGGTCTCTGCTGTTGGCACCTCCTCTGAGGAGGAAGAGAGGAGCAGAAGGGAGAGGAGGCCACACGTCCCTGCACAGCTTCCGGGGGAGGGACGTGTGGGAGGAGCGGTGCAGAGTCAGCAGGTAGTCCAAGGCAGAAGGGCCACAGAAGACACCACTAACCTGCTGCCAGGGTTTACAGGTGGTGATGCAGCTGTATGTCTGAGGTGCAATGCTGAAGGAGACTCCACCTCTCAAGGGAGAGCGTGACCTCGATTTGTCAGATGATTGGGCCTGAGATCAGCTCTGAGTGCGTGGGTGGACACCCCATGCCAGTAGCTCTGAAGGTCACAATGGCCCTCAACCTCTATGGCACCGACTCTGTCCATGGGTCAGTGGGGAATCTGTGTGGAGTGTCCAAACAGCTGTCCACGGTTGTGTCAAGCTGGCGACAGAAGCTCTGTTCAGGCGGGTACTGACCTTTATTCTTTACCATTTGGACAAGGCTAGCCAGGCTGAGCGAGCCAGAGGCTTTGCAGCGATTGCTGGTCTACCGCATGTCCAGGGTGCCATCGACTGCACACATGTGGCCATCAAGGCGCCAGCTAGGTGCCTTCATCAACAGGAAGGGCATCCACTCCATGAACGTGCAGATTGTGTTTGACCACAGGATGCAGATTCTGCAAGTCTGTGCAAGGTACCCTGGCAGCTCCCATGACACTTATATCCTCAAACACTCCCAGGTGCCGAAGCTCTTCAGTGCTCCAGCCCGACTGGATGGATGGCTGCTGGGTGACAAGGGCTATCTGTTGAAGAGGTGGCTCATGACCCCTCTCTGCCATCCAAGAACAAAGACAGAGAAGCATTACCATATGTGCCAAGCCTCCACAAGGGCGGTGATAGAGAGGACCAGAGATCTTCTCAAGATGCACTTTCGATGTCTGGACTGCACTACAATACCCCCCAGATTGTGTGTCACTGATGGTGGTTACATGCTACGCTCTCCACAATCTGGCATTAGCAAGGGGAGACCTAGTGAAGGGGATCTTGATGCAGCTGTACATGCCACAGATGATGAATCCAGTGGTGAGTCCTAAGATGAACATGGTGAGGAGAATGCTGAGGGCCTGGAGCCAGACCTTGGTAACCTCCAGGGAGACAGGGACACCTTCATCCAACGCTCCTTCAGCTAGGCTACCAAAGACCAGCTTCAGCCACATATCAGGGCTGCCTCTTCCATCCTGGATATCTGAAAGGTTGGGGCTTGATCGCGGGCAGCAGTCAGTTTCACGGTCACTCCCAGACCTGCCCGACGAGGGCAATATCCAGCACAATGTTTGTTTGCCTATAAGCAATATATCTCAAAACTAATGGATTTCAGCAAAACTTGCTACACCGATAGGATATGGCCCAAGGAATAACTGATTAGATTATGATGAAGATGCAGATCCGGATCCTGGAATTTTTTAAAGGATCCATTCACTTTGGGGGATAGGGCAAATTTACTATTTTCAGAATGTTCTGGGTTGTTTTATTAGTATGTCCTTCATTATTTTAGAATGTTGTGGATTGTCTCAACTGCTGTGGTGGAATTTGTCACAGCTGTCAAAATGTGAGCAGTGTTTTCAGAGCAGGTTGTTGGATGTGGACTAGCTTGAAGCCTCCTCAGTGAGATGGAAGCTATTAGTAAAAAGGTTTATTTTCTCAGTCTTGTAGTTACAGATTGAGGAGGTCTTGTGGTGCAGTGGTAGTGACGCTACCTCTGGGCCAGAAGCTCCAGGTCCAGCAGGCTAGGAATCCTGCAGCGAGTAACTCACCTCCTAACTCCCCAAAGCCTGCCCACCATCTACAAGGCACAGGTCAGGAGTGTGATAGAAAGCTCTCTCCTTGCCTGGATGAGTGCAGCTCCAACAACACTCAAGAAGCTTGACACCATCCAGGACAAAGCAGCTAGTTTGATTGGCACCACATCCACAAATGTTCACCCCCTCTATCACCAATGCACAGTGGCAGCAGTGTGTAGCATCTACAAGACGCACTGCAGGAACTCACCAAGTCCCCTTAGACAGCACCTTCCAAACCCACGGCCACTACCATCTAGAAGGACAAGGGCAACAGACAAATGGGAACACCACCACCTGGAAGATCCCTCCCCCACCCTCGCCAAGCCACTCACATCCTGACTTGGAAATATATCACCGTTCCCTCACTGTCGCTGGGTCAAAATCCTGGAACTCCCTCCCTAACAGCACAGTGGGTGTACCTGCACCACATGGACTGCAGTGGTTCAAGAAGGCAGTTCACCACCACCTTCTCAAGGACAATTAGGGATGGGCAATAAATGCTGGCCCAGCCAGTGATGCCCACATCCCATCAATGAATGAAAAAAAGATTCTCACTTCAGGGCTTGATGGCCATGGAATTTGTGTTCATAACGTGGCCAAACAGGTTGATTATCAGCCAATAAATCCTTTCAATACATCTGATAGCAGGCAGTAAGAGTTGCCTGGTCAGCCACACTGCAGAAGGTAATGGTAAACCCCTGCAGTACTTTGCCAAGCATAATCATGGACAAATCCAATTGAAGTCCATAGTCGCCAATTCCCTCTTAGGGCATGATACCTGAAGGAGGAGAAGTTACAGCTCATCAACCAGACAGGGAAAAGCCTCAAGGAAGTGCTGCATATATGAAGGTTGAGTTAACACAGCATGGTGGAGGTTTGTGTTCTACTGCGTGCTCTCCTTACTTATTCTATATTTTTCTAGTGCATTTGGGCACAATGTAGAAAATACAGAAGAACAGCAAAAAAAGAGGAAAATAATTTAAATGAGAAATGTGTAGCCATGATTCTTACAGCTAGTGTTTGAGTCACAGGTGAGAGCAATATCTGTGCCTGAACTACATATATTTTCATTGCTAAATTTAACTCCCATTTCACAATGACAGATTTATAGAGTTGCATTTTTATGCATCTACAATTCTGCATTTGGGATCAGGGAGTTGATTTTAACAACGTAAATAGGAGAAGCTGGTGTACTGGCATACATCTTGCTCTGTCACAAACTCAAATATGAAAGCACTTTGTAAAGTAAACATCTTGAACGAAACAAAAAAAGGCTAGGGTGAGAGATTGGTTTGCACACAAACTTGGGCTCACCCAGCAGTGGCAACAAAACTGCTATCAAGCAGGACCAGATAAAATTGGTCTTCTTGCATGGTCAGGATGTGACCAATGTCCTGGATGCACTAGTCATGCCCGAAAAGGTATTGGGCAGGTCTCACAGAGGGAAAATGTTGGCTAACAGGGACATTGGCACATGTCCTACAGTAAGCCCAGGAGGGAGGAAAGTGAAAGTGAGATGAGCAGTGGCTGGCAGATCCAATATGGAGCCAAGAGCAGCACTTTTGCTCTTCCGACCTCCAAATTCAGGTAAAGTTTACCTGAATGTGGAAAACTTTCACTGGAGCAGCCTAATCAAATTGGTGTCTAGCATTGCCCTGGAGCAGACTGAGAGTACACAATGAGACTGATAGTGGTCTTTAAAATCATGCAGGGGTTTGATAGGGTAAATGAAGTAGGGTGCAGGGAGATTTGTATGATGTAAAGACTGACACGGACCAGTTAGGCCAAATGGTCTGTTTCTGTATTGTAAATGCTATGTAAGCCACATACCATATCTTGCCTTTCAGCCCCCAATTTTTTACCCCATGGTCCAATTTCTAGGTCCTAATATTTCTCAGCTCAAAGCTGTTTTGGACTTAGCAGACATAGCTTAGCCACCTGATTTCAACTGAAATCCAGCTCTATTGATAATACATATAGATGCATGGGACTTTGAGTTCCCTCTAAATTGAAAGAGGATACATGACAGAGTGCACAACAGTGAGAGATTCAAGGGTGGAAATTGAGGAGGAAGACAATCTTCTGAAGCCATACGAACATGCGAATTAGGTGCAAGAGTTTGCCATGTGGCCCTTCGAGACTGATCTGCCATTCAATCATGGTTGATCTGATCGTGGCCTCAATTCCAAATTCTGCTTACCCTCTGTATCTTTTGACTCCCTTATTAGTCGAGAATCTATCTACTTGTGCCTTAAAAATATTCAGTGAGACTGCCTGCACCGTTGTCCGCAGAAGAGAGTCCCACAGACTCACCACCTCTGAGAGAAAAATGTCGTCTCATTTCTGTCTTAAATGGGAGACCCCTTATTTTTAAACTGTGTCCCCTGGTTCTAGTCTCTCTCACAAGGGAAAACTTCCTTTTAGCATCCAGACGGCCAAATCCCCTCAGGATCTTATGTATTTCAAAAAGATCACCTCTCATTCTCCTAAACTCCAACGTATACAGCCTGACCAACCTTTCCTCATAAGATACCTCTGCCGGTCCCAGTTATTAGTCAAGTGAACCTTCTCTGAACTGTTTCAAATGCATTTATATCCCTTCTTAAATAAGGAGACCAAAACTGTACACAGTACTCCAGCAAAACATCTACTTTTATATTCCATTCCCCTTGTAATAAATGACAACATTCCATTTGCCTTCCCAATCACTTTCTGCACCTGCATACTAACTTTTCCTGATTCACGTGCTAGGACACCAGATCACGCTGTACTTCAGAATTCTGCAATCTCTCTCCATTTAAACAATATGCTGCTTTTCTAGTTTTCCTGCCAAATTGTTAACATTTTCCCACATTATACTCCATCTGCCAAACTTTTGCCTACTCGCTTAACATATCTATGTCCCTTTGAAGACTCCTTATGTCCTCTTCACAACATACTTTCCTCCTATCTTTCTGTCATCAACCAACCTGCAAATAGCCATTAGATGATGTACCCCTAACAGTTAGCTCTAGATACTTTCCTTGGTCAGATCACAGTGCACAGATTGCACCTTGCCAATAGGGAGTTTGCCTTTTCTTTAATTATGTGCCTGAAATGTAAGCAAAGGTAACTGAGGTCTCTGAGCCACAGATTTTTCTGAAGTACTTTTTTAAATTTTTATTCAACAGTGGCAGTCTGAAGAGCAGAAACAATCCAAAAGAGTGCAGTGGAATTTCATTTCAGGCTGTTAATGAGCCCTGAATTCTCTCCATAGAACTATGAGGGTAGAGTGTTTGTGGAAGCCTGAGAGATTTTTCCAGCAAACATGTGTGACTGATGCTTGATCTAAGAGTTTGATGATTAAGGCCCAATTAATTTAAAAAGGTTGAAAATCAAAGCGTCTCCTTTACAATTTAAATAAGGTCATTCAACTCTAAATTGGTCTCCATGGAGACTAAACATTGAGAAGGAAGTAGTGAGGAGTCAATCTTATAGTTTATTGGCACTCTGAGCATGCTTTAATCATACACAATAACAAATGGATTAATATTATACATCCTGTCATTCCTTTCTAAGGAGGTAGGTACGTTTGTAACTCTTTGAAAATCAGTGGTCTTTTTGAGAATCATGCGTTGCAAGTACATCAGGCAAAATAATCTTTTCTGCTCAAACCTGGTATTTTCATTAGATTCAATGGGCAGAAAATAGTCAAGACATTGGGGTCTCACCTGTCGGCTGGAGAGTCAGCGAGACCCCCATGTTGCTTCCATTTGGGAAGTTCTGATGTGAAGTGACCACTGTTGGGCCTTCCCCGGGATTAAAATCAGGATTGGAAATCCCACCCCGCAAGAGCTGCCAGGAAATCTGAGGGTGGTCACTCTCCATTGCATGAAGCGCCTCTGGGAACAGTGGCAATTGCTGGCATTACAGCCACCAGAGGCCCAATATCAATGAGGGACCCAAGGCCAAAGGTGAGTGAGGATGGGATGGGGGTCATGAGATGGAGTTCAGGGGAGAGGAGGGAGGAGGGTTGGATAGAAGGGAGGTGGGTTGGATGCAAGGTCAGGAGGTGGCTTTCAGCAATACACCCACTTCCCAATGCTGGGTTCCTCAATCAGGAACTGAGTGCCTTTGTACAAGGGACCCACCCCTCCCAGCAATTTTTGGGCTTTTGTGTGGCGCTTCCCCTGCCCGCTGTTTGTTGACTACCAAGGGTGATAGGATGAGTTCCTTAAGTGAGCATTAATTGCCCATTTGAGGGCCTCAATTAGCGTCTGGGTGGAAAGGCCATCCTTGAGCCTTCCTGCCCTGGAATTAATCAAGCGAAGGTGGGAAGTCAGCAAGTCCCCACCAAGCAACCTTCTGCCTGATTAAATGCCCTCCTGCCTCCAAACTCACCACCAGGAAGGGTTCGGGGGGGGGGGGGGCGGGGCAGGCATTAAATTCCACTCAGTAGTTCTAAAAGCTCAGTTAAATCTTTGCAGTTTGGACCAAAAACAAAATCTGTCAAATACTTATTAAAACATTAGCAGAAGGGTTTGCAGGTTCTTACTCCTACGACTGTCAAAAATCCATACGTCAAGGTTACTGCCAGCATAAGGAGAGCTCCTTGAATGAAAGAAAACTGGAAACATGTTTGGCAACTGAGATATTCAATTAGTTTTCCTCAAGATAAAAGATTTCTCAAATCTTTTATCATTTTATATTTATATTAACATAATTTTATATTAATCCAGGTGTTAACGTGTTGAAATCTGCCTGTTTTAATCGCTGGACCCAAGTGTTGTAGAAATTATATTAACATAGCTTATCTACCTATAGTTCACAGAGTATAATCCAAGTGTGCCTCTTGATCAAAGAAAGACCTACAGAGTCCACCATTTGCACTGCATTACCAGTCACGATGGCCACCATTGCTCTCAGATTTTATGCCACAAGGTCCTTCTGGGCACCCACTGAGAGCATTTCAGCACTTACCAGCTTTGCCACACATCACTCCATGAAAGAGGTTTTAGAAATTCTATACCCCACATCCTAACTATGTGAACATCAATATCAATCAGCAGCCTCAAAGGTACCTGAGATTGATAGCTTCCCCCATGTCTTCATGCATATAGCTTTACTCAAGCACTCACTTTCAATCATATTGCATTTATAAATAGGAAGGGGTTTGTTCAATAATCATATAAAAAGCATTCAACTCAAAAAGGAAAGTATTGCATCCTCATTGAGTGATTCCTGATTTTTATACAAAATCAATGTAGATAGACCAGTTTATGTAATATATTGTGTAAATCTCAAAAAAATGTGATTAACAGTATTACCAACATTAACAGTCCTAAAGGTTTCTGGAGCTTCTATTCTTACATATTCACTGAGAGATTTCTCATGGTTAGGTTTAAGACTTATGCATTATTTTGCCTTTTTTGGTGAGCTTTCACTCGGAAGCAGTACTGAAAAGAAAATTTGGAATTTCTTCAAAAAAAACTGTGGAATCTGTAATTGTTTTTAAGAATGTGAAGAGTTTGCATCAATTGTAAATAGATCAACTGTAATTTTCTTGGATAATGAAAAATACTGGTCCAGGTGAAATACTGGTGACCCTTGACCTGGAAGCAGTACCAACAAGAAGGAAGTTAAAACCGGAAACTGTGTGGCTAGCAGACACAAAGGAGAACTGTAGAAACAAAGCAGAGCCACAAGCAGAGGAGCTGGAATGTGAAGGCACAGATGCGAACACAAAGAGAATTCAGACAAACACAGAAAGAGGGACGCACCAAGTTTTTGTGCGGAGGAGAAGCAATTAAATCTCTCAGGAAGAGGTCAGTTTTTCTGTATGGCAGAACAGGAGACAGGAGCTCTTGGAGGCAATGTGTGAGCTGGCCATAAAAAGGTCTCAAACATGGAAAACTATGTGATTAACTCAGAGATGCTAAAGAGCTGGGTGTTTTCCCAGAAGTGGCCAAACCATGAACTTGGGTTTATTGAGTGGTCAGTTGAAAAGGAACACTGAAAGGCTACACTATCAGGACTGTCATGACTCGAGGGAGAGAGGGTTAGTAGAAGTATGCCTTCCTGATGATAATCATACTCATGAAACTCAGAGGTAAAGCTGTTGTCAGATAGGACTTCTGACCTACCCCGCATAAATAAAGAACATCATTTTGTGGGACTGTGCCATACATGCTGAAGGGGAATTTTTGTGTTGTGTAAGGCATTTCTTTGTTGTATCGACGATTTAAAATGAAATTTACCTTTTTATTTGAAGTATCATTTGCCTGTTAATTCATGTCTAGTTTGCATTGGTTCAGATTTGTGTTAAAGTAAAAGTTACAGAAAGTGAAATCCTGTTTGTAATTTCTTTATTTAGGGGTCATTCAGTAAATTTGGTTATTTTGGTTTAAGTTTTCCCCATGCGCATCGTAATGCCTTTAAACATGAGAGCAATGTGGATTGAGATAGCTCACTGAGAGTCCTTCCTGAGCACGTAATCTTTGTGATCATTACATGTATAATACAACATGTATAACCTTATTATTTACACTTAAGTACCTTTTTTTTTCCTTCCAAATATTTGTTTGTTTGTAGCAATTTCTAAGTAAAGCTTGAGCAACTATCTGACTTTCCTTCATCTCTTTGTATGTCATAAGAATTTTTTTGAAATTCTTTCATGGGACGTGGGCACCATTGGCAAAGCCAACATTTGTTGCCCAACCCTAATTGCCTTTGAGCTGCAAGGCCATTTCAAAGGGTAGTTAAGAGTCAACCATATTTCTTTGAGTCTGGAGTCACATGGAGGCCAAACGAGGTAAGGACAACATTTTTCTTTCCCTAAAGAACATTAATAAATGAGGTGGGGTTTTACAATTGATGATAGTTTCATGATCACCATGACTTTCAATTCCAGACCTATTAATTCAATTCAAATTTCACCAGCTGCTAGGGTGAGATTTGAACCCATGTCCTAGAGCATTAGCCTCTGCCCCTTGATTACAAGTCCAGTGACATTACCACTACACTACCGTCTCCATTAATCTCCCTTCTTGGCCTTGTCTATTTAGATTTCTCCCAAACTTCTTTGCAGGCTGTGGATATAGGACCTGAAATTCCACATAAATGCTAAATGTGCCTATCAGGAACTACTGCTGATGCCCCTCTACCCAGCCCCATGGCCCTGCAAACCCCATATGCCCCCACATCCCCATAACCCTTTATAGCCCTATGCCAACTTAGTGCCAACTCATGCCAACTCATGCCCCCAGTACTACTGTCACTCTGGTTTCAGTGGGAGGGTCCTCACTATCCATTTCAATGGTGGGCACAGCTCAGGATGCATATGGGGCGCTTGCCATTATGCAAAGAGAAATAACTGGATTTGCAGTCCTGAGTCAGTATGCAGAGACAGGAGAATTCACTGCTCTGCAAATCTGATCTTTAAAAATGGCCACCCACAGGTCATATTTTCATTCCAGTGGGGTGGGCTGGGTTGAAAATCAGGCCTGCTGCTCCCAGAATGAGTATGGAGGCTGCCGGGTATGGAGGCAGGCTGGGTGGAAGGCCTATCTCTGTGCTCAGCACTTTGTTGAAATAAAACAAAAGTCCTCACCACCCACACACTCCCTATACTCTATCCATGTCAACTTATACCACCTCATGCCCCCTAACCACACCCCATGGTTCCTCATGCCCCCTATGCCAATCTCTGCCCTTCCACCCACCTCCATGGCCCCTTATGACCCCTAAGCCAACCCATGCCCCTCTACCCAGTCCCATGGCCCTGTAAACTTCATTGCCCTGACATCCCCATAACCCTTTATAGCCCCTATGCCAACTTATTGTCAACTCATGCCAACACATGCCCCCACCCACCACCCTTTGCCCTTAATGCCAACTCATCTAGTATCATTTGACAGTTCTTTGACAGTTGGACAATTTTTTGACAGCTTGACAGTTCCATTGAATTTGTGCATAAAAATGCATAATTATGTTCATGTTTAATGATCCCAAAGGGTTCCTTATCTCTCCCAAAATCACTCTCCAAGGAGTCCCAGGACCATATCGAAAGAGGTACTTTGCCTCTCCAACAGGATACCCTGGCTATCCAAACAAATTCACCAAGTTTAGACCTCTTCTATCTGCACTAATTATAACCTGCACACTCTGGGTTTTACACTCCTGGCCTACAAAAATCCTATTTCAGTGGAGGCAAGTGCGAACCCAGCCTGACCCCATTTCTACCATAATGAAAATGGAACATGCCATGTCCAAGGGTGGGACTTAGAATTTTCAGCCACTCCCAGGATTTATGTCACAATTGACAGCTTCTCCATCGTGGTGCAAATCTGCGCCAAAGTTTGCTAGTGGAATGCTGATTTCAAGAAGCTGTTCCAGTTCTACTGCTTCCCCCCCATCTTCCCATACCTTTGTAACAAAATGTTGAAAGAAACAATTACTTCTTCCTGGGAGGAGGGGGCAGTGATCCAATGTAAAGGAACAAATTTAAATTTGTTTAAATTATTCTTTGAGGCTCCAAGCCAGAGTTGACTCTCAGATGGGCTCCACCTCCCCCAGTTAACATCAATGTATGCCTTATTTTGCAAGGCTGCTTCTGCTGACCTGATGCCTCCCTACAGTTTAAAACAGCTTCTGCAAAAAAGTATTTAATTGGCTGTAAAGCACTTTGGGATAGCCTGAGGTTGTGAAATACATGAGATAAATACAATTCTTTACTTTCTCTGAGGCCTGACAAAGTCAGGAGCTCTGGCTTTCGGAGTTCATTTTCAACTTTGGCAACGGAACAGTGCTCATTATACACATCACATGATTCCTCTTCCTATCAAAGTCAAGTTAAAAATATCTCCATGGAATCCTTCATTTGACTGCTTGCCATCTTATTGTTTGCGATGGGTGGAGCCTCTGCCCTTCTGGGTCACCCCAGATACTTCAACAGATGGCTGACGTTCACCACATGAGCATCTCAGCCTCGATTCTGATTCTTCAGTGAACTTGCAGTGTTGAACACAAGAGGTATACTGGAAGGCCAATGGATTTCCAGAGCCTTGGCATTCAAAATCTCTGCCATGTATTTTGCTTCTATATCATGTTTGGGGTCTATGTTGTCTGTCATTCCTCAAAGTTTTAATTTTCCAACACTTGGAGGATTATTACAAAACCATCTTTTCACACTTGCACAATCCATTTTACAAAATCAATATGTACTCTATAGCAGCATAACTGAACCTCTAGATATATCTATTAGTTAATTGGTTTGTTTGAGAAGTATTCAGATTGGCCTTTAGCATTCACCTAATTAACTTTATTCAGTTCCCAGTTTTCTTCTGAATTTTTATTTTCACTTGGAGGGATGGAATTAGAGGGATAAAATTCAATTTCAATGGGAGCTCAAAATGGGAAAGGAATATCAGGAAGTATCTGTTTCTGTGCCATATATTCTATGTATAACCAACAGCCAATATGCTTGCATCCATTTTGCACCCTTACCAAAATTGAATTTTACTCTCCTGAGGTTTGAACTCAAAACATCCTGGCACTCTGGTCTGATTGGCACATGTATTTTGGTTTCTGTCTTTTCCAATATGTGCACTTGTACAGTAAAATGGCTGATATGAAACCAACGGATGCTCAATTGGAACACTCAAGTCAGTAGTTTTCCATACATTTGAAAAACATTGAAGCAAAGATCTGTCTCTTCCGGGAAGGAGCACAATAAAGTGAAAGAACTGTCTCCCAGCTACAGGTATTCCTTATAATGAACAATCTCAGGGCAGAATAAACCAAAAGAAAGCACAAACTTGTGCAAAGAGATCATGAAGAACCAATGAGTCTTAAGGTGAATAAATGTGGAGCAAACACAGAGAAATTGAGACAATTATTAAATAAAGTTGAAGAAATCTTAATAAAATTAATTTTTTGAGTTCAATCTCATATTGATTGAATAGCAGTTATATTATTGTTTCTTATTCTCCCTTCCCCACCAAAATTTAACAAAGCTGCTCTTTAGCCTGCAATATGTATATATTTGAATTCTATATTGTAGGCAAGAATTTTTTAAAAATGCAAGTAAACTTTTTTCAAAAGACATTTGATACAGTGACAACCATGATGTTACAATGCAAGATAACAGCTCATGGTGTAGGGGATAATATATTAGCATGGATAGAGGATTGGCTAACTAACAGGAAACAGGGAGTAGGGTTAAAAGGTCATTTTCAGATTGGTAAACTGTGAAATTTCCTTTCATTCTTTGGGGTGTGGACATCACTGGCAAGGCCAACATTTGTTGCCCACCCTAAATGCCCATGAACTGAATGGCTTGCTAGGCCATTTCAGAGGGCAGTTAAGAGTCAACCACATTGCTATGTGGGTCGGGAGTCACATACAGGGTGGACCAGCAGCAGCAACTACATGTGTGCATCAAACTCCATAACTAAAGAAGAACTCCACTGTAGAGGTTCCCAGCACTGTTAACACGTTGTTTTACACAGATCATGTGATAGTACAAAGCAGGATTATTCTTAAAGCTACAGTCCTACATTTCCCAAAACTATATTTACTACATTCCTCTCCCTTTAACTTTTCTGTACATTTTGTATTTACAAGGATATTTATCTCATGACATTACAATATTTACACAGGTCACGAAATTACATGTTCAGTCTTTCAGTTGGTTTCCTGATCCATGTGGAGCATTGGAGCTCCATGGCTTCAGATTCTTTTGCAGGAAACACATTAACTGTGGAACCGCATTAACATCAGGTACCTCATTAGGCGCTTGTAGTTCAGTGTCTTCTACTCTGACAGAGACATGGGCAAGTTTGCCCTTGGTTGAGCAACTTTAACAGGAACCATTGGTTCAGTAATGGTTACAGGTAGAACATCATTTTGTTGGGGTATCTCTCTTTTTCTTAAATGATCCATATGCTTACTTGTGATCCAGCCCTCCACTTCCATGTGGTACCACAACGGTAACTATTTCAGTCCTCCACTGAAATTCTTTACATATACTGCTTCTTCAACAGTAAATTCTTGCTCACGACTATGCAAATCATGAGTCACTTTTTGGTTCCCTTGACTTTTCTCCACCTTTCCCTCCAAATTGGGAAGTATTAGCCTTAGTCTTGTCCAAAGACTGCGCCTCATCAGTAATTCTGCAGATGTTGCTCCTGTCGCAGTGTGGGGGGTTGTTCTGTAGTGAAATAGAAAACAAGCAAATTTGGTCTCCAACATGGTTGATACCATTCAGGCTGATTAATCATTGGAACTCAGCGCTCGTAAATGCAGTATAATTATCTGAGACGATTACCTCTGGAAATCCGTGGGTGGCGAAGCTCTGGCATAGTTTTTCTGTAGGAGCGGCTGACATTGACGACTTTACCTTATAAACGTCTAACCACTTGGAATGAGCATCTATAATCAGTAGAAATATGGTTCCAAGGAAAGGACTGACAGAGTCAATGCGCAATCCCACCCAGACTCTACCAGGCCACTCCCATAGGTGTAATGGGGCTGCCACTGACAATTTTTGCAGCTATTGACATTGCATACAGTGTTTTACCACATTTTCAATTCCGCAGTCCATCCCCAGCCACTCCGCGCTGTCGTCTTCATTTGGGAGATCCCTGGATGGGCACTGTGTAGCTCTACTAAAAGTGTTTCCCTTCCTTGTGCAGAAACAACCACCTGTGCACCCCATAGTAGAATACCACCTTGACTGTTCATCTCATTTCTTCGGTTGAAAAACGGCTTCATCTTAATGCCATTATCAGCACCTTCTTTAGCCAGTACCACTACCATTAACACCCCTTTGTCCTTTTGTTAATGACATCTTTGTCAATCTCTCCTTTACCCCCACCTATTGCTGGCCTTCTAACCAGTTTCACCTGCTCCACCCCCCTTAAACACTAAATTTCATCACATTTTTACTTCTCTTTAGCTCTGAAGAAGAGTCATACAGACTCGAAACGTTAACTCTATTTTTCTCTCCACAGCTACTGTTAGACCTGCTGAGTTTTTCCAGCATTTTCTGTTCTTGTTTCAGATTTCCAGCATCCGCAGTATTTTGCTTTTATCTTCAATTTATCAGAGACTGGTTCCTGGGACCGATCATGTAACACTCGGTCTCTCTCTCGAGTCAGGACTGGATCACGATTCATCCAGTTTCTTATCTGCCTGGCCTAGACTGGTGAGGAATCTAGAAAATTCATCACTAATATGAGCTCCTGTGGGATTGGGATATGTTCATCATTCTCTTGAGAAGGAAGGTGAATGAGGGCATCATCTTTTGCTATATGAATCTCTGCCAAAATTAGGGCCCATTCTTTGTATTTTTGTAGAGGCCATGGGAGGTATAGCCTTTTCCTCGCTAAACAGACCCAAAAGTTGTTTGTGGTCTGATACTATCATGAAATGTCGCCCGTGCACATATTGGTGGAATTTTTTACACCAAAAATAATCAACAGACCTTCCTTTACAATCTGAGAATATCCTTTTTCAGCTGTGGTAAGTGTCCTGGATACATCACATACCAGCCTCTCTGTGCCATTGTCCATTTTGTGAGATACTATCGCTCCCACTCCATAGGGGGACGCATCGCAGGTTAGCACCAATTCCTTCATCTGGTCATAATACACCAACAAATTTGAAGAGTATGAGAGCTGTTTTACTTTAATGAAGGCTTCTTTTTGGGGTGCCTCCCAAACCAAAGCTGTTTTTTTTTCTTAGCAGTGAATGTAGAGGGGCTAGAACTGTGGATAAATTTGTTAGAAATAGCCCATAATAATTAATCATCCTTAAAAATGATTTAAGTTCAGAGGTGTTCTTGGGTGCAGGTGCCTCTCTTATTGCTTTCATCACTTCAACTGGGTGTAACCCTTGGGCATCTACTCGGTGGCCCAAATAAATTACTTAATTTGTTTAAAAAGTGCATTTTTCCTTCTTTGGGCGCACTCCTGCTTCTAAAAATTGTTTCAGAACTTCCTTTAGGTTAGCCAAGTGTTCCTTTTCTGTGAATCCAGTTATCAGTACATCGTCCAGATAGACTACAACCTGAGGTAGACCCTGCAGTAAGCTCTCCATTGTCCTCTGAAAAATGGCACAGGCTGAGGAAACACCAAAAGGCAGGTGTGTATATTGGTATAACCCTTTGTGGGTATTTATGGTTATGAATTCCCAGGAGGCATCATCCAGCTCCAGTTGTTGATATGCATGACTCATGTTAAGCTTTGTATACTTTGTCCTTCCTGCTAGCTTGGCATATAGGTCTTCAATCTTGGGAATAGGGCACATGTTCATTTTGGCTGCTCTGTTGACTGTTAGTTTATAGTGCCCACAGATCCAGACAGTCTGGTCTGGTTTAAGGAAAGGGGCTATGGGTGCTACCCACTCTGAGAACTGAACTGCTTTTAAGACACCCAACCTCTCTAGCCGGTTCAACTCAGCATTAACTTTTCTCTCTCAAGGCATATGGCTTTCAAGAAGCGAGTGGTTGTTTCTGGGTCCACGTAAATCTTGGCCTTTAGGCCTTGGATTTTTCCCAGTTCATCCTTGAAGATGGTGTCGTTATTTTTTAACAGCTCTGGTAATCCACCTGCTCACAACTGGAAGATCTCAGACCAGTTTAATTTAATATCCTTCAACCAATCATGCCCTAGAAGGCTTGGTCCTCCACCTTCTACCACCATCACTGGTAGCTGTGCCAATTGGTGTCTATAATGAACAGTTGCTCTGGTGATACCTTTTTCTTGGATTTCTTTGCCTGTGTAAGCTTTCAACTTGGCAGATGTTTGTTTCAAATTTAATTGTTGATCACCTTTATTTAAAAATCTGAAAGTGTGCTCTTCAATCACAGTGGTAGAAGCACTCGTGTCTCCTTCCACTTTTGATGGCTTACCATTCACTTGCACCGTAATAAGTATTGGCTCTGTCTTCTCAACTTTCATGTTGAATAATGAATAAATGTCAGAATTGGTTGTTTCTGCCTCCTCTACACTATAGACTTCATTGGACTTTGTTTGTTGTTTGGGAGCCTGTTTAAATCTCACTTTACACTGTCTCATTATGTGTTCACTTCTGTGACAAAAATAATATTCAACTTTTTTAAATTGCCAATCACCAGAAGACTGATTGTTTTCATGTCGATGAAAGTTATTTTTCAATTTGCTTGATCTTTAGACAACTTTTCTTAGTGGAAACATTTAACTTTATTTACAAGACAGCAGCAGCAACGACCTGTGTGCATTAAACTCCATAACTAAAGAAGAATTCCCCTGTGGAGGTTCCCCGTGCTGTTAACACATTGTTTTACACAGATCATGTCATCTTACAACACAGGATTATTCTTAAAGCAATAGTTCTCCATTTCCAAAAACTATAATTACTATGTCTCCCCTAAATGACATTAGTGAATCAGATGGGTTTTAAAACAATTGATAGTTTCATGGCACCATTATTGAAACTAGTTTTCAATTTCAGATTTAATTAATTGAATTTAAACTCCACCAGCTGCCATGGTGTGATTTGAACCCCCAGAGCATTATCCTGGGTCTCTAGCTTTATTAATTCAGTGACATTACCACTATGCCACCATCTTCGTGAGATCAGGGATTAGTGCTGCAGGATCAGTACTGGGGCTTCAACTATTAACAATCCATATTAATGACTTGGATGAAGGGACAGAGTGTATTGTAGCCAGATTTGATGATACAGAGATGGGTGGGAAAAAAAGTTGTGAGGAGGACACAAAGGGCTGGATTTGCTTGTCTCGAATCAGGATGGAACGGAGGTAGATAGCAAAATAAAATGGTGTTGGCACTCTGTGTCCCAGTATGCAGCCTCTGTTACTGACTCTGCTGACTTTCCTGAGGATGGGGGGAGCACGAGATGGATGGGAAAGTGAAGTTGCCCATCTCATTAATTCAGCATGTTGAGGTCATTAGGAGATTGTTAATAGTACACCTTCTTACTTTACCAGGTTTTCATGGGGGTGGGCAGCCGTTAGGATCTCTGTGAGGTTGACCAATTCCAACCTGGCAAAAACAGGGGTGGAAAAAGGTCCACATTTGGAAACAAAACTACTGAGCAGCAATGAAATTTTAATAACAACCTTTCCCTACCCTATCCCAGTGCCAGATCTCCATTTGCACTGGCCATTTTGAAGATGAAGATCCTTTCATTTTTTTTGTTAAGATCACCCATAGATGTCAGCCATAGCAATGGCTACCAATTCAGGCCAGAACATGGCCCACTTCTTTGGATTTCCATTTCCACCCTTCCAGTAACTAATTGGATGACAGACCTATCTCTATGGTCATTGAGACCCTAACCTTACCTCCTGGCAACAGTGGGGGGAAGTTGAGTGGGTCTCAGTCCCCCTCTTAATGCCTGCCTGTAATTGGAAAATCCAGCTCTAAGATCTGCAAAAGGATATAGATAGGTTAATTTAATGGGCAAAATGTTGTCAGATGGAGTACAATGTGGGAAAATATGAGGCTATCTGCTTTGGTAGGAAGAACAGAAAAACTGAATACCATTCAAATGGAGAGAAATTGCAGAATGTTGCATTACAGAGAGATCTATCTGTCATTGTACATGAATCCCAAGGTGTTAGCATGTGTATAAAAATAGGGGAATAATGCTACAACTGCATAGACGAGACAGCAGCTAAAGTACTGTGTACAGTTTTGGCCTCCTTATTTGAGGAGGCACATACTTGCAGTGGAGGCAATTCAGAGAAGATTCACTAGGTTGATTCCTGGGACAAAAGGGTTGTTTTATGAGGAGAGGTTGAGCAGGTTGGGCCTTTACTCACTGGAAATTAAAAGAATGAGACATGATCTTATTGAAACATATAAGGTATATGAGAGGGCTTGACAGGATGGATGCAGAAAGGGAAACTGGAACTTGGGGGCACAGTTTCAGAATAAGGGGTCTTCCATTTACCACAATGATGAGGAGGAATTTCTTCTCTCAAAGAGCCATTATTCATTGGAATTCTCTACCCCAAACAGCAGTAGAGGCTGGGTCATTTTATATATGTTCAAGGCTGAGTTAGACAGATTTTTAATCGATAAGGGAGTCAAGGGGTATTGGGGCAGGCAGGAAAGTGGAGTTGAGGCCATGATCAGATCAGCCATGATCATATTGAACATTGGAGCAGGTTCAAGGGGCCACATGGTCTACCCCATTCCTATTTCCTATGGCTATATGTTCTAATTGTGTTAATAAAACTGCCTGTGACAATATTCAGACATTGGCTTTCCCAGGGACCAATGCTTGACTTCAATTTCTGTCCAAATGCATTTTATAATCTCTCTTCAAGGGTCACATGAGTGACAGTCTTTTGAGTTTTAAAATGGATTCCTTGCCAACTTATTTCCTCAATACCAACAGATGTCCAAAGACCAAGTTTGAATTCACAACTAAACAAAGCCAAGTGGGAAAAGAAATATTGTTACTGAGCCAACATAACAGAACCACTAAAAGAATCTCATGTCTGCTGGGATGATGTATGTTAGTTGTCTTTGAACACAAAGAACGCATTGCAAATTCTCCAAATGCTCTTGGTGGTTTGCGGGGGAAACTCAATATTTGATATGTCTGTCTAAACAAGGCAGCAACAAAAGAAACTGCAGTAAATTTTGTCACTGTGGACAGCTATATTGTGCCACATATCTTAGGTTTATTGTGTTCATTGTGTATTTCCTCATCACACCCATCTTGCCATTACTAATAGGTGTGCTGCTACACTGAAGATGGTTGATTTACATATTAAGGTGGCAGACAACTGGAAAATATGACTTTCAAGATAGCTTTGCAAAAAATATTAATGGTATGCCATTTTGTATTTAGCTCTCTTAAATAAAGAAATACAGACACTAAATGTATGGTTAAATGGTTTGTTAAAATCAGCTATGGAAGGTATGAGTTCATTTTGATTTGAAAAGGCTTTTTATGTTATGTAGCTTGAAAATACATGATTCAATGGTTTGGTAGCACACAGCATGTTTTGAGGTTACAAAGTACTCAATAATGTCATTATAGAATGTATTGGGACCAATGTACTTTTCCTTAATGGCCATTAAGGTGGCTTTTATAATGTAAACTTCTGCTGTTTGTTTTAGGTTTCTAACCTGACTACAACCTGAAACTGAACAAGAGTGCCCTTTTAAACATTGCTGCCAATTGTGCATATTGAAATGGCCAGGTTAGAAATTTGCTTCAAAAGAAGCATTTTGTAAGTCCATTTATGGTAAATATCAATGACAAAAGTACAAAGAAAACTTAGAGAACCTTTAACGAACTCAACATGGAAAACATTATTCACTTGGGCAAGAGCCAATAGAAACATAGCCATTTTCAAAAGGTTTTATCTGATACTTCTCACCAGATGCAAACTCCTACATTTTGTACCTAAATTGCTGAGGGATATGATTATTACATCCCATCACACTAAAGAGTTGCAGTCAAGGAAAGGAACAGAAACTTGAATAAAAAGTATAAATCATGGATGTTTTGCAGTCAAATATTTGGCAGTCCTCTTAAGGTGTGGGCCTACCTTTTAGTAATGGAGATATTTTCACAAGAGATATATGAAGAGCAACTGTGAACAAAACAAATGTTTGATTGTAGACCACAAAATCTTTCCAGTGTCAATGTTATTTAATTTAAAATTAGTTTGAAAAGAATTCTGCAATTTAAGATCCGACACAAGCTCCATTGTAAACTTTTATTGCAGATACAATATATAAAGGAATGGTCCTTTACACCAGCAAGATGATGTAAAATAACTTCCATTGTAAATATGCAGAATTTTATTGTGAAACATAGTGCTATATGTTCAGGTATTGGAACACAGTATGTCATAGGGATCCCTCAATTGTGAAATCCAGGAATGACAAGTCTAATAACTACACATTTTATCTTTCTCCTGTAACAGCTGGAGCATGTTTTTGGGGTTGAATGCCCAAATGTTTTAAGAAGTGAGATGGAAAGGGTCCCTCGAGATCAACAGTAATTGATTCATCTTGAAAGGAAAGAGAATTGACAGGCTGGGTCTCTTTCCTCTTGAAAAAGGAAGGCTCAGGGCTGACCTAATAGCGGTGTTTAAACTTATGAAGGGTTTTGATACAGAGAGAATATTTCCTTTTACGGAGAAGAGCATAACTAGAAGCCATCAATATAAAATAGTCATCATGAAATCCAACAAGGAATTCAGAAAAAACATCTTCACCCAAAGAGTGATGGGAATGTGGAATTTGCTACTATGGTGAATGGTTGAAGCTAATAGAATAGATGCATTTAATGGGAAGCTAAACAAGCATATGAGGAAGAAGGGGATAGAAGGTAGATTTAGATGCGAACAAAGAGAGAAGGCTCAAGTGGAGCATTAACACCTGCATGGACTGAATGGCCTCTTTCTGTGCTGTATATCCTATGTAATCCTATTTAGTTATGCTATCATAGCATTTTATAAGCCTGTTAAAAGATTTATCTGTGTGCTTCTATCCAGCCAGTAAAAATAAACTGAGTTTGAGTGAAACCATGCACACGATATTAATAATGAACATATTAATACATTTGCATTCATTTCCTCTCTACATCAGTTCAGTTAAAACAGATTTTAGCTATTTACAAAAAACAGGCATGAGTATTCATTACAAGAACTTGCAATCATGTGGCACTTTTAATATAGAAAATGTTATAAGTGGCCTTTGAGTCTTCATAGTATGTACTCATGCCATTCACAAAAATCTAGACATTTCACTTTGCAATGAATGGGAGCCCGTCTACATTTAGCAGACTCACAGTTTATGGACTAAAATACCACAGTATAAAATGATTTAACCTTGGGCCTACTTTCTCATCAATCATAGGACTTGAAATTGCATTGGGGTGACTATTAGCATAGGGATGTTTATGAGTTCATATGCAATTCTTTGTTCTGCTTTTTCAATGGATGCATTAACCCCGGTTATTTAAAATGAATTAGCGCTGCTATTAACATACCAGAACTAGAAATTGTATCCAAACACATTAATTGTTTGTACAGTAATATTTGTACAATGTAACTTCAGGGCTGAAGAGCTGATTTATCCCAAACCCTGTCAACTCGCTCCTAGGATAACACAGGATAATCATATCTTCAGGCAAAACTTACATTTATTATAAATAATATTTCTGTACAATTTACTGTACTGCTGACACATTAGAATGGAAACATTTCTGAAAAATACATCTTAGCAGCCAAATTTAGAAATATTTGTCCTTTGGTAAGTAACAGCAGAACTCAATATTTGCACAACTTAAATACTGCGTATGAGTTTCTATTTTGTTTGGCCTGGAGCTTCGCTTTGATATCACTTGGTTATTGGTGTGGGTAGACTGAATTATTGAAGTAGTTGAAACAATACATCAGTTCAGCTGGATTCTACATAGGTACGGTTTATTATGGTTGGAAACCTGCATTGTTTTAGCTGTTTGGAAAGTTTTTATTGTTGTGAATGGACATCTGTTTTGTATAGTCAGTTTATCCTTTTTTGTTACTCACTACCACAAGGAGTAATTGATACCAGAGATACATTTAAGGGGAATCCAGATAAACACATGGGGGGAAAAAGAATTGAAGGTTATACTGATAAGGTTGGATGAAGTGGGGTAAGGGGAAGCTCGCGTGGAGCATTATCATAAGAATATACCAGGTTGGTAAATGGCCTATTTCTGTGCTGTACATTTTAAATAATTCTATGTACAGCTGCACCTCTATGATGGGAACTATGTGGGCTTGGTATGGTCTTAATTTTGAAACTGATTAATCCTCACATTGCTACAGATGGCTTCAATCACATGATATTAGTTTTCGTTTTTTGGGGGGTTAGGAATCCTTCATGGATGCAGATATAGATCGAAGAACTGTATCTGTAGAACTAGAATCCTGCAAGTTTATGGTTATATATCTTAATAATCATAAAAGCCATTTGATTTTGGTTTAGATGTAGTCTGTTAACAGTTAGCAACCTAGACTAATGAGTTCAAAACCCACCACAGTGAGTTGTAAAACACATTTTAAAAGTCTGGTAGTTTCCAGGCTCTGACAAAAAAACCCATCAAAACTTGTTTCGTTATAAAAACCCAATTAGTTCATTAATGGTCTTCAGGGAAGGAAGCCTACCACATTCAGTGAATTCTTCTTAATGTCCCTGCTAATAAAGGTCCACCAGCACCTTCTCAAGGCAACTGGGTATGGCTAATAAATCTGACCTGGCCTAGATTGGATGTGTGTCCTACCCTGAAATATTACCCACAGGCCAGTGATAAAGAATTCCTTAAACAGGAGATTCAGCCTGAATTGAAAAATGAGATTTGAAAGCGAATAAAGCGGGTCAAGTTTACATTGAAAATGATTCTCCTGTATTTGTGCACATTTGTGCCTTTTAGGTGTTAACAAAGCTGAGATTATTCAGAAGCTTTAGAGTTGTTCAGATCTGACTCCAACATGAGGGGCAACATGACGCACTTTCTAAAGGATCTGAACTGTGATATAGTATTCTGGTTGCAAAGTGAATAAAATGATCTTAAAATCTTAAGGACAGAAATTCAGTCTAGGCTTGTCTGATCGTCAAGCAATGACCTATTTGTTGAGGTGCAATTTTCAGCTTTAACAATCAAAACCATCTGTGTTACTTATTTTCAAATTTTCTTCCACAATAAAAAAGTATGAGGGCATGGTGCCCATCTGTTGCAACAGCTTCCATGTATCAAGAATTTGTTCTTTTAAAGGACATTTGGATGGAATTTAAAGATAAAAATCAATTAGTGATGTACTGTTTGAGTGCTGATAGCTTATTTGGCAAGAAATGTTTTGTTTGGATCAGGATTATCAAAGGTCAGGTTTTTTGAAATTACCAATTTATAAAACCAATGTCCCTTCGGTCCATCAAATTAATCTTTCAACAATTCAATCTAAATGAAAACAATAACAAAATATACGCTTTTTTGTGTGAGTGAGTTCTTTTAGCTATGTTACTATCTGTAAGTAAACTATGTGGGGAGAATTCTCTCCCCCCACCCCCCCGCCCCCCACCCCCCTGTTGGGGGGGTTGGGTGGAGACAGGCGGGGACTGGCGCGGACCCGATCAGAGCCCCCGATCAGGTCCGCGCCGCCATTTTACATGGGCGAGCCAATTAAGGCCTGCCCAACGTGATTTGCACCCAGAAGCGCTGAGCTGTCCCTGTGTGGGTAGGTGGGGTACCCTGAGTCGGGAGTGTGCTCTTTCGTGCATGTGTGCGAGAAAGTGCAGAAATGTCCCTGAGGTACAGAGGTGCCTCAGGGAGATAAGTTTTAAGTTTGAAAATTTTCAAAAATAAAAAAAGACAGTGTCACATGAGCTTGGACATGTCAATGAACTTTAATGAAAAACTTTATTTAATTTATAAACTCTTCATGAAACCTCATCCCGTCCGTGGATGAGGTTCCATGAAAAATATGAAGGCCGCCTGGGCTCTTCATCTGCCCACCAACCTTAAGGTTGCACAGGCAGCTTTCTCAATAGGTTTAATTAGTTATTTAATGGCTTTAACATGCCTTTGACAGTTCGGCGGGCGTGCAGCCGACTCGGCTGCACGCCCGAACTGAAAATCTAAATGATGTGCGGTGACGTCGGGACGCACACCCTTGATCACTCCGTGTCATTCCACGCCTCGTCGAGTGGGCCCCACCCCCGATCGCCGAGCCAATAATTCTCCCCCGTAAGTTGAATGGACTTATTCACGATCAGTCCAAGATCAGCCAAGTTGACTTTTTTTTTCTATGTATTAGGCTTGGATGAGAAAATCTTACAAGTGCTGTGAATGTGAATGGTTTTGAAACTGTATTCTCAGATCATGTCTTTATATGAAGATTTTGGCTGCTCATTCCTATAAACAGCAATTTGTTATAATTAATGACACTCAGCTTTATATCCCTATGCAATTGTTGCTGTACAATTCCACTGGCTGTCATCAAATGTTAAATGAGTCATTACTTCCTCCAGCTAAACACTGGAAACTGCACCTTCTAAACCCATGACCTGTACCACCCAGGAGGGCCAAGGTGCATGGGAACACCACCATCTGTAAGTTCCCTTCCAAGTCACTCACCATCCTGACTTGAAAATATATCTCCGTTCCTTCACTGTTGCTGGGTCAAAATCCTGGAACTCTCTCCCTAACAGCACTGTGGGTGTACCTGCACCACATGGGCTGCAGTGGTTCAAGAAGGCAGTTCACTACTGCCTTCTCAGGGACACTTAGCAATTGGCAACAAATGCTGGTCTAGCCAGTGATGCACACATCATGTGAAAGAATATAAAAAGAACACCAAAGCATCACTACCTCTAACTTGGCTATTCTGCTCTGTTGTTTCATTTCATTCTTCATCTCATCTGACACTTTAAGAAAAGAACTTTTCCACTGCCTTTTAGGTGTTCAGGAACAAAGGCTCCAACAACTCACTGTTGCCAACAGCCCTACAGAATCTTTCTTCTGTTATGACTGCAGCCGATGTTATTCACTGAACAAATCAAATCCCAGAGGGAAACTTGTCTTACTGGTCATAACTTATTTTTGGGTTTTGAAAATAAGCGGATAACTTCTTTCAGGATTTTAAAATTAGAAGTTTTATGAACAAGAAGAAATAAAAACTTAAGAATATAAGATTAAAATTACACAGTTAAACAGTCTGACAAAGCATCCCCCCCAAAAAAACTCACTTGGTCAAAACACACAAGTAAACTACTTGGCAACAACTCCCTTGTAGATTTTTTAACCATAAAAATACAGTAATATTACCCGAGGCAAAAACTGCTGTCACTTTAGTAAAGAATACCACATGACTTCGCACTCTCTTTCACTCTGCTATGGAAAAAAAACAAAGGAAATTTAGGAACAGACTGCTCTCTGAAGTCTCTGAAACAAAGACTTTTCTGGCTTGAAACTAGGTGGCTGCTTCAAATTCACAACCTTTCTCAGCACAGAGCTGGTCTCAGGACATTTCCTGACACAGTCAACACAACTCAACTAAATATCTTTCCTTAAATGTCCTTTTCCTCTTTGATCTTAGACTCCATTGCTCTAAACACCTCTTTGAACTCAATTTTGCCAAATTATAAAAATCTTTCACGTTTCCCTATTCAGGTAAAAAAAAAATGAATAACCTTCCCTTGTTTACTTATGAAACCTTTGTAAGTTATAAAAGTCCCTTGTCACTTTTAAACTCCCTTTGAAACTTAACAGCTGAAAAGTCAAGTTCCTACTTATCTTAATGCAAATTTCAAACCCTAACTACTTACCCGTACAGTTAACCTCACATTACAAATGCATGTATTTTGCACCTTTACATTTCACCTCTCTGCTCCTACAGACAAGCTGTCTTTACTAACCTTCCCCAGTTTAATTACACACAAACACACCCACAGCCTTTTTTAAAGAATACTACCATATTGCCAAAAATATTTTGAAAATAACATTCATCTTCACACTTCCCTTCACTTCCCATTCTTCAAATCTTACCTTTTGCTGTTTAGTCACAATACCCTCCAACCTTCCCCTCTGATGCTGAATGAGATGTCCTTGTCAAAGGACTCAGCTCTATATCCTTACTGCCCCAACTTCTGAATTTCGAGCTTGGTACAATGTTTATCTCCTCTTCCGTCGCCTTTCCCTCTGCGCACACTTCTTTGACCAGGAGACCTTCCCTGGCTCTGTGGATCCTTTCATCTATCTCCAGTATTCTCCTTCAACCTGGACCCTTCCCTTTGGTGCCTCACCCTTTCCAGATCTTTTCACTGAGAAATTGTTGACATGACATTGACCATTGCAATTTCTCTGTTCCCTTCACTCACTCTAACCTGGCTCTTTCTAAACTTGTTGCACTCTGTACTCTCAGGTCTAACATTAACACTGGGCAGAATTTTGCCCTTGGGGGACTGGCTTGGCAGGGGAGGACAGGGGCTGTCAGGGAGCCCCCTGCAATCATCGCCACACCGCGATTTCACGCTGGCTGGCCAATTAAGGCCCGCCCAGAGTGAAACGCAAGCAGCAGTGTTCAGCACTGTCTGTGTGGTGGGGGGGAGGAGGGCAAGCGGGCCAAGTGCAAACTTCGCGCATGCACACAACTGAGCGGTGCTTAATCTCCCTGAGGCACCTCTTTGCACCAGGGAGATGAAGAGATACAACAAAAAAAAGAAAAGAAAAATGTAATAAAATATGTCCCCGCTCAGGAATATCTTATTAATTCAATTGCAAAACATTTATTTTATTTTTATTTGCTTTTGGAAACATTATCCCACCCGTAGATGATGGTTCCAAAAAAATGCAAAGGCGGCTTCGCCTTTTCGCAAAAAAATTACCTTAATTGATTATTTAGTGGCCTTAACAGAACTATTGCATGACTGCACATTGACGTTGGCACACTTGCCAACGTCAACGCGCATCATTTCACGCTCGAGCGGGTCAGGCGCACACCAAGCAAAAATTTCTGCCCATTGTTATCTACCCTGCTGACAAGGGAGGTGCTGTTGTTGTATGGTGTATGAACCTCAATCTAGCAGAGCTGATTGCCAACCCTCTGACACTTTGTTCTACCTCCTCCTCGACTATGACCCTACCATTGAACATCAGGCCATTATTTCCAGGATTGTCTCTGACCTCATTTCCTCCTAAGATCTTCCTTCCATTGCCTTAACCTCACAGTCCCGCAACCCTGAACAGCCCACTTCTATCTCCTTCCCAAGATCTACATACAGAACTATCCTGGTGGACTTATCCTTTCAACCTGCTCCTGCATCACTTAACTGATTTCTTCCTATCTTGACTCTATTTTGTATCCCCTTGTCCATCCTCTCCCTACCTATATCTGTCACTCTCCTGATGCCCTCCATCACTTTAACAGTTTCCAATTTTCTGACCTTAACTGTTTCTTCTTTACCTTGGACGACCAACCTCTCTACTTCCATCCCTCAGCAGATGGCTTGGGGGGTCTCTGCTTCTTAATTGAACAGAGGCCCAAACAGTTTCCATCAACCACCACCCACCTCCACCTGGCTGAATTTGTTGTCTCATTGAACAGTCTCTTTTAATTCATATCGCTTCCTCCAAATTAAAGTTATTACTATGGGTATTCGCATGGGTCCTAACTATACCTGTCCTTTTGTGGGGTATGTGAAACATTTCTTGTTCAAGTCCTAACTGGGGCCCCTCCCCAATTCTTTTCCTGGTACACTGATTACTGCACCTGTGCTATATCCTGCTCTTCCCCAGAATTGGAAAATACTTTATCAACTTTGCTTCTAATTTCAATCCTTCTCTCATCTTCACAAGGTCCACCCCTGACTCCTCACTTCTCTTCCTTGCCTTCTCTGTCTTAATCTATTTCTGGGGATAGGCTATTAACAAATTTTTATTATAAACCTACTGGTGACCACAGCTACCTCGACGATACTTCCTCACACCTTGCTTTTTGTATGGATTCTGTTCCATTCTCCCAGTTTCTCTGCCTTCATCACATCTGTTCTGATGATGCAATCTTCTAGTGCTTCTGAAATGTTCTCCTTTTTCCTCAACTGAGTATTCCACTGGCACAGTGGTTTACAGGGCCCTTGACTGTGTCTGATCCACTTTCCGCACTTCTGCTCTCACCTCTTATTCAGCCTCCTAGAAATACAATAAGGCTTCCCTTGTCCTCACCTTCCACCCCACCAGCCTCCAAATTCAATGGATTATTCTCTGCCATTTCTGCCACCTCCAGCTTGATGCCACCACCAAACACATCTTCCCCCTACTCCCCCTTTCAGCATTCTGAAGGGACCACTCCCTCTGCAACACTGTGGTCAACTCCTCTATCACCCCCAACTCCTCGTCCCCTTCCCATGACACCACCCCAGGTAAGCACAGATGTAACACCTGCATTTTTACCTCCTCTCTCCTCACTGTCCACGGCCCCAAAACTCCTTTCAGGTGAAGCAGTGATTTACTTGTACTTTGTTCAATTCAGTATACTGTATTTGCTGCTCAAAATCCCTCTACACTGAGGAGACCAAATGCAGATTGGGTGATCGCTTTGTGGAATACCTCCGCTGTCCGCAAGCATGATCCCGAACTTCCAGTGGCCTGTAACTTTAATTCTGCACCTTGCTCTTACACTGACATCTTTGTCCTTGACTTGCTGCACTTCTAGTGAAGCTCAATGCAAGATCAAGAAACAATGCCAGATCTGTACAGCCTTCTGGAGTCAACATTAAGTTCAACAATTTCAGACCTCACCATTTTCTTTGCAAGTTTCTGCCTTGACCTTTTTGTCGTGTTTTTGCTTTTGGGTGGCAGTTGTTCATTATTCTGCTATTTACGCCTCCTCTGGACCATATTTTGTTTCTTTGCTTACCACCCCCTTAGGCTTAGCACCACCAACTCTTTTGTTATTTAATGTCTCCCATCATCCACCCTTTGACAGACCTTCCCTTTTGTTTTTTCTACCCTTCCCATTTCTTCTCCTTAATAGCGATTACATCTCTAACTTTTCCCAGTGCTGATGAAAGGTTACGACCTGAAATGTTGACTCTCTTTCTCTCTCCACAGATGCTGCCAGATCTGCTAAGTATTTCCAGCTGAGTATTTTCTGTTTTTATTCCAAAGCCACACTGTTTGGTTTTTGGTTTAAATTCCACTGCCTGCTTTTCAATTTCATCCTTCATACTTGCTTGACCCTGAGAAAAGCTTCACCCCAACATCCAGTTCACAATCTTTGCATCGTGCATATTCTGGAGCACTGCCCCCTTCCATAGCAGAAAAATAGAAGTTTGTGCGGATGCTGCAGGAGTGCAGGTTTCTCATGCTTGATGAGTTCAGGCAGTATAGCATTTGCACCTCAAACTTTGCCCATGGCAAGCGAGACCATTGCTTTGCTAAGCTCCTCTGCTCTGGGTTCAATATCCAGCTCTGCTATGTCAGGCAGGCTTTCTGTCCTGTCTAGAGCTTCCTTCATGTACAGCTCAAGTTAGCGTACCACCCATCTCTCCAACTGTTTATCGCAGTCGGTGATTATCTCCCCACCTTTGTTTTCAATGGAGCTCTTTGCTGATGGACCTGTTGCCTTTTTGATCCCTACATACATGGTCCCAGCATTCTCTGTTTTGGGCGATATCCTTACATTCTGGCCAAGTTGTAACCAGTAGTCATTGGTGCACTGGCTAGCAGTCTGTTGGACTTTACTTCGAGTGACTCTTAATGCATTCAGAGTCTTTTCACTCAGATCTGTCTTGTAATTAATGAGAGCAGATCATCTGACTTCAATGACAGGTTCCATCACAGTGATATTAGCCTCAAACCAGTCAGAAATTCTCTGCTGTTTCTTCCTATATGTTGAGCGTGCATTATAGATGGTGTCTCAAAATATGTTCCATTTCACTTCTGTACACTGTGTGTGAACGCTAGAGAGTGCCTGTTCAGTCAAGTCATAGAACTGTTGCTTTAAATCTGGAGAGGCAGTATGGCTGACATTGATATGAGGACAGCATTTCTGCTTTGAATGAAAAAATATCAAGAGTTGTATCCCCACCCTAGTGCACACCAGGGAGTGATCTGTATCACAGCCACACTCTGGTAGCTTTGTGTGTTGAGAACACTCTTCAGAGAGTCACATCTGGTGATTATCAGATCTGCTGGTGCCAATGCCCACATCTTGGATGTCTCTAGGACACCTTGTGGCATAGATTATTCTGAAAGTAGGTGCTAGCTACATAAAGCTCATGGTAGTAGCAAAGCTCAAGTTGTCTCTGTCCATTCTCATTTATCTTTCCCAGGCCATAATATCTGAGGCAGGAGGACCACACACCTCATGATCCACAATCACTCCTGCATTGAAATCCCCCAGTGGTAAATATGTTCTGACTTAGGGACTCTGCTGATAGCAGTGTCAAGCTCCTCATGGAACTGGTCTTCCGCCTCTCTAGTGGAGCACTGTGTTTCATTGTGTGGTCAGGCTTTAGACAGGGGTTTTGGGGATTTTCTATTCTCCCAAAGTATGTTGCACGAGTCTGTGGTTTCTCAAAACCATTAATCTTTATTTACAGCACGTGCTGACACATTTGGACCTCTACACGAGGTTGGAGTTTCTCCTCCTTCCAGATCTCTCTTACTTCTCAGTCATATGATCTGACATCATTATTACATCAGCATCATGTATGCTTCTGATGTTAACGCTATCCACACAGCGTTGGAGCATAGAGGTTAACAGGCCCTGTTTTGAGTTGAGAGGCAGATGGAAACAAAACATTCTGAACCACTTGTGAGAGGGTTCTATCATCATAAAAACATAAGCACTTAAGAAATAGGAACAGGAGTAGACCATTCAGCCCCTCAAGCTTGCTCCGCCATTCAATAAGATCATGGCTGATCATCTTGTGTTTTGATTTCCACATTCCCATCTAACCTCGATAGCTTTTGATTCATTTGCCTAACAAGAATTCATCTACCTTTGCCTTAAAAATATTCAATGACCCCACCTCCACCACCTTCTGAGGCAGAGAATTCTGAAGTTGCACAACCCTCTGAGAGAAATAAATTCTCCTCACCTCTGTCCTAAAAGGGCGACTCCTAATTTTAAAACAGTGCCCCCTAGTTCTGGACTCACCCACAAGAGGAAACATACTTTTGGCATCCACCTTGTCAAGACCATTCAGAATCTTGTTTACTTCAATCAAATCACCCCCTCACGTTTCTAAACTCCAGTGGAAACAAGCCCAGTCTGTCCAACCTTTCCTCAAAAGACAACCCACTCATTCCAGGTGTCAATCTAGTAAACCTCCTTTGAACCACCTTCAGTGCATTTACATCCTTCCTTAAATGAGGAGACCAAAACTTCACACAGTATTCGAGGTGCTATTTCACCAATGCCCAGTATAATTGAAGCATAACATCCTTACCTTTATGTTCACCCCTCTCGTAATAAAGGATAGCATTCCATTAGCCTTCTTGATTACTTGCTATACCTACATAGTAACTTGTTGTGACTCATGTACTAGTTCACCGAGATCCCTCTGCACCTCAGAATTATGCAGCCGATCTCCATTTAAGTAATACTCTGCTTTTTTGTTCTTCCTGCCAAAGTGAACAACTTCACATCTTCCCACATTAAACTCCATTTGCCAGATTTTTGCCTACTCACTCAACCTATCTATATCCACCTGCAATCTCCTCATGTCCTCTTCACAATATACTTTCCTACCTACCTTTGTGTCATCTGCAAATTTAGCTACCGTGTCTTCACTCCCCTGAAGTAAGTCATTGATGTAAATTGTAAAAAGTCGAGGTCCCCGTACAGACCCCTGTGGGACACCACTTGTCACATCCTGCCAATCAGAAAAAGACCCATTTTTGCATACTCTCTGCTTTCTGCCAGCCAGCCAATCTTCTACCCATTCTAATTTGTTACCCAATATACCATGCGCTTTTATTTTCCGTAATAATCTTTGAAGTGGCACCTTATCAAATGTCTTCTGGAAAGTCAAGTACAATATGTCTACAGGTTCCCCTTTATCCCCTTTACGCATGTTACTCCTTCAAAAAACTCCAATAAATTGGTTAAATATGATTTTCCTTTCATAAAACCATGCTGACTTTTATGATTGCTTTGAACTCTTCTAAGTGCCCAGCTATAACCTCCTTAATGATCAATTCTGATAGCTTTCCCATCGAGAGTACGAGTTCCTTACAGCGAAGTCTACACTTTGCTCACGCATTTCCTCTGAACTCTTCCCCTGCCAGATGAATGTGTAATGTTTTTCTTTTAGTGATCTGCTCTTGGTGGAGCCTGGTCTCTTGTAGAGAAGCTATGCCAATGGTCAGCCTATCAAGTTCTATCACAGCTGTCTTGCTTGCTGTTATCACCTAACTAGGCATCATCTGTCAATCGCATGAAGGACTATGGCTTGCTTGGGGAAGGGGGAGAATTGGCCTCAAGCAAGGGAAGAGGCTGCAGGGCAAGGGCTGTGCTGGGGAAAGGGGATGTCCCAGGATATGTGTGGGGCCACATGTTGATCTGTGCAAGTGGCCTCAAGAGGGTGAGGGCTGAGGAGGCAGTCTCCAAAGAAGATGAGATGTAAGGGTTTGTGTGAGAAACTGAGTGGTGATGTCCCTTGAGCTGGTAGTGAGTGAGATGCCAGTGAATGTGTGATGGGCTTGTGAGTGTGCGAATTTAGAGTGATGAGATGGTTGCCTTACCCTGGTGGCACAGATGAGACTATTTATCCATTTTCTGCACTGGATGGCTGACCTTTTCTGTACAGCGTTGGCACTGATAACCTCTTCCACCGCCTCCCAAGCCAGAGTGGTGACACTGATGGGCATCCTGCAGCCAGAGCAGGTGTAGAGGACTTTGCGGTGGGCTCCAACGGTGTCCAGAAGGCATCCCAGGGACGCATCACTGAATCAGGAGGCTGCAGTCTTCTTGCCTTTCGGGGCCATGTCTTCTGTGTAGCACTCATGGGCTGGAAGCACTGAGAGGTGTACGCGCAGCTGTACTTTACATATGGCACCCGGTGTGAGGAAGTGATGAGGTGATGGCGTGGTGGGCTAATCAGAGACTGCTCGCCAGTGAAATGGTGTGTTTCCCGGGAATGCATGATTAATGAGGTGGGATTGAGATGATACGCTGTGAAAAGCCACAATTGTGGCCAGCGGGTAAAACATTCTTTTTCCTGCCCGCTACTGCAGTTAGTGCAAATCTGGGATGATTCCACCTATAGTCTCAAGCAGCTTACTTTGGGAGAATAGACAAGCCCCAAAGAACCTGGAGTAGACCCCAAACGCACAGCAAAATATGGTGGCAGCGGACAGCAAGCAGAAGACCCAGAAAAAACTCCAAGAGCAGCTACAGGCGTGGCAAGTCAAGAGATCATTAAAAGAAGGAAGAAAGGAACAGATTCAAAACTCATTAAAATGTCGGAGCATCGTGGGGGCAGCAGATGCAAACTGAGACACAGACCCAGAGTCTGGACAGCAATGATCACAAACCAGAATTAACAAACAACACCAGTGAAGCAGCAACCACTCCTGGGCTTGGTACAAGCTTGGAATCCACACTACCACTCCCAGAACCATTCCAGAGCGCTGAAGGCTTGCAGCAGGCTAGCAGTGGGACAACTGGAGAAAGAGGTTTTCCAGATATAGAATCGCTTCTGGTTTGCACAAAAAGGAACAAAAGGATCAGGTCAGTTCATTACTCTATGCAGCTGGGGCTATTGTCGACAACGTGATACTGAGGCAGGGAGTTGATGAGACTTCAAATTCTTCTGAAGAAATTCTGCAAGCATTTGATTCATATTTCAGATTTCACAAAAATTTAATTATAGAAAAGACAAAATTTAACAAGTGAAAACAAAGACCAGGCAGGGAGTAGGGATTCGTTCATCAACAATCTATACAGGCTGGCAGAAAATTGCGACCACAAAATATTGAGAGATGAATTGATTCATGATTGCATAGTAGTTGAGGTCCTAGATGAAGCTCTATCAGATCTCTTGCAAACAAGAGAAGATTTAACTCTAATCAAGGCGTGAAAATTGCAAGACAAGCGGAGCTCAGAAAGCAAAAATAGAACTTTTGTCTGCATGGAAGGCAAGCTCTCATGGAAACAAATGAGTGAGGCCATTCAGCATGTAGGCCAGAAGAGGGAAAGCGCACCAAAGCAGAAGCCCAGGAAAACAACTTGAAAAGTGTGTCATCTTGAAATGCTCTTGGTGTGGCGGGAAAAACCTCCACAAGTAGAAGAGTGCCCAGCAGGGGAAGCAGAATGCCACAACCGAGGAAAATCAGACTTTTTAAAATTGTCTGCTGATTTAAACCACAGATAGCCAGAAGGAAGAAATATTAAAGCCAAACCACATACAAGAAGTGTAAGAACCATAGAAAAAGCAAATAACTTACCTCGGGGAAGTAAGTGAAATGGAAAATAAATACTGGATTGTTAAACTTGAAGTGGATGGACAACACACAGAGTTTAAAATTTGACGCAGGGGCAGGAGTTTCTGTCTTACCTGATGAAGTAAAATGGCTTAAGCACAATACATTACAGCCCTCACCTATCAAGTTACAGGGTCCAAGTGAGACAAAACAGAAAGTCTTAAGCTAACACATGGCAAAATTGAAGTACAAAGTTAGAGAAATCATTGAACCTCTGTATGTTATCCAGAATCAAGAGTATCTTTACTAAGCAGGAAAGCATGCTAAAAATTGAAGCTACTCTATAAGGTTGATGAAGTTGCTAATGAACAATACAGCAATACATTCAGGAATTAATTTCCAGGATTACTTGCAAGCTTGGGGACAATGAAGACCGAGTACCATATTACCTCAAGAGCTGATGCTAAACCAATTTACCTCTTTACACTAAGGAAAATCCCATACCCACTCTTGGACAAAGTCATGGATGAAATTGAGAACATCTCACTAGTAACCATGTTCACAAAATGGTGTTCAGGAATGGTCACAGTCCCAAAGCCAAATGGTTCAATTAGAATCTGCATGGATTTAATTCAACTTAACATGAGTTCCCCCCAATGGTCTAATGGATGACAGCCTTGGCAAACAAGCCAAGAGTACTCCATTTGCCAAATTGGAAGCAAACAGCGGATTTTGGCAGTTGCCTCTGGACAAAGAATCCAGATTTCTGACCTCATTATTGCTTTGATAGATTACTATTTGGAATTATGTCCATTCCTGAAATTTTTCAAAGAACAGTGTCACACACTCTAGAAGGCATGGAAGGAGTAATATGCCACATGGACAACATGGGTCCACGAGAGAAGAGCATGACTGTAGAGTTACAGCAGTCCTGCAAGTCTAGGATGCAGACCTAACACTGAATGAAAAAAATGAGTTCGCCAAGCCTATGATTAAATTTCTAGTTCACATTGTACAAACCTCTGGAATAACAGTCAACCCACGAAAAAAACAAAGGTGATCAGAGAGTTTCTACAATCCAGGAACATTACTGAACATCAGAGATTCCTCAGGATGATTAACCAAGTAGACACGTTCCTACCAAATTTGGGAAGAGGTCATTGAGCCTTTAAGACAGGCGTTGAGACAGGGTCAACTGTGGTGCTGGAATGTGGACCAGCAAATGCTTTGAGAAAATAAAAAATTGTTTAATTTCCTCTGAAATCTTGCCACATTATGACCCCAAACTACCAACCATAGTAGCAGTAGATGCATTATCTACAGGCCTGGGTGCAGTATTATTTCAAGTGCAGAGTAAATGTAGACAAGTTTATTATGCCTCAAGGTCACTCAGAGATGCAGAGAAGAGTTATGCTACAATTGCCCACAGCAATGTTGTTGAATCTTAAAAATGCCCTCTGAATGAGGGCAATTCAGGATGGGCAACAAATGCTGGCCTAGCCAATGACGCCCACGTCCCATGAACGAATATAAAAAACATATTCAGAAGGAAGCAACAACATGGGCATGTGAGAAATTCTCAAACTACGTAATGGGATTACGGTTCAAAATTGAAACAGGACATAAGCTACGAGTCACTCTTCTGAACATGAAGGAGATTGCGAAGATGCCGTCTAGAGTCCAACAGTTCAGATTAAGATTAATGAGGTATGACTTCATGACAGAGTACGTTCAGAGGAAGTACCAGACGATAGCTGAATAACATTCGAGGATACCAGCTGAAGGAACCAATCTAGAAGATTTGCATTTCATCAAGGAGGTGGAAGCATATACATCTCTCATTACTCAACATCTACTGGCTACTGTAAAGAAGTCGCAGGAGATAAAACAAGTGCAGCATCAAGATAATGAATGTGTCCAGATAGGAAAATATGGGCAGAATTTTCCAGCTGATGTGCGGGTGGCGGAGCCTGTACGTCAGCGCATAAAATGTCGCACGCTGACATAGCGCGAGCGTGCTGACATCAGCGCACAGCATCACGATATTTCGGTGGGCGGACGTGCTCAGTTCGCCCGCCATTAATTGAAGGGCTCATTAAGGCCCTTAACTTGCCAATTGTCTAGGATTTTGAGGGGCTCGTGCGAACTTCGGGTCGGAGCACGGGCCCAACAGGGAGATTATTCAAAAAAACTTTTGCAATGTTGGGATATGTGGACTCAGCGGGGTTGTTCATGTTTTACATGAAGTTATAATTGATGAAAGTGTTTAAAACTTGCCTATGTGATTATTAGTAGTTCTCATCGACGTCCAAGAGGTTTTTGTGTAATTTGAAACCAATCTGCAGACAGTAATCTTTTTCGGCCTTGCAGCTTTCCGGAAGCCTCCATTTAGCCTGGGGCTATGGGTTCTGACCTCTCCAGTGGAGGCAGCTCCCCTGTGGAGGAAGGGAGGGATAGAATAAGGAGGAGGCCAGGACTGAACAATCAGCCTCCAGGGGAGCCACCTTTGGGTGTCCAGGAGCAGGCACAAGGGGCGCAGGGCCAGGAGGTTGTCCAAGGTGCAAGGAGCCGCAGACGACGCCACTATCCTGCTGCCAGGATATACAGGTGGCGAATCAGCTACCTCAATATGTCTGAGCTGCAGTGCCGAAGGAAGCTCCGACTCTCAAGGGAGACAGTCAACTATATCTATCAGAGGATTGACCCTGAGATCTCCCCTAACTGTGTAGGAGGACACACCGTGCCAGCGGCTCTGAAGCTCACAATTGTCCTCCACTTCTATACATCTGGCTCCCGCCAAGGCTCGGTGGGTGAACTTTGCGGTGTCTCCCAATCAGCTGTCCACAATTGTGTCAAGCAGGTTACAGGCGCTCTGTTCAGATGGGTATTGACCTTCGTCCACTTCCGCTGTGACCAGGCAAGTCAGGCACAGCGAGCCAGAGGCTTCGTGGCCATTGCTGGCTTCCCCCGCGACCAGGGTGTAATAGACTGCACACGTGGCCATCAAGGCACCAACAGGTGAGCCTGGTGCCTTCATCAACAGGAAGGGATTCCACTCCATGAACGTACAGATAGTGTGTGATCACAGGATGCTGATTCTACAAGTCTGTGCAAGGTACCCAGGCAGCTCCCACGACGCCTACATCCTCAGACACTCCCAGCTGCCGGGTCTCTTCAGTGCTCTGGCTCGGCTGCATGATTGGCTGCTGGGTGACAAGGGCTATCCCCTGCGAAGGTGGCTCATGACGCCACTACGCTGGCCAAAAACAGAAGCTGAGCAGCGGTACAATAGGAGCCAGGGCACCACAAGGGCTGTGGTGGAGAGAGCCTTTGGTCTTCTCAAGATGCGCTTCCGTTGCTTTGACCGCTCAGGGGGCACACTCCAGTACCCTCCAGATCGCATCTCTCTGATTGTGGTAGTCTGCTGCGCTCTGCACAATCTTGCACTGGAAAAGGGGGATGCAGTTGATAATGAAGACCTTGACGCCCTGGATGAGGCTGCACATGATGAATCCAGCAGTGCCTCAGCGGATGAGGAAGCACAGGGTGATGATGAGGGGCACAACGACAACCCGCGTTTACACCAAGGAGGCAGGGACACCTGGAACAATTTAAAAGAACCTTCAGCTAGCTCCACACACATGGATCAGCAGGAACAGCACTGCCTGGAACTTCCACACGTGGTACTTAGGTGCTACATCTTCCACCTTATCAGCTGCAAAAAAGGCCTTAGTACAGAAACATCAATGTCCACTCAAGCACTCATGATAATTATGTGAAAAAGAAAAAAGCAGCACAATGAAAAGACCCTCAGCCATGGTAACAAAGGTGAACTTTATTGTGTCCAAAATTAAAGCACACATGATTATTTCACAATGACAGAAAAATGGGTCCCTATTCTAAGGCCAATACAAAATCACCAGTGACATACTCGGGTGCTACATCTAAGTGCCGCCCCATTGCTCGGAGTGGCTTGTGAGACAGCCTGCTGACTCTGTTGTCCTATTGGCCTAGATGACCTTGGCGGCCGTCCTCTGGTCCATGGAGCCCCTGATGGCCCTGCCTGGGAGGGAGCGGCCAGTTCCTGAACTGGCGCCTCCCCAGTTGTCGCAGCCTCAACAGAAGAAACGTTGACTGGCAGAGGGGCGGAGGAGCTGCTGCCCTTATCTGGAGCACCCTGAGAGGAGCTCGCAGAGACGACAGGCAGCTGATGTGCCGACATGAGGTCCAAATCTACCTCCCTGCTCACCACAGATGCATGGGCACCGAGTGCCAGCACTTGGTGTCCACAACATCTCCCACATTGGGAAAGACCACCTGTGACCAGTACCACTGTGAGGGCTTGCAGGGCAGAGCGTAACCCAATCATATTTTGATCCATTTGGTGGAAGCCCCTCTCAATGAGAGTCACCAATCTCTCACTGGAGGAAGCCTGAAGCTCTGCCCTGAAGGTCAAACTTTCACATGCACTCTGCCTAGACTCCTCCTCAGAGAGCCACTGAACCATTCCCTCATGCAACTCTACCAGTGCAAACACATTTCCTGTCACCTGTCTTGCAGCTGCTGCAAAAGGGATAACTCCAGAGGCGCGTCATCAGTGCCGGACTCAGCATGTGCCTTGTCCCCTGCTGCCCTCCGGCTGCTGGTGCCGGCACTCTCTGTCCCTACCATCTCCTCCAGCAATCATGATGTGCCATCTCCACTGTGATCTGGGACACTAGCCGATGGTAAAGTCCCCACCGAGGTGTGTGTGTCTGCGCTGGTGCCTGGCTGGCTGAAATGATGTGCCACAAGTTGCACATGTTGCCCCTCAGGTGTGGAGGGGGGGCCACGGGTCGAGATGTGGGTCGGTCTAGTGGTGATGCTGAAATTAACAACAAGCACAGTGCATCAGTTAGTGTACATTCAGTTCAACCCTTCATCCCTTTCCCCCCCAGCCTCATAAGTCGCTCATCCTTAAACACCCTAAGGAGAAAAATATTGGTGAGGTGGAGATGAGTCAAGATGGGCCCCAACCATTAAACGCACATGCAGACAGGCTGGTCAGATGGCCTCATGAATACCACATGGCTTGTTATGAACCATAGGAGTTGGGAGAGTGCAGAGGTACCTGACCTGGATGCATTGTGGCCTGGATAGTTGCGGGGCTGAGGAAACATCTCAATCAGTTGTAACATTTTCTGCCGAACACAAGAGATTGAGAGGTCATATTATTGCCCTTCATTCCTTAAGAAGCAGCATAGACCGGGTGGCCAGAAGGTAACATTTCCCCTTGGCACAGGAATCAGTAATCTGGTGGAATTCATCTAAGTTGAGCGCCATGAGGTTCACAGCGAGGTGCTGAGGACCTTTTGGACAGAGTAATGTGGGACACACTGACTGAAAGGGTGCAGAAGGTCCCAAACCCCCTAGAATGGAATAAGTCTTTGGCTGTGCAGCAGCGATCCAATGGCATGTTAGACCATGGGGACAGTGGTCACAAATGGGATAAGGTGACTTTCGAAGATGGTGGAGAGGCTTTTCCTCAAGGGGACGAGGGTCCCTCCTTGTATGACCCAAATGTCAGAATGTCTCAGTCTGTGAATGAGCAGTATTGCTGCATTAACGATTGCAGCAACCATCAGTGCTTTGGATGGTGCGCAGACAGAGTGGATGGGACTGTGAACCTCAAATACTTGCCTGCTGGACCCCAGCCTTGCTGCCCCCGGCCACCCTAGCCTCCTGACTGCTGCCCAGCTCCATGGCCTGCTCCTCAAAAGGTGTGAGGTGTTGGAGGAGGGTGTGCCTACCTCCAGTCCTCAGGCGCTCCCGGGCATTGTGGTTACTTTTTGCCTGCAAAACAGAGAAGAGGATTTATTGGGGCTGATCACTCATGTACTCTGCATGCATACGCCGCACCCAAACCACAGTGGTCCATCTGAGGCCCCCAGCAGCTCCTGTCCACACTACTGGTGCTCAGTCCCCAGAAGATAGTACAGCTGGTCCCAAACCCCTCCCCCAACGGTCCACTTGGATACATTCGGCGTCCATCACTTTGAATAGTACATGGGTCCTAGCGCCCATGGCAAGGAGGAGCAAATAGGTGCGGTGCCAATGCCAGCAGATGAGACTTGCCCAAAAGACATTGAGGCACCCCTTGGACCATCTCATCACCATCAATACGACATGTGTTGGAGTTCTGAGTATGTGTCTACAAGCCTCCCCTGCAGCTTGCACCTAAACTACTCAAATGCCACAGAAACCAACATATGCTGCGTAGTAAAGCCTTCTTCTCCTCAACTACTAAGGCTGGTGTAAGCAAGGTCAGTACCCATTTGCCCACCCAGCATGCGACAGATGCCCTCTGCAGTAACGACAGCAAGACGTTGGTGGGGGGAGGTGGGTGGGTCAAAGGCTAAGCCTGCCTTCTGGGTCAAATGGCCAAGACAGGCATGGCACTCACCCGTCCGGAGCACAGCAAATCATTGAATCGTCTCCTGCACTGCGTACCAGTGCACCGCACACCATCATGGGCACTTACAGCATCACCCACCTCCTCCCACGCCTGGCTGGTGATATGGAGGGCCCTCCTCCTCCCATCTTCAGGATACAGAATCTGATGCCGGTTTCCCAACTCTTTCAGGAGGACAGCAAGGCATGCATCCGAGAATCTGGGTGTATAGTGGCCCCCCGCTGACCTCTCCTGCAGATTGCCCTCCACCACCTCCTTGCTACATTTCTTGATCTCTGAGTGGCCATGGTGCACTGCCTCAAGAAGGCTGCTTGGCCACTCTTTATACAGGCTGCTGGATCCCCATTGGAACCAGCAGTCTGAGGCCGCCCGCCCCCGCAACTATTTTCCTGTTCTCCACGGGAGTCGCAAAGCTGCGGTGTGGGCCTTAATTGGCCCGCCCATGCAAAATGGCAGCGCGGCCCATTTCGCCAGCAGCAATTGGCCGCCCACCCAACCAATGAATGTAAAATTCTGGCCATTGTCTGGAAAGATAGCCAGGACATATTCTTAGCTATCCAGTACTACGGTAGTACTTCGAACAGAGAAAGCACCTCACAATCATTGATGATCTCCTAGTTTTTAATGACAGAATAGTCATTCCAAGAATATTTTGGTTTGATATTCTTCAAAGACGTCACCAAGCTTACTTAGGGACAGCAAAATGTCAGCGAGAGCCCAGCAATCAGTCTGATGGCCGGTATTATTTGTTATAGAAGAAATATAGAAGAAATTATTTCAAATTGTCTTACGTGTACAATAAACAGCCAAGAGCAAAAAGAACCACCATCACCTATTTTTTCCACCAAGGCCATGGGAGCACCTGAAAGTGGATTTATTTGATTTTAAAGGCAAGATATTCCTTATTGTCATTGATTACTACTCCAGGTGGATTGAAGCGAGCAGATCGCACAGCATCATGACCAAAGCAGTCATTCAATCACTGAAGAGAATTTATGTAACGCATGGGATTCCAGACTTTGTGCTGTCAGACAATGCTCTGCAATTTGCTAATGAATTACTCCAAAATTTTGCAAAGAAATACAGATTCATTCATGTAAGCAGCTCACCTCAAGTCACGTTATCCTCAAGCAAATGGCGGAGCTGAAAGAGGTGTGAGAACCATCAAAGACTTCATGAAGAAGAACGGAGATCTTAATTTAGTTCTTCTGAGTTACCAAACCTTACCACTACGAAATGGTTTCTCAACATTAGAGTTGTTGATGAGAAGGAGATTGAGACACAACTTCCAGCTCTGCAAAAGAAACTAAAGCCTAACATTACCTTGAGCGACCACCAGAGGGTGAAACAGAATGAGGTAAAACAGAGAAACAAACTGGCTCATAACTTCAGACAGAGGATGAAACATTTTACTGCTGAAGCCCGGGGTGAGAGTCTGGGTACAAGACCAACAGAAAGAGGGTATAATAATCAAAAGAGCTCCACAACCAAGATCATTCAGGATTGAGATGGACCAATGAAAGAAAGCCAGTAGAAACTTGGGCTTACTACTCAGGTCCTGATGGAGATAAAGTAGAAGAAAAAAGACAAAGCTCTATAGTCACTCAGGAGAAGGACACTTATACCGACAGAAGGGACAGTGTACAATGTCCTAAACCTCAGAAAGAGATCAGAAAAAGATCAGGGAGATTTGTCAAGGCACCTTAGAGTCTAATCCTGTGAAGTCTGAGATTTTGGGGGGAGATGTAGGAGGATGTATATAATTGGTATAAAGTCTTGTAGGAAGAATGCGAGTAAAGGGATAACATCGGAAGCACATGATGCCGATGTAATGATGATGATACGCCACATGATGGAGTAACAAAGGTCTGGAAGCAGCAGAGTTCCAACTTCGTGCAGAGGTTCCAGTAGTAAATAGTAGTTGTAAGAGTACAGGTTTTAACAAACTATAGCCTCAGGTAATTTATTTTGGTGGTAATGTTCCCATGCATCTGCTGCACTTGTCCTTCCAGACAGTGGAGACTGTGGGTTTCGACGGTGCTGTTGAAGGAGATTTGTCTACATAATGCAGTGCATCTTGTATATGGTACACACTGCTGCCACCGTGAACCGATGGTGGAGGGAGTCAATGTTTAAGGTAGTGTATGGGGTGCTGATTAATTGGGCTGCTGCGCCCTGGATGATGTCAAGCTTCTTCAGTGTTGTTGGAGCTGCATTCATCCAGGCAAGTGAAGATTATTCCATCACACTCCTGACTTGTAGACGGTGGACAGGCTTTGGGGAATCAGGAGGTGAGTTACTCGCCAGAGAATTCACAGCCTCTGATCTGCTCTTGCAGCCGCAGTATTTATATAGCTGGTCCGCTCAAGTTTCTGGTCAACGGTAACCTCCAGGATGTTGACGGTGGGGGATTCGGTGATAATAGTATTGTTGAACATCAAGGGAATGTTGGAGGTGGCCATCGCCTAGCAATTTTGTGGTGTAAATGTTAGTTGCCACTTGTGACCAGGCCTGAATGTTGTCTAGATCTTGCTATATGGGGACACGGACTGCTTCAGTCAGGAATAAACAAGCTAACTGCTAAACTTTTGCTATTTTTCCATTTGCCATACAGAACACATGAGCACCTGCTCTGCTCCTAATTTATGTACAATACGCTTGTGCATTCTGAATTTATTCCCCAGCAAATTTCAGCAGTGCTGTTGTTGCATGTGAGATGATGGTGTATACACCAATTTTGACTGTTTTTAAGGACAGCAAAAAAGGAAACATTGAATTTTTGAAAAGTCACCCAATAAACAATTGAATGCCAGAAGCCCAAAAGCCTAATTCTAATCGGTAGGCCACAATTTGCTGACTTATGAAATAAGAAGTTAGTAGAGAATATGGGTATGTTTGATTATATATTTCCATGAGTTATTCATGTTGATAGGCATCAATTTAGCAAGTAAAACATTAGATCTTGGGTTCTGAGTGGAATTTACCAGTCCAAAGACCTGCTCTTTTACATGTGTCAAGCAAAGTTTAATTGTCAGCAGCATTCACCTGTCTGGAATTCTTTCAGTAGAAGCAGGATGGGAGTAATTATGACTTTGTGCAATATTGTAAATCAAGTAATAGTGAATTCACAGGCTGTTTTACATCTCTCATTGACTTAACAGCTATTAACTATCGAGATTGCTGATTCACAACCATTCATTTTACACTAAGATAAAAGCAAAAAACTGCGGATGCTGGAAATCCAAAACAAAAACAAAAATACCTGGTAAAGCTCAGCAAGTCTGGCAGCATCTGCAGAGAGGAACACAGTTAACATTTCAAATCCGTGTGACTCTTCAACAGAACTAAGTATTTTTCCTTGGTTCTGTTGAAGAGTCATATGGACTCGAAACGTTCACTGTGTTCCTCTCCGCAGATGCTGTCAGACCTGCTGAGTTTTTCCAAGTATTTTTGTTTTTGTTTTCATTCATTTTACATTATTAATAAAGCCAAAATGGTAACCCCAGCTACTGATCCCTAACTGTTTTTTCACTTGCGCATTACTTGTGAATTGTCCAGCCTTCACCCTTGTGAAAGAATTCCAGCTGATGAGCCTCAATGCCAAGATAGTCCCATTATACTTTGAGTAATGTACTGGTTCTAGTCTTGAGACTCAGCTGCCATGCACATTACTTCTTTGTTGGTGTACCATGCTGCCTATTCATTCTGCAACCTATTGATATTTTTCAAAGGAATGTGAGCAGCCACTGGATTGATGTGAATTGAGGCCTTCAAGTCTAACTTGCAGCCTGTCAAACCTGAGTCGGCACAATGTCCACAACGCTGGCTTGCAAGTGAGCTCAAAGTACACATGGGTATTCAGATCAGAAACATAAGGGTTGGCTGTATCTAATCTCAGACAGAATTGAAGGGATGCGTAGCATCAAACAGAAACAAAAAGAGGGCTAAACCAGTTTTAGACTGCAGTTATACTGTTGCTATCACGCTCACACTGGTTCTGTGGACTTTGATGTAGGACCTGAGTGATCCTGATGATTGAACCTTGTATATGAGGTTAGCCACAAAAAAGCACTGCATAAAAACACTTGGGCACGCTTACAAAACTCTTTTTAGGAAGGAGCAGAAACATCCATCACTTTTTTATTAACATTACAAACATTCAAAAGGTCACCTGGGCACTTTTAAAATGCATATTTGCACTGAGGTGGAGTGTGTTTTCACAATGTGCAAGACTGCCTTCTGGTAAACACCTGTTTTGGCTTTAATGCACTGTGGGAGTCAGATTGGAAACTGGTTCCTGAGCTATACTGCCACCTTTGTATCATTGAACATCTGAACAGCATTACTGTTAACTCAGAAGTGATAGTATAACTGTACCTTTAGGCAAAACCTTCTAGGCTATATCCATTTGTGCATGGTCTGATGTTTCACACATAATTATAATGAACATACAGCACCTAAACAAGGCATTCAATGAAATTGGTCCATGTCATTGTTAAAGTTTCACACAAGTCTTCTCTCACCCACCTTCATCTAGCTCTAACACTAAAACCAACCATTCCTTTCTCTGTAAGTGTTTACCTAGTTTCCTCTAGAAAATATCAAATTGTAGATGAGCAATCAATCAACAAAAGTTTCCGCTTTAATGATTAGAGGGCTAGAAATTGTTTCATGTCTTTTGCCAAAGCCAGCTTTTGTTTTTAAAAGGGAATTAACTTGGCCTCAAATGATTATTATTTCATGGTAGTTGTGATGGTCATTCAGGAGTCACAATGCTGAAAATAGGGTGCAATAGCAACTGAGCCTACAATGTCAGATGTCACTTATGTCAAAGTTCATAGTGCAGGGTAAATGGTGATTTCAACTTTCACAACATTAATTGAGATAGACATAGTGTTAAGGGCTTGGATGGAGTGGATTTCTTGAAATGTGTACAGGAGAACTTTTTAGGTCAATATGCAGAAGGTCCAACAAGGGATGGCACAGTGCTGGACCTAATTCCTGAGAATTAAGCCGGACAGGTGGCTTTTAGTGATAGTGACCACAACATGGTACAGTTTAAGTTTGTTATGACCAAAGAAATAGACAAGTTGCAAAAAATTGTTTTGGATTGGGGGAGAGCAGATTTTAGTAAAATAAGGCACGATCTGGCCAAGGTAGACTGGGAACAGCCACTTGTGGGGAAATCTACTGAGGAGAAGTGGGGGGCGTTCAAAATGGAAATGGGGAGGGTACAGGTTCAACATGTTCCCTCTAGGGTGATTGGAAGAAGTAACAAGCCCAGAGAACCATGGATGACCAGGCTACTCAGGCTACGATGAGAAGGAAAAGAGAGGCTTTTAGCAGGTAAAAGGAAAGCAAATCAGCAGAGGCATTAGTGGACTACAGACAGTGCAGGGTGGAGCTTAAGAAAGCAATTAGGAGAGCAAAGAGGGGATCTGAGAAAGCTCTGGCTGGTAAAAGTAGGGTAAATCCCAAAATATATCAATGGGAAGAGGATAACCAGGGAAAGAGTAGGGACCAAGGGGGCAATCTATGGGTGGAGCCAGAGGACATCGGTAGACTGTTGAATGAATACTTCACATCCGTCTTCACCCAAGAGGATGAGGATGAAGGTATCGAACTCGGGGAGAGAGACTGCAAGGTTCTTAAGCAAATTGATACAGGGAGTGACAAGTTATTGGAGGTGTTGGCAGGCTTAAAAGTGGACAAATCTCCAGGTCCAGATGATTTGTGTCCCAGATTGCTGAGGGAGGCAAGGGAGGAGATCGCAGGGGCTCTGACCCAAATGCTTAATTCCTCTCTGGCCACGGGGGAGGTGGCAGAAGACTGGAAACAGCTATTGTGGTTCCGCTATTTAAGAAGGGTTGCAGGGATACTACAGTCCATTGAGTCTCACGTCATTGGTTAGCGAAACTATTGGAGAAAATTCTGAAGGAGAGAATCTATCTTCACTTGGAGAGGCAAGGTTTGATCAGGGATAATCAGCATGGATTTGTCAGAGGGAGTTCATGCCCAACAAATTTGATTGAATTTTTTGAGGAGGTGACCAGGTGTATAGATGAGGGTAGTGCAGTTGATGTAGTTTATATGGATTTCAGCAAAGCCTTTGACAAGGTCCCACATGGGAGACTTATAAAGAAGGCAAATGCACATGGAAACAGGGTAATTTGATAAGGTGGATTCAAAATTGGCTTAGTTGTAGGAGGTAGAGGGTGATGACAGAAGGATGCTTTAGTGACTGGAAGCTAGTGTACAGTGGCAAACCACAGGGATCTGTGCTGGGTCCCCTATTATTTGTCATTTATATAAACGACATAGATGACAATGTGGGGTGTAGGATTAGTAAGTTTATGGATGACACAAAGATTGGCTGGGTGAATAACAGTTAGGTTGAGTGTCTTGGGCTACAGGAAGATATAGACAGGATGGTCAGATGGGCAGAGAAGTGGCAGATGGAATTTAACCCTGAAAAGTGTGAGGTGATACACTTTGGAAGGGGTAATTTGACAAGAAAGTATTCAATGAGCGGCATGACACTAGGAAGTTCTGAGGAACAAAGGGAGTTTGGCGTGTATGTCCATAGATTTCTGAAGGCGGAGTGACATGTTAGTGGGGTGGTGAAAAAGGCATATAGGACACTTGCTTTTATCAATCGAGGCATAGATTAAAAAAGTAGGGAGGTCATGTTGGAGTTGTATAGAACCTTAGTGAGGCCACAGCTGGAGTACTGTGTGCAGTTCTGGTCACCACATTATAGGAAGGATGTGATTGCACTGGAGGAGGTGCAGAGGAGATTCACCAGGATATTGCCTGGGATGAAACGTTTAAGTTATGAAGAGAGGTTGGATAGACTTGGGTTGTTTTCATTGGAGCAGAGAAGACTGAGGGGTGACTTGATCGAGGTGTGCAAGATTATGAGGGGCATGGACAGGATGGATAGGGAGCAGCTGTTCCCCTTAGTTGAAGGGTCAGTCACAAGGGGACATAAGTTCAAGGTGAGGGGCAGGAGGTTTAGAGGGGATGTGAGGAAAAACTTTTTTATCCAGAGGGTGGTGATGGTCTGGAATGCACTGCCTGGGAGGGTGGTGGAGGTGGGTTGCCTCACATTCTTTGGATGAGCACTTGGCACATCATAACATTCAAGGCTATGGGCCAAGTGTTGGTGAATGGGATTAGGTAGGTAGGTCAGGTGTTTCTCATATGTCGGTGCAGACTTGATGGTCCGAAAGGCCTCTTCTGTACTCTGTGATTCTGTGATTGGTAGAGATGGTGTTAATGTGAAACTGGGGGGAAGGAGTAATTTAATCAACTGATGCCAAAGAGCTCCGAGCTGCCATGAGTCAACAGATTCCCAACTTGTGCCTTGTGGACAGCGGAAAAGCTTTGGAGGTGAATCACTTGCCGCAGAATTCCCAGCCTCTGACATGCTGTTATAGTCACAGTATTTATGTGGCTGGTCCAGTTAAGTTTCTAGTCAATGGTAATCCCCGGGATGTTGATGGTGGGGGATTTAGTGCGAATACCTTTGAAAGTCATGGGGAAATGGTTAGATTCTCTCTTCTTGAAGGTGGTCATTTGCTGGCACTAATCAGCCCAAGCCTGACCCTTTACCAGGTCTTGCTGCATGCAGGCACAAACTGTTTCAGTATCTGAGGAGTTGTGAAAGATATTGAACACTATGCAATCATCAGCAAATATTCCCACCTCTGACCTTATGTTGGAGGGAAGGGAAGGAAAGCCATTGATGAAACAGCTGCAGATAGTTAGGACACTGCTGTGAGGAATTCCTGCAGGGATGTATTGGAGCTGAGGTGACTGGCTTCCAACAATCACAGCTATTTTCCTTTGTGCTAGTGTTATAGCCATGTGAAAAGAGGTAATATGACTCCAATATGATACCACTCAAAATCTGATCGTGACAATACTAGAGATTAGGTGACTTGTGGTGGCCATCTTAAGTCGGTGTTTTTTTCTTGTTTTTTTTTTAAAGAAGTCCTTTTTAAACAGTTCAAGATATGTTTGATCAGCCAGTGAAATTACAGGTTGATATCACTCATGCACAATTCACATCATCATGACACTAGGTATGACTCCAACCAGTGGAGAGTTTTCTCCTTGATTCCCATTGAGTTCAGTCTTGCCAGGGCTATTTGATGTCACACTTGGTCAAATGCTGCCTTGATTAAGGGCAGTCAGTCCCATTTCACCTATGGAATTCAACTGTTTTGCCTATGCTTGGACCAATAGACTGTAATGAGATCCGGAGCTGAGTGACACTGGCAGAATGCAAATAGAGCATTGACGAGCAAGTTATTGCTAAGTGCTACTTGGTAACATTATCAATGATACCTTCCATCACTTTGCTGATGATTTTATAAATTCTGGAAGGGATGTGGGCATCACTGGTAAAGCTAGCATTTGTTGCCCATCCCTAATTGACCATGAAAAGGTGAGAGCAGACTGATGGGGCAGCAATTAGATTGGATTTTTTCTGCTTTTTCAAAAACAAGACATACCTAGGCAATTTTCCACACTGTTGGGTAGATGCCAGTTTTGTAGCTGTACTGGAACAGCTTGGCTAGTTCTGGAGCATATCTTCAGTATTGCAATATGATTTTGTCAGGGCCTATAGCGTTTGCTGTATCTAGTGCCTTCAGACATTACTTGATATCACGTGGGGAAAATTTAATTGGCTGAAGACTGGCATCTGTGACTTGATGGATCTCGGGTGGAGGCTGAGGTGCAGCATCCATTTGGCACTTTTGGCTGAAGATTGTTGTAAATGCTTCAGCCTCGTCTTTTGCACTGATGTGCTGGGCTCTACTATCATTGAGGATGGAGTGTTTGTGGAGTTTCCTCCTCCAGTTATTTGGTTAATTGTCCACCACCATTCAGGACTTGATGTGGCAGGATTGTAGAACTTTGATCTGATTCATTGGTTATGGGATCACTTAGCTCTATTACATGCTGTTTCCATTGTTTGACATGCATGTAGTCCTGTGTTGTAACTTCATCAGGTTAGCACCTCATTTTTGCCTGGTGCTGCTCCTGGCATAATCTCCTATATTCATCTTTGATCCAGAGGTTGGTCTTCGGCTTGATGGGAATGGTTGAGTGCGGGTCATACCAGGCCATGAGGTTACAGATTGTGGTTGAATACAATTATGCTATGTTTTGTGGATGCCCAGCCTTAAGCTGCTGGATCTGTTTTTACTCTGCCCCATTCAGCACAGTGGTAGTGCCACACAACATGATGGACGGTATCCTCAGTGTGAGACGGGGCTTCATCTCCACAAGGTGGTCACTCCTATCAATATTATCATGGATAATTGCATCTGTGATAGATTGATTAGCGAGGACGAGGTCAAATAGGTGTTTCCCTTTTTTTCTCGCACCATCTGCCATGGGCCCAGTTTTGCAGATATTGTCCTTCAGGGCTCTGCCAGCTCGGGGATGCTACTGAGCCACCCTTAGTGATGTACATTGAAGTCCCACAACCAGGGTACATTCTATGCCCTTACTATCCTCAGTGCTTCTTATAAATTATGTTCAACATGGAGGAGTACTGATTCATCAGCAGAGGGAGGGTGGTAAGAGGACATTATCAGCAGGAGATTTTCTTGCTCTTAGATTGTCCTGCTGATTTTTAAAACATTCTTTCATGGGATGTGGGCATCATTGGCAAAACTAGCATTTGTTGCCCATCCCAAATTACCCTTGAGAAGATGAGAGTAGACTGCTAGAAACATAGAAAATAGGAGCAGGAGAAGGCCATTCGACCCTTCGAGCCTACTCCGCCATTCATTATGTTCATGGCTGATCATCCAACTCAATAGCCTGCTCCCGCTTTCTCCCCATATTCTTTGATCCCTTTCACCCCAAGAACTATATCTAACTCCTTCTTGAAAACATACAATATTTTGGTCTCAACTACTTTCTGTGGTAGCGAATTCCACAAGCTCACCATTCACTGGGTGAAGAAATTTCTCCTCAACTCAGTCCTAAATGGTCTACCATGTATCCTCAGTCTGTGACCCCTGGTTCTGGACTCCCCCACCATTGGGAACATCCTTCCTGCATCTACCCTGTCTAGTCCTGTTAGAATTATATAGGTTTCCATGAGATCCCCCCTCATTCTTCTGAACTCCAGCGAATATAATCCGAACCAACTCAATCTCTCCTCATATGTCAGTCCCGCCATCCCAGGAATCAGTCTGGTAAACCTTCACTGCACTCCCTCTATAGAAAGAACATCCTTCCTCAAATAGGGAGACCAAAACTGCACACACTATTCCAGGTGTGGTTTCACCAAGGCCCTGTATAACTGCAGCAAGACATCCCTGCTCCTGTACTCGAATCCTCTGGCAATAAGGCCAACATACCATTTGCCTTCTTTACCACCTGCTGCACCTGCATGCTTACCTTCAGCGACTGGTGTACAAGGGCACCCAGGTCACATTGCACATTCCCCTCTCTCAATTTATAGCCATTCAGATAATAATCTGCCTTCCTGTTTTTGCTACCAAAGTGGATAACCTCACATTTATCCACAATATACTGCACCTGCCATGCATTTGCCCACTCACTCAGCTTGTCCAAATCACACTGAAGCATCTCTGCATCCTCCTCACAGCTCAACCTCCCACCCAGCTTTGTGTCATCTGCAAATTTGGAGATATTACATTTAGTTCCCTCATCTAAATCATTAATATATATTGTGAATAGCTGGGGTCCCAGCACCGATCCCTGCAGTACCCCACTAGTCACTGCCTACCACTCGGAAAAAGACCCGTTTTTTTCCTGTCTCTTTGTTTCCTGTCTGTCAATCAGTTTTCTATCCATCTCAATACACTACCCCCAATCCCATGTACTTTAATTTTACACGCTAATCTCTTATTTCGGACTTTGTCGAAAGCCTTCTGAAAGTCCAAATAAACCACATCCATTGGCTCTCCTTCATCAACTTTACTGGTTACAGTCTCGAAAAATTCCAGTAGATTTGTCAAGCGTGATTTCCCTTTTGTAAACCATGCTGACTCTGCCCGATTCTGCCACTGTTTTCCAAGTGCTCAGCTATTAAATTTTTTATCATGGACTCTAGAATTTTCCCCACTACCGACGTCAGGCTCACTGGTCTATTATTCTCTGTTTACTCTCTGCTTCCTTTTTTAAATAATGGGGTTACATTAGCTACCCTCCAATCTGTAGGAACTGTTCCAGAGTCTATAGAATCTCGGAAGATGACCACCAATGCATCCACTATTTCTAGGGCCACTTCCTTATGTACTCTGGGATTAGATTATCAGGCCCTGGGGATTTATTGGCCTTCAATCCCATCAATTTCCCCAACACCATTTCCCTACTAATACTAATTTCTTTCAGTTCCTCACTTTCACTAAACCCTGTGTTCCCCAACATTTCTGGTATGTTATTTGTGTCCTTCTTTGTGAAGACAGAACCAAAGTATGTATTTAGTTGGTCAGCCATTTCTTTGTTCCCCATTATAAATTCCCCTGTTTCTGATTGTAAGGGACCTACATTTGTCTTCACCAATCTTTTTCTCTTCACATGCCTATAGAAACTTTTACAGCTGCTGCACCTTTTCCTGCTGTTTCCCTATAACCAAAGTAGTGTGATCTGGATTGCTCCTATATTGAACATTGTCCATGAGCTTGCTGATTTTTAAAAAACTTTTACAGATATGGGTAGTAATTTGGTAGGATTGGATTTCTATTCTCCGGTAACTTGAGGTCATCCAAAATTCTCCTTTTGTGTCTTAATTCACGCCAAGTCCATACCTCTATCCCTCCTTTGCTTGCTGACCTTCATTATTGACTCCTAGTCAGCAATGTCGTGACTTTAAACTCTCAACCTTGTTTTGAAATCCCGCCTTGATCTCAGACCTCCCTCCCTCTGTAATCTCCTCTAGCCCTACAACCTTCCAAGACATTTGCACTGTTCTTATTCTGGCATCATGTGCATGCGCAATTTTACTTCCTCAAATATATTAGTGGCTGTGTCTTCAGTTGCTTAGGCCCCAAGCTCTGGAAAACCCTCTCTACACCTTTCTGCCTTATTTTCCTCCTTTAAGAAGCTCCTTAAAACCTACCTCGTCGACCAAGATTTTGGTCACCTGACCTAATATCTCCATATGTGGCTCAGTATCATTCTCCTGTGAAATGCCTTGGGCTATTTCTTTACATTAAAGGCGCCATATAAATATGTTGTTATTGAACAAGGTAAGCACGCTTCCAAGTTGTCTATAGCTCCTATAAGTAAGCGCACTTCCAAGCAACTGGTAGAACCTATGGGACAGAGTAAGGACATTTTCAAAAATCCCTTCTCCTTTGTAGTCTCTTCACAACCCCTAAGCTCCCTGAGTTTCCTTGACCAGCTACTGCACCTCTTCCTGCTGTTCCTCTATAACCAAAGTAGTGTGATCCGGATTGCTCCTATATTGAACATTGTCCACGAGCTTGTTGATTTTTTTAAAAAAAAACAGTGCCTCTTGGTATTTGGTGAATAAATTGCTTGGATCAACTTCATAACCTTAAGAAATTCAATTAAGTCATTTCAAAGTTTTTGCAATTCACCATGGAAAAAAAAGTAGCACTGGGCACGTTTTGCACTGGTAGATAGCCCAGATTCCTTGCATAGAGCTGTTTGAGTTCAAACTCTCAGACGCTATAGGAGAACAAACACATAAACCATCCCTGGGACAGCCTGTGAAAACAAAGCTGTCAAATGCGTCTCTCCATCACCACATAGCTGCTCGTTTAGTTTGGCCACAGGTCAAACAATTGGGTGTTAAAATAGAAAGACTACGAACACAGTAAAAAGGTATTAAAACATGCACTTCTTGCATACCCATCTGTCCACAGAGGAAGTAGCATATTGTGCTTGTTCAGAAGCAGACAGTGTTGGCATTACCTCTTTAGCATGGAATTTGTGGTGGAAATATTTATTCTGGATTAACTTTCAAACAATAAGGTAATGATAATTGCATTGATTTTGGAAGACAGTACACTTAGGGGAATAAAATTATTTAACTTGACAGCTAGTGAAATTCTCTAGCTGTTTCTGATTGTTTTATACTTCATAATATGTATAGAAATGAACATTGATTTTTATGAGTGTAACTACACAATTCTAAATATACCAGCTCAGCTCTCATTGTTTCAATGCTTTTTGAGCAAAAGGGTCTCATTTTTCGAATTCCTTGGAGATCTGTAGAATAGTTTATTACTAATTATGTTTGTATGCATGAAAGCTTTCTCATAAGAAAAGGCAAGTGGATCTGTCCATTTTACAAATTGTCATTTGCAATACATATTTCAAGTTAGGAATATCAACACAACATAGAACTCCTGTATCATTGTCAAAACAAGCTTCTTGCAAAAGCTGAGGAAAATCAGTGCATCATTTTATGTTCCTAATTCTGCTTTTTGCCTTGTGCTAAAACTATCGCCACATTACTGACAGGTAATGCCCGATCTAAATGTTGAATTTTCAGTGTTGAGAATTTATAAACCTTAGAAGTGGAGTAAAGTTCCTCCAGCTCAGGTCATTTCGGATGGGCACACTGTTTTTGTTAAATATTTTGAGGCCAATTTTATGCCTGGTGAGGTGAAGGAATCAGTGCTGAGATATGGAATTCTTTTGCCCCTTTTGCCATTCAGTGACAACATCAAGTATTTTCGTATGCCTTGGAGAGGAAAGAGATGCTAGGGATAGTTCCCCTTTCCCCACCAGCTCTCCGCTGACCATAAACAACATGCCTAAAAAAAAGTGTTTTAGCCCCTGAGCACTGACATGGGCCTGTATTCCTTTTTTAGTCTGCTGAAGGAAAGAGTTTGGAGGTTTTAAGAAGATGGATTTGTTATTAGTTATTGTTCACAGTAGCAGATTTCTCTTCTTCCACTCCAGTCAGGGTGAGAAATCAAAGCCCTTGGTCCAGTCTCTCAGGTAGAGAGGGCAAAGCCAACCTGAATCTCTGCCAACTGGCGGTTGTTAGACAAGTCTTGTTCCTAGGCTAGTCCACATGTTTCTCCCTATTGCTCCAAAAACGTGCCTTATTAAACCTCCTTATCAGGAACCTCGGGTGGAATGGTCCCAGATTTGCATAACATGTGGTAGCAGGCTGGAAAAAATCTTGTTTTACCCGCAGGCCACAATGCTGGGTCTTGCTCCATATTGTCCCATTCCCGGCGTGCCCTGCCTCATTAATAATGCATTCATGGGTAACATGCCAGATCGCTGGCAAGTGGGCTCAGATTTTGCTGTCCTGCCATGACCTCAGCGCTTTCTCACTCCGGGTGCCATATTTAAAGCACACCAGAGCACACGCCCACTTCATGTCTACAGACCAGGCCTGCTCCAGGCACAGATGGCCCCGAAAGCAAAGAAGATGACAGCCCCCAAATTTAGTGACGCCTCCCTGGAAGGCTGCCGTGGTGTCCTCTACCCCCGCTCTGGCCGCAGCAGGTCCATCAGAGTCACCAATCCAGCCTGGGAAGCGGTTACAGCGGCATCGGCGCCACAAGAGCACAGAGGAGGTCAGCCATCCAGTGCAGGAAGATTATGGATGCTCTTATCCATTCTGCAGGGTAAGTCAACCACTTCATCACTCTCAACTCACACACTCCCAAACACATCACACGTCCACAGAGATCTCAAACCTCAAGGGAAAACATGACCAACTCTCACACACACCCTCACATCTCCATCAGGCTCATATCCTCTGGAGCTCATGTTCTCATCCTGTCCACACAAACATTCCACGTAGTGCCATGCATCCTGCTCACACTCTCGCCATCTGCTCAGGGAGAGGTCCCAGACTGGGGTGGAGTGGCCCACATTAGGCGCCTCACTCACTTTGAGGAGCATGACATCGCACTGACTGGTGAGGATGTGGATCGTACCTGCAGCGACAGTGAGGTCAGCGGCGAACACCCACGTAAAGATCCTGCACCACATCATCTCTCTCTCGACTCAACTGTGAATGCTCTCTCTCCTGTTTTTGGCTCTGTTGCCATGCACTAATTATCTCTACTTTGGTTCACAGGGAACTTTGCCAAGCGAGCGACACCCTCAGCCAGCCAGTCCCTCAGCTCCATCCAGGTCCTCACCTCCAGCCAAGAGGGCACATCCTCCTTTAAAGAGCAGGAAAGAAGCAGCCTGGAATACCCATCAGAATGCTTACCCATACCCTCCACCAGTGCAGAGACTCACACCTCGGTGGGATCTAGATCTAGATGAAGCTTGGGTTCAAAATCTGGTGGTCGCCATATTTCTGCAGCAAGAGGAGGCAGGTAGGCAGGTTCAGCCGAGCTCCCCAGTACACAGAGGACTGCTGGGTGAAGAGGCATCTGTGAAGTCCGAGTCAGATGACGAGCCTCTGGATTTGACCTTCTAACTCATCGTGGAGAGTCAGCAGAAGGTGGGGCAACATCATGCAGAGCTGTTAGAAGCCCTCAACAGAGTGCCACGCAAGTCAGGGGAGTGCATCCACCTACTCTCTGATGAAATGGTGCACACACGTGCACATATGAAGATTTCCGTGGGAAGGATGGCAGAGGCCATAGAGACCCTGGTCCAGTAGAACACGGAGATGTATGCAGACATGCACTCCATCATGGTCACCATGGATGAGTTCCTGCAGTGGCAACATGAGAGGGTAACAAAGCACTTCGACATCCTTCCAGGTGCTCCTCCCCCTCAAGGAGCCAGGCTGGGGACCTTGGGCACCCAAAAGGAGGAACTGGACACTCCTGGGTCATCCACTCAGGAATCTCAGAGGCTGTCCTCTCCCTCCAAGTTCTCTTTGCCTGTGGCTCCCTCAACCTCATCATCTGTCACCACAGAGGGAGCAGCAGGCCCACAGGAGGACAGCCAAAGCAATCCAGGACCCTCAAGGCCTCTGCTCTCCAGTGGTCACATGCCAAAGTCATCAGGGCCAACCATTGCAAAAACTGTTTCCAGCCCTGCTGCGGATGTCAGGGCAGCACCTAGAAGAAGTGGTAGGCCTAGAAAAGTTAAGAAATTTTGATAACAAGTGGTTGCATTGGTGAACACATTTTGTCACTTTATAATCCGAAAATATATCCACTTTCACTGGATAATGTATAATGTTATCTTTCAGCTTCATTGACAGGCTTCGCAAGTCCTGCCACTACACTCCACCACCACCACACACATACACACACACACACAAAACACCACGCCCCCCCGCCCCCGACCGCCCCAATAAGCATCATTCCGGAGGGAGAAGTGTGTGTGTGTGCGGGGCAGGGCCTTTCGAAGCTTCGTGCAAGCACTCTCCCATGCACTCGATCCTTCCTCCATCACACTCATCTCAATGTCCTGAGCATTTTCAATGCTGCCTGCTGGGGTTCACTTTCAGTTGTACATCTGAGCTGACCTGCAGCTCTGCCCACCCACTGATCGCAGTCCTATGCAGCACGTGTGCCCGTCCAACGTGAGGCACCTCTCACTTTCGATTTCGACAATGATGGTTGTAGTCAGATTTTTGTTCAACTCCCTTGCCCTTTCCCCTTCCCCAGTCACACATGTCCTTTCCCCTATCACCGTCAACCCCCCTGGCATCACCTTCCACCTCCCCACCGTCACCTACTAACCCGAATCTTTTTCTATCCAGGAGGTCCAGGTGAAAGTTCACGCTCCCTACCTTCCTGAGAATCCCACCCTGCCAACACTGACCTCTCCGACCTCCTCCTTCCCATCCCCAGGGTCCATGTCTGCTTATGAGTTCCCACCAACCACTCTTGCCATCCCTTCTACTGCTACCAACGCACCCTCATGCTTCTGGTTCCCTCTGACCCCTCTCCTCCTACCATGCCCACCCTCAGTTCACTCCCCAGGAGGCAGTCATTGACTCCGCAGACCCCTCCTTTGCACATTCACCTGGACATCCTCCACCCCTCAATACCTCCTCCACCCTTACCCTCTCCTGTCCCCAGACACATTCCTCCCCATCACCTCGGATACCTTCCTCCCCCGGACTCCTTTCCTTCTCTGAACCCTCCGAACACCCTCCCCACCCTGGACACCCTCCTCCCCCAGATTCCTTCCCCCCTCCAAACTCCTTCCCTCACACCTTGCACCTCACCCTTACACCTACATCCCCACTTGCAACATTTTCCTGTTACAACCTCCTCCCTCCTTACTCTGTCCTCCCCGTTCCCCTCCTGCGAACATCAACCCCCCCGATACCTTCAGCCTCTCAGCCCCAACTTCACCCACCCCTTCCAGTACACCTTCCTCTCCCAGTCAAACCTCGACACCTTCCTCTCCCACTGCACCCAGCACCACCACCCACCCACCCCCCACTCCGCAGCTCCCCCCCCCACAACTCCCCACCCCACCCCCCACCGCCCTGGTACACCTTCCTCCCCATCACGGATGGACCTTCATCTCTCTGCCTCTTCACCAATCATCAGGAGCAGCTCATGGTCAAGACCGTGATGTTCCAAAGCAGACCCGACACATCAATGGAGACCTCCCACTTTCCGAGAACTGCTTTGCGGTGGAGCCATGTGCATGAGAATGCACCCAGCATGTGATGGACATGTTCCTCCAGGTTCTGGTAGCTGTAGGGTTCCAGCATCTCCTGCTCCTCGAATGTCCACAACCAGCGCCAGGCCCTAAAGGTAAGTCCCGACTCCTGCACGTCACACTTGTCCAGTTGTGTTCTGGGCTAGTGTGTTTTCCCGCCGGAGCTAAATCTGGCGTGGAGGGGACGATTCCAATCGGACCTTCCTTTGCACCCCATTAGTGGAATTGGAGTTCCACCATGGTGGACACCATCAGATGATCCCACTGTGCTTTCACGTTAGCATGAAACTGCTTTTTGGCATTCTCCCCATATTTCCGTCTGTCCCCACGCCCCCGTCCACACTTGCCATCACACCCGACGCCAACAGGGCCAGAAAATTCCAGCCCTAGTTTCTGTCCTGTGTCCAGAGCATCTTTTTCCATTGTCCTCACAAATGGGCCAGGATTTTATGGCCCCGCTGTGGTGTGTCTCCCCCTGATGGATACAGCGAGCCATTTGAATCTCCATTCAGCTTGGTGGGACTGTAATATACTGCCTGGCCATGGTTTCTGATGGCTAGGCCATTGTCAAACAATAGGGTCTGAGTCTCTCCCATTCATATACCATTATGATAAAATAGATTTTCTTCACATCCATTCTCTGGATTTCAACTCTGGAGTCGAAAAATGTGCAAACAGTACCGTGAAACCAGTTTCTTTAATAATTTGGAGAAAGGCAGCCATTAACCACAGGAAGGTCCTTGTGCATTTTAATGACTACTCAAAGAAATGTCCAGAAAGGCCATTTGCAACTTAATGACTTTGTCAAGGCTTGTACAGACATGATGATTAGCTCAGGGGGTCTTGTTCCATATGTATTAGCAGGAAAGTAAAGGTCACCTGGTTTCTCAACTCCATTTTATTTTAAAGTGTCCATTTTGAGGTTATACTTCATAAGTCCTTATTGCATGAACATGACGTCATCAACACTTACCACACTCAGGAAGAAAGCTGTTTCCACTTTGTTACAAGTCCAATCTTAGCAATGCATCAAGTGTGAAGTTGTTTTTTTCCAATTCCTATACCTGGTACATCTATATTTGAATTAATGCCCATTTATGGTCAGTTTTGTGTCATGAGATCCGTGCTGACTAGAAACTGAGTTGGGATCAGAGTTGTACCCATTATGATAGGATACAGAAGGGGGCCATTCAGCCCATTGTACGTTCATAGGCTCTTTGGTACAGCTATCCAATTAGTTCCCTGCTCTTAACTTCCCCAAAACATTAGATTTTTTCCTTGCAAGTACTTACTCAATTCCCTTTGGACAGTTAGTATTGAATCTGCTCCCACCACCCTATCAGCTAGGGCTTCCCACATCTCGCTATGTTAAAAAAAAATGTTTGCTCATGTTGCCTCTGAATCATTTGCCAATCACATTTAATCTGGGTCCTCTAATTATCTTGTAACATAAAGGTATACTATCCGTCCTCAGCCTTCTCGACTTGGACATGGTTCGGACAGCATTCTTCTCCAACGTCTCTTCACCATTATCCAGCTGGGTGGGATTGCACTCAATTAGTTCCAATCTTAACTATCTAATCATAGCCAGAGTATCAGTTACAATAGCTGGTCTTCCTGCTCCTGCAGCGTTACCTCTGGTGACCCCAATGATCTATACTTGGCCACCTATTTCTTATTTACATGCTGCCCCTCAGTGACGTCATCCCAAAATACTGTATCAGTTTCCACATGTATGCTGACAACACCCAGCTTTACCTCACAGCCACCTCTCTTGACTCCTCCACTGCTGCTAAATCATCAGACATCCAGTACTAGATAAACAGAATGTTACTTAAATTAGATATTCGGAAGACCAACGCCATTGTCTTTGATTCTGCTATAAACTCCATTCCTCTCCCTGACCTGGGGATGAGTTTCTGACCACGTGTGTGTGCCATCAGTAAAACTACCTAACTCCACCTCCATAACATCGCCTGTATCTGGCCCTGCCTCAGCTCCCCTCATTCATGCCTTTGTTGCCTCTACATTTTACCATTCCAGTGCACTACTGGCCAGCTTCTGACATTCTATCTTCTGCAAAATTGGTCATCCAAAGATCTGGTGCCCATGTCCTTACTCACATCAAGTCCTTTTCCTCCATCACCCTGAGCTCGCTGATCTATACTGACTTTGGAGCAAGCCACACTTCAATTTTAAAATTCTCTGTCTTGTTTCCAAATCCTTCCATGGTCTAGACCTACCTTTCTCTGTAATTTCCTCTAGCTCCACAACTCTCTAAGAAATCCGTGCTCCTCAAATTCTGGCTTCTTGAGCATCCTTGGTTTTAATTGCTACACCATTGGTCACCATGCCCCTGCCCCCCCAAACCCTTCTGCCTCATTCCTCCTTTAAGACAATCCTTAATACCAATCTCCTTAATTAAGATTTTGGTCAACCAGAGTCCTTAATATCTCTTTATGTGGCTCAGTGTCAGATTTTGCTTTATAGTTCTCCTGTGAAACATTGGATGTTTTCTTATGTTAAAGGCTCTATATAAATACAAGTTGTTATAGTTGTTGTACTGGCCTTTCTGCCACAGGAAACAGTTTCTCCATATTTACGCTATCAAAAACATTCATGATTTTGAACATCTCAATCAACTCTACAAATACCTATATCTGTCCTAAGGAGAACACTCCTTAAAACACTCACAAGTCCCACATCCCACTACCATTCTAACCAGTATCTTCTGTTCCCTCTGTAAGGCCTTGCTATCCTCCCTTTACCAGAACTGAACACAATACTCCAGCTGAGGTTTAACCCATGTTTTATAAAGCTGTAGCATAATTTTATTTGTTTTTGTACTCTTATCATTTTATTAATAAAGCCAACCCAGAACGAAAAAACTGGGAAATAAGAATACTGAGCTGAACTGGTTTTGTATACCTTTAAGTGGAACACCAGTAAAAACTGGGAAATAAGAGTACTGCTCTGAACATTTTTTCCTTCTGGGAAGATCTCATACATTGTTTTAAATAACCTTGTCCTTTAAACTTGTCATGCTACCTTCATGGTTTACGTACATACACTTCCGGTTCTCTCAGGAAGTTATCAGGTGGGTGGAGAAGGAAGTCTGTATTATATCTATACAAACTGGGATTACTGAAAGAGGCACTGAATTTGGGATAAATTCCTATTGTCTTATTTCTACTCTGGACCAGGCCAAACTGCTGAAATTGACATGAAAATGCAATGGATTGCTATGGTAATGTGACCTTCGGAAACCATCATTTACTCTTAATATTCTTCCTTTCATGCTGTGATTAGGACTAGTGCTAATTGTAATTGAATTTGTCTTGTACTATTATTTCAGGCCCGATGGACCAGCCAGCTTTTCTTGCCGGCTCATTTTGAATGTTTGTATTGTCATGACTTTTTTGCATGATTATAAGTCTGGGATGGCTAGCTGCCAATGGAACCAATGTGCAATGTTATAATAGTTGGAAACACGGATGCAGATTCAATTCCCCAATGTTGTTGAGCTCATAGTTATGCTTCCCTAATGGGAATGGAAGAGGAAGTACTGAAAGAAAAAATTGTCGTAAGTTAAGGAAGCATGTGTGGATAGCAGAGAGCAGATCAGCAGCTGCCCATCTCTTCATAATCAACATAAGATTTAAGGCCAGTGCGGGCCACACAGCCCCTTAAGCCTGGAAACCAGGAGAACAAGAGTACGGAACAAATTAGAGAGTAGGAGAGAATTCTCTGAACTTCTGCAAGGAACAGCACATTAGAGTGTTAGCTTAGCCCAGTTGGTAGCAATCTTTCCTCTGAGTCAGATGGTTGTTGGTTTAAGCCCCATTACAGTTTTGAGTACATAATCCAGGCTGGCATTTGATTCTGCGCTGGAGTGTTGCACTGTCAGAGATGTATTCTTTTAAATGAGATGTTAAACCAAAACCTTGCCTATCTGCGCAACCGGAAATAAGATCCTCTGGCACCAGTCAAAGTTGAGCAAAAAATTCTCCTCAACAATATTCCAATTTCAGCCGTCACCACCAAAAGAAAAATGACCTGGAGATATTCATTCTTTTATATTTGTTTGACCATACTGCATTCCGATTAACTGCTGCATTTGTCTGCACAAGAGCGATTGCACTTCAGAAGGAACCTGTTAGTTGTAAAGTGTGCTGATATACTAATGTGCAATATAAATGCAAGTTCATTCTTCTCTGAATGGGTTTACAGAGAACAATTCCCTAAGTTTGAGAGAAGCACCATAACCAGCACCAAATGGATGCTGGAAGTTCACCACAAGGAGAGAGGGAAAGCTAGATTTCAGTAGCCTCAGACCAGACTGTCCTTCCATATCTCCCAGCAGCCGGACAGACAAGCGGAGATTTCCAGTGTTTCTCCTTGGTCAGAGAAAGCACATGATGCAGAAAGACTTCCCAATGTGAGAATGAGAAAAAAAATCCAAGTACTGCAGCAGTTTAAGAAAGCAGCTCACTACCACCTTCCCAAGGGCAATTAGCCTAGCCAGCGACGCCCACATTCCATGTATGAATAAAAAAAAACTATAGAGAAATTGGAATAAGCCTGGATACTTGGAATTCAATAGGAAATTTAGCAGAGTGTGATAGCAACAGTAACTGTCTGAAAATATTGGAACTGTGGTTTTCTCCAAAGGTTCAACCAGAGACAGCGATATCCTTCTGCATGGGGAAACGTCAGGTGGAATTACAACTTCAGCAGGGTTTAACTAAGGTGTACAACACTCAGTATCAGACTGATTAGTTTCCATCGCTGCATTTGTGTACATAACAACAGTGACTGCACTCCAGAAGGAATCTGCTAGTTATGAAGTGATTTTAGACATCCTGAGGATATCATCAGATGCGCTATATAAATGCAGGATGCATAACGGGTGGTCAATATGATACCACCAGTTTTATACCTCCGCCACAGTTGACCCCAAACACAAAGTGGGTGGTTTTAAAGCTTTTACAATCAGAAACATGGGTTGATTGCCAGTCTAAGTCAGTACAAGCCTGTCACAGTCAATCCCAATCCTGTATTCGTCCTTGCACTTTTTTTGTTAGGAGTCACTGAAAAATTAACAGGAACAGTTATTTTGACTGATTTTCTTTTCCCCTTCCGAGTCCAATGACATGGAGGCTAACTGTTTAACTCCCATGCTAGCTGAGATCATCTAATTTCACGGGATCTCTCTGGACTACATGACTACAATCTGTACTAGCAATGTCTTTATCAACTGAGCCACTAGTGAGTTCTAGCAATGTGCCTTCTAAAGCTGTGGGTGCAGCTGATTTTAAAGGCATTTGATTCCTGGGAACCTCACATTTTCAGCAACTGCAAAAGTCAATGCAATTTGTATCTGAGGATACACTATGATTTACAAAGGATCCAGCTAACACTATGGTCTGTGATTCTAGCATGTTGCCTTCCAAAGTGATAGCATCAGCTTTAAGCACACCGGTTAGACAAGTTGATTCATGTTATCAATACCTGCAGCATAATTTATTAAAGCTGATAGGTTTATGTTGTGTTATGACACGGCAGATGATGTGTGCCAGACAGATTGAATCCACAAGGGAAACTCAATCCCCCTATTGAAGTTTTGTATTTTGTATTTATTTCGAGATGCGTGCCCTGAATTCAGCAGTTATAAATCCACCAAGGCTTCAGAGATTTTTTAGAAAACTAAATTAACCATTTATTCACAAAAGAAAAAATTCCAAGCACATACATAAGCCTACAAATTACTACTATAATAATTCCTAAAACCCCTAATTAATCTGACTTTCAGTTACATCCTCTGTTAAGGCAATGGTAAAAAAAAATTAAATTTTAAACAAATGCCCTGGACAGTAGAATTCAAAGTGGCTTTTCCTAGCTTTGGTTTCTGTAGGCAGCAGGATTAATGCACAAATACTGGAGGCTTTTCACACTCCAGGTAGATCTTACGATGCCTTCCCTGACACACAGCCTCATTCTCCTTTATACATGTTTCTCCCTTTTAATGTAAATCCCATTATACCCACATGTCTTTGGAACTTTATCTTTCACATAATATAAATCATTTTATTGTGCTAATATTATCAGCAACCTTTAGGAACAATAAACACACTATTTGGCCTAGCTTCTCTGGCTAGGTGTAACATCCTACCATCTCTTTGAAATTCAAACTACCCTGATTTATCTAAAAATGAAAATTCTCCTCACTACATGTTCGAAGACATCAGTCATGTTTACGTATTTAGCATTTCAGACCTAGCTCTTTTGATGAGTCAAAGCCGCCAGACCAGCTGTCTCCAATTCAATTAAATCCCACGCACACACAGAGAAACTATCCGAGCCCCACTATTAACCTACTTTTCAATAAATCATAATAATATTATGAGAATTATTATACTTTCGTGACAGTTGACACTACAGCATATAAATTGAACACATATGTTCTTCAAAAGAACAGCCTGTCATCACTTTTCTATTTAATGAGGTAGGAAGTTTCCTAAGATCTAAGCGCTTTTAGCAAATTATTTTAAGTTGTAAGTGATCATAGTGGTAGAGCCTAAGAGGCTCAGTAATTCTCCTTTCCAATGCAGTATATTCAGGTTTTTTATGTATAGTTCCAGGTATGCTGGTGATGCTAACATTGTACCTAACAGTTTACTGCCTGAAAGACCAATAAGTACAAACCAGCACTCATGAGGTCCATAGAAACCATTGCTTCAAGAGTAAAGACCTACCAGAGATCCACAGCTACAATAATTCAGCCAAAGAGTTAAACTGTCGTTTTCTTCACATGCACTGATGGGTCTGCTGGCAACTTTCAACATTTTCTGTTTTTACTTTACATTTTTTTTCCAACTCAAGCACTGAATTTCTCACTAATTCACTTTTCCAGAATCACTTCACCCAATTCAGGGTCACGGGGAGTTGGAACCTATCCCAACAGGCAATGGACAGTAAACACGGTACACTCAGGATGGGATGCCAGTCTATCACAGGGCACACACTCACACAGATACATACACTAGGGGACAATTTACTGTAGCCAATCCACCAGCACATCATTGGAAGGTGGGAGGAAACCCACGCAGACACGGGGAGGACGTGCAAACTCCACACAGACAGACACCCGAAGTCAGAATTGAATCCAGGTCCCTGGAGCTGTGAGGCAGCAGTGCTAACCACTGTGCCAACCCGCATTGAATTTCTTTGTTTCTCAGTTACAGATTTACTGCTCTCTATTAAGGACTCTTCTGCCCAAAATGGGTTAAGGCACATCATCCCTTTAAAAATGCAAAAAAAAATTTGGTTGCAGGAAATAGGAATGCATACTCAGTAAATTATGATCCAACATTATAACAAAGGCATTTATCCAGTGCCTGTACACAAAACTAAGATCAACAATGTCCAATCTTAGAACAGATACTTTTCTTTCTCTGTTCACACTGCAGAACAGATTTCTGTCTAACATCTTCTACTAGTACATCATGTCAGGGAATACTTCTTCCTAAAGTACTAAAATACATCAATAGTTTAGTTACGAGGTGGGGAGGAACTTTATACAGGTAGAATATGAGTTAATGTTGGCTGTTATTTCAGTCAAAGTCTGTGATTGTATGTTAAACTTTCACTGAGATGTAAAATTCTGAATTGGGCAGTCTGTGTACAAGTGAATGTAAATCTAATGTTCCTGCGAGAAATCTATATTTCTTTTCTGGTAGTTCATATACAAGAATGATTCACAATCTTAACATAAAACCAATGAAGAACTTTACCTGATGAAACTAGGAAGGTTTATACACAATCATTTAATTAGAAATGTTATTTATTATTTAATTTACAGAGCACGCAGTGTCTGTGTGTCATTCAATGAAAACCATCTCCTCCAAACAAGCTAATCTTTCATAAGACAATATTTTATAGGAAAGGATAATGGAAGAAAACAGGAATTATTACTTCTCCTGTCACAACATGCAAAGCTGCCATAATATGAACACAAGAATTATTCATGATAACAGATTATAAGAATATAAATATTAAAAATCAGAAAACTCAGAACTGCTTAAAACAGGAACAAGCATTTGCCATTTTAAAGGAAATAAAAATGGCTAGAAGTGTGTTTAAACATATATCACTAGACCAGATGACCTTGGGATATGCTTAAACTTTGCTCCTCATTAATATGATTAACAAGCCTAATAACCTACAAAAATTAAAGGGAAAATGTGTTTCATTAAATTGTCACATACACTTAGGTTACACAGGACAGGATTTTTCACTGGTCGGGCAGGCTTGGCGGGAGCGAGCAGGGTGGTCGCGGAGCCAACTGCTGCCCGTGATCAGCTCCACATCGCAGTTTTACCCAAGCGGGCCAATTAAGGTCCACCCAGCATGGAACGCAAATGGTAGTGCTGACCTGTGTGGGCAGGTGCAGGAGGGAAAGTCGGGTCCAGCGCTCTTTTGCACATGCGTGTGAAAGAGCGCTTCAATCTCCCTGAGGCACAGAGCTGCCTCAGGGAGATTGAAGCGATTGTTAAAAAAAAAAATAGATACAGTAAAAATGTAATGAAACATGTTCCATCTCATGTGACTGTGTCACATGAGATGGGACATGTTTCATTTTTCAAATAAAGTTTTTATTGAAATTGTAATAGCTTTAGGAAATCTCGGGCAGCGTTAATTTGAAATTAATTAGTTTGTTAATGGCTTTAATAGGCCTTTCAGTTATCGGTGGGCACGTAGCTGACTCTGGCGTGCACCCGCTGAATGAAATATCACAAGACAGCACGATGATGTTGGGACATACGCCCAACATCATCACGCGTCATTTTACGTTCCAGCGTGTTGGGTTCGCACCCACACGTCGAAGGTAAAACTCTGCTCACAAAGTATGCTGCATGTATTTCATTCACGTGTGTCAGTCACCCCTTGTCATCTGGCTTTTGAACTGTGAGTTACAGCTAAGCCCAGGAGAAGGTATTTTGTGTACATCTCCCTCCCTCATATGATGTCAGTCGGTTCCACTTCATTGGCATTGTCAATGTAAAAGACTGTCCATTACCCATGTCACTGAAGTTCTACACGCAGATTTTTCTCCATGGCTGTGTTTTACTGGCAGTCAATACTCCCACTAAGCTGTGCGGGTGCACGGCAACGCATATTTAGAATGTGCCACGCAGGGAACAATCATGCTGTGCACAAGCAAAGTTCCCTTTAAGATGTGCATATGTGAGGTCACACAGCATTCTTAACAGGACCATGCAGTGCAACAAGCTGATCGTGCACAGCAAATGGGGAAACTGGAAATCCCAGAATATAAGACAAGATAGCAAAAACTTGCATTTGTATAGCACCCTTAACATAGGTTACCTAACAAAATTTGACACTGAGTCATAAAAGGAGATATTAGGACAGGTGAAAGGTGGCTTGTTATGCTGGGCCTTTCCTTCCTTTACAGTTGACATGTATTTTGGGAGGCATTTTCCCATTCCCCACAAAGCAGGGGCAAAAGCTCCACTTGAAACAAATGAGGGCATTTAAATTTAATACAATTAACATGGGAGTGATGTGGACTAATTACAGACGTGCTCTGTAGCTGCCAGCCTGATGTGAAACAATAAAAGCCCACATACAAATACTTTTACAATGGTAAAACAGTTAGTTAAGTTCTATTAATAATGTAGTCATCCAGTAGGTGAGAGGGTTTGACACATTCCTCTGCTTTAAATTTCAATTGATCTTAGTTTAAGCAAATTCAGTAGATAAAACAGTGTTGAACTGATCAATATTTACCAATTCCAACTGGAATTTGCAGCAGGAATTGAAATGAAAAGGTGTAAATTTTTGGGAAACTCAACAATAATGGAATAATAAAAATGGATGTTTAAATCAAATCAAGTGAAGTCAGCCTGCAACAAGCTCCATGCCAATTTTTAGGCGATGTAGCTACCTGGAATCCAGAAACCGATCCACCTCGTTTGTCAAAATGATCAAAAATAGAACTCCAAAAAGTCAGATTGATTCTGCAATGTGAAGACAAATGCATATTAGCATTCTACACTTGCACTGAAGTCATACATTCCCTTCACTTTCCTAAGTTTGTACATTAGGATTTTTATACCAGATGTATTTTTTGAAACTAGCTGCAGGGCACCATCTAGCGTGCAGGTTCCACCTGCAGGTTTATCTGTCTGTTTTTATTGACACAAGTTATGGGTAAAAAAAAACATACATATTAATCTGTTGTTGTTTGCTGAAGACAAGCAAAATTGGTCTAACATAGTATTTTTCATGTGATTTACTTATTCTGCAGATAAGACCGGAACTGCTTTGAAATTCTTAAGCCGCGCCTCTGCCTTCTTTCCTAACTACCGCCTGGTAAGGAAAATAAAAGTAAATAAAAGTGGTAATCCTCCCCATTATATGTAAAACTATGGGAATAGTATGCAGATTGCAACTGTAAACAAGATGACTTTGAGTTCCTTTTAAAATTGGTGACCTTGGTGGAAATGTAAAGATGTTAATATAGCCGCTTTAACATAGCTGGTCCCACTGTCCCAAACAGAATTACTGTGTTCCTCACTACCCCCACCACCACACTAGACTTTTACAAATGAACTTGTATGGTGTTTCTGTGGTCATAATCTATGCAAGTTAAACTTTGAACTGGGTAGTTGCATGAAGGTACCTGCACTTCTTTGTACAGTGCCATGATATTTTTTTATATCCACTTGAGATGGCGGACTAGGTTTAATGTTTCATCCAAAATACAGCAACTCCGATAGTCCATTACTCCGACAATACTACACTAGTATGTCAGTCTAGATTATGTGCTATTTAAGGCTAACGTATTAAAAGTGAAAGCAGAACGTTCAAGACCCAGTTAGAGTTGCCAACTGTGATTAAATATATTCCTGAAGGATCATTACATGACTTGCCCCCCACCCCACGCTCCAGCCATTAGTTGGCCAACACATCCGTCCTAGTGACGCACTGCCTTCTGTTGTATGTTAGTTAGTCTAGCATTGGAATGGTTACTGATACATTGGTATGTTCAAACAGCTATTGGTTTATTTTGTACAACTGAACAATGTACAGCTATTCATGACTAGGTGTTACACTGCTGAAGCCATGAACATTGTCCCGCTTGACTCCTAGTTATATGTCGTCTTACCTCATCATTATGGGAGGAGCTATTTACAAAGTCCCACACATTAACCCTAATACTATACCTTCCTACACCAATTGGAAAGCAACTGAATTATGTAACAGTCTTTGTTTTCCGTTTTCAATATTTTTATATCTGGTAAAGAAAAATGTTCAAAGAAAATGACAAAAAAACTATCTTTTTTAATGTCCCGAGGATTTTTCTCCAGGGTTGCACACAGCAGTATCCTACAGAACAATCTTCAATTCCTAGAGACTCCAGGCCAACCTACAAGTGAATCCCTTTTAAACCTACTTTTAAATAGCCATAGGGAATTTACAGCAAAATCTTTTTCACAGGTGTTACGTGATGGATTTTTGACAGTTAACCAGTTGCAGTTTAGAAGGTTAAATGAGAAACGTACCCTTAAAATTCTTGCAAGCCAATGGAAAAATTTATCAGATGTTATCTCCAAAACAAGGTTACTTTTAAGTGGTTATATTCACTATTTGGTAAGACTGACTAATCCTTGATGTACATTCCACAATTAGCCCCTTTTGTTCTCCAATTCATTGACAGTTTGAAAAACAAACAGATGTTTCACAGTCACACCATCAATTCTGGCAATGCTTCACCTATTCCAGACAGCGGCCAGCATTATTCAGCTTTTAACTGTGGGAAACTGTTATTGAAAAGATACATTCATTTAACTTCAGTCTAAATTGCAAAACATTACCAGCTGACAGGCTGTCTGGAGACTCCTGATTTTTGTTGAGCAGACTTTTGATCGAGACATTTTGGCTTTCCTGGTGTTTGGGCGCAAGAGGCCTGCTGTGCAGGCAAATCCCAGCAAGTGGCAGTTTAAGAACCATTCCAAGTGCATGTTAAAAAAGTGGATGGGCGGAATTTTACAGCCCTGTTGTGGCGGGGGTGGGGGCAGGGCCATAAAAGGTGGCGAGCCTTTCAAAAGTCCATTGGCTTTGGTGGGACTGTAAAATCCCGCCAAGTCCTGGTACAGTCAATGCACTCTGGATATAAAGTGTGAATGATTCTTATGTTATCACAATTCCCAGAATTTACGGTTGAGAAGAATGATAATATCATTTACCGTAGGACAAAACTTTAACCTAAAGCAGACAAAACTACTGGTACAGAACAACTGTACCCTAAAAATAAATCCTTTCGGGAAGGAAGTCTGCCATCCTTACTTGGTCTGGCCTAAATGTGACTACGGGCCCACAGCTATGTGGTTGACTCGTAACTGCCCTCTGAAATGGCCTAGTAAGCTACTCAGTGCAAGGGCAATTAAGCCTATTGAATAAAAAGATCTGTCTCTGAATTGGTCAAAGAGACTGCTCCAAATGCCCTACTCACGGTTTGATTAGTTTGTGGGTGTAAAGATTTGGAGCATAAACCACTTTCCCTGCCTCAGGATGACAGCATTCGTCTTCCCATCACTGTCACTCTAGTAGTGCCCTCTTGACTATTAAAATGAAGACAGGCAGATTTGTTATAATATTTAAATGACCAACCTACTTTTCGCCAGCAGATTTTTACCTTCCCCTCGTCCCAATTCCATAAATTGGCAGCCCAAAGAGAATTAAGGATCCTAAATCAGATACTTTGCATTTTAACTTATGACACAATATCAGCCCACCCATTTTTGGGAGGTATGATTCAGTCTTGCCATTTTAAAGAGAATAAAAATGGCTAGAAGTGTCAGTGAGGGTTCTTTAATTGGATTGGTTGAAGAGCCTTGTTTTTGTTTGCCCTGATCACACAGTAATATAAAGGGTTAACAGATGGGAAATGCTAATGTATGACATAGATGATGATGTATCAAGCAATCAGTCATGTGTTAGGCTCTTAAGAGAAAAGTTGGAACACCATACTCAGGAACAACATGCTTACTCTGTAACCTGTTTAGATGTAGTTCTAATAAACAAGTATTAAGCATATGCCAGAGTATGATTACAGTCTGTCTGTAACCAAGTACCATGCCTAGAGTCCACAGACAAGAAGAACATCCCAGAACCTGCTGGCAGCAGTGGAGACACCAATGTAAAAAATACATTGGTGTTATCAAAGGAACCACATAGTGAAGAAAAACTTGATAGCAGCTTGTATCTATGACTCAACAGAAGGAAGAAAGTACCTCAAAATGGCTGCAAGTGAGGAGTTTCCTGCCTTTTCGCTTGATTTGGCAGGTTTTCTTATGGGTGGGTTTGCTGCTCATGGGCCTACCCAGTCAACAGGGTCAGGTGAAGCCTCAGAAATGCGCTGAATGATGGCCTGGTTAAATTTTGTAAGCTCAGCCTGCCTCACATACTGGACTGTCCGGTCTAAAGTAACATCATCTTTGGTCTGCGGAAAGTCAGGAGTTTTTCATCTCAGACGCCCATGACTACATAATCACGGATTAGCTCATCCTTCAGCACCTATTTACAAGAACTAGCTAGGTGATAAGGGTCAGTTAGAAATAATTCAATTGATTCCCCAGGCTGTTGCAACCTCTGGTTAAAATGTGCTCATTCTATAACTAAGTTTTACTTCAAGCTAAAATAGGTGCCACGGTCTTTAAGAACAGTCTCAAAGTCTGCTGTGGACTCTTCCACTCCCTGCCTCAGGAGAGTATCATCTGCTCCTGGACCTACTGCATAAAGAAAGGAACTGACTAGATGCTTCTCCTCTTTAGCATGAAGGCCCAATGCTGCTTGGTATTGAAGGAAATGGTGTTTCCATAACTCCTAATGCTGGCCTCTCTGCGGGCTCTTGAGACAATAATGACGGTACCTGCTGAGAGGTCCCTGCTCCTACCATGTCCGTTTGACTGTCCAGTGCAGCAAAACTGGTCATTTCAAGCATTTCTGCAAATCCAACAACTTCAGTCAAGGTAGAAGACAAGAAAATATCCATGAAACACACTCCATCCAAGAAATTGTAAATCAAGGAAAAGACAAAATTGCAAAGTTCCTAGGGGAAGTTAATATACTATGACCATATATATGACTATACTATTGGTCAATTACAGTTAAAGGCTTTGATACCATCTTTAAAATTGATACTGGAGCTGGAGTTAACATACTGGCAGCTGATCTCGATCAGCTTCAGCCAATGACCCTTCATCCATCAGACACCAAATTATAAGGTCCAGGTAGCAAATACTTTCCAGTTGAAGGCAGGATTATTGCTCCTTTTCATTACAAGGGGTGACAGATTGTTGATTCTCTCTATGCTGGCCACAATCAATGCACATCCTTATTGAATGGCAATGTTAGCATGCTTCTAGGAATCCTAGAAAAAAACAGATTTTGCCCAGCATACGAACAACTCAATGTTCGTCCTTCATGGAACAAACCTTTTATTTAAAATCAGTGGAACTTCAGTCTACAGGAGCTGAGGAAGGCTATACAATCAGCAGCAAGTTCCTTTTTATCAAAAAGGCACCATCCACTAGAATCCAGGCAGAGACTGAAGTTAGGAATCTCTCAGTTCTTCATGAAGTTAGGTCAGAGGTGATGGATATAGAAGGTGCTGCAGCACACGGTGACCATACACATGAAGAGCTGCTGGACCTGAACTGATTATTTCCAGAAGGAATTGATGAGGAAGAAGCCATTGCAGCACTGAGTGATCTGTTGGGGGATGAGGTCCTTGAGGTTGTTCCATCTTTCCAGTCGATAGATGCACCATATGGAGTCTCTGTTGTCTTTTTTGAGGAGTCAGCTGTGTTTCTAGTGGCTGAGCAGCATTCAGATCTTTGTTCCACTGCATCGTCTAGTCTACCTCTTGATGCCCATGAAGAGTCTTCCAGGGAGAATGCCTTACCTGATTCCATATCAGAGTCCATAGAGGATTATATTGCCGAAGAGCTGGTAGTTTCCAAGGGTAAAAGCCAAGTGACACCCGTACTTCAGTCCCAGCTGAAAGTCTTTTTCCCTTGAGAGCTGGAGATCAGCACAGAAGCTGCGGCAGAATATTTAGCGCTTCTTAGGCTGTAGAATCCCGTACAGCAATCTTCAATCTGAGATATTCATCTTCAGGAAATTCATCTTTGTTTCAGTGTTGAAATCTCTCCCATTACAGAAGATGGTACTGTCTTGTCTCCATATTCTCAGTGATTCTTCCCGTTGCCCATAGTGGAGCAGCCTTACACAGAGAGAAGTGTGGCTCTCTTACTACTACAGAAAGTAGACAGTCCTACCAAAATATAATTGGGAAATCACCTCTTCTCCATTTCCTGAAAGGCCTACAGGAATTTTGTCATTTCTTTCTTTTATCATTTATATTAATTGAAATCTCAGATCTTCAATTGTCAGTCTTTGATGCAGAAGTGATTGATACAGCGGTGACAGTCTTCCCTGGAGTTGAAGATCATTCTTCTTCTGAAGGGTCTTTCCCCGTGTGCTTCGAGGGAGCAACAAGTTACTCAGGGAGTCCTGATTTCTCTTCAAGTCCCAGAGAGTGCAAAGGTCAATGCTCTTCAGTCTTCTCTCTAGGGCCAGTCCTTCATTGAAAAGCCCTCATTGTCCTTGCAGTTAGATGGTTCAGAAACATACACTCCACTTTCCAGCATAGCTGCTAAATTTCTGTCCAATTCTGATGATGGTGATGTCCTCCAAGACAAAGAAGAAAACCCTCATGCTTCCAAGACGTCTTTCTAAAGGCCAAGAATACTGTGGGAAACTGAATTCTTCAGGACTGTGACCTGGGGAGGGGCAAAGAGTAGGAGTTGGATTTGGGTAGAAGCAGTAGTTCTAATAGGGGATTTATAGAAACGCAAAGTAAATAGTTAAAGGCATAGTTTCATTTTGTTATTAAAAAATAGATAGCATACCTCGGGGGAGGCACAGTCTAAAGGGTTAACAGGTGGGATATGCTAATGTATGAAATAGATGATAACGTATCACTGACATCAGTCAGTCATGTGGTAGACTTTCAAGAGAGAGGTTGGAACACCATACCCAGGAGCAAAGTACCTACTTTGTAACCCGTTTAGATGTAGTACTCATAACCAAGTGTTAAGCAAGTACCAGAGTATGATTACAGTCTGTCTAGTAACCAATAACCTTGCCTAAAGTCTGTTGTAAGTTGTTGGGCGTAGTTTGGTAGGTCTTAACAAAGTATTCATTGTCTTAGGTAGATTATAAGAGTAAATATTTATTAACTACTAGAAACTATACACATATGTGCAGTAAAGGTCCAAACTAAGAGCTGTCTCCATGCTGACTTCTACACACAGCTCTGTCCGACACTACACTGACCCCTAGGTGTGGGTCATGTGTTCTCTTTACATCAATATGTGGGCGATACTGTACTTAGTCCCATGTTAACCCTTTATGTGCCAGGCCTTTATACTATAGAGTCCACAGATAAGGACCATCTCAGAACAGTAAAAATTAGGGTAACTCACAGATAACAAATGTTTCATTTGGCCTGCAATGAGATGGGCAGACATTATGCATTACGGAAGAGCATCAGTAATTTCAAATTCTGGATGTCGAATGGATCTTAATGGATCTTAAATGGATCTTATTAGAATTAATCCTTGGATTATATATGTCTTAGCGTATGAATTTCCAGAAACTGTAGCTTAGCCATAGACCTAATGGGTTCCCATTCAGAGTACAGCCACATTAAAGTCTCAGCTAGGATTGCTGTTTGAACCTTGCTATCCTTTATGGCTGTGTTTGAATAAATATGAATTGTCAGTAAGAGGGCCTTTCATATGATGGAACAATGTTCCATGTCAGAGGAGAAAAAATCAGGGAGCTTAGTATCAATCATTTAAATGGGGCATCCTTTCAGATAATGTAGCATAACAAGAACAACCTAAGAAATTGCTCAATCTGTAAGGGACATTTAGAGATGAGGAGGAATTTCTTCACTCAGAGGGTGGGGAATCTTTGGAATTCTCTGCCCCAGAGGCCTGTGGAGTATGTTTAAGATTAAGATTGAAAGATTTCTACATATCAATGATATCAAGGGATATGGGAATAGTACAGGGAAATGGTGTTGGGGAAGAAGATCAGCCATGATCTAATTGAATGGCAGAGTGGGCTCAAAGGGCTGAATGGCCTACTCCTGCTCCTACTTCTTACGTTCTTCTTATGTACCCAAGAGAAAATCACAGAGATAAAGTGAGAAGGAGGAAGAAGTTTAGAAGCATATTAAGAAATTGTAAAACCTTTGTATGCACTTTCTTTCAGATCATGGCTGTGTTTCTGGTCCCTGCCCAGTTGCTGACAGTAGCTATCCATCTGTTTCTGGCTGGAAGCGTTCACGGAGGTGCCTACTATCAAATGAAGCAGGTTCCACAGCAGATTCCACAGATGCAAGTGCATGGACAGGTTCCACACATGATGCATCTCAGGAAAGAGGGACCTCACGTACAGCACATGGGCAAGGAGGTGCCACACATGCCAGTGTATAGAAAAGATTTGCCATATATACCCCGCTATGGAAAAGATGTTCCTCAAATGCATGCGTTTGGAAAAGATGTGACGCCTCGGAAGGAAGCAAAGGGTAAGACTTATTATAATCTAATAATTTTTATTTTGTATGACAGACAGCAGGAAGATTCCAAATTCAATTTCTGATCTGCATTGTTAACCGCTGTCAGCCAAGGCAGTGAGAGGTGCAGAGCTGGAATTGTTAAGAAAGCTGTTTAACTATGAGACTGATAGGGTCGCTGCACACTGAGATCCATAATTAGCCTCAGTATTACAAGGACAGGAGGAGATTTTTGAAACAATGAAGATCATTATTAGGGACTTGAAGGATAATAGTGAGACAAGCCACCTATCCCTAATGTGAAAAGTTTGAGTTATGAGGAAAGATGATGCAAACTTCAGCTTTTCAACCTGGCATGGAGGTATCTGAGAGGCAATCTTTTAGAGATAGTTAATGAAATCCTGTTAAAGGTAAAGGAAGGATAAATCCGGCATATTTCTTTATAATGAATCATGAGAGTAGTACTGTTTCAAACCAATAAAAGGCAACTTTAAGGCTGACATCAGAATGATCTTCTTCACAAAAGGAGTTATCACACATGAAATAGGCTTCAAAACAAAGTAGCGAAAGAGAAACATTCCAGAATCATTTTAAAAACAATTAGATGCTATGTTGGAGAGTAGCATAAGAGTGGTATATGTCCCCTTGGGTCCAATTGTCCCTTTGCTGTCCAACTGTGTGTGTCCCAAATGCTGCACTTGGTCTTGACAGCATGGCCCTGATATTAATCCCCCCAAGATTGTGAGAGAGAATTAGACGGGTGATAAAATTGAAAAAAAATGGGGAATATGCCTTCAACCCATTGCATGCATACCATTGCTGTTTTTACAGGAGGTGGCTGCTGACTGACAAAGCTCAGTACCTTTTCCAGCACTCAAAGTGGGCCTGAAGAGCAGGACTGCTACCATCCGACCCCTCACGCAAGTCTTCAGCATCGCCTTTGCTGATCATGGTCTCTCTCTACCCCCTGCCACAATCACCATCCTCCCTTCCCCTTCTAGCCACAATGGTCTCTCTCCACCCAGTCAGCCAGGGCTGATCCTGCAGCCCACTTACAAGCCTTAATCAATGACCTTCCTCACCCAAACCCCGGCAGTTCTCTTTCCTTTCCACAATTGTGACTGACACCCCAGTACCTAATACCTGGGGACTGTTCCCAAGGATTTTCAGCTACGGCCGTCTGCCACAGGCTTTTCTCATTCAACACCAGTTTCGCTGTCCACTTGGCCAGCTGTTGGGTAAAAAACAGAAAAGAAAAAGTGATAATGAGGTCCTGCCATTAAATGCGGCAGGACCTCTGCATCTCCAAGCATTTCTGGCCTTCCCCATACCCTCCCCGCCTCTCCATAAATACCAGAGCCCCAGGTGTGCAACATTAAAGGAGATTGACTAGTAGATACATAAATATTAAAAAGGAAAGAATAACAAAAAGATTAATGTGATTTATACCTCAGAATACTGAAGTGGTTAGTAATGAAATAGCAGAAATACTAATCATAACTTCCCAACATTTTTCAGAAACAGGAATTGCCACAAAAGACTGGAGGCAGTAAATGTTATATTGCTGTCCACAAAAAGGGAAATGGATATAGAACAAAGTCTCACATTAACTGTAGGAAACAATGCTGCAGATAATTTTTTTTGTTCGTTCATGGGATGTGGGCATCGCTGTCTAGGCCAGCATTTATTGCCCGTCCCCAATTGCCCTGGTTGGTTCAGAGGGCATTTGAGAGTTAAATGTAGGCCAGGCCAGGTAAGGACAGCAGCTTTCCTTCCCTTAAGGATATTGAGGGATAATGTTGCTGAGCACTTAGAAAGGTATGGAAAATCACATCAGTCTCTTAGATTTTTAAATCTTAAGGTTCATTTAACTAATCCAATTCCCTGAGCAAACTGAGTGCATAGACAAAAGAATTGGAATGGACGTGATTTACTTAGAGGTTCACAATGCCATTGTGAAGATTGAGGGCCATGGTATTATAGGTAAAGTGGTGGCTTGATAAGTTGGACGGCTGAAGGATGCAAAGCTGACAGGAGGAGTAACTTAATTCTTCTTAATAATCCTCATCTACGAGATGCAATTAATATTGCGCCTCTGGGATCTGTGTTGAGCCTTCTCTTGTTAAACGTTTCACCTTTACTTTTTTTCAGTAATCTAGCAGAGCAAATGGAGCACCCATTGTAGAGCTTGCCTGAGTTTAATATCTCTGAATTCAGTAGAACAAAAATTATGCAAGTTTTATAATGTGTGGGAAATTTGCTCCACCAGACTACTACCCAACAGTGAAGATGGCAATCTATTGCCATATATGCAAATAATCTAGATACAAGTATAGAGGGGTAGTATCAAAATGTGTTAACCATACCAAGTTTAAGTCCATGTCAAACTATGTTGAAGATTTCAGAATGTTATTGCAAGGCATAGACAGATTAGACAATTTTTTTATATCTTCGCTCATGGAAGGTGGGCATCTCTGGCTAGGCCAGCATTTATTGCCCATCCCTAATTGTTAGTGAGCCACGTTCTTGAATCGCTGCAGTTCATGTGGTGTAGGTACACCCACATTGCTGTTAGGGAGGAAGTTCCAGAATTTTGACCCATTGGCAGATACAAATGTCAAAGATGTGATATATTTTGGAAGGAAAAGAAAATGGGTATATAATGTAAATGGTTAAATTCCCCAAAGGAACAGAGAAAAAAAAATCTTTTATTTTTAAAAGCAGGACTGCAAGTTAAAAAGTAAACAAAAAAGTAAATCAGATTCTGAATAGTTCATTGAATACAACAACAGCAGCACCAACAACTTGCACTTGTATAGTGCCTTGAAAGTAGAAAAAACATCCTAAGTCAAACCACAGAAGAACAATCAGACAACAATGGACACCAAGTCAAAGAAGAAATTAATAGCAGGGATGATCAAAGCTCGAGCAAGTGGCTTTTTAAGGTGGTCTTAAAGGAGGACAGAGAGATAGAGAGGCAAAGGGAAAATTAAAGAGGGAATCCCACAGCATGATGCTCATACTGCTGAAAGCATGGGAGTCAAAGTTTGGATAAAAGTGGGCATTGGGTGTTGGTGGTTGCAGACTATAAAGGAAGCTGCAGACAGAGGAGCACAGATTTCAGGTGCAGGAAATTGGGCGATTTGTAGGACTGGAGTTACTGATACAGACAGGAAGAGGTAAGGCATGAAGAGGCTGAAATATAAAGATGAGCATGTTAATTTGAGGTATGGAAGCCATGGGAGCCAGTATAGATCAGCGAGGATAGGAGAGATGGGTGTATTTTGGATAAGATGAAGTTTACAGAGTAGGGTAGCAGAACATTGAAGTAATCAAGTCTGGAGGTGACAAAGGCATGGAAGAGAGAGTTAGTGGTAGATGGGCTATAGCAGCAGCAAAGATGGGCAATGCTGTGAGCATGGTTGCAGGCCTCATAGAATTGTAGAAATTTACAGCACAGAAGGAAGCCATTCGGCCCCTCGTTTCCGCACTGACTGACAATAACCATCCAGCCTAATCTCACTTTCTAGTATTTGGTCCATAATCTTGTTGGTTTTTTAAAATTTATTCATGCAAGGGATGTTGCAGGCTGAGCCAGCATTTACTGCCCATTCTACTTGCCCTTGAGAAGTTGGTGGTGAGCTGCCTCCTTGAACCACTGCAGGCCACGTGGTGTAGATACACCCACAATGCCGTTAATTCCAGGATTTTGACTCATCAACAGTGAAGGAAGACGATATCGTTCAAAGTCAGGATGGTGGGTGATTTGGATGGGAACCTGCAGGTGGTGGTGTTCTCAAGCATCTCCAGCCCTTGTCCTTCCAGGTGGTAGAGTTTGTGTGTTTGGAGGGGGTTGGTGAAGGAGTCTTACTGCGTTGCTGCAGTGCATCTTGTAAATGGTACACACTGCTGCCACTGTGCATCGGTGGTGGAGAGAGCGAATGGTTGTGGATGGGGTGTCAATCAAGATGGGTTGTTTTGTCATGGAGTCATACAGTTTTACAGCGTGGAAAGAGGCCCTTCAGCTCATTGTGTCTGCACCGGTCATCAATCCCCTATCGACTCTAATCCCATTTTCCAGCACTTGGCCCATAGCCTTTAATGCTATGGCGTTTCAAGTGTTCATCTAAATACTTCTTAAATGTTGTGAGGGTTCCTGTCTCTACCACCCTTTCAGGCAGTGAGTTCCAGATTCACCCACCCTCTGGGTGAAAAAGTTTTTCCTCAAATCCCCTCTAAAACTCCTGTCCCTTACCTTAAATCTATGCCCCCTGGTTATTGACCTCTCCACTAAGGGGAAAAGTTTCTTCCTATCTACCCTATCTATGCCTCTCATAAATAATTTTGTACACCTCAATCAGGTTCCCCTCAGCTTTCTCTGCTCAAAGTAAAACAACCCCAGCCTATCTAGTCTCTCTTCTTAAGTTAAACTCTCCAGCCCAGGCAACATCTTGGTGAATCTCCTCTGCACCCTCTCCAGTGCAATCACATCCTTCCTACAGTGTGGTGACTAGAACTGCAAACAGTACTACAGATGTGGCCTAATGCTTTATACAGCTCCACCATAACCTCCCTGCTCTTGTATTCAATGCTTCAACTAATAAAGGCAAGTGTCCCATATGCCTTCTTAACCACCTTATCTACCTGTCCTGCTGCCTTCAAAGATCTATGGACATGCACACCAAGGTTCCTCTGATCCTCTGTATGTCCGAGGGTCCTACGATTCATTCTGTACTCCCTTGCCTTGCTAGTCCTCCTAAAATGCATCACTTCACACTTTTCAGGGTTAAATTCTATTTGCCACTGTTCTGCCCATCTGACCAGCCCGTCTATATCATCCTGTAGTCTAAGGCTTTCCTTCTCGTTTTTACTACACCAACAATTTTCATATCATCTGCAAACTTACTGATCATATCTCCTATATTCATGTCTAAATTATTAATGTACACTACAAACAGCAAAGGACCCAGCACCGTACCCTGCTTCCAGTCACAAAAACAACCTTCGATCATCACCCTCTGCCTCCTGCCACTAAGCCAATTTTGGATGCAGTTGGCCATCCTGGATCCCATGGGTTCTTATCTTCTTGACCAGTCTCTCATGTGAGACCTCATCAAAAGCCTTACTGAAGTCCACACATCAACTGCACTACCCTCAACTACACCACCTCCTCAAAAAATTCAATCAAATTTGTTAGACATGATCTCCCCCTGACATGCTGACTATCCTTGATTAATTCTTGCCTCTCCAAGTGGAGATTAATTCTGTCCCTCAGAATTTTTTCAAGAAGTTTTCCTACCACTGATGTTAGACTCACTGGCTGATGGTTCCCTGGTTTATCCCTACCATCCTTCTTGAATAATGGTACCACATTAGCTGTCCTCCAGTCCTCTGACACGTTTCCTGTGGCCAGAGAAGATTTGAAGATTAATGTCAGGTCCCCGCAATCTCCTTCCTTGACTCCCACAGCAATCTGGGATACATCTCATTTGTGCCTGGGGATTTATCCACTTTTAAGCCTGCTAAAACCGCTAATATCTCCTCCCTCTCAATGCTGATTTATTCAAGTATATCACAGTCTTCCTTCAATTTAGTCTACCACATTCGCTTCTCCCAATGCAGTCTCCTCTACATTGGAGAGACCAAACGCAGACTGGGTGACCGCTTTGTGGAACACCTTTGGTCTGTCCACAAGCATGACCCAGACCTCCCTGTCGCTTGCCATTTCAACACACCACCCTGCTCTCATGCCCACATGTCCATCCTTGGCCTGCTACAATGTTCCAGTGAAGCTCAACGCAAACTGGAGGAACAGCACCTCATCTTCCGATTAGGCACTTTACAGCCTTCTGGACTTAACATTGAGTTCAACAACTTCAGATCATGAACTCTCTCCTCCATCCCCACCCCCTTTCCGATCCACCTTTTTTCTAATAACTTATACACTTTTTAAATATATTTTTCTTTTCTCACCTATTTATGTTATTATTTTAAAATTTATTTCCATTCATTGTTTTATCTCCACCTTTTAGCCTATTTCGATCCCTTCCCCCTACCCCACCCCCACTAGGGCTATCTGTCACTTGCTTGTCCTGCTTTCTACCCTTAATGTCACCATTAGCACATCCTTTAGTTAATATCACCACCATCAACACCCCTTTGTCCTTTTGTCTATGACATCCTTGGCAATCTCTTCTTTGCCTCCACCTATCACTGGCCCTCTATCCAGCTCTATCTGTCCCACCCCTCTCAAACAGTTTATATTTCACCTCATTTCTATTTTTCTTTAGTTCTGATGAAGAGTCTTATGGACTCGAAACATTAACTGTCTTCCTCTCTGCAGATGCTGTCAGACCTGCTGAGTTTTTCCAGCTATTTTTGTTTTTGTTTCAGATTTCCAGCATCTGCGGTAATTTGCTTTTATCGCAGTCTCCCTCCCTGATTTCTATACCTACATTGTCCTTCTCTGTAGTGAATACAGATGCAAAGTCCTCATTTGAAACCACTCCTACGTCTTCCGGCTCCTGACACAGTTGCCACTTTGGTCCCCAATGAGCCCTTCTCTTTCCCTGGTTATCCTCTTGCCCTTAGTATACTTATAAAATGCCTTTAGATTTTCCTTTATTTTACCCAACCCTGTTTTTACCTGCCCTCTCTTTGCTCTCCTAATTTCTTTTTTTAAGTAACCCACTGCACTTTCTATACTCCTCTAAGGCTTCCACTGTTTTGAGCCCTTGATATCTGCCATAAGCTTCCCTTTTTTTCCTTAACCAATCCTGTACAGTCCTCGACATCCAGGGTTGTTTGGACTTGGTCCCTTCACATTTACGGAAACATATTGGCTCGGCACTCTCTCTATTTCCTTTTTGAATGACTCTCGCTGCTTTAATGTAGATTTTCCAAAAGTAGCTGCTCCCATTCCACTTTGGCCAGATCCTGCCTTATTGTATTAAAATCATCCTTTCCCTAATTCAGAACCTTTATTCCCAGTCCATCTTTGTCCTTTTCCATAACTACAGTATATCTTACTGAATTATGGTCACTATCACCGAAATGCTCCCCACTGACATTTCTACCACTTGCCTGGCTTCATTCCCTAAAACTAAGTCCAGCACATCCCCTCTCTTGTAGGACATTCTATGTACTGGCTTAAAAAACTCTCCTTGATACACTTTAAGAATTCTGCCCCCTCTAAGCCTTTCACACTTTGTCTATCCCAGTTAATATTGGGAAGTTGAAATCCCCTACTATTATTACCCTATTGTTTTTACACTTCTCTGAGATTTGCCTACATATCTGTCCTTCTATCTTTCCCTGGTTGTTTGGGTGTCAATAGTACACTCCCAGCAATTACCCCCTTCTTGTTTTTAAGTTCTACCCATATGGCCATCATCCTTAATCAATATTGTGACACCTCCTCCTCTTTTACACCACCCGCACACCCCGTCCCGCCTGAAGATTCTATACCCTGGAATATTGAACAGCCAGTCCTGCCCCTCCCTTGACCATGTCTCTGTGATAGCAATGATATCATATCCCCAATCAGCACCCTCAACTCATCTGCCTTTCTTGCAAGACTCCTTACAATAAAATAAATGCCATCCAGCCTTGCCATGCCCCCTTGTGCCTTAACTTGACTATATACACTCTGCCTTCCAGACTGACTTGGTTTTTCATCTATACTTGTCTGTACATCAACCCCGACTATATCTCCACTCCGTATCCCATCCCCCTGCCAAATTAGTTTAAATACCCACCAACAGCACCTGCAAAACCCCCCACACCTTGCAAGGATGTTGGTCTCGTTTCAGTTCAGGTGCAATCCATCAGACTTGTACAAGTCCCACCTTCTCCAGAAACAGACCCAGTGATCCAGAATTCTAAAGCCTTCGCTCCTGCACTAACTCTTCAGCCACACATTCATCTGCTCTATCCACCTATTCCTATACCCATTAGCACGTGGCGCTGGGAGTAATCCACAGATTACAATCTTTGGAGTCCTGCTTATCAGTCTGCTTCCTAGCTCCCTAAATTCTTGTTGCAGGACCTCATCCCTCTTTCTACCTGTCATTGGTACCAATGTGAACGACGATCTCTGACTGTTTGCCCTCCACCTTCAGAATGCCCTGCAGCCATTCAGTAGCATCCTTGACCCTGGCCCCAGGGAGGCAACACACCATCCTGGAGTCACATCTGCGGCCGCAGTAACGCCTGTCTGTATTCCTCACTACTGCGTCTCCTACCGCTATTGCTCTTCCTCTCTTTCTCCCCCCACCTTGTGCTGCTGGGCTCTGGCTGCACTCCCCAGAGAACCATCACTCTCATCATTTTCCATCACAGAAAAACTGTTCTTGGGTGAGATGCACTCTGGGGCTTTCCTTTCCACATAACTTTCAGCCTCATGGATACACTGCTGTGCCTCCAGCCGACGCTCAAGCTCTGAAACCCCGTGCTCAAGCTGGTCAAACTGGTGGCACTTCCTGCAGATGAGGTGATCATAGCACTAATCTATCTGGTATTAATCTGATAACTTTTCTGACAATTAATTCAAGCCACATCCCCTTTTACCTCTCCAAGCTTTATTCTTTTCCATTTCAGCACCCTTATCTTTGACTCTTCATTAATCTTTCATAATCTTACATTGAACATAATTATTTTGTGTTTGCTATTTCAGAATTATTTTTGTATTGTCACATTGATAATTTGGCCATTTTCATTTCCCAAATCTACGTCAAACAATGCTGCTTTCCTTTTTGGACTAGAAACATGCTGATGTACAAAATAATCTTGAGTATATGCATTGTTTTTATTCCATTATATTTTCAAAAGCTAAAATTATCCATTATATTGTCCTACTGTACTTTTGCATCTCTCTTACATATTCTCTTGCAGTTCCAGTTGCTAATATTTGTGCTGGGTGTATTATAAAGCATTAGCCACCAGAGGACTCCCATTGTCAAAAACGTGCTCGCTCTTGTCTAAGTGTGTGATTAATTTGGACTCATTTAATGAACTTTTCATCCAAGGTTAAAATAATCATTGATTATTGCAGCTCACCAAAAATCAATTTTCCCTTTTTTGTGATAGGAAATGTTCTAAATATAAATGAATTCACAGCATGCTTGGATGAGGTGCATTTTATGTGGGAGCAGGCTGGGGGGGGGGGGTGTTGGGGGGAGTGGTGGGTGGCAGGGGCAAATTGGCCAGGTTTTCAAACAGACAGCTGATTACTGTCCTGGAGCCGTAGACAAAAATTTACCCTGACATATTTGCTCCACATATCAAGCATATACAATGCTGTACACCAGCCTCCCTCTGGCTCCTGTCTGTTAAACAGTAAAACTTTATAATGATGCCAAAGCATTGTCCATCATAATTAAACTGCACAGAGAAGGTTTCTCTTTCTGTTGTTGAGGGAGAAGGATTAAGGCAAACAAACTTGCTATTTTCTCCTCCATGTGCCAGGGAATCAGTTTAAAGAGCCACTTCATGAATAGAGTATCTGTGAAGCCTTTTTGCAACACAGTGTAACCATATAAATCAGGTCAGAACACATTGTCTCTTCCTTTGCACACTATACTACTATAATAAAATAATGCATGGTTGTTTGAGTGTTGTCCCAAAGAGATTTGCCGAGCAATTTTTCATGAAGACAAGCACAAGCTGTGTTTAGTGTAACAAGATCTCTATGTTCAGATACAAAATTTCTGCTCTATTAGCCTTATTAAGATGGCCTGATACAAGACCTCCGATGATATAAATACTGCTTAGATTCTTTTCAACAAGTCCTTTCGGAACTCAAAACATAAAAAATGTTGCTTAGTCCTTGCATTAACTGGGTTAGGATTTCAACTTGTTTGCAATGGAAATGAAAATCAATGAAAATCACTGGGCTTCTACAACAGACGAATGATCTGCAAAGCCATGTTTACATCCAGGTGGTAAGTTGAAAATCTACCCCATTTACATTTGCAGCAGGACCATTATTTTTCTTCTGGTGACCTCATGCAACGGACCAGTTTGTATCTCCCACATTTTACCAAACAGCCATTCCAAATACTGCCTACTTAATCTGATGTCAAAGCTGTAGATGTATGATTATGAAAATGTGCCTGGACAATAATACAAAATAGTTGATAAAATGATCAGGGATCACCTATTACCATACAGTAGACGGCCTTTTGCTGGCTCTGACTGGCTCGGAACCTGCGCAATTGCCTACTTTGCACAATTCTAACACTGCCCCTGCTTGTTCTGTCTATTGCAATGCACATTTAGTGTTGCAAAAAAATCAAGGACAAGGAAGCTCTCACCTCAAATAGCTAGAATCTGTATTGTAATATTGAAATTAGAGGAAATGCTATTGTATAAAGTGCTAGAGAAAGTAATCAATATTACACAACCAATTAACATTTATTCATCAGTAATTTGTTAACCAACAGTTCAGGTTCCATCTGCAGACTCAACCACAGCTTTGATCTAGCCATAGATGCAAGATGGGAAGCCAAAGGAGAGGCAAGAGTAGCCGCCATTGACGTCAAGGCAGTATTCAATTGAGTGAGGCAAACTGAAGTCAATAACAATTGAGGAAAAAATCCTTAAGTGTCTGCAATAATTGAATTGGAGGAAGATAGTTGCGGTGGTTAGAGACCAATCAGGTCATTTTCCCTCCTCTTTGATCATAATTCTGTAAGGTTTTTCTCTTCAAATATCTAGTCAATTTGCTTTTGAAAGTTATTTTTGAATTTGCTTCCACCACCCTTCCAGGTTGTGTGCATTCCATTAGTGTACACTGCATAAAAAATTCTCTACAACTCAGCTATGGTTCTTATACCTTTAATCTCTGCCTTCTGGTCACCAACCCTTCTGCCACTAGAAACAGTTTCTCCTTATTCATTCCATCAAAACCCTTCATGATTTTGAACAACTCTATTAAATCTCCCCTAATTTTTGCTCTAAGGAGCACAACTCCAGTGTCTCTAATCACTTACATAAATACATCCCTGGTACCATCCTAGTAAATCTCCTCTGCAGCCTCCCCTAAGTCTTGACCCCCTACCCAAAGTAGGATGCCTGGAATCGGACACAATACTCTAGCAGGAGCCTAAACAGTAATTTATAACGGTTAAACATAACATCCTTGCTTTTGTGCCCCATGTCTTTGTTTGCAAAGCGAAGGCTCCTGTATGTTTTTCGAACAATCTTTTCAACTTGTCCTGTCACATTCAAAGGTTTGTGTACATAGGCCTCTGTTCCTGCGCCCCCATTAAATTTGTAGCATTTAGTTTCTAGTGTTTCTCTTCATTTTTCCAACCAAAATGCATCATTTCACACTTTCCACATTAAATTTAATCTGTCATGTGTCTACTCATTTTCCCAGTCTGTCTATGTTCTTCTGAAATCTGTTACTCTCCTCCTCCTTGCTTATTACTTTTCCAAGTTTTACACCATCTGCAAACTTTGAAATTATGCCCCAATACCCAAGCATATGCTGTCACTGCCCCTTTAATTCCACAAGTTTCAATTTTACTAATAAGTCTGTTTTGTGGTACTGTACCAAACGCCTTCTCTAAGTCCATATTCACAACATCAACCACACTACCCTCTCAACTTTAGGCCAGGAGCGGGACTATTAACTGGTAAATCCACAGTGTTTAGCTCCAGTCTTTGAATGAAGCAGCCCATGCCAAGTCACAATAAGACCTGGATAACATGTTGGCTTAGGCTGAAAAGTAGCAAACACTTGTGCCACTTAAGTGCTAGATAATGACTATCATGAACAAGATAAATCCAGCCATCACCCATAAACCACAGTGCTTCACAGGTGCTCAGACACACACCTTAGTAACATCTTAGTGAGATGCCACCGGCAAGAAGCCGTACTAGGCCAGCTATATCAGCATCATGTTTGCAAGAACAGGGCGAAAACTACGTACTCTATGATTAGTGGCTCACTTCAGCACAGTCAAAACCTTTACACCAACTTCAAGGCTCAAGCCCAGAATATGATTGAATACTCATCAGTTGCCTGGGTGGGAGCAGCTGCAACAATTGTCAAGATGATCACCATCAACCAAGACTAAACAGTCAATTTGGTAAAGTTCTCTTGCCACTGAACTCAATATTCACATGCTCCATTACTGGCACACTGCACTCCGGCATGTACAATCTGCAGGGTGAAAAGGATGAACATGGCTACTTTGACAGCTCCTTTCTCCCTTGCAATCTCTATTACCAAGAAGGACAAGAGTAGCAATGTTGTTGGAACACTTATCACCTCAAAATTCCTCTCCAAGTTATACATTTGACTTGGTCATACATCACTGTCCAGATCATTGTCGCTGGCTCAGAGTCCTGGAATTCCATAACACCATTGTGCAAACATTATCACCACAAGGACTGCTACAGTTCAAGCTAGCTCATGGCCACCTTCTCAAGCAACTTGGGATAGGCAATAAATACAGCCTGGTCAAATAAAAAAAAGCAATCACTAGTAAGTTATTCAAATATTGAATAAGCTTTACATTTTTAGTGTTGTATCATAAGAACTAAAGAACATGATTTCAAGCACTTCTGAGGCATACCTTTGCTTTTGGGGAGAGGAGTTCTCACAAGTGTGTAAGCACACTTGCAAGAAACTTTAATGCAACTGACTTCAGAGCAACCTGCAGTGTTATGCAATCATCAGTATAACTCCGGTTTGTTGACTGCACATCCCACTCCACAGATGCCTGACTGAGGTCCATTGCTATGTATCAATACACCACTAGTATTTAAATTAAATTAAATAGCAGAGAATTGAGGCACAGGAAAATATGGTAGACAAAGCACAAATAGTCACATAACTCAAACCAGACTGCAATTGAAGAACACAGGCACTGGATCAAGCAATCTGCACTCAAATGAGAGGAATTGGAAAGCAATGAGACAAAGTGTGTGTGTGTTGTTTTTGTCTGTTATTAAAAACACCAAAGTTGTCAGTGAAAGTGCCAATAAAAATATCAGCACCAGCTCATAAGTTAACATTGTGGGGACTCTTGGCTTTTTACGCGTTGTTGAAAGAATATGTTCAGACTCAGTGAGCAGAACAAATGCTCCATAGAAATACAACATTGCGTAAATATTTGACAGTTTCACATAATACAGTTAAAAGTAGTTGTCTTTTGAAATTTTGGACAGATCACCTGTAGTATTTCCTATGGGAAGTTGAATGTGTTCTGTTTTAAGAGAGAAGCGTTATACCATGTAATTTACAATCTCTTAGATTAATAATGCTGCTCATATCAGATGTTTAAGTGATGCTTTTATAAGGACAAAAATCTCTTACTTGCTGTTAGGTCGGAGTTTAGCTCCTCTAGAGGCTACGAGTCAGAACCCAGGAACTTTTCCTCTCTTTAAGTGTGATTGGTAAGGTCAGTCAGGGGCACAGTCATTAGAAGTTCAGATATCAGTCAAGGTATTTTCAATTCATGCTGGAGTTTATATTTTTAAAATGTCTATCTTTGTTTCTTAACACTTTTTTCAAAATGTGACAGAGAAGTGAGAGACAGAAAATGTGCCAGACCTGCTGATTTTATTATATAACTAGCAGATGTGGTGTTACTCATGGTAAGTCAGTGAATGTGCCGTTTTGGAAGGCCAGAATGTCAGGTTAAGCATAATATTATTATTCTGTTCCTAAAGTATAGATGTGGGTTGTTTTAAAGCTGCAAAGTTTAATTGCTGTTCAGTAAACACTGGGTACATTTACTCAAAGGTTAATAGTTACTGAGGTGGGAGTTCAGAACACTAGTTTTGTTTGTGGGAAGGTCAAATAACAGTTGATAATTGCTGTATATCTTCTTCATTTTCTGTTCTCACGTCAATTTTCCAACACTCGTCATTTTCTTTTTATATTTATCAAATTATTAATTGAGTTTATCATTTCAGTACTATTCCAATGTATGACAGTATTTTATTCCAAAATACATTGAGCTGGAAAGATAAATTGGGCAGGCTTTTCGGGTCAGCGGGCCTGGGACCGGCTGGAGAATGGACTACCGACTGCGATTAGCCCCTGACCATGATTTTATGCTGGCTGGCCAATTAACGGCCAGTCAGCGTGAAGCACGCACTGAAAGATTCAGCACTACTGGGGTGGGGGCGGGAGGAGGGCGAGCTCTGAAGTCAGCGTCAGCACAGGGGACCGTGGAATGAAAGCTCCCAGAAGGCAGACAGCTGCCTTAGGAAGCTGAAGAATTTAAATTCGATAAAAGTAGATGTAATAATCCGGAAAAAGTGCCCAAGCATTAGAACGAGTCACCTAAACATATGGATGCTGAAATTTGTGTCCAAACATTTTAATCATTTTTTTTAAACTTAGTTTCAGAAACCTCATCCCGCCCTAGGTTGAAGATTCCTCAAAAGTGCAAAGGCCACCTGGCCGATTTGCCCGCCTGCCAACTGTAATATTGGAAGGACAGTGAAAAATCCCCGCTAATTGAAACTTTAATGGCCTTAATAGGCCTCTTAATTGTCGACAGGCGCATTGCCAACTGTCGCTTGGGCCCACCAACCAAAATATCACGCGAGTGTGCAATGACATTGGGGTGCTCACCCGACATCATCGCACGTTATTTTACGCCCAATCTGGTTAGGTGCGCGCCCGCCTGTGAAACTAACATTCTGCCTATTATTTTTTTTTCAGAAAATTGAAGACTTTCAGGCAACCTAATAAAACTTTCCAAGTTTGTCCAAGAAAATTACATTGACAATTGTAAAAGTTTCAACTTCCAAGGGGAACAAGTCAAAAATTAGGAAATTAGAATTTAGAAGGGAAATCAACAGATACTTATTTACACTACAGTTTATAGGTTTTTTCATTCATTCATGGAGTGTGGGCATCACTGGCTAGTCCAGCATTTATTACCCGTGAGAAGGTGGTGGTGAGCCACCTTCTTGAACCACTGCAGTCCATGTGGTGTAGATACACCCACAGTGCTGTTAGGGAGGGAGTTCAGGATTTTAACTCAGCCACAGTGAAAGAACAGTAATATATTTCCAAGTCAGGATGGTGAGTACTTGGAGAGGAACTTCCAGGTGGTGGTGTTCCCATGTATCTGCTGCCCTTGTCCTTCTACATGGTAGCAGTCGTGGGTTTGGAAGGTGTTGTCTAAGGAGCCTTCGTGAATTCCTGTGGCGCATCTTGTAGATGGTTCACACTGCTGCTACTGTGCGCTGGTGATAGAGAGAGTGAATGTTTGTGAATTGGCAGAAGAGGGCCTTCGGCCCATTGAATCTGCACTGACACGTGAGAAACACCTGACCTACCTACCTAATCCCATTTACCAGCATTTGGCCAATAGCCTTGAATGTTATGACGTGCCAAGTGCTCATCCAGGTACTTTTTACATGATGTGGGGCAACCCGCCTCCACCACCCTCCCAGGCAGTGCATTCCAGACCGTCACCATCCGCTGGGTTAAAAAAGTTTTTCCTCACATCCCCCTAAACCTCCTCCCCTTCACCTTGAACTTATGCCCCCTTGTGACTGACCCTTCAACTAAGGGGAACAGCTGCTCCCTATCCACCCTGTCCATGCCCCTCATAATCTTGTACACCTCGATCAGGTCGCCCCTCAGTCTTCTCTGCTCCAGTGAAAACAACCCAAGTCTACCCAACCTCTCTTCATAACTTAAATGTTTCATCCCAGGCAACATCCTGGTGAATTTCTTCCGCACCCCCTCCAGTGCAATCACATTCTTCCTGTAATGTGGCAACCAGAACTGCACACAGTACTCCAGCTCACTAAGGTTCTATACAACTCCAACATGACCTCCCTACTTTTGTAATCTATGCCTCAATTGATAAAGGCAAGTGTCTCATATGCCTTTTTCACCACCCCACTAACATGCCCCTCTGCCTTCAGGGATCTATGGACACACACGCCAAGGTCCCTTTGTTCCTCAGAACTTCCTAGTGTCATGCCGTTCATTGAATACTTTCATGTCAAATTACTCCTTCCAAAGTGTATCACCTCACACTTTTCAGGGTTAAATTCCATCAGCCATTTATCTGCCCATTTGACCATCCTGTCTATATTTTCCTGTAGCCCAAGACACTCAACCTCACTGTTAAACACCCAGCCAATCTTTGTGTCATTTGCATACTTACTAATCCTACACCCCACATAGTCATCTATGTCATTTATACGAATGACAAATAATAGGGGACCCAGCACAGATCCCGGTGGTACATCAATGGACACTGGCTTCCAGTCACTAAAGCATCCTTCTGTCATCACCCTCTACCTCCTACAACTAAGCCAATTTTGAATCCACCTTATCAAATTACCCTGTTTCCCATGTGCATTTGCCTTCTTTATAAGTCTCCCATGTGGGACCTTGTCAAAGGCTTTGCTGAAATCCATATAAACTACATCAACTGCACTACCCTCATCTACACACCTGGTCATCTCCTCAAAAAATTAAATCAAATTTGTTAGGCATGACCTCCCTCTGACAAAGCCATGTTGACTATCCCTGATCAAACTTGCCTCTCCAAGTGGAGATAGATTCTCTCCTTCAGAACTTTCTCCAATAGTTTCCCTACCACTGACGTGAGACTCACTGGCCTGTAGTTCCCCGGCTTATCTCTACAACCCTTCTTAAATAGCAGAACCACATTACCTATTCTCCAGTCCTTTGGCACCTCCCCCATGGCCAGAGAGGAATTAAAAATTTGGGTCAGAGCCCCTGTGATCTCCTCCCTTGCCTCCCTCAGCAGTCTGGGACACAAATCATCTGGACCTGGAGATTTGTCCACTTTTAAGCCTGCCAACACCTCCAATAACTTGTCACTCCCTATATCAATTTGATTAAGAACCTCGCAGTCTCTCTCCCCGAGTTCGATACCTTCATCCTCATTTTCTTGGGTGAAGATGGATGTGAAGTATTCATTCAACACTCTAGCGATGTCCTCTAGCTCCACCCATAGATTGCCCCCTTGATCCCTTATGGGCCCTACTCTTTCCCTGGTTATCCTCTCCCCCATTGATATACTTATAGAATATCTTGGGACTTTCCCTACTTTTACCAGCCAGAGGTTTCTCATATCCCCTCTTTGCTCTCCTAATTGCTTTCTTAAGCTCCACCCTGCACTTTCTGTACTCCACTAATGCCTCTGCTGATTTGCTTCCCTTGTACCTGCTAAAAGCCTCTCTTTTCCTTCTCATCATAACCTGAATATCTCTGGTTATCCATGGTTCTCTGGGCTCGTTACTCCTTCCTATCACCCTGGAAGGGACATGTTGAAACTGAACCCTCCCCATTTCCTTTTTGAACACCACCCACTGTTCCTCTGTAGATTTTCCTACAAGTAACTGTTCCCAGTCATGATGTCAAGCTTCTTGGGTGTAGTTGAAGCTGCACCCATCCAGGCAAATGGAAAGTATTCTATCACACACCTGACTTGTACCTTGTAGATGGTGGACAGGCTTTGGGGAGTCGGAAGGTGAGTTACATGCCGCAGGATTCCGAGCCTCTGACCTGCTCTTGTCACCGCAGTATTCATATAGTTAATCCAGTTCAGTTTCTGGTCAATGGATGTTGATAGTGGGAGATTCAGTGATGGTAATGCCATTGAATGTCAAGGGGTGAAGGTTTGATTCTCTCTTGTTGGAGATGGTCAGTGCCTGGCACTTATGTGGTGCTAATGTTACTTGCCACTTGTCAACCCAAGCCTGGATATTGTCCAGGTCTTGCTGCATTTGGACATGGACTGCTTCAGTATCTGAGTCACGAATGGTGTTGAACATTGTGGAATCATCAGCGATACCTTCATCTGACCTTAAGATGAAGCAGCTGAAGATGGTTGAGCTGAGGGCACTACCCTGAGGAACTCCTGCAGTGATGTCCTGGAACTCAGGTGACTGACTTCCAACAACCACAACCATCTTCCTTTGTGCTAGGTATGACTCCAACCAGTGGAGAGTTTTCCCTCTGATTCCCATTGACTCCTATTTTGCTAGGGCTCCTTGATGTCACATTTGGTCAAATGATGCCTTGATGTCAATATGTTTAGTCTTGTGGAATGAATTACCAGAGAATGCCATTTGTATAAGCAATAAAAAAAAATGTTCAATAGGCAGTAATAGTGTTTCTGGGGAAAAAAGCAATTCATATAAACAGTGAGAAGATGGATTTGGAATTTGGGATTTATTAAAGGTGAATTATTTTCCTATTCTTAAAAGTTGCTCTGCTTTTACACAAACCAGACAACTGTACCTTAAATGGCAAAGCAGGAATACAAAATTTACGAAGACTGTATCTGTTATAAATAATAACAGCAGTGTCTGGGAATGTATGATTCAGGATTGTAACTTAGTCTTGCGGTTAAGGACATAATCTTTAGTTAGAACTACAGCTTTGTAACACATGCATCTCTCTTTGCCAAATGGATCATTCATGAGTCCAGTATCAGTCCCTCAGTGTTCTCCCTCCAGCTAATGCTAACAGGAAAGTACAGAAATTAAATTCTCCTTTAAAATGCAGAACTTGTAACTAACAGAAGCAAAAGGCCAGTTAACAAGAAATGAGCGTTCAAAGTCCTCCATGGCTGCATCCTTGGCATTGATATACCTTAAAGATGTGGTATAAACATGAAGAACAATCACCTTTACTTATTCTGAAAGCTATTCAAAAAACAGTTTATAAGATGTGTGTAAAATAATGCGGAGAGGAATAGAAACAATCTGACCCAAAGTCGCTTATGTCATTCTGTAACTGATTCTCTCCCCACCTGGCACTAAGGACACTTCCACACCTTGCCCCCACCCCAGTCATGTGTCTGAGTGCAACATTCCCTATTCTTCACCACCAGCCCCCCCCCCACCACCTCCCCCCCCCGCCCCCCACCCCCCCACACACACACAGTGGAACTCTTGCCCTGCAGTCCCTTTCCTTGCCTTAGGCCAGTTTCCCCCTTCCCCAGTGGAGGCCTTCCCCTGCAGCACATTAAAAGCCACTCCTGCTTTACCGTACGTCCGGTAGGTAGAGGCTTGCCTCTGACGCCCCACTGAATGCAATGTGGTGCTGCCTGCAAAGCCTGGCACTGCACAATGCAAAGTAGGTGAAAGAACCTCGAAGTCACGAGTGAAGTGCAGGTCATCAGGTGTATGTCGCTTATATACCATCGTGCAACAGTCGATCTAATTGAAGGCCGATGTACCCCCCTGATCAAGTGTTGGGGGATGATTCCGATGGGCAGCCCTTATGATGCAAATGTACTGAAATGACGTTTGCGATGTGCCATGGCGGTAAATGTGACCGGCCATTGACAGCTGGATCGGACGATCCCCAGCTGCTCTTACGATGGCAGTAAACTGATTTTTCTGATCTCACAATATTTTCTGCTCCCACCTGCCATAGGTGGATCCAGAAAATCCTACCATCTACCTCTGAATAGTGGTCATAAGAATATAAGTGAGAAAAGGCCATTCAACCATTCAAGTCTGCCCCTCTTGGAGCCCTTACATGATTATTCAGACGTGGAGCGGTCAATTCAAGTTGATCATTGCTACAGAACTGTTCTTGAGCTTGGCAAAACACAAGCTTTGGAAAAGGGCAATTTTCCTGGTACTATAGAAATCAGAAGAAATAGTGATCTCATTAATATTGTTGTATTGCATGAGATTATTTCCTTTCTTAATGCTTTAATGAAACTAATGAATTGAGCCTAAAAAAATACTGGATAATTAGATGATGGGATCTGGACCTGAATAAAGTAATAATTTTGAGGAAATACAAACACAGTGAAGTATATCAAGATATACATGAATCTGCACCTTTGAGTCAGAAATAGTCTAATTTGTCCAATAACATGTTTTTATTAGGGACACCATTACCTGGAATGAATCAGTTTGCTTAGTTCTCATTGTAAAAGTTTAAACCAAACTGTACTTTTCTTGGAAATAAATACATTAGAACAGACTTTTAAAATAGACAAATATTAAACATAGATACTCTTGAATCGGTGAAATGTGTACTGCATCTGAACTGCTTCCATACTCCAATAACACTTATACAATTGCTGGAGATTTCTGAAGATGTGCTTTACTGTGGTAAACTAAAATTTTATCAGGAAACAATTTGAGGGACTTCCTAATGCTCCAGTCTGCAGTAAGGGCTCTCTTTATATATTTTTAAAACATGCAATTGTTTATAGAAACAAAACCAATGTAATCTGACTCTGTCAAACAGGGCTCTTTAACTACAAATTGTATAAACATCAAAATGCAGTGAAGTTCCGGTATTGTTAAATTCAATTTGGTTAAGACAGTTTTCTTTTAAAATGAGAAACACATTGTAGTTGTAATAGTTGAAACATAACCCCTCTGCCTGGGAAAATCATTCTCCTCTCAAAAAGAATTCCTTGGGTCTTGTCAGTGCCAGAATTCCCCAACGGTCAAAGAAATAAAAGTTCCAGCAGCTCCTCTCGACGGCTCAGCTGAGAATAGCAGTTTGTAGCCGAGCCATACCAACAATCCAACAATAAAAGTTCTCATAACACTTGTCTAGCATTAGCTAGTCACAAATAGAATAGGAACTGAAGTACTACAAGTGTCTTCAGTATTTTGGAATAGGGGAAAAATTGACCAGGTGATTACTCATGGCCACTATTCAGTGACTTCTGCTGGAAAGTGTGTGTGTTCCAAGTGAAGAGAGAGATAAAGAATGGGTTTGCTGCGACACCCTTCCATAGTTGAATAGCCCTAACCAAATCACTGCACTCATCCCCTCCAACCAACTCAACACATGCACGCGCACACACGCATGTTCAAACAAAAAAAACAAAAGAGAAAAAAGGTTGTGAAAAGGCCATTCAGCCCATTCCATCAAAGTTCATTCTTTTAGCACATGAACTCTCATCATGAAATGATCACTCAGAAATGAGGTGATGTAATAGAGGGTAACCACTCCTAGCAGACTTGCTCCTTGGCACATTGCCTTCAGGATAGGAGGAGAAAGAAATGGAGGTGGACTTTGGTGCAGGTAATGATGCATGATGACTCACATCAATCAAGTGTATATAGTTTCTTAACTTTTTATTGTTTTCTAGCAGAATTGTACATTTAGAGAGCCATGAGAATTAGTTTAATGCAGGAGAAAGTCTTGGCTAATAGGGTGTGGGGGTGTCAAAGTCATTTTATATGCTGAGCCTGATCCAATATCCTTTGTTTGGCACTGGTCACATTACAGATAAATAACAAAATAGATACAAATGAAGAGAAAACATATAGGTACTTACTTAAATTTGGATTTTATTTCCTACATTGCAACAGTTATTACATTTCAAAAGTACTCCATTGCCTTTAAAGTGCTCTGGAGTATCTTGAGATCATGGCAGACACTAAAATTTGGTAACACCAATATCAAAAAATCTTCTCTTTCAACAGAATGGGGAGTTTCTCTGGTACATCATGCACAGTGACTGAGAAAGGTGTGCTAAAAATTTCAAAATCCCCTTTGTGGTTCCTACAGTTACAAAATACGAACTTATGAAATAGAAGCAGAAGTCCGCCATTCAATAAGGTCACTAATGATCTGTTTGTGCTTTGAGTTCCGCATTTCCATCTACCCACAATAACCTTTGATTCCCTTGCTTAACAAGAATCCATCTCTGCCTTAAAAATATTCAATGACTTTGCTTCCACTGCCTTCTGAGGCGAGAGTTCCAAAGTCGCACAACCCAGAGAAAAAATATCTCATCTCTGTCCTATGAACATAGCCCCTAATTTTAAAACCCCTAGTTCTGGACTCACTCATAATAGGAAACATCCTTTCAACGTACATCTTGTCAAGACCATTCAGGATCTTATATACTTGAATCAAATCACCCCTCACTCTTCTAAACTCGAGTGGAAACAAGCCCAGCCTGTCCAACCTATCCTCATAAGACAACCCCTCATTTCAGGTATCAATCTAGAAAACCTTCCTCTGAACAGTCTCCAAGGCATTTACATCCTTCCTTAACTAAGGAGACCAAAACTGCTTACAGTATTCAAGATGCAGTCTCACCAATGCCTTGTAAAACTGAAGCATAACATCCCTACTTTCATGTTCAATTCCTCTCATAATAAAGGATAGCATTCCATTAGCCTTCTTGATTACACACTGTACCTGCACACTAACTTTCTGTGATTCATGCTCAAGAACACCTAGATCTCTGCACCTCTGAATTCTGCAGTCGTTCTCCATTTAAATAATACTCTACATTTTTATTCTTCCTGTCAAAGTAAACAACTTCACATTTTCACACATTATACTCCATCTGCCAGGTTTTTGCCCACTCACTCAACTTATCTATATCTGTCGGCAAACTCCCTGTCTTCTTCACATACTTTCGTACCTATCTTTGTGTCGTCTGCAAATTTAGCTACCATGCCTTCGCACCCCTCATCTAAGTCATTGATGTAAATTTTAAAAGGTTGAGGCCTGATCCCTGGCTGCGGGCTTTTCTGGATTATTTTCTCACCCAACAAACAGAAAGCCAAGCTGTCAATCCGATTGGCTTCCAAGCAGCAACTCTATTTAAAAAATAAACCCTTATGGACTTCACAGTATTCACGGCAACATGGTGCTGGATTTTGCATCTGCTGATCAGGCGGGTTCCCTCACCCTGCCCAAATGTGAAATAAGGTGTGATGACATCGGGTAGGCAATATGATGTCATATCCAAAATTACGGAAGACAAGCACGTGTGGAAATCAACAGCACGCCTGCCATTTTGAAATTACTCATTAACAAGCTATTGAGCTTGTTGACAACCCAATTGTCTGAAATATTTTTGTTGCCTGCTGCATTTTCTGGTCATCAGCTGTGAAAAAGTTTGGGACCTGGGCGGCACAAGGGTGGAAGAAAAGGTCTGCCACAGGGACCACGGCTGAACATAGCAGCAGGTTCTGCTGGCAAAGGTGAGTGGACTACGCAGTTTCCATTCCATCTCCTCACCCCACTGAACAACATAAAAACCAGCCCATGCTGTTCTGAGTTTCCCAACAATGACTCACCTTCATTCCAAAAACCCACTGCAGTTTGTCACAGGGCCACTATTTCTACAATTTTTCATATTGTTCAAAAATTCTCCCTCAGTAAATGGTTTTGATGACACATCTATTTCATGGACAATCACGTAGCTCGTCTTTACAGAGGCATCGCATGCTTGGCAAGTATGAGTAAACATTGATTACTGCTTTCTCAACTACTATGCTAATTCAGAAAATCTATCTTCCTGTAACTACGCTCCTGTGTACTGATCATATTTTCCATTACAATTTTCTACGTAGAATCTTTGATTGATGTTTTGATTTTGTCACAGGCGGCTCAGAGGTGGTTTACTACTTTGGTATCTGGAATGAGCGGATTGTCTTATGAGGAAAGGTTGGACAGACTGGGCTTGTTTCCACTGGAGTTTAGAAGAGTGGCTTGATTAATGTATGTAAGATCCTGAATGGTACTGACAAGGTGGACATGGAAAGGATGTTTCCTCTTGTGAGTGAGTCCAGAACTAGGGGGCACTGTTTTAAAATTAGGGGTTGCCATTTTAGGGCAGTGATGAGGATCATTTTTTTCTCTCAGAGGGTTGTGCGACTTTGGAACTTTCTGCCTCCAAAGGTGGTGGAGGTGGGGGTCATTGAAAATTTTTAAGGCAGAGGTAGATAAATTCTTGTTATGCAAGAGAATCAAAGGTTATCGGGGGTAGATGGGAATGTGGAATTTGAAACACAAACCAATCAGCCAGGATCTTATTGAATGTGGAGCAGGCTCGAGGGGCCAAATGGTCTACTCTTGCTCCTATTTCCTATGTTCATAGCTACCTCTTGTTTTCAAATCAAACACGTGGGATTTTCATTTATTTCCAAAAAGAAAAGGATTTTTGAAACAGGCAGCACTCTTGATGATCTTTGTTTATGAAGGCATAGTGGCCACTTTTCATTGCAGCACTTAAAAATCAAGGATTAATGTCTTGAGATGTTGTATAAATAAGGAAATAAAGGTTCATGATAGAGAATTCTGTCACATTGAGCAACCCCAGTAGTATTTTTTTCTGAATACACTTTTGTCCTCTTCATAGAGCATAGTAAATATGTTATAACAATAAAACAATGAAAAATGTACTAATTGTACACGCTTGATATAAGAGGAATAATAAACTCCTGTATAGATGTTTGATACTTGTTGAGAGTCTGTATGGTGAAATTGGACAATGTTGTGCCCATTTTTCAGGTGTGAAATAGGGGAAAAGGTCGTAATTTGCAGGCCTGTGTCCCACGCCCCAAGGAGTCCTGAAAGATGTCCAACCCCATGTTGGGTCAGAAAACATTCATGCATTGTGATGGCCATTTTAAACAGGATCCCTCTTGGAATTTCATCTCTGCTGAGTGAGGTTTTCCCGATCTGAGTATATCTTAACAAACCCCAATAATACTCTAAACAGACTTCAATGAAGAGTAAAATCAGGCAGGTGTAAAGCAATGGTTGCACTTTATCCTGTCAGTTATCTGACTGCTGGGTTAGGTTAATGTTTCTCCCTAACTACCTGATCAGACCTCACACTAAAAAATACAAACTAACCTTCCGATGCTAGAAATTACAGTGCAATGGAGGGCAGCAAATCATGCAGCATTGGTGAAGCCAACAATTTGTAAATGAAAATTCTCCAGTGTGATCCACCTTTTAGATAGGCCATAGGAAAGAGTCACAGAATGGACGCCAGATGGTTTTACATGTGGAACTGTGGAAGACTAGATCCTAGGCAAGGTCCCCGACAGATAATCATTGAGTGGTCTTCACAAAGGTCATTAGCTTGTTCTTTCAATCATCAATCAGTATTTGACATAGAGAACTCTATCAATAAAAAAAAGGACACCCTAATGTAAAAAATAGAAGAGTATAAAGACTTAGTGCAATTTTGGGCTGATTCCACCCTAGGCGCGATAGAAGGCGTGAAAAATTATGTTTTACCCGCTGACCGCAATGGTGGGTATTTGTGCCGTATTGTCCGCTACCTGCCTCATTAATTATGCAGCCACAGGAAAGAGGCTATCTCACTGGTAGGCGGCCTCTGAATCACCCGCCATGCCGTTACCTCACCGTTTCCTCACTCCGGGTGTCATATCTAAACTGCAGTCATCCACACAAGCTCTCAATGCTTGCAGCCTGGACTGCTCCAATGAAGTCATGGCCCTGAAAGCCAAGAAGTGTTCAGTGACCCGTCACTGGAATGCTTTTTGGAAGTCCACTGTGATGTCCTCCAACCCGATCTGGACACAGGAGGTCCAGCAATTTCATCACTTGGGTTGAGGTGGTCAGTGCTAATGGTGTACAGAAGAGATTGGCCATCCAGTGCAGAAAGAGGGTGAATGATCTAATTCATGCTACCTGGGTAAGAAAGCCATCTCATCACTCTAAACTCACACCCTCAAGGCCATCACACATTCACTAGCATCTCATTCACTGCCAGCTGAAGGGACATCACCACTCGCTCTTTCACACACACCTTCACATCTCCATCTAGCCTCATTTCCTCTGGAGACTGCCTCCTCAGACCTCACCTAACTTGAGACTACTTACACAGATCAACATGTGCCCTTACACACACTCTGGGATAGCCTTTTCCCCAGTACAGCCCTCGCCCTGCAGCCGCTTCCCTTGCCTGAGGGCACTTCTCCCCCTTCTCCAAGCAAACCCTAATCCTGCAGCCATTGAAAAGCCTCACATCTGGTCTGGTGGGCAGTAACCTGCCCGTGAGCCCCCCTAAAAGTGATGTGGTGCTGCCTATGAAGCCTGGTGCTAAAGACCGCGAGTGCTGCCCAAAGCAAGCTAGGCAAACAAATCTCGAAGTCCCGAGTGAAGTGCAGCTCGCCAGGTGCACATCACTCATGTACAATTGTGAAACATGTTGGCGTGTGGTGCCTGGATGATCCAGCGGGGAGGGGATGTTTCCAATGAGCAGGGCTTATAATGAGATGCTAAAGTATTGAAATTAGGTTCCCAACGTGCAGCAGCGGGAAATGCGGTTGCCATTTACAGGTGGAGCAGACGATCACAAACTGGCTTAATGATGTGAAGCCAATTTTTGGCCTTTCGCCATATTGTCCACTCATGCCGCCAAACATGCATGCTGCCAACAGGAGCAGAAAATTCTGCCCTTAGACCGGAACTTTCAATGGGATGAAATGGATTTTAATCCAGATTAACTGGTTGAAAAGTAATTGAAAATCAATCTGGACTTCTGAGTAGCTGAGACTTGCTGGGAATTTCCTTGAGGATTTTCCCAAGATGGAGAAGTAGGAGAATTTAAATGGAAGGAAAGGTTTAGAGAAGATGGCAAGTTGGTGAATTCAAAGGTGAGAAGGCAAGGAGAAATGAAAACTGAAATCCTCAAAGATGAGGAATTGTTCAGTGCAAAGGTGAGACCAGAAACTAAGGGAACATCTTAGTGAGAAATGGGGTGGGGCTGGGTGGGGTGGTGTAGTACATAATGAGGATTTTAAAGAGCTGGCATAGGGACAATAAGCCTTCCGTGTTGTATGACTCTATGAAAGAATGGAGGGCCCTGACATTTATGATTCTAAATCCAGCTCCCTTTTCTCAAACATAGAAACTAGGAGCAGGAGTAGGCCATTCGGCCCTTTGAGCCTGCTCCGCCATTCAATATGATCATGGCTGATCCTCTATCTCAACGCCATATTCCCGCTTTCTCTCCATACCCCTTGATGCCCCTAATATCTAAAAAATTATCAACTTCTTTCTTGAATATACTCAGTGATCTGGCCTCTACAACTTTCTGTGGTAGAGAATTCCACAGGTTGACCACTCTCTGAGTGAAGAGATTTTCTCTTATCTCAGTCCTAAATGGCCTGCCCCATATCCTGAGACTTTGGCCCCTGTTTCTAGACACCCCAACCAGGGGAACATCCTCCCTGCATCTAGTCTATCTAGCCCTGTTAGAATTTTATATGTCTCAATCACATCTGCTCTCATTCTTCTAAAATCTAGTGAATACAGGCCTAGTTGAACCAATCTCTCCTCATGCAACAGTCCTGCCATTCCCTGTACTAACCTAGTAAACCTTAGCATCACTCCCTCTATGGCAAGTATATTCTTTATTAGGTAGGGAGATCAAAACTGCATGCAATAATCCAGGTGTGTTCTCACCAAGGCCTTGTATAACTGCAGTAAGACATCCTATTTCTGAACTCAAATCCTCTTGCAATGAAGGTCAACATACAATTTGCCTTCCTAATATTTTCATTGACTGGTGTACAAGAACACCCAGATCCCTTTGTACATCCACATTTCCCAATATATCACCATTTAAATAATACTCTGCCTTTCTGCTTTTCACACCGAAGCATATGATTTCACATTTATCCACATTATACTGCATCTGCCATGTGTTTGCCCACATTCACAACTTATCTAAATCACCCTGAAGCTTTCTTGCATCCTTCTCACAACTCGCAGCCCCGCCCAGTTTTGTATCATCAGCAAACTTGGAAATATTGCATTTGGTTTCCTCATCCAAGTCATTTATATGGCGTGAACAGCTGGGGCCCAAGCACTGATCCTGCAGTACACCATTAGCCACCACCTGCCATCCAGAAAAAGATCCATTTATTCCCACTCTCTGTTTCTGGTCTGTCAATCAATTCTTAATCCATGACAGTATATTACCCCGATCCTATGTGCTTTAATTTTGCCCACTAGTCTCTTAACTGGGACTTCATCAAAAGTCTTCTTGAAATCCAAATACATCACATCCACTGGTTCCCCCTTATCTATTCTAATAGTTACATCCTCAAAAAACTCCAGTAGATTAGTTAAACAGTATTTCCCTTTCATAAACCCATGCAACTTTGTCTAATCCCGTTAATGTTCTGGTACCACGTCTTTTATAATAGACTCTAGCATTTTCTCCACTACTAATGTTAGGCTAACTGGTCTGTAATTCTGTTTTTTCTCTCCCTCCTTTTTTAAATAGTGGGGTTACATTTGCCGCCCTCCAATCTGTAGGAACTGCTCCAGAGTCTATAGAATTTTGGAAGATGATCACCAATATATCCAATATTTCCAGGGCCACTTCCTTTAGTACTCTGGGATGTAGATTATCGGGCCCAGGGGATTTTTCAGCCTTTAACTCCATTAATTTCTCTAGCACCATTTTTTTTACTAATACTGATTTTCTTCAATTCCTCCCTCTCACTAGACCCTTGGTTCCCTAACATTTCTGGGAAATTATTTGTGTCTTCTTTTGTGAAGACAGAACCAAAATATGTGTTCAATTCTTCTGTCATTTCTTTATTCCCCATTATAAATTTCCCCCATTTCTGACTGTAAGGGACCTACATTTGTCTTTGCTAATCTTTTTCTCTTCACATACTTATAGAAACTTTTACAGTCAGTTTTTATGTTCCCTGCAAGTTTACTCTCATACTCTGTTTTCCCCTTCTTGGTCAATCTTTTTGTCCACATTTACTGAATTCAAAACAGCTCCCCATCCTCAGGCTTGCTGCTTTTTCTGTCAATTTTATATGTCTCCTTTTTGGATCTAATACTATCCATAATTTCTTTTATAATCCATGTTTGAGCCACCTTTCCTGTTTTATTCTTGTGCCAGACAGGAATGAATAATTGTTGTAATTCATGCATACGTTCCTTAAATATTAGCCATCGTCTATCCACTGTCAACCCTTTTGGTAGGGTTTCCCAATCCATCATTACCAACTTGTGCCTCATACCTCATCATTCTCTTTATTTAGTTTCAGGACCCTAGTTTCAGATTCAACCTCTTCACTCTCCATCTTAATGGACAATTCTATCATTTTATGGTTGCTCTTCCCCAAGGGACCCCACACAGCAGGACAGTTAATTAATCATTTCTCATTGCACAACACCCATTCTAGGATATCCTGCTCTCTAGTTGGTTCCTCAACGTATTGGTCTAAAAAACCATCACTTACGCACTCCAGGAAATCCTCCTCCACAATATTATTGCTAGTTTGGTTTGTCCAATCTATATGTAGATTAAAGTCACCCATGATTACAGTTGTACCCTTATTGCATGCGTCTCTAATTTCCTGTTTAATGTCTTCTCTTACATCTCCGTTACTGTTTGGGGACCTTTGGACAACCCCCATCAATGTTTCCTGCCCCTTGGTGTTTCTTATCTCCACTCAAACAGATTCCACATCATGCTTTTCCAAGCCAATATCCTTCCTCACTATTGCATTGGTTTCCTCCTTTACTAACAGTGCTACCCACCTACTTTCCCAATTTGTCTGTCCTTCCTAAATATTGAATACCCCTGGATGTTCAGTTCCCACCCTTGGTCACCCTGCAGCCATGTCTCTGTAACTGCAACTATATCATAACTGTTTATATCTATTTGCCCTGTTAATTCATTTACCTTATTGCAAATGTTCCATGCATTAAGATACAATACCTTTAGACTTTCTTTTTAACCTTGTTAGTCATCTTAGCTTTATTTTGCACTATGACCCCATTTGTTTTCGCCCTTGTTTTTTCTGCCTTCCACTTTTGCTTCTTACTTTTCCACCTTTCGTTTCTATCCTTGTTTCCCCCTCCTCTGTCTCCCTGCTCAGGTTCCCGCCCCTCGCCATTCTAGTTTAAACCCTCCCTGACTAGCAAACACCACTACCACCACAGAGAGGACATTGGTCCTGGTCCTGCCCAAATGCAACCCGTCCTGTTTGTATTGGTTCCACCTTCCCCAAAACCAGTCCCAATGTCCCAGAAATCTGAATCCCTCCCCCTACACCATTTCTTCAGCTACGTATTCATCCGATATATCCTTTTATTTCTACTCTTGCTAGCACGTGGCACTGATAGTGATCCTGAGATAACTACCTTTGAGGTCCTACTTTTTAATATATGTCCTAACTCCCTATATTTAGCTTGTAGGACTTCATCCCTTTATTTTTGTTTAAATCTATGTTGTTGGTACCAATATGTACCACAACCACTGGCTGTTTTCCCTTCCCCTTCAAGATGCCCTCCAGCCTCTCTGAGACATCCTTGACCCTGGCACCAGGGAGACAACATACAATCCTGAAGTCTCTTCTGCAGGCACAGAAATGCCTGTCTGTTCCCCTTACTATTGAATTCCCTATCACTATAGCCCTGCCACTCTTCTTCCTCCCCTCTTGTGCAGCAGAGCCACCCGTGGTGCTATGGGCTTGGCTCCTGCTGCTTTCCCCTGAGAAGTAACCTTCCCTAACAGTGTCCAAAATGGTATATCTGTTAGAGAGGGGAATGGCCACAGTGGACTCCTGCACTACCCACCTTCCTCTACTCTGCCTGGTGCTCACTCATCCCTTTTTGTCTGTTCAGTCTTTACCTGAGGTGTGACTACCTCACTGAACATACTGTCCACAACAATCTCAGCATCGCAGATGCTCCAGTGAATCCACCCGCAGCTCCAGCTCTGAAATGCAGTTAGCCAGTAGCTGCAGCTGGACACACTTCCTGCACACATGGTCACCAGGGACAAAGTGTCCATGACTTCCCACATAGCGCAGGAGGAGCATATCATGGGTGTGAGCTCTACTGCCATGACTTCCCTTTAGATTAAGCTCTTAAATTACTCCCTTTAAAGAATGCTAACAATGCTAGGGGCCTTATTCCACTCCAAACACTCACACTATAGTCCAAAGTCCTCACCTTATTTTGTTTAAGCTAATGGACTGCACCAGTTTAAGAAAAAGTAGAAGTACTCACCTGACTCTGCTTACCAATCAGCTGCCTCCCCTGCGTTGCATCACTTTTTGAATCATGACATCACTTTGAACTCCACAGCCTGAAGGTATGCCTCTCTTCTCTGGTCTAGGCCTCTGTTTTTAGCACCCTTTTATACCACTCTTGCTTCATTTATTATCAGAATTACAGAATGAACCTCACAGTAGAATTAACACCACCACACTGCCACTAGCCTTATAAATACTCCAGTCTAAAACTCACCTTCTTCCAACCCTAACAGCAACTTTTAGATAATTGCTAAGTTAAAGAAAGACTAGACTTCAGATAGAATGTAACCCTTAATTTAACCCTTAAACTCCCCCAGTCACCAATCTCCAACTGAAGCTCTCTACTGCAGCCAAACACAACACTCCAGCGCAGACATGGCAGAACCATAGACCCACAAGAAATTTGTCTGCTGCATGGATAAGGGAGTCAGATGGAAGTGTAAATCCTGGAAACTGGCTCAGACTTACTGGAATCTGAAGTGAAATGGTGTCAATATAGTTGTGGCTTTTAACATGAAGGTCATTGTAATCCACACTGGGCTATGGCAATTCAGTCTGAAACATCTAAAACACATTAGGTTCAGCAGTCTGCATCAACAATGTAGAGATTATAAAGCATTTCTGATATTTTGATCTAAAAGGAACATAAATGTTGCTTAGGCCATCTTTTCCTTATTTTTGCAACCAGAAATGTGTTGCACATTTTCACTGTTTCAACCTTTCAGCAATGATATTTTCATATAAAAAGTGTGAAATAGTTTTGTACCAATTGAGTAAATTTACAACTACAGTACTTCACATATTATAGGTATTTCTGAGTTTTGGGCTGGCTATTGGAGATTTGAGTTCACCAAGTGTATGTTGTTATTTATATTGCTAGATATATGCTATTGTAAGCTATGGGACAGTGGGAATTACATACATCGGTTGTGAATATTGGTTAATGTAAGCTAAGTTTTTTTTCTATTTTTTTTATGGGATGCAAGTGTATCTGGCAAGCCATTTATTGCTTGTCCCTAATAGCCCATGGTATAGTGGTGATACTGCAGTCCATCTGCTGTAGTTATACCTACAGTGCTGGTAGGAATGCAGTTCCATGATCTTCACCCAGCGATAGTGAAAGAACAGAGATGGTGTGGGGCTTGGAAGGGAACTTGTAGGTGCAGTGTTCCCATGCATCTGCTGCCCTCGTCCTTCTAGGTGGTAGAGGTTGTGAGTTTGGGAGCTGCTGTTGAAAGAACCTTGACAAATTCCTGCAGTCCATTTTGTATGTGGTACACACTCAAACCACTGTGCAGCAGTGGAGGAAGTGAATATTTAAGGTGGTGAACAGGCTGCCGATCAAGCTTCTTGAGTGTTATTGGAGCTACAGTCATCCAGGCAAGTGGAGAGTATTCCATCACACTCCTAATTTGTGCCTTGTAGATACTGGACAGGCTTTGGAGTCAGGAGGTGAGTTTACTTGCCTCAGAATTCCCAGTCTCCGACCTGCTCTTGTAGCCATAGTATTTATAAGGCTAGTGGCAGTGTGGTGGTGTTAATTCTACTGTGAGGTTCATTCTGTAATTCTGATAATAAATGTTCATATTCACTGGAAAATGGTAGTGGGGTTAAGTTTAATTTTTGTAGGCTGTCTACAAAATGTTTAATAATGCAGTAATTCTGGTGTACTGTGCTCCAGGAAAGTTCAGTGCTGTAGGCTGTACACTGTAGTTTTGGTGTCCTTCCATCAACACTGGGATTTTAAAAGTTGGAAAATTATGTGTGGCACTTTTGGCATTGTTAGACTTCTTAAGGTATTTATACTGCTGGGGGATATTACAGAGACATAGTGAGGAGGGGGCCATTGGTGAGTTTGAAGACAAGGATGAGAATTTTTAAACTGAGATGTTACTAGACTAGGAACCAATGTAGGTCAGTGAGGAGAGGGGTGATGGTGAATGAGAACCAGTGAAAGTTAGCATTCTGACAGCAGAGATTTAAATGAGCTCAAGTTTAAACAAGATGGAAGGCTGGCCTGGAGAGCATCAGAATTGGAATTGCAATTTCAGTGGCCAGTTGCCATAATTATTATTATTATAAACATGGACTCAGGAGTACATAATGGCGAGAGATGATCAGAAGTGTAACACTATGAAGCAAGGCTTTGTAGACACAAGCATAAAATTTGTAATAGGTTACATAGATAGATATAAGTTATATAGATGATATTAACAGTTGTCTTGATAAATTTAAATAATTGATATTTAATTTATTTTTCTTTCAAGTGGTTTTGGCTTAAATGATATTAAAAGTTTCAATATTTTCATAATTATTAAAATCAGATGCAAATATTTCTATTCAAACCTTTACATTTTCATTCTTTTTTCTTCTATAGAAATGATACCAACATTTCCAAGTGCATTGAAAGGTGAAAAAGGTCCATCAGGGGAGCCTGGTGCAAGAGGACCAACTGGACCACCTGGTCTGCCAGGAATACCAGGTCGTGGTCTTCAAGGACCAGTAGGAAAACCCGGTCTGCCAGGTCAGCCGGGTTTTCCAAGTATTGGGAAGCCTGGAATGCCAGGAATGCCAGGTAAACCAGGAGAAATGGGATTACCAGGTCAGAAAGGTGACATGGGACCAAAGGGAGAACAGGGGCCAATGGGACCACCAGGGCCACAAGGACTACCAGGTCCTTCAGGGATTCCTGGATTTGGAAAACCAGGTAGACCAGGATTGCCAGGAAAACAAGGGCCAAGAGGAGAGCCAGGTCAGAAAGGATTGCCGGGGTTGCCAGGCCCTGTGGGACCTAAGGGACAGCCAGGAATAGGTGTACCTGGATTGCCAGGATTAAGGGGCCCACAAGGACTACCTGGACAACCTGGGCCTGCAGGACTACCAGGTGCATTAAAACCAGGTTTAAATGGTCTTCCAGGAGCCCCAGGAGCCCCAGGTAAACAAGGATTCCCAGGTGAACCAGGAGCGCAAGGTTTTCCAGGGCCACGTGGTATTCAAGGACCCCCAGGAATGCCAGGTATTGGAAAACCAGGTTTAGATGGACTTCCTGGTCAACCTGGTTTCCCTGGGGGAAAAGGTGAAAAAGGACTCCCAGGTTTACCAGGGCCCCCAGGAATGCCAGGAATAGGAAAACCAGGGTTTCCAGGGCCAAAAGGTGAACGTGGTCAGGGTGGGCCTCCAGGAATACAGGGATATAAGGGGGAACCTGGACCTGCCGGTGCTCCTGGAATTCCTGGTCTTCAAGGTGCAAGAGGTCTGCCAGGGCTTCCTGGGCAAATTGGGCCACCAGGTGGATTAGGTTTTCCAGGTGTAAAAGGAGAGTTTGGACCACACGGCCCTCAAGGTCCTCGAGGCCCAAAAGGGGAACCAGGTCCACAGGGTATGCCAGGTATACCAGGATATCCTGGTGAAGAAGGACAACCAGGTCAAAGAGGTTTGCCAGGGCCAATAGGGCCAAAAGGAGATGTAGGACATAAAGGCCCATCTGGTTTACCTGGACGACCAGGACTACCAGGACTAAAAGGGGAAATTGGGTTTCGTGGAGAGAAAGGTATCCAAGGTCCTACTGGAATACCGGGAATTGCTGGTCCAGGAGGTCCAATAGGGCCTCCAGGTCTTCCTGGACCAAAAGGAGATAGAGGATTACCAGGGCCACCAGGGCTACCTGGCATAGGAAAGCCTGGAGTTCCAGGACACATTGGACCAACAGGAAAACCTGGTCCAGAAGGTCTTCAAGGATTATCGGGAGCACCTGGCCCTCCTGGCCCTCCAGGACCTCCTGGCCCTCCAGGCCAACCAACTGTTCAACCAGATATAAGACAGTTTCAACTTCCAGAGATGGGGCTAGGAATTGATGGCATTAAGGCACCACAAGGATATATCACTGAACCAAGTAAAAAAGGGAAACATATGGGAATTAGTGCAGAGATGCCTGCATTTACTGCTAAACTGACAATACCTTTCCCACCAGTAGGATCTCCTGTCAAGTTTGATAAAATCCTATACAATGGCAGACAAAGTTACAATCCGCAAACAGGCATTTTTACATGTGAGATACCAGGAGTTTATTATTTTTCATATCATGTTAATTGTAAAGGTGCTAATGTATGGGTTGCATTATATAAGAACAATGAGCCACAAATGTATACTTATGATGAATACAAGAAGGGGATTCTTGATCAAGCTTCTGGGAGCTCAGTTCTTGAACTAATGCATGGAGACAAAGTCTGGATGCAGCTTCCATCTGAACAGGCAGCAGGACTTTATTCAGGCCCATATGTGCATTCATCTTTCTCTGGATATTTATTGTATCCAATGTAAAAAATGTAAACATGTAAAGCTTTTTAAAATATGATCTGTTATCTTTTGAAAGTTACATTTTCACTACAAGAGCAATGGCTGACATTTGTAGGATAATTAACTGTTATTCTTTCTTTGATGGAAGGCTACTGTTAGGAAAACCCAAAGCAACAGTAGACCACGTCTGTTTTACACATTCTAAATGTAAATTAAAGTGCTGGGAAACACAAAATAATACACTGAGACCCGGGGGTACCTCAAGTCAGTGAAATTGAAGTTTCCTCGTTCTGATAGGAGTCCCACGTGAAAGTTTGCAGAGCGTCTGCATGGTTCCCTGTGGACTCTATTCCACAAGGGAACTGTTTTGTATAATTGGAACTAATTTTCCAATCACAATCAGAGATGCTAATGGCTCTAAATATCGCATAATTGTAGGGGGTATTCAACCAAAGGCAAGGTTGAGATCAATTTTCGGATTAATGTTAAGGAGAGTACTTTGCATTTATTATATGTTATACCTAACCCAGGAGTACTTGATGCATTTACTGAGTGCAACATTGACAAAAGGTTCCATTTCCCAAAGCAATCCTGCCTCTTTATGAGCACAATTCACAAAAAAACTGCTAAAAGAAAATTACATTAACAATTTAACCCTCCCAGACTGCAAAAGGGATAAAAGATTATTCTCATCAATAATGTATGATCAAACATGACCAAATTATATTTGTACCCCTGTGTCTGCTTCACCTGGGAAACGGTAGGGATTTAATAGCAGCCTACCAGGCACAGAGCGGCAAAGTTTCATTATCCAACTCGCCTGTGAAAAAACACTAAACAACACCCAGTGGCCTGCTAGCTGATGAAAATGGAATGAACAATAGGTTTCTTGTGAAACATCAAGAAATTGACTTCCGAGGAGAGAGAAGACGAAGGATTGTTTGTGGAGTCTACTATAGCCTTGCGGGTTCTGCTCATTCACCCGCTTAGCTTTCTTTTAGTGTAGTATGACACTAATATTTATTCAGATGTTTACACTTGGACACTTCCACACTTCTTTGTCTAAACAGCTTAGAACCATAGAAGTTGACAGTACAGAAAGTGGGAATTTGATATATTGTGTCTGTGATGACTTATTGCTAGAGTAATCCAGAACTAGTCAAAATGCCATTTTCTCTCTGCCGTAACTTTGTATCTTCCACAGCTTGAAATATTTATCTACATTTGCCTCAGAAAACCATTGTGGATTGACCATTTCTTCAATGAATGCATATATTAGCACCTCATTTTTTAAGAACCTGAGAAATACACTAGCACATGCATATACACATACAATATCATGGGCAGGTCTGGCAGCATCTGTGGGGGGAAAAACAGATTTAATGTTTTGAGTCTGTGTAACTCTTCTTTAGAGCTGAATAACCATACTATCAGCTCTGAGGAAGGGTCATTTGGATTCGAAACGTTAACTCTGTTTTTCTCTCCACGGATGCTGCCAGACCTGCTGAGTTTTTCCAACATTTCCTGCTTTTATTTCAGATTTCCAGTATCAGCAGCATTTTGCTTTACAATATCATGGGCTTTTTAATTTAAACATGAATTACGAAACAATTTATAATTTTGAATGTGTAAAACAGGCTTGTGCTGCCAAATCTCTCTGAAGTATGAAATTAATGAAATGAAAGTTTCATGCCATTTGCACATTGCTTTTCTTTCCTTAAATAAATGTTTAAAGAACTCATCAGGCTATCAAAATACAGGAAGCAATATTGCATTTTGTCCAAGATTTCCTGAATCTGACATGATAGTTGAAGTACATAACCACAGTTTTCTGATGACTTCTGCCCATTGTAACTACGAATAAAATTTCCAGCTTTTCAACCATAATTTATTTGTTTTACTACTGATTGTCTAAATTTGTATATGAGTAGAAGGGTTGCATCAAAATGTGAAATACGTAAAACAAAATCCAAATACGATGCTGGAATAATTTGTTCATTTAAAATAAAATTTCTATAGCTCATGCCAACTTTTCATTAGTATTTGACAGGCCAAATCATTCACATTGTTTTCACAGCTTGTGAGATTTATCACATTTCCAGCCATTTGACAGTTTGAATTGCAATTCTTTCTGACTTTAATTCCAATTAAGTTTCCATGAAATGCAAGGGAAATTTAAAACATTTACAAGATGAGACTAAAGAAAGTTTAGCTGCCGAATATCTCCAGTACATTTTTCCAACCTTACTCTTATGATAGATAGCCACATCATTGTATGGTTACCTGGTTTTAACTGACATTTGCATTATTTAACAAGTGCTTTGTTGCAACAGTGTGTCAGAGTTGGCAATGTTTCTACCTATAGGAAAAATCATTATTTGATTTTATTTGTCAAGTTTTTTTTTGCAGCAAGCTATTTTGGTGGCTCACAGTGTAACATTTTATAGCATTGGGTGCTGTGGAATTTTTATTTTTATAACTAACATTTTCATCAAAGTTTCTTAAAGAAGATACAGTGACATGGTGCATTGGTGTTACAACATATCATACCATACTGTTATGAGTTTTAAGTTTGGACCCGTAATTCGTCATTCCAGCTGCGTTCCAAACTCAGCCGTGCCAGACAGGGGAAGACAGTGACTAGGGAGCGAAGAGAAATTAATCACCCACTCTCCATAATCAGAAAGGTATAATCAAAACCTGTGAACAAGCCACCTATCCGCTCTTCCCATTTAGAAGCCATTCTTAGGGAACCCACCAGGAGAAAATAAAAGTAGTTGAATAATGAGGAAAACAAATAGCATAAAACTTCAATGTTAAGTGTAAAATAACCAAATTTTAAAATCTTGCCAAAGTGTGTGTAGGATACATATTCTATATGCAGCATATCAGTAAGTCATGGCGTTTTCACTTTTGATTGATTGCAGTAACACCCTGAATGTAATGTAACAAACTTTTTTTTCTGGTAACTAATGCATATTCTGTATTATCAAAATTATTTTGTACTGGTTTGGAAATTATTGTATTAAATATTTAAACACTTATTTTCAGATTTACTTGGAGAAGAATCTTTCTTATTTCGTGGAATGTTACTTTACATGTTTCTTTAAAAGTGACTTTAAAGGGTTTTTCATGATTGTGTAAATGAATGTGCAATTTTACAGCATGCAGTGCTTCATGCTTAATTAAACATCCGTGCAAGCTCTTAATATTTGTTTTCATTCAAAAGAAATTGCTAAGATCTCAATTGTCATTAGCACTGATTGGCTGGGCCCTGAAACAACAGGAAATATTGCCCTCCCCAACCAATTCATAACATAATCAGCTCAATATAATCAAATTTTTTGATTACTCTTTTTAAAATTACTTTTAAGTAAATAAAATTCACACAATTGCTCAGGCCAAAGAACAACATAGTACTTACATGTATATCAAGGGATAATATAGTTCAATACACTTGACTGGATTACTGGCGGATGTAGTAGAATTAAATGGCAGGTGAAAGAGTCTGACTGTAGACTTGTCAATACTGGTCTCCATACTGCAGGTTATACAACAACAATAACTTGGATTTATATAGCACCTTTAACATAGTAAAACATACTACAGCATTTCACAGAGTCATAATCAAACAAAATTTGACACTGAACACACAGAGATATTAGGAGGGGTAACCAAAAGCTTGGTCAAATCGGTGGGTTTTAAGGAACGACTTAAAGGAGAGAGAGGTAGTGAGGCAGAAAGGTTTAGGGAGAAAATTCCAGAGCTTCAGATGGCATAGATGCAAGTTGAGGGCAAGGAGGAGAAAATCAGAGTAGTGTAGTTAACACGCTGTCCATTCGCCCAAGAGATATGGGGCCATATTTTTGTGGAGGTGATGAGAAGGTCGAGTCAGGAAATTTCCTGATTTAGCAGACACATCTCCTTTAAAAACGTCCCCACCCACTATACTTCTATATTGGGGAGGCAGGGTCAGGATGGAGTCAGACCCACTGCCTCTGGGGGGGAGGGGGGGTGGGAGGCCCAAGGCAGCATTGGAGGTGAGCACGGGGACAAGGATGGAAGGCTGCAATACCGTCCTTGGTTTAGTCCAATATCGGCCCAGTTTTAAAGACGAATGTAAGGCCCTTAAACCCTCACTCCCTACCCCTCAACTCCCACACATGAATGCCCCCTCATATTTCCCATGACCCCCTCACTTTCCATCCCCCACTGTATTCTCCATGTCCCCCCATGATTCCTCCACAGCCACTGACCGAGTGTCCACTCAGGAGCCATGTCTTTGAAATGGAGATGGAGAAAAAATAAACTTCCAATAATCTAATACAGTTGGCATTCAAACACACTTCCTACTGAAAAAGAACTCTCATTCATAAAATCCATTCAAAACAATGTAAATCCCCTCAAGTAGTTAAACTGTTAAAAACAAGCAAAAATCTATTTCACTAATCACAAAGGCTGATAATGTTTGAATAATCTCTTAAAACTGTCAATCAAAACATGAACATTATCAAACAAAATTTGACACTGAATATGTAGATATATTAGAAGGGGTGACCGAAAGCTGGGTCCCCTGTTGGGAAAAGTAGTTTTTGAGCTTTTAAAACTCATCCTAGCATTCATAATGGGCTCAGCTGTAATAACAATGTAAATAATAGAGTCTGTTGAAACTGCAAAACCAGCTAGCCTCTATTTTCCTAAGCTACAACAGATATCCTGCCAATCAAAGCTGTCCAGGAGCAAGTTTTTTTCTCTGAGTGAAAGATGTTGAAGCTGGTTTCTTTTCTCCTTAAAAGGGCTCTGGGCTTTTAAATGACTTCAAATCAGTGTTTCGTTCAGTTTTGAATGCAATGGAGCACTTTTCCCAATGGGAAAAAGACTCTAATGCATCTCAACGCTTACAACAATGCTGATCAACTAAATTTGCTGGACAGAGCCCAATAATTAATCACTGCAGTAAAAACAGCACTTAACAATTGAAATTGAAAGAACAGTTTTTTTGGTATTTCAAAGCCCGTTAATGAAAGAATTCTAGTTCCCAACCTGAGACTGGGGTCCCTCCTCAAAGTTGCCATGAGCCACATCTCCTACCAAAACAGGCCGGACTCCATGAAAATAGCGGGAGGTTTAAAATGCCCATCCCTGCAATGGAGTAGGCAAGAGTGGTAATGCTGAGTGTAAGCTCACTACCCATACCCTTATCCTGGGAATGGGGGCAGGAATCTTGGAATTGGGTCCCGTCTGCCTCTTTTAAATCCCCTCCACCACTGTTTGGAAATGGACAGAGGTGTGAAAACTGGCCTTAGTTTTGAATGTTTCTCAAATGAAGTGAGCAGAGGTTATGATCGCAAATCAATTCCTAGAGACAGTGGCACAGCATTACAGCATTTCCATGATCTGGTACAAATTGTCAATCTCATTCAACTAGATTAAAAAGATGAAAAACTGAAGAAATCAAATTGGAGCAGTGAGGACAGATATATTTATCAGATCATTCCATGTCATTTATACTTGGGTGTGATAAATAAAGATACTGGCACAGGTTTATAAACTGCATGAATAGCATTGAGAGAAATGCTTCAACAGGCAGACTAACTCTCAGTTATGCAATGAGAAACTGCAGCTTTGAATTCAGAAAGGAAACAGAATGTCAAAATTTCCTATCCTGTTATTTTCATGATTATTGACAAGTTCAGGTTTTGTAGATTTTGATGGTGAATAAAGCAAGCAGGTAGTATGTGAAAGGATGTGGACAATTAAAGGGACGAGGCAGAAAAGGGGACAAAAGTTTTTGCAGCTTTAGGAAAAGTTCAAATGACATTCGAAGTCATTGGTAGACTTTAAGAATAAAAGCTGGGCCGGGGGGGGGGGACGCATTGACATGCAAAATGAGGAAGGAAATACAATGTGCAGACATGATTCCGTAGGCAAACGCTGGAGTCACCTAACATCTGACATCTTGACTGATGACTTAAAACTAGTATTGCATGAAGTGGCTGCATTTGTTACACCATTAACTTGTAGCATGCTGGAGAGTGTGAGGGCAGGCTCGAGGCTGCAGTTTGCTGGTACCGTCACTAGCTGTGCCAGCCATGGCGGCTGTTAAGAGCAGATTTCTGTAACATCAGGTGGTAGAGCTTTGCATCTGGCTTGCTGCTGACTTGGATCACATCTTGAAAGCTCCCCACAGTCACTGCTGGGCTGTTACAACAATTTCTGGGGATATGGTGGTATAGTGACACTGTCACTGAATTAGTAATCCAGAGGTCTATGTTGATGCATTGGGGACATCGGTTCAAGTCCCACTGTGGCAGCTGGTGAAATTTAAATTCAATAAATTTTTTTTAAAATCTGGCATTGGCAACCAGTTATGGCAACCATGAAACTATTATCGATTGTTGCAAAAACCCCTCTGTTTCACTAATGTATTTTAGGAAAGGAAACCTGCTGTCCTTACCTGGTCTGGCCTACATGTGACTCCAGACTCGCAGCAACGTGGATGACTCTTAACTGCTGTCAAGTGCAATTAGGGACAAACAACAAATGATGGCCTTGCTAGTGATATCCACATCCTATGAAAGAATAAAAATAAACAACGTGTTGGCATTTTGGCTATGATTATTAACACCTTTGAAAAATCATCCAACATATTCGCCAAGCCCTTATACATATCTGCACCATTGGCCTGTCAAACCCACCTCAAGAGTTGGAGCTTCTGCAAGTACTAACCTCCTGGGAAAGTGTGCTATGTGCACAACTGCCAATAGATACGGATTTGAGGTTACTAGTAGGTGAGCAAAGACCACTCTAGTGCAGGTTGACCTGCCTGGCATCTGTCTACTTATTCCTTCCCAAAAAAGACTCAGATATATGGGTTTCCCATTGGAACTGTGAGGGGAAAAAAGCAATCGAATAATTATCACACTCTCTCCACCACCGATGCACAGTGGCAGCAGCGTGTATCCTGATGCACTGCAGCAATTCACCAGGGCTCCTTTGACAGCATCAAATCCACAACCCTTACCACCTGGAAGGACAAGGACAGCAGATGCATGGGAACACCACCAGCTGCAATTTCCCCTCCAAGCCACTCAAACACACTGACTAGGAATTATATCCCTGTTCCTTCACTGATGCTGCCTCAAAATACCGGAACTGCCTTCCTAACAGCACTTTGGATTTACCCACACCAGATGGACTGCAGCAGTTCAAGATGGCGGCTTACCACCACCTAATTGCAAAGGCAATTATAGATGGGCCTTGCCAGAGATATGTGCACCCCATTAAAGATTTTTTTAAAAAGCGCTCATCCCTAACCCACCTTCCAACATCTCACTTTCCCCTTATTCCACAATTCTTCAGATTTTCAAACTGCAGATGGTTTAAACACATACCTCTAGCTTTTTCCTCACAACAACCCTATCATTGTACTTTCTCCTTGCAGATAACAAAGAAGAGCAACCTGGCCAGATAGTGGCAGAAGAGGAGGTGAAAGATCAGGAAGACAGTGATGATGAAATAACACCGTCACTTGCTCTCACTTGTGGCCACCAGCTCAGATACTGACACTGCACTTACTTTCAAGAATAGCTCAGAGATAGGATGTGCATGTGGTGAGACACTGGGCAGGAGTGGCCCACAGCCAGGATAATAGACAAAGGTAGCACTGGTGCCAGCTCACCGGACGATGAGTTTGCATGAGTTCTGCTGCAGAAGACTCAGGTGAGGACTTGCATGAAGCAACCTACAGAAAAAGGCTGATGGCACAGGGAAACATTTGGTGATAAAAACAAAAAAACTGCGGATGCTGGAAATCCAAAACAAAAACAAAAACATAGTTCTGTCGAAGGGTCATGAGGACTCGAAACGTCAACTCTTTTCTTCTCCACCAATGCTGCCAGACCTGCTGAGTTTTTCCAGGTAATTCTGTTTTTGTTTTGAAACATTTGGTGTATTGGCAGGCCATCAGAAAGACTGCAGTTGCCATCAAGGAGCAAGGAAAGGTCCGACACCAACTTGACACAGGCCTTTGCGCAGAGCTTGAACCTCTTTTTTCCCCCACACCGAGGTGGTGACACTTTTGGGAAGGACTTATTTGGACCCAGCCATGATGCAGTGTCTGCTGGCTGATTTTTCAGCTTTTATTGTAGCACAAGCAGGAGCCACCCAACATCAAAGTGCTGCAGTGTTGAAGTTATGTAAGCTCAAACTGCTGCCATCATTACCATGGATACCAGTGTTCAAAGGGGTTTGCAGTCCAACAATACGTCCTCCAACATGTTGCGAGGGTTGCTGTGGTGCCATCCTGTGAGTGTGGTAACCACTCTGTGCAGCATGAACTTGTTGTCCTCTCTCAGGATGACAGCATTCATCCTTCCACTAACGTCACTCTGCCAATATTCTTACTGTTGTCCATCAGCCACTTCACTGGTACCCACACCAAGGCATTGCAGTCCAAAGCTGGGCCTTTCAGGGCAGAGTTGCTCGAGGTCATCCAGCAAGGCCATTTGAAGTCTCCCTGACTGAAAGTCAGAAGCTTTTCCCTCAGACATGCTGCAGCCTCTGGGGTAGCAGTGAACAGGTGCACCAGGTCAGGCAAGGTCGTTCGCAACACTGTCACTAAGGGAACGCACAGGGTGATTAATTTACTTTTCTGCAGATTATTGGGTGGTTTTATTGATCAGGTTGGCTTGAAATGTTTGATCTGTGGCAGCTTTTATTTCAGTATTGTGGTCATGAACATACTGTAATGTTCAGTAAAAAGGTAAGCCATTACATCAAATGTGATCAATTAGATTTTAGGAAGGGTTGTAAAACTAGAGAGGCTACAGCAATGATGAGACTATTAAGTTAAACAAGTGTAGAATACCAGTAAGAAGTGTACACCTGCTTTGTGGATTATGAAAAAGCTTTTGACCAGGTGAACTGGTAAATGCTGTTGAAAGTACTGGGGGCAAAGTTGATAGATAAAAGAACAGGACAATGGGATAGACTACTACAATCAGGGCAGTACTTGGTGAAACTGAATCCAGTGTAATTGGGTGCAGGGTGAGTCAAGGATGTCTACTATCACCATTGCTTTTTAACATCTATGTGAAGACATGATAAAAGAAGCACTAAATGAAGCTTAGAAAGATGTCAAAGTACTGAGCGAGTCAAAGGTAAAGAGATTTGCAGATTACCAGGCTCCAGTGACTAGCAGAGCAGAAGATCAAAATACTAATGGATACTATGAATGAAGTGGTGAAAGCTTACAGAAGGAAAATTAATGTAAAAAAGACAGAAGTTTAAGATAGGAAGAAATAATGTTGGGAATGTAGACGTCAAGATCAACGGTCAACAGCTGGAACAGGTATCACAATTTAAATACCTGGGAAGCATCTTGTCAGAAGAAGGTCACTGCCATAAAGGAATCAGAGCTAGAATAACAATGGTAAAGAATGCATTCTCCAAACAAAGAATTGCTCAGCATAGGAATGAGTGGAAATCTTAAAAGAATTATCAAGACTGTGATTTGGAGTGTCTTGTTGCACAGGTCTGAAGCATGGACTTTGAGAAAAATTGACATCAAAAGTCTAGAAAGTTTGAAATGTGGTTCTAGAGAAGGATGGAGCAGATCAGTTGGAGATAACACAAGAGCAACTAAAAAGTTCTCAGGATGCTGGAAGAGAAAAGATCCTTAAACAATATCGTTGGAAGGCAACAAGGTTGGGTTGGCCATATTCTAGACATGGGAACTTGCAGAAGGAGGTGACTGAAGGAACATTAGAGAGAGGTAGTTAAGGGGGGCTGGGGGGGGGGGTAGAGAATTATGTTAGATAACTTGAAATTGAACATGGGAAGCTCCTATGAGTAACTGAGGGGAGAAGTGCAAGACACAAGGCAGATCACTACGCCGCTTAAAATCCCAGTTAAACCACATTCAAAAGGTGCAACTTTTTTCAAGGATTTTTATACCAAGATGAATGGTGTAGAAGTACATTGATAACAGAAAATGTTGGAAAAGCTCAGCAGGCCTGACAGCATCTGTGGAGAAACAGAGTTAACGTTTTGAGTCCATATTAAGGGTCACACGGACTAGAAACCTTACCTCTGTTTCTCTCTCCACAGATGCTGTCAGGCCTGCTGAGTTTTTCCAGCATTTTCTGTTTTCATTTCAGATTTCCAGCATCCACAGTATTTTGCTTTTATCTTGGTGTAGAAGTACAAGTTTGTGTCTATTCATGATTGCAATGAAGATTACAATTGTGGAGATGTCTCAGCAGCACACCCTCTGAAGGAGCATAGAATCAATGGCAGTAACGTCTAGGTTTCCATGTTATTCTGCACATATGGACTCACAAAGTTGCTGTTAGTTTTAGTGGAGTAACAAGGACAAATGCCAATGGTTTTGCCGTCATTACCACCCTCAAAATCCAAGCCAACATGTCAATCCAATAATGAGGTTGATATTTACATCTTCTTCATGTAGACATTTAGTATATGGATTTATTGGCCCAAATCATCCAATCAGTCGGAACCACTGCATTTGACGCTGATCAGATGTAAAACTACCCACTTAACTGAATACGTTTGGAAAGGCCAGACTTTTGATCCATGATGCAGAAGAACTCCCTCGGTGCTAAAATTCTTGCAGAGAGCAGCGAAGAGAATCAGCGCAGATATACGGTACTGGCTGTCGTATGCCAAGTTTAAATGTTGAGTGTGAATATTAGTTAATGGATGAATAATTGAATGTTAGGGTGGTAGGATAGGTAGGGTGAGGTAAGTGGGTAGGACAGGTGAGGTGGCAGGTGGGCTGGGTGGCAAGTGGGTGAGGTGGGTACAGTGGGTAAGTTGGATAGAGTGGCAGGTGGGTGAGGTGGTAGGTGAGTGGGGAAGTAGATAGGGAGATAAGTGGGTTGGACAGCAGATGTGTAGGGTGGGTCTGGTTGGGGGCGATAGTCAAGTCTGATCGGGGGTAGTCAGGTGGTGTGGGCTAATCAGGTCAGGTTGGGGATGGGAGGTGTCAAGAGGGAGTCGGTGTGAGTGATTGGTGTGAAGCGATCACTTGTATAATTACCCAGGAGTTAGACTAGGATTTTTCTGTCTAACGTTTCCTAGGTAACGATTTATGTAGGTACGTCAGAACTGCCCGAAGCCTCGGACTCTAACTCAGAGTTTGAGACATTTGAGGAGGGTCCCAGGGAACATGGAAATTTCCCATCAGAGGTTCAAACTTCCTGGGAAATTCCCATGGAGTCAGCATGTCAGGAATTCTGCAGGGTCCCAACGCGCATCTTAGGTCATACATCCGGTCTCCAACGACCCGGAGACTGCAAGATCTGGGCCATTGAGTAACAAATAAACCATGTAGCAGTAAGGTGGAGTTTCTTGTACTGCATCAGTACAAATCACTGAATAACATTGTTATTAAAATTGAGAGTTGGATCTCAACTGTTGAACAACATTTATAGGTTAACACATAGGCTGGATTGTATTGCAAGGCAGTTAACTATTTAAGGTGATGAAGTGATCTCCTAAATTGTAAGATAAGGCTTGAGGGTTTACTGAGATAAGTTCTAAACAGTTTAGGGCAAATATTAGCGTCAGTCTTGGTTCAGTGCCAGCACTCATGCCTCTGTAGCAATAGATGAGAGCTCAAATCCCAGTACAGTGACTTAAGTACAAAATATAGGCTAATGCTGCAATACTGAGGGAGTGCTTAGAGAATGGAGGTACTGGCTTTGGATGCAATCTTAAACTAAAGCCCTATTTACCCTCTTAGTGCAATGGGATACTTTACTTTCATCTACATGAAGAGCAGAGATGTTTTCCCCAGTGTCCTGGCCAAACATTATCCCTCAACTTAAATTGGTTATCAAACTATATGTTTCACACAGAATCACAGTGCAGAAGAGGCCCTTCGGCCCACTGAATCTGGATACGTGAGAAATACCTGACCTTCCTACCTTATCCCATTTACCAGCACTTGGCCCATAGCCATTGCTATTTGCGCAGCCTTACTGTGTTGCAAATTGACTGCCACATTTCCTTTCCCCACGGTATATTATTAACTACACTTCAAAAATATTTCAGTAATTGTGAAGCACTTTGGGAGATTTTGGGCCATGTAAGATGCTATATAAATACAAGTTTATTCTTTTAAAATCTACACCATACAAGTAAAACGTACAGGAAATTTTTCTACAGTATTTTGTGTAAGCTTTTTAAATTAGAGCCAAAGTGTCCTTGTACCACCATGTTCTATATGGTTGCTGAGCTATAATTTATGACAATATAGGGGACCATGTAGCATGGTCTGGATGTAGTTCTTATTTAACAGATGGTAAAGCATGTGCCTTTGTTGCAGTTCAGCTTATAGTCCAGAGATAGATTACCTACCTGGTAGGTACCTCTTTATTCTTTGAAATATATCCAGCCCTGCTATAGAAGAATTGCCCAGTTTGATAGGTTCTGCAAAATACATGCGCTGATCAAATATGAAAATGTGACTTGAATGGAAAGGAAAGTTATGGGTGTATAGAATGGGAAACTGATCCAATGTCATGTTTTATGCCTCCACTGAAGTTCAAGGTTCTGCTGTAGGTGTCAGTCCTCTAGTTAATTCCATCTGCCTTGCAAACAAAATCATTACCTCCATGTCCACATGCACTTTCCAGCAGGTGTCGCCTTAGAGCAAGCAGTAGCAAGAATTTGATCTTCATAGCTCAAAGAGTAGAGCACCCGTACTTAACAAATGAAATATCAGGAGGTATTATACACAAGAGAGAGTATTCTGATTTGTTGCCAAGGGCTCTCTCCAGAATCTGCAGTTCTTTTGGCACTGGCCCAAAAAAAAGAAAATGGTTACAATAAGAGCTTAAGTGATTTTAAAATGAAAAAAAGTACAATTCTTTTGTAAAGTTCAGTACATTGCAATTTTGGAAGAAAATGAAACCACTGAAATTCTAAGGGCAATGCATAGAAGTGGATAGGGGAGGAAGTTAACATTTTTTCCCTTCCTCTCCATTGATTCCATGCTAGGTTTCAGAAAGAGGTCTCTCCCATGCCTTGTCAAGTGGCCATTCTTGCTGTGTAAGCTTGTATGTTTGGGCCAAAAATGGAGCCTGTGGATCATTAAGTGCCAAAGCATTATACTATTGAGCATGGAGGCCCACATACACTAAGGCAATGATTACAAGAGGGTTGGGTGGGGAAGCATTTGAGGGACTATAATTCTGCACAGCAGTACTACACAACTTAAGGCCCCTAAAATTAGGTTTTCCCATTTCAGAGGAGGCATGACTAGTGCCAATGGAATAAAGGTTCTTGTTGCTCTCTAAAAGGATAACAAAAACCATAAGGGATTTGGCTCTCCCTAATCCAGGAGTGTGCTGCATGGCTTCTATCACAGCCCTATGACCATCTAAACCAAGAAAAAGAAACTCTACATATAGGGGATTGAACTGTAGATCTGAACAGCTTCTCAAGCAAGACAGAGAAAGGGAATATGTACAACTGCTTCTGAATATGGATGTATGGTTTCTGTAACAGGAGATAAAGTGAATTTTTTTAATGAAATTACTTCAGCTAAATTTATTTTTTTAAACACATATTCTCAAACATTCTATTACAAATTGAAGGCACTGACTCCATCCATTGAACTATTAAGAAGCAATAAATACAGTCTATTATTTTCAAACTACATAATTCAGTCCTGGAATTCTGCGATAATGCTTCTAACTTCCATGCCACAAACTGAAATGATCTTACAAAGATCAGAGTAAATCTCAAATCATCTTGGTAAATAAGTTATGTAACTGTGCCCAAACTGAAATGACACAACCAGAAACATAGCAGTAAAACTGAACAGATAATTCCATTTCACCATAACAAACTATGAACTATAACAAAGCTTCAGGAAGGCCCAAAGCCTTTACTTGAAATATTTTCATCATTTAAAAAAATTTAAACTATTAGAATAATTATCAACTTGAACATTAAGTTATTACAATTTAAAGTGATTGTAAGTAGCATCACAGGGGTACTAGCTTCAAGGGTGCTGTTGTCATCCGAAAGAAGCTGAGTGCATATTAATTGTATTTCAGTGCTGTGCAGGTGTATGTAAATTCAGCTTCTTCAGGCCCCATCCAAACCACTTCCCATGATGTAATCAGCAATCACTGGCAAAGCATTTTTCCAGCTACAGAAATGACAAAATGGGATGTTAAGGTCAATCCATTTTTTATTTTTAAGAAGTTCTTTTCTGAGAGAGGTTTTAATGATGAAACCCCATTTCAGCTAGGGTCCATCACTGGCAATAGAAAGTCTTTCCGATGCCTATTGTCAGAGTCCTAGAAGGTGGCTTGCAATGCCACATAGCAATTTTAACTCGTGCTGCTCCTCACATCACTGTTCCACACACAAAAGGATTTATATATTCTCTTGTGCTTAATCTTTCAACAGTCCAACAATTAGTGGTTTGCTTCCCCAGTATAAGTAGAACTCCAGACAGCATGGGAAGCTGTGCTCAACAGTATACAGCAGCACTGATTCCAACAAGATTGCTTACTTCAAAATTTTCCAGTCAAATCAAAAATTGTATTAGATGATTTCAGTCTCTTCAGAAGCATTTGTTCAGCAGTAACATTATGGTACACCATCTGCAAATTCAATGGTACAATTAATAGCATTCAAAATATGCTTGGAAATGTCATCATACTAAACGTAAAGCAAACAAACTTTGTTTTTAATAACACTTTCATTCATAAAACATACATTAGGTATGGGCATGACTCGTAGCTTGGATGTGAAAATCACACTGAATCACAGGGCTTGACTACTTCCTTGTCAGTGATCCAGAGCAAACTTATCACCAGGTTATTGAAATCTGACAGTAGTAGTGCAGTGACAGAAAACAGATCCTTTAATGACCAACACCAGTATGAACATTTATTTTTTGCAATGCAAGACCCATATGGCTGCAGAATACTGAAAGAACATCTGAACATACATACAAACATATGAATTAGGAGGAATCTGCCATTCGGCCCCTTGAGTCTGCTCTGCCATTTGATAAGATCGTGGCTGCTCTGACTGTGACCTCAACCCTACTTTTCTGTCTACCCCCATTCCCTTTGACTCCCTTGTCAATCAAGAATCTAACTCAACCTTAAAAATATTCAGTGACTCTGCCTCCACTGCTCTTTGGGGATGAAAATTCCACAGACTAACGACTCTCAGAGAAAATATTTCTCCTCATCTCCATCTTACATGAGAGATCCCTTACTTATTAAACTGTGTTCCTTCCCATAAGGAGAAACATCCTCAAAGCATCCGCTCTATTAAGTCCCCTCAGGGTCTTACGTGTTTCTATGGAGATCACTTCTCACTCTTCTAAATTCCAATGGACACATGACCAGCCTATCCAACCTTTCTTCATAATATAACCCCCCCATCCCAGGAATCAGTCCAGTGAACCTTCTCCGTACAGCTCCTAATACAATTATATCCTTTCTTAGATAAGGAGATTAAAACTGTACAGAGTACTCCAAATGTGGTCTCGCCAATGCCCTCCACAAACATCCCTACTTTTATATTCCATTCCCTTTGCAATAAAACAGCAACATTCCATTTGCCTTCCTAATCACTTGCTGTACATACATAACTGGCTTTTTGTGATTAATGTACCAGGACACCCAAATCCCTCTGTACTGCAGAGTTCTACAATTTTTCTCCATTTAGATAGTATGCTGCTTTTCTATTCTTCCCATCAAAGTGGACAAGTTAATGTTTTCCCAAATAATACTCCATTTGCTAATTTTTTGCCCACCCACTTCACTTAACTTTTGCAGACTCTTACCCTCTAACCTATCTTTGTGTCATCAGCAAATTTAACAGCCATATTTCATCCAAGTCACTGGCACAGATTGTAAATAGTTGAGGCCACAGCAGTGATCCCTGTGGCACTCCATTAGTTACAGCTTGTCAAACTAAAAACGACCCATTTATCCCTACTCTCTGCTTCCTGTTAACTAACCAATCTTCTATCGATGCTATTATGTTACCCCCAACACCATGAGTTCTTACTTTGTGTAGTAACCTTTGATGAGGTACCTTATCACTTGCCTTCTGGAAATCCAAGTATATCACAGCTACAGGTTCCCCTTCATCCACATTACTTGTTATTTCCTCAAAGAACTCCAATAAAATAGTCAAACACTATTTCCCTTTCACAAAACCATGCTGACTCTGCTTGATTGCATTCAGATTTTCTAAGTGCCCTGCTATAACCTCTTTAATAATAGATTCTAGCATTTTCCCTATGACAAATGTTAGGCTAACTCGCCTTTAGTTTCCTGCTTTCTATCTCCCTCCTTTCTTGAACAGAGTTACATTCACTATTTTCCAACCTGATGGGACCTTTCCAGAACCTAAGGAATTTTGGAAAATTAAAGCCAATGCATCTATTACCTCAGCAACCACTTCTTTTAAGACCCTGGGATGAAGTCCATCAGGTCCTGGAGTCTTTTCAGCCTTTAGTTCTAATAGCTGTCTTGGTACTCTTTCCCTGGTGACTGTAATTGTTTTAAGTTCCTTCCTCCCTTTCACCTCCTGATTTACAAGTATTTCTGGGAGGTTATGGATTTTCTACAGAAAAAGCAGACACAAAGGTCTGTTCAACCCTTCTGCCGTTTCCTTATTTCCCATTATCAATTCTGAAGACACACTCTCTAGAGGACCAACGTTCACTTCAGTTACTCTTTTCCTTTTTAAATACTGTTTTTATGTTTTTAGTTAACTTTCTCTCATACTTTAATTTCTCCTTCACTATTTATTTAGTGATTCTTTGCATATTTTTATATTCTGTCCAATCTTCTGACTTGCCACAAGTCTTTGTGGAATTGTAGGCCTTTTCTTTCAATTTGATACTACCTTTAACTTCTTTAGTTAGCCATGGATGGTGCATCCTTCCTTAGAGTCTTTCTTTCTCACTGGGAGCATCTTTGCTGAGTTTAATGAAATATTCCCTTAATGTTTACCACTGCATCTCTACAGACCTATTCCTTAACCTAATTTCCCAGTTTACTTTTGGCAGCTCTGTCATCATTTTATGATGTTTAAAGCACTAGTCTTAGACCCACTCTTCTCTCCCTCAAACTGAAAGCGAGATTCAATTTGCCTAGAGACTCCTTTAAAATGAGATCTTAATTAATATGTCTCATTGCACATTACCAGGTCCAGAATAGCCCACTCTCTGGTTGATTCTAGAAAATTATGCTCTAGGAAACTGTCCCAAAAACACACTATGAACTCATCTTCCAGACTATCTTTGCCTATCTGATTCACCCACCCGTGATTAAATCACCCATGGTTATTGCTGTACCTTTCTTAAAGCTCCCGTTATTTCTTCCTGTACACCCTGTCCTTCAGTGTATTTACTTTAGGGGACCTATAAACTATTCCCATAAGTAAATTCTTACTTTTGCTTTTCCTTATCTCTACCCAAACTAATTCTACATCTTGATTTTTAGAACTAAGGTCATCTCTCACTATTCTACTGTCATCCTTAATTAACAGAGCTACCTCACCCCCTTTTCCTACCTTCTTGTCCTTCTGAAGTGCCATGTATCTGTGTATTCAACTTTTCTTTGATTTGAGTAGAAGTGTATTATGTCACATGTCTTTCAATTTATTAAAAAAACAAATGTTTCCCCATTGCTGGTGAAACATACCCATTGTATAGACTGGCAGTAACTCATATTTACATTTGCAGTTCATGTTTTCCATTTGATCCAAGCGCTATACAAAGGGCAAGTCCCCCACAATGTCAAGTTTCACACGCAAAATGACTGTCATGTTATTTAGCAATAAAGACTAGTTTCAGTAGGAATGATTTCAAGGGCTGAATTTAACGCCTCGCAGGCAGGTGCACGCCCGACCCAATTGGGCATAAAATAGCATAAGACGACAGTGGGTGAGCCTCCCGACATCATCCCACAGGGGCACAATTTCAGGGTCGGCGGGGGCATGCGGGAGTTGGACCGGCACCCACCATCAATTAAGAAGCCACTTTGGGCCATTAAAAATCCAATTGAATCCAATTTCATGTTGCCAGTGTGATTTTGCGCTCATCGCTCGGGCAAAACGGGCAGCATACATTTTGCAAAATCTCATCCAAGGGCAGGATAAAAAGGGTCAGCAGCATTGCCAGTGTGAGTAGTGAGGAGTTTAGGAGATAGTTTGCTGCTGGTTGCTTATTTGAACTTGACAGCTTCATTTCTGTTCTGAGCTTCATTCTTAGCATTTCTAGGCTACATTTCAGGACTCATTGGTGTCTCCAAGGCGCCCAGAGGATTTTGACCATCTGGACCTTTCCAGGTATCAGACAGCCTTCAGTGGCCCTGGTAATGGGGATTGTGCTCTCTGCTGGAGGCTTACAAGGGAAATTAGAGATAGTATTAGATCCAAGGAAGAGGCATACAAATCGGCCAGAAAAAACAATAGCCCTGTGGATTGGGAGCAGTTTAGAATTCAACAAAGGAGGACCAAGGCATTGATTAAGAAGGGGAAAATAGAGTACGAGTGTAGGCTTGCGGGGAACATAAAAACTGACTGTAAAAGTTTCTATAGGTATGTGAAGAGAAAAAGATTGGTGAAGACAAATGTAGGTCCCTTACTGTCAGAACAGGGGAGTTTATAATGGGGAACAAAGAAATGGCTGACCAACTAAATACATACTTTGGTTCTGTCTTCACAAAAGAGGACACAAATAACATGCCTGAAATGCTGGGGAACACAGGGTTTAGTGAGAGGGAGGAACTGAAAGAAATCAGTATTAGTAGGGAAATGGTGTTGGGGAAATTGATGGGATTGAAGGCCAATATATCCCCAGGGCCTGATAATCTACATCCCAGAGTACTTAAGGAAGCGGCCCTAGAAATAGTGGATGCATTGGTGGTCATCTTCCAAGATTCTATAGACTCTGGAACAGTTCCTACAGATTGGAGGGTAGCTAATGTAACCCCACTATTTAAAAAGGGAGGTAGAGAGAAAACAGGGATTTATAGACCAGTCAGTCTGACGTCGATAGTGGGGAAAATTCTAGAGTCCATTAAAAAGATTTAGTAGCTGAGCACGTAGAAAATAGTGGCAGAATCGGACAGAGTCAGCATGGATTTATGAAAAGGAAATCATGCTTGACAAATCTACTGGAATTTTTCGAGGATGTACTAGTAGAGTTGATGAGGGGGAGAAAGTGGATGTGGTTTGTTTGGACTTTCAGGAGGCTTTTGACAAAGTCCCACATAAGAGATTAGTGTGTAAAATTAAAGCGCATGGGATTGGGGGTAGTGTATTGAGATGGATAAAAAAACTGATTGGCAGACAGGAAACAAAGAGTAGGAATAAACGGGTCTTTTTCCAAATGGCAGGCAGTGACTAGTGGGGTACCGCAGGGGAAACTGATGGGATTGAAGGTGCTGGGACCCCAGTTATTCACAATATATATTAATGATTTAGATGAGAGAATTAAATGTAATATCTCCAAATTTGCAGATGACACAAAACTGGATGGGAGGGTGAGCTGTGAGGAGGATGCAGAGATGCTTCAGTGTGATTTGGACAAGCTGAGTGAGTGAGCAAATGCATGGCAGATGCAGTATAATGTGGATAAATGTGAGGTTATCCATTTTGGTAGCCAAAACAGGAAGGCAGATTTTTATCTGAATGGTTATAAATTGAGGGGGAAATGTGCAATCAGACTTGAGTGTCCTTGTACACCAGTTGCTGAAGGTAAGCATGCAGGTGCAGCAGGCGGTAAAGAAGGCAAATGGTATGTTGCCCTTCATTGCCAGAGGATTCGAGTACAGGAATAGGGATGTCTTGCTGCAATTGTACAGGGCCTTAGTGAGACCACACCTGGAATATTGTGTGCAGTTTTGGTCTCCTTATCTGAGGAAGGATAACTTGCTATAGAGGGAGTGCAGCGAAGGTTTACCAGACTGATTCCTGGGATGGTGGGACTGACATATGAGGAGAGATTAAGTCATTTAGGATTATATTTGCTGGAGTTCAGAAGAATGAGGGGGGGATCTCATGGAAACCTATAAGTTCTAACAGGGCTAAACAGGGAAGATGCAGGAAGGTTGTTCCTGATGGTGGGGGAGTCCAGAACCAGGGGTCACAGTCTGAGGATACGGGGTAGACTATTTAGGACTGAGATGAGGAGAAATTTCTTCACCCAGAGAATGGTGAGCCTGTGGAATTCACTACCACAGAAAGTAGTTGAGACCAAAACATTGTATGCTTTCAGGGAGGAATTAGATATAGATCTTGGGGTGAAAGGGATCAAAGGATATGGGGAGAAAGCTGGAGCAGGCTATTGAGTTGGACGATCAGCCTTGAATATAATGAATGGCAGAGCAGGCTCGAAGGGCCGAATGGCCTACTCTTGCTCCTAGTTTCTATGTCACCTCCTCTGATGAGGAAGAGAGGGACAGAAGGGAGAGGAGGCCAAGTATCCCAATGCAGCGTCCAGGGGAGTGCCCTGTGAGAGGAGGGGCAAAGGGCCAACAGATGTTCCAAGGTGGAAGGGGCCACAGAAGATGCCACTATCCTGCTGCCAGGGTTTACAAGCGGTGATGCAGCTTGTTAACTGGATTGGAGAAAGTCAACATGGATTTATGAATTGGAAATCACATTTGACAAATCTACTGGAGTTTTTGAGGATGTAACTAGCAGAATAGATAAGAGAACCAGTAGATGTGGTCTATTTGGATTTTCAAAAAGCTTTTGATAAAGTCTCACATAAGAGGTTAGTGTGCAAAATTAAAGCACATGGGTTTGGGGTGATATATTGGCATGAATTGAGAATTGGTTAACAGACAGGAAACAGAGATAGGAATAAATGGGTCTTTTTCGGAGTGGCAAGCGGTGACTAATGGGGTACCACAGGGACCAGTGGATGGGCCCTAGCTGTTCACAATATATATCAAAGATGAGGGAGCCAAATGTAATATTTCCAAGTTTGCTGATGATATGAAACTTGGTCGGACTGTGAGCAATGAGGAGAATGTTAAGAAGCTTCAAGGCAATTTAAACAAGTTGAGTGAGTGGGCAAGTACATGACAGATGCAGTATAACATAGGTAAGTGTGAAGTTATCTACTTCGATAGGAAAAACAGAATGGCAGTATTATTTAAATGGTGATAGATTGGGAAACGTTGATGTACAAAGGGATCTGGGTGTCTTTGTATACCAATCACTGAAAGCAAGCATGCAGGTGCAGCAAGCAGTTAAGAAGGCAAATGGTATGTTGTCTTTCATTGCGAGATGACTTGACTACAGGAGCAAGGATGTCTTACTGCAGCTGTACCAGGCCTTGGTGAGACCACACCTGGAGCACCATGTGCAGTTTTGGTCATCTTACCTAAGAAAGGATATACTTGACAAAGGGAGTGCAGCGAAGGTTCACCACACTGATTCCTGGGATGGCAGGATTGTCGTTATGAGGAGAGATTGAGCTGACTAGGCCTTTATTCACTGGAGTTTAGAAGAATGAGAGGGGATCTCATTAAAACCTATAAAGTTCTAATGGGGCTGGGCAGACTGGATGCAGGGATGATGTTTCCTCTGACTGGGGTGGGGGGGACACATGTAGAACAAGGGGTCACAGTCTCAGGATACAGGTAGGCCAGTTAGGACTGAGGTGTGGACTGCAACTAAATCATAACAGCTTGGATAAATTGGTATCACTCTTGTTTCTAGCTCAGAAAGTTGTGGCCGCATGCTCCACTTATAATCAAGAATGACATTCCAGACAAGGGAAGCTGCATTATTGGTGGTTCCACTAGACCAGGTTGATGATTGTGATCCCAGTATTCTCCCAGGGTTTGATTCTCTCTCCACCATCACCAAAATCAACTAACTGGTCACTCACTTCATTGCTTCCAGATGCTGCTATGTGAAAAATGCATGCTTATATGACTAGAGTCACTGTGTTCACAGTAATTCCTGGTACACAAAACAAACGGTTTCTGTAAGATGTGATAAGGCATTTTCTTCCAACGTATTACAATATTTTGGTAAAGAAAACAAGATAACAAACAGGAAGGGAAGTGACTGCAATGAAATAAATTGGTACCAGGAAGGAGTTATTGGAATATGAATGTGTGTACTAAATGGAAGGGGTTTAAAAGCCGGAGTTTTTAGAATTTTACAAAAGAAGGTGCTTGTGTGGACAAAGGAATCCCTGACTGAAGGCAAGCAAGTACCAGCGCTAACCAAAATTAATTCACAGCCAACAATATTCACTAGCCCCTGGAGTTTTTGGAGCTGTTGCAAGTTAAAAAAAATAGAAAATACACTATTCTCTTGTTATCTTCCTTAGATGAGAAAATCTATATGCAAGTCCTACAGTTTAAATGAGTTTCCAATAAATATATAGAACTTGGATTTGATTCAGTGACTTACCTTGCTCATGGCTGACATGGTATCAGTGCCATAATAATGCAAAGTGCTATTAGGATTATATGCATCATATTTAAATCCAGCTATGTGAACGTTATCACACATCGTAAGTGCCATAGATACGGCAATAATTCCAGTTGTTGGATATTGAGGTGGCTGTCAGAAAAAACAAGTCAAATGTAAGTGTATTTGCAAAGGCATCAAAGCCAAGGGAAAAGAAATAAATATTTGAGCACAGCTAACAGATGCTGCAAGACCTTTTATAAATAATGCTTTATCCAGTCATTACCAAAAGTGCGGAATCTTAAAAATGCATAATCCATAAAGACACATTTTAATACTTATATCAAGAGATAAAATTGAACCATCATTACACAGATTAAAAGATCTCTATTTCAATATTCTGCCAAATATTCCTTATAATCAACACACTTCCCACAAAAGAATGTTTATACACAATAAACGTCATCGAAAGGGTCAATCTGATTTTCTGATCGACAACTCTGTGTGGATCCAATATCAATCCTTGGTCACCGTTACTGGGACCAGCTGATCCAGCTGGAATCTGTTCTCTATACACCTGATTTTTATACTTTTAATTAAATTTAGAGGGATTACCAATAAAGTAATTGTACTTTATCTTGGGAGCCAAGGGGGACTAGTTAAATGACATACTTAGGAGGTACATGTAGTTTGAACAGCTAAATGATTAGACACAGTTTCCTTCAATGAGGTGACAGCTCCTCCTGATATGAATTAGGAGAAATCAAGCGAAAGGCTCTATAAAATAAAAATCAAACAATATTTCTGAATTCTAGTTTTTCTGTTTTGGAAAAAGTTTAGGCTTAGAACAATAAAAACGATCTTCACTTCTCCAGCAAGCGGTTTTTAGTTGCTCCTATCCATGGAAAAGTGAGGTCAGATGACTGGAAACAAAGTCCTTGACCGGTTCTTAATAAAGTGCTAATTTCATTATATGAATCCCTGTCAAGTGACAAAAAAGATTCAAACCATCAGTGCCAACTAGAGAGGAAAACAGAAAGCCAATTCTACACTTGTGCTGTCAGGGGCTGGTCCCCAGAACAGCCTACAGAATCAGAAAGATAGGATCAGTATACTCAGTGCTGGATGTCCAAATTCAGAGAAAAAAAGTTACAATATTGAGGCCAAGCTATGACCCCATTTGACACTAGAAATACATAAGTAAATTGGTACCACTGCTGATTTGCAGAGTGCAGCTTACGATTTGCAGAGTACCTGCACAAAACAAGCACTAGCAAACCCACAAGCTATTCGCCAGGTTATCAAATTAGTGAGGCTTTCTTTTTGACTTGAATAATTTAACTTTGTGCAATAAAACTTTTTCTTTTAAGCATGTCACTTGTTGTTTTCCTTCCATTCGGTGTTTTTTTTGGTTTGCGCTGCCTGCAGCAGCAGTCACGTTACCATCAACTCAGCCTTAAGAGTTACAAACAGCACTGATCACAGATTTCTCACTGGCTGTCTTGGATTTCCTCAACTTGTCCAATTCCAGTCGAAGGAGGAGCAGGTTTCTGGCACAATAGATGACCAGCACCCATTTGTGGGTGACACAACTATTTGAATGAGCAAGAATAATGGATAGATGGCCATTGGGCTACTGACATCAGTGCAGGTTATCAGTCAAAAGTATAATGTGTACAATAGTAGACCTGTACTACTTGAATGTTGAAGCAGCACTTCCAATGGGTGGAAATCACGAGAGGAGGTACTACTCTTTCATCCCCAGTTTCAAAAGGTCATTTATGTCTTCTACAGGTGCACAACCACTTTAGAAGAATGGAAGCCAGTTATCCAATAGTACTGAAAGCAACTCTGCACCCTTGTCAACAGAGAAGGGAAAATGTGGCAGAAGGACAAGTGGCCTCTTTTGATGCATGGCTGAGCAGACTTGTGTGAAAAAGATTGACTGAACAGACTTTAAATGAAGGCAATGCTGCAGCCTCTAATGGCACTCCGATAAGCTCCTCTACATTCCACTCACTCCTATGTTCTAGGTCAAATCCCCCAGGCTTCATTACCAATGTCGGTGTCTCTATCCCTAGCAGTAAGTCACACAGCCACAAGAAGGTCCCTGCAAAGTCCTTCTCACTAACATCTGGGGACTCATACCAAAATTATGGTGTTGCCTAGCCTCACAGACTTGTCAAGCAACAGCTTGAAATAACCATATCCACAGAATTAAACCTTCCAGTCAAGGCCCCAGACCTCTTCATTACCATCTCTGGGTATGTCTTGTCCAATGGGCAAGATAGACCCACCAGACGTGGGGGCAGTGTGGTATACATTGGGAAGGCGTGGCCCTGGAAGGCCTCAACATTTATTCCAGACCCCTTAAAGTCTCATGGGAAAGGAAGCCTCCTGCTGATTATAACCTACTTTTCTCCATCAGCTGATGAATCAGTGCTCTTCCACTGAGAAGCAGCACTGAGGGCAGCAAGGGTACAGTATGTATTCTGGGTGGGAGACTTCAAGGTCCATCACTGGAGTGACTCAGTATCACTGATACTGACTAAGCTGGCCTATTCTGCTGCATTATTAGATGGCTCTGCCACTGCCTCTCTTCCTACCTCTTCAATAGCCCTCTCAAGCAACCAATCGGTGGGTGGGAGGGGGCGGGGGGGGGGGGGGGGGGGGGTGGTGGTGTTGTTGGGTCCTCATCCTGATAGAGTTCAAGTTGTCATCCATCTCGTCTCTCCTCTCCTCATACCATTCTCCAATTCTAGCTGCTTTTTCTAAATGATCAGGGATTTGTAGTTTGGTAGACACTGGCTTGGCAATGAAGAGCATAAAGCCTGTCATCAAGGTACTCTAAGAAGTTATGCTTTAAACTCTGTAGATCGGAAGTAAGAAATAAGAGTCTCCTCCTTAGGAGCAGGACACTCTGGAGGTTCTGTTCTGGAGGTTCATAAAACCTTCTCGAGTTCATAAAACCTTCTGCTTGTCACTTGGCAACCTCTCAAAGCACTGCATAAAGAGCACCTGCTGACTAATAAGCTCTGTATGCAGCCCTAGTAAGATGTAAAATCCATGGGTCCATCCCCATTTGTTTCTCCTCACTGGTGCTCTTTATCAATTGATGCTCCCTCCTTTGCTTTTCCACCATTAAATGGAAACCAGATGGAACCATCAATGCAGAGGGGGAAAAGTAATTGGATGGGAAAAGATGTTGAATAACAAATGTTTTGTTTGTTGCTTTGTGCAGTACATCAAAACACCACATCTTGACAATGAAGTTGTGGAGAGTTGCCACCTACAATTTTCCAGTCTAAGGTACATAAAGCTTCCAAGCAGGTAGGGTCAGGTATGTCCCACAAGAAGTTTGCAAGTAATAACACTAGGAAACAAATCATACTAGACGATTCCTGCACAGCTCCTAGTATCTTGACTAATGTTTCCTCCTTTCTTGTGAATATTAATCCAGAACTTGTCAAATGGGAAACAATGGAATTTTAAAGAAGTTTCAACTCATACATCAGTGCTCCAGACTACCCAATTAAATAAATATATTTGAGTGCATTCATTCTGATTTCACTCTCTATGGTCTGAGTTAAAGCTATACAGAAAAATTACCAAAATAGGAAAATAAAACATATTTATCAGCATACCTTGAGCTTAGGCACAAGTGTGGGTAGTTTTAGTAAATCAAAGGCTGCTTTGTGGACTATGGAAGGTTTTAAGATCCTTATCTGACTATTTTTGTAGATGAGTTGCATAGGTGTTTTTTTCCAGAAGCCCCGCATGGACTGTAATAAAATCAAAATAGGTTGCAGTCTTGAAAACACATTATAATTGCAGTTAAATCTATACTATCCAGCTTTCTTGACATCCACCTGAATAAGTGGCATAGTCAGTCTGCACCCAGTGGATTCTATAACATCCACAGGAAAAGTCAGCTTCATTTATTCTGTTCAAAGCCCGTTTTCAACAACTGATCTCAAAGGTAGGTTCAGAAGAGCATTCTGGGCCATTCTGGACGCCTTCACCAAATAGCTGTTTTGTTACTGAAGTTGTGATTGGCTAGCAATGAAATTCTGCCCTTGGAGTCATACCCACCCTGCAAGTAATCAATAATGGCCAGTGAGCACACGGGTGATGGGAGGAGGGGATGGAATACAGGCAGCAGTGTTTTGGATTGGCTGAATTTTATAAACAGTGAGGGACCAGCGAAAAGAATTTTGGATGAGCCAAGTCTGAAGGTGACAAAGGCATAGATGTGGATTTCAGCAGCAGGTGAGTGTGGGCAAAAGCACTGTTGAGGGTGGAACTAGACATTTTTTTAAGGGGAGGATAGAGGATTGAAACTTAGCTCAGTCAAATTTAATACCAAGTTGGTAAACAGTTTGGTTCAGTCTGACATAGTGGCCTTTCCTCTACAAAATCTTTAAATGTATTGTTACCTTTCAAATCAATGCCCATCTTTCCCAGAACTCCATGACTGAAACCCTCCAATCAGGTTTCCACCCTTAGCCAGGTGGAATCAGTGGTAGCTGAACAGAGTTTGTGTCAAGGAGGCTCAAGACAATGACTTTGATTTTCTCAACGCTTCATTAGAGGAAACTACAGTTCATCCAGGACTGGATGTTGTACAAGTAGTCTGACAACACAAAGGCAGTGGATGGGTCAAGAGAGTTGATGAAAAGCTGGGGCAGGATGCTATCAGTGTACAAGTAGAACCTCATGTCTTTGGATGATGTCACCGAACAGAGGCATTTTGATGAGGAAGGGGAGAGAGGCCATGCTTGTGGGACTCCAGATGTAAAGGTGGACAGCCAGGAAGGGAAGCCATTGCTGAAAAATCTTGATAAACAAGATTAGAACAAAGCCAGGGCAGTCCACCTGAGCTGGAACTTCATGGCATCGTAGGGGGATTGCGCGGTCAATTGTCAAAGTCTGTAGAGAGAGCGAGAAGGATGGGAGGTAGAGTGCACCGCAGTCACATATATTATTAGTGTCTTTGGGGCCATTTAGTTTTGTGGCAGGGATGGAAACTTGGACTTATGAGAGAAATGGGCATGGATTTTAGAAGCAATTGTACATTCAAGGACTAGAGGGGAATGGAAGGCCAGAGATGCGACAGTAGTTTGCAAGTATAGAGGGATCAAGGGTGGGTGTTTGGAGGAATGTTTTTTTAAAAATAAACAATTTCAGCAAACTCACCACTCTGTGCTTTAAGAGCACCTCATTTAACCATCGTAAGTCTATTGCCTTAAAGGGAACAAAAACCAATGTAGTGTCGGCATCATACTGTCTGGGGTCGGAAAAGACAGATTCTGGGTAACAGAACCTAAATGTTGTTTTGTTCCCAACATCATCTTCGTATCCAATCACAGGGCCAGTATTTAATCTTAAAAGGAATTAGAAACGGAGCAGTGAGGTAAATTGAAACAGTATCATAAACTATTCAAAGAACATTGCTTCCACCTTTAAGTCACCTTGAACTTTCTGACTAAAATTCTTTCCATTCTATTAGCCTGAAAACAAACTGAAGATTTTTCACTAAGCAGTACTGGCACTGTGGCACCGCTGTGTGTGTGGTGCACACTTTTAATTAAAATAAAAATTAACTAGAACAATCCCAATGTCACACCATCAGAATGGTGAATTCTTACAACTTTTTTTGCCTGAAGATTGAGACTATCAGCTGGCTCTGTCATTTCCCTCCCTTCCCCCAGCTCACCAAGCCAAACTTCCTCTATGGCTTCCCGCCATCCTAATATCTTTCTCTAGCTTCCTCCCATCTCCTCAGAGCTATTCTTGCCCATGATACTCTCTCTCAACCCTATTCCCACTAAACTACTGACTATCCAACTTCCCTCCTGGCTTCCATGTTAGCTAATATTGTTAACAGTTCTCACTCCTCAGGTAATGTCTCCCTCTCCATCAAATCTGCTATCATCACTTCTCTTAAAAAAACCTACCCTTAACACCTCATTCCTTGCAAACTATCATCCCCTAACCAACCTCCCTTTCTCTAAAAAGTCTTTAAGTGCACCATTGCCTTCCAAATCTATGCCCATCTTGCCCCGAACTCCATGTTTGATACCTTCCAATCAGATTTCAACCTCTACCCTAGTACCAAAATGGTCTAATAGTGTTGCACTATTCTAATTCCCTGTTTTATATCAGGTCCTAAAAGCAATTTCTTCCCACTTCAGTACTGACAAAAGCAAAGTTCCTCAGTTCTTCTGTCTGGACTATTGCTTCCATGCTCTAACTGCCTCTCAATTCCACCAGCAGCCCTGCCAACTAAAATTCTATTCTCAAACCACTTCATTTAAATGCTTTTCTCCCAATCTTTAAAAGTCCCTGCAAACACTGTCTCACTGTACAAACCTCTCAGACTGGTAAATCTGGCGGGACACAACCATGATGTTCTGCTCAGTTTGTAGCTGAGTTTTTTTTAAAACCCCACACCTGTTGTGTTGCCAAGACTGCCATCACCTTCTTCAAATGAGACATACTTGCTTCCATCCTGCCCCTTCCAATCCGATACTGAAACCCTAATCTGTTTTCATCAGTGACAACTGATTTTGCCAATTATGTATTTTCAGGCGTCCCCCCCAGCTCCATCCTTCACAAACCTTAGCAAATGCAGAACTCTGTGCCCCAAGACCCCTTCCACGTACCAATCAACCATCCCGGTCAAGCTCCACAGGTTCCCAGAGCTTCAGAGAATACATTTGAAGACCCCTTTCCTTATTTCCAAATCCTTTTACATACTTTCTCCACTCTATCCTATCTAGCCATTTGCTCCAAAATATACTTCAGAGTGTTCTTTGGAGCTAATCTAGCCCACCACTTTGAAATTCTAAGTTCTTTTTGACTGTACTTTTAGTCTCCCCTTTCATGCCGGCTGTCATTTTTAAAAATTCTTTCACGGATGTGGGCTTCGCTGGCTGGGCCAGCATTTATTGCCCATCCCTAGTTGGCCTTAGAAGGTGGTGGTGAGCTGCCTTCCTGAACCGCTGCAGTCCATGTGGTGTAGGAACACCGACAGTGCTGTTAGGAAGGGAGTTCCGGGATTTTGACCCAGTGACAGTGAAGGAACGGCGATATATTTCCAAGTCAGGATGGTGAGTGGCTTGGAGGAGAACATCAGGTGGTGGTGTTCCCATCTATCTGCTGCCCTTGTCCTTCTAGATGCTAGTGGTCGTGGGTTTGGAAGGTGCTGTCGAAGGAGCCTTGGTGAATTCCTGCAATTCATCCTGTAGATGGTACACACTGCTGCTACTGTGTGTCGGTGTTGGAGGGAGTGAATGTTTGTGGATATGGTGCCAATCAAGCAGACTGCTTTGTACTGATCGCTGTCAAGCTTCTCGAGTGTTGTGGGAGCTGCACTCATCCAGGCAAGTGGGGAGTATTCCATCACACACCTGACTTGTGCCTTGTAGATGGTGGACAGGCTTTGGGGAGTCAGGGGATGTGTTACCTGCCACAGAATTACTAGCCTCTGACCTGTAATTGTAGCCACAGTTTTTATATGGCTAGTCCAGTTCAGTTTCTGATCAATGGTAACCCGAGGGTGTTGATAGTGGGGGATTCAGTGATGGTAATGCCATTGAATATCACAGGGGGGTGGTCAGGTTCTCTTTTGTTGGAGATGGTCATTGCCTGGCACTCGTGTGGCGCAAATGTTATTTGCCACTTCTCAGCCCAAGTCTGGATGTTGTCCTGGTCTTGCTGCATTCGTACATGGACTGCTTCAGAATCTGAGGAGTCGCAAATGGTGCTCAACATTGTGCAATTGTCAGCGAACATCCCCACTTCTGACCTTATGATGGAAGGAAGGTCATTGATGAAGCAGCTAACGATGGTTGGGCTGAGAACACTACCCTGAGGAACTCGTGCAGTGATGTCCTGGAGCTGAGATGACTGACCTCCAACAACCACAACCATCTTCCTTTGTGCTAGGTATGACTCCAACCAGTGCAGAGTTTTCGCCGATTCCCATTGACTCCAGTTTTGTGAGGGCTCCTTAATGCCACACTCAGTCAAATACTGCCTTGATGTCAAGGGCAGTCACTCTCACCTCACCTTGGGATTTCAACTCTTTTGTCCATGTTTGAATCAAGGCGTAATGTCACTTTGCAAATTCCTCTTTAAGTTGTTCTATTCCATTACTAACCGGGTAAAGTTTTTAGAAATTGAAACAAAGGACTTGATTTCCAAATGCTATCAAAAACATGCAATACAATTAGAGTGCAGTTACACAAATCTGCAAAGATGTAATCAGTTATTTGACAACATGCCATAACAAATTTATGTGGATTGGGGAGAAGGGAGAATTGCAGCAATTGCTAAGTAGTTGGAAAAAAAATTCAACATCCAGTAACATTCTTTGTTTTAAATTGATAAATGTTCTCAAGGAGCTCAAGAACACTCTGGTGTTAGTAACACCAGATAAAATGTTTCATATAACAAGGTTTAGCAAAAAAATTGAATACCTTATAACAACATCATAGGAGTCAATTTTTTTCCCTAATGTCTTGTTTCGAAGTACTCCTCCATTGCCAACAACAACGCAATTCAGACAAGATATGCTATGAAACAGAAAGAGACAGGCATCAAAAACTACATTTCAAACCTACATGTCCAAGGCAGTAACATATCCAGTAACATAACTAATTAACAACCCTGACTTTTTTTTTTTAAAAACTCACTCTAGATATTTCAAGATGTACAAAAGTATTTTGTTTTGACTACCTCTGATGCCTTTTATTCACCATTTTGCACTCCAACATTAACAACTAGGCATTTAGTGAGCAGATTTTTGCCTAATATCTATTTTTGACATTCCCAAACCTCTTCACCTCAGACAATCCTAAACCTCTGCCCATTACAGGCTACCCACTCTTGGTGCCTCCCACTTACTACAACCTATCCACATAAGACACCCTCAGGCCTCTGCCCACTACAGCACACCCACCATATTCACTCTAATAACCTATCCATCTAGGACACTCCCTCAAGTTTTCTCCCACTTCAACCTATCCACCCCTCTACATTCCTAAACCCCATGCTCACTGAAGCCTATCAGCCTTGGAAAATTCAATGACCGAAGCAAAGTTTGCATGATTATTGTTTGACGTAGCCCACATGGAGCAATTGAAATCATAAAAAAAATATACCTCCACTCAGGATTCCCTCACATCTTAGAAGTAGAATATAAATGTACTCTCCAAGATATTAAGACGTCTGTACTCTACTTCTAAGATGTGAGGGAGCTCTGGATGGAGAAGCTTTTCTCACATTGGGCTCTTCCTCTTAACCCCTTTTTCTTAAAGGGTGATGTTCCAAATTATTTTTATCATTTAGAAGATAGCTATATTCTAGTTGTACCTGAAGGCAAAATTAAAAAGGAATGTTGTTTATTGTTAGATTTCTTCGCTTCAAAAAGGAATGGTGATGGAGAGGAACATTAGTATGAATGGTGATGAAGAGGGTCATAACCAAGTTGGTAAAGCGGAGAAAAGCAGATTTTGAGGGGCTGAGAATGGAACTTGGGAAAATTAAATGAGCGACTATATTGGTAAACAACAATGGGAAATATTTAAAACAATGTTCAACAGAGTGCAGGGAAAATATATTCTGCTAAAAGAACAAACTAAACACCAATGGGACTCCAGGGATGAATAGCGACATAAGGGAACAACTGAGGGTTAGGAAGATATTCCTTAAGTACATAGACAGCAGAGGAGTGCATGATTATAAGAGAAAACCAAAGCATTAGGAAAGAAGGCAAAAAACAATTAAAAAGAACCATGAAATTAACTTATCGAAGAAAATAAAACAAAATAATAAATATTTTACAGGCACGTCAATAAAACAAAGGAAGATTGTGATGGGAATAGGATAATTAGGGGATAGAAAGGATAACACCACGGTAACAAAAGAGTTTCCAGAAATTATAAATGAATTTTTTGCTTTTGTATTTCCAGGGAGAAAAAGATAGGCATGACACTTAATGATGAGAGGATTAATGTGATAAGTACATTTAAAATTAGACAAGGGGATGTAATGAATAAACTAAACAAACTCAAAAGAGGATAAAGCCCCTGGGCATGGATAGATCGTATCCACGTATTTTAAAATACATGGTTGCAATCCATCCAAGTGTCAACCCAGTGAAGCTATGACACAGGACTACTTGCATGCCAAACAGCAAGTGATAGACAGGGCTAAGCGATTCCACAATCAACGGATCTGATCTAAACTCTGCAGTCCTGCTACATCCAGTTGTGAACGGTGGTGGACAATTAAACAACTCATTGGAGGAGGCGGCTCCTCAAAGACCTCCATCTTCAATGATGGGGGGGGGTCCAGCACATCAGTGCAAAAAGATAAGGTTGAAGCATTCGCAGCAATCTTTAGCCAGAAGTGCTGAGTGGATGATCCATCTCGACCTCCTCCGGAGGTTCCCAGCATCATAGATGCCAGTCTTCAGCCAATTTGATTTACTCCTAGTCAAGCTGTTCCAATACTGGTATATACCCAGCAATATGGAAAATTGCCCAAATATGACCTGTCCACAAAAAGCAGGGCAAATCCAAGCTGGCTAATTACCGCCCCATCAGTCTACTCTCGATCATCAGCAAAGTAATGGAAGGGGTCATCAACAGTGCTATCTAGCAGCACTTGCTTAGCAATAACCTGCTCACTGACACTCGTTTTGGGTTCCTCCAGGATCACTCAGCTCCTGACCTCCTTACAGCCTTGGTTCAAACATGGACAAGAGAGCTGAACTCCAGAGGTGAAGTGAGAGTGACTGCCCTTAACATCAAGGCAGCATTTGACCAAGTGCGGCATCAAGGAACCCTAGCAAAACTGGGGTCAATGGAAATCAGAGGGAAAACTCTCCGGTGGCTGGAGTCATACCTAGGACAAAGGAAGATGGCTGTGGTTGTTGGACACCACTGCAGGAGTTCCTCAGGGTAATGTCCTGGGCCCAACCACTTTCAACTTCATGAATGACCTTCCTACCATCATAAGGTCAGAAGTGGGGATGTTTGCTGATGATTACGCAATGTTCAGCACCGTTTGCAACTCCTCAGATACTGAAGCAGTCCATGTCCAAATACAGCAAAACCTGGGCAATATCCACAAGGATCAATTTTGGGACCACTGTTGTTCAAAGCTTACATTAATAATTTGTGCTTTGGAATCAAAGGCACAAATCTGGATTCACTGCTTACTCACCTGCAGGGGGCAAGGGCACATTAAATCCACTGGGCGACCTTCCTGCCCTGACCCCAGTGCAATTTGACCAGTGGTGAGCATGGCATCAGGTGGCATGCCACCAGTGGGCAAATTGAGGTTCCTAAATATACAATTAATGCCCACTTAAGGACCTTATCCTACTGCTGCAGGGATTAACCTGACAGTGGAAAAAGCTCAATTCAAGCAGCCACACCAGCAGGTTTCTCTGTGTGGGCTGGGGTGGTGGGAGGAACCCTCCTTAGCTGGCAAATGGGCCCATCAGAGGTCCTTCTCCCAAGGTGTTATCCCCCTCAAGGTTCCCCTGCCCCCACGGCCTCTTAAATCCTGGCTCCCACCTTGCTGACTGACTCCCACCCCAACCCCCAAATACTTACAAACTCCTGATCCATCGCTGAACCCCTCCACAAACCTAGTGCAGTATCAGCAGTGGCCACGGTGGCATGCCGGTGCTTGAGAGCTACCAACAACTGATTGGCCAGCTTCTGAGACAGGGCTTCCTGTTCCCAACTGGTCACTAAATGGCTCCGTGGGAGCCGTTCTTCCCCTGGGTAGGTTCCCCACTGACTTATAGGCTGGGGTTTGGGGGAGGGGGCAGGGACCATGGCGCCTCATAATTCAGCCCACAATTTCTAAATGTGTGGATGAGAGGGGATAGTCAATACCAAGGAAGACTGCAACAAATTACAGGAGCACATTGACAAACTTGCAGTTGGGAAGATAATTGGCATATGAAGCTCAACACAGGACAATGTGAGGCAGTACATTTTGGTAGGAAGAGTAAGGAGGTCACTTATTACTTGGAAGGTGCAAGTAAAAGGGAAAAAGGGACAAATGGATTTGAGAGTACAAATACATCAAGCACTAAAAGTTGAGCCAAAATTAGCAAGGCTATTAAAAAATTCAAATCAAGCACTAGGTTTTATTTCTAAAGGGGTAGAATGGAAAAATAAGGAAGTTATGCAAAACCTGTATCAAACCTTGGTTAGAACACACTTAAGAACACAGTTCTGGTCACTATATTATTAAAAGGATACAGGGACAGGAGGGTGCAGAGAAGATTTACAAGAATAATACCAGAATTGCGTGGGTATACATACCAGGAAAAGATTGACAAGCTGGGTTTCTGCTCTATTGAAAAAAGGCGGCAGGGGAGTGAACTAACAGAGATTATAAATATGATACAAGTTAGATACAGAGAGAATATTTCCTCTTCTGAGAAGAGCATAACTAGAGGCCATCAAAATAAGATAGTCGTCAAGAAATCAAATAGGGAATTCAGAAGAAACCTCTTCGCCCAAAGAGTGGTGAGAATGTGGAAGTGGAACTGATGATCACAGGGACATTGAAACAAGTAGTATAGGTGCATTTAAGGGGAAACTAGATGAGCATATGAGGGAGAAGTAAATATATTGGCCGATTTAAGGGAGAAAAGGTGGTGGAGGCTCTAGTGGAGCACAAACACTAGCATGGTGTTTGAATGGCTGGTCTGAATGGGATGTCTCTGTGCCATTTATCTTGTGTATGTAATCCTACGTATACATGTAAAAATATTTGTTTAGGGCTCTATCCCATGTACCATCCCTGTTCAAATAGGTCAGTGATCCACTCCCAGGCCTCTGCCAAAATGGCTCTTGGGAAGCATCTATCATTTTCAGGTTGATAATTCTAATTTTGTTTCTATTGCTTTAAGTATTGTATAAATCTCAAGTGCTAATACCACTAAATTTTCCAGTTTACCCTCATTTGTCTAATCATTCACAACTCCAGATGCAAACTTAGGTGGATCTAGGGAGGATACCAATGTTAGAATGGGAAAATTACATTCAAGTCATATTTAAAGGGAATGGGAACAATTAATGAGGAGTACCAAAAGGATAGGAACAAAAATCCCAGAAACTTTTGGAGAGCGTTAAAAGCTATCTTAATTCTTGTGCAACCTTTACAAAGAATCAAAGGAAAGGGGCCCATAGGTGCAGGCATGAGTCTATCATTAAGTGACAGGACAACCAACTCTTAGGCTCCACTTGAGAGCTACTGAAGTTACTGATGCTGCTGTATGAAATGTTGGAGAAAAGGATTTTCCTTTGTTCCACTCTACATCAATATCCCATCAGCCACACCGCAGCATGCCTGCAAGGAGTTGCAGCCAGTTTTCAGGCCACAACTGATTCTGTTTAAGTGATTGTGCTGTAGGGTAGCTGTAGTTGGTATCTTTGTAGAGATAATGGCATCATCCTCTCTGTTACTCCAACCCCAAAGGCGGCTGGTTACCACAGTACTTTTTTAAACAGGCGGGCTTGCCAGGATCCACAGAAATGGCTGATGGCATCTTGACAGGTGCAAACAAAACACACAATGCCGTCTGCTAATCACCTTGTCATACTTTCTTAATGCAATTCCTAACTGCACATTTCAAGGGCAATTAGGGATGGGCAATAAATGCTGGCCCAGCAGTGATGGTCACATCCCAAGAATGGATTTTAAAAAGTGTGACATGTCGTCATTGGGATGCTTCAGGAGAGATTTCTAGCTTAAGGGTTAGACAGATATACACCTTCCATAGGGATCATAAAAACAGCCATCTTTGGAAGGCAGGATTCCATTATCAACGGCCAAAACAAGGGTTACTCCCTCACTGCAGATGTTGGGTTGCAGGTGCAGATGTGGAAGGAAAGCGTGGGGCACCTCTAGTGCAGCTTGACCTGTCTGCTATCCCTCTACTGGTTCCATTTACTGCTGAACGCGTGGCTCAAAGGACTCCTAATGGTAAACCCTTTGTCGCCAATAAAATCAGCTCAGGCAAAAAAAACTAAATAGCTGCAAGTGGCATACAGGATCATGATAACCAGAGGTGGGGGGGTTGTGGTGGTGGTGGAGACAAGAAAGAAAGAAAACAAGGGATTCTTTAATGGTAAGTACATCAGGCCTTTGATAGCGTGCATACCTTTTAAATGCCTTCCCTCCCACAGGTCTGTCTGAAGCTGTATTCCTTCCAGGTGTCAGCACATCTGTGGAAAATGACAGAATAGCCTTTCCCACTCCCCTTTTCAGACCGCAATGAAGTTCACACCCCCTTCAAATAGAAGCTTCAAACACCCACCCAGGCACAAGCTGGAGATAGGACACAGTCTTAAACCAGCAAGTATCCACCGTACAGATTGCTGCTGGATTTTGAAGCCTCTACCATACTGTTAGCTTCCCAGACTCGTTTTCCCCATGGTGTGGTGAACTACCTTGGAGTTATCCTGCTTTCCTGAATTGTCATGGTAGAGATTAAGTAACTATGCATCCATGTTACACGGGCTAAGGCTACAATATTCTACATGATCTGAAATTAAATAAAAACTGTTTCATTATAAACATGTTTTTTTAAAAAAAAAAAGAGTTCACCCACTTCTTCAGTTTTTCTGGAAGATCGCAGCTGTTCAAGTTACTAAGTGCTGCTTGGAAATGTCTTTCTGGAAAACAAGTGAAATAATAAACTAAGTTTTCAAATGCATTATTAAGTATTTATGGTCTCAAAATGGTGCCTCAGGGCAGAGTATAATCCAGTACAACATATGCCAAAAAAAGAAGTAAAATGTGGCTGCAGGAAGGAAAGAAGGAAATGTGTCTATAAATTGATCAAAGTAACATGATGACATGCCAAAGATGTTAAGATTAAATTTCTCTCTAAACAGGTGCTTCCTAACGTGCTGAGCATTTCCAGCATTCTCTGTTTGGCTTTCATATTTTGAACATATGTATTATTTTGCTGATATCGACATCAGGTTGCTGAGGAAATTTGTACTTGAATACCAAATGAAAAGTTCAAAGCATCCTCAAGTTTAGCATGTAATTATTAACTCTCAAGGTCCGTCAAACTATTGCAACAAGCATGATGCTCTAACCTTTATAGTACTATATAAATAATTACATAACTAACAGAATGCTTATTGTCATACTATTATACTATTTTGTTGGTTTGAATGTCATTGCAACCTTACCCCAATAGTGGTGCTTCACCTTATTACAAGTATTACTAATATTCATCTCTATTGTGTACTATACTGAGATCAGATAAATGAGGGCTGATCTATGCAAAAGGGACACATTTACTAAACACAAAGGCCAAACACACTTCTTATGACTAAAACTTATTATGTACTTTAATTTTCCCTGAGGTTTCCATCATAGTTAACCTCTTTCAGAATCTTAATGGTACTTACAAATTTGTCTATGTGGCCTTTCCTAATCGCAGAGGCCCATCAATACCCTGCCCCAGTTGGAAAGTTAGTTTCATGTTTGAAGCATTGCTTTTGGCCTTTGACTTACCAATAGATCTTTAACAGGGCAACTTATAGTCCCATCTGTCAGAAGATATATGTACCTGAGCCCAGCATGCCAAATGGCAGGATTTCTGGAACTGTCATTGCTTTAGCAGGCCATCTTTTATAGCTGATGTCTGAGTAACACAAGAAAGGGTTCTTGTGTTTGGACCTAGCAAAAGACAAAAGGTGGAAAAAAAGACTTAGTGGGGAGAATCAAACATTAAAATCTTATTATGTTCCATTTATACCCTCATTCAGGCAGAGTAAAAACAAAAAGAAATTATAATGTGCTCAAGATTGAGACACTAACAGAACCCCTCGACTCTCAGTGTGACTTGGGGCAAAACCAATAGAGTACACAGACACACAGGACAAATCAGAAGGATTATCAGCAGGTATTGACATCAAAATAAAAATACACATATAAATTAATCAACCTGGAGACAGCATTACAGGTGACTAAATTAAATCGATAGCACCAAATTAGACATTGTTTAGGCCACAGTTGGAATCTTACACATAGTTCTCAGAAAATCCATTATAGGAAGGTACAGTGAAGATTCAGTTAAATGATATGGAAGAAAATCATAATTAAGAAGCAATGCTCATAAAATTGACTTTTTAACAACCAGGACAGGAAAGGTTATAAGGCTTTCAAAAATTAAGAAAGGCTTTGAGAGGACAAACAACTGATTATTTTCATTAGCTGGGAAATTTTACCAAGGGGTATAGATTCAGAATTATCACTGGAAGAATGGAAGGTGATGACCAGGGTAAACTATTCAAACCTGATGATCGAAAAGAGGCAGCAATTTAAAAAGGGAACTGGGGAAGCTTGTGAAAAGAAAGAACATTAAAAGGTTACAGGGAAAGTGCTTGGAAATAGGATTATAGTAGATGCTCCAGCTGATGACCTGGCGTTGGTTTCATTCTATTTTCTGCATTTTAGCATTGGAAAACAAAGTGAGCACTAGGAAAGGTAGAATAATTAAAGCCCTTCTACGCATCATAAGGGACAAAGATAGGTGCAGACTTTTCTCCATCTGGAAAAATGTTTATTGAAATTGGTGAATTCTCCATGGCTGAGCAATTCATTAAATTGCTGAATCTGGCATTGAGCCATACACACCAGGGAAGTGTTGGGTTGTTTCCTTACATATGCAGCTAGCCAACCTGGGGGAAGATACAATACTCTAAATCTCGAAGAAAATATCAGCAATCAAGAATGCGAAACTGGCTTTGTAGCAATTTTTTGCCAGAAAGTACATGGTCAAGGCAAGCAAGAGTAATGTGATACTCTAATCCTTGCCCAGACCCATGTGAAGACTGAGCCCTTGGCAATGTGTCAGAGGGTCTCCACTAATGCCCAGAGATCTATAATCACACCATTTGCCAATCCCTCAAAAAAGGAAAACAACAAGAAAAATGGATACCAGCAGCTGAAATGTTATGAAACCAAAACTACATTTTTGTCAAAATCCTTTTTCTAACACTTCAAGTAATAAGCTGATGCAGACCCAGGATCCAGTGGTCAATTCAACACACAGACCAGATCTTAAAACAAATGAGGTTTAAAAATCACTCGTGTGGTATCTTTACTTGCTGTGACGACCAAGACAGTGATAAGTATCATTTTACATCTTACCTTTATCCCTTTCAGTTCATTCTTCTCCAAACCCATCTCTTTAACTGAACTAACCCTGCCTTATTCTGACAGATTAGGAGTCATTCTTGATTAAAGGCAACTAAGGTCAATTTCTTACCCTCTCTAAAACTTCTTCAAGTTGTAGCTCTCTTAGGTACAGAACTCTCGATGCCTTATGTCTTGCATATCTTCCCTCGCTCATTCAGATGCATATTTCCTCTTCCCCGCCCCCAGCCCTCACCTGCAAAAATTCAAGGGCTCAAGTGATTCCCATTGTAATGCACAACATTCAGGTGGGGGCATATCTGCGTTCCCATGTGTTAACCTGACTCTGTACTCAACATTAAAGGCATACAGATAAAGAGGCTAAAACCAACATGTAACCAGGTCACAACTTTTTCCTTAACTGCCCATATCCAGTTAATGGCAGGGAGGGAGGTCGGTGGGGGCTGGGGGGTGGGGGCAGCAGGGAATGATCTGTTACCAGCCAGAAGGTTCTACTTAATTAATAATATTTTAGTAACTCCAGTACCCATTTAATTACTAAACATACTCCTTCTCGACTATAGCATAATTGCATTCTCAAGGTAGCAATTTCCTACTCTTATATGTTACAGGATGCTTGGCCCCTTGAAAAACCAGGAGGTAGTAATAGCCCAACATCCGATGCATACACATGGGGGATAAATTAGCAGGAACAATCTGGAACAGTAATGGATCTCAGCATAAGGCATCTTAGAGGTCCCCAAATGACTTTTCCCCTCCAGACTCCAGTGGACCATTTTTGACTCCTGAGATGTGTCAGGCTGGGGGCTCAACAAGTCCACCCTAGTGACTCATCTCTGACAAAGACAAATGGCATTTCCCTAGGTTGGTCAATGAACCTATCTTTCCATTGTATCCAACACCACTTCTAATTTTTGTTGATGGGATCCTCAGTTGCTGCTTTAGATTATAATATTATCTAGATCTGTACTGTCATACTGGTATGAGGCCTCAAAATTCTATCCATTAGTTGTTGAAAAATGGCAGCAGCTCTGTGCAATATAAATGATAGCACTTGGTACTAATGTAGGTCTCCAGGTGTTACAAAGCCTGCTTCTTTTGTCAGACCCCATTAATTTTATTGGCCAATATACGTTCGGAAGATTTCTGGTGGACAGGAAGTTAGCATTTTCCAGGCATTCAATTAGCTCGTCCACTCTAGCCATGAGGTAAGCAATAAACCTAGATACACGATTTCATTTTCTAATATCATTACAGAATCTCCAAGGCAGATTGAGTTTTGTTGCTATTTACTACAGGCTTTGACCATTTACTGAGAGACTCTTGTATTACCCTTAGTTCCATCAATGTCCTGACCTCATGGAAGACCTCCTTTCTCTTTGCCTCAGGGATTTAATACAACTTCAAAGAAACTGCTTCCCCCAGAGCCCAAAATAATATCAGGTTTAGTAAATGCATTTTCTCAAGTCGAGACATAAGATGATTTTTGTCTCTTTCAGCTATTTGTTTAGCCATAACTGTACCATCAGTTCTTGTTGAACTTCCAAGATTTCTCAGGTTTTAGTTTCCAAAGAGGCTCCGACTCGGACATAATGGTCTCCTGACCCCTCCATTATTTTAGCAGATTGCAATGATAGATATGCTCCTTCTGATTTTGTCCAGGCTGGCTGATGGTACTTCATGGTCTCTGCTGTTCTACAATCTCATATGGGTTCTACCATAGAACTACTAGTTTGCTCCCAGCAGGCGAACCAGAAGCAAAACTCTTTTGCCCTGACAAAACCACCACATCTTGGCATGATTAATGTAGTAGATCCTTTGCTTTATTTGGGCCTTTTTCAGGTGTACCTTTACTACAGGAGTGACCGTCTTCATCCTCTCCCTCCTTTCAGAATGTGCTCCGCCTCATTCCACACAGCACTATTCTGTTCATCACATTCCTCTCTCAGGCCACAGAGTTGCCTCCCAGAAAGAAGCGCGAAATGAAATGACACCAAGTCCATTCCACTCGATTGATAGATCGATAGGTCCATTTCCTTTCTGAGCACTTCCAATACACTAAGTAACAGTCCACTCCAATTTGAACAATAACTAAAATAGTTACTCCTTAGGAGGATATTTATATTCTTTAATACATCACTATTTAAAAAAAAAGTTTTATTTTCTTCAGACAATTTAAATTACTTACATGGTAAGATCATCTTCAGGCTTCTTCACTCCAACAAACTGCAGAAGCAAGCTCATGTTGCTGTAAAAATCACTAGGAAATAAGGTATTGCGACGTCAGTGATTTGACCATATGATGCCCTTTTCCTGCATTATCCATAAAAGCAGCCTGCTTCATTTAAGTTGATATTTTTGCTATTTTCTCAAAGCCATGCATTGGGAGCTCTTTGAGTGCTTCGCTTGTACATACAGAAGCATGATACAATGCAATGTATAAAGTATTACTGCAGTGCTAAAGTGAACTTTATACTTCTTTAAGCGGGCCACAACATCTAATTGCTGTTCAGTAAACTGATCAGCCAGGATTCAATTGTTGTTTGATGACAGAACTTTTCTGATTGGGAAATACTTATGAATTCCCAACTCCTATTAAGTCAGAAACATGCAGGCAATCCATTTTGTTTTTACTTGGTTAAAAATTGCTTTACTTCGTAGCAAATACATTGGTAGGCAAGGTGATGATGATTGGAAATAAATTTAAGATATTCAGAAAAGAAACTACATGGAAGATCAAAACAAACTAAGAATGATGGAAACAGATCATCAGCATCTCTACAGAGATCAGGTGCATGAATGAGCTAGAAAATGGGGACAAATGTCTCATGCCCAAAGGACAGCAAAAGATCTGATATTGGGTCAGGCTATTTTTCGGCTGTTTCCAATGGCTACCCAAATCTGACGTTTGGCCCCTTATTTACATGGGAAAGTGGCCTAATGCCTGTTGCGGAAACTCGATACCCAAATGGAGTAAAAACTGGAAGTGCTCAATTTGCGATTCTTAAGTGATTGGTGGGTGAGGGCCACTGAAGTGTCCTTTTTTTTTAAAAAAAAGAGACTTTTATTAAAACAAGATTTAATTAAGAGGGATCACAGAAAACAAAAGGGAAGCATAAAATTAGCTCTTTGCTTTATATGAACAATGGGCCATCTGAAGACAAGCTTGTCCATGTTGGCTAATGGATGCACAGAGCTAGGGCTGGCTGGTCTCTTTTGAAATGTTCCCGAAGATTTTATCATCTGATATTTCATCAAAGGACATCACTTGTGACGATTATCGACACTGGAGCCTGACATTTTCTCACCTTTTACAAACTCTATTGCATTTACCTTAGTTTAGTGTCTCAAAAGTTTCACACAGCCCCGAAACAACATTTGACCGTTTGTTTTAGCAGATTGAAACACAATTTATAAACCAAAGTCAGGCAATAGAATAAAGGCAAACAATAGAAATATTAAGGATAAGCTATGCTTAAATAAAGACTACATATTGGTGATGTTCCTACAGTATAGACCACAATGAGAAACACCAAAACACCAAACAAACTCATAAAAACATTGATAAAACTAAAAGTATCTAAAGTTTCCATACAATTTTATGATGCTTTATAACACACAGCAAGTTATAAAAATAATAAATAAAGCCAAAAACAAACATTTTCAATTCACTGACTCCCACATCCCACCAGTGAAGCCTAGGGAGAATCAGTCTCAGAGATCAGCACCTAAGCTGCTCAACCGCCATAATAAAATACATTCTACAGAAATGCACGACACATGCCAATATGAAATTTCCCTCCTCCAATTTGTCTTGCTCTCTCTTTCCCTCCACCCCCAGTTTGTTTCTTTCTCTGCCTCCCCAGTTTGTGTTTCCCTCATTTCCCCTTTCCCAGTTTCTCTCTCAATACTCAAACGTCTCTCTAGACTCAAAAGATTTTTGTTGACCCCAGTTCCATCATTGTCACAACTTGCAATGAAGCAGTGCGCTCCAAATAGCTGGGAGGGTATCAGCTTTCAGACAAGCCACAACAGCTGGGGTAGTGTACTTGTGCAAATTGTGCGCACAGGGCCTGTTTTTCCAGCTGCAGTGCTCAAGAGACAAAACACCCATTCCAGTATAATACAGCCCAAAGGTTGGGAAGCCTACATACCACTGACTTCCAGAGAAACTAGCTTTATTATTCAGAAGCCAACATGAAGGGCCAAGACAAAAACAGAATTACCTGGAAAAACTCAGCAGGTCTGGCAGCATCAGCGGAGAAGAAAAGAGTTGACGTTTCGAGTCGTCATGACCCTTGGGGCCAAGGTCGACTGTACAGAGCTAACAACAAATTTGGAAAAAGCACGACAAAAAATAATCAAGACATGTTAGTTAAGTGACACTAGCCTGAAGATTATAAGAGGCAGGAAATACTGATGGTGACAAGACTGCATTTTGCAGTTCAGAAGGAATGAAAAAGAGCACTTTGCATCATGAAAATCAAAGATTCCAATTTTATTTTGGGGATGGAGGTGTCGAAGAGGTAAGAGCTAAAAGGCAGGAATGAGATGATGAGTTTTGTCTTATATCCTGTCTGGAGGTTTCTTGTCTGGATGTTTAAGAGATAGGCTACAGAAGCTTCCCCCAGGTACTGGAGCAGTATTCACGTCTTTATAGAGAATTAAGAACTGTTGATGAGAAAATAAGGGTCACGCACAAAAGAGAAAACTAAACTACTTGGAGATAACTTCAACATTGCAGTACATGCAAGAGTGCTATTTGATGGATCCTGAACCATCACCAGAAGGCCAAGAGGGCTAATCTTAACAATGAATCTGTTACAATGGCAGCATCACAAAAACCTACTGCCTGATGATTGATGAGCTGCTGCTGTTTGATTGCCTGTCAGGCAACAACATTCAATCTGACTAGTGTGGGAACAAACGATTCCCTTAGGTGCCAGTATCAAAGACTTACACCTTTTATGTTCCTGTTACAGTTTGAGCTTTAGCGAAATATTTGCTCTTCATAGCTAGATGGTAATTTCTCTAAATAGACTGGGTCCTTTATGAGCTGTGCAAAGGCCATTGTGCCCAGGTTTAACAATTAACTCCGCCATAATAAAACGTGGGATGCCCACCATTCTCTACCATTACATATATATGTAAAAAAAACACACACACAAACATACACACACAAATTGCAATCTTCAAAGCTCAAACAGCACAATATTCCTCTGACACCTTATGTCACATCAACAATTTCCAGTTCCCTGGCCCCAACCGCTTCCTCTTCACCATGGACATCCAATCCCTCTACACCTCCATCCCCTACCAGGCTGGTCTGAGGGCCCTTAGCTTCTTCCTCGAACAGAGGCCTGAACAATCCCCATCCACCACTACTCTCCTCCGTCTGGCTGAACTTGTTCTCACACTGAACAATTTCTCCTTCAACTCCTCTCACTTCCTCCAAATAAAAGGTGTGGCTATGGGTACCCACATGGGCCCCAGCTATGCCTGTCTCTTTATGGGGTATGTGGAACATTCCTTGTTCCAGTCCCACTCCGGCCCCCTTCAACAACTCTTTCTCCGGTACATCGATGATTACTTCGGTGCTGCTTCATGCTCTCGTCAGGACTTGGAAAAATTTATTAATTTTGCTTCCAATCTCCACCCCTCCATCATTTTCACATGGTCCATCTCTGACACTTCCCTTCCCTTCCTTGACCTCTCTGTCTCAATCTCTGGTGATAGACTGTCCACCAATATCCATTACAAGCCTACCGACTCCCACAGCTACCTCGATTACAGCTCCTCACACCCCACACCCCACTTCCTGTAAGGACTCCATCCCATTCTTTCAGTTCCTTCGCCTCCGTCGTGTCTGTTCCGATGATGCTACCTTCAAAAACAGTTCCTCTGACATGTCCTCCTTCTTCCTTAACCGAGGTTTTCCACCCAGGGTCGTTGACAGGGCCCTCAACCGTGTCCGGCCCATCTCCCGCGCATCCGCCCTCACGCCTTCTCCTCCCTCCCAGAAACATGATAGGGTCCCCCTTGTCCTCACTTATCACCCCACCAGCCTCCGCATTCAAAGGATCATCCTCCGCCATTTCTGCCAACTCCAGCATGATGCCACAACATCTACCCCCCCCCCCCCCCCCCACCACCCCCTCCCCCACCCACCCAAGCGGCATTCCGTAGGGATCGTTCCCTCCAGGACACCCTGGTCCACTCCTCCATCACCCCCTACTCCTCAACCCCCACCTATGGCACCTCCCCATGCCCACGCAAAAGATGTAACACCTGCCCCTTCACTTCCTCTCTCCTCACCGTCCAAAGGCCCAAACACTCCTTTCAAGTGAAGCAGCATTTCACTTGCATTTCCCCCAACTTAGTCTACTGTATTCATTGCTCCCAATACAGTCTCCTCTACATTGGAGAGACCAAGCATAAACTGGGCGACCGCTTTGCAGAACACCTGCTGTCTGTCCGCAAGAATGACCCAAACCTCCCTGTCGCTTGCCATTTTAACACTCCACCCTGCTCTCTTGCCCACATGTCTGTCCTTGGCCTGCTGCATTGTTCCAGTGAAGCCCAACGCAAACTGGAGGAACAGCACCTCATCTTCCGACTAGGCACTTTACAGCCCTCCGGACTGAATATTGAATTCAACAACTTTAGGTCTTGAGCTCCCTCCTCCATCCCCACCCCCTTTCTGTTTCTTCCTCCTTCCTTTAGTTTTTTTTTCTTTTCCAATAATTTATATAGATTTTTCTTTTCCCACCTATTTCCATTATTTTTAAATCTTTTATGCTCCCCCACCCCGACTAGAGCTATACCTTGAGCGCCCTACCATCCATTCTTAATTAGCAAATTCGTTTAGATAATATCACCAACTTCAACACCTCTGTGTTCTTTTGTTCCTTTGTCTGTGCCATCTTTTGATGATCTGCTCCTATCCTAACACCGCCCCCCCACCTTAAACCAGCTTATATTTCCCTCTCCTTGTAAAGAAGGATCAGTTCTGTTGAAGGGTCATGAGGACTCGAAACGTCAACTCTTCTTCTCCGCCAATGCTGCCAGACCTGCTGAGTTTTTCCAGTATTACAATATTGTTTTACAATATTTAAAAGCAGACTAGAATCAATCCACAAGGGATTTTAAACTAGGCTTTTGTTGCACTATTTGACATACATCTTAAAATAAAAACAGGTTTGTCTTTTTCGAGATCAGCAAAATGAACTAGCATGTAGTTATTGTGAAATCCATGTTTTTGCTTGAAGCTAGAGCCAGTACCTACTGCTTGTGATTATATATTGGGATTTCTCTAATGTTCTAACCACTGTGTTTGAAATAAACAGAGCGACAAACAAAAGCAAGATTTTGTCAGTGCCACAGCTTAGAAATCAGGTACTGTACCGTATTAATATGTGGCATTGTAGCTTCCTCTTCTGTATATTTTTCTCCAGGCTGGGTTTCACATCTTACAATAAATATTCCTATGGGCATGGCTAATCAGACAGAATGCCATTATCTATGTCACTGCAATGCAGGTTTACTCTGGATTCCCATAGGTTTGAGCTCAGCTAAGTGAAAATTTACCAAATACCTTTTGGAAGTTCGACACATCAGCAGACTTACCACGATTTATGAGATGTTACTGTAAAGGGTTGTCATAAAGGGTTAACATCAGAAGTATACATAATGCTGATGTAATAATGTCAAATCACACATTTGAGTGATAGAGGTCTGGAAGGAAGATAAGCTCCAACCTCATTCAGAGGTCCCAATATGTACAATAAGTGCAATTATGAGGCATGAAAGCAGAACTAGCTAAAGTGAACTGGAAAATGAGATTAAGGGATAGGTCAGTTGAGACGCAGTAGCAGACATTTAACAGGATATTTCGGAATACTCAGAATAGATACATTCCAATGAGAAAGAAAAAAATCCAAGGGGCAGATCCACCTTCTGTGGTTAACCAAAGATAGCATCAAACTTAAACAAAAAACATATAATTGCGCAAGGTTGGGTGGCAGGTCAGAAGACTGGACATAATATAAAGAACAGCAAAGAAAGACTAAAAGGCTAATGAGGAGGGGAAAGTTAGAGCACACGAGAAAGCCAGCAAGAAATATAAAAACAGACAGTAAGCGTTTCTATAAATATTTAAATAAGAAAATAGTTAGCAAAATGACCGTTGATCCTAAAGAAAGTGAGCCTGGGAAATTAATAATGGAAAATAAGGAGATGGCAGATGAATTGAACAGATAGTGTGCATCAATCTTCACTATTGACGATACAAGTAACATCCGAGAAATGGCTGGATATCAGGAATTGGAAGGGAGGGAGGAACTCAGGAAAATTACAGTCACCATGGAAGAGGTACTTAGCAAATTGTTAGAGCTGCAGGCTGATAAATCCCCACGTCTTGATGGGCTTCATCCTAGAGTCTTAAAAGAACTGGCTAGTGTGATATGATGCATTTGTTTTAATTGTTTAATCCTAGATGCAGGGAACGTTCCATTAAGCTGAAAAATAACAAATGTAACTCCTTTTTTCAAAAAGAGAGGGAGACAGAAAACAGGAAACTACAGGCTAGTTAGCAGGCTAGTTAGCTTAACATCTGTCATAGGGAAAATGTTAGAAGCTATTATTAAAGATGTTACGGCAGGGCACTCAAAACTTGAAGGCAACAGGCAGAGTCAACATGGTTTTGTGAAAGGGAAATCATGTTTAACCAATTTATTGGAGTTTTTTGAAGGAGTCACATGTGCTGTGGATAAACAGGAACAGGTGTATGTACTGAACTTAGATTTCCAGAAGGCATCTGATAAGGTGCCAAGTCAAAGGTTATTGCAGAAAATAAAAGCTCATGGTGTAGGGGGGTAACATTTTGGCCTGGTTACAAGATTGGCTAGCTAACAAGAAGAGAGAATTGGCCATAAATGGGTGTTTTTCTGATTGGGGGGATGTAACGAACGGTGTGCCACAGGGATCAGTGCTGGGGATTCAACCTTTTACAATTTATATAAATGACTTGAATGAAAGGCCCAAAGGTATGATTGCTAAACTTGCTAATGACACAAAGCTAGGAAGGAAAATAAGTTGTGAAGAGGACATTAGAAGGAACTATAATAAGTTTCGTAATATTATTGTGGTTTATTGTAAAGTAGGTTTATGGGTGTGAGTGTAGATGGTTCTGTCTGTGATATAATTAAATTAGACTCAGATTGAAGTTATCAAAATAAGTTAGGGGTAAAAAGCATTTGAAATGCTAATGAGTAAACATGAATGAGGTTTCAGCATGTAGGGCATGAAGGAAATTTGTATTTTTAGTTAAGTTAAGGAGTTGTTTGGGTTTCAAAGGGATGGTAGGGTGTTTACAACTGATAAGGTAAATAGGGCAAGGTTATTATGTCTATCTTTCCAAAAAGGCACTGGCCATATTGGCAACATGAAAGATTTTATTATGGGAGAAGTACATTTCCAAAGACATGTAGAACAATAGAATTTACAGCCTAAAGAGAGAGAAAAACACAAAGAAGAAAGGAAGGTGATACAAAAACAGAAAATGCTGGAAAAACTCAGCAGGTCTGACAGCATCTCTGGAGAGAGAAAAACAAAGTTAATGTTGCGAGTCCATATGACCCAGAAGGGTCTTCACTGGAGCTCTGAAGAACAGTCATACAGACTTGAAACATTAACTTTGTTTTACTCTCTCCACAGATGCTGTCAGATCTGCTGAGTTTTTGCAGCATTTTCTGTTTTTGTTTCAGGTTTCCAGCATCTGCAGTAATTTGCTTTTAAGAAAGGAAGGTGATGTTGTGGGCCATATAAGAACTAAAAAGAGTGTGTAAAACTGCCTTGGGGAAGCCTCCAGCCTTGATTGCAAAAGTCTGCTGTGTCCATTAACTAAAGTTAGAGAAATGCCTTTGGAATTCCACTGTCGAGTGGGTGCTGTGGTAAATTTGTTAGGTTGCTATTAAAATTTAAAATCTATTGGACTGTTGCCTTAAAGGGAGTGTGTAGTTGGGAGTCAGTTAGTTAGGAATTTGGGGATCTGTTATCATATTAAGTAACTGTAATTTTATGTTTGTGCTTGAAACCTTTTCTTTTGTTAATAAATGGTTTAATTTAGTTTTTAAAATCTCTAAAGGTGTTAGTGGACACATTGCTTCTCAATTCAAAGCCCAAATCTTCTCATAATAAATACAAATTGCAAAACATTTGTGATAGTGTAGCTAAGTTTCCCTTGTGGATTTGGTCCACCTGGCACATACCACCTGTCATGTCATAACACAATAAAGTGACACAGTTAGGTTAAGTGCGTGGGCAAAGACTTGGCAAATGGAGTATAAGGTGGGAAAGTGTGACATTGTTTATTTTGGCAGGAAGAATAAAAAGGAAGCATATTATCTAAATGGTAAGAGATTGCAGAGCTCTGAGATTCAGAGGGACTTGGCTGTCCTACTGCATGAATCACAGAAGGTTAAAATGCAGGTGCCGCAAGTAATTAGGAAATCTAACAATGTTATAATTTATTGCAAGGAGAATTGAATATAAAAGTAGGGAAGTTATGCTTCAGTTGCATAAGACATTGGCGAGATCACACTTGGATCACTGTGTGCAGTATTTGTCTCCTTATTTAAGGAAGGATGTAAATGAGTTAGAAGCAGGTCAGAGAAGGTGTACTAGACTAATACCAGGAATGAGCAGGTTGTCTTATGAAGAAAGATTAGACAGGCTAGGCTTGTATTCACTGGAGTTTAGAAGAGTAAGAGGTGACTTGATTGAAACCGTTAAGATCCTTAGGGATCTTGACAGGGTGGATGTGGAGAGTATGTTTCCTCTTGTGGGAGAATCTAGAACTAAGGGTCACTGATTAAAAATAAGGGGTCATCCATTTAAGACCAAGATGAGAAATTTTCTATTTCAGAGTCTGGAACTCCTTTCCTCAAAAGGCAGTGGAAGCAGAGTCTTTGAACATTTCTAAGGCAGAGGTAGATAGATTCTTGATAAAGAAGTGGGTGGAAGGTTATCAGGAGTAGACAGGGGGTTACAATCAGATCAGTCATGATGTTATTGAATGGCAGAGCAGGCTCGAGGGGCCGAGTGACCCACTCCTGCTCCTGATTTGTATGTTCGTATGTATGTATGTTCATTTAACGATCTATATAGGCTGGCAGAGAACTGCAATTACGGAATCTTAAGGGATGAGTTGATTCTTGACAGAATCACTGCAGGAGTCCTAAATGAAGCATAATCAGATCCGTTACAGACAGGGGAGGATTTAACAATAGTAAAAGCAGTACAGATTGCAAGGCAAACTAAGCACAGAAAATAGAATACGGCGTTTGTTCACAGAGGAGAAGTCTCATGCAGAAGATCAAGTGAGACCATTCACTTTGTAGGCCATAAGAGAGAAAGTGTGCCAAAACCTTAATCCGCCAAAAGTGGGAAAAGCATGCCAATTGCCATCTTGAAATTTATTTGGCATGGCAGGAACAAGCTGCACAAGTGAGGAGAATGTGCAGCAGGGGGAGCAGAGGGCCACAACTGTGGAAAAATAGGCCACTTCCAAAACTCTTTGTCGCTCAAAAATGCTGACAACCTGTAAGAAGAGGGAGAAAATTTTAAACCAAAACCTAACAGCACTGTGGGTGTACCCACACCACATGGACTGCAGCAGTTCAAGAAGGCAGCTCACCACCACCTTCTCAAGGGCAACTAGGGATTGGCAATAAATACTGGCCCAGCCAGTGAAGCCCACATCCTGTGAATGAATAAAAAACAAAACAAACGAGAAGTGGAAGAAACATAAACAAAAGAAGTAACCTTCCCAGGGAACATAAGTGATACTAAAAGTAAATACCACAGAGTTTAAAATTAGACATAGGAGCAGAGGTTTCTGTTGTATCAGATGACATCAAATGGCTCAAACAGCTAACACTGCAACCCTCAACTATCAGAGTCCTGGTGGGACTACATTGAAAGTCAAAGGCCAACTTATGGCAAAGTTGAAGTATAAAGATGGAGAAATCTTCAAACCGCTCTATGGTCATTCAAAACCAAGAATGCTCGCTACTCAGCATAAAGGCATGCTTAAAATTGAAGCTAATCTATAAAGTGAATTAAGTTGATAAGTAAAGCAGTACATTTTGAAATGAATTTCCAAAATTGTTTACAGGGCTAGGCAAGTTAAAGACCAAGTAGCATATCACCTTATGAACTGATGCTAAACCAATTTGCCTCTTAACACCAAGAAAAGTTCCCCCCACCCACTCTTGGACAAAGTCAAGGGTGGAATTGAGAAGATGCAACAGTAAGAGGTTATTTCACCAGTCACCATGCCAACAAAATAATGTTATAGTCCCAAAGTCAAATGGTTCTATAAGAATCTGCATGGATTTAACTCAACTAAATATTTCAGTGGAACGTGAGATTCACCTGATGGCCTCAGTGGATGAGAGTCTTGCCGAACTAGCCAAGGGTACTTTGGGCAGTTGCCTCTGGACAAAGAATCCAGACTGCTGACCACATTCATAACACCATTCGGTTGTTATTGTTTCAATAGATTAACATTCAGAATTGCGTGCCCTCCAGAAATCTTCAAGAGAATTTTAGAAGGCATAGAAGAAGTAATATGCCATATGGATGGCATGCTTATACATAGCTCCACGAGAGAAGAGCATAGCTACAGAGTCAGAGCAGTCTTACAGAGTGCAGGCCTAACACTGAGTGAAAAACGTGAGTTCACCAAACCTATGATCAAGTTTCTAAGTAACTGTTGTAGCGTGGCCGAGTCGCCTGTTTGTAATAGAGCTGATCTACAGACAACTTTCTAAGCAGAAACATTAGGTTTATTTAAAATGCTGCCAGCAGCAACTACACATATGCGTTCAACTCCATTTCTACACTGACTGTGGAGGCAGCCCACGCTGCTAACCCAATGGTTTATACAGATCATATATCACAGGACTATTTTTAAAGATACAGTCCAACATTTAACAAAATCATAATTACTTCAGTAACATAGTACAAGCCACTGGAATCACAGTTGATCTATGAAAAACAAAAGTAATCAAAGAGTTTCCACAACCCAGAAACATAACTGAGCTTCAAAGATTCCTTGGGATGGTCAACCAAGTTGGCAAGTTCCTACCACATCCAAATCTGAGAATATTGTCTGGAAGGATGGCCCGACCACATTCCACTAATCCAATAATACGGCAGTACTTTGAACAGTCATTGATGACTTACTGGTCTTCAATGAGAGAACAGTCATACCAAGAGAACTTCAGTTTGATGTTCTTTAAACACTTCACCGAAGCAATCTAGGAATAGCATGATGTCATGCGAGAGCACAGCAATCATGGTGGTGGCCAGGCATTACTCAATCGAGAAGGGATTATGTCTAACTGTCTTACTTGTGCCATAAACAGCCAATAACAAAAAGAACCATTATTACCTTCTACTTTTCCATCAAGGTCAAGGGAGCGCCTGGGAATGGACTTATTTGAATTTAGGGGAAAAACCTTCCTTATTGTTAACGATTACTACTCACAGTGGATTGAAGTAAGCAGATTGCATAGTATCACAGCAAAAGCAGTCATCCAATCCCTCAGCAGAATTAATGCAACTCAGTATCCTGGACATCTTAGTGTCCGATAATGGGCCGCAATTTGCTGATGAGTTGTTCTATGATTTTGCAAATGAATATGGCTTCATTCATGTAACCAGTTCACCTCGCTATCTTCAAGTGAACGGAGAAACTGAGAGAGGGGTACAAACCGTCAAAGATTTATTGAAGAAAAATGAAGACCTTAATCCATCTCTTTAAAGTTATCGAACCTCCCCAGTACAAAAAGCCTTGTCACAATCAGAGTTACCAAAGGGTAGGAGATTGAGAACACAGCTTCTATCACTGACACAAAAGCTTAAACCCAATATCACTACGAACAACCCCAAGAGGGTAAATGTGAGGAACAACAGGGAAACAACCAGGCTCAGAACTTTAACTACAGGCGTAGAGCACATGAGTTGCCAGTTCTGAAGGCTCAGGGACAAGAGTATAGGTCCAAAACCAACAGAGAGAAGGTACAACATCAAAAGAACTCCATATCCAAGATTGTACAGTGTTGAGACCAACCAGGGTATCATAAGAGGAAACCGCAGCACCTTAATATCCTTGCAGAGAAAACGAATAAAAACTTAGGCTTCCTACTCAAATCCTGATGAAAAGGATGACCAACTTACTACAAGCTCTACAGTCACCCAGGAAAAGATCATTCATGCGGACAGAAGGAAGAGAATGGAATTTCCTCAACCATAAGACATAGGAGCAGAAATTAGGCCATTCAGCCCATCGAGTCTGTTCCGCCATTCAATCATAGCTGATAAGTTTCTCAACCCCATTCTCCCACCTTCTCCCCATAACCTTTGATCCCCATACCAATCAAGAACCTATCTATCTCGGTCTTAAATACACCTCAAAAGGAGATCAGATCAAGATCAGTGGGATTGGTCAGCACCTCAGAGACTAACCTGAGACTTTGGGGGATGGGTAGATGTCGGAGGATGTAAATACAATACGGATAAAGACTTGGGGGAGATACAGAGTAATTAGTTAACATCAGAAGCATACAAGATGCTGATGTAATAATGTCAGATCACATGATTAACAGAGATCTGGAAAGAGGGGTTCCACCCTCGTGTAGAGGCCCCAATATGTACATAGTGGCTATAAATAAAGAATAATGGTTTTAAGGAACTTTAGTCTCAAGTAGCTTACTTTGGGAGAATAGACAAGCCCCAAGGAACCTGGAATTGACCCCCACCACACAACAAAACAGTTACCTCCTCAAAGAAGTCAAGGAGGTCACATCTCAAATAGATGTGAAGTACCTTACATAATATAACCAAACTACGCATTTCCATGCCCTCCAATAGTATCAATGATTTCACAACCCTCTTGGGGTGATGAGAGTCATACCTGTAGTCCAAATGCTAACTAACTCTGCAATGGGCCAAAAATGGACACATGAACATGGGTTAATATTCTTATACAGAGTAGTCATTAAGCATCCACTGGAAAATAATTCTTAAAAAAAGCAAGGGGATGGGGATAGGTGAGCACACGGGATGAAAAGCACACGATATTTATACTGTTCAACATAAGAATGATGCTTGAGTAAACATGTCAAGTTGAGAGTGGCATCTTTCAGAGGTAGATTTCAGAGGGTTTTTCCCCCATTAAAGAAAGGGCCTTACAATTTCCCTAGGGGGAATTTTCTAACTGCAGCTGTATGGGGGAAAGCTGAAATAAAGAAACATTAATAAAATTGAATCATCAATCTCTCAGCCCAGTTGTGATGTGTTTCACTTTGTCATTCACTGAAGCAAAAAAGATAATGGAGAGTTGATTCCACGCTTCACTGCAGCACATGCCAACATGAGATAAGGTTACAGGTGCAGCTCCATATTCAGTACACATATTCAAAATGGTAGCCTGGCATAAGCACAGGGAACAGCAATCTACTTTTAATCAAACAGTTAGACATCCAAATATTAAAAACAACAGATAAGCGTTAGAAAAACAACATACCCACTAGATTTAATTTTGTCATACAGTAAGTAATAGGAGAACAATAGGAGAACCATCACCACCAAGAATAGCTTAACGAATCGGCGCTTCTTCATGCTTCCCAGGCCTGAAAGACAAAGGAGAAAAAAAATCTTATTCCTCAATAAATCAGCGTATGCAAATCACAGCCAAAGTTCATCCACTTCCACTTCAGTCTGATTTCTCAGGCTTTTTTTTTAAAAAAAAAAACCTCTGTATATCTCATTTATTTGCATTTAACAGGCAATTTTTAAAGTTAAAATTGTGGACAACAAAACCCCAACTTCTTGATCTCTGCAATCATCAGCCAAGACTCCCCATCAGCAGTGCAAATTCTACTATTTTTATCCACAACACAGTGCCTTGATGTTTCCAAGAAACCAGTTGCCACAAATCATCTGACTACTTGAATGAAAACAATTGCCATTAGCTAGTGGATCAGGCAACTTGGTCTAAATTCACTGCAGAAATACTTTGTTCAGCAGGCCACATCCTTCTTCAAATTCACACACCTCTCAGTGAGATTTTAAACAGGGCATGTTAATGAATGGAACTAAGGAGACAAAAAAACTCTATGCATTCACAATATTCTCAGAATCCTCTTATTGCACTCTGCCTCTTACACTACAAACATGATGAATAACCTAGTTTCTTGGAAACTCAGTTCTAGAATGGTGGACCTGAGAAATGTTAGAGATCAAGATTTTTTTTTATTTAAAGGCCAATCATAGGCTAAAGTATGTACCAAATATTGCCCTTAAGAGTTGCACAAATCACTAAGGTGGTGGTGGTGAGCTGCCTTCTCGAACCGTTGCAGTCCATGTGGTGTAGGTACACCCACAGTGCTGTTAGGGAGGGAGTTCCAGGATCTTGACCCAGTGACAGTGAAGGAACAGCGATATATTTCCGAGTCAGGATGGCGAGTGACTTGAAGGGGAATTTCCAGGTGGTGGTGTTTCCACCTATCTGCAGCTTTTGTTCTTCTAGGTGGTTTGGAAGGTGCTGTTGAAGGAGCTTTGGTGAATTCCTGCAGTGCATCTTGTAGATGGTACACACTGCTGCTACTGTGTATCAGTGGTGGGCAGAGTGAATGTTTGTGGATGTGGTGCCAATCAAGCAGGCTGCTTTGTCCTGGATGGTGTCGAGTTTCTTGAGTGTTGTGGAAGCTGCACTTATCCCGGCAAGTGGGGAGTATTCCATCACACTCCTGACTTGTGTCTTGTAGATGGTGGACAGGCTTTGGGGAGTCAGGAGGTGAGTTACTCATTGCAGTATTCCTAGCCTCTGACCTGCTCTTGTATTTATATGGCTAGTCACAGTATTTATATGGCTAGTCCAGTTCAGTTTCTGGTCAATGGTAGCACACAGGATGTTGACAGTGGGGGATTCAATGACAGTAATGCCGTTGAACATCAAGGGCCGATAGTTGTATTCTCTCTTGTTGGAGATGGTCATTGCCTGACACTTATGTGGCGCAAATGATACTTGCAAATTGTCAGCCCAAGCCTGGATATTGTCCAGGTCTTGCTGCATTTGGACATGTACTGCTTCAGTATCTGAGGAGTCGCAAATGGTGCTGAACACTGTGCAATCATCAGCAAACATTTCCACTTCTGACCTTATGATGGAAGTAAAGTCATTGATGAAGCAGCTGAAGATGGTTGGGCCGAGGACACTAACGAGGAACCTCCTGCAGTGATGTCCTGGAGCCAAGATGACTGACCAGCAACCACAACCATCTTCCTTTGTGCTAGGTCTGACTCCGACCAGCGGAGAGTTTTCTCTCTGATTCCCATTGACTCCAATTTTGCTGGGACACCTTGTTGCCACACTTGGTCAAATGCAGTCACTCTCACCTCACCTCTGGAGTTCAGCTCTTTTGTCCATGTTTGAACCAAGGCTGCATGAGGTCAGGAGCTCTGTCTCCAGCTGAACCCAAACTGGGTATCAGTGAGCAGGTTATTGCTAAGCGAGTGCCATTTGATAGTGCTGTTGATGACCCTTTCCATTACGTTACCAATGATCAAGAGTAGACTGATGGTAATTGGCTGGGTTGGATCTGTCCTGCTTTTTGTGGACAGGACATACCTGGGCAATTTTCCACATAGCTGGGTAGATGTCGATGCTGTAGCTGTACTGGAACAGCTTGACTAGGGACGAGGCAAGTTCTGGAGCACAAGTCTTCAGTACTATTGCCTAAATATCGTCAGGGCCCATAGCCTTTGCAGTATCCAGTGTCTTCAGCCGTTTCTTGATATCACAGGGAGTGAATCAATTTGGCTGAAAAGTGGCATCTAAGATCGCCTGGAAGACAGGAGAGGTTAAATGACAAAAGGGTAGATGGTGCAAAGCAAAAGGTGATGACAACGGTGAAAATTTAAAAAAAAACACAAAAAGATGACTCTCAAAGAACTGTAAATGACAACAGCAGCACTGGTACCAGTACCTACCTACTGACCAAACAAGTGCCAGTACTGATGAAGAGTAATCAATCTAAAATGTTAACTTTGTTTCTCTCTCCATAGATGCTACCCAACATGCTGGGTATTTCCAGGACTCCATTCCATTCTCTCAGTTCCTTCACCTCCGTCGCATCTGTTCCGATGATGCTACCTTCAAAAACAGTTCCTCTGACATGTCCTCCTTCTTCCTTAACCGAGGTTTTCCACCCAGGGTCGTTGACAGGGCCCTCAACCGTGTCCGGCCCATCTCCCGCGCATCCGGCCCATCTCCCGCGCATCCGCCCTCACGCCTTCTCCTCCTTCCCAGAAACATGATAGGGTCCCCCTTGTCCTCACTTATCACCCCACCAGCCTCCGCATTCAAAGGATCATCCTCCGCCATTTCTGCCAACTCCAGCATGATGTCACCACCAAACACATCTTCCCTTCACCCCGTAGGGATCGTTCCCTCCGGGACACCCTGGTCCACTCCTCCATCACCCCCTACTCCTCAACCCCACCTATGGCACCTCCCCATGCCCACGCAAAAGATGCAACACCTGCTCCTTCACTTCCTCTCTCCTCACCGTCCAAGGGCCCAAACACTCCTTTCAAGTGAAGCAGCATTTCACTTGCATTTCCCCCAACTTAGTCTACTGCATTCGTTGCTCCCAATGCGGTCTCCTCTACATTGGAGAGACCAAACGGAAACTGGGCGACCGCTTTGCAGAACACCTACCACCCTGCTCGCTTGCCCACATGTCTGTTCTTGGCTTGTTCCAGTGAAGCCCAACGCAAACTGGAGGAACAGCACCTCATCTTCCGACTAGGCACTTTACAGCCTTCCGGACTGAATATTGAATTCAACAACTTTAGATCTTGAACTCCCTCCTCCATCCCCACCCCCTTTCTGCTTCTTCCCCCTTCCTTTCGTTTTTTCCAATTATTTATATAGATTTTTCTTTTCCTATCTATTTCCACTATTTTTAAATCTTTTATGCCCTGCTAGCCTTTCCACCCCACCCGCACTAGAGCTGTACCTTGAGTGCCCTACCATTCATTCTTAATTAGCACATTCATTTAGATATCACCACCATCAATGCCTCCGTGTTCTTTTGTTCTTTTGTCTGTGACATCTTTTGATTATCTGCTCCTATCACTGCTTGCTTGTCCCTACAACCACACCCCTGCCCCACCTTAAACCAGCTTATATTTCACCCCTTTCCTAAGATTCACTCAGTTCTGTTGAAGGGTCATGAGGACTCGAAACGCCAACTCTTTTCTTCTCCGCCGATGCTGCCAGACCTGCTGAGTTTTTCCAGGTAATTCTGTTTTTGTTTTGGATTTCCAGCATCCACAGTTTTTTATTTTTATCTATGGGTTGTTATTGCCTTGGTGAAGATTTATCTAGGAGTGATTAATTTGGGGATTTGTTTAAAAATTATGGTAGTAATTTGTAGACATGTGTATGTGTTTAAATTTGTTGTTAAATTAATAAATGTTTAATTGAATTTATATAAAAAACCTCAAGGCCTGGTGGTTTTTATTCCTGAATTCAAAACTGCATCTCAAACATACCAATTGAAAATAAAGATTATGGCAGTTGTTTAAAGTTTCCCTCTGGAATTTTAAATAACTTGGCCTTTACCAACTGCTGTGTCATAACAGTAGCTATTCAATTAAGTAAATTGGAACTGTATGAAATCTCTGACTCTAACTCAGAGTCAGAGACTTTTGCGGCAAGCCCAGGGAGGAGGGGAATAGCCCAACAGAAGTTCAAACCTCCAGGGAAATTCCCACAGAGGCCAGTGCATCGGGATTTCCACAGGTACCGAAGCGCACCGTGGGTATATTTGCAGTCTCCGGAGACCAGAAGATCTGGGCCACTTACCAATCAGGAGAATGGCCTGAGGACTTCATGCAGACAAGAACGATCACTCTAAGGAAGAAGCTAAAGACATGTCGATATTCTGACTTCCGTACAATTAGTCTGATTTCCCATGCATCGAAGGTTGCATTGAGAATTGTAACAAAGCTTGTGCGTGTGAAGGCACAGGACTACATCGGAAATTACCAGTTTGGATTCCGCAAAGGAAAAGGAATGAGAGAAGCAATTGGAATTACAAGACTAATTAATGAACGCAGTTTGGACAGGAATTTGGATAGGAAGTATATGTTTATTTTGTAGATTTTGAAAAAGCATTTAATCAAGTTGACTGGATTAAGCTCTTGATAGTACTTTAAGACATAGCAGGAGACTGGAGAGATAGGCAACTCATAAGAAATCTTTACATGGAACAAATAGCACCAGTAAGAATCACCAATGGAGAATCAGAACCATGTGTAACTGGAAGATGTGTTCAACAAGAATGTTGTTTATCACCAGTTCCTTTTGATGTCTACTCAGAAGCAATGATTAAAGAAGTATTTGAAGATGCAGAATCTGGTATTAAGATTTGGCGGGGAAGAACAATAACATCAGTTAGATATGTAGGTGACAAAGCACTTGTAACAAACACAGAAGAACAGTTACAAGGACTGGTAGACTAGTAACAGTAGTGCGAACTTTGGCAAAACCAAAGTGATGCATATCGCATTGTCACCACGAAATATATATTCACATGTTCGCAGAAGGAAGGGAACTAGAACGAGTGCAAGAATTCAAGTACTTGGGAAGCACATTATCTGCAGACAGAAGGTGCGACAAAGAAATAAGAACAAAGATAGCAATGGGAAAGGCCATTATCCTTAACTGGAAAAGATGAATAAACAACTCAAGAAGTAACTTGCAAAGAGCTTGATTCAGAGTGTTGTTTTGTATTGGTGCAAGACTTGGACCCTAGGAAAGATGAGACAAACTTGATAAATAGCTTCACATTGTGGGTATGGAGGAGAATGGAAAGGATCAGCTGGTCAGAAAAAGTAACAAATGATGAAGTGCTGAGAGTGAATGAACAAAAAAATTTGCTGAATGTAAATAGGGACAAACAGAGAGACTGGGAAGGACACATCTTAAGAGGAAATGGATGGACAGAATGATATGGAGGGAGGATTTCATGGAAAAAGAGGAAGAGGAAGGAAGAGAATACTAATGTTGGATAGATTGAAAAAAGTGAAGGAAGTTACTGGCAAATTTTAAAAACAGCACAGGAAGAGCCAAGGACCTGGCCTTCAGACAGAGCACATATGACGATGATGACGACTCTTTCTTAGCCTTATCGCTTCAAAGGAGAACATCCTCATCTTCTCCAGTCTCCCCACATAACTGTATTCCTTTTCTCTGGAGCCATTCTAGTAAATTTCTTCTGTACCCTCTTTAAGGTCTAAATATCGTTCCTAAAGGGCGATGCCCAAAACTGAAAACAATACTACAGCTGAAGCCAAACTTTTCTACCTCCCAGTTTCCATTCTGTTGAGTACAAACACAGCCATGGAAACGGATTTCCAGTCCACCAGTATTTGGCAGCAGTTATAAATGGGTGGCTTAAAAAATGAAGCCTAATTTTACTTCAAAATCATTTAACTTATCTCATAATTCAACGTTTTTAGCACCACATATTTCACTTTGCTGTGTTATTTGCATTGCTTAATTCTCCATCCTCTCAAGTAATGCATTCCAGATCTTAACAGCCCTCCTGTGTGAAAAACTTCTTATTTCCCCAACTCAAAACTCCTTGCAAAATTTAATCATTAAGTCTCTCCTTAACCTTTGCTGTGGTCAGGAAAACAATCCCAACTTCTCCAATCTCTTCACATGGTTGAACTCCCTCAACTCCTGGTTAACTTCCTTTGTGCTTATTAAAATGTGGTGCCCAGAATTGTGCACAACAGCTGAAGCCTAACCCGTGATTTGCAAAGGTTTAGCATGATTTCCTTATTTTTGATTCAATGTCCCTGTTTACAAAGCCTCACATCACCTTTCTTAATCACCTTCTAAACTTTCCTGCCACCTTCAAAAAGTTGTGAACAGACACCTCCAAGTCCTTCTGCACTTGGACCCTCTTCAAAATAGTCCCCTTTAAATTATATGTTATTCCTCCCACATGCATCACTTCATGCTTATCCATATTAAATTGAATCTTCCATGTGTTTGACTTTTCCATAGAGTTGATGAGGGGGAGCCAGTGGATGTGGTTTATTTGGACTTTCAGAAGGCTTTCAACAAAGTCCCACATAAGAGATGGCGTGTAAAATTAAAGTGCATGGAATTAGCGGTAGTGTGTTGAGATGGATAGAAAACTGATTGGCAGATAGGAAACAATGAGTAGGAATAAACAGGTCTTTTTCCAAATGGCAGGCAGTGACTAGTGGGGTACCGCAGTGATCGGTGCTGGGACCCCAGTTATTCACAATATATATTAATGTCTTAGATGAGGAAACTACATGTAATATCTCCAATTTTGCAGATGACACAAAGCTGGATGGGAGGATGAGCTGTGAGGAGGATGCAGATATGCTTCAGTGTGATTTGGACAAGCTGAGTGAGTGGGCAAATGCATGGCAGATGCAGTATAATGTGGATAAATGTGAGGTTATCCATTTTGGTAGCAAAAACACAAAGGCAGATTATTATCTGAATGGCTATAAATTAAGAGAGGGGAATATGCAACGAGACCTGGGTGTCCGTATACACCAGTCGCTGAAAGTAAGCATGCAGGTGCAGCAGGTGGTAAAGGCGGCAAATGGTATATTGGCCTTCAAAGCCAGAGGATTTGAGTACAGGAACAGGGATGTCTTGCTACAATTGTAAAGGGCCTTGGTGAGACCACACCTGGAATATTGTGTGCAGTTTTGGTCTCCTTATCTGAGGAAGGATGTACTTGCTACAGAGGGAGTGCAGCAAAGGTTTACCCAACTGATTCCTGGGATGGCGGGACTGACATATGAGGAGAGATTGAGTCGATTAAGAATATATTCACTGGAGTTCAGAAGAAAGAGGGGGGATCTCATAGAAACCTATAAAATTCTAACAGGGCTAGACAGGGTAGATGCAGGAAGGATGTTCCTAATGGTGGGGGAGTCCAGAACCAGGGGTCACAGTCTGAGGATACGAGGTAGACCATTTAGGACTGAGATGAGGAGAAACTTCTTCACCCAGAGAGCGGTGAGCCTGTGGAATTCGTTACCACAGGAAGTAGTTGAGACCAAAACATTGTATGTTTTCATGAAGGAGTTAGATACAGCTCTTGGGACGAAAGGGATCAAAAGGTATGGGGAGAAAGTGGGAGCAGGATATTGAGTTGGATGATCAGCCATGATCATAATGAATGGTGCAGTAGGCTCGAAGAGCCAAATGGCCTACTCCTGCTCCTAGTTTCTATGTTTCTATCAGTTTGTCTAACTCCTTCTGAAGTCCACTACCATAATACTACAATTCATTATATGGCCAAGTTTTGCATATCTAGAAACTTTGAAATTGTAGTCCTTACATCCTAGACCATGCCAGATCGGAGCTAGATTACAGATGGAGGGATCGAGAAACTATCATAAAAGATGAGGAAATCTGGACATATTATACTCAACTTCACTTATGCCCAAAATTCCACGATGCTCCAGGCTATTAATTTGATTTAAATGCCGACTGTACATGTATCTGCTCTTGGGTAAATCTTAAGGTCAAATTACATACTATTTTCTGTTGAAGAAATTTTTCTGTAGCTTTGTAGGCTCCTCACTCCGGCAAGAGTCAGAAAGGACTAGCAGGCAATGGCTGCTTTTCCCCCCTAGATCTAAAACATTTTCCTCTCATAAGACAAATATTTGCACGCATATGAAAGTCCGATAGTCCTAGCTGTCAAAATGCATTGTAGACTTTGCTCAGGTGAGGCCGAATATACACTATTTATCATTTAAAGATTAGTACTGTGTAAGAGTCTTAAGTATTTTCAGGACATCTGATCTGAAGTAATTGACTAAAAGTTATGTGCTTTTATTACTTGATAGTCAATGAGTTTTGTCTATCTTTTGGGGGATTAAATTATTTGTAATTTTGTAAGGAAATTTTGAATCAAAGAGATTAATTATGTTCCTTAATCTATGTGCTCAATTCTTATATTAACTTATTAAAATAAAAAGTGCAGGTTAGACAGCAAGACGGTGAGCAGTTGGGATTGGGGGAGGCAAGAGAGGGTCTCATAGTCTTTGGTTGCACCAAGAGGGTGGTAATGAGATTTACAGCATTGGGTCCTGGTTTTTACTGCAGAGGAGGATCTAGATTGTGGCAGCACTGAGGCGAGGATTCTGAGATTTGGCTGAATTGGGGACAGGATCCTACAGTTTTACAGTATATGCAGATAGCTTTGGGCTTTAGAAGTAGGAGAGCAACCCTTTGTTTGACAACACTAAATTGGAAGTCTTGGAACTTGGCAGTATTGTGGTGGGGGGTACATCATAGGTGTTACTTAGCCCACTCCTCCTCCAAAGATTATAGTCTCCAAAATAAAGGAACTGCTGTCAATATCCTCATGGCAATAGTTACCTTATTACTTTCTTTTACACAAAGCATTCCTCATAACATTCCCCTCCTATTTAAGTATGGCATTCTTCAGTTAGCCTGAACTCAGGACCTATTCTGTAGTGAAGTGTTTTATGACAGCTAAGGGTTATACGTTTGATTGAATTTCTCTGCAGGGGAGAAATGGATTGTTTCCAAATTGAGTCTCAAAATAACTTATTAGTCAGAAGCACTTGAGCAAGAACCATTCTTTTATGAAGAGCAACAGCTTGACAGTATAATTCATGACTGGTCTGGTACAGGATCAAACTAAACTCAATTTCAGTGTTATTGTTCTGTGTTAAATCAACAGCTAATTATCAGAAACTACCTAAGCATCATCACCAGTGGAAAGATGCAGGTTAAATTATCCCCATTGCTCATTTACTGACAGCCCAAATGGCCATATTTGTGTTGGGCATCTGTCACCTTGTCTGGACTCAACAAAAACACAAAATGTAAATTTCTGTTAGCCTGCACGTTACAAAGGAGCTAAATTCAACTGAACTTATTAGAGAGTTCAGGTATTCAGAACACCCAAATCTGAACTTTGAATTTTAGCAGAAAACTAGCAAGTAGGGAAAAGGCTTTCCCAATTTGCTAGGTTTTTTTTTATATTTATGATAAAAAACATAGATATAACAGTCACTTGCATCCATTTTCAAACTCAGTCCTTGGTTAAATTCTACCTATTGTTTCCATGCCCATTTTGCACCGTGTACCATTTTTACAGGCAGGCAAGGGTCACATTACAATACAAAAGTCCAGGGCAAGATTTTTAAAAAAGCTTGGCACCATTGCTTTCTTGTGGACTAAGGGTGCTTTGTCCAAGTCCCACAAGCAAACAGCAGGCTGCTCCTTCATCCGACTGTCCGCAACCAACACATTTCCTTGACGGCCGCAGTCTGTTTTCTTACGTCCAACCTCATTGGTTTGCTTCCCACTCCCAATTGCTAAAAAAGGCTCATTTCCTTGAATCCATTACAAAAAACTATCACTCCATTGAATAATCCACATCCCTTTTTATTACCAAGACTTTTACAAGATCAAACACAACTCACTCTTGCTCTGCTCATCAGCAACACATACGGTGGAGAGTCTGGTTCCTGGCATAAAGTTTACTCTTAAAATTTCAATACTTCCTCCAGTGCACTGCGTGTGAATAGTCATCCGGAATTAATCTTTTAGTTACGCTGGTTCCTACGGTGTTAAACACTGAAGGTCAAGACAACCAGTTATACAGCTTTGATGCAGAATGTGTATACCTAAACATAGGCACAACATCATTTTGCAAACTTGAGATTAGATTAACCCATGCCTGAACTGCTGTCATTCCACCTATTAATTCATGGACAGTGCCAGCATTAAACAGTGTGACTTGCACAATTATAAATACATTCTTAATACATTATCTGTATCCAATGAAGGACAGAGTAGATAACTGTTATGAACGAAAAATGCACCTCTACATAGGCTTGCAAAGAAAACATACTTGAAAGTATTATCCCAGAATCTGCCAGCTCTAAAAGTAAAACATTTGCTATCATTTGGGATGTTACTTTTCACTTGATAAATAGCTATCCCTTCTATTAGAATTACATTACCTACCTAGCTGAAACAGCATGCAATAAACAGAAGTAAGCGATCCCACAACCAATGGATCAGATCAAAGCTCCACAGTCCTGCTACATCCAGTCATGAATGGTGGTTGACAATTAAACAACGATCCAGAGGAGGCAGCTCCGCAAATGTTTCCATCCTCAATGATAGGAGGGCCCAGTACATCAGTGCAAAAGAGAAGGCTGGAGCATTTGCAACCATCTTCAGCCAGAAATGTCAAGTGGATGGTCCATCTCTTCCTCCTCCTGAGGTCCCCAGCATCACAGATGCCAGTCTTCAGCCAATTTCATTCACTCCACGTGATCTCAAGAAATGGCTGAAGGCAATGGATACTGCAAAGCCCCTGACAACATTCTGGCAGTGGTACCAAGGACTTGTTTTTTATTAGTTCATGGGATGTAGGTGTTGCTGACTTGGCCAGCAATTATTGCTCATCCCTAATTGCCCTCGAGAAGTGGTGGTGAGCTGCCTTCTTGAACCGCTGCAGCCCATGTGGTGTAGGTACACCCACAGTGCTGTTAGGAAGGAAGTTCCAGGATTTTGACAGTGAAGGAACGGCGATATACTTCCAAGTCAGGAAGGTGAGTGGCTTGGTGGGGGAACTTCCAGGTGGTGGCATCCCTATGTGTATGCTGCTCTCATCCTTCTTGTGCTCCACAACTAGCTGTGCCCCTAGCCAAGCTATTCCCCTAGCCAAGCTATTCCAGAACACTACAACACTGGCATCAACCTGACAATGTGGAAAATTGCCCAGGTATGTCCTGTCAACAAAAAGCAGGAAAAATCCAATCTGGCCAATTACCTCTCCATCAGTCAACTCTCAATCATCAAAGCGATGGAACGTGTTGTCGACAATGCTATTAAGTGGTACTTACTCAGCAATAACCTTCTCACTAACACTCAGTTCAGCTTCTGCAAGGGCCACTCAGCTCCTGACCTCATTACAGCTTTGGTCCAAACATGGACAAAAGAACTGAACTCCAGAGGTGAAATGAGGATGACGGCTCTTGACCAACTGTGGCATCAAGGATCCCTAGCATAACTGAAGTCAATGGGAATCAGGGGAAAAGCTCCCACTTGTTGAAATCATACTACCACAAAGAAAAATGATGGTGATTGTTGGAGGTCAATCACCTCAGTCCCAGGACATCGCTGCAGAAGTTCCTCAGTGCAGTGCCCTAGGCCTAACCATCTTCGGTTGCTTCACCAATGACCTTCCCTCTATCACAGGCTGGGACTTTCCAGCCTCACCTGCCAAAAGATCCCACTGAAAATCAATGGACTTTTGGCTGGCAAGCCACATCCCCAGCAGCGGGTCCCACCATGGCAGGGCCAGAAAATCCCAGCCATAAGGTCAGAAGTGGGGATGCTCGCTGATGATTGTACAATGATCAGTAGCATTCGCGACTCCTCAAATACTGAAACAGTCTTTGTCCAGATGCAGCAAGGTCTGGACGACATCTGGCTTCAGCTGATAAGTGGCAAGTAATATTCGCACCACACAAGTGCCAGACAATGACCATCTCCAATGAGAGAGAATCTAATCCTCTTCCCTTGACATTCAATGGCATTACCTTCGCTTCATCCCCAACTATCAGCATCAGGGGTTTATCATTGACCAGAAACTGAACTGGAATAGCCATATAAATACTGTGGCTACAAGAGCAGGTCAGAGGCTGGGGATTCTGTAGCAAACAAGTCACCTCCTGACTCCCCAAATCCTGCCCACCATCTACAAGGCACAAGTCAGGAGTCTGACTGAATACTCTCCATTTTCTGGATGAGTGCAGCTCCAACACTCAAGAAGCTTAATACCATCCAGGACAAAGAAATCCACTGGATTGGCACTCCACCCACCACTTTAAACCACCACCTTAAACATTTACTCCCTCTACCACCAATGCACAGTAGCACCAATGTATACTGCCTACAAGATAAATGCAGAAACTCATCAAACTTCCTTCAACAGCAGCTTCCTTTCTTTGGGAGGCAGGGGGAACCGACAAATGTTCTGAAATCTACCTCTGAAAGATGCCACTCAACTTGGCAGGTTTACTCAAGGGTCATTCTTGTGTTGAACAGTATAAATATCATGTGTTTTTCGTCCCTTGTGCTCGTCTACACCCACTCCCATGCTTTTTTAAGAATTATTTTCCAGTGGATGGCTTAATGGCTAATCTGCATAAGAATATTAATTCATGTTCTTGTGTCCATTTTTGGACCATTGCAGAGTTAGTTAGCATTTTTGATGGACTACAGGTATGACTCTCATCACACCAAGAGGTTTGTGAAATCATTGATACTATTGGAGTGCATGGAAATGCGTAATTTGGTTATATTATGTAAGGCACTTCACATCCATTTGAGATGTGACCTCCTTGACTTCTTTGAGGAGGTAGCTGTTTTGTTGTGTGGTGAGAGTCAATTCCAGGTTCTTTGGGGCTTGTCTATTCTCCCAAAGTAAGCTAATTGAGACTATAGTTCCTAAGAACCATTATTCTTTATTTACAGCCACTATGTACATATTGGGGCCTCTACACGAGGTTGGAACCCCTCCTTCCAGATCTCTGTTAATCATGTGATCTGACATTATTACATCAGCATCATGTATGCTTCTGATGTTAATCCACTACTCTCCCCCCGTATCCATATCATATTTACATCCTCCGACATCTCCACCCGCAAATCTCGGACTTAGTCTCAGGTTAGTCTCTGAGGTGCATTGACAACTGATCTTGTTCTGATCTCCTTTTGAAGTTGAGGATATTCCATTCTCTTTCTTCTGTCAGTGTGAATGATCTTTTCCTGAGATACAGATACCTGACAGATACTTGTCGATGATCTTTTATCAGAAGTGGCAAAAGTCAGGTGGTATAACGGGCTTTAAGCAGATACAGATCCAGGGAGCGGAAGGAAGGGTTGATTAACAAAAGGGCAGATTTTTTTTATTCATTCATATGATGCGGGCTTCCATGGCTGGGCCAGCATTTATTGCCCATCCGTAGTTGCCCTTGAGAAGTAGGTAGTGAGCTGCCTTCTTGAACTGCTTCTACTACCTAGAAGAACAAGGACACCAGATGCATGGGAACACCACAACCTGCAAGTTCCCCTCCAAACCACACAACCTCCTGACGAGAACTATATCGCTGTTCCAGCTGGGTCAAAATCTTGGAACTCCCTTCCTAACAGCACTGTGAAGGTACCTACAGCGTATGGACTGCAAGGGTTCTAGAAGCTGGCTCACCCATCACCTTCTCAAGGGCAGTTATAGATGGGAAACAAATGCTGCTCGAGCCAGCAACACCCATATCCTGTGAACAAATAAATAAAAAGAATTAATCATCTAATGTTCATCTCAGAGTTCCACAGTGCTTAAACATTAGTTAGGAGCAATTAACTTAATTTTTGCACCCCTGACTTCAGAGCTGCATTGGGTGCTAAATGGAAAAAACTATTTTTAAACACATTATTGGCCAATAATCCAATGACATTGCAGATAGGAGGTTGAGACCAACAAAATACTGAGATCATGTAGGGATTTGGGGCTTGGGATAAGTGGACCTAAATGGGTGAAATGGGAAGAAGGCCAGAGAAGTGGACAAGGAGGTGAATTCGGGAAAAAGAGGATGGAGGATAGGGACAGTGGAAGAGGAAGAGGGAACAAAAGCTGGGGGCAGCAAACTTTGTCAAAGGGGAGATAATAATATGTTGTAAAACATTAGGAAATACTTACAGTGAAATATTGCAATCTTATGCCCTTGTAGAGTTAGTATCACATTTAAGGCAGGAGAGTTCAGGCATTTTGGTTGAGAGTTTTGCACCTAACATCATTTACGATAATAGGGCTTTTTTTAAAAACGAAAAAGTATATATTTTACAGCATCCAACTTAGGCTCCACCAAACTGCTTCTGGTGGGTTTTTGATCTGAAAGGTTAAAGGGCATTCCTTTTGCAGAATAAAAAGTCTGTGCCCTCTAGTGGCTGGAGGAGTACTTGCCTACTAAGGCACTAAATCTCTCACCACCAACCAATATGCAATAATAAAATTCACCATTGCTTAATTTATTTGAAATCCAGATAATGACTAAACAAACAAAGAAACAAACAAACAAACAATCTGTTATTTTGACCTGCGTTATTTAATAAAACCTAAAATGCTAGAAATACTCGGCAGGTCTGGCAGCATCTGTGGAGAAAAGAGGCAAGCAATGGGGCTCTCACTACCATATGGAGAGTCGGGGACAGCCCCACATCACCTCCTTGGGGTAAGGCCCACCATATTAAATGCCAATCAGGAACTTAAGAGGCTAGCAGCAGACCATCCCTAGGTCAAGGACCCCGGGACAGAAATCCTGCCCCACCAATCGGAGGCCAGCAGTTGTCCACTGCAGGCAACCCCAGCAAGAGCAGTGGTAGCTGCTGGCAATACACCAGAGGCTGCGAATCAGCAATGGTCCCCCTCCAAGGCAAGGGAGAGGGATGGGGGTCGCAGGGTGGGTGACTCTCACTGGGCAGCCTCACTTACCTTTGCCCAGTCCCTTGATCAAGTACAGAGTGCCATTGATCGACGGATTCCCCCCCACTCATCCCAGTGGACATTAACTGTCCACTTCAGGGCCTCAGTTGGCATCAGGGCAGGAGGGCATTAAATTCCACCCAGAATTATCGTTTTAAGTTGATGACCTTTTGTCAAAGTTTTTAATGTAGCTGACACCGTTAGCTGCTTGTGGGTCCTACCATGTCAATTTTGAATGGTAGAGGTAAACTGCCATCTGCAGAAACCCAGCGCTTCAGGAGTAGTTGAAAAGGATACTGTGTCTCACATCTTCAGACCAACCCAGCCGTGGCTCCCCCTTTTGGAGGACCAGCTTCTGCTCTGAGATTCCATCTGTTCTGTTGACTGTGCATCAGATGGAGCCATTGTGGCCCTGGAATTGCCTGACAATTATCAGTGGGTTAACTATGGGTTACAGGAGCCAAGTTGGAATGTTTTGATTTGGACATCTCACGCATTAGTTAAAATCAAAATATTACGCCTATTTATTTCAACTGAACCACTCTTTATAAAATGAATAAAAGGGATACAGTCTAATTCAGGGTTTCCCAAACTGTGGGTCAGGACCCCCACTGGGGTCACGCGATGTGATCTTGGGGGCATTAATGGCTGCTGTGAAACTTGGATTGGTTTCTGAGAATTGTGAGACCCCTTTAAATCATCACTTTTTTTGTTGGTGGGTGTGGACTGTGGACTGGTTGCCTCTGCTGCAAAAAGGACAGTGAATAGGCATGTGTTTGGTTTCTCATTTGGAAAACCCCTGCCTTTTCATCAACTTTTGCCACAAGGGAGATTGGGCAGGGGGAGAGCAGTGCAGGGGGAGAGAGGTGGGGCATGCTCAAGTCCTCCCCCCACTCAACAACTGAAGTTTCCCCCACCCACTCGGTGGTCAAACCACCTAAATATTCACCCCGGGGTCTCACAAAGTCTGAGGCATTAAAATGGAAAACGTTTGGGAAGCACTAGTCTAATTAAAACATTTTGTGTGTGAAAACCGAGGGTCCAATTTTCCAAATGCACATTCCTGCACAGATGGAAAATTATGGAAAGCACACCCATGATGTTCTTAAAAAACGCACCTAGTAGGCAGGACTCCACGTATTCAGAAAGTTGATTTTTAAATTCAAGCTAAGTGTCTATCATCAAGACTTTCCTCAGGGCTACGTATCCATAATTTTGGCAGAAGTTCATTGGAAACCCCATTTATTCAGGTAAGCAGTGTTTCCATCAAAGGAGAAGTTCCATGGAAATACATCCCCAATGTTTTAAGATTTGGATTAGTGATCTGTTACAAGATTTAGCAACACATTGCTAAATAGCTACATAGCGGCCGTAAAAGTGGATAAATCCGCAGGCTCAGATGAGATGTATCCCAGGGTGCTGAGGGAGGCAAAGGAAGAGATATCAGGGGTCCTGGCAGTAATCTTCAAATCCTATCTGGCCATGGGTGAGGTGCTAGAGGACTGGAGGACTTCTAATGTTGTCCCCATTATTAAAAAAGGGAGGAAGGGATAGACCAGGAAATTACAAGCCAGTCAGTCTAACCTCGATGGTGAGGAAGTTACTAGAAAGAGTTCTGATATATTCTGTCCGCACTTGGAGAGACATGGATTAATCGGGGATAGTCAGCATGGACTTGTTAAGGGAAGGTCGTGTTTGACAAATTTGATTGAATTTTTTGAGGAGGTACCAGTTGTGTTAATGAGGGTAATGCATTTGATGTGGTCTACATGGACTTTAGCAAGGCTTTTGATAAGGTCCCTCATGGCAGACTGGTCAAGAAACTAAGAGATCATGGGATCCAAAATTGGCTGAGAGGCAGGAAGCAGAGGGTGACTGGAAGCCTATTTCCAGTGGGGTTCCGCAGGGCTCAGTGCTGGGGTCCTTGCTGTTTGTGATGTAAATAAATGATCAAGAAGTTAGTGGATGACACAAAAATTGGCGGGGTAGTAAATAGTGAGGAGGATAGCAGTAACTGCAACAGGATATCAATGCACTGGTCAGGTAAGTAGAGCAGTGGCAAATGGAATTCAACCCGGAAAAATGTGAGGTAATGCCTCACAATTTTTTTGTAATTTCAGATTTTCAGCATCCAGTGTTTTGCTTTTATTTTAATGTTTCAGGTCATTGACCTTTCATTTGCTTTTGATTTACGTAGCTCAGTATCACATTTTTCTTTAGGTACGTGCTTTAATCACTGAAATACAGTTACCACATTTTTCACACAGGAATTTCTCACAAACAACAATAAAAAGTTTGGCCAGTTAACTTAAATGTCTGATTTAAAAACATCAACCTAGGAAATGGGGAGGGCTAACAAGGCAAGGGATTACACTATGAATGGTAGGACCCTGGAAGGTGCTGAAGATCAGAGGGAACAAAAACGGAAAATGCTGGAAAAATTCAGCAGGTCTAACAGCATCTGTGGAGTTAAAAAAAGAGTTAACGTTTTAAGTCCTTATGACTATTCTTCAGAGCTAAAGAGAAGTAAAAACGTAATGAAATTTATACTGTTTAAGGGAGGGTGAAGCAGGTGAAGCTGGATAGGAGGCCAGTGACAGATGGAGGCAAAGGAGAGATTGCCAGAGATGTCATGGGCAAAAGGACGAAGGGGTGTTAACGATAATGATACTGGCTAAAGGAGGTGCTGCTGGTGGCATTAAGGTCAGAGAGCACAATGTGATAATGGCAGGACAAGGGTAAGCGCTCTGGAAAGAACAGCATAAACAAGTGAGAGATGTCCCTTGTGGGGGTGGGGTGGGGGGAGGGGACAGTGGTGGGAAAAACGACTGTTTTATCCCCATCTTTTATCCTATTTTCAATGAATAAAAATGAATTCAAATAAAAATAAAAATAAGTGGATAAGAAATAAAAATAAGATCAGAGGGACCTTGGTGTGCATATCCACAGATCCCTGAAGTTAGCAGGCCAGGTAGATAAGGTGGTTAAGAAGGTATGTGGGATACTTGTATTCTATACCCCCTCTAATAAAGGCAAGAGCAGGGAGTGCTGGAATTGGTTAGGCCACTACTGGAGTACCGCTTGTAGTTCTGGTTGTCACATTATAGAAAGGATGTGATTGCACTGAAGAGGGTGCAGAGAAGATTTACCAGGATGCTGCCTGGGCTGGAGGGTCTGAGCTATGAGGAAAGATTGGATAGGCTGGGGTTGTTTTCCTTGGAGCAACAAAGGATGAAAGGGGACCTGATGGAGGTGTATAAGATTGAGGGGCATAGATAGGGTGGATAGGAAGGCACTTTTTCCATTAGTAGAGGGGTCAATAACCAGGGGGCATAGATTTAAGGTAAGAGATAGAAGGCTAAAGGGGGAGATGAGGAGAATTTTTTTTCACCCAGAGGGTGGTGGGTGTCTGGAACTCACTGCCTGAAAGGGTGGTTGAGTCAGAAACTCTCTTAACATTTAAGAAGTATTTAGATATTCACTTGCGTTGCCATAGCCTCCAAGGCTATGGGCCAAGCGCTGGAAAATGGGATTAGTGTAGTCAGATCTTTGTTGACTGGCACGGACATGATGGGCTGAATGGCCTCCTTCTGTGCTGTAGATGTCTATGAGTCTACATTCACACAATACACATTTCAGGTCATTGCGTTAAATTGAATATAATTTCTTTCTAGTTTCACACTTCACCACAGCTCATATCAGAATATCTTCATTTTACACGTTGGATATAAATACATTTAAACAAGTAAAAGTATCTAAACAACAGGTGACACATGTGTACCTTTCTCTCAACTGCAGCAAAATTCAGACTAGACTGAAGTCTCCTCTTTAAGCCAGCTGTAAGAATCTTCAAAAAATGTCTGAAATGATTGTACTAGTTCTCAGTAGGCGTGCAATGCTCTTAACTCCGTGTTATTTAGCAAAAATTGGCAGTCTCACTCAGGCTAGACATAACATATTCTCAAGCTACGCTTCAAAGGCAGCGTTGGGGCAGAGCAGGGGAATTTGTTTGATGGTTCACCTGGAAAAGCACCACTCCAAAGCACACACATTAAAATTGAGCCATTAAATTCTTTCAGGTGTTTTTTCTTTGTTCCAATTGGTGAATGTAACTATGCAGTTCTCAAGGAACTGGCTCTCTTATAGAAAATGTCGAAAGTGTGTACAAAACATCTTAATAGCATGGTTTGTTTTTAAAATGTGTAAGCACCAATTCCTGTAATTAAAGGCTTTTTTCAATATTTGTTGCCCATTTGGGGAAGGCTGCTCAACTCCTCCTTACATATTAATAATCTGTTCACCAACCATTGTAAATATTATGCCTACATTTATTTAGTTATTGTAATTAGGAAATGGGCAGCGTTTCAGGCCATTAGCAATGGGGAGATGGGGGTCTCCCAGCTACCTGGTGACAGAATTAGATATCATACAGCCATACTGCACACAACACTCATTCATGCTGACAATGTCAGCAGGCAATAAAAACTAAATGATGTGCCCATTGACTGAGAACCCACTCACCTTGTCGATTCTAATTCATGGCTCCCACACATCATGCAAGTGTCCCTCAGTATTTGATGATGGATGAGGACAAAGATTCTTCAGGAAGGTCGAGCACTCTGAGGGAGCAATGTCACATGACTCACATATAACCTCTGTCAGCTCAGATACACATTTCAGGGGGGGTCTCCAAAAAGGTAGCTGGATTGTCACATTGTGGTCCACACATCACAAGTGGACAGCAGCATGTACTGGAAACATACAGGACCCTTTTAACCTCTGCTCAGCTGGATATAGCTGCAGAGTGTTGGGTTCATCGATGAAGAGCCTAAAGCAGCAACAGAAAATGTGTAATATCTGTCAGCATTTCTAGAGGCACTGCACAAATTGGTGAGAGACTGGGGGAGTCTATCTCCACCATGAGTGGCATGATATCTCAGACCTTTGAGCTAACATCCACCTCTTGGAAAGAATGGCCACCTGTACAGTAGGCAAACGAGTGCATGCTGACCCTGACCAATGCCCTACAGAGTCTGCCAGACTAAGTTGGATGGAGGAAAGCCTCACCTTGGCCTTTCAGCACCTCGCTGAAGTGCAGCAAAAGGCTCTCCAGTCTTGGCTAGCAGGGAACTGTGGGTGGGCCATGAGACAGAAATTGGAACTCTACTCAAAGTGCTCCCAATCTTTCTTGCCCTGACACTCTCTCAAACTTCATCTCAGTCAGAGGTCCAAATGCTGCCTTCTGTCCTGCTGACAGGGTCTGTCCTTGTTCAGGTGTCACTGGAACTGTCTCTGGAGAGGCCCTCAAATGCTTCAAAACCTAGAAGATTTCAGCTACGGACACATGAATGTAGAGTTACATTGTAGGTCAAATCACAGCGGCTTTGATTTTCCTATATTATGGGGCAGATGTTGTCTTTCGTCTCCTGTGTCAACGAAGAACAAGTTGTCACCTGCCTTTTTAGACACAAGACCACCATTTGTCTGCTACTGCAGCCTCACATTCTCCAGAAACTCCTCCACCTCGGCAACATTATTGTGTTAGCTCCAGTTTTTTTTTGTCCTTTGAGCCACTTGCGGCATTGTTTGTGGTGTCCAAAAAGCTAATCATCTGCCTGTATACCGTATGTTTGGGGTATTGACTCCTACAGGCTGAAGCGGTGCACCTATCCCCTCTATTCTCTGGAGAGGCAGGTGGAGGAAACTGCTTCCGCTTTTGCTGCTGCTTCTCATCGGAGGCACAAGGTGGAGCTGCAAAGCGGCTCCCATGCTGTTGAGAAGGCTGACCACAAGCGCAGAACAAAGGCAAAAAAGAATTCCAATGTAACAGAAATGACCTCCAAAGTTTTGGAAATCATTTCCAAAGTAGTGAAAGCACACTTCGAACAAGTCCTGTGAGCAAAAGCCTTTCATCTGTGCAAAGAAGCTATCAAATCTCTATATTTAAAGGTTTCCTAACCTGAAAATTGTTCAGCCCCATTAATCTCCACTGTCCACTCTCCTTGTTCAACCTGGTGGATTCCAGGAAGCCCAGAAAGCCCATGTGTTGGCAGCTAAAGCCAGAATCCATATCTCAAGATGCAGCCAATTGGCTTTTAACATATATTAATAATAGACTCTATATCATGGGGTCTTCCACCAGTTGACAACAAGCTTCAGTTAAATGCAGTGGTCTGCATGTTCAGAGTTTTGATGTTTTAACCCCCTTCATGCACTGACACCCGCCCAATCTGGCAGGTTAAAAATCCCCCCCAAACACTTAATTCCCCAATTGATGGAACTAATTCAAGCAACTAAAGATATGTTTTTATTAAATGGTATTGCTCGATTTATACCATTTTAGGATCATATCTTAAGCGTCCATCCATTTTCTGTGAAAATAAGTCTGTCCAATATTTTTAGTAACTTTACAGTGACTATCTGGCAATGAACGTTCCAGCAAGGACAACATTGACTGTCGACTAAATGGAGAATACCAGTTGTATTCATGAACTAATTAACTAACCTTCCATCTAACAACAAGTAGTTTAGATATCCTTTGTTTATCACATCATATGAACCATACAAAAAGTATTTTGGTGCGATTATTCCAACCAATCTATAATTTTGTTTTGACACAAATGGACTGAAAATCTTGTTGGATCCATTGAGTTCTCCACCCAAATTTCTGACATGCTTGCCAGAAACACAAATTCATAAAATCTATCTTTATCGAAAATTCAATTGCATTTATACAGTATCTTTTATGACTTCAGTCCCAAAACACTTTACAGACAGTGAAGTAATTTTTAAGTTTGTAGTCAGTGTTTTTATATGTTTGTGTTCCTCTAAGATGTATATTTTGGATAAGGTCATAAAATTAGAGAAAACAAAGTATTATCCATTAGGGCCCTGATGGCAGAATATTGACTGGTAGCACATGGTGTTAGGCTATTGAGATAAATCAAGCAGAGCACCGGGTAGGGTTGTCAACTCTGATTGGTGGTATTCTTTGTGATTTGACCACATGATGTCTACAAATATCACTGCATTTAAATTATAAAAGATGGGTCACCTATGGTTGAGAATCTTTGCTCATGGTTTTGCACCACAGCTGTGAGTCAAGAGCAGATAAAGGAGAGAAAATGATAGGTGGGTAAAAGAAGAAACCAAAGGGATGGGAAGGATTCACAGACAGGAAATGAGTGGTGGTGGGATCTTCCACCGGTAACTAGAGTAACTCACTAAAATTGCAAAAACTAGTAATATTGATAACACTCAGACTCCTCTCATAACCAACGGTCCATATATAATTGGTATAGCACCCTGATAAATTATGTGTGACAGCAGTAATCCTGTAACCTACTGATATTCATCCTGTAGTAACAGAAAAAATTCCCCTGCGCTGCACAAAGTGCCCATTCATTGCCATTTTTAAAATAGACTCCATCTCATTTGCTATTTCTTTACAGTCTGGTTTGGTCTAAGAGTCGAACAATTTAGAACTGAGAGCCTCAGTCAGAGCCCATTCACGTTTGGTCTTCACACATCAAAACCAACCAGCACAGACCACCTAAACTGGCAGATCATAAAATGAGCTGTGGACTTGGTGTTTCCGCCACTTCTCACACAGCACACTGTCCTAAAGCTTAGCTCTGTACCAACACTTCTAAGTAACTCCCTGGATTCAGATTCTATGAAATGAGAGTTTTCATAGAATGATTGAAACTATAGTATATACAATGTTAACCTCATTTGCCCACAGATCCTTTTATATTCCCTTTTTAAATACTTACCTCATTCACTTTTAAATGGTATTCTAGTCTCTGCTTCAGTAGCCACTTCTAGTGAAGTGGTAAAGCTTTCCTCTCTCAATCTTGTCTCCCCAAGCTCCCCATACCCAGTCTCCCTCTCAACTTGACCCCCATACCCAGTCTCTCCACAAACTTCTCTTATATGAAGATCAAAAACTTAGGTTTTAGTTTCACTCACTTTCCCACACACCCCCACCCAAATGTTGTCCAATCACAGAATCACATCTAATGTTGAACTAACAGGATGCTGCCATCAAAAAGACATTCTACTTATCATACAAATGAGTAATGTGATTTTTGAATTTCTGTGCTAGTGTTATGCTGAGTATGTAGGCCGTTCACCTGAAAGGCTGGTGGATCGTATCAAACAGCATGTCCTAATCGCTGTTCGCAATGGGCAAGATACAGACTGTACCAACCAGCCCATGTTTGCAAAACTCAAAACAGTGTCCAACATTTGATGTGATTCTGTGATTGGACAACATTTGCTAAATAATCCCCGTGTGCTAAGAATTGCGCTGACAACCAATTTAAGATTTCCAGTCAAGCTCACAGTGTAGTGTATTTGCATGTACTAAAAACTACATATGTTAATACACAGGGCCCTGTTCTTTGCAGACAGAAAGAACATGTACACACAATGCGCCTGTTTCAACTAAACAAAATAAATGACAGCATTTCACTGATTCATTCCTCAGTGCAATGCATTGACTAGGGTTAAGCTGCTGGTTTATATTTCAAACAATGCTTGGCAGTTAACTGTCAGTCACCATCAACTGCTGCATTCTCCACGGCAACACCTCTACCAGAGTCCACTCACCAACTACTGTCTTCCCATACGGTATAAATTTGTTGTTTCTTTACATTGGTATTCTTGTGAATTGTCCTGAAGTGTGCAAGACAAAAAGCTTCAACAAAAAAATCTCTTTTTTTCAACAATACTCATTTTCTTCCCATAAGACACACCAAATCCTTCAAAATTAGCATCTCCATCATCATTAAACATAGCGCCGGGCTGCAAGTTGCGCCAAGCGTTAGTCATGGTGTCGTTAGTCACTTAGTTACACACATACACAGCAGCCCAGCTGGCATCACTCACAGAACATTCTTTCTGGAATCCTATCCCTAGACCTCAGTTCATAGCACTAAGCATATGCCTCATAAATTTGTCTCTATATTGAGGCTTCATGGAACTTAAAATTCCTAAGTCAATTGGCTGCATCGGTGATGTTACATATAGGGGTAAATATATGCCAAACAAGTCTTTCACAAGTTCAGCATCAGGGTGCGCTGAGCAATTGTCAAGCAACAACAATATTTTACAATTTTCATCAAACTCAACTGACTCACAATGAATGTGAGCCTCAGGAATAAAGCACATCTTAGGCCAGCCCAAACAAATTTGCCTGGTTATCCATTGTCTCTTGTTGGCATAAAAATGAACTGGAAATATTCTTACCCCCTTGAAACATCTTGAATGCTGGCTTTTTCTGATACACATCAGCTTACACCTGTGTGTCTCAGCCACAATAGTACAAATCAAGTACAGTAAGCATACCCTTTGCATTGTATACACATGTTGGTGCCTTCTCATCAGCTGTTGCTAAGGTTTCCCTTGGTATGTAACCTAAAATAGGAATGTTTCATAGGCATTATAGATTTGTTCAGCAGAAAGGTTTTCATCAGCAAGTAGCATGGCGAACTTATCTATGTAATTTTGAGCTGTTTCACGATCTGAGGCTACATACATTTTTAATTCTCTTATTCCATGACGCCTTTTAAATTTGGCTAACCAGCCTGAAGTGTAGTCACTTGGAGTTGAAATATTCAGTTCACTGTGGAAAATCTTGGCTTATTTAATCAACAGCAGCCCAGTCATTGCCATCCTGCCACTACTCCTCTGTCGGATTCACTCCATTATCACTCTGGCTAAATCATCACTAATTAGGTTTATGCATAATTTTTTTGTTTTATTAGTTTTTTTCTGAATGTCACTTTCACCATAAAAATTCAGGACCTGGTCTGTTTCCTTAAATTATAAATGGTGGAAGTAATATTGATGAAGGTCATTTCCCATCTGGATAGGAGAAATCCATGCCATGGAGATTGCTAAGTCTTTGTGGGCAGATATCTTTGAGGTCAGGGTAAACTCTGTTCACCCCAAAGTTCAACACAAGATTTAGAATAGAATGCACATAACTTCTGTGACAGAAACTGAGAGACTGTAAAAGTCACCTCCAGTCAAAATTTGAATCATGAACTGCTGTATTACATAGCTGGATGAAATGTAGAAATATGTGAAACTAAAACACAGATATACACCATTTGGCCCAATCAACATTTACCATCCATGCAGACAAATAGTTCTCATCAGACCTACCCAGTTTATACCTATATCCCTTCAAATTCCATTCGCTTAACCACCTATCCAAACGAATTGTGATCACTGAAATAGCTTCTATATCAACCACTGGCCTTGGATATAAGGAAGAGGAGATGAGGGCCATACAGGGGGTGGGGTGGGGGGGGGCGGGGGTGGAACAGCAAGGGTGAGAAAGAGTGGTGGTTTTGGTGGTTTTAATGGGAACAAAGGCATCAAAAAGTGAATATAAGGGTGTGGTCAAACAAATCAGTAGCTGCAGAGATATTGGTAAATGGAAGGCCAAAGCCTAGACAGTAGGCATTTGTAACTGATTTGGGAGAGATGCTTTCTTTCACAGGGAAGACATAAAAACATGTAGGATTGGATAAAGGGAAGGGAAAGGTAGGAGGAGAATGAATGACAAAAGGAAGAGATCAGAGATGGCCTTATCATCGACTAACATGATGGGAGTAGCGAAACATGATATAGTTAGGTCAAGGGGTGACCGTGATCATAGGTTAGGGAGTTTAAATAGCGAAATAAATTAAGTAATGAAAAGAGGGCAGCGAACTCAGAAGAGGGAGTATGAAGGAAGTTGAAATCACCAAGGAGGAGAAGTCTCACAGTGCAGAGACTGAGAGCAAAAAGCAGTGAAGGTACTTTGATGAGCAAGTATTTATAGTACCTGAGTAAGCAGTAGAGAACAAGGATTTCAAATGAGAGGCAAGGGGGTCGGAACAAAGTCAGGTGCTCAAAAGAAGGATACATATTACTGATCCAGACCTTGGTGTGCAGGGGGCTTTCAAAGCTTGTGGATGATACGAAGCTTGGGAGTGTTGTGAACTGCAAGGAGGACGGTGTGGAACTTCAAGAGGACATAGATAAGTTGGTGGAGTGGGCAGATAAAGTTCAATGCGGAGAAGTGTGAGATGATGCATTTTGGTAGGAAGAACATGGACAGACAATAGAAAATAAGGGGTGAAATGTTGAAGGGGGTGCAGGAGCAGAAAGACCTGGGTATATATGTGCATAGATCATTGAAAATGGCAGGACAGGTGGAGGGAGCAGTTAATAAAACATAGTATCCTGGGCTTTATTAAGGAATGGGCGGGCAGGTAAGCTGTGAGGTAGTAATAAAAGCCACTCCACCAGCACAATGGTCTGGATGAGGAAAGCAATAGAAGCTACAATCAAGCAGGGAGGCACTCTCATGCCTCAGCCAGGTTTCTGCCAAGGCCACAATGATGATGTGATCATTCACATCGAGCACATAGACGGTGAGAGCTTTATTCATAAGTGAACAGGCATTCTAGAGTGAGATGCAGAGACGGGATGGATAACTGAGCTGTTGCAAAGTCCACAGGGTCAGTACTGGGAAGGGTGAGTTGATGAGGAAGAGATTGATTGGCAAAATTAGCTCCTAGCAGAAGGTTTGTAGTGGAGTTCCCCAGGGCTCGACATTGGGACCCTTGCTTTTCCTGATACATATTATTGATCCAGACCTTGGTGTGCAGAGGACAATTTCAAAGCTTGTGGATGATACGGAGCTTGGGAGTGTTGTAAACTGCAAGGAGGACGGTGTGGAACTTCAAGAGGTCATAGATAAGTTGGTGGAGTGGGCAGATAAAGTTCAGTGCGAAGAAGTGTAAGGTGATGCGTTTTGGTAGGAAGAACATGGACAGGCAATATAAAATATTTTGAAGGAGGTGCAGGAACAGAAAAACTTGGGTGCATATGTGCATAGATCATTGAAGATGGCAGGACAGGTGGAGGGAGCAGTTAATAAAACAAATAGTATCCTGGGCTTTATTAATAGGGGCATAGAGTACAAGAGCAGGGAAGTCATGTTGAATTTGTATAAGTTAGATCTCAGCTGGAATATTGTGTACAGTTCTGGGCACCATATTATAGGAAGGATCTGAAGGCATTGGACAGGGTACAGAGGAAATTCATGAGAATAATTCCCGGAATAAAGAAATATAGCTACGAGGATAGATTGGAGAGGATGGGACTGTTTTCCTTGGAGAGAAGGAGGCCAACAGGAGACTTAATAGGGATGTTCAAAATCACCAGGGGGCTGGACAGGGTAGATAGGGAGAAGCTGTTCCCACTTGTAAAAGGATCAAGAACAAGATGGCACAGATTTAAAATGATTTGCAAACGAAGCAAGTGTGATGTGAGAAAAAACTTCTTCACACAACAAGTGGTTCGGGTCTGGAGTGCACTGCCTGGAGGTGTGGTGGAGGCAGGCTTAATCAAAGCATTCAAGAGGACATTAGATGATTATTTGAATAGAAACAACGTACAATGGTACAGGGAAAAGGCAGGGCAATGGCACTAGGTCATAATGCTCATTTGGAGAGCCAGTGCAGACATGATGGGCCGAATGGCATCCCTCCATGCCATTAAGGTTCTGTGATACTGTGATTAGAAAGGAAAGTCATCAATAGAGTAGGATGGGGCATTTGGGTTGCTGCTTAGGAGGAGGTAGTGTTGAGTATCTTGATGGGCCCTTTAGAACAGTATTAGTATTCTTACTGTATTCTTTGCCATCATTTTTGTTTTGATCTCATTTTACACAAAGTTAACTATTAGCTTTAGTTTTAGCAATAGGATCTACTATTTGCCTTTCAAACTGGACAGGGTATTGGTTGCAAAACATCATACAATGAGGCTAAATGTTCAAACTGTGTCACGCTATCTGATTCAAATTGCACACAAGGTTGCAAATCTCAATTCCAGAAGAGACTGTTTCTGTTGTGACTGAGTTAATAGAGTTGGGAGCAATCAGAAACAGTGACATAATCTTGCATAAATATTTCCTGTTGGAATAATTTTTTAAATCTCAGACCGAAGTTGCTTAAACGCTGGACAACCAGGTGGTGAAGAATACTACTGGAGCAAATAAACATTACAAGCATACACCTCCTAACTCAACCACCCCACAGTTTAAATAAGTGAGCAATAATCTGATCACTGATGCTCAGTTTGGGTTCCACCAGGGCCTTTTGTCTCCTGACCTCATTACAGCCTCGGTGCAAACATGGACAAAAGTGCTGAACACAAGAGGGGAGGTGAGAGTGGCCGGCCTTGACACATAGGCAATATTTGACCGAGTGTGGCATCTAGGAGCTCTAACAAAACTGGTGTCAATGGAAATCGGGGGAAAACTCTCCACTGGTTGGAATCATGAGACGTGTGCATTGCTGGCCAGAATTTATTGCCTATCCCTAATTGCCTTTGAGAAGGTGGCAGATGGAGGTGAATCATCTTGGCTCCAGGGCATTGCTGCAGGAGTTCCTCAGGGAGTGTCCTTGGCACAACCATCTTCACCTGCTCCATCAATGATCTTCCCTCCATCATAAGGTCAGGAGTGGGGATGTTCGCTGATCAATGCAAGATGTTCACCACCATTCATGATTTCTCAGATACTGAAGTAGAGTGTGTCCATATGCAGCAAGTCCTGGCAACAGTCAGGCTTGGGCTGATAAGTGGCAAGCAACAAGTGTGCCACACAAGTGCCAGGTAATGACCATCCCTAACAAGAGAGAATCTAATCATCCCCCCCTGATATTCAATGGCAATACCATCGCTGAATACCCCTTATCAACATTCTGGGGGTGACCATTGACCAGAAACTGACTGGGCCAGCCAAATAAATACTGTGGCTACAAGTGTAAATCAGAGGCTGGGATCTCTGTAGCGAGTGAGTCACCTCCTGACTCTCCAAAGCCTGTCCAACATCTACAAGGCACAAATCAGGAGTGTGATGGAATTTTCTCCATTTGCCTGGATGAGTGCAGCTTCAACACCACTCAAAAAGCTTGACATCAACCAGAACAAAGCAGCCCGCTTGATTGGCACCCCATTCACCACCATAAACATTCATTCCCATCAATGTACAGAGGCAGCAATGTGTACCATCTACAAAACGCATGTAGCAATTCATCAAGGCTCCTTCGACAGCACCTTCCAAACCTGCTAGAAGGGTAAGTGCAGCAGATGTATGGGAACACCACATCTGCAAGTTCCCCATCAAGCCATACTCTATCTGACTTGGAGCTATATCGCTGTTCTTTCACTGTTGATGGGTTAAAATCCTGGAATTCCCTTTCTAACAGGACTGTGGCTGAACCTACACCAGATGGACTGCTGTGGTTTAAGAAGTCAGCTCACCACCACCTTCACAAAGGCAATTAAGGATGGGCAAGAAATGCTGACCTAGCCAGCAACACCCATATCCCATGAAAGAATAAATAAAGTGTCTCTTTATACGTGCTCAAGTAAAATTCCAGTTAATGTCCACCGCTTGCATATAACTAAACACAATTAGGTCCCATCGAGGAGACAGGAAGAAATAAATAAATATATATATATAATATATTCATATCAGCCTGACTACTTTATAAAATTATTATTTTTATTTTAAAAATGGACAAGGCTTTACACTGACTAGCCATGACTCATACCAGAGGAATTTCTAACCTTCAGACAAACAGCAGAGACATATTATCTCTAAAAAAGCACAAATGCACACCCCCAACCCTATACTCCCAGGACTTCACAAAGACTCTTTATATTTCTAAAGAAGAATTCTAGCTATCAGGGCGCATAATATGCATGCTCATATATCATTCTGAATGGATGAGGTGAAATGAGCTGGGCTAGATGGCCTTTGTCACCCATAATTATCTTGCAAACAAAGGTTGGATCATGGCTGTTTGTTTTGTTACTAATACAAATTTACTGTTTTTGTGGGGTGAAATTGCCAGGACAGGAGAGCATAATGGGCACAGTGAATCAGTATCTTGTTTTATCCTGCATATGAATCTCAAGAGACTTTCCCACTGGCTTCAATTTTGTTTTTTTGTCTATTTACCTATTATCCCACCCTATCTTGGTGCTTTATAAGAGCTTTTTCAGGTTCTGAAATATTGTGATAAAGTTGCATTGCATCGTAGATATTGAAAACATATTATATAGTGAGAAGCAACAATCAACAAAGTTGATCAGCAGATACAACTGTGAACCAGTCTTTGTCCTCTGGCCTTTTAAAAGTTGTGTCGCATAGAGACACCCAAGGACTCCAATGCTTCTCACTGACAGTGAAAACCTATGTTGTTCAATCAATCAATTCTGTTGCTCAGGAGTCATTTGATCTTTCTACCCTGAGAGATTACTGGTGAAATAGAATCCAATTACAACCCTTGTACGACATAATTATGTTGAATAATATCATGCACATTTCTTCTACAGAATGGAAGAGATCTCATGCGGTTTATCTGGGTTGCAAATATTGAATCTTTCCCCTAAATATAAATTTGCTGTCACTAAGTACATATGATGCAATGTGCAGAATATGTTAATGAGGGCTTAGGCAGTCACCAAAATCACTGTTATTGTCTGCACAGCGTTATAACTAATTAATGGGATATTTTCCTAACAATATTGCACGATGCTGTTAGTGAAATTTATACTCTCCGGTTTGTTTAATAGTCATGGTGGGATCATCCATAGGGTGCACACAAGCTAACACTGCATTACATCATTGCTGCTCTTAATATTAATGATGCATGCTGCATATATAATCTGATGATATTTGTAACTGGAAGCAACAATGGGCGTTATCATTTTATTAGGACTTTTCCGTGATCGTTTGGCAAATTTATTGGTAGATCTTGAAAGGGGAAAAATATTATGCATGATTGAAGGGGAGGGTGGAAGATGGGTGGAATAAGGGGCCCAGAAACAGGAAAAGTAACAGGGTCCATGATTTCTCTCCTTGGGCCTGAACTGAAGTGACAGGGGTAACTTCTGAGGTTGATCTGCCTTGTGATATCTGACTGATTCGATGGATTGTTACCAATGTGAGATCTCGAGACGCCAGTAGATCTGCAATCACTGGGCATTTGTTTCCTTGATGTAGAATATCTGTGACACCAGGAGTGCAGGTACTCGCACTTTTTGCCATGGTTTTGCCATGGCATCCACTTCTGTGGGTACACGTATTTTAGAATTCGCAGAGGTAGTATGTTTGCATGTGTCCCTGTGACTATCTTGGTCAATAATGAATTGTTACCCACAAGAAAAGTCATGTGCTCATCAGAATCCATTTTGATTCAGTCTTTTTTAAAAGGGTAACCTTAAAAATAATTTCATTCAAAAATTATAACACTGTCATGACACCACCTTTTTTCTGAAAATAGGAAGACCAGTGAAAGCATGCCAACCAGGTCCAACTGCACCCAGAGGCATTCCATCTCTCCTTTGACACCCCAGTCTCACATCTAGGCCTTCCAAAGGGATGCCATTGCAACCTTTATGTACAAATTTAATCTTGCCATCATCCAAATGAGCAGGGAGGAAATCACTTCAGGACATTGCTCCTTTCAAGGCTCTGTGGGTCAGGTGACTATATACCACTCTGTCATGTTTAAGGTCTTGTTCTCGACTACATTGTTGCCTCCTCCAGTCAAAAAAACTGACAATATGGTACCATGGAAGACTTTAAAAATAAATGGCCTAGATATACCACTTTTGCAAAATTAGGATGTATCTTTTTACAATGATGAGGTTTATAAGATTATGATGTTTTAGGACTGCATCCTTTGGTTTATACAATTATTATTTTTTGGGGGAAAAATGTGGTCATTGCTGGCATCTGTCAGACATTAAGCCTAGATGGTTTAATTATCAGAGATCAAAAGAAAACTTGGATTATTTTGTTGAAGGCAATGTGCAAGGTATTTACATGTGGAGACAATGACGGCAGTTTTTGAGTCTATAATGAGTAGGCCATAAGTCACCCAAAGTGCCAGACAGATGTTATAGGTGTCAAGCTGTAAACAGTTATGCTGTAACCCATCTCTTTACTTCTAAGATGAAAGGTAGTTGGGATCAAAGATAACTGATTAGCATTTCTACTTAGATAAAAAGTTAATGTGTTTCCTGTTGCCATGGACAAGAGAATGGAGGAAGCCATTTTTGAGATCAGGTTACAGGCTTCCCTATAAATCCATGAATATTACAGACATGGTAGGTTTGCAGTTTTGCCTTATCTGGTCTATAGCCAGCTGAGAGGTAGAAGCCAGCTGAAAAGTAGACAGCTAGAGATAGAAAAAGCCAGGCCTGCATGTTATATAGAGAAAATGCTGCCTATTGTTCAGGATGCAGAAAGTGGGTTGCAGCTCATGCTCAGATTGAAGACTGAGTCATGAAGAATTAAAGGAAGCTGGGGGATCTGCCTGGCTTAGAACTAGAGGAAAAAATCTACAGTGTAACTATCACAGTGAAAAGGTAGTTCTGGGGTTAGAGGTTACCAGCTGGGAAAGTAAAAAGGAAGTAACCCATTGGAAGCTGACAGCATAGTGAAGTGCTTGCAATAAGAACTGTAATTCCGTAGTGAGTGTGTTGTGTGATCAGTAAAAAGGAACCCTTTATTTCTATAGTTTTAAGTATAAGTTGCCCATGAAATAGTGTTTAGTTAATAGTGTTTTAAGTCATTTGTAAGTGTAAATACTTTAAAACTTGAAATCTTCATGTATTTTTCTTTCAGCTGTTAACTGAAAGTTTGAATTCCTCTTGAAAAGTTATCAGTCTCTACAGAGACCATAACTATCTTCGGCATCGCAATGCATCAGCTGACCACAAATATGATCCTGCGTAGCTTTTTGACCCACCCAAGAATTTTGGTTAGTGCCATAGGAAGATACGGCCACCTGGCTGAAGTCCCACTCCCAACCTTTTTCTAGCAGCAGGAGGGAAATCTATCCAATAACTTCTACAGTGTAGCTTGCTACTGCAGGCAATCTGCCATGCTCCCTCCTTCCACCTGTCGAATGCTAGGTAAAGGCAAGATTTTTCTTAATTATGACAGCCAATATTATTACTTATAACATTTTCGGAAGAATACACAGGATGGATATTTACAGCAATTCTTACGTTTTCATTTAACGGGAAAATAGCAATATTGCTGGACACAAGAGTAATTGCCATTACGAACCATCTGTACTTAAACTTTGGAAGGGGAATAGAATAACTAACAGAAACAAAATGTTCCCCCATGCAATTTTTAAACGATACATCCAAAAATAAACAAACTTTTGGCTATATTTAGTCCTGATTGAGTTGAGCTTAAAACCCGCATACTCACAGAAACGCCTCCAATTGAAAACACTGATGAAACAGTTGCAACAGGAACATAAGAAACCTAGGAAGAAAAGAAAGTATGCTGTTTCAACCTAACAGGAATGCACAAATACAAACCAAATACTGCAGATGCTGGAAATCCAAAAATAAAAATAGAAAATACTGGAAATGTTCAGCAAGTCTGGCAGCATCAGTGGAGCGGGAAACAGAGAAAGAAGGAGATAGAGAGACAGACAGAAAGACAAATCAAATACAGAGGTAGGAAAAAGACTAGGGGTAGAGGGAGCACAAAAGGGAAGAGTGGAAAATTTTGCAGCAAGCTCACTGTACTGTATTCATATCAACCAAGTTTGGGGCTATTGGCTTGGTGGCATCTTTCTCTGACTGACACAAAGAGAGAGAGAGTGGCCTTTTCAACCTCACAAAAGCCTTTGACTCTGGCAACTGAAGACTTATGGAGTACACTCCTGAAATTTAGCTGCCCTCAGGAATTTGTTACCAACCTTCAGCTACTCCACGATGAGATACAAACCATGATCCTCACCAACAGAACCACCACAAACTCTATCTCAGTGAAAAGTGGGGTCAAACAAGGCTATGTCCTTGCACCAACTCACTTCTCCATTTTTCTCACTGCAATACTGCACCTCACCTCCAGCAAATTACCCACAGAGGTAGCCAAAAGCTTCATAAAAAGGGCAAGGTGGAGAGGCAGCAAGGATTAGGAGAAAATTCCAGATTGGCAGCTAAAGGTATGGCCACTGATATTGGGGTGAAGGGACAGAATAGGAACAATGAGTTGAAGGAAGGGGGGTGGCAGGAGGAGGTTTCAGAGTTATGGATGAGCAAGTCCATGCAGGGCTTTAAACATTAGGATGAGAATATTAAATTTGTTTCGCTAGAGCACCAGGAGCTGAAGTAAGTCAGCCAGAACCAGATTTTGCTGGAAAAGATGCAAGCAAGGGATGAGCTGACAATTGCAGAGGATCAGGAGAGCAATGGATAGTCAGGTTTGGAGATTACAAAGGCATAGATTTAGACTTCACCAGCATTAAAGCACGAGAAGCAAGCAGGCAATGTAATAGAAGCAGAATCATGTAATCTTTGTGATGTTGAGTACATGCAGTCATGAACTCAGCTCAGAGAATATTAGGACACTAAAGTTGTGCACAGTTTGATTCAGGCAGAGACATTAGTCCAGGAGGAGAAGGACATCGGTGGCAAGAATGTAGCTTGTAGCAGGGATTGAAGACATTGGCATTTATTTCCCTAATATTTAAATGGACATAATTGCAATTCATCTGGATGTTGGACAAGCCATCAGACAGCAGAGGGAATGGAGGTACGGGGAATACAATACAAAGTAATTGTCATTAGTTGTCAAGTAGCTTTCATGCCACACAATTGCCGTGCAGGGACCATCCCCCACAAGAGAGAATCTAACCATCTCCCTTGACGTTCAGTGGCATTACTATCGCTGAATCCCCCACTATCAACATCCTGGGGATTACCATTGGCTGGAAACTGAACTGGACCAAACATATAAATACTGTGGCTACAACAGCAGGCCAGAGGCTGGGAATTCTGCAGACAGTAAATCACCTCCTGACTTCCCAAAGCCTGTCCACCAAGATACAAGTAGGCATTTGATGAAATACTTCCAACTTGCCTGGATGAGTGTGGCTCCAACAACACTCAAGAAGCTCAACACCATCCAAAACAAAGTAGTCCGCTTGATCAACACCCTATCCAACATTCATCCCCTCCATCACTGGCACATAGTGGCAGCAGTGTATATGCTCTACAAGATGCACCGCAGCAACTACAAAAAGATATATGCAAAATACTGTGGATGCTGGAAATCTAGAACAAAAACAAAAATACCTGGAAAAAGATGTCATAGACAAAAATAGCAAAGGGGTGTTGATGGTGGTGATATTATCTAAAAGATTAGCACATCTTTTAGATAATATCACCACCATCAACACCCCTTTGTCCTTTTGTCTATGACATCTTTGGCAGTCTCTCCTTGGCCTCCACCTATCACTGGCCCTCTATCGAGCTCTCCTGTCCCACCCCCTTCTACCAGCATATATTTCATCTCATTTCTATACGCCTTAGTTCTGATGAAGGGTCATACGGACTCGAAACGTTAACTGTATTCCTCTCTGCAGATGCTGTCAGACCTGTTGAGTTTTTCCAGGTATTTTTGTACAAAAAGATTTAGATAGGTTAAGTGAGTGGGCAAAGATCTGGCAAATGGAATATAATGCTTGAAAATGTGAAATTGTCCATTTTGGCAGGAAGAATAAAAGAGAAGCATATTATCTAAATGATAAGAACTTGCAGCACTCTGAGGTGCAGAGGAATCTGGGTGTCTTAGTGCATGAATCACAAAAGGTTAGTATGCAGGTACAGCAAGTAATTAGGAAAGCTAATAGAATGTTATCATTTATTGTGAGGGGAATGGAATACAAAAGTAGGGAGGTTGTGCTTCAGGTGTACAGGGCACTAATGAGACTACATTTGGGGTACTGCATATAGTGCTAGTCAACTTATTTAAGGAAGGATGTAAATGCGTTGGACGCAGTTCAGAGAAGGTTTACCAGACTAATACCTGGAATGGATGGGTTTTCTTATGAGGAAAGGCTGGACAGATTAGGCTTGTGTCTGCTGGAGTTTTGAAGGGTATGAGTGACTTGATTGAAACATTTAAGACCCTGATGGGTCTTGACAGGGTGTACATGGAGAGGATGCTTCCTCTTGTGGAAGAATCCAGAACTAGGGGTCACTGTTTAAAAATAAGGAGTCGCCCATTTAAAACAGAGATAAGGCAAAATTCTCTCACTCAGAGGGTCATGAGTCTTTGGAACTCTTCCTGAAAAGGTGGTGGAAGCAGAGTTTTAATATTTTTAAGGCAGAGATGGATAGATTCTTGGTAAGTAAGAGCATGATAGGCTATTGGCGTTGGGTGGGATTCAGATTTCAGGTTACTATCAGATCAGCCAAAATCTTATCAAATGGCCTACTCCTGCTCCTTGTTCATAACTTACCAATGCTTATTCAATAGCACCTTTCAACTCTGACCTCTCCCTCTACCACCTAGAAGGTCTAGGCCATCAGGTACATAGGAACATCATCATCTGCAAGTTACCCTACAAGTCACACAACACCCCGAGTTGGAACTAAATAGTTGTTCCTTCACTGTTGCTGGATCAAAATCCTGGAGCTTCCTTCCTAACAGCACTGTGGGTGCACCGACACCACATGGACCGCAGCGGTGCAAGAAGGCAGCTCACCACCACCTTTTCAAGGGCAATTAGGGATGGGCAAAAAATGTTGGCCTAGCCAGCAATGCCCACATACTGGGAAAGAATTTTTTAGAAGTGTACAAATAGAAGCTGACCACAAATCTGCAGATGATGCTGCCAAAGGTCAATGCATATTTGAGGCAAAGAAGAAAGCAAACAAAATATTATTGGAGACTCTGGAGATAATCGTGTAGAGGCAGAAAAGAAATCATTACTCTATGACTGTACAGGTAAAAGTGGAACCGAGCAGTCCCACCGAGCTGGACAACAGAGAAGAGCTTTTGGAGGAAAGTAGTTAGACTATTTCTAACACCAAACAATGCAGGAATAAGTGAACATTTATCTTTGAAGGTGAAGCAGTTAGCAATGCTCCACTCATTAAAATTACTAAATTTGAATGTTTATAAGTGTGAAACAATTATGTTACACAGTACAAATCCAGTATCAGTATGTAATCACAATCCTTTAGTGTGACAGAGTGATTAGCTCAAAATTAAAAAGTATGTAAGATAATTATTTTTGGAAGTATTTGAGCATTACCATTGCTGAATCCCTCACCTTCAACAGCCTGAAGGCAACAATTGACCGGAATCAGAACTGGACCAGCCATATAAATACTGTGGCTACAAGAGCAGGTTAGAGGCTGGGAATCCTGCGGTGAGTAACTTACCTCCTTACTGCTCAAAGCCTGTCCATCATCTACAAGGCACAAGTCAGCAGTGTGATAGAATACTTTCCATTTGCCTGGATGAGTGCAGCTCCAGCAATGCTTAAGAAGCTTGACATCAGCCAAGACAAAGCAATCTGTTTGATTGGCACCCTAATCACCACCTTAAACATTCACCCCCTCTAACCACCAGCACACTGTGGCAGCAGTGTGTACCATATACAAGATGCACTGCAGCAACTTGCCAAGCATCCTTCAAAAGCACCTTCCCCAAACACAGCTTCTACCATCCAGAAGGGCAAGGCAGCAGACATATTAGAACATCAGCTGCAAGTTCCCCTCCAAGCAACACCCCAACCTGACTTGGAAGCATATCAGAGTTCCTTCACTGTCGCTGGGTCAAAACACTGAAACCCCCTTCCTAACACCACTGTGCATGTAGCCACACCACATGGACTGCAGAGGCTCAAAACAGCAGCTCCCCACAACCTTCTCAATGGCAATTACAGATCAGCAACTAATGTTGGCCTTGCCACTGATGCTCACATCCCATGTGTCATGAAGCTATGAATGTATATAATATTATTGGAAAATATTTTTCTTTTAAAATATAGAGGTTTAGTCTATGGGTGTGTGTTAATTGGATTAAAGCCAGCTCGTCTAGGCGCTTTGATGTGTACTAGTTTTAATATGTGGGAGAGGTAGAGCGCATTTGCATTTTTGGAATACAGCATTCAAGAAGTGGGGTGAAAACTGATACCTATCTAGCAGGTACCAAGCGATATGTTTACATTACTAATAAAATTGATACTATGAAAGGAGTTTTACTGTTAGAAAAGACTGGTGATACAATGAGAATTTACATTCAATGAGCGATGCTAGGTATAACTTCAGCAGTTTTGTGTGTACAGGGCAGAGGTAATGTGAGATCAACAGCAGCTATAAGCCTCCAACTGTCTCCACAGGAACCAAAGTGAAAAGAACCTCATTTTGAATTCATAAGGTGAAAATGCTTTGCCTGGTATCTGGATAAGTCTATGGGTTGCTGTTGCCTTAATGGCGATTAGTTTGGAAATTTGTTAAAAGTAATGATCATAGTAATTTGTAGGCTTGTGCATATACTTTTCTTGTATAAATTAATAAAATGTTTCATTTAGCTTAAAATAAAGCTTTTCAACAACTGGTGGTATGATTCCTGATTTGCATCTCAAACATAACACTTACAATTATTGGTTGTTTAAAGTTTCCCTTTGGGATTTTTTTTAAATAACTCAGCTTTACCAACTGCATGGTCATAACACAATGATAGAAAAAAAAATCTGCACATCTGTGACATTTATATATTGTATACCCTCTTTTGTAACACACCGGTTATAGTTCCTTGAGCAGTGGCAGTGCTCCAGCACCTCAAAGAAGTAAACTATTGTTCATTTCCAAGGGTGAAACAATAATAATTGGCAATCTACTTGGAGAAAGGCTTCAAAGGCAAATTCAATCATGCCCTCACTTGATGTTCACGTTCTCCCATGGAAAGAGAGGAGCAGCTCTCTCTGTGGCTGCGTTTCAGTCAGCTGGGGAAAACAGGACTGAAACTTAGTTACAATCAACCTTTCTCTAAACAGAACCCTTTTTAACCAGATTATACACAAATGTTCCCAGCCTTCAGGTTTACAAACATTCTATCACATTATATCTAGCTTCTCAACATGTCCCACACTTGTTCACTATTATGTTTAATTTTTGTGGATTGATGAGATACAGAAGCTTATTATATCATCCTTCTATTTACAACATGGCACTTGAACTTAGCCTATTGTAATGTAATGAAAGAATCTTCTTTTAGAGTATCTGGCAATTTGCATTTTAATCTATTCTACACATAGTTTGGTCATTTTACGCAATTTTTTGGTGGTGAGCTATTTTCACAGTTGGCATCCTATTTGCTAAATTGGTATAACTGGTTTCATTATCAGGTTTCTCGTAATTCATATCGGACTCTTATCAGAGGCACACATCCTAACATGAAATGGGGACAGAATTCAGCTCAGCTGTGTTTCTTTAGGTAATCAAATGAGATGGAAGGGAAAAGTCACCCAAAGAAACTTAGCCTATTGCCTATCCCTGACTCTTCAAATGAGAATGAACAAGAATTCTGGGAGCAGGCTGTAGGTCACCAGGCAAATTTTCTTTTTTGACAGGAATCGAGCCACCTGAGGCCTTCTGGCTGCTGACCTCCATGAGTGGCCAGAAGGCCCCAATCATAAAATCCAATAGTTGAGAGCTCTGTAGCCATGTTAATGACCTTGCGAAAAAATATACTGATGACTCCCATCTAGCGGCAGGACTGGGGAAGCAGAAAAATCAGTCCCAATACCTTGGACAGGGGGTTTAAGGGGGAATATTGGTAAGCAAAATCTGTTGGCAACATCCAAAAATACCACAAATTTTAAAAGAAGGGCAGCCTGAGGTAATTTGCTTGTATTTTAAATAGTTATTGGCACATTCATCATAATTAAGAAAATGGATGAGGCCCATTTGTGGTCAATATTTCAATATACTAGCATGCATACGTAATGACACAGTTACAGCCCTGAAAACTGGCAACCGGTTAAGAACCCAACACTATCCCGCCCACTTCCAGGTTTCACCCGTGTGGGTTTGCAGGCCAAGCAGGTAACACCTGTGGAGCTTTCAGGTAAGCAATTTCAATATTTAAACTCCCAAATTATCATGATTTTAACCCAGCATTTTTGCTTTGAAAGCCAGAGCACAGGTTTCCTAAGCTGTGTGGAAATTTGGAAATTGCCAGCATCAACTTGGCAAAAGCACAGTGGGGAGTGCTTCTTCAGGTGAGGCTTTCAAACAAGTGAAGCTGAATGGTGACAGCCCTGCATAGGTGAGAGGCTGCTGCTCACAGCACTCTTTTTGAGAAGGTGCTCTTAGTGGTCAACAAGTAATTGCCAACTCTTTGGAAGTCACCTGTTTTGCACTACACCATGATCTGCACTTCCCTGCTGTTAGCCTTCACTGTGACATGGGAGCAACTTATGCAGCTCTGCTTTGGACCTATGATAGGAACAAGAGAAGCATCACCAGCTATTTTCTCAGCTAAGTGCTGCTCGACAGGGCAGAGGGGATGGACGCAGAGCTCCAGCTTGAGGATGGCAAGACTCCAACACAGTGTCTACAGGCAGGGGATCAATCCTTTTGACATGTGAGCACCACAAAGCTGAGACTTTCATGGTAGGCCTTTGCCAACATTGGTACCCTCCTGGATCAACACTGTGGAAAATCGTGTAAATATTCAATTTTAAATGTTGGATTTTAAGCTCTAGAATGAAAAGTTTGACTGAAAACTGGGTACCTAACCTGAAATTGCTCTTGCTGGCTTAAAAGAATGACTTATGTAACTTCAAGGACAGATCGAACCGGTCTGAAGTGACCCATAACTGATAACATGTATAAATCACATCACCCCTGGAGAGGGCCCACACTAACTTAACCATAACAAGTACAAATTACTCATACCAAGGAGACCCAGGCACTGGAAACTGTATAAAAGGAGCAAGCCAAAAACCCTCGTCACAGAGGAGACCATCACATAGGACAATCTCACAGTGGCATGAAAAATTAAACTACAAGCAGTGGAAGACCATGTGACAAGTCCTAGCGTGCTCCACTGCACAGAGTTAAAACAGAAAGTAAAGCCTGTCTGAGCCTGTAAATTACTGCCTCGTTTTATTAGATTTTGTACTTAATAAATCTTTCCGACTTGTAACAAGTTGACTGGTCTCGCTGTTGATTCCTTTGTGAAGTTCAAGCCCGAATTCTTCACATATGGCAACTGCAGCAGAACTTGACTAAAATGGTGCAGGCTATCTTTTGTGACAATTATGAGTCTCGGGGTCATGACTGTCTGGTCAATAATTCTTTTGCTGTTCTTTTATAACGTGGTCTTTAAAGGAAAACCATTAAGTGAGACCCTCCAGTAATCAAAGACACATTCCTGGGACTGGGATCAGTATGCTGGCATCCAAAGTTGTAGGGTCAGCTAATGGCAGCTAATGAAATGTTAAAAAAGAGACATCCCAACAATCCTCAGTTGAGATAGAGATAGTGGTAGGGACTTTGAGATTCCTATTCTTTTCATCTGGAAGAATAACTATGCATTCCTCTTGGCTACAAGGCAACCCAGTATGCTGAAGCAGCAGCAGTAGCAGTGTGGTATGCTTTACAAAAGGCAGACCCTATTAAACCCACATTATTCTGTACAGATAGTGACTATCGTTAAATACAATTCAACCAGGAGCCAGTGTTCTGGGAACAAACAGGATTTATAAATCACAGAGTAAATCCAAAAAACATAAGTCATTGTGGGAGGACATTCTTTGCTTAAGAACAGAAAAATTGTCAGATTATTTATGTAACCGATCAAAACACTGGGACAGTACACTCAAAGGTCAACAGTCTTACAGATGAACAAGCAAAGCTTTCAGCCTACATGACACTCCCCTCAAGAGGGGCCTGTTATGACTGAGCAGTTGATAAAGCTGAGTTATTAAAAAAATTCCAGAGAGAAACTTTAAACAACTGTCATAACCTATATTTTTAACTGGTACGTTTGAGATGCAACTCTAAATTCAGTAATCAGACCACCAGTTCTCAGGAGGTTTTATATTAAACTAAATGAAACATTTTATTAAGTTACAACATAGTAAACACATATACACGGCTACAAATTACCACTATCGTAACTTATAACAAATTCCTAAATTAATCTGCATTAAGGCAACAGCAACCCACAGACTTAACCGGACACTAGGCAAAGCATTTTCACCTTATGAATTCAAAATGAGATTCTTTTCACTTTGGATCCTGTGGTGACAACTGTAGGCTTACAATTACTTTGATCTTACATTGCCTCTGCACTGGACACATGAAAGTCGCTATTGGTTATATCCAACACAGCTCATTGAATGTAAATTCACATAGTATCACCGCCCTCTTTGAACTCCACCGCTTCTAACAATAAAACTCCTTTCACTGTACAAATTTTATTAGTAATATAAACATATTACTTGATCTCTGCTAGCTAGGTGCCAAATTTCACCCGACTTCTTGAATGCTCTATTCAAAAAATGCACCTCGCTTACATCTCAACTACCTGCCTTACATCTCAAAACTAGTACACATCTGAGCACCCAGGCTAGCTGGCTTTAATCCAATTAAAACACACCCACAGACTAAGCCCCAATTTAAAAGAAAAATATTTTGCAATAATATTACATCCATTAATAGCTTCAAGATACCTGCAAAAATTAGTGTTACCACTAGGGCAGAAAGGACAGCTAATCATAATGAGGAACTGATTAAGTTATAAGACCCACCAAGAGAGAATCCAAAATGATATCATCAAAGTACTTTTACTCAGAGACCGCTACTGACATTGTGCTAATTAAGTTGCCCAAAGGAGACTAAGGAGTACCAAAGGAGTCAAAAACGAGTACAGCTTGTAGAAGAAATTCATTAGGATATAGGACAAACACATTTTGGTGCCAAAACAACATTCTGCAAAATAATTTCGTTGCACTGGGGCCAGGTATGCCTAAAGCATGTAAAACATAAGTGGCTAATTGTGAGCTATGTAATTTAACTAATAAGTCCTCACTTATTTAACCGCCACCATCAGCAAAGTCTATTGAACCAATACAAAAATGTTTATTTATTTCACTGAACCACTTCTCCCATCATTGGCATTTAAATATGTTCTCTTTTGTGTTGATGGACGCACTTCCTTCAGCTGGCTGGTTCCCACGAAAACTGTTTCCAAAGCACACTTGTCAAAGCTATTATTAACATAATTACTGTAACTGGTGCACCCGAAATCTTACTCTGGTCAAGGCAGACCTTTTGTTTCCAAGGTCAATTGTAAGAAAGTCCTTCTTGTCAAATCTATCTTTACCAAAGTTACACTTCCATTTGGCACTATTTCAATAACTGAACCAATTGCATTACCACACAGTTCCATTTATCAGCCCACACAAATTGAGCTAGATACCACAATATTAACTAAGAATCTTGGAATTAAAATAGTTCAAGAAGAAAATGAGCTCACTAGAAGACTCAATGTAACCATGAGAAACTTTTGGAAAGAAAACCCGCCCCCTCAGATGTCAACTAGAGCCCCAGGTGAAAAATCAAAAAATCAAACAATGTTTTGAGCAGTTAGAACATAGTCTCTTAATTGACTGTGTAAGCAGAAAAGTTACCCGCATCCCAATGGGATTGGTAAACATCCCCCATCTATACCCGGACCACCATTTCTCCCACAACTACGACATCTTCACAAACAGAGACATATTCCTTTTTTGACTGGGGTAAGCAGAAAAATCACCCTAATACCAGTGGGATTAGTAAACATCACCTGCCGAACCTCTATGTTAGCTTCTTGGGATTCATGCACGAGGTCTCCCAAATCCCTCTATGCTGTAGCTTTCTGCAGTCTTTCTCCACTTAAATAATATTCAACTTCTCTATTCTTCCTGCGAAAGCACATAACCTCACATTTTCCCAAATTATATTCCATCTACCAAGTTTTTGCCCACTCACTTAACCTGTCTATATCCCTCTGTAGACTCCTTGTGTCATCCTCACAACTTGCCTGCCCACCTCTTTTTGTGTCATCCGCAAACTTGGCAATAGTACATTCACTTCCCTCACCCAAATCATTAATATATATTGTAAATAATTGTGGCCCCAGCACTGACCACTGCAGCACTCCACTAGTTACAGGTTGCCATCCTGAAAATGCCCCCCTTTTCCCAACACTCTGTCTTCTATTAGTTACCTAATCCTCTATCCATGTTAATATTCTACCCCCAACACCACGGGCTCTTATCTTATTAAGTAACCTTAGGTGCTTATTGAACACCTTTTGGAAATCCAAATATATTACATCTACTGTTTCCTCTTTATTTATCCTGCTTCTAACTTCCTCAAAGAATTCTAATAAATTTGTCAAGCATGATTTCCCCTTCATGAAGTCATGCTGACTCTGCTTGATCATATTATGCATTACTAAATGCTCTGCTATTACATCCTTTATAATAGGCTAACATTTTCCCAACAATAGATGTTAAGCAAACTGGCCTTTAGTTATGTTTTTTTTGTCTCCCTCCCTTTTTGAATAAGGGTGTTACATTGGCAGTTTTCCAATCTTCTGTGACTTTTCCAGAATCTAAGGGTTCTTGGAAGATTACTACCAGTGCATCCACTATCTCTGTAGCTACTTCCTTTAATATCCTAGGATGCAACCCAGGGGACTTAACAGCCCTTAGCCCCATTAGTTTCCATGGTACTTTTTCTCTAGTGATGGTTATTGTATTTGTTTCCTCCCCCACTTTTGCCCCTTGATTATTTAGTATTTTTGGAATGCTGTTAGTGTTTTCTACTGTGAAGACTGAAGCAAAGTATTTATTCAACTCCTCTGCCATTTCCTAGTTTCACATTATTATTTCCCCAGCCTCATTCTCTAAGGGGCCCATGTTCACTTTGGCCTCTTTCTTCCTTTTTATATATTTAAAGAAGCTCCAATTGTCCATTTTTATATTACTTGTTAGTTTACCCTCAAAGTTTACCTTCTCCCTCTTTATTTTCTTTTGGTCATCTTCTGTTGGTTTTTAAAACTTTCCCAATCCTCTGGTTTACCACTAATCTTTGCCACATTGTATGTTTTTTCCTTTCAAGTTGATCTATCCTTAATTTCCTTGGTTAACCATGGTTGGTTTATCCCCTTCCTAGAATCCTTCTTCCTCATTGGGACATATCTTTGCTGTGGGTCATGAACTATTTTCTTAAACGTCTGCCATTGTTCATCAACCTTCTTTTCTGCTAAACCTCTTTCCCATTCCACCCCTGCCTACTCTGCCTTCATTACTTTGTAATTACCCTTCTTTAAGTTTAGCACAGTTGTTTCCAACCCAAGTTTCTCACTCTCAAACTGAATGCTAAATTTTACCAAGTTGTGGTCACGGTTTCCGAGGGGATCTTATACTCTGAGATCATTTATTAAACCTGCATCATTGCACATCACCAGATCCAAAATAGCCTGATCCTTAGTTGAATCCAAAACATAATGTTCTAGGAAACTGTCCTGAATACGCTCCAAGAATTCTTCCTTGTGGCTACCTCTGCCAATTTGATTTTCCCAATCTACATGAAGATAAACCTCTCTCTGATCTGGGACCCACATGAATATTTTAAACCCCTTATGAAGACATCTGGACTCTACCAAGAAAATCAGAAAGGGGCCATTTATTGTTTGCTGTTTTCCCATTTCCAACTCTGACCCTCTTAAATAAACACAGGCCACCCTTTAAACTGAAAACACTTCAGGTCTAGTTACCAACCTATTTACCAGATGCTTCTATTATTTTACATTTAAAAACTTCAATCCCAACCAAAAGTGAAGCATATAAATCATGAAATTAAACATTTTTGCAATCATAGCACACAGACACATCCGTAATCTTTTGAGCGTGTGAGAAATAGATTGTGTGGAGAGGAGGGAAGGACAACATATATGAAGGGTGACCATGAGACATTGACGTCAGATAACACAAAGATAAGTGATGGTCAGTTGGAAAGTTGGCTGTTCAGATTTATGTGAGGAGGTGCCTGAAAAGAAAGGGCTGGAGTGCAGCTGCTGAGGATTGTTGTGCAGGAAAATTCCGGGAAAGTCAGTATAGGGGTTGGCACCTCAAAAGTGTTGAACCAATCACCTTTCCTGCCCTCCAGAGGTCCTTGAACCTTTTGGTGCACTATATCCAGGTTCAAGGGAACACACTCCTGCTGCTTACTGTGTCTGCCACTTCTAGCCACTTGGTTTGAGAGGCTGACCTCTTCCTCCCATCCTTGGCAAATATCACCTCACTTCAGTCCCTCAGGTCTCATGGCAAGAGAGCTCCAGTTGAGAGCCAGAGACCCCTGGGAATAACCTTCTCAGGACGTCTTTCCATTCCTATATAAGGACACAAGAAATAGGAGCAGGAGTAGGCCATTCAGCCCCTCAAGCCTGCCCCACCATTCAATATCATGGCTGATCTAGCCCAGACCTCAACTCCTCTTTCATGCCAGCTCCTCCTAGCCCTCAACTCCCTGATAGTTCAAAAATCTATCTACCTCCTCTTTAAGTACACTCAGTGATCTAGCCTCCACAACTCTCTGGGGTAGAGAACTCCAGACATTCACTCCAAGAGATGAAATTCCTTCGTAACTCAGTTTTAAATGAGTGTCCCTTTATTCTGTAACTACGTCCCCTAGTCTCAGACATCAACAGTACAGAAGGAGGCCATTCGGCCCACCATGTCTGCACCAGTCAACAAAGACCTGACTACACTAATCCCATTTTCCAGCGCTTGATCCATAGCCCTGGAGGCTATGGCAACGCAAGTAAATATCTAAATACTTCTTAAATATTACGAGTGTTTCTGATTCAACACCCTTTCAGGCAGCAACCTCCCACCATGCTCAGTGAAAAAGATTTCTTCTCAACTCCCCTCTTAGCCTTCTAGCTCTTACATTAAATATATGCCCCCTGCTTATTGACCCCTCTAATAGAAAAAGTGCCTTGCTATCCACCCTATCTATGCCACTCATAATCTTATACCCCTTCGACCTTTGCTGCTCCAAGGAAAACAATTCCCAGCCTACCCAATCTTTCCTCATAGCTCAGACCATCCAGCCCAGGCAGCATTCTGGTAAATCTCCTCTGCACCCTCACATCCTTCCTATGTTTTATACAGTTCCAGCATAACCTCCCTGCTCTTGTATTCTATGCCTCATCTAATAAAGGCAAGTACCCCATATGCCTTCCTAACCACCTTATCTACCTGCCCTGCTACCTTCAGGGATCTGTGGATATGCACACCAAGGTCCCTCTGATCTCCAGTACTTTCCAGGGTCCTACATTCATAATGTAACCCCTTGCCTTGTTAGCCCTCCCCAAGTGCATTCCCTCACACTTATCCGGTTGAATACCATTTGTCACTGCTCTGCCCACCTGACCAGTCCATTGATATCCTCCTGCAGTTTATGGCTATCCTACTATTTACCACCCTACCAATTTTCGTGTCATCCACAAACTTCTTGATCATACCCCCTACATTTAAATCCGATCATTTATGTACGCCATAAACAGCAAGGGCCCCAACACTGAGCCCTGCGGAACCGCACAGGAAAGACTCCCGGTCACAGAAACATCCCTCTACCATTACCCTCTACTTCCTGCCTCTCAGCCAATTTTGGATCCAATGTGGCACTTTGCCTTGGATCCCATGAGCTCTTACTTTCTTGACCAGTCTGCCATGAGGGACCTTATCAAAGCCTTGTTAAAGTCCAATTAGACCATATCAAATGCATTACCCTCATTAACACTCCTGGTTACCTCCTTAAAAAATACAATCAAATTTGTCAAACATGATCTTCCCTTAACAAATCCATGCTGACTATCTCTGGTTAATCCGTCTCTCTACAAGTGCAGATATATTCTGTCCATCAGAATTCTTTCTAGTAACTTTCCCACCACCGAGGTTAGGCTGACTGGCCTGTAACTTCCTGGTCTATCCCTTCCTCTCTTTTTTTAATAATGGGAAAATGTTAGCAGTCCTCAAGTCGTCTGGCACCTCACCTGTGGCCAGAGAGGATTTGAAAATTACTGCCAGGGCCCCTGATATCTCTTCCCTTACCTTCCTGGGATACATCTCATTCAGGCTTGAGGATTTATCCACTTTTAAGGCCGCTGAACCCACTCGTACCTCCTCTCTATGTTAATTTCCCCTAATATTTCACAGTTCCCCCACCCTGATGCCTATACCTGTGTCGTCCTTTTCCATTGTGAAACCACTGCAAAGCATTCATTGATGACTGTACCCACATATTCCGGGTCTACATACAGATTACCTCTATGGTCCTTAATTGACCATACTCTTTCCCTAGTAATTCTCTTGGCTCTTTATATATTTAAAAAAAAACTTTGGGTTTCCCTTTATTTTACCCACTAATGCGTTCTCATGCACTCTCTTAGCTTTCCTAATTTCCTTTTAAGTTCCCCCCTGCACTTTTTATACTCCTCTAAGGAATCTGCCATAGTGAGCCCTCGGTATCTGCCATAAGCTTCCCTTTTTTCCTTACTCCTAACCTTTATGTCCCTTGACATCCAGGGTTCTCCAGACTTGGTACCCCACTTTGTCTTTACACAAACATATTTGCCCTGTTCTCTCGCTATTTCCTCCTTGAATGCCTCCCACTGCTCTGACACAGTTTTAGCTGCAAGTAGCTGTTCTCAGTCCACTAGGGCCAAATCATATCTCATCTTAGTAAAATTAGCCTTTCCCCAGTTTAGAACTTTTATTCCCAGCCCTTTTCCATAACAATCCTAAATCTAACTGAGTTATGGTCACTATCTCCAAAATGCCCCCCTACTGATACACCTTCGGCCTGCCCGGACTCATTTCCGAATATTAGATCCAAAACTGCCCCCTCCCTTATTGGGCTTTCTACATACTGGCTAAAAATGTTCTCCTGGACACAACTTAAGAATTTTGCTCCCTCCCTATCTTGCACACTAAAACTATCCCAATTAATATTTGGGTAGTTAAAATCCCCTATTACTGTCTTATTATTCTTATACTTGCCTGAAATGTGACTACATATTTGATCCTGTCTCTCCCTGACTGTTTGGGGGCCAATGATACACATCCAACAGCATGTTTGCCCCTTTTGTGTTTTTACTTATACCCATATGGCTTCATTTAATGATCCTTCCAAGATATCATCCCTTCTTACTGCTATAATTGATTCCTTGATCAATATTGCAATCACCCACCTCTTCTATTCCCCTCTCTATCTCATCTGAATACCCTATAACCAGGAATGTTGAGTTGCCAGTCCTGCCCTTCTTTTAACCAGGTCTCAGTCATAGCTATGATATCATACTCCCACGTGCCTGTGCCTTATTCCTCAGGCTCCTTTCATTAAAATATATTCCATTTAGCTTTGCTAAACTCACTTCCTTCTTATATAGCCTATGTTTCCTCTGCCTTCCAGACTCACTTACTAGTGTTTTAATTTTTAATTCCATCGCAGCTTCTCTCCCCTCTGAGCTACTTTGCAGGATTCCATCCCCCTGCCAATTTAGTTTAAATCCACCTTAACAGCATGAGCAAACCTCCCTGTGAGGACGTTGATCCCATTCCTGGTCAGATGTAATCCATCAAACTTGTACAGGTCCCACCTCCACCAGAAATGAACCAGTGCCACGGAAATATAAAACCCTCCCTCCTGCACCATCTCTCCAGCCACGCATTCATCTTCTCTATCCTTCTGTTCCTATACTCATTACTGCGTGGCACTGGGAGTAATCCAGAGATTACTACCTTTGAAGTCCTGCTTTTCAATTTCCTATCTAACTCCCCGAAGTCTGCTTGCAGGGCCTCATTTCTCTTTCTTCCTATGTCATTGGTCCCAACATGGACCACGGCCTTTGGCGATCACTCTCTCCCTTCAGAATTCCCTGCAGTTATTCTGTGACATCCTTGACCCTGGCACCCGGGAGGCAGCTTGGAGTCACGTCCACAGCCGCAGAAGCGCCTGTCTACTCCCCTCACTATTGAATCCCCTCTTGGCTCTTACACACCACTTCTCCCTCCCCCCATCCACCTCACCCCGAACACCTGGGCCACCCACAGTGCCATGGCCTTGGCTCTGGTTGGCCGCCACAGGGGAGCCGTCTCTCTCACCATTTTCCAAGGCCAAAAGATGGCTTGCAAGTAAGATGCACTTGGGGGATCTCCTCACTACATGCCTGGTCCCCTTCTTCTGTAGTCACTGTTGAAATGTAGGAAATGCATCAACCAAATTACACACAGCAAGCTCCACAATCAGCAATATGGCAATGACCAGATAATCTGCTCGTTGTGATGGTGACTGAGGAAAAAATATTAGCAAGGACACTGGGTATAATTTCCCTCTCTGCTTGCACTTTTTTTAAACTGCAGGGTGACCACGTCCTGAAATATGCTATCCATGAACCTCTTGAGCCTCGTGAATGCACCATGGCGCTCCAGCTGCCGCCCAAGCTCCAAAACCCAGAGCTCAAATTGCTCCAGTCGTGGGCACCTCCTACACACGTGGCCATTCAGCTTGCCAGGAGTGTTTAGGATTTCCCACCTAGCACAGGATGTGCAAATCACAGGACAGAGCTCCCCAGACATATCTTAACTGAACAGAAGATGGACGCTTGTTTTTATTTTACCCTTACTCTTACTTGAGTCTTGTTGTTTTAACCTCTCTCCCCTGAAGTCTCGCCATTTTCCACACACTAGTGAAAACATCTTCTCAACATCTACCCTATCCAGCCCCTCAGAATCTTGTATGTTTCAATAAGATCACCCCATATTCTTCTAAACCCTAATGAATAAAGGCCTAACCTGTTCAGCCATTCTTGATAAGTAAACCCCTTCATCCCAGGAATCAGTCTAGTGAATCTTTGGAACTGACTCCAATGCCAGTATATCCTTTCTTAAATACGGGGACCAAAACTGTACACAGTACTCCAGGTGCGGCCTCACCAACACCCTGTACAGATGTAACAAGACTTCCCTATTTTTAAATTCCAACCCCCTAGCAATACAGGCCAAAAGTCTATTTGCCTACTTAATTACTTGCTGCACCTGCATGCTAACTTTTTGTGTTTCATGCACAACGCCACCCAGATCCCTCTGCGCTGCACTTTTTTGAAGAGCAGAGAGCGGCAGGACTTCAGTTCGAAAAGGATGTGGAGAGCGGGAGAGACTTGTTTGAAAAGGACGCTTGGAGCAGGAGAGACTTCAGTTTAAAAATGAAACAGAGAGCGACGGAGACTTCAGTTTGGGCACCTTGATACTTTGTTGGGAGCCAGAGCGGAGCAGGTTTGCGGGAGACAGTCAGGAGCTGAGGAGCACCTATAAATACAGACCAGGGATTCAAGTGAGGAGCGGAGCTGAGGAGCACGCTGTTTCACTGTTTCAGCTGCTGGGAAGCTGCAGTGCAGAAAAAAGAAGAAAAAAGCAACTGTGAAGCTACTAAGTTGACTGGCGGGTAAGTGCTCAGTCAAAGGGACAGGTTGTGAGAAACCAGCTTAGGACAGGCAAGTTAAGGTAGATCTATAAATAAAAAGAACTAAAACTTTAAAATAATAAACAAAAAAACTGAAAAATTTAAAATTAAAATCAAACAATAAGGATAAAAAAAGCAATAAAAATAAAGTAATTTAAACAAGCATCTAAAACACATACCCTGTAGTTAAGAAGCATAGAACCTTTAACATTAAATAAGCAGAGTAAATTGCAGCATATATAGGAAGAAAGTAATTAAAGCAAATTAACTAAATAAATAACTTAGAATGGCAGAACAGGTGATGTGTTGCAGCTGAGAGGTGTGGGAACTTTTGAACACCAAGGCGATCCATGACAAACACGCCTGCAGGAAGTATAAGCAGCTTGAGGAATTCTGGATCAGGATTATTGATCTCGAAGTCGAAATCTAGACACTGTGCAACATAAGGGGAGGGGAGAAATACCTGGATCCTCTGTTCCAGAAGACAGTCACACCTCTTAGAAGAGGGTCATCTGTTTTGGTTAGCAGTGAGGGACAGGAGGGATGGGAGGATGTGACTGTCAGTGAGACAGGTAATGGGACCGAGCAGACAGTAGGGGAGGAGCCTCAGGCTTTGCAATTGTCAAAAAAGGTTCGAGGTGCTAACAACCTGTGCGGACAAAAGCGAAGTCTTCAAGATCGATGAGCTGTATGGCCATGGCACTGTGGTACAGGTAGCCGGTCAAGTGGGGAGCAAAAAGGAATGTAGTGGTAGTAGGGGACAGTATTGTGAGAGGGATTGACACTGTTCTCAACTGCAAAAAGTGAGAGTCCAGGCGGCTATTTTGCCTGCCCAATGCCAAGGTTCAGGACATCTGCTTAGGGCTGGAGAGGAACTTGCAGTGGGAGGGGGAGGATCCAGTTGTCGTGGTCCATGTAGCTACCAATGACATAGGTAGAACTGGAAAGAGGTTCTGCAAAGTCAGTACGAGGAGCTAGGTACCAAATTAAGAAGCAGAACCTCAAAGATAATAATCTCTGTATTATTACCTGAGCCACATAGGTCAAATAAGATTAGAGAGACAAATGCATGGCTCAACGACTGGTGTGGGAGAAGCAGGTTCCGGTTTGTGGGGCATTGGCTTTAGTACTGGGAAAAGTGGGGGCTGTACCATTGGAATGCTTTACACTTGAACCATGCTAGGATGAGAGTCCTCGCAAATCACATAACTAGGGAAGTAGCGAGGGCTTTGAGCTAAACAAGGGGGTGAGGGATCAAGCTTGGGTAGCGTAGCAATTCAAGGTGTAGAGTTAAAACAGGAGAGCAAAATAGTAATATGAGAAATGAAGGTCAGAGAATGGCAGGAAGGGGCAGAAAGAAAAAACCTAAGAATACATCAACAGTCAAGACTAAATGTTACAAAAGTAACAAAAAGACAAAATTGGAGGCTCTCTATCTGAATGCAAGTAGCATTCATAACAAAGTAAGTGAATTGATTGCCCGCATTGAAGTAAATAAATATGATCTGATAGCAATTACAGAGAATTGGTTGCAGGACGACAAAGATTGGGTCCTTAATATTAAAGGGTACATGTCATTCAAGTAGAATAGGAAGCTAGATAAAGATGGAGGGGTAGCACTATTAATCAAAGAGGGCATTAGTACAATAGTTAGAGATGACCTTGGTTCAGGAGATCAGAATGTAGAAATGGTTTGGGTAGAGATAGGGAATAATAGAGGAAAAAGTCCTTAGTGGGGGTGGTCTTCAGGCCCCCTAACAGTAGCCACCGTGTAGGACAAAGTATTCAAGAGAAAATATTGGGTACTTGTGATAAAGGGACAGCAATAATCATGGGTGATTTTAATCTACACATAAACTGGAAAAATCAGATTGGCAGTAGTAGCCTGGATGAGGAGTTCTTAGATTGCTTTTGAGATAGTTTCTTAGAGCAGCATGTTCTGGAATCAACCAGAGAGCAGGCTACATAACATTTGGTATTGTATAACGTGAAAGGATTAAGTGATGATTTCAGAGTAAAGGCGCCGCTTGGTAGCAGCAACCACAATATGATTGAATTTTACATCCAGTTTGAAAGGGAGAAGAGTGGGTCTAAGATTAGTATCTTAAACTTAAATAAGGGCAACTATATGGGGATGAAAGCTGAGCTAGCTGAAGTGATAGGTCAATAGAGAAACAGTGGCAAACATTTAAGGAAATATTTCAGAGTATTCAGAATAAGTACATTCTTATTGTAAAAAAAATTTCTAAGGGGAGGCCCCACCATCTGCGGTTAACTAGAAATGTTAAGGAAAGCATCAAACTCAAAGAAAAAGCATAAAACTCCACAAAGATGAATGGCAGGACAGGTGATTGGACAGAATATAAAGAATGACAGAGAATGACTAAAAGGTTATTTAGCAGAATGAAATTAGAGTATGAGAGGAAGCTAGCTAGAAATGTAAAAACAGATAGCAAGAGTTTCTACAGGTGCTTAAAAAGGAAAAAAGTAAAGTGAGTGTTGGTCCTCTGGAGAGTAACAGTGGGAAGTTAATAGTAGATAGTAAGAAAATGGCAGAAGAAATGAACAAATATTTTGCTTCTGTGTTCACTATAGAGGATACAAAAAACATTCCAGTAATAGTTGCAGATCAGGTGATGAACAGAAAAAAGGGACTTGGTGAAATTGAAATCACTAGGGAAACAGTACTGAGTAAATTGATGGACCTGTGGGTTGGCAAGTCTCCATGTCCCAATGGACCACATCCTAGGGTCTTAAAAGATATGGCTAACGAGGTAGTCAATGTGCTGGTGTTAATTTTCCAAAATTCACTAGGTTCTGGAAAGTTTCCATGAGAATGAAAAGTAGCAAATATAACCCCTCTATTCAAGAAGGGAGGGAAGCAGAAAACTGGAAACTATAGGCCAGTTAGCTTGACGTCTGTCATGGGGAAGTTGTTCGAATGGATCTTTAAGGAGGTTATAGCTCGGCACTTAGAAAAGCTCAAGGCAATTGGGAAGAGTCAGCATAGTTTTGTGAAAGGAAAATCATGTTTAACCAATTTATTGGAGTTTTTTTGAAGGAGTAACATGCGCAGTGGATAAAGGGGAGCCTGTAAACGCACTGTACTTGGATTTCCAGAAGGCATTTGATAAGGTGCCACATCACAGATTATTATGGAAAATAAAAGCAAATGGTGTAGTAGGTAATATATTAGTGTGGATAGAAGATCAGCTCGCTGGCAGAGACCATGCATAAATGGGTCTTTTTTGGATTGGCTGAATGTGACAAGTGGCATCCCACAGGGGTCTGTACTGGGGCCTCAACTTTTTACAATTTACATCAATGACTTAGATGAGGGGAGTGAAGACATGGTAGCTAAATTTGCAGATGACACAAAGATAAGGTAGGAAAGCATTTTGTGAAGAGGACATGAGGAGGTTACAGATGGATATAAATAGGTTGAGTAAGTGGACAAAGATCTGGCAAAGGGGAGTTTAATGTGGGAAAATGTGAAGTTGTTTACCTTGGCAGGAAGAACAAAAAAAAGAGTATTATTTAAGTGGAGAACAGCTGCATAATTCTGAGTTGCAGAGGGATCTAGGTGTTCTAGTACATGAGTCACAAAAAGTTAGTATGCAGGTACAGCAAGTAATTAAGGTGGCTAATGGAATGCTATCCTTTATTATGAGAGGGATTGAATGTAAAAGTAAGGATGTTATGCTTCATTTATACAGGGCATTGGTGAGACCACACCTCGAACAGTGTATGCAGTTTTGGTCTCCTTATTTAAGGAAGGATGTAAATGTATTGGAAGCAGTTCAAAGGAGGTTTACTAGATTGATAGCTGGAATGAGTGGTTGTCTTATGAGGAAAGGTTGGACAGGCTGGGCCTGTTTCCACTGGTGTTTAGAAGAGTGAGGAGTGATTTGATTGAAGTATACAAGATCCTGAGTGGCCTTGACAAGGTAGACGTCGAAAGGATGTTTCCTCTTGTGGGTGAGTCCAGAACTCAGGGACACTATTTTAAAATTAGGACAGAGATGAGGAGAATCTTTTTCTCTCAGAGGGTTGTGCAACTTTGGAATTCTCTGCCTCAGAAGGTGGTAGAGACGGGGTCACTGAATATTTTTAAGGCAGTGGTAGATAGATTCTCGTTAGGCAAGGAAATCAAAGGCTATCGGGGTTAGATGGGAATGTGAAAATCGAAACACAAGACGATCAGCCATGATCTTACTGAATGGCAGAGCAGGCTCAAGGGTCCGAATGGTCTACTCTTGTTCCTATTTCTTATGTTCTTATTTAAATAATACTCTGCCTTTTGATTCTTCCTATCAAAGTGCATGACCTCACACTTTCCTCCATTAAACTCCATCTGCCAAGTTTTTGCCCACTGACTCCTGTTTATATCCCCTTGCAGATTCCTTATGCCCTCATCACAACATACCCTCCCACCTATTTTTTGTATTGTCAGCAAATTTGGATACATTACACTCTGCCCCCTCCTTCAAGTCATTAATATAGATAGTAAATAATTGAAGCCCTAAGACTGATCCTTGTGATACTTCCAACCTGAAAAAGACCCCTTAATCCCGACTCTGTCTTCAGTGTGTTAACCAATCCTCAAACCATGCAAATACATTACCCCCAATACCGTGAGCTCCTATCTTGTGCAATAACCTTTTATGAGGCACCTTATCGAATGCCATCTGGAAATGCAAATACACTACATGTACTATTTCCCTTTATCAACTCTGCTAGTTATATCCTCAAGAACTCTAGCAAATTTGTCATCACGATTTCCCTTTCACAAACCATGTTGACTCTATTTGATTGTGTTAAGGCTTTTCTAAATGTCCTGCAATTTCTTCCTTAATATTGCACTCCAGCATTTTCCCAATGACAGAGGTTAGGCTGACTGGCCTATAGTTTCCTGCTTTTTGTTTCCCTCGCTTCTTGAACAGGAGCGTCACATTAGCAGTTTTCCAATCTGCTGGGACTCTCCCGGAATCCAGTGAGTAGCGGAATATTTTGAGCAATGCCTCCACTTTCTCTGCAGCCGCTTTCTTTAAAACCTATGGTTGCTGATGCCTCAGGGATCAATTTAGAATTCTGGCATTCTGAGCCTTCAACTAGAAATCCTTCCTTTGACAGATTCAGCACATCATCCCACCCACCCTCTCTGATAGGTCAGAAAACTCAGAAACGGGATGCTAATACTGTGGCTGACTTAAAGAGTAACGGCAAAGCCTGTTACTTAACCAAGCAGGTTTCTGACCTGCTACCCACTGAATGCAGGTATATGAAGATAAAATTCCACCCTTAATGCCAGCCATAGCTGAGTTGGTAACACTCTCGCCTTAGAGTCAGAAGGTTGTGAGTTTAAGTCTCACTTTAAAACTTTTGCACAAAAACCTAGGCTGAAACTCAAATGCAGCACCTCCCCTGTGCTAGGGACTGAAGAGTTCTGCACCATCAGAGGTAGTGTTATTTGCATGGAACATCAAACTGAGGTCCACCTGCCTTCTCAAGTGGATGTAAAAGGTCCCAAGACACTATTTCCAAAGATGACCAGAGAAATCAAACCCAGTTTCCTTGCTAAAATTTAGTCCTCAAGCACCATCACAACAAACAGATTATCTGGTCATTAGCATATTGCTGATTGTGGTAGCTTGCTGTGTGTAATTTGGCTGATGCATTTCCTACATCTCAATAGCAACTACACTTCAAAAAGACTTCGGTGGCTGTAAGGCGCTTTTAGATATACTGAGATCGTGAATGCACTATATAAATGCTGATCATAAAACAAAGAAAACTGGAAAAACTCAGCAGGTCTGACAGCATCTGTGGAGAGGAATACAGTTAACGTTTCAAGTCCGTATGACTCATCAGAACTAAGGAAAAATAGAAATGTGATGAAATATAAGCTGGTTGAGGGGGTGGGACAGGTAGAGCTGGATAGAAGGCCAGTGATAGGTGGAGGCAAAGAAGAGATTGCCAAAGATGTTATAGACAAAAGGACAAAGGGGTGTTGATGGTGGTGATATTAGCTACGTAATGTGCTTATGGTGGCATTAGGGTAGAAAGCAGGACAAGCAAGTGACAGATAGCCCTAGTGGGGGTGAGGTAGGGGGAAGGGACCGAAATGGGCTAAAAGGTGGAGATAAAACAAGGAATGGAAACACATTTGAAAATAATGGAAATAGGTGGGAAAAGAAAAATATATATTAAAAAATTATACATATTAAAAATATATAAATTGTTCGAAAAAAGGGGGATGGGAAAGGGGGTGGGGATGGAGGAGGGAGTTCATGATCTGAAGTTGTTGAACTCGATGTTAAGTCCGGAAGGCTGCAAAGTGCCTAATCGGAAGATGAGATGCTGTTCCTCCAGTTTGCGTTGAGCTTCACTGGAACATTGCAGCTGGCCAAGGACGGACATGTGGGCTTGAGAGCAGGGTGGTGTGTTGGAATGGCAAGTGACAGGGAGGCCCGGGTCATGCTTGCGGACAGACTGAAGGTGTTCCGCAAAGCAGTCACCCAGTCTGCGTTTGGTCTCTCCATTGTATTGAGAGCAGTGAATGCAGTAGATATAAATGCTGATCTTTGTTAATCCCAAAACATACACCTTACTATACCTACCACACAAGATAAGGAACTCTCCACTGTTCGAGGAATGGTGCCTGACACAAACTCTTCAATTAACAAATACTAGATTTTATAAATATTCAAGATGCAGATGATGATATCAAGGCTATGCAAGCGATTAATCCAAAAGGTAGGAAGGCATAGAATAACAGACAAGCTCATGAATGCATTAAAAATTGGCTGCATTTCACATCAAGCACTATTAGGCCCTGCTCTCCTCTGCCAAAGTACTCACTGCCCCAGGGCCATCCTGTAATGCAAGGATAGAATAATCCCCTTCCCCACCAGGATTCTTTTCTGCACTATGAAACATTAAACCCTTTCCCCAGTCCCTTCCATCCTCTTCTGTGCTAGAGACCCAGACTTCTTTGTCACCTAGATTGAAACCATTAATCCAGCTTTTATTTTAATTAATTCACAGGATTTGGGCGTCCCTGATAGGACCAGCATTTATTGCTCATTGCAGATTTTTCTTGAGAAGGTGGTGGTGACTTGGCTTCTTTAGTGCAACTGAAAGGCTTAAGGGCCATTTCAGAGGGCAGCTAAAAGTCAGTCATGTTGCTGTGGGTCTGGAGTTACATATCAGCCAGATCAGGTAAGAATGGCAGATTTCCTTCCCTAAAGGACATTTGAACTGGATAGCATTTTACAACAATCTGATAGTTTCACAGTCATCATTACTGATGCCAACTTTCTTATTTAATTAATTGAATGAATAAAACTTAAGTGCCCCAGTTGCTTTATTGGACGCACGAGATTGGAGCTACTGCTCATGTGGAGGAAATACCAACATAAACAGACTTGTGTCTTACAACTTGGATATCTTCCTCCATCATAAATCCTCAGTTGGATATCAGGGCTTGTACTGCATGCTATTCATCCAGCACTGCTAAGGCAACAGATTAAAACTTCAAGTGCAATTGATAACAGTGTGGGAATCATTTACATAAAATATATAAATTACGATTAAAGTAACCAATGGCAAGCCAGCATTGCTCACCACCCAATACTGTAGCAAGTGCCATAATGATTTCTCTCTCATATCCTCAATGTAGGCAATCTGTTAAGACCAGGAAGATCACAAGGATCTCATCACATATTAAAATTAGTCAAACTCGAGTTTTGCAGGGACCTAGGCAGAACGAGGTGGGTAAGCAAATGTTTGCCCCGCCTCTAATGGGAGAGTTTCCCATTAAATCAGAACATGCAATGGTACGGTCTCATGTAGGATTACTGTTCTGATCACCGTGCTGTATCAAGCATATCCGAGTAAACTATTTACTTTGCACCCATCATTCATTATGCGGGAAATCTATCTAGACTGCTACAGCCCCCTAATTACCAAAATGCAAAAAGTCCTACACTACACAGAACTAAAATTCAGAATAGTCAGAAGATTTTTTTAATAAAGGAGATGGCTGAATATTACCCAATTTGAACTAACAGATTGTGAGGTATAAATAGAATGTATGAATAAGAGAAGTGATTAAAATTCATATCCCAATCACATTATTAATGATTACTCACTCGCTTTTCTGTCACCCTACGCTTTGGGTGTAAACTATATTCCACAGCTGTTCTTGTATCCTCCATAAAAGGACCACACAAATGATGGAACGATGCACATGTGAACCAGGAGGCCATTAAATCCAGACCATGAGCTTCCATTTTCTTATCCTCCTCCATTTGCCATTGCTCCCAATTAAATAAAAATTGGAATAGTGCTGCACATTAGCAATGGCATATTAAGCCAATTATTGAAGTTGCAGTTTTGCATATGAAAGCCATCAACAACTCATTTTCCAAGCACCATAAAATTGAAAGCACTATCCCATTGCACTCTGGGTGTGCTGACGCCTGCAATGTTCCTAAATGCGGGATACTCTGCTGCAAAATTTGTGTAGTGGGGGACTGCATTCGCACTTTCCCCCGATTTTAAAAAAAAAAAACAAATTTTAATTATAGCTCATGTTAAAAATTATGTGCTATTAACAAATGAAAGAACGTTCTTTCCTTCCCATTTGCTTCCCTTCATGGTGACCTCCTGCTTTCCTCACTGCTCCCTCCAACCCCTCCCCACCCACCTAGTTGATAGAAATGGTTCCCTAAATTGAAGATAAGGAAGACTGAAGACAAAAAACAAAGTGCCTCCATGAACCAGGGAAGATCACTGATGAAGCAGCTGAAGACGGTTGGACCTAGGACACTGCGCCAAGGAAACCCTGCAGTGATGGGGCTGAGACAATTGGCTTGGCAAGATACATTTGCCTTCATTACCCATCGCAAATGAAGCCAAAAGCAGCCTGATTTATTTTCCATTCCTAATCATTATCTGATGTTGTTACTGTCATCCTACTTTCTCCAAAATTATCCACATCTACGTTTTCCAGACAGGGGTCACTGGATATTGATTTGGAGAAGGAATAATAACTGCTTCTTCCCTCCCTAGTCTAGAACATCTAAGCCAATTGTAATGCCTAACTGTTGATCCAGCGAAGATCAAGCTAAATCAGCTCAAGCTGGGAACTGAATCTGCATGACTAAGTATATGCCAGGTGACGTCAATATCCAGTAGGCTATAAGAGACTTTTTAAATGAGCTTTGAGGCTTACTTACTTATGGCTTACTTACACATTCCACAACAACGGAAGCAGCAGGTGGTGTCAGTTGAAATAATGGAACACTCAAACAAGGTTGAGAAGAAAGCTGAGAATCCACTAGAGAAATTAGGAAGCATTGTTTTGAAAAACAAACTCTATATTTCAAATTCCCAAGTTACAGTGTACAGATACAGGTCTATTTTTCTGATAGTGATCCAGTGCACAATAAATATCTGTTGATTCTTTTAAACTTGCCCTACGAAGCACAGAAAAACTAACCTCTACAAGGAAGAATATCTACCGATTCAAAAGAATAATTTAAAGACTATGAATTATTTCTAACCATTACACTGAACTACTGGATTTTATGGAGTCATCACACTGTTCAGTGGATAAGTCGCCTAGTTCTGGTGGGTTGCATCCCAGATTGCTAACGAAAGTGGGAGCGGAGATAGAGAAAGCTTGTCATAATCTTCCAATCCTTCCTGGATATAGAGCAGGTTTCCAGAGAATTGGAGAGTGGCACATGTGACACCTTCGCTCAAGAAATGGTGTAAAGGACGTTCCTAAAAAACTATAGGTCAGTCAGTTTAACATCAGTGGTAGCTAAGGCCTTAGAAACAATAATCAGTGGGGGGAAACAATAATCAGTGGGGGGAAAACAAAAATCAAAATGCACTTGGAGAGCCAGGACAGATTTGTAAAAGCCAAATCATGCCTGATTACCCTAATTGAATTTTTTGGTGAAATAACAGAGACGCTTGATGAAGGGAATGCAATGAATGTTATCTATGAATCTTAAGAAAGCTTTAGGCAAGGTACCACATAAACAGCTGGTTAACAAAATTGAGGCTCGCGGAATATAAGGGTCAGTGTCACCTTGGATTTTAAAAAAATTGTCTTAAGGACAGAAAACAGAGTGTCATGGCAAATTTCAGATTTTCAGGTTGCAGGATGGTAAACAGTAGTGTCCCAAAGGCTCAGTCCTGGGACCACTGCTTTTTTGATATATTGAAATGACTTAGCTATTGGAATACAGAATAAAATTTCAAAATTTGATGAAGATACCAAACTCAGAGGTGTGTCTGACAGTGGGGATTAAAGCAATCCACTGTAACAGGACATAAACAGGCTAGCAGAATGGGCAGACAAGTGGCAGAAAGAACTCGATACAGACAAGTGTGAGGTGATGCATTTTGGCAGAAAGGACATGGAGTAGCAACAGAAATTTAATGGTCCAGTTGTAAAGAGTGTGCAGGGACAGAAGGGCTTAGGGGTTCATGTGCATAGATCTTTGAAGATGGCAGGTCATACTGAGAGAGTAATTAGCAAAGCATATGGGATCTTGGGCTTCATAAAAAGAGGTATTGAGTACAAAAGCAGGTAAGTTATCTGGACCTGTATAAAGCTCTGGCTAGGCTACAACTAGAGTATTGCATCACAATTTAGGTAGGATGTGAAGGTAATGAGAGGGTGCAGAAGAGATTTATCAGAATGCTTCCAGAGATGAGGGATTTTAGCTACAAGGTTAGGTTGGAGAAGCTGAGATTGTTCTCTTGGGGCAAAGGAGATTGAATTAAAGGGAGATTTGATAGAGGCGTTCAAGATTATGACAAGTTTAGACAGGATAAATAAAAAAACTGTTCCCATTCATTGTTGATAGACTTGAGGTTTGGACAAGAGATACAGGGTGGATGCGAGAACTTTTTCCTTTAAACACATGAGTGGTAATGAGCTGGAACTCACTGTCTGTGAGGATGATGGAATTGGAGAAAATGAATGGTTTCAAAAGGAAATTGGATGGATACTTGGAAGTAAACATACAGGTTTATGGGATAAAGTTGGGGAAATGAGACTGATGGGATTGTTCTACGGACAGTCGGTGTGGACTTGATCAGCCAAATGGCTGAATGGCCTCCTTCATGCCATAATGACTCCATGACAAAGTGATTCACCAGTGAGTATGTGAACATTTGAGGTAAAGGAAAACCCAAATCTAATTTTCCCAGGATCACCAAAGGAGATTAACTGTTTTGACCTGTCTCCTTGGTTTGTGCTGTCACTGTGGTTTGGTTTTTTGCCCTTTACTTGTTTGGTCTTCTGGCTCAATGAGGTTTCACTTAGTCTAGGAGTGACTTTGAGATAGATAATATTTAGTTTTCCCCCAAACTATTTACATCCAAGACCTCATGGTAAGTACATTGTTCTCTTCACAGAGACTGTCCTTTTTGCTCTCTGGGAGTCTCCCAGTCATTTGATTCCGATGTCATGCTTACATCACCATTGACATAACCATTAACCCTTTACTCTGCAACTAACTATTAGAATAATGACTATACATGACAGGGATACAAGCAACTTTCACTTTTTTAGAATTTCAACTTTATGATTCAGCCTTCCTGGACTACACTGGTCATCAATGAAATGACAACTAATTCTAGCCTAAGCTCCTCTTGATGTTTCAAATACATTGAGAGTATGGTTCTTCATATCCTTCCATGTTATTGTGTGCTACATGCAGGTTAGTCTAAACTTACTTGGAGCTGCCAGGACAAGGCATTAAAATTCATATGCCAACACTGAGACTTGGCCATATGGAAATCATTGTCTTTTGTCGTGAGAACAAGGTCAAAGACTATGTTTGTGTTTAATAATTAGCCTGTATCTGAAATTCTGACAGACAGAAAACCAAAGTACAAATACCAAGTGTATTTACAACGTGAAAAATAAACATAAGCTGTAAAACAAGGCAAGACTTGCAGCCAGTATTCTAACATTTATCACTATCATTGCATTTCTGGAAAAGAAGCTTGATAAAACTATCAGTGTCCAAGAATGGCAAAGACCTTCACTGCATTGTGTATCCTGTCAACAGTAAGAAAGGAAGGAAAAAGGAATAGAACTTGTGTTCATGCTGTGCCTTTCACATACTCAGGATGTGCTAACCCCAAAGAGCCAGTTAATTCTGAAGTGTATTCACTGTTGTTTTGTTGGCAAGACCCGTAGCTAATTTGCAAAGAGTGAGGTCCCACATACAGCTGTGAGATACAAACAAAAATTGTTGTAAAAACTCAGTAGGTGTGACAGCATCTGTGGAGAGAAAGACAGAGCTAATGTTAAGTCCAGGTTACTCTTCTTCAGAACTAAAGAGAAGTAGAAATGTGGTGAAATATATACTAGTTAAGAGGGGTGCGACAGGTGAAGCTGGATAGAAGGCCAGTGATGGGTGGAGGCAAAGGAGAGATTGCAAAAGATGTCATAAACAAAAGGTCGAAAGGGTATTGATGGTGGTGAGACTGGCTAAAGGAGGTGCTAATGGTGACCTTAAGAGTAGAAAGCAGGATGAGCAAGTGACAGATGGCCCTAGTGTGGGTGGGTAGGGGAGGGGACGGTTTGGGAGAAAAGATCAAAATAGGTTAAAAGTTGGGGATAAAACAATGAATGGAAATAAATTTAAAAAGTAATTATAGAAACAGATGGGAAAAAAATACATATAGATAAAAATTTAAAAATGAATATTTTAAAAAAGGGGATCAAAAAGGGATGAGGATGGAGGAGAGAGTTCATGATCTGAAGTTGGTGAACTCAATGTTAAGTCCAGAAAGCTGTAAAGTGCCTAGTTGAAAGATGAGGTGCTGTTCCTCCAGTTTGTGCTGAGCTTCACTGGAACATTGCAGCAGGCTAAGGATGGATATATGGGCATGAGAGCAGGGTGGTGTGTTGAAATGGCAAGCGACAGGGAGGTCTGGGTCATGCTTGCGGACAGACCGAAGGTGTTCCGCAAAGCGGTCACCCAGTCTGCGTTTGGTCTCTCCAATGTAGAGGAGACCACATTGGGAGCAGCAAATGCAGTAGACCAAATTGAGGGAAGTGCAAGTGAAGCGCTGCTTCACCTGAAAGGAGTGTCTGGGCCCTTGGACGGTGAGGAAGGAGGAAGTAAAGGGGCAAGTGTTGCACCTTCTGCAATTGCGTGGGAAGGTGCCGTGGGAGGGGTTGAAGCGTAGGGGGTGATGGAGGAGTGGACCAGGGTGTCCCAGAGGGAACGGTCCCTACGGAACGCCGATCAGGGAGGGTGAAGGGAAGATGTGTTTGGTGGTGGCATCATGCTGGAGCTGACGGAAATGGCAGAGGATGATCCTTTGAATGTGGAGGCTGATGGGGTGGAAAGTGAGGACCCTATCATGTTTCTGGGAGGAGGAGGGAGGTGCGAGGGCAGAGGCACGGGAGATGGGTCGGACACAGTTGAGGGCCCTGTCAGCCACCGTGGATGGAAAACCTTGGTTAAGGAAGAAGGAAGACGTGTCAGAAGCGCCGTTTTGGAAAGTGGCATCATTGGAACAGATGCGACAGAGGCGAAGGAATGGAGAAAATGGGATGGAGTCCTTACAGGAAGCAGAGTGTGAGGAGTTATAGTCGAGGTAGCTGTGGGGGTCGATGGGCTTGTAATGAATATTGGTGGACAGTCTATCACCAGAAATTGAGACAGAGAGGTCAAGGAAGGGAAGGGAAGGGAAGTGCACAGCTGTGAGACAACTGATTAGATAATCAGTATTGGTGGTAACAGTTGAGAGATTAGTACTGGAAAGAACACTAGCAAAACAACTTTGTATTCTCTGAATAGTGCCATGGGATAGTTGGCAATAAGCTGAGCAGGCACATAGGAAACACTGCATTGTCAGAGGCCCAAAGTACAGTATTGTATTGTCAATCTGGGCCAGAGGTTCAAGTTTAACAGTGTGATTTGAAACTGGTGTAAAATCAAAATACTGCAGATGCTGGAAATCTGAAACAAAAACAAAAATACCTGGAAAAACTCAGCAGGTCTGACAGCATCTGCAGAGAGGAACAGAGTTAACATTTCAAGTCCGTATGACTCTTCACTTGAAACTGGTGACTCTCTAACAGACACAGCAGAGCCACAAAGCAGGTCAGGCAGAGAATGTGTTCAGTGAGATTGAGGAGGTAGCATTAGGAGACTCACAACTCACAAGCAAAGAGGACAAAGTGAAAGGTCAGAAGCAGGGACTCAACGCATGGAAGGGCACAGCAGCTATCAGTGAATCATGTATTTTGGGAATTGCAACCAAGCACACCCTTCTGTTCTCCAGTGGGAAAAGTGGCCATATTCTAAGTATTAGACACTTATTTGATAGATGAGCGGGCAGAATATTCACTGATAAAATGCAATAACTTTACACTTGCCCTCAGGAGTTGCAGGAAGGAAAATTGAGGACAATGATAACATTGTGCTATAAAAGTACTACCAGTTTCATGTCCTTCCCTCTGCCCCCACATGTTATGCAGATGTATTTGCATCCCACATGCAAAAGTGAGGCCCACAATGTCAGTTTCCAAACAGCAATTCATTACTGTTTTAAAAGTGGGTGCTGCAATAATCAATTTTCTTTTAAAAGGAGTCTTCACTCCAGCCAGACTGGCCAGGCTGTCTCCCATCACCATCTGCCACCTCACCCCCAATGAGTAAGACACTGGTCCAAAATTTCTGGCCATCCAGAGCAAACATCTGTGAAGATGGGAGTTTCCTCCCTCTTTCCGTAAAGGATCCCATGTGAGAAAATCAGGACACAGTCAACGCTAGAGCAGACTGCCACCCCACTCCAGCACGAGGCCCCTTGTCTCCTGGCTTCCATCGAAAATTTGGTGAAGAAGAACTGCTTTTAGTTGACAATCAATTTCTAAGAAAGTATCAGCTTCCCCATTCAATCACAGAAGACTTGTTTAGGCAAAATTCATCAATTCATCCTCCTTGTTATAAAATCATCACTGATGGAATCTCGTCTTTTCATTCACTTGAGGCATCTACTCCTTCTTGCCTAATCAAATCTTCAAAACTCTCCACATATTTTGCCTTGAGCTTTTGTAATTATTCTTCAACTTAATTTAGATCTCTCCAGCATGATACAGAATGACTACTTAGAATACTATTTAAGATCACGATCATTGTCTTGATCATCTGTCCACAAGACTCTAGAGAACCGAAAAGGCACAAGTCAGGAATGTGATGGAATACTCCCCACTTGCCTGTGCAGCTCCAACAATATTCAAGAAGTTCGATACCATCCAGGACAAAACAATCTATGTGAGAAGCATCTCATCCACCACCTTAACATTCACTCGTTCCGCCACCAGCAGTGCAACATGCTTATGCCGGGTACCTATCTGTAAGATGCACTGCAGCAACTCACCACAACTCCATCAACAACACCTTCCAAATCTGTAGTCTCTACCATCTGCATGAGAACACCACCACCTCCAAGTTCCTCTGCAAGTCACACACCATCCTGGCTTGGAAAACACGTTTCCTTTTCTTCAAAGCCATGAAATCAAAATCCTGAAACTCCCTAACAGCACTGTTCACCGCCAGAACTGCAGTGGCTGAAGGTGATGGCTCACCACCACCTTCACATGGGCATTTGGGAATGGGTAATAAATATTAACTTTTGTCGGTGATGTCCACATCCCATGAATGAATTAAGAGAGATCTTAAAGATTACCTTGAAGACAGTTACTTTTCCAAGGCGAGATTTATATTTCCATTCAGTCAAATTTTACCACATAAGTAAAAGTATCACAACATAAAGTCTTAAAAGGTATGCAGTGTAGTCATATTTTGCTAAATAAGTTTTAATTTATATTAAAAATATCATTGTTCCATACTCCAAATAACCAATTGCTCTCAAACTACTGCTCATACCTAGAGAAAGGACTGATCTGCATCGTCTATTGTGGAAATGTTGGAGGAAGGAGGTCAAAGCACATTGTACTTATGCAGATCACATTTTAACCAATATTTTCCTATACACATATGTTTTGTATATCTGAAGGCTTTTTCATGCTTACAGTCACTGCTTTCAGACATGTGAATTTCAAATTTAGCTCTAAGATTCTAAGATGTGCAGATCATAAAATATATGGAGCAACCATACCCATTCCAATTTGACTAATTCCACAAAAAGTGTAGTTTTGGCACTGGACTAATTATTTTTTAGTAAGAGTTTAATAGCTGTAGCTGACACAAATGAAAACACAATTCATCATAATTCATGACAAACACAAAGCACACTGCTAATTCCCTAATCGTGCAAATCCAATTCCCCCAGCTTGTTAATTTAATTTCAATGCTTAAGTTATATTCAACACACAGTTGTGTGCCAGCTGCTCTTCAAAGTTGGAACGTATATGATAATATCTGTATGACACTGCACATGTGCTATGAAGGTCCAGAAAAAGCAAGATCGACCAGTACCATGCATGCTGAGTGTAACCAGATTGGCACAATTGTGACAGCAGTGTTGGATCATCACAGTGCACAAATAATTGCAATGATGGGATAAGTAAAATATCAATCAGTTAAATGGAGGTGGGTTGCTGCATGTGTTCCTGCAGATTTCATCACATGACTTGCCCCCACGCTCCAGCCAAAACATGCACCTTTGCGATGCACTACCTTCCTACACCAATTGGGAAAACAAACAGACTTATTACTCAATCGGATGATGCTTGACTGTCAGCAAACAGCCTTTTTCCCCACTTTCAATACTTTTATATCTGGTAAAGAGGAATGTTCAAACAAATTGACAAAAAAATCTTTTTTTAATGTCCCAATGATTTTTCTCCAGGGTTGCACACATCAGTGTCCTGGAGATTGATCTTCAATTTCTGGAAACACCAGGTCAATTTTAGAGGGTTAGCAACCCTAACCAAGGCAGCTAAATATTTCCTTTCTTTAAAATTCTGCAATGGACTAAAGATTATATTTTATATTTCCGAAGTACAGAGAAGAGAGTGCTGATTCATTCCTCAGGGCAATGCCTTGACCAATCAGCGTCAAGCTCCCCAGTTTAAATTTCAAGCAATACTTGGCAGTTAACTGTCAGTCACCAGCAACAGGTGCATTCTCCATTGCAATATCACTACTAATCAGCACTCTTTTCGCATACAGTATAAAATTGTGTTTTCCCTGACATTGGTATTCTTGCGAGTTGTCCTGATGAGTGCAAAACAAATAGCTTTGAAAAGAAAATGCCTATTTTTTCAGCATTACTCATTGTAGGTTTTGCTTACACGCTGTTAATGCTCAGTGCAAATGACTTCCAAGGATAAGCCTTTGCTTCCTGTTAATAAGAACTTGACTATGAAGTAAATGGAATTTTTTTCCACAGGATAAACTATGGTTTTACGTAGTATTGATATTTATATCAGAAATAGTATGGGTTGCTCAAGCCTCTTGGATATCTGAGAGACGTAAATATTCCATCCTAACAGGCCATGTAGATCAGTGAAAACTAGTGTAATTGGTGTTCAATATTGTGCCCAGAAGCAAGTTGTTCTGTAGATTTTAAAAAATAAAGTTCTTAATTCTCACCAGCACTTTCAAACTGTTTTCTGAAACTGCTATGTTCATAAAGTTCAGTCACCAGGCAGAGGTCTGTACACATAATAATACACAATATAATCTGCTCTTAGCTACATCAGACAGAAGAAAGACACGGTGCCAGTAGATGCTTGCATTCCATGTTAATGAACAATGGCATCCAGTCTTGCCCAGGAAATGTGTTGAGACAATGTGTACCTGCTCATTTAGATTAATATGTTTTTCTTTTATCTGATTAATTAGAATGAGCTTTTGGCATCCCCACCTGAATCAGAGATGCAGTGAACACTACTTACTGGAGACAGCAATTCCACCTCATTTCTGAGTTGACATCTAGCTGAAGTCTTTTCTGGAGGGTGTGGGTGGTCTCTACCTCATCATATGCGTCAAAGCCCACAAAGTCTTCCTACCACAAAGACTAACCACCCTATTTACTAGCATCAGAAGCAACAGAAGGCGTGTTCACATCTGCCTGTTACATCATCCTGAGATCCTTCCACTACTTCACACTATTCTCCACAGGAAGAAAGCCATAAAAGGAAAGTAACCTCTGATTAATTTTCAGCTAAAACAATCTGACCCATTTTCTAAAGATAACAAGGCATAGGACAAGAAGAAAAGGCAGGACTGCACGAATGGCCAATGGGGGGGGGGGATGCAGAGGTTATAGGGCTGGCAGAGGTAACAGGGGTAGGGAGAGGCCAGAATATGAAGGGATGTAAACACAAAGATGAGAACTTTAATATTGACCAATTGGTATGATCTTATACAAGAGTTCTCCAGTGGGTCTGTGACTAAATGCGCAAATAAAGCAATTCGCCAAAATTCTATAATTACTCTATTGCATTAACTGTCAGTCAGGGATAGGTACAGTCAGCCTGAATTCCCCTTTCAATCATCACCCAGAAATCAGAAGGTGGTTTACAACAGCACGAAGTTTAACTGCGATTGCCCTCACGGCCGAAATAACCCAACAACACTTCCTAACCAGACTAAAACCTACAAAATAACTTAAATTTCTGTACCCCAGAAACAAATCGCTCCCTCAAACAAAATCGGAGGAGGAGCACCAAATATACTCAACAGTTCAGAATGATAAGATTTTTTTTTTGGGGGGGGGGGGAGGGAAGAGTTCCGAAGCAGCAAATGAATAGCATGGAGAGTGAAGGGAGAAAATTTTCAACAGTAAGAACAGGAGGAACAGTTTTAAAATCAGATGGTTAGACTTCTAAAGCAACAGAGTTGGCAAAATGAAAGTTAATTCTCGTTCAACGCGAGTGGAAAAATCACCACACAATTGGACGCCAACACCACCCCGCCCGCCGGTTGTTAACGAATTACAAATACATTACCCCATGGTAAAGGCGAAAAACTGCTCTTACTTGATCGATGCCGTGAAGAAAAGACGAGCAGGATTCCGTTATCCACTCCGCCCGCCTTGAGCTCGGTTCTGCTGTGAACCAGCCAGTTGAGGGCGGAACGGATTGCAGCTGCACAGCTGAGTCAGGAAATTGTGTTCTCAGCGAGCGGGTCAACGAGGTAAAAACCCCCAAATACAATCTGCAGCCATAACTATCCTGAAACTGCCAAGCGCGGCTCAAGCGGCAAATAAAATAAAATCTGTGTTCTCATTTATATTTCGTAGAATTAACTAACATGTGGTGCGCGACGGGAACATAATTTTAGCCCCAGCGCTTCTCACAAATAGTCTCATTGTTTAGATTTTGGTGAAGGAAAAGCTTTACTGGGGAGCGGGGGCGGGCGGGGGTTACACGCACAAAGACTTTTAATCAGTTTAACTTTTTAATTGCATTTATGTTCAACAGGCTGCACATCCACTGTACTTATTTTTCGACTCAACGGAAGCACGTGTCCACCTTGATAAAAGTAAAAAAGTGTGGATGCATACGGACTCGAAACGTTAACTGTGTTCCTTTCCGCAGATTCTGCCAGACCTGCTGAGTTTTTCCAGGTATTTTTATTTTCACGTGTCCACCTTGCTGCTCTTAAGCGTCACTAAATGAATCAGGTAAACGATGGCAATTTAAACATTTTGGCAGTAAGAATTTTAAACGTATTTTCTAAACGGTGAGAAAATGCAAAGCTCGGAGATGTAGTGGGAAATTATAGTGCATGAATCACAGAAGGTTAGTGTGCAGGTAATTGGGGAAACTAGTGGAATGTTACAGTTATATGAAAGTAGGGAGATTATGCTTCAGTTATACAGGGCATTGGTGAGACCACATCTGCGGGACTGTGTACAGTATTAGTCTCCTTATTTCAGGAAGGATGTGAATGCATTGGAAGCAGTTCAGAGAAAGTTTATTAGACTAATACCTGGAATGGGAGGAAAGGTTGGACAAGCTAGGCTTGAATCCACTGGAGATTAGAAGAGTAAGAGGTAACTGGATTAAAACATAAGATCCTGAGGGGTCTTGACAGGGTGGATATGGAGAAGATGTTCTCTTGTGGGAGAAACTACAACTAGGGGGCACTGTTTAAAAATAAGGCATGACCCATTTAAGAAAGATTAGATAAAAGCAAAATACTGCTGGTGCTGGAAATCTGAAACAAAAACAGAAAAGGCTGGATCAACTCAACACTTCTAACAGTATCTATGAAGAGAAAGACAGAGTTAACGTTTTGAATCAATATGACTCCTCTTCAGAGCTAAAGAGAAGTAAAAATGTGATAAATTTACACTGTTTAAAGGGGTTGGAGCAGGTGAAGTTGGATAGAAGGCCAGTGATAGGTGGAGGCAAAGGGGAGATTGATAAAGATCTCATGAATAAAAGGACAAAGAGGTGTTAATGGTAAGAGTATTGGCTAAAGAAGGGTGCTGATGGTGGCAATAAAGTCAGTTAAAATAAAAGGTGTGGCTATGGGTACCCAGTTATGCCTGTCTCTTTATTGGGTATGTGGAACTTCCTTGTTCCAGTCCCACTCAAGCCCCCTCCCAGAACTCTTTTGGCGGTACATTAATGACTGTTTTGGTGCCATTTCATGCTCTCATCTGGACATAGAAAAATGTATCAATTTTGCTTCCAACTTCCATCCCTCCATCACCTACAAATGGTCCATCTCCGACACGTCCCTTCCCTTCCTTGACCTCTCTGTCTCAATTTCTGGTGATAGACTGTCCACCAATATTCATTACAAGCCTACCGACTCCCACAGCTACCTCAAATACAGCTCCTCACACCCTGCTTCCTGTAAGAACTCCATCCCATTCTCTCAGTTCCTTCACCTCCATCGCATCTGTTCCAATGATGCTATTTTCCAAAACGGTGCTTCTGACATGTCTTCCTTCTTCCTTAACCAAGGTTTTCCACCCACAGTTGTTGACAGGGCCCTCAACTGTGTCCATCTCCCGTGCATCTGCCCTCACACCTTCCTCTCCCTCCCAGAACCATGATAGAGTTCCCTTGTCCTCACTTTTTACCTCACCAGCCTCCGCATTCAAAGGATCATCCTCCACCATTTCCACCAACTCCAGCATGACGCTTCCCTCCGCCCTCCCTGTCGGCATTCCGCAGGGACCAGTCCCTCCGGGACTTCCTGGCCCATTCCTCCATCACCCCCGTCACCTCATCCCCCACCCACAGCACCTTCCCATGCCATCACAGAAGGTACAACACCTGCCCCTTTACCTCCTCCCTCCTCACTGTCCAAAGGCTCAAACACTTCTTTCAGGTGAAGCAGCGCTTCACTTGCACCTCCTTCAGTTTGGCCTTCTGCATTCAATGCTCCTAATGCGGTCTCCTCTACATTGGAGAGACCAAACACAGGCTGGGTGACAGCTTAGCGGAATACCTTCAGTCTGTCCACAAGCATAACCCAGACCTTCCTGTCACTTGCCATTTCAACACACCATCCTGCTGTCATGCCCACATGTCCATCCTTGGCCAGCTGCAATGTTCCAGTGAAGCCCAGCGCAAACTGGAGGAAAAGCACCTCATCTTCCAATTAGGCACTGCAGCCTTCCAGACTAAACATTGAGTTCAACAACTTCAGACCATCAGCTCTATCCTCCATCCTCACCCCTTTTTTATCTCCTTTTTTCAATATTCATTTTTATTTTTTATCCACATTTTTATTATTCATTTTTTTCATTCATTGTTTTATCCCCGCCTTTTATCCTATTTTCGATCTTTTTTCCTACCACCGTCCCCTCCCCCCCCTCACCTTAACTAGGGCCATCTGCCACTTGTTCACATTGTTCTTTCCAGAGTGCTTATCCTAGTCCTGCTATTACAACATTCTGCTTTCTGACCTTAATGTCACCATCAGTACTTCCTCTAGCCAGTACTACCACCATTAACACCCCTTTGACCTTTTGTTTATGACATCTTTGGCAATCTCTTCTTTGCCTCCACCTATTGCTGGCCTTCAATCCAGCTTCCCCTGCGCTACCCTCCCCCTTAAACAGTAAATTTAATCTCATTTTTACTTCTCTTTAGCTCTAAAGAAGAGTCATACAGACTCGAAACATTAACTCTGTCTTTCTCTCCACAGACGTTGTTAGACCTGCTGAGTTTTTCCAGCATTTTCTGTTTTTGTTTAAAACAAATGAGATTTTTTTCTCAGAGGGCTGAGGGTCTTTGGAAATCTCTTCCTCAAAAGGCAGTGGAAGCCAAGTCTTTGAATACTTTTAAGTCGAGGGAGTTAGATTCTTGATAAACAAGGGCTGAAACTTTATGGAGGTAGGTGGGAATGTAGAGTTGAGGTTACAAGCCATCATCTTATTGAACGGCAGAGCAGGCTTGAGGGGCTGAGTGGCCCACTCCTGCTCCTAATTTGTATGTTCATAATTTATTTCCTGGAACCGCAAGCATCAGAACTCCATGTTAATGAGCTGGGGCAACCTTTTTATTCATTCACAGGATGTGGACTTTGCTGGCTGGGCCAGCATTTATTGCCCATCCCTAGATGCCCTTGAAAAGGTGATGGTGAGCTGCTTTCTTGAACCGCTGCAGTCCATGTGAGATAGCTGCCTTTATTTATTTTACTGACAAATATGTTATGCCTGAGAACTTTACTATACCTTTAACGGTCTGGTATACCTTTATTAGGTCACTTCTCAGGTGCCTAGTTTCCAGCAGAAAGTCCCAGCAATCAGCCCTGTGTCTTCTTTACGCATTACCTCCAACTTTGTCTTTCTTGTGACTTACTGACCAGAGGTTGATTTTCTCTCATTGCACAGGCAGCTTGACCATTAACTCCTCTAACCTATATTTTACTGTTCAGGCTATGTAGTTCAGCAAAAATTAGTTTTGTTGGTTGCTGTTTTGCATTGCTTAATCTCTTGAATGTCTTTCAGCTTCATTATCAGCGATCTCAACACCCTTTATAGACTACGTATGTAACTTTAATTTATTGTTCCTTCCTGTGTGTACCTGCCTGTATTAAATTTCATCTACCATTGTCTAATTTATTCTGTAATTTCTGAGATGTGTCCTCTGATTTCACTGCCTCTCCTAGTTTGGTATCATTTTTCAGTTTGACCACTTAGTATTGTGTTTCTGAATCCAGGTCATTATGTAAACTAGAAACGGTAATTGGGCCAGCTGGTGCTATGAGTAAAGTGACCATAAAGCTGTATGAATGTTGTTAAAACCCAACTGCTTTATTATGTTATGCCTGAGAACTTTTCTATACCTTTAACCGTCTGGTATACCTTTATTAGGTCACTACTCGGGTGCCTAGTTTCCAGCTGAAAGTCCTTTCAAGTGAAGCAGCATTTCACTTGCACTTCCCTCAATTTAGTCTACTGCATTCACTGCTGCCAATGTGGTTTTCTCTACATTGGAGAGACCAAACGCAGACTGGGTAACTGCTTTGTGGAACATCTTCAATCTGTCTGCAAGCATGACCCAGACCTCTCTGTCGCTTGCCATTTCAACACACCACCCTACTCTCAAGCCCACGTGTCCGTCCTTGGCCTGCTGCAATGTTCCAGTGAAGCTCAACGCAAACTGGAGGAACAGCACCTCATCTTCTGACCAGGTACTTTACAGCCTTCCGGACTGAATATTGAGTTCAACAACTTTAGATCGTGAACTCTCTCCTCCTTCCCCACCCCCTTTCCGATCCCTCTTTTTCCTATAATTTATATATATTTTTCTTTTCCCACCTATTTCCATTATTTTTAAATGTATTTCCATCCATTGTTTTATCTCTACTTTTTAGCCTATTTCAATTCCTCCCCACCCCATCCCACCCCCATTAAGGCTATCTGTCCCTTGCTCGTCCTGCTTTCCACCCTTAATGTCCCCATTAGCACACTTCTTAGCTAATATCACCACCATCAGAACCACTTTGTCCTTTTGTTAATGACGTCTTTTGGCAATCTCCACCTATCACTGGCCCTCTATCCAGCTCTACCTGTCCCACCCCCCGCACCCCCCCCAAACCAGCTTATATTTCACTACTTTTCTATTTTTCCTTAGTTCTGATGAATTGTCATTCAGACTCGAAACGTTAACTATATTCCTCTCCACAGATGCTGTCAGACCTGCTGAGTTTTTCCAGATATTTTAGTTTTTGCTTTACTAATGTACTTGGGATCCTTATACGATTTAGCCTGTATGTTCCTTTAGTCCCACACTGTTGTGCTTGAATGTAATTGCCTCTTAAAATAGTGTTGCAAGTCACTCAGTTTTAATAAAGTGCTAAAAAGGAAAACAAACAATAAATCCAGGCAGACCACTTAGCTGCAATCTCAGCATCATAACAGTACACAACAAAAGCACACTTAGCTTAGTCAATCCTGCAAAGTTCTCTTCAGTAAAATCTGGGGGTTTGTAATGATTTTGGACAAGCTGTTCCACAAACTGGTCAAACAATGGCTTGACATAGTCATAATCACAGTATCATATCCATCAACCGTCGTCCCAGACATCTCCATCACTATCCATCAGTATGTCTTGTCCCTCTGGCAGGACTGACCCACTAAAGGTACTGTGGCATACAGTCAAAGAGTGAGGGGAGTGGCACTGGAGTCCTCAACTTGACTTTGGACCCCATAAGGTCTCATAACTTCAGCTGAAAAATGGACACAGAAATTTCCTGTTGATTACAACTTACTGCACTGCTTTGGCTAATGAATCAGTAGTCCTCCATTTTGAACAACACTTGAAGGAAACACTGAGCATAGCAAGGGTACAGAATTTCATCTGGGTGGGGGACTTCAATGTCCTTCACCAAGAGTGATTCATTAGTACCATCACTAACTGAGTCGTGAAGGACATAGCCACCACACTGGGCTTGCCATAGGTGGTGAGAGAACTAACTTACGGGAATAACCTACTTGACCTCTTCCTCACCAATCTGTTTGCTGTAGCTGTATCTGTCTGTGATCATTGTCAATAGCACTATCAAGCGGTACAGACTCAGCACTGACCTGTTCAGTTTACGTTCCACTGGGGCCACTTGGCTCTAGATGTCATTATAGCCTGGACACAAGAACTGAATTCCAAAGGAGAGGCAGTCATTGCCCTTGCTATCAAGACATTTTGGGTGCAAAATTGGGCTACAAGTGCTGTCAGGTGTTAATATTGCAATCCTGTCACAATGAAATGCATGATCTAGTTGTTAGTTAGAACACTGTTACTAACTGGAGAAAGGTTACGGCATTATTCTTAAGCATAGAACTGTGTGGGGGTAGGAAAAGGGAGTTTGTGCCTGTGTTCTCTGGGTTATGTGATTAAACCTATGTTAAGGAAAGACTGGCTCCAGATTCCTCCTTTCTTAGTGAAAAGGAGCAATGAATTATAACATCAGGGACTGAAATGGCACCCTTTCTGTGCACATGCACATCTGCTGCGGATTGCACTGGGCAATGTATTGGTAAGACATTACCACGCACACAGCTAACATCCACCAGAAGTATGCAGAAGAGGCAGGCCATGGTGTCAATCAGCATGCAACATTGATTTGATGACAGTGGTGCCATTTTGGAGCTCCACGCTCCAGCTGACATCCCCTTTTAACCTCCTCCTCCTCCCTCTGCTAGCATCTTGTGCAGCTCTCTGTAGTCTCTTCTCATTCTCCAACTCTTGCCTGTTCCGCCTACTAATGCACCCATATCTAGGATCAACTGGTTTGTGTAGAAGTCTTGAAGTCAACAAAAACACCGTTTAGACTTCTGCAACTTGAAATTATTACAGAAAGCACCGAACTCTCATAGAATTAAAGCAACAGCCAGCTACTAAACTGTGGTAGTTGCTGGTACCTTGGGGTAACACTGTTGTGGGGGTCCTTCATGCTGCTTAACCCATGCAACCATCATGCATAAGCCATGTTGGAAATGGACATTACTGTGGTTTGCTTTCCTTCACAGACCTAGAGAAGAGGCACAGATCTCTGTCAATTTTAAATTTCCATTTATTGTGTTTCAATCTGTTTTCTTCAAGCCTGCATATTATTGTAAGCTTCACTGGCAAAGTGGGTCAGTTTATCAAAACAATATTTAAATGCAATACAACCCTCATTAACTATGCAATAATATTATTTGTGCAAATTTGAAAATAAAGGTTAATGAAAAGTTAATACTTCAAAAAAAAGAAAAATAATCCTGATGGGACTTGCTAGGGTAGATAGTGAGAGTTTCCCCTTGTAGGGGAGGATAAAACTAGGGGATACTAAGATAAGAGGTCTCCTTTTGAGATGGAGATGAAGAGAATTTTTTTTTTCTCTGAGGATCATCAGAATGTGGAATTCTTTTCCCCAGGAAGCAGTGAAGGCTGGGTCATTGAGTATTTTCAAGGCAGATTTTTGATAAACAAGGGAATCAAGGGTTATTGGCGGGGGGGGGGGGGGGGGGGGGGGGGCGCGCGCGCGTGCGCATGGCGGCGGCGGCAGACGGGAAACTGAAGCTAAGACCACAACCGATCAGGCTCAAAGGGCAAATGGCCTACTCCTGCTCCTAAGTCCTGTGTTCCTAAATAGCATGTTTATTATACACATACAGCTTTGATTTATAACCTTTCCATCTACTTTTAACGAGAGAATGTCTGACTGAAAACAATTGCTTACTGCTCAGACACGTGACAAAGACATTACAAGTGTTCTCTTTATTAACTGAACATTATTTCGAGCATGAAGCTTGTCTATTCTTCCTAGCAATAGTTTATCTCTAACCCATTTTTAAATAATTTTTCTTGAGTTCTGCTTTTAGGTCATCGACTTGGAACATTTAACTCTGTTTCTGTCTCCACAGATGCTGCCTGAATGTTTCCAGAATATTTTATTTTTATTTCAGATTTCCAAATCCATAGTATTTTGCTCTTGTCTCGGAAGATAGGACTTTAATAGTCAGCACAATGTGGCCTTATACAATTGGAATAAGGTGGAAAAGGAAATTCAGAAATATATAGCTAAGAAGTCACAGAATCACAGAGTTGTTATGGTGCAAAGAAGGCCATTCGGCCCATCAGTTCTCTACTGCCATTCCCACACCTTCTCCCTGTAATTCTGCACATTCTTCCTTTTCGGGTAATAGTCTAATCCCTTTTGAATGCCTCGATTGAACCTGCCTCCACCACACTCTCAGGCAGTACATTCCAGACCTTAACCACTTGCTGTGTGAAAAAGGTTTTCTTCATGTTGATTTTGCTTCTTTTGCCAATTACCTTAAATCTGTGCTCTCTCATTCTCGATCCTTTCACCAGTGGGAGCAGTTTCGCCCCACCTACTCTGTCCAGACCCCTCATGATTTTGAATAGAAGGCATATGCTAAAGTGCCACATCAAAGGTTTTTGTGGAAAATAAAAGCTCATGGTGTCGGGGACAACATATTGGCATGAATAGAAGATTGGCTAGCTAACAGGAAGCAGAGATTTGGCAAAAATGGGTATTTTTATGGTTAGCAAGATGTAACGAGTGCTGTGCCACAGGGATCAGGGCTGGGGCCTCAACTTTTTACAATTTATATAAATGACTTGGATGAAGGGACCGAAGGAATGGTTACTAAATTTGCCAACGACACAAAGATAGGTAGAAAAGTAAATTGTGAAGAGGACATATGGAGGCTACGAAGTGACATGGATAGGTTAAGTGAGTGGGCAAAGATCTGACAAATGGAGTATAATGTGCGCAAATGTGAAATTGTCCATTTTGGCAGGAAGAATAAAAAAGCTTATTATAAATGGCGAGAGATTGCAGTGCCCTGAGATTCAGAGGGATCTGGGTGTCCTAATCCATGAGTCACAAAGGCTTAGTATGCAGCTATACAGCAGGTAACTAGAAAAGCTAATAGAATGTTATCATTTATTGCGAGGAGAATTGATTAAAAAAGTAGGGAGGTTATGCTTCAGTAATACAGGGCACTGAAAGACTACATCTGGAGTATTGTGCACAGTACTGGTCTCCTTATTTAAGGAAAGATGTAAATGTGTTAGAAGCAGCTCAGAGAAGGTTTACTAGACTAATTCAGGAATGGGCGGGTTGTCTTATGAGGAACGGTTGGACAGGTTAGGCATGTATCCACTGGAATTTAGAACAGTAAGAGGTGACTTGATTGAAACCTTTTGAGATCCTGAGAGGTCTTGACAGGCTGGATGTGGAGATTCTTGTGGGAGAATCTAGAACTAGGGAGTCACTGTTTAAAAATAAGGGGTTGCTTATTTAAGACAGAGATTCGGAGAAATTTTTTCTCTGAGGGTAGTGAGTCTTTGGAATTCTTCCTGAAAAGGTGGTGTAAGCAGAGTCTTTGAATATTTTTAAGGCAGAGCTAGTTAGATTCTTGATTAACAAGGGGGTGGAACATTATCGGGCGTAGGCAGGAATGTGGGGTTGAGGTTACTATCAGATCAGCCATGATCTTATTAAATGGCGCAGCAGGCTCGAGGGGCTGAGTGGCCTACTCCTGCTCCTAATTCGTATGTTCATAATAACCCAGCTGAGGCCAAACTCGTGTCTTATACAAGTTCAACGTAACCGTCTTACTCTGTATTCTATGCCCCTCTTAATAAAGCCTAGGATACTGTATGTTTTATTAATTACTTTTTTAACCTATCCTGCCATTTTCAATGACTTATGCACATTTGCACCTAGGTCTCTCGCTCCTACACCCCCTTTAGAGTTTTACGCTTAATATTGTCTCTCCATGTTCTTCCTACCAAAATGTATCACTTCACATTTCTCCGCAATGAACCTCATCTTTCAGTTGTTGGCCCATTCCACTAACATGGCGATGTCCAAGGAAGCATTTGCCCAACATGGAGTTCTGCAATATATTACAACCTTTATTAATATTTGAAATTTATTCAAGGTTTGATCTACCTTCTGTTTAATTCCCCTCAACTTCAGTCAGAGGGAGCTAATTCCAAGGACATGTAACTCAGTTATGAGCCCTGCTCAACCTCCAAATGAAGGATTGAAATCAACAAGGATTATTACCTCCTCCTTGATATTCTTATTAAATAGATTATAATTTCCCCGACATTATAAGGATCCAGGTGAAATACCTCAGTAAATGTTCTCTCACCATAGTGGAACTGGAGTGGGGATTTGAGAGTCTTTGATACAGAAGTCTAAAAAGAAAGCATGCAATTGTGGTGGTTATACAAAAGATATAAATCACAAGGTACATAAATTCTGAAAAGAATGGACAGCTCTTATCTCTAGAAGAGAATCCTAGGTTTAGACTTTACTTGTTACAGATATAGCATTTCAAAAGAAAACAAGGACATCCATCAAACATTAAATTGTATTACCTTAATCCCCGAGTAGGTGAGATTCACTAGTTCAGAATGGGTCTGAAGTCAACGTATGAGAATCTAACGAATCTGAAGATTCAAGTTTGGGTTGAGATATTTATAATGAATTTTGATGTTCAATAATTAACGGTTATATAGAAGATGTCCATTTGATCAAAAATAGACTATCTCTAATTAGCATCCTATACATGGTGAAAGGACCGCCTATTATAATGAGGATGCCTGTTCAATTTCTAGGAAATGTTATTTTGAATTTATTCCTGAAAACTGTACTTTGCATAACAGTCATGTTGATTAAAGTTGCTGAGTCAAGGGACAGTGTTCCGCAAAATAATTAGGCTCAACATCTAGCATTCTTTTGATTTATGGTTTTAGTTTTCAGTGGTAGCAATGTATGTGCTAATGTAATGGCAAGAATCATAAAACACCGTATTTAAATGCATTTCTTTTCAGTGAATTCACATTGACGGTAGTTAACCATATTGTGTTGCAAGCTAGTTTTGACTTTTATTAAAGTTTGTTTAACTGTGAGTTTACACAGAGAAACTTTTAACCTAATATTCTTTTATTAATTCCATATTATTCGATCCTCATTCCTTCACAGCTCAAACCCACAACCCTGAGATGAAGAGTCTCATACACTAGCGACTGAGCTTGTAGGGCCTAAAGTTACCCAGGTGGCAGAAGAGATGCATAGGAGTTTGGTGAGTTCTCACTTTTAGCTGAGTAAATTTGGAACTGAAAGAAGCAAAGGTACAAGGACAGTAGCAGAAATCCATGAGGCTCAGTTTGTACTCAGTTGAAAAAAGGTTGTATTCAGTTAGAGGAATAAAAGAGGCACAGGCAAAGACAGAAGTTTAGAAGTTATCCTGAAGGAGGTGAGAGATGAATGATCGGGAGAGAAAGTGAAGAGAAAAGAGGAAATATTTCAAAGTGGTGAGAGAAAACGCATTCAGGAAAGTCCTGTACAACATTATCAATCTCACATAAATGAGGAAAGGAATTGCAGAGGAGAAATTGAGGATCCTAGCCTTTATAAGTAGAAGCATAGAGTACAAAAGCAAGGCAGTTATGATGAACTTTTATAAAGCACTAGTTCAGCCTCAACTCTGGGCACCAGACTTTAGGAAGGATGTCAATGTATTGGAGAGGGTGCAGAAAAGATTTACAAGAATGGTTCTGTGGATGAGACACTTCAGTCACTTAGATCAGCAAAGCTGGGTCTGTTATCTTTGGAAAAGAGCAGGTTAAGAGGAGATTTGTTGGAGGTGCTCACGATCATGAGAGATATGGACAGAGTGAATAGGGAGAAACTGTTTCATTGGCAGATGCGCCAAGAACCAGAGGGCACTGATTTAAAGTGATTGACAATAGAACCAGAGGTGGCATGAGGAAAACCTGTTTTACACAGTGTTTGGATAGGATCTAGAATGCGCTGCCTGAGTGTGTGGTGGAGGCAGCTTCAATCATGACTTTCAAAAGGGAATTGGATAATTAACTGAAGAGAAAATACAATGCAAGGCTACAGAAAAAAGGCAGGGGAGTGGGACTAAAATTTATGATTCTATATGTAATTGGGAAACCCAAATCAGGTGTTCCAAGTTGGAGTGAGAGACTAATAATTTGAAGGACACTATAAAGACACAAGAAATAATGGTCTGGGAGGACAAAAAGGGGCATTCAGTGCTCATCTCATGTCAGAATTTCAGATAGTGACGCAATGGCTTCAAGAGCAGTTGCCAGTCAAGAGAGATGTTATACACACAATGGCAGGAGGAGGTAATGATGCAGACAAAGTAGAGAAGGTTTAGGTGAGAAGTGCAGAACGGAAGTCACTGAGCTCTGTTTCGTCAAACCTGAAGAATTTTACAGAATATGGGAGCTACAGGCAGAGAGGCAGTCGTAGCAGTCCTGCAAAGTGAACCGATAAAAGAAATGAACTCTTAGCTGGTTCTCCAGTTGTCCCTTTCCCCATACTGTGTTACTACAGCCTTCCACCAATGGAGAAGGAGGAAAATATTTTGAATATTTTGAACACATGAGCAAATGCAAGCCTGAGAAAGCTTTTTTCCTGAGATTTAAATTCAGTACAAAATTAAGTTGAAGAGTATTTGTAGGCCTAGGTGATTAGATTTTGGTTTAACTTGACCATTTTTATATTGTATCTACTGTAATAATTCCCGTAAGGAAGCCACCTTGATACCAATGCATGGCTAAAGAACCCATTTTATATTCTGTATTAACCATATGTATTATTAAATTACTGTATCAAGGTAGTAACCAGTCATAAAACAGATGATTGATTGTACAAGTCACATGAGCCTTGTGTTATAATTAATTATTCAATAATCATGTTAGGTTTTTTATTTAAAGTTTAAGTTCAAATATTATAAGTCTACGGTATTTGTGAGAGTGCAGTTTGAAACAAACTGTTCTAACAAGATGGAATATAATGTGGGAAAATATGAGGTTATGCATTTTGACAGGAAGAATCGAGGAGTTGAATATTATTTAAGTGGAGAAAGAATGCAGAAAGCTGGAGCAGAGAGGGATTTGGGAGTCCCTGTGCATGAATTCCAAAAAGCTAACATACAAGTTCAACAGGTAATAGGGAAGGCAAATGGAACGTTGGCCTTTATTTCAAAGGGAATGGAGTATAAAAATAGGGAAGTCTTGCTAAAACTATACAAGGCAGTAGTTAAACCACACCTAGAATACTGTGAATAGTTTTGGTTCCCTTATCTAAGGAAAGATATGCTGGCATTGGAGGCAGTCCAGAGAGGCTTCACTAGGTTAATCCTGGATATGGAGGGATTTTCTTATGAGGAGAAGTCGAATAGGTTGGGCCTGTGTTCATTGGAGTTTAGAAGAGTGAGAGGTGACCTTATTGAAACATACAAGACTTTTAGGGGTCTTGACAGGGTAGATGCTGAGAAGTTGTTTCTCTTTGTGGGAGAGTCTAGGACCAGAGGGCATTATCTCAGTAAGGGATCACCCATTTAAGACAGATGAGGAGGAATTTCTTCTCTGAGGATAGGGAATCTGTAGAATTCTTCACCGCAGAGGGCTGTGGAGGCTGGGTGGTTAAATATATTCAAGGCTGAGATAGACAGATTTTTAATCAGTAAGGGAATCAAGAGTTATGGAGAATAGGCAGGAAGGTGGAGTTGAGGATTACCAGATCAGCCATGATTTCATTGAATGGTGGAGCAGACTCAATTGGCCGAGTGGCCTACTTCTGCTAATGGTCTTATGGTCTAATTGAACCTTTTGGATCCCTGATGAGGCTTATCAGAACCTGCAAGTATCTAGCTTAATGAATGAAGAGTAATTGTTCAAAATCAGATTAAGAAGCAGTGAGAATCAATCCCATTATATTCCTGTTAGAGATACAGAGGCTAGATGCTCTCACAAGGGAAGATATTAGTGAAAGTTAACCAAATTTACCTAGCAACAGCTGGAGCCAATCATTAAGTCAATATTCTAATTCTAACAAGGTATGATGGTCATAGAGAGTTTTTAAAAGCCAGGGCTCTGCAACGTTTCATTCCGAACCAAGTACTGAAGACTCTTGAGGCAAAAACGATGTGTCAATTTCCACAAGTGGGATCGTGTCTGAGGCAGTCTTTAGAGGGTGAAACTTAACATACAGTTCAACGGACTGCACAACCGGATGAGGCTGTAAAAGTAATCGTTCTAAGTTTGTTATATCTTTCTCCTTTAATAAACTTTAGAAAATTTACTATCCAAAGAGACCTATATTTCCCTTAATTAGTTAAGTCTTGTACGAACAAAAGTAAATTTATTAAGTCACTTACAAATTGTTGGCAAATTTGGGTGGCTGAAATCAATTAAGCTAAAGAAACAAAGGGCTGAGTTTTCACTCCTGAGCCGGGAGTGCAGAGTTGGGAACATTCTGGAGAAAATGCCCCGGATTTTCTAATTTTTGTTTTGGGGGTGCGTGGTCATTAATGGGGGTCAGGCCCGACACCCCAGAAAAAAATGTGGAGACAGCCACAGGGGCTTCCAGGTGTGGAGGTGGGCTGTTCAAAGGCTGGCCTCGAGGCTCTGGGACTTGTAAGAAAGGGACTAAAACAAAAAACAGCCTGCTAGCCCTAACCACCCCACACCCCCCACCCCGCTCACAAACCCCATTTTCCATCCATCCCTCCCCCCACCTTACTTTTACATGTGCAACTTTTTTTATATATTCATTCATAGGATGCCAGCATTTATTGCCCATCCCTAGTTGCCCTTGTTCAGAGGGCATTTAAAGTCAATCACATTGCTGTGGATCTGGAGTCACATGTAGACCAGATCAGGTGAGGACAGCAGATTTTATTCCCTAAAGGACATTAGTGAACCAGATGGGTTTTTACAACAATCGACATCAGTTTCATGGCCTTCATGAGACTTTTAATTCTAGATTCTTTTATCAACTTCAAATTTCACCCTCTGCCGTGGTAGGATTACCTTGGGCTTCTGGATTACTAGTTCATTGGCAATACCACGACACCACCTCCTCCCATCTACTTGTCAGGGGTTTGTCCAAATCTGACATTTTACAGATGAGCAGGGCGTCTTCATATCCGATATTTGAAAAAAGCAAGTTTGTTGGGAAGGTTATGTTATTAATTTACCAGATAATCGATACACAGCTGAGGATGATAACTTTCTTCCGACAGTTAGAGAGAGTTCCTATGAAAGCACTGTTGACCTCAGGATGTTCCAAAGTGCATCACGGCCAATTAAGTATTTTTGAAGTATGGTCAGTGTAGACAGCTGTACCGGTCAACTTGTGCATAGCAAAGCCCAACAAAGCTTAATGAGAGAAATAATTATTTATCTGTTTCAGTGATGTTTGTTGAGGGATTAATGCGGGTCTTTAGATCTGCAGAAGATTCTGCTAGCTCTGATCATAGGAATTTTTGCAGTAAACTGGCTTCTTCTCCAACTACTTTGATGTTTCCAAAATGGTGAGAGGTTTTAATCCATTCTAGTCCATTAGATCTTGAACCATCTATTGTGATAGGATTCGAACCCAGGTCCCCAGAGTGTTACCCTGGGCCACTGGATTAACAACCCAGTGACAATACCACTACACCACCACCATTATCACTGCTCTTTGAACCATTTTCTTCAATGTACAAATAACAATCCGCCCCGTTTCCTTGCCCTGACGAAAATGGTGGGTGCCAGGTTTGGGGGCAGGACTTCTGGAATTGGGACTCTGGCACCATTTTGGCTGAGCCAGAGACCTTCTCCACCCCCACAAGAATTCAGGCCAAAGTCAGGGGGAATTCAGATAACAATAGGAAACGCCAATAACTATAAATTGAAATAGAGAAAAGATAAAATCTTAAAATGTGAAAAAGGAGAAGAGAAAATACAGTCTCTCTTCTACTGCTACGTTATTTTTACTGGTATTTTTAGTACCCCTGTATGACTCATTCTTTGCAGTTTTCCTTTTAACTGAACTGAAGGTGTGTACCATTATTTGCAGTGTTCTCGTTTTCATAAGTTGAAGCAATGATAAACCTCATTAATAGCTACATAATCATTGTGTTTTCCTTATCTGAGAGCCATGACTCAGTTGGTAGCACCCTTGTTTTTGAATCAGAGATTTTGGGTTCAATTCCCACTCCAGAACTTGACAACAAAAACTCTAGGCTGACACTGCAGTGCAGTACCAAGGGTGTGCTGCACTGTCAGAGGTGCCATTTCTCGGACGAGAAGTCTGACTAAGGTTTTGACTGCCCTCTCGGGTGAATATAAAAGCATAGCACTATTTCACAGAAAAGCAGCAGAGTTCCCCTAATGTCCTAGCTGGCAATATTTATCCTTCACAAACAATAAACAAATAATGTGATTGTTATCACATTGCCAGGATCTTCCTATGTGCAAATTAGTTGCAACATTTCCAACATTATTACACTTTCAAAGTACTTCATTAACTGTAAAGTGCTTTGAGCCATCTAGTGGTTGTGAAAGTCCCTATAATGACTGCACGTCTTTTTTTTCCCCACTCCGGTGGTCCAGTGAGTGAATTCATCTGCACATCACATCTCACACCAACCACTTCATCCATCTTAGACTGCACTATATACCACTTTCTCAAATGCTTTAATCACAGAAAATGGTTCATTGTCAAGAATTAAGAACATTCTGGAAGAATTTATGTTTTTTAAAAGGCACTAACTCTTAAAGGGTTAATGCAAAGACCCAGATTGCTGCTGTTCCTGGAAAAGATAGCATTTTACAAGAAAAGATAATTAAGCTGTTTTAAAGAAGCTGGACCCTGGTGGACTGTTTACAAAAGAGTTGCATAGTGGTTTATGGCATTGAAAAAACTATGCTCTGGAAAACTGCGTTTGGAAGCTGGTTTTGGTTTTGCTTTGGGGAAAAGGAAGATCAACTGCTCGGGTAAAGAACACAACAGCTCCGATAGCTCCAGACCCAGTCGAAAGCAAAAAGTGAATGGAAGTTGCTCTGAAGTCATTCTATGTGCTGAAATCAACTGACTGTAAGTTTTCCACAAGGTCTGTCTGTCATCGATTGTTTCGCAGACCTGTGCTAAGAGACCAACTGGATAAACCGAACCCCGTTTCAAAGACACTATCATCTATCCTTTTCCCCTGAACTATTGACTTTTAAGTTTTTGGCAGAATTCCTCTTTTTTGTTTTGTGTGTGTGTGTGTATTATACTTAAAATATTTCATACTATATGTTTCTACTTAATAAGCCTGGTTTTATAATACACTAATAATTTTGTATATTTAAGAAATCTGGGCATTGAGCGATCGTTCTGAGATTCATAGATAATGCACATATTTGGCTATATAGCTAGCTGGAGAAATCATTTGAATACATGATGTGACCTGTGGAGTAGTGGAACTAGAGACAGACAGTGCAATCCTCCCATCTCAGACGTAACATATAATTGGACGCTCATTGGATATAACCTAAGACAAAAATGTATAATTGGGAAAGGATAAAAGAGTAAAAGGCAAAAACTAGATTTCTTCTGTATTCACGTTTATATTGGCGGAATGGCTACTTTTGATGCAAGTGAATTTTTGAAGCAGCCTGGGTTAAATTATGATTCTTTAATGATATCAACCATTTCACAATTGGCAAGTATGGTGGAACAGATACAGACACAAGTCAGAGCGAAAGCTAGAAAGAAAGATGGTGACAAAAAAGTTGAATAATGGAAGTGAAAGTACCAGAGGAAGCGAAAGAATCGGAAGGTGACAAGTTTACATGGACACGGCTTCAGTTGGAACAGAAGAAGTTGGAACTAGGATTTCAGGCTCTGGTAAAGGAAAAAGAGAGAGCATTTCAAAAGGAGCAAGTAGAAAGGCAGAAGAGAGAAAAGGAGCGAGAAAGCGAATACCAGCTCAATGCTGGAATTAAAACAACAGTCTAGCCTTGACTCTAGGGGAAATATTAATGGGAACATCCTGACACTAACCTACGATCCAGTGGGCAGCTGTTTAAAGTTGTGCAACCCCACCCCCCACCAAAGTTTAAGGAAGAGAATGTAAAGGCACTTTTCATTTCTTTTGAAAAGATAGCTAAACAGATGGGCTGGCAGGAAGAAAACTGGACATTGCTTATGTGAAGCAGATTGACTGGCAGAGCTCATGAAGTTGCTGCCTTGCTTTCTGAAGGATCGTCTACAGATTATGAAATGGGGAAAAAATGCTTATGAGTTAGTCCCTGAAGCTTACAGGCAGAAATTTCGGAATCTCTGGAAACAGCCTGGGCAGATTTATGTAGATTCTGAGACGGTAAAACAAATTAAGTTTGATCATTGGATACGGGCTCTAAAGATAGCGGCCACATATGAGACCCTTAGGGAAATAATTCTCCTGGAGGAATTTAAAAATTCACTCCCTCCGTTACAAAGAACATATGTAGAGAACCAGAAGATTTGAACAAGCTAGAGAGGCAGCGGAGACGGCTGATGTTTGCGAGCTTGTCCACAAGCCCAAACCTTTTTTCCATCACCTCCACAAACCCAAAAAGGATAGAAGGGGGGAAGAGTGACAGGAAAGCAAATAGCCAGGGATAAGAAAGGCAGCTGGGAATATACCAGAATCTCCTCCTCAAACAAGAAAGTAAAGTTGCGAGAGTGGGAGTGGTATCCAAAGGCCAAAGTATTCCCATTGTTACAAGGTGAGACGCCTTCATGTGGGTAAATCTCTGGGACTAATTGGGGTACACAAGATTGCTACAGAGAAAGGGGCCCAAACCGAGAGCACTCCAGATCAGGATTTAGCTCTGACTGCAGCTGTAAAGCCAAGTATAAACACTGCTGTGAGTATGAGTGAGGTGAACGAGATACCTGAAAACTACAGGGAATTCTTGTCAAAAGGAAAAATAACTCGTTATCCCTCAAGCAAAGCAGGTAAATCTCTAGTTATTCTTAGGGATAAAGGGCTATCCACATGTTTTTGTTGCGGAAAGGCATGACTTTTCAACCAGAGCATTCACTAAATGCCAAGATTTTAGTGAATGGTATTGGTGGGGAGGATATATCAGGTGTACTTGGAGTGTGATCTGATGTCTGGAACAGTAACAGTAGGAGTTGTTCATAGTTTATCTGCAGACATAGTTGATTTACTCCTTGGAAGTGATCTGACCAGAGTGAAAGTAGAAGCTTCTCCAGTAGTTACAGAAAGACCAAGTGAGGTCAGAGATTTAGAGCATTTGCAGGAAAAGGTTCCAGGAATCTTTCTTTCTTGTGTAGTGACCCAAGCAATGGCTAAAGAAGTTCCATCATCAGAAGTAAATTTGGCACCACAAGCAGATACTTGGCTATCTGAGACTTTCTTTGGCAATTTGGATAATTCAAAGAAAAAATTACAATCAGCTCAAACTGAAGCCGAAGCAGGAGGAATTCCAGAAAGCTACTATATTAAAGGTGGGATTCTGATGTGAAAGGGGAGACCTCCTCATAAACCTCCAGATGAAGAGTGGATAGTGGTTCATCAAGTAGTGGTACCGCCCAAATATTGTCAGGAAATATCAAGAATAGCTCATGAAATTCCTATGGCAAGACATGTAGGGATCCAAAAGACCCACACATGTATAAGTTGGAGTTTTTAGTGGCCAGGCCTTCACAATGACGTGGTACAGTTTTGTAAAACATGTCATACTTTCCAGATTGTGGGAAAACTGTAACCTGCGATCAAGCTGGCACTGCTAATTCTCATGCCAGTGTTTGGAGAACCATTTAGTAGGATGTTGGTAGACTGCATGGAATCTTTACCAAAAACAAAAGTAGGACACCAATATATACTTTCTATTTTGGATATGACTATTCGGTTCCCAGAAGCCATTCTGTTGAGAATAATTTCTGCCAAAGTAATGGTAGAGAAAGTAACCCAATTCTTCACTCAATATGAATTACCAATTGAGGTCCAGTCAGATCAAGGTTCCAATTTTATGTCTAAAATTTTTCAGGAAGTTTTGAGTAGTCTGGAGATAAAACAGTTAAACTCCTCAGCGTCCTACCCACAAACTCAAGGAGCTTTGGAACAATACCATCAGACCCTCAAACAGATGATTAAAGTGTACTGTCAAGATTATCCCCATGATTGGGACAAGGGTTTAGAATTTCTTGTTTACCACTCGGGATGCACCTAATGATTCTACCGATTTTAGTCCTTTCGAGTTAGATTATGGAAATGAGCTGAGAGGTCCTCTAAAACTTATCAAAGAAAAGTTTTTAGAATAACGGATTGAACATTCCATGGTAGATTATGTATCTGGGTTCAAGGAGCAGCTTGCAAGTTTCTGCAATGTCGCTCAGGAACATCTTAAAGCTTCCCAAACAAAATTAAGAAATGGGCAGACAACATGCCAAGACCTGTAGCTTTCAACCAGGGGATGATGTGTTAGTATTACTGCCTTTACGGGGCAAACTGCTAAAAGCACAGTTATGTAAAGGAGCCAAACAGATTGGTACAGTTAATTATTTCATTGACACCCCAGATCTCAGGAAAAAGAATTGGCCCAGGTCACATCAATACGTTGAAGCAATATCAACGCCAGGAAGAGGATATGCAAGTGCAGGTATGTCAGGTAGTAAGGACAGTGGAGGACAAAAAAGATAGGATGAGGCAGAAAGAAGCCTAGACAATTCTCAAATTGAACCTCCTACTATCCGGTTAGCTAACATTGAACTATTAGGGAGATTAGATGCCATGCATTCGTATTGAGATGCAGAACAAGAAGATGACCTGACAGGGCTTTTCACAGTATTTAAAGGCATCTGTAGTAACACACTAGGATGTACAATCTTAACCATACATGATGTGGATATAGGAGAATCCACCCCTATAAAACAGCATCCTTACTGCTTAGATTCAGAGAAACAGGCACAGGTGAAAGCAGAGATCCAATACATGTAGGAAAATTACTCCTTTGAACCCAGCCAAAGCAGCTGGAGTTCTCCTTTGTGTTAGTGCCTAAACCAGATGGTTCGACCAGATTCTGCATAGACTACAGAAAAGTCATTGCAATAGCAAAAGCGGATTCCTACCCAATTCCTCACTTGGAAGACTGTAGTGAGAGTTGGCAGTGCCATGTTTCTTACCAAAATAGATTGGTTAAAGGGATATTGGCAGGTTCCTTTAACATACCAAGCTAAAGAAATATTGGCCTTTGTCATAGCAGACAGTCTTTTCCAATGCCGAGTGATGCAATTCAGGCGAAAAAAACACCCCAGCAACTTTTCAGAGACTAAAGAACCCAGTGGTAGCCAGTGTTTCTAGCTGTGTGGTTTATCTTGATGATGTACTGATATCTAGTGACACTTGGAGAAACCACTTAAAATAACTAGAAGCTCAGTTTAGAAACTACAGTCAGCTGATTTGGTAATAAACCTTGTCAAAAGTGAGTTTGCAAAAGCAGGGGTAACACACAAGTGCTGACGAGAACAGCAAAAGTACAGGCACTGGTTGAGCCCCAGCCCCTAAAACTAAATGAGGAATTATGAAGTTTTCGGGGATGTGTTGGTTTTACTGCAAATTTGTACCAAATCTTGGCACTGTAGCTGCTCCATTAACAGATTTGCTACAAAAGAAATCCAAGGTAGTGTGGACAGGAGAGTGCCAAGCATCTTGTGAAAGACAAAGCAATTTTGATCAATGAACCAGTGTTGACTGTTCCAAATTTCACTAAACCTTTCAAAGTGGCAATTGATACTAGTGACCTGTTACAAGAAGAATCAGGCACAGAAAGGCCAAGGGATACTTTTCCAAAAAGCTAAATCAGTACCAAAAAAAAGATATCCTACAGTGGAAATGGAAACCCTTGGCTTGCTATTAGCTCTTAAACATTTTGAGGTGAATGCCCGCCATGGATACAGGGAGACACTGGTATATACTGATCACAATCACCTAGCCTTTGTAGAAAAATTTAAAACCAGAATGCTAGAATATTTCGATGGCGGAGTTTATTAGTGCATCCTTATCACTTAAAGATTGTCTGCATGGCAGGGAAAAACAACATAATTGCCAGTGCTTTGTCTAGAATTTAATTTTGCTTCAACTTGTCCAAAAACCAAAATGATACCAAGAATAACTCTATTAGTTTTGCATAAAAGGTGAATGAATTGAGTGTGTGGATGTATTTTAGTATCTTAGTTTATTCTTTTACACTCTGTTATGCAACACTTATAAATATGGAGTTTCACTCTTCTAAGGTGGGAAGTGTCAGAAACATTTTAATCACAGAAAATGGTTCACTTTTAAAGACTAAGAACATTCTGGAAGAATTTGGGTTTTTTTAAAAGACACTATCCCTTAAAGGGTTAATACAAGGACTCTGGTTGCTGCTGTACCTGGAAAAGATAGCATTTTACAAGAAAAAGTAATGAAGTAGTTTTAAAGAAACTGGAGACCTCTTGACCATGGCAGACTGTTTATGGCTTTGGAAAAAAAAGCATGCCTGGAAAACTGTTTAAAAGCTGGTTTTGGTTTTGCTGCTTGGGTAAAGGACACAATAGCTCCTGAAGCTCCAGTCAAAAGCAAAAATGTAAGTTGCTCCGAAGTGCTCTGCGTTCTGAAATCACCGAAAGTTTTCTACGAAGTCCACCTGAAAAGTAGTGCAGGAATCATTGATTGTTTCACAGACCATTGCTGAGAAACCAACCATATAACCTGGACACTATTTCAAGGACGCCATCATCTATCCCTTTCCCTTGAACCATTAGGCCGTAACTTCCTCGGAGTGGCAATCAGTGTCGGATTGCCACTCCGTGCCCACTTACCTACACAAAATTTCTTCCATGCCCGTCTCGCCTGACCTTTCAACTCAGGCCGGGCGAGACCCAGGCAGTGCAGCTGTCTCCGAAGTCCAGCGTCGAAGTCCAGCACTGTTGAGTTCAAGGAGGACATGCCCCATTTTTTACGGCACTTGCTGCTTTAAAGCAGGTAAGTTTAAAGGTCCCATTGAAATTGACAGGCTAGAGAGAAGGTAAGCGTCTAAGGCAAGTGAAAAGGATTGGGTGGGGGGGTTGAGGTGTTTGGGTAGGGATGGGGGGGGAGGGGGTCGGACATCGGGTGTGGTGTGGGGGTGGTCGGACATCGGGAGGGTTCAGACATTCGTAGGGGTTTGGGAAGGTTGGACGTTTGGAGGGGTGGGGGTTCAGACATTCGTGGGGGTCGGGGGGTCAGACATCGGGGGACTAGGGGGTGTCAGACATCAGGAGGCTGTGGAGCGGGCCAGACATTCGGGGGCTGGGGGGGGTCAGACGTTGGGTGTGGCATGGAGGTAGTCAGACATCAGGAAGGGGTGCAGTGGGCCAGACATTCATGGGAGTTGGAGGTTCTGACATCAGGGAGGACCGTGGGGGAGTGGTCGGACATCAGGAGGGGTGGAGTGAGCCGGACATTCGGGAGGCGGGGGACTGGGTGGGTCGGGCATCCGGGTTGGGGCTGGGGGGGGGTGGGGTCAGACATCTGCGGAGGCTGGGGGCGTTGGACATCCGGTGCGAGGGTGGGGGCCGAGCTGGATATTCGAGGGGTGTTGGCCATCAGGACGGGGTGGGCACCGGGGGACTGGCGGGGTCGGACAATGGGAGCAGGTGGGGAGTTTAGACATTCGGGGGCCTGGGGAGGGTTGGAATTTGAGGGGCTGTGGATTGGGTGTGTCGGGTGAGGAGTCCCGTGTGGGTCGGGAGAATCCCATGGGGGCTCGGCGGCTGGGCAATACCATGGGGGCGGGTGTGGTAAGTCAGGTGGAGGTTATCCCCCAGGGGATCGGGGCTGTGAGGGGAGTCCCATGGGGGGGGGGGGGGGGGCAATCAGTCTGGGTCTTTACAATAGTTACCCAGGAGACAGAAGAGGTTTTAATTCTTCTAACTTTTTCTGGGTAACTGGTTTTATAACCCTGGCAGAACCATCTAAAATTTGCGATTTAAACTGCGTTTTCGAATGGTTCCCAGTGCAGTGCAATTGTCCTGAGGAAGTGTGCACTTCTGGGTAATTGCCATGCAAACCTGGGAACTTCCCAGAGGGATTCCCCAGCGCATCTTTGAGGTAACCCCCCAAATTTGATGCTGGGGAGCTCAGAGGCTATGGCCCATTGACTTTTAATCTTTTGGCAGAATTCTTCTGTTTTGTTTTACTTGGTGTGTGAGAGTTAGGGTATTTAGAAAGTAATCATTATACTTTCATATTTCATGCTGTACGTTAATAAGCTTTGCCTTCTACTTGACAAGTCTGGTTTTATAATAAACTAAAAATGTTGTTGTTTATTGCAGAAACCTGGGCATTGAGTGGTCATTCTGAGATTCATAGGTAAAGTACATATTTGGCCAAATAGCTAGCCGGAGAAATCATTCAAATACATGTTGTGATCCCTGGAGTAGTGGAACTAGAAACAAATAGTGCACTCCTGCCATCTTGGTTGTAACACCACACTCCCATCACCTACCCAGCACTCAGGACTACACCCACCACCCCCCCAACATCCTTATACATTTCACCACAAGCACCTTTCAATTATGCTAGCCACACACACACCTCCATTCCTCTCCGCAATTCTATATCTACAGCAAGTACATCACCCAAGCACACTGACACACAGTCAATGATCTTTTTTTATTCATTCATGAGATGTGGGCATCGCTGGCTAGGCCCACATTTATTTCCCATCCCCAATTGCCTTTATTCAGAGGGCATTTAAGAGACAACCATTTGTAGTTGAGTCACTTGTAGGCCAGACCAAGTAAGGACGGCAGATTTCCTTCCATAATGGACATTAGTGAACCAGATGTGTTTTATGACTTTCAGAAATAGTTTCACGGTCATCATTAGACTTTTTTAATTCCAGATTTTTTTTTATTGGACATGCATCTACCGTGGTGGGATTTGAACTGGGATCCCCAAGAGCGTTACTCCTGGGTTTTCTGATTAGTAGTCTACCAACCTGCCACCACCTCTTCCTTCTTTCTTGTAGGAGAAGATGACACACAATAGGCATGAAAGCCAAAGGACTAGAGGAGGACCCACATGTCTGAAACCCCTCGCCATCCTTGAGGAGATGGTCCATAGAATCATCAGAATCAATCCCACAGAGCCACTGGCACCCAATGCTGCCAAGACTATCAAGGATGATTGTAAGCTGTTGCCTTATGCACTTTCTCCACTCACTCCTCACTCATGCTGAAAGATGCCATGAACTGAAGTGACTGCTTTCTACCCCCTTCCCCCTTCCTTCACTATAACTCTCTCCTTATACTTTACTCTTTTCAGATAGTCAAGAATTGATGCCTGCTCGGCCTCCAAAGAGGCATGAAAAAGAGCAACCACATGAAAGTGAAGAGAAGACACTATCACTTGACCTTACTGGCTCAGATACTGGTACCACGTGTACCCTAGAGACTAACTTAGAGTCAGGATCTGCACATCATGTGTCACTGAGCATAAGAGGACAGCAACCAGGCAAAGAGATAGGTCAGCTCATGTGCAAACTCCATGAAGTGCAAGGTTACACATCATTTCTACTTCAGGGTTTCAGGTGGGGAACTCATTGGGGCAGACTACAATAAGGTACTGATGATGATGCACAGTGGGGAGGTGTGTGTGTGGCTAGCCTAATTGAAAGGTGCTTGTGGTGAAATGTAGTATAAGGATATTGGGGGGGTGGTGGGTGTAGTCCTGAGTGCTGGGTCGTGTGGTGGGAGTGTGGTGTTACAACCAAGATGACAGGAGTGCACTATTTGTTTCTAGTTCCACTACTTCAGGGGTCACAACATGTATTTGAATGATTTCTCCGGCTAGCTATATGGCCAAATATGTACTTTACCTATGAATCTCAGAATGACCACTCAATGCCCAGGTTTCTGCAATAAACAACAACATTTTTAGTTTATTATAAAACCAGACTTGTCAAGTAGAAGGCAAAGCTTATTAACGTACAGTATGAAATATGAAAGTATAATGATTACTTTCTAAATACCCAGACTGGCCAGATAACCTCTAGTATCTGGCTCGGAGCATGGAGGAGTTGCACAGGGCATTGCACAGAGGTGGGAGTCCATCCTTTACACTGTGGAAACAGTGAACAACTCATGCGGCACTGCTAGACCACCCCATGATTGAGCATCTGGTGGCTGCTGTCCCAGTTCCATTGCAGCACAGGTAGAGCCCTTTTATATGAGCTGCAAATCTATTTTCATACTTCCTCTTTGCTTCACTTATTTGCTTTTACACTTCCCCTCTGAACCTTGTGTATTCAATCCAGTTCTCAGTTCTATTTTCTGCCAGACACCTGTCATAAGCACACTTTTTTTCTTCTTTATCATAATTTCTACCTCCTTTGTCATCCAGGAAGCTTTGGATTTGTTTGCCCTACCTTTCTCTGTCGAGGGAATATCCCTTGACTGCTCAAAACCTCTCTTCTTTGAAGGTAGCCCATTGTTTAGCTACCATTTTTCCTGCAAACCTTTGGCTCTGATTTATTTGCCTCTTATCCGTTCTTACCCCGTTGAAGTTGGCTTTCCACTAGTCATTTTTATTCATTCATGGTACCAGATACTGGTACCACATGTACTCTAGAGACTAACTTAGAGTCAGAATCTGCACATCATGTTCCACTGAGCATAAGAGGGCGGCAACCAGGCAAGGAGATAGGACAGCTCATGTGCAAACTTCAACAGAGGACGCTGGTGAGAAGTGAGTGAAGCATTCTGGGAGAAGTCACCGCAGCCATTGTGACTCAGGAGGTAATCAAGGAGAAGGATTCTTGCACTCAACAGGAGGAAGAGCATCCAACAAAGGGTGCTGGTGAGAAGTGACTGAAGCATTCTGGGAGAGGTCACCGCAACCACTGTGACTCAGGAGGTAATCGAGGAGAAGGACTCTTGCATTTAACAGGAGGAAGAGCATCCAACGAGTTCACAAGTGATTATTATGGAGTTTGGATTCTATTGTTGTTGCTGCAGTTAATCACATCCTTCACTGAATTTTGCACATTCTGCCAGCTGGTAACTGAGAAGATTGGAGTGTTTCTTTCTGCTGCACTGCCCAGTCTTACAACTTTGCCTCAAGTGGAATGATGCTCTTTGAGCCTCGTTGTGAACACCAGTTTCTTATTTCATAAGGAACACAGAACAAAAAGGTGTTTTGAAGGTTAATGATATTTAGTGAGAAATGGCTGAGGCATTCTGGGAGAAGTCACCGCAGACACCGCGACTCAGGAGGGAATTGAGGAGGACCCACTTTCAAAGAACGGAATAGCCCCAAACATTGCATTGCTGTAATGTTTCCATCACTCCCTCCTCCTCAAACCTAAAAAAAAGAGAGAGAGAGGAAGAGGCAGTGCCTTCAGGAGTACACCGGAGAAAGCAGTTGATTGGTGAGTAAAACCTGGGAGCAGACTCGGAGGGAGGAGCACTGGAGCGGTGAGTATAAATCAAGCTTACCTCGGGGATTCGTGGCCTTGTCTCCAGGGAGCAGACTCGGAGGGAGGAGCACTGGAGCGGTGACCTCGGGGTACAGAGTAACTGAAGCCAAAACTGAAAAAGTGACATCACAGGAAAGATGTGACCTGATTGGTTGGTAGGAAATCTGCACCAAATTTGAAAAAAAAACTCTGCAAAGCTAATTAATAAATTAATTATCTAAGTCGAGATGGCTGGGCAGGTGATGTGCTGTAGCTGTATGATGTGGGAGCTGGCAGATCCCATTGCAAGCCGCAGTGACCGCATCTGCAGCAAGTGTTGGTTGCTGGAGGAACTGCAGCTCAGAATTGATGAGCTAGAGTCTGAGCTCCTGATGCTGTGGCATGTCCAGGACAGGGAGAGTTACCTGGACGCTTTGTTTCAGGAGGCAGTCACACCCAGTAGATAAGGTACCTCAAGTTCAGGGTCAGCAGGGTGTGACTGCAAGTGAGGCAGGTAGAGGGATCCTGGGTTCAGAAACAGAGGAGCCTCAGCTCTTGACCTTGTCCAACAGGTACGAGGTACTTGCTCCCTGTGTGGATGAGGAACAGGGCTGTAGGGAGGATGAGCCAGCTGACCATGGCACCGTGGCACAGGAGGCCATTCAAGAGAGGGGAGCAAACAGAGAAGTGATAGTTGTAGGGAATTCTATAATTAGGGGAATTGATAGCATCCTTTGAAAGCAGGATCGAGAGTCCCGCATGGTATGTTGTCTGCCTGGTGCCAGGGTGAGGGAAATCTCTGACCGGCTTGAAAGGATTTTGGAGAAGGAGAGGGAGGATCCAGTTGTTGTGGTCCACTTCGGGACAAATAACATAGGTAAGACTAGGAAAGAGGACCTGTTTGGGGATTATCAGGAACTAGGAACTAAATTAAAGAACAGGTCCTCAAGGGTTATAATCTCCGGATTACTCCCCGAGCCACGAGCAAATTGGCATAGGGACGCGAGAATAAGGGAAGTAAACACATGGCTAAAGGAGTGGTGCAGGAAAGAGGGGTTCCATTTCATGGGGCACTGGCATCAGTATTGGAACAGGAGTAATCTGTACCATTGGGAGGGTCTCCACCTGAACCGATCTGGGACCAATGTTCTAGCGAAAAGGGTAAATAGGGTGGTCAACAGGAATTTAAACTAGAAAGTTGGGGGGGTGCGGGTGGAAGGGTAAAACTCCAAGAAATATGACTAATGGGAAACAAAGCAGCAGGTTAGCGTGTGGGGGGTTGGATTCAACTTCATGGAAAATTATGCAAAAACTGAAAAGAAGGGAGAGCCCAGGAGAGGCTATTAAAGTCCCCAGAACACAAAATAGGACAGAGTGTTTGGAAAGGGCTAGAAATCTAACTTCAAGCACATCAGATAAAGGGACGACAATGAGAAGGGGGGCGGGAAATACAGGACTGAAGGTGTTGTATCTGAATGCGCGCAGTGTACGAAATAAGATAAATGAGCTTGTGGCGTAGATTGAAATTGGCAGGTATAATGTGGTGGGCATCATGGAGACATAGCTGCAAGGGGATCAGGACTAGGAGCTAAATATCCAAGGATATACATCCTATCGAAAAGATAGGCAGGTTGGCAGAGGGGGTGGGGTTGCTTTGTTAGTAAGAAATGAAATTAAATCAATAGCAAGAAATGACGTAGGGTCAGATGATGTAGAATCTGTGTGGGTAGAGTTGAGGAACCGCAAAGGTAAAAAAAAACCATAATGAGAGTTATTTACAGGCCTCCGAACAGTAGTCAGGATGTGGGGCACAAGATACACCAGGAGATAGAAAAGGCATGTAAGAAAGGCAAGGTTACAGTGATCATGGGGGATTTCAATATGCAGGTAGACTGGGAAAATCAGGTTGGTCGTGGATCCCAAGAAAAGGAATTTGTGGAATGTCTACGAGATGGCTTTTTGGAGCAGCTTGTGGTGGAGCCCACTAGGGAACAGGCAATTCTAGATTTAGTGATGTGTAATCAGGCAGATTTGATAAGGGAGCTTAAGGTGAAGGAATCCTCAGGAGGAAGTGACCATAAGATGATAGAATTTAGCCTGCAATTTGAGAGAAAAAAAGCTGGAATCAGATGTAACGTTATTACAGTTGAATAAAGGCAACAACAGAGGCATGAGGGAGGAGCTGACAGACTTGACTGGGAGATGAGCCTAGCAGGAAAAACAGTGGAACAGTAATGGCAGGAGTTTCTGGGAGTAATTTGGGAGACACAGCAAAAATTCATCCCTAGAAAGAAGAAGCATACTGAAGGGAGGACGAGGCAACCATGGCTGACAAGGGAAGTCAGAGACAGCACAAAAGCTAAAGAGAAAGCATACAATGCGGCGAAGAGCAGTGGGAAACCAGGGGATTGGGAAGCCTACAAAGACCAACAGAGGACAACTAAAAATGAAGTAAGGAGGGAGAAGATTAAATATGAGGGTAAACTAACCAGTAATATAAAAGAAGATTGCAAGAGTTTTTTTAGATATATAAAGGGTAAGAGAGATGCAAAAGTGGACATTGGGCTGCTGGAAAATGACGCTGGAGAAGTAGTAGTGGGGAACAAAGAAATGGCAGAGGAACTGAATAGGTACTTTGCGTCAGTCTTCATGGTGGAAGACACGAGTAACATCCCCAAAATTCAAGAGAGTCAGGGGGCAGAGATGAGTATGATGGCCGTTATCAAGGAGAAGGTGCTAGGAAAACTGTAAGGTCTGAAGGTGGATAAATCACCTGGACCAGATGGATTACACCCCAGAGTTCTGAAGGAGATAGCTGAAGAGATAGTAGAGGCGTTAGATCTTTCAGGAATCACTGGAGTCAGTGAGGGTCCCAGAGGACTGGAAAATCACTAATGTAACCCCTCTGTTTAAGAAGGGAGTGAGGCAAAAGACGGGAACTTACAGGCCGATTAGCCTGACCTCGGTCGTTGTTAAGATTTTAGAGTCCATTATTAAGGATGAGATTTCAGACTACTTGGAAGTGCATGGTAAAATAGGGCAAAGTCAGCATGGTTTCATCAAGGGGAGGTCATGCCTGACAAATCTGTTAGAATTCTTTGAGGAGGTAATGAGTAGGTTAGACAAAGGAGAGCCAATGAATGTTATCTACTTGGGCTTCCAGAAGGCCTTTGACAAGGTGCCTCACAGGAGGCTGCTCAGTAAGATAAGAGACAATGGTTTTAGAGGCAAGGTACTAGCATGGATAGAAGATTGGCTGTCTGGCAGGAGGCAGAGAGTGGGGATAAGGGATCCTTCTCAGGATGTCGGCCGGTGACTAATGGAGTTCCGCAGGGGTCAGTGTTGGGACCACAACTTTTCACTTTATACATTGATGATCTAGATGAAGGAACTGAGGGCATCCTGGCTAAGTTTGCAGATGATACAAAGATAGGTGGAGGGACAGGTAGTATTGAGGAGGCAGGAAGGCTGCAGAAGGTTTTGGACAGGTTAGGAGAATGGGCAAAGAAGTGGCAGATGGAATACAACATGGGGAAGTGTGATGTCATGTACTTTGGTAGGAAGAATAGAGGCATAGACTATTTTCTAAATGGGGAGAGAATTCAGAAATCTGGAGTGCAAAGGGACTTGGGAGTCCTAGTCCAGGATTCTCTTAAGGCTAACTTGCAGGTTGAGTCGGTAGTTAGGAAGGCAAATGCAATGTTGGCATTTATTTCAAGAGGACTAGAATATAAAAGCAGGGATGTGCTGCTGAGGCTTTATAAGGCTCTGGTCAGACCACATTTAGAATATTGTGAGCAATTTTGGGCCCCATATCTCAGGAAGGATGTGCTGGCCCTGGAGAGGGTCCAGAGAAGGTTCACGAGAACGATCCCAGGAATGAGAGGCTTAACATATGAGGAAGGTTTGAGGACTCTGGGTCTCTGCTCGATGGAGTTTAGAAGGATGGGGGGGGATCTGACTGAAACTTACAGAATACTGAAAGGCCTGGATAGAGTGGATGTGGGGAAGATGTTTCCAATAGTAGGAGAGACTAGGATCCGAGGGCAAAGCCTCAGAGTAAAGGGAAGACCTTTTAGACCAGAGATGAGGAGAAACTTCTTTAGCCATGAATCCATGGAATTCATTGCCACAGAAGGCTGTGGAGGCCAGGTCATTGAATGTATTTAAGACCAAGATAGATAGGTTCTTGATTGGTAAGGGGATCAAATGTTACGGGGAGAAGGCGGGAGAATGGGCTTGAGAAACTTATCAGCCATGATTGAATGGCGGAGCAGACTCGATGGGCCAAATGGCCTAATTTCTGTTCCTATGTCTTATGGTCTTATGGGATGTGGGCATCGCTGGCTAGGCCAGCATTTTTGCCCATCCCTAATTGCCCTGATGAAGGTGGTGGTGAGCTGCCTTCTTGAACCACTGCAGTCCACGTGGCATAGGTACACCCACAATGCTGTTAGGGAGGAGTTCCAGAATTTTGACCCAATGACAATGAAGGAACGGCGTTGTATTTCCAAGTCATGATGGTGAGTGGCTCAGACGGGAATTTCTAGGTGGTAGTGTTCTCATGTGTCTGCTGCCCTTGTCCTTTTGGATGATAGAGGTCGTGGGTTTGGAAAATGCTGTCTAAGGAGCCTTAGTGAGTTTCTGCAGTGCATCTTGTAGATGGTACACATTGCTGCCAATGCGTATCGGTGGTGGTGAAAGTGAATGTTTGTGTATGGGGTGCCAATCAAGCAGACTGCTTTGTCCTAGATGGTATCAAGCTTCTTGAGTATTGTTGGAGTCAATCCCAGTTGAGCTGGAAGTGAGGAATTGCAATCCATTTTTGAAGATATTAAAAAGTATGGGTACAGCTTTAATAGAGTACAGGCTCCCAACATGGTGTTGCTAGTTACTGCTGAACAGAGGATCTTCCCATGCTTGCCGGTTTTTGGCAGGTTTCTGCCTGAAGAAGAAAGAACTGCAATGGCGGTGTAGGTCAGCTGGCTACAAGTCAGGATTCTTGGAAAAGAACCGCAGGTTTGCTGTTTCTGAACTTGGATGGTCGTGAGGTACCTGGAATGAATGAAATCAGTTAATTCGTTTTTTTTTTGCCGGATTTGGGAACCATGTATTGAGACTCGGAGTCTGGGATTGGTTTTAGTGAACGGTTGCTTTCAAATGGCGCTTCTGACTGAATTACTTAAAGGGGTTTCTCAGGACTAGCTGGCCTGGAAGTTAAAATATTATCTTACCCTTGTAGGCTGTGAGCTCTGCTTGCTGAAGCTATACTTCTAAGAAGGATGCAATGGAGTCTTCTGCTTGAGTAAAACTTCTACCTTTATTTACCTGGAAAAACTCAGCAGGTCTGGCAGCATCGGCGGAGAAGAAAAGAGTTGACGTTTCGAGTCCTCATGACCCTTCGACAGTTCTGTCGAAGGGTCATGAGGACACGAAACATCAACTCTTTTCTTCTCCGCCGATGCTGCCAGACCTGCTGAGTTTTTCCAGGTAATTCTGTTTTTGTTTTGGATTTCCAGCATCCGCAGTTTTTTTGTTTTTATTTTTGTTTCTACCTTTACTTGTTTGCTTCCAGGTTCTTCAGTCTCTGGAGTTTTTTTCTGTTTTACTTTCTGGTGAGTTTTCTCAGTGTCTGTAGCTTTAGTACATTGTTAGGTTCTGTGCAGAATCCGTTGAAGGTATCCTTTTTCTTAATTGCTCAGCATTCTTGTGAGGATGAGTGTTTTTACCCCGAGGCTGCCACCATGAAGAATCCTGCTTCGGACACCATGAAATAGGCTAAGTCTAGAGTAGGTTAACAACATGTCTTTATTAACAACTCATTACTACGTGTATATTTACATTAGAGGGTACAGGTATGGAGCTGACTCCAGTCCAGATCTTTACCCATCACAATCCATCTTTAGACTGACCCTGGCTCTGGCTCATGTGCCTTCTTACAGCACTGTATGCGTGGTATTGTACTCTGTGCCACATTCACATTTATGTAGCAGGCCCTACTACTACAATGACATCACTTTTTGAGTTTTTTCTCTGTTTGTCTGGTATTTGCTACTCCGGAGGCCCCAAAAGGCTCCTTGCTGCTGGCTCAACTGCTGTTAAATCTGCTGTTTTGGGTCTCCTGATAAGCTGTGTTGTTAATGCTGACTCTCTCCCGCTGCTTGATATTTTACAAATCAGTTTTGGCTTTGCATCAATCCTAAACTTCAAATTTATGAACACATGATAATATTCACTTATTTCTTGGAAAAGAAACAAAAACTCCCTTACACGTATCACAAAAATCTGCATTAGTACATTTTCAGAATCTCTTGTTTGAAATCTACTCCATTGCAATTTCTCAGACCTACCTTTGTTCTTTGATTTAGGCACAAATAATTTTCCTTTCTCTGCTTACAGCTTATGTTTCCTTCCCTAAAAAGGAAACCTCTTCACCATTTATGAATGTTCCAATCCACATTGTGCTTCAGATTAATCCCTTAATAATAGTGGTTTAATGTTACAAACTGTATGTTTTTGCTGCTTCCAGGCATCACTGATTTTTACAGAACGTGGCATTGATCAGGGTGGCTCATTAATGGACTGAATTTTAACCTGCCAGGGTGGATGTGTTTTTGTGCGGGCAGCAGGTTAAAACAGTAGAAACTGTCGGAATTTTGGGAAGTTGGCAGGAGCCCACAAACTTCCACATTTAACTTGAACTCATTCATTAGCTCATGAGAAACCTCTGTGTGGTAGGCAGGTTCATGACCTCCTTCTGCCTCGCAAGGTCAGAGGACCTCAGTCAAAACCATGTAGTCACCCGCAACACAGTGGAGCAAGCCAAAAATAAAAATACCTGGAAAAACTCAGCGGGTCTGGCAGCATCTGTGGAGAGGAATATAGTTAACGTTTCGAGTCTGTATGACTCTTCAACAGAACTAAGCAAGAATAGACAGTGGAGCAAGCCATTGGCTTCCTCAAGCAATGGTTTTACTGCTCAGATAACAGTATAGATTCTCTGCAATACATGCTTGAGAGGTTACCTAAGTTTGCCAGGCTGCATCATCTACAATCAGGAAGCTGAGAGTTTCATGGCTAGCACATTTCAGGATGTTATCGCACTAACTGCAGTTGCAGAAAGTTCAGAGGAGAGCAGAAGGAACTGGGTGACCACTAGGCAGATTAGGAGGAAGAGGCACGCAACAGGAAGCCCACGGAAATGTAGCACTCACAAACTGGTGCTCAGAGTTGAAAACCAGTGAGGGTGATGATATCTCAAGGCACTGCACACAGAAGCAAATCCACAATACTGTGGGAGACTTGGGAGCACAATGGGTATAAGAAAGTGCAGCACTGCGATTTTTTTTTTTAAATAGCGGATTCAATAGTCCTCTGTTGTGCCTGTATGCACCACCATTTGCAAGATCCTCTCTAAGCCACACACCATTATAACTTGAAACTATATCATTGTTGCTTCATTCCCTCTGGATTAAAAACTTGGAATTCCCTTCCTAACAGTACTGTGGGTGAACCTACACGAAATGGACTGCAGTGGTTCAAGAAGGCAGCTCATCATCACCTTCTCCATGGCAATTAGGGGCAGGCAATAAATATTGGCCTTGCCAACAATGCTCACATCCCATTAAAGAATAAAAAAAGCACATTCACTGAATCCTCCACTATAAACATCCTGTGGGGTTACTATTGACCAGAATTGACTGGACTAGCCATATAAATACTGTGGCTACAAGAGCAGGTAAGAGGCTAGGAATCTTGTGGCAAGAAACTCACCTCCTTACTCCCCAAAGCCTGTCCATCATCTGCAAGGCAAAAGTCAGGAGTGTGATGGAATACTCTCCACTTGCCTGGATGAGTGCAGCTCCAACAACACTCAAGAAGCTTGATACCATCCAGGACAAAGCAGCCCGCTCGATTGGCACCCCATACACAAACATTCACTCTCACCACCACCAATGTGCAGTGGCAGCAGTGTGTACCATCTACAAGATGCACTGCAGAAACTCACTAAGGCTCCTTAGCATCTTCCAAACCCACAAACTCTCCCATCTAGAAGGGCAAGGCACATCCAGACACATGAGATCATTACCACCTGGAAGTTCCCATCTGAGCCACTCACCATCATGACTTGGAAATACAACGCCGTTCCTTCACTGTCACTGTGTCAAAATCCTGGAACTCCCTCCCTAACAGCATTATGGGTGCACCTCTACACCACATGGACTGCAGTGGTTCAAGAAGGCAGCTCACCACCACCTTCTCAAGGGCAATTAGGGATGGGCAATAAATGCTGGCCTAGCCAGCGATGCCTACATCCCATGAATGAATAAAAAAAAACTAGGAGAAATCCAACATCAATGGGGTAAAAACAGATAAGAGGCAAATAAATCGGAGCTAAATGTTTGCAGGAAAATGGTAGCTAAACAATGGGCAACCTTCAAAGAAGAAATGGTTTGAGCAGTCAAAGCATATTCCCTCAACAGGGAAAGGTAGGGCAAACAAATCCAAAGCTTCCTGGATGACAAAGGAGGTAGAAATTATTGTAAAGAAGAAAAAGTGTGCTTCTGACAGATGTTAGGTAGAAAATAGAACTGAGAACCGATTGAATACAGAAGATTCAGAGGGGAAGTGTAAAAGCAAATAAGCGAAGCAAAGAGGAAGTATGAAAAGAGACAGGAAGCTAATGTGAAAGCGAATCCCAAAGTCTTCTATAGGCATATAAATATAGCAAAAGGAGGAATATGGCTGATTAAGGAACAAAAAGGGGATTTACACATGGAGGCAGAGGGGCTGGATAAGGTATTAAATTAATACTTTGTATCCGTCTTTACCAAGGAATAAGATGTTACCCAGGCCATGGTGAAGGATGAGGTAATTCAGACACTAAAAGGTTTTAAAATTGATAAGTTATTGGATAGGCTGTCTGTGCTTAAAGTGGACAAGGCACTGGGGCCGGGTGAGATGCATCCAAGGATACTGAGGGAAGTGCAAGTGGGAATTGAAGAGGCACTGGCCATAATTTTTCAGTCTTCCTTAGACTCAGGGTGGTGCTGGAGGACTGGAACATTGCAAACATTGTCCTTATTCAAAAAAGGGTATAAAGATAAGCCCAGCAACTATAGACCAGTCAGTTTAACTTCAGTGGTGAGGGACCTTCTGGAAGCTATAATTTGGGACAGAACTAATAGTCACATAGTTAATTAAGGAGAGCCAGCATGGATTTCTTAAATTGTGTTTACTAACTTGGGTTAACAGAGAGGGTTGAAGGGGGAAATGTTGTTGATGTGGTGTACATGGACTTCCAAAAGGTTTTTGATACAATGCCACACAACAGACCTGTGAGAAAAGTTATAGCTAATGGAATTTAAGGGACAGTAGCAACAGGGATACAAAATTGGCTGAGTGACAGGAAACAAAGAGCAATGGTTAATGGATGTTTTTCAGGCTGGAGGAAGATTTGTAGTGGAGTTTCCCAGAGGTCGGTATTGGGACCCTTGCTTTCCTGATTTTTGTTAATGATCTAGACCTTGGTGTGCAGGAAAGAATTTCAAAAGTTGCAGATGATACAAAACTTGGAAACATTGTAAACTGTGAGGAGGTCATGTAGAACCTCAAAAGGACATAGATAAGTTGGTGGAATGGGTAGATAGGTGGCAGATGAAGTTCAATGTGGAGAAATGTGAGGTGATAGATTTTGATGGGAAGTTGAAAGAACATGAAAAGGCAATATAAAGGATACTACTCTCTAAAAGGGGTGCAGGAGCAGAGGGACCAGGGTGTATATGTACATAGTCGTTAAAGGTGGCAGGACAAACTGAGAAAGCAGTTAATAAAGCATACATTATTCTGTGCTTTATTAGTAGGGTCATAGAGTACAAGCGCAAGGAGGTTATGTTGAACTTTTATAAGACACTAGTGAGACCTCAGCTGAAATATTGTGTACAGCTCTGGGTACCTCATTTTAGGAAAGATGTTAAGGCATTGGAGAGAGTGCAAAAGAGGTTTACGAGAATGGTTCCAGAGATAAGTAACTTCAGTTATGAAGCAAGATTGAAGAAGCTGGGACCCTTTTCCTTGGGGAAAATAAGGCTGAGAGGAAATTTGGTAGAAGTATTCAAAATCATGAGGGGTCTGGACAGAGTAGATAGGGAGAAACTGTTCCCACTTGTGGAAGGGTCGAGAGCCAGAGGGCACAGATTTTATGTAATTGGCAAAAGATGCAAAAAAGCGATATGAGACACAACTTTTTCCACAAAGCAAGTGGCTAGGGTCTGGAATGCACTGCCTAAAAGTGTGGTGGAGGCAGGTTCAATTGAGGCATTCAAGAGGGAATTTGATGTTTCCTTTCAAATAATCAATCTGCAGGGTTACAGGGAGAAGGCAGGAAAATGGTGTGAGGTGAATTGCTCAGTCAGAGAGTTGGTGCAGACATGATGGGCTGAATGACCTCCTTCCATGCTGTAACAATTCTATGATTCTGTGGAAACCAAATTGACTAAACTAATTAGCAGCTCCGTAAAGGGGCACTGTAACAAAAACAAAACTTTAAAGGAAACCTAGCAAATTAAATTAAAATGTCATTCTATGGGAGATGATACATTCCAGCCCCCATAGCACCCACTGGTCACAGAAGCCCTCAAGCATACCAGTGGACACTGCATGCTTCCTCTCCAGAGACAGCTAGGCGCGGACATAACCGTGAAAGAGGGGTAGGCAATCAGGGCAAATTTACCCCCTCAACCATCTGCTGATAAATCTCTATACTTTTTTTGAGTAAAGCAAATCATCAAATTAATAAATTGGAAGCCCCTTAAAGGGGGCACTGTAACAAAAAGCAAAAACTTCAACACAAACATAGCAAATTAAATTAAAATGCCATTCCCAGGGCTGATAATACGCTCCAGCCCCTGCATTCCCACCACTCACAGAAGGCATCAAGCACGCTGGTGGACACCACTCCCTCTCCAGGGACATCCAGGCATAGACATAGCCACAGAAGAGAGGCAAACAATCAGGACAAACAACCCCTTCAATCACCTGCTGCTAAGTCTCCCTTTGTGTGCTCAAGATGCTTAATCAATCAATATCCTCCACCAGTATATCCTTAATCTTAATAATACAATTAACATATCTTAACAGATTAGGGACAAACAAGGTAATCCTCTTGTAGAAGCTGAGGCAATAACTGTACTGAATGAGAACTTTGCATTTGTCTTCGCAAACTCTTCAGTTATAGGAACTGTACCAGAGGGTTGGAGGATTGTTACACCCTTATTCAAAAAAAGGGGAGGGATAATCCTGCAACTGCACATTACCAGGCTGAAGCATTTGCAGCTGCCTTCAGCCAGAAGTGCCCAGTGGATGATCTTGAAGTCTCCAGGTGTCAGTCTTCAGCCTATTCTATTCACTCTATGTGATAGTGAGAGGCAGCTGAAATCATTGGATGGAGCAAAAGCTATGGACCCTCACAACATCCTGCTTTAGTAATGAAAACTCATGATCCAGAACTAGTGGTTCTTTTGATCAAGCTGTTCTAGTACAGCTACAACACTAGCAACCACCTGAAAAAGTTGAAAATCGCCCACAAGGAGCAGGGGAAAGTCAAACCAACCTATCAACCTTCTCTCAATTATTAGCAAAGTGATGGAAGGTATTGTAGAAAGTGCAGTCCAGCTGTATTTACTTATTAAAAACCTGCTCACCGATGCACAGTTTGGGTACTGTTATGCCACTTAGCTCCAGACCTCATTACAGCCTTGGTCCAAACATGGATTAAAGAGCTGAATTCAAGAGATGGAAGTGAGAGCAATTGCTCCTAACATCAAGGCCACATTTGACCAAGTGTGGTAGCCAGGGGCCCTAAACAATTGATATTAATGAGAGTCAGAGAGAAAACAGCTGGAGTCATACTAAGCATAAAGGAAGATGGAAGTCAATCACCTCAGCCTCAGGTTATCGCTGCAGAAGTTCCTCTGGTTATTGTCGCAGGCCCAACCATCTTCAGCTGCTCATTAATGAACATCCCTCCATCATAAGTTCCAAATTGGGGATATTCACTGATGATTGCACAATATTCAGCATCATTCGTGACTCCTCAGGTACTGAATCTGTGCCTGCAGGCAGCAAAACCTGGGCACCATTCAGGTTTAGGCTGATTAGTGGCAAGTAAAATTTGCACTACACAAATGCCAGGCAATGAATCTCCATCTCTAACAATAGAGGATCTAATCATCTCCCCATTACGTTTAATGGCAGTACAATCAGCAAATCCCCACCGTCAACATCCTGTGGGTTACTATTGACCAAAAATTTAACTGGACCATCCCTGCAAAAACTTTGGCTACAGGAGCAGGTAAGAGGCTAGGAATTCTGAGCAAGAAACTCACCTCCTGACCCCTCAAAGCCTGTCCACCATCCAGAGGGCACATGTCAGGAGTGTGATGGAATATTCTACACTTGCCTATTTGTAAGATCTGGGCTGTACATACAATTTCAAACAGATGGGGGCCTCACAGACATAAAGAGATTGCTCGATTCCTGCAGGTGCAGGGCACCATCGGTTGTACTCGTGTGGCTGCCAGGGCGCTGAGTGAGTGGCCAGTGAGATTCATCAATGAGAAGGGCTTCACTCAGTGTTCAGCTGGTTTGCAACTGTAACAAGAGCATGTCTGCACTCGCAATCCTGGCAGCTGCCATGACTTCAACATCCTTTGGCAGCCCAAGGTGCCACTGCTCTTCATTTCAGCCCCGGAACTCCATGGATGGCTTCAAGAAGACAAGGTATATTCCTTGAATCGAGATGGAAGCACACAGACACTACAACTGAAGCCATCTGCTCACAAGTCATTGAGCTTCTGAAGATGGGTTCTGATTCTTTGACCAGTCAGGTGGTGCCCTGCAGTACATTCCTGCAAGGATCTTAAGCATTGTGGTGGTCTGCTGCATTCTCCATAACAAGGCCTCCCAGAGATGTGTGGACCATGAAGATGGTAAAGCACTGGATTGATACAGTTCAAAGGAGGAGGAGGAGGAAGATACAGAGCAGAATAGCACCCATGCTGTGCAGGAAGATGGCCAGATCCACCTCAGGAATCAAAGCTTTCATTAGGATGACGCTAGGGCACATCTGATCCACGCACATTTCACCTGAGTGTTACTCATCCAGTATGGCTGCATGCTCTGGTACTCACTTTCATCTACCTGTCAGAACACATTCATTCAACACACAGCTTTGAATAGATCCATTTTTACCAGTATTTATACATATGTCTCCAGACGTCTGTGTCCCCACTCAAAGGCTACTGCTCCGCTTTAACACTCTTTCCTCTTTTCCAGTCTTGCCATTAAAGAATCACAGCTCACGTGTCTGGGATAATGGCTCAACATCTCCAATGTTATTAATAAATTACAGTATGCACAATCATAAGTGAAATTAACCCAAGTGAACCATTTAGTGCAATGACTGACATGGTGGGCTTCACTTTGGCCACTCCTACATAGTGCTCCTTGGATGAGGTGGAGGCAGCCTGTTTGCTTGTGTCTGTTTGCAGGTGAGATGCTCACAGCAGTTGTCCTTGTCATGGAGGCACCAGTGGGTGCACCTCCAGAGGCTGCTGCACCATTGTCAAAGCAGGGGAAGCCTCCAATTCAGACTTCTGCTGCATAGATGGTCCCTGTTCAGAGGAGCCAAGGAGGCCAATGTTGATGATGCTGCCCTGTGAGGGGTAGCACCTTCATTCTTTTTGGTGACCGCCTCAGCCCTTAGGCACTCTGGATTGCTGGAACGGACCACAAGCTGGGCACAACTGACATTCACTCCATGCATCTTTGCACCAACTGCACCACTGACTGGCTAGTGCTACAGAGCCTTCCATGAATTCTGTGCACATCAGTGCATTGTTCCTGCTTCCACTCTGAGTGCTGCCACATTTGGCTCTCCATGACCTTTTCCACTCTCTCAATAGAGGAGCTCATGTGTTCAAAGCCCCAAGCCATGATGGTGCAGATGATCTGAATGGACTCCTCCAGGCCCACTGACTCCGCACTGCCACAGGGAACTCTGACATGTGGGTAGCCAGCTCATGCTGCTAATCAAAGTAGAGCCACTTTGTGGCTCCCGTGGCCTTGCATCTGACCCAGTTGAGCATGATTGTGTCTGTTGTCCAATCCTCTGAGGGGGACTGCCAACAGCTGCCTCTGCCTCCATTAACCCCTCCTGCTCACTCATGACATGCTCCTCACCCCAGTGCCATTCTTTCTAATGGTACATCAGGACACACCAATGTGATTGTATCTGCACGGGTGGAGGGTGCACTTGAATGATGTGACGGTGAAAAATCTGTTGGTTCCATTTTGTCTGAGGTGCCCAGTGAGGTGATGCGACAGCAGCACTGGCATACTCCCCCTCCACAGATGGCCCTGTGGGAGACATAAGAAGGAGATTATTCAAACCCACCTGTGACTGATGATGTCTCTGCGGTGCTAAGGTTTCCCAAGACAGCTGAGGCTTTGGCGTACTGTCAGTTGGTGTGGAGTACACTCCATCCCCTTCATCTACAGAACTCTATTTTTTCACCCTCTCCTCCAAATATCCTCATCTATCCACTGCCCACTGCTTCAAGAGGCATCCTCTTGCAAGGTCTATTGCCACTTCTTCTGTGACAGTCAGGGCAGCGAGCTGGGGCACTGCTCCTCCTATGCATGCCCTCTCCCGTGCATTCTGTACCCTTTTCTCACCAGCACTCAGGTTTTGGGGCTTGCTGAGGGGTCAGTAATTACTCTGGGGACACATTACACCCATGTTCAGAAACACAATGCGCTTTCAGGCTGCAGAGCTGGAGTGTCTGCTGGTGCAGGCCTGGAGGCCTGTTATCTGGGTGTCACATTGTACTCACCATGCCAGAGCAAAGAAGATCATTAAACCTTTTGCAGCATTGCACCCAAGTCCTCTGCTGACAATGTGGCTACTGACATTTTCTGCCAGCTCCAGCCAGGCCTGCTTAATTTGGCTTGGCAGCCTTCTCCTGCCACCTTCTTGGAACAAGGCCCCTCGCCTCCTATATACTGCCTCCCACAGGATCTTCATAACAGCATGAAATGACAAAATTCATTATAAATATATATTATATATAAAAGATACATTTTATAAATGATTTCTAAGTACTGAATTGTTGGCCAGGGGCTGCAGCCGAACTGCTGACACAGGCAAAAGCAACTTTTGACCTGAAGTAACCTGAGTCCAGTCACTGGCCTGAGCTGGCTGGAACCGGTTTGAAGTAGCTGAGTTTCTTGAAAGACAAAGGGAATGTGATAAGACACAAGTCTTTATTTAGAAAAGGAGTAACGAGGTAATGCTACCTAAATCTCTGGGACAGAGCCAATGAGAAGATGCCACAGACTAGGCAAGCAAGCCTAAACCAACACAGAGACAGCACAACTTGAAGAGATAAGATTCAGTATAAGAGTGGAGAATCTCAGGCGTGGTGCCAGCGAAGACTCCGGAGAATAACCATCGCGGAAGTGGAAGAACCTATGTCAGCAACCTAGAGACGATGTCGAAAAAGAGGGAGAACGGAACGCCTGGCCAGCGTCAGCTCTCCTTTTCAGGTTTAGATTCTGTGACCACTCAGGGAGTGTCAGAGAAACCTAGTGGGTGTGCGTTTAGATCCTAGTTTGGGTTTAAGACTGTATAACCTGGTGCAAACTGCATGTCTATATCTAACCAGCCATGTAAGCTATATGTATATGATCTAACAACGTGAATAAAGCAAATTTAGAGTTAAGAGAGAATTAACTCTTCTCCTCTTTGTACTAAGCCAACAACCTTTACCGGTGACCTCCAGCAACAGAATATAATACTGGAAAAACTCAGCAGGTCTGGCAGCATCGGCGGAGAAGAAAAGAGTTGACGTTTCGAGTCCTCATGACCCTTCGACAGAACTTGAGTCCAAGAAAGAGTTGAAATATAAGCTGGTTTAAGGTGTGTGGGGGGGGGCGGAGAGAGAGAGAGAGAAGTGGAGGGGGGGGTGTGGTTGTAGGGACAAACAAGCAGTGATAGAAGCAGATCATCAAAAGATGCCAACAACAATAGAACAGTCAAACACTAGGAGAGAAATGGAAAGCAATGAAGGTGAGCAAGGCAAAAGAGAGGAACAGAAATCTTGTCGCAGAAAAGAACAGAACTTCTTCAAGGAGGTACGCATTTCTTGAGTTCTGTCGAAGGGTCATGAGGACTCGAAACGTCAACTCTTTTCTTCTCCGCCAATGCTGCCAGACCTGCTGAGTTTTTCCAGGTAATTCTGTTTTTGTTTTAGAATATAATACTGCTTGTATTAGAAAATAACTGTGTACGATGTAAGAGCTCTATAAAATATCGGGTATTATTTATAAATGATTTTCAATGTACAATTTAATGTTCCTTATTTATCTTCTGTTTATGTAATTATGATTACCACACCATTATAAGGGCACTTACAGTGGAATGAAAAAGTCCAAACTTTTCCTGGTGAGTTTAGTCTGTAAGTATCAGGTAACAACACCATTCTGTGTGTTTCGATGCCGCGAGTCTCGGCGTTATTACACAGCTTCTTGAGGAGCAGGATATCTCAGACTGCATCTTGATTTAGGCATTTAACTAGATGTTGTTATCTGATTTACACATCAATAACACAGGTATCATCACCAAGTTCTGTCGAAGGGTCATGAGGACTCGAAACGTCAACTCTTTTCTTCTCCGCCGATGCTGCCAGACCTGCTGAGTTTTTCCAGGTAATTCTGTTTTTGTTTTATCATCACCATTATGTTTACCACAAGAAGTATTAGAAATGTTAGCACAGTTACATGCAATCTGGAGGAATTGAGTAATCAATTGGGAAGTTACCATTTGTGAATCATTGTATCAACATGGAGAAATTCTCATGGGATGGAACCATTTAAATCCTTCACATGAAAATTTCCAGGCTTCTATTTTGCTTAACCCAATTCTCTATGCTTGTGGCTCTAGAATAAAACTGCTTGGAATTTAGGGCTTAAAGATTTTTGAGTCTTCTGAGATTGTGCAGTTAAGTCATTTAAAATTATAAGGTTCTTTCTGAAGCAAATTTACTTTCAGTTTTGTAAATTAATGGAAGTATAAATGTACATTATGAAAATTCTTATTCTCATATCCTATATATTAAAAACATCAAGGGAAATGGGGATAGTGCAACATAATGGCGTTGAAGTAGAAGATCAGCCATTATCTCATTGAATGACAAAGCAGCCTACTGCTGCTCCTATTTCTTATGTTCTTGTGTTCTTAATGTTCTTATCAAAATAGACTCAACAGTCAAATATGACATAACTCTTATTGTTCTATATTTCTGATTGGTAGGAGAAGGAATGAATTGAAAGTAATGAATTTAAAGTTTCAGGAAATGTAACCAATAGTTATAAGAGAAGAGCCAATAGTCTAAGATGTAAGTGTTACCAAAGCCTCTGATTTTACACAATGTAACTGTATGTTTTAGTTCTGTAAGTCTGGCTATCCTGTTTTCTTTCCTCCCTCATTTCAAAGGCATTGAGGTCATTTTCATCCATAGGGAAGATTGACAAAATAGGGCACTAAGAGCCTAAGATAGGGTCCTTAGCTTTATCACTTTGATAATGTAACATTTGGCCCACTGCCATTTTGAAAGGAACCTCCCATATGGAAGCCAAAGCACAGCCTGAAACAAGCAGAAGATTCTTTTAATATGCAAATTGGGATCATATACAAATATAGGACATTGATTGCCATTTTAAGAGAGAACAGGCCTGTGTGTGGGCCATGAACTCTTCAATCAGATACAGCAGCATTATTGCTGGAGTGTCCTAGCAAAGGTAGGTTTGAAATTATTTGCTGCCACTCATAAATCTCCTTGCTCTACAACCGTGGATCCATCTCCCTTGCTGCTGGCTGAGCCAATTTTAACCTGGTAAACTGTAACAGGGTGCCTATGGTGTCCCACAGCTTGCAAGATTGATGTAGGCGAGACCAGAGCGTCAAAATTGCAGCTGCCTTTTTGCAGCTATATTGGGCAAATAGCCCTCTGCTGGTTCCAAAGGTTCTAGCAGCCCTCCCAATATTTTCCCAATAGCTATTCCCCATATGTAAGTTTAGACAGTGAGGGTGTGAACTTGGACTCGATAGCTCAATAGCCACCTGGGGACCAAAATGACACCTGAGGCATATGGCACGATTCTGCCGCGAATCTCGCCAGATACAATATTGGTGAGGGCATGAGTATGCATGCGGTTAACACTTACCAGAAGTATATGTATATGAAATCATGTCATGTTACATACAAACATTAACTAATCATTCTTGTGCATTTCCTTAGTGCCTGTCTTGCAGATACCTTTGCCTGACCTAGTGCTCCCATGCAGTGCTACCCACTCGCTGCAGCATGGCTGGTGGAACGCTGTTGACTTTCAGTGGAGGAAACTGCAAATGGCCTTGGTGGACAAGCTCAAGCAGCTCTGGGCTTAAAAGATTAACCTTGGCTTGAGCAACACCAGTCTGGGCTTTTTGGCTGACAGGCAACAGCCAGGGCACTGGCGTACTGGCATTGGTGAGAGGAGAAATGCTGTTCATCCTGAGAGAGGGCAGAAGTTTTTTGATCCATGTAATCACTGCCACTTACCCAGGGCAGCACCACAGCAATGCTAGTAATCTTTCAGAGGATAGATTGCTGAATTGCTGTGACACCCTGCAAACTCCTTTGCACACTGCAATCCACAGCCATAATCTCAGCAGTCTGAGCTTGCATTGCAGCAAATTAATCTTGCATTACCAAAGTATGAGCTTACACTGCATCACTCAAAGATTGGATGCTTGTGCTGCAATGGAAGTTACAACATCGACCAGCATATGCTGCATGGTTGCGTTCACAAGTGTGCAAACAGAGCTGGTCACCACTGGAAAGGATGGACTCTGCACCAAGTCCTGTACAAAGCTGGCACTGAATTCTTCCACCGCCCTTAATATTGACAGTAGGCTTTCTGGCAGGCTTCCCAATGCACCAAGTGTCTCTTGTGCATATTCATCGCCTTTTTTTAAATAAAAGCAAAATACTGTGGATGCTGGAAATCTGAAACAAAAACAGAAAATGCTGGAAAAATGCAGCAGGTCTAACAGCATCGGTGGAGAGAGAAAAAAGAGTTAACGTCTCGAGTCCTTATGTCTCTTCTTCAGAGCTTCTTTAGGCTGTTTATCGAAGTCCTCAGTTGAGTCCTCCGCAATGGCATGCATGTGTGACCTCCATTCTCCAGTGAACTAATACCTGCTCAATGCTTGTCCTTTGCCCTGGCAACAGCACACTCGTGCCTCGTGTGTCACCACATGCAGATTCTGCCCCTCATTTATCCTCTTTGATGCACACAGTATCAATGTCTTAGCTGGTGGCTGCGACTGTGAAATGAAGTGACGGTGCTCTGTCTTCATCGTTACTCTCTTCTTGGTCTTCCTTCACAGCCTGGCCAGGTTGCACCTTTTGCGTATCTGACAGGAAAAAAAGACAAAAGTGTAAAGGGTGTGGTGAGGGGAGTAGAGGAAAGTAAGATGTTCATGCTTACACCACCTGCATCAGAAGAGATTGTGAGACCAGGGGAGAGCAGAATATGAGAAGGAGGATTAGTTATGATAGTACTGCTATTTTCAGCCCTGCCACCTCCCACAGCTTCAGCAACAGCTGTTCCAGTAATGGTCAGTACCATCTTCTCCATTGGGGTTAGGACATGCAAGCATGTTTGTTTCACACTCACCCATCCCAGTTCCCTCCATCCACCACCCCCCCACCCCCAACCTCTCTCCACTGCCTCACCCACTTGGTGAGCTCCAGTTGCATCCTGTATTTTACCAACAAGTCTTGCCAGAGAAAGAGAAGTGTATCACTTGATAGCTGCCATGCAATGTGTTTGGGTGATGTGGTTGTCATGATTGAATGGCTGAGAGTATGTGCAAGCTATAAGATGTGAGCGTGAGGTTTGCAGCAGTGCTGAGTGTGTGAGGGTGAGGTGAGGTATCTGAATGTTAGGTATGAGTTGTGATACATAAAAATTGTCAGTAGCTGAGTGATATGGTGAATATGATGAATAAGTGTGTAAGGCTGGTGGTGCTGTTGCTAGGACATGGTATTTAAAGATCCAATCATTGACCTTCACCATGTGAGGTCATTAAATTTCTTGCAGAACTGTATCCTGGTCCTCAGACTTGACTTCTGCCAGTGACCTCCTTGGCTATCTATTCCCATTTCCTTTTGACTATGTGTCTGGTGGGTCTCCTGCTCCCTGCAGATATGGAACATCTCTCCTCCTTTTCACTTCCTCCACCAAGTGCCGCATCCAGAAACCTTGGAGCCCACTCCCTCCCACGTTGTGCCTCTCCTAAATGTCCCCCAGGATAGATTCACTTCCTACACTACTGCTACCACCTGCACCAGCCACATCTTTAAGCAGGTTATCTTTAAGTGATGCTAGAAAGTTACAATTTTCAGCGCCCTTCTGATGTGGGCTGCCACTGAGCAGTCTAGTTAGAGCTAGTTGCATGTAGAAATTATGCTAATGAGTAGACATCATGAAGCTGGCATCTGCCTGCATTTCAGTTAAAAGTTAAGTCGTTCAGTCATCTTCACGCCTACTTTCAGAGTTATACAATTTGGCCCCCGGCAAGTCAGCAGGATGTTTGACTGTGGGATAGCAAGGGAGAGGGGGTGATGGGCATCATAGCAACTTTGATCATGTCCAAATCAAACATCCACATAAATGGAGTTCCCCAAAAGCATCACTTGCAGCAGCGGAAATCCTGGCTTTTTCTCCCCCTCCATTGTTCACCAAAGCTGACATCGAGTCGAGCACTGCGGCTGAATTCTGTAAGCTTAGCATGAAGCAACATTCTCGTGTCAGCTTGGCTCAGTGATAGTGCTATCACCTTTGAGTTAGAAGGTTATAGATTCAAGACCACCACGTAATGTAAACTGACCTTTGTTGCCAGTGCAATCCCTCAACTAGCATGTTAAACTGAAGTTCTAGCTTTCAGTTCAGAATGAGCTATATATTGCCTTCCTGTATTTTGCTCTGAGCTGCCACCATGTTCTGAGGTCGGGTCCTTCTGCCTTGGACTCTAGGAGTGGGACTTGGTTCTTAGACTATAGATATACTCTGGTATCTGCTTAATACTTGTTTATTAGTACTACATCTAAACAGGTTACATAGTAGGCACATAGCTCTCAGGTATGATTCCAACCTGTCTCCCGAGAATCTGACACATGACTGACTAGTGTCAGTGGTACATCATCATTTACATCATACATTGGCGTAGCCCATCTGTTAACCCTTTACACAACATATACCTTGCCTTATACAATTACAAATTTAACGCTGCTTGCTCACAATATTATGTCCATGAGCACCTTTCTCCCCCTGAGCTCCATTAGTGATTCTGTCCTGGTAGAGACATCAGCTGACCCAGCATAGACCTATGGAGTAGAACAAGAAACCTTCTTGTCTGTATAACTCAGTTCTATACTGGCAGAAGAACCCAAATAAGTTTACTATCCCAACTAGCTACTATGATTTTCCAATACTTCGCTGCCCCCTACTGCCAGAAATGTAAAATAACAATCTGAATTTACAGAAAACAGCTGAAGGCAGGATTTCCCCCTCCATATAGGGGTGACTACAGAAGCAGATGGGGGTACTGGTTCACTGGCATTGTCCTGCCCCAGGTAATTTTCCCAGAAGTAGGATGAGAGTCGGCAGGGCTAGCCGCCTGTAAGTGGCAGGTAGCTAAATGCTGGGAATTAAATGACGACTTAAAGCCTATTGCCATTGGCCAACAGGAATCCCAGTACAGGTCCCTCGAGGCACTATGCCGGCTGCCTGGAGGTGGCCTCCTGGCTGCAGACCCAGGGGACCGGCGCTTCATGCAGGAAGGCTTTGAGGTCGTCCCCACCTACCTGGCCGCAGCTGCAGCTGCAGATGGAGGCCTTCCTGTGGAGAGCTCCCTGTGTCCCTGCTGCTGATTCCATTTTTTATTTAAAAATTTAAAAAGTTAGAGAGGAAATCTTACCTGAAAAGGCAGCCTGCAGCTCCTTCCAACCTGGAGGGCCTCCCATTGGCCCTCCAGCTTTGTGAGCCCATCCATCATTCTTAATTGCTATCTGGACACTGATTGGCCAATTCGGGGAAAATCACCATGACAAAGCTCACTTGGCCAAGAGCTAATCGAGAAGTTGAGAGATTCATCAACTGTGAGAAAAGTGATCCAAACTGCTACTGCTGAGAGCAAGTCATTGGAAGATGTTATATCACTTTCTTCCCAATTACCTCATTGAACCAAGCCTCATGTTACACTCATCCAGAGCTACCCGTGAAGCTAATTCGTGGGCATGATTGAAGACAGAAAGATCTCATGAAAGGAAACGTGGAGTAAAACATGAAATTTAGAGCTACATCTCTAAAGCCAGGAGACAAAGTGCTTGTGAAACATGATGGATATGTTGGAAAGCAAACAATGCACTATGACATCCAGTCATTTGTTGTGACCAACACAAAAGGATTAATGATCACTGCCAGGCGTGGTTCACAAATCGCATGAAAGGCATCACTCTTCAAAGCATAGAAAACACCATTCAAACGTGTTGAGTGCAATTCAGACAGTAGCATCTCAGATAAAGAACATGAGTTAAATGTGACAACACCAGATGTCATATACCAATATACTCATGAACAGAAATGTCCACCATACTTAAGCAATTATGTTACAAGTAAACTACTTTCAGTTGAATGAGCAGCTCTTTCATCTCATTGTATATGACTGAGTGTAAATTCTGCACCATTTCATTAGATTAATGCAAAAGGACTACTTGCAAGACTATAAGCTACATAAACTTGATATTATAGATATTTTCTTTTGTTGTATTTGCACATATGAATGAAATGCCATGTTTAAACGGAACAAAAAGACAAAAATGCATGCAAAAAGTAATGTTTGCAGACTTAATATTGAATGTGTGCCAGAAGTCTGGCTTCAAATTTGTTTTTTTAAAGGAAGAGATGGAAAGATTATCAATGTAAAAAGATCAAGTGTTACTGGTGAAGGTGAGTGCTCAAGTTATGTTTAAGTTTATTGCTTATATTGTTTACACTTTTGAAAGCAGATCATTAAAGCATACTGTGAAACAAAAAGCTATAGGCCAGGATTTTACTTATGGAGGGCGGGCTGGGCGGGTGATTTTGGAGATTGTGTAGTTACTCAGGTTTAGACTAGGTTTTAATCTGTCTAACATTTCCTGAGTAACTACCCAGGTAAATCCCACAGATCTGTCTGAAGTCTCTGACTCTAACTCAGAGTCAGATAGTCGCGGAAGGTCCTGGGGAGTGGGGAATTGCCCATCGGAAATTGCAACTTCCCAGTCAATTCCCACATAGGCCCCATGTCAGGACTTTTGCAGGGTCCAAACCCACATCGTCATTCATATGTTCGGTCTTTTGACAATCCAGAGGCTGGAAGATTTGGCCTCAATGATTCAAATTAATGTCCAAGATTTGTATTCATAAGCTCAATACAAATTGGTACACAGACAATATTAAACTGTGTACATATATGTGTGTGTGTGTGTGTGTGTGTGTGTGTGGTGGTGGTGGAAGGAAATGGGTGCAGTCAATTCTAATAAAGCATTCAAGGGCTAAGAAAACAAGCCTTTTAAAATTTATAACTTTATAGAGAAATATATCAGCTGAAATTTACTTTGGATAAGTTTATGGATAAGAAAAAAGGAGTGATTGCTGAACCATATGAGTCAGCTAAAGGTTTAAGCTGAAAGAAACTTAGATGCGTTAATAGAGTGGTATCTCATATGTTAGGAACTGCAGAGCAGCAATCAACAAAGCACATGGGATGCTAAATTATATTACAAGTTTAGTCGGGAATAAGTTGGAGGATTCCATGTTTTGACTGTAGTACTCTGGTCAGACGGAAACTTAACAATTTGATCCAATTTTGGTCATTGAAACACATTAAAAGCTTTGACAATCTGAAAGACTACAGAATAAACAGTACAATTGATTGCCAATGATAGATGATTCCATCCTAATGAAATTTAGACTATTACACCTTGAAAAAAATTAAGACTTTTAATAGAACAACATAAGATCATTGCAAGAGAAAAAAGTCGTCAGGAGCACTCCTTCAATGCAACTTTGAAATATATTTTATTTTAAGGAAATTACTGATTTCAAAAAATACCACCCAAATGAATTGGCTAATTCATTATGGATAGCACACAGAGAACTTTACGTAAATGGTTAATACCAGGAGCACCTGATACTAATGTAACTACTGATGTAGCTACGATGCAATATCACATGACTAGGAGGCTGAGATCTGGTGAGGAGCAGAAGTACAATCTTGTGTAGAGCACTGAGATGTACACAGATCATAGTTTTTATAAATAACAGTCTATGGTAGCATTCCTAGGATAACAGACAAAGCCTAAGGAAACCCCATCTAGACCCCAAACCCAAGACGAAACATTTTAAACCTGAATAATAGTGGATAGTATATCTGTATTTGTGGGTCTTGTGGCACAGTGGTAGAGTACTTACCTCTGAGCCAGAAGCTCAAGGCTCAAGTCTCACTCCAGGAGTTGATGACCACAGCAGGGGCATTCATAATATGGCCAAACAGGTTGATTATTAACCTGTTAAATCCTTCTGATACACCTAGTGGCAGGCAGGAGAGTTTCCGCATCAATCATTCTGTAGAAGGCAATGGTAGCTGCATTACTTTGCCAAGCATAATCATGGACCAATCCAATGGAAGTCCACGGTCACCAATGCCATCTTAGGGCATGGTACCTGAAGGAGGAGAATATCTATATTCATGACCACAGCCTGTCAGTCTCCCATCTTCATTTTGGTCAAATCTCCACGGCATTTTGTGAAAGTAAATAAATCCAGTGATTAGTGGACTGGCACCAGAAAAAATTCTGAATTTATTTCCCTGCCTATCCCCAAGCCTACCCCCATCACCCTCTACTTTTGAATGAAACGCCTCCCCCCAACATGATGACAACACCACTTCTGTGGTTGGCTTGGTCAACTCTTCCTTCATTATGCACTTGTGTTCATTAACTCATTCAGCACATCCCAATCCTGGAGTTCTCCAAGTGCATTTTCCACTTTCATATCCTACATTTGAGGGCTCTACTTATCTGAATATGATTGGCCGAGTCATCCACTGCCAGTCTAACTTGACCATACTAGTTATTACCATGGCTCCTTTACCATGACCAAATACTCCTCTTAATTCAGCATCATTCTTTTTTCCATGACAAGCTGCCTTCTCATACCCTGCCCCCTGCCTCAGTCAACCTCACTTCTAATGCCAGTTTGAAAAGCCTATGCTTTTAGATCACTATGTTTGTAATCATCTATGCAATTGTTTAAGCTTCCGCCTTTAAAGCTCTATCCCATATACACCCTAGTTCTGACCACCGATCCTCCTGCAAGTGTCTATGGTGGATGGGCAGCATCTGGGTTTGTAGCCCACTTTCTTCCCAAATACTTCCTGCTGCTTGATGAGACTGCCTGGGTAGGGGTCGGAAGGCTCCTATCTTTTGCAAGTTTCCTCTCCCTCTATTTCAGCCCTATTCTGCTGATGTCCTTTGGTCTTGGCAGCCTAGCATAAGTCCTACCCTGACCTTGTAGGGATGAAAGGAAGGAAATATAATCCTAAGCGTTGGATGACCCAAAATTTGTTTCATCTTAATTTTTCTTTTTAAAAGTCATCCTTTTAGTCCCTCCAAATTGTCTTGTGTCCCTGTCTCTCCATCAACCTGCCTCATGGACAACTCAGCTCAAACCTCAGTATGTTGCTTGATCCCTAGCTGTGTTTCCCCATCAGCATCCACTCTATCACCAAGACTAGATTTTTCACCATTAAACATTGTTCCATCTCAACTGCCTCTCCCTTTTGGCTAAAGATTCTAACTTATGTCCTTATTGGGTTAAGGCTTCTGTAAAGCTCTCAATAAGAACAGGCACTCAGGACTGGTGAACCCTTATTTCCATTTTTGTGTATCGGTGCAACGTGTACGTTTCATCATTGCGCATGCTCCGTCAAACAAGGTTGGCAGCCTCAAACGAACAATGCACTACATCCCTGACCTTCTTGGTAAATGAGAGATATATCTTATTTTCTTTGAATTAATAAAATATTCAAACTTAAGAATGTTATTGATCTCTAACTAAATCCACCAACAACTTTGGGGTTGGGGAGGGTTCTACCTCCAACATTCTACCCTCTGTAAACTTAAGGTATTCCAAAACTCTGCTGCCCATGTCCTAACTCACACTAAGCCATGTTCACCCCTGCTTTCGCTGACCTATGTTGGCTCCCAGTTAAGCTATGCCTCAATATTAAAATCCTCATCCTTGTTTTCCGGAGGGAATTCCAAAGATTAGGGCCTTGACAGCTGAAGGCACAGCTAATAGTGGAGTAGTTAATATCAGGGTTACCCAAGAGACTAGAATTAGATGAGGTCAGGTATCTCAGAGTGTTGTGGGTCTGGAGGAGATTACAAAGATAGGGAGGGTTGAACCATGGAGAGAGTTCAAAAAAAGGATAAGAAATTGACAATGAAAGTATTGCTGAACTGGGAGCCAATGTAGGTCAGTGAACATAAGAGTGATAGGTGAAGAGGATTTAGTGTGAATTAGGACATCAGAGTTTTGGGTGACCTTATGTTTATGGAGGATGGGAGATTGTGCATTGGGATAGTTAACTCTGGAACTAACAAAGGAAAGGGTGAGTGTTTCAGTGATGATCTGAGGCAGGGGTGGGGTCAGATAATATTATGGAAGTAAATTTAGGCTATCCAGTGATGGTGCAAATGTGCAGTTAAAAGCTCATCTCGTGAGACCAAGGTTCGAACAGTGTGCATCAGCCTCAGCAGGTTGCTAGACAGAAGGATAGATCTGATTGCTAAGGATTGGCCTTTGGTCTTTCCAACGGGGATGGCTTTGGTCTTTCCAATATTTATTTGGAGGAAATTTCTGTGCATTCAGTACTGGTTTAACAATGAATAAAATCTGAAGGAAGGCAACTCCACAGTTGTAAAAGTTCATTTTCAGTCTCTGCGAGATTGGCAACAAATAAGAGTTATCATGCCATTCAAAATTCAATTACACTGGACAAGGCCTTTTTTGGTGAGTGTGTGTCACAGAAATACAGCAACATCTCACCTGTATATAAAAGCTGAAATAAAAACAAGAGTGCTGGAAATACTCAGCAGGTCTGCCAGCAACTGCGAAACTACCGGTGGAACAGGGCAATTCCGACAGTAACTTGCTGACGTGCAACTGCCCGGTACAGTGGATGCTGGAAGTTGCAGCTTGTTTTACACTTCAATCATTGTTTTTGCACTCATTAAGTTCATATTCATTGTTTGCCATTGTGAGATTTGAACTCGTGATCTTGGGGTTACAAACCCAGTACCATAACCACTTGGCTATTTAGGCCAAGCTAAAAATATGGAACGCTTCATGAATTTGCGTCATCCTTGCGCAGGGGCCATGCTAATCTTCTCTGTATCGTTCCAATAACATTCATGATCAATGCTAAAGGTCAAAGCCCACAGCGAGCACCACCTGCTGAAATTAGAATGATACGGACGGGGACGGGGATTGGCCCACTGAGCAAGGGAAGACGTGCCAATCAGAGCAGCGCTCCAGAACCACCTGAGTGCGGGGGTACCGCGGTGCAGGGTGGGAGTGGCGACTCGAGCTGAGTCAGTTAGGCGGAGGAATCCCGGTTATCGTCGCCCTGCTGCTTGGAGAGCCAGCTGACCGCCCGGTAACAACCCCGGGGCGCCGGCGGGACTGGGGATCCAGCCGCGTTTACTTGCTGCTGTATTGGGGGATTTGCGCGCTCAGCAGTTCTTTGACAGGAGGGGGGATGGATCGGGGCTGTGGGGAGGGGAACGGGATTGAGGGGGGTGGGGATCGGAGTTGACGGGGAGGGGATCGGGGCTGGAGGGGGTATGGGATCGGGACTGGAGGGGGGAGGAGATCGGGGCGGAGGGGGAGGGTGGGAGGGATCGGGGCAGAGGGGAGGGTGGGAGGGATCGGGGCAGAGGGGAGGGTGGGGGGGTGTCGGGGCCGAGGGGGGGGGGAGAGGAGGGGAGGGGGGGGGGGGGAGGAGGGGAGGGTGGGGGGGTGTCGGGGCCGAGGGGGGGGGGGAGAGGAGGGGAGGGGAGCCGTCGGGGCCGAGGGGGAGGGGGCGGCGTCGGGGCCAAGGGAAGAGGGGGGCGACAGAGGGGGGTTGGGGCTGAGCGGAGGGAGGGGGTCGGGGCTGAGCGGAGGCAGGAAGGGATCGGCAGTGAGGGGAGGGAGGGAGGTTCGGGGCTGAGCGGAGAGAGGGAGGGAGGGAAGAGGGGTTGATTGGGGCTGAGGGGAGGGAGGGACAGGGAACCGGGGCTGAGCGGAGGGAGAGTGAAGCCAGGAGGGTGTGGAAGGGAGAGCGAAGCTGGGAGGGGGAGTGAAGCTGAGGGTGGGAGACGAGGGAGGTGATTACGGGCAAAGAGCGGGGCGGGTTATTGGGGCACCTGGGGGAGGGGTGAGAAAGAGTGGGATCAGGCTGAGACAGGGAGAGGTATTGGAGTTCAGGGTGTGAAAGGGAGGGGGCTCATGGCTGAGATGGGGAAAGAGTGAGGGAGGGGGTATCGGGCGTGGAGTGGGAATTGAAAGGGAGCGGTAGAGAGCAAAGTGGGATTGGGGTTGAGGTGGGGCCTGTTGGAGGGATTGGGGCTAGGACGAGGACAGTAGAGGGGTGGATTGAGGCTGAGATGAGGGCAGGAAGAATTGTGATGGGGCTGAGGTGGGGGGCGGGAGGAAGTGTGATTGTGGCTGAGGTAGTGGCGGGAAGAAAAGGTATTGGGGCGAGGTGGGGCCTAGCAGAGACGGGGATTGGGGCTGAGATGAGGGCAGGAAGAATTGTGATGGGGCTGAGGTGGGGGGCGGGAGGAAGTGTGATTGTGGCTGAGGTAGTGGCGGGAAGAAAAGGTATTGGGGCGAGGTGGGGCCTAGCAGAGACGGGGATTGGGGCTGAGATGGTGGCAGGAGGAGGTGGGAGCAGGAAGAGTTGCGGTGGGGTTATGGTTAAGGTTGGGTTTGGGAAGAGAGGGGGGTTGGGACTGAGGGAGTTTGCTTGTATGAATGGAGGGGTTCCACGAGTATGTCTGAGGGGGTGCAAGAAATTAAACTTCATAGGATATCACAGCAGCGAGGGTGGCCATCGTTGGCTCTTTGGTAGAACTACCCATTAACCCCTCTTGCTCTTTCCGCATTGCTTTGTAATTGTTACCCCCGATTTATTATCAAATTTTCTTTTAAAATATTGAATCTGTTTCCACCTCACCCTCTTATATATTGCATTCCAGATCATCATAACTTCCTGAGTTTTGTCACCATTTTATATTAGTTTCCCAATGTTTCTGCTACTGGAACAATTTCTCTTTAGTTTTCATAAGAATAAATATTTATGTTTTGAACATCTTTATCAAATCTCCTCTTAACCTTCTCTGCTGTGTAGAGCAAAATGAGTGAGATTTAGAGAGAAAGGGGAATTAGATTTCCAGAAAGAACTGGAATGTTGCAGAGCTGAAGGGAGTAGCTCAAACCATCGAGTAGCATCAACCTATTGGGTCACTTTTTTAAATGTCCTCATTCCCCATAGGTCTGGAAGTTGATTGTTCACCATGGCATCTCGTGCTGGTCCACGTGCAGCAGGAACAGATGGCAGTGACTTCCACCATAGAGAGAAAGTAGCTTCACACTATCAGATGAGGTAAGGTTTTTTATAACTTATTACTTGGAATCATATTTGTACAGAACAGCACTAAAATGTTGCCACATACTTAAAAGCAAAATACTATTAATACTGGGAATTTGCAGCGAAAGCAGAAAATGTCAGCAATACTCAGGTCAGGCATCATCTATGGACAGAGAAACAGCTTAACTTTTCAGGTCAATGACCTTTCATCAGAACTGGGAGTAGTTTGAGATTCACAGTTTGCAAGCAAGAAAAGGCTAGGGAAAGGAGGGAGAGTGGAGGAAAGAAGAAAATGGATGGTTGGTCATGGGATAGAGTAATATATGTGATAATGGTGCAGGGAAAAGGGGATAGTAAAGAGACAAGTAAAGAAACAAAGCATGTGTCTATAGGAACTGTGTATATAGCAACAACAGAATCATTAACTTGCTCTGTTGAAAAAACTGGAGAAATGGTTCTGATCTGAAGCAATTGACATCAATGTTGAGTCTGGAAGTTCATAAACAAGCAATGAAGAGTTGTTTCTTGACCATACGTTGAGCTTCATTGGAACAATATAGGAGAGCTCAAAGTGGAACAGCTAATTAAAATAGTAATTGGAAGCTTGGAATCATGCTTGCGGACTGAACAGAGGTGTTCAGAATCTGCATTTGGTCTCCCCACTGTTGAGGAGACTGCAACGTGAGCAGCAAGTACAGTTTTCAAAATTGAAATAAGGAGTGCTTGGAGATCCTAGACAGTGGGAAGGGCAGATGTTGGTCTTCTGTGCTTACATGGGAAGGTATCGAAAGCATTGATGTAAAAAGCAGCATTCTGATGCCAGCTTCTGCACCATTGCTTCTGACATGGCATAAACTGTCAACCAATATCTAATATAAGCCCATCAACTCCCACAACTGCCTTGATTACATTTCCTCCCTCCCTGCTTCCTGGAATGACTCCATTCTATTCTCCCAGTTTATTTGGCTCCATCGCATCTGCTTGGATGATGACACCTTGCTCACTGGTGCTTCTAATATGTCCTCCCTTTGTTCCCTCAACTAAGGAATCTCCTCTGTTGTGGCTGACAGGGTCTTCGACAGTGTCCGTTCTATTTCACATACTTCTGCTTTCATCCCTTACCCTCACAGAGAAACAATTTAGTTCTCAGATTCCAACCTCCACATTCAAAGGATAGATTAGCACCTTCTCCAGCCTGATATATCTTCTCCTTCCAGTACTCGAAGTGACCAATCCCTCCTCCCAAACACTCCCATATAACACTCGACTGTACAGCGATTTACTTGTGCCATTTTTAATTCGATATACTGCATTCATTCTTCACAATCTTCCTCCACACTGACTCAAGTTGACTCAAATTCCCCAAATTGACTCAATTATTTAGTTTTTTACTAGTCATTGGGAAGTGCCTGAATTGAAATACCCATCAAAGTTACCTCTGAGAGACTGCCGTATACATTCAATCATGTTCTCATTCCTTTGATGCTTTAGTTCCTTCATAGGCTGGGGAGGAGAGATGATCAAAACCACATTTTTTGATTAGCTGAATAACATGTTCTGTATACTTCTAGGAAGAAAAGTGTTATACTGAATAAGCTTAGGAAAAAAATCACTTTCCATTGTAGCTGGCCCATGCCTTATTTTCCATTTTAGCCAGTACGATCATAAGATATGAGAACATAAGCTTATTCAGCAAAGGAAACATGACCTTTGGACCTTCAAGCTCTGCTGCTATTGGATGTCCTCAACCAAATCGCACATAGGATTTAATGATGCTGTAGTAAATAGCAGGCCCTCTTGACTTGAGTTACCTGATTTGCAATGTTTCAACTCTGAAGTTTTACAGTGTTAAATAGAATATGTAAGGTCCACGTTACAGATGCTTGATACTCTGGCTATACTGTCTTAGTCACTTTTATTTAAGTTTTAAGTTGGACTCTGGGAAGCCAGCATCTGTGACCCAGCAGCAGAATTGTAGATTTGGGACAAGAGCTAAATTTAATGGTGTAAATGTTGGGAGCTATCTCTCAGATGTTAGAATTGGAATCTGGTTTTTGAACAAATTGCTAGAATCTTTTGAGGTTCTTGCCACCTTTAAAAGATACACTTAAAACAGTCGTGTTCCTTTCAGGATGTCCATTTCCCACCTTGTTAGTTCAGCTTCTACAAAGTATATCAAAGTTGTACAGTCTGGAGTTGGGATCATGTAAACACAAATGTGCAGAATAAGTTGAATTCCAGCACCAGAGCGAATGGATCAAGTGACTCCTCATTTCATAAGAACATTAGAGCTAGGAGTAAGCCATTCGGCCTCTTGAATCTGTTCTGCATTTCACTTAAATTATGACTGATCTTTAACATGAACTCCACCATCCTCCACCCAGCTCACTCCCACCTGGGCTGAGCAGTGTTGTTTTGGACTGCTGTTTGAAAAGATGTTTTGTTGCTACCATGCATTAAGTGTATTTTATGTTCCCAAGAGTGCTACCTCCTTGACTCTGCATTATTTTAATATACATTTGTATGTAGGTGTTCTCCGTATTGTAATGAGGAAAAATGTTAAATTGCCTGGTGCAGGTATGATTTTTTTAGTGTAGTTTTTCCCTCTGATCAGAAAGCTCTGTCTGAATTGGTGCTACTTGGCAAGTTCTCTTAATTATATATAAATCTAGTAGTACTCTGGTCCCTGCTGCATCCGACATTGTTAAAATGTGAATGTGTCCCACATTAAAGGGTTCTTTTTAAGGATGAGAATAGATACATGATTCAAGAATAGTACAAAGTTTGCTTCAAATGTTTTGCCTTGTAGGATGATGCAATTTCTTATTTCTGGAATTGAATGACACCTAGAAAATGAGAAAGACTATACTATGATAGGTAATCTAGCATGTTCTGCACTTTCCCTCACTCATTGTGGTGTTCCTGTGTCATGTAGCATTCCTGAACTTGAGGGTGAGGTGGTTGATCTATTTCAGATCTCAGTCAATGCTGCATTTAAGTTAGCTGCTAGAAGATGTGTAAGAATGCCCAGTTTGTGACATATCTTCAACCTAGACTACAAGAAGGTACTTGGTCTCTGGTGTGGTCTTCAGTTACTGTTTTGGCATTGTAAATGTGACTCTGTATTGCCCCACAATTGTGCTGGGATTAGCATTTATTTATTTTTTTAATAAACATTTTTACTTGTCATTTCTCCCTGTTACCTCCACAAGGGGATCTGCACCCAAATCTTTTTTTAGTACTTCATAAAGATAAATAATAATCTGGGTTGGTTAGTAGCAGCCTTGCTTCTCATTAGGAGATGATCTGCTATATTTAGCACCCAATCCAGGCTACTACTGTACTGAAGAAGGGCTGCATTGTTGGTGAAGTCCTCCAGATAGGATGTTCAGCAGGGGCTCTCTTTGGCTATTCTGATGGTTTAGATGGGCATTGGAGCAGGGAATTTTATCATTATTCTAACATTCTTCCTGGGACACTACCGAAAACAAATTAATTGATCTTTCAATGCAATTTGAGCTAATAGCCCAGATTTTGCAGTTGTAATATCAACATTCACTATCATTACTCCACTGAAACTGACAGCAACTTTGGAAACTCACACAAGCACAGAATAAGCGGAAATCTAGAAGTCAGTGATTCTACACTCTTCCAGAGGGAGTGCTCTTGAAGAATCAGTGAATTCATGCAAACTTGCACTTTTACATTGCTGATTTTAGACAGTAGTTGGAGAGAAACTGTTCTCTTTGGCAAAGGGATCAAGAAATCATAGGATGCAGATTTAGGTGATTGCAAAAAGAACCAAAAGTTACATGAGAAAATATTCTTTCTACTTAGCATGTGGTTGGATCTGGAATGCGCTAGTTGAGAAGGTGATTGAGGCAGATTCAATTGGGATTTTCAAAAGGGAATTGCTAAGCATCTGAAAGGGGAAGAATTTGCAGAGTTATGGGGAAAGAGCAAGGGAGTTGGTCTAATTGAATTGCCCTTGCTGAAAGCCATCACAGACTCAATGTGTTGAATGGACTCCCTTTTGTCCTCCAACCATTCTATGACTCTGTATTGAAAAAGAACTTTTGAAAAGCTTGCACCTTGCTGATTAAGTTATAACTGGGTTTTTAATGATGTGCTGACTTTATAATTACTGCCGGACACCCTCCCTGGCCCTGAGAAGCTAATTTCATATTTAATATATTCATGGAATATTAATTTTCTCCTAGTAAATTCCACACGTCAAGGTTCGGCTATATTTACATTTTAGCTTCTACCAAAATCTAGTTGTCATTTATTTTGCTATCTGAAATTTTAAATTAAAAGTGAAGGCATTCATTGCTTGTAACCTGTTGGTTTTCTGTCTGTAAGATTGCTTTAGTGTGATTGGCTGCTTGCCCTGCTTATTGTCATCACTACTGCTGCATGCCTGGAAATCCCTTTTGACTTGGTGCCAGATTTAAACTGCCATCAGAAAATTGCAAGTCCACACCACAAAAATCACTAAATAGACATTTGTGGGCAATGTTGAGGCCAATGGCAGTGCTGTTTTCTTGCCACTGTCCATAAAACCTAGACAATAAGCTGAAAATAGAAACTCTTTTTATAAACATAAGTTACTGAACTTCAAAATAACTAATTGTGTTTGAAGTATCTTGAGATATTTCTGAGATGTGATCAGACACTTCACAAATTTATTTTTTAAGCTTGGTAATAGTGCTTAACTTAAACAGATACTTATTTTGATCATCTTTCCTACAGAAATCCTACACTTAAGTAACCGGGATATTGACTCAAATTCTCCATTTGAGAAGCAGTGATGGTTTAGCTGGACTAGTAATCCAGGGACCCGGGGTAATGCCACGGCAGATGGTGAAATTTGAGTTCTGTAAAAATCTGGAATTAAATGTCCGATGACCATGAAATTATTGCTGATTGTCTTAAAAATCTATTAGGGAAGGAAATCTGCTGTCCTTACCTGGTCTGGCTCCAGACCCACAGCCATATGGTTGACTCCCTCTGAACAAGGAATGAGCAATAAATGCTGGCCTAGCCAGCGATGCCCACATCCCATGAATGCATAACAAAAATCTACAAGCCTATATTTAACAATCTACAAAGCAATAATAGCGTTGTGAAGACTATTTATACCATTAAACTAAAATAGTATTTTGTATACTAATAGCTATACTTTTTGCAGATAAGTTGTAAAGTAATTTTTAAAGCAGAATCTCAAATGTATCTGTAGGGATCAAAATTAATTTAAAATTGTATTTGTCTTTTTCAATTCCAGTGTAACTCTGAAGTCTGAGATTAAGAAGCTGATAATTGCTCACTTGGTAATCTGGACACTGCTCGCTCTCCAGGTCATTGTCAGTCACATGAAATTAGTGTCACATGACCTGATAGCTATGCCATACCAATGGGAATACCCGTACCTCCTGAGCATCATACCATCTATCTTCGGTTTTATTGCTTTTCCTCGTAACAACATCAGTTATCTTGTGCTTTCCATGATCAGTGCAGGGCTCTTCTCCATTGCCCCCCTCATTTATGGAACCATGGAGATGTTCCCCATGGCACAGCAGCTATACCGGCATGGCAAGGCCTACCGCTTCATCTTTGGCTTTTCTGCTGTAGCAGTCATGTACTTGGTCTTGGTTATTGCAGTGCAAGTGCATGGCTGGCAGATCTACTACAGCAAAAAATTACTGGACTCTTGGTTTACCTCCACACAGGAAAAGAAGAAGAAATAGTTTGCAGAAGAAAATACCCTTTGGATACTGAGAGCTGGTTGATGAACAATGATGAATTTAATGGGACTGCATCAGTCCAGTAAAAATGAAAGTCTAGGGCTTAAATACTGCAGATTGTTTTGTGCAAGCTGTTTTTGTTTTTATTACCATCTTTCTACCCTACTGCATTTGCTTCCACACAAAGAAAAACTGGCAGTGGTAAGTTCTTCCCCCAGGACATTTGATGTTAATGTTACTCCACACTGTGGATGCCTATGTGCTTGATGCTGCTTTAAAAAAAATTATGGTGCAGAGTCACTAAACTACTGGGAAATGCAAAACTGGGAACTGTTTCCAAACACTGAACCTGATCTATCCAAATCAAAGGTTTGATTGTATTCCCTGTTGATACACCATGATTGGCATAGCTTGTGATTTTCAAGAGGAAAAACAAATGGTTCAGTTCGTTTTATGTACTGTGAAATACTGCAGTAAGATTAAACATTTTTTACATCATTTGGTCTTGCTAACTTAACTAAACATAAAGGTGTGTGGCTGGTAGACTGAACTGTTATATAACACTGGGACTTGTGCTACTAAGCCTCATGCAGACTGTATTTAAATACAATCATGATTGGGGATAGAATGTTGAGACCAACAAGATTTCTTCAATCCTTGAAGATCAAGCCATCTATTTTAATGTTTTACATGATAGCTTCCCAAGTTAATTGAACTATTTAATTAAAAATGCTTGTGCTAACACAGTTAAAAGGAGTAATGGTATATGTCAACAATTTCTTTAAAGACCAAAATTTAACCTTTTTCTGACAGTTCCTTTGCATACAGTTTTGAAGTTGTATTATACAACTCTCTGCATTTTGGATTTGGCTCCTGATCATTGTGCAGTCTGTTACTACTTTGCTATAATGTTGCACTTTACTATATTGCATATAAAACCATCTGTATATTTTGGATCTCATGATCTTAAATGTAAAACATACACTAACCAGTGTTTTTTTGCATCTCCCTTTTTTAAAAAAAATCAACGTTTTAAGCTCAGTACAGTTTTTTTCTTGTGCTTTCTTTAAAATCACTGGTGTTGCAGAAATTGGTTGGTTATGTGTCCATGTTATTTACAATAGGAAGGCAAATCTTAATATATGTAATACAAGTGTGACATTCTTTGGCCTCTGAGAACTGCAAATGCTGTCAGCATGCCTGCAATGATTTCATAACACAAATGGTTACACAAGAGTGATAATGCTGTACAAAAGTGATCTTAACCCCGCTGGCAGTTTGTAATCTGGCCTAACAAATTGAGCTATATTTCTGCCCCATATTCAATCATAAACTCTTGGGAGAAACTTCCAATTTATTTATGGAGAAAGCAAGAAGCTTGACAGTACAAAAACTGCTGTGATGGAGGGTCAGATAATTGTGGGGAGCATGTGCTGGGTTTTAATCACTGCAGATTTGGCTATCTCAAAGAGGGCATTAAGGCTAGGAACTTCACATTGATCTGGACGAAAAATGAAAACCATGAGAATATTGAACTTAATTAATTCTAAATTAAGTAAAGTTTGTGTTTTATTTCAAATGGGAGTTCAATTTTTATTCTGATTCTCACCATTTCATCTTTTGTTTGCCACAATGACAATAACTAGGTGCAATACTTCATTCAATGTACTGTACTGGTGTATCATAATTTCAGTGGGCTTTTGATGTAATTGTTGTAACTTGTCCAGTATCCATTTGCTATGTATTTTGTGCTTTGTGAATAAAATTGGGTCATCTCACAGTAATTTTTGTAATCTGTTTTGTCCTTTTTACCATTTTGTAAATATTTAATAGGATGAAGGATTACTGTTGCAAAACTAATTACTTATTACTACTCTTTCAACTCTATTGTACAGTAAATAGTTACAACTATTGTAACAAACTTACCATCTTTAATTTGCTTCCACTAGCTTGAAAGAAAGTTCAAATTCAGATCTCAGAATATTGAACTCCTGACAAGGATGAATTACTTTCCCATTCTCTGATTCATAATAACATTTTTACTATACTTCAAACTCTGTGCCTGATCTCACTGCATTATGGTCTCAAATATAATAAATGGAACAGATAGTTCAGTATTGGCAAGTTAGTGAAAATGTTTAGTTTTGGTTATTGCCATAATCCAATAAATGTTGTTTCTTGGCTGCTTAACCTTTTCTACAATATACAGTATAAATTTAATTCCTTGAACTCTCGTCCTATGTTTTGAAGGTTTGCCTCCATTGCAGAGATCAGTGTCAATATTTGGCAACCTAAGAATTAGTACAGAAATTTTTTTTATATTTCGTTACGCGTTTTTCTATGTATCAAAGGTTTGGTCCTGGTAGCAGTTTTAGCAACAAGAAAACCAGTGTAAATGACTAGAAGGGGACCTGGGTTAACAGAATGGGCAGGCTGATGAGTTGTAATTTAATGAAAATTTACCTAGACTTTTGAGTTGTTTTATCTTAAGAGTTCTGATGTGTGAAGTTATGCTAACTGGAGAAGGACTTAAAATTCCCTCAATGGCTTAGTTGGCAAAGAGAATGGAGCACAATCTGTTTTGTTATAAAAATAAAAAAAGGTGTTGGGGATGGGATACTATAAGCTCCTGATGAAAATATATCCCAGGTGAAGTGAATGTGCACAGATGAGGATTTTTTTTGTTTTGTTTCCTTGTAGACTACTAGGGCAACTCTAGATACAATGCTTGCAGAAGTAGTTTCTATTCCTATAATAGAAATAAAACCAGAAGTATCTCCTGTGTTTTCAACATTGACAATTATGTTTAGAAATATAAATAATTTAGAAAAATATTCTGTCACATCTACACGTTTATTCATTTTCAACCGCTGAGGCAATTCAATTTCAGGAAATTATATCTTTATTTTGAAGTAGTAACTATTTAAATGTTTCAGAATGTTAAAACTATATGTGAGGTATCTATGTTTTGCAGAATTTGTTTTAATAAATACAATAGGAGAGGGAATCCATTAAGGTATTGGCTGCTTTTGTGTTTAGGAGAAATGCCTGGAGCAACAAAGAGTATGTGTGCTCAATGATAGTGATCTATAAATTTCAGTTTCATGAGTGAGGATTTTCAGCTTTCTGCTGCCCAGGGCATAATTTCTTCCATTATTACATTTTAGAATGCACTTTTATTTATAACTGCATAAAAATAGATGTGTAAAATATCTTCATTGTTCTAGACTCTCCTGGTATAAATTTATTAGTACCAGGAGCCCTCCAGTACCTCATTCTTTGTGTGCCCCTGGATAATAAATGCTGGCAAGCTAGTTGGCTGTGGCATAGCATTACAACCAAGCCTTATCACATTCTCTTCACATTTTTATTTTAGTTGGGTGAGCAGAGAAGGGGTATGGAGGAAATAAAACAAATTTTTCCAATAACTTTTTTACTGAATCCTTTTCAGGTTCCATTTTTCAACATTTTTATTTCTTTGATTCATAGAATAGAAATTGAAAACTCTCTCAAAAATGAGTTTTTAAATTGGTAATTAAAATGGACTTTACTGATCCTTGTAAGTAGAGCTGGTAATCCTTTAGAAATATTGATCCTCTTTCCTGTAATAGTGCATGTAGTGTGCTAATTTCCAATGTCTGAATTACTGTTTTCAGAATTTGAAAATATGTATCATCTATAAAATTATTGAAGTGCACCATGTAATGCTTTGCTTTGATGTCAATTTATAGTAAAATGGTAATGAATTGTTATATCTTTATAAATTTTATACAGCTGCGGGTGAACATAAATAATTTAATTTATGTTAGGCTGGAATGTATGTATATTCTGCTTGTTTATCAAATCTATATGTATATATCACTAGCAGGAATGCTCCTGTTGCTTGTATTTGTTAGAAACATGGAAAAAATTAAAGCTCATGTCAAAGTGGGTTTATTGGACTGACAACATTAGGATGGGATAGTATAAGCATGCTACAAGATTATATTTACTCCTCACAGAAGATGAGTTTAGATTCCAGTCTGAACTGCAGATGTAGGCCTTAGTCACATTTGCTGTTCCCCAGCAGAAATTAGTTTGAGCACCCTTGATCTGTAATTCACAAGGTCAGATATAATTGTCCTCTAAAGTGTGAGTAATCCTGAAAAAAAAAAATCAACTGTTAGGAAAATTTGGCCTTAAGCATGCCACTTTAATATTAATAAGCAATTACCAATTAATGTCACATAGCTAAAGTCTGGGAAACTGAATCACCATCACAGGACTTGCCCTCTTGTGGACAAAAAGAATTTGTGCCATTTTTGAAATAAAAGCATGGAGTCAACAGCTCCCTGGTGCATTCTTCATGGCAAAGCCTCCTCTAATTGAAGCTGACATACTAACCAATTAGCTCCCTTTTTTTCTTCGCTTTGAAATCTGGCATTCTTGCATCTATTCTCATGAGTGTGAGACAAGAAGCTTTGATAGCATGTCTCTGTCTTCAGCAATAATTGATGTCACTGAAATAGCCTTACAGGAAGGTGACCCTATTGAAAATTAACTTTTTCAAAGCAAGTTATTTCTGGTTAGGCTATTCTATAGAAGAGAGAATACTTATTGCAAAAAAAAACTGGAGAAGAAATGATTATAGCTCTCCATGATGATTACGGCAACCATATTATAATATAAGGGGTGGTTAACTGGTTTTTGAAGTTTACTGTTTCACTTAGGGCAAAGTACCAGAGTTGAGATTTAGCAATTTCCCACATTTTTTATTTGCTCATGGGATGAGGGAAGTGGTGGCAGAAGACGGAAGTATGGGAATGGAAATTAAGCAATGGATTAGCTGTAGTTGGAGTTGGAAGAAGTTCAGTGGAATGTGTGATAGAGAAGTATCACTGAAACGGAAAAGAAGAATGTACAAGACAGTCATGAGACTTACCTTTTTATATAGTACAGAAACTTGAACAATGACAGGATAGCAATGAGATGCAAATGCTGAGATAGATGTGTGGGGTAACAAGAAAGGACAAAATCAGGAGGGTCAGTGAATATTAAAGAAGCATTGAAGAAAGTAGCCAAGGTATGGTCATCTATTGTAGTGAGAGAGAGGACACACGGTGAAGCAAGTGATGGAGATGGGACTGTCAGAAAGAGAAGAGGAAAGACAAAGACCAGACGGAAGGATGGCAAGAGACTTAAATGCATTGGGATTGGAAGAAGAATGGGTGACTGACAGGAGGAAATGGAGCAGGGTAAGCAACATTATGGTGACCCCAAGTAAAATTGGAGAAGCTGAAACAGGGATGTAGGCATTGCTGGCAAGGCAATGCCCATCCCTAATTTCCCTTGGGAAGGTAATGGTGAGCTGCTGCCTTGAATTGCTACAGTCTATGGGGTATATAGTGCTGTTAAGGAAGGAGTTCCAGGATTTTAACCTAGCGATGGTGAAAGAACAGTAATTACATTTCCTGGTTAAGATGGGGTCTGACTTGGGCAACCTTGCAGGTGGTGGGTATTTTCAACTCTATCTCTCCACTACTCCCCTCAACCACTGCACGCACTCCCTGTGTTATCAGACTGCTTGTCTTACATCCAGTATACCCAAGTTTAGATGAGCCACAGCGTATTCCAGTTAACCAGTGGTAAGACCAAAGGCATCTTCAGCCTCTACCACAAACTTCTTGCCTTAGCCACTCATTCCATTAATCTCCCTGGCCACTGTCTCAGGTTGAAGCAGATTATTAGAATGAGATTTGTAAGGTCTTGGGAGTGTAGCTTTAAATTTAGAGTAAGTGAAGAGGGTCAGGTGACCTTTTCTGAAGTCTGCCTGATAATAAGCCCAGGTGGTTTGATTGTTAGAGATCAAAGGAAGACTTAGGTTGTGTTAGTGAGAAGAAAGTGCAATGTATATATGCTTGGAGACACTGGCAGCAGTCTTTGAGTTTGCAATGAATAGACTGAGTTTCCCAAAGTCCCAGAAAGGTACTCTAGGTATCATTTTGTAAACAGTTGTACAGTAAACTGTTCCTTTTACTTCTAAGATGAAGGAAGAAAGTTACGATTAAAGATAGCCACTTAGCAGTTTTACATGGATGCAAGGCTAATGTGTTTCATGTTGCTATGGGAAAGAAAGCAAAGGAAGCCATTTTTGAGATTCAGGTTAAAGGCCTCCCTATGAATCAATGAATATCACAGATCGACAGTAGAGATTCTATGTGGTCAGCAGAAACGTTGCTCGACTTTGCGAGCTACCACAGCCAGATACAGGAGGGCGGTGGTCTCTAGTTGAAGAGATTGATAACTGCAGCCTTCTGTGGATTCCATGGGATTTGTTGTGACATGACATGGGGAAGAATAATCATCGGAACAGGCTTTACTGCTGGTGGTTGATTTAAGAAACTCTCCAAAAACTGAGGAAAACTCCTGGAGACGTTCACCCAAAGTTGCTACTCGGTGCAATGGGGATATGGGAACCATTGGAAACTGGGAGAAATTGTTTTCTATGTTCTAAAAAGATTAATTCGATGGAGGGGAATGTTCATCTCTGTAGTTTTAACATTTAAGCCACCTACAGAAAGAATATAGTGTTTTGTGAGTAGTACTTTTAGTCATTTGCTACAATAAAAGTTTTAAACATGAAATCTTGACATGTCGTTCTTTCAGCTATTGACTGAAAGTTCAAGTTTCTTTTTAAATGTCATCGGTCCCTACAGAGATCATAACATGATGGTTTGTAAGTTCAGCATCCTATTTAACTTTCAACCTGCATAAAATTGTCATAACTTACCACAGCCTATCTTCACTTAAATCCTTATCCATGCTTTGTTACCTTGTTTCAATTATTCCAATAATAAAAACAGAAAATGCTGGAAATACGCAGCAAGTCTGGCAGCATCTGTGGAGAGAAACAGAGTTAACGTTTCAGATGGATGACCCTTCATCAGAACTGGGTAAAGTTAGAAAAGTTAGCTGTCTCTTTCCACAGATGCTGCCTGACCTGCTGAGTGATTCCAGACTTTTCTGTTTTTATTTCAGACTTCCAGCTTCTGAAGTATTTTGCTTTTGTGGCCATTATTCCAATACTCTTTTGGCCACCTTCCATAAACTGCAGTTCAACCAAACTCTGTCACTGTCCTATCCTGCAGGAAGTTCTGCTGATGCATCATCCCTGTGCTCGTTGACGTACATTGACTCCCAATGCTTCAAATTTAAATTTTGCATTCTTGTGGTTAAATCTCATGACCTTGACTCTCCCCAACGTCAACTTCTTCTAGCCCAATAACCGCTCCTGAAATTTCATTTCTTCTGACTCTGGCCGCTTGTGCATCCATTCTCCTTTCAAGCCACTATTGTGCCTTCAGCTACCCCATGCTTTTGAATTTTCATCTTAAACAACTCTATCTCTCCACCTCCCTCCTTTAAGATCCACTTTTTATTCCTGGTATCTTTTAGAATAATTCTTAGTGTGTTCTTGCCTTCCTTATTCAGGCAGTTTGATCTTGGTCTTACTATTTTTCCTCAACTTCTCAAAGATGTAATTTTCCATATCCTTCAGAATTCTTTTAAGCCAATTTTCCTTTTGCCTGATTTTCCAGTTCTAGCTGTCAAGGGCTAAATTGCCTACTCCTGTTCCTGTTTCTTCTCTTCCTTCTTAGCCAGTCCCTTAGGATTGAGGATGACTTGCTTCCAACTGGTTCGATGCGTTCTGAGATGGCTGATAAGTCCAGACTCTGCCACATGTGGAGCAGGTGGTGCTTGAAGTGTTGAGTAGATGAGTTGTTTCGAGGTTTGTGCGTTCCCTCCAACACCTCAACTTCGCCTCTGCGTGTTCCCAAGGAAATATCTCATTGTGTTTTGGTACCTTCCCAAATGAGCCTCCACTATTTTGGATGTTCACAAGCCAGGGTCTCCCATGAGTCGGTGGCTATGTTTGACCTTTTCAGGGATGCTTTAAGGTCATCCCTAAAGCATTTCCACTGTCCTCCTGGAATTCTCCTGCCATTACCGAGTTCTGGGTACAGCAATTGCTTTGGGCGTCTGGTGTCAGGCATACAAATGTCATGTCCTGCCCAGTGGAGCTGGTTTTGAGTGATTAGTGCCTCAATGCTGGGCAAGTTGACTTGGGAGAAGACGCTGCTGTTGGACTGCCTTTCTTGCTACCAGATTTGGAGGATCTTGTGAAGGCGGTACTTTTCCGGTGCTTTGAGTACTATTTTTTAACTATTCGAGAACTTGCAGGAATAAATTCTGTCATTTTTTTGCTGCAGAGCATTATGTTACAGTGCTTCCCTCCAGAGTTAGGTTGGGATTTGACTCCCTACAGCTACCAAGCAGGAATCACACTGCTGTGGCATTATAATATTGCATTTTGTTCCAGCTTGGAAAATGTTCCACAGATGTAAAGGTACCAGGCTGAATGGTTTACAAATAATAGTAATTTGAAGCAAAATTTGATTGAACTAGAAATGCGTTACATCGACTTGTTCAATAATTAGAGTGGACAAACAGTGACAAAAAAAAACTACTTGAGGAAAATATTTCCAGTATCCTTCAGATATAAAAATTCTTCACCAAATGTGTGTTGAGCTAAACTCCTTACACAGTACTGGTGCCACATATAAATAATTCTAATCATAAATAATTCAGTATTAAATTCACGCTATTAGATATTGCTGACAGATTATTTCTTTTTAGTGCAGTAAACTGTCAGGGATTCATATAGAGTGAGAATGGTTGAAACAGCCACACGGGGCATCAAGATCTGGACATTCTTATTTGTTGGTGGACCAAATGTCAAGGTTAATGTTTCACTGCTGAAGGATTACTGCACAGAGTTGATGTTTATGAAGTAAGCTCCAATTTGATTTTATCTCAATTGCACAAAAAGGGTATTGATAAGTCTAATAATCTGAGGTACTAACTGCTATGTATATTTTAACACATGGTTACTGCTCATCATTTAACATTTCTCCTAATTTAATCAGATGTAAACCTCTCATGAATTAGAGGGGAAATGAAGCAGTTAATGTGTAACAGGACTTATGAGAAACAGCTTGTAGCTCCACTTAATAACTTGCTTATTAAAGAAAGGCAGTTCAACAATGGGCACAAGGATCAACATGCTTCGTCTAAATTGTAACCGCAAGGTGCTGGTTGGAGTCCTCTGTAGCCTTGCTACCACAGGAATTTTGGGTGCCTGCTTCTGGCAGCTTGCACGTAAATTTAAATCAGGTAGGAAGTACAGGTGCGTTGTTTTCCTGACTAATTTTTCCCTATCTGCGCCTCTTGAAATTGCTGACTCATGCTGGAAAACAATTGTATCCACCTGCCATGCTTGGATTTATGTTTAGGAACTGTGGGAGACTTTTGAGTCGCAGATGAGTTGAAGAGCAGTTTCTCACTTTTCAGATACCTCTCTGGGGGTTGTAACAGAGGAAGAAAGAACAAGGCAGAAGCAGCTGTTCTTGTTAGGGGTATCCTGAATTCCAGAATGAAGTAGGCCTGGACAGAGATGTCTGAAAGGGTCAGGAACACCACCAGGACCTGGGTTCAATGCAGAGAGAAGTTCAATGATCTCACAAGAGCAAATGTAACACCTCTATTATAAATGTAACATTTCCATTCACGAAAGGAGTGAGGCAGAAAACTATAGGCCAGTTAGCCTAACATCTGTCATTGGGAAAATGCTAGAATCCATTTTTGAGGAAGTGGTAGCAGGCCATTTAGAAAATCGTAATACAATCAAGCAGAGTCAACATGTTTTTATGAAAGGCAAATCATGTTTGACAAATTTATTAGTGTTCTTTGAGGATGTAACAAGTAGGCTGGATAAAAGGGAACTGGGAGACATAGCGTATTTGGATTTCCAAAAAGCATTCTATTGTGTTTTGCGCCTCAGAGATATGCAGAGAGCACAAGCTTCAAAGTGTGCAGGTGTTTTAATATAGTGCTTTAAAAATGTCTGATCTCTCATTCTACCAGCTTTGAGTTTTTGTTTAGTTTCTGTTTCTCAGTAACAACAATCAGACTTGACTAATAGCACACAGTGAATAGTTAACTGACACATATAACACCAAACAATTGAACAACTGAATACAATATCTTTTTCCCCCTGTAAAATTAAAGACCTATTTTAAAGTAAACCATCATAAACAACAAACATGCGTACATCAAATCACTTCTTAGAGACCAGAGTGGCAGTTTACTCTAAGTACAGAAATAGTCTTCAGGAAATGAAGGTCATTGATGATGGCACTGAGATCTGCAAACTTGAGGTTGTGGTTCTGCATCATCAGTTCGATGAGGCAGATGATCAACATTGCAGTCGCTCATCAGGAAAGGAAATAGATCCTCAAACCACTGTCCTTGAAATAACCCTGGTCTGCTCACTATCAAGCGACTCGCGTTCCACACTGTGTTGTCATCCAATAGATAAGTATTGGTACCAAGCAACCACTTGATCTGCTTTGGTCCTGATAGAGATGATGTGAATTTGTGGTCGTGATTTGGCCATTTGATGTGAATCCAACTTCAAATCATGGTCCCTTGCATCTGTTCACTTGTCAAAGTACGCTTTTGCTTTACCTTGCCGCTTTGCGATTTCTTCTGCATTCGTTCTGACATTCTCATTGGATGGTGGTGATGACTTAAGAATGGTCAGCAAGGTTACAACCTCTCATAAGCTTGACCATTGTCTTCCCAGTCAGAGAATGTGGGATGGATTGATATGTGGGAATAGGATATGAAAGGATTGTTCAAAAGTTTTTCACTCTGACATACTAGCTCACAGCTTTTATCACCCTGTTGAATCGTTTGACACGACCATTTGATTGTGGTTGTGTCATAATACAGGATGGTGGTGAATTCCATAGCTAGCTCGGAACTCCATGATCTGACTGGAAACAAACTGCAGTCCATTGTCTATAGTGATAGCCTCCGGGAAATTCCTTTTTGTAAGCAACTTGTCCACAATGTTGATGACTGAAGTGGTTGTTATGGAATTTGTTGTAGAAATTTCGGGCCATTTTGATATATAGATCACGAACAACAAGCAAAAAATGTTGACTGAAAGGGGCTGCCTGCGCTTCTCCAAAAATATATACTTGGGGTTGTTACATGGTTTTGTTAGCCATGGGGTCAATTGTAGAGGTGTAGAACACTGTTTTACCAACTACACAGTTTCTAATGAGCTTTTCTATAAGGCGCTCTATTACTGGCCACCAGACTGTTTCACGAGATCATTGTTTCATCTTAACAACACCCAGGTACTCTTAAGATAAAAGCAAAATACTGCGGATGCTGGAAATCTGAAGAAGGGTCACAAGGACTCGAAACGTTCACTCTGTTTCTCTCGCCACAGATGCTGCTAGACCTGCTGAGTTTTTCCAGCATTTTCTGTTTTTGTCTCAGGTGTCCTACATGGGCAAGATGCAATACATGTTGCTGTAGCGCTTTTGGGATAACCGCTCATGTTCTCATGTTCTCCGTGTGACACAGCTGTCATCAACAATGTGAGCTCATTGCGTATTCTGTAATATGGGATCAGTTCTTCTTTTATTTCATGAGGCCATTTGTTTTTTCTTTATTAATTCACGCAATGTGGGCTTCCCTGGCTGGGTCAGCATTTATTGCCCACCCATAGTTGCCCTTGAGAAGGTGGTGGTGAGCTGCCTTCGTAAACCTCTGCAGCGCATGTAGTGTAGGTACACCCACAGTGCTGTCAGGAAGGGAGCTCCAGGATCTTGACCCAGCGACAGTGAAGGAACAGCGATATATTTCCAATTCAGGATGGTGAGTAACTTGGAGGGGAACCTCCAGGTGATTGTGTTCCCATGTATCTGCTGCCCTTGTACTTCCAAATGGTAATGGTCGTGGGTTTGAAAAGTGCTGTCGCAGAAGCCTTGTTGAATTCCTGCAGTGCATCTTGTAGATGGTACACACTGCTGTTATTGTCAGTCAGTGGAGGGAGTGAATGTTTGTGGATGTGGTGCCAATCAAGCAGACTGCTTTGTTCTGGATGGTGTCAAGCTTCTTGAGTGTTGTGGGAGCTGCACTCATCCAGGCAAGTGGAGAGTATTCCATCACACTCCTGACTTATGCCTTGTAAATGGTGGACAGGCTTTGGGGAGTCAGGAGATGAGTTAATTGTCACAGGATTCCTACCCTTTGACCCGCTCTTGTAGCCACAGTATTTATATGGCTAGTTCAGTTCAGTTTCTGGTCAGTGGTAACCCCAGGATGTTGATAGCTAGGGATTCAGTGATAGTAATCCAATGAACATCAAGGAGCGATAGTTAGATTCTCTCTTGTTGGAGATGGTCATTGCCTGGCACTTGTATGGCGTGAATTTACTTGGCACTTGTCAGCCCAAGCCTGGATATTGTCTGGGTCTAGCTGTGTTTGGACATGGACTGCTTCAGTATCAAATGGTACTGAGCATTGTGCAATCATCAGCGAACATCCCCACTTCTGACCTTATAATGGAAGGAAGGTCATTGATGAAGCAACTGAAGATGGTTGGGCCAGTGACACTACCCTGAGGAACTCCTGCAGTGACGTCCTGGAGCTGAAATGACTGACCTCCAACGACCACAGCCATCTTCCTTTGTGCTAGGTATGACTCCAACCAATGGAGAGTTTTCCCCCTGATTCCCATTGACTCCAGCTTTGCTATGGCTCCTTGATGCCACAATCGGTCAAATGCAGCCTTGATTTCAAGGACAGTCATTCTAACCTCACCTTGGGAGTTCAGTTCTTTTTTCCATGTTTGAACCAAGGCTGTAATGAGGTCAGAAGCTGAGTAGCCCTGGCGGAAGCCAAACTGGGCGTCAGTGACCAGTCAGTTTTTCAGGTGCTGGATAACTTTTTGCAGTACACTGTTTGTTGCTGCTTCTGCCTTCAACTCCTCTCCTGTAACAAGATTCACGGTTACATGTAAAAATCACGTAGTCGTCAATGTCGCAAGTTGCTTCACTATCGCTAACACTGTAATAATAATACTTCTAAGCATGTAAGCTACTCAGTTGCTTGAAGCTGTGAGATGCACTACCTCAAAGTTGTACTAATGAAAACGATCTGACTATCTGTAGATGTGTAGAGGTTGATGACCAGATCCTGATGTAGCTAACCATGCAGTCAGTGCTTGGTGATCAGTGCAGAAAGTAAACTTTCTACCATAGAGATGCATGTGCCAATGTTCACAAGAGTAGATGAAGGCTAGTGCTTCCAATTCTCCCGTAGAGTATTTGTGCTCAGTTTCTGGCAATGAGCATGATGCATAAGTGATTGGTAGTTTGCTTCTTTCAAAGCACTGAGAGACTACAGCACCTTTCACTTTTTTTTTATTCATTCTCGGGATGTGAGCTTCGCTGGCTGGACCAGCATTTATTGCCCATCTCTAGATGCCCTTGAGAAGGTGGTGGTGAGGTGCCTTCTTGAACCGCTGCAGTCCATGTGGTGTAGGTACACCCACAGTGCTGTTAGGAAGGGAGTTCCAGGATTTTGACCCAGCGACAGTGAAGGAACAGTGATATATTTCCAAGTCTGACGCATCGGTTGTGACATATGTTTTCGCATGAAACGCACGAGGACTGGCAGAATTGCTATCATCACCTTTAACCTGTCCAACGCTGTTTGCTGTGCAATTGTCCATTTCCATTGTGCATCTTTGCGCAGTAACTATCGAAAAGGCTCCGGATTCTCTGCATACTTAGTAACAAATTCATGATAAAAGTTGGTAGTACTGAGGAATGATGCCAACTCATCACGTTAGATGGGGTCGGAAGCACATGAATGGCTTTGATGTTATCCTGTGTAGGCTTTAATCCAGCTGCTGTCACTCTGTACTATAAAAAGTTAATCTCGGATACCTGCGAATGCGCATTTGTCCATGTTCAGCCTCAAATTGTGTTGTTCAAGCGAGCACCGCTGATTTTGTTCTGTTTTGTCCATTCCATGCACGACGATGCTGTCAAATAGATAGAGCATGTCTGACAAGACTGGTGGAATATCTTCTGGAATGTGCTAGGTGCTAAACTTAATCTAAAGGGCATTCCGTGTGACTAAAACACACCTTTGTGAGTAAAAAAAGCTGTAAGATATCGACTTTGCTCCACTAGTGGTATCTGAAGATAGCTTCATTGGTTGAGCTTCATGAAGACCGAGGAGTCATGAAATGATGCAATAGTTCTTGCATTTTAGGATGTGAATATTTTTCTAGAATGATAGCTTTGTTGACTGCCTTAATGTTGACTGCCTTAATGTCGACGCCTAGTCTAAGGTCGCCATTTTTGCATTGTGCAATGACTAGGTTCAATATCCATGGTGATGAGTGCGTTTGCTCAATTATACCATCTGGTTCAAATCATTTCAGCTCCTGTGATACTTCAACATGGATTGCAAATATCAACCGTATTGAATTTTGTAAAACTGGCAGAATTGGCATGACGATGCAAGGGGCATGACAGTAAAGGGCATGACAAGTACCCCTTGATTATCCCTTAAATAAGGAAGAATACTGTTGGGTATAGTCCATGTTTTCAATCATGTTAATGTGTGCTCCACTGGAGTCAACTTTGAAGCCAAGTTTATCAAAAATAGATTTACCCCATAAGGCTTTTGTCTTTGGCTATATAAAATGTGAATATGTCAGGTTGACGTTTTTGTCATACATTGGAACCGTGATCATTCCCAAAGCTAGAATAATTAAGTGATCATTGAAGAGTGTCTGTCGTTGGAGTGAAAGAACGTTGCTAAAATTAGCAGTGGTAGAATTCAATATAGATACTTGCATACCGACATCGATGAGAAGCGACACTGAAATGTCCACAATCTCAATTGAGCATTCCTTAAATGACTAGGTGCTTTACCATCCATGATGGTATACGCATGCTGTACCTCACTCCCAGGAAGAGACTGCTCCCCATGTTGAACTAATTGAATCCTCTTTTTTGACAACCTGCACACCTTTGCAAGGTGGATCCACTTTAAGCATGAGTCATACTTTTTTCCATCGAGCTGGACATGGCGTTGAGCATCAATGAATACCTCCACAATTTGGGAATATTTTTGAAGGGATTTCACTTTAATGGGCTGACTGGCATTTCTGGTGTATGTAAATTCCTCATTTTTCACTTTTCTTTGGCCTAAGTATTATACATGAGTACTCACCACCATATCAAACGTAAAGGTATCTTCTGTGAGCTGCTTGGATGTTCACTGGCCTTCTGCTCTGAGACAATACACAAGTATTGCCTTCTTGCTGGATGTGTGCTACAAAGCATGAATTAACACACTCGAGCGCTTTAATGGCATAAATGGAACTCCAAAGATTTGTTTTCAGCATTAAACCTGAGAGTTCTGTTACACTTTGAACCTGACATTAGCTACCTACATAATTTTGAAATTACAAAATGAAGTGATCAAAGTATATGAAAAGAATATCAAGGTATCCTTAGACACATCAATAACAAAATGAAAATTAAGATGGGCATAGTTCCACTAAGGCATGCACAAGATAAACTCACCGATAATGACAGGGAAAGTGCAGGATTATTCAGTAGTTGCTTTGTCTCGGTTTTTGAACCAGGGAGACTAACAAAATGGACATGACATTAGAAGAAGATATTTAAGGTAGAAAGGGAGTTACTTGATAAACTAGACAAATTCAGTGAATTTTTTAAAAATTCACTTTACAGGATGTGGGCTTCACTGTCTGGGCCAACATTTATTGCCCATCCCTGGTTGCCCTTGAGAAGGTGGTGGTGAGCTGCCGCCTTAAACCTCTGCAGTCCATGTGGTGTAGGTACACCCACAGTGCTGTTAGGAAGTCATAGGTTTGGAAGGTCCTGTCTAAGAAGCCTTGGTGAGTTTCTGCAGTGCCTCTTGTAGATCTTTATATTTTTCATATCTATTTCTGAGATGCAGCTGGTCCTATTGAATTTGGGTCCTGCATCGTGGGCCATGCTTATTTTTATTTTTATTACTTTTTTCTCATTTGTTAACTTAATTTCCACATGCTGCAGAAGGTGCACCTTGATGTTTGGTGTAAAATAGCTTTTAATCACCTTTTCTCTGAAACCCCTCCAGCCCTATCACTCTCTGACATATCTACTACTTCTGACCCCTTGTGATTTCTTGATTTTCATCGCCCCACCTTTGGCGACCATGCTCTCTTTTGCCTGGGCCCTAACCTCTGCGATTCTCCCCCCAAGCCCCACCAATTCTCTTTCCTCCTTCAAGACACTCCTTAAAACCTGCCTCTGACCAAACTTTTGGTCACCTGTCCTGATATCTTCTTACGTAAGCTTGGTGTTAAATTCTGTTTGGTAACACTCTTGTGGAAGCTCCTTGGGTCATTTTATTATGCTAAAGGCATTATACAAAGGCAAGTTGTTATGATTACAAAGAAGGTAGAAATTGCTTTATGTAAATTGTGCTTCATCCTAAAAACAATCAGAGGTTGGTAGCGCATAAAATAAGAGTCAATCCATTTTCATAAAATTCTCTGCTCTCAGTTGATGTTTTTTGAACAGAAGCCCATTTGAACACTTTGAAGCATTCAAGCAAAAAAGATCTGACTCCCTCCCATTTCGACCTAAGACCCACCATTTACATGGCACATGGCATCTCCTCAGTACGCAGGAACTTCGCAAATAAAATCTACCAATTCAGCTCATAAAGTGGCTTTATTGCCTTGAATGCCACCTCCCTTCCCACACCCCCTCCAACACCTCACTTTGGTGCAGTTCCTAATTTGGGTGATGACAGTTTGCCTGCCCCATTTAGAATTACATAAATTGGGCTACTAATGGCTGCTGTAATGACTAGATGGACAGGACAGATTTCAACAAGAAACAGATAAGAAACAGAGAGCTTTTCAGAAGCTACATGCTCGATCAGGACTCTCAGCAGGAAGCCCACACCTCCCCCCAGATTGCCCACGCTTAGGGCTAATTTGTCGGAGCCACGAAGAACATCACGTGATCCCTGATAGACAGCAGGAGTGGCTACACCATCAGTTACTACAGCTGCATACCATTTAATACAAGGAATTTTAATGACAATAGCCCAGATCTTCCAGTCTCCGGACAGCCGGAGACTGGAATTAACCCACAAAATACGCTACGGGACCCCTTGGAAATCCCAACACAAAAACTCCATTTGAACTTCTGATAGGCAATTCCCCTGCTGCTCAGGACCCTTTGAAAAAGTCTCAAACTCTGAGTTAGAGTCGGAGACTTCGAACAGTTTTGAATTACTTACCTGGATAGTTACCCAGGAAAAGTTGGCAGATTAAAACCTCATCTAACACTTGGGTAGCTATAAAACAAATTACCCCCAATTGCTCACATTGACAGCCCACCCAGTCACTGACACTGACCTCCTGACTCCACCCTGACCATCCCTCAACTCCACCTCCAACCCCCCAGTTCCCCCCAACAACCCCCCCGCCGACAACCCCCCTGATCTGACTAGCTTCCCCCGAATCTCCCAATCCAATCTCACCACCCTACACACCTACTATCATAACCCTTATCCATCCTACCCCCTCAACCACTTTATCCACTTACCTTACCCACCCTACTCCCTTACCACTCACTGTAGCTTTTCAAAGAAACTTTGGGACACCTAAACTCTTTACTTACCAGAATATGGCAGCTAGGGGGCGTGGCTTCTACACGATTTCTCTCTGCCACCCCTCCCAAGGTTTTCTGCGTTGACTGAGTTCTGCAGGACCCTCCATTGGAAGTTTGGCCTGAAAAATCAGGGGGAGGTAAGGTTTTCGTCTGAGCAAGGTCGGAAATAGGAGTTCGACCCTAAACAGACGATCTGGGCCAGGATAGCTATTCTGGATCTTGATTATTTTGCTTTTCAGCCGTTCTCAGATTTCAAGGGCAGAATTTTATGCTGATCGGGCAGGCACGCACCTGCCCCGATCGGAGGTGAAATCAAGCGAGATGATGTCGGGCAAGCGTCTCAATGTCATCCTGCGCTCACGCGATATCTCAATCAGCGGGCGCACATGGGTATTAGAGTCGTGCCTGCCAACAATTAAGAGGCCAGTTAAGGCCATTAAAAAGGCAATTGACCAAGATTTCACATTGCCTGTGTGATTTCACGCTTGTCATATGGGCAAAACGGGCAGGCGAGCAGCCGACATTTTGCAAAACCTCATTCAAGGGCGGGATGAAAAGAGTCAGCAGCATTGTCAGTGTGAGTAGTGAGGAGTTTAGGAGATAGTTCACTGTTGATTGTTTATTGGTACTTGGCAGTTTCATCACTGTTTGGGGCTTCATTCTTAGCGTTTCCAAGCTTCATTTCAGGACTCATTGCTGTCTGCCAGGCCTCCTGAGAATTCAGACCATGTGGACCCTTCCAGGTATCAGACAGCCTTCCCTGGCAATGGGGATTGTGTTGCCACTGGAGGCACCCCCTTTGAGGTGGAAGAGAAGGACAGAAGGAAGAGGAGGCCACATGTTCCTATGCCGCTTCCAGTGGAGTGACCTCTGGGAGGAGAGGCGCAGACACAAGGGGCGCAGGGCCAGCAGGTAGTCCAAGGCATAAGGGGCCACAGAAGACACCACTATCCTGCCGTCAGGCGGCGATGCAGCTACGTCAAAATGTCCGAGGTTCAATGCTGAAAGAAGCTCCGCCTCTCCAGGGAGACTGTGACCTCCATCTGTCAGATGATTGGGCCTGAGATCAGCTCCAGACTGTGTAGGTGGACACCCCATGCCAGTAGTGCCGTAGATCATGGTGGCCCTCAACTTCTATGCATCCGGCTCTTTCCAGGGCTCAGTGGGGGATCTGTGTGGAGTCTCCCAATCTGCTGTGCACAGTTGCGTCAAGCTGGTGACAGAAGCTCTGTTCAGGTGGTAATGACATTTATTAATTTCTGTACGGATGAGGCCAACCAGGCTGAGTGACCCAGAGACTTTGCAGCGATTGCTGGGTTCCCTCACATCCAGGGTACCATCAACTGCACATATGTGGCCACCAAGGCGCCAGCGGGTCAGCCGGATGCCTTCGTCAACAGGAAGGGACTCTGCTCTATGAATGCACAGATAATGTGTGACCACAGGATGCAGATTCTGCAAGTCTGTGCAAGGTACCCTGGCAGCTCCCATGACGCGCATATCCTGAGACACTCCCAGGTGCCGGGGCTCTTCAGTGCTCCAGCCGGACTGGATGGATGGCTGCTGGGTGACAAGGGCTATCCATTGGAAAGGTGCCTCATGATTCCTTTCTGCTACCCAAGGACAGAGCCAGAGCAGCGCTATAATACGAGTCATGCCTCCACAACAGCAGTGATGGAGAGAAGCATAGGTCTTCTGAAGATGCGCTTCCAATGCCTGGACCGTTCAGGTGGTGCACTACAATGCCCACTAGAGTGGGTGTCACTGATAGTGGTTACATGCTGCACTCTCCACAATCTTGCTCTGGCAAGGCGGGGGAACCTACTGGAGGAAGAGGATCTTGACACAGCTTCACAGGCCACAGAGGATGAATCCAATAGTGAGCCACAAGAAGAGTGCAGTGAGGAGAACGTTGAGGGCATGAAGACAGACCTCCGTAACCTTCAGGGAGGCAGGGACACCAGGAACGCCTTGATCCAATGCTCCTTCAGCTAGGCTGCCAAAGATCTGCTCCCACCTCATCCCAGGGCTGCCACCTCCATCAGGAATGTCTGAAATGCTCCTGTCATGTGAACTAAAGTCCACTCAATGCCTGTGCAATAATGTTTAGAGCCATTCCCATCCAGCATTACATACTGGTGTACCCGGCACCAAAAATAAAAGGTGAAGCATACTCGGGCCATCACAACAAAAGCAAATTTAATGTTATTGTCACATTAAAATCACGTTGACATGACCATTACTGGTGTTGATGTCCACACCAGTAGACATATAAACCAAACAACTGAACAGAAGATCACCCGTGAACAGTCTCTCTTGTGCTCATGCTGCCTTAACCTTATGTTTGTGAGTGCTGGGTCTTGGTGCCCCCCCACTCACTGGCAGTCGCATTGGAGACAGCCTGCTGACTTTGCTGTCTTGTTGGCCCTAATGACCTTGGCGGGAGTCCTCTGGCTGTGGAGCCTGAGCTGGCCCCGACTGGGAGGGAGTAGCCAGTGCCACGCATAGCATCTTCCCAGTCATTGCAGCCTCATCAGATGCCACAGTCGCTGGCGAAGGGGCAGAGGAGCTGCTGCCATCATCCAGAGTGCCCTGAGAGGAGACGGCAGAGATGACAATCAGGTCGTGCGCCAACATGAGGTTACTCTGGACCTCCCTGCTCGCCATTGATGGACAGCCACTTAGCTTGGTTACTAGATGCCTCATCCATCTCCCACACTGGCACTGACCACCCGAAGTTATTACCTGTGACAGGACTTGCTGGTCCGAGCGCAACCCCAGGAACCCCTGATTCTGTCCCTGGAGCTGCCTCTCCATGAGAGTCATCACTATCTCATAAGAGGAGGAGTGCGCTCGGCCATGAGGGTCAATGCAGTGCTGATGTTCCACATGGACTCCTCCACAACAGAGACCATGGCACGCAGACCCTCAAGGATCTCCGCTAGATCCTCCTGCACATCCTGCTGGACATCAAACATTTGCTGCCTAATGGAGGCTCCAGAGGCTCATCATCTCTCTTTGACCCAGGATCGTCCTGGTCTCCAGCAGTCCTCCAACTGCCAGCGCCCTGAGCACTCTCTGCCCCACCTGCACCTCAAGCGAGTGTGATGTGCCCTCACCAATGTGCACTGACATTGTAGTCGATGATCTAACACCCACCGAGGTGCTGGTATCTGTGCTAGTGCCTGGTTCAGAGTGCAGGTGTGACGCAGGTGCAGGTGAAGCCCGGCGGTCCTGTGGCGTAAGGGGTGGCCCTTCGGGGTCCTGAGATTGAGTGCGTGCTGGCGAATCTAAGGGCGAACAAGGACGTGTCATTAGTTAAAGTCATCACACTGTCACTGTGCATGGCAGGCACCCTGGTGAGACAGTGGAGATCTCCATCACGGTGCCATCGACTTTCAATGATCAATGGGTCTCCAGGTTTGAGGCTCCGATCAGTGAAGACACTACACTAGAATGGTTGTGCAATCTGAAACTCTCACCTCTGTGCACTGCACTCTTACCTTCATCTGACACCCCAGCCTCTCCACGCCCGGTTACACAGGGAGCATGCCAGCTCTCCAGCTCAAGGGTGTCCTGCTCAAACCTGGTCAGCAGCAGCACACTGGGCGGGTCTCCACCTGTATGTGCCTTCTCTGATTGGTTATGGCTCATCTACTCTTAAAAGGACAGAGGAGCATTGATTAGTCCACTCTCTACCTGTAGCACCATTGTAGCCTGGCCAACTCCACCTGAGGAACACCTTGCAGGGCACATCCGAGTCATGGCCCTCGAGCCGCAAGGCACTCAGTCCAAGCAGCCAGGGCTCACCCCCTTGGCCAGCTCTGGTATCGTTGACAGTTCGCACTCAGACTCTAACACACCTGAGCTCCACAGGGGGACAGCCAGCCCTTAACACTTCTGCACACTAATCCATGCCAACACGGTACTCACCCTTCCCAATCGCAGCAGGTCATTGAACCTCTTGTGGCACTGCGCCCATGTGCGCCACGTCACGTCATGGCTGCTGACCTCCTCCCAGGCTTTCTTCACCAGGTGTGGTGGCCCCCTCCTTCCACCCCTTGGAAATGGGTACACCTCCTGGCAATCACCTCGGCGAGGCACTTGTCTGAAAAGCGGGGGCCCGATGGCCCACCTGACCTGCCCTCCCACCTTATGTTTCCAGCTGCTGCTGAGGCCTTAGGTACCGTCACCACAACACAGATTGTATGCTTCTTCACTGGCAGCCTTCAAGGTGCCCGCGCCCGGCCCTTCCCAACCACTGGGAAGCCGGGTTTCATGCTGGATGGGCCTTAATTGGCCAGCCAGCATGAAATCGCGATCCTGGGCGACAGCCTGTTTCCCTGCCAATCCTGGGCCCCCTGATCATACCCGCCTGCCAACCTGAAAATTCAGGCCCTAAAGTCTGTTTTTCAGAATTTTACTGTCTATGATGGAAGTTTTGTTTTTTTTTATTGTATAGCAGTGAAATTTGTGGACTAAATACAAGGAATACCAAAAGTATTACTTTCAAATACCGGGTAAGTGTAGACAAATATTAAAGCTAAACATTCAGCTATTAGATTCAAGAGCCAAACTCTTTAAACTCATTTCCCCTTTTAAATACTGTATTTTTTAATTTTCAGATTCTTCCATAAAACCACCATCAGTCTCGTCTGCCAATCCACAGTCATGTTACTGCCAAAACAATGGAACCTGTGAGAATGAAATCTGTGTATGTCCAGATGAATGGAAAGGAGACCATTGCGAGATTGGTCTGTATATCTGATCTTTTCCATTTGACAATTGTAGACAATTATTCATGGTTTAGTGAAAATTACATTGAACTAGCTGTTGGAGCAGTTAGTGATTACGCAATAACAGATGTAATTTGATGAAATGGTAATGAGTCATATCTTTTTATATATAAATCCGTGACTCATTTTGTCTCTTTACTACCTTAAGAAAATTTCATTTGATGTTTTTGCAGCCAATTTCTGTGAAGGAAGTGTGTACAATTCTTCTCAGGGACTGTTTACGTTCAGTGAAATTTTAGTGGGACACTATGGTTATTCTAAAGAAGAATGTGAGCCATACACATTAACTGGTATGTTAATCTCTTGTTTATGGTATTAACAGATAATATTGTCCAATATCTTAAATCAGCAACAAAAGTTCCCTTAGAAATAAGTTTCTCTATCATTATATATCTTGCATAAAAGAAGATCCACATAATTTGAACTTTATTACTTCAGAATATCAGGTTCGCATTTGTCACATGTCAAATGCATTAATACACCTCTGTTTTTCATGCAAACACCTCTTCCCCGAAGTTCCTAGATTGTGCTCAAGAGAATTTTCTACAGCAGTACGTGTCCAATCCAACAAGAAAAGATGCACTGTTGGACCTGGTTCTTGGAAATAAGGTGGGCAAGTAGATCAAGTGTCAGTGGGGGAACATTTAGGAGACAGTGATCATTGTATTGTACAGTTTAGGATAATGATAAAAAAGGACGATAGGCAATCCAGAGTAAAAATAATGAATTGGACAAGAGCTGACTTCGAAGGAGCAAGAACGGAGCTGGACCAGATAGACGAGAACGAAAGATTGGTAGGAAAAACTGTAGTTGCACAATGGGCTATCTTCAAAAAAGAACAAAAACAAAAACAGAATTACCTGGAAAAACTCAGCAGGTCTGGCAGCATCGGCGGAGAAGAAAAGAGTTGACGTTTCGAGTCCTCATGACCCTTCGACAGAACTTGAGTTCGAGTCCAAGAAAGAGTTGAAATATAAGTTGGTTTAAGGTGTGTGTGTGGGGGGCGGAGAGAGAGAGAGAGAAAGAGAGAGAAAAGTGGAGTGGGGGTGTGGTTGTAGGGACAAACAAGCAGTGATAGAAGCAGATCATCAAAAGATGTCAACAACAATAGTACAAAAGAACACATAGGTGTTAAAGTTAAAGTTGGTGATATTATCTAAACGAACGTGCTAATTAAGAATGGATGGTAGGGCACTCAAGGTATAGCTCTAGTGGGGGTGGGGAGAGCATAAAAGATTTTTTAAAAATTTAAAAAAAAAAAATTTTTTTTAAAAGGAAGGGGGAGACAGAACGGGGGTGGGGGTGGGGATGGGGGAGGGAGCTCACGACCTAAAGTTGTTGAATTCAATATTCAGTCCAGAAGGCTGTAAAGTGCCTAGTCAGAAGATGAGGTGTTGTTCCTCCAGTTTGCGTTGGGCTTCACTGGAACAATGCAGCAAGCCAAGGACATACATGTGGGCAAGAGAGCAGGGTGGAGTGTTAAAATGGCAAGCGACAGGGAGGTTTGGGTCATTCTTGCGGACAGACCGCAGGTGTTCTGCAAAGCGGTCGCCCAGTTTACGTTTGGTCTCTCAATGTAGAGGAGACCACATTTTTTAAAATTTTTAAAAAATTTTTTAAAAATCTTTTATGCTCTCCCCACCCCCACTAGAGCTATACCTTGAGTGCCCTACCATCCATTCTTAATTAGCACATTCGTTTAGATAATTTAACCAACTTTAACACCTATGTGTTCTTTTGTACTATTGTTGTTGACATCTTTTGATGATCTGCTTCTATCACTGCTTGTTTGTCCCTATAACCACACCCCCACTCCACTTCTCTCTCTCTCTCTCTCTCTCCGCCCCCCACACACACACCTTAAACCAGCTTATATTTTAACTCTTTCTTGGACTCGAACTCAAGTTCTGTTGAAGGGTCATGAGGACTCGAAACGTCAACTCTTTTCTTCTCCGCCGATGCTGCCAGACCTGCTGAGTTTTTCCAGGTAATTCTGTTTTTGTTTTGTTTTGGATTTCCAGCATCTGCAGTTTTTTGTTTTTATCTTCAAAAAAGAATTGGTTCGGGCACAGTAAAGGTATATTCCATCAGAAGGAAAAGATAGGGCAAACAAATCCAGAGCTCGCTGGATGAAAAAGGAGATTGAAATTAAGATAAAGAAGAAAAAGTGTACTTATGACAGGTGTCAGGTAGAAAATACAATTGAGAACTAAGAGGAATACAGAAAGGTCAGAGGGGAGGTGAAAAAGCATATTAAAGAGGCGGAGAGGGATTATGAGAAAAGACTGGCAGCCAGCATAAAGGGGAATCCCAAAATCTTCTATAGACATATAAATAGTAAAAGGGTGGTAAAAGGAGGAGTCGGGCCAATTAAGGACCTAAAAGGTAATTTACACATGGTCCTTAGAATTTTTGACTCTCAAACTGATCTCCCTGAGGCAGCTCTGTGCCTCAGGGAGATTTCTGCACTCTTTCGCGCACATGTACAAAAGAACACAGGCCCCAACTCTCCCTCCTCCCCCTGCCTGCACAAGGAACGCTCGCCCACATAAAATGATGGCGTGCAGCCGATTACGGGTGGCGATTGGCTGCGCGCCCGCCCGCACCCACTCCTGCCCAATCCCCCCTCCAACCCCCCCCCGATGGGGAGAAAATTCTCCCCCACGTCAACAGCATTATCCTCATCGCCCTTTTCTGTTATCTCTTTCAAAAAACCCCAGCAAGTTAGTTAAACATGATTTCCCCTTTAGAAATCCATGCTGGCTCTTCCTTAGCAACCTATATTTTTCCATGTGACTCCTAATTCTATCTTGAATAATTGTTTCTAGAATCTTGCCCACGACTGAAGTTAAACTGACTGGTCTGTAATTGCTGGGCTCACCCTTACAACCTTTTTTGAACAAGGGTGGAACGTTTGCAATTCTCCAGTCCTCTGGCACTACCACTGAGTCTACCACTTAACGATAATAGCCAGTGCCCCTGCAATTTCTACTCTCATTTCCTTTAATATCCTTGTATGTATCTCATCCAGTCCTGGTGTCTTGTCAACTTTAAGTACTGACAGTCTATTCAACATTTCTGCCATATCAATTTTGAACCCTTCTAGTGACAGAGTTTCCTTGTCTGTCACTTTGGCCTGGGTAGTATCTACCTCCTTGGTAGAGACAGATGCAAAGTATTCATTTAATACTTGTCACATGAGCTGGGACATGTAAATGAATTTTAATGAAAATCTTTATTTCACTTATAAATCATTCATGAAATTTTATCCTGCCCGTGGATGAGGTTCGATGAAAAATGCAAAGGCTGCCTGGACTCTTCGCCTGCTCGCCAACCTTAAGGTTGGACGGGCAGCTATGTTAGGTGGTTTAATTAGTTTTTAAATGGCCTGAATAGGCCTTTGACAGTTTGGCAGGCGTGCAGCCAACTTCGGTGCGTGCCCACTGTACTGAAAATCGGAATGATGCGCGGTGACATCAGGACGCATGCCCGATGTCACGGTGCATCATTTTACCCATCAGGGAGAGGGCCCTGAGTTATTGCTCATAGAATAAAAGGGGCAGTAGCAATGTGGATACAAAATTGGTTGAAAAATAGGAAGCAGAGGATGTTTTTCGGGCTGGAGGAAGGTTTGTAGTGAAGTTCCCCAGGGGTCAGTATTGGGACCCTTGCTTTTCCTGATATTTATTAATGATCAAGATCTTGGTGTGCAGAGAACAATTTCAAAGTTTGCGGATGATACAAAGTTGGGAGTGTTGTGAACTGCGAAGAAGACTGTGTGAAACTTCAAGAGAACATAGACAAGTTGGTGGAGTGGGCAGATAGATGGCAAGTGAAGTTCAATGTGGAGAAGTTTGAGGTGATGCATTGGTAGAAAGAACATGGACAGACAATATCAAATAAGGGGTGAAATTTTGAAGGGGGTGCAGGAGCAGAAAGACTTGGGTGTATATGTACACAGATTATTGAAGGTAGCAGGACTGGTGGAGAGAGCAGTTAATAAAGCATACAATATCCTGGGCTTTATTAATAGGGGCATAGAGTACAAGAGCAGGGAGGTTATGCTGAATTTATATAAATCACTTGTTAGACCTCAGCTGGAATATTGTGTACAGTTCTGGGCACCATATTATAGGAAGGATGTGAACACATTGGAGACAGTGCAGAAGAGGAATACAAGAATGGTCGGAAGGATGAGAAACTTCAGCTCTGAGGATAGATTGGAGAAGTTGGGACTGTTTTCCTTGGAGCGGAGACTTGATAGAAGTTTTCAAAATCATGAGGGGGCTGGACAGAGCAGATAGGGAGAAGCTGTTCCCACTCATAAAAGGGTCAAGAACGAGAGGGCACAGATTTAAAGTGATTTGCAAAAGAAGCAAATGTGACGTGAGAAAAAATGTTTTCACACAACGGGTCTGGAATGCACTGCCTGGAAGTGTAGTGAAAGCAAGTTCAATTGAGGCATTCAAGAAGGCATTAGATGATTATTTGAATAGAAACAAGGTGCAGGGGTACAAGGAAAAGGCAGGGCAATGGCACTAGGTCATAATGCTCATTGGAGAGCAGGTGCAGACATGATGTGCCGTTAAGATTCTGTGATTCTGTGAAGTGGTTAACCCCACATTACTTGCAATGACTGGTGACTGTGACACTCAGAATTTAAATCTCAAAACATTTATCAGAATTTTAGTAAAACCTTCATTATAGTAATGCTTAAGGATTGCAAAATAAAAACAATAAGGCATTCACAATTTAATATATCAAAGAGACTTTAGACACTCTAAAACAAGACAGAGAAGCACCATTTTTTCATATTGTCATATATGTTCATGTATTTCCCTGACAGACTATACCTCAGTTTTAAAAATTGCAAGATGGTGTTGAATTATGAACTTGTTGAAATTCCACTTATATCTCAACAGCAAATATTTCAAAAGCATCACGCCTATGCACTGAGAAGGATGGAATCATCAGTCTACAAAATGACACATTAACAGACTGCAATGAAAATTTTAAGAACCTTAGAGACAAGGTACTATCTTCTGTCTCAGTCTCCAGTTATTAGCCAGCTGAGCCAAAGCAAAGGAGGAACAGAATCATAAAAGGAGAGAAAAATGGCTTAAGTAAAAAGAAAAGATGGACTACAGCCATTCAAGAAGGTGGCTCACCAACACCTTCTCCCAGGCAATTAGGGATGCGCAATAAATGTTGGCCTAATCAGCGATGCCCACATCCCATGAACAAATAAATAAAAGAAACAGCGACAATTAACACGCTTAGGATTGTCAAAAATTGAAAGGATATTATTCTTCCTTAACTAGAGGACAGTTTAACTTATTACTAAGTTTACAAAGTTGCTGATTTCATCATTGAGGTACTTTAATTATCAATCACATAGTCCCCAGAAAATGTATTAAAATGTCTCTAGAATAAATAAGAATTCTATAAAAATTCACACAGTAACATTGATAAAGGACAGCAGAACCATCATCGATTTCTCTTCCTGATTGTAAAGAGGAAAAACCTTACTTTTATATCAAACCTTTGACATCCTCAGGGTATCTGAAAGCACTGCATAGTCAACAAATTATTTTTGAATGTAGATATGGATGCTATGTAGACAGCAACAGCATTTTATTCGGCTCAGCATGGTCCCAGCTTTGTTTTGGTAGCAGTACTTAATGGATACATGTGGAGCAGGACACTGGGAGAACTCCCCTGCTCATATTTACATAATGGCTTGAAATCTTTTATGTTCAACTGAACAGATAGAAGCTGTCCTTTCTGAAAGACAATGCCTCTAGCAATACAGCTTTTCCTCAAAAGGCACTGCACTGCAGTAATGTATCAGCCTAGATTATCTGCTCAAATTCCTGATGTGAAATTTGAACCCACAATTTTAGAGGTGACAACAGTGACACTGAGCCAAGCTAACAAATCAAATGATTAGAACCTACCTTCAAAAAAGATCCAATTCAATACGAATAAAACTAAACTAGTCTTGGAAAGAGATATATGAATCTGCAATGTTCATTGTCAGTTTTATTTTCCTTATCTGTATTTAACTATTGGCTTATTCAATTATTGAGCTCATATATAATAAATATTTGTATTAATATTAGTTTGGTTCTATCGACAGATAATGAAACACACCAATATTACTGAAGAAGAACTGGTGAAAATTGCAACCGCTGTTCAGATCCTGACCTCAGAACCACATGAACTAACTTCAGAGAACATCAGCTTTGCTGCTCAAATAGTGCACCACGTTTTGAATCAGTCGGACATATTGGACTCATTTGAGGTGAGAAGCAATTACCATTTTATTCACATTAAAATGAAATGCTAGACAGGAACCTAAGCTTTTAGATTAATTGAAATTGAACTGGACCAGCCATATAAATAATGTGGCTACAAGAGCAGATCAAAGGCTGGGAATTCTGAGGTGAGTAACTCAATTCCTGACTCTGCAAAGCCTGTTCATTACAAGGCACAAGTCAGGAGTGTGATAGAATACCTGGATAATGCGGCTCAAACAACACTCAAGAAGCTCAGTACCATCCAGGACAAAGCAGTCCGCTTGATTGGCACCTCATCAATCCATTTAAAACATTCACTCCCTCCACTACAGACGCACAGTGGCAGCAATGTGTACTATATACAAGATGTTCTGCAGCAACTCACCAAGGCTCCTTTGACAACACCTTTCAAACCCTCGAAATCTACCACCTTGAAGATCAAGGGCAGCAGATAAATGGGAACACCATCACCTGCAAGTTCTCCCCCAAACCACTCACTATCCTGACTTGGAACTATATCATTGTTCCTTCATGCTGCTGGATCAAAATCCTGGAACTCCCTCCCTAACAGCGCAGTGAATGTACCTGCACCATATGGACTGCATCAGTTCAAGATGGTGGCTCACCACCACCTTCTCAAGGACAATTAGGGATGAGCAACAAATGCTGGCCTAGCCAGTGACGCCCACATCCCATAAAAAGAATAATAGCAAAAAGGAAAACTTTGCTTAATCAAAATCTCATACTCAGATTTTGCATCAGTTCTTGTTTAATTACTTGATTGTCATGGGGCTGCATCTTACGTGCCTCCACCAGATGTGTATTCAGCAGGGTGGCGGGGGGGGTGACATAAAATAGGGCGGGTGCCCACCCCACCACCTTCCCACTCATGCCCAAAATAAGGGGGGTGAGCAGGTGTCGAAGCTGGCTGCTGGCTGCCAAATTTAAATAAATAAGCAAGGGTCAATTAGTCTTGTTACCAAGCTAATAGACCTCAATAATATGCTGCCCATACCATAAAATGTTTGGCAGCCCAATTTTTAAAAATAATCTTTTCAAAGGGCGGGAAGGAGGGGGAGGATTCTATCTTCAGGGGCTGCCCTTTGCCAGTTGGAGGGGACGGCCACCCCTTCAAGATAAAACCCTCTTTTCTTCCTACCTGCCTGCAGTCTTCAACCCAACCCCCTCCCTGACTTGTCCAAACCTTCCCTGCCCAAGACTGCAGACTTACCTTTCTCTGGGGATCCATAGGTCTTCTTCCTCTTCCAGTCCCAGCAGCGCCCACTAACACACTCTTGGCATTGCCAAGACTGATGGAGCTGCCGGCCAATCCCATTGGCCAGCAGCTCCCAAGGATGGGACTAACTGACCAGTGAGGGGCAAAAGTCCAATTTGGCCCTTGTTTAGCCCACTAGTAACAAGTTATGGCTGTAGTGTGGGCTAGCGTGGAGTGGGTCGGCTCCACACCAACTTTGCTTCTTGGAGGTTTAAGGCTTAATATTCAGCCCCTAAATTCTGTAACATTCGCAGGATAATTAATTTATTTTGTGTAGGTATTTAGAAAAGTTTCCTTCTTTGTTTTGTGTTTCTTTTATTTGTCCTCTTTTCACTGTCTGCCTGAGCTAACCAGCAAAGTGAGTGCATGGCCTCCTTGCTTGCCATCTGTAGGTGGCAGCCAAGAGGTCAAAGACATGGAGCTGGATTTTCAATTAGGGCCAGGAACCCGTGTTCCGGATCATTTTTCGGGCCCCACTCCACATCACGTCTGCACTGCTGACTCAATGCTATTTATTATTCAAGGCCCCAAATTGGGCCAGGGGCAACCTTGGCGCCCAATTAGTGTCATCAGGCACTGTCTGAAGGCAGGAACTGTCTAGGGAGTGCTTTGCCCAAAGCAGAGGGCAGCCATGACTGGGCTTGCTGTTGCCATGCAGATTGGAGCAGGCAGGAGAGCAGAGACCTAGCAGCCTCACAGTGCAGCCATGTGGCCAAACAGTCAATCACAAGGTACTCGACCCGTTCTGCTTAAATGATGGCAACTTTGTACCACCACTTGAGCATATCAGTTTGAGTAACCCTTTTATTGTTCAACACTTTAATTCAGCAGTAACATCCTCCCTGCAGTGCCCCTGACAGGGTGCACTAACTTACCTCAGATCATTCACTCATGCTCGTCACTTTGAAAATTTCATCCTGTCCCTCTCCAGGCCCTTAACAAGCTCTTCAATGAACTTAATGAGTAGTTAATTGAAGGCAAGTGGGTTGCCTTCCCTGCCACCATCCAATTGCAGTGCATTCCAGTGGCACCAGAAGACTGTCAGACCTTTTGGAATGCATGTGTGTTTGCGCGCGTGTGTGTGTGTGTGTGTATATATATAAAACCTGGGACCTTTCTGTCCAAATAGTTAAGTCGATTGTTTGATGTGGTACTGACCTGTATAGACCATTGGGTATAGAATATAATGTTGAGAGAGCTGAATCATTTTCTGGTCAGCAAGATGTAACAAGTGGTTTGCCACAGGGATCAGTGCTGGGGCCTATACTTTTTACAATTCATATAAATGACTTGGATGAAGGGAGCGAAGGTAAGGTTGCTAAATTTTCTGACGATACAAAGATAGGTAGGAAAGTGATAATAAAAGCAAACTACTGCGGATGCTGGAAATCTGAAATAAAAACAGAAAATGCTGGAAATCCTTAACACGTCTGGCAGCATCTGTGGAGAGAGAAACAGATCTAACGTTTAGAGTCCATAAGACTCTTCCTCAGAGTGGGTAGGAAAGTAAGTTGTCAAGGGGGTTGCAAAAGGATTTAGATAGGTTAAGTGAGTGGGCAAAGATCTGGCAAATGGAGAATAATGTGGGAAAATGTGAAATTGTCCATTTTGGCAGAAAGAATAAAAAAGAAGCATATTATCAAAATGATGAGAGATTTCAGATCTCTGAGATGCAGAGGGATCTGGGCGTCCTGGTGCATGAATCACAAAAGGTTAGTATGCAAGTACAGCAAGTAATTAGGAAAGCTAATAGAATGTTATGAGGGGAATTAAATACAAAAGTAGAGAGCTTATGCTTCAGTCATACAGGGCATTTGGTCCCCTAATTTAGGGTAGGGTGTAAATGCGTTGAAAGTAGTTCAGAGAACGTTTACTAGACTAATACCTGGAATGGGAGGGTTGTCTTAAGAGGAAAGGTTGGACAGGTTGGCTTGTCTCCGCTGGAGTTTAGAAGAGTAAGAGGCAACTTGCTTAAAACATGTAAGATCCTGAGGGGACTTTACAGGGTGGATGTGGAAAGAATATTTCCTCTTGTGAGAGAATCTAGAAATAGGGGTCGCTGTTTAAAACTAAGGGATCGCCCATTTAAAACAGATATGAGGTGATTTTTTTTTCCCAGAGGGTTGTGAGTCTTTGGAACTCTCTTCCTGAAAAGGTGGTGGAAGCAGAGTATTTGAATATTTTTAAGGCAGAGCTAGATAGGGGGTAGGGGGGGAGTGGGAATATGTTGTTGAGGTTACAATCAGATCAGTCATGATCTTATTGAATGGCAGAGCAGGCTCGAGGGGCCAAGTGGCCTATTCCTGCTCCTAATTTGTATATTCGTATGTGTGTTCCTTTGAATCCGTGTGAAAGCTGAGTAAGACCACAGTTGGAGAATTGTGTGCAATTTTGGGCCCCACATATTGGAACAACAATAGCTTACATTAATATAGTGTTTTCAACATAGAAGAACTTCCTAGAAGAATTCTCAGACAAAAAGTTGATACCAAGCCAGAGGGGATATTAGATGGGGTAACTAAAGTTTGGTCACTGAGGCAGATTTTGAGAAAAGTCTTAAAGGGGAAGAGAGACATGGAGAGGAGGAATGGTTAAGGAGGGAGTTCCAGAGCTTAGGAATCAGACTGTTGAACAAGCAGCTCCAAAAGGTGGGATGAACATTGCAGGGATGTACAACGGGCAGTTTTCAGAGGGTTGTATGGTTGGAGGAGGGCACAGTGATAGGAACGGCCAAAGTCATGAAGGGATTTGAACACGAGAATGAACACTTGAAATTGAAGGTGCTGGTCAGTGAGCATAGGAGTGATGGGTGAGCAGGAATGGTGGGGGATAGAATACTGGCAACAGTAGGGGTGGAGGATAGGGGGCTGGTCAAGAGGGCATTGGAATAGTCGAATCATGAGGTGATAGTTGAGATCAGACAGTGGAATTGGGCATATTATGGAGGTGGAAGTAGGTAGTCTTAGAGACAGAGAGGATATGGGGTTGGAAGCCCAAATTGGTCACCAAGGTTGTGAATAGTTTGGTTCAACTGAAAGCACTGACCTTCTCCTTGAACTGTTACAGTTCCTCTGGTGATATTGCTCCCTCAATACTATTAGGCAGGGAATTCCACAATATCGACAGAACTACAATGCAGGAATGACAACAATGTCTAAGCAAGGATAATGCATGACTTGGAGGCAATGATATTCCTAAGACATTGCTAAATATGTCAGCAGTCATTGGTGAAGGTTCCAGGAGAGAATGGTGCTGTCGAGATAACTGCTGCAGTCCATCCTGCAGATTGTAAATAGTGCTGCCATAGGGTGTCAGTAATGGAGGGGATCAATATTGAGTGCGGTAGCAAGGGCAGTGATCAAACAAACTGCTCTGTTCTGGATGATGTTGAACTTCTTGGTAATTTATTTGCTTTGAAATGGTTATTAAAACTTATACAACTGTACTTCTTGGATTATGATTTGCAGGCTGCTTCCTTGGCAATTACTACAATCAGTCAACTCCTCAATGTTAATGAAACAGCATTTGATCCCACAAATAAAGAGATCTTTAACATTACCCAAAGGTGAGATAATGTTTGAGTTCTGAGCTTATATGCATCAAGCATAAATTTAATGCACCTTATTAGTGCTTATAGCAGAATCTGGCATTCCCAATGTGCAATAGTGCACACAATGGCACCTTGAGAAACCATGGTTCTACGATTTTCCAATTGAATTACTGTTGTCCAGTAACAGTCAGCATGTATATTATTGAGAGAAGGAATTGTTTCACATTGAATTTTTCATAACGTAAATACTTTTAAAGTAAATAAAAATTTGTAGCTGTTACACTTTTTGGATTTTTAAACTTTCTTAATGTTCATTATTTTGGCTCCCAAATCTTAGATCACTCTTATTGGTAAGACCTTATATCCTAAATCTATGTCAGTGTCTCTCATTGCCTTGAAGTCTAGGTAGCCTTTCAGTAATACTCAGATAAACAGCAAGTAATATTTGGTACTCAACTGTGTTACGTCTTCATAAGATCCCTCCTCCAGGGTTCAAAAGTGATGGAGCATCATATCGGAACTCAATAACATTGTTAAACACAATGAACAAATGAATCTAACAGTGATTTATATACTTTCAGTAGAAAGTTTATTTCCCACTCTCTGAAGAGACAAGATAGTAAAAGTCAATAGCCCAGAAATTTAATCACGCCTTATAAATGAGTGCCGGTAGCACACACTTGATCATGTAGCAGGGACAACATGAACATCTGATGGAACCTCATTGACAGAATTCAGACGGTAACTCATTGGCTACATGCCTTTTTACTGGGTGGGCAATCAGGCATCTCTGATGCTACTTAAAGGCAGGTAGTACCTCTTAAATGGATGGGTATGCTGGCTGCAGGCAACAGGGAAATTGAGAGAATTGGATGGAAAGATCCATATAAAGCACCCAGGTTCTCTGATGCCACATTGAAGGTTGTGGACCAAGTGATCGAGAGGAGGAGGGAGATCCATTTCCCTTCAGAGGATAGAAATTCCTCCAACGCAGCTCACCAAAAATAAAATACTGCAGATGCTGGAAATCTGAAATAAAAACAGAAAATTCTGGAAATACTCAACAGGCCAGGCACCTGTGAGAGAGAGAATTAACTTTTCAGGTCGGTGACCTATCGTCAGAACTGGAAGCTTGACAAAAGGTCGTCGATCTGGAATGTTGACATCTTTCACTACAGATGCTGCCTGGCCTGCTGGGTATTTACAGCACTTTTTACTGCTAGTTACACTGTTGCCATGGAAGCTTAGGTGGCTGCCATCTTGCTTCTAGGGGCCAGTGTTGACAGAGATTCTCAGAGTGGCCTGGGGCTGAGGTGGGTTCTGCGTCCAATCCCTGCTAGTTTGTTGTGTGAGCGATTGTTCCGGTGTAATAATGCCTTCAAGGTCTACTTTTCAGTGTAGAGTTAAACAATAATGCATATCCAGTGGAGCTTTGTAGGATTATCAGCAGTCCTAGAAAGCTTGAGTGACTTTATTTGGACTGCTGTTTGGGCTTTATTTAGCTCATGAATAGACCATAAGACATAGGAGCAGAAATTAGGCCATTCGGCCCATCGAGTCTGCTCAGCCATTCAATCATGGCTGATAAGTCTCTCAACCCCATTCTCCCACCTTCTCCCCGTAACCTTTGATCCCCTTACCAATCAAGAACCTATCTATCTCGGTCTTAAATACACTCAATGACCTGGCCTCCACAGCCTTCTGTGGCGATGAATTACAAAGATTCACCACTCTCTGGCTAAAGAAGTTTCTCCTCATCTCTGTTTTAAAAGGTCTTCCCTTTACGCTGAGGCTGTGCCCTCGGGTCCTAGTCTCTCCTACTAATGGAAACATCTTCCCCACGTCCACTCTATCCAGGCCTTTCAGTATTCTGCAAGTTTCAATCAGATCCCCCCTCATCCTTCTAAACTTCATTGAACATAGACCCAGAGTCCTCAAACGTTCCTCATATGTTAAGCCTTTCATTCCTGGGATCATTCTCGTGAACCTCCTCTGGACCCTCTTCAGGGTCAGCACATCCTTCCTGAATACACAAGGTTTACATCATCCAGGGCCAAAATTAAAGCTGAAACTCAAAAGTTCTGAATGCTGACCCTATCTATATGTATCTTGGAGAATAAAAAAGAGATGCTTATTGAATCTGTGATGGAAATGCACTATATTATTATTTATTTATTAATGGAACACCAATACCATCTCTCCATTTATAATATGCCATTTTACAAACAAACATATTTAATGGTTCCAAAAGACAAAAATGCGAAATATGTTGCTCTGTTGGCAACTGTGGTTATAGGCTGATGATCATAGTGTCAGTCAAATTTTACTCAAAATTACAGCCAAGGCCATATCAAATACAGCAGTAAATGCAAATTCAAAATTTAAAACTTGCTCATGGTATTTATTGAAAACACAAGTTATCTCAGTTAAGTAAGAAAGATTGTGACCTGGAGTTTTCTCAGTATTTACACCAAAGAGATGTAATCTGAATGCAAATGTGACTTAAAGGATAGCTGATTTTTTGGGCAAGTGAGTTATGCAGATAGCTACAAAAGCCCGGATCTTCCACAGAGCAGCAATCACTGACGATTGCCGCTCCACTTTAACTTTCCCATGCCTTGGTGCCGCTCATAATTTCTTGGTGGGTCTTCCAAGCCCAGTTTCTCCAAAAATGCAGATTGCAGGATACCTCGGAGAACTCCATTGCAGCGCCGTAGCACTGAAAGACAGGACACGCCCCATTTTACGGCACTATAGCTGTTGTAACGTAAGTTTAAATGTCCAGTATGAATCTTAGTCAATAGCTGAATGGCTGAAAGTTCGTGAATGGGTAAGTAGATGAATGAGTGAATGGATAGGGTGATTGGATGAGTGGGTGGTGGGTAAGTGGGTAGGGTGGATGAGGTAAGTGGGTAGGGTGGCAGGTGGCTAGGGTGGCAGATTGGTAGGGTGGCAGGTGGGTAAAATGACAGCTGGGTGAGGTGGTAGGTGGGTCATGAGGGGTAATCAGGTTGTAGTCTAGTCAGGTCGGGGGGGATTGTTGGGTGGTGGTGGGTAGTCAGGTCTGGTCAAATAAGTGATCAAGTGATCGGGAGTAGACAGCGGGGGGACAAGGGAGGAGTCAGGCGGTCAGTGTGAGCGATTGGAGGTCAGTCATATAGTTACCCAGAAGTTAGCCGAAGGTTTATCTGTCTAACATTTCCTGGGTAACTATCCAGGTAAGTCCCAACTCAAGCTCTGAGCTGGAGACTTTTGCAGAGGGTCCCAGAAAATAAGGGAATTGCTCATCAGAAGTTCACACTCCCTGGACAATTTCCACAGAAGTCAGTGTGTCTGGACGTCTGCGGGGTCCAAATGTGCATCTTGGGTCATACGTCCAGTCTCCGACGATCTAGAGACCAGCAGGTATGGAATTGCATTGATCTTTTCTGTCCATTCATCAAATCCTTTGCCCAAATAATTCTCTGCCCACAAAATGATCACTCTCCCAGCTCCGAAATTACTCTTCTTTGGTGGGGAGTGGGGGGAGGCATAGTGGGGGCTCTCTTAACATTGTAACCCGATTTTCAAACAAGGCAGGAATGAAAGTAATTCTGGTGTTTAATTACAGTTTTCAGAGGTTATTTTTCTCCATTTATTCTCACTGAGTCCTGTTCTCTATGGTCTGTTTCTTTGTGTGGATTTTTATGGCAAAGCACAATAAAAATTGGAAGGTTACCCCAGTTGCAGGTTCCCAAACATGCTGTAGCCATTGTGACTGATGGTTGAACAGGTTGAAACATACATTTTCAGACTTAAAGGAAGGAAGATATGGTCTGGGCTCCAATTGATTTTCTGCCCAATTTAAGTCCAGACATTTTCTAGTGAGATTGATAAAAACAGAAAATGCTGGAAATACTTAGCAGGACTGGCAGTATCTGAGGAGAGAGAAACGGAGTTAAGGGGCTGGATTTTAGGGGCCAACCAGGGGTGGGAAAAAGGTGTAAAATAGGGTGTCATGCCATTGGTGGTGTGTTCATCACCTCCCTGCCGAACCCCATTCCCACCATGATTTTATGAGTGGCAGGTGCACTACCTGCCCGTAACTCATTTGAGACCCTAAGTAGGTGATTAATGCTCACTTAAGGGCCTCGTCTTACTGCCACTCAGATTTAACAGGTGACTGTCAGTGAAAGATGGGATACCTTCTCTCTGCTCAACCAATGCCAATCTGAGCCACCCCCTGCCAGTTTACCCTTGCCATGCCCACCATTCCACCACACCTCCCTGTCCTGTTGCGTGGGCCCAGTGAGACATCCAGGTATAAAAACAAATAAACTGCGGATGCTGGAAATCCAAAACAAAAACAGAATTACCTGGAAAAACTCAGCAGGTCTGGCAGCATCAGCAGAGAAGAAAAGAGTTGACGTTTCGAGTCCTCGTGACCCTTCAACAGAACTTGAGTGAATCCAAGAAAGGGGTGAAATATAAGACATCCAGGCTTGCACTTTCTCTTGGGCCTCCTGCAATACCAACAGTGACCACCACTCCCAGTGGCACTGCCAGTACTGCAGAGCTGCCAGCCTCCGAAAGGCCAGCAGTTCTATGGCTCTATGAGGTGATACTTCCTTCTGGAGAGACGATGGGAGGAGAGGTTTCGCCTCATAATAATTAGAAATTAAAGCAGGGTGTGCTGGCCAAGAGGAGGTGGGGCTTACTCCCTACATTTACACTGGGATGCAAGGAGTCCACCCTCAGCATATAATCCAACCCAATATTTCAGGTCGATTACCCTTCATCAGAACATGATTGAGTAAGGTATGGAATCATATAGTTATTGAGTTGATTTCAGGGTATTGTGGCTCTTTTTGGTTATAGTACACTCTTTGCTTTTGGAAATGTGTTTACTTTTTGCACCATGTGTTATATCCTATATATCTATAATAAATAAAACTATTTACTATCTCCACAGATGCTGCCAGTTTTTCCAGCATTTTCTGGTTCTTTTTCAGATTTCTAGCATTCTGTCCTTGTTCTAATGACATTAGCTTGATACTTGGATGAAACTTGACATTGGAAAAATGGCTGTGCCATTGCACTCATTTTCAGTTTAACTCTCAGGTTGCATCCACAGAGGAAACTTCAGGGCCGGAATTTATCCCTGCAGACGGGATGGCATGGCGTAAAACTGGGTGTCATAGCACTGGCACCTCACCATCCCCTCACCAGCCCCTGCCTGATTCCACTGGGATTTTACCAACAGCAGGGAAGGCTGACGCCAAGTGTTCAGCCTGCCTGGTGAAACTTGGCAGACTTATGGATGGGCAAGGTGGGGTGCTTCTTTTTCAGGCACCCTCGTGCCCATCGGAGGCAGTACCCAAGGTAATTCTCCCACTCCACCCCACACCCCACCAGCTTCCCCTCCCCCTCACAACCCTGACAATTCGGCGTCCCAGCCATTCGCCAGGGCATTCAGTCCAGTCCCTGGCAAGATCCCAGACTTACCATTGAGTCTGGGCTACATCAGTGTCCCCTCTTTGGGATTGCCTGCAGTTTTAGGAGTTGCACTGATTGACCGGCAGTTCTGAGAGGTGGGGCTTTGCTCTCTGATGAGGTCGGAAGCCCTTCCTCGATCTGATTAAAGGCCCGGTGACTGCTGAATGGCTGCGAGGAGGAGGTGGGCTCGTCATTAACGTTTACGTTGGGGTGTAACCACCCTATTAAAATCCAGTGCCGGATCTTTTATGGTCTGGATTTCATGGTTTCCAGTGAGATGAAAGAAGCAGAACGGGAAGTGTGCAGTCGGCTGGCTCCTGCCCCTGCCATTTCAGCATGTCTAGCGTTGGCTGACTGCTCAGCAGCTGGTCATTGGGAATGCCAGCCAGTTAAAATAATGAAGAGGGGGCTCTGGGCATCTAGGGCAGGATGTCCAGTGGGGGCGGGGTTAGACCACGAACTGGAAGTTGGTGCCTGCCACCAATTTAAAAGCCCCTTTCCCTCTCACTCCCTCCTTAATTGTTATGTCCGCCTATAAAAGCTGAACAAGTGAAGTCTGCTGACAGCCAAATGCTGCCACCTTCAGCAGCAGATTCTGCTGTTAATGCCCAGCCATGGTCCCATTTGCTGGACTTTTCATCTGCCCTTGAACCATCTCCTCATACCTGGCGTAACTCACTCCCAATGCAATGAGCACAAAATGGAGTGGACAATGAAAAAAAATTGCAATCAATTGGCTTTTTAATATTCAAAAGGGGGTGGGCAGGCTTCCGATTCCGATATCTGCTCACCTTCCATATGATCGGAGACTAGATGGATGACATCAGATCGCTGAGCCCCTCATCATGACATATTTTAAGGGGGGGGAATAGTGGTAGTTCGACCATATAATCCAGCTCTACGTCTATTTGTATATGTATGTTTATATATGCATGCCTAGAAGGCACTTACTTTGCATTTCATTCTAGTGTGACAGAAATTTTGGGAGCTGTCCTTACAGATTTAGAAATTAATTTCAGCCAGGTGGTCCAGCCCAACCTTGCAGCTTCATCCATTACTTTAGAGAATGGCACGACACGTGGAATTATGCTTTCTGTATTAAAAGGTACAAATTTCTTTCATCATCTTTTCACCTGCCTATATTTACACCTGTAAGGACAGTAGTTTGGGATACGCTCTGTTGTTTGTTTCTAGAAATAGTTTGCTGTAAACGGGGGTTGAGCTATATGCCCCTTTCCTCCAACCTACATAAACTCCAACTCATTCAGAAGACACCTGCCCTCATCTTATTCTGTACCAAGTTCTGCTCATTCATCGCCACAATTCTGAATGCCCTTGAAGATCTGCCTTTTGATCTCTTCCACCACAATAACAGATGATTTGTCAGTTGAAAGTTTTGAAAGCTTTCTTAATAGGTTCACATACCGACTTGCTGGGTTTCTCAACAGGATTTCACTGGGTTGACATGTCCTTCCTGCTCCCAGCTATGTTACTGCACTCCTTCAGAAAAGACAGAAATTGCTTTCCTTTCTGTAACTGTCAGTTGAAGGAATGAAGAACAGCAGGCTTGCTGGGGGAGGAAGTATACGCTGACCTGCCAATATTGCATTTTCCCTGAGAAAATTGACAAGTCAGTGATTTGTTTTTTAACAAATTCTCACAGCCCAGGGGGCAGTTCAACCATTTCACCACATGGGCTTCTCAGAGATGAGTGATTTTCATTAGTGGAGCTCACTCCTGTCCTCGTTGACCTGTGTCGGGACCTGTGGGGGGAGAGCGGTAAAGGTGAAGGGGAAGGAGAGAATGAGAAGTGGGAGGTTCAGAAGTGAAGGAAGTTGAGGAAAGAGAGAACCAGAAGTAAAATAGGAAGGAGACAGAAGTGGAGACAGGCAGAAATTAAAAAAGGAGAGAGGGGCGGAATTTAATGCCCACCTCTGTGCCAAGTTTGGAAGCAGGGGCATTTAAGCAGGCTGGAGAATAGCGGGTGCGGATCCCACCACCTTCCTGTCTCCACCCCAATTAAGTCCGTGGATGGCCTTCCCACACACCCTTCCTCCAATTGAGGCCCACTTAAGGGCCTCATCCCGCTGCCGATGTTATTTATCTAGCAGCGGCTAGGGGCTCACAAGCTAGGGAATACAACAAGCAAACCCTGGGGTCCCTCTTTCGAAGACACAGTGCCTGATCGAGGTACCTGGCATTAGGGGAGGGGAGGAGTGCTTCTGAGAGCCACCACTCTGCTCTTGCTTCCAAACCCCTCACCAATGAACCCTTTTCCACTATCACTCATCTGTATCCTGGGATCCAGAGATGATACTAGGCCTTGGGTGGGTGTCATACCGGCAGAAGCCACCACCTCCCCAGTGGCACTGTTGTTCAGTACAGCTGCCAGCCTCTGATGAACTGGCCACTCACGGTGGGCGGGACTTCTGCTCCAGGGTCCTTGATCTCGGGGAAGGCCCTCCACCTTCCAGCTATGTGCATGGTGTTTCTTAATTCAGCAGGCTTTCCCCAAAAGAGGTGATGCAGGTCTCCTGCAGGCTCTCCAGCTGGCAGGTGAGATCCCATCACATTAAGTCCAGCCCAGAGTAACTGAAGTGAAAAAGCATTAAATGGCATGGTCCAAAAATGTTTCAAAAGCTGCAAAATGGATTAGGAAATTTTACATAGTGATTAGTTATGACTTTGCCAGAGTCAAAAGTGGCCTACTCATTCATATATCCTTCAGCTTCACACACCAGCTTGTATTCTACACATATCTAAGGCTAGACTACTCTTTCCATGCCCTCCCTTCCACCTCCACTGCACCCAGTCCCTTATATCCTCTTTCCCCGTAGCTGACAGCTTTCAGATGTCACGTCCATATATAGCACACTGGAATTCTCTTCCTAAGCTCCTCCATCTTCACATTTCTCTCCCTCTAACCCCAGCCTTTAAAAGTTTCTTAGAACCACTTCTTAAAGTCACCTAACCGAACCTTCTCCCTTTTACTGCCCAATGTTTGATCAGTCCCTGTGTGAAATGCTTTAGATCATTTCATCATGCTAGGGGCACTTTGCAAATATAAGCTGTTCTTGCCTTGGAGTGTCCTTCTCAGCTAAGTACCTTAGAGAAGCCCTCTGACACATGGCACACCAGGTCTGGAATGAATGATGCTGAGATTGGGTCAAAGACTAAATATCCTCTATAATAGCCATCTATTACCAAATTAAGCATGAACATTGACTTAAAAATATCTACCCCTGTCTAACTGTAGTGCTTATAATGCCACTGTGTCCATGAAAAGGAGGTCCTGAGAACTGGTATAACCATAATAATGATAAGGCCTACCTTTCAAAAATCGCAAAAAATATCTAGGGAAAATGTGTAAGAATGAATGGAAGTATTTATATTTATTTTCAGGCCAATATCACTTTAATACGGTAAGATAATTCAGGAAAACAACTCTCCTAAAATAAAAAGTAATGTCAGTAGAAGAACAAATTGAAAGCCTGCTCCCCCAGGATTACTCCCACAGATGTCCCCAAAAACATTGAAGATGAATCATTGTCATCTGGTAGTTTTAATCTTTTCCTGTGTGTCCCAGTCAAGATGGGAATATTTTTAATCACTGATGTGTCTGAAATTATGAACTGTGTCTATTACAGGATGTGATGACACCTTAGTCTCAAAACGAATTGAACTGAACACCAATGCTGCAAAGTTCTTACTAAATACAAATGCAGAAGTTCAAATATTTGTCAATGTTTCCACAAGTAAGTATGTAGGTCTTCTGTTTTCTTCAGCAAAGCCATTTTAACAAACTTTTTATTTTAAATCAGGATCAAGAATTGTTTTTGTACTCCAGAGCTTGGAGGTTTCCAAGCTACAATTAACATAAAATTCAGAATAATGCTCACATGATGTGAAAATCACAGCTATCTAGTAAAGTCCCGAAATCAGTCAGGTGCAGACGTTTCTCCTCTGCAATTCCATGTCAATATTGTTTGTGTGAAGGTGTGATCTATACACAGCATGTGTTGGCATTAGTGGCACTGGCCCCTAATAGCTTTACAGGACAGCACCAGAGCACCAGAATGTACTTTTGAGTGCAGAACCCCCTTTCAGCCTTCCACCATTGTTGCCAAGGAAAAACTAAGAAAGAAGATGATTGGGGGTGAGGGGAGCAGTGGTAGTGGGAGGCAGGAGGGTTGGTAAAAGAAGGTAAGAATTGACTACCTCTCTACCTCCCAAATAGTGCAAACAACAAAAGGCAAGATGTAGCACTCAATCAAAGCTGCTTCCAAATTTCAGTGTAAATTATTTCAAGGGCATCTGCTCCCTTTAATAGAAGCTCAGTCCATTCCTGATGATGAGCAAGTGTCCTGTTGCAACACCGCAGAGCTTTCTTCCCTGGTGGCAGTGAGCTTCTTCTGCAGAACACAGTATTACTGAGACCTTGCCTTGCAAATGTGTAATTGACTTTGAACCAGGAAAATGGGTTTGTCCAGCAAGCAGAAATAAATAGAAATACATAGAAGTTTTACATGGAAATAGGCAATTCAGACCATCCAGCCAATGCTGGAGTTTACCCTCCGTGAGATCAAATAATTCTAATTTACCTGCCTTTTCCCATACTACTACAACCCCTTTTCCAATCTAATCATGGTTTCTGCATCAGTGAATTCCACAGTCTCACAACCCTCTGTGAAAATTGTTCTTCCATCAAAAAAGTCAAGTCTTTCTTCACATTTATATTCTTTCATACCAGGCAGCATCCTAGTGATTCTGTATTGTACCCTCTCTAAAGCTTCAATATGTTTCCTATGGTACAAAGCTGAATAGTGCATACAGTTCTCAAATTCTGTCCCAATGCAATATTGTCCCAGACAAAATTCCAAGACAAGATCTCAACAAAGTTAAGGTTTTGTTTCAAGTTGTTCTTAGTAAGGAAGTTTACTTTATGCAGATAGCACTCAAGATGGAAAATTGGGAATTATCCTGTATCAAAACGACAAGTTCTTTCAGTCCAAAGTCCACCATAGTATAAACAACCAGAGTCGTCGTGTTATTTCTGGAAATATTGCGGAAGGAGTTCTGAATGGTGTTGAACTACTTTTTAACCCAAAGGTAAGAGTACCATTTTGTTTTGAAACAATATCCCAGCATTCTAACAGTACTTGCTGCATAACAGAAAGGCACAGCCATCAATGGCCATCTGAGGTTAAAATAAGCTAAGGGTTCATTGATAACTGCAAATGACTAATCTAAGAGTTGCTTCAAATCAGAATCAAGCACGATGGTATCGAGATTTAAACTCAACAGAATGCTTCCATGATACTTAATGAGAGGAGAAAACTTATAATGCAAAGTGTAAAGGAGTCAAGCCTAGTCATTGAGCCAAAAATTAGATTAAGCACCAATGTTGTTTTAAGTTCATAAGTACTGATATTTTAAACATGAATGATGAAAAAAAAACAAACACTGTGATGAAAGAAACCTAATTTAGGTTTAAAGAATCGCAAAAGATTGGATATGCAAAAGAGCTCAAGATGACAGGATCTGAAAATAAAGAAATCAAGAGCTAAATTCACACTTAATATTTTATTTAATTTTCACAGAATTGTCTTTCAGTTTAGGCCATTATACTCAAACTGAATGTGATTCCTTCAGTAAGGAGTTAGCCAGATGTGAAATCCAAGCATACCCAAACTTCTGCATTCATGTTTGAGTTTGTCCACCATCACAAACTTAGCTGTATCAAAGAATACCAACAAAAAACACGACTGACTAATTGACTGTGACATAGACATTGAATCAAGACGCAGCAAAAGCACATTCTGCCCAGTCAATCCGGAAAAGTCCTTTTCAATAACATATGGTGACTAGTGCCAAATTTGGGAGAGCTGTCCCACAGACAGGTCAGTGGATAGTGTTACACCCAGACAATCATATCCATCTGCCAATATCCCAAATTCTTCCATCACTATTCCCGGATAAATTCTGTCTCAGCAGCTGGATGGACCCAACAGAGGTAGGGCACAGTGACGTACATTCAGGTAGACATAGGCCTATGAGTATTCATCATTGACTCTAAACTCCATGAAGTCTCAGGGCTTCGAGTCAAACATGAGCAAGGAAACCTTTGGCTGATTACCACTTACCATGCTCCTTCAGCTGATGAATCAGTACTCCTTCATGTTAGCCATTGTTTGGATGAAGGATTGAGGTTACAAGGGTATACAGAATGTCAATGTCCACCATCAAGTATGCAGCATCACTGAAGATTATAACTTTAAGACTTGGCTTGTGGTGGTGATGAAGCAATTAGCACAAGGGAATAATTTATTTGACCATGGCCTCACTAATTTACCTGTCGCAGATACATCTGTACATGACAGCATTGGTTGGAATGATCACCACACAAACCTTGTGGAAATAAAGTCTTGGTTTCAAAGAGAAGACGCCCTCCACCATCTCATGTGGCACTACAACCATGTTAATTTGATAGATTAAGAACAGATCTAGGAGCTCAAAGCTAAACATGCAGGAGGTACTGTGGGCTATAAGCAGCTGCAAATTTGTATACCATCACTATCTGTAACTTTGTAATCCGGAATAACCTAACCCTCACTCCTCAATCAACACCAAGTCAGGTGAGTAACTCTGGTTCGATCAGGAGCGTAGAAGAATCATATCAAGAGCAGCACCAAGAGCATGTGAAAATGAGATACTAACATTTTGAAGTTAAAATACCAGGCTACGTGTATAGAGAAAGCAAAAGCAAGTGATCCTACAAACAATGAACCGGGTCAAAGTTCTCTAGTGCCACCAAATATAATTTGACTAATGGTGGACAATTAAGCAACAGAAGGAGGAGGCCTCAGGAACATTCATCCTCAACAATAGCAGAAACCAGCATGTGAATGTGAAAGATAAGGCTGCAACATTTTCCACCATCTTGAGCCATGGATGCCAAAGTGGACGATCCTCCTCAGCCTCCTCCTGTCAGGCCTCAGCCAATTTTATTCACTGTATATGATAAAGAAACAGTTTAGAAACACTGGCTGCAGCAAAGATTATGGGGTCTGTTAACATCCCGTCTCTCATAAAGATTTGTGCTCCAGAATTAGCTGCATCCCTGCACAAGCTGTTTTAAAACAGTAAAAACATAGGCATCCATCCAAAAATGTGGAAAATTCCTCAGATATGTCTGACTACAAAAAGCAAGACAAATCCAAACCAGCCAATTACTGCTCTAGCAGCCTACTGCTAAGTGATGGAAGAAGTCATCATCAACCGTGCTGTCACCTATAACCTGCTCATCGATGTTTAATTTGGGTCCTATCAGAATCACTTGGCTCCTCATTACAGCCTTCTTCCAACATTGACACAAGATCTAAATTTAAAGTCTATAGTGAGAGTGAGTTTCCTTGATATCAAGGCAGCAATCGACCGGTGTGATATCAAGGAACCCTAGCAAAATTGAAGTCAATGGGTATTAAAAGGAAAACTCTTGTGGCTGCGTTCATACCTTGTGTAAAGGAAAATGGTGTGGCCAAACATCTGAGTCCCAGGACACTGTTGCAGGAGTTCCTCAGGGCAGTATTCTTGGCCCAATAATCTTCAGCTGCTTTATCAATCAGCCTCCCTTGATCATTAGGTCAGAAGTGAAGCTGCTTGTTGATATGTACATAGAGTTCAACTCCATTCATAATTCCTCAGATAGTTCATGTCTGCATGCATGCAGAAATACCGAGGTAAAAAAGGTCGATGAATGGGAAGTAAAAGTTTTGTTACTCCCAGAAGCTCCTTTACAAGGGGGCAATTTATATATATTTTTTTCAAAAAGTCACAGCTCAATCTTTGATGGTCCATGCCTGAACTTTCACGTAACCATGCTTTAGTCAGCTAATTTACTTCATGAGGCATTCCTTCAATGAACATATGCCAGATACTATGGAAGGTCAAAGGTTCAAGAACTCTTGTCAAAAATGATTCTGCACTTTTCCCATTATGACAAAGCTCATGTAAAGAGCAGAAAAAGACTCTAGGCGGAATTGCCCCAGATTTGCATGAAGTGTGGTAGCGGGTGGGTAAAATGATGTTTTACCCATAGACCACGATGGCGGATTTTCACACCGTATTGTCCCAAACCCACCACATTATTTATGCCGTTTCTATGGCGGGCAGGCTCTCATTCACCCGTCTGCCATCACCTTGCCACTTAATCATGCCGAACACCATATTTAAAGTCCAGTCGTGCGCATTCATCTCAGTGATCCCAGCTACGACTGCTGCAGGGAAGGTGTCCACAAAAGACAAAAAGACTGCAGCCCCCAGATTTAGAGACGTGTCATTGGAACCACCTTTTAGATACCATGAAGTCCCTCCGGGATGTCCTCTACCCCAGAATGGGCAGCAGCTTGACAAACCAGGCTTAGGAGGTGGTGGCAGTGGTGGTCAGCGCCAACGCTCTTCAAAAGAGGACAGCCACCCAGTGCTTCAAGAGGATGAATGATCTCTCCGTTCTACCATGGTAATTCACTCGTCTCATCACTCTCAACTCACACACTCAATGTCATCACACATCCATAGGCATCTCACTCACTGTCAGTACTAGAGATATCACCATTCACCCTCTCACCATCATTGTCCTCCTCCCGTCCATGGGACCAACCACCATCCACATGTGCCAGGCATACTTATCATTTGGCCTGGCAGGCATTCTGCTTACACTTTCTCTGTCTCTATTCATGCAGGACAAGCCAGCACACAACAACAGGGAGAGGTCACAGAGTGGTGGACGAATGCCTGAAATCAACCTCCTCACTTTGAAAACAAAGCCATCCAGCTGGCTGGCGACGAACTGGACCATTCCTGTGCTGACGGGGAGGTCGGCACTGCTGTACCAAATGAGGGTCCAGCAGTGCAACATCATCAGACAACCATGCTGTGAGTGATGTGTCCTGTCTCACAGGCCACTGCCATGCAATAATTATCTCCCCTTGCTTCCACTGACAGAGTCCATGATGCAGGGCCTCCAATCAAGCCCCAAAGAAACCTCTGAAGAGGAATCTGGAGGCAGCTTCCTTGAAGTCCTGTCACAATGCTCACCCACAGCCTCCACCAGTGCAGAGACACACACCTCAGTGGGACCTAGCTTTAAAATAGTCTTGAGATCATAATCTGGTGAGCACATCACAGTGTCTGATCCACAGCAGGCAGCAGCAGGGACATCCATAGTGCCTGGCAATCAGAAGACTGCTGGAGAACAGAAATTTGCTGAGTCTGAGTCAGATGACGAGCCTCTGGACTTGGTCATGTCATAGTTGCTGGAGCTGCAAAGGCAAGCTTGGGAACATCAGGAAGGGATGTCCACTGAACTCCTCAGATTGCGGTACGATGGAGGGGTTCATCCGCCATCGCTCTGACGTGATAGCGCCAGCATGCAGCGAGATCAACAGTGGTATGATGGTGGCCACCATGGAGACCTTGGTCCAGGACATCAGTCCTGCACTGCTGCACGGGTTCAACTCCATTGTTGATGCCATAGTTGGCCTCCAACAGTGTGTACGTGAGAGGGGTGCCGGGCAGCTCGATCTCACTCCAACTACCCCCTTCTTCTCAAGGAGTCAGCCTAGGGCCCTTGGCACCCATTGGGAGGAGGATCAGCAGGTGCACACCCCAAGACCATCCAGCCAGGTGACTCCAAGAGTGTCCGGCCCATCCGACTCCCCTCTTGCTGTGACCTCAGCAGCTCCAGCTCTACAAGCTGAGGAGGGTGTCACTGCCACACAGCAGGACCCTGAAAGCAGGCAGGGGCCTTCCAAGTCTCAGCTCTCCAAAGGACGCCCGCGAAGGTCATCATAGACGGGGCATAGCAATCAGCAGGCTGCTTCCACCTCCGCTGTGGACACTGGGGGAGCACCAAGATGTAGCGGCAGGGTTGGGAAGGTTAAGAAGATGTAACTCTTCGAGTACAAACACGTTTCCATCTGTTCCTATTCAGATGAAGTTACAATGTTTCATAGTTTGCCATTGTGAGATTTGAACTCTTGATCTTGGGGTTACAAACCCAGTACCATAACCACTTGGCTATTTAGGCCAAGCCGTTAAGAAGATGTAACTCTTTCGAGTACAAACCCGTTTCCATCTGTTTCAGATGAAGTTACATTGTTTCATAGTTTGCCATTGTGAGATTTGAACTCTTGATCTTGGGGTTACAAACCCAGTACCATAACCACTTGGCTATTTAGGCCAAGCCGTTAAGAAGATGTAACTCTTTTGAGTACAAACACGTTTCCATCTGTTTCAGATGAAGTAACATTGTTTCATAGTTTGCCATTGTGAGATTTGAACTCTTGATCTTGGGTTTACAAACCCGGTACCATAACCACCTGGCTATTTAGGCCAAGCTTAAAGGAAAGCTCCTGGTGGCTTTTAACTCTTTCAAGTACAAACCTGTTTCCATCTGTTTCAGATGAAGTTACATTGTTTCATAGTTTGTCATTAGTGAAATTTGAACTCTTGATCTTGGGGTTACAAACCCAGTACCATAACCACTTGGCTATTTAGGCCAAGCCCAATAGGTTCTCTGACAGCTCTTCATAGCTTGCCATTCTGAGATTTGAACTCTTGATCTTGGGGTTACAAACCCAGTACCATAACCACTTGGCTATTTAGGCCAAGCCGTTAAGAAGATGTAACTCTTTCGAGTACAAACCCGTTTCCATCTGTTTCAGATGAAGTTACATTGTTTCATAGTTTGCCATTGTGAGATTTGAACTCTTGATCTTGGGGTTACAAACCCAGTACCATAACCACTTGGCTATTTAGGCCAAGCCGTTAAGAAGATGTAGTTGCACAGCCTGGGCATGGGTGTTAATCACTTGTACAAACTGTTCACTATTGTCAATTAACTCCCAAGAATATCTCCCTGCCTATGGCTCCTTGTTCTGATGAGCAGTGTTTTTGTCACTCAGATGTGAAACCTTCCTGCACAAGATAAAGGCAGATGTCTCAGTTCAGGGCCTCTTCCCTGAGCTTCGTGCAGCCAATTGCAGAGCTCCACCAAGACCAGTCCAGGCACTGAACCTCATCTTCAGCATCCCGATGGTTTGCTCCAGCAAGTTGCGAGCTGCAGCATGAGCCTCATTATACTGTCGCTCTGCTGCAGCCTGAGGCCGTCGCACAGGTGTCATCAGCCATGTTCTATGCTGATAGCCCTTGATCCCGAGGAGCCATCCCTGCAGCCTCTGTGGACTTTGGAAGACTTCAGGGACCTGTGACTGATGGAGGATGTAGGAGTCATGCACGCTTCCTGGAAATTGTGCATACACCTGCAAGATGCATTTCTGGTCACACACCAGCTGCACATTCAGCGAATGGAACCCCTTGCGGTTGATGTAGCCCACCATGTCTTGCAACAGAGATCGAAGGGCCACGTGAGTGCAGTCAATCGCACTTTGCACCTATAGCAAACCTGAGATCTGGGCAAATCCAATTGTTCTTGCATCCTGGATGTCCTGGTCCCACGCGAAATACACAAAGTTGTGTGCCCTCACGAAGATAGGATCCGTGACTTCATTGATGCATTTGTGGGTGGAGGATTGTGAGATCTCCTAGAGGACACCTGTGGAGCCCTGAAAGGAGCTACTGGTGTAGAAATTGAGCGCCACTGTCACTTTCACAGCCACTGGCAGTGGATGCCCGCCATGTCTCCATGGCGCCGAATCCGGCAGTAGCTGGCAGATGCGAGCGACCGATTCCATAGACATGCACACCGATTCCATAGACATGCACAGTCTTCAGCGACACTGGCTCTCAGTCATCTGCAGGAATGACAGGCGGCGTCTGTAGACCCTGGGTGTTGCTAGGCGCCAACCAGCGATGGCTCGCTGTGGCTTTTCAGTGGCATGTGTGGGAGCCCTAGCTGCCCCTTCTTCCTGAGGTTGCTGCTTCTGCCTCTGCGCAGCCAGGAGCCTCAGTCGCACTCTCCTCCATCGTCTTCACTCTCTGTAGGCTATCAGCAATACAGCTAGTTCACCAGGCTCCATGATCCTGATGTACTCCTCCTGCAGGATGAAAGAGAGAGACATGTGGTTAGCATGGGTGTACTAAGAACCTCTCCTGGTTAAGTGTGAAAGCCTCTTAAAGCTTCCTGAAGAGTGTTGGCCACCACTTGGATGGCCAGAGATTAGTGCGCTGCATGGCTGCCAAAAACCCCATCCACCTCCGCCCCACTTCACCCAACCAATTGGCAGCAGCTTCTCCCATTGCACTGCATGCTGTCATCTCAGCTCAGGCACAGGCATTCTCCTAACCCGCACTGTAAGGCTAAACTGTTAGCTTGAACCATGGGGGAGACTGGTCCAAACCAGGAGTGAGCTGCTTCATGGCCAGCTTTAGCAAGGAGATTGTATGTGTATAGTCTTCCAGCTGTTCTGAAGTCCACTAAAATGCTCATGACTTTGCAGGTTGTGCCAGGGTGGTGAAAGCTTTGGAACACTTGGTGGCACTTTGATGTCTCTGCGTTGCTTGAATGAGCAGAGAAGCTAGAAGCCCGACTCCAATTATATCAATGTGGCTTCTCTTGAACTGGTCACTTTATACAGGTTTCCCTAGCGAGTGGCTGCTTCCCTCACCCACCCTACCCCCACCCTGTTTGCTTGTGCACTATATTGAACAGCAGGGCTGCCCTTGCCACACCCCCTCCCCCCCACCACAAGTCATCTCAATGCAAAGTAACCCTTGCCCCCCTCCCACAAGTCGCCTCAAGGGCAGGGCTGCCCATTTCCCCCTCCCTCCCACTAGACGCCTCAACAGCAGGGCTGCCCTTCACACCACCCCCCCCCCAAAGCTCTTGAAACTTGAAGTCCAACAAATGACCCTGGCAAGCACTGCGCATTGTTACTGTGCACTCACCTCTGAGTTCCCCTCAAAGTGCAGCCCGCCAAGTTCACACCTTTTATATACTGTTGTGAAAAACGCAGGCATGCTTTCCTGCCGAGGTGGACGGATGATCCAATGGGACGGGTGTGGGCTGATTCCGGCGGACTGGCCTAAAAATGATATGTTGATGTATTACAATGAGGTTCCCAACGTCTGATGGCAGGAAACATGGCGAGCTGAGCAGACGATCACAAACAGTTTTCACACTGTTGTGAAACCGATCGCAACATATTGTCCGCTCACGTCACTGAACACACCCAATGGCCAGTGGGTATGGAAAATCCCAGCCTCTGTCTTCTCCTCTCTCTCCCCTGCACTCCCCTTCCCCTACAAGGCCTAAATTTTCAGCTCTGTCAGATCCTGGCTGAGGTACCAGCTGTTCTGGTAAACGTCTGCTGAGATTTCAATGGGAATATGATGGAATGGCTGAAGATATCGTTTCTTTTGCTGGTTTCACACTCTTGTTCTTTTAATATCTTTTCACTGCCTCACTGAAATTATCTTCATGCATCTTCCACCAGTTTTTATCTATTTCCAGCTTTTCAGTTGTGTCTGTTTAGTCACTCGAGCCATTAAGGCTCTATTTTTTATCTGCTGTTTTGTTTTCTCCCGTTCAATTAAGTAGTTCACTTATTTTCCAGCTTTCAGTTTTAAGGAATAGTCTACAACCAAAATATTAATGTGTCTTTTACAAATGCTGATGGACTGGCTGTGCAAGCCCAGTATTTTCTGATTTTAAGTTTAAAAAAAATACTGTCTTTCAAAAATATTTTTCTGGCATTGGACATGTGGCTTCAATTTACTGCTGAAATATGATAATGTAGTGAAGAGCAAGCCTGGTAGTAATGCAAATATCAGCATTGAACCATAGAATAAGAATCATCATGAGTAGAATATATTGGGAATGCCATCACTGTAAGGTTTGCAGCAGTTCTCAAAGAAGGCCTGCTACTATGTTCTCAGGACAACTGGAAGTGGGCAATAAATGCAACTTTTCCAATGTCATCTGAAGAAATAAGGATTAAAGCTCAGATGTAATAATGTCAAATTGATATTTTCATAAGTTTACCTCATCCTGTACAAGAGTGACATAATGCAGGACAAATGGTTAGTTTGATACATTTTTTCTTAAATAAGTTTATTTATGTTTTTATTCAGTACAATTCTACAGAGTATTTCATTCATGATCATGCCTGTGTGTTTTGGGACTATACTGTGGATGATTGGAATACAGCAGGCTGTTCAAAGAGCACAGATGAGTTTGGGTATTTGAGATGTCAGTGCAATCACACCACTAATTTTGCAGTGCTGATGGTAAGACCAAAGTTATATTACAATCAAGTTTAATATATTTACATGTGCTTTTCAGCAGTTTTTCACTCTAAGGATTTCTGTTTTTGTGTAAGCTCTTTCAGCAGGTTTCATGTCACCTGAGAGAGACAGATTGTTGGTCTCTCAGGGTATCAGGAATATGAGGAGTGGGCTGGAAGGTGGAGTTAAGGCAGATCAGCCATGATTGTATTGAATGGTGGAGCAGGCACGAGGGGCCATGTTGTCTACTCCTGCACCTATTTCTTATGTTCAGATGTTCTTATGTAAGCCTGTCTGTGCTCTGAATCAAATAGTAAGCAGTTTGCCATAGGGGGTTGGACTACAATGTCAAGATTTCCTCACTCAGTTTGAGAAGTTCTTACATCACAAAGGACATCATTTTAAACTTAGCATTGATGTGGGTTCTAATCTTTCTTTAATTTAGCAACTAATTAAAAGTTGGTTTTTGGGTTGGGAGAAGGTGAGTTTTAGTCCAGCTTTAAAACAGGAGTTTTACAGGCTCTGCTTGCAGCTGCAGCTAGTAAATTAGTTAACTGGTTTAAACAGGTTTTTAGAAGCTAGATTCAGACAGCACAAAAACAAACCATCTACAGTGCTGCTTTGGGCTGCATTAGACTGCCTTAGTTGGAGTTTAGTGAGAGAGGGAGTTTGCTGAAGAGGGAGGAAGGTGATTCTTTCATTTTCTACCTTTCCTCATTAAGAAGAGCTGGGGCCTTGGTAAGTAGGACCTGGTAAATATTTCTTCCATCCTTAATATTCTCTAAGCTAGAGGAAGTAAAAGAAAAGGGAGTAATTTAAGGGTAAGTCATGGTAGGACAACTCAGCCAAGTGGAATGCTCCTCCTGTGTGATGTGGGAAGTCAGGGACACATCCAGTGTCCAGGACGACCATATGTGCAGGAAGTGTCTTCAGCTGCAGCTACCCTAAATCTGTGTTTCGGAGCTGAAGCTGTGGCTGGAGTCACTGTGGAGCATCTGGAAGAATGAGATCTTCGTGGATGGCACATACAGTGAAGTGGTTCCACCACAGGCAAAGAATGAAAAGAATGCACGGGCAGAAAGGGAATAGGTAAGCACCAGACAGGGTAAAAGGACTAAGCAGGTGGTACAGGAATCCCCTGGGTCCACCTCCCTCTCCAACAGATTTTCCATTTGGATACTGCTTGGGGAGATGGTTTCTCAGGAGAATGCAGCAAAAGCCGTGGCGGCATGAGTGGATCAGCTGCACAGAGGGGGGATAAAGTGTGGGAGAGCAATAGTGAAAGGGGATCCTATTAAAAGTGGAATAGATAGACATTTCTGTAGCCGCAGACATGACACCAGGATGATATGTTGCCTCCCTGATGCCAAGGTCAAGGATGTCAATGAGTGGCTGCAGGACATTCTGAAGTGGGAGGGTGAACAGCCAGAGATTGTGGTCCATATCGGTACCAAAGACATAGGTAAAAAGAGGGATGCAGTCCTGAGAATGAAATATAGGGAGCTAGAAAATAAATTAAAAAGCAGGACCTCAAAGGTAGTATTCTCAGGATTACTTCCAGTGCCACATGCTAGCGAGATCAGGAATAGGAGAATAGACCAGATGAATGTGTGGCTGGAGAGGTGGTATAGGAGGGAGGGATTTAGATTCCTGAGGCATTGGGACTGATTCTGGGGAAGATGGGACCTGTACAAGCTAGACAGCTTGCATCTCAGCAGGACCAGGATGAATATCCTCACAGGGGTAATCGCTAGTACTGTGGGGAAGGGTTTAAACTAGATTGGCAGGGGGATGGGAACCTGAGCAGGGATTCACAAGAGAGGTAAATGAAGATAGGAATGAAAGACAGAAAAGTAGAAAGCAAAAGTGGAAGGCAGAGTAAATAAGGGCTAGCAGCAAATAGGGCCACAAAAAAAATGTGTAAAAATGTTAAAAAGTTAAGTCTAAAGACACTGTATCTGAATGCATGGAGCATTCGCAATAAGGTAGACGAATTAACAGTGCAAATACATGTAAACAGGTCTGATATGATTGCAATTATGGAGACAAGGCTGCAGGATGACCAAGGCTGGGAACTGAATATCCAAGGGTACTCAATATTTACGACAGACAGGGAAAAAGGTAAAGGAGGTGTCATGGCATTGTTAGTTAAGGATGAAATCAGTGTGATAGTGAGAAAGCATATTGGCTCAGAAAATCTAGATGTAGAGTCAGTTCTAGGTGGAGCTAAGAAGCAACAAGGGGCAGAAAACATTAGTGGGAGTTGTTTATAGGCTTTCAAACAGTAATGATAAGGTACAGGACAGCTTTAAACAGGAAATTAGAGATGCATGTAACAAGGGTGGTACAGTAATCATGGATGACTTTAATCTACATATAGACTGAGCAAACCAAATTAGCAATAATACTGTGGCAAATGAATTCCTGGAGTGTGTACGAGATGGTCTTTTAGGCCAGTATGTCGAGGAACCGACGAGGGAACAGGCTATTCCAGGATTTGTGCAATGAGGAGGAGTTAATTAATAATCTTGCTGTGTGGGGTCCTTTAGGGAACAGTGACCATAACATAATAGAGTTCTTCAAAAGGATTGAAAGTGAAGTAGTCTGATCTAGAATTGGGGTCCAAAATGTTAACAATAGAAACTACGAAGGTATGAGGCGTGAGTTGGTTAAGATGGATTGGGGAATTTCATTGATAGGCATGACGGTAGATAGACAATGGCTAATATTTAAGGAACAAATGTATGTACTGCAACAGTTATACATTCCTTTCTGCCACAAAAACACAACAGGAAAACCAGCCCAACCATGGGTAACACAAATAAATTAAGGATAACTTGCTGACTCCAAAGAGGAGTCATATAAAGTTGCTAGAAAAAGTAGCAAGCTTGAGGATTGGGAGCAGTTTAGAATTCAGCAAAGAAGGACCAAGAGATTGATTAAAAAGGGAAAAATAGAGTATGAGAGTAAACTTGCAAGGAACATAAAAGCGGACTGTAAAAGTTTCTATAAGTATGTAAAAAGAAAAATATTAGTGAAGACAAATATAGGTCCCTTATAGTCTGAAACAGGAGAAATTATAAAGGAGAACAAGGATATGGCAGAACAATTAAACAACTACTTTAGTTCTATCTTCAAGGAGGAAGGCACAAATGACTTCCCAGAGAAACTAGGGAACCAAGGGTCTAGTGGGTAGAAGGAATTGAAAGAAATTAGTATTACTAAAACAATAGTGCTGGAGAAATTAATGGGACTGAAAGATTATAAATTCCCAGGGCCTGATATTCTACATCCCAGGGTACTAAAGGAGGTGGCCATGGAAATACTGGATACGTTGGTTGTCATCTTCCAAAACGCTGTAGATTCTGGAACAGCCCCAGCAGACTGGAGGGTCGCAAATGTAACCCCACTATTTAAAAAAAGAGGGAGCGATAAAACAGCAAATTACAAACCGGTTAGCCTAACATCAATAGTAGGGAAAATGCTAGAGTTTGTTATAAAGGATGTGATAACAGGACATAGAAAAGTATCAACAAGATTAGACAAAGTCAACATGGATTTATGAAAAGGAAATCATGGTTGACAAACCAACTGGAGTTTTTTGAGGACATAACGAGCAGAATAGATGAGGGAGAACTGGTGGAAATGGTGTATTTGGATTTTCAGAAAGCTTTTGATAAAGTCTCACAGAAGAGGTTAGTGTGTAAAATTAAAATATGTGGGATTGAGGGTAATATATTGGCATGGATTGAGAATTGGTTAACCGACAGGAAACAGAGAGTAGGAATAAATGGGTCTTTTTCGGAGTGACAAGCAGTGACTAGTTAGATACTGCAGAGGTTAGTGCTTGTGCCCCAGCTATTCACAATATATATCAATAATTTGGATGAAGGAACCAAACGTAATAGTTCCAAGTTTGCTGACAACACGAAACTTGGTGGACTGTGAGCGATGAGGAGGGTGTTAAGAGACTTCAAGGCGATTTAGACAGGTTGAGTGAGCAAATACATGGCAGATGCAGTATTATGTGGATAAGTGTGAAGTTATCCTGTTCGGTAGGAAAAGCGGAATGGCAGAGTATTATTTAAATGGTGATAGTTTGGGAAATGGTGAGGTACAAAGAAACCTTGCATGCAGGTGCAGCATGCATTTAAGAAGGCAAATGGTATGTTGGCCTTCATTGTGAGAGTACTTAAGTACAGGAGCAAGCATGTCTTACTGCAGCTGTAAAGGGTCTTGGTGAGACCATACCTGGGGTGTTCTGTGCAGTTTTGGTCTCCTTACCTAAGTAAGGGATATACTTGCCATAGAGGGAGTGCAGCGAAGGTTCACCTGATTGATTCCTGGGATGACAGGATTGTTGTATGTGGAGAGATTGGGCCGACTAGGCCTGTGTTCACTGGAGTTTAGATGAATGAGAGGAGGTCTCATTGAAACATATAAAATTCTGACAGGAGTGGACAGATTGGATGCAGGGAAGATATTTCCTCTGACTGGGGTTGTAGAACAAGGGGTCACAATCTCAGGTTATGGGGACACCATTTTGGACTACAATGAAGACGTTGGTGAATCTACGGAATTCTCGACCACAGAAGGCTATGGAGGCCAAGTCACTGAATATTTTTAAGAAGGAAATGGATCAATTTCTGAACTCTAAAGGTGTCATGGGGAATGGGGAGAGCGCGGGAGTACGGCATTGAGGTAGAGGATCAGCTATGATCATGTTGAATTGCGGAGCAGGCTCTAAAGGCCGAACGACCTACTCCTGCTCCTATTTTCTATCTTTCAATGTTTCTATGATGTGAATGTCAGAGAATCCTGGGTTCCACTCTGGTGGAGTTTATGCAATAACAGGCCAGTGTCCCTATTGTGAATTGTATGGAAGTACATCTCAACACCTATTATCCCACTGGCAATTTGGTTTGAAAGCAATATGGCTTTGGTTGTCTTGTGACACTCTCAAATTCATGACCCAGAAACGTAGTGATTTTCTGGATGCACAGTTCATTTTACATAATAAACCTTGCCATTTCTGGAAAATTCAGTAGTATACATCTTCCGAACTTCATTAAGAAGTTAATGTCTTGTAGTATATATAGTGAACCACTGAAAGAAATATGCAAATGTCTCAAAATGCAATGGGTTGTGAACTTCCATTTTTTTTTAATCATGTTGAAACAGAAATTCCTCAGCATAATAGTAATTGGCCCCACTATTTCTGATCTTCACCAGTAACATGATGTATGTCATCTGAAGTGATATTGCCCTCCTTGCTGATAATGCCAACATAAAGCAATAAATTCCTAGGGTAGAGTTTTAAGCTGATTATCATTGCATAAATTCTGGGACTGTTAGTGGGCTGGGAACTCATTGGACTCTGCAACGAGCTTTGCTGTGGCTCTTTAGTTGAACAACGGCACTAACAACCCTCTTCAGTGTTTCCAGAACAATCAAGGAGGGCCAGCGGCACAACACGCTAGATATGTCAAAGGAAGGATTTCTCATTAAAGGAACCCAAGCATAGGTTATAATGTCTCAACTGGACATGGATTTTTGAGGCTGTAGCGACCTCAGGAATGGAGAGAAAACATGGGAAGGCTGCTCCCTACGTATCTCATTCTTACCTGGTGATCCTGCTGTGGGATCTGAGGGACTGTAGTGAGGCAAGCTTTCCCAAGGACAGAAAGGACAACTTCTCCTGCCAAGCAGCTGTGGATGGAAGCGAACAGGGAGGACAGCTGCAGATGTGTGGCCCCTCTGATCTGGGGTCAATGCACCAAGAGGATCTCAGGAATGCAAGAAAGATGAGTGACATAATAACTTCAGCTGCCAAGCATCACACTCTGACTTTCCCTACATTCTCCTGCATAGCACTCCCCAGATCAACATGTCTTGCACTCATTCCACCTCTCCAGGCACCTCCTCACATCCCCATCTGAACAGACAACACTGACACTCACCCTCATCCAATTGCCCTCTCGAATCTATGCCTCAGACTAATCCTCCCCAAATGTTGTCCTTCAGTCCTCTCCACACAAGCCATTACTAACATTCATGACTGTCTACAATTTCTCCTTGCAGCAGAGAGCACACAATCATGAAGAGAAGGAGGGACCTGGAGAGTGGGCTGGGGATGATGACACTGCAGTTACAAACACCTTGATGGCCAATTGCAATGAATGCCCTCCTGCCTCACTGGGAAGAGGATCTTGTTCCAGGAAACTGCAGACGCTAGAAATGACCTACTATGAAAACCTGAGCCTCCTGAGGCACTGGTGCTCAGACACGTTGAGAGAGCCTATCCTTTGCAGGACAAGTGTAATGACTTCCAATAAGTTGGCACTGAAGCATTGAAAACACACTCTAAGAAGAAGTACTGTGGATAGCAGTGTTATGTCTTCCAGTACCTATAAGTTATAAATAATCACACCTTAAACTCATAGTGCTGTAGCTTCGTCAGTCATGCATATGGCTGGTGGACTAGTGGACTGATACATTGTTACTCATCACATGAATGCAGTGCAGCAGTAAAACATGGTACCCCAAGATATATATTCGCATAACAATTTACCATTCTTTCGAATTATGCATCTAGCTCTTTATGGATAGTATAACAATGTAACAAGCACCCTCTCATCTGGCCATGGCTACAGTTCTTCAGTTCCAATAATAAAAGTTTCCCAGCCTGTCAATTTCACTGAGGAGAAGGTTCCCACTGTGCAACTCACCTGCTTAACCCTGGAGAGTTGCCTACAGCTTAGGAAATAGGTCTAAAGGCTGTTAAAGCCAGAATCCTTGGTTAAAACACAGTTTATTGACCTATTTGGAGATTTAAATGACTTAGCAACAGCTGCAAAGGCATTCCCAGCTTGCCTCCAAACCTGCCTGGTTGAAACCTGGAAGGGGCGGACTGACGGCAGGACCCTGACCCAACCTCACTTTTAGGTGATTTAACTCCCCACATGCACCAGACTTTCTTCCCCTTGCCTTAAAAAATCTGCCCATTATCGCAAAGGCAAGAGTTAATCAAATATCTACAAACAGTGAACTGCTGTCACTAGGAGGCGTACGATCAAAGAGGGGAGCTATTGGCCTGAGTGAGACAGAGAACGAGTGAGTATATTTGGGAATTTGTTTCAAAGTGGGAATTCTGTGCATAAGGGGGAAAGAGGTGCTTTAGGTACTGCAAGAAGTAAAGTGTCGGGGGTTCGGTGAAGGGCGGAGGGGAGGAGGTGCTTTTTTCTTCTACTCTTTTTCAGCCTCCTGTATTTGATTTCTGATTTGGTGCAACAGAAGGAGCAGGTAAATCAGAAAATTGTATTATTAATTTTATCAGTATTGTAAGTACTGCATTGTTTTATCAGCATTGTAAACTACTGGCAGTGCCAAAACCTATTGGGAAGTGTAAGCTTTATTAATTATAATTAATTAGCAATTAATTAATTAACACATATTGGAGATGGCAGGGCAGGTGATGTACTAAGATTGCAGGATGTGGGAGCTTTTGCATATTGGTGTGATCCAGGGCAAACATATCTACAGTAAGTGTTTGTGGCTGCAGGAACTTTGGCTCTGAGTTATTGAACTGGAGGCCGAGCTGCAGACACTGTGGCATATCAGGTAGGGGGAAGTTACCTGGACACTTTATTCCAGGAGGTGGTCTTAGGACCCCTTAGGTCTTCTGATTTGGTCAGTGGTCAGGGACAGGAGGGTGTGACTGCAAGTGAGGCAGGTAAGGGAATCCAGAGGGAAGGAGTGCAGAAGCCTCAGCCCTTGCAATTGTCCAGCACGTTTGAGGTTCTTTCATCTTGTTTGGATGAGAGTGGGAGCTTCAGGGCGGATGAGCTAACTGGCCATGGCACCGTGGTACAGGAAGCCATTCAAATGGGAGGAGTTACAAGGAATGTAGTGGTAGTGGGGGACAATATAGTCAGAGGGATTGACACTGTTCTCTCAGCAAAGAGCGTGAATCCAGAAGGCTGTATTTTCTGCCTGGTGCCAGAGTTTCTATAAATATTTTAAAGAGAAACGAGTTAACGAAGTGAGTATTGGTCCTCTAGAAAGTGAGTCTGGAGAATTGATACTGGAAAACAAGGAAATGGCAGATGAATTGAGCAGGTATTTTGCATCAATCTTCACTATAGAGGATACGAATAACATCCCTGAAGCAGCTATAAATCAGGAAATGTAGGTGAGGGAGGAAATCAGGAAAATTACAATCACCAGAGAAGTGGTATTGAGTAAATTGTTGGAGCTGCGGACTGACAAGTGTCTGGGTCCTGATGGACTTCCTCTTAGGGTCTAAAAATAAGTGGCTAGTGAGATAGTTGATGCATTGGCCTTAATTTTCCAAAACTCCCTAAATTCAGGAAAGGTTCCATTAGATTGGAAGATAGCAAATGTAACTCCATTATTCAAAAAGTCGGGGAAACAGAAAATGGGAACATACAGGTTAGTTAGCTTAACATCTGTCATAGGGAAAACGTTAGAAGCTATTATTAAAGAAGCTATAGCAGGGCACTTGGATAAATTCAAGGTAATCAGGCAGAGTCAACATGGTATTGTGAAAGGGAAATCATGTTTACCCAACTTATTGGTTATCTTTGAGGAAGTAATATGTCCTGTGGATAAAGGGAAACTGGTGGATGTACTGAACTTAGATTTCCAGAAGGCATTTAATAAATGCCACATCAAAGGTTATTGCAGAACTTAAATGTTCATAATATAGGGGGTATATTGACATGGATAGAAGATTGGCTGGCTAATGGGAAGCAGACAGTAGGCATAAATGGGTCATTTTCGGTTTGGCAAGATGTAACTAGTGGTGTGCCACAGGGATCAGTGCTGGGACCTCAATTGTTTACAATTCATATAAATGACATGAATGAAGGGTTGGATAGGATGCTTGACAAATTTGCTGATGACACAAAGATAGGTAGAAAAATAATTTGAGAAGAGGGCATAAGGAGGTTATAAAAAGATATAGATAGATTAAGTGAGTGGGCAAGGATCTGGCAAATAGAGTATAATGTGGGAAAATGTGAAATTGTCCATTTTGGCAGGAAGAATAAAAGAAAGGCATATTATCTAAATGGTGAGAGATTGCAGAGCTCTGAGATGCAGAGGGATCTGGGTGTCTTAGTGCATGAACCGCAAAAGGTTAGTATGCAGATACAGCAAGTAATTAGGAAAGCTAATAGAATGTTATGATTTATTGCAAGGGGAATTGAATACAAAAGTAGGGAGGTTATGTTTCAGTTATACAGAGCACTGTGAGACCACATCTGTAGTACTGTGCACTGTATTGGTCACCTTATTTAAGGAAGGATGTAAATGCGTTGAAAGCAGTTCAGAGAAGGTTTATCAGACTTACCGCTCTGAAAAGGGTCATACAGCCTTGAAACGTTAACTCTGTTTCTCTCTCCACAGATGCTGTCAGACGTACTGTGTTTTTCCAGCATTTTCTGTTTTTACCAGACTAATATCTGGAATGGGCAGGTTGTCTTATGAGAAAAGGTTGGACAGGCTAGGCTTGTATCCGTTGGAGTTTAGAAGAGTAAGAGGTGACTTGATTGAAACATATCCTGAGGGGTCTTGACAGGGTGGATGTAGAGAGGATGCTTCCTCTTGTGGGGGAATCTAGAACTATGGGTCACTGTTTAAAAATAAGGAGTCACCATTTAAAATGGAGATGAGGCAAAACCTTTTCTCTCAGAGGGTGTTGAGTCTTTGGAACTCTCTTCCTGAAAAGTCGGTGGAAGCAGAGTCTTTGAATATTTTTGAGGCAGAGGTAGATAGATTCTTGGTAAGCAAGGGGGTGATAGGTTATTAGGGGTAGGCGGGATGCACTTTTGAGGTTACTATCAAATCATTCATGATCTTATTAAATGGCGGAGCAGGCTCGAGGGGCCAAATGGCCTACTCCTGCTCCTTCTCCATATGTGCACTATCAGAGTTGCAAATTTTCTTCAATTGCAGAACTTCTTGATCCTTGTCTTATTACAGCTCTCCGGAATGGTAATTAAAGTTGATCTAGGTGGAATGAGTAATTGCAGATGATTGAAAATATTTAAAATTTGAGAATCAAAAAAGATTAGCCCTTCTTGTCTCTGCCCACATCTCACAAATTTCTTTCCTAATCCTTTCAGTGGAAATGTGCACCCTCCGCCACTCCTATATACGAGCAAGACTTTACCTTGCAACGGCATACCTCAAACTCAGTGAGTGATGCCCTGGGATTGGCTAATCTAAAAGAAAAGTATTGCAAAAATTAATGTTTTAAAGTTTCAGATAAATAGCCATTTGTTCGAAAACAATATAATTTTCAAAACTCAATTGTGATCAATTTTTTTTTATGATAGAGCTTCAGACGGAATTACACTTACACTGAACCATTAAACATTGTGTCATATGTTGGATGTGGGTTTTCAATAGCTGGGTTAACCATCACTATTGCATTTCAAATTATCACCAGGTAAGAACTTAACAGTGGCAAATGTATTAGTATAGTAATCATTTCAAGCTGATTTATTATACTATGTATGTGCATCAGGGGATGTGTCATTTTTTTTTATATCTTAGACCTAAAGACAGATGCCACACCTCAGGTACAATCTTTGGGACTGGCTAGTTAGATGCAAATAGTTTTTTCAGTTCTGTACATTACAATGCTTCAATGGGTCAGATGAAATGCTAAATTCCCCCTAGAGTGCACCAAGATTCTACATGAATTCAGGTAAACACATTTAACGTACTGCCCCAATTTTAACTCCAGGCAGTTGTCTGGCAGATAAATTAGAAATGCACCCACTGTGGCAGAATGAGCCTGGGATAATATAACTTCAAGGCCTCATTAACATAGCATTGGTTTACTTCCCACTTCTGTGGCTTCCCACTCAGGCAGGAATTAAAATTACAGTCAGGGCCTGATGGTAAAATTGGATCCTAAATGACATATTTAAAGAATGACTCTGTGGGATTTAGGTAAGTAGCTTAATCACTCACTTAGAAGCCTAAGTGAAAATTGCAGGATCTGGGCAGCTTCCCAACAGGCAAGTAGCCTGGGATGTTTGAACAACCCACCTGCCCGGTTTCGACCAGGGAAGTAGATTAAGATCACCCCAGTTCAGCCAGCTTGCTGAATTAGTGCTAGAGTATAGGATATTTTAAGGTAGTTTATATAACTTGGGTTAATATATATTAGAAGCTATAGCATTTGCAAACTCATTTCATTTGAGACTTGGAGCTGTCAGAGAGAAGAGATGGCCATACTGTTTATCTATGCTGGACATGAAGCCAGGTGTGATGAAAGTATAGTTTTCTAATACATTGTACCACTCAGCCCCTATATAAAATAACCTTGGACAATAATTTGTTAATTTAGTTCTACAATATTTTGTATATATTTGCATAATATTTTCACAATCAAATTTATTTTGATTGAAATCAGTATTGACAGAATTAAGATGTCCATTTTCCTACTAGTCAAGAACATGCTACATCTCAAAGCATGAAATACTACAACTCTAACCGTATAGGTAGATCCTTACAATATTTATGAACCATTTAACCAGATAGTGTGACAAGAGAAAGCCAGATGGCAACTTAGGGTTTTGATTGTGCAATATTATTTTGTATTACTTTATTCAGTCAGTTAAATAGATTTTAAAACATCTGTTAGGGTAAAACCATGTCTTGCTTAAAGAATTTTCTCCCATCCCACTTTGGCGTCACCTTGAATGATGAGCTATTTCCTGCCAAGAATTTGTGGCTTTTACCGATGCTTATTTGAAACTGGTTGCTTGAAAGTGCATAACAGAATTTTGGTGAATGTAACTCTCCCAATGATCTTTCCTCTCTCTGTGTGTAAAAGTGCCTGACTTTCAAGCAGAGGCTCTGCAGACAGAATTTAATCCAGGAGAGAAAGGTCTCTCCTGCCAGCTGGACCCCATGACATCTCCTTTAGGGAAGGCCCGCCATATTATGTGCCAGTTAGGTGCTTAGTGCCCACAGCGGGCCATCCCCAGGATCAAGGGCCTCAGAGGCAGAAATCCCACCAGCCTTAATTACCCACTTAAAGGCCTCAATTGGCAGTAGGGCAGGAAGGCCTTCCTTGAGCCTTCCCACCCAGGACTTAATTGGGGCAGGGGCATGAAGGTAGCGGGAACCCCACTTGGCACCCTCCCACCCAATTAAATGTCTCCCCACCTCCAAAGTCACCTCGGGGGAGGGCATATTAAGTTCAGCCGTGTATGTGCAAATCACAACTGCAAACCTGCATCCTACCAGTTCAAAATGCAGCAAGAGTCCAGTGCACAGCATCTTCCCCAGGGGCAGCATTTTCCTGTTGGCAAGGAGAGGACAGGATTACCGACATCACTGTGCGTCATTTAGACTTTCAGTTCGACGGGCACGCAACCGAGTTGGCTGTGCACCCACCGAACTGTCAAAGCCTATTAAGGCCATTTAAAACCTAATTAACTCAATTTAATGAGCTGCCCATCCAACCTTTAGGTTGGCGGGCAGGCGAAGAACCCAGGCAGCTGTTGCATATTTCATGAAACCTCATCCACGAGCGGGATGAGGTTTCATGAAGAGCTTTTAAAATCTAATAAAAATATTTGCATTTATTCTTTGACATGTCCCAGCTCATGTGATAGTGTCACATGAGGGGACATGTTTTAAAAGTTTTAAAAACCTTTATTTACAAGTTTAACACTGAAGCAAATCTCCCTTAGGCATGCGTGAAAGAGCGCAGCGAAGCACTACCCCCTGCCCGCACAGGGAGCACTCAGCTTCCAGGCACCTGTCACGATGGGTGGGCCTTAATTGGCCTGCCCATGTAAAATGGTGGTGCGGGCCCGATCGGGGGCACCGGTCGGGTTCGCGCCTGCCCCCGCATAACCCCCCCACAACAGGGAGAAATTTCTGGCCCAATACTTATTTGCTGCTTCTTTTTGAATGAAATTTCCTCGCACTGAGTTATCAGTAAGGAAATGGAACACCTTTCCACTTTTGGCACCTCGTATCAGCAACATGCACTTACAGCTCAGATATAATTACATTTTTTGATGATTTAGATTCATTAGCAGGATATCACACTATTATTTAAACAAAATCTTAAGGTATCAGTTTAAAAAGAAAAATATATTAATGGCATCTGGAATGAGACAATTTCTAACTTAATTATACATTATTATGATGATTCCAATGCTCTCCTGACCAGCCTCCAACCTTCCACTCTCCATGAACCTGTGCTCATCCAAAACGGTGCTGCCATGCCCTAAGTCACAGCAAGTCCTGTTCACTCGTCACCCTGAGCTACATTGGCCTTCTGGTTCAATACCTCAATTTTAAAATTTTAATCCTTATGTTGAAATCCCTCCATGCTGCCCTTTGCAATCTGTAAAATCCTGCAGCCCAAAAAACTGCTCTCCTCTGATTTTGTTCATCTTCAATTTTTATCACGCTACCATTGGCAGCTGTGACTTCAGCTGCTTTAGGTCCTAAGCTCTGCTATTCCCTCCCTCAATGTCTCTGCCTCTATACCTCTCCCTCCTCCTTTAAGTAGACCCTTAAAACACAGCTTTTGGTCATCTGTCATGATTAAATTTTATGTGCCTTGGTGTCAGATTTTGCCTGATAAAGCTCCTGTGAATCACCTTGGAATGTGTTTATGACCTTAAAGGGACTATATAAATGCAAATTATTGTTTATGCATGTGAAATAAGTTGTGTCTGATTAGCAGGACAGAAGATCGTACCATAATAGCGCCAGGCTACTTTAGGTGGACTTGGAAACTTTGCTGTTAAAGGAATTTTGTCACAACAAAAATGAATAACGAACAACTCTTTATACATCCTTTTTGAAATAGAATTTGCTGTTGTTAGATTTGTTCTTGAATGGGATATGCTAAATTGCTGTATTTGCTATGTGTGTCCTAATCTGTCATTTTAAATAGTACCAAAACTCTATCTAATGAAGAATTTCTCTTCAGGCAAGCACGCAAGACCTCGCTTACCTGGGTAACTGTGAGTCTTTGCACATCAATGTTCATGGTTAATTTGATCTTCATCTCTGGGATAAACAACCCCAATGCTCTGAATGAAAAAAGTGATGCGAACAATACAGAAAACGTCATTCTACCTTCTGACCGATCCAGCCCACCAGAGGTTTACTCATGCACTGCTGCTGCTGCCATCCTTCATTATTTTCTAATGGCTACATTTACTTGGTCAGCACTGTATGGTGCACAGATGTACGTTCTTCTGGTTCACGTGTTCAAACCACTACCACGGCATTTCTTAATATGGATTTCAGTGGTTGGATGGGGTAAGAGATCAGTTAATTTTAAACAATTATTTCCTTATCATATTTTGCGCAGCTCCAATACAAAGTGAATCTCGCTTTTACCATTAATGGAATGGTTGCTTTTTTGATCATTATTGCTTAATCTGTAGGTGCAAGAGTAGGATAAAAGTGCCTTTGGCTATAGCCAATCAGCGTTATTTCTTTCTCGTTTTTACTAATAATTCATAAACTACATATCGATGTTCTGTCTGTTGCATGATTTGTTGCATTTGTTAATAGGAATAAGGTATAATGTATGAAAGAGAATAAAATGCAGATTAATGAAGCATGATTTAACTAATATCCATAACATGACTATTGAAGTGCATGTCTAAACTACATATGCAGATTAGGAATAGTTACGTACCTAATTCACATCCACACCTTAAAAAGTCTTACACATCAAATTCAAATATCCAGAATAAACAAGCAATAAAACTCGAACTCAAGTTCTGTTGAAGGGTCATGAGGACTCGAAACGTCAACTCTTTTCTTCTCCGCCGATGCTGCCAGACTGGCTGAGTTTTTCCAGGTAATTCTGTTTTTGTTTTTGTTAATAAAACAGATTGTCCATATAAAACTGAAAAAGCATAAAACGTAAATTGGAATTTTGCCTTTGTATTTTTAATTTTCTTTTCAGGAAGGTGGAGGATAGGATTTTGTGCACTCCTGAGCAGCTGCTAGACTAAAAGGGTTAACAATTACATTAATATGACAATGATGCAAACATGACATCAGGGTCAGATGACAAAGAGGCTCCAAAACAGCAAGATACAGAATAGACTGTGTTCATAGAATCATGGCCTGAATATTTAGGATGGCGGTGTTCCCCTTCCCAGCATCCGAAGAGTCAGCAGGGAACACATCCCCGCTGATTCTGACTGCCCTGCAGCCAGTTCACCTCGGATGATCGGCAGTTAGCTGCAGGCGGGACTTCCGCCCATCACTTGGGAGGAGGTCCTGCCTGAGAGAGCTGTGTTCATTGTTCCTGCAGCGTCAAGAGCTGCAGTGGGCAGAAGGGGCAATTCAAGAAGATGCCTGAGCCTAAGTCCCGGAACTGGATGGCAAGGTAAGTTTATGGGATCTGGGGGAGGGGGGGGCGGGGGGGGCTGGAAAGTGAGCGATAGGGGCGTCAGGGGAAAGGCTGGGGCAGGAGGAGGGAGGTTCAGCAGCCACTGGACATTCGGAAGGGGGGATGTTCTGGAAGTCAGAAGGGGGCCTCTGATCGAAGCGACACCCCCACCACCCTTCCCACCCAAGGCCTAAGCCCGTTGATTTTCAGGCTCCCCCTCACCAGGTAAATCTTCTTGCTTGCCTAAAAATTGAGGCTGGGCGGGAAACGGCTCTTAAGTGGCCACTTTATGACCTCATTTGGGGCAAGGGGTGAGTGGCCCACCTGAGGTCTTGCGCACCCCAGCATAAAACTGCTGCAAGGTAGGGGCAGGTGGGAACCCAGAGGGAATCCTGTTCCTTCAGTTTCACCCTCTCCTCGCCCACCTAGAAAATTACCGGAGGGGGGTGGGTAGCATGAAATTCAGGCCCATGTGCTTACTGTGAAGTCTTGTGAATAGTGTAAATAAATAGTTTCCTGAAAAACTATATACTGACTATCTCATGTCACTCATATAATAAGTGAAACCTCTTTAAAACAGTTTTCATATATAATTGGTAATTGGGAGATAAAGTCTTGCATTTGTATAGTGATTGTCACAATTTCAGAATGTCCCAAGATCCTTTACACTGAATGAAGTATTTTTGAAGTGTAGTCACAGTTGCAATATATGGAACATTTAAGGAACTTGTGGCCAAAGCAGTTCTGTTCCAGAGCCCAAAATGACCTGATGCTCAGACTTCTGAAGTTTGATAGCAATTTTCTTTGAAAATTTTTTCTAAGTTTTCTCCCTGAGACTTGCAGTAACCCCTAGTGCTGTCCATCTCAGTGCAATCAAACTTTTTCAGATCCCCATTACACCCCCCTCCTCCACTTCACCCAACATGTTCAGAAGGACTAAGCAGCTGGAATGGCTTGTCCGATGGGCAAGCACCCCTTCTGCATAATAATGGAACAGGAACTGCAGAGACAAGTTTCAGAGAGTGAGGGACTAAAGCAGAAGACAGTTCCCAATACCCCTGATGGTTGAACTGTATATGCTTGGTTAATGCCCGCTGGAATTTCCTCTTGAGAATTTGTAAAAGGTAATATAACTCCCTTAAGTATTTATAACAGCCCCATCAAAATTATCTCCAAAGCAGATATATAACAAGGAGCATATCACATGATGTTTGGCACACTGTAGCAATAAGCAATAAGTTATACATGCTATATGATAGACATCAGAATGTCATGAATAGAAGGCTGCCACAGTTGCACATTAAGTAGGCTAACTTTAAAAAGGGCACTGCACTTTTTATTAGAGGGATTTTGACCACCAAAGCTGCATATCTATGGTAAAACACAATGTGGTAGATTTTATCACCATTGCCTGGGTGGTAATCTGGCAGAGTGGATTGCCTGCCTGTTGTAGAACTTTCCGTTGCATGTAAATAGGTAAGTTCCACAATGGTTAGACAATCCACTCAGTTAGTTTACCACCCACTGGTGAAGATGAAAGCTTCCCACAATATTTTTGTTCTGGAACAGTTTCTATGCAATTCACTGCATTTGCTGTTAATTTTGACATTTTTATTTTTAAAGGTAATGTTCATAAAAATTTGTTCACATGCAACTAATTGACTTGGCAGCATTAAATGGAGATTCAAAACTTTCCGATTTTATTGAGCTTTGGTGATTTTGCTCCCAATAAATTGGCAAATTCTGGATTTTATTGGGCAGAATAATATTTCTGAGTAAAATAGAATTTATATAAGTAGGAACATCATTTTGTTTCAATAATGTATTCCTCAGGTCTTCCAGCAGTTATAGTTATAATAACATTAGCAACTACCTATAAGACTGATAACGCACTGAATTATCGGCGAGAGGAATTGTGAGTATTGTATAATCATTATATATTTCCAATGCATTTCAAATCATGAAAATTATAATAAATTAGTAAACTTTTCTGGTGTTGCTCATGGATAGTCTGGGGCACAGATTGGGATTCAATGTATAAACATATTGTATAATTGTATAGCCTTGAAAATTATTGTTAAAAAAGCATAATATGACGTTGCTCCTTTGTCCGCTATTTTTCCAAAAGTATTAACTAATTTAAATCAAATGTGTTAATCATAGCAGATAAACAAATTTTATGTGAATATGATTTCAAAAGAATAACCATTAATCCTTACACTTCTACTTTATTGTAATTTTACAGAGGCAATTCCCTGGGACATTGCACCTGATGCAAGGTTTCATTGGTTGCAATTTCATTCAGTACAATTAGGTCCTCATCGCCCACATTACGACATTAGGAAAATATCCAACAAGCTGTCAAAATTAAGTTTTAAAGGGTAAATGTCCCATGGGTTAAAATAAGACTCTAATCATATGGTAAAATGAAATAGCTGCCAACATGTACACAAAAGCCATGCCAGTCATGGAGTGCTGCAGGCCACACAACACAACAAAAATGTGACCTTCCTCACAGAAACAAAAAGCAGCAGTGGTATCTGTCCATTTAATTACCTACGACAAGGGTTAAGAAAAACATGAACCATTTATTTTCTAGAAACTAATCAGTGAGTGGTTCAAATGCATAACTCCACAGCCACAAAGTGTAGGTGAGGCAAGTGGCATAGATGCATTTAAGGGGAAATCTAGATAAACACACGAGGGAGAAAGGAATAGAAGGATATGCTGATTGAGTTAGAAGAGTTGGAGGAGGTGAGACACATAAACACCAGCATAGACCTGTTAGCCCAAAATGACCTCTTTCTGAGAAGTAACTAGTATGTAATACAACGTAAGCAAAACAGATTCATTATCTCTGTGCAGGGCATCTGTGAATTTTCACTCAAGCTGGGTGACCCTGTGCCAGTTCCGCAGCCTGGCATTCCTTCCTTTTATTTTGTCCATCAAACTCCATGCGTCACACTATACAGAATTATTTTAAAAAGAGAAAGAAAACTAATTATTTGTAATCTACAGAAAATCTCTCCCTATTTTGGAAGATGGCTTATTGATCCACAAATCATAATCCCTGTCACCTCTAAATGATCTTTCAGATCTCTTATTTAAAAGCGAAAATAAGAAAGCCAGCCTGATTTCTGATTGACTCAAGAATCTGAAGGTGAACATTCACACTGTACTTCAGCAGTAGAATAATTTAATGTGATCTACATGATATGCTTTTTCTGTACTATAAAGCAAGGTGTCCTCTGACCTTAGGCAACAGAATTCAGGAGAAGCTTTGTTACCCAGTGAGTGGTTAGAATGCGTAACTCACGTACACCAGGTGTAATTGAAGCAAGTGGCATAGATGCGTTTGGGGGAAAGCTAGATAAACACACGAGGGAGAAAGGAATAGAAGGATATGTAGATGGATTTAGAAGGATTGGAGGATGGTGAGGAACACAAACAATAGCATGGACCTGTTAGCCCAAAATGACCTCTTTTTGTGCTGTAATTAGAATGTAGTACAATGTAAGCAAAACATTCTTGACAGGAGAATTTTCAACTCAAAGCATCATTTGCTTTGGGTTTGGATTTTACAAACAAGTCAATGAATCTCCTTCTGTTGCATGTTCAGTCTGTTTTTTAATCAGATTTTGACTGTAATCGCTTTTTTTTTCACAGCTGTTGGCTTTCTGGTTTCAATCTACATGGGAATCTGGATCTGTCAAAGCCAATGCTTTGGGGATTTCTTGTTCCAGTTGGGATATTACTGCTATTTAATTTTGTCATGTTTACTTTAGTGACAATGTTGGTGCTGTTCAGCAAAGACCATGGTACTTGCAGGTACTACAACATATTTTTTATTAACTTCTTTTGCACTGAGACAAATTTCAGTTTTGCTCAACCCAACTATGTCTCCTGTATTCAAATATTCCTCACTGGTCAGGAAGAGCTAAATGTATTAGTTCGCTTCTGTATGCATCATAAGTTGCATTTTCGACTTAGTGACGAGGAAATTCTGTAGTGATGTAGGTGTATTCCTGCAATTGAATTTTCCCTTTTTAGCATCCTTCCTTCTGCCCATGCACGTTACAATTCAGCTGATCACCAATTCATCAATTGGGATTTAGATCACTCAGTCAATGGCTCAAAGCATAAAAGTATGCCACCATAATTCTTTCCATTCCTTTTTGGTAACCAGCATTGTTTGTTTAGCTATGGTAGACTATTACTTCCGGGTTGTGTGCATCCTTTTTCATGCATATGTGGACCTCATTAGATGCCAAATTTACTATAATGGTTTAAAAGCAAATAACTATAAACGATTTTAATTGGATATTCTCACACTTTAGAATTGATCTTCGTTGTTTATCTGTCATTTAGAATATCCCATTCAAAAATATTATTCCAAAGCTCAGGTCAGTTATTTTCCCATGGGAAGGAAGTGAAAATCATGATAAGTCTCCCCAAGAAGCTGCTGCAGACTGTATAACAAATTTTAGCAAGGTTGTAAAGTTTAAAGCAATTTAATAAGTCATATAGCTAAGTGAGAAAGTATTGATTTATTCATTTTATATATGAACCAGACTGTAAAGACCGATTTAATATTTTATTGAAAGATAGCAAAAGGTCTCGAGTATAATTTTATCAAAATCAGTAAACAGCTTGAATAGTTGCAAACACTTCCTTTTGTGCTTTTTTTTAGTGCAAAACAGGCAACCTCAGCAAAGAAAATGATGGGATCCTTATCAGTCGCCGTTGTGTTATGTTTAACATGGAGTCTAGGTTATTTGATGCTTATAGCAAATGATGAAACACAAACTGTCTTTAGCTATATCTTCTGCGTTCTTAATGCTACTCAGGTTTGTAGATTTTTCTTCCAGAAACATTAAATGCAAGTTGTTGTTGCTGTTATAATATTTGACAAAGGTAAAAACCTGGTGAATTGGACAAAATTCAGAGAAAAAGCATAACTGATTGTAAATCTTAAGACTGTACATTATGGATAGATGTTTAAAGAAAACTTACTTTCAATGAGAAAAGTTAAATTGCAAGAATACATCTGAAAAACGTAGAACATGTAAATATTATGTTAATATCCCCAGAGGAAGCCAATTAATCAAAAAAAAAAGTTATCGAACGATCCACAAGAGAAGAAACAGATGGACAAGATTTCACATTTTATAACTTATAGCTTAACAATAAAATTAAAATCAACATAAATCAAACATAAATTAACAGTCAAATTGTATTCAATAGAAGCTATGAACTACACTTCAAGTAGCTGATACAACAAAGATAGATCTCACAGATTTATTGACAGTCCCCTTAGCACATGTTCAGTGGCAAAGTCCTTCAAAACTCTGTCTTCCTCAGGTTGACTTCCGCTTCCTTTATCTGGAGGCCTTGGTCACTAAGTTCCATCCGATAGTGGCTTTACTTCACTCTAGTTCTATGGGTCCAATTTCACATTTTTCCAGATCTTTCTCAGCCCTGTTCTTAGATCCATCCTTTTTTGGGTATTATTCCCAGCTGTGCCATAACTTTCTTCTCCCCATAGCCTGCCTGCCCTGAACTCCACTGGGCAAATCATTTCAATGCCCTGCCTTTTGTCTGGTTTCCATTTCCCCAGTAACCTGAAGTCACAGCCATTCCCAGAAACTTGGGCCAGAATTTTTACCTCGTCGGGCAGGCGCACACCTGACCCGAACGAGTGTAAAATGACACACAATGATGTCAGGTGAGCTGATAGTTTGGTCGGCGGGTATGCTGCCGATTCCCACACACGCCCGCCGACAATTAACAGGACTATTAAGGCCATTAAAGGACCAATTAAAGGTAATTTTTCGCTGCCCATCCAACCTTATGGTTGGCAGGCTGGCGAAAAGGCCAAGCAGCCTTTGCATTTTTTAGGAAACCTCATCCATGGGCAGGATGAGGTTTCCAACAGCAATTAAAACTAAAATAAAAATGTTAACTTTTCTTTAATAGCATGTCTGTGCTCATGTGAGGGGACATGTTTTGTAACATTTTCAAAATCTTTATTTCTGATTTTTTTTATACCTTCAGCTCCCTGAGGCAGCTCTGTGCCTCAGAGAGCTTTTCCTGTACACACCTGCGTGATAGTGCGAACTTCCCCACTTGCCCTCCCATTCCCCCCCTCCACACACAGGCAGCGCTTGGCACTGGAGTGCGTGTTTCAAGCTGGGTGGGCCTTAATTGGCCCACCAGTGTGAATGTGTGGTCCCGCCCCAATCGCGGGCGGTGGTTAGCTTCCCGACTGCCCCCGTCCACCCCTGCCAAGCCTGCCGACAAGGCCAAAATCCTGGCCCTGAAGTCTTAGTTTCTTTTGTAGTTAGGGACTGTCTTAAAAAAAATAAGCTTTACGACTAAAGGTAGTGCCCCCAACAAACATTTGCCAAGCCATCGTGCAGACAACAACTTGCACACCTTTCTTCTTCCTGCAAATCACAGGTTTCATCACAGCAAGCAGATTACTTACAGTCAACTGTAATGCAGAACCAGAGGACAATTTAAAACATTAAAACGCCTACTGCAAAATTAAAGATGAAAGGATCAAACTCCCATCAATGATGGTTAATGATTTTAAAATGAGGATTGGATAACCATCTGGTCATGACTGGAATTGCAAATTATTAGGATAACTATTGCCATAGAGGATCAAAATGTAATGTGTTGCTGGGCAATGGTACCCTCATTGTTCTAACTTCGAAAAGGCAGTATTAGTACCCTAAGAGAAACTATGCAAGGTTAGTTGAATAAGTATTTCTTAATGTCCAGCAGTGGAAAAATATGCTAGTAGTAAGTCAACAAATACAAAAAAACCCCAAAAAAATGATAATCTCATGGACCCCACAGGAACTATTGGTAGGAACACACAAGCACCAAATGGAAAGTTGCAAATTTTAGCTTTAAACTTGCCCAAAAGTAGCTCTAACTGGTCAGGTGATTTTTATGAATTCCAAATACCTTGATAGGGTGCCACAGGGAAGTTGGGAGTTCCAATTATGAGGAGGAAGCAATTTATGTAGATCTATAAATGCCAGTCTGAGAAAATTATAACCCAGATTATCCTATCCTTGGAGCCTCAGTAAAGTATCTGGTGAGATAAATGGGGTAGAAAAATCAGTTTGGAGTAATATTATGATGGGATACACTAACAAGGTTTACTTGTAACATGTGCAAAGATTTTTATTATTTGTTCCTCAGATGGGGACAGTACTAATAAGGCTGTATTTATTATCCATTTCTAGCTGTCTTTCAATTGAACCATTGCAGCCCTTGTGATAATAAAAACAGAAAATGCTGGAAATACTCAGCAGGTCAAACAGCATCTGTGGAGAGAAACAGACAGCATTTAACAGAAACAGTTAACATTTTAGATTGTGATGACCCTGCATCAGAACTGAGGAAAGTTGCAGTAATGGCCCACCTATGATGATGTTAGGTAGGGAATTCTAGGATTCTGACCTAATGCTAATGAAGGATCAAAGATAAATGCCCATGGCAGGTTGGTGTTTGATTTGGAAGGAAGTGTGTAAGTGATGGTATGCCCACATGGTGCTACTCTTGTCCTTCAGTGTGACAGAAATTGCATGGCTGGGAGGTGCTCCTGAAGGAAGCCTGGTGAGTTATTGCAGTAAATTACACACAGTACTTGGTGATAGAGAAGTGGCTATTGAATTTAATGGCCAGGATTCTGATCAACAACACAGTTCTGTCCTGGATAGTGTTAAGCTTCTTGAGTGTCATTACAGCTGTATCTATCCAGTGAGTGCTGGTCATTCTATCTCAGTCTTGAATTGAGCTGTGTAGACAGTGACTAGGCTTTTAGGGATTAGCGGGGTGAGCCACTCATCACATAGTACCTAATCTCCGTCTTGTGCTTGTAGCCAAGATATCTATATGTATGGTGCATTACAAATGCTGGTTGATGCTGATAATAAGGGACTCAGCAATGATGGCATGGATGACGGTCATGGTGAGATGGTTGGGCTTTCTCTTGTTGGAGGTAGTCATTGCCTGTCACTTAAGTGCTGTGAATGTTATTTGCCATTTGTTAGCCCAAGCCTGAATGTAAACCAGGCCCTGCATTTGGCTGACATGGGCTGCTTCATTATCAGAGGAGTTGTGAATGGAACTACATATCAGTGGAAAGCCCACTCTTAACCTTATATAGGAGAGGTCTGTGATGAAGCAGTTGAAGATAGTTGGGCTGAGGACACTACCCTGAAGAAGTCTAGCAGCAAAATCCTTGGGGGTGCCATGATTTTGCTGAGTAGGATAATGAGGTCCATTCTGGATCTCCTAGTGTTTTAGTAATTAGTAAAGTTTAACACAACAGTAAATACAGACCATAATGTTGATGGCCAAATTATTTTACAGCATTGCTTTCTGAAGATGTTGATTTCCTAAAATATTGCTTTTTCTGATTAATAGGGTCTACAGATTTTCATTCTGTTCACTGCTCGTCGAAAAACATTTCAAAAGATCTATGCTGCCTGGGATTCCAGATTTGCTAAGAACATCAGTACAGTCCATTCTAAAAGATTCTCACTTCAAAGTTTAAGCACTACAGAGAGTAGAGAACGGTACACACAATATGACACAGTGAACTTCTTGGAAACCTCAAGTTCCATACCTTCCATTCTATATTAGAACACAGGGCCATAAAATTTTGAGATTGGGTACATTTTCTACCAGATTTTCTTCATTATTCCTTCCTAAAGTGCTGCTCAAACCTCCCTGATACTTTTATTACCCAGGATGATGGCTGCGATAATGGGAAAGTACATTGTGTATTCCTAGCAAAATTCAACAATAATATCCCGTCAATACCAGGTGAACTCATTGTTGGAGGAAATGTTGCATACGTTAGCTTCCAATTAATTTCAAGTTGAAACATTGCATTACTGTAGGCCAGCATTCTATTTGGTATTTTTGGCATAATAACTGCATGTATGATTGTTAAATTTGAAGCTCCTGAAATACTGGAATTAGAATAAATTACCATGCTACTGGGTATGGATCCATTGTTCACGTTTTTGCATTGATGGCTATTATTGATTGATTCAGTAGATCATGGGCAGAATTTTGCCTTTGGCATGCAGGATTGGTGGGAGGGGGCCAGGGGCAGTCGGCGCCGCACCATGATTTCACGCTGACAGGCCAATTAAGGCCCGCCCAGCATGATACGCGAGCGGCAGCGTTAAGCACTGCCTGTGCAGGCAGGGGGAGGAGGGCAAGCAGGCCAAGCGCGAGCTTCGCACATGCTGCCTCAGAGGAGATGAAGAGATATTTTTTTTAAATAATAAAGAACATAAAAATGCAATAAAACATGTCCCCTCATGTGACTCTGCCACATGAGCAGGGACATGTTTTTAATGAAAAAAATAAAGTTTTTATTTTTGTTTGGTTTTAGAAAGCTCATCCCGCCCGTGAATGACGTTTCCAAAAAAATGCAAAGGCCACTTGGCCTTTTTGCTTGCCCGCTAACCATTAGGTTGGACGGGCAGTGAAAAATTTACGCTAATTGCTAACTGAATGGTCTTAACAGGCCTTTTAATTGTCAGCGGGTGCGCTGCTGGCTCTGGCGCGCGTCCACCGACCCAACCAACACGCGACTGTGCGTTGACATCAGCATGCCTGGCCAATGTCAACGTGTGTCATTTCACACTCGAGCAGGTAGGGTGAGTGCCACCCGCCGAGCGAAAGTTTCTGCCCCATGTATATTATATTTTTGTTGGTGTTAAATTAGCTGGGTAAATGCAGTAGAGATACCAAGCAGCCATCATCGAATTCAATGGCAGAGCCAGCTCAAAGAACTGAATGGCCTATTCTAGTTGCAATGGCTGAAATTTTATGGGAGCAGCCTGGCAGGTGGGGATGTGTAAAATCAGTGGTGATGGTGGAGTGTGCCATGTCTGTCACCTACTTGCTTCTGCTGGTATTTCACCAGTGATGGGGTTGATCTTTGGGCACTGAGGTCAAAGACCTTCTCTCACCGCTGCTACTATTTTACCAATGGTGGGTACCTACACCATGTGGCGAGATCTGGGGGTGTGCGGGCAGTTGGTGCCACCTTTTCATCCACCATATGCCCAATGGAGGAACCCCGCAGTGGAAAAGGCCAACCCCGCCTGAAAACACCACCCAAACCCACCCTCTTGACCACCTGATTGCAGCCCTTCCCCTTGCTGGAGACTATCCAATTGGCTTCGGCAAGGCCTCTCCACTTACCTTATGGTCCAGCCTCCTCCATGGCTCCTCATCGGAGACTGACTGCAATCCCAGAATTGGCTACCATTCCTAGTGGTGCTGCTGGCCGATAGCTCTTGGAGGCGGAACATCCTCCCATATGGAGGTGGAAGCCACGACCTCAAGCAGTGGACTGCCTGTCGAATGTAAATTCCAATTCTGTCTGCCAGGAGGGTGGAAGTAGGTTCGTCTTTTCAGCCAGTAAGTAAGCCAACCACCTCAGCATGAAATCCAACCCTATGTTCCTGTTCTTACAACCTGACCCTCAAGTAATTGGAAGACTGGCTATAGCTCTAAAAATAACATTAAGATAACATTTCATTCCTTCCTTTCGTTCAATTAGTCTATTTTAATATTTTCCACTGGCTCCTCTAACAATAAAAGAAGACTGAATTAATTGGAGTTAGCAAAACGTACCACTAGGCTACAGCAGCACAGGGAATATTCATGTTAAGGGTTCCGATTTATTATAAAACTGGGGGAAAGGAAAACATTCTGTGACTTCAAGAACCACAAGAACAACATTGCATTTTGCTTTTAGCACAAATTAAACAATTCCAGAACTCTATCAATGTTACTCTGCACTGGCAAGTCGGATATTTTGAAGTGCAATCAAGATTTTCATAGGAACACAGGAGCAGAAGTAGGCCATTCAGCCCCTTGAGCCTGCTCTGCCATTCAACTACATCACGGCTGATCGTCTACCTCAATGCCATTTTCCCATATTCCTTGAGGTCATTAAGATCCAGAAATCTATCGACCTGTCTTGAATATACTGAATGACTGAGCTTCCATAGTCTTCTGGGGTAGAGAATTCCAAAGATTTACTACCCTCTGAGTTAAGAAACACCTCCTTATCTCAGTCCTAAATGGCTTGCCCCGTATACTGAGACCATGTCCCCTGGTTCTAGATTCACCAGCCTGGGGAAACATCCTTCCTGCATCTATCCTCTCTAGCCCCTTAAGAATTTCGTAAGTTTCATCTCAACACAGTACTAAAAATGTTCGTACTGCTTAACCAATATCCAGTGCTGGATGAGCAAAAATTTCCTCCAATTAGATATTGGGAAGCCCAAAGTCATTGTTTTCGGTCCTTGCTCCAAACTCTGTTCACTAGCTATTGCCTCCAAACGTCTCATTGGCAGCAGTCTGAGATCTAAGTCTAAGCCAATTTGTTCAAAACCTAGGTATCATATTTGACTCTGAGACGAGGTCCCGTCAACATGCTTGCGCCATCATTAAGACTGCCTGTTTCCACTCTGTGGTTTCACCCTTGCCTCAGGCCATCTGCTCCTGAAACTTCCATTCAGGTTTTTGTTACCACTAGACTTGACTATGCAAATACACTCCTGTCTGGTCTCCCATACTCTGCCCTCTGTAAATATCTTGCTTTTAAAACATCATAACTCCTGATGCAGATCGACCTGTGTCAGGGACAGTTGGCAATTGTGCATGCACACTTGACTCGCACTGCATCAGCCAGCGTAAGCGCGGTTTGTCCCACTGTTGAAGTCATCATTGTATGTCCATCAGCCTGTGCCAGTACTGGTCTATGCCTGCACAAGTGGTGACGTCACTCACTTAGCTGCTCTCTCCGTCATGCCCCACTCCTGCAACCCAGCCCCACCCAGCTCCTGTCTCCCGCTGGCCCTATTCCTGCGCCATCCCCTCTCCCAAGCGTGTGCCAACCCTCTCTACAAGAACTCCTCTTTATACTACATTTGCAACACGCATCTTCAGATGTCCGATTTGAAGTGGACTTTTTTGCACCTCATCGAAGTCTCACTCTGAAGCACTGTAACATCATGCTGAATATGAAAATACACTAGAGACCTTGGTTCATGGCCCAGTTAACAAAATGAAAATACACAGTTGCTATTGCTGTTTTCCACACCAAGTTCGTTTCGACTGTCTACCTAGAGTCTCAGTGGAACCTGGAAACATTCATCTTTGAAAGTGATGCAAAAACAAACAGGAATGACAAAAATCTGTGCCAGCAAAAATTATTGTGATGATGCATCATTGTGATGATGCTTCAAGATTTCCAATTTTTATGCTAAAACGTTATGTGGTTTTCATTCAATAACTGCCTTTCAATGCTCAATTGGATGTCACAGCCAGAATTTTACATCTTGTGGGCAGGCATGTGCCTAACCCATCTGGCCACGAAATAGCAGGAGATGATGTCGGGTGAGCGTCCCAACGTCGATATCTCGCTTGGCAGGCCCACGCGGCATTCAGAAGCACACCCGCCGACAATTAATCGGGCAACCAAGCCCATTAAGGAGGCAATTGAAAGTGATTTTCGTGGCTGTTATGCCACTGTTATGGTTGGCAGACGGGCCTTTACTTTTTTGCTCAACCTCGATCCAGGGCGGGATGAAATCTCTGTGGGGAAATAAAATAAAAAGAGATAGCTGGCAACTGTTTTTTTAATGAGGTATGCTTTCAGGTGCTTGACTGTGCTGCATGGACGTATTTTGCAGCATTTCTGTAGTTTCTTTTATTCTGTGGAGGTCTGCAGCTCCCTAAGGCAGCACCCGTGGAGACTTCGGCATCTCCCCCCACCCCCCACCCCATTGGCAGTGCTGAACCTTTCTGCCAAGTTAACGGGCAGCCTGCGTGAAATCGCAGTCGGGGGCCCGTTTCCCCCAAACAACAGCAATCATTTGACATGTAGCCTGTCAATGAGGATGGTCTTTGCATCAGACTGGCTCCTTTGGACACGGCAGCCAGCTAATCTGCCACGTTGACCATCCCCATTGACAAAGCTAATCAGCCCATGCCCCCCTGTGTCACAGGCCCTGGTGTTTCATACCTTGTGCATTCCCCCTCTCTCCCATCCTGCCTAGAAGGACAAGGGGCAGCAGGCACACGGGAATGCCACCACCTCCAAGTTTTCCTTCCAGTCACATACCATCTTGATTTGGAAAAATATCACTATTTCTGCATCATCCCTGGATCAAACCCCAGGAACTCGCAACCTAACAGCACTGCGGTGTACCTTCACTACATAGACCATAGTTGTTCAAAAAGGTGGCTCACCATTATCTTCTCAAGAAAAGTTAGGGATGGGCAATAAATGTTGACCTTGCCAACAACGTCTATATCCTGCGAATAAATGTTTTAACAGTGCTACAGAGGTAGAGTAGACATGATAATGAAAGTTCAGAACAGAATTGGAAGTATGTAAATAGAACACAAGCAGTTAAACTAGCCAAGCAGGTTTAACTGAATTTTTGCTGAATTTGACAACCAAATACACTCTTTAAATAAGCCAAAACTATGCAGCCTATTTTTTAAATTCTTTAATAGGATGTGGACATCACTGGCAAGGTCAGCATTCATTGCCTATCCCTAATTGCCCTCAAACTGAATGGCTTGCGAGGTCATTTCAGAGGCAGTGAAATGTCAATCACATTACTGTGGATCTGGAGTCACATGCAGGCCAGATAAGGCTGGCAGTTTTCCTTCTGTAAAGGACACTAGTGAACCAGATAGGTTTTTTTTTAAAAAAATTAATAATAGATTCATGGTCACCATTACTGAGGCTAACTTTCAATTCCAGATTTTATCAATTGAATTTCTACCAGCTGTCATGGTGGGGTTTGAACCTGTGTCCCAAGAGAATTAAGTTAGGTCCCTATTCTAGTGATATTATCACCACACCGCCATCCCGCTTTGTCTAACTTTATACTCCATGAATTGGCAACACGTAAGCTGACCTATTTTAATATTCATAATTTTCTTTTAGAGATAGGCATTTGTTTTGATGATGTGTCTATCAGATAAAGAGGACCATTTGAACAATATCAGCAATCCTTATATTTAACCTATAGTTGCAAAGGCATGAGGCCGACCACCTGGTACTGTTGAGGAGAACTACAAATATACATTGTCTGGGTTTAAAATTTGTGTACAATTTCAACTCACAATATGTTGCACCCACATTTGATTCTAAACCCTTTAATTGATTTTTGTTTAAACAGAGAACAGGTTTATTTCTGCAGCCTGTCCCAATCAATACATTAGCATTTTAACTAGTTGGCCCACTTCAAAGAGATGCTGTGGCAGTAACGGAGTCTTCTAATTTACAGTGTTTCCTCCATTTTGAGAATGTTATTTAGGAATAAGCAAAAATAAGAGAAACCATGGACAACAAATTCCATTTTCATTATATTCCCATCTATTCATGCTCAAATCAGCTCATAGTTTTTTCTGGGTTTCACAGTTGACAGAAGTAGACCAAAGCAAAAGCCTCAACTAAGTCTACTTCACATTTAATGGACATTGTTTTCAGACCAAGGGCATCATTCAGCTGCCATTTTGCTTTCTTCACATTCCTATCTCAACCCTACAGCTGTGTCTCTAAGAACATGAGATATCAGAGCAGGAGTAGGCCACATTGGCCCCTCGAGCTAGCCTGCTCTGCCATTCATTAAGATTATGGCTGATCGTCAACCTCAACTCAATTTTCCTACCCAATCCCTCTATCCCTTGTTTCCTTTAAAGACCAAAAATCTGTCAATCTCAGCTTTGAATATACTCAGTGACTGAGCGTCCACAGCTCTCTGTGCTGGAGGTAAACCTGGCATAGGACTTAAGATTCATCAGTTAAAAAATCTCTCATCTCAGTCCTAAATGTTCTAAATACCGTGCCCCTAATTCCTAGTTTTAAACTTGCTTGCCAGGGGCAACAGCTGTCAGCATTTACCCTATCAAGCCCTCTCAGAATTATACATGTTTCAATGAGAACACCTCTCATTCTTCTAGATGTACAGGTCCGTTCCACCCAATCTCTCCAATTAAGACAAAACTTTCATTCCAGGAACCGATCTAGCGAATCAGAACTAGTTCTCAAACTGAACAATTTCTCCTTTAACTCCTCTCACTTCCTCCAAATAAAAGGTGTGGCTACGGGTACCCGCATGGGCCCCAGCTATGCCTGTCTCTTTATGGGGTATGTGGAACATTCCTTGTTCCAGTCCTACTCAGGGCCCCCTTCCACAACTCTTTCTCCGGTACATTGATGATTACTTCGGTGCTGCTTCATGCTCTCGTTGGGACTTGGAAAAATGTATTAATTTTGCTTCCAATCTCCACCCCTCCATCATTTTCACATGGTCCATCTCTGACACTTCCCTTCCCTTCCTTGACCTCTCCGTCTCAATTTCTGGTGATAGACTGTCCACCAATATCCATTACAAGCCTACCGACTCCCACAGCTAGTTCGACTACATCTCCTCACACCCACTTCCTGTAAGGACTCCATCCCATTCTCTCAGTTCATTCACCTCCGTCACATCTGTTCTGATGATGCTACCTTCAAAAACAGTTCCTCTGACATGTCCTCCTTCTTCCTTAACCGAGGTTTTCCACCCAAGGTCATTGACAGGGCCCTCAACTGTGCCCGGCCCATCTCCCGCGCATCCGCCCTCACGCCTTCTCCTCCCTCCCAGAAACATGATAGGGTCCCCCTTGTCCTCACTTATCACCCCACCAGCTTCCGCATTCAAAGGATCATCCTCCACCATTTCCGCCAACTCCAGCATGATGCCACCACCAAACACATCTTCCCTTCACCCCCCTGGCGGCATTCCATAGGGATCATTCCCTCTGGGACACCCTGGTCCACTCCTCCATCACCCCCTACTCCTCAACCCCACCTATGGCACCTCCTCATGCCCGCGCAAAAGATGCAACACCTGCCCCCTCACTTCCTCTCTCCTCACCGTCCAAGGGCCTAAACACTCCTGTCAAGTGAAGCAGCGTTTCACTTGCATTTCCCCCAACTTAGTCTACTGCATTCGTTGCTCCCAATGCGGTCTCCTCTACATTAGAGAGACCAAACGTAAACTGGGCGACTACTTTGCAGAACACCTGCGGTCTGTCTGCAAGAATGACCCAAACCTCCCTGTCGCTTGCCATTTTAACACTCCACCCTGCTCTCTTGCCCACATGTCTGTCCTTGGCTGGCTGCCTGGTTCCAGTGAAGTCCAATGCAAACTGGAGGAACAGCACCTCATCTTCCGACTAGGCACTTTACAGCCTTCCGGACTGAATACTGAATTCAACAACTTTAGATCTTGAACTCACTCCTCCATCCCTACCCCCTTTCTGTTTCTTCCCCCTTCCTTTTGTTTTTTTCAATAATTTATATAGATTTTTCTTTTCCCACCCATTTCCATTATTTTTAAATCTTTTATGCCCTGCTAGTCTTTCCACCCCACCCCCACTAGAGCTGTACCTTGAGTGCCCTACCATCCATTCTTAATTAGCACATTCGTTTAGATAATATCACCACCTTCAACACCTGTGTTCTTTTGTTCTTTTGTCTGTGACATCTTTTGATTATCTCCTCCTATCACTGCTTGCTTGTCACTACAACCACTCCACCCCCCCACTTCTCTCCCCCCCACCCCACCTCCTAAACCCCCCCCCCCCACCTTAAACCAGCTTATATTACACCCCTCTCCTTATTTTCACTCAGTTCTGTGGAAGGGTCATGAGGATTCGAAACGTTAACTCTTTTCTTCTCCGCCGATGCTGCCAGACCTGCTGAGTTTTTCCAGGTAATTCTGTTTTTGTTTTGGATTTCCAGCATCCGCAGTTTTTTTGTTTTTATCTCTAGTGAATCATTGTTGCACTACCAATATATCCTTTCTTAGATTCAAGACTAAATATTTACACAGTATTCTAGGTACAGTCTCATGGCAGCCCTGATATAATTGGAGCAAGGCTTCCTTAGCCTTGTTCTCCAACCCTCTTGCAACAAGGGCTAACATATAATTTGCCTTTCTAGTTGTTTGCTATTGTTGCATGTTAACTTTTGCTGTTTCGTTTACAGGGACATCAAAATCCCTCTGAACACTAACTAACATTTAATAATTTCCCACCATTTAAAAAATATTCTGTCTTCTTATTCCTCATAACAATATGAATAATCTCACATTTCCCCATATTATTCTCCATCTTTTGCCACTCAATTAACATGTCTATATTCCTTTTCAGACTCATGTCCTCTTCCTAGCTTCCTTTCCCGCTTAACTTTGTGTCGTCAGCAAACTTAGATAAGTATGGTTCAAACATGGACAGAAGAGAAGGGTAATTGCCCTTGTCACCAAGGCAGCATTTGACCTAGTGTGGCATCAAGGAGCCCTAGCAAAAGCGGAGTCAATGGGAATCAGGGGGAAATTCTCCGCTGGTTGGAGTCATACCTTGCATGAAAGATGGTTATGGTTGTTGGAAGTCAATCATCTCAGTTCCAGGACAACACTGTAGGTGTTCCTCAGGGTAGTGTCCTCGGCCCAACCATCTTCAACTGCTTCATCAATGACCTTCCTTCCATCATAAGGTCAGAAGTGGGGATGTTCGCTGATGCTCACAGAATGTTCAGCACCATTTGCAACTCCTCAGATCCTGAAGCAGTCCATGTCCAAATGCAGCAAGACCTGGACAATATCCAGGCTTTGGCTGACAAGTGGCAAGTAACGTTTGCACCACACAAGTGCCAGGCAATGACCATCTCCAACAAGGGAGAATCTAACCAACACCCCATGACATTCAATGGCATTACCATTGCTGAATCCCCCACCATCAACATCCTGGGGGTTACCATTGACCAGAAACTGAACTGGACTAGCCAAATAAATACGGTGGAGCAGAGGCCAGGAATCGTGCGACAAGTAACTTACTTCCTAACTCCCTAAAGCCTGTCCACCAACTACAAGGCACAAGTCAGGAGTGTGATGGAATACTCCCCACTTGCCTGGATGAGTGCAGCTCCCACAGCACTCAAGAAGCTTGACACCATTAAGGACAAAGCAGCCCAGTTGATTGGCACCACATCCACAAACATTCATTCCCTCTATCACCGATGAACAGTGGCAGCAGTGTGTACCTTCTACAAGATGCACTGCAGAAACTCATCAAGGCTCCTTAGGCAGCATCTTCTAAATCCACGACTGCTACCATCTAGAAAGACAAGGGCTGCAGATACATTCGAACACCCACCACCTGGAAGTTCCCTTCCAAGCCAGACACCATCTTGCCTTGGAAATATATTGCCATTCCTTCACTGTCGCTGGGTCAACATACTGGAACTCCCTTCCTAACAGCACTGTGGGTGTACCTACACCACAGGGATTGCAGCTCATCACCACCTTGTCAAGGGCAATTAGGGACAGGCAATTAATGCTGCCCTAGCCAGCGACACCCACATCCCATAAATGAATTTTAAAAAGTTAGTCTCTGATGCTGAACATTCTGTACTCAGCAAAGGAATCAGTTTTATCTCCTTACGCCCTCACCTCAATGAATTTTGGGCTTGGCACAAAGCTGAACTCTTCTTCCGTCACCTCCATCTCTGTCCTCACATCTTTGAGTAGGACTCCTTCCCCCATTCAGCGGGAATGGAAATGGAAATGGAGTTTGACGCAAGCGTACAAAGTAGCTGGCTGGGGGTGGGAACGGTAGCTGGTGAGTTTGGGGAGGGTTTGAATTTTTATTTGAAGTCAGGAGGTTGGCAGGGGGAAGACTGCCTGTCAAAGCTGGGGCAGGATGAGGAAAGGAATGTTTCTTTCACCCGCCTCCATTATTCTCCCTCTACCTGGGCCCCTCCCTCTGGCCTCTTAACTGCTCTTGATATTTTCATTGAGAACTGTCGGTATGACATTGGCTGTCTTTATTTTTCTGCTCATCTCACCCACTCCAACCTGTCTTATTCTGAACTTGCTGCGCTCTGTTCTCTCAGGTCTCACCCTGACTTTGTTATCAAACCTGCTGACAAGGATGTTGCTGTTGTTGTCTGGTGTACTGACCTCTACCTTGCATATTTACACACTTATTCATGGAGAATGGGATGGACTTATTCCTACCTACCCCTGGGACCATGATCCTATCACTGAACATTAAGCATTGTTCCCAGGACTGTTACTGACCTCATCTCCTCTGGTGATCTTTCCTCCGCAGTTTCCAAACTCATGTTCTGCCAACCCGCATAGTCCACTTATACCTCCCTCCCAAAATCCACAATCAGGACTGTCATGGTAGACCCATCTTTTCAGCCTGTTCCTGCCCCACTGAACTAATTTATTCCTCGTTTGACTCCATTCTCTCTCCCCTTGTCTCGTCTCTTCTCACCTACACACAATTCCCCTGATGCCCTATGTGATATCAATGATTTCCAGTTTCCTGGCTTTAACTACTACCTCTTCACTATGGACATCCAGTCCCTCTACAACTCCATCCCCCACCAGGATGGTCTAAGGGCTCTCCATTTCTTCCTTGAACAGAGGCCTGAACAATCACCATCTGCCACCACTTTCCTCCATCTGGCTGAACTTGTTCTCTCACTGAACAATTTCTCCTTTAGCTTGTCTCACTTCATTCAAATAAAAGGTGTGGCTATGGGTACCCACATGGGCCACAGTTATGCCTGCCTTTTTGTGTGGTATGTGGAACATTCCTTGTTCCAGTCCTGTTCAGGCCCTCTCCCACAACTCTTTTTCCAGTACATCGATTACTATATCGGTGCTGCTTCACGCTCTCATCTGGGCCTGAAAAAACATTGATTTTACTTCCAATTTCCACCCATCCCTAACATTCACATGGTTCATCTCTGACACTTCCCTTCCCTTCCTTGATTTCTGTCTCCATCTCTGGTGGACTGTTCACCAATATTCATCACAAGCCCACCGACTGCCACAGCTACCTCAACTACAGCTCCTTACAACCTGCTTCCTGTAAGGACTCCATCCCATTCTCCACATTTCTCCGCCTCCATCACATCTGTTCCAATGATGCTACATTCCAAAACTGCGCTTCTCACGTCTTCCTTTTTCTTGAATGGGGGATCCCTCACTGTGGTTGACAGAGTCCTCAACCATGTAAGACAATCTCCCATACTTTAGCCCTCACCCCTCCCCCTCTCTCCCAGAACTATGATAGGGTCTCCTTTGTCCTAAATTTTCACCCCACCAGCCTACGCATTCAAAGGATCATCCTCTGCCATTTCCCCAACTCCAGCAGGATGCCACCACCGAGCATATCTTCTCCTCATCCCTGTCAGCATTCCGTTGAGACCATTCTCCATGATATCCTGGTCCACTCCTCCATCGTGCCCAACTCCTTATCCCCTTCCCATGCAATCACAGAAGGTGCAACGCCTGCCTCTTTACCTCTGTCCTCACTATCCAAGGCCCCAAACACTCTTTTCAGGTGAAACAGTGCTTCACTTGAACCTCCTTCAATTTAGTCTACTGTATTCACTGCTCCCTATGCGGTGTCCTCAACATTGGGGAGACCAAATGTAGACTGGGTGACGACTTTGCGGAACACCTTCGCTCAGCCCACAAACATGACCTAGACCTTCCTGTTGCTTGCCAGTTCAACACACCATCTTGCTCCCCTGCCCACATGTCCATCCTTGGCCTGCTGCAATGTTCCAATGAAGCCCAATGCAAACTGGAGGAACAGCACCTCATCTTCCGATTAGGCACTTTATAGCCTTCCAGCCTTCACATTGAGCTCAACAACTTCAGATCGTGAACTCTCTCCTCCACCTTGACCCCTTTTTAAATCAAATTTATTTTCCCCCAACCTCCCCGCCACCCCATACAGGGCCATCTGTCACTTGTTCTTATGTTTTGCTTTCACAGAGCACTGACCCTTTTTCTTCTATTAACACATTCTGCTAACTTACCTATAGGCCATTATCAGCACTTTCTTTAGTCTTTAACACTACCATTAGCATTATCTTTGTCTTGTGTCCATGACATCTTTGTCAATCTCTCCTGAGTTCCCGCCTATGCCTGACCTTCTATTTTGCTTCACCTGCTCCACCCCCTCTTAAACCATAAAATTTCTATCTCTCTTTAGTTCTGAAGAAGAGTCATACAGACTCAAAATGTTAACTGTATTTCTCCCTCCACAGATGCTGCCAGACCTGCTGAGCTTTTTTCCAGCATATTCTGTTTTTATTTCAGATTTCCAGCATCTACAGTATTTTGCTTTTATAATATTGGATAAGTTATATTCAGTCCCTCATCTAAATCATTAATATAGATTGTAAGTAGCACTTGTGGCATTAGTAGCCTGAAAAGCTGAAAACGACCAATTTATTCCTTATATAGGTTTTCTACCACTTAACCAATACTCTAAGGCAACAATCATTCATGTGACCCTCTTAGCAAATGCCTTTTGAAATCTAAATACACTACATCTACCTGGTTTCCCTTTATCCACCCTGCTAGCTACATACATACATCCTCAAAGAACTCTAATAAATTTGTCAAACACTATTTCCCTTTCATAAAACCATGGTGACTCTGCCTAATCATATTCTGATTTTCTAAGTACCCTGTTACTATTTCCTTAGTAATGGAATTTGGCATCTTCCTGATAAACAATGTCAGGCTAAATAATTGTAGTTTACTGTTTCTCTCTCTGCTTCATTGAATAGCAGTGTTACATTTGAGGTATTACAATTCACTGGGGCTGTTCCAAAATCTGCAAATTTTAGAAGACCAGAACCAGTGCATCCGCTATTTCTGCAGCCATCTTCTTTAGAATCCTAGTATGTATGCCATCAGATCCAGGGGATTTGTTGGCTTTTACTCCCATTAATTTATCCAGTTCCTTTACTTTATTAATATTAATTACTCTAAGTCCTTTATTCCCTGCACCCGAGAGTGGGAGTCCAGATGACTCTGTTGCCTGGTGCCAGGGTTCGGGACATCTGGCCTGGGCTTGCAGTGGGATGGAAAGGATATAATGGTGGTGGTCCACATAGGTACCAACGACATAGGTAGAACTAGGAAGGAGGTTTGCTGAGAGAATATGAGCAGCCAGGGGCTAAATTAAAAAGCAAAACCTCAAAGGTAACAATCTCTGCTTTACTACCTGGCCCATGAGCAAATTAATGTAGGGTAAATCAGATTAGAGAGTTAAATACATAGCTCAAAGATTGGTGTGGGAGAAATGGGTTTCGATTCATGGGGCACTGGCACCATTACGGGGGAAAGTGAGAGCTGTACCGGTAGGACTGTCTTCACCTGAACCATGCTGAGATGAGTGTTCTGACGAGTTGTATAACTAGGGCGGTAGAGAGGGCTCTAAACTAAATAATGGAGGCAAGGGATCACTTTTGGGAAGCTGTGATAAATTGAATAGAGAAGGCAAGGCAAGAGAAGAAGGTTGGAATAAGGGAAATGATGATCAGAGCATGGCAGGAAGGGACAGAGTTTATAAACCTAAGAATGCATCAGCAGGTAAGGCTAGAGGTTACAAAAATAGTAAAAAGACAGAACTAAAGGCTTTATCTGAATGTGGGTAGCATTTGTATCAAAACAGATGAATTGACAGGACAAATAGAAATAAATATATATGATCTGATAGCCATTACAGAGACATGGCTGCAGGATGACAAAGACTGGGAAGTGAATGTTCAAGGGTAAATGACATTTAGGAAGGACAGGAAGCTAAGAAAAGGTGGAGGGGTAGCTCTGTTAATTAAGGTTGACATTGGTACAATAGCGAGCAATGATCTTAGTTCTGGAGATCAAGAATTAGTTTGGATAGAGATGAGAAATAGCACAGGTAAGGAGTCACTTGTGGGTGTGGTTTTTAGGTCCCCTAACAGTAACTATACTGTAGGAGGGGATATACAGGAAAAAATAATGTAGACTTGTAGGAAGGGTGCAGCAATAATCATGGGTGATTTTAATTGACATACAGATTATACAAATCAGATTGGCAAAAGTAAGTAGCCTGCAAGATGAGTTCATAGAGTGTTTTTGGGACAGTTTTTTTTAGAGCAGCACATGTTAGTACCAGCTAGAGAGCAGGCTATACTAGATCTGATAATGTGCAGTGAGACAGATCAATTAATGACCTCATAGTGAAGGTGCCCCGGGTATCAGTTATCATAACACGAATGAATTTCACATTCAGTTGCAGGGAGAGAAGAGTGGATCAAAGACTAGTGTTTAAAACTTAAAAAGGTCAATTATGAGGGCATGAAGTCAAAGCTGGCTAAAGTGAACTGGGGAATTAGGTTAAAGGATAGGTTAGCAGACATGTGGTGGCAGACATTTAAGGAGATATTTCAGAATACTCGGAAAAGATACTTTACAGCGAGAAAGAAGGACCCTAAGGGAAGATGTACTGTAAATGGCTAACTAAAGAAGATACAGATAGTCTCAAATTGAAAGAAAATGTGTATAATAATGCAAAGTTGAGTAGCAGGTCAGAAGATTGAGCAGAATATAAAGAACAGCAAAGAATGACTAAAAGATTAATAAGGAGGAAGAAATTTGAGTATGAGAGAAAGCTAGCCAGAAATATAAAACAGTAAGCGTTTTTGCAGACATTTAAAAAGGAAATGGGTAAATAAAGTGAGAGTTGGTCCTCTAGAGAGTGAGAATGGGGAATTGATGATGGAAAATAAGGAAAATGGCGGATGAATTGATATTTTCTGTTTGTCTTCACTGCAGGGGATGCAAATAAAATCTGAGAAATAATTGTGAATCAGGAGGTGAAAAGAGGGGAGGAGCTTAAAACAATTACAATCACCAGGGAAAGGATACTGAGAAAATTATTAGAACTAAAAACTGACAAGTCCCCAGGTCATGATGGACTTCATCCTAGGATCTTAAAAGAAGTGGCTGCTGAGACAGTAGATGCATTGGTTTAAATTTTCCAGAATTCCCCAGATACTGGAAAGGTCCCATCAGATTGGAAAATAGCGAATGTGACTTTTCTATTCAAGGTAGGAGGGAGACAGAAAGCAGGAAACTACAGGCCAGTTAATTTAACATCTGTCGTAGGGAAATTGCTGGAATCTATTATTAGGGAGGTAATAGCAGGGCACTTAGAAAATCTTAATGCAATCAGGCAGAGTCAACATGGTATAGTGAAAGGGAAGTCATATTTGACTCATTTATTGGAGTTCTTTGAGGAAGTAACAAGCAATGTGGATGTGCATTTTTCAAGGTGCCACTTCAAAGGTTACTACTCAAAATATGAGCTCATGGTGTAGGGGGTAACTTGTTAGCATGGAAACAGGATTGGTTAGCTAACAGGAAACAGACAGTCAGCATAAATAGGTCATTTCTGGGTCGGCAAGATATGACAAATGGAGTGTCACAGGGATCAGTGCTGGATCCTCAACTATTTACAATTTATATCAATGATTTGGATGAAGGGACCTAATAAATGGTTGTTAAATTTGCTGATTACACAAGGATAGGTAGGAAAGTAAATTGTGAAAAGATATAACGGGTAAAATTTTCGGGTGGCCGTGATTGGTGGGCCCGAGATTGGCTGGGGAAAGAACCGCCGACCGCGATTGGCCCTTGACTGTGATTTCAGGCTGGCTGGCTAATTAATGGCCAGCCAGCGTGAAAGGCACAATGAAAGGCTCAGCGTTGCTGGGGTCTGAGCGGGAGGAGGGCAGGCAAGTAAGTCTGTGCGGGCATGCAATGAAAGCTCCATGAAGGCAGAGAGCTGCCTCAGGGAGCTGAAGAATTTAAAACCAATCAATAAAGATTAGAAACTACAGAAAAAAAGTGTCCACACATCAGATCCACTCACATGAAAATGCAGATGATGAAAATTCTGTCCAAACATTTTTGTTGATTAATAGCAGAAACCTCATTGCACCCTTGGCCAAGGTTTAATCAAAAAAGCAAAGTCCGCCTAGCAGATTCGCCTGCCCACCAACTGTAATGTTGGACAGTCAGTGGAAAATTGCCATCAATTGCTACTTTAATGTCCTTAATAGGCATCTTAATTGTTGGCAGGCACGCTGCTGATTCTTGTAAGCGCCCGCCGGCCAAAATATTGTGTGAGTGCGCGATGATGTTGGGATGCTCACCCAACATTATCGCACGCTATTTCATACACAAGCGTGTCGGGCGCATGCCCGCATGCCAAGTGGAAAATTCTACCCAAGGAGTCTGCGAAGGGACATAGATAGGTTAAGTGAATGGGCAAAAATTTGGCAGATAAAGTATAATGTGGGAAAATGTGAACTTGTCCACATTGTCAGGAAGAATAGGAAAGCAGCATATTATTTAAATGGAGAGAGATTGCAGAACTCTGCTATCTGGAACAGGTATGAGAGAGCATTGCCATTGGGGAGAACCACAGATAAAAAGTAATATAGGTTAATAATTCTGAAGCTGACACAGGTCAAAAGCCAGGACCAGGGACAGCAAACCACACTCACCATCACACAGGGTGATATTGGTAATTTTGACCAGAGAAGTTTCACTGCTGTCAGTTTGTTAAAAACAAGATTGTAGGGAACTGCTCAGGCAAAGGTGAGATAGTTAAGTGAGTAGTTGGATGCCAACGATACATTCAAGGACCTTGGAAAGAAAGATCAAATTAGTTTCCTGGAACAATACATTATAAAGCCAAACAAATGTTATGACCACAAACGATGTTAATTGCTGCACAAACCAAATCCCAGAGGGAAACTTGTCTTATGATCCATACTCTTTTTTTGTACTCTGAAAACTAGAAGAAAACGTTTGGTCTCTCCAGTGTAGAGGAGACAGCATTGGGAGCAGCAAAAGTAGTAAACCAAATTGAAGGAGGTGCAAGTGAAACACTGCTTCACCCAAAAGGAGTGTTTGGGCCCTTGGACGGTGAGGAGGAAGGAAGTAAAGGGGCAGGTGTTGCACCTTCTGTGATTGCATGGAAAGTTGCCATGGGAAGGGGATGAGGTGTTGGGGGTGATGGAGGAGTGGACCAGGATGTCCCGAGAGAAGGGTCCCTATGGAATGCTGAGTGGGGATTCCTATTTTTATATTCCATTCACCTTGCAATAAGCAACAATATTCCATTTTTAAAATTTAATTAATTGGGCTTCACTGGCTAGGCCAGCATTTATTGCCCATCCCTAATTGCCCTTGAGAAGGTGGTGGTGAGCTGCCTTCTTAAACCGCTGATGTCCATGTGGTGTAGTGCCCCCCCACAGTGTTGTTAAGAAGTTCCAGGATTTTGACCCAGCAACAGTGAAGGAACGGCGATATATTTCTAAGTCAGGATGGTGAGTGACTTGGAGAGGAACTTCTAGGCAGTGTTCCCATTTATCTGCTGCGCTTGTACTTCTAGATGGTAGTGGTTGTGGGTTTGGAAGATGCTGTCTAAGGAGTCTTGATGAATTCCCACAATGCATCTTGTAGATGGTACACACTGCTGCTACTGTGATCGGTAGTGGAGGGAGTGAATGTTTGTGGATGTGGTGCCAATCAAGTGGATTGTTTTGTCCTGGACGGTGTCAAGCTTCTTGAGTGTTATGGAAGCTGGACTCATCCAAGCAAGTGGAGAGTATTCCATCACACTCCTGACTTGTGCCTTGTAGATGGAGGACAGGCTTTGGGGAGAAAGGAGGTGAGTTACTTGTCGCGCGATTCCTAACCTCTGACCTGCTCTTGTAGCCACAGTATTTATATGGCTAGTCCAGTTCAATTTCTGGTCAATGGTAACCCCCAGTATGTAGAGGGGATTCAGGAATGGTAATGACATTGAATGTCAAGGGGCGATGGTTAGATTCTCTCTTGTTGGAGATGGGGATTGCCTGGCACTGGTGTGGTGCGAATGTTACTTGCCTCTTGTCAGCCAAAACCTGAATATTGTCCAGGTCTTGCTGCATTTGGATATGGACTGCCTCAGTATTTGAGGAGTCACGGATGGTGCTGAACATTAGGCAATCATCAGCGAGCATTCCCACTTCTAACCTTATGATGAAAGGAAAGTCATTGATGAAACAGATGAAGATGGTTGGGCTGAGGACACTACCCTAAGGCAACAACCATAACCATCTACCTTTGTGCTAGGTATGACTCCAACAAGTGGAGAGTTTTCCCCCGATTCCCATTGCCTCCAGTTTTGCTAGGGCTACTTGATGCTACACTTGGTCACATGCAGCCTTGGTGTCAAGGGCAGTTACTCTCACCTCACCTCAGGAGTTCAGCTCTTTTGCCCATGTTTGAACCAAGGCTGTAATGCGGTCAGGAGCTGAGTGGCCCTGGTGGGAGCCCTAACTGGGTGTCAGTGAGCAGGTTATTGCTAAGCAAGTGCTGCAGTTGATAACCCTTTCCATTGCTTTATTGATGATGGAGAGTAGACTGATGGATGGTAATTGGTCAAGTTGGATTTGTCCTGCTTTTAGTGTCCAGGACATACCTGGGCAATTTTCCACATAACCGGGTAGATGCCAGTATTGTAGCTGTACTGGAACAGCTTGGCTTTGGGTGTAGCAAGTTCTGGAGCACAAGTCTTCAGTACTATAACTGGAATATCGTCAGGGTCCATAGCCTTTGCAGTTTTCACTGCCTTCAGCTGTTTCTTGATATCATGTGGAGTGAATTGAATTGGCTGAAGACTGGCATCTGTGATGCTGGGGACCTCTGGTGGAGGCTGAGATGGATCATCCACTCGGCACTTCTGGCTGAAGATTGTAGCAAATGCCTCAGCCTTTTCTTTTGCATTGCATTGCTGGTCGCCCCCATCATTGAGGATGGGGATATTTGTGGAGCCTCCTCCTCCGGTGAGTTGTTTAATTGTCCACCACCATTCATGACTGGATTTGTCAGGACTGCAGAGCTTATATCTGATCTGTTGGTTGTGCTTAGCTCTGTCTATCACTTGCTGCTTATGCTGTTTGGCATGTAAGTAGCCCTGTGTTATAGCTTCACCAGGCTGACACCTGATTTTTAGGTATGCCTAGTGCTGCTCCTGGCATACCCTTCTGCACTCTTCATTGAACCAGGGTTGATCTCCTGGCTTGATGGTAATGGTGGACGGGGGAGATATGCCGAGCCATGAGGTTACAGATTGTGTTTCAGTAGAATTCTGCTGCTGCTGATGGCCCACAGTACCTCATTGATGCCCAGTTTTGAGTTGCTAGATCTGTTCAAAATCTATCCCATTTAGCACGGTGGTAGTGCCACACACTATGGAGGGTATCCTCAATTTGAAGGCAGGACTTCATCTGCACATGGACTGTGCAGTGATCACTCCTACCGATATTGTCATGGACAGATGCATCTGCGGCAGGCAGGTTGGTGAGGATGAAGTCAAGTGTGTTTTTCCCTCTTGTTGGTTCCCTCAACAACTGCCCCAGACCCAGTCCAGCAGCTATGTCCTTTAGGACTCGGCCAGCTCGATGGGCATTGAAGTCCCCCACCCAGAGTACATTCTGCGTGCTTGCCACCCTCAGTTCTTCTTCCAAGTGGTGTTCAACATGAAGGAGCACTGCTTCAAGAGCTGAGGGAGGGCGGTACATGATAATCAACAGGATGTTTCCTTGCCTGATGCTTATGAGGCTTCATGGGGCCTGAAGTCAGTGTTGACGACTCCCAGGTCAACTCCCTCCCAACTATATACCACTGTGCCTCCACGTCTGCTGGGTGTGTCCTGCTTGTGGGACAGAACATAACCAGGTGATGGTGGTGTTTGGGTCATTATCTGTAACATATGATTCCGTGAAGGTAACTACGCCAGGCTATTGCTTGACTAGTCTGTGAGACAGGTCTTCCAATTTTGGCACTAGCCCCCAGATGTTAGTCAGGAGGACTTTGCAGGGTTGACAGGGCTGAGTTTGTCGTTGTCGGTCCCGGTGCCTAGGTCGATGCCCGGTGGTCCATCCGGTTTCATTCCTTTTTTTGAGGCTTTTGTGGCGGTTTGATGCGACTGAGTGGCTTGCTAGGCCATCTCAGAGGGCATTGAAGGGTCAACCACACTGCTGTGGGTCTGGAGCCCCGAAGTGAGGAGACCCAAAACTGCACGCTAGTTTCGGTTCCTAATCGCCACTTGCCGCATGCAGGCCAGCTTTTTGTGATTCGACCAAGCACAAGACTGATGGGGTGAGTGGGGCAGTGCGGGATAGGAAGGACACGGGCAGCAGAGTTTACATTGAGACAGGAAAATTATTGGTGTCAGCAAGTGTGCGCGCATGCGCGCTGCGCTTTGCCACGTCCAGACGGAGGGGCGGGATTTCCCGTTTGAGGGAAACAGACAGAAAGGCACCGAGCTCGCTTCAAACCTCCTGCCACAGGTCTGTACATCAAACACTTTATATTTTTTTGCCAAGCCCCCCGCACTTGAAGCCGGTGATTGAAGTGTGAGCGGGGCGGCCGGTTGAAAGAGCTGGAAGCGAGGGGCGGGCTCCGGGCCTACTCCGTCCCCGGGGCCGGCGCCTTTCACTCAGTCACTGGGCCTTCCCTTCACCTGGGCCATTCATTCCCCTCTACCGGGAGATCCACCGAGGGGGAAGGTTCGAACACATATACCGGATTTTTGTTTTATTTAATGGGGGTAATCTCCTTCCCTCAACCGGGGGAGATGGTGCGCATGAACTGGCAGAAAATAAATCTGCGCCAGTGCTCAGGCATGTTACCGATTGGGCCGGGCCGGGCGGGGTGGCGGGGGGGGGGGAAGAAGTGGACTGGTTTGGGGGGGGGGGGGGAGGGGGGAAGGAGGGGGGGGGGGGGTTGGTGGGGGGAGGGGGGAAGGAGGGGGGGGGGTTGGTGGGGGGAGGGGGGAAGGAGGGGGGGTGGTGGTGGGGAGGGGGAAAGGAGGGGGGGTGGTGGTGGGGTGGGGAAGGGTGGTGGGGGGAGGGTGGTGGTGGTTGGGGTGGTGGTGGGGGGGGAGGGGGAAGGGGGTGGTGGTGGGGGGGAAGGGGGTGGTGTTGGGGGGGAGGGGGGAAGGGGGTGGTGTTGGGGGGGGTGGTGGGGGGGAGGTGGGTGGTGGGGGGGGAAGGGGTGGTGGGGGGGAGGGGGGGTGGTGGGGGGAGGGGGGTGGGGAGGGGGGTGGGTGGTGGGGGGGAGGGGGGTGGGGAGGGGGGTGGGTGGTGGGGGGGGAAGGGGTGGTGGGGGGAGGGGGGTGGGTGGTGGGGAGGGGGGGAGGGGGTGGTGGGAGGGAGGGGGGGAAGGGGGTGGTGGTGGTGGGGGGGGGAAGGGGGGTGGTAGTGGTGGGAAGGGGGGTGGGGGTGGTGGTGGGAGGGGAGGGGGGGTGGGGGTGGTGGTGGGAGTGGAGGGGGGAGGTGGGGTTGGTGGTGGGAGTGGAGGGGGGGGTGGGAGCGGGGGAGGGGAGGGGTTTTGGGGGGGAGGATGGGGGCAGGGGTGGTTGGGATGGGGGTTGTTGGAGAGGAGGGTGGGGGAGGGAGGGGTTTGTTGGAGAGGGGGTGGGGACAAGGGGAGGAAGGGGTTGGGCCGGGTTTAGGGTAAGCGGTGAGGGGTGAGGGAGGGGAAATGGGATGAGAGGAGTAAGGGATGGGTGGGGGTGAGAGGGAGGGTTGGAGTTGAGGGGAAGGAGTGTGGGAGGTCTTTGGAGGAGTGAGGATTAGAAGGGAGTGGTGGGGAGGGTCTGGGGAAGTGGTTTGGGAGGGGAGCGAGTGGAGAAGTGGTTTGGGGAGGGTAGGGGAGAGAATGAGGGTGGGGTTGAGGGGTTTGGGGAGAGTGGAAGGAAGGGTTTGGGTAGGCTTTTGGGGGACAGATGGAGTGTCATTGGAGTGGGGGGAGTGGGGTGGAGGATAAAGGGGTGAGGGCGGGTGGGACAATGAGGAGGACATGGAGTGGTTTGCAGGAGGGGTGGAGTGGTTTGGGGGCTGTGGGCAGGATGAGGGAGTTAGGGTAGTGGAAGGGGAGCGGCTGTTGGAATGGGTGATTGGGGTAGGGTTTGGAGGGGTGGGGAGAGTTTTGGGGAACGGTTCTGGAGGAGGGGGTGAGTTTGGAGCAGGGGTTTATGGGAATGGGCTGGGGGTTTGGGGTAAGGTGGAGGGTTTGTGGGGTATGTTGGTGGACAATGATCGCTGCATGGAAGGGCCTGGAAGGCCATGCACTTATCACTGAATAAGGTGCTTTGTGTGCATAACAAAGACATTAAATAAATTATAAACAAAAGCAACATGTCTATGAATGAGAGAAAAAAAATCATTCAAAGAAATTACAATTTTGTCATAAATTTATTTGACAAGGTGATTTTCTGTCAGCAAACTTTTAAAACTAGTGATTCAAAACTCTTGTGCAAGAATTAGAAAACATTTTGCATGTAGTTTGTCATAAAATTGCACTTCTCTTTCTTGATTATACTGTTTCTGAAGCCTTGGCTTCAGTTAAATATGAACTCATGACCTAATGACAATTCTGGATATTTGATGAGGTTTTGATAATGGAGAGTAAGATGAATTGAAGGAGTATTTGAGTTAGTTGCAGTTTGATTTTGTCTCTTACACCTATACTTTGATTTGATCTAAACAATGTTTATTAACTGCCCTAGAGCGGAATACCAAATATTCCAGACTTATCAATTCTAACCAACACTGCCTTTTCCCAAATTGTCAACCTGTGCTTGACTCAGATAAGCATGATAGTATGATGGTAATTGTAAATGTGGGCATATTGTACACATAGATTTATTTTCTTTGGGAATGGGAGCTGGAGAAGAGGTGGGGTCTAGGTACATGTTCCCAAAAAAACTTTAGAATTTTGACACTGGTGCACTGTTCAGCATTTTGGGATATATTTTCATTTGTAATTTTTTTTGATAGAATATAATCTGAAGCAAAGAAGTAAATACCCCATTATGACTCTTGGCCCTTTGTGTAGCACTGTACTTGTTAAGCCTAGAATTATCTATTGGTGATATTGTTAAAACATTCGCCACCTATTTTAACACTGTTGCTAACTCATTTATTATAAACTGGTTGACACTTTTGTTAACATGGAACATGTATGTATTAAGCTTTAGGCCTAGGCAATGAATCAACAGTATTGAAAAGTAACCATTAGTTACATGCAGTAACTGCCACAGAGTTGAACACTTCATCAGACAATGGCTAACTATATTGCCTTGACTGAGTTATTTGCTGAATTGTGGTTTTACAACTACGATCTGAAGCTTTACTGCATATGTACATAGTGTATGATCATAATGGATACCAGATATAAATGATAAATGAGCATAAGTGCTTGTATGTATGTGGCACATACAATATAAAGACCTGAGCATGTTGCCATATTTAGGCTGTACTGGAGCCTCCAAGAGTAATGAGTATATTCTGTATGTATCAAAAACTCTTCAATCCAAAAATATTCTTTTGGTCATATCCAAACTTTTGGACCACGTTCCATGTACTATGAAATCTCAGGGTCCACATATATTGTTTAAATCCATGTTCCTATTACTTTTGCATATACTTCAAGTTGTTGATAATTGGCATATTTTAAGGGGACGTGGTGGCATAGTGATAATGTCACTAGACTGTAATCCAGAGGCCCAGTTTATAGCTCTGGGAACATGGGGTCAGATCCCACCATGGCAGCTGGTGGAATTTAAACACAATTAATAAATCTGAAAATAAAGCTAGCCTCAGTAATGGTGACCATGGCAATTATCATCGAATGTCGTTAAAAACCCATCTGGTTCACCAATACCCTTTCGGGAAGGAAATCTGCCAGCCTAACCTGGCCTGGCCTGCATGTGTCTTCAGATCCATAGCAGTGTGACTGACTCTGAACTATAATAGCAAGCCACTCGGTTTCAAGGGCAATTAGGGATGGGCAACAAATGCTGGCCTTACCAGCGACGCATTAATCCTGTGAATGAATAAAGAGAAAAGACACTTTGGAATTTAATCCCCAGTGAGACAACATGAGCCTTTTCAATACCATCAGGCGTGCAATACTCAAACATGTAAGCAAATGATCAACAGTAGGAATGAGTTGTACTCGAGCTTTACTTTACCCTCCTGCATTCCTGGACAGTCTGCTTGCACTCCAGCCAAACTTCAAAGCTACACTGTCATTATGACATCAGCCACTAAGATGTTGCTACTGTGTTTTTGCAGACTGAAAATTAAAGTTGAAGTTGAAACTAGAAGGATAATTTTGAATTCCCCCTCTTCTGTTTTGTTGAATGTATCTCAGGACAGAAAATACAGACTGCAAAAGTTCTCATATTTGACATCTATGCTGTTTTGCAGTTGGGTGAACACCTTGAGTTGCAGTGATAGCAGTCAGGATTTCTGTCTTCCCCTTGTTTTAAGGTGTCACAAGGTTGTCATGGATGTTATTTTTGATCTTTTGGAAAGGGAGTTCCTTTGATAAAGAGCAAATTTCCATTTTATATTGTGCTTTTCATGTCCTCAGAATATGCAAAGCATCTCACAACTGAAGGAGCGCTCCTGTACATTAGCCGTGGCTCAGCTGGTAGCACAGTTACCTCTTAGTCAGAAGTCACACTCCCACTCCAGGACTTGAGTGCAAAAATCAAGGTGGACACTCCAGTGCAATCCTGATGGAGTACTGCACCATCAGAGATGCAGTCTTTCGGGTGAGGTGTTAAACTGAGGCCCTGTCTACCCTCTCACAGATGGATGTAAGAGATGTCATGGCACGATTTTGAAGAAGAGCAGGCATCCTGGCCTAGCCAATATTTATCCTTCAGTCAACACCAGAAAAACAGAATTGCTGTTTGTGGGAACTTGCTGGGCCCAGAATGGCTTCCCCTTTTGCTACATTATATCATTGACTACACTCCACTACACTTCATTGATTGTAAAATGCTTTGGGATATCCTGTGGTCATGATAGGTGCTGTATGAATCCAAATATTTCATATTACGGCTGTTTAGGGAATAGAAGTTAAACTTTTTAAGACACTTTTTATTGCATAAATCCTGAGGGGTGACCTTCCAAGTATAACCACAACAGTTTTGATAATTTATGAATCATCATAAGCTGATAAACCTTGTTTACAGGCAAAGCTCTTGAAATTAGAAAGCAGTTCTTTGCAATTTGAGGGAAGGGGAAAAATCGAGTGTTGTGAGAAATGTCATTACCACAACATGATTAGGAGTTTGATTAATATTTAATTGTCTTTATTGATAATTTAAAAGCAGATAGTCAGCAATATCAAATAATGGAAAACCATGGGTTAAGTCTGATAAAAGAAGATGCAAAAAGCTAAGTAAAACAACTCTGAATTGGATCCACATGACATTTAATTTTGTTTATTTGCTCATTGAGCTTTTTTCCACCATTTGGAATTAAGGTATAGTTCAAACTTGATGATTGTGTGACCTTGAAAGTAAAAATATTCTTCAGAACTGCAACTCTTAATGTGGCTGAATTTTATTATCAACAAAAGTTGGATGTTGTAAATCTTTGATAAGTTGTCATTTGAATGCAGATCTTCCTTGGTTATAAGTTAATGTATTTCAGTTATTTTGCTCACAGTGATTATTTATTTATTCTTCCTTTTCCAAAGTTCTTCATGCCTCTCACAACTCTGACACCGAAATGGAGTGTTTGGTGTACTGCTGCATCTGACTATTCATAGCACCATAAAATGACACAGCAGAAAGGGAGACTATCTAGCCCATCATGCCTGTACTGGCTCTTTTAAAGCATTCTCCAGTTAGTCACATTCTCCAGTTAGTTACATTCTCCTGGCTTGCCCCTATGGCCCTGCAATTTTTTCCTTATCAAGTAATTCCCTTTTGAAATTTATTCCTGAATCTGTGTTTACCTAAATTTTAGGAAGTGAACTGAGTGAGCAACATAAGAAAATTCGCTTTTCCAGCATTAGTAGCATAGTCGAAATAGACTTAGCGCAACAACTACTTGCATTTATATTCAATCTCCGAAAATGCCCCCAAACCCTTCACAGAACAAAAATGAACAACTAAACCTTTTTAGAAATTGAAGTTGACCAAAGGATTATTCAAAGAGGTAGATTTTAAGGAAGCTTGTAAAGGTAGAAGCTTGTAAAGTAAAGAGCATAATCAGTATCTCATGGCATTGAAATCCAGTCAGACCGTGAAATGGAAAGACCCATAATGCAGGGCACCAGCAAGGTTGAAAAGGTAGTGGTGATTAAAAGTGCTAACTGTTTGGATTTTCAATTATTGTAGAAAGAAATGAAGAGTTGGAGAGAGAGGATACTGGTCAGTTTTGACATTCTCAGAAAAGAAAGATTAGAGTAAGAAAAAGCGTGGTTGGTTTGAGCTTAGTGGATGAAGAACATATGAATGTACAAATTAGGAGCAGATCATGGTTGATCTGATTATAACATCACTCCACATTCCCACCATTCCCGATAACATTTCAGCCCCTTGGTTATCAAGAAAGTGAGTAGAACAGTATGTTTGCAGTGTAAGAGGTATAAGAGGCGAGACCAGAAGATCACTGACATTGCATTTTTGATACAAATACACTATTTATGATAATTAATTTGCTTAAATTATATTCCTCGCAACTCTCTCAAATTTTGACTCAATTTTTCTTCCTTTCCTGAACTCTAAAATTGTAGTAGAGATCAAAGCTGCAGGATAGAAAAGAGAGAAGGATCATCTATTGAGAGACATGAGCGTTCATCTAGAAGGCCTAGGAGTACAGATTTGCAGCTCCAATTTTGGGGAATGGTGGGTCTGGTGCAATTTTGCTTATACTAAGATAATTCACACAGACTACTTATTCAAGAAACAACCTGAGTTTTTTTTCTGGCCCACTTTCTCCCCATCTATTCCTGATTTAGGGTCTCTGGTTGAAATATAGTTCCTGAGGTGCTGGCAGTCCTGATACTTTGCCTAGGTGGCTATCCATTGAGAAGGTGAGAAATTGACCACGTTGACAGGATCTTTGATACTACAGCTGTGCCTGTCCTGCTTTATTTACCCCGCAAATACATTGGCAGTTTTTATTCCAGAAATCGCTAGATTCTGTTGGGGAATGGGAATCTTACTAAGCTTATAGTGTCACAACTACTGTTCGACTGAGTTCAGGTATTTTAACACAGACTAGAATTGTTCCTGGATCTTTACTGATAGTCTGCTACAGGAGGACAATTTACAAGTAGTTTGGTGCTCCCGAATTGAATGTTAAACATGATTAAGATGTGTTTTCTTTGAGTGCTTGTAATTGTCTGATAACTTACATATAACTTTGCCTGAATTTTAGCCCATAAGACTGTACGTGGGGGGAGGAGGTATAGAAATAGAGGTGTTGCATAGCAGCTAGCTACTATATCGTCAGGTTCCATTTTCCTTGGCCCATTGGAAGGAGAAGGTTCTCTGATTGCCTTATTGAACTGGTGTATTGGCCCATGTGCTTTTGGTGGGGTGGGTGGAGGGAGGGGGAGGGAGAGCTATAATTTATTCTGGGGTGATGGTCCCTTTAAGAACTAGCTTTCTCTGGGAGGGGATATATGCTAAAGCACCTGGCTTCCAGTAAGTGATCAGGTTGCCTGGGATATAACCAATAGAGAAAGCAAGTCAATATAAGTTGATTATAGGGGGTGGTTATGTGTTCAAGCAGTTTAGGTTTTGGACATGGTTGGCTGCAGAAGAGAAAACATCTCAAGTGCAGTTGAAATTTTGTGTGTTGGGTAAAAGAGGGTAAAAGTCTTGTTAACTGAAGGACTACTAAAGTGATTTGAACTTCTGGTATAGCCAAGCTGAGAGAGTTTTAGATGCAAAACTCCAGAGGTAAATGATATTAGAACTCCGGGTTCTAACCTCCTTAAGATGTTAGAGACGTGTGTTGAACTCGGGGTTTGCAACCATAGGTCGGAGGAGATTTGAGAGGAGAATTGGAGGAGAACCTTGTCGGAAGTAAGTGGAAGGTCCAAGAAATCTCAATCCTTGCATAAAGTTGTACTCTGACCAAGTGGTTAATCTTCCAATTTTTGACAAGTATCTGACTTGGGTTTTGGGGTGTAAGTCTAATGGATGTTGAAGGGAAATGGATTTATGAAGTTTGATTTAGATTATAAGTAAATGAGTTCAAAGTACTTTTAAATTCTTTAACGTAACTGACTTTAAAATAGTGTTGTTAGGATTCATGTTTTTCAATTTTAAAACATGAACCTTGTGGCTTCATTCTTTTAGTAAATACCTGGGGTTTTGGGTTCTAAATAATAACTAAACGTTACTGGTCTCTGCTGAGATGTGGATGTTAACAGTAGGTGTTAATTTGGATTTGGAAAGATGGGAGTTGTCCAGGACTGTGATTGTCATACTGGTCAATGTGGCGGACCCTCTATCTGAAGTTCCAAAAAAGTGTTAGCTACGTAAATGTAAACTGCTTTTGTTACAGAAAAAATTATTGGCATTGGTACAAAACTAAAGCAACTTATTAAGTAATCAAATAAAGAAAACATGATTGAAATGCAGTACACTGAAGAGGCATTGTTTATACCAAGCACATTGTATACTCAGCCTGAAACGTGCAAAAGAATGGATGACCTTTAGAACTCAGAGCAACTCTCAATCTCATCCAACTTTTTTTCTGTGACTGCCCTTAATATCAAGGTAACATTTGACCAAATGTGTCATCAACGAGCTCTAGCAAAACTGGAGACAATGGGAATCAGGGGAAAACTCTCCACTGGTTGGAGTCACACCTAGCACAAAGGACGATGGTTTTGGCTGTTGGAGGTCAATCACCTGAGCTCCAGGACATCATTGCAGGAGTCCCTCGGAAGTGTCCTAGGCCCAACCATCTTCAGCTGCTTCATCAATGACCTTCCTTCCACCATAAGGTCAGAAGTGAGGATGTTCGCTGATGATTGCACAATGTTCAGCACCATTCACAACTCCTCAGATACTGAAGCACTCCATGTGCAAATGCAGAAAGATCTGGAAAATATGCAGGCTTGGGCTGACAAGTGGCAAGTAATATTCACGCCACACAAATGCCAGGCAATGACCATCTCCAACAAAAGAACAAAAGCCCCTTGACATTCAATGGCATTGCCATCACTGAATCCCCCAGTATCAACATCCTGGGAGTTACCATTGACCAGAAACTGAACTGGACTAGCCATATTAATATTGTGGCTACAAGAGCAGGCCAGAGACTAGGAGTCCTGTGGCGAGTAACACATTTCCTCACTCCCCAAAGCCTATCCACCATCTACAAGGCACAGGTCAAGAATGTGATGGAATACTCTCCACATGCCTGGAAGAGTGCAGCTCCAACAACTCTCAATAAGCTCGACACCATCGAGGACAAAGCAGCCCGCTTGAATGGCACTCCATCCACAAACATTCACTCCCTCCACCACCGATGCAAGGTGGCAGCAGTATGTACCATCTAGAAGATGCACTGCAGGAACTCACCAAGGTTTGTTATTCAGCACCTTCCAAAGCCATGACTGTTACCATCTAGAAGGACAAGGGAGCAGATGTATGGGAACACCATCACCTGGAAGTTCCCCTCGAAGCCACACACCATCCTGATTTAGAAATAGATCACCGTTCCTTCATTGTCGCTGGGTCAACATTCTGGAACACTCTCCCGGACAGCAGTGTGGGTGTTCCTACACTACAAATGATTGCAGCAGTTCAAGAAGGCAGCTCACCACCACCACCTCAAGGGCATTTAGGGATGGGCAATAAATGCTAGCCTACCCAGTGACATCCACATCCCATGAATGAATATTAAAAAATTACACTTTATAATTTTTCTTTTTTCAGTCTCTTCTTTCACTTGGGTTTTCCTCACTTTCTCCCCATTTCTTGTTCCTGTCCTCTCTTTCCAATCTTTACTCTCCCACACTGACTCTCTTCCCATTCTGCTTTTTTAAATCTGGCCCTCTCTTATTCCATTTAATTGTTTGTACCACAGATCGTGTTCACTTGTTGTTAGATGCGGGAAGATAGACTGAACATAGGAAATCTTGGACTGTTGAGAACTGTGAGCATCTTCCATAGTTGACAGTGCTTTCTTTGGATTCTGGGAATTTTAGGATTCTCTGGAGAATTTTTTTCGGTTGAGACCCAGACCATTTTTTGTTTGCCCTGATCAACAGGTTCCTTATGCAACTGGTCTATTTTCAAACTGGGACTCAATTTCATGGAGTGTATGGCCACCAAAAACCAGGTACAAAAGAAAGAGAGAAAGATATTGCATTTATATTACACCTTTTACATCCTTGAACATTTTACAGTTAATGCAGTTAAGAGTAGTCGCAGTTGTACTGTTGTAATTTGTACACAGCAAAGAGTTATATGGCCAGAAAATCTGTTTTGGGTATTGGCTGAGAGTAAATATTGATCAGGCCACTAGAAAATCTCTCCTGCCTTTTTTTAAATACTATCATGGGAACTTTTACATCCGCCTGAGAGGATAAACGGGGCCTCGGTTTAACCTCTCATCTGAAAGAAGGACTGGTGACTGTTTCCTCTGGTCCTGAGCTAAGAGACAGGAGCTGACTGTAGAAGATGCTAACTATAAAATCTGCTTTTTAAAAAAAAAAGTTAAGCTGCACCTCACTTCAATATTATTGCTTTAAAAATGAGAAATATAATGAATCCATGGATACCAGTTTGAAAACCTATGATATGACAGGAATGAAAATCCAAAGTTGTTTGACACAAAAATGTGATTTTGTCAGTCTCCACTGAATCCTAATCTAGGTCCTGCATGGCAAAACAACCTGTTCTTGACTGATCACATAACTGGTAATCAACTGGGAATTTGTGGAGCAGTTTAATGGTGTGAGACTTGAATCTACAAACTTCTGACTCATGGGTGACAGTGCCATGGCTAATGCTGTATAAATGTGTTATATGGCCTAAATGCTGCCTACTATTCAAATATATCTAAAAATAAGCCAATGGCACCATATAAATCTCTCGAATAGGCTTAAAATCCAGCTGGTCATATGCACGATCTAGTTATCAAAATGCAAAATAGTGATAATATTGTTTTTTATAGAATTGCCACCATAATACCATATTTGGCTACTGGATACAGTCCCTAGCGCTGGATGTGATGGTATTATTGTGATTCACCCTGTATAAGTGGAAAAAGCATAATGGGTTGTAGAAATGAAAATTAGCCACGAAACATGTAAACAGTTAGCTGGTTTTGTGTACATAGGGATTCAAAAATGTTTAAATCACTCAAACAGTACAGCAGAGCTCCACTGTCAGACCCAGGACACTGGCATCCCCATGTGGATTTTATTTCTTCTACATACAATCCTGGTTTACCTGTAGCATACAGCTATAGTATCTCAAATCCAGCTATCTGAAAACTGGTGGTGTCCGAAAACTGGACATGCGAGAATTTTAGGTCCTGTTAAATGAGAGAAGAAAACTTACTGGATTGTTTGGGAAGTTGTTGCAATGGCACAGTTGTGTGCCAAGTAGTTATCCACTTTACACGCCTGTTGTTTCCTGCACTCAGTGGTCATAGTGATCCTTGACCCCACCTGACCCAGTTTGACCTAGACCGCCGGACCCAACCTGACCTGGCCCTAACTACCAGGATGAAACGCATTTCAGAGATCTTTCACAATGAATGAGTGTCACATGAATTGCTAGCTCTCTCCCTGCACCTTCACCGAGTGCAGATCCCCAGTCAAAAATGAAGAGTGACCTGCATATCACGGGAATTCCAACCTATTGCAGCTGATCCTTTGAGATCAGATCTCGCAACTTGTGATGTAAGCTGCTGATGTCATGGTATTGCTGTCTGTACCAAATTGGGTATTTTACATTATATATTAATAAGACACTAGAAATACAGGGCAAATGGAATTTAAAAGTTAGATTACTGTTTCTGTAATCAAGGCAAGGCACATAACTGACTTTACAAGCACAAGATTACAGGATAAGTACAGATGAGGACGGCTTTCCAGCCCATATAAATTCACCTGTCTACAGGAACCTATTGTCTTGTTTTTGTGTCTGCTATTCATTGAATTAAGGTTCTGTTTTTTACCTTTGTAAACTGCTAAGATCTGAAATCTGGCATGGACTCGGTCCTGAGGTTGTCTGATTTGAGGCATTGTCCCTGAATGAATGTAACCTGTGTAGCAGTGTAACTTTACAAAATGTAAGAGAGCTGTTTGCTGTGACCTGAGGAAAAACAGATTTGTTCCTATATTACCCAAAATACCCAAAACACTGAAGTTTTAAACAGCGCCTTTGTAACTGACTGATGTTGAGAGATCCAACTTAACCTTTTCATGGAGCAGGGGCTGGGAACTTCCGACATGCTTCAGGAGCTTTGTGCCTGCACAGACTAGAAATGTGCAGCACATGCACAACCTGGCGTTTTTGTAGCTCTCCGGGCTGAGAATGGGCCCAGTCTGCCTGTGCAAAAAGAAAATGACAGAAAAACAGGACTGTGAGACCAGGGAGTGGTTCCAAAGGGAGTCCCAAATAGGACATGTAGAGGGGACAGGGAGATGTCCCAGTTAAGAAGAAAGGAGCAGAGAAAGAGACTCCAAGAAGGAAAAGGGCTGCGGCTGGTAGACTTTTAAGTGGTGAGGGTGGCTTGAGAGGGGCCCGGGTGGCCGAAGAGGGCTCGGGCAGGGCCCGGGTGGCTGAAGTGGGCAGCTGAAGGTTGGTGATTCTGTGCGACAGGCCTTTGGGACAATTGTAAATCTTTGGAACAGGAGTGTTCTGCTCAGTGCGGGCGAAGAGCTAAAGTTTTGTTTGTTAGTTGGTGCTGGAATGCAGACTCTGGAATCCAGGGGAATGGAATCTTGGGAGACAAGATTGAAATCCTGTGAGGTGGATGGTCGTTGAGGCATATGAGCTGGAGTGCCTTTTGAGAGAATTCCAAAGCAAGATCTTTGAAAGTGAAGACTGGGATCCCTCGTGTGAGACAGTGTTTTAATGAGATTGATTGACAGTGTTTACTGATGTTTGGGTGGAGCAATAGGTAGAATTTAATGTGCAGGGTGGTGTGTTTGACCACAATTTGCCTGTTAATTCATTCACCTGTACCTTATATTAACCCTGAATGTTAGAGTATAGGTTAGATATTTCAAATTTTTATATTTCAGACTTTGTATAGTAAAGTTTATTTTTGTTTGTTCAAAACACATGGAATCTTGTGGCTTTATTCTCTTAGACCAAAGTTTAAGATTCAAGACACTTGTGCTTTAAATGAAACGTTAATGGTCCCTAACCGGATCAAACCAGAAAACTTGGGGGTCTGGCCCAGGGTCATAACACTGCTGTGGCACTGGCAGGTAGTTAGCACTATTTTCCCAACATATCTGCTTGCCTATGATAAGCATATACAGTATAAGTAATTCAACATACTGTTAACTCCAAATACCACCACAGTAAGGTATAGGAAAACGGGTAAAATGGATGTCAGCAACGTGAAGGCATTATAATACAAGCCATTATAATCACTGGTGATGGAATTTGTTTGGGGTGAGTTGTGTCAGTGGAGTCCTTCAAATTTGAAGGTGAGTTTTAAAATTTGAGAGTTAATATTTTGCAAGTGTATTGGTGATGCTCTTGTGTGTGTAGTTAGGTTCTAAAATAATGTTGAGCCCATAGTTGCATTAGGTTCCAGGATCATCTTAATCATTAAAGCAACTTTTTTTAAAGGGAGAGTTTTGCATCTAACCATATATTTTTTGAGAACTTTCTGCATCTAAATGTTATCCCGAAAGATACCAGAGTTTAAGGTTAAATTATGAATGCAAGTTGTATTAACTTCACTTCTATTTCCTTGAATGTAGATCTAATTAAGGTACTGAAACTGGTAAAAGGGTTTGATAGGATAGATAAAGAAAGTATTTTAGATTGCTTTATGTCTAAAAATTGTGTTTTAATAAAAAATAAATGTGATTGTCTTTTAAAGGATGTAGGCATTGGTGAATATGCATTGCAACTAGTTAGTTTGCTTATGTCACAACTTTGTTGCATCAGTTTTAAACACACTAAGATCTGTAGCCTCGTACCAACCATATTAATCAGGGCAACAATTTGTCATCTTGTCTACTGTGGCTCAACAGATATTCACTCTCATCGTATTGTGGAGGATTCTATTCATGCATGTCTGGCGTGAGGTAGCCATGAGGAATCTACGTCTGGGAGAGGGACTGGTTGGTATCTATCTTGCTGGTGAATTCCTCCATGAAATGGTGTGAGGGACTGCATATATCTCCTTCCTGGATTATACTTAAATGTGGGGGTGTGGGGAGGAGAGGTGGCAGGAGAGTCACTGGGAAAAGCAGTAGCTTTTAAACAAATGATTACAAAACACAGCCTTGGGCCTGAACCTGGAAGCTAAAATTGTTAATTGTCAGGTTTGGCTGTTAGAGGTTTGCTAAAATACATTTAAAAAGAAAAATAATACATTTATGCCCAAAATGTCACCGTTCAGAAAGATTTGGGTCTCCTTGTAGATAAAATGCAGGAAGTTACCATGCAGGTACAGAAAGCAGTTAGGAAGCAAACTGTACGTTAGCTTTTATTTCAGATTTCCAGCATCTGCAGTATTTTGCTTTTATGTACGTTGATCTTTATTGCAAGGGGTTGGAATGCAAGGATAAGGAAGGCTTACTGCAATTGAGCAGAGTTTTGGTGAGAGTACTAGAGTATTGTGTACAGTTTTGGCCCCCAGACCTAAGGAAACTTTAGTGACAGTCCAATGAGGGCTCATTAAATTAATTCCTGGGATATGAGAGTTGGCCAATGGGGAGACACTGAGAAAATTGGGCCTGTACCTTGGAATTTCAAAGAATGAGAGGTGATCTAAGTGAAACCTTTAAGTTTCTGAGAAGTCTTGGCAGGGTAGATGCTGAGAAGTTATCCCACCTTGCTGGAGGGTCGTAATCTTAGCAAAAGGGGTCAGTCATTTAGGACTGAGATGAGAAATTTCTTCACATAAGAGGTTTGTGACCCCTTAGAATTTTCTATCCTAGAGGCCTGTGGATGCTAAATTGTTGGATATTTAAGGCTGAGATTAGTAGTTGTTTGGACTCTTAAGGGAAGTAAGGGTTATTGGGGTTGGCTAGAAAAGTCAATTGAGGTGAAGACTAGCTATGATCCTATTGAATGGCAGAGCAGCCTTGAGAAGCATATGATTTAGTCCAGCTCCTGTTTCTTGTGTTCTTATGTTTTAGGTTCATTGCCTGTATTGAGCATACTGTGTTTGAACAACTTCCTGTTAGCACTCCTAAAATTGCCTTTTACTAATTGGAACCCTTGCCCCTTTGACCTATTTGAGTATTTTACTTTGAAGTATTTTCTTCATTTATATTTTTCTATTTCTTTATCTACTTTCAAGGGTAAAATTGGTGCAAACTTTCCCGGTGACTTTAAACTTTGATATTTGGCATCAGCCTTATGACTCTTTGCATTGTGTCTGATGTTCAGGATGCACTGCAGCAACTCACCAAGGCTCCTTGGACAGCACCTACACGGTGTTTACCACCTAGAAGGCCAAGGGCAGTAGACACATGGGAGCACGAGCACTTGCAACCTCCCCTCCAAGCCCCACACCATCCTGACTTGGAACTATTTTGCCGTTAATTCAATATCGCCGGGTCAAAATCCTGGAACTCCCTTCCTAACAGCACTGTGGTTGCACCTACATGACATGGACTGCATTGGTTCAGGAAGGCAGCTCACCACCACTATCTCAAGGGCCTTTAGGAATGGGCAATAAATGCTGGCTTAGCCAGCAATGCCTATATCCCATGAAATAATAATTTAAAAAGTCTCACTTGTGTCTTAGTGACCAGAATTGAATACGGTACTCAAGGTGCAGTCTGACCAGAACTCTATCCAGTTTGATCATGGCTTCCTTTTGTGTGTTTTGCATTGTTTTGGTGATATACTTTGATATTCTCTTGGCTATGTCAATTGCTGCCCACAGTGATTTGGGCATATTGAGTCTGGGTTTACTTAAATTCCTAGGTCTCTTTCAACTTTACTGTTAACATCATTCATGGAACAGATAAGTTGCCCACTTTTTTTAACCTTGTACTTCTCTGCATTTAATTTCATCTGCCATATTTCAGCCCACTAAAATGTTTTATCTAACTTGCCATGTAATTTTGAAGTTGCCTACTCCATTCCTTTGCCCTTTGGTGTTTAGTACTACTTGAAATTTTATTAATTTGCATTGGATTTCTAAATCCAAGTTGTTGATGTAAATTAGAAGCAGTGGTGATTACGACATTGATTCCTAGAGTACTTTGCTTACCACCCCCCACTCTGATGTAATCCCTAACAAGTGGATTGGAGTTTGTGGTCAGCGGTGAAGTGATGGGGCTCACTGCTGAGCTTGAAGAAAGCTGCCCATAAAGATCTAGCGATGTCTGTGGTTTGGACTTCTTTCCCAACAGTAGTTTAAATTTGGTGTCAAATTGATGGGTTTTCCAGGCATCAGTAGCAGTGAAGTCAGAAAACGGGTAAGCGGCCAATTACATTGTCGTATTCTCACAGACAGCAAACCAGGAAGTTGAAAGTACTGAGCCCTTTCACCTTTTAATTTTAAAATTCAGATAAGGATTAAGATAGAAGCTAAAACCTTATTAACAATCTTTAAAAACATTCCACACTGGATGTTATTTTTATTATAATGGTGAAATTTAACATTCCACAAATAGAAAATTAGCTCTTCAGGGCCATTGGGGTGGTTTAATATGTCATTTTAAAAGAACAGTTACATTTCATCTAACAAGATGTAATTTTTTCAAGGGCTTTTCCAGTGGGACCAACGTTGTAAAAGTGGAAGTTTTCATCAATTCGTTGGTTGCTTAGAGTCTGCATCCTTGAGGGACCTCAACAGCACATGCTGTGGAGAAGCATAGAATCACTGACAGCAACATCTGGATTTCTGTGTTATTCTGCTCATGTGCAGAATCCTAAATTATTGTCAGTTTCAGTGGAGTAATGTTGGTGAATGTCCCCTGTTTCACTGTCATTATTATTGCAAAATCATGTACATTGCTTTCTATGCTTCAGCTAATTTCTTTCTATTTGCACATTTCCTGTGTCTTGTGAACCCATGTTGACTACTGTTCGCTAGTTTATGATTGCCTGTACAATCCTCAAGTTTACTCTCGATAATCAATTCTATCATTATACACAGGATTATAGTAAGATTAATGGATCAGTTCTCAGCTGTGCCTATTTTGTCATTCTTTTTGGGTATAGACACCACCACATTGACCTGTTTGTAGTCTGTTGACACTTTTCCCTCTGTCCATTGACTCCCTCATAATATTGTCAGTGGTTAGCATTTCTCCCTAGTCTTCTTAACACTCTCTGGGATAAATGCCATATGTCTTAATAATTGAAAATGCAATTTCTTTGACATCACCTGCTCCCAACAAGGTCACATTGCAGTTATAAAAACAGAAAATGCTGGAAAAGCTCAGCAGGTCTGGCAGCTTCTGTGGGGAGAGAAAGAGTTTCCGAACAAGAGTCATATTGGACTTGAAACATTAACTCTGTTTTTCTCTCCGGATTGCTGCCTGACTTGCTGAGTTTTTCCAGCATTTTCTGTTGTTATTTCAGATTTCCAGCGTCTCCAGTGTTTTGCTTTTATTACATTACCTATTAGTGATTTGTGCATTCTAGGTTGAGAGGAGATGACCATGAATGGGCAACTGGATCTGAGTGGGAAGCTCATCATTAAAGCTCAGTTAGGTGATGATATTCGTCGGATCCCGATCCACAATGAGGATATCACCTATGATGAACTAGTACTGATGATGCAGCGGGTGTTCCGCGGGAAACTGCAGAGCAATGATGAGGTCACAATCAAGTACAAGGATGAAGGTGGGTGGTGGATTTTTATCAAAAGTAATCAAGCATTTGGAAAATGCATTAATTTCAAAGGTGGCCAGCCAGCCAGCTTGTTTTGGACTTTATGAGTTCACTAATGGTAATATAGCATTGCCCAGTTGGATTGTTAGGTTAGACCTGGTATGCTAAGATGACGTTTAATGCAAGAGGGAGGGAGAACTGTAACATGTTTACCCTTGGGTTAAGTGCGTCAGATTTGACCCATGTTCAGAAACAGGAGGGTGTGGCTACGAGGCAAGTATGGGGATGCAGAAGGTAACACTGGAGGAACCTCAGCCCATGCGTTTGTCCAGCAGGTACAAGGTTCTTGAAGCCTTTGTGGATGAGAGCAAGCACTGCACTCATAGCAGGGAGGTTGAACAAACTGACCACAATACTATTGTCCAGAGGGCCATTCAAGTTGGGGGAGTAAAAATAATGTAGTAGTGGGGCACAATATAGTCATTAGAAAGATACAGTTCTCTGCAGCCGAGTGTGAGAGTCCTGAAGTCTGTGTTGACATGCTTGGTATCAGAGCTAAGGACATCTCCTTGGGGCTGGAGAGGAACATGGAGTGGGAGGGGAAGGATCCAGTTGTCATACTCCACGTAGGTACCAAGGCCATAGAAAAGGCCAAGAAAGAGGTTCTGCCACTGGAGTATGAGCAACTAAGAGCTAATAAGATAATAGTAATAAGGTAATAGTCTCTGGATTGCTACTTGAGCTACAAGCAATTTGGCATAGGATAAATAAGATCTGATAGTTGAATGCGTGGCTCACAGATTGGTGGGGGGAAATGGGTTTCAATTCATGGGGCACTGGCACCAGTACTAGGGAAGAAGGAGCTTGCACTTGAACTGTACTGGAACCAGGTGAATTGAATAGCTAGGGTTCTAGAGAGGGCTTCAGACTAAATAGGAGAAAGTTTGGGTGAGCAGAAATTTAGACAATTAAAGAAAAAGGACGAGGCAGTAGTTCAGGGTAGCGACATAGGTAATGCTAACCAGGCTATGACAGGAGGGGACAGACCATACAAACACGAGTACAACAGCAAATAGGGTCAGTGTAGGGAAATATGGTAAAAAGACAGAATTAAAGGATCTTCATTTGAATGCACAAAGCATTCTAAACAAGATAGATGAATTGAATGCACAAATAGAAATAAGTCGGTATACTATGAGATATGGTTGCAAAGTGACCAATGCTGAGAATTGAATGTTAAAGAAAATTTAACATTTTGGAAAGATAGGAATAAAGGAAAAGGAAGTTCAGTTGAGTTGTTAGACATTGCCTTGGCTCGGCAAATCAAGATGTAGAATCTGTTTCAGTGGGGATAAGAAATAGTAAGGGGGAGGAGTCATTGGTGGGAGCAGGCCCCTTACAGTAGCTACACTTTAGGACAAAGTATAAATCAAGAAATAATAGGGGCTTATAAGAAAGGCACTGCAATAATTGTGGGCAATTTGAATTTTCATTTGGATTGGTTGAATCAAATTGGCAAAGGTGGCCTGGAGAAGGAGTTTATTGAGTGTATTCAGAACAATTTCTTAGAACAATACTTTGTGGGAAACAGACTGTTTTAGGTCTGCTAATGTATAATGAGGTGATTAATTAATAGTCTTATAGCATAGGATCCTCTGTGCAAGGATGATCATAACATGATAGAATTTCACATTTGGTTTGAGCGTGAGAAACTTGAGTCTGAAACTTAAGAAAAGACATTAAAAGGTATGAAGGTAGAGTTGGCTAAAGTAAACTAAAAATAAATTAAAAGGTGATGCATTAGATAATTTAAGGAGATGTTTCATAACTGTTAACAGAGATGCATTCCATTGAGAAAGAAAGACCCTGGGAGAATTATGAACCATCCATGGCTAACTAAGGAAGTTAAGGATGGTATCAAATTGAAAGAAAAGGTCTACGGTGCTGCAAAAATTATTGGTAGGCCAGAAGATTGGAAAAAAATTTAGAAACTAGCAACGGATGACTAAAAGTTAATGAAGAGGGTGAAATTAAAATGAGAGTAAACTAGCAAGAAATATAAAAAACAAACAGTAAGAGCTTCTACAAGTATATAGAAAGGAAAAGAGTAGCTAAAGTTGGTCTCTGAAGATGAGACTGGGCAACTCATTGGAAACACAATTGCAGAGACTTTGAACAATATTTTCTATCTGTCTTCAATGGTAGAGGATAAGTAAAAACATCCCAAGAATAGTAGAAAATCAAGGGACAAAAGGGAGGGAGGGACTTAAAACCGTCACTATCATTAGAGAAAACATACTAGAAAATTCCTGCACTGCAGGAATTCACCAAGGCTCTTTCGACAGCACCTTCCAAACCTACAACTGCTACCATTTAGAAGCTAATAGAATTTTATTGTTTATTGCAAGGGGAATTGAATACAAGAGTAAGGATGTTCTGCTTCAGTTATACAAGGCGTTGGTGGGACCACATCTGGAGTGCTGTGTATAGTATTGGTCTCCTTATTTAAGGAAAGATGTAAGTGCATTAGAAGCAGTTCAGAGAAGGTTTACTAGATTAATACCTGGAATGGGCGGGTTATCTTATGAGGAAAGGCTGGACAGGCTAGGCTTGTATCTACTGGAGTTTAGAAGAGAGAGGGGTGACTTGATTGAAACACACAAGATCCTGAGGGGACTTGACATGGTAAATGTGGAAAGGCTATTACCTCTTGTGGGAGGATCTAGAATTCGGGGCCAATGTTTCAAAATAAGGGGTCATCCATTTATGACGGAGATGAGGAAAAAAATTCTCTGGGGGCTGAGAGACTTTGGAATTCTCTTCCCCAAAAGGCAGTTGAGGCAAAGTCCTTGAATATCTTTAAGGCAGGTGTAGATAGATTCTTGATAAGCAAGGTGGTGAAAGGTTATTGGGGGTAGGCAGGAATATGGGATTAAAATCAGATCAGCCATGACATTAAATGGGTTCGAGGGGCTGAGTGCCCTACTCCTACTCCTAATTTGTATGTGTGTTCATATGGAGGTCAATCATCTCAGTCCCAGGACATAACTGCAGAAGTTCCTCAGGATAGTGTCCTAGGCCCAACCATCTTCAGCTGCTTCATCAATGACCTTCCTTCCATCATAAGGTCAGAAGTGGGAATGTTCGCTGATGATTGGACAATGTTCAGCACCATTCATGACTCCTGAGAAACTAAAGCAGTCCATGTCCGTTTACAGCAAGACCTGGACAGTGTTCAGGCTTGGTTGATAACTGGCAAGTAACATTTGCACCACACAAAAGCCAGGCATTGATCATCTCCAAAAAGAGAGTATCTAACCATCTCCCCATGACATTCAATGGCATTACCATTGCGGAATCCCCCACTATCAACATCCTGGGGGTTACCATTGACCAGAAACTGAACTGGACCAGCTATGTAAATACTGTGGCTACAAGAGCAGGACAGAGGCTGGGAATTCTGCAGAGTGTAACTCATCTCCTAACTTCACAAAGCCTGTCCACCATCTACAAGGCACAAGTCAAGAGTGTGATGGAATACTCTTCACTTGCCTGGATGAGTGCAGCTCCAACAACACTCAAGAGTTAACACCATCCTGGACAAAGCAGCCTGCCTGAATGACACCCTTTCCACAAAAGTTCACCCCCTCCACCATCAACGCACAGCGTCAGCAATGTATACCATCTACAAGATGCACTGCAGCAACTTACCGAGGCTCCTTCAACAGCACCTTCCAAACCTGCAACCTCTACTACCTAGGAAGACAAGGGCAGCAAATGCATGAGAACATCATCGCCTGGAATTTCCCCTCCAAGCCACGCACCATCCTGACTTGGAACAACGTTGCTGTTTCTTCACTGTCACTGGGTCAAATTTTGGAACTCCCTTCTTGAATAAGCCACTGAATATATTTAAGAAGGAAATAAATTTCTAGATTCTAGGCATCAAGTGGTATGGGGAGAGCGCAAGGGTGTTGAGATAAATGATTACCAAATTGATGGGTGGAGCGAGCTCGAAGGGTTGAATGACCTACTCCTCCTATTTTCTATGTTTACTAACAGCACTGTGGTTGTACCCACATTACATGGACTGCAGTGGTTCAAGAACACAGCTTGCCATCACCACCTCAAAGGCAGTTAGGAATGGGCAATAAATGCTGGCCTCCAGTGACACCCACATCTCATGAACAAATAAAAAAATTGATAATTTTTATATGACAAAATAAACTATAACGAGCGAGGTGCTACAGAATCAGTGATCGGACCTCAACTATTTACAGCCCATGTTAATGACTTGGATGAAGGGACTGTGTACATTGTAGCCAAATTTGCAGACAATACAAAGATGGCTAGGAAATTAAGGTATGAGGAGGTCACAGTCTCCTAAGGTTTATAAATAAGTTGTAAGTGGGTATAAAGTGGAGAAAACGTGAAGTTATCCTCTTTGGTCGGAAGAATGGAAAAACAGAATTTTATTTACTGTAGAGAGACTACAGAATACTGCAGTTAGAGGGATTTATATTAGGAGCAGAAGTATGCCATTCAGCCCCTTGAGCCTGTTCTGCCATTTGATAATTTCATGGCTGATCTGGTTGTGGCCTCAACTCTACTTTCCTATCTACCCCTTATACCCTTTGGCGCCTTTATCAATCAAGAATCTGTCTAACTCAATCTTAAAAATAATCAAATGACCCGGCCTCCACTGCTCCCTGGGAAGAGAATTCCATGGACTAATGACCTCCTGAGAGAAAAAACTTCTTATCTCCATCTTAAATCTGAGACCCCTTATTTTTAAACTGTGTCCACTAGTTCTAGCCTTGTACAGGAACAAAATGTTATCATGCAGGTACAGCAGTAATTAAGAAGGTAAATGGAATCTTCGCCTTTGGTGCATGTGGGATGGAGTATAAATGTAGTGAAGCCTTGTTGCAACTTTACCAAGTGTTGGCGTGACCACACGTAGAGGACTGTGTACAGTTTTGCAGTCCTTATTTATGGAAGGATGTACTTTTTAGTTGGGAGATACATGACTACAAACCAAATAATTTTTGTTTTTCCCTCTTCTCTACACCTTTGGGGAAAAAGACTGGCCCCCACTCAACATAGCATCGCAGTAGTGCTGCTGAGAGGAGAATGGTGGATTGTAGGTACACACCTCCAGCTCATTGCTTTGTGATTCTATGCATTGGAACTTCAAACATCACTGTGATTTTTTTTTTGAAAGCCTGTTGCTTTCACTTCCCATCACAAAATAAATTCTTACAAATTCAGATTGAGCGGATATCTTCTAAACATTACTCGTTTACTTATTAGAGACTAGAATTATGTTCAGTAGAATTGGGTTACAGGTCAGTGCAGTCAAGAATCAGTATTTAGCGTATACTAGTAAAATTAGCTGATTAACTATGGGATTTTTATGATTTCTGAAATGTAAAATATATTTTTATTTAAGGCTGGTAACATTTTGACACTGAAACTGTTAATACATGCTCAGCCTCTGAGAAACATCCGAAATCGACCAGAAACTGATTTAAAGTGGATTTGTGTCAATGGAAGTGAAGACCTGAGGCATATAGTTTATAATCAAAAATGAATGAATGAATTAACTTGATAGAAGTTCTTTCCCACAGAGCTTCAAGATATCTTCTGTTGTCCCATATCTCATATACTATACTAAGAGAAAAGTATTACGGATAAGAAAGAAAGGCAAACTTTTCCCTCACCAACTATCTGTAAGCAGAAGGTGTTTTGAATTATTTTAAAGTATGCTATGGAGTGTTTTCCTAAACCCTCAGTTTGAGAGATCCAATTTACTAATAATCTGCAACAAATTCCTGCTATGATTATTTCAGAAGGTTAGTTTATTCACATTCAAAACCTAGGGGATGAATGTTTGCAACATCCCACTCCATTACACAAACACATAGTAAGGGGGAGATAGGGAAAAAAAAAGAGAAAGTTTTACCACTATGGATAGTAACAGTAAAAGAGCCACAGAAATGGATATTAGTTCACTTGATTATCAGAGTCCAGGGGCAGAGTCCAGTTCAGGAGTTCTTTCATGTAGGAGCTTGAATTCAGCCGGCTGAAGACTGGAGTTGTAGAGTTCTCTTTACAGTTGGTACTGATACTGCAAGATGAAGTTGGTACACAGAGACTGGGTCAGTTCTGCAGGCGATGGTAGACGTCGAGGAGCATGCTGTTGTTCGGCCTGGAGTTCTGCTTCCTGGTGTTCACCGGTTGGATGTTAAACAGTAGACTGAGGATTTCTTAGTTCTCAAAGAAACATAGAGATTTCATAGAAACATGCATAGAAACATACATAGAAAATAGGAGCAGGAGTACGCCATTCGGCCCTTCGACCCTGCTCCGCCATTCATTATGATCATGGCTGATCATCCAACTCAGTAGCCTGCTCCGGCTTTCTCCCCATATCCTTTGATCCCTTTCGCCCCAAGAGCTATATCTTACTCCTTCTTGAAAACATACAATGTTTTGGTCTCAACTACTTTCTGTGGTAGCAAATTCCACAGGCTCACCACTCTCTGGGTAAAGAAATTTCTCCTCATCTCAGTCCTAAATGGTCTACCCCGTATCCTCAGACTGTGACCCCTGGTTCTGGACTTCCCCACCACCAGGAACATCCTTCTTGCATCTACCCCTGTCTAGTCCTGTTAGAACTTTATAAGTTTCTATGAGACGACCCCCCCCCCATTCTTCTGAAGTCCAGCGAATATAATCCTAATCGACTCAATCTCTCCTCATAAGTCAGTCCCACTGTCCCAGAAGTCAGTCTGGTAAACCTTCGCTGCATTCCCTCTATAGCAAGAACATCCTTCCTCAGATAAGGAGACCAAAACTGCACACAGTATTCCAGGTGTGGTCTTACCAAGGCCCTGAATAACTGCAGCAAGATATCCCTGCTCCTGTACTCGAATCTTCTGGCTATGAAGACCAACATACCATTTGCCTTCTTTACTGCCTGCTGCAACTGTATGCTTACCTTCAGCGACTGGTATACGAGGACACCCAGGTCTCGTTGCACATTCCCCTCTCTCAATTTATAGCCATTGAGATAATCTGCCTTCCTGTTTTTGCCACCAAAGTGGATAACCTCACATTTATCCTCGTTATACTGCATCTGCCATGCATTTGCCCACCCACTCAGCTTGTCCAAATCACATTGAAGCATCTCTGCATCTTCCTCATAGCTCACCGTTCCATCCAGCTTTGTGTCATCTGCAAATTTGTAAATATTACATTTAGTTCCCTCATCTAAATCATCATTTATATTGTGACTAGCTAGGATCCCAGCACCAATCCCTGCAGCACCCCGCTAGTCACTGCCTGCCACTTGGAAAAAGACCTGTTTATTCCAACTCTTTGTTTTCTGTCTGCCAACCAGTTTTCTATCCATCTCAATACACTATCCCCAATCCCATATGCTTTAATTTTACATGCCAATCCCTTATGTAGGACTTAGTTAAAAGCCTTCTGAAAGCCCAAATAATCCACATCCACTAGTTCCCCCTCATCAACTCTACTAGTTACATCCTCGAAAAATTCCGGTAGATTTGTCAAGCATTTCATAAATCCATGCTGACTCTGTCCGATTCTGTCACTGCTTTCCACATGCTCAGCTATTAAATCTTTTATAATGGACTCTAGAATTTTCCCCACTACCGACGTCAATCTGACTGATCTATAATTCCCTTTTTTCTCTCTACCTCCCTTTTTAAATAGTGGGGTTACATTAGCTACCCTCCAATCTGTAGGAACTGTTCCAGAGTCTATAGAACCTTGGAACATGACCACCAATGCATCCTCTATTTCTAGGGCCACTTCCTTAAGTACTCTGGGATGTAGATTATCAGGCCCTGGGGATTTGTTGGCCTTCAATCCCATCAATTTCCCCAACACCATTTCCCCTAATACTGATTTCCTTCAGTTCTTCCCTCTCACTAAACCCTGTGTTCCCCAACATTTCTGGTATGTTATTTGTGTCCTCCTTTGTGAAGACAGAACCAACGTATATATTTAGTTGGTCAGCCATTTCTTTGCTCTCCATTATAAATACCCTGTTTCTGACTGTAAGGGACCTACATTTGTTTTCACCAATCTTTTTCTCTTCACATATCTATAGAAACTTTTACAGTCGGTTTTTATGTTCCCCACAAGCTTAGTCCCCTTGGAAATTGGTGAGAATTAATAAAAAATATCAAAACTAAAGAAAACTGCAGTTTTCCGGTGAAGTTCAGTGTAAACTCAAGCAACAGCACCTCATTTTTCGATTAGGCACTTAACAGCCTTCAGGACTCAACATTGAGTTTAACAATTTCAGACCATAATCTCTGCCCCTATTTTTTTCTCCTTTTTGCAAGTTTTGGTTTAGTTCAGGAGTTTCCCCTATTTTTGCTTTCAGGTGGCTGCTGCTTTTCACACCTCCTCTAGACACATCATTTATTTTTTTACTTGTCCCATTATCACTCTTTTTGGCCTTGCACCACCTACTCTTTTGTCATTTTCAGTCTTCTACCCTATCACAGACCTTTTTTTTTTTTTTCCAATCTCCCCCATTTTGCCTGCTTAAAACCTATTACATTTCTCACTTTTATCAGTTCTGATGAAGGTTTTTGACCTTAAACGTTAACTGTTTCTTTCGCCACAGATGCTTCCTAACCCGCTGAGTATTTCTAGCATTTTCTGTTTTTATTTCAGATTTCCAGTCTGCAGTATTTTGCTGTTTTATCTATTTCTTATTTTGCTTCCTGCCAAAAAAACCCAAGATTTGTTCTAATTCCAGCAGTCCTTCTCCTGTCACTTTTCCCATGTCACAACAGGAGATACAACACCTATCGCTGTGCTTCCTCTCGCACCACTGTCCAGAGACGTTAGCTCTCCTTCAATGTGAGACCAGAATTTTTGTGTGCTATTTCTAATCTCATGTATTGTGTTTGCCACCCACTGTGCAGTCTGTTTTTTTCTGGGGATACCGAATGCAGGTTAGTCAACTACTTTATTGAACATCTGTTCTGTTACACTTCTAACTTTTGGAGGTTTTCTACTTTAATTCTTCCTCCTAATTTTGCTCTGATGTTTCCACCTTTGGTCTCCAATGCTCCTCAGAGCAGGTTCAACACAGGCTTCAGGAACAGTATCTCGTCTTTCTGCAGGGCACTTTTGCATTGGTCATTGTGACTTAAGACCTTAGCTTCCCACTCCTTTATATTGGCATCAGTGAAATGTATCTTCCAGTATTTTCTGTTCTAATTCCTGATTTGTTTCATTTGTACTTTTTTCTTTTGCCAATCTCTCTCTGTATTTGTTTCAACCACTCCTATATCTTTCCAGCTTCTTAACAATTGGCTAAGGTTTGTTTTGATATCTTTCCATCAACATCATGGATGAGCATTTTATATCATCTTTCAGTTTCTGTTGTGCCATTTGCAGGCCATTTAATTAATTAACTTCCTTGCTATGAATTAGAACATTTATTGCTTCTGTCTCCATTATCTTCCTCTTTTTCTTGTTAAAATTACTTGCTTTGTTTTCAGTCGGAAGGTGTATATACATCTGAACTGTTAACCCACCTTTCATTTTTTCAACATATACTGGCTGATGCATTCATATCTGGCATTTTCTATTTTTTTATTATACAAAGTGTGCTGCTTCATTCATTTGGTCTTCAGTCTTGTTTGAATAACTTCTGGTTTTCTTTTTGCAGATGGCGATCTAATCACCATATTTGATAGCTCAGATCTCTCCTTTGCTATCCAATGTAGTAGGATACTTAAACTTACATTATTTGGTGAGTATAAGTACATCTTGGTAATGTATTGCATGTTATTCCTGTTAAGACCTTTTTAACGTAATCCAGAAACTTAAAAATATTTAATTTAATTTATAGACTGCTCAGATGTCAATGTCTGAATGTGACTCTAAATAAAAGGCTATGACACAATTATGGCTAAATGTTAAGATTAGCTGAAATAAAAACAGATATGCTGGAAAAACTCAGCAGGCCTGACAGCATTGTGGAGAGAGAAACAGCTAACGTTTCGAGTCCATACGGATTCAAAACTTTAACTCTGCTTCTCTCTCCACAGATGCTGTCAGACCTGTTGAGGTTTTCCAGCATTTTCTGATTTTATTTTAGATTTCCAGCATCCGCAGTATTTTGCTTTCTCTTTCTATTAAAAATAGCTATGTGTCTTAATTAGAGCACAAATGTGGCAAAAGTTTTAACAAAAAAAAACACCCTATGATTATAACTGTTTTCTGAAGACAATAGTGATGAACTTGGTGCTGGATGTCCACATGACGGATTGACTTCAGGACTTCACGGCATCCTGGGAATACTCTTGTGTTGCAAAGATAAAGTCATAAAATACTAATGTATTGTACTGCTTGTAGAATTTCCTTCTTTAAGAGCCCAACATATCCTCCATTGGGCAACCAATTACGGAGAAAATACATGTTGCTAAAAATGTTGACCTTATAGCATTTCGTTTTTGTCAGAAGACATGTCTGATACATTCATTTTGAGAGTTTGAGCATGTTTGAATATTTTCTTTGAAGGAGTATTTGTTATTGGGTGTGCAATTAAATCACTAAGTCATTTTCCAGGTATTAAATGCTATTATATTTCAAACATTTATTCAGTCATTTCAGTTACCTGAGATGATCCTGTATAACTTGGCTACTAATTGGATAAATTTGTTGTTATTCGGAAGCCTTTTTTAATGCCTTATTGCAGGGAACACTGAAATTAACTTTCTGAACCACAGAGCAATAAATAAAGCTGAGCAAAGATTCCACTCATCCTGGTTTTGGTATTACCTGGGATGCTTGTTTGTCCAAAATTGCATAGATGAGAAAAGTTGTTTGTTGAACATTTTCTCACTTTTCTGCAACCACAGACTATCTTAAATATTATATTTAGGCATAGTATAAACTGGGTATAGGGTAAAATGATGCACACTCCTACAATATCAGTATGGTATTTCTGTTTCCCATTTCTGTTGTGAGGTAATGTTTATATTTTAGGGTTTGTGGTGTGGGGAAGAGGCAAAAAAAAAAATCAGTCAGGATCCCAGAATTAATCTTCAATTTAAAATTGAATTAAATGGATTCAAAAGGCCAAAATTTTAGTGAGGTCTAAAAAAAAATGTTCGCAATGAATGCAAATGTCAACATTTCTTTCAGCAAAGGCCATTATAACCAGTGACCAGGCCACTTTAGCTCTGGCAATTTTAGCTGGATTCGAACTCCATTCCTAGAAGTGAAAGGACTACAGTATTCACTTCTAACCAATTCCCTTTCCAACTCTGAAGCCTAGTCATGTTGTTATTTCCCTATAAGTTAAGAAGACTGTTTAACTCTAAGCAGTGAAGGTGACCAATATAGTGAAAGCTGATATTTCATTTGCTTTTACTTATTTTCCACTTTGTTGTGTACTTTTTAAACAAACATTAATTTTCCTTTTCTGTACTTTTCCTAAGTATGACATTTGCTGAATATTGTTTTTTCTTCAAGCTAGAATTCCATTTGCAATCTCCTATTCCTCTTCAGAGTTCTTGAGCATATTACTGCTTCTGTAAATCCATGCCAATGTTTCCCATTACTCCATTTTTCAGTCTCTCCAATCAAGTTTCCACCTCTGCCACAGATAGAAATTGACCCAGTTAGAGTCAGAAATAACACACTGTGGCTGCAACCATTATGAACCATCTCTCCTCGCCCACCTCAAACTCCCAGCGTTGGAATTTGAAGCTCACCTCTGAATGGTGGAATATGCCTCAGTTTAATTCAGCCTGAGTAACTGGCTAAGGAGGCAGATGTGCCAGTGGCAATGGATTAGAGTTTTTGGCACAGTTCAAAAATTATGCCTCTGCTTTCTGACCATCAAAGTGGAGGAAGAAGTGACACATTCCATGTTGAAGAAAGAACTCTGATTTTATAGAGCACCTTCCATGTCCTCAATGACTGTGAAACATCTTGGAACAATGTTTCAAGCTTTTTTTTAGGTCGTGATGGTCAGTTCATCAAGAATTCATAAGCAGCAAATGAGAAGAATGACCAGATTATGGTATTTGTACTCAATATAATTTTGTTGATTTGATTTGATGTTGATTTTTAGCAAACTTGCATTCCTTGTCTTGGATGTGCCGTTAAATTCACATGCAGGTGACATCATTATTACAGTATTATTGAGAAATCAATAGTTGTTCTAATCCTTTAATGTTGCTTTTGGGTGGGGTAAAATTTTGGGTTTTGTTTAAAGGAAGGATTACTTATGTAGCCATGCATATACATCCTCTCTTGATATATTGCTTTCAGTGAGATAATTTAAAATACTGATAAATGCCTTGGTTATGCACTGATTCACTACAGTTTCCTAAAATTTATGCTTGTATCTTAGTATTATATAACAACAAAAACATATATTCATGTAGTGCCTTTCACATCGATTAACACCCCAATACATTTCAGAGGCATAATCAACAATATAAGTTAAAATGCATTTCTTTTTATAAAGAACATAAGAACAAGGAACAGGAGTAGGCAGTTTGGTCCCTTGAGCCTGCTCAGCCATTTATTAAGATCATGGCTGATCTGATAGTAACCTCAAATCTGCATCCCGCCTGTTTCCGATAACCTATCACCCACTTGCTTACCAAGAATCTATCCACTTCTGCCTTAAGAATATTCAAATACTCTGCTTCCAGGAAGAGAACTCCAAAGACACTCAACCCTCTGAGAGAAAAAATTTAATCATCTCCGTTTTAAATGGATGACCCTTTATTTTTAAACAGTGATCCCTAGTTCTAGATTCTCCCACAAGAGGAAACATCCTCTCCACATCCACCCTGTCGAGGCTCCTCACGACCTTATATGTTTCAACCAAGTCGCCTCTTAGTCTTCTAAACTCCAGCGAATACAAGCCCAGCCTGTCCAACCTTTTCTTAAAAGACAGCCCATCCATTCCAGGTATTAGTCTGGGAAACCTTCTCTGAACTGCTTCCAATGCATTGACATTCTTCCTTAAATAAGGTGACCAATACTGAACACAGTATTCCAGATGTTGTCTCACTAGTGCTCTGTGTAACTGAAGCATAATCCCCCTACTTCTGTACTTAGTTCCCCTCACAATAAATGATAACATTCTTTACTTGCTGTACCTGCATACTAACCAGTTGCGACTTATGAAGCACCAACTATCACCTTTGTAATGAAATGTGAGAGGTGTTTTTAAAACAAAACTGTTTTTTGTTCTTCCTATCCAGGTCATTGTATTTGTTAAATAATTGTTGAGAGTTTTGTACTCACCTGTAATGGTTTGTTTTAACAGGAAAGAAAGTAGAAAGAATTACACTAAGATATAGCCTTTCACAATCTTAGGAGGTTTTAAAGTACTTTACAGCCATGAATTACTTTAGAAGGTTATACGCTCTTGGAATCTAGAACATTGCAACAGATTTTCACACAAGATCCTACAAATAGTATAAGGTGTTGATTAACGTCTACTGGGTGAACTCCCCTGCTCGCCTTTAAGTGGTGCATTAGGATTTTTTATGTCCATCTAAGAACACAGGTCTTTGGTTTAGTGTCTTATCCAATTGATGGCGCTTCCTGACAGTCCAGCATTCTTCAGTACTGCACTGAAGTAGATTATGCACAAATTTCCAGAGAGACTTTTGGACTCAGTGGTGAATGTGCTGCCAACTGAGCCAAGCTTAACACTTGACTGACTGTTTGATTATATTATATTTTAAGTCTTAACAATTTTATTGTGTTAATGTTGAAAACATCTTTTTCTGTACAAACAAAGACACAAAGAAACAATACTAGCTCAGATTTTCTGAATTCGAATATTAATATGAAGTGACTAGATTAATATTAAGACTGAGGTTAACTGAAAACTATATTCTACAGAATTATCTGATTTATAAAGTTCTCTCTCGGAATTTTTTCAAATACTATAAATGGTGGTTACTAATAGATACTGTCAAAACTTATGAGATACTGAAGAATAATGTAAAATAAATGTAAAAACCATTCAGCCTGAGACAGAATAGGACGTTAATTTTAAATTATTGAGCAAACTGAGAGAACAATTAAAAATGACCTCCCTGAAGATTGCTTCATTTAGTCTAGCTACTGAACAGAATGATTTATAATTATTGAATTATTTTCCTGCACAAAAATAGAAGCCCTTGGTATCCTTCAGGTGAGATGTTCAAATGAAGTTCCTGTTTATTCAAATGGACATCAAGTACGTGAAGTTCTCTTGGTGTTCTGACTAACATTCCACCTTCAACCAATAAATACCATCAGAGATGGATGTTGTTCATCTTATTAATGCATGTGCTATCGTGTGAGTACACAATGGCTGTAACTGTACTCCACAAATAAACTTATTGTGTGAAGGTGTCTTGACAAAGAACATTATAGTGTTTGCACTTATAAAGCACCTTCTTTTAAAATTAAATAGTTTTACTGTCACAATTCAGTAGTTGCTGATTCCTAAATTGAAAAGTTTCATGCTCTGTGAGCTTTAGTAATGAGTTAATTACAAGACACTTTGGACATCATGTACCTAAAGGAACTACATATTTTACTGTTAGAACTGTCAAGTAGAATTGGGTTGGCTTGTTTATTCTGTTGTCACAGTTTAAAAATGAAAAGCTAAAGTTGCAACCATGATGGACATTGCAAATTGTAGATGACCCACATTGGTGTTTTTGTTTCCCAGAGTTCCACCAAATGGCATTAGGTGAAGTAATAAATCCTGAAGTAACAATGCAAAATGCTGGAAATACTCAGCAGACCTGACAGCGTTTGTAGAGAGAGAAAAAGAGTTAACATTTCAGATCGCTGATGAAAAGTCATGACCTGAAACATTAACTCTTTTCCCCTTTCCACAGATGTTGCCAGACCTATTGAGTATTTCCAGCATTTTCAGTTTTTATTTAAGGTTTCCAGCATCTCCAGTATTTTGCTTTTGTAATAAATCCTGAGATTTTACTTGAAAAACAATCTGATTAGCCCAGGGACAGGAGTTTTCCAAAACCTGCTGGCTGGCTAAGGGTAAAAACTATATGAACTATATTAAATAGACAGAAGTAGTTTAAAAATGAATGCACTTGCAAAACATTGCTCATTGTCCTGAGCAATGCCTACAGAATGAAACTTTAATATAGTGATTTGTGTGCTGCTTCCAGATGGACCAGACTTTTCTTCCTGTCATAATCATTAGGATTTGGCATAAAACTGCAGCATTAACACCAGCCAGATGTTTGTATAGGAAAGCAGACTGGCAAGAAAGATGTGCTGCAGTTGGAAGTTCTGGTTAGTTTTACAAAATTATGTCTTTCTCTTGAGGCAAGGCTTAAAAGTTCTTGCTTATACTTTGGAGCATTAGTTCAGAGGTCGCACTTTATAAAATAACAATGCAGGGAATTATTTCTACTCCATTTCACACCATGTGATGCAGATGCCCAGATCTCGCTGGAGTGGGCTACTTGCAGCAAGTGCTGTTAGATTGACTTTTTTTCCTGTACCCTTCAGCTCAAATCTTTTGCACTGTAATTTGCTGGAAGTGCGAGTTGATAAAGGGATGGATGTTAGTGAATAGTGGGCTCAACTGAGGTGCTCTGGAGCAGGGAGGTGAATTAGGATGAAATCAGGTACAGAAATAAATAAGAGAGAGAAAAAAAGATTGGATGTAGACACAGAGAAAAAGAAACAAAGAAAAGTAAGGTAAAAATTTTAAAAATGGCAATTTTAAAACCTAAAGTAACAATAGAGTACTTGCAGGAATGAGATTGAGTGTTTTTAAGTTTTTCCCTTTCTGACTGAGAGATTGATTGGTATTGCATTGACAATTTCCTTATTCAGAGTGGTGGAAATGCGGAACTCGCGACCACAAAATAGTCAAGGAAAATAGTATATATATGCATTTATAAGGAATATAGAAAGAGCGAGTTAGATGAGGGATGAAAGGAGTCTCGAGTGGAGCACAGATGCTGATGTGGACCAATTGGGCCAAGTTGTTTGTATTTGCACTGCTACATTATGGGCTTGTCAGCTAAGTTTAAGCCTGTGGAATAAAAAGGACAGTGGCAGCATGGATACAAAGTTGGCTGGGAGGCAAAAAGTAGTCGTAAAGGGTTGTTTTGCAGACTGGAGGAAAGTATGTAGTGGTGATACTCGAGTCAGTACAAGAACCATTGCTTTTCTTGATCTATATTAATTGCTTAGACTTAAGTATACAGGAAACAATTTTGAAATTTGCTGATGACGCAAAACTATTGTGAACTGTGAGGGGGATAGTGATAGAGTTCAAGAGGACATATACAGGCTGGTGAAATGGGTGAACATGTGGCAAAGGCAATTTAAAGCAGAGAAGTGTGAAATGATACGTTTTAATAGGAGGAATGAGGGGAAGCAATGTAAACTAAATAGAACAATTCAAAAGGGGGTGCAGGAACAAGGAGACCTGGGGGTATCATCATTGTCATGTGTGCTTTGTCCAAAGGCAGGTCCTTGGCTCATAGGCCTGAATTTCATGCTTTCCTACCGATGGGTTTTTAGGTAGGGTGGGGAGTGTGAAGGGGCACGAATGGGCTGAGTTTCTGCCTGCCCTGACCTCTCAGCGATTTTATGCTGGAGTGGGCAAGGCCTCAGACAGGCCACTTGCATTTGCCCCAGTTTAGGCTCTTAAGTGGCCAATTATTGACCACTTAAAGGCCATTTCCTGCCCAGCCTTAATTTTTAGGCTAGTGGGAAGATTTCCCAGGTGTGGGGTAAGCCTGAAGATGAATAGGTTTAGGCCTTAGGTATGAAGGAGGGTGGTGGGACGCCTCCATCAGCAGCCCTCTTTCTAACTTAGCGAAATCCCCCCCCCCCCCTGCCATTCCAACCCTTAGGGGCTGGTGGCAGCTGGACCTCCCTTCCCACCCAACCCTCACGGCCTCTCCTCCGACACTACAATCTCCCATTATCCATTCCCCCAGGGTTTCCCTATCCTCCTTGCCCTGAGACCACGAAAACTCACCTTTCTGTGCATGTCAAGACTTGGGATCTGTGGACTTCATGAACTTCCACTTCTGTCCACTGCAGCTTCTGTTGCTGCAGGGACCAGAGAGCTTCCAGCCAATCAGATTGACCTGCAGCTCTGTAAGATGGGGCTTCCTTCTGAGTGAGGGGCAAAAGCCCCACCTGCAGCCAATTAATGCTTATTCGAGCATGAAATGGTTGCGGGGCAAGTAGCGTCAGTAGCGATCTGTTGCCTGCCGACTCTTTGGATGGCGGGACGGGAAACCCTGCCGTCATAAATATCCTGGTCAAAGTCTTCTCCATGTCTCTATCATGTGCAAATCTTTTCATTTTCCAGTAATTTCCTTCACTCTTCAAGTCTTTCCGCACTGGTATTCTCTTCCTTCCTCTTAACTGTTTTTCCATGAAATCTTCCCTCCATAGTATCTTGCTTTTCTGTTTCCTCTTAAGACGTATCCTGCCCAGTCTCTCTGCCTTTTCATAATTACTGTCAGCAAATTTTTCTTTGTTTACTCTCAGCACTTCATCATTTGTTACTTTTTCTGACCACCTAATGCTTTCCAATTTTCTCCAAACCCACATTTTGAAGCTGTTTAGCAAGTTGGCCTGCTCTTTCCTAAGGTCCAAGACTCACATCCATATAAAACAAAACTCCAAATCAAACTCTTTATAAGTCCCTCCTTAAGTTGTTTATTCAGCTTTCCAGTTAGCAACTGTCTCTTTTTGTTAAATGCATCCTTTCCTATTGCTATCTTTGTTTTTATTTCTGTGTCGCACTTTCCATCTGCAGATATTGTACTTCCTAAATACTTGAATTCTTGCTCCTTTTCTAGTTCCTTTCCTTATATGAACATGTGAATATATATTTTTTGGTAATTTTGAGATATGCACTACTTTGATTTTTGCCAATGTTCACTTGCATTCCAAAATTCACGTCTGCTGTTATTAGTCTATCTACTAGTTGTTGTGGTTCTGTGCTTGCTGCAAGTGGTTTGTCACTTGCAAATCTAACTTAGTGTTATCATTCCCCCCCCACCAACCCCTCTCTTCTCACACCCCGCCCCTTGCAATCTGCAATTTTAATGCCAGATTCAGTGTCAAATGCTTCTTTAGTCATTGTTTCTGCATAGACATTGAAGAGGACTGGTGATAAACAATACCCCCATCAAACTCCTCTTTTAATTACACATAGTTCCAACTCCCTGTTGGCTCCTCTCAATACTGCTGTTTGTCCCATGTACAGATTTCTTCAGTTGTCTGTCCCTTCAGTCTATTATGCAACGAATTATTGTGATCTGGAATGCACTTCCTGAGAGTTTGGTGGAGGCAGATTTAGTAGTGACTTTTGAAATGGAATTGGGTAAGCATCTGAAAAAAGTTTTGCAGGGCTATGGGGAAAAGGATGGGGAGTGGAACTAGCTGAATTGTTGTTGCAGAGAGCCATCATGGACACAGCATGCCAAATGGCCTCCTGTGTTGAAACCATTCCATGATTCTATGTAATTCAACATTTTATGTAATTATCATATTGCTAATAAGGCACTTGCGCTGCTAAGTTCCAGCCCTAACTTTCTGCAGAAAATGTAACGCTTTCTGTGAAATGAAAATTAAGCAAGTTTTTAAAAACAACAGGGAGGCTAAGGGTGAGATACCATTTGTGCGAAGCGAATGGTGGAGTGGTGTAAATCGTCCAGTCTGTTTTGGAGATTTGCAATTTGCAACATATCTCTTAATCCCTTGAATTTACTGGCTGATTTGTGCATTAATAATGGTGTGCATCTTTAATACTCATTACTCTTCTAACAAGATTTGACCCAAAATTGAAACAGCTATCATCGTGAAGTTCTGGAATTGTTTTTAGCTGCAGAAGTGGGCCAGTGGATAAGAACAAAGTGATGTTAAGATTATGAAATGAGTAAATGAAAGTTTGGAGGGCTTGCAATCCATCTATCCATTTCAATTTTTTAAAGAAAATGTTTGAAGTTATTAGAGATTTCATCTTTGACCTTCCAGTAAAATCCAGGATGAAGGAGATATATTGGCTTGAAAATGCTCAACTTGATTAGTTCATTTTCTTAAATACAATTTGGGACCTTAATTCTATGATTACTGGTTTCTGATTAGTTTTGTGATCTGAAAGTCCTTGGCTAAATTAGCATTTTGTGTCACTAGAAGGAAGCAGTGAGCTGTGCTGTGTGTGACAGAAACTTAAAATAGATTTAATAACAATATTGGTTCCTGATGAGCAGCCATAACTGAAGCAATCCCAGGATGGACAGCACCCACATGAAAATTATACTGCCTGGTTGCCATCTGCCTAGTAACCACGTGAAATTAACCTCCCTGTGCAGTATTTAAATCTTGCTGATTGTCGACCATATTTGCTTCATGTTTGGCATCATCAAAGCACGTTTAGCCACAATATTGCTCATCTAATTGATGAATGATCTTTACAGATTGGCAGACTGTTAATGAGTGGAGTGCTGCAGGGATCAGTGCTGGGGCCCCAACTATTTATGATCCTTGGTTGAAGGGACAGACTGTATTGTGGCCATGTTTTACGACAGTACAAAGGTAGTAGAAAAGCAAATTGTGAGGAGGAAACGAAGAGTTTGCAAAGGGACATAGATGGAGTGGGCAAAAATTGGCAGATGGAGTATAAAGTGGGATAATGTAAAGTTGTCCACTTTGATAGGAAGAATAAAAAAATATATTATTTAAATAGAGAGAGAATGCATAATACTGCAGTACAATGAGATCTGGGTGTCCTTGCACCTGAATCACAAAGTTGGTATGCAGGTACGGCAAGTAATTAGGAAGGCAGACAGAATGTTGGCCTTTATTGCAAGAGGGATGGAGTATAAAAGTAGAAGCGCAAGGAATTTGGACTGGTAATCAGTGTCAGGAAGACTAAAGTTATAAGCTAAGACATGGAGACTCAACCTTCCATCAACACTGACAAGCTCACATTGGAGGCCGTCGACAGCTTCACACATCTTGGATTGACAATTACCAGCATCCTGTCTCTTGATGCTGAAATTAGCACCAGGATTGCCAAGGCCACAGCTGTCATCTCAAAGTTGAGAAATCGAATGTGGCCCAGCTGCAAACTAATCAAAAATACAAAGATCTTGTGAGTACCAGGCTTGTGTTTTCAGTACCCTCCTTAACAGTAGTGAGATTTATGCAAGCCAAGAAAAGCAGCTGAATAGCTTCCTTCTCCACTGCATCAGATGAATATTGGGCATCTGGCAAGACAAGAGTGCTGAATATGAAAGTACACCAGCATGCAGGGATCCCCAAGCATCGCCCTCTTCAGTCAATAGGGACTCCATTGGCTGGGTCTTATGAGCTGAATGGATGATCGCCGCATCCCCAAAGGCATACTCTATGGTGAGCTTCCTATCGGCATGAGACCAACAGGTTGCCCACATCTACGATACCAAGATGCCTGCGAGCAAGACCTCAAGTGGACCGGGATCGGAGTCGATGCATGGTAAGCCCTTGTTGCTGAATGAGTGCCTGGAGACAAGCAGCCAGAAAGGGCGTGGCAAAAAGAGGACAAAAGAAATGACCAGATGGTGGAAAAGAGAGCCCACCAGTAGTAAAAAAAAAAACATAAGTTGACTTCGGGCCAACACTATTCCCCTGTACCAGCTGTGAAAGGGACCGTCACTCGCAAATCGACCTCTACAGCCACAACAGTAAGCCATAAGAAGTGACATACACCCTGGGCACAGTCCATCGTCTCTGGAGACAGATGATGCCAATAATAACCTAACCTTACTACAACTGTACAGTACATTGGTGAGACCACACCTAGAGTACTGTGCAGTTTTGGTTTCCTTATTTGCACTGGAAGCAACTCAGAGAAGGTTCAATAGGCTGATTCCTGAGATCAAGAGGAAAGGTGGAGCGGGTTGGGCCTATACTCATTGGAATTTCAAAGAATGAGATGTGAGCTTATTGAACCATATAAGATTCTGGGGGGGCTTGGTAGGGTAGATGTGGAGAGGATGTTTCCCTTCCTGGTGGAATCCAGAACTAGGGGGGCACAGTTTCAAAATAAGGGGTCTCCCATTTAAGATGGAGATGAGGAGGAATTTTTTTTCTCACAGGATCTTTAGTCTTTGGAATTCTCTTTCCCAGAGAGCAGTGGAGGCGGGTCGTTGAATATATTCAAGGTTGAGAAAGTGAGAATTTGGGTCTTAAAGGCATGAATGAGGTGGAGCTGAGGATGGGGTGAAGTCAGGCGATGTTACACGTGAGAGTAGTGCACTGAGATTCAGGTTTTGTAACCCCTTGATTAGACTAAATTGCCACAGTTTTATACTGCTGTCATTTGACAAAAGACTTGTTGTTCTTATAGGAAAAGTGCAGAAAGTGAATGTATATCCTGCCCTGTGGCATATTTCAAAAGTATAATGGCGATAAGGCATGTTAAATACAATGCTCATTCATAGACAGCAAATGATAAACATGCAGCATTGAAGGTATATCTGGGTCATGTTTATGGAACTGCAAATTTTTTGTATATTCCTTTTTTTTAAAACCTCATTCATGACATGTAACATTTGAGATGTCACCTTGCTTAAAAGCTTGTACTTTGCTTCAATATAAATGATTTCTTGAGCTCCGTAATTGCTAGGCAAAAACCATTCCCAAGTTGACCATATAGGGCCCATTCAAAATGGAATTTAGCTATGCCTGTCCAGCTGAGTGATAAATTTTAACTTTGGGATCTTAAAATATGTGGCTCCTGGACAAAAAATGGATGAAGTATGTGAATGCTTCTACATTGAGTTGCATTTGGGCACTTGATTTTTTTTTATTCTTTTTATATGTTAAAAAAACAGAACTTTACACCCTGGTCCACTCCTCCATCACCCACTACTCCTCAACCCCCTCCTATGGCACAACCCCTTGCCCACGCAAAAGATGCAACACCTGCCCCTTCACTTCCTCTCTCCTCACCGTCCAAGGACCCAAACACTCCTTTCAAGTGAAGCAGCATTTCACTTGCATTTCCCCCAACTTAGTCTACTGCATTCGTTGCTCCCAATGTGGTCTCCTCTACATTGGAGAGACCAAACGTAAACTGGGCGACCGCTTTGCAGAACACCTGCGGTCTGTCCGCAAGAATGACCCAAACCTCCCTGTCGCTTGCCATTTTAACACTCCACCCTGCTCTCTTGCCCACATGTCTGTCCTTGGCTTGCTGCATTGTTCCAGTGAAGCCCAACGCAAACTGGAGGAACAACACCTCATCTTCCGACTAGGGACTTTACAGCCATCCGGACTGAATATTGAATTCAACAACTTTAGGTCGTGAGCTCCCTCCCCCATCCCCACCCCCTTTCTGTTTCCCCCTTCCTCTTTTTTTTCCCAATAAATTATAAAGATTTTCCTTTTCCCACCTATTTCCATTATATAAAAAAAAAATATAAAAAAAAACCCACTAGAGCTATACCTTGAGTGCCCTACCATCCATTCTTAATTAGCACATTCGTTTAGATAATATCACCAACTTTAACTTTAACACCTATGTGTTCTATTGTACTATTGTGGTTGACATCTTTTGATGATCTGCTTCTATCACTGCTTGTTTGTCCCTACAACCACACCAACCCCCTCCACCTCTCTGTCTCTCTATCTCTCCGCCCCCCACACACACACCTTAAACCAGCTTATATTTCAGCTCTTTCCTGGACTCGAACTCAAGTTCTGTCGAAGGGTCATGAGGACTCGAAACGTCAACTCTTTTCTTCTCCGCCGATGCTGCCAGACCTGCTGAGTTTTTCCAGGTAATTCTGTTTTTGTTTTGAACTTTCATATTGTTGATTTGTTATGGATAGATACATTCATATGAAAGTTAAATTAACTAGTGTTAAAATCAATGTAAGTCCATCTGCCTATTAACAAATCTTACACAGATTCCATCCCAAACATTTTTGTAATCGTAGATATGCTTCAGCAAGTTTACCAGACATTGCACCTACTAAAACCTGTTTGTCTGGTTTGCCTGATCAATACCCAGAAGTAAGAATTGTGCCTTGAGTATCTTGCAGTTTGAGTTGATCTGTTATAGCATATAGGTATTCAGCAAGATCTGTAATATATTGTGTCTCTGTGCAAAATTCTAATCTGCATAATTCTCAGAGTTGGTTTTAAGAAGCTGGGTTTGATCAAGTAAACAGATAAATTTAGCAAAAAATAAATACATCTTGGAACAATATTTTGTTGGAACTCAAAGTGGACGCCGCAGCTTTGTGTAGCGAGATGATTAGTTAATTGCACCTCACATATAATGTCACTAGGGGGCAGTATTACATAACGCAAACCTGAAAATTTGAATTATTAATATGGACACTGAAAATGAGTATACCTTAAAGTCTGAAATATGAGAAATGCATAGGTTTTTTTAAACTGAAGAATATGAATTTTGAGTTTTGATAGCTTTTTTGCCAGAAACATGGTCCTTGGGCTATCTATTTTGCCATCTACCATGTTGGTAGTCACATGAGGCAATTATAATGGAGGTGTTGGTCAAACCTATATCAATTAATCTAAAACAGACCCAGATTTGAGGTGAAGAAAAACCATATATTTCTCACAGACATGTTACAGCTACTATGGCCAAGACTTTTCAGTCCTGTCCTGGCGGGACCCACCATGGGGGATGTGGCAGCTCAGCTAAAAGTCCATTGGCTTTCAGCGAGACCGGACAATCTTGACAGCGGGCGGGGACAGAAAATCCTGCCCTCTGTCATTTCTCAAGTTAGTGATGTATCCTAAAATATTATTTTGTAGAGGTGATCTATTTACATTATGTTTGAATGAATCAGCATTATCTGCTTCCACTGTCATCCTAGTCTGCTCTATAGGTTTATCATGTGCTTACTGAAATAATTTATCCACAGATTAGCTTCAAGGTCATCCCTGCTCTAATTGTAGACCATGTTGCCTGGTTTGACTGTTCTGGACAGGGTGAAGCAGCTTATTATAGTCGATTTTATCTAGAATTCTATAAATGGTACTCATGAGAATATGTTCAATTCGTTATTATTCAATCCTTCCATTGACTCAACCATTCTGTTTGCTCTCCTCTGTATCCTTTCAAAAGCTTCATATCCCTTTTGCACTGAGGCAACCAGACTTTGACAGTATTCTAAGTAGGATTACATCGATGATTTACAGAGTGACAAGATTACCTTGCTATTCGGTTCAATCTCAACATCTGATTTATTTTAATTGCTGTCACTGAGCATTGTTACACTAGTCTAAATTTATTGTCATTCAGGACCCTTGGATGGTTTTCACTTTTCCATACATGTTATTTTATTTCTATCTTTTTAATAGTCTCTTTCTGGATTTCTTGTCCCCTTGTGAAGCACTTTACATTTCAGGACATTGAATTTAATCTGCCACTTGTCTGCCTAATTCCCAAGTATATTTAAGTTCTCCTGTAGCTTGATCTATACAACTTTCTAATGTATCATCTTCCTTACTTTTGTACTGTCAACAAACTTAGCTATTGCACTTGTAACTCCTCACTTCAGGTAAGAAGCTCTTAAACAAAAAGTTTCTAAACTTCTGGGTTCTTTCGGTCAACCAAGTACATTCAGTCACAGAATTGTTATGGTGTAGAAAGAGACCATTTGATCCATTGTGTGCACCAGCTCTCTGAGAGAGCATTATGACTCCTCAGAGAGCCATTCTCCTGCTTTTTCCCTGTAACACTGCACTGCACATTGTTTCTATTTAAATAATCATCCGATGCCCCCTTAAATGTCTCGATTGAACCTGTCTGTAGCTCACTTCCAGGCAGTACATTTCAGACCTGAACCACTGCTGTCTGAAAAAATATTTTCTCAAGTCACATTTGCTTCTTTTGCAAATCACTTTAAATCTGTGCCGTCTCGTTCTCGAACCTTTTACGAGTAGGAATAGTTTCTCCCTATCTACTCTGTCCAGCCCCCTCATAATTTTGAACACCTCTATCAAATCTCCCCTTACCCTTCTCCTTTCCAAGGAGAACAGTCCCAACTTCTCCAGTCTGTCCTCATAACTGAAGTTTCTCATCCCTGGAACCATGTTTGTAAACCTCTCCTGTATTCTCTCCAATGCATTCACACCCTTCCTATAGTGTGGTGCCCAGAACGTGTACATTACTCCAGCTGAGGTCTAATTAGTGTCTGATACAAGTTTAGCATAACCTCCTTGCTTTTGTACTCTATGCCCCCATTAAAAAACCCTAGGATACTGTGTGCTTTATTAACTGCACTCTCCACCTGTCCTGCCATCTTTTAATGACTTACGCAGATGTGCACCCAGCTCCTTTAGAGTTGTACCCCTTATTTAATATTGTCTCTCTATGTTCTTCCTACCAAAAAGAATCACCTCACATTGAACTTCATCTGCCACCTATCTGCTCCCTCCACCAACTTGTCTATGTCCTTTTAAAGTGCTACACTGTCCTCAATTTACAATGCTTCCAAGTTTTGTATCATCTGCAAACTTTGAAATTGTCCCCTACACACCAAGATCTAGATTGTTAATACATACCAGGAAAAGCAAGGGTCCCAATACTGACCCCTGGGGAACCCCACTACAAACTTTTCTCCATTAACCATTACTTGCTGTTTCCTTACTCAGTCAATTTTGTATCCCTTTTATTTCATGAACTATAACTTTTCTTGCAAATCAACTGTATTGAATGCCTTTTGGAAATCTATGTCACCACATCAAGGTAGAATATTTCCGCTGATTACTGCTTTCAGTATCAGCCTTTCCAGAGAAACTGTATCCATTATCCATGACTTTCCAGAAGTCCATATACACTGCATCCACTGCATTACCCCAATCAAGCTCTTTAGTCACCCTCAAAGAAAACACATAAATTAGGTTAGCAGTGGCTGCCCTTGTGAGCCCATTTGGCTATCTTTTATGATTTTACTTCTATCCAGGTGCCCCCTGATTTTATCTTTAAGAATTTTCTGAACTTCACCCAAAGTGCATGTCAAACTGTGTGCTGAATAGTAAGGTAGCTTTTGCTTTTTTCTAATTTAAGGAGTAGCATCTACCTTTCTCCAGCCCCAGTTTTCAGTGTTTTCTGGAAGATTTGCACCAGAGTTCCTGTAATTTCCCCCTCTAGCTCCTTAATGATCCTTAGATGCATCTTATCTAGCCCCTGAAATGCATTTAATTGAAGTTTGCTTACTACATTGGTAGTAATATAAATTTTCACATTACATTCTGTAGTAATGAAACATTCTGTAGTACTCCTTGCAGATCAGATAAGTTAGCTGTCTCTTCCTTGGTAACAAGTGAGACAAAAAATATGCTTAGCTCTTTTGCAGCCTGTTAGCATTCGTTGTCATGCCCTCAACCAATCCCATTTTGTGGCCCCAATCCATCCCTTGTTTACTTTTTCTCGTAATATAACTCAAACACTTGGTTTTCATTCCTCACTTGTTTTTCTGTATACAATAAGAATTTTTTTCTTTGTCAGTCTGAACATTTTTTCTTGCACTCCTGTAATGCCTTTTGATTTTGAAAGTATCTTGATTCTGTTCCATTTCACTTCATGGATGTAAATCTTTGTTATTTTTCTTCTTCGCGTTGCTGAGTAGTCCTGCTCAGTCATGTAGGGAGTGCTTTTAAACTTTGGTACCTTTGCTTTGCATGGTTACAATGCATTCAGAAACAATGAAGGAGCTCCATAATTTCTTCACTCTTCATTCTTCAAACTTGCCAAGCATACTCTGATAAGATGCCTAGTTTATAATATTGATCCTTTTAAAATTTAGTAGTTTTATTTGGGTTATTACAACCTCTTCAATTCTTGTAATGTCAAAGGTGATCACATTATGATCATTTAGTACTTAAAGCCTCAAACACGTTTGTGTTCGAAGTTTGGTAATTCATATTACTCTCAGTCAAATCCAAGATGTTTTCTTTTGAGTCAAAAACAGAAATCCCTTCCCTCCCATACCAGTTGAGATCTTATCGCCCTAGTCAATTTTGGGTAAAGTGAAATCTCCAAAGATTGTTGTTGGCCCCTTTGATGTTGCCTTCCTTATCCCATCCCACACTTCCTGATCCAGGCTTTAATCTTAATCTGTAGCATGCCTCCAGTGGTGGTTCATATTTGTTACCATCTATTAATTTTCCCTAAAGCCTTCTACTATGACACCCTCTCTTAAGTATCTCAGTTTTGGATTATATATATACTATCTCCTTTTCTCCTGATAAGGTCTCTACTAAACAACTTACATCCTTATCGATAAGAATCATTCAACCACAGTGTCTCTGATACTGCTAATGTCCAGTATATTTCTAGCAATAACAACACAGATCATTTACAACATTGTGAATAATGTCAGAGCAAACTTTGTGGCATGCATCCTTTTAGATGGCGTATATTTAAAAAAAACTTAAAACAGGTATTTGTCAAGTGGCTCTTGCTCTGCTGTCTTAAATGAACATCAATATTCTATGCAATTGTTGGGGATTGTATCCTACCCTCACCTGTTATTCGCACACTTGCATCTTCAGAGATGCATAGAAGAGTAACATACAATTGCAGGAACCGTGATAAATTTTCCCATTTCTAACCCAAGGCTACTGAGACCAATTATAAACCCCAGTAGACTCGGCACAGAGGATTCAGTATAGATCCTTCCTAATCTTCATGGCTTAACTATTCATTGGATAATCATACTGAGCTTTGGGGATCCTGGGGATACTCGTGAAAATTGAGTTGGCTTGTGTGCATATGGATTTTGTCTGTTTCTGTTTCTAGTGGCTAACTTCAGAGGTGGAAAAGTGGTGTGAAAGGACATTTCTTTAGCCCACATTGAACACATGTGCCTTTCTCTTGGCCAGATGTATAACTATTTCATTAGCCTGGTGTGGTTAACATCTCCTCATTTAACCTCAGTGATCTGAAGATTTAAAAAAAAAAACTTCCCTTCCACCCTGAAAACCTGAAGTAATATGTTGCATCTAAAGAATGGAAAACATAATCACTTGCAAATGTTCACGTACAAAACATAGGTCTATCCTTCCTCCCCTCCTCACCACTTAATTTTTTACATTTTGCACATTGTAAATAGAACTGATGAATCGAGTAGGGAACATTTACGTGGAAGCAGTGGCTATGTTAAGGGAGCAGTATTCAACCATTTGAGAACATGTTTTAAGGAACTGGGAGTTGGGCAAGATAGCTTGCCTGATATGTTTGCAAAATGCTTCTACATTGACTGAATGTGCGATCATGTTTGCTTGATTTTGTTAACCAGTGAAGCCATTTTCTCATGTAATTCTAATTTGCCACAAAAAATAGGATAGGTATGTTCAACAATAATAAGGGTATTGGTGGTGGGGGACATGGAAAAAAATGCTTTGTTTGGATCGTTGATACTATCCATTAAAAATCATCATGGTGTTTCATCTTCAAAAATCATAAATGATTTTCAGGTAAAACTTGGCTAGAAATAGCAATGATTTAAATGTGCTTTGCAACTATGTAAGTATTTTCATCGTATCACATCTGTAAAGGCAGTTTGTTTATCCTCGCTGAGTGACCTTGTTGAATCAGTTATGGGTGTTACTTTAAATTTGAGAATTCATATAACTTTGTCAGCATGTAAACACTGAAGTTCATCTGATGCTTATTAAAATAACGTTGATTCCAATTTTAAGTAGGCTGGTCCATGAGCTGTGTAATTGACAAAATTAGATAATGGATAATTTTCTCAGCCAGCTGGCATGTGGGTGGCAAAGTACAGACAGTGCATGCATGAACCACATTGTGAACATTGGGCTAATGTTAAAAATATGAATCTAAAGTTCAAATAAATTATATTTAGTCTTCAGATGACTTAACTGAGAGAAATATTGGTTTAAAGAGATTGTATAAGTTGCCTCAGAAACATCCATTAAAATCTAAGAAACTTCCCTTTTTTAGATGTTTTATTGCATAACAAAGTTGCGAGCAAACCACATTTTTCCATAAAAATTACATTAGCAACTTGGCTGTCATCTGTACTGCATGTGAATAATGAGACCTGCTTTTGCTCAGTGGGGGGATTTGTTGGAAACCATTGCCGAATAAGCTCACACTGGATTCTCTGTATAACCAATGGTACTTGCCAAATTTTTGTTTGATAACTGTTTCATTCCTTAAAATGGTGCTTTGTGTGTTCTGCCTGTGTTTGTATATATTACAGCTGAGAAATGTGTTCAATTGCTGTCTAAACCTCTGACAAGAAATAATATCTTATTGGTTAAGCATGCACCGTAAAATTGATTTGTGGAATAATAGAACCATCTTCTGACATGTGAATGTAACCTTTAATTGAGAATTGGCCTCGTGATGCTGCTGGACCGTTTAATGCATGCAAAGCAAGCTTTTTATTCACAGAATATCCCGCTCTGGAACAGACTAATCAGCCCAAGTAGCCTGTGCTGATGATTTATACTCCCCATGAGTCTCCTTTTATTCCACCTATATCATCTCAGCCTTTGAGTATTTTTTTCTGTTACTTTTTTCTCTCATATACTCTTTTAGTTTCCCTTTGAAATGTTTTGGATTATCCTAAAAAAAGCAAATTTATTATCTGCATGTACTGTCCTGTCCATTCACAATTTATAGACTTCTATAAGGACTCTTAAAAGCTTTCTCTTTTCTAAAGCATAAAAGCTGCAACCTGTTCAATCTTTCCCAATATTTGTAATCTCTCTGTTTTGGTACTTTTTGCAGTGCTTGCTTCTATGCCCTCCTTATAGTATGGAGACCAGAACTCTGAACAATACTCTGTGTGGCCTGACCAGAGCCCTAGCTGATTGATGCCTAACCTGCATCTAGTAAGGCAGTACCCACTAATGCTTGGACTGAAGCATAATGCATGGACTGAAGCAGCTAATGCAGTACAGGCCAGGATTGAATCTAGGCTCTTCCTGATCTGTAAGTCTGATCAATAGTACATCACGGAGATTGTGTTTCTATTAGCACAAAATAAAATGACACAGCCAGGTGCAGAAAATCATGGACATTGACTATGGAGAGATTGTTAGCAGATGATAGCAACACAACAGCAGCTTGTGTCTATGTAAAGTCTTCAACATAGACATAGGAGTAAACATACTCTGAATGTGATGCTGTTCAAAAAGGAAGATTCTGCAAGTTGAGTTACTAATGACTAAACTCTGCATCGCTTAACCTTACTTTGTGATTTTTCTTCCTCTTTTCTACCTTTAGTGGTGCCTTGTATTATAGATAGTGTGCGTATGTATGTTTTTGTTTAATGTTACCTTTGGCAACAATATCAAAGGTCAAATATGTTAGTAGAGCCTGCACAATGGGCCACAGAATATAGTGAATGGTGTGACCTGTTAATGCACAAGTGCAAGTTCTGACTAATTGTAAGGTTCTGAAAGGTGCCCAGAATCTATTGAAGTGTAATCCCTGTGAGTAATAAATGCCTTCAGCAGAAGAAGAAAAAAAATTAGCAAGTAAGAAGACAATTAAAAATTAAGCCTATTTTGAATATTGCAAATGATGCTATATTTGTTTCAAGCTCTCTGTCAGGACATCATTGCCTGATCAAACTCCAGTTAATTTATTACTGATTCCATTTGTGCTCTGTGCGATGTGAACCTGTGACTGCTAGCACCCAGAGCACCCGCAATTGCACAACTTTTCAGGGCACAAAGCCTGCACCTGACTTGGTGCACTTGGCTTTGTTTTTGAATGATGATTCTGGCTTTGGAATGTCTAAGCTCAGTTTGTTCTGGTGCAGTGGAGGGTTGCTAATCAAGACAACTCCCAGATCGGAAAGAATATTCAACATGAGTAAAGTGTCGTATCAGTTTGAATTGCACTTTTCCCAGCATTTGGTGCTCACCTGAGAAAGTTGGTGGCGGACTGACTCCTTGGACTACTGCCATCCTTGTGGTAATGGTGCTCCTGCAGTTGGCAGCAAAATGCAAGATATTGACCCAGCAATGCTGAAGGAACATGCCTAAAAATGGAGAGTGAGTTGATGGAAAACCTGGGGATGATCAAGCTTTCATGTCTCAGCTGCTCTTGTTTTTCACAGTAGCGGAGATTGCAGGGGAAGGTGGTGCCCCTAAAGCTACCTTTATTGAGTTGCTGCAGTGTATCCTGTAGATCGATCATACCACTGCCACAGTGCAGTGGTGATGAAGGGGATGAATATTGAGTCCAGCCATGTTGGCAGCAATCACATGAAATGTTCTGCCCTGGGTTGCTGATCAAAGAAAATACACTAACTTTAAAAGTATGCAATGCCAGATAGGAGCAGATATATTGATGTGAGGGTTTCCAATTTAATTACCTTAAGGAAAGTCAGCATTTCCTTCATTTAAAAATGCTATTGAATTAGAAACTTTCTTCCTCCATCACTACACCCCTTCCACCCCCAGTTGAAGAACCTGTGCTCTTCTACTGACCTACCAATTCTATCATCTGTGTTGGCAGGACAACATATCCTACTCAAAAAGTGTCAGAAAGGAGTGACCTCAGATTACTCTTGCAGGGGGGCATGAATTTGTATTGAACCAAACCTGTTCAATCCCTAGATTCCTCTGAAATTCATGTTTCTATATCTTAAGATAATCACTACAACCTCTTCGTGATTTATACGCATGCTAATTGTTCATGCTTGACATGCTGATAGGAAAATTCTAAAGTCCTTTATTTGTCAATTAATCCTGAGGCCACAATTTAAATTATGACCTTGTATCTGTTGCACTGAAAGGAAATGCCCTTTGGTTTATATGCACAAGACGTAAAATTATGATGTAACCAGGACGTGAGACAGCATAGAATCAGGCCATTCCGTGGACAGTTTTGATCAGACTGCTCCGCTTTGCCTTCTAACCTTTTACTATTCCTTTTTTTCAATAAATTATCTAATTCTCTTTTCAGAGGAGTTCTAGTTTCTGCTTTAACAAAAGCATGTAGCAAAGAATTTCAAATTTTAATAGCCTTCTGCCTATTTATTTTCTTTGTAATCTCCCTTTTAATTCTTTAGTTTTGAATTTTGGTTTAACGTTCCAATTACCTACAAATCACCAGCCTTTCAGTACATTTTCTTTTTACCTGGAATACACTTGATTTGTGCCTTTTCCATCTCCTGTTTTAAAATACATCCTATTGTGGACCCACAGTTTGATTTGCCTTCTGTTATTCCATTTAAGCTGGACAATGTTCCTTTTTTAAATTTGCTCTTTTTTAAACAAAGTATCTGTTTCTGTGCAGAGTTCTGATGAAAGGCCACAGACCTGAAACAGTAACTCTTTTTCTTTCTCTGCAGATGTGCTAGACCTGCTAAGTGTTTCTAGCATTTTCTGTTTTTATTTCTGATTTCTTTTACTATCTTGTCCTATTTAATCTCTTTCAGTCATGGTCTTTATTACCCATAAGCTCACTTTTTCTTCCAAGCTATCCATTCTTGCTTTTCACTAACCATATTATTTGAAACACTTCCACATGCTTCTAGTTAATCTCTTCAGGGGATAATGATTCCAGCTTCGTTCAAGTTTAAGCCACCCTTTGTACTCCTTATTCCTGCAGCAGAATTGGTCCCATCAAACACTCGAGCAATCTGAAATCTCCCTCTTACATAGATCTCTAGCCATCTGTCTGTTCATCTTATTGGTTAGCTGGAAATAGCCATCTGTCTGCCCATCTTACTGGTTAGCTGGAAATAATCAACAGATTACAACCTTTGCGCTCCTGCTTTTTAATCTAGTTGCTAACAGAATCACACAGTGCAGAAGAGGCCCTTCGGCCCATCAACTCTGCACCGACATGTGAGAAACACCTGACCTATCTACCTAATCCCATTTAACAGCACTTGGCCCATAGCCTTGAATGTTATGACGTGCCAAGTGCTCATCCGGGTACTTTTTAAATGATTCCTAACAATTGGAATTATTTTTTTTTAACCAAACCTGGATTTTTTTTCCCCTATGTAACTGGTTCAGGCATGAACTATGTCTTTGGTCTGTACTGGCATGCTGTTTTGGGCCGCATTAGAGTGCTTCAGTTGGAGCATGGTGAGAGATGGGCTTTTTAAGGAATTAATTTCTATCTAAAGTCCAATTTTTCTTTAACTTAGCAACTAACTAAAAGTTGCTCTTTGCGTTGGGAGAAGGTGAGTTTTAATCCAGCTTTAAAACAGGAGTTACACAGGCTCTACTTGCAGCTGCAGCTAGTAAATTAGTTAACTGGCTTAAGTGAGATTCAGGCAGCACAAAAGCAAGCCATCTACAGTGCTGTCTTGGGCTGCATTCGAGTGCTTCTGTTGGAGTTTAATGAGAGAGGGAGTTCGCTGAAGGGGAAAGGAGGTGATCCTTTCATTTTCTACCTTTCCTCATTAAGAAGAGCTTTGGTAAGTAGGACCTGGTAAGTATTTCTTCTGTCCTTAATATCCTCTAAACTAGAGGAAGTAAAAGAAAAGGGAATAATTTAAGGGTAAGTCATGGCAGGGCAGCTCGGCCAAGTGGAATTCTCCTCCCGTGCGATGAGGGAAATCAGGGACACTTCCAGTATCCAGGGCTACCATGCGTGTAGGAAGCGTCTCCAGCTGCAGCTACTCGAAATCCGTGTTCCGGAGCTGGAGCTACGGCTGGAGTCACTGTGCAGCGTCTACAAGGATGAGAGCTTTGTGCAAAGCACATACGGTGAGGTGGTCGCGCCGCAGGTAAAGAGTGCACAGGCGGAAGAGTGCCAGACAGAGTAAAAGCACTGTGCAGGTAGTATAGGAGCCTCCTGGGCCCACCTCTCTCTCTAACAGATCTTTTGTTTTGGATACTGCTGGGGAGACGGTTTCTCAGAGGAATTCAGCAAGAGCCAAATCCATGGTGGTGGTGGGGGTGGGGTGGGGAGCAATTGTGATGGGGGATACTACTGTAAAGGGAACAGATAGATGTTTCTGTGGCTGTAGATATGACACCAGGATGGCATATTGCCTCCCTGGTGCCAGGGTCAAGGATGTGACTGAGCGGCTGCAGGACATTCTGAAGGGGGAGGGTGAACAGCCAGAGGTTGTGGTTCATATCAGTACCAACCGAATGCAGGAGCAAGATGCCTTACTGCAGCTGCACAGGTCCTTGGTGAGACCACACCTGGAGTACTGTGTGCAATTTAGGTCTCCTTACTTAAGAAAGGATACTTGCTATAGAGGAAGTGCAGTGAAGATTCACTAGACTGATTCCTGGGATGGCAGGATTGTTGTATGAGGACAGATTGGGCTGACTAGGCCTGTATTCATTGGAGTTCAAAAGAATGAGAGGAGATCTCATTGAAACGTATAAAATCCTGACAGGGATGGACAGACTGGATGCAGAGATGATATTTCCTCTGGCTGGGGGTGTCTAGAACAAGGGGTCACAGTCTCAGGATACAGGGTAGACCATTTAGGACTGAGATGAGGAGAAACTTCTTTACTCAGAGGGTGGTGAACCTATGGAATTCTCTCCCACAGAAGGCTGTGGAGGCCAAATCACTAAATATTTTTAAGAAGGAAATAGATTTCTGGATTCTAAAGGCGTCAAGGGGTGTGGGGAGAGAGTGGGGTACGGCGTTGAGATAGAGAATCAGCCATGATCATATTGAATGGTGGAGCAGGCTCAAAGGGCCGAATGACTACCTCCTCCTATTTTCTATGTTTCTATGTCTTCTGGATGATCCAGCTCTCTTTTCAAGAGTTTATGCACTTCCTCTATTGTGATCCTTTACCTGGCACTAACTTAAACTCATGTTTATGCTCATGAAAACCACTAAGCTTCTTGTCGCTATCAAATCTATGCCTACACTGAATTCTTTAATCAACCACTTTACCCCTGTGCCAGAGCATTGTTTGTGGTTTTCCTCCACTGAGACCTTACTCTGGAGCAGTGATTCAATAATAGAGTTAAAAAGTTTACTTATTGGAATAAGGCAAATTATAGTGGGATGAATTAGAAGGAAAACTTGTAGAACAAAAGCAAAAGTGGTAAATATTGAAATGCAATATTGGTACAATACAGTCTGAGAGCATTCCGATGAGGGAGAGAAAGGTCTACATTTAGTGTTATGGTTCCGTGAAAGAATAGTTCAAATAGAAGAAATCATTTTCGATCCAGACAATTATTATCTCCTTTGGATATAGAACTTGCACTCACCTTGTATTATTCCCTGTCAAGCTTGTGTTTACAAGGGTATGTTAGAGTTCACATGACATGCCTAATAGCAGTCCCTTGAGTCACCTTGCTCAGGGCTCCTTTCAGGGTCATCTGGGACCCAGCTACCTGGAACGTCTTGTGTGTTTTCTTCAAGTATCATTATTTTAAATTGGTTGTTCAGACAGTTGGTAATTTGACATCGTTGTGTACCAAGCTGGCCTGAAAATGCAAAGGATCAAATGCCAATCACCTGCTTTTGAGAACTAATTTACCTTCTTATTAAATGGGAGTGTTCTGCATTGGAATGGTAGATTACTTGCCAAAGACATAACTTCATTCTTTGAAAATTAGCCTCCACATGCAGAGCTCCTGCATGGCTGACATTCCAATTCCCATTCACCACCCCCCCCCCCCCTCCCAAATCCATTCTCTTTCTGACTTGGAGCAGTTAGAAATTGTATTTTGCTGTTTTTATATTTATTGTTTGACTATTCTTCATGCTGATCACTTATTTTATGCAAATTTTCAGCCTTTCCTCTTGTCCTTCAGACAAAATGAACTGGAAGTTCAATGATATTCTAAATGAGGCAGTTTGGGGGCCGGCCATTTCATGCTTTGTTGCGTGTTTTTAAAGGAACAGTGCCCAGGTGACTTCACCTGTGAAATGATGGGCATTTTCTTTTAGAAGCTGAAATTTATTGAGGAGTTTTATCAAGTAATTTGTCATTCAACTGAAACACAATCCAGTGGTACTAGTTTGAACCTCCATCACAAATTTGAATTTCTTTCTCTTCCTCAGTCAATTTACAGATCATTTCTTCTGGTTTGTGCACATGAATGTTCCCCTATGTAGTGAAACTATGTAATGAGTAGCACACACAAATGTTTTTATAAACTTTGCCTCATTGTAAAAGAACAATCAAGACATTGAGACTCAAATTACTTCAACCTAAAAGTTTTCTGAAAACTATCTACATTAAATTGTGTTCCTGGTTTTGATGATTTGAGCAGGGTAAAGAGTTCATAAGTATAGGGTTCAAGCCACACTGGGTTAGTTCAAAAGATAGTTTTTTTAATCATTGTTGGATTCAAATAAAAGATTTTGAGCTGAAGATAAACAACTAATGTTGGCCTGGATATTTAGCAGTAACCAAGATTACCACATTAGCATTTCACACAACTTGAATGTTGAGAGAATGCTTTGTTCAAATTATCAGATTGACTGGTATCCTTATCTGTGTATGGGTACAGTTGATCACAGTGTTTATGAAAAACTTAGCATTTCTGTTGTGTACCAGTATTTCTTCGCACTATTAGAAAAATGAATGACCCTGCCAGGCTGCTAGAACAGTATATTTGTTACTTCTTAAATGCAGATGTATACAGTAACTTGATGGCCTCTCTTATTACCTTCCAGGTGCCCTGAAAGACCATGTACAAAAATACTTGTAGCTCCAGTCAATTTTACAGTTGTAGTCATAACAAGAGTCACCAAGATCAATTTTAAATCTGAAGTCTACTTTTACTACCGGTACATCTGTGGTCATCTCCTGACTAGCTTTAACTCCCCTGCACGCTATTACTCAGTTGTTGTAAAATAAATGTTCCTTGTGTATTATTGGCACCAGCATGACCTGTCTCTTGTACTTCCACTTGCTGTTATATTGAAAGATATGGTGCAAACGACTTGCAAGACTGCCTCTATAGTAGTAGTAAAACCTGGCTGGAATATGACTTTCATCATGAAAGTAAAATGTTGCAAAACTTGTAGAATAGCATGCTGCTGGTAGTAAACTGTTTAGTCCTTAGAAGTTTTTTGACGTAAAAACTCCAATTTGGCCAACTTTTATTATTGTGTAAATCTTCATCAGAAAATATGAAGCTTATAGAGCAAAAGGCCATTAGGCTCATCATACCTACTGGCTCTTTGTTTAAACAATTCAAATCTAATTCCTCTGTCAAATATGCAATGTTGTCTGTTTAAGACACACCTACAAAGCCTTTTGTGCTCCACCCACCCTCTGAAGAAATTTCTCTTAACTACTGTCCTTATTCTTGGTAACAATTTTAAAATAAATGTCACCTTGTCATTGACAACCAGAATAATCTTTCCCTATTCACCCTCAAAACCCTTAATTTAAAAACATTTGTTAAATCTCATCTTGAGCTTCTCTGGTCCATTAGAAATGGGTCCTGTGCCACAATTAATAAAAAGAGAAAATGTTGGAAACACACAGCAGGCCTGGCAGCATCCGGAGAGAGAGAGGACAAGTTCTGATGAAAGCTCATTGGCCTGAAGTGTTAGCTTTGTGTTTCTCTCCACAGATGCTGCCAGACCTGCTGAGTGTTTCCAGCATTTTCTATTTTTATTTCAGATTTCCAGAATTTGCAGTACTTTGCTTTTGTCCCCATGACACAAGTCTGTACTCAGAACTATAACTTCTTATCATCATTGTGAATCTAGACAGTTTGGTCCCTTTGGCTTCAATGTCCTGTGTATAATGGGACCTATAGTACTCTTAACAGTGACGTATTCATTAGTTTTGGCAAACTTATCACCAGTTGGCTCTTCTACACAATGCCCCCCTCTGCCCCTTTTTTTTTAAATGGCTTTCTTGTGGCTATACCTACCTGGACTTAATGCTTTCAAGATCACTGCATTCATCCATACCTTGCATCCTCATTTTACTGAGTTGTGATAATTGTGTTAAAAGCACTATTACTACTCGGAGGAGCTATTTTTCTGAAGGGTAATAAAAAGACTAACTCAGGAAGTAGGACCCATTAAAAAAAATTCTCATGATTTTGTTTGTGTAGAGCGTAATGTTAGTAGTTTTAAATCTGCAAAATCCAAATGCTTCAGAATTTGACCATCAGTTTATTCTGCAGGAACTTGAAACCAATAAACATTAGGGAAGGTCAAGCTGACTTGAGCAGGAGCTGGACAGCTGTATTATTGCTTTTTGAATACAATGAAATTGCTAAAGTTTAAATGCTTTGGACCTTGCTTTTCATTTCTAGGAATTATCTAGCTTAGAACTTTCTCCCATTCCTGCTCCAGCCCAAACCGCCCACCCCCCCCACCCCCCCACACACACACACACACACACGCCTCCCAAAACCCCCTCCAAATGCTTAATGCAACTTTTCATTCTCCAGGAGAAAATTGTTCTCTACAACTTTATTTGTTAAAGTTTGGCGGGTTTTGCTTTATTGACAATGCATCAAGTTTGTCGAAATTGGATTTGGGATCTATTAAAGTATCTTTATTGCTGTTGGGCAATCATTCAAGTCTCCGGGTCAGGGAGCGTTGGAGGGAGTACAGTGAAGGTTCACTGGGTTGGTCCCTGGGATGAGAGGGTTGCCCTATGATAGGGTAAGTAAATTGGGTCTCCATTCTCTGGAGTTTAGAAGAATGAGAGATGATCTCGTTGAAACGTTCGAAATTATGAAGGGGCTTGACAGGGTAGATACTGAAACAAAAAGCGTGTATGACTCTTCAACAGAACTAAGTAAAAAAAAAAAAGACTCAATGTTAACTGAGTTCCTCTCCGCAGATGCTGCCAGACCTGCTGAGTTTTTCTAGGTATTTTTATTTTTGTTTTGGATTTCCAGCATCCGCAGTGTTTTGCTTTTATCGTAGATACTGAGATGTTGTTTCCAGGATGATCAATTCTGAGAAAATTAAAATAAGGGACACTTCAAATGGTGGGGGAGTCCTTGATAATTCACTGCAGAACATTTAGTAGTATTTGCGACTCCTCAGATACTGAACCAGTCTGTCCCCATATGCAGCAAGGCCTGGACAGCATTCAGGCTTGGGCTGATAAGTGGCAAATAACATTCACTCTACAGAAGTGCCAAGCAATGACCATTTTAACAAGAGAGAATATAACCATTTCACCAAGCTATTTAATGGTATTGACAGTGCTGAATCCATAAGAAATAGAAGCAGAAGTAGCCATTTGACCAATCCACACTGCTCCGTCAGTCAGATCATGGCTGATCTCATGTGGTCTGAACCCTACTTTGCTGCCTGCCCCCCATAATCCTTGACCCCCTTGTCAATCAAAAATGTTTAATTTGGCTTTGAATATATTCAATGACCCAGCCTCCACTGCTCGCTAGGAAAGAGAATTCCAAACACTAATGACCCTCTGAGAGAAGAAATTCCTCCTCCTCTGTCTTAAATGGGAGACCCCCTTATCCTGAAACTGGGAGCCCTAGTTCTAAATTTTCCCCAAGAGGGGAACCATCCTTTTAACGTCTACCCTGTCAAGCCCCACTCAGAATCTTACATGATTCAATAAAATCACCCCCAGATCTAACCAAGATGTTCCAGTACAGCTACAGCACCTGCATCTACCCAGCAATGTGGAAAATTGCCCAGGTATGTCCTGTCCACCAAAAACAGGAGAAATCCAATCTGGCCAATTACTGCCCCATCAGTCAACTCGCAATCATCAGCAAAGTGATGGAAGGTGGCATCAACAGTGCTATCAAGCAGCACTTACACAGCAATAACCTGCTCACTGAAGCTCAGATTGGATTCCACCAGGACCACTCAGCTCCTGACCTCATTACAACCTTGGTCCAAACATGGACAAAAGAGCTGAGCTCAGTGGAGGTGAGATTGACTGCCCTTGATAGCAAGGCAGCATTTAACCAAATGTGGCATCAAGAAGCTCCAGCAAAACTGAAGCCAGTGGGAATTGGGGGGCAAACGCTTCACTTTTTGGAGTCATACCTAGCACAAAGGAAGATGGTACTGGCTGTTGGAGGTCACTCATCTCATTCCCAAGACATCACTGCAGGAGTTCCCTGGGGAAGTGTCCTAGGCCCAACCATCTTCAGCTGCTTCATCAATGACCTCCCCTTCATCATAAGGTTAGAATTGGGGATGTTTGCTGACGATTGCAGGTAACTCACCTCCTGATTCCCCAAACCTGACTACCAATTACAAGGCACAAGCTGGGAGTATGATGGGATACTCTCCACTTTGCCTGGATGAGTGCAGCTGCAATGGCACTCGAGACGTTCGCCACCATCCAGGACAAGGATGCCCACTTGATTGGCACCCCGCCCACCACCTCAGACACTCATTCCCTCCACCACCAACAAACAGTGCCACAGTGTGTACCATGTGCAAGATTCACTGCAGCAACTTGTCACGTCTCCTTCAACAACACCTTCCAAACCTGCAACCTCTGCCATCTAGAAAGAAAAAGGCAGCAGCTTCATGGGAACACCCACCACCTGCAAGTTCCCCTCCAAGCCACACACCATCCTGACTTAGAATTATATTGCCTTCCTTCATTGTCTCTGGAACTCCCTTCCTAACAGCACTGTGGTGTACCTATACTACATGGACTGTAGTGGTTCAAGAAGGCCTCTCACCACTAGGGATGGTCAACAAGTGCTGACCTAGTTAAACGTGCCCACATCCCGTGAAAGGAAAAAAAACTCAATAAAATAATTAAATTTATGTGCAGGACACCATTTAACATCTGATGATTACACTCCCAGTAAGACTTGTAGCATTTTTACTGCATCACCAGAGATATCCTCTAATTCAGATAACATGCATCAGTTTTGCATTACTAAGGTGGACTGCACCTCTTAAATAAACCTGTTGTTGTTTCATCCAAGAAGAGTTTAGTGGACAAAGTAAAATGAAAAAAACTGGTCTTATGTGTAGAGTGCTTTGGGACTACAAAACGTTCCTAAGTGCTTAAAGCTGATGAAGCACTTTTGAAGAGTAGTCACTATTGTCATGTAGGAGACAGAGAGCCAATTTGCACATAGTAAGATCCTACAAATAGTACTGAGATAATGACCTGGTAATCTTGTTGTGAAACCATTTTTTGTGTCAAAAAATGATCTTTGAATTACTGAGTGACTGGCTGGAAACCACTAATTGAATTTTCGAAAAAGACAAAAGCCGCATTCCAGTGACTTGAGATCACAAAGATGACTGCACATTTGCATCACACTTTCTTCTACATTCCAAAACCATTGAAAGTGAAACAATGGGTATGAATGGGGGGATGCCATCTCCTATCCCATTAACAAAGCATCAAGTCAATCACCTGGGTACTTAACTGGGTGGAGACAAACCTTTGGACACAATCATGTGGTCAGAGAGACACTGAGGAATTCCCAGCCATGATCCAATCAAATTACAACTGCAGTACACTAGCCATGACCGTATCTGGGCCAGTGCGCAGTTGGAGAGGGTCATGTGACAAGCCAGCTACCCTTTGTATTTTCAAGTAACATTTTTTTCTGCAGAATAGGACAAGCAACTGAAGGAGCAAGACCCTAAGTGGGTGTTCTGTCTCACTTTTTGATCTCTCCTTTATTCTCCCTCTTCTTGCGCTCTGCCTGCCCCTTGCCCTTCCCCCTCTGTGCTCCACCCCGCCGCTCCCCACCTCCCCCTCTATCTCACTTTTCTCCTTCAAGAAACTCCTTACAGTGTCACTCTTTAACCAAGCTCGTGTTCACCTGACCTAAAATCTCCTTAGGTGGCTTAGCGTTTTATAAAATGTTTTGGAATGTTTTATTACTTTAAAGCTATTATATAACTACAGTTGGTGTTTGAGCATTTCAATGAAATTAGCTAAAACTTGGGATGTACTGCTTACCTTTGCTCTTGACAGCAAATGGTGTAGCCTATGGCGAATAGAAGGATTAAATATCAATATTGTTAAAAAAAAGAATGTAAGAAAATGACTAGAGATCATTTCCAGAATGTCAGATTCATTAAAGTTGTCATTTCAATATAGCAAACATTTCTATACATGTTGTAAATGCTGAATGAAGTATATCTATGCCTTTATGATCTGTTGATATTGTTTCTGTGATTCTATAATGCCTACAACCCAGAAGCTATTACTTTCTGCTCCTGTCTCTTTGCTGGCTATTTGAAAGAGCAGTTGTGCTTGGTCATGCAACACAGCTTTTTGTTTGTAACCCTGTAAGTTCCTCATCCTCAAATACCTGTCTCATTCACTTTTTAAAAAAATATTTATGTATCAGCTTCGAGCACCTTCTCAGGTAGATCATTCCAGCTCTGGCCAATTCTCCAGCCAACTCCCCTCTAGATCTTTGTCCATCGATTTTGAATCCATTGGCCTACTTGGCAACGAAAATATTTTTCCTTTATCTACTCTATCAAAACTGGTACCGATGCTCCGGTTGAGGCCTAACCAATGATTTCTCTTTGTTTTTGATATTCTATTCCTCTATTTATAAACCCAAGTAACCGATATGCTTTTTAAACCACGTTTTTGACATGCCATGCCACCTTTAAGGATTTGTGTACATTAGAAACAATGCTCATATACACTTTTCAAAGTGGTGCTATTTCTAGTGTACTATTTCCATACTTTTTTAACTTAATTGTTTATGGGATCTGCGTGTTGCTGGCAAGACCAGCATTTGTTACCCAGCCCAAATTGCCCTTGAGGAGGCAGTGGGGAGATCTCCTTGAACTATTGCAGTCCATATGATGTAGGTACACCCACAGTACCATTAGGGAGAGATTGCAGGATTTTAACCCAATGACAGTGATGGAATGGCAGAATAGTTCCAAGTCAGGATGGCATATTACTTAGAAGGGTACTTACAGATCTTGGTGTTCCCATGCATCTGTTACGCTTATCCTTCTAGGTGGTAGAAGCCACAGGTTTGGAAGAGTTTCGAGAATTGCTGCAGTGCATTTTTTAGACGGTGCACAGTGCTGCCATTGTGCAGCAGTTGTGGGCAGAATGAATGTTGAAGGTGGTGAATGGGGTTTGAGCCAAGCAGGCTGCTTTGCCCTGGATGGTCCCAAGCTTCTTGACTATTGTTGGAACTGCTTTCATTTAGGCAAGTGGGGAGTATTCCATCACATACTTGACATGTAGATGGTGGACAGGCTTTGGGAAGTCAGGAGGTGAGTTACCCGTGGCAGAATTCCCAGCCTCCATCCGATCTGCTCTTGTATCCACAGTATTTATATGACTGGCTTAGTTCAGTTTCTGGTGAATAGTAACCTGCAGGATGTTGATGGTAGGGGATTCAGCGATGGTAATGCCGTTGAATGTCGAGGGCAGATGATTAGATTATCTCTTGTTGATGGTGGGTATGCCTGACACATATGTCGCATAGATGTTTCTTGCCACGTATCAGCCCAATACTGAAAGCTGTCCAGGTTTTGCTGTCTGCAGGCATGTACTGCTTCTGTATCTGAGGAGTCACTAATGGAATTGAACACTATGAATTAAGCGACTCCGTCAGAGGTTGATGTGATGTTTGGTTTGAGTTTCCCGACTGCAAATCCTCCCCTTCTACATATGAGCAATTTTCCACATTGTTGGGTAGCTGACAGTGTTGTAGCTCTACTGGAACAGTTTTGCTAAGGCACCTGGCTAGTTCTCAACAAGTCTTTAGTACAACAATGGGGATGTTGTCTGGTCCCTTGCTATATCTAGTGCCTTCAGCAGTTTCTTGATTTCACATTGGAGTGAATTGGATGGCTCAAGAGTGACTTCTGTTATTTTGGGAACCCCAGGAGGAGGCTGAGATGGACCATCCACTCAACACTTCTGGCTGAAGATGGTTGCAAATGCTTCAGCCTTACCTTTTATGCTGGAATACTGGGCTGTTCCATCATTGAGGAAGAGAATGGTTCTGCCCCCTCCTGGAGGAGGAGACTTGAGAGAAATGTGCTTATCTATCTATCTCCTCATTGCTTGAAGCTCATTTTTAAGAGAAAAAAACTCAAGCCAGATGGATTCAGTCCGAGAACCACGTAGTAAATCCTTTCAATTTAGAACATTATCCTTAATCAATACTGCCATACCTCCTCTACATTTTCATTCTCTAGCATTCTTGTACTTAGTAATCAGGAGTATTAAGAACCCATTCCTGGTCCTGTTTGAGGCATGCCTCCTTTACTGCAACCACTTCATAATTCCATGTAGCAATTTGTGCCTGCAACTCACCCAACCTTATTAGTTACACTATAGACATTGATGTGCAAACAATTTATTTCCCCTTTGTCACTTATGCTATTTTCCTCAATCTGGCCCCTGCAATTTTTGGGATATTGCTGTTTAAACCACACTATCCTCTGATATAATTTCTGCTCCCTGTGGTTTTCTGTTTTCCCTCACCCTGCTATATTAGTTTAAACCCATCAGTAGTTTGTTAAGGTTAGATAGAGAGAAACAGGAGGAGGCTTGTGTGGAGCATAAGTACTGACATAGCCCTGTTAGACCCAATTGCTTATTTCTGTGCCGTAAGTACTTTGTCATACATTGCATTCTTGCCAAAATAATAGATCCCTCTAAAGCGAGGAATGTGGCAATAATTGAGTAACATGTTTAATGTTGTTGTGAATTAAAGTGTTTGGAAAGATAGCATTGTTGAAATTCACTGTTTAACAGAAATATGCAAATTTGGGTAGCACATGATGAGTGAATTCTAAAACCTCATTTACTATAAGTTGGAACTTTTCTTATTTTTGATTCTAGAGCCAACAATCCCAGGCTGGTTTCTGTGTTGTACCTTCTACATAAAGCTCTGTTGACATTTCAGATAATTTCTGTAATCTTTCATTAATATAATTTCAATTTCAGCTTGTTTTCCTGCATGCTACATTAATATTTTGGACAGATTATGAGAGAAATAATTTGTTAAAGCCATATAGGTGAGCTTCATCAGTTCTTGACAGCGTGTTGGAAAACTGATCAGGAAACTTACTATCACATGGTGTTTGTGAATAATTATGAAAGGTGGATTAAAAAGGTGAAAAGATTTTCACAGACTCTATTAGCTATAATTTCAGCACCTGACACATTTCATGCATTTTACTTTGCTGATGAATTACTCACAATTTACTTATGAGATTACATGGACTGGATGTGTTTGCTTTTTAAGATTATAAGACGCAGGAGCAGAACTAGGCCATTTGGTCCATCGAGTCTGCTCCGCCATTCACTGAGATCATGGCTAATTTGATGATCTTCAACTCCTTTCTTGCCTTTTCCCCATAACTCTTGATTCCCTTACTGATTAAAAATCTGTCTATCTCGGCCTTGAATATACTTAATGACCTAGCCTATACAGCCCTCTGCAGTAAAGAATTCCACAGATTCACTACCCTCTGAGAGAAGAAATTCCTTCTCATTCCAAACTATGCATTTTGGCTATGTATGAGGACTTGAGGAATACTTAAATTTTTTACTGATGGAAGAACTGTTACCCATATCCAACAGGAATGTTTTGTTTAATTCCTCAGAATTCCTAAATTTAAAAGAAAGCATGATTTTGTAGTTGAAAACTGGTGTGCTCTTTGCAGTATTCACTCCATGGTTTGAAACCCAGATATATCTCCAGATAATTTGGGATATTTTGGTGTTGAACTGATCTACTAATAAATAGAGCCTTGGAGTCATAGTCATAACAGCACAGAAAGAGGCCATTCGGTCCTTCAAATCCATTCTGGCTCTCTGCCGAGCAATCCAATCAGTCCCATTCCTCCTGTAGCCCTGTAAGTTTATTTTCCTAAAGTGCCTATCCATTTTGAAGTAGGTTTTGAACCATTGAATCCTCATGTAGAGTTTGCACTGTGTTAAGCTCCTAGCGGGGATTCTTTTTAGTTGGTGCAATTAAACATTGCCTTGACCATTGATAGTCATTATAAATATAAAAACAAATTGTTAGAGGACCCTGTTTTCTAAGTTATTTAATTTTTTGAGGGGAAAAAAGATAAATACAATGAATATGGCTACAGAGATTTTCAAAGTGTATTGAATAAGATATTACGTAAGATTTATGGAATGGATAAAGACACGATTTGAGAATGTGGACACATGTATGGAGAACAGGTTGGAAGGTTGAAACCAAAGGGTAGAGATGAACTGAGTTTCCTTAAATTATAAAGATATCGTGACTGATTCACAGAGGTGTGTGTTGCTGTTTACATAAAAGATCAGGACTTGGAATTTGAGAAATAAAATTTGATGTTGAAACCAAACTGGGATCATGGCAAATGGGGATGAGATCTGTAGAAAAAATGGAGGCCATAGTGGATAATATGCTAGAAGAGGTGCATTTGGGTGGCTAAGGCAGTCAGGTATTACTTCTAAAATGTAATTTTTAAGGATACGGAAACAGATTTTAAATTGTAAATTTTAAACAGTAGAAGGATAGAGGGAAATTGTATGTAGGTGCACAGATCATTAAAGATAGCAACATGACATGAGTTAATAAGCCCTTAAAGGCATTAGTTTTATAACTTGGAGGCATAGAATACAAAACTAAAGAGCTAATGTTGAACTTGTACCAGACTACAATTGGAGTTCTCTGTAGAACTTTGGGCATTACAATATAAGAAGGATGTAAAATCAATGCAAAAGATGAAGCATAGATTCTCTAGGATGTTAGCAGGAATGAGGGGTTACAAGTTATGAAGAGAGATTTGAGAAGTTGGAGTTTTTTCATTAAAGGTAAGAAGATTAAGGGGTGGGTGAGTTAATAGAGGCAGTCAAGACTATGAAGCGTTATAATGAGGCAAATAATGAAAAGTTGCATCCCCTGGTTGATGTGAGGGCAGACAACTAAGATAATCACAAAGGGATTAAAAAGGAGGCTTTCTTGCACAGAGATCGTTAGAATGTGTAATACTCTGCAGAAGATTGTATAAGGTCTTTTTAAAAAGTAACAATAACTTTGCTTGCAAAAAGAATATTGAAGGGTGTGGTGATTGAGCAGATGAGGAAAATTGATACAGCTTGATTGACCAAATTGACATGTTTCTGAGCTGAAACATTTTTGATTGAGAACATTTGAAATTTTAGTTATTAACATTTCTCAGATTTTTTAAAACAGAATCCTCCTTCCATCAACTATAATTGAAACATAATACTGTAGTACATTCTTTATTTTCATTGTGGCTAAACTGAAAACGTTTCTCATGCAACAATTCCCAATAGCAAACTTCTATTTTATCCATGACTAATTCTATTATCTCGAGTACATATGAATTGGAAATTCCCATTCTCTAAAGATTTCTGTCATTTTCAAGGTCAGACTAAATACAGATTTTCGTCTATGTATTATTGACTACATCTAGCGTAGTCAGAGTCTAGATAGATTGTTTCTACTTCTTCCATCCCACCCACCCCTCCCCCCCACACCGCCTCCCTGCCTGTTTTCATATTGGACAATATGCTGGAGATTCACAACCTTAATTTTAGGAATACGTATTTGTTTTTCCCAATAACTTCTAGGTAGATCTACATCATCTTTGAGAGTTGGTCTTGACTGGTGCAGAAATTGGGTTGGCTTTTGTTAGTGTCTTATGTCATACGCAGCATTGTGCCATCAATGTAGTTTTTTGCAGAAGTAAATAATTGGCAAGGCCATATTCATCATAATAGAAAGTAAAGTTTAATTCTTCAGAACGTTGAAGCCTGTGGTGTGCTCTTCAACATCATCTGAAAATCGAGGACCAATTTTCTCATGTAAGTTGACAGCACCCAATTCTACCTCAGCACTTCCTCCCTTGATCCCTCCATGGTCTCTAAATTAACAATCTCTTATCTGACATCCAGTGTTAAGTAAGCAGAAATTTCCTCTAATTAAAGATTGGGAAAACCAGAACTTATGTCTTCAGTCTCTGCCATAAGCTCTATTTGCTGGCCCCTGACTCTGTGCCTCTCCCTGGCCACTGTCTGAGGAGGAATTAGACTGTTTGCAACCTTGTAGTTTTTACTCAATCCCAATACAAGCTCCAGACCAAATTTTCACTCAACTACTAAGGCTGCCTAGCTCCACACCGTACCATCTCCTGACTTCACCTCTGCCTCAACTAAGCTGTGGCTGAAACCCATATCCATGCCTTTGTTACCTCAAGACTTGACTATTCCAATGTGCTCCTGGCTGACCTCCATATTCTACTCTCTGCAAACTTGAGCCCCCCGTGACAAGGACAGTAGACACATGGGAACACCACCACTTGGAAGTTCCCCTCTAAGCCGCTCACCATTCTGACTTGGAAATATATATCGCCGTTCCTTTACTGTTGCTGTGTTTAAATCCTGGAACTCCCTAACAGCACTGTGGGTGTACTTACACCATGTAGACTGCAGTGGCTCAAGAAGGCAGCTCACCATCACCTTCTTGAGGGCAATTAGAGATGGGCAATAAATGCTGTCCAAGCCAGAAACAGAGTTAATGTTTTGAGTTGAATATGACTGTTCTGGTTGCATTATAACATTCCTGTGAAGTACCTTGGGATGTTTTATCATATTAAAAGCATTATATATTGTTTGTTTCACTGCAGATTCAATCCAACTTAAATGACCTTCAGGAGTTTGTTCACTATGGCAGTGGGCTACTGATGTACAAAGATTCTTTTAGTCCAATTCCTCTCAAAAACCTTTTTGGTTGATGGACCCCATTTCAATTGAATTTGTATTCACAGACCCCTCCATCTAAATAATGCTGTGTAATTCTCATAATATGTAAGTGCTGCCAGTGTGGGGTGTTTTAATAATGCTTCTAAGAAAACAGATGTTTACCTACAGATATCAGTGAGATGATCACTGCTGAACCTGCCTGTCCTTGATGTAATGTTGACAATGACTCTTGTAAATCATTCTCCACATCTTTGTGTTGGTCTCAGTGCTCCTGCATGCATGCTGCTCTCTTAGGTGCGACAGCTAGTCCACTCTGCTGCATGTCTGTTGGTCACACTCCATCGCCACTTCCTGGTTCACATCAAGCCTGCCTCTGGCTGTCGCTCATTCACTTGACTGTGGCACCCTGGATGGTCACCCACGCCATTCACCAGTAATATCGGCCCTGCTCATATGAACTTTCAAGTTATTTTGCAGACCCCTTTAGGGGTTCATGGGTCCCAGTTAATGTCATACCCTGGCATTGTAATTGGAATCCAAATGGTCAACACTGATCCTTGTCGGCCATGCGACCTACATGAGCACAAAGGGTCTGCAATCACTTTTGTGGAGCTACCTGACCACAGAAACCTGAGTTGTTATCCAGAAAACAGCCACAATACCTTAATTTTGCTGTTGGCCATAGTGTCTGAAATTTTAGAAGAATTGATATAGTAGGTAATAGCTGTTAGGAGACCAGAGTTAACCTCCAAATGTTTGGTTGCTAATTCTGTTGAGAAATCCTTTAACGGCCAAGAAATGCTTAGGTTTTTAAGTCAAAATCTATTTTTCGTCTTCCACTCCTTCCTATGAGAGAAATGTTCTATACAGCTTTGGCGTTATGAAAGAATGTAGTCAAAAAGGGCAACAATTCATTTACGGTACTTGTAATGCTATCTCCCAGATATGACAATTCCAAATTTAATTTTGTGTTGTGTTTGGGTGTCACAAGAAATGTGTTCAAAAATGAGGGATGTACTTTTGCTTTCCTCTTTATTCCTTATTTATAGCCAGGTAAATTGGTCAGCAACTTCCTGCCATGCAACTTGGGGACTTCAAGCCCAAATAAAGCCGTGCTTCTTTGCCACATCATGTGCAACAAGACTTTGAGTCTTTCAGCATCATAAGGAATGATGTTGACCATATTTCTGCTGTACCATTGTGAACAATTAGTCTGCTTTTCGTCACCACTACAAGTTGCTCTTTAATGCAAGCTGCAGCTCTTTAAGCTGCTGTTTCACTAGATTTCTCTCGTGGTTAAGGGTACTCATGGCCAAACTCTCTGGACCAGTTTTTCTTGTGCCAGTAATCTGTCAAAATTACACATTGCAAAAATGACCCATTTAAGTTGTCTGCCCAGGCTAAAGCATGGGCCAGCACAACCCCATTTTAGACAGAATTGCACAATCCAGTTGAAGATATTACAATTTGTTCAAAGTGTATGGATTTCCCAAATCAGAATGAATTAGGTGATTACGCATTTGTTATGTCCAAACTTGTAGTAGAGAATTAGATACTATGTCACATAAGTTAGTTTATTATATTGCCATGGACAATATATATTTGCTTTTTCAACAGTTCTTTACATATATCAATGGTTGTGCTGTAATATCTAAGAAATACGTGTTTCCATTCTACAGTCTTTTTGCATAATTTGACTTAAGAATTTAACTAGATTCTGTCCTATGGAAAGTCCCTAAAATGGTGAAGAATTCTGTGAAAGGCTTTTTTTTAAGATTAAGACTGTTAATGAATTCATTCCAAGAATTCCATGAGGGAAGTGCTTTGTTTTCAATGTAATTTTCATAATTACAATAGATCATTCTCATCGAGTAATACCAATGTGCATTTCAGAGACCCCTTGAGAACCACAATTCAAGAATTTCATTTTTGGTTCTGTGTTTCCAGTTTAATAGTGATCCATTTTCTAACAAAGTAAATAGCTAATTTTGGTTTCCTATCAGGATTTGAGGTGACAGGCAAAATGTGGTAAAATTACGACAAAAATAATTAATAATTTATGGCTGCTTTAGAAAAAGAAATAAAATATTTAATGCATGTGTTTTTCTGTTATGGTTGCCATCATTGTCCCTCAGCCAATGTCCTTAACTTCCAATTGTGAATAGTTTTTGTTAGAACAATGTTACGAGCGGTCCCCGGCGAGGTGCCCCAACTTGATATGGTCCTACATGAGATACCCTAAATTGTTAACTTCCTGAACAGGACCCCCATTTTTTTTTGCTTCTGGTTGAGGAGGAATGAGTTGGCTCACCTTCTTTATTCAACCCCCTCGATTGATCACAACAAAGTTTAATTTAAAGGGGATCCCTTCCCTCATGGACACCTTTTCCCAGTCCAAATATATATATTTTTTAGAAGGAGCCAACTTAACCAGGCTTTCTTGAGTCAAAGAAAGAGTAAGCTTATTAGTTGCTAAAAACCTGAGAAAAAATAATATATAATGCAACACATATATGCACAGATCAGAAATGCGAAGTTGAGTCCAAAAATAAAAGTTAAGAAGATGTATGAATCAGTCTTTGGCCTGTTCGTGAGGAGGAAATGGTGAAACATTGTGGCTAGGTCGGGTGATTCTGGTAGAGCTGACTTTGGCAGTTGAGCAGTTGGTTTGGAAACAATTTCTTCTGCAGGTTAGCTGAAGAAGTTAACCTGTTTCCTTTTTGACTATGGCTTTGCTGACTTGCCTCTAGCCAGAGAGATTGACTTTTACCTGCAAGCTGCAGGGATGTCTAGTTGTATGTTCTTCTGCTGTGACCTTCACAGCACACCAGAACTAGAACAGACAGATCAGGTTGGCAGCTGGCTTTTTAACCTATTTCCATGTGTATTCCTGGAAGGGGAAAAACCAACCATGCCTTTCGCCCAGAATCTGCTTTCTTTCAACTCAGACCATTTCTACATTCTGAGATATAACTCAACAGGAGATGGTTTCTGCTGAGATGTGGTAACTTGTCTCCATTGTCTCTGCAGCCACAGAAGAAAAAAAATCAGTCTTTTGCATTGCATTCCTTCCTTTTAAGTGTCCCTGTCTGAGGTGGGACTTGACACCTTTTAAGGTGTGACATTCCATGTTCTGTTTAGACTAGTCAGTCAAGTAAAATTCACATAGGAATTTTCCAGAAAGTGGTTACTTTACATTCTCAGCCAACTTTTGCCTGTATGTCTTTTTTTAAAAAAAATACATGACTTCCTTAAAAAATTCAATGTGTCTGTAAGTAATTCGGGCTGTGATCCGCTATCATGACAACAATTAGGAGTTGTATTGGGATTAATGGTCAGTGTAATTGATGCTTAATTATGTTGTGATTATATAAACTGCATATGGTTACATTATTAACATACTTCAGCTTTTATGTTTTTTGGAAAATGTGTTTTGTGATGCACTTCGTAACAGCAAAAAAGATATTAAAAATATTTTGCATTTCTCTCGAGGTGAAAAAAAATGGGATTTTCCCCCCCAAACCCTTTGGGGGGAGTTTTCCATACCCGTCCGCTGCCGGGATCTTCCCCTCCTGCCGCAAGTCAATGGACTTCTAGCTATGGCGCCACCTCGCCCGCGATGGGGCCAGAAAATCCTGGCCTTTGTCCTTAAAAAGAGCAAAATACCCCTTAAACTATTTCTTTGTGAAGTTAAGAATGCGTCCTCTTTTCTTTATGAATCAGAAATGAAAGAATAATAAGTGCATGTGAGAGAGCCACCTTGTACATGTTTTCACATGGGTGACCATGGACCCATTGGTGGGATTGTGAGATCATTAGTTTTCTGCCCATCTAAAGTTGGGCATACTGCGCTTTAGCATTATAGTCCATGTTCTGTAGCTGACTTACTAGCATTTGTGTTCCTATTTAACTTTTTTGGGGGGGAGGTGGTTTGGAGGAGAAAATGCCAGCAGTGCCAACATGGTTTCCTGTTGGATAATTTTATGTAAATTAGGACCAGGGATTTTGGGAGAGTTGTTTGCCGACATTCCAGAATAAAGAACAAATTATAATACAGTATATTTAATCACGTTCCTGCTGCTTTAGCACTGAAAATTCATGTGCATATTTATAAATCGTGATCTTGAGACCCCAAGAGATTTATTACTATATGATGTAACATAACCAGGTTCAAATCGCAAAGGCTGAGCTCTTAACAGATATAAATTTTGCCTATACCAAATATGCCGTTTTTGTTACAAATGTGTATGACACTGTTGATAATTCAGTGAAGTTTTTTTTATTTTTGTAATAGTAAATGGGCAGCCACGACCGTTGGAGTCTAATCAAGTTAAATATCTTCGCCGGGAACTTATAGAACTTCGGAATAAGGTGAATCGACTGCTGGATAGCCTGGAGCCACCCAGCGAACCAGGTCTTTCTGCTAACATCCCTGAAAATGGTACGTAGGATTTATTGGCCTTGCTTTTGTACTCCTCTTAAACATCTGTTGTGCCGATGTCTATAACCTACAATCCACGTGTTTTGTAAACTCAGTACTTTGTTCATTTTCTTTTCACTGAGTACATTAACACAAGCTTTATGGAAATCTGAAGAATTTCATGGTTTTTGTGCACATTTGTACTGTAATTCCCAGATGGACAATAGGTACATAATGACTTTAACATTCTGTGTAAAATAACAATTGCAGGAGAGGATTTTGGTGCCCTAGGGAGGTATCCAGATTCATTTAAAAAAAAGCTTGCCAATCCACTTGGTTCACTGTTTCTTGCTGTTCTAACTTCTTCCCCTGATAAAATAATAAAGTCTGAACTGTTGGATGTGCAATTAACTTTACAAGTAAACAGTTTTATAGATGCAGTACATAAGATTTTATTCTTAATAGATTATATGCATGTTCAGGATACATTCCAGCATATACTGAGGCTGATTTTATATGTTATTTCACGCCCACCCCCACCCCTCAAATCACAGTATAACCGGTACTGTTTTACCAAGTCTGAGGAAACCTTCAGACAGGTGTTTTGAAAAATAAGTCTCTGCAGTAATGTTTTTGTTGGAATGAAAAGTTATCTGAAATGGCCATGGTTAAACTGAGGATTTTTTTGCTGCAGCTTATAGTAGTCATCCTTTCAGAACGATGCTCTTCTACCCCAAAGTACTTAGATTTCACCAGCTGCATTATAAAACACAAAACCTATTTAATTTGTCTATTTTTTAAGCAGCAGAGGTAAAATATCTATGCAGCTGAAAATCTTACCAGCCTAAGCATTGTAATACAACCAGAATGTGCAGCGTGTATAATTTTGTATTTATTTTAAGCTTAAATTTAATCAATTTTTTTCTTTATTTTCATCCTTTTCCACTTCCACTTGTCCTGAAGGTATAATTAAATAACCAAAATACAATTTGCTTAAAATAAGAGTGTGCTTCTGATCAACCCCCATGATTCTGAGGAAATGACATTGTAAGTATGCTGTAGGAAATACTACAGTATGGTGTACCTAGCCTTCCAAAAAGTTTTTGACTAAAGTTCACACGAAAGGGTTGTTACTGGAGCTTAAAGGAGTGCGACTTCAAGGTATGATTAAGAAATCAGCACAAGGATCTTCCGACTAGGCACTTTACAGCCTCCCGGACTGAATATTGAGTTCAACAATTTTAGATCATGAACTCTCTCCTCCATTCCCACCCCCTTTCCAATCCCCCCCTTTTTTTCGCCAATAATTTCTATAGATTTTTCTTTTCCCACCTATTTCCATTATTTTTAAATGTATTTCCATCCATTGTTTTATCTCTACCGTTTAGCCTATTTCGATCCCTTCCCTTCACCCCACCCCCACTAAGGCTATCTGTACCTTGCTTGTCCTGCTTTCTACCCTTAATTAGCACATTCCTTAGATAATATCACCACCTTCAACACCTCTTTGTCCTTTTGTCTTTGACATCTTTTGGCTATCTCCATCTATCACTGGCCCTCTATCCAGCTCTAACCACCTCCCCCTCCCAAACCAGCTTATATTTCACCTCTTCTATTTTTACTTAGTTCTGTTGAAGAGTCATACAAACTCGAAACGTTAACTGTTTTCCTCTCCGCAAATGCTGCCAGACCTGCTGAGTTTTTTCAGGTATTTTTATTTTTGTTTTGTGATAGGAAAGTAGCATTTAGTTATCACTGGAGTAATGTTGGAATGGGGAACAGTGCTGTCTGCGGTGCCTCCATGAATGTTGTTATGGCCACTATCGTTTCTAATTTATATTACTGACATTGAGCCAGAAACTTACTAATAATGCAGAGCAAGTTAAAGCTGAGAAAGAGGCCATTGACCTCCCAAGAAAGCAAATGGGTGGACTGGTGCTAGATAAAATTTAGTACAGGCAAGTGCAAAAATTGCACCCTGGGTTGGGTGGGGGAGGGTGGTGGTGCATGTTGGAAAGCTGATTGTTATAAGTGCTGTATAATTGGTGCCTAAATAGAAAAGGGGAGAAGCTCAAACTTGATTGATGAATTTTAGCAGACTTAGCATGCCCAGTCAATATGGACTATGCCCATTGTAATTTAGAAGAATGAGAAGTGACCTTATTGAAACATAAGATCCTGAGGATAGGGTAGATACCAGGAGATTGTTTCCACTTGTGGGAGAGACTAGAACTAGAGGACATAGCTTAAGGATAAAAGGTCTACCATTTAAGATGGAGATGAGAATTTTTTTCTCTGAGGTTGTTAGTATGTGGAATTCTCTCCCCCAAAAAGCAGTGGAGGCTGTATTATTGGAATTTATTCAAGGCAGAGTTAGCCAGATTATTGATCAGCAAGGGCATCATGGGTTATGTGGGACAGATGACAAAGTGGAGCTGAGACCACAACCAGATCAGCCCTGATCTTAAGCCCTCTATTCCAGTCACTGTGAGGTGCAATTCAGCAAACCACATCAAATGCTAAATTATATTGCAAAAACAATATGGTGCAAATCCAGCTAAAAATTCTACACTACTGTGGTTACTCAGACAAATAGGACACATTGAAAGCCAGCTGGCGGTGCAGCGCCAGCCACTGATTCCAGATAATTGTGTTCTGATGGGGGCCTGGCAGAACTTTTAATTAAGATTCCTCTTGCCTGGATGGGTGTCTAGTATGCAACCACAAGCAGATACTTATACATAGGGGAATGGGAGTGACACAGGAAAGAGTGAAGGAAGCCAGAATGACCCCTTTAATTCACCATCCCTGCATGTACCTTTCCCATGGGTAAAGTTTGGGAGATGTTAAAATTGGCCTGATATTTCAAATTAACCTGTGTCACAGGACAAAGGGATCATAGACTAAGACTAGTAAAAGGAACAGTGAGAACTAATACCTGCAAGTTCTACAAATAAGTAGTGGATTTGTTAGGCTACTGGAGGGAAAAAAAATTGGATGATATAATATAATTTAATGGCTTGATATCAAGAAATGGCTGAAGGCACTGGGTACAGGCTCTGGGCTTTGGCAACATCCTGGTAATAGTACTGAAAACTTGTGCTCCAGCACTAGCTATGTCTCTAGCCAAGCTGTTCCAGTACAGCTACAACACTGTAATTTACCCAACAATGTGGAGAATTATTGAGGAATGTCCTGTCCGCAAAAATCAGGACAAATCCATCAGTCTCCCTCAATCATCAGCAAAGTGATGGAAGGTGTTTGTGACAGTGCTGTTAAGCAGCACTTAACTTAAAGCAGAAATAACCTACTCACTGATGCTCAGTTTGGGTGCTGCTGGGGCCACTAGATTCCTGACCTCATTAAGCCTTGGTCTAAATGTGGACAAAAGAGTTGAACTCAAGAGGTGAGGTGAAAGTGACTGCCCTTAACATCAAGGCAGCATTTGACAGAGTGTGGCATCAAGGAGCCCTGGCAAAATTGAAATCCATAGGAACCAGTGGAAAAACACTCCACTGGTTAGAGTCATACCAAGCACAAAGGTTAATGGTTGTGGTTTTTCAGGCCAATCATCTCAGTCCCAGGACATCACTGCAGGAGTTCCTCAGGGTGGTGTCCTAGACCCAACCACCTTCAGCTGCTTCATCAGTGACCTTCCCTCTACCATAAAGTCAGAAGTGGGGATGTCCGCTGATGATTGCATAATGTTCAGTACCATTTACAGCTCCTCAGGTACTGAAGTAGTCCGTGTCCAGATGTAGCTAAGACCTGTACGACATTCAGGCTTGGGCTGAAAAGTGGCTAGTAACATTCATGCCACACAAGTGCCAGGCAATGACCATTTCCAGCAACATGATATTCAGTGACATTACCATTGCGGAACCCCACTATCAACATCCTTGGGGTTACCGTTGACAGAAAACTGAACTGGAGCAGCTGCAAAAATACTGTGGCTACAAGGGCTGGTCAGGGCTGGGAATTCTGTGGTGTGTAACTTGCCTCCTGACTCCCCAAATCTTGTTGACCATCTGCAAGTCAAGAGTGTGATGGAATATTCTCCACTTACCTGCATGAGTGTCCACCAACACTCAAGCATCCAGGACAAAGCAGTTTGCTTGATCGGCACACCATCCACTAACTGCAACCTTCATTCCCTCCACCATTAACACACACTGGCTGCAGCGTGTATCATATAAAAGATGTGTTGCAGCAGTACACCAGTGCTTCTTCAAAAGCACCTTCAAAACCCTCTACTACCTAGAAGGGCAAAGGCAGCAGATGCATGGTAACACCACCACCTGCAAATTCGCCTCCAAGAAAACACCATCCTGACTTGGAACTATATCACCATTTCTTCACTGTCACTGCATCAAAATCCTGGAACTCCCTTACAGCACTGTGGGTATATCTGCACCACATAGATTGTAGTGGTTCAAGAAGCCACCTTCTCAAGGGCAATATGGTTTAGGCAACAAACATTGGCCTTATCTGCGATGTCCACATCCCATGAAAGAATAAGAAAGTAGCTGCATCCTTTTGGGATGAAGATACCCTCCATTGTATTGTGTGGCAGTACCACCATGCTAAGTGGGGCAGATTTTGAACCGATCTAGCAACTCAAGACTGGGGAACCATGAGGTGCTGTAGGCCATCAGCAGCAGCAGAATTGTGCTTGACCACAATCTGTAACATCATGGGCCAGCATATCCCCTACTCTACCATCACCACTAAGCCAAGAGATCAACTTTGCTTTGATGAAGAGCGCAGGGTGCATAACAGGAGCAGCAACCAATGGCTCAGACCTAAGTTCCCTAAGTTCTGCAGTCCTGCCACATCCACTCGCAAATGGTGGTGGGCAATTAAACAACTCCGTGGAGACAACTCAGTGGAGGAGAATGCTTCACAAATATCCCCATCCCCCCTCGATGATGGAGGAGCCCAGCACATCAGTGCAAAAGATAAAGCTGAAGCATTTGCTACAATCTTCAGCCAGAAGTGCTGAGTAGATGAACCATCTTGGCCTCCTCCGGAGGCCCCCAGCATCACAAATGTCAGTCTTCAGCCAATTCAGTTCACCATGCGTGCTGTCAAAGAATGGCAGAGGGCACTGGATACTGCAAAGGCTATGGGCCCTGACAACATTCCAGCAACAGTACATAAGACTTGTGCTCCAGAACTTGCCAAGTTGTTTCAGTACAGCAACAACACTGGCATCTACCCAGCAATGTGGAAAATTGCACAGATATGTCCTGTACACACAAAACAGGACACATCCAGCCTGGCCAATTATCACCCCATCAATCTACACTCAATCATCAGTAAAGTGATGGGGTGATCAGCAGTTTTATCAAGCGGCATTGGCATAGCAATAACCTCACTGACGCTCAGTTTGGGTTCCGCCAGGGCCACTCAGCTCCTGACCTCATAGCAGCCATGGTTCAACTGTGGACAAAAGAGCTGAACTCCTGAGGTGAGGTGAAAGTGAATGCCCTTGACTTCAAGGAAACATTTGACTGAGGTGTGGCATCAAGGAGCCCTAGCAAAACTGGAGTCAATAAGAATCAGGGGGAAAGCTCACCGCTGGTTGGAGTCACAAAGGAAGATGGTGCAGCTGTTGGAGGTCAATCATCTCAGTTCCAGGGCATCACTACAGGAGTTTCTCAGGGTAGTGTCCTAGATCCAACCATCTTCAGGTGCTTCATCAATGACCTTTCTTCCATCATAAGGTCAGAAGTGGGATGTTCACTGCAACGTTCAGCACCATTCGCGACTCCTCAGATACTGAAGTGGTCTATGTCGAGATGTAGCAAGACCTGGACAATATCCTCGTTTCGGCTGACAAGTGGCAAGTAACATTCGCACCACACAAGTGCCAGGCAATGACCTCCTCCAACAAGAGAAAATCTAACCATCACCCCACGACATTAAATGGCATTATCATTGCTGGATCCCCCACTGTCAACATCCTGGAGGTTTCCATTGACCAGAAACTGAACTAGACTAGCCATATAAATACTGTGGCTACAACAGCAGGTCTGAAGCTGCAATGAGTAACTCACCTCCTTACTCCCCAAAGCCTGTCCACCATCCACCATGCACCAGGCCTGCAATCAGGAGTATGATGGAATACTCCCCACTTGTCTGAATGAGTGCAGCTCCCATAGCACTCATTGACTGGCACCCCATCCACAAACATTCACTCCCTCCACCACCGACACACAGTGACAGCGGTGTGTACCATTTACAAGATGCACTGCAGGAACTCACGAAGCCTCCTTAGACAGCACCTTCCAAACCCATGACCACTACCATCTAGAAGGACAAGAACAGCAGATAGATGGGAACACCACCATTTGGAAATTCCCCTCCAAGCTACTGACCATTCTGACTTGAAAATATATTGCCGGTTCCTTCACTGTCACTGGGTCAAAATCCTGGAACTCCCTCCTGAACAGCACTGTAGGTGTACCTACATCACATGGACTGCAGCGGTTCAAGAAGGCAGCTCACCACCACCACCTCAAGGGCAATTAGGAATGTGTTATGAAACAATTCAGAAGTCACCATATATCTCCTCCTTTGTCTTGTCATCTGTTTTTATCTGATTATGCTTCCATGACACCCCTTAGTCTTATTTTTCTATGTTAAAGGCAGCATAGAAACATATATTAAGTATTTCTGTTCTGTGAAAGGGACTAAAGATTTTAGAAAATTTACACTTTTAAGGAAGCAATGGTGGGAAGTATGTATGGTGCCGCCCAGCACCAGGGATTGATATTAGGCTCTCTGGCGTAGATCAGTGTCCTGGACTTGGATACAAGGGGTGTAATTTCAAAGTTTGAAGATGGGGCAAAGGTTGGAAGTGTAGAAAATATTGAGGAAGCCTTGTGGTGCAGTAGTAGAATCCCTACCTCTAGGACAGAAGCTCCGGGTTCAAGTCCCACTTAAGGACTTATTGGCCATGGAAGGTGCGTTCGTAACATGGCTAAGTCGGTTGTTTATTAGCCTGTAAATTCTTTCAGGTATGCCTGATGGCAAGCAGTAAGAGCAGGACAGTTTCCGTTTAGCCGTATTGCAGGAGACAATAGCAAACCACTGATTCTTCGGGCATGGTATCTGAAGGAGGAATAAACATTGGTTGTAATTTAGTATTTATTGCTCTAATTCAGTCTTCCAAAAGATTGCTATATAAATAAACATTTTATTTACACCGATCGTGAGAGGCCATTAAGCATCAGTAAATTAGAAATGCTTTTGTGGCTTACCGTAAATAATGCTGAAAAGTAATCTTGTAACCTAGAAAATTGCATTGCTCAACCTTCGCAGCATCCAATTGGAATCTGTAGCACAAGCTGCAGATTGAGAAGAGAAGCATACCTGGTGAAGGGCGCCACATCATGTTTTGTGTGAGGAGCTTGGAGAAGGCCTTTATCTTTACCTAACCGGGTCTGATGAGTTAAATCTTTGCATAGGCTGCAACTCTATTGTATTCTTGTGAAACTTTGTGGTTCATCGTTTTTTAAGGGCTATATTTTGTAACAATGAGGAACAGAGAAGAAGGGCCCTAGAGTAATTGATATTATTTGATATTAAATATCTTCCAAAAGGTTTAATTTAATTTAAAGGGGTAAGTCAGGGCAGGAGAGCTCAAAGCCATGGTGTGCTCATACTGTTCTATGTGGGAAGCCAGGAACATTTTCAGTGCCCAGGGCCTGCATATGTGTGGGAAGTGTCTCCAGCTGCAGCTCCTGAAAGCCTGGGCTTTGGAGCTGGAGCGGTGACTGGGGACACTGTGAAGCATCTGCGAGGTGGAGAGTATCATGAGTAGCACATATAGAGAGATGGTCACACAGCAAGCTAAGAGTCCACAGGCAGGAAGGGAATGGGTGACCAACAGGCAGAGCAGGAGGACCAGGCAGGCAGTGCGAGAATCTCCTGTGGCTATTCCTCTACAAAACAGATATACCGCTTTGGATACTGTTGAGGGGAATGGCCTCTCAGGGGAAAGCAGCAATAACCAAATTTGTTGCACCACGGTTGACTCTGCTGCACAAGTGTGGAGTAAAAAGTGTGGGAATGCAATAGTTATAGGGGATTCAATTGTAAGGGGAATAGATAAGCGTTTTTGTGGCCGCAAACGAGACTCCAGGATGGAATGTTCCACTGGTGCCAGCACTCCCTGGTGCTAGGATCAAGGATGTCTCAGAGTGGCTACAGGACATTCTGAAGGGGGAGGATGAACAGCCAGTGGTTGTGGTACACATTGGTACAAACGACATAGGTAAAAAAAAAAGGGATGAGGCCCTAAAAGTAGAATATAGGGAGTTAAGAAGTAAGTTGAAAAGTAGGACCTCAAAGGTAGTGATCTCAGGATTATGACCAATGCCACGTGCTAGTCAGAATAGAAATAGCAGGATATATCAGAAGAATACGTGGCTGAAGAGATGGTGTGAGGAAGAGGATTTCAGATTCCTGGGACATTGGGACCGGTTCTGGGGGAGGCGGGACCAGTACAAACTGGACGGGTTACACCTGGGCAGGATCGGGACTGATGTCCCAGGGAGAATATTTGCTAGAGTGTTTGGGGAGGGGAATCAGCCCTATGCAAGGAGTCAGAGGAGGGGGAATCAAGGACAAAAACAAAAGACAGAAAGGGCAATAAGAAAAGTGGTAGGCAGAGAAATCAAGGACAAGAATCAAACAGGGCCTCAGAGAAAAATAGTGGGAACAGGACAAGTAATGTTAAAAAGACAAGCCAAGGAGCATTCGCAATAAAGTGGATGAATTAACCATGCAAATAGATGCAAACAGGTATGATATAGTTGGGATTACGGAGACATGGCTGCAGGGTGACCAGGGATGGGAACTGAACATCCAGAGGTATTCAGTATTGAGGAAGGACAGACAAAAAGGAAAAGGCGGTGGAATTGAATTGCTGTTAAAGAGAAAATTAATGGAACAGTGAGGAAAGTTATTAGCTCCGATGATGTGGAATCTGTATGGGTGGAGCTGAGAAGCACTAAGGGGCAAAAAACATTAGTGGGGGCTGTATATAGACCCCCAAACTGTGGTGGTGATGTTGGGAATGGCATTAAACAGGAAATTAGAGACGCATGCAATAAAAGAACACCTATAATTATGGATGACTTTAATCTACAAATAGATTGGGCAAATCAAATTAGTAACAATACTGTCGAGGAGGAACTCCTGGACTGTATACAGGATGGTTTTCTGGACCAATACTTTGAGGAACCAACTAGAGAACAGGCCATCCTAGACTGGGTATTGTGTAATGAGAAAGGAATAATTGGCAATCTAGTTGTGCGAGACCCCTTGGGGATGAGCGACCATAATATGATAGAATTCTTCATCAAGATGGCGAGTGATGTAATTGATTCTGAGACTAGGGTCCTGAATCTTAATATGGAAAACTACAATGGAATGAGGCGCAAGTTGGCTATGATGGATTGGGAAAAGTTATTTAAAGGGGTGACGATGGCAAACATTCAAAGGGTGAATGGGTGAACTGCAACAATTGTTTATTGCTGTCTGGCGCAAAAGTAAAACAGGAAAGGTGGCCAAACCATTGCTTGCAAGGGAAATTAGAGATAATATTAGATCCAAGGAAGAGGCATACAAATTGGCCAGAAATAAACAATAGACCTAAGGATTGGGAGCAGTTTAGAATTCAGCAAAGGAGGAGCAAGGGATTGAAGAAGAAGGGGAAAATAGAGTACAAGAATAAACTTGTGGGGAACATCAAAACTGACTGTAAACGTTTCTGTGGGTATGTGAAGAGAAAAAGATTGGTGAAGTCAAATGTAAGTCGCTTACAGTCAAACAGGGGAAAACAGGGGAATTTATAATGGGGAACAAAGAAATGGCTGACCAACTAAATACACACTTTGGTTCTGTCTTCACATAGGAGGACACAAATAACGTGCCAGAATGTTGGGGAACACTGGATTTAGTGAGAGGGAGGAACTGAAAGAAATCAGTATTAGTAGGGAAATGGTGTTAGGGAAATTGATGGGATTGAAGGCCGATAAATCCCCAGGGCCTGATAATCTACATCCCAGAGTACTTAAGGAAGTGGCCCTAGAAATAGTGGATGCATTGGTGGTCATCTTCCAAGGTTCTATAGACTCTGGAACAGTTCCTACAGATTGGAGGGTAGCTAATGTAACCCCACTATTTAAAAAGGGAGGTAGAGAGAAAACAGGGATTTATAGACCAGTGGGCCTGACGTCGGTAGTGGGGAAAATTCTAGAGTCCATTATAAAAGATTTAATAGCTGAGCATGTGGAAAACAGTGGCAGAATCGGACAGATTCAGCATGGATTTACGAAAGGGAAATCATGCTTGACAAATCTGGAATTTTTTGAGGATGCAACTTGTCGAGTTGATGAGGGCGAGTCAATGGATGTGATTTATTTGGACTTTCAGGCGGCTTTCAACAAAGTCCCACATAAGAGATTAGTGTGTAAAATTAAAGCGCATAGGATTGGGGGTAGTGTACTGAGATGGATAGAAAACTGATTGGCAGACAGGAAACAAAGAGTAGGGACAAACGGGTCTTTTTCCGAGTGGTAGGCAGTGACTAGTGGGGTATTGCAGGGATCGGTGCTGGGACCCCAGTTATTCATAATATATATTAATGATTTAGATGAGGGAATTAAATGTAATATCTCCAAATTTGCAGATGACACAAAGCTGGGTGGGAGGGTGAACTGTGAGGAGGATGCAGAGATGCTTCAGTGTGATTTGGACAAGCTGAGTGAGTGGGCAAATGCTTGGCAGATGCAATATAATGTGGATAAATGAGAGGTTATCCACTTTGGTAGCAAAAACAGGAAGGCAGATTATTACCTGAAAGGCTATAAATTGAGAGAGGGGAATGTGCAATGAGACCTGGGTGTCCTCGTACACCAGTTGCTGAAGGTAAGCATGCAGGTGCAGCAGGTGGTAAAGAAGACAAATGGCATGTTGGCCATCATAGTGAGAGGATTCGAGTACAGGAGCAGGGATGTCTTGCTGCAATTATACAGGGCCTTGGTGAGATCACACCTGGAATATTGTGTGTAGTTTTGGTCCCCTTATCTGAGGAAGGATATTCTTGCTATAGAGGAAGTGCAGTAAAAGTTTACCAGACTGGTTCCTGGGATGGCGGGAATGACATATGAGAAGAGATTGAGTCGGTTAGGATTATACTCGCTGGAGTTCAGAAGAAAGAGGGGGGATCTCATAGAAACCTATAAAATTCTAACAGGACTAGAGAGGGTTGATGCAGGAAGGATGTTCCTGATGGTGGGGGGAGCCCAAAACCTGGGGTCACTGTCTGAGGATACGAGGTAGACCATTTAGGACTGAGATGAGAAATTTCTTCACCTTGAGAGTGCTGAGCCTGTGGAATTTGCGACCACAGAAAGTGGTTGAGGCCAAAACTTTGTATGTTTTTAAGGAGTTAGATATAGCTCTTGGGGCGAAAGGGATCAAAGGATATGGGGAGAAAGCGGGAGCAGGCTATTGAATTGGATGATCAGCCATGATCATAATGAATGGTGGAGCAGGCTCGAAGGGCCAAATGGCCTACTCGTGCTCCTGTTTCTATGTAAACTATACTTGCCCTGTAGTTTTGGAAGTTTTGCCATTCCAAATTGTTTTGGGAATCTTATTCTTGTTTCATTTTTTATCCTATAATAAAATAAGATGATTATTTTGTATTCTAAAGGAAAGACCAAGAAAGTAAATCCTTTAAGAGGAGGAAGGTTTAGAGCATTCTTCATTTAAGAATTACACTTTTGCTAATTTACTTGGTTAAATTTGCCCAACAGCATATACTGCAGTACAGTTTGAATATCCTTTATCCGAAATCCTCAGGGCCGTTTGCGCTTTGGATTTCAGATAATTTTGGTTTTTGGATATCACTTGTAGGACCAGTCCTAGTTACATTACAGTAGCCGAAGCCTAGTCTAGTTATAATCTGAAGTAAACAAAATAGCTAGAAAAGTAAAGTGTGACACCGAATAATAAATATATGGTACCTATAATAAGTTCCCGCCTGTGGAACTATCTGTGGTTCTGCTCGTAGGAGAGGTTCAGAGTGTCGGCGAGGTTCATGTCGATTGCAGACAAACAACTAGACTTCCCACGCTGAAGGTTGGGTGTGGCCGGGGAGGTTTGTGTCGTGTTGGCTCGGGTCGTGTTGGTTTGGGTTGTGTCAGCTCAGGTCAGGGACTTCCTGTGCTGAAGATCGATGAAATTGAAAAGAAGTGCAGTTTTTGGATGTGTTCGGTTTTCGGATTTATGGATGAAGGACGCTTGACCTGTATAATACTGGTGCCAGCTTGGCACATGCATTTATCAAGGCCGCCTTGGTCCATACTAAGCAAACCACTAAATTCTTGCAGCGCTTTGCAGTTTGTTGACCTCAAGGCTGGATATAATGTGCATGTAGGGCATGTTGCAAACCCAGGCTCAGTGTCTACACTCCTACTGGCATACTTCTACTGAAATACAAACACTACTACCAGTTCCCTTAAGGAACGAGTTGAGGCGGTGCTGGATGTTGTCCAAGAATAGCAGTAGGGGCAATCTAGAAGTTTGCTCAACTGCCTACGTTACTGGTGTCTACTTTCTAAAGGAAGGCAGAGTATTTTGATCGTATACATTTTAGTTCAAACGTACTAGGCTAGGATTGCGAGAAAGTCACTCAAAATTTGCATGGTGTCCATTCCCTCCCTGCCCCTTGTACCAGTGGGACCAAAGTAGACATATACAATTTTCAAGATGTTTGGATCCACAAAGTTTTGTTGTTTAAAATTTTTACAGAACTCCCAGGTGGCTAGTAAAATGGTTTTCACAGGATGATGGAAGGCTGGATTTGGCACAGCTCCCCACAGATCTTTCATTTGGCAGAGTGACTTTTGAGACTAATGATTTTTTTCATTACATAGTGAATGTTTTGCAGTCTTTTCTCTGGTTCTGTTATCCAGTTTAACAGTTCATGGGAGATTTCCATTGTTACATGGAATAAAATTTCAAACCTGTTAAAGGTTTAATTTTACCATATCAGGAAAGCCTGCAAACTCAGTTTAAGATTGGAGCCCAGTGTCCAGCAATGCATAAAATACTAACGGAAGATTAGTAGTAATGTGTAGCTTTGCAACCTTTTATTTTTTATTTTCAAGTTCCTGTCCATGCCTTCCAATTTTGCCCCCTTCCCATCAACCTATTTTGATTTTCTTCAATTTTATATAAAGTTGCACCTTTTTTTAAAAAGACTGTTGGGAAAAGTGGCTGTGGTCCTGCTATATTTAAATACTTTTATTTTTAATAAGTAGCCAAGACATTCTTTCAGTTCTGTGCTTTGTTACAGATGCAGTTGATGGAAGAGATGGAAAGCCTTTGGCACCTGACTCCACAATTAAGCAGCCAGTTCCTGTTAGTGCGGCCAGCATGTCTGCTTTTGATCCTTTAAAAAATCAAGATGAAATCAACAAGAATGTAATGTCATCATTTGGCCTGACTGAAGACCAGGTTTCGGGTAGGTGTACTGAATTAGATTAGTGCTAATAATTAAAAAAAAAACATTAATTGAAATTCCAAAGTTCCACTTTTGCTGATACATGAGGCCAGCTAAAGAAAATGATTAAAATTACACTAAAATAATTTTCAAACTGATATAAAATTGGGTACTGGAAATCTGTGCCATAATAAGACCCATAAGACATAGGAACAGAGATTAGGCCATTCGGCCCATCGAGTCTGCTCCGCCATTCGATCGTGGCTGATAAGGTTTTCAACCCCATTCCCCTGCCTTCTCTTCCTAACCTTTGATCCCCATACCAATCAAGAACCTATCTATCTTCGTCTTAAATACACTCAATGACCTGGTCTCCATAGCCTTCTGTGACAATGAATTCCATAGGTTCACCACTCTCTGGCTAAAGAGGTTTCTCCTCATCTCTGTTTTAAAAGGTCTTCCCTTTACTCTGAGGCTGCGCCCTCGGGTCCTAGTCTCTCCTACTAATGGAAACATCTTCCCCACGTCTACTCTATACAGGCCTTTCAGTATTCTGTAAGTTTCAATCAGATCCCCCCTCATTCTTCTAAACTCCATCAAGTATAGACCCAGAGTCCTTGAATGTTCCTCATATGTTAAGTCTTTCATTCCTGGGATTGTTCTCGTGAACCTCCAGGGCCAGCACATCCTTCCTGAGATACAGGGCCCAAAATTGCTCACAATATTCTAAATGTGGTCTGACCAGAACCCTTATAAAGCCTCAGCAGCACATCCCTGCTTTTATATTCTAACCCTTTTGAAATAAATGCCAACATTGCATTTGCCTTCCTAACTATCGACTCAACCTGCAAGTTAACCTTAAGAAGATCCTGGACTAGGACTCCCAAGTCCCTTTGCGCTCCAGATTTATGAATTCTCTCCGAATTCTTTTATTTATAATATTTATATACCCTCATGGTTTTTTTTAAAAAACAAGCTAATTAAATTGTCCCTGTATCTCTTTTTCATTTCTGTATAATTTGGGGGCTGGCACTCTGAAAATCATTTGCATGTTCATGTCACTCAGCAAAATTTATTCTCTACCTTACTGGAACTGTCTCTTCATATGTTTAGTTACCACGCAGAGATTAAATAAACAAACCAAAGCATCTTGTAATGGTAAGAATCATGAACTGTGAACATTTTTATTGACTGAACATGTGGAGAGATCATCCTGGAGAAGTACATATGGTCCTTGAATTTATACTGCTGGAATTTTTATTTATTTCTGTGGCAATAAAACTCATGTTTTAATAGTATTTAAATGGCCAGTTGATCTTGTGACCTCAGATTCTACTCTGGAAAACTTGGTTCAGTTGGAGTAAAAGGTCACTTATTTGCGCCCTTATCTTTGGTCTTGTATAATTAATGGATTTGTCAGCTTAGTGCTAAGAACGGTTGGAGGGGGACCTGCAGCTGGCCCTGGAGTGGGGCCAGGCAGAAGTTCAGCTGAATTGCAATCTGGAAACTGTCATTGCACTTGTTTGCCATGGAAAATGATCTGTGGGAGAATCTGATCTGTGCGGTCACAAAGCTGACCAATTTTTAAAAATATAGTTATGTATATTTTTCCAAGGTATCTATAACATAGTGTGGGAGTAAGACAAAATCCAGCAGCTTCCTCTCTGCTTTCAATGTGAGACACATGAAAAGGGTCTTACTGCCATATGCTAACACATTATCTAAAAATAATGTTTCGAGTTCTTGTCCTTTTGATTAGCATCTAGGAACTCTGAGCAATTGAGTGGAGCCAATATTTTAGTTAATTTAGGGAATTTTTGATGTCACTTTGCCAACACGTGTTCTGTTATGTGATATGAGTTGATTTTCACTGAAGTTATCAAAAGTTAAGTTTAAGACTTTGAATATTTGCTCTTTAAATAAAACCCTGAGGATAGTGCAACATGATAGAGTTCAACACAGCAAAATACTGCACATGCTGGAAATCTGAAATAAAAACAGGAAATGCTGGAAATATGCAGCATGTCTGACAGAATCTGTGGAGAAAGAAATAGTTTTATTTCTGATCAAGTCAGCGGTCTTTTATGCTCTTGAGATATATACTCAACAAAGTGCTGAAAATCAGAAAATAAACCGGCAGTACAGGCTATCTTTTTTAAAATTCATTCACAAGATGTGGACTTTGCTGGCTGGGCCAGCATTTATTGCCCATCCCTAGTTGCCTTTGCGAAGGTGATGGTGAGTTGCCTTCTTGCACTGCTGCAGTCCATGTGGTGTAAGTACACCCACAGTGCTGTCAGGAAGGGAGTTCCAGGATTTTGACCCAGTAACAGTGAAAGAACGGCGATATATTTCCAAGTCAGGATAGTGAGTGACTTGGAGGAGAACTTCCTATCCCTCTGGCGCACTCTTGATCGCCTCAGCTTGGCTCACCCCTGATGCCTCTTAAAATCCCCATTCTCTACTGCCCTCGTCACATGCTAAGTTTCTCATTGAGATATCCTCACTGCTTTCTTCCCTTAGACTCTTTGCCATGTGGTTTCTCATTCTTGGTGATTTCAGCCTTCACCTGAACTTGCTTTGCCCTCTCTTAAAGTTCACCACTTGCCTGTCTTTCCTTAATCTTTCCCTCCATTTAAACACATCTACTCATAATTACTGCCATCCCCTTGACTTTGACACCCACATGATCTCTCTGTTCTCGCTGTCTCAATCACAGGTAATCCCTTCCCTCTTCATTTTCTTGTGACCACTCGCATCATCCTTAATCACTTCACTTCCTTCAGTGTCTACTGAAAGAAAACTCTGCTGCAAGCTATTTACAGTGGCACTTTCAAATTTATAGCAGTCTAGCCTCTAACATCTGCAATGACCAGTCTGCTGAGTCACCCCTACCACCCCTTCACCACCATCTTTGTATTGGTCCCAGTAAAACTCTTTCTCTTGCTTTAGTCATTCCTCTTGGTATAGTTACCATCTTTGATCTCATAAGCCCAAGAGTTGCAGATTTGAGCATTTCTAGTGCACATCTGGTTTCCCCTTCATCATCAGACATTGCTAGACCACATCAGGCATTATTGGTGCCCTCTTCTCTTCTGCCAATACTGCTAATTGTTTTAGGATTATCGCAGAATGCAAAGATAACATCTGGCTTCTTTTCTGTGCGACCAACTATCCTTTATACCCCTCTGCTGTGCCTTTTCCGCCCTTGCCTCCAACAAGCGCAATGTGTTCATTGACTTTGCCACTTAAGATGGAGACCATTTATTCAATTGCCTCTGCTGCATTCTTTTCTCTCCCCTAACCAGCTACACCAAACTGCCCCCAATCTACAGCCATGTCCTAGCCCTGAGTGTTCATCCATCTCTAATTTCTTTCCTATCTCCACTCATGCTCTCTTGAGATCATCTTGTCCAGAAGGTCTGTCAACCCTATTCCCACTAAATTGTTGACCATCAAACTTCCCTTCCTGGCCCCCATACTAGCTGAAATTGAAAATGGTTCCCTCTCCTTGGGTACTGATCTCTTCCGCCATCATCTCACATTCCAATGCTCAAAAAACCCAGCCTCTTCCCTTGCAAGCACCTGCCCCATCTCCAACCTTAATTTTCTCTCAAGTCCTTGAAATGTGTTTTCGCCTCCCAAATCCTTACCCATTTTTCATACAACTCCCTGCTTTAAGCTCTAATTCTTTCCTAGGCTGACGTCCTGCCTTAGATGAGCTGTAATTTCCTCCAAGTCAACACTGGGAAGAGCAGAGCCTCTCCTATTAACTCTGCATTCTTGCCATTGATTCCATTGCCCATCCCCCTCCACCACCTGGTAGTGTCTCAATCTGAGCCAGGCTGTCTGCAACCATAGCATCCTATTTGACTCTGCGCTGAGTTTCTGAAGCTATTTCCTCTCCACCACAAGAATGCTTCCTTCCACTGTCCATCTCCACCTTTGCTTTAGCACATCTGCTGCGGAAGCCCTCAATCCAGGCTTTTGTTGCCTCTGTTCTAATTGATTCCAGTGGTTTCCTGGCTGTCTTCCCATCCATCCTGTTCATCCAACATCCCAGCGCTCACTAGCCGACATTAGCTCCCAATCCCTGAATGTTTCAGTACTAAAATTCTCATCCTCATTCAAATACTTCCATGGCCTCGCCTGTCTCTACCTCTGTAACCTCTTTCACCTCCAGGACTTCCTCCAATGCCAGCTTTATCTATCGCCCCCTTTACTGTCTCCCCTTCCTCCTAACATTGGTGGCTGTTCCTTCGGATGTCTCAGCCGTTAGCTCAGAATTCTTCCTAAGACCTCTCCACCCCTCTCTTCCTTTAAGATGCTTCTTGAAACCTACTTCTTTAACCAAACTTTTGGTCCTTTATCCCAATGTCATTTTTTGTCTGATTGCAATCCTATGATGGTCCTTGCGATATTTTACCTTGTTGAACTGTCTAAATGCAAGTTGATTTTGTTGTTGAACAGCAGCAAATCATAACAAAATTTCAGCCCCCTCTGTTTCCACCCCAGGGTGTTAAAAGAAGTAGGTGAGGAAATTGTCGATGCTTTTGTCATGCACCTTCCAAAACTTTCTTGATTTGAGAGTTCCTTTGGGCTGGAAAATTGCCAGTGTCACCCCATTATTTAAGAAGGGTATGAGAGATAAGCTAGGAAATTCTAGGCCTATTAGTCTTGACGTCTGTTTTGGGGAAGTTACTAAAGCCTGCTGTTAGGGACAGAGTTTCAGTTAGGTGGCGCAGTAAGTGTGGATAGGAGCAGAAAGTTACAATTGGGTAGATTAAAAGACTGGACAAACTTGTGGCATATGGAGTTCATTGTGGGCAATTGTGAGGCCATGCACTTTTTACCTAAACAAGGTAAATCAGAGTATTTTCTAAATGGTGAGAAGCTGGGAACTGTGGAGAAACAAATGATTTAAGAGGTCCATGTACAGAAATCACTGAAAGCCAATGGACAGGTACAAAACATAATTCAAAAGGCTCATGGAATGCTACTTTTATTGTCCCTTCTGGAATACAAAGGCGTTGATGTTATGTTACAATATAAGGTTCTGCTTAGACCTCATTCAGATTACTGTGTTCAATTCTGGATATCACACCTCAGGAAGGATATATTGGCCTTGGAGGGGATGTAGTACAGATTCAGCCCCCTCTGTTTCCACCCCAGGGTGTTAAAAGAAGTAGGTGAGGAAATTGTCGATGCTTTTGTCATGCACCTTCCAAAACTTTCTTGATTTGAGAGTTCCTTTGGGCTGGAAAATTGCCAGTGTCACCCCATTATTTAAGAAGGGTATGAGAGATAAGCTAGGAAATTCTAGGCCTATTAGTCTTGACGTCTGTTTTGGGGAAGTTACTAATCCTGACTAAAAGGTTAAGTTATGAGGGCAGATTTCTTAGACTCAACTTGTATCCCCTGGACTGTAGAAAATTAAGGAGCGGTCTCATAGAGGTGACAAAGATAATTAAAGGATTTGATATTGAAGATGGATAGAAACTTTCCTCCAGTGGAAAGCCTAGGACAAGGAGGTATAACCTTTAAATAGAGGCAGAGAGTTCAACAGGGAATGTCAGGAAGCACTTATTAGCAAAATAGAAACAGGCCTTTCAACCCCAGAGCTTATTCTGCCATCTATTAGATCATGGCTGAACTGTACCTTAACTCCTTTTACCTGCCTTGGTTCCGTAAACCTTAATGTCCTGACCTTCATGCAAAGGGTAGTGGAAATCTAGAACTGCTTTTCCCACCCCACCCTGCCACTGCCCCACCTAACATGCTGTTGAGGCTAGATCGATTTAAAAACTGAAATTGATTGATTTTTGTTGGGTAAGGGTATAAAGAGCTACTGAACCAAGGCAGGTAAATTGAGTTAAGATACAAATCAGCCTTGATCTAATAAATGGAGCATTCAAAAGGGGCTGAATGGCTTCCTCCTGTTCCTAGGTTCCTAATCCTATGGGCTTCAAGGGCAGCACAACCTGAATGGCTTAAAAATATCAAAAGAAATGGCTTGAGCACATGTACCTAGATTTTTGTTAGTGTTTCCTTCCCATTTCAGTATGAAGTACATCGTTGAAAATAACGATGTGAAATGAATGTTTACTTTCCTCTTCCCATTTCAACCAGCTGGGGCTGGGTGAAACTTAAAATCTATGTATTTTTATTTAAGTTTGTTTGATTCTAAATTTGTTGAAGATCTGCTCTCCAAGATCAATGGTATCACTTTACGTGCTTAATATTATAGCCCGTCTAAGGGTTTAGGCATGATAAACTTTAAGCTTAGAACTTGAAATGCAGAAATCATCAGGAAAACCGCTATTTTATTAATATTATTGAAGCTTTTTTTTAAAAAAATGCACTGTAAACACAGTTTGTAAGCAGTCTGATTTAAAAAAAAAAAAATTCTTAAATGAGCAAGCTAAGGTTTGCGATCAGAATATATTTGTGAGGCCATCAGTTCAATCACATTTTGGCTTTTGGTTGGCCAGTGATCATTTTAAGCCCTCAAATCGCGTACTACGTGCTGAATTTGTTTACAGGAAAAATACTTGGATGATCAAGTTTTGGGCTTTGTGACATTTGTTTATTTTATGATCCCCACATGCACTTATCAGACAACACCTACAATGGAAAGTAGGTCGCAAAAACAAAACAAAAATCCTGCTATGTTTTTTATTGATCACTCATTCTGAGCATAGGAGTGATTCACTTTTGGCAGAGGTCTAATAATTGGGGCCATCATGGAAAAGAGTCACGAGACAAAAAGAACAAAAGCGCGGAAACAAAGTATTTGAAGATTTTCTGGAAATTTTTACCTCCCAACTCTCCATTTTATTTGATAATCTGAATCTTAAATTCTATGGTACTTGGGTTTTCTGTTTGGAGAGTTGTGCTTGATGTTGACATATTTCAAAGCACAAATGTTGCTCATGTTATTTCACAGATTCTTTACTGAGTGTCTTTGGAACATGAACCCTCTTATACATAACCAGGAGAATATTTGACTTTTTTTAGTACAATCAATACGTTTGGCATTCCCATAAAAAAATTCTGCTACCACTTAAAATTATTTTAATTTTATTTTTACCATTTAGTATTTAAAAGTGATCCAAATTTTTTATGTTGCTCTTTCATTTTTCAACTTGGATTAGTGCTGTGAGTTGTTTCTGTGATGTTTTGCCCAGTTGAAAATTCAGTTTAATATTGGTATTTTCTTTGTTGAAAAATGTCAGTGTCGATAGGAATCTTCTTCTTAGGCGGTCCCCCGGGATTGAGGATGACCTGCTTCCTCTTTGATTCTGGCGCAGTCTCTTGTGCTTGTGCCTTCTTGAATGAGCCTTCTGCATTTTGGTTGGACACAAGCCAGGGTCTCCCCTGAATCGACGGGTGTGTTTGACCTCTTCAGGAATGCTTTGAGGACATCCCTAAAGTATTTCTGGTGTACCCCTGGGAGGTTCCTATCGTGACCTAGTTCTGAATAGAGCAGTTGCTTCAGGAGTCTGGTGGAAGGCACGTATAAGACATGCCCCGCCTGGCGGAGCTGGTTTTGAGTGATTCGCACCTCGATGCTGGGCAAGTTGGCTTGGGAGAGGACATTGCTGTCAGGTCACCTTTCGATGGGAGTAGTAATTTGCATGAAGTCAAATAAGAAAAAAAAACTTTGCGATAACCATTTGTAGACCTTGTGCATATATTATGTAAACTAAAAACCAGGTATTAAAGTTGACTTCCGATACATATAAACCGCGGGAAAAAAAATCAGCATTGTGCATTTTTAAGAGAAACATATATGCAGAACTGCTACGGTGAGTTTTCTTTTTAAACAGTTTCTGCAGAAATTGAGTATTGCTAAAAAAAGAGACTTTAGTGTTGAAGCTTTTTGCCTTGCACCCATCAGGACAATTCGCAAGAAAATGCCAATGTCAGAGGAAATAACAAGCTTATACTGTATGAGAAGATGTGCTGATTAGTTGGCAAGTGGACTGGAAGCATCGTGTATTAATACACAAGGCCTGTTCTTTGTAGACAGAAAGAATACATACACACATTGTACCTGTTTCAGCTAAACAGAATAAGTGACAGCCATTTGCTGGTTCATTCTCCAGGGTAATGTCTTGACCAATCAGAGTCGAGCTGCCTGCTTTAAATTTCAACAATGCTTGGCAGTTAACTATCAGTCACCATCGACTGGCAGTGCCTCTACCGATCAGAGCCCATTTGCCACCCAGTCAGCGTGCTCTTCTCATACAGTATAAATGTGTTATTTCCCCTGACATTGGATATTCTTGCGAATTGTCTTGATGAGTGCAGGACGAAAAACTTCGACAAAAAAAATCTCCTTTTTTCTGTATTACCAAATGACCATCAGAAATTACTAGGGCCAAAGTGATGCGTTCTTCCCGCAGTCGGTTTTAGTCTGATCTTCTGACCAGGCAGGGAAAAAATGACGGGTTTTTTCTCTAAATATTGGGTTCCAATAATTGAAAAATTGGGCTCCAATCATGTCATCAGGGGCCAACAGCTATTTTCGCCATAGGTCAGAATGGTAAAGTTGTTCGGGCTTTCTTGACAGGGCAGCCTCGTGGCAAGTGGGGCCAGGGCCAGAAGAAGCCCAAACTGACGACCTTAAATTTTCTTTCATTTTCATGCTACGTCAAAAGGAGTATGAATGTTACTCTGAACCTTGCAAGGTAAGTTTAGGCTTACATTGCACCACACCCCTCCACTCCCCCATATCGATCACGAGATTCTCCTTAAAACCCCTCCATGCAATTTATTTGAATGCTAGGAAGTGTTCCTTTGGTCTATAGCGGCAACCTCTTACTGCCTGACATTGCACTCCTGCCTTCTGACCAGTTGCTGCTATCTGATGATATTGAGAGAGCAACTGACTGCGGGCATGCAGGTGTGGTCTGGGAGTTAAAATTTCCTGGATCCCTTGTTGCTGAGGTCAGAAACGTTTGTCATAGAATTCAAACCATGTCTTCCAGTTGCTACACATAGTTAAAATTTGGACTCTGAAGTATTCCCCCTGTGCATTTGGTACAAAACTGATGCACAATAAATATGTTATAGATCTCAATGCCTTTTAGCCTAGTCAAGGATTGCATGATTTTTGAAAAGTAGGATTTTGACACAAAATCTTTTTTTCAGGCTGGCAGAGAATGGAATGGCAGATGATCACTGTAGAAAAAGGGCATGAGAAAAATACATCACTGATTGTAGAGAAATTGGGTTTGGAGTAATATAAATAAAGTTAAAATGAGGTGCAACCCTGACTTTTTTAGCTTTTTAGCATGAGTGTTGTTTTTACTTAAATGATTGCCATGCTCTATATTGACACATACAGCATAATTAGTAAATTGTAAATAAATGTTTTGCAATTTCTTTAAGCCCACATTAATGAAGATCAACCATGATATGGAAAGTCGTCGTTTCCCCACCCTTCCATCGAGTGATAACTATTGATCAGATATTCAATGTACATGTTTATACGTGAACATTTGCCATTTAAATAAAGTATGAAGAGCTATTGATATGGAACTGCACACCAGTGAAACAGATGAAACTAGTGAAAAGGGCACTCAGTAGAGCTCATTGCTCTGCCATGCTGTGTTAGCTTGGTGTAATTACAATTATGCAATTCTTCCTTGAGACATTTCCCTACCTGGTTGATGCTTTGTAACTACAAGCTAAAATAAAAATCATTTTATTAAAAGAGCTTCCATCTCAATGAAGAGGCATCAGGCCAATCCACATCCAACAACTTGCTCTGAAAACTCTGCACACATTTTGTCAGCTGTGACAAATTCCACCACAGCAGCTGAGACAATCCACCACGTTGTTTAAAAAAGTCAATTTGTCCTATCTTCCAATGCTTTAAAAATAATTCCAGGATAAATCTGCATCTTTGCTAAAAACAATCAGTCCTTCCTTGGGCCATTACCCTAACTGTACCAGGTTTCATTGAAATCTGTCCATTAGTTTTTGCTGATATTGTTTACAGACAGGCAAACAAACATGGGCAAAATGATTACTTCTTCCTATCTTCAGTGGTGGAGGTGACAAGGTAGTGGTGGGAGGAGACTGGGGAAAGAAAAAATTTCGCAATGACAATTTTCTGCAGTCCTTGGCAAAGAAATTTTAACATCCTTTCGTCTGACTTTCTCTTGACCTATTCATTTATTTTTTGCAGTTACTGAGTGTGATGGCTCAAGGGACTTGAGCCATTGGACATTGTTGGAGATAAAATTGCTAGCCCAACAGAGCTTCAGCTGTGTATGAACAAAAGCAAAAAAAAAAATTACAGATGTTGGAAGTCAGAAATAATAACACTACATTCCGGAAGCAGCAGGACAGACAGCACCTGTGAAGCAAACGTTGGGATTCAGTTCGCACACAAAACATTAATTCCTCTATTCTCTTCACAGATGCTGCCTGACCCACTGATGGTTTCCAACATTTTCTGTTTTTGTTTCAACTCTGTGTTGCCTTCTGTTACTTTGTCATAAGTACCTACTGTTTTATTTTTTTAACCTCCTGTTGATTTAAGCATCGATATAGTGGCAAGAATTTTGAAAAATTATTTCCATTCCTGGCTGATGGTTTTTAATTCAAAATGATGAAGAACGTTGATGCTGAAGGAGGGCTCATTTCTACTTGTATGAATGGATGTCCAGATGTACAGTAAAGCTTACTGTACTTTATTCTAACTTTGTACAACCTACATTGCACCCCTCCATTTATTTTCCTCTTTTCCCATGCTAATTACCAATGGCTCTTCTGAATGAAGTTGGATAGTTGCTGTGCGTTGAAGAGATCTGGGATATTTAGAGCAATGAAGGGAAACTCATGCTGTCAGTCAATAAATAAGGCAAGGAAAACTTTAAAAAAAGGAAATTAAACCTTGATTTGGGAATTAAGCTGTAATTTGCGATATATAGGTTTGGCATCTTGAATTGGGGAATTGCCAAAGAGACACAGCAAATTGAAAACCATTTAGGAAATGGCTCCACCTTAGTACAACCAGGGCTGTAAGGATTGAGAGTACTGCTACTTCTGAATAATACTGGGGCAGCAACACTGACCATGTCGAGTCCTCAACACCAAAATAGGGGGTTGTGGAGGCGAGGTTGCTTTTGATGTTCAGAGCTGCAGCTATTATTGGACTCACTTACTCCAGTCAGTACAACTTGTCATTGTATAATAAAATACACATTACACTTTCTCACATCAATCATCTGTCTTGCTTGATGTCAGCAAAGTAATTGCTAACTACCTTCCTTCTTTTCCCTTCTGAGTCTAGCCAAAGCTAGTACTTGCAACGTTTTGTTCTGAATAAATTCTTGCTGGACCTGAACATCAACCTGCTTCTGTTTTTAATCTCTCTCTCTCCACAACTAGAAAGGTGGATCTTTCAGATGAACCCAGAAACAAGAGAGCCCAGCAACTGAGACGTCCCATCACAATGGGTGTGAGGTGTTTACTGAGATGCAAATAATTTCCTAATTGGTTATGTTGTTTAAGGCCATGATACCTGTTCCATCAGCGTAGATTGAAATTAAACCCAATTAAATAGCCTTACTCTAACCTGGAAAAAAAACAGCTTCATTGAAGGGTTTTAAAAACAGTTTTGAATGTTTAGAATAGAACAACTGAGAAAGTATGCTTTGATTTACTGACTTGCTCACGCATATGAGATTGATAAATCTAGAAGCAAGTTTAGGTTGAAATTGAGATTTGCTAAATGCATTTAATTAAAATCTAATATTGTATTGCTGGGTACAAAGATAAATTTATATTAACTCTTATGCTTTCAATATCAGTACTACCGTATTTAAGGATGTTTTGAAAAATTGAACTTATGCTGAACAAAATGATTAGTGTGCATTTTACCAAATATATTACCCTGGATAATGGTGGTAAATTTAATCACTAGAATAGTTGAATCGTTCACTTTATTCTATCAGTGGTGTAATTATCCTATCTCACGTCATTCAAGAACTCATTAATTTACAAGCTATAGGTTTGTTTACAGTCATCCTATCCATTTTAAATGTATTGGTGAATCTGAAATTGGAACTAAAATATTGCACTAACCAGTTTGAATTCTGTGAATCATTTCTATGTTGCATAATTAAAATGTCAGCTTGGGCAGTTGAATATGTGGCTGTAGTTAGCTATGCCAAATTTTAAGATGGTTTACAAACTTCCCCATTTGCCAAACTTTGAAGAGATGCTGATAAAGCCAGAAACATTTAAAAGTATTTAGCATTTCTTTACATATATGTCCCTTTAGGATTGGCATACCGGTTCCTGTGAGATGCAGAATGGCTGTTAACTATTTTCTTTACAACTTTTAAATGTCTTAATTTTGCTCATTTTATTTAAATAACCATGACAGATTGTAGGTGAATTCTCAGAGAATTTGGCATGGCAGGAGGAGTCTTTTTGATAAAAGTCATTATCAATTGTGTTTTGCAATGGAGAGATTTAAAATATTAACTAATTTTAAAAGTTAATTTGCTTTATGATCCCTTAAACATTATTTTGAAAAACTCTGCATTGCATTTGAATCAGGGCTGAAGCATATACCAAATTTTAATTTTTTTTTTAGTTGCTGTAGGTTATTTCTTAACATAAATAGGGTTTTATGTGCCAAGTTATGCTCCCCTCATTTTCAGTATTTCTAGTGTCTTGCAAATACTGTTGTAATGTTGCAAGCTTTTGTATGTGGTTGTGCTTCACACTAGTGTGATTTGTTTAGGGCTGGAGAACTGTAAGAATTGGAACATTCCAATCATCCAAAAGCCCTTTGGGCACAGAACTGGGCTTAAATTATATTAGTAGTCTCGCAATTTGTTATTCTCACCGTACCATGACTAAATTGTTGAATTGCTTATTTACCATGGTTCACCATCAGATTTTTAAATTGAGCTAAAGAAGTATAAAATTAACCACGGTAATTTGCAATACTGTAAACAACTAGAATTGCTAGCTGATTGGATAAGCACCAAATTTAATATATGTGTATCTATTAAGACTTGGGTATGCTAAATCATTTTGATATTTTTGCCTGCATTCATTTGATTTGGTTCTGGGGTAATCGGTTTGTGTTGCATGTGAACAAATGCATAATCTTATGCTTAAAAAGAGGACCTGAAATTTGAGCTAGCTTGAGGTATCAAAAATAATTTGAACCATATCAATGTGGACAGCCCTTCAAAAGAATAGCATGCTATTGGTACATTTACAACATAATTTTAATATATAGATCTGTACAAAGAAGAAGCAGTTTAAACAAAATTGTTGAGAAACCTACTTGCATTTTTTAAAGACTGCAATAACTGTATGTTCCATCCAATAGATTTAATATGTTAGTTTTGGATTGGAGCCTTGGAGGCTTATGGAATGGGATGCAGCCTGTTTAGATACATCTGTTTTAGACCAAATAACTGTCAGAATACTTTAATAAGAGCATAGAAGTTCAATGCTCTAGGACTGTAAAGCCAGAAGGTTGCTGTTAGCATACTGAATATGGTGCACAGCTGGTGACACATCACATGGAAAGGCCCTTGTTACAGCAGTCAGGGTCTTTAAAGCCCAACCTTTCACTTGGCCTTATTAAAATATTCCCTGGAATGGAATGATATACTGCATGACTTTTTTCTTTCATAACAATGCAAGTTTAATTTAATTGATGGTATGTTTGCAGCTCTGTGTTTAATCTAAAGTTATTGTTAAGTATCCATTATTCTCTTAATGTCATTGTAAACTGCAGGGACTTAAATCACATGATTAGATGAATCTTTATTGATATTGTGTTCCTTCTAATGATTTGTTCAATTGGATGTTTTGATCATGAAGTATTCTGCGGGTATTATGAATTTAAATAAGAGCTCTGTTCAGCAACAGTACATATTATAAAAGATCATAAAATTATTTTGAATGATAATTAAATAAATCAAATGCATTCAGAGGAAACCATACATTTTGAAGGAAATATTTGGAGTGGTGTAACCTTAGGATAAAGTACTGTTGATTATAGATCTGTCAGTATTGGGGGAAAAAAATGATATGAATTGATTTGACAGCCGAAGAAGTATGGACACAACTTTAAAATATATAGGCTTAAGTAAAGCTTTTTTATAGTATACTACTATGCTAAATATGCCGAAGGACAACATCTTGCCACTCTTTTCCAAAGAGACTTCTACCACCAGCCACCATCGCGCGCCTGCCCCCCCAACCCCATGTGCGCGTGCACATGTGCACATATTTTTCTCATGTCAGAAAATTACTGTGACCTTTAAATGAATTCTGATTGGATAGGTGGATGAAAGAAAGGGGTTGAAGAGAAATGGCAACAGGGTTAGTATCTGTGATCGGAACTATTTGTTGCTTCGAAAACACCAACATAGACTGATAAATGCAAAATGCTATGGATGCTGGAAATCTGAAACAAAAACAGAAAATGCTGAAGAAGGCTCATGTGGATTCAAAACGTCAACGCTGTTTCTCTCTCCACAGATGCTGTTAGACCTGCTGAGTTTTCCCAGCATTTTTTGTTTTTGTTTCAGACCAACACAGACTGGTTAGGCTCAATAGCCTGTTTCCAAGTTATAACTTCAATGTATTTCTGATGTGGATTCTGTTTTGCAGAATTTTGGGGAGAACATTTGCAATATAAATTCTGCCTTTACCACTGATTAATGCATTTTTGCTTACATCATTCACCTATTGTGTTTCAGGCCCTCCAAGTGCTCCTGTAGATGAACGATCAGGAACACCTGACAGTATTGCCTCTTCCTCATCTGCAGCTCACCAGCCTGGTGCTCAACAGCATCAGCAATCCTACACGGCAGTTCAGCCTCAAGCTGGCCAGATGGAAGGTAAACAATCCATTGCCTTGTTATCAAATCTCAATTAATACCAAAGCACCCCTCAAACTCTCCTGTGGTTTTAAAATTGCAAACAAAATATCTTTTATGTTTAGAGTTTGATTTCAGTAACACTTGCATTTATATACTTTTGTCATCAAAACCCAATACATTTCAGAGGAAATACCAACATCGAACAGTAGCAAAAGAGTCAGATAAGATGATCATTAAGCATGGTTGAGAAGGCATGTTTTGTGGTGACCCTTAAAGGTCAGGAAAGTAGTAATGAGATGATGTAGCTAAAGATGAGATCAAAGGATCAAGGAAGGCTGTGCTTATATTGATAGAGTGGAGAAAATTGAAGATAGACAGGAAACCAAAATCAGAGTTGAACAAGCACGTCCTGGAGGACACAAGTGGTAAAATGGGTTAGACCATGATTGATTTCTAATAAATATGAGAATTTTGAATTAATTTTGTTGTGAACAGAGTGTCAATGGAGGTCAGAAAGAATGAGAATGATGGGCAAATAAAAATTAGTGAAGGATAGCAAGAGATTTGGACTGATTTTGGTTTGTATGTGGTGGAAGGGCATTGTAAAAGGCATAGAGGTAAAACTAGAAAGGAGAGAGGAAATTAAGATATTGTGACAACAAAAGGGTGGACACAGGCTTTAGCATCAAGAGGGATGACTGGCATATGTGTGATACATTGCAGAGGTGGAAGTGTGTAGTCTTTATGAGATAGGGTATAGGGTTTGAAGCTCTGACACAGGCATCACACTGAGGTTTTGCACCATGTGGTTCAATCTTGGTCAGCAGACGGAGAGGAGAATGGCAGCATTGAATCAGGTAAAGCTGGAGAGTTTTGGTGGGAGCTACTGGAGGAAGATTTGGTCTTCCTAATATTTATTGGAGGAAACTCTGACTCCTTGGTGACTTGATGGCAGGAAAACAATTTGGCAACATAGAGATTTTCACAGCATGTGGATTGATGTAGTTGAGGTGAAGGACATGCAGAGCTGGGTGTCATCAGTATAAATATTGAAAATTACTTCATACCGACAAGTAATGTCGTCAAAGTGTAGCATATAATTAAGGGAAAGGTGGAAAATAAAATCAAGAATGTAATCTTGGTGCATCTAGAGATAGAGAAGGAGAAATCATGGCTGGAGACATGCCAGCCATGCCCTGGGGGATGGTTAGCTCAGTTGGCTAGACAGTCAGCATGCGGTTCAGAATAATGCCAACAGCATTTAACCCCCCTCCTGGCTGAGGTAGGCTTGGGTCTGCCTCCTTGTCTTGTCCATAGTAAAGTCACTGTGTAAGCTGTGGATCGGAGACCCTCAAATAATCAAGGATGCTACCTGGAGAAGAAGAAGGGGGAGTGCCAGGTGATGAAATTCAAACAAAGATTTGAGAGAGTTGAGCATGAGGTTTGGTGGCATCAATTAATTCGGAGACCCTGTAGAGAAAATGCAGTTGAACAATGAGGTGGTAGATTTTGAGGATGAACCCAGATGCTGTTAGATTTAAAGAGTGTTAGCAGTTTTGAAGGAGAGGGCATTAATTTAGGCAAGATGGGAAGTGGCTGGGTGCTAGATGAATAGGGATTGGTGAAGCAAAAGAGTTTTCAGAAATGAGGTTGGAGAGACACTATAGAACAACATTCAGTTTATTGTAATTGTTCTGATGGACCACGTGTACAGTCCCAAACACTTTAAAATACTTATATTGCCCAAAATACAACAATCAGTAGCATTTGCAATAATGTCAATTTCAAAGTTGCCTGTTATAATGTCCATTTGTTTTGGGCAGAAACAGTTGTACTTACCTGTCGTAATGTACAAGTGAAAAGTTGATGCATTTTTAAAATCAACGTTTAATGAAAATAACACAATGCATAATAATCACAACCCCTGAAATTTAGTCTCCAAATTAGGTGTGGTGTTCTGCTTCAGTGGCTCAGGTTGTTAAATCATTGTACTGCTTCTATAGTTTCCTGATGACTTGTCCAGGTGAAGTTGGTGCTTCGGTACTCAGGGTGCTTGGTCAGGTTTAGGGTCCAGCAGTAAGGAGGTTTATCCAGTTAGCGGTTCAGGGAGCTGTAGATGATGAGTGGTGACAACATCCTTCAAGCACTACTATGCTATGGTTTGTGCACCCTATTGCCAACAGCACCCAACCATGTCCAGAAATAACTAATAGCTGCCAACTCTACGCAGTGTGCTTAAACTGTAGATAAAGGCAAGAAGCTGACTGGCTGGCTGGTGTTGAGTTTCAGCAGGGTCCCTAAGGTTGCAGACACTGGGTCATTAGCATGATTTACAGATCATGGGTGGAATTTTGTGGCCCTGTCGTGATGGGGGCTGCAAAATGCAGTGAGCTGTTCAAAAGTCCATTGACTTCGGTGGGACTGAAGGGTCGACAGGAGGGGCAATAAAATTCCTCCCCATGTATTTTTTATACCAGCCATCGCATAAAAAGGGTAAATCACGATCATACAAACATGCCCACTAGTTTTTATAAATTGTAGAACTTGTGATCATTGGATGTACCTCAAGTATAAGCTGGGGTAAATATGTAATAAATAGTTTCAATACATTATAAATATATTATTTTTGCTTCACTAGAACTGCATTAAATTTATACTATCCCCTGCAAGGTAATTTTTTAAAACATAATGTTTGGCTAGTATAGTTTCTTGTTTTATCTAGGTTTGAATTCAGCCTAGAATGATGGCAAAGAAAGAATGAACTTGTATTTATATAATGCCTTTCATGACCTCAAGACCTCCCAAAAGGTTTACAGCAAATTAAGCACTTTTAAGGTATAGTAACTGTTATAGTGTGGGAAACATAACAGCCAAATTACATACAACAAACTCTCTCAAACAGCAATGTGATCATGACCAGATAATCTCCCTTGTAATAATAATGGTATTTTATTCAAAAGACATGTTCGCAGTGCACATGCTGAATTGCATTTGATGTAAATGAAGTGCATTTACATCAAAGAATCCATATATAGACTAAGTAATCAAATTTAAAAATGTGGAAACGTATAATGATCATGTAACAACAAAATTTGAGAAATTCAGTAGATAATAGGGAAGTTGTGGACAGGTTATTAAAAGAAGGAATATGAAGTTAAAATTATGTTAAAATTACAAATCAGTACAACATTCCTACATTCCAGGCACTGAAGTGTGATGTTGATCACGGAATAAATATTGGTCAGGGCACCAAGGATAATTCCCCTGCAGAAGGAAAGCATTCTATTCTTTTCCTTGATTAGGACAAAAAATAATTACAGGTATAAAAAGCCAAATAGAATTTAAGGCAGATTTTTCTTGGAGAGAGAGGAATAAAATACTTGAAAACGTTATGTTTTCTCCATTCTTATCTCCTCTGTGTTTCCTTCCTTTAATTGGGCACTTTTTATTACTTGTGTTTTCAGGAGGGGGAACCTTACTACAATATTAAAGCGCTGTTCCAATGTTTAAAAATCTATATTTAATCTCAGACATTACCTTGTGCCAACTGTAATTTGGGTTTGAAAAATAAATGCCAAATTGGAAGTGCAGTTTTGTGTTAAGAGCTGGTGTGCACCATGATCCCTACCCTTTCTCCACCTGTGAAAGTTTGATAGCAACCATCTGTAAAGAGTTTTGTTGTTTCAGGCTATGCTGCATTATAACTAAATTCACAAAGATGAAAGAACAGTGGAACTTGCTGTGACACAGGGTGAAAACACTTGGGGTATTTTGCGTTTGCTAACAGCTTTCATAATAAATGACCAACATTCATTCTACAAGTGGGGCTAATGACTTTCATGTCTATTCAATTAAGTGAAACTTTCATTTAAGCAATGTTCAATTTTGTAATATTTGCTCACTTTATTATTTCATGAAATGTGAGTGTCGCTGGCAAGACTAACATTTATTGCCAATCCCTAATTGCCCCTCAGAAGGTAGAAGTGAGCTGCCTTCTTGAAGCTCTGCACTTCATGTGGTGTATGTACAACCACAGTGCTGTTAGGGCAGAGTTCCAGGTTTTTGACCCAGCGACAGTGAAGGAACAGTGATATCATTCCAAATCAAGATGGTGTGTGGCTTGGCAGGGGGATCTTGCAGATAATGGTGTTCCCATGTGCCTGCTGCCCTTGTCCTTCTAGGTGGTGGAGGTTGTGAGTTTTGGAAGATGCTGTCGAAGGAGGCTTGGTGAGTGGAGGCTGTGCATTTTGTGTAGATGGTACATACTGCTGCAGCAGTGCACCGGTGGTGGTGGTGAAAGGCATGAATGTTTAAGCTGGTGAACAGGGTGCCAATCAAGCAAACTGTCTTGTCCTGGATGGTGTCAAACTCCTGTGTTGTTGGAGCTGCACTCATCCAGGAAAGTGGAGAGTATCCCATCACACTCTTGACTTCTGCCTTGTAGATATTAGACAAGCTTTGGGGAATCAGGTGAGTTACTCACTGCAGAATTCCCAGCCTCTGATCTGCTCATGTAACCACAGTATTTATATTGTTTGGTTCAGTTAAGTTTCTGGTCAGGTGTAACTCCTAGGATGTTGATGGTGGGGAAATTCATTGATAGTAATGCTGTTGAACATCAAGGAGGGAGATGGTTCGATTCTCTTTTGAGGGAGATGGTCAATGCCTGGCACTAGTGTTGTACAAATGTTACTTACCAAGTATCACTCCAAGCCTGAATATTATCCAGGTCCTACTGCATCTGGACACTGGCTGTTTCAGTATATGAGGATTTGTGAATGGTACTGAACATTGAGTAATTGTCAGCGAACATCCAAACTACTTTTGGTGGCAGAAAGGTCATGTATGAAGCAGCTGAAGATGGTTGTACCTAGGACACTACCCTGAAGAACTCTGCAATAATATCCTGGGGCTGAGATGATTGACTTCCAGCAACCATAACTGTCTTCTCTGTGTGAGGTATGACTTCAGTCGATGAAGAGTTTTCCCTGTCATTCCCATTGACTTCAATTTTACTAGGACTCCTTGATGTTTGACTATCAAATTCCACCTTATCTCCTGAATTCAGCTCTTTTGTCCATATTTAGGCCAAGGCTATAATGAGGTCTGGAGCTGAGTTGTCCTGGTGGAACCCAAACTTAACATCAGCGAGCAGGTTATTGTTGAGTAAGTGTCATTTGATAGCACTGTCAATGACACCTTATATCACTTTACTGATGATTGAGAGTAGGCTGATGGAGTGGTAATTGGCTGGATTCAATTTGTCCTGTGTTTTGTATTCAGGACATACCTGGGCAATTTTCCACATTGTTGGGTAGATGCCAGTTTTAAAGCTGTGCTGGAACATCTTGGCTAATGGCACTGCTTGTTCTGGAGCACAGATCTTCAATACCACAGTCAAGATGTTGTCAGGTTCCATAGCTTTAACTGTGTCCAATGCCTTCAGCTGTTTCTTAATATCAAGTGGAGTGAATCCATTTGGCTGAAAACTGGCATCTGCGATGCTGAACACCTCAGGAGGAGGCCAAGATGCATCATCCATATGGGGATTTCTGGCTGAAGATGGTTGCAAATACTTCAGCATTAAGCTTTTGCACTGACTGCTGGACTCTGCCAACATTGAGGATGGGGTTGGCTGCCTCTGGTTACTTGTGTAATTGCCCACCACCAATCACGGCTGGATGTGGCAGATCTGCAGAGATTTGATCTGATCCATTGTTTCTGGGATTGCTTAACCCTGTTGATGGTATACTGCTTCCACTCTTTAGCAAGCATGTGCTCCTGTATTGTAGCTTTACCATATTTACGCCTCATTTTTAGGTGTTCCTGTTACTGCTCCTGGCATGTTCTCCTATACACATTGAACCAGTGTTGATCCCCTGGCTTGATATTAATGATAGAGTGAGGAATATGCTGGGCCATGAAGTTACCGATTGTAGTTGAATGGAATTCTGCTACTGCTGCTGATGTCCAGCATTGCCTCATTAATGCCCAGTTTTCAGCTGCTGGATCTGCTCTGAATCTATCCCAGTTAGCATGATGGTAGTGCTACATAACACAATGAAGGGTATCCTCGGTGTGAAGGCAGGACTACACGGTGGTCACTCTTACCAATACTGTGATGGACAGATGCATCTGCAACAGGTACATTGATAAGGATGAGGTCAAATAGCTGTTACTCTCTTGGTTCCCTCACCACAGGCCCAATCTGGCAGGTATGTCCTTTGGGACTCGGCAGCTCAGTCAGTAGTGGTGCTACTGAGCAGCTCTTGATGGATGTTGAAGTCTTAGAAAGTACTCAGAGTACATTTGGTTCCTTCCTGCCCTTAATACTTCTTCCAAGGGGTGTTCACTTGGATTCATCAGCCGAGGCAAGGCAGTAGGAGTTTATCAACAGAATGTTTTCTTGGCCCATGTTTGACCTGACTTCGTGGAGTCTAGAGTTAATGTTGAGGACTCCCGGAGCCAATCCCACCCAAATGTATACCACGGTGCCACCACCCCTAGGGTCTGTCCTGCAGGTGGGATAGCACATACCCAGGGTTGTTAAGGTGCCTTAGGCATTGGTTTTAAAGTATGATTCAGTGAGGCCATTGCTTGATGAATCTGTGGCACATCTCTCCCTAATTTGGCACCAGATGTTTTTGAGGAGGACTTTGCAGTGTTGACTGGGTGGGGTGTGCCTTTGCCATTTCCAGCACCTAGGTTGATGCTGGATGGTCTGTCCTTTTTTTAAAAAAAATATTTTTGACTTTTAGCAGTTTGACACAACTGAAAGGTTTTGCTAGGCCTTTTCAGAGAACAGTTCAGAGTCAACCACATTTGTATTGGAGTCACATGTAGGTCAGACTGGATAAGGCAGCAGTTTTTTCTTCCCTGAAGGACATGAGTGAACCAGATGAGTTTTTGTGACAGTCTGGTAGCTTCGTGGTCACCATTACCGAGACTATATTTTTATTCCAGAATTATTGATTGAATTTAAATTTCCCCAGCTGGTGTGGTGGGAGTTGAACTTGTGCCTTTGGAGTATTACTCCGAACCTCTGGGTTACTCGCCCAATAACATGACTCACTATGCTACTGTCCCCTGTTTAATACTGGACAAATGAAGATTATGTTGCCTGAAATTCCTGTTTCTGTGTTTTAAATACAGCTATGCAAGAATCACCGCCCTGTATCAGAGTTTGCTGGATGTGCAACTCGCTCTCTATGATCCCACCCCTGTACCAATAGTTTGCTTGTCTTAATATCCAAGCTTGGGGGAGGCCCAATTTCCTGGGGCTTTCATCTTTGTCTCCACTACAAGCTCTCTACGTTTGTCACCAATTCACCTACATTGGAGTCAACACATCAGTTTGTTATTACTTACTGCCATCTTGGTGGATTGGTTTTCATGTTGGATTCTATTGCTGCAATTTGAGATGGTTGAAATATTCTGGTTTAAACAGCAAAGATGAAAGTAATTGTACAACTAATGCTTTGGGCAAATGTACTAGTTTCCGATAGATCAGCTTTTAATAATTATACTTTGAAAGCATTTAAGGTACAGGAAATGGTTTTTGCAACCACCAAGATGGCAGTAAGTAATAACAAGCTGATGTGTTGACTGCAATGTAGGGGAATTGGTGACGAACGTAGAGAGCTTGTAGTAGAGCCAAAGATGAAAGCCCCAGGAAATTGGGCCTCCCCCAAGCTTGAACATTAGACAAGCTAAGTGTTGGCACACAGGCGAGATCGTAGAGAGCAAATTGCACATACAGCAAACTCATACAGGGCGGTGATTCTTGCATAACTGCATTTAAAACACAACGGTTTTGCTTTAGAAATATGTAGTTAATTTCATACCGAGTTCTTGACTGAAACTGGCCCCATAATTGATACAATGTTCCAGTCCTGAAATTGGTTATAGCAAACACAAGGTTAAATGTGTTTTTCTATTTGATTAGAGCAGTCAGTAAAGCATTGGGCAGCTTCTGACGTAGCCAAACATCATGGCCCAATCAAAATTTGATTGTTTAACAAAGCAAGTTTCAATGTATACTGGTGATGCCACATTTTAAGCCCCTCTTTGGTTAACATTTAGTTTATTTTAATCTGTTGAAACTATTTAATGTTACAAATTTTGAACAGGTTTCTTAATGCGTATTGTTTTGTCTCTTGATTGGAACATCTGTACCAACTACATGTTTCCAGGAACATGCTGGCTGTTTCATAATTATATTGACTTTGGATTCTGTGAACTGCAGTACATAGTCCTTGTTATGCAGGTCCCTCCATTTTTATGAAATTGTTATTGAAACAATTTATTTGAACAGATTGATCCATCTCCATGCTTTGTGACTTTAAAATAGAAAAGTCAGTATTCCATATGGGGTTGATGATTATTTCATTCAGGGATATTGGTACAAAATTTATATTTTTATTAAAAATGCTGTAATTTGTTTTATTCCTACTGTCATGTTTCAGGATTGTTTGACCATTTTGTCACTAAGAATTTGGCTCTGGACCCCATGAAGTCTCATGGCATCATGTCAAACATGAACAAGGAAACTTACTGCTGGTTATCACCTACTGCATTTCTCCCTCCCCCCAAAAGCTGACGAATCAGTATTCCTCCATGTTGAACACCATCTGTAACAAGCACTGAGGGTGGAAAGGACACAGAATGTACTCTGGGTGGGGGACTTCAATGTCCATCACCAAGAGTGCATTGGTAGCACCACTACTGGTAAATTCCTAAAGCTGCTAATCTGGGCCTGTGACAGGTGGTGAGGGAGCCAATAAGAGGGAAAAGCCTATCTTTTCTTGTCCTCACCAATCTACCTGTCACAGATGCATCTGTGCATGACAGTATTGATAGGAATGACCACTGCATAGTCCTTGTGGAGATGGAGTCACACTTTCACAATGAGGATACCCTCCATCATGTTGTATGGCAGTACCACCGTGCTAAATGGAACAGATTTTGAACAGATCTAGCAACTCAGAACTTTCATGAGGCGTTGCAGGCCATCAACAGTAGCAGGATCAGAATGATGCTGAAACCTGGCCTAATGACCAGTTTACATGCAGTTGCTGACTTTTCAACCAAAATGTCTGGTAGCTCAGCCGGAATCAGCTGTCTGGTTGTTTAAAAAATGCTGGTCAGAAGCCGCCACTGAGGACCAGAGACAACTGGACACCACTGCTAAGGTAATTGGATATGTGGCAGGTGGAGAAAGACTCCGCTCTTTCTGGCCCACAACAAAATTTTTTAAAAATGACAAGCTGGGCCTCTTCTGACACTGGCATCTGTTCCTGTACCTTTCATGACCTCAGAAGATCCCAAAGGACTTTACAGCCCAGGAAATACTTCTGGAATGTAGTCGCTGTTATAATGTGGGAAGCATGTCAGCAAATTGTGCACAACAAGGTGCCACAAAAAACAAGATGACACTGACCAACTAATCTTTTTTAGCGATGTTGATTGAGCGGTAAACATTGTCAAGGACACCAGGGAGAACTTTCCCACTCTTCTTTGAATAGTTTCATGTGACGTTTTGCTCCCACTTGAAAGGGCAGTCAGCTAATGTCTCATCTGAAAGACAGCACCTCTGACAATACAGCACTCTCTCAGTACTATGCTGGAATATCAGCCTTGATTTTGTGTTTCAGTCTGCTGGAATGCAATTTGAAAACATGACCGTCTGATTCGGATGAGTGTGCCACTAACTCGGTGCTTTCCAGACTTTTTCCCAATGTGATCCCATTTTTAATGCCTCAGACTTGGTGCGACCCCGAGTGAAAATTGGGAGGGTAGGGGCTTGAGAGTTATGCAGTGGGGGTGGGGGGAGGAGGTTGAGAGTTGTTTGGGGAGTGGGGAGGTTGAGAGTTGTTCAGTGGGAAGGGGGGGTGTGGTAGAGGGTTAAAATTGCTGGGTTTTCCTCAAAAAGGCAAGGGCCCACCTTTTTACAAGCTGTTGGAACAGCAATCGAGCCTCAGAACAGATGGTTAAATCATTGACAGAAAAAAACAGAAATATTTGAAGGGGCCTCTCAGCTATCAAAACTCAGTCCGGGTTCCATGGCCACAATTGCTGCTTGAGAGCTCGTGATCCCAAAATCTCACCCTGCAATCCCACTGGGAACTCCTGTGCTAACTGATGTGTAGCCAGCATCTTATATCCCAATTACATCATTAAACCCTGATCTGCATATTGGACCTCGTGCCCTTGCCACCTGCATTTTAAAATTGCGGTCGGCTAAATTGGGGTGGAAAGAAATAGGCAAGTATCCCTCTCCATTTTTAACTGTCCACCTCCACCACCCCCAAGTTTCCCACCTTCAGTGTTTCTTGACTCGAAATTGAGGTCTATATTCTGGTTATGATCAAATGTTCCCTCTCTATTGTCGAAGATAGAAGTATTTGTGGCAACCTAGTGAAATTAAATTGTTCTCATGAATTTTATTGGGAATCTAAGTGCAAATTAACAATAGCTGACTAGCTTGTAAAAGTGTTTAGTTTAAACAAAAAATCTTCCCTGCCTTAAATAACTATTTGCCTGTTCCTCTTTTTCATTTACTTATATGCAAGTAGAGTATGTTGAAAACAAAGCCATTCAATTTTAAAATTTGTAAAACTGTGTATTACAAAATTTCAATTGAATCACTGCAACACCAGAATTTGAGCTTGCTGCCTTAGCTTGCATTTAGACTGATAATTTTGTGGTGGTGTGTAATTATTTTGGGATGCTATCACTGGTTACAAAAGTGTCAGATGAATTTCAGTCTAACTAAAGCAGGGAAGGGCAATTGCCACTTCACAAGACACATGTAGCTCTTTGCTTTGTTTAGTTGCTTATCTATGCAATTAGTGCTGATGTAAGGGGCACAGGAACAATGGACTTGATTGGTTACAGAAAAGCAGGTAGTTTGAAATATAATATGTTAACTGCTAATTCCTGAATATGCAGAGAGAACAAACATCCTTCTCAATTATTTCACAAAGCCAATGTAGATAGAAATCCAAATTTTTTTAAAAATTATCTTTTTATGACATAGATTTATTTTAGAAGATATGCGTTTTATGTGTTTGAGTTCCTCATATCCCCAATAATATTGGATTAATAGGGTTTTTTTTTTAAAGACCTTCCTGTATAGAAATATTCCTCTCTCTGATATGGGTGTTTACTTTCCTGATTTTCTAGCAAACTTGCATGAACTGCTAAACAAAAACAGAATTACCTGGAAAAACTCAGAAGGTCTGGCAGCATCGGCGGAGAAGAAAAGAGTTGACGTTTTGAGTCCTCATGACCCTTCGACAGAACTTGCGGGGCAAGTTCTGTCGAAGGGTCATGAGGACTCGAAACGTCAACTCTTTTCTTCTCCGCCGATGCTGCCAGACCTGCTGAGTTTTTCCAGGTAATTCTGTTTTTGTTTTGGATTTCCAGCATCCGCAGTTTTTTTGTTTTTATATTTGCATGAACTGCTTGTAGTTTATAACAAGGTGACATTACAAAATGATTCTTTTAATTTGCTTTGTTTTACTTGGGAAGAGGATTAATGGAACATTTTGTTCAAATATCCAATGAGTAATTTTAACTCTAATGAACAGTATGAATTTGGTGTTAATGCAGCTTTCTAGGTCACAATCTAGCGTACTAAAGTTTACAAAATTACCAGCATGATATCAATGGTTATGATTTTTTCTGAACTTTCACTTGTATCGTCAATTACATGTCTTTTTTTTTTGCCTGTTTCTCATTTGTGGAAATTCCCTGAAATCTGTAGTAAAGGCAACTTGTTAATCCAAAATCATAAATTAGTTCATAAGGGTTTTGGAAAAAGGTGTACATCTAGAAACAAATGTAACAAAAATCACATGTTCAATTTTCAAGCTTTGGAACCTGAGACATTTGAAGACTGTGTATCATTCTGATGAGAAGTGGCAAGATTGGTCATGTGCAAGAGGGAGTTTTGGTATTGAGCTGTAATTTAGAAGTTTTATTTACAGTACTTAATTGCTAGGTTATTACTTGTACAGGGCTTTTCTCACTGCTTCTAGCTTGTGTTCATAAGTGGATGGACTGTTTCCTGATCTGAAACTTGCACCCTTGTACATGACCTGTGTAGCAATACTGCTTGGAGTTATTGTTTGGAATGATCAGTTACTCCCTAACTGCATTATCAAACACTGAAGGTCACATGGGATGCCTATCATGTTCTCCTGACTCTTGTAAGGCAGAAAATGACACATCGATGATGTAAAACTCAAATGAATTTATTGCTGGAATAATGCATAGAAACAACTAGACAAAGCAAGATACAGAGTACAAAAATGGAAATGAAAAGATAGAATTCATCTATAAGGTGTTAAAATACCATCTCTGGAATGTATTTCTTACACAGTTTGATAAGCAGTAGGACTATAGAAATTAGTGTTTTCCATGATTGGTGTATATTCCATTCTATACATTGAGCTCAGACCTCTCTGTAGAAATCAGTCTACATGGAAGTATTCATTAGGCTTAAGTGATTCAAAAGCCTCTGAAGTTAGACCCATCAGACAGCACATTAATTACAGAATTGATTGCATCGAACATTGTATTTTGTGCTATTGAGCAGATACTTGTGCTTCATTCCAGCCTTTCTTAGCTGCTAATGCTTTTACCGTATGGTATTTCATTAACATGTAGAACATAGCTGCATTATTCTGACTAATTTCTAGACCTGACCTGGCCCCGCAGGCAATTTGTCTCCAAGCTTTCATTTGAGCAAATGCTGAGCACCAGCAACTGCTGCTGACTGGCAGGAGGTGCACCTGGCTGTAGCATTGGAAAGGAAGCTTGATGCCATCACCTGGAGCCGCATTCAGGTTTATGAGACAAAGACACAGTATGCTAACTAAAGAGGCACTGTGTGAGACAGAGAGGAAGAAGTGGAAGGTTGTTTTGAAAATAAGCATCACCTCGTTTATATGTTAAGTCATATCTGGAGATTAGCTCATTTATGTCCAGTATTTATGGCATGATTTTAAAATTGACATAAGGAGAAAGGTGCATTTAAACTAAGGGTGGTTAAAATCACTAAGCAGGAGATGTCCTGGCCATGACTCAAAATTCACTATTTGTGATCTGCCAATGTTTGTGCTGGCTAAAACTCTGTATTTTGCTCATTGAGAAGAAGTATGATCTGTTTTTTTCTGAATACACCACATTTACTTTACATGGTAACTAACAGTGGTTTATCCCAAAATATTAAAGTCAGTGCAACTGTATTTCAGTGCAAGTGCTGCTAAATATAAATCTACATTCTGTTGAAGGGGCAGATGTCTAGTAAAATAGCATCTGCTGGCATCGCACCTTACTGAAAAGTGATTTCCAGGCTGAAAAGTTCCATTTTATACTGGGACAACCTTGAATATAACATTTGGTTATTTAATTGATTTTAATTGACTTCGCATCAGTTTTCTTGATGTTGTACATGAAATTTCATGAGGCTTTTGGTGTAGGGGGCTGAAAAATTAATAATTATGCCTCTCAAATTTGAATCCAGCTTAGACTAATGGGCTCATCTTTTTTTCTGTCCCACTTGCATCAAGTGCTAGATGAAATGAGTTTGGAAAGTCTGAATCCAATAAATGTTCGCAATACAGAACTGCCCATAACTTGGCATTGAATTTGCAGCCTACCCACGAGGGTGAAATTTGCACTTCCTCTCGATTCCTGTTGGAAATGCCATTCAGCTGCAAAACGGGGGCGCTCTGCTGAAGTAAGGATTAAGGGACCTTGTTAGTGAGATTTAGTTTGTATCAGAGTTGCTCTGTATCTGATTTGGGGGTGCTTGATGGAGGTGCCTGATATAGTGATATAGATCACTCAGGGCATTAGAGCTGCTGTGGCAACATGCACTTTTATATGCATGTTATAGTCTGGAGCTACGGACAGTGATAGTGGAGGCTCCAACTTGCTTTCATCACATGGCTGACCAGGAATCTCCCACTCTTTCTGCCTGCCATTTGTGTGTATTGGAATGATTTGCAGGTTAATAATCAACCTGTTTGGCCCCATTATGAATGCACCTTCCTTGGCCATCGAGCCTTGGGGTGGGACTCGAACCTGGAGCTTGCTACCCACTGTACCACAAGACCCCTCCTATTGATGGTTATAGTGGATGTTAAAAGCAAAAAAGTTCCCCAAATTTGACATTCCCATCTTGAGAACTAAATATCAATCCAAAAAGAGAGAAATTGTATCTGGAATTGCTATGTACGAATGAATTTGTGGCTCAGTATATATTTTAATTCCTTGTCCACATGATTTTACATTTCAATTTTTCCATGTATTCTAAATTAATTTTAACTGTAATAGTTTGTGATGTTGTAATTATTGATACACAAATCTTGCCTTTTGACAAATAAGTACTGCATCCAGGAGAAAAGCAAACACTTGAGCCCTGAGTATTTGCTTTCATTTATGAAACCATCCAAAAGGTAGCAAAGGATTTAGTTTATGTTATGCATCCATTGATTCACAAGAGATGGTAGGGAAAATTAAATTTGTGCTGGCCATGATTATATTAGTAATGTGGAGAAAACAGCCTTGCTTTCGGGTCTTGACATATATTAACCTGGCATTATTCATTGATTAGTGGCAGGCATGTTTGGATTTTATGAACAGAATAGCTAAAGTTGCATTATTTCACTCACATACCACTTGGAAAGTGAATGCATAGCATTTATAAAATTAAGAATGAAAAGACCTGGACTAAATGTAAATCACTGGATTTTGCCAATAAACAAGGGGAAATTGTTGCCAGCAATGTAAGCTGTTGGCTAAGGGAAGTTCATTTTATTGGCCTTTTAATTGTGAGTTGTAAACCATCTTGTTTTGAGATGTTGCTCTAATCGCATTGCTCTTTTTAACATTTGACTTATTTTGTTTTCTTTGATTTTTAGTTGTTTATGTAGATGCATTCAATTTTTTTAAACAAAATTTGACCCAAAGCTCACATTTGCCAGTGTGTACTGGAGTTTTTATTTATCTATATGTAGTTTAAAAGTCTTGTATAGAATAAATTTTCTGCACGTGTCATATTGGTTTCCGTACTGCTGTCAGCCTGGATTAAGTTTTCAAGCCCCCTCCAGAGACAGATGGTAGACTGATGCAGAGAGTTGCTGAAGTTGCCAGCTTTAGGATGAGATGATAAACTGAGATAAAAACAAAAAACTGTGGATGCTGGAAATCCAAAACAAAAACAGAATTACCTGGACAAACTCAGCAGGTCTGGCAGCATCGGCGGAGAAGAAAAGAGTTGACGTTTCGAGTCCTCATGACCCTTCAACAGAACTGATCTTTCTTTACAAGGGGAGGGTTATAAACTGAGACCTTGCCTGTCCTTTCAATTGAAAGATCCCATGTCCGTGTTGAAAAAGGTGCAAGAGAATCCTTCTGGTGTGTTAACTAACATTAATCCCTGAACTAATATCACTGAAAAACAGATTGAGAATCTTGAGGACATGAAAGGTGCTATGTAAATTGAAATTCTTTCTTTAATTCACCATGACACTTTGTTCATAACACCCAAAAGAATATTTTTTCAAGTCGTTCCAAGCCACAGGAGATATATAAACTGACATTATTACATCTCTAATACAAAAGCAAAATACTCTGGATGCTGGAAATCCAAAATAAAAACAAAAATTGCTGAAAATAGGCCAGGCAACATCTGTTGAGGGAGAAACAGAGTTAATACTTCAGATCAATGACCTTTCATCAAAGAAAGTGATAATGGGACAAGTAAAGAAAAAAAAATGTCTGGAGGAGTTGTGAATGATAGAATGGTGTACAGTTGCCATCTGAATGCAAAACCAAGGGAGAAACAAAAATAAAACCAAAACATGAATGAAGGAAACAAAATGTGGAAGAGATTACTGTCTGAAATTGTTGAACTTAGTACCGAGTCTGGGAGACTGTATGGTGCCTAATCGAAAGCTGAGCTGCTATTCTTTGCACTTTCAATGAGCTTCATTGGAACACTGCAGGAGGCTGAGGATAGAGGTGTCAGTGGGAGAGCAAATTGGAGAATTAAAATGACATGACCAGATGCTTACAGATTGAGTTGAGGTATTCCGCACAGTGGACAGCCGATCTATGTTGCCCGCCTCCCTCTCCCATTTTAGAGCAGGCCCGCATTGCGAGCAGTAAATATAGTGTACTAAATTGAAAGCACGTAAATTGCTGTGCTAACTGGAAGGACTGTTTGGGACCTTGGACAGTGAGGAGAGTGGAAGTAAAAGGGCAGGTGTTGCAGTCTTGCGCTTACATGGGAAGGTGCCATGGGGAAGGAGAGGGCTGTTCAGGGTGATGGAGGACCAAGATGATGCAGAGAATGATCTCTTCTGAATGCTGAAAGGGGAGGGGCAGATGTGTGGTGATGGCATCACAACAGAGGTGATGAAACATGAAGGATGATTTGCTGAACACTGATATTGGCGATGTGGAAGATAAGGACAAGGGGAACCCTATTATAGTTCTGGGAGAGGGGAGTGCGGAATGATCGAGGGCCCTGACAACCATGTGGGGGTGGAATCCTCATTTGAGGATAAAGGAAGACATAACAGAAGCTTTGGTATAGAATATGTCATTATCAGAACAGATGTGTCAGAGACTGCGAAACTGGGAGAATGGAATGGAATCCATGGAGGAAGCAGGGCGTGCGAAAGTGTAGTTGAGGTAGTTGTGGAAATTAATGTGCTTATAGTGAATATTGGTTGATAGCTTAGCCCCAGAAATGGAGACAGGAAAGTTGAGGAAGGGAAGGATTGGAGGTGGACTATGTGAAGGGAGAGAAGGGTGGAGATTGGAGGCAAAGTTGATAAAATGTTCCAGTTCTGGGTGAGAACAGCAAACGGCATTAATACAGTCATCAATATGCTTGAAAAAGAAGTGAGATGGGGGTATGACTAGGATGGGAACAAGTAATTTTCCAAGTATCCCACAAAAAGGCAGGTAAAGCTGGGACCCATGTGCGTACCCATAGCAACACCTTTTATTTGGAGGAAATGAATGCAGTTAAAGGCGAAGTTGCTCAAGGTAAGAACAAGTTCAACCAGACAGAGGAAGGTTGGGCCTCCACTGAAGGAAGATGCGGAGAGCCCACAGAACATTCTGATGGGGGATTGCGGTGTGGGAAGATTGGATGTCTCTTCATCATTGAATGGAGGCCCAACCAGTCTGAAATGTAGAAATATTATTGCTGCTTGTAACTCTTGTCAGAAATTCAAATAGGAATGTAATGTCTGACAGCTTTGATTGGAGAAAACAGAACCTGGATAGAAGCATTTTCCTTTGGAACAGATGTTTAAACCAGAGCTTGCATATTTCTCATGGCATCAAGGAAAACCCTCAGAACAGAAAGTTGGAATGGTTTTCTTTTTGGTTGTGATGGTGGTGCGACTTTAGTGGAATGGAAGTTTTGCCTATCTTGTGTGTCCACTCTTGATCTTGGCTAATTTGCTGGGGCCAAAGCATTGGAGTAATTTTGGTTGAGCTCCAGTTAATGTTTTCGGTGCCGCTGAGACGCAATCCTCTGCAAAGCATAGCTGGTACCGATTGATTCTTCTTTAATTTTGCCTATTGTAATTTTCTTCTATAATGAATTATGCTGGTCAAGACAGTTTTTAAAAAATTAAATTTCAGCAAAATTTAAATTGCCCCCCCCAGTCAACATTCTCTTCATTTTATGTCTCATTTCAGTGTTCCTGTCAACATTTGGATTGTATGCCTGATGTCAGTTGTGGCAGGTCGTTGTGACAAGGACCTGTTGCAGACCCACCCAAAATCAAATGGAAAGGGTGGGAAAAATTTGCTGTAACTTCTGTCCAGTGATGACTGAAGTGCATGTTTTCATTTCAATGAAACAACATTGCTATTCTCCTCCGCTCCATAAGCAGTCTTTTGTATACTTAGAGGTCTATGATCTTGGTAATCTTTGGAAATCTGTAAATCTACTAAAAATAATTACTTGTTTTTTAAATCCTCCTTTCAGAACAATTACCTTGCACAGCTAAGGTTCGTCGCCCAGAATAATTCTATTCCTTCAGTTGCATATAACCAGAATTGCACGTGCATGTTTAAAAGAGCAAACACATGTTTAAATATCAACAAGAAACAGCAACTGTTATTTCTAATGTATTTTTAATGTAATAAAATGTCCAAAGCACTTCAAAGATAAGTTATAAAGCAAAACTTGACACCAAGCCACTTAAGGAGATATTGTGGCAGATGACCAAAATCTGGGTCAAAGAAAGAGTTTTAAGGAGCATCTTAAAAGGAGAGTGGCAGAGAGGTTGAGGGAGGGAATTCCAGAACTGAAGGCCTTGGAAGCAGAAGGCACGGGCATCAGTGGTAGAACATTTAAAATTGGGTTGCTCAACGAGATCAGAATTAAAGAAGCATTGATATCTGAGTGCATTATGGCAGGAGAAGATTATTGAGAGAGGAAAGGGTTTGACAATGAAGGGATTTGAAAATAATGAAAATTTAAAACCAAGGCATTGTTTAACCAGGAACCAATGCAGGTCAGTGAGCATAAGGATGATGAGTGAACAGGACTTGGTACAAGGAAGGGCGTGGGCAGCAGACTTTTGGATGATCTTGTGTTTACGGAATTTGGGAGTTCAACTTGGAATGTCTTGCAAGTGTCAAGTGTATTGGGAACAAAGGCATGAGTAAGGGTTTCAGCAGCAGATGAGCTAAGGTGGGGCAGAGTCAGATGATGTTATGGAGGTGGACATAAGCAGTCTTACTGATAGCGCAGATATGGAAGCTCACCTTGGGGTCATATATGATAAGGTTGCATACAGTCTGCTGCAGCCTCAGACAGTTGTCAGGAAGAGGGATAGAGTTGGTGACTAGGGAATGGAATTTGTGGCGGAGACCAAAGATAATGGTATTCCCAGAATTTAATGTCAGGAAATTTCAGCTCACCCAGCACTGGATGTCAAACAAGCAGTCTGACAATTGAGACACTGGAAAGGCAAGAAAGGTGGTGGTGAGGTAGAGTTGGGCTTGGTCAACATAAATATAAAAACTGATTGTGTTTTTGGAAAATGTCACTAAGGGACAGCAAGCAAACGAGAAATAGGAGGGGGCCAAGGCTAGATCCTTGACAGACGCCATAGGTAACAGTGCAGGAAAAGAAACCATTGCAGGTTATTCTCTGACTACAATTAGATAGGTAAGAATGGAACCATGCTAGAGACGTAGGAGGGGGATAGTGTGGTCAACTGTGCAAAGGGCAGCAAAAATGTCACGAAGGATGAGGAGGGATTGTTTACCTTTGTCACAGTCACATAGGATGTCATACCTAGTTATAGGAAAATGCATCTGAAAACCCATTTTGCATTTTAATTGATGTAAACATTTATAAATTAGCAGTAACTGCAGACAGGTAAATTCTAGAAAAATATAAAGCATGTTAAAACTAAACACCTATTGGTTATCCTCTGCAGCGTCATGTGTTCTGAGTAGAAAATTGATTTTTCCTGTCATTAACAAAAAATACACTGCCCAAAACAAATGCACATTTCCTTCCCTTTTCATTTCTAGTATAATGCTGTTTCATAAAATAATTATTTTGTGTGTTTCTCTCACACACTAAATGTACCAAACAAGTTCAGCTGTGTTATAAAACTAAACAATCATGCTGGAGCATGAGTATATTAAGTTTCTCATAGTTTTCAAAATTTTAGATTTGTCTGCTTTCTTTCTTTTCAGGATTGTTGTCTATTTTAAAGCCGTCTTCGTTCTTTGGCTTTGCATTGTTGCTGATGATTTAGATTTACTGCTGAGCTGTTATGCGTCTTAAAGTAGGAATACAGTTCAGTTCAAGCAAAGCATTGTCGATTGCAGAGGGGACATCGTAGGTCATCATTCTCTGATGCAGGGGCTACTGCTGCATGCTCCTTCTTGTGATGGCATTTTCCTGTGGTAACCTGAAGACTTAGTTCTTCAGATACTGTGCTCCAGCATGGAAACTTCAGTACTAAGTGCCTCAGCCATGTGCAGACTGTTCCCATTTTTGAAGTCAGTCTGGCATGAAGTTATGCTCTTCAATGTCACTGGGTCAAAATCCTGGAACTCCCTCACCAACAGCACAGTGGATGTACCTACATCACATGGACTGCAACAGTTCAAGAAGGCAGCTCACTGTCACCCTCTCAAGGACAATTAGGGGTGATCAATAAATGCTGGCCTAGCCAGCGACACCCACATCTCATGAATGAATTTTTAAAAACTTGCATGAATCCTTGCATTTTAGTTTTGACGGCTTGACAGGTCTACTCGTGCCATCAAGCTCTCCATACAATGCATCTTCTGGTGGTGACCATCATCCACTCTGATAATTTGGGTTGGCCATCTAGCCGAACATCGTCGATGTCGTTTGAGCATTGCCATGATACTTAGAGTTAGAAAGCTGCATTACTTCTGTGTTGGGAACTCAATGCTGCCAATAGATCCTAAGGAGTCCAGTGTTTGGGAAAATAATGGATCTTGTGTTGGCCATTGAGTCGCAATCAATCAGAAATGAAGTTGATATTGTTTCCCTTTATAACAGTCTTACAAATATGAATTTGTTTATTGAGGTTGTCTTGACTCCTTAAAAATTTGAACCTACAAGGTAAGACCCTTGTCCATAGAATTTTGCATTAGAGAGAATGTTCTGGAATTCTTTGTGGAAATATATTCTGTAATTATGCATCACAATTAATGGATGAAAAATGGTAAAATTACAGAAGCTCCAAATAAATTTCATAAAAGAGAGTACATAAATATTGTAGCAGCATTTATTTTCAGTCAACTGTAATATTCCTGGTTCCTAATTACAGTATCCTACCATGTAAACATTTTCATGTACACAGCGTCTCAAATCCGGCTGTCTAAGAACTGGAATTGTCCAAAACTGGGCTTCTTTAGAATTTGCTATGCATCAATTTTAATTGAGTAAAATTTAAAAAAATACTTGCCTGGAATTCGGCTTGGCACTACACTGGTGTGGTGTTGCACCAGACTATTTATCCCCTTCACAGCTTGCACATTGGTCTATTCCCACTCTGCAAGTAACCCTTGACCTCACCTGACCCAGCTTGACCCAAACCGTCCATGGCCCAAATAACCCAACCTGAAATTCGGCATGGCCTCAGTCCAAGTATCTCAGTTTTGAGATACTATAGCTGTACTAGATTTATGGCACACCTTATTTGCCAATTCATATCCAAGCTCTTTTGGCTTGTGTTGAAAAGGTGATTTTCTAATTCTGAGTTATCTGGCTGGCAACAGTTTGATCTGATTTGGCCAACAGTTTGATTTAAATTGATTAAACATTAACTGTTGATCTAAAATGTAACGTACTTAGAGTCCACATTTTAGATCGTCATTCATTTGGTTCCTGTTTCCTAGTATAAGATTTCAGGGTTTTGAGGTATAAAACCCTTCTAATTAAAATCTGAGTTCCGAATTCTTAAGTTTTGACACTAGTGTCCCCAGTTGTGCTTGACTTAACAAGGTACAAATATTTATGAATCAAGTAGAATTTAAAAGAAAGATTTTACTTGCATTTAACAAAAAACAGTGAAGACAACATAGAAGTTCCTTATCCTTCAAGCTCCTAGGATTCCTTGATTATTGCCAGCACAGACGATGTCTTTCTCTTCTATCTCTAAAGCGATGTTGAACTGTGACCAAAAGCTTCATACCCCAGCAGCCATGGTAACACTGTACCCATAAAGATTCCAATTTTTGAATTTTAATCCCCACTTCTCATTATTCTGGAGTCCCTTATTTGGAAATAGTCCAAATTCACCTCTTCCATTGGCTTAGGATGCAAGTCATCCGATGTCACCCCACTCTGTAATTAGTCATGTAGACTAAAGACAAGTGTCCAGCCCTTGTTTCCTGGGCCTCCAAAGTTTACATTCCATTGTGAATAAATAATACAATTCCTTTAGATACCAAGTAGTTGCAAACAAATTTTAATAACACTTCCTATCAAAATGCCAGAAAAGTCTCCCTCTAATACAGATGTTCTGCCCTACAAACATCAGTTAAATCAATGCATGGGTTTTGTTTAAAGATATGATAAGTAAGCTACTTTCAGCCATTTCTTAAAACATAGAACTGTTGAATCCAGACTGTCAGGCAACTTAGGGGAGGATTTTCTCCTCGTCAGGCGGGCACAGCAGGCAGACCTGGGAGCAATCACGAAACGGTCTACTGTCCGCAATTGGGCCTTGACCGTGGTTTCATGCTGGCTGGCCAATTAACGGTCAGCCAGTGTGAAGTGTGTGCTGAGAGCTCAGTGCTGCCGGGGTGGGAACAGGAGGAGTGAGAGTGCTGAAGTTTGCGCATGTGCGGGGATACGTTCACTGAAAGCTCCCTGAAGGCACAGAACTGCCTCAGGGAGCTGAAGATTTTTAATAACAAAATTAAACATGTTAAAATTCTGGTAAAAATGTCTGCACAGCGGACTCACGCACCTTTCCATGGTGATTATTAAAATCCTGCCCAAACAGTTTTTTAAATTTAATTACGGGAACCAAATCCCACCCGTGGATGAGGCTTCGTAAAAAATGCAAAGGCCGTCTGACCTATTTGCCCACCCACCACCTCTTAATTTTCAGCGGGCGTGCTGTCAACTCTTGTGCGCGCCCGCTAATTGAAATATCGCACAAGTGTGCAATGACATCGGGACGCTCATCCAACATCATCACGCACTATTTCATACTCTGGTGCACCTACGGAGCTGAAAACCCTGCATTAAAGTCATGAAATCATTAAGTGTAGCTTCTCACAAACAACAGCTGCCCTCCTGCAAAGTATTCCAACTGCCTTGGCTGCCCATTGTCTCACGAACAGAAATTCAAACAAAATTATTTAAAAAGCGGTTAACAATAAAACCCAAAAATGTTACAAACCAGCAACAAACTCTAAAAATTAGTAGTATTATCAAAATGTCCCATAAGGAAACTAATCAAACCCTAATTTGCACTCCTTTGAAATAGTATGGAGCAAGTTTTCTTCAGAATTGATCAAATTCACTAAATAACTTTCCATAGTCCAATCGTAAAAGGCTCTTTTACTGTAATCCCTACACATTGGTCTTGGTTGACTGCCAGTGTTATATCTAGTTACTGGCTTAAAAGTTTGCTTCAGATGCCAGGGACTTTTCCATAACACCAGTCTTCTCTCTTTTCATTAGTGGCATTTTGATGACTTTTCAAAATGTAAAATCTGCTCTACAATCTACAATATCAACTTAGTACAATTGACTAATTTATTGGAAACATGAGTGTCAAAGCTTATACCTTTTGCTAGAGGGTACTTCAAGGTGCAGCTTGGCATTGAGTCACACTCCTAGATAAGAAAAAGTATCCAAAAAGCTGCTCCCTTAAAAATGCACTTTTTTTGTCATCTCACAAGCCCAGAGAGAAAGCAGCAAGTATTCTCTGGTTTTATTTCAATCTCTTTCAAAATCATTCATGAACTAATTCAACCTAAGAAATTACCTTTGGTCGTGAATATGCGCCCAGATCACTGGTGCTCCACTGGTGTTCTCACCTCCATTATTCTCTGGCATTCCCTGAAACAGTCACTTTAGCTTTAGAGCAGTTGTCAAAACTGTTCAAATTTTTTTTTCACTGTTGAGCCTCAATGAACAGATTCAGGCTGTAAAAATGAGGACGACCCATCAACACCAACATTCCTTTAGGAGGAAGAGCAATGCTTCCTGGAACTGACTTGTGCACTACTTTAATTCCAAGGCATTAAGCGCATTATTAGTTTTGTTAAAATACCTAATGCTTTGACATTTTGTCCCTACAATTCAGTGCCAGTTTAATCAGGAATCTGCTCAAGACAGTATTTGAGGGTAGTGCCCTTATGTCTTCTTTCAACTCATGAGGCACTTGCCATTTTACTTATGCAGACAGATTTTCCTGCCATCTTTGGGGAAAGGGATGAAGATACAGGGCAAAGACTTCTGCTACAAGAATTGCTTCAGGCCTTGATAAAAGCTTGTGGACAGAGTTCTGACTCAGCACGTTTATTTTGATGAATGTAATGCCACCTTTCAGTAATTATAAAGAATCCCATTGACTTTGGACGAATGGTCTTGCCATCTGAAGTTTAGAATTATAGTCAGCCAGTGAAAACAGAATGGGTGAATCCACTGTTCTATTTTAGCTGAAAAAAATTGCTGTTCATTAAACATTGCATCAGTTCTCATTGACCAGAAGAGAGAGCATGTAGATTTGCCAGGCTGGTAGGATTCCGAATTGTGCAGGATGCAGTCGACACAAGTAGCTGTCTGGACTCTGCACGTTAATGGAGAAATTTTCCATAACCACAAGGGCTACCACTTTGTGGTGTGCAACCATGCCCAGCAGATACTATCAGTGAATGCCTGCTTTCCTGGCAGCAGCTATGACATTTTCATCCTGTACCGGTCAGCATACCCATTATCTCTGGCCCACCACAGAGAACCAGTAATTGACTGCTGGGTGATGAGAGATATCTGCCTTACACCTGACTAGTATTCAGAAGAATGGTCTTCCTCAGGGAAGCGTGCTTGCACCGCTGCTGTACAACATCTGCACGAATGACCAACCTATAGAAGGTGTCATATGCCATTTTATTATTGCTGATGATTTATGTGTCACTGCGCAAAGCACTGATTTTAACACCATGGAGAAAACGCTTTCTGAGGCCTTGGAGGGACTAACATCCTACTATGAAGAAAACCACCTTCGCTCAAGCCCATCAAAGACACAAGTTTGTGCATTCTACCTCAGAAACCGTGAAGCCAAACTTAAAGTAACTAGTGTGGAGCAACACTGACGCATTGCGAGCACCCTATCTACTTAGGAGTCACCCTTGACAGATGCCTCATCTTCAAGAACCACAATGAAAAGACAAAGGCAAAAGTGAGCACACGAAACAACATCTTGAATAAGCTGACTAATACAAAATGGGTTGCAAGCCCGAAAACATTGCGAACCAGTGCACTTGCTCTTTGCTATTCCACTGCCGAATACGCCTGCCGTGCATGGGAAAGATCTACTCATGCTAAGAAGATGGATACCGTTCTGAATGCAAGCCGCCGACTTATCACAGGTAGTTTAAAACCAACAAACACCAACAGCCTATATATCCTGGCGGGTATCGCTCCCCTTGATACAAGAAGAACGGTAGCCAGCAAGAAAGAGTGACTCCGTCAAACATCAGATGAGAGGCACCCTCTACGTGGTCATAGACCTACATCCAGCTGCCTAAAGTCAAGGAGGAGCTTCATGAACAGTGTTGTTCCATTACAATCAACCCCATCTAAAGCCCGCATTGCCCTGTGGAAAGACTGGTTCGCCAGTCTCCAACAACCCCCAGCGATGGAAATTCTACCGGATGAAAGCCTTCCCGCAGGAGCTAATTGCAACTGGGCAACCTGGAAGTGCTTTAACAGACTTAGGACTGGTGTGAGTCATTCAAAGGTGTCACTAAGCAAATGGGGATACACAACTTGTGAATGTGGAACTGAGCCACAGACTATGCAACATCTCCTGCAATGCCTATCGCTAGAGGAACCCTGCACTGTTGCAGATCTTGCCGAATTCAACAACAAGGTGCAAAAATGTATCCAGTTCTGGCTGGGCCATGTATAGACTGTCCGTGGACATGATAAAAAAAAACTTGACTAGTGACTCCCCTCTGCCACCTGACCATGGGAGGACATAAATGAGAGCCAAGCAACTGCCAAGACATCATAAAGATAAACTTCTGCCTGGAATGCTTAGAGAGAGCCCTGCAGTCTCAACGAGATGTGTCTCAAGAACATGGTGGTCTGCTGTATCCTCCATAACATTGCTATCATGACACAGCACTTGCTACTAGCTGTTTGGAGGCCAGCTTCGGAGCAAGCACCTGGGACCACTTCACTCCTGAGGACCTGTCTGAGAGCAGATACGCAGACTCTGGTTCACTTGAGATGTCATTCCCACATCACAGTTGCTCCATAATTCTCCACTTCTCAACCCAACTGTTATGTACCATTGCATTGCATCATCCCCTTAGCCAAAATCCTAAAATAAATCCACCAAAACCACTCCATAACAATTTATCCAAAAGCACTCCTAATACACATACAGTTGAACTATTCACACTAGTTTATTTCCTTCCATATAATACTCCTATGCTGTAGTACCTAGTGCTGCAGCTTGGCAGGTGGAAGGCCACAATTTCAAAAGGGGATTCTACAAATGACCTTGCCAGATGACCTCAACTTTGGGACTTGTAGACCCAGTTTTCTGCACTGCGCCACCTCTGCATTGGCAGCAGGAGTCTGGGCTGGCTGACTGAGTGACATTGCGAAGAAGGAACATACCATCATCCTTGCAGCCCTTGGTGATGCTGGATGCAATAGCTTCTGTAATAGCCAGCCCCATGAAGCTGTGTGTTAACTCCTGCAGAGGGCCTAGTCAATACAGAACTGCTTGCCCCCTGCTGGTTCTCTGCTGCTCCCTGCAGTTACGGGCTACCCTTGCCTTGCAAGGGAAAGAAAATCAATGGTGTGCTGTAATGTCTTTGGGTGATTTTTTTTCTCTATTCTATCATGGGAAAAGCTATAGCTCAATAGCTGGAGGGATTTGGAGGCTGAGAGGGATAGTTGTGAATCTGACAGCATTGGTAAGTGTGTGAGGGTGAAGTGGAATTAGGCATAAGACCTGATTATTAAGGAGTGAGTGATGAGGTGTATTGAGAAGGTTGCCAAACCTCTAGTATTGGCCTGGTGCGTGCAACCTTGGAGAGAAATCATTGGAACATTAAAAAAAACTGTCATTTTCCTTGAACATTTTTTATTACCAGTTTAAAAAATATTGAAAATGGGGAAAGAAAAGGCTGTTTGACTGACAGTCAAGCATCATCCAACTGGGTAATGTCTGTTTACTTTCCAATTGGCATAGGAGGGCAGTACATCATAATGATGGATGTGTTGTCGCCAAATGGCTGGAGCATGGGGGCAAGTCATGTGATGAAACGTCCAGGATTTCATTTAATCACAGAAGGCAACCCTATGTATTGAGCAGTGCGAGAGGTTAGTGGATCAGAGTGTAGGAAATGTTATGTGAAGATGCTTTCATTGATCTTGACTCCCTGTAACAGGCCATTGAACTTTTTGTGGTTCTGCATCCAAGTTCTCAGAGCTAGTTTCTGGAAATTGACCTCTGTGGCTACCTGCTTCCATTCCCTTATTGGGGTGTTCCTTTGGAGGCCTGTATGATATCTTTCTTGCTTTCTACCTGTATTGCTAATACTTCCAGTTCTGCATTCAGAAAATTGTGGAGTTCTCTCCCTTTTACTCCATTTGCAGTACTTTTCCTTGCAGCCAAGCGTTCCAGAGACAGTGACAGCAGCTCCAGTTGGATGAGTGCAGATTGCCTTCAGAAGAGAGACTGCCTTTAAGAGGCCCAGTCTATCTGTGATGCTTGCTACTGGGCCCACTTTTGAGCAATGAACCAGTCAGCCTACATGTGAAAGCTGACTCCATTTCTGCAGATGAGTTCTCCAAGGGGAGTACATAGATAAGGAAGTGGAATTGGCAAAGGATAAATCCTTGGGGGATTCCAGTGTGGGAGTGGGAAAAGAAGTTACTGCTGCAGCTGTGGCTACAATCTAATATTTAAGATTGGAACTAGGCAAGGGTAGTTTCACTGCTGGGCAATGGAGGAGGATGGTGTGATTGACACTGGCAGATGTTGCTGAGAGGTCAAGAAGAGCAATGAGGAATAATAACATGGCAGTCACAGGGAATGTAATTTGAAACTTTGACTAATGCTGTTTTACTGCTGAGACAAGGACAAAATGACCTGGAGTTGCATGGATTTGGGAGGAGACAACATGCTCCAGAGCTTTGGGAGAGGGAAGCGAGGAGGGTAATGGAGAGTAGTTTGAGGGGGATGGTGGTTGTGTGGGGGGGGGGTCGGTGGGTGTGGATGGATGTGGGTTGGGTAGGGTAGGTGATGATGGCAGTCTTGAAAGTGAAAGGGACAGTATGGGATTCACAACATCAGCTAGCATGAGACTCAGGAAAAGAATTTGGGTTGTCAATGGTTTTGTGGGAAAGGAGTCAAGGGAGCAATAGGTGCATCTCATGCCTAAGGTAATCTTGAAGGTGACTGGGGGAAAAAAACTGAAGAGAGATATGTGCTCAGGGCTATGGGGGAAAGTTTGGAGGAGCTTTGGCTTAACAGGCAAGAGAAAGTGGAGGGGAAAAGTAGAGGCTGCTGAATGGCTGATTTCAGAAAGATGGCTGATAATGGAGAATAGAAGCCAGGGGTTATCTTGGATATCCTATGATATCTGAATTCCTATGTAGACCATGTGGGAGGCAAGTTTGCGAGGCTCGTGGCCACCAGAGTGGAGGAGGATTGTCCTTTATTTTTAATAATTTCAGGGAACTCGCAGCCCACATTGGCCTGACACTGGTTGCTCACCAAAGGAGGGGAGGGGGAGGTGGTGAATAGTGTATTACCACCCCTTTATGAATTACTGGGAAAATGTGAAGAAATGTAGTTACCAAATATTTTGTTGGCCACCTGGGATTAATATCTTTGATAATGCAAATATATAGATGTATAATTGGAACAGTGCCACAACAATTGACTTTATATGCTGCTGGTATTATGCTTAAACTTATTTCATTCATTCATGCATGCTCTGCCCAGGCCCTTCATTTACTTTCTGCTTCATCCTGAGCCCTTTTCACGGTAGCCTTTTTGTCAGTGGTGGTTTGCCATTATCTTCCACTCTCGGGAGCAGGGGAAGGTCCCAAGTCTACCTCAGCCGGAACAGGGATCGAATCCACACTGTTGGCGCTATTCTGAACCATATGCTAGTTATCTAGCCAGCTAAACTAACCAGCTTCCATGCTTAAAACTGTGATCTTTAAACTTATTTCCCTTCAACTTGAGTTCTAAACCCTCAAAAGAGCTTAGCATCAACATTGCATTTTTTAGTGTCGATCTAATAAACTGCATGCACAGTAACTATAGCTGTTATAAATTCCAGCTGTGTGGTCACAATGTTTATAAAGTGTTGCGAAGGGATAGATGAACCAAGAAGTGTAAATTCAATCCAGATTAATTAATTAGACCAGCTCTACTTTGATTAAAGATTTCACTGTTCAGTATTGCACTTATATAGTGAGGAATTCTGTTTATAATAAATGTTATCTTAATAGTTCAAATAAAACATCAATCACAGTGGAAATACAAGTGAAGATGACACTCAGTAGAGCGCATTCCCCTACTACCTTGTCTTAACTCAACATTATTACAACACTTGTAAGAATAACTTTGTTCAGCAATGGCTCAGTGGTACACATCTTTTGAGTCAGGTGGTTATGCATTCAGGCCCATTGTAGAGACTTCAGAACCTAATCTATACTTGTGCTTCTGTGCAGTACTGAGGGAGTGCAGGACTGTTGGAGGTGCATTATTTGAGACATTCAATTGAGGCCCAGTCTGAACCCTCAGGTAAACTTAAAGTTCCATTTGGGAAAAGTTAAAGACAGGAATGTCTCAGCCGGCGTTTATTCCGCAGCTAACATCACTGAAAAACAGTTGATCTCATGATTTGCCTTGCTGCTTTTTGTAGGGTCTTGTGTTTGGTTGCAGCGTTTCCCTACATTACAATAGTGACAGCACTTCAGAAGCACCTAATTGGTTGTGAAGCACTTTAGGTTGTCTGAGAACATGAAGAATACTATATAAATTCAAGTTCTTTCTTCCAAGGTGCCTGCATTTTTAGGTCTAAATCTACAAATGGTTATCCTCTCTATTGGGATAAAGACTAGTGGGTTCTGAACTTTTTTTTGAAGCATCATGCCATTCACATTATGTTGGTTGATTTAGAAAGGCTGGATCCCAAATTCTCATCGCTGAAAATAAAATCCTTTTATTGCTCAGCAGGGCAGCCATTTTTATGCTTTAATGTTCTAACAGCACAACGTTGCTCTCACAGCAGACGTTTTACATAGGAACTACTTGCAATCAACACTGGACTTGGTGACTCAACAATCTTGGGCCAACCTACATCATTTTCAATCTTAACATTCAGCATGAGCTTGGTACAGGGTGATGTAATTTCCTTACAATTTATTTTAATGTTAAGAATAAGCAGATATTAGTGGAAGTCTTTTCTTTAAGGTGAATCTTGGTAAGCATTTAAATTTATATGCTTTCTCCTATTCTAATAACATCCTGTTTTCAGAACCCTCTATTCCCTTCTCCCTCGAGTATCTATCAAGCCTTCCCCTAAAAGTAAAAACGATGCCTGCTTCAACCGTTGCAGGTGGCAGCGAGATCCGCATATTGATCACGCTGTTTAAAGAATTTCTCCCAATTTCTTCCGTTTATTAATGGCCCTTGTATATACTACCTTTGTTCTGGACTCATCCACAAGTTAAGAAAGTTTCCCCAGCCACAACTTTCTTGATCTTTCCTGATAGCTGCTTCATCTCAAGTTCTCATTACAGCCTTGTAAATATTTTCTCCATTTTCCCCAATGCTTCAATACCCTCCTTGTGGTATGAGGATCAGAACTGCCCACCACATTTCTCTAGAAAAGGACACTGTTATGATCAAGTGAGGAGGAGTAGAATGGCTCCCCTCTTTTCCATCTCCGCATTTGACTACAATAGTTTTTTTTAATGGATACACTTGCCAAATCCATGAGCATTTAACTGTTTCCTGCTGTGACCATAAAAAACACCATCAGAAAGGTTTTCTTGAGCTTTAAAAAAAGAGGATAGTTCTATTATACTTAACCCGATCTAAGTAAAATAATAATGCTCTGACTTACACACATACACACACACATACACACACACACACACACACATGCATGCATGCACACTTGAAGTTCACACACACAAAAATAGATCACAGAGCGGAGAGGAAAAATTAAATGATTTAGAGTCCAGTAAAATGAAAGGCTGGTATAGTTCTTGAAGGTTGGTAACTCACTGGCTTCAGGCTGAACTTAGTGGTCCTGCTGTCTCCACTCAGTGGCCCTCCTGCTTTTGGCATTGAGGCAGTTTAAAGCTGTAGACAGATAATTTATCTGTTCTTCTGGAACAGCAGCGTTGCATTGAGTTCTTTTTAAAAATCTCTGTGGCACCTGGACAGTTAAAATCAACAGCCAGGATTCAACTTGCAAGTTGGATAGAGAGAGAGAGGGAGGAAGAAAAAAGGGTCTCTATCGGTGTCTTGTTCATTCAGCATCTCAGTTGCTTATGTAGTTCTGCAGAGAAAGCAAGTGCTTAAACACAGAATTGGTTTGTCACAGACATCTCTACAACTTTCCAGTGACCCAAATGTGGTCATGGTTAGTATATTCTAGTTACCTTGTTTAGATCATGACTGTGGATTCCTCTTTCAGTCAGGGCCTCATTGTCCAAGTGGTTATGTCTAATGGTTTGTCTCCACCCAGCCGAATTCCCAGGTGGTTATCTGGGCTCTTTTCTAATGAGATGGGAGATGGCCCCCATTCATCTATTTCAAGGCAGTTATTCCTGGTGCAGCTTTGCAGACAGGCTGTCTCGATTTCAACAGTTTTGGAATGTAGAAGGTATAGTGATATAAGTGTGCATCCATCTTTGACGATGATCCCAAATTTCTGGAATGTGACTTTAGCCTTTTTTTTTAATCAATTAGAGGTTTTCAGCCAGTAAATTCAAAAATCATTTTTGAGAGAAGCATGATTTCACAATATCACTGAAATTTGGTTCCTAAGTATTAAAGGAATAGAGCTGAGGAATGAAAAGTAATGCAGTTAAAGCAACTGGCCCTAGAAAATCAGGAGAACACAATTAAAATGTTGAATACTCTGCAATATTACTGAGAAGCGTATATGTTTGGGGTGAATCAACAGTGAAACCCATCCTAAGATTCAAATCAAGTAGAAAAGAATAGAAATGGATTGGAGTTGTGTTCCTTTGAGATGTCCACAAAAAGCACTGTTGCATTTTAAACTTGGTTATTTAATTACCTTGCTTAAATCCAGTGGAAATAATGGTAATATCTCTTTCTCCTTTTGATATGTTTTCTCCATTTTTAATCATTTCTGTAATTTTGTTTAAAGTAATAACAAGTAACTGAAATTTTGTAATTTTCGATCGTGACGGTTAGAAACTAGCTAATTTAGTTTAAAATTCTTAACAGCTTCTATTTTCTCAAATGTATGATATTGTAGCTAACTACTTACTGAAGCATTTTGTTACCAAACCCCATGTGTTTGTCAGAAATCTCATGATAGACCTAACTTTCCTCGTTTTCCGTATAATTCAAGATTCAGACTTAAAGATGAATGAGAAATAAATTAGAGGAAAAGCTTGGTAATACTTGGTCCTTTTTTTTTCTTTTTGGAAAGATTTATGTGCTGAGTGTGTGGAAACACTGCTGGCGATTTCAGTAAGGAAGTTTGGAAATTTGAATGGAACTACTGAACACTTAATGACAGATGGATGACTGTTTCTTATTAGGAATGATTTTGGATGCTGTTGAAGCACCTTTGTTCTGACAATGCTGGAGATATTTTCTCCTTAGTGTGTGAAAATCTTATAACAGTATTGTGCATTAGAAATTGCTACCTAGCCACATGTGGCTATGACAGCACCATTTTAACCACGTTCAGTGATTTTAATAGAAAAATGTCTAGCATGTATTCACAAAATGCAGGTAAACGTATTTCACATGCCTAGATTTGCTTAAACATCTGCTAGCTTCTGGTAATATAAAGAATGTTTTTGATACCACTGTGTGACTAGATCAGTGGACTGTGAGAGAAGGCAGTCAGAAAATCTGAACAAATTAAGTGAAGTATCAGCCTTGGAGGATGGAATTTAATATGGCTAAAAATTAAGTAAGGCACATTGGTTAAGAGAACACCATAAGTGATCACAATAAATAGGGGCTAGTTGACAGGTGGAAAAGAGGATTAGAATGAATTTGTAGCAAAGTAGATTTGAAGTGCCAAATCTATTTGTTGTGTCTAGCAAGAGTGGTGTCAAAATATTTATTTCATTCATCCATGGGATTTGGGCATCACTGGTACTGCCAGCACCTATTGCCCATCCCTAATTGCCCTTGAGAAGGTGGTGGTGAGTAGTGTTCCTGGGCCATTGCAGTCCATGTCGTGTTGGTACACCCACAGTGCTGTTAGGGAGGGAGTTCCAAGAATGGTGATTATGGTTCCAAGTCAAGATTTTATGTGGCTTGGAGGGGAACTTGCAGGTGGTGGTATTCCAAGCCCCCATTGCCCTTGTCCTTCTAGATGGTAGAGATTGCAAATTTGGAAGATGCAACCAAATGAACCTTGGCAAGTTCTGGAGCCAAGTGGCCATGGTGGAATCCAAACTGAGCTTTGGTGAGGAGGTTATTGCCAAGTAACTGCCACTTGATAGCACTGCCAATGAAACATTCCATCAATTTGCTGATGATTGATGGGGGTGGTAATTGGTTCAGTTGGATTTGTCCTGTTTATGGACAGGACATAGGTGAGCAATTTTCCACATTGTTGGGCAGATGCCACTGTTGTAATTGTGCTGGAACAGCTTGGCATGGGGAGCGGCTAGTTCTGGAGTAGGAATCTTCAGTAATAAGCTGGGATGTTGTCAGGGCCCACAGCCTTTGTTCTATCCATTGCTTTCAGCCATTTCTTGATGTCATGCGAAGTGAATAAATTTTGCTGAAAACTGGCATCTCTGAAGTTGGAGACCTTAGGAGGCCGTCTTAGGAGCATCCACTTGGCACTTCTCACTAAGGATGGTTGCAATTGTTTCAATCGTGTCTTTGCACTCCCCCATCATTGAAGATGAGGATATTTGTGGAGCCGCCGCCTCCTGTTAGTTGTTTATAAATTCTATATGATTTTATGTAGCCAATTGGGAATCCTAATCAATAAATTACAAAAATATTGTAACAGACACTGTTGTCAGTCCTGAGATTACAACAATCGTATTTGGACAGATTGTACATGTAGCACATTCTTTCATCCACCAGCATTCACAACTAGATGTGGCAGTACTGCAGAGCTTTGATCTGTTGACTTGTGATTGCTTTGCTCTATCACATGCTGCTTCAGCATTTTAATATGCATGTAGCCCTGTTTTGTAGTGTCACCAGGTTGGCATCTCATTTTTAGGTATGCCTGGTGCTGCTCTTGGCATGCTGTCCTATACTACTCACTGAACCCCTGACTTGATGGTAATGCTGGAGTGAGGCCATGAGTTTGCAAATTGGAGTTGATTACAATTTCGCCCACAGCATGTCATGGATGTACGTCAGTTTTGAGCTGCTAGGTATATTCTGAATCTCTCCCTTTTAACATGATAGTGCCACACAACATGATAGAAAGTATACTCAGTGTGATTTTGTCTTCGCAAAGACTGAGGTTGTCACACCTACCAAGACTGCCATGGACAAATGCATCTGTGACCACAAGCTTGGCAGGGATGAAGTCAAGGTTTTCCCCTTGTTCTCTTGCCCCCTGCCACAGGCCCTTTCTGGTTGAATGCAGCCGAAATTTGGTGTTTTAGGTCTTTGAGGCTTGGAAGAGAAACTCAGCACTTTCAGAACAGTTACAAGATTTTGATGAATCCAGGAAAGATTGATCAGGGTCCTTTAATATATGATACCTTCTACATACCACTGAATAGAATGCTGCAATTAACCACTTAATTTGGGATTTATGAGCAATACTACTCCTCTATCCTGTTTGATAAATGAGTATTAAATTTTGTGAAATTTTGTGTTAAAATATGGGAAGGACCTGGGACGGTCTGTTTGTACATGGATAGGAATGTACAAGAAATTTTTTGTTATATTTTAAGGGTGCATTTGCACTACACATACCAATTTCAAACTGGTAGCTGAATTCAAGTTTCAGCCAGGCAGAACCCTATTGCCACTTCTTGTCTCTTGCCTGGCTCTGGGATTTGAACTCTGCTGTTTAAGAGAAGAGATCTGTGCAGAGCTCTTTGCTCACAGTTGAAAAGATAAGTGTTTTGTGATTGAGGAGCGTGTGTGTCAATTTTGAAATTGAATTGAGGTAGGGTGAGTTTAAAACGGCCAGAGGGTCCAAGTAAAAGTGGATATATGTGAATGTACTTTAGCAGGAAGAATAGAAAAGCAGCATACTATTTAAATGGAGAAAGATTGCAGAACTTGGTGGTACAGAGGGATCTAGGTGTCCTGGTACATGAATCACAAAGTTAGTATGGAGGTACAGCAAGTGATTAGGAAAGCAAATAGAATGTTGCCATTTATTGCAAGAGAAATGGAATATAAAAGTAGGAAAGTTTTACTGCAGCTGTAAAGGACCTTGGTGAGACCACATCTGGAGTACTATGTGCAGTTTTGGTGGTTTTATTTTAAAAAAAGATATAATTGCTTTAGAAGCAGTTCAGGGAGGGTTCACTGGACTCAATCCTGGGATGAAGGGGTTGTGTTATGAATAAAGGTTGAGCAGGTTAGGCCTATATCCTTTGGAGTTTAGAAGAATGCAAGGTGGTCTTATTGAAACATGTAAGATCCTGGGGGTACTTGATAGGGTGGATACCCGGAGGATGTTTCTCCTTGTGGGGAAGACTAAAACTACAGGATATAGTTTAAAAATAAGAGGCCCCCCTTTTAAGACATTGAAGAGGAGAAACAACTTCTCCCAAATGGTCACTGGTGTGTGAAACTCTCTTTCCCAGAAAATAGTGGAGGCTGGGCCTTTGAATTTATTCAAGGCAGAGTTAAACAGATTTTTGTTAGGCAAGGGAGTCCAGGGTTATGGGGGGCAGACAGGAAAGTGGAGCTGAAACCACAACCAGATCAGCCATGATCTTATTGAATGGTGGATCCAGCTCGAAGGGCTGAATGGCCTACTATTTTGTTGTTTTCTAAACCACTTTGTAAAGCACATCTCACACTGTGCTGGAGCTAGAATCCGTACAGGAGTAAACTGAAATGGTACAAAACTACCATGTCCAAGGAATCTCAGTAACTTCCTTCTATGGACAGCAAATCCAGACAGAGGTCAACTTACCCAGTTTAAAATTGGTACTGTACTTTACAGAAATGACTTTATGCCAACGCTAAACTCACAATGCAAATATATGCGAGGCCTCATCTTAATGTAACTAGAAATGTATCCAATTGTTTAAACTGTTAGGAAATAGAGACAGTTTAAGTAAGTTATATTTGTAATTCAGTGTTAAGAATAAGGTATATCTTTGATTTGTATTTCTGTAATTGTGTGTTAAGAAAAGGTCAAGTTGAGTTTTAGCTTCACTTTAAAAGGTGCCTGCATTTCTGCTGAGTTTTACAACTCTAAGAGAAGTTAAGCAAACAGAAGAGTAGAAAAACTGTGCCATTGCCAGGGGTCCAGATAGGCAGGGCACACAGACACACACACATGTTTTGAGCTCAGTTGGAAGACAGCTGCCAGGAAGAAGCAACCTAGAAGGGGCAGGTAGCCAGTCCCAGACTAAAGTTGGTTGAAACTGGAGCAAACAGAACAGATAGCAAGTCCCAAACAAAGAAAAAAGCTCCCAAATCCAGGGGAGTGGAATAGGAGAAAGTCCTAAGACCACCTTCTAGACAAAGGAAGGACATAAATCTGGAGAACGCCCTGTTAAGTGAAGTTAAGAATGAGACTTCAAGCTTAAAGAGAATAAAGGCTTGGGAAAAGCCAGAATGTCCAAAGAGACAACGGAAGATCTGTAACTCTTTGCTATGGGCATGTGAGGCAGTGGTGTACTATTGACAGCTGAGTCGGTAAGAGAGAGTGCGTGGAGGAAAGCTTGAACGCATCTGGTGACCCAGGGAGAGGAGTATTGGAAGGAGATTTCGAAACCCTGGAGGCGAACTTTTGCAGAAGGTGCCTGAGAGAAAGCGTCAGTTTGGAAGGAGGTTCCAAGGCGAGGCCTTGGAGAGTGGAGATTGGAAACCGCCGTGTGAAAGACAGAGTGCAGTGAGACCAGTTGGCACATGGTGTGACAAGAGTCTGGGGGCAGTTAATGAGAGACCCATAGCTTCTTATTGAGTTGGCATCTGTTGCTTGGTTCCAGAGTGTGGTGTGTCTGACCACAGGTCGCCTACTGGTTTACATGGACTGTGCACTTACTGTGGACATTAGAGTATAAAATAGCTTTTGTAACTTGTGTCATCCTTACAAATTTGTATATTTCTGTAAAGGTATAGTTGTGGGTGAAGGAGTAATGTAACATTGCTCATCTTTCTTGTTGAATAAATATTTTATTCTTTTGTTAAAAGCTCATCAGCTGATTCCTGTGATTCTGTTCAGTAGCTACCCTCCATGTATCTAAACAAACAAATAAAAAATAGGATCTATCAAACTGTGTTCCACCCTGGGATCAGGCTTGTCCAGTTGTAACATCAGCTGGGATCATCACAAACAAAGAAAATAATAATTATTGTCCCAGGTATGAAGTATTTAAGGAAATAGAGGCAGTTTTTTTAATTGCCCCTTTATTTTAGTTGATTAGAAACTCTTCACAGTTGTCAGGTTACATTTTAAGCTGTGGTGAAAAACCGAACCTTTTAAAATGTCAGCATTTGGGATGTTTCGTGTCTACAGACTTGTCTTGGGTATGTGAATAAGTGTGTCCCAGAGGGCATTTTACTTTTGTTGTTGCAATTCATTGATTGAGGAGATGTAGATGTTGAGGAAAAAGTTGTGGCCTACTTACCTAAGTCCTCAGCTAGAGGAGGCTGCATTTGAAATGAAAGCCCTGTGGGATTGAACTATTCTAAGCTGAAATGCTAAACTTTCTTTTACCCGAACAAGTCATATTCAGGATAAGTGTTTTTATGTAATCATTTCATAATCATAACTTTTAATGTTGATGTGTGATTTCAGCCATTTGCTTTTTGTTGAATAGGCCAAATGTATCAGCAGTACCAGCAACCTGGATATGCACCTCAGCAGCAACAGCCACAGGCCCAGCCACAGTATGGACTGCAGTACTCAGGTGAGAGGACAGCAATAAATGGACAAAGTCGTCAGCATTGCTTTCAGTTCTAGTTCTTTCTATGAAAGTATCTATTTGAGACTTTGCTAACTTTTTGCCAACTGTAGTTATTGAGAATAAAAAAGTGCAGGGGAAATCTAGCTAATTGCTCTTCCTTTAAACAAATGAGAAGTTGAACATGTGGTGTAAAAATTAACATTTAAGCTAACATTCACAAGAAAAGTGGCAAATTACAATAAAAGAAGGTGGGATTGGCACAGTTATGGCTCAGTTGTACGAACATAAATCTCTTAACTCTTCGAGCAGAATAACAACAATGAACCAGGGGTTTTTTTATGTCAGATGGGATCTGTGCTTAGATGTTGACTTTGGTACTAAATATTTTGAGTGCCTTCATCAGTTCATGGTGGGCTGGCACATTTTTTTTTATTAGCTGCCAATTTAAAAAGATAAATCATTTAAGTTTTTTCTTATGTAAATATGGAAGTTTGACTTAAACGTAAGAGGGGAGAGTTTGCACTTTGGACACAATTGGGAAAATGTACCCAAGCTGCATGCGTAATTGTGCTGGTTTGGTTACAGTTTAAAATTCTCCTAAAATCCATTTTCGGTAATCATAAAACTTTCTGAGTCAGTGCAGTTGGGCAGCGTAATTTGAACATAATTGTTTCCTTTCTCTTTCCATCAAAAGGCCTTCCTTAATGTATTTAAAAGTGGTATGGTGCAGTTTCTTTTAACAGCACAAAATAAGTTTATCACTAAAAATACTAAATACAGTAAGCATTTTTGATCAGCGTGTCCAGTCCTCCATGTGATTAACTTGATTTGAAAATGACATTTTAAAAAAGCTATATTGAACCATTTAATAATTTCATTGGTGTACAAAAGGCAATCTCTCAAAGTTAAAAAATTTATGATTTGAGAAGACTTGTAAAACATGCCTGTTTGCATAGGAAAATGAATGTAATTTGAAGAGCATTTCACAAAACAATTGATGGAATCTCTCAAATTCAAACTGGAGGTGGGGTGGTTTTGTATTCAGGTCTTGTTGTGGGCAAATTGAATTTGAACCAGGGTAAAAGATCATGGGAAGACGAATGGAAGTACTTTAGGACATAATTATTTAAAAATACCTGATCTTTTTGGACCAGTTTGGCAGGTTCTGTGAGGATTGTGCTAATATTACTAGCATAAACTTGACCCCAAATAACTTTTGATACTGTTTTAGTCATAATTGAATGTAGTAACTCTGCATCCCTTGATGTTACAGAGAACGAATGCCATCATGGAGTAAGTCTCTTATCTCAAGGTTTCTATGCCTTCTAACTCCTTTGAGGGTGGAACAATGCAGATCAAATTTAATGTAGACAAGTGTAAATGCACATGACGAAAACATTGAAGCATAATTATTCTGTGCTGTCTGAATAGCTGAGTGAAGTTGTAAACATTCTAGTTAATGGGCTTGTCATTTAATATGTTCAGTTGTGGCAAACTAGAAATCAGAAAGTAAAGAAAATGTTAAATAATGTTGCCAAACCAGAGTTGGAGAATGTTCTTAAAGTATGTTATACTGTGTTCAGACCACATATTTGTACCATTCAATTCCAATCACTAAGACCTGAGAAAAATATTCGGTGATGGTATTGCCAGAAGGCCACTTGGCTGATCTCCAGAATCATAAAATTTATGAGGAATCACTGAAGAAAATTGGTCTTTTCAGCTTTGAAATGAGGCAACTGAAAGGGAATTTCTTAGACATGTGTACAATTATACATGGTACAACATTTATAAAGCACCCTTTTACTTAGTAAAATATCCCAGGAGTGTAATCGGACAAAAATTGACATTCACCAAGGAAGGAGATATTAGGATGGGTATCTGAAAGCTTCGTAAAATAGGTAGTTTGAGGAGGAAGAGAGGTTTAAAAAGGGAATTCAAAAACTTCAGACCTAGATTGCAGATTGCAAAAGACATGGCATTGAATGCTGAGGCAAAAGGTGTGGGCGATGCCCAAGAGGCCAGAGTTGGAGGACTTGAGAGTCCTTGGAGATTTGTAGGGCTGGAGAAGGTTGCAGAGGTTAGAAGAGACGAAGCCATGCAGAAATTTGCGCATAAGAATGAGAATTTTAAAATTGAGAGGTTAATGGACTGGAAGCCAATGTAGGGCAGTGAGTTTGGGTGATGGGTGAGTGAGGTTTGGTGCAGCTTAGACTATTAGAAGCTGAATTTCAACAGCATATAAACTCAGGCAGAAGCAGAGACTGGTGACGTTGTGGAGGTGGAAGAAGATGAAGAAGTTAAATTAGAAACACTACTTCAATTTAAAGTGTTACAGTAGGAAGGGAGCAAAAGTTCAAACCAGAGAGAGGCCAATTTCAGACTCATTGCAGAATAGCTCAAATTTGCTCTGCGGGCTAAGTAATGGATAGCCTCAGCTCTTCTATGAATTGAAATAGCAAAGCATCTAATTGGATGGAAGAATTGTTACAGATTTTTTTCCTGATACAAATACTTTTTTTCATTTCACATTGCATGACATCAGGTTTTGATTTGCTTCTTCATTAAGTATAGTTTCTCTTTCAGCCTGATAAGGTATCTAACCACTAGGAAAATATATTTAGCTAATGCTAGAAATTTTAAGTTGCTTCTATTGAAATACTCTCCCTATACTGATGTTCTTTATCAAAATTACTATTATAGCATACTGTGACCTGATGCCACTTGATATAAGCTTAGAAATATGGAATGGTTATAGGACAGGAGGAGGCTGTTCGGCCTGTCATGCCTGTGCTGGTTCTCTGCAAGAGCAATTTGCCTAGTACTACTCCCCTGCCTTTTCCCCGTAGCCATGAAATTTCTTCCTCTTCAGAAAATGAGCCAGTTCTCTTTTGAAAACCACAATTAAATCTGCCTTCACTGCATGCTCAGGCGCATTCCAGATCCTAAACACTTGCATGAAAAAGATTTCCTCATGTCACATTAGCTCCTTTTGCCCATCATCTGAAATCCGTTCCTCCTTGGTTCTCGAACCTTCCACCAATGGGAACAGTTTCTCCCTATCTACCCTGTCCAGACCCCTCATGATTTTCAAGACCTCTGTCAAATTTCCTCTTAACCTTCTCTCTAAGGAGAACAGCTCGAGCTTCTCTAATCTATCTACGTAATTCAAGTTCCTCATCCTTGGAATGATTCTCGTAAATTTTTTCTGCAGCCTCTGAAATGCCATTGGATCCTTCCTAAAGTGGTATGACCAGGACTGAATGCAGTGCTCCAGTTGAGGCCGAACCAGTGGTTTATACCCATATATCATAACTTCCTTGCTTTTGTCCTCTATGCCCCTATTTATAAAGCCCAGGATCCTGATGTATTATTAACTGCTCTCTCAACCTGCCCTGCCACCTTTAGTGATTTGTGCACATAGTTCCCCAGGTGCCTCTGCCCCTGTACCCTCTATAGAATTGTACCCTTTATTTTATAATGCTCTCCCCATTCTTCTTACCAAAATGAATCACTTTACACTGCTCTGCAGAAAATTTCATCTGCCACTTGTCTGCCCACACCGCCAGCCTGTCTTATGTTCTTTTGAATTTTAGCTCTATCCTTCTCTTGGTTCACACTACTTCCAAGTTTAGTGCCATTGGAAAATTTTGCAATTGTGCCCGGTACTCCAAGGTCCAGATCATTAATATATATCAAGAAGAGCAGGGTTCCTGCTTCTTATTTTTCTCTTTCTCTTTCATCATCCAGGGAGCGCTGGATTTGTTTGATTTATCCCTCTGCCTTGTAGGAATGTACCTTAACTGTACCCAAACTTATCTTTTCTTTAAAGATAGACTATTGTCCAGTTATAGTTTTGCCTGCAAACCTTTGATTCCTATTTATCTGGGCCAGATCCATTCTCACCCCAATTGGTTGGCCTTCCCATAATTAATTATTTTTGCTCTAGATTGTCCCTTGTCTTTTTCCTCAGCCAATCTAGACCTTATGATACAATAATCACTGTCCACAATGATCACTGTTCTCTAAATGTTCCCCAACTGACATTTGCTCCACTCGGCATGCTCAGGAGGCATGATCCATCTCGTTGCCAAGAACCGGATCCAAAAATGCTTTCCTTTTTATTGGGCTGGAAACGTACTACTGTAGAAAATTCTCAAGAGCACACTGTAGGAATTCTTGCACCTCTTTGCTCTTCACACTACTACTATCCCAGTCTATATTAGGATCATTAAAGTCCCCCATTTTAACTACTCTATAATTCGTGCACACCTCTGTAATTTCCTTGCACGTTTCCTACTAGTTGAAAGCCAATGGATCACACCAAGCAATGTAATAGTACCTTTATTGTTTTTACCTCTAATCAAATAGATTCTGTCCTTGACCGCTCTGGGACATCATCTCTCTCCAGCACTGCAATGTTCTCCTTGATCGATATTGCCTCTTTTCCTCCTTTCATTCTTTCCCCATCTTTCCTCAACAGGAACCCAGGAAATCCTTTATCCAGGAATATTTAGCAGCTAGTCCTGCCATTCTTTGAATCAGGCCTCTGTTTTCACCATAGCATTATATTTCCAAGTGGTTTTCTGCCATTTATCATACTCCATGCATTCACATACATGCACAGGAACCCTAGTTTAGACTTTATTACATTCCCTCTTACTCTGACCCCCACCTGATAACTTGCTATTTCCTACTCTAATGCTATCTGACTCTCTCAAATCCCTGGGCACCTTGGTATTTCTCTCTGATATTACCTCTTTGTTCCCACACCCCTGCCAAGTTATTTTAAATACTCCCAATAGCACTAGCAAATTGCTCCGTAAGAAAATGGGCCCCATGGACAACCTTCCTGGCCTGCATTGGCCCCATCCCCAGAACCGATTCCAATGCCCCAGGAATCTAAAACCTACCATCTACACCATCTCTACAGCCACCCATTCATCTGTTCTATCTTTCTATTTCTATACTCACTTGTGCATTGTACCAGGAGTAATATAAAGATTACTACATTTGAGGTTCTTGTTGTAGGTTTTCTACCTAGTTCTCTAAACTGTAACTAAGGACCACATCCCTCTTTCTACCTATGTCAGCAATGTGGATCCATAAACAGAGCAGAGCACTTGGCAGCCAATCTGAGTCCGGCAGGTAAGGGCACCTTATGTGCAGTGCTGGAGGAGCTTTGTCTTTTGCCTTTTGTCCAACAGGTATGAGGTTCTTGCTACATCTGTGGATGAGGGAAAGGTCTGCAGGATAGTTGAGAAAACTGGTCACAGCAATGTGACAGAGAAGGCCATTCCAGCTGGGGGAATGAAAAGGAATGTGGTAATTTAGAGGACAGTATAATACAGGAAAAACAGTAGCTGAACAATCGGCTACCTTCAAAAAAGAATTGGTTCGGGCACAATTAAGGTATATACCACCGAAAGGGAAAGGTAGGGCAAACAAATCCAGAGCTCCCTGGATGAAAAAGGAGATTGAAATTAAAATAAAGAAGTGTGCTTATGACAAGTGGCAGGTAGAAAATACAAATGAGAACCAAGAAGAATACAGAAGGTCCAGAGGGGAGGTGAAAAAGCAAATTAGAGAAGCGAAGAGGGATTATGAGAAAAGACTGTCAGCCAGCATAAAGGGGAATCCCAAAGTCTTCTATAGACATCAATAGTAAAAGGAGGAGTAAGGCCGATTAGGGACCTAAAAGGGAATTTACATATGGACGAAGGGGCCATGACTGAGGTATTAATGAATACTTTGCATCTGTCTTTACCAAGGAGGCAGATGCTACCCAGGCCATGGTGACAGACGAGAAAACTCTGTTACTAGAAGGGTTCAAAATTGATGAGGAGCAAGTGTTGAATAGACTGTCTGCACTTAAAGTTGACAAGGCATTGGGACCGAATGAGATACATCCAAGGATATTGAAGGAAGTGAGAGTAGAAATTGCAGGGGCACTGGCCATAATCTTTCAGTCTTCCCTAGACCCAGGCGTGGTGTCAGAGGACTGGAGAATTGCAATAATTATGCCCTTGTTCAAAAAAGGTTGTAAGGATAAGCCCAGCAATTACAGACCAGTCATTTGAACTTCAGTGTTGGGCAAGCTTCTAGAAACAAGTATTCAGAATAGTAGTCACATGGAAAAATATGAGTTGATAAGAAGAGCCAGCATGGATTTCTAAAGGGGAAATCATGTTTAACTAACTTGCTGGAGCTTTTTGTAGAGGTAACAGAAAAGGGAGATGAGGGTAATGCTGTTGATGTGGTGTACATGGACTTTGAAAAGGCACTTGACACAGTACCACACAACTGACTTGTGAGAAAAGTTATTGTTCATGGAATAAAAGGGACAGTAGCAATGTGTATACAAAATTGGCTGAAAATTAGGAAGCAGAGAGTAATGGTCAACGGACATTTTTCAGGCTGGAAGAAGGTTCGTTGTGGAGTTCCCCAGGGGTCAGTATTGGGACCCTTGCTTTTCCTGATATGTATTAATGATCTAGATCTTAGTGTGCAGGCGACAATTTCAAAGTTTGCGGATGATACGAAGCTTGAGAGTGTTGTGAGTTGCGAGGAGAATGGGTGTGGAACTTCAAGAGGACATAGACAAGTTGGTGAAGTGGGCAGATAGGTGATAGATGAAGTTCAGCACACGGAGAAGTGTGAGGTGATGCATTTTGATATAACATGGACAGACAATATAAAATAAGAGGTGAAATTTTGAATGGGGTGCAGGAGCAGAAAGACTTGGGTGTTTATGTGCATAGATCATTGAAAGTGGCAGGACAGGTAGGGAGATCAGTTAATAAAGCATATAGTATGCGGGGCATTATTAATAGGGGCACAGGGTACAAAAGCAGGGAGGTTATGCAGAATTTATATAAGACACTCGTTAGACCTCAGCTAAAATTTTGTGTACAGTTCAGGGCGCTACATTATAGGAAGGATGTGAACACATTGGAGAGAGAGGTTTACAAGAATGATTCCAGGAATGAGAAACTTCAGCTATGAGGATAGATTGGAGAGGTTGGGATTGTTCTCCTTGGGGAAAAGAAGGCTGAGAGGAGATTTGATAGAGATGTTCAAAATCATAAGGGTATGGACAGGGTAGATAATGAGAAACTGCTCCCGTAAAAGGATCAAGATCGTAAAAGGATGGAGACGAGATGGCACAGATTCAAAGTGAGAAGCAAATGTGATTTGCAAGAGAAGCAAATGTGATGTGAGGAAAAGCTTTTTCATACAGTGAGATGTTCGGGTCTGGAATGCACTGCCTGGAAGTGTGGTGGAGACAGGTTCATTTGAGGCATTCAAGAGGCCATTGGATGACTTTTCGAATACGAACAATGTGCAAGGATACAGGCAAAAGGCAGGTCAATAGCACTGAATCAAAATGCTGATTTGGAGAACCGGTGCAGACACGATGGGCCTAATGGCCTCCTTCTGTGCTGTTAAAATTCTATGATTCTGGGAATTGATGTTCTCTGCATCCGTGATCGGGAGTTCCGTTGTGGCCTGCCTGGTGCTAGGGTTAAGGGCATTGGATCTACAGAAGAACTTGGAGGGGGAGGGTCTGAAAAAGTGGGGTTTTGATTCAGTGGGGCATTGGCACCTGTACTGAGGAAAAAGGAAGCTGTTCTGTTGGGACAAACTCCATCAAACCCAGCTGGGAATCAAATAACTAGGGCAGTTGATAGGCCTTTAAACTAAAAAAGGGTGAAGAGGGTTCAGATAAGGGGAAATTTATAAACCGAAAGAGAAAGGTCAAGGCCACAGAGCAGTGTAGTGAGTTGGGTAATGATGCACAATGTACGATAGGAAGGGCCAAAGAGTTTAACGGTAATAGTGTATTGGTGAATAAGGTCAAATCAGGAATAAATGATAAAAAGTTAAATTAAAAAGGCATTTTTATCTGAATGCACAAAGCATTTGTGATGAGTTAGATGAATTAACGGCACAAATAGAGATAAAAAGGTTCAATCTATCAGCCATTACAGAGGCATGGTTGCACGGTGAGCAAGGTTCAGAATTAAAAATTTTTGTATTCATTCAAGGAATGTGGGCTTCACTGACTGGGCCAGCATTTATTGCCCATCCCTAGTTGCCCTTCAGAAGGTGGTGGTGATCTGCTGCCTTGAGCCTCTGCAGTCCATGTGGTGTAGGAAAGGAGTTCTAGGATTTTGACCCAGCGACAGTGAAGGAACAGCGATATATTTCCAAGTCAGGATGGTGAGTGACTTGGAGGGAAACTTCCAGGTGGTGATGTTCCCATCTATCTGCTGCCCCTGTCCTTCTAGATGGCAGTAGTCGTGGGTTTGGATGGTGCTGTCTAAGAAGCCTTGGTGAATATTCGAGTACTTGATGTTTTGAAAAGGCAGACAAGGTAGCCTTCATAATAAAGAATGACATAAGGACAGTAATGAGGGAGAAACTTGGCTGAAGAGCAAGAAGTAGAATCAGTATGATTTTTTTTAAAAAGCAAGCGGCAGAAAATGTTGGTGGATGTGGTTTCCAAGATCCCTAATAGTTGTGCTGTTGGGCAGAATATTAATCAAGGAACAAGAGGTGTGTACAAAAGGCAATTCAGTAATCATGGGGTATTTTAGCCTTGATATAGTCTGGACAATCAAATAGATGGTAATTTGGAAGATGAGTTCATGAAATGCATTTGAAATAATTTCGGAGAATCATATATTGTGGAGCCAATCAGGAAGAAGCTAGTTTAAATCTTGCATTGTGTAATGAGACAGGATTAATTAATAATTGCATATTAAGGGGGAGCTCTGGGGAAGAATGATAACATGGTAGTATTTCACATCGAGTTCGAGAGTGACATACATAAGTCCGAAACTAGAGTACTAAACTTGAGTAAAGTTGATTGCATAAGTATTGGGGTGAGTTGGCTAAGATAGATTGGGAAATTAAAATAAAAGGTATCATGGTAGATAACCTATGGCAAACACTCAAAGAAATATTTTGTAATTCTCAACAAATATACATTCCACTGAGAAATAAAAAAACTCCAGTTGAGAAGTGGTCCATCCATAGCTAAATAAAGAGGTTAAGGATAGCTTAAAAGAAGAGGCCTGTGACATTTCCGAGAAGAATAGTAAAACCTGAGGACTGGGAGAGTTTTAGAAACCAGACCAAAAAATTGATAGAGGCAGTAAATCAAATAGGAGAGTAAACTAGCAAGCAATATAAGAAGATTGTAGGAGCTTCTAAAAGTATGTGTAAAAGAAATGAGAAATTAATGTGGGTTCCTTAGAGACTGAGACAGGAGAAATTATAATGGTAGGGAGAAAATGGCAGATTTTTAAAAATATCTCAAATAGTAGGGAATCAAGTATCTTATGAGATTTAAGAATATAAAGTAATTAATGTTAGTAGAGAAAATGTATGGGTAAAATTAATGGGACCAAAGGCAAACAAATTCCCTGGACCTGATGGCCTACATCCTCGGGTTCTAAAAGAGGCAGCTGCAGAAATAGTGGATGCAATGCTTGTGATTTTCTAAAATCCACTTGATTCTGAAATGATCCCAGTGAATTGGAAAGTAACAAATTCCACACTGCTATTCAAGAAAGGAGGGAGAGAGAAAATAGGCAATTGTAGGCCCATTGGCCTGACATAAGTTGTCGGGCAAATTTATTTTTTATGTTTTTCACAGAATGTGGGCATCACTGGCTAGACCAGCATTTGTTGCCCTTGAGAAGGTGGTGGTAAGCTGCCGCCTTGAACTACTGCAGTCCATGTGGTGTAGGTACACCCACAGCGCTGTTGGGAATGCTGGACTCCGTGATTAGAGGATTGGTAACAGGACACTTGGAGTATCATAATATATTTAGGCAGAGTCAACAATCATTATGAATGGTTTTATGAGAAGGGAAATCATCAAATTAATAAAAGGAGAGCCTGTTTGAAAAATCTATTGGGGTGTTTTTTTGAGTATGTAGCTGGCAGGGTAGATAAAACAGAACCAGTAGATGTAGTATATTTGGATTCATGAAAGGTGTTCGATATGGTGCCATAAGAAAGATTGTTGCACAACGTAAGTGCTTGTGGTGTTGGAGGTAATATATTAACATGGATAGAGGATTGATTAAGTGGCAGAATGTAGGAATGAGTGATTCTTTTCAGATTGCCAGGCGGTTACTAGCAGTGTTGCATGGATCAGTGCTGGAGTGTCAGCTATTTATTATCTATATTAGTAACTTGGATGAAGGGGCCGAGTGTAACGTATTCAAGTTTGATGGTAATACAAAGCTGGTGGGAAAATAATTTGTAAGGACACAGAGTCTGCAACGAAATATAGATAGGTTAAGTGAGTGGGCAAGATGGTGGCAGATGAAGAATAATGAGGGGAAATGTGAAATTATTTTAGAAATAATTGAGGAGCAGAAATTTTTTTAGTGGGAAACAATTAGATGTTGTCAGAGGGCTTTGGATGTCCTTGTTTATGGAATACACAACATTAACATGCAAGTACAGATAAATGGCATGTCGACCTTTATTGCAAGAGAGCACAATGTAACAAATAGGAGCAGGTTAAGACCATTCCCCCCCTTGACCCTGTTCCACCTTTCAACATGATCACGGCTAATCTTGGACTTCAACTCCACTTTGCCACCCACTCTCCATATCCCTTGATTCCCTCAGAGACCAAAAACCTGTCTATCACAGCCTTAAATATATTCAATGATGGTGCATCCTCAACTTTGAGGTAGAGAATTCCAAAGAAGCAGAACCCTTTGAGTGAAGAAATTTCTCCTCATCTGAGTCCTAAATGATCTGTCCCTTATCCTGAAACTGTGCTCCCTGCACCGTGTTCTAGTTTCTCCAGCTAGGGGAAACAACTCAGTATCTACCCTGTCAAGCCCTTCATAATTTTGAATGTTTCAATGAAATCACCTCTGATTCTTTTAAACTCCAGAGAACGTAGAACCAGTTTATTTAGCCTTTCATCATAGGACAACCCTCTCATCTGAGAGACCAGTCTAGTGAACCTTCGCTATACCGCCTCCAATACAAGTATATCCTTCTTTAAATATGGAAACCAAAATTGCACAGTGTATTCTAGGTGGTGTGGCCTCACCAAAGCCCTGTACGATTGTAGCAAGACTTCTTTATTCTTGTACTCTGATCTCTTTGCAATAAAGTTCAATATGCCATTTACTTTCTTAATTGCTTGCTGTTCCTGCATGCTAACTGTTTGAGTTCCTTTGTGAGTACAACCAAGGCGCTCTGAACATCAACATTTACAAGTTTCATAACTTTTAAAAAAAATTCTGCTTTTTGATTCTTATGACAAAAGTGAATAACTTCACACTTCCCCACATTATACTCCACCTTGTCGCTCACTCACTTAACCTGTCTGCCTCTTTGCAGCCTCTTTGTGTCCTCCTCACAGTTAGCATTCCCACCTAGCTTTGTATCGTCAGCAAACTTAGATACATTATTCTCTGTCTCTTAGTTTAAATCATTAATATAGGTTGGAAATAGTGAGGCCCAGCACTTATCTTGTGGCACTCCACTAGTCAGAGCCCGCCGACTTGAAAATGCCCCATTTATCCCTACTCTTTGCTTCCTGTCTGTTAATCAATCCTCTTATCCATGCTAATACATAGACCTCAACCCCATGATCCTTATCTTGTGTATTAACCTTTTTGTGTGGCACCTTATTGAATGCCTTTTGGAAATCTAAATATATAACATCCACTAGTTAACCTTTATCTACCCTACTAGTTACATCCTCAAAAGAAAACTCTTAAATTCGTCAAACAGGATTTCCCTTTCATCTGGCCATGTAAAAACCTATTATAATCATACTGTGCTTTTCTAAGTGTATTGTTTAGACTTCCTTAATAATAGATTTGACTGATGTCTGACTAAAAGAGGGCTGGAGTACAAGAATAGGGAAGTCTTGCTAAAGCTGCACCAGGTTTTGGTAGGACTGGATATGAAGTAGTGTGTACAGTATTGGTCTCTGTACCTAAAGAAGGATGTACGTGCCTTGGAGTGGGTGCAAGAAAGGCTCGCCAGCCTGATCTGTGGAATGAGAGGGTTGTTCTATAGGGATAGATTGGGAAGAATATTCTCTGGAGTTTGGAATAATGAGAAATTATCTCTTTGAAATAATTAAGATTCTGAGAGGGCTTGACAGAGTAGGCATTGAGTGTTTGTTTCCTCAGACTGGGGAATCTATAACAAGGGGGATATATTCTCTTAGAATATGGGGTTAGTCTTTTCAGGCAGAGATGAGAAATTGCTTCATTCAGCGGGTTGTGAATCTTTGGAATTCATTTCCCCAGAGGATTGTGATTGTACAGTCATTGAGTTAACTCAAGACAGAGATCTGTGGATGTTTGGACTCTCAGGGAGTGAAGGAGTCAAGGAATATGGGGTTGCAGCAGGAAAGTGGTCTTGAGGTCAAATGTTAACCATAATCTGAGCAGGAGCAGGCTCGAGGTGCCATATAGGCTACTCCTGTTCCAATTTCTCATTTAATTCAGCTTACCATGCCCTTAGCATCTAGGCCATAATCACTGGAATTCCTTCCCTAAACATCTGGCTTCTCCCTTTAAGGTTCTCCTTAAAGCCTGCATCTTTGACCAAGCTTTTGGTCCTGTGAGTCACCAATTTTCATCTGCATATTGTGAAGCATTTACTACATTAGAGGCATTATATAAATGCTAGCTGTTGCAAGATTGTTAGTAGGAGTGCAGCCATGTTCTACCAAACATGTTATTTTTAACATTTCTCCAGCCATCCTTCCCCAATACTTGTCACATTTGTGAAATAGAATTGCTAGATTTCAAACAGGATATCCAACTGTTTCAGACAGAACCAGCAAGTTATGTACAATAGTTATAAGCACCAAGCCAAAAATCTGAAATACTGTGGATCTTCTGTAAGCAAGGTTCTGTGGGTCATATTGTAGCCAAAATAGTCAAGTCGTGAGAATATTTTCAGGGGTCAGTCTTTTGGAGTATGCACAATGTTGAAGGAGAACTCTAATTCTGCATACTTTATTCTGCAATAAATGTTGGTTATTGTCAATGCAAAATTAACCTTTCTTCAGTGTACAGTGTACCAATTTAGAAACCATGAGAGTGGAATGAAAGTTTTTTAAAAAGTTGAAAAATATAACGATTAAAACTTTGATGGCTATAGTATACAGAAGAAACAGTTAATTTGCTTTTTCTGAGCATAGCATCAATGAATCCAGGCCAGTTTAGGCATACCTACACCAGAAGATGACAATGCTGCCTGGAGCTTATTTCAGTTCAAATATCTTTAATTAAAAGAAGCATATCTGTAATATCTGAAGGGGGAAGGATGGGGAGAAGAGAGTTTTTTGGTATTAAATTTTTCTCTCCCCAACACAAGGAAGTGTTGGATTATTCATTCATGAGTGATTTTTATTTGCATGCAATCTCCAACAGCTGCTAAGAAACCTACCTTTTGAACTTTCATGTAGTGAAAAGATCTGCTTTGGTGTATTTAGCATTGCCTGTGACAAACTGCAGTTGAGCTTTAGTCAAATGGATTAGAACCTGATAAACTTAAGCAGAAAAAATTGACTGTTTATTTTAACTCTAGTGCAATTTTAATGCCCATTTTTATGACTGACTTTTTAATGGAGGCTGCGTCCATGCTTTGGTCCAAGTTTCCCTTAAAGTTTAGCAGAATAACAAATGTGTATTGATTTATGCACAGCTATTATATTTTACATTATGTGCCACTGTTCTGCTATGACCATGTGAAAGATGTAATAGATACAATTGCGTTACTTGCTATATTTGCTCTTATAGCTGTTTCAACAGTGAAAATCGCCACAATAGAACTGCTGAATCATAATCAGTCCCGACTGTCTTATCTACACCGATCTACTCAAGATTGTGATCTAGTGTTGGAAAATGTCAGCCCAGGTTTAACATAGGAACCAATAACACTCTATCATCAATAGCTGCAATTCGTACCTACCTACAAGTGCACCTCCAACTATTTTGGTTGATGGATGGATTAGTAGGTGTAATATACTTACTTTATAGTATATAGATTATAATGATCACCCGCTAGGCATGATGGCATTCTCTGAAATGAGTGCATTCATTTACATTCATGTAATTTGGTCAATACAAATTAAACATATTTAATAATGCTGTCCCTGTCATTCATTAGAAAAACTTTGACAGATATCAGCTGGTAAATGTAATAATTTAGGGGCATATATATTTGTATTGCTACATTTTCTTTGAAGAATAGTCTCCATGTACAGCACTCCTGCCTTTTCATTTTGAATTTCTGTAGCTTCCACTTTTTATTACAGACCCATGGAGAGCAAACAAAAGTCTGCTGTGTTTATACATGGTTTCCCCTATACCAGCACTAAAATATTATTGTGGATCTATGATGCCATCGGTTTCTGCAACCCAAGCTTGTTTATGTTACACAGGTCAGATGATGGAGTGAGGCCCTCACACCTGCAGTTGGTTGCATCCTTGTAATAAAACAGTCTCCATATCTCCTTTCATTTAAAAGTAAATTGTGCTAATTCAAATAAATAAAAATGTTAATTTTGTAAATTAAATTTGGGTATGAGCAGAAAAGACACATGTATACACACCTCTTAATATTGCAAACTTGAACACAACTATCACCATTGTGGCTTTTCCTCCTTAACTGGCTCATGTGCACATGTTGTGGATTCTCACATTTGCCATGGCTGTGCTTGTGTGTACATAATTGGGTTTTCTCCTTATTCCTTGGATGCCTTTTTGTCCAATGACAAAGATGGATTAGGGGAAATCACTGCTTGGAAATGCATGAACACTTCTGGGGGTGGAGAAATCTTTTTACTCTGTACTTGCTGGCTCGTGAAACTGACTTAATATAAAGAAGACATTTTTACAAGCCAACAATACTTGCATAAGATGCATTTGATGTCTGGTTTCCTGCTAAACTTGCAGAGCCAGACATGTCTTGCACCTATGCACTTCCTATTAGTCAAGCACATATGGAGAAGGTTACACTGCAAGGTATAATGCCTTGACGACTGAAAGTGGTTTAAGGTAAATATAAGGGAGGGAGTGTAGCCCACAAGTTGGGAGTATCAGATTGGCAGTGCTGGTTGAATCCAAATATCGGCATTTTTTATTCTTTGATGGGATGCGAGTAATGCTGGCAAGGTCAGCATTTGTTGCCCACCCCCAATTTCCCTTTCAGAGGGTAGTTAAGAGTCAACCACATTGCTGTGGATTTGGAGTCACACATAGGCCAGACCAGGTAAGGAAGGCCGACTTCCGTCCCTAACGGACATTAGGGAGCCAGATGGGTTTATACGACTATTTATGATATTTTCACAGTTGCAATTACTGTGACTAGCTTTCAATTCCAGATCTTCTGACTGAATTTAAATTCCACCGGCTGATGTGGTGGGATTTGAACCTATGCATTAGTCTGGGTCTCTGGATTATTAGCCCAGTGACATTATCATTATGCCACCGCCTCGGGTTACCTTGAGCTATCACTCAAATGTTGTTCATATTAGCCTAGGTGATGCTTACAGAATTCCAAAGTAAAATTATAGAATCTTATAACACAGAAGGAGGCCATGTGGCCTGTTTTGCCTGGACCGGCTCTTTGGAAGAGCTGTCCAACATAGTCCCACACTCCAGCTTTGTCCCATAACCCTGCAAGTTGGCCCTCCAAGTGCATGTCCAGTTGCCTTTTGAAATTTTTTATAAAATCTGCTTCTACCCTTTCAGGTAGTGCATTCCAGATCTTAACAACCCTATCTCTAAACAAAAAAAAACCCTCCTTATTTCCCCTCTTTTGGCAGTTATTTTAAATCTATGACCTCTGGTTAATGACCAAATTGCCAGTTTCCCCCCACTTGCTCTACTAAAGCTCCTCATTTTGAATACCTTAATTAGGTCAAAGCTAAAAGCAAAATACTGCGGATGTTGGAAACCTGAAACAAAAACAAAATGCTGGAAAAACTCAGCAGGCCTAACAGCATCTGTGGAGAGAAAAAGAGAGTTAACATTCCAAGTCTGTATGACACTTCTTCAGAGCTCTGAAAAAGAGACATATGGACTCGAAACGTTAACCCTTCGTTAAGTCTCCCATTCACCTTCTCTGGTCTAAGGGGCACAATCCCAGCTTTTCCAACCTCTCCATATAACTTAAGTTTTTGGCCTTGCATCATCCTAATAAACCTCTCCTGTACCCTGTCCACAACCTTGCCATTTTTCCTAAAGTGTGGTACCCAGAATTGTATACATTCATTGTGTTTGAAGAGCTTTTGAGACATTTTCAAGTTAAGTCAGACCACTATAAAAATGCAAATTTAAACCTTTTTTCTATTTTAGTTGGAATTTACTGCATCTGAAAGTATTTACAGCTTAGGCCATCCAGACTTGGTACTGATTCAGAAGATAAACTGAGAAGACGAATAAACGAGGCAGAATTCACTGTAACCAGTGAACAAATGGCATTTGCTATTCACCCCATTTAATTTCAATGAGAGGTTGTGCTGGAAGTTGCTGTATGTGGAAGATAGATAAATAGTTTTTTTGTTTCCTCTTGGATGTCCATGGAAATTCTTTAATGTGATTGGCTGCTTAGACAGCCTGATGGCCTCATTCCAGCTCCACACTGGCAATTCCCCAGTGAAGAACAATGTAATCAGTTGCAGTACTACACAATGAAAGGACTGAAATTCTCACCAGAGAGATTGCTGGATCCCTCAGTGAGACTTACTTTGCAGTCAGCAGCAAGCACCCTTCACCCTAATTGGAAATTCAAGACCAATAAAATTAATAATGTACAACTGTAATCAGTGGATTTTTTTCTATTACTGGGTGTATTTAGTTATGGTGAAGATGACTCATTTTTATTTTTCTCAATCTAGGTTATAGCCAACAACCATCCTCCCAGCAGCAAGCCCAGTTCCAAGCTTACAATCAGCAAGCATCCCAAGCTCCTGCACCTGGATTCTCCGCCCAGGCCCAGCAATTACCATCACAGCCTGCTCAGCCATACCAAGGGGGCTCCTATGCACCTCAAAATTATACAACGCAACCATCTCAGCCTGCTAACTACACAATGCCACCTGCCTCCCAGCCTGGTATAGGTCCAAATCAACCAGGGGCTTACCAACCAAGGCCAGGTTTCACACCTTCCCCAGGGAGCAATGTGACACCGCCACCATCTGGGTCCAATCCGTACGCACGGAATCGTCCCCCATTCGCTCAAGGGTACACCCAGCCTGGCCCTGGCTATCGGTAAGGCTCTGGGATTGTTGGGAAAGCTGCAAGCCTACTTACAGCTGCTAGGTAATTCCATCCATTCACGGAGAGTCCAAACCTTCTATGATCAAAATCATTTTATAATCTAAAGCAGAGCAAGCCCTTCTAGTAGCTTCTGAATAATGGATTTTGTTCGCTGGGAAAAGAGACCAAATAGATTTGTTTTCTCCTATTTTCTGCTTTCAAACTTATCAGCATCATAGCCTAAAAAAAACTTTTACTGAAACACTACCTAAACATGTGTTAAGTGATTTTGAAACTGTAGACTGCCTTGGCGAAAGAACAAAGAAATTTAACTATAGTTTGGAAGTAGACCATGGATGTGATTCATTTTTATTGTTAAATGGATAATGCTATGTACTGAGTGAGACCCTGATTGAATTGAGATTAGTAGTTAATATGTACAAAAAAGTAGCATTCTCCTAGGAAACTAATAAAGATGTTGAAATGTATCATTGATTTTGTTTCGACTTATTTGTTTCACGGTTATAATTTGCATGCAGTTTAACTTTATTATAAATTTATTTTTTGTTCATTTATCTGGTTTTCGGGGAAAAAAATCAAGAATCAACCTGAGGGTTGGTGTCTTTCCAAATGTTCATACTTTGGTCTTTGGTGAAATGTGATCTTCCCCAATCCCCTGACCATCTTCTTCATTTTAGACGGACCCTCAATTCTCCTTTTTTTCTCTGCAAAGTGAGCAGGTCGTTTCCAAACAAAAAAATGATGTTTTTCATTGCGTCTTTGATACTAGGAACAGTCATTGATCAGATCCAAAAGTTGCTTCAGTCATTATTTTCCTAGTATTCTTCTATTGAATTTTTGTCAAACTTTCTAAAATTCTAAGCTTCGATAGCTTTGAATTGTCTGTGTTACTTCATTCGTCCAAAAATTTTGAAAATCTATTCAAGCCTCTAGCAAAGCATTTGCACTTTTTTGGTATGAGCAATTTAATTTAATTCCATTTAAGGTGGTCCATTTTTTTCCTTTACGTTTGTACGGAGCATGTGATCAGATAACGCTATCTTGGCATAGACGGTACTGTTGGAGCCACGAAGATGCCTGCTGTGCTTACACTGCTACACACACTGTGGCTCAATTCCACTATGGTCCCTGCCAGTAAAATGAAGTCACTGGTTTGTTTCAATCTCTACATGTATGCATTTGCATCTCGTGTAGATAGAAAATAAGTAGAGGACATATGCATTTTCAACATGAACAGTGACTGCAGTTCCAAAATATTAATTGGCTGCGACAATGCTTTGGGGCATCCTGATTTATGAAAGATGCTTTATAAATGCAAGTTCTTTCTTGTATGTATATATGCATGTCCACATATGTTTTTCCACAATATTAAGCAAGGTTACTTTGTAGCTTAAGGTTGCTATTTGAATCTTTTAATCAATCAATAGTAAAATGTTATATCATCTTGTGAAGTTCCAAAAAGGAGTTTAAACGGATCTGAAGTAATTCCGCTTCATAGAATTAAATTGATAAACTTCAAAATCGTGAATTACCTTTTGCTTATGAAGAAATGCCTTTTTCCCCCCACAATTTTCAGTATTGGTCACCCGTGGGATACCTGTTGACCAGGTGATGGTATTGCGAGCTGAAAGGAATTCAGCAACAAGAAAAAAAATGTTTGCTGTGAACAGTAATGGGTGTGGTGAGTAATAGGATGGTTGAAAACGCAAGAGGTAAATTAGGCAATGGGAGTAAAGTGCTGTGAGGACATATTGAGCACTGCAGTCTATATTTTCTCTGCACCTTCCATTACAGTATGTATTCAACAGCCTTAGCAACTCTTTTGCTAAACTTGCAATACCAGCGTCCTTCACACAAGGAAAGATCAAAAAAAGAGCAGAAAAGGAAACAAATGACAATAAGAGATACTGTAACTTACCATGAGCAAAGTCGAGGAGATTCACCAGCAAGTGTATGTTATATATGTTTTATGTAAATGGATGTGTGTGCGGGGATATTAGAGACACTGGGATATATTCAACAACTTGCATTTATTTAGACCCTTTAATATTGTAGAACATCCCAAGGTATTTTACCAGGGTGTTATCCAACAAAATTTGACACCGAGTCACATAAGGAGACATTAGGTCAGGTCACTGTGGACTTGTAAGTTTTAAGAAGGGTCTTGTGAGAGTTTTAGGAGAGAATATCAAAGCTTAGGGCCTATTATATAGACCTAATATCTTTTACTTTTATATTTTTATATGTATTTGCTAAAGTTTGTCTTGTGGCCTGTTGCCAATAATTTACATTAAGATTAAGTTGTGAATATGTTGATGGCCACAGAACAAACAGGTAATAAAGGTTCACATTAAATTTTGTTTTAATTACATCTTTATTCTCAAGAGTATGACAGCATAAATGACTGCTATAGGCAGCCTTGCAAAATTTATCAAAAACTCTGCTCAAGAAAAGCTGCTGACAATCTAAATACTAACTTGCAGCCATGTTTTCAGAACTAAACTCGTTACTAGCAATGTCACATGGGAGAAAAAATTGTATATATTAGTATGCATTACGTAATCTATAATATCCATTTGTGGTAAGAATATGAGGCAATAACTTCCACAAATACGGAATAAATTGCAAGGCCAACAAAGCTAAATGTCTGCGAGCATTTGGTAGCTGAGCACCTCTTGTGTGGGTGGTGATTTGATTGCATATTTCAGTCTAGATGTTTTCAGCAGCTCTGTAAAATGAGCAGAGATTGGCAACTGAATACCTAAGAATGGTGCTCCAGTGTCCTTATCTGAAGAGAGGATATGAGGATTTGATAGTTGAGCATGCCCATTTCTGGATGACTGCTCGCTGAGTTCTTATGTGATTTCTGTATGGACCTGGATCAATGCTTGGGAGATGAGTGTTTCTGCATAAATTTAGTTAGATATATTAGCCCAGCTTCTGTACGTAGGCATGGCCAATGTTTGGCAACGTGTATGCTGGTACAGGCAGGTGCTTCTTTGTCTCTCTACCACTATGAACAGATATTTGTTGGTTGTGCATTTCTGTAGGGGCATGTGAGATTTTGTGTATTATGACATTTCAATCATGCTCAGTTTAGCACTTGTTAGATGAACATCTACATACACACACATTTGGTAGCCAAACATTTTTGTCACCTGCATGGATATATGTGCAATATGGAAGTGTGCAGAATGATAGTGACTAAGCATTTTAATTCAGGTGTACAGACATTTGGCAGAGAAGTATCTCCGCTTGTGCTGACACTGGTGAGTTACTGTCTCCAATTTGTTGCATGGAAATTAGTGTCCTATCTGGGCATGCACAGATATTTGGTGGCTGAGTGCCTTTATATGAACATGTGCAGATAAGGAAGGCTTGTGAAACTTATCAAAAACTGCTCCAGCAAAGCTGCCAACCATCTAAATACTAACTGTAGCCATGTATGTAGAACTAAACTCATATTAGCAATACCCCTCAGAGGAAATTGTGTATATTAGCATTATTTAACTTCCACTATTCACTTGTGGTAAGAATGAGGCAATAAAATCTCCAGAAATAGCAAATAAATTGCAAGAGCAACAAATATAATCGTCCTTAAGTGGACAAGTGTGGATGTTTCTTAGTTGACCATCTCTATGTGGGTACTATTGTTGATGGGTGTTTTTGTAAGACTGTTTGTAAGGGCATTTGTAGATGTATGGTCTGGTATGCTCACCATAACATGGATATTTACATGCACTAACCAAAAAGAAATTGACATTTTACAAATCTTGAATGTGTTAAAATATCTTGGTTGTAAATATTTAGTTTTGTTCAGTACTGAATAAAGTAATGTATGATCAGCTTAACAAGCAGAACCAAGAGGTTTATGTCCATGGGTACCTCACTGCCTTAAGTACATTTTTGAACAAAACCAAAGCATATGAAGTAGTTACACTACACATTATTTTGGGTACAATTTGTAATATTACAGACTGCTAAGGGTACCCAATGAGAGAAGTTTCTCCATTCTGCTGCTGAAGCTCATTTGTTCAGCAAATCTAAATAAAAAACCCTTCTATACTTTGTGAATAGAAGTTACAATTTATGTTCTGTGTTTTTAAATACATTCCTGATAAATAACATTTAAACTATTATATTCAGAACTGAGGGCATAGGGAGCCAGCTTCCCAATATCAAAACCTGTGTTTTCAAAAAAAAATTAGGATGTTTGTTTTGATAAATAAAACAAATTTTATAGGACTTCTTGACCAGGGTCATGTCCAAAGACAAACTTGTTAAAGATTACAAAATCCCAGGCAGTGCTATTATTTATTTACAGCACACTTGATGTGTAGTGAGCATTAATTTATTTTTATATATTTGGATGTTTACATCAATTTTCAAATGGCCACTACTGCAACTTCTGGAAGCAGCACTTTTTCTTTAATAACAAGTCAAGATGACAAAAATAAGTGAGAGCAGGTCAGAAAATTGCTGGATCGCTTTGTTAATATTGCTATTTACTGCCCAGCTTGGTGATCACATTGTTCTAAAGCCATTTAGGTTGTGGAATTAATACAATTATGTGCCTTGGAATGGGTGCAATTCACCCTGTACCACATTATATAAAGATTTCTATATGGCTTCTTAAAAAATAACATTCTGTACATTACATGGTCTATTTGAATCTTACATTGAATATAAGGAACAATATTGATGGAATATTATAATTCAGTTCCTTTGGTTTTTGCTGCTGCTTCTTGGTTTCTTGTATGGTAGTTGTTGGATTCACCATTGTCCAGGTATGGCTATACCGCACTCGTACCAATGGACGTAATTGATATGTGTTCGTCCACCTATTGTGCCAAACATAACCGGCTCCTGGCGAACACTTCGATAAAAACCTAAAAGTTACAAGAAAACAGCTTTACTCATAGTTATATGCTTATACAAGGTATTAAACACTGATTTTCTCCTTGACTCTTGGGTAACAATTTATGCAGTCAGTTAAATGCCAATAGTATCAGAGTAATGCATGCTTTTTGAATGTACGCTTCTTCCCCTTCTACAGACAGTTTGGAGAACATTTTGTTCAAAAACTGATGTTTTTAAATGTCAAATTTAGCACTAACCTGGTGATTCTCAAATCTGACTTCTCTCCCTACTGGGTTACCCAGGTGATGTCAATAATTGGTAATAGCTCCAGTGCAAACACCAAGGAGTATTTGGCTGGCCGACATCGGGAAACCACAGTTAAGACAAACAAGGTGGTTTGCAGTCTAGACTTTTCCTTTAGTCTAGATTGTACTAAATCAGGGTTTCTGCATGACTAGAAACATTTTTTTTCTGGTTCAGAAATGGCTTGTCAAGTTTCCAAATTTAAACTCTAAATCAGATAACTAAATTTCAGATATCCTGTAAACAGCTTTTATAGATTGAACAAAGAGAATAGTGAATGAGAATAAAATGGGGGAAAGCAAAAAAAAACAAGAATCCAAAGATTTCAAAAATATATGTAGCTATGGAAAGATTCTCCTTGTAATCTACCAAAAGTTGAGTCATGTCAAAGCTCCTTTTTGTGAACATTATTCAAACAGCATTTAGACTGGTTCATTCCTAAGACCAGCAAACTAGAACCTGTAGCATCTTGCAGAACAAATCTAGCTTTAAGGGGGAGTACACAACTCATTTCAATCTGACTTTAATATAACCCAGCAAAGAACAGTGAAATGCTTTCATCTCTGCTAGGTAATCTATATATTGCATAAGGTAGGATTAACAGAGAACAAAATCAGGTGACTATAGTTGAGATTTAACTTACCTTGTCTGATTGGCAATTGTTCAGAGAGGAGATGTTCTCCTGTTCTGCCATCCAGGAATGAGTCCACAAACTGACAGTGATCCTCCCCATGCCCAGATAAATCTCCTATGTTGTAGAAAATTCCTATTTTTTTTTAAAAGGATAAAGAATAGGTTTAGTAACAATGCTAAATCATCTTAAGATTTTCCCATGCCTTGATTCTCATAATTCCAGGTGATTTTTGTTTCAGTAAATTACATGTTGTGTGTCTGTATGGTAATCTATTAGTCAAGGATCAGAATTGAATGACAATTTCTGGTGAAAATCACAGTAAATTGCATGCTAACAGAAGTTGGACATTGGGTTCACAATTTACAAGATGGTTACTGGGAAATCAAATTGCTATGAATTTCATTCAAGCAAATGGTATAAATATATTCAGAGTTTAACCTTCATCATGAATTTAAACTATTAAATAATGTGACCTAATCAGTCTTTGAATGTGGAAAGAGAAATGAACTCCATAAACGTTAAGGTCTCCACTGCTGTGGGCCCACATTACACATCTCAGTCATTATGTTCAACTACTCAGCTGGATGATGGAACTAGAATAATTCTTGAACTGATTACAGTTGGGTTGGGGGAACTGAATTGAGATGAACATGCCAATAAGGTTAATGGAAACAGAATGAATGCTCCAGATTTTTTTGTTTCCATGAACTTATGCTGAAATTACCAGCAGGAGGAATTTAATTGCCATGGTTGTTACCTCTGGGTGTATAGCATTGCATGTGGCATTCCAGCCCTACACATCGCAAAGGCTTTTTCAAGCAAATATCCAGAGAGAAATGTGACATGTCATAGTTTTTAACTACTTGTTTGAGAACAACCTTCCATAACAAGTAGCCTGATAACAACAATCTGAAAATAGATGCCACTCTAGTGGTTGTTAAGTCATTTACAGGACCAATCCTTAACAGGTGGAATCAATGGACATTTGGGTATTTCCATAGGTTTGTGAGCGGTAACCCTATTTAGTACTGGCACTATCTAGTAAATGTAAGATGTGAATATTACCCATCATCTGTGTACCTCCAACATGGCCTCCCACCTTTCTACTACACAGCACTGAGAGCATTGAAATTACCAAAAATAATGGCAACAATATGATTCAGAAGATCCAAATGCCACTGTTAAAATTAAGTGTCCAATATCCTTGCTGCACCTTTTCTCTCGCACTCACAGGTATGAATCGTCAGTAAGATTCATTATTTCAGAAGCAAGAGGTCAGGTTTGAGATGCTATGGTTCAATATTCTCACGACATTTACCCCAGGATAGTCTTAGATACAGAAAATATTACTCTGAATTTGTCCTCTACAAAACCTGTTCATTTTCTAGAGTCAGAGGGAGTGCTGAATGATTTCTATAGATTCTGAAATATAGTTGTAACAAGTAGTGTCAGGAATAGCAAATTTAAATTACTGTAAAGAGAAGTTTCTGTTTTTACAAAGCCTTTGCCATGCGGTTAATGTTCTATGAAGATGACGTATTCCAGGCACTCCTACTCTGGAGATGGAATAATGTTAATTTCACAAGTATCAACTGAGATGAGCTGACTAAATTTGATGCTGAAGGCATCAAAAATCTCAAACGCTGTCAATCTAAATTAGGTTTCTCTGCACTCGCTTTAGCAGTGGTGCTGTAAGTTGTTGCAAAACCATTTTTGATGTGAATCTATAACCGAATCATGAACCTCTAGGCCTAGAAATTCAGTGCCATCCATTTTTGGATGTCATACCTGTAGAGTGCTAACAACTCTCAACACTCAAATGTGGTTGTCCAAGGAGCTTGAGATTTTGTGACTTGCACCTTACTATCACGTAGATGGCGCAGGCAGTAGGGGCTCGTGTGATGATTTTCAGGTAAGCAATTGGGTGAGATCAGAGGTCTGGAAAAGGAATGACTGGGCCTTCGAGCGTAACCCGAGGGCTGTCGCTGGTCTGGGAAGAAGATTGTAGGGATCTGAAGGTCAGAGTTAGGAATAAGGTTGGAGATCTCACGACCGGAAGCAGTGGTGATTATGGTAAATATTTCCCTTAAATTCCATGAAATTTAGCATTGGATTTTCCATACCCAATCAGCACTGGTGCTGACATATGCAAACCGAAGTTGCAAGAGGAAGCAGAAGTAGGTTTTAAGATTCTTATTTTCATATGTTAATATGGCCTGATGTTTCCTTCAGATGTGGGTAAAGGACATCTCTTGTTTGAGCTTTATCAAAATGACATCTGGCATAGCCTGCAGCAGAATTGTGCATGTGCTGGATACCATCTTAAACAGTTTACCATAGCACTGGGAAATTGGGTGCTATTGAGCTCTGTCTCTATCCATTCACATAAACCTCATTTTTATTCTCTTGGCCCCTTCTGGGACCTTCTCTCATCATCTCTCCTTCCTGGCATCCAGTTATGCTCCCATTCATTTTTGTGCGCTTTGCCCTGACCTGACCCTCTCAATCTCTACCCAAACCTACCACTTCTCTGCCTTGTCTACTTTCCCACTACTTTTCCAGGCTTCAATGCCCCTTTGGTAAACTCACCGACTTCCTTCTGTGCCTCTATTGTATGGTTCTTAGTATCGTATAGTAGTTGTGTTACTGAGCCATTAATTCCAAGGCCTGGAGCAATAATCCAACAAATTGAGTTCAAATCCTACTGATAGTTTGAGAATTTGAATTTTATTTTTAAAAATCTGTTAAATTAAAGCTGGGGGATTGTCCTTAAAAACCTAACCCGGTCACTAATATCATGTCATCAGGTCAAACACGGAAGAAGGAAACCTCTTACTTGATGCCACCATACGGCCCACCCCCAGCTGCTGAATCAGTACTCCTCCATGCTGAACATCACTTTGAAGAAGCACCGAGGATAACAAGGGAACAGAGTAGGAGACTTCTATGTCCACTTGGTATTACCACAACTGACTGGGCTTTGAAAGACATAGCTGCCAAACTGAACTTGCACAAGGTAGTGAGAGAGTCAAAATGAGGGGAAAAAACGATTTGGGCTCATACTCATGCATCTGCAACAGGTAGATTACTCTGCCCATGACACTGGTAGGAGTGACCACCACACAATCCTTGTGGAGATGAAGTCCCATCTTCACAATGTTGTGTGGCATTTCCACTGCTGAATGAGATTTAGGACAGGTAGCAGTTCACAAATGCACATCCATGAGGCACTGTGGATGATCAGCAGTGGCAGAATTGTATTCCACCACAATCTCTAACATCATGGCCCAACATGGTTCATGCTATTATTCCCATTAATCTTGTGAACCAATGCTATTTCATTGAGTAGAAGACAACATGCCAGCAGCAGCACCAGGTCTATCTAAAAAAGTGAGATGCCAACCTGGTGAAGTTACAACACAAGACTACATGCCTGCTAAACAGTGGAAGCAGTATTCTATAAATATAGTGAAGTGATCCTACAACCAATGGATCAGATCAAAACACTGCAATCCAGTTGTGAATGGTGGTGGACAAATAAACAACTAATCAGAGGAGGAAGCTCCACAAACATTCCCATCCTCAATAATGGGAAGCCCAGCACATCAGTGCTAAAAATACAAGGCTGAAGCATTTTCAACCACCTTCGGCCAAAAGTACCGAATGAATCATTCATCAGCCTCCTCCTGAAATCCCCACCATAACAGATGCTAGACTTAAGGCAATTTGATTCATTCCATGTGATATAAAAACAGCTGAGTGCAATGGATACAGCGAAGGCTCTGGACCCTGACAACATCTCGGCTGTAGTACTGAAGACTCGTATTCTAGAACTAGCCGTGCCTCTAGTCAAGCTGTTCCAGTACAGCTACAAAACTGGCATCTCCCAGAAACTGTGGCAATGAGATATGTTCTCTCCACAAAAAGCAGAAAAAATCCAATTTAATCAACTACCTCACCATCAGCCCACTCTCTATCATCAACAAAGTGATGAAAGTTCTTGCTGACAATGCTATTACTCACTCCCACCGATGTTCAGTTTGGATTCCACCAGGACTACTCGATCCAGATCTCATTACATCCTCGGTTAAACATGGACAAAAGAGATGAAGTCCAGAAGTAAGGTGAGAGTAACGTCCTTCGACATCAGACATTTCAATGAATGTGATTTCAAGGAGCACTAGCAAAATTGAACTCAAAGTGAAACCGGCAGGCAGAATTCTCCAATGGCTGCAGTCATACCTAGCACCGCAGAAGCTAATTGCGGTGGCTGGAGGTCAAACAGCTTAGCCTCAGGACACCACTGTCCTGGGTAGTTCCCCGGGTAGTATCCCAGGCCCAACTGTTGTCATGACACAGTACTTGCATTTTTAAAAAGACTACATTTTAAAAATAAAAAAAACTGGAGCTTAAAACAGCTCCTCAGGGCAAGCAAACAGTCTGGGGATTAAACCATCTTATCTCTCAAGAGGGCAGAAAGGACAAAGATACCTTTACTGATATTCACTCACTGCAGTTTTGGCTGGAAGATAAATGAAACTTCAGACTGATAATTAATTAAATTATAACAATCCCTAATTTGGGACCATGAATCAACACTGATATGAGGTCAGATGATATAGTGACAATTTTGGCTCCTTGCTTTTCAGGGTCATCTGCAGAGATGCAGACAGGATTCCATGTGTGTGTGAGAGAGAGATAGATATGAAGTAACAACTCAACTACAAACATCAGTCCTGCACTGGAGCAAAGACTGAGTTAAATTCCATTTTTATAATTACTGTTTTACCTTCAACTGTATTTAAATTTTCTGTGCGATAGTGTCAGTGAGTCATGTACATAAGAAACAAACAAACCTTCTTTATTTTTAAAACTGACTCAACTGCTCCAAGGGCAAGGAAATACACTCATCCACATATCTTTTATTGCCCATGATCAAATATATTTGTGTCATCTTAAAAATTGTACGTGACACTGTTTTCAGCTGCTTATCAGAAGTTGGGGATATTTGCTGATGATTGCATGTGTTCAGTTCCACTCGTAACTATTCAGATAATGAAGAAGTAGTCCATGCTGGCATGCAGCAAGATCTGGACAAAATTCAGGCTTAGGCTGATATGTGGCAAGTAACATACCTGGCACTTGTATGGCATGAAATGACCATCTTTCAGAGAGTCTAACAACCTCCCCTTGACATTCAACAGCATTACTACTTACCAAATACCATGTCAACATTCTGGGGCCACCAGTGACCAGAAACTTACCTGGACCAGCCACATAACTATTGTGGCTGCAGGACCAGGTCAGAGGATGAGAGCTGTGCAGTGAGTGACTCGCTTCCTGACTCCTCAAAGCCTTGCCACAAGCCAATTGGAAAAATGTGGATTAATTAGTGAAATCCAGGATGGATTTGTTAAAGGAAAACCATATTTAACTAACTTGGCTGAGTCCTTGATAGGCTAACTGAGAGGGTTAAAGAGGATAAAGTGTTTGATGTGGAATGTATGGATTTCTTAAAGGTGTTTGATAAAGTGCTACATAAGTTTGTCAGCAAAGTTAAAGCTAGTGGGATAAAAAGGACAGTAGTAGCATGGATACAAAGTTAGCTGAGTGACAGGAAACAGTGAACAGTTGCTTTTAGGGCTGGGAGAAGTATATAAAAGTTGTGTTCCCCAAAGGTTGTTGAATTAGGACCACTACTTTTCTAGTTCTACATTAATGACCTCAACTTGGTTTTGCAGGGCACAATTTCAAAATTTGCTGATGGCACCAAAACTGGAAGTATTGTGAACTGTGAGGAGGTTAGTCATAGACTTCAAGAGGACATAGGCTGATGAAATGGGCAAACATTTGGCAGATGAATTTAATGCACAGAAGTGTGAATACATTCATTTTGAGAAGATACAATTCTAAAGGGGGTACAAGAGCAGGGGGACTTGGAGATATATTTACAAATATTGCTGAAAGTGGCAGGGCAAGTTGAGAAAGCAGCTAATAAGACATACAGGATACTTGGCTTTATAAATAGAGGCATAGCCTACAAAAGAAAGGAAGCTATGGTGAATCTTCAAAACACTGGCTTGATCTGAACTGGAGTGTTGTGTCCAATTCTGGCACCACACTTTAGAAAGGTGAGAAGGCATTAGAAAGTGGTTACATAGGATGTACGGCATAGAAACAGACCATTTAGCACAACCAATGTCAGTGTTTACGCTCTGCTCAAGCCCCTTACCATCTTTCCTCACCTATATCTATGATCAGAACTCTCTATTCCCTTCTCCCTCATATGATTCTCTAGATTTCCCTTTAATGCATCCATACTATTCACTTAAACCACTCCTTGTCATAGTAAGTCCCATATTCTCTCCACCCTTTGATTAAAGAAATTTCTTCTGAATTCCCTAATGAATTTCTAGGTGACTATCTTATATCAATGGCCTTTGGTTATGCTCTGCCCCACAAGAGGAAACATTCTCTCTATATCCTTTGTATCAAAACCGATAGACTATTAGGTCACTCCTCAGCTTTCCTTTTTGAAAGAGAGACGCAACTTTTCAATTCTTTCCTGATAATGTATATCTGTCATCCGGTAAATCTTTTCTGCACCCTCTCCAGTACCTCTATACCCTTTAATAACATGGTAACCAGAACTGCTCACAGTACTCTAGTGTGGTCTAGCCAAAGTTTGATATAGACAGGTTAAGCATAACTTCCCTACTTTTTTTTTAATGGAAATAAAGCCTAGTGCCTGGTTTGCTTTTTTTGAATGTCCTTGCTAACCTGAGGTGCAACTTTTAGTGATTGGTGTAGTTGTGTATTTGTATTCCGAGATTGTATTTGCACTCCTGCATTTATCTGTTGAAATTCACTTGCCAATTATTTCCCCATTCCGCAAGTTCGTTAATGTCCTCCTGCAATTTGGTCTGGAAAAGATTTACAAGAATGGTTCCAGGGACGAGGAACCTCAATTACAATATGGATTAGAGAATTGGACTGTTCTCCTTTAAAGACGAGAAGGTTGGGATGAGATTTGATAGAGGTGTTCAAAATCATGAGGGGCCTGGACAATGTAGGTAGGGAGAAACTTCCTATTGGGTCAAGAGCCAGAGGACACCAATTTAATGTAAATGGCAAAGGCAAAATGAGGAAAAACGTTATCCACAGTGAGTGGTTAGGATCTGGGATGCATTACTTGAGTGTGTAATGGCACGGAATCAATTGTACTTTCAAAATAATATTGGATAAGCACTTGAAAATAACAAGTTTGCAGGGTTATGGGGAAAAAGAGGAGTAGAACTAGGTGAGTTGCTCTTGTAGAGATCTGGCACAGAGATGAGCCTCCTTCTGTACTGTAACCATTCTATGACAGAAGTCAGGAATGTAATGGAATCCTTGCTACTTACCTGGATGAGGTGCAGCTTCAATGACACTCAAAAAGCTTGACACTATCCAGGGCAAAGTAGTGGGTTTGGTCAGTACCACATCCACCACCCTAAGCGTTCATCCCTTCCACCCCACCAGTGCACTGTGGTTGCACCTACAAGATGCATTGCAGCCACTCACTGTTTCTTTGATAGCACCTTACAAATCCATACTGCATAGAAGGAGAAGTGAAGCAGGTGCATGGGAACACCACCACCTGCAAGCTGCTCTCAAGTTGCATACCATCCTGACTTGGAATCTTTCACCAATTCTTCATTATCACTGGGTCAAAATTCTGGAACTCCTCTAACAGCACAGTGGGTGTACCTTTACCACAGCGACTACAGCGGTTCAAGAAGATAGATCACTACTACCTGCTCAGGCAATTTTGGATGGGTAGTAAATGCTGGTTTTGCCAGTGAAGTCCAAATCTAAACGAATGAAGAAAACGCCTTTTTGGAAAGGAGGGCTGCTGTCCCAGTTTGACCTATGTAATTTTGGGGTCATACAGTTGTGCTTGACTCTTAACTTCCCTCTGAATTGCCTTAGCAAGCCACTCAGTTTTATCAAACCAATACATCAAAAAAATGGCCTGTCAACAGCTTCTCAGGATAACTAGTAGTTAGCAGCACGGAGTCCTCACTTAAAGTTGGGGTTGCGTTCCATAAAATCCTCACTTTAAGTGAATTGTGGGTTCCTATAGGAATCAATGTTAAAGTCAGAGTTTGGTTCATTCAGTTCCTTGTTGCCTAGAAAAACCAGTGTACAGGCTGAAATGCTGTACCGCACATGTGCAGTACTGTGCATTCCTAACTGAAATAACTTGCAAAATAAAATAAATCATTAAGAAAAACATGACAATTTTTAAAAATTGCATTCACCTCAGTAATTTTAGATTGATCAGGTTCCATCTAGGGGCAAAAGTTGGTTGGTGCAGGAAGCTGGAATCTGACTACCTGCACTGACTAACTTCTGCCAATAGATGGATTTCAGTTCAGATACGAAGCCAGGAGCAGAGCAGCTAAAAATAGACCCTGGCAAGAACAGAGTGGAAGGTGGGGAGTGGGGGGTGGTTGGAGGCAGGCCAAAAAGCATCGTCGGGAGGTGGGTGGGGGGGGGGCGAAGGGCTGAAGGCAACAGTAGATGTGCTGTGGGAAAGGCAGACCACAGAAGAGGAAGTCTGTGACGAGCAACATTAAAGGGATATACTGACACTACTTTATTTCTGACCTTACAGTGAAACAACATGAAGTGAGTCAAGATTAAGTAAGGACTTACTGTAAATGTCAGCCATATGAATGAAACCCACAGTCTAAGAATGTTTTAAAATAAATGTTCAGAATTCTCACTGAGGAACCTTTTCGAGCAGCATCAACAACTGCCCCATCCTTCTCTTTTGTTGACCTATCTATTGAGTGCACCCTCAAAGAATTAATCTCACCAACCTACTCCTCCTCATCCTGTTCACCACTGCTCCCTAGACTCTGCTGTTAGATTAACAATGACCACCCCTTTCCACATTTCCCTTCAGCATCAGTTCATTCAGGAGAGAGACCCTTTCCACCCACAACCTTCCTGGCATCATGGGATTTGGTTGAAATTTCTTTAATGGCTGCAAAACGTTACCCCTTACTGAAGCCTCCTCACCTAGCTTCAGATGAGCATTGACAGTTTTTTCTAAGATGTTCTTGAACATTTTAGCTTGAATATTTCAAATGACCTGATCAACAATTGCTTGATTCACGCTATTTTTTTGAATTTCAATTAATCTTTATTTTCAAATTCTTGGGAATGGAAAATCTAAACCAATTATTTTCCTTCCTTAACACATTTGGGACTTTATTTCTAGATTCCATCTCATTCATGCATCTGCTAGATGCTTAATCGTTACAGATTCTTAAAATACATTCTTTTCTGACCCCTATATATGTTGTAGATTCCAGAGGCAGTTTGTATGCAGGGGAGGTGGTGGCATTGTGGTATTGTTGTTGGACTAGCAATTCAGAGACCCAGGGTAATGCTCTGGGAACCTGGGGGGTCAAATCCCACATATGGTGGAATTTGAATTTAATTTTAAAAATCTAGAATTAAAAGTCTAATGATGACCATGAAACCATTGCTGATTGTTGTAAAACCCATCTGGTCCACTAATGCCCTTTAGGGAAGGAAATCTGGCATCCTTGCCTGGTCTGGCCTACATGTGACTCCAGGCCCACAGTGATGTAGTTGACTCTTGAATGGCCTCTGAAATGGACTAGCAAGCTACTTAGTTCAACTGCAATTAAGGATGGGCAATGAATGCTGGCCTAGCCAACGATGCCCACATCCCATGAATGAATAAAAAACAAACCTGGAATCTAAACACTGATTGATTAGAAGAATCAATTCAATAGTGGTGTTAGTTCACTGTATCTCTTTTCCCCCCTCATTAGGATAAATTTCTTTCAGTAATCCCTACACTAATCTTGAAAGAACTTTCATTTTCCTTTTGCTCTTTTATTATTTAAAATCGCACACATCACTTTTGTTTTTAAACTTTATTTACTGTTATATACCTGTTTACTGCCTAAAAAATGCTCATCAACTAATGTAAGCATCTCTTTTGTCCCCAAAAACACTAATGAACAACAGATTGTGTTTTTGTCAATGTTAATTATAAGATTAACATAATGAGTTAGATTTTTAAACGAAGAGCTCAACTTTTAGGATTATGAATGTTATTCTCTAAATGTCACTTGGTTTCATTGTGCTCTTTTTTTATTAAAACACTTATTTTCCAGTTCTTCTGCAATGAATGTGTCCTCATTCAGAACTAACCTCTGGCCAAAAGATCAGTACTTTAGATTTCAGTCAAGTAACAGTTGCATTTTCAACTTCATAAGAGAAGGCACTTCAGGAAATCTGTACTGAAAGAAAATTGCACCATGGCTTTTCCATAGCCTTCATTAAAGGAGCAAAAGTGTCTTGGGCAGTCTTGATATACAAAAAGGAAAGGTGCAATAATGCAATTGGTGACATGATTCAATCATCGTGTCAATCTCATTAGCTGCAAATTTAACGTGGCAAAATTAGAAGTTTCTTGCAGCTTCCAATATGGTGATGGATTACTGCTGAAAATCTCTCAGAACTGAGTATATCCCAAACCACCTTAATTTAGCTGCACTGTCCTTTTTCCCTTTGTTTGTACAACCGCATTGGCTGCAGGTTAATCATCGCCTTGATTTTAAAATTCTCATCTTTGTTTCCCTCCATGGCTTTGCCTCTCCCTAGCTCAGTAATCTCTTCTAGTCCCACAGCCTTCCAAGATATTAGTGCTCCTCTAAATCTGACCTCTTCATTGTTCTACCATTGATGGCCATGCCTTCAGCTGCAAAGACCCTGAGCTCAGAAATTCCATTCCTAAACTTCACCATCTCTTTAACTCTCCCTCTTCCTTTGAGACCTATCCAACATCTGCCCTAATATGTCCTTATGTGGCTTCATGTCAAATTTTGTTTTAGCATGCTCCTGTGAAGCATCTTGGAAAGTTTTATTTTATTAAAAACACTATAAGGGCAGGTTGTTGTAGCAGTTACAATATCATGTTTAAAAAAAATGATACCTGAGAGGGAATTACTGAGATAAATCTTGTATCTCAGCGAGTTACACAGAATGATGCCAACAAATTTCCTGTACCGGGTTCGTTTGACAAACCGCTTGCCTTGACATTCAGAATATGAATCAAATTTGAAGGAGTATTGAGTCCAGATGGCATCCTTCCCTATTAAGTAAAGAGCAAAAGGTAAGAGTAAAGGGTGTGTTGTTCTCTTCCAGTGCTACAATGAATTAGTTCATAATATGGTCACTAGGAGACCACTTGTTACAGCCTTTGGTCCATTTTGCATAACCATTTTCCAGGCATACTACCTTCTAATATCTTCAACAATAAACATACCAGGTATGTGATTCCATGTTTTTTGCCTGCAACAAAAAAAATTGTAGGCTTGCTAACAGGTATTTCTACAGGCACTTCAGTGCTATTTCATGATTGGTGGTAAGGGAGTACAAATAAATAGAGATATTAATCTCTTTGAATCCACTGTTTCCTTTTGGTCCCCTTTGCTACCTCTCCTACAATAGAAAGTTCTTAGCTCAGAAACCAGATGAGGTCATCTAGCTAAGAACTCACGTGGTTAAGATAATTAGATTCAAGTGATAGGCCTAAACCTTTTTCTGGGGAAGAGCAAAGTACTGAACGTTGTTGTTAATGGACAAATTCGCCTATAAATTTTGAAAAACTAACAAAGGGTCATGGTCTCCATGAAATAAAGTTGGTAATTTGGAGAGAAAATGTGATGTGCATTGATTTTCCATTATTGCAGAAAACAAGAATGAATTTGCAGCAGCTATTCCCAAAAAGTCTAATAACCCCATGGGATTGTGCATTCAAAAGAATCATGAATCATTAGCCTTGATTATAGGGAATAGCAGCCCATTTGTAAATTGCATTATGGGCAAAGCTTCTGGTTTCCTGTTTCCAGAGAAAAGGGAATTGTGGAAACTAAACAGATTAAAAACTATAGAAATCATGTAATTAAGAAAAATGTATTGATTTAGCTGGTTAGTGTAAACCAGTGATCCAATTCCCATTGTATGTTTCACATCATTACAATGAAATGCTGACAAAAATAAGAACTGTGCCATTAAAGAGACTGTTGGACAAAATGAACAAAGGAGGATTGTAGGATACATTTTCATGAAGACAATATCTCTTTAAATATTGCAATTTTTCCCACAGTACTCTCAAATTTATCTAAATAATGTCAAAGAAGGTGACAGTATTATTAATATGTTTAGGTTGACTGCTGACTGATAACTGAGTAGAAGAGGCACGAGTGACTGATTCTGTACAAACCATCACTGTATTGAGGGTGGTATATAAATATTTTTGGATTATAAAAATAACCTGCAATACAGACCAGAAAGCTTTCTTAATGGACTCTTGGGCATTAATGTTCAGCCTGAGTTAACCACATCACATTAAACTAAAATCATGCATGTGGTGTATTTCATTGTATGCTTGGCTTCACCATTCAGCTGAGCCCAACCTTGGCAGATTTTAATACTATTAATATTCATCTTCCATAGTTTCAGCAGAGAAATATGTCCTGACTGGAGTTTGTAGCACTCACCTGGTATATATTCACTTACGCTGGGATCCGCTACAGGGTTGGGAGGCAGGGGAGAAGGAAATTAAAAGTGGAAAATGAAGAAGCATTAGAAAATGAAATTTTTACAATTACTTTTTTAAAATCTAAAAATGTAGAAATATTTCAAAAGAGTAAGTTAACAAACAATGATTAACTTCTGCTAATTTGTATTTCTTTTGAAGCTACTGGAATGCACCGAGAAGCAGATTAATTGGGAGAACTTCATATCAGGAATATTAACCAGAATACTGACTTTAAAATCCAGTTTTTATCATTTTTGCTACTTTACTGTATATCAAGATATAGAAAGAGGACCTTGATCTATCTTCCCATCATAAGAACACAATAAACAGTGGAATATTACAGATTGGTAGGTTATCACCCATTAGAGCTTTAGAAATATTCATTGCTAAAATGTGTAGAAATTAGAGCTGTTTGAGAGATTTTACACAAGTAAATTGCTGGCTTCCTTCACAAAGGTAATCTCCCCTCCAACTCTCCTCCATTCAGAGATGTTTTCCCTGCCCACCCCATTGCAGGTGATTTCTCACTGTAAGCCACTTCCTCCATGTCACGGAGGCTGGCTCCCTTACTGCACTTCCCGAACTCTCACACATTCCCCCTCCAACAATCCTGCAATGTTCTCAGAAATATTGGGATAGATATTCAACTTGCCACCTGCCAGCAAAGCTGATCCATAAAAGAAATTGGCTGATTTGTGTTTCATCCCCCTCCAGCAAAACCTGTCCTTGAGCTTTCCCCTTGCCTCCCCAGCTCAGGGCGGGTGGGGTAGCACAAACACAAAGTGCCACCCTAAGAGTCCCTCCTCAATATAGCTCCAGTCCACCTACCTCCTGTTGCTGCTCTGATTTTCAATGCTGCTGTTCACTTTGACAAGATGCCCTAGTTTTTTTTTAAAAACATCCCCAACACTGTGCGGTGACATTCACAAAACAAGAATCAAAACCGTGATTGGGAGTTGGAGCAAAGCTAAGGAAGGCGATGAAAAATGCACCAGTTTTCATCTGCAAATGCAACTCTCCACAAAAATCACCATGGTTGGCATGTATGTATGATTAACACTGAAGAAAAGCATAGCAAGCTTTCCCATAGGGCTATTGCCAAGGTCTTCAGTCATGAAGGCAAGGCATAGTTTGTTAGACCACTGCCTGCTTCTGCCCATACCTGTCTCAAATTACTAGTTTGATTTCTTTTGTTGGATTTAAGGACATCCAGAATTCTCAAATGGCACCCAATAGAAATAACAGTCATTTTAGTTGTAAAATCGGTCCTATTTGATATATGCCACTTATAAAATAATCACAATTTCACATTTTCAAATTATTAGCAATTGTCTCTTTTTAATCATAAATTTAACTAATATTTCCTGACTGTAGACAGATTTGGATATCACTTCATTAGGTTGGTGATGAATGCTGCTTTTACAGAGCAGTTTTGGCATTAGTACAACACCCTCTTGGTACTGATCCAACAGTAAATATGCAACTATACAATGCAAAAATGGAAGGAAGGAGAAAGATGGGGCTATGAACCCTCCCTAATAACAAACTGCAGCAAGAAACCATATATATTTTATCATCTGTAAGAACCATGTCTTGAGCTATCCAAAATCATTATTTTTAAAAACCTTAACAAACTCACATTTCCGTCGAGGTTTTAAATACACCCTAACTAAATGCCTTTTTGCACAATGAAACTTGTAGTTTTAAACTAAAAATTCCAATGATTTATGTACTTTAAAACCAAGAATGTTAACAAAGTTTAGGGATAGCAAATATTTCCAGACCACATTCCAGGTCCAATTTAAACTTTCACACCTGGCAGAAACCAAGTGAGCCTACAGTTGAAATTGGGACAGAAAAGTATCTCTTCCAATTTGACCACCTTACCTCGGTATATAACTATACATTGCTGTTTTCAACAAGTGTGCTGGTCAACCACTGGACAGTATCAGGGTCCTGCTTTAAAAATGCAGATTGGGTTCCAATGAGATCATTGTGGTCCCAGCGCAATTTTGATTTGTGGTTGCACGAGGATGCCATCATGGCTTCCTCACCAGTCCAGTCTGGTGGCAAGTGGATCAGGGCAAGAGAAGGTTGAGAAAAGTAAGTAATTTATTTTGCTGTTTCATGAGCTATGGAGAGTAAAAAATGAAATCATGGTAATAGTACTGGACTAGTAGTTCATAATAATAAGTTCATTTGTCATCTTGGCATTTTGTGAACTTAAATTCACTAACACAACATAGCATATCAGCAAATAAGGTCAGAGAGTACAGGTAGCTACATATATGAACACGCAGGGCCCTGTTCTTTGAAGACAAAAAGAACATGTAGACACATTACGCCTGTTTCAGTGAAACAAAATAAGTGACAGTCACTAGCTGACTCATTCCTCAGGGCAATGTCTTGGCCAATCAGGGTCAAACTGCCTGGTTTAAATTTTAAACAATGCATGGCAGTTAACTCAAGTCACCATCATTGGTGCATTCTCCATGGCAATGCCTCTACCAATCAGAGCCCACTTGCTAACCAATCCACACTCTCTTCACATACAATATAAATTGTTTTCCCCTTATACTGGTATTCTTGTGAAGTGTCCTGATGGGTGCAAGACAAAAAGCTTCAACATGCCTCTTCATTCAGCAAAACTCAAATTTGATATATCTTGTAATTTGTGGAACTACCACAATAAGTGGCTGAGAAAGCTGCTTGGTTTTTGTTTAATCCCAGCTGAATTCCTAATGTCAAGGAAAAGAATTTGCCACTCCTACCTGGTGTAGTCTATACGTGACTTCAGCCTGCATCCTGAAAACATTACTTTTAAATAGCTATAGCTTTCCACCTTTATTGTTAGCCCGTAACTCATACTGGAACATTCATGTATGTGGAAGCCAATGAGACAGCATCAGATTCTGTTGCGGTGTTCCTAAAGTTAAATAGCCTGTTAATAAATCCCTCCATGGCCTCACCCCTCCCTAGCTTTATAATGTCTTCTAACCCCACAACCCTCCAAGAACTCTCTCAATTCAGGCCTTTGTCAAGGCTCACGTGGATGAAGTAATGAAAAGCTACTAGCAGCTATGGAAGCAGCAACAATTCATGAGTGGTACAGAGAGAATTGGTGCCACTTGCAGCTCAGTTTGAAATGCTAGCTGTGTTTTGATGCTTCATAATCCTAACAGCGAAATGCAGATGACAAATGTTGGAGTAGGAAAGATGACTTAAAGAGCATTTGCTTTATTACTCTGCCAGTGTTCCATTGTTTAATTGGTAACTTTAAAATCAATTCCATTACTGGGAATCATTTGAAAGAGATACTTATAATTGATATTTAAATGTGCAAGGAAAAAAGTTAGTGTTACAGACGGTTTTAGTTTGGCTGCATTTTATCCCAGCTCCGAGATTCCCCCCTTCCTTCTTCACCAGACTCCATCCTGCTGACCCCACAGTGTGTCTATATACTTGGTATGCTCTTGTAACTAGATTTGAGCATATTGTATAGAGATCAGTAAAAACTAGTGGACAGGTACAAAAAAAAATTTTGAAAGACTAATGGAATGTTGGCCTCTCTCTCAAGGGGGCTAGAATATAAAGGAGCAAAAGATGTGTTACAGCTGTATAGAGCTCTGGTTACTTCCCATCTGGTGTGCATTCAATTCTGGGCACTGGACCTCAGGAAGAACATACAGGCCTTGGAGTGGGTGCAGCACAGGCTCACCAGAATGATACCTGGGCTAAAAGTGTAAAATTGAGAAGCTTTTATAGACTGGTCCTGTATTCACTTGAATATAGAAGGTTAAGGGGTGATAAACCTGAAGGGTCAAAAGATGATGAAAGGAATTGTTTGGGTAGATAGAAACTACTTCTACCTGTGTGGGTGTCTGAAACAAAGGGATTGTGAGCTTAAAATTAGAGCAGGGCCATTCAGGGATGATGTCAGAAAACTCTTATACATACAAAGGAAACTCTCCCTGTCATCTCCACACCACCCCCACCACAGCAACTTTTGAGCCTAGATCAATTAAAAATTTCAAAATTGTGATTGAGAGATTGTTGCTAGGCAGGAGTATTAAGGGTTATGGGGCCAAAGCAACCAGATGGAGTTAAGATACAGATCAACCATGAGGTAATTAAATGGTAGAACAGGCTCGAGAGGCTGAATGCCCTATTCCAGTTGCTATAGTCATGGTCTTTTTGGGGGAGGGAAAAAAAAGAGAAACACACACTTACCTGATTCCGTAACAAAAGAAAGAGAGTCACTGGATGGACCTCTGCCATGTATGTTTGTGGGTGTCACTAAGAATGTGTAGCTGTTAAATACACAACAAGGTTAGCACATTTATAAACAAATAAGTATTTTGTTTCTAAACATATTCTTATTTAAGAACAGCCCACTATGCTCAACTCTTCAAAACACTGAAAATGCAAACGTATTTGGGTAGTTTTTCATATCATATTTTGTAGGGAATTCTGACAAAGTTTATTTCTATATTCCAAAAATCCAATCCAACCTCAGGTTAGCCATCCAGGTTTGGACATTAGATTACTCAGCATACTGATATGATTCGTATATTTCATCTGCGGGGCTAAAAACGACCAATTTTTTATTACAATAATGCAGTGTCCTTGAGCTGAGCTAAGTGACTCAGACTCCATACCACAGGTCTCACTGCAGCACATAAGATCATAAGAAATATCAGCAATAACCACCAGAAAAACAGTGGGCAGCCCAAGTGAGGGAGATGTGAATGTGCTGCTCAGGTTCATGTGATGCAACTCCATCTTTCAATGTAATTTCTTTCACGAATGACAACGTTTTGACGTCCCCCAGTCTCTGTGCAAATGAGAAATAGGATTGTGAAAGCCCATCTCTCAAGAGGTTAGTTGAATAATACTTAATTTTATGTCTCCCTTCAGGAGATAGGTTTTTAGTAGACTTTTGGTTTATTCAACTTCTCTATGACTGACTATATTGATTTGATATCTAGATAATCTTTTCGTTGGAGAATATTCTGAAGTAGAAGGATTTACAAGCTGATAGGCCACAATGTAAATGCTCCTTTCATTGCTGTAACCACCTTTGTAGCAGTAATTGGGTGGGCTAGTTCAATATGGCAGGAGGGCTTACAGGTTCCCATAAGGATAGGGCGGGGGAAGGGGCAAATACATTCACCAGCCATCAACTTCCTGCTGAACGTCAACATAGAATCCAGGGTTGCAGCTGATCAGGACAGTCTGCAGTGGGATTCAAAGTCTACACTTTCTGACTCAAAGCCAGAAATGCTAGCACTGAGCCAAAGGATCATTCGGCTGAAACTGGTCAACACTAGTGATCATCATCAATAGGAGAACTGGCTTGTAGGCATTGTAGTACCTGATTCAGTGGAAAAACTGAAATATCAGTAGCTACAATCAGTTGTTTTCCCCCAAATTAAACCCATTATTTACAACACTCAATCTTTAAATAAAATATAAAATAATCATGAGTATATAAAAGTAAATGTTTAACTTGATAGAAACCATTTTTGTAGCTAATTTGCAGAGCTTCCTCTAAGTATGTTGAATTTCTCAATCCAGACTAGTTTGTACACTGTTGTTCTGCCAAATATGTAGCAAGCAAACAGAAACATCGAAACCTTGCTTACATTGTACTGTAATAAATATATTTATCTGCATGTTACGAACATGCGAATTAGGAGCAGGAGTAGGCCACTCGGCTCCTCGAGCCTACTCTGCCATTCAATACAATCATGGTTGATCTGAATGTAACCTTGACTTTTTTTCTTGCCTACCTCCGATAACCTTTCACTCCCTTCTTATTCAAGAATCTATCTAGCTCTGCCTTAAAAGTATTCAAAGACTCTGCTTCTGCTATCTTTTGAGGAAGAGAGTTCCAGAGACTCACAACCCTTTGAGTGTTATGGCACAGCAAATGGTAGATGCTGAGTTGCTCAAATCCCAGGGGGAAACTTGAAACAGCTGCCACAACTGTTTTTGCAATTTGCATTTTTATTTTGAGATGCATGCTTTGAATTCAGGAATAATAAGTCCACTGAGTCTTAGAGGCTTTTTTTTACAAAACTAAATTAAACATTTGCTAATAAAAGAAATGATTTTAAGCACATACATTGGTCTACAAATTACTACTATGATAATTCATACATCCCCTAATTAGTGTAGCTCCCAGTTACACCTCCATTAAGGCAATAGTAAAACAACAGATTTCAACAGACCCAGGCAAGGCACACAATACCCTGGACAGTGATAGTCAAAGTGAATTTTCTTAGCTTTGATTCCTGGCTTGGTATGTAGAGGCTGGAGGCTTTTCACACCTGTTAGATCTTAGAATTCCTTCTTCCTTACATATAACCTTATCTCCTTTATACATGTTTCTCCCTTTTTAGTGTAAATCTCATTGTCCCAATATATCTTTGCAACTTTACTTTTTCCATAATATAAATCTTTCATAGTGCTCATTATCAGTAGTCTTTGGGAAAAATAAACACACTGTTTGACTTAGGCTCTATTGGCTAGGTGTAACACCTCACCATCTCTTTGAAATTCACTACTCGGGTTTATCTAAAAATGCAAATGTTCTTCACATCTCCCATTTTAAAACTTCAACCATGTTTAAGTATTTAGCATTTCAAACCTAGTTTCCCTTCTGATATGACTACCTGTCTGCAATTCAATTAAAAAAAAACACACTAATCCAAACCCCACTATTAACTTACCTTTACAATAAATTTTTGAAAATTATTATATTTTCATGACACTGAAAGAAATTTCTCCTCTTCTCTGTCATAAATGAACAATCCTTTATTTTTAGACAGTGACCCTTGGTTCTAGATTATCCCACAAGAGGAAACATTCTCTCTGCATCCACCCTGTCAAGACCCCTCAGGATCTTAACGGTTTCCATTTAGTCACCTCTTACTCTTTTAAATTCCAGTGAATACAAGCCTAAACTGTCCAGCCTTTCCTCATAAGACAAACCACCCATTCCTGTATTAGTCTAGCAAACCTTTTCTGAACTGCTTCTAACATATTTACATCTTTCTTTAAGCAAGGAGACCAGTACTGTACATAATACTCCAGATGTGGTCTCACCAGTGCCTTGTACAGTTGAAGCATAACCTCCTTCCTTTTGTAATCAATTCCTCTCACAATAAATGATAACATTCTATTAGCTTTCCTAATTACCTGCTGTACCTGCATACTAACCTTTTGTGATTCATGCACTAGGACACCCAGATCCCTCTGAATCTCAGAGCTCTGCAATCTCTCACCATTTAGATAATAAGAATCTTTTTTATTCTTCCTGCCAAAATGAATGATTTTACATTTGCCCACATTAAGCTCTGTTTGCCAGATCTCACTTAACCTATGTCACTTTGTAGTCTCCTTACGTCCTCTTCACAATTTACTTTGCTACATATCTTTGTGTCATCAGCAAATTTAGCAACCATACCTTCAGTCCCTTCAGCCAAGTCATTGATATAAATCATAAAAAGTTGAAGCCCCAGCACTGATCCGTGGCACACTACTTGTCATGTCCTGCCGACGAGAAAAAACCCCTTTATGCCAACTCTCTGCTTCCTATTAGCTAGTCAATTTTCTATCCATCCAATATGTTACCCCCTACACCATGAGCTTTTATTTTCTGCAATAATCTTTGATGTGGCACCTTATCAAATGCCTTCTGAAAATCTAAGTACAGTACATCATCAGTTCCCCTTTATCCACAGCACATGTGAATCCTTCAAAGGGTTCCAATAAATTGGTTAAACATGATTTCTCTTTTACAAAACAATGTTGACACTGGCTGATTGCCTTGAATTTTCCTAAGTGCCCTGCTATAACATCTTTAATAATAGCTTCTGACATTTTCCCTATGACTGATGTTAGGCTAACTGGCCTATAGTTTCTTGTTTTCTGTCTCCCTCCCTTTTTGACTAAAGGAATTATATTTGCTTTTTCCCTCCAGTCTAATGGAACCTTCCCCAAATCTAGGGAATTTTGGAAAATTAAAACCAGTGCATCAATTATCTCACTAGCCACTTCTTCCAAGACCTTAGGGTGAAGTCCATCAGGACCTGGGGATTTGTCAGCCCACAGCCCCAACAATTTGCTCAATACCACTTCCCAGGTGATTGTAATTTTCTGAGTTCCTCCCTCCCTTCCATTTCTTGATTTACAGCTATTTCTGGGATATTACTGGTGTCCTCATTAGTGAAGACCAAAGCGAAATATCTGTTTAGTTCATCTACCATCTCCCTACTTTCAATTATCAATTCCCAAGATGCACTCTATAGGACCAATGCTTCTCTTATTTAAATATCTATAGAAACTCTTACTATCTATCTTACATTACTAGCTAGCTTTCCCTCATACTCTAATATTTCCTTCCTTATTAATCTGTTTGTTATTCTTTGCTGTTCTTTATATTCTTTCCAATCTTCTGACCTGCCACTCATCTTTGAGTAATTATATGTTTTTTCTTTAAGAATGATACTGTCTTTAACTTTTTTTTTAAGTTAACCATAGATGGTGGGCCCTCTCCTTGGAACTTTTCTTTCTCATTGGAGTGTATATATTCTGTGTTTTCTGAAATATCCCTTTAAATGTTTGCCACTGAACTTCTATTGACCTATCCCTTAGCCGCATTTGCCAGTTCAATTTAGCTAGCTCTGTTTTTGTGCCCTCATAATTGCCCTTATTTAAATTTAATACTAATCTTAGACAAACTCGTTTCTCCCTCAAAATGATAGTAAAATTCAATCATATTGTGGCCGCTACTACCTAAGGGTGCTTTCACTAGGAGTTCATCAATTATTCCTATCTCATTACTCAATACCAGGTCTAGTACAGCCTGCTCTCTGGTTGGATCCAGAACCTGTTCTAAGAAACTATCCCGAAAACACCATGAACTCCCCATCTACGTTACCTTTGCCCATCTGATTTTTCCAGTCTATATGTAGATTAAAATTCCCCGTGATTATTGTTGCACCTTTCTGGCAAACTCCCATTATCTCTTCTTTTATACTCTGTCCTACTGTTACAATTAGGGGGCCTGTACAAGTTACTTCTTGCTTTTATCATTCCTCATCTCAATCCCCTATTTAGGTCATCTCTTTCTAATGTGCTAATATCATCATTAATTAACAGAGCCACCCTTCACCTTTTCCTATTTTCCTGTCCTTTCTAAATGTCACATACCCTTCAATATTCAGTTCCCAATCTATGTCATCCTGTACCCAAGTCCCTGTAATGGCTATCAGATCGTACTTATTTCTAATTGCGCTATCTGTTCATCTGTTTTATTTCAAATGCTATGAGCATTTAGTTACAGAGCCTTTAGTTTTGTCCTTTTATTATTTTTGTAGTGTCTAGCCTTATCTGCTGACTTATTCTTATATTTGTACTCTCTGTCCTGTCCTGTCACAGTCTGTTTATCACTTCCCATATTAATACCAGTCTCTACTCTTTGGTTTGTCACATCTTCCCAAATTTGATCTCAGGCCCCCACTATTCAGTTTAAAACCCTCTCTATGTCCATAGTTAGGCAGCTCATGAGGACTCCAACCCCAGCACGATTCAGGTGCAGACTGTCCCAACAGTACAGATCCTACTTTCCCCAAACTGGTGCCAGTGCCCCACAAACCAGAACTCACTTCTCCCACACCAGTCTGTGAGCCATGGATTCATTTCTTTAATCTTATTTGTCCTATAGCAATTTGCACGTGGCTCAGGTAATAATCCAGAAATTATTACCTTTAAGGCTCTGCTTCTTACCTTGGTGCCTAAATCCTCATCCTGGCTATGTCATTGGTATCTACATGGACCACAACCACTGGATCCTCCCCCTCCCACTGCAAGTTCCTCTCCAGCCCTGAGCAGATGTACTGGACCTTGTCATTGGGCAAGCAACAAAGCCATCTGGACTCTCACTCTTTGCTATACAGAACAGTGTCAATCCCCTTACTGTACTGTCACCTACTACCACTACATTCCTTTTTTCTCCCTCCACTTGAATGGCTTCCTGTACCACGGTGCCATGGTCAGTTTGCTCATCCACTCTGCAGCCCCCGCTCTCATCCAAACAAGCTAAGAGAACCTCAAACCTGTTGGGCAATTGCAGAGGCTCACACCCCTGCACTCTGGGTTCCCTTACATCCCTCACTTGTAGTCACACCCTCCTGTCCCTGGCCACTGACCAAATCAGGAAACCCTATCCTAAGTGATGTGACTGCCTTATGGCATAAAGCATCCAGGTAACCTTCTCCACCCTGATATGTAGCAGAATCTGCAGCTTAGCCTGCAGTTCAATGACTCTGAGCTGAAGTTCCTCAAGCCACTAACACTTACTGCAGACATGTTTGCCCTGGATCATAATGTTATCCAGGAACTCCCATATGCTGCAGCCTTGGCACATCACATATCCTGCCATCTTATGTGTTTTAAATAATTACTTAATTATATTAATCACTTATTTATGTTGCTTTCTTATTTATTTTATTAACTTTACCACAAACTTGTGTACTATTTTAAACTTTTAGAATAGAACTTACCCACTTACCAGATACTCACCAAACAGTTAGCTCCTTTCCCTGTAGTAAAGTAAGAAGCAATTTCTATGGGGCGAGAAAGATAAAGGGGAAATGAACAACTCCTTTCCTCAACTCCCCTCTCACCAAACTCCAAGTCTTCACTCAGTTAGTCAGTTGCACTCCATTTGCCAAGGCATCATGAAAAAACCCTGTATTTATAGTAAACTGAATTGGGGGCTACAGTAACCAGATTCAAGCAGTTAGCTAATTAACTACTCAGCTCCTACAGCTAGAGTGAGTTTACCCTGTCTAATCTGCACGAAAATAAGAACTTACCCCGCTTACACAGTATTTTCCTGTTACTGCGAATTACAGACTAGGTTAGGTTTTAAGAGGAAAATTTAAGAACAAAATTAACACTTAAAATGCCCCTATCACCAAACTCCAAGTTTTTACTCAGATAGTCAGCTGCACTCCGTTTTAGGCTCAATATCCCCATGTTCATTTATATTTGGTTAAATGAAAAAGTGACATGGAAATTCTAGTTTTGAATGTACTTGATCACTTTAAGGCTGGGAAGATTTTCTTCTGTTTCCTATTTGGAGTAAAATTGTAAAAGTATTCTTTAGAATCATAGAATAATACAGCAAAGGAGAAGGCCATTCAGCCCATTGTGCCTGTGATGGTTCTTTGAAAGAGCTATCCGATTAGTTGCACCCTCTTGCTCTTTGCGCCTAGTCCTGAATTTTTTTCCTCATCGGGTTTTTATCCGATTCCCTTCTGCTTCGATCACCTTTACAGGCAATGCATTCCAGATTATAATAACTTGCCGTGTAATAATGTTTTCTCTCATGTTGCCTCTTGTTCTTCCACCAATTAACCTAAATCTGTGTCTTCTGGTTCACAACCTTTCTAAAACTGGAAACAGTGCAATTAAGCAGGAACAATCAAAACCCTTCATGATCTTGAACACCTCTCTTAAATCTCCCCTGAATCCTCTTTAACAAACATCAGATGGATAAGGCAATCTTGCCTTGCTGTTTTTGCAAGCTACACAAAAGGCACTTTGTTCTGATGTGGGGCTTGTAGAGGGAATGTTTTTTCTATTGATAAGGGATACCTGAAATAGAAAAAGCCAAAGTCTGCTGTGAGTATTAATACATGTTATAGTTTGTTGATACAGAAGCGTTCTAAGGAAACATCTGCTCCTTTGGTATTCTTGGAATGAGGTGTGTTAACAGTGAAGCAGCGAAAGTCCATATTCTCTATTTACAACCAGGCTTACATTAGTAGGGACTTGTACACATTTACTGCTTTGAATTTCCTACTTCCATAAAGTAACAGATTTTAAATATTCTCATTTTTTTCCCATTTCCATATGCTGCATAACTGATGGTCTCTCCTGATTAGGATTGGTAAATTTGGGATATTTTGCGATGATATTAATGCTGGCTAAGGTGTGCTGACTGTTGCACACAGTGTATGATCTTTCCAGAGCTATAAGGGAAAATGTCAGCTGACTGAAAATTGGAAGTGACCCAAATTGGAATTGAGCAATCCAGTTAGTTCCACTCCCCCACTCTTGCCCCATATCTCTGAAACTTTTACTCCTTCAAATATATATCGAATTTCCTTTTGAAGGCCACTTTTCAATCTGTTTCCACCACCCTATCAGGTTATGTAAAGATGTTTTTCTTTATGTCGTCACTAGTTCTTTAGCCAATCAACCAAAATCTGTGTCCTTTGGTCCATTGGAAACAGTTTCTCTTTACTTACTCTGTCTAAAACCTTCATGATTTTAAGCACCTCTATCAAAGCTCCTCTTCTGGCTTTCTCTGTGCTAAGGAGAATAACCCTAGCTTCACAGTCTTTTCACATCACTGTAATCCCTCATTCCATTGGTCTAATGAAATTTTAAACTCTTTCTACATTGCACAGAGGGAAATTTTCCCTTTTATGCTTCCTTGAAGGCTGTGCAGAATAATTAAAGGTCAACTAATCCAAGACATTTCTTGTGTAGATTATGATGGCTTGGTTGCATAAATATATGCACAAAGTTCCAGGAATGTGGCAGCTGCTAACCTGCCTCTCTGACCAGAACATTACATCTGGCACTATAAGAAATTAAGTCCTCAGGGTAATAAGTCCCCAGGCTTTTCATATGGAAAGCTCCATTAAATTGTCTATCGTTTAATGATGCAAGCAGCTCTCCCTTGATGTGACCATTCACAATAGAACTTTTGTCATAATTCTGTAAAATACTTCTACCTCCAGCCATGTGTTCTCCTAAGCAGATAATGGATTGCCTGAATGGTAGTGAAAAATGGTAATAAAAAGCTCACGCATTTTACTTTATCTCTCTCTCTCTCTCTCTTCAGGTACCATGCCAAAGAGGGCATTGGCGACCATGGACTTCCATGTGTTGGTCCTTGGTTATGCTAGGCAAGGTACTGTGGTGGTTTGCTGTTGTCTTATGCAGGTTCTGGCTGACCAGGGGACTCTCCTACTCTTGCTGCCTGTCATAAGTATATTGGAAGGATTTACTAGTTGCTACTCAACCTGTATGGCCACATTGTAAACGCATCTTTCATGGCCAGCAAGTTCCAGAGTGGAACTTAAACCCGGAGCTTCTGGCCTAGAAACTACCCACTGCACCTCAAGAACTCCTGTGTGTTTTACTACATAACAATAACTACACTTTAGGAGCAATTCTTTAGTTGTTGTGTGATTTGGAACATTCTAAGGGCATGGCGACATTGTAAATGCAAGTTCTATGTGACATGAAACATTTTACAGTATAAGGGCTTGTAACACACAATGAACTTCTGAGTTACAGGAGTAAAGATAATCAGAATATGAAGAGTGTATTGTGGCCTCAATGTACACTGTACAATACATTGTACAATAAGCTTCCACTGATTTTTTAAAAATCTGACGTGAATTTGAGATGGATTGATTGTGTTCACACTGCGAGAATATTGCCCAAAATGGCATTTCCTAAGCCACTGACACTTTCAGACTAAATTCTCCCACTGGTGAGTGGTAGCACTTTTAACCCACCATCAATTTAAGGACTTACCCTTTTTAAATATGTATAAATCCAAACATTTTTGCAATCATTTTGCCTAACGGCAGCCATTTTTACTATTCCTTGCCAGACTAGAATGGGTGGCCTGACTGCCAGAGGGGATATATGAGAAAACTTTCAACAAATATTCTTTAAAAAACACAAACACACAATTGAAATGGTGTACTTCTTTTGTTAGACCATAGGTAAGACACGGTCAAGAGAGTGGTCAGGCTGCAACCTTGACAGTTACTCTACAAAGCAGGCAAATTAATAACAATAGTGAACCCAACCACTTGATTTTCCTGTTTTTGCCACAAAATACTAGATAAAAACTACCTTAAACGTCGTCAGGGTAACTAGAACCACTTGGTGGTTAGCCTATTTTTGATTGCTTTCATCAGAGACCACATGTGGTAAGACTAGTCCTAATTGCTACCCATTGGAAAATCAAATCCAGCAGCTGTGTCAATGGAAATGTTGTCAACATAAATGTTTTAGCATCAAGTCTGATCACAAAGCTGCTATTTAATTTTTCTAACACACTGCCAGGATAAAATTATTGTAATTTAAAAAGGATGTAAGTCATTACCCCAGAACCCAAATGGCGAGCTGAAATGCTCTCTTGAGGCACCCCATTCAGGAACAGCCTTAGAACTGAAAGCCTTCAATGCAAATACCAGTGAAAGTGATTGGTTGTAAGGCACACATTGGTCCAGAATGCTGCAAATATTCTACTGAAAAAGCTGATATTTCTGTCCAGGTTAGATGATTCTGCCAAATGGTTGAGACATACTTCTCCTGCGGATATCTGAGCCAACTCTGCTCAGGCAGCCACTAAAGCCACTAAGAAACCACACTTTTTCAAATAGACTTTGATTTATGGCTGGCACTTTGTGCCTTTTCTTTCCATAAGAACTCTTATGTTTATACCAAACAGTCACTTGTTTTCAACTCCATCCATATTTTGGGATTCCCTTGTGCTGGGGTAAGATATTAATAACATATTTATTGAAATGGAATATTGGCATGAGACGACAGTTTTAAAAAAAACAAAATATGTATCGACTTGCAAGAGGCAGATGAATATTTAATGGTATTCAGTCAGCTAGAATATTACTTCAGTGATTAATGTCGGAATTGGAGTGCTGAAGGACAGTAAAGGTAAAATTCGGTCTGTGATTGGCAGTTAATTTTTCAGGAATATGGAAGGGACAATGGCTTGGATTTTGTGGTCAGTGGCAAAATGACAGTGACCATCACTGACATTGAAGAAAATACTCCACAAAGCCTTGCAAACTCTGTGGCGTGGATTTCATCTTTTTCAATGTTAATTTGATTCTGGGGGCAACTATTGGCAATCTCCTGTATCCAGCAACACTGATTTCATTAGGCAGGTTAAGCAAGCAATCACATTGGAGAATTCTCACAGACAGCAAACCAGGGAGTAACGAGGTTATTTTATCTCTCGTTTTAAAAAATAATTTTATAGAAAACTAAATAAAGATTGGGACATATGCATGGGTTGAAAGTAGAAGCTGAAATATTATAAACAATAAATTATTAGTTGAAAAATCTGATTTTAATGAAATGGAGAAATTCGACTTTTTACAAATATAAAATTAGTTTTCAGGGCTAAAGAGGTTGTTCATCATTAATTTATGACATGGTACATCACTAAAAACCCAGTTAGGCCTCATTCAACAAGACAGAAATTTTTCAAGGTTTTTTAGATCATAAATAATAGTATAAAAAGTGGAAGTTCATACTAATTCAATAATTTCTAGACTTCAACCACATGCCCTATGGAGGAGTGGGATAGCATTGCCAGCAACATCTGGAATTCCATGTTTATCTGTGCATGTGTGAATGCAAGATGTTGCAGTCAGTTTCACAGATTAACAATGGTGAATACTGACAGTTTCATGGTCATTGCAACCATAGAATCTGGGCCTATGATCGGAATTATTTTAGAAGGCCGTAACACAATTAGGGTTATGTACAATCTGTAACATCTTATTCAAATACCTTTTGTTCTGTTTATATCTACCCAAATGATTATGTTGATGCCAGAAATTGGAATTTAACAATGTCTTTGTGTCAGTAGCCAGTACTTATATAGATAGTATTGCTGAAAAAAGAGACATGTCTAAGCTTTTCATCTTGCACTCATCAGGACACCTGCAAGAAGACCAATATAAGGGGGAAAACAACAATTTATACAGTATGTGATGAGAATGCTGATTGGTTGGCAAGTGGCATTGACCTGACCAATCAGGGTCAAGCTGCCTGATTTAAGTTTCAAACAGTGCTTGGGAGTTAACTGTAAGTCACCATCAGTGGTACATTCTCCATGGCAACCACTTGTCAACCAATCAGCACACTCTTCACATAAAGTATATATTGTTGTTTTCCCCCTAATATTGGTATTCTTGTGATTGTCTTGATGAGTGTAAGATGAAAGGCTTAGACATGTCTCTTTCTTTCAGCAGCACTTATATAGACTTATTTAGTTGTGTTAGTTTCAATGGAACACAAGGAAAAGCAAATATATATGAGAAATAGTCTGACATCAGAGGTCACTGTATTGCTGAGAAGTAAATGTGACTGGGAATGTCTGTATTAAATTTACATTTACCATAAAACTTTATGAAAATGGCTATGGATATTATTCCAGTCTGTGGATTATACTATCCCAAAGATTAATAGCTTAAACATGAATGCAAATCACCAAATGATGGTTCATAATGTTTATACAGAAAACAGATCAGTCACAACATCTACGACTAACTTAATTACAATGCTAAGAATCTGTGAGGAAAGATCTGCATATAGAAAGCTTCACTGATGATGTCGAGGTCTTTCATTTCTACACAAGAATACTCACTGTTGTATTCTATCTGTTTAAATAGCTTAAAGTTCTGTGACTGCTAGTGATCCATGTGAAGTTTTAGTTACTTTGCTCCGTTTCGTGTTCTGATTCCAGTGGAGAGCTTTTTTCCGGGCATCTGCCTAATCTGTATTTTAGCTGATCACTAGGAAGTGCAGGAAGTAATTCTTTGAATTTTTTAATATATCTCTTCTCAACTCAATTGGAAAGCATTTCACTTCAACCAGGCACATGGAGAAATGAAAATCTGATTATTACTGATACCACATGGAATGAACACACCAGTTGTTACATTTCCACATCCTGTGCAGAAGAAAAAATGAATAGGTAGTGACAGCATAAACGGGAAGCAGAAATCTGAACCAATCTGAATTTACTCTTCCCTCTTCCTGCTTCAAATTTCTTGTGATCTTGTAAAATTTTTAATACTAAATTAAATCCTGCAACAATTTCAAAGTAAGGATCTGACTACGTTCTGGTCCAGGATTGATTATCAGAACTTAAGCATGTTTATTCATTCTGAATGACATGCTCAATGGACTAGCTGGTATTTTCCTGCTTGTCATTTTTGCATGAATATGATGCTTTCATTTTCTTAGTCAAAAATCTGACCTACATGGAAAATTCTAGTCAGCATAACTGGATTTCTTGTCCAGAAATGGATTTGGACAGTTTTGCCAGCTCTAGTTGGATGTATTCCAGGGTGTTTTATCATGTGGGGTACCTCCCATTATTATGACATCACCTCTTGGTTCTTTTTTTTAAAATTTGTTCACGGGGTGTGGGCGTTGTTGGCTAGACCAGCATTTATTCCCATCCCTAATTGCCCTTGAGAAGGTGGTGGTGAGCTGAATCTATTGCCCTATGTGGCACTGTACTTTTGGGAGAAGTGTTCATTGTGTAGGGGTTGCCAGGAAAACTCTAACCCTTTCTTTCATTTCATGTATGAGTGATATTGAGGACTCTACCTGGGTACATCAGCCGAGCCTTCCAGTCTGCCCAAAAACTGCACATGATTGTGAAGAGTAGATGCCCAATCCCCTACGAGGTGCTTGCAGCAGTGGCCAGGAGATTGTTTAATTCCTGTCGACTCCAAGAAAATCAGGGAGGGTTGAAAACCGTACTTCTAGACTATTAGTACTTGTAATTATGCAATCTGTTCATTTGGAAAGACAATGACCATTTATTTAGCTATGGTGCATCTGGTTTTGTGCTCCAATGAGGGACAGAAATTTGGCATACCAAAGAAGATAGTCTGGTCCCTATTCTAGCATTATATACTATTCTACGATGTAACAATTATCCCAGTTCAACCTTCCACATCATGAAGTTCTTATAAGGATGCAGGCGCTAACATTTTAATATCTGAATTCTGCTCTGAGAATCTGAAAAACTAAAGGCTAGCTGAGCATTATTACCACATATCTTGTTGAATCATTTTTAAACCATAGCATGTCTGTGGACACACATTTAACAATAGATGGGTTGTGGCAGAAAATACAGGAGTCATTTGCAACGATCTACTTAGCACAGGTTGGAGATAAAGCCAATCTCTGAGACCCATGCTCCATGGCAGGAGCCTTGCCTCACAAAAATACCCCTGCAAGGTAAACAAAGGGGATATTGTAGCTCTGTGTTATTCATATTTTCCCTTCATCCTACAACATGCTGAATATATTGCCTTATCCTTTCTTCTGTGCCTGGGCCAATGTATATGTGCACCATATTCAGATGGCCTGATCTTGTAAACTTAGGCAAAAGCAGGCCGGCCACCACACTACATGGAAACTATGCGCAAGTGCAGCTTCCCATAGTGACCACAGCAATTCTTCTCCCACTGTTGGACTTAAAGGTTTGAACCACAGATATATCCTTCCATTTTAAAAAATTCTGTAAATTTTAAATGTATGTGCTGTTGGTAAGGCCAACACTTAATAGCTCTGTGTGCTAGCTCCTTCCATGATGGATCTGTCCCTCAATAATCCACATTTATTTTATCCTTACATCTGCTGACTACATTGTTTCCATTTTTCAGTATATTCTTCAACTTTATATTCCCCTGTAGCATTGAAAATATTTCTGTATCTCTTGCCAATCATACAATACCACCAGATTTTTCAAATTAAATCAATATTATATCTGTGTATGCTACAGAGACCAAGTAGATGAAATTCAGTAGAACACAAAAATAGGTGTAGACTGTAGGATTTATTTGGCCGGTTTAGTTCTGCTTCCTGCTTAAGTACTAAGGGCATGATCACTCATGTACTCACAATTTGGAATAGTAAGGGCCAGTGTTCTGTTATTTTGAAATATTGCAAACTAGCACTTTCCCAAATCACAGTTTAAAAGAGGTTTCTAAAGACGGGTTGTGGAATTAACATAGGGACTGAAGAGATTTATAAGCGTTAAACACTGAAGATTAAAAATGGCAGAGTAACACACTCTTTTGTTAACTTCAAAAAGCAAACAATCCCTAAGCAGCCTCTGTTTTTAATCAGCTAATATAATAATGAAATGTTCAGTTCTCTTTCTAAAAACAAAAATGCTCCTCCCAGTGCCCCCAGCAGGGAACACTAGCTGAGACATTATGGGCCCACAGCCGAACTTTTTTTTTGTCCAGACGGGCGAGGAAAGGGCTTTTGAGCCAGTGATTTCCTCACCAGTTTTGCATCAGGCCACCCAGTCGGGGATTTGGCCCTTATAAATAACTCACAGTGGGCCAGCCAATTAAAAGGGAGAAGCACTTGTCCTTTTAATTGCCTGTGAAATTAGGAGGCACTAAATCGGAAGTGGGAGTGGGAAGACAAGTTTTTATGATTTCTGAGCAAAGTTTTGTCTTACTGCGTATTACAGATGGGGGCATAGGTGTTTTGCCCAGTTTAAAGACCAGATCACTGTGGCAAAAAAGCAAAGAGAAAGGAAATATTTTATGAGATGGATAGCCACCATGTTAACCTCCCCATCCCATCCTTGGCCAAAAGTACTTGATGCATCAGACATGGTCAAGTAACCACCTCCATACTCTCAGATAGAGTTGAATCACCTGCAGACCGACACAATCCACAGTCCATGCAAGTGTAGAGAATCAAAATCCTAGCATGCTGTTATTGCAATTCAAAAGCCAACAAGAAATTAAATTATTTAGAATAAATGGCATAAGTGTCACATGCCTGAAACTAATCACAAGCAATAAGCAGCAGCACCATGCCAACTCAGACTGCCAATGCTCACACCCACAAAATGGAGGAAATAAGTAGCCTGGCACTTGACTTGAACATTTTGCTAAATATTTATTTGTAAATGGTTGCAGTACAGCAGCACAGCTATAAGATGGCAAGTGATAGTACGTAGAAGAACTAAACGTATAAAAGTGTAGCAGAAGATGGTTTAGATGCTGTTCCTTTTGCAGATATTTTGTGCCTTTAAGAAATTATTTGGCTAAAGCACTCCACTTATAAAGCAAGTGGAGATATTGCCTAATATCTGAATCTTCTTACTTCTTTGCATGTAGTGCAGCTAATTCCTTTTTGGCATGTTCACCCTCGTAAAGCTCTATGACTTTGGCATAATGGTTATTGGCCAGAAGACTGAAGACTATTTCAGATCAAAGTCATGTAGCAGGCAAGGATTATTCTGGAATCCCTGAGGCAGGGTGCGGGTGAGCAAAGGTTGGACTCTAAGATTGCCCAAAGATCTACCCTGAGATAAAATGCTCCACCAAGATCCCAATAATATCTTCAACAATAATTTTGTTTGAATCATGATCCCTGTTATACTGGTGCTCAGTTTCTATCCACAGTTGGCGTATGGGTATCACTGGCATTATTTCCACTCTACATTCTCCACCAAATTGAGGTGGCATGGATGTTTGTATTGAAATGAGAGCAACATGACTGCTAGCTAGGGAGAAGGTGTTGACCTGTATGATTTTATGCTAGTAATTACATACTGTGTCCATGTTAACTTTCAAGGCATATAAGGAACAATATCATTGGGTACAGCATCCAAATGGTGATATGGTTGCAGTTAATAAAATTTGAGAAAACTAGCAGTGCCAGTGAATTTTATTGGCCTGTCAAGTTTACTGTTGGTCAGTACTGAAAGCGATGCAATGATTGTCCCTTGTGAATAATGCAACCACATTGACAACGAACAACTTAGTGCTTATAATGTTTCCACTGCTATCTTGAAAAAAAACCAAAAAAGTTAAAATTGGAGGCTATGCTAATCTTGACAAGGCATAAGAGGCATGTGTGAAGTGATTCTGCTATGAATTTGGGTCTGTCATGGCTATCTACTCAGTTTTGACATTGTCACTCACTTCCTTAAGAAGTATGGTTGCCTACCTTTTTATATAAAAGCTGATCTGTACCTGCAAGCTTGGGAGTAAGGTCCAAATGTGTAATAGTGAAAACCCCCTTATGATCTGGTCTGATCTCTGTATTTTAAATTTGGTACTCCTTTAAATCTTCTGCATGTTGACTGAGCTAACAATAGGGGCAGGATTGTCGTGGACCTTTAAAAATGGCACGCAGGATCCAGGTGTAGAACACCCATCCCCATTTCCATCAGATTCAATTTTTGCTGGAAGGGGAAAGGGAATGGGGTGTGATTCACAAAGATAGGAAACCTGAACTCAGCAGGGCCATTTGAAGTCAATGCTAAGTTCAATCAGGCCCCATTTTGGCTGGTTCAAGGGCCTTAACCCACATTGTGGGAGTCACAAACTGAAGGAATAGATGTAAACACTCTTGAAGGTAAAACTGTCATAATCTGAAGTTTTTTAAATGCCCTACTCTTTAAACTTGAGAAAAAACAAGCTGCAGTTGAAAAGCTGCTGGAATGCTTTGACAGGCATGGGTTTGAAAAAGAAACGGTAGCATCTGGCCATGAAATGTTAATACAGCTTTTTTGTTGACATTTCCCAAAGGTCTATCATTATGAATGCTTGGCTGAATTTCAAAAGCTAGGAGTTTCTGAGGTCATGGTTTGATTGACAGCTTAAAGAGGCTATTAAAGGATTAGTTACCTTTGATGTGTGATCTGAATAGAGGATTTTTAAAATTTGTTTGTGGGATGTGGGTGTCGCTGGCTAGGCCAGTGTTTATTGCTTTTATAAGAGATTAATCACTTGAGGATATTTAAAAGCTTTGGATGGATTTTATGAATAGTAGTTTTTTCACCATCAAGTGTGTAGGAGTGAGAGCTGTATTAGATTGTAGAGGTTTATTTTATTTCGCCTCCACATGGCTCACGAGGTCTGTCCATGAGGGATGAATGGCTATGGAGGTGGCATGGAGGATATGAGGGGCCATGGTGGAGCAGATGGAAGGGATGGTGAGGAAGGGTGTGGGGCTATCAAGGGCCTAACAATTTCTAAAACAACTGGGGCAAAGTCACATAAAACCAAGGCTGACCTTCTAACCAGCCCACCTTGGCACCTGCCTGTCCCCCCGCATAGCCATCTACATTCTACTTCTGAGTCGGCAGGCCCAAGTCTATCCTACACCTGTCCCACCAGTCTGAAAATCATGTGTTTCAGTGTAGTTTTTAACGAGACGTGTCCAGCGAGTCAGGAAATTTCCTGACCCGTGCTACTCACCTCGATAGCTAAAATCTGGTCCTAGGTGAGGGATTGTTTAGCTGAGCTTCTTTTTTCCCCACAATAGGTAAAATATGCAGAATGCTGAGTGTGATGAAAATCACTAGACATAATAACTTCAACTTTTATTGTACTGCCTATGAATGGCCAATCCAGCATGGAAATGTTTTCCTTATCAGGTAAGCTTCTGGGTGCCAAGTGCATATTAAAATTAATCCTGTTCAAGTAAAATGGCCAAGGAATTTCAATCCTGACAGTAACTCCACATTTCTAGCAATCATCAGTTGTACCCCTTCTTTCCCTAGCAACTGGTTGTGCTGTCCCAAATCTTTTCCTTCATGTACACCTTCCTAATGTCGTTGGGAGGCAAATCCTTCCAGCCCCAACCCTCTTCAGCATTTCCTTCACCCTCCAAAGCAGGAAGCCTTACTTTAGTGAGGTATTATGTAGTAAAGAGCAGTTACAATAATCCTCAACAATCTAGCTGGTCTACCAGATTTATCCAGGTGCTTAAAATTTGATTGGCAAAATTCTGTAGTCTGCTCTAAGACACTTCTTTTAGTGACATAGGCCTCATTATGTATTATGTATATTGACCTGCTCTATCTGAGGATACTTTACCAATCATGACTGATCACCAAATCAGCCATCCTCATGTACTCTTCTGAGTTATGAGGGCTGGTGTAATGGATTGCCACATGATGACAGTGTCATGGAAACTTTGAAATTCTGGTATACACAAGTAGAATAAGGTGATTGACATCTCAAACTAGCTGAACATTAGCTGTATAAAATTGAAGGGATTGTCATAAGGGGGTTTGGGTGTCTCATGAGCTCTATGAATTTCTCCTTGCACCTGAGAGAGTCAGATCAGTCTATAGAATTGGATAGCTCTCCCTCTCTTTGCTTGTCTTGCATGGGATGTGAATTGCACAATTCTCTTGACTAGAGCACCAGCGAGCTATCACCTTAAGAACATGGCAAAAATTTCTAGATGCTGCCTGGAAGGATCCAGTCAGAAAGAAATGCTGTTTTGTTGATGTAAATGGGATTTCGGATTTCAGCCAGAAGTTGACCAATCTCCTCATTAGCCTCCTTAAAGAAGCACAGTCTTATGAGGCACTAATGGTCATAAAATTCTAGATAAGACCTTCCTAGTCTGTAAAACCTATTGAGGGTTTCTGTGCATGATGCCTCAGTCCAAAAGCCTCCAATCTAATTTTTCCATGTTCTTATTCTCCTTTTCTTAAGAATAAAGACATTGGCCCAGACCTGTGAAAATTTCTGTGACCTGACCCTTTAGCAATTTTTCAGCCGGGGGTGGGGGGGGTGGTGTCTGTTGTGGTGCTCAGTTTAGTTACACTGGCTAATCACTGAGTTACACCAGGTATTAACCAGTGTAACATTTCCAGGGTAAATATTCAGGTGAATCTAACGTGTCTGTCCCAAGACTCTGAGCCCCTGACTTCAGGGTTGGCAACAATCATGGAGGATCTGGCAAGTGGAAATCAGCCCATCAGAAGTTTGTACTTCCCGGGCTATTTCACAATGTGTGCGCACATTAGGATTCATACAGGGTCCTGACGTGCAACTTATGTCCAATCTCCGACGATCTAGATACCAGAAGATTTTGGCCATTCTCATTAGAAAATTCACATTTCCATGCAAAACAGCATTTTCTTTTTTTTATTTACAAGTGTCAGCAAGAAAATGAGATTATAGAAGAATGGATCTTGGACAGTGAATCCACAGGGCTGTAGAAGATTGTTCAGACCAGGGTGGCCAGGGTTTGTACAAAGGAAAAAGTCCCATGCTCATTTATTAGCAATAACACATTCTATTCAGCCACTGCAGATGCCTCAACAGCTAAATTGATTCACAAAGCATAGCAAAAATCTTGCATTTTAAATATGGTTTTCAGGACATTTCCTTTGTCCTGTACATTACACTCACCTGAAAAAGTGATTGCAAACAATGGCAAAAGCCAACTCTCAAACAATGAGTGTAAATTCACCAATCCTATGCCTCCAGCAGGCAGCCATGATTGAAGGGACAAAAACAAAAAACTGGAAATGCTGGAAATCCAAAACAAAAACAGAATTACCTGGAAAAACTCAGCAGGTCTGGCAGCATTGGCGGAGAAGAAAAGAGTTGACGTTGCGAGTCCTCTTGACCCTTCCACAGAACTGAGTGAATATAAGGAGAGGGGTCCCCCCCCTCCACCTTAAACCAGCTTATATTTCACCACTCTCCTTATATTCACTCAGGTCTGTGGAAGGGTCATGAAGACTCGAAACGTCAACTCTTTTCTTCTCCGCCGATGCTGCCAGACCTGCTGAGTTTTTCCAGGTAATTCTATGATTGAAGGGACTCTGTGCTCTCTTTGAAAGCTGTTAACCTGTGAACTTCTACATTTAACAATCCCCAGTAAGTATTCTCCGCAAATTATACCATAGTAAATTTTACAAGCCTCCAAGCCTACCTTAGAGCCTTGCTGACCAATAATCAGATTGGATAATCTGTGTTAGGAGTTGGTGGACCCTATCCAAGGAATTCCTAATTCTGTGGTCATTAAAAATGAAATGCAACATTTTCCCAACTAGGTTTTATATTCTAGGATGTAATGTATTGAGAATTCTTTTAAGGCAATGAACAGATAGATGTGGCGTTAGTTACATTCTCAACATTCTGCAAGAATATGATGCATTGCTTACAATTGTGAGGAATAAAATAGAACTTTTCACCTTGTATTTGGTTTTAGGTTTTCCACGGCAGTATGTGTTTGATTGGTGACAGTAAGAAGTTCTTCTGTTTTGTTGTCTGATCCTGTCATTTTTGAAAGAACTTCATACTCTAGAAGGCAAACATGAGAGGGTATGATGCACAATGACATGATATAAATATTTCATATCAGGGCTAAGCCTAAAAGGGAAGGTTACAATTAGATTCTCAAAGCCCAAGTGAATTTAATAGCACATTTTACAATTTCCTGATGTATATTTTCTACCCTGAAAACATTTTTCAGTTGGGAGGGTAAAATACTTCAGGCTGAGAGATTTTCATGACAGCATCAGGTCTAACCCTTGGTTTTAATATGTTCTTCTTCGCATGAAGAATGATTGCATCAAATGGGTATCTGGCTAGACTTTGGAGACAAAGGGCTTGATACTTCAACCAGGTAGGATGCTGTGACGGGTAGAGAATTTGGAACAAAATCCAATTGCCCCAGCATTCTGCTCTGTTTATTCAGGCAGTGAAATTCTAGTAGATGGAGAGGGAAGTGAGAGCGAATCTTCCACCGGCCTCCCACATTAAAGCTGCATGGCTAAAGAAATTCTTGGCAATTACGCCCAGTTTGTCTTGCTAATGGCTCAAACAATTTTTTCCCAGCTGAGGGCTGGCATGAATTCCATTAAGGCCCCAATCTTACACAGAAAAAAGGTAATTAATCTGCCTCACTTACAGGAGTAGGCCACTTGTCCTGAGAATACAAATTACCCCATCCCCAAATTGGGATGGGTGATGGGTTATCTGACATCCAGATGTTTGGCCCACTCCGCCAACAGCAGGAGCCTATCAGAATTTTCGGCCTAAAAGCTCTGAAACCAATTAAAGAAACTTCAGATGCTCTGCTGAGGAGGGAATTTGAGTTCTTTTGGGATTGATACAAAAACTTATTTGGACGATCCACTGTTAGAGCCTCCTAATTCAAAGGAGGGCTGTTTCTATAAAGGGCTCCTGATGTCACTGTATTTGAAAAGAAATAGATCAATAACAAAATCTATGACCTTTTAATAATGAAGTAATCATTAATGCTGGATAGAGCATTGAGGAGCTAATTTTCCTGACCTTTGCTTGTGAACAATGCCACTTTCCCATGAATATAGTTCAGGAAAAAGAGGCAGGAAGCCTGTTCCCACAATAGGTGAAGGCCCATCACAAGTGCATGGGCATGTACCTGGCCTACTGCCACACTTTCTTGCGACACTTTTTCACTGGCCACCCTGGTACTAATGGTCGACCCCTGACCACCAGTAATTGGAATTTACAAGGATTCTTGTAAAGGCAGCCAGATGGCTCCAAACTCTGTATCGGGATGTGAATTTATTTCCGTTTCTGCCAGCTTTGATCTGCAGTGGATGGGGCATGCACTGTAAGTTACCCTTAGACAATGTTAAGAGTTCAGGATAGGAATACGCCTGGGCAAGAGAAACAGACTTCGAATGCACTGTTCCTGTGCGGAACCAGGGCAGCAGAGATCCGGGAAAATCAACCCCTAATAATCTACTTGGTCCCTTTTATGTCTGAAACTTTTTAGTGAAATATGGGGTAATTTCAGATGTAGAATGTGGGACAGATTTCTTACCACAAATGTGGACTTGGAAAAAAATCTGTATACTGTTTACTTGACAAAGCTCACAAAATAATGGAAAATATTACTGCAACAGCATTGCAAGAACTATACACAGTAAAAACCATTATTTTGGGCAGAAAGAAGCAAAAATGGGGAGAATACAAGATGTGAAAGTATTACCACTGGCGGTGTCATTTTCGTTCTTCTCCCAGTCTACTATGAGGAAGGTAGGGCAGCCTTCAACAGTCACAAGTGTCAGGTTTGATGGTCCATATCGAGGAGCAGATAAGGCTTTTATATTTGTAATGTTTTCTTCAGGAAAATGTTTCAATGATTCAGTAATAGAACAGGGCATGTTTGGCTTTGTCATATATTTCACATAAGAACCTTAGAAAGGAAAGAAGCAGGAAAATAAGTCAATAATCTCTCTCCAGTGGAATTTTCTCACCAATTTAATGACAATAGTTCTGTACAGTATTAATAAAACATGGTTCCTTTTGCTAGTTAAACAATTGGTTCAAAAACATAACACATCCTAAATAACGCAAAATGTCTTCCCAATTTCCCAACCCATACACAAGAAAAAGATTTCACTATCTCTTTAACCGTGTTCTTCAGAGTCTGGAGTAAGTAGAATTCAGGTGCCGCCTTTCTTTTTACATATTCATTACATCCGCAACATGATACCCTCCATTTAAGAACACAAAACATGTAAAATGAAAAAGCCATTCAGCTCATCAAATGTATTTTTCCCAAGGGCCATGTACAATTTTCTCACCTTGAATTCAACTCAACTGCCTGAGGGAAGTGTTTGAACAAATGTTAAATTTGTAAAACATAAAACTCTCTGAAATGTTTCCCTAACTTCCAACGGTCAAAGCCACAATATCAATATAATATTACAATCTATTTAAAAAAGAGTTGATCAATCTGTTAACAATTTTTGGAGCAAGCAACACACACTTATTGTTCTGGGAGTAAAGTTTTTCTTCATCTCTACTGTCACTTAATGTCTCTGAATAGATGATCCAAATGCAAGTTATTGGGAGTTGGTGGCACATTGGTAATCCAGAGGCCTAGCTAATCCTCTGGGGGCAAGGGTTCAAATCCCACCATGGCAGCTGGTGGAATTTAAATTCAATTAAAAACTAAAGTAGTGGTGATCATTGTAAAAACCCATCTGGTTTGTGTTACCTTCTTCGGTTGCATTTTTAAAAAAAAAACACTTTTAGGTGAGCCCCTTCACAAATTTTTGTGGTACCACTTTTAGATGGTTAAACCCTTGTATCCAGGCGGATTCAAGCCTCTCTTACTCATTTGAGCCGTGATTTGATGTAATGATGGTTCGTCTATTGTGTATGTAATTACTATTTCCAGGAAACTGTGTTGTAAGCGATGCAAGCTATTACTTACTCCGTGCCAAAATTTAGGACTCTGTGCATCATTCAACTGTAAACCTTGTCAAAGCATGGAGAATTAAATTTTCATACCTCTGTGTCCTGTATCAATAATAGCGATGTCCAATTTGCCACATTAAAGTTTAAAGTTGATTTGATCACCGCTGGCACTCACTGAACCAGAACACTGGTGACATTGCAGAAGTTTGAACGATCCATCAGCAGTTCAAGTTGATGCTTTCAATTTAATGTTAAAAGCAATTACAGACACAAACATCCTTAGATTCCTGAAGATTTAGAAACTGACTAGTTGGACTGTAAGGAAACTTCATATAGGTGTAACTTCAACAATTTACAAGGCAATAAAAATTAATGAAAGGGTTGATTTATTTAGATTAGGAGAAGATGACTTAAGTGATTTGTTTCTTGATAGAGTCAAAATGAGTTTTAAAAATGCTGCTGACCTAATTGTGTCTTTGACTAATTGCTGTGTCAATCGTGCCCCATCTCTAAACACCACCTGCAAGCTAGCTGAACATTTATGCAATATTGCTGTTGGGAATCTTCATTACTTTGGGATAACCGGTGCAGAGCTCTTCACTGTAATGCAGAGATGAGCCTACTCATATACCCATTGGGCATCCAGTTAGCTTACCTCACAGAAGCAGCGCCAATCAAGCTGCAAGTTACTTTAATGTTTTCCCATAATCAAGACATAAAACTGGTAAGATTAGATCGCAGCAAATTCTTACACTTCCTTCATTCTATAGTTATAGGGTCAAACATTTCAGGCAGGCTTCATTTTTTTTATATTTCATTCAGTGATCACACATCCCATTGTTCTAGTCCTGTAGTTTGCAAGTAATAAAGGCTGACTGACCAACATTGGTCACCCGACACACAACTTCCAATCCATCTTTTCCAATTTTCCGCTATGCTCGCTGTGGTGCATCCTCATTATTGATCCAGCAAGTTATATTGTGAATTTGCCACCGCTGGATCGGAGAACACAATGGTTTAACTTACATTATTCACCAATAATATCGCCAATGTAGAAACTTACGGGCCATTGTGTTCTCACAGACCACAGGGGCTACTGCATGGCATTGGCCCAGATCTTCCAGTCTCTGGGTGGTCGTAACCGGAAGATACGCTGGAGGATCCCTTGGAAGCCCCGATGCAAGGACTTCATGGGAATTATCCAGGAAGTTTCAACTTCTGATGGCATTTCCCTGTGTCAGGAACCCTCCGAAACTCAAGAGTTAGAAACTTTGGATGGTTCCCACTCATTTGACAGAATATTTATTCAGGAAAAGTTACAAGGATTAAAACGAATTCTAACTCCTAAGTAACTATACTACTGACCAACCCCTAACCCCGACTCCCCACTGGACCCCCAACTAACCCTCTTGAACGCCCGACTAACCCTCCCCTCTTACCGACTAACCCCCCAACCCAACTATTGAGCAATTAAAGATAGATCCTTTATTATCTCCTCCTAGCAGACTCTCTCTACTGCTCCATGTGTGTATGGTAGCCTTAAGTGGACAAAATGCACAGTGCAATTTTCAATGCACTACGGGCACCTCTGTGAATTTTTAGTGGTGCCCACATTGCAAACTCACCTGAATGTGAGTCTATGTGGGGGTGGGTTTTGTCCAAATGAATGGTCTACCACTAAATAGAAGCCAATTATTATGAACAACGTGTCTAGCAGCATCTATGGAGGGTTAACATTTCAAGCTGATGACCTGTCAGACGAAAGGTCACTGTCTTGAATCATTAGACAGGATTTTGAATTTTGGGTGGGACCTCAACATTTGGAGAAAATCACTGCCGGGTGACTATTTCCCTAATTTGCATGAATTGGCCAATTAGTGCACAGAGGTCTGGCTTGATGCCCAATTAAGTATGGTAGACAGGCTCCTGAAACTGGAAGGCCAGTAGGAGGCCATCCAGCACTGAACAAGCACTAACCTGCCATTCAGATAAGAAAAGGGAGAGGGCGACTCCATCTTGAGACACTCTTCCTCCAACTTTTAAAAAAATACCTTCAGCAGCTAGGTCACCATTGTGGACGTGAATCCATGCACAGGACGGCCTCTGGCTGCAGTTGCGGTCAAGCAGGCATGGAGAGCCTCAAAGCCTGCCTGGAGTTCTGCACCACCATACCCCTATCTCGTCTTCCTTACTCACTTCCAATGGGGGCAAAAATTCTGCTGTATTGTTTCCCTCTCCACTGATGCTACCTGACCTACTGAGGATTTTCAGCATTCTCTGTTTTCATTTCAGATTTCCAGCATCTGCAGTATTTTAGTTTTCTTCCAATCGTTTTTTTTTTAATTCATTCTCGGGGTGTAGGCATCACAGGCTGGGCCAGCATTTATTGCCCATCCCCAGTTGCCCTTGAGAAGGTGGTGCTGAGCTGCCTTCTTGAACTGCTGCAGTCCATGTGTTGTAGGTACACCCACAGTGCTACTGGGAAGGGAGTTCTAGGATTTTGACCCAGTGACGTGAAGGAACGCCGATAAATTTCCAAGTCAGGATGGTGAGTGACTTGGAGGGGAACTTCCAAGTGGTGGTGTTCCCATCTATCTGCTGCTCTTGTCCTTCTAGATGGTAGTGGTTGCGGGTTTGGAAGGTGCTGTTGAAGGAGTCTCAGTGAATTCCTGCAGTGCATCTTGTAGCTGGTACACACTGCTGCTACTGTGTGTCGGTGGTGGAGGGAGTGAATGTTTGTGGATGTGGCACCAATCAAATGGGCTGCTTTGTCCTGTACGGTTTCAAGCTTCTTGAGTGTTGTGGCAGCTGCACTCATCCAGGCAAGTGGGGAGTATTCCATCACACTCCTGACTTGTGCCTTGTAGATGGTGGACAGGCTTTGGGGACTCAAGAGGTGAGTTACTCGTTGCACAATTCCTAGCTTCTAACCTGCACTTGTAGCCACAATATTTATATGGCTAGTCCAGTTTAGTTTCTAGTCAATGGTAACCCCCAGGATGTTGATAGTGGGGGATTCAGTGATGGTTAATGCCATTGAACATCAAGGGGTGATGGTTGGATTCTCTCTTATTGGCGATGGTCATTGTCTGACATTTGTGTGGCACGAATGTTACTTGCCACTTGTCAGTCCAAGCCTGGATATTGTCCAGGTCTTGCTGCATTTGGACATGGACTACTTCAGTATCTGAGGAGTCACGAATGGTGCTGAACTTCGTGCAATCATCAACGAACATCCCCACTTCTGACCTTATGATGGAAGAAAGGTCATTGATGAAGCAGCTGAAGATCATTGGGCCTAGGACACTACCCAGAGGAACTCCTGCAGTGATATCCTGGAGCTGAGATGACTGACCTCCAACAACCACAACCATTTTCCTTTGTGCTAGGTATGACTCCAACCAGTGGAGAGTTTTCCCCTTGATTCCCATTGACTCCAGTTTTGCTAGGGCTCCTTGATGCCACACTTGGTCAAATGCAGCCTTGATATCAAGAGCAGTGACTCTCACCTCGCCTCGGGAGTTCAGCTCTTTGGTCCACGTTTGAACCAAGGCTGTAAGGAGGTCAGGAGCTGAGTGGTCCTGGCAGAACCCAAACTGGGTGTCAGTGAGCAGGTTATTGCTGAACAAGTGCTGCTTGATAGCACTGTTGATAACCCCTTCCGTTACTTTAATGATGATCGAGAGTAGACTGATGGGATGGTAATTGGCCAGGTTGTATTTGTCCTGCTTTTTGTATACAGGACATACCTGGGCAATTTTCCACATAGCCGGCTAGATGCCAGTGTTGTGGCTGTACTGGAACAGTTTGGCTAGGGGTAAGGAAAATTCTGGAGCACAAGTCCATTATATCATTAAATTTATCATTATACATTTTATAGTTATCAACATCATAATCATCCAACATTTTAGCTCATCCATTTAATTTCTCCAAATCTCTCTCAAGAATTCCCAATTTCCTTTCCACTACCAGACTCAATTACTTAGTAACATTAATACATTTTACATTATTACAGGCATGCACTTAATATTTATTGGGGTTTTTCCGTTGCAGCAGGTTATTTTTTGTTATTATAGTGTGGAGCATATCGAACATAACTGTCGGTGGTTTCAAGATAGTGGTAAATATTTTGGTGGCATGAAGAGAACCTAGTAATATAAAAATATTGTGGCCATTTGGTTAGATTTTTTCTTTATATTTAACATTCTTTTTTCTCCCTGTTGGCACCTAGGTTTGCAAAGCCTTTGTGCCAATGTGACAAATGATTAATTTTGTTCCATCCAGTACCATTACTGAAACCAATAGGTTTTTCAACAGGGTTCCCTCATTCTGACATATTTCGAAAACAGGAGTAATGCAGGGCTGGTTAGGCTGCACACAAGATGCTCTGTAAGATACCTACATCTGCAGACACAAGTGAACAGATCTCAGTTTGACAGCTTATCAACAGAAGTGGAGTCGTCTCTTCCCTAAAGGAATTCTTGACTAATTGTAATACAGGTTGATTCTTTGGCTGTGCTTTAAGACATCCTCAGGCACTAGACTAGAAAAATGCAACCTCATTTTTTGGAAGCAGCTCAATCATGGTATATCATAGTCTATGTGGAACTGCATGGAAGTAGGCATTCCACGTTGAACAAGAATCAGCTTTGGCTAATTAGTTATACTTGCCAAGACTTCACTAATTATTTCCACACACCTTGGAATATATAGTTGCCAATGATCGGGATCTGGGCTAATAGAGACAATGCAATGATGTCCCATCTGCTGCAAGGACACCTGCAGCTATTATGCAGCAAAGGGACAGTAATGGTCAACTGTGGCCTCAAAACTGCCTGTAATTCCTTGCAGGCATAAAGTGATACTAACTTGTGGAGTGCAGAGGCAACGACAAAAAAATCTGGTTCCAAGCACCTCACATGCAGTATACTCTCCATATCAGCAGTCATCAAATAGGGATAAGGTACAGGGCTGCTTAGTATCCTGCCTGAAGAAATCTGCTTGCACCTTGGGCTTCCTTTTCCCTTAATTTTACCTGTTTCTCCTCAGTCCTTTAACTCTTCATCTTTGGCAAGGCCACTGATGAGTTTGGTTGTCTTTGGAGGTTCTGCAATATCTTTTAGAAATTTTGTTCCCTTACAGTGACATTTTCCTTTAGTTTTGTCATTTCTTTAAACCATCTTCCACTCTCACTCAATACTTTTCTCTCTATATTTTTAGAATTTGCTTTTGTATCTCTGTTAATGAATGGGATAAGGAGAATAGGGACAGAAACATCAGACTTGCTTTCCAGTTGGTCTACAGTCCACCAAATCCACTCTAGTGTAAACTGCAGCAAATGAAGAAAAGGTGAGTTCTTAATCATTAGGTATATGATGTATTAGAAGCTGATTCCCTCTTTATATTCTTTCTTTAAGTAAGATAAGAATATTTGAATGTGCTTAGCTGATGTTTCTCATGCAAATCCAGCTTCTATAACAAACTAGAAGTACTTTACTCCATACTGTTTATGGAGAGTATAATGAACAGAACTAGCTCCTGTGGATTCTGATGCCATTAACTTTTAATCTGATTTTAAATTAAATTTTAAATTAGCCAATTCACTCCACAAGCCTCAATTCATTTAAATGCAGTATATTTTCACAGAATTCCAGGATGTTTGAGGTGTGAACCATTGCACCCAAACCAATTTCACTGCTCTTTTAGATCAATACTGCTGACATTCTACAATAGGCTCTCAAGCAAGTTTGCCGTACTTCTGTTTTGACTACTCCACTAGGATAACATTTGTTATCCTTCAGTCTTCAGGTACAGTCCCCAAAATTCATGCAGTCCCCAGCAATATTAACCAGTCTCTTCTATTTCCTGGCTGATTTCTTGATGAGTCTAGGGTGTATCTTATCCAATGCAGGTGCCCTTCAGGCAGCTAATTCCTTGAGTTTCTTTGTAATGTATACTTCATTGATCTTTACATGTGTTATAGATTCCAAGCCAAATAAGTGGATCTGGACTTTGTCCACACTCTTCATTTTTAAAGACTGATGTGAAGAATACATTTAACATCTGCCATTTCCTGATTCTCTGTAATATTTCTACCCAATTTATCCCTCAAAGGAACTACCTGGCCTTTTATACTTTGTTTCTTACATAGCTTAAACAAATTCCTTGGATCCCTTTTGCTTCTGTCTACAATCTGGTTTTCTACTCTGCTCTTACTGCTAATATTCATTTTGGGTATTCTCTACTCAGCTTTGCACCAAAGCCAATTTTTTTTGTCTCAAAATTACTCTTGGTGATGTTAGTGGATGAGTGCTCATAGATTCTAACACTCCGATTGGCAGAAACTAAATAGCAGATGTTAGAGGCACCAGTACATAAATCACAAATTTTGAAAATCTGCCTCCATTGATTTCTTCATAAAAATCTTTCAAAAATTTGATAATGAACAGATTCCTTAGTTTCCACGTTACATATTGGGAATTATTGTATAACGATGCAGCACTGAAGGATGAGTACAATTTCTAGTTCAAAATGAAATAAAAGCAAACAATGAGAGGCTCTACACACCAATTCATCCTCCAGTTAGGATGGCACACAGACCAGAAAACTTTAAGAGGTTGGGACAGAAATAACAAAGATATTAACCACAATTTCCTGAAAAACCGGAAAGCAATTATGTCACAGAACTGTATGGTGGAAACCATTATAGTCTTATAAAGAAACAAGAAAAGAATAAGGAAGGAAATTATAGGCTAAAGAAGCTTACCTTGGTTGTGGATAAACTTCAACAGTTTGTAATACATAATGATATGAGTAAACACTTAAGAGAGTTGTGAGCTAATCAGGGACACATTTGTAAATGGCAGGTACTGCTTGACTAAATTGTTTTCTTTTGAAGGATTTGCAGTGGATAAAGATATGTAGAATTATATCAGATTTAGTAATGAAGAGGTTTGGAAAATTGAAACCTTTTCATTTGAAAAGGAAAGCTTAAGTGATTTCAGCATTTTTCAAAATTCTGAGGATTTGAGAGGATAAATAGTGACAGATTGTTTCAGCTAATTGCTGCATCTGTAACAAGGGGCACAGCCTGATGATTATCATGAGAAGAATGGTGGGGGGGGGATAAAATTAGAGGACTTTTCTCATATAAAGGGTTCTTAAAATGGGAAATACTTTAGCACATTTTAACCACTCAGGCAAAGACTATAACATCATGCAGTGCCTGAGTGTGTGTGTGTGGTGGAGGCAAATTCAATGGTGGCTTTCAAAAAAAAAGAGGAAAACCTTGCAGGGTTACTTGGAAAAGGTGGGGGAGTAGCACTCGGTGAATTGCTCTTGCAGAGAGCCAGCACAGACATGATGGGTTGAATGGTCTCCTTCTGTGCTATAACCATTCTTTGATTCTATGATTTTAAGGATTCAAATCTTGTTACAAAAGTCATAACCCAATTTAGTCTACATTCATTATTTGAAAATAAGATGATTTTGGTTGTATCACTTTTAACATCAGTTCTTGGAAACTCTTGCTTCTCTTCTAAAGTCCTGACTGATTTCAGCAAGTCCACAGTTATTTTTTATTAATGTAATTATTAATGTCATTTTGCATTAACAATTTCAATCTATTATCACAAAGTAATGATGTAGAAGTGATTGAAAAAAGTGATCTGTTATATGACAATTGTTTATCTTTTTTAAAATGTTTCGGTGATTTTATTTTAGTGCTCATCACAGTGAAGGTTTTTAATCCCTGTGTTGGTCGCCAAGGATAAATCTTCCAAAGGCAGGTGATAATGATAGGCAGGGCATCTCAGTGCTGGTGCATATTCACAGAATTTAGGTTTCATTAATTGGCAAAATCAAACACTTTGAGGTCAACTATAATTCAATCAATGCTAAATAGCTTCTACTTTTTTCCAAAAGTGCACCACTGTGAATTTTTATAGTTTTCACACCAACTAATCTTAGGGTTTCTCACTGTAAGTTTGTCAACTTAGTAGAGTTTAGACAGACTGTAGTCCTGTAGCTCACTTGAGAAAGGTTCTCAACTTGTTTCACATGATGACAAGGAGAGGAGAATTTTGCCCTGTTAACCTGTACGAGATTGAAAGCCAAGGCCCAGAGCAGAAACGACAGTATTTCCCACTGCTTCATACTGTCCAAGTCATGATTAAATTTAAACAGCTTTTGAAAAGTGTATCCCAAATCCTACGTTGTTTACCTTTTTATCCAATATGAAACCAAAGATAGAACTAATATTTATATAATGCCTTATCACATCTCTCAAACATCTTAAAATGCTTCCTAAAAAACAAATGAAAGTCATTGTTGTTACACAGGCTTATGCAGACAGACAAAGCAGACATTTTGCACACGAGGACCCACAAAGAACAATGTTATGAATGACCAGCCAGTCAGTCTGTTTGTTGGTGTTGATTGAGGGACGAATGTTGGTTAGGACACCAGGAGAACTCCCTGCTCTTCTTGAATAGTACCATGCCATTTTTAGTATCTACCAAAACCACATTAAGCAGCAGACGGGGCTTCATTTAATATTGAATCTGAAGGACTGCATCTCCGATGATGCAGCACTCCCTCAGTACTGCACTAAAGTGTCAGCCTAGATTATGTTCTCAAGTCCTGGGGTGGGGCTTGAACCCACAACCTTCCGGCTCAGAGGCAAGGATGCTACCAACTGAGCCAAGCTGACAGGAATACTGTACCTCTAAATCTTTCTTGCCCCTGGCCATCAATATTAGATACTGGGGTTGATCTGAAGACAGACGAACTTTCTGTAATAAATTTAAAAGAAAGCAATTTTAAAAGTCTTGAATTGACTTTCTGGTTTTGTGCACATAGTACCTGAAAAGACACATTGAAACTATGGCAAAAGAACAGAAACTGCTTGGAATATACAGTAAGTCAATCAGAATCTGTTATGAGAAAAAGCAAGTGAACCTTTGGGTGCACAAACTTAATCAGAACTTAAAAACTAAACATAACTAAGTATTTTAGCACTAGTAGATAAAAAGAGAGACACAGGAGAGGCAAAACTATTACTGCAAAATCTGGACTATTATGATGGCTAAACAGTCAGCGTCTGCCATCATTATTTCTCTGAGACTGAAAACAACTCCTGGAGTCTATGTGTGCAATAAAATCCAGGATTTGCCTCAAACAAACACAGAAAATGCTGGAAAAACTCAGCAGGTCTGACAGCATCTGTGGAGAGAGAAACAGAGCTGACGTTTTGAGTACATAAAGAGGGGTCATACGGACTCGAAACGTTAATTCTGTTTCTCTCTCCACAGATGCTGTCAGAGCTACTGAGTTTTTCCAGCATTTTCTGTGTTTGTTTCAGATTTCCAGTGTCCGCAGTATTTTGCTTTTATCCCAGAGTTTGCCTCTCCTTGCCCATAAGGTGCACTGTTGAGAGCCCTCCGGACTGCAATCATGTAGGAATCACTGAAAAGAGACCTTGTCCTTTTATGCTATTAGTCTTGCTGTAAAAACCCTTGAAAATGTTACACATTTCGTGTGTTTGGCATAGCAAGGGTTATTGTGGGGCTGGAGAATAGAGCTGCCCACAGTGTGACGTAAAGGGTCACATGACAAAGGCCCAGAGTCAGTCTAAAGTAAGCAGGAAACTGTGTAGAAGTAAGCATGGCGTTAACTCATAGTCTGGGCTATACTTTGTACATATGTGAGTAATTATGTGTTACCAATAAACATTACTTTTCAACTTTACAAGCCCTTGAAGCTTTTTATGAGACTTACTAAACGAATCCTTACAACACCTGTTGAATGAGGTGTTAAAGGTACTAATTTGATAATTACGGTTGAACAGCCTCACTAGCTCTGAAAAACAAATTTCATATTTGCGCAATGTCATATTTCTCTGTTATAATGAAAACTCATTTTTAAAATAATGGGCTGGATTTTGTGGTCAGTCACGCCACTGCTCATCATTGACTTCAAAGGAAGTTACCAACAAAGATCTAGCAATCCCTGTGGTGCAAACTTCCCCTTTCCTGATGCCAGTTTGAAGCTGGCACCAAGTCAAGGACATCTCCAGCTGTCCAGCAGCAGTGATGTTATCAAGCAGAGCAAGCAGCCGATCACATTGAAGCTCTCTTACAGACAATAAATCATCAAATCCCTTCACTTTTAACCTTTAAAATCTTACAGATAGTGAAATAAATGATTGGGACATACACATGGGGTTAAGGTAGGAGATAAAATATAATAAACAAACCCCTTTGAAATATTTTAAAGTGCGCAATTTCTTATCATAATGGGATATTTGACATTGAACAAATATAAAGCACTATTTCAAGCAAGTGTGGGTGTTTTGCAGTAATTCTGTTATAGTATGCTGTTAAAAACCCTCACTAAATAAGATGTAAATTTTTCAAGTGTTTTTACAGTGAGACTAATAGTGTGATAGTAAAAGTTCTTGTCAGTTCAATGATTTTGAATTGCTTGCATTCTAGGGTCCTCAACAGCGCACTCTCTGAAGAAGCACAGAATCACTGACAGTAACTTCTGGATTTCCATGTTTAATTGCTATCATGGCGAACGCTGACAATTTTGCCATCATTACTACCACAAAATCCAGGCAAGTTTTTCTGATATTTTAATCCCATTTTTATATTCCCAATATTTACTTTACTCTGATTTTTTTCACTTTTAATTAAAAATTTACAATGTATTTTACTTCCTGATTTGCTGAATGAGAAAACTATAATGTGATTGGCTGCTTGCACTGCTTGATGACATCACTGTTGCTGGACACCTGGAGATCCATTGGACTTGGCACCAGATTCAAACTGACATTGGGAAAGGAAAAATCCATGCCACAGAGACTACTAGATCTTTGTGGGCAGCTTTCCTTGAGGTCAGTGGTGAGTACTGCTGCTTTGCAGCTAACCACGAAATTTGCGCCAACATATACTCCAGCCACAAAGAAGAATTTAATGTGTTGCACGACAAGCAAACTGCTTAACAGAAAACTGTTAGATCATGTTAAAAATAATCTTAACATATCTTCCCATTGAGTTACTGACATGATCTTTTATATTATCTAACATTAAGCAAATTGCAGGCTACTGAACCTAATTAATGCAGAATTCCCTTAGTGCTGAATTAATGCATAGGCTTGGGTGATCTCTTATCCTGGGATAGGGCTTGGAGCCACATCCTTCTGACATAGAGGCAAAACTTCTAATATGTTTCTTTCCTTCCTCCTGTTATTCCTCCCTATTCTTTTCCAATCTTATGAAGAATATTTGCTTATCTTGTAGTTTTCAGTTCTGATGAAGCATATGGAACAGCAATTTTACTAGTCTTTTCTCTTTATGCATGCTGTTTGACCTGCTGCATTTTCCAGCTTTTTCTGTTTTCAATTCAGATTTCCAACATTTACAGTTTTTTTTTCTTTGAATTGACAACTTGGTCTCAGCGAATCAGAGCAAACAAAAATTTAAGATTCGACCGCTTTGAATTTATTTAGAAATCCAACTGGCTGATTCGGGTTCCCAACCGAAAACAGCTAAGGTACTTCCATAATCTCATGACACTATTATAATGTACTGCATTCTGTCATGGACACCTGAAAAATTTCAGAACTTAAAAATTAATACAGTTTAAGCCCACATTAATACTGTAGGTGTAGTGTTAACCAATACATACCAGTAAGACCACTATCATCTCTGCCAGGGCAAGTCATGGAACTATATCCAGAAAAACTGGGGGTTATTCTGCAGTGTTAGTACCAACATAGTTTAGCATGAGTTACAATATTCAAAACTAATACAGAACGTAGCTTTTATTTTAAAAAAGGAAACCAAATGATGATGCAAATGAAAGGCAAAAATTGTGATTAAACTTTGGACAAAATGCAGTCTATTGACAATGCAATAACACATTATGTAAGCTCATGCTGCATAAGCTCCAGACCAGAACTTTTAATTGAATAAGACAAACCATCCAGCCATTCTAATTAAACTCAACATGTTATTCAGCACATTGACTCTGATTGTCCTTTAACACTAGCACAGAATTTTGGCGTTAGGTTGGCATTCATGTATCTGACTACTACCAGAGCACAAAAGTACTATTATCTATGCTGCCAATGAACTTTCCAAAATTACTATTTATTTTTAATTTACATCAAACTTTGACAGATTCTGTCTTTCTCTCCATGGCATTTTATGAAGTTGCTGTGGGTGCCTGTCATACTGAAGAGAACACGAAGTTCTTTCTCTGTTTTCATGTGTAAACAGGGTTTTGGATTACAACCCGAATGGGATATAGACAGTAATGCATATGAAGATATTTTCCCCTTTTTCATCCAGCACCTTTTCTTGCCACAGGAAACATAACTAGTGTTGACATTTAGCAACATTCTATACTAACATTCACGTTTTCAATCACATAAACAACCAGAGGAAAATATGTCTAAAATAATTGTACATCAAGGCCTTTGGGTTAAAATACATGCAATAAGATGCAGACTCCAAGCAACTGCACAAATGGATTTCAAAACAATTAAGTCGCAAATTTCATCACTTTGCAGCCACGTTATGTTTTCTGAATGTCTTGGGATGTTAGAGTTAGTAAGTGGAGAAAACTGGTTTTCTCCTCAAGCTCATATCATGCATGTCTTCCGTCAGCTCAAAACAGAATAGAATTGGTAGTTGTGAAGGTAGTTACTGCCTCAGCAAAGAGCAATGAGATTGAATGGGAACACTGTGTGAAAACACTATTAAAGAGAAATGATGTGATATGTTTTTGCTGACGCAGAGTTGTGATTTAACTTTTAACTTAATCACCATAAAGGTTAAATTTAATAGCAATTTCTTTTTGTCAAACGTACAATGAAAAGCCAGATTAAATGCTAATTTTATGTTAGAACAGAAGAGTAATCTTATTGCTCTGTCAAGTGGGAAATCATTGTTAAATTGAGACCACTGTAGTTCCCAGATCAATATAATTCACATATGGCTCAGTCAGCATTGAAAGGCTCAATGACCATTAATGATTCCTAAATATGAATCAGTAGTAGTTGTGAGCTTCACAAGAGCTAGTTGTAGCAGTCTTTCTCTTGAACAAAAGATAATTTCAATATAGTGAAATATTGAATTCTACTGACATTTTTGGGAACGGTTAGATAATATTTTTTGCATATGTTTTATCTTATTTTTACTTTTCTCTAATTAATAACAGTGGTCAAAGCCAGTCTCAATATAGATCCCTGTGGATATGTATTGACAGCATGGCTTGTGAATGCAGCAGACGATTGTCAATCCCGCCAAGTTAAATTTTATGAAATGGGAAATACAGTCTTCAGCATTTGAATATAATGTGCATTAATAGTGTAGTTACTGGGAACTTTGGATTGGATGTGAGCCATTTATACTTGATCCGAAAACGTTGATTGATGTAACATAGAAAAATTCCGAATTGCCCAGACCTGTCACCACTTACCTTGATGAGCTCATAGTTTCAAAACTCATTAGTTGTTTCCCCCTGCATTTCTTCCAAGGCCTTGCAGTAGAGGGCTACATTTGTTAGATATATCCCTAAAGCATTACATACCATGAGTACTGCCAGGAACAGTGGAGAATAACTGACTACCAGGTGATTGTGTCTCAGGTTCTGTAGAGGACAAGAGAAAACAAAAGATCATAAGACAGTTATATTGCTGACAACGCAGTAACATGCTTTTTTTTAATAAACAGAAAAATGATACCCTTATTTGTCTCTGGATGACATTGTTGTGTATTTCTGATAGTGCACACTGCCCTCCAGAAAGCCCAGATTGTTAACCAGTACAAAAATATCCACTGATCAGGTTTTATAGTGCATCATTAATTTTCACACATCTTTGCTCAATCTAAGGCACTACAAAAATTGTAGAACACCAACACTAAGAATGCACTGCAAAGCATTTCCTGAAACCAATTGAGCTGATTTGGAAAATCCAAAGATGATGCACAATGAATGAATCAGATTTAAATGACCAAGCCACCTAATTTCTTCACCTTCTAATAGGCCTACTTGTTTATGGCACTTGACTTTCTTTCAAGTTTAGATATTGCAATGTCAATAAATTTGCATGATCATCCAGTATGCCTATAATTCTTAGTCTTCTGGCAGTTTACAGTGGATATCTGGGAATCGCAGACACTCCAACATTAGATTGTTAAGGCAGAATGTGTTCACATTAGACTGCATAGTACAAAAATGAAAGACAGCCACACCAGTGACACAGATTGTAGATTAAAGTCTGCCACTAGAAAAAACAAAAATAGCATAGAATAAATTTCATTTTAACCAGTGAAACTAAAATAAATTCATTTCTAAGCAAGGTTTCATATTCAACAAAAGAATGTCTCATACGAAAAATAACGATTTGAAAATTACAGAGTCAATTCATTCAAAACTTGAATCACAAAAACACAAGCATTCTTCTTGCTTGAGTCTTAATAGAAGGCACATGACAATATTCTTTTGAAATAGCAAACACCCTTCGTTGGCTGGGCCAGCATTTATTGTACATCCCTAGTTGCCCTTGAGACAGTAGTGGTGAGCTGGCTTCTTGAACTGCTGCAGTCCATGCATAAGTACACCCACAGCGCTGTTAGGAAGGGGGCTCCAGGATTTTGACCCAGTGACAGTGAAGGAACAGCGATATATTTCTAAGTCAGGATGGTGAGTTACTTGGAGCGGAACCTCCAATTGGTGGTGTTCCCATCTATCTGCCGCCCTTGTCCTTCCAGGTGGTAGTGGTCGTGGGTTTGGAAGGTGCTGTCGAAAGAGCCTTGGTGAATTCCTGCAGTGCATCTTGTAGACGGTATACACTGCTGCTACTTTGTGTCGGTGGCGGAGGGAGTGAATGTTTGTGGATGTGGTGCCAATCAAGTGGGCTGCTTTGACCTGGATGGTGTTCAGCTTCTTCAGTGTTGTGGGAACTGCACTCATCCAGGCAAGTGGGGACTATTCCATCACATTCCTGACTTGTGTTTTGTAGTTGATGGACAGGTTTTGGGGAGTCCGGAAGTGAGTTACTCGTCGCACGATTCCTAGCCTCTGACCTGCTCTTGTAGCCACAGTATTTATATGGCTAATCCAGTTCAGTTTCTGGTCAATGGTAACCCCCAGAATGTTGATAATGGGGGATTCAGTGATGGTAATGCCATTGAACATCAAGGGGCAATGTTTGGAGTCTCTCTTGTTGGAGATGGTCATTGCCTGATGCTTTTGTGGCATGAATGTTACTTGCCACTTGTCAGCCCAAGCCTGGATATTGTCCAGGTCTTGCTGCATTTGGACATGGACTGCTTCAGTGTCTGAGTCTATGTGAATGGTGCTGAACATTGTGCAATCATCAGCGAACATCCCCACTTCTCACTTTATGATGGAAGGTCATTGATGAAGCAGCTGAAGATGGTTAGGCCTAGGACACTACCCTGAGGAACTCCTGCACTGATGTCCTTGAGCTGAGATGACTGACCTCCAACAACCACAGCCATCTTCCTTTGTGCTAGGTATGTTTCCAACCAGTGAAGAGTTTTCCCCCGATTCCAATTTTGCCAGGGCTCCTAGATGCCACACTCGGTCAAATGCTGCCTTGATGTCAAGGGCAGTCACTCTCACCTCGGGAATTCAACTCTTTTGTCCATGCTCGATCCAAGGCTGTAATGAGGTTAGGAGCTGAGTAGCCCTGGCGGGACCCAAATTGGTCATCAGTGAGCAGGTTATTGCTAAGCAAGTGCCGTTTGATTGCACTGTTGATGACCCCTTCGATTACTTTACTGATGATCAAGAGTAGACTGATGGGGTAGTAATTGGCCGGGTTGGATTTGTCCTGCTTTTTGTGTACAGGACATACCTGGGCAATTTTCCACATAGCTGGGTAGATGACAGTGTTGTAGCTGTAGTGGAGCAGTGTGGCTAGGAGTGCGGCAAGTTCTGGAGCACAAATTGTCAGCACTATTGTCGGAATATTGTATGGCCTTTGCAGTATCCAGTGTCGTCAGCCATTTCTTGATATCACGTGCTGTGAATCAAATTGGCTGAAGACTGGCATCTGTGATGCTGAGGACCTCTGGAGGAGGCCGAGATGGATCATCCACCTGGCACTTCTGGCTGAAGATTGTTGTGAATGCTTCAGCCGTATCTTTTGCACTGAAATGCTGGGTTCCTCCATCATTGAGGATGAGGATATTTGTGGAGCCTCCTCCTCCAGTGAGTTCTTTAATTGTCCACCACCATTCACAACTTGGTGTGGCAGGACTGCAGAGCTTAGATCTGATCTGTTGGTTGTGGGATCACTTAGCTCTGTCTGTCACTTGCTGCATTTACTGTTTGGCACGGAAGTAGTCCTGTGTTACAGCTTCACCATGTTGACAGCTCATTTCTTTTAGGTATGCTTGGTGCCGTTCCTGGCTTGCCCTCCTGCACTCTTCATTGAACCATTGAACTCTTCATTTAACTACCCTGATGAGATATTAAAGCTACTGCCATATCCTGCAATTCTCAATGAGTCACTGTTAATTGGTGGAATTTAACAAAGACCTGAAAATATATACCAAATCTCCTTGGAGCTGGACATCTCATGGCATATGCCATTAGTTGGATATTTTCCTGGACCTTTCAGAATGAAAACTGTTTGTGCCATAACTTGTCAGAAACACGAGCTGACAAAGATGTGACAACAGCAGTGGGGCATCTAGACCTTAATGAATGGAGGGACCTTGTAACTGATGTAACTTTTTAATTAATGCAATTTAAGGATTTAGAAATAAAGAGAGGAAGGACTAAGAAGTAGAGGAAATTAGAGTCAAATCAAATAGGGAAAGAGAACGTGAGGGGAAAGATGTTTGGATTAAGGAAGAGAGTAAAAAGGCACAAAGGAAAAGAATGAAAAATACAATTTTAAAATCTGACATTTTAAAAATCTCAAACAATGAACTGAGAAATTAGGTTGAATAGTATCAATAGTTCCATTTCTGAGCCAGTGAAGTTGATCGGTATTGATTAACAATTGCCGCACTGTAAAAGAGTACTTACACTCTTAATTGCCAGTTCTAACTCTCTGTTATGAGTTTAGTGACCAATTATTGTGCAATTCCAACATGTTCTAAAAATAACAAGGAGGCTAAGGGCAAGATGCCCATTGTGTAAACCAAATGCCAGAGCAGCATAAATCGACCAGCAAATTCTGGAGGTTTGCAACTCATGGCACATCTCTTCTAGCCTTGAATCTGCTGGCCAATTTACGCATCAATGATAGCATGTACTGTTAACACAATTATTTTTTGAACAATATATGGCCCATTTCATCTATTTAAGAATGAATAATTGTATCTTTTATAAAATTAATGTAAGGCAGCTACTGCAAAGTTAACCAAAATTTGTTGGTTTTATAGTTGGCTTGGTTCAGTGCTGAAATAGTGTGCCACGTTTGGCATTGGAATATCATTTTATACAAAGGAAAGAGTGGTTGGCAAGTAGAAATTTCTATCATGTGAAATAAGATTTCTCACCCACTTTGGTATTCTGCATATATATTTGAAAATTAATTTACTACTAATTATTGCAGCAAAGTATTTTGTTCCTTTCTTTAATCCTGAAAACATCCCATAGTAATCATTTCAAGTATTAATTATCAAAATATTTCCCAGTGTAGTGACTCTTATCAAGAGACTGCTGTCCAGGAACAAGACCGAATCCATAGAAAACTGAGCTTCAGTTAAGTAAAAGACAGAGGATAAATAGGAATTTATTCCTCTCAGAATTTTTTAAAAACAGGCTTCAATGTTATCACCTCGTCTTTCACGATGTCAATGGATGTAGTTTTTTACTTTGGTATTTCCCTTGTTAACCCTAAGAAGAAATCTTTTGACTGCATCCTTCAGATCCAAATTCTTTAACATTTCTAACGACCATCCAGTATATCCAGAGATGAGACTGAACAAATCATAAATTGCTCCTGGGATTCCTTAGACACTGCACCATTTAATGCTTTCAGTAAGCTTATTGGACAAAATTTAGCATTCCCAACGTGGGTCCCACCCAACCGGAGCAGTGGCTGCTGCCTGTAGTGCTCCAGGGACTTCACCAAAGATCATTGTTAGATCCCTGGAGTCAGGTGAGTAAGGGCAGAATGGGGGTCACAGGATGGGGCCGGGGTGTCGGGGGGTTGTTGGCAGAGGCCCTCTCCTTTCTGCTTGCTGGGACCCTCAATCGAGCACAGACTGCCTGGCAACGAGGGACCCATCCACCCACCCCACCCCTAATGGGCCACTGGCAAACCCGATAGGGTTTGCTGGGCAGCTGTCAGGTGGCATGGAAAAGCCGTGCGACTCCCATTTAATCCCTGAGCCACCACTAAAATTCTGATGGGCTCCGGGATAATTCGTGACAGTTGGCTCATTAATGAGCCTAATGGGCATCTTGCTGCCAGTGGGTGAGTCTCCTGCGTAGGCCCCTTCCCGCCTTTGGGACTTTATCGTGGGAGGTTTTCCCACCGCCAGGGGATTGATGCAAGTCTCCTCCCGCAATTAAGTGGGCCCCACCACCATGTTTCCCACTAAAACAGGCTGGATTAAATTCCACCATAGATTTCAAAAAGGTGCATTAGGCTCCTGAGCAACATACCAACATATGAATTAGGAGCAGGAGTAGGCCTGCATCCAGAAGGTCAACGATCCATTTATATCTGTTTGCCTGGAGCTAATGGATATGATGCTCCATGAAGTAGAATTATCATTTATCTGTGACTGATTCACTATGTTTCAGAATTAGTGCTGAGAATTATTTTCAATAAAGCTCTGTTTTCCTGTAACTGACCACATGTTTTCTGTCTCCTCAGTAGTTAGCATTACATCCAGTTGGGGGAGTCAATGCAATGAGGTTGCATCAGTCTAGTAAGTGGTTGTGGCTATAGTGGTTATTCTTCAGGCTTCTTTTCATATGTTTATGTATACTTTTAACTTCAGTCATTTACAAAGAAAATTGTAAATGACTGCAAGTATGCTTTGAATGTTGATGTTATAATGCTTTACAACAGACTTCTGCTGATAGAATGCAGTATGGCTCATGAATGTTGAAGGCAATAACAACATTCACAAACACGCCAATAGCAGGATAACTTGGCTGACTTTGCTTAGCTGCGATGTAACATGGTTCTAGAATACAGGAACCATTAAGGGATATTTTCACTGATTTAATTTTTAATAGGTTTGCAATGTTACAGGCCGGACTAATAAAAAGGGAACTTTGAAAGGCATTTGACCCAGTTGTCATGACTCGACTACAGTAATAGAAATCCATAAAAATAATCCAGACATAATATCCCTTATCTTGAAAAGCTCATGAGAAAGAAACCTTCATCCTCACGATGTTCTTGTGCTATTGTCCATCACAAAGGTCATCTATTTCCACCTCTTCAACATTATTTGTTTCTATCCTTCCCTCACCCTCCCAGCCAGAAACTCTCATGTAGACTTTCATCACCTCCCAAGTTCAACTTCGCTAATGCCCTCAAACTTCATCCTACATAAACGGCAATTCCTCTAAAACGCCATTGCTCGCATCCTACCTCAAAGTGACTCTCAATCTGTCCTCACCAGGTTCTATTATCCATTATATTGAATTCAAAACCTTCAGCTTTACTTACAATTTTCTTGATTTCTTGCCCTACTTTCCCTCTCCAACCACCATCCACACATATTGGTGTGCACTCTGCCATTCTAACTCTAGCCTGCTTAGTAATTTCCTCACTCGCTTTACCAGTTTAGTGGTAGAATTTACATCAAAAATGGGAATGAGGTGCTAAGTCAGATCATTAATTATTTGGGAATGATGGAAATTATGTTATCCAACCTTCATTTAAAAACAGCTCCCGCCTCCTTTAAGCGCAGGTCTTACTTTTTTAAACAGTGAGAGTGTATAACCCTCGAGGTGGGCAGAGATCCAATATTGTGGATTGATTCCCATTCATTGGGCAAAGTAGATCAAAATCTCTGGGAAATGTTTGTGAATTACGTAACTGATGGCCACAGAGCTTGGGAAAGTGAGACTAGGGAAAGGAAAGCAATAGAAACAGAAGGGATGTGCCTACAGTCGCGATCTTTCGGATATTCATCTCTGCATTACATACCTTCAGTAATTTTAACATTTTGAATTGAACACTAAAATTTTAACATTTTGATAGGATGTTAATAGAATTTTATGTCAAAATATTACTTTGCGTCCACGTAAACATTTGGAAACCCAAAACTTATCCAGCAGTCTGAACTCAGTCCTACTATAACATATTTAGTAGCCATAGGAATTTGTGTGGCTTGGCTTTAGGTGTGATGAAGTAATGGAGGGAGTGGCAGGTTTTCAGAGAGTAATGGAAATATCTAGAAAATAGCTAAATGACTGTATGTGAGTGACCTGATTTATTTGGCTCACATCATTTAAACCAACTGAACCACACTCTCAGTAACAGTAATATTGCTGCCTTATTATTTCAAACATTTCTGTAGGGTTCAATATATCAAAGCAAAGGCAACAACAGGACTAGAAGTCCGGTCTTAAAAAAATAGGTTTGTTTAGGCCCATAATTGGATGAAATAAATGGGCAGCCATACAAGAGTAATCCTTCTTAATATTTCAGTTTTAAATTGATCATGTATTTTTATTTACTATTATTCTTTAAAGCAAGTTTCATATTTTGGGTGTTCTTTTCTTGTGCATCCTTCGGAAATTAAAACCTGCCAGTTCAGCAACAGAGTTTGTATTAGGTGCACTCAGGTTAAGTTTGCCAGATTGTGTAATTTATGCAGTGTAAAGTTCTCTCTGCACTGTGTGAACAGCCAGCTTCAGAAGAACAACTCACTATAGTGCAAGTGTCAATTGTGGATTTCTCCTACTGGTCAATCTTAAGTAAGAAAACTTTTACTAAATTATGGATTTATGCGGTGGGTCCACGCCTAATTGAAACAGGCTGGAGCAGCTTAAGGCAAAGAGCAGTCACCATCAATGAGCAAAGTTCAGGATGGCAATACATTTTTTAACTTCATTCATGGGATGTGGGCTTTGCTGACTGGGCCAGCTTTTATTGTCCATGCCTAGTTGCCCTTGAGAAGGTGGTTCTGCAGTCCATGTGGTGTAGGTACAGTGCTGTTAGGAAGGGAGTTCCAGAATTTTGACCCAGCGACAGTGAAGGAAAGGCGAAATATTTCCAAGTCAGGGTGGTGAGTGGCTTGGAGGGGAACTTCCAGGTGGTGGTGTTCCCATCTATCTGCTGCCCTTGTCCTTCTAGATGGTAGTGGTTGTGGGTTTGGAAGGTGCTATCTAATGATCCTTGGTTAGTTCCTGCAGTACATCTTGTAAATGGATCACACTGCTGCTACCGTGCCTTGGTGGTGGAGGGAGTGAACGTTTGTGGTTGTGGTGCCAATCAAGCGAGCTGCTTTGTCCTGGATGGTGTCAAGCTTCTAGAGTGTTCTGAGAGCTGCACTCATCCAGGCAAGTGGGGAGTATTCCATCACACTCCTGATTCATCAAAGATGATGTCATGAACTTTGAGGGCCTCACTCACAGTGTAGGGAACTCTCTCGAAGGACGATGCCCATGGATTTCGTTGGTTTTGAGACCATCTGGATAATTTACCCCTTACTGTAACCATCTTTTTCCATGAGCATGTCTGCTCAGTCCTTCAAGCATCTTAGTTAGCTCTCTAACCCAGGCATGATCTTACTCTTCCTTATTTTAACATTCATACAGGTATGGACTTGGACACATGGTAAAAAAGCTTTGCGTTGGTACCAAATTAATGAAAAACAACTGAGAGCAAATCAGAGAAGGTGTTCAAATCTGAGCAGCCAACATCACAAAGTGACAGCACAGTCCATCTTTGGATATCAGCTTCAGGAATAAACAGTGAGGAAAAGCCCAAAGTGATGCAGTTTCTTTATGCATCCCTCAAAACATCGATTAAGAGCAAATTAAGAACTCATTTGAAAGACAGGATCAAGGTTAAAGGATCAGTGCCAGAGCAAGAGGGAATGAAAGAAACCTAGAGACCAAGGTCAAAGTGACACTGACCAGCTGAGAGGAAGCAGCAGTATTTAAGGTGGGGAGTGGGGCAGGCAGTGGTGTAGTGGTAATGTCACTGGACTAGTAATCCAAAGGCCTAAATACCAAATTATCAGTTCACTGTTGATTTGTAAAGCACGTACAAAATAGAAGTGTTTCTAAATCAAACAACTGCATTGCTGGAACAAATTCTTCCGAAGATATTTAATTTTTTAAAGCCTTAGCAGAAAACCTATTTTTAGATTCATACTACCAAAAAAAAGAACTGTTCATTCAAAATGTTAGATTGGTTATGCAAATATAAACTATCTAATTGTATGGCCAGATTTTCACACATCCACTTCTAAGCATAGTTTGCTCTAAGTCAGCGGGGAGCAAAAACTGAAAACAGATGTGTGTAATTGAAGCACTGGCCCTTGCTCTTCACCCCTGACTTCCAATTCTCTATTAAGTACATCAGTTCATGTGCAAAACATACTTGTTTAGGAGAGGTGGTGCCTTTTCTGGCTGGCAGGTAAAGATCATCAGTCCCTAAGGGGGCCCTCCACCCCATGGCAAACAGCAGGCCTCAAGTGCTCATTAAGGAATGGGTGCCATTATCGCAGTCTTGTTAGGTTCGAAAACAAATCCTCAACCAGTTTTAGCTTGTTATGTTTTCTGACTCACACTTGAGTGGAACAGGATATATGCTGACAAATAAAACACTTTGTCCTTTTTAAATAGAATTTAACATTTGACTAATAGGCTCCTCCGTGGAAAATTACCGTATTTCCTAAACATGGCAAAAAACATTTGACTGTTTTGAAATAACAATTTTGAGACATTTGCACCACAGGTTGACCTTTCTGTAAGACATGACTCAAACCAACAGAAACTTCAAAGATATTAGCTACCTACTTATGATAAATCACATAGGGCAGCAGTTTCCCCCTGTTGGGGGGGGTTGTGCAGGGCGTGCACGAACCCGATTGGTGACCCCGATTGGGGCCACGCCGCCATTTTATATAGGCGGGCTAATTAAGGCCCGCTCAGCGTGATGCATGCCTGGAAGCGCCGAGCGCTCCCTGTGTGGGCGGGGGGGGGGGGGGGTGGTTGCCTGAGTAGGGAGCGCGGTCTTTCGTGCATGTGCGTGAAAGAGCGCAGAAATCTCCCTGAGGCCCAGAGCTGCCTCAGGGAGATTAGTTTCAGGTTTAAAAATTTAAATAAAGAAAAGGAAATGTTTTAAGACATGTCCCCTCAGGTGATAGTGTCACATGAGTTGGGCCATGTTCGTGAATTTTAATAAAACATTTTATTTAATTAATGAAACCTTCAGGAAACCTTATCCTGCCCGTGGATGAGGTTCCATGAAAAATGGAACTTTTTAAAGCCTTAGCAGAAAACCTATTTGTAGATTCATACTACCAAAAAAAAGAACTGTTCATTCAAAATGTTAGATTGGTTATGCAAATATGAACTATCTAATTGTATGGCCAGATTTTCACACATCCGCTTCTAAGCATAGTTTGCTCTAAGTCAGCTGAGTCGGCTGCGTGCCTGCCAAACCGAAAATCTAAATGAAACGTGGTGATGTCAGGACGCCCATCCGATGTCACCGCATGTCATTTTACCTATCGGCAAGTGGGCCCCGCCCCCATTTGCCTACCTGAAAATCCTTCCCATACACTGTTTTGTAAGGATAGCAGTGACATACCATAGGTCAATACTACAATGACGGGAGTGTTTATATTTGGATGGTGCTTTCCCAATACATGCAAAGTGTGTGCCTTGAGGAAAGCTATGCTGACATACCCTGTTGCCTTAAGGTGATAAAGGTTAATGTCACCCAGAAATTAAATGGGACTTTCTCCTTTCTGTGTCAGTTGGTACTCTAAATAAATGTATCTTGATACTAATCTGAACTGATTACTTTTCCTGACAAAATCTTGCTAGTTAAAAATATCTGAAGTGATGTCCCACCTCCTGAAACTCAGCATAGAGGAACAGTTTGTTGATCTCTTAATGTGTATACCGGCATCTATTTGTAAATCTCTGGATTCTTCCTTTAAGAGGAATGTGGTTTTGTGATTCATTCAATCAGGTCATGGCTGACCTCAACTCCATGCACCTACCTTTGCCCTCCTATCTCTTGGTACACTAAGAATCTATCAATCTCAGTCTTGACTATTTCAATTGACTCAGCAACCACAAACTTTACAGGGAGCAAGTTCTAAATTTTCAATAGATTTTGTGTGTAATAATGCATCCTGATTTCATTCCTAAATCTAATTCTAGATCTAATTTTAAGTTATGCCCTCTTGTTCCAGATTCCCTCACCTGAAGAAATTGTTTCTCTATAGCTAATGAATCCTTAGTCAGTTTAAACACCTCAATCAACCTTCTAAACTTAAAGCCAAATTTAGACAGCTTACCCTCATAATTTAAGACTTTATGGCATGCATCTACATTGTACTCCCACCAAGGACAATATAAATTTCCTGAGGTTTTGTACTCAAAACTGAATGCAGCACTCCAGACAGAGTCTAGTTCATTACCTTGAATTCTAAACCACTTGATATAAATTCCACATTCACATTTAGTGATTTATGTACATGGATACCTAAATCCTGTTGCCTCCTCCACAGCTCCTAGTCTCCCACCATTAAGAAAATATCCTGATTTGTCCTTCTCAATAAATGCACAGACTGCTTGCTGAGGCTGCTGGCGTAAACATTGTTATTGAGGCTCAAATTTGAGCTGCCCTCTGGCCTCCTAATGGGTCATGAGCTGTTTGCGCTGTACTGACTTCAGCTCAGATGAATTCCCATCTTAGGAACTCTCCATAACTACAGGCATCACCCAACATGCAGCAAAAGCTTTTTATCTCAAAAGGAGCGGCAGAATATTTAAATAACCACAAGTAAGTAATCTCTGACCAGTTAGCATTAAAATCCACATATGCTGAACTCAGAATTCAACAAACGTGGCCATTCTATTTCTTTTTCTCCCATTATCTGTACTTTTTCCAAACGCCTGATCACCAAAGCAATCAGGGTAATATAAGAGGCCAAGAAATTACATCACTGGTTATTATTCATGGAGAATGGGATTTTTGGTATGTACTCTGCAGTTAACAGTTTGCCATCTGCCCAGCTGTCTTCAATTTTACCTCTAATACATTAACACATACATTTAAGACCAAAAATATAAAGTCAAAATGTCACTGAATAAGTAACAATAAAGAATGATGAGAAAAGTTATTCTTTCTTACTTGTTTCTGTGATTTGTTGCCAATAATGAAATTTGGAAATTGATAACTACTCATTTCAGATGATGAATGTCAGCTTCAGAACAACAGGCAGACATAGTGCATATTTGTGTTACTTGATTTTCTTTTAATTTCCACAAATTAGTATGACCATATCGCTCAGAAGCAAAGTTCAGGCGTTGATACGTTTTGAGCTATATCACATTAATTCATGATTCTGTTTTAATACTCCAGCCTATACTTTTGGCACAACTGTCAGTATAAGTATGCCAGGGCAGGACTTCTGCCCACTCAACTAAACCAATGAGTAAATATTCCAGTGTTAAGTTAAGTTGAATATTCTGGGTAAGCTCCTGGCTTTGTCAATGTTTCTGGTTAGGCATTTAATAAATTCGAAGGCAGGAAGAAGTGTGCTACTGCAAGATTTAAATGCCTGCAGTAAAGGATGTTAAGTACATCATTACAGGGTTTTTTTTTTGGAAATAGGATTGTGGATCATTGTAAAATATCTCAGTGGTCAGCTGCAGTTATTGAAGACCAAAGTTTTCAGGAATGGCAGTGCAGGTACTGCTGTCCCGAATGAGAGAGAGAAGGAATGTTCAATTTGGGACTGAATGGAGAAAACTTGCAAAAGATACTGTCCAGATACAAGGTAAGGAGGTGGCCAGGATACACAATGCACAATCCCACAGATGACAGGTCTCAACTACAAAAAGTTTAATAATTTTACCAGTCAAGCAAAGCAAAAAGAGGTAATCACATCTTTCAAAATGCATGGAATTAATGTCTTGAAGTGCTTTCCATTAGTACCCTGGAATTGTTGCAGGCAACCTTTTACAACCTCAACCTTCACTAGCAAGGGTTCCTCACTTCCAGCCTTAGCTGTAGCCACAACACTAATAGCCTCAGTTTATACATCATTGCTTATTTAATGTTATCACCTGCATTAAGGCCCTCATGCTGACTTCACTCATTTCATTCTTAAAGGAGAAGACAGCCCTTAATACTACAAACTCTGCTGTCACACCTCCTATAAACGGGTTTTAAAAGCTGAAGGGTGGAAGCATGGACAGGCGGTGTTAGACAGCTGGAAGCACACAGTCTTTGCGGTTGACAGGATATGGGATCGGAAGCTCAGCTCCAGTTGACCAGGATGACAATGCTGTGTACAGTTTCATTTAACCTCAGAGCAGAAAGGAAGGGGGATGGAACTGGTGGCAAGGCTACTGAGTTTGTGTAGGGAACTGAGGATAGTAGCTTCAGTCTTCCCAGTGTTTAACCGAAGAAAATTGAAGTTCGTCCATAATATTATGAAGGAACTGCTGCTCGACAATATAGAGGTAGTGGAAGAATTGTGAGAAGTGATTAGGTGGAAAGCTCTTTCAGAGAGTCAAATGGCCTCCTTCTGCACTGTAAAGATACTGTGATACTGTGAAGTGGTGAAGAGGTTGAGCTGCTTATCATCAGTGTACATTGGGAAGCTGAAGTTCTTAGCTAACATCTCCAATGAGGATCTCCAGATTTTAAAAAATGTTGGCATGGCAAGAAAAACCATTCCTAGGAAATAGCCTTGTTTCAAATGGAAAAGGAGGAGTGGAACCAAGCCAGGGAAGTCCCACATAACTGAACAATGGAGAGGAAATGTTGGAAAGTATGGTTTGGTATTGTTATGGTATGGATAACCATGTCATAGATAAACAAGGAGGAATATTGCATCATTTCACAATCACACAGGATGTCATTCTGACTTTGATTAGGGCTGTTTCAGAGGTGAATTTGTATTAGAGGTGAAGATAGATGTGGGACATCACTGACCAGGCTGGCATTTATTGCCTACCTGTAGCCATAGGTTTGGGAGGTGCTGCTGAAGAAGCCTTGGCTGCGTCCTTTAGATAGTACACACTGTCTGCACAATATGGCAGATATTTAGGCTAGTGGATGAGGCATTGATCTTTATTCTGATGATATTGAGCTTCTTGATTGTTCATGCAGCTGGACTCCAAGCAAGCGCAGAATGTTTAATTACACTTCTGTATAGGAGAATTTATATGGGCGGAAGTATTTAGGGAGAACTGGTAGTCAGAGGAGAGATAGAAAGGTGAGATGAAATGGCGATCTGAGATGATTGAGGATCATTTGATAAGGAGTTGTTCAGTGCAGAGACTGAGGATAGAGAATATCTAGGTGAGTAAGGAGGACGGGGTTGCTAGAAAATGAGGATTTTAAAGGCGATATGAGAAGGGTGGAACAAGACAAGTTGCTCCAAGAATGAGAAGGTACTAGAAGAGTGAGGGGAGAAACCAAGCTGTGAAGTGGTGATAAGAGACAGCATTCAGTGCAGACAATTTGAGAGGGGCAGGTAGTGGAAAAGCCAGCCAGGTGGGAAAGCTTTGTTAAAGGGAAAGATGTCATTGCTCAGAACTGAGTTTCCATCAATATCAGGATGTCAATTTACAGTAAGGTTGTGGATGATGGGACACTTGCCTGCAAGTGAACCATAATTCTGGAAGGAAATAGGGAGGTGGCTGGTGATTGTTGATTCACCATCAGAGGTTAAGAGCGGGGTGAGAATGATGGAAAAATAGACTGGTGAGATTAGTGGGGATGTTAACAAGAGAAGAGAATGGTGCAGTTGGGATTATTACTAGATTTCTATGAGGCAAGGGTAACATGGATTGCAGAACCAAAGCAGGTAGATGGAGTTATGATATAGATCAACCATAATCTAACTGAATGGTGGATCAAGCTAGAGGTGCTGAATGGCTACTCTTCTTATGCTTATAAGGAGGCAGTGATGAGTTCTATGAAGAATGCCAAGAGAGTCATAGAAACTAGTTGTGAGCTCATTAAAAGGAGATTCAAGCCTAGGACAATTGGAAGGCAGGGGAATACTAATGTACTGGGTAGGGATTGGTGGGGTAAAATTATATGAGAGAGTTAAAATAAATGGTGGCATGACTAGGTCATTGGAAGGGGAAGATATAAGAGTGAAGGGTTCAATAGAAACAGGAAAAATAAAGAGGAGATAGAAGTTATGGGCTCAGGAACAGAAGTGGATTTGGACTGCCATGTTACCATTGTTTAACCATGGTCAAAAAGGCTACATTAAGGAACCTTTTTGAAAAGGGCAAACCACTGCTCTTGGATAGTCATTATCTTAGCTGACATTTAATTAATCTTTGGAGCACTGCCATCAATTGTGGAACAGAGGAACAGGATTAGACCATCAAGCCTACTCCAGCAGACAGATCAATCTATTTATCTCCCTTTGCTCCATATCTTATGGTTCCTTCTCTAACAAAAATCTTATCGATTTCAGGCTTGAAAGCCCCAATTGGCCCAGTGAAGAAAATACCAAGGAAAAAAATGGGAGCAAAGTAAAAGTAAACTTAAATGTTTAGTGGGAAATTTCTACTTGATAGTAAATTAGCATTCATACTTCACATTATTGTGGTTATGTTAGATTCCCAGTGACCACAGCTGACCATTAAATTTATCATTTACAAACAATATATTTTATCACCTTTGGTATGCCTTACAAAAGCAGAATATTTAATACTATCAACAGCAATCTAATTTCACCATGGATGAGAAAATTATTTCCTTTAGAATAAAGAAAAACTGTGAGCATTATTTTAAAATATAAAGACTGCTTGGTTAAGATGCTGCACGTTTACTATCAGTGATAAAACTGCTCTATACAGCATTAAACCCTCAACTTAAAGGGCCATGAGTTCAAAACCTAGCCTTTACTCACAGTGAAATGTATTACTGTTATTTAGTGGAATAGATCCATGCCACTTCCTGTTCTGAAAAGATAGCTTACACTAGTTCACCAGACACTTAATATACAAAAAAGCAGAGTAGTGGGTAATACAAGTTCAAGTCTCTCACTGTCCAGTGAAAATAGATTCTTTATTTGCATACTGGTTCCAATGTTTAAGCTTTAGATTTGAAGGATCTGAGTGTTTTGACCTCAATATAGTCAAACATTCAGCCCAAATTAATTTTGTGTTTATACATATGGTTCCTTTCTGGACCTCATTGCCATCAAGTTCCTTGCTTTAGCCAGGAGTTTGGAATCGTCTAACCTGGAAAATTCAATGCAATCCATGTAAGTAAAAACTATACCGAAGTGCAGACAAAACTCTGGAGACAGAATATTGGCCAAGCAGTATGCTTTTCCAAGTGTACTGATTAAACTGTACTTAGGAGACAGAGCACATGCTAGGGACCAGGCCATAAGCAAACACATTGTCATTGATTTTAATCCCAAGCAGGTTACAAAGCAAATGAGGCTGCTGGGACAGTGGTGACTACAAAAGATGCTCACTAGCCTAAGCTTCAGGTTCTAGAGTATTTTTAACTCTTGGGCCTCAATTAAACAATATTAGTCCACATCTGAGGTAGAATTTAATGCTCTTCCCAGCACACCCCCGCCCCCCATGACCTCCGTTGAGTTTGATGGCAGAAGGTTGGGTGGGGGGGCTGGTGGTGTGTGTGAAATCGGCTGCTGCCCTGAGTAAGTTCGTGGCAAGAAGGCTCATGGACAGCTTTCCCACCTTGCTGGCAATTAGGGCAGTTAATTGTACAATGAATGCCCACTAAATGGCCTCATCCGGCCACTGCTGGCATTCACCCAGCAGCGGGCAGGAGACTTGCCACATCAGAACTCCAAAAAGCAAACCTTGTCTGAGGTGCTTGCAGGCTTCTAGAGAGTCCTTCATTGTCAGGCACTCAGTGTCTGATCGAGGGACCTGGCATCGATTGGGGGGGGAGCACGCGGACAACCACACACCCCGCCCTTATCTGATCAGTATCAAATTGCTGTTTGTGGGTGCTTGCTGCAAGCAAATCGGCATTTCCTACACTACAACAGTGACTACACTTCAAAAGTTCTTTTTTTTACAATAAAAAGTGCTTTGGGACACCCTGAGGCTACATAAGTGCACGTTTTTCTTTCTTTATTTCTTTCCTTCATGCTTTTGGCAGGGAAAGGTCAGACAGCCTGTCAGATTGCAGGCCAATGACAGACGGGGAGTTTTGGATAAGTCTTGAGGGAAGTAGCGAGTAATCCAGGTTATCGAGACTGTGATTTGCATTATGTAGCCTGGAGGAACCTTCCTGTTTCCCCTATCCCCACAATGGAAAGTTTTACAATTATCTCGAAAGGCCTTATGTCCTTCCCACCAGTTACTGACTTCTTTTAGCCTGGCAGGAAAATTGCAGTAGTAAATGAAATTGGACTTTGATTGATGTCTTAAGCCCCTGATTAGCATTTGCACGTTAGGCTCTCACCCAAATTCATCACCAACAAAACTAGCGACATTTAAATCAGAGAACATCAGCAAAGGAGTTAGAAAAGGAACTATTCCATTTTAACTGATTGACCACCCATTGCTCCATAGGAATGGAGGGCAGAATTTGACTGCCCTGTCATGGCAGGGCTGTAAAATCAAAAGTCTATTGGCTTCGGCGGGACCGGAAAATCCTGCTGGAGGCATGGGCCATAAAATTCCACCAGAAAGCTTACACTCTCCTCATCGATTGACTTTTTGGGAAAAGGCAGCACAAAACCAATCACATGTGAGATTTTATTAGTCAGGGGCTGGTGCGAAGGCAGAACACGCTGGGCAGAATTTTACGAGTCGGCGATTTAAATTTTCAGGAAGGCGGGAGCTCAGCAAAATCAGCTGCGGGCCCCGCAATTGAAAAGATTTCACCTAAATTATCATACTTCTTTTGGGTTTAAAACAAGCGGGATGACATTTCATGTAGGCTTTAAAAATTTTTAATAAAGATTTTGTTAAAATTATGGACATGTCCCAACTCATGTGACATTGTCACATGAGGGGACATGTAAGGGAAACTTTATTTTTCTATTTTTGTCTTTTTTACATGTACAGCTGATCTCCCTGAGGCAGCACTTAGCCTCAGGGAGATAAGTGTGCTCTTTCGTGTGCATGTGCGAAAGAGTGCACTCTCAATTTTGGGATTCCCCACGCCGGCAGGGAGTGCACAGCGCTTCCGTGCGGATGTCACGCTATGCAGGCCTTAATTGGTCCGCCCATGTAAACTGGCGGCGCGCCAATCGGAAGCGTGCCCGTACGTGCCCGCCCATCAACTTCCCCCCCTCCAATGGGGGAAAATTCAGCCCAATGAATTACTGGGCTGGGGTATTAAATCTCTCTGTGCTGCCGGTCAAACGCAGAGAAGTTGTGGACAGGGAAAGATTGAGAATCTCTTAGTCTCCTATCAGATTGCAGTAAATGGCATGGAAGAGGTCTTTGCGGTCCTTGCCAGGGGAAGGGGCAGATTCTAAGCCAGGTGGGCTGCAACTTTCCTTGTAATTCCTGGGAAGCACTGTTGCTATTCCTGACCCCACAGTGGAAAGTTTTATACTCACCTCTTCAACTTTTTCACCAGTTGCCAAGCTGCTTCAGTCTCAGCCTGGCAGAAATCAATTGGGGTTTTACTGAGGCAATAGGAACCCTACAGATTAAAATAGGATATTTTGGGAAAAGATTGAGTTGCAAACAGCTGTTTTTAACTCTTCTGATTCCCACAAAGCAAGTAAACATCTACACCACTATATTCATCCGAGTATACTAAATTGCCATAATTGAAACAATGGGTGTTGTCTTGTTTCAATGATGCACACAGGCTATCGACATTGTAGCTGAGTTAACTTTATTGATAACTCATTTTCCTAACATGAACACAAATCGGCAGTATCTGAACTCTGTCAAGACCAGCTCCAATATGTGCTATCTGACCTTCAACTCCCAGGTCAGGTGAACCCTTAGCTAGTACAAAGTAACTATTAGCACTGGAGTGCACTACCACAATGAGCTATTATCATGACTTTCCCTTTTCTTAAAAAAAACTTTTATATAACTCAAGTGCACAAAGTCTCTTATCTATTCTTTCTCACTCTCTTTTGATCAGTCTGTTTTGTCTTTTACTCATCTCTCTATCTCTGTGGTTTTCTCATAATCCTTCTACTGGATGTTCTGAATAATGACAGAGGTGATTTTGAAGGACAAGGGCCTTCTCACCACTGTGTCATATCGCCCCTTGGATAGTTTTCAAGACTCTCAGGTTTTGTCTGGTTATTTGTTGCTTCACTGGTAGATTCTGGTTTTTGATCTTCAGCTACTCTTTCTGGTTCAGAGCGGGGTTGTGTTTCATTTGTTTTCCATAAGAATTTCCAGTTTCTCCTATACTGTTGTCCGTTTGGAGTCTGCACTATGCAAGATCTTGGTTCTCCTGTGGTTCCTGTGACAACAGCAGGAATCCAGGTCCCTTCATGCTCAATCCTCACTGTCTCCCACATTCAGGTCAGGCAGAGGCAGGGCGCCTCGAACAAAGTACTATTTCTGCTTCTACTGTCTCAGTTTGAGCAGGTCCTACATGCTGTAGCTCACTGGCTGTGGAAATAATAGTTGGGGCGCTTTTGGAAGCTTAGTTCTTAGTCTTCTCCCCATCAGGAACTTTAATGCAGTATTCCTGAAATCCAGCAAAGCCAGGTAGGGGTCTATTCCATCTGCCTTTGCCTTCTTCAACAGGTGTTTTAAGGTCTGCACAGTACTTTCCACCATTCTGTTGGATTGTGGATATTTGGGACTTGACGTAGTGTGGCAAAACTCCCAGTCCTGTGCAAATTTGCAAAACTCACTGCCTGAGAATTGTGGACCATTGTCTAAGATCAGCACTTCAGGTATGCTGTGGTGAGTTAAAACTGATTTTAAATGATTTATTACAGTGATGTTCTGACTATCATTTCTCAGCACCACAGACTCAAAAAACTTTGAGTAATGATCTACTGCTAGTAGATACTCACTGGGCAGGATCTTCTAGTTGGCAAGCAGTGGCAGGGCCTGCTCACCGACGCGTAAAATGACGCGGAATGACGTTGGGTGGAACTCGGGCAGGATGAGGTTTCATGAGGGTATTTAAATTTTTATTAAAGGTTTCAATAAAAGTTATGGACATGTCCCAAATCATGTGACAGTGTCACATGAGGGGACATGTCAGGGAAATTTTTTTATCATTTGTATTACAAGTTTTAATTCCGAGCCGATCTCCCTGAGGCAGCGCTTAGCCTCAGAGAGATCTGCGCTCTCTTTTGCGGGCATGAGTGAAGGACCGCACTCCCAGCTGAGGGAATCCCCCCGCCACCGCCCGCACAGGGAGGGCATAGTGCTTCCGAGCCAATATCACACTGTAAATGGCGGCGCGCCCACGATTCGGGATGCCGATCAGAGGCGCGCCTGCCCGTGGCCACTTCCGCCCCGGACGTGGGGAAAATTTTTCCCACTGCTGTCAAATGTGAACAAGTCCACTCCAACTTTCTGCCAGGGCCTCTCTGGAACACTAGCCAGAATCTTTGGGTCAGCGTGCAGGGTCGGGGCCTGCTCGCCGATGTGCGATGTCGGGTGTGCGTCCCGAAGTCACCGTGCATCATTCCGATTTTCAGTTCGACGGGCACACACCGGAGTCGGCTGCGCGCCTGCTGAACTGTCAAAGGCCTATTAAGGCCATTTAAATATCAATTAAAATACTTAACAGAACTGCCTGTCCAACCTTAACATTGGGGGACGGGCGAAGAGACCAGGTGGCTTTCACATTTATCATATACCTCATCCACAGGCAGGATGAGGTTTCATGAAGTGTTTATAAATTGAATAAAAATTTTTTATTTAAGTTCATTGACATGTCTCAGCTCATATGTGACACTGTCACATGAGGGGACATGTCTTAAATTTTTTTTTTCTTTATTAAAATTTTTGACAATCAAACTAATCTCCCTGAGGCAGCTCTGTGCCTCAGGAAGATTTTGTGAAAGAGCGCAGGCCCCGACTCAGCCTGCTCCCCCCGCCGGCACAGAGAGCGCACAGCGCATCCGGGTGCACGTCACGCTGGGCGGGCCTTAATTACCCTGCCCACGTAAAATGGCAGCGCCCGTGGTCGGCTGCGCACTAGCCCGTGCCTGCTCCTGCTCAGTCCCTCCGATGGGGAGAAAATTCTCCCCACTGTGTGGTTAAAGTGGTTCCTTTTGTTGCCATTTACTGTACTTTTGGCACACTGCGCATGCATTCACCATTTCCCCGAATTGTACTCCCATTCCAGGCCAATACATTACATCTCAAAGTCTTCTCCTACATGTTTCTATGTCAAGGTGACTTTCATGTGTGTGCTGCAGCTTTTCTTTCCTCAGTGTTGCAGAAACTATGATCTCTTCTCCCATGAAAAGTATTCCTTCTGCTACATGAAGTTCCTCACAAAGGTTCCAGTACTCTTGTACAGCAGAAGGGGCTCTGCTTGGATGTGTGGGCCAGAGAGTTTGCACAAGCTGCTGCAGTTTTCTCAGGGTGGCGTTGTTCTTAGTCGCTTTCCTGATCTCATCCAGTTTGGTTACAGCCACAGGTAAATTCTTTGTCATCGTGTGATCCTGTGCTTCCATTTCTTTATCCTCGTCCTCCAGGATAGGTGTGCACATGACAGAGAGTCTGTGATGTACATGTCTTTGCCAGGGTTGTATTTAACTCTGACTTGGTACTTCTGCAGACGCATTAGTAACCTTTGAATTCTTGATGGTGCACAGTTCAGGGGCTTTTTAAGTGTAGCTTCCAAAGGCTTATGATCAGACTCTACCTCCATGACTTTGTCATAGACAAACTGGTGGAAGTGTTCTAAGCCAAACACAATTGCTAGCATTTCTTTCTCTATTTGGGTATACCGCTGCTGTGTTTCAGTCATTGCCTTTGAAGCGTATGTCACTGGTGCCTCATTTTGCAAGAGGTCAGCTCCCAGGCCAGTCTTTGGAGCGTCCACTGATATCTTGACCAGCTGACTGACATCGTAATACTATAACACTGGTGCCTGCGTCAGTGTTCTCTTCAGACTGGTCAAAGCTTCCTGGTGGATTTGTTCCCAGTGCCATTCCACACCTTTTTGTAAAAATTCTCTGAGAGGTTCTGTCAGGTCTGACATGTTTGGAATGAATTTCCCAAGATAGGTCACCATTCCCAAAAACCTCGCCAAGTCTTTCTTACATTCTGGATATGGCATGTTCACGACTGCTTCGATTTTACTCGGGTCCTGCTTCAGTGCCTCACTTGTTAGCACATGTCCCAAGTACTTGATTTCATGAAGACCTATTTTACACTTTTCCTTCTTCAAATTGAGGTTCCTTTCTCTAGCTCTGGCCAGCACCTGCCTCAGCCTGCGGTCCTGTTCTTCTCGTGAGGCTCCTCAGACTAGCATAACGTCAATATAGGTTTCCACACCCTTTCACCCTTCAAACAGCTGCTTCACTGTTTGTTGGAACACCTCCAGAGCTGAATTAATACAAAAGGTCAGCGTAAAAACTTGCATTGCCCATATGGCGTGTTGAAGGTGCCGAGATAGAAACTGCATTCTTCCAGCTGGACCTGACAGAAGCCTGAACTCGCATCCAAAACTAAGTAGTATTTAGCATCAGCTAAATCTCTTCTACTGTGGGCAGCTGGTGATGCTGTCTTTGTACTGCCTGGTTTAAGCCTCTGGGACTCAGATGGAATTGCAGATCCCATCTGATTTTTCTACAATTACAATTGGATTAACCCATTTTGTCGGTTCTTCAATTTTCTTGATGATGTGAAGTTTCCGCATTCTGTTCCAACTCTGCTTTCAGTCGGTCTGTCAGCATTACTGGTATTTTCCTGGGCGGTTGTACTTTGGGTGTCACAGTTTTGTCAATCTTGATGGTGTGTTCTCCCTTTACACAGCCAATCCCCTGGAACACATCTTTATACTCGTTCAGGATGTCATTAGTGGTGACATTCATTATTCTCTTGATTAGCTTCAGATTTTCACAAGCTTTGATTCCAAGAATGGGGTTTGCATCAGTTTTCACCACTATGAATGGAACTGCTTGAGACTGTTTTTTGTAGTTCACTTTCAGTGTGCACTTGCCTTCCATTGCAATTTTTTCACCTGTATAAGTAGGCAGAGGCCACCAGCTCTCCATTGCTAGTCAGTGCCACTGGGAGTAGTGGCTGCTACCAGTAACACATGCACCAGAGACCTAGGATCAATGAGGGACCCAGGCCACAGATCATTGAGGGAGAGATGATTGTCATGGGGAGAATGTCACTATTCCCCCACTGCTGGGAGGGGCACTAAATTCCATCCAATGTATTCAGCAGATGCTGTGGATCTCAGGTACAGTAAAATGATCAGGTCCAAACATATGCTAACATTAAGACAGAGCAATGTACTTATGCCACTACAGTCATGATTATGGGAGGGAAAATAATAAATTTCTCATCAATAGTTGCTTTTGAGTGAACTTTGCTGAGTGCACGTCAATTCATGCATGACTTTATCCAGTGCAGCTGTAATGAAGGTACCAATGCATAATCACTAGCTTTGGAACCATACTTTGGCAAGAAATCAATGAGGAATTGGAGGCAAAATAAAAATATGAAAAAAAGTTTCTAAAAGATTTGTGATTAAGATGTTTAATTTATGCTATTGTAGTGGCAAGTTTCATGAGCATAGTTGGCATTCAAATTTACTATTTACAGATCTTTCAGCCAGGTAGCTATAGCAGAAATATCTTACAAACAGAAAAAAACATCCCTATTAACAGAAGCAAGTAAAAATGTTGGAACTGTTCAAGGAGTCTTTTGTCTAACCTTTAACAGACAAGTAGATGGATGATACATAGAGATGAACAATTATCATTGAGTTATCATCCCATTTTGCAAAAACACAGGTGCGTATAACATTATTCACCAATACCTGTAAACATCTGCTTCTGCTTGGTATCAGGTTTAGGCACTGATTTTGAGATGATGGAGGAACTATCTGACAGAGGATCAGATTCTGTAAAAGAGAACAAACAAAAACAAAAATGTGACAGTTAAAAATGTATTTCATGAGAGCATTTAAATTAATTGTGGCACAAAAGATGGAGTAAAATGTTAGGATCATATTCCAATTTGGAAAAAATGTAATTATCTTATTTGTATACATGCAACAGTGAAGCTTTAAGACACTGTAATACATTTAATAACCAAGAAAGTTTATACTTAAGGCATGATGCAGTGCATTGATCAAGCATTTTATATAAGCAATGATTTGAACTTCATTTGAGAGGCACACTTGATGAACCAGGAATGTTAAATTCCACAAAACATGCAAAATATTGTTCATACAATATATTGGCCAAGTGCTTAAAACATAAGATACAAATTGCATTGGCTACTTGATACAGTCCGAGCAAAAGTGAGTATTGAATTCCAAGCAAACCAGAGTGCATTGATAACTAAAACATATTTAACATCAAGGCAAAGGGAAGCAATGCACTGCATGTAATTATGAATAGCAGAGTAGTACAACATTTGTTTCTGCATACAGGCTGGCATCACTTCAGTTTATACTTAAAAACTGCAAAACTCACTGATATCCTTTTACAGATTGATACCTTTCACAGATAGAACCAAACTCAACAATTTTCTGTAATATCTCACCTCTTTATCAAAGTAAAACATCCAAAACCCTGAATCTACTCTGCCAACATCCCCACTTTTTATTTCGGACCTTTTGCAGAAACAATCTTTTTGCATTTTATCCCAATGATAAACAGTTTTTTTTCAAATAATGCAGAAGGTAAATAGATGGACTATATTAGTGCTGCAGAAAACACAAAGAGACATGAATGCAGACTGTTGAACATGTGAACAATGGGTGATTAATGGATGGTTATAAAGTGTTCAGCATACTATCACATGACAACAGTCAAACCCATGCTGGTATTTTTAGAAATACCTGAGATATCCTTTTTCCCAGTGCTACCAAATTGAGGCTGAACAGGGCTTGTATTGCGCACATGTGGAGTTTCAGAGGTTGGAAACCCATGGTCTGTGGACGATAAAAAATAATGCAAGCTTCTATCATCTCTCAACCAAACGCGAATGGTACTGAATGTAGTATCTATGTATTTTCTGTACATCAACATAAATCGCCGATGGTGAAATTCATTTATTTTGCATCTGTTGAAAGTATTGTCCATATTCCATTCCAATCACAGTATATTGACCACATGATTTACTTCATAGAATTATAAGCTTCATGCGAAATGGTGAGCTGAATAGCCAATTCAATGTCATTCAATATCCCTCACTCAAGAATAAAAGCGATTTGACGAGAGCTATTCAGGAAATAGCAATACTTGAATCCCATGGAAGATTCAACATTGGCTCAGTGATACATTTCACAAGCAGCACAATCACCAAACCCCAGTGAAATGCATAACTTATTGAACAACCAGCATGCCACAGGCAAATATTATAAAAGAACAACACGATGAATGGTGCACTGACCTTCTAAAATATTTCATGCAAAAGCAACAAAAGATTCCGTGCAAGAGACTGTGTAATGGTGACCACATAAGTGCAACATACAATGCAATAAATCAAGTGAATATGTCATAGGATATATGGTATACTTATTGATGTCACAGCAACATGCATCAACCTTCATAATATTGATCAGGAAATATATTTTATGCTCCTTTATCTCAAGTTCATGAGATGCACTGATGAGGCATAGTGGGAATAAGCAAAGCCCTTAAAAGCTATGCAACACATAGCCAATTGGTCACTTCACATATTTCAAACAACAACAACGAACAAACACCATGCAAGATACAGTGTGCTGATTGCCTAATACATTTTGAATTTGTATTCATTACTAGGAGAAAACAGAATTTACCAGTTATAAGTGAAAACGTAGCATAACATGTATGACACAAGAGTTGCACATCCATGTCTTAAAATTACACATTTAAATATTTTCTCTGGTCTCAATTTGGGTCACTACTGCAGTTGTTCTCTGGCCTGGTACCATTGTTGATGTTAAACAATCATAGAGACCGTTATCACCGGTTTCACCTGTATCACCTTCTATTTATATTTCTGCTTAATGTCCTAGTTCTCATATTTCCTTCTAAATCCACAAACAACACTAAAGATAACAGTTTAAAGATGAAACTGTAGTTTTTTAAAAAAAATCATTCAGTTATTGAATAAATGCAGTTTCACATAATGTTACAACAACATCAGCACCCATGCCAGGGACATTTACTGCAATTACCTGTCAAATTCTTGTCCTCTATGTTATCAAATGCAGGTTGTTGGCTTTGATTGAACATATATGGAGTGCCAGAGGTTGGCAGTTTAAGCTCTGTAAGGGATAACAAAGAAACCAAATACATACCCTTGTGTCTTTCACTTAAACAACACTAATATTAATAAACCAGCCTCTCTCTAACTTAAGAAAGTATATTTATGCCTTTTTTATTGGTAAATTCCACGTGATTCATGTAAACATATTAACAAGTGACTTAATGACTACTCTAACAAAAGAGTAATATGCTGGCTCAAGAAACAACAGACAGGATTTTCCTCTATCTTTCTGCCTGTTTAGCAGCAGTACTGGGATGGAAAGTTTTGCCATTTCTGCTCTGTGTGTTTTGGCATTGTCTCAACCATACACTGGATCTCTCTGTCTAAGTGAGCAGGATGTGCATATTCAAAAGAGATGGTAAAGACTGAGTGATACAATGGTCCAGGCTTTGTGGTTAAGGATAATCAGTGGTTTTTACTTCCTCTTTTGTTGTCCATGAGAATTCTTCACTATGATTGGCTGCTAAGTCTGCTTGGTGACATCACTGGTTTCCAGAAATCCCCTTGAACTAATGCTAACGTCAATAAAGGGGAAGTCCAGGTCACAGAGATCATTAGATCTTTGTGGGTTCTTTGCTGCTGGCAGCAAATGATGCACACCATTCCCATCAGCATTCAATAGTTATCCACCATTACTAGATGACAGGATAAGGAGAAGAAAAGTTAAATGGCTCCAGCAGGAACATTTTGAAGAAAGAAACATTCCAACAATGAGTTTTGGATGGCCTCAAGTTTACAGAAAGTAGAACATAGGAGACCGGCCAGGAGCTCATTAACATAGTCGAGGCTGGAGGTAACAAAGGCATAGGTGAAGGTTTCAGCAGGAGAAGAATTGCAGAAGGGACAGAGTCACACGATGTTAGAGGTGGAAGTAGGTGGTCTTTGTGTTGGCACAGATTTGTGGTTGAAAGCCCATCTTGGGGTCAAGTGTGATAAGGAGGTTGCAATCAGTTTGATTCAGCCTCAAACAATTGCAGGGAGAGGAATGAAATTGCTGGCTAGGGAGCAGTTTCTAGCAGGGACCAAAGACAATGGCTTCAGTCTTCCAATATTTAATTGGAAGAAATTTCTACTCATCAGACAAGCAGTTTGACAAGTTCAAAACAGTAGAGGGGTTGAGAGAGGTGGTGGGCACCCTCAGCACACATGTGGAAATTAACACTGTGTTTTTGGATGATGTCACCGAGGGGCAGCATGAAGATGAGAAATAGCAGGAGGCCAAATACAGATTTTTGGGGGACACCAGGGTTACTATGTTGGTGAGAAGAGAAGCCATCAGTGATGATTCTTCAGGTACGTTTAGATAGATAAGAGCAGAACCAGGCAGGTGATGAACAGCTGGTGGGATCTGGTATGATCAACCATGTCAAAGGTGCAGAGAAGTCAAGAAGGATGAAGGGGGATAGTTTATCTTTGTCATAGTCACACAGGATGTCATTTGTGGTTTTGATAAGAGGTGTTTCTGTACTATGGTAGATGCAGATTCCTGATTGGAGGGATCCAAACATGGAGTTCAGGAAAAGATGGGAACAGATTTGGGAGGCAACAACACATTCAAGAACTTCGGAACAGGATTTTCGGATCGTCGGATGTGCATGGCGGGCGGGCCAGAGAGAGGCTGGGAAACCGGCTGCCACCTGTGTTTAGCCCCCAACCATGATTTCACACTGGCTGGCCAATTAACAGCCAGCCAGTGTGAAAAGCGCACTGAGGCCCAGCGTTGCCGGGGTGGGAATGGGAAGAGGCCGAGCGCTGAAGTCAGCGCAGGCGCGGGGGACCACGCAATGAAAGATCCCTGAAGGCAGAGAGCTGCCTCAGGGAGCTGAAGAATTTTAAATGCAAAAAAAATTATGAAATTTCAAAAGAAAATTCCACCCAAAAGAATCACTCATTTAAACATACTGATGATAAAAATTCCACCCAAACATTTTTTTAAAAAATTAATATCGGAAACCTCATCCTGTCCTTGGATGAGGTTTCCTCAAAAATCCAAAGGCCACCTGGCCGATTCGCCTGCCTGCCAACCATAATGTGGGACAGGCAGCTAAAAATCCAGGTCAATTACTGCCTTAATAGCCTTAATAGGCCTCTTAATTGTCGGTGGGCCCCCTGGCAACTCTTGCACACACCCACCAACCAAAATATTGTGTGAGTGCACGATGAAGTCGGGACGCTCACCCGACGTCATCACGCGCTATTTCATACTCAGGCATGTCAGGCATGTGCCCACATGCAGGGCGAATATTCATGCCCCCAGAGAGGAAAGGGAGGTTGGGGATGGGGTGGTAGTTTGCAAGGATGGAGGAATGACTAAAGGAAAGAATACAGTCGGGTCCCTAGGGATCTGTATTGGGACCACTTATATATCTGATCTATTTTTATGACCTGCACTTGTGCATAGGAGGCACAACTTTGCAAATGATACAAAACTTGGAAAGATATTAAGCAGTGAGGTGGGTAGTATCAGATATCAGGAGGAAATAAATAGACTGTTGAAATGGGCAGACACATGGCAAGTGAAATTTACTGGAGATTTATCAGACTGATATCTGGGATGCGGATCTTCAGTCATCTGGAGGGTCTAGAGAATCTAGGATTGTTCTCCTTACATCAAATGTTGAGAGATTTAAGAAAGGTGTTCAAACTTAGAAGGGTTTTAAAAGAATAAAGAAATTATTTCAATTGATAGGAGGATCAGTGAAAAGAGGACATAAATTTAAGATCATTGAAAGATTTTTTAAAAAGTCATGGATGTATATTGTGTCTTTTATGACCTCAGGACATTCCAAAGCACTTTACAACCCAGTGTAGTCACTGTTGTAATGCAGGAATACAGCATCCAATTTACACACGGCAAGCTCACATAAACAGCAAGGTGATAATGAGCAGATGATCTGCTTTTTTCATTGTGTTGATTGAGGGATAAATCCTGACCAGGACACACAGGATAACTCCCTTCCTCTTCAAATTAGTGCAATGCTATGTTCCCTGTAAAATGTTGTTGTTATGTGCTGCTTGTTTTTTCAATGTGCTGTAATATTAAATGTTCTCATGTGGCTGCAGTATTTCATACTGAACAGAGCCTGTGTGGTACCTTCCAGGCTGCTGTGTGACCATGAATGAGAACATTAGTACCATGGGATCTGTTGCATCTACCTGAGTGGACAGATGGAAACACGGTTTAACGCATCATCTAAGGGACAGCACCTTTGATAGTGTAACGCTCCCTCAGTACTGCACTGATGTGTCAGCCTAGGGTTTTTGCTCAAGTCCCTGGAGCAAGCTTGACCCCACTTTTTTCTACCTCAGAAGTGAGAGCGCTACCGGGCTTGACACTGCAATTGGTAATGGAACCAGAAGGAAGATGAAAAGACATTTATTTATGCAGCAACTTACTAAGATCTGGAATGCATTACCTGGATGCAGGTTGTAAAGGGAATTGGATAAATGCTTGAAAAGGGAAAAAGTGCAGACCTATAGGTAAGAAGCAGGGAAATGAGGCTAACTGTAGAGTTCTTTCAAAGAGGCAACAAAGGCATGATGGGCCGAATGGACTCTTTCTGTGCTGTAAGTTTCTATGATTAAGACAACTGGGGAGGCTGGTTAGTCTTTTAAGCTGTTGCAGACTATGGTATCCTTTAGCAACTGCTGCCAAGCAGTGTGCCAAAAATAATTAAATGAAGCTAATCTTGGGAAATTACCCAGAGTTAGCACCAGGGCAGATGGGAGGCCCAAAATTCCATTCTGCCACACTTCTGGCGGCATTTCCAAAGACCAAGTAAATCTTGGAAATGTATTAATACATTTTATGAAAATTAAGTCCAACAAGCACCATACAAGGCACAGTATATTCAGCATCTGAAAGGGATGGCCCAGCCAGCGAAGCCCACATCCCGTGAATGAATAAAAAAAAACACAAGTATAGCATGATAACATGCTAGACACTGGATATAAAAGTAATGTTTTTGCTGAAAGACATAATATTTATCAATGTGCATATCTAAATACAAATTTTCAACTTCATGGCATGTACAGTTTACCAGCCACGCAACATAATTCAGCCAAGCCAATGAAATTCAAGAGATTTGTAAGCTTCACAAATAGCAAGGAAAAGACTCCATGCAAAGATGCAACGCACCAGAGTTTACCAAGTACCAGAAAACATATACAACACGGGAGGTATTGCAGGATAGTTTCACTGTCACTTAAAATTGCATAAATAACTCTGTTATTTTCAATCTCAACAACAACAAACTTGCATTTATAAAGCAATTTTATTGCAATAAAACATCCCAAGGCACTTCATAGCTGTACAAACAATATTTGACAAGGAGCAACACAAGGAGGGCAGATGACAAAAAGCTTGGTTGAGGGGGCAGGTCTTAAGGAGCTTTTTAAAGAGGAGGAAAGAGAGCAAGGTTGAGAGTTTCAGGGAGGGAATTCCAGATCTTAAGGCCTTGGGAGCTCAAGGCACAGCTGCCACCAGTGGAGCTTAAGAGGCTAGAATGATGGAACACCGATATATTGTATGACTGGAAGAGGCTACAGAAATAGGGAGCACTGAGGCCATGAAGGGATTTGTAAACAAGGAAGAGAACTGCAAAATTGAAGGGCTGCTTGTATAGGTCAGCAGACACAGGGGCAATGAGCGAATGAAACTTGGTGAGAGTTAGGACATGAGCAAGGCTTGGATGACAAGTTTAGAGAAGGTATAAATTTGGAGCTGGCCATGAGTATATTGGAATAGGCAAGGCTAAAGGTAACAAAGGTCTGGATGAAGGCTTCAGCAGCAGATAAGCTGAGACAGACTTGGAGTCAGGCCATGTTGTGGAGGTGAGGTAAGCAGTCCTACGATGGCACGGATATGCAGTTGAAAGCTCACCTTGTGGCAACTAGGACATCAAGGTTGCAAACAATCTGGTTCAGCCCCAGGCCATTGCCAGGGAGAGAGATGGAGCCAGTGGCTAGGGAACGGAGTTTGTGGCAGGGTCAGTCTACCCAATGTTTAGTTGGAGGAAATTTCTGCTTATCCAGCACTGGATGCCAGACAAGCAGTCTGACAATTTAGAGACAGTGGAGGAGTCGAGAGAGAGGGTGATTATCGATCCTTGGGGTATGCAGATGTAACTGTGTTGGAGTGGGAAGGGAAACCATTGCAGGTGATTGCAAATAATTGCTTGTTTATCAATATGCTATATGGCAAATAATCAGAAACAAAATCATATGGACTTGAAATGTTAACTCTGTTTCTCTCTCCACTGATGCTGCTCGACCTGCTGAGTTTTTCCAGCATTTTCTGCTTTTGTTTCAGATTTCCAGCATCCGCAGTATTTTGCTTTTATCTTTGTTCATTTGGTTATAATGTAAGAGAATGTTGTACTCAACCACTGATCAAAATTGCAAGGCAACATGAAAGATGGAGCAGTATATTAAACTGTATTCCTTACAATAACTTAAGTACAAAATACATTTTTATGCAAGACATTGCACAAGTAAATAATGCTTCCAATGTTAATGACAGCATCGGCTCTTAGGCATTTACCTGTGAACTTCTCATCTTCTTTGCTACCGAGTTCAGATATTGGAGTTGACCTGAACTTGGGGGAAGTATCAGACTTTGTCGGCTTATGGGCTGGAAAGAAACCAAAGAGAAACCTTTGTATCTTTCACAAAAATGGCACTGGTGTTGATAAATTGCCATCTCTATACTGTAAAGAACATATATGACTATTCTTTAATTGGTCAATTCAATGTGTTTTATATAAGCATATAAAAAATGGCCTGATGATTAATCTGTAACAATGCCCAGCACTGCCTTATGAATTGTCAGCTTTACAACTTTGCAATCAGGAAGGCACTGATGGCAGGTGTTCTGAAAGATGCAAGGGAGTTTGATGTTGACATTCTGATGCAAAAGGGTCAGTCCGTGAAGGACAGGAAGCAGCTACTATGGTATCTGCTGCCACACAGCTCATTCAGCTCTTTTCCACGGGTAAAAGATTTGAGTCTTCTTACTCAACCTTTCTTCTCACAGTTGGCCATCACATCCCAATTCTGACCCTCAACATCAGCACCTTCCCTATTCCTTATTGTCAAACAAGAGAATCAAACACCAAACAGTCCTTTCATGAAATATACCACTGATTTAGTGCAATTATTTACCAATCTGTTACCATGCACCTTCATTTCCTTTAGTTCCTCCGAGTTGCTTCTCTGATGTTTTTCAAACCAGAAAATACTGGCCCCAAAATTTGCATTCCATCATTCATGGCTCCAAAGTGAATTGACTAACTTGCCTGGATCACTCATGAAATAGAGGAAGGTTTGCAGATGCTTTTGCAGCTGCTATTTTCTCCGGGCTGCCCAGAAACAAGTTGAAATTCTCATGGATGTTGGTGAACAGCCAGGTGGTGGACTCCATCAGTATCTATTAATATGCTACACATCTTTGAAGAGGACATGCAGAATCTCCATATAAGTCTCACCCTCTGCTAACATCCATTGCTTCACGGGATTCGAGACTAGTGAGCACTTGCTCTTCAGCCAGTCCCTTATACATCATGCCTTTGTACAATTATATCAGGCTAGGCTCCAATTACACATTTGCATTGTCAGGCTTCTTTGTATGATGTGTCTCATCATGTGTCAATTTGTCATCTACACTAGCTTTGCCCCCTCAAGGAGATTGCTGAGTGCAAGGATGAATGACGAGTGTGTGTGTGTGTTTGTGTGTGTGGCTGCCAATGTTGCCAGAGGTAGAAAACAGTGCAAGGCCTTGCAATCATCTTTGCTGGTATAGACACTCCTACTCCTAACTGGCAGGTCATATTTGAAGGCTTGCTTTATTGTTTCCTGTGTTAAATGTAGGAACATCTCTAGCATTACCTGTCATCGTCTTCTTCAGGGAGGATGCATAATGCCCATTGCTGTTCTGATAAAAGGTCATCAACCTGAAACATTAACTCTGCTTCTCTCACAGATGCTGTCTGACCTGCTGAGCATTTCCAGCATTATTTGTTTATATTTCAGCATCCACAGAATTTTGCTTTGTATAGAGGTTTGAGAATACTCAGTGCAGCTACATGGGCATCCATGGATGCAGGGTGAAGGAACGCATGGGTGCAAAGGGACAGTTCCTAATGGTATTGGAGCAGCATACACATATTTATTTAGCATTGCAAGCTTCCGTTTTGCCCCTTCTGGTGAGATCACTGAATTCTTTGCAATAATGCAGCCACTGTCTTGACAACCAGATGTTTGTTGCGCAAAAAGAGGAAGTTCTTCCTGCGTTGTACTTGTTGCAGCAAGATTTTTATCACCTCATCATCAAAGCTGGAGGCCCTGCTTCTCCCCAGATTGCTGCCAGACATTTCTTCAGCTGAATAGCGCAGTCATGTCTCAACCAACAATACCTACAGCAATGATTTTCTCTCTACTCAGCACACGCTTGACACATGGAACTAGGTGTAAGTAGTGCACATCCATAATATGAAAAACATCCAAATCTGTAAATGCAGGTGGATTCAGGTACATCTCACTCGGTTTCTGACTTACACATGAGGAGCTGGTGATTTGTGGCTGGCAGTTTCCTCCCCAGCCCCAATCACTGCAAGTATGGTGGACAGGCTGGCTTAGCATTCATCCATTTGACTCACTGCTGGCTGTGGCAATGGGCAGGAGTCAGTTTATGTAAATTTGTTGGGCTCCTTGTGAGATTTGTGCACTTGGGAGCTCGCCACCTGGTGAATATGATTGCCAGATTGCTCTAAATGTTCCACTTAGTCTAGCATTGCTGGACACCTGTGATGTAAAGCTATTCATAGCATTCAGCATGCTAGGGCAAACATGATGGAAAATTTGATTTATGACATTACTCCATCAGTAATATGTTTACCTAAAGTAACTTTATACAAGTACACCTATAACTTCAGGTGTAATGTACCAGGACCCATTTTCTATCTGCTTCACATTGCCACAAAAAAAGATAATGTGGAAAGATTAAAGGAAATCCTATTTCTGCTACATCTTGCTAAGCTGATTTTATGCTTCACCTGTGCAGTGGGTGGCTAGAGGTCCCAAGTAGGATAGAAACATTTGGTCTCGTAGGCTTTTCAGCTCCGCAATAATAAACAAGTCTATTTAAATATTAGCTGCAACCTTTAAGAGTCTCAGTTATTTGTATTTCCAATCTACTCCTGATGAGAGGAACTCCCACAGGTAGACCCATTCTGGGCTGGAAGCTCATGGTACATATGATTTCAACTGTAGGAAATTGTACAAAAGTGACCCCACATGATACCAGCGGGTGCAAAGATAATTGAAAACCGTCACTTTAGCACTAGAGCTACACCTCCAGCTCTACAACTTATTAGCTCAGCAATATCAAAACAGAATCCACAAAACTTCCTGAAAGGCACAGCACTTTAACTATCCAAGCATAATCATGATAAGATGACACTGGATGCAACAACAATTTTTAAACATGTGAAACACATAATATTTGCCAGGCAATACATTTATTGAACCACAGTGTCTAAACACCATGTGGTACACAGTTGATTGGCAGTCTTAAGTTACTTAGAAAAGCACAGCCCTCACAACACATGAGATGTATGACATTGCTCAAGAAACATATTTCACAGAACAGCAATCAAGACATCATGCAGGATACAGTGTGTTGACTACCAAACAGACTTTCACAAAAGTAACCCAGAGGTTATTTTAGTGTAGCATAGCATTTATGATAAAGGACTTCAATGTAATGTCACAGAATGGTATTACTCAGCCATGCATTAAAAACACATAAATATTTGCAGTCTCAAAACAATTGATATAAAAAGACGATCACTGATCTAGCAACATCGTCTATGCTAAATATTCACAAAACTAAACATCATCACTGCTTTTGTCCATTTCTAAAATGCTGTGTTTTAGCAATCCTCAAAATGAGCACACACATTAAAGATATAGCAGTAACAGAACATTGTAATTCCTTAAAATAATGAATGTAGAATTAAACCATAATATAAGGTACTATTATCTAAATCATTTCTGCATAATATTACATATTAGCATTACTGATAACAAATTACTATGAGTACCTGTGAATTCCTTGTCCTCTATATGGTCAAGCTCAGATACAGAGGTTGGAATGAACATATGTGAAATGTCAGAGGCTGGAAGCTTATGATCTATAAGGGACAATAAAAAACAACAGATCCAAACCATTGTGTCTTCCACTAGAACAACACTGATGCCAATAACCTGCTTTCCCTGTATCTTCAGATTTACATCCATATTTTAATTAGCTCGATGTGCTTCAGATAAATATAAGTGGTTACTTGATAAGAAACAACAATGTCTAACAAAACATATAATGGATTTATCAGCAAGGCAATGTGTGCAAAGACACTCCAATAAATCATGCAAAGCTTATTAACCATCCAACAAAGTACACACAAGCACAGCCACGGTAAGATTGTAGTCAATAGTTAAGCTCTATGAAAACAGGATTATTCGATTTTACATAGGTCCACGACATACACAAATTTTTAGGTATCCAGTGAAATTCAGACAAGTACTGCCCTTAATACTGCTGAGAAACGCTATAGATTGATGTACTATGCATCATATAAATATAACAGAACAGCAACAACAAGATCTATGCAACACATATTAACACAAAGAGGGAATCACAGGGGTGGTGACTGAAGTGAATGACAAACACCACACCCCCACCAATGCCCTGTCCTTGGCAGAGTGAAGCTAGACAAATTTCACATTTCACTCCCAAGTGTATTCTCCTGAGTAAATCATTGGGGCCGGGGGCGGGGGGGGGGGGGGGTGGGGGCGGCGGCGGGGTGGAATGGCTTCAGGAGGGAGACCTGGGTAGAGGAGACCTCAACTTTTATCATAGAGTTTTGAGTACGCCTGCTCCTCCAGGCATCAGAAATTAATTAAGAACAGTTAAATGCTGTGCAGATTAGTTCATCCTGGCTCCTCTTTCTGCTAGTTCCACCTGGCAGAAAGTTCACAATGGCTTCCCTGCTCAGGCCACCAACTGAAAACTGATCAAAATATTTAAAGAAGGACCTGCCAACTTTAGATGGGTGACCATAAGCCTGTTCAGAAGAGCAGTTTAGAATATACAATTTCCATCATGCAGATCAGGTTGAATTTTCCCTAATTCTGTACTAACCAATACATTTAACTCCAATGCTAAACACTAGTTCACCAAATGGAAGCGTAAGAATATGGCATATCACTTGTAGAATATGCTTTTAATTTGCATCACAAGTTGATGACTCTTAAACTTATACCTTAAAATTAAGAAAGCCTAGGTGAAATTCTTAGTAACTTGCACATATGAGAACTTACAAATCTGGATTGTTATTGCAACCGATTTCTTGCACCAGTTTTCAAAGATGCTGATTGAGTCAAACTGGCCTTTTGTATTCAATGCATTATTTTTTCTTAAGGACAAATGTTAATGATTCCACATTATCTCATGCACACCAGCTTTGTTGTTGCAGTCATCAGTTTAATTTAACATGGACAAACATACAGTACAGAAACAAACGCTAAACAAACAGTAGAGGCAATTCCATAAAAAAATTTAAAAGTGTCAGAAAAGAGATAGAAGACAAAACATGCAAAATGATGAATAATGTAAGCCATAGGCACTTATAAAATTAATTGCACAATCGTGATATTATTTAGAGCCATGCCACAGGTAGTTATGGGAATACCTGTTAATTCTTTCTCTCTTGTCTCATATACAGGGGTTGGATTTGACACAATTGCAGTGTCAGATGTTGAGACCTCATAGTCTGTAATAGATAACAAATGAAACCAAGTGAAATTGTTGTTTCCTTTTTCAAAAACAGCACTCATATTGCTGTACATGTTACTTATAAATGTTAGTGGCGAACCCAAGAGTAATGTTCCTGGTATAGCTTTCCCATTATGTAAGGGCATGAATTTAATTGGGTTCTAGGTAATGAAAGAGATAAGGTAAAAACCAAGTTGTGCAACTTTTGTAAAAAGTGAAAGATTGTGTAAGCAGGTGGTGTGCAAGTTAGTCACTGGAAAGGATCAATGGATTTTTGATTTAGATTGAAAAACAATAACCATCATCAGCTAACAGAAGGGATATGGCCGGTTGGCCATATAATAGAAACAAAACATTCTTTATACCACTGGTCACCAATGTAATGCTGTTGCAGAACTGGGTGTATTATTTCATTATAATGACAAACAATGGTTTCCAATGTAATCATACATTGTGCATCCAAAATTAAACAATCATACAATACTAAACCATATGCGGCATGATGTGTTGATAAATTAATTCAATATTGTTCAAATCAATTCATCCCCCAAAGAATGATATTGACAATCCATGAAGGAACATTGTTTTCACCAAGTAAAAAGGTATTTGTACCGTCCAATTAACCTCACAACAATATAGCCATGAAAGGCTGACAGACACTTGAAAGCCAAGCAGCCTCCAAACTTCACAAGATTAGCATGCTGACCAAATAATCCAACAGTGACAAGCAAAATGCATAAATTTCATGAAATGGGCAGTAGATTGCTTATTCCAGTTACTTTGTGACACAAGAATGAATGGGTTCCATGCAAGACAATGTGTTGCCTATCAAATATGTTTCATTAGACAGATAAACTAAAGACTTATTTATCTGCAAAGCTATAGCATAGCACCTCCAGCATGTGTCCAAACATTCTGTCACTTCAGCACTAATCTCAATATGCTCTTTTTCTGAGTTCACACTCACATATTGTCAGCAGTGCCTGCAACTCCTTCCTCCCCTATCTCAGCAAGTTCAGATCCTGATATTGGACTGAACACATTCGGGGTATCAAGAGGCTAGCAGCTCGCAGTCTAAGCTTAAGCTGAACACACTAGGAGTGTCAGAAATTGGCACATGATGGTCTGGGGGTATAAAAAGGAAGTCAGGGAGAAAATCCTTAAATTGCTCGGGGAAATAACACCTGAGTTGTACTGCTGTATACGTGTTTATTACTGAACATCGTTAGAATATGGCACTGTTGCAGAATTTGTCCCAGAATTTTTATTATAATAACATTAAATTGATTCACATGTGGCCTTGAATGATGCAAATAATAATACTTTTCATACAATTCTAAACCATAGATGTGTACTGACTAATTCAATACTATTCAAAAAGATTTATGTAAATGTGATATGACAACAAACATTCCATGCAGCTTCTATTGGGTAAAAGTTAATTGTCATCCATTAACCTCATACATATAGCTGTGAGATGTTGTCAGGCACTTACAGCCAAGCACAGTCTCTAAATTGCATGAAATAAGGATGTTGATCAAATAATCCAACAAAGACAAGCAAAAGGCATAAATTCCAGGAGATATGCAGTGAATTGCTCATTTCACATAATCTGTGCCACGCTATTGAATGAATTGCATGCAAAACACTGTACTGACAACACATATGTTTTACACACAAGTAAACTCAGTAGTCATTTAATATAAAAGTGTGGATAGCAAACACAGCAAGTGTTTAAATTTCCTCTGGCTTTAGCACAAACTTCAACATGCACTTAATCATATTCACTATATTATTGAGTTCACACCTAAGGCAGAAATATTGTCAGAAGTACGTGTACCTTCTTTCGCTCCTATCTTAGCAGGTTTGGATTCTGGGGTTGGTTTGAATACATTAGGGGTGTCAGTGACCGGCAGCTGATATTCTGAGATTGAACTGAACACATTAGGAGTGTCAGAGGTTGGCACCTCATGGTCTGCTGCGGATAAGAAGGAACATAGCTCCAGAGTTGTGATATTGAATACATTTCATTTACTGGACATCATTACAATGTAGCACTGTTGCAGAGTTGGCTTATTCTCCATTCTTATAACTTAAATAGATTCCAGTGCAACCACACATTGTGCACTAATAATACATTTCATGCAATAATAAACTTTACATAATGTATTCACGGATGAAACAATCAAAGGTAGAAATAGCAGTGGCATTGGTCACGATCTTTTGATTCTCATTGGAAACTGGAGTATTACGAGAGGATTGGATGGTGACTAATGTTACAGCGTTATTCAAGAAAGAGGTGAGGGATAACCCAGTCCATCTAATGTCAGCTGTGGGGAAGTTACTGGAAACCATTACCAAGGACAAAATATAATTTCCATTTGGAAGGTATGGGTCAATCAATGAGAGCCAGTTAAAGGCAAATTGTGTTTGACTAATATGATCGAATTCTTTGGTGAAGTAATAGAGAAGATTGATCAACATAAGGTAGCAGATGTTTGTATATTTGGGCATTCAGAAGACATTAAACACTGTGACACAAGGGACCTTTTGAGACTAAAGGAAGACTACGGAGTTAAAGTGAAATGGGAGTATGGATACAAAATTGACTCAGAAATATGAAGCAGATGGTGGTGCTAGTGGATGGATGTTTTTCTGACTGGTTTGCAGTAGTGTTTGCCAAAGTTCAGTTTTGTGTCCACCAGTCTTTTCAATTTTATAAACAATAGATTCATGCATGGGGTCAACTTTACAAAGTCTGCTGATGATTTGAAATTGGCAAACTAGAGGATTATGATGAAGATAGTTAAAGGCTTTGGGATGACATAAACAGGGCAGTGAAATGGGAAGATGGACTTCAATGTGCAGAAGTGTGAAATGATGCAATTTGGGAGGATTAATATGGAAAGACAGTTATACAATAAATGGCGCAACCTTGAAAAGATGAATACAAAGACCTTTGTGTCCTTATATAAAACTCCGTAAAAGTGGGTTGCACATTGCCTCTGAGCTGCTCAAGGCCACACAACAGTCAGGAATGTGCTGCAGAGAACAAGCAAACTGCACACAAGCAACATTCCCTTTAAGATGTGCATACGTGTGGTCAATTTTCAATCTCAAAGGGACCACATAGTGCAATAAGCCAGCCACACACAACAAACAGACATAAGCGGGTCATTGGCGGTGGGGCAAGTTGATAAGGTTGTTAAAAAAAAGCATATGGATTTATAAATAAATAGAACGTGAAAGCAAAAGTGACCATTCTAGAACTTTATAAATCATTAGTTAGGCCTCAGCTAGAAAACTGTGAACAATTCTGGGCATGATACTTCTGGAAAGGTTTACCAGATGTTACAAGGGATGATAGACTTTAGTATTGAAAGGGGATTGGAAAAGTTAAGACTGTTGTGTGTGGAACAGTGAAGGTTAAGAGCTGACCTAAGAAAGGTTTTGAAGATGGTGAGTGTTTTTGATACAATAGATAGAAGAAAATTATTTCTTCTGTTGTGTGGGTCAATAATTCTTAGATTCATAATCATTGACAAAATATCTGGAAGAAAGATTAAGCGAACTTTTAAAATCAAAGTTCTAGAGAACTTTCTCTCAAGAATCTGGAATGCTCTACCTGAAAAAGGTAGGAAGCTGATTCCCTAAATGATTGTAAATGGGAGCTAGATGAGTCCTTGAGAATAAGGAACTTACAGGGTTATGGACAAAAGGAAGGATCGTGGGACTAAGCACAACTGATCTTTCAATGGTCCAGCAAAGGCCTCCCTCTGTGCTGTAAGTTTCAATGATTCTATTGTTCTAACAGAATGCATTGACTAATTAATTCAATATTATTCTTTTCTTTTATACATTCACGGGATGTGGGCATTGCTGGCTAGACCAGCATTTACTGCCCATCCCTGATTGCCCTAGAGAAGGTGGTGGTGAGCTGCCTTCTTGAATTGCTACAGTCCATGTGGTGTTAGGGAGGGAGTTCCAAGATTTTGACCCAGCGACAGTGCAGGAACGGCGATACAGTTCCAAGTCAGGATGGTGAGTGGATGGGAGGGGAACTTACAGGTGGTGATGTTCCCATGTGTCTGCTACTCTTGTCCTTCTAGATGGTAGTGGTCGTGGGCCTGGAAAGTGCTGTCTAAGGAGCCTTGGTGAGTTCCTGCAGTGCATCTTGTAGATGGTACGTACTGCTGCTACTGTGCATCGTTCATGAAAGGAGTGAATGATTGTGGATGTGGTACCAATCAAGCAGGCTGCTTTGTCCCAGATGGTGTCAAACTTTTTGAGTGTCATTGGAGCTGCACTCATCCAGGCAAGTGGAGAGTATTCCACCACACTCCTGACTCGTGCCTAGTAGATGGTGGATAGGCTTTGGAGCGTCAGGAGGCAAGTTACCCACTACAGGATTCCCAACCTCTGTCCTGCACTTGTAGCCACTGTATTTATGTAGCTGGCCCAGTGTAGTTTCTAGTCAATGGTAACCCCCATGTTGTTGATAGTGGGGGATTCAACGATTGTAATGCCATTGAATGTCAAAGGGCAATGGTTAGATTCTCTCTTGTTGGAGATGGTCATTGCCTGGCACTTGTGTGGCGTGAATGTTACTTGCCACTTGTCAGCCCGGATATTATCCAGGTCTTACTGCATTTGGACATGGACTGCTTCAGTGTCTAAGGAATCGCTGAACATTGTGCAATCATCAAAGAACATCCACACTTCTGACCTTATGATGGAAGGAAGGTCATTGGTGAAGCAGCTGAAGATGGCTGAGCCTCGGACACTGCCCTGAGGAACTCCTACAGTGATATCCTGGAACTGAGATGACTGACCTCCGACAACTACAACCATCTTCCTTTGTGCTAGGTATGACTCCAAACAAAGAAAAGCTTCCCCCTGATTCCCATGTTGCTAGTTCGGCGGGGGGGGGGGGGGGGGGGGGGGTGGGGGGGGTGGTGGTGGTGGTGGTGGTGGTGGTGTGGTGATATTGTCACGGGATGAGTAATCCAGAGATGCAGGGTAATGCTCTGGAGGAACCATGTTCAAATCCCACCATGGCAGATGGTAATATTTGAATTCTATAAAAGTCTAGAATCAAAAGTCAATGATCACCATGAAACTATTATCGATTGTCATAAAAACCCATCTGGTTCATTAATGCCCTTTAGGAAAGGAAACCTGCCATCCTTACTTGGTCCGGCCTACGTGACTCCAGACCCACATTGTTGACTCTGAAATGGCCTAGGAAGCCATTCAGTTGTATCAAACCAGTAAAAAGTTTCACAGAAGAGTAAAATAACATGCGGCAACTTTCGTTCCACTGCATAAAAATATTTTTGTCTAATAAGCGTCATAACATTATAGCCATACTAAGTTGAGAGTCACCTTACAGCCACAGTGTTTAAATCACGGAAGCTTACAGCATAGAGGATGCCAGTCCATCCCATCAGGCCTGTGTCAGATCTTTGTAAAAGCTGTCTAATTTCTCACCAACATTTTCAGCATAGCCCTGCACATTTTTCCTTACAATATTTATCAAGTTCCCTTTTCAGAGCTACTATTCTCAAATTGCATTCACCACCCTTCAGGCAATGCATTCTGGACCATAACAACTCACGGAGCAAAAAAAAAGTCTTTTCACATTACCTCTGATTCTTTGCATTTTCAGTGGAAACAGTTTCTCCCTGCTTACTCTGTCTAAACCCTCTTGGAGTTCTGAATGCAAGTATTCAATTTTCCCTTAACCTTCATTACTCTAAGGAGAATCACCCCAGCTTCTGGAGACTGTGCAGAAAACTGAAGTTCCCATTTTTGCTAAAAAATCAAACAAATTTATTCTCCACTCTTTCCAAGGCCTTGATAACCTTCATAAAATGTGATGCTGAAACTTCATGAAATAAGCACACTGACCAAAAAACCCACAGAGATAAGTAAAATGGGTCAATTTCAGGACATATGGAGTGGATTGTTCATTTCATTTAATTTGTGCAACTGCTATGAGTGATGTCATGTCAGGCCTTGCATGTGCTACCAAAAATGCTTTACACACTTATTTAGTATTGCTGAAAAAGAGAGACATGCTGTCGAAGCTTTTTGTCTTGAACTCATCAGGACGGATTCACAAGAATACTAATTCTAAAGGAAACAGCCATTTATACTGCATGAGAAGAGAGTGCTGATTGGTCAGTAAGTGGACTCATTGGTAGAAACTTTGACATAGAGAATGCACCATCAAACAGGCAGAGGTATTTGCTGAGTTTGAATGCTTCTACTCCCAGCTATCCCACTAAAAACCAGTGTCCAATGAAGACACTGAGTTCTTGAAAGCGTGCCTAGCTGATCTAGCGCATGCATACTGTGGGACACCCAACAACTTGGCTGATTTCCACATGCAGCATGAACATCTGGTAGGGCTGAGAGATCTCAAGGCCAACCCAGATATACAAACCCAACAAAGGAACTGGAATAGTCATCCTTAGCAAGTATGACTCTATCAACAGAATGCATGCCGTTCTTAATAATGGGTCCAAATTCGTTACCATTGGACCTGTCGTAAAGCATGACCACACAGCCCCACTCAAAAGCAAGTTACAAAACGCTTATTCGACTTGCGCAAGAGTAATGAGCTGCATGGTGGTGTATATGATAGGATTTGTCCTCACGGCTCACTGAGTCCGTGTATGTACGGGCTGCTCAAGACATGCAAAAGTAATGTCCCTTTACGCCCTAGCTTATCAACAACTGGTTCTGCACAATATGAATTGGCCAAATGGTTCAGCGAGTTGCTACAGCCAGTTCTTAGCAAGTTTTTCCACATACATGGTGAAGGGTTCATTCACATTTGTGACCATACAGGACTTGCATAGCAATAGCAATCCATGTCCATGTGCTCATTTGCCATTGCTAGGCTATTCACTAATGTATCACTCAAGGAAGTCATAGACGTTTACACCATGCCACTATATCATGGCGATTTAGACCAGCCACCAATGTCTGAATCTGTGTTCATTGGACTTATGAACTCAGCAACTGGCACAGCTGAGTTCAATTTCAATGACACCATGTATGCCAAAATATTTGGTGTTGCTATGGGATTCCCTCTAGGCCCTGCTCTCACAAACATCTTTGTCAGTTTCCATGAGAAATGTGTCTTCGATGGAGTGACACCTAATTTCCTACCCCTTGCATATTTTGATATGTAAATTATATAATTGCTACATTTGAATCCACAGCTGCATGTAAAAATTTCCTTACATACCTTAATGGGCTCCAACCTGCGCTCAAATTCACCTTTGAAATAGAGCAGTGAAATGAGCTCCCTTTCTTTGATGTGCTAGCTGAGAAATCTGCCAATGGGTTCTCTACTACTGTCTACTGCAAGCCTACCTTCACTGGTCCATGAACATTTTGGGATTCCTACAGTTCCATGTGCTATAAGGTTGGCCTTATCAGCAACCTCGTAAATAGGGCCCAATCCATTTGCTCACCATGCAAACTTGATGCTGAAGTAGGGTGCATCAAAGCTATCTTGCAGGATAATGGCTAACCTGATCAGATCATTGCTCACTGTATATTATGCAAACTCATGGGCCAGGATTTTCCGATCCCGCCCAAGGCGTGAATCTGTCGCAGGCAGGACAGAAAATTTGATGGACCAGCCAAAAGTCCATTGACTTAGGATGGGAATTTCCGGTCCCATGGCAGGTGGACTGGAAAATCCCGATCATGAATGGGCTTAAGGCTGCCATTTTTGGTCCTGAAAAGTGCCCAGTCTATCTCAGATTGCCCTGGAAGGGTAAGATATCTCACAAATTTGAGCAACAGGTGAAGCCAGCTGTTTCATACTGCTACTATGCAGTAGCAATACAACTGGTATTCTCCAGTAACAGGATGCTGCCATCAAGCCAAAAAAAATTTCAGTCTATCAAACAAATGAGCAATGTGGTATATGAATTTCAGTGCTGGTGTGATGCCAAGTATGTAGACCATACATCATAAGGACTGGTGGATTGTATCAAACAGCATGTCCCTTCAGCTGTTCACAACAGGCTAAGTAATTACCGTGCCTAACCAGCCCGTACCCGCAAAACTCAAAACACAGTGTCCAACATTAGATTCTGGATAGCACTTGCTGAACAACCCTGATTGTGCTAAGAATTACACTGACAACCAATTTAAGATCATCAGTCAGGCTTGCAGTGTGACTCACTTATGCATGCTAGAAGCTACATATGTTCACACACAGGGCCGGCTCTGTCCTTTGTAAACAGAAAGAGCATGTCATACATTGCACCTTTTTCAACTAAACAAAAGCTTGGGGACAGCCATTCTCTGGTTCATTCCCCATGGCAATGCCTCGACCAATCACAGTTGACCTGCCTGGTTCAAATTTAAACAAAAGCTTGGCAGTTAACTGTTCACGGTGCATTCTTCATGGCAACGCCTCTGTCAATCAGCATCCAATTGCCAACAAATCAACACTGCCTTCTCAAGCACTATAAACTGTTATTTCCTTCAGAATTGGTATACTTGTAAATCTGTCCTGATGAGTGCAAAACAAAAAGCTTCGACAGCATGTCTCTTTTTTCAGCAATACTCAAGCTCTGTACCACCAAGTGGCTATTTATAGTGTGACATCTACAGCAGGTATCCAAACTAGCTGTCACCGTATCACAAATCCTATCACCCATGTATTATTACTTGCTGACTTCACATCCAAGGCACAAATATTGTCAGAAGTACCTGTAACTGCATTTTTTCCTATTTTAGTAGGTTCAGATTCTGAGATTGGACTGAAGACATATGAAGAGTCAGTGACCTGCAGCTCATAGTTTGAGACTGAACTAAACACATTAGCAGTGTCATAGTCTGAGGCTGAACTGAACATGTTAGGAGTGTCAGAGGTTGGCAACTCATGTTCTGCTGCTGGGGATAAGAAGGAAGCCAAATACAAAGATTTTAATCTCTTGTGAAATCCCTTGAATTGATTTCATGCTTTCATTGCTATAAAATAAATTGATTCTAATGTAATTAAACATAGCATACATAATACATTTCGGATAATACTAAATTATATAGTGTGTAAATTAATTATTATTCAACATGATTTAAATAAGAGACATGACAACAGACACACCATGCAGCAACACTGACCAGAACATTTCAGGCATAGAAAATAATCGAGAGTCAGGACAATTTATGGGTCCTGACCCTGAACAGGCATGAAGTGGGCCGACAGGGCGAATTTTCCAGGGTTGGTAATAAGGCCACCTCTGAGTTTGCATCTAATTAAGAATGGTCATGCATTTTGGCAACAGGGGCACAGGACATCATGCCGCAATCCAAAGGTGCCCAGCAGCTCCTGACATGAGACCAGTGGGAAAATTCCAGGTCAGGCAGACGGAGCAGCAGGGAGGCACCACAGCCACCATTAGCAATTGTGGAATGGATGAAAGGTCACTGCATATGGCTATCAGAGACATTACTCAGCACAATTTTATCACTCAGTGTCAATGCCATGATATGGGTAGACAGCAGCTTTGCCACTTGCTCTTCAATAGTCTTAAAAATTACAAAGTCTGACCTCCTGCTGCAAATCAGCCTCCTCTCACATGCTGGAGAGCAACACAGCAGGGGGGGTGCTGTGCACCATTCATAAGATTCCACTGCAATGGATAAACAGTGCTTAATTACCCTTGTAATCACCCACCACTGTAACATCACTGATTTAGTAATCCAGAGGCCTAGGTTAATGTTCTAGGAACACGGGTTCAAATCCCACCATGGCAGCTTGTGGAATTTAAGTTCAATTAATAAAATCTAGTACAATAAAGCTAGTCTCAGTAATGGTAACCATGAAATTATCACCGATTGTTGTAAAAACCCATCTGGATCACTAATATCCTTTAGGAAAGGAAATCTGTCGTCCTTACCTGGACAGCTAGCCTACATGTGACTGCAGACACACAACAATGTGGTTGACTCTTAACTGCCCTTTGAAATGGCCTCTCAAGCCACTCAGTTGAAGGATAAATAGGGATGGGCAACAAATGCTGGCCTTGCCAGTGACACCCGTACTCCAAGGAAGAATTTTTTAAAAGTGACTGCATGCCGCTGCTGGGTGGATAGTTTGCCTGGGAGCCACCCTCTGGCAAAAGTGCATGGAAGTGGGAAGGTGTCAGAAAGTGGGAGAGCTGAGCTCATGCACAACTACATTATCTAAATTTCCCAAACTGCCACCCTACCTCACCACCTCCAAAACCACGGGGCCTGGAGAATTCTGGTCATTTTTCTTCCAATAAACTTCACAACAATGCAGTAATAATGACTAGACAGACACTTTACAGTCAAGGACAGACACTAAACATCATGAAATAAGCACGTTGACCAAATAATCAAACAGAGAGAAGCAAAATGCTTAACCTCCAGTAGATATGCAATGGATTGGTCATTTCAAATATCTTGTTCAACATGAATGAATAGACTTTATGCAAGGTGATTGATCATTAAACACACTTTACACACAAGCAAACTGAGCACTCATTTAGCTGTAAAATTGTGGCATTGCAGCTACAGTATGTCACTTCTGCCACATAACATTCTTGTCACTTCAGCACTATTCACAACATGCACATAAGTTCTACCCCTGAGCTCACACTCACGGCACAAACATTGTCAGAAGTACCTGTAACTTCTTTCTCTCTTATCTGAGCAGGTTCAGATTCTAGGATCGGACTGAACACATGAGGGGTGTCAGTGAGCGGCAGCTCATAGCCTGAGATTAAACTGAACACGTTACGAGTGTCAGAGGTTGGCACCTCATAATCTGCAGGGATAAGAATGAAGCCAGACACAAAATTCTTAATTGCTCGTGGAAATAACACCCATGCTGATTTGATGAATACATTCATATTACTAGTCACCATTACAATGTATTTATGTGGTACATTGGCTTATTCTTACAGAATAATACTAAATGGATTCAAATGTAACCATGGATTGTGTGGCAAATAATACTTTTGATACAATATTAAACTGTACACAACTTAATGTATTGACTAATTAATTCAACAATATTCAAAACATTTCATACAAAAGTGATAAATCAGACAATCCAGATGGCTTAATTATTTCCACTATGTAAAAGATATTTCTCATCATGGGTTGACAAATTCTTTCCAACCAACCAGTGTCTAACATCATGAAATCCTATATCATAGATAGCCATTCAGCCCGTCATGCTGGTGTTGTTTCTTTGCAAGAGTTATTCAATTAGTCTCGTTCCCCAGCTCTTTGCCTACAGCTCTGCACATTTTCATACAGAAAATATTTATCCAGATCAATTTTGAAAGTTACTATTGAAGCTGAATCCTCTATCCTTTCATGCAATACATTCCAAATCATAACACATTGTTGTGTAGAAAACCTGTCCTCAAGTCACCTCTGGTTCTTCTACAGACTAGTTCATATGTCTGTCCTTTGGTTCCTGACCCTTAGGCCCGTAGGAACAGTTTCTCCCTACTTACTTCATCTGAACCATTCAGAATTTTGAACATAAGGGCTGGAATCTTCCGGCTCCATTGCGACGGGGATAGAGCCATAAAATGCGGCAAACCATTCTAAGCTCCAATGACTGTAAAATCCTGCTGGCGTAAAATTCCACCAAGTATTCAATCTCCCCTTAACCTTCTTTGCTCTTCTCCTGTCTCCACAACACTGAAGTCCTCATTCCTGCACCATTCTAACAAATCAGTTCTCCACTCTCCAAGGCCTTGATAGCCAACAGACTTCAAAAAGATTACTTTTTATGAAATAAACACACTGACCAAATAACCAAACAGAAATGTGCAAAATGGTTCATTTCCAGGTTGTCCAACGGGTTGTTCATTTCTGTACATTGCACAGTAACTATACATGGTAAGGCCATGTACTGCCTATCACATACAAACACACAATTAAAACAAACATTCATTTAACTGTAATGGTGTGGCATAGAATCTATAGGTGTCCTAAATATCCGGCATTGTAACACAAACTTCAACAGGTATTTATTTACTCCATCCCTGAGTTCACACCAAATACACAAATATAGTCAGAATTACCTGTAATTTTATTCTCTCCTATTTTAGCAGGTTCAGAATCTGGGATTGGTTTGAACACAAATGGAGAGTCAGTGACGGACAGCTCATAGTTTGAGATTGAACTGAACAAGTTAGGAGTGGCAGAGGTTGGCACCTCATGGTCTGCAGGGATAAGAAGGAATCCAGATACAAAATTCTTAATTTATTTTGAAAACAATCCCTGTATTGCTTTGATGAATACAGTTGCATTACTGGACATCAATGTAGTACTGTTGCAGAATTGATCTTACTCTTTCATTATAATAGAAATAGCATGATTTGGCTGTAATCAAATATGGCACACATTTCATAAAACACAAAATTCTACTCAGTGTGTAAATTGATTAATTCAATATTCAAAAAGATTCATGTAAAAAAGTGATATGACATCAGACACTCCATGCAGTAACATTGCTTCCACCAATAAACTTCACAATATAGCCATGATAGATGGACAGACACTTGACAGCCAAGCACAGTCTCTAAACTTCACAGGATTAACGAACCAACAAATAAACCAACAGAGTGGAGTAGAAATGCTTAAATTCCATGGAATATGCAGTGGATTGCTCATTTCATAATCTTTGTGCAAGAATGAATGGGTTCCATGCAAGACAGACTAATGACCATCAAATGCACTTTAGATACAAGAAAACTGAACATTGTAAAAGTGTGGCATAGCATTTACAGCATGTGTCCTAACATTTAGCACAAACCTCAACATGCATATAAGTATTTAATCCATTCCTGAGTTCACACCCACGACATAAATATTGTCAGAAGTACCTGTAACTTCTTTCTTTCCTATGTTAGCAGGTTCAGGTTCTGTGATTGGACTGAACACATTAAGGGTGTCAGTGACAGGCACCACATGGTCTGAGGGGAAAAGAAGGAAGCCAGATACAAAATTCTTAATCTTTCATGAAAATAATCCCTGTGTTGTATTGATGAATACATTTGTATTACTGGACATCATTACAATGGAGCACTGCAACGCAATTGATTTTACTCGTTCTTTACAATAACTTTAAATAGATTCAAGTGTAGCCATGAATTGTGCTACTAATAATGCTTTTCATACAATATAAACTCTACACAACATGATGTATTGACTAATTAATTCAATAATATTCAAAATGTTTCATGCAATACTAATATAGCACACTCCATGTGACAACATTGTTTCCATTACATAAAAGAGTTATCATCCAATAAACATCACCACAATATAGCTAAGATAGGTTGACAGACACTTTACAGCCAAGCGCAGAGCCTAAATCATGGAATTATACGGCACAGAAGAAGACCATTCAGTCCATCTTATCTGTGCCAGCCCTTGAAAGAACGATCCTAATAGTCTCATTCCCCTGCTTTTTCCCCATTGCCCTGTAAATTTTTCCCTTTCACGTATTTATCCAATTCCCTTTTGTAATTACTATTGAATCTGCACCCACCATCTTATCAGGCAGTTTTCTGGATCATAACAACCTGCTGTTAAAAGAGGTTCACATGTCATCTCTGATTCTTTTGCAAATTATTTCGCATCTGTGTCCATTGGTTACTGACCTGAATGTCAGTGGAAACAGTTTCTCCCTATTCACTCTTTCTAAACCCATCAGAATTTTGAAATATCTGTTCAATCTCCCCTTAACCTGTATTGCTCTAAAGCAAACCATTCCAGTTTCTCTACTCTCAACAAACCTGAAGCCCTCATCTCTACTTCCATTCTAACAAAGCAATTTTACACTCTCTCCAATGCCTCAATAACCTTCTTGAATTGTGGTGCCCAAACTTTTTGACCAACTAATCCAGCAGAGGTAAGCAAAATATACAAATCGCAGGAGATATGCAGCAGATTTCCTATTTCATGTGCTTTGTGCAATCACTATGCATAACTACCATACACAGCTGTGCATTGACTATTAAATACACTATTCACACAACTAAAATGCTCAGTTAACTGTTAAAGTGAATCTAAAGAATGTACCCTAACTATCTGTCACTTTAGCACAAACCTCAGCATGCATTTATCATATTATCAGAAGTACCTGTAACTTCATCCTTTCCTATCTTAGAAGGTTCAGTTTCTGGGATTGGGCTGAACAAACTTGGAGGGTCAGTGACCAGCAGCTCATAGTCTGAGAGTAAAGCGGACACATTAGGAGTGTCAGAGGTTGGCACCTCATGGTCTGCTGCAGCAAAGAAGGAAGCCAAATACAAAACTCAATCTCTTTTGAAAGTAATCCCAGTGTTGTTTTGATAAATAGATTTGCATTACTGGACATCAATACAGCACTGTTGTAAAACCGATCTTCTTTCATTAGAATAGCTTTTAAGTGATTGTAACATTTTCAAATATTGTATGTTGAATAATACAATATTAAATTTCATACAATATTAAATTATACTCAGTGCATAAATTAATAATTCACGATTGTTCAAAATAATTCAAATAAGTGTAAAATGATAAAGACATTGATACACCAACACTGTTAAAAGCAAATTAAAGATGATTATCATCCAATAAACTTCACAATAATAAGGTCAGAAAAGGTTGACAGACACTTCTCAGCCAGGCAGAGGCTCTAAACTTCATGAAGCAAGCATGGTGATCAAATAATCCAACAAAGAGAAGCAAAATGCATTACCTCCAGGAGAAATGCAATGGGATGCTCATTTCATTTATTTTGTGCAACAGGAATGAATGGGTTCCATGCAATACAGTGCACTGACTATCAAATACATTTTACAAACAAGTACATGTATTTAACTGTAAAAGTGGGGCATAGCAACTACAGCATGTGTTCTAACATTCTGTCACTTTAGCACTAATCACAACCAGCACACAATTATTCATTCTGCTTCAGGTCACACTCAAGGCACAAATAATTTTGGAAGCACTGAATGATTGAGTTCCATGCAAGACAGATTATGTTTTGCACATATGTAAACTGCAAAAGTATGGCGCAACATCTACAGCATGTGCCCCAACCACCTGACAGTTTAGCACAATCCTCAACATGCATATAAATGCTTAACCCACCCCTGAGTTTACACCCAAGAAATATTGTCAGAAGTACCTGCAGCTTCTTTCTCTCCTATCTTTGCAGGTTCAGATTCTAGGACTGGACTGAACACATTAGGGGTGTCAGAGACCTGCAGATCATATTCTGAGATTAAACTGAACACATTAGGAGTGTCAGGGGTTGGCACCTCATGGTCTGCTGGGGATAAGAAGGAAGCCAAGGTTCTCAATCTCTCTTGAAAATAACACCTGAACTGTATTAATGAAAACATTTGATTTACCAGACATCATTATTCCGTATCACTCTAGTGCAATTGGTCTTATACATTCATTATTATTACTTTAAATGGATTCCAGTTTAACCACATATTGTATATCTAATAATGCATTTTATATAATTCTAAATTCTACACAATGCATCTGAGGTTGCTGAAAGAAGCAGAAGTACAAATAGCAGATCCTCATTGGATACAGAGGACTGGATAGTTACTGACGTTATACCAGTATTCAACAAAGGGGAGACAGGTAAACAAGGTATCTACAGGTCAGTCGGCCTAGCATCGGTGGAAACCACTATTAAGGACAGAATATACTTTGTTTGGAAAGGCATGTGACTCAAGGCCGGGGATGATTTTGTTAGAAGCTAATAGTATCTGACTATGTTCTTGAAGGAGGTCCCTCTTTCAAAGGAATTTAGTGCCCAATTGAGGGACCTGGCATTGGCAAGGGTGTGGCCACCTTAAGTCAGCCCTGCCCTTGTCTCCGAACCCCCTGCCCCCTCCCACCCCGCAACTCCCATCTGGCCCATTTTCAACTATTGCCTGGGTCCCTCAGTGATCCTCGGTCTCTCCCTGGATACAATACTGGCAGCAGCCACTGCTCACAGTGGCGCTGCCTGTAATGGACAGCTGCCGGCCTCTAATTGGCCTGCAGCCCTCGGCACGCGGGATTTCTATCCCCAGAGTCCTGTCCCCCAAGACCCACCACTGGCCAATTAAATGCCTGAGAGGTACTTAATCCCTTAATTAGGGCCTCCCCCTCAGAAGCGATGCATATTTTTCACCAGTTCTCCGACCAGTGGGCTGGACTAGTGTCAGTTACATTAAATTCTGCCCGTAGCATCTACGGCATGTGTCACAACTGTCTGTCACTGTAGTACAAAGCTCAATATGCACTTATTATTTAACTCCATTCCTGAGTTCGCACCAAAGACACAAATATTGTCAGAAATACCTGTAATGTCTTTCTCTCCTATGTTAGCAGGTTCAGAATCGGGGATTGGACTGAACACATTAGGAGTATCAGTGACCGGCAGCTCATTGCCTGAGATGAAACTGAACACATTACGAGTGTCAGACGTTGGCACCTCATGGTTTGCTGGTGATAAGAAGGAAGCCATACACAATTCAGAATCTCTGATGAAAATTAACCCTGCATTGTTTTGATGAATATATTTGTGTTCCTGGACATCAATGTAGTACTGTTGCAGAGTTGAACTAATTCTTTCATTATAATACATTTCAATCAATTCCAATGTAACCAAATATAATAATGCATTTCATATAATACTAAATTATGCTTAGTGTGTAATTTAATTAATGCAATATTATTCAAAATGCTTCATAGATGAGTGATTTGCCAACAGACACTTCATGCAGCAACATTGCTTCCACTTTGTAAAATTAATTATCATCCAATAAACTTCACAATATAGTGATGATAGGTTGACAGGCATTGTATGGCCAAGGACAGTCTCCAAACTTCATCGAGTTCCAATGGAGATAAGCAAAATGCATAAATTCCAGGAGCTGTGGGGTGGATTGCTAACTTAATAATTTTTGTGCAACAAAAATGAATGGGCTCCATGCAAGGCTGTTAGTCTCATTCCCCTGCTTTTTGCCCATTGCTCTGCATTTGCACTGACCATCAAATACATTATACATACAATGAAGTCAAACATTCATTTAACTGCAAAGGTGTGGCATGGCACCTCCAACATGTGTTCTAACATTGTCACTTTAGCACTAATCTCAACATGCATTTAATTACATAATCCAGCCCTGAGTTCATAATCAAGGCAAAAATATTGTCAGAAATACCTGCAATTTCAGTCTCTTTTATCTTAGCAAGTTCAGATTCTGGGATTGGACTGAACACATGAGGAGATTCAGTGACTGGCAGCTCAGGGTCTGAGATTAAACTGAACACATTGTGAGTTTCTGGGGTTGACACCTCATGGTCTGCTGGGGCTAAGAAGGAAGCCAGATGCAAAATTCTTAACCTCTTGTGAAAATAAAAACACCTCCATTGTATTGACGTATATATTTGTATTACTGGACAACAGCACAAAGTAGCATGATTGATCTGATTCTTTCAATTTAGTAACTCTCAATGGATTCAAATGCAAACAATACTTTCCATACAATATTAAACAGATAACAGACTGACAAAGTAATTTAATAATATTTGAAAATTTTCAAACAAAAGTGATGAAGCTGACATTCCATTTGGCAATATTGTTTCCACTACATAAAAGATATTTATTATCCAATAAACATCACAGCAGTACAGCCATGATAAATGACAGCCAAGCGCAGTGTCATGGAATCAGACAGCGTAGAAGGAGGCCGCTTGGCCCATCATGTCTGTCCCAGTTCTTTGAGGAGCTTTCTAATTAGTCTCATTCCCCATGCTTTTTTCCCATTGTCCTGCATCTGCCCCTTCAAGTATTTATCCAAATCCTTTATGAAAGGTACATTTGAAACAACATTCATTACCTTTTCATATGGTGCATTCCAGGTCTCAACAACTCACTGTACAAAAAATATCCTCCTATCACCTCATTCGTTTACAAATTCCTCACATCTATGCCCTTTAGTAACTGATCCTCAAGCGAATAGCAATTGTTTTTCCATATTTACTCTATCCCTCGGAATTTTGAACAAAATTATTCAATTTCCCCTTAATCTTCTTTACTCTAAGGAGAACCATTCCAGGTTCTCTAGTCTCTCTACAAAACTGAAGTCCTCATCTCTACCACCATGTCAGCAAATCTCCAACCTCCCTGATACCTTGATATCTTCATTGATGTGTGACCACTTTTCATTAAATAAGCACATAGCCAAATCATCATCAGAGATAAGCAAAATGATTCAGTTCCATTAGGTATACAATGGATTGCTCAGTTCAGGTACATCGTACAATAACTACAAATGGGTTCCATGAACGGCCGTGAATTGATTATCAATTATACTAAACACACAACTAAACCAGATACTCATTTAACAGTTATGCTGTGGTGTAGCTTCTATACTGTATCCAACCTAACTGTCACTGTAGCAGAAACCACAACATGCATATAAGCATCCAATAACACATTACTCCATTCCTCTGTTCACACCAAAGACACAAATATTGTCAGAAGTACCTGTCAATTCATCCTTATCTATTTTAGCAGGTTCAGAGTCTGGAATTGGTTTGAACACATATGGAGATTCAGTGACTAGCAGCTCATAGCCTGATGTTGAACTGAACACATTTCGAGTGTGAGAGGTTGGCACCTCATGGTCTGCTGGGGATAAGAAGGAATCCAGATAGAAAATTCTTAATCTCTAGTGAAAATAATCCCTGTGTTATTTTATGAATACATTTGTATTTCTGGACATCAATGTAGCAGTGTTGTAGTATTCTATCATTTTAGTAATAATTAAATGCATTCCAAAGTAACCAAATACAGCATAAAATGATACATTCCATTCAATACTAAATAATACTCAGTGTGAACATTAATTAATTCAATATTATTCAAAAAGATTCATACAATAGTGATATGACAATAGAGACTCAATGCAATATTGCTTCCATTATGTAAAAGTTAATTCTTCTATCCAATTAACTTCACAATATAGTGATGACAGGTTGACAGGAACTTATAGCCATGGGCAGTCTCTAAACTTTAAGAAATAAGCATGCTGACCAAATAATCCAACGGTGATAACCAAAATGCTTCGGTTACACAAAATGTCAGTAGTGAGCTCATTTTATATGCTTTGTGCAATGACAATAAATTCCTTTCATGAAATAAGCATGTAACCAAATAATCAACAGAGATAAGCAAAATGGTTCAATTCCATCAGATATACAATGGATTGCTCACTTCAGGTACATCACACAATAATAACAAATGAGTTAGATGCAAGGCCGTGAATTGATTATCAATTACACTAAACACCATGATAACAGATACTCCATGCAATAATATTGTTCCACCACATAAAACTAATTATCAACAATAAACTTCATGACAGTACAACTTTGATAGGTTGACAGACATCTTTCTAGTCAAGCACAGCCTCAAAGCTTCATGAAATAAGAATGTTGACCAAAGAATCCAAGAGAGAAGCAAAATGCATAAATTTCAGGAGATGTGCAGTGGATAATATAATTCATATAATTTGTGCCACAACACTGAATGAGCTGCATGCAATATAGTGTACTGACTATCAAACTTAATTTAATTGTAAAAGTGTGGCGTAGCACCTACGGCATGTGTCTGAATCTTCTCTTGCTTTAGCACAAAACTCAACATGCACTTGTTATTTACTCCATTCCTGAGTTAATGTTCTAGGCAGAAATATTGTCAGAAGTACCTGCAACTTCTTTCTCTCCTATCTTTGCAGGTTCAGATTGTGGTTTTGAACTGAACACATTAGGGGTGTCAGTGACCGGCAGCTCATATTCTGAGAGTAAACTGAACACATTACGAGTGTCAGGAGTTGGCACCTCATAGTCTGCAGGGGATAAGAAGGAAGCCAGATACAAAATTCTTAGTCTCACTTGAAAATAACTATGGCATGTGCCCAAATGAACAGTCACTGAGGCATAAAGTGGTAACATGCACTTATTTTATTTACTCCATCCCTGTGTCACACCAAAGACACAAATATCATCAGAAGTACCTGTCAATTCATCTTTTCCTATTTTAGCAGGTTCAGAGTCTGGGATTGGTTTGAACACATATGGAGAGTCAGTGACTGGCAGCTCATTGTCTGAGATTGAACTGAACACGTCACGAGTGTCAGAGGTTGGCACCTCATGGTCTGCTGGGAATAAGAAGGAATCCAGACAGAAAATTCTTAAACTACCATGAAAATAATCCTAGTGTTGTTTTGATCAATATATTTGTATGCCTGGATACTAATGTAGCACTAATGCAGAACTTTTGTTTCGTTATAATTAAAAAATAATTCCAATATAGCCATATAATGTACACATAATACACTTCATAGAAAACTAAATTATGCACAAGATAATGTCTATTTCACTAAATATTATGTTCCTCATTTCTGAAAGTGCTTACATTCTGGAGATATGCAGTGGATAACGCATTTCATATACCTTGTGTAAAAGAATGAACGTGTTCCATGCAAGACCGTGCATTCACCATTAAATCTGCATTAGACACAAGTAAACCAAACACTCATTTAACTATAAAAGGGTGGCACTGTGTAGACGCATATCTACAACATGTGTGCTAACCATTTGTTACTGTATCACAAAGCTCAACATGCGCTAATAATTATTTACTCTATTTCTAAGTTCACACCCATGGCACAAATATTGTTGGAAGTACCTGTAACCTCTTTCTCTCTTATTTTAACAGGTTCAGAATCTGGGATTGGTTTGAACACATATGGAGAGTCAGTGACTGGCAGTTCAAAGTCTGAGATTGAACTGAACACATTACGAGTGTAAGGAGTTGGCACTTGATGGTCTGCTGGAGATAACAAGGAAGCCAGATACAAAATTCTTAGTGTCTCTTGAAAATAATTCGAGTTTTACTGATGATTATATTTGATTTACCTGACAGCATTATATTGAAACACAATTGGTCTTATTCTTTCATTATCACTTTAATTTGATTCCTTTGTAATCTCACATTATGCAACTAATAATACATCTCATCTACATAATGCATCTAAGGTAGCTGAAAGAAACAAAGGTAGAAATAGCAGAGACATTGGTCACAATCTTTCAATCCTCATTGGATAGAGAAGTGCTTGAAGACTGGAAGGTTGTCAATGTTATTTTCAAGAAACGGTTAGGAATAAACTAAGGAACTATAGACCAGTTAGCCTAGCATCAGTGATGGGGAAGTTACTGAAAACCAATATTAAAGGTAAAATAAGCTTTCATTTGGAAAGGCATGGTGAATTAATAAAATCCAGCAAGATTTCGCTAAAGGCTAACTGTGCCTGACTAACTTTACTGGATTCTTCGATGTGGTACCAAAGAAGATTGGCCAAGGTAGATGTGTATCTGGACTTTTGGAATGCATTCAACAAAGTGCCACAACAGAGGCCTGTTAAAATTGAAGCCAATGATGTGGAGACAGAAGTAATACAAAGCACAGAGTGATGGTGAATATATGCTTCACAGACTGGGAGGTCGTTTGCAGTTGTATTGCCCAAGGGTCAGTTTGTAGTGCATTAGTCTTTCCAATTTTTACAAATGAGTTAGACTCGAGTGTAGGGAGCAACATTATAAAGTTTACTGATGACACAAAACTTGGCAATGCTATAGATGAGGACTGTTATAGGCCCAAGATGAAATAGGGTGGTGAAATGGGCAGAAGCATTACTGGTGTGGCAAAGTGTGAAATGGTGAGCTCAGGTTTGACTAATTTTGAAAAACATTATAAAGTAAATAGTATAATTTTGATAAGTGTAGATGATCAGGAGACCTTGCTGTCTAAATATATAAATCTTTAAATCCATAAGCTGGTTGATAAAGTGGTTAAAAAAGCACATGGATTACTTGGGTATATATATAGGATATAAAAACAAAGAGACCATGCAAGAACTTTATAAATCATTGATTAGGCCTCTGCAGAAGTATTGTGGACAATTCAGGGCATAACATTAAAGGAAAGGTGTAAGGGTCTTGAAAAGGATACAGAGGAGATATACTGATATGTTATCAGGGATGAGACACTTCAGTTATGAGGAGAGATTGGAAACTTGGAACAGAGAAGGCATTGAGATGATCTAATAAAAGTTTTCAAGACAATGAGCAGCGTTAATACAGTGGATAGAGAAAAATGATTTCCTCTGGTGTATGGCCAATAACTATTCATCATAGATTCAAAATCATTGGTAAAAGATCTAGAGGTGGGATGAGGAGAGTATTTTTCACTCAGAGAGTTGTCTCGAATGCTCTACCTGAAAAGATGTGGAATCTGTTTTTATAAGTAATTCTAAATATGTTTTGGTTCAGGCAGCATTGCTGATCATAGGAACTAGCTGTGTAAAACAATTCTCTTTATATTATCTCTGGTTCTTTTGCAAACTATCTCACATCTGTTTCCTTTAGTTAACAACCCTCATGCCAGAGTGAAAGCTTTTCTCTATTTACTCTGTCTAAATTCCTCAGAATTTTGAACACAAATATTCAATTTCCTTTTAGCCTTCTTTGGTTTTAAGAAAACTCATCCCAGTTCCTCTAATCTCTCCAAAAAACTGAAGTCTTCATTCCTGCTACCATTCTAGTGAATTTATTCTCCACTCACTCCAAAGGCTTTGATATCCTTTTTAAATGTGGTGCCCAAACTTCAGGAAATTAGCATGCTGATTCCATAATCCAACAGAGATGGGCAAACTGCATAAAATCCAGGAGAAGTGCAGCATTTTGCTATTTCCATATACTTTATGCAACAACGATGAATGGGTTTCATACATTACCAAACCAAACACTCATTTAACTGCAAAAGCATGGCAACAGAATCTACAGATTGTGCCTCGCCATCTCTTAAAGTAGCACAAACCTCAACATGCATTCATTGTTTATCCCATTCCTGTGTTCACACCAGAAACATAACTAAAGTCAGAAGTACCTGTAAATTCATCCTCTCCTATCTTAGCAGGTTCAGAATCTGGCATCGGACTGAATACATATGGAGAGTCAGTGATTGGCAGTTCATTGTCTGAGATTGAACTGAACACATTACGAGTGTCAGAGGTTGGCAGCTCTGGGGATAAGAAGGAAGCCAGATACAAAATTCTTAATTTCTCATGAAAATAATCCCTGTGCTGTTTAGATGAATATACCCATATTCCCAGACATCAATGTGGCACTGTTGTGGTATTCTACCATTATAATAATAATTAAATTGCATTCCAAAGTAACCAAATACAAGTGTGTAAATCAATTACTTCAGTATTATTCAAAAAGATTCATATAATCATGATATGATAGACATTCCATGCAGCAACATTGCTTCTATTATGTAAAAGCTAATTATCATCCAGTAAACGTCACAACAATACAACCATAATAGGCTGACTGACATCTTATAGCCGAACAGAGTCTCTAAACTTAATGATATAAGCATGCTGACCAAATAATCCAACAGAGAGAAGCAAAATGCTTAAGTTCCATGAAAAGTAGAATGGATCACTCATTTCATGATCTTTGTGCAACAATGCAATATTGTAAATTAACTATGAAATTCACTTTAGATACGATTAAACTGAATGCTTATTTAACTGTAAATCTGTGGCATAGAATCTGCAGCATGTGTCCTAACATCACTTCACTAATTTCAACATGCACATAGTTATTTATTGTATTCCTGAGTTCACTTCCAAGGCACAGATATTGTCATAAGTACCTGCAACTTCCTTTTCTCCTATGTTAGCAGGCTCAGAATCTGGGATTGGACTGAACACATATGGAGAGCCAGTAACTGGCAGCTCATAGTCTGAGAGTGAACTGAACACATTATGAGTGTCAGAGGTTGGCACCTCAGGGTCTGCAGAGATAAGATGGAATCCAGATGCAAAATTCTTAATCTCTCATAAAAATAACAGCTCATTTGTATTGATAAAGACATTTGCATTGCTGGACATCATTACAATGTAGAACAATTAGACTTATCTTTGTTTTACAATAACTTTAAATTGATTTATAAGCAAACATGGATTGTGTGACTAATATACTTTGCATACAATATTAAACTCTATAAAACAATGTATTGACTAATTAATTGAATAATATTCAAAACATTTCATACAAGTGATAAATAAGAAACTCCATGCAACAACATTGTTTCCACTGTGTAAAATATATTTATCGTACAATAAATGTCATAAAAGTATAGCCATTATAAGTTAACAGACTCCTTACAGCCAAGCAGCTTCCAAATTATGGAATTATACAGCACAGAAGGTGTCCATTCGGTCCATCATTCCTGTGCTAATACTTTGAAAGAACTATCCCATTTGTTTCATGTTCCTGCCCTTTCCCCATAGCCCTGAAATTTTTTACCTCTTCAAGTATTTAACTAATTCTCTTTTGAAAGTTACTATTGAAACTGCATCAACCCACCTATCAGGCAGTACTTTCTACATCACAACTCGCTGTGTAAAAGAATTCTCATGTCACTTCTCATGCTTTTGTAAATTACCTCACAGCTGCATCCTTTGGCTACTGACCCTCATGCCAGTGGAAATGGTTTTTCCCTATCTACTCTATCTAAATCCCTCAGAACTTTGAACATATTTATTCAATCGCCCATTAGCATTCATTGCTCTAGAGAACACCCCAGCTTCCCTAGTCTCTCCACAGAAGCGGAAGTCCTCATCTCCACTATCATGCTACCAAACCTATTCCCCATCCACTTCTGCTTTGATATCCTTCTTGATATGTGGTGCCCAAGCTTCATCAAATAAGCAGATTAACCAAATAATCTAACTGTGTTACGCAAAATGCATAAATTCCAAGGGATATGCAGCAGATTGTGTATTTCATGTACTTTGGGCAACAATTCATGGGTTCCATGAAGGACTGTGTTCTGACTATCGAAAGGACTGTAAACACAACTAAACCAAATACTCATTTAATTGTAACATTGTGGCGTTGAACGTATGGCATGTACCAAAATGAACAGTCACTGTGGCATAAAACGGTAACATGCACTTGTTTTATATATTCCATTCCTGTGTTCACACCAAAGACACAAATATCATCAGAAGTACCTGTCAATTCATCTTTTCCTATTTTAGCAGGTTCAGAGTCTGGGATTGGTTTGAACACATATGGAGAGTCAGTGACTGGCAGCTCATTGTCTGAGATTGAACTGAACACATCACGAGTGTCAGAGGTTGGCACCTCATTGTCTGCTGGGAATAAGAAGGAATCCAGATAGAAAATTCTTAATCTCCCATGAAAATAATCCTCGTGTTATTTTGATCAATACATTTGTATGCCTGGATATTAATGTAGTACTAATGCAGAACTGATCTTTTGTTTCGTGATAATAAAAAAATCCAAAATAGCCATATAATGCACACATAATACACTTCAAAGAAAACTAAACTATGCATAAGATAATGTCTACTTCACTAAATATTATTTATGTTCCTCATTTCCAAAAATGCTTACGTTCTGGAGATATGCAGTGGATAACGCATTTCATAGACTTTGTGTAACAAGAATGAACGTGTTCCATGCAAGACCGTGCATTCACCATTAAATCTGCATTAGACACAAGTAAACTAAAATACTCATTTAACTATAAAAGAGTGGCACTGTATCTACAACATGTGTGCTAACCATTTGTTACTGTATCACAAAGCTCAACATGCACTAATAATTATTTACTCTATTTCTAAGTTCACACCCATGGCACAAATATTGTTGGAAGTACCTGTAACCTCTTTCTCTCTTATCTTAACAGGTTCAGAATCTGGGATTGGTTTGAACACATATGGAGAGTCAGTGACTGGCAGTTCATAGTCTGAGATTGAAGTAAACACATTACGAGTGTCAGGAGTTGGCACTTGATGGTCTGCTGGAGATAACAAGGAAGCCAGATACAAAATTCTTAGTCTCTCTTGAAAAAAACTCTGGAGTTTTATTTATGAATATATTTGATTTACCAGACAGCATTATATTGGCACTTCATGGTCTGCTGGGGATAAGAAGGAATCCAGACAAAAATCTTAATTGCTCATGGGAATAACATCCGAGTTGTATTGTTCTATGCATTTGTATTTTTGGACATCAGTAACATGTAATACTTTTGCAGAATTAGTCTTATTCTTTCTTAACATTAACATTAAATGGATTGCCAGACACTATACTGCCAAGCACAGTCTCTAACATTCATGATAGAAGCACAGACCAAATAATTCAACAAGGGTAAGAAAAATGCATTTATTCCAGAAGAGCTGAAATGGTTGTTGTTTTTACAATTGATGGCAGTGAATGGATTCCATGCAAGACAGTGTGTTAACTATCAAATACGCTTAAGACACAGCAGAGCCAAACATTAATGGGAAAAATGTGGTAAAGCAACTACAACATGTGCCCTAATATTCAGTCACCACACAAACCTGAACATGCACTTTTAATTATTTACTCCATTTAATTATTTACTCCATTTCTGTATCCTCACACAAGACATCAACGTTGTTGGAGGTACCTTTAACTTTATGTTTTCCTATGTGAGAATGTTCAGATTCTTCAATTGGACTGAACACATATGGTGTGTCAGAGACCTGCAGCTCATATTCTGCAAGGCACAATAAAGAACCGAATGCAAGTCTCTGCCATGATTCATGGAAATATGAAATGCTGATTATTGTTATTTATTTCTAATCAGGCAACACGTCAACGTACTCTCCATGATGGAATTTATGCGATGCATGCCCGCCATTAATTAACAAGCCGCTTAAGGTCCTTGAAGCACCAATCGACGGCGATTTTTCGGCACCTGTGCAATCTTCTGGTCAGCGCACGGGTGCAACGGGCAAGCAGATAGGACACATTTGCATAAACCTCATCCACGGGCAAGATAAGAGGGCTAAGCGGGGTCGCGAGTTTGCTCTGTCAAATACTGATTTTCCAAAGTTACTGATACTTGCCTGTGTGATCTGCAATACTTCAAAACGCAATCCAGCTGCTTGGTTTGGACTCACAACCTTCAGGTCAGCACTCTGCAGTGAGGAACCTTTTTTGGGCCTGCAGGTTTCAGGAAGCCTTCCCTTAGCCTGGGAATGGGAGCTGAACTCTCCACTGGAGGCACCTCCTTTGAGGAGGAAGGGAGGGCTAGAAGGGGGAGGAGGCAAGGAGTGCACATTCAGCCTCCAGGGGAGCCACATTTGGGAGTCAGGCGTAGGCAAAAGGGCTACAGGGCCAAGAGGTAGTCCAAGGTGGAAGGGGCTGCAGAAGACACCACTATCCTGCTGCCAGGGTAGGCAGGCGGCGAAGCAGCTACCACAATATGTCGGAGGTGCAGTGCTGAAGGAGGCTCCATCTCTGAAGGGAGACAGTCAACTATATCTGTCAGATGATTGGGCTTGACATCTCCGCGAACTGTGTGGGTGGACATCCCATGCCATGGCTGCCCTCAACTTCTATGCCTCTGGCTCCTTCTAGGGCTCGGTGGGTGTTCTTTGTGGTGTCTCTTAACAGCTGTCCACACTTATGTCAAGCAGGTTACAGGCACTCTGTTCAGGCGTGCATTGGCCTTCATCCACTACTGTTGGACCAGGCAAGCCAGACACAGTGAGCCAGAGGTTTTGCGGTCTTTGCTGCTTCCCCCGTGTCCAGGGTGCAATAGACTGCACACATGTGGCCATCAAGGTGCCAGCAGGTGAGCCTGGTTCCTTTGTCAACAGGAAGGGCTTCCACTCCATGAACGTACAGATAGGGTGTGATCACAGGATGCTGATTGTACAAGTCTGTGCAAGTTACCCAGGCAGCTCCCACAACACCTACATCCTCAGACACTCCCAACTGCTGGGGCTCTTCAGTGCTCCAGCCCGGCTGGATGGATGGCTGCTGGGTGACAAGGGCTATCCACTCAGAAGGTGGCTCATGATGCCTCTCCGTCATCCAAGAACAGAAGCTGAGCAGCAATACAATAGGATCCACACCTCCACATGGCCTGTGGTGGAGAGAGTCATTGGTCTTCTCAAGATGCGCTTCAGATGCCTGGACCACTCTGGGGGCGCACTCCAGTACCCCCCGAGATCAAGTGTTGGTGATAGTGGTTGCATGCTGCGCTCTCCACAATCTTGCGCTGGAAAGGGGGGACGCAGTGGATGATGAAGATGTCGACGCAGTGTCTGCAGCTGCACACGATGAGTCCAGCAGTGATTCAGAGGATGAGCATGCCCAGGGAAATGCTGAGGAGGTAGACACTGACCCGGGCATACTGCAGGGAGGCAGGGACACCCGGGAGGCTTTAATCCAATGAATCTTCAGCTAGAACACCACATATGGACATCCAGGACAAGCCTGGGTGTAGGCTCCATACTCAATACCTAGGTGCCAAATCTTCCAGGTTAGGAACAGTAACTAAGGGCCTTGTTAATAAAGTTGAATGTACCACAAAACACTCATGACATTTTTGGAAACCATCCAACTGCAGAAGAAAAGAGGCACCCTCAGCCGTGATGACATGTCTGAATTTAATATTACAACCAAAGAAACTTAATAAAACAAAATGACAAAGGTGTTAAAAATCACACCAACTCATAAAGACCTCATTGCGGGCCAACACAAAAGCACCAGTGATAAATTCATGGCGTGCCTAAGGTGCTGTATGTTTATGATTTCTGGTGCTATGTCTTGGTGCTGCCCCCTTGCTGGGTGTGGCATCTGAGACAGCCTGCTCAATCTGCTGTCCTGTTGGCCTCGATGAACATGGCTAGTGTCCTCTGGCCCATGAAGCCTGTGCTGGCCCCGCCTGGGAGGGAGCGCCCAGTTCCACAGCTGGCATCTCCCCAATCATCACAGCCTCACCAGATGCAATGGTCACTGGGAGAGGGGCGGAGGATCTGCCACTCTCATCCAGAACGCCCTGAAAGGAGCCCGCAGATACGACAGGCAGCTGCTGCGCCGTCGTGAGATAGTTTCGGCCCTCCCTGCTCACCGTGGATGGATGGGCACCAAATTGGGAAACTTGGTGCCCAGACCATCTCCCACACTGGCACTGACCAGCTGAGATCAATGCCAATGTGAGGGCTTGCTGGCCCGAGTGCATCCCCAGGAAACCCTGATGGGTCTCCTGGAGGAGCCTCCGCATGAGAGTCACCACTCTCTCCATGGAGGAAGCATGGCGCTCAGACATGCGGCTCATTGCTTCAGCGTTCGTCCACGTAGACTCCTCCACCACGGACACCAAGCCAAGCATAGCCCCATGTATCTCCACCAGAGCACCCACGCATTTCCTGCGTTTGTTGCGTCGTGGATGACTCCAGAGGCACATCATCAGGCACCTAGTCCTCTGCAGTCCTCCGACTGCTGGCACCATGGGCACTCTCTGTCTCTGCCAGCTCCTTCAGCGACTGTGAAGTGCCCTCACCGTTGTGCCCCGGGACACTAGCCGATATTCTAATTCCCACCGAGGTGCTAGTATCTGCGCTGGTGCCTGCCTGGGGGAGATGCTATGATGCTGGTGAGACTTCAGGGCCCTCAGGTGTGAGAGGGGTCCTCTGCTGCTCCTCCTCCTGGCCCTGCTCCACTGATGCTGAAAGGAAGAACAAGGGCAGTGGATCAGTTAACGTGGAGACAAAGTCAATGTACATCCCTGTCCCCCAGATCATTATGCGCTCATCCTTCCATAAGCAATGGTCAAGCCATGTTGAAAACTTCAATCACTGAACATTCAGCACTGCCATGGCTGTTGGGAGAACAATGGTCACTGCTGGCCAAACATACCTGCCTGTGGCACCTCAGCCTCACCGACACCGGTGGACCTGGGCGCATGGCCCCTCTCCAAATCTAGGGCCTCCTGCTCGAAGTGGCTGAGAATCACCAACTGTGCCAGCCCGTCACCAGTCCTCACCCGCTCAGCGGCATTATGTGCATTCTTCTTCTGAAAAGGAGAGAAGAGCATTGATTAGTGCCACTTGTACCTGGACTATCTTTGCGGATGGCCCACCCCAACCTGAGCGGGGTATATCAGGGCTCCAGTGCCTCCTCACCCGTTGCTGCTGAACACTCACACAAAGCTGCTAGGCCTGTTCCCCATCCCACACCCCCTTGGCCAAATGCTGCCTATATCACATTAGGCACTACAAGGTCTAACCTTCCATAGCAAGGAGGCACAAGCACGTGCAGCACAGAGGACAGCAGATCAATCGGTGCCAATGCCACATTGAAGCTCTCCTCCCAGCATGTCACCACCCTGACTTTGACATATCCTGCAGTTCCAGCACTGCGCCTAGATGCAGCTCCTCCAGGTTGCCCCCAAAACAATAATGTAGGTCTCAGTGTATCACATGCTGCAGGGGCAGAACCCATCTCTTCACCATCCTCTCAGGGTGACCTCAGCATGGGAAATATCTGCTGGCCCACGCAGCGAAGGACACATATTGTCAATGGTTCAATGCAGTCACTACACTCAGACTTGAGAGGTGGGGTGGGGGGGTGCTGGCACCAGGGTGGAAAGCCTACCTGCTGGGTTAAGTGACCAATGCCAACATGGTACTCAACCTTCCTGAACATAACAGATCATTGAAGCGCTTGCGACACTGGGTCGCAAAATAAATAAATAAACAACAGGGACAGAAATACTATCCAATCAGATGACAGGCAGCTCTGTATTCCCAGCAGCACCAGGTGGGAGCAGTGACCACTGCTGGGACTACATGCAATTCCGAATTGCTGGAGTCGGACACCAAGGTAAGTCAGGGGGATTTCATCAGGGTCAGGCTGGCAGGCAATATCATGGAGATTGGGGGCCAGGAGAGAAGTGGGATCTTGGGGGAGGGGGCAGGGGAGTGCCTTTGATGGGCACAGGGGATCTGCAAAGGAAGTTCCCTGCACCTTGCCTCCAGCCACACAGCTAAAGCTGCCAGGCTATCTGCTTTGCATGGGCCTCCTCCTATCATGGGTAAAATGGTGATAAGGGCAGGATGGGGTCCTTAAGAGGCTGTAAATTGGCCTCTTCTCAACAGGTCTAAGGGTGGGCAGGCTGCCCAACACCTCCACCATGCCCATAACATTTCATACAGGTTGGGGGAAAGTGGGTAGGCAGCAGGAAGGTCACATGCTGGATTTTACGGGCTTCACCCACCTTCAAGAGCGAGGTGGCTCTCAGTGGAATCCCCATTTCCTGATGTCAGGTCCCTCAACCAGGCACTGAGCGCCTTGATTGAGAAACACCCCCTGGGGCCCGCAAGCAACCCCACATGGGGCTAACTGCCCAGTTAAGGGCCTCAATTGACAGTGGGGTTGAAAGGGCATCCATGGGCTTTCCTACCCCGGACTTAATTGGGGTGGAGGTGGGAAGCTGGCATGGTCCTCAACCATCACCCTCCTGCCTGATTAAATGTCCTCCACGACCAAACCCACTATGAGAGAGGGTAAAAGATTCCACCTTATAAGTCCTCCATTATCACCACTTGAATGTTCAAGACCTTCTAATTCCTGCATCTTTCTGTAATTTGCCTGCAAATTTGCTCCTCTCTCCTTCCTGCTATTTGGTGGCCTGTAGAATACATGCAGTAACATAATAGCTCCTCTATTTTTCCCTAGTTCTAACCAAATAGATCTGTTTTTGACAATGTAACCCCTTCATCCCTTTCCAATATTATAACAATTTTTTAAATCAATACCACCATTCTCCCCATTTCTTGCTTTGCCTATATTTTCTGAATACCTTACAGCCAGGAATATTAAATTTCTCATTCTCCCCTTTAAGCCAGGTTTCAGTAATTGCCACTATATCATGGTACCATGTAACATTTTGTATTTGCAGTTCACCAGCCTTATTTATCACATACATGCGCTCCAAACTCATCCTACACCACCTCAAATTTTTTCTGTCTGATCCATCCAATCTCTGAACTATTCTTTATCCTAGGGTTATTTTTTATCCCAGTTCTCTGTGCACCTTGTTTTGCCTTCTATAAAGTTTCATCGTCATGCACAAACCTTTGCCAAATTAGCTTAAATCTACCCCTCAGTACCAGTTAGCCTCTCCACGAGGACATCAGTCCCAACTTTGTTTAGCTGCAAATCATCCATCTTAAACAGATCTTTCCTGCCCCAGAACTGGTACCAATGCCCCACGTGGCTGAAGCCCCATCTCCTGCACTATTTCTCCAACCATGCATTAACCTGTTTCATCCTACTGCTCCTATGCTTACTAATGTGTGACACTGAGATTACCACCTTTCACATCCTCCTCTTCAACTTTCGCCCTAGCTCCTGAAACTCGGACTGCAGGACCACAATGCTTTTTCTCCCTCTGCAATTGGTTTTCATAAGGGCCATGACTTCTTCCTGCTCCCTTTCCCCTCTCAAAATGTCTTGCACCATCTCAGTGATGTCCTTTACTTTGGCACATGCCCAATGTCCACCCACTTTCTATCCTGAACACTGTGACCATGGAGGCACTTTCAGGAACATACTTTACAGGAAATTCTCAACCCCCCACATGATCTGCAGTGATGTTTGCTCTGTCTACCTTCAGAACGTGAAGAAACACACAATCAAATCATACAGATATCCAGGTTAGATCATACTGTTGTTATACCTCTACTTTACACTAATGTATAGTTAGATATTAGCGATATTGAAATGCAGGGAAACATACACAATGCTCTGTATGTTCAAGGGAGCAACCAGAGCCATTGTACCAACAAAAACATCTAAGGCAAGATTGTAGATTTTTAATAAACAGCTCTTAGAAGGAAAATAGATATGGAAAGAATATCTGTGTATATCAGCACACATATCATGAACAGAACCATGAGTGTAGTCTGCAACATATCATGTGAGAAGGGGCAGAATGATTCTTGGAAAATAGTTTTCCACATAAAATTACACTATAACATTCAGCCTATGGGATAGATATTGCTGGGATTTCCTGTGACATCTTTCTCTTTTATGTTATTAATTTCAACTACTAGAGTTGGGCTGACCACATCTGGAGTGTCAGGGGTTGGAAGCACATGGTCTCGAAGATATAACAAAGAAACCAAACACAAGTGTCTGCAATCATTTAATGAAACAACAGAAGAATTGATAGAAAAAAATAAAAGTTAAATGCCAAAAGCCTGAAATATAAAACAGAAAATGTTGCAGACTCACAGCAAGCCCAACCTTATGTAAAAATGGAAATGGCTACTAATGTTTTGAGTGCACTCCTTCCATCAGAACTGAAAACTAGGTGACAACAAACCTTTTAGAAGAATTAATAGAATTTTGTAAAAACCAAGTCAGAAGCTTTTAATTCCTGTCATAGGCTGTTGATTGTTGACCTACACAACGATTTTTTTGAACAGCTGGAAATTAGGCACTAAATAATACACCTCATAATAACAAACCACCCACAATATAATCCATCGATCAGTCAATAAAATTCACACATGGGTGACAATGACAACAGAAGCTCCATGCAGCATTAATAATCCAATAAACATCACACAATTGTAACCATGACAAATTGCCAAATGCTTTAAGATAAGTGCAGTCTCTAAAATTCATGAAATGTGCAGCACATTGAACAAATAGACCAACAAAGGTGAAAAAGTGCTTAAGGTCCATGAGACACATAGTGGGCTGGGCATTTCATATACTTATGCTAGAATAATTAGTGGACATGCAGGACAAGGTGTATTGACTATCAAATACACTTTGCATACAAGTAAAACAAAAGACTCAGTGTTAGTGTTGAAGTGTGATATATCATCAATGACATGTATCCTAACTATATTTGTCACTTCAATTCAAACATTTAAAATTGAGTAAAGCTCAATGACATTTAACAACTTGCATGCATTAGTATTTCCTCCATTCATGAATTCATACCCAACATTGATATTCTTGGGAGTACCTGTGAATTCCTTTTTTCCTACTTTAGGAAGCTCAGGTACTGGAATTGGACTGAGCACATAAGGAATGTCAGAGACCGACAGCTCATAGTCTGCAAGGCACAACAAAAAACCAAACAGAAACTTCTGCTATCTCTCAAGAATGCTTATAAATCAATTTTCTATTTAGTTTATTGGATTTACCTATCTATACTACAAGTATACAGCTAAAGCTCCACTGCTGATGCAGTGCACATGCCACACACTACACATTGTGTAATTATAAACTTCCTACAAGCACTCTATTGAAAATCAGTGTTCAATATACGTCACAGAAGAAAGGCCTACATCTGTACTGTAAATTTTCCCATGCTTCTAAACAGAATTTTTTTTTTGGAATAATGGAATGATTCAATGATATTAGAACAGTGTGTAAGTAGCATGAAAGGCACACAACATTGGCCTGGTAATAAATTGGGCCAAATTTTGTGCTGAACTAATGCTGAACTAACTCGCGTTATTAGAGTGTAATCTGGACTGCAACATCTGATGACAGCGCATGAACAGATTAATGCAGAAATCAAGAAATTGTTGCCTGAGATGTTCCAATTCTCAAAAAGCTGCACAACAACAGTACCTTGCTGAGAGATTTGGCATTTAAATGTATGCAATGGCATGAAGTTGTAATACTTACCTAATACATACACACTAAATGCTTCAGAAAATGTTAGGGCTTGTCCATTCCAGTGTAAGCATCTTTTTTAATGGTGTGATAAATCTTTGTTACTGCCAAAGAAACTCTCTTGCACTGAAAATAAACATTTACAAGTGTGGAGTCTCATTCCTTCACATTTTTAATTATTGTTGGAGATTTAACAAATTAAAACATTTCAATTTTTAAAAAACATTTTCATCTCTTAAATCTCTCTCTTAATCAAATCTTTCTCTCCTGCCCTTTCATTTGTTCTCTGTCCTTGATTTGGCACTGAATTGACTATTCCAACTAACACTTCCTGGCTCAGACTCTGTGCTGCTCAATAATGATTCTTCAGTCTGATCAGTTAGGTCCCAGATTGCCTGTACAGGATATATTATTTGGATAGTTGGCTGGCATGAACTTGCAGTGCAAAAGCAATGGAAAGTCTATTACAAGTGTAGCCCATTGTACAGAAGCAGGGTAACTAAATTCCAGGAGAAATATTATCCACTGGCCAACAAAAATAACTCAGGCTAGTATAGTGCACGAATTATTTAATATAATTAATGAAAAACGATTGAAAACTCACTAAAGGATACAGATAAACAATACTAATTACCTTCACACTTGTGCATAAAAGAGTGCATTCCACATAAATGAGTGAACATGGCACAGCACCTATGGCAATTACACTACACATTAATGTCACAATTTAGATATATCACAGATCATGCAATATATTTATACAGCCTAGCTTTTAAACTTCCCTAGGTATAAAGTGATTGGCCAAATAAGCCACCAAAAGGCACAGGAAAATCATCATGTAGTATAGTTTTGCAAAAGCAATAAATATACTCCAGGCAAGAAGCTAAAGTCCTTACTTCAGCTCTGTGCAATTGGATGGGTTTTGAATGAGTTAAGATCATGACCCATGGCCCAGAACTTCCTGCAACAATGAGACTGGTGATAGATAGGGATATTTTGCTATTTTGGATAACAATCCAAGTTCATTGTGAACTTACTCCAAAAATGTCCAGGATTTGTCATTGAAGATGGTGCAGTGAGCACAGCAGTGAATCAGAAGCATTGCAGCAATGGCAAATGTTTGCCAATGGCTACATCTACAAGAGTACACTTAACATGTAAAAAATTATTTGGTTTGAATGAGACTAAATGTTGCAAACTTCCATTCCAAGTAATATATTTCAGCGGTAACAGATAAGCAATATTCACCTCCATAATAACAATTCAGATTTATTTCCTGCAATACACACAATCTGTATGAACAGGAATAATGTAGCACGTTACAAAGCAAGTTACTTCATCTTGTGACTACTGTGCATATCAAAAATGCATTAAAATTAGAGTTGGTTATGTATTAATCAGGTGCTCTCTTTCCTACCTACTCTCTTCCTGAGTTTTATACAAGAACAAAATAATTGACACCCATGGGAACAACCACCAAATGTTTTCTTTCCTTTTGCAGCTGAAGCTCAAATTCAGGTCAACGATCTTACCACCCGCCTTCATCTTGTAGAATTACAATGAAGTTAGAAGCAAATAATCTTATCTGAATTACTAATTCATTGGAATAAATCAGATGTGACTTGTATTTTAAACACTACACCATAGTAAAGAAATCTCTCCTGGCTCTCCAGGAGAAGAGGGAACACAATAACTTTGGCTACAATCTGTAATATACATTTCAGTTTTAAACACCAGTATGTTTTTTGCAAATACGTTAGTCAGATTTTTGTGAAAGAAAATTCTGAGCAATCTGAACTGGAGACAAGGCATGACTGACATTCTCTTCATAATTCTATACAACACCTACCAATAAAAGATCAAAATGCAGAAATTGGATTGAAGATATGATTTTCATTATTTTCAAGGTCAAACTGTGCATACTATGTCTCCTCACAACCTATTTTTCTACCTTGGGCTTATTTAAAAGCATTTATTTTTAATGTCCTCATTGCTGTGGTCTCTACAAAAGTCTCTACAACAGCTGCTCCAAATAAGGCATCTTTTCACTCCCAGTTCTGCATTTCCTGCCTCTAGTTTGGTGAGCCTTGTTTTACGTCAATCATATTTACCCAGATTTTGATCTCAAAGACAAAATAGTGGCACTCAGTGTTCACCTCACTGAGAGCTGCCTGTGCACTTTACACAGGCTTGTCGGTGAAGATTTTCTTCAATCCAGTCTCTTATCCAGGGTAACACCCTCTGTAAGGGCTCAGTGGCATTTTGAGCATGTCAAGAAACAGCAAGGCTGCCCAATGAAAGAAACCGAATTATCCTCACTGAGACGTGTAGACCACAAATCATTATGTATAAACCAGGAAAAATGAATTAGATTTCAATGATCTATAGAAAGCAAAATAAAGATTAGGAAAGCAGATAAATTAAGGGAGTGGGATAAGAGAAACATTCAGAAAAGTTTTAAAAAATCAATTTTTATTCCTTGTAAAAAATCTCCAATACTACTTTTCTTCTGAGCAAATGAGAATTCACACTTGTAAAATTAAATTTTCAAGGCTAGAGAGGTTATTTATCAGTAATTATCATTTGTCCCAGTAAGACTCACTTACTCCTGAATGCACCAGCCTTACCTTTGTTTTTTACTGTGGAACAAGTGAGTAAATACAGCAAGTTCATACTGTTGTAGTCGTTTCAATGTCGGGTCTATCGTTGAGCACTGAAACTGTGCACCATCTGAAGGAGCAGGGTACCTGGCTTTAACTTCTGGATTCCCGCACTTAACTGCAAATGAATACTCCAAAAGCTGTTCTTAGATTTTCTCCAGAGTCTTGCTGCCCATTGTCCCACACGACTAAGTCTAAGTAAGTAAGACAGCCTCACCATTACTCTCACCACAAATTCTGGACTATTGACAATAATCCTGAACGAAAATAGTTTGGGTCCTCAGCTGAGTAATTTATATGATGCTGCACTTACCCCCTCATCACCCTTCTTCCCCATGTATACTCTATATGAAACTCCTCCTTTAATTTTTTCATGTTTTGGCAGCAATATTTTGCCTCTAAATGAAAGCTTAATCTTTTTCAATGAATTTAGAAAATTATAATAGCAGAGGCAACCTAAAAATTCGTTAAACTAATATTGATATAGAATGAATATCAGTGAGTCATCACACAGAACTATAAAACATGAGTGAGGGCTGTTGAAGAACATGAGAAAAAGAGGAGTGATAATTATAAATGTTCTTCTGCATAATAATTGAAAATATGAGGCCCAGAGATCTGCATTGCATGGAGTACCTGTGAATTCCTCCTCTTCCATGTTACCAATATCAGGCACTCGTGTTGCAGAGTCAGGTTCTGGCAGCTCATGGTCTGTATAATAAAGAAACCAAATGCAATCCTCCGATCTCTCAACAAAACAATGCTAGCTTTGATAAAAATGTACTTTGTATTTTAGTGCTAAAGCAATCCTCAAGGTAGAATTGGTTTCTCATTCAATATTCAAAACCATCATTAGTGAAGGTAACTTCTGTAATATCGACAGTGAACTAGCTAGCTAAATTATTTCAAATAAATCTTTGTGAATGACAATGGATAAATAAATAACATTCAAAATGATGATAAATGATCTGATGGTACTCATGCTTTACACTGCTAGAATACTTAAACTGTGAAAAATATAAGGGTGAATTTCTGTGCTAGTTCATCCAATCAGCTTCAGCAAAAGAGCTATGTATACTCTACAAAAGCAATATAAATGGTGTATATGCCATTTCTCTGTAGTTCTCATGGCTTTTTGGCCAAATCGTGGAGGCATGGAAGGATCCCAATGAAAATTCACTCCATAATATATTGATTTCATACAAACAAAATGTCAGGAAAGCTACTGCGACTGGATTATCTAATACACAACATGCAAGCGTAAGAATGGGATGATGACACACAGTATACATGCCAGTAATGTTTAAACTTCACATGACAGAAGAGCAAACTTTGGAAGACTGCAATGACCTGTGCACCCAATTCTCTAATCTGCAATACATTCAATATTCCGGTGATTAACATTGATCACTGAAAAATCAAACATGCTAGCCTTTGTGCACAATTCTCCTTCCCAGATTCACACCCCTCACAAAGTTTAGTCTACAATATACTTATTACCCCTTCATTAACATATAAATTCCTTATTGTAGAAAGTGACAAATCACATAACATAACAGACATAGAAATACAAAATGCTGACTAGCATGCACTCTGCACTGGACATCACAACAATGTCCCCAGTGAATCAATTTTCATAATTGTGCTACTTTAAATGAGTGGAATACACAGCACATTGATTACTTAACATTTTTCACACAATAGGAATGAATAGACTCCTTGCAAAAAAACAATGCAATGGTTACACTTTCACTGAAATAAAACAGATCACGTAATAGAGCAGTGAAAAAGTGTGTTTCATCAATTAGATGTGTTTCGTCTATCTATTATACTTCAGCTTGTTATAAAATGTTATGGTTTTAACGTGTTCTTAAATGTTTTTCTTGCAATTCCATGTTGATTAACTATTACAGATATCTCATGTCACTTTAGAAGAAATTTGAACATAATCTCTGTTTTACCCCATCAACCTCTCTATAGTTATGTGAATTGTGCCAATCTGCCGGGTATCCAAACAATAAACAAATTCTTAAGATATGGAGGGAAGAAATGAGTTGCACAGGGAATGACACATCTGATGAAGGGAAATATCAATGCAGCCTGATGAATACCAAATAAGCAATGAAGAGAAATGGACACTTGAAACAGGTTCTTGGATAATATTACACTGCACCAGTTGCACCCATGAGTATTGTTGGGCGTACCTGTAATTTCTTTCTTTCCAATGTTTGGATACAATTTGGATACAGGGATTAGATTAAGCATGTTTGGATTGTCAGAGTCTAGTAGCTTCTCATCTGTAAGGGTTAACAAAGAAATCAAACATAGACCTCAATAATTCAACTTAACATTATAACTCATAAACATCTATCTCTACCGTATCCTTCATTAATTTGCCTCATTCATAGCACTGAATAAATTCTAATCTGTCCACAAAGCATTATGCAATCAATACTCTCAGATCTTTAGCCTTTAGATTCTAACTAGTGCATAAAAGGCAAAAAAATGTTAATGTTGAGCCTACATCTTAGTCCAGTTCAATCTCAGGATTTGGGGGACAAGGGTAAAAATGTATTTAGGCATTATTAATGCAATACGCCAAATTACAACACATTAAAACACAATTAAGAGTACATGTTACAATCTAGGGCTCCCAATGCAGAACTTCGCATGATGAGAATGCGCATTGGAGTTACCTATGCAACTAAGAAATAAAGATGCAAAGATCTTACGGTGTTTATGCCACACCCTGCCTGGACCTGTACATGGCCATGGCAAAGATGACCTGTCTTTACAAAGCAGGCTGCTGGAGAGATATACTAGCTGGCACACAACATCTGGATCAGAGACAGTTCTTCCAACAGAAGTAAAGGTTACCACGACATGAAGCTCTCATTTTACAAAGCCCAGAAAATATTTGCTTAAAGAGGTAATCTGCATTTCAAATCTGTATCGGGCAAAATACAACTTCTACATTCTATAGGAAAAACATCTATATCACTATTTCTACAGAAAAGACACATCAGCTACACAGGGCACATAGCTTCAATTAGACAGCAGATAGATTTTGGTGAAAAATCACTCATGGCACTCAAGTTGTCATCAATGTTCTTCACATCAGTCCCATGGCATTCAGGAATGGAAAGGTTTGACAATCAACTAATGTTCTGGCTTATCTGATCCCATCAACATAATTCTGCATTTAAGTGGCTCTTACTCAGCCACAATGCTTTTATGGTGCAGAATTCCATGGTGCCTACATTATTTGAAGGAAAAGAGATGCTTAGGGATGGGCTCTCAGGAGACTGGACTTGTCCTCTGTACCCTTGTATGCTTATCTCAATGAGAAACCTCGAGGAGCATAACAATCTCACCTCAGTCAAGACAACTCAACATCTGTTTGCTGCTCTTTGGCTGTTAGCTTTACCTTCAAGAAATATTTGCCTTGGGGCTTATGTACAATGAAAGAGTTTGTGCAAAAAGGCAATAGCGGTGCATGGGAATGGTATTCCCCAGAATATGTGGATGTTCTCAATTAGATTAGGGCCATGTTTGATGGGGCCTATAAGAATGCTTGCTCAAGAATGGAGCACAATCGCCTCCATTTCAACAGGTGCTCTGGCTCAGGTGGCACTACTCTCACCTCTCAGCCAGAAGTCATTGTGTTCAAGTCTCACACCAGGACTTAAGCACAAAAATCCAGGCTGGCAGTCTAGTACTGTCTTTTGGGGGATGAGATGTTAAACCAAGACCCCCTCAGATGAATCTACAAGATCCCATTGCACTATTTTGAAGAAAAACAGAGGAGTTATCCCCAGCAGCTGAGCCAAAGATTTGTCCCTCAATCAACCTCACAAAAAAAATGATTAACTGGTTATCATATAGCTGTTTTTGGGAGCTTGCTGTGCACAAATTGGCTGCCATGTTTCCCACATTACAATAGTGACTACACTTCCGGTGGCTGTAAAAGATGCTATATGAATGGAAGTCTATCTTTTTTACTGAAACCAGAGCATTTCTGCCCCAGCTACATATGAGGGACTGCACTGCCTTGGTTAGCAACCTCCCTCCATTCAAGGCACATCTGTTTTTATTGGATAGTTGTCTTCAGCCTCAAATAGGCTAATTTCATGCAGCAGCACCTCCAATTCTACAGCATCAAAAGGTAGCAGTACCAGACATACATTTCCACTATGGCAGTGTGATTCACTGTTTCAATTCTCTCTTATATGGCAAGCTGAAACCTTTTAAAGTAGCTCTCTTGCTGAATTTTGTGTTCTCCAACCCAGCCGAGAAACCTTTTCCTATTAAAGTTAGAGATAGGGTGGCTGCAGAAGCTGAGATCACAAAATTCAATCTGGCCCACCCACTGTGATGTGGACTTGTGAAATACAGTTTTTTCAGGGATGTAATGTAAGCTATACAATAAATCTAAACTCAAGAAGATAAACAGTTCAGTGCCCATACAACGTAATTTAAGCAAACAGGTTGCACTACATGAAATTAAGAGCAACAAGGCACCTACCCTACGTTGTCACCAACTAGCATTATGTTAAACCAGGCCTTAAGTTCAGAATGTCTCCGTGATGTTCTACAGGTAGGACATCAGTACAAATATTTATTCTATTTGTAATTTGGGTATTTGCTGCAAGTAAATCCTAGTAGCACAGTGTGCAACATTTATGGCTTCTAAATATCTGAATTTTGCCTTTGGGTTTAATTTTTGTTTAAATCAATATGAAATTTTATCAACTCACTTCAAGATAGTTAGATAGTAGAAAAGATGTAAAGATTAATAATTTTTAAACAATATCAAGTGGAATTTTTAAAGGGATTTCACAGGCCGTTAACAAACATATCAAAAATGGATATCAAAAGGCCAGAGGAACAGAGAGCAATAAGCAGCATTCTACATGATTTAAGAGTCAGACTCAAATATTTTTGGGAATACCTGTGAATTCTTTCACTGTTGTGCTATCATGTTCAGAAGGAAAGGGTGGACTGAATACATTTGAAACATCAGTGGCCGGCAGCTCATTGTCTGTAATTCATAAGAAATCAAATACCAAAGTGATAATGGTACTCTTTAAAATATTGTCTATAATAGGATATATCAACATAATGTACACGAATGACTTGAAGCACTGAAGTGCTGTGTATCAATAGTGTATTGACAATGCAATGCTCCTCAAGTAATGATGATGCAATTAACTGCAAAACAATCGCCAAGAATTTCGTCAGGGCTGCCTGTTATGCATCTGTAAATCAGAAGTGATATATTACAGACAGCTGATCCAATATTGCTTGTTATATACCACTGACAAAACTTCAAAATAACCCCAAATATATGAACTAGGCAATTCACTTCTAGTCAGTTGATTAAATAGTCATTGACTTCAAGAGTTTCTGGCTGATATTCTACTTCAACCTTTTTTCTAATTAATTTATGAGGTGTGCTTATTAAAGAGTACATTTAGTGAAGCTATGGGGAGAATTTTCTCCCCATTTGGGGGGTTGTGGTGTTGGGCAGGAGCAGGGGCGGGTGCAGGCTGGGTGCTGCCATTTTACGGGTGGGCTAGTTAAGGCCTGCGTGCGTGTGAAAGAGTGCAGAAATCTCCCTGAGGCATAGAGCTGCCTCAGGGAGATTAAGTTCTGAAAATTGTAATGAAGAAAAAAAAATTTAAGACATGTCCCCTCAAGTGAAAGTGTCACATGAGATGGGTCATGTCTATGAATGTTTTTAAAATTTTTTATAAAACTTTAAATACCTTCTTGAAATCTCATCCTGCCCGTCATTTTATGCGTCGGCGAGCGGGCCCTGGCCCCAATCGCCGACCCAAAAATTCTGGCCTTTGCTCCCAGCACAGAGCTTCACTTGACAAGAGCATGATTTGGTTAGCCTGATGGTCAGGTGTATCAAAATTGAAGAGGGAACCATTTTCAACTGATGGTGGATTATGTTCTGTAATGGGCAACAAAAGACATAGATATAGTAATGATCTCTTTACCTAATCCAATAGAATCTTTTGAGACAACCATAGAATGTATATATAAGGGGATTATGATTGATGTTGATTTTCATTGGCATTTGCTAAGTGTTTAATAAGGAAGAGCATTTTGCCAAAGATGTGGTAAACAAGGAGGTTGTCAGTGTAGTGGATGAGGTAAAGCTAGGTAAAGAGGTACTAAGAAGCTGGCAGTACTAAAAGTAGATAAATCATCTTATCTAGAACCACTCTGTCAATTGCTTGCTGCTTCTGCTGTTTGGCATGCAAGTAGTCCTGTGCTGTAGCTTCACCAGATTGGCAGCTCATTTTTAGGTATGTTTGGTGCTGCTCCTGGCATTCCCTCCTGCATTCTTCATTGAACCAGGGTTGATCCCTTGGTTTGATAGTAATAGTGGACGGGTGGATATGCTGGACCATGAATTTACAGATTGTGGTTGCGTACAATTCTGCTGCTGCTGATGGCCCACAATGACTCATAGATCCCCAGTTTTGAGCTGCTAGATCTGTTCTGAATCTACCCCATTCAGCACAGTGGTAGTGCCACATAGCACGATTGTGGTTGTGCTCAGTTGAAGGCAGGATTTTATCTTCACTAGAACTATGTGATGGTCACTCCTACCTATACTGTTGTGGACAGATGTATCTGCAACAGGTAGATTGGTGGTGACCAGATCTAATAGGGTTTCCCCCTTTTTGATTACCACCTACTACAGGCCCAGTCTGGCAGATATGTCTTTCAGGACTTGGCTGGTTTGGTCAGTGGTGGTGCAACTGAACCACTGTTGGTGATGAAAATTGAAGTCCCCCACCCAGAGTACGTTCTGTGCCTTTGCCACCCTCAGTACTTCTTCCAATTAGTGTACAACATGGATATCATGATGAATATGATGTATTCTGAGAAAGAATACATCATATTCTGTAGAAGGAAATATAAGCTAAATGGTGACAAGCAGAGACTGGAGACTGAATCACTGTCCTTTTGATCTATGCCACAGTACCACAGTAGGTGGTACATTTATCCATAGACCCATTAAAGGAACTCCACCTTTTCCATCCCTGTATCAGTGGAAACTTTGAAAGATGGAGAGGCAACAACCATAATCTAGCTTTGACTGATGAACATACAAAAAGGAACAATAACTACTGTAGCTATTGAGACTGGCGATTCACATCTTATCCCAGGACATTTATAGCCATCAGAGTAAGGATATTGCCCCCAACCCAATTAATTTATGCTTAATTCAAAACCTAATATATTCCTAAACCAAGTTCCATTTTGTATTTTTTGAGTCATGGATTTGAATATTCCACAATCTTTTTAAAATCACAGTTGTAATAAGGATAATAATCAAATTGAAAGCAGAGCAAAGTGGAAAAATTGGATAAGGCCTGGTTTCAGGCACAAATTTGGTGACCCGATTGCCACACATGCCTGAGTTAGGAGACTCATCATATTTCGAGTCTCAGGGTTCATCTTAATGGGCCTGAACTTCTTTGGAGTGGCAATCAGAGTGGATTGCCACTCCACTCCTAGTTTCTTACCTGGAAATCCAGCCGCTCCTTTCTTGCCCGACCTTCTGACTCAGGCCAGGCGAGAACTGTCTAGTGCAGCGTGTTCCTGAGGCCTTGTGTTGAGGGCTAGAGGGAAGTCCCATGCGGTGTAGGGGATGGCAGTACTATAGTTACCCAGAAGCTAGAAGTGGTTTTAATTCTTCTAGCTTTTTTGGGGTAACTATTGCTGTAACATAATCAGAACCATCCGAAGTTTGCAATTTAAATTCCATTTGGGGTACCCTCCACTTGTACACTGGTTACTGGTAGTTGTATAACCTGACCTTTAATGAGTTATGTACTGCATGATTCACCTTCAGCCCCCTCTTAAGAGAACGCCCAGATGAGATGACAATTGAAATCCAGACTGGAAGAGTTTCATACCAAGTGCAAAGGAAGGGTGACAGAGACACAGTGAGCATTTCATTAATATATGTTAGCTACAAAGAACATCTGCCCTATTCCCTTAATTGTGTTTCAGGGTGTCTCCTTTCCGGACTGAAATAGTACAAGTTTCTCTAGTAAGTCCTCATAAATCAGACTCAACACTAGGTATCAGCTGCATAGTTCTCTGCATAGTACAGTTTGACCACCAGTTCCTCTCACTTGTATTCGACTCTTGTATAGTTATCTATACAATGTTATACAGTTCAACATTCAGTTAGCCCTGTTGATTGCTGCTATTTTGTGCTTGGCATGTTAGCTGAGTCTCATCTCAGTGATGACACAGTCAGGCGCTACATTTACCTACAGTGACTCTACATCACTTAGGTTTTCCCAATTCATATTTGGTTCATTGAAGGCTCTGATGAATAAACTTTCCTGTCCTCAGCTTTATTAATTTGCTACAGAACAAACCGTCCTCCTCTCTGTGTTGACCCGATGCCTTGTAGCATGCCTCTTATATTAACTTGGAATTTATTTTTTGCATTTGAGATGTTTAACCAAAGTAGTTCATTACATAGCTTATTTCCTCCCACTGAATCAACATCAGTTACCTCCCAGTTATCCTTTACATATATGACTAAACCCCTTCCTTTACTGACCATTTTTTTCCATTTTAAGCGCTCCATGCTCCTGATTTTCATTTATTTTATATTTGCAAATAGAAATGTTTCTGATATTCCCACAACATTTTAACTCCCCACTGTCATCATTACATTCAATTCTGTCATCTTATTTTTAATGCTCCTAGTGTTCATATACAAATATATTGTTGCATATTTTCCTCCTCTCATGTTCCCCAGCAATTGCTTTCTTTCTGATTTATAGTAATTGTGTGTTTCACTGAACTTTTATGCCCATGCCCACCTGTTGGCTACTTTGGGCAAAAGTAGGCCAACCAAAATCAGGCATTAGGCAAATAAATCAAGTATTCCAACATGATCTGAGTATCCGATATCGATACTAACATTCGAAAAATAGTTAAACTAGCACAAGACTAGATAAGCTAAATGATCTTTGGTTTTTCCCATATCCTTAAGAGGCGTCAGCAGATTACATTACAAGATAAAAGCTATGTACAGCTTACTTGCATTGATTATTGAAATTACCTGTGAATGGCTGCTGGCCCTTGACATCAACATCAGCAATTGGATTTGGAGTGATGAAAAGTTTACTGGTGGTGGAGGATGATACCTCGGGTTCTAGCATGTACATTGAAAAAATAAAAACATTTCTTTCATTGAGAAAATTAGCTAACATTGCAAATAGAATAATAGAAGGGAAATTGTAGTATGTGGTACAGCCAACTTGCTTCACCACTCAAAACAAATTTCAAGGAAAAAAGTGAGCATTGATTGTGTATTATCTAAGCAGCAAAAATAAAAGATGTATGAACCACCTAAGGCTTGGGGGGTTTATTTAGGTTCAGCCAGTGAAAATTCACTGACTAAAATGAGCATTTCTTCCAATAAACCTATATTCTAACTGCCACCAAGTACAATAACTGCACATAAATATAATACCATATGGTCAAATAATCATGCTGCTAATCCAATAAATCTACTCCATTGACTAAACTGGTATTCTACCTTTACTCATGGAATGCTCTGAAATACTTTTTTTATCACAGCTGTTCAATGGTGATTTTTTTCCAGGTTCTATAATGGACCTCCTCTCCTAGCTGGTTCAGGTTTTCCTCTGAGTAATATTTTTCCTACCTAAGTCAATGTTCAAGGTTTTCTGAAGCTGATCTTCCAGAGCCCTGGACATATTGGAAAGTTTCCACTGGTAGGTTTTCTCCTAGAGCAACACTTCATATTTTACCAACAGTGAAAACTTCTCTCATGCGCTTCACTATTCTGGATAATGCTCAACAGTTGATCCAACACCTTAGGTGACAGTAAATCCTCATTTTCCAATCCCTACTACATTTCCAGCTACAGGGCAAGCTAATTTCCCAACAAGCCCTGTACAACCACAACTCGCTGCTTTCCCCAATGGTCACTTTAAACCCTAGTCCATGCTAATGTTTTCTGAGGTAAAATTTTATGAAAGAGAAATCCAAATAGTCATTTGGTAGGACGGAACTTGAGTACTGTTGAAAAAAAAGATATGTCAAAGCTTTCCATCTTGCACTCATCAGGACACTTTGCAAGAATACCAGTATAAGGGGAAGATAACAATTTATACTGTGTGAGAAAGGAATGCTGATTGGTTGGCAAGTGGACTCTAAATGGTAGAAGCATTGCTATGGAGAATGCACCAATTGTTGGTGACTGACAGTTAACTGCCAGGCATTGTTTGAAATTTAAACTAGGTAGCTTGACCCTGATTGATCAAGGCATTGCCCTGAGGAATGAGTCAATGATGGCTGTCACTTATTTTGTTCAGCTGAAACAGGCACAATGTGTGTACGTGTTCTTTCTGTCTGCAAAGAACAGGGCCCCGTGTGTTAATATATGTAGCTTCCAGTACATGCAAATGTACCACACAGAGAGCCCGACTGACAATCTTAAATTGGTTGTCTGCATAATTCTTAGCACACTGGGAATTATTTAGAAAATGTTCTCCAATCACAGATTCAGTTCTAATGTTGGACACGTGTGTTTTGAGTTTTGCATTCAATGGCGGGTTGGGTACGGGCTGTATCTTGCCCACTACGAACAGCGGCTGGGACATGCTGGTTGATACAATCCGCCAGTCTTTGGGATGTACGGCCTACATACCTAGCATCACACTGGCACTGAAATTCATACACCAAATTACTCACCTTGTGTGATAGGCAAAACATCTTTTTGGCTTGATGGCAGCATTGTGTTAGTGGCAATACCACTTGTGTTGCTACTGCATAGTAGTAGCGTGAAACAGCTAGCTTAATCTGTTGCTCAAATTTTTGAGATACCTTGCCCTTCCAGGGTAATCTGAGGTGGACTGGGCACTTTTCAGGACTGAAAGTGATGGCCATTGGCCCGTTCATGAGTTTGCGTGATATATAGTGCGAAATGACCTGGTCAGTGTGGCTATTATCCCACAAGATACATTTGATGCGCCCTATTTCAGCATCAAGCTTGCATGGTGGGCAAATATCTCAGGCCCTATTTACGTGGTTGCCGATAAGACCAATCGTTTAGCGCATGGAACTGTAAGAATCCCAATGCATATGTTAACCAGTGATGGTAGGCTTTTGGCAGGCCGTGGAAGAGAACACCCTGGAAGATTTATCAACTAGTACGCCAAGGAACGGGAGTTCATTTGATTGCTTCATTTTAAAGGTGCATTTGAGCGCAGGATGGAGCCCATTAAGACACGTAAGGAAATTATTACATGCAGTTGTGGATTTAAATATAGCGAATGTATCATCTGCATATTGGCCATACAGGACTTGCGTATCAATCGTAATGCTGTGTCCATGTGCTCATTTGACATTGCTAGCCTATTCACCAATGTTCCACTTAAGGAAGCCATGGATATTTATGCTACAGCATTATATCAGGTGATCTAGACCCGCCACCATTGCGTAGATCAGTATTCACTGAACTTATTAACTCGGCAACTTGCACAGTTGAGTTCAGCTTTAATGACATCAAGTTTGCCCAAATTGATGGTGTTGCCATGGGATCCCCTCTGGCCCCAGCTCTCGCAAACATCTTTGTTAGGTTCCATGAGAAACATGTCTTTGATGGAATGGCACCTAACCTCCTAATCCTCGCATACTTCCGATAAGTGGCTGATATGTTCACTATATTTAAATCCCCAGCTACATGTAATAATCTCCTTACATGTCTTAATGGGCTCCATCCTGCACTCAAATTCTCTTTTGAAATGAAGCAGTCAGATGAACTCCCCTTCCTTGACATACTAGTTGAGAAATCATCCAGGGGTTTCTCTACTACGCTCTACCACAAGCCTAACTTCAGGTAGAATTACCTTTGGATTATTACAGTTCCACGCGCTAACCGATTGGTCTTACTGACAACCATGTAAATAGGGCCTGAGCCATTTGCTCACCATGCAGCTTGATGCTGAAATAGGGCGCATCAAAGGCATCCTACAGGATAAAGGCTACCTTGATCAGATCATTTTGTGCTGTATATCACACAACTCATGAATAGGCTATGGCCGTCACTTTTGGCCCTGAAAAGTGCTCAGTCTGCCTCAGATTACCCTGGAATGGTAAGGTATCTCACAAATTTGAGCAAAGGTGAAGCTAGCTGTCTCACACTGCTGCTATGCAATAGCAACACAAGTGGTATTTGCCTCTTATAAGATGCTGCCATCAAGCCAAAAAGGCATTCTGCCTACTGCACAAATGAGTAACATGGTATATGAATTTCAGTGCCGGTGTAATGCTAGGTATGTAGGCCATATGTCCCAAAGACAGGCGGATCATATCAAACAGCACATCCCAGCCACTGTTCCTGGTGGGCAAGGTACAGACCATACCCAACCAGCCTGTGCTTGCAAAACTCAAAACACAGTGTCTAACATTAGATGTGATTTTCCGATTGGACAACATTTGTTAAATAATCCTCAGTTTGCTAAGAATTACACTTACAACCAATTTAAGATTGTCAGTCGGACACACACTGTGACGCATTTGCGTGTTCTGGAAGCTACATATATTAATACACAGGATCCTGTTCTTTGCAGACAGTAAGAACATGTACACAGATTATGCCTGTTTCAGCTAAACAAATTAAATGACAGCCATTCACTGACTCATTCCTTAGGGCAATGCCTTGACCAATCAGGGTCAATCTGCCCGGTGTAAATTTCAAACAATGCTTAGTAGTTAATTGTCAGTCACCAACAATTGGTGCATTCTCCTTGGCAACGCCTCTACTATTTAAAGTCCACTTGCCAACCAATCAGCATTCTTTTCTTATATAGTATAAATTGTTTTCCCCTTATATTGACAGTCTTGTGAAGTGTCCTGATGAGTGCAAGATGAAAAGCTTTGACATGTCTCTTTTCTCAGCAATACTAAAAAGAAATACATTACTACTTTTAGAGACAAATGAACTAAAATATTTTAAGATTGTATTCTTGCTGAGATAAAATGCTTAGTCAAATAATTCTCAAAGGGGAAAAATTTTCAGAGATGAATCTAAAGAAAAGTGCCTCTTCGTATTTACTGCAAAAATATCAGCAATTATTTGGAGTTCGAAATTTGAAATTTAATCTGTCCCATTAAGAAAATAGCATTACACTGTGAAGTTGGACGTTTTGTTACTTTGACCATTCTGCATAAGCACAATGCTGCCTTTAAACATACAGCGCCCAAACTTCAGTCACCTCTATTTAACCAGGTTTGGTTTCAGAACCAGGAGGGACAGAGGGAATACTGGGTCCAAATAAATGTGCTGCACTGCAACAAACTTATTATATCCCGACTGTAATAGCTAGTAACCAAACAGTGTGCTTCATGCAAACAAACAATACTTTTCACAGTGAGGACACATTATTCCAACAATACAAATACCATGATTAAAAGGAATGGGTGACAGATTGGTCCAGTAAAGAAAGAAGCAGCAAACTGATATAGTAAAGCAAACTTTTCAAACACATTGATCAATCTTTAAATTAGATAAAGTGTCAAAGTGAAATAAACTGTGATTGTCATGCTACACAATTCTTGCACATGGTCAATTAGACATAATTTATTAACCAAGCAATATGCTTTGCAAAAGTATCTAGATTTACATCTCTTATGTAGTAGTGTCCAGAAAATACAATTCCATTCATTGTGTAGCATTCTAGTTTGTCAGGATATAGAAGCCTTGTAATGAATGATATGGATGACAAGTGAATATGTGCATAAAAAACAGAATGTGCTCTGAAGTGCATATGATGACTGGAATGAACAAATGCAGGTCATGCTTTAGCTATTGTTAATACTACCTGTGAATTTCTGGTTGTCCACAACGTTAAGTTCAGAAGTGAAGATAAATGAACTTTTGGAGGAAGGTATCTTAAACTCTGCAATGCATCAAGTAACAAATAGAGCTCTGTGATTTATATTATTAATTGACTATTGCACCTGTGGTAGAACACAACAGTCAGAGTCTGAACGTTTTTGTTCAACAACAAAAAGAGAACTCATCAAGAATATTGGAACGATGGCTAATTTTTGACTGAATAATATATTTTACACCATGCCAAGGTGAGCTTTGCACTAAGTTTGTTAGCCAAACAATGCACCTGAAGCAGTGCATTGAAAAGACACCATATGTTGTGAAAGTTCAACATTATTCAAAATAGTGCCATTCACGGTTTTAAATTCATAAAACTTATTTTGATGAAGACCACATTACAAATCACATTAATTTGATTTATGTAGCATAACATATTGACTAAGACCCAATTATTGAAGCAATAAGGGATCATTCCCTTTGTCATGAATCAAATGTGGAACTGCAATTATCTCTGAGCAACCTATCAAGCTACGGATTTCAGTCAAAATAGGTATTCAAATGGGTTAATAATTAAAGGAAACATGCAGTTGAAGATTTTGTACAAAACAAAGCAAGAACTTGGAACAAGAATGACGATCTACTCAGTGTAAACAGGCCACAGAAACAGAATGGTTCAATGCACTGTGTAATAGAGAGAGAACAATAATGGCTACTAATGATTGAGCCATTCAGTTATTCTGGCTATTATGTCTCTCATGCTTTCTCCCACTTGTTCTTTCGTACTTAAAGACCTTCAATTGCTTGCTTCTTTTAACCATTGACCATGATTAGCTTTCTATGAACACACTCAATAATCAGAAGTAAAAATACTTTGTGCTAACCAATCGAAATAATGCTTCAAAATATATTTATTTATTCATATAAAGCACATGAGCAAGTAATGCTTTCATGTGACATACTGACATATTAAAACAAGGGACAGGAAAAGATCAGCTGGTCCATTGAGCTTGCTCTTTAAGTCATGGTGAACTTCTGTACACCAGGACCGCCATTTGCTCCCTGCTCCAACCACTCACTAGCCATGCACAGTATTAACCTTGTAATATATTCTGCTCAGTACTCTCAGATAGCTGTAAGCTACCAATCAGGAAACAAGTTTCACGAAAGATCTCAATGTACTTCTATCCGAAATATACTCTGTTCATCAGGAATTCACTTCATGCAAATGCACTAATTAACTTCGTTGCTAGGCATGAGATATTCTGAAGTTAAGGAATCTAATTTCTGATTAGGCAATTTTCTTATCATGGCAATCTGTTCTAATGTAATTCAAACCAAGAAAATGAGAACTGATAATAATGATAGCAGTCACATATATTAAAATGTCTCTTATTGTGAGTACCTTTGGATTGCTTTGGGTCCAAGGCATGAAGTTTAGATGTTTTTAAAGTGCTAACAGGTGAACTGCTGGAGAATGGTACGTCAAATTCTGGAACTTATTCAGGGAATATAAGCAAAACATTTAAGCAATCAACTGGACTATTCTGCACAGTAGCACTTCAGGTACAAGACAAATATTACAGTTTGCAGTATGCCTAATTTACATATCAGCCATGAAAACAAATGCAGTGTAGTGGCCAAGCATGATAAAATATAGTGATCAAGCCAAGCAGCCCTCTGAAGTAACCCACCTACAGCAGTTTAATAGTTTGACAGAAGCATTCTAATTTTACTTCCATGCAAATTTGATATACTTATTAATATGGTTCATGCAAATGTCAGCATTGAATAAGATGTAAAGGCTAATTCTTTCAGAAATTCCAAAACAACAGAACTGATTGTTCTTCAACACACCTTTAAGCAATGTGGCTTTACAAAATTATCCTAATTTATTGCTCTGTATTACTGCATGTTGACTGAGTAATAGACTTGCACACATTATGTGACAACTCTGTCTTTCAAGGGCATGAAAATGCAAAGACTAATTATATTGACAAAATGCTTATGCTGCATTCCAGTGATGCACATGTAATCTGTGAGTAAAGTGCACATCCATGCTATATCATTTCTATGTACTACCTGAAATCTGCTTCTTTTGTGTAGAATCAAATTCATAAATTTTATTTGATGTGGTAAGAAATGAATCGGCAGTGGGCTGAATCTCAGGTTCTGTAATTTAGTCAGAGGAAACGAAAAGAAAATTCTGTTATAAGAACATTAAAATAGGAGCAGGAATAGACCATATAGCCACTTGAGTCTGCTCATCCCTTCAATAAGATCACAGCTGAATGTCTACTCAAAGCCACTTCCCTGCCATATCCCCATTTCTCCTTATTTCAATCCTAGATGGCAAAGCCCTTATCATGAGACTTTGACCCCTAATTCTAGGCTCTGGTCAGGAGAAGCAACATCCACACTGTCAAGCCATCTAAGAATTTTATATGTTTCAAAAAGATCACCTCTCATTCTTCTAAACTCCAGAGAACATGGGCCCATTCTACTCAATCTCTCTTCATAGGACAGCCCTTTCATCCCTGGCATTAATATGATGACCCTTTGTTGCACATCTGCTAAGGTAAGTATATCCTTCCCTAGATAAGGAAACCAAGACTGTACACGATACTCCAAGTGTGGTCTCACCAAAGCCATATAAAATGTGAACTTCATTGCATGTGGGATTTGCAATGCATTTAGCAAAATAATTATATAGTGCTGAACTGACACATCATGATGCAAAATATTTGTAATAATTAATTTTTTTTTTGCATTGTTTGATGACCTAATTTTATTCTAATAGGGAGGTTCTCTCAGTTTCTAAAGCAGTACTCTGATACACATTATTAAATCAGTGAGCGGAATTTTTGACTCCCGTCAGCGGCGGGAATTGTGACAGGCGGGGGCACAAAATTTGGAGTTATTGCAAGAGTCGGTTTCTCACTGTCAGGAAATCAGTTTGGAATTTTGTTATCCTGACTATGATGGCGGGTTTAAGGCTTTCCCGCTGATCTATGTCGGGAACCACATTTGCATCAGTTTCCATCTCATGAATGTTCATTAAAAGGCCAACTCGCCGGAATGACATTCCCCCTCCAAATTAAGTGCCCCACCAACAGATAATCAGAATGGTCAGTTTTGGCATGCACCTGGTGAGCTTCACTTCATCAATGACTTTGAGGCACATAGGCACTGCTTTCACCTACCTCTAAGAGGGTCGCAATGTGAGTGCACGTATCACAGGCAGCTCCAAGGCTGGAAGGGGAGTCAGGCTTACGGGGGAAGTGGGCGGGGGGGGAGGGATTGTGCGGGGAAGGGTTGTCTTGAGAAGGAGGTGGGGTAGTTGCCTGGGGAAGGGGCAGAGTGTCATAGAGGGTGGGGTCAGTGTAGTTGACTGTGGGGCCCTGATGGTAGGAGGGAACAGTCACAGTCAGAGGGAGAAGTGGGATGCGATAGGGTGGCAGGTTCAAGAGTGTGAGTCTGACAGGTGAAGGTATCATCAGGTGGGACAGGGAGGGGGACAAAACAGGTGGCTTGGGTAATGGGAGGGCACAGGATCAGGGTCGGCACGGGGAAGGTAACTGGTGTCGGCTCGGAGGGGAGGAATGGCATATGGAGGTGGATGGTTATAGAATTCAGGCTAACGGGGGTGAGGGGGAATTCAAGAGTGACAGAAGGGAGACAAAAGGTCTACGGTGTTGGGTGTTGGTGGGTGACAGGGGAAAGATAGAAAGTAGTGCAGCACGTCTGGAACGTTACACGCACCATCTTTCCATTTGATGTAAAACTGCGATGCCCCGAAGCAGAAGGAGGATCTTTTTGGGTGGGTGGAGTTCAAGGTCAGCACAATTGTTCAACTAAAGGAACACCCTAATAATCACAAGGAAACTGGATGACAAAAATGCTCAGTTGTGATTTTCACCCCATGGTGAAGACCACACGGCAGCAGGTTCATTCCTGACTCATGGGTCTCATAATCTCGAGATCCCAGCATGGCGTGGAACTGCCGTTCATTCTGTGCCATTTGCCATCGGCTGCACTCAGAGGCAGGGATGAAGGGAGGGGGGGATGTGGATGCCTCCAAGAGGAACAGCTGGTGGAGGGCAGCCAACTTGTGACTCCAAGCCTCCATCTTCCCGGGCGAATAGTCATGGCTGACAAGTGATCATGGTCTTCTATGCTGCCAAAACAATGGTCTCTCTATAGAGTTCCGAGGATAGTGGAGGCAAGCAGAAAAGTGTCTGCATGAGACTTCTTGCACATGGCTCTCATCACCCTGCTCGAAGACCACTGTCTCCATACGCATTCATGTCAGATCAGAAGGAACATCCATCTCTGGTCCTCCAGGACATCCTTTACTTGGGAGGGACGGGGTACGAATGCCATGTTTAGACACAGGCAAGTGAAGGACTTGGCACTGGCCTGCTGGCTTTGAGGTGGAGGAAAACCTGCAAAGGACACGCTCACTAAATTAATCACTTCAATTTGCTCACACATCCACTGGACCATCGACGATGAAGGCCGCAGGCAACACTGTCTTGGTAATGGCTCTCATCCAGGTGAGGAGATGATGGGCCCATCGCCAAGTGGCACAGGGCCATGAGGAGCAAGGCCTGAGCAGCAAGAGGCAGCAAGGCCTCTATATGGTCAAGGAGCTGAAAGGGCCGCAACGGTGAGCATTGGTCCAACCATGGGTGTTTCGCCAGCTGTGCTCTTGTCTAGAGATGAGCAAAAGGCAATGGCGGAGGCGCCCTCCTATGTCCCGGTATATGGTTGCCCACATCTGCGAGCTTCTCCTGTATGAGCTGTGGCTAATGTGGAGCTCCTGGCCTGCAATGAATAAATAGCTACCTGGGTGCCTATTAAAAATGGTGCCAGGACCTTCGACCCAATGAGGTAATGGCGGGGTGGGTGACTTCCTGCCCACCCCTCCATAAAATTTGCAAGCTCCTCACTCATAGATAATTAATGAGCTATAAAAGCAGATCACGTGTTCACCTGCCCCGTCGCCCAACGGGAATCATGCCAACTTCCCTGCCTGCCATTGCACTTAGTCTCCAGAACGGAGGATTCCGTCCAGTATCTTTTTTTATTGCATATAACAACTGCAGTTTATGAAATAAGTCCAATGCGATCTCTATATTTAGAGAAAATTGGACATATTTTAATGGGCAATTCTGTTGGAAAATATATTACATTAATTTACAGTATGGCAAAAAGACGTTATAGCTAAGTTGAGCTCAGCTACTAAGATAGTTACAGAAACCTAATTCCTCCAATTGTTCACTAATTGGGTCGCACATAATACAAAATTAAATTCTCACCACACCAACTTCTTGGTCGCTCAATATAATCTAAGCAAATAAATTGATTCATGTAGAAAATGAAAGAAACAGACACACAAAATAAGCTAAAGGAGATATAAATTTACAAAACAATTCACCCAACTTAAAGATACATAACTTAAAGACGCATCACACGTTAACTTCAAGAACATTAAGGCAATACAAGCAATGTAAAGATAAGAGGAAGACGATAATTATTTTTATTGGCTAAAGCGTATACTTCATGAAACACAATGAATAACTGAATAATACAGATATAATTACTAAAATGAAAGAATTTATGGGGACAAACTGAGACAAGTAAGAAATTAGTCAACAAACAGTGGATTAACACCTTCACAGATAATATATTCAACCTTAGCTGGGATACTTAAACACGAAGAGAGTATATTGACCCACCAAAACAGCTCATTCATCTATGTAAATGATGCTTTCTACTGTAGAGCTCACAACTATGTTCCCCCAATTACTACAACTACTTGTGAATTCTTGCATATCCATGGCATCAGGTTCAGACGTCATATGTAAAGTGATAATATTTGAGATGTTGGAGGATAGTACCCCATACTCTGCAATGTATTTGGAAAATGAAATAAATTCTTTGACCATATGTACTAAGTGACTTTAGCCATAGTAAAAGACCTTTATACTTCCCACATTCAACAAATCTGATTAATTTTTCTGAAGTGGAAACAGATGCAGTGTAATAACCATAGAATAGAGTTTATAAAACTGGTCTTTCATGAAATTTAACTAGTGGACATCCTGGACAAAACCATCATGGTTTGACTTCCAAAAAAGTACAATATAATGATTGAATGATGTGTTTTTTATACAAGTCTACAAATTAAATTCAAAACGGGGTGTGGATCTCATAAGTTTTGAAAATATTACATCTAATTTGCTTTTAATATAAATATAATTTAAACACAAGGCTTTTAGCTCAGTTGAAATAGCCTTTTGTAGTCTAAGTGCTCCTGGATATGACCAGGTATAGCATTTATACTGACACCTCAAACCTTGACAGTTGTGAACGTACTTTGTTATTTCAATAATGAACAGTTTTCACTGCAAGACCATGAGAAAACAATTAGGGAAACTACTCATGAATCAACACAAGTATGTGGTATCTAGGTCAGAGAAAAGGTGAATTAAAATGGCTTGAACTTTTTAAGAATGAAATATCTCACAACCTGAATGTTCAATCATGATTATTGGAGCAAAACAATCAACATTTTTGTGACTGAGAATATTAACTGACCTTATAATAGAAGAAAAATGCTTCGATTCCTTCAAATATTGTTTGATAATGTTCCTGTGAAGCACCTTGGGATCTTTATCATGTCAAAGATGCCATATAAATATAAGATGTAATTGTGGTTTATTGGTGAAAAATATTACTGTATATAATCCCAACAGCAAAATTAAAGTGTGATTGAACAAATTTAATATTGAATTTAATACTTTAGCCTAGTGTCAACCAAAATAGTCAAAATAATCAAATCAACGCCTCAAGTTTGCTTTTTAACCAAAACTCATGCATTGTTACAGCTTCCTCCAATAGCCACAAAACAATGTTTGCACCTGCCATTATTAACTTAATCTAATTCAGTATCAAGGAACACACCCCAGGCTTTTATGAACTATTTCCGATGACATGAAGTTAATAAAATATGGTGCATACCAAGTCCTTAAATAGACTAATGTCTTTCAAATTCCATAGCAGGACTCCACATTGGACCCATTACGTTTCTCTCTATGGATGCTTTCTTCCTGGACTGCCATTCCAGGTCTTTCTCCGCAAACAAGTTAGGGCCCTGAGTCACCATAGCATGTCCTTCAACAGATTTCTTCAAACAATAAATGCAATCTTCCTACTCAATGCTTATAGCATTCTCCGGAATAATTACTGGCCCACTCTCTCAGGATGACACAGCTACTTACTTGTACTACAAGGTTCTCAGGAATCTCATTGCCTCCACGAACATAGAATATGCCAAGTTGACCTTGGTCAAAGGTGTATGCTATAGGTATGAAGTACAAACTTGAATTTCCTCAAACTGAGTTACGCTGCTTTTATTCTTTTATTTAAAAAATGCATTTGTCTGTGGTTTGCAGAGAGAACTGCACAGATTTCAATGTTTCCTAATAGGTTCAGAAATTGTAATGTAAATTTAGGTTTCAATCTGGCCTAGGAGGTAAACTTAAGGTGGACCAGTTTTCAACTCTGTTATTATCTCCTTCAGCTTTAGAAAATGATAATTATGGTAAAACATAACCATTTTGATGTATGGAATTCTAGCATGCACACACTAACCTTGAACTGTTATTCTTGATTTTACATGCAAGCAAAGCATGGCCGGTTATACATCAGATTTACTCAAATTTAATATTCACAAGATAGAAATTAATCACAATTGAATAAACTTGGGGAAAAAGAAAGCCAGTAATTTCTGGCTTGTCCCTTCTGATAGTGATAACCTGGCATATATCTCAATTTCAAAACAGATGACCACTTCCCTACAGGAAGAAACTGAACAATTATTTTACAGGGGCAAATCTGTTTAAAACACACCTTCAACTTTGTAGCTAATATCAGAACCAATGCCATTACAGGATTAGCTAGCAGAGAACTCTTCAGAAATAGATGAGAGTGGGGCATGAATGACAGAGAATGAAAGCAATCTACCCTGGCAGGACGTAAGGAGAGACAGGCAAAGAGGAAATGATGCCTTTTAATCTCAAAGAGGTAGGCAAGTTTCCGAGCCTATTATTTTCAGACATAAAATTTAGATCCTGTTAAATAAAATGAGTTCGGAAGATAAAAGAAGAGCTACCAATTTATGGGGTGGATGCATCAACAAGAATGTGTTACGGGAGGAACAGCAAAGTGAATGGGGGGGGGGGGAAAAGCAAGAGAAAATCCTGTTGTGGGGCAGCAGGACTGGTCAGGGGTGAGGGGGTTGTGGGGTGTGGTATTTGGCCTTACTGGGACCAGGTGGGACAGATGCTGCAATGGATTAATAGGCCTTTCTGATTCAATGCCACGAAAGATTAATTAACATTGTATAATTATGTAACATTGAAATTTACTAAGTTACATTGATTGAAATGGAGCGAAAAAAAAAAAATTCACATACTCAATAAGCAAATATGCCCTTCACACATTTCAATAAAGAACCTTTTTGTGCTGCACAATGCATCATTGGTCAAGGAATAGTAACCACAGAAATACAGTTTAATAATTAAATTTCAGTGAGATACTACCAAATATGCTTGACTTGCCAAATATGTCGCATATTAGTTTATTGATCAAACAGCAAATCCAGCCTACTGAGTAAAACAATGGCAAGAAAATTCCTTGGAGATGATCCTGTCACTTTGATGGAAACGTAGTGAGTTTCCATCACAATTCTGGCAATTCTGATGGAGCAGAAACAGCTCAGAGGAATTTCCTTGCCACTCAGGGGAGAGGCAGTGGCATCGGCTAATGTTTTAGGGAACAAAAACAAAAACAGAATTACCTGGAAAAACTCAGCAGGTCTGGCAGCATCGGCGGAGAAGAAAAGAGTTGACGTTTCGAGTCCTCATGACCCTTTGACAGAACTTGAGTTCGAGTCCAAGAAAGAGTTGAAATATAAGCTGGTTTAAGGTGTGTGTGTGGGGGGCGGAGAGAGAGAGAGAGAGAGAGAGGTGGAGTGGGGGTGTGGTTGTAGGGACAAACAAGCAGTGATAGAAGCAGATCATCAAAAGATGTCAACAACAATGATACAAAAGAACACATAGGTGTTAAAGTTAAAGTTGGTGATATTATCTAAACGAATGTGCTAATTAAGAATGGATGGTAGGGCACTCAAGGTATAGCTCTAGTGGGGGTGGGAAGAGCATAAAAGATGTAAAAAAAAAATAAAATAAACAAATAAATTTTTTTTTTCTTTTTCTCTTTTTATAATGGAAATAGGTGGGAAAAGGAAAATCTATATAATTTATTGGAAAAAAAAGAAAAGGAAGGGGGAAACAGAAAGGGGGTGGGGATGGGGGAGGGAGCTCATGACCTAAAGCTGTTGAATTCAATATTCAGTCTGGATGGCTGTAAAGTGCCTTCTATCTCCTACCCAAAATCCACAAACAGAACTGCCCCGGTAGACCGATCGTCTCAGCTTGCTCCTGCCCCACAGAACTCATTTCTCGTTATCTTGACTCCCTTCTCTCTCCCCTTGTCCAGTCCCTTCCCACCTACATCCGTGATTCCTCTGACACCTTACGTCACATCAACAATTTCCAGTTCCCTGGCCCCAACCGCTTCCTCTTCACCATGGACATCCAATCCCTCTACACCTCCATCCCCCACCAGGATGGTCTGAGGGCCCTTAGCTTCTTCCTTGAACAGAGGCCCGAACAATCCCCATCCACCACTACTCTCTTCCGTCTGGCTGAACTTGTTCTCACGCTGAACAATTTCTCCTTCAACTCCTCTCACTTCCTCCAAATAAAAGGTGTGGCTATGGGTACCCGCGTGGGCCCCAGCTATGCCTGTCTCTTTATGGGGTATGTGGAACATTCCTTGTTCCAGTCCTACTCTGGCCCCCTTCCACAACTCTTTCTCCGGTACATCGATGATTACTTCGGTGCCGCTTCATGCTCTCGTCGGGACTTGGAAAAATTTATTAATTTTGCTTCCAATCTCCACCCCTCCATCATTTTCACGTGGTCCATCTCTGACACTTCCCTTCCCTTCCTTGACCTCTCTGTCTCAGACTGTCCACCAATATCCATTACAAACCCACCGACTTCCACAGCTATCTCGACTACAGCTCCTCACACCCCGCTTCCTGTAAGTACTCCATCCCATTCTCTCAGTTCCTTCGCCTCCGCCGCATCTGTTCCGATGATGCTACCTTCAAAAACAGTTCCTCTGACATGTCCTCCTTCTTCCTTAACCGAGGTTTTCCACCCACGGTCGTTGACAGGGCCCTCAACCGTGTCAGGCCCATCTCCCGCGCATCCGCCCTCACGCCTTCTCCTCCCTCTCAGAAACATGATAGGGTCCCCCTTGTCCTCACTTATCACCCCACCAGCCTCCGCATTCAAAGGATCATCCTCCGCCATTTCCGCCAACTCCAGCATGATGCCACCACCAAACACATCTTCCCTTCACCCCCCCCTATCGGCATTCCGTAGGGATCGCTCCCTCCGGGACACCCTGGTCCACTCCTCCATCACCCCCTACTCCTCAACCCCCTCCTATAGCACCACCCCATGCCCACGCAAAAGATGCAATAGCTGCCCCTTCACTTCCTCTCTCCTCACCGTCCAAGGACCCAAACACTCCTTTCAAGTGAAGCAGCATTTCACTCGCATTTTGCCCAACTTAGTCTACTGCATTCGTTGCTCCCAATGTGGTCTCCTCTACATTGGAGAGACCAAACGTAAACTGGGCGACCGCTTTGCAGAACACCTGCGGTCTGTCCGCAAGAATGACCCAAACCTCCCTGTCGCTTGCCATTTTAACACTCCACCCTGCTCTCTTGCCCACATATCTGTCCTTGGCTTGCTGCATTGTTCCAGTGAAGCCCAACGCAAACTGGAGGAACAACACCTCATCTTCCGACTAGGCACTTTACAGCCATCCGGACTGAATATTGAATTCAACAACTTTAGGTCATGAGCTCCCTCCCCCATCCCCACCCCCTTTCTGTTTCCCCCTTCCTTTTCTTTTTATTCCAATAAATTATATAGATTTTCCTTTTCCCAACTATTTCCATTATAAAAAGAGAAAAAGAAAAAAAAAATATTTATTTATTTTTTTTATTTTTTTTTTAATTTTTTTTTTACATCTTTTATGCTCTTCCCACCCCCACTACAGCTTTACCTTGAGTGCCCTACTATCCATTCTTAATTAGCACATTCGTTTAGATAATATCACCAACTTTAACTTTAACACCTATGTGTTCTTTTGTATTATTGTTGTTGACATCTTTTGATGATCTGCTTCTATCACTGCTTGTTTGTCCCTACAACCACACCCCCACTCCACCTCTCTATCTCTCTCTCTCTCTCTCCGCCCCCCCACACACACACCTTAAACCAGCTTATATTTCAACTCTTTCTTGGACTCGAACTCAAGTTCTGTTGAAGGGTCATGAGGACTCGAAACGTCAATTCTTTTCTTCTCCGCCGATGCTGCCAGACCTGCTGAGTTTTTCCAGGTAATTCTGTTTTTGTTTTTGTTTTGGATTTCCAGCATCCGCAGTTTTTTTGTTTTTATCTCAATGTTCTAGGGAGGTGAGTTCAAATCCCACCAGAACAGCTCATAGAATTTAAATTCAATTAAAAATCTGGAATTTTTAAAATCATTGGCCATAAAACTGTTATCAATTGCTGCAAAAACCCATCTGGTCCACTAGGGAAGGAAATCTGCCATTCTTACCCAGTTTGTCCTACAATATTCCTGACCCACAGCAATGTGGTTGACTCTGAAAAGGCCAAGTCACACAGCTGAAAGGCAATTAGGGATGGGCAGCAGATGCTGGCCTTGCCAACGATGCTCACATCCCATGAAAAAATAAAGAAAAAAAAAGTTTCATGCAATAGACCAAAATTAACTAACAATTAACTACATTACTCTTGACTTAAATTCACTGGTACAGAGGAGTAAATATGGAATGAGAGAGAAAAACAATGGATAAGATTCACTGTGTTATCCGAGCAAAAGACTTCTTTAAAATGCAACAATAAAGTCCTGTTCTTGTTAATTCCTGAGATGGCGTTTATTGACAAAGTGAGCTAAGGGATTATGATTGAAGATATTAATGCAAAATATAGTACTTATATACATATTGCACAGTGATAAAATAAGATATATCTATCTCATATCTATTAATGCCACTACCTGTAAATTGTTGGTTATCCATAGTATCTGGTTCAGAAGTTGTGTGTGAATATGAGGCTTTGGAGGATGATTCCTCGCGCGCTGTGTTTTTTTTCCAGATAAAAACAGGCCTTATAACACATCTGAAAACATATCTTCATAGAGGGGACAATGCAGTACACGCAACATCCACAGAAAAGCTTCACATGGCTAAAGGAGCACCATTCATGCAAACAGTAGGCAGACTAAATTGCAGGTAAGAAATTATGTGGCAGCTGCACCAATATACTTCACTAAGCAACAATGCATAACATCCATGCTGCAACACAAATTAAAACATATTGCATAATTTCTGTGATCAAAGCATGTGTGGAAATAGACAGTACACAAAATAATCTGCATGATGCAGGTAACCAGCCAAATAAGACACAGCATTGTCAAATAATGTAGTCCTTCCGAGCAATGATTCATCTCTCATTTAAATAAAGTGTAGTGCCCGTGCAAGATAGGCTTTTATTTATCATTGAATACGTTGCTTATAAATGCTCTACTTGCATGCATTTTGCTGACCAATCAATATATTTTGTAATGACATCCTGATTTACTACCAATTAATTAAGCCATTGACCAGACAATGCACTTTGTGCTGGTGCATGCTGATATGTGACAAATGAATGTATCTTTCAGCGGTGAATAAGCCATAGAACACATTGTATTGATGATGTATGTATTTGAATATAATATGCACAGTGATTATGCTCATTTCAGTATTCACAGTGAAATTGCTTTCCATGCTATATCTGTTCAGCTACCTGTGAACTGTTCCTTGTCCATGACATCAAGTTTGGAAGCCAAGTCTGAACTGGACGAAAATGAACTAGTACTGGAAGAAACCTCAGGTTCTGCAATGTTGTTCACAGAAACAAAAGAAAATGTCTGTGATTGCTAATATTATTTGATGTCATAGTAACTGTGATGATGAACGTATGAACATACGAACAATGACAAACAGGAAAAGACCCTCTGGTCCATCCAGCCTGTTCCATGCATTTGTGGTACTTTGTGTATCACATATATATGCCAATCTCCCAGGAAAGACCCAAGTGAAAACCCCGGACAATGGGGAAACAAAAACACCCAATACCCCCCACCCCCCCGCAATGTGATCAAAAGTAGTCCAGGAGCTCTCCCTAACCCTGAATTCCTTGCAGCACCCACCTTTCATAAGAAGTGGCCTCTGACCCAGCCAGAATCAAATGACAAAAGTACCAATGCAGAACAGATTCATATTTTAATCACTTACTTGGCTAAGTAAAACAAGGTACACCAAAATCTACCACAAATTAAGTTTATTTTTGAGATAATGTTTTTTAATTATGTGCATAAACTTCAGATGAAGGAAAATAGAATTGAAAATGACACCTAAGAGATGGAATCCTCAAAGGCTTCATTCAATTTCAAAATGCACAATAATGCCATCTTAAATAAAACATTTAACATTCTTTGAAAGTATTGAAATATATGTATATTCTATTTAAATACTTTCAAAGTATTTTGTATGTTTTATCTAAGATGGGCCATTGTGCATTTTGAACTTGAATGAAGCCTTTGAGGATTCCATCTCTTAGGTGTCATTTTCAATTCTATTTTCCTTCATCTGAAGTCTATGCACATAATTAAAATACATTATCTCAAAAATAAACTTCATTTGTAGTGGATTTTAGTGGATTTCTCATTTAAATAACATGTAATGCCCATGCAAGATGGGTTTTATTTATCATTGAATACATTGTTTATAAATGCTCTACTTGCATGCATTTTACTGACCGGTCAGTATATTTTGCAATGACATCCTGATTTACCACCACATTAATGAAAGCCATTGACCAGACAATGTACTTTGTGCTTATGCATACTGATATCTGACAAATGGATGTACCTTTCAGTGGTGAATAAGCCATAGAGCATTTAAGCTGTGTCGTTCATTTTTAGATCCATTACCTTCTATTGCCTAATAAGCAACATAACTTATCCAAACACACATATACAATTAAAGGGACCAGGAGGTGAGAAATATGATTTCAAAATATAAACATGAAATAATACACACTCTTCAAGAGTATACTTATTATATCCTAATCGAGATCCAAGAAATAAATCAACATAAATGATTCAGAAATATAATCTATCCACAACCACCAGTAATAAATGGGAACTAATTACCACTAGGTTAGGATGCAGTCCACTAATAGGAAATGAAAATTCGTCCTACGTGTAGTAACTGCTTTTTCATTTTGATGCAGGCATATTGGCTAAGCAATCCTCTTGTTTGAAATAACTAATCTGGATTTAATTTAATGTCCAGGCATTGTGCTTTATAAAAGTATTCCAAATGCAGGTATGATATTTGACATTCACCAAGAGTTGCATTTCTGGTAAAAGCCCAATTAAAGTTGATGCAACATGAATGTTTCTTTAAAATTCTAATGGCCATAAAATTTGCTTTACAAGGGAATCTTCACTAACTTCATATTATATTGCACACCGACTAGCAATGCATTTGAAACCAATTTTTTTTAGAAGCTCCACACATCATTTTCTATGAAAAGGCAGCTTTATGATGCAACAGTTATCAAACTACCTGTGAATATCTGCTTGCCAGAGGCAACAGGTTCAGGAATTGAATTGGCAGATGAGGTGCTGAAGGATCGTATCTCAGATTCTGTAATTCATTTCAGAGAAAGCAAATAAAACTGACATTATGCACACCGTGGTTAAAAACCAAATGCAATATTTTTAGGTAACCATGATATGCCTCATAGCAATGTAATGGACTGAAGCACAAACAAACTATGCAACAACAGTGACAGGAAACAGGTTTCAGGCAATGATGCCACATAGTGAAGCATAGATCTCAACTTAACAATCTAGTAAAGAAGCTAGGAATTATTTATTTTCCAATAGTGGAGAACATAGACACAGTTAACAATGGACATTCATGCATCTCAAGTGCCATACATGCCAATTGGAAAACTACCTAAAGCTGACCAACAGCTCCAACTTCAAACAAGGTAACAACTCAAACATAGCTATGAGTATACACCTATAAAATGTAGAAAGTTCAGTGGAGCTTGGGCTAATCATAGCTAAGCCATAACTTAATGATGCAAGGTTCAAACACAAAGCACATGACATCAAAATACAAAATGTACGTGCATTTAAAATTGTGCAATGTTGGGTATACCCGCAGCTCAAGTTATGGCTCAATGTTGAACATGACTTATCGTAAAGAAGCAAATGGTTGTTGCTGAACCTTCATTTCTCTAACTGTTAGAATTATTATTAAATGGGATATGATGGGTGCTGATGCTATGAATTGTGCTTTCATTGTTGTTTGTAAGGAACTGCTTGTATCTCTGTTCATCAAGAAAGGACCCAAACCTCCATTTGTGAATTTTCTTTTGATTAATTAGTAACTATCCTCCTGCAGGGAGGTGATAACTGGGATCTTTAGGATTGAAATAAAAACAGAAAATGATGGAAAAACTCAGCAGGTCTGGCAGCATCTGTGGAGAGAGAAACAGAATTAACATTTCGAGTCCAAATGACTCTTCTTCAGGGCTGAAGAGAGGTAGAAATGTGATGGAATTTATACTGTTGATGAGAGGAGATGAAGCAGGTGGAACAAAATAAAAGATCAGGGATAGGTGGGAGTTCAGGTGAGATTTGACAAAGATGTCATGCGCAAAAGACAAAGAGAGTGGTAATGATAATGTTAAAGACTAAGGCAGGTGTTAATAGTGGCATAAAAGTCAGATAGTAGAATGTGTTAATAGCAGAACAAGGGTCAGCGCTTTCTGAAAGCAAAACATGAGAACAAGTTACAGACTGGGCCTGTGAGGGGGAGGTGTTGGGAAGGTGGAGCAGAGTACATGGTCTGAAGTTGCTGAACTCAATGTTAAGTCCAGAAGGCTGTAAAGTGCCTAATCAGAAGATGAGGTGCTATTCCTCCAGCTTGCATTGGGCTACAATGAAATACTGTAGCAGGTTGGGGACAGAAATCTGAGCATGGCAGCAAGATGGTGAATTGAAATGTCTGGCAACAGGAAGGTCGAGGCCATGCTTGTGCAGTGACCGAAGGTGTCTCCCAAATGTAGAGAAGACACATTGTGAGCAGCGGATGCAGCAGATTAAATTGAAAGAAGTACAAAGGAGTCACTGTTTCATCTGGAAGGAGTGATAGGGGCCTTGGATGGTGAGGAGGGAGGAGGTGTTTTAGGATTGAAGTGGTTCAAATAGTTTATGCCTGGTGATAGAAATTTGAGACCAAGTCTATAGCAGTTTTGGTTATGCAAAATGTGAAAAAGGCAGGCCTTTGAATACCTACACATAAGTTACTGAACCTATGTAAATTGAATTTGTCCTTATGAGGAAAGATTGTACACTCCAAATTGGTCAAACAAAAAGCCTACAAGTGGATGTAGACTTCAGTAGTTTGGGGACTCAAACATTGGGATAGGTTGTTGCATGTGCCAGACTCTCCGTTGACCAAAAGGTTGTCACTTGGAAAAACGTTATGCAACACTGAGGTGATTTCCCTTGATGTCTTGAGAATTTGTTTTGAAATCATTTCTTTGGTTGCCATTCTGTCATGCAGACATTCTTCTTTCATTTCCATTCATCACAATAAAGAAGAACAGTTCTCCACCTCAAGACCTGGCTCAGACTATTGCTTCTCAGTCATAAGATTGTAGCCCGAAACCCCAATGTAGCATTTGAACACATAATTCTAAGCTGCCACTTCACTACAGCACTGAGGAAATGATGTTGTGTTGCAGGCACCAACCCTTACACCAAAATATTAATCAAAGGCTTCTATTCCATTTCAGTGATTCAGATCAGCATTAAAGATTCCACAGCACTATTTGAAGAATATGTTGGCCTGGTGTCCTCACCAATATTCCTCTCTCAACCAACGCTGTCAAAATATATTAACTGTTTACTTAACTCATTACTGTCCGTGGATTCTTGTCTGCTCCATTTGCCTGCAAAGTGACCATAACTGTATTTCAATGTAATCAATTGTATGTGAAGATCTTTCTAAGAGCCGTGATAATGTGCTATATAAATGTAAGCTCATTCTTTCTTACCATGCATTTTGCACTGGTACTCTGCGCCCTTGTGCACAATTCATACTGAGCCATCCCCATTAGATTCTAGCTGACATTGTTGTACTCCGCCAATTCTAGTTCAAGCAAGCACGCTTTTCCCTCGTTTCTTAGTCCAGGCTGCCCCTCTTCCCTCAGTTTATTCTAGTACTTTCCATCCTCCCTCCATAACGGATGGCGGCATTCTTCTTTTGCTTCCTGATACTTTACTCCTCACCCATCCTCGCTACCAATATCGCTGTTTTAGAGATGGAGCACCACTACATTCTGTTGATAAAAATTCCTGATTTCACAAGATTTCCTGCTAAAGCATACACTAGTGTATAATCTGCTAGAATAGCAAGTGAAAGAAGGAGGTTGGAGTCAGAAGTAACGCTGAAAGGGGAAGACAAAATGATGGTGCATTTCAGCCTGGAATCAGTGGATGTGGTTGCTGCCCTGTAAATCAAAGGTCATCTGTGTAGGCAGTCGACATGCATGCAGGTCTTGTTTAGAATTCCCACTCGAAGACGCTAGTTCTCATCCTGCAATGGCTCCTGGCATTGAATATTGGAAAAAATAGGAAAAATAGGAAGAAAGAATTCTTGCCTCCTTTGTTTTGTTCTAAAATTCAATTGCCGGAAGACAGAATGCCTGTTGGCTTGGTTAGGAAATAAAAACATGATGTCACCAGAAGAATGAAAGCTGGGCTAGTAGAGCTAGTCTAATCTATATTTCAAGAATAACAATGAGCTGCAACCCAAAGACCAAAAACAGAGTTTGCACTGAAAAAAAAGCAATATAGCATTTCATGCTGGATGGAATTTACTTACTTTATGAACTTATATCCACCTGTGCTACACTTTACTGACAAGCCAACATATTTCAAGCAATAGTGAGCACAAATTATTTGTGAGACTGATTCTTAAATGACAAATGACCACAAATTAGATTTGCAAAAGCATTCTCATCTAGACCACATATTACAATTGATTAACCAGGAAATACACCTCAGGCTGCATTAATCAGTCCTTGCTATTTAAATGCTTCAAATGTGGGAAAACATTAGAACATTCTAAAGCAGCATTACTTCATTCATTTTGTATATACATATACAATATAATATATATAATAGACACACACATACACATGCAATATGGTAAAAATGCACGTATCACATTGAAAAAGATGTTTGCTATTGAACTGTGAATAATAGATAATGATACGTCAGTTTCCATAATTTAGCGTGGACAATGCAAATAATATTTTTCTATGGCCCCAGATGTGATCATAACGATTTGGAATGACTTGGAAATTCAACACGCTGGTATAATGCATTGATGCAGCAATACACCGTACAAACAACAAAACAAGTTTGATTTCCGATGCAGCGCAACACCAATTTCAACAAGGTAAGAGCAAAATAGACTCCCAGGCAAGTAAAATCAGCCCATCCTTCTTCTGTGTTTCCAAGGAACCTGTTTAAAATAGTCCACAGGCAAACGCCTGAGAATTTGTTTACATATTTTCTGAAGGAATAAAGCATATTTTGGTCACAAATAAAGAAGGGAATTAAAATTAGTTTCTAAAAAGTGGATGAAAATATAGTTTGTGTTTTATATTTTGGGAGTGGAAAAAGATGCTGTAGAGAACAGAAATGTATTGACCATGCAACGTAACTTTTCAATGTTCTTCAATTCAAGCAAAGTTTAAGGAGCAGTCAATTGCTGAAAAGACACCTTGACTTATTTCCATGCAGGATACATTATATTGAATGCATAATGGAATTATTCCTTAGAGAATTGTTGGCCAAATACTTCAAATGCAAACACTCCCAGAGTCACTTTGCATATTATATCATACTGTGTAGACAATACACATCATGCTAACATTGAAATCTATAATCTATGAATGCAATGCAACATGTTAAAAATGTTACTAATAACATGTGCCATACAAATATGCACATAGTACATTGAAAATGCATGCAGTATTCACATTGAAAAACATAACCTAAATATTTATGCATCACTGAGCTACCTGTGAATTCCTGATTATCCACGGCATCAGGTTCAGAAGTTGGATGGAAAGGTCCACTGCTGGAAGATGGTATCTCAGGTTCTGCAATTTTTTTTCAGAGAAAGCAAATAAAATACTCTGTGCTCATGCATATTAACTGATGCATGACAATTATGGTAAAATCAAATGGAGTAGCATTCAGTGACTTGGCAATGCAGAGCATATTTGTGCAGTGAATTGGTGCAACACAAGCTGTCTTATCTGGACTACGAACAAAGAACAAGTTGTCACAAGTACAAAACTAAGAAGCATTGAATGAGATTAGGGAAGGAATTTTTATTTCCACAGAATAGTGGATATGTGAAATAGACTTCCAGTAAGAACAATTAAAGTGGAGTTGAATAAGAACTCTTTCGATAAACAACTGGACCAATTTTGATGGGGAATGATCTCCTCTAGTCTAAAAGAAGTTACAAGGCCAACAGAAGTACTGACTAGAAGAAATCTTCCCACATTCTGTTTGTGGTGTTGCTACACATAGCAACTGGGGAAAACCAGCCTTATTGGTACGAATGAGGTATATTTGCAATAAACATGGGTACAGATAACAATATGGAATATGAAAATCCAATGCACTGTCACAGAAAAAATGAAAGCTCCACAGTGGAATGCCATCAACCAGGGGTAAATAGTAGGAGCGGCAAGGTGGATAAGAAAACCCACAGTTTTGTTTGTTACAGTCTGGGGTCAAGGAGAAACTTATAGAACCTTTGGTTCATTGATGTGATTTCTGAGAAGATTCATGCAGTAGACTGTTCACCTATCATTTCCAGGAAACATGACTGAAAGAGTTTGAGAGAGAAAAAGATGCTGGTGTTATTGTGCTCAGGTCACTGAAGGTGCATAACTAATATAGATTTGCTATAGTTAGAAGGGTGTTGGGATGTATTAACAAAGCCATTCATTGTAAATTAAAGGTCCCCATTCCAGCACTATACAGGTCACAGGTCAGACAGCATCTGTGTCCAGTCTTCGTCCCCAACATCGTCAGTGATATTGTGACCTTGGACAAAGCTCCCGAGCAGAACCACAAGAATGATTCTTAGCTTAAAGAACCTCAGCTACTGATGTCGATTTAAGGATCTTGGTTCATTTACTGTAGAGCAGTGGGGATTTCTTCATTGGCTGTCCCTTGATTTGAGGATGACATCTAGTCAGGGCTGAGAGTTTATGCCATGGGTCTACATGTGACTGAACAGGCCCATTTTCAACGCTGATTTTTGGGCACATGGGGCTAGATGTCTGATGAGGTAGTGGAATCTGGATTTTCTTCCTTTCTTTTCCTTCTCTGTCGTTGCTCTGCCTCATCATTAAGGCATTGGGACTTGAGGTGTAATACAGCTTGATGAATAAGTTGTCACTATTCTGAACGACTGGAAGCTGCTTCTCCCAATCATTTAGGTAACATTATCCCGCTTCAAGGAGAGCTTCAGAGTGCCTTTGAAACACTTTCTTTGCTCTTCCCTGGAACATTGGCCATTTGAGAGTTGAGAGAATAGGACCTGGCGGGGGAAGTGATTTTCAGCCATGTGGACACGGTGGCCAGTCCATCAAAGCTGATTTTCCAGGAGTTTTGCCTGAATGCTTGTGGACGTAGTTTCAAGAAGGACGCAGCTGTTTGTTAGATGGTCCTCCCATTGAATCCGGAAGATGTGGCAGAGGTATTACTGACTGAATATCTCTAGTCCTCTTATGTGTGATACACAGTCCAAGTCTTGCTGCAATACAGAAGCATGGTGATAATAACTGCTGTATTCACTTAAGACTTTTGTTCACTTGTGAAGGTCTTTGTTGTCAAATGCTCACTGCTGTAGTTTTTAGAAGGCTAAGCTGGTGCAGCTGATCCAGTGTTGGATCTCTGCGTCAATGGTGGCCTTTTGAGAGAGATGACTGTCAAGGTGTGAGTTGATATGAATTTTGTGTTGAAAATGTTCAAGGACAGACCAAATTTCTTGCATGCAGAATTGATGAGACTGAGAATGGCTTGAAAATCTGGTGCAGAGTGGATAACAACACTACAATCATCCACTATCGGGTAGATCATGTACATCCATGGTGGTCAGTTTAGTTTTGTTATGGAGGCGATTGAGGCTAAAGACTTTTCCATCTGGACAGTATTTGATGCTGACACCAGGGGGCAGTTGATCTTCGAGGATGTGAAAATCACCTTCAGGCAGAAGGTGAATGGTAAGGGGGCAAACACACAGCCTTGCTTGACCCCAGTCCAGATTGTGAACGTGCCAATTTCAGAACTTCCACTTAAGATAGTTGGAGTCATATCATCATGAAGCAATTGCAGGATTGTGATGAAGTCCCTTGGATGTCCAAGCCTTTGGAGCACAATCCACAGAACCTCACAATGTAATGAGGTTTGTTTGTTTTACTCCCTCTTTGGGAAGCCCGCTATACACCTCTGGTTAATACCAGCGGCAGCGGTGGGATAAAGCTCTTAAGTGGGCATTGTTTGCTAGTTAGGGTTGAAGTCAGAAGGCGGTGGGGTCCCCACTGGACTTCCTTCCGTCTGATTAAATGTCCCTCTTCCACCAAACTCGCTGCCAGGGAGGGCACAAATTCTGCCCTGCTCTCTGAGGATTTCATCAGCCGCAGGAAGTAGGTGGTCAGGAGAATGTGTGTCAGGAGTTTCCTTGCTATGGACAAGATAGTTTCCACAGCAGGATTTATCTCCCTTCTTGAGGGTTACAACTGTAGCAATCATGAAGTTCGAGGGGGAGGGGATTGTTCTTTTTCCTTCCAAATCTGTAGGATGAGCACATGGAGTCTTGATTTGAGCAAACATTCACCAGCTTTGAAGACCTCAGCTGGAATCAAGGCTGCACGCTTTGTGGTTTTTCATCTGTCTGATTACTTGTTGGTAGCCAGCATTTAATGCCCTCCCTAACTGCCTTAAGAAGTGGGTGGCGAGGTGCCTTCTTGAACTGCTGCAGTTCACGTGGTGTTGTGCTTTTAGGAAGGGAGTTCCAGGATTTTTACCCAGCTACAGCGAAGGAACGAGGATATCGTTCCAAGACAGGAAGATATGTGACTTGGAGGGGCAATTTGCAAGTGGTGGTGTTCCCGTGTGCCTACTGCCCTTGTCCTTCTAGGTGGTAGACATCCCGGGTTTGGAAGGTCCCGCGGAGGAGCAGAAGTGGTTATGGATGGTACACACTGCTGCCATCACTGTGCATTGATGGTGGAGAGAGTGAATGTTTAAAGTCCGAGTCAAGCAGAATGATTCGTCCTGGATGGTGTTGACTTTCTTCCTGCTATTGGAGCTGCACTTATCCAGGCATGCGAAATTTATTCCATCACACTCCTGACTTGTGACTTGTTGATGGTGAGCAGGTTTCGGGGAGTCCAAATGTGAAACACTCGCTGCAGAATTCCCAGCTTCTAATCTGCTCTGTGGCCACAGTATTTATGTTAATTCCAGTTATGTTTCAGGTCAATGGTAATCCGCAGGATATTGATGTTGGAGAATTCAGCAATGGTAATGCCACTAAACGGCAAGGACAGGTGGTTAGATTCTGTCTTGTTGGAGATGATCATTGTCTGGCGATCGTGTGGCATGAATGTAACTTGCCACTTATCAGGCCCAAGCCTGAATGTTGTCCATGTCTTGTTTCCCATGCAGCGCAACACCAATTTCAACAAGGTAAGAGCAAAATAGACTCCCAGGCAAGTAAAATCAGCCCATCCTTCTTCTGTGTTTCCAAGGAACCTGTTTAAAATAGTCCACAGGCAAATGCCTGAGAATTTGTTTACATATTTTCTGAAGGAATAAAGCATATTTTGGTCACAAATAAAGAAGGGAATTAAAATTAGTTTCTAAAAAGTGGATGAAAATATAGTTTGTGTTTTATATTTTGGGAGTGGAAAAAGATGCTGTAGAGAACAGAAACGTATTGACCATGCAACATAACTTTTCAATGTTCTTCAATTCAAGCAAAGTTTAAGGAGCAGTCAATTGCTGAAAAGACACCTTGACTTATTTCCATGCAGGATACATTATATTGAATGCATAATGGAATTATTCCTTAGAGAATTGTTGGCCAAATACTTCAAATGCAAACACTCCCAGAGTCACTTTGCATATTATATCATACCGTGTAGGCAAACATGGACAGCTTCAGTTTCTGAGGAATTGTGAATGTCGTTAAAGCAGTAGATGCAACAGGAAACATCCCCATTTCTGACCTTTTGTTGAAAGAAAAGTCATTGATAAAGCAACCGGAGATCTGAGGAACTCCTGCAATGATATCCTGGGGCTGAGTTGATTGACCTCCAACAAGTACCACCATCTTCCTTTGTGCTAGGTTTGATGCCAACCAATGAAGAGTTTTCTCCCTGATTCTCATTGACTTCAATTTTCTGAGCGCTCCTTGATGGCAGTTTAACAGATTGTGGAGATTCAGGGGACATGAGTTTAAAATATCTAGGAGCAGGAATAGGCTGAATGCAAGCAGTCCTTCCCCAAAAGTAGTACGTCTATGGAATATATTGCTGGCTGGCGTAACGAGTGTTGACTCTCAGCAGCCTTGAAGAGACATTTGCAATGGCTCCTGAGAGAGACAGAGATCACATCATGAAGAAGGTAGGTGACTTGATAGATAACACTTGGTCCATGTAATTCTCCAGACTGGTTTCCAGATTTTTTTCTCTGTTCTGTCTTCCATTTTTCTCTGGCTTTTTCCCTCACTCAAGGGATTACATAGCTGTGGGGTGGGAGAAGGTAGTCTAGTCTGGATACTCCAACCATCACAAGTGTGGGGCAGGCTTGATGGGCCAGCTGGTCTTTTCTTCCTGTCAAATTTTTATGTTTGTTTATGGTTAGGTATCATGTATCACTGTCTAAATAGGGTGATAGAAAGCAAGTTTGGACTACGAATCCCACATAGTAAAGCTGGAACTGTATTATCAGGAAAGCCAAATAATAGAGCCGAGTACCTTTCTTATGGGGAAGACAGGAATCAAAGGGCAGGCTAATATGGGGCCATTTTTATACCTCCTACTGATGCATTCAAGCATCAACGGTTGTAGCTTGGATACAGATCACATGCCTTTCTACTGGGTGAGGCAAAGTTTGGTATGGAGGGATCTACAAAAGGACACAACTAGCTAAAAATGTAAGGGATAGATTTATATCTTGGGAGTGAATATAGGCCAAGCAAATACAATATTTTGAAATACTCCACCAAATTTGTTGATTATGACTCACTTACATGCAAGATTTTAGTGACCATGTAATACATTTCATGCAAGCACACTGATTAAATAACGTGAGACAATCACATTGTTTATTGGTTCCAAAACATTGCATTCCATTAATTCTTAACACAGCCAATTACGATGACAAGATGGTTTGCTCTGTAAATGCATATTCTATTTATTGTGTACTGGACATGCAGCACATCAGGTGCTAGAACACTCAGTGCATGATATCCCAATCCTTAAAAGGTGTGTAAGCATTCGAACTGACAACTGATGACATATAAACACATATAACATATATAACATGCAACTTGCTGCAACTGTCCAAGAAAAATCTCACATCCATGTTAGATCTTGTTAAAGCTACCTGAAAACTTCTGGGTTTCCATGGCATCTAAAGCAGCCGCTGTGCCTGAAGTGAAGAAAAATGAATTGTTGGAGGATGATACCTCAATTTCTGTATATATATAGGAGAAATCAAACAACTTCCATAATTATTTAAATAAATCAGCACGGCAAATTCAGTACAGGGTAAAAGTTATAATCAACGCAGCCAATCGAGATCACACCAATCAAAATAAGGCTGGCCAGAAATAACTTCAAGTAATGAACTTGCTAAATGGACATTAAACTTTATTATTGATATGATTAATTGACCACACATTGCGCAAGTGCATTGATTCAAATATAAAAACTGTAAGTCTACAAATTTAAGTACATTCTTAAATTAGCATTTTACATACATCAGAAGCTGAGGAGTCACATATGTGGCATTCAAGGTGATTTCATGAGCATGGTTGTCAAAATGTGATTGGCTGTCACTGGCCTGTGCAAAAGGCAAGCACAATGCTTGCATCATTTCATTGCTTCCCAGCTCTAGTATTCGGTTGTCGCTAACTAACGTTATTCAAATAACTTTAGATTTCAGAACTTGCGACAAGAAAAGTTCCAGACTAAGATTACCAACTTATATTTTTCACAAAACAGATAGAGAAAATAATCATCTTTCAAATGAGAAGCTTGACAAAAGTAAGATATTTCAAATGTGTGAAGTTATCACCCTCTCCATCTGACTGAATGGCTGCATTAACTCTCGTCAAAGACATTAAACATGCAATGCTAAGGATCACTAAAACTTCAAAGATGAATGGGTATGACCATTGTGTCAAAATATTATTTCACCTGTTGAAAAAATGAAACTGCACATAGATGCAATAAAATGATTTGAAATGAATTTTCAAAAATATTAAACTTTAGGTAGGTATAGAAAACCCAATAAATGTTATCTAACCACACAAGGAAAATGCCTAACATAGTGACTAAAGAAGGATGAATAATGAATGAGGCAAGTACAGAAATGTTAAATAAGGTAGTATCCCCTAAGCGAGCAAAACACTCCTTACAAACAGTGGAAATGGTGATGACAACTGACCAAGCAAAATGCTTTTTCCATCTGTACTGAATAAACTTCCAAATATGGTGATTACAATGTAGGTGAGATGAAGCATGGTAAACCGATAAGCCATAGTGCACTGAACAATCAGTACATGGTTTTCTAACCAACATGTAATACGCTAGTACAGCATTCAATCACTCAGCAATACCCTCTTTCAAAGAAACCCACTCATTTTCTTATATTCTTGTAAACTGCCTTGTAAGGCACAAAGGGGTAATTTAAGGGCAACCAATTCTATTGAGCAGGAAGCAGGTGGTACAAGTCACCGCCACCCACCTTTATGGTAAGCCTCATGTATCAAGATGTGGGAAAGCAATCTGTGGGCCACAACATTTTCATACAATCAGTAAGAGTTTTGTTAGCATCAAACAGTGGTACTGTTAAGGACCTCTGGTTAAGCCAGTTAGTGCCTGACATCAATGGGAAAGCCTGCGCAGTGTACATATTGGTATGAATAAATGGAGTCAGGGTTGTGGAGCTGACATGATGGACAGAATTTTGAATTCGGCGGACAGGCCAGGAGCAGCAGCCTACAATCGTCCACCTACAATCGACCCCCGACTGCGATTTCACACATTGGCGGGGGGGGTGCAATTAAGACCTGCCCAATGTGAAATGCAGCTCCTCACTGGTCGGGAAGGGCCAAGCGGGGGCCTGTCGACCATTGGGTTCAATGGCGACCCGGCAGCCACTTTAAGAATGGCCCAGGCCCCTGGAAGGCTGCCAGCGAAGAAAATATCTTTGGTGTTGCCAACAGGAAATTATGGCATCCAGTGCGGCTGCAGATGCCAGGTGGGAGGGCAGGTCCCCCAAATTTCTGATGAGTGCCTCGTGGTCCTCCTGGAGGAGGTGGCTGCCAGGAGGGACACTCGTCCCCAGGGATGGAAGGAGATGGCCAATGCAGCTTACAAAAAAGAGCTTGGGAGGAGGTGGCAGCGCTGGTCAGCAGCCACGGTGTTGTGCAGCACACCTGGGTCCAGTGCCGCAAGAGGTTTAACGACCTGCTGTGCTCGGGAAGGGTGAGTACCCTGTTGGCATCGATCAGTGTGTTGAAGCCATCCCCCCAGTGGAGCTCAGGGGTATCAGAGTCTGCATGCCAACCGTCAATGACACTGGAGCTGACCAAGGAGGTAAGCCCTGGCTGCTTGGGCTGAGTGCCTTGTGGTTTGTTGGCCATTACTCGGATGTGCTCAGCAAGGTGTTCCTCAGGTGGGCTTGTAAAGACTGCAATGGTACTGCAGGAAGGGAGTGGACTAATCAATGCTCCTCTGTCCTTTTAGGAAAAGAAGGCTCATAACAACATTTAAAGGTTGTGGACTGGTGGAGGCCCTCAAAATCTCCAATTCCTCATGAGGTAGGGATGGTGATGGAGAGCCGGCACGTACTTTGGTCAGCCGCTGTGGAGAGGCTGGGGTGTCAGACGAAGGTAAGAGCGCAATGTACAGGGGCGAGAGTTTTGGATGGTGCAAACATGCTTGTGTAGTCTCATCATTGATGGGAGCCCCAAAACTGGATTTCCCATGGATCATTGGAAGATGATGGCACCATGATGCAGATCTCCATTGTCTCATCAGGGTGCCTGGCATGCAGTGACAATGTGATGACTTAACCTAATGACAACCAATCGCAGGACCCCAAAAAACCACTCCTGATGCCAGAGGACCACCAGGCTCCAGATGCACTTGCGTCACACTCGCTCTCTGAACCAGGCACCAGTGCAGTTACCAGCACCTTGGTGGGGGGTAGATCGGTGGCTGGAATGTCAGTGCACATCAGTGAGGGGACTTCACACTCGCTTGAGATGCAGGCAGAGGCAGAGAGTGCCCAGGGCGCCGGCCTACAGAGGACTGCTGGAGACCAGGATGATGCTGATTCGAAGGCAGATGATGAGCCTCTCAAATCGTCCATTAGGCAGCAGATGCTGGATGTCCAGTGAGATGTGCAGGAGGATTTGGAGGAGATCCATGAGGGTATGTGTGCCATGGTCTCTGTTGTGAAGGAGTCCATGCAGAGCATCAGCACTGCATTGACCGTCATGGTCATGCGCACTGCCTCTTCCATTGAGAGAGTGGCGACTCTCAGGGCAGGCAGTTCCAGAAACAGAATCAGGGGTTCCTGGGGTTGTGCTCGGACCTGCAAGCCCTCACACAGGCACTGACCTCAGGTGGCTAGTGCCAGTGTGGGAGATGGATGAGGTACCCAGTATCCCAGCTAGGTGCTCGCCCATCAATGGTGAGCAGGGAGGTCCAGATAGACCCCAAGTTGGCGTAAAAGCTGTTTTGTCATCTCTACGAACTGCTCTCAGGGAGTTCTGGATGTTGGAAGCAGATCCTCTGCCCCTCTGCCAGTGACCGTGGCATTTGATGAGGCTGCGGCAGCTGGGGAGATGCCAGCCATGGCAATGGCCGCTTCCTCCCAGGTGGGGCCAGCACAGGCTCCAGTGGCCAGAGGACAACTGCTAAGGTCATCAAGGCCAACAGGACAGCAGAATCAGCAGGCTGTCTCCAATGCGAGTGCTGCCGGCGAAAGTGGGAAGGGCACCAAGACGTGGCACTTTTAAAAGTAAGTTATAGGCACCATGAGCACAAGAGGGACTGTTGTGCAATGTTTTGTTTATGTTTACTGGTCTGGGAATGAAGACCAGAGAAGGTTCTGCTAATTTTTCTGGACTGGCAAAATGAGATAAATTTTCTTTTGTCATAATGGCCTGAGTATGCTTCACCTTTTTTATTTAATATGGTGCAGGGTACACCAGTATGTATTGCTGGACATGGGTGGCTCGATGCTTTATTGCATAGACACTGAGTGGACTTTAGGGTCAAATGAAAGGATCATTTCAGATACCCGGGATGGAGGTGGCACCCGAGCATGAGGTGGAATCAGATCTTTGGCAGCTTAGTTGAAGAACCGTTGGATTAACGCATCCCTGGTGTCCCTGCCTCAAGGATACTGAGGTCTGCCTCCATGCCCTCAGCGTCTTCCTCACCGTGCTCCTCTTCTGACTCAGTACTGGATTCATCATCTGCGGCCTGTGAAGCTGCGTCAAGATCCTCTTCCTCCAATGGATCCCCCCTTGCCAATGCCAGATTGTGGAGAGCGCTGCATGCAACCACTATCAGTGACTCCTGCTCTGGGGGGTATTTTAGTGCTCCCCCTGAATGGTCCAGGCATCGGAAGCGCATCTTGAGAAGACCTACCGTTCTCTTTATCACTGCCCTTGTGGCTCCTATTATACCTCTGCTCTGTTCTTGGGTGGTGGGAGAGGCGTCATAAGCCACCTTTTCAAGGAATAGCCCTTATCCCCAGCAGCCATCCATCCAGTCGGCTGGAGCACTGAAGAGCCTCAGCACCTGGGAGTGTCTCAGGACATAAGTGTCATGGGTACCTTGCACAGACTTGCAGAATATGTATCCTGTGGTCACAGACTATCTGCACGTTCATGGAGTGGAATCCCTTCCTGCTGATGAAGGCACTCCGCTGACTCGCTGGCGCCTTAATGGCCACATGTGTGCAGTCGATGGCACCCTGGATGCGGGTGAACCCAGCAATCGCTGCAAAGCCTCTGGCTCGCTCAGCCTGGCTGGCCCTGTCTGTACAAAAGCGAATGAAAGTCAATACAGAGCATCAGTCACCAGCTTGACGTAGCTATGGACAGCTGATTGGGACACTCCACACAGATCACCTATTGGCCCCTGGAAAGAGACAGAGGCATAAGAATTGGGGGCCACTGTGACCTTCAGAGCCACTGGCATGGGGTATCCATTCACACAGTTGGAGGTGATCTCAGGGCCAATCATCTGACAAATGGAGGTCACTGTTTCCCTTGAGAGGCAGAGCCTCCTTTGGCATTGCAGCTCGGACATATTGAGGTAGCTGCATCGCCGCCTGTAAACTCTGGCAGCAGGATAGTGGCGCCTCCTGCAGTCCCTAATGCCTTGGATTACCTGCTGGCCCTGTGCCCCTTGGGCCTGCGCCTCTCTTCTCACAGGTCACTCCCCTGGATGCTGCCTTAGGACACCTGGCCTCTTCTCCCTTCTGCCCCTCTCTTTCTCCTCAGAGGAGGTGCCTCCAGCAGAGACCACAACCCCCATTACCACAGTTACAGAAGGCTACCTGATACCTGATACCCACATGGTCTGAATCCTCCGGAGTCCTTGGAGACACCAAGGAGGCCTGAAATGAAGCCTGGAAATGTTAAGAATGATGCCCCGAACAGAGATGAAGCTGCCAAGTACCAATAAGTCACCAGCAGCAAACTATCCACCAAACTTCTCACTACTCACACTGGCAATGCTACTGAACCTTTTTATCCTGCCCATGGATGAAGTTTTGCAAATTGTCGGCTGGCCACCTGCCCGTTTCTCCCATGTGACGAGCGTGAAATCGCATGGCCAATTTAAAATCGGCATCAATTGCCTTTTTAATGGCCTTAACTGGCTTCTTAATTAACGGTGGGCGCAGCTCCCATTCCCGCCCGCCGACCGAAATATTGCATGAGTGCGCGATGATGTCGGGACGCTCACCCAACGGGTATAATGAAATAACCCGAATGTCATCACATGCTCTTTTACACTTGAGCAGGTCGGGCATGCATCCACCCGCTCAGCGAAAAAGTTTGCCCAATGTGTGTGACTGTTTCAGCTGGGAGCGTAAGTAGACCATTTTGAGGCCAGTTCAAAAATCAGCAGACAGCCAACAAGGTGGGTGGTCTTTTTGTTCACTCCCCCCCAATTAATTTTGTAATAATTCGCTTTAATTAGATGAAATTTAGTAACCAAATAACATGCTTCACTGATGCACATTCACTTACTAGACAGAGTGTTAATAAACCATGGGACCTATTTTAAAAGTACTAAATACACAAGTGAACAATTTTTCAACAATATACATTCTTTTCTGAGCAATTAATTTGCTTTGAATAAACTTGTCAAACATGTATTATGGTAGACTGATTGGGCTTCATATTTCACAGCATTCTAGTCATAAGCAATAGCATTATGACATAGCAGTCATTAGGAATGATCAAACTAATCACCTGTACATATGTTACAGGGCACAAATAATTTGTCACCACACACAAAGCCATCTATTCTGTAATTTTATTATTGGAACTACCTGGGAGATGCTGCTTGTCCACAGCAGTATGGCCAGAAGTAGTAAATAATGTACCGAATGGCAAAGAAGTAGAAGGTGTTGTCTCAGGTTCTGCAATGCATTTTAGAGAAAATAAGTTGAAACATTTTGCTGACCTAGCAGAGATATCATTGGAAACAGGATATATCATAGCTTCCACTTCCAGTGAGCTTAATTTGCATTTCAACATACAAACACTGAGAAGTGTAATAATAGCATGTTGGTCAAGCTGTACATTATTTGGTTGTTTATTAATCAGGCTAAGTGTTTAAACAAAACATTCTGAATTTAACTCCATGCATAGTATTGTAATCCATGAGTCATAATATAGTTCATGTAAACGAACAGCTAGAATTTCATGGACAAGGCCCAAGTTCTTATGATGCTAATACTTTAAAGCATCATGGGACGATGGGGTGTGATTTCAAATGTGTGATCCTCCATACTGCTGAGTTTCTGATCCTTGTTGAGTTCCTAGGGAAATAATAAGCATGGGCCAGGCACATGCCCATACAGGGAGGAAAAACTGTGGATAAAGAATCCACGCTACATCATTCTCTCACACCTCTCCCGCAGTGAATCCAAAACAGCCCCTGTGGAAATCTTGACACCGTTACTATATCCATCCTCTGAGCTACAGGCCTCACTATGGCTTGAGGAAAGGACAGGTTGTGCCTTCGCAAAATATCACATCTGATTAAAATTGATGCAATTTACTGAACCAGAAATTTAGCTTACAAAAGCACCCTGATTTGTTGGTTTATATTGAACTAAGTACCATGCAATAAAATTTACACTTCCAAGTCCATTGTCAGCTCTCAAACCTTCAGCCATGCATAAGCATGATGGCATTGATGTATTTATAGAAGTAATGCATGGTGACAGTGCACACCACCTTTAATGAAATAACACACCTATGCTATTCCAATTATTGAGTCTACCTGTGGGTTGCTGCTTATCCATGGTTTCAAGTTCAGAAGGTGTGCTTGGAGTGAGGAAAACTGGTATCTGAATTTCTGCAATGTTTTTCAGAAAAAAAGTATAAAGTTATCCGACCACACCAATGACTTAAAATGATGCAAGGTTGTTTAAAATACTGGTGCTTCCTCTACATGTGTGATAACTTAGGCTTGACAGTAACAGATGCATATTCTCATCGCTTGGCCATAACAAGTTAGGCAGATCCTCTGGTTATTATCAAAGAAATTATGGCAATCGAATCACAAAACACAATGCTAACCAAAGAGAAATGCATATTGCATACACGTCATGTTACTGTATAAAGCCATGCAACATAACACAGGGAGATACAGATCGCTCCAAGGTGACACTACTTGTCTCTTTTTCCTTGATCAGTGGGGAAGATTATAATCAAACAATATACTCAACAAAAGTATGCTGATGATTGACAGAAAACAAACTTCATGCAAACATCACTAATGGACAGATTAAAAAGTATGTTTCCAAAAATGTACCACAAAGCACGCTGGAAAATAAATACACAGAAAGAACAGTTAGGGAACATTTTCTTTGTTAGCTATTTTTGGTGACATTGCAAGAACAAAGGTACAAAACAAATATGGTTTCATAACAATTAAGAAACAGAAATTATTTTCTGCTAACTAGTGTTGGGCGTTGGCTGAACTGTACACTTCATGCAAGCATCAAATTACCATGTGTTTGATTTACTGAAAAGATGCAGCCAAACCATTCTTGCTTTGAACATTCATAGTCAATGTTTAGAGTGACATCAGTTCACTCAATTAATACAACAAATTATGATGCTCTGGAAAGTTAACAAACTTCATTTATAGGCAACGATTAATCTTTTTCAGCAAGATCCAAACATAACCGCATAATTATTTGCATGAACTCCATGCTATGCAGCCAAAGGTTAAAAGAGTATCTAAAGTTTTGCATTGCATATATTAAAGAGTTCAAATAAGTTGTACAATTCCGCATGAGAACTATTGAAAAGGGGTAAGTGAGAAAAATGGATAATGGTTATATTACAGAGGTTTGTGCTTAAAAATGTTTCTGTAAATTTTCTAAGCTCATAGCCATGAGGGAAATCATCTACATTTTAATCAGCAGTCATAAAAGTCAAGTCATTGCAAATTAAAATGCCTATATTATGACTTGAAGCAATTCCAAATATTGGAAGAGATTGTTAAGAATTTTAATTGAATCCATGTCTATATACGTGTGCATATATAATGACCAACAGTGCATGCACTTTGAGTAAAGATCCTGATGGAAAATATTCATAGCTGTGTTAACTATTTTAAAACTTGCTTATGAACTTGCCTGCTGGATCAGATTTAGGCACAGGTTTCGATGGGAAGGATGGGCTGACTGAGGATGGCAGCTTGGATTCTGTAATTTATAATAGATCACATTATTAAAAATAAAGATACGATTCCACTCCCTTAAAGTTAGATTCACCCTGAAATTCATTGGAGGCTTGTCCTGATGTTCCATTCCAGCAGAAGATCCACAAAATAACAGGCCATTCCCCCACCGCCCAGAACACCACCACCATTGTGGTGGAAAGCTGGCATCCGAGTTTTGATCAGTCCTCTCATGGCATTACAGGAGACTAGAACAACATTCACAAAATTTCAGGACCAATATACAGATGGCTTGTAAGAGTAAAATGTTTCGATAACAAAAAGTTTTTGGTTAAGTACAATACTGTTCCAAGAATGTCATGGCAGCAAAATAAATTCCAAAAGTAACCTATCAGTTAAGTGACATATGTTTCACAAAGTGACATGAACTCCATGCTTAGACGATGTTTATGTTTAGATGATATTATACATTTTATTAGCAGCCAGATTATATCTAATCATGTTGTACTTCATGCGAGTATAAATACGCCACTACATACTGATAGAACACTTTGTTCATAAGACGATTTAATGTAGTTTATACAAGGCACAGTACATGAACTAATCAAAAAAAAGAAAAATATTGAAATACTGATTTAATATGTATATAGATACCGACACACCACATGCATATGACAATCTGACTAGATAGCCACTGCTATTCTTCAGCAAGGGTACAAGGAGCACTAAATTTGGGGACTAACATCTCACATCCAAAATACATCTAAATAAAATAATGCCTGATCCAATATTGAGTAAGGCAATTTTTTAATGCCTCACAAGCATTCACCTAATTAGGTGTTAGGACCCTGACAAATGTAACTGAAGGATGCTTAAGCCATCTTGCCAAAATTGGATAGTGATGAACAGGGGGAGCTGTGTTTGCTAAATCTGGTACCCACAAAGGTTCTAGGTTTGGTCTCTGGTCCGAGCTGAATGTATTGCTCTTAGCTGGAATGGTGGTAAAATTACAAGTAGCATCAGCTAACCTGGATTAGGAAGAGGAAAATTGGTCAAGGATCCAATTCCTGGTTGGTATCTAGCAACCCTTCTGATAGATAAATATGTGGTTGGGACAGGATCTGGTTCGAGTCTAATATCTCCTGTGACTAAATAGCTTCAGAACACTGATCATGCTTCACACTGAATGATCACTTGGGGATAACAACGGAGGACAAATGGTATCTGTGGAACCACATCCCAGAAAAGATTTAGGGCCTTCAGGAAAATAGTGGGAGGGAACTGGCAGATAAATTTGGCAAGAAGATTGAAAAGAATTTCTCTCAAAGTTTAACATTATAGCATAACTATTATAATGCATCCACACTTTGCTTTGGAAAATATTTGCAATGGCAATCAATATTAGCCAAAGAATTAATCAATAACTGAACAAAGCCACTATTTAATTCAGCAGTAAGCATATCATACAAATGATCAAGTATCCTGGCTTGATTTGAATGTTATAATCTAATCTCTTGCAGTTAGTGACGTTTTCTATATTCCAGCATGCCGCCTGAAAATTCACTTATTCTCCATGCATATGAAATGAAAAATGTGCAGATTCATAGGGCAGAAACTTCCCAGCTTTGTGCTAAGTGTGGTAGCTGGCCTGAAAAAAGTCATTTTACCTGCCAGCCGCAATGGTGGGCTTTTGTGCAATGTCATCCCTTCCCAACTGTCCCAGCTCATTAATAATGCATTCACAGGAAACAAGCAGTTCAGCTGCACGCAGCCAGGCCATGAGTGGTTCTGGAGGGAGAAGTGTGTGTGTGTGGCACGGCCTTTTGGAGTCTCGTGCAAGCACTCTCCTATGTACGCGGAGCCTTCATCCATCACAGTCATCTTACTGTCCCGAGCATTTTCAATGCTGCCTCCTGGGGTTCACTTTCAGTTGTCCATCTGAGCTGAGCTGCATCACCACCCACCCACTGATCACACTCCCATGCAGCCCGTCCAATATGAGGCTCCGCTACTTTCAATTTTGACAACCATGGTAGCAGTGAAGTATACTGTTAGCTCCCCCATCCTTTCCCCTCCCCAGTCACCCATGTCCTTTCCCCCATCACTGTCGACCCCCTCTGACATTACCTTCCACCTCCCCACCGTCACCTACCAACCCGAACCCTTGTCTTCCCGGGATGTCCAGGTGAATGTGCACGTTCCCTACCCTCCTGAGAATCCCACCCCATCCATATCGACCTCCACAACCTCCTCCTTCTCGCCTCCTGGGTCTGTGTCTGCCTCCGAGTCCCCGTGAACCAACTTTGCTGCCTCTTCTATCGCTACCAAAGCACCCTCACCTTCCCACCCTAGCGACTCTCTCTGCCCCCTCTCACACTCACCATCCCCTCCTACCACGGTCACCCTCAGTTCACTCCCCAGGAGTGAATCAGTGACTCCGCAGACTCCTCCCTTGCATGTTCACCTGGATATTTCCCCAGCCGCCCCCCCCCCACCCCCCCCCAATCCCGCCCACTTACTCCCACCTCCACCCTTACTCCTGCCTCCCCCACGGACATCTTCCCCCTCTCCCCAGATATCTTCCCCCCTCTAAACTCCCTCCTCCCCTCTTCCTCTGCCGCCGGACACCTTCCTCCCCTTGAACTCTCTCCCTTACAACTTCCTCTTCCCTTATACCTACCTCCCCACTTGCTGCATCCTCCCCTCGTTACACTCTCCTCCCTCTCCCAACCTCACCCTAGTTTCTCTCCTAGTCCCCACTAGACCCTTCTCTTCCAGTGCCCACGTGTACACCTTCCTCTCCCACTCACAGCTCGACCTTCCTTTCCCCACCCCCTCGCCAATTATCCATGGTTAAGACTGTAACGTTCTGAAGGAAGCCTCCCTCCTTCTGTCTGCTTCGCGGTGCAGCCATGTCCATGAGAATCCACCCAGCATGCAATGCACGTGTTCTCCCAGAGCCCGGTAGCTCTAGGGCTCCAGCATCATCTTCTCCTCAGATGTCCGCGAGCTCAGCAAGGCCCTAACGGTAAGTCCCGAATTCCGCACATCACACTAGTCCAGTCATGTTCTAGACAGGTGTGTTTTCCCGCTGGCGTAATGGTAAATCAGGTGTGGGGGGACGATTCCGGTCAGGTCCTACACTGAATCCCAGTACCGAGGTGCAAACTGGCCTCATGCTGGCCTTCAGTGGGATTCACATTCCGTCATGGTGGACACCATCGGATGACCCTGCTGTGCTTTCACATCGGCATAAAACAGATTTCTGCACCCCCCCCACTGAAATGTGCTCCCCACCCACCATGACACTTGCCACCAACGGAACCAGATGATTCCACCCATTGTACTGATCTGAACTCTGACATTTCACATAAGTGTATTTATTTACACTTCATTGAAAATATTGGGCTTGAATTTCTGCAGGGGTTCAGCTATTTGTCCACAATAATTTTGCTGAAATACTGCATTAAAGCAGTCCTTTACTGGAGTTACAGTGTACAAACTCTAACAAGTAGAATCCCTACAGACACCTCCACCTGCCACTCCACCTCCCACTACCCCTCCAACAATAGTTCTACATACAGAGCTTACCAAGTGTGTTTGCATAAAGTGTTTTAGAATAGCGTGTACTGACCAGACAAAACACAGGAGAGTTTCTTCTGCAGAATTAATTGGGAAGTTACACTCAAAATTAAATCCACTAATGCGTCTGTTTTGCAGATGCCTATTTAGACTCAAATTTCCCAACAACTGCATTAACACATGTCATAACCTAAATGTGTGGATACACAACAGGAAATCTGTGCATAAAACTCATGCGCTCAAGTTTGCTTGATCCTTACTGCCAGGTATTTGCTTTGTGCCCAGATTTTACCCATCTCTGACTGCAAGTAAATAGGAAGGTGCAGCCCAGCATGCATGCATTGATAGCGGATGCAGCAATAGGCTCACTTACTGACTTTAAAGATCTTAAATATTTAAGATGGTTAATAGTTGTACTGTAGGGCAGAGTATAAATCAAGAAACTATAGGCACACGTAGCAAGGGTAAAACAGTAAACAAGGGAGGCTTTAATCTTCATAAAGACTGAACAAATCAAATTGGCAGTATAGTGTAGAGGAAGACCTCATGGAATTTTCACAAGATAGTTTTCTAGCTCATTATGTCGAGGAACCAAATAGGGAACAGGCTATGCAATGAGGAAAGATTAATTAATAATCTTCTAGTAAAAGGGCTTCTTTGGAAGGATGACCATAATACGATAGAATTTTATATTGTGGTTGAAAGTGATTTAGTTAGATCCAAAACTAGAGCCTTAAATCTAAACAAAGCAAACTACATAGGGCAGGATTTTTTAGCTCAGCGGGTGGGAATGCGCCCAACCCAACCTAGCGTGAAATGACACACGATGATATTGGCTGAGTGTGCTGACATCAATGCGCAGTCACATGATAGTTCAGTCGGCGGATGTGCACTGAATGCGGCAGCGCGCCCACAGGCAATTAAAAGGCCTATTAAGGCCACTAAATTATCAATTGTGATTAATTTTTCACTGCCCGTTCAACCTAATGGTTGACGGGCAGGCGAAAAGGCCAAGTGGCCTTTGCATTTTTTTGGAAACCTCATCCACAGGCAGGATAAGGCTTCAAAAATCAAATAGGAATGAAATAAAAACTATAATTTATAATTAAAAACATGTCCCTGCACATGAGGGGACATGTTACATTAATTTTTTCTGACCTTTATTATTTTTAAAAATATCTCTTCATCTCCCTGAGGCAGCTCCATGCCTCAGGAGACTATTCAACTCTCCCTCGCACGCACATGCAAAGTTCGCGCTAGGCCTGCTCGCTCTGCCCCCTGCCTACACAGGCAGCACTCAGTGCTGCTGCTTGCATATCACGCTGGGTGGGCCTCAATTGGCCCACTTGCATAAAATCGCGAAGCGCTGCTGATTGCGGGCGGCAGGTGGCTTCCCAACCGCCCGTGCCTGCCCCCGCTGATTCCGCATACCAAGGGAAAAATCCTGCCCACAGTATGAGGAACAAAATGGCTAAGGAAGAAAATGAACTGGCACAGATGAGTAGAACACTGAGAATGGGAACATCAAGACAATAGTGATCACAGCATAGTCAGGTTTAAGTTAAAGATTGAGAAAGACATGAGTAAGACAAAGACAAAAATAATGCATTGGGGGGGGATAAAGTAATTTTGAGGGAAAACAGTTGAACTAGGGAAATTAAATTGGAAAATAAATGTTGATAGCCAATGAGGTGCAGTAGCAGTGGAAAAATATTTAAAAGATGATCAAAATCAAAGGATTTCAACAGAAATATATTCCATTAAAAACACAGCAAACTGGCTAATAATGAAACACCATGGATGAATAAAAATATAACGGTAAAACAAAAACTAAATTGAAAGGCATACACTAAGTATCAATAAATGAAAAGGCGACAAAAGAGAATACAAAGGGTTTAGAAAAGAAGAGGAGAATAGGAAAGAAAAGAGGAGCTACAAAATCAAATTAGGAAGATAAAAAGAAATAGCAACGTATTCCACAGAGCATAAATAACAAATGAAAAATAAGGATAGGGATAAGGCCATTAGGGGACACAATATAAACTGAAAGGTAATAACAGAAAAACAGAAATATAAAACAATTACTTTGCCTCAATATTCACTAGGGAGACAAACAAGGTGGGCATGACATTGGAAGAATAGATCGGTAAGGATAAAAAGACATTTAGATGGAAAGGGGAAGATAAAACCAATTAGGTGAGAGACAGCAGAGGCATTATTACACGTTTATTAGAACATGGAATAGGAGCAGAGGACTGGCGGACAAATAACATATTTCAAAAGGAAAATAAAATAAGTCCAAGGAGATATTGACCAATTAATTTAACATCAGTGCTGGAAGAATGATGGAATCCTTACTCAAAGAAGTAATAAGAAAATGTCTAGAAAGTAAAAATTTAATAAAGAGCAGTCAGCATGGAATTCAAAAGGCAAAGGCCTGCTTGACCAAACTTTCTGAATTCTTTGAAGAAGTAACAGAAAGGTTTGACAGAGGTAATGCAGTAGTTGTAAAATATTTGGATTGTCAAAAGGCTTTTGATAAGTTACCGCACAGTAGATACAAAGCATGTGGAATGAAAAGACAAGTAACTGACTGAATAGCAAGCTGGCCACAAAACAGAAAACAAAATGATGGGGTTAAGGGTAGTTATTCAGACTGGCAAATGGCATTGGAGTGGATTACTAGAGATCTGTTGTGCACTATTTATATAAATGATTTTGACTCAGGGATCAAAAATACTTTTTCAAAATTTTCAAAATGGATGGCACCAAATTGGTGGTATAGCTAACACTGAGGAAAACCATGGAAAAATTCAAGGTGACATTAATAAGCTTGTAGAATGGACATGAAATTGGCAAATGGATTTCAATATAAATTAATGTGAGGCGGTGCATTTTGTTAAGAAAAGTAAAGAGTCCACATATCTGCCCAGATGGAGTAGAGGATAAAGGGATCTAGTAGTAGCAGATGCAGATTAACATGGTCATAAAAAAAGCACCGGGGTTAATATCTAGAGGGGTAGATTTGAAACACGTAGAGGTTAGCTGGGATTTTCAATTGCTGGTGGGGTTGGGAAGGAGTACAGTTGTGATTCTGGAGGGAGGCACAGGATTACACCGCCTCTGGAACACAATGGGCAGAATTTTGCCCTTGGTGGGCTGGCTCAAAGGGGGCGGGCAGGCGGAGGTAGTCAAGGAGCCAACCACTGCCAGCGATCGGCACCGGACCGGGATTTCATGCTGGTGGGCCTTGAAACGCGAGCCATGATGTAGAGCGCTGCCTGTGCGGGCAGGGGGAGGAAGGCGAGCCAGCCCAGCGCGAACTGCGCGCATGCACGCAAGTGAGTATTGCATAATCTCCCTGAGGCATGGAGCTGCCTCAGGACGATGAAGAGATATAAAAGAAATTTTAAAAATAAAGATGCAATGAAACATGTCTCTGTCACATGAGCAGGGGCCATGTTATTAATGAAAAATTAAAGTTTTTATTTTTATTTCTATTTGCTTTTGGAGACCTCATCCCGCCCATGGATGAAGTTTCCAAAAAAGTGTAAAGTCTGCTTGGCCTTTTCGCCTACTCGTCAACTGTTAGGTTGGACAGGCAGTGAAAAATTTAGTTTAATTGATAACTTAATGGCTTTAACAGGCCTTTTAATTATCGGCGGGCGTGCTGCCGGCTCTGGTGCACGCCCACCGACCGAACTAGCACGCAACTGTACGTTGACATCGGCACACTTGGCTGGCGTCAACGCACATCATTTGACACTCGAGCTGGTCGGGCACGCGCCAGCCCACCGCATGAAAATTTCTGCCCAATGTAATTTTCAAAGGGAGGGTGGAAGGAGGGGAATGGGGAACTTGCTTGCCACTACTTTACAGCCCATCAAGCTCCTTGAGAAGCTTGTTAGTGGGTTGGAGAGGGCGGGAAAGAAATCGCCAAAGCTGAACAGTCTGGTGCATGTTAGTACACAGCTGTTAGGTTCAAAGCGGGCAGAAGAGAAAGTTTTTTTTTAATGTTGAAAAATTTTGGGAGCTGGAGGAATCTTACGCCGAATCGTGTGCTTTACCTTCCATTTGGCCATTTTTATGCTCAATCAGGCTACGTAGTGGCCCTCTGAGGTGCTGCCTGCTCTCTTCTGCAAGGCAGTTGCAGTTCCTATCACATTTGCCGTCTGCCTTTGTCACTTGTGCCCTGTTTCCTGGTAATGCTAGATGCCACTAATTGGATGTCGAGCTTGCCTCCAGCTCAATTAGGGCGTTTCCATTTCAAGATAACATTGTGTAAGCTACACAGTTGCGTCGTGGGGTCAGAACATGGAAATTATCTTGGCGTCAGGTTCCTGACACCGATTTGAAAATCAAACCTATTATATTAAAGTTGGAAGCAACTTTGGTTGGACCACACTTAAAGCACAGTGAACAGCTCCAGTTTCCACATGATAAAAATAATATAGCAACACTGGAGAAGGAGAAAAAAAGTATTTACAGCTAGAAATGAGAAAATATGCTCACCTGGAAAGTTTGCTCAGGTTGGGGCTCTTTTCTCTAGAAAAGAGAAGACTGAGCTGTGACCTGACAGAGGTCTTCAGCATTATGAAAGGGGTTGACAGGGTAGAGGTAAGGAATATGCCTTTAATTAGGGGAGACAAAATTAAGGGTCTTAAATATAAAATATTCACTGTAGGAAATTCAGGACAAAACTCTTTAACTGAAGAGTGGTTAGAATCTGGAATTTTCTGTTGGATGGAATTTTCTCCAAAGGATCAAGTACTGCAGCTGGGGACAAATGTGGGAGCAGCCCCTGCTCCAGCGGGCATTGGGACCCTTGGGCAACATTTTGCCACCAATGGCCAATTAACAGAGGACCAGCAGTTCAGCACTGCCACCACTAGTGATGGCCACTGCCGAGGCTGCAGCACGTAGGAGAGGGTGCCTCAATGCTAAGGCAGCCTCTTAGATGGGTGAACCTTTTTGAGGAAGCCGGAGCCAGGTTGACTATCGGGGTGGGGAGGGTTTTTCCGGCTGTGCCTTGGGCACGGGGAAGGCCATTACTGCCGGGGGACCTTGTGTGGGTCAAGGAGTGCCCAAACTAGGATGGCACTCCTGGAACCTGCTGGGAGGCCACCAGGGTTTACACTGCAGTCTCCCCACATGGCAGCAGCCCCTCCTAATGCCAGTAAATGCTGGTGAGGGCAGGGTGTGACCCTTAATTGGGCAATTAATTGTCTGAATTGATTGCCGGTGCCACTGAGCTTCCCACTGCTGACAATATGCCATGGTGGTGGCAAGATGTCGGGCTCCCCTCAATGCCATATTGCCAGCTGTCTCTTCTCTCTGCCCATCCCCAAAGGGTTAAGAAAATTCAGCCCACCTTGTGGAGCAGTTGAGATGGGTGGCATTGATGCATTTAAGGGAAAACTAGATAAATGCATGGGGAAAAAAGAAATGGGAGGTCGAGTGGAAAGAGCCTCATTTCAGTGCAAACAAAATAGCACGGGCAAGTAGGGCCAAAAAGCCTGTTTCTGTGCTGTAAACTCTATGTACATCAATGCAACCCGAAGGAGCTGACTCTCCCTAAATCTTGGAAGAGCTCATCTGATGTCAGAATATTTGGAATCAGGACATGAATATCCCCTTCTTCTTCTTCTTTCGTATAGCTTTAGGAGCAGAAGCTGTCATCACAGTTTTAACGCCAAATTCTTTAACCGGTCCAATGCCCTGCTGGAGAGCAAGTGTAACTCCAGGTTGTCGCCCTCAAACTTGAGTCATGGGCAAGGTGTTATTATGTGCTCCATGTTATAGACAAGGTTTCCTCAGTCGCAGCTAGGCGAGGCTTTGAGGCGGCACTAGTACATCAGGTGGCCACATAGGCCATGTCCAATCCATATTTTATTGAGGGTTGTCCAAAAAAAGAGGGGTTGCTTAAAAACAAAAATAATATCCCCCGTTAACAACTTGCAGGAGGGGAAAGTTTACTGAAACAATGGGCAGGATTTTCGGGTGGCAGGTGGGCACAGCGGGTGGGCCCGGGAGCAGTCGGGAAATGGCCCACCACCCACGATTGGCCCGCTGCCCGTGATTTCACTCCCGCTGGGTGGCCAATTAGCAGCCAGCCAGTGCAAAACGCACATTGAAAGGCTCAGCGCTGCCGGGGTGGGGGCAGGAGGAGGGCGAGCGCAAAAGTCTGCACATGTACAGGGGAGCGCGTACTGAAAGCTCCCTGAAGGCAGGGAACTGCCTCAGGGAGTTGAAGATTTTTAAAGCATTGAATAAAGTTTTTAAAAATCCGGAAAAAATGTACGCACAGCGGATTCACTCACCTCAACGTGCATATTTGAAAAATTCTGCCCAAAATTTTAATTTTTTTTTTAAATTGTGGAAACCTCATCCCACCCACGGATGAGTTTTCTTTAAAAATGCAAAGGCCGCTCGGCTGATTCGCCTACCCGCCAAGTGTAAGGTTGGACGGGCAGCGAATAATTGCTTTACGTGAATGAATTAATTAATAGGCCTCTCAATTGCTGGCGGGTGCACTGCTGACTCTCGCGCGCACCCACCGACTGAAATATCGCACGAGTGCATGATGATGTTGGGATGCTCGCCCGATGTCATGCATGCTATTTCACACCCATTTGGGTCGGGCGCACGGGATGTAAAATTCTGTCCCAATGTAAAGAGGAAGATTCCAAAATGAACTGCTATTGCTTTATTTAATAGTTCTTCTGAACTGAATTTTACCCAAGCCAAGTTTTAGAAAAGCAGCACATGATTAATAATCAATGATTTTTTTCTATTATCTGTTGTGTTGGATGTTCATCAGAGTACTGAAAGGTCAGAATATTACCTTTTGTTGTTAATGGTTTCATTTCTGATTTCGGTTTTGATTTTTTGATCTTGATATTTTTCAACGATGGTTTCGTGACTGTATTTGAAGTCTCTGTAAAGTACCGCAGAAATAACATGAGAAATTACAAAAGCAACAATGTTATTGCTAAAAGTCATTGCAGTAACTTTAGAGTTACTTAGTATTCAATATTAAGCAGAGACATGAGCCAATTGATGTCAGAAAATCGTACAACGTTGAAAAGTTGATATTCGTGATTAGATCATCTGGTCTCAGTGCTCTAGGCTTATATCATTCAAGTATTAAGTTGAGATTGTCCAAAGATTTAAAATCAAATGACAAAAACTTAACCTGTGTCAATTATCATGACAATTCCCTTCATTTCTTCATCTTTAAGTAATTCATGCTAACACTTTTGTTTAAGTTTAGAATGAAACTATACCTTTTCTTGTATTGGTGAGGGATCAACTGCGGAATGGAACATTTCTTTTCCGCGCATAATGACTGGATTAACTGCTTCCTGACTATTTATTAACAGCTTAGGTCAGATGAAATGTCATTTTTTTCCTTGGCAACGTGGCTAAATCCCAGTCTTAGAACTGCACCTTTGCTCTACAAGGGTGGTTTCATTTCCATTTCTGAAACTCATCTATGCTCATAGGCTTTGAGTGAGGCTGTCATATTGATGGTAATTTCAGTATTACACTACCTCAGTAGGGATACTTATTGGAAATTTGGACTTATTCTCCCTCTCATAGCTTTTGGTCCATTTATATTAATGAATATAACATTGCACGGGATTCACGGCCAAATCCCCAAGACATGTTCCTGGCAGGCAAGACTGAATATTGGAGTGAAGATTTGTTAACTTACTCATTGTATGTATGGTCTGGCTGCTAATTCCAGAAGCAAATGGATTGTGCTACAACTCTTATTCCTCCATTACACTTACCTTTATCTTTGAATTTATTTATGTCTTCCTTGCCATGCAACTGATCATGAGTTTGTTCTGTAGCAAACAACATAAAGGCAATAAATAATCTGCATTGACCTGTGAAAGATTGTTTTTAATGAAAAGTGGTTTCGGGGGGAAATATCTGTCTCGTTATTAAGGGGAAGCAGGGAGGGAGTGGGTGGAGGTCCTGGTGGCTGGGAAACCTGGACATGCGGGTAATATGGTGATGCAGATGAACTTAACTGGAGGACCTTGCTTTAAAGGATTTCTCCATAACCCACAGCCAGCCAGCCAGATTGAGGAACTCAGCTAGTAGGCCTCAATAGGGAGCAGTGAGGAGAGAGGGGAGAGCTGTTTGGCTGGGGGAGATTGAATGCAAGGTTAGAGGTGTGATCATGGATGCAAGATCGAGAGAGATCACAGATTAGCGGGAGTAGGAGTTGGGTATTAAGCAGCTCAGGTCAATTGGGGGAAGCTCAGCCAGTCATTAGGGAAGGGGATGAAGGGTTTCTAATCTTGGGCAAGGAAGCTTGAGCAACTGTAGGGCAGCAGCTCCTGGCTCACAAGCATTCCTGAAAAACAATCACCTACTGGATCCAGCCTCTCTTCAGCTGCTGGTGGGCAGAACTTGATGTGAGTTATGTGGAAGGGGAGTATTTAATTGGGTAAGAAGGTGGCGGGTGGATGGGGACCCCACCACATTCACCCCTCTGCCCTAATTAAGTCCTGGGTGGGAAGACTCATGGACAGCTCTCCTGCTTTGCCACCAATTGAGGCCGTTAAGAGGCCCACTTAATTATTGCCCGCTTAAGGGCCTGATCCCACCTCCCCTGGTATTCAGCTAGCAGCTGCAGGGCAGTCACCATGCAAGAAGATCAAAAAGCAAACCTGTTGTGTTTTCTTGCAGGCTCCTGAGGGTGGGGCGGAGGGGGGGGAGTTGGGGCTCCCTGTTCAAAGGCACTCAGTACCTGATCGAGGGACGTGGCATTGGGAAGGATGAGGAGGGGAGTGAGGGGGGTGCATCTGCTTAGAGCCACCTCCCTGCCCTTGTTGCTGACCCACTCCATCCCTACTCCTGTGACCCCCGACCCTGAGACCCCCATCTCGCCCTCACTCAACTGTGGTCTGGGATCTTTCACTAATCCTGGGCCTCTGGTGGGTGCATTGGAACCAGCACCCACCACTTTCCCTGGTGCTGCCTGCAATGGACAGCTGCCATCCTCTGATTGGCCGGCAACTCTCAGGGGGCAGGATTCCCTAAGGGTCCTTGTTCCTCCCCAAAGGAGGCAATGCAGGAGTCTCGCTGGCTTTCCAGCTGACAAGCAACACACCCTTGGCTTGAATCAAATATTGCCTGGATTTTCAGAGCCCTGGGAAACCCAGCCTGCAGCCAATAAATTTAAAACTGTGATAACATTTGAGGCATATAAAATATTAAAATTCTGGACCCACTTCTCAAAAGCAGGTTAGTCGCCTAGCACACCTGCACCCCTCTCCGCCCGCCCCAACCCACCTCTGTTGAAACTACAAGTGGGCAGGTTGTGGCTGGAATTTTGATTTTCTAAATTTTAATGGCCCGACACCACACCACCCCCCACCCCCCCAACCCTTGCCCCCAGTCCCTCACAACCTGGCACTCTCCCACTCATTTTTGTGGAGTTAAAAAAACTCCCATTAAATCTAACACCAAAAGGCTTCTGGGCTGTTGCCATCTTGTAAACTGTCTTATTAGTAGATCTACTAGGTTAACTGACAGCAAAGAGTGAAACCAAAAATAATCTGAAGAGGTGGCAATGTCCTTCATAGTCCAAATGAAATGTTTTACATTTTGGATGCACAACTGAACTTTTACTGGCAAAATGATGTTCTTTTTTTCTGTGATTTATTCCACTGAATGATATAATAAATTCAATGGAAACTGTGAGAAGCTTGGCTGAAATTCAACCCATGACTTTAGCAGAGCAACCATCTGTAATCAGGAACAGTACCATAAATGTAAGAATAGCATGAAGGATATTTATTCAGGGGTCTAATATTTTTATCATAATAATTTTAATAAGGGGCTTTCTATTCTAGAGTTTAAGAAGTTGGTGCCGCTGATACAGGTTCCATATTTGTGGCTAATAGACTTGGAAAAGCTTATTGATATAAGTTGTAGGTGTCATCAAAATGCTTTTATTTGTCTGCCTCTCAGCAGTACAGGTGTGCTATCAATGATAATTCTTGTATAGCTGAGAATCTCTAGAGCAGGAATGTAATGAAACTTTACTGAATGTCAATACCCTCTATATAATACTGGGGCCTCAGAGGGAAAGAGGGGATTTAGTAGAGGACATGCTTCTTTCATTGAGCTCGGCAGTTTTTCAATAAGGGAAGAAGTCATCTGGATGTGTTCTCAATTACAAGGCCTTGCTTTATTTCTGATTTTCTGTTTTGTTCGATAATTTACAACACTCAAGTGGAGCATCCTTCTAATAGTTAAACAGGGGGTGTAAAATGTAAGAGTCATTTAAGGTAAAGAAACCAAGTTAGTAATTTTTATGTGATATGTTCCTGCTGTTATCTATATTTCTGGTAGAGTCATTGAAGAGGCCAACTTTCTTCCAGTATTTTTTATTTCTTCCCTTGAGATTGACTTCTCTTCACATAAATCTCAGAATAAAAATAATTTTTAAAAGTTCCCTAAGTGCAAAAACTTTTCCATAAAATACTGAAGATTCAATAACTCCAATAGTTACACTAAGAGGTTGGACGCTATGCACATCGTGGGAGGGGTTTATCCACTAGAACTTAGGGGTTATACAAATTGTTTTAGTTTTTGCATAATTGAGATAACCTTGTTAGCATCTTTCAGATATCTTGGTGAAATATTGTGTCCAACACTATACCTGGTTTACTTGGAATGATAGGTTTCGGTGATGAGCTGCTACCAGAACGGGCATCTGCACTATCGGAAGCTGACTGACCACCTGAAATGGTTATTGAAAAACCTGTCAGGAGTTGTACTCAGTTTATGTGCAATATACAAAAATAAGTCATTCTACAAAGTTCAGTGAAAGTTAGTCAATCATGTTTTTTTTTCTTTACTCTTTCATGAGATGTGGGCATCACTGGCAAGCCAGCTTCTGTAACTCATCCCGAATTGCCCTTGAACTGAGTGACTTGTTAGGCCATTTCAGAGTGCAGTTAAGAGTCAACCGCAAATTGGTATGGGTCTGGAGTCACAAGGAAGCTAGACCAGGTATGGATGACAGATTTCCTTTCCTAAAGGACATTAGTGAACCAGATGGATTTTTACAACAGTCGATGATATTTGTCATGGTCACCATTACTGAAACTAGTTTTATAGTCCAGGTTTATTAATTGAATTTGTTAATTAATTGAAATTTTTTAAAAATTCATTTACAGGATCTGGGCGTCACTGGCTGGGCCGGCATTTATTGCCCATTCCTAATTGCCCTTAAGAAGGTGGTGGCGAGTTGCCTTCTTGAACCCCTGCAGTCTCTGTGTGTTAGGTACACCCACAGTGCTATTAGGTAGGGAGTTCCAACATTTTGACCCAGCGACAGTGAAGGAACGGCGATATATTTCCAAGTCAGGACAGTGAGTGACTTGGAGGGGAATTTCCAGGTGGTGGTGTTCCCATCTATCTGCTGCCCTTATCCTTCTAGGTGGTAGTGGTTGTGGGTTTGGAAGATGCTGTCTAAGGAGTCTTGGTGAGATTCTGCACTGCATCTTGTAGATGCTACACGCTGCTGCTACAGTTTGTTGGTAGTGGAGGGAGTGAATGTTTGTGGAAGAGGTGCCAATCAAGCGGGTTGCTTTGTCCAGGATGGTGTGAAGCTTCTTGAGTGTTGTTGGAGCTGCACTCATCCAGGCAAGTGGAGAGTATTCCAGCACATTTCTGACTTGTGTCTTGTAGATGGTGGATTGGCTTTGGGGAGTCAGGAGGTGAGTTACTCGCCACAGGATTCCTAGTTTCTGACCTACTTTTGTAGCCACCATATTTACGTTGCTAGTTCAGTTCAGTTTCTGGTCGATGGTAACACCCAGGATGTTCATAGTGGGGGATTCAGCGACAGTAATGCCATTGAATGTCAAAAAGTGATGGTTAAATTCTCTCCTGTTTAAGATGGTCATTGCCTGGCACAAGTGCGAATGTTACTTGCCACTTGTCAGCCCAAGCCTGGATTGTGCCCAGGTCTTGCTACCTTTGGACATGTACCTGAGAACTTACAAAAGGTGCTGAACATTATGCAGTCATCAGTGAACATCCCCACTTCTGATCTTATGATGGAAGGAAGGTCAGTGATGAATTAGCTTAAGATGGCTGGGCCTAGGACATTACCCTGAGGAAGCCTGCAGTGATGTCCTGGAACTAAGATAATAGGCCTCCAACAACCACAACCATCTTCCTTTGAGATGGGTATGACTCCAACCAGCGGAGAGTTTTCCCTCTGATTCCCATTGACTCCAGTTTTGCTAGGGTTCCTTGATGCCATACTCACTCAAATGTTGCCTTAATGTCAAGGGCAGTCACTCTCACCTCGCCTCTGGAGCTCAGCTCCTTTGGTCCATCTTTGAACCAAGGCTGTAATGAGGTCAGAAGCTGAGTGACCCTGACAGAACTCAAACTGAGCGTCAATGAGCAGGTTATTGCTAAGCAAATGCCATTTGATAGCACTGTTGATGATCCCTTCCATCATTTTACTGATGATCAAGAGTCAGCTGATGGGGCGGTAATTGGCCGGGTTGGATTTGTGCTGTTCTTTGTGCACAGGACATACCTGGACAATCTTCCACGTTGCCAGGTAGACGCTAGTGTTGTAGCTGTACTGGAATAGCTTGGCTAAGGGTGTGGCAAGTTCTCGAGCACAAGTCTTCAGTACTACTGTCAGAATATTGTCAGGGCCCATAGCCTTTGCAGTATCCAGTGCCTTCAGCCGTTTCTTGATATCACATGTACTGAACTGAATTGGCTGAAGACTGGCATCTGTAATGCTGAGGACCTCCAGAAGAGGCTGAGATAGATAATCTACTCGGCACTTCTGGCTGAAGATTGTTGCGAATGCTTCAGTCTCATCTTTTGCACTGATGTGCTGGGCTGCTGCAGGATTGGGGATATTTGTGGCGCCTCCTCCTCCAGTAAGTTGTTTAATTGTCCACCACCATTCACAACTGGATGTGGCAGGACTGCAGAGCTTAGATCTGATCCATTGGTTGTGGAATTGCTTAGCTCTGAAGAAGAGTCATACAGACTCGAAACATTAACTCTGTTTCTCTCTCCACAGATGCTGCCATACCTGCTGAGCTTTTCCAGCATTTTCTGTTTTTGTTTCTGTCTATCACTTGTTGCTAATGCTATTTGGCACGCAAGTAGTCCTGTGTTATAGCTTCACCAGGTTGACACCTCATTTTTAGGTATGCCTGGTGCTTCTTCTGGCATGCCCTCCTGCAACTCTTCATTGAACTCTTTGTTGATCCCTTGGCTTGATGGTAATGGTAGAATAAGAGATATGCCAGGCCAAGAGGTTACAGATTCTGTTTGAGTACAATTCTGCTGCAGCTGATGGCCCACAGCACCTCACTTATGCCATGTCTTGAGTTGCTAGATCTATTTGAAATCTATCCCATTTAGCACAGTGGTACTGCCACACAACACGACGCAGGGTATCCTCAATGTGAAGATGGGACTTCGTCTCCACAAGGACTGTGCGGTGGTCACTCCTACCGATGCTGTCATGCACAGATGCATCTGTGGCAGGCAGATTGGTGAGGATGAGGTCAAGTATGTTTTTCCCTCTTGTTGATTCCCTCACTACCCGCCGCAAACCCAGTCTAGCAGCTATGTCCTTGGGACTCGGCCAGCTCGGAGTGTGGTGGAATTTGACCCAATATCCCCAGAGCATTAGCCTGGTTTTCTGGATTACTAGTTCAGCAACATTGCCACTACACCATCACCTCTCTTACGTCAACAACAACTTGCATTTACATAATGCTTTTAATATAGTAAAATGTCCCAATGCACTTCACGGAATCAATTATCAAACAGAATTTGACACTGAACCACTTAAAGGGATACTCGGACTGGCAACCAAAAGCTTGGTCAATGGCATTTAAGTAACTTCCTCAAGGAGCAGAGAGGAAGACAGGTTTAGTGGTGGAATTATGGGCCACGGCATCTGAAGTCAAGATCGCCAATGGTGGAACCGAGAAACTTGGGTATGCACAAGAATTGGGGGATAATAAGCCCAGGAAGATAGGGATACAGCGATAGGGAGGAAGAGAACATGAAGTGATTGAAAATCAAGGGTATGAATTTTAAAATCAAGGTACTGGTGGACCAGGAACCAATGCAGATCAGTGAGCACAGGAATAATGGGTGAGCAGGACACAGTGCAAGTTAAGATAAGGCAGCAGAGTTTTGGATGAAGGTGCAAGTAGGATGGATCAGCCAGGAGAGCACTAAGGAAAATTCACTGATTTGAAACATCAACCCCGTTTCTCTTTCCGTTAATGCTGTCTACCCTGCTGCATATTTCCAGCATTTTCATGTTTTTGTTTTAGATTTCCAGCATCTGCAGTGTTTTGCTTTTGCAGAACATTAGAATTGTTGAGTCTAACAGAAACAAAGGCAGGGATGAGGGTTTCAGCAGCAAATGAGTTGAGTCAGCAGCACAGGCAGGTGATGTTACAGATGTGAATGTAGGCAGTCTCTGTGATGGAGAGAATAAGGGGTCAGAAGCTCAGCTCAAGGTTAATCAGGACACCATGGCTGTGAACTGCCTGGTTTAGCCTCAGAAAGTGGCCAAGCTGAGGGCAAAGTCACTGGTTAGGAAACAGTTTGTGGTGGAGACTGAAAACAGTGCCTTCAGTTTTCCTAATATTGACATGGAGGAAATTTCTGTTCATCCAATACTGGCTGTCAAGCCAAGTAGCATGCTTTAGTTTATCTGTCTTAGAATATTCCCCCTATTTTACAATAGCACTCATCTTCACATATTCTCTTTTAACATGGGTCAATTGGGTGGCTGAATTTCCTGCCGCTGCTGACAATGTAACTCTAGGTGAAATTTAATTCCCTCATTGGGAGAGGGCTGGAAGGTGGAATGGGCCATATAATCAGGTGGGAAGGGGCAGGGTAGAGAGCCTGCCCAACTGCCAACCACCCTGATTAAGTTAGAGGCTGGGAAAGTTCAGGTCAGCCTTCCTGCCTCCTGGCCAACTGTGGCCCTTAAGTGGCCAATAAAAGGCCACTTAGGGACCTGGCAAAAATAGCAGAAATGACTGAAAATTGGAAGTCTCACCCCGAACACAGCACTGCTGTTTTCAAGGTGGTGGAAATGGGGGCTGCACGTGTTCCACAAACATGCGGCTTACCAAAGCAGCTAGCCGTTTAAATCATCAACAGCATCCATTGGAGTGGTATTTTGGTAAGCCAGGTGTGTGAAACCCAACGGGCTGAATTTTGCCCTCGTCGGGAGGGTGCGGTGGGCAGGCTGGGAGCAGTCGCGAAACCAACCACCGCCCGCGATCAAGCCCCGACATTGATTTCACGCTGACTGGCCAATTAACAGCCAGCCAGCGTGAAATGCATGCTACAACACTGAGCACTGCTGGGGTGGAGGCGGGATGGGGGGGTGAGTGCAGAAGCTTGCAAATGTGCATGGGCGCGCGCAATGAAAGCTCCCTGAGGCACACAGCTGCCTCAGGGGCCTGAAGATTTTTAAAGTAAAAAATAAAAAACTTACAAATGTTAAAAACATGTCCCCTCAAATGACTCTGAACTCTGTCACATGAGCAAGGACATGTTATAAATGAGATTTAAACATTTAAAAAAAATTTTAATTCCTGTTGGAAACCTCATCCTACCTGTGGATGAGGTTTCATTAAAAACCCAAAGGCCACTTGGCCTTTTCGACTGCCTGCCAACTGAGCGGTTGGATGGGCAGCGAAAAATTCAATTTAATTAATTGATTAAGGGCCTTAATAGGCCTCTTAAATGTCGGCAGGCGCAACTGCCGACTCTCGCGCATGCCTACCAAGTGAAATATTGTGAAAGTGCGTGATGATGTCGGGATGCTCGCCTGACATCATCGCGTATTATTTTACTCTCGTTCGGTGCTTGCCGGACGAGGGAAAAATTCTGCCCCATGTGTGCAGATTAGATCAGTTAAAAGCATGTCTAAACTTGCCGGATTCAATTGGATAGCCAGGGTACCCCTTTAGAGAGGTAAGATACCCCATTGGATCTGGTTCTGGGAAACCTTTGTGGGAGGTAAGGTGCCCTTTCGGGTACTTCAGATGACCTAATTTACTGTATGAAAAGTGAACATTTAAACAAACTAGCAAGAAATCTGACACACAAATTTAACAGTATGCAATCATTAAAATTCAGATTGCATAGCATATGGAATAATACATTATATTTTCAACTGGCCCAAAACAAAGTCTCAAATATCGCAGAATATAAATTTGTATTACCCACTGTAATTTATTCACATAGCTGAATACCCTAAAAATGTAAAAGACCCACTGAGTCCAATATCCCAAAGCATTCAGCCCAGGTGTGCATTGCACAGGTTCCAAATATCTGTATGGCAAACACATATAGATTACAAAGCAGCTGATTATTTTGATTTGTAACATACCTAAGACCACGTGCGTATTAACATTCGGCGTTCTGGGTAAAAGTTGTATCAAATTCGTTCCATTGCGTGCTAGAAACATAATGGAATTATCTATGAAATATATCACAACATTTAATGCATTAATGTACACATTGTCGGCATATTATCAATTTCTGGTTCAATTCCCTGTCTTTGGAACCTATATAAAAGTGTTACAATGAAAGTTGATTCATAAAGACAATGCCATTTTGTTTTCCTTGGTATTCAGGAAATATATATGACAGAGGCCGTAATATTTCACTGAGGATCTTATGTTTATCTGTTCTTTTTTCATCATTTTTCTTTCTGCACATGTAGGTTTTGAAGAAGAAATTTAACTCATGTTTTGTGCCTGATAAGCAGCCAGCTAGGCATTGAAAACTGGAGGGGTTGTGGGGACAGGTACACAAATCTCAGCCACTCTCTTGACATCTGATTTTAAATGCAGGCAGGGATGTTAATAAACAAGCAGCTCGTCTGCCTGAAACACGGAGTTTTTAATGCTAATCAATTGCGCCATTCATCATGTGGGAGCCTAGACAGTGTCAGCAGGCTTTCCCTGCATTGGCTGACATCATAACTAAACCCAATCTGGTATTGGGTCTCACCTAATATTCAAACATGCACATATTCAAGCAGGAATCAATGGATTAATGACTCCCTAAAACCCAAGCTGTTAAGGGATATGGGGAAATGGCGGGTATATGGAGTTAGGTCACAGGTCAGTCACAATCTTGTTGATTGCCAGTACAGGCTCGAAGGGCTAAATGGCTATTCTTGTTCCTATATTCCTACAGGTGAAAATCCTGGCTGACTTACCCCTCCCTGTCGTGGGGAATTGAGGCCAATTTTTAGGCCCCTACACTTGCTGCAGCTAAGGTCAGCTAACTCAGCACACACTGAAGATTCAACCTGGTATCCATAACTGGTGAAGGTGGTAGTGGTATTGCAGAGACCCAGGATAATGCTCTGGGGGCCCAGGTTTGAATCCCACCATGACAGATGGTCAAATTTGAATTCAATAAAAATCTGGAATTAAAAGTCTAATGATGACCATGGTGGGGGGGGGGGGGGGTTGAGCGGGCGCAGACCCAAATCGGGTCCACGCCACCATTTTACGTGGGCAGGCCTTAATTGGCCTGCCAGCGTGATGCACATCCGGAAGCGCTGTATGCTCCCTGTGCGGGCTGGGTGGGCGGGTGGGGGGCTCCCTGAGTCGGGAGTGCACTCTTTCGCGCATGCATGCTAAAAAGCGCAGAAATCTCCTTGTGGCACGAGATTAGTTTAAAGTTTCTAAAGCTTAATAAAGCAGAAAAAAATCTTTAGACCATGTCCCCTCATGTGAAACTATCACATAAGCCGGGACATGTGTACTAATTTTATTTAAAAAATTTTCCAAGATTTCAAAAACATTCATGAAACCTCATTCCGCCCATGGATGAGGTTCCATGAAAAATACAATGGCTGCCTGTGCTCTTCACCTACCTGCCAACCTTAAGGTTGGATGGGCAACTCCAGTAATTATTTTACTGGTTAGTTCAATGGCCTTAATGGGCCTTTGACAGTTCAGCAGGCATGTAGCCGACTTGGCCATGCGCCTGCCGGAAATTCTAAATGGTGCACAGTGATGTCGGGACACACGCCTGATGTCACCTTGTGTCATTTTACGCCTTGGCGAGTGGGCCCCGCCCCCGCTCGCTGAGCTGAAAATTCTCCCCCATGAGACCATTCCCAATTGTTGTAAAAACCCATCTGGTTCACTAATGTCTTTCCGGGAAGGAAATCTGCTGTCTGATCTACATGTGACTCCAGACCTGCACTTTTGAACAAAATAGGACTGAATGGGATTAACCCAACAAAACATTGTAGCAACGGGTGTGACATGCGGCTCCAGACCCACAGCAATGTGGTTGATCCTTCAATGCCCTCTGAACAAGGGCAATTAGGGATAGGCAATAGGCCAGTGATGGGATGCCCATGAACAAATAATTAAAAAAACTGGTCATGTGTGTGAATTTTCACTTCAGTGGGAGCTTGAAGCAGTGTCTGGTAGTTCAGCCACCTGTTATACACAGTGCACAATCAGAAGGGTTTGATAACAGGTGGTCGACCTGCTGCTATCCATTTTACATCCAGCAAAGCTAAAACAGCGCTTGTTGGGCATCATTATGGCTCAAAATTTTATATCATCACAGCCTTTGCTATATTTAATTACTACCATTACTGGTTTTACCCATTCAATAGCATATAAAGCCACATGTGAAAGGTTATATCCAATATATTCATCAATATGTAGAAAGACTAATACAATCTATATCTATTCACTTACATCTTTAGGATTTGTGACTGAACACAGACTGCAACAAATAATTTGGAATAACAAATCCTGATTTGAAAGCACTGCTTCAAGCCAAGTCACTTATTTATTGCTTTGTTACCATAGTGGTTCTAATCATGGGCTGGGACACGGGGCTGTAGATTTGCCGGATGATTTAAGACAATGAAGATTGTCACCAAGGCAGGAAATGAAATAGGTTATTTTGAATCAAATAAAATCTCAAACTCAAGCCTCAGTCTAATTACAGCTGAACATTTGAACAAAATAGGACTGAATGGGATTAACCTAACAAAACATTGTGGCAAGGAGTGTGACATATTTATATAAAGGATCCCTTTCGGCATTTAGCATTGCCAAATGGGTTGTCTATAGTCTGAGACATGATGGAGATGTTGTTTAGCTGTTAATCTGCTACTTAAGACAAATGGCAGATAATTATAATATTATAAATAGCTATCAATCGGAGGGAGCTTGTAGCTACTTGAAATAGCTCATGGCATAATTCTTTAAGTGACAGCTATGTTTAGACAGTGGTGAGTACATTTGACTGGTTGCTTTCAAATTTTTTTGCCTACACAGCTACAAAATCTGGATGGATTGAACATGAAAAATGATAAAACGGTCACAATCCTATTACATTTTTCATGCTTCATCATAAATTGAAAGGAAAAATATAGATATTTTAATATAAGGGTAACAGGAGAGTTGAATCAACTTTTGTAGGAACTTAACACAAGCAAAAATGTTCTTACAGGAACAATGTCAGTCAGAAAATGTGCCTCAGCATGCCTGAGGTAAACTGCAATCAACTGAAACATTAGGGAATAGTTTCTCTTTCAATTTTATTCTACAATTTGAAAATTTAGCTTTATGAAGATGATGAGTTGGTGCATTTATTATGTTAATTATGTATATCCATATCACTGGAAAGCACAATACAAATATTATTTTACACAGCAATTTTACTATATTAAAAAGGCTTACCTGGATTGGATGCAGCTAAACCTTTTTGGCCTTTTAATCCTATAATATTAGTTTTTCCTGGTTGCTGAAAGAAATACAAGTTCCTTATGAGTCGACTCCTTCAATTTTCAGTTATTGTGAACAATTTTAATCAACATATACAAATGTATAAAAAGAATCCATTGAAGAAATTCAATTGCATTATGCCAGCAAATCCTTTTAAAATTCCAACTTTTAATGTGGGGAATTATACATTTTGTGTAAGCAGACATGAAGAAAACAATTATAACAGTGAAGTAAAATACTTTAAAAGTTAGAAATTGGAAAGATAGGTCAGAACTGGTGAAGGAGAGAAGTTAAGATAAAATACAAAGGGACAAAAAAAGAAAAGTATAAAATAGAGAAACAGAGAAAAAAATGGAATAAAAAGAAGCATCGATAACTGTTTTATTTTTGCAGTAGCTAAAATGTTAACATCAGGAACATTTGATACTGATGTAACCACAATGTAACTATGATGTAAGGTCCCATGACTAAGAGACTGAGATCTGGTGGGAAGCAGAAGTACAGTTTCATGTAGTTACCGAGATGTACATAGATCTGTAAATAAACAAGAATGGTTTTTACATAACAGTCTATGGCAGCATTCTTAGGGTAACAGGCAAACCCTAAAGAAACCCCATCAAGACCCTGAACTCAAGTCGAAACATGGTGGCAGGGGGACAAAGCATGAAGACCCAGAAAATCTCCAAGATTTTCTACAAACCGGAAAGGCCTACAAATCCTTGGAAAAAGATTAGAAGAGAAAAGGTTGAACACTCAACTGAGACACACAGACTCGGAGTCCAGGCAGCAGTGAGTAAGGTCTACAAGCCAAACTACTGAAGCAGAAAAAGATCCAGAGCTTTGGATAGGCATGGATTCTACATTGCCACTCCCAGAAGTGCTGAGGGCTCGCAACCAGCTCAACACAGGCATTTGGAGGAAGAGATTCTCCAGATACAGGGCAGCTTCAGGTTTGCATAAGATAGAACAAAGGGATCAAGTCAGTACTTTACTCTATGCAGTAGGGGCTATTGCAGACGACATAATAGCGAGACTGTGAGTCGACGAGGCTTTAAGCTCATACGATGAAGTCCTCCAGGCATTTGATGCATACTTTAGTGTTTGAAAAACTTGATCATTGAGCAAGAGAAATTTAATAAAAGGAAATAAAAACTGAGTGAATGTTTGAGTTCATTCATAACCAACCTGTACAGACTCACGGAGAATTGTAACTACAGGATCCTCAGAGATGAATTATTTGCACAGTAGTTGGGGTCTTAGATGACAACCTGTCAGATATCTTGCAAATGGTGGAAGATTTAACTCTCACAAAGGCAGTACAGATAGCATGGCCACCCAAGTTTAGGAAGCAAAACAGAATGGTTGTTCATGGCGAAAGTGATGTTCCTTGGAAAAAAGGAGTGAAGTCATTAAATATATTGGACAGAAAAGAGAAAGCACAGTGAAGAAAAGGTGTGCGGAATCGTGAAAATGTAGGCCAAGCACCATCTTGTGATGCACTCGGTGTGGCAGGAAAACCCTGCACAAGTGGGAAGAATGCCCAGGTGTGCCACAACTGCGGAAAGTTATGGCACTTTAAAAATCTAAAATACAAGTAGCTCACAGGTAGAAAGAGAAAATAACAAGGCCATATCAAATTCAGGAAATGGAAGAACCATAGGAAAAACAAATAACCTTCCTAGAAGTTAAAGAAATGGAAAATAATTACTGGAGAATTAAATTAGAAATTGATGGTCACCCCACAGAATTCAAGCTAGATACTGGGGCAGGTGTTTCAATATTATCTGATGTAGTAAAGTGGCTTAAAAATATCATGTTACAGCCAGCCTCCAAACAGCTACAAAGTCCAGGAAGCACTACACTGAAAGTAATAGGCCAATACTTGGTGAGATTAGGATACAATGATAAAGAAATTATTGAAGCCCTGTATGTTACACAGAACCAGGAATCATAATTATTGAACAGAAAAGCATGCTTGCAGTTGAGGCTGATTTATAAGGATGATGAAATTGCTGATGAGCAGTCCAGTAATGCATTCAGAAATTAATTTCCATCCCCATTTTCAGGTTTAGGAAAGGTGAAGACAGAATATCATGTAACATTGTGCCTGGTTGAAATTATTATCTTAACTGTTTCTTTGTTGCTCTTCATGTTTCCTAACTCTCTCATGATCATCTGAGGTAATGTGAGGAAGCAAGTCATGTACATGAAACTATATTCCTGTGCAAAGTTATGGAACAGCTCGTTCACAAGTTGAGGATCATTTTCAGACACCACAATGTCCAGGATGACATGTGTCACGAAGATTCTTTTTAGTGATGTAATAATGACTGACTCCGCTGTGATGCTGAGCAGTCTATTCACTTCGAACCATCTAGCGTTGTAATCAATGCCTTCTAATTGGCTGCCCGTGGGCCAACCATCCAATTAAAGACAGTGGGTAGGCTCCTGATGCTGCCTGCCCAATCACATTGTCAGCAGCTCTGAAGCCTCAACAGCACCACTGGGAGAGGTGGTTGGTTGCTGCTAAAGAATGCAAGAGACCGCAGGAACTAGACAGGTAAGTAAACAAAAATTTCAAAATTTCATAGGGCCAGGGGTCAGCAGGGAAACCCCTTTGGAGTGCTTGTGGGGCCACAGATGCTGCTCTCTCTGCCCATGGTCCCTTCTTTTTTAAACTGTTACCTCCCTCCATTTACCTGGCAGCCACCAAGCAGTGGGTTTGTTGCCTACTGTCGGCAAAATGCCAATGGAGGCATAAAATGGGCCCTAATTGGACATTTAATTATATAAACCGGCTGCTGCCTCAGGCTGTGGGCAGTCTCCATGCATTTGGTCCCACTATCGGTAAAATGACTTGATAGCAAGACCGCATCGGGGAGCAGATATGACCATGCTCCCCATGATTTTATTGGTCCCTGCTCCTCCTACCCTGCCTCCAGGAGGTTGGCGAAATCCTGGTGAAAGGAATTAGCTAACTAAGCGAATTGGGAGTTTTATGAAAGTGCTGGTAGTATAAATGTTAAATCTGAAGGAAGCTATTTTAGTGATGTGGACTTATACCTGGTGAAACATTATTCATCTTATTTCCCTTGTATTCTCTATTCTTCCCCATTCTCTTTCTAGTGAGGGATTAACTTTATTAACTTTGCTGGTTTGATATGGTCTTAACTGTGTGCATATCAGTAAAGGTTCTTCACCAATCTCTCTTTAAAGAGGAGCACCAGCATGCTTTTCTTCTACTTCTGCCACTTTCAAACTCTACATTAAATGGCACCACCCTGGATTTGACCAGAGAATGTGAAATCAACTGGAACATGTCCATATTGCTAGCTCTCTTCGTAGAATATGTAAACCAACCTGGCTTCGTACAAGTTAATTACTATCATAGTTTTATATTTGTCATATGATATTTGCTCAGTGGATTTATGTGAAATCTGCTTTGCCATTGACGTTTAGAATGTTATTTTTTGAGCATCCATAAAAATTAAAGTTTCAAGCCATGAAATTCAATAAGTCCCAATAACAGGCACAGAGATCATGATTAACCAGCACCCATTAGTTGCGATGCAGGCAGCAGACAAATATTGTGCTGCCTGCACATTTGTATAATTGCAGCATGCAGCCAGTACTAAGTGTGCTGTTGAGTGCATGCACATCCCGGAAGGAGGTGCAAGAGTTCAAGCTAGCTTTCACTACTTAAAGCCAGTCTACATCTCTCAAAGGGGTGGTGACATTGAGTGGAGCAGGAGTTGGAAGTGGCTGGAGAAAAGTGACTTGCAAGAAGTGTGATGAAAGTATAATCATTTTCATATTATTGTGGTTTATTGTAAAGTAGGTTTATGGGGTTAAGTAGGTTTAGTTGGATCTGTGTGTGATTTAATTACATTTTGTAGTCAAGTAGACTGCAAGTTTGAAATCATCAGAGGAAGCTAGGTGCTTTACATGCCAATGAGTAAATATGGAAGCTGGCTTAGCATATAAGGTATGAAGGAAATTTGCATTTTTAGATACATGAAGGGATATCTGGGTTTCAAAGGGATCTTAGTCTGTTTACAACTAGCCAGATAAGCAAGGCTAAGGAATGTGTTTATTTTTCCCAAAGGCTACTGACAATATATAGTGGCAGCATGAAAGTTTTTATATTATGAGGAAGATACAGTTTCAAAGACATATGGAACAACAGAATTTACATATTAAAAAGAGGAAAACATATATAAAGGAGAATGAAAGGTAGTGTGTCAGAAGGCCATGTAAGGTCTAACAGGAGTGTGTGAAGTAGCTTTAATGAAGCCTCCAGCATGTGTGCAAAAGTCTGCTAAATAACAAAACTGAAGCTGGGAAAAAGCCTTTTTGGAATTCCACTGTCCAGGATATTGTGTGAACTTGCTGAGTTTATTTTAAATCTAAAATCTATTTTGTACCGTTGCCTTAAAGGGTGTGTAACTGGGGTCAGGTTAATTAGGAATTTTAGGATACATTATAATTGTAAGTAATTTGTAGTCTTATATATGTGCTTGAAATCTTTTATATTTTGATGATAAATATTTTAATTTAATGTTTAAAAATCTCTGAACGCCTTGGTGGACATATTACTTCTGAATTCAATGCACACATCTCGTAATAAATACAAATTGCAAAACCATTGCGATAGCGCAACCAAGTTCCCCTCATGCATTTGGTCTGCCTGGCACACATCATCTGACACGTCATAACAGAAGAGTGACTATGATGCAATATGGCAGAGAGGACACCAAAGTTCTTCAACTTAACACTGAAGGGTTTTGTGCAGGAGGTGGACAGCAGAGAAACCCTCGACCCACAAGGACCAGGAGGCCCTCCAGATGCTGCATGGGTAGTGGGAGCAGATAGTCACCACAGTCAATGCCAGCAGTCTAGCCCCAAGAACCTGGATGCAGTGCAGCAAGAGGTTCAATGATCTTACATGAGTGGTGAAAGTCAGTGAGTACATCCTCAAATGCCATATCCCATCAACTGCACCACTAGCTTCACACACTGTTCAATGCACCACATCCCCATCACTGACCTACCAACAATCTCTATCAATCACAACCTTGATATTCATGCCTCGTGTTCATAGCTTTACCTCACGCTCATGCATAAAGTACTACTACAAATCACACACCCATATCTCACAGCTTGCATGTTTATTCAGTCTTGACAGCCACATCACCCAAACACCTATATCATACTCACTGACATATTTCACTCCCTCTTGCAGGACAAGATAGCATACAATCTTAGACAATAGGAGTTAACTGGTGGGGGACAGGCATTGCTGTATGTTCTCATCCCGATGGAGGAGACAGTGCTCAACATCATTGGCATGACCATGACAGAAGCCATGGCTAGCAGCAGGGTTGATAGCACAGAGGATGACTGTATCCTTAATCCTCCATCTCACATTTCAATGCCCCCACATCTCACAATCTTTTTGGTATATGAGCTGCAGATGGTCTACATGTCCACCCATCCCTTATTGCAGCACTACCCTTGTGTAGTTCTCCTTTCAGATACCCAAGAACTGCAACATGGACACAGTGGTGGAAATGAAAGAGCAGAAGAGTAGGAAGAGAGTGATGGAGATGAAACACCATCACTTCCTCTCATGCTTCTGCCGCCAGCTTATATACTGACACAGTGCATTCTTTACAGGATTGCTTAGAGGCAGAATCAGCACTTGGTGAGACATCAGACACAAGTGGCCTGCAGCCAGGGCAGGGGGAAAGGGTAACTCAGGTGCCAGTTCCCTGGAGGACAAGGTCACATACATGCTCTGCTCCAGTAGCTTCAGATGATAACTTTGATGGGTGGCGTACTGAAAAAAACCAATTGACACGCACACAGAATTGCTTGGTGCATTGGTATGCCTACCTGAAAGCATGTGGTCACAGTCAAAGGAGTATGGAGGAGTCTTTGCAAGGAGCTTGTAGCCCATCCTTTCCAGTGTGGAACTGGTGACCAAGTCCATTACTACACTTGTGGATCCAGTCATGATGCAGTGACTGATATCATAGCTTTCATTACAGCACAAGCAGAAGTCAACCAACATTTAGGTGCTGCAGTGGAAGATCAGACTGAACTCCTGCAAGTAGAGCTTGTTCTGGGAATGCCTAGACTATTGCCATCATGAAGTTTGTCCCTGAAGGCCCTGGATATGGCCTCCTGCTGACAGCCCTTCTTCTCATTCTCCTCTTCCTCCTCCCTCTTTGAGCAGATTGTTCTCCTTTATGTTGCCTCTGTTCCTTCTCCCTGTCAATCTGCAGACCAAGAGGGATAGAAACTACAGCACTGATAACTGGGAGCAAGTGGTGTGAGCAGAAGCCTTAAAGTCAAAAATCAAGGCCTTCCCCATGTGCCACACCAACTGTATGTAGCTGTACAAATCTCCAAACGCTTTTACTAACTCAGCAACTGAAGTAAAAATCAGTCAGTAACTGACCTTAATGTGGTTAATGACCTCTTTAAATTGTACTGTGCAAGATTAAGAAAGAGAATTAGCTGAAGCATTGAGGTTGAAAAAGCAATTCTAGAGTCAAATCAATGTGACACATTGATGTCATACCTACTGAGCACACTACCTGTGCAGGCTCCCAGCAGCTGCACCAATGACCTCACCAAAATGACTAGCACCGGACCTATGCAGAGAGCATGGATGCGATTTTAGATATGAAGTGGCACGCATAGTACCAAAAATACGGGTGCTACACAACTGAATTTTGTCACCTTTATCACTGACTAAAGCTGAAACCGTCATCGGTTTAGCTTTCTAGTTTCTATTTACTCCAAGTTAATTAAATGAAATCCTTAGAAAAGCTTTTAATCATCACTTTGACACTGAACTTTTTTTATCCTGTTTGTAATTTAGCCTGGAACAAAACTGCAAACTGATCAAATGAAACTGTTTCACTTGCAGTCGACTCACATATCAGGTTAAACATCAGAATATGCAATGTTATCATCTCCCTACCTGCAACAGTTGTGATTACCAATCCTAATGGCTCTTCAATGGCATAATGGGATCTGGATATGGGCTAAATCCTTTCTTCCACTTCTAAACCACCCTAAATCTGGCAAGTGTATCAGGAAAATCTAGGGCTGGGATACTGTCAGTCCGAAAGAGATCTCGCCCACTGGTTAGAGAACCAGTGGGGAAACCCCTTTAGTTCCGCAGGGTAGGCACAACAGAATCAACTGCCTTTTGGGCACTTAAGGGCCCACTGTCAGACCTCCCCTGTGATTGAGGTCCCCAGCAGCAGACGTCCTGCCCACCAAGAGCTCCCAGCCAATCACAGGCTGGCAGTTCCTCATGCTGCCAATTCCAGCATGAGAGGTGGCTGCTGGCAGCAATACATCCACCCGAGGCCCAGGATCATGTGGGATCCCAGGTCACAGGTGAGTGATGGTGGGATGGGGATCATGGGGTGGAGGGCAGAGGAGAAGGAGGCAAGGGTAGGAGGGTGGCTTTCAGCGGCCAACCCCCCCCAACCAGCCTGATGTCAGGTCACTCAATCTGGTGCAGATTGCCTGATAGCAAGGGATCCTCCCTCCACTCCACTCCCCCATCCCCCATAACCCCAGGTGGCTACTGGCAGAGGTTTGCTGAGTGAGCAAGGGCACAGGGAGGCCTTGCAGCCTCCATTTAATCCCTAAGCCACCATTAAATTGTGGTAGGCTCACGAATAATGAATGTCAATTGACTCATTAACAGGCCTAACTGACAACCAGCCGTTGCCAGCTGGGAATTCTGCATCAACCCCTTCTGTCCCTCCACTTAATTGGGGGAGGTTTTTCTGCCACCGGGTGGCTGACAGGGGAGCCTCTCCCAGAATTAAATGGGTCCAGCCACCATGTTTCCCCCCCATGACAGGTTGCATGGTTAAAGGTTCACAAATAGTTAATTTGCGATCATTGCCTTACTTCTATTGTTAACCTTATTGTCAGTGAATTGTTGAGGAGGAGCTTATACAGGTTCACTGAGGTACAAACATTTCAATCATATATATAAAGAATGTAATTGTCAACCATTTCCCTATTAATTTCCAAACCAGTGGAAGGAATATTTGATGTGTAGCCAAGACGAAGAGCAGTGAACGTGATAAATGGGGTGAGGTATATCACAGAGATGTTTCAAATATAGGAATAAGTAAAATAGTCCGTGTTACGAATTCAGAAAATCATTCTGAAAAACATACAACTGCAATGCTGGACTGCTTCCTGTAGCTCAATTTCTTTCTGAGAGATTCCCCTGTCTCCATGCTCTGGCTTTGTAAAGAGGGAAAAAAGAGGTTATGCTGGAAACATAACAACAGTTAATGAGTGCAGGGAACAGAGAAAAGTTAACTGAATGTTGGTGCTGCCTGATCCCTCATTTTGGGGAATAAAGGCTATCTCAGTCATGTTTCTCCACCCCCTCCCTCACCCCAAACCCCCCCCCCCCCACCCCCCACACTCCATTTTGTCATACCAAGAAGAAAAGCAGTTGGCATTCCCCTTGCCAGGCAATGACATGCAGCAACAGCTGTTGGAGACATTCAGAGACAATCTTGCGTGAGACAACAATTACACAGCTGTTGGTAATCACAACTATTGCAGGTGCGGAGATGACAACATGGCATATTCCGATGTGTAACCTGATATGTAACTCAACTGCAAGTGAAACTTTTTCATTAGATCAGTTTGCAGCTTTATTCCAGGCTAAATTTCAAACAGGGAAAAAAAAATCAGGCAGTATTAATACAGATGACTATGTAATCCACAAAGAAAAAATACTTAAATTACAAATAAGTATTAAACCAGTGTAGAACTAGAATGCTGGAGCTTTATTGTCATTGGTAGCAGTTTTGGAAAAACTACTAAAAGTTATTTGCCATCAGAGATGGGGAATTAAGCTTTTGAATTTCAGAAGATGCAGGTTTCATATTTAATCAATCGACTTTCAATTTCCCAGAATAGAACATGTCAAAGTGCACCTTTTGAGGAATCCCAGCTTTGTGAGGGAATATTGTGCTGTTCTCTGCAGCTTTCAATGATGTAGAACCAGTGCTTTAATCCAGTATCACTGATGAAGTTATGGCTAAGGTGATACAGTGATCTATTTATACAAATATAGGTTCCTATCATGTGGAAGGCACATCCAACAAATGGGAAAGGATGGAGAATGGAAAAACATCTGGTCCTCATAGAGCATCAGAAGATGTCGACAAATTTGAGTGCCACGCACATACTACGAGGGTCCATTGACTCTACGGGTATAGGCTTTGGTATGTGAAAAAAGAAACCGTACATATGTAAGCAATAAATTTAAAGAATTTTTCTCTTGTCAGGAAGATTTTGGCTAGGGCGCTCATCAATTGTTTTCCCTGCATTGTTGCGGACAGGGAGATTTTGAAGCCTGCTGCCCGACGGAAATAGCTGTGAAATAAATGACTAGAAAATTTGTTTTAATGACACTGGTTAGGATGAATGTTGGCCAGGGCATCAAGAGAACTCAATGACCTTTCTTTGAATAGTGACATAGGATATATTACATCTACAGAAGAGGACAGATGAGGTCTTGGTTTAGCTTCTCGTCTGAAAGACAGTGCTCTGAAAATGTAGCACTCCTTCTGTATTACACTAAACTGTTCAGCCTAGATCACCATTTCAAAGTTCTCAGAATGCTACAGCTGAGTCAAAGCTGACAACAGCAGTGACAAATGTCACAAAACAGGCATGCACATCAGCTTTGGCCATTTGGCAAACTCTTCACCTTTAGCAAACTGCATAATTCAATAAAAGAAAGAGAGTGTTGGAAATACAGGTCGGGCAACATCTGTGGAGAGAGAAACAGGGTTAACCTTTCTGGCTGATGACTTTTGTCAGAACAGTTCTGACGAATGGTCATTGACCTAAAACGTTAACTCTGTTTCCCAATCTATAAATGTTGCCTGACCTGCTGAGCATTTCTAGCATTCTCTGGTTTTATTCCAGATTTCCAGTACCTGCACTATTTTGCTTTCTCTATTTTTCAACTAAGATTTGTGAAAAGCCCATTCGCAAGCTAATTTGCTGATGACTATGCACTTGGTGCATACACACGTGAGAACTTACAACAGATCAGGGACAGCTTGGTGGCAGTTTGAAGAATTACAGGTTTACCATCAATCTAAAGTAAACAAAGTTAATGTATTTACCTGTACTTGCGCCTGATTTTGCCCTCATGTGATGTGTACATGTACATATGGAAAGGATGTAATAGCACTGGAGAGGGTACAGAGGAGATTTACAAGGATGTTGCCAGGACTGGAAAATTGCAGCTATGAGGAAAGATTGGAGAGGCTGGGGTTTTTCTCTTTGGAACAGACAAGGCTGAGGGGACATTTGATTGAAATGTATAAAATTGTGAGGGGCCTGGATAAAGTGGATGGGAAGGGCCTATTTACTTTAGCAGAGAGGTCAGTGACTAGCAGACATGGATTTAAAGTAATTGGTAGAAAGATTAGAGGGGAGATGAAGAAAAAAAAATTTGCCCAGAAGGTTGTAGGGGTTTGGAACTCACTGCCTGAAAGGGTAGTAGAGGCAGAAACCCTTAAAAGATGTCTGGATATACATCTCAAGTGCCGTAGCCTGCAGGGCTTCCAACCAATTGCCGGAAAGTGGGATTAGGCTGGGTGGCTCGCTTTTTGCCTGGCGCAGGCACAATGAGCCAAGCAGCCTTTTCTTTGGGCAGTGATAGTTGGCATTATGTGATGTGGTCGGGTAAAGAGATGGCAACAGGCTGCATTTTGGATGGAGTTTATAGGGAAAAAATATTTATCAGTAGCTTCTTTCCCTGATTATTAATGCCTTTCTCAACCCCCATTTTATCCCCCACCCCTTTAACTCCCCAATGCCATGTCCTTCCCACCACGCCCTTGTTCCCATCATACCTCCTAACTCTTCCCCTTAAAACTATCCACACAATCACTGTATCCTCCCAATCCACTTGCTATGCTGTCATTTCATTAACCCTTAACCCTCCACCCACTCTATTTCCAATCTCATTTATTCATCCCAAGGGAAGCTGGGAAGAAGCCAGAGCCATTCCACCCCGAAATCCCCCCAATCTCAACCTTTTCTTCCTCCCTTCCTCTGCTCCTTTCCTACCTGCTTCCCTCAAAGAAGCTTTAGTTGTTCCTCAAACTTGAACAGGTTCCACACAAACCTCCTCCTACCTTAGTTCAATTCATGTTTACTGTCTGATAAATATGCGGCCTCTGAAATTGATGGAGGTAACTTTTATTTTCATATAGAAAGGAAATAAACATACAGCAGGGAAATAAACATCACAAACAAGTATCCCTTTGGAAGGGTAGGAAAATACTTCATCAGTACGATTTTATTAAATTATCACAGAAGTTTGGACCACTATGGAAAGGGATTCTAGGAAAACTGTCAGGTTTATTGGAACAGATTTATTAGAACTTTCAGTAACTTTGCTGGGTTAATGGCTTAACTGAATGGAGGAATCAGCATGAAGTGAGAATGAAAAACAGCCTGTTTGGTAGCCAGTCCTTTCCATTACTGGCAGCAGAACCCTACAAAACCTCTGAATGGCACCACATGTGCTGAACAGATTACAAAAACAGCAAACTGTTACACAGCACAAGCACAATGGTGAATCCAAATTTGAATCATCTAAATTGGACCAACATTCAGATTCATTTTGATCAAGTCCAAATTGTACTCATTTGAACTGTTTCAGATTCAGAAATTAATACCAAACTCAGTTGTTATGTCAGGGAGATATGCAGATAATTAGCAAAGCATTTTGATTTAAAAATGAAGTTGATTATAAACAAAAAATATAAACATGATTAAAACATTCCAGTTCTTATTATCATTAATTTTTCCAAGGTTATTGGGACATATATTATTGCTATTATGAGTTGGCTAAACAGGAACACAAGCTTATCTCTAATTATATCTTAAGTCAACATTTTTAAATGTGGTCTATTAATTGCAAGGTAATTCAAGAGGAAAATAATCTTCATATTTGGGAAGCCATTAACCGAGTTTCTGCAGAGGACAGCTAAGTTACTGAAAGTCTTAATAAACCTATATGTTACTTTCTCTGACAGTTTTCCTAGAATCCATTTCCATAGTAGTCCAAATTTCCGTGATAATTTAATAAAATTGTACATATTAAGTATTTTTTTAGCCTTCCGTGGGAATATTCATTTCTGATGTGTATTTCCCTTCTTTAAAAAAAAAGTTACCTCCGTCAATTTCAGAGACTACGTATTTACCAGACAGTAAACATGAACTGAACTAAGACAGGAGGAGGTTTGTGTGGAACCTGTTCAAGTTTGAGAAACAACTAAAGTGTCTTTGAGGTTTTAATTCTTCTAACTTTTTCTGGGTAACTATTGGTATAACCCCAGCAGAACCATCCAAAGTTTGTGATTTAAATCACATCTTCAGATGGTTCCCAGTGTAGAGCTACTGGCCAGAGGAAGTTAGCGCTTCTGAGCAATTGCAGTGCAAACCCTTACCTGGGAACTTGCCAGAGGAATTCCCCAGCTCATCTTTGGGGAACCCCCCCAAATCCGACACTGGGGAGCACGGAAGTTACGGACCTTAGATTTTTGTGGTGTGTTTAGTTCGTATCTATTATACAAGTATAGGAACTTCATGCCATTCAATGCATTTCAGTGGCATGTTTAATGGGCAATTAATGGGAAAGTACAGCAAGTTCTTAAAAATCACAAGGAGGCTAAAAATGAGATGCCATCAAGCCACTGTCATGAAGCTAATGATTGAACAACACAACTCAAAGCAATGTTAGGATAGTTGCATTTAATCACACATCTACTGCTCACTTAAGATTGATGTACCATCACCCATAAGTAACATACGTAACAGTAATCACCATTACCCTTGCAGTTACTTTGACAGTAAATTCCAGCCCAGTTCCTTCCTTTATATCACTACACATTGCTGCAGTGGTTCCAGAATTTTAAAAAAGACAAAGATTTCTCCATAACTTTAATGTTTGAGCGTAAATTCATAAAAATATCGCTGCTGGGAATTCTATGGCAACAAGTTGTTCATGTCAGCCTTACCTCAGGCCAACAAAGCTACCTGATGTCTTCAAGATGTGTCAAGTGCATGTCTTACTCTGCAGGGATTACGATGCTGAAAGCACATCAGACAGCCCCAATATAAACCTCCCCTTTCACTGCTAAGAATGATAAATTATCTTCGGATCAGAGTAATTGGCCTGCCCTCGTGAAATGGTGGCACAGACCCAATCGGGGGCGCCAATCGAGTCTGCGCCCGTCCCCATACAACCCCACCTGACGGGGGAGAAAATTCTCTCCATAGTTTCTTGAGTTTAATTGCCCATCTGCCCCTTGCCTGTAGCTGCCGTACTACCTGCACACAAACAGCAGCAGCACAATTAGCCTCACCATTATTTTCACAGGCAAATTTGTGACATAGTTCAAGCTAATATTCCAGTGCAGTAAGAAGGAAGTAAAATATTACCAGAGGGTCAGAATTTGCTGTAGTAGGGCTCCTAGTGGTGTCTGCTGTTAGAGTTGCTGCTGAGCCCTTGAGCTCGAAATTAGTTTGCTCACAAAGTTGCTAAAAGTTCAAGCTGGTTGTAAGGGAAACAGAGAAACCAACAGGATATATTCTTAACCAATGAGATATAAGGATTAGTAAATTAATAGGTGAAGGGCTGAGAAGGAAGGTGAATTAAGGGGAGTGAATTCAGTGTCAAATCAGAAATAGAAAGAGAAATAAGGTGAAGGAAAGAATCATTGAATTCAGAGAGCAAAAAAATGAGGCAGAAAGGAGAAGTTTTAAAAAAAAGCTATTTAAGATTTGACATTTTAAAATCTCCCCAAATCATTCAAAACCTGAAAGTGTCGGACTCACATGTGAAATAGTTCATTTTAGTACCAGAGAGGTTGATTGGCAGTCATTCACACCTATCATATTGTTAACAGAGTACTCACACTTGAAGTGACAAGACACCCAACTTTCTGTGGCATGCTTAATGGGCAATTAATGGGAAAGTACAGCAAGTTCTTAAAAATCACAAGGAGGCTAAAAATGAGATGCCATCAAGCCATTGTCATGAAGCTAATGATTGAACAACACAACTCAAAGCAATGTTAGGATAGTTGCATTTAATCACACATCTACTGCTCACTTAAGATTGATGTACCATCACCCATAAGTAACATACGTAACAGTAATCACCATTACCTTGCGGTTACTTTGACAGTAAATTCCAGCTAAGTTCCTTCCTTTACATCACTACACATTTCTGCAGTGGTTTCAGAATTTTAAAAAAGACAAAGATTTCTCCATAACTTTAATGTTTGAGCGTAAACTCATAAAAATACTGCTGCTGGGAATTCTACGGCAACAAGTTGTTCATGTCAGCCTTACCTCAGGCCAACAAAGCTACCTGATTTCTTCAAGATGTGTCAAGTGCATGTCTTACTCTGCAGGGATTACGATGCTGAAAGCACATCAGACAGCCGCAATATAAACCTCCCCTTTCACTGCTAAGAATGATAAATTATCATTCATTACATCAAACTATAATGAGTTCCAGTGTTCAATCCTGGCTTCATTCACTTTCATCCCAGATGCACAAGTAGTTATCCTGTTCTATTTTGCTCAGTTCTCTAAATTTCCTCTCCCTCTCTTCATAACCATCCTATTTTCCTTCTGGTCTCTTCAAAGCTTCTTCCACTTCTTCTTAGCCAATTATGTGTTTCCATCATGGTCTCCTGATCTCTTCTTCCAGCTAGATTTTACATTCATCCAGCTCTCTTCCAGCAATCCCTACTTTTCAGGCCAAGTTTCATTTCTATCCCAGTTTCTCCAGCTTGCCTTTCTGGCCAACCTTTGTTTCCATTGTGGCTCCTGTATTCATTCTCAGAATGAGTATTGAATAAATCTCTGTGCCAGGGCTTTCCACATGCACTCGCCAGCTTGTGATTTTCCCTCATTAATTTTGATAGGCAGGAAAATTTGCAGGCAGGCGAGCACAAAACCAGAAAAATCCTGACCATGGGATATACTTTGTGGTCTCCATCATTGATACCCATCTAAATTTATCTTCATGCGATTGTGTATATGTGGAAGCATCTCTTTGGAAGTCGGCCGATATAACTGGAAGATTTCAAATTGAAGGGAATGATGGAAAAATCAGCAGCAATTCATGATGAATCAAGGTTCAGAGTGCAGAGTGCTTTAAACAGTCGAAGTGAATTGGCTACCACTTTCTGAGATCTATGCAAAGTTCTATGGCATGGGCTTTATACTTCTGTCCTTTCTCCAAGATCATGTGGCCTTGGCTATAGGGTTCCTTGGATAGAAGACTGCATTTGGCACATTACTACAATCAAAACATCCCAATGTTACTTACTCTCAGGTCCAATACGATTTCATTGCAATGTTAGTTGCATTCGCTCCACACTGGACTGCACTGCTGCCATTTGTTAGTCCAACACATTACAATGAATTAAGGGATATGGGGAACATGTTGTCTCCCAAATCTGTACCCATCTTTACCAGAACTCTACGTTTGTATCCCTGCAACCAGGTTTTTGCCCCTGCCACAGTACCAAAACAGTTTTTAATCAAAGTCACAAATGACATCCTATGTGACGCTGACAAAGATAAATTTTTCCTCCTTCTCCTTCTCAACCTGTCTGCAGCGATTGACATGGTTCACCATACTATCCTCCTTTGCTGTCGTCCAGCTGGTTGGGACTGCCCTAACTTGTTTACATTTTTACCTATCTAATCATAGCCAGAGTATCAATTGCAATAGCTTCCCTTCCTCCTCCCACACTGTTGCCTCTGGTGTCCTCCACGAATCTATCCTTGGTCTCCTCCTATTTCCCAACTATATGCCGCTGCTTGGCGATATCATCCAAAAGTAAAGCTTCAGTTTTCACATGTATCCTGATGATACCCAACTCAAACTCACTATTGCCTATCTCTTAATTCTCCAGTGTTGCTAAATTATCAGACTGCTTATCCGACATCCAATACTGAATGAGAAGGAGCTTCTTCCAATTAAATAATGAGAAGACTGAAGTGATTGTTTTCAGTCCCCACTCCAAACACTGTTCCCCTAGCTACCAATTCCATCCCTCTCCCTGGCAATAGTCTGAGATTAAGCCAGCCTGTTTGCAACCTTTGTGCCACATGTGACCTTGAGATGAGCTTCCAACTTCATAATCGAGCTATCATGAAGACCGACTATTTCCACCACCATAACATTGCCTGGCTTCTTTCCTGTCTCATTCATACCTTCATTACAATTCCAATGTATTCTTGGCTGATCTCTCACATTCTACCTTCCATAAATTCATCCAAAGTGCTGTTACCCGTGTCTTAACTCACAGCAGGTCCCATTTTCCTATCACCCCTGTGTTCACTGATCTACATTGCCTCCCGATCAAGTAATATCTTGATTTTAAAATTCTCACCCTTGTTTTCAAATCCCTCCATGGTTTCGCCCCTCCCTATCTCTGTAATCTCTTCCAGCCCCACAACTCTCCAGGATATCTGCACTCCTGTAATCCTGACCTCCTGTGCATCCCTAATTTTAATTGCTCCTCCATTAGTGGCTGTGTCTAGGCACTAAGATCTGGATTTTTCTCTCTCTATATCTCTTACCCTCTCTACCTCGCTTTCCTTCTTTAAAAAATTCCTTAAAACCTACCTCCTTGACCAAGCTTTTGGTCATGTGACCTAATTCCCCGATTTTGGCTCGGTGTTATACTTTCCTTGGGACGTTTCATTACGTGAAAAATTTATATTTTGATATAAATCCACCTCTACCGCGTTGATAGCGTGGGGAGGTGGATTTGATTGCCCACAGGCAGGGGCAATGCCAAAGGGCCAAGTGGCCTACTTCCACTTTGATTTATTTTGTTTTTATTCCATCCTTATATGATTTCCTAGGAATGGAAATAGATAAAGAAATTGCATTTATGTACTGACTTATCACTTCCTCAAGACATCCCAAAAGCATTTCTCAACCAAAGATTTACTTCCCAATTGCAGTCATTTAGACAATCAGAACTGCCCATGTGCACTCAGCAAAGTCCCATAGAGAGCAGACTATTGGTTTGGAGGCCTTATATCTTAAAATGCTTTCTTGACAGATACAATGTTAAGGAAAGGGTTTACAGATGTCATAAAGGACAAATGGATTATATGGATCGATAAACTTGACCTCATCCTCGTCCCTGTCAACCTGCTGTCATAAACAAGTTAGACCACAATAACTTTGGTAGAAGTGGTCATGGTTCTCAAACAGATTATGGACAAATCTAGTAGTCCAAATCTTGGCATTTATTCAGCAGCAGAACTGTATATCACTTCAATCTGTGAAACCATAGCACAGCACAACATTCACTCCTTGATCACTATCGCACCAGGAGATCAACTCTGGTTCAATATAAAAGGAGCAGGAACCAGGATAGCACTAGTTATAGTTTGGAATGAAGCACAAACCTAGTAAACCAATACACATCTGCATATTAAAAACCAAAAGCAGAGGGTGAAAAAGTCAGGGCTCAATGGTGCCACAACTAAATGATCAGAGCAAAACTCCATAAGCCTTTCATATCCTTTCAAGAATGGAGGTGGACAAAAAGAACAAATAAAGAAATATTTGCATTTATATAGTACCAATACAGTCACAGGATGTCTGAAAGCACTTTATAGCCAATGAAGTATTTCTGAGGTACAATCACTGCTGTAGAAAACAAAACAGCAACAATCAGCAGAATGAAACCGCATGAGCATCCCCATCCTTAACCATGGTGCATCCCAATGTTTGAGTCCAAGAGATAAGGCTAAGGTGTTACAAGTGTCTTTAGCCAAAAGTGTGGAGTAGATGATCCCATGCAGTTTCCTCCCAAGACCTTCACCATTCTGCATGCCAGTTTGGATCACTTCACATAACATCAAGAAATAACCGAACTGAATCTTCCATTGAAAATGAGCGTCTCACCTGCCAGCTAGAGAGCCGGCGAGAGACCTGCAATGCCTTTTCTTTGGAAGGGCCGCTGGATCTTATGTCAATCAGGTGAATCCAGGGACACCAGCTTCTTCCAGATTCAAGGCCCTGGAGGCGGAAGTCCTGCCAGGCAAGAGCTGCCAACCAATCAGAGGCTAACAACTCCTGTGATCAACAGTGCCCCCACAGAGGAGACTGTGGCTGCTGACTGAACAGCAACTTCCTCCTCCTCCATCCTAACCCCCCACACTCCGGAGAAAGGTAATCAATTAGGGGTTGGTGTTTCTCATTGTGAGGGGTCATGGGGAGAGGGGAGCCAGGGCATTGGAAGCAAGGGCAGAGGGTGTGGTTCCCAGCAAGAACCCAATGTCTAATGCCCATAACCTCAATCATAGGCACTGAGTGCCTTTGATCGAGAGACCCCTCCTCCAGATTAGCAGTTTTACCTCTTTTACCAGTCGTGCAGACTGCACATCAACAGGTCCGCCTACAACTGAGTTAATCCCAGCAGCGGCAGCTAGAGGCCCTTAAGTGGTCATTAATTGGCCACTTGTGGGTCCTAATTGGTGGTGGGGTGGCCAAGGTTGACCAGGGGTTTCCCACCCAGAACTTAATCCTGACAGAGGCAGGAAAGCAGCAGGGTTTAGATACGCCACCACCCGGCCTAATTAATTGCCCTTCCCACCTTCATGCTCGCAACTTCCAGGAGCAGAAGATTCTGACCACTGACTGTATTGGACACAGCATCACTGCAGGAATTCTGCAGCAACGTTCTTTGAAGAAGTCACAGAGCATACATAAGGGTAATGCAACAGATGTAATATATCTACATTTTCAAAAGACCTTCAATACTATACCATATATAGATTAATAAATAAGAGCATGCAAAGTCAGGAGATAATTAGCAGAATGGATAGTTGGCCGGCTGTAAAATAGAAAGCAAAGAGATGGGGTAAAAGATAGCTATTCAGAGTGGCAGACAATAGAAAGTGAGGTTCCACAAAGTCCAGGGACCACTGACATTGACAATTTTTTATAAATAATTTAAACTTTGGAATCAAAACACAATTTCTAAATTGAGGAGGTGGTGGGATGTTAATACTGAGGAAGACTGAAATAAACTAGAAGATTATGTTAATAAGCTTGCAGCATGAGCATACAATTGATAAATGAATTTCAACATAGATAAGTGTGAGTTATCACATTTTGATAAGAAAAATAAGAAAGTCACATACTACTTGGAAAACAAGAACCTAAATGGGGCACAGGAGCACAGAGATCTGGGAGTGCAAGTACACAAATCACTAAAGGTAGTGGTGCCAGTTAATAATGCTGTAAAAATGCAAACCAAACATGAGGGCTTATTTCTAGAAGGATGGAATTGAAAAGTAGAAAAGTTATGCTAAACTTTTATTGAACCTTGCTTAGACCACACTTGGAGTACTGTGTGCAGTCCAAGTCGTGATACTATAAAAAGGATATAGAGGCACTGGAGAGGGTGCAAAAAATATTTGCAAGCATGTTCCAAGAAATACAAGATTATACATATCAAGAAAGGATGAACAGGCTGGGTCTTCTTTCTCTTGAAAAGTGAAGGCTGAGGGGTGACATAAGAGAGATCATTAACATTATGAAAGGATTTGAAACAGTACACACAGTGAGAATGTTTTCACTTGTGGGGAAGAGCAAAACTAGAGGCCCTCAATATAAGATAGTCACTAAGAAATCCAATGGGGAATTCAGAAGAAACTTCTTTACCCAGAGAGTGCTGAGAGTTTGGAATTTGCAATCACAGAGACGGTTAGGCGACTGGTACAGATGCATTTAAGGGAATGCTACATAAGCATATGAGAGGGAAGGGAATGGAAGGTTTTGCTGTTAGGCTTAGATAAAGAAGGATGAGAGGAGGCTACTGCAGTGCACAAACTGGTTGAACTAAATGGCCTGTTTCTGTGCTGTATAATCCATATATTTCTATGTAAAATGTTCTTGCACCATCTACATTTACAGGCTTTATTATTCACCTTTCCTCTATCATAAGATCAGAAGTGAGCTTGTTCATTGATAATCCTACAGAGTTCATCGCTCTACACAACTCTTCCTCCAACCGGATAATTGGCCTGACCAGTAGGGGGTAACAGTCACACCACATAAGTACTATGATAATACCAAACTTATAGAAGAGAAAGCTCAGCTATCTGCTCACAATTATCAATAACACCAGCATCATTGAGTTCCCTACCTCCAACACCTTGAGAAGCATCATTTACCCAAAATTTAACTGGACCAACCAAATCAACACTATGGGCAGAATCTTCTGGCTGGCTTGCGGGGGCGGGCCCCAAACGCCGACGCATAAAATGACACTCAGCGACATCGGGCGTGCATCCCGACGTCACTGCGCGTCATTCCAATCTTCAGTTCAGCAGGCGCGCACTGGAGTCGGCTGCGTGCCCGCCGAACTGTCAAAGCCTATAAGGCCATTAATCACCTAATTGAAGTAGTTGTCAGGGCTGCCCGTCCAACCTTAAGGTTGGCGGGCAGGCGAAGAGCCAAGGCGGCCTTCACATTTTTCATGGAATGTCATCCACAGGCGGGATGAGGTTTCATGAAGGGTTTATAGCTTTTAAAAAAGTTTTTATTAAAATTCATTGCCGTGTCCCAGCTCATGTGACACCATCACATGAGGGGACATGTCTAAATAATTTTGAAAACTTTTTTTCAAGTTTTCATAATCAAATTAATCTCCCTGAGGCAGCTCCGTGTCTTAAAAGTATGTTCCAGCATAAAGAGGACTCCAATGCATCAAATCATGGGTATTCAACATGATGATCAGAGTTCTTTATAAGTTTTCTCTTTTGCAGTGATATACTGAGGTATGTCTTTCAAACTTCAAAAATTGAATTATTTCACCAGGTCCAGTGTCCACAACAATCTGTAACCTCATGGTATGGCATTTTCCCTACTGTACCATTACTATCAAGCCAGAGGGACAATCCTGGTTCAAAGAAGAGTGCAGGAGGTCACACCAGGAGCAGCACCAAACATACCTAAAAATGAGGTGTCAATCTGTTGAAGTTACAACACAGGCCTACATGCATGCTAAAAAGTGAAAGCAGCATGCAATAGACAGAGCTAAGCAATCCCACAACCAGTGGACTAGATCAAAGTTTTGCAGTCCTGTCACATCCAGTCACGAATGGCAGTGGACAATTAAAAAACAAACAGATGGAGGAGGCTCCATGAATATCACTATTCTTGCTGATGGTGCAGTCCAGTACAGAAATGCAAATGATAGGGCTGAAGTTTTTGCAACTGTCTTCAACTAGACGTGCCAAGTGGATAATCCATGTTGGATTCCTCCTGAAGCCTTCACCAGTGGTGAGGTGAAAATGACTGCCCTTGAGACCAAGCAGCATTTGACTGAATATGGCATCAAGCAGATTGATGTAAAATTGATGTCACTGGTGATCAAGGAAAGTCTCTCCATTACCGAGGTCATGCTGAACACAAGGAAAATTTTATGGTTATTGGATTCCAACCATCTCAGTCCCAGGACATCACGGCAGGAGTTCCTCAGGGCAGTGTCCTAAGCTCATCTTCAGCTGTTTCCTCAATGACCTTCCCTCCATCATAAGGTCAGAAGTGGGGATGTTTGCTGATGGTTGCACAGTGTTCTGTTCCAATCATGGCTCCTCAGATAATGAAGCAATCCTATCTGCATGCAACAGGACCTGGACAACATTCAAGCTTGGGCTGATGAGCAGTAAGTAATATTCACGCCACCCAAGTGCCAGGCAATGATCATTTCCAGCAAAAGAGAACCTACCTACAACCCCATCCTTGACATTTAATGACATTAACATTGAGTGTTACTAAAAGAAGAGACATGCTGTCAAAGCTTTTCATCTTGCACTCATCAGGACAGATGCAAGAATATCAAATTTCAAAGGCAGCAACAATTTATACTGCATCACTGATCCTTCATCATTGCTGGTACAAAATCCTCTCATACAGCTTTGAGGGAGTGACTCCAGTGCATAGACTGCAACAATTCAAAAACCATGGATCACCATCACCCTTTTAGGAACACTTGGGAATGGGCAATAAATGCTAGCCTTGCCAGCAATGTCCACATCCTATGAATAAAAAAAGCCTCAATGGACTGAGTCGCAATACGGCTCAATTTTAATTCTATAAGATGTTATTTCCTATTAATAAGAATGAGCAAATGCCATGTAAATCAATTTTAATTTCTCATAAAACTCTTACAGAGATTTACTGGAAGAAAAGATTTAATTTTTAGAAGTAGTTTTACTGGATAATTTACTAGATCTGACAACATAGTGCAAAAAGTATCATAGCCAACTTTCTCTTCCTCTCATGCGAAACATTCTATGGGAAAAATAATCATTTTCCCTTCCCGCCATGCTCCACTGAATGTACCCAAACAATAAAATGTGGAAGATATGAACCCAAATGAAAAATATGGCAGTACTTGCCAAAGTAATCAACCAGGCAGCAAAAAGGAAAGTTCTATGAAGTATTAAAAAGAAGCTGGTTTAAATAGTAAAGATCAAAGCTCTGATGCATTTCCATCATTTACAATGCCATCTGGATCAGGGTAATTCCAGTATAGTTTTATAAGATAATCCGAAAGCTATTCTTTCATTTTTGTCTTACTATTGTGTAGAATTCCCTAATGAGTTTGACAATAGCTTGATGTGGTCAAATTGAAATAACGTTCACTTTCAGATGTTAATAAACTGGTAGCAATGGAGAAATTTCCTCCCTGGCCTAATTAAATGAGCAATATTTTAACCGAGGTGCAGATCTTTCAAACCAACAAACTTCAGTCTGTAAGTTTTAGTGCTTCATTTTCTTGCACATCCACATAGCTCCAATTTGAACAGACAGAATTTTATTCTTATGATTAAATCTTTTTTTGGATCATAGAGGTAAACCATCTAACAGCCATAAAAAAAATAGATGTTGTCCGTAACAGATCTGATTTTTAAAAATCTGCTTTCTTTGATGAAATGCAATACATTTTGGAAGATAGTTCCAGGTTCACTGCTACATACTAGTTCACTGCTACATGCCAATGAAACTAAGGAATATACCTTAGGTTTCTCTGAGTTCTTGGGATTTCCACTGTTGAAGTTTATGGCAAAAGTCTTTGACGTCTTTTGACTTTGGTCATTTTCGGTGCTTGTCGGTGAAGCTAAAGAAAACAAAATCATACATTACACTGCAGATACATTGAACACGGCCTGTCAGATATTAATTATATAAACCTAGAATTGCTATTAAGCATATTAATCTAACTCCCCAATCTTACATTATTAAATAATTTTGAGCTGTTCAATTGTACATTACTCTCATTGGGCTGAATTCAATGTAGGCAGCGGAGGCCTCAAAAGCAAACTGGAAATTAAGGAGACTGGTTGTATATTCTCTAGAGTTTAGAAGAATGAGAGATGACATAATTGAAACTTACAAAATTCTTCAGGGGCGAAACAGGGTAGATGCACAAAGGATGTTTTCCCTGGCCGGGGGGTGTGGTGGGGGGTGGTGTCAAGAACCAGGGGACACTGCCTCAGAATAAGGGGCAAGCCATTTAGAACCGAGATAAAGAGGAAATTCTTCACTCAGAGTGTAGTGGATCTTTGGATTTCTCTATCCCAGAGGGCTGTGGAAGCTCAATCATTGAGTATGTTCAAGTCAAACATCAATAGATTCCTAGATACTAATGACATCAAGGAAAATGGGAATACCACGGGAAAATGATGTTAAGACAGATGATCGCCATGATCTAATTGAATGGCAGAGCAGGCTCGAGGGTCTGAATGGCCTACTCCTGCTCTTAGGTTCCTAAAGCCAGGGCAACCCTGCTTCGGCTGTTTCTAGGAACATCAGCCAGATTCTGTTCCTACCTAGCGTCAACGCTCCTGTCTCTTAAAGGGCGAAGATCCTGGCTCCAAGTGCTGCTGCCCAATTAGAAAGTCAACAGCTCTTCATTCCCAGCAGCACCATGGGAGTCAGTGGTCACTGCCGAGATTGCACCCAGCCAGGAGCAACACCCTGGAACCAAGTAAGTGGGATCGGGGTTGTCGGGGATGGGGGTTTGTTGGTGAGGGTAGGTGGGTGTTTCTGCAAGTGCACCCCTTGCCCATGAGACACAGGTCCCCGATTAGTAGGGGGGGGCCCCCCACCCTGAGGGCTCAGGCAGGCCATCAGCATTTGCTGGGTGCTTTCCCCATGTAGCGAAGGTGGGGTTAGGCCATTAAGATCTTCAACAGCAGTGGTGGAATTAGGTCCTTAAGATCATCTACAGACTTGCCTATCGTTGAGTGAATAGCGCAGAGTCATGATGACAAGGGGCACTCCATCCCTGCCTTCTAATCCAATTCTGTGTCCTTGCATCTTGTAATTTGCTCCTGTGGGCCAGACTCAATACTGCCCATTAATGTCTCTGTCTATTATTTATCATAATAATATGCATATCTCATTCATAACATGTCCCTGCTCATGTGACAGAGTCACATGAGGGGCCATGATTTTTAACATTTAAAAATTCTTTATTTTTGTTTTTCAGAACTCTTCATCTCCCTGAGGCAACTCTGTGCCTCAGGGAGTTTTTCCACTGTACACCCTTGTGCATGTGCGAAGTTCTCTGCTCACCCTCCTCCCCCCAACCCCGGACAAGCAGTGCTGCCACTCACGTTTCACGCTGGGTAGGCCTTAATCGGCCTGCCAGTGTGAAATCGCAGTCCAGCTCCGATCGCAGGCGGCAGTCGGCTTCCCGATTGCCCCTGCCGAGCCCACCTGACAAGGGCAAAATTTTGCCCAATATGTTTATTTTCCCAGAGATTGCTGGTAAAATGGGTACTATGCTAAATTTTTATGATCAGAAAGGTAAAGTCCAAAAACATAGTGAAATAATGGGCATTTTCATTCAAAACAGAAAATATATATAAAGGAGTGAAGGCTATGTATAAGGGCAGGCATTTTAAGATCTAACAAGTGTGAAAAGCTTTCGGCATCTGTGCCTCAAGCCACTGTCTTCAAAGAACTGAAGTTAAGAAAACTCACTTTAAATTCCACTGGTTCAGGGTATTGTGTGTCACCTTGCGTGGATCTTTTAAAATTTATGTGTCTTACTGTCACCTTAACGAAAGTGTAACTGAGAGTTAGATTATTTAGGGGATTTAGGAGTTATTATAGTAGTAGTTTGTTGACATATCTATGTGCTTAAAATCACTTCTTTTATTAATGTTTGATCTAGTTTTGTAAAAACCTATAATAAGAAGAATGCGAGAGGAGGACCCTGGGACAGGCAGTCAGGAGCACCTAGAGGAGAATGCGAGAGGAGGACCCTGGGACAGGCAGTCAGCAGTACCTAGAGGAGAATGCGAGAGGAGGACCCTGGGACAGGCAGTCAGCAGTACCTAGAGGATCTAGTCTATCTGGAGGATCTAGCATCTAGTCAATACTCATGTAGGAGTAAGGGTAAAATAAAAGCAAGGGTCCATATTCTATTTAGTTAAGATATGTCTGGGGAGCTCAGTCCCATGATTTGCACATCCTGCATTATGTGGGAAATCCTAGGCGCTGCTGGCGGTCTGGATGACCATGTGTGCAGGAGGTGCCTCCAACTGAAGCAACTTGAGCTCCAGGTTTTGGAGCTTGAGCAGCAGCTGGGGGCACTACAGTGCATTCATGGGGCTGAGAGGTTCGTGGATAGCACATTTCAGGACGTGGTCACCCCATAGCTTAAGAATATGCAAGCAGAGAGGGAATAGGTGACCGACAGACTGAAGAAGGGGACCAGGCAGGTAATGAGGGAATCCCTTGCTCGTAAACCATTGTTCGGCCTTGGAAAGTGGTGGGAGTGACAGTACCTTTATAGAGGCCAACCAGAGCCAAGGCCATGGCACTGTGGGTGGCCAGCTGCTCAGTAGGGTGGGGTGGTGTGGGGAGGAAGAAGTGTGGGCAATAGTGGTGGGGGATTCATTAGTGAGGAGAGTGGACAGGTGCTTCTGCAGCCGTAGACGTGAATCCAACATGGTATGTTGCCTCCCAGGTGCTAGGGTCAAGGATGTCACATAATGCCTGCAGGGCATTCTGAAGGGGGAGGGTGAACAGCCAGAGGTTGTAGTCCATGTTGGGACCAATGACATAGGGAGAAAGAGAAATGAGGTCCTGCAAGCAGACTTTAGGGAGTTAGGTAGGAAATTGAAAAGCAGGACTTCAAAGGTAGTAATCTCCGGATTATTCCCAGTGCCACACAGCAGTGAGTATAGGAACAGAAGGATAAAGCAGATGAATGCATGGCTGGAGATGGTGCAGGAGGGAGGGCTTTAGATTCCTGGGGCATTGGGAATATTTCTGGGGGAGGTGGGACCTGTACAAGTTGGACGGGTTACATCTGAACAGGAGCAGGACCAACATCCTTGCGGGGAGGTTTGCTAATGCGGTTGGGGTGGATTTAAACTATATTGGCAGGGGGATGAGATCCTGAAAAGTAGTTCAGGGAAGAAAGAAGCTGAAATGGAAATAGAACTTAAAATGCTAGTAAGTGAGTAAGGAAGGCAGAAGAAACATAGGCTAAGTAAGAAAGAAGTGAGTTTAGCAAGCTAAATGGAATATATTTTAATGCAAGGAGCCTGAGGAATAAGTCAGACAAAGCTGAGGGCACAGGCATGTGGGAGTATGATAGCTAAAAGGGCAGGATTGGAGCTAAACATTCCTGGTTATAGATTAATCAAGCGAGATAGAGAGGAGGATAGAAGAGGAGGGGGGAATCGCAATATTGATCAAGGAATCAATTATATCAATTATAGCAGTGAGGAAGGATGATATCTTGGAAGGATCATCAAATGAGGTCATATGAGTAGAAGTAAAAAACACAAAAGGGGCAATCACACTGTTAGGTGTGTACTACAGGCTCCCAAACAGTCAGGAAGAGATAGAGGATCAAATATGTAACTAAAGAAGTGTAAAAATAATAAGGAAGTAAGAGTAGGGGATTTTAACTATCCAAATATTAACTGGGATAGGTAAAGCGTGCAAGGTAGAGAGGGAGAAAAATTCTTAAGTTGCATTCAGGAGAACTTTGTAAGCGAGTATGTAGAAAGCCCAACAAGGGAGGGGGCAGTTCTGCACCTAATATTCAGAAATGAGCTCAGGCAGGTGGAAGGCATATCAGTAGGGGAGCATTTTGGAGATAGTGACCATAACTCAGTTAGATTTAGGATAGTTATGGAAAAGGATAGGGTTGGGCCAGGAAAAATACATTCTAAACTAGGGAAAGACTAATTTTACTAAGATGAGTTACGATTTGGCCCAAGTGGACTGGGAGCAGTTACTTGCAAATAAAACTACCAGAGCAGTGGGAGGCATTCAAAGAGGAAATAGCAAAAGTACAGGGCAAATATGTTCACATAAAGACAAAGTGGGGAACCAAGTCCAAAGAACCCTGGATGTCAAGGGACATAAAGGTTAGGATTAAGGAAAAAAAAGAAGCTCATGGCCGATACCGAGAGCCCAATACGGCAGAGTCCCTCGAGGAATATAAAAAGTGCAGGGGGGAACATAAATAGGAAATTAGGAAAACTAAGACAGTATATGAGAAAGCATTGGTGGGGAGAATAAAGGGAAACCCAAAGGGGTTTTTTAAATATATAAAGAGCAAAAGAATAACTAGGGAAAGAGTAGAGCCAATTGGGAACCACAGAGGTAATCCGTGTGTGCACCCGGAAGATGTGGGAACAGTCCTCAATTAATACTTTGCGTCGGTCTTCACAACGGAAAAGGAAAACACAGGTATAGGCATCAGGATGGAGAACTGTGAAATAGTAGAGGAAATTAACACAGAGAGAGAGGAGGTACTAGTGGGTTTAGCGGCCTTAAAAGTAGATAAATCCGTAGGCCCAGATGATATATACCAGGCTGTTGAGGGAGGCAAGGGAAGAGATATCATGGGCCCTGGCAGCAATTTTCAAATCCTCTCTGGCCACAGGTGAGGTGCCAGAGGACTGGAGGGCTGCAAACATTGTCCCATTATTAAAAAAGGGGAGGGATAGACCAGGAAATTACAGGCCAGTTGGTCTTGGTGGCAGGGAAGTTACTAGAAAGAATTCTGAGGGACAGAATATACCTGCGCTTGGAGAGAAACAGATTAATCAGGGATAGTCACCATGGGTTTGTTAAGGGAAGATTGTGTTTGACAAATTTGATCGAATTTTTTGAGGAGGTAACCAGGAGTGTTAATGAGGGTAATGCAGTTGATGTGGTCTACATGGACTTTAGTAAGGCTTTTAATAAGGTCCCTCATGGCAGACTGGTCAAGAAAGTAAGAGCCCAAGGCAAAGTGGCATGTTGGATCCAAAATTGGCTGAGAGGCAGGAAGCAGGGGGTAATGGTAGAGGGATGTTTCTGAGACTGTAAGTCTGTTTCCAGTGGGGTTCCGCAGAGCTCGGTGCTAGGGCCCTTGCTGTTTGTGGTGTACATAAATGATTTGGACTTAAATATAGGAGGTATGATCAAGAAGTTTGTGGTTGACATGAAAATTGCTAGGGTGGTAAATAGCAAGGAGGATAGCCGTAAACAGCAGGAGGATATCAATGGACTGGTCAGGTGGGCAGAGCAGCGGCAAATGGAATTCAACCTGGAAAAGTGTGAAGTTATGCACTTAGAGAGGGCTAACAAGGCAAGGGATTACACTATGAATGGTAGGACCCTGTATAGTACTGAAGATCAGAGGGACCTTGGTGTGCATATCCACAGGTCCCTTAAGTTGTAGTGCAGGTAGATAAAGTGGTTAAGGAGGCATATGGGATACTTGCCTTTATTAGCCAAGGCGTAGAATACAAGAGTAGAGAGGTTATGCTGGAACTGCATATAAAACGCTGGTTAGGCCACAACTGGAGCACTGCGTGCAGTTCTGGTCACCACATTATATGTAAATGCACTGGAGAGGGCGCAGAGAAGATTTACCAGGATGCTGCCTGGGCTGCAGGGTTTGAGCTATGAGTAAAGATTGGATAGGCTGGGGTTGTTTCCCTTAGAAGAGCAAAGGTTGAGAAGAGACCTGATGGAGGTGTATAAGATTATGTGGGGCATAGATAGGGTGGATAGGAAGGCACTTTTTCCCGTGGTAGTGGATTCAATAACCAGAGGGCATAGGTTTAAGGTAATAGGTAGAAGACTAAGAGGGGAGTTCAGGAGGAATTTATTCACCCAGAAGGCGGTGAGAGCCTGGAACTTACTGCCTAAAAGGTGATTGAGTCAGGGATTCTCATAACATTTAAGAAGTATTTAGATATTCACTTGCATTGCCATAGCCTCCAGAGCTATGGGCCAAGCACTGGAAAATGGGATTAGTGTAGTCAGATCTTTGTTGACCAGCATGGACACGATAGGCCAAATGGCCTCCTTCTGTGTCTTAGACGTCTATGGGTCTAATTGGTGGTCTTATTACTATTGAATTCAGGGCACGCATCTCGAAATTTATACAAATTGCAAAACAAGCTGTGGCAGCTGTTTCAAGTTTCCCTTTGGGATTTGAACAACTCAGCATTTACCATCGGCTGTGCCATAACAAAGAGCATCTCCACATTAAATGAACCACCACATTCCTGTACACAGAGACTGGGAATGGGTCCAATCTAAGTTCAATTTAAGGTAACTTCTGTTAGTTTAAAAATTTATCCTGTCATATAATATTGGATTCTATTACCCTTGCAACTGGACATTATTGTTCGCCTAAAATATCCTGTAGAGCAGAATGCTTGACATTAAAATTGACTCCATCCAATGGCTTCCATATTCAGCCAAAAGGAAGGATGCTGGATATTGAGCAGGATGCAGAGTTTTCATTCTTGATGCAGCACCACCGTGACAGGCATTGAACCAAATAGCTGGCCAATATCTGATAATCTTGTCAAATGTATGGCTAGCAAATTCAAGCATCAGGTCATCCTTGAACTTGATTATGCAAAACTTGAAAAAAATTGCAAACACCTTAATTTACACCACCAAATTAAATCAGGGGAATCTTGAAGGAATATTTTCAATGAAATTTACATGATGGGATAAGAGAGTGAATACAGAACTAGTGTAATAATACATTTATAGCTCTACTGTAACAAAATTGGCAGCTTACGAGTCACAGTGGTAACGTAGTTGGCGGGCTTGCTCCAGACACCCTCTTCCTTTGCTTTGGTAACTCGCACCCCAAATTCATAAACAGTATTTGGTTTAAGGTTATCTATCATCGTTTCACTCGTTGGGCAGCATTGGTACAGCCATTTCTTGTTTCTTTCTTTTTCTCGATATCGAACAGTATAATGCCTAAAGGAAAAATGAAAAGCATTACAAGTTAGTTTGGGAGATTTTTGTTTTTATTTGTTCATGGGAGGTGACTGTTACTGACAAGGCCAGCACTTGTTGTCTATCTCTACAGATTGATTGTCTACAGTATAACCATCTATTATCAATCCATATAGTAAGGTTGTTCAGCTTCACAAAAGAAAATTCAATTTATAGTAGCCTTGTGTCCAATATAACCACAGTCCCAATATGCTTATGTCTTCACAGCAAGTTATATAAAAAAGCTTTCATCCCAATGTGCTATACAGGCTGAAGATCTGGTCTTTCAAATGAAATAAGGCAACTGCTTGACTTTGCTCATCAAGAACCATTTGATGAGAGCTGAAAAGCTACAGAGATCTCTTCTAGTTGGCAAAGTGAAGGGCAGCAGAAAGAGGGGTCGACCTAGGGGTAGTTGGATGATATAATGTCACAGGGCATTTGTAGATGAGCTATGGTGGATGTGTGAAAATGGTGCAAGACAGATGAGTGTGATGTACCATGCCTGGTAGAAGCAGCAGCAACAGCAGCAGAGACTTCACCATAGGAAAATAACATAGCCTTCAACAAAATCAATTGACCCCTGATAAAATCACAAGGATGCATAGCTTTCAAATGTAAAGTTTGTGAGAATGCAATTGTCGCAATATTAAAAGTAGCAACAACTCACAGTGCACTGCAATAATTATCCTTTAATGCTTCTCAAGATGATGTAATCATCTAGAGGATATAATTGTTGGAGATAATATTTGAATTTCAGCTGATAAAAAGCTGATTTGCAAACATCATGCTACAACTGCTGGCAATGACAATAATGGGGCCATAATAACGCATTGTTAAGGAGCAGGCTGTTATTTCTGCTGCCATGTCCCACATGTCTTCTCAGGTAATTGCTACAGATTACCTGCACTTTTCAAAGAGGGAAAGGGAAGTAGTTTCCAGTGTGCTGGTCAAAACTTATCCTCCCATGCCACCAACCCAAGAGCATTACTAAAACAGGTTATTTGGTAATTATCTCAATGTAGTTAATGTTATTTCTGCTGCCTGGGGAATCTGTCAGGAGATCTGGATGAAAGTATCCAACTAAAAGGAGATCAGAGGTACAGGATAAATATTATTCTAAACTACTAGAAATTTGGCTCCATTTTAAGTTACAAGAAGCCATAATATTGACAAAGCCATGTAAATGTTTGGAGAATTGTACAAAATAAAGATTATTGTTGAAAATATCCTGTTAAATATCCCGCACTGTTCCTTTCATGTCCTTGGGACTCACAGGGGAGAATTTTCTCCCCGTCGGGTAAGCTGGGCGGGAGTGGGCATGGGCAGGCAGGCAGCCATTCGCCGCCCGCAATCAGCTGCGCGCTGCCATTTTACGTGGGTCGGAGCTGCCTCAGGGAGATTAAGAAAAATCATAAAAATGTGAAAAATAGAAAAATAAAATTATTCAGACATGCCCCCTCATGTGACATTGTCACGAGGTGGGACATGATTATGAATTTACATGAAACATTTTATTAAATTAATAAACCCTTCATGAAACTTCATCCCTGGCAGTTACTACAATTAGTTGATAAATGGCCTTAATGGGCCTTTGACAGTTGGGTGGGCGCACAGCCGCCTCCAGTGCATGCTCACCGAACTGAAGATCGGAATGACGCGTGGTGACGTTGGGACACACGCCTGACGTCACCACATGCCATTTTACGCATCGGCAAGTGGAGTCCGCCCTGCACACCGAATGGTAGATTCAAGCCACAGTAGCTTTTCAGAGAAACAGGGTTAAGCCATTTAACCTCTTAAGCCAATTCCAATATTCCATCAGGTCAAAGCTGACCTGTAACTCCATTTGTCAACTGTGGCTCAGTGAAAATACACTCATCTCTGAATAAGAAGTAGGTTCAAATCACTGCAGAGACTAGGCTAACAATTCAGTGCAGTACTGAGGAAGTGCTATATTGTCGGAGGTGCCATCTTTCAGAAGAGAAGATACACAAAAGTCCCACGTGTCTTCTCAGGTAAATGTTACAGATTGTCCGCACTTTTCAAAGAGGGAAAGGGAAGTTCTTTCCAGTGTGCTGGTCAACATTTATCCTCCCGTGCCCCCACCCCCACAGCATTACTAAAACAGGTTATCTGGTAATTGTCTCAATACTGTTTGTGAGGTCTTGCTGAGTGCAAATTCGTTACTCCAATTCTTACATTCCAGCGGTGACTACTTTTCAAAAGTACTTAATTGGTTGTAAAGCACTTTGGACCCTTCTGAGGTGGTGAAAGATGCCATATGAAAGCAAGTTGTTACTTTTTTCTCTATTTCACTGCCTTTGCTCCATATTGCTTGATACCTTTACTTAGCAAATATTTATCAAACTCAGTCTTGAAAACTGCAACTGGTCCAAGACTGTAGATCTCAAAGTATTGGAAATGCATCTAATCTAAGTTGTGTGAAGTTGCTAGCTGTGCAGAGTCTTGCTCAATAAAAGTGCGGATTGAATAACTGATAAAGGAGAACAGCACACCCAACTCATAGCAGCCCTGATCCTTCAGTCTGTGCACAGCAGGTGGACCATGTCTCTAAACCCTCCTATAAAATAACTCTTGGGATCAAATTTAACTTTGAGAAGGTGGAAGGGTGGGGAGAATATGAAAGGGAGGGTACATTTACTCAATTTTATTGAAAACTACTCCATAATAAGCCTCTTGGTAATTAATATTTTTTTTCCCTGTACTGCACAACTTTTTACTTCCAGTAGCAATAATTTACCACTGGCGAAAAAGTTTTAAATATTTTTCGACTATCCAGGAAACCAAAAGTGTTGCCAATGATTCATTAAAAATGCTTAGTCAGGGTGAGTAAAGCAGAAAACGGAAAAGATGCAACCTCCACATTTTAAAATGGATTTGGAATGCATTAACAGAAAAATAAAGAAATTCTATTGATCTATTAAAGGAAGTTAAGTTTTTAGCAGGCCATGTTAATCAATTTAGCAAGGTGAACAATTTTAATTGTTCACCCACCTTGCTCCTGCCGATGGGGAGTGTTAAAATCACAGCCAAAGAGTCAACATACCCTGGGGTCCACATGCCCAGATTTCCCTGGGAAACAAACTCCCTGCACAATTTCCAGTATGTCCATTTCTACAATTACCACTAAATTGCGAGCAATGTCAGTAGAATCTGAAACCAAAGCAATGTGTGCCACTGTCTGGGATGAATTAACACTACCACTGGAAATGAAAGAATATATGAATGTGACGTAGGTTACTCAAAAATATCATTACAAAAAAAACCTAAGAAATCCATCACATCTGGCAAGAGTCAGCCTTTAAGAAATTTGGAGTGAGGCACTGACGTCATGTCTGCCTGCAAAGTTACCATTTTATGCATCATTTAGATAAGTGTACATCATGAGCCAATAAAAACTTATAAAAGCAAACTACTGGGTTTAATAAACAGAATGTGGGCTTGAAACACCAAGTGAGCAGCAGGATATTTGTTAGATATGTCTAACTCAGTTGAACTCATCCAAAATTAACCAGTTTGTTTTTGATTATAACATGCATTCCTCTTAAAGAGGATTCCAGGGTTGACCTTTTAGAATCTGAAATTCTAGCCTAGAAGATTGACTCTCACTCTTAGGCTCTATAAAAAAAAGTACGGGCCATTTAATTCCACCCTAGATTTTCCACTTAAATGGCTTTAGAACATTTTCAAAATTGTAATCCTGGTTGCTTCTTTGAAACAATGCTAAAATGCAAGCAGCTCCCAGGGTTTATACAGTATCAGCAAATTAAATTATGGCTCCATGTAGCAAACTCTAGCATGCAGGACAGACATTTCCTTCTAAAAAAATAATTGCCCATTTATATGTGTTCTATACCTGTCGATACCAAGTTTGTACACCCAAGATGTTTACATATTAAAGAATGCAAAGAACAGTAATAAACTAATTACATAAATATCGTATTACCTACATTTTGTTTGGATGGTGCTGGTTGCAGAATGTGTCTGTTAAAGAAGTCTCTTTTAGTATTCTGTATGTTAACAGCAAGTCTTTATTAACTGCTTTAACTATATACAAACATACAGGGCAGAATTTTCTGCCTGTCGGGTGGGCGGGCCCAACTCAATCTCTGGCGGCCAGGGAGCCGATCCCCGCCAGAGAAGCGGGCCCTGCCGCCATTTTAAGTGGGTGAGCCAATTAAGGCCTGCCCAGCGTGACGTCCGCCGGGAAGCGCTATGCACTTCCTGTGCGGGAGGGGGGATTCCCCAAAAGTGAGAGTGAACTCTTTCACACGTGTGCACATCTCCCTGAGGCTAAGTGCTCACAGTTTTAAAAACATTAAAAATAGAAAAAAAAAAATCCTTAACATGTCCCCCTCATGTGACATGTCACACAAGATGGGACATGTTCATAAATTACACTAAAGCTTTATTAAACTTTTTAAATCCCTACATGAAACCTCATCCCACTGGTGGATGAGGTTTCATGTTTTTTCTAGCTCCCGCCGGGGCTCCTGGCCTGCCCACCAACCTTAAGGTTGGACTGGCAGGTCCTTTAATTGTTTCAATGATCCTTCAAAAGATAAGGCAAAAGATAAGGCTAAAGCATTCGCAACAATCTTCAGCCAGATGTGCTGAATGGATGATCCAACTCAGCCTTCTCTGAAGGTCCCCAGCATCACAGATGCCAGTCTTCAGGCAATTTGATTCACCCCACATGATATCAAGAAATGGCTGAAGGCACTGGATACTGCGAAGGCTATGGGCCCTGATAATATTCCAGCAATAGTACTGAGGACTTGTGCCCCAGAATCGGCTGCACCCCTAGCCAAGCTGTTCCAGTACAGCTACAACACTGGCATCTACTCAGCAATGTGGAAAATTGCTCAGGTATGTCCCATCCACAAAAATCAGGACGAATCCAACCCGGCCAGTTACCAGCCCATCAGTCTACTTTTCCTCATCGGTAAGGTGATGAAAGGGGTCATTAACAGTGCTATCAAGTTCCAACCGCTTAGAAATAACCTGCTCATTGACACTCAGTTTGGGTTCCGCCACAATCACTCAGCTCCTGATCTTATTTCAGCCTTGGTTCAAACATGGACAAAAGAGCTGAACTTCAGAGGTACAGTCAGAGTGACTGCCCTTGATATCAAGGCAGCATTTGAATGAGTGTGGCATCAAAGAGCCCTGGAAAAACTAGGGTCAATGGGAATCAGGTAAAACTCTCCGCTGATTGGAGTCATAACTAGCACAAAGGAAGATGGTTGTGGTTGTCGGAGGTCAATCACCTCAGCTCCAGGACATCACTGCAGAAGTTCCTCAGGGTAGTGTCCTCAGCTCAACCATCTTCAGCTGCTTCATCAATGACCTTCCTTCTATCATAAGGTCAGAAGTGCGGATGCTCACTGATGATTGCACGATGTTCAGCACCATTCGCGACTCCTCAGACATAGAAGCAGTCCATGTCCAAATGCAGCAAGACCTGGACAATATCCAGGCTTGGGCTGACAAGTGGCAAGTAACATTCACGCCACAGAAGTGCCAGGCAATGACCAGCTCCAACAAGAGAGAATCCAATCATCAACCCTTGACATTCAATAGCATTACTATCACTAATCCCCCACTATCAACATCCTGGAGATCACCATTGACCAGAAACTGAACTGGGTCAGCCATCTAAATATTGTGGCTACAGGAGCAGGTCAGAGGCTATAAAGTTTGCAGCAAATAATTCACCTCCTGACTTCCCAAAGCATGTCCATCATCTACAAGGCGCATGTGATGGAATACTCTCCTCTTGCCTGGATGAGTGCAGCTTCAACAACACTCAAGAAGCTTGACACCATCCAGAACAAAGCAGCCCATTTGATTGGCACCCCATCCACAAACATTCATTCCCTCCATCACCAACACATAGTGGCAGCAGTGTGTACCATCTACAAGCTGCACTGCAGCAATTCACCAAGGCTCCTTAGGCAGCACCTTCCAAACCCATGACCTCTACCATCTAGAAGAACAAGGACAGCAGATGCATGGGAATACCACCACCTGGAAGTTCCCCTCCAACCATCCTGACTGAAAATATATCACTGTTACCTCACCGTCGCTGGGTCAAAATCCTGGAGCTCCCACCCTAACAGCACTGTGGGTGTATCTACAGCACATGGACTGCAGCGCTTCAAGAAGGCAACTCGCCACCATCTTCTCAAGGGCAATTGAGGATGGGCAATAAATGCTGGCCTAGCCAGTGATGCCCACATTCCATGATTGAATAAAAAAAATCTGCAGGACATTTCTTGGTATAATCCATTAGTAAGACATTTCCCCTTACCCTTCAGCTTGAAATGTTTCTTCCCTGTAAGTTGCTGGAAGTGTAAGATAATAATAGCACAGTGAGGGCAATGGGCACCTGGGACCTTGCTGAATGATGAGATAATTAGTCTATCTCTTTAACTAGTGAGATTGAAGGATTGAAGAAGGAGCAGAAGAACAGCGAAACTGGACGGTGAGTTACAGTGGATAAAATGGGCCCAATTCAGACCTACACAGAGAAATAAGGGGAAAGAAAGATTGGATTAAGAAAGGAAAATGAAAAGCAAGAAAATGAATTTGGGAAAAATTTTACATTTTAAAAACCTGTAGGAATTAGACTTCATGGTTTAAATTGGTCCTTTTCTTTGATTGGCATTACAGAAACAGACATTTCCCCATTAAAAGTTACCTATTCTACTAAAAATCAGCCCAAACTTTCTACAATGAGTTTAACTGGCAGTTAATTCACTAATTGAGTATCGTCATGAAAGTCACAGGGCATGGGATGGGGGTTCAGGGTAAGTTGGCATTGATACAAAGCTAATGGCAGACCAGCACAAGTTGTCCAATAACTTGTGGCTATTTGCAGTTCTCTTCCCTGCCACAAACTGCTGGGTAATTTGCACATTAATAGCAGCGAGCACCATTAAATTCACTGTTATTTTAACAGCAAATCTTGGGCCAATATGTGAGCTCCAGCTGCTACATTACAGTCTTGTTTCTCAAGGGCTTGGAGTGACTTAAATTCCAAAGTAATCATCGTATCCTGGTGTTATATTCTGAATTTGGTGCCAGATTTATACTAATACCATCATAAATCTGGGAGCAAATTCATACCTTCAGACTCAAAATTGTTTTAACAGTGACACCTTCATTTCTGAATAATTATTTGTGTTTTTAATGCACAGACATATATCTCACTACTTATTTTGCTAGTATATTTTTAATCATACAAAATAGATGAATGTTATATTCAAACCCAAAGCTTCTGAGGATTCTAAAACAACCTCCGAATCTCAGGCAAATATGATTACACCTCATACCATTGGCATGTCACACTCTTAAAAGTTTCCTCAGGTTGGCAGGTCTGTGAATTAGTCATGAGATAGCAGAATGTTATTGGAGTAAGATATTTTGCTCAATAGCATTGGGCTAAAGAATTTTCTGCTCGCCGACGCATAAAATGACGTGTGGTGACGTTGGACAGGCATCCCGACATCACCACGCGCCATTTAGATTGTCATTTCGGCGGGTGTGCAGCCACCTAATAAAGCCATTAAGAAAATAATTAAAGTTGTTAAGAAACCTTAAGGTTGGCGGGCAGGCAAAGAGCCCAGGAGGCCTTCAAATTTTTCACGTAACCTCATCCATGGGCGGGATGAGGTTTCCATGTTTCCATGTTAAATAAAACGTTTTGAAAAAATTAACGGACATGGTGGAGTGGACGGTAAAGTAGCCGATGGATTTTAACATAGAGAAGTGTGGGGTCATACATTTAGGGAGGTCCAACAGTTACAGGGATTACACAATAAATGGGAATATACTAAGAGGGGTAGAAGCGAGAGATCTTGGCGTACAAGTACACAGGTCCCTGAAGGCAGCAGTTCAAGTAGACGAGGTTGTAAAGAAGGCATATGGAATGCTCTCCTTCATTGGCAGAGGTATAGAATATAAAAGTAAGGATATAATGTTGGAATTGTATAAAACACTGGTGAGGCAACAACTGGAGTATTGTGTGCAGTTCTGGTCACCACATTACAGGAAGGACGTGATGGCTCTGGAGAGAGTGCACAGGAGGTTTTCAAGAATATTGACAGGGTTAGAAAAGAGTAGCTATGAGGAGAGTTTGGACAGATTGGGGTTATTTTCCTTAGAACAAAGAAGGCTGAATGGTGACTTAATTGAGGTGTACAAAATTATGAGGGGAATAGATAAAGTGGACAGGATAAAATTGTTTCCCTTGATGGAGAATTCTAGAACCAGGGGACATAGATTAAAGATTCAAGTGGCAGAAGGTGTAGGGGGGACATGAGGAAGACCTTTTGTACGCAGAGAGTAGTGGGTGTCTGGAATTTGCTGTCCAAGTTGGTGGTAGAGGCAGAAACTTTAAATTCTTTTTAAAAGTACCTGGATTTGCACCTAAAGTGCTGTAAGCTGCAGGGCTATGGGCCAGGTGCAGGAAAGTGCGATTAGAAAGAGCACCTTGGTGTTCGCGGGCTGGCATGGACAAGATGGGTCGAATGGCCTCCTTTCTATGGTTTCTATGCCCCAGCTCATGTGACAGTTTCACATGAGGGGACATGTCCTTAAATTATTTTTTCCTTTATTAAATTTTTCAGAACTTAAACTAATCTCCCGGAGACATCTCCATGCCTCACGGAGATTTCTGCGCTCTTTTGCGCATGACTCCAACTCAGGGAATCCCGCCCCCCACCTGCACAGGGAGTGCACAGCGCTTCCAGGTGTGCGTCACGCTGGACGGGCCTTAATTGGCCGGCCCACGTAAAATGGCGGCGCGCAGCCAATAGGGGGTGCTGATCGGGTTCGCAATCACTCCCGCCCGGCCCCGCACAGCCCCCCCAATTGGGGGGGGGGGGGAGGGGGGAATTCAGCCCATGAAAATAATGGGGAGAATTTTCTCCCCATCGGGGGGGGTGGGCGGGGGCGGGAGCGGGCATGGGAGGCACGGAGCTGAGCGCTCCCTGTGCGGGCAGGGGAGGAGGCTGAGTCAGGGCCTGCGCTCTTAAGAGCGCAGAAATCTTCCTGAGGCACAGAGTTGCCTCAGGGAGGTTAGTTTGATTTTTAAAAATTTTAACAAAGAAAACAATGTCAATGAACTTTAATAAAAACTTTCATTCAATTTCTAAACACTTCATGAAACCTCATCTGACCCATGGATGAGGTTTCGTGATAAATGTGAAGGCCGCCTGGGTTCTTCGCCTGCTCCCCAACCTTAAGGTTGGTGGGCAGCTTAGTTAATCACTTTAATTAGTTTTTAAATGGTCTTAATAGGCCTTTGACAGTTCGGCAGGTGCGCAGCCGACTCTGCTGAACAGTTCGGAGAGCGCCAGCCAATTCTGCTGCGCACCCGCCAAACTGAGGATCAGAATGACACACGGTGATGTCACCATGCGTCATTTTACACGTCGGCGAGCGGGGTCCACCCCTGCACATTGACCCGAAGATTCTGGCCAATGTGTTCGACAAATATAACAACAAAAGTTTTAGTAGTTTTCCCAAAAATTGAATTTCCCCAATACGATGGCAGTAAAAAGATCCCTTTACTTCTAACAGTGGAGGCACTTACCTGTATTTTTATAATGTACTCTCAAGATTGTATGGTAACACAATTCCCACTAAAGCTTTATAAAACTATATATATGACACAATCAAATGTTATTTTTGAAATAAATTACAAAACATAGTTATTACAATTTGCTAATATACAACTCTCTCAGCTCTCAACCCAGACTAACGGAATGAAAATCCATTCTCTCTCTGAATGTTCCAACAGTCATCAATGAAATGAGCAATGGCACAGTCAACCCTGCTTCATTGCAGGCATGAGTCCACATTATAAAACTGTAATTCAGCACCCATTGGCACTTAACTGCTGGCCTTACTCAAAGAGTTCATAAGTGTGGCTATGCTATGCTTGACCTGAAAATGATTGATGTTGCCACTGAATGCCAAAAATGTGGAAATGTCCCACTGACACCCCCCATCACATGGATACAAAAGGACATACACCTTTTTTTGAATAAGTAAGGTACACTATCTGTTTTCTATGTAATCACAGAACACTTCCATTAATGCAATGCCCTCTTCATCCCTTAGAAAAACAGAAAATAATAAATAGCACATATATTTTGCAAAGAACTTTTTGAAATCATTCTCTTTACAAAGATCAATGTGCTAATGTGTTAAGGTACAGTATGTAAATAATCCAAATGCAGCAATTATGTTTTTTTGAGAAGCAATGCTTCATTGTCTGACACATTTACAAAAAAATTAGGATTAACAGAGAAGAGAAAGTAATCATTTGTAGCTGCTGAGATACAGAAACAAAATGTCCATGATTAAAATATCCAAGTTCTCAAGAGTTTTGTTACATATTCACTTCAATCAGAAAGAAATGATTGCTGGATTCACACTGAATGGCATCTTTGGTAAGTGCACAAGTGTTAGAATTTTCAAAAGCAATTAGTGAAAAAATAAACCAGCAGACAGATTAAGAGCAGTTTGTGCATTTTGTTTAATTTTCAATGACCTCACTCATTTCACTGGGGTAGATTTGACTGTGGGCATGTTTTGGTTAGCGGAGCAAGCCACAACAGTGAGTGAATAGGGAAGGGGGCTGAGGGAAAAAACAAAGCCCAACTCCAAACTGCCACAATACTGGCAGCCTCTGTGCCTGAGGAAAGAAGTGGGGGTGGGGGTGGGGGTGGGGAAGTAGGGAGAACTCAGTGAGGCAGGGTCTCATTTTTTTGTAGCGCCCAGAGAAGCGCTCCTGTTCCTCCAAACCCCATTTTAAAAAATTATCTGCTGGGCACCTCTCTGAGTGGACTGCCATCTGATATTGCACCGAGCATGTACAGCACACGCTTTACCCAGCACTGCTCTGAAATGGTAACCATGATCCTATGTAATCCATATGCTATCACATGACTCAGGTTGGTGATCCAACCACCTAACATTGAACTCTGGGGAAAATAGTTACAATCATGTAGTTGGTGGGAACTAAACAGTAAGTCATCCTCCACCATTTTGGGTGTGCTACAGCTCTCTTTCCCCAAAATTTCCCCCAGTATGTTGAAATTCTCAGTGAAGATAAACAATGTGATAAAATCTATCCTTGAGAATATTTTGTAACTTGCACTTTGCAAAATAATCAGAAACAAAAAATCCTCAATTGCTTCTTAATGGATTAGGAATTTACAGTTTCTTTTCAATAATTATACATAAACATAGTTGAAATTTAATTACCTTTCATCTGCACATTCATTGTCAATATGCTTATAAACTTTTCCTTTAAAACTGTTCGTCCACGTGAGAAACACAGATGTAGAGGTTCGAGTAGCTATCGTTATCTGCGGAGGCTTGTGGAGATCCAGGTTCCCTGAAATGAAGGTGTAAAGTACATGCCATCACTGCATGGTGAACAGGATATAATGTACCCTTCATAAAAGTATGATTTAAAATAACTATTTGGATTTGTTAGTATTTGAAAAAAATAACTGTTTATATTTTGGCTTTTAACATATCCAAGAGCCGATCATGCAACATGAGCAAAAAGTACAGCAGCAAAACAAGAGGGCAAACTTGTCACTAGATAGAATCATGGGCATTGACAGGTATATGCTACTCATATGTGTGCTTCTAGTTTGCAATGGATACAACAAAAATATCCAACATGTGGTAACAGGAACCAGGGACCTGGTGCAGATAGGGTGGAGAGCCAAGAGCAAGAAGATTGTGGACGAGGGTATACATTGATCCTCTTTGTTGTGCTAGCTATTTAATTGTCCACCACCATTCACAACTAGATGTGACAGTACAGCAGAGTTTTGATCTGATCTGTTTTGTTTGGGATAATTAGCTCTGTCTATAACATGCTATTTCTGCTGATTAGCATGCATATAGTCCTGTTCAGTAGCTTCCTCAAGTTGGCACCTCATTTTTACGTATACCTGGTGCTGCTCATGACGTGCCCTCCTACACTCCTTATTGAAGTTAAGTTGATCACCTGGCTTGATGGTAATGATAGAGTGGGGGATATATTGGGCCATGAGGTTACAGATTGTGGCTGTATATAATTTTGCTTCTGCTGATGGCCCAGAGCTTCATGGATGCCTAGTTTTGAGTTGCTAGATCCATTCTGAATCTATTCAATTTAGCACAGTGCTAGTTCCACACAAAATGATGGTGGGTATGTGAAGGCGGGACTTCATCTCTACAAGTGCAGTAGTCACTCCTATCAATACTGTCATGGATTGATGCATCTGCAACAGGTAGATTATTCAGAATGAGGTCAAGTAGATTTGTCCCTCATATTGGTTTCCTCACCACCTTCCACAGGCTCAGTCTGGCAGATATGTCTTTTAGGATTCAGCCAGCTCAGTCAGTAGTGGTGCTACCGAGCCACTCTTAGTGATGGTCATTGGTGTCCCCCACCTAAACTATATACTATTCATCATCTACGGGAGGGTAGGGGGTGATAATCAGCAAGAAATGTCCTTGCCCATGTTTGACCCAATGCCATGAGACTTAATGGGGTCCACAATCAATGGTGCAGTCTCCCAAGGCCACTATCTCCTGCTTCTATACCTCTGTGCCTGAGAGACAGGGCATACCAAGGTATGGTGTGGAGGAGTCTGGGACATTGGCTGAAAGATATGATTCTGGAAGCTATTATGTCAGACTATGTTTACTAGTTAGTGAGACAGCTCTCTCAATTTTGGCATAAGTCTCTAGACATTAATAAGGAGGACTTTGAAGGGACGACTAAGCTGGTTGTGGCTTTGTCATGTCTGGTTCCTGGATCAGTGCTGGGTGGTCCATTAGGTTTCTTCTTCTTAGACTTCTTTGTTGCAGTTTTATATGACTGAGTAGCTTGCTAAACCAGTAGAGGACATTGCTGTGGGTCTGGAGTCATGCATAGAGCAGACTGGATAAAGTCAACAGACTTCCTTCCCTAAAGGGCATTATTGAATGAGCTATGTTTTTCCTACAATTTGATAGCTTCATTGTCACCACTACTGTTACTAGCTTTTTAACCCAGATTTATTCGAATAACAGCTGCCGTTGTGGGATTTAAACTCATGTCTCCAAATCCAATTGGCCAGCAGCTCTTGGAGGAGGGGATCCCACCCCCCTCCCCCACGCCCCAGATGGAGGTGGAAGTCTCATCTCAAGGTAATTAACATTCCAACGAATGTTAACTTGCTGCAGGCACACAGCTCTGAGCAGGAAAGGGTGTCACATGCATTGCTTCAACTGCCTCCAGCCCTGCAAACTGGATGTAAAATTCAACCCAAACACCTTGCAAATACAAAGGCTACTAATGTAGGGAATGTAGTCATTGTGTAGCAGCTTTCACCTTATTTGAAGGCACATGTTGGAGACTGGGAGTGAACACAATGTACAAAGCAGGCCAAAATAATGGCCCAGAACTTCCGATCCCCAGGGGGTCTTACCCGGGAGGTACCCCGGATGATCCGTTGGAGTCCCCCTGAAAGTCCCCACATAAAGACTGCACAGCAATTGCCCAGTAAGTTTAAACCTCCACGGGAACCACCCGATACACCAACTTAAATCAGATACTTCGGATAGTTCCAGCTGTCTTGGCAGAATAGTTACTCAGGGAATGTTAGAAAGGTTAAAGCCATTTCTAACTCCTGGGTAACTATGGTACTGACCGACAACCACCCCCTCCACACCCCTGATACCCCACTGGACCCCCAGACTACCCTCCCCACCCCTTGACTAAGCTCTCACCCCCGTCCTCCCCGTCTACACCCCCGACCTGACTAACCTATTACCAGCCTCCAACTACCGCCCCACCCCACCCCAACCACACCCTGACTACCCTCCCAACTACAACCCCCCCAACTACTGTCCCGAAACCCTGATTACCCCTCCGATCCTCTCATCTACCTCCCAAACCCCCAACTAACCCCCCCAACCTGGATATCCTCAAACTCTCCTGACTAGCCCCAACCACACCCCCAATACCTTCCCGACCCCCAACTACTCTCCTACATCCTGACTAGCCCCCATCCTCCTAAATACCCTCCCAGCCTCCTGACTACCCTACCAATCCCCCGACCATATCCCAAACCCGACTACCCACCCACCCATGCGACTACCCTCCCAACACACCACCTACCACGACTGATCATCTGATACCCACCCCCCACCAACCCATCCTACCCTCCTGATCCATCCTACCCCTCAAACCATCCTGCCCCCCAACTCATCCTACCCCATCCACCACCACACCCAACCCCCCATCCAATCTTATCCATTTATCTCCTCCCTGGCTTCTCAAAGTGGCTGGAACCTTTAAATTAACCTGCTTTATTGCACGTGGTGCAGTTAAAAGGCAGCGTGGCTTCACTGTCCCTGATGCTGCTGCCCTGCACGGGGATGAGTCCGGAGCCAGGTACGCTGCACACCTCTCACCAGGCCCAAGCTGGAAAAACGGGCAGGAAACCTGCAGCTCCTGACCTAAGTAAGAAGGAGCAGAGTGGCATTCCGACTGTGGTTGCTGCTTTTCGGAAATTCTAACCCAATAAAAAAGCTCTGCCTGAATGTAAATGTAACAATCTTTTAAATAAACTAACATGAAGGGCTTTGTTTACCATTTCAAATCTATATTGGTGATTAGCAACAAATTAAATTTAATATCAAAGCACATGAATGTCATGGATACCATTTAAAGTCAAGCAAACTGGATTCTTTGAGAGTTGAACTCTCTGATTTTATATAAATTACAAACAAGCATGATAATGCATTGTGGACATTTGTCTGGAATACTTTTGTGTATGTGTGCAAGCTTGCAGAGATGGGGCAAATAAAGAAACTATTGTGTAAAATCAACAGAATTTGGAACAATTTCAATCTTAAGCTTAATTAAGAGATAAAATTCTGAAACCTTTGCACTTTTTCTTCAAGGTTGCTTTGCTCTGCTCAGCCACTGGATGAACTGCTATGAGATATTTGGGGTTGAACTCTGAAAACAAAGAAAAGAAATGAAGGCCTGTAAGTACAAGAGTACCACAGTAGCTAAATGATAAACTGAATACATTGTTTATCAATAACACCAAAAGCCATGGGATTTTTTATTATGTTCAAGGCTATGGGCCAAGTGCTGATAAATGGGATTAGGTAGGTAGGTCAGGTGTTTCTCACATGTTGGTGCAGACTTGATGAGCCAAAGGGCCTCTTCTGCACTGTGTGATTCTGTGATTCTATTAAAATTGCATCTGAATGTCATAACTGAAACTTCTATGGAGCTGAATAGCTAAACTGCACCTGATTATGCACAATAGTTTAATGTAGAGACAAGTTGTGTATTGGAAAAGAGAGAAAATTAGAGACACAGCTTTCTTGAAGGTTTCTTTGCCTACCTCCAATCAATTGCTTTAAGTAGCATTGGAGTAGTGCTCCTGCATGACCCATCAACTGTAAGTAATACAGGATATTTGATGGCCAGAAAACAGGTTAAATACATCAAAAATGTACCTAATATTTGATGTTCTATTCACTGTTGTGTGACATCTATATCTACATGATTTTTTGATTATTCCCTCGGTTCACAATAGTCCTTAGTTATTAATGTAGATCACATGGCTACCACAAAATTTTAAGGATACAAATTGTGGTTAATGATGCAATTGAGGATCTTGTGTAAGGCTAATTCCTGATGACATCGATTCCATTACTTAAATGAGAATCAAGTCATTGTGCAAGCTTTGCACAGGAACCCTGAATTGGTGGCAATATTATTTGCTCATAAATGTTGCAGGATTTGGCAACTGAAGTTGGATAACTGAATTAATATTATGTTAACTCCACCACTAGGTTTCGTTTACAGCTTAAACCGTCAGATCCATTTCTTAGCTCAGTAGTTGATTCAAGTTGTGAAAGAGGGTGGCATATTGGAAATTCTTACAAGTGTTTCAGTTCTGGGTTGCACTGTGTGGAGCATGTCTAAGCATTTGAAAACTTTCACACTTGCAATAATAACAAGAGCTTCATTTTGATCATGTGAGTCCCTATTACATACTTTGCATTTGTTTTACTAAATATCAGGCCTGTTGCTGAAATGCTAATGTAACAATGAATTTGCTACACACGTCCTAGGGTGGCTTTAAGCATTCACAGGATTCCATATTCAAGCACAGGAAAATGAGAACAACATTACAAATTTGACTTAATCTTCCATCTGTCAGCATTTTCACTACTACAAACAGGAAAACAAATATTATTTCTGTTGGAAATTACATACTCTATTGAACAACACAGAATGAGCTTTGAAACATGTCTAACAGTTTTATTGAACAAGATCAAAAATTGGCTGTAGAACATTTTTATTTATTTCAGAAAATATATTTTTCTCTTAATAATTGATTGACAAAAGGCCCATTGGCACTCAGTCTGAATACGCCATATACTCAGCACATCATCCAACTTGAATCATTATTACAAGTGTTCCTGAGCCCAAGTTAAAAATTAAATTTAAAAACATCTAGATGCATTTTCAGTGCTCTTAATTTGACTAACCACCCCAAGCAAGTTGCTATAGCTGGTAATATGCTTTCTTTATGATTCATTTGCAGTTATTACCCTTCGTCTTAGAAATGATAGAATTTTGTTTGTACATATTTTATATCTGCAATGCAGCCATTCTCATAAGCCATTTGTAGTGATTCAGTTCTCTCAAAATAATTCCTGATTTCATTCTGGAAGATCAAAACCTTCAGGTGGGAACGATTACCATTCCATATAAGGACAAATTCCAGACAGGGATTCTTAGCGTGTCCTGATGTTAATTGGAAGGGAGATTTTACTTGTTAAGTGGTTACTGCATGAAAACATCAAACTTTATCAAAAACTACAGGAACTATCACCTGTATTTTCTATGCGAAGCAGGATTCTTACTCATTCACCTCGGCTATTTACTAATTTTATCTGACAGTAATACAGGGATATAATACAAGAATATAAGTATCAATGCACTAAGTACAGAACTGGCATTCAGTATTAATTGTTCACCTCAACACAACATTGTTGATGGACGTTACCAGTGCTACATAGAGATAAAAGCTATGGGTTATTTAGCGTCAGTTGCCATCTACTTCAGCGAAAGAGATCTCCAGGCATTTTTTGTCCATATCCCATCAAAGAAAACTAATGAGATTATACCAATACACTAGTTGGGGGGAGTTTAGTCAGGGTGACCAACTGTCCGTATTTTAAGGGGTTGTCCTTTATTTTGACCATTTGTCCCATATGCCTTTAGGGATGCCTTTTGTCCTGTATTTCTAGGTCAGTATGTGAGAGACTGAGCCTGGGAGTCCCAGTTGAATGATTCAAGCAGGACTGTAAGTCTAAGAGTCAGCCAGCAGAGAGATGATAATGTTGTGACTCCACAAACTGTAACACCACACACCCCAACCCCCCACCTCCGTCCCCTCCACCTGTTACAGTCACCAGCAAATCCCCCTGCTCTTATGGTGAACAGCAAATCCTCCCCCACCCCACTGAATTGGTCACCACAAGCCCCCACCTCCCCCCCTCCCAGTCGCATGGTCAAACTGTCCCTTATTTTATTTCATAAGATTTGGTCACCCTAAGTTAAGTTTCTCAGGTGAGTAAGCTTTGCATAAAGCTTACGCCATCAGTTCTTTCAGATAACTATTGCCATTATTATAAATGCAAGCACCTGGACTTAGCCGTGTGCGGTATCACGGCTGAAAGGTGTGCTTCAAACTGAGATACATAAAATATTGAAAATTTAGTAAATATTTATCACTTAAGGTTTACATCAACACCAAGGATTCCATCCATTGCTAAGAGAGTAGGGCTGATCCACTCCCAGTCATTCACCAAGGCTGCCCTAAAACTCTGTAGAAGGAGATGCAGGCAAGGATCAGCAACTTCTTGAAGTTCTGCGCCTCTCTTTCTAATTTCTAGAAGCAACTAGGTTATTTATCCCTCCATTGGGGCTTGGCCGAGGTTGAGACCTCGCTCTGTGGCCACTGCATGGGTATGCCAGTAGGCCAAAGCACTGTTAAGTTGGCTGTATTTTATTAACAGTTTACTGTTTGTGGAAAATCTTTTAAAAAAATCAAATCCTGGATAAATGTTTTGATTTCATTATTAGAGAAATACTTTACTCATTTCGAATAAGGATTCAACTTGGTAGCCTGTTGGCCTTTTCACAGGATCATAGGAGCCATGTTAGGTCAACTCCCTGACCATGTCCCACCGTCAGGGAATTTTGCCAACAGCAGGACCAACTTCAATAGGTTTCCCCTGACAAAGAGGTAGGAAGCAAATTTTAAAATTCGAATAACCCATTAAATGTTGTGCTGTTGGCATTTTCATGGTGGCAGAATGACCACTCTGATGATTGGGGAGTGTCATGACGAATGCAGTTGGTAAAGCAGAGTTATTTAAAGATCCCAGGGGGAAACTTTAAACAACTGTCATAACGACTAATGTTAAGTATTATGTTTGAGATCTAAATTCAGGAATCAGACCACCAGTTTTCAAGGTTTTACATGAAACTAAATGAAACATTTTTTTAAGTTACACAGGTTAAAATATATATATATACACATGGCTACAAATTACTACTATCAAAACTTTTAACAAATTCCCAAACTAATCTTCATTAAGGCACAGCAACCCATAGACTTAACCAAACACCAGGCAAAGCATTTTCACCTTACGAGTTCAAAATGAGGTTCTTTTCATTTTGGTTCATTTGGAGCCAGTTGGAGGCTTACAGCTGCCTTTTGATCTTACATTGCCTCTACTCTGCACACCCAAAAACTGCTGAAGTTATACCTACCAGCCCCATTGAATGTTAATTCTCATTGTATCAACAATCTCTGAACTAAACCTCTTTAACAATAAAACCCTTTCATAGTACCAAATTTATTAGTAATATAAACATATTGCTTGGTAGCTGCTAGATAGGCATCAGTTTTCACCCCCACTTCTTGAATACTCTATTCAAAAAATGCAAATGCATGCTATCTCTCTTACATATCAAAACTAGTGCACATCAAAGCAGCTAGACTAGCTGGTTTTAATCCAATTAAGACACACCCACAGACTAAAACTCTATTTTAAAAGAAAAATATTTTCCAATAATATTATTAATAGCTTCATGACAGGAGGCCACCTGCTGAATACAGGCAGTCCCCCAGTAGCAGCCCAAAGAGGAAAGTATTTTTTTATTTTGAGGGAGGGCTGCGGGCAGGGAAAGCAGCTCCCATGGTTAGCTCAGAGGGGTTCCCCTCAATCAATATAATTTTCAAGCATTTTCAAAGTTTCTTCGTCCCACCTGGTGTAGGCTGTAGGGCACCTGCCTTCCTCAGTAGTGGACATCATTCCTGGTGGCACTGTTTAGGTGTGGAACTGCCAGTCCTCTGATTGGGCGGGCAGCTTATGGGGGTGGGTGGTTGTTCTGCACAGGACGGCAACCCTGGCAGCAGCTTATTCATGAGCTGTTGCCTGTAAGACCAAGGCGGAAGTCCTGCCATCCGATTATGTGTGTTGCCGACACACGTTTCTGGCCATTGTTGGGACTCCAACCTTTTGGGAAAATTCTGCCTATGGAATATGGCATTGATTACAGCACAGAAGGAGGTCATTTGGCCCTTCGAGTCCAGGCTGACTTCCTGCAAGAGAAATATAGCTAGTCCAACAACTGCCATCCCCGCCGCCCACCACCCCCCAGCCCTTTTCCATAGCCTTGAAAATATTTTCCTTCAAGCACTTAAGTATTTTACTTTTGAAAATCACAACTGAATCTTCCTCCACCATCATTTCAGGCAGTGTATTCCAGATTGTAACCATTCACTGTGTAAAGAAGTTTTTTCCCATTTTGCCAACGGCAGGACCAACTTCGATAGGCTTCCCCTGACAAAGAGGTAGGAAGCAAATTTATAAATTCAAATAACCCATTAAGGGCTATTTTAAAGAGGGCTGTTGGCATTTTCACGGTGGCAGAATGACCCCTCCGATGATTGGGGGGGTGGTTTTGCCAATCACCTTAAATCTATGATCTCTAATTCTTAACTCTGCTCCCAATGGTAGTAGTTCCTCTCTATCTCATCTGCCTCGACCCCTCATGATTTTGAACACCTCTATCAGATTTCCTCTAAAGCTTCTCTTCTTTAAAGAGAGCAACCAAAGCTTCTCCAATCTATCCACATTACTGGAGCCCCTTTTTCCTGGAACCAGTTAGTAAATCTTTTCTGCACCCTCTCTAAAGTCATCACATCTCTCCTAAAGTGTGGCACCCAGAATTGGACACAAAACATCATTTGCGGCCAAACCAGTGTTTTATAAAGGTTCATCATAACTTACAAGTTTTTGGACTCCATGGGCTGGATTTTCGTAGGGTCAGGACGACTCTGGAGCCTTTTCAAAATGGTGGGCGGGACCCGATTCCAGAATACCCACCCCCAGGACGATGCCAGGAATTTTTGCCAGCTGGATAAGTGTGCAGGTAGTGAGCCAACACCCTGTCCTCCTAACCTGGCTGGCTCCATTGTGGGGGGGTAGACATCCCCAAGCCCTCTACTACTTTTGTGCAGTGAGGCCATCTTCTTCATGACTCTTGGTTCATCACCCCTCAGGAGGAGTCATGAACCATAGTCTGGCTTCAGGAACCTTTTGAAAGGAAAGGCTGAAAAGCCTTACCCACGTCTCCCAGCCGCTCCCATGTCTCCTCGTATATTGCATGCCAACTCATTCCACACACACACACACACACACACACACACACACACACACACACACACACACACACACACACACCCCTCCCCCCTCCACCAAGCAGTCACTCCTCATGACCATCCCATACTCTCCATGCTAACTCTAGGCCAACTCATGGCAACAGGTGGATGTACCCTCATTATGAATGCTTGGCAGAGAGCCCAGACCAAGAAAAACATTAACTCAGCAGGTAATCTTCTTTGACAACTGAAGTGAATTGTTGACTTTGCATGATTGACATCTTTAAGTAGTTACTATACATTGTTCTGTGATCTCTTTTGTCAACATTTATTCGGTCAAGATTAAGAGGTGCAAAGTGTTTGAAGCCTCTGTTACTGATACTCGGATTGACACTTTTATAAGGGTGTAGGAACAGCAGATTTTTGCGAAGAACATTTCTGAATGGGTGTTTATTTTTCTCAGCAGTTCCACACTTGTCACAGGTTACGTACATAGTGGGTACTGGGTGAATTGGCATGGAAGGGACTTGAGTTGGCATTGGGTCAAATTGTCCCCATAGCACTACCAGCAGCGGTGGTCACTGCTAGGACTGCAAGCAGTTCCTGAAGAGGAGCAGCTTGGAGCGTGGAGTAACAGGTACATCCAGGCTGACAGACCCCGATGAGGATAGTGGGGGGAGGCCTAAATTGACAAGGCCGGGGGAGAGGAAATGAGGGCAAAAGGGGTGAAATACCATGCGGAGGACTCCAATGGACACAGGCTACCAGACCATAAGGCAACCATCCCACCCAGCCTGGCCACAAGGCTCGCCAGGTTTTTCGTGGGCAGTCTAGACATGTGACAAAGGCCTCCCCTGCTGTGGGTAAAACGCCAGTAGCAGCAAGAAGAACCTCTTGAGAGGCCACTTAAAAGAGTCAATTAGCCCATCATGAGTGGGCCACCCTATACCCCCCACCATGGGTAAAATACTCATGAGGAGGGCCGGGCAGGTAGGCAGCAGGCAGAACGCTACTGCCATGGCATCCAATCTTACCCCATCACCCCCCGCCCCCAGCAAACTAACCTGCCTCCAGGGGAGCGTAAAATTCTGGCCTATAGGTTTTTGTACCCTTCTGTAACTTTCCTGCAAATTTGCTCCTCTAAATCTTTCCCACTACAATAATTGGTGACCCATAGAATACATCCACTAATATAATAGCACATCTATTATTTCCTAACTCTAACCATATAGATTCAGTCCTCCAGGGCATCCTCTCTCTGTATATTCCTCTTAAATCAATGTTGCCACTTTTAACAATGAAAGAAAACAGAAAATGCTGATCACTGAACAAATATCTTGAGATGATGTTGCAGGCCTACAAAGTGCTTTTCAAAGAAAATGCCTTTATTGAGTTCCTTAGCTGAATTCAACATGAGCTAGTATGGATTGAGCGAATGTGCATAATCAGAAAACGATAGTTCCTCAAGCTGAAAATCCATGGTTTTAGGACTTTAATGTTGAATGCTTAATTTGAAAATATCCACCTGCCAAATGAAGGTTAAATGAACATGTGTGGACCTTATAAATGGATAATGCAGCACTTCATCATCTTGGCTGAATTTTTGACTCAGTGGTATTTGTAAAACAAAGTGTAATGCTTTTCTGAACATCTGGTTTAGAGAAACATTGGCCCTGAATCTGTTGTCAAAATAACAACACTATTTATATGCAAATGTTACAGCAACTTCAGGAAAGGGCAGATGTGGAAATCAAAAGCTGCTGTCTGAGTTGCAAGCTCTGCCGTTAGCTTTGCAAAAACTGTATCTCGCTGTCTGACTCACCACTAAAATGCACTGATCAGGTGTTGCTGTACTCACACAGCTGATATGAACCAAACTTGTCACATAAAGTTAGCGTCTGTCTTAAGTGGCACATAGAAATTGTTTTGCAGCCAATTAAGGTCTGCAGCTTATTTAGTTAAGCCTTAATTAGCCATGAGAGATTAATTTAATAATGTTAAATAAGATAAATGTTAAATATAGCCAAGGAATTACCCTGAATCACTGAAAATTAACTTTTTTTAATATTCATTTATGGGATGTAGGTGTCACTGGTTAGACCAGCATTTATTGCCCATCCCTAATTACCCTTATTTGGAGGGCATTTAAGAGTTAACCACATTGCTGTTGGCCAGACCAGGTAAGGACAGCAGATTTCCTTCCCTAAAGGACATTAGTGAACCAAATGGGTTTTTACAACAATCAGCAGTGGTTTCATGGTCATCTTTAGGCTTTTAATTCCAGATTTTTATTAATTTCAAATTCCACCATCTACCATGGTGGGATTCAAACCCGGGTCTCTAGAGCATTACCCTTGGTCTTTCCAGGGGAGACTCATTCCTCCAGGTTTTAGCTATTGTTGGATACATTAAAAATGCAACATTTAATTTTTTTTTAACTTTTCTCTTCTGCCTCTCTTAATCTATTTTTCTTTCCCTCCTTATTTCTCTTTTTGTATCTGATTTGCAGATTGGGTACATTTTTAGCATTTGTTTTGTGGGAGTGTTTTCTTGAATCTATTCATGAAAATCACATCAAGTAGAAGAAAAACAGGCATTAAACACCAAGGGGAATTTCCTTAGCAAAGAATAATTTGATTATCATAGTAAGGAATCTGAATCTAAGTTCAAAACTCAATGTTGTTAAATGCATTTTATGCGGATTTGCGTCAGCTAAAACACAAAGGAAATAGAAATCATTTGTCACTTTCTTTATGAGTTTCCCACTAAATAATTTTATCCTCATCAATCAAGTGACAAATCCAAGTAATGTTTTAACGTATTGTCCGAATGATGCCAAAAGAAAAGGAAATGTGATGGTATAATGGGAGAGGTGATGAGCACACATTTCTTTTGTAAAATGTCATTGTACTGCTACGCATATGGTTTTAATTTTCCATGCTTTAAGTGGAAACATATGGCTTAGGGTTCTTACCAACATCAACCTCAAGTGGATCTCCATTGTCAGGCAATGTGATGTTCTGCTTGGAGTGTCGACCGCCATATCCAAGAACGTAACCTTGAAGTTTGATGGCAGGGCTGGAGCTAAGGTACTGCAATACAATACTGTCATCCTTAGCAGTAATCCGCACTTTTAAGCTTTGCCTTTTAACTGGGGATAGATCAGAAAGAAAAAAAAAAGAAAATTTGTTGAATCCTGCAAAAAATGCTTAACTATCCCACTGAGGCAGGAGAATAGAGAGATGAATGTAGGCATGAGCACTCACTACCTTAAAGAAATAAATAAACCAGATATAAATTATTGCACATATCTACTTAATCAAGGGAAATATTAAAGCTAATGTTGCCTGAAGCCTGCAACAATCAACATAGATAACATAATAACCCAGTCTTCTGAAGATTGCAGGAGCCTTTAAATTAGTTCTGCCTAGCTTATAACAAGTCCAGGAGGACTCTTTAAACCTCACAGACATCATGCTGGAACCATATTTTGTGCGCTGCCAAACTCACATGATACAAGACTGCCTTCTCCTGGGCACTTGCACTGCTCCCCTCTGGAGTTAGAGATCCAAGTCAAGAATTTATACAATTTTTGCACCACTGTAAAACTTATCAGGGAAGCAGCTTCCATTTATCTGGCTGTTATCTTTGATCTGACTGCTGAGATCTTGGAGCTGGAGGGCAACACAGCATGTAATAAATGTGGGATTGAACTCAGGAGATCCTTTTGCAGGATTACTGCCCTGAACTCAAATGATGAGATCCGGGGGGGTGGGGGGGTGGTGGTTCTTGGAAAGACACATCAGGGGCAATCCAAAGTTGCAGAAGGAATCTGAAGCAAAGCTTAGGCCCCTTATTTAAATATGCAAATAACCTAACTGGTTCAGGCAGGGGAAAGCATGCCTCTTGTTTCTCCTTGGTCCACCTCTGGTCAGGCGCATGCAGAAGCTTGCTGCTGCCATTGTGGGGCCTTAGGTAGTCATATAGAAAAATGAGCCAATTTAATCCTCAAGAAGTCCAGGATCATCCCACTTCATCTAAGCTCATCATTTGCACTGACAAAGGGCTGATCAAGGGTCACTATAGCTCAAGGTAAGGTGATGTGCGGCATTCAGGTCTGCTGCTGTCAAAGAAAAACAGGATCCTGAGCAGGATTTATGCCTAAAACAAAACTCATCCTAGTGAAAAATACCAGTGGTTGAGAATGCAGCACTCTTTCCATTTGTCTCATAATGTCAGTATCAAGCACATCAAAGTCAAGTATGGTATCGTATATAGAAAGAACACACTGCTGTACCTCTCTCACTGGCTGTCCTTATAAATGTAAGAGATCATGAAACAAAAAAAAAGACCATTTGTTAAGCTTCTTACAGCCAATTAATGAAGGAGATCAGAAGTCAATCTTTACTCAGTTTTCGATTTATGCACAGTGAGACATTACGAATATAAAGCTTCTAAGCCTACAGCCCACCACCAGCTCTCTTAAGCAATCAAATAAACCATTAAACAAATAAACAAAAGGAACAACCCTTAAAAGGGCACTTTTGGGTTATTCTAACAAAACAAAAACTGCAAAGGAAACTTATCAAATTAAAATAGCATTCCTGGAGTCGATGATGGACTCCAGCCCCTGTCATACCCACTGACTGCAGAAGGCCTCAAACACATTGGTGCATACTGCGTAATGCCTCTTCATATGTGAACGTGAAATTATCCAACGAATGCCCCTCACTTGTAGACACTTAACCTAAACTTATACAATTAACACCATTCCCTCTGTATACTAAGCAGATATATAGCTTCTCCTGTCACTAACTCTACTCAACTGTCACTAACTCTACTCAATTATTTTAATCACTTCAGGGAAGGTGCTGTGAAGGTTTTCCTTTGTTCCCAAGGTAACTCAGCAAAATTCTAGAATGATATCCAATCTTACAATCTACATTATTCACCTTCCAAGACAGGGCATTATTATTCAAGATATTCAGATGAATCTCACTCTGATCTTGAAAAATCCATTAACAGTGCTTTCTTGTTCCATACATCCTTCATAGGAATAGATATAGGTCATTCAGCCTCTCAAGCATGTTCCACCACCATTCCATGAGATGCTAGTTGATCTGAGAACAGACTCCAGACACCCATCTTTGCCCCATATCCCTTAACATCGCCTTCATGTCCAATATTGACTCTTCATTCCCCATTCTTCTTCTTCAGTTCTCTGAACTAAGTCAGATCTGGCCCATAGCGTGGGTAACAGGGTGATCTCCACCATGGATGGAGCAAGGAGACAAGTCCTGAATCCGCCCCAGCAGGAAGAGGGATTGAACGCCATGCTGTTGGCACCAAGTGATTCACACTGGTCATCCAGCCAAGTGAGCCAACCAGCCCCCCCAAAGGAGAGTGCATTGCTGTGGCAACATGCACCTTTACATGGAAGGATTTGCAGATTGATGCTACCCACTGCACCACAAGGCCTCCTCTTCTTCTACACTATGATGACCGAAACCAAGCAAAAATTAAGAGACAGCTTTGCTGAACACCTCCATTCTGGCCAGTAATCTGACCCTGAGCTCATTCTGACTCTCCACTTTTACTCTCTTTCTACTTCCAGTCGGACCACTTTTTCCTTTGGTCCAACTTTGGTGCGTGCATCAGGAAAAGCATCTCATCTTTCTCCCTGACACTGTGCAGCCCTCTGGTTCAAACAATGAATTTGGTACCTTCAGACATTAGCTGTATTGCCCATTTCCTTTTCAGCAGGCAGTATTGGGTTCAGTATATGAAGCCGTCTGATTCCACTGAAGGTAAGAGAGAAAGCAGGTTGCCATTTTGTGGTGTAGATCCTTCATCCGAACAGCGGAAGGGCAAATGGTGAGAGAGTGACCTAGATAATATTCATGTTTTCTCTTTACAGGTCTGGCAGGTATACTCCATAATTTTTTATTTTTGCAAATAGATATTTATAGACCTCATACTTATGCAGTTTATCTCCTCCTATTCTTCAAATGTACCTATTGGGGGAATTTTAACCTGTCAGGGTGGGCGGGTGTCAGTGCATGCAGACAGTTATAGAAGCAAAAAGTGCCAGCATGTCGGAAAGCTGGCAGGAGCCTACTGACTTCTGAACTTAATTCATATGCATTTGTGGGCACCGATGGCACAGGCAGGGTCTGCGACTAACATATGCTAAAAGCTAATTGACTGAATTTTTAACCTTGGATTCTGGCCTTAACTGCCTGTGAATGGGTTTCACAGGTTGTCTGAAACTCGCCAGTTTGAGCAAGTCAAGGGGACACCAGGAATTAATGGGGCTGAGCAATTGACAGACAAGAAAGTTTTTAAATACTGAGATCTGACAGCTGCTTCTTTGCCTAAGCAAAAGGTTTTTGCTCACAGAACTTGTTGAGAGTGTGTTTTCTGCTTCGGAGGTGATTTCTGCGACTTTGGACTTTTTTGCCTTTGATCTGCACTTCCCACTCAGCAGCATGGAGAAACTTATGCAGGAAGGAGTCCTCCTTCCAAGTGGACCAGGTGGGCCAACATGGTCACTTTAGTCCTGAATTTCTTCACCTCAGCTCCTTCCAGGAATCTGCTGGTGCCTCCTACAAGACTTCACAATCTGCTACCCACAGATGCACCTCCCAGGTGACCAGTATCATGATTGCCAGAGCTCACCTACTGATGAGGCCAGTCAGAATGAGAGGGGCTTTAGATCTGCTACTCTGACTGTATTCCGACAGAAGGTCATTGATTGCATATGTGGCAATCAAGGCACCTCAGAACAGCCAGCAGTCTCTGTCAATCAATAGGGATTTCACTGTATTCACGTCCAGCTGGCACATAACCATGGAAAGATTATCGTGCACACTCCTGCTGTTCACCTCCTCAGCTACTTCCAGCCACACTGACTTCATTTGAAAGGCACACTTCTTCCCATCTGCTGAGAACAAGATGTCTCTGTGGGACCTTATAGCATGCACTATGATGAACAGGGATGCCTTGGAGAATGACAGGTGGTGGCAGCCTTCCCTCAGTAAGTCTCCATCACTTGAGTTCACTTTAAATACTTAGGTCTCAACAGTCAAGAGCATTTCATGTTCACGCCTACCCCGATTAATCAGGGAGCCCAGAAGTAGGATGCTAATGCCATGGCTCGGTTAAAGAGTTATGGAAAAACCCATTCCAAAATCTCTCAGGGTCCCGAAACGCTGCTGCCTCCCTACCCCACTGCAAGCAGGTTGGCATTCAGCCCATTATTTGCCTTTTGCTGTGTGGGCTTGCTCCAGGTCCATTTGCTGTCACTTCATTGCTTCACTGAAATTACATTTTATGTCATCTAACAGTTTGCTAATAAGCAGGTTATCCAATAGGTCTATGCCGATGTTTATGCCCTACATCAGCCTCCTTTCACCTTAACTTCATCGATAAGCCCATCAGCATATCCTATTATTCCTTTCACCCTCATGTGCTAATCGAGCTTCCCCTTAAATGCATCTATGCTTAATTCTAAAAGAGTAAGATTTACTTTTTCTCCCCAGAATAAAGCAAATGTAAAATCTTGTAAGCTTTTTTTCCATCTTAAAGCAGATTCAATTGTCAAATTAGGAGTGTTGTTGGAAATAATTTTCCTCTCCTATAAACTCCATAACTTGTAAATGTCCCAGAGGTTTAACAGTGCTTTGGAAAATGATGGATGCCATTCACATAAAAATGTATTGAGAAAGCAAAGTTGCACAAAAGTTTGAAACCTTGTTGTCTCTAGAATATTTAATTAATTCAACAACTGCAGTTCTCATAAGGGACATACTCTGCTTTCAACATCAGTGTTAAGATATGTGCAATCATCCTGTACAACAGATTTCAGTTTCCAAAGCCTTCCTAATTGATTCAAATTATTGTCAACCTCTAAAAATATATTTAACAATATTACTTTATTGGTAAGAGTGAAAATAAAATATATACTTTCCTAATGTAGTTCAGTTCTAACCACTAAACTATAACACACTGACATTCATTTATTTTACTGTGACATTTCTTATAACTCTTTCGAGTACAAACCCGTTTCCATCTGTTTCAGATGAAGTTATATTGTTTTATAGTTTGCCATTGTGAGATTTGAACTCTTGATCTTGGGGTTGCAAGCCCAGTACCATAACCACTTGGCTATTTAGGCCAAGCCACGACATTTCTTATAACTCTTTCGAGTACAAACACATTTCCATCTGTTTCAGATGAAGTTACATTGTTTGCCATTGTGAGATTTGAACTCTTGATCTTGGGGTTACAAACCCAGTACCATAACCACTTGGCTATTTAGGCCAAGCCATGACATTTCTTGTAACTCTTTTGAGTACAAACCCATTTCCATTTGTTTCAGATCAAGTTACATTGTTTCACAGTTTACCATTGTGAGATTTGAACTCTTGATCTTGGGGTTGCAAGCCCAGTACCATAACCACTTGGCTATTTAGGCCAAGCCATGACATTTCTTGTAACTCTTTCGAGTACAAACCCGTTTCCATCTGTTTCAGATGAAGTTACATTGTTTCATAGTTTGCCATTGTGAGATTTGAACTCTTGATCTTGGGGTTGCAGCCCAGTACCATAACCACTTGGCTATTTAGGCCAAGTCACGACATTTCTTGTAACTCTTTCGAGTACAAACACATTTCCATCTGTTTCAGATGAAGTTACATTGTTTGCCATTGTGAGATTTGAACTCTTGATGTTACATTGTTTCATAGCTTGCCATTGTGAGATTTGAACACTTGATCTTGGGGTTATAGCCATGACATTTCTTGTAACTCTTTCGAGTACAAACCCGTTTCCATCTGTTTCAGATGAAGTTACATTGTTTCATAGTTTGCCATTGTGAGATTTGAACTCTTGATCTTGGGGTTGCAAGCCCAGTACCATAACCACTTGGCTATTTAGGCCAAGCCATGACATTTCTTGTAACTCTCGAGTACAAACCCGTTTCCATCTGTTTCAGATGAAGTTACATTGTTTCATAGTTTGCCACTGTGAGATTTGAACTCTTGATAATCTTTTAAATCTTTTAAATTAACATATCTTTGTAACTCTTTCGAGTACAAACATGTTTCCATCTGTTTCAGATGAAGTTACATTGTTTCATAGTTTGCCATTGTGAGATTTGAACTCTTGATCTTGGGGTTACAAGCCCAGTACCATAACCACTTGGCTATTTAGGCCAAGCCTAAAAGGCACAGATAAAGTTACATTGTTTACCAGTGTGAGATTTGAACTCTTGATACTCTTTTGAGTAAACCTGTTTCCATCTGTTTCAGATGAAGTTACATTGTTTCATAGTTTTGCCATTGTGAGATTTGAACTCCTGATACTCTTTTGAGTAAACCTGTTTCCATCTGTTTCAGATGAAGTTACATTGTTTCATAGTTTGCCATTGTGAGATTTGAACTCTTGATCTTGGGGTTACAAACCCAGTACCATAACCACTTGGCTATTTAGGCCTAAATGTTAGTGGTCCCTGCTGAGATTGTAACTCTTTTGAGTACAAACATGTTTCCATCTGTTCAGATGAAGTTACATTGTTTGCCACTGTGAGATTTGAACTCTTGATCTTGGGGTTACAAACCCAGTACCATAACCACTTGGCTATTTAGGCCAAACGTTAAGAGGATGTAACTCTTTTGAGTACAAACACGTTATGAAATTTCTTGTAAACTAACAATGACAACAATTGTAGAGTTATGCAGTCAATGGCTGGCAATCAGCCGATAAACACCTTCCTGGTCTCAGATGGTCCACTGTTGAAGGAACACGGTAATCAATCACAAGCATCCCAGTAGCATAAGCGACTGGAATGTTTTCAAATCTGCAATTTAAGGGTCAAATAGTTTTATAGGATCTTTAGCCCAACACAACAAAGTAGTTACAGACTTCTTAAAATCACAAGTCAAACATTGAGTTTTATCATTAGGATCACATTTTGTTAAAGCTTAATGGTCATTATGAGCTTTAATGGTCTCTCCGATTTGCATCAATGGCTTCACTAATGCCAGTAATGAGCATATTATTGCTGGTAATGAACAGTTAATGAGCTGTGCAATTCCATTATGGTTATATTAAAGGGGAATGGTCTTCTTGAAAAAGGTTTTAGTGAGGCAGTTTTATTCAGTGAAGGGGAATGGGAAGAGCACAAACAAATAACACAATGGTGCGTTTCGTCATCATTTACATCATTGGAATTTACAAGTGAAAACAGATCAAATAGATTTTTTGTGATAATGGTACCCATTCCAAAACCAGCTGCATTGTTGACCTTTTGAAAGCTGAGGGACTTTTTGATTTAAAAAAAACAATGTGTTTCAAATCAAAATGGATATTATTTTGAAGAAAAATCAAGTAATTAAAAATGATAAAAATGAAAGAACTCACTAACTGTGAGGCATATATACATTATTTCTTTGCTGGAACAATACCACATTAACCCCACTAGCTCTGGTGCTGATAGCACAGAATGCATAACCTTGTGATCAATTATGAGGTGGCTACTTGACCAGAAAGTCACAGATTCAAACATAGTGTTCTGAAAGTTTTTTCCCAGCACATTTGGGGGAACACCTTGTAGAAGTGAAGCGTTCCATCCAACATTGGCGGTGGCTGTCCCTCGATTCGAGGATGACTTCCACTCAGGGTCGTGAGTTTCTGCCGTGGGACTTCATGTGACTGAAGTGATCTTATTGAAACATATAAAATTCTGAGGGGACTTGATAAGGTGGATACAGAGAGAATGTTTCCTCTTGTGAGGGTGACTAGAACTAGAGGAAATAGTTTATGAACAACAGGTCTCCCTTTTAAGACAGAGATGAGGAGAATTATTTTCTCTCAGAAGGCCCTCAGTCCATCGAATTCTCTTCCCCAGAAAGCAGTGGAGGCTGAGTCATTGAATTTTGGTAGACAAGTGAGTTAAAGGTTACGGGGGGCAGGCAAGAAAGTGCAGTTAGACCACAACCAGTTCAGTCATGATCTTATTGAATGGCAGAGCAGGCTTGAGGGGCTGAAAGGCCCACTCCTGCTTCTAAGTCCTATGTTCCAATGAAGAGGCTGATTCCAGACCTGTATATCTTTGGACACATGGGCAGCACATGCCATGAGGTAGTGGGAACTGGGATGCAGGATTTGCTTCTTTTTCTTTCCTTCTCTGCCGCTGCCCTGCCTCATCACGATCTCGTGACTCAAAGTCTGATGCAGCCTAATGCACAAGTTGTCGCCATTCTGAACAACTGGTTGCAAGCTCCTTCCAGTCATTAATTTCAAAGCTCTTGCACTTCAAGGAGAGCTTCAGAAGGTAGACCGCGAAAGTGGAGTGACAAAAAGAAATCAATATTATCTAGTCCATGCCACTGGAAATACGGTCTATTAACCACTTTTGAATCACTAAAAGACGTGTAGAATGTAAACCATTCCATTCTCTAGTCTGATAAATTACTTCCAAAGGCAGTTAAAGTAGAAAAACATAAGTCTTGGAAAAAGACTAACTGTACCAAGAAACATGAAATAAAGAATTAAGTTCCTATTTTTACTGTTTGTAATTTATCCCTTACTAATTTAATAATTTTTGTGATTTTAAATCATTTAGCTTTGTAAGCAGAAATTGTAGCCTAAATGCACATTGGTTCCAAATGTAAATTTAATTATAAACATATGGCTTGGTCTTCACACTGCAAACTTAATGGAATATTCAAGCAATGTTTACAGTTGCTCTTTGCTTCTGATCTCAACAAAGCTTTTTGTTGAATTCCTAACTTTTTTTCAGATTTTTCCCCCCACTGTTAAGCATCATGCTTGTTTCATAATAAATTCATGTAAGAAACAATAACATGAATCACAAGTAAGTTATTTGAAAATTATTACATTTTAAATACTGATAGTACCAGCACTTACTCTAATATTGTAGACTGACCTGTAGACATTTAGTGAAAATAAACTGAACAATCAGGGTAAATTTAGAAGTTTCCCTGCCCAAAAAAAATTGGATGGAGACTGAGCAAAAGGGGAGTGTACATTTTTTTTCAGCAACCAAAACAAGATTATGCATTTATATAGCATATTTAACAGAGGAAATCTGCTCATGGTTCTTCCCAAGAGAGTAATCAATCAAAAATTGGCACAGAGCCAGAGCAAAAATATTAGGAAGGAAAAATAAAAGCTTGCGAAGGAGGTAGGTTTTAAGAAATGAGATGGGTGGAAACATTTTAAAATAAAGATTTTCATTTACATAGCACCTTTCACGTCCTCAAGATGTCCCAAAGCATTCTGCAGCCAATTAAGTACTTTTAAAGTGTATTTATTATTACAATGTAGGAAACACAGCAGCCGTAGCAGATGATAATCTGTTTCAGTGATGTTGACCAGGGGATAAATACTGCCAAGTAAATCCTCTGTTCTTCTCTGAAAGTGCCAAAGGGTCTTTTACACACACCTGAGAGAGCAAACAGGGCCCCAGTTTTAACACCTCGTCTGAAAGACAACAGGTTGGAGTTTCTCTTCCTTACAGATCTCTCTTACTTCTCAGTCATGTGATCTGACATTATTACATCAGTATCATGTATGCTTCTGATGTTAACCCTTTACTCAACAGGTACCATCTTCCAATGAATTCTAATGCCTCGCTTGATATTCCCAGGCTAGCTAATTGTATCCTACTGAATCTCTAAATATCCACAACAGACCCAAATTTGTACCATAGATGCAGAAAGTGACTTGACAGCTTCAAAGATTAGAATGAAAAATGTAATTCACTTGGAAAAAAGTGATAGTAGATATAATGTTGCAGTGTGGTGGAATGCTGATCTTTCATCTCAGTGATATGAGTTTTGAATTCAGCCTGGACTGGTGATATGGCAGTACTCAAAGTCTAAACCTAGTTTTTATTTGGTACAAATCTTCAGCACAAATCCTATAGTTTTTCATTAGCTGTCATTAAAATGAGAATCTGATTCAAAGCTGCCCCGATAATGCCTGATGTGGAAAATGGAAAAGACAGAATGGTACAGTCGGAGAGCGGTCCCTGTGAGACAGGTGTTATGGTACATTTGCATTGTACCATTTCCAGGTATTGAACCAAGGATTGCTGAAGTGTTAATACTGGATTAAAAAATTCTGTATTCTCTAGCACTGACATCCCTCAACTTGGGCACAAATATTTTACTTGCTTCCAAAACAACCATAAAAACATGAGTGAGTGGTGGTGGTGGGAGGGGGGGGGGGGGATGCAAAACCTCATCACCCATGTTAAATCCCGGCCTACATTTTTAATGCATGTTCTGTTAAGAATTTTAAAATGTCACTAATTCCATCAGAAACTTTGGCATTGCAAATGCTTTCTGGTTTCTTTAAGTAAAATCATTTCTACAAGTAAAAATCTGGTCATTTGCTTCATCAGTTTTGGTTTTCAATTTACAATATTCATGTTAGAAAATATTTATTTTTAAGTTTTAAGAACATGGTGAAAAAGGCAATGAGGAGCGTGGTATCAATCACTAGCAAAACTGAAATCTGGATTATAATTGTAGCTTTTTCTGTGTTGTTGAATAAGTATCACTTAGAATTATTAATAAATGCAAAATCATGTGTAAACATTTTTACCCTGGAATCAATTCAAAGCAATTCTATTCTTGTAATTTCTGCAAATGTGGTTCTGTGTTCTATCTTCGTCCACAGGCAGCTGAATTAACTTGTCATGATACTGGGAAAAAATGTGGAGCTGATTCCAGTGAGTAGAATATGACAGGAAAATCATTCAAAACTCAAATTCCATTTAAGTACTTAATAGGAACATAGGAGCAGGAGTAGGCCATTCGGCCCATTGAGACTGCTCTGCCATTCAGTAAAAGACACGGCTAATCATCTACCTCAAAACACTTTCCCAAGCTATCCCCACATCTCTGGATGTCATTAGTATCCAGTAATCTATCGATTTCTGTCTTGAACATGCTCAATGATTGAGCTTCCAGAGCCCTCTTGGGTAGAGAATTCCAAAGATTCACCACCCTCTGAGTGAATAAGTTCCTCTTCATCTTAGTCTTAAAGGCCTGCCCCTTATTCTGAGGCTATGTTCCCTGGTTCTAGACTCACAAGCCAGAGGAAACACTCTATCTACATTTACCCTGTCACATCCTGTAAGAATTTTGTAGGTTTCAATGAGATCATCTCACATTCTTCGAAACTCTAGAGAATACAGGCCATGTTTCCTCAGTCTCGCCTCATAACACAATCCTGCCATACTATGCTGTTTGGTGCAGGTGAATTGATTAAAGGGTGATTCTATCATAGTAGCATACAAAAAAACAGGAATAGACATCAATCATACCAAGCAGGCCCATTCACTCAAAGCAAATAGGTACCCCCCCTAACCAATCCCATAACCACAAATACCCTATAAGGTGTCAAAAAGGGGAAAAAAAATTGGCAACTGAGAAAAAGTTCTGGGGAATCTCTTCCTACTCCCAAGGCAATCAAGCAAAGTTTAATGTGACTGTTATTCTCCAAAGCATTATCGCAGATAATTAGAAAATCCATCTTGATAAATGGAAATACTCCTTCAATCAGAAATCTATTCAGTTTCCTTGCAACAGACAGTAGCAAATTCATGAACAAAGACAAATACCTGGAAAAACTCAGCAGGTCTGACAGCATCTGTGGAGAGGGATACAGTTGACATTTCAAGTCCGTATGACCCTTTATCAGAACTAAAGCATATAGAAATGAGATGAAATATCTCCTCAGGAGATCTTCCCTCCACAGCTTCGAACCTCATAGTCTCCCAACCTTGGATGGCCCGCTTCTCCTTCCTACCCAAAATCAACAGACAGGACTGTCCTGGCAAACCGATCGTGTCAGCCTGTTCCTGCCCCACGGAACTCAGTTCTTGCTATCTTGACTCTATTCTCTCTCCCCTTCTCCCACCTACATTTGTGATTCCTCTCACCCCCTACATCATATCATCTATTTCCAGTTCCCTGGCCCCAACCTCCTCCTCTTCACCATGGACGTCCAATCCCTCTACACGTCCATCCCCCACCGGGATGGTCTGAGGGCTCTCTGCTTCTTCCTCGAACAGAGGCTCGAACAATCCCCATCCACCACTACTCTCCTCCATCTGGCTGAACTTGTTCTCTCACAGAACAATTTCTCCTTAAACTCCTCTCACTTCCTCCAAATAAAAGTTGTGGCTATGGGTACCTGCATGGGCCCCAGTTATGCCTGTCTCTTTATGGGGTATGTGGAACATTCCTTTTCCAGTCCTACTCAGGCCCCCTCCCACAACTCTTTCTCAGGTACATCGATGACTGCTTCAGTGCTGCTTCATGGTCTCGTCTGGATCTGGAAAAATTTATTAATTTTGCTTCCAATTTCCACCCCTCCATCATTTTCACGTGGTCCATCACTGACACTGCCCTTCCCTTCCTTGACCTCTCTATCTCCATTTCTGGTGATAGACTGGCCACTAATATTCATTACAAGCCTACCGACTCCCACAGCTACCTCGACTACAGCTCCTCACACCCCGCTTCCTGTAAGGACTCCAACCCATTCTCTCAGTTCCTTCGCCTCCGTCGCATCTGTTCTGATGATGCCAATTTCCAAAACAGTTCCTCTGACATGTCTTCCTTCTTCCTTAACCAAGGTTTTCCACCCACGGTGGTTGACAGGGCCCTCAACCTTGTCCAGCCCATCTCCTGCGCATCCGACCTCACACCTTCCTCTCCCTCCCAGAACCATGAGAGGGTTCCCCTTGTCCTCACTTATCACCCCACCAGCCTCCACGTTCCAAGGATCATCCACCGCCATTTCCACCAACTCCAGCATGATGCCACCACCAAACACATCTTCCCTTCACCCCCCCCGGCAGCTTTCCGCAGGGATTGTTCCCTCCGGGACACCCTGGTCCACTTCTCCATCACCCCCTATACCTCAACCCCCTCCCAAGGCACCTTCCCATGCAACCGCAGAAGGTGCAACACCTGCCCCTTCACTTCCCCCCTCCTCACCGTCCAAGGGCCCAAACACTCCTTTCAAGTGAAGCAGTGTTTCACTTGCACATCCCTCAATGTAGTCTATTGCATTCGCTGCTCCCAATGTGGTCTCCTCTACATTGGAGAGACCAAACGCAGACTGGGTGACCGCTTTGCGGAACACCTTTGGTCTGTCCGCAAGCATGACCCAAACCTCCCTGTCGCTTGCCATTTCCACACGCCACCCTACTCTCATGCCCACATGTTCGTCCTTGGCTTGCTGCAATGTTCCAGTGAAGCTCAACGCAAACTGGAGGAACAGCACCTCATCTTCTGACTAGGCACTTTACAGTCTTACGGAATTAATACTGAGTTCAACAATTTCAGATCATGAACTCTCTCCTCCATCCCCACCCCCTTTCCAATCCCCCTTTTTCCAATAATTTATATTTTTTTTACAACTATATTTTTACCTTTTCCCTCTTATTTTTACATTTATTTCGATCTATTGTTTCATCTCCATCTTTTAGCCCACCCCCACTAGGGCCATCTGCCACTAGCTTGCCTGCTTACTACCCTTAATGTCCCCATTAGCACATCCTTTAGATAATATCAACACCATCAACACCCCTTTGTCCTTTTGTCTATGACATCTTTGGCAGTCACTTCTTGACCTCCTATCAAGCTCTCCTGTCCCAGCCCCTTCTACCAGCTTATATTTCATCTCATTTCTATATGTCTTAGTTCTGATGAAGGGTCATATGGACTCGAAACATCAACTGTATCCCTATCCGCAGATGCTGTCAGACCTGCTGAGCTTTTCCAGGTATTTTTGTTTTTGTTCTAGATTTCCTGCATCCACAGTATTTTGCTTTTATTATAGTTGCAAATTTATGTCTGCTGCAAGTTTTGGTAGTCTGTTCCAGAGGACAGGACTCTCTTGGTATCTAACCTAAGTCTTTGTTTTGGAATTTTATACTCATAACCTCAAGTCCTACAATCCATATTCAGTTCAAATAAATTATCCAGCTGTACTGAATCAATCTCTTTATCATTTTTGTTTATTCATTTATAGGATGTGGGCTTCGCTGGCTGGGCCAGCATTTATTGCCCATCCCTAGTTGCCCTTGAGAAGGTGGTGGTGAGCTGTCTTCTTGAACCACTGCAGTCCGTGCGGTGTAGGTACACCCACAATGCTGTTAGGAAGGGAGTTCCAGGATTTTGACCCAATGACAGCGAAGGAACAGCGATATATTTCCAAGTCAGGATGGTGAGTGACTTGGAGGGGAACTTCCAGGTGGTGCTGTTCCCATCTATCTGCTGCCCTTGTCCTTCCAGGTGGTAGTGGTCGTGGGTTTGGAAGGTGCTGTCTAAGGAGCCTTGGTGAATTCCTGCAGTGCATTTTGTAGATGGTACACACTGCTTCTACTGTGCATCGGAGTGAATGCTTGTGGAAGGGTGCCAATCAAATGGGTGGCTTTGTCCTGGACAGTGTCAAGCTTCTTGAGTGTTGTGGGAGCTGCACTCATCCAGGCATGTGGAAAGTATTCCATTATAGTCCTGACTTGAGCCTTGTAGATGGTGGACAGGCTTTGGGGAGTCAGGATGTGAGTTACTCATCGCAAGATTCCTAGCCTCTGACCTGTTCTTGTAGCCACAGTGTTTAGATGGCTCGTCCAGTTCAGTTTCTGATGAATGGTAATCCCCAGGATGTTGATAGTGGGGGATTCAGTGATGGTAATGTCATTGAATGTCAAGGGGCAATGGTTAGATTCTCTCTTGTTGGAAATGGTCATTGTCTGGCACTTGTGTGGCGCGAATGTTACTTGCCACTTGTCAGCCCAAGCCTGGATATTGTTCAGGTCTTGCTGCATTTGGACATGGACTGCTTCAGTGTCTGAGGAGATGTGAATGGTGCTGAACATTCTGAACATCATTTACAAACCGCAGTCACATAGCAACTAGGCCATGTTTTCCTAAAGCAAATATTCACAATGCTTAGATTTTTCTGACGAGGATAGATTCGAAGACTTGATATTAATCTGCTCCACCTCACTGTATCTTCTTCAGAGACTTGATATTCTTCGCTGTGTGCCAAGAGTGGACAACAACCTTCCAAGTGTATATGTACCAAGGATTTGTATAGCACTATATTTTATACACAATATAGTCAATTCTAGGAACAGGACCTAAAATTCTAAAACAAAGGAAAATACTGAAAATCTTAAATACATAAGGAAATACAGCAGGTAAAGCAAGAGACAAAAGGTCATTGTCCTGAAATATTGGCCTACATTTTGCCAATTGAAAGAGTCCCAAAATGAGCAGGATTTGTATGTTGCAGCAAGTGTGGGCGGGTGGAGGGACTTTCGCCTGAACTTTTCCCCTAATTGGCTGCCACTGGGGCTACCATCTTATTAAGTACCTCATTTACTGCCAGCACAATCAAAGGGCCAGTAGCCACAGCAGTGCCACCAGGAGCATTGGTCACTGCTGAGGCAGGTTGGAGACCTGCTGCCTTCAGTGCGGAGGGAAAATAAATCTTAAAAGAAAAGTGAAGGACCAAGTGCTGAAAGAGAAACCCATCTAGGGAAATCACTGGGTCTGCGGGACGGGTACCTTCCCTGGGGTCTTGCCCCCTCTTTCCTTCATAATACCTTCACCCAATAGCCCCCTCACCCCACCACTGGATTCCCACTGGGCGACTGCGTCCATCTAGCTGACAGTCTCCTCACGCATAGGGGCTTGATCTACCATCAGCAAAATGCAAATGGCACTGTTCAATAGCCCCTAATTGGACCTATAATCCTGCAAATTGGTTATCCGCCTCTCTGGGATGGGCAGCGTGTCCGATTCCAGTCCCGCCATTGGTAAAATTACCGACGACATGGTTGGGGAACCGATCTGACACATGTTTCTATGATATTATAGGCAATCCCCCACCCTCTGTGGGCTGGTAAAATTCAGCTCATTAACACTGCTTCTCTCTTCACAGAAGCTGCCTGACCTGCTGAGCATTTCCAGTATTGGTTTGTTTTGATATCATCCTGAAACCCTCTTTCTCATCTCTATAACCACCATGCATTTCTCTCTTGACTTGTAACCTTTAACAAGTATCCCTCATTATAAACATGCCAGGGAAATTCTCAACACCCAAAGGCAAGATGTGGCACTTGTACATGTTGAAGACCATCTTCCATATGGACCCACCCCTCAAAATCAGCTTTCAACATTTTCGTATGGCATCAATTAAAATGCACAGTTTCATTCAAACAGTCTATCATCAACCCTTATTTATACTGTATATTACATTCCTTTGACAAAATAGTAATGAATAAAGACTGTCAAGAATTTAACATTTTTGCAAACAGCAATGTAAGGCAAGGCACAGCTTGTCAAACAAGATATTATCAGCTATGTTATTCAAATAATTCTTATGTTCAAAGTTCCTTGCTTTTTCATGTGCAGCCTGTGTCCTCGAGTTTGTACTCACAGCCAAAGGCTGTTTGATCTATATTCCCTATGCCTCTGAACGTATTAAGACCTGTATGATAGCTGCAGCTTCAAGCTTCTCTTCCCAACAAAAGCTTATCCAGTTTTGACAGTGGCTGTTCATGGTTTAAGAATCCTAAATCCCAGAATTATTTTGGTCAAGGCTTTCACATTCCACTATGAAACACTTTTCAAGTTATAATTTAAAATATTTATTCATAATGAAATTGTTAACATATTTGTTTATCAAGCAAAAGAAATTGATTGTGTGATTTTCAATTCACAGCATTTCTTTAAATTACCAAGACAGCAATTGCATTTATATAGTACCTTTAATGTAGTAAAATGGAGCAAGGGGCTGGATTTTACCAGGCACCTAAGTCCCCGCCCCTTCCGGCTAAAAAGTTGGGAGGCAGAGGAAACCTATTCACGATCCCAACATCTGCCCTGCAGCAAGTTAGCTGGAAGCAGCATTAATTGCTTTGAGGTGAAACTTCTGCCCCTTTTCTCAGGAGGAAGTCCCGCATTAGAGAGCTGTCAGCCAATCAGGTTGGCCAGCAGCTCTGTAGTCCCAGCAATGCCCTGCGAGTCACAGCTGGAACTACAAGCATTCAAGGTGTTTCACAGGAACACAATGAGACAAAAAAACTAACAAGTATCAAAATACAGATTGATGTCAAAATTAAAGATTCATTGTTGCAACTCCAATTCTTTTCTAAAAAATTGCACTATTTCTCAAAATGTTGAGCTCCCAACATCATGGGAAACAATTTACATGAAAAGCTGGGTAAAGTCTGACACTAACTCTGCATACATGTATGCATGTGATCCAAAATCATCCCAGCACACTCTCCACAGTCATCTTGATCACTGCCATCAGGGCTAACAGGCAGGTTCTATAACCAACAAATCTCATTCCTTCTACAGTTGAAGGTTGTGCAAATAATGTTTTGAAAAGCTGAAGGGCCTGAACTTTGTCGGAGTGGCAATCAGCGTCAGATTGCCACTCTGTGCCCACTTTCTTACCTTAATTCTTTTTCAATCCTATCTCGCCCAAACTTGCTACGCAAACCAGTTGAGATCCAGGCAGTACAGTGTGTCCCCAGGACCCAGTGTCAAAGTGCAGCTGAGTCAAAGTGAAGGAGGCCACGCCCCCTTTTTTTAGGCACTATCTGCTGTAAACCAGGTAAGTTTAAAGGTCCATTGAAATTTAATGGTCCTTGACAGGCCAGGGAGAAGGTAATTGTTTAAGGTACGTGGATAGGATTGGGTAGTGAGAGGACAATCAGTGGTTGGAGGTCTGAGGTTGGAGAGTTTGGGGGTTGGGGATCATGGGGTCAGGGGTGCAGTCGGGCCTCAGGTTGGGCTGGGCCGGGCCTTTAGGCGGTTGGTGGTGGTGGAAGGTGGGGGGGGGGGTGGTTGGACCTTGGATCGACTTCAGTCGGGCCTATAGGGGGTGAGAGGTGAGGAAGGAGTCCCATGCAGGTGGGGGAAGTCCGGGGGGGTTGGGGGATTCCCATGTGGGGGTAGTTGGGAATGGGATAGGCCCTTTGGGGGAGGGTTTCATGGGTGTGGGGGAGTCCTATGAGTTGGGGTGGGGGGGTGAACCCTAAGGGTTTTAGTGGGGTGGGAGAGTCCCATGAGGGATCGGTAGTGTGGGAGGCGTCCCGAAGGTGGGATAGTCAGGGGGTTGAGAGAGACCCTGCAGTGGTCGGTGGGGTTGGGGGTGATCCGAGGGTGGCATAGTCAAGGGGTGGGAGAACCCCTGGGGGGGTTGGGGGTGTCCTATGAAGGTGGTAGTTGGGGGTTGATCGTGACCCCTGGGTGTTTGGGGGTGTGGTGTGAGTCCCATTAGGGGGAGCAGACGGGGATATGGGGGCACATCCTGTAGGGGGTTGCTGTAAGGGTGTGGCGTGAGTCCCATGGGTCTGTACAATGGATAACCAGAATTTAGAAGTGGATTTAATCCTTCTAACTTTTTCTGGGTAACTATTGATGTAACACAGTCGGAACCATCCAAAGTTGGCAATTTAAATTGCATTTTTGGATGGTTCCCAACGTAGGACAATTGCCGAAGTGAAGCTTGCACTTCTGGGCAATTGCCGCACAAACCTTACCTGGGAACTGGCAAAGGGGATTTCCCCAGCACATCTTTGGGGTATCCCCCCCTCCATTTCACCGCGGTGGAGCTCGGAAGTTACAGCCTGACAGCATTCTTTTCAGTGATAGATTTATAGTCCCTGTGGTTAAAGGAATCTGTTGCTATATTCCTTTATGTTGTCAGAGCACTGTATACTGACAACAAATGCTGTGTCGGGTTGTATATGCATCCAGTTAACATAAACCCAAAAACATGCATTAGTCCATGCCAGCTTCTATAACAAGGGTGTAAACATTAAATGACTCCAAAACCATGTACAAGGGTGGTTAACACTCCACCTAGTGGATAAATAATTATTCCGTTGCTTGATTTAACCAATTTTGCTACAAATTTGTGTCATCTGCATTGGGTACATGGACAATTTTGTAGCATCCTGGTTTGTAGAAAATAAGTGAGGAAGAATTCTTCTGTTATCAGCTGGTATGTTCCCTCTCCCTCTAAATTTTCTTGTGCTTCTGTTTGGAGAGGGGGTGAAAGTTATGCAACATGGATAAATTTGCAGGGCTATGGGGATCGAGCAGGGGACTGGGACCAATTGGATAGCTCTTCAAAGAGCCCAAAGAGTCATAATGGGCAGAATATGATGGGAGGGGCGGGCGGCTCGTCCACTCCCACCCCAGGAGCAGAGTCGGCATGAAGCCCACCCACTACACGGCAGCCGGCCACAACGTGCTGCGGGCAGGCTGAATAGGGGCGTTGTGGGACTTCGGCCCTTCATTGGGGAGGAGGTCCGCCCTCGGAAGCCGCCAGCCAATTGGATTGGCCAAAAGCTCCATCAATCCCAGCAGTGCCAAGAGCGCATTAGCAGATGCTGTCATGACTGGAACCAGAAAGAAGGCGGCCTAATGGATCCCGGAGGCAGGGTAATTCCGGGGTTTTGGGCAGATGGGGTGTGGGGGTGGTGCGCTTAATGTAGCAGGCAGGTAGGAAGAAAGGTGATGGGGGTGGTGGGGAGTTCTATCTTGGGGGAGCCGCCCTCTGATCTGCAAAGGGCATCCCTCGAGGACAGTACCCACCTTCCTTCCCACCCTTTGAAAAGTTTTTTTTTTAAAAAGCGGGCTGCCCATTCCCAACGGACTGCCCACAACAACAACTTTATGGCATGGGCAAAGTATTATCAGGGTCAAATGGCATGGTAACAAGCCCAATTATTGACCCTTGATTATCTATTTAAATATGGCGGGCTGGCTGCCGATTTCGGTGCACTCCCACCCACTTGTATTATGGGGGTGAGCTCAGGGGTGGGCAGGATGACGGGGGGGTGGGCACCCGCCATATTTTACATGCCTGCCACTGCCAAAAACATACCCAGCAGGGTCACGTAAAATGCAGCCTAGTGACCTCTTTCTGCACTATACAATTCTATGTTAAACTAGAATACAAACAAACCAATGGCTTTAAAGAGGCTGACACAGCCCCCAAAGCGATATTAACTGAACAAGAGAACTGGTTTTTTTATTGTTATTCTTTCACGGGATGCGAGGGTCACTGACCATGTCAACATTTGTTGTCCATCCCTAAATGCCATGACAATGTAATGGTGATGCACCTTCTCAATTATAAGCCTATGAGAGGTGAAAACAAGTAGAAACATGGAGCTAGATTTTACAGGGTGCCATGGTTGTCACTGTCCCCGCACCCACCACCACCCCGGCTATAAAGTCGATCTTGATGCTGTCCCTCAGCCATTTAATGTTTTAAGGCGAGACTTCTACAATTTTCTCAGGAGGAAATCCCACCTTAGAGAGCTGCTGGTGAATTGTATGGCTGGGTGTTCTGTCGTCCCAGCAGTGTCACCAGGCACAGCGGCCATGACTGCAACTACAGGCAATCGCCAATGCTGAAGAGCCCAGGTAAGTCCATGTCAGCGGTCTCAGTGAGGTGATCAAGTGGGGTGAAGGGCCTGGTTTAATGAGCCTAGGGGGAGTTTAAATGGGGGGGAATGGCCCTGGGGATGTTCCTCCAATGGGTCCAGAATTCCCCCAATCTTGCCTGACACCGGTCTGCGCAGCTAAAGCTGCCAGATTTCCACAATGGGATGGGCCTCCTCACACTGCGAGTAAAATACCAATGCTGGCAGGATGAGGCCCTTAAGTGGCCACTGATTGGCTACAAGGGCCTTAGTAGAGCGGTGGACAGGCAGGCTTCCCAACACCTCTCTCACCTACACCACCACCCCACCCAACCCACCCACAATTCCCAGATAGATAGGGGTGGGCAGGTAGACAGCAGAAAGACAAACGACTGGGTTTTTTTTTGCACCCTCCCACTTTATTCAGACCAGCCAACAGTGGAGCAAAAAATCCAGCCCACATATTTCATAACTTAAGCTGTAGGTATATCCAATATTCCATAACTTACATTGGAAAAACAAATAAACAAATGACACAAAAACATAAAGCAACAAATGCAAATGTTGAAAGAAAAAAATGGCAGTCCATTCCCAGGGGATTCAGCCTAGAAATGTTTTAATTTTAAACACTTTTTATATTTCTGGAAATGAAAACTGATTTTTTTTCAAAAGGCCAACCATGCCAACACTTTTGCAAACAGTCAGTCTTCCATGTACAAACACATGGATATGACCCAAGTTCACAAAAGCATTCTACCCTCAACCCAGTTTACAAAGACACCATACTCCCTCACCTTTTTACTGGCATTCTCTCCGCCACATAATTTTCAGCTCACTTGAACATCTGCTCCACCTCACTTCTCAATTCAACCTGTAATTTGGTTGAAGCTGGTACTCTTCTCCACCAACCTTCATCTTTCTTCTTGTGCCTCCCCTCAGTTAATGTAGATTTACCCTTGTCCTGCCTCCCTGTTAACTGTAATTTCCCCTCTCTCAGTTAATGTTGAAGTTCTTCCATCCTTAATTAACATCAGCACTCTTTCTTCCTCTCAGTTACTATTGGTTTTCACTTCACTCCACCCACCATTAATGCCAGCGTCATTTAACTTCCTTCAGGTAACATCAGCACTCTTCCCACACCTCCCACCTTCACACAGTTATTGATATCACTCTTTGCCTCCCCTAAGTTAATCAGAGTCATACAGTACAGAAAGAGGCCATTCAGCCCAATGTACCCATGCCAGCTCTTTGAAAGCGATATCCAATGAGCTCCACTTCCCTGCTTTTTCCCCATAACCTTGCAAATGTCTCCATTTCAGGTATATATCCAATCCCTTTTGAAAGGTACTGTTAAATGCTAACAGTCCCTTACCCCTACCACACTCCTCCTATTGTTGGCATTTTCATCACCTTACAGTTAACAGTACCACCTTCCCTTTCCCACCCCAAAATATCACTCCTAGCTTCTGTCTTTTCGCCTTTTATTTTCCCTCTTCCTCTCTGTCAATCACTCTTATGCACAAATCCTGCTAATACTTGAAGCGCTGTTGCATACCATAGACAAGAGTTCTATGAGAATTCAGGCTGAGAATCAATTCTATTAGTGGTAGGAGTGACATTGAGGGGAGGGGTACTTGATCCTTTCAGTTTTTGTCAGGCTAGCAGGTAGACTGGCAACCAAAATGCCAACAGTTGCCATGGATGGTAGAAAGTAGATTTTCTGCTTATGTCTTATGATGGCATTATTTGCAAATGTGTTTGTGCACTGCCTAAGAGCAAATGGAACATAGCATTTTGTTTTTTTTTTGGTTGTTTTGCTATTTCTTTCTTTTAGTTTTTATGAAGTTTGTGCTGAGCTAAGTAATGAGCATTAGTGTCTGGGGATGAAAGGCTTCCCATTTTCAATCTCGGTGTAATGCTGTCTCTAATAACATGATTAGATGCAGAGAAACATCTCCCTGCACACTGTGTCAACAGTATGCTTCAGAAGAGCATCCCATATTGCACCATTTTTCCATTTCCCCACCAGTTATTATGTGGCCTCTTTGACTAAGACTATCAATTTAGTGCCAAATTAGGAGCAGCATTTGCTATAGGCTCAGATCATTGTCAACTGACTACCATGTGATTTATGTTAAAACTATCATAGCTTCACATGAAGCGACTGATGAAAAAACTGAGCAACCTCACATTTGTGAAAACAATTGTCTGTACTGTTTTGAGAAAATAAAGTATGGTTTAATCCTGCCTGGAGTCAAATTAAAACTGTTTTCTCACTGGAACATGTCAAAATAATTTGATGTTTCAAGGCAAATGATCTCACTAATAATGATCTTAAAGATCCTCACTACAACAGTTTCCATAGAGACACAGCAGCTGCAAAACGCTTATTGAAGCAATGTGTAGAACCTCAATTCTCTCACTGACCCAGCCGACATAGCAATCCCATAGAATGGACTATATAATCTATCACCCTTATCCTGAGTGTATACTTAACTGGAGAAGAAAATTTATTGAATATCAGCTACACACTGTTAAACTATTTTTTTTTGGTGTGCATAAATTGCATTTTGAAGTCAGTTTAATTTTACCCAAATGATGGTGTTACTATTTATTTAACTTTCATTCGCTGTTTATGCACATTGTTCACAGGAAGTTAAATTGTATGAAAAATACAATTTAAAAAATCAAACAGCCACAGCAGAAGTCAATCACAAGGCAGGTTTGAAAGAAGAAACTGGTTCTCAATAAGGCTTCTCTTTTTAAGGCCAATAAGCTAGACTTAACTTCTGTTTCTGACAACAAAGATCAGTACATTGCCCACCTCAACTCAGTCGGCATGGAGTTAACTCGGCCCTTAAGTCATAATGACCAAAGCTCACTCAGTTTATTGTCCACAACTTCAGTATTAGTGTGAGGATTTGAATTCACTGTTTTAAGAATATAATGTCAAATTCTGGATTTTTTTCAGTTCACCATAACAGGCCTGAAATAATGACAGCAATAGATACGTTTTGGTAAATTGCAAACAAAAAGTTACAGATGTGGCCAAATGCAGGTTATATTAACTAAATGGAAGGCTCTTTACATTTTTAATATTTATGTTTGCAACCTCTGAGCCAATAATTTAACTTATATCCAAAAATTACATTCAGTATTGGTTTTAATATGCCTTCGAACTGAAAGTATTTTCCAAAACTGAGTACAGTTTATTTTCCATTCTGATAATCATTTTCACAGATGATATCCTGTTCTTTGTGATGTCTGTGAAAACGAGTCTCTGTTCTATTGCCCATGGTAGGATTGCACAGATGACTACTTCCAGCTGACAACAATAAGCAAACAATAGCAAACCATTTTCAAAAATGTCACTAGTCACACTCAACATTGATTGGATGTTAAAATGAGAACTTACACCAGTATAAAATGAAAAAAAAGTGTGCAAAGTTTATTTCTCTTCACCGTTAGCTATTCAGAGTAATTTGATTTACTTGCTTACAGTTTCCATTTCTGACACTACTTAATTTTTTTATTTACTTTTTCACAGGATGTGGATATTGCTAGTCGGCCAACATTTATTGTCCATCCCTAATTGCCCTTCATAAGGTGGTGGAGAGCTGCCTTCTTGAACCATATGGTTTAGGTACACTCACAGTGCTGTTAGGAAGCGGGTTCCAGGATTTTGACCCAGCGACAGTCAAGGAACCGTGATATAGTTCCAAGTCAAGATGGTGTATGGCTTGGAGGGGAACTTGCAGGTGACGGTGTTCCCATGAGTCTGCTGCCCTTGTCCTTCTAGATAATAGAGTTCACAGGTTTGGAAGATGCTGTTGAAGGAGTCTTGGTGAGTTGGCACAGTGCATCTTGTAGACGGTACACACTGCTGCCACTATGTGTCAGTGGTGGAGGGGGTGAATGTTTAAGGTGGTGGATGAGGTTCCAGTCAAGCGGGCTACTTTGTCCTGGATGGTGTCGAGCTTCTTCAGTGTTACTGGAGCTGCACTCATCCAGGCAACTGGAGTGTATTCCATCACACTTCATAGAATTCCTAGCCTCTGATCTGTTCTTGGAGCTACAGTATTTATAAGGCTGGTCCAGTTCAGTTCCTGGTCAATGATAACCCCCAAGATGTTTGCTGCAACTGTCTCCCTCTGCAGTAAAGTTCAGTGGTACTTTCTGGTCTGACATGGTCAAAGCAATAAACTGCAGTAGGAACACAGTCAAATAGAGCTCATTTACCAGCTTGCTTTTACAATTATAATTTGAATGATCTAAGATATATTTACATTAACATATTCCCTTATTTTCTTTATACAGATATCAAAAAACTGTCTTGTTTGCATAATTCCTCACAGCAGGACATGCCTTACTTACAGGTCAATCATCGCCAGTGTAACCTGCCATGGTTATCAATGATCCCATTACATACCTATCTCTGTGATTCACCTATAAGTTAGGGAATTCAGAGTGACTTCAACTTCATACTATTTACTATCTGAAACTCGGTTCAAGCGAGTCCAGTAGTAGCCAGGTCTGTTCCGTTCAGGATTCTTAAGTGAGGTTTTTTTTTGAAGTGCTCCTATTGAGCAGGAATGCTCCCTGACCCTACAATATATCCCAAACACTAACCCCCATCCCCTGACACATACCTTTGGATTGTTGCTAGCTAGGCAAACAGACTGATGTTCATTTTATTTGAATGAACTGCCTGTGAAGCTGCGACAGGGAGCTTGCCCAATTATTATTAATAAGTTCAGAGACCCAATTTCAGGTCAGTGTCAGGCGTCCTAACGAGGATGAATGCTCTGTGCACAGAGCCCACATCAGTTCTGTAAACAAGCCTAAAGGAATTTCAAGGCCTATAAGTTCTATTAAAAGCTGTCTATATGACTTTACCCCAATAACAAGAGCCTGAAAATTAGTAAAGTTTTATGGAAATAAACAGTGCCAGACTGCAAGTTTGCCAGAACCAAAGGCTAATTTTTTTATTTTGGTGATCTTCCCAAAAAAATCCTTTCAAGAAAACAAATTATACCCATGTGTGAAGTTTTGGATACCTTGTAGTTAAGTTCACTCCAAAAATAGAGAATGCTTATAGCTAAGTAATCAGTTTCATCAGCATCAATGTTGTCCGCACAATTCCAATATCAAAAATGAACCAATGTTTCTAAGGACAACATCTGTTGCATGTACAAAGGGAAAGATTAGATTTATAGAAAAGGGAAGCAACATTTCTGTAACAAAGTTTCAATATCAACAGTTCTGGCTTTGAAAACCAAATGATCACAAATCAGGTTTGAAAAGTTTATAGATCTCTCTTAAAAATTGGGAGTTGTTCACCTTTTTGATTTTAATATCAATCATTTTATAATGTTTACAAGGAGTTAATAGTCACAAGAGATTGACACTTTTCTAGTAGTGGGGAAGATTTATTCACTTAATTCAGTCTGAGACTGGTTTTGCATAACAGAATATGTAGGAGTATGTCAGGTGATAATTCAATTGGGTAAATGCCTGAAATGGTCAATGCTCATGTCTTCGGGATCAACCACAACACTGAAATATAAATCTGCATTAATACACCCACAGACACATAGTATTTCCTGTATAATTTCATGTCAGGTAATACTAGCTTTACACATTTATTTAACTTTCCCACATCCAGTATAAATATAAGTTGAAAATGCAACCTACATTTTGCTTCATTTCTGTTTGCATCACACTGATCAAACAAAATGCACCTTAAATTGGTGACTGTGCATTGCCTAGCAAGCATGACAAAGATGAAGACATTAAGCAACAATTGTGCCAGACTTGCATCCAAGTATACAAATTGCATTTTAATCAAGATTGCTGACACAGCCTAGATCAACTTTAATAATTAAATATATACAGGCTGAATTTTCATCTCTTGATGCAGGCAGGATTGGAGTCGTGAAAGCTGAAATCTTGAACTTCTTCACTGGAAAAATGGATTTCCTCTCTCTTGCCGACCTTGCACTATTTTTGTATGGCCTTTTCATAGGTTGGGAAAGCCTTGGGTTACGATCTCACACGCACTCTTCTGCATTATGATCCCTGTAGGAAATTTGAATTCCCCTGCCCCCCCCACAACACACACACACACACACACACAGCTATTTTCCTGTACTGGTACAGGCTTTGGAAGCACTAAAATATACCGCACATTGGAAAATTCATGATCCCTCGCTGAAGTCTGCTGAGGAGTCAGAAACATTCTCAAATGTAAGTGTTAAATGTTTTGACAACTTCAAATGTCACTATTAGATGCTGTATTGTAATGCAAATATGTTTTAACTGCAGTGATTCATCATAGGGTTCTGTTCTGAAATGTTAAGTTAACCATTACATTGACCAGCATTATTCAAGTGTTGAAATGCATTAGAGTACTTTTCCCAATGGGAAAAAGCAATCTTATGCATTTAAAATTGAAGAGAACACTGCTTGTGATCTCTACTGTAACATTCTGAAGTGGTTTAAATGCCCAGAGCACTTTTAAATTGAAAAAAAATGTCAGAAACTTTCAGTTAGAGAAAAAAAGCAGCAATTTGCTCCTGCACTGCTTTGATTAATAAGACATCTGGTGCAGCTTAGGAGGAAAAGGCCATCTGGTTTTTCAGTTTCAACAAACTCCATTGTTTAGATTTTGCAAGGTTTATTGTCACAACTAGCACATTATGAATGCTTGGTTGAGTTTCAAAAGCTGTGAACCCACTTAGCTTAGCAGCTGGTTGCATTCATATTTTGATAGTTTTAAGAGATTATTAAAGGATTATCTGTCTTTAATGTGATAAGTGAAAAACTGTTTCATTTTACAACAGATTGGCCACTTGCAGGGATTTTTTTTGCATGGCTTTTATGAATTAGAGTTTTTTTCAAATGAAATGTGTTTGAATGACATCTCTACTAAATTGTTAAAGTTTTTGTTTATTATCGTTTTCAAAGACATCCTAAGGTCTGCCCATAGTGGATACTGGGTGAGTGGCTATGGAGGATACATGGGGACATGAGGGTATGATGAGGTGTTGAGGGAACATGGGGAGCATGAAGAGACATGGGAAGTATGAGGGGGCATGGCGAGCAAGAGAAAGAACTCAAAGTAATTCACTCCTCCTTATGACACCACAGACTTTGTTTAACAGCCTTGATAAAGTAATCACCAATCTGAAAGGTGCTTTTGTAGATACCTTCTGCCTATGCATGGGCCTGTTACATAATGCATAGCTTCCACTTGCAGTAGGTCCACCACCAGTGCATGAATGCAAGTCACAGGAAATAGAAATTAGTGAACGAGATTTGCCAAAGTGGAACAGAGTCTAAATGAGTCAGAGATCTATTCTGGCCAAAACTCAGGCCAAGACAAATTGAAAATATGTAATTTAATATAAACTTTGAAATAGAAAGTTGACAATAACTACATTGAGACTTACAATCATTTCCATTAATTTTGAACATCATTAAATGTGTTAAAGGCTAAATGTATATCTGTGGGGTACTTTATTTAGAAGCTATTTTTTCTTAATAATATGGACCATGCACTATTCACTAAACTTCACTCTGTATTACATTACAGTATTTACTAAATCCTATACAGTACAGTACTGTATTTCCATAATATTCTGCTAACACAAACTGAGGGAAAGGCAGTAATTGCCAACACTTGTCTACCGGCTTGCCTTTTCTTCCTTTATTCAAAGCCAAGACAGATAAAGAGTTGGGTTGATATGAATTTGCTTTCCCTGGCTCAATTATTGGTACTACAGAAAAGGTAAAAGAGGGACAGAGAGCAAGGAGTAGGAATAAAATGAATTATTTTCAGCTACAATAATAATTTCAGATTTAAATCACATTGTCTACATCAAGTAATTTAATTGATTTTAATAGCCACACATCCCAATCTGCCAGCTGTAATGACAGTGGATTTTAATGAAGCTAATTTAAACACCCTCTATCCATAGTATCATAGGGCATATGCAGCAGATGTTATAATTCAACACATGTTCTGTCTTGCGCATGCAAAAGTGCACAGCAAAACAGATTTGAGGGATATCAACACACTGAAAAAATATACGCATGGTATGAGATGGAAAGGTGGACGAATATTCATTATTTATACAAGGGCATCAGTTTAAACAACAGTTGGACTGACTTTGAACTGCAACTAATGGTTAACAATAATCACTCTCACCTCTGTCCAAACACAGTCTGAGAGACAAATAGTTTTTATATAACCAACACTACTTTATCTCACATCTGAATCTGACTGTTTGAATCACTTGTTTGATTTAAATATTTTCCATCACAGCATAAAGAAATGGAAGGGGACAATAATTTGAATCAAATTAGAACAACTGAAGTACTGAAGCAGCAGATACACATCAGAGGTGCCATCATTTAGATGAGATATTAAACTGAGCCCGCTCTGCCCTCACACGTGATCATAAAAGATCCCTTGGTATTATCCTAAGATGAGGAGCTCTTCCTCGTGACTTGGCCAATACTTATCCTTCAACCAACATCACTAAAAAAGATTATCTGATCAAGACCTAATTTCTCTTCATGGACCCTTGCTTTGTGTAAAATTGGTTGCCATGTTTCTACCATTACAATAATAATTACATTTCAAAGGTACTTAGTTGGTTGTAAAGTACTTTGGGATGTCTTGAGATTGTGAAAAGCACCACAAAATGCAACTATTTCTTTCTCTACCATGTGTGGTAATTTTGAAGCAGGTTAACTGATATGATCATTTATAGTTGCAAGTGTAAATATAAAGACTGAAAGCCCCAATGTATCTTGGATCTAATTGAGCCCACGCTGGCATTTGACCTGTACATATCCAAGCAAAAAAGAACATGTTTAGTTAGTATTTGTACTACATAGGTTATCTTTTCAGTCTAGTTCTATAATATCATAATGCTGGATACTGTGGATTCTGGAAATCTAAAATAAAAACTGAAAATGATGGAAATATTTAGCAGGTCAGGCATCATCTGTGGAGAGACCTGAAACGTTAACTCAGTTCTCTCTCCACAGATGCTGCCTGACCCACTAAGTAATTTTTTAGTTCCATAATAAGTTGGATATCATGTCCACAGAAGAGGGAGATAAAAAGTTACAATTAATCAAGGAACTTTGATGACATTGTGAACCATGAAGTAAAGCTTAAATCGTACTTGAATATCAGCAGCATCCAGAGATTGAATTAGTCTTTAACTGTCCTCAGCGTATGTTATTTTATATAACATAGCAAAACATGATGTATCATTGGAAGTGGCATCTTTCGGATGAGACATTAAAGTGTCCGCCTCTTGAGTAGAAGAGAAAGATTTGGGAAATGTGTAACATTATTAGGTTGGAGCATTGTAGAAAAATAGGCGCTGTCTGTAAATATAGAGGTTTGCTTATCAAAAAGGAATGATGGGAGTTCTTCTCCAGGCTGAAAAGACCCCGAATTGCACCCATGTTATGATGGTCTTTCCAACACATGACAGAATGTTTGGGGACCATCATCAAGGGAGAGGCATTTCATTTCTCCTACAGGTATATGAATCCTAGTGGAACTTCAGAAACAGCTGATGATAATTCTGTAGCATGGCATGTTGTCGCTCAAAATTAATTCTTACTTGTCTTGTCCATTCTCATAGGATTTTTCATATAATGTAAAATTGTCATCCTGTGTGTATAATGCAATGATTATTCAAGATAGATAGATACATGAATCATTTTTTCTGTGAATTTTGTTTGCCATGACAAGATTTCACTTCATTATCCCTATCACTGGTTACTTGGGTATTACTAATAGCTTATTGCATGGAAGAAATGAAACATTTTCAATTACAAGCAATAATTACAATTACAAGTTAGTCTAGAACTATGCATTCTCAACAAAAATTTGCATCTATAGGGCAATGCTGTTGACTGCGTTCTCCACAAGTCACATGTGAATATTTGGGATTTTTTTTATTCATCCACAGGATATTGCTGTCACTGGCAAGGTCACCATTTATTGCCCCTCCCTAATTTCCCTTGAAAACATGGTGGTGAGCTGCCATCTTGAATACAGGCAAATGGCTTGCTAGGCCATTTCAAAGGACAGTCAAGAGTCATCCACCTTGCTGTGGGTCTGGGTCACATATAGCCCAGACCAATTAAAGACAGCAGATTTCCTTCCTTAAAAGGACATTAGTGGACCAGATGGTTTTTATAACAATTTGGTAGTTTCATGGTCATCATTATTAATACTAGCTTTTATTTTAAATTCCAGATGTGTTTAAATTTCTGCTGCCATGGCAGAATTTGAACTCATCTCCCTGGACCTCTAGATTACTAGTTCAATAATATAACCACTATGCTACCATACCCTATGCTATATAATCCAGATGTAGCCATTTGCATTTCTGATTAGTGGGTAATAGATACTGTCATTGGGCACATGAACTAAACACTCATACTCGCAAAGAACATGCAGATGTATTTTAGATTTTCTGTGAGTTTGTTGGCAAAATGGTCAGACAAAGAGAAGAGTGTCTGAATGGTTTTTGATCATTGTGGGTGCTTTATCTCCTTGAGCGTTGAATGGCGCCAGATGTTTAAGTAAATAGACACTTGTAAAATATCTTTACCACTTTTGTCCGTTGGTTCTGAACTGAGAGAACTTAAATTGTTTTTTACAAAGATTATTGCACATGGCTAAAACAGTGTCGGCATAGCCACATTTAGTGGCTAGTCAGCAATTTCTCATGAACAACACTGCAATAGGGTAAATCAATCAATGCTGCGCTCCCTGCAGGGAGCCACATTCTAACGGAGTGTAGCTTGAAACGGGGCCACAGAACTGTAGCACAAATTCTCTGACCCGTGCTTTTTTCGAGCATGGCCCCCTGCTGGCAGTTACAGGGCTGATGAATTTGTCAAAAAAAGGAAACATTGCAGCTGCTGGATATCTGAAACAGAAACAGGTAATGCTAGTAATGCCCATCAATTCAGGCAGCAAATATAAAGAAAGAAAAAATGTTAAACACTTCAGGCTTGGGCCTTTGTCCAAAGTGGAAGATCACAGACATTCAGTTCTGATGGAGGACTGTATGAAATATGAACATACTTCCTTTCTTCACTGCATTTAGGCAGTATACAGAGGGAAAAAAATACATTTTATGAATCAAACAAGTGTTCCCATGAATCTAGAAGAAACTATGTAAAAATAAAAGAATAATACTTTGATAAGTGGATATATGTATGATTATAACCAGAAGGTGATTACTTACAGTTGCAAAGAAGTGAATTGGCATAATGAATGGTATGTCTTTTAGCTGCATTTGTTGTAACAAACATTACAGTGACAAACCTGGGGGTTCATCCACAGCACTACTAGTGCTGGGAAGACAGAACAGCAATTTTAAGTGCGGCCTATTAAAAGTAATAGAAGCAGGAGCTATCAATACAATTTAGGCATTATTGTTACTTATAGGTGTTACCAATAACTATGACAACAGGAATAGATGTAACAAACAGGGAACCACACAAAAAATATTTATCACATGCAGGGACTTGTGGCAGAACCTGCCTCTCATGGATTGGTCTCTCCTGCCATAAACAAAAGTGCATCATATGAAGCTATCCCATCCCTAATGTGTTTGATTTGCTGCACATCCATCACCTTACATAGATGAAAGGATGCTGACACCAAGGGATGCAGATAAAATGAAGTTTAAATAGAGCAGAATTTGGAACTTGAAGTTAGTGTCTGCACATTAACAAATCCATGGAGATTAGTGCAGAAAGATTTAGCACGTCATTTTCATTTCTGAATGCAGCCCAGGCTGAATGGGATGAAATTTCATTTCTCTGTTAGTGGCAAAGGCCACAAATCTAGCCCAATTTTGCAGTCTGAAACTAATGGCAAGTGTCCACAATACAACATTGTCCATGACCTGACAATGGTTGGCACCAAATTGTCAACCTCACTCAAAGACTCCACAACCATTAAAAGATTTAAGCTGACAGAGAATTTTGTGTACGCTTCTGCATCATGTTATACCTGACCAAGGAGTGTTGATGTTGAACACTAGATTTCAAAAGTGGAAGAAGAGCTGCATCCACACAATTGCTATGCTTCACGCCCATAAGCACTTCCTCCATAACACCACCTCCAAATGAAAGATAGAACTCTAATTTGATCAGTACCTGATATTTGATTAAGTTGTCATAGACTTTAATAGTCTGGTTTCAGTTTTATAATGGTCCAGCATCCAAAAGGATTGCAATGGTTAAATGCTAATTCCTATATGTTTCAGGATCCAAACTTTCTGAATTCCTTCAAATAAAGTTGAGACAGTTGGGAGTGCAATGAGAAAGGTGTATTCATGATCATTTTTACAATATTGCTCTTGGACAATGCAAATTTGAAGTGAAATACTATTATCACACCCTTACCTTAAATTACCCCCTGCTGGTTTGAAGTTTAAGGAATTAACTATAATTTGTGAAAAGCACAATCTTGCAACATATTTTAAAATAAATTGAAAGTACTATTATACGTTTAAATAGTCTTTCAAGAACAGAATGCTGATTTTTTTTCAGGCATTTAAAATATATACAATATAGCTCCCCCAGTTGTTCAGCAAGTGAGCCCACACATTGCCAAGGTCCCAGGTTGAGTTCACATTCTGTGTTTACTCGACCTTCACTGTGGCAACGGGAGGGGAAATACAATTGGCCCCAGTAGCCCTGCATTACAGAGGTAAAAATCATCTGGGGTTCACGCTTCTGATTCTATTGATCTGCACGATGGAAATGTTTGTACATAAAGGGGTGGGGGGGTGGAGAAAATTAAGGGTCGTAAAGTCCAATGAGGACAGGATGGTGCAGCAGTGATGGCTGTGGCAGCTAAATCATCTGCCAATATTTAGTATCCAAGACTCCCTGATTAAGAATGGAACTGCACCCTACCAAAATTGCAGAAGGGGAGGGAAAATTAAGGGGACAAAAAAAGCACAAAAAATGGAATATTTGCATTTTTTTTAAGCAATTCAAGTTTACACCATTGTACGGGAATGGGCACATTGCTTACCTCTTGGCAAAATCCTTGCATTATCCACCAAGGTTAGAACAATCCCACCGAAGATGACGAAAAGAAGTTTGACAGTCATTTTAACGCGAATGAGCTGGATTAAGTGAAGCTTCCTTTTAGAGATCTGGATCAGCAATGAGCCTGAAACTTAAAAGTAAGGCACCATCAGCTCTGGTGGGAGGAGAGCCCGCGTCGTCAGCAGTCACACACACAAAGCTGTGGAAAGAAATTGGCAACCTTTCGACAGTCGTAAAAGTCAAGTTCTTGTTGCCAACCCCCTGCTGTAATAGGTTTTGATAATTCCTGCTAATCGAGAGAAACTAATTCATTTTGAAGTGATTACATTTCTAAAAAATCGATCTAAAACTTGCACTGTGTCGAAACAAAACTCCTCCTTGGAGTGACATTCTGCAAACAGCGCTCGCAACGTGTACAATCCATAACTTTTCTTCCACTTACATTTTAATTAGGTTTGATCTTTATTGAGCGAAACGCAAAAACTATTTTTGAATTGCTCAATGGAGATTTGCCATATATGTCGATTAATGCTGGATATACAATCGCTGCATGACTCGAATGACATTTTGAAAAGTAGTGAGAAATAAGCGTATGTGCACAATACCTTTCTTGTTTATTATTCAGCCGAAGCCTAAATGGTTAACTGTTTGGCTGCCGTTATTGGCTTGTGAGACACTTGTATTCATCTTTGTAACAGCTGGGCAATCTTTTGAGTAATTGATTTGTTTAAAATGTATTTAAATAAAATGTGTTTGAAAATATTGCGCCTTGTTGCAAATTAGAATCGGATAATGATCAGACCATGACACTTCCCGAGATTTCATTTATCCTGTTTCTACCTGACCCGAATCTGATACATTTGGAGAAATTGCTGTTGATGATATTAGCGACGCCTCTTTGCCCACGATTGGAGCTGGAAGTGTTAACTGACTTAACACAAACGTCTTAACACTCGTACTAAAAATACCACACAAAGGCATTCATTTGTTAATACCGCTAACAGTACTTCACGTTTGTTAAATCGCTCCATCTTAAATATAGCAGTTCCCGTCCATGCATTGTATTGTGTCTGTATAATTTATTGTACATTTGTTTTTGTATATTTAATATATTTCTGGCATTCAAGTATTATTTACCCTAAGGTTGCCAATAATTACCTGTTCTCTGTACATTATTCATGTAATGTAATACAGACATCAACATGTTATATATGCATCTGTATATTTTGGGGCAATACACTTCCTAAAATCAAAAGCGTCTCTGGTTCTGGGTTCAAGCTCCATGTCAGGACCCGAGTGCTTAAAACTGAGTGCATTGACAATCAGCAGAGTACTGGAGGGGTTTTATTATCATTGGCATGTTCTGAATGAGATGTTAAATAAAAAGGTCCAATCTGCCTATTCAGGTGCATGTTAAATATCCCATGGTTCTTTTCAGAAAAAAAACACGCTACCTTCCAGTATTGTGGCCGCCATTTACCCTTCATTCAATCCCACAATAAAAACTTAGATTATCCAGTCATCCTTCTCATTGTGATTCACCTGGTGACGCTGGATGGCTGCACCTTTTGCCTTCCGTGGGAATGCACATGCCAGCATTCCCCGATGGTTTCCATGCTTTATGTATATTTCTTCTTTCTTCAAATCTTTTTAAGATTGATTGGTTCAAAATCGTGCTTTTGCCACCTCATAAGATGCAACTATTCTAGTGATCTCCCAGCCAGTCTTTCACCCTCCACAAACATCATCTCACCCAAAACACTGCTAACCCTATCTTATTATGCTCCACCTTTCACACATCACCCCAGTGCTGGCTGTCATGTTAAAATCTCATCAAAGCCTCACCACGCCCCATCTCTCCAATAGCCCAACAACCATCCAAGAATAAAAACAGAATTACCTGGAAATACTCAGCAGGTCTGGCAGCATCGGCGGAGAAGAAAAGAGTTGACGTTTCGAGTCCTCATGACCCTTCGACAGAACGGGTCATGAGGACTCGAAACGTCAACTCTTTTCTTCTCCGCCGATGCTGCCAGACCTGCTGAGTTTTTCCAGGTAATTCTGTTTTTGTTTTGGATTTCCAGCATCCGCAGTTTTTTTGTTTTTACCATCCAAGAATTCTGGGTCTCTCCAACTCTTGCTTCTTGTACGTCGCTCACTCAGTTCGCCCCATCACTGGAGGTTGAACTTCATCCCGATAAACCCTAACCTCTTGAATATCCTCTGTAACCCTTTGTACCATTCCACCTGACTATTCGTCTCTAAGACCCTCCATTAAACCTACCTTGTTGACCAAGCTTTTATTTACTCGTCCCAACATTTTCTTCTCTGGCTTTGCACCAATTTTTGTCTGATTACACTTCTAGGAAGTGCCTCAGGACATTTTACAATGTTAAAGGCATTTTATAAATGCAGGTTGTTGCTGGTGGAGAAATATGCTTCATCATCAGTCAGTCCATGCAGTTTGATTCCACCATGGGAAGCTATATCCCAAAGTACAGTCAGGTCTCTATGTAAATCAAGCGCTATTCATCCTTTGAATAAAGGCTTTAAACATCTACTTATTTCAGATAAGAGCCTTTTATGTCAAATTAGTTGCTGAAAATACTCAGATCAGTTCTAAAAGTTTCCACACAGCAGAAGAAACCTTTATTTTTGCCTTTTAAAAAAAAAGATTTGTTTTTGTATGTTTTTTTTAAATTGCTAAGGTTCAATTTGATAAAGCTCCTGGGATTGGTGATTAATTGATGCATTAAAAAATCTTTAACTGGAAATGTTAGCCTCTGTGGAAATCTCAGGGCATAGTTCATCTATCACGTGGCTTGTTCTTGGCCCTAGCGAATTGTATGTAGTGTGGTCAGCCACAAAGCAACGGAATTCACCATGAAGCAAGCTGACCACAAAAATTTTGCAATCTCTGTGCCATGGATTTCCCCTTTTCCGATGTTAGGTTGAATCTGGGGACAGGTAAAGGAACTCTCCAGACATCATCAGAGAGGAGCTGCCAATTGCATTGAAGTAGACAATTGGTGCTATCATTGCATTGTTGCTGTGACGTGTGCTGCTGCACAGAGCAAATCAGAAAGTAAAATGCACTGATTATTCTTCACTTTTCATGAAATTTTACAGAGAGTTTAATAAATGATTGGAATATGCAATTGAGATTTGGGTAGAAGCTAAAATACCATAAACAAAACTCTGAAAAACATTATTTTAAAAATGAGTGATTTTTAATCACAACGGAGAATATAAAAATATGAAATTTGTTTTTCAAGTCCAGAGGGGTTTTTCAGCAGTAATTATAAATTTAGTATACCTTTAAAAACTATTACTTTTTCAAGGTTTTATATGAGACTAATGGTTAAAGGACAAATTTTTGATAGTAAAAGTGATTTCTATTGATTGCAGTCTGGGAGGACTTCAACCTGTGGAAAAACATGGAATCACTGAAAGCAACTTCTCAATTTCAATTGGCCATAACTTCTGGGCTCCTCAGCATCAGATTTGTGGGTGCCCCAAAGATGCATGGGGAATCCCTCACGCAAGTTCCCAGGTAAGGGTTTACACGGCAATTGCCCGGAAGTGCTAACTTCCTCTGGACAATTGCCCTGTCCAACTGAAAATGCAATTTAAATTGCAAATTTCGGATGGTTCTGTCAGGTTACACCAATAGTTACCCAGAAAAAGTTAGAAGAATTAAAACCTCTTCTAACTTCTGGGTAACTATTGTGAACACCCAAACCGACCACCATAGGACTCCCTCCACACACCCAACCACCCCCAAACTCCAACCCCCACCACCCCGACCACCAGCTCCCCCACCCCCCAACCTCCGACTCCCCCACACCCCCCCCGACCTCTAACAACCCCCACCCTCCAATTCTCCCCACACAACCTCTGACTCCGATCCCCCCCACCCCCCAAATCCTATCCATTTATCTTAGACACTTACCTTACCCCCAGCCACCCCCCCCCCCCCCCCCCCACCCCCCGGCCTGTCAGTTTCCCAGGCCCTTTAAACAAGTGCCGTAAAAAATGGGGGGTGTTCTCCTTAAATCTGTCGGAGCTTCAATTCATTGGGGTCTGTGAGGAGTCTTTTGATGCAAGCCCCAAGCAGCTCCAGCGAACCGAAGTGTCAACGTAATTTTCAAGGGCAGGTAAGCATGTATTTATTTCTTCTAATTCCTGCGGGACAGTACTCTCCCACGCTGGTTGGACGTTACGGCCCTGTGTTTACTGCACATGCGCAGACTCCAGAAATTGCTGTCAGTTTCAGAGGAGTAATGACAGCAAATGCTGACAGTTCAGTGGTCATTACTACTGCAAAATTCGGGCCAGTAGACTATCTAACATTGTTAGCAGGCTTCCAGAGAGACCCTCACCTTTATGTGCAAGCTCCCTTGGAAGGTGAAGGGGGCGAAAATGGTCGGAACAGGCTGCCAATGTTTGCCAAAGTACTGTCTTGGGTTTGTCCAAAGATTGTTAATCCTTTAAAAATATGTACTTAGCCTAAGGAATTAATTTCAGAGGCTAGGGTGATTCTTAAGTTTTTAAATTCCTTCACGACCACCAATATAACATTGTATGTCAGTGGAAAACCATGCCGTGGTTTTTCAAGTTGACTGATGTGCTGTGCATTTTAGCCAACATTGAATATAAGAGGAGTTCTGTTAAATTTTAGTCCTGTATAATGTTTCCTCCAATCTTGTATGTGGATCATGGATTTTGTCAGATGTTTGGCTGGAGTTTTGAGGGAAATCACCTTATTTGCGAGCAGATACAGTGACATCAAATCACAGCAATCTATTTTCTTGGTGGTGAAATATCTTTTGATTATGACAAGATGTTATAGTACCCTTTGAACTGTTCTCCACTACAGTATTTATGAAGATCAAATTGTAATTTATCTGATCATATTTACGGCCTGATTTTCATTCAGATATGGCCGTGATATTTGACTCTCAGTGTGCAAAGCTTTAGATTTCTTTCCTTTATTTGGAACAAATAAGATATTCTTCTAACTCGATACCAGTGAACTTTGACATTATTTTTTTGTTTTTCATGTTACTAATTTGTTGGATCATCCAAAACCCCCAAAACTTTTCTAAAAATGGGAAGTTCTGCAATAGTGTTTAAAAAGGAAATCACGCCATCTGAATTCATTTTAAAAACAAAGGCAAACCAAATTGTGATGAACTACAGGTCTTTTTTCAATTCCTGCATTTGTATTATCAGTTTCTTTTAGGAATACTTTAGTTTAAAGCATGCACAGTGCAGCCTTCATCGGAACACTGACTCACTGGGCTAGATCTTCAAAGGGCCAGCAGTGGGGGCGGATTGAGCAGGAAACACAGTCGCTGCCAATTAACAAGCCTTGGAGCTCATTAAGGGTCCTGTTAAGAGGCCTGCTCATCTGGGTTTGGCCATGCCTGCTTTCGACCTCCTGGTCCTCCAAGGAGCTGTCTGCTCAAATCGACAAGGCAGCAACAGCCCCCATCAAGGCTTTGCCGCTGGCACCAGGTAGGCTGTAGATGCTCAGAGCTTCTGAGCACCAGGCTCGTCTCCTGGCCAATTAAGCCATTTCAATTTAAAAATATCGATATGGTAGCAGCACAGCTCAGGTACAGGTCAGACCTGGAATTCATCTGGATATGAGGCTCCCAACCCCATATTGAAAATCCAGCCCATTGACTCTGAGTAATATCTGAACGCAACAAGTGAAAGCTAAATTCACTTTGGAAATGATGTACTGTGCAAAGGTTGTATCTACTGATGTTAATTCAAATTCCTTGCTTTGTTCCTTCAGCAATTCTTCCACGTTGATTTCCTAGTATGATAAGTATTTACAATTTGTACAACAGTGGTCAGTATGTAGCTTTAGGAATAACTTGAGTTACCAAGCTATCTAAATTTTAATTAGTATCCATTCCTTTCACTCATTTCTCTTTCATTTTCACTCTATATCAGCATGGAAATTTGTCGAAAATCCATTGTCCACATCCACATTTCCTACTCTATCCAAAGACCACAGTCATTTCTCTCTCAAAACTCTGAGGTCACATAAATTTTAATCAATTTCTTGCCACTGTTTTTTTCTTTCTATTTCTCTCTTTCCCTATCTTTGTTAATCATTCACTCTCACAATAAGTATCTCATTCTTAGTTGGCTCAGAGGTTACAGCCCAATTCTGATGAAATCTCATCAACCTGAAACACTGACTATTTCGCTCTCAGCAGATGCTGCCAGAACTGCTAATTATTTTCAGCATTTTCTGTTTTTATGCCTAGAAATTGGATTGTTCCCACAGAGCACTCTATCAGGTGCGGTCCACGCTACATGAACCTTCAAAGGCCAATAGCAGGACAACAGCAAGCTGCTGTGCCAGCCTCATCTGCGAGCAGTAGATTCCATGCCACAAGCCCAAAGGCGCCTGACAAGTGGCAGGGGGAGGAGGGAATAGGATCGGCTGGTTGTGTGCCTTTGTGTGCCTAATATAACGTTCAGGCAATTTAGGATGTGGGGGTTGGGGGGAAGGGTCAATACAAGGGCTGATGACAGCCTGTAGTTTTAGCATGGGGCCAAGAGTAGCACCCTTGTTCCAGTAGAAATGATAAACCATGACCCCATCTGCCCTCTCAGATGGCATCAAATATCCCAAGGCACTAGTCAAAGATGAACAGGAGCATTCTTCCCAGTGTCCTGGCCAATGCTCATCCCTCAGACAACAACACTAAATCAGATTACCTGGTCATGATTTTGTTGCTGTTTTTAGGACCTTGTGGTGCAAGTTGGCTGCCATGTTACCCATATTACTACAGCAACTACAATTCAAATGTTACTCATTGGTTGTAGAGTTTTTTGGGGCATCTTGAACTTGTGGAAGACACGATATAAATGTTAACTTATGTCTGTTCATGTTCTGTCTCTTTAGAATCCATTGGCCTCCTAATTTGGCCTCAAATGAAAATTTAACTCATTTGCATTGTTTCTAAATTTAACTTGCTGATGAAAACCCCAGTCCCTGGAGCACTGCTCTCAGTAACCTTTCCCACCCAAGATAACTAATCCAATTATTGCTCAGATCTTCTTGCCCTTTAGCCACTTGCTTGTCCATTCGAGTTTTATCCAGTACTTGAGCTAAACTAGACTTTTTTCCGGAACTTTACCAAATGGTCTTGGGAAGAACAAATAAATCATCGAGGCAGGGCTTTCCACAGACTGCTTGTGATAGCATTTAGTCAAAACAAGTCGAGGGACAGAATTTTCACCTCGGCCAGCGGATGACGTTGGGTGACCATCCTGACATCAACGCACAGGCGCGCGATAGTTCGGTCGGCAGGCGGGCATGTGTGGGAATTGACAGCACACCTGACGACAATTAGAAGGCCTTTTAAAGCCATTAAAGCATTCATTAACTTAATTTTTTTGCTGCCCATCCAACCTTACGGTTGGTGGGCAGGCAAAAAGGCCAAGCGGCCTTTGCAATTTCTTGGAAACCTCATCCAATGGCAGGGCGAGGTTTCCAACATCAATTAAAAATAAAATAAATTTTTTTAGAATTTCATTTATAACATGCCCCTACTTGTGACAGAGTCACATGAGGGGGGCATGTTTTATAACATTTTTAAAACATTTTTAAAATCATTATTTCTAATTTTATAAATTCTTCAACTTCCTGAGGCAGCTCTGTGTCTCAGGGAGATTTTCTTGAGCTCACTTGCGTGCATGCATGAAGGTCCCCTCCTGCACCACCACCCCCCACCCCCCAACCCAAACAGGCAGCGCTGAGCACTGCCGCTCACGTTTCACACTGGGTGGGCCTTAATTGGCACACCAGCGTGAAATCGCGGTCCAGCCCCAATCGTTGGCAGCGGGCAGCTTCCCAACCGCCCTCACCTGTCCCTGCCAAGCCCACCCGACAAGGGTAAAATTCAGACAAGGTGATTGGTTAGGTAGGGTCTTCCCAATCTGCATCTTGGTTTGCTGGAGTTTACTGGTTACAAGTAATCTTGAGCTTTACTCCTGATTGCTAATTTCATTCCCTTACCAGCTTTAATTAATAACAAATTGGTCAGCAGTGATTGGTTCATTACAACAACTCATATTTATATATTGCCTTAACATAATAAAACATCCCAAGGAGCTTATTGGTTTGTTGTCAATCTACTTTGCCTCACCTGGAGATGTAACATGACTCAAGGAAATTTAATGATAGATAAGATAAAATAAGTGTTATGAATGCTGGAAAAGCATTCAAAATGACCTAAATTAATGTTTTCTTTCTCAAGCACAAATTCCATACTCAATTATCCAGAACACAGATGCTGAAGCACATACATATCACAGATGTGCATTTTGGTGCATAGAATGTAAGCTTATAGGTGCTCATAAAACTCACATTATTCAGGTAGATTCAAAAGAAAAATGGTATTAAACCTACAGAAAAATAAAAACACTTAAAACCTTTGTTGAAACATCTAGATCATCCCATCATTTGCATCTTAATACCTGTCTATCAAATGTTGCATTCTGACATTTGGTTTTGAACATCACATTAACAGGTCTCATGTATCAAAATGGTCAACATCAGGGAAAGGTTACGGGGTAAGATTTATGATTGGCGAAAACAAGACAAGATTGCAAGGCTATTTAAATATGCTAACATGTCTCGTTTTTCAGCAATACTCATGTTCTGTACTACCAAATTACTATAAATATATTAAACATCTTATAGTTTAAAATGACATTCTTAAAATAGGTCAATATTAAAATGAAATGAATCATTGGGCATAAATTTTTGCTTGGCGGGCAGGTGTGCGCCCAACCCACTTGAGCGTGAAACGACACACGTTGACGTTGGCCGAGCGTGACGTCAACACACAGTCGCATGATGGTTCGGTTGGCGGGTGTTCACTGGAGCCGGCAGTGGCCCGCCAACAATTAGGAGGCCTATTAAGGCCATTAAATAATCAACTAACTTAAATTTTTTGCTGCCTGTCTAACCTAACGGTTGGCAGGCAGGCAAAAAGACCAAGCGATCTTTGCATTTTTTTGGAAGCCTCATCCACGGGAGGGATGAGGTTTCCAAAAGCAATTAAAGATAAAATAAAAGTTTTAAAATTGATTTAATAACACTTCCCTGCCCAAGTGACAGAGTCACATGAGGGGGCATGTTTTGTTACTTTTTATTTTCTTCATTTTGTTTTTTTAATAGCGCTTCATCTCCCTGAGGCACAAAGTTGCCTCAATTATCAAGTGCTCACTCACGCGCATGCATGAAGTTCGCACTCGGCCCGCTTACCCTCCTCCCCCTGCACAGGTAGTGCTCAGTGCTGCCACTCTCATTTCATGCTGGGCAAGCCTTAATTGGCCCGCCAGCGTGAAATCACGGTCCGGTGCTGATCACAGGTGGCAGTTGACTTCCCCCACCAAGCCCGCCCACCAAGGGCAAAATTCTGCCCAGTGTTACTTGTGGGTGCCTGAGTGCATGCTGAGCACAGACATCGATATACAAAGGGGAAGATTTTAATTAATTCAAAATCCATCCAGTTGCACAGGGTTAAAATCAAGTCCAAACTTTCCAGCTTCATATATATAAAGTCAGGTGCAGACACTTACACACACATATACAGGCAGACAGAAGTACATACATTGATCCAAGATACAGTACAGTAACAGCTGATTATAGACACAGTCCTCTTACAGAATCATAGAATTATATAGTATAGAGGAGGCTCGCTGGGCTTACTTGGCTCTTGCCATTCAGTTCCTTGCATCCTTATAATAATTCCCTCAATGCTTTTTCATTTTTGATTGAGTGAGATTTTGTACTTTATAAAAATTGTATGTCAGACAAATATGTTTGTTGGATTAAAAAAGAACTGATGGATCCTTAAAGTATTCAACAGAGCTGAAGCAACTGCTAAGCTGTAAAGTGTGGAGATTGCAGCAAAAAATATAATTAAAACAATAATTTGATTTTCACAGTTTTGTGTGAGTTTAAATATATTCAATGAAATGAAAAAATGCTCCCTCTGCTGAATTTTGAAGCTACTGCAAGTTTTTTGTTTCATTATTAATAATTGCAATATTTCTAGTTTTTTAAAGTTTAAAGAAATTACACACTTGTTTGATACACATTCAGTTTTATTTTATATCTTAGTTTCAAGTCGAATCTGTTAATGTTGGTGTAAAGTAAGTGTGTTCATCAAGTTAATGGTACTGGGGACATCTGCAACTTTCCTCATCACCCATTGAAAGATTGGAACAATGCAGTGCTCTCATATCAAGATTAACATAGAGCAACTGTAATGAACAGATCCTAAGATAAAACTAATATGTTAACATGCAACTGTTGTAATAGCGGGCTACATATTATTATTTTTCCCATTTTAGGTATCTCAAATGAGTACCCTTATTTTGATTTTATTTTTGCTTGTGCATTCTGGCAACTCATAGATGTATCTAATGAGCCAGTGCAAGGTGAGAAAGCAAAGGAAATCCATTCAACATTAAGAGCCACAATGCATCTAGTGCCTTAAAAGGAAGAAAGTTCGCTCTCGGACCCCAGGGTACACAGATTTGATTCTAGCAGTGACGGAAGTAAATGATTCAAGAAAAGAAAGATACATTGTAATTGCAGAAAAATAATCCTAAATAAGTTTGTTGAGTATGAAAAATCACTAGTATTACAAGCATAGGGGTAGAAATATGATATATCCTCAAGCACTTAATGCAATAAATCTACAAAGTTAGTTGTGTGCTTGGAAGTACTCAGGAAGAACAAAGGAGCAAAATGATTGTCAGTCTCAGAGGATTAATCAGCTCCCTGTGGTCTCTTCCCTTTCAAAAACACTAATACTCAACAAACAATCCCCAAAACAGGAAATCATCAAAATGAAATCAATAATGGATAATTGAATAATAAATAACTCAGTTCTGATGAAAGGTCACAGACCTGATATGTTACAAAAGCAAAGTATTGCAATGCTGGAAATCTGAAATAAAATACTCAGCAATTACCTACACTGTCTATGGCTTTTGTACCATGAAATCTTTTTGTCATCTAATCTCTCCTGCTCCCTACCACAGATTTTCCCTTTTGCTCTTCCTTTCCCCTCCCCTCTTTTATTTGCTCAAAACCTATTAGATATACATTTTTTCTCAGCTCTCATGAAGTATCATCATCCTGAAATCTTAACTCTGTCTCTCTCCACACATGCTGCCATGCCTGCTGAATATTTCCAGCATTTTCTGTTTTTATTTCAAATAATGGAAGTTGACATGAAAATGTTATTAATGAGTATTTTCTCCTCCATGTCATGTTCCACGTCTGTCTGTATCATTAATTGCCATTGATAACCTCTGAGATACTGCCAACATCCAGAGTGCAATAATCATCAATGATATTCATGTTAAAAAACGCAACAATTTAAGACCACCAAGTAACGGCTCACTCCCTATTCAAAGCACCACTCTCCCTTTTCCATGGACTATTCCCTTTCTTTAAGTAATCTACATTTCTGCAGCAAGATATTTCACGTACTTTTTTTATTGTTGCCATTAATCCCCAATTTGAACTAATGTTGTGGAATAGCATACAGGTTTTCAAGTTACTTGAGTTTTGGCCTGTGCTTACGTTATAATGTTCACCTCTGCTGTTCCATTTGCCTGCTCCTAATATGACTAATGAAAGAATGAATGATAAAATCCAGCCATAAATTTTACTCCAAACCATTGTAACACTTTTTTTCTTTCGATTGCCTCACAAGCCTTTCTTCCATCTCCTTCCACAAGATGGTCATTAGACCAGAGTTCCTTTGACTTCAATCACCACTTACGTTGAGTTGCCTGCCTGCTTAAAATCTACAACTCAAACCCACAGATTTCTCTAAAAGGCTGAGAATTTAAGTCTAATTTGGGCATATGAAATGTAATTTAACAAGAAAATTAAGGATTGCAGCAGATGAAACATAGAGCCAGGCTACGAAGGATCAGTTGAGGCCAATATATTATGGAAATGTTGAGTCAAACTAAGGAAAATCGGCAGATGATCAGAAAATATGAAAGCACAGAATTGGAGGGAATATTTGAAGCTTGCTGGAAAACACTATGGCAAACTGGAGAGGATTAGGAGAGATTGCTTCAGATCAGGGACAGGATTAGTTTTAAAATGGTTTTAAAAATAACAGCACTCCTTAACAAGAATGAAATAAATTTAATCAAATATAACAATGATTTTCTAACTTAGAAATCTAAGGCGACAAAATCATGTAAAGCTTGCAATACAGACAAGTTTAAAAAATGGCATGTTTAGTTAGTGAAAAAGCTGGCATAGTGGGGGGAAATGTACAATAGACTGAGCAACTCTGAAATTAGTTTTATATTTAGATAGTAAACAATCAGTCTCAAAATAAAAATCCTGAGAATGGAAGCTTGTTTTTTCTTTTAATTTAGGTCTATAGAAACATAGGAACAGGAGAAGGCCTCTCAATCCTGTTCCATCATTGTTGTGAGAGGTGGCCGAGTTGGTACTATTGACTAGTGTTGATCAGCAGACACTTCTTAGGTGGAAGCTTTTAGTTTACTTTCAAAGGTACTCAGCAGCAACTACACATGTGCTTTCACTTCAAACTCCATCTCTATACTACTAACTACTGAGGTAGCCTACTCTACTCTCCTATTGGGTACTGAAGATCATGTGATCTTCTTTACCAAGCATTATTCTTAAAGGTATTTCACACACTAAATAAAACCATAATTACCACAATCATTTAATGAGATCATAGTTGATCTGTACCCAAATTTCATTTCTCTACCTTGGCGGAATGGCTTCAAATTTTGACTCCTTGGCACCCAGTGCTGCCAGTGCTGTTCTGGCTCCAAAATACTGTCCATGACATGCATCCAAACTTCAAGTGTCATCACACTAAATGCCATTTGGGTGAGGATATTAGCATGTCTGCAGGGAGCATCCGCAACAAGTATGCAGAGTAGGCAGATCATGATATCAACCAGCACTCAATACTGATTTGTCACTAACATTATCATTTTGGAGCTTCAGCGCTCCAGCTAATGCCATCTCTTAAACACATGCAGCTGAACCCAGCTGGAGAGGCAAAGGCACGTGGATGACAGGCAGTAGCAGAATACATGAGTGTGATTAGTTGGCTTTTGTATATAGTATTGTATGTTTATATGCAGCATTTCATTTATAAATTTTGTTTGGAATATTTATGATGACTTTTATTTTGGCTTTTTAAGTCAGCAAATGTTGGTCATTAATGTTAAGGTACGGTATGACAACTGCAGTTTCCCATTCTAAAGGAATGGTTCTCAAATCAACAGAACTTTGAAAGATTCTTGTCAGGGCATTTGCAATGTTCTCATCTACTTCTTTTAAAACCCTGGGATAGAAACCATCTGCTCCTGGGAACTTATCATTTTTAGTGCGTTATTCTTATTTTGCTTACATCAAATTTAGTAAGTCCTGTGCCTGATTCAATATTAGTTTCCTTCGGATGCCAAGCCTGCCAAGATTGCTATGTTCTTTCTTCACTGTAAATAATGATATAAAGGGTGGAATTTTATGGCAACGGGCTTTTACATTTCCACTGAAGTCAATGGAGTTTAGAAAGGCTCACTACATTTTACGGCCCAGTCCCTGCTGCAACAGGGCCATAAAATTCCAGCCAAAGTAGTTATTTAATATGTCCACCATTTCCTTATTTCAATTCACAATATCATTGATATCAAGAGGCCTGTCCTGTTTTTGTTTCAATGATGCACATAGGCCATGGACATTGTAGCTGCTAACTTTATTGATAACATCTTTTCCTAACATAAACACATATCTGCAGTAAATGAATTCTATCAAGTCAGTTCCAACATGTGCTATCTGAACTTCAACTCCCAGGTCAGGTGACCCCCTATCTAGTACAGAGTACCATATATTATCTAATACTGGACATCACTACCACAATCAACTATTATCATGACATTTCCATTTTATTAAAAAAACTTTATACAACTCAAGTATACAAAGTCTCTTATCTATACTTTCTCACTCTGTTTTGATCAGTCTGTTTTGTCTTTTACTCATCTCTCTATCTCCGTGGTTTTTTCACAATCCTTCCACTGGATGTTCTAAATGGTGACAGAGGTGATTTTGAAGGACAGGGGCCTTCTCCGGCTCTGTGTCATATCACCCCTTGGATAGTTGTCAGGACTCTCAGGCTTTGCCTGGTTATCTGTTGCTTCACTGGTGCATTCTGGTTTTTGATTTTCAGCTAAACTTTGTGGTTCAGAGCAGGGTTGTTTTTCATTTCTTTTCTATAAGAATTTCTGGTTTCTCCTGTACTGTTGTCCATTTCAAATCTGCACTATGTAAGATCTTAGTTCTCCTGTGATTCCTGTGACAACATTAGGATTCTAGATCCCTTCATGCTGAATCCTCACTGTCTCCCATATTCAGGTCTGGCAGAGGTCGGGCACCTCGATCAAAGTACTGTCTCTGCTTCTGCTGTCTCAGTTCGAGCCAGTCCTGCACACTGTAGCTCACTGACTGTGGAAATAACAGTTGGGGCACAGTTGGAAGCTTAGTTCTTAGTCTTCTCCCAATCAGGAGCTGAGCTGGAGATGATCCAATGCCCTCTAATGGAGTACTCCTGAAATCCAGCAGATCCAGGTATCATAGAATCACAGTGCAGAAGAGGCCCTTCGGCCCATCGAGTCTGCACCGACACATGAGAAACACCTGACCTACCTACCTAATCCAATTTACCAGCACTTGACCCATAGCCTTGAACGTTATGATGTGTCAAGTGCTCATCCAGGTACTTTTTAAAGGATGTGAGGCAACCTGCCTCCACCACCCTCCCAGGCAGTACATTCCAGACCGTCACCACTCTCTGGGTAAAAAAGGTTTTCCTCACATCCCCCTAAACCTCCTGCCCCTCACCTTGAACTTATGAGCCCTTGTGACTGACCCTTCAAATAAGGGGAACAGCTGCTCCCTATCCACCCTCTCCATGCCCCTCATAATCTTGTACACCTCGATCAGGTCGCCCCTCAGTCTTCTCTGCTCCAGCGAAAACAACCCTGGTCTATCCAACCTCTCTTCATAACTTAAATGTTTCATCCCAGGCAACATCCTGGTGAATCTCCTCTGCACCCCCTCCAGTGCAATCACATCCTTCCTATAATGTGGCAACCAGAACTGCAAACAGTACTCCAGCTGTGGCCTCACCAAGGTTCTATATAACTCCAACATGACCTCCCTACTTTTGTAATCTATGCCTCGATTGATAAAGGCAAGTGTCCCGTATGCCTTTTTCACCACCCCACTAAATGCCCCTCCGCCTTCAGAGATCTATGGACACACATGCCAAGGTCCCTTTGTTCCTCAGAACTTCCTAGTGCCATGCCATTCATTGAATACTTCCTTGTCAAGTTACTCCTTCCAAAGTGTATCACCTCACACTTTTCAGGGTTAAATTCCATCTGCCACTTATCTGCCCATTTGAACATCCCGTCTATATCTTCCTGTAGCCCAAGACACTCAACCTCACTGTTAACCACCCGGCCAATCTTTGTGTCATCCGCAAACTTACTAATCCTACCCCCCACGTAGTCATCTATGTTGTTTATATAAATGACAAATAATAGGGGACCCAGCACAGATCCTGTGGTACGTGACTTGACACTGGCTTCCAGTCACTAAAGCATCCTTCGTCATCACACTCTGCCCCCTACAACTAAGCCAATTTTGAATCCACCTTATTAAATTACCCTGTATCCCATGTGGGACCTTGTCAAAGGCTTTGCTGAAATCCATATAAACTACATCAGCTGCATTACCCTCATCTACACACCTGATCACGTCCTCAAAAAATTCAATCAAATTTGTTAGGCATGACCTCCCTCTGACAAATCCATGCTGACTATCCCTGATCAAACCTTGCCTCTTCAAGTGGAGATAGATACTCTCCTTCAGAAATTTCTCCAATAGTTTCCCTACCACCGACGTGAGACTCACTGGCCTGTAGTTCCCTGGCTTATCTCTACAATCCTTCTTAAATAGCGGAATCATATTAGCTGTTCTCCAGTCCTCTGGCACCTCCCCCATGGCCAGAGAGGAATTAAAAATTTGGGTCAGAGCCCCTGCGATCTCCTCCCTTGCCTCCCTCAGCAGTCTGGGACACAAATCATCCAGAACTGGAGATTTGTCCACTTTTAAGCCTGCCGACAGCTCCAATACCTTGTCACTTTCTATATCAATCTGTTTAAGAACCTCTCAGTCTCTCTCCCCGAGCTCGATACCTTCATCCTCATTCTCTTGGGTGAAGACAGACGTGACGTATTCATTCAACACTCTAGTGATGTCCTCTGGCTCCACTGATAGACTGCCCCCTTGGTCCATTATGGGCCCTACTCTTTCCCTGGTTATCCTCTTCCCATTGATATACTTATAGAGTATTTTGGGATTTTCCCTACTTTTACCAGCCAGAGCTTTCTCATATCCCCTCTTTGCTCTCCTAATTGCTTTCTTAAGCTCCACCCTGCACTGTCTGTAGTCCACTAATGCCTCTGCTGATTTGCTTCCCTTGTACCTGCTAAAAGCCTCTCTTTTCCTTCTCATCGTAACCTGAATATCTCTGGTCATTCATGGTTCTCTGGGTTCATTACTCCTTCCTATCACCGTAGAGGGAACATGTTGAGCCTGTACCCTCCCAATTTCCTTTTTGAACACCCCCCCCCCACTGCTGCTCTGTAGATTTCTCCACAAGTAACTGTTCCCAGTCTACCTTGACCAGATCCTGCCTAAAATCCACTCTCCCCCAATCCAAAACATTTTTTTTTGCAACTTGTTGATTTCTTTGTCCATAATAAACTTAAACTGTACCATGTTGTGGTCACTATCACTAAAATGCTCCCCCACCACCACCTCAGCCACTTGTCCGGCTTCATTCCCCAGAATTAGGTCCAGCACTGTGCCATCCCTTGTTGGACCCTCCACATGTTGACCTAAAAAGTTCTCCTGTACACATTTAAAGAAATCCACTCCATCCAAGCTCTTAACATTATGTTGGGAAAGTTGAAATCACCTAATATAATTACCCTATTGTTATTGTTTTTACACACCTCCACAAATTGTGCACATATTTGCTCCTCTATTTCCTGCTGACTATCTGGGGGTCTATAATGAACACCCAATAATGTGGTTGACCCTTTTTTATTCCTAAGCTCTACCCACAAAGCTTCATTCGATGCCCCCTCCAAGATATCATCTCTCCTTACTGCAGTAACGGACTCCTTAACTAATAATGCAACACCTCCTCCTCTTTTACCCCCTCCCCTGCCTCGCCTGAAGATTCTATATCCCAGAATGTTGAGCTGCTAATCCTGCCCTTCCCTCAACCATATCTCAGTGATGGCTACTATATCACAATTTCACATGTCAATCCTCACCCTTAACTCATCCATTTTACCTGTAATACTCCTGGCATTAAAGTAGAGGCCATCCAGCCTTGCCTTACTCCCTTGAAGCTTATTGCAGCTGTACTCCCTCTGACTTGATTGTTTTACTGTATTATGATGTGTCCCTATTCTGCTAACATTCTGTGTCCCCTCCCCCTGCCGAATTAGTTTAAACTCCTCCCAACAGCACTAGCAAACATGCCCACAAGGATGTTAGTCCTACTCTGGTTCAGGTGTAGACAATCCCACCTTCCCCAGAAACAGTCCCAGTGATCCAGGAATCTAAAACCCTCCCTCCTGCACCAACTCTTAAGCCACACATTCATCTGTGCTATTATCCTATTACTTAGCTCGCTAGAAAGAGGTAGGGCCTCTTCCGTCCACCTTTGCCTTCTTCAACAGGTATTTTAGGGACTGCACAGTATGTTCCACCATTCCATTGGATTGTGAATATTTGGGACTTGACATAGTATGGAAATCTCCCAGTCCTGTGCAAATTTGTGAAGCTCAGTGCCTGAGAATTGTAGACCGTTCTCTGAGATCAGCACTTCAGGTATGCTGTGGTGAGCAAAAACTGATTTTAAATGATTTATTACAGTGATGCTCTTTCTATTATTTCTCAGCAGCACAGACCCAAAAAACTTTGAGTAATAATCTACGCTAGTAGGTACTCACTGTTGTCAAATGTGAACAAGTCCACTCTAATTTTCTGCCAGGGCCTCTCTGGGATAATGTGTGACTGAAGTGGTTCCTTCTGTTGCAACTTACTGTACTTTTGGCACAGTGCACACGCATTCACCATTTCCCCAATTTGTGCTCCCATTCCAGGCCAATACATTACATCTCGAGCTCTTCTCCTGCATATTTCTATGCTGAGGTGACTTTCATGTATGCGCTGCAGCATTTCTTTCCTCAGTGTTGCAGAAATTATGATCTTTTCTCCCTTGAAAAGTATTCCTTCTGCTACATGAAGTTCCTTCACAAAAGTTCTTGTACAGCAGAAGGGGCTCCGCTCGGATGCAGTTTGCACAATCTGCTGCAGTTTTCTCAGGCTGGCGTTGTTCTTGGTTGCTTACCTGTTGCAACCAAACTGGCTGAGATCAGGTAAGTTCTCTGTCAGCATGTGAACCTGTGTTTCCGTTTCTTTATCCTCTTCTTATGTGATGGGTAGGTATGCACGTGACAGAGCGCCTGTGATGTACATTTCCTTGCCCGGTTTGTATTTAACTCTGACCTGGTACTTCTGCAGATGCATTAGTAATCTTTGGATTCTTGATGGTGCACAGTTCGGGGGATTTTTAAGTAGTGCTTCCAAAGGCTTATGATCAGACTGTACTCCACGTCATTGCCATCGACAAACTGCTCGAAGTGTTCTAAGCCAAACACAGTTGCTAGCATTTCTTTCTCTATTTGAGCATACTGCTTTCAGTCATTGCCTTTGGGGAGCCTCATTTTGCAAGAGGACATCTCCCAGGCCAGTCTTTGAAGCATCTGCTGAGATCTTGACCAGCTGACTGACATCATAATACCTTAACACTGGTGCCTGGGTCAGTGTTCTCTTCACACTGGTCAAAGCTTCCTGGTGACTTTGTTCCCAGAGCCATTCCACATCATTTTGTAGAAATTCTCTGAGAGGTGCTGTCAGGTCTGACATGTTCCCAAGATAGGTCACAATTCCCAAAAATCTCTCCAAGTCTTTATTAAATTCTGGATATGGCATGCTCACGACTGCTTCAATTTTACTCGGGTCCTGCTTCAGTCCCTCACTTGTTAGCACATGTCCCAAGTATTTGATTTCATGAAGACCTATTTTACACTTTTCCTTCTTCAACTTGAGGTTCCTTTCTCTAGCTCTGGCCAGCACCTGCCTCAGTCTGTGGTCCTGTTCTTCTCATGAGGCTCCCCAGACTAGCACATTGTTGATATAGGTTTCCACACCCTTTCACCCTTCAAACAACTGCTTCACTGTTTGCCGGAACACCTCCAGAGCTGAATTAATACAAAAGGTCAGCGTAAAAACCTGCATTGCCCATATGGCGTGTTGAAGGTGCCGAGATAGAAACTGCATTCATCCAGCTGGACCTGACAGAAGCCTGAACTCGCATCCAAGACTAAATAGTATTTAGCATTGGCTAGCTTACACGTGATCTCTTCTACTGTGGGCAGCTGGTGATGCTGTCTTTGTACTACCTGGTTTAAGCCTCTGGGACCCAGATGGACTCGCAGATCCCATCTGATTTCTCTACAATTCCGATTGGATTAACCCATTTTGTCGGTTCTTCAATTTTCTTGATGATGTGAAGTTTCTCCATTCTGTTCCAACTCTGCTTTCAGTCGGTCTGTCAGCATTACTGGTATTTTCCTGGGCGGAAATGGTGTGTTCTCATTTTAGGCAGCCAATCCCCTGGAATACATCCTTATACTCGCTCAGGATGTCATCGGTGGTGACAGTCATTATTCTCTTGATTAGCTTCAGATTTTCACAAGTTTTGATTCCAAGAATGGGTTTTGCAGCAGTTTTCACCACTATGAATGGAAGTGCTTGAGACTGTTTTTTGAAGTTCACTTTAAGAGCTGAAATTTACGCCCTGTGGACTGGCGTGCGCCCAGCCTGATTGGGCGTAAAATTGCGCAAGATGTCGGACGAGCGTCCGGACACCATCGCACACTTGTACGATATTTCACTCAGTGGGCGCGTGCAAAACTCAGAAGCGCACCTGCCAACAATTAAGAGGGCCATTAAGCCCAGTAACGGCACAACTGTCTTGGAGTTTTCGTGGCCCATCTAACCTTATGGTGCACATCGGCCAGGCAGACTTTGCATTTTTCATCAAACCTCATCCAAGTGCGGGATGAGCTTTCCGTTATGAAATAAAATAGAAATAAAAATCTGTGGACAGTATTTTTATCAGCTATATTTTCATGTGTTTGATTGTGATGCATGGACCTTTTTTTTTGCAGCTTTTTAAAACTTTATTTGATGATTTTCAGGTCGGCAGCTCCCTGAGACAGCTGACTGCCTTCAGGGGGCATTCTCGCGGGGCTCATCCACGCCCTCGGTGACGTATTCACCCACAGCACTGAGCTTTTCAGTGCACGTTTCACACTGGCTGGCTGTTAATTTGCCAGGCAGCGTGAAATCGCAGTCAGGGGCCGATCACGGTCAGCAGTCCATTTCCCAACCACTCCCAGGCCCATCGAGCAGCACCCGCCAAAGGTAAAACTCAGGCCTAAGTGTGCACTTGCCTTCTAATGCAATTTTTTCACCTGTATAAGTAGACAGCTTCACTTTTGTTTTAGTTAGCAGTTTTTCTTTGTTTATCTTACGATACAGGCTTACGGGAATGACAGAAAATGCTGAAAAAACTCAGTAGGTCTGACAGCATCTGGAGAGAGAAAAACAAAGTTTACATTTCGAATCCGTATGAACCTTCTTCAGAGCTGAAGAGAAGTGGAAATGTGATGGAATTTCTACTGTTTAAGTGGGGGCTGGGGCAGGTGCAGCTGGATGGAAGGCCAGCGATAGGTGGGGACAAAGGAGGGATTGACAAAGATGTCATGAACTAAAGGACAAAGGGATTGTCCAGCACTTTCTGTTTTTGTTTCAGATTTCCAGCATCCGCAGTAGTTTCCTTTTATCTTATGGGAATGACATTTGCTTGTGCACCTGTGTCAAGCTTGAAATTCACCATCATGTTGGCAAGTTTTAAATCAACCTTCCATTCGGCTTCTTTGGAATTTGTTGTTTCTGCACCAACAAAATGTTCAGTTTCAGTGTCTGTGTCATCATCTGCAATTGTGTGCACTTTCTTCGAATTACACATCTTAGTGAAGTGATTTAGTTCATCACAGTTCTTAAACTGCTTTCCATAAACTGGACAGCTATGTGGTAAATGCTCTATTCCACATCAGCTGCATTTAAATGTTTTAAGAGCAGTTTGGTTCTTTTTACATTCAGACTGTCTATTTGTTTTTTCCTGGGGCTGTTTCTGTTTAACGGCATCTAACTGCTTGACAGCGTGCAGCTTATCATCTTCTGCTATCTGTCTAATCTGGCATTTCATTGTCTCTGCTGCTCTGCAGATATTTATTGCTTTCTCCAGCATGAGATCAACTTCCCTCAAAAGCCATTCTTTCAGAGCGTCATTTGCCATTCCGCAAATTATTCTATCTGAAATGAATTGTTTTTCAAGCTCTCCAAATTCACATGATTTTGCTCATTTTCTCAGCTCAGTTACATATTGACTAGTGTTGTCACTGCCTTGCGTGCATGTAAAAATTCAGTATCTTTCATACATGATGTTTTTCTTAGGGCTGCTAGGCTTCAAATTTTTACATTATTTCTTCCTAGTCATTTAGCTTTTCTTCACTTTCAAATGTGAGTGTGTTATAGACTTCAAGGGCTTCTTCCCCTGCTATGTGAAGAAAGATTGAAGACTATACCTGAGGGTCTTTTTTATCACTGCCCGTCAGCTGTGAGATTCAGCTCGAATCGCTGCTGAAATCTCTCGTTTTCGGCAAGATTTCCCTCCAAACTGAGCTCTCCGTGGTTTCAGAATATCCATTGTTGCTTTTAGTTTACTTCTGACACCATTTCTTGTTTTTTGTTTCAATGAGAAACACAGAACGTTGACATTGTAGCTGAAATAACTTTATTGATAATATATTTTCCTAACATGAACAGTATCTGCAGTATCTGAACTCTATTTAGACAGGCTCAAACTTGTGCTATCTGACCTTCAAACCCCAGGACAGGTGACCCTCCATCTAGTATAGAGTACCATATAGTTCCTAATACTGGAGTCCACTACCACAATCAATTATTATCATGACAAGGCCCACATGGCTCCTGACAGACAGAGTTGGGGGAAAGGATAGTGCAGGAGCCCGAATGGGGGAAAGGATAGTGCAGGAAAAAGAGTGGGGGGAAAGCTAGTGCAGGAGGCAGAGTGGGTGAAAGGATAGTGCCGGCAAAGTCGCACATGAATTCTGCTGCAAAGGAGTCAGACAAGGACTTCACACTGGAAAGTCTCCACATGAGGAAGTGAAGCGCCAATGTGGTACAGGGATTTGTGCAGAACTTGGAGCCCATCCTTTCTAGCATGGAACAGGTAGTTAATTAATCAACATACCTATGGAACCCACCATGATGTAGTGTCGATTGATGATGTCACAGCTTCCATTGCAACACAAATAACTTCCATAAAAGGTATGAATGCTTTAGTGAAAGCTCAGACTGCTGCTTTGCAAGCTCAGACTGCTGATAGCTCTGGACACCACTGTTCAAAGGGACTTCCAAGCTGTCACTGCAGTCCATTAATCTATTCTCCAACCGGTCAATAGGATTACAGGCGTGCCAATCCCAGAGAGTAATGCACTGCTTGAAAAGGCGGTGGAAGCAGATCCAATAATAACTTGCAAAGGGGAATTGGATAGATAGTTGAAGGAAAAGAAATCATAGAGCTATTGGGGAAGAGCAGGGGAATGGCACTAATTAGATAGCTCTTTAAAAGAGCCAACATAGGCACAATGCGTTGTACTGGATCATTCTATGATTCTGTGCTCTATAATATATGTGTAGGGCTGCTAGCAAGCTGCCCAGCCAACTTGGTATTTCTTGATGTATGTCCATCAGCCTTCTTCTTGGTAGACTAGGTCCTCAAAGTCAGCCACTGAGTCCTTTGCACCAGGGTTAGTATGTGATCTGGGCCTCCAGCAAGCTGCTGTAGAACTTTGCACTTGTGCATGGTGATTCACCACGGTGGGCCACCTCCTATAACTTTGTCTCTAAATTATGTGTGGTGCCAAATATGTGAGCTGGTGCTTGCAAAGGTAAAATTGAATGACAGTGCATCTTGCTGATGGCTCATCTCTCTTCCTGCACAGGGAGTTCCACATTGGAAATGAGAGGGATATGAGTTAACCTTTAGTGTGAAAGGATAGCAAAGAAAGTGAAGTGACTGCTGAAAGCATCTGTAGTTTGTTGTGAAGACTGCATAGGGTATAAGAGGATAAAGGAGAATAACAGGAGAAAAACAGAATAAGGGGTAAAGAAACTCTGCAATGTTTCCCCCAGCGTTGTCAGTCACCACATTTGCAGTCTAGACTTGCCTATGATGGAAACACCTTATCTTCAAGGTGGAGGGTGTGTGCAGAGGAGATTGCCCCTGCACTGCTGGCAGCTTCCTGGTTGAGATTTTGGGCAACCATCTCCTGCAAGAAAAGGACTGTGAAGAAAGCTGATGGACATACATCAAGAAATGCTATGATGTTTTCAGAGTATGTATCTATCATGATGATACAGCAAGTATGCAGTGCGTCAGATGTGAGGTGTGAGGAAATGAGTATACAAATAATAGCAAGAGTGAGGAAATGGGTAGAGTGAAGTGTGGTGCAGTAATGTAGCAAGATGGAGGGAAGTATAGGGGATATTGTGAGTACCTTGAGTCATAAGGTTGTTGTTAGTGAAGACGTGAGCAGAGAGTAAGATTCTTACTTTGACAATTATAGTGACGTAATTGAACTTTTTTACAGAATTGCAGACATCCCCTTGGGTGTGAAACTCCTGGGGCAGAATTTTCTCCCTGTCAGGGGGGCGGAGCGAGAGCGGGCGTGAGTGGGCCGCCATTTTACGTGGGGGGCCAATTAAGGCCTGCCCAGTGTGACACGCACCCAGAAGCGCTGAGTGCTCCCTGTGCGGATGGGGGGAGGAGGGAGAGTCGGGGCCTACGCTTTTTCATGCACATGTGCGGAAATCTCCCTGAGGCACAGAGCTGCCTCAGGGAGATTAGTTTGACATTGATAAATGTAAATAAAGAGAAAACAAAAATTTTAAGGCATGTCCCCTCATGTGACAGTGTCACATGAGCTAGGACATGTCTATTAATTTCATTAAAGAATTTTATAAAAGTTTAAAAACGTTCACGAAACCTCATCCCGCCCGTGGATGAGGTTTCATGATAAGTGCAAAGGCCACCTGGGCTCTTTGCCTGCCTGCCAACCTTAAGGTTGGACGGGCAGCTCTATTAATTCTTTGAATTGATATTTAAATGGCCTTAATAGGCCTTTGACAGTTCAGCGGGCGCACAGCTGACTCCAGTGGGCGCCCGCCGAACTGAAGATCTGAATGATGCGTGGTGACGTCAGGATGCACGTCCGACAACACCGCACGCCATTTTATGTTGTCGGCAAGCGGGGCCCGTTCCCCATGCCGATGCGAGGATTCTAGCCCTGATACCAGCATGCTCTACAAATTCTTTCCACATCTGTTGGAGTTGATGCCTAGAGGGCATTTTGCCTCCTGGGCGGTGGGTTGGGGGGGGGGGGGGGTGCGGGGATGTCCCTCCTCCTCTCCTCTGCTTGAGCCAGTAGCCAACATGAACCAGGGTACCCTGTCTGGTCCTCTTGCAGCCAGCTTCTGGAGTTTCCCTGTTGTGCGCGGCCACAGTGCACATCACCTTTAAGAGGCTCTAGTTGCCTTTAATCGGTGCCAGAATTGCCCAGTATTTGGCTCAATCCTCCCTAGAGACATGCAGCCTGTAGTGATTATAAGTAAAACCTTTCCTACTGTTTTAGGGATCACATGTTTGTACTAACAAATCAGCCCTAAGCCTGGGGAACCTTAGGGGCAGAGCTTTCTAATTGCGGACCTGGTTCAAGCATGTAACTTCTTCAGGAGCTCTGTGAATAAAGTCAACTGTTTCAAGTAAGAAACCTGTCCAGTACACCAAGTTTATTACACAGCCAGTGAGCCCTGGTTGCATTCCTACATGATTTTGATTAGCAGGCAGCACATGCTGCCTATTTCAATATTAACAACAACTTGCATTTATATAGCATCTTTAAGATAGTAAAATGTCCCAAGACATTTCACAGAAATACAGTCAAACAAAAATTGACACTAAGCTATATAAAAAAGACAGGAGACTAAAAGCTGGTGACTAAAGAGATAGGTTTTAAAGAGTGTTTAACTGAGGAAAGAGAGGTAGAGAAGTAGAGAGGTTTAGGGAGGGAATTCCAGACTATAGGGCCTTGACACCTGAAGGCACAGCCGGTAATGGAAGGCAAAGGAAATTGAGGATTTACAAGTGGCCAGAACTGGAGGAACTCAGTGATCAGGAAGGCTGTAGAGCTAGGAGAATTAGAGAGATGCAAGGGTTGAGGCCCTGAAGGGAGTTCAACACAAGGCTGAGAATTTTAAAATTGAAGTGTTTAAAATTGAGTGAACAGCACTTGGGGTGAGTTAGGATATATGAGCAGCAGAGTTTTGGATGAGTTCATGTTTACGGAGGGTGGAAAATGGGCAGTCAGCCAGGAAATCTTTGCAATAAGAACAGAAATTGCTGGAAATGCTCAGCAGATCTCATTCTTCTTCTGTCATATTCACCTCGCATTGTTAAGTTTGTTTATCTTTCCACAGGTGCTGCAAGACCTACTGACTATTTCTGGCACTTCCTGTTTTTATTTCAGAATTTCCAGCACCTGCAGTATTTTGATCTTAATAAATCTTTGGAATAGCTGAGTCAGGAGATAGCAAAGGCATTTTGAGCAGATGGGCTGAGGCAGAAGCAGAGATAGGAATGAAGTCAAGTGTGTGAACTGCGCTCCTATGCCCCTGCCTGCCTATTTTGAGGTGCAAACAAATTTCTGGGCCAATGTTTTACAGCAACATGGATATCTGAAGCTGAATTCAGTTTTTAATTTTCTACTGAGCTTAATGTTATAATGAAGAATAATGTTCCACTGCCTACGTAACAGTGTTCTGGGCTGTACGTATTGTGCAGAATCACAATCCTCAGACACAACTAGAGGCCAAAACATTTCCAAGTGAACAAATAGATCCCATATCTATAGCACTGTAAGTTGACATTTTATTTTTGGCAACTGTACTTTCAGCACTATTATTATTTGACAAACAAGTATACCCATGCTATTTCTATTAGAGATTTATTGTCCAAAAAAAATGAGAAGGTCTGGTTTTGGCAGCTTTGAGTCTCAATTATGCTTAGCTGTGCATTCTTTTCAATCCTTAGAGGTGGAAATTGTTATCTCAGCCAGAAGCTTGCACACAGTAGATCTATAGAGGGTCCCAAATTGCTTCTAACTTGTTCAAGGTCATATTCTGGAGATGCTCAAATTGCTCCTCACTTCATTTATTATAAGACCTCAAAGATCAGACAAATACAATTTTGATTAGATTAAAGCTGACATCTCCAGGAAGTTTATATCTGCCATCATAGATTCCATGTCACCAGATGTTCCTCTTGGATTTTTTGCTTTCTCTGGCCGTAACCTTTCACCAAATGCAGTTAAGAGATTCAAAGTAGCTGCTTGCCATTTGCAATGACTGGCTTCTTGGAAATTTATGTCTGGATGATCCTGCATGCACTTATACAAGATAAAGGGACTTCACACCCTTCCGTTCCTGGTGCTGATAAGGGGGGTCTCCAAACGAATCATCAATTATTTAGTCAAGATGAAGGCCTGGCTGCATTTTTCCAGCAGTTTCTGTTTTTACTTCAGATTTCCAGGATGCATAGCTTAATTTTTTATCTTTATACATGACCCTGGGCTGATAATCCTCATCCCTTCCATTTCTGCTGCTCTCTCACAAGTACACTGAAAGAACCAGAATTAGGCTGAGCTAGCCCAGATACACTTGGCTTTCATGAAAGCCCCAAACAAGGAGAATTTGCGGGTGTGGCTGGGGGAGGAAACTCTTCGGCAGCAGGGTGCCTGCAGTCATAAAAACAAAAAAACTGCGGATGCTGGAAATCCAAAACAAAAACAAAAACAGAATTACCTGGAAAAACTCAGCAGGTCTGGCAGCATCGGCGGAGAAGAAAAGAGTTGACGTTTCGAGTCCTCATGACCCTTCGACAGAACTTGAGTTCGAGTCCAAGAAAGAGTTGAAATATAAGCTGGTTTAAGGTGTGTGTGTGGGGGGGCGGAGAGAAAGAGATAGAGGTGGGGGGGTGGGGTGTGGTTGTAGGGACAAACAAGGCAGTGATAGAAGCAGATTATCAAAAGATGTCAACAACAATAGTACAAAAGAACACATAGGTGTTAAAGTTAAAGTTGGTGATATTATCTAAACAAATGTGCTAATTAAGAATGGATGGTAGGGCACTCAAGGTATAGCTCTAGTGGGGGTGTTTTTTTTTTAAATAATGGAAATAGGTGGGAAAAGGAAAACCTTTATAATTTATTGGAAAAAAAAGGAAGGGGGAAACAGAAAGGGGGTGGGGATGGGGGAGGGAGCTCCCCCATCCCCATCCCCTTTCTGTTTCCCCCTTCTTTTTTTTCCAATAAATTATAAAGATTTTCCTTTTCCCACCTATTTCCATTATTTAAAAAAAAAACACCCCCACTAGAGCTATACCTTGAGTGCCCTACCATCCATTCTTAATTAGCACATTCGTTTAGATAATATCACCAACTTTAACTTTAACACCTATGTGTTCTTTTGTACTATTGTTGTTGACATCTTTTGATGATCTGCTTCTATCACTGCTTGTTTGTCCCTACAACCACACCCCCCCCTCCACCTTTCTCTCTCTTTCTCTCTCTCTCTCCGCCCCCCCACACACATACCTTAAACCAGCTTATATTTCAACTCTTTCTTGGACTCGAACTCAAGTTCTGTCGAAGGATCATGAGGACTCGAAACGTCAACTCTTTTCTTCTCCGCCGATGCTGCCAGACCTGCTGAGTTTTTCCAGGTAATTCTGTTTTTGTTGTTGCCTGCAGTCATGTTTGGACCCCTGAAGATCTTCAAAATTTTAAACAGTTCTTCTCGGCCCTCTTGTAAGGATAGCTGATTGGACACTAATAGCTTCTTTTCAAGGGTCCCCCACACAATCTCCTGCCTTTGGAGCTGACACCATAGCTATGAAATGTAAGGGCTCCCTGCATTGGAGACCGTATCCAAGATGTGCCTGAAGTGGCAATGAAACTTGTGAACCTTTGGAACCGTCTCCCAGAGTGTTAGAGAAGTTGTTGCTGAAAATCTTTAAGATGAAGATCAATAGGTTTTTGGACAATTAAGGAATCAAGGGATATGGAGATGGAGTGGGAAAGTGGAGTGGATGTGGAAGATCTGCCATGATCTTATTGGATGGTGGAGCAGGTTCAAGGGACCTTATGTCCTACTGCTGCTCCTATTTCTTTTGTTCTTAGAAATCTGTCTGCATTATTTTAAATAGGCAATCTTCTCCCTGATCTTGTATACATTTTGTGAGGTCAGTGCCAGAAGTCACCAATAGGCAGAACCCCCTTTAAAAAAACATTGGCCCGGATCTTCCTGTCAAAATAACTGTGAGCCTAATGTCACTTGTTGCTTTTTATGCACAAATGCTCTAGTAACTTCAGGTGAGATGCAGATGTGTGTTCAAACTCAAAAATTGAAAGTTGCCTGCTCAAATTGCACTGCTCAATTGTAAAACTTCGCAAAAATCGGAATCTTGCTGTCTGCATCAAACTTGAAATACATAGTGTGAAGTTGCTATACCTTGATAGTTACAAACTAAACTTTCCACAGAAAGTTAAAACTTTTCCATTCCAGGCAAATACAATATTCTTCTTCCCTTTCATCATTAGATAATTGTGACGGACCACCCTGCGTTCAGAAAAATGCATCTTGCTGTATTCTATTGGTCCAGTAAGGAACTAGAAAGTTAGAAATGGAGCTGTCAGCTAACTGTACTTATAACAGGGGTAATTAGTTTCTGAGTCATAATGGAAGAATACATAAACAACTGATTGAGATCTGCATTGAATTAAGTCAACGTTTATTTGGATAGGATCATTATTCTTTAAGATTGTACATGAAATACATAAAAGTTACAACATGGAAACAGGCAATATGGGCCAGTCAGCTCATGTCTGTATTTACCCTCCATGCAGTCCTAATCACATTTATATACCTTGTTCCCCTTTCATTTCATCTATTTATTCAATTGAATCTTTAATATTGTCATTGACATACATAATTCTCCATGTAAAGAAGGTTTTGTTGCTTTCTGTTATAAATCTCTTGTATTTAATCTTATATTCATTACCCCTACTCCTTTCTATACCCCTCAACCACTGGAAATTATCTTCTATCTACTCTGTCCCATCATTTCAGGATTTTAAACCTTTCTATAATATTGCCTCATAATCCATACCATTTCAACAAAGAAAAGACCCATTTTTTCAAAGAAAGGCTTACATTTATAAAGCGCCTTTCATGACCACTGGACATCCCTAAGTTCTTATTTTAAAGTCAGTGAAGTACTTTTGAACTGTAGTTACTGTTGTAATGTAGTCTTCCTTAGTTTGAGTTTTCTCATGACAGGTAGCATCCTACTGGATCTGTGTAGTATTTTTCCTAGAATCGTAATATCCTTCCCAATGCAAGAACCAAATGCTGCGCACAATGGTCTGAATCTTGTGGTTCTGAGCCACAGGCTGGCGAGCCAGCCAGGCACCCATGTTGCCTTATTTTGGAAAGGCCTGCTGCATCTTGTGCCACGCAGGCACTTAACAAGCCAGCAGCAGGCCTTAATGTTGCAAAACTTCACCTTCAAGGATCTGGTGGCGGAGGTCCCAACATTGAGAGTTGCTGGCCAATTGGAGGTTGGCAGCTCTTCTGTACTCAGCAGCCCCACTGGGGAGGCAGTGGCTGCTGCTGGTAGTATGCCTGCTCGAGGCCTCGGATTGAGGATAGAACAAAGGCACAGGTGAGTAGAGTGAGAGGGAAGTTACAAGGTGGGAGTCATGGGGAGGGGTTGAAGGGGTCAGCAGCAAAGGCAAGGGGCTAGCTTTCGGCGGGCCTCTCTTCCTGATGCCAGGTCCCTCAATCAGGCACTGAGTACCTGGGATCACGCAACAAGGGATCACCCCGGAAGCCTGCAAGTAAACATGCTGGGGTTTGCTTGCCGTGCTCCCGCATGGTGAACCCCCTCCTGACCCACTGTTGGGCTAATATCAGCAGCGGCAGGATAAGGCCTTCAAGTGGGGATTTGCAACCTGCCTATCCCCATTCAAATCGAGGTGGATTTGACACAATATGGCGGATCCGCCTCACATCCCTGAGTGTGGCACTGTGCCGAGGTGGTGTCAAGTTTCTCCTGTGCTGTTCCTCTGATCTCCAGTAACTGTTTATCTATAGTATAACAAAAGTGACTGTTATTTTTATGTGTTTGCAGATGAGACCAACAGCTGCAAACAAGCTGTATATGAATCAATGAGAAGCCAATGTAGTCGTAATTAAGTGTGAGGGAGAATTGTAAGTGAATTTGTTAGTTATTTTTAGTCTGTGCAATCTGGTCTGTGTTTAGTACCTACTATTCAAATGTGAGTAAATCAGTGAAGCATGAAGTTACGCTGAATTTAACGACCAGTTTAATTCAAGGGAATAACTGAAACTTTAGGCATGCACTTTCGCTGAAGGCGCATGTACAGAAAAGAGTCACTACTTTCAGACCCTAGGTTGGCTTATAAAAGCAACTGTTAAAACTGAGGAGAAAGATGATGCTGGCATCCATCCATCTTGGGAGACAATCGACTGTGTCACTTCTAGAGTGACTATCGTCTGTTGTGGCTGTAGGGGCTGATTCATCAGTGCAGTCCATTCTGCAGCTGGCACAGGTGAATAGCATTGGCCTGAGGTCAACTGATGTTTTTTCCTACCATCTCCTGCCATCTGGTCATTTATTTTGTCCTCTGCTTTTTCCACACCCTGACTGATTGTCTCCAGGCACTCCAGTCAGGAGCAAGGACTTTGCATGGATCGGCTCTGATCCCGGTCAATGTGAAGTCTCGCTTTCAGACATCCTTGTATTGCAGACGTGGGTGGCCTTTTGGTCTTGTGCCAGTAGGGAGCTCACCATACAGCATGTCTTTGGGGATGTGGCCATCATCCATTCAGCTCACATGACCCAGCTGACGGAGCCGCCACTGATTCAAGAGGGCAAACTTGCTGGGGATCCCTGCATGCCTGTGTACTCCCATATTCAGCACTCTGTCTTGCCAGGAGATGCTCAATATTTGTCTGAGGCAGCCTATGTGGATACTGTTCAGCCACTTTTCTTGGCTGCGTAAGTTGTAGCCTCGCCATTGTAAAGGAGGGTGTTGGGAACATAAGCCTGGTACACATGGACTTTTTATATTCAGTTAGTTTGCTGTTGGGCCACACTCAACTTCTCAAATTTGATGAGCTGCAGCTTTGGCAATACTGATACTGATTTCTGCATCAAGGAACAGGTTGCTGGTAATTGTTGATCCAAAATATGTTAAGCTGCCAATGGCCTCCAGTGTGAGGTTGTCGATGTTGATTAAAGGTGGAGTTTCTATGTTCTTTCCCATAACTTTGGTCTTCCTGATGCTGATTGTCAGCCTAAACTCCTTTCCGGCCCGGTAGAACCCATCTTCAAACTGCTGCAAGTGAATTTTATCATGGGATGCCAGCGCAGCATCATCAGCAAAGAGCAGCTCACACACTAGGACTTTACTTGCTTTGGTCTTGGCACATAGTCTGTTCAAGTTGAACTGCTTGCCGTCAGCTCTGGCATGCAGGTAGATACACTCACTTGAGTGACCGAAAGTACACAATACCAGCAAAGAGAGTTGGCACCAGGAAGCAGCCCTGCTTTACCCCACTGCTAATCTTAAAAACCTCCAATGATGCTCCATTGGAATTGACAAAACTGTGCATGTTCTCATGGAAAGAAGAAATGATGCCCAGGAGTCCAGGCTGGCAGCCTATTTTCCTTAACACAGTCCATCTCGGCTGACAACGTTGAAGGCCTTGGTGAAGTCCATGAAAGCAATGTAGAATGGTCTATGCTGTTCATGGCACTTCTCCTGTAGCTGCCGAAGTGAGAAAATCATGTTGACTGGATCTGCCAGCTCTGAAGCTGCACAAAGACTCAGGGTAGATGTGTGATGCAAGGCTCTGCAATCTAGTCAGAGCAACGCAAACAAAGAGCTTTCCCACAATACTTAACAAGGCAATGCGATCACTGTGATCCCATCTGTTTTTGTACAAGGTGACTACTTTTGCATCACACATGGCTTGAGCCACAAATCTTTCCTTCCAACAGAGGCACAAACGTTCAAGGAGATGCTGCAGCAGTAATGATTTTCCACTTATGACGATTTTAGGTGGATTGGCATTGTTTCCTGGAGCTTTACCACTGGCAAGATGGTCAATGGCCTTGTTGAGCTCTACTCCGGTGGACTTGCTGTCCAGCTCCTCCATGTTGGGGAAGACTGAAATGGTGCTGAGAGCTTCTTCAGTTCTCTGCTGCATAGAGTTCGAGGTAGTGCACCCCCAGCTTTTCATCTGCTTACTAGGTTCAGTGATGATCATCCGTTCTTGTCTTCAAGGGGATTGGTTTGGTTGCTGCTGGGCTTGTTGCTTTCTTCATTCCTTCATATATCCCTCTAGCATCCCCGGATTTGGCAGCAGAATGTGTACTGCTGCAGAGTTTCAATTGGTATTGATTAGTGCAGAGCCCAGCAGTCTGCTGAGACTTGATTCTGGCAGCTCCCAGAACATTTAGATTTTGTTTGCTAATGGTTTGCTTTTAGTTCATGAGGGGTCTCTTCTTGATATCAGTAACTGGCTCCATTTCAGTCCAATAAGCTTCAAAACCAGTCAGCATTCTCCTGATCTCTTTTCCTGTAAGCAGTGAGTGCAAGGTTATAGATGGTGTTGCACAGATGATCCCATTTTGTCATTGCACTCTGGCCTTGGGCGTTGTTTTCCAAAAGAGCCAGCTTGAGGATGTTGAGGAACTCCTGGGTCCTTTCTGGGTCAATAGTATTGATTAGCTCAAGTGTTGATCCGAGGAGGACCTTTCTTCTTGTGTGGTATATTTCCTTGCTGAAGCCTGACCTTGCTACACACCAAGGAATGGTCAGTGTCACAGACCGTGCTGTGATAACCACAAGTGACAAGGACACCGAGGGTGATACATATGGTGATGATGAGATCCAACTGGTGCCAGTACCATGATCTCGGATGTCTCCAGGAGACCTTGTGGCACGGCACAGAGTCCATGGTAGTAGCATAACTCCTACAACCTCTGCCCTTTTTCATTCATCTTGCCAGTTCTCTGGTGTCCTAAGCATGTTGGCCAAGCTGTGTACTCAGTACTCACCCTTGTATTGAAGTCCCTTAGAAAGTACGATCCCTTAGTGCTGGGAATTCTGCTGATGGAAGTGCCAAACACCTTGTAAAATTGATCCTTGACATCTGGGGTGGAGGTGAGTGTTGGGACATAGATGCACATGAGGTTAACTGGGCCAATGCTTGTTCTGTGAGGGTGGTTCAATCATGAGTAGACAGTTTTTTTACTGCAAAACCCACTCAATGCTCAGATGTTGCCTCTTGAGTTTTTTCCTGCCAGAAGAAAATGTAGTGTTTCGCTTTAAAGGACCCACTTTGAGTAAGCCTAGTTTCTTGCAGCGCAGCAATGTCTACATTGAGCCTTATAAGATATTTGTCAATCACAGCTGTTTTGTGTACGCCATTAGCCTGAAGAAGATCATCAGTAAGGCTGATGTGGTCCTTACATTCCAGCTCGCAATGCAAAAGAGTGGTGTCTTCTTTGTGGAGTTGGACAACACTCAAGAAGCTCAATTGACACCCCATCCACCACTTTCAACATCCACTCCCTCCACCATTGATACACAATGGCAGCAGTGTGTACCATCTACAAGATGCATAGCAGCAACCCACCAAGGCTTCGCGACAGCACCTTCCAAACCTGCGACGTCTATCACCTGGAAGTACAAGAGCAGGAGACACATGGGAACACCATCACCTGGAAGTTCCCCTCCAAGCCACACACCATCCTGACTTGGAACCATATTGCCATTCCTTCACTGTTGCTGGGTCAAAATCTTGCAACTCCCTTCCTAACAGCACATGGGTGTATCTACATAACATGGACAGCAGCAGTTCAAGGCAGCGGCTCACCACCAGCTTCAGAAGGGCAATTAGGGATGGTCAATAAAAATGCTGGCCTAGCCAGGATTGCCCACACCCCTTAATAAAATTTTAAAAAATTAAAAATCAAACTGTAATGAGTATATACCACAAGGAACAGGAGGTTGTTAAAAAAATGACACTATCTCATGTCACCCGGGACTCATAACTCAGTACCTGGGATTGGGCCAAGTAACCAATGTGTGCTTGCAGAGGCCTGGACAGCACAAGACAGTCTATGAAAAACAAATCCTATCATTACTAGAACAAGGCTATTTATACCACAAGCAGTATATCTTAATAGCAAAACAATGAAGCTGTTTATCCTTTATGTCCTATTTGTAATTTCTCAGAAGCCAGACTTGGGTGACATTGAAGGAAACAAATAAAATTGGCAGAAGTTATGATATGGTATTGTTGTAATGTCACAGGCATTATAGTAATTCCATGGAAAATCAGCCACTTGTGCATCCTCCACCCTTGCTGGATAGAAATTTGGCACACAGCCAAAACAAATCTTTTTGAGCCAGATTTCATCATTCACTTGCACCTGAAGTCCAACACTACCCAGTGGCTTATTTTATGGTGACCCACAAAGAATCCATTGTATGTTCTCCCAATAATATATTTAATAAAATAATCATCTTACTGGTGAGAAAACTACTGCAGAAATAAGTTTCCTCTTGTTGGATTTGCCACCCAATTCTATTTTACTTCAATCAGCTGTAATTCCCGACAACCGACATTAGAAACTTCACCATTTAATTTCATACCTCTTATTCTCATCTAAGTTTTTCTATCAATTCATAACGGTTCATCCTTTCAAGCTACAATTTGTATTGTTTATACATACGAGCATGACATTTAAATTCCATTTGGTTCTGAAAAACGTAGACTATATATTTGTTGTAACATGGCACATGACAACATGATGACTATTTTTCTCCAAAGCTTGAATCTTCCTAGTCCCCAGCAAGTTATTCTCTATCCTTATCAAGCTACATTCCCATTGCTTTTGATTGCCGATGACCCCTTTCTTCCACTGTGATCCTTTCATGGCCATGTTTGTGACAGACATAATTGAGGATTGCACAAAAATAAAGATGGAAGTACATACCCTGTATTATGCAAATTAGTTAACAGCTGGGTAAATTGATATATGAGGCCACTTGTTGATTTTATGTATGTTCAAGAGTAACTAATCCCAAATTAACCAAGAATTTTCCATCATCTACTGTTTTACATACTTATTCTATATTCAATTCTCTCTTCATCCAGGACAGTGCATACCACACATTGATACAATTTCCAGTTAACCACATACAGACTGAAGGAGAGCCAAGACCAGGAATAAGTACAAGAATTTTAACTTCAGAGTTTACAAAGGCAAGAATTCACATTATGAATAATAACAAACACCTGGAATGAAGTTAAAGGCAAAAATCCAACCTCAGATGTTTGGATAATGCTCATAAACTATGGGTGCGTGACACTACAGAACTTCCTGATTGAATTACAGCCTTGCCATTGCCTTCCAAACATCTATCTCTTCCACTCATAAGCCTACCTGCTACACATTTACTTGATGCTGTGTGATGCCAAATACAAACATTCAGTCTAGTCTGGTTTTCATAAGAGATTCTTACCTAATTATCATTGTTAGAACAGAGAAAAATATACAATGCCTGTACTGTACAAGAGTTTAATTTATATACTATGTTAGCAGTTACATGTGAAATGGATTTATGAAATCCATATTGCATTGCTTACACTGTTATTATAATCATATTTGTCAAATTATCCATATGTTTGGAAAATGTTGCAAAAGGGCAGTTTCCTTTTCTGTCTACTTGACAGAATAACAATTCAAAAGTATCAAATACTATTACACACAATATTAACAGATTATTGACATCTTGCACGGTGCTGTACAAGTGAAGTCAAACTGCGCTTCATAAGTGACCAAAACTTCTCATAGTTTTGTTTTACAGTACCTCCCTACCTCACAACTAAATTTTTCAAATAGAGAGGTTAGAACCAACATTTATATCATGAGTAAACTCAATTTCATTTCAATCTACTTTACAAGCATTGGATTTGAAGTAATAGTGGAAGCTCAAAACAAAAATCGAAAAGGCTTAGGAAGCTCGACGCTTTCAATGGATCGGAACACCAATACCCAGTTTTGATGCCTCAAACGATTGTGTTTGGAAACTTTCTGTTGGATGAGTGGTGTCCAAATTATGGTTCTGGCTATATCCAGTCCAGAAACCCCAGTTTGTTGCCCCTGAGGTAAGTGCCTGTATCTGCAGGGAGATGTTCTCTATTGTGCTTCCTTTGCTTGTTCCTCTAAGCTTTCATGGTAAAATTGATACAAAGTGGCATGTGTGGATTTAAAAGATAAGTTAAGTGTATAGTGGTGGCTGACAGGGCACTGGCAAGGGGGAAGGAGACAGAGATATAATTTGGGAGGGGGGGAGGGGTTGACGAATGAACATAATCAGCTTCACACTTTTTTAGCACAACTATAAGATGCTAAGGCAATTTGGGTAAGGAAGAAAAGTAATCAATAACGACTTGCACTTAAATACACTGTTAACATAGAAAATGTTCCAAGGTGCCCCATTGGGTGTAGAAAAAATGGACACTGAACCAAAGAAGGAATTATTAGGAGTGGGGACCAAAAGCCTTGCAGAGAGGAATTTTAAGGAAGATTTGAAAGGGAGGTGGAGATGCAATGCAGTTTAGTGAGGGAATTCCAGAACAAAGGCATAGTCCTGCAGCAATGGTGACTGAAGCAAGGGTGATTTTTTTTATATTTGTTTATGGGATGTGGGTGTCACTGACTAGGCCAGCATTTATTGCCCATCCCATTCTACCTCCTTCATTTATGAGTCAACCACATTGATGTGGGTCTGGAGTCACATGTAGGCCAAACCAGGTGAGGACAGAAAATTTCCTTCCCTTAAGGATATTAGGGAACCAGATGGGTTTTTATGACAATTGGCATGGTCATCATCAGACTTTTAATTCCAGATTTTTATTGAATTCAAGTTTCACCATCTGCTGTGGTGGGATTTGAACCTGGGTCCCCAGAACATCATCCTGGGTCTCTGGAATACTGGTCCAGTGACAATACCACTATACCAATACCACTATGAGGCTCCACCCCAAGAGGCCAGAGCCAGGGAAACAGCAGATGGAAATTTTTGAGGTTACAGAACTAGTGAGGGGCAAGGTTATGAAGGGATTCAAACATAAAGATGAGAATTTTAAATTTGAGTTGTTAGTCACCACTGATAGAGGTGATGAGTGAATAAGATTTGGCATGGGACAAGATCAGCTTTGCATGAGCTGAAGATTTCAGAAGGTAGAGGATGGGAGGTGGGCCAGGAAATTATTGGAGTAGATGGATTTGGAGATAACAAGGATTTGGATAAGTGTTTTAGCAACAGATAGGCTGAGGTACCGGCAGGGGAAAGCAATGTTGCACAGGTGGTCTTTGTGATGGAGAGCATACAGGGTCAGAAGGTGAGCTCTAGATCAAATAGAAAACAACATTGTGAACAACCTGAGATAATGGCCAGGGAAGGAGGTAGAAGATGAAGGCATGGGGGTTTGTGTTGGTGCTGAAGACTAGAATTCCAGTCTTTCAATGTTGCACTGCATAAAATTGCAGCCCATCCAAAACAGAATGTTGAGCAAGCAGTATCACAGCACAGAGGCAGTATTGAGTGCAACAGTGGAGAGGTAGAACTGGATGTTGCTAACATACATGTAGAAACTGACTCCGGGCAGCCCAACATGTAGAAAGAAACATGTTGATAATGAAAAAGAGGCTTCAGAGGAAAGATCCCTGGGAGACTCCAGAGGTAACAGTGCAGAGATGAGAAGAGAAGCCACTGTTCCAGATACACTTGCCATGCTCAAATAGATAAAAGGGTAACAAGCAAGGGCAGTCCCTCTGCGCTGAAAAGAGAGGGGAGCATGGTGTGATTAACCATGCATTAGATTGGAGAGAGGAGGCTGAGGAGAGAAAATATGGCACAGTCACAGCGGATGTCTGTTGTGACTATTGTTAGGGCCATTTCAATGCTGTGATCAGGAGAGAAACCTTATTGGAATGATTAAAACTGGGAGATGCAAGAACTATGCAAATGGAAAGAGAGAAGTGGTAATTTGCTAGGACAGATATGTTTTTTTTTGAGGAGGGAGTGATGCTTGGTTATGAAAGAGATGGAGGTTGTACTTGAGAAGACTGAAACATTTACAATGTTAGCTAGTATAGGGGCCAGGAGGGGATATTGAATGGTCAGCTGTTTAGTAGATATCAGTCAAAGAGAGCAGCAGAAGCTGCTGAATGGACAATTTCAGTTTTACTCATAAAAGCATCGACTAACTGTCTAAATGTTACATGGTATACAACAAAAGGGCCTTTAGACAGGCTTACATTGGAGAGAACTTGTATAATACTCACACCTCATGAACAGGAAAAACATGTCCCCATGTGCTCATTCCTTCCAAAAGTGAATGGAATTTCAAATTTTAAAGAAGTGATTGGACAATCAGCTTTTTTTCCTATCATTTAAATCTTAAAGGCAGTACAGCAGTGTGCATGAGTAGTTTGTAAACATAATGCTTTAAGTTTAAACATTCAGCTCCACACTACTATCAGTAGTACTATCATTATCTCCTTAAAAATCATTAGCATTATATGACAGGCTTGGCACTATTATGGTGCAAAAGATTGCATCACACTCATACCAAAACATGCAGGAGGAAGCATTACCTTAAGTAAAAGGGATAATACCTCCTCCAGTTCCACCCTGCTAGTTTTAATCTGCTTTATTAACATGTACAAATATTTTTTATGGAGAAATTTCCATGCATGATCTTCAAACATCTAGATGGTTTTTGTAGTAATTATGGTTTTATTTAGCATGTAATGTACCTTTAAGAATAATACTTAGTAGGAAAGATCATATGATCTGTAGTGACCAATAGGAGAGTAGCACGGGCTACCTCCGCAGTCAGTGTAGAGTTAGAGTTGGAATTGAAAGCACACATGTAGTTGCTGCTGAGTATATTCCAAGAAATGCCTGCGCTTCAACTCTATCATTAATAGTATAATTCATTCACCCTACAACAAACTGGCAATGAGGATAAAACAGAATTGAACAGAAGAAACCAAGTTAGAAAGAAATCGGCACTGTACCTCGCCCAGTGATAGTAAGTAGCAAGCTCTGTTAGAATTAAAGAAGTTATCCACTCTCAAAATGCCATAATTTTGGAGAATTGATCCTTTTGAACCAGCCACAAATGATTGGTCTCAATACATAGAATGCCTCACATTCTTTTTTTAAGCGAACGAGATTACAGGGGAAGAGAAGAGGTGAGTGATCCTCTTGAGTACTTGTGGGAGCAAAACCTACAGCTTGATTTGAAGTTTGATGGCACCTAGTGCCACATATTTGAAAAATCTCGATGCATTGGTGGATGTCGTGAATTGTCATTTTCAAGCCCTCAGTCACGATGCAGAGGTTCAGATTTAATTTGCGAAATAGAGCCCTAGGTGAGACAATTGCATGATACATGGCAAAATTGAAGCAGCTAATGAAACATTGTGAGTTCAGTATGACTCTGAACGATATGCTTAGGGATCGTTTAGTGTGTGGTGTGAAAGAGGACACTATTTAGAAAAGATTATTGTCCGAAGTGAATCTGGATTCAAGAAGGCATTAGAGATAGCGCTGGTCATGGAAAGCACAATAAGAAATTCAAAAATAATACAGGGTGCGTAAAATGCCAGTGTACTCCACATTGGGTGAGAAACCTCAGCCAAAAGTGGCGCAAAAAAGCAAGATTCTGCCAAGAAGTGGGAAACAGTCCCTGCTAGCCAGAGAATAAAGAAAAATAACTTATCAGTGAAATCAAAGAATAATTTTAACGGAGGTAGTCTTTTGTCGATTGGCAAATTAAAAAAATTGAACGCTATTATTGTCACAGAAATGGACATATGATGAGGCAGTGCAAGGAAAGATTGAAGCAGGCTTGTAAATAAAAGAAGAAATCCAATGAAATCTACAATGTAGAAGAGCCTGAAACAACAAATTCTGACATTTACTTGTTGTTTAATCTGAAAGTTGGAAAGACAGAACCAATATTTGTCACAGTGAAAGTAAATGGCAAACCTGTTAGAATGGAAATGGACACGCGAGTTTCCACTATGGTTATTGGGGAACTTTCATTCAGATATTTGAATAATGGTGAACATCAATTAAGTTTGGAACGAACAGCTGCCAAACTAAAAACAGGTGAAGACATTCAATTAAAAGGCTTAAACAGAGTAACTGTCTATTATGGAAGCCAATCGGCAAAGCTACCAGTGTTGGTATTGAGAGGCAGAGGACCAAGCCTTCTAGGGTGAAATTGGCTAAAGGAAATCAACATTGATTGGCCACTGAGATTCCAAAAGGAAGCTGGAAGTGTTCCTGTTTTGAAGGAGTACGTAAGGACTCAACAACCTGAAGAAATGCAGGCTGCCTTTAGCCAAACCCCGGAAGAACAGCAGAAGAAACTTGAAGAGATCATGTTTGATGGCAGAGTTTGAGACGAGGTGAGCAACCTTCGAGGGGAAAAAGAAAACCCGTTGAAAGACCTTCACACACTATAAGATTCCCTCAGGTCATGATTTGTATCTCTCCTTTCCTGGGAACAATGTTTCTGCTCATGGTCATTGCCCATTCAAAATGGTTGGATGTATATGAGGTGAAGTCACCAACGTTGGGCGCTACAATTGAGAAACTACGTCAGTGTTTTGCCATTCACAGACTACCAGAAGTAGTTGTTTCTGATAACGGCACAGCATTTATGAGTGCTGAGTTTCAATGGTTTATTAGTTTCAACGGTATCACTCATGTGAAAACTGCACCGTACCACCCTTTCTCAAATGGATTGGCCAAAAGGGTGGTTCAAACGTCCAAGGCAGGCATGAAAAAACTAACTGGTGATTCATTGGCTACCAAGTTAGCACACTTCCTTTTTCATTACAGGACTACCCCTCACACAACAACAGGTGTCACACCTGCAGAGTTATTGTTGAAATGCTGTCTCAGGATGAGATTGAGCTTAATAATGCCAAATTTAGAGGGGAAGGTGGAAAGGAGTCAGGGAAACCAGAAAACTAGACACGACTGGCATAGTCGCGAGAGGAAATTTACCATGGGAGAGCTGGAATACGTGACGACCTTCGGGGAAGGACCAAAGTGGTTACCAGGTGAAATAAGCACATTGACCTCTGTCTTACCACGTGGTGGTGGACAGCCAGATCATCTGTAAACATGTGGACTATTTAAGGAAGAGAGAGACAAATCACCAAGATTTGATTCCACCAGTGACCTTGACCGGGTCAGCGTTTCCTGTTGAGGATACTCAACCCAGGACTGACATGTCTGATGTCCCTGTAAGACTTGAGGATACAGAACTGCAAGTGCCCACTGGAGCTCCTGATGTTCAGGCAACTCTGGAAAAAGAGGTTCCTGACAAAGAATCTGAAGTTGTAGAGCTGTGATGTTCCACTCGTACCAGGAAATCACCTGAAAGACTGAACTTGTAAATTCCTTACCCAGTATAAATATTATGTTGTCTTGAAAAATATGTGCTTGTAAATATAATATGTAAACCCAAGTTAAAGGAGGAGGAATATAGTAATTATGGTTTTATTGGTGTGTAATGTACCTTAAAGAATAATACTTGTTAGGAAAGATCACATAATTGAGTAACCAATAGTAGAATAGCAGGGCTACCTCAACAGTCAGTGTAGAGTTAGAGTTGGAGTTGAAAGCACATATGTAGTTGCTGCTGAGTATATTGTAAGTAAACAACATTTCCACCCAAAAAGCGTCTGCAGTTCAATTTTGTCATTAATAGTACAACTCGGCCACCCTTAAACAGTTTTGTAATATCTTCAGATACCATCAGCCATACTAAAATCACATTCTTCTCCATTCAGAAAATTTAAGTACACTGCCGATATTATGTGGGATTAATTAATATTGATAGCAACTTTTGCCATGTAAGTAGTATCATTTAGTGATATGCTTACTAGACTTATACTCAAGTAATTATAATAAATTTAATGTAATTTACTAATGTCGATCCAGTGTTTAAATTTGACTAAACAAGAGCTCACCCCAGGGAAGGGAAAATAGTGTGGATGCTGGCCTTGAAGACCTTGGAGGTCGTCCTTTGGTCAATGGGGCCTGTGCTGGCCCCACCTGGGAAGGAGCGGCCAGTGCCACAGCTGGCATCACCCCTGTCATCGCAGCCCCATCAAATGCGACGTTCGCTGGTGGAGGGGTGGAGGACCTGCTGCCATCATCCAGAGTGAACTGAGGGGAGCCCGCAGAGACAACAGGCAGCTCGTGCACCAATGTGAGGTCGCTTTGGACTTCCCTGCTCACCATTGATGGGATATTGGGTGCCTCATCCATCCCCCACACTGGCACCTACCAGCAGAGGCCACCTGCCTGTGTGAGGGCTTGCAGGTTCGAGCGCAATCCTAGGTACCCCTCATTCTGTCCTTGGAGCTGCCTCTCCATGAGAGTCACCACTCTCTCAGTGGAGGAGGCAGTGCGCTCGGCCATGAGGGTCAACGCAGTGCTCACGCTCCGCATGGACTGCTCCACAATGGAGACCATGGCACGCAGACCCTCATGGATCTCCACCAGATTCTTCTGCACAACCCATTGGACATCCAGCATCTGCAGCCTAATGGGCGACTCCAGAGGCTCATTATTGGCCTTCGACTAAGCATTGTCCTGGTGCCCAGCAGTCCTCCGACTGCCAGTGCCCTGACACTCTTTACCTCCCCCTGCACCTCAAGCAATTGTGAAGTGCCCTCACCAATGTGCACCGACATTCTAGCCACCGATCTAATGCCCACCGAGATGCTGGTGTCTGTGCTGGTACCTGGTACAGAGAGTGGGTGTAACACAGGTGCAAATGAAGCCCGGTGGTCCTCCGGCGTCAGGGGTAGCCCTTCGGGGTCTAGAGAGCAAGTGTGTGCTGGAGAATCTAAAAGGGAGAACAAGGACATGTCATTAGTTAAAGTCATCACACTGTCACTGCACATGCCAGGCAACCCGGTGAGATAATGGAGATCTGCATCATGGTGCCATCGTCTTCCAATGATCAATGGGGTCTCCAGATTTGAGGCTCACATCGATAAAGAGACTACACTAGAATGGTTGCACAATCCGAAAGTCTCAACTCTGTGCACTGCGCTTTTACCTTTGTTTCACACCCCCGCCTCTCCATGCCTGGTTGCATTGGGAGCATGCTGGCTCTCCTGCTCGAACCTGGTACACAGTGGCAGGTTGGTCGGGCCTCCGTTTTTACGTGCCCTCTCGGCTTGGTTATGGCTCACCTTCTCCTGAAGGTACAGAGGAGCATTGATTAGTCCACTCTCTACCTGCAGCACCAGTGCAGCTTGGCCAACCACAGCTGAGGAACACCTCCCAGGGCATCTCGAGCCGCAAGGTGTTCAGTCCAAGCAGCCAGGACTCAGCCCCTTGGCTAGCTCCAGCGTGACTGAGAGTTAGCACTCAGACTCTGGCACCCCTGAAGTCCACAGTGGTGGGGGAGGGGGGGGGCGGATGGCCACACCTGAACACTTCTGCAGACTGACCCATGCCAAAATAGTATTCACCCTTCCTGAGCACAGCAGGTCGTTGAAGCACTTCCGGCACTGCACTCATGTGCGCCGCACCACGTCATGGCTGCTAACCAGCACTGCCCTCCCATGCCCTCTTTGTGTGGTGTGGTGGCCTCCTCCCATCTCTCGAGACAAGGGTGTCCTTCCTGGCAGCCACCTCCTCCTGGAGGACCGCGAGGCGCTCATCCGAAAAGCTGGGGGCTAAGTGCCCAACCGACCTGCCCTCGCACCTGCCGTGTCCAGCCACACTGGTATCCATCACTTGAATTTTGACAATGCAGAACAGACGTTCTTCCATGGCAACCTTCCTGGGCTGCCTGAACCATTTTTAAATCCAATGGTGACCCCGCCACTGCTCAGTCCTCCACAACCAATGAGGAACCGCTGAAATCGTGGTCGGGGGATGATTGCGGGCTGTTTCCCAGCCGCTCCCAGGCCTGCCCACCGACCTCAAAATTCTGGCCTGTGGGAAGTGATGCGGCTATGCAGAAGAGATATGATAAATAATTCCTATGTTGGGCAAACATGTCAGAAGATTACACTTCTTGCAGCATTGTAGCCGTGTCCTGGAGAGGTGGGGGGGTCAGGTTGACGCCACTAACCAGCTTTGAGATGTCCTTCCTGTCCGACCGCATAGTTTGCCTAAATGTGAATCTTTTTTGAGTGGAACAAGAGATCCTTACATATCCTGACTTTTTGCACAGAATTCTCCATGGTTTGCCGCTGAGAATCATGGTGCCCTACCTTGGAATATTGCTGATGATCAATGCTAACCTGACATCTTCACTTTACGAGCTGCTGCCTCTCTTTTTTTATGATGCTGGGCCTACTGGATATCCCGCTTATTGACGAGTGAAAATTAGTGGGAAATTGCCTGTAATTGGCGAATAAGGCCAAACCATTAAAATGTTTTGATTCTCTCACAATTTCTTGTTGGCAAGAAGCAGGCGAATTCAGTAGCCGAAGTGGATTTGGCCCCCATACAAACCTGTACCCTTGCCATCAATTACGTCACATTTGGCACTAATGTCTGCAAAGCCTGCTTCATAGACGCTTCTGAGTCCACATTGTCAGTATGTTATAGTTATAGAGGATGGATGAATGCTTCCAATATCCTTTAATACAAGATAAAGGGATTGTTGAAGAATGCAGCAAGGCCTGTGAATGAGGGAGGGACTATTAGTGAGTTTTCAGCTAAATGAACATGCCATCACAGTAAACGCTGTTCATTTAAATGATCCGTGGCATTTCTCGCTGATTCTCCCTCAACTTCATCCAGTTCTTCCTTGTCAGATGATGCCTTCTCCTGTTGCTTTGCCTCCTACAACTTTAATCCTCCTTGCATTGCCAGTTTGTATAGAACGTAGAAGCGTATGACATGGACCAATCTACTGGGCAAGATTCTGATAGCACCTGTGCCAATCAGACATAGTGAAATCACGGAGAGGTATTATCAGCCACGGGCGTAGGACATACCCATTGTCTTCTAGCTGCCATTCCCTGGTCTTCTGAGATAAGTGAAAAAGTGAGAGGCCGGTGATTATATCATGACAGCTTCCAGTAGTACTGGCACAGATTCTCATTATCTTTTTGCTATGGTCACACACCCGTTGAACGTTGATGGAGTGGAAGACTCACAAAAGCTCTTGGGTTGTCTTCTGGTGCCCTGCTGCTTACATGAGTGCAGCTAACCATGTCTGACAGTGAGGGAAGCTGCTGCCAATGCCCCTCACTCATTTTGACTATTGGCATTCATGTTGAAGTTAATGCGTTGGTTGTGTCTAGTGCAGAGGCCATTGGTGATCTGCTTGATGCAGCTGGGTGCTACATACTGCACACTGGCAGATGCAGGTGATGTATCCTGTAGCAGCCTGAAAGTAGTCTGAGTTGAAAAATGCTAAGGGCAGTGGTGACTATGACAGTCACTGGCAAAGTTTAGCCCCCTGATCCAATGCCAAGTTCTGCTGCACCCAGCTGAAGAGAGCAGCAACAACCCTCCTGGTGAATTGCAAACTGCTGATGCAAAGTTCAATAGATCCTATGAGCTGGGTAAGGCATTTTACAAGCAGTTCCCCTGTAGCTGCTGTCTTCTAACAGCCCCACCTACTGCTTGTCGAGTCTTCTGCTGCTGCTGCTCTTCTTTCTTTACTGTACCTTAATCCAAAGCAAACCTTCTCTAGTCCCAGACCTGCAGGAAGGGATTAATCTCAATCTAACAAATCCATGGGCGGGATTTTCCACTGGGCATGCGAGTGCATGCCCGACATGCCTGAGCATGAAATAGCGCGCGATGATGTTGGGCAAGCGCCCCGATGTCATCGCACATTCGCACGATATTTCGGTCGGCGGGCACGCGCGAGAGTTGGTAGTGTGCCCACTGACAATTAAGGTGCCTATTAAGGCCATTAATCAATTAATTAACCATGTTGTTCACTAACCATTCATCATTACAGTTGGCAGGTAGGTGAATCAGCCTTTGGATTTTTGATAGGCAGGATGAGGTTTCCGTAATTAAATATAAAAGAAATAAAAATTTTGGGGCAGAATTTTTCAAATATACATATCAAGATAAGTGAGTCCACAGTGTGGATATTTTTTCCAGGTTTTTAAAAACCTTATCCATTGGTTTAAAATTATTCAGCTCCCTGACGCAGCTCTCTGCCTTCAGGGAGCTTTCACTGCGCGCTCCCCCTGCGCCTGCACCGACTTCAGCACTCACCCTCCTCCCGTCCCCACCCCGGCAGCACTGAGATTCACAGCGCGCCTTTCACTCTGGCTGGCGGTTAATTGGCCAGCCAGCATGAAATCGTGATCAGGGGCCGATTGCGGGCAGCGGGCCATTTCCTAGCCACTCCCGGGCCTGTCCGCCGCACCCGCCCGACAACCCGAAAATCCTGCCCCATGTCTCTATCCAAGGTGTACTTTTCCACTAATTTTCCCAGCAGTCCTCCTACCCAGAGTTCATGCTTATTTTGGGGTAATATAATTTTCAAGGATCCAAATTCAAATCATACTGCTGATAGAATTGGATCACATGCTTATGTTTACTTGTTCCTGATTATTTTGGTAAATCTTTCTTAGAAAAATTGAGCAAATACATCCAACAATTGGCCTAATGCTGTGACAGCTTTAATCATTTATCTATATTTGTGGAACTTTCCAAATCCCCAAAGTAGACATAGAATTTTGCTGCCATTTACTCCCGTTACCATAGTCCGATTATTCTAAATTGTACTGTGTGACAGAGATAGAGATAGCGAGAACAACCCTATTGTTTAATTTAGCAATTGCTAATATTTTGTTATCCACGTTCTCAACTATCTGAATCAGTGTATTTGTTAATATTAACAATTTACTGCAGGGAACTTTTTTTATTGGGAAGATAGTGTGGGACAATATTTAAAATGCTGGCTTATTTGCACATGGCTAGGAGTTTAATTATTTTAATCCTTAACATCCCATGACCTTTGCAAAAAATTTTTTTAAATGTTTTCAGTTAAATTAGCAAGGCATCTAGGGAAGTAACTTATAGTAGAAGGCAATTTCCTTCTATGCAGGATTGGTAAAAATATTAAAAAGTCACTTTGCTTTACATCCAGTGCTTATTTTAAATATTAAGCCTAAATTATAGATGTTGGTTTTGGGCTCATATGGGCGTATATTGCCAAAAGCCCCTGAGCTGTAAGCAACTCCTCCAAGGCTTTTTATTTATTCTTTATATGTGGTAGTGATGACAAAGAAATTTGACACAGTTATTTTGATTCCGCTGTAGTCATTCATGCACAGCACCCACTGCAGTCAAACAGTGGCACTATTATGATATCACACCTTCTGCCTGCCAGTACTAGTTCCAAAATTAACAGCAAAGAAACATAAAAAAACTGAGAATTTTGATAGTGTACTTTTTGCCACACGTATATAATAATCAACTCTTTGAGCTGATATGTCCAGAGATATTTTCTATACCTTGGATGTCCATTTTTTAATAAAAGTTTAAACATTAAACTTCATTTTAAACTTCAAAATCCAAGAGTGGAATTGTCCCAGATTTGCACAAAGTGGGCAGGAAATAGGACATTTTGCCCGCTGGCTGCAATGGTGGATTTTCACGTTGTATCATCCCATTGTTGGCGCGTCCGGCCTCATTAATAATGCATTCCTGAGAAACACGCTGGGTCGCAGGCAGGGCAGCCTTCGATTCGCCCGCCCTGCCATCACCTCAGGCATTCACTAATCCGGGCACCATATTTAAAGGGTGCCCCTGCACAGAGCTAGCACTCTCTAAGGGGTCAGAATCTGCTGCAAAGTCATGGCTGCCAAAGGGAGGAAAAATTCTGCCCCCAAATTTATCGTCGCCTTCCTCAGGCACCTACTGGATGCAATGGAGGCCCATCGTGAAGTCTTCCATCCCGCTCTGGGAAAAGACCATCTAGCAAGGTCACCAATCCAGCATGGGAAGTGGTTGCAGCGGTGGTCAGCTCCAACGCCCTGCAAAAGAGGGCAGTTACCCAGTGCCAAAAGAGGATGAATGATCTTCTCCGTTCCGCCAGGGTAAGTCACTCTTCTCATCACTCTCAACTCTCACGCTCACAAATCCATCACACATCCACAGGGCCCTCACTCCCTGCTAGTCCACGGGACATCACCATTCACTCTCACACACACACACCTTCATCTGCCTTGTGGATCATGTCCTCATCCCATCCATGGCACCACTCAGCACCCACACATGTCAGGCATCCTTCTCATCTGGCCTGGCAGACATCCTGCTTACACTCCCCATCTGTCTTCATGCAGGACAAGCTGGCACACAACAAAATGGAGAGGTTGCAGACTGGTGGAGGAATGCCTAACATCAAGGTCCTCACAGACTTTGAAGATAGAGTCATCCAGTGAGGTCAGTGGTGCTCAACCAAGTGAGGATCCAGCAGTGCAACATCCATCAGACAACGATGCTGTGTGCCAGTTCCCCTGTTCCGCAGTCCATGCACTAATTATCTCTCTTTGCTTTTGCAGGCACATCTGGGAAGCAGCCAAGGGGGTCCATGCCCCTGATCCGTGACTCAAGCACCGGAGACACTTCGGAAAAAGAATCTGATGACATCCTAATTGAAGACCCATCACAGTGCTCACCCACACCCTCCACCAACGCAGAGACACACACCTCGGTGGGACTAGTTCTTGAGTAACCTCGGGGTCACAGTCTGGTGAGCACATTGCACTGTCTGATCCACAGCAGGCAGCAGCAGGGACTTCCCAGGTTTCCGGCATTCGGAGGACTCCTGGAGGCCAGAAATCTGCTGAGTCTGAGTCATATGATGAGCCTCTGGACTCGGTCATACCTCAGTTGCTGGAGCTGCAAAGGCAAGCTCAGGAACATCAGGAAGGGATGTCCGCAGCACTCCTCAAATTGCAAGGCATGATGGAGGAGGCCGTCTACCTTCACTCTGAGTTGATAGCGCTGGCATGCTAATGCACCGAGGTCAACACTGGTAGGATGATAACCGCCATGGAGACCTTGGCCCAGAAAATTGGTCTTGCACTGCTGCGTGGGCTGAACTCCATTGCTGATGCCCATGATTGGTTTCCAACAGTGTGTACCCGAGAAGGGTGCAGGGCAGCTCAATCTCACTCCAGCTTCCCCTTCTCCTCAAGGAGTCAGCTATGTGCTCTTGGGCACCCACAAGGAGGAGGATCAGCAGGTGCACACCTTGGGGCCATCCACCCAGGTGACTTCGGGAGTGTCTGGCCCATGTGAATCCCCTCTTCCTGTGACCCCAGCAGCTTCAGCTCCACAAGCCAAGGGGGTGCCACTGCCACACAGCAGGACTCTGAAAGCAGGCTGGGGCCCTCCAGGTCACAGCCCTCCAGAGGTCATCGCAACAGGGCGTAGCAGTCAGCAGACTGCCTCCACCTCCTCTGTGGGTGTCTGGGGAATATCAATACATAACGGCAGGGATAGGAAGATGTAACTCTTTCGAGTACAAACCCGTTTCCATCTGTTTCAGATGAAGTTACGTTGTTTCATAGTTTGCCACTGTGAGATTTGAACTCTTGATCTTGGGGTTACAAACCCAGTACCATAACCACTTGGCTATTTAGGCCAAGCATTAAGAAGATGTAGCTACACAGCCTGGGCATGGGTGTTAATCACTTATACTTAATGTTTACTATTGTAAATAAACTCCCAGGAATGTCTCCTTGCCTATGGCTCCTTGTTATGATGAGCAGTGTTCATATCACCCAGATGTGAAACCCTGGTTCCTGCACAAGGTAAAGGTAGGTGTCTCAGTCCAGGGCCTCTTCCCTGTGCAGTGTGTAACCTTCAGACCAAAGTGATGGTCCAGCTTCACACTCACTGGACACTTTAGCGATGCCTATACCTCGATGGTGCTGGTCATTGCTGCCAGAATGTCATGTGCAGGCATCACAGAGTTCTGTCATTCTCTCTGTTTCACTGGGGATAGTGCACTGTAAAATCAAGCCTCACTGTTCCCCAAGCCGTGACAAACGTGAAAAGTTTAACCAAAGCACCAGATTGCCCCAATTCTACCTAACTGTTTAATTTGTTAACAGAATATGAGCACCAGGTTTGTATCGTTAAACAAATAACTGTTTATTGAACAAACTGTCATTAACCAATGGCAAAAGAAAGAAATATGAACTGCTAACTTCTAACACTATAACTTAAACTCTACCCCCTTCTTAAATACCTAAACACACACACACACACACACACACACACACGGCCAGGATTTTACCTTCAGCGTGCGGGCGGGCGTGCACCCGACATGCCGGAACGTAAAATGATGCACGCTGACGTTGGCCGTACATCCTGACATCACCGCACACCCTCACCATATTTCGCTAGGGGTGCGCAATGAAAACGGAGGGGCGCCCGCCATTAATTAACGGGCCAGTAAAGGCCCTTGAGGCACTAATTGACTGTGATTTTACGTAGCCCGTGCGATTTTCTGGGGCATCGCATGGACGCAACGAGCAGGTAGGTAAGTCACGCTTTCAAAAACCTCATCCACAGCGGGATAAGAGGGGTGAGTGGGCTCGCTCATGCGAGTTGTTTGTACTTTAGCTTATAAGTTGCTGCTGCTTGCTTGTGTGAACAGGACATCTTCGTTTCACTTCAGAGCTGCTTTGACAGAAATAGGAGGCTTCAATTCAGGACTCCGGAGGAGTCATATCACTTGGGGCCTTCCAGGTATCAGGCAGCCTTCCCTCACCCTGGTAATGGGGATTGTGGTCTCCGCTGGAGGCACCGCCACTGAGGCGGAAGAAAGGGCCAGAAAGTGGGGGGAGGCCAGGAGTCCCTATTCAGCCTCCAGGGGATGGACCTGTGGGAGGACAGGCGCATGTACAAGGGGTGCAGGACCAACAAAAAGTCCAAGGTGGAAGGTGCCGCAGATGACGCTACTATCCTGCTGCCAGGGGTTGCAGGCGGTGATGCAGCTACCTCAATATGTCTGAGGTGCAGTGCCAAAGGAGGCTCCACCTCTCAAGGAAGACAGTGACCTTCATCTGTCAGATGATCGACCCTGAGATCAGCTCCAGCTGTGTGGGTGGACACCCTATGCCAGTGGCACTAATGGTCACAGTGGCCCTTAACTTCTATGCCTCCAGCTCTTTCCAGGGATTGGTGGGTGATCTTTGTGGAGTCTCCCAATCAGCTGTCCACAGTTGTGTCAAGCTGGTGACAGACGCTCTGTTCGGGCGTACATTAACTTTCATTCACTACCACACTGACGAGGCCAGCCAGGGTGAGCGAACCTGAGGCTTTGCAGTGATTGCTGGCTTCCCGCGTGTCCAGGGTGCAATTGACTGCACACATGGCCATCAAGGCACCAGTGGGTGAGCCGGGAGCCTTCATCAACAGGAAGGGATTCCACTCCATGGACGTGCAGATAGTGCGTGACCACAGGATGCAGACTCTGCAAGTCTGTGCCAGGTACCCAGGCACCTCCCATGACACTTACATCCTGAGACACTCCCAGGTGCAGAGGCTCTTCAGTGCTCCAGCCCAGCTGGATGGATGGCTGCTGGTGACAAGGACTATCCACTCAAATGGTGGCTCATGACTCCTCTCCACCATTCAAGAACAGAGGCCAAGCAGCGGTACAGTAGAAGCCATACCTCCACAAGGGCGATGGTAGAGAGAGCCATAGGTCTTCTCAACATGTGCTTCCGATGCCTGGACCATTCAGGGAACGCACTGCAATACCCTCCAGGTCATGGGCTGCTGATAGTGGTTGCATGCTGCGCTCTCCACAATCTGGTGCTGGAAAGGGGGATGCAGTGGAGGAAAAAGTTGTTGATGCAGCTGCTCTGGCAACAGACGATTAGTCCAGTAGTGAGTCTGAGGACGAGCACGGTCAGGAGAATGCTGAGGGGATAGACGCTGACCTGGGCAACCTCCAGGGTGGCAGGGACACCCAGGAGGCTTTGATCTAACGCTCCTTCAGCTAGCCTACCAAATAAGAACCACAACCACATGCCAGGGTTGCAGGCTCCATACTCAATACCTGACAGGAACATTTGCTTGGTGAATAATGTGCACTATGCGCTATTTCAATAAAGTTCAATGACAAATAACTCACTCATAACATCATGGGTTACCCTGCACCTGCAGAACTAATCAAGCATCCGGAGGCTTGTTGAACAGAAACACATTTAATGATGTGGTTCCTGGCATGCATAATACAAATGAAAGTGATGGGTGTTATCCATCGCGCTAAACAATATTTAATGTAAAAGTGGGTGGAAAAAATATCACCAGTCATAAGCCCGTGTTGTGCTTAAGGGGCTTTAAGTTTTTGCTTGCGGGTGCTACGTCCAGATGCTCCCCCCTTGCTGGCACTGGCATTGAAGACAGCCTGCTCACTCTGCTGTCCTGTTGGCCTTGATGACTTTGGCAAGCTTCCTATGGTCCGTGGAGCCTGTGGTGGCCCCGCCTGGGAGCGAGTAGCCAGTGCCACCGCTGGCATCTCCCCAGTCACCGCAGCCTCATCGGATGCCACGGTCACTGACAGAAGGGTGGGGGTGCTGCTGATGTCATCTGGAGCGCCCTGAGAGGAGCCCGCAGAGACAACAAGCAGCTCGTGCGCCAACGTCAGGTCACTACGGACCTTCCTGCTCACCACTGATGGGTGGGCACCTAACTGGGATACTGGGTGCCCAATCCATCTCCCACACTGAAAGTGACCACCTGAGGTCATTGCCAGTGTGAGGGCTTGCAGGTCCAAGCGCATCCCCAGGAACCCCTGATTCAGCTCCTGGAGGAACCTCTCAGTTAGAATTGCCATTCTCTCCAGGGAGGAGGCATTGTGCTCGGCCATGAGGGTCATTGCATTGCTTATGCTCTGCAAGGACTCCTCCACAATGGAGACCGTGGCAGCGTTCCCTCATGTTTCTCCACCAGATCCTCCCACACACCCTGCTGGACTTCCAGCATCTGCTGCCTCAGGAATGACTCCAGAGGCACATCATTAGGCACCGGCTGAGCATGTTCCTGGTCCCCAGCGGTCCTCCAACTGCTGGCGCACTGGACCCTCTCTGCCTCCACCAGCACCTCAAACGAGTGTGAGGTGCCCTCATCGCTGTGACCGAGATACTATCCGCCAATGTAATGCCCACCAAGGTGCTGGTATCTACGCTGGTGCCTGCTTGGCTGGGAGGGTGTGATGCAGGTGTGTTTCCATGGTTGCTGTCCTCTGGGGTCAGTGGTGGGCCTTCAGGTCCCTCACCCTGATGGGCTGCTGGTGAACCTTAAAGGAATAACAAGGACATGTCACTTTTACACTGAATGCCCAGCACCTGGATCAGAGTGCCCTCGTCTTTCCATTATCAATGGGGATTCCATGTTCGAGGCTCACATCAATATAGAGATAACAGTGGAATGGTTGCGCTGCAACAGACATTCTGACCTCAATGCATTGCGCTCTTACCTCCCTGTGGCACCCCAACCTCACCGCGGCCGGTTAACCTAGGCACATGGTGCCTCTCCAGTTCCAGGGCCTCCTGCTCGTATCTACTTAAGATTAGAGCTGGTCCACCGATTAGGGCTGGTTCTCCGCCAGTCTGCAACCTCCTTGCATTGTTCTGGGATGTCTTCTCCTGAAAGAACAGAGGAGCATTGATTAGTCCACCCTGTACCTGCATTGCCATTGCAGCCTGGCCAACCCCACCTGAAGAACACCTCCCAGGGCTCAGCCGATTCGTGACCCTGGAGCCGCAAAACACTCATTCCAAGCAGCCAGGGCTCACCCCCTTGCCCAGATGCTGCCTCATTGACATTTGCCACTCACACTATAAGACCTCTGAGGTCCAAGCGGGGTTGGGGGAGTGGTGGGGGCCCGGTCCTAACTGTGGTGCTAAGTGACCCAAGCCAACACGGTACTCACCCGTCCCGATCACAGGAGATAATTGAACCGCTTGCAGCACTGCACCCATGTGCGCCTCACCACATCATGGGAGCTCACCCTGGATGCCACCCCCTCCCAGGCATGTTTGGTGAGATGAGGGGGGCTTCCTTCTCCCATCCCTGGGAACAAGGATCTCTTTCCGTGCTGCCACCTCCTCCAGGAGGGCAGCGAGACACTCATCAGAAAAACTCGGGACCGATTGCCCCCCCAACCTGCCCTCCTACCTGCCGTGTTCACCAGTAATGAGCTCCATGATGAGGTGTGTCTGCTTCACTGGCAGCCTTCCCATGGCTGCCACAGCCGCTTTTGAATCAGCCGCCGGGCAGGCAGTGGAGAGACCTGGCAAAGAGCACGGAACATTTCAAGCTCAGCTCAGCAGGACTGGTGCTGAGAATTGGGTGGCGGGGCCCGACATTAAAAAGGAACTTGTAGAGCAGCAACATGAAACGTGTATTCTTCTGTCCGAATTTCCGGAGGCACTGCACAGCCTTCCACAGAAAATGCAGGAGTCCATCTCGAGCATGAGTGACACAATGTCTAGGTGTTTACACTGATGACCATCTCCATAGAAAGAATGCCCAACTCCATGGAAAATCAGATGTAGCAGGCTGGCCCAATCTGATGGCCTGCACACTCTGGTTGCCAGTTTGCACAACACCAAAGCCCCTCCTTGGTGGCGAACACCACATTCACATGCAGTCAAGTACTCTTGGCTAGCAGGGAATTGCAGCCTGAGAGAAAAGATTGCGAAATAACTCATGGCAGTGGAGGCTTTTCTCAAGGCACCTCCACTTCTTGGCCTTTGTCATCCCCACTCAGACAGAAATGTAAACGTTGCCTCCTGTCCCTGCAGGTGTGGCAGTCTTTGGCAGGGCTTCCACAGCCTCCGAAACACAGAGGATGTCCACCACGGGGATCTCATGTCAAAGCAGGGGAATGAGCAGCCTGCCTCCAGCTCACAAGGGTAGCACCACGTAGAAGCAACATGTTACTGTTAGGTGAGAAGTGCTAGTATGGCCCCCACTCTTCTTCCACCCCTTGTTTGAGCACAACGGTCTTCTTTTTAAAGAACATGCTTGCCAATGCAGTGAGTATTTAACTGTTTAAGAGCTATGACTGTAAAAGACAAGGCAGGTTTCCTTGTAAGTTTTTAAAATAAAAGAGAATAGTGTTTATTCTACTTAACACCCGATCTAAATAAAAATAAAAATGCTGAGTCTCACACAAATATGCATTCAAGAGTTTTCACACACACACACACACAAACAGAAGTAAGTTGCAAAGTGGGAGGATAGGTAAGTAGTTTAAAAGTACAAGAAACAATCAGTTGTACATGGTTTCAGTAGGTTGTTGCCTTGAATGGTTTTAGACTGGGCTTGATGAATGTTCCGAATTCTGCGGCAGGACAATTTAAAGATGTTGATAGACGATTTTTAATTGGTCTCCTGGAGTCAGCTGCTGCTGTGTTGATTCTTAAAACACTGCCTGAGACATGTGGGTAGTCAAACAACAGGCAAGGTTCAAATTTGCAGCTGGCCCAATCTGATGGCCTGCACACTCTGGTTGCCAGTTTGCACAACACCAAAGCCCCTCCTTGGTGGCGAACACCACATTCACATGCAGTCAAGTACTCTTGGCTGGAGAGAGAGGGAGAATACCCACTCAGGGTCTTTCTTCTTCTGCATCTCTTCTTCTTCTGTTCTGACTGGCTTGAAGAAAAACAGTTTATTAAAAACACAAAGATGGTTGTGGGCTCAACGCATGATCTCCTCTCACCAACTGACCAGTTAGCAAAACATGGGCATGACAAGTTGATTCCAGATCCATGGTTTAGACATAATTCAATTATGGCTAGAGGGATTCCCTTCTCAGCCAAGGTCCATTGTCCAAAGTGATTATGTCTAATGGTTTGTTCCACACCCAGCTGAATAAACAGGTGCTGCCTGTATGTTTTGTGAATGGGTCAGGAGATGGGTCATTCACGCTCATCTAAGGTGATTGTCACTGATATGTCCTTATAGACAGCCTGACTCCATCTTAGTGGCTTTGGAATTTTTAGGGTACAGTTATGCAAAATTCATCTTACAAGTTGCTGTTTAAGTCTGAATGCTGTTGTTCAGTCTTTCAAAACTCAAACCGCAGTTTCAGCCAACTCAATAAATGAAGTCATTTTCAATATAAAGCATGGCTTAATAATGAATAGGAAGTGTATAAGGAAAAGGTTTAGTAGCACAAAGGGATTCATGTACACAAGAATTAGAAGTAGGAGCAGGCCATTCAACCCCATTAAAAAACCAATTAGAGTAATTATCAATGCTGTCTGTCCAACCTTAAAGTTGCCGGGCAGGCGAAGAGCCCAAACGGCCTTTGTGTTTTTCAGGAAACCTCATCCACGGGCGGTGGTTTCCTGCTCAATTCATAAACATGTACCAGCTCATGTGACACTGTCACATGAGGGGACACATGTAGATAATTTTTATGTTTCTTTATTAAAAAATCTCAACAGGTACTTAATCTACGCTCTTTCGCACACACATAAAACAGCAGCACGGAGCTGATTGGCTCCACATCCACCCACACCCATTCCTGACTAGCCAACCGTCATTCAGAAACTTCTCCCCATTGTCACGATCCCTACTTTGTTGCAAAGCTCCGCCAGCACCACCCTCCAATCCTGGTCAGTTCCATCCCAGTGAATGGAATGAACAGCCTTGATCAGGAGGAAAGGTTGTGAAGGTGATGGTTGGCTGTGTGACTGTAGGAAGGAAGTTTGGTGCGGGGGTGAGAGGGTGGGGGTGGTTGCACAATAGTCTCAATGGAAAGCTTGAAATGTTCTAAGCATAATTTTCAAATGAAGCGTGCCTGAATGAAGGCTTTGTGGGCTTCACAGGCTGGTATGCTCCTGCAGGCATTGTGACCACAGATGTTAAGTTAATGGGCCTGTAATTACCTGGATCAGCTAAGCCTCCCTTCAGCATGCACTCAAACTTCTTCAGCTGTTGCCTGAAGGTAAGTCCTTGTTTCACCAAACCACAGCTAAGTACCATGGTTTTTTGTTTAGTATGGGTAGGGCGAGGAGGCAGGTTCACAGTCTACCCCAGCCGGAATGGGGGTCGAACCCCACTGTGAAGCAGGCCAGAATCACAGCAGTGAGAGAGAGCAAAAAAATAAACTGTGACATCACAGGAAGGCCATGAGTAGATTGGCTGTTAAATGACTGGAACGAGAGTTGGGAACAACAGCAGCGGATCTGGAAGAAGTCAGGAATACAGTGGAGAAGATAAATTGAGGGCCAGAAGTAGGATCTATCACTTACCTGGAGAAAGAGTTGGGAGCAGCAGTGTTCTGGGAATGTGCTGCAATTTGAAAAAAATTGCAAAGAGAAAAAAATCAGTGACATCTCTGGAAAGCAGTTAATTGATTGGTTGGTGAGTATTACTGCTGTTTTCCCTTTCCCCAAAGTTAGGGAGTGAGTCTAAATAGCTGGGAGATTTAAAATGTTAACAAATTAAGTAAAGCATTTTGTTAGCTTCCCTATATTTAAGTGACACTAACAGAAGAGAAGTGGGTAGTTGGTAAGTATTATCTTTTATTTTTAAGTAGTAAGGTTTATTAGGAACGTTTATTATCAGTAGTAGAAGCTTTACTAATAGTAAGAGTTATTAATAGGAACAAGATTTATTATCTAATAGATAGAGGAAGGCAGTATTGCTCCGAATGCACTTCCTGTCCTATATGGGAACTCCAGGCACTTCATGTGTCCTAGATAACCATATTTGCAGGACATCTGTCCTGGTCATCTGAGCTAACTGGCCCCTCATGCACTTAATGGGGACCTGAAATATTGAGCATTTAAAAAAACAGTACAAGTCATATGAATGGCCATTGAAAATGCTGACTGCTCACTCAAAGAGAAGTCGGCAACAATAATGTTGGGTGTAACAGCAAGAAGAGGGATATGGATAAAATTAGAACAGAATGGTATATGTCTAATGCAATTGTTCCTAAATTTATCTTCTCTTGGAAACAAGCCCAAAAATAATCAGTGTTGCCTAAAAAGCCTTTCCCTTATCAAGCTTAGCCATCTAACATTGAAGGTACATTTCCATCTGATTAGTATAGCAACCAGCTGCGAAGCCATGGAGCATCAGTTCATCGGTACTGTTTAAAATTAGAGTTTGGCATTGCATATTGATTGTACAAATACTAACTACATGAAAATCAACATTTACCACAATTAATTATTTTTTTAATTTTTTTAATATGTGGGATTTTTTGGAGCATGATTATATGTGCTGAGAGATGTGCTGATAAACTTGCACTCATACACTCTCACATATATAGTACTCCCATTCACTCACTCAGCCTCACAAAAACACTGCTATCACATAAACTCAGTTACTGTCACACATGATGGTCAAATGTAATGCTCCCCCGCTGGGAACAGGCTGGGAGGCAGAAGATCCCATCGCCTTCCCAAATCCCTCCAATTAAGTCTGGGGTAGGAAGAATCAATAATGACAAGTGAGGGACCCAAAGGAAGACCTTCGCCTGCCCTTTACAATGACCTCCCACTTCCCCACACCACCCCCTCTCTGGGACCTCCCAGACTGGCCCCAGTGATCACCTTTGTCCGGGAGCTCCGGTGAGATCTACAGCCCGATCTACAGCACCAGCATTGGCCATCACTCCTGGTGGCACTGCCAGTATTGGAAAGCTGCCAGCCTCTGATTGGCCAGCACCTCTTGAAGGCAGGCCATCAACCCCACACCAGAAAGTGTGGCGCAGGAGCCGGGAACCTCGTGGGCTGCCTAATTGATACTTAATTCCAATGGGCTTTCTGGAAATGACCATGGCGGGGTTGCCACTGGCCCATCACCATGATCATTAAATTCCACCCAATGTTCCCACTTTTCCAATCCTGTGCCTCTAGCTGTGCTTGAGGAGTGTGTGTCAGGGAATTGGGATGACATTGTTGTAGCACTATTTCTGACTCGTGCTCTTGTCAAACATAACTCCCTACTGGGAGAACAGGATGATTGAATTTAGACTATAAAGTCAATGGTCTTGAAAGTGAAATGGCAATCAGAAGTTGGAGTAAAGGTCTTTGAGTTATTTCACTGATCCATTGTGTAGTTTTGAAATTAATGCTTTGAAACAAAGTGAGTAACTTAATTGCTTTGTTTTTATTTCAAGCTTGAAACAATCTTGATAGCTCATTACTGATTGGCACCTTCCACTTCTTGCTGATTAAGTGAGCTGTATTTGATTGTTTCACAATTAGTCACTGAATTATTTGAGCCAATCACAGTGAACATGTGATATTTTTGAGTTGTTGCACCTTCGAGACAGAATTACATTGAAAAAAACGTCTGTATTTTGCTGTAAGAATAATGGTGAGGCTATCGCCATTCACTGCTAGAATTGCCAGCTTCCAGCATCTGCTTGTGAGCAGTTAAACGCAGAAGTCAGGAATTGCTGTCCGATTTGCCCTGCTCCTCCACACCAGTACCTTGTTGATAGACTCAGCATTCAATTGCATGAAGGGCTTGAGTGTTACTTGGGTAAGTGCTCCTTACCCATTAGACACCCACCAAACTTGACAAAAAAGTGAGACCTTGTTAACTCTAGTGTAAGTGAATTTCAACAGCATGTCTTGATTACTACCAGACTACTTCCCTGCCACTGAAAATGTATTTGTACATATGTGGACTCTCATTCCTTCAGATTTTGATTATTGTTGGAGGTTTAAAAACTTTTTTTTTACTTTTTCCTTTTGACTCTTCTCTCTCTCTGTTTGTCCCATCTTTCTTTCCCTTGCTTTCTCTCCATGATTTAAAATTGAATTAAATATTCTAGTAGCATTTTCTGGTTTAGGCTCTGCATGTGTCAGTAAAGATTCTTCAATCTGACAGGTTGCAACTGCATGCTGTTCCTTACCCTGCTCACAAAGACCACAGATCTCCAATAGAGGGCACAGTATTGTATTGGACTCCCGATGACTGTAAATTGCCACACAAAAGTCCACAAAAGTTTTGTGGGTTGCTGTAATATTAATGAATGTCAAATGCCATTCGTTTAGCGCTGATTGCAAATCTGGGCCATTGCTTCTGTTCCTTTTTTCTTCACAACTTCCTTATTTATTCACTAGTATATATTTTATTATTTGAGTATTGCTGAAAAGAGACTTTTTTGGTTGAAGCTTTTTGCCTTGTGCTCATCAGATAATGTTAAAGTGGGACCCAGTTCCACAATCTAGGGAGTGTTTATGTGAGATGAGATTGAACAGATTGGTTATCAGGTTACTACCCGACACTGCACTGTGCTTGGTCTGAGTGTGCAAATGCACTCTCTTCTCATACAGTATAAGTTTGTTGTTTCCCTTACATTGGTATTCTTGCGAATTGTCCTGATGAGGGCAAAATAAAAATCTTCAACAAAAAATACTCAAGTTCTGTACCTTTTATCTGTTAATTTAATGACATGCTAACTTTCATTGCAGTCCAGCCTTCTTCAAACAATACATGATACATGGGGCCCCAGGGGTGTTTAGGAAGATGAGGATAGAATATATAATGAAAAATATACAATTTCTTACACTGTAATACAGGGTTTATTTCTCATTTGAAAAAGCCTTGATAACTTACACATGTCTAGAATCTTCACCACATATGCATTTTTCCCATTATTGGTATAAAATTTAGGATTTTGCTGCCATTGTGCATGTTATTTCCCTTGTATTTCTCTAAAACTCAAAACTATGCAGTGCTGAAAGGTTTAAATGTAACTGAATTACCAGTTTCAAACTACAAGCACCCCCTGGTGGTGTGGAGGGTACATATCAAGGGTGTGGCACTAGGAGAAGCTCTCCGGTGAGACTGAAACTCACTGGCTGTTATGAATCAGGCTTCCGGTTGTTGACAGTGATCTTTTTCTTGCTGACATTTTACATATTTGTTTTTCAAATTGCCCCCTTGTAGCTTAATTTAAGAATGTGACTCATAAAAATGAGTTCTCATATAATTAAAAGTAGATGGAAGCACTAAGAAAGGCAATTGATTAAAAACATTTCTTTGTAGCAACAGCCCTTATGAAGGCTTTCTTCCCCTGGCAGAAAAGCCACAGCAATTTCCCTGTTTACGCCATCAGCTGAAAGCACAGTCCGAGTCTGATGGTGTCCTTGCTGCATGCTCAGAAGACCAGGTTAAACAGCAGAACATCTGCAAGTACGTGGCCCAGCAGATTTTAACCACCAGGTTTTGGCTGGGCAGATAGAGTTAAAATAGTGTCAGCTTCATGCACTTCCAAATCCCAGTTGGTTGCAGAACAAAGCAGTGTACCCTCTGGCCTTGCAATGCATCTTACCCCAACCACAGAACGGCATGTTAGTACATACACTTGCGCGCCAGGTTCTTAACTTTCATTCCAGTTGCTGGCCCCAAACCAATTCATGAAATGCCTGCCACTTGCCCCCCTTTGTCTATTGTACTACAGAGAACAGCCTGTGGGCCTATGGTTTACTGATGCTTCAAAACCTTTAAATCAGCTATTAAGACAGCCATTGTCGCTTTGCCAAATTTCAGCATATGAGTTTATCTCAAGCAGCCATTGTGTGAGAAAAGATCCAAAGGAAACTTTATCTGAGAAACTTTGGTGGATTGTATTCTATTATTAGTTTCTGAAATCTGGCACTGATATTCCCTGTGAAAACAAGGACGATACAAAATAGTAAAGTCGTTAACAAATTTAAGATTCTAGCTCAGGCTTTAATAAAAGTCCAGGGTATCTTTGTGAGTATTTGAATGACTACTGGGATTTCATCCACATAGCAGACCCCATGGCTAGTGTTGCCTAATAATTAATTGGAATACATGCCAGTCCTCAAAACTTTATGAAGAACATTGAGGATAAGGAAAGCCAGCTCCAATCAAAACTTTTGGATATTTGTCCATCTTTGTTCAAAACATTATTTTGGCTAATATTTGGCCAAAGTAAATAATAATAAGATTTTTTTCCAAAGAAAGAAGTATTGCACACAGTCCATTCAAGCTAATACTTGTGTACACATCCGTTATTGGTGCATCTGATTTATTGGGCGAAACTTGTAAAGAGAGAGAGGGGCACCAAGATGGCCAGATCATATTTTTAATGGTGTGTTCACACACTGGCATGTTCATAACATATGAATACATTACACTGCTTTCCTAATTAAAAAAAGCTTTTTTTTAAAAAAACTATTTACAATCGCAGTAACTATATGACTTCAAAAACAAACAAATCTCTGCGAATATCCACATTTCACAAAATAACAACTGACTTGTTTTTCACTTTACCTGTAAACTGTACCTATAAATCAAGTCTAACGACAGGTTTACATAGTCTTCCTGATCATCTCACAGATTTCGGAGTCAAGTTTTAGACTGGCTGGCTCCAGTTCAGGACTCTCAGAAGATCATGTTTTTTTTTGAAATGGTGCTTGAAATGAACTGGTTCAAACGCAGTTATAATCTTGTTATCAAGTAGATCATGTTCACATTTTGGATCAGCCCTCGCTGGGATAATGTGATCTACACGAACACGTAACTCTGTTCCACCAATTTCAGCTAAGTATCGAATAGAACCACAAGCTTCTATGACATTTCTCATGTCCTACTTATGTGACTTGTGAGGAGGGGAACTCAGCACATGAATATGTTTTGTTTCTTCTGAAACTATGGGCAGAATTTTACACTGACGGGATTTTATGGTCCCGCCAAAGTCAATGAACTATTGAACTGCTTGCCACATTCTACAGCCCCAAGCCTGCCACGTCAGAGCCATAAAATTCCGCCCTATGTTCTCTTCTGTTTGTGAGGTGCTGACATTTCTGACTGAACTGTTTTCGTTCAACTTTAGCAGTCAAATTTGCTCGAACTAAACTCGAAACGTTTTCTTAATCTTTGCCTCATTAACAGCTCAGCAGATGTATACCCTTTGGTAGAGTATAGGGGTTGTTCCAAACTTCAGTGGAAAATTAGCTAATCTATAAACCATGCTGAAACTCAAGAAACAAGTGCAGCGTGGATGTTCACGTGCTTCCTTGACTATACTCACAGATCTTTCAACTGCTTTGTTTAATGCCAGATAATATGAAAGCATGTCTGACTATTTTGCTCTATGAAATTCTGCAATGGAGCAGAATGAAATTGAGGGTCATTATCTGAGACAAGCTCCTCTGATAAACCATGACAAAAATGGATCTTAACTCATCTATTGTCCTATCAGCATTAGGGCTTTGGCCCATATGCTTTTTCGATCCACTTAAGGCAACAGTCAGTAAGTCCCAAGAAATTGTCATTTTTCTGTTTGCAAAAGTCTGTATGCAATCTTTGAAATGGTTGAGTCAACCATGGTTGCAAAGGAATTTTACGCGGCTTACTTCTGCAGTTTTGACAAATGGTACATTTTAAAATCATGCATTTTCTAACCAATGATTCCAGATCACTGTCTAGACCAAGCCAATAAATAAATCCTTCAGCTATGGATTTCATGCTAACTCTTCCCATGTGTTCTGTTAGTTCTGCCAGAATCCTGTCTCTTAAAGAACTTGGTATTACCACTCTGCGACCCCACTTAATGCAGCATATTCACATGACAACTCATTACATCGATTGTGGAAAAGTTTCAGGTCCTCCTCTGTACACCTGTCAGACACTGTCCAATCATTCAAAGTCAGTTCATAGGCTCTTTTTAAGATTCAAGCTTTCTGAGTTTTAGCTGCAATTTCAGTTGCAATGATTGAAAGTACTCTGATTGTGAATATTGCACCTTCATACCTTACTTCTGAGTCCTCATGTGGTACGTGACAGTGCATCAGCTATAGCATTCTACTTTGAACTATGATATTCAGTGTTGGAGTCATACTGTGAGAGAAATACAGCCCACCGCTGCCTTCTTGATGCCACCATTGTAGACTTTAGACCCAGAATAGCTACCAGGGGCTTATGAACAATAACTAGTGTAATGTTTCTAACCAACAAAAACTGGAAATTTTTGATTCCGAAGATGATTCCAAGTGATTCCTTTTGTATCTATGCATAGGTACGTTCACACTTGCTCAGTGTACATGATGCAAATTATGTGGGCTACTTGTGACCTTCAACCATGACATGACTGATCACTGCTCCTACTTCTTAATTTGAAGCATCACATGCTAGTTTCAGGTCATGATTTGTGTCATTATGGACAAGTGGTGCATCACTTGGTCAAACTTCTCATACATGGATCTTAAGCATCATTTTGTGCTTGGAACATTCCCATTTCACATCTTTCTTCAAAACTCAGTAGGAGCTAACACTGTTCCAAGCTCAGGGACAAATCATGAGTAATATTCAACCAAGTCTGGGAAAGATCTAAGCACAGACACATCTTTTGGTTTGGAACATAGGCCTTCAGACCCTCTTGAATAATTTATTATCTCTCTCTGCAGTCCTGCCACATCCAGTCATGAATGATGGTGGACAACTAAACAGCTAACTGGAGGAGGAGGCTCTACAAATGTCCCATCCTCAATGATGGGGAAGTCCAGAGCATCAGTGCAAAAGACAAGGCTAAAGCATTTGCTACAATCTTCTGACAGATGTACCAAATGGATGATACATCTTGGCATCTGCCTGAGGTCCCCAGATCCCAGATGCTAGTCTTCAGCCAATTTGACTCAAGAAAAGGCTAAAGACACTGGATACTGCTACAATTATGGGCCCTGACAACATTCTAGCAGTAGTACTGAAGATTTGAGCTCCAGAACTAGCCAAACTGTTCCAGTATAGCTGCAACACCGGCATCTACCCAACATTCTACCCACCACAAAAAACAGGACAAATGCAAACTGCCAATTACCACCACATCAGTCTACTTGCAATCTTCAGCAAAGTGATGGAAGGTGTCATCGACCAATGACCTCTTCACTGATGCTCAGTTTGAGTTCCATCAGGGCCACTCAGCTCCTGACTTCATTACAGCCTTGATCCAAACATGGACAAAGGAACTGAACTCAAGAGGTGAGGTGAAATTGACTGCCTTTGCCATCAAGGCAGCATTTAACCAAATGCAGCATCAAGAAGCCCCAGCAAAATTGGAGTTAATGGGTATCAGGGGGAAAACTCTCCACTGGTTGGAGTTATATCTAGCGGAAAGGAAGATGGTTGTGGTTGTTGGAGGTCAATCATATCATTAGGACATCATTGTGGAAGTTCCTCAGGATAGTGCCCTAGGCCCAACATTCTTCAGCTGCTTCATCGATGACCTTCCCTCCCTCGTAAGGTCAGAATGGGGATGTTCGCTGATGATTGCACAATTCTGCAGTGAGTAACTCACCTCCTGACTACCAAGTATAAGGCCCAAGTCAGGAGTGTGATGTAATACTCTCCACTTGCATGGATGAGTGCAACTCCAACAACACTCAAGCAGCTTGACACCATCCAGGACAAAGCAGCCCGCTTGATTGACACTTCATTCACCACCCTAAACATTCACTCCCTCCACCACCAATGCAAAGTGGCAGCAGTGTGTACCATCTACACAATGCACTGATGCAACTCACAAAGTCTCCTTCGACAGCAACTTCCAAACCTGTGACCTTTTATTACCTAGGAGGACAAGGGCAGCAGATGCATGGGAGCATCACCACCTACAAGTTCCCCTCCAAGCTACACACTATCCTGACTTGGAACTATATCACTGTTCCTTCAGTGTCGCTATATGAAAATCCTGGAATTCCCTTCCTAACAGCACTGTGGGGTACCTACAGCACATGTACTGCAGCAGTTCAAGAAGGCAGCTCACCACCACCTTCTCACCAGTAATTAGGGATGAACAATAAAAGCTGACCTAGCCAGCGATGCCCACATCCTGTGAGAAGAATAAAATCTACTGGCTGTAGTCCTTTCTCATTGATTTTCAGGTCATGGTACATACACTACCTTGCACCAAAGCACACTTGCTCCTTTTCAATTTCACATTGTGGTCACTGGGCCTTTTTAGCATTTTGTCCAATACTTGAATATTCTCTTCCTCTGTTGCAGAATGATCGACACATCATCCCAATTGCACAAACAGTGTGGCACTCCTTGCAAAATTGTGTCCATTGAAACTTGGAAGATTTTGGGAGGAGACTTCACATCACAGGGCAGCTTCATGTAGGATCATAATCCTTTGGGTTGGATTTTTCAGATGACAGGGATTCCTGTCCCAGCTCCCAAAGAGTCAGCCGGGTTTGCACACCCGCCAATCACAGCAGCCCCGCTGCCATTTAAACCTCCGAGGAGTATGGGACTTGTGCCCCTCACTCGAGCGAAGTCCCACTTCAGAGTGCTACCAGCCAATCTGATTAGCCAAGAGCACTGTAGTCTCAACAGCACCAGTGGCAGCAGTGGCTAGGACTGGGATAGCACACAGTCCCCAGATTCTATGTGCTGGAGTCCAGAACTAAGTGCTGGTGGAATGCATGCCCCGGAGAGGAGGTGAGGCGAGGCCCAGGCTGTGTGGGGAGAGGGGGTGCTGAAGTCTTGATGGAAAGGCCGGGGTGGGGGGGGAGGGGGTGGTGGTGATGGAGCATCCCCAAGAGGCAGACCTTAAGCAGGGGGGTGTCTGATGTAGAAAGGGGCCCTTGAGGGCCTGAGCAGGGTCACCTGCTGGTCTTCACTCCCGCCCCTGGATTCAAAATTGAGGCAGGACAGGAAACAGCCTTATGGCCAATAACCGGCCATTTAAGGGGCAATGGTGGGCAAGTGGGCTGTCCTAGACAGAGGTCCATAAAATTCTGTACAATGTATATGTTTATCATAGGACTCAACCTTTTTGAGCTGTGAATAAGCACGGGACAAATCCAACATTGTGAATATCTTGGATTCCTCCTAGCTCTGCATACAAATCTTGAGAGATCGGTAGTGCATCCTGTTCATCAACTGCTTACTTAATTGTGACTTTGCAGTCTTTGCCGAGTGTTATGTCAATGTTATCAGTCTCTACAGAGATCCTAACCATGTCTCACTGTTTTGTCTGACCACTATGATTGGGGTTGCCCAATCAATTTTCACTAGCACACCACTTCTCTCTAGCTATTTAATTCCTCCTCAACCTAGGTTTTGAGAGCATAATGAACCAGCTTACCCTTGCGATATACTGGTCTTGCACCAGATCTGATTCAGATGTGTGTTTGCATACCAACTATACCTTCATCACTGTCTTCAAAAATATTACTAAAGCTATTCAACGGCTGATCAAACTTCTTGATCATCCCAACTTGAAAACCAGGCTGCCAGTTTAACTTCAGCTTATGAAGCTACTTTTTGTTCATTAATGTTATTTTGTTGACATATCTTGTTACAACAGTGGGGAACTTGAGCAACTAGTCCTATTAAGTTGGACATTGCACTCCATGGGTAGAATTTAATGCTCCCTCCCAGTGGTGAGTTTGGAGGCAGGGGTGCACTTAATCGGGCAGGAGGATGTGGGGTGGGGACCCTGCCACCTTCCTGCCTCTGCCAGGGTTAAGTCAGGGTTGGGGAGGCTCATGGATGGCCCTCCTGCCTGGAAGCTAATTGTATTCAACCAGCAGCGGGTTGGGGAATCGCCACATGGGAAGCCCAAAGAGTAAACTCTGTCTGGTTTGCTTGTGGCCTCCCGGGGGCAAGGGAGGGTCCATCATTCAAAGACACTGGGTGACTGATCAAGGGACCTGGATTCGGGAAGGCAGGAGTGGCGAAGGAAAGCCGCCTCCGATTACCCTTTCTTTTGACCGCCTCTCCCCACTAGCCAGTGAACCCCTCAACGTGACCCCAATCCCACCCTCTCTCACTGTGGCCTAGGTTCCTCAGTGATCCTAGACCAATGCTTCCCAAACTTTCTCCTGGTATGATCTCATTTTAATGCCTCACACATTGTGTGACCTCAGAGCTATTGAGCAGGAGCCTTCAGTTTTTGAGGGGGGCGGAGAATCACAAAATTCCACAGCAGAATAGTAACCATTATTATTTTACTTTAAAAAGTGACAAAATGAAACAAAACAGCAGGATAATAGCCTTCAGTACTGTATTATTGAAGTCTAAAACAAAATAGGAGCATAATAACATTCACTACTGTATCAAAGTCTCAAAATAAGACAAAACAGCATAAAACCTAAGTAAAAAATATGTTGAGTTTCTCCTCATCAGAAAAAAATTAAAATACCCTGTAAGTTGAAATACTTTACGTTGCTAAATTCCTATATGAAATAACTTTTAAACGTAAAAACATAAACTTTGCTAACTCTTTCTACCTACCAACTGCACTCTGTCTTTCCTGCAGTCCAACTCTCTCCCTTTCACCGACTCCCACTCCCTGCCTGACCTCCCTGTTGCCACTTCCCTTCCCAACACTCCCGCCCTTCACTTCCCTGCCCGACCCTCCTGCTTGCAGCTACTCTTGCTTGTTTCCTCTCTCTCACCAACCCCCTCATGAGTTTTCGTGCACCACAATGGTCCGCGAGAGGAATCGATGAGCGGGAGGGTTGAGCACGGGAGCAAAGAGCAGGGAAGTAGCGAGCAGGAGCAGTGATTCATAAATAATTTCAGATTTTTGTTATGCCCCACACAGATTCTTTGTAAATATTTGGGTGCAATGTTCTTGAAGTAATGGACGTTTATTATTCCAGATGTTGAGGAATATTATTTTATGTCAAAATGAATGCAACCCAAGGTATGGTTTGATATTATGATCCTCTGAACAAAAACCATTGTAATTGTTTTTCTTGGCCGTTAGTTATCAATTGTTGAGAAAGAGACACTTGCTGCCACTTTTCAGCTTTATTCCAAATGGTGCTTGCCAAAACTGCATATGCCACAAGCCAATGAAGAGTTCGCAAGTTTTAGGCTGCCGGAGGCTACTTTCTACTCCACCCTCTCGTCATACCCCCCTACCCCACCTTCTCGTCATACCCCCCTACCCCACCTTCTCGTCATACCCCCTACCACACCCTCTCGTCATACCCCTCTATCCCACCCTCTCATCATGCCCTCCTACCCCACCCTCTCGTCATACCCCCACCCCACCCTCTCATCATACCCCTACCCCACCCTCTCATCATACCCCCTACCCTACCCTCTAGTCAGACCCCCCTACCCCACCTTCTCGTCATATCCCCTACCCCACCCTCTCATCATAACTCCCTACCCCATCCTCTCTTCATACCCCTACCCCACCCTCTCATCATACCCCCCTACCCCACCCTCTCATCATGCCCCCTACCCCACCCTCTTGTCATACCCTCCTACCCACTTACTGTTCCTCCAGTTCAGGATCGCCGTTGAGGCTGCGAGGCGGGAAAAGGTGCATCATGGGCCCTTGGAGCTGGTCTTGGAGCCTCCTCTCCATGGCAGCCATGACAGTCATTCCGGTTTCAGACATTGCGACCCCCAGATTTTGTCCAGCGACCCCATGACCCATGGTTTGGCAAGCCCTGTCCTAGACCTCTGGTAGGTTGCATTACCAGCAGCAGCCACTGTTCCCAGTGATACTGATAGGCAATGGAGAGCTGCCAGCTTCTGATCGGCTAGAAACTCTTGGGGGGGAGAGGGTGGGATTTTACACCACTGGGGTCCTAAATCCCTGGGAACGTTCGATGCTGGCCAGTTCCAGTGGGCCTTCCTCAACAGAGAGAGAGAGGCGCAGGGCTCCTACCAGTTCTCCAGTTGGTGGGTGAGACCCCAGTTGCCAACATTAAAGTAGCCCCATTTGGCCACATGTACTTAACACCTCACCATGAATAGGTTTACAATTGAACTGTGTTCTCATTTAGAGGTACATCACTGAATTTGCTCTTGTACATGTGTCTACGCATAATAGAATAATCTGAAGCTGTATCAATGCGTATGTTGATGTAGAGATGACAAACACCTTTGTCCAAAATTCTCTGTCATTTGAGAGATTTCTCATGACACAAAAAGTGTACATTCCTAGCTCCTCTTCGCTTAAACATCTGGATTCACTTCAAAATTGTGAACTCCACTTTTATGACGTTGCTGTTTTCCATCATTACTGGAAGGAGTTCTCTTTCCTGCTTTGGCCTTCACTCGGTAAGTAATTTCAATATGGCCTATTGTTTGGTAATTAAATCATTTCTGTATGGACATGCTTGTGCAATATGATTGCCATTACAGCTATAAGTCACTAAGCCTCTCTCAACAGCACTCTTGTGATCAGGTCTCTCTGCTTTAGACTTGGTAGAAGCTGTATGAGTTGCTTGCTTAGGACAAAATTCCAAAGCATTCTTTGATGCCATCTCCTTGGTACAAGCAATCTCACATGCAAGCTCCAATGTAAGATTCTGTGCGTTTAATAACTTCAAGCAGATTCTTTCATCCACCAATTCAAGTATGAATCTGTCTCATAATGCACAGTCTAAGAATGTATCAAAGTCACAATAAAATGATAAATACTTCAGTGCCATACTCACTAATTTCACTATTTTTCTGGTTTCAGGATCCAAATTTGTAACTTTATGCTATCTCTAGTGGATTTGGATTAAAATGTTCCTCCAACAGAACATGACCAGCTAAGTGCAGGATAATTACAGGGCAAAATTGCAGGAGTTCCTCAGGATAGTGTCCTCAGCCCAACCATCTTCAGCTGCTTCATCAATGACATTCCTTCCATCATAAGGTCAGAAGTGGGGATGTTCACTGATGATTGCACAATGTTCAGCACCATTCATGACTCCTCAGATACTGAAGCAGTCCATGTCCAAATGCAGCAAGACCTGGACAATATCCAGGCTTGGGCTGACAAGTGGCAAGTAACATTTGTGCCACACAAGTGTCAGGCAATGACCGTCTCAAAAAGAGAGAACCCAACCATCATCCCTCGATGTTCAATGGCATTATCATCACTGAATCCCCCACTATCAACATCCTGGGGGTTACCATTGACCAGAAACTGAACTGGATTAGCCATATAAATACTATGGCTACAAGAGCAGGTCAGAGGCTAGGAATTGTGCAATGAGTAACTCACCTCCTCATTCCCCAAAGCCTGTCCACCATCTACAAGGCACAAGTCAGGAGTGTGATGGAATACTCCCCACTTGCCTGGATAAGTGCAGCTCCCACAACACTCAAGAAGCTTGACACCGTTCAGGACAAAGCAGCCGCTTGATTGGCGCCACATCCACAAGCATTCACTCCCTCCACCACCAACACACAGTAGCAGCAGTGCCTACCATCTACAAGAAGCACTGCAGGAATTCACCAAGGCTCCTTAGGCAGCACTTTCTGAACCCACAACCACTACCATCTAGGGGGACAAGAGCAGCAGATAGATGGGAACACCACCACCTGGAAGTTCCCCTCCAAGTCACTCACCATCCTGACTTGGAAATATATCACCGTTCCTTCACTGTCACTGGGTCAAAATCCTGGAACTCCCTTTGTAACAGCACCGTGGGTGTACCTACACCACAAGGACTGCAGTGGTTCATGAAGGCAGCTCATCATCACCTTCTCAAGGGCAACTAGGGATGGGCAATAAATGCTGGCCCAGCAGTGAAGCCCAAATCTGATGAATGGATTTTAAAAAATTATGGACCAATCAGCTTAACATCAGTGGTAGGAAAAATAATGGAACAATGAGAGAAGAGAAGAACATCTAGAAATGAGAAATATAATCATGAATATTCAGCATGGTTTTCAAAGGAGAAAATTTTGCTTAACCAACCTTATTTAATCTTTTGAAAAGGTAACAGAGACAGTAAACAATCGTAATGCAGTAGATGTAATTTATTTGGATTTTCAAAAGGCCTTCGATAAGGTATCCAATAATGGATAGGATTAGAGAATGTGGAGTCAGGCAACAAGTGGGAGAAGGACATGTTCATAACATATGAATGCATTACAATGCAGGAACAATAAATGGATGCTGTACCCAATTCAGCCAGTGGTCAAATGAATGGTGACTTCACCATCAATCATCAATCCCCTGGCTTAGATTGCTGGAGAGAGGCTTGTGGGGAGGGTAAAATCTTCTTCAAAGGCCCAACCTCCTAAGCGGACAGTACAACATGAAATCAAAACAACCACATTAGTGAAGCCTTCTAAGGATACCAAAAGTGGTATCTCTGGATCTGGACATTGACAAGCTCCTGGATTTCCCTAAATTGCTGTTAAACAGTGCATCCCTTGGAAGGTGCAGCCCCAATCAACAGCATGGGTTGAAATAGTATGAAAAGTAACCCAGCCTGAAGATAATCATCTGCTTGCTAAGGCAGCATCAGGTGAAATTCTACACAATGTGGTTCCCAATCTGGATCTATTACCAATGGCTAGGTGGCACTCCCATAACATCCCATAGTTAGCCCCAGGCACCGTGCATGAACCTGTAAGACCATTCAGTGTCACAGAGCTATAGAAATGAACACAGTCAGTGTGTCAGTGCAATAAACAACCATTTCAATATATTCAAATACTAACACTGCTCACCAGAACCAGCATCCGATGCTTTGCGTAAGTCATTACATAAGGTTCACTCACTGCCAGACTATCATTTATGCTGTGCCATTGATACCATATACCCTGAAAACAATGTATTACACATTGTAACTGAAGAAGATTGCACTATATATGAAAATTTAAAACCCAGAGGCCCCACAAGTATCTATTTTCAAATAATATATTTTAGGGGCTCTCAACTGACAACATTGAAAAAATAAAAATCCTAAAGCCTAAATTAACATTTTCACTCAAGAAAACACTCATCCAAACAATACTGTTCTCAACCATGTGATATTAATTGACTGAAAAATTAAAATCAAATTTTTGCTAAAAGGCTGTGGTTTCCAAAATTCCTAATAAACAGTATTCCTGCTTTAAACTATTTGCAAGGGTTGTTAGTGCTGTGGTCAGAATCAATATAAACATTTCCAGTTAAAACATTTCACATCCTTGAGACGACTTGCAAAATATTTTTACAACTGAATTTTTCAAAGTTTTACAAAATTTTACCAGACTGATGGAAAGTTAAGTCACTGGATATTTTTGTACTTATTCTCTTTTTGTTCCCTCATTTACTGTTCAATGATTGAGCACTGCACTTGAGCTATAAAGTGGTGGAATATTGTATGACATGGACGATGCCACTCAGTAATAGGCATGATTCAAACAGGGTGAGATTTTCCCTTTCATGAGCTAAGACTCCTGCCAGAGACTCGTAGCCAGGTATCACCAACAATGGGGCCAAAAGCTGGGGGCAACCCCACTTCGACCATTTGTTGGATCCCGTCCGCATTTTTCGGCTGTTTGGAAACTAACTAGTTGCTGTCGGCGCTCTTGCTCTTTAAAGGACATGTACCCATCCCCCAAAAGCTACTGGCCCTCCAATTATCAGTCTCAGCGGTATTGGCAAGACGAGACCAACTGCTGGGAATGCACCCAACAGAGGGGCCACTTTGGGAGCAGGCCATCTCCCAACCAGGTAAGAGAGGTCTGGGAATGTCAGGGATGGGGTTTGCTGCAGGAGTGGCCATTACCACCAGGTACAGGGCCAGCCATTGCTACCGGGGACAGGGAGGGGCCTCTTTTTGGGCCGCTGAGCACCCGATTAAGAAGGCACTCCTCCCCCCCACCCCCCCCCCCCCCCCCCCCACCCCCCAACAAGCCTGCAGGGAAGCTGCCAGGATTTACCAGGTCACCGCTCACCTCTGGTAAAATGCCAGCAATGGCAGGAAGAGGTCCTAACTTGACTATTTAAGTGGCTAAATTGGCCTCTGTGAGGAAGGGCTACCCCCCGCCCTCCCCCCCATCCCCCACCACTGGTAAATGCCATGGTGGCGGGAAGATGAAAGGCTGCTCTTCCTCATTATTTTATGGGCCTACCCTCCCCCCACCCCGCCACCCTCACCACCTCCCAGCCCATTCCTTGGCAGTTAGCAAAAGTTAGTCTTCCATATACACTGCTGCTGAGATCTAAAATTACAATTTAAGAACATAAGAAATAGGAGCAGGAGTAAGCCATGTGGCCCCTCAAGCCAGCTCTGCCATTCAGTAAGATCTTGGCTGATCCAATCATGGCCTGAACTCCACTTTGCCTGCCAATCCCCCTTAAACCTTGACTCCTTTGTAGATCAAAAATCTGTCTAACTCAGCCTTCAATATATTCAATGATCCAGCTCCACTGCTCTCTAGAATTTCAAAGATTAATGACTCCCTGAGAGAAAAAATTCCTCTTCATCTCCATCTTAAATGGTAGACCCCTTATTCTGAAACTGTGCTCCCTAGTTCTAGATTCACTACAAAAGGAAACATCCACGCAGCATCTACCTTATCAAGGCCCCTTATATGGTTTCAATAAGATTGCTTCCCATTCTTCTAAACGCCAATGAGATGGGCCCGTCCTGCTCAAACTTTCCTCATAAGACAATCCTTACATCCTAGGAATCAATCTACTGAACTTTCTCTGAACTGCTTCCAATACAAGTATATCCTTCCTTAAAGAAGGAAACCAAAACTGTACACAGTACTGTGGGTGTGTTGCCACCAACATCCTGTAAGTTGTAGCAAGACTTCCCTATTTTTATACTCCACCTCCTTGCAATGGAGACCAATATTCCATTTACCTTCTTAATTACTTGCCGTACCCGCATGTTAGCTTTTTGTGATTCATGTATGAGGACACCCAGATCCCTCTGTACCTCAGCATTCTGTAGTCTCTCTCCATTTAAATAATAATTTACCTTTCTATTCTTCCTGCCAAAGTGGACAGCCTCACGTTTTCCTACATTATGCTCCACTGGCCAAATTTTTGCCCATCCTCTTAACTTATGTATATGCTTTAGTAAACCCTTTCTATCCTCCTCACAAATTGCTTTCCTACCTATCTTTGTATCATCAGAAAATTTGGCTACAATACACTTTGTCTCTTCATTCAAGTCATCAATATAGATTGTAAATAGTTGAGGCCCTAGTACTGATCCCTGTGGCACCCCACTATTTACAATTTGCCAACCTGAAAATGACCCACTTAACCAGACTCCCTTTTAGTTAGCCAATCCTTTATCCACACTAATATATCACCCCCAACACCATGAGCTCTTTTGTAGTAGCCTTTTACATGTCACCTTATCAAATGTTTTTTTTGGAAATCCAAATACACTACATCAATTGATTCCCCTTTACCCACCCTGCTGTTACATCCTCAAAGAACTCTAATAAATTTGTCAAACACAATTTCCCTTTCACCAAACCATGTTGAGTCTGCCTGATAGCATTATGATTTTTAAATGTTCTGCTATTACTGCCTTAATAATGAATTCTAGTATTTTCCCAAAAACAGATGTTAGACTAACGGACCTATTGTTTACTCCTTTCTGTCTCCCCCTTTTTTTGAATGGGGGCATTACATATGCAGTGTTCCAATCCACTGGGATCTTTCCAGAATCTAGGGATTTTTGAAAAATTACAACCAAATGCATCCATTATCTCTGCAACCACTTCTTTTAAGACCCTGGGATGCATGCCATCAGGTCTAGGGGATGTCCATTTAATTTTCTGGAACTTTTTCCCCAGTAATAGTATTTGTTTAAGTTTCTCCCTCCCTTTTGCCACTGGATTTTAGACTAGTTTTGGCATGTTTTTTTGTGTGCTCTACCACTGCAGTCTTTGAACTCGAAACATGATGTCAGAAGAGGAGCTAAAATAGAGTTTTGAAATCCTGGAAATTCTGCAGAGAAGATATAGCTCAGAAAGGCACAGATAAATGTTCAAATCTGCTTAAAGCTGCTGAAAAGGACAAGGGAAAGAAAACACATACCAAAGGTAAGGCTGCAAATAAAAGACTGGGTGAGTAAACATGGCAGTAAACTTTCCACACCCAGCTCCTGTCGAAATAAAAGGCGATATGTGGCAAAACGGGCAGTTTTTCTACTTCAAATGGAAAAACCACAAGCTGGCAACAGATTTAATTAACAAACCAGGACCGATAAGAGTAGCCACACTTCTAACACTGCTGGGGAAGGACTGCTACAAACTGTATACCATCCTAAATCTAACCGACAAACAAAGAAAACAGACAGCAGAGGTTTTGAAAGCCTTGAAGTTAGATTAATGATAACCATGAAACCATTGTTGATTGTGGGGAAAGCCCATTTGGTTCACTATTGCCCTTTAGGGAAACCTGCTGTCCTTACCAGGTCTGGCCTACATGCGACTCCAAACCGATAGCAATGTGGATGATTCTTAAATGCCCTCTAGCCTAACAAGCTACTCAGTTGTATCAAGGCACTAAAAAGCCTAAAAGGAATGAAGCTGGACGGACCACCTGGCATTGGCATAGGCACCGGAAGTGACAACAGAAACTTAGCCCTGTCGACCTTGCAAAGTCCTCCTTACTATAACATCAGTGAACTTGTGCGAAAATTGGGAGAGCTGTCCCACAGACTAGTCAAGCAACAGCCTGACATAGTCATAGTCACAGAATCATACCTTACAGATAATGTCCCAGACACCAATATCACCATCCTTGGATTTGTCTTATCCCACTGGCAGGACAGACCCAGCAGAAGTGATAGCACAGTGGTAGACAGTTGGGAGGGAGTTGCCTGGGAGTCCTCAACATCGACTCTGGACCCGATGAGGTCTCATGGCATCAGGTCAAACATGGGCAAGGAAACCCCCTTGTTGACTATCATGTACTGCCTCCACCCCCCCTCAGCTGATGAATCTGTACTCCTACATGTTGAACACCACTTGGAGGAAGCACTGAGGGTGGCAAGGGCACAGAATATACCCTAGGTAGGGGACTTCAATGTCCATCACCAGGAGTGGCTCGGTAGCATTACTATTCACTGAGCTGGCCGAGTCATAAAGGATGTAATTGCTAAACTGGGTCTGCGGCAGGTGATGAGGGTAGCAATAAGAGGGAAAACCTACTTGACTTCATCCTCGTGAACCTACCTGCCATAGATGCATCTGTCCATGACAGAATCGGTAGCAGTGACCACCGCACAGTCCTAGTGGAGACAAAGTCCCATCTTCACATTGAGGATACCATCCATCATGTTGTGTGGCACTATCACCATGCCAAATGGGATAGATTTTGAACAGATACAGCAACTCAAGACTGGGCATCTATGAGGCACTGCGGGCCATCAGCAGCAGCAGAATTGTACTCAAACACAATCTGTAACCTCATGGCCCAGCATATTCCCCATTTTACCATTACCACCAAGCCAGGGGCTCAACCCTGGGTCAATGAAGAGTTCAAGAGGGCATGCCAGGAGCAACGCCAAGCAAACCTAAAAACGAGGTGTCAGTGTGGTGAAGCTACAACACAGGACTACTTGCTGCCAAACAGCATAAGCAGTAAGTGATCGACAGAACTAAGCAATTCTACAACCAATGTATTAGATCTAAGCTCTGCAGTCCTGCCCCATCCAGTCGCGAATGGGTGGTAGACAATTAAACAACCTACTGGAGGTGGAGGAGGCTCCACAAATTTCCCCATCCTCAAAGAGAGGGTAGCCCAGCACATCAGTGCAAAAGATAAGGCTGGAGCATTTGCAGCAATCTTCAGCTGAAAATGCCAAGCAGATGATCTATTTAGCCTCCAGGAGGTCCCCAGCATCACAGATACCAGCCTTTAGCCAATTTGATTCACTCCACGTTATCAAGAAATGGCTGAAGGCACTGGATATTGCAAAGGCTATGGGCTCTGACAATATTCCAGCAATAATACTGAAGACTTGTGCTCCAGAACTTGCCACGCCCCAGCTAAGCTGTTCCAGTACAGCTACAACACTGGCATCTACCCAGCTATGTGGAAAATTGCCCAGGTATGTCCTGTACACAAAAAGCAGGGCAAATACAACCCAGCCAATTACTGTCCCATCATTCTACTCTCAGTCATCAGTAAAGTGATGGAAGTAATCAACAGTGCTATCAAGTGGCATTTGCTTAGCAATAACCTGCTCACTCATACCCAGTTTGTGTTCCACCAGGGCCACTCAGCTCCTGGTCTTATTACAGCCTGGTTCAAACATGGACAAAAGAGCTGAACTCCAGAGATGAGGTGAGAGTGACTGCCCTTGACATCAAGGCCGCATTTGACCGTGTGTGGCATCAAGGAGCCCTAGCAAAACTGGAGTCAATGGGAATCAGGGAAACACTGGCTGGAGTCATACCTATCACAAAGGAAGATGGTTGAGGTTATTGGAAGTGAATAATCTCAGTTCCAGGACATCACTGCTGGAGTTCCTCGGGGGTAGTGTCCTTGGCCCTATCATCATCAGCTGCTTCATCAAGACCTTCCTTCCATCATAAAGTCAGAAGTGGGGATGTTCGCTGATGATTACACAATGTTCAGCACCATTCATGACTCCTCAGATACTGAAGTAATCCATGTCCAAATGCAGCAAGACCTGGACTATATCCAGGCTTAGGCAAGTAACATTCGCGCCACACAAATTCCAGGCAATGACCATCTACAACAACAGAGAATCCAAACCTTCACCCCTTGACATTCATTGGCATTATCATCACTGAATCCCACACTATCAACATCTTGCGGGTTGCCATTGACCAGAAACTGAACTGAACCAGCCATATAAATATGGTGGCTCCAAGTGAAGGTCAAAGGGTAGGAATCCTGCTGCAAGTAACTCATCTCCTGACTCCCCAAAGCCTGTCCACCATCTACAAGGCACAAGTCAGGAGTGTGATGGAATACTCCCTACTTCCCTGGATGAGTGCAGCTCCAGCAACACTCAAGAAACTTGACACCGTTCCCTTGATTGACACCCCATCCACAAACATTCGCTCCCTCCACCACCAACGCAGAGTGGTAGCAGTGTGTACTATCTACAAGATGCACTGCAGGAATTCACTAAGGCTCCTTAGACAACGCCTTCCAAACCCATGATTGCTACCATCTAGAAGGACAAGGGCAGCAGACTCATGGGAACACCACCACCTGGAAGTTCCCCTCCTGGCCTCTCACCATCCTGACTTGGAAATATATCACCGTTCTTTCATGGTCACTGAGTCATCATCCTTGTACCCCCTCCCTAACAGCACTGTGGGTGTACCTACACCACATGGACTGCAGCAGTTCAAGAAGGTAGCTCAGCACCACCTTCTCAGGGACAATAAGGGATGGGCAATATATAACCAGCAATGCCCACATCCCATAAATGGATAAAATATATAAAAACGCACAACTATAGAAGCTGTTCCTTCACAGCAATCAGTTGGTCAGGGCGAAGGGGTCTTACCCTTTACTGAGTAAAGAACTACCGTCAAGCACAGAGGTCCATAGGTCTCCAACAATAGCAATGGAACAACAATCCACTTGATTGGCACCCTATTCACAAACATCCACTCCCTCCACCACTGACGCACAATGGCAGCAGTCTGTACCATCTACAAGATGCACTACAGGAACTCCCCCAGGCTCCTTAGATAGCACCTTCCAGTGCCACAGAACGACATTCTCCGGACAAGGAACATCAAACCCAGATGCACAGCCAATGACAAAACATACGCGTACCATTAAGAGATTTGTACAATTTAAAGACTATGGGTGGAATTGTCCTAGATTTGCACTAAGTGCGGTAGCCGGCCGCAGGGACGGGTTTTCACGCTGCATCGTCCCAAACCCACTGCATTAGTTATGCATTCCTGAGAAACATGCCATTTCAAAGACGGGCGTGCTCTCATTCGCTGGCTATGCCATCACCGCGCCAATTCATCATGCTGGGCACCATATTTAAATTCCAGATGTGTGCGTACACATCAGTGCTTCCAGTCCAGGACAACTGCAGAGAAGATGTCCACAAAAAACAAAAAGACTACAGCCCCCAGATTTAGTGGTGCATCACTGGAACGCTGTTTGGACGCCGTGGAGGCCTGCCATGATGCCCTCTACCTCCGCTCTGGCCATAGGATGGGCAGCGATGTGACCAGCCAGGCTTGGGAGGTGGTGGCAGTGGTGATCAGTGCCAATGCTGCACAGATGAGGTTGGCCATCCAATGCAGATAGAGGATGATTGATCTCACCCATGCAGCCAGGGTATGACAACCATCGCATCACTCTAAACTCACACACTCACAAGCCCATCACACATTCACTGCCATCTCACTCACTGTCAACTCAAGGGACATCACCACCCATTCTCACACACATACCCTCACATGTCCATCTGGCCTCATCTCTTCTGGAGACTGCTCCGCAGCCCTCACCATCTTGAGGCCACTTGTACAGATCAACATGTGGCCCCACACACCCTAGGTCACCCTCCTTCACCAGTACAGCCCTCATCCTGCAGCCTCTTCCCTTGCCTGAGACCACTTCCCCCGCTTCGGCAAGCAAGCCCTGGCCCCACATTCATTGAAAAACCACGCACACATGGCTGATCTGGTAGGTGGAGACCTGCCGTAAGCCCTAAAAGTGGTATGGTGCTGTCTGCGAAGTCTGATGCTGATGACTGCGAGTGCTGCCCGAAGCAAGGTAGGCAAACAAACCTTGAAGTCTCGAGCGAAGTGCAGCCCACCAGGTGCTCATCGCTTATGTGCTGTTGTGAAATACTTTGGCATGTTTTCCCGCTAACATGGCCAGACGATCCAGTGGGGACAGGTGGGGGACAATTCCAGCGAGCTGGCCTAATAGTGATATTACAATGAGGTTCTCGATGTCCAATAATGGAAAATGTGGCCTGCCATCAGTGGGCTGAGCAGATGATCGCAAACTGGTTTCACACCATCGTGAAACCGATTACACCATATTGTCCGCTCACGCCACCAAACATGTCCGATGCTGGCGAGCACAGAAAATCCTAGCCTATGTGTGGAATGCAGAGATTGACTAGTAGAACAAACAATTGTTACTGCATGAGAACAGTGGTTGTGTGGTGGTTAACTTGGGTAACTCACAGTAACACATGATCATGCATGCAAGTGTGTCTTCTGCTTGTTAGGAAAAGGGGGATGTTTGGATCTTTTGTTCATTATGAAAAGGGGGATGTTTGGGTTTTGAAATGCAACATTCTACATGTCTTATCTGGCTTGCTGTAGTCATGTGATCTCTGCCATGAGGGAAGCTTTGTAAGCTGCCATCTTACAATCAGTTGAAAAAAGACTCTCAGTGAGAAAGCAGTACTGTCTTTGAACTCGAAACAAAGACATGGACTACAGCGGTTTGAGAAGGCAGCTCACCACATCCTTCTCAAGGGCAACTACGGATGGACAATAAATGCTGGCCCAGCCAGCAAAACCCGCATCTCATGAATGAATAAGTAAAACAAACAAAATACTTGTTAATAAGTCTCTGACCTTTCCTTGTTTCCCATTATTAATTCCCCAGTCACATCCTCTAAGCGACCAATGGTCGCTTCAGCTACTCTTCCTTTTTATATACTTGTAGAAGCTCTGAGGTTTACTCTCATATTCTAATCTCTCCCTCTTTTTATTTTTTAAGTCATCCTTTGCTGATTTCTAAAATTCTGGTCTACCACTAATCTTCACAGTGTTGTATCTCTTTTCACTCAAGCTGATACTATCCTTAACCTCCTTGGCCACAGATGGTGCATCCTTCTAATAGAATCTTAATTACTCAATGGATGTACCCAAATATTACATAGAATTTATAGCAGAGAAACATGCCAACTTATCCATGCCAGTATTTATGCTGCATATGAGTTTCCTCTAACCTTTCTAATTCTAACCCTACCAGCATATTCTTCTAGATTAATTGAATTCTGGGATTCAATCCTGTAAATTATTTATATGTCAAAAACATAATTCATTCACCTGCCAGGACTCTGGTATCACTTAATTTTGTTTTTACCGTTTCCTAATAGCTGTAACATGACAGAGTTAAACAAGCCAATCACAAATATAACTTGAATTCTGATTGTTGGCTTTGTGTTAGAGCAGTGTTGCCCAACATCTGACACACAAGCTAAATCAGGCCCACTCAATCATCTCATCTGGCCCTTGATGCTCTTTCCAGTTATTGAGGAAAGCCAGCCCCGAGGCCAAGATACAGATGTAAAGTTCTACCAGATGTGACCCACAGTAAACTGACGTGGCAAGTGCTCACTCTCAGAAAACCGCATAGGTTTCCATGTTTAGGAAGTTACTAGTTGGTGCACGGAATGTTTATCTCCTCCTATTAAGCGAAGCACTCAGTAAAACAACCTGAGGTATGACCGCTTTAGAAGGTAAGTTTCAAAGAATTTGTTGGGTAAGTCAATTAAAGACAGAAAATTTGACCAGGCTGAGGAATTGCCAATCTACTCTGCTTAGTTACAGGTTTCGGTTGGTCCAGTTTGTGTGAGGTGAACCACCTCAGCTTCCAGGTAAAAATGAAAAGCAAAAGAAACAAAGTTGGGGCAAATCTGGATATCCCTTCCTACATTGTATAACCTCACTTCATTTAATTTCACTCTTCTTCCACCTCAGTGTCTCTCCCATGAACATTCCCACAATGTTTTAACATCCAAACAACATGCAGCAAGATTAAATGGGCACATAGCAGCATGCATTTATATATAGTTGCTTTAACATACTATAATACTCCAAATTGCAGAAGCAAATTGACAAAAAGGAGACATTAGAACAGGTGACCAAGAGCTTGGCAATAAGGGAGGCTTTAAGGAGCATATTAAAGGAGGAAAGAGAGAGATGCAGAGGTGGAGAGGAATTCCAGAGCTTAAGGGCTAGATAGCTGGAGGCATGGCTGTTTATTGAAGAAAGTAAGGGATCGGCAAGAGACTAGAATCGGAGGAACACAAAGTTCTTGGAGGACTGTAGGACTGCTTGATTCTGGTTGTAGCACTGTTACAGAGCTAGGGAAGGGTGAGGCTATGGAGGGATTTGAGCATGAAAATGAGAATATTAAAATTGAGGCATGGGTCAGCTGGGTGTTAATGTGAGTGAATGAGCACAGCCATGATTGGTAAATGGGACTTCATACATGTTAAGATATGGGCAGCTGAGTTTTAGATTACCTTAAGTTCGTGGAAGCTAGGGTGCTTGGCCAGGGGAGTGTTGGAATAGTCAAGCCTGGAGGTATCAAAAGCATGGATGAGGATTTCAGCAGTGGTTGGGCTTAGACAGGGATGAAGATGAGTTTCATTTCAGGAGTTGAATTAGATAGTGGTGGTGATGGAGAAGATATGGGGTCAGAAACTCAGCTCGGGTCAAAGGGGAAGCAGAAGTTGTGATCAGTCTGAGACAGTGGACAGAGACAGAGATGAAATTGATGGCAAGGAACAGTGTTTATGGCAGGGGCTGAAGACAATGGCTTTGATCTTTCCAACCAGGGGTGTAGTGCTGCCAGAGCGCTGCTCCAGTACCTCCTCTTGACAAGTGAGCGACCGATGATTTGTGAGCCTCGGGCTGAGCTTGACTGCCGAGTGCCGGCTTGTGCCAAGGAACATATTGGCATTGCCAGGAAATTGCTGCAGCCATCAAAGAATCTGGATTAGTGCTTTGCTGATCAGCTCAAGACGTGAAGCCAGGCTCGGAGGCCAGGAACTATATTTCCTGGCAGGCTGCGGCTGCTCTTGGGCCTTTAATGCACGCGCAGGCACATGCACAGTTTGCGTTTTATCATTCTTTGGGCCAGGGAGTGGCCCAGTGCACATGCACAGATGAAAAGGGCTTAAAGAGCCCAACAGCAAAAAAGTACAGGTCAGGTGACCTGAGCAGGAGGAGATACCCCATGGAGCAGGACACAGCAAGGGGGACAGGAGAAATCTCCCAGAAGTGAAGTCCCAGTTTAGGGACAAAGATAAGAATTAGAGGTAAATCCCATTAAGTCAACATAAATGACAGGAGCAGAGAAAAATGCCCCAAGTTAAAGAAAGAGCTGTGGGGAGCAGACTTAAAGCAAAGTGGGCTTGAAAGAAGCCATGAAGATCCAAGAAGGCAGCCGAAGGTTGGTGACTCCTTACTTGGGCCTTTGGAGCTGCTTGACACTGCCAAAGATCTGAAAATGTGCTTGGAAGGTGAAGCTTGAGTGTACATGGAGATCCAGAGGAATTGTAGAAAGTGAGATTGAAACCCTGGAGGTGAACAGTGCGCTAAAACTACTTTTTGTTTCCAGCGCTGCTGTATTGCATGCCAATCATCGTTTGTTTAGTGTCTACGTATTTTGTCTTTTTTCCCCCGACACCTGGCTCTTGATGTCTTGAAGTTGCAGCTTAACAGCTTATAAAATAAAACAGGCTAAAAGCCACTGGCCTACTCAGTATTCACTGCCAACCTGAAGGGAGAAAGTCGTCACTCGGAATTGCTAACAGCTGCCCACAGGAAACAGGACACTACCTAAAATCTCCAGGCCCAAGAACCTGCTACACATGTAATTAGGGGAAAAAACAGTGAAACATTTAAAACTGCCTGATAGCGACACAATGACCATGAAACAAAAAGGCGTAACCTCCTTTTGTAGAGAAAGCGAAAAAAGTAAAGAACATTCAAGTACTGTCACACTGAATGTTGATGGGGGGGGGAGAGCTTCAGTGTTGCAGAGCAAGAGTCAAAATTAACCACATAGTGTACATCTGAAACTGAGCCTGATACAGTGGCAGGTCTGTACCCCTGTGTGGATGCATGGACAGGAAATGTGGAAGAGGGAAAAAGGGACATATCCTTAGTTAGACTATAAGGATGAAAAACTTGGGTGTAATGTGTGTGCAGATATTAGTAGCTTATCACTTTTCACATCCAAGGGATTGAGACTTTCGAATGAATAGCGTTTGTACCTAGTAACATTCAATGGATCCAGGCCGAATGCACGTTTAAAATCTCTCAGAAAAAGAATTGTAGAAGACAAACTGTTGAAAGCTCACATCACGATGCAACATGTCGCTGTAAAAGCAAATGAAGACACTCTTGGGAAAATTTGTAATAACCTGGACACATCTCATCTAATGGCGACTTGTGCAGTTTTTCACTCTACATACTACCTGGCTCAAGACAACAGACCTTACTCTGGCCACTTTGGCTTGCTGGAACTTACATGTGCAAATGGTGTTGACATAGGAATTGGGTTGCATTCCCGCTACAGTGCTGCAGAAATTATTGACCACATGGCTACTGAGATGAAGAAGACAATTTGCCAGCATATCAAAGTAATCGAGGGTAAAATTTAAATTCTTATTGATGAATCTACAAGCCTCAATACCAAAACTGCTCCAGCAGCTTAAACAAAAACAGAAAATGCTGGAAAATGCTTGAAAATTCTCTAGTAGCTTATCTGAATTGTGAGGATGATAAGAAGGATGATCCACACTTCATGTTTTTAAATCTGATTGAATTTCCAGATCAAAAAATTGGTACAATAGTTGAGTATCTTCTTGAATGTCTCACGAAACGTGGTTTTGATGACTTCTACCTGAAGCAGCATCTTGTAGCATTTGATAGTGATGGAGTGAGTGTTATGCTGGGCACCAAATCAGGTGTAGCTCACAGATTTATGGAGCAATACCCAGGTATTATTATTTGGCATTGCCTGAACCATAGATTAGAACTTGCAGTGGGCGATTCCATGACAGATGTTGATAGGGTGAATCATTTCCATTCATTTATGGACAAATTATACTCTGTGTATAACAGTTCACCTCTCAGGCAGAATGCGCTGTTGAATTAGAACAACAAATTTCCAAAATAGGCCACATTTTAAGCACCTGATGGGCAGCAAGTTCATTTCAAAAAATGTCGGCTGTGTGGTGTAACTGTGAAGCATCATGCGTTTATTTTGCACTGGCCATGAAAAATGAAACAAGGTCTGCGTCTGACAGAAAAACCTGTGGAGGTCTGTTTAAGAGAGAATTTCTTCGAAACACTTTATCTTAGACTTAGCTCTGATATATGGCATGTCACATGAACTTGGCAGAAATGCAGTACAATGATTGTATATACAGACAACCTGATCCTTTGCAGCATACGCTTTTTGCATGACACAAAAACTCTTGAGGCCAAGGCTGCAATCACACTGGAAAAGTTCGGAACAGTCTCGTTCGGGAACAACAGTAAGATTATCAGCATTAACGATCAGCAGTTTCTTACCAGCCTTGTTAATAAATTAGAAAATTGAATGTTCACAGCCATGCCATTGAAAGGCTCTCGTTCAACCTCTGCAGCCCAATCCGGTTGTGCTTCTCTGATCGACCAATTGCACATTCTTGACAAAGACTGTTGACCAGCTAAAATGTCACCAGGTTATGGGGAATTGGCAAAAGCTTCTCTCTGCAAGCAGTTTAAATTGTCATCTCCTGTAATCAATACATTCAGAGATTATGTGAAGGAAGCTAGGCAATGCATTCTCCAGGATTTATGACTGTTTACTAAATTGTATACAAGTAATTCCAAGCAGCGCTGCAGAACGTGGGCGAGGATTCAATCAAATGAACTTAATTATCACACCAACGCACTCAAGAATTCTCATAAGCCAGGTATCAGGCAACCCTCATGTTTGTCAGACTATATGGAACCCCCCTCCCACTTCTGATGCGCTGGGTCGAACGCCATATGCCACAACCTGGCTGTGATGTCACCCAACAGCAGACGACTCAAGGACAAGGACCAGCCTCTCCCTCTCACACAAAGAGTGGAACCAGACCCATTGTGGAAATTATTGTGAAGTGTTGTTGCAGAAATTCAAGAAGCGTCAGGTTTTAGAAAGTTTGATAAGATTAAAGATAAAGCATTTGCAGATCATGGCACCACCATTGAAAAATCTATTGATGAGTTTGCTAAGCTAATTTCAGATGAAAACTTTTCACCTGAACAAATTTACGATGCTGACGAAACGAGTCTGTTCCGGCGTTACGCCCTAGATTAGAGCTGGGGCAGAAAAGGACATTTGGCCTGGTGTGCTAAGGGAAGAGAGGAAGGTTGCAAAGACAGCTGAACAGATGGTTTCAATCTTAGTGATGAATAAGTCCATGAGCTCTTTGCATTATTGTTGGAGGTGTAGTGAACAAGGTAGAGAGCTTAAAGGAGACAGTTTGTTGTGGAGAAAATAAGCGGGGGGGGGGGGGGGGGGTTAGCTTTGCATTCCAAGATAATCTAGGAGTGGTGAACAGTTTTAGCAGAGGAGAGCAGGGCCTGATAGTGCTTAATGTAATGCGTCGGATCTGGCAATGAGCGGCTAAACCTGTCGTGTGCCATAAATTCCTTGAATTTAAGGAAGTGAAGATGGAGTTGTACTGAGGAGAATAACCAGGGTGATGGGAAATGAGTAATGGTTTTACCAGGGAATTGTGTATACTTATGTATGGTTCTAGACTACTTGTACATGAAATCTAATCAACTAATGTTATTACAAGTTATAACCATTCATTCTGAATTGGATTTAAATTACCTATCTGCTTTGTATAACTATTTTAAAAGTAAAATCTCAGTTAATCATTGTTAATAGCTTAGAAAATATAGATCAATATAGAACATGACTAACCACTTGAAACCATCGTCACTTGAAAACTATTGGTTGCTCAAGGACAGAGTTCAGGGATTAAGAGAAATACAAGAGATAATAATCAGTGGTGTATCTAAATTTGGGTTAATCCCTTTTAAGAACACTGAACAGGTGTTTTTATTGTATTCACAGCCACTTTCAACAGTTTCAACACAATACAACAGCAATGCCCAACAGAATTACAAACTATTAATTTTCCCTTTTCTTTTTCTACAGTGTTTATATTTGTGTGCAAATTGAATGCCTCCATTATGTTACAATGGTCCCTCCATATTGGTCCCTATAGGAGATGGATTAGGTACGAGAAGTCTCATACCTTGGGTTTGCAAATATCCAAACAAGCAAGTAGTCTAATGATTGAGTAAAACTATCCCTAGTCTTGTTTAACAACACAATGGCTCAGAGTGCAGTGTCCATTAAATTATATTAAAAACATAGGATTGTGTAGCACAGTAGATTAACATGAATTTGGTTTATCAAATAGCCTTTTCTCATTCTCCTGATTATAATGAAGTCCATTCACTTCAGGATCTTGGATTTCAATTCTATCCCTAACAGCTGTCAAAAGTTCTAAAATAAACAAGGTCAGACAAATCCAATTCAGAGTTGATTAAATGCACATCCACAATACAAAATGGTCCATAATACTGCATTCATTGAACTATTTAATTCAATGAGCCCAACAAATGCATGGAGAAGGTAGAGAGATGATACACTGGAGAGGTAGGGAGATCTTTTCTACAGCAAGGGTCAAGGCACATTTTTAAAGCATTTTAGAGAAGCTCTAAACTCTATACTTCATTAAAAGCACAAAAAAGAACAAGTTGATTCTGATATTGAATTAGAGGGAGAGAAATACTGTATTACATGATATTCACATCCAGGCTCAGGCATACAGAAATTATCAAAATAGTTTAAGTGGGAATGAAGGGAAAAGAAAGTACAGGTTTTACTGAAAAAGCATACATTCTTTACTACTGGCTTTATGATGTTTGTAATTAATTGGAGGTAATTATTTTCTTTTTAAGAGCATTAGTAGATGATTGACAGTCTGCCTTTTAGCTGTCTATATCTGAGGGGAATCTGTCAATCATTTAAGACCACTGAGCCGTTTGAGTCTTTTATCATTCTGAACCTCTAGATGGAGTATCTAGCTACGGTGGTATTTTAAAAAATAATCTCACACCTCCTGGAACTGATCTGCTCTGATTGGACTTGGCAGCAGTTGAACTTCATGACCTAAAGCAACATTTTAGTGTCCCAGGAACCAGCTTTGTGTTGGTAAATAACTGCTGCCAGGAAGCAACAGGTTTCAAACATACAAGAAATAGTTTTTTTTTCAACAAGGACAAATTAGAACAACTACGAGAACCTTCTACACGTTTCCTCATTTTTGAGGGTATCTCTGCACTGATAAAGAACCACATCAAATAGTATAAGTCTAACATTCAACTGTCATACCACTTCTACCTGGAGTTCCCAACACTAAAGAAATTCCTTTCATTCTCTGAAAAAAATGTTTCCATTATTTAAACCAGAGAGCACAGTAGGCACACCCCTGTACATAAAATCTCTGCTTTTATTAATTCTCCAGCACCAAACTTCTACTCATGATCGGGAAGAAATTCGACCAGACACTATAAAACTACCTTTAATGTATATACTACACTTCAAAAGAACTTCATCGGCTGTAAAACACTTTGGGAAGTCCTAAGGTCATGAAATGCACAATATAAATGCAAGTCATAGAGTCATTTATGGCACAGAGGAAGCCATTGGGCTCATCGAGTCAATGCTGACTCCCGCAGACCAATCCTGTCAGTCCCATGCTCCAACATGAAACCCGTACCCCTGCAAGTCATGCGTCCATCCAATTTACTCTCAAAATCATTGATTGTTTCCACTTCCACTGCCCTTGGTGGGCAGCGAGTTTCAGGTCATTACCACTCGCTGCTTAAACATGTTCTTCCTCACATTTTCCCTGCATCTCTTGCCCCAAATCTTAAATCTTTGTCCCCTTGACCTTGTACCATCAGCTAATGGGAAGATGTTTTCCATGCCTACCTTATCTAAACTTGTCATATTCTTGTACACCTCTATCCAATCTCCCCTCAATCTCTTTTGCTCCAAGGAAAATAAACCCAGCCTTTCCAACCTAACCTTGTAACTAAGACTCCCCTCATCCCTGGATCAATTCTAATAAGTGGGCGTACCTATATCACATGGACTGCAGTGGTTCAAGAAGGTAGCTCACCACATCTTCTCAAGGGCAATTAGGGACGGACAATAAATGCTAGCCTAGCCAGTGATGCCCACATCCCATGAACGAATAAAAAAAAAAGCCACCTCTACACCCTCATGAGGACCTTCAGCTTTCCTAAGGTGTGGCCACAATACTCTAGTTGGGGCCTAACCAAAACGTTAAAGGTTCAGCATAACTTCCCTGTTTTTCCAATCAATGGGCAGAATTTTCCGTTTGTAGGGCGGGCGGGCCTGACCCAATCACAGACGGGCGAGGAGCCGATCACCGCCAGCCATTCGGGCTCCACCGCCATTTTACATGGGCGGGCCAATTAAGGCCTGCCCAGCGTGATGTCCGCCAGGAAGCGCTATGCATTCCCTGTGCAGGCGGGGGGGAGCCCCTAAAATCGAGAGTGCACTCTTTTGTGCATGCGCACGAAAGAGCGCACTCATCTCCCTGAGGCTAAGTGCAGCCTTGGGGATATTGCCTCGACTTTTAAAAATAGAGAAAAGAAAAATCCCTTACATGTCCCCTCATGTACATGAGTTGGGACATGTTCATAATTTCCACAACAACTTTATTACAATTTTAAAAACCCTACGTGAAACCTCATCCGGCTGCTGGATGAAATTTCTTGTTTTTTCTAGTTGCCGCCGGGGCTCCTGACCAACTCGCCAACCTTAAGGTTGGACGGGCAAGTCCTTTAATTGCTTAATTGATCCTGTCAATGGCCTCAAGTGGCCATTGATAGGTCGGCAGGTCTGCAGCTGATTTTGCTCCGCCCCCGCCTTCATGAAAATTTAAATGGGGCAGGATGACGTCGAGGGTTCCACCTAATGTCATCCCGCATCATTTTACGCATCGGCGAGCGGGCCCTGTACCCTGCTCGCTGATGGTACAATTCTGCCCAATGTCTCTATTTATCAAGCCCAAGATCCCATAAGCTTTGCTAACCACTCTCACCTGTTGATATTTTCCCTGATTATGGATTCTGAAACCTTACCACAAAAATGTTAAATGAACTTGGCCTGTAGTTGCTAGGTCTGTCCTTAAACCCTTTCTTGGATATGGGTGTCACACTTGCAACTCTCCAATAATCTGGCACTTCCAACGTATCTAGGGGAGATTGAAAGGTTAAGGCAAGCCCTTCCACTATCTCCATCCCAACTTCCTTTAGCAACCTGGGATACAAGCCATCCGGACCATGTGACTAAACTATCTTAAGAATGGCCAGCCTTTCCAGTACCTCCATCCCTTTCAATTTTCACATTATCCATTGCCTCCACTTTCTCCACTTGTATTGATATTTTATCAGATTCCTGTTCCTTAGCAAACACCAATACAAAGAACTCATTAAATATTCTAGCCTTGCCCTGTGCCTCTAAGGATATATCACCCTCTTTGTCCCTAATAGAACCCACTCTATGTCTTACTACCCATTTACTATTTATATGCTGGCAGATGATTTTTGGATTCCCTTTTATGTTAACTGCCATTCTACTCTATACTCTTTTTTTTGCTAGTCTTACTTTCCTCTTCACCTCCTTTCTCAACCTATTGTATTTGATCTGGTTCTCAATTGAAGACATTGCCTGACGCACATCACAAACACTCCCTATTTGTTTCATCATAATCTAAATCTTGGAAAAACTCAGCAGGTCTGGCAGCATCTGTGGAGAGGAACACAGTTAATGTTTCGAGCCTGAATGACCCTTCAACAGAACTAAGTAAAAATAGAAGAGAGGTGAAATATAAGCTAGTTTAAGGGGGGGGTGGGACAAGTAGAGCTGGATAGAGGGCCAGTGATAGGTGGAGATAACCAAAAGATGTCACAGACAAAAGAACAAAGAGGTGTTGAAGGTGGTGATATTATCTGAGTCATGTGCTAATTAATGGGTAGAAAGCAAGAGAAGCAAGGTACAGATAGCCCTAGTGGGGGTGGGGTGAAGGAATCAAAAAGGGCTAAAAGGTAGAGATAAAACAATGGACGGAAATACATTTAAAAATAATGGAAGTAGGTGGGAAAAGAAAAATCTATATAAATTATTGGAATAAAAAGGGGGGAGTCGGAAAGGCGGTGGGAGAGAGTTCATTATCTAAAATTGTTGAACTCAATGTTCAGTCCGGAAGGCTGTAAAGTGCCTAGTCGGAAGACGAGGTGCTGTTCCTCCAGTTTGTGTTGAGCTTCACTGGAATAATACAGCAAGCCAAGGACGGACATGTGGGCATGAGAGCAGGGTGGAGTGTTGAAATGGCAAGCGACAGGGAAGTCTGGGTAATTCTTGCGGACAGACCGAAGACGTTCTGCAAAGCGGTCACCCAGTCTGCGTTTGGTCTCTCCAATGTAGAGGAAACCGCATTGGGAGCAACGAATGCAGTAGACTAAATTGAGGGAAGAACAAGTGAAATGCTGCTTCACTTGAAAAGAGTGTTTGGGCCCTTGGACGGTGAGGAGAGGGGAAGTAAAGGGACAGGTGTTGCACCTTCTGCGGTTGCATGGGAAGGTGCCGTGGGAGGGGTTGAGGTGTAGGGAGTGATGGAGGAGTAGACCAGGGTGTCCTGGAGGAAATGATCCCTGCGGAAGGCCGCCGGGGGGGGTGAAGGGAAGATGTGTTTGGTGGTGGCATCATGCTGGAGTTGGTGGAAATGGTGGAGGATGATCCTTTGAATGTGGAGGCTGGTGGGGTGCTAAGTGAGGACAAGGGGGACCCTATCATGTTTCTGGGAGGGAGAAGAAGGTGTGAGGGCGGACACACGGGAGATGGGCTGGACACGGTTAAGGGCCCTGTCAACCACCGTGGGTGGAAAACCTCGGTTAAGGAAGAAGGAGGACATGTTAGAGGAACTGTTTTTGAAAGTGGCATCATCAGAACAGATGCGACGGAGGCGAAGGAACTGAGAGAATGGGATGGAGTCCTTACAGGAAGCGGGGTGTGAGGAGCTGTAGTCGAGGTAGCTGTGGGAGTCGGTAAGCTTGTAATGGGTATTGGTGCACAGTCTATCACAAGAAATTGAGACGGAGAGGTCAAAGAAGGGAAGGGAAGTGTCAGAGATGGACCATGTGAAAATGTTTGAGGGCTGAAAATTGGAAGCAAAATTAATACATTTTTCCAGGTCCAGACGAGAGCATGAAGCAGCACCGAAGTAATCATCAATGTCCCAGAGAAAGAGTTGTGGGATGGCGCTGGAGTAGGACTGGAACAAGGAATGTTCCACATACCCATAAAGAGACAGGTATAGCTGGGGCCCATGCAGGTACCCATAGCCACACCTTTTATTTGGAGGAAGTGAGAGAAGTTTAAGGAGAAATTGTTCAGTGTGAGAACAAGTTCAGCCAGATGGAGGAGAGTAGTGGTGGATGGGAATTGTTCGGGTCTCTGTTCAAGGAAGAAGCGGAGAGCGATCAGACCATCCTGATGGGGGATGGAGGTGTAGAGGGATTGGACGTCCATGGTGAAGAGGAGGCGGTTGGGGCCAGGGAACTGGAAGTTGTTGATATGATGTAGGGTGTCAGAGGAATCACGGATGTAGGTGGGAAGGGACTGGACATGGGGAGAGAGAATGGAGTCAAGATAGCAAGAAATGAGTTCCATGGGGCATGAACAGGCTGATATGATCGGTCTGCCAGGACAGTCCTGTTTGTGGATTTTGGGTAGGAGGTAGAAGCGGGCCGTCTAAGGTTTGGAGACTATCAGGTTGGAAGCTGTGGAAGGAAGATCTCCAGAGGAGATGAGGTCAGTAACACTCCTGGAAACAAAGACTTGATGTTCAGTGGTGGGGTCATGGTCCAGGGAGAGGTAGGAGGAAGTGTCCGCGAGTTGACGCTCAGCCTCCGTGAGGTAGAGCTCAGTGCGCCAGACAACAACAGCCCTACCCTTGTCAGCGGGTTTGATGATAATGTTAGAATGGAGTGCGGCAAGTTCAGAGACAGACAGGTTAGAATGGGTGAGAGGAGCAAAGAAATTGAGACGACTAATGTCATGCCGACAGTTCTCAATGAAAAGATCAAGAGAAGATAAGAATCTAGAGGGAGGGGTCCAGGTGGAGGGAGAATATTGGAGGTGGGTAGAAGGATCTGTTGAACGGGGAGAGGACTCCTGCCCAAAGGAGTGAGCACGGAGACGAAGGTGGCGGAAGAAAAGTTCAGCATCGTGCCGAGTCCGAAATTCATTGAGATGCGGGTGTAAGGGTATGAAACTAAGTCCTTTGCTGAGCACTGAACATTCAGCATCGGAGAGGGGAAGGTCAGGGGGTATGGTGAATACACGGCCGGGGCTGGGATTGGATGACGGAATGGGGACAGAGGGACAGGCAGGGGTGGAGGGTCCTGGATGGGTGTTGGTGTCGATGAGTTGTTGGAGCTTGCATTCCTTTGCAACTAAAAGAAAGAGACAAAGTTTCTTGTTGAGGCGTCGGATGAGACGAAGAATAAAATGAAACTGGGGGCACGCGCAGCTTAGAAAAATGGTGCGGCGGTGCTGCTGGAGGGAGAGTTCGAGTGTGTTTATATGGCGGTGCATGGCACTGAATGTGGATCTCAGAATGCGACAGGAACAGCAGTCCGAGGAGCGTTGTATGTCCCGGAGATACATGTAATCCTGGGTGGGTTCAAAACATGAGGGATAGAACTTCAGTTGAAATCCACGTGGGGTAAGTCGGAGACAGAGACAGTCACTGAGGAAGGAAATATGGTTGTGAAAGAGGGTTTTAGTAAACATCTTGTTAAACACCAGGAGAGAAATGGAAAGCAATGAACGTAATGAACTTCTTCAGCTTCTTCCTCGAACAGAGGCCCAAACAATCTCCACCACTACTCTCCTCCGTCTGGCTGAACTTGTTCTCACACTGAACAATTTCTCCTTAAACTCCTCTCACTTCCTCCAAATAAAAGGTGTGGCTATGGGTACCCACATGGGCCCCAGCTAGGCCTGTCTCTTTATGGGGTATGTGGAACATTCCTTGTTCCAGTCCTACTCCGGCCCCCTCCCACAATTCTTTCTCCAGTCCTCAATGATTACTTTGGTGCTGCTTCATGCTCTCATTTGGACCTGGAAAAATTTATTAATTTTGCTTCCAATTTTCACCCCTCCATCATTTTCACTCCATCATCATCATTGGTCCATCTCTGACACTTCCTTTCCCTTCCTTGACCTCTCTGTCTCAATTTCTGATGATAGACTGTCCACCAATATCCATTACAAGCCTACCGACTCCCACAGCTACCACGACTACAGCTCCTCACACCCCGCTTCCTGTAAGGACTCTATCCCAGTCTCTCAGTTCCTTCGCCTCCGTCGCATCTGTTCTGATGATGCCACTTTCAAAAACAGTTCCTCTGACATGTCCTCCTTCTTCCTTAACTGAGGTTTTCCACCCACGGTGGTCGACAGGGCCCTTAAGCATGTCCGGCCCATCTCCCGCATGTCCACCCTCACACCTTCTTCTCCCTCCCAGAAACATGATAGGGTCCCCCTTGTATTCACTTATCAACCCACCAGCCCCCGCATTCAAAGGATCATCTCCACCATTTCAGTCAACTCCAGCATGATGCCACCACCAAACACATCTTCCCTTCACCACCCCCCAGTGGCATTCTGCAGGGATCATTCCCTCCGGGACACCCTGGTCCACTCATCCATCACTCCCTACTCCTCATCCCCTCCCACGGCACCTTCCCATGCAACCGCAGAAGGTGCAACACCTGCCCCTTTACTTCCCCTCTCCTCACTTTCCAAGGGCCCAAACACTCTTTTCAAGTGAAGCAGCATTTCACTTGTACTTCCCTCAATTTAGTCTACTGCATTCGTTGCTCCCAATGCGGTTTCCTCTACATTGGAGAGACCAAACGCAGACTGGGTGACTGCTTTGCAGAACACCTTCAGTCTGTCTGCAAGCATTACCCAGACCTCCCTGTCGCTTGCCATTTCAACACTCCACCCTGCTCTCATGCCCACATGTCTGTCCTTGGCCTGCTGCAATATTCCAGTGAAGCTCAACACAAACTGGAGTAACAGCACCTCATCTTCCGACTAGGCACTTTACAGCCTTCCAGACTGAACATTGAGTTCAACAATTTTAGATCATGAACTCTCTCCCACCGCCTTTCCGACTCCCCCCTTTTTATTCCAATAAGTTATATAGATTTTTCTTTTCCCACCTACTTCCATTATTTTTAAATGTTTTTCCGTCCATTGTTTTATCTCTACCTTTTAGCCCTTTTTGATTCCTTCACCCCACCCCCACTAGGGCTATCTGTACCTTGCTTCTCTTGCTTTCTTCCCATTAATTAGCACATGACTCAGATAATATCACCACCTTCAACACCTCTTTGTTCTTTTGTCTGTGACATCTTTTGGTTATCTCCACCTATCACTGGCCCTCTATCCAGCTCTACTTGTCCCCCACCCCCCCCCCCCCCCCTCCCTCCCTCCCTCCCTTAAACTAGCTTATATTTCACCTCTATTCTATTTTTACTTCATTCTGTTGAAGGGTCATTCGGACTTGAAATGTTAACTGTGTTCCTCTCCACAGATGCTGCCAGACCTGCTGAGTTTTTCCAGGTATTTTTGTTTTTGTTTTGGATTTCTAGCATCCGCAGTTTTTTGCTTTTATAATCTAAATCTTTGACATCCAAGGAACCCTTTTTTTGATTCCCTTACCTTTCGTCCTTGTTGGAATGTACCTACCTAAACATCTCTTCCTTAAAGATCAACCATTGTTCTGTTATAGTTTTTCCTGTCAGTCTTTGGTTCCATTTTATCCTGGCAAGATCCCTCTCATCCCATATTGGAAACATTAGTTGATCTAATCACCTTTGCAACTTTAAAAATAATGTGGAAAACATTTACAACTTGGGGATCTTATTCATTGGAATTCAGAAGGTCAAAGGTGATCAAATAACATTGTTCAGAATTGGGACGATATTTAAAAGGAAAAACAATAAACTATTGTAATCCTAGTAGTGAGGACACAGGCCAATGATGATTACTGAAAGATAAAGGGGGTATGTTAAAAGAAACGTTTTCACCCTATAGCACATGAAATGCTTTATAAAACATGGCTATTGAGGCAGAGATTTTACCAACATTCCAAAGGGAATTGATTAAGTGTTGAAAAAGGAAATGTAAAGGGACACAAGGAAAGGGAAGGAAATTAAATTAGAATGAATACCTAAAACCTAGCAATGGTACAATCACAATAAGCTAAATAGCCTTGTCCTTTTCTGACTTAACTGTATCTTTATACAAAAATACTCACCTAGTGTGAAGAAAATGGCACCAACCACCAATCCACCTGACAATAGATATTCAGTTCTGTGCTGCAGGGTTTGTTTGTTGATTACACATAGTTATTGGATGTGTCCAGTTATTAGCTAGAGGTAAGGCTCCAACAAAATCCAAGAACTGAACCATACCGTGCATACTTTGGGGCTTCCATTTTGGCTGAACATATTGGGCGGAATTTTTCAGCTTGTTGGCATCAGGTGTCATGGCAGATGTGAGTGGACAATATGGCGGGAAGGCCAAAGATTGGTTTCATACCATTGCTAAACCAGTTTGCTCCACCCGTCAATGGCGAGCTGCATTCCCGCCACCGGATGTCAGGAACTTCATTTTCATACATGTGCATCAGCCCGCCAGAATCATCCCCATACGTTGGATCATCGGGGCACATCAGCATGCTCTTTCATAACTGTACATAAGCGACGTGCACCTGGCGAGCTGCACATCACTCAGGACTTCGAGGTTTGCTTGCTTACCATGCTTCAGGCAGTACTCGCAATCATCAGAGCCATCAATTGCAAGCAGCACCAAATCACTTTTGAGGGGGGTGCTCATGGGCAGGTCTTTACCTACCAGACCAACCATAAGGCGGAGGAGTGGCTTTTCAATGGCTGCAGGGCTAGGGCTTGTTTGAGGAAGGGAAAGAAAAGGCTTCAGGCAAGGGAAGAGGCTGCGTGGCGAGAGCTGTACTGGGGAAGTGGGGTATCCCAGGGTGTAAGTGGGGGCACATGTTGATCTGTGCAAGTGGCGGGCTGTGGAGGCAGGTCTCCAGAGGAGATGGAGATGTGAGGGTATGTGTGTGAGAGAGTGAGTAGTGATGTCCCTTAAGCTGGCATTGGGTGAGCTGCCAGTGAATGTGTGATGGTCTTGGAATGTGTGAATTTAGAGTGCTGAGATGGTTGCCTTACCCTGGAGGCACAGATGAGATCAGTTATCCTCTTTCTGCACTGGATGGCCAATCTCTTCTGTGCATTGGCACTGATCACCACTGCCACTGCCTACCAAGCTGGAGTGGTAAGATTGCTGAGCTGCCTGTGGGCAGACCGGGGGTGGAGGACATCACAGTGGGCCTCCAAAAGGTATTCCAGTGACAGGTTACTAAACTATTCTTAGCTTTCAGGGCCATGTCTTCACTGGAACAGTCCTGGTCTGCAAGCATTGAGAACTTTGTGTGCAGCTGCAGTTTAGATATTGCACTTGGAGTGAGGAAACGATGTTGGAACGACGTGATGGGTGATTCAGAGGCTGCCCACCAGTGAGATGGAGTGTTTCCTGTGGCTGCATAATTAATGAGGCAGGAAGCAGACGATATCGTGTGTAAAGCTGCCATTGCGGCCAATGGGTAAAATGTCTTTTTTCCCTCTCTGTACCACACTTAGTGCAAATCTGGGATGATTCAGCCCATAGATTTCACATAGAAGTCCAATATTACACAGAAGATGTCAGTTCCAAATGACAAGAGAAGACCAGGATTCTATTTCACTCTATTGCACAAAAATAAAATATCTAATAAAGTTACATTTCTTTATTTAAGTTACTATAACAAGTCAGTGTTATAGTTATTATTCCCTATAAGTTTCAACAATACAATGCAACACAGAACTCAGAGAATGAATAATCACTACTTAAAATTAGCCCTCATCCAATTTATAAGTTCTATATTAGATTGTTCCATGCTGTTCTCCATTACTAATCTAAACCTTATGAGAAGATGATAGTTCTTACCTAAATGTTCCCCTACAGACACTTGGCCTTCTTGGCCCACTTCATTTCCCAGCGCCAGATCCAGCAATGCTTCCTTTCTAGTTGGACCGTGAATGTACTGATCAATTCTCCTGAACACATTTCAGAAATTCCTCCCTTCCTTACCCTTTACTCTAACAATGTTCCAATCGATATTTGGAAATTAACATCCCCAGTATCTCCACTCTATAGTTCTTGCACATCTCTGTGATTTCTGTGCAGATTTGTTCATCTATCTCTCTCTCCCTATTTGGAGGCCTACAGAATATCCCAAAGTAGCAAGATTATACTTTTTTGTTTCTCAACTCTAACCAAATGGAATATGTCCTTGCTCCTTCAAGATATCCCCTCTTTCCAATGTCTACAATGTCTTTCGTTTTTCCTTCACTCTCTTTTCTGTTTTAAAGTTCTTTCTCAAGCTTTACTCTGGTCATTAAGCTTCTAGTTGCAGCATTCTTTTGTACAATAGCTTGACAGCAGGATATATTTACACATTTAAGTGATAGTTGTGGATACCTTGGATACGGTAATGCTTAGTTCCATTCAGTAGTGCACTTTTGGCACTTTAATGCATATATTATACACCAAGTCAAAATTACTTTGACTTCAATATTTTGAAATTGCACTATTGATTTTTCTCATCTAAGTTTCTTCAGTAAAATTATTTAACATAACTAAAGTGAGAAAAAGTATATTCATTTTACAAATTGGCTAGGTATATTACATAGATTTTCAAATCTGAAATTCTTGTCATATTGTATGATATTGAAAATAGGCCAATAGTAAATTAACTCAACGTTATTCCTCAGTAATTCAGAACAAGGGGCTCTTTAAATGTTATTTTCTTTGCTTCCCTTTTGCTTCTGATGAAAACTGATCATCATTAACTTCCACCCCCACCAGTGGCAAAGCCTTTACTGTTCAGAAACAATCTGTGAATAATTCACTGTGGGCTGTTTTACAACCTACCCCAAATGAAAACAGTTCTGATTTTATAACAGCCCTCAAGCCACTCACAGCAGATTTAATGGAAAATCTGAACTGTGTAAGTCAGTGGGAACATGTTGGGAGAGAGTCAGACACTATTATTTATGTTATTATTTTTATTACAGGTAAAACCCTAACTGTATCAACAAGCATTATACGTATTGAAAATTACTTTTACAAATTATGGTTTGTTAAAGCAAGGACTAAACAGTATTTTGCTTGTTTATGATGCCATCTGTTGTAAAAGATGACATTGTTGGCAAAATTTTATATGTGTTCTTGGCAGTGACTTTAATGGAAATTTATGGTTACAGCTAGAATACTCTGCTGTTAAAACCCAGCTTAATTTGACAGTGGTTAGCACAGGCAACTAAATATTTATAGTCTGATTTCACTATCATCTTCGTGTGCTTCTGGAGTGCACCTGATACTGGAGATGGACTGCTATTCTCCATGCATGAAATGGCTTGACAACTATATCCAAAAATGTTCATGCAAACAGATGTCTCATGAATTTGAGCCTGTTGATTGCTGGATGCAAAGGGTAATGTGGCAAAGTGTCCAAGTGATTTTGTATTCTCCTGATCCATGTTGCAGAAATCCTGATTCATCGAGTGGCAGCTAATGGTGTATGCAACCCTTCACAAACTGAACCTTTTCCTATTAACACTGATCAAAATGGTCAGCCGCCCCACCTTCATCCCATACCCCCTCCCCACCAACTGCATTATGCTTTCACGCAGAACAAAAATTGCTTTTAAAGTATACTCGCTGTTATCCAAGTAAAGGTGCCTGCTATTTGAACACAACAAAGTCTCATAAACAGAAAATTAAGTGGTAAACGTTAAAATAAACATTGAAAAATGTTCATTGAAGGCGGTCTTTCAGCCAGCCCATTGTGGGCTGGATGTTATGTGCCCATGCCGGGTGTATTTATGGCAGGGCAGCACATAAAATAGGGCAAAATCCCACACCAGCACCTTCCCGCCCACCCCCAAGCTTATCCCCATCACGGTAAGTGGGTGGGCACCGAAATCGGCAGCCAGCCCACCATACTTGAATAACTAATCAAGGGTCAATTGACCCCGATAATACACTGGCCGTGCCATAATAAACATGGCATGGGAAGTCAGCTGGGAGTGAGCAGACCATTTTTATTAAAAGGTTTTTAAAAGGGCTTGAAGGGGGGTATACTATCTTGGGGAGGTGTTCTTTGCACATCGGGGTCAGCCCCCTTAAGATAGTGCCCCTTCCCCATCTTCCTACCTGCCTGCTCTCCAAATTTCACCACCCCCACCCCCTTGCCCCCCCTTCCTAATCTGCCCAGTACCCCAGACACCCTCCCCAATACTCCATTGGGACTTTTTCTTTGGACTGGTTGCTATCCTGGCAACACCCAATGAGATCTTGGCACTGCCAGGACAGTGGAGCTGCTGGTCATTCTGATTGGCTGGCAGCTCCCAACATGAGACTTGCTCCTCCGTGAAGAACAGAAGTCCCACTGTCAGGCAATTTAGCCCGCCCGCAGTGCATTATGGCATGGAGCGAGCCGGCTACACGCTGACTTTCCTTCCTGGGGAGGGGGTCGCCACCCTGTAATATGCATCCCTGTGTCTGTGCCTACCGACCAAGAGCCATCCAGCTTAATCCCACTCTCCAGCTGCTGATCCATAGACCTGCACCTCATGTACATACCCAAGTATTTTTCAAATGTAATGAGAGTTTCTGAGCCTACCACCCTTTCAGGCAATGAAGTCCAGGCTCCCTCCATGAAAAAAATCTCCTCAACTCCCCTCTATTCTTCTGCCAATTACTTTAAATCTATGCCCTTTGGTTATTGACCTCTCTGCTAAGGGAAATAGATCCTTCATATCCATTCTGTCTAGACCCCTCATAATTTTATACACCTCAATTAAATATTCCCTCAGCTTCCTTTGTTCTAAAGAAAGCAACTACAGCCTATCCAATTCTTCTTATCAGCTAAAAATTCACCATTCTGGCAACATCCTCTTTAATCTCCATTGTATCCTCTCTAGTGCGATCAGTTCCTTCGTGTAATGCAGTAACCAGAGTGTAGGCAGTACTCTAGCTGTGGCCTAACTAATGCTTTGTACAGTTCTAGCATAATCTCTAACTTGCTGGAATTTTTTGAAGAGGTAACAGAGAAAGTTGATGAGGGCAATGCTGTTGATGTGGTGTACATGGATTCCTGATGATACAGTGCCGCATAACAGACTTATGAGGAAAGTTATAGTTTATGAAATCAAAGGAACAATAGCAACAGGGAAACAAAATTGGCTGAGTGACAGGAAACAGAAAGTAGTGGTTAATGGATGTTTTCTGGCTGGAGGAAGGTTTGTAGTGGAGTTCCCCAAGGACTCTTGCTCTTCCTGATATATATTAATGACCTAGACCTTGGTGTACAGGGTACAATTTCAGAATTGTGGATGATATGAAACTTGGAACCATTTGTGAACTGTGAGGAGGATAGTATAGAACTTGAAAGGGACATAGGCAAGTTTGTGGAAAAGGCGAACTGGTGGCAGATGAAATTCACTGCAGAGAAGTGTGAAGTGATTAATTTTGGTAGGAAGAATGAAAGTGTTAATATAAAATAAAAGGTCCAACTCTAAAAGGGGTGCAGGAGCAGCGGGACCTGAGTGTATCTGTGCACAAATCATTGAAGGTAGGACAGGTTGAGAGCATGGTTAATAAAGCATACGGTATCTTATGTTTTACTGATAGGGGCATAGATTACACAAACAAGGAGCTTATGTTGAGCTTGAATAAAGCATTCAACTGGAGTGTTGCATCCAGTTCTGGGTGCCACATTTTAGAAAGGATGTGGAGGCATTAGAAAGAGTCCAGAAAAGATTCACTAGAATGGCTCCGGGGATGAAGAAGTCCAATTACATAGATAGATAGATAGAGAAGCTTATCTTTGGACTAGTATTCCAGAGGCCCAGGCTAATGCTTTGGGGGCATGGGTTCAAAGCCCACCACAGCAGCTGGTGGAATTTAAATACAATTAATACAAATATGAAATTAAAAGCTAGTCTCGGTAATGGTGACCTCAAAACCATTGTCAATTGTCATAAAAACCCATCTGGTTCACCAATGTCCTTTAGGGAAGGAAATCTACCACCCTTAGCTGCTCTGGCCTACATGTGACTCCCGACCCACAATAATGTGGCTTAAATGCCCTCTGAAATAGCCGAGCAAGCCACTCAGTTGTATCAAACTGCTACAAAGTCTAAAAGGAATGTAACAGGACAGACCACTTGGCATTGACCTAGGCACCAGAAATGACAATGACAACGACCCTGCAAAGTCCTCCTTGCTAACATCTGGGGGCTTGTGCTAAAACTGTGAAAGCTGATCCACAGGCTAATCAGGCAGAAGCCTAACATAGTCATACTCATGGAATCATACCTTACAGACAATGTCCCACGCATCACCATCACCATTCCTGGGTATGTGCTATCGCACCAACAGGACAGACCCACCAGAGATAGTCGCACAGTATTATACAGCCAGGAGGGAGTTGCCCTGGGAATTGGAAGATGGTTATGGTTGTTGGAGATCAACCATCTCAGTCCCAGGACATTGTTACAGGAGTCCTTCAGCATAGTGCCTAGGCCCAACCATCTTCAGCTGCTTCATCAATGACCTTCTCTCCATCATAAGGTCAGAAGTGGGGATGTTCACTGATGATTGCACAATGTTCAGCACCATTTGTGACTCCTCAGATACTGAAGCAATCCATGTCCAAATGCAGCAAGACCTGGACAATATCCAGGCTTGGGCTGACAAGTGGCAAGTAACATTCGTGCCACACAAGTGCCAGGCAATGACCATCTCCAACAAGAGAGAATCCAACCATTGCCCAACGATGTTCAATGGCTTTGACATCACTGAATCCCCCACTATCAACATCCTGGGGGTTACCATTGACCAGAAACTGAACTGGACTGGCCATATAAATATTGTGGCTCTGAATGCAAGTCAGAGGCTGGGAATTCTGCAGACACTAACTCATCCCCTGACCCCCCAAAACCTGTCCACCATCTATAAGGCACAAGTCAGGAGTGTGATAGAATACTCCCCACTTGCCTGGATGAGTGCAGCTCCCACAACACTCAAGGAGCTTAACAACATCCAGGACAAAGCAGTCCATTTGATCACTGCCCCATCCATCATCTTAAACATTCACTCCCTCCACCTCCTGCAGGCCATGGCACAGTGTGTACCATCTATAAGATGTTACTGCAGCAACTCACCAAGACTTCTTCAACAGTGCCTTCTAAACCTGCAAATTCTACCACCTAGAAAGACAAGGGCAGCAGATGCATGGGAACATCACCACCTGCAAGTTCCCCTCCAAGCCACACACCATTCTGACTTAGAACTATAATGCCATTCCTTTACTGTTACTGGGTCAAAATCCTATACTTCCCTACCTAACAGTACAATGGATATATCTATACCATTTGGATTGCAGCAGTTCAAGATGGAAACTGTCTACCTCCTTCCCAAAAGCCATTAGGGATGGGCAACAAATGATGGACTTACCAGTGACATCCACTTACCATGAATAAAAAAATATATATTTCCCATCACTAATCAGTAAATGAACAATTACTCTGTTTCCCTCTTCACAGACGCTGCCTGAATACTGAATATTTTCAGCATTTTCTATTTTAATTTATGATTAATTAACTGTCCCTGCCTGGAAAATTTTAATATTTGCTTAATGTATATTTTACTTCAGTTGCTCCAGAGGTACATTTCACTGCTACAGGCACCCCAGATTTGCAGTAGCAATTTTTCATATGAACAAATGAATTAGGAGCAGGAGTAGGCCATTTGGCCCCTCCAGCCAGCTCTGCTATTTGATAAGATCATGGTTGATCTGCTTGTGGCCTCAACTCTACTTTCCTGTCTACCCATCACCTGTGATTTCTTTGTCAGTCAAGAAGCTATCTAACTCAGCCTTGAAAATATTCAATGACCCTGCCTCCACTGCTCTCTGGGGAAGAGAATTCCATGGACTAACATCCCCTGGAGAGAGAAACATTCTCCCCATCTCTAGCTTAAATGGGTGATCCCTTATTTTTAAATTGCATCCCCTTCTTCTAGTCTCTCCCATAAGGGCAAATATCCTCTCAGCCTCCACCCCGTCAAGTTCACTCAGGGTCTTATATGTTTCAATAAGATCACCTCTCAATCTTTTAAACCCTAATGAATAAGGTTCAATCTGTCCAACCTTTCCTCATAAGATAACCCTTTCATCCCAGGAATCAGTCTTGTGAGCCTTCTCTGAACTGCTTCTAATGCAATTATATCCTTTTCTATTTGCCCTGCGGTGGTGTTCCCTGGGGCAGAGAGGAATTTTGAAATGAAGCTGACTCCAGAAAATGGGATCAGCAGCAGGACATTTGAGTGGACAGAGTCTCCATTGACTTTACTTCCAGTTTTGGCCAAAGGAGAAATCCCAGTTTCACAATTTATTTTAAATAAGTAAATAGCAGCACACCAGATTTTCACATAAAAAGATAGACAATTCACATTGAAGGGAGTGTCAGTGAATTCAATTATATGATTAAGTAAATTGGGATATCGGAGCTTGTTTAATTTAGAATTGACTTTCTCTGTATTTGAATTCAAAATAAGCAAGCATCACTGGAAATTTTTTCCTGATTAGAATTTTTCTTCACCATAGCTATTAAAATTCAGACTGTGTGCTCATATTATGGCTGACCTTTTCGTGCAAGCAGGAGAATAAGGAATGTTGCTGGATTGGGTCCCACGGCCTCTTGTCATTTTATCTATTTCATTTGGGTGAGCCCATATCAGATCTTGGTCAACCCACTTGATGGAGTTTGGCATAGAATCAAGGTGCTACACCTTGGGTGGAGACGAGGAAAAAAGATTAACACCCTACACAGCATATGACACAATTTTCCATCTGGCATATTTAACTTCTGTTGTGCCTACTCCAAGCAATCTACTGGAGAACTTAAAGGGGATAGCCTAAGCATTGCCCTTGGCAATATTCATGGATGAACATATAATGCTTTCTGATATTCTTTTGCATCCTGGTAGGCCACTTTGCAGAATGCCCTGTGAATGTGTTAAGTATTAGTCTGCTTATTTTGACATTACCAATTTCTATGTTCATTTCTACTTAATTCCTCCAACCAAGTTTCTTCTCTTGTCACAGTACTGAAACAACTCTTAGTAAAGTCACAACTGCCCATGTGACTGTGGCACAGGTAAATATGTTCTTCTCAGCCAATCTGCAGCCATTGACACGCTTGACCACAGTCTTCCCCCAACCATCATCTAGCTGGATGGGACCACATTCTCATGGCTCCACTCTAACCAATCATAGCCAGAGAATCGCCTGCAATGGCTTCTCTTCCAGACCCATATGGTTACCTCTGGTATCCCCGAGGATCTAGCCTTGGCTCCATCCTATTGCTCATCTATCTGCTGCCCCTCTGCAACATTATCCAAAAACATGTCCGTTTCCCATGCACGCTGACAATATCCAACTCTACTTTACCACCACTCCTCTCTGCTCCTCCACTGTCTCTAAATTGTCAAACTGCTTGTCCGCTACCCAGTCTGTTATCATTGTTATGGGTCTGAAATGAGGTTGTCCTTAGTCAGGATTAATAGACACTGATGAATGCAAGGTTGTTGGTAAACTTTACCTTTTATTGAATGCTTTACTAACTATGTACAGTACAGGGCTTAGCAAAAGGCTCTACATAGATCTATCTCTCAGCATAATGTCATGTGATCTCATGTCACTGATGATGTAGATCATATATTTACATATTTAGCATTAAGCTTTTACACTACATCTCTCCTCCAAGTCTCTGACCCTATTAAATACATTATTTACATTATCCTACATCTCCCCTGAAGTCTCTGCCTTTATCCCAGGCTCACAGAGATAAGTATTGTGGTAGTTTCACCAACCTCCCTGATCTTATTCTTAGTTCTCTCAGAGGATGTATAGGATTCAAATTCTTCATGTTTTCTCTTGAACTCCGTAGAGTAGTATGTGAATCATCAGAGAATATTGGCTCTCTATTTATGTTGTCTTCCTGATTGTCTGGGTAGTTGATCCATTCCATTGATGGTCTTCTTCTTGAAGATACAAGTGTATTTCTTTTTTTCCTCAATATTCTATTTCCAGTTGCTACAAGATAAGATTACTAATGCAATTTTTTTTCCCCAAAACTTGGACTTCGCAATTCTGGTCACGAATCCATACTGATTCCCCTGGCTGGAGTTCTGGTAAAACCTGCACTTGATGGTGTTGGCTGTAGTTTCTGGTTTGCTTTACACGATAATCATCCTCCTTCTCCCTTACTCTCACGATATCTGCTGCTTTGAGATGTGGCATAAGCATGTGTGGAAGAGCAGGAAGTCGAGTCCGCAGTCATCTTCCCATTAGAAGCTCACGTAGGGCCAGATCATGGAGTATGGTGGAGCGGTAACTCAACAGTATCAAGTTGATATTGTCATTTTTTTTCAATAAAGCCTTTACCATCACTGCCCATCCTTCAGCCTCTCCATTAGCTTATGGGTATCTGGGTGAATTAGTCATGTGGACAAACCCTTTGGCTTCTGTGAACAGCTTAAACCATTCATTTGCAAACTGTGGGAAATTGTCTGAAATGACAAGATCTGGAATGTCATATATGGCAAAAAATTTCTTTTAGTAATTTAATGAAAGCATCCAAGGTGGGACCATAAAGACATTTAACCTCAATCCATCTGGAGTAATAGTCAATAACTATGAAGAATGTCTTCCTCTTGAGTTCAAAAAGATCCATTCTGAGACCATGGTCTGGATGGAAATGAGGATACCACCAGTGGTTCCCTTTGCTACTGGCAATGGATTGCCAGGTGATGCAGCTTGAAATAATTTCTTCTAATCATTTTGAGATCCCCGGAATTTTGCACTCCAGCATGACGCTTTGCCCAGATGTCCCTGGTGTATCCTCTGAATGATCTCGAGTCTGAGGACTCCAGGTATGACCAATCTCTCAGAATAAATTAGAAAGTCATCCATGATACTGTGATGTCTTCATTGCTCGAAGTATTACTTCATGAGATTATTTGGAATATATTCTAGCCAACCTCTGATGCAGTATTCCTGAATTTGAGCACATTCTTCATCTGCTTTTTGTGCCTTTTGAATTTTGTTTAGCCTCTGAGTTGTTGCTGGTAGAAATTTTGTGGTCAAAGAGGTATAGGGCTCCAAGTCTTTGGCAAAATTTATGCCCTCCTGTTAAGGCTTTTCAACAGGAATGCATTACAAAGCATCCACTGTTGTTTGCTGTTTTCCCTGTTCATATTCAGTTGAGACATCAAATCTCTGAGTCTCAACCAAAATCTCTGGGCTCTTCTTGGCACCTTTGCTAATTCTTTAGCATTTAGTAAGGTAACCAACCAATGGTTTGTGGTCTGTCTCAATGGTAAACTTTAGACCTAAAACGTAGTTGGCAAACTTCTCATAGGCCCATATAGCTGCTAATGCATCTTTTTTGATTGCAGCGTATCTTTGCTGTCACTGACCAAGGTGTATAGTACACTGGTCTGCATTTACTATCCATCTAGGTTTGAAAAGTACTGCTCCTAGTCCAGTCAATGATGCATCTGCAGCAACTATTGTAGGTAGATCTGGATCATAGTGAGCCAATCTGTCTGGTAAAATAAACATCTCTTTTATCTTTTGGAATGAAATTTGTTGGTTTTTCTTTCCAACACCATGCTCGGTCTTGCCTAAGCAATTATTACAATGGCTCATTTACATGTGCCAGATTAGGTACAAATATTTGATTGACCATTCCCATGAAGCAGTGAAGCTCTGGGACATTGTGAGGTGGTGGAAAATATTGTTTGCCTTTTAAGGATCTGCCCTGATGCCTGATGCCTGATGCGTGAATGATGTGTCCCAGATATTGAATAGTTGCTTGTGAGAACTCACCTTTATGATGAAGAGTTAGTCCCGCTTCTTGCAAGCATTGCAACACAGCTCTCACTCTTGCATCATGCTCCGGTGTAGTGGACCTGTGGATCAGGGTGTCATCAATGTGGCAGATGGCCCCTTCTAATCTTTCTAAGATTCTCTGTCATCACCCTCTGAAAACTCCCTGGTGCCAGTGTAATACCAATATAATACCGATTGAAGCAATATCTCCCAAACAGTGTGATCAGTGTAGTGAGTAATTTGGATTCCTTGTCCAAAGGTAGTTGCCAAAAAATACTGGGCCGTAACTTCCAATGGAATGGCAATTGAATCGGATTGCCACTCTGCTCAAAAGTTCTTACTTGAAAATCCAGCCGGTCCTATCTCGCCCAACCTTCCGACTCAGGCCAGACAACATCTGGCCAGTGCAGAGCATCCCCAGGGCCTAGCATTAAAGGCTGCAGAGTTTAAGATAAGTAAACTACTCCCATTTTTTACAGCACTAGCTTAGTTTAAAGTTAATTAAGTTTAAAGGTCTAGCCAGGTTTAAAGGTCTTTGACAAAGTAAATGTATAAGGTAAGTGGGTGGGATTCAGGGTTGGGGGGTGGCAGATAGGATTTGTTTGGCGGGGGAGTCAGGTTGAGCCTCGGTGGGGGTCGGGTCGTGCCAGGCAGGAGGTGGTTGGATCAGGTCGGGCCTTAGGGGTGTTAGGTCAGATCGGGTATTGGAGGGGCAATGGGGATCCAGCTGGGTCAAGTCAGGCCTTGGTGGTGTGCACGGTCCGATCAGGTCAGCTCGGGCCTTGGGGTTGGGAGGGTGGGCATCCAGTCGTGTCGGGCCAGGCCTTAGGGGGTAGTCGGGGGTTTGGGGAAGTCCCGTAGGGGTGGGTGGGTGGTGAAGTCCCATGGAGGGGGGTGGGGAGTCCTGTGGAAGGATGTTGGGGGAGTCCCATGGGGGAATAATTTGGGGGGGGACTGGGGGAGACTCTTTGAGGGGAGGTAGCCAGGGGGTGTGGGGGTTTGGGGAGTGTGAGGGCAAACCCATGGTGGGGGTGGTTATACATCTGTACAATAGTTGTCCAAAAGCTAGAAGTGGTTTCAATTCTTACTTTACCCGGGTAACTCTTGATTTAACCCAATTGGAACCATCCGACGTTTGCGATTTAAATCACAATTTTCAGATGGTTCCCAGTGCAGGGCAATTTTCATGAGAAGTTTGAACTTCCCAGGCATTTGCTGTGCAATGTTTACCTGGGAACCTTCGGGGGTTGGGGCAGGTGCAGTGGTGGTTTCCCCAGCACATCTTTGGAGTAACACCCAGATACGACACCCTGAAGCTCGGAAGTTATGGCCCATTGATTGCATTCAGTTTTGTAAAATTGTGCACTCTGCCAGCTTTGTCAGACTCTCATCCACAGACGCCGTTCCACAGCTTTGTTTAACTGTGTGAGGCCAACACAGATTCACAGTGAGCCATTTGGTTTCAGTACTGGAAACATACCTGAACGCCAAGTAGCTTTGTTTATGGATGAGATGACTCCCTGATGCAGCATTATCTCAATTTCTTGTTTCACCTTCTGTAAAAGTGGATGGGGAGCTTTCCTTGGAGTGAACAAGCGAGTTTGGCATTGGGTCTCAATGTGATGTGATCGACTGGTTTCAGCTTGCCCAGACCTCTAAATAAGTTTACAAGTACTGTCCTGAAATCCTTTTGATTTTTCTTGGCTTTGCAATTCAACTAATTTATTGATGAGTTGTAGATCAGTGCAAGCTTTTCGGACTTAACAGTGAATGTAATATAAAGAGTTAACAGATGGGATATGCTAATGTATCACGTAAATGATAATGTATCACTGACAACAGTCAGACGTGTTAGACTCGAGAGAGAGAGAGGTATTGGAACACCATGCCTAGGAGTAACATGCCTACTCTGTAACCTGTTTAGATTTATTACTAATAAACAAATATTAAGCAGATGCCAGAGTATGATTACAGTCTGTCTACTAACCAAGTACCATGTCTAGAGTCCATAGACAAGAACATCTCAGAACATGGTGGCAGCAGTGTAGCTATTGATGTAAAAAATACATTGATGTTATCAAGGAACTATAGAGTGAAGAAAAATTTGATATAGCTCATACTTAGAACTCAACGGAAGGAGAAGACACACTGCAGGGAGATAACAATGATGGTACCTAGTGAGCGGTGCCTACTCCTACCTCAAGGGCCCACAGAGAGACCAGAGCAGGAGAGTTGTGGAAACACTATTTTCTCCAGTAGCAAGCAGCACCGCATCTTCACTCTAAAGAGCTGAAGCATCTAACCAGTTCCTTTTTTTATGCGGAAGCTGGTGACATTCTCCTGAGTCATGGAGTGGAGGAGTCCATCTTGGACTTTGAGACTGTTCTCAAAACCTCTGACACCTATTTTAGCCTGAAGTCAGACTTAGTTATTGAATGAGTATGTTTTAACCAGAGGTTGCAATGACCTGGGGAATGGATTGAATTATTTCTAACTGACCTATAACACCTAGCTATTCCTTGCAGATACTGGGCTCTGAAGGATGAACTAATCTGCGATTGGATAGTCATAGGCATCCGAGATAAAAAACTTTCTGACTTTCTGCAGAGCAGAGAAGATCTTACTTTAGATCAAGTAGCCCAGTTTGCGAGGCAGGCCAAACTTAGAGAATTTAACTGGGCTATAATTCAGCACGATTCCGAGGCTTCACATGACTCCTTTGACTGGGTAGACCCATGGGCAGTGGTCCCACCCATATGAAAGCCCACCAAGTCAGACAAAAGGGCAGGAAACTCCCCACTGGCAGCCATTTTGAGATGCTTGCGTTGTGGTATGAAAAACCAACATAGATACCAGGATTACCCAGCAGGGGGCGCAGTATGCTTCCAGTGCAGCAAAACTAGATACTTCAAGCAAGAATGACCCAAACCTCCCTGTCGTTTGCCATTTTAACACTCCACCCTGCTCTCTTGCCCACATGTCTGTCCTTGGCTTGCTGCATTGTTCCAGTGAAGCCCAACGCAAACTGGAGGAACAACACTTCATCTTCCAACTAGGCACTTTACAGCCTTCCAGACTGAATATTGAATTCAACAACTTTAGGTCTTGAGCTCCCTCCTCCATCCCCACCCCCTTTCTGTTTCTTCCCCCTTCCTTTTGTTTTTTCCAATAAATTATATAGATTTTTCTTTTCCCACCTATTTCCATTATTTTTAAATATTTTTAAATCTTTTATGCTCCCCCCACCCCCACTAGAGCTATACCTTGAGTGCCCTACCATCCATTCTTAATTAGCACATTCATTTAGATAATATCAACAACTTTAACACCTATGTGTTCTTTTGTTCTGTTGTCTGTGACATCTTTTGATGATCTGCTTCTATCACTGCTTGCTTGTCCCTACAACCACACCACCCCCCTCCACTTCTCTCCCCCCACCCAAACCCCACCCCCACCCCCACACACACCTTAAACCAGCTTATATTTCACCCCTTCCTTGGATTCACCTAGTTCTGTTGAAGGGTCATGAGGACTCGAAACGTCAACTCTTTTCTTCTCTGCCGATGCTGCCAGACCTGCTGAGTTTTTCCAGGTAATTCTGTTTTTGTTTTAGATATTTCAAGCATTTTGAAAATCCAATAACTTTAATTAAGGTGGGAGATAAGAAAGTACTTATGAAACACACTCCAACCAAGAACTGGGAATCCAAGATAAAGATGAAATTACATAGTCTCTAGGAGAAGTTAATAGTCTTAGTCCAGGCTAATGATACATGCAAATTAAAGGTTTCAATACCACCTTTAAAATTGATATCTGAGCTACTGTTAACATGCTGGCTGATGATCTCGACTGGCTTCAGACAATGACCCTTCACCCATCAGACACCAAAGGACAAGGTCCAGGCGGCACAGATCCTCCAGTTAAAGGCAGTATTATTGCTCGTCATCGCTACAAGAGGTGACAGATTCCTGATTCTCTCGATGTTCTTCACAATTGATGCACATCCTTATTGAGTGGCAATGTTGGCATACTTCTAGGAATCCTAGAAAAAACAGATTATGCCCAGCATTTGAATGACTCACTGTCTTTCATGGAACAATCTTCAACCTTTTATTCAGAAGCAGTGGAAATTCAGCCTTCAGCAATTGAGGAAGATTATACAATCAGCAGCGAGTTCCTTTCTTTCATAGACACACCATCCACTAGAAACCAGGTGGAGATTGAAGTCATGAATCTCTCAGTTTTTCATGAAGTAAGGCCCGAGGTGGCAGATATCGAAAACACTGCAACAGAAAGTGATCATACGCATGAAGACCTGCTGGGCCTGAATTGGGTTTTCCTAGAAGAAAGCGATGAGGAAGAAGCCCTTGCAACAATGAGGTCCTAGAAGATGATTCATCTTGCCAGTTGACAGACGCACCATATGAATCCCTGTTGTCTCTTTTGAGGAGTCAACTGTGTTTCTAGTGGCTGAGCAGCATTCAGATCTTTGTTCCACTGGACCTACCAATGCATTGCTTTGTTTGTCTCTCATTGCCCATGAAGAGTCATCCAGAGAAGATCATACTGCCACAGAGCTGGTATGTTCCAGGGGTGAAAGTCAACTGACACCCAGTTGAAAGTCTTCTTCCCTCCAGAGCCGGAGGTCAGCACAGAAGCTGTGGCAGAATCTTTAGCACTTCTGAAGCCACAGAATCCTGTACAGCAATCTTGAATCTGAGATATTCATCTCCAGGAAATTTGTCTCATTACATAAGATGATTCTGTCTTGTCCCTATACCTTCAGTAATTTTTCCCATTGCCCATAGTGGAGCAGCCTCACACAGGGAGAAGTGTGGCTCTCCTACCACTGCCTACCAAAAGTAGACAGTCCTACCAATATATCATTGGGAAATCTCTTCTTCTTTTCCTGAAAGGCTTACAGGAATTTTGGCACTTTTTTTCTTTCATCGTCTAAGTTCATTGAAGTCTCGGATCTTCAATACCTTTTCAGTCTTTGATGCAGCAATGAATGAAAAGGCTGTGACAGTCTTCCCTGGAGTTGAAGATCAGTTGTCTTCTGAAGGTTTTTCGAGGGAGCTTCAAGTTCCTCAGAATGTCCTGAGTTCTTCTCTTCTAGTCCCAGAGAATCCGAAGCTCAATGCTCTTCAATCTTCTCTCTTAGATCAGTCTTTCAATGAAAAGTCCTTGTTGTCCTTGCAGTTCAGTTAACCTGAAACCTACACTCTGCTTCCCAGCTATGCTGATAGCAATACTGCTAAATTGCTGCCCTATTCTGCAGATGATGATGTCCTACCAGATGCAGAGGAAAACCCTCACGTCTTCAAGACGTCTTCCCTAAGGACCGAGAATACTGCTGGAGAGTTAATTCCTCAGGACTGTGACTCGGGGAGGGGAAGAGTAGAAGTTGGAGTTGGGCAGAATCTGTACTTGTAAAAAAAGGGAGTTACAGAAACGTAATGTAAATAGTTAAAAACATGATTTCATGTTGTTGAAAATTGGATAGTATACTTGGGGGGGGAGGGGTGCAGTATAAAGGGTTAACAGATGGGATATGCTTATATATGACATAGATGATGATGTATCACTGACATCAATCAGCCATGTATTAGCCTCTTGAGAGAGAGATTGGAACACCGTATCTAGGAGCAACATGCCCGCTCTGTAACCTGTTTAGATGTAGTAGTAATAAACAAGTATCAAGCAGATACCAGAGTATGACTACAGTCTGCCATTAACGAAGTACCATGCCTAGAGTCCACAAATAGAAGGACCATCTCAGAACAATGAACACTCTTGGTTTTGAATCACATATAATGCATTTGTCATTTCTCTTCCTTTGTACTGAAGTTTAGCAGTCAAGGGCAGAATATTGAGCTTGGCGGGCAGGTGCATACCCGACCTAGCTGAGCGTAAAATGACGCGCGATGATGTCGGGCAAGCGTCCCAACGTCAACATGTAGTTCCACGATATTTCATTTGGCAGGGGCGCGCTGGAGCCAGCAGCTAAAGGTCTACAACTAAACAACTAAAAGGCCTATTAAGGCCATTAAACAGGTAATTAATTTCAAATTTACGCTGCCCATCCAACCTTATGGTTGGCAGGCAGGCGAAAACACCAGGTGGCCTTTACACTTTTGAGGAAACCTCATCCACGGGTGGGAAGAGGTTTCCCAAAGCAAATAAAAATAAAATAAAAATTTCACATGAGGGGACATGTTTTATTACATTTTTATTCTCTTCATTGTTTTTTTTAAACAGTGCTTCATCTTCCTGAGGCAGCTGCATGTCTCAGGGAGATTGAAGCGCTTTTTTGTGCACATGCACAAAGTTCACACTAGGCCCGCTCACCCTCCTCCCCCCGCCCATCCTCCTCCCCCCGCCTGCCGCTCACATTTAATTGGCCCACCTGCACAAAATCATGGTGCGGTGCAGATTGCAGGCGGCAGTCAGCTTCCCAACCGCCTCTGCCCGCCCCCACCAAGCACCCTAGCCAAGGGTAAAATTCTGCCTCAACAGTCCCTTGGCTTTCAGTTGAATACCACCTGAACCTTGGAGTCATATGGTTGATGGCTAGAAGAAGCCTTGCTTTAGCCACTCTTCTGTGCCTGAAAGAACTAAAATTCTTGCTCCAGTGTCTAATTTGAAGTTTTTTTTATGTCCATGGACTACAATGCCTGCGCTCCTATAGTTCCCATTAGATCCTGCAGTTTCTCTCAAAAATGGTGCTTCATTGTCTTTATCAACTTCCATTTCTTGAATGCTACTTGTTTTAATTGGTTTCTCCTTAAATTTCTGTTAGGAGCTATTTGCTTTGGCATACAGCTTTAAAATGTCCTCTCTCTTGCAGAAATGGCCCTCCACATTTTGGTGGGACACTCTTTGCACCAGTGCAGCGTTTTCCTGCCACAACGAGAACATTGAGTAATGGCGAGTACCGTGCCCTCTTCAATCTTTCCCTGTTTTTGAGTTGGTGCACTGCTACTTCTGTGTCCTATAAACTGCACTGTGTCAGTCGTATCTCTCCAGAAAACTTGTCGTCTTGAATAAACATCCAATTTTGATTTCTCTCTTCTGCCTGCCTTGTTAACTACACAGCCTTTGACAAGGTTAAATCCTCCCTTAACTGTAGAAAATCTGATAACATCTCCTCTAAGACTCCTACAACAATACAATCCCAAATTAATTCATCTTTCAGAGCTCCATATTTTTAATTCTCAGCCAATCGATATAAGTCGTTAATGACGGAATCTGCTCTCTCTCCCAGTCTTTGGGTATATTTATTGAACTTCGCCCTATGATGGTATACATTCTAAAGCTAAAAAATGTATCAAAGGCGTTTACAATCTCTTCATACCTCGCCAGCTCTCCATTTATGCTCTGTTTGGCCACTATGTCATCTGCACTACTGCCTATGACGTAGAGAAGTGTACTAACCTGTTCTTTGCTAGGCTTCTCTGCTAGTCCTGAAGCGGTTCTGTACCTGGTAAACCTATGACGCCAGTTCTGCCACATCTTTGCTTGATTTGGTCCTTTTAAGTGATCAAATCACACTGGTAAGGGTGAGATCTTCTCCATGACTTTTCTTCACACTAGCCTTCCTTTGGGTTCTGTTGGTGTTTTTTTCCTCCACTATCCTTGTCCCATAGTTGTTTCTCTTGCTGCTTTTTCCAGTCGCTTGATTCTTTACATGATACTTTTTCCATTGTGTTTTTTTGCTGTCACCATCTGTTATCATCATTCTGGGTCTTGGATGTGTTTGTCCTTAGTCAAGATTGATAGATACTGCTGGAATCAAAGCTCTTAGTAAACTTTATCTTTTACTGGCTTAGCATGAAGCTTCACATAGAATTATCTCTCAGCATGCTCTTGTCATGTGATCTTATGTCACTGATGATGTAGACTGTCTATTTACACATTTAACATTAACCCTTTACACTACGCCCAGTACTAGATGAGCAGAAATATCCTCCAACTAAATATTGAACACTAAGCCATTGTCTTCAGTTCACACCACAAACCATGTTCCCTTGCCATCAAATCAATCTATTTTCCTGGCAACTGCCTGAGACCAAACAAGACATTTTGCAACCTTGGTGACATATTTATTCCTAAGTGAGTTTGGGTCTACATATCTGCACAATCACTAAGAATGCCTATTAATAATCCTTCTAAATTTTCTTTATTATGTGCTGTCTATTTATTTCAATGTACATTACCTTTAATTTCTTTTGCACAGCTGTGCATATGCAATACATTAAATGAGACAGATTGTGAGCGGCCTGAATGATACCTTTATAATGACTGTGTGGTTGCTGCATGTAGCTTAGAGAGGATATTGTTGCCTGTGACCACCTCCATAACATCACCCAATTACATGCCTACATCAGCTCACCTCTTACTGAAACTCTCACTCAGGCCTTCGTTACTTCTAGACTTGACTATTCCAATGCATTCCTGATTGACTCTCATGTTCTACCCTCTGTAAATTTGAGGTCATCCACAACTCTGCTGCCTGCACCTGAACCCGCAACAATCTCCTTTCACCCATCACCCGTGCTTGCAGACATACATTGGCTCCTGCTTAAGCACCACCTTTGAATATAAAATTCCCATCCTCATTTTCAAATTCCTTCATTGCCTGGCCCTTCCCTATTTCTGTAACCTCCTCCTGCCTAAGGAACCTGTGCTTCTCTAATTCTGTCCTCTTGAGTATTCCTGATTTTAATCACTCCTTCATTGGTGGCTGTGCCTTCATCTAGCAAGTTCCTAAGTTCTGGAGTTTCTTCCATAAACGTTTCTGCCTCTCCACCTCCCTTTCCTCCTTTAAGATGATCCTTAAGTTGAGCTTTTAGTCACTTTCTTAATGTTCCCTTATGAGGCTCAGTGTCAAATTTTGTTTGATCATACTCTGGTGAAGCACCTTGGGATATTTTATGATGCTAAAGGTTCATGTGATGAACTCTGTACTTGGCAAAAATCTGGTGAGATTTCCTTTTAAATCCAAAGTGAATCTAAGAGAGCTCTGAAAAGGAGGGCAATTTAATGTACTGGGTATGACATCACTTTTGAGAAGTTCCTCTGGCTGAGGTTGCTATGGGGAGGAAAGCTACAAAAAGGTTAATTAAAGCTAATTTGGTGGTATCATGTTTCAGTCTGTTGTGCTGCAGCATGCTAACAGAACAGAGAATTTATGCGAGGAGAAACACTCAAAGCTCTCTATGAAAAGGTCAGTTTTCTATTTGGCAGTAAGTAGAAACCACTGCTCCAGAAGCTTTTGTTGAAGCAACAGGTAAGCATGCTAAAAAGGACTGGATCCCAAAAGTGGTGTAAATAACTTAGGCATGTTAAAGAGCTGAACTCTGGAAAGCTACATCATCAGGATGTGACCTGAGTGAGAAAGGGTTCATAAATGTCTGTGTAAACTGTATTTAGGATCTTCGGATAGAATATGGCTGCCAGTGAAAGTGACTTGAGGGCCAAATACATTAAGTGGGAAAAGTGAGAGATCCCATGAACCATAGGCCGAATTGGAAGGACTGTGAGATTGCATGTGGTGCCACATTTGTGTGGGGAGTGATGCGAGTACCTTTAATTCTGTGACAGCATTTTTGTGGTATTGGCTATTTAAATGAAATTTATTTTTTTGAGTGAAATACCATTTGTCTGTTAATGCCTGCTTAATTTTATGTTGATTTTGGGTTTGACTGTTAAAATAAACATTTTAAATGGTGAAATCTTGTCCATTAATCCGTTAACTCTGTCTCTCTCTCCACAGATGCTGTCAGACCTGTTGAGTTTTTCCAGCATTTTCTGTTTTTATTTCAGATTTCCAGCACCCGCAGTATTTTGCTTTTATCTTAGTGTTTAATTCATTGCCACTGCTTTTCCAGGAATGCCTATCTTGAAGAAGCACTGCTCTTCTCTGACAGGATTTCCATTTGTCTGTTTCGCCCTGTTCACCTTCATTGCTTTTCATTTCCCTCCTGGTGTTTGACAAGGCTTATACCAAAACTCGCTTTCACAGCCATATTTCCTTCCTCAGTGACTGTCTCCGTCTCCGACTTACCCCACGTGGATTCCAACTGGAGTTCCATCCCTCATGTTTCGAATCCACCCAGCATTACAGGTATCGCCGGGACATAAAACATTCCTCAGACTGCTGTGCTCGTCACATCTTGAGATCCACATTCAGTGCCATGCACCAGCATATGAACATACTCCTTCCAGCAGCACCAACTCACCCTATCTCAAAGCTGTCCTTGTCCCTAGTTCCATTTTATTCTTCATCTCCTCCGATGCCTTAACAAGAAATTTTTTCTTTCCTTTCAGGCATTAAGGAGCACAAGATCCAACAACCTATTGATACCAGTGCCCATCCAGGACCTTTCACCCTACCTGTCCCTCTGACCCCATCTCGTCTTCCAATCCCAGCCCTTGCCGTGTATTCACCATACCCTCTGACTTTCGCCTCTCTGACACTGGATGCTCAGTGCTCAGAAAAGGACTCTGTTTCATACCTTTACGCCCTCACCTCAATGAATTTCGGGCTCAGCATGACACTGAACTCTTCTTCCACCGCTTTTGTCTCCGTGCTCACATCTTTGGGCAATAGTCCTTCACCCTGTTCAATGGATCTTTTCACCTGCCTCCAATATTCTGCCTCCACCTGGACCCCTCCCTCTGGTCTCTTACCTGCTCTTGATCTTTTCATGAGAACTGTCGGCGTGACATCGGCTGTCTCAATTTCTCTGCTCCTCTTACCCACTCTAACCTGCCTCCCTATGAACTTGCTGCACTCTGTTCTCTTAGGTCCAACCCTGACTTTGTTATCAAACATGCTGACAAGGATGGTGCATTTGTTGTGTGGCGTACTGAACTATATCTTGCAGAGGCTGAGTGCCAACTCTCAGACTTCCTCCTACCTCCCACTGGACTATGGCCCCATCACCAAACATCAAGCCATTTTTCCGAACTGTCACTGATCTCATCTCCTTTGGAGATCTTCCCTCTACAGCTTCCAACCGCAGAGTCTCCCAACCCCACACAGCCCGCTTCTACCTCCTACCCAAAATTCACAGACAGGACTGTCCCAGTAGACTGATCATGTCCCCCTGTTCCTGCCCCATGGGACTTATTTCTTCCTACCTTGACTCCATCCTCTCTCCCCTTGTCCAGTCTCTTCCCACCTACATCTGTGATTCCTCTGATGCCCTACATCATATCAACAATTTCCTGTTCCCTGGTCCTAACTACCTCCTCTTCACTATGGATACCCAATCCCTCTACACCTCCATCCCCCACCAGGATGGTCTGAGGGCTCTCCGCTTCTTCCTCAAACAGAGGCCCGAAGAATCCCCATCCACCACTACTCTCCTCCATCTGGCTGAACTTGTTCTCTCACTGAACAATTTCTCCTTAAACCTGTCTCACTTTCTCCAAATAAAAGGTGTGGCTATGGGTACCCACATCAGCCTCAGTTATGCCTGTCTCTTTATGGGGTACGTGGAACATTCCTTTTTCCAGTTCTACTCAGGTCCCCTCCCACAACTCTCTTCTCGGTACATTGATGACTGTTTCAGTACCACTTACGCTCTTGTCTGGACTTGGAAAAGCTTAACAATTTTGTTTCCAATTTCCACCCCTCTATCACCTTCACCTAATCCATCTCTGACTCTTCTCTTCCCTTCCTTGACCTCTCTGTCTCCATTTCTGGTGATAGACTGTCCACCAATATTCATTACAAGCCGACCAACTCCCACAGCTGCCTTGACTACAGCTCCTCACACCCCGCTTCCTGTAAGAACTCCATTCCATTCCCTCAGTTCCTTCACCTCCGTCACATCTGTTCTGATGATGCCACTTTCTAAAACAGCACTTCTGACATGTCCTCCTTCTTCCTTATCCGAGGTTTCCCACCCACAGTGGTTGACAGGGTCCTTAGCCGTGTCTGACCCGTCTCCCGTGCCTCTGCCCTCACACCCCTTCCCTTCCCTCCCAGAACCATGATAGGGTCCCCCTTGTCCTCACTTTTCACCCCACCAGCCTCCTTATTCAAAGGATCATCCTCCATCTTTTCCGCTAACTCCAGCATGATGCCACCACCAAACACATCTTTCCCTCACCACCTGCTGTTAGCATTCTGTAAGGACTGTACCCTCCAGGACACCCTGGTCCAATCTTCCATTACCTCCAACTGCTCCTCCCCTTCCCACAGAACCTTTCCATGCAATCACAGAAGGTGCAACACCTGCCTCTTTACCTCCTCCCTTCTCAGTGTCCAAGAGCCCAAATGTTCCTCTCAGGTGAAGCAGTGCTTCACCTGCACCTCCTTCAATTTGGTCTACTGCATTCACTGCTCCTAATGCAGTCTCCTCTACATTGGAGACCAAACTCTGACTGGGTGACCACTTTGTGGAACACCTTCAATCTGTCCACAAGCATGACCCAGACCTTCCTGTCGCTTGCCATTTCAACACACCATCCTGCTGTCATGCCCACATGTCTGTCCTTGGCCAGCTGCAATGTTCCAGTGAAGCTCAACGCAAACTGAAGGAACAGCACCTCATCTTCCGATTAGGCACTTCACAGCCTTCCAGACATAACATTGAGTTCAACAACTTCAGACCATGAGCTCTATCTTCTATCCTCACCCCTTTTTTAAAATAATTTTAATTTTTAATTTACTTAGTTTTATTTTTATTCATTTATTTTTATCCCTTTTTCTATCCCTTTTTTCCCCAACCACCACCCCCTCTGTCCAACCCACCCCCAATAGGGCCATTTGTTGCTTGTTCCATGTTATTCTTTCACAGAGTGCTGACACTTGTTCTGCTATTCACACATTCTGTTTTCTTACCTTTTATGCCACTATCAGCACCTTCTTTAGCCCTTACCACTACCATTACCACTCCCAATGTCTTTTTGTCCATGATATCTTTGTCAATCTCTCCTTAGGCCACCTATCTCTGGCCTTCATCCAGCTTCACCTGCCCCACCACCCCCCTCCCCCACCCTTAAATAGCATAAATTTCATCACATTTCTACTTCTCTTTAGCTCTGAAGAAGGATCATATGGAGTCGAAAAATTAACGCTATTTCTCTCTTCATTGATGCTGTCAGACCTGCTGAATCTTTCTAGCATTTCTGGGTTTTTTTTCAGGTTTCCAGCATCTTGCTTTTGCCATCAATTCCTTTTGTTAGTATTGTTTGGGGATTCCTTTCTTTTCAGGTTATGGTCTCCATGGGTATTGTAATACACTATTACAATATTGTATTGTAATTACTAAATAGCTCATCAGAATAAATCAAAACAACAAAACAACTTTTAATTGTATAACACCTTTAAGATAATAAAACATCTAAGGTCTTCAAAGGAGCATTATCAAACAATTTATGACACCAAGTCTCATATGGGAACATTAGGTCAGATGCCCAAAAGCTTAGTCAAGGAAGTAAGTTTTAAAATTGTTTTGAAGGAGCAAAGTGAGGCAGAGAGACGGAGAGGTGTAGGAAGGGTATTCCAAAGCTTAAGGCCTAAGCAACTGAAGATGCAGCCATCAATGCTGAAGAGATTAAAACTGTGGATGTTCAAAAGGCCAGAATTAGAGGAGTGTAGATATCTTGGAGGATTGTGAGATTGGAGAAAATTACAGAGATAGGGAGGGGTAAGGCCATGGAGGGATTTGAAAACAAGGATGAGAATTTTAAAATCAAGAAGTTGCTTAACCAGGAGCCAATATAAGTCAGTGAGCACAGGGGTGGTTAGTGAATGAGTCTTGTTGGGCAGCAGAGTTTTGAATAACGTCGAGTTTACAGAGGGTGGAATGTGGAAGACCAGCCAGGAGTCTATTGGAATAATCAAGTCTGAGGTAACGAAGGCATGAATGAGGGTTTCTATAGCAGATGAACTGAGATGGGGCAAACTCGGGTGATGTTACATAGCTGGAAATAAGCGGTCTTAATGATGGCACGAAAATGTAGCCAGAGGCTTGTATCAAAGTCAAATGTGATACCAAGATTGCAAATAGATTGGTTTAATCTGACTGTTATCAGGAGAGGGATGGAGCCAATAGCTAGGGAAATGATAGCTTCACAAAAATCAGTAAAAGCTAATGGGCAAAAGGTACACAAATTAGAACAGATATTTTCATTAGCTAATATTGAATTTTTCTGGTGCATTTTAAATGACTGGAGTGAAAATATTCTTATCCTACTTGAACTGAACCTTTTAACAGTTCATTAATGAACACCATTAATTGCATTTGTGGGGAGGTCACTGGCCTGCCCCATACTTACCATGTTAGAGGAGCTTGCCCGGGGTGAGCAACATGTAGAGAAGAAAGGGAGAACAAAAAGCTCATGGGGGAGAAAACAATTGCTTTTATCTGCCTATTAAAAGTACAATGTTCTAACACATCTTTTAATTGGCTGGAATATGATCAAGGATTTTCACTTTTATGGGAGCTGGGTGCTATCTCACACTGAGCTATTTTCAGACAGTCCTTCCTGTCCTGCTTTTGTGATGTCACCTGGATCACCTGTAAATCTGCCAATGTTTTAAACTGGTTTCGGCTTGGAGAGAAAGAGAGCAACTCTGTCTAAGCTGAACACAACAATAATCAGGGGCTGAATTTTAAGTACACAGCAGGGGCCCTGCCACCAGGGCCAAAAGCTGGGGGATGAGGGCCCGCATTTTATCATTGGCAGTCTTTTAAATAGCTGCTTCCATGACTGCAATCCCTATCAAGGATGATAGCCATCCCCCAACTCAATTAAACAGCCACTATAATTCAGCAGCCTCAGCAACACCACTGCTAGAGGTGGCCATTTCTTGATGTGTACTTGCAGGATGAGGGTGCATCAATACACCATGCACGTTTTAAGTCATGTAAGTGGGGTCTAGGGGCACCAGGGCCAGTGTCAGGGAGGTGCCGGTGCATGAGGGTTGGGGTCACTGAGGGCAGGTGGCGGTGTTGCTGTTGGGGCTGCTATTGCCACCAGAGGGGTGGGCCAAGGGTGACCTGTGGGCCAACGAGTGCTGAAAAAGGAGGTCCTCTCCCTCCGCAGAGGAGAACACTGGGAAGCCATCAGGGTTTAGCTGGAGGGCTCCCCACACGGTAGAAGGTCCCACAAGTGCTGGTAAAATGCCAGTGAAGGCGGGAGGAGGCCCTTAACTGACCACTTAAGTTGCTCAATCTGGCTCCTGGGTTGGACATCTGCCATCTTCCCCACCACTGAGAAATGGCAATTGGCATGGTGGCAAGGAGACGACAGCCATGCCACCTACAGTCTTCCTTCCTCTCAGACCGTTCCGAAAGGGTGGTAAATTCAGCCACATTTTATTTTCTAGTTGTTCTAAATCGACCTCCATTTGAAACTCGCTGTTCTTTCCGTCATTCACTTGAATCATCATTTTAGCTATTGCATGATAACATGTCTCTTTCTAGGCTAGTGGGAGTTATTTTCCTAATGAGGTTATATACATGGTTCCTCCAACTGAGACAATATTTGGATTGTTATAAAAGCGTACAAATTAGCACTATTCAAGCTTATTCCAAGCTATCTGATATAGTGTTCATCTACACTAAGATCCTTAAGTCCCTTATTATGATAGAATAATGATTGAAACAAGCAGTAACTCAGGCAGAACAGATAAATATCATTTTTCAAATTAACTGCTAACATGAGATACAAATTATGGCAAGTGGTATAAGAGAGTTTGCCATGTGTGTAGATATATGATTCATTATGATTTGGATTGTCCCATTAAGAAGCAGGCTTTCACTCTCTGCTATTTTAGCAGAAGTGTTTATTTTGAATTGCTTAAGACCTCTGCTAAAACAGCAGTGAGGAGACAAGTGCTAGTATTCAATAGTGTGATTTCAAGGTCAAAGTATTTGTGAGGACAGAAGGATGGTTAATTTAAACAGCCCTGATTTCTCCGCTTGCCACCCGTCCATAAACAGAAAAGTGTTTTGATTTTGATTTGCTTCCCCCTTTATAAGCGATAGTGCATTTCCCAAACCCTCAGTTTTAGTGACCCAAATTCTATTAATAACCCCACAGAAAACTCGTGATACAATGAACTCAAAGAATTAGTTTATTTGCACATACTCAAGACGCAGCAGGGGGTTCGCCACATAGCCTGTGCACTCATACAGTAAAAGAGGGATAGAGAAAAGAAAGATTTACAGGGCAAAGACCAGGAAAAAAGAATTATTATTTCATGTGAGTCCAGAGTCCAGAATCAAAGCCCAATGAGGTATTGCTTTACAGAGGTCTACAATGCTGCATAATTCACTTTTCCAGTAGAGTGGACTTGACACAAGGAGATAGGCACGCAGAGATGAATCAGTCGTGTGAGCGATGGTACAGAAGTTCCGGTAGAAACATTATAGATGGGGCCAGGTATTCAACCTGGGCTGAGTCCCTTTTCGGCGCTGCTGCTTATAGATGTTAAAATGGCAGACTGAGTTTGCAGTACAGTAAGGCAATATAATTGGTTCCACCAACTAGAGGTTCATATCATATGACTTCCACCTCTTCATAGTGTCTTTGACAAATGGTGTGTATCCCCTATCTGGGTTCCCAGGATGGCTCAATGTTCCAACCATTAAGACTTGAATGGAAGGTTGCAGAGCCCTTTGTGCTCGTAGATGGATAGGCTCCGGTTGGCCAACCTGGGTTAGGAAATACAGATGGCCTTTGAACTTGATCTGTGCAGGCCACAGCGGGTCATTGGCACGTCTTCAGAGGTAACAAAGTGCAAGTTTCTTTGATACTAACATGGTAACTCCTTTTGATCGAGGGTCACAGACATACATAGCTTCAGCCATTTTAAAAGGTCTTTGTCCAGTTTTTAAAATTTTAGAAATTACCCATGAGGATATCTGTACATATTTTATAAAATATCTAGGCCGGAAATTTCCAGCGCCTCACACTGGTGGGATCTTCAGTCCCGCTGATGTGCACGGAGATTTCAACGCCTTGCCGGCCTTGCTACATGGGAACTCGCCACAGAGGTGCTGGAACATTCCGGCCATAGTATATGAGGCCTTAGCCCCCTGACAGCCCTCACAGCCTTGGAGAAAAATTCTATTTAAATTTTTTTATATGGTCTTATGAAGAAGTAAAGAAGTGTGTATGAATTCTCTCATTCACACTGGCATGTCAGATACACAGCCAGCAACGACAATGCCAGTCCCTGCTGCATTTTCCTTTGAGGTTTAAATCTGAGTTAGTGCATCAGCAAAGACACTGTTTCGGGATGTGGAATGTTTAGGTGACTTGGGAGCTTCAAATCTGCCCTTGTGGGGAAGTCTATTCGGGGCTAGGGTTCTGAATTTCCTCTGTTGAGGATCAGGCATAAGCAAAGCCATTGGTTTCAGAGCTCTGCCTGTTCAACTCCTGATTAAATGTCCTCTAAAGATTCTGAGGGTTTTACAGGGTGCTTAGCATTTAGGAGATGAGTGGTGGTCAAGCTGCTCAGGGCTATCTGCAAGGGAGTGCTAGGCATCTCACTCTCAGTGCCGGGTCTTTTGATCATAGGGCTGAGCTGATCTTGTCCGACGTAGCCCCTACCTGTCCACTGTGGTAACCTGTGGATTCAGCTGTTCAAATCCAGGGACTGTGGTTAGGCTAATTATCAGGAGATTGGGGTGTTTTAGTGGGAATTTGGCCTCTTTAGGGAGTCCAGTTCAGTGTCCAGCTAGGGCACAAGCACAACTGGAGTGTTCCGGCTTCTGTTGCTAGGCACTTTAGGTTGTCACGTCAACAGGTGGGCAGTCTGCTTCTGAACTTGGGCCAGCCTTTCTAGATCTGGAAGATAGGAAGATGGCCTTCTGGAAGGCACCTCTCCCACATCCATACCAGTTAAGGCGCTGTAGCCTGGTGGGTTGTTTCAGATAATTGTAAATACAGTGGACAACCCTGTCAGGTTGCCTTGTGATTCTCCATCAAGGTGGGTCAGTATGGGATCCAATCTGGATGGGAACCCTCTGCTGGTCAGTTGGGTAGTAGGCTCTGTGTCTTTTGGGACATTGCTGCCCTCTGGTAGATGGTCAACTCTTGCTGTACCTCCTGGTGGTTCTTTAACTAAGTGAGGCATCATCCTCACTCTTTCAGGGCCAATTTGGGAACATTCCTGGTCCCCATTTACATTTGCCATAAAGCTATTGACTTCAATCATTGGCCTCCCAGCTCAGGCTTTTGGCTCATGTGTGGGTGCTCTCCTAGCTTGTTCCATATCCCCTGGAACACCACCACCCTGAAGTGGAGGTGCAGTTCCAGCTGCACTCATTTGTGGCTTTCGATTGGGGGAGGCATCTCATTCTCTATCGGCACATCGGTTAGGGAACTCCCTTTGAGCCTATTTAATGTTGGAAAGAAGGTTTCTGACAGTCATACTTCTGGCAATTCCTAATTTTGTCTTTCCTGGTGTGAAAGCTTGCCTTCCTTCGGGCTCTTTGACTACATGGGGCAGCTCTCCCGCTATTTGTTTCCTTGCTTTAGGACTTCTCTGGCTCCTGTTTAATTTGGGGATATCCTATGCGTCTATTTTAAATTCTATTAGTCCTTCCTGGGCCACATTTAACTTTATTGGCCTGGCTTTGACCTTGCTACCTTCGAGCAGCCCTCGCTCAATGTTTATGTGTGCTATTTCACCTATTTGAGCCTCTGGACCTTCCCCAGCTTTCTGCTCTCCTGCAGATTTCTGGTTAACACCTTGCTGCAGCCAAATCGTCTCCATGGAGGAAATCGATTCCTGCTACTGGCAGTTGAGGGACAATTCCTGTTGTGATAGGGCCTGAAACAAGGTTGCATTCTAGGTGGTCAGTGCTTTGGTCATCAGAGAGGACTCAGTGAGTAGGTTTAGGTTTCCCTTCAACATCAAGGACTGAGTGACCCCTGTGCCCTGGAGCAGTACAACGGACTTGCTCAAATTTTGGGACGGGCAGTAGGATATTGTTCCTGAAAAGAAAAAACTCCAGAAGCTCTCTGGGAGTTTGTCTGGCTCTGACACGCATGGTGCCAAGCCCTCTAAGGAGTAAGTTTCTGTGGCAAGAGTCTCTGCCTGCTCTGCTGCACTACCCATTGGGGCGTCCTTTGGGGGACAACTCATATGGAGCCCTGTAGACCTCGCAATCTCCAGCACTCTGGTCTGGAATGGCCGATTTTATTGCAATGAGGACACACTGGTCTCCAGGGGTCCTCTTTTCAGGCTGTGCAAGAGCATTTCTCGCAGTCTCCTTTGGACTTTCTTTTCAGGGTTGGTGGCCTTTCCTGTCTAAATTGCCCTGCTGAAAGGGTGTGCTTGAGTTTCTAGACCTATGGGTGAGATCCTAGCTATCTGTTGAGATGCACCCCTGGCTGTGAGGATTCTCTGCTCCTCCAAGTGTATTCACAGGTTGGAATGTAAGCAATTCTTGAATTCCTCCAATAATACCAATTCATTCAGCCCCTGATATGTGCGTGGGATTCTTATCAGGCGAACATGACTTGCTTCAGCCGTTCACACTCAATGTAGGTTTGTGTGGGCTTTTTACAGGTGTTCCGGAATTGCTGGCAATATGCCTCTGGGACTAACTCATAGGCTCTTAGGATGGCAGCCTTGGTCTGCTCGTAATTCATGGACACATCAGGAGTCAGCATGTAGTAGACCTCTTGGGCTCTCCCTGACAGCTGCCCTTGAATTAAAAATGTCCAGCTATTGAATGGCGGGATTTTAGCTATCCTGCTACTTTCTCTCTTTGAATTTGGGGATGAATCTAGCACACTTGAGGGCCTCAGAGAGTGGTTCTGGGTTAGGGAGATAGGGGCTGCTACCAGGTAGAGAGAGGTTTTCCCTCACAGCTTCCAGCTGTTTGGTGTCTCTCTCTCACTCCCTTTGATCTTCTAGCACCATTTCCAATGTTCGGAGCAGGAATTCTTCTCTCTCCCTTTCCCTCTCCTCAAATTCTAGCTGTATTCTGAGCTTTTTCAGCTTGAATTTGGATAGGGGAGGGGATTCAGAGTCATGGTTGAGCCCTACATCTAACTGCTGTATTGGAAACGTGAGATCCAAATGTTCTACCAACATCTGGATCAGTTCACTTCTCTTCGATTTACTGGGCAATTTTAACTATACTTCCCTCGCTTTTAGTTGCTCTGTGTTAAGGGCCGCTATTCAAATTCCTTTGCTGGACAAACATCTGGGCATCAAACATTGACATTTCCTTAGTGTTAGGGGATAGGAATTTGCTGCGGTAAGTTACTTGTGTTTTAAAATTTGTTCCAGCCACTGGGTTTTCCTGTTAGCTTCCAATTGGCTCTTTTTTTTACCAGATTTGGCTCATCTCTTAACTTGGACTTTGATCAAATTCAAATGGGTTATCCTGGATTTGAGCTCTCAATTTCTGTTGCAGATAGGGTGGTGAGAGGGGAGTGGTTGGGGGGTGGGGCGTGTAATTTAACAGCCCTGATTTCCCCTCTCGCCACCCATCCATAATCTGAAAGGTGTTTTATTTTGCTTCCCCCTTTATAAGCGGTGGCAACCCTTCAGTTTTGGTGTGATCCAATTCCTATTATTAACCCAACAGCAAACTCAAGATAGAATGAACTAAAACGTTTAGTTTATTTGCACACATTCAAAACGTAGTTGTCATGCAGCCCCCTGCACACTCATACAGCAAAAGATGGCCTGGTGAACATGCAAGGGAGGGACTGCCTCCTGGGGAGTGAACTGAGGGTGACTTGGTATGAGGGAATGGTGAGAATGACGGAGGGCAGTGAGTCGGTAGGGTGGGAGGGTGAGGGTTCGATGGTAGTGGGGGAAAGGACAGCGAGGGTGGTTGGGGGTGGGAAGGAGGAGGTCGGGGAGGTGAATGTGGATGGATGTGGGATTTTTGGGAAGGTAGGGAATGTGACATTCACCAGGACACCCCCAAATGAAAAGGGTTGTGGCTGGTAGGTCACAGAGGGTAGGTGGAAGGTGATGCCAGGAGGGTCAACTATGATGGGGGAGAGGAAATGGGTGACTGGAGGAGAGGAAAAGTTGGGGGAGCTGATGAAAAAGTGAATCCAGGCCATGCTGTCCAAATTGAAAGTGAAAAGACACTGGTGGTTGGTGGGGATGCAGGTCAGCTCAGATGGACAACTGAATGTAAACCCCAGCAGGCGACATTCAAAATGCTCAGGACATTGAAGTGAGTATGACACGTGAAGGATCCACGTACATGGGAGAGAGCTTGCACAAGGCTCTGAAAGGCCCTGCCATACACACACTTCTTCCTCCAGAATCACTCATTGGCCAGTTTCTCCATCTGCAGTGACAGAGGATGAGGTTGAGGGGGTCACAGGCAAAGGGGACTCGGAGGGAGAGGACAATCTCTGAGATTCCTGAGTGGATGACCCAAGAGCGTCTGGCTGCTGTTCCTCCTCACTTCAAGTGCCTGGTGCCCTCGTTTGATGCCTTGAGGGGAAGGAGCACCTGGAGGGATGTCGAGGTGCCTCGTTTCCCTCTCATGTTGCCACTGCAGAAACTCACCCAAGGCTCCTGCGATGGAGCACAAATTTGCACACATCTCTGCGTTCTGCTGGACCAGTGTCTCTATGGCAACCGCCATCCTCCCCATGGAAACCTCCATACACACATGTGGGCAGCACTTCATGAGAGAACAGGCATTCGCACTCCTCCTGCTCATGTGTCATTCTGTTGAGGGCTTCCAACAGCTCTGTATGATGCTCCCACAACTTCTACTGACACTCCAGGATGAGTTGGAAGGCCAAATCTAGAGGCTTGGCATCTGACTCTGACTGATGCCTGATCCCAGCTGTCCTCTGAGTGCCAGGAAACTCAGCTGAACCTGCTTCCCGCTGCTGCCCATCCGGCCGGTGACCACCAGATTGTGAACCCGAGCCTGCTCTAGATTGAAGTCCCACTGAGGTGTGTGTCTCTGCATTAGTGCAGGGTGTGGGGAAGCGCTGTGACGGGTCTTCCAGGCTGCTTATTCCCAGCTCTTCAAAGCAGGAGGTGTCTTCTTGGCAAGAGGACCTGAATGCAGCTGAGGGATTGGCTGGCTGAGGATGTCAGTCCCTTGGCAGAGCTCCCTGTGAACCAAAGTAGAAATAATTCGTGCATGGCAGCAGAGCCAAAAGCAGGCAAGAGAGCACTCACATTTGCTTTGAAAGATGGATGATGTGGTGCAGGTCCTTAAAAGAATGTTTGCTGCCAACCTCACCATCACCGCAGGCGTGGTCCGTGTCCTCACCAGCCAGTGCGATGGCACACTCCTCAAAGTGGGTGAGGGGCCTAATGTGGGCCACCCCATCCCCCCCAGGTCTGGGATCTCTCCCTGCTGCTGTGAGCCAGCTTCTTCTGCATGAAAACAGGTGGAGGGAGTGTGAACAGGACACATGGCACTGCATGGAATGTCAGTGTGGTGAGCGGAGCCACGGACAGGATGAGGATGCATGCTCGAGAGGATATCAGCTCGATGGAGATGTGAGAGTGTGTGTGAGAGTTAGTGGTGTTATCCCTTGAGATGTGAGATCCCTGTGGATGTGTGATGGGTTTGTGAGTGTGAGTTGAGAGTGATGAGAAGAGCGAATTACCTTGATAGAACAAATGAGACTATTCATCCTCCTGCAGCACTGGGTGGTTGTCCTTTTTTGCAGGGCATTGGCGCTGACCACTGTTGCCACCACCTCCCATGCTGGATTGGCTGCTGCCTGTCCTGCGGCCAGAGTGGGGGTAGAGGACATCACAGCAGGCCCCCAAGCATCAGTAAACCTGGGGGCTGCAGTCTTTATGCCTTTTGGGGCCATCCTGTCTTCCATGCAGCAGTTGCAGGCTGGAAGCACTGAGAGGTGTGTGCACGGCTGGACTTTAAATATAGCAGCCAGCGTGATGAAGCAGCAAGCTGATAACGTGGCAGACAAATGAGAGCCTGCCCGCCATGAAAACAGCATGTTTCCCGGGAATGCTTAACTAATGCGGCAGGTTTGGTGTGATATGACGTGAAATGCCGCCACTTTACCTGCCCGCTACTGCACTTAGTGCAAATCTGGGATGATTCTGCCCATAGGGTGTGAGCTCCTATTCCCCTGGCAGTGTTTGAAATATTACATTCTTATTTAAAATGTTTAATTTTTAAAATCATAAATGATCAATAGTAATAAATATGCTCCTGATACCTGAGTGACTTGATTAGTACAATATTAATCTTTACACAGGAAACTCAAAACAGCCAATTACTAGATACAGGATTACTGATCACTCGTGTGTTATATGGTCATTGAAGTGAACATAAATTTACTACCAGTTTATGTAACTCTCCCTTGAAGGGCAATGCAAAATCCCACTGATAATCTTCTTTACCTAATCACCTTCCTGTAGTTCTCATGCATTCAATCCAATATTGTATCATTGTTGAAATTTCTTGGGGAAAATCTATTAATTTATAGTCTGATGTAATAAAATATACCATTTTTTATGGAAACAATCCATATTTGAATATAACCTGCACTATAACTACTCATTAATTTGGGTTTATTGTTTAAGACCTACACAAATTTCTACTTAGAATCAGCCCCAGTCCTCAGGAACTGGTTTTAGATTCCACTGTTAGCCAATAAGTCTCTGTACTGAATCATTGCCTTGATGTCTCCTCACTGTGCTCAAATCTCAAATATCCTCATTGCAAACCACCTTTTGATTATTTTGGAGTAAGAGTTTCCCTCTGTAGACAGTACAATTGGGGTTATAGCACTGGGTTCACAATGCAATAACAGATTAAGCTCACAGCATACTCTCCTATTCCCCACAGCACTGCTACCGCCTCTAACTACAGGATTTAAGTTAGCTCAGAATCAAAGAGACTTACATCAGGCTGGTATAAATAGCTTAATGCAAATCTCCTGCCATTTCCCACTGCAAAGAAAAGACAAGTAAATGTGTCAAAGGCCAATAGTTTATCAAACATGATAATTAAATTGAAGTGAAGCCTTATATAAGCACACAGCAAAAGTATATTTAGTACCAACCCTTCTGATCAGAATACTGAACTAAATGTATTCTGATAATGTAAACAAGGCTTAATAGTTTAAGATTTGGCTGTCTCACCAAATGCCAGGTCCAAGCAGTGATCTCCTGTTCAATATAATTCTGAAATTCTTCTCATAAAAGATTAGGAGGGGAATCTGACACTGGAAATTGCTATATTTGCATTTACTCATGGTGTTTTTGGAGAATGATCGCTTGCCTGTTAACTGCTGTTACCATTGTTTTTCCATTGTGAGTAGATTGTGGGATGGACAGTGCAACTTCTGCATCTGCTGCAGAGCAACTTTTAAATGGTTTGGCCAGCCAATTAAATCACTGCATTTACACGAGGCGGCACAGCAGGGTTAAACAAAATTCTTGGAAAATGAAGGCAATTGAAGCATAAAGCATTTGCCATGACAATGTAGCACTAAAGCAGCTGACACAGAAGCGTCAGAAAGGGGGCATTAGCCTCAAAAGCAGTTGGTATTGTCAGGAATTTTTTTTTTTGTCCCTGTGTGTTTTGTAAGTTAGCACCTGCAGAGATTGTAATACTCAGAGTGCAGGATGGTCCAGCACTTGTTACATGTGATCTTGCCTAGTAACAAGGGCAGGGCCCTCTTTGGAGTGTTTTGATAGGTCACCCACATTAGTTCAAGGGGCAGCGAAAAGCAGGTCAAGGATCAGTCAGTTTTAGTTAGCCAGGGAAAGGAGTCCAGAACAGAGGACAGGGCATTGGGACAGGGCGAGGTCCCAGAGAGGGAACCAAGAGAGGGGACAGTGAGTGGTTCCAGAGAGAGAAAGATCCGGGAAAGAAGCCACCAGGAAGGGGTGACCACGAGCAGGGATCACCGGGGAGAAGAGCAAAGAAGGAGGCTCCAAGTAGTAAAAGTCTTGCAATTGGCAATCTTCAAGTAGTGAGGGCTCAGGGGAACCCTGGAGATCTGAGAAACATAGAAAAATAGAAGCAGGATTGGATCATTCAGCCCTTCGAGCCTGCACCACCATTCCATATGATCATGGCTGATTCTCTATCTCAACGTCGTATTCCCGCTCTCTCCCCATACCCTTTGATGCCTTTGAAGGCGGCAGAAGGTTAGTGATTCTGTTCTGTGGGTCATTGGGACAAAGGTAACATTTTGGAGCAGTGGTGTTCTGCTCAGCGCTGCTGAAGAGCTGGAGTTGTGCCTGTGAGTTGATGCTGGAGTGCAGACTCCAGAATCCAGGAGGACGTATTCTGGGGGGACAAGATCAAATCCCTGGGAGCTGAGCAGTCATTGAGGCAGTCTGTTTGAGCGACTTTGGGAGAGAATTCTGAGGTCAGATCTTCAAAAGGGAAGAGTGAAGACATGCAATCCCTCATAAGGGAGACAGAGATTTAATGAGATTGTGTAACTCACAGAGGGTACTGACATCTGGGTGGGTTGCTGAGAAATCTGTGAGATCGGTCTTGGTAGCATCTGCCATTTATTGTGCAGTGCAATATGTTTAACTATCGTTTGCCTATTAATTCACATGTACCTCATGTTAATTCCGAATGTTAGAGTATAAGATGGATATTGTAAATTGATTTTGTTTTCTGGCTATATATAGTAAAGTTATTTTGTTTGTTCAAATTCCGTGGAATCCTGTGGCTTTATTCCCTTGGTAAGTACCTGGGGTCGCCAACTTCGTCTACTTTATACAAAAAATTACCGGTCCCCAGCCAGATTGTAACATACATTTGGGATAAAAACAGAAAACACTGGAAAAACTGAGGAGGTCTAGCAGCATCTGTGGAGAGAGAAACAGAGTTAATGTTTCGAGTCCTTCATTCTAAATTAGGGGTCTGGTTCAGGATCATAACAGCATAGAAACTGGTAGCAGGTAGTCGACAAGGACAATGCTGTCTTTAAGACCCAGCAGACCTGGATACAAGGTAGAGGGAACATGGCTGACCTGAAAGCAACTGTTATAAGGACTAAAGAACAGCTCATGATGCCAAGTACCTGTCCTGAGTACACATGCCACAAAGCGCATCCTCGTAACTTGTAACTCATTTTTGCTTCTCCACCCTAAGCATTCAAACTTATATTATCCTGGCAGGATACAGTCAGCCCACTGAATGCTTACTATACATTGCCATTACCCAGCATAGCACAAAAAATAATCATAAAACTAAGTCAAAGTGCAAAGTGTTTTAAGACAGTTTGAAAATTACTGACAAACAACAATTTGCATATTCAATTTGCTATCACACAAGAAGGGTTGTAGGATGGGCAGATGTAAGTAACTGTAAACATTCCCTAAACATGCAAAATCTCAATACTACCTGTCTGCTTGTAGGACAAGATGGTGCACATAAAAGGGAACAGGCTAGAAATGGATGTTGTCCCAGGAATTAGAAGCCTTTGACGGCATTTGACATCATTAAACACCAACAAAGTAGAGGGGGATGAGATAGAGTTCTCTCTTAATATCAAAACCAATACCATCCTAATCTTGTTTTGTTTCATCCCCATGCTCACTCACACTCAATAAAAAAGTGACATGTAATCTTTAAAGATGCGTATGGGAATCAAAATGTTTTGTAGGTCCAGAAGAACAGAGCACTGCCAGTGCCCCTAAGCTATCCAGAAGCTCTCATCATGCTGCATCTCTCCCACAAACACTGACAAACACCGCGCAGCTGCATACACCCCGAAGGATAGAAATAATGTGCTTAGGAAGAGACATTGGGTGAGTCACAATGCACAGGCCAGGAACAGCAAGTAGTGATAGCAGATGAGCAGACAGATGATGCCTGAAGGTTTTTTCCTTAACTGCAATTCTGACCTGATAGAATTTGCTTATAAAAAGAGATTGCTGTCTGAACAGAATTAATCTACAGGAATCACTCGTGCCCTTATAAAATATATTCAGTCTGATTAGGAGATCTCTCCTCATGACATTTATACATTACCAGATAAATAATTGCTCTACTATTGATCATGTTTAGAATTCAGAAGAATCTGGAGCACAGTGTAGAGTTTTACAGTGTCTGGCGGCACATATCCTGACCCAGTTGGACTTTATTGCCTATGAATGCTCATGCTATTGCTATAGAGGCCTTGAGTTCCAATTAAAAAAGAAAGCCAACCACTTCCAACATGCTGGCGATCAGATTGAGGTAGGAATTCACAGGGCTCATTTCTACTTTTATGCAGTTCAGTGGATATTCTTGGGGAGTCACCAGCGGTTGTGGCACAGGAGGTTTTGTGGATTTTAATGCCCATTCGGGATTCCACTAGCAATGTTCAAAGTGACCACAGCTCTAAAGAAGAGTCATACAGAGTTGAAACGTTAACTCTGTTTCTCTCTCCACAGATGTTGCCAGACCTGCTGAATTTTTCCAGCATTTTCTGTTTTTATTATACATACTGGGAGACTGAGTTTAGGGAACTCATGAGTTTGCTCTGCAGTTGAAGCAATAGTGAGTTTAGAGCAAAAACAGAATTACCTGGAAAAACTCAGCAGGTCTGGCAGCATCAGCGGAGAAGAAAAGAGTTGATGTTTCGAGTCCTCATGACCCTTCAACAGAGTTTAGAGTGTGGTTTGGGTGTCTCGGGGAGAGAGGGGTGAAAAGCATCAAGTGAATGCTCAGAAACTCACCAGAAAACTGTTTGCAACTGTGCCTGCCCAAGCAAGAAGCCTTGGTGTCAAGGTAGTGGTAAATCTTTACTGGGTTTTGTGTCCAAGGGGATATTGCTGGGTAAAGGAAAATTGGGAAATATAATCATCTTCCTGTGTTTGTACTGAGCTCTTTCTAACCTTTTTGTCTGGTGTTCATTTCTTTTGTAGTTCATTTTTCTTGTTTTAGTAAATATTTTATTCTTTGTGTTAGAAGTTCATCAATAGACTGCTGTGAACTTGTTCAGTAACTTCCCTCCACAGTTTCTTAAAATAAATGTTAGGATCAATGAAGCCAGGTTTCACTCTGGCATCTGACTTGTCCAGTATTAACATCTGCTGGGATCATAACAAGTGGCAAGGACACATCTTGAACCAGATAGAGGATGAGCTAAATCCTGACTAGCTCCCACTCAAACCTTGCACGCAGCCAGCATATACTCAGGGGAATCATGTTTAAAAAAAATCACCACTCAGGGATTGAACAGTGAGTACAATGAAGAAGCACTTTGGTAAAACTCAAAGGTAAGGCTCACAGGTGACACAAAGTAGGGTAATAATTTGGGTGCACTGTACTTGAAATTAGTCCAGAGAGTTTGGGCATGCTTTTCATTCCCTGAACCCAATTCCACCCTCAGGCTGAAATGCGGGCCGGGAACCCACAGATGCCAGAGGAAGGACCCAGAGAGCTCCGTTGGAGGAGGCGATAAAATTAAATGGGTGCTCTGTTTAATTAAGGACAGTGGACAGGCTCCAATGAGTCTGGAGGGCCAATTTGAGGCCGTGTAGCACTGGAAGATTGACAGCCCCACTGTCAGAGGTGGGCACTGACAGTGAAATTAAGAGAACGAGACAGCACCTCAGCATGGAAGTGCCCTCTGAAGACTTCTCCATATTGAAAAATAAAATGTGGCTCTAAGACGGCTTGTGGTCACAGCTCTGGCCGTCTGGCAATTGTTGTTGATAGTGGGGTTCAGTGTAATCAAAAAAGCTGGCATCACTGTGCCCCCTCCCCACCCTACCTCCACCACCAACCACCAAGAAGCTGCCTCCATCCATTGACCAGGAAGTCATCCTCAATGGAGGTCTCGTCAGATGAAAATTCCAGACAGCATCATGCCCTTAATAGGCCCTATAATTGGCACCTTTACAAAAATACATCCTTTTGTTTCTGAGTATGTACAATAAGATAGCAATACAACAAACAATGGCCATTGATGGTAGCACAGGGATTAGAATTGCAAAAGTTGTTTTCAGTCACTTTCTTGAATCCTTGCACAATTGAGCTCTTTAAAACAGAACCATAAACACTGAGCTGAATGGATTTTGGAATGAGTATCTGAATCCTAAACATACTGTTGTTTCTAAAGCTATATGCTCCTAGTTGGTATTCTGCTCTAGGCTCAATTCTAAATTGGCCAGCCCCTCAACATTAGGGTTTTTTAATGTATGCAACAGACAATGATCTTGGAGACCAGGTAGCCCATGAATCCTGTAACTTCAACCCTTGAAACTCAAACAATTCAACGGTATTTGGGCTTTTTAAAACTCGAAATCAGAGGTCTGGTGTTTAGCTCTAGTGTTCCCTCATTTTTTCAAATTCATTCATGGGGTGTGGCCATTGCTGGCTAGGCCAGCATTTATTGCCCATCCCTAATTTCCCTTGAGCTGCCTTCTTGAACTGCTGCAGTCTACGTGGTATAGGTACACCCACAGTGCTGTTAAGGAAGGAGTTGCAGGATTTTGACCCAGCAACAGTGATATACTTTCAAGTCAGGATGGTGAGTGGCTTGGAGGGAAACTTCCAGGTGCTCCCGTGTGCCTGCTGCCCTTGTCCTTCTAGATGGCAGTGGTCGTAGGTTTGGAAGGTGCTGTCTAAGGAGGCTTGGTAAGTTCCTGCAGTGCATCTTGTAGATGGTACACACTGTGCGTCGGTGGTGGAGGGAGTGAATGTTTGTGGATGGCATCAAGCCCAATCAAATAGGTTGATTTTTCCTGGATGGTATCAAGCTTCTAGAGTGTTGTGGGAGCTCCAGGCAAGTGAAGAGTATTCCATCACACTCCTGATTTGTGCCTTGTAGATGGTCGTCAGGCTTCGGGGAGTCAGGAGGTAAGTTACTTGCCATGGGATTCTAAGCCTCTGACCTGCTCTTGCAGGCACAGTATTTATATAGCTAGTCCAGTTCAGTTTCTGATCAATGGTAACCCCCAGGATGTGGGTGGATTCAGCAATGGTAATGCCATTGAACGTCAAGGGTTGAAGGTTAGATTCTCTCTCATTGGAGCTGGTCATTGTTTGGCATTTGTGTGGCATGAATGTTACTTGCCATTTGTCAGCCTGGATATTGTCCAGATCTTGATGTATATGGACGTGGACTGTTTCATGATCTGAGGAGTCACGAATGGTGCTGAACATTGTGCAATCATCAACGAACACATCCACTTCTGACCTTATGATGGAAGGAAGGTTGGTGAAACAGCTGAAGATGATTGGGCCGAGGACACTACCCTGAGGAACTAATCAGCTTGTAGAAACATTGGGTAGGAATCAACAAATGTAGACAGTACATGTCACCTCAGGTAATCCTTCCCTGCTTTTACTAAATCATGTGACAACAGAGCAGTGAAAGCAATCTTCAAAGCTGCCTTGCCTATCTATAAAAACTAGCATTTTGGCACTTAGTTTCTCACTATTAGCTTCCAAAAACCAGGCTGAATTTGAGCCTATATTTAATCTCTGCCAAATTAGGACACTATACACGTGATGCACAAAGACATTAATTTTGTGGGCACCCTATAATTTCCCAATATGCATGATAGGTAATGCCTGCTTAAAAGCACAGCAATAATTTTATGCCGGATGATCAGTGAATGGAAAGTGAATGAGCATTGAAACCTCCAGAGTTCCCGACCAGTATCTTGGCTCGTCATTGGCCCAGCACTTTATAATGCTGGAAATGTCTAGATTCCGATCTCCAAATCTTGGTGTAGACATAATTACCAGTGAAACAATAATGAAGTCACAACCACATAGAACAATTGCACATGTTACAACAATCTGTTCCACATTGAAAGGAAAATTGACTGACCCCATTTAAGTTATTGCCTTCCACCAGACATTTCAGTCTAGACTTTTCAATCAGTGCTTTTGTAGCCCCAGGATTACCACCAGTATTAAAATAATACTAATTGGAAAATCCCGTCTCTATCTGCAGCAAATGAACTGAATTGATTGTGGTGGTGGTCATGCAAAGACCTGAACTTTATCACACAGGATTATCACACAGCAGCTGGCATCAGTTCAATTAGTTTCCACTTGTAACTTACCCTACTCCAGTGGTGCTTCAAACCAGCCTTAAAGTAGTTAGTACGTAGTTTTCTAATTTCCCCCAACAGCCGTCCAATGTTCCATTAAAGTCAATACTCACATCCGCTAGGTACTATATTAAACCAGCCCAGTTCAATCCATGCTGATAGCAGCAGGAAAAGGAAACTTTGATCTTATCATTCAAGTCAGGAATCAAACCCAAATGGGTCACTTGAAACTACGCCGCCTGTGGGAAATTGATGGGAGCAGATCAGTCAGCCGTTTTGCGCCCTCCCTGATTTTATTTTCTGCTGAAGTCAACATAAAGTGAAATGGGCAGTCGATCTGATCCCATGGGTTTCTCATTGGGTGGATTAGACTAGAATTTACCCAAGCATCAGAAATTAAAGTACCATATTCATCTCACCATGTTATTAACTTCTTTATCAACAATAAAGATAAAACCTACAGTTACTCCCTCCAGGAAGATAGACAATTATATAACCTTGACAATATAGATATTTTCAACCACATAGAAGAACAGGAATAGCCCGTAAACAAGTTGCCTTGCAGATAAATTGTAGAAGAAACTGTTGGTGTTATAAATCCACTTATTTAGAACTCTCCCATAACATTAAGCAACCTTTTTGTCTTTACTGATGCTGACTAACCTGCCAAGTATTTGCAACATTTTCTATTTTTATCTGCAAAATTTGGCTCATAACCTACAAATAATATCGAGATACTTAATAACTCTTTCTTAATGAAAGTGCCTTTGGCCATAATTAAGGGAAATATATCATCCATTTGAATTGTGCATCATAACAATGTTGAGTAAAGAAACAAGCGTGTGCGTCATTACTTCAAGAGGCCTTTTAAAATTGTACATATTTTATGAGTTGGTTTAACAATTTCACTTTTTCCCATCTTCAATTGTCCATATTGCAGCCAACCTCTGCCGAGCCCACATAAGTATACAAATGATCTTGCAGAAAAGGGGCCAGTGTTGAGGCAGATCCTTGTGGCAAGTGGAAGTTCTGTCCCACAAATGATATGGCAGCAGAAAATCCAGACCATGGTTTCTTTAAACCATGAGATTTTCAAGTCAAACTTTGATGATGTGGTTGTCATTTGTGGGCCTGTACAGGGCTCCTGAACCGTGGTTTGAATGTCCTGGTACAGATGATATTTATAGGAAAACCGGAATACCGCAGGTTTAGTTATCCATCACTGTAAATACTAAAGGTTTATGTTAATGAGACAAGAAGCAGATATTAACATTTTATTTTAACAAAAATAGATGCTGCGCACCAAATGTACAAAAAGCACTGTGAAACATACAGTTAAGGACAGTGACATATTTCAGTAGAGCTGGATTTTATATGGCTTCTGAAACGATTCATTCAGCATTATTCCGGTCAAGTTCATCACATTTTTGGTCTATTTCAGTTCTAATACATTACATCAGTTCATTTAAATATATATGGAACACATTTGGAAATGAGAATGGCAGTACAGGGATTATGTTATTGGGCTAGTAATCCAGAGGCCTGGACTCATGATCCAGATACATGAGTTCAAATCCCACCATGGCAACCGGGGAATTTAAATTCAGTTAATTAAATAAATCTGGAATAGAAAGCTAGCAGCAGTAATGGTGACCAAGTAATTTCTGGGTTGTCATAAAACTTCATTTAGTTCACCAATGCCTTTTATGGAAGACCTTGCCCGGTCTGGCCTATATGTGACTCCAGTGTGCTCGACTCTTAACTACCCTTTGTAAAGGGGCTAGCAAGTGACTCAGTTGTCAAGAAAATGGCTCACCACCACATCAAGGGCAATTGAGGATGGGCAATAAATACTGGTCTTGCCAGTAATGCCCACATCCATGAATTCTGCAAATTCTACTGCAATGTTATTTTACACCCCCTAGTGAAACATATCTCCCAAAATAATAAAATCATTTTACTGTCTCTACAAACAAAAATGTAAAGCCCCCAAAAAGCTTTGTTTTGATTGCATTCGTGAGGTAGCGAATTCTAATGTCGAAGTTACAATTCTTACAGCAGGGTTCTTTTAAAATTCCTATAAGGGACTTCTTGGCTTTTGTAAGTAAAATACAAATCTCTGATTTTAATCTCTCCACCATCAGTGGTTGTGCCATCAGCTGCCGAAGCTCTAAGCTCTATAATTCCTTCTCTAAACCTTTCCAACTCTCTGCCCTCCATTAAAACACGCCTAATAACCTATCTCTTTAAGCAAGCTTTTGGTCCTCAGCTTTATTGTTTCCTTACGTGTCTTGGTGTCAAATCTTGTTTGCATACAGTTCTGTGAAGCGCCTTGGGCTTGTTTATTATGTTAAAGGTGCTATATAAATACAAATTTTTGTTGCTACTGTTTAACGGGTGGCGGGGGGTTGACCTATACACTTATGTGAAGTTAGCAAAACTGTATTTTACAAAGCATTTACTGTATCCTGTGAAACAAAAAAGTTGCTACTCGAAAGGAAAATTACTTGGCTTTATAAAACACCTTATCAAGTCATTAAAACATCTCAAAGCATTTCGCACAATTAATTACTTTAGTGTGCAGTGACTGTTATCTTGGTGGTGAATGATTATGATCAATGTATTAGGTGCAGAACTGAAAATTTAAAAATCAATACGTTTCTCTTGGAAAGATATGTTACATTTAAATCTTGCTTATTTTTAGTCCAATTAACTACATTTATTTAGTTTTTTATTTTACTTTATTTATAATCTCTAAATTATCCACTGAAACACATATGTGGGCTCTAACATAAAGCTAGTGCAAATTTATTGTGGATACAAAAGAATTTTATTATAGTAATGCTTAACTACTTTAAACCATTATTACTTTTGCATCAATTCAGTCTTCTGCTATTTCTCATTTGTATATGTATTATTAATATTCTTATATATTAGTACCCTAAGCAGTTGCATGTATAATTCAAGTACAGAAGTAATTTGTAGCAGTTTGCAGTACAGTTTTAGGCTTTGTCAGTTCGCATAAAGGGGAGGAGTAATTTATCAACTTAAATGGTTGCAGTCTAACTCAAGGCATTCACGATCTTATAATATTGTCCAACAGCTTCTCATCTTTACTTAAAAAAGCAAGGCAGTAAATTGTATTGGTTAGGTATAACTATTTCCTATAGTTTGTCCATGATGAAGTGTTTATAAGAAATGCAATAAGAATATTGCATATTCTAGATGTGTGTATGACATGGATTATAAATGTGACACAATGCATGCACTTCATAACTACACTTTATAACCATAAATATTAAGTTATATTATTAAAATGTATAAAGCACACTACAGAGATGTAGTTTAATAAAATCAGAGTGATATACAAATTACAGCAGTGGAAGAAAATTGTGTTACATACTGCATTTTTCTGAAATGATCCCTTATGTTGTCGTGTATAAAAGCAGTCTTCTTGCTGTTGAACACAATGCTAAAAATGTATCCAGAATGACATAATCACAGTTCATGGAAGGATTTCATATTTAATTGCCCCTAAAAACCCTTAGACATTTAACAGCTGTCAAGCCCAAAAGATCCTAGGTTTGGTCTCAATTTAAATCGAGTTGGCTGGTCTTAGCTGCGGCAACATAACGTTTCTAAAATTAGCCTCAGTACCTCTAGGTTCTGAAGTAGAAAATCAGCCAGGGTTTCCATTTCTGATTGATATCTGAGTAAAACTACAGCTATCGTTTTACAGTACAGCTTAACCATTCAGATTCCCTTTTTAAGCCTACCTAACTTACGTTTCTTCAAATTCACCCCTAGCCCCACAACTTGAATATCTAAACCAACACTGAATCTTATTACCTCTAAATATCAACACAAAGATTATTTCCTTAGACTCAGCCTCCATTTCACATGTAGTTGATGAAAATATGATACATTCATGTTGCAATTGTCATTGCACCACTTGATCAATGTTCGGTTAATTGAGAAAGTTAATAAAAAGACAGGACTACTTAACAATTTTATTTAAAATTACAAATTTGTTCCTGTTACCACAGTAATGACAGTTATGTGAGCAATGAATTCCCATGTTTCTTTCCGGCCTCTTCTGTCACTGTTTGAAGATATAATTGAGAAAAGATTTGCGCAATCTGTAAAAGACAAAGTGGTCATTTTTCAGCAATGCAGTGCAACTTAATCCTTTACTATCTTGTGTAAACAGCCATTCCACTTTGTGTGTATAACCCATGCTATGGCCAAATTATTGGACCACTTCTTTTTTACTAGATTAGATGAAAATGAAGCAATTGGTACTTTTAAAAATTAAAATGTAATACATCAGAATTAGATACTAAAATACTGAATTGGTACAAAACTATCGGCGGAATCATCCCAGATTTGCACTAAGTATGGTAGCTGGCGGGAAAATGACATTTTACCTGCTGGCCGCAATAGCGGCTTCTCACGTGTATTGTCTCAATCCAGTGCATTAATTATGCATTGCCAGGAAACATGCCATTACGATGGCGGGCAGACTCTGATTCGCCTGCCACGCCATCACCTCACCACTTCATCTCACTGGGCGCCACATTTAAAGTGCAGCTACATGCACACCTCTCAGTGCTTCCAGCCCAGGACTGCTGCAAATAAGACATGGCCCTGAAAAACCTGCAGCCCCTAGTGACGCATCCCTCGAGCGCCTTTTGGATGCCATGGAGGCCTGCTGTGATGTCTTCTAACCCTGCTCTGGCTGTAGGACAGGCAGCAACAATACCACTCCAGCTTGGTAGGCTGATCAGTGCCAATGTTGTGCAGAAGAGGTTGGCCATCCAATGCAGATAGAGGATGAATGATCTCATCCGTGCCGCCAGGGTAAGGCAACCATCTCATCACTCTTAACCATCACACTCAAGCCAATCACACATTTATTGGCATCTCACTCTGCCAGCTCAAGGGACATCACCATTCACTCTTTCACACATGCTCTCACATCTCCACCTGGCCTCATCTGCTCTGGAGACAGCCTCCTCAGCCCCCACCTTCCTGAGGCCACTTGCATAGATCAATATGTGCCCCCACAAGAACCATGGGATAACCACTTCCCCAGTACAGCCCTCACCCTGCAGCCTCTTCCTGAGGCCACCTCTCCTCCTTCCCCAATAAGCCTTAGCCCTGCAGTCATACAAAGCCACCCCTGCCTTTTGCCTGTTCTGGTAAGTAGAGACCTGCCCATTAGCTCCCCTAAAATTGCTCTGGTGCTGTGCGCAAAGCCTGGCACTGATGACTGCAAGAGCTGCCCAAAGCAAGATAGGCAAACAAACTTCGAAGTCCCGAGCGAAGTGCAACTCGCCAGGTGCACATTGTTTATGTGCAGTTGTGAAACATGTCAGCGTGATTGTGGGCGGACGATCCAGTATGGGGGGGGTGATACCGGCGGGCTAGCCTTATAATGATATACAGAGGTATTACAATGAGGTTCCCAACGTCCGATGGCGGGAAATACGGCTCACCATCAACGGGCTGAGCGGACAATTGCAAACTGGTTTCATGACGTCGTGGAACCGACTTTTGGCCTTTTCGCCATGTTGTCTGCTCACACTGCCGAACATGCCCAACACCAGCGGGCATGGAAAATTCCGCCCTATATCATTTGTGGAACAGATTAAGAAATTTCCTTTAATTCTATTCTATTAGTGGCAACAGAAAAGTATTTCAGACAGGGCTACAGTCTTAGAGTTGGTTGTGGGAAGCTAAATGAGACGAAGTAAGTCTAAAAGAAATATTTACATTCATGTAGCATCTTTCCCAAACTCAGAAGCGTTTTACTGCTAGTTGAATACTTTTGAAGTGTAGTCAATGTTGTAGAAAAATATAGCCTACTAACGTTAAGCTTCGACTCTTACCTATCCAATCACAACCATACCATCTCCATCAATGGCCTTGTCTTTCATCCCTATCCATCCAAGTCCCCTCCTCTTCCTAATCTGCACCCCTTGGCAACAATGTCCCTCTGTTCCTCTACATTTCTAAACACACATTTTCCAAGAGGAATTTAAGCATGAATATGTCAATAAAACAATAATAAAATATTCACATAATATAAAAGCTGGAATTGTTACCCCTTTATAGTTTCCTTCCACTTCTTCTGAGAGACTAATTTGTAGGATTTGTTTCAGTATTATCCACGGCTCTAGTGGAGAAAGAATTAAGCAAAAATGTCAATAAAATAAGTAGCAGCAATGTGCCCATGTTGATCATTCATGCAAAAGCTCCACAATTAACCCAAGTTTGTTCCACAGCATTAGCTGTATTTGCCCCTATTCGAAAATGAATACTCTGAGGCTTTTGCTTTGAACAACTCAAATCTCTTCTCTTTAAAATTACATTTCATAAGATCTAACTTTTTTTTTACTGACAATCTCAGGGTTTGGAATTTATGGGCCCCTGCCAAGCATGTTTTCAGTGGAGAGGGGTATGTAAAATATGATGGGTGGCTGGCCCACCAAGTTCCTGCACACCCTTGACCTAGTCCCCTTAAAACGGTAAGAAAGTGGGCACTGAAATTAGCAGCCTGTATGCCATTTAAAAAAAAATAATTAATGGGCAATTGAGCTTGTTAATGAGCCAATTGACCCGAATATTACACTGCCCACGCCATCATACAGATGGTGTGTGCAGGCGGGTGGGAGTGGAAAAGCCCTTTTTTAACCCAACTGGTTAAAAGGCAGGAAGGAAGGTGTCCTTCTGGCGGGGGAGGGGCTCTGCGTGCATCAAGGGGCACCTCCCCACCCACTCAAGACCTTATCCCTTCTTTATCACTTCCCACCAGAACCCACGCCTCTCAAACCCCTTCCCTGGCTCCCTGATCTCTCCCCATCCAGAACCCCAGAAGCTATGGCCTCTTCATCCCGGGGCCTACTTGCAGATCCAGCAGTGCACATTACTGAGTTCTGGCATTGCTGGCACTGTTAGAGCTGCCAGCCAATCAGAAGTTCCTCCTGCTGAGGTGCGGAAGTCCCATCCATGCCTCCTTAAGCCCACCTGCATATCACTGTGAGGCGGCCTTGTTTAATGTCAGTTGGTCGGAACCAACATTTCTTTCAAAATACACAACCCTTCCAACTCCACAATAAATTTCAGCCCCAAGAGTTTGCACATCACATAAGATAAAACAATTCAGCAGAAAGTTATGGTTAGTTCAAAAAGCAACTGGGGAAATCTATTATCAGGATGTTCCTGGACACAGAAGTTGTCAGGATGAGGGAAGATGTTTGGTTTAAAGAAAATGGTTAAGCTATGAAACTGTAAAATAAGGGAGGACCAGTATAGAAAGTGATTGTAGGAGTAATCACTAATAAAGCATTTTATATGCTATCTGGGTATAAAAGATGCAAGGAGAAATTTAATCTGAAAATGTATGGGGCAAATGGAAATGTAATATCTATAATCAGAAGTTGAGTTGTCTCCATTGGCCTGGAGAAGTTCTTCAAGGTCTCCATTGTTGGTGGGAATACTGTATTAAGATCAGCTGTATCCATTTAAGGATAATATATATGAGCACTGATGATCAATTCCCTTAAATTTTATTGAATTTAAGGTTGGTTTTTATTCTGACAGATCGATCCACAACCAACAGTGACCAACCATTTTGCTAATGTCGATTTGTTGGTGACAAATGGGGAGGAACAGCACTGCCTATAACACCACCTATATAGAGGCTACATCAGTAAATAGGTTGTGGTCTGTACTGCATGGTCTTTTTGAGGTTTACAGTATCCTAACAAGTAAAATGCCAGTAATGACACTCTGAGCAATTTTTACTTCATTATAAACTGGATCTAACTTAATGTATTGTTAATAAAAATTCCATGCAATGTAGGAACAGGAGTAGGCCATTCAGCTCCTTATGTCTGCTTCAATATTCAATTAGATCTTTGTTGATCTGTACCTCAAATCCATTTACCCACCTTTGCATCATTGATACCGTAACCTAACAAAAATCTATTGACCTTAGGCATGAAAGCTCCAACTGTGTTAGCATCCATACCTTTTCAGTAGAGAGAACGTTAGATTTCTAATACATTTTGTTGTGAGGAATTGCTTTGTGATTTCCCTCTTAAATAGCCTAGCTCTGATTTTATTATCGCTACTTATTCTTGATACCTCCACCTACGTGGAGTTTGATTAAGTTAAGCCAGAATAGTCGAACAAGCTCAAACCAGGGATCACTTAACCCTGAGGCACACCACATGATCTAGAGCATCTGATTGTAAAACATTTGAAGATGAACACAGTCTACATGACTTACATCTGATGTTGTCGCACAAACTCTGCAAACTGCCGATCCTTAGTGTACAGATCTATGATCCGTAGTCTGTCTTGAATTTCCTAAAATGCCAGCAACCAAGACACAGAGTGACTCAATAAGTTGATACACTGATATGAATGAGCACAAATATTTAAGGAATTTTATATATATCTATCTATATATATATATAGATATATATATATATATACATATATATGCTTCTGCTGTATTTTACCTTTAATGATTAAATCTAATTCTGTCGGACTAATTGAATGCAAGGGTTCAAGCATTCAAATTTAGACAATGCTTACTGGATAGCCCAACAGGTTATCCTGTGACAACTTGACCAAGAAAAATATTTGGAGTAATGTCCGAAAAATGTAACTCCATTGTAGAAAAATAAAGCTTTACTAGAATTATCTAGCACTTCTACTGTTTTGAATGAAGAAGTTAATATTAGAGACCTATTCCTAAATTTTATAACTTGCACAAGGCATACAATTGTAGAATTACAGGTCCTAAAGTGGCTGTATACCAATTTGCAGAATAGATTAAGAATTACACTTAAATCATCTAAATTTGCAAAAACAAACATTCATTAACCTCACATCTTGCTTTACCATTATAAATTCCTTTGAGTTGTGTGCAGCTGTGGATCACAGCAGATTGGATTGGAATTAAACAAAATCATTTTACTGAGGACTGCCAACATCCTTCAATAAGGATATTTCCACCCAATCTGTTGAAACCAGATTCAAATCCAGGTTGTTATGATCTCCGTTGAGACCGATAACTTTTGTAAAGAGAATCAAACTTCCAGTTATTCAGTGAGTGACCCAACAAGAATTTACATTTCAAAACCTTTACTGTAACAAATGACTTAAAAAAACACACCAAGGACTAAACACTATTTCTTTTCATAGGCAGCTTATACTTTAACTGTTGAAAGTGACGTTTCCCCTTGTTTACTTATCACCCATCGCGCTTGCCATGGAATTTCTTTTAGCAAATTGTCCACAGTTGAAGCCATGGCTAGCAATGGTGAACTGAAATCGGGGATGCTCAAGAGGCCAGAACTGGAGGAGTGCAACAATCTTGGAGAATTTTAGGGCTGGAGGAGATCGCAGAGATTGTGAGGAGTGAAAGCATGGATGGATTTGAAAAGGAGAATGAGCATTTAAAATCAATTGGGAGCCAATGTAGCAGCCCAAAGCCCTGGGACTAAAGTCTGCAATAACTGAAATGTGGAACATGCAACTAATACACAACAGACTTTTCTCATTTTTCTCCATTCTACTGTGAGTCCCACCTCCTTGCTAAGTTCAGTGTGCTCATAGATGTGTCGGATCTCATCACTGCTGAAGTTGGCAGAGGCCTCTGCACTGCCTGAGCTGTACGAGGCCTGTTGAGGGTAACGCCTGTTGTAGTGACTATATCCAGTGGTGGCATCGCTTTCATACATAGGATTATATTTTGTTCCATTCTCCACTGATTCCAGGCCATTACCTTGACTAGGAAAGGAATGGGACATGCTTTTGTCAATATTCTAACATATTTCACAGTAATGATGAACAATGTAAATCATACTTAAGGGTACAAATACCCACATACCCTACAAATGGCCTAGCCAGCAATGCCCACATCTCATGAATGAATGAAAAAAAATACATTTTTTGAAAGTCTTTGAGGAACAATTGAATAAGGACATTAGAGAGTTATCGTCAATCAAGAACAAAATTTGAGCACATTATTTAAAGTTGATCTGTACAATTGAATATTTTTCTCAGGAAACAAAACTTAGGTCATTATTGGAGAAAATAACAAAACGTTACTCAGAATCTGAATGATAATTGCATAGATTAAATAGTAGCATGTCAAACCTACAGTACAAAGAAGCCAGAGCTGTAAAATCCTGTTCAAGAGATTGAACAAGCTGGGGCTCCTTTCTCTAGAAGAGAAGACTGATACAGGTCTTTAAGATTATGAAAGGGTGTGACAGGGTGGAGATAGAGAAGGTGTTTCCACTTGGTGGGGTATAGGGGGAACCAACAATAGGAGTCATAAAATAGGCACTAATAAATAGGGAATTCAGGAGAAAGTTCTTTAACCAAACAGTGATTAGAATGTGGAGCTTGATAACACATGGATAAAGTAATTGATAGAAGAATTAGAAGGGAGATGAGGAAAAATGTTTTCAGTCAGAGGGTGGTAGGGGTCTGGAACTCTCTGTCTAAAAAGGTAGTAGAGGTAGAAAGCCTTAGCTCATTTAAATTGTGTCTACATGTGCACCTGAAGTCCCATCATCTACAGGACTATGGATTGAGTGCTAGAAAATGGGGTTAGTGTCATGGCTCATTTTTCAGCCAGTGTAGACACAATGGGCAGAGTGGCTTCCTTCTGTGCTGTAAATTTTTCTACATTTTCTAAGTTTTCTAAATGTCTGAAAAGGAGGAATGTGGGGAAGGGGGAGTGATAGTATGTGAATTGCTCTTTAGGAGAGCCAGCATGGACATGATGGGCTGAATGGCCTTATTCTGTGCTGTAATAATTCTATGGTTCTAAGGAGTGGTTAACATGAGCAGCTCAGATACATTTAACAGGAAGCTAGAGGAAGAAGGGAATAGAAGGGTTTGCTGATAAAGTTAGATGAAATAAGGAGAAGGCTTATGTAGAGCATGGATCAGTTAAACCAAGTAACCTGTTTATGTGTTGTACATTCTATTTCAATTAATGTTTACTGTTACTCTTTCCCAACAGAATAAATTAACCTGTCTTAATTGGGTCCTTGGGTGTAAGGAATGAAAACTGCTCAGGAAGTAACAACTTGCACCTAAATTGGGTCGTCAAAAAGTTCTCCACTGGCAGCTCATTGGTCATGAGAAATGGATGGGACCATGTGCTGGCAGTCTGGTCATGGCCATGATAGGGAGAAAAGATAATCCCAAAAGGGTCATGCAGGGGTTATTAGCCAGCCGCAGTAACTTTGAGGAGTGGGGAGGAGGATTCCTTCTGTTTATTTTTAATACACTTCTGTTACTCACTCTGTAGATTCTTGAGGAGCATTTTTGGCATATTGAGCACGAAGAGTTCTGGCTATGAAAAAAATCACAGCAGAAGCTACCAAAAGGAAACCGGCCAATGAAGCTATGGCAATGGCCATGACAAGAGTTTCAGAGACATACTCCTCACAGTGCTCTCCTCTATACCACCAGTTCTCACCCACACGACACCTGTCAGCAAGACAAATACATTTTTACTACCAGATTTAAATATCAGCAATTTATTGTTCAGGCACATCTATAGCACATAAGACACTCTTGTGAGCTAGGCTAAAAGTTATAGCCCTATCTTAAGAGGGTGCAACAATCAAGGAGGCAGTAGTTGAGGTAGGCGGCAATCCGTCCTTACTTTAACAGCATGGAAAGTAAAAAAATGTAATTGCTGGCCACATTTCCACAGCCTCAGTCAGGTTCCTGCAAAACCAGCAGGTCGCTGGGCAGAAACGCATTGTCAGGTGGGTGGTAGGAGCAATCTCCAATATTCAAACATATTGAGGAGAGGGAGTTTCCACAGGGCCTCACGAATGGGAAGTTGGGAGTGGGGCAGCGAGGGGGTTGGGGTTAGGGAGAGGGTGGGGCTGTGTGAACCAGACACAGGTAAAGCCTAAACTTTCCTTGAGGCTCAGGGAAAGAATCCTGCTTCTCCTGACCCCAACAAGAAAGTCAAATGGAAAATAGTTCGTTGGACATCTTCCGGCTCTGACTCCTCTTCTCACTAGGCTGTGTTGACAGAAAAACCACAATGGTTTCCTCACGGGGTCCTTTGGTTAAAATAGCAGTATGACCTTAGCAACATTGATGGAGCCTGATCCGCATTCTTAAATTTGGCCTTGACCAGCTGCCCTTTTTGCCTGCTCAGAAGAATAGATTAAAGTCAAAGCCTGCAGGATGTCAGCTAGTGAATCCCACAGAACAACTTAATGACCCACCAACCTGGAGGACAGAGTTAAAATTGGCTCTTGTGGGTTTTAAAACTGCGTTTTGCTACATTGTCTATGTATGGTTAATATTGCAGGTATACCAGGTGTTACATGGATTTGATAGTGATTGGTGTTTAGCTGGGTTTCAGACCACCACTTTTTGGAATAAAATTGTTAAAAACTTTCAAGCTGGAAATTAGAAATGAACTTGGAAAGGGCGGAATCATCCCAGATTTGCACCATGTGCAGCAGCGGGTGTGAAGATAGTCATTATACCGCCAGCCTCAATGGCGAGTTTTCGTGCCATATTGTCCCATTTCCCGGCGTGTCCCACTTCATTAGTAATGCATTCACGGGAACACACCAGATCACTGTTGAACGGGCTCGGATTTGCCACCAAGCTATGACCTCAGTGCTTTCTCGCTCCGGGCGCCAGATTTAAAGCGTACCAGAGTGCAGCCTACTTCATGTCTTCAGATCAGGGCTGCTCCAGACGACAGATGACCTCAAAAGCAAAGACGCACTCAAATTTAGTGCCGTCTCTCGGGGGCACCTGCTGGATGTAGTGGAAGGCTGCCATGATATCCTCTACCCCCGCTCTGCCCGCAGGAGGTCTACCAGAGTCACCAATCTGGCCTGGGAAGCAGTGGCAGCAGCAGTCAGCGCCACCGGAGCAGAGAGGAGGTCAGCCATCTACCGCAGGAAGAGGATAAATGCTTTTATCCATTCTGCAGGGTAAGTCAACCATTTCATCACTCCCAGCTCACAAATTCCCAAACCCATCACACATCCACAGGGATCACACACCCTCACATCTCCATTAGGCTCACATCCCCTGGAGCTTGTGTCCTCATCCCGTCCATGGCTCCGCTCACCACACAGACATTCCATGCAGTGCCATGTGTCCTGCTCACATTCTCTGCATCTGTTTTCATGCGGGAGAAGCTGGCTCACATCAGTAGAGAGAGGTCCCAGATCGGAGGTGGAGGGGCCCACATTAGGCCCCTCACTCACTTTGAAGAGCGTGCCATCGCGCTGACTGGTGAGGACGTGGACCATGCCTATGACGCTACTAAGGTCGGTGGCGAACACCCATGTGAAGATCCTGCGCCACATCATCCCTCCCTCAATGCAACTGTGAGTGCTCTCTCTCCTGCTTTTGACTCTGTTGCCAAGCAGTAATTATCCCTACTTTGGTTCAGAGAGAGCTCTGCCAAGTGACCAATGCCCTCAGCCAGCCAGTCCCTCCGCCAGCACAGAGACAGACACCTTGTGAGACCTAGATCTAGAGGAGGCTTGGGTTCATAATCTGGTGGTCACTGCATGGACACATGTCTGCAGCATGAGAAGGTAGCTTCAGCCGAGCTCCCCGGCACTCGGAGCACTACTGGGGAAGAGGCATCTGCGGGGTCTAAGTCAGATGACGAGCCTCTGGATTCAGCTTTCCAACTCATTGTGGAGGCTCATCAGAAGGCAAGGGAACATCATGTAGAGCTGGTGGAAGCCCTCAACAGAGTGGCACACAAGTCAGCATCCACCTGCTCTCTGATCAAGTGGTACCCACATGGGCGTGCACAGGAGTCTCCATGGGAAGGATGGTGGATGCCATGGAGACCCTGGCCCAGCTGAATGCAGACCTGCACTCCATCGTGGTAGCCATTGGTGAGTTCCTGCAGTGGCAATGAAAGGGGGAAACGGGGCACTTTGACATCCCTCCAGGCGCTCCTTCCCCTCAAGGAGTCAGGCCAGGCTCCTCAGGCACCCAAAGGGCCAAGGAGCAGCAGCTGGACACCCCTGGATCATCCACTCAGGAATCTCAGAGGCTGTCCACTCCCTCCGAGTCCCCCTTGCTTGTGACACCCTCAAACTCATCCTCTGTCACTGCAGTGGGTGCAGCTGGCCCGTAGGAGGATAGCAAGGCAAGCCAAGGTCCTCAGGGCCTTGGCTCTACAGAGAACGCACGCCAAAATCATCAGTGGCTATAGGGCCAACCATTGCACAGGCTGTCTCCACCTCTGCTGTGGATGTCAGGGTAGCACCGAGAAGTTAAGAAATTCTGATCACAAGTGGTTGCACGAATGAACACATTTTGTCACTTTATAATCTGAAAATATATTCACTTTCAATGAGTAATGTGTAATGTTGTCTTCAGCTTCATTTACAGGCTTCATGAGTCCTCCCCCTGCATCTTCCCCACTTGTGGCATGAGAGCGCAGGGTCCTTCCCTGTTCCAAACTCCCTCCCCCTTCTGAACTTCTTTCCTCCTCCCAACTCCCTCCATTACACCTTCTTCCCCCATACACCTACCTCCCCACCCTGCATTCTCCCCCATTATATCCTCCACCCCTGTACTCCCTCCTCCACCTCCCAACCTCACTCCCCCAACACCTTCACCCCCACAACCTCATCCACCCAAAACCTCCGTCCAACCCCCCCCATCCTTACCCCCCGACACTTTCGTTCGCCCCGAAACATTTTCCCCCCGGATACCTTTGCTCCCCCTCTCCCAACCTCACCCACCATCCACCCCACAGCCCGTCCCCTCCCAACATCACCCCCCAGTACAACTTCCTATCCCAGTCAGACTTAGACCTTCCTTTCCCACTCCGCCCAGTACACCTTCCTCTCCAAGTCTCCAAGTAGACTTTCCGCTGACCCCTCTCGCCAATCATCCATAGCAGCCCATGGCCAAGACTGTGATGCTCCAAAGCAGACCCAAAGCATCAACAGAGACCTCCCACTTTCCATGAGCTGCTTCGCGGTGGAGCCACGTCCATGAGAATCCATCCAACATGTGATGCATGTGTTCCTCTCGGGTCCAGGAGCTGTAGAGCTCCGGCATCTTCTTATCTTCGGATATCCGTGATCTGAGCAAGATCCAAATGGTAAGTCCCGGCTTCTACATGTCACAGTTGTCCAGACATCTTCTAGGCTGGTGTGTTTTTCTGCCAGTGCAAAGGTAAATCGGGCATGGGGGGGGATTCCAGTTGAGCCTTACTTTGCATCCCATTACCAAGATGCAAATCGTGTTCCCGCCTGCCTCCAGCGGGAATAGCACTCCACCATGGCGGACACCATTGGATGATCCCGCTGTGCTGAGTTAGGATGTGGGCAGCTGTTTTGGATGACCTCAAATTTATGGAGGTTAGAACATAGGAGGCCATCCAGGAATCCCTTGGAATAGTCAAGTCTAGAACTAACAAAGGCATGGATGACTGTTTCAGCAGCACATGAGCTGAAGTGGAGGCAAAGCTGGGCAATATTATGGAGGCAGAAATAAGCAGCCTTAGTGATGGGGGTATATATGTAGTAAAAATTCATTTCGGAGATCAAATATGACACCAAGGTTGCAAACTAAAATTGCACTGCCAAAGCTTAACAAGGTTCCTTCAACAGCACCTTCCAAACCTACAACCTCCACCTAGAAGGACCAGGGACAAGCCAAACACCATCGTGACTTGGAACTATATCACCGTTCCTTCATTGTCACTGGGTCAAAATCCTGGAACTTCCTTCCTAACAGCACTGTGGGTGTACCTACATCACATGGACTTGCAGCGGTTCAAGAAGGCAGCTCACCACCACATTCTCAAGGGCAACTAGGGATGGGCAAAAAATGATGGGCCTGGCCAGCGACGCTCACATCCTAAGAACAAATTTAAAAAAGAACATTAATGAAAAATCAGAATACCGCAGATGTTGGAAATCTGAAATAAAAATGGAAGATGCTGGAAACATTCGGCATGTCAGAGTTAACGGGCCAGGTTCTTGCAGAGACATGAGGACTTCCCAGGCATTTAAAAATGGTGGGCAGGACCCGATTCCAGAATTCCTGTGACAGGGAATAAGGGTGCAGGTACTGAGCCCACACCAGACACTCCTGACCTGACTGGCTCCATTGTGAGGTTCAGCATCTCCTCGACCCCTGCAATTTTCGTGGACCAACTTCTGGAAAGCTTGTAGTTCACAGCCCCTTAGCAGAGTCATAAACCATAGGCTAGATTCAGGAATCTTTGGAAGGTAAGGTCAAAAGGCCTTATTCATGCCCCCCCATGTCAACACATGCCCAACCATGCCCCAACCAACTCATACATCCCTCCCACCTTTCATGGCCCCTTGCATTTGCTGTGCCATCTCATGCCCCCCCTCAGTGCCATGGCCCCTCATACCATCCAAGCCAACTTATGCCCCCCACCCACCCCCAATGGCCCCTTATACCCTCCATGCTAACTCATGGCACTTCCATGCTTATTCATCTAGTATACATTCGGTACTGAATCATTGAACCGTTTAATAACAATGATATGTGTGCGCGCTGCTTTAAAAAAACACTTACTTATAAAGTTATTTTTAAAAACTGCTGTTGCTATAATTTTATAAAAGTGTCAATCAACCAGACCTATGAAGTATCAATAACAGAAGATAACAGAAGCTATAAGTAATTGACACACAATTATATCATGTAAATAAACATTGACAAAAGAGATCATAGAAAAAAAACAGCTTATTATAACATCATAAAGCTATCAATCAGGCAAAGTTTTGCCTTTTCCCCAGTTGAGTCAACAATGTAAAAGCTTTTATGGGAGTTTGGGCTCTCAGCCAAGCATGTAGAATGTGGCACTTTCTACTGAGGTGGGTCTGCCTGGGTAGCAAAAATCCATCCCAACATTTCAGGTCATTAGAGCTGAAAAAAGTTAGAGATGTAAAAGGTTTTGAGCAAAGGGTGGGTGAGATAAGGACAAAAGGAAGGTCTGTGATGGGGTGGAAGATGGGAGAGATTGAAAGACAGAAGAGTTAGGGCTGAATTTTCAGAATAGTAGGGGCTCTCCATATAACGTTCTAATGAGCGTTGATTGGGATAAGGCAGGACTTCCACCCTTCATTCAGGATTGGTCGGCAGCTCTCCAGGCACAGCGCTGCAGTGGCTGGAAGAGGCACCGCAGGGAAGTGCCTGGCACTAAGTTCTGGGAACCGTAGGACAGGTAAGTGGCAGGGGTTCTAGGCGGGGTGGATAGGGAAAGCCTGGGAGGTCATGGGGGCGGGGGGTTGGCAATTAGGGTCTTGGGAGATAGGCCGGGGTGGGAGGGAGGTTGGAGGTCACCTGGCCTTAAGAGGAGGAGGCCCCCAGTCAGAAGGGGGCTTCTGATGGAGGCACCACCACACCCCCAACCTCCACCCCTCCCCTTCCCGCCTGATATCAAACTTATTTATTTTCATGTTTCCCTCCTGAGTCTGCCTGCCAGTCTAAAAATTGAGGCTGGGCGGAAAAGGCCCTTAAGTGGCCACTTAAGGGCCTTAATTAGGCCTAGGTGGGTGCTTCCTGTAAGAGGCCCTGTCCACTTCAGCATAAAATTACTACCAGGGTCGGGACGGGCAGGAATCCGGAGCGAATCCCATCCCTACAATTTCACACTCCCCCCCCCCGACTCAGAACCTGCTGGGGGTGGGGGGGGGTCATGTAAAATTCTGGCCTTAGTCTTGTGATCAGACAAGAAAGAAACCAACAAAACAAAAGCTGTGCCTAGATCAGGTGTGCTGATGTTTGAAAGCAAAAATAAGAGGAAATAAAGAGAAAAACTGAAACAAAAGGAAAGGAAACAAAATGGGGTTACGGTCTGAAATTGTTAATATGAAAGGCAAAGATCGGGTGCTGTTCCTCAAGAAAATGTTTGGATTTGTAATCTTTCAATTAAGCACAAAAATGTGTTTTTTTTTATCCTTAAGCACAAAAATAGAGCAAAACAGTGAAAAATAGGCTCGATGACATTTTAAAAGTTATTAATGCTGAATTTATGCAACAGTCCTGCAGAGGCAAATTGAAAACAGAGTATTTCACTGAAGGTTAGATCTGGAATTAGTGAGCACAGCAAAGATGACCTCAAAGTATAACTGAAGCAGTGAGGAGGCTCAGGCTCTCTGTGGTGGGTTGCGACTGAGGTCAACAAAGAGAGAACCAACCATGCGCACTCTACCACTTGTGGGAGTGATGGTTTTCGATACCCCCAACTTTTATGGCACAGGGATCCTCCAGTACATGCAGGGAAATCTCAGGGCGCAATGTGTGTTTGGGTTTTGCACAGCCAATAGATTATTTTCTGTGCAATGGAAGGATTAAAAAAAAACATGACAATGGTAGAAGTAAAACACATTTCTTAAATTGTGTAGCATTACTGTTGCATACATTATGTTGCCATCATTGCACCTTTTGTGTCATGAACTTTCCTGTGTTGATGGTGGGAATGCCATACCACACTTCTAATTGCTTCCTTAGTTAAGGTGGATGGCTGCAAAGCCAACTGTCAAATGGCATGGAAACGAAGGCTTATATCTGGAACTAACTGTGATGGAGCCTCTTGCTATAGTGACTGGGAACTTGGAGCTTTCAGAATAACCCCCACTGCCTCTTATGCAGGGCTATATGGTGGCACAGTGCCAACCAAAAGCTGTTACATGGAGACTGCTGCTCAGTCTGAATGCAGAACAGTGGGCTTTTATGGAACCACAGAATCCTTCCATTATGATTGTCTGTAGTAATTTCTTGAAGCCAACCAAAACAACAGTGGATGCATTCAGGCAAAATACCTCATATTCTGCCTGGGGCTTGTATGGGTGAAGACTTATTTGGTTGTCCATGACACAACTCATATGGCAGCTGGATGTGCATACAACTGTTAAACTCTTTCAAACTACCTAACCACTGTACAATATAATGTGTAATAAGACAGTGCTTGATGTTGCTGCACTATAAGTTCTGTATTCCCATACAATTCAAGCAAGTGACTTCTACTTCTTCCTCACCAGCACTAATTTGCTCAGTGCCTCATCTGGTGATTCCTTAGGAACATCATTATGCATCACCCATTAATGTATCTATACTGATTGTTGATGCCATCTCCTATCAAAAAAACGTTTGAATATTGTTCAGCTCACCAGCACTTGCAGGATTTTGTTAACTTTTTTTTCCATGTTGAAGTTTTCTACAAGCATTGCACCATTGTACTTGATTATTGACACTTTGAATATTTATACAGGATAAGTTGCCTGTTAACTACTTCAGCAGTGTTAAAAGACCATGATTAATGCAAGCCCATCATGATTGACTATTATTTTCTCATTGCAGTCAACAGAATCATATTCTCACAAATTGCATTTTTGGAACACAATTTCAGTAGCAGTTTACTGATTTAGGAGATGAACACGCTTTACTCCTATTTTGAATAAGAAGTTGAGCTTTGGGTCTTAAATCTTTAGCAATACATTTACTGGGTTATCAGGAATAATATCAATTATTTTTCTGAGTTCATCTTTTAAGTAGAGATTAGAAAAACGTACAAGATGCAGGAATTAGATATACTTTTGATTGGGTTAAAAAAAACAATTTTCTTCATAGATATGGTTAGTAAGTCAATAACGATGGGCGTTGGGACTGGAAATTTCCACCCAATGTCAATGGACATTTGGCCGCTCTCCAAATTTTTTGGTCCCGCCCGTGACGATACCCGCCACAGGTGGGACCAGAAAATCCTGGCCAATTTATTCAGACGACTGAAAATTTGAATAGCTGAATAGGGAATAGTCTAAAGTAACTTTTTTAGAAAATGGAAAGAGAGAATAGCTGTCAGACAGTATGCCCATGAGACCTTATATCACAAGACATGAGACACTATTATATAGAAGGTTAAGTACAATGCTGGTTCAGCTTACCTAAATATGACAAAATATTAATAGTTTACTGTACTGAGTAAATCATACCTGCAGATTGCTCCTTGGCCAGGGATGATATCACATTTGCCATCATTAAGGCAGAACTCTGTGTCTATATCACAAATGCTTTGACAGGGCAGGTCATCCACACTCATATACCCAGTATTACAGACACATTCGGACTCTCCTGTCCAATGGTTCACCAAACACTCAGAGTATTCATTGCAGGCTTGAAACTTGCAAGGGTCAGCACCATCACCTGAAAGCACAAGGCACAGCTTTGCTTTAGTTACTGCCCCTGTTAAAGATAGGCAGTTCACAATAAACAATGTGGTCAATTGAATATACAATGGAGGACAGTACAATATACAACATGCATTTCATCCATAGATGAGAAATAGTAATAGGTGGAAATTTTCTCCAATTAAATATCGGGAACACTGAAGCCATTGCTTCCAGTCCACACTCCAAATTCCATTTTCAAGCTACCAACTCCATCCTTCTCCTTGACAAATTCTGAGGCTAAAGCAGTTTGATTGCAACCTTGGTGTCATATTTGACTCCAAGATGAGCTCTCGGCTACATATTCATTCCATCACTAAGACCGCCTTTTTTAAAAATTCATTCACGGGAAGTGGGCTTTGCTGGCTGGCCCATCCTTATTTGCCCTTGAGAAGGTGGTGGTGAGCTGCCTCACCACCACTTCCACTAATACAAAAGCAAAATACTGCAGATGCTGAAATCTGAACTTAAAACAAAAATGCTGGAAATACACAGCAGGACAGGCAGCGTATCTGTGGAGAGAAACAGGATTAACATTAATTAGATTTCATTAGTTCTGATGAACGGCCATAACGAGCTGAAATGTTAACTCTGTTTCTCTCCTATTTCCACCTCTGCAACATCACCCAGCTTCACCCCATCTCAGCTCAGCTGCTGCTTAAACCCTCATTCATACTTTTGTTCCCTCAAGATTTGACTATCCCAACACAATCATGGCTGGTTTCCCACATTTACCCTCCATAAGGTGAGGACATCCAAAACTCTGCTGCCCATGCCTTAAGTTGCATCAAGTCCTGTTCACAATTCACCCTGTGCTCACTGACGTATATTAGCTTCTTGTCAAAGAGCATCTTAATTTTAAAATTCTCATCCTTGTTTTCAAATAGCTCCATGGCCTCACCCCTCCCTATCTCTGTAATCTCCTCCAGTCCACAACCCTCAGAGATGTCTACATTCCTCTACTTCTGGTCTCTTCAGCGTCCCCAATTTTAATCGCTCCACCATTGGTGGCTGTGCTTCCAGCTGTTCAGGCTCTTACTTCTGGAATTCCCTCCCTACACATCTCTGCTTCTGCACATTGCTTTTTTCCTTTAAGACACTGCTTAAAAGCTGCCTCTTTGACCAAGCTTTTGTTCATCTGATCTCACACCCCCTTAGTGTCATACTTTGTTTTATAACGCTCCTGTGAAATGCCTTTGAATGCTTCATTACGTTTAAGGTGCTATATAAATATAAGCTGTTGTTCTTAATTTTGTTGGATAATCATCTTTTAGTATTTTCACACCATCAAAATTAAGCTGAAGTGCTAGTCGTTGCTGAGTGTAACCTTCTCCATTTTTTTAAAAAGGGATGCAACATTTGCAATCCTCCAATCCTCTGGCACCACCCCATAATCCAAGAAGAATTGGAAGATTGTGGTCTTAATCTCAAAAATTTCTACCCTTACTTCCTTCAGTAACCTCTGCGACCTGAGTGATGTTTGTACTTTGAAGAATGTCAACCAATCGCCTTCAACCAGAAGTGCCAAGAGGATGATCCATCTTGGCCACCTCTGGAGGTCCCCAGCATCACAGATGCCAATTCGATTCATTCCATGTGATATCAAGAAACGACTGAAGGCACTGCATACTGCAAAGGCTATGGGCCTGACAATATTCCGGTAATAGTACTGAAGACTTGTGCTCCAGAACTACCTGCACTCCTAGCCAAGCTGTTCTGGACAGCTACAACACTTGCATCTACCTAACAATGTGGAAAATTATCCAGGACAAATCCAATTCAGCCAATTACCGCCCCATCAGTCTACACTCGATCATCAGCAAAGTGATAGTGTCATCAATAGTGCTATCAAGCAGCACTTACTCAGCAATAAAATACTCAATTTGGGTTACAGCAGGACCACTTGGCTCCTGACCTCATTAAAACCTTGGTTCAAACATGGGCAAAAGAAATGAACTCAAGAGAGGAGGTGAGAGTGACTGCCTTTGACATCAACACAGCAATTGACCAAGTGTGGTTTCAAGGAGCCCTGGCAAAATTGAAGTCAATGGGAAGGAGAAAAACTCTCCACTGGTTAGAGTCATACCTAGCACAAAGGAAGATGACTGTGGCTGTTGGAGGTCAATCATCTCAGCCCAGGACATCCCTGCAGGGGTTCCTCAAGGCAACCTAGGCCCAACTATCTTCAGTTGCTTCATCACTGACCTTCTTCCATCATAAGGTCAGAAGGGGGATATTTGCTGATGATTGCACAGTTCAGTAACATTCATAACTCCTCAGATGCTGAAGCAGTCTATGTCCATATACAGTAAAACCTGAACAACATTCAGGCTTGGGCTAACAAAGTGGCAAGTAACATTCATGCCACACAAGCGCCAGGTAAAGACCATTTCCAACAAGAGACAATCTAACCATCTCCCCTTGATATACAATGGCATTACTATTATTGAATTCCTCCAGTATCAACATCCTCATGCAGTGTCTCTAAGTGCTGTATTTTATGTTTAGTAAATTCACAAAGAATAAGTAAGAAAGCCAATTTAGCCAATTCTGAAACCTGACTTCAATTTTATTTCTACATGATCCTGTGAACTCTATAGTACCTTGGTTAATCACTCTAATGTAACGTAACTATTACAAGTACTGATGCCAAGGATAAACATTAGAAGAATTTAGATTACTTAAATCCTATTAATGATATAGTAGGGTAGCCAGACACGCACATCCAAACTATATGCCTCCTAAACAGTTTACGCTAAAGCTGCTGTGTTCTGTAAGGTTGACGGACCTTGTGATCCAGCTCCTATAGCATTTAGCATAAATATGGTCCTTCTCTTCAAATTCTAGGTACCTTGTGGCACAGTCAGTCAGTACAGGAAGAGAGTGTGTTTCTCAGCAATGGAAACATTTTACATCTCAAAATCCTCACTAAATTATCCAACAGTTTGCTGGTGACCTCCAGGTAGTCACAGAATGACCAATATGACTCTTGTGCATGTGTTCTCGTTGAAAGCATAGAAGGAGAAAGAGAAAATATGAATCCAAAATCATTCAATGTGATATCAATTAAGATATATCTGAAGTGTTAAGTTTGGATGAAATTTTATTCCCACATCAATTTTGTTACTTCTTTCTAATCTATACATTGGACTGGATTTTATGTTTTTCAGTGGGGCGAGGGAGGCAGAATGAAAAGTGTGTGGTCCACGTACCCCCAACAGCCACCGCCCCCCCACCATCTCAGCTTGTCAAATCAAATGGACGGCGACGTTGGGCAGGAAGGCAACAGGGAGGGGTTCCATGCCCAATCAGAAGTCAAGGCTGTCACATCATGTGGCAGAGGGGTTATGCTGCCAACAGAAAATCGGTCACAGCTACAAGTTAAAGTCCCCCTGCATCAAAAAAGTCAAAAATGAACTCAAATACAGATGCTGCCACCTTCACCTGCAGAATCTGCTGCTACATGCAGCCATGGTCCCCATGGTAGGCCTTTTCTTCCATTCTTGTGCTTCCTATAGTTGCAGTAAAACAAGGGAGAACAGCCCACCTAATTTGCAGTCATAAAATCCAGCCCATTGTATATTCATTTCTATGGGGAGAATTTTTCCTATGACAGTCAGGCTCAGCGGGAGCGGGCGCAGAGCTGATCACTTGACTGGGTGAGTTGTATAAAACTTAGCCAAGCAACTTAACAAAGCACTGCACAGAAGCAAGATGGATGAAAAAATTAATATTATCACCCATGTCCACAGCTTCTGCTTACTGGTCATGCTTTAGAATTGGTCATGGTTACAACAAAATCATGACCGAGACCATTCCCATGTATCCAAATGCAGACACAAAAGTAAACCTAAAGGGAACAAACGTAAAACAGTAAAAACAGTTTACCTGACTCGACATCCAGAGAAAATCTATCAATGGCAAGGTTCATAGTTTGGTACGCTGTGTTGCAGAAATCATCCAGGATCAGGTAAACTGCATTGGTAACATCCTGTGGAGCAGGCTTTGCAAACTTCATTCGGCTGTTCACAATGATGCTACCGTTTCTGAAGTTTAGGATTTCAAGGTGCTTAAAATCAGTCAAGTTAGACTGCAGATAGGGAACAAGCTAGAAAAGAAGCAAGCAAAACTCACTTTATAAAGATGCATTACACATTAGATTTACACTTACTATGCTTCTTGCTTACTGCCACATTTTCTTTCCCCAAAGTCTCACAGTTTTCCAGAAAGGGAGAATATGTTTGATAAACCTTATAGAAACATTTGTGAAGGCAGTAGACACGATGGATGTGGATTCAGTGTCCACGGACCTTAAGAAAGCCTTTGGCAAGGAATTTATTAGAAAATATTAAGGGGTACAGAAGGGGGTGGTGGGCAAACAGAATTAAAAATCGGTTAAAAGAGAAAAAACAGAGATTAGGAATTATGGATAGAATTTCAAATTGATTGGAGGAAGGTAATTGAAGCTAAATGACTTGGGTACAGGTTTAGACTGAATATTGTCAAAATGTTCAAATGATACCAAAATTGGCAGGATAGTTTATTTCTTAAAAGACCAAAGCCTTATGGATATTAATAAAATGGGGGTATGGGCAAAAAAGTGGCAGATGCTGTCTGACATCAATAATTGTGACATGCTGGAGAAGGACAGAATTAATTATATTCTGAATGGAAGTAGGTTTAATGCAATGGAGAGAAAAAGAATTTTAACAGCTATTTTCTGTTGGTATTATGTTTCTGATATCATTGGGATTTCTATGATTCAAGATGATTGGCGTAAACTGAATTTTTTTTGATGGATTCAGTCAGTTGCATCTCTGAGATGGCTGTGTGATGAACACACTGCTCTGTGGTAAAGCTGGTATATAGTTAACAATATGCTTAACTGCCTGCACACAATCAGATCCAATCATTGTATTCAATGAAAAACAACTGTCTTAAATTTTCTTCACTGTCTCAAGACACGTTAATCTACGAGGCCCTGTGAGAAAAACTGTCTAGGAAAGATCTCCAAAAAATATAGTAATTCCAATATTTTTCTGCCTCACATTACAAAATGTTTTAAACTATCAGTTACTGTGCTTTCTTGAATAACTAGTAAATGAAAGAAGCATCTTGAAATAAATCACAGCATTCGCTGCAAAGTTTCAGTTCTGGAAGAGCTTAGACTAATCAGGTGAACTGGAATTTTTCTTGTCTACTACAATATCTAATTCCGAAGGCGTATCTAGTGACAAATCTGACTATTTCATTCAAAAGATCTGTTGCTAGTTCAATTCTTAAGGATCTCCATTCTAAAAATTGTATCTTGACTGATTCTAATTTTGTAGGTTTTTTTAAGTAATGTTGTGACTTTTGCATTTCGATGCATTATTTAACCTACAAAAAAATCTTGTGGCTTATACTCATTACTGTGTTATTTTCCATCTTCTTAAGAGACAAAGGATACATGAGAACTGCACATATTCTCCAGTATGCAATTAGAAACTCGGGCCAGAATTTTGCCCTTGACGGGCGGGCGGACCTGACCGACTCGGTGGTGGGCGGGCAGCTGATTGCCGCCGCCAAAACGGGCGGCCAATTAAGGCCCGCCAGTGGGTTAGCGACTCCCGTGGAGAACGGGAAAATAGTCGTGGGGGCGGGCGTGCTCAGACCGCCAGTTCCAATGGGGAACCGACAGTCTTTATAGAGTGGCCATGCAGCCTGCTTGAGGCAGTGCACCACTCGGGGAGAGAGAGAGGCAGCTGTCACAGGACAGGAGCAGGAGCAGGAGGAGGGGGGCAGGCTGCAGGAGAGGCCAACGGGGGCCAGTGTGCCCCTCGCTTCTCTGATGCCTGCCTTGCTGTCCTCCTCCAAGATGTGGCCAGCCGTCGGGATATTTTGTATCCGGAGGATGGGAGGAGGAGGGCCCCCCCCATGTCACCAGGCAGGAGTGGGAGGAGGTTGGTGATGCTGTAAGCGCCCATGATGATGTGCAGCGCACAGGCACCCTGTGCCGCAAGAGATTCAATGATGTGCTGCGCTCTGGAAGGGTGAGTACCATGTTGGCCTTGGCCATTTGACCCAGCAGGTAGCCTTAGCCTTTGAGGCCCCCCTCGCCCTCGTCTTGCTGTCATTATTGCATTGGGCATTTGACACACACTGGGTGGGCAAACAGGCACTGACCATGCTTACGTCAGTCTTAGTGGTTGAGGAGAAGATGGGTTCTCCCGGCAGCATATGTTGGTGTTTGTCGCATTTGAGTAGTCTGGGGGCAACCTGCAGGGGAGGCTGCTAGACACATACTCAGAACTCCAACACATGTCATATTGATGGTGATGAGATGGTGGAAGGGGAGCCTCAAGGTGTTGTGGCCAAGAGTTATCTGCTGGCCTCGGCGCTACACCTAGTTGCGCCTCCTTGCCATGGGCGCTAAGACCCGTGTGTCCAAGGTGGCCATTGGGGGAGGGGGCTGGGAGCAGCCGCACTATCTTCTGGGGACTGATCACCAGTAGTGTAGACAGGAGCCGCTGGAGGCCTCAGATGGGCCACTGTGGGTGGGGTGTGGCGTGCATGTGCAGAGTACATGAGCGATCAGCCCCAATAAATCCTCTTCTCTGTTCTGCAGGCAAAAACTGAGCACAATCAGTGGGAGCACCAGAGGACTGGAGGTGGGCACGCCCTGCTCCAGCGTCTCACTACCTTTGAGGAGCAGGCCATGGAGCTGGGGAGGAGGCAGGCGGCCAGGGCGGCAGGCGTCAGTGAGGCAGGGGTCCAGCGGGCAGGTATTTGAGGGCCACAGTCCCATCCACTCTGTCTCCCCACCATCCAAAGAACTGATGGTTGCTGCAATCGTTAATGCTGCAACACTGCTCATTCAGAGACTGAGACACTCTGACGTGTGGGTCATACACAAACGTCCCTCGTTCCCTTGAGGATGCGCATCTCCATCACCTTCCAAAGTCACCTTATCCCATTTGTGACCACTATCCCCATGGCCTAACATGCCATGGCATCGCTGCTGCACAGCCAAAGACTTATTGCATCTTAGTGGGGGGGTTGGAAGCTCCACCACCCTTTCAGCCAGTGTGCCCCACATTACTCTATCCAAAAGGTCCTCTGCACCACAGCTGTGAACCTCATGGCACTCAACTTAAATAAATGCCACCAACCAGATTGTTTACGTGTTAATTTAAATCAATTATCAGAAGGAAATAGTGGTTAGGATGAGTGCAAGATCAGAAAAATGTAAATAAAGTGCTAGAATTGGTTTATCTGACAGTGGACGGTCATCAAAAGTTAAATGAAGCAAAACTGCCTAGGGGGCATTAGATAACAAAATCAGCATCATAACAGTAACCACATTTTATCTTGGGAGAAACAGCTTAATTCCATTCCAAAAACGAACTATCAGTGGCAGGATCTTTACAATTTTCAAATTTGCCGATGACACCAAACTGGGTGGGAACATAAGTTGTGAGGAGGATGCAAGGAGGCTCCAAGAGGACTGGACAGGCTAAGTGAATGGGACAGAATATGGCAGATGGAATATAATGTGAATAAGTATGTAGTTATTCACTCTGGTAGAGAAAACAGAAAGGCAGAATATTTCTTAAATGGTGAGGGGTTGGGAAGTGTGGGTGTCCAACAGGACCTGGATATCTTTGTTCAATGAGTCACTAAAAGCTAGCATGCAGGTGCAAGCAAAATGGAAGGCAAATGGTATGTTGGCCTTCATCACGAGGGCATGTGAGTACAGGAGTAACGATGTCTTGCTGCAGTTGTACAGAGCCTTGGTGAGACCTCACCTGGGGTATTTTGTACAGTTTTCGTCCCCTTATTAAAGGAGGGATATACTTGCCATGGAGGGAGTGCAACAGAGGTTTACCAGATTAATCCCTGGGATGGTGGGATTGCTTTATGAGGTGAGATTGAGGAGACTGGGCCTGTATTCCCTGGAGTTTTGAAGAATGAGGGGTGACCTCATTGAAACTGACAAAATTTTTCCAGCACATGACAGGCTGGATCTAGATGCTCCCCTAGCTGGTGAGTCTAAAACCAGGGGCATAATCACAGGATAAGGGATGAGGAGGAATTTCATCACTCAGAGGGTGGTGAATCTGTGGAATTCTCCACCCCAGAGGGCTGTGGAAGCTCAATCATTGAGCACGTTCAAGACAGAAATCGACAGATTTCTGGAGACTAATGACATCAAGAGATATGGAGATAGTGCAGGAAAGTGGCATGAAGGTAGATGATCAGCCATGATCTAACTGAATGCAGGCTCGATGGGCTGAATGGCCTACTCCTGTTCTTAGGTTCCTAATTATTACTGAGTCAAACATGCCTTATGAGTGTTCAAGTGCTTTATAAGGCTTATCCATTTAGGAAGAATGAGAACTAAATAGCACTATTTGTCCTCAGGACACCTCAGAGCACTTTACATACAACAGAATACTTCTAAGTGCAATCATTGCTATTAATTACTATGAACAAACTATAATTAGTGGATTTGAAGTTATTTTTGAAATGATGAACTTACTAATTCCAAGAATCGCTGTTCTAGCGCTTTGTACTCATGGGAGCTTTTGTTGAACAGGTCATCTGAAAAGATCATATTTGTCACACGCAGGCTGAAAAAGACTACCAGTGCCTGCCGAGATATGTGATTAAGACTTGTGTTTGCTCTCATTGTTGGAACAGCAACTGCTAATTCTTCATTAGGCATTTCTTCATTATCTGATTCTTCATGAGGCTGGATTATATCTGAATGATCCAACTCACTTGAGATATCTTGAACCTCAGACCATACTGCTTCATCCTGGGATGTATCCTCAGGAGGTAGTATTTCATTGTGCTCTATAATAGTTAAATCATGGTGGCCTATAGGAAAATACTCTGCCATTATATCCACTGCAGCAGATGCTTTACTGGCAGGTTGCACTGCTGGAGATGTTGTCATGGGATGGATTCCCCTGATCGATTCATCATCAGAATAAACACCATTATCATATTCACTGAATGCTTGAAGAATAGTGGATGATTTGCTAACATTGTGCTCTGAAATAGTCACACCAATAAAGCCCTGCACTGCTGTATTTGATTGTGTAGCAGGTCCCATCAAAGTGGAAGTACCAGTGTTATGTTGGACAGAGTTGTTCAATTCAGAAACAATAACATTGGAGAATTCGGTTTCGATTGTGGTAGAAGGTTGCAAGTAGTTAGATAACTCTGTGTTTGGTTGGACTGCATCTGAAGAATCGGATTTTGATTGGCCTATGGAGACTGTATCTATGGAGGGGTGCAACACTACGGACGATTCTGTGGTTGCCTGCAGTGACGGAGAGAAATCAGGCATGGTGGATGATTCTGTTATCAGTTGCTCCATGTTGGAAGATGCTGTGATAAATTGCTTTATGGAAGGTGAGTCTGGGATCAGCTGACCCATTGTGGATGGCTCTATTACCACATCTTCTGTGGAAAGAGATTTTATTACAGCATGTTCCATGGTGGCTGATTCTAACATTCCTTGCTGTGCACTGTCCAATTCAGTTAATATATGTTCTTTGGCGAGTGATCCTGTTGTGAACTGTACATTAATGAAAGAAGTAGTAACTGGATTTCCCCTGATAGATGACTCTGTTCCTAGATGCTCTGTGACAAAGGGTTCTGTTATTACTTGACCTTTGCTAGCTAATTCAGTGACTGGCAGCGCTGCAACAAAGGACTTTTCAGTTGGCTCCAGTGTTGTGGAGTGTTCTGTAGAGGGTTGAGCCCTTAAGGTTGAGTCATTGGAATAGTAATTGAAGACTTCTATTGGTTCAGATGTTTGTATTGTTAATTCTAATAGATTATCTTGAATCCATTCAGCAGGGGCTTTTTTAGTTATCACCTCTGCAATATGAGATTTGATTTCAATACCAACATCGTTGTCTGAAGCTGTTTCAATTAACAAAGGTACATCTATTTCATTTGAGATAACAGTAACTGCATCTGTTTCAGAAGGCTGATCAATCAAATCACCTGTATTTACACTGGGTAGATTTGTCAGATAATCCATAGTAACTTCATCATAAATTTGCATATGTGTGAATTGAACTGAATTGCTGTCCTGTGACCCACTTTCTGGCTTGTCAAAAGCAACAGGCTGGAGGACAGCTGTAGTCCAGGACCACAAAACATCTTGCTCAGTCCCTGATCCAGACTCATAATCAAAAATAGCAGGTGTATCAAAACTAGGCTGCTTTTTTGCACCATCAGATGTGTTTGATATAGTGCCCTGTACTGTGGACAAATCAGAGGTCTCTTTTAAGTTTTCACTACCAATCACTGAGGTCAGATCTGTGGCAGATGATGCAAATATTGCAAAAGTTGTGCTAGCTGGCACTAGTACCTTCACTTCAGAAACATTTTGTTGTTCCAAAGATGTAATATAGTCAGTTAATGCAATAGGAGTGTTTGCTGCTTCTGACATTCTTTCCTCAGTTGTTTGATCAGATAGCAGATCAATAACTGTTGAATGTGACTGTAATAGAACTTCAGCACCCAATAGGGAATCTTCTGACTCATCGTCTTTGTTTGCAAGTACTGAAAGTCAAAAGCATATATTATTTTGCTTGTAAATTTATTGTGGACAAAAAGTACATATCAGTAATCATGGCAGTGCTATTATGGCCTCGCTATTCTGTACCTCAGAGATAGGATATGGATCGTACTCCATACATAAGTAAAGCACATACTTTGTACAGATGAAGTTTTTGAAGGACAGAATTTTTCCCTTGGCATGCGAGATCAGCGGGGGCGGTCGGGAAGCTGACCATCGCCCACGATCGACAGCACACCATGATTTCATGCGGGCGGGCCAATTAAGGCCCGCCCAGCATGATATACAAGCAGCAGCGCTAGGCACTGCCTGTGCAGGCAGGCGGAGGAGGGCGAACAGGCCTAGCGTAAACTTTGTGCATGCACGCGAGAGAACACTGAATAAGCTCCCTGAGGCACGGAGCTACTTCAGGGAGATGAAGAATATATTGAGAAAAATTATTAAACGTCAGAAAAATTTAATAAAACATGTCCCCTCGTGTGACTCTGTCACATGAGCAAGGACATGTTTTTAATTAAAAATTGAGGTTTTTATTTCGTTTGTATTTGATGTTGGAAACCTCATCCTGCCATTGGATGAGGTTTCCAAAAAAATGCAAAGGCCGCTTGGCATTTTCGCCTGCCCACCAACCGTTACGTTGAACGGGCAGTGAAAAATTAATGACAATTGATAATTTAATGGCCTTAATGGGCCTTTTAATTGTTGGCGGGCGTGCTGCTGGCTCCGGCACACACCCACCGACCAAACTGTCACACTCGGCCGGCATCATCGTACGTCATTTCACACTTGGTCGTGTTGGGCGCGCACCCACCCACTGAACTAAAAATTCTGGCCAAAGTTTTGTATCCATATTAGAAACTGTTTCAAATTGATATCATAAGTGGTTGTGGCAAGAGGGCTTGGTTGATATTTAATTAGTCCATGTGTTGCGGATCATACTGGTGTTCATGAAATGTTATGTCTTCTTGTTTCTGTCTTGTTAAGCTAGACATGAAGCTTATTAAAAAAAAAATCAGTCCCTTCTTTCACACAGACCATTATGGCAGACAATAGGAGAAATGTAAGTCACTCTGCAGGATTAATGAACCTTCTTTTGAGATTGGGCACCATGCCAAGTTAGTGTCAAGAGAATTCAGGATTCCAACTACTCTGTTCTAACCTATGCCAGGAATACTTAATGTTGTCAGTGTGGAATTATTTCTATTCTGTCATTCTACATTTTTAAGGGGGAAAAAGGAACACAAAAAAATTGAAAAAGGAGATACCTGTTGCTCGATTTTCCGGGTCAAAGTCGATGCCTCCAAGTGTAAGACTTGTTGAATGTTCTTAAGGAAAACACAATTAAATTAATTCTTTTTTTTGTCCATTCATAATTTGAGCTCCAATACATTTCTTGGTTCTGAAGCTTATTCATTACAATTGACATATTTTACCATTCATAAGATGAAGAGTCTCTGGATTAAAAGTCAGCGATGAATTTCCAATAAGATTTTCCTTATGCAGGGCTTCAACTATGAGATTCCTGAAATCGATTATAGTGTACGCAGCTGTAAGCTGATTTTCCATTTCAAAGGAAAGGTCATCTTCTACTTTATTGGAGTTCACATCGATTAAATTAATTGTTTCGTTTGGTAATGCTCGAGAATTCCCATCAAATGTCACAGTGTAGTGAACTGCCACATTACTACTGCTGCACAGGAAATAACAAGTGTTAACAGAACATAAAACCATTGCAAGCAGTGGTTAACAAGATTTGGATACTGATGGAGAAAAATATTTTCTAAGTTGCCCTGAGTTAATGCAGATCTCAAAGCTGAAGTTTTAAATGTAGTTTGGAAATTTGTGTTAATTCAGTAAGTCCGGAAACAAAGCAGCTGATTTTTCTGAACTTTACACAACCTCATGGTTGCTGACATTCAAACCCATACACAATATTCTGAGGTTTAACAGAGCTGAGAGGAGTGTGTGAAATTGGTACAATACATCTGCCCCATGGGCACAGCAAGGTGCTGGCATTAATGCCATGAAGAAAAATGTTCTTCACTCATTTGCCTTGTTTGTGCTAAAGAACGACAGATTGGGATGAAGGTCCACACAACAAAAACCCCACAAGACCGAACAAAAATAAAGAAAGATTGGGCCACCATTAAAAATAACCTCAAAGAAATAAAATTACAGATTAAAGAACTATTTACCCCTAGCTATTTTGGGCTATCGTCTAAGTACGCAATTTTTCTGAACAGTCACGTTTCTGATTCCAGAAGCTTTTTGAAGACCACTCAAATTTTTGAAACATTCAGATGACTCTAGTTACTTATTATAAAAGCATTAATGTAAATGTAACCCTATACAGTAAAGCTCCCCTTCTTAGAAAGAATTCTATCTACAATTTTGGTTGGAATATTAGAAGATACCAAGCCCAAGTCGCCAGAGGCATGACACTGTCAACTACACTAGGGAGCAAATCCCAGTGTGAGAATTTAACTAATAATAATTGCAGTTGCAAGAGATAACAGAAATAAAAGCCAATGTATAGCCTAATGTTTGGTAACCCACATGTTTAGAAACATAGGAAATCAATAATTATTTTTTGAACATATAAAAAAGTACCAGAATCTTTTAATTCCACTCATAATACATTTTTCCTATAGGATAAACCATGTGTATATTTATTATAAGCCTTGATAAAGTGAAGTCTTAAAATGGTTCTGTTTATATCATATTACCTGTCTGGATTTGGATGTTCCCTGAAATAGAAAGCAAGAGGATTAATATTCGATTTCAATATATTGAAATGTATAAAAACAGAAAATCTGATATTATTTACCCATATTGTTTTAAAGTTGAAAGCATATTTTCATTTTGGTGTGGATGGGAGGAGAGGTAGCATACTTTCACTTGTTTGCTTCCCAGATAATAAGTATGTATATATTGTAAAATTAAACAAACATGAAATTGGCCCATTATAAGACTCTGAAATGCTATGTTCTCTGCTGTAATGGCCCGTAGTTTGCTATCAGAGCAAAGCACTGGTGTTCTCAGCTGGCCTCAAAGAAAGCCTTGCTGAGAGATCTAGAGATCTCTGTGGTGAGAACATCAACTCTCTTGACATATAACGAATTGCAACATTCCTTAATGGAGATTCCCATCATTGAGCTGCATTGACGTCATCAAGCTGTCCAGGCAACCAACGACATTAAAGAATTCTCACAGGCAGCCAACCAGGAAATGAAAAGTACTAAAATCAAATCACTTTTCAAAAAAATTTACAGAGATAAGTAATGATTGGAACATACACAAGGGGCTGAAGGTAGAAGCTGAAATGTTCTGGGGGAAAAAAAAAATTAATTATTCAAAAGCCTTAGTTTAAAAGAATCAAGTAATGAATTATTATGGAGACATTTAACAACACCCCGCAATTATAAAATTATTTTTTCAGCGCAAATCTGTTTTTCAGCAATAATTATTACTCAGATCATGGTTGAAAACCCAGTTACACCTGATTGAACAAGGTGTAACCTTTTATGGGGTTTATAACAGAAAAGGGGAATTCTCACCACATCAATCATTTCAATGATTCTTAGCTCTGGGGGGAAGGGTTGTGGTATTCACAGTGCAGCCAGTGTCAGAGCACTGGGTGACATTCTGCAACTACAGGATTTAGCACATGGACAGATTAACATGCAAATCCTGAAATAGCAGTCATTTCCAGTAATGACTGCGAATGCTGACAGTTCACTGTTAAACACCTCCCCAACCCCCAACCAAAACTTTCCCACCACCCCACCTCCACAAAATCCGGCCAGAACGTTTATCCATCTCGCTCCATCACTTACAAAAAGAATCCCAATTAAACACCCCTTCTAAAACATGCTTATTTGTAGGTGTTAGAAAATTAGCATTACAGGGCATCTAATATACAACAAATTAAATTATAAGTGTTAAACTCCCAAACCTGAACTCCAAGATATTAATTGTCTGATATCCTGGAAGTTTTCCAAAGACCTTCTCCATCTGAAATTAGGTTAAAAAATGGATACAATCATAACTTTAGAATATTATTCATTAGGTTATGAAAACAACAATTTAAAAGTTAAAGCGAATAATTACTTCATAACTGTATTACAGCTGAAATAGTCCAATGGCCTTAATCAGTGATAAATGTATTATAAATTGTTATTATTTTAAAGACAAAGGTAAATATAGCACTTTGTATTCGAAGTACCTTCTTTTATTCTTAAAAATGCACTGAGTTTCTTTGACTGTCTCAGTAAGGCATATAGTTAAGGAAAATTAGCATTAGGTTAGCATTAGGCTTCTGCAGAAACCTGTCTTTGTATGCAGCTGCACATAAACCATGGGCTGGATTCCACGTTTTTTGTTGGGGTGGGGGAGGCAAAATGGAAGTTTAGTGACCCACTCGCTCCCGCCCCCGCAGCACATTCAATCCAGTGTCGGATGGCCATAGTCGTCATCGTTGTCCCGCGGTAAGGCGGCCAATTAGAGGTGCAAGGGCGGGGCTCTGCACCCAATCAGGAGTCTGGGCCGCAGGAAGGCAGTCAGTTAGAGGTGCAAGGGCAGGGCTCTGCGCCCAATCAGGAGTCTATTCAGGGCCGTGGCATCATGCATCAGAGAGGTTACACCGTAAACAGGAAGTCGGTCACGGCTACAAATATAAAGGCCTGCTGCTCTCTGAATCTGACTTCATTTTTTGCTGAAAGCTCAAAAAGGCTAAAAAGAAGAGTTTATGAAAAAAGCATATAGATGCTGTCACCTTCACCAGCAGAACCTGCTGCTACATTCAGCCGTGGTCCCTGTGACAGGCCTTTTGTTCCGCCCTTGTGCTGCCCAGCTGCTGTAAAACGTTTTCACAGCCGACGACTAGAAAATGCAGCGGGCAACCAAAAATTGTAGGCAATTAGGTCTTTAACAAGCTTGTTAATGAGTAATTTCAAAATGGCGGGCGGGCTGTCGATTTCCACACCCTCTTGCCTTCCGTAATTTCAGAGGTTGGTGTGAGCTCATCGTATTGTCGACCCAACGTTATCATTGTCCATTTTACATTCACGCACCAGGGCGGCATGCCCAACTTGTGCCTGTAAAAGCCAGCCCTATTTCTATGCAAACACTACGGCTGGAATTTTCCACTCATGTTGCCGGTGGGCGTCTGGCAGGCAGGGCAGGAGAACTTGGCGGGAGGCACAGAAATCGGTTTCACGCCAGCCATGAAATCACAATGGGGTCATCCAATGATGTCTGCCATGGCGGATCGCTAATCATGGAGGCCAGCATGGAAACGGTTTGCATCCCACTTATGGAATCATCCCCTCATGCCCGGTTTACCATCTGCGTGAAAACATGCCAGCCCAGAACATGTCTGGACAAGCGTGACATGCAAAAATTGCGACATACTGTTAGGGCCTTGATCAGATTGCGGACATCTGAGGAGAAGAAGATGCTGGAGCCCCACAGCTACTTGACCCTGGAGGCACACGTCCTTCGCATGCTGAGTGGATTCTCATGCACATTTCTCTGCAGCAAAGTAGCTCACGGAAGGTGGAAAGTCTCCAAGAGGAGGCTTCGACTTCGCTGAGGCTTCAGAACTTCACAGACTTTGCCCTGGGCTCACACCATCTTCCACGGTCTCCATTCTTGCTTCAGACCTGCTTTGGAACTTTAGAGACTTTGCCATGGGCTAGTATGGATGATTGGCGAAGGATGGGATCAGGAAGGTCTAGAAGGTGAGTGGGAGAGGAATGTGTACCGGGGGGGGGGTGGTGTAGGTGGCGGTGGGGGATGAGGTTGCAAAGAAGGTGTCGGGGGGGGCGGTGAGTTGGGGGAGGGGCAAAGGTGTCAGGGTGTGAGATTGGGAGGGGGAGGGAGGATGATCTGGGGGAGCGGGTGATACAAGGGAATAGAGAGTATGGGGGAGGAGGCTGTAATGGGGAAGAATGCTGCAATTGGGGAGGTAGGTGTAAGGCAGGAGGAAAGTGTAAGGGAGGGAGTTTTGTCACTTTATAATCTGAAAATATATTAACTTTCATTGAACAATGTGTAATGTTGTTTCTCAGCTTCATTTACAGGTTTTGTGTGTCCTCCCACTGTATCCCCCCTTCCCCCTGCCACTAGCAGCTCAGCTGCACGCAGCTGGACCAGGAGTGATTCAGGAGGGAGAAGTGTGTGTGTGGCAGGGCCTTTCGGAGCCTCGTGCAAGCACGCTCCCACACACGGAGTCCTCATCCATCACACTCACCTCACTGTCCCGAGCACTTTCAGTGCTGCCTGCTGGGTTCTCTTTCAGTTGTCCATCTGAGCTGACCTGCATCTCCGCCCACTCACTGATCACACTCCCATACAGCACCTGTGCCCGTCCAATACAAGGCACCGCTCACTTTCCATTTGAAATACATGGTCATAGTCAAGTTTTTTGTAAGCTCTCCCATCCTTTCCCCTCCCCCAGTCACCCATGTCCTTTCTCAAGGAACGTCTGATCTTTGCCTCAGTTCACCCCAGGCAGCTCAGTAACACAGAGTTACAGACTTTTCCCAGGGCAGACACTGAAGCAAACATCACGTGCCACCAGAAGGCCATCAAACTGGTGAAAGATCCTCTTTGGTCTGCCTCATTGTATTATTCATCTTGTGCAAAGACCTATTGGTGATTGAGTGTTGCAGACTGTTACATTCCAAGGTTCAGGACGATGCTGAGGTATGTACTGAAGCTCAGGGCAGCTGCCGCAAAGGCTTATTGGAGAACAGCCACCATTTAGGACTCTTTTGCTGTTGTGTACTGAGAGCCTGGAACCCTTCGGGTTGTATATATTGGAAGTGTTTAATGTAATGTAAATGTAGATGCAATCTGCACTAAGGCACCCGAGAGTGCCATGTACTGTACTTAACCAAATGGACTTGTATTTCACTAGAAGCTGCGGCATTTGAATTGTATCGTAATGTATCTTTACAAGAGTTATGAATAAAGTATATTTTTTGAAACAAAAACCTGCTGCAGAATTCAGGCCTCTGGTAACAAACACTATAAAGTAAATTTTAATCTGTAGCTGGATAATTGAAACTGAATATGTTTTTCAAAGAAGTTATTTATAATACCATTAGCACAGATTTAATTACTGTACGAGAATGAGGCCAACTGTGTAAAAGCACAGATTTGTCATTTGTGCCATTATTCCAGAATCCTATGTACGCCAGCCTGGCTCCACATCAGATTTAAAGCATTCACACCACTGTTACATTACACATGCCACTATTTACTGTCAGCAATCACAAATCTTATTGTGGTAACAGGGAGCTGCTGTTATATTTATACCAGCACAGCGCTGGTGCTAACAGTACAATATAGTAACAGATAAAGGGTAAGAGCGCCAACCGAGGATGAAATCTGATGAAGCCACATTCCAGTTAAGATCAAATTTGTAAAAGGTTTCTTAAAATTACATTTTTAAAGTATATGCATTTATATGATGGGACCTTTAGTTTTAACTGCCACTGGTAACTGTTCAATCCCATCTCAGAATAGACCCAGTGACTCCATCTCACACACATGTACACATATGCACACAGACACAACACATATACACTGACACACCCACATCCCCATGCAGAGCAAAGTTTAGAATGGTTCAAACAACTTGCTGTAAGCTTTTCAATGTTCACCTTACACCAGTCCCAGTATCACAGTAACTAATATAAAGCTAACCACTGTGGGCTGAATCTTACCAGGCCTTTGGAGACAGGCTGAGAGGCAGGAAGGCCGCAAAATAGTGCAGGAAGGTGTCAGGAGTGCCCAATGTCCTCCCAACATAATGCCATTTTGCCAGCGGCAGGAAAGTTGGCAGACGGGCGGCCACTGGGAGCCCAACTGAGCTACTTAAGTGACCAATGAAGGTTCACTTCCTGCCTCCATGGGCATTTGGCCATGTGGGGCCTTCTGCCGCATGGTAAACCCTGGCGGCCTCCCAGCAGGCTCCAGGGTGAGCCCTCCTTTCTGGGTGCTCCATCGCCCACAGAGGGTCCCCGGGGTGGCAACAGCTGCCCCCACGGCAATGGTGGTGCTTGCCCTCAGTGACCCTACCCAGCTAACCAAGGCCTGCCTAGCTTGACCCCAGCATTCCCGGACGCCACTTACCTGACTTTGGGGGCACACAGCCATCAATGCCCCTTCATCCTGTAGGTCTAGCCCCAGCAATGGCTACCACTAGCCACCCTCTCTTTGGGCTGGCAACTCTTAAGGGCAGGCTGCCATCCTTATGAGGGAAGGCAGCTCCAGCGGCAGCCACTTAATTGGCTACTGCTGCCAAAATGCGGCTTGGGTCCTGCCGCTCTCCAAAGTGGGGCCAACTCTCTCCTGCCAATTTTGGACCCAGCAGCAGGACCCCTGCCGCCTCCGAAAATTCTAGCTTGTGTTCCTAAATTTGATTCTGTCGTCTTCAAGCCATTTTTAATATATGCTATATTGGCAATATAATTATCCAATTATTTTACACCCTGCATTGTTTCAAATGTTTATCTGTGCCAAAGGTCAAGCTAATTAGTTTGCAATCTGGATAAAGAAAACACAGCAGATTAAATTTCTCTTTCCTGAGCAGGCACTCTAGTCACAAATATATTTATGTTGGCTGACTGCTGAAATGGAAAAAATGGAGTTGAAAGCAGTCATATGAGTCAACACTCAGCAAGTTCACAATACTGTTCCATATTCTGTGAAGCCTACTCAGGGTAAACCATATTCTTCATTGCTAATAAATCTCCTTAGTCTTCGAATAGTCAGATAAAAGATCAATCCTTCCACTTTGTCCTTAACTAATCCATCTAAAATTAGAAATCAATGTAACTGAAAGAATTAGCAGTGAACCGAGGTGATCAGAGGAAGGAAGGCTGGCCATATCTATTTATTGTCAAAGTGGTTACAAATGGTTGGTTTGCCTCTCTAAATAAAATTCAAAATTGAAGGGCGCTGGGACCAATTTGTATGAAGTAAGATCTGAAGATCAAAAATGTGCTGATTCCCATTCAGCGAAAAAAACGACGAAACAGGTTCACCATTGTTTTGATATAATTTACATTGATAAATGTGTTTGAGGTAATATGCAATCCTTGAGACCTCTGTTTAGGGAGCATCCTACAATAACAACAGTTTGCATTTATGTAGCTAAATGTAGAGCTAAACATTCCAAGGCATTTATCAAGAATGAAACCAATAAAAACCTTTTGACACTAAGCTTCCAGAAGGAACTATCAGGGGCAGGATTTTAATTTTGATGTGGGAGCAGGGACAGAGGCGAGTAGGTTAATTTTACAGTCAGCATCTGGGCCCACTGGAGGCAGCCTCCCAGCAGAATGGAATGGAAGCACTCCAAGGTGCCTTTAAGTTCCCTCCCCAACTGCATGGCCACAGCTAAGGCCCGACGCCCTACCACAATGGTGTCCAGCAGCTGTGGTCATTTTTAATTCAAAATTTTATAAAGCTGCTGTGAGGGTATCTCTCTCCTTTACCTGCAAAGGCAGGTGCAGGACCTTCAGGACTGAGGCCCTCCAGCTTCAAGAGCCTGCCCGCCGTCCTTAGACAGCAAGTGGCCAGCTCTCCATGTTTGGCAACTGTTCCCAACACAGTGCAGGGTCGGGACCTGCATTTGACCCCTGACCCAAAACACAAAATCCTGCCCCAGGACAGATGCCCAAAAGCTTGATCAAAGAATTAGGTTTTCTAGCATGTCTTAAAGGAGAAGAGAGAGTTAGAGAGGGGCAAGGGTTTAGGGGGGGAATTTCTGAGTTTAGGGCAAGGCAGCTGAAAGCACAGCCAGCAATCATGGAGCAACTAAATCATGGGATTCTCAAGAAGCCAGAATTGGAGGACTGCGGAGACTCTTCTTTAATTCATTCACAGGATGTGGACTTTGTTGGCTGGGCCAACATTTATTGCCCATCCCTAGTTGCCCTTGAGAAGGTGGTGGTGAGCTGTCTTCTTGAACCGCTGCAGTACATGTGGTGTAGGTGTACCCACAGTGCTGACAGGGAGTTCCAGGATTTTGACTGCAAGGCTTGTAAGGCTGGAGGAAGTACTGAGATTGGAAGAGTTGAGGCCGTGGAGCAAGGATCAGGATTTTAAAAGACATCATTGAATCAGAAGCCAATGTAGATCAGCAATCAAAGGGGTGATGGGTGAATGAGATTTGGAGCGAGCTAAAATATGAGGGGCAGAGTTTTGCATGAGCACAACATTACAGAGAATGAAGATGGACAGCCTGCTAGGGGAGTATTGGGATAGTCAAGTCCAGAGGTAAAGAAAGAAAGAAAAACATGCATTTATGTAGTGCCTTTCACAACCACCAGACAAGCCAAAGTGATTTACAACCAATTAAATGCTTTTGAAGGGTAGTCATTGTTGTACTTTAGGATATGTGGCCACCAATTGTGCACATCAAGCTCCCACAAACAACAACATTATGATGACCAGATAATACATTTCTTGTGAGGTTCATTGAGGGATAAATATTGGCCAGGACATTGGAGATAACTCTCCTGTTCTTCTTCAAAATAGTGCCTTGGGATCTTTTACACCCACCTCAGAGGGCAGATGGGACTTGGTTTAATATCACATCCAAAAGATAGCACCTCCAACAGCACAGCACACCCTCTGAACTGCACTGGGGTGTCAGCCTTAATTTTTGTGCTCAAGTTCTAGAGTGGGACTTGAACCCACAAACTTCTGACTCAGAGGCAAGAATGCTACCAACTGAGCTACAGCTAACACATTAGCAAAGAACTGGATAAGGGTTTCAGGAGCAGATGAGCTCAGGCAGGATCAGTGTCTAGCAATATTATCGAAATAGAAGTAGTGAAGTCTTAGTGATTGAGTGAATATGTGGGCAGAAATTAATCTTAGGTCAAATACAACACCAAGGTTGCAAATGGTCTTGTTCAGCTCTAGAGAGTTGCCAGGGATGGAAATGGTGGCCAGTGAACGGCTTTTGTGGTGGAAACCAAAGACAATGACTTCAGTTTTCCCAATATTTAATTAGAGGAAGCTTCTGTCCATCTAATATTGAATGTCAAACGAACAGAGAGACAATGGAGGGTCCAGAGAGATAATGGTGAAATAGAGTTGAGTGCCATTAGTATAAATGTGGAACTTGATCTTGGATGGTAATGCCAAGAGGTAGTGTGTTTTTGAGAAGTAGAAGGGGACAAAGGATACGGGTAATGATGCAGGAGTGGAAAGGGAAGCCCCTGCACTGATTCTGTGGCCATGATTTGGTAGAATAGAATGGAGCCATACAAGGACAGTTCCATTCAGCTGGACAACAGTGAAGAGGCGTTGGAAAAGGGGGCTGTGGTCAATTGTGTCAAAGGCTGCATTTGCATCAAGGAGGAATATTTTACCGCAAAGGTAGTCACAAAAAATGTCATTTTTAACTTTGATGAGAGCCATTTCAATTCTGTGGCGAGGCCAGGAGCTTGATTGCAGGGATTCAAAAATGGAATTATGGGAAAGATGGGCATGAATTTGGGAGACAAGATGCTCAAGTTCTTAGGATAGAAAAGGAAAGTAGGAGATGGAGAAGTAGTTTGCAAGGAGAGAAGGGTCAAGGGTGGATTCTTTGAGGAAAGGATTGGTGACAGCAAATTTGAAGTGGGAGGGAGCTGGGAAACAGTATCTGAGGTGAGGGAACTGTTAATAATGTCAGCTAACATGGGGCCCAGGAAGGGTAAGTTGAGAAAGATCAAGGGAGCAGGAGGCGAGTCCAATAGGCAAGGTGAACTTGGATAGAGCAAGGCAAGGATAGAAACTAGAGAAAGATATAAGTTCAGGGCTAGGGTTTCAGGAAACATAAGGGGAACTAAATCAAACTTCCTTGTGATGTTTCTCCTATGATTAAATATTCTCTACTTTTCACCACTTTAATGTTTGCCATGAGTTATTACTCTCTAATAATATGTCCAAGGTCATCATAGTATGGCTGAATCTCTGCCTGTAATGTGGACCAAAAAATAGACAAGGGCTTCATAGTTATGGAAATGTTATAGAAACAGAAAATAGGAGCAGGAGTAGGCCATTCAGCCCTTCAAGTCTGCTCCGCCATTCATCATGATCATGGCTGATTATCCAACTCAATAGCCTGCTCCCGCTTTCTCCCCATATCCTTTGATCCCTTTCATCCCAAGAGCTATACCTAACTCCTTCATGAAAACATACAATGTTTTGGCCTCAACTACTTTCTATGGTAGCGAATTCCACAGGCTCACCACTCCCTGGGTGAAGAAATTTCTCCTCATCTCAGTCCTAAATGGTCTACCCCGTGTCCTCAGACTGTGACCCCTGGTTCTGGACTCCCCCACCTTCGAGAACATCCTTCCTGCACCTACGCTGTCTAGTCCTGTTAGAATTTTAAAGGTTTTTATGAGATCACACCTCATTCTTCTGAACTCCAGCGAATATAATCCTAACCGACTCAATTTCTCCTCATATGTCAGTCCTGCCATCCCAGGAATCAGTCTGGTAAACCTTCACTGCACTCCCTCTATAGCAAGAACATCCTTCCTCAGATAAGGAGACCAAAATTGCACACAATATTCCAGGTGTGGTCTCACCAAGGCCCTGTATAATTGCAGCAAGACATCCCTGCTCCTGTACTCAAACCCTCTCGCTATGAAGGCCAACATACCATTTGCCTTCTTTACCACCTGCTGCACCTGAACGCTTACATTCAGCATAATTATAATTAATATTAAATGAACTAAAATTAAGCACAAACAATTTTGAGTGTTTACCACTTCAACTATGATATACTTTCATCACAGTAATATAGCATTCAGTTCCAGGTTCGTTCCTGCAATCAATGAAGATTTAAAACAGTATGATATTTTTGCTAACATAGCTTTTGTGCATGCCACTCAAATCTATTCTTTGGTTGTGGGAGTTGCTTTTTTGAACACCCTTGTTAGTTTATTTTTTTTTGTGCCAATGGTTTTGGTGGTGGCATTTTTCAGTGCCATTTAAACAGACAGCAGAGTTTTCCCAACAGTAGTCCTTATATCTGCATGTTACTTTAAGGAAAAAAGAGGAAGAACAAAGGAGGGATGCCAGCAAATGAAGTTGTGTAATATCAATCGAACTGAACCCACCGTTACCTCCCAACTCACATCTATTGACAGAAGCACACTTACTTGGAATTGGGAGAGAAGTTTGTCTCCATAGCCTGCACTTCACAAGACAGGCAGTGAAAAAATTGTGCTGTGTGTTGCGACTGACCTCCAGCCAAACTCTGCTCCAGACACAGGACTACCAGCGGCTGTCAAGATCACTATTAGATGGGAGAGTCCAAATTGTTCTCACCAAGACAAAAGCACCTTGGTCAATGTTACCTCCAGCCATATTTTTGTTGATGGGTGGTACCTCATTGCGTCTTTTAATCTGCATGATAGCAGCCCAATGGCACTAATGAGATCTGTATGGGCTGAACTAATGTGATCCCTGAGTATACAAATGTTCCATATTGGAGCCGAATAGCAGCAATCTAAGCATCATGGCTGGCTTCACGGAGCTCTGCCAGTGAAGGGTGCACTGCAGATGCCCATACACTTGGCTAATACTCTTTGCAATGCTGTGAATCTACCAACCTAACTGCACACAGTGAGGTGTGAAGTGCTCAGCACTGGCTTTCTACTCTTCCAGAATCCACAAAACATTCTGGCTCAGAAACCATTTCTTTTAAAAGCAGAGCTTGAGAGGTTTACATCCCTGGGTGCTGCACGCAAGGATGGATGTAAACTGACTTTTCAGACAGTAGATTCCTGGGTCATTTCCTGTGCATTTCTTGGTGCCACTCCTCCACTTTACTAACTCCCTGGGTAAGATTATCTGAGCTTGTGCTTCTACTGTAGTGATACAAAACTTCTACAGCCAGACTGGAAAATGCACCTAACTATGTCCAAGAAATACCGACTGCAACTTTTGCCTCCTTGATGTAAACTTGTCCCTAAATTCTTCTTTATGTTAATTCTGAGCCAAAGGGGCTCAACTGCCATCAACGAATGGAACAAAATACATGTGGCAAAAATTGGATAAAACAGCTTAATTTAGTGTGGATCTATAAAGATTTTCAGCTTGAAAGCACAGCTCAAATCTAAACAGTTCACTTATTCCCAGTGACAAGGAATCCCACTTCTCATTTCATGTAAAGCCTATATTAAACATAAGAAAGAACGCAATAACTTCTAATTCAACTGGAAATTTTCTCACCAATGGAAGATACCTTTGAAATTTTTTCAGGAGTCACACTTATAAAAGTTAAATACAAAATAAAGAGAGCAAGTCTGACCTCTAGCTGTCCTAAGGATCTGCTCAGGAACCATTAGTTTAATTGAACCAGAGGAGCACAATTGGCCCACGTGAAGTTAAACACGGCACTTGTGTACTAAATATAATGTTCCTATTCTTTGAAAACACTTTTCCCCTGCATACCATGAGCAGTGTCATAGAAGAGCAAAATAGTAATATGAGAAATAAGGGTCAGAGAATGGCAGGAAGGGACAGAGAAAAACCTAAGAATACATCAACAGTCAAGACTAGGTGTTACAAAGATAACAAAAACACAAAACTGAAGGCTCTCTATCTGAATGCACGTAGCATTGATAACAAAGTAAATGAATTGATGGCCCACATTGAAGTAAATAAATATGATCTGATAGCAATTACGGAGACGTGGCTGCAGGACGACAATGATTGGGTCCTTAATATTTAAGGGTACATGACATTCAAGAAGAATGGAAGAATAGGAAGCTAGGTAAAGGTGGAGGGGTAGCACTGTTAATCAAAAGAGGGCATTGGTGCAATAGTTAGAGATGACCTTGGTTCAGGAGATCAGGATGTAGAATCAGTTAGGGTGGAGATGTGTAATAGTAGCGGGAAAAAGTCATTAGTGGGAGTGATCTATAGGTCCCCTAACAGTAGCCACAGTGTAGGATAAAGTATTCGAGAGAAAATATTGTGTACTTGTGATAAAGGGATGGAAATAATCATGGGTGATTTTAATCTACACATAAACTGGAAAAATTAGATTGGCAGTAGTAGCCTGGATGAGGAGTTCTTAGAATGCTTTTGAGATAGTTTCTTAGACCAGCGTGTCCTGGAACCTACCAGAGAGCAGGTTATATTAGACTTGGTATGGTGTAACGTGACAGGATTAATGGATGACCTGAGAGTAAAGGCACGCCTAGGTAACAGCGACCACAATATGATTGAATTGTACATCCAGTTTGAAAGGGAGAAGAGTGGGTCAAAGACTAGTATCTTAAACTTAAATAAGGACAACAATGTGGGGATGAAAGCTGACCTAGCTGAAGTGAACTGGGAAACTAGGCTAGAGGATAGATCAATAGAGAAGCAGTGGCAAACATTTAAGGGGATATTTCAGAGTATTCAGAATAAATACATTCCTATTATAAAGAAAAATTGTAAGGGGAGGACCCATCATCCGTGGTTAACTAAAGAAGTTAAGGAAAGCATCAAACTTAATGAAAAAGCACACAACCCCACATAGATGAGAAGCAGGACAGTTGATTGGACAGAATATAAAGAACGGCAGAGAATGACTAAAAGGTTAATCAGGAGAAGGAAATTAGGGTATGAGAGGAAGATAGCTAGAAATGTAAAAACAGATAGCAAGAGTTTCTACAGGTATTTAAAAAGGAAAAGAGTAAGTAAAGTGATTGTTGGTCCTCTAGAGGGTGACAGTGGGGAGTTAATAGTAGATAATAAGGAAATGGCAGAAGAAATTAACAAGTATTTTGCTTCTGTGTTCACTATAGAGGACACAAAAAACATTCCAGTAATAGCTGCAAATCAGGAGGTGAAAGGGAGAGAGGAACTTGGTGAAATTGAAATCACTAGGGAAAAGGTACTGAGTAAATTGATAGAGTTGCGGGCTGGCAAGTCTCCGGGTTCTGATGGATTGCATGCTAGGGTCTTAAAAGAGGTAGCTAATCAGGTAGTCAGTGCGCTGGTGTTAACTTTCCAAAATTCACTAGGTTCTGAAAATGTTCCATCAGACTGGAAAGTAGCAAATATAACCCCCTCTATTCAAGAAGGGAGGGAGGCAGAAAGCAGGAAACTATAGGCCAGTTAGCTTAACGTTTGTCATGGGCAAGATGTTAGAACTGATCACTAAGGAGGTTATAGCTGAGCACTTAGAAGAGCTCAAGGCAATCAGAAAGAGTCAGCACGGTTTTGTGAAAGGAAAATCATGTTTAACCAATTTATTGGAGTTTTTGAAGGAGTAACATGTGCAATGGATAAAGGGGAACCTGTAGACATACTGCAGTTGGATTTCCAGAAGGCACTTGATAAGGTGCCACATCAAAGATTATTACGTAATATAAAAATGCATGGGTAACATATCAGCATGGATAGAAGATTGGCTGGCTGGCAGAAAACAGAGAGTATGCATAAATGGGTCTTTTCGGATTAGCAGGATATGATGAGTGGAGTTCTAAATGGGTCTGTGCTGGGGCCTCAGCTTTTTATGATTTACATCAATGACAGATGAGAGGAGTGAAGACATGGTAGCTAAATTTGCAGATGACACAAAGATAGGTAGGAAAGTATGTTGTGAAGAGGACATGAGGAGGTTGCAGATGGATATAGGCAGGTTGAGTGAGTGGGCAAAGATCTGGCAAGTGGAATTTAATGTGGGAAAATGTGAAGTTGTTCACTTTGGGGAAGAACAAAAAAGCAGAGTATTACTTAAATGGATAACAGCTGCATAATTCTGAGGTGCAGAGGGATCTAGGTGTTCTAGTACATGAGTCACAAAAGGTTAGTATGCAGGAACAGCAAGTAATTAAGAAGGCTAATGGAATGCTATCCTTTATTATGCGAAGGATTGAACGTAAAAGTAAGGATGTTATGCTTCAGTTATACAGGGCACTGGTGAGACTGCACCTCGAATACTTTTGGTCTCCTTATTTAAGGAAGGATGTAAATGCATTGGAGGCAGTTCAAAGGAGGCTTTCTAGATTGATACCTGGAATGACTGGGTTGTCTTATGAGGAAAGGTTGGACAGACTGGGCTTGTTTCCACTGGAGTTTAGAAGAGTGAGGGGTGATTTGAGTGAGGTATACAAGATCCTGAAAGACCTTGACAAGGTGGATGTTGTAAGGATGATTCCTCTTGGGGGTGAATCCAGAACTAGGGGGCACTGTTTTAAAATTAGGGGTCATCCTTTTAGGACAGAGATGAGGAGAATATTTTTCTCTCAGAGGGTTGTGCAACTTTGGAACTCTCTGCCTCAGAAGGTGGTGGAAGCAGGGTCACTGAATATTTTTAAGGGAGAGATAGAAAGATTCTTGTTCGGCAAGGGAATCAAAGATTATCGATGTTAGATGGCAATGTGGAAATCTAAACACAAGAAGATCTGCCATGATCTTATTGAATGGCAGAGCAGGCTAGAGGGGCTGAATGGTCTACTCCTGTCCCTATTCCTTATGTTCTTAAGATCTGAAAATTTTAACAGTTGTTTCTGTACAACACGTATTTATTCTCATCTCAGATAGATATGTAATTAATTAGCATATCTTCTCTTAGATCATATCTAACTGCAGCTCATAAATTTTCATACCTGTATTTACTTGCACATGACTCATATTTTTCAAAGTTCTCCTAACCTGGTCACAAAATGACTCTTTTTTAACATCTTCTATGAAGCCTTGATCTTACCTTGGCATTGACATTATCAGCTAATTTCTGATAATCCATTGTAGCTGGGTCAGAGAGGTTCTCAGTGTAGTTCTTTCCAGCAATCTGGATGATGAATTCCAACATTTGATTTGATAGCTTCTTTGTAACTTGTTCAATGTCACTGGGGGTCTGTGAAGAATCAGGAATAAATTACTAAAATGCTCAGAAACAATTCATTTTGACCTGGCCCAATTGGGCTCAACTCATTCTATTCGTTATTTAATTTCTGATATTGATAATGTATCAAAGGGGGCATTGTAAATGGAGGAAAATGGGATCTAAACATTTCTACGGTGGGGGAAGTCTGATGACATTCAAGACCCTGGGGGAACTGGACAATGGAGACAGTTAATGTACTGTATTTTGTTCTCTGGAACCTGGAGTTAGTCCAAGACAAGATTAAGGAATGAAAGTCCTCTCTTTCTGGTGGCTTTTTGGGTACCAATGTGAAATAGCTTTGGAGCAAACTTATTCAATTCCCAGTGAGTTTAGGCCCCACAGCAAAATGTGACTTTTAAGTTGACATTAGTACTAAGAGACAGTGTCAAGGTCAATGGAAAGTAAATATTCTTGATCTTGCCAATATATAACAATATAGCTAATGACGATTCAAATGGAATATTTAATTATTGTTTTGAACTGTTTTGCACGCTGTGTTAGGAACATAGGAAATAGGAGCAGGAGTAGGCCATTCGCCCCATTGGGCCTGCTCTGCCATACAAACAAATCATGGCTGATCATCTACCTCTACACCATTTTTCCCCACTATCCCCATATCCCTTTATGTCATTAGTCTCCAGAAAACTATCGATTTCTATCTTGAACTTACTTACTGATTGAGCTTCCACAACCCTCTGGGGTAAAGAATTCCAAAGATTCACCAACCTCTGAATGAAGAAATTCCTCCTCATCTCAGTCTTAAATGGCCTGCCCCTTATTCTGAGAATATGACCCCTGGTTTTATAATCATCACCAGGGGAAACATCCTAGCCACATCTCCACTGTCACACCCTGTAAGAATTTTGTAAGTTTCAATGAGATCACCTCTCGTTCTTTGAAACTCCCGAAAATACAGGCCCAGTTTCCTCAATCTCTCATCATAAGACAATCTCGCCATCCTAGCGATTAGTCTGGTGAATCTCTGTTGCACTCCCTCTATGGCAAGTGCATCCTTCCTTAGATAAGGAGACAAAAGCTGTACACAATACTCTACGTGCAGGCTTACCGAGGCTCCATACAATTACAGCAAGACATCTTTACTCCTGTACTCAAATCCCTCTGCAATGAAGGCCTTCACGTCATTTGCCTTCCTAATTGCTTGCTGCACCTGCATGCTAGCTTTTAGTGACTCATAAACAGAGACACCCAGGTGCCTTTGGATATTAACACTTCCCAACACCTCACCATTTAAGAAATACTGCGCCTTTCTGTTTTTTCTACCACAGTGGATAACTTCACACTTATTTACATTATATTCCATCTGTCATGCTCTTACCCATTCACTTAGCCTGTCCAAGTCCTCTTGATCATCCTCCTCACAACTGACATTCCCACCTAGTTTTGTGTTAACAGTAAATTTGGAAATATTACATTTGGTTCCCACATTCAAATAATTTATATTGATTGTAAACAGCTGTGGCCTAAGTACTGATCCTTGGGGTAGCCCACTAGTCATGGCCTGCCAACCTGAGATTGATGCATTTATTCCTACTCTACTTTTCTGGTTTGTTAGCCAATTCTCAATCCATAGCAGCATTTTACCCCCAGTCTCATGTACTCTAATTTTGTTTACTAGCCTCCTGTGTGGGATCTGCAGAAATGTTTCCAGAATCTATAGAATTTTGAAAGATAACCACTATCTCTGTAGCCGCCTCCTTCAATTTCTGGCATGTTAATCATCTGGTCCAGGGGATTTACTAACCTTCAATTAATTTAACTTTTGAGTACAACCTCTTTATTAATACTAATCTCCTTCAGTGCCTCATTTTCACAACTCCCTTGGTTCCCTCCTATTTGACAGATTTTCTGTATCTTCCTTCATGAAGACAGACACAAAGGGCAGAAGCATCCCTGATTTGCACTTAGTGCAGTAGCAGACGGGTAAAATAACTTTTTACCTGCCAGCCACAATGGTGGCTTTTCACGCCTTTGTCCCAAACTTGCCAAATTAATTATGCATTCCTGGGATACATGCTGATTCAATGGTGGGCAGGCTCAATTCACTTGCCACGTTGTCACCTCACCGCTTCATCATGCCAGGCACCACATTTAAAGTACAGCCGTGCTCAGTGCTTCTGGCCCAGGACTGCAGCAAAGAAGACATAGTCCCAAAAGACAAGAACACTGCAGCCCTTGAGCGCCATGGAGACCGGCTGTGATATCCTCTACCCCTGCTCTGGCCACAGGAGGGGCAGCTACGTTACCATTCCGGCACGGTAGGCAATGGCAGTGGTGATCAGTGCCAATGTTGCAGAGAAGAGATTGGCCATCCAATGCAGATAGAGGATGAATGATCTCATTCGTACAGCGAAGGTATGGCAACCATCTCATCACTCTAAACTCACACACTCAAGCCGATCACACATTCACTGGGATCTCACGCACTGTCAGCTCAAGAGACACCACCCATTCTCACACACATACCCTCACATGTCCATCTGGCCTCATCTCCTCTGGAGACTGCCTCCTCAGTCACCAACATCTTGAGGCCAGTTGTACAGATCAACATGTGCTCTCGCACAGATCAACATGTGCTCTCACACACACCCTGGGATACCCTCCTTCCCCAGTACAGCCCCTACCCTGCAGCTTCTTCCCTTGCCTAAGGCCACTTCTCTCCCTTCCCCCAGCAAGACCTTGCCCTGCAGCCGTTGAAAAGCCACCCACATATGGCTGAACTGGTAGGTAGAAACCTACCCATGAACCCCACTAAAAGTGACGTGGTGCTGCCTGTGAAGCCTGACGCTGATTACTAAGAGTGCTGCCCGAAGCAAGATAGGCAAACAAACCTTGAAGTCCCGAGTGAAGTGCAGCCCGCCAAGTGCACGCTTTATATGTGCTGTTCAGAAACACATTGGCGTGTTTTCCTGCCGACGTGGGCGGACGATCCAGCGGGGGAGGATGGGTCCGGTGGGCTGACCTTATCATGATATGCTGATAATATTACAATGAGATTACCAATGTCCAATGGTGGGGAATGTGGCCTGCCACCAGTGGGTGCAACAGACAATCAAAAACTGGTTTCACAACATTGTGAAACCAATTTTTGGCCTTTTCGCCATATTGTCCCCACACACGCCACCAAACATGTAAGATGCGGGCATGGAAAATCACGGTCAAAGTAATTGTTTAGTTTTTCTGCCATTTCTCTATTCTCCAACATGAGTTCTCCTGCTGCTGCCTGTAATGTAACCATATTTGTCCTTGCTAATCTTTTCCTTTTCACATACCTAAAGAAGCTTTTACAGTCTGTCATTACGCGCTAGCTTGCATTTATATTCTCTTTTCCCTTTCTCTATCAGTTTCTTAGTCATCCTTTGCCGAGTTCTAAATTGCTCCTAATCCTTGGGTTTACCACTTTTTCTGACAATTTATAAGCCACTTCCTTTGATCTATTGCAATATTTAACTTCCTATGTTAGCCACGGTTGATTCGCCTTTCCTGCTGGGTTTTTGTGTCTTATTATTTGTTGTAGGCCATGTAATACTTCTTTAAATACTAGCTATTGCCTATCATCAAATCTTTTAATGTATTTTCCCAATCCACCACATCCAATTGCCCCTCATACCTTCATAATTTCCTTTGTTCAGGTTTAGGACCTTACTTTCAAGATGAACTATGTCATTTTCAAACTTACTGTAAAACTCTAACATATTGTGATCACTATTTCCATTGGCTCCTTTACAGCAAGGTTATTAATTAGCACGTTCTCACTGCAAAATACTAAATCTAAAATAGCCTGATCCCGGTCAACGTACTGCTCCAAGAACCCATCTCGTACAAACTCCAGGAATTCATCTTCCACAGTATTAGTGTTAATTAGGTTTACCCAGTCTACATGTAAATTGAAGTCGCCCATTATTACTGTATTACCCATGTTACATACAGCTCTGATTATACCGTGATTTATACCATGCCCAACATTACCACTACTGTTTGGTGGCCTGTAAACAACTCCTAACAATGTTTGCTGCCCCTTACTGTTCCTTAGCTCCATCCAAACTGATTCTACATCATGACCCTTCGATCTAAGATCCTCTCTTAGTAATGTACTGTTCAGCTGTTGAAGGCATTTGATTTGCAACTTAATCTCAGACTTATTCCACACCAGGAGCTTTTTGAAAAAAAATACTCCTATAAGCTTCCAAATTAACATTATTTTAAACACTATAAAAGAAGCCTACAACATCCATCCCATTGAAACTCAGCTGATGGTAAAAGTTGGAATTTACAAAATCGAAGGTCAGGGATAGGTTAGCCTTCTATTTTGCCACACCTGCCCCTCCCCACTTTTTTCAACAGTATAAAACCCATCACATTTCTACCTCCCTCCAGTTCCGAAGAAGTCATAGTCAACTCGACTCTGTTTCTCTCTCCACAGCTGCTGCCAGACCTGAGTTTTTTCAGCATTTTCTGTTTTTATTTCAGATTCCCAGCATCCACAGTATTTTGCTTTAATAGTAGTTACTCAATGCTCTTGACTAGCATTAGTTCCCTGAAATTACCAGTTTACTCTCCCAGCCATTCAAATTTCATAGGTATAAATAAGCAATAATACTTGTGGTGGTGGTGTGTTACAGTTCACTCAGGGAGTCCGACTTGCTGTGGCAATATGTACTTTGACATGTGTGTTCTAGGCTGGAGCTATGAATAGTGATGGTAGAGGCTCCAACTTCTTCTCCATCACATGGCTAACCAGGAATCTCTCCCACTCTTAACATCTGCCATTGGCATGTGTTGGAAGGATTTGCAGCTTGATACTCAGCCTGTTTGGCCACTTCCCAGATGCACCTTTCTTGACCATCAAGTTCGGAGGTTGGTCTCGAACCCAGAAGCTTCTGGCTTAGAGAAAGGCATGCTACCCACTGCATCGCAAAATCTCCATATTAAAGCTTGCACATGTGTATCTTTCCACTCAACTGCAGATAAGCTGCACTGAAAAACAAGACGAATTCTGGGGCCCTTATAAAATCCTTTGCTCTACGTGTGTTGTCTCATTTCATCTGATTTTTGAAACTCTTATTTAAATAAGGAATCTTACTGATATAGCATTTTCAGTGTCTGACAATGTCAGAAAGCTTCACTAACACTGACAGTTAACTTTGACCCTGCCATCCTCCCACAATATGTTAATGGCTAATTACTGATGTTAATTCAACTCCCTCACCCCACCATGTCTCCCATATTCCATCAATCTTTGTCATGACTACTTGGAATTAAATAAAGATACTCAAAAGTTTGAAAAAAGAATGGACTGAGCTAGAGGAAAGGTTGCTTATGATGTCTTTGTAACTACATGTTTGAAACATATTCAAACATTATGCTGGTCATTACTACGAAGATAAAAACTTTAAATAGTGGCTCGGGATCTTTCGCTGCACAGCACTGTTATTAAGTACTGAGAAACTAGGTCCAGCTGCAGCTGAGCTTTCTACTTCGGAAAGCCCATTACAGGAAAGCTTGTTCCCTGGCCAGGCTCTGAGATGATGCATCTCAGACTAGGGGAGGCTCCATCTCTACGATTACAGTCAGACCATGACATCTCCTTAATCGAAGAGGAGAGGTTAATAAGGATGTGAATTTTTAAAATGTTAATGGGGAAGAGATTGCATTTTTCCCATCTGAATGGTTAGTTAAAAAGGAAATGTAAACATCAGTGCTAAAGCAGCCCATCATAAATCCTTTGCCCAAAATGTAACTACCTCCAAATCCAATTAAAACTTCATCCAATGACTCACATAATTCTTAATTATAGTAATTATGGTTTTATTTAGTGTGCAATGTACCTTTAAGAATATGTAAGGAAGGTCACATGATCTGTTGTAACCAATAGGAGAATAGTGCGGGCTACCACAGCAGTCAATTTAGAGACAGAGTTGCAGTTGAAAGCACACGTGTAACTCTTTCGAGTACAAACCCGTTTCCATCTGTTTCAGATGAAGTTACATTGTTTCATAGTTTGCCATTGTGAGATTTGAACTCTTGATTCATAGTTTGCTATTGTGAGATTTGAACTCTTGATACTCTTTTGAGTAAACCTGTTTCCATCTGTTTCAGATGAAGTTACATTGTTTCATAGTTTGCCATTGTGAGATTTGAACTCTTGAGCTTAGGGTTACAAACCCAGTACCATAACCACTTGGCTATTTAGGCCAAGCTCAAAAGCACCTGTGTAGTTGCTACTGATTGTGTTGTAAATAAACTTAATATGTTTCCACCCAAGAAGTGTCTGCAGATCAACTCTATCATTAATAGCACAACTCGGCCACCCTACAACATTAATGCTTGCCACAGAATCTTAAAAACAACAAAACAGAAAATAAGGAATGTGACCTCATTTTGATCAAAACTCTTTGGAAAAGAAGATTGACCAGGAATCCTGACTACAGAATTATAAGCAAGTTACTAGCACAGGAAAAATTAACATTTAATTATTAATATTTGGAAATTTTAAAAAAGAGCAAAAACATATTGAATCTTGAGTTGATAATCTTAAAGATTGTTGTTCAATAATTACATTTTGTTGGAAAAGGATAATGTAAGAAAACAGCCAAATACCACAGAAGTTTAAATTAAAACTATTATTTTTTTGATTCCTGCTATTTACAGATTTTTATTATTATTCTATTAGCTAACACTATAAACCAGGACAGTTTTAAGGCTTTTAATCAGCTCCTTTCTCCATGTTACAAGGGGTTGCTACAATGCTGGTTGATCAACCTTTACATCAACAACCATTTTTGGATTTGGTATGCATTTTCTTATTATCAATACCCTGCCTGCTGCTAATGCTCCTGGTTTATCCAAGTTGGGAACAAACACTGATATTTGCAGGCTCACCTCCACCAATGGCTGGGTTCTTCTGTGGTCAACAAGTCTTGGAGTGGGACTTGAACCTAAGGCCTTCTAGCTTAAAGGCACAAGCACTACCAACTGCACCACTAAAGTTTTGGATGAACACTGAGGCAAAATTGAATCACACCTGAAAACAGGCCTGGGAATCATGCTATGCAATTAACCTGTACCTTTTCATTCCAATCAATGATTTACATGATTGTGGTGTGCAGCCAATGCTAAACACACAGTTGAGTGGCTACATGCATGAGCAGGGGGAGCAAATGGGCTAGCACAAGTTCAAACCAGCCTGCACTACTTAAAGAGTAAGTGCATTTTGACCAGAGCTGGAAATCATTTTAAGAGCGAGTTTGACCTGGCAAATGCACATTAATGGCACAATGTGGCAGACAGCAAGCTGGAAAGTTCTCTGACACTGTAAAGAAGGCCATGTTCATGAGTTGGACAAGAAGAGGGAGATCCATTTCCCACAGGGGATCAGCAGGCCACCCAGACAGTGACGGTGAAGGCAATGAGAGCGAATAGCCATTGTAGTCAAAGCCAGCAGTGTAGCCCTGAACACCTAGATGCAAGGTGACCTCACATGAGTGATCAAGGTCAGTGAGTGCATCTTCAAATAATATATCCTTGTTAATTGTATATTATTTATGTTTAATTGAATGCAAGTGGTGCACATTAACTGGTGATTCACTTGAATCCCTATAAATGGACAGAGGCAGAGAGTGCAACTCTTTCGAGTTAAAACAAATTAAACCAAATTAACAAAATTGGGATAAATCAGGCACAGCCCCAATTCAGGTCAGCTGTAAAACCAAGAACAAAGTTTAAAGGAAACTTACAAACTTTAAATCAAAATGTGATTAAAGGGGTCAACAAAACACCCCAGTCCCCGCAGTGCCCACCGGGCACGGAAGGCCTTGAGAGTGCCAGCAGACACCGCGTGCTCCCTCTCCAAGGATATCCGGCAGCGAACGTAGCCACGCAAGAGGGACAAACAATCGGGCGGGACTCTCCCGTCGATCGCCCGCTGCCTGGACTTGTTAATAGCCAACTTGGCCTGGGTTACAAGGTATATGTTTGCAATAAGTAACTCTGTAAATAAATATAAAAGTGTGCAAAGATTGGCTCAAGTTCTTTACTTCACCAACTGTGTCACCCTGCCATGACCTCAGCAGATCACCTTCAGGCGCCATGTTTAAACCGCACCCGTGCACACCCTTCTCAATGTGTTCATCCTAGGACTGCTCCAGAAGAGAGATGGCCCCCAAAGGCAAGGAACATTCCTCCCCCAAGTTCAGTGATGCCTCACTGAGCTGCCTTCTCAATGCTGTAGAGGACTGCCAGGAGGTGCTCTACACCCGTGATGGCTGAACGAAGTCCACAAACCTCTCAACTGCGGATTGGGATGTGGTGGCCTCGGTGGTGACCACCAGCGCTGCACAGAAGAGGTCAGCCATCTAGTGCAGAAAGCGCATGAATGAACTCATCCGTTCCACCATAATATGTCAACCAGGTCATCACTCTCAACTAACACAATCACAAGCCCATCAGTTATTCGCAGGGTGACACTCCACATGGATCTCTCACTCACTGCCAGCTCAAGGGACATCACCACTCACTCTCTCACACACACCTTCACATCTCCATCTGGGTTCATATCCTGCATAGCTCATCCTCATCCCATGAATGGTTCCATTCACCACCCACACAAGGCAGACATCCTTATCCTCTGCCTTGGCATGTGTCCTGCTTACGCTCCCTCCATCTGTCTATATGCAGGACAAGCTCGTCCACAATAGGAGGGAGAGATCCCAGACCAGTGGTGGCATGGCCGAGACAAATCCCTCACTCCCTTTGAGAAGCAGGCTATTGAGCTGGACAGAGAGACAACGAGCTAGCCCCTCATCTCAAACCCTGAGGACACCTTGGATGAGGATGCTGAACAGACTCGTGGAGAAGACCTGTCACAACGCTCACCCACACCATCCACCAGCGCAGATAAACACACCTCGGTGGGACTTAGTTCTCGAGCAGGCTCGGGGTCACAAATTGGTGAGCACAGCACAGAATCTGGTCCACAGCAGGCGGAGGCAGTGTAAGGCATTTTGATATTTTGTGTATTTCTGTCATTGCTGTAAGGCATTTTTTTTGTTTCTTATTACTCTGTATTCTTTATACTTGTGTTAAAATGTAACCAGTTGTGAGGTAGACCCAAGCCCTGAGTTCAAAACCAGGTAGTAGGAACATGGAGTGCAGAGGACATCGGATGAAGGGAGAAGATTTCTGAATGAAGACATCAACTCTGAGGCTTATATGGACTGAACGCACACATACAGATGCAGACATGTCAGGTCATGCCACTGGGGCAGTGGCTAACCAGCAGACACCCCGATTACAGAGACTGACCTAGACGATGGCCTCTCGGGTAAAGCCTTTCTTCCTGCTTACCAAGATACAGAAATCACATCCATTGCTGACAGGTACCTGGAGACAGCCTCTGCTAAGAACAGGAAATGACCACATGCAGGTTGTCCTTGCATAGTCAGGGTGCGATTGATAATCCAATATCGGTTTAAGACATTACCTTACATGCTGAGAGACCAGGGTCAGAAAGAGGTTTAAAGCCACGGCTCCCAAAGACATTGCAGCTGCAGCCAAGAAGTGAGACTAGGTCAGTCACGGGAAGACATGTGGAAGAATTTGTTCAGTGGTCCGACCACCTGGGAACGAGCTCCTGCATGCGGGTCTTACCAAGCAACTGGTTCTGTAAGTATATAGTATTGCTTAGTGAGTTAATAAATTTTTTCTACATAAAGTGGAGATTGTATCCATAGTTTGTTTCGTGTCATCGATACCAAGTCTGAGGACCTTAGAGGGTAGTGACATCTCCTGTTTAAGAGTCTTGCAGCAGGGACATCCAAGTTCAACGGCACTCGGGAGGACTGCTGGAGGCAAATCCTAGTCAGATGATGAGCCTTGGACTCTGTCCCAACTCAGCTGGTGGAGCTGCAGCGACAGTCAGGGGAATATCAGGAAGGGTTGTCAGCTGCATTCCATAGATTGCAACATACGATGGAGGAGTCCGTCCACATTCAGTATGAGGTTATAGCTCTGGCATTCCAGTGCGCCAAAGTCAACACTGATAGTATGGGGGCTGCCATGGAGAGACCATAGCACCTCTGCTGCTTCAGGAGTTGCACTTCATCACTGTGGGCTTTGGTGGCATCTATCAGTGGCTACATGAGAGGGCACCCAGGGCACCTCAATCTCATTCATTGACCCATTCTTTCCTTGGGCACCCATTGGAATGAGGACCAGCAGCTGGACCCCCTGGGACCATCCGCCCAGGTGACTCTGGGAGTGTCCAGCCGATTCCACTTCCCACTTTCTGTGGCACCATCACCAGCTAAACAGGCCAAGGAGGGTGCATCTGCCCCACAGCTAGAGACCCAAAGTAGCCAGGCCCTGCAGGTCTCAGCCCTCCAGAGGATAACAGGGTGTAGCAGTCAGCAGGCTGCCTCCACATCCACTGTGGATGTCAGGGATGCTCCAAGACATGGCAGGAGGGTTAGGAAGAGACAGAAATATTAGGAATACAAAGGTGGCATGGGTGTTCACCACATGTAGATACTTCTCACCGCTGTAAATAGAAAGGTACCCATTTCACTTGTGTATGCCTCCACTTTATGCTGAGCTGTGTTGTAGTCAATCAGGTGTAACACTTAGGTTCCTCCCTCCACTTATTGCAGATGTTGCTATCATTTGCCTCTGTTTGATGTTGTGTGTGTCCATCTCACCACAGTGTGTCTGTTCTCAGCTTATTTCTGACATCAATGATGCCTCATCCTCATTGTAAAGTGTTCTTGTGGTAGGCACCTTGTTCACATGTTTTGCTGGGTCATGTCATCTTCATTCTTGGCTATGTAAGATTGAGGCTGAGGTGTTCACCTGACTCCTCTGCATTCCGGAAAGGTGAAGGTGTAGTGTAGATGGATAGATATCGAATCACCTGAAGAAGGGGAATAGTTCTTGGAACTCCATGTACTCTCTGTCATCTGGCAGGGTTTTCATTCTATGAGCCCGTTCTCAGAGCTCATGTGTGCTCCTTTCTGCCTTGCACATTACCGACTCTCCTAGTGTACATCTGCTAAGCTCACCATTAAGTTTGAGCGCATTCCCACTTCAATGGGCCGGAGATCTGCCCATCGTAGCCACATTATTGTCCTAGCGCTCGAAGCTACAACATTGAGTGTTTCCCAACTCGTATTGCACCCACCAGGCTCTCGTCACAATGCAGGGATACAGCGCTGGGCCATACATTTTGCATAGCGTCCCCTCACCTAAGTGCCTGTTGAGGTCAGCGATGATAAATCCAAATGATAATGTGTTGCGATCAATGGAGCCTTTGAGCATGCTCTTGCTGTGCATATGTTAGCTTGATGGGAAGACCATGGTGAGGGCAGCAATGGGCTAGGAGTGAGGATGTAATGAAGCTGATGTGTGCTTTTTATTATCATTGAAGCATCACCTTGAGGGCTCCATGGTGTGTTTGCATTTTTGAGTTTGCAGGCTGGCCATTAGGGGAGGCTGTTTGTGTTCAAGAGGAGGCATTTTGATGTTTGGCAGACATGTGTGAACATGGTCACCCTGAGATGCTCCACGTCCATCAAAAGGTCTGGCTAAATGCAGGCCCATATCGCTGAGAGTGCCGGAAATCAATGTGATGGAGATAAAGACGACACAGAGGACTGAGCGATCTCAAAATGGAGTAACAGCTGCGTAATGTCTTTAGCTGCCTTGGCACAAGAGTCACCAATCAGTATCAACATCCAGAGTACACAAAATATCTTGTTCTGTTGCTGGATATAGATCTCATAGAGGAGCTTTGCCAGACTGAAGTCATTTGCTACGAGCCCACTGATTATTGTAGAACAGCTCCTGCCTCTGGTAGGCTACTGTAGAGACTGGGATCCTGGAGAGACTCTTGAAGAGGCAGCACCTTCTGATGTCTGATGCCAGGAGGCCCTCCTCCATTTAGCACCTTAACTCAGCAAGGATATTCATCATCCTTCAAAAGATCAAGACATCGGTAAGCCTAATGTGTAACTGTTCACTCTCAGATTGATGTGGAAGGCTGAAAGGAGAGGGATGGCAACACTGGTGTTCATGCTGGCCCATGGTGGAAGGAACTTGACCAAGGGGAAACTCAGCACTACTCATCATCCTCCTTGTGGAATCTGGTGGCTATGAGGGCCTCACATGCACGCCTGCGTCATCTGGCCCATGCTATGGCCTCTTCCTCTGCAGCCTCATCTTCCTCGACCTCATCGCCCTCATCCCTTTCGATGTCCTCCTCATCGGAGGAGACATGCAGCTCCTCCATGTTGGCATCTGGTAAGTCCTCTCCCCTTTGCAGAGCAGGTTGTGCAGGATGCAGCAAGCTACGATGCTCCATGAGACCCTCTGGGGAGTGTACTGGAGTACTCAGCCAGATCTGTCAAGGCATCAGAGTCACAGCTTCAAGATGCCAATACTCTGCTCTACCAATGTTTGGGCAGCAGTATGAGCACCTTCTGGTAGCTGAATTGTTGTGGCCGCTGCACGGGTGTCATCAGCCAGGTTCTTTGCGGGTACCCTTTGTCACCGATGGGCCAACCCTGGATCCTGTGTGGTCCCTTGAAGATGTCCGGGATCTGCGATCTACTCAAGATGTAGGAGTCATGGTAGTTTCCTGGATATCTGGCGCAAACCTGGATGATTTTGTTTCTTATGTGCAGCTGGTCTGCACCATTCAGCGAGTGGAACCCGTTCCTGTTGATACATTGGGATGCCTGTTGCCAGGGAGCTTTTATAGCCACATGAATGCAGCTGATGGCACCCTGCACCTGTGGGAATCTGGAAATAGCAGCAAAGGCCTGGCATCCTGGCTAGCTTGATCTCTAGCGAAGTGTACGTAATTGCAGGCTTTCACAAAAAGGGCATCTCTTAGCTCCTGTGTGCACTTGTGCATGGAAGGTTGGGAAATGCCACAGAGCTCTCTGTGGAGTCCTGGAAAGAGCCGCTCCTGTAGAAGTTAAGAGCAGCAATGACTTTCAGAGCCACTGGCATTGGAAATCCTCCCAGTCCCTGTGGCCTCAACGTCTGGAGAATATGGCAGATGTGAGCTACCTGATCCCTGGACATGCAGAGGCTTCGGCAACACTGTCTCTCACTCATCTGCAGAAAAGACATGCATGCTCTGTTGACCCTTAGTGTTGGGAGCTGCCTACGCGCAACATTTCTGTGAGCCTCATCCTCTGTGTCCAGAGGGGGCCCAGCTCTGCCTTGCTCATCAGGGTGAAGCTCCTCCCTTTGGCGAGCCTGGTGCCACCATTGCAATCTTCTCTGCCTTCTCCCCTGCCTGTGTGTGATTATGCAGACTGCACTAAATCCAGCCTCCGTCTCCCTGAAGGTCTCCTCTTTGCTGGGTCAATGGAAAGAAGACATGAGTGAGCGTCAGCCTCCAAAGGTCCTATTTCTGTCAATGACTAGTGAGTGACTGTGAGCTCAAGGGCTTGGTACCAGTGTTGGCACCTATTCGCCACTGAAATCCTGGTCAACACAATGTATATTTCAAGGATCACACTATGCTTCCCCCTCCACCCCCCGCCCCACCCCTTCCCCAGCAGCCCCCACTTCACATGACTGCCTACAATGAGATTGCTTTGGCCAGGTGCTTGCATGTGCTGCTTATAAGATTACACTCTTTGGAATACAGATGAGGGCAAATGTTTAGCGAGGGAGTGAGATTATTTCAGAGGGTGCTGAGTGTTTCTATATGTGAACCTGCAAGTGCCAAGATTCTGACTTCCTGCTTTTAGTGGACAACTGCAGCTTGTCCAGTTGCCCACTTGCCTTTGACTTCATTATCATTCTGGGCAATTTTCACGCTTAGAACAAGGGGTATATGCATGGAGATCAATTAATGGCAGGATTCTGGGTTAATCTCACATGAATGCGCTTCATTGCTTCATTCTCCTGATTCCCTAACATTTCTCAACTGGGCATTTCTCCTCATTTGGTAATAGACAGTTCAGTTGGGTGTTCCTTTAATCAGCCCCCCCTAGGCAATGCAGCACACCTCCTCAAGACCCTCAGAGCCTTGTCCACCAGAGTTATGTATTAGTTTTGTTTTCTACTATGCCATCACTTCAGGTTTCTAGATGGTGGTGCTGAAGGTTTTACTACCAGACCAACTTGGACCCTCCCTGTGTGTCTGTGGAAACCCCTCCCATCGTCCTGGAGGAGTATAATGTTCAGGTTTGCTTCCCTCTAATAAATCTCAGTCCTCCCCCACTGTGATAGTGGTGGATACCCCTGTATGACCCCCTAAATCATCTAAGGTGGACGTTCCTATGGGCCACGTTCCTATGGGCCACGTGCCTCCCCTTTGCGAGATCTATTACACAGTGACATATAGAGAAATCCCCCATGAAACCTATGAGTGTCCCTACATTACCTTTTCCCTATCCGAAGGCTGCAGATGCCTCCCCTGTGAGTGTGCCATCTGTAGCCCTGTATTATGTCAGGGACCCGCCCTCCCCACCACTCCATCCGGACTGACGTGCATGATGTTATGACCATGCCCTGCACACAATATGCTGGGTACGATTGGCACTGGACTGACATACCCTCCTTCCTTCCTGGTCTGGGACAAGGAAAGTCTTTGCAAGTTCAGCAATGTAACATTGAAGCGCTTCTTCACTCCGTGCTCCTCAAATTCTGGCCACAACTCACTTATATCCTTCTGTAACAGACTCTCCCCTCATTGTGCATTGTGGCCCAGAGACACAACACCCCACCCCCCCCACCGCGCCCCCCCAACCCTGTCATGTGTCTGGGTGCAGCCTTTCCAAGTCTCCCACTGCCCATTCGACCCCGTGCCCTGCAGCACCTTCCCTTGCCTCTGTCTTGTCTTCCCCCACCTTCCCCGCTGTCGAGCCCTTGCCCTGCAGCATATTACAACCCACCCCCTGGCTTGCTGCTGGTCTGGTATGTAGAGCCTTGCCTCTGAAAGCACCCCCTAAGCCATATGGTACTGCCTGTGAAGCATGGCACTGAGTCAAGGTAGACGAACAAACCTTGAAGTCACGAGCAAAGTGCAGGTTGCCAGGTGCGCATTGCTTATATCAAACACATCAGTCTAATTAGACACTAGCGTGGCCTACTGATCCAGCATGGGGAGGTTGATTACAGTGAGCATCTTTGATAATGAGCATTTATGAGATTCAAATGTATTTAAATAGCGAAGCAGGAAACGTGTGCCACCATTGACGTCTGGAGTAACCAATCACAACCTGCTTTTACACTGATGGGAAAGTGATTTTTTCACTCCTGTGGTATCTTCTGCTCCCACCTGCCATGATACCTGCCACGGGTGGGGGCGGAAAATCCTGCCCAACATTTCAAGTCCCATATGACTTTTCTTTGGAACAGTGTTGGGCACAATATTAGACTTGAAATGTTAACTCTTTTTTTCTCCACGGATGCTGCCAGACCTGCTGAGATTTTTCAGCACTCTCTGAGTTAATAAGGACCTCATGATAAAAGTAGAAACTGTACTTGCATTACTCAGTCTAGTTTACTATAATGCTTAGCGCAATGTTTCAAGAATTGTTCTTTGGTGAAAGAATGCCCTGAAGGTTCAGATGCTTTAACATTTGACCTCTAAAGAAGCAATAGGTCAATGGCTTCCTACTATTCAAAATCTCAGAGCATATTTACATAGAAAGTACAACGTAGAAACAGGCCATTTGGCCCAACTTGTATCTGTTGGTTGATGGGAATCTAGACAATTTTCAGCCAAGCCTCCTAAGAGAGCACCAGGTGAAAGCTTCACTGTAAGGAAAAGGGGAGAATGCACACTCAGTAATTCATTCTTCCTGAATCACACCTTCACCAGATCAGTTGTTGAGTATCAGTGATATAATACTATACCTGCAGCCTGAAGAACTGCACTGACACTAATCTTTAAATTTTTTTCTTAATTTCTCCAGTATTTTAAATCTGCAAGCCAAAATCTAACAAGTTCTTTCAGCAGTAGGAAGAGAAAACAATACAGTACCAAAATGGAAGTTAGTCACCCCAACTCTCATCTATCAATTATGTCTCCTTAAGTGTAATCAAAAGCAACATATTGATTTATAATATAAAATGTAAACAAAAGTCTATAGCAATGGACTTACAGTGCTTTCATTTTCTTCAGCTGTGATGCTCGTACTATCAACAGAAACTCCATTAGCATCTGACAATGAAATACAATGTTATTAAATACTTGGTGACTTCACAGTCTTTATTTAGACTTTCCCCTGGCTCCCTGTCTCAGTTTCCTTTACTAGTTCAGCCCCAGATCACCAACTGTTTGAGGGTAATTAGGAACAGGCAATAAATGCTGGTAAAAACAAAAACAAAACAACTGCGGATGCTGGAAATCCAAAACAAAAACAGAATTACCTGGAAAAACTCAGCAGGTCTGGCAGCATCGGCGGAGAAGAAAAGAGTTGACGTTTCGAGTCCTTATGACCCTTCAACAGAACTTGAGTTCGAGTCCAAGAAAGAGTTGAAATATAAGCTGGTTTAAGGTGTGTGTGTGGGGGGTGGAGAGATAGAGAGAGAGAGAGGTGGGGGGGGGGTGCGGGGTGTGGTTGTATGGACAAACAAGCAGTGATAGAAGCAGATCATCAAAAGATGTCAACGACAATAGTACAATAGAACACATAGGTGTTAAAGTTAAAGTTGGTGATATTATCTAAACGAATGTGCTAATTAAGAATGGATGGTAGGGCACTCAAGGTATAGCTCTAGTGGGGGTGTTTTTTTTTATAATGGAAATAGGTGGGAAAAGGAAAATCTTTATAATTTATTGGAAAAAAAAGGAAGAGGGAAACAGAAAGGGGGTGGGGATGGGGGAGGGAGCTCACGACCTAAAGTTGTTGAATTCAATACTCAGTCCGGAAGGCTGTAAAGTGCCTAGTCGGAAGATGAGGTGTTGTTCCTCCAGTTTGCGTTGGGCTTCACTGGAACAATGCAGCAAGCCAAGGAGAGACATGTGGGCAAGAGAGCAGGGTGGAGTGTTAAAATGGCAAGCGACAGGGAGGTTTGGGTCATTCTTGCGGACAGACCGCAGGTGTTCTGAAAAGCGGTCGCCCAGTTTACGTTTGGTCTCTCCAATGTAGAGGAGACCACATTGGGAGCAATGAATGCAGTAGACTAAGTTGGGGGAAATGCAAGTGAAATGCTGCTTCACTTGAAAGGAGTGTTTGGGTCCTTGGACGGTGAGGAGAGAGGAAGTGAAGGGGCAGGTGTTGCATCTTTTGCGTGGGCATGGGGTGGTGCCATAGGAGGGGGTTGAGGAGTAGGGGGTGAAGGAGGAGTGGACCAGGGTGTCCCGGAGGGAGCGATCCCTACGGAATGCCGATAAGGGGGGTGAAGGGAAGATGGCATCATGCTGGAGTTGGCGGAAATGGCGGAGGATGATCCTTTGAATGCGGAGGCTGGTGGGGTGATAAGTGAGGTCAAGGGGGACCCTATCATGTTTCTGGGAGGGAGGAGAAGGCGTGAGGGCGGATGCTGGTCTTTGATGCTTGTATCCCATGAACTAATTAAGAGAAAAGATATTCCGCATGGCCACTATCAGACAGCTCTATAATTGATTGAGGAATAAATACAGAGGTAAAGAAAACCAAGGTCAATTTTTCCTGAGATGAGCAGTGTTGAAATATGGAGGCCTTACATTAACCCTACAATAGATCATTGAATCATAGAATGATCAGCCAATCATGCCTGCGCTATCCAACTAGTCCCACCCCCATGTTCTTTCCCCATAACCCTGTAAACATTTTCCTTCAAGCAGTTGTCCATTTTACTGTTGAAAGTTATCACCCAATCTGTTTCCATCATTTTTCAGATGGTGCATTCCAGAGCACCACAACACACTAGATAAAACAAACTGGCCACAAGTCACTTCTGGTTCTTTTGACAATTGTCTTAAATCTGTGTCCTCTGGTTACTGACCCTGCTGCCACTGGATACAGTTTTCTTAATTTACTCAATCAAAATGCTTAATGATTTTTAACACTAATATCAAATCTCTTAACCTCCTTTGTTTTAAGGAGAACAACCCAGCTTCTCCAATTTCTCCAAATAACTGAAGTTCCCCATTCCTTGTAACATTTCTTAATAAATCTCTTCTTCACTCTCTCCAATGAGCTTCTATAATTCCAAAACCAGGGAGGGGCTCGATTTATTTTGGTTGTTCCTGCATCTTCAGCACTTAGAGAATCCTGGATAGACCAGGTTATTATTTTGGCTGCTGATAGAAGTGGAGCTCATTTAAGAGTCCGGAATCCAGGGAAAATCAAATTTCTTAAGAATATAACACAGACTATAAGGCTCCTTGAACCTGTTCTGTCTTTCAGTAGGATCGTGGCTGATCTTCTGCCTCAACTCTACTTTCCCACCATTTCTTATTCCCCTTGATTCCCTGAGAGACAAAACAATCTATCTCAGCCTTAAATATACTCAATGATGGAGAATCCACAACCTTTTGGGATAGACAATTCCAAAGATTCACACCCTCCGAGTGAAGAACTTTCTCCTCACCTCAGTCTTAAATGATCAACCTCTTACCCTGAGGCTGTGCCTCAGTGTTCAAGATGCCTCAGCTAGGGGAAACAACCTTTCAGTGTCTACCTTGTCAAACCCTTCAGAATCGTATTTATTTCAATGAGATCATCTCTTATTCTTCTCAACTCCAGAGAGGGGCCCAATTTACTCAGCCTCTCATCATAGGACATTCCTTTCATCCCAGGAACCAATCTAGTGAATCTTTATTCTACCACCTCCAAGGCAAGTATATCCTTCCTTAAATATGGAGACCAAAACTAGCAAAGTACTCCAGATGTGGGTCTCACCAAAGCGCTATGTTTCATGCCTTTTAAAAGATATTCTGCTTTTCTGTTGTTACTATCAAAATGAATCACCTCATGCTTCCCCACTCATTTAACTTGCCTATATCTCTTTGTGGCCCCTTTGTGTCCTTTTCACAGCTTACATCCCAACTAATTTTGTATCGTACAAACTTGGGAACATTACTTTGGTCCCTTTGTCTGAGTCATTAATAGCAATGGTAAATGTAGCTTCTGTACAAAGGAAGCACTGTAAAATTCTTTCTGAGGAGACCGTACCAAGCCACCATTTCTGAAAATGCAAGGGGGGACTTCAACTTCTCTCATTTTGCAGTTTCCCTAGATGAAGCACAAGGGTCTATCATTCTCACTTAAATCAAGAAATCTCTTCCTGTCTCCACAAACTTTCATGAGGACAGTGGCAAATTTTTTGGGTTAGTGAATCTTGGCAGATATGCTCATGAGGACTCATCTGTGGCTCACTTGAAGTTAAGGATGGTATTAGATTAAAAGAAGAGGTATCACAATGTTGCAAAAAACAGTAGCAACACTGAGGATTGGGAATGCTTTAGGAACCAGCAAAGGGCCACCAAAATGTTGATTAAAAAGGGAAAAATAGAATATGAGAGTAAACTAGCCAGACATATAAAAACAGATCATTAGAGTTTTTATAAGTATACAAAAAGGAAGAGAGTAGCTAAAGTAAGCGTTGGTCCCTTAGAAGCAGAGACAGGAGAAATTATCATGGGGAACGAGGAAGTGGCAGAGGCATTGAACAAATGTTTTGTGTTTGTCTTCACAGTAGAAGACACAAGTTCCATACCAAAAATAGAGGATAACCTAAGGGCTAAAAAGTGATTAAATTAAGATAAGTAATATCAGCAGAGATAATGTATTAGAGAAACCTAAGGGACTAAAATCTGACAAATCCCCAAGGCCTGATGGCCTACACCCTAGGGTTCTAAAATAGATAGCTGCAGAGATAGTGGATGATCTAGCTATGATTTTCCAAAGATGCTTAGATTCAGGAATGGTCCCACTAGATTGGAAGTTTGCAAATGTTACACCACTTTTCAAGAAAGGAGGGAGAGAGAAAGCAGTGAACTACAGACCAGTTAGCATAAAATCAGTTGCTGGGAAAATGCTGGAATCTATTATTAAGAAAGTCTTAATAATGCACTTTAAAAAGCAGAATACGATTAGAACAAGTCAACATGGCTTTACTAAAGGGAAATCCTGTTTGACAAATTTATTAGAGTTCTTTTTGAGGATGCAATTAGTAGGTAGATAATGGGGATAGATGTAGTATACCTGGATTTCCAAAAGACATTTAAAAAGGTGCTGCACAAAAGGTTAACAGGCAAAAAAAAGGAATTCATGGAATTCAAGGGTAATATATTAACATGGTTAGAGGACTGGTTAGTGGATAGGAAACAGAGAGTGGGCATAAATGGGGCTTTTTAAAGTCGGCAGTGAATAATGGAGTGCTGCAAGGACCAGTGCAGGGGCCTCAGCTATTTACAATCTATATTAATGACTTAGATGAAGAAGCAAAGGGTAATGTATCCAAGTTTGCTGATAATGCAAAACTAGGTAGAAAGGTAAGCTGTGGGGAGGACACAGAGAGGCTGCAAAGAGATATAGACAAGTTAGGTGAATGGGCAACAAGATGGCAGATGGAGTAGAATATAGGGGACTGTGAAGTTATTCACTTTGGTCACAAGAATAAAAATGCAGAATATTTTTTAAAAAGTGAGAAACTTGTAAGTGTTAATGTTCAAAGAGACTTGAGTGTGCTCATACAAAGAACACAGAAGGTTAGCATGCAGGCGCAGCAAGCAAATATGAAGGCAAATGGCATTTGACCTTTATTGCAAGGAGATTGGAGTACAAGAATAAAGAAGTCTTGCTACAGTTGTACAGGGTTTTGGTGTGACCACATCTGTGTGCTGTTTTGGTCTCTGTATGTAAGAAAGGATATATCTGCATTGGAGGCATCACAGCGAAGTTTCACCAAGTTGGTTCCTGGGATGAGGAGGTTGAGACTGAGTAAATTGGGGCTATATTTTCTGGAGTTTAGAAGAATCAGAGGTAATGGAGAGGCAGTGGCATAGGTAGTATTCTAGATACCCAGAGTAATGCTCTGTGGACCTGGGTTCAAATCCCACCATGGCAGATAGTAAAATTTGAATTCAATAAAAAATCTGGAATTAAAAGTCTAATGATGACTATGAAACCATTGTCAATTGTCGCAAAAACCCATCTGGTTCACTAATGTCCTTTAGGGAAGGAAGTCTGCCGTCCTTCCCCACAGCAATATGGTTGACTCTTAAATGGCCTAGCAAGCCACTCAGTTCTCAAGGGAAATTAGGGATGGGCAACAAATGATGGCCCAGGCAGCAACGTCCACATCCCATGAACAGATTAAAAAAAACTAACTGAAACCTACAACATTCTGATGGGATGGATGCTGAAAGATTGTTTCCATTGGTCAGGGAATCTAAAACACGGGGTCACAACCTCAGGATAAGGGGCTGATTACTTAGGACTGAGATAAGGAGAAATTTCTTCATTCAAAGGGCTGTGAATCTTTGGAATTCTCTATCCCAGAAGGTGGTGGATGCTCCATCGTTGAATACATTTAAGGCTGGGAAAGACAGATTTTTGGTCTCTCAGGGTATTAAGGGATATTGAAGCAGGCAAAAATTGAATTGAAGCCCAAGATCAGCCATGATCATATTGAATGGCAGAGCAGGCTCGATGGGCCGTGTGGTCTACTCCTGCTCCTCTTTCTTATATTCGTATATGCCTCATCCCACGAATTTCAGCCCCGTTGCCATTTATTTGGATTGTAATCGGTCTCAGTGCTTAAGCAAATAAACAGTAATTTCATAATAAGTGTACAGACCTTTTAGCGTGGAGCTATTTTCAGTTGAAGTTACCCCCGTGATTGTGGTTGATTCTAGACTAGAAAGAAAGAATTATATCTTGTTTGACAGTTTAAACAAACACATAGGGGTAAATCATGGTGTGTAATATATTTTGGCAAAGGCAATAACCAATTTCACTTTACATGAGTTAGTGCCTGTGTTGAAATATTGGGGTGAAGAATTTCAAGTACATTTATTACCAAATACTGCACAGTGCAATTTTATCATAGTGAAATACTGGTTTAAAATTTGAAATACATAATTAAGAAAAATGCTTAATTTCTACAAAGCATTTCTGCATGTTCTAAGTTCCAGTGTGAAATATGAACTTACCTGCACAAGTCTTCATTACTTGAACTTGCAAAAAAAAAAAATAATATTAATTTTCCTATGATAATTAATCACAAATTTGAATACTGCAATTTAATTACTCCTAACGATGGAAAATGGGTTCTATAGAAATCTACTTACCTACTCACAGTTTCGGTCTGTAGAGATAATTTCTGGGGAGGAAATAAAGTTCTGCTTTGACTGAGTCCAAAAACAATACAAACCATAAATGACTGAACCATTCAATAAGAGCTATTGTGTTTCACAAATGGAATTTTAATGTAAACCTAATTTTGCAATGAAAAATTTAAATGAATTAATGACAGTCTATATCACACAGCTACAATACATAAACGTCATTTTACATTCTTTAGAAAGGTAGCTGGGTGGAGCAAAGTTGCAGTGCAGGTGAGAGAGGGTGGGTAAGGTTACAAAGGTAGAACTAAGCAGTTATGATGAAGATAGGCTGTGGGTTTTGAAGTTAGTGGTCTTACTTTATATAATTTCAGTAATACACTATTGCATAACATCAAGTAATTCCCCCAGATGTTCCCCCACATGAAGGTCTGACACTGCATTAGGGTCACCACTAAAACCTAAATCAGGTTTAGGTTTACCCTGAGTTTTCCTCCTCTCCTTTCCTAATATAATAATAATGCTGTCTTGCAATTCCACTACCTCACCAATGTGGCCATTCTGCACACAAACCTTGTCAATGACTGGCAGGAGGCTATTTTATCCTGGAAGGCATCACAGACCACCCTGACCCAGTGCTCAACTAATGTCCACATATGTACACCTTCCAGCAGAAGTCAATAAAAGGAAATGGGAACCTTGACTTATTCCCTTCTCCTCTAGTTGTGCTGAGGGCAATTATAACATTACTATTGTCCTAACTGAGATTAACTAAAAGGTAATTCACATTCCTGGCTCTGGTATAAGACATCCAAACAGTGAAAGGCCCTTTGCTTCATCAATCTCATCTTCCATTCAGATGTTTGGCTTGAATTTACTGCCATTCTTCATACCTCCTCCATAATTCCTCTAGTAAGGGAACAAAAGGTAATTAAGCACTTGATTTAGGTTTTAGTGGTGACCCTAATGCAGTGTCAGACCTTCATGTGGGGGAACATCTGACCAATAGTAATCATGATACTACTAGATTCAACTTGATCAGATTTGCTGAAAATTTAATGTTGGTTCCAGATTTCAAAATGAGAAGATAAGTAACAATGGCTGAAGATTTAAAATGGTTCAATAGAAAAAATCTACTAGGCAGGAGAATTACCAAATAGAATAAAAATAGAATACCTTTAAAACTATTCTAATGCAAAAGGAAACTAAGTTATGCCCAAAGTTAAAATAAGAGCATATGGTAAGATAAAGCCAAAGTATGAAACAAGTCATGTGCAAGGACACGCCAGCAAAAATGCTTCTACAGACTTAAAGAAAATATCGCAGAAAAGAGAGACATGCTGCCAAAACTTTTCATCTTGCACTCATCAGGACAAACTCAATAATGCCAAATTTCAAATGATAACAACAATTTATACTACAGGAGAAAAAGGTGCTCGTTGATTAGCAATTTAACTCTGATTGGCCAAAGCATTGCCATGGTGAAAGCAACAGGAACTATAGACTCCCCAAGCCTCCAGGTAATTCAAGATAGGTGAAAGGCTTGAACATGTTCCTTTTGTTTGCAGAGGACAGGCTCCTGTGTATGAAAGTGTGTCACTTCTAGCAAGAGTAAATGAGCTACATTGCAAACTCGACTAATTATCCTAAATTGGTTGTTATTGTAGTTATTAGTGTAGTCAGGATTGTTCAGCAAGTGCTACCAAATCATGGAATTAGATCTAATGGTAGACATTTTATTTTGGGTTTTGCAAGCATGGGCTGGTTGAGTAAGGTCTATGCTCTGCCTATTCCAAACAACTGAAAGAACATATTGTTTGATTCGATCAGCCAATTATTGAGGCGTACAGCCTACCTACCTGGCATCGCACCGGCACTGAAATTCATACACGACGTTGCTCATTGTGTGGTAGGCAGAACATCTTTTTGGACTGGTGGCAGCATCCTGTTAGTGGAAAATACCACTCGTGTAGCCACTGCATTGTTGCAGTGTGAAACAGCTTGTTTAACGTGTTGTTCAAATTTTGAGATACTTTGCCTTTCCAGTGTAGTTTGAGGCAAATTGAGCATTTTTCAGGTCCAAAAGTGATGGCCTTTGGCCCATGTGCGAGTTTGCATGATACATCGTGAACAATGGTCTGATTAGGATAGCCAGTGTCCCGCAGGAAAGCTTATCAGCGATCTTGTATATAGGGCCCTAGCCATTTGCTCACCTTGCAAGTTTTTTGCAAAAGTAGAGTGCGTCAATGTTATCTTGTGGGACAATGGCAATCCAAATCAAATCATTGTTTGCTGTGTATCGTGCAAATTTGCAAATGGGCCAAAGTCAACCACTTTTGGACCTGAAAAGTGCCTGGTCTACCTCAAATTACCCTGGAAAGACAAAGTAGCTCAAACATTTGAACAACGAGTTCAGCAAGCTATTTCACACTGCTACAATGCAGAGGCTAAGCAAGTGGTATTTTCCACCAACAGGATGCTGCTGTCAGTCGAAGATGTTTTGCCTACCAGACAACTGAGCAACACTTGTGTATGAATTTCAGTGTCAGTGCGATGCCAGGTACATTGGCCATACATCCCAACAATTGGCTGATTGAATCAAACAACATGTTCCTTCAGTTGTTTGGAATAGGCAGGGTACAGACCGTATTCAACCAGCCCGTGTTTGCAAAACCCAATGCAAAAAGTCTACTGTTAGATGTGATTCTGTGATTGGGCAGCACTTGCTGAACAATCCTGACTGCACTAATAGCCACACTAACAACCAATTGAAGATGATCAGTGGAGCTCATAATGTGGCTCATTTACTCTTGCCAGGAGCAACATACATTCATACACAGAGACGCTCATTGCAAACAAAAGGAAAATGTTCAAGCCTTGCACCTTTTTGATTTACCCTGGGGGCCTGGAGGGCCTATAATTCCCCGTTGCTTTCTTCATGGCCACGCTTTGTCCAATCGGAGTCAAATTGCCAACTAATCAGTACCCTTTTCTCCTAGCTGTAGTATAAATCATTATGTTCATTTGAAATTTGGCATTCTAGCATTTGTCCTGATGAGTGCAAGATGAAAAGCTTTGCAACCTGTCTCTCTTTTCAGCAATATTCAAGTTCTGTACTACCAAGGGGCTATTTAAAGAAAACAGTTCTCAAGTGAAGTAGGATAGTTATTGAGCTCAGCTATGGCAACACAAGCTGCTATCAGAGCACCAAAATAACACTGGAGAAGATAGTGGATAACTAAAATAGCAATAATAAAATATTTTTTAAGCTACGTTAGAAGTAAGAGGACCATCGAGAACTGCATAGGGCCATTGAGGAATACCTTGAGCAGATTCAAGGTGTTGCAGAGGATATTACAGAGGTTTTAAATGATTACTTTGCACCAATATTCACTATAGAAGACAATATTCAGTTGCCAATAATGCAGTGTAGCATTGACTTTTAAGATATAAAGATCAGCATGAATGCAGATACATTGCTGGATAAAATTTCTTTTGTCATATCTTCACACAAATATTTTGTTCCCTTTGGGGAATAATGAGGTAGTCATGGAAGGATTCCCAAGCTGATGATCAGCCCAATGAACCACATCATGAACAGTCCTTCCTTGGCCAATAAGTCCTGGCGTGGAACTTGAACCTGGAGCTTCTGGTCCAGAAGTAGGGACGTTACCACCATGCCACAAGCTGGATAGGAAAAGGAACAGGGATATTTATTCCATAAAGTAATTTTAATGAAATTTATTACAAGGACTGAGAGCCTTTAATTTAATTGTCCCCATAATCATGTGAAATGCTGAATATTTCTCTCTGGAAATGTCTGACTGCTTTTAAAAAGACTATTAGCATGGAAGAGGCATTAAATTCAGGGGTTATTGAGGGTCAAAAATTTCTACTTTTATGACTCATAAGGTTACTATGAATATGTAGCTCAGTGGCTCCATACAAGGCAAATACTTCACTATGTTGCCAAAATCACTGTTTGCCCATTTAGAAATAGAATGCTCTTGACATCCAAAATTCCATAAAGCAAGCATACCACAAGGATGGTGTAACATCTTTTTAGCAGAATTATAAAAACATCTGTCGTGCAAAGCCTATTTAAGAATACTGGCATTGAAATAATTCATTTTGATGGTGCTTAACGGGAGAGTAACCATTGTACAGTGGAGGCTGCTTATATTGTACTTTTGAAATTTTCATCACTTTCCTTCAGTCTTCATAGTCAGTCTAGACAGGGAACCTAATTGCAAAATTGCCCTGAACTGACCAGTTCCTCCATTATATTGAAGAAAAACTTTGGTTTTGGCAGTGTTAGTCATAATCCGAGCAGGTGCAGAGAGAGAGAAAGAAACAGAATCAGACAAACATTTGTCATATTAAAAGTCCCTTCCAGGTATTTATGGATCAATGATAAATCCTTTCTAACCCATTCACATGACATTCCACTAGTGCCATTTTACTTGTAGTTCTTTTGCTTGTACTCTGTATACCTATAAGAAAGCAGCGATCTGACATCTGAAGACAATGAACTAAAGGGGACATCATGCCAGCTGGCCTCTTCTACAAATGGGTCAAACATTCCTATAAAATTCAGACTCTCTTGAGAATCGTATAACTAAGTTTTATACAGATTAAGACAGGATGTTGTGTATAAATGTATTCTGTCACATTTAAATTACACTTTATAGATTAACAGATGAGTACAATTCTGAGCTCTAACATCCAGGAAAATGTTGGGTTGGATTCCTGTCTTTGTTGAGTTACATGATCTGTGATGGAGTAGTGGTAAGGGCATTACAATGTACATTAGTGTCTTTTAGTGAGACAGGAGCCAAGCTACCTACCACTGATTGTCTTCCAGTGTCCCCTGCTGGAAGCATGTGTGTGCAAATGTCAAATGAGAACACAGTCAACTAACAGCGCCCCCCACAATCACTGACCAGGTCCATAGTTGAGGAATAACCAATTGGACAAAGAAGTAGTGGCTGACTGCTGCCAGTAGAACTACATCTTAGAATGAATCACTGTCTTAAAAATAAAGGAAAAATTAAAGGGGAAAAATTGGAGGAAAATTGAAGGAGGAACTGTAAGTGACAGAAAGCAGAGTTATATGACAGGGCAATAATCGGATGAACAATGTTTAAAAAGAGAGGCATAATAATGTTACATTTCAATTATAATATGAGAATTACCTCCTTAATCAGGGTTTGATGTTCCTCTGATTGGCTGAAGTTTACACCAATGTCAAAAATATTTATGATTCCTTGATCACACACATTCATCCAGGCTTGATGTTCATGTCGTGCAGGTAGCCTATCCCAGAAAGTTTTGAATGCTTCCCATACTGCCTCCTGGCACACTAAGAAACATAGGCATCACATAAGACATCTGGTGACTCACACAAACTTTTCCATAAATTGCTTTTTAAAAAGTGCCCATATCCTGAGTAACTATATGGGAAACAAATTCAATTTTAATAGTGAAATGCATTAGTGATTGCAGAGTTCTTTTAGGTTGGCTAGGTATCTAACACATAGAAACTTCTCAGCATGCTTAAAGGTCTGCAAGCTAAACCACTAAGAAGTTAATGAACAATTTGCTCACTAATGAATACACATATTCTCCCTAAACCCAGAATACTTGAGCGCAAGTTGGCAACAACTAGGGCTAACCAACCCCTCAATGTGCACTTAATATTGCAAGAGTTTAACCAGCTAAACCAACATAGGTAAAGGCCCCACTGCTTGGATCATCTAACATATGGCTCAATTTACCACTTCTGCCATGGAGGGTTTCCTCCATTCTAATCTTCTATTTGCACTGTAGCATCCTGAGGCAAACTCGATCACAGAGAGACCCCACCCCTTCCCAAAAAGATTATTACTAGATGTCCATTAGACAACTGACAAATGTAAGTTTGAATCCTTCGCAGTTGGTCAGTAGATTCTTCATGAGTAATAAAATGCTTCAGTGCATAACTACCATCCTCCTGACCACAGCATGGATACACAGCCTGCACAATTAAGCAGTATTTTAACGAGTTGGCAGTGTGCCCATGTGCCTGTGTGCCAAATGTTCCCTGAAAAATTTTGGTGTGCATGTTTTTACGATATGTAGTACCTTGGGAGTTACCATGGCTGGACAAAGTATAGAGAAGCTGGTGTGCAGCTGTGCACACACATAGCTTAGCAGGAATATTGCTCTGTTCCCTTTTTTCTATGAATCCAACTCCGTAAGAGGGATGACTTTCTGACTCCTTCCCAAGGAGTCATCATTGATTACTTGATCACACACATTCATCAAGGCTTGATGTTCATGTCGTGCAGGTAGCCTATCCCAGAAGGTTTTGAATGCTTCCCATACTGCCTCCTGGCACACTAAGAAACATAGGCATCGAGTAAGACATCTGGTGACTCACACAAACCTTTCCATAAATTATCTTTTAAGAAGAGCCCATGTCCTGAGTAACTATATGGGAAACAAATTCAATTTGTTTCATTAGACCTGTCAATTAATCCAGCTACCTCCTTCCCTTCTAAGGGTGCATGTATAAAGAATGGTGAGAGGATTGTCCTATGAGGAGAGATTGAGTATAATGAACTATCTCCTCTGGAGTTTAGAAGGATGAGAGGTCATCTCGTTGAAATGTATGAAATTCTGAGAGGGCTTGATGGGGTTGATGCTGCGAGGCTGTTTCCCCTGGCTGGAGAGCCCAGAACGAGGGGGCATAGTCTCATAAGTGGTCATCCACTTGGGACTGGAAGAAGATGGTTGTGAATTTTGGGATAAAAACAGTGTTGGAAAACTCAGCTGGTCTGGCAGCATCACTGAAGAGAGAAACAAAGTTAACATTTCAAGTCCAATATGATTCTTCTTTGAAACTCTTGGTGAAGTTTGGTATTCATTAACCCAGAAGGCTATGGGTGCTCAGTTAATGAGTTTATTCAAAACATAAATTGATAGCGTTTTTGATGCCAAGGGAATCAAGGGGTATGAGGATAGGGCAGGAAAGTGGAGTCAATATCAAAGTTCACCCATGATCTTATTGAATGGTGGAGCAGGCTCAAAGGGCAGTGTGGCCTATTCCTGCTGCTATTCATTTTGTTTTTAAAGCATCTCTTGCTATTATTAGAATAAGTGATATCCAGGCTTAGTGAGGTTTGGGGCTGAGATAATTGAACCTAATCGAATCAATGTGAAAGAGACTGAATTGCAGCATTTCACAAAGTAGCTCATCTGGCTTTAATATATACTGTCAGTGCCTGCAGACATTTTTTTAAAAATCTGTGAAGATGCATTTTGTTTTAAAATATAAGACTAAAGCATCGATCATTCCTAAATAATTCCTGTGAAGAAATAAATTTCTAAAACTCCCAAAATGTGACAGGCACACACAGATGGGCAGAGATGTTACAGAATAGTGATATGTCACTGACTAGGGCTTGGAAAAATTTAAATAAGAAACAGGAATTTTCTTACCTCTCAGCTTGTAATATTTAAGGTAGTTGCCAATGGCCTGTGAGATAGTTTCCTCTGGACATAGCTCAACACCATTCGGAAATAAAAAGGATCGCTTTTGTCTGTAAATCAAATCTTTTATTTGCATGTCGCTCACGGTCACTGGAGATTGAATGTTGCCACGAGAAAGACTTCCGGAGCCTTGGTGCAGTCTACTCTCATCTGAAACTGTCCTTAATACAACTGACACAAGACACATTTTAATGTTCATTACTGTTGAGCTGATTTTGACAACATTGTACTTTACACAGCAGCATTTTCACACTGTATATGTATTTTCCAATTCCTGAACACAATACAACCAAGTACTGATTCACAGAGAAAAAAATGGAATATGAGAATATGAACTCTGAAAACCATTAAGAATTCTTATAACTGCATGAAATAAAAGTGGATCTAGCTATAAGTGGATAGAATCAGAAATTGCAAACCCCCTCAAAAGATCTGTAAAAAATACAGAATTCCATGTGACTAAAAGCAGAATGTGGTTTAATTTGTAACTGTAGCACACTATCCCTCAATATGACCCAATTGTAATGAATGTTAATCAGAATGCCTCAATCACTGAACACTGGTCACATTGCGGTAAAAGTATTTCAAATGATGCCATCATTGACAACAAAATGCCCATTTTAGATTTCATAACTTATTCAGTAGCTTAGAAATATAAATGCCATGAAACTAATGTTTAAATTATTTAGCAAGTGCTGGGCAACACACGTTAATGAATCACATTTCTTGCACAGGCAATAAATGTGGATTTGTGAAATTAACTTAAAAAAAACAGATTTAAGGAAGTTCCACAATGTACTTGATACTTGCATTAAAAGTTATTTAAAAATCCTCTCGAGGCATATATTTAATTTTATATTAAGTTGAAAAATACACAGCCAAGTTTTAAACAGTAATCATAGAATTATGATAATTCTCAAGTCCTGTAACCTGCAATAAAGTATTTCAAGATTCCTTCACTTTTTACTTTTAGATTTTAAATGTCTATTTATTTACTTCATTAAACTGATAGAAGTCCATCAGCAGCATTATAATGATGATTACTTTGCATCGAATTAAAGCAAACAGAATGTATGAATTTGTAGCATGTTAGATAACATGAGAAACTAACTAGTTAGATTATCCTGAATATTGTTATTCAGAACCCCAGCATGTGGAGTCACTTAATTACCAAATAATCTCAATTTATTTCAATATTTTTAAAAATGCTCTAATTTGATGTATCCAGTATTAGTTAACCTTTCTGCTACAGCCCTCTTCAATAGAAAGTGCACTTTCTTTTGCTTTCATTTCCATGTTTCGGCTGACTGAAACGAGAATCCTTAGCAAGTTTTTGTGGTCAGTATTAGAGACATACAGTGTATAAAAGTCCCAATTTCCTTCCCTGGTCTGTACTGAGCTGCCTGTTCACAGATAGGGTGGTAGCAGTAATTTTTTTCTTATTCATTCATGGGATGTGGGCATCGCTGGCTGAGCCAGCATTTATTGCCCATCCCTAGTTGCCCTTGAGAAGGCATTGGTAAGCTGCCTTCTTGAACTGCTGCAGTCCATGTGGTGTAGGTACACCCACAGTGCTGTTAGGGAGGGAGTTCCAGGGTTTTAACCAATTACTGTCTCAATCTTCCTGTGTATGAGAGAAGAAAACTGGCCAGGTCTCCACTCTGATCAGTGTTTAGCATCACCCACCAGAAACTCCAGTATGTGGATATTGGGTGAAAACAACATAGAGTTTGGTTGTGATATTACCCAAAAAAGGATATGCTGTGAATGCTCACTGTCAAGGCTCAGAAATGAATCATAGTCAGTTGTCCGAGGTACAGTTGAGGAAAAGGATGAGAGAAAATTGGTCCAGAAAACTAAGAGAGTATTAAAAAAATGCATCAGCACAATTTACATTCTAGGTTATTCTTGGGTAAACAAAAAAGGCTGACTTGTATTGACATTATGCCTTTCATGATCATAGGATTTCCAGACAATTAAGTAGTTTTGAAGTCCAACTGTAACAGCCAATTTGTCCCCACAAACAGCCATGTGATAATGATCGGAGATAATCTGTCTTGGTGATGTTGATTGAAGGATAAACATTGGCCAGGACACCAGGAATAACTCCCTGCTCTTCTGGGCAATAGTTCAATGGAATCTTTTACGTCAACCTGAGAGGGCAGACCAGCCTCAGTTTAAGGTCTCAGCCAAAAGGCGGCACCTCTGCCAGTGCAGCACTGCCTCAGTACTCAGCCCTTGATTGTTGTGCTCAAATCCTGGAGTGGGCTTTTGTATTGACCTCAATGCAGGCTTGGATAGCCATTACAAATTTTCTGTAACATTGACAGTACCAAATTTAAATGTGAACTATTTTATGATGATGCATTATAAATTATTTTCACATATGAAACGATGTGAAAACCGCTTTACCTGCATCCGCCAGTAAAACGTAATTGGCTAAAAGGACACACAGGATCACTGCAGACGTTTTCCACCAATAACGAAACATACTTCTGCCTCAATACAACCTAAAAGAATAAGGAAAGAATCAAAAAACGCAACACGGGGGGTGGGGCGGGAGGGACTGGTGAAGGTCTCCTGTCTAAATCCTGCAAACGCCTAATTGATGTGAATACTTCGTTCCTTAACGGTGAGCATTTGAGATAACCTCGTAAACATTTAATCGATACTTGTAACTCACCTTTTAAGATTTGTCTATGATTTTAGTGAAACTGAAAGAAGGCTCCAAGGAGACTTGGTCCTGAAGAGTGTTGTTCCTTCTGCTGGTTGCAAACTCTGTGACAATGCTGTCCCTCTAATCGGCTTTCCTAAGCTGTTCCCATTATAGAGAACGCGCGTCACATGTAGGAGTTAGCAGGTTCGACGATGAATGAGCGCGCATATATCTGCAAATTATTGTAATATATTCTTTACAAAATCATAATGGCCAAACTTACAACATTACTATTGCAACACCACCCAACATTATATTATCCAGTCAGCTTATATGGAGGTTAGTATTTCATATTGTAATAACCTTACACAGCAATATTGTAAGTTTCCTTTACCGCTGAAGTTATACTTCTGTAGAGTTCTTTATAAAAAGATAAAATAAACTTGGAGGTTGAGAGTAATTTGTTATATTTTCCACATAGGAGTCCAATTACAGATCTGATAAACTATTGCAATTATTTGGGTCCTCTCATTTTTCAATTGGAGTTTATTTCCATATAATTGCAGCATTGACTTTATACATAGTCTGTGTGAACTGCTAATACTACACGTAGTTGGCTGGAACCATATTCTACCGAGTTTTCCGACAAAGAATCAAATAATGGTTACAACACTGAAGGAGACCTTTGTGTCCAGCCAGTTCTCTGAAAGTGCATTCCAGATTCTAACCATTCCCTCCATAGAAAAAGTTTTTACTCATGTTGCAACCATTTCTTTTTTAAATCACCTTAAATCGGTGTCCTCTGGATCTCGACCATTCTGCCTATGGGAACAATTTCTCCCTGCGTACCATCCTGATTTTGAACACCTCCAGCGAATTTCCTCCCAACCTTCTCTTCACAAAGAACCTCAGCTTCTCCTATCTATTTCTGTAACTAAAGTCTCTTGTCTTTGTAGCCATTCTTGTAAGCCTTTTCTGCAGACTTCTCATCCTTTCTAAAGTGTGGTGCTCAGAAATGGAAACAATACTCCAATTGAGGCCAAACCAGTTTTTCATAAAGGTCTACCATAACTTCCTTGTTTTTGTACTCCTGGCCTCTATCAAGCCTTCACATTGAGAATACCTTCCATTGTATTGTGTGGTACTACCACTGTGCTAAATGGGATAGATTTCGAACAGATCTAGCAACTCAAAACTGGGCATCCATGAGGTACTATGGGCCATCAATAGCAGAATTGTACTCAAACACAATCTGTAATCTCTTGGCCCAGCATATTACCCACTCTACCATAACCATCAAGCCAGGAGATCAACCCTGGTTCAATGAAGAGTGCAGGAGAGCATGCCAAGAGCAGCACCAGGCATACCTAAAATGAGGTGTCAACCTGGTGAAGCTATAACACAGGACTACTTGTGTACCAAACAGCATAAGCAGCATGCAGCAAGTAATGGTCAGAGTTAAGCTATCCCACAACCAATGGATTAGATCTCAGATCTGCAGTCCTGCCACATCCAGTAGTGAATGGTGGTGGACAATTAAACAATTCACTGGAGGAGGAGGCTCCACAAATACCTCCATCTTCAATGATGGGGAAGCCCAGCACAGCAGTGCAAAAGATAAGGCTGAGGCATTTGGTACAATCTTCAGCCAGAAGTGCCAAGTGGATGATCCATCTCGGCCTCCTCCGGAGGTCCCCAGCATCACAGATGCCAGTCTTCAGCCAATTTAAATCACTCCACGTGATATCAAGAAACAGCTGAAGGGACTGGGTACTGCAAAGGCTATGGGCCCTGACAATATTCTGGCAATAATACTGAAGAATTGTGCTAAAAAACTTCCTGCCCCGCTAGCCAAGCCATTCCAGTACAGCTACAACACTGGCATCTAACCAGCTACCTGGAAAATTGCCCAGGTATGTCTTATACACAAACAGCAGGACAAATCCAACCTGGCCAATTACCACCCCATCAGTATACTCTTCATCATCAGATAAAGTAATAGACGGAGTCTTCAACAATGCTATCAAACAGCACTTGCTTAGCAATAACTTGCTCACTGACACCCAGTTTGGGTTCTGCCAGGGTCACTCAGCTCCTCACCTCATTACAGCCTTGGTTCAAACGTGGACAAAGAGCTGAACTCCCGAGGTGAGGTGAGAGTGACTGCCCTTGACATCAAGGCTGTGCGTGTGTGGCATCAAGGAGCCCTAGCAAAACTGGGGTCAATGGGAATCGGGGGGTGGGGGGAAACTCCCCACTGGTTGGAGTCATACCTAGCATAAAGGAAGATGGTTGTGATTGTAGGATGTCAGTCATTTCAGCTCCAGGACATCACTGCAGGAGTTCCTCAGGGTAGTGTCCTAGGCCCAACTGTCTTCAGCTAATTCATCAATGACCTTCCTTCCATCATCAGAAGTGGGGATGTTCGCTGATGATTGCACAATGTTCAGCACCATTCACGACTCCTCAGATACTGAAGCAGTCCATGTCCAAATGCAGCAAAATCTGGTCAATATCCAGGCTTGGGCTGACAAGTGGCAAAAAAACATTCATGCCACACAAGTGCCAGGCAATGATCATCTCCAAAAAGAGAAAACCTAACTGTTGCCCCATGATGTTCAATGGCATTACCATCACTGAATCCCCCACAATCAAAATCCTGGGGGTTACCATTGACCAGAAGCTGAACTGGATTAGCCATATACAACACTGGCATCTAACCAGCTACGTGGAAAAGGTATGTCTTGCACACAAACTGCAGGACAAATCCAATCTGGCCAATATTCTGAGCCTACAAGAGCAGGTCAGAGGCTAGGAAGCTTGCAATGAGTAACTCACCTCCGGAGTTCCCAAAGCTTGTCCACCATCTACAATGCACAAGTCAAGAGTGTGATGGAATACTCCTTGCCTGCCTGGGTGAGTGCAGTTCCCACAATACTCAAGTGGCTTAACACCATCCAGGACAAAGCAGGCCACTTGATTGGCACCACATCCACAAACATTCACTCCCTCCACCACTGACACACAGTAGCAGCAGTGCGTACCATCTACAAGATGCACTGCAGGAATTCATCAAGGCTCCTTAAACAGCACCTTCCAAACCCACGACCACTACCACCTAGAAGAACAAGGACAGCAGATAGATGGGAACACCCTCCCTAACAGCACTGTGGCTGTACTTACACCACATGGACTGCAGAAGCTCAAAAAAGGCAGCTCACCATCACCACCTCAAGGGCAACTAGGGATAGGTAATAAATGCTGGCCCTGCCAGCGAAGCCCACATCCTCTGAATGAATAAAAAAAAGTCCCGAATCCTATATGCCTTAATAATTGCTCTCTCAACCTACCCTACTACCTTCAATGATTTGTGCACAAATACACCCAAGTCCCTCTGCTCCTGCACCCCTTTAGAGTTGTACCCTTCAATTTATAAGGAAAATTTTTCTCTGCAAAGGTAGAACAGAAATTTCAGATGAGAAAATCAAAGAAAAAGAGGTCACCAGGTCTGAACTGACTTTATTCCAGAATCCTTATAGAACGGAGTAGTAAAGTTAATCACATTCTTGCCACTATAGTTGGTGAATCATTAGAAATTAGAATAGTTTACAAGATTTGGAAAAAAAATTAATGTAACAACAATGATTTTTTAAAAAGGCGCTACAGGAAACACCTAGATATAATATCGCCAAGAGAGCCAGCATGACATTAATTGCCAACTCCCCCTTCTAAAGACCAGATTCCAGAGAACATCAGGTAGTGCTGAACTGCCAAAACTGATGCCAGGTCACAGACCTGAAATGTTAACTCTGCTTCCCTCTCCACCAATGTTGCCAGACCTGCTGTGTATCTCCAGCATTTTCTGAATTTATGTAACACCTTTAACAAACAAAACATCCCAAAGCATTATAAAACAAAATATAACACTGAGCCACGTAAGGAGATATTAGGGCTGATGACCAGAAGCTTGGTCAAAGAAGAAAGTTTTACAGAGTGTCTTAAAGAAAGAAAGTGAGGTAGATATGTGGAGAGGTCTAGGAAAGGGTTCCAGAGCTTGGGCCCAGGCAGCTGGAGGCACAACCACCAATGGCAGAGGAATTAAAACTGGGGGTGCTTAAGAGGCCAGAATTGGAGGAAGAGATTGGGAGGGGTGAAGGCCCTGGAGGATGATAGTTTTAAAATTGGGGCATTACTGTGGTAACCTGAGGTGCATCACACCTTTAAGAGAATGTGAGCAGATTGACCACGTGACTATTACCCAGTTGCTGTGTAGTGGAGGCTACAATGTTAATGAGTAGCTAAGAGTAGAGTCTGGTTGGAAGCACACTTTGTGCTCTGTTACCTGTGTAATTAAACAGCATGCGCTTCATCTTATATTGGCCTCTGCATCTGCAGTATATTGTTGCCAACTCACCCACCCGTCGATAGGCATGCAACTGTGTTCCCGAGCAAAGCAATCCAACAGAAGAACATAACAATTACTTTACCAGGAGCCAATGTGGGTAAGTGAACACAAGGATGATAAGCGATGAGGACTTGGTGTGACTTGGGGCACAGGCCGCAGTGTTTTGGATCACCCCAAGTTTACAGAAGGTAGAACTATAGAAGGTAGTGTGGCCAGAGTGCACTGGAACAGTCAAGTCTAGGCGTAACAAAGGCATAAATGAGGGTTTCAGCAGAAAATGAGTTGAGGTGCAGTGGTACAGCCAGGCGATGTTACAGCAGTGGAAATGGGTGTTCTTAGTAATGGCGTGAATGTGTGGTCAGAAGCTCATCTTGGGTCATATATGATACTAAGGTTATGAACAATCTAGTTCAGCTTCAGACAGTTGCCAGATTAAGAGATGGAGTTTGTAGCAGGACCTAAAGACAATGGCTTCAGTCTTCCCAATATTTAATTGAAGGAAATTTCCATTAATCCAATACTGGATGTCAGACAAGCAGTCTGGCAATTTAGAGAGGTGGAGAGGTTGAGAGACATGATGGTGAGGTACAGCTGGGTGACTTCATCTTACACGTGGAAACAGGCATGTTTTTGGATGATGTTGCCAAGGGGCAGCATCCAGATGAGAAGAGGCCAAGTAGGAATAACAGAGGATACCAGAAGTGACTGTGCCAAGGGGTGGGATCAGAAGCCATTGTAAATGATTCGCTGTCTATGATTGGACCTCAGCCTAGAAGGAAACTTGGCTCGTGATCATAGAAGAAACCTTCGCCCTTACTGAAGCCCCCCCTACCTTATCACTACTACCGGTCCCACCCAAACTGTCAGTGATCTCACTCTCATCGCCAATTCTCACTTTAATCTGCCCACCCCCCCCCAACACCTCTATTGCCCATCCAAGCATTATGCCAAATTTTTCACTGAATATCCTTACTGCTTTCCTCCATCAGCCTCTGCCCAGTGGTGATTTCAAACTCCATCATAACTCACCTTGTACTCTCTCATCTGAGTTCACTGCCTTCCTTTAACTTCTTCCATATAAACTTTCCTACACAATATTCACAATCACCTCTTTACTTTGTCATCTCATGTGCCTCTCTATTCCCATTATCTCAATTACAGACAATAACTTCAATAACTTCCTTGCAACCATCGCCACTCCATCCTCCGATCTCTTTTCCTCTCCATCTGCCTTTGAAATTAACTCACTTATAATGATACTTTCTCAAGCACCCAACCAACTATTTGGCCATCATTCACTTTGTAATATTTCTGCAGCTACCAATCTGTTCAATCAAACCCTAACCTCTGTCTTTGATGCCCTGTTCCAGTGAAACAATTACTATTACTGTGATTACTCTCTTTGGTACGGAGCCCATCTTTGTCCTCTAATGCTAAGGGATGCAGCTTTGAACATTTATGGCACTCAACTGGTTTAGGCATTGATTTCTAGATTTTGCTCGACCACATAAAGCACTGGATAATATATATTTTAAAAAAGATTCACTCCGCTGGAAAAACTGCTGCTCACTCGAGGATCATCCTGGAATGCAAAGATAATTCCCGAGTTCTTTTTCCCACTGTCTCCTTAAAACTCTCTCCCATGTCCCCTCCACTTTCAACATATACAAGTAGTTCATGGACTTTGTTGTCACCAAAGTTAAGACCATCCATTCAGCTGTTTCTGCTGCACCTCTCTCTTACCCTTGCACTAGCCCTAAACTCTCATTGTTCTCTCGATTCCCTCCCATCCCTACTCATTCCCTCTGAGCTCACCTTGTCCATAAGCCCCACATCCTGGTCTCAACCATATTCATATTAAACTGCTGGCCACTCAACTTCCCTTCCTGGCTTCCATGCTATCCGACATTGTAAACAGTTCCCTCTGCTCAAATATCTTCTCTCTCCCATTCCCGCCCCCCCCATTCCCAATTCAAATCTGTCATCCTGAACAGAAAATTATACTTAATCCCTCCTGTCCTTGCAAATTAGCATCGCACCTCCAACCTCCCTGCCCTCTCCAGAGTTGTTGAAAGTGATGTTGCCTCCCCAATTGATGCCCTGCTTTATGGCAACTCCATGTTTGTAGATACTACCTTCTTGATTTAACCACAACAAAAGTACACAGTTCAAAAGAGTATTATTTATTTCTGCTCTGGGTCCAAATCCTAGTTTGCAAAAAGTTTCTGTGATATGTGGAGAATAACAAGTTGAACAAAGGCAGATGATTCAGCCTCAGATGTGGTACTCACAAAAAATGGTATGCCATCAAAATTTGCATTCTTTGCATTTTCAGAAACTCCAGCTTTCATACCTCCCCAGATAGTGTGTTAAACCTAACTTGATGTTTGATTTCCAAGTTAGAAACACTTTGAAGGAAGATGTAGCCGATTTTTAAATGAAGGTTAAGATTAAATTTTCAAGAAGGAGTTAGATATAGTTCTTGGGGCAAAAGGGATCAAAGGATATGGGGAGAAAGCGGGAGCAGGGTATTGAGTTGGATGATCAGCCATGATCATAATGAATGGTGGAGCAGGCTCGAAGGGCCGAATGGCCTACTCCTGCTCCTATTTTTTATGTTTCTATTCCACATTCTGAGATAACATATATCCTACACATGCCCTATAGATTGATCTGTGGGATTTTACTGACAGTTTTTCCTCGTTAGATCTCTAGCCTTTTCCCTAATTTATAATATCACATGGCATTTACAGCTCAGAAAGTGACAACTTGACAGCAGGTCCATGCTGGTGATTATTCCCCACACAAGCCTCCCCTGTTTGATTTCATCTTACCCAGTCAGCACATCCTTCTATTCCTTCTCTGTCATGTATTTATCTCCCGTCCCCTTAAGTGCATCTATGCCATTTGCCTCAACTATCCTTGTGGTAGTAAGCTTCACCTTCTAACCACTGAGCAAAGAAATTTCTGCTGAATTCCCTATTGGATTTGTTAGTGGCTAACTTAAATACCGCTAGTTCTGGTCTCACATGCAAGTGGAGTCATCTCCATGCCTATCTTTATCAAACCCTGCATCATCTGAAAGACCTCCTATCAAATCTGCCCTCAGCCCTCTCTTTTCTAGAGAAAACAGCCCAGCCTCTCCATTCTGCTATCATTCTTCTAAAACCTTGTTGCAGTCCCTCCAGTGCCTCTACATTTATTTTGCAATGCGGAGACCAGAACTGCTGAGTGTGTTTTTGTATTAATTCACGGGATGTGGGCTTCATTGGCTGGGCCAGCATTTGCTGCCCATCCCTAGTTGCCCTTGAGAAGGTGATGGTGAATCAGTGCAGTCCATGTGGTTAGGTGCACCCACAGTTAGGGAGTGAGTTCCAGGAATTTGACCCAGCGACACAGAAGGAACAGTGATATATTTCTAAGTCAGGATGGTGAGTGACTTGGATTCCAGGTGGTGGTGTTCCCATCTATGTGCTGTCCTTGTCCTTCTGGATGGCAGTGGTCGTGGATTTGGAAGGTGCTGTCTAAGGAGCCTTGGTGAATTCCTGCAGTGCATCTTGTAGATGGTACACACTGCTGATACTGTGGTTGGTGGTGGAGTGAGTGAATGTTTGTGGATGTGGTGCCAATCAATCAGGCTACTTTGTCCTTGATGGTGTCAAGCTTCTTGAGTGTTGTGGGAGCTGCACTCATCCAGGCAAGTGGAGAGTATTCCAATCACACTCTTACTTGCAGTTTTTAGAAAGTAGACAGGCTTAGGGGAGTCAGGAGGTTAGTTACCCATCGCAGGATTCCCACCCTCTGACCTGTTCTTATAGCCACAGTATTTATATGGCTAGTCTAATCAAGATTGTAATTAAGTTTAACATAACTTTGCTGCTTTTCAATTACATCCCTCTAAAAATGAAACCCAGTGGTTTGTTTGCATTTTTATGGCTTTGTTAATCTGGGTTGTTGCTTTTAATGATTTGTGCATCTGTACCCTAGATCTCTGCTTCTCTACCTCATTTTCCAAGGAATAGATGGCCCCCTTTATCCCTAACAAAATGCAACACTTTGCAACATTGAAATTTAATTGTGATTTACATGCCTATTCTGAAAGTTAACCACAACAAAATACAAGTCGTTTTCTGCAATATTAACATTCCATTTTGGCGATATTCACAAATTTTGATATTGTATTTCCAAGGCTTAGTTTTTGTGTTCATGTATAAAGCATATTACTTGAATGGTTTGGCTTGGTTTTCAATGTATTTTGTATTTGTTTTATCATGCTTATATATCCTGTCAATAGATTTAGTCGACTTTGCAGTAGGATTAAAAATTGCAGGTTTCATTTACTCTGGTAGGATTATGCACTTTAGGCTTTGTTTACTCCAATAGGATTATGCTCCCAAAATTACACGATTGAGCTGCTCAACAAATTTCAAAACCACAAGCTGAGCTCTAAGGAGTTGATCTGTGGCCACTATTCAAATAAATATGACTGCAGAAGTTAATACTAGTTGCCATTGGCTGCATGGTTCTGCCTTGAAAAATCTCAGAATTGCCTCATATTCCCCCAAGTTACATCCTGTTCTTTATAATTGAATTGCAAACATATACAGTATGATGACTACAGATCACGCAGAACTTTTGTTCAAATTAGTGACATGTTTGCACAAATAGTTTAAAGTATAGTTGTGCTGTTGCAAACAGCATTTAGCCTGCCTTGCTCGGTTAAGACCATTCACTACGGAAATAGTGAGGCATAAAGGGAAGTAATTTAAATAAACACACACAGATCAATTAAAAGCTAATTGCAGCGGGGTATTACTCTGGATTGGCATTTGCTTGTGCAACCCTGATTTAGGTACTCAGGACATGTACTTAGCCTGGTCAGTAAGTTCAAAAACTCCTCAAAGGTTATTTCCTTTCTAGATACGTTGAAGTATAATGGGTGAGCATTAGCCACAAGACTTTTGATGTACATTATTTTAACATGCTCAATGCTTACAATGTTTATTTTTAACAGGCTTCAGTTTAGCAGGTATCCTGGTGTTCATAAAGTTGCTCAGTACTTGAATTTTTTTTTAAGGTCAGCTGCTCAGTGATCTAGCCTCCTCTTTGACATCTGCCCTGTCTCATTAGATACGCCTGGATAACAAAGCAATATTCCCTCCTGCTCTTAATGTTTCTAGGAGAACTTTATCATGAGACAGGGCTACCCTCTCAGACTGGCTTCAGTGAAAAAGAATGGAATAGATTATTAATAGCAATGTTATTCCCCAATTCTATTCGCTGCGGCTGTGCTCCACATACCGGTGTAAAATTCCACAGAAAAAAGTTAGTTTGAACAAAGTCGTGATTACTCTGAATTATGTGCAGTGCCATATTAAAAACAATGAGAAAACAAGTGTAGCAACTTTGTGACACATTGTAAACCTGCCAGAGATGAGTGAGGAGGGAAGGAAATAGACAGCAGTGGCAAGTTCACTATTTTTGAACTTAGTTCAACCAGATCTCATCGTTAATATACCACTTTAGCACTGAGAAAACACCAAATTAATGGTGCCCAATTAGGCAATTTAAAAACACATTGGTGCCCATGTATTAATAATTCAGGAAGCAAGCCAGGGATTGAGCATGTAAGATGTGTTCAGTATAAATGCCCGTATTAAGCCATGCAACATCCTTCATAATTTTTCTTCTTTTAGTGCTTAATTTAAACACATTCCACATAACGTGTGAACAGTTAAATTATGCAAGTTAAATAATCAATTGCAATATTATCATTGTGCTATCACACTTACTTGCTCCATTTTCACTTGTAAGCTGTGTAAGTTTCCTTTGCAGAGTTGGTGATAATTGCCATATACAATGTAATTTATATGCCTCCAAAATTCACAGAATCTTTAGTGTAGGAGGCAGTCATTCATCCCATCAAGTCTGTACTGGTTCTCTGAAAGAGCATTCCACCCAGTCCCATTTCCCTGCCTTATCCCCATAGCTTTGCACATTATTTCTTTTCAGGTAGCAATCTGATTCCCTTTTGAATTCCTCAATCGAACCTGCCTCTACTACCCTTTCAGGAAGTGTGTTCCAGACTCCAACCACCCTCTGGGAGAAAAATCTTTCCCTCACATCACATTTACCCCTTTTGCCAATTTTTCAATCTAGCCCTCTAGCTCTTGATGTTCTCTTTAGTGCAAACAGTTTCTCACTATTTACCCTGTCCATACCCCTCAGGATCTTAATAACTCTATCAAGCCTCCTCTCCAAGGAAGAGTCCCAACATCTCCAATCTATCTTCATAGCTACAATTCTTTATCCCTGGAATCATTCTTGTGAATCTCCTCTACTCTCTCCAACGCACATCCTTCCTCAAGTATGGCATCTAGAACTAGATGCAGTACTCCAGATGAGGCCTAACTAGTGTCTTATACAAGTTCAACATGACCTCCTTACTCTTGTTCTCAATGCCCCTATTAATAAAGCCTAAGATACTATATGCTTTAACTGCTCTCTTAACATGCCCTGCCATCTTCAATGGCTTATGTTCATATACACTGAGGTCCCTCTGTTCCTGCATCTCCTTGAGTCTCTCCCTTATTTTATACTGTCTCACCATATTCTTCCCGCCAAAATGGATCACCTCACATTTGCATTGAACTTCATCTGCAACTTGTCTGCCCAGCCCACTGACATGTCTATGTCCTTTTAAAGTTCAAGACTATCCTCATCACAGTTGAGATTTCTAATCTTCGTATATATCAGGAAGAGCAAGGGTCCCAACACTGACCCCTGGGGAACTCCACATCAAACATTCCTCCAATCTGAAAAACAATCCTTTTTCATTTCTATGTATCCTGTCACTCAACCAATTTCCTATCCAAGTGCCTACTTTCCCTTTTTTTCCATGACCTAGAATCTGTGGCACTGTATCAAATACCTTTTGAAAATCCACATACACCACTTCAACAGCGTTTTCCTTATCAACCTTCTCTGTTACCTCCTCAAAATACCCCAGCAAGTTAAACATGCTATTTTAAGTAAAGATAGCATTTCTAACATCATCATCTTCTCAATTGTAAATTCTTCAAGTGTACCTGTTACCTCCTCTCTCATCTCGGCCTGGGAACATCATCTTCCTTTGTAAAGACAGATGCAAAGTACTTGTTCAATACTTCTGCTATTTCTCCAGCCTCCACATGCAAATCCCCTTTTTGTCCCTAATCAGCTATATTTCTTTTACTACCCTTTTATTATTTATATGCTTATAGAACACCTTGGGAATTCCCTTTTATGTTAGCTGCCAGCCTCTTTTCATGCTTTTATTAGTTTTTTCACTTCCCCTCTGGGCCTTCTATATTCAGCTTGATTCTCCATTATATTTTCTACCTGACATCTGTCATGTGTTCACTTTTTTCATCTTCACCTCTATCTCTCTCATCATCCAGGGTGCTCTGGATTTATTTGTCCTACCTTTTCCCTTCAAGGGAATATACCTTGGCATTGCCTGCAATACCTTTTCTTTGAAAGTGGCCCATTGTTCAGCCACCGTCCTTTCTGCCAACATTTGATTCCAACTCACTGGACTTAGCTGCATTCGTAGCCCATTGAAGTTAGCTTTCCCCCAATTCATTATCTCTGCTCTGGATTGTGCCCTGTCCTTTTCCATGACCAACCTAAACCTTACGATATAATGATCACTGTCCACTAGAGGCTCTCCCACTGATATTTGATCCACTTGGGCCAACCCATTCCCCAGAACCAGGACCAAAAGTACATGTCCTCTCATTGGATTGGAAACATACTGCTGCAGAAAATTATCTTGAACACATTCCAGGAACTCTCGCCCCTCTTTTGTACTATTCCTATCCCAGTCTATATTTGGATAATTGAAGTCCCCCATTATGATTACTCTATTACTCTTGCACCTCTGTAATTTCTTTGCAAATTTGTTTCTCCACATCCCTTCCACTTCCAAAATGAATATTCTCATTTTATTTCTACATTCACACAAAGTTTTCTAGGTAGCAGGATATAAACTACACATTGAGGCACAACTAGTGCAAAGATTTTCAGAGTGGAGACTGTCTTTTCACAATTTATTTCTTTGTCTCCACCTTCTAGCCTCCTTTCTTGCTGATATTCTCACCCCTCCACTCCTTATTGCAAACTTTAAATCTAAAAGAAAATGAAATAGTCTCCAAACCAAAATGTGACAATACACGTTTGCTTTTGTCTTTTTATTTGATATTCCTCCTTGTGATATCTATTATTCCTCTCTTCATAATTCAGGCAGGCAGCCTGCTTATAATGCCGATTGTGAATCATCCTTTGGGTTTTGGTAAACATGACTTAAGCAATCAGGATTGCTCCTCCTTTCGAACAAAACTTAGCTTTTGCTCAGTTCGTTCTTTTCTTCTCTGTAATCTGTTTTCCTTCCCTCCTCAACCTCCCCACCAAAAAAAATACAACAAATGGGGAAATTGCAAAGTAATCTGCATGCTATCAGTTTCAGCATACTGATATGTTATGTACATGCCTGACACTTGTTCTAGTCCAAATAAAATTAATTGCAATTAGATTCCACAACTTAGCGTTTATACAAATGGATGAAATACTGCATACATTAGGGCATTTTTCTTTTTGCAACCAGTGACAGTGCAAAGGGCTCAACTGAACAGCAGCACATATGATACAATGCACTATTTTGTTACATCATCCTCTGCATCCTTTTTAAAAAAGATAAACTCAACAGTACAATGGTCCTTTCCACAATCTCTGCCCCAGTTATGACTCAAGGGTCTATTTGTCAAACCAGTGGAGCAGCCATTACTCAGTCTGCAGCGTGGTTGAAATTATTTATTGCTTAACTTGGTATGTTTCAAGTATTCCTTGTGGGAAAGAGTCCCAAGTCAGAGAAAAAGTCATCCTAGAATTAAAATTGAAAACTTGCACCTTAAAATGGCATTAGCCTCTATCTCAATATTAGGAAAGTAATGATTAAAGTTTCAAAGCAAAATGACTAGGTACCATACTGACTGCACTTTCCACCTTGGACAGGTGTGTGGGGAACTCAATTCCACCCAACCCCCAGACAATCCCCAAAGGCAAAGTTTTATAGTGCTGGAATGACAGAGTATGAAGATCACTACCAAGTTGAACAATAAACTTATCTAATCATCTGGTAATCAGAAAAAAATGCATAAATGTCCTCATCAATATTCATTAACATAAATCTACTTATGTCCATAGCTACAACATTTAGTGAAAATTATGAAACAAAACAACAATGATAGGGTGTGAACAATAGTTCAATAAAGCTAAAAAGAAAAAGAAAATAAGTTATGATTGAAAATAATACCGCTACAGAATGTTAAAATATTCCTCAAACTGCCTTGTTCTCTTACCCCTTCTTTTGTCCCAGTGTCTCCAACCAACATCATATTTTCTTTTTCAACCAGAATAGCTCGGACAAAGCTTCACATCACCCATCATTACTGTTCCATTATTACTTGAAAGTAGTATGCTATTCCAGAATATAGTTAATTCACCCTTCTCCCTGTTCCAATTCATGGACAAGTATTTTAACTGTTGCTGAAGCACATGAAACTTAAAACTGAGATGGAGATTTGTGTACTGTGGCCTTCTAGCAGTGGAACTGAATAAGTTATTGGTCCATTAACGGAATAGTCATTTTGATAACAAAATCAAAGCAAGAAGCCAAAAAAGTCATAAAGCAGTATAATTTATTAAACTGTACACCACTATAAACAGAACTATTTTAAACTGAATGTGCTACACATTATTGGTCAACTGGTTCAAAAATTTACAGTTGCGTTTAAAATCTTCACATTTCCAAGACATCTGGATACTTGATGATCAGCAGCTTTGAAATGACCCGGTACACTATCTGTCCTGCGTGTACAGATTCATTAGCTATCAGTTCTCTGCTGACTGTGTAAGTGCAGAATCAAATCTTGTATCTCCTCCCGTTTTTTCTTTACTTCCTCTCGCAGGAACCATTTATCCAGCTGCAATGGCAATTCAAAATTTGTGATGGGTTTCTGTGGAAAGAGAAATAAAATACAATTTTGTAAAGAGGAAGAAAGGCCACTTACCAATGTAAGAGTAAACAGTGTTTTGAAATGATTCCTCAATATTAATTTGAATAGAACTCCATTAATAATTTGAAAATAATACAAACACAGCTATGCCAAATGTTTAGATAAAAACAAAAAACTGCGGATGCTGGAAATCCAAAACAAAAACAGAATTACCTGGAAAAACTCAGCAGGTCTGGCAGCATCGGCGGAGAAGAAAAGAGTTGACGTTTCGAGTCCTCATGACTCTTCAACAGAACTCAAACTCCAGTTATGTTGAAAGGTCATGAGGACTCGAAACGTCAACTCTTTTCTTCTCCGCCGATGCTGCCAGACCTGCTGAGTTTTTCCAGGTAATTCTGTTTTTGTTATGCTAAATGTTTGTCCATCTTGATGGGACTGTTCTTATTTAGTTCCTCTTTCACCTATCCACTCTTTTCCAATGGATCCCTTCCCAGTGGCTCCTCTTCCCAACCCTTACTGTCACCTGGGGAGATCCCAAAGGCTGGATTGTCACTGTGCAACGGAGGTGCAAATCGGGTCGCAAAATGCTGAACTTAGTTTTCTTTTTGCTGGAAAAGTATTTTCATACACCATATTCCAATTATATATTATCCAGAAATCAGGGAATATGAAATGAAAACTAACTAAGAATCTCAGCGATCTCATGATACCCAAGAAGGTTCTACGAATTGTTGTGCCACAGATATTGCTTGCTGTGAAGGGCCATGGAATAATCAGAAAAGAATAAGCTGGATTGGGTCCTTGCAAGGAAGGTGCTAAATGGGTGATCACTGTATACAAGATTGCACAAAGTCATAAGGTGCTGAGAAAACTCACTTTCACTTGCAATGATGTTCAAAAGTCACACTTCTTTGTTAAAGTTTCTCAAGTAAAGACTTGGATTAACCACCGCTCAGTCATTGTGGAGACGAAGTCCTGCCTTCACATTGAGGATACCCTCCATCGTGTTGTGTGGCACTACCACCGTGCTAAATAGGATAGATTTTGAACAGATCTAGCAACTCAAGGCTGGGCCATGAGGTGCTGTGGGCCATCAGCAGCAGCAGAATTGTACTTGAACACAATCTGTAACCTCATGGCCCAGCATATCCCCCACTCTACCATTACCATCAAGCTGGGGATCAACCCTGGTTCAATGAAGGGTACAGGAGGGCCAGGAGCAGTACCCGGCACACCTAAAAATCAGATGTCCAACTGGTGAAGCGATAATAAAGGAGCACTTGCGTGCAAAACAGCACGCAAGGAAGTGATAGACAGAGCTAAGCGATCCCTTAACAAACAGATCAGATCTAAGCTTTGCAGTCCTGTAACATACAGTTGTGAATGGTGATGGACAATTAAACAACTCACTGGAGGATGAGGTTCCACAATTATCCCCATCCTCAATGATGGGGGAGCCCAGCACATCAGTGCAAAAGGTAAGGCTGAAGCGTTTGCTATAATCTTCAGCCATAAGTGCCGAGTGGGTGAACCATCTCAGCCTCCTCTGGAGGTCCGCAGCATCACAGATACCATTCTTCATTCAATTCAATTCACTCCATGTGTTATCAAGAAACGGCTAAAGGCACTGGATACTGCAAAGGCTATGGCCCTGACAATATTCTGGCAATAGTATGGAAGACATGTGCTCCAGAACTTGCTGCGCCCCTAGCCAAGCTGTTCCAGTACAGCTACAACACTGGCATCTAACCAGCATTGTGGAACATTGCCCAGGTATGTCCTGTATACTCTCATCAGTCTACTCTCCATCATCAGTGAAGTAATGGAAGGAGTCATCAACAGTGCTATCACACAGCACTTGCTTGGCAATAACCTGCTCACTGACGCTCAATTTGCGTTCAGGCAGGGCTGCTTAGCTCCTTACCTCATTAGAGCCTTGGTTTAAACATGGACAAAAGAGCTGAACTCTCGAGGTGAGGTGAGAGTGACTGCCCTTGACATCAAGGCAGCATTTGATGGAGTGTGGCATCAAGGAGCCCTAGCAAAAATGGAGTCAATGGGAATCAGGAGGAAAACTTGCCGCTGGCTGGAGTCATATCTAGCACAAAGCAAGATGGTTGTGATTGTTGGAGGTCAGTCATCTCAGTTCCAGGACATCACTGAAGAAGTAGGGTCCTAGTCCCAACCATCTTCAGCTGCTTCAGCAATTACCTTCCTTCCATCATAAGGTCAGAAATGGGAATGTTCACTGATGATTGCACAATGTTCAGCACCATTCGTGACTCCTCAGATACTGAAGTAGTACATGTCCAAATGTAGCAAGACCTGGACAATATCCAGGTTTGGGCTGACAAGTGGCAAGTAGCACTTGTGCCATACAAGTATCAGTCAATGACCATCTCAAACAAGGGAGAATCCAACCATTGCCCCTTGATGTTCAATGGCATTACCATCACTGAATCTCCCACTATCAACATCCTAGGGGATGACTGGAAGCTGAACTGGACTAGTCATATAATTACTGAGCCTACAAGAGCAGCTCAGAGGCTTGGAATCCTGCGACAAGAAACTCACCTCCTGACTCCCCAAAGCCTGTCCACCATCTTCAAGGCACAAGTCAGGAGTGTGATGGAATACTCCCCACTTGCCTAGATGAGTGCAGCACTCACAACACTCAAGAAGCTTGACACCATCCAGGACAAAGTAGCCCACTTAATTGGTGCCACATCCACAAACATTCACTCCCTCCACCACCGACATACAGCAGTGTGTACCATCTACAAGATGCACTGCAGGAATTCACCAAGGCTCCTTCGACAGCACCTTCCAAACCTAAGCACTACCATATAGAAGGACTAGGGCAGCAGATAGATGGGAACAACACCACCACCTGGAAGTTTCCATCCAAGCCACTCACCATCCTGACTTGGAAATGTATCGCCGTTCCTTCATTGTCACTGGGTCCAAATCCTGGAACTCCCTCCCTAACAGCACTGTGGGTATACCTACACCACATGGACTGCAGCAATTCTAGAAGGCAGCTCACCACCACCTTCTCAAGGGCAAGTAGGGATGGGCAATAAAATGCCAGCCAAGCCAGCGAAGCCCACGTCCCATGAATAAAAGGAAAAATAAGCAATCGATGTCTTGGACAACTAGAACATTAAGGTGGCTTGAATAATGCAAGCTTTCCAATATAATTCTATTAATTTGGAGCTGTTCATTTTACAGTTATGAGGAAATTTTCACTTGGGGCAACAGCTATTGCAGTGGTATGAATATAAATGCTCAGAAATTCTAGGTTTGCTACTATAACGATCTTTAGCCAGATAATTGGAAGGGCTAAAATGTAGAGAGGCAGGCAGGGACTGAAGTCCCAAGCATTCAATTGATTAAACTACCATTTGATCAGCACTCTAAGGCACTTCAACAACTTTCCTAGTTCACTAATTGAACTAGGATGTGCACATTTGTGACTGAAGACCAGAATTCTTCCAATTCAGCAACATTTACACTAACAAGCTAATGCTCCAGCAAGTCGGCTGATGCAAGTTAGACAAGCAATGAGAAGCTTACTAGTACTCAGAAACTTAATATGAAGACTCTTCACCAGCACTATTGATTCCCAATGGTTAAACAACACTCAGTTAATCAAAATTAAGTTACCTGAAAAAAGCTCTCCACATATTGCAGTAAGTAAATACCACAGTCACTGCTGTTATCTTGCTTAGGAACTCTAGGGACTGAGCCCTTCATGTTTTCAGCTGTGAAACTGCGTTGTCCTCTTTTTTTCACTTCCCACTCAATCTGCAAATACCTAATTCAAGGAAAAGGGAAAGGTGTCAATACAGCTTTTATTTATCATTATTGGAAAACAATAGAACTGTAGCAGTAGTTAATGATCCAACTGCCATCACCAATTTGTACAGTACTTGCACAGCACCTTAAACATAGCAAAGTATCACAAAGTACTTGACAAAAGGAGTGGGATAAGTTGGGTGGGACAGACACCAAACAGAATGTAGGACTTATGGGAGATGATTGAAAGAATATCTGAAGAAATAGGTCTCAAGGAATTGTCTGAGAGTGTTGTAGGGGAAAGAATAAAGTTTCAAAAGTGAAAGGCTAAAGATAGGTAATTAATGATAGGGAGGAAACAAAAAGGGAAGTAAGAACAAATAGATCAGAATCAAAAAAACATAGGGTGCAATCTAGGTTGTGGAGTTAAGGGAGACTGCAGAGATGCAGTGGGCAAGACCAAGGCAGAATTTGTAAACAAGAATCTGGAATCAGTGCATTAGCAACTAGTAGCTAATGGATCAACAAGAAAGGATGATTAATAATTGGCCCTTAGCTAATGAAGCTTTAAATGAATTTGAGTTTATGCAAGGTGGTGCATGAGGGGAGTCCTGAAGTCAAGTCTGGAAGTGACAGGAGCATGAATGAAGGTTTCAGACAGAGTATTATTTGGGCTAAGGACACCAGCAGATGATCTTATGAAGAGAATTGCCATTTTTGGGGTGCAAAGGATGTGGGTTTGCGGCTCAGCAGGGGGTAAGATAAGATATTGAGGATGTGCATGATCAAATTCAGCCTTAAAAGGCAGCCAGGCAGGGAAAGAGAGGAGAGAGCTAAATGTAAGGGCTTTGGCAGAAGCCAAAAAAAAGGGTAACTTTTGGCTTGCCAAAGTTAAACTGGAAAATGTTTGGCTTATACATGGAAAAGTACGTCAAGTAGTCAGACAGCACAGTGGCAGCATGGAGTCAGAGTTGTGTAAGAGTTGTAGAAATAGGTATCAGCATAGATATGGAAGTGAAGGATGCTTACAGGTAACACCACTGAGGAGTAGCATATGGGATCACGCAATGCCAACATCTGCATACCTTGGTAAGCATCAACAGCTTTGGGGGATGCGGGGTCGGGGGGGGGGGAAGTGGGTGGTTTATACATCAGATGAAGAACACCCCACTGCTGCAGTTCAGATGTAGCTGATGCTCTTGCTCAAAACAAAATCATCTTCCTCTTTGCAGGGTAAAATGTTTCACTACTCCATGATCACGTTGAAAGGCATGGACAATCCAGAACTCCTCTACAAAAATCACCTTCTCTGAGAACCCACTTCTTCACCTCTAACATGAAGCGTGGCAAACATGAATTTCGATCTCCAAATTTTGAGGATATTTGGTTAGTGCTGGGAACTATAAACTCCCAGATTATGTATAGCCCTGTTGGATATGCAAAAAGAATAAAGCACTCTTTCTATCCCAACAGTGCATCTCATCCAACCCCTGAGGAGTAACCTTTGGTGCTCTATTGATATAATTTTCCATTTCTCACACAAGCTATCCTGTGGCCCTCAGTTAATTAGGTGCAGTTTTGTGCTGAACAACATTTCAGAACAAAGGCTGATTTTGTCCTCATCAGTCACGTGTACACATACAGCAGAGGTAGGAGAGTGGTCAGGAATGGGACATCGACGTGAATTTTGCCCTCTAAAACTGAAACTGGTACCAGCTGCAGCACCTCTAACCACTTCTGGCCCAGCTGAAAACAGTGTTTGTTTTTCCATTGATTCAAAAAAAATTGCAATTATTTTTATTTTATAGATTGTGGTCCAGGTCTCAAATCACCTCTTGCAAGCATATGCCCATTTTTAAAGTAATTGATAAAATGCTTAGGACAAAAGGTAACAAAAGGAATTATTTTTATAAGCATCAGACTCTGAGGATTCCTATTAATTAAAATAAATTTAAATAAGTTATCTTACCTACATGACTCCCAACAGATAGCATATACTTTACTGATACTCACTCTCGTAAAATCTTCACTGTGTGCAATTGTGAAGCTGCTCTTAATGAATCCATAATGAGAATACAGGGCCTGAGATGAAAAATTAAATAATTTCAATTACCACTTCATACTTCAGTTTGATTACTAAGTTTCTAGTGGCTGAGATCGGCACTGTGGTAGAAATGAATGGCCTGAGCCTCACACCACTACAATCAACAAAAATAAAAGTCACTGACTGATAATCCTGACACATCTGACAGGATTCATGCGCCAGCCTTGTAACTACACCCCTTATTCCTGATAAGAATCAAAATAGAATAGCAGGGTTTAAATTCAACTTCCAAAATCATACTCATTCAAGTTATGTTTGTTTTTTCTTTCACAGCAAAACCTAAAAGTAATTTATAAACACTCACACAGCTTATTATAAATCAAGAAAGGAAAAAACAGCTTAGTACATGACACGGACACAGCCATGATTTTACCAAATGGCAGATCGGGCTCAAGGGGCCAAATGTCATACTCCTGCTCCTAATTTGAATGTTCATATATTATAAGGGAAAAGGGAAAAAAGGAAGCATTTGTATTTCGAGGGGGAGAAAGGAGGGTTAAGTATGCAGAAAGCACTGCCTGCATGATCTTGGCTTTTGCAGCCATACATGGCAAGATTAGTAAGTCACCATTTCTAATTACCTGCAAAAGGAAAATGATTACTTACTCCTAGTTAGTGACAATCTATTGCTTGGAATCAAAAACAATTTAGTAAACTACCATTTAGTAAGTCAGCAAATTATCATTTCAATGTTACTTACTGTTTGAGTATCCTTTTTTTTTGTTGGTGCAGGTTGATTGGTGCCTTTATACATCCCTGTAAGAAATTGAATACAATTTTAAATAAAACTATTTTCCAGCTCCACAAATGGCTCTGCTGGTAAATGTAAACATGTAAATGAGGCATAAAGATTCAATTACCAGTTTGTGCCAAGTTAACTAATCTCAACGAAGAATGTAAGTAATTGTGATGGGGATGAGGCCAGATGGAAAAGGGAATGCAGAAGTTGGTATTTCCACTGTGATTGTTTAATTCAGCTTAAGTTTAGCATTCAACATTCTCCCCGAAAATTATTATTGCAAACAATGCTGGAATTTCTAAGTTCAGCTGAGGACTCACACTTCATGGAAACCTCTGGTTCTTCAATGTGCCTTTTCCAGTTCAACATGTATAACTTCAAATGTATATCTTTACCAATGATCATACATTGAGAAATGCTTCCAGGCAGAAGTTCTGAACTTGCCTTTCACCAATTTGTACTTGTATCCCCTTATCCTACAGGTAAAATAATGTTCTGGATTAACCTTCTATCACATTGATACCTTTTGTGCCTCTATAATATCTTCATTCAATTCAACTTTCAAGCCTGAAGACCCCAAGCTTTATTCAGAACCCTGTGGCATGAGACTTGCAACCCTTCTTTGCACCAGTTAGGATGTTTCTCTCACTCTGGGTTATCTGAATTGATTTCAGGACATAACAAGGGGCCTGACCAGAAAACAGTCCAACTTTAGCATGATGCCCTCAGACTTCTGCACTACTGTTTTGTTTGCTTTATGGACTGCTGCTCCGAAACTAATAGACTGGACAAGATAGAGTCTTATCGACAATCCTTGACCTCTTCCAGCCTTTCCACCAATCAATGATTCATTCTTCTACATACTTATTTTTCAATTAACCTAGACCCATATTGTCCTCATCTAAGAGGATATGTTCATTAAGAATTTAAGCTAATTATTGTGTTATTTACCTGAATTCTGGAGCTGGACAACGCTGAAGAAGTTACACAAGGAACACTGCTGGAGTTTTTATCTGTAACAGAGCAAAATTTGGTCTTACTGAATCAATGCATTCATTCTGTATGCTAATTCATATCAACCTGAATTACTGCACATCTGATCCCCAGCAAGCATACACAGCCATATTTCGGTGAATAATTACACACCATGCTTAAGGCTGCCAGATAACATCTGGAGATTAGGTAGTATTGCCAATGGAAAGGGAATTACGGAAGACATAAAAAAAAACTAATGGTTCTTTTATAATATTCTTTCTTGTGATGTTGACACCCTTAATAAGGCTGGCATTTACTGCCAATCCTTGGTTGCCCTGAGGTGGTGGTGTTGGTGGGCCTCATCTGTAATTGAGGTAGCAAACAGGGTAGGTGCATGTCTAACAATTTTTTTTGATATTTTTAAATGCTAATACTGGAACAATGGAAAGACAAAGCTTTTAAAATATTCATCTGAAAGATTTGTTACATTAGGTTCAATTTCTTCAATAAAGTGAGAAGTTCTGAGGCTTCGATAAAATATGTTTAGTGCATTTTGATCTCAACCAGTGGGTAACTTTTTTTACCTTGCTACTTCAAATCCAATACTAAATGATCTTTAAGGGAGCTGTAGGATTCATCCTTTGAGATTGTCTTTTAAATCTACAATTTTCTCACATTAAGATTACTATACAAACTGTTGATTAAAAAAATGAAATAATATTTGTTTCATACATATATCCAAGTAAAAGACAAGAAGTGCTTACCTGCTGAATCCTGTGACGGTGCATGCTGAAAGGTATTCCCATCAGATTCATCTGATGATGACACTTGTTCTTTACTCATCCTCTCATCATTAGATAACAGTGTGGAAGATGGATTTGAAAGTAACTTGCTTGCCTTTGTTTCAGTGGTTAAATCAGTTTCATAAACTATTTTGTCTAACGCAGGAAAACAAATAACAGCAAGATACCAATGTGATCTGCAAGCAAAATATGTAATGTAATAAGTTACCAGGTATGAATTTTATTAATCTTTCCCCAGTCCATAGTTACCAATAATTCACTTTCTAGAGCTCCCCTCAGTCTTTGCTTTAGATCTAGTCAAGAGCCCAAGATTAGCTCTGGCACTAAGTTGCAGGCACCTCTGAAGCACTGCAGAAGTTTATCGCTGCTTCGCTCAGTATTAAGATAGCCTGCTGGCAGACCATATAAAATGGAGGAATAAGGATATGGCTAATCTTAACAGTAAATCACTTGTAGCACTAATAATTTCAACTATCTTACTTTAAATGGCTCCTGAAAGAATCACAGAATAGTTTAGAATCTGTCAGTTTGCAATAATGATACAGCTTGGTCTCATCAATTTAGCCAAGTTTAGGGATCTACTCAAAGAAACGATTTTCTGATATATCTCAGCAGAGACATCCACAACAGATTATACAAAGCACACTTACTCTTCATTAACAGGCACAAATATGAAATCCTTTGTAAAGATATCCACATGTCGAGTCCATGTTCTCACACGTTGATGTCTCTTGTGCTGTATTCTACAAGGGCAGCATAACATGTACTTTTAATCTGATTAGGTAAATGGTGAATATGCAATTCAGGATTAGCAAATAAACAAATACTGAAGTAAAATTATTATTAAATTGTTTTATTTTTCTTCAAATAAGCCCAGTTAACAGATTAAAAGCAACAAAAGTAGTAATACCGGAGGTCTGAAAGGATTCTAATGTAGGCATTGTAAAATCAGCCTGTCAGCATTAGCATAACAAGCCATGGATCCTCAATTTTGAGTGAAATTGGTATATCTCCTCAAAATGTACATACAAATATAACTCTTGGGGCAGAGTTTCCAAATAATTATAAAATGCAAATATTTATGAGTCTTAAACAGAGCATTATGAAAGTCTTTGCAAACACTCAGTTAATGCAGAGGCACAGAAGAGGGAGAGCTGGCTAAGGTTGATTGGGTAAATAAGCTAAAAGGTATGGCGGTAACGAACCAGTGGGAAGCATTTAAAGAAACAAATCAAAATGTTCAACAAAAATACATTCCATTGAAAAACAAAATCTCAGCGACTAAGATCCATCAGTGGATCTTGTTAAGGAGGTTACGGATAGTATTAGATTAAAAAACAAGGCTTATAATGTTGCAAAAAAATAGTAGTAAGTCCAAGAATTGGGAGTGTTTTAGAAACCAGGAAAGGGCCACCAAAAAGTTGACAAAAGGGGGAAAAAATAGAATAAGTGCAAGCTAAGCAGGAATATAAAAAGACTATAAGGGCATAGTGATAATGTCACTGGACTAGTAATCCAGAGGCCCAGGCTAACACTTTAGGGATACGGTAACTGATAGAATTTAAATTCAATTAATAAATAAATCTGGGATTAAAGCTAGTCCCAGTAATGGTGACCATGAAGCCACTGTCGTCTGTCGTAAAAACCCATCTGGTTCACTGATGAAGGAAATCTATTGTCCTTACCAGCAACGTGGTTGAGTCTTAATGCCCTTGGAAATGGCCTAGCAAGCACACAGTTGTACCAAACCACTACAAAGTCAATAAGGATTACAACTGGATGGACCACCCGTCATTGGCCTAGGCATTGGAAATGATAATGGCACACCCTGACCTATCAACCTTGAAACGTCCTCCTCACTAACAAATAGGGGCTTGTGCCAAAATTGGGAGAACTGTCCCACAGATTAGTCAAGGAACAGCCTGATATAGTCATACACACTGAATCATACCTTACAATGTCGCAGAAACAAGCATCACATTACATCATATGGCCTGTCCCACCGGCAGGACAGACCCATCAAGAGGTGGTGCAGAACAGTGGTATTCAGTTGGGAGGGAGTTTGCCCTGGGAGTCCTCAACATTGACTCCATACCCCATGAAATTTCATGACAAGGAAGCCTCCTACTGATTACCACCTACCACCTACCACCCACCCCCACCTCAGCTGATGAATCAGTACTCCTCCATGTTGAACACCAAAAGAAGATGCACTGAGGATGGCAAGGGTATCTACTCTGGGTGGGGGGGGGCTTCCATATCCATTATTAAGAGTGGCTCAATAGTACCACTACTGACTTGAGCTGGCCGAATCCTGAAAGGTACAGCTGCTACACTGGGTCTGAAGCAGGTGCTGAGCGAACTAACAAGGAGGGAAAAACCTACTTGATCTTGTCCTCATCAATCTATCTGTCATAGATACATCTGTCCATGACAGTATTTTTAGGAGTAACCACTGCACAGCCCTTGGGGAGACAAAGTCCTGTCTTCACATTGAGGATATCCTCCACTGTGTGGCATTACCACTATGCTAAATGTGATGGACTTAGAACAGGTTCAGCAGCTCAAAACTAGGCATCCATGAGGCGCTGTGGGCCATCAGCAGCAGCAGAATTGTATTCAATCACAATCTGTAACCTCTGGTTGGTTCTTTCACCACTTGCTGCAGGTCCAGTTTGGTAGATATGTCCTTCAGGACTCAGCCAGCTTGGTCAGCAGGAACGCTACCGACCTACTCTTAACGATGGACATTTAAGTCCCCCACCCAGTGTATATTCTGTGCGCTTGCTGCTCTCAGTGCCTCCTCCAAGTGGTGTTCAGGAGCACTGATTCATCATCTGAAGAAGGGCAGTAACTGGTAATCAGGAGGTTTCCTTGTCCACATCTGAACTGATGCCATTAGACTTCATGGGGTCCGGAGTCAATATTGAGAACTCCTACGACCATTCCATCCCAATGTATAGCATTGTGCCACCAGTTCCGATGGGTCTCATCCTACCGCTGGAACAAGACAACCCGGGGATGGTAATGGAGGAGAATGGGACATTAGCTGTAAGGTCTGACTTGGTGAATCTAACTATGCTGATGCTTGACTAGTCTGTGGGACAGCTCTCCCAATTTTAACACAAGCTGCTCAATGTTTGTGAGGAGGACTTTGCAGGGTCGACTGGGCAGAGTGTGCCTTTGTCATGTCCGGTGCCTAGGTCGATGCCAAGTCTTTTGCCTGGTGTTATTCTTTAACTTTCCGTAGCAGTTTGACACAACCTCAAAGCTTGTGAGGCCATTTCAAAGGGCAGTAAAGAATCAATCACACTGCTGTAGACCTGGAGTCACTTGTAGGCCAGACCAAGTCAGGATGGCAGGTTTCCTCCTCTGAAGGACATCAATGGACCAGATGAGTTTTTACGATAATCCGTTAGTTTCATGATTATATTACTGAGGCTAGCTTTTAATTCCAGACGTATTTATTAATTAGCTGCCCTGGTGGGATCTGAACTCTTGTATCCAGAGCACTTATCCAGGTGTCTGGATCAATAGTCCAGTAACATTACTATTAGCTCCCATCCCCCTGAAAATGAACACATCAAAGCTGTAGTGTTTTGACAAAAAAGAAGCCAGCATTAGCACAGTGGGCATTCCTAGCTGCTAATCTCAGTGAATCCAGCAAGCTCACTTTGAAATTGCTGTGCATAACCTATGCATCTAGAGCTGGCAGTACTAAAATGGTAGTACATCATGATAAAAACTGCTACAGAAGTGTGAATGCTTTAATAAGAACCAGAAAGCCATATGAGTAGAAGAAAATTTGCTTACGAGAGGTTAGTTGCCTCCTCTGATCCAGCATTGTCCTTCCGGGTCAGGCGTCGATAAAAGAAGCTACTGAAAATGTGAGTACGTTCAGCAAGTTCTTTGGGTGCTTTCTCTAGCAGAAGGTACCTTAGATAGAATAAACAGTACCAGTTAACGTAAAACACTTCAATCAATTGTGACTAAAGTATAATAATTTTCATAATATTTTTCTGGTTTATTGTGTAGCAGGTTTATGGGTTTGATTATAGTTGGGTCTGTGTGATTTACTTACATTTGGAGTCAAGTAGTCTGCAAGCCTGAAATCATCAAAAGAAGCTAGGTGCTTGACATGCTAATGAGTAAACATGGATGCTGGCTTAGCATGTAAGGTGTGAAGGGAATTTGTATTTTTAGATAAATGAAGGGACTGTTGGGTTTCAAAGGGATGTTAGTCTCTTTACAACTAGCTAGATAAGCAAGGATAAGGAGGGTGTTTATTTTTCCCAAAGGTTACTGACAATATTGGTAACATGAAAGTTTTTATACTATGAGGAAGATACGGCGGGATTTTCCGCACCCTCCCGCCGCCATGATCTCCCAGACCAGCCGCAATCCAATGGACTTCTGGCTGGGGTGCCGCATTGCCCGTTGCGGGTCCCGCCCATGACAGGGCCGGAAAATCCTGGCCATAGTTTCAAAGATATATGGAACAATAGAATTTCATATTAAAAAGAGAGAAACATATATGAAGGAGAATGAAAGGCTATGTAAAGAAGGCCATGTAAGATCTAACAAGAGTGTGTGAAACAGCCTTCAAGAAGCCTCTAGCCATTTGTGCATAAGTCTGCTATGTAACAAAAATGAAGTTAAGGAGGTCATTTGGAATTCCACTGTCAATGGGTTTCGTGTTAACTTGCTGGTTTCAGTTTAAATCTAAAATCTATTTTGGACTATTGCCTTAAAAGGGTGTGTAACTGGAAATCAGGTCAGTTAGGAATTTTAGGATTTGTCATAGTAGTAATTGTAGTCATATGTACATGTCTGAAATCTTCTATTTTGTTAATAAATATTTTAATTTAATTTTTAAAAAATCTCTAAAGGTCTTGGTGGGCTCACTACTTCTGAATTCAGTGCACAGATCTTCTCGTGGTAAACACAAATTGCAAAACTGTTGTGATAGCGCAACCCATGACCTCTACCACCTAGATGCTTGGGAAAACTACCACTTGCAAGTTCCCCTCTAAGCCATGCACCAGCCTGACTTGGGACAATATCACCATTCCTTCACTGTTGCTGGGTCAAAATCCTGGAACTCCCTCCCTAACACAACTGTTGGTATTCCTACACCACATGGATTGCAGTGGTGCAAGAAGGCAGTTCACCATCTTCTCAATAAATATGCTGACCTAACCAGCAACGTCCACGTCCCATGAAAGAATTAAAAAAAACACTAATTGGCATAAATTTTGTTTTCTCAATGGGAAGTTGTAGCCAGAACAATTATTGTTCACTCCTTGGATTATGCCAGTGGATCAGTCATAATGCTTCACCACATTTCCCTCCAGGCTGTCTGTTACCTTGACAATGAGATTCTTAAGAAATCACTGAATTGATGTGAGCATTCCACCTTTTTTACACTCCACTTTCATTGTAAAAATCCTTGAAAAAATTAAAGTCTTGTTGACTGAAGTGTGACTAGGTTTTTAATGGTGTGCTAAGATGAAATTATTGCTGAACAAACTCTCTGGCCTGAAAAAATCCTTGGGCAAAATATTACACTCGGCATGCGGGCACGCGCCTGACACACCCGAGTGTAAAATGACGTGCGATGATGTCGGGTGAGCGTCGCGATATTTCGCTCGGCGCGCGCGCACCGGAGTCGGCTGCGCACCCACCGACAATCAAAAGGCCTATTAAGGCCATTAAGAAGCTAATTAAATTTAAATTTACTCGGTCCGTCCAACCTAATGGTTGGTGGGCAGGCAAAAAGGCCTTTACATTTTTTAGAAAACCTCTTCCACGGGCGGGATGAGGTTTCTTAAGCAAATAAACATCAAATAAAAATTTTATTTTTGAATTAAAAACACATCCCAGCTCATGTGACAGTCACATGTGGGGACATGTTTTCTGACAATTTTATTTGCTTTATTTTTTTTTAAACAGCACTTCATCTCCCTGGGGCAGCTCCGTGCCTCAAAGCGATTGAAGTGCTCTTTCGCGCACATGTGCGAAGATCACACTAGGCCCTCATGGCCTCCTCCCCCCCGCCCACACAGCCAGTGCTGAGCACTGCTGGTGTTCCATGCTGGGTAGGTCTTAATTGGCCAACCAGTGTGAAATCGCGGTGTGGAGCCGATCGCAGGCGGCGATTGTCTTCCCGACCACCCCTGTCCGAGCGGCCTCGCCAAGGGCAAAATCCTGCCCCATGTGTATTTGTGGAATGTCAAGCGTCTCCATTTGATTACATTTTTAAAAAATAATAAACTTCAAAAAAAAAAATTATATATATTTCAGCCAAGTTCCAATCTTTATTTCAGTGTTTCTGTAAAATTGTAAAAATAAATGACAAAACCAGCTTGTTGATTACTGTTTTTCTGTCCTATTTAGCCTGCTTGATGAAGTCACTGTTGCAAGGTGCCAGAGTGCAGGCAGGCAGAATGAAATTAATGTTGGGAAAAGTGAAACCCATGCCACAGAGTTCAGTAGATCCTTATGGCCAGTTTTCTTCAAGGTCAATGGCTTTGCCACTGACTGTAAAATTGGAGCCAATAAACATATTATTAGCCTGTCTCTGCAACTGATAAATACATAAATGCATTGTAGTTGGGAGATTCTGTTCCCTACAGGCTACAAACAAGGTAATAAAAAGAGACAAAGATACAAGCAATCAGCCAAGTCCTGCACCAGTTGTGGTCAGTCAGTTTTCAATCAATGTTCTTGGTTGTGTGCACCTGATTTTAAACTAGCACAGTGAACGCTTTACCAATTCAACTTTGCCAAATCTTAAAATGATGTCAATCTTCAGAACTTAAAATTCTTTCTAAAGAGGATATAAAAAACTACAAAGGAAGCAGAAAAGACCAAACAAGCCAAGGACATTGTTTGCTACAGTCTCTGAATATGTTGTTGATATTCTTAACGAATTTCCAAACAAGAACAATCGTTACATGAATTGTCAAAACTTTCTTTTCAAAAATTACCACCAGCTGGTTCACCTCCAGTAAAGTATGGTGTTCTTACAGAACAATATTATTGTGAGACTGCAGAAAAGAAGGCCTAAACACTTACTTTAAATAGAAATCAATGATAACATCATTGAGAAATTCTCCCTCTTCCAGACATTCCAGATCTTCAGTTGTAACAGCAAGTCCTCCTTTAGTTGGTGGAGGAGGGAATACTATTATTCTGAGTGAACAAAAAACACATATTAAGACTATGTAGAACTATTTAAAACTATTAAAACATATTAAAACTATATTAAAAACACATATTAAAACTATTGCCTTCTGTCTTTTTTAAAAAATCAATAATCAGAATAAAATAATCTCAATTATGAAATACCTATGTTCATTTGCGATATACAGGTATATATAACATGGCAGAAAGCCTTATTTTTTGAGTATGGAAAAGGGGCAAATTATGTTCATTTTAAGGTTTCATTTATGCATATTAATCTGAGCAGTTGTTAGATTTATACACCAGAGAAAGCTAGGGTATATCATGAGTTATATTTTTTGGCCAATGTTAGTGCAACACGTAACCCTAATTTAGTCATATTAAATACATTCATGCACTACAGTGCAGTGGAATACAGATCTGCATTCTGATGCTCCTCAAGTACAAATTTACATTCCTAGCTTCTGTCATTAGGTGTTACTAAGCTAATACCTGGGGTTACCCGCAGGGATGAAAAAGATCAGAATTTTAACGGCACAGGAGGCCATTCAGCTCATTGTGTCTGCACCAGCTCTCCAAATGAGCATTATGACCTAGTGCCTTTTCCCCATACTCCTGCACATTGTTTCTATTCAAATAATCATCTAATGCGCAATTGAACCTGCCTCCACCACACTTCCAGACAGTGCATTCCAGACCTGAACCACTCGTTGTGTGAAAAAGTTTTTTCTCATGTCACAACTAACAAATTAACAGAGGCCAGATTACAAAAGCAAACTTCAAAGCCTTGGAGCAGAGCCATAAAGTTAATAAATTATTGGCCCTGAATAAAAAATAATTTGACCAGCACCAAGTATTGTTGTTGACAAGTGTGTCAGTTTATTTTATTTGTTCAAAGGCTGTGAGCACCGCTGGCAAGGTCAGTTGCAGAGAAATTTCAACCATGTATAAGATGCCCCTATATTGTGGGCATTAAAATTGTTTATAATTGGTCCAATATGTTTTCAAAACACGCTATCTGTAAATAAATTGAGGCAGGGTGCATATCCCATCTGTGTCATATTTTGAAAGATGTAAGGAATGCAACTATGCATTCACATCCACTTAAAGCCAGATCCAGTTCCAACGAAATGCTTGGTAAAATGACAGTGGCGAACATATGATAGATATAATAGTATTTGACTCAAATCAACCCATATACTGAGTAAGATGATATTTGATCATCTATTAATATTAAATCCAATTCTTTAGAGGTAAATAGAGTACAATTAAAATTACACAATTATTTTACGTTAAAAAGAGCTCCTACAGAAAATGACTTACAGTGCCAGGATACAACAGAAAAAGATTGCTGAATGTACATTTTCATGGATCACCAAAACTATACATAAACATAATTTCTGCAATATAGTAAATAGAATCTTAGACAAAAACTTCAAGTAAATCTCCCACTAAATTTTTCATTAACATACTCAATTGAGGCCAGAGTGAAAGAGACAACTAGAAAATAGCAGAATAAATGAAGTTACAAGTCATATTAGAAATTTCACAACACAATTAGACATGTCTACTCCACAGATAACCCTGTACATTTTTTAGTATACATGACGGTAATCAGTTTCCCTGCGATGAACCAAGGATCTGCCAAAATTATTACACTCATTACGTAAATTAATTTCTACTTTGTAAAACCCCTAAAGATATTGCAAGAACTATTGTGCTAAGATCAGTGAAGGTAGAACCATCAGATTCATCATAATAGTGCGCCTGGCTCCTTACAAGCCAGCAATCGTTCATTTGACCAGATGCACAAGCTATTAAGAGCTGCTCTTCGCAAGGGCAGTTAGGAATGGGCACAAATGCTGGCCTTGCCAGCAGCATTCACAGCCTGTGAACAAATAAAATAGACTGACACACTTGTCAACAATAATAATAAACAAGCTTACTTCTGAATTGGTCCACTTTGTTTAAATGTGTGCTTCTCCTTTTCTTGTTTTGAAGCAATTGTGACCACGTACTGGTCCTTTCTCCACATGTGACACAAGGTGTAATTATTTGGCCTCACTGGACTTGCATTTTCTTCCTACAGAAGTGAAAGCAGAACAAGAAATAAGCAAAAACTGAAGGCTTTATATCATTCAAGAGATATTCTGCAGTATAGGCCCCTTGCCAGGATCACAGCTTTACTTTGATGCCTTTCACAGTACATTTCTAAAATGGCATCAGAATTTGTTTAACTGTACAGAAAGTTAAGTTGACTGCATTGCTTTCTTACACCCGCAAATGGCAATTCCAACTTTACTTCAGCGCCATTACCAGTTAATATATTCAGGCCTGGATTGTAATGGACACTATAACCACACTCACAAATTCAATAATCTAACATTTTAAGTTCTATGGTGAGTATATTTGAAATTTATTTGCAATCAGCCGCATTGCACATTATTAATCAGCATTTTTGAGAGGCATATCTGATAAGGTAGAAATATTACTGCTCAGCTTCATATATCTTTTGAACATTGGATGTCGCATTAAACATGTCCATTTTAAGTACAGTACATGCCAATGCAGAGCTAAGTTTGATCTCATCAAGTCCAGTATTCCTTAACAGATAAAGGTAAGTACAACTCCCTGCTTCACAATTATTACATTTCTGCTTCCCACACAATGGCTGAATTTCATGACTGTAGTGGTGGCCCTGTCCATGGCTGGCAAGCCGATGGCAACCCTGCCAGGGCCAATCCCAATCCCATCTCCAAGAGTTGTCGACCACAGGGCCAGCTGCTCTTCAGGGCCAACAGCACCACCAGGGCAGTGGCCACTGCTAAGACTACAGTAGGCCCCAGACCAGGAGCAGCGCTGGAGACCCAGAATAAAGGTAAGTGGGTAAGCTCGCCGAGGCCAGTCAGGCAGGCCCTGACAAGTTGGTAGGGAAGAGATTTTGGTCAGTGTGGGGAATGGAGGTTGGGCCTGCGGCAGGGTCCTCTGCATGCCCCCACCCCTCCCCCCACAAGCCTGTAGACAGGGTCCCTGGGGTATACTTGACGCCCTGCCCATGTGGCATGGGTCCACCCTACTGGCAGAGTATCTGCAGCGGTGGGATGAGATCCTCTAGTTAACCATAATTGGACACTTAAGGGCCTCAATTGCCCTTTGGGCAGGAAGGCCAGGGGTGATTTGTCAGGAAGGCCACAGTTTCTTCACCTTGTGCCTTCCTGCCCGATTAATTGCATCCCCCCACCTGCCTCTTTGGGGACATTAAATTGCATCTTAACTAGCCTGTAGCCGTGAGTGCAACTAACAAATTAATTTCAGCAACTGATTTATTAGCAGCTTTTGATGGTTCCCTGTAACATTGGTGCGCTAGCCTTAGTCACTTATGACTCACTGTCTGACACTGTAGTTGTATAATTTTGCGGGAAACAAGAAAGTAACCTTGAAAAACATTATTTTGTTTCTTCATGTTTTTAACTCTCCTTCTTGCCTCATTTTACCTGTCCATTTAAGATTCCTTTTGAAAGAGCCACATTTTTCTAGTTGTGCATATTATATAACAAAAGCTGCATGCTTTAGCAGCTAAGTATTTTTACTAGTTTTTTGAGCCTCAATGAACTAAGATATCACTTAGTATTTCATAGGATCCATTTTTTTGTGCAAATGCAATAATTGCCATGGACCTGCCTTAATCTACTAAATCACCTGAGACAAATGGGACTCCTGTGACAACGTAGCAATATCCATTTGCTGCTGTAGGGTTTTGCAGCACGACATCAAGAAGGAGCTCTGCTTCAAACTAAATTTAGCCACTAGCTGACAAGTTTCATCCAATGGCATAACATCACATAAGTCGGTAATTCCATTCTTTTCACTTATATCAGTCATGATTTTCTTCAATGCTGCTGTTTCTGTTGTTTGTAAAGGTTTGAAAAGTTGAATGAAGATAAATTCGTTGCACTTATCTGCAAAGAAAAACAGCTGTAATGAAATACAGCAACCAACAACAAAAAAAAAACACAAATCAGGCCTCCCAATTAGTTTAGAACTTTACAAATGTGGATCATGTATAAAGGATCTTGAATTCAATCTCAGATATATGAGCTGGTGAAATTTTGCAAATAAAAAAAATTCTCCCCAATTTTATGGAAAGCGATTTTAGAGCGAAGTTCTCGATATTAATTTTGTGCAGGTTGGTAGTGGAGAGAGTTCAAACTCACCTGCTGCGCCAGAAAATGGACTTTGGGTATTTTAACCCTCTGGCATCATTATGATCTCAATGGATAGATTTCCCACCCAGTCTTCTAATATAATGGGAAACCTGTCCGTTTTTGCAGCACAATGTCTAGTGCCAGGGACTTACTTAAAACGGGAATGCATCTCAAAGTAAATCCGGACACCCGGAGGGAAAAATAACTGTTATAAAATAGAATAAAAAGCAGATTCCAAAAGAAGGGAAAATGCACACTTACAATCATGTTTTGAAGGATTGGTTTGTGACTGTTTGTTAATTTCATCTATATAATCTGCAGCAAACCACAGGAAAATAATCGAGTGATTCTCACAGACTGTATCAGACAGAATCTCCCACAGACTATATTTCTTTAAGTGAATGGTATTCAGTTCTAATGAATGGTTCACACCAGACAAATCTGTAAAACAAAATACAAGATCAATATTTTGAGATAAATTAATATATTAATCTTATATCATTATTCAAGTCCATACCGAAAATAATGGACTCTAGCTATCCTAAAGTTAGTCAACTGTTTTTTAATAGACGACAATAATAATTGCAGTAATCTTTCACAGACGTGCTGGCCCCACCACCCTCCAACTTTACGATGGTTGAGCTATCAACTGGCTCGACAAAACTTTGTCCCAATTTGCGAGAAGTCCCACCTCTTGGGGATGCTGGCCAATCAAATGGCAGCTCTCTAGTCCCAGTTGCCACTCCAGGAGTGGTGGCCACTGCTGGGACTACATGCAGTACCCAAATTAAAGATGCCAATGCCCTGGACCTGGACGTGAAGGCAAGCCCGGGGTTTCATCGGAGCCAGGCTAGCATAGGGAGAATTGGGGCAGGGAGATGAGGGGGACCTCAAATGGGCACAGGGCACTTGAACAGGAGGCACCAACAAACGCCCAACTGGCAACAAGGTTGCTAAATGTTACCTGGCAGCCTGGACCCTTGGCCCTGGCACCTGCTGCCATGGGTAAAATCCCAGTGGTGTTGGTGGCAGGAGGCCCTTAAATGGCCATTAATTGGCCTCAACTGACCAAAAGGTAAGTGAACCACCCGACACCACTCTTGCCATGGTACAATCCTAGTGGAGACAGGTAGACAACCAGATACAACGCCACTGCCATAGCTCCCAATTTTATGACCTCCTCCATCTGCCAACACACCCCCAAGGGAGGGTGTAAAATTCTGGCCAACATTGTGATTAAGTGGATTTTGTGAACAAGTGGATAATATACGTCCTTAAAGATAACAACTTAACAGGGGTAGGATTCATAGTGGTCATAGTTCCTCTTGCATCTTTCCAATTGGTCATAATTTAGTGACAAATGTCAACAGCTTATTCAACTTGTGGGGGGAATGAGGTGCAAGACATCACAGCAGAGCTAATTCTATCTTTATCCAGCATCCACACATGCAGGGCTATCTGGACAACAATGAGGAGCAGCAATCTTAAGAACTTAAACAGAAACAGGAGTAAATTGCATGGCCCCTCAATCCTCTTCCAACATGCAATACAATCATGGGGCTAATCTTCTGACTCAATCCACTTTTCCACCTGCTCCCCACATCCTTTGATTCACTGGGAGATAATAAGATCTGTCTGAATATATTCAACACTGCAGCCTCTGCAACCCTCAGTATTAAGCAATTCCCAATATTCACAGCCCTCTGAGTGAAGAAATTCCTCCTCATCTCAGTCTTAAATGATGGACCCCTATCATGAAACTGTACTCTGGTGTTCTAGATTCTCTAGACACTCTCGGTGTTTATCCGGCCAAGACCCTTCAGAATCTTGTATGTTTCAATGAGATCCCCTCTCATTCTTCTAAACTCCAGAGAATATAGACCCAATTCACTCAAACTCTCATCATAGGACAACCCTCTCATCCCAAGAACCAATCTAGTGAACTAAATCAGTCCTGGTGGACATCTCCCCTTCCCATTTAAGGAGCATTGAAATCAAATGTATTGCTCCTGCAGCTATCCTAGCTGAAGTCAGCTAGTCAACAGACCTGTGATCAAACCTGGCACTTTCATGGGCCTCTATGTATCAGCCATTCACTGGAGGAAAATGTAAAATCAGACATCAGAGGGGCAAAGACAGCTGTTTAAAGATTTTAAAAGTGGATCATGCACAACACTAAATTCAATTCAAATCAACAGTGGATTTCACACCTGTGCTTAACCTCAAACATACTTACATGTATATAGTTGTAAAAATCACAACTAGGTTTGAAAATTCTAAGAAAAAAAAGATTGACCAAGTATTGTGTTCCAAAAATGATGAATTAATATATACACATGTAACTATAATAATGTGCATTTTGTCCAGAACTCAGGTTAAATGTGCAAAATCGGTCTTAAGATCTTCTTAACAAAACATTCAAACCCAGAACAATCTCAAATCCAACAATAGTAAATATAAAGCTGTGCTATTTGGGAGTTTTAATACACCAGTATCCATTTTACTATAAATTATCTAGTAAACAAAACTCATTCTTTTTTGTTAACACTGAACACCTTATTCATTTCTAATTATGACTGTAAGCACATCTTATTCAAAATTAATTTACCTGAAAACGATATTGCAATATTGTCACGACCAAACTGCAAGAAAAACAAAGCAAAAGTATTTTTTTTTAAATCAAAAGACATTTGAAATGTGTTTGTACTACCACAAAATGAGTTCTGGCTGGATTAGACTTCATTGGAATACAGATGAACATTCATATCAACCTAGAAAACTCATAAAACATGATCAACACCGTCAATAATGCAAACAGGGACCCACCCCTTAAAAAGAAATCGCGCTGTGAGAAGGTCCATGACTTCACAGCACAATAAGTTAAATTCTGTTCTACTGGGTTTCAGTTAGTACTTTGGGGTTCAAATTTCACAATTTACTTCAATATCTCGGGAAAACCAAAGCCGCTACCTATCCCAAATGAAGACAAGTGATTATACCGGGAAGGCAAGGCAACATGAGCTTGTCAGAACTTAAATTGCTGTTTAACCCAATATTCAGTTAATTGCAGCATAGAGGAAAAACACAGATCGCCAGGTTAACAGGTTTACAAATTGAAGGAAGATGTGAGACTAAAATTGCAGGTTTAATTTTCTATGGAGATTTAGGGCAAGCTCTCCTGTCTCCCCACAGGATTTTTTTTTAAAAAGACATGGGTTTTGGAGTATTTTATAGCATTCTGGAATATACTGTAATCCTATCTTTAAAACCAAAAATAATTTATTCTGAAGCATTACAAGTAAATTAAATATTAAACAGTTATTACAACTAACTTGGTTTTTGTATCATTCAAAGCTAATACAGAGTAGAACACAGCAGGCTTAGCTGAATGAGAACACAACTAATCTTACACACACAATGGAGAAAGCAATTCCATTGAATGGCAATGGGCTCTGAACCATGAAAGAGAACTGTTTGGACACACCTTACACACCAGAAGCTTAACCTGTATTAAATCTGGAGAAAAAGAAGACCACATGAAGATGTTGAGAGGCCTGGAGTTAAGGTCATGTTAGTTAAGCAGAATATGTGGTGAAAAGTGGAAAAGATAGGAGGATGCATAGGAGGCCAGAGGCAAAGGATCAAAGGATGCTATAGGGGAGACAAGATTGAAAAATGTTGCAGAAGTAACATGGAAGGAGGTTGTGGAGGGACTTATAGATGAAAGCAAGGATCTTAAGTTTGATCCATCTAGAGTCCAGAAGCCAAATAGAGACAAAAGGCAAGCAGGGAAAGAGATAACATCACAATGAGGGAGAAGACAGGGCCAATAGACAGATCTTTGGGAATATGGAGATGACTGTGTGGGTTCTGAAAGCAAAGGCAATCCAAGGACAAGTAGAATGGAATCATGCAAGAGCAGTCCCACAGACAAGAGGCAACGAAGGAGGATGGACTGATTGCTGCAGAGAAATCGAGGAGAACGAGGTAAAATAAAGCACCATGGTGAGTCATATAAGGCGAAACACAGAGGGTCGCTGGTGACATAAACCAAGCCAAGCTCAGTGCTAGGTCTGGGCATAAATTAGACTGAAGAAAGAGTTGGGAGAGGAATAAGAAAGTAGTTTAAGAGACAACTACAAGTTCAAAAAGGAGAGATTATTAGGTGGAGGAGAAAGACACATCAAGTAAAGACTTTGACAAGGGAAATTCTAGCTGTAATGCAAGTTCAAATGGTTCACAAGTGGCTCAATCAACTCAGTCTGGCTTTACTTTAGTGAGCATTTTCCCTTTGATTTTTTCTTGACCTCCTATTGCTCCAGGATCTTCCTGAATGCTGAAAGAAAACCCAAACACCTCACCACAAACTGCTTCCCTTATCCTTTTACCATCACTTCTTAATGGACATAACTCCAATTCAAAAGATCCAGCATTTCAGAACATTTGTCATTACCCTCTTCCTTAAGCAAAACCTATTCACCATGTTGATAATATCAGGCTATCTCCAACCTCACCTTTCTCTCCAAACTCACAACAGAATTTCATGTCTTCCTCTTTCAATGCTCCCTGTTTGAATCATTGCAGCTAATAGGCCATCCTGGTCAAATTCAACATCTCTCTCTATGACTGACTGGATGTAACTCTACAGTACAGAAATTACTTCTCTTGCACATGCCTCTCTACCTTTACCTCTTATGGTTGTGTTTAATGAAATTGTAAAAAATGGGAAATACAAGGGATCAGAAAGGAAGCAACAGAAACTAGCTTAAAGTAGGATACACTAGAAAAATATAGCAACAGGCATATTCTATTATATACCGCTTAAATATTTGTGATAAGTTGAAAGTTTGAACATATTTATTAATTCTGAATCTCTCCATGAAGAAAAATTGTTATTTTATTTTGATCCATTCATGGGATGTGGGCATTGGTGGCTAGGACAGCATTTATTGACCATCTCTAATTACCCTAAAGGAGGTGGTGGCGAGCCAATTTCTTAAACCACTGCAATCCATGAGGTTTAGATACTTCAACAGTGCTGTTAAGTAGGGAGTTCCAGGATTTTGACCCAGCAATAATAAAAGAATGTTGGTATATTTCCACATCAGGATGACTTTAAGATGGTAGGGTTCCCCATGTATCTGCTGTCGTTATCCTTCTAGTTGGCAGAGATCTGAGGTTTCAGGGTATTTTTGAAGGAGTATTGGTAAATTACTGCAGTGCATCTTGCAGATGGTACCCACTGCAGGCATGGTGCACTGGTCTAAATGAAAACTTCTACACGAGGTGGTGTTAGCAGGTTAGTTTAATCCAGATTTGTGCCTTAGCAGTTTTGTTTCTCCAGTATGTCCAGCACTAGTACTCTTCTGATCTCACTCTTGTAATGATGCAGTATACAACAGCTGTCTGGGAGCTGCTGGGAAGCAGAGCAATTTGATTAAGGTGAATTGATTAAGGGGGCTGAAAATCTACAAGCTCTTGAGTTAGAAACTTTTTTAAAATATAAGTATTAACCTGTGAAAAATAAGTAAAGTGAACTATAATGGACTTCTAAATTGCTGAAAGTAACAACAATGTTTCTCACTGTGGGCCTCCAGTGGCAGTACAAAACATAACAGCAACAATTCAAAGTAGGTTTTCAGTATACATTTTGTCACATGAAATGCAATGGACAATGCAAGGTTCTAGAACAATATGCCTATTTCTCCCTCTCTACCAACCTTGGTCATGAACAATTAAAATGCTGTCTATAAAAATAACATACCATTACAGAACCTTGTTCATTTCCCTCAATTTCTCCCATATGTAGGGCAGCAAATGTTAGATCCAATGTTGCTTTCGTCATTGTACTATTTTCCAAAGAACAGTCCATTTCGATTAACTTATTCTTCTCAGTTACTTCATATGCATCCTGAATACAACAGGTAACCAACATTAGAGGGATGCAAGAAAAAAATTTTCTTTCAGTTCACTCTTTTTTGATTTGTCGTAGAATCTTTCAACATTTTTATTCACTAATTAGGTTGATGATTTTCACTGAATATGCTTGGGGTTAACAGAGTGGCAATGGTCTCAAAATGAGGCATTACAACCCTGTTAACATCAGTGATATGGTGACTCAGTTTTGAAAGTGGCCTACCTACGGGTGCCCAAAGCTCTTGCCTGTTACAGGCGATAGACCCCTTTTAATATGGGGAACAAAAATATGACCCTGATCGCCAGTTACGGTCAGAACTGCTTGAAGAGGCACTGATCAGTTTCAGGGCAGCTGGAACAAAAAGAGACCTGCCAAAGATAATAGTCAAATTATTTTTATAATTGCAAAAGGAAGATAAAAATCACATTTAAAGGAAGAAGGAAATATCAATCAGGTAACAATGCATTCTGAATCAGCAATTTTAAATCTACTACAATTTGATGAAAGCTCAAAACATCAGTCATGAGCCTACAGTGAACTCACCCCTCTAATATATACATTTTTAAAAATCACAAAAAATTCAAAGTGCATATAGTCAAATAGCTTTCTAACAATGAACTGCAGCCTTTAGAAGTAATGAATTTGTGTGAAGGTAAATACTTGTACGCTTTGCAAAAGTGCATAAAATACATTGAACAAATCAACACATTAAGACACTATAATGAATGCCTTAAAATGTAAAATGAGAAGAGATACGTTATTACTTAAACATCTCTACGTTTTCTGTAGCATTAATGCATTTTTAAAGGTCTTTAAAACAAACGCATTTGATTCAATTCTTAGACATAGTGTAATGTCATCAATTACCTTCTCTGTTATACATACCTTCATATTCTCTGGTTCCAGCTTTGCTGGCACAGGCATAGTCTCTCTTTTACTGCTCTCAGTTGACAGTGATCTACTCCCCAGATGTAAGTGCTTAATCTCTGGAGTTAACGTGGTACAATGGATACTAGAGTCTACTTTATCTGTATCTTCATCATCACTGGAAAGCACAACTGAAACACAACATAAAAAAACCACATTCAGGCTGATGCATTCTAACATTCTACAGATGGATTAACATTTTGCTCCTATTACTGTTCAGCATAGACTGATGTTGAGTTAATTAACTTATTTTCAGATGAAGAATAGTATACCTCAACAGTTTTAATATTTCTAGGAACAAAATCTTATTGGTATCCTAATTTACATTCAGACTTAGAATCCACGCTGTATTAACTAGCATTGACATTCTTTTTTTTTAGAAAAAAAGAGACATTATTCCTGCAATACTTTTGGAGGTTTGGTATGAGATTGTATTTGACACCAAAATCAAGATCTTCATCATGATTACTAAAATTTGTACAATGCAATAGCCTGTTCATATGTCCGATTAGCAGTAATTAAGTATTTATGTGTAGAAAAACCATGGATGAACTTCAAAAAGCAAAACACATAAAATATAAAATGCATAGAATATGGTGCAACAACAAAAAAAAACATAGATCACTCATTGATTTTTTATCTTTCTGCCCTGAAATATTTATAAGGGTACAGGTCCTATCTTTTATCCTGCTAAACAGGCATTATTTCAGGGAGTGCAGTTGAAAATTTCAAAACTAGGTCAGGGAATGAGAGAATTAAGTGAAATAGGACTAAGGCAGGTAAATGGAATTGAGGTACAGATCAGACATAATCTAACTGAATGGTGGAACAGGTTCGAGGGGCTGAATAGCTTACATTTGTTCCTATGCCCTCAGGGCCCCGCTTATGTTGCTCAGAACAGACTATTGCTTCTTCTGTGGGATCCCTTCACAAGCAAAACCTATTGTATTACAGATTATAGCAGATAGTCTTGCCCTATACTTCAAGTCTTGACCCTATGTTTCAACAATAAAATCTACAGCAAATTTTACAAGAACTGACGTTGACCCTCAAGATGATGAGTGGTGGGGATATGTTTGTAAAGACATGCTGGGCTGAAATTCTACACATCTCATTCTGCTGGCAGCAGTGTGGTTGAGTTTAACTTCCTCCTGTCTTAGGATCCTGCTGTAGAATCTATCCAAAATTTGAGGATGGGGTTATTTAACCACACAGAGCAGGAAGCCCGTGCCAGTAAGAACAGACTAAAGGCATCCGTCTCAACAGCTGTCAGGAATACAAAAGTAGAGGGGTTATGTTTCAGTTATACAGGGCATTGTTGAGACCACATCTGGAGTACTGTGTATAGTATTGGTCTCCTTATTTAAGGAAGGATGTAAATGCATTGGAAGCAGTTCACAGAAGATCTACTAGACGAATACCTAGAATGGGCAGGTTGTCTTACGAGGAAAAGTTGGATAGGCTAGGCTTGTATCCACTGGAGTCTGGAAAAGTAAGAAGCAACTTGATTGAAATGTATAAGATCCTGAGGGATCTTGACAGGGTGGATATGGAAAGGATGATTCCCCTTGTGGGAGAATCTAGAACTAGGGATCACTATTTAAAAGTAAGGGGTCGCCTATTTAAGATAGATAAGGAGAAACTTTTCCTCTCAGAGGATCATGAATCTTTAGAATTCTCTTCCTCAAAAGGCAGAGGAAGCAGAGTCTATAAATATTTTTAAGGTCAAGGTAGATAGATTTTTGATTAGCAAGGGGGTGAAAGGCTATCAGGGGTAGGTGGAAATAGGGAAATGAGGTTACAATCAGATCAGTGATCTTATTGAATAGCAGAGCAGGTTTGAGGGGCCAGGTGGCCTACTCCTATGTATGTTCATATGTATGTACAAAAATTTGAATAGCATGACGCTGCTCCCATGGCAAATCCCAGGAATGGTTGAAGACAAGAATTATTTAACCTGCTTCTAAGGGAGCTTGATGCCAAGCTCAGAAATGTAATTGGAATACACAATCTAAATCTGGACAAGGTCCTCAAATGAAATTCAAATTAGCTCTCAGCTGGGAACTCCTTTGTGCCCCTGCAAGAGACTAATAGATGGAATTCTTGGGGTAGTCCATGAATTCCCCAGAGTTGCCCACTTCACAAGGTGGCCAGATGACTTGCCTGCAACTTTCTTCCAAATGGAACTTACACCACTTTCTGAATGGGGCAAAGTTAAGTTCCATCCCAAATTTCAGACCCTGGGCTTGCAAGGTCCCTATTCACTAGCCTCCAGAAATTCAGGGATTGTCCTTTTGTTCCTGCATGCTGTAAATCAGTATTTAAATTAAAAGTATGTTGTAGCATCACAAATTGCAGTGATGAGGCGACAACATTTATGTTCATCATTTCCTCCTTTAAAAGTGGGCCATTTTGGTACAAATCAGAGAAGCAATTAACAGATTCTTCAAATTAAACTAATTTTAATTCCTAAGATTTAATTCTACTTCAAATTTATGAAGTCAAAGGACAGCTTGTTAGTTAACAAATTCTGTAAATGTATCACTATCCAATCTATTTGTTAAAATTTGTATTAAAATATAGTCATTTAATTGGTTTCAGCAGATGCTGGACAATCACAAAACTAAACACTGTGGCACACAGTGATCCACAGAGTTTCAAAGAATCTTTCAAAACATCCATAGAGTTAACAATCTTTTCATTCATTCAAACTGTCATATAATCAATTTTGTCAGATTTAAACTTACTCAATAGGTATTCAATAAGGTTGTCTTTATTTAAACAGGTTCCTGAAACATCACTTACAGTAAGAATACTCACTTGGCTCACTTGAAACTGCTGCGGGTTTCAAGTGCTTAATCTGGCTACTTGATATAGGTGAGCTCAGGAATTTTGCACCAATTTTCTGTTCATTTAGTACTGGAGTATGCAGAGATTCCATTCGATTAATATTCCCATCAGGGGTTGAAGGGTCTTCACTGACTAACTGTTGGTCTCTGTAGTTGGGGCTTTGCTGTTTTGTATCCAAAGGAGAAAGTTGTTCCTGCTGTAGACATGATTCAGGCTGTGTTATTTCCATAAAATGAGGGTCAATTTCTTGCCCGTTATTGCTATCCGTACTAAAGCAATGGCAATTTTCGGTCTGCTCTTTGCAAGTTAGACATACAAGCAATTTCTTTAGCAAATCTTCAGCATCCTTCTGAAACAAAATACAGGGAAGAACTGCCCATTAGCTTTTCAGTTATGTGATATGCTTGTTATTCACACATTGCGTATTTAATTAATCCATGAAACTACAAATTAGACTAATCAATTTAACCTGCTAAATTTGAGGACACATTTAGCAACATTAACTCAAATTGTCATCAACTTGGCAGACAGCATCAATGTACTCTCTCATTTTTTTTGCAGTGCATGGGTGCTTTAAATTTCGTTGCACGACCATGCACAGGCGGTAACTTAAAGGAGCCAACTTGTGCATGGCCTGTGTGGGCAATTTTGGGTTGCTGCATTGCTGTGCAATTTAGAGGGAACATTGAACATCTTATGGCATTGCTAGTGCATAGATATAAATTCCAGAATATCCTTGTTTGTGCATAAAGACAAAACTGCCAAAAAAAAACAAAGCAAACTGTTTTGCATCCCTTTCAGAGCATACAAGAGATGGATCTTACAAAATCCATATTTAACAGGTCAGAGCAAAGCTCTGCAGCCCTACCACACGCAGCTGAGAGTCAGGAAATTAACATTAACAACTACAATGAAATTCCCCATTCTCAAGCATAGCACAGGCCAGCACATAAGTGCTTTTGACAAGGGCAAAAGTGCATACAAACATCTTCAGTCAAATCTACTCCACCTCCCTCTGAAGCAGGTCTCTCCATATGTTGCTAAGCAGCTGAGCACACTGAACATAAAAAGAGGCGAGAAGCCCTGACAGCATCTTAACTCTAAGATCAAACTTTTGCGCAGAACTAGCTACCCCCTCACCTCGAACTATATCACTGGCATCTTACCAACATGTGAAAACTTGCCCAGATAGATCCAATCCACATTTTTTTCCAGCCAGTTTCTTCCCACTCAGCAATGTAATGGAAGGAGTCATTAATAGGGCAATGAGCACCCTACTCACCAATTTTCAGATTCACTGAGCATAAAATCTCATTGCAGCCTTGATCCAGAATGCACAAACCGAATCCCACAAGAGAGGCATGAATAGCTACCCTTATTATCAAGACAGCATTCCTCAGTGTAGGTCACCAAAGTGTCCCAGCAAATCTGTCATTTTCCCTATTCCTGGTCTTCTCCACCCTTCTCTTCCCCTCCCTCTCCTGAACAAGCTGTCCTCAAACTGGGATCCTTAGAGCCTTGGGAATCCACAGAGAATTTCCAGCGGGGTCTGCATTAAATCGCCTCATCACAAACTTCATGTGAAACATATTGAAATTAAAAAGTTACTAACCAGAGACTACTTAATTAATGATAAATTAATTACACTAATAACAATCTTCCCCCACTAACCTTGATAAGTCTCCTGTTATGATTTTGGTTGAGATCAGTAACTATTTTTTAAGAAATCCAAAATCTTAGTTATTTACTGAAAGAATTAAGCCACAGCTAAGAGAGATCTTACAAACTGGCTCAGCAGTTCACTCAGCATATGTCACCAGTCTCAGGTTATGAAGTCCTCCAAAGCTCTGTCTTCCTCACAAAGAATTTCAGTTCCACTTCTTTTAAGACTCAGGGTGGAATAGTCCCAGGTTGGAACGAAGTGTGGTAGTGGGTAGGAAAAACAATGTTTTACCTGCTGCCTGCAATGGCGGCTTCTCATGCTGTATCATCTGAAGCCCGCCGCAGTAATTATGCATTCCTGGGAATCATGCCATTTCTATGGCAGGTGGGCTGTCATTCGCCTGCCACCACCTCGCCGCTTCATCACTCTGGGCACCACATTTAAAGTGTAGCCGTGTGCACACCCCTTAGTGCTTCCAGACCAGGACTGTAACACAGAAGACATGATGGCCCCGAAAGGCAAAAAGACTGCAGTTCCCTGCTTCAGTGATGCATCCCTTGAGTGCCTTTTGAATGGAGTGTTGGCCCGCTGTGATGTCCTCTACCCCAGCTCTAGCCACAGGACAGGCAGCTGCATCACCAATCTAGCATGTGAGGCAGTGGCAACGGTGGTCAGCGCCAATGCCCTGCAAATGAGGACAGCCACCCAGTGCTGCTATAGGATGAATGGTCTCATTCATGCTGTCAGGGTAACTCACACTTCTCATCACTCTCAACTCTCTCACTCTCAAACCCATCACACATTCACAGGGATCTCACACCTCAAGGACAACACCACTAATCTCAGACACACCCTCACATCTCCATCAGGTTCATACCCTCTTGAGCTTGCATCCTCATCCTGCCCATGGTCCACTCACCACACAAACATTCCATGCAGTACCATGCGTACTGCTCACACATTCTCCATCTGTTTCTATGCAGGAGAAGCCTGCTCACATCAGCAGGGAGGGGTCCCAGATGGCGGGGGGGAATGGAGTGGCCCACATTAGGGCCCTCCCACTTTGAGAAAATGGTGAGGACATGGACCACGCCTGCAGTAACGGTGAGGTCGGCAGCGAACACCCTCATGAGGATCCTGCAACACATCAACCCTCTCTCAATGCAAATGTGAGTGCTTTCTCTCCTGCTTTTGACTGTGTTGACATGCACTAATTATCTCTATTTTTGTTCACAAGGAACTTTGCCAAGCGACTGACAGCCAGCCAGTCCCTCAGCTCCATCCAGATCCTCACCTCTAGCCAAGAGGACACCTCCTCTATTGAAGAGCTGGAAATAAGCAGCCTGGAAGACCCATCACAGTGCTTACTTCTGCATCAGCGCCGAAACACACACCTTGGTTGGACCTAGATCTAGAGGAGGTTCTGGTTCACAATCTGGTGATCACCATAGGGACACACATCTGTAGTAGAAGGGGGCAGGTTCAGCAGAGCTCCCTGGCACTCGGAGGACTGCTGGGGAAGAGGCATCTTTGAGGACCGAGTCAGATGATGAGCCTCTGGATTTGGCTTTCCAACTCATTGTGGAGAGTCAGCAGAAGGCGTGGGAACGTTACACAGAGCTGCTGGAAGCCCTCAACAAAGTGGCACACGAGTCGGAGGAGTGCGTCCATCTGCTCTCTGATGAAGTGGTGCCCACATGTGCATATGGAGGTCTACAGGGAGGATGGCAGACACCATGGAGGCCCTGGTCCAGCAAAAAACAGAGATGTGTGCAGACCTGCACTCCATAGCGGGAGCCATGAGTGAGTTCCTGCAGTGGCAACGCAAGAGGGAAATGAGGCACCTTGGCATCCCTCCAGGTGTTCCTTCCCCTCAAGGAGTCAGGCCGGGACGCTCAGGCACCCAAAGGGAGTAGCGGCAGCTAGGTACCCCGGGTCATCCACTCAGGAACTTCTGAGGCTGTCCACTCCCTCTGAGTCCCATTTGCTTGTGAGCCCCTCAACCTCGTCCTCTGTCACCGCAGAGGGAGCAGCTGGCCAACGAGTGATTCTGGAGGGAGAAGTTTGTGTGCAGCAGGGCCTTTCGGAGCCTCGTGCAAGCACTCTCCCACACATGAAGAACCTTCATGTATGACACTCACCACTCACCTCAATGGCCTGAACATTTTCAATGCTGCCTGCTTTCGCTTTCAGTTGCCCATCTGAGCTGACCTGCATCACCGCCCACCCAATGATCACATTCCCATGCAGCACCTGATCTCGCCCACTGTCTTTTCACTTTCAATTTAGACAGTATGGTCTTGATTCGGTTTTTTGTGCACTCCACCATTTTTTCCCATCCCCCAGTCACCCATTTCTTTTCCTCCATCATTGTTAAACCCCCCCCATATCACCTTCCACCTCCCCTCCATGACCTACCAGCCACAGCCCTTTTCCTTCAGGGATGTCCAGACGATCGTCCGCGTAGCCTTCCTTCCCAGAAATCCCACCTCCATCCACATTCACCTCCCCGACCTCCTCCTTCCCACCTCCAGGGTCTGTGTCTGCCTCAGAGTACCCAACCATCCTCGCCGTCCCTTCTACCATGACCATCGAACCCTCACTCTCCCACCCTACCGCCTCACTCTGCCCTCAGTTATTCTCACCATTCCCTCGTCCCACACCCACCCTCTGTCCCAAAGGAGCAAACTGTCATGGCCCTCCCATGCACGTTCACCTGGACACCACCCCCTCCAGATCCCTTTCTCCCTTGGAACCTCCTCCCCATATTTTGTCTGTTCTCAGCTTGTGGATCTTCAGGCTGCCTGTACTGCACCACTGGAATCCTTGGCTCTGTCATCTTTTATATAGTTCCAACCAGAAGCTTTGGTTTTCGATCTGTTTCAGTCTTAGTTTCCTCAGAAATTTTCAATTAGGTGTGTTGCAAACATAACAAGCTTTGAAAGCACAGATTCTGTAACACACACAGTGCACTGATTGTTCCTGTCTGGAGCTTTTCAGCCAAAGATTCACTACTTATTGGTTCTTTGACATGTCAATCATATGCTAACTTCTGGTTTGTAGAGTGGAAAAAGAAGCTTAGTTTTTAAAGTACGATTCTAAGTACATCCATCTGTAACTTTTAATCATTGTAATGTACAAGCACCTATATTTTTAAAACCTATAATGTAATCTCGCCCCTTTTTCTGATGGGGGAGAGACAATTCATTGGAGAGCATTAATTGGATATAATAGCTGTCAATCCTCCAAGTGTCACTGTTAAACATCACGCCAAGGATAGGCAGACTCTGCAGTGAGAAGCGGACACACCCATCTCATTGATAGCTGTAATGCATGTTTCCTTAAAAGCATTAAAATACTTTTCATATTCTTTCACATTATCGGAATTGTACAGTACTGAATTTTAGATGGGGCTCTGTGAATACTAATCCATTCGAAAGGAAGACATTCAACTAACAAAGTTTGAGATCCATTGTACTAAACCATCAAAATGAAGATTGTGGTCTGGAACCTCCATTAAATAAAGTAATTTTTATCATTTAAATGTGGGCCCCCTCACTGCTGGGAACAATTTTCCATTATTTCCAGTGTAGACAAATTCTACCGTATTGCACTGGCAGAAAAAGTAATTAAATGTGAAATACTGGAATTTATCGCGTGGAGCTTGGAATACAAGAGCCAAGACATGGTACTTTAATTGTTTCGAGTCTTAAGACCCCCATCTAAAGTACTGCTTTCAGTTTTGGGTATCAAACCTCAGAAATTATATATTGGCCTAGGTGGGGATATAGCGTAGGTTCACCAGAATGATACTAGGGCTTAAGTTATGAGGAACAACTTGCAAAAACTTGGTTTATATTTTTGAGTTTAGAAGGTTGCTGGGTGATCAATTTGGGGTCTTTAAAATGATAAAAGGATTTGATAGAGTAGATATAAAAATGCATTTCCTCTAAAGGGGGAAATTTAGAACAAGGGGACATAATCTTAAAAAACAAATACAGGCCATTTCGGAATAAAATCAGGAAGCAATTTTTCCACACAAAGGGTGATAGAAATCAGTAAGCATTTTTGCACATGAAGGATTGTGGAAATTTGCAATTACGTTCCCCACCAAATATTGGTGCATGCTGAGCCTACTGAAATATAAGACTAAGATTCATAAGATTGTTAGACAAGTGTATTGGGGATATGGAGCAAAGGTAGATAGAGGGAGTTGAGGCAAAGATCAGCGATAATCTATAAAATGGAGGAACAGGCTCAATGTGCTAAATGCTGCTGTTGGTTAGGAAGGAGCAAAGGAGCAGGAGTATGCCATCCAGCCTCTGAAGCCTGTTCTACTATTCAATTATATAATGGCTGATCTGTATCTCGACTCCATCTGTCCATCTTGATTCCATAAACCCTAATACACTTAACTAACAAAACTGTTCCTATGTCCAAGTGAAGTACTCCAGTGACAGGAGTCACATCTGACACATGGACGATCATGGTAGTTGGAAGTGATTTTCACAGGCCCAGGCTATCATTGCGTGAGTTCCCTACAGCAGTGTTCTAAAATAATTACATTTTAGTTGCTTCATTTATAACCTTCCTCTTGTAATATGGCCAGTGGCAGGGATGTTCTCTAATTCAAAATTCTTCTATGGAATCAATGTTAATAAAGTAGGCCAAATTGACCTACAACAGAACTTAGATAACATCCAGACTTGTGCTGAAAAGGAGATCATATTTGTACCACTTAAGTGACTACCTCCAATAAGAAAAAGACAATGGACTTCCAACATTTAATGGCACTAACATTGCAAATAGATGCTGCTGGAACCTGCAGCTGGAGCTGCAACTGCAAAATGCTGAGCTCCCGTTGCTAACATCACTTCAGGGTCACCAGTGATGAGATTTAAATGAATCAGCCACATCAACACAATGACTACAAGAGCAGGACAAAGAGTGGGCACTCTTCAATAGGCAACTTACCTCATGACCCTTAAAACCCTCTCCACCCTCAAGGACCAAGTAAGGAGCATGAATTAGAATGATCATTGCTTGCTCGAATAGGTGCAGCCGTGACGTCAAGAAGCTCAACAGATCCAGGAGAAATAAGTCCACTTGATCACTGTTTCTGCTACTGTAATATCCACCCACTGCATCACTGGCTACAGTACATACTATTTACAGAAGGCATTGCAGCTACTCAATCCTATTTTAATGCCACCTCTGGTCCTCTTAAAGAGGATGAGCGGTAATCTCACATGAACATTATCACCTCCAAGTCACACACTATCCTGACTTGGACATACATCACCGTTCCTACATTACAAATGACTACACTTCAAAAGTATATCCTTGACTATAAAGCACCTTGAGGCATCTGGAATTAATGAAAGAATGTTGTATAGAGCCTTTCATTATTGCTAGGCCAAAATCCTGGAATTCCATACCCAACACCACTGTGGGAGAACCATCTCCTAAAGGACCGCTATGGTCAAGGTGGCCCAATGATATCTAGTCAGGGCAACTAAGGATAAGGAATAAATACAGCCTTGCTAGTATCATCTACTTCCCAGGAATAAATTAAACAAACAATAGAAGTGATTCAATAACTGTGCCAATATCTATTGTTCTGAACCTTTTTTACTGCAGACAGGTTCGCTAACAATTAGAAACTTCACATGCAGGAGATTCTCACAAAGACACATCCATTTTTGTGGTCCCAAGTATAATTTGTGTTCTTACTACAAAGTCACATTTGCAACTTCACCAGTCTGGCAACAGACTTCCCCCATCAACCATGGGGATGTCCAACTATGCCAAAAGCACAATGCTATACTATGCAATCAGCCGCCAGCTCAGTCTGCTTGGGGTAAAACCCCAAAATGAGAGATTCAGTTTGCAAACAGCAAACCTGACTCATACTAGCCATCATTGATACTTTGTTTAAAGTCCCATTCACCAATCACCCACTGCTGACCTACATGGGCTCTGGGTTAAACAATGACTTGATTTTAAAATTCTCATAGTTGTTTTCAAATTCCTCCACGGTCTCACTGCTCCCCACCTCTATAATCTCTTCCTACAACTGTCCAAGATATCTGCGCTCCTACAAATCTCACTCTTGAGCATCCCGGGTTCTATTCACTTTACCACTGACAGCCGTGCCTTCTGCTGAAAAGGGGCAGATAATATTTGTACCACTTAAGCTCTGGAGATTCATCCCAAAATCTTCTCTCTTAGCTCCTTTAAGACGCTCCTTAACATTTACCTCTTTGACCAAGCTTTTGGTCATCCAGCTTAATATAGCTCTTATGTAGCTCCGTCACAAACTTTGTTAACACTACTGTGAATCACCCGGGGACATTTTGCCACATTAAAGGTGCCCGGCATAAAATGCATATTCAAGAATTGAAAAAAAGTAATAAAAATTAGATAACAGCTTTTTCCATTTAAACTAAACAATCTCAAAATCTATGATAAACAGAAAATGTCCATGAGCTGAATGTTTTCTGTTTTGTCAGCTGCTTACGTTGTACAGAGAATGAAGCTACCGTGAATTTTCTATCAAATTATGACTATGCCAATATTTTCTGCAGCTGAACAATGAGAAGATCAAAAATTATCCTGATCAACCTCTGGCAAGAACTTCATATGCTTGGCTTAATCCCATTCCTCTTCCTAAATGCCCACTCAAGCTCAAAAAGCTTTAACACTTACCAGTATGCTTGTCGACTCTGACCCGTACTTCAAACCCATAAGCAGTCTATCACCAACACTGTTCATTTACACCATCGATCTCCTCTCCCACAATAATCCTGAAAAGCTTGTCACGCCTTCATCACCTACAGAGTTCATTTTCCCAGTACGCTGTTTACTGACACCCTAATCTTATAAAAATCCCAATTTGTCTAGAACTCAGCTTTTTATATTCTATCCCACAAAAAATTCGTGTAACCCCAATCTTTTGGGACCTCCACTGACTTCTTGACCCTCAATGCAACAATTTCAAAACCTTTGTTATTGTCTTTAAATCCATCCACAGCCTTACTCCTTTTATCCTATATCCCTGATGTCCCTCCTCCAATCTACCAATTAGGTCTATTCTGTGTGTTGTCCCCAAGTTACATTCTACCAATGGTGATAATGTCTTCAGCCATCTTACTCCTACATTCTGGAACTTGCTTTTATCCTGCCGACCACTTTGAACACCTTCTCCAACTCCCCTACTTAGATTCAGACTCCCAACTGTAAAATAGCTTGGAATATTTTGCTAGCTTAAAGATAATGTATAAATGCAAGTTGCTTTTGTTGAGCAGAGCCAAATTAAGTTTCCTAATATACAATGGCCAACTGAAATTAAAACAGGAAATGCTGGAAATACTCAGCTGGTCTGACAGCATCTGTGGAGAGACAACAGAGTAAACGTTTCAGGTCAAGGCCCTCAGATTTCCCGCATCCACAGTATTTTTCTTTTCCTTTAGTATTTAATTCATTGCCACTTCTTGTCCAGTAATGCCTACCTTGAACAGGTTCTGCTCTTCTCTTTGACGGGATTTCCATTTGTCTGTTCCATCCTGTTCACCTTCCTGGCTTTTCATTTCCCTCATGCTTGATAAATTCCCTTGACCGGAAACATTAACTTTCTCTCTCCAGGGATGCTGTCAGACCTGCTGCATATATCCAGCATTTTCTGTTTTTGTTTCAGGTTTCCAGCACCTGCAGTATTTTGCCTTAATGGTCAATCGAATTTGTTTTAATCCAAACTACACAGCTGCATATAAAATGACTGCTAAAAACATGTGGGCTAACCTGTGAAGGTGTAGCATTATTAATGTCTCTTTGGCTACAATGATCCTGAAGGTCAGTGCATAATCTTTTTTTCTTGGGGCTTGGAAGAGGTGATTCTTTTGGTTTGTCTTCATTTATTTTATTCTGTCCACAGAGCTGGTCTCCTTTCTCTGTCTGTTCTTTTCCAAAAACACCTGAAAAGAAAAGCTAACTCTTTAAAGTTTGCCACTTTTATGCAACTTCAAACTACTAAAATTCGGTAATGCTTTCAAGGTTCTGAAATAAATGAATTGCATCAGTCCTACAGACACTCTTAGATTTCACTGGTTCAAATGTATGCAGAGGTTACAATATACCACCAAACCATCTCCTTACTAGCGTTATTTGAGAATCTAAACACACATTTTTACTCCAAGATTTGCAAGGCTGAGGTTAAAAATAATAGAAGTGCTGTTGTCCAGTGAGCACAGAGCTTGTTGAGTGGTGGACATGATTCTATTTGGAGATAGCAGTCTTTATTGAGGGGTCTCAGGAGGCATGCAGGACAGGGCCTGGCTACGGCAGGGCTAGAGTCTGGGGAAGGGTCTGATCAGTGTCACTTCCCTTCACCTGATATCTCTCAGTGGGCTGATGAGGTGTTAATTATTATTCAAGCAAAGGAATGCCTGAGACTTGAACTTGCTTTCCTGAAACAAGAGTCAAACAAACTCAAAACGTTAACTCGTTTTTTTTCTCTCCACAGATGCTGCCAGACCTGCTGAATTTTTCCAGCATTTGCTGTTTTTATAGCCTTCCTGGAATGAGTTTTCATTGTGGGCATTTCTGTGGAAATTCATCTGGCACTTGGAGAAACCATCTTACTGTAAATTAAATAGCACTGTTTTAAAGAGTGTTGAATGGCGCTATGTTGCAAACTATTGCCCTTTCATCTCTGGGAATCTTTAGTTTGGAAAGAAGTAATGCATACGTCCTTCTCCCTAATGATTGCAAACATCTAACTATAATGAGTTGGACCAGACTCAACTCAACTTAGGGCCAGGAAGCTACAGTGAAATGTTGCCAAAAATCGAGCATTAAGATAGATATGCCGGAGAGAGATCACAAAGGCAGTTAGCTTTAGAATAGAAAATTCCACTAGCGCAGTAGAATAAGGTTGGGGTAAGACACAGTTGAAAGTTCATCTCAAATCCAAGCATCCCAATTTTGCAGCAGGATGTGATTTCCACTCCCCACTTTCACAATAAAATTCCCAAAATGACTTTCAATCCTAAAACTATTGATCTGAACGAGCCTTTTATAATATAGACAAAGTCTTGGGAAAGCAATCCCAAGGGCGCTGTTCTCCCAAGTTTACTTTCAAATTGCACCAATACACTTGGAAACCAATGGTCAAGGGGAACATTTTGGCAAGCTGTATACAGGAGTACTGACACAATTTTGGTGCACTATGGTGTTCCTCTGATGCCAACTCAAAAATAATACATTTGTGCAGGATGACCACGATGCAAGACCATAATGTCACCACAGAAATGACGTTATCCTCATTAAAACCCGTGGCAGTCATGGTGAAATGAAAAACAGTGTTTCTACCCATTGTCTGAAAGGCTGAAACATTTCTGGAAGTTTACCTCAAGGGATCTACATTATAAGAACCAGTGACCAAAGAACAATTTAGAAGCAGCTTCAAGTTTATTTATAATTGAAGGTGAGGATATGTAAAGCCAGAAGAGAAAGTATTCCATTTCCCTTAACTCATCAATCCACATTAGTTGGATTTCTCACAATGTAATTAATGTTGAAAGTGAGAGAGAGAGAAAAAATTGGGGATGCAAAAGAGGCTAGAATTAGAGGTGTGGAAATATCTTGAAGGGTTCTGGCGCTGGAGAAGAGAGAAAGGTAAGACTGTGAAGGGGTTTAAAAACAAGGATGAGAATTTTAAAATCAAAATGTTGCTTGACTGGGAGCCAATGTAGGTCAGCGAGCATATAGGTCATAGGTGAATGAAACTTGCTGTGATTTAAGACATGGGTAGCAGAGTTTGGATGACCTCAAGTTTACATAGGGTAGAATGTGGGCGACCAGCCAGGAGTGGTTTGGAATAGTCAAGTCTAAATGTAACAAAGTCATGAATGAGGATTTCAGCAGCAAATGAGCTGAGAAAGGGGAGAAGTCAATCAATTTTAGGGAGGTGGAAATAAGCGGCCTTAGTGATGGCATGAATATGAAGTTGGAAGCTCACTCGGGATCAAATGTGATATCAAGGTCGCAAACAGACTGGCTTAAACTTAGACTGTTGCCAGGGAGAGGGATAGAGGGGGTATCTAGGGAACAAAGTTTAGAGCGGGGATTGAAAACAATGGTTCTGGTCTTCTCAATATTTAATTGGAGAAAATTTATGCTCACCCAGTACTGGATGTTGGATAAGCAGTCTGACAACATAGTAACAGTGGAAGAGTTGAGGTTTGGTGGTCAAGTAGAACTGGCTGTTGTCAGCATGCATATAAAAACGAACAATGTGCCTTTTGATGATGTCGCCAAGAGGCAGAACATAGATGAGAAATAGGAGGGGCCAACGATCAATGCTTGGGGGACACCAGAGGGAATGGTGTGGGAGCAGGAACAGAAGCCCTTGCAAGTGGTTCTCTGCTATGATTAGATGGATATGAATGGAACCAGGTGAGAGTGGTCACACATAGCTGGTCGACACTGGAGAGGCGTTGGAGAGAATGGTGTAGTCAACCATGGCAACAGCTGCAGATAGGTCTAGAAGGGAATGTTTACTTTTGTGACAGTTACATTATTATTATTCTAATGCAGATCAGTGCAGTCCAACAGAAGGGTCATGAGGACTCGAAACGTCAACTCTTTTCTTCTCCGCCGATGCTGCCAGACCTGTTGAGTTTTTCCAGGTAATTCTGTTTTTGTTCTCCATCATACAGATAATGCAACCTATAAATTCCAAATTTGATCTTTACCATTAACTAATTTCAAACAGGTTACTCTGGACCAGTAACTCAGATAGGAAAGACAGGCAAAAAGAAGTCATCTTTTAGAAGTGCAATGCACTAAGAGTTGTTGGAAAATGCACACGTGAAATTAGGCAGCAGTGGATGAAACTCTGCTGCACAACACTGAAGAGCCTTTGACACACCTAGGCCAATGTATCCAGAATTATCAACCGGATAAGATAACTGAAGATTGGCTTAAGCACATGGAACCATAGCCTAATACTAATTACTGGATTCAGGTTGTGGAAAGAGGGACGGCTAAATGGACTTCAGGTAAAATGTTCTTCCAACCACAATAGGAAAAGCTGGAATTTCCTTGTGAGGAATATGTGGAACAAACTGTGAGTTTGTAAGAGATTACATAACATGAATACTCAGGGGAAATCCAATTACATTGCTATCAATTTTTACAATATCTTCAACCTTGCAAAGTTGGAAGCTATGAATCATAGAATTATAGAAGCTTATAGCAGAGGAGGCCGCCATTCCGTCCATCACGTGCGCTCACCTGTCAAAAGAGAATTATCCAGCCTAATCCTGCTTTCTAGTTCTTGGTCCATTGCCTCATGGTAAAGTTCAAGTGCATATCCAAGTATTATTTAAGTATGATCAGCGTTTCGGCTTTACCACCCTTATGGACAGCGAGTTCCAGAGCTCCACCACCCTCTGGATGAAAAAATTTCCCTCGACTCCCCTTAGTCTTTCTACTACTTACTTTAATCTACACCCCTTTGTTATTGACTTCTCTGCTAAGGGAAATGGATCCGTCCTAATGGATCCGTCATATCCACTCTGTTTGGGCTCCTTATTTTATACGTCTTAGTTAAATCTCCCCTCAGCCTCCTGTATTCCAAAGAAAACTACTAAGCCTATCTAATCGTTTCTGATAGCTGAAAGATTACATTCCTGATAACATCCTTTCAAATCCCCTCCGCACTTCTCGCTTGTGTGATCACATCCTTCGTTAATCAGTAGCAAACTGTACACAGTTCTCTAGCTGTGGCCTAATATTTTGCACAGTTTTAGCGTAACCTCCCAATTCTTATATTCAATATCTTGGCTAAAAAAATTATGCCATATGGCTTTTTAACCACCTTATCCACCTGTCCTGGTACCTTCAGGGATCTGTAGGGGCTCCAAGGTCCCTCTGTTGCTCTACAGTCTCAGCATCCTACCATTTATTGTGTATTCCCTTGCCTTGTTTTCCCTCCACAAATACATTACACTTCTCCAGACTGAATTCCATTTGCTTCTTTTCAGCCAACTCAACCAGTGCATTGATATCTTCTTACAGTCTACAGCTTTCTTCCTTACCATCAACCACATGGTCAATTTTTGGATCTTCTGCAAAATTCTTAATCATGCTCCCTATAAAGTGAAGTCCCACCATTCGCAAGTTCCTCTTTCACAAACTCGTTAAACCGCACAAAAGTCTTTGTACATTAGATCACCCAGTGTGGGCCCAAATGTTCACTTATCCACAGTTTTAAAAATAAAAATTAGAAGCTAACTTTAGAAAATGCTGAAAAATAGAAATGCCATCTAAATGAAGTTAAAAAAACAGAAGGCATAGTTCCCGCAGTAGAAAGTGTGCACTGGGCGTATGTCATCTGCCATTATTTGCACGTGGGTGTTCCTTGTCGCTGCGGTTTAATTCCTGATCACAGTGTAGTATCTGGGCAGTCTTTAAACCCATACCTTTAAGCATGTATAGTACCATATTTAAAAATAAGCGAGCCAGAACCAAGCAGTAAACGTCCTAGAAAAGTAAAAACACTTGCCCAAAAAGTGACAATATCAGACAGACTGAAAAATGGTGCTAGTGTGACCATGTTAGCCAGGGAATAGTGTCAATGAATCTACAATTAGATACAAAAGGCAGTCTGAAGATAAAAACAAGAGCCAATGTTATTGCTTCTGGTAGTCATGCTGCCAGGTTAACTTCTGTAAGTAGGAGGGATCCACACTTGGAAGAAATGGAGAAGTTACTAAATGTGTGGATAGAGCACCAGCAACAAAGGAGGGCCCCAGTTAATGATCCAATCATTTGAAATATGGTGCTTGAATTATACCAGTGCATAAAAAGTAGTAAAGAGGGTAGTGCTGTTACTGGTGATAATAACGATAGTGAAGGTGGTGCAGAAGGGGCCTCCACTTTACCTTCCAGAGGATTTTCAGCCAGCACAGGATGGTTTGATCGCTTTAAAAAAACATTTTGTTCTACATAATGTGAAATTGGTGGGGGTGCCTGCATCAATGACCATGCAGCTGCAGTAGAGTTTCCCCAAGGTGCTGCAGAAATGCATTGAGGAGAGAGGGTATCAGGCAGAGCAGGTCTTTAACACAGACAAAACTGGCCTGTTCTGGAAGAAAATGGCGAACAGGATTTAACCAAAAGAAATAAGGACAGCACCTGGTTTTAAAGCTGCAATGGACAGGCTTACACTCTTACTATGTGCCAGTGTGAAAGGTTTTAAGTGTAAAGTAATGCTGGTTTATATGTTAGAAAACCCTCAAGCCTCATCTATCAGTTTTTTGGAAGGCTAACAGCAGTGCCTGGGTTACGGCTGTAGTGCTCGACGACTGATTGAGAGTTGCTTTACACGAGGTCGGCACTTATCTAAGGGAAAAAACTTGTTCTTCAAGGTCCTACTTATCCTCGATAATCCACCTGGACATCCACACTCTCATGCAGTCAGCCATCCAGATGCTGATATTTTGTTTTTACCCTCAAATACGACCTCACTTATCCAGCCAATGGGCCGGGGGCTATTGCATCCTTCAAAGCTGACTACACCCATAGAAGTTTCAGCCACATCATCAACCTTATGGAAGCAAACCCTTTGACCACTGTGCGTGATTGCTGCAAGGAATTCAACATACAAACAAGGAGCTGGAATAGGCCACTTGGCCCCTCCAGCCTGCTCCACCATTCAATAAGGTAATGGCTGATCTGATTGTAACTTCAACTCCATATTCCTGCTTACCCATACATACAATAACCTTTTACCTTCTTGCTTATCATGCATCTATCTACCTCTACCTTAAAAATATTTAAAGACTCTGCTTCCACAGACTTTTGAGGAACTGTGTTCCAAAGACTCATGACCCTCTTAGAGGAAAAATTTCTCCTCAGTTCTGTCTTAAATGGGCGGCCCCTCATTTTTAGATAGTGTCCCAGACTGCTGAGGGAGGCAAGGGAGGAGATCGCAGGGGCTCTGACCCAAATTTTTAATTCCTCTCTGGCCATGGGGGGAGGTGTCAGAGGACTGGACAACAGATAATGTGGTTCCGCTATTTAAGAAGGGTTGTAGAGATAAGCCAGGGAACTACAGCCCAGTGAGTCTCACATCAGTGGTAGGGAAACTATTGGAGAAATTTCTGAAGGAGAGTATCCATCTCCACTTGGAGAGGCAAGGTTTGATCAGGGATAGTCAGCATGGATTTGTCAGAGGGAGATCATGCCTAACAAATTTGATTGAATTTTTTGAGGAGGTGACCAGGTGTGTAGATGAGGGTAGTGCAGTTGATGTAGTTTATATGGATTTCAGCAAAGCCTTTGACAAGGTCCCACATGGGAGACTTATAAGGAAGGCAAAGGCACATGGGATACAGGGTAATTTGATAAGGTGGATTCAAAATTGGCTTAGTTGTAGGAAGCAGTGGATGATGACAGAAAGATGCTTTAGTGACTGGAAGCCAGTGTCCAGTGGCGTACCACAGGGATCTGTGCTCAGTCCCCTATTATTTGTCATTTATAAAAACGACATAGATGACTATGTGGGGGGTAGGATTAGTAAGTTTACGGGTGACATAAAGATTGGCTGGGTGGTTAACAGTGAGTTGAGTGTCTTGGGCTACAGGAAGATATAGACGGGATAGTCAAATGCGCAGGTAAGTGGCAGATGGAATTTAACCCTGAAAAGTGTGAGGTGATACACTTTGGAAGAAGTAATTTGACAAGTAAGTATTCAATGAATGGCATGGCACTAGGAAGTTCTGAGGAACAAAGGGACCTTGGCATGTTTGTCCATAGATCTCTGAAGGTGGAGGGGCATGTTAATGGGGTGGTGAAAAAGGCAAATGGGACACTTGCCTTTATCAATCGAGGCATAGATTACAAAAGTAGGGAAGTCATGTTGGAGTTGTATAGAACCTTGGTGAGGCCACAGCTGGAGTACTGTGTGCAGTTCTGGTCGCCACATTATAGGAAGGATGTGATTGCACTGGAGGGGGTGCAGAGGAGATTCACCAGGATGTTGCCTGGGATGAAACATTTAAGTTATGAAGAGAGGTTGGATAGACTTGGGTTGTTTTGGCTGGAGCAGAGAAGACTGATCGAGGTGTACCAGATTATGAGGGACATGGACAGGGTGGATAGGGAGCAGCTGTTCCCCTTAGTTGAAGGGTCAGTCACAAGGGGGCATAAGTTCAAGGTGAGGGACAGGAGGTTTAGGGGGGATGTGAAGAAAAACTTTTTTACCCAGGTGGTGGTGACAGTCTGGAATGCACTGCCTGGGAGGGTGGTGGAGGGGGGTTGCCTCACATCCTTTAAAAAGTACCTGGATGAGCACTTGGCTCGTCATAACATTCAAGGCTAAGGGCCAAATGCTGATAAATGGGATTAGGTAGGTAGGTCAGGTGATTCTCGTGTCAGTGCAGACTCGATGGGCCGAAGGGCCTCTTCTGCACTGTGTGATTCTGTGATGACCCCTAGCTCTAGATTTTCTCCCAAAGGAAAACATCCTTTCCATATCCACCCTGTCAAGGCCCCTCAGGATCTTATCCGTTTCAATCAAGTCGCCTCTTACTCTTCTAAACTCTAGCGGATACTAGCCTACCCTATCCAGCCTTTTTGCATAAGACAACCCATCCATTCTAGGTACTAATCTAATAAACCTTCTCTGAACTGCTTCAAATGCATTTACATCCTTCCTTAAATAAGGAAACCAATACTGAACACAGTACTCCAGATGTAGTCTCATCAATGCCCTGTATAACTGAAGCATAACTTCCCTACTGAGCTTATTTTTTTATTCATTCATATGAAGTGGGCTTCATTGGTTGGGCCAGCATTATTGCATATCTCTAGTTGCCCTTGAGAAGGTGGTGGTGAACTGTCTTCTTAAACTGCTGCAGTCCATGTGGTGTAGCTACACCCAAAGTGCTGTTAGGAAGGGAGTTCCAAGATTTTGACCCAGCAACAGTGAAGGAACGATGATATATTTCCAAGTCAGGATGGTGAGTGACTTGGAGGGGAACTTCCAGGTGGTGGTGTTCCCATCTATCTGTAGCCCTTGTCCATCTAGATGGTAGTGATCATGGGTTTGGAAGATGCTGTCTAAGGAGCCTTGGTGAATTCCTGCAGTGCATTTTGCAGATGGTACATATTGCTGCTACCGTGGCGGAAGGAGTGAATTTTTGTGGATGTGGTGCCAATCAAGTGGGCTGCTTTGCCCTGGATGGTGTCAAGCTTCTTGAGTGTTGTGAGAGATGCACTCATCCAGGAAAGTGGGGAGTATTCCATCGCACTCCTGACTTGTGCCTTGTAGATGGTGGAGAGGCTGTGGGGAGTCAGGAGATGGGTTACTCATCGCAGGACTCCTAGCTTCTGACCTGCTCTTCTGGTCACAGTATTTATATGGCTAGTCCAGTTCAGTTTCTGGTTAATGGTAACCCCCAGGATGATGATAGTGGGGGATTCAGTGATGGTAATGCCATAGAATGTCAAGGGGCGATGGTTAGGCTCTCTCTTGTTGGAGATGGTCATTGCCTGGCATTTGCGTGGCCACATGTTACTAACCACTTGTCAGCCCAAGCCTGGATATTGTCCAGATCTTGCTGCATTTGGACATGGACTGCTTCAGTATCTGAGTTGCCACGAATGGTACTGAACATTGTGCAATCATCAACAAACATCCCCACTTCTGACCTTATGATGGAAGGAAGGTCATTAATAAAGCAGGGGAAGATGGTTGGGCTGAGGACACTGCCCTAAGGAACTCCTGCAGTGATGTACTGGAGCTGAGATGACAGCTCCAGCAACCACAAACATCTTCCTTTGTGCTAGGTATGACTCCAACCAGTGGAGAGTTTTCCACATGATTCCCATTGACTCCAGTTTTAATAGGGCTCCTTGATGTCACACTCAGCCAAATGTGACCTTGATGTCAATTCTCACCTCACCTCGGGAGTTTAGCTCTTTTGTCCATGTTTGAATCAAGGCCGTAATGAGGTCAGGAGCTGAGTGGCCCTGGCAGAACCCAAACTGGGCATTAGTGAGCAGGTTATTGCTAAGCAAGTGCTGCTTGATAGCACTGTTGATGATCTCTTCCATTACTTTATTGATGAAGGAGAGTAGGCTGAAGGGGTGGTAATTGGCTGGGTTGGTTTTGCCCTGCTTTTTGTGCACAGGACATACCTGGTCCACATAGCCAGGTAGTTGTAGCTGTACTGGAACAGCTTGGCTAGGGGTGCGGCAAGTTGTGGAGCACAAGTCTTCAGTACTATTGCCGGAATATTGTCAGGGCCCATAGTCTTTGCAGTATCCAGTAACTTCAGCGGTTTCTTGATATCGCATGGAGTGAATTGAATTGGTTGAAGACTGCCATCTGTGATGCTGGGGACCTCTGGAGGAGGCACAGATGGATCATCCACTCTGCACTTCTGGCTGAAGATTGTTGCAAATGCTTCAGCCTTATCTTTTACACTGATGTGCTGGGCTCCCCCATCATTGAGGATGGGGACATTTGTGGAGCCGCCTCCTCCATTGAGTCGTTTAATTGCCCATCACCATTCATGACTGTATGTGGCAAGGCTGTAGATCTGATCCGTTGGTAGCTCTGTCTATCATTGCTACTTAGGACTATTTGCATGCCAAACAGCATGTGTTATAGCTTCACCAGGTTGACACCTAATTTTTAGGTATGCCTGGTGCTGCTCCTGGTAAGCCCTCCTGCACTCCTCATAGAACGAGGGTTGGACTCCTGTTTTCTGGTAATGGTAGAGTGGGGGATATGCCAGGCCATGAGGTTACAGATTGTGTTCCAGTACAATTCCGCTGCTGCTAATGGTCCACTGCACCTCATGGATGCCCAGTCTTGAGTTGCTAGATCTGTTCGAAATCTATCCCATTTCGCAAGGTGGTAGTGCCACACAACACGATAGAGGGTATCCTCAATATGAAGGTGGGACTTGGTCTCCTTAACGACTGTGTGGTGGTAACTCCTACCGATATGGTCATAGACAGATGCATCTGTGGACGGCAGGTTGGTGAAAATGAAGTCAAGTATGTTTTTCCCTCTTGTTGGTTCCCTCACCATCTGCCGCAGACCCAGTCTAGCAGCTCTGTCCTTTAGGACTCGGCCAGCTCGGTCAGTAGTGCTACCACCAAGCCACTCTTGGTGATGGACATTGAAGTCCCCTACCCAGAGTATGTTCTGTGCCCTTGCCATCCTCAGTGCTTCCTCCAAGTGGTGTTCAACATGGAGGAGTGCTGATTCATCAGCTGAGAGAGGGCAGTACGTGACAATCAGCAGATTTCCTTGCCCATGTTTGACCTAATGCCATGAGACTTCATGGAGTCTGGAGTTGATGTTGAGGACTCCCAGGGCAACACCCTACTGACTGTGTACTACTGTGCCACCACCTCTGCTGCTATTTGATTCCCCTCGCAATGAACAATAACATTCTATTAGCTTTCCTAATTACTTGCTGTACCTGCAACCTAACATTTTGCGATTCATGCACTAGGACACCCAAATCACTCAGAGCTCTGCAATTTCTCACCATTTAGATAATATGCTTAATTTTTATTCTTCCTTCCAAAATGGACAATTTCACATTTACCCATATTATACTCCATTTGCCAGATCTTTGCCCACTTACTTAACCTATCTGTATCCCTTTGTAGCTTCATGATCTCTTCACAACTTAATTTCCTGCCTACCTTTGTGTCATCAGCAAATTTAGCAACCACACCTTTGGTCTCTTCTTCCCAGCACTGATCCCTGTGGCACACCACTTATTACATCTTGCCAACCAGAAAATGACCTCAGAGAAATAGGGATAATTAAGGACTCATGGAATGAAGTTAGAGGATCAACCAAAAGTGGCCTGAGGCTGTGAATGATTTCACAGGGTTCCTTAATGTGGATGCTGAAATAACCAAGATTGTTGAGTTGGCAAAACAAGTTGGAGGGGAGGGATTTGAAGACCTGGCCAAAGGTGAAGAAGAGGAGTGGTTTCAGTCTTTTCAAGAGGAACCCGCCACAGAAGTGTTGGTAGACCTGATGAAATTAAGTGAATTTAAACAGGAGCAGGAAGAGCAGCCTAAGAAAGCTCATTTAACACCCAAGACAAGGCAGACCTTGTAAGATCAGTAGAAGATTTGAGAAAACAGGTGACAGATTATGATACAAACATGGAAAGAAACACTGCCTTCTGTAGAGTGATTGACACTGCAATTGTTCCTTACCAAGAACTTTACCAAATTGAAAAGCAGTCAAAAATAACATTTTTTTTAATCTACATCAGCATCAGCCACTTCACCCACTCACTCCACCTTCACACTGAAGTACAGTACTGGGTGACAAATTATACATTGTTCTTATTTTATTGCTTTATTTAACAATTTCTCCAGTAAATCTTTCTCAAATTTATTAAAAGCATAGTTTTTATTGCCTTTGACCCTTTAAACATGTTAAATTTTAAGATGGCTGAAACCTATCTAATTGACTCCCATTTTTAAGTATGTTTGCCGTTCACAATTTCGCCATTTGCGAGATTCTGCAGGAATATAGCCCCCCTTAAAGGCAGGACTTTACTGTATTCATGTTTAAATCAATGATATTTAGAGAAATTAGAGGATCTAAATTCCATGCATGTCAAATAAATGACTAATCAAAAATGATTAATCTTAAAATTATTAGTATGATGGAGTCGACAGCAAATTTTCTCGTTTATAACACTTCTTGTAGCATCGTTCTTTTCTCAACAGGAATGCAGTACAAATCTGGGAATTCGTGCATCAACATAGTATATAATATAATTCTACACACCTTTAGCCTCTTTCTTAGAATTTCTTCCAGGTGATGTGCTATTTTCCTTCGGTCTGGTTAAATTTTCACTCTGTTTCTGAATACAACATTCTGATCTCTTCTCAGACTGCACTCCCCTGGAACACATTTAAGTTGAACGTAATTACCCATGCAAAAAACATCAACGTTTTTTTTAATTTTACTTTCATATAGATGCAGCCGCTAAGTGTGCAGGCTCTTTAAAATTTTGCAGGACCGTGCAATAACTTAAAGGGGCTGACTAGTGTGCAGCCTGTGCAGGAACTATCAAGTTGCTGTGCAGCTTACAGAGAATATTGGTCAGCACCATTGTTACATATTGGACCAGATTTTGTGGTGATAATGACTGCAAAACTATCAGTGTTCATCTGCATTACTCCAACAAGACGGTAATTTCTGGAGTCCGCATAAGTATGGATTAATGTGGAAATCCAGCAGTTACTATCAGTGATTTATGCTTTTCCAGAGATTTTACCGTAGAGCCAACCCCCAGACCGCAATTAATACAATATCAGTGAATTGACAAGATCTTCAACTCTTATACTGTCTTGCTGTAAAAACGCTTGAAAAACTACACCTTGCTGAATGAGATGTAACTGGGTTTAACAGCACACTAACTTCAGAATTTCTGCTAAACACTCTCATTGACCCTGAGAAGCTAATTTTATATTTGTGGACTGTCAGATTTCTCCATTAGGATACAACAATTCCACATTTTGTTTATCTTCATTTTTATCTTCTATCTTAATCCAAACATAAACCATTTATTTTGCTATCTAAACATTTACATTAAAACTGAAGGATAAGTTTTTTTTTAATTTCCTGGTTTGCTGTGCGTGAAGACATTAATATGATAATCTGCTTACCTGTTTGCTATCATCATTGCTGCATCCCATTGAATGGTGTCAGGTTTAAACTGCTGTTGGGAAATGGTAAAGCCACTCCACAGAGATCACTGAATCTTTGTAGGCAGCTTTCTTAGAATCAGCAGCAGTGCCCATTACCTCACAGCAACAGTCAGGCCAACACAATAATAGTTATACCCAATTTTTAAGTCATCATCATTCATTTGCATACTATACATTCTGGTACTAATGGACTTTTTGAATGAATTTACTTAAAATAAATACATACAACAAAATACATACAACAAAGAGGGCAATAATGTAAAATAAAGCCAAGTAAAATGGCAGTATACTTTCCAGCTTAGTGCAAAACAGTTGCATGTCACAGGAAGCCATCAACCTGTATTGGAAAATAGTTTTCTATGCAGGATGAACATCTTGAACTGTAAATTCTTGAATTTACTTAAGACAGTTTAAGAAAAACAAATTGGGAGGAACAAATTTTTTTTTAATATGTTTTTTTGCCTTCTTCAAAATGAAAAGAGATTGCTTCTTGGGCGGGCGGAAGCTGTTCTGCAATGTTAGGCGACATTTATAAAGGAAGGGTGTTTATGTGCAGATAAATATGGAAGTGAGGAGTCGTTTAAACTCAGAAGGGAATAGCAGGGAAAATAAAAGCAATCAGAAAAAGCAAGTAGATAAGAACTAGAGGAGGTCAAGAGACGAATAAAACAGAATTCAGCAAAATGAATTGCAGGAGGAATAAAGGATTGCAGAGTGAAATTAAATTGACCAATTCTAAGTAGGGAAGAAAATAAAGCAGAGTAAGGAGGTTTTAGCTGGAACAGAACCAAAAAATCCAAGGGAAAAGAAGCAGCATTAATATAAACAAATGGTAAATGCTTAATGCATGGAAAATAATTTGAGACCTAAAAGAAAAAATGTCATAGCAAGATTAGATTTATAGTGTTAGCAGAAACTTGGCTGCAAACTTGAAAGAAGTGCAATTAATTATATAGCATTACAATATTTTAGGAGGGCCAAAGTAACAATAGACAAGAGGATTGGCAACATTGGTGAAGGAGTAAATATTATATAGAAAAACATTTTAAAATATTCAGACACAGGCAACATGGCTGGAGCTTAAAATTTAAAGAATTCATATTAGTATGGCTGCATTGTAGGAGGGAAGTGGAAGGGAAATTTGACGGGAGTTCATGGAAATGAGTAGGAACAAAACTGTCATTATAGATTTAATTACCTAATCTGATTGTGACGGAGTGAGAGTAAATGGAATTTTTAAATTGTGTGTAGGACTCCTTCATCAAGTAGCATGGTTGCATAATTACAAGGGCAGAGCTGCACTAAATCTGGTTGTAACAAAACAGATCAGATAGAATAACTAAATGGAAGCGCCTTGAAAGTAATGATCATAATACGATAACTTCCCCCCATCTATCTGGTAAGAATTTAATAAAAAAACTAGGACACCAGATTGAAATATGACAGATTGAATAAAAGAAGAGGAATGAGCTGGCTGAAGTGAGGCAGAAAGAGAAATTGTCACACAGGACTGCAGATTAACAATTTAATTATTTCTGTAAATATAACACGCAGGACAGCAAAGTATCAAAACAGCTCTTGGCAATGTTGCCCCCTTTTTATGGCATTGGCTGCCTTAGGGTAGGTTTAAAGGGCCAATTTGAATGTTAGTGAAAGGGTGAATCTATGAATGGGTGAGGTGGTAAGGGGTAGTCGGGTCTGGTCGAGTGGGGATGATTGGGTTTTGTAGTTAGCCAGATGTTAAACTAGGGTTTCAGTGAATATTTTCTGGGTAACTATTCAGATAAGTACTGCAGATCTCTCCCAAGTCTCCGACTTTGACTCAGAGTCAAAGACATTCACAGAGGGTCCCAGGGAGCAAGGGAATTGCCCATCGGAAATTGAAACTTCCGGACAATTCCCACAGAAGTCCTTGCATCAGATCTTCCACAGGGTCCCAATGCGCATCTTCAGAACATTATTTGGCCCTTAATGTGTTACTGCCTGCCATCCTTAGATAAGTTGCTTAATGCTTTAAATATGATATTTAAATACAGGTTTCCTTTTATTAACTGAAAATCCTACAAGACATTTTTCATCCCTACACCAAACAAAAAGCTGCTCTACTCACAGTTCCATCACAATAGCTATAGCGCACACACTACTGTCCCACCACCCAAAATTGCTAGTTGCATTAAGTCATACAAACCCAAATAATATGCAAATCAGCAGCTGGTGTGAATAGCATCTGATAAAACTGTAATACAAGATCAGCATTGAGTTGACTTTTCAAAGAATGGGCTTCAAAAGAAAAGTCACCTGAATGCAAAAGACTACATTAAAACACCAAAAGCTATACCGCTGTGAAAGCGGAGGTTCTGAATCATACCCTTTGGAAATTAAGGTTACAACAGACTTTCATGAACACATTAACTACATACATTTTGAAACAAACTCTCTGATCCCAACTAAAAACTTAGCAAGTTACCTATCATATCAACTTTTATTTCTTCTATATGTATACCTGTGCAATATGCATTCTATACTTGACTTTTTGGAATTGTTTGCATGAATTAAGAAAGATCAGTCATCATGCATAGAGGTGTTGTATGTCAAGAATATGGAGTGTAACAGAACTTTGTTAAAATAGGTTTGGAATACTCAATTAATTGGAAATCAAAGATTAAAATAAAAGCATTATAAAAATTCACATGTACTGAATACAAAATGTAAAAATATCTGTTTTAACACTTAATGTTCAATTTTAGGTAAAACATACAATAACTCGCATTTATGTAACACCTTTTATGTTGTAAAACACGCCAAGGCGCTTCATGAGAGCTAAATCTGCCAAAAGCCAAAGGAGGAGATATTAGGTAACTAAAAGCTTGGTCAAAGAGGTAGGTTTCAGGAAGAAGAAACTGGTGAAGGCACAAAGAGGCTAAAAGAGGGAATTCCAGAATTTGAGCTTTAGATAGCTAAAGGTAATATCACGAAGTTGTGGAGCCTAGGAAGTGGGGATGTACAAGGCCATAGTTGGAAGAACAGTGTTCTCAGAGGATTGTAGGGCTGGAGGCAGTTACAGAGATAAGGAGGAGTGAGGCTATGGAGGGCATATTCTAGACAGGTTTAATTTTGATTTGATGACGTGCAGTAGGCATTAGAAAGTTATATAGTAAGAAAAAGTTTTCTTGATTCAGATAAAAACAGAAGACTTGTCTACACATTTCTAGGAGACATCCCAATCCTTGTTTTGAAATAAACATAGGCATGCATGTCAATTTATGCACAGCAAAATCTGGTGAAATGAACAGTTAATTGGTTTTCATTGTGTTAACTGGTTTTCATGGTGTCAAGACACTCAAAACTCCTTGCTTTTAAAATAATGAAATAGGGTCTTTAGTACTTTTGAGCAGGTGGACGGCTTTTGGCTTAGAATTATATCTGAAGAGCACTACCTTTTGATAATGCAACAATGTCTCACTATTGCGCTGAACTTTCATCTTAGATTATGCACCTACATTTTGGAGGAGTTTTGACCCTTCTACTCCAAGGTGAGAGAATGCTGCCAACTCAACCAACCTGAAAAATATTATAGACACTTCAATCACTTGAGAATTCCCAGTCCTCAAGATTTACCACTAATCTATTCTGGAGGGTAAGAAATTAGATTATCTGCATTTCTATGCAAGGACATCAAAGCAGCTCAAGAGCAGGGATTGGCTTTTGTGTGGATAAAGATGTCAAGAACAATGCCCTCAAGAATGGAAGACTTTTCATCTTGTACATTTAGTTCCAATTATGAGCTTCTACGATGAAAAAACAATATTAGATATAGAGTAAAGCTACCTTGGCCCCAACTTTAGAAAAGCAGCCCTTATAGTAGTTTTCTATTTGGCAAAAATGCCATCTTCTGGCCTGTAAGTGAAATTGCTAAGTTAATGCAATAATGAGGCCCATTTTATGCTTTGACCCACGTTTAGTAGCAACTATACCAGGACTTCTAAATTTATGGCATTGCAGCCAGCTGAGCAGAGACTTTTGTCCTGTCAATCTGAGCTGGATTTGTCAAACCCATTGCACCACCAAATCTCCTAGGAACACATCTTACCCACATAAGAAACTGGACAACACAAATTCACAAGAGCATTGACCAATCTAATAAAGCATAAGCATACAGTTCACTTATTTTCTGAGGGCAGAGAAGACTACCTCTCCTATGCTGCAAGTACAAAATGCCATGTGGCATTGGGGGAAAGGGTGGAGGCCAATTTAGCTCTCCCATCAAGAAATTGGGACATTAATTAACTTTTGGAAGGGGAATTCTGGGGGCAAAAATTGACATACAAAAAGCAATTTTATAAAAAGACCAAGATTTTGAAATCCAATCAAAAAAGGTTAATAAAACTAGCAAATGCTGGAAATACGCAGCAGAACTGGCAGGATCTGTGCAGAAAGAAGCAGAGTTAGGGTTTCAGGTCACTGACATTGCATCAGAACTGGAAAAAAGTTCGGTCTTGCATTTGTTAAATAATACTTAATATTTAAAAGACAAAAATCTGAACATAAGAAAATATGCAGGCCTCCTTGAAGGTTGAACCATTTTGTGTCAGTTTTAATACAGGGTTACTTTCATTGTATTCACGTAACAATGTTAATGTTGAAAACTCTGCATTTAGACATGATTTCACAACTATCCTCAATCATTTCAGCAAATATTCCAATGGTGAACATTTCACAAAGTGAAGGTTTTAAGCACTTGAGTGCCCAACAAGTAGGCCACAATGGTAATTAAGTGGTCTAATTATTTTGTTAAATATATGACTGCCATGCAGTGCCAAAGCCTGGTGGAGGAGAATAGATAGTGAATATTATCTCTTATTGTCAAACATCTTGTTAATGAGCAAGTTACTTATCCTATTGACTTAAGGATGGAACATTGATCAGGAGGGGAGGAAAGGAGAAATAAGAAAAATAAAAGGGGCTAAAAATCTAGTACCAGACTATAACAAAGTGTACATCACCTTCCCTGTTGCTAAATGGTCATATTTTCCGCTGCAATAAATGAGAGCCTTGCAATGAGCATTGTAGGTATAAACACAATTTACCGACTTGAGTGTGGTCTTTCTCTGAATAAAGACCATACACTAGCTGAGGGGATCATTGGCAAAACTTTATAGGTTTATACTCTTAGGAACATAAGAAATAGGACAAGAAGTAGACCATTCGGCTCCTCGAGCCTGTTTCACCATTCAATACGATCATGGTTAATAATCAGCCTTAACTCAATTTTCCCATCACTCCCCACATTGCTGGATTCCCAGAGAGGGCTAAAAAGAACAGAACACAAGGGAAGCCGAAGTGGGGAAGGCAGCAAGAAAACAGTGCCTTTTTTTTGTATACATTCATTGTCAGTATCCTTAGCTACAAGGACACAAGAAACAAAATTGTTTGTATTACTTGGGCTCATCTCAAAACAAAACTTACATTCACTGAATCATAAAAAAGCATAAAAAGTTTTCTTTAAATTTATTGTCAAGAATGACTGGCTTGGGGAAGTCTTGAATGAAGACAGGTGGGCAAGGCTCAAATTTCCAACCATCACAGTTGTGTCTACGTTCTCTTCCTATATAAATGCCCTACTTGCAGATCAGCCCTCAGTTCCCACACTGTAGACTGCTCTTACTGGTGTATATAATATATACTATGTAACTACATTAGTAATGGTGACCATAAAACTACCAAGTTGCTGTAAAAACCCATCTGGTTCACTAATGTCCTTTAGGGAAAGGAAGGAAATCTGCCATCCTTAGCCTGGCAACAAACTAAGCACCGGACATGACAAAGGACACACAATCCAGTCGACTCTGCAAAGTCCTTCTCATTAACATCAAGGGACTTGTGCTAACATTGGGAGAGGTGTCTCATAGACGACTCAAGCCTGACATAGTCATAATCATAGAATTATATCTTACAGCTATGAGACTCCTCTATCCCCATCCCTGGGTATGTCTTGTTCCACAATTAGGACAGCCGCACCAGAAATAGCAGCACAGTGCTCTACAGTTAGAAAGGAGTGGCCCTGGGAATCCTCAACAATGACTCTGGATCCCATAAAACCTCATGGCATCAGATCAAACATGAATAAGGAAACCTCCTACCACTTTTCTTCAACTGATGAATTGTACTACTCCAGGCTGAACATAACTTGTAAGAAGCACTGAGGGTAGCAATAGCACAACGTCTGGGTAGGGAACTTCAATATCCATCACCAAGAGCAGATCGGTTGCACTACTACTGACCAAGCTGGCAGAGTTCTGAAGGACATATCTGCCAGACTTGACCTGCGGCAAATGGTGAGGGAACCAACATGAACCTACTTGACCTCGTCCTCACCTGTTGCAAATCCATGACAGTACTGGTAGGAATGACCACCACACAGTCCTTGCGGAGACAAAGTCCTGTCTTCACACTGAAGGTATCCCCCATTATGTTATGTAGCACTACCATAGTACCAAACAGGGCAGATTCAGAATAGATCTAGCACTTCAAAACTGAATATCCACGGAGGTGCTCTGGGCCATCAAAATCAGGGCTGTATGCCACCATTGTTCCAAAGAAGAGTCATATGGGACTCGAAATGTTAACTCTGTTTCTCTCTCCACAGATGCTGCCAAACCTGCTGACTTTTTCCCACATTTTCTGTTTCTATTTCTGATCTCCAACATCCACAGTATTTTGCTTTTATATTATTGTATTCCACCATGATCCGTCACCTCATGGACCAGTGTATCTGTCATCCTACCGTTAGCATCAAGCGAGGTGACCAATCCTGGTTTGATGAAGAGTGTAGGAGGGCACACCAAGAGCAAAATAAATAACAAAGAGGAAGAAGTTCTGCAAACATCTCCACCCTCAATAATGGTGGAGGCTAGCACATGAATGCAAAAGATAAGGCTGAAATGTTTGCAACAATCTTCAGTCAAGTGTCATGTGGATATCCATCTCAGCCTCACAGATGCCAGTGCTCAGCCAATTTGATTCACTCCACATGATATCAAGAAACTGAAGGCACTGGATATTGCAACGGCAAGGGTCCTGATAACATTCCAGTAACAGTACTGAAAGACTTGTACTCCAGAACCAGCCACACCTAGCCAAGCTGACCCAGTACAGCTACATCACAGGCATCTATCCAGCAATGTGGAAATTTGCCCAAGCATTTCTTGTCCATAGAAAAGAAGAAAACCAATCTAGCCAATTACCACCTTATCAAACAACTCGATCAACAAAACGATGGAGGGTGTAGTCGACAGTGCTATCAGGCTACTCTAATTCACCAATAATTTGCTCACCAGTACTCAGCTTGGGTTCTGCAAAAAGTACTCAGCACCAGACCTCATTTCAGCCTTGGTCTGAACATGGAAGGAAAGCTAAATTTCAGAAGGTGCAGTGAGTGTGACTGCCTTTGATATCAAAGCAGCATTTGGCCAAGTGTGACATTAAGAAGCTCTAGTAAGATTGAAGATAATGGAAATCAGGGGGTAATCTCCCCACTAGCATACATCACACAAAGGAAAATCGCTGCAGTTGATGGAGGTCAATCATCTCAGCCTCATGACATTGCTGCAGCAGTTCTTCAGGGTAGTGTCCTAGGCCCAACCATCTTCAGCTGCTTCATCAATGACCTTCCCACCACCATAAGGTTAGAAGTAGGGAGGTTGCTGATGATTGCACAATGTCCAGTTCCACTCAACTCCTCAGATAATGAGGCAATCTATATCCGCATGTAACAAGGTCTGGACAGCATTCAGGCTTGGGTTGATATGTTCAAGTACGCCACACAAGTGACAGACAATGACTATCTCCAACAACACAGAATCTAACACTCCACTTGATATTCAATAGCATTAACACTGCTGAATCCCCTACCATCAATATCCTAGGGGGGATATATTTCCAATTGCCTGCTTGAATGCTGCTTCAACAACTCAAGAAGCTCAACACTATCTAGGGCAAAACAGCTTGCTAAACTGATACTTCATCCACCAACTTAAACATGCACCCCATCCATCACCAGTGCACTGTGCTGCAGTGTGCTTCATCTGCAAGATGCAATGCAGCAATTGGCCAAGGTTTCTTCAACAGTTTCTTCCAAACTCCAGACCTCATCACTCAGAAGAGCAAGGGTAGCAAATACATGGGAAGACCATCAGCTGCAAGTTCCCCTCCACATCACACAATATCCTGATGTGAAAATACATCACCATTCATTGCCACTGGGTCAAAATCCTAAACTCCCTACTTAACAGCATTGAGTGTGTACCAACATCATGTTGACTGCAGAGGTTCACCTTCTCAAGAGCAATTAGGGATGGCAATAAATGCTGACCTTGTCAGCAATGCTCATATCCCATGAATGATTAAAAGTTTCTTTTGTACAGCAAAGGAAAATTTACTACAGCAAAGTTCAAATATTCTGGATTTGTTAAAGTAATGCAAGCCAAAAATAAACTACGTTGAATAAACTAAGATTGTACTACATCATTTTTATCCTCCATGTCAAAGAAATCAAAGAGAAGGAGCAAAGTTAATTTGATTTTAAGGCCTCCTAAAAAAACAATGCAATGTAAAATGATATCTTCATTGGAAAGCAAATCCAGACAATAATAATGCTTTTACAACAGGCAGGACTATTCTAATTGGCTGTTTTAAAATTAGGTCGAGGCCATATTTGGAACTGCCCTAACAACTCACAATTTGTTTGTTCATATAAACTTTCTGCACATTGTTCAAAAAGGTTACCCAATTCTGTTCAGCTAAATTAATATATTTTAAATTTACACAAATCTTTAGTATATTAAGGCACTCAAGATATTTATACCAAGACTCTAGTTAATCTTGGAGGAATGCATTGATGAAAAAAATTGGCAGTCATTTCTGGAAAAAGAAAGCTGACAGTTTCCAGACATGAATTAGGAATAGCCCGGATCACAATTAAAATATAGTAGATTGACTAGAAAATTCCTTAGCCATTGATGTAACACACTAAAGCCAAGACTTCAGCAAAATAGTCTGACGATATTCCATGAAATAGGAAAGGAAATTCAAGCCACTCAATTAGATAACTAGGAGTTTTTTTGAGGATGAAACTAGTAAGGTAGTAAAAGGGAACCTTTACTATCTTACTAGTGTACTATACCAGGGTACTACACCTGGATTTCGAAAAGGCATCTGAGAAGGTACCACACAAAAGGTTAATAGGCTAGTATTGGCTTATGAGTAATATATTAGCATGGATAGAGGATTGGTTAACTGACAGGAAGCAGAGAGTGGGCATAAACAGGGCATTTTCAATTTGGCAGGCTATGACCAGTGGACTGCAGCAAAGATCGTTGCTGGGGCCTCAGCTATTTACAATCTATATCAATGACTTGAGATGAAGGGACAGAGAGTAATGTATCTAGGTTTGCTGGCAATACAAAGCAAGGTGGAAAGGTAAGCTGTGGGGAGGGCACAGAGAGGCTGCAAAGAGATAAAGACAGGTTAAGTGAGTGGGAAACAAGATGGTAGATGGAGTATAATGTAGGACCAGTGTGAGGTTATTCACTTTATGTCATAAGAATAGAAAAGCAGAATATTTTTTTAAAAGTTGTGAAATGAAATGTGTAAACTTTGATATTCAAGGAGACTTGGATGTGCTCATACAAGGCAGTAAGTTAGCATGCAGGTACAGCGAACAATTAGGAAGGCAAAAGGCATGTTGGCCTTTATTGCAAGGTATTGGAGTGCAGGATTAAAGAAGTCTTGCTATAATTGTATAGATACCTCAGCTGGAATACCGTGTGGAGTTTTATCTCCATATTTAAGGAAAAATATGCTTGAATTGTAGGCGGTACAACAAAGACTCATTAAATTGCTACCTGGGATGAAGGGGTTGTCCTATGATGAGAGGCTGAGTAAATTGGGCCAATATTCTCTGGAGTTTAGAAGAATTAGAGGTGATCTCATTGAAGCATACAAGATTCTGAAGGGGCTTGATAGAGTATTTGCTGAGAGATTGTTTCCACTGATCCAGGAATCTAGAACATGGGGCACAGTCGTAGGATAAGCAGCCAATCATTTAGGACTGAGATGAGGAGAAATTACTTCATTGAGAAATTTGTGAATCTTTGGACTTCTCTGCTCCTGAGGATTGTGGATGCTCCATCATTGAATATATTTAAGGCTGGGATAGACAGATTTTTGGTCTCTCAGGGAATCAAGGGATATGGGAAGCAGGCTGGAAAGTGAAGTTGAAGCCCAAGATCAGCCATTGTGTTGAACAGCGGAGCAGGCTTGACGGGCCATATGGTTTACTCCTGCTCCGATTTTTTGTGTTCTTGTGAACTCTTACAACAGGCCAGAGTTTAGTTGCCACTCAAAAGCAGAGGCAGTAGTCAAGAATGCACCCAAAAATGGGTGCTATATCAAGGTAAACAATACTCCTCAGAGCAGATTTGAGGTTCTATCAGCAAGTTCCAATACTGTTTAGTAGCTGAAGCAGTACCACTGACTAATTATTTAATGTCAGGGCAACTTCAGCCCAAGATCAGAGGTTAAAAACAAAAAACTGTGGATGCTGGAAGTCCAAAACAAAAACAGAAATACCTGGAAAAACTCTGCAGGTCTGGCAGCATCAGCGGAGAAGAGCAAAGTTGACATTTCGAGTCCTCAGATCAGAGGTTAATCTGTCAATGGGCATTTTACCATATAGAACTGCCTTAGAAGAAATACCACAGCATGTGTACCACTATATGGAAGTTTTTAAATTAGGCGTACCCACATCTTTTGTGACTTCAGGGCAAAAGTATTCTTGTTGGATTAGAGAAGGATCCAAAGCTTTTTATCATAGTCTAAGATATCCACAACCGATACTCTTAAAACAAGTCAGTCTTACAAATGTGGAGGACATTTTTCCTCTTACACACCTGGAATGTCTGTACATTTAAGACACCAGTCGATCTTTAGTGGCATTGCTCACTGTGTCAGAGGACACAAGATAAAGTAGAGCTACACCTCACAACTATGGCTAAAAAGCATCTCTCTGGATTGGGAATTCCTATTACAACTATACAAGTATTTTCAATGTTTAATGTAGACATGAAAAGCATGACAAAAAATCTTGACAATAGAAACTGAAATTTATGGAAGGAAATGGAGTACGTGATTATATACAGATTGATTGTATTACTAATTATATGAACTCAGATGGAGATGCAATGGGCAAAAAAAAGTCTTCAATTAAATCTCCAAAGACATGCAGAATTTGAGGTGTGATGCAAGTGTACAACACTGGGAAAAAAAAATCCAGCAAACAAAATAAACACATCTCAATGTTGAGAATTGGTCAGACTAAAACAAGGTAGAATCATTCAATTCCAAAACAAAATCAGGCAGAATTTTTCCAACTGGGAGAAAAGCAAATATTTGCTGATGACTATATGGGGTTGGAAAAAAATTGAGGGTCAGTGTTTTTATGCAGTTATAAAACTGGCGAAGATCAAATTACCCTGTAGTTCAGAAGATGTTAGTCTCCTGGACAGTATCCTAGTGATTTTCAGAAGAAAATGCACCTAAGTGCACTGAGGATAAATGAAGAGGAATGCAATTCACATATATTGGAATTTTAAGAATCAGCAAAAAATAATCCACAGAAAGCTGGCAATAGTGCACAGGGTAAAGTCTTTGCAGACTTCACACAAAGAGAAACAAAACTGATGCATTTGTGCATTTAGCAGCTGGCTGAAGCACAGCTCAAGGACCCACCTGCTGGATAAAATGTTGGACTGACTATCTTGGTGAGATGTTTTGGTTTCCACGTGACAATAATCTTTTAGTTCACTGGTTGCTGATGTGTGATGTTTTGCATGTGAAGTGTCAGTATTTTCGACATTGCTACAGTCTGGCTTTTTAAGGTGCAGCAAATGTTGTCTTCCTGAATCTGTCATCAGCACATCTCTGAGTACAATTCTGGCTTCCCTGTTGTAGGCAAAGTGCAACACAAATAACACGTTTAAAAAGGAATTAGTGAAAGCCCTACCAAAAATAAATAAAAAGATGTACTTATGGAAATCAATGGTCTGAGTACCTTAAAAGAAAGGATTTAATATTTCAAAACCTTACCATTATTACCAGTGAAGTTCAGCACAATGCTCGGCTATACCCTTCTAGTTGGTCTTTGTATTATGGAACATCTATTCTAGTTTTGTAACATGAGTCCTTTGATATCAAATTTTCCTTATTCTACTGTCAGGGAATTTAGGTAAATAATGGAACTGCTCACACATAAGCTCAACGGTCATAAAACATTCAGTTGTTTACAAAAAAGTCAGGGTTGAGACTTTCCGACCACAGACTTTTGCCAATTTTGAGGAAGGTCCATACAGGTCAGCAATAGTTAAAGCACATTGCTTGCCAGCATGGCTAGGCTGTTAACTTTAGCCCACCCAGATCAAAAGATAGACACAAAGCACCCAGTGATACCAACTCTTGGAAAAGGATTTCACTGCCTTAGCTGCTATCGGTGCTTTCTCATTTATACTGCCTGGCTACCTCTGACAGCATGATAGCTGTTGGAAACAATGTTGTCAGGTAAAGTGAACACAAGATAGTGCAATGCCTTCTGACTGCCACTGGTAGGCTACAGAGCTTATGAAAGCAAATGAAAGACAGAAATGGTATTAAAGCTACAAGGACAATCAACGCAAATGAAATGACAAATTAATGACCTGCAAGGAACTAAAATAAAACAATAAAGGGCTGTAGGAACATTATACAAGGAACAAGAAAGTAAAGGATTAACTCAAAGGTCAAGGGCTATGAACACAAGCACAGAAAGGTCAATACTGCCATTCACTTCTGGACTTGTCATCAGGCACTTGTCAAATTCAGATTCACTGTCATTCAGATAATAACAACACATATTTGCCATTAATCAGCTTGGGTAAGATAGATAAGCAATACAGTCTCACCATTTTATGGTTAAAATTACCTTCTACTGGTGCTTAAGCAGACTGAATGAAACAATCCACTATTTCAACATTATCAGTTCAATTTTATAAGCAAATAATAAATATACTACTGCAAAAAGGTGGGATCTGCACTGTTACCTGTACAAACAGATTTATAAAAGGATAAGTGTTCATATTCTTACTTCAGTTGTACTTCATCTCCTGGAAAGTTGTGCTTTGAACGGCAGTTCCTCCTTTGATTATAAGCAATTGAGTCTTGATTTCTTGTTTTATTGAAAGTATTATAAGAGAATGGCAAACGCTTCTGAAAATAGACCCAAAATCTAATGTTTAAACAAAATTAACCCATTATAACAGAGGAATTATGGAGAAAAATTAGTGAAATATGTTTCCAGGATATTGACTGAACAGAGAAGCAATGTGATATATAGTACCAACCCATAATTCAATTAAAGATCTTCCCAGAAAACAATGAATTTCAGCATATTTAATTTGCATAAAAATAAACAGTAGCTCAAAAACAAATATTTGAAATAGTTGAAAAAACATTGTAAAATTAAACCTGAACATTTCACCTGAACATTTCACGGTGAATCTCCTGAATTTTACTTGCAGAACAAAGGTCTGTGTTTCAACACACATGTAGAAGCCTGAAGCAGAGCTAGGCTTTGTATTCTGTGCAGTTCTTTAAAATTAACTGGTTGAAACAGGATATAGTCTCACAAAAAAGAGCCAGCCGATTACTTAGAGTATGGGAAAATATGAAGATACTATACACAAATTTATACTGGTAAGAATTCTTGACATATGCAAGTATTACTTTCACAGACTACATCTACAGACACCTTATTTCATTTTCAAAAATATATATTGTATTGCAAAAGCCAGTCTATATTCCAACTTTCTGAAGCCAACTCTGTTCCCACTGGAAATACACAAGTCTGGCAGCATCTGTGGAGGGAGAAACCGAGTTATTTCAGGTCGGTGACTGATCTTGAGTTCTAGTGAAATGTCACAAACCTGAAATGCTAACTCAGTTTCTCTCTCCACAGATGTTGCCAGACCTGTTGATTATATCCAGCATTTTCTATTTTTGTTTCACATTTCCAGCATCTACAGTATTTTGCTTTTGCATTACTGTTCCACTGAAATGCTGCTGACAGACATAACCTGCATGATCTCCGCCCATGTCACAGTTGGACTTTGTAAAGTACTGGAAACAGCTTCAGGGGAACAAACAAGTTAGTAGATTGGTGAAATATAAAGCAGAGAAATGCGAGGCAATGTGCTTCAGGGGAAAAAATAAAAAGAAATGACATTTTTATTTATTCTTTCATAGGATGTGGGCATCGCTGGCAAGGTCAGCATTTGTTGGCCATCCCTAATTGTTCTTGAACGAAGTGGCTTACGAGGTCCTTTCAGAGGACTGTTAAGAGTCAACCCCATTGTTGTGGGTCTGGGGTCACATGTAGGCCAGACCAGGTAAAGACAGCTGATTCCTTCCTTAAAGAACATTAGTGAACAAGATAGGTTTTTATGACAATAGATGATGGTTTCATAGTCACCATTACTGAGACTAGCTTTATATTCCATTTATTATTTATATTTTGGTTAGTTAATTGAATTAAAATTCTACCAGCTTTTGTGATGGGATTTGAACCCATGTCCCCTGAGTATTAGTCTGGGCCTCTGGATTACTAGTTCAATGACATCACCACTAGCCACTATCTCCCCACTAAATGGCAAAACAGTAATAGCTGGGAGGAAAATAAGATAGAAAGGGAAAAAGAGACACACAGAGAGTTCAGTCAGACAAATCTTTAAAAATGCGAGGACATTAGAAAATTTACAGCACAGAAAGGGGCCATTTGGCTCATCTTGTGTGCGCTGGCTGAAAAATACTATCCAGCCTAATCCCTCTTTCAAGCTCTTGGTGCATAGCTCCATAATTTACAGCAGTTCAGGTGCATATCCACGTACATTTTAAAAATACAATGAGAGTTTCTGCCTCTACCACCTTCTCAGGCTAAGTTCCAGATCCTCAACCACATTCTAGGTGCCCATCCAGAAATTAGTGTTTCCACTATTGTGTGCCATCTTGGTATCAAGGTTGAATCTTACGGAAGTCTCAAGGAGTTTAACTACTCTATGTTTAAGTGCACTAAAATATATATTTGTGGGTCATATAGGCCAGTAAGATTAATGCTTAATCCCTGGTTTATGCCAACTTAATTGGTAGCAACCATGTGATAACACTGCACTACAGCGGTTCTTAATCTAGACTCAGGAAGAAAGGGGCTTTGGAAAGATAGAGGAATGAAAGCTTCCCTCTGCTGATCACAATGTAATGATTTCAGGTTCAAGGCATGTGTGAGAACATCAGGTCAGAACAAGATTGGGTAGCCCAGTTAACATTCAGTCTCTATGCTCACACAGAATATGGCAGCATAGCGATATGTTACTGGCCTCACAATCAAGGGGCCTGGATTAGTATTCTGGATATGTGAGTTCAAATTAAATAAGTCTGGGATAAAACGCTTTTATCAATAATGGTGACGATGAAACTATTAGATTGCTGTAAAAAAGCTAACTGGTTCACTAATGGCCTTTAGGAAAAGAAACCTGCCATCCCTAGCCTACATGTGACTCCAGACACACAGCAATGTGGTTGACTTTTACCTCTGAAATGGCCTCATAAGACACCCAATTGTCACTACCACCTTCAAGGGCAATTAGGGTGGACAATAAATACTGGCTGTTCAAATGACTCACACATCCCATGAATGAACAAATAAAACATGAAGATCAGAAATCTGACAAGGTACCAGTTCATAAGTTAAATCCTTCCAGGAAATGAGTGGAGAAAATTTGGAGACAGAAGAAGAATTTGATTGCATATGAAATTCCACGTCAACTCACATGTGATGTTTTTAAATTTTCAATTCTGGAATCAGTAAGACGAGATAGAGGAGAATGTGTCTCTACACTGTCAATCTCCGATACCTTTTTCTTCTTTGGAATTTTAAATCTTCCCCCAGACTAGAAACAGAAGAAAATAACGGAACACTTACGTAAAACTTCTAAATTAGAATGACAAGATTCTTCATCTAATTATTTAAAACTTCAAAATAAAATATCCATTAATTTGGAATTCAAGAAACACATACATTTGGAATGTCTAACTACAAATTAATTACATAGTGATGTAAAATATTTAAGAAATCAATTATGTAATAGAACAAGTTATTGATACATGCAAGCATATTTGAGTGGGCACCCAGTCATGCCAATATTTTACAACATAATGGGCTGGATCTTGTGAAGCAATGGAAATTGCTGCTTACCTTAATGTAAATTTGCTCTTTCGTGGTTTCATGGCCAGTGGAGGTACTTAACAGTAATTATGAACTCACTATGGTTGTTAAAAACCCAATTATACCCCATTCAACAATGTGTAACTTTTTCCAAGGGTTTTAACAGTGAGATGAATAATCTAACAGTGGGAGCTCTCATCAATTCAATGATTTCTAATTGGTTGCATTTTGGGTAAAACTCAAGAGTACACCCTCTGGTGACTCATAGAGTCAAGCAACTTCTGGATATCTACATTTAATTGTGCATGTGTTGACTCCAGAGGTTACCATCAGTTTGAGGAGTAATGCTGAAAACTTTGCTGTCATTGCCACTGTAAAATCTGGGCATATAAAAGCAGTATTTCATAGTGTAAGAAATGAACAACCTTAACAATGTTAGCCATGAGTCAGGGCAGTAAGGGTTACCTCTGCAATTTCAAACTTCAAGTCACTCTTTACAAAGTATACAACGTTTCAGGAGCATATTTAAAGCTCATCACAATGCAGAGTGTCTTAATTTTATTACATAATTGTAAGGATATGAACCATATTGGGAGAAGAAACAATGGAGCTAACATACACCATTGCTTCTCAGCAGCCTAGAATAGCACAAATTAATGCTTAGATATTCCAATCACAGCTGTTCCATCACAACATTACCAAGAGAAAGCCAAACATCCACAAAAAGTGTGGGGGGAGGGGATGGTGTACGGATGCTGGGAGAAGTCATGACATGCTACACATCTTGTGACTGATTGCAGCCCAACAATATTTGAAGCATCTCTAACTAGTATTTTGCAAAAACAATGTCACTGTTTTTGTTTTTGACATATGAGAGTCACTGACAAGGCAACATTCAACGCCCATCCAGTTGTCCCTAGAGTCAACTGTGTAGTTGAGTTTTTGCAACAATCGGGTAGCTTTTGTGGTCTTTATTTCTACTGATGCCATCCCACAACTTCAAATTCAATTTCTGAGTTTGTGATGGTAGGATTTGTACTCATAAGCTAAGGTTTGCTAGACTAGTAGCAATATTGCTAGGCTACTGTATGCATACATATATTCACAACCTTTACGAAATGTACCTGATGTGGGATAAAAACAGATCACAGGACAACCGCAAAAAGACATAATGCAAGATCTACTATGGTCAGAGATGAAGGATGATGAAATGATAGCATCGAAAGAGATGACTAAAAGACAACTAACCTTCACCTCATCACACTTCACAAAATGGAAATATAAAGCATTTATGGAGGAATCCTACATATGATTTCACTTCTAGAAATCTCAGACCCTCATAAAATTTAATTCTTATGTTTAAAAATGATTTTCCTGCTTTAAAAAGGGAATGCAAGGGACAACAACAGCATCAACTTGAATCCCATAGTGCCTTGACATAAATAACTCACAACAAACCACTTGCACTTAATATAGCACCTTTAATGTAATAAGATATTTCAAGGTACTTCACAGCAGAGTTATCAAACAAAATTTGACACATAAGAAGGTAGAAGAAAAAATGACCAAAACATTGATCAAAGATGTAGGTTTTAAGCAGCACCATAAAGGAAGAGAGAGGGTAGCTGAGGCAGAGATGATATGGGAGGAAATTCCAGAGCTTAGGGTCTAGATAGATGCCAAAAGTAGAGCAATTAATAAGGGGATGCACAAGAGACTAGAATTTGGGGAGTGCTGAGAACACAGAGATGTGAATCACAATTTGCAAAGAACCAGAATGTCACACGAAAACTAATATAACAAACAATATTCTAGGAAACAAGCAACAAAGGAAAAGCAATGCCCAAGCTACATGACTCTATTTAATTATAGGATATATGTATTGAGTTGACTGGACTGCAAAATAGTGCCTGAACCTGACAGCATCTGATGTTAAACAAGTCAACCCAATATCCAGATCTAAAATAGGAGCCCACAAAGCAGCTAAAGTTGTAATCAAAATTTTAAAAAAGCCAATATCCTCTTATTCTTCATTTCTAAGTTGTTTCCAAAGTAATTTCCCCAAGGCTAAAGGTGAATAATATTTACCATTCATTTAGAAGGAAAAATAGAGTGGAAAAATAAAGAAATCAAATTCAAGCTGTTGGCGAGTGATCCCCAAGGAATTGATATATGTAATAGATACAGTATCTATATCAGAGTTGGAGATGAGCAGAACGGTGAATACATCACAGCAAGCAACTGAGCCCCACACTATCTTTCTACATTCAGAATATTGAAAACTATGGAAAAGAATAGCTTACTAATTTCTACTCATGTGGGAGTCCAGCTCTTTCCATGACTGCACATGCTCCACAGGTATTGGGGTGGGGGGGGGAGCCTATGAATTGCACTGGTTGAATTCAAATTCTCATTGTCTCTATTAAATCCCTTATCTTTTCCTTTAAAAACATTTGGGCGCTTATCTCGAGGTGCGAGGTATAGCTATTTGCATTCTCCATACTAGAATCAACAAAATGGTAAACAGTTATTCTAAAAACAGTTGCCTAAGACAAATTGCTAAGAGGGAGACAGCTTTGGCTTATCTTTCAAGATAAGCCACAAATAGGATGAATGGGACATCCACATGATTTAATAAAGGAATTCATTCTATTTATAAAAAAAATTCAAAATGTGCCAAATACTTAAAACACCCAGTCTAACAAAACAGGTCTCTTGAAGAGCACCACAAAACATGTTTCTTCTGAAGAAATGGAGCACTTATTTCATTGAGGTTAGCAGAGCGTTAATATTAATGCTATCTCAATTTGCAGAATTGAAGAACAAGAGCATAAAATCTGTAGAAGAGGGAAGACACACCTATGTCTGGAAAATCTTTGCTAAAGTGGGGGAACAAAATAGCTACCTCAGTGCTCTAGCTGCGGCCTAAATAATGTTTTATAAAGTCCTAGCATAATCACCCTTTTTTTTGGTGTATGCCTTGGCTATTAAAGGATAGTGTACCTTATGCCTCCCTGAACACCTTATCTACCTACACTGTTACCTTCAGGGATCCATGGAGAAGCACTCCAAGGGTCCATCTGTTTCTCCATATTTCTCATTATCCTGCCATTTGTTGTGTATTCCCTTGCTTTGTTTGCCCTCTGTCATGAAGCTATTAATGTATATATTTTAGAAAATATTTTTCTTTTAAAATAGAGGTTTAGTCTGTGGCTGTGTCTTAATTGGATTAAAGCCAGCTGGTCTGGATGCTTTGATATGTACTAGCTTTGATATGTAAGAGAGATAGCATGCATTTGCATTTTTTGAATAGAGCATTCAAGAAGTGGCTTGATGCCTTTCTAGCAGCTACCAAGCAATATGTTTATATTACTAATGAAATTGGTACAATGAATGGGGTTTCATTGTTAAAAGGTAAAATTCAAGAAGTGAGACAATGAGAATTTGAATTCTAAGATAAAAGCAAAAAACTGCAGATGCTGGAAATCGAAAACAAAAACAAAAATAGCTGGAAAAACTCAGCAGGTCTGGCAGCATCTGTGGAAGGGAGCACAGTTAATGTTTCGAGTCTGCATGACTCTTCAACAGAACTAAGGAAAAATAGAAAAGGGGTGATATATAAGCTAGCTTAAGGGGGGGGGGTTGGGACAAGAGAGCTGGATAGAGGGCCAGTGATAGGTGGAGATAACCAAAAGATGTCACAGACTAAAGGACAAAGAGGTGTTGAAGGTGGTGATATTATCTAAAGGAATGTGCTAATTAAGGGTAGAAAACAGGACAAGTAAGGTACAGATAGCCCTAGTGGGAGTGGGGTGAAGGAATCAAAAAAGGCTAAAAGGTAGAGATAAAAATAATGGAAATAGGTGGGAAAAGAAAAATCTATATAAATTATTGGAAAAAACAAAAAGGAGGGCCCCCTCCCACAACTCTTTCTCCAGTACATTGATGATTACTTCGGTGCTGCTTCATGCTCTCGTCGGGACCTGGAAAAATTTATTAATTTTGCTTTCAATTTCCACCCCTCCATCATTTTCACATGGTCTATCTCTGACACTTCCCTTCCCTTCCTTGACCTCTCTGTCTCAATTTCTGATGATAGACTGTCCACCAATATCCATTACAAGCCTACCGACTCCCACAGCTACCTCGACTACAGCTCCTCACACCTCGCCTCCTTTAAGGACTCCATCCCATTCTCTCAGTTCCTTTGCCGCATCTGTTCTAATGATGCCACTTTCAAAAACAGTTCCTCTGACATGTCCTCCTTCTTCCTTAACCGAGGTTTTCCACCCACGGTCATCGACAGGGCCCTCAACCGTGTCCAACCCATCTCCCGCGCATCCGCCCTCACACCTTCTTCTCCCTCCCAGAAACATGATAGGGTCCCTCTTGTCCTCACATCACCCCACCAGCCCCCGCATTCAAAGGATCATCCTCTGCCATTTCTGCCAACTCCAGCATGATGACACCACCAAACACATCTTCCCTTCTCTGCCCCGGCGGAATTCCGTAGGGATCGTTCCCTCTGTGACACCCTGGTCCACTCCTCCATCACCCCCCATACCTCATACCCCTCCCACGGTACCTTGCCATGCAACCTCAAAAGATGCAACACCTGCCCCTTTACTTCCCCTCTCCTCACCGTCCAAGGGCCCAAACACTCATTCCAAGTGAAGCAGCATTTCACCTGTACTTCCCTCAACTTAGTCTACTGCATTCGTTGCTACCAATGCGGTTTCCTCTACATTGGAGACCAAACGCCGACTGGGTGGCCGCTTTGCAGAACACCTTCATTCTGTCCGCAAGCATGACCCACACCTCCCTGTCGCTTGCCATTTCAACACACCACCCTGCTCTTATGCCCACATGTCCATCCTTGGCTTGCTGCATTGTTCCAGTGAAGCTCGATGCAAACTGGAGGAACAGCACCTCATCTTCCGACTAGGCACTTTACAGCCTTTCGGACTGAATATTGAGTTCAACAATTTTAGATCATGAACTCTCTCCTCCATTCCCACACCCTATCTGATTTTTCCCCCTCCTTTTTGTTTTTTCCAATAATTTATATAGATTTTTCTTTTCCCACCTATTTCCATTATTTTTAAATGTATTTCCATCCATTGTTTTATCTCCACCTTTTAGCCTTTTTCGATTCTTTACCCAACCCCACTCCCACTAGGGCTATCTGTACCTTGCTTATCCTGCTTTCTACTCTTAATTAGCACATTCCTTTAGATAATATCACCTTCAGCACTTCTTTGTCCTTTTGTCTGTGACATCTTTTGGTTATCTCCACCTATCACTAGCCCTCTTTCCAGCTCTCTTGTCCCAACACCCCCCCTTAAACCAGCTTATATTTCACCCCTTTTCTATTTTTCCTTAGTTCTGTGGAAGAGTCATGCAGACTCGAAACGTTAACTGTGCTCCCTTCCACAGAGGCTTCCAGACCTGCTGAGTTTTTCCAGGTATTTTTGTTTTTGTTTGAGAATTTGAATTCAATCAGTGGTGGTAGGTTCAGTAAGTTTTCAGTAGTTTTCAGGTGGACAGAGCAGAGGCAATGTGAGATCAAAAGGCAGCTGCGAGCCTCCAACTGGCTCCACAGTAAAAAGATCCTAATTTTGAATTTGTAAGGTGAAAATGCTTTGCCTGGTGTTTGGTTAAGTTTATGGGTTGCTGTTGCCTTAATGGAGATTAGTTTGGAACTTTGTTAAAAAATTATGATAGTAGTAATTTGTAGCCATGTATATATATTTTTTAACCTGTGTAAATTAATAAAATGTTTCAATTAATTTAATGTAAAACTTCAACAGCTGATGGTCTGCTTCCTGAATTTAGAGTCGCATCTCAAACATAACACTTAAAATTACAGGTTACGACAGTTGTTTAAAGTTTCCCTCTGGAATTTTTAAGTAATTGCACTTTACCAAGTGCATCAGTCATAACACCCTCCCCAAATGTATTAAGATGCATTTCTCTGTATTGCAGTTAATTTGCCACTTATTTGCCCATCAGACCAGCTCACTGATAACTTCCTGCAGTCTACAGCTCTCTTCCTCACGAAGAAACACACAGCTAATTTTGTGATTTTTTTTTTTAAACCTCATCTTTGTAATCATGATAGTATGTTCCATGCTTATGAAAATTCTGCTATTTCATATAGCAATGGTAACATTCGGGAAAGCTTAATGTGAATCACAAGTATATTGAGCTTATTCTAGGAAACCTCCTCTTCCACTTTAGGAAAGGTGTAAAGGCCTTAGAAGTGTACAGAAGAAATTTAGCAGGATGTTGCCAAGGATGAGGGACTTCAGTTACGAAAGGAGGTTGGAAAAGTTAGGATTATTCCCCTTGGGAAAGAGAAGATTAAGAGCTGGCCTAATAGAGGTTTTCAGACAATGAGAGGTTCGGACAGAACACAAAAAGAAAACATTCCCTCTGGTGAGTAGAACGATAACCAGAGATCATGAATTTGAAACATCGCTGAAAACTGGTGTAAGCTGATTCCATAAATAATTTTTAAAAGGGAGTTGGACAGGTACTTGAAGATAAGGAGATTATAGGGTTACAGGCAAAAATTGGGGTGTGGGGCTGAGCAAGATTGCTCTTTCAAAGAGCCAGCAAAGGGATGCCAGGTCAAACAGCCTCCTTCCGTGCTAAGTTTCAATGATTTCTAAGTAATGGTTGTCTACACCGGGACAGATTTAATAGATTTATGGCATCGGCTCCTGGAGGACTCAATTTAGACTTCAACACCACTACTAATAAAAAGTCCCTGGAGTACATAGCACATAAAAATAGAACTTGATCTGCAATGGATGAGTACTCAATTTGGATTGTATATGCCCTTGAAACTGCTTGGCTCAATAAATGTTCTCCATTTATGTCTGGTTATACCTTTGTGAAGAACCTTGGGAGGTTTTTGTACAGTAAAGACACTATATAGAGGCAAGTTGTTGTTTATTCCTTTTTTAAAAAAAATGAAAATAACATTTAATAGATGCACGTTAAACATTGTACAAAGATTTAGCACAAAGACCAGTTTTCAGAAGTGTTAACACCTCTCATATTTACAGGATATCACCAGCAATAAATAAAAGGCTATACTCAACAATTTGACACTAGCATGTTAATAAGTCAACCTGACAAGCCACATACAATTAATATAACCAAATACACTATCCTATCCATTTAACCTCTTATGGGGAAATTTTGCATAAAATTCTCCTTGGTCCTAGAGATAGTCAAGTAAAATATCTCAACAAACATTCCACTTTGGCAAACCCAGAAGCCCTGCAAGCCTTCTGTCTTTACAGACATTGTCTGTTCTCAGATCACCAGTCCCACTCTAGACAGCTGCCATCGTGCACTAGGAACTAAACGGTGGGTCGGCTCTCTCCATTCTCTCCTTGCCGGAAGATACTGCAGCTCTCCATTAAATGTGGCTGAGAAATAAGCAGAGCAAGACTCAAACCTGCATTAAATCTCACCATGTGGTTGTGAGTGAGTAAAAACCAACATGCTTCCAAGGCACATTTTAAAAACCTACATAGTACAAACACGAAATATTCAATGGTTCAAAAGCACATGACTTGCAGATTTGCAAATTTAACCCCAAATTACCGAATATGACACCATGAGTGGGTTATTTTAATGCATCACTTTTACAGGCCTCTGCCAGGACAAAGTTCAAATATCACATCCACCAGCCTTGTACAAGGGAGTGTTTTATCAAGTCTGAGCCAACCAACTAGGTGAGAAATATGGAACAAACATAATGGGGCTATAATTTATTGCCCAATAGTAGCTGTGTGAACTTCAGGCACGTGAACAGATGTGCCATTAGCTTTGCAAAAACAGTATCTCACTATCTAGCTCACCATTAAAATCCACTGAACAGCATTAAATTTCTTTGCTTGCATAGTAGATAAATTAATGTTAACGTAGAATGTTAATTTTTGTCCATTTCAGTCTAAGTACCCTTTTGCTGACATGTTGATTACTGCAAATCAAGTTCTAGGGCACTGAAAATGAATAATAATGAATGAGGACCTCAATTCAAGTTTTAATTGTTGGAGATTTTCAAATGCTATTTTAAAAAAAACTTTTCCTTTATCTCTTATTCTCTCTCAATCCAATCTTTTGCTCTCGTTTACTGCTCTCCCTGTCCCCAATTTGACAAGGAATTCACCCACTAACTTCCTTATTGGTTCTTGCACTGTTAATTTCACAATTCTTTAATCTGATTAGCTAAGGTAATAACAAGAGTTGTTTGCCCTGTTCACTCAGTTCCCAGATGCCCTGCTTCCATCACTGTGTAGTTAACAGCTTGCACTTTCAGCAACCTGCCACACAATTTTTTTTTCTTTTTTGTCCTTCTCCAGCAAATTATGGGCCAGTTATAACAGACTGGGAGGAGGAGGGGAAATGCAGATATGAAATAAAGTAATACTGTCTGCATATTCACTAAGATGTAAAACATATCAGCGCTAGCAGCTGCCTGTTAAGTAGGAAAATCAAAAATTGAGGCAACTAAAATAATGAGGTGAGTTTCTGCTTTGGGCACAATTGGCAGAGTGAAAATGCGCTCAAAATTGCAGTAGTTTTCAGAAGTGATTTATTTTTTTGTTCAGGTTTCCACTGAAACTCGCATCACTGAATGCAAAATCTGCCATGAACCAGGCAGAGTTTTAGAGCTCCTTTTTTTCCCCCCACTGTGTAGAAGAACATTCCTTGATGTATTTAAGAGTGGTCACCTGGTGCAGCTTTACTAATACAGTTGGAAATTGATTAAAATGCTTATTTTTTGTGATAAACCAGAGTACTTGAGGGTAACCATAAATAATTAAAAATGTCTTTATAAACAACACAATCATTAATTACTTTCATTAATGTACAGTCGTCAATTTCTTAAACCTTTAAAAAGGTGACTTGTGTCTTTATACCTAAAAAAAACAGCTTAATTCCAAGAGCCTCCTTGAAGGCCTGCAGATGGGCCCAATTAGCAAAAACCCACCTGGTTATGAATTCAATTTGGAGTGCAGCCAATTTTATGGTCAGGGCTGGGTTCCAAAGCAGTACTTTTTAAACTAGCGCAAAAGACAGCAGAAACTCAAATTGCACTGGATGTAATTTGCACTTGAATTTCCTCGATAATTTACTCCAATTTGCCCACTTTTAGACATGGTGCACTTGGAAATACGTGCAACCTAGTGGAAACCTCTGGCCAATTACTTTTCCAATTGGTAATCACTAAGGAATGCTAAAGACAAAAAACAAATTAATTCAGTTACAATCATCAACTTAGATTTATCTTCATAGCCCTCTAAAATTAATATCAAGTAAAACTCAGAATTATAGTAAACAAGTGGCAACTTAACAGCATAAAGAAAGAATGCGTTCTGTACCACTCATTTCTTTCACCAGGAAAGCATAATAGAATAAACCATACAATCAGAAGAAGAGTTAATAGTAAAGTGGATGTTGCAGACCCAACAATAAAGCTGAACTCTGTACCTTAAATGTCCCTGATCCATCCTGGCCAGCAGGTTGTGTTGACCCCCTACGTCTATCCATTTTGGGCAGCTGCAGGATTGCTATGTACAAGAACACAATTTTCAGAAGTGTTTGAATATCAAACAAAATGGTTGCAAGCATTGTTATCACTATTTGTAAATGAAAAGACCACAAAAAGTATAAATGGTCTTCTTTTATTGCAGCAAAGACTTTGAAATGTCATTTCCCGAAGGAGTGCCCAGTATAAAATGAGTCTTTAGATACATAAGGCATTATTTAGCACTAAGCACAGGCTTTCAACGAACTATTTTACCTCTCTTCAACCAGTTTAGTGATATTTTCTAGAAGGTAAATACCCAAAGTCTAATACACATAAAATAACTGGAAAGAAAATACTTCAGCGAACAAAGAGGTCAACAGTGACATAAACTTAATTGAAGGTTTTATTAGAAATAAAAGAATTTGGCATTGCATCTCATTAGTTAGCAATCACAAATTCATGAATTAATGAAATGGCTTGACAAAATGAATTCTTTAAAGAAATGACTGAGTGCATTGGCAAAGGGGATTATGATCTGGAATGCATTGCATGAGTGTATGTGAAGACAGATTCAAGTGTGGGTTTCAATTGCAATTGTATAATTATCGGAAGATAAAAAAATTTGCAAGGTTATGGTGAAAAGGCAGGGACATGGGACTAGCTGAACAGCTCTTACAGAGTGCTGGCAGGGACATAACAGGTCGAATGGCCTCCCTTCTGTGCAACTATTCTATTTTAATAAAGTGCCACATTAGATAATTGCTTCAAAATCAAGACCTGTGTGATTAAATAGAATGCGGCAGGAGGCACAGGGTTGTTTGAAGTATAGAAATTAAACAGTAGCAGTTAATGGAATTGACAAGGTCCTGTTGCCCCAGCCATGTGCTCGGATCTCTCATTCCCTATGTACATAAATTATTTGGGCAGGTATCGGTGAATGTAGTTTAAGAGATAAATGTGAAGTAGCATCCTTTCTGAAAAAAAAATCCAAAATAGGAAAAATTCTACAAATAGAATGGGAGGGCTGTGGATGAAGATGTATACAAAATATCATCTTACAACAAAATATCAGCTTACACCACAGAAGCTTCTAGTTTCAGAGTTGAATAGGAAGGAAGTTAGTGAAGGTCCACTTAAAGTGAAACTTGAAGCACTAGTTGCACTTAATGCAGTTTTTGATCATGGTAACAAAGATGAATCCAAAAGCAATTAGCTATACCATTTTTGATGCAAAATGAACAATTCATTAATGAATGAACACTTCAATTAGCAAACTATAAAAGAAAAGAAAATGTGATATATTTACTATAATATATATCAATGAGCTATTGAATATTACGAGTAATTCTGTACTCTAGGGCAATGATAGAAGTAGCAATCAGAACAAATATATTTTAAGTCACTAACTCAATATTTTATGAGCAGTTGCTTCCTGAACATTTAAAATTTTCCATTTATGTCTATTAAGGGCATATAAATTTCCCGTAGGTCTTTAGCACAATTGTTCTTATTTTTCCCCTCAAATGAAATTCTCCTACGTAATACACTATTTTCCCTGGATCATTATTAAAATAGTACACAACTCCCAAAAGTACTTTAGTATTTGATACTGTGCTATAGGGACCCAAGAATCTCAATGGAACTGCTGAATGGGTGCCATAGAGTTCCCATGTATGGAAAAACTTCTGGGGAGCAAAATACTTGTTTCCCAACACAAAATGTTCCAGCCACGCTTTATACTTTTTTTACTCCCTCCCTAGAAACCTACACACTCAGCTCCTCATTTATAAACTTTTATTGAAATATTTTGATTAAATATTAGCCAGTATTTAAGATCCAGAGAATTTTCTGACTGGGATTACAATTTTTGCCCTACAACTAAAACGGAATTTAGGAAAATATATTATTTTCTATGTTCAAAGTGCTCTGTAAATATAAGCTGTTGTTGACAGACATCACAGCTAATTCATCCTGAAAAAGTCCTATACAACTGATAAATTTATTTTAGCAGCTTGGCAGTTAACAAGATTAAAAGCTATTTTCTGTGCTAATGGTCCTGTGGCTCAATGAAACAAACAAAAGAATGAACCTGGGTACCAAAGTAGCTTTTCCTTCTTTCTTCTCTGTGCCCAAAAGCACACTTACAAAATAATTCTCTACATATCACTAATGGCAGTTAATAGAAAGGTGGGAAACCCACATCATTAGAATTCATGTACATTGTACATCACACCATTCTTTCAAACCCGTACATGACAAATGTTTCAATGGATTTACATATTTACACTGGAATGGCTTACCCAAATGTAAAATCTGTCTATGCAGATTGAAGCACAGCTTGGTACTATTTATGCAAAATAATTCCTCTATATTTAGGGCACAGAACAATTAACAATTGAACAATACACTGGAGTAAGATTGCAACAAAAAATACAACTTTTTTTTTTAAAAAGACACACATCTACACAGTTCTTTTCTAAACTACTTTTCCAATAAAATCATCTCCTCAGGCCACCATCTAAGTTGTGCACAACTAAACTATTATAGAGGATTTCAGAAAGTATCTTGAAAAAAACATCAAATTTGTGGTTGGACAGGTCAAACATTTGTTTGTTTTACTGCACAGGGCTTTCCTCCGCCCTCCCATGGATTGATACACTTGCAGTAATCTTGAGAAAGAACTGGTTAATTCTGTACTTGTGTAAGGGCAGAGTTACAAAAGCAGGAGAAGAGGTTTGTCATACTTCAATCTCATATTATGCAAATTCTGTTACAGCTCACATTAGTGGCATAAACATGGAGAAATCTGGTTTAGTTATTGTTTTGGCCTTATGGATCACCTGTAGTTTGACATCTGTGCTATGTTGAAAAGATGAACTCTGGCATAGAGGACACCTCAGCAAGTCCAAACAGCTACCTGAGCATTGAGCGGACCAATCTGGAATTAATCACTTGAAATAAGGAGGGCTGCAATATTTAAATCAATAGGCTTTGCAAAACATGAAAGGCGCAAGAACAAGGAGCTTTGAGGATTTTGATTCTAAAACCTTTCCTGAGGTGTTATCCCTCAGAGTGTAAACAGTGGAAAAGCCCTACAGAATAAGTCATTTGGGTTCTCTTATGCAACTGCCAGTAGTTTAATAGCTTACTCTGAAGCCAATACTAGTCTGTCAACTAGATTCTTCCTGTTGGGAGGTGGCATGTGGTTCTAAGGGACCCAACTTTGGGAGGGAGGGAGAGAGAGAGTGTTACTTGTTTAGCATTTACTGTTAAGTTTTGATTTTTTTTGAAAAAGGTCAGTCCCTTCCTCAACAATCCTTAAATCCCTTATTCTCGCCAGGGTGAGAGGGGGCAGGGAGGGAGATGTCTTTGTCTCTAGTATGCATATACAAACTTCAAAGAGATTAGAGTTTTCAATTAATCAAAAGGTGCACATTGAAATTGAACACTCATGCTGAATTAAAATTACAGTGTTTTGCCAGAGGCAGCACCAACTCCAGTGGCCGCACTGCAAAACAACAGAAATAATGCTAAGGCCTCTAGTACCAGAGCATCTCACCTTCAAATGGCTTTTCTCTCCTTAACACCACCAGGCAAAAAAATAAGTGAGATGCCCTTTTCAAAACTGTGAACCTCTTCCAATAATATCAGTGGTCTGAAAACCATGATATATATTTATATGTTCATGGGATGCGTATATCGCTGGCTAGGCCAACAATTATTGCCCATCCATAATTGCCCGAGAAGGTGATAGTGAGCTGCCTTCTTGAACTGCTGCAATCCACCTGGTGTAGGTGCACCCAAGAACACAGGGTGAATTCCATTTTTTTTCCCCCCATTCACAGGGTTTGGGTTTCACTGGCTGGGCCAGCATTTATTGCCCATCTCTAGTTGCCCTTGAGAAGGTGGTGATAAGCTGTCTTCTTGAACCCCTGCAGTCCATGTGGTGTGGGTATACCCACAGTGCTGTTAGGGAGGGAGTTCCAGGATTTTGACCCAGTGACAGTGAAGGAGAGGCGATATATTTCCAAGTCAGGGTGGTGAATGATTTGGGGGGCAACTTAAAGGTGGTGCTGTTCCCATGTATCTCCTACCCTTGTCCTTCTAGATGGTAGTGGTCGTGGGTTTGGGTCATGCTGTCTAAGGAGCCTTAGTGAATTCTTGCAGTGCATCTGGTAGATAGTACACACTGCTGCTACTGTGCAGTGGTGGAGGGAGTGAATGTGTGTGGATGTGGTGCCAATGAAGCGGGCTGCTTTGTCCTGGATGGTGTCAAGCTTCTTGAGTGGTGTGGGAGCTGCACTCATCCAAGCATGTGGGGAGTATTCCATCACACCCCTGACTTGTGCCTTGTAAATGGAGGACAGGCTTTGGGGAGTCAGGAAGTGAGTTACTTGTCGCAGAATTCCTAGCCTCTGACCTGCTCTGGTAGTCACAGTATTTATATGGCAAGTTCAGTTCAGTTTATGATCAATGGTAAATTCCCAGGATGTTGATAGTGGGGGATTCAGTGATGGTAATGCCATTGAATGTCAAGGGGCAATGGTTAGAATCTCTCTTGTTGGAAATAGTCATTGCCTAGCACTTGTGTGGCACGAATGTTACTTGCCACTTGTCAGCCCAAGCCTAGATATTGTCCAGGTCTTGCTCCATTTGGACATGGACTGCTTCAGTATCTGAGGAGTCATGAATGGTGCTGAACATTGTGCAATCATCAGCGAACATCTCACTTCTGACCTCATGATGGAAGGAAGGTCATTGATGAAGCAGCTGAAGATGGTTGGGCCAAGGACACTACCCTGAGGAACTCCTTCAGTGATGTCCTGGAGCTGAGATGAATGGCCTCCAACAAGCACAACCATCTTCCTTTGTGCTAGGCATGAATCCAACCAGCGGAGAGTTTTCCCCCAATTCCCATTGACTCCAGTTTTGCTAGGGCTCCTTGATGCCACACTCGGTCAAATGCTGCCTTGATGTCGAGGGCAGTCACTCTCATCTCACCAGTTCAGCTCTTTTGTCCATGTTTGAACCAAGGCTGTAATGAGGTCAAGAGCTGAGTGACCCTGGTGTAACCCAAACTGAGCATCAGTGAGCAAGTTATTGCTAAGCAAGTGCCACTTGATAGCATTGTTGATGACCCCTTCCATTACTTTACCGACGATGGAGAAAGACTGATGGGGAGGTAATTGTCCGGGTTGAATTTGCCCTGCATTTTGTGTACAGGACATATCGGGGCAATTTTCCCCATTGCTGGGTAGATGCCAATGTTGTAACTATGCTGGAACAGCTTGGCTAGGGGCACGGCAACTTCTCAAACACAAATCTTCAGTACTATTGCCAGAATATTGTCAAGGCCCATAATCTTTGCATCTTCAGCCTTTTTTTGATATCACACGGAGTGAATCGAATTGGCTGAAGACTGGCATCTGTGATGCTGGGGGCCTCTGGGAGAGGCCGGAAATGGATTATCCACTCGGCACTTTTGGCTGAAGATTGCAGAAAATATTTCAGCCTTATCTTTTGCACTGATGTGCCGGGCTCCCCCATTATTGAGGATAGGGATATTTGTGGAGCCTCCACCTCCAGTGAGTTAATTGTCCACCACCATTCACGACTGAATGTGGTAGGATTGCAGAGCTTAGATCTGATCTGTTGGTTGTGCAATCACTTAGCTGTGTCTATCACTTGCTAATTTTGTTGTTTGGCATGCAAGTAGTCCTGTGTTATAGTTTCACCAGGTTGACACCTCATTTTAGGTATGCCTGGTGCTGCTCCTGGCATGCCCTCCTGCACTCTTCATTGAACCAGGGTTGATCCACTGGATTGACGGTAATGGTAGAGTGGGGGATATGCCAGGCCTTGAGGTTACAGATTGTGGTTGAGTACAATTCTGCTGCTGATGGCCCACAGCGCCTCATGGGTGCCCAGTCTATCCCCTTTAGCATGGTGGCAGTGCCACACAATACGATGGGGTGTATCCTCAATGTGAAGGTGGGACTTCGTCTCCTCAATGACTGTGCGGTGGTCACTCCTATCAATACTGTCATGGACAGATGCATCTGCAGCAGGCAGGTTGGTGAAGATGAGGTTGAATATGTTTTTCCCTTTTGTTGGCTCCCTCACCACCTGCCGCAGACTTAGTCTAGTCCTTTGGGACTCAGCCAGTTCAGTCAATAGTGGTGTTATCGAGCCATTCCTGGCGATGTACATTGAAGTCCCCTACCCAGAGTACATTCTGCACCCTTTCCACCCTCAGTGCTTTCTCCAAGTGGTGTTCAACAAGGAGGGGCACTGATTCATCAGCTGAGGGAGGGCAGTACATGGTGGATCAGCAGGAGATTTCCTTGCCCATGTTTGATGGGGTCCGGAGTCGATGTTGAAGACTCCAGGGCAACCCTCTCCCAACTGTATACCACTGTGCCGCTACCTCTGCTGGGTCTGTCCCACCGGTGGGACAGGACATACCCAGGGGAGGTGATGGTGGTGTCTGGGACATTACCTGCAAGATATGATTCCTATGATGACTATGTCAGGCTGTTGCTTGATTTGTCTGTGCACAGCTCTCCCAATTTTGGCACTCGTCCCCAAATGTTAGTAAGGAGGGCTTTGCAGGATCAACAGGGCTGAGTTTACCATTGTCTTTTCCAGTGCCCAGGTTGATGCAGAGAGGTCCCTCCAGTTTCCTTCCTTTTTTATGGCTCTGTAGTGGTTTGTTACAACTAAGTGGCTTGTTAAGTCATTTCAGAGTCGACCTGTGGGTCTGGAGTCGCATGTAGGCCAGACCAGGTAAGGACAGCAGATTTTCCTTCCCTAAAGGACATTAGTGAACCATTACAACAATCAACAATGGTTTCAGGGCCCTCATTAGACTTTTAATTCCAGATTTTTATTGAATTCCACCATCTGCCATGGCAGGATTCGAATCCAGGTCCAGAATGTTACCCTGGGTCTCTGGACTAGCAATCCAGTGACAATACCAATATGCCATCGCCTCCCCCAAATCACCAGCACATTCAGTTCTGCAATATATAAACAAGCTATTACATTGCACCATTGAAGGACATTACTTTAAATGATTAGGAATGCAAAAATTCCCTTCCTCACACATCCACAAAGTAATAACTTCAATTATTTTAAAGCAGAAGATCGTCCAAAGAGTTAGACATGGATTATGTCCATTATATTTGCTTATCACAAATGCATAAAGCCTGTCAGAATGTGGAAAGACTCTGAAATGTATCACGCCCTGAAGCACTTAACAGGAAAATACACTTTAAAAATTCTAAACATTTAACAATGATGTCAACTATTGTCTAGGACATAATTCCACCTTTGCACAAAAATATTAAATTATTTTTAAATATTATTTTGAAATTCAATTACTATTACAGTGGATATCACAAAAATATCGTGAAATCTGATGATGCTTTAGTTAACTCACCCCAATTTCAAAATATTATTGACTGAAAACAAAAGCATGTTATTAAAACAATATTAAGTTGTACATTTAAAACAAAATGAAAAAAGACTTACGGTTAATTTTCACTAACAATTTTATTCATTTTTTGAGGATTCATTTCCATGCGCGGGAGGTGACTTTTCTCTCACTGGTCACCACATGACTGAATTTTCCTGGGCTTTCAGGGGCTTTCAAGGGTGAATTCATCCACTGCCCCATGTATTTTGAATTCTGGGAGTATCCGCATCAGATTGCCAGGGTCAGGAAAATTGTCCCCAATTAAAGGCCCAATGCGAGAATCCTGCCAACCAGCAGCAGGATGTCAATTAGGCTCATCAATGAGCCAAATGACTTCAATTATCCCTGAGGCCACCGCAATTTAGTGGTGGCTCAGGGATTAAATGGGAGCTGCATGGCTCTCCAGCACCTTCCAAAGGCTGCCCAGCAAACCCCGCTGGGTTTGCCTGCAACTCTCAGTACCTGATCGAAGAACCCAGCATCAAGGTGTAGGGGTGCGCTGTAAGCCATTCCCCTGGCCCTTGCCTCTCCTCCTGCCTCCTTCCCTAATTCAACTTTGACCTCGAGCCACTCGATGATCTTGAGCCCTGTGGGGTACACTACCAGTGGGGCTGATGGCTAATCAGAGGCTGGCAGCCGTCAGCAGGCTGGATTTCCATCCCCAAAGTCCTCAGTCCTGTAGAAGGCTCGACGGTGGCCAGTTAAGTCCCTGATGGGCACTTTATTCCATCTGGCCACCCCCACAGAACTTTTGGGGATTCCCCATCAGTTCCCCAAGCGGTGGACGAGACTTCCATAAGGCCCATTAAATCCCACCCAATGTTTCAAGTCAATGATGAAGGGTCATCGTCACCTTGAAAAGTCAACTCTGTTTCTCTGCACAGATGCTGCCTGACTTGTTCAGTATTTCCAGCATTTTCTATTTTTATTTCAGATTTCCAGCATTTGCAGTATTTTGCTTTTTTACAAGCATACTTAGATGTTTTATTATTTTTCTGCGCACCTTTTAAATCAATATCAGGTCTTTCTGATCCCAACCTAAATATTATCAACTTTTCACATACATTGCACTGCTTCAACCCATCACTTTAAATTTCTGTAAATTTCACCTCGTTCCGGAGAGTGCGATTATAAAACAACACATCATCTGACTCACCGTGAGCAATGCTACATCCAAGGTCTGCAAGGTGATGCTGCAGCAAATGAGTCTTCAGGTCAAATTCCAATCTGGTGTAAATCTGTGGAATTCTGAAGCAAGCAATGCTGTCAAAAGCAAAGGACTGCCATTTCCGGATATATTTGTTTACGTAGCACAAAGCCAAGCAAAATCGCTTCAAAAGACAATTTTGATTATCTATTCCCTACTTATCGAATAAGAACCTTCGTGGGTATTTCTCACCGAGATGAGGCTGATTTCCAAGTGAATGCAGAACAGCTCAGAAATAAATCAAGTTTGTTTTAGGTGTCACTAGGCTAACAGTGGGTTGTATTTTATACCTTCGCAAAAGGCTGATGCTGATTTCCAAACCTTACGAAAGATTTACATTCGTACAAACAAACAAAAACAAGGGGTGGTCGACATGCTTCAACGCCTAAACCGAATTGCAAACTACTGGTCAGAAACAGACAGGAGATGAGCACTCACCTGGAGAGTGAAGGTCCCAGTGATCTCTCTGACTGGATGGGGAAATTTTTTTTGCGGGGGGGGGGGGGGGGGGGGGAAATAAGAAAGTTAAAACCACAAAAACACACAAACAAACGAACAGAGAGAGGGGTTTAAGGAAGCTGAGCGGCCCGGGCTCGCAGCTTTCAACCCATCTGCTGGCAGGAAACTCAGTAACGGTCACATCAGCGCCCACAGGCCGCGGGCGCCCACAGCCGGGGGCAGGGACAGGGACAGGGACAGGGACAGGACAGCCACCACAGCCGGCCTAGAGCCAGGGCCTGGGCCTGGGCCTGGCTGTCCCCGATCCTCCTTTAATAATAAAGAAACGACAGGAGAACCGAAGCAGCTCGGCCTGTCTGTCAGTCTCTCTCTGTCTCTCTCTCTCTTTCCGCCTTCTCTCTCAGGGCAGGAAGGAAGGAATCCTCATCACAACGGAAGAGGAGGAGCAAAGAAAAAAAAAAAACAAATCTTAACAAAGGTCTAAGTCACAACAAGTTGTCACACAAAATACAAAATAAAAGGGAGCTTCTTCCACTCCCCTCCCCCTCTCCGCTTCAGAGGGAGATAGAGAATGCCCCGTGGTGTCTGCAGCACAGAGACACAGCCGCACGCCTGTGTTTATTTATACACCAAACCCTGTTTGAAGGGTAGTTCCGTTGTGGAGTGGTTGGAAAATTATTAATGATTGTGCTTATCCCGCTGCAAAGTAGTTCTTCATCTTCATCGAGAGTTTGGCAATTTTGGGGGAGGGGGGGGGGGTGCAATTCTGATTCTGGTCATATAAAAGGGTTGCAACTGGCAAGATTCTGCTCATGGGCAAATTGTCCAAGTTGCCTTAGCTCGTGACCCTAATGTTGTTTTATTTTTGCTGTATTATTTTAACCTGTAATACATGATGCAAAATGGACAGCAACCATGCATTAAGTGACAAGGGCACAACTACTCCCAAAAGGAAGAGGAAAACTCACTTTGGAAGAGAAATTAGAAGTGCTAAGATGCAATGACACTGGTCAGAAGGCAGCAGCCATAATGAGTTCACTTGGGCTTCTGCTAATGACTATGTGCGCCATTAAGAAGAACAAAGATAAGGATAAAGGCTGATGGCCAAACAAAACAGCACACCACTAGCAACCCCCACGGCCCAGGCAAGCAGAGGCAAAGTCAAGACATTGAAGAGAATGCACAAATTACGATCAATCATGTCTCAGTTACGATCAATAGTGAGATTCTGGAAAGTGTGGACCATTTTCCATATCTTGGGAGCTTTGTTTCAACAAAGGCAGACATAAACAATAAAATTCATCATCACCTCCAATGTGCCAGCTAAGCCTTTGGCCAACTGAGGAAAAGAGTATTTGAGGACAGGATATCAAACCCAAGACTAAGGTGATGGTTTACTGGGCATCAGTGAGGCCAGTGCTCCTATACACTTCAAAAGTTTGGACAACCCACAGTGGGTCCCTCAAAGCACTGGAGAAGTGCCACCATTGGTGCCTTCCTAAGACTTCCAAATCCAGTGGCAAAAAAAGTAGCTCAACAACAGCATCCTCTCCAAAGCCAACTTACCCAGCATCGAGGTGCTAATCACTCAAAACCAGCTCCACTGGGTGGGACATGTGGTTCGTATACCTGACACCAGATTCTCGAAGCAATTGATCTACTCAGAACTCGGTCGTGACAGGACAATAGCAGAAACACTTTAGAGATATCCTCAAAGCATCCCTGAAAAGATCAAACATACCCACCAACTCATGGGAGTTCCTGGTTTGTGATCCATCAAAATGGACAAGGTTTATTCAGGAAGGCACTGAACACATCGAAAGACTTCTTCTGGAGCAGGCACAGGCAAAGTCAAGGCATTGAAGTGAATGCACAAATCTCTAAACAACTCATCTGCCCTTCAAGCACCATCTGCCCCTCTGGTGGCAGACTGCGCATTGGACTTACCAGCCATCTCAAAACCCATCAAACCAGAACAGAAGCAAGCTATCCTTGATCCCAAGGGATGCCTAAGAACTGCCTAAGAAGCAGCCAAAGTGGTCCTCTAAGTGCAATGAAGATTACCTGTACCTGGTGCAGCATGTTAGAAAACCTGGAGTGATTATTGAGTGTGTGGATCAGGGTCCAGAACCAAAGGAACATGCCAGTTAATCTGCTGACTACCCAAGAAAAGGTTAAGAGTTTGTTTAACAACCTGAAACAGCAAGAATGTGGGAATTCCATTAGCATCAAAACTTGTAATCTGTGGTTGAAAGATACTATAGCCTACAACACAACAAGCTGAGTGGTGAAGCTGCGAGTGTGGACAACATAGCAGCCAGTAATTACCCTGCCAAACTGAAAGCTGTCATTGATGAGGAAGCTTACACATTGCAGAATATCTTTAATGTAGATGAGACGGGCCTTTTTTGGAAGAGAATGCACAGCAGGACATTTATTTCAACCAAAGAGAAAATTGCACCAGGATTCAAGCCAGCTAAGAAAAGGTTGACTTTGTTACTGGGTGGCAATGCAGAAAGCAACTTTAAGATTAAGCCTCTGCTCGGGTACCACTCAGAAAATCCACGAGCAATGAAGGGTTACAGCAAAAGACATCAAGATAACATTGAGCAGGTGCTGGAGTCCCACAGCGAAGCACTGACCAATGAGGAGCTGATTCAGCTTAAGCAGGAGCTAACTGTATCAGGGGAAGATGAAGAACGGTCGGAAGCATCACATAGCAAGCAACTAACATTGCAACGCATGTTGGAGGCTTTTAAGCTCATTGAAGCAGTACTCAAAATTTTCAAAGATAATAATCCTTAGGAAAGAAGTTTAAAGGTCAACGGAGAGAATAAAAGGGTCATCAGCTACTACAGGGAATCAAGAAAAGCAAAAGCATAAAGTGCAACAATCCATTCAAGCATTCTTCAAACCTGCAATTCACCACGTTGTTCAAGATATGCAGGTACCAAAAAGTGAGGTAGAAAGAAACCCACCTCATTAATGGTGAGTGTCAATTGTTTTTGTGAATTGTGCATTTGTGAATTGTGTTTTGTTTATTATTGGCTTATGAATAAAGTGTATTTCATGTTTAGGTTACATAGCGAGGGCAAAATCTTGGGTTGGGAACGCATCTCCTAATACTACATACAATTAAAATGGGAAAGCTTGTTCTGATACAAGTAGTTTGATTTAAGAAATGGTTTCCAGGAACGTATCTACTAATTAAAATAGGGTATTCCTGCTTTGCACATTAGATTTTTCCTACGCCTATTCACCTAACCCTGGCAACATATAGTATTCCTTTCTCCCTCATGTACTTGTCTAATTTCTCCTGTGTTGTTCACCTCAGTTATTGCTTGTGGCAGCACGTTCCATATACTAACCACTCTGGGTGGAGAAGTTTCTTCTGAATTTCCAATTAGATTTATCATTGACCATCTTTTATTTATGCTCTCTAGTTCTGGTTTCGACCGTAAGTGGAAACATTTTCTCCCCATCTCTCAATCAACCCATTTCAGTATCTTATTAACCTGCATTTCACTTTGTTGGCTGCAAAGCACCTTAGGACATTCAGTGGTTGTGAAAGGCACCAGATAAATGCAAGTTTTTTATTTTTTCTTGAAGATCTCCATCAGGTCCCTCCTCAGTCTTTTTTCTAGAACAAACAGCCCCAGCTGTTCAGTCTTTCTGGGATGCGCTGCTGAGAAAGGAATATATCACAAACAACCATAATTCTCCATGGCCAATTCAGCTGTCAGTACAACAAGGATGGCCACTTGAGCAAAACACCAGTAGGTGAACAGCAGCCATGAAGAGTGCCTTTAAAGAGTCAGTGACATCAAGAAGGGGTTAGAACATTGGAATGGGAAAAAGCTGAGGGTGTTTTTTTACAGCAGCCAAAAGGCATTTAACTAATTACAAGAAAGATAATCAAACAGAAAACACAGCCAGGCTCTGAAATACAAGACAAAAGCAAAACACTACAGATGGTAAAAATCAGAAATAAAAAAAGAAAGTGCTGGAAACACTCAGCAAGTCAGGCTGCATCTATGGAGACAAAAACAAAATTAACAATCAAGCTGATGACCTTTCATCAGAACTGGTATAAGTTGGAGATGACCAATTCTTAAGCAGATGAAAGGGGGTGGGAGGTGAGGTGTAGGTAAGAACAAAATAGAGCTTTGTCATAGGATGGAGCACAGTATAGATTAAGTGAAAGAGTGATGATGATGCAAAGCAAAATAAGATCTGTGCACTCAGTGGAGATGTAAATAGTTACAACAGAGGAGGAGGGAAGGATGGAAAATCCGACTAAGATAAACCTCCCATGGCCTGGGAATATGTTTGAAGAAAGTATACTGTGTACCAATAGGGGATTTTGTTCAACACAAAAACAGGAATAGAAATACCTGGAAAAGCTCAGCAGGTCTAGCAGCATCGGCGGAGAAGAGTACAGTTGACATTTCGAGTCCTCATTTTGTTCTCTTAGAAGGTTAAATGCAGCACTGATAAATCCATTGTTTTATATATATATGTCAGGTTAATTTGATCAACTGAGAATTTTTAACAGTTATAATGGACTGATTATGTAATATAACTTATCAAATGAAAAGCACTAAACTTTCAGGTTCCAATACAAATAATTTTTCAGATATAATTAAGTAACATAACAGAAAATGGATAGGAAAACAATACTTTGTACCAAGGTCAAATACAAATTCCATCATTGCTGGCCATTAATATAAATTGTGCAGATTAAAAACATGTGTTTTAAGTACAACTGAATTCATTATTCAAATAATTAAGTCTAATTGGCATGCTCCAAAAACATAGTTTAGCAGTGGTAAGTGATTGGGCCAAAAAAGTCCTTGAAAGTTTGCATTTAATTTGCTCCTGAAGAACTGAATGAATAGTAACAATCCCTGAGTGTGGCATTCTCTGTAAAGGAGGAATAAATTAATCATGGCAAGTCTATATGTAAACAACATGAACATTTTAATTGGTGAATCATCTCAATTCATAGTAGTTACAAAGAACTTTAGAACCACCACATCATCATTAGTACCTAATTAAACAACATTGTTTAAGCCAATCATATCAACATGTGCAATAAGGGATGGGTATCTTTTGCCCCAGAAACAACAAAAAATACTTTAGTCTGGGTAGGTTTCTCTATCTACACAAAAGGACAGTAGCATGGAAAATTAATAGCATGATATTATTAATTATCTGCTGATAAAGAGCTGCTACAGAATACCAGGTGGTTTTTGTTTAAGAAAATGGAAGAAGCAATGATTCCTCAGCAACTGGAAAATGCAAAAAGACTGAAAGAATTCAATTTCTATTTCAACGATAAAGGGCAACTGAGACACATGGAAACAAACCAACCATTTGTTTATAAACAATATAGTAATATGAGCAACTTGAACCACCAGTGGTACAAAGCCTTTGGAACAGTTCTGGCCGAGTATGTATACGAACTCTTGGAAAAAGAATGTCAACTGAAACGCGTCTATATTCCCTTTGATACAGCAGAGGATGGTTCTAAAAGTTTCTGCTTCATGACTGAGGGTGCCTTGACTAATTCTTCCAAGTTAATTGTTCTACTGCAAGATCGTGGAGTCATGCGGGCTGGTACATGGTCCCAGCAATTGATTGTGCATGACTGCCTGGACACTGGCACTCAAATCCCTTTTATTAAGCAAGCTGTAAGGGAGCAGTATGAAGTGATTGTATTAAACAGTAATGACAACTTTATGGCTATTAAGCAAGATGACACAGAAGAGAAAAAACAATGTGATTTTGATCAAAAAGATCACAACTTAAAGCTTGAACAAATACCAAAAAGAGGTTTTGAAACTCCTGAAGCACACGCCTTCTACATTTGGGACCACTTTATATCTAAGTCTCCTGAGGTGAATGTAGCCTTCATAGTCCATGGCTATGGTGGGTTGGCATTTGTGAACCTCTTAAATGAGCGTAAAGATGTAATGAGCAAAGTCTATGCTGTGGCCTTCATAAACTCTGCTCACAATGCAGACCATCAAAACGTTGGGCAAATAGGTCGGAATTGGATAGAAAAAAAATGCCGTAACTGGTTATTGAGCTCCAAACCTCTAGACAAGCTTGTACCCTCAGTGAGGACAGGCTGTGCACAGGTTTCTGCAGGCACTGAAAACCATGACTTGGCCCCCTCAACTTGCCTTCACTCTATTTTCAAGTACCTGAAGAAAGTTGCAAATGTGCAGAAAACTAATCAATTCATTCGATCACCAATTGTTACAAGAAGTTTAAGTAAGAAACTGAAAGCAAAAAAAAAGAGAAAGTAGCATTGTTTGTTGAATTATGTAAACAAATCCAATAAAGCAACAATACTTCGCAATAAAACCATGAACAGAAAGAGCCCTACAGCTGAAACATCAACTAATGTTCTCTCCGTGGATGCTGCTTCTGGACTGGTATTTTTGTGTTTTGTTACAGATTTCCACCTTCTGAGTATTTTGCTTTTTAAGTATGATTTGCATAGATTTGTGCATTGAACAAATGGAAACATTTGTGCCCAGCCTAAATTCCACTCTAAATGACTAAGATTTTACTTTGTGGTGGAAGTAACACTGTTTGGTTACTTAGGGAGAAATGTTTTTCTAGTGTTCCTCCTGGTCACTCAGATTTTGCATGTTGATGGTATCTGTGGCCTACTGATATATGCAGTGTTCTTGATGGTGGGAAGGATGTGCTTAAAACTGTACTTTTTTTTTATGTGGAATTTATCAAAAGAGGCATCCTCAGCACTCCCCTCTTCAAACAAATTAAAGCTTTCTAGAAAGTGATTTACATTAGTTTAGTGTGTTTCTGTCAACATAACTCTACACAATTTTTAAGCTTGAAGATTTTATATTTCTGAAGATAAAACATTTCTTCCTTTAAATCAACGTGAATGGCTAGAAACAATCTCGTGTAGTGCTCACATCAAAACAGAGAAATACCAATAACATGGCTCATAACCCCTGAGAAATAGCCAAAACATTGACTTCAGTTTATTAGGTGTGGATCAGATGAATTAAGCATTCAGTAAGTCTTGTTTCAACCTCCCACCCTATCACTTTCCACACTAAGACTATTGTGTAATATCCACTTTTACATCAGATCTCGTCATGTCTCATTTTTATTACTGTCCTCTTATGAATACAGCTAGCAGTAAAATCATTTGTGTTTCAAAACCTTGTCTGGGTTTTGATTAATGGTAACTATCAGCCACCAAAGACTGGAAGATTCTAGGTTTGATACCTGGGTTGTGCTGAGTTAGCAGATACCTGCCCACTACCATGTATGTATTTTCACGTAAAGAAAATAATCCCCATTTTTTCTCAATAGTAAGTGTAGATGGCATGGTCTGTTACAGCCAAGTAAGCAGTCCAGTGTGTATAGCTGGACAATGCCATGGAAGCCATAATAATTTGACAAACCTTTGACAGCCAATTTGCACAGTATTATTTATATTACATTCATTGTCTTTATGCTGTAGTTTAATTTTCAAAACTAAATAATGTGAATGAATGGAATAGAAGTTCACTAGTCTGTGTTTTGACTAAAGGCTACAAAATGAGCACTAACAATAGCTTAATGGGTGACTGTGGATGTGCTGCACTTGGATTTCCAGAAGGCATTTGACAAGATGCCACATTAAAGGTTACTGCACAAAATAAGAGCTCATAGTGTAGGGGGTAACATATTAGCATGGATAGAGGATTGGTTAGCTAACAGGAAACAGACTAGGCATAAATGGGTCATTTTTAGGTTGGCTAGATGTAATGAGTGGAGTGCCACAGAGTTACAATTTATATCAATGACTTGGATGAAGGGCCTGAATGTACGGTTGCTACATTTGCTGATGACACAAAGATAATTAGGAAGCTAAGTTGTGAAGAGGACATAAGGAATCTGTAAAAGGACATAGACAGCTTAAGTGAGTGGGCAAAAATTTGGCAGATGGAGTATAATGTGGGAAAATGTGAACTTGTCCACTTTCGCAGGAAAAATAGAAAAGCAGCATACTATTTAAATGGAGATTGCAGAACTCTAGGTACAAAGGGACCTGGGTGGCCCAATACATGAATCACAAAGTTAGTATGCAGGTACAGCAAGTGATTAGGTAGGCAAATGAAATGTTGTTGTTTATTGCAAGGGGAATGGAATATATCAGTAGGGATGTTTTGCTACAGTTGTGCAGGGCTTTGGTGAGGCCACATCTGGAATATTGTGTGCAGTTTTGATCTCCTTATTTAAGAAAGAATATAAATGCTTTAGAAGCAGTTCAGAGAAGGTTCACACAACTGACACCTGGGATGGGGCGGTTACGTTTTGAGGAAAAGTTGGATAGGCTGGGCCTTTATCCATTGGAATTTAGAAGAATGAAAGCTGACCTTAGTGAAACATAAGATGCTGAGGGGACTTGACAGGGTGGATGCTGAAAGGATGTTTCCCTTTGTGGGCAGGACTAGACCTAGGGGATACAGTTTAAAAATAAGGCGTCTCCCATTTAAGATGGGGATGAGAAGAAATTTTGTCTCTTAGAGGGTCATGAGTTTTTGGAACTCTCTTTTCCAGAGAGTGTTGGAGGCAGGGTCAGTGAATATTTTTAAGACAGAGATAAATAGATTCTTGACCAACAAGGGGGTCAAAGGTTATTGGGGATAGGTAGAATGTGTGAGACTACAATCAGATCAGCCATTATCTTATTGAATAGCGGAGCAGACTCGAGGGACTGAATGACCTACTACTGTTCCTAATTCGTATGTTCGAATGTATGAAGGATAGCTTGGACTTGGTTGTGTTGTTCCACTTCACAATGTACCAGAGCTGCAGTGTACACTAACTACAGGAGGCAACAACTCGCTAAGGCTGCTTCAGCAATATCTCCCAAGCCTGCAACCTCCAGCACATGGAAGGACAGGGGCAGCAAGTACATGGGGATACCATCATCTCCAAGTTAGACACTGTCTGATTTGGACACACATTGTCATACCTTCATTGCCATTGGGTCAAAGTTCTGATACACTCTACATAACAGCATTGTAGAAGCACCTTCACTACACTGGCTGCAGCAGTTGAAGCAGACTCACCAGCACCTTCTCAAGATAATTGCCTTAGATGGAGGAACACAGGTAATGCTTAAATTATCTTCACTGCTTAGAAAAGAAAATTGCATAACTGAAAGGTATACATCAATTCATGTTGGCGAACATCTTCCCTCTGACACTTTTCATTTTGTGCACAACACAAAAGCAGCTTTTATGGGCCAGCACATGCTTTTCCTGAACTGAAACTGTTATATGTAAAGAACCTATGATAGTCGATCCCCAGATGAACAATGAACTCCTCTGCCATAAACGCAGACACTGGAAATAGGATGGTATACGAGCATAGACTTGATCTCTGACGGAAGGGAAGAAAAAAAGCACATGGGCTGACTATTGCTTCCAACTAAAATTATTAATTCATGTTAAGTAAGATTAAAGAGATGCAAAAAAAATAATTTTAATTGATCTGTTTAAAAACAAAAGTCTTAAAATCTTGGCTATTCTCTTTTGTAGCTTGCACCACAGTCATGATGAGGCGTTGGTGAGAAAGAGTGCACTGTTAACTATTAATCCATATGGAAAAATGGCAAGTAGGAAAACACAGAGACAAAGGGTATTCAGTTACATGCCTCTCTTTCCTTCGACATTCCAGCTGGTATGAAAGATTTTGTTTAGATACTTTCACAGTTAAACAATCAATAGATTTTAAAGACACAAGCGCACCTTCTCGGATCCCGGACTAAAACAGTTTGTTTGCTTTTGAGACAAAGCAAAAATATCACAAAAGTTGTGCTTTTTTGGCTTGTAAGACTTCCTATGATTGATGATTCTCCACTTTCCCCCAAAAAGCAGCAGAAAATCTCTTCAAGAATGAGATCATTGAAGCCCTTCAAATTTGCTACAATGCTGGCATAGCTAAAAATTCCTTCAGAAAATATTTTAAATTCCTATGATTAGAAATTGAATGGATTTGCTGGGTTAATAAAATAGTCAAATAAAATAAAATGGTCCTGCCATTTGTAACTATGCCTTTAGTTGTCTAGCTCTCGAGCTCCAAAATTCCCTCCCTAAACTTTTCTACTTCTCCCTGCTCCTTAAAATCTACCTCTGACCAAGTTTTTAAGTCACCTGTCCTAATATATCGTTCTTTCATTTGTTTTCTGATTATGCTCCTGTGAAGTACCTTTTGACTGTTTCCTATGTTAACAGTGTTATGTAAATAGAGGTTGTCATTGTATGACAATAGTCAATAAGTTTACATGGGAAGGTTGATTGTTTGGATGTACAGCCAAGCTTGGCTCAGCACCTCAGGGAAGAAAATTGGAGGGAGCATTAAGGATTTTACCCATTCAGTTTAGAACTGAAAGATGTGTATGCTGGCATTCAAAAATGATAATTCAATTAAATACATTGTAACCACATTAATATTTCTTCAAGACAAGTGGTGCAATGTTTGAATCCTTTATCAACCCCTATTAGCAGTCAGTTATTCAATCCTTCCTGTTAACAGTATGCCTGATATGTGGGAATGTTGGAATTAGCAAAGCTTTATACAATGCTGCTTTTGATTTTAAGTGCCATTCTTGTATTTTGTCCACATCGTTTAATAAAACTGGTACACATAAGAAACATTGTTTGAATTCCATCCTGTTTTCCTTCTAGCATCATATCAATATGGAGCACCTGCAAGTTAGCTGATTTTCACCTTTCATCATCATTAAAATACAATAATTAAAGTAAAGTAAAATACTCCACCAGCTACTAAACACAGGCATTGTAGTTTCCTACAGAGCTATGGAGGCAAAATTGCCAAACACTGATATCTACTCCACTATTTCTTTAATAGAACTCTGAGGAAAATGAAACATTGTTGTGTTGGAAAGTAAAATTCAGCACCTTTTATTAAAACATCTGATCATCTAGAGGAGAAAAGTCATTATCTAGGTAGGATTCTGATTATCCTCTGAAGTGCTTAATCTCCATCAGAGTGACTGACACTTTGAAAGCTCTTCTTATTCATTCTTCTTATTGTATCCAGCACTATTTTGGACTTAGAGGCAACAATGATTCATTCAAAATAATTACACTGGTTGACAGTGCAGGTTGAAAAACAGCTTATTGGACAAGATGACAAAAAAGAACTTATGATGACTTAGCTGCTGGGTAATCACAGAATGCAGAAGAGGCCCTTCAGCCCATTGAGTCTGCACCGACACGTGAGAAACACCTGACCTACCTACCTAATCCCATTTACCAGCACTTGACCCAGAGCCTTGAATGTTATGATGTGCCAAGTGCTTATCCAGGTACTTTTTAAAGGATGTGAGGCAACCGCCCCCACCACCCTCCCAGACAGTGCATTCCAGACTGTCACCACCCTCTAGGTAAAAAAGTTTTCCCTCACATCCCCCTAAACCTCCTGCCCCTCACCTTAAACTTATGTCCCCTCGTGACTGACCCTTCAACTAAGGGGAATAGCTGTTCCCTATCCATGCCCGTCATAATCTTGTACACCTCAATCAGGTCGCCCCGCAGTCTTCTCTGCTCCAGTGAAAACAATCCAAGTCTATCCAAACTCTCTTCATAACTTAAATGCTTCATCCCAGTGAATCTCCTCTGCACCCCCTCCAGTGCAATCACATCCTTCCTATAATGTGGTGACCAGAACTGCATACAGTACTCCAGATGTGGCCTCACCAAGGTTCTATACAACTCCAACATGAGCTCCCTACTTTTGTGATCTATGCCTCGATTGATAAAGGCAAGTGTCCCATATGCCTTTTTCACCACCCGACTAACATGCCCCTCTGCCTTCAGAGATCTATGGACATGCACGTCAAGGTCCCTTTGTTCCTCAGAACTTCCTAGTGTCATGCTGTTCATTGAATACCTCCTTGTCAAATTACTCTTTCCAAAGTGTATCACCTCACACTGTTCAGGGTTAAATTCCATCTGCCACATATCTGCCCATTTGACTATCCCGTCTATATCTTCCTGTAACTCTTTCAAGTACAAACCCGTTTCCATCTGTTTCAGATGAAGGTACATTGTTTCATAGTTTGCCATTGTGAGATTTGAACTCTTGATCTTGGGGTTACAAACCCAGTACCATAACCACTTGGCTATTTAGGCCAAGCTCCTATATCTTCCTGTAGCCCAAGACACTCAACCTCACTGTTAACCACCCAGCCAATCTTTGTGTCATCCTCAAACTTACTAATCCTACCCCCCACATAGTCATCTATGTCATTTATATAAATGACAAATAATAGGGGACCAAGCATAGATCGCTGTGGTACGCCATTGGACACTGGCTTCCAGTCACTAGAGCATCCTTCTGTCATCACACTCTGTCTCCGACAACTAAGCCAATTTTGAGTCCACCTTATCAAATTACCCTGTATCCCATGTGTATTTGCATTCTTTATAAGTCTCCCATGTGGGACCTTGTCAAAGGCTTTGCTGAAATCCATATAAGCTACATAAACTACACTACCCTCATCTACACACCTGGTCACCTCCTCAAAAAATCCAATCAAATTTGTTAGGCATGACCTCCCTCTCACAAAGCCATGCTGACTATCCCTGATCAAACCTTGCCTCTCCAAATGAAGATAGATACTCTCCTTCAGAATTTTCTCCAATAGTTTCCCTATCACTGACGTGAGACTCACTGGCCTGTAGTTCCCTGGCTTATCTCTACAACCCTTCTTAAATAGCGGAACCACATTATCTGTTCTCCAGTCCTCTGGCACCTCCCCCGTGGCCAGAGAGGAATTAAAAATTTGGGTCAAAGCCCCTGAGAGCTCCTCCCTTGCCTCCCTCAGCAGTCTGGGGCACAAATCATCCAGACCTGGAGCTTTATCCACTTTTAAGCCTGCCAACATGTCCAATACCTTGTCACTCCCTATATCAATTTGCTCAAGAACCTCTCAGTCTCTCAGTCTCTCTCCCCGAGTTCGATGCCTTCATCCTCATTCTCTTGGGCGAAGGCGGATGTGAAGTATTCGTTCAACACTCAACTGATGTCCTCCGGCTCCACCCATAGATTGCCCCCTTGGTCCCTATTCTTTCCCTGGTTATTCTCTTCCCATTGATATACTTATAGAACATCTTGGGATTTTCCCTATTTTACCAGCCAGAGCTTTATCATATCCCCTCTTTGCTCTCCTAATTGCTTCCTAAAGCTCCACCCTGCACTTTCTGTACTCCATTAATGCCTCTGCTGATTTGCTTCCCTTGTACCTGCTAAAAGCCTCTATTGTCCTTCTATGTCTAGCAAACTGGCATCAACAACTTTCATGATCTTGGATTGGTTCCATTGCTGAAATGCTGCCCAAACCTCACAAAGCCTCATGTATTTCAGAGCCAAAGTCAGTATACCAGAGGAATGGTTCCCACTCTCCAGTAACAATGATCTGCAACATAAATCATTTGAATGCAACTTTTTCATTTTTAAGACCAAATATGGAGGGGTTTTCATAAGCTGCTTGAAACCTGCAGCACTGTAAGTACTTCCTGTCCAATTAAACTACATACCAGTCTTTACTAATATGCGTTTTACATTTCCAAATAGGACACCTGTCATTTTTAATGTCTTGGTCACAAAATTCATTCGACTCAATCCAGGTAACTTTTCGTTGCATATTTGGTCTCTGCAGTATAGGTGAATGATTGTTTTACTGAATATATCCATTCTGTTCACAAATCCAACTCCAAGCTTGCTACTGTATGGCACTTCAATGGCATTCCATCCCACTCTGACCACTTATGCTGTTCCAATGAAGCTCAACACATTCTTGAGGAATAGCACCTCATCCTTCTACTTGGCACTTTGGCCTCAATTTGACTTTTAATAACGTTAAACCTTAAATGTAGCTACTATATTCTCTCTAGCACTAAGTGCTGACAATGTTGGATGGGCACACAGACACGTTTTTGGGAATATGAGAGGGTTGGTGTTGAGACGGGACCACTGTGCTGGTGGGGTCGTCTGCACACTTGATGTTGACCTATCTTTTTGTTCCATCAGACTCCCTAGCTGCTGAAACCTGTTCCACTTTGACAGATTTTCCACACTTCCTTTTTCACTTACCTGTCCATATGGGCTCTTACATACTCAGCGACATACAGAGCATGAGTAGACCTTTCAAGCTTGCTCTACCATTCAATAAAATCATGGCTGATCATCTACCTCAACTTCACCTTCCTGAACTATACCCATATCCCTTTATTACCTTTGCATCCAAAAAAAAATCAACCAATTTCTGTCTTGAATATGCTCAACAACAGATCATGTACAGCTCTCTGGGGTAGAGAATTCCAAAGATCCACAACCTTTTAAGTGAAGAATTTGCTCCTTATCTCAAATGACGTGTTTATGTCTTTTATTTCTCTCATTATGCCTGCTGTGCATATTAGTTCTACACTTTAATTAATTTCCAGTTTCCATCATAACAATTTACAGGTCATTCTATATCTTTTCCTGGATGTATGTGTGCGTGCATTTTTCCTCTCATTCTCCCTGTTCTGTTCTTTCTTAAATGTTGTTTATTTGTAATACCTTTCATTCGAAGGAATAGTTTGCTTCCTAAAATGTCAGCTAATTTATGATTTCCTCACCCAATGCTGCTTGATTTGCTAAATGTCCCTACTGTTTTCTGTTTACATATGAACATACAAATTAGGAGCAGAAGGCCATTTTCCCCTTTTGAGCCTGCTCCGTTATTCAATAAGATCATGGCTGACCTGCTTGTGGCCTCAATTCCACTTTCCTACCTACCCCCTATACCCTTTCACTCCCTTGTTAGTCAAGAATCTAACTAACTGTGCCTTGAAAATATTCAATGACCCTGCTTCCACAGCTCTCTGGGGAAGAGAATTCCACAGGTTCATGACCCTTAGAGAAAAAAATTCTCCTCATCTCCATCTTAAATGGGAGACCCCTTATTTTTAAACTGTGTCCCTTAGTTCTAGTCTCTCCCACAAGGGGAAATATCTACCCTGTCAAGTCCCCTCAACATCTTATGTTTCAATAAAATCACCTCTTAAATCTTCTAAACTTCAGTGGATACAGGCCAAACCGGTCCAACCTTTCCTCATAAGGTAACCCCTTCATCCCAGGAATTTGTTTCCTATTTCTAGCATTTGCAGTATTTCACACTATGTAACTTCAAAATTTCAGGTTGGTTAGAAGAACACAACATAAACCATAGTTATACAGAATAGATTGTTTTTTAATCAAATGCAAGACTACAAGGAGCTGTGTCGCTATTATTGTACACTGATAAACAGGAAGTCTCAGGTCTATGCTGCATTAATGGATACCAGGCAGCGCAGTGGTGAGGAGCTTTACACTTAACATGGGTGTCCAGCATGAAAAAAGCACTGGCTCACTGTTCACAATTCATATGCAGTGAGCAGCACTAGAAAATTTGCACGTGTATTGTGCCAGAGAGACAGGTGTACAGGGACAAGATCAAACTAGAATGCGATGCCTCCCGTGAAAAATAACTCTGAAACTGTAGGTTCATTCTTGCAGAGTGGCCCTGGTCTCAATGTGTCACAAAGTTACTGGCACCCCTTGAATCATACATCAATGTGAGCCAGCTTCTTTGGAACAGGAAAATAGGGTTGAGGGAGAAATCCACATTCAGCAAGGGTGTATGATGACACATTGCCTCTGAAAACTTGAACTGTCCATGAAATGCCCAAAGGTGTGTTCAAGCCCATAAGTCCTCAAGTAACTGCTAAAGCAAAACTTGAAGTTAAAAAACAAAATCAGCTGCTGATGTGCTCAAAGGAGCATGAGCTTGGAAGCAGGTTAGTTGCCTACTATTTTGGTATGGGAATGATATGTGGTAATGCAGAAACAGCATTTCTTTCCTCCATTTTTTTTTAATAACTGTTGCTTCCTTTCCAATTCCCTTTTCATGTATAGGGTTTATAGGATATAGCACGGTTATTTTAAACGAGGGAACACAGACCCAGGAAGAACTCCTGTGGACGAGAGAATTCCCATCAAGTGCTAATCAGGAAAACATCAATTGTCAGTCAAATGAATTACTTCTCCAAAGCTAATCTTTAAGGCAAGCTTGTGGCAGCAGACTTGCCAATGAGCGGAGATGTGGAGTTCCAGGATACTGAAATCCTAAGCAATGAAGGATCATAACTTTCCATTTTGAGTCCTTTCATCATGATTCTTGCAAATCTCCGCCAAGAAGTTTCTTGTCTATTAACATTGTGGATCATCTAAATATTCAATCAAATCCCAATACTCCTCAACAAATGGAGAACAGTAGGTGAGTAGAAATTCCATCCTGTTTTAAGTATTTGCCATGAGATGATTGCAAAACACAGCAAACAGTCAGTACATTTAGATGCCATGATAGAGGAGGTCATACTTCGGGATATTCCTCGGATCAATAGGGCTGTGTACTATCAGCTTTCCACGCATTGCTCCACGGAATATTACTTCAATTAAATCTATGAAGTCTTGCTTTGTTTTGAAACACCCAACAAACTTTGTATGATCTGGAGACCTAAAAAAAAAACGTAAACACTTAATTTTGCCAGTGTTCACAATTTTACTTCCAAGAAATCCAATGGAGTTGAACAAATTAGATTTAAATACATCTTTATCATAGAAAATGTCCCAGGGCATATCACAGCAGGACAATCAAACAAAAATGGACAAAGAAAGATATATTCGAAGAGGTGATCAAAAAAATCATCAAAGGGCTGGATTTTAAGGAGGAGAGGCAGGTGAAAAGATGGAGTAGTTTAGAATTCCTAGATGACTGAAGGCACAACTGCCAATGGTGGGGTGAATGCATTAAGGCTATGGACAGAAGAATGAAAATTTGGGGTAGAGGGGGTTGCAGAGATAAGGAGCAGGAAGCCCATGGATGAGAAATTTAAATTTGAGACATTGGTTTGAGTGATGCAGAGCAGAGTTTTGGATCAGCTGAAGCTTAAGGAGAATGGAGGGCAAAGGATGCGAAGCTATCCTACAGAGCATGAGAGCAATCAAGTCTGGGCTGGATGAGGGTTTCAGCAACTGATGGGCTAAGGAAAACAGACAATGTTACAAATGTGATGAAAAGTTTATGGGGTAAGTTGGTGATGTTTTTCTTCAATAAATATTGACCAGGATACTGGGGATAACTCCCCTGTTCTTCTTCAAAATAGTGTCATGGGATCTTTTACATTTCACCCAAGCAGGCAGAGGGGGCCCCGGTTTAACGTCTCAACCAAAAGAAAGCACCTCTGACAGTACAACGCTCGTTCAGTATTGCATTAGGGCATAAGCCTAGGTTTGTGTGCTCATGTCACTGGGGCGGGGCTTCAACCCACAACCTTCTGACTCAGAGGCAAGAGCCATGGCATTTTTGAAACATTGAGCTGTAGAAAATGTAGAATTGGATTTGGGAAAGGTAATACCTTCAAGAACTCAGAGAAGAAAGGAAATTTGGACATAGGGTAGTAGTTTGCAAGATAGTGGAGTCATGGGAATATTTTTTTCTGGAAAGGGTTTTGAAGGCTAGTTTTTAAAGCACAAGAGGCAGTACCTCAGGAGAAGAAACCATTTATAATGAGAGTTAGCATGTGGGCAAGAACAAAGTTGAGTGCTGAGCAGTGTAGCGGGCCTGGAGTAAAGGATACAGGAGCTGGGTCTCATGAGCAAAATGAGCTTCAGAGGAAATAGGGGAAATGGAAGAAAAAATGAAGAAAAACATGGATCCAGAACTAGCGCACAATGAAGTTTGACTTGGTGGGCAGCTAACACAAAAGAAAATCCTAAAGCCGTCTACAGACGTATAAATAGTGTCCCATCCAGAAGACAGAAAGGAAAATAGACATATCTACGTCAATCTGGCTACTCTATAAAATTACTATTTTTTAAATGGACAAAGGCTTTTCCCTCACTGGCCATGACTCATACCAGAGGAATTTCTAGCCTTCAGAAACCAGTAGGGACCTCATTATCTTTAAAGAGATGCTAATGCCCCTATGACAGCAGAAAATCATATTCCAAAGAAATGCACCAACACCCTAAGGCAGAGCTGGTCAATGGAGATGGTATGTCTGTAAGGGCAAAAGAGACCCTGACTCCTCGATTAAACACCTCAAGATTCCAGACCTGGGAAAATACATCCTCTGACCAAGACCCAGGAGAAGTAGTAGGAGGTATATCACATGACCTCCCCCAAGCTGCTAGAACCCGTAATATTACTGTGTGGAACTGAACACAGGCAGACTACTATTTTATCATCCAATATGTAGCAGCAGAAAGAACTCTGTCTAGGTAAATTGCCTGGCCTTCGTCTATACTGTGTACTACTAGAGTATTGGAACTCCTGTATCGGTGCCTATAAGACTCATTCATCGCTGCATGCCATTTTCCATCGTGGAAGTCCTTGCTTCTGGAAAGTCGGATCACCCTGCAAAAGTTTCAGCCTGCTACCCTCTGAAGGAATACGCCACTGGACTTTTGACTCTGCTCTCTGGACTCAGGTGAAATCATAACCCTTATTTTTATCATAGCCTTGCCCTGTAGCCCTTTCTTTCCCTTATCCCTCTTTTATTGTAGGGGTGCAAAAAGGGGCAGATGTTGCGAAATCCCTTTCCCGCATTTTGTGTGTGTGTGAGAAATAAAACAACCCTCTTATTTTACCTTATCTCAAGTTTACTATGGGGTTATTAATAGAGGATTGGATCACTTCAAACTGAAGGGTTGGGGAAAACACACCACCACATAAAAAGGGGGCAATCAGAAATCAAAACACCTGTTTACAGATAGGTAGTGAGAGAAGAAATCAGAGCTGTTTAAATTAATCCCCCTCCTATCCGTAACAATAGTAAAAGGAGGATTGGGGAAGATTAGGGACCAAAAAGGGGATTTACACATGGAGACAGGGGGAATAGCTGAGGTATTAAATTAATACTTTGCATTTGTCTTTACCAAGGAAGATGCTGCTGCACAGGTCCTGGTGAAAGAGGAAGTAATTCAAACACTTGAAGAGTTTTAAGATTGATAAGGAGAAGGTATTGAATATGATGTCTGTACTTAAAACACCAGGACTATGTGAGGTGCATCCAAGGATACTGAGGGAAGCAAGAGTGGAAATTGTGAAGGCACTGGCCATAATTTTCCAGTCTTCCTTAGACTCAGGAATGTTGCCAAAGGACTGGAGAATTGCAAATGTTACACGCTTGTTTAACTTTTGTGGTAGGGAAGCTTCTTGAAGCAGTAATTCAGGACAAAATTAATAGTCACTGGGGCAAATGTGGGTTAATAAAGGAAAGTGAGCATGGGTTCATTAACAGCAAATCACGTTTAACTAATGTTCTGGAATTTTTTGATGAGGTAACGGAGAGGGTTGATGAGGTGTACGCGGACTTCCAAAAAGCATTTGATACAGTACCACACAACACTCTTGTGAGCAAAGTTATAGCTCATGGAATAAAAGGGGCAGCAGCAATTTGGGTACAAAATTTGAGTGACATGAAATAGAGAGTAGTGGTTGTTTTTCAAACTGGAGGAAGGTTCGTAATGAAGTTCCCCAGGGGTCAGTTTTGGGACCTTTGCTTTTCCTGATATATATTAACGACCTAGACTTTGGTGTACAGGACAAAATTTCAAAATTTATGGATGATACAAAATTTGAAATCATTGTGAACTGTGAGGAGGATAATGTAGAGCTTCAAAAGGACATAGACAAGTTGGTGGAATGGGCAGACGGGTGACAAATGAAATTCAATTTAGAGAAGTGTGAAGTAATTCATTTTGGTAGGAAGAATGCAGATAACCAGTATAAGGGGTGCAGGAGCAGAGAGACCTGGGTGTATTTGTGCATAAGTCATTGAAGGTGGCAGCACAGGTTGAGAGAGTAGTTAATAAAGCAGACAGTATCCTAGGTTATATTAATAGGAGCATAGAGTACAAGAGCAAGGAGGCTAAACTTGTAAAACATTAGTTCAGCCTCAATTTGAGTATTGCGTCCAGTTTTGGGCGCCACACTTTAGGAAGGATGTGAAGGTATTAGAGAGCGTGCAAAAAAGATTCACAAGAATGGTTCCAGGGATGAGGAACTTCAGTTACATAGATAGATTGGAGAAGTTGAGACTGTTTTCCATGGAGAAGGTTGAGAGGAGATTAGATAGAGCTATTCAACATCATGAGGAGTCTGGACAGAGTAGATTAGGGGAAAAACTGTTTCCACTGGTGGAAGGATCAAGAACGAGGAAGCACAGATCTAAGGAATTGGCAAAAGAAGCAATGGAGACATGAGTATAAAAACTTTTTCACGCAGCAAATGGTTAGGATCTGGAAATGTGCTGCCTGAGAGTGTGGTGGAGGCAGGTTCAATTGAGGCATTCAAGTGGGAATTGGATTATTATCTGAAAAGAAAGAATGAGCAGGATTATGGGGCACACAATGGGCCAAATGGCCTCTTTCTGTGCTGCAACAATTCTGTGATTCTGAATAACAAAAATGTTGCGGGGGGGGGGGGGGGGTGCGGTTGGAAGCAGCAGAGGCAGCTGAAGTGATGGTTTCATTCTAGTGATAGAGACGTCCATGAGCTCCTCTTATATTGTTTGGAGGCGAGGGGAAAGGGGTTTAAGGAGATAATAAGTAATCAAGAAAAAAACAGGGGACTTCAGCGCTCTTCAGGATACTCTGCGGTAGTATACAGTTTTGGCAGAGAAGTAAATGTCTCAATAGTTTTTGATGTCATCCAGATCTGGCGATGGATAGCTATATCAATTGTGTGCCAGATGCACTCAAGACTTAGGATCTGGATGCACTGCCTAAATGTATAGTGGAGGCAGATTTAATCATGGCATTCAAAAGGAATTGGATCATTATTTGAAAAGGAAACGTTTGCCGGGCTATGCAGAAAAGACAGGGGAATGGCACTAGGTGAATTACTCTTGCAGAGAGCCAGCATGGACACACAGCAGGCCAAGTGGCCTCCTTCTGTGCTGTAACCATTCTATGATTCTAAGGTTACACCCCTTGGAATTGAACAAAGGTGGAGCGATATCATGCGGGTGGGGCGGAGCGGGAGAGAGAGAGTAAAGATTTTCCTGGGGACCAGGGCATCAAAGGTGCAAGTAGTGAAATACTTTATACACTGCAGAAGTAGTGTGCCAATTTGAGGTATGAGTCAACAGATAATAGGTAAAATGTGAGCTTCAGCACAATTATGGATTGTACGATAGTTAACAATTAAAAAAGGAAAGATTTTAAGCAGTCATTTTCTGTTGAAAAAGCTATGCTATTGTTTGGCTAATTTCAATTGATGGCATTGGATCTGTTAGGGGTAACAAAGAGAAAAATGACTCTCCTTAATATTTTGCTTCTTCCATTCCATATGAAACAAGAGATTTAACACAAGGGAATAATGCAAGGATCAATGTTTACTGGAACCCTACACACATACCAGACGCAATTATATTGCCCCGCCACATTTTAACTGAAGCAAAATATCTTACCCATAATCCACTTTCATATGTTGGCCATTGAAGAAAAAAACCGTGGAAGGAATGTAGCTGATGTCAAAGTAGCGAGTATATATAGGCACACTGTCAACATCCACAAGGTAAATAGCTGCCATTTTACTCAGGTCATGAGCAGTTTTTGAAAGCTAGTGAAACAAAAATGAAAAAAAAGAACTTGATATTGAGACCTTACTTGACATGAGTGTTTTACTTCGGAAGGAAAACTTTTGTAAACGTGTTTACAAAGATTTAAACATTAAGGGAATATAACAGGTTGGGGCAAATAATTAGTAGAAAAGCTTGAAACATACCTTACTAGAATTTTTTTTAACCATAACAATAAATTTAAATTTGGATTTTCAATCATTCTTATTAAGTGTTTAATTTGCAAAATGAACTAAACCTGGGCTGAAATACAAACTTGAGGTGATGTTCACTTTTGTACATTTTCTAGTCAGTAATTTATAGATCTCAGCCAAAAGTTGCTAATTTCAACTTGAGTTAAGGTGACCTGTTGGCTTAACAATAAGCAAAAATAGACATGGTTCCCAACTTGCATTTTCTTTCAGCAATTCCTTGTGGTATTGGCAAAGGTCAAGAAGGTATCCAAAGTCACGAACATAAGGTACTCCAGAAAAGGACTGAAGTACAAAGTAACTTGAAATGTTATTAGAATTTTCAGAGAACATAAAGAGAATTGCCCCGAAAATGAAGTACACTGTTTTTGAGAACACACAATTCAAGAACTTCTTCACTTACTGAGTGTACCTCAAGGGAATAATTTGACTTCTAACCAAATTATATAAAGTATGATTTATAAATATATGGATAAAATTATTTATAGATATAGATTACATATATGTGAGGTTGCTGTACCTTGATATATAATTTGTCTAATGGATCCCCAGGACAGATTTACTGAGGAGTTTAGGCATTTTAAATTACAAGAACAAATCTTGAAAAGGTCAGTTCCCCAAGAATCACTTTTCAAGTATTTTACATGATGTATGTTGCTGTTCTTATGACATCAGTTTTATTCTTTTGGTAAGTTTTTACTGGTGTGTGGTTGATATCCCAGGTGACAATGAGACATGATGACATGAACATATGTTTTGTCCCATCAATTTTCTCCTCTCCCAAAAAGATGTTGACCGCTCACAGAAGCACTCTTTGCTCAAGTGGGCGTTCATATGTGTGTTTTTACAAAACGTTTAAAAACCTAAACATGCAAGTATAACTAATAACAAACACCATTAAGTGGTATTTTACAGCAAATCATGACTCAACATTTGTATTAACAATTTGTACTTATAAAGCGCTAATATATAGTAAAACATCCCAAGGCCCTTCACTGGAGCATTAACAAACAACATTTGACACCAAGTAACATAAGGAGATATTGGGGCTGATGACCCAAAGCTTGGTCAAAGAGGTAGGTTTTAAGGAGCATCTTAAAGGAAGGCAGAGAAGTTTAGGGTAGGAATTCCAGGGCGTAGGGTCTAGACAGCTGAAGACACAGCTACCAATGGTGAAGAGATTAAAATCAGGGATGCAAAAAAGGCCAGAACTGGAGGAGCACAGGAACCTCAATGAATCGTAGGACTGGGAGAGGTTGCAGAAATTGGGAGGGGCAGTCACGGAAGAATTTGAAAACAAATAATTTAAATTTAAAGCGTTGCTGTACCGGGAGCCAGTACAGGTCAGGAAGCACAGGGGTGATGGGTGAACAGGATTTTGTGCAAGTTCGGATACAGGTGGTAGAATTTTAGATGAGCTGAAGCATCTTATCACACCAAAACAGCTCAAAGCTTCACACATAACAATCACGTTTGAAATGCAGAGTTTGTTGTAAACAAACTCTAACTGAGCACAGCAGCACCATTAAAAATAACCACAGAATACAGTAAATCTGTCTTTGCTGCTTTCAGCATTCTGAGGAACAATGTCATTTTTCATGAACAGTGCCAACCATCTCATTCCGTAGATAATACCTCCAGCCCTCTCCCAGAACATCACTGAATTCTCGACTCAGCCTGTAAATTCACAGCACAAGATACTAGGGGCGGAAGCGAACCTACAATTTTATGATTAAGGGTCGAGGAGTTCTAACTAAACCAAGCAGATACTGTAATGTATTTTCCCCGATGACAGTGAAACCTGACGAGAATGATTTTTTTTTAAAAAATGTGAAACAGGTTTGTTCTTGTATGTTTGGTGGCGGTTCTTACAATTTCATCCAGTTGCAAACACACCGTATCCTGGTCGCGGCCAAAACGCAGAACCAGTACCCTCTCCGCCACGGTCTTTATAATGTGGTCAACGTCTTTCTTAGTTTGTAATTTTGGCAGCAGGAAGCTCATTTTCTCGACTTTTGAGAGGAAAGGCGAATTGAAGTAGAGAGTTGAATTAAAATTCACTTAAGGGACATGGGCGGGGCAAGAGAACCGGATGTAAACGTCCCGCTCCCGTAGGACGACATCGAAATAATCCCCCAGAAACAGGCTGCGATGAGTATCTCGGGGGGGGGGGGGGGGGGGTGAATCCCGCATTTTATTTAACAGCGGGATGAGATGATTCCTCAAAAGTCATGTCATGTCAAAGGGATTTATAATCAGTGTGACAAAACACACAGATATATGCATCGTGGAATAAAACACCGTCAGATATTTACGGGTGACAAGGCATTGACAGAGCTCCAGTAAAATGAATTGGGCGGATACCATATTAAATTATACTCGAACCTTAACTTTACGTGTGATATAGGGTGCGAATGAAAATGGGCCTGCAGGTGGCTTTCAGGAGACTTGCAACTGTGCTCATTTTTATATATATATATATATAATTATATATGTGTGTGTGTGGTGTTAACTTTGAATGTGGAGAGAGGATGTGGAAATGGGCGGACAGACGTGTTGACCTTTCCTCCAGGCGGAGGAAATGAGATCCGGGCAAGGTTCTGTATTCCACATTCCACATTCCAACCAGGGCTTCATTCATTTCTTTGACAGGTTCGCTTGATTCTGTTTGTTCCTAACATGCAATCTCCATTTCTCTTTTTGTGGTTGTTGTCGTTGGATAGTCTGCTTATTAATTTATTTGGTGTTAATTTAATTGAAATTCAAATGCCTAAGTAACGAGACAAACCGCATGCAGAGCATTTCGGGAGAATGTTAATCGACAAGAATATTAATTAATAAGAACATGCAAAATTCTCCATGCTTTTCTTTCCCACGTATCTCCACCTCCAGAATCCGGTTCATTTGCTCAGCCCTTGCTGAGTCCTCACCCCGGCGGTTGGACAGGGCCTGGGCGAAGCTTCGGCCTTGCGCCCGCTCCATTAACTTCCGAAAATGAAATATCGTACATTATTATGAATAAAAATGCTGCATTTATCATTACATATTTATTTCAACGAGAAAGGAGGCTATTATAATAACGATCGTACATCTCATTGTTCTACACTTTCCACAGGATATGTACTAGAAGAAATGACATTATAATGTGCAATATGGCTCACATGGTGCGATACCATGTATTCCTGCAACAGTTTCTAGATGATTTTACGCACAATTTACACAATCAATAATCATTACAGTAGAGTGGGCTACATTATATTACATCCTTTATATTATTTACTGGTTCACAGTTTTGGAACAGTCATGTAGATGTACAAACTTGTAAAATTGTCACAAAAACAGAATGAGGAATGTAATAAGAAATTTTGAGAAAGACTGCAATATAAATACATGGAAATCTATATGTATTTCAGGAAATGTGGACATATATTCATTGCATCCCCACTGCTGAAGCCTGTTTGTTAACTAATGTAGTTTCAAGAAGAGTTCATTGTTTTTTTTGCCACCCCAGCCCCCACCAAATTATGCCGCTCTCGGCGACCACCTAGTTTGACTAGTGCTTGCACCAGACCTGCTGTTAGGGTGCTACAAATGATTCAATCTCACGGGTTGAGGAGAAAAGGGAATCAATCAAGGGTTCTTGAAGCTAACTGCAGTCCAGTGACTCCCATTGTAAAGTATCTGGTTAGACAGTGGGTGAGGAAACAATCAGGCTCAAGTGATTTTTGAGTGAAAATTGTCCATTCAATGAGTTACAATCCAGCATCCTTAAAACCATATTCCAGCATAAATTAGTGTCTCTGAGACAGGAGTGGAGAAAATTGGGAGGGTGAACAAGTGTGCTTGGTAGAAATGTTTCCTGTGCTTAGCTGTCTAACACATCTGTGGTTCTGAGAAAATGGAGACCTCTGCTTTTCAGTCTAAAGAGATTCAGCAAGGATGTAATAACATTTACTTTATAAAAAGTCTTTCATAATTCTTCAAATACTTTTTATCTAATTGCAGGTTCCAATATTACCTTGGATTTATTCAAACATTGTTAGAGATTATTTGGATTTCTGCAATTTTTAATTGGAGTATAATATGTGGTTCCGGATTACCCATCTTTTACAAAGTTTTGGTTGGCATTACACACGACAATTAAAGACTCAAGTAAAGAATAAAGTGCCTTTGGCCAGATGCCAATTTATGCCACAGCACAGGACACTAGTTTTGACACCATGTGTAAAGAATGAAGAAGAAAAAGTCAGCCATGATAAACTGGATTTGGATATTTGGAAGACAATCATGAGAGAGAACACAACTGAAGCTCCCAAACCACTCCCCTCTGAAGATCTTGGGGACTCATTCCTTCCTGCTACAAGGGAACTTGTTCAAATGTGGCGATTAGCTGGGAAAGCTGTACCAGAAGACATAACTGAGGAACAGTTGAGCATAGTTAATGAACTACTTTCGAAATCAGCAAAGAAAAAATATCTCAAGTACTTAGCAATCAAAGAAGACAAAAAGAAAGCTACAAAGGAAAAACGAAAATTAAAACAAGAAGGAGCAAAGCATCTTCAAAAGGAAAAAGGAAATGAGGAAGGAATTACATTAAGGAACACTTTTCTTTTACAATTCTGGCAACGGTCTTTCGACATAATGTACAATTGGAGGGCTGCTCAGTCTATGATATTTGGTCAGCCACTGGTATTTGATATGAGCTATGAAAGCTATATGGCCCGTCGAGAAATGGAGAACACTGTCTCTCAGCTACTGGAGTGTGAGGGGTACAACAGAAAATCTTTGGACCCATTCCACTTACATTTCTGTAACCTCAGCCCAGATGGATCATATCATAAGGAGCTTTTGAAACGTTATGGGGACGCCTGGGATAGACTCTTGATAACAGTAACAGAAAAGTCATATGTTGACATTTTTCCCAAAGACAAGCTTGTGTATTTAACTGCTGATTCACCTTACATATTGAAGACTTTTCAGCATGATAAAATCTACATCATTGGATCGATTGTCGATAAGTCAATTCAGACAGGATTGTCCCATGCAAATGCAAAGCGTTTAAAGTTGGCAACTGCACGCCTTCCCTTGGATGAGTATTTGAGGTGGGATAGTGGTGCAAAAAACCTTACATTGAACCAAATGATCAGCATTTTGTTGACTATAAAAGAAACCAGTAGCTGGCAAGAAGCTCTCAAGTTTGTTCCAACAAGGAAACATGAAGGATTTTTACCACTTCCAATGGAACAGAGATACCGCAGTCAAACCAAAAATCACCAGAACAGGAAGACAATTGACAGTGAACCAGAAAAGAAAGCCGGGTGGCAAAAGTCAACTTTAAGTTTAAATCAAGCTGTAAAAAGATCTTCAGATAGCCGTAAAAAACGATGGTGGGAGGAGGAAGATTGAAGATCCTTAAAATATTTTAAGTACTGATTTGGCTAGAAGAAATGTCTTTTATTTGTACACTGATTTTCATGTTGCATTGTTATATCAAAAGATGTATGCCTGATTATTCTGCACACCTCCCCACCTCAGTGCACTGATTATAGACGATAAATGTGAGAAAACTATTACAAAGTAATAAAAGTTGCATGTTTAACTCCCTGGTGGGTCGGCAAGTTATTCAGTGGGTAACTGAGCCATTGATACTTGGAAGGTTCCAGCTTTGATCCCTAGTCAGTGTGAGTTAGCTGATTTCAACCAGGGCTGTGTTAGGGCCATTGCAATTGGCATTGCTATTTCAGGATTTTGGCTGAGAAAATCATCCAGGATCCACCTGATTGATATCCATTAATTCTTGCTGGCCCTGAGAATATGATTAAGCAAACTGATTTTCCGTATGCCCATTCCCCAGTAAGCAGTGTGGCAAGAATTTTATTTGAATAATAATGATGCTCAAAGAGACTTGAGTATGATTGTACAAGGAAGGCAGAAAGTTAGCACACAGGTGCAGCAAGTGATTAGGAAGGCAAATGGTATGTTAGCCTTTATTGCAAAGGGATTGGAGTACAAGAATAAAGACGTTTTTCTGCAGTTGTACAGGGTTTTGGTGAGACCACATCTGGAACACTGTGTGCAGTTTTGGTCTCCACGTTTAAGAAAGGATAGGAGGTAGTGCAGCAAAGGTTCACTAGACTGATCCCTGGGATGAGGGGGTTGTCCTATAATGAAAGACTAAGTAAATTAGGCTTATGTTCTCTGCAGTTTAGAAGAATGAGAGGCAATATCATTGAAACCTACAAAATTCTGAAGGAGCTTGATAAGGTAGACGCTGAGAGGTTGCATCTGCTGGGTGGGGAATCTAAAACACAGTCTCTGGATGAGGAGACCAATCATTTAGGACTGAAATGAGGAGAAATTATTTCACTCAAAGGATTGTGAATCTTTGGAATTCTCTAGGGGGTTGTGGACGCTCTATCATTGAATACATTTAAGGTTGGGATTGACAAATTTTTGGTATCTCGGGAATTAAGGGATATGGGAAGTGGGTGGAAAAATGGATTTGAAGCCCAAGATCAGCCATGAATGTACTGAATGGTGGAGCAGGCTCTGTGGGCCATATGGTCTACTCCTGCTCCTATTTCTTATGTTCTCATATATCATCTTGGACAACCAATGGCCAGAGAACCAGATCCTTCTGAAGGGATAAACAGCTGGAGAAAATTAGTGGGGGAATGAAAGAACAGCTTTAACAAATGGCATCTGTATTGAGTTAGTCAATATTACCCAGAATTGCTAAGGAGGGAGCTGGGCACATTATATTTGACCTCAGCATCCCCCACCTAGTCAAGGATACAAAGCCAATAGGCTCCTCACTGTTGACTGCTGTCCAGGGACTCCTATTGAAATTGCTTGTCTGTGAATGTCAAATGATGATATGATTGGGATTATATATAGTCGTTTATACAATCACTTAACCTGCTAACATTCATTGACTACAGAATAACTACATTAGACGTGCTACTAGGGGACTGGTGGTATCAATGGAAATTCATGGCAGTATGAGTTACAGTATTTAGGAACAGAAGAATTATGAAGGAAAACTGGCAATAGGAAGAAAGGCAAATTAATAGAGGGGAAGCACTACCACTATCATAGCAATGAAATTCAACTGCCTGCCACGTGAGGGTCAGGATAACAGTCATTAATATGGCAGTTAGAAATCTACTTCATACCATAATGAGTCACTTTTGTAGGTTATTTTTTCAAATGAGTAACTGCTTAAAAAAAGCATGAATAAAACATCCACCACATCCACAAAAAAGAGAACATTGAAGATAATGCGTCAGATGTTCACAATGTTATATCTGCTTTGAGAAATTAGAAAACAGAGATTGATTGCCAAAGGTGCAAAGAAAACCCAACAATATAATTTGATGGTGACATTTTTAGTCTTCATTTCGTGTTAGTATTTTGAATAAAAAATAAATCTGATGTGAAGGAAATGGGGTTGAAAAGATATGGCAGGAGGGTGGGTAAGTGCAATTAGAACTATTTACTTACACACAGAGTAAACTGATTTGTTGGGCTAAATGGCCTGTTACCACGTTGTAAATCTTAGTGAATGAAGTTGCTGAAGTAAGTCTTGTTGGGCTACAACTATATATTTTCTTTAAACATTTCATCTCAATAAACTAAACAATATAAATAAATATAATAACTTGGAACAGAAAAACTGTCAAACATTTAGCCATGCAGACAAAAATCAGGCATTAATTTTTCAGAGACATTTTAGTGGTGCGTATTCTCAAGGCAGCATTTGCTGGAGGTTACATTGATGCCATATTGTGTACATATGTTCAGTGATTGAACACATTTGACAACCGGATGGGAGCAGCACAGCTGGGCAGAGACTCGCACCTTTCCAAGTGTTTTTTTTGACTGGGGATTCTTTTGTACAACCGGCCTTTTTGCATGCTATAATATCTATTTATGAATGTATTTTCCAGAATAAAGTTCTAAGTACCTAGTGTCTTAAACTGCAAGGCTTAAACTATAATGAATGCTGATTTTCAGAAAATCACAGCGACAGATTTACCATAGAAACTGTCAATTTGCAGCATCATCTAGGTACATGTTGACACTTTTAAAATGGATTTTGCTTTAGGAGAGGTCACCAAGAGGATTTTCAGTGCATTTGGAAATAAAATATTGTGAACCTATTTGACTTTTAATATCTAATAGAGAGAAATTCTATTCTTCTCTATGTTTGTTATTTTCTTATAATTGTGATTTGCAATTCTAGTTTGTGACTTTTTAGAAATTAATCTTAGAAAAGCTTCTATTTTTATTTAAAATGTCCCAAAAATGAATTTTAACTAGTTTGCCACAACATTGCGCTTACTTATCTGGAATGCTTTGATTGCTTAAAAGCAAAATACACAAAACTGGTACAATTACGTGCTTTTTAATATAGAAATAGTAGCTTGTGGTGCCTCATGGAGAAGGAAAAGCATGAATAAAATTTTAATGAAATTATAGGCGTATTAGGAGAAGTGTAGCTCAGTCACATCTGGGTTTTGAGGAGACTTTTAAAGGCATAAAGGATGTAGAGATGGGGAAGGGTTTCAGGAGAGCATTCCAGAGATTAAGACCAAAAAAGCTGAAGTTCCAGGTAAAAAAGTTAAGGAGGTGGGGTGGTGGGAAGAAATGGAGGCCAGAATCACAGGAGCAGAGGGTACAAAAAAGATCGTAAGGCTCGAGGAAACTGTACAGATGGACCAGAGAGGTTATGGGGGTATTTGTGGATCAGGTTGAGTCTAAAATTCAATCTATTATGATGTTTTTTCACAGCTTTTTTATAATGCTTGTCAGTTTCTTGACTTCACTGTCCTTTCTGCAGTCACAAGTTAGTCAATTGCAGCATCCACACCTACCTATCTGTGACGGTGCCTGGTAATGGTTCACCTCACACAGCCTAGCTGGATAAAATGTTGCTTCTGGTATGGGAAAATATAGGGAGCTAGTGTAGGTCAGCATGAGAAACTGAGGCATAATTTTGGACAGGGTGCAGGCAGTGAAGTTACGGAGGGTTGAAATTTGGAGACCAGCCAGGTGGATGTTGGAGAGGTCAATTTTAGTTATGCTAAAGTACCAAGAATGGTTCAGCAGACTTAAAATGGTGATAGTGATTATTCTTGATATTAGAATATGAGGTTTAAACCCTGATCTGAGTCAAGCAATGGCAAGATTTCATACAAAACTTCAACTGTAATTAAAACTTTTATTGAACAAACAACTAAGGTGACCTGGAGTTGTATTTGGCATAACCAACTTGATAAGTCCATGAACTCTACCAAATAAAGATGAGGTTCAAGCTCAGTGACCTAGTGGGTGAAGGCACCATCTAGTGTAGCAATAAGCTGTACAGACAGAGAAGGTCTCAGGTTTGATTCATGCTCTCAGCCGGACATCAAATGGTTTGCCACAGTTGGATGAGTTTTGAAAAGAAGAAATTAGTCAATGTTCCTGTAGAAAGCACAAACGATCACGAGGCAAGAACAAGCGCATGGTCAGCTGTGATTTGCTTTATGGTAAAATAGCCTGCTAACACTCATTACATAGGTGCAATTATGAAGAATGTCCATGAGGGAGGGCTGCTGTTGTCCATGAAACCATGTCCAGCAAGGCTTGGTTAGAACTTTTGGGAGAAAGCCGACAGGAAAAATGAAGCTCTTCTCTTGAGAGAAGAATGAGTCAAGCTGGGTAATTCTGTTACTTTTGGGTTTTGTAAATGCTGCTTGCTGAAATGGTGTGATGGTTTCTGTTAGAGAACCATGCTCATTATGAGATAATCTTCATCTTCACTTTCCGTTCTTAACCAATTAATGTCAAGGTTCAACAAATAGCTTTGATTGCAGTAAATTGCCTACCAGAATTTACACTGGATTCCCATGATATCAAAACATGAAAAATAATATATGCTAAACCAACATTATATAAGCTAAAACACCAATTCTAATTTATTATAATAGCAAAAGTTAAATACAACATATCATAAATAGCAATTTATGATGCCTGTGCATCTAGGGAAACCATTTTCAAAAATCTTTTCAAGCCTGTGTAAACCCCACTGATAACTCCCTCATATTTTGCATAATTTCTATTGTATGGTATAAAGCATCGGACAGAGGAAAAGGCTTTTGTTAAAGACGATTGAAACAACAAACAAAACCTTGGAAATATCTTTGTCTCTAATTGAGCTTTTTAAATTATTGATCAGTACAAAGAACACAGATCAAATATAAAACCATGCAATGCAATGGTTTATTTGCCATAACCCCATCATAACTGTAATCTGCAATTTATAATTTCTGACCCATAATTATATTCAAAAATCATTCCTAAAACAGCCACAATCTCAATTTCAATTAAATATCCTCAAGATAAAGCCCCAATCCAGTAAACTCCACTAACAGTTGTCTGCCAGCAGAAATGTTTTAATAACTTGTTTATAATGCTTGTCAGTTTCTTTACTTCACTATCCTTTCTCCAGTCACAAGTTAGTCAGTTGCAGCATCCACACCTACCTGTTTGTAAATGTGTCTGGTTCACCCCACACAGCCTGGCCGAATAAAATGGTTGCTCCTGATATCCTGACTGTGCCCCTTCGCAAGTGCTTCACTTCTGACTGCATTATATTTACAAGCATGTGAGCCTTTTGATCCACTTAAAGATGTAGTTGCTGTTCCAACAGGCTTTGTCAGGTCTTCCTTTTCAGGTCTGCATAATACAACAGTTTCTGAGAATATCACAGCTCTGTACAGAAAATTTGTAAGTCAAATATTTATGGAGTGTTTAAATAAAAACAAAAAATGTTGGAAATGCTCAGCAGGTCTGACAGTATTTGTGGGGTGAGAAACAGAGATAATGTTTCAAGTTTGTGACCTTTAATCAGAACTGGGAAACATTAAAAATGTAATAGGTTTTAAGCAAGTGAAATAGTTTCCCCCTCCACTGATGCTGCCAGACTTGCCAAGCATTTCTAGGATTTTCTGTTTCAAATTGTCATGTAAATAATAATGCTGTTTTGATGTAACAATAGTACAGAGTCTCTTTTTTTTTAAGATTACAATACAGATATTGTGTAGCTCCCAAGAAATGTTAAGACAAAAACTAACTAAAATGAAAGTAGAAAATGCTGGACACACTCAGGTCAAGTAGCATCTGTGGAGAGAGAAACAATTCAGCTAATGCAGTCAAACACTAATATCGGTAGGGCCTAGACGCACTGTTCAACGCAATTTAGACACACAATCTAACTAACACATGGATGAAAAATAATTCTGTAGCTGGCAGGTGGACAAACTGTTTCTGAGCAGTTATTTTAAATTTTAACAAAGTGAGTAGAATCATTTGGGACTAATTTGCCACAACTTTAAAGCATACTTACAAACCTAATAGGATAAAATGTTTGTCTTCGTAACAGTCTCAGGCACTTCAATGCTATGAAATCTTTTACATTGACCTGAGGGGGGAGGGGGAGGGGGGAGATCGACACTGTTTAACATCTCATCCCAAAAACCATAGGCACCACAAGTGAAAACATGCTGCAAACACTCAATGGGGTCCAGCAACATTTGTGAAGAGGTCAACTAAGTTGCCGATTGAAGTACAGAACTTTCATCAGAACCAGGTCAGTGGAGTTAAAGGATAAGTTGTTCAGTGTGAGAACAGGTGGAGGGAGGTGATGGCGGATGGGGACCAACTGAACTGCTGTTCAAGGAAGAACTAAGTTCATTGTGCATCAGAAGAAGCTAGCTGTCCCATGACGGATGGAGGTGTAGGTGGACCATATGTCCATAATGAAAAGCAGCAGATTAAGGCCACAAAAACGGAATTTATTTAAGTGGCAGAGGGCATCTGAGGCACCATGCGTATAGGTGAGGAGGGATTGGACAAGAGGGCAAAATAAAGTTGAGAAAAATAGGTCAGTGGGACAATGCAGGCTGAAATAAAGGGGCAGTTATGTTGATGCGTCTTGCTAAACAGGCTGTGTGAGGTTAAGGAACTATGAGGTTGGAGGCTGTGGGTAGAAAATCTATGGAGGAGATAAAGTCAGTAACAGTCTGGGTAATAATAGCTTGGTGTTCATTTGGGACTTGTGATTCAGATGACAGGATTACCAGACAGTTAGTGTTGAATCTTGAAAACTTGATCCTTCTGTTATATAATGGTGTTCCCTTGACAGTGGGTTTGGTAATGATGCAGAGACTGGACCTGAGTGAACAGAGGGCTGAAAGTTAAGAGGGAGATTGCTAAGCGTTTGAGTGGAGTAAAACAAAACTAGTGTGGCTAATAACATACTGGCAGTTCTTCATTAAAAAGAATTGTCAAGCCAGAGGGACGCATCCAGGCAGATCAGGGAGGCTAAAGACAGGAGAAAGGAACAGATGTGCTGAAGAAACCTGTAGGGATTTCGACTCTTTATTAAACTCCAGAGTAAGAAAATTCTTGTCAAGGAATAACTTTATTGTTGTCAATGGAAATGACGTCCAATCTTTGATTGAAACTTGGCTCAAAGGCAAAAAGGACATTCACTAATTTAGAATGCAATTTAACAAGATTTACTAGACAATAAAGATTGATTTTTAATATTTCATCAGTCAAGGCGTGGAAGTTCAATGCATGTCAGTATGTTTTTCCTATGGATCTCGGGACTTCTCCAATCTTCCCTTCTTGATGCTTTGAACTTGGTCTCTTGATTCTCAACGTCCTTCAAGATTTTAGCTTAGCCAACTTAAATCTAACGAACATACAAATCCTTTTGCATCTTTAAGACTTCAACTCTAGGTGATTATTTTCCAATGCACAGCTTCCAGTCCATCTTAATTGCTGAAGCTTCCAGTCTACCATGACTGTTGAAGCTACATAATTCACAGCTGCCTGCTGACTGTTCTCTCTCTCTCCCTCTTTCTCTGTTAGACACAGCTTTCTAACAAAGATAAAAACAGAAATACCTGGAAAAACTCAGCAGGTCTGGCAGCATCGGCGGAGAAGAGCAAAGTTGACGTTTCAAGTCCTCATGACCCTTCAACAGAACTAAGTAAAAATAGGAAAGGGGGTAAAATATGAGCTGGTTTAAGGGTGGGGGGGTGGACAGTTGGGAGTTGTTGGGACAAGCAAGCAGTGATAGGAGGAGATAACCAAAAGATGTCACAGACAAAAGAACAAAGAGGTGTTGAAGGTGGTGATATTATCTAAAAGAATGTGCTAATTAAGAGTGGAGAGCAGGACAAGCAAGGTAGCTCTCGTGGGGGTAGGGTGAAATAAATGATGGGTGGAATATATTTAAAAATAATGGAAATAGATGGGAAAGGAAAAATCTATATAAATTATTGGAAAAAACAAAGAGGAGGGGGAAGAAATGGAAAGGAGGTGGGGATGGAGGGGGGAGTTCAAAATCCAAAGTTATTGTACTCAATATTCAGTCCGGAAGGCTGTAAAGTGTCTAGTCGGAAGATGAGGTGTTGTTCCTCCAGTTTGCGTTGAGCTTTACTGGGAGCAAGCCAAGGACAGACATGTGGGCAAGAGAGCAGTGTGGAGTTAAAATGGCAAGAGACAGGGAGGTCTGGGTAATGCTTGCGGTTAGACCGAAGGTGTTCTGCAAAGTGGTCACCCAGTCTGCATTTGGTCTCTCCAATGTAGAGGAAACCGCATTGGGAGCAACGATTGCAGTAGACTAAGTTGGGGGAAATGCAAGTGAAATGCTGCTTCACTTAAAAGGAGTGTTTGGGCCCTTGGACGGTAACGAGAGAGGCAGTGAGGGGGCAGGTGTTGCATATTCTGCGTTTGCATAGGGAGGTGCCGTAGGAGGGGGTTGAGGAGTAGGGGGTGATGGACGAGTGGACCAGGGTGTCACGGAGGGAATGATCCATATGGAATGCCGCTGAGGGGGGTGAAGGGAAGATGTGTTTGGAGGTGGCATCATGCTGGAGTTGGCGGAAATGGCGGAGGATGATCCCTTGAATGCGAAGCTGGTGGGGTGATAAGTGAGGACAAGGGGGACCCTATCATGTTTCTGGGAGGGAGGTGAAGGCATGAGGACGGATGCGCGGGAAATGGGCCGGACACAGTTGAGGGCTCTGTCAACTACCGTGGGTGGAAAACTTCGGTTAAGGAAGAAGGAGGACATGTCAGAGGAACTGTTTTGGAAGGTAGCATTATCAGAACAGATGCGACGGAGGCGAAGGAACTGAGAGAATGGGATGGAGTCCTTACTGGAAGCAGGGTGTGAGGAGCTGTAGTCGAGGTAGCTGTGGGAGTCGGTAGGCTTGTAATGGATATTGGTGGACAGTCTATCACCAGAAATTGAGACAGAGGGGTCAAGGAAGGGAAGGGAAGTGTCAGAGATGGACCATGTGAAAATGATGGAGGGATGGAGATTGGAAGCAAAATTAATAAATTTTTCCAGGTCCCGACGAGAGCATGAAGCAGCACGGAAGTAATCATCTGTGTACCGGAGAAAGAGATATGAGAGGGGGCCGGATTAGGAATGGAACAAGGAATGTTCCACATACCCCATAAAGAGACAGGCATAGCTGGGGCCCATGCGGGTACCCATAGCCACACCTTTTATTTGAAGGAAGTGAGAGGAGTTAAAGGAGAAATTGTTCAGTGTGAGAACAAGTTCAGCCAGATGGACGAGAGTAGTGGTGGATGGGGATTGTTCGGGCCTCTGTTCGAGGAAGAAGCTGAGAGCCCTCAGACCATCCTGGTGGGGGATGGAGGTGTAGTGGGATTGGACGTCCATGGTGAATAAGAGGCGGTTGGGGCCAGGGAATTGGAAATTGTTGATGTGACATAAGGTGTCAGAGGAATCATGGATGTAGGTGGGAAGGGACTGGACAAGGGGAGAGAGAAGGGAGTCAAGATAGCGAGAAATGAGTTCCATGGGGCAGGAACAGGCTGACACAATCGGTCTGCTGGGACAGTCCTGTTTGTGGATTTTGGGTAGGAGGTAGAAGCGGGCCGTCCGAGGTTGGGCGACTATCAGGTTCGAAGCTGTGGAAGGAAGATCTCCAGAGGAGATGAGGTCAGTGACAGTCCTGGAAACAATGGCTTGATGTTCAGTGGTGGAGTCATGGTCCAGGGAGAGGTAGGAGGAAGTGTCTGCGAGTTGATGTTCAGCCTCCGCGAGGTAGAGGTCAGTGCGCCAGACAACAACAGCACCACCCTTGTCAGCGGCTTTGATGACAATGTTAGGATTGGACCTGAGAGAACAGAGGGCAGTAAGTTCAGAGAGAGACAGGTTAGAATGGATGAGAGGAGCAGAGAAATTGAGACGACTAATGTCACACCAACAGTTCTCAATGAAAAGATCAAGAGAAGGTAAGAATCCAGAGGGAGATGTCCAGGTGGAGAGAGACTATTGGAGATGGGTTAAAGGATCTGTTGAATGGGGAGAGGACACCTGCCCAAAGAAGTGAGCACAGAGACGAAGACGGCGGAAGAAGAGTTCAGCATCGTGCCAAGCCCGAAATTCATTAAGATGAGGGCGTAAGGGTATGAAACTAAATCCTTTGCTGAGCACTGAACGTTCAGCGTCAGAGAGGGGAAGGTCAGGGGGTATAGTGAATACACGGCCGGGGCTGGGATTGAAGATGGGGTGGAGACAGAGGGACAGGCAGGGATGGAGTGTCCTGAATGGGTGTTGGTGTCGATGAGTTGTTGGAGCTTGCATTCCTTAGCACTTGAGAGAAAGAGAAAAAGTTTCTTGTTGAGGCGTCGGATGAGACGAAGAATAAAATGAAACTGGAGTCATGCGCAGCTTTGAAAAAGGGTACGGCGGTGCTGCTGGAGGGAGAGGTCGAGTGCGTTCATATGGTGGTGCATGGCACTAAGTGTGGATCTTAGAATGTGACGGGAACAGCAGTCCGAGAAACGTTTTATGTCCTGGAGATACCTGTAATCCTGGGTGGGTTCGAAACATGAGGGATGGAATTTCAGTTGAAATCCACATGGGGTAAGCCGGAGACGGAGACAGTCACTGAGAAAGGAGATATGGCTGTGAAAGCGGGTTTTAGTAAACACCTTGTCAAACACCAGGAGAGAAATGGAAAGCAATGAAGGTGAACAAGGCAAAAGAGAGATTTGAAATTCCTGACGGAGAGTAGAACAAAACTTCTTCAAGGTAGGCATTTCTTGAAGAGAAGTGGCAGTCAATTAAACACAGAGATAAAAACAAAAAACTGCGGACGCTGGAAATCCAAAACAAAAACAGAAATACCTGGAAAAACTCAGCAGGTCTGGCAGCATCAGCGGAGAAGAGCAAAGTTGACGTTTCGAGTCCTCATGACCCTTCAACAGAACTAAGTAAAAATAGGGATGGGGGTGAAAGATAAACTGGTTAATCATTTTCACATGGTCCATCTCTGACACTTCCCTTCCCTTCCTTGACCCCTCTGTCTCAATTTCTGATGATAGACTGTCCACCCATATCCATTACAAGCCTACCAACTCCCACAGCTACCTCGACTACAGCTCCTCACACCCTGCTTCCTGTGAGGACTCCATCCCATTCTCTCAGTTCCTTCGCCTCCATCGCATCTGTTCTGATAATGCTACCTTCAAAAACAGTTCCTCTGACATGTCCTCCTTCTTCCTTAACCGAGGTTTTCCACCCACGGTAGTTGACAGGGCCCTCAAATGTGTCTGACCCATCTCCTGTGCATCCGCCCTTACGCCTTCTCCTCCCTCCCAGAAACATGATAGGGTCCCCCTTGTCCTCGCTTATCATCCCACCAGCTTCCGCATTCAAAGGATCATCCTCCGCCATTTCCGCCAACTCCAGCATGGTGCCACCACCAAACACATCTTCCCTTCACCACCCAACACCCCCCCCCCCCACCCCCCTGGCTGCATTCCGTAGGGATCGTTCCCTCCGTGACACGCTGGTCCACTCCTCCATCACCCCTTACTCCTCAACCCCTCCTACGGCTCCTCCCCATGCAAACACAGAATATGCAACACCAGCCCCTTCACTTCCTCTCTCCTCACCGTCCAACGGTCCAAACACTCCTTTTAAGTGAAGCAGCATTTCACTTGCATTTCCCCCAACTTAGTCTACTGCAATCATTGCTCCCAATGTGGTTTCCTCTACATTGGAGAGACCAAACGCAGACTAGGTGACCGCTTTGCAGAACACCTTCGGTCTGTCCACAAGCGTTACCCAGACCTCCCCGTCTCTTGCCATTTTAACACTCCACACTGCTCTCTTGCCCACATGTCTGTCCTTGGCTTGCTGCATTGTCCCAGTGAAGCTCAACGCAAACTGGAGGAACAACACCTCATCTTCTGGCTAGGCACTTTACAGCCTTCCAGACTGAATATTGGGTTCAGCAACTTTGGATCTTGAACCCCCTCCTCCATCTGCACCCCCTTTCCGTTTCTTCCCCCTCCTTTTTGTTTTTTCCAATAATTTATATAGATTTTTCTTTTCCCACCTATTTCCATTATTTTTTAATGTATTCCACCCATTTTTTATTTCACCCTACCCCCACTAAACTACCTTGCTTGTCCTGCTCTCCACTCTTAATTAGCACATTCTTTTAGATAATATCACCACCTTCAACACCTCTTTGTTCTTTTGTCTGTGACATCTTTTGGTTATCTCCTCCTATCACTGCTTGCTTGTCCCAACAACCTCCCCACTCTCTCCCACCCCCCCTTCCCACCCTTAAACCAGCTCATATTTCACCCCCTTCCCTATTTTTACTTAGTTCTGTTGAAGGGTCATGAGGACTTGAAATGTCAACTTTGCTCTTCTCCGCCAATGCTGCCAGACCTGCTGAGTTTTTCCAGGTTTTTCTGTTTTTGTTTTGGATTTCCAGCATCGGTAGTTTTTTTGTTTTTATTTCTCACAAAGATTGTGGCTTTCCCAAAATGACTAAATTACAATTGATTCTCCCAAGCTAGACTTGACTGACTGAATGATTCCTTAGCGGCTAAGTGGTTATACATTTTCTATTCACTCTCTTAAGGCATTTACTTTGGCCCTGGCAATCTTGTCTGTACTGGATCCATTGATCTCTGATACTAGATTCTTATGGCAATCCTCAATCCTGTGATAGTTACTTTAGTCACTAACTAAGCCTAATACTTGCTTCTTACAGCAACCCCTCAGTCTGTGACAAATACCCATTGACTGGCAATGTCCTATGCAAATGCTAACTTCCTAAGAAGTGCCCTACTCTTGGCAAGTACTCTCCCGGCAAGTGCCCTGCTCCTAACTCTCTCTTCCACTTCTCACACATGTCCTGAAATGGCTCACCAATAAATTGCAGACTATTATCCATAATGATCTCTCCTGGCACACCAAACAGAAACAGTACTTAGAGTATGCGTGACAGTTGTGCTTGATGCATTGTGCAATTGTCGAATAATAGGGTGCTAGGTGAAGTAGTCAACAATGTTGATGAAGTCAGTACCATGGACACAAAAAAGGTTGGATATGATTTTGGACCAAGGATGACTAGGGACTTCATGTGGAATCAATGGGGATTTATGCTGACTTGGCATATGCTCTTGACATGCCTCGCACTTATTGATGACGACTTCAATGTCATTTTTCATAGTTGGCCTATAGACTTGCAAGTCTTGGTGTCAGAACTATGCTCATGTGTGAGTGATGAAGTTGTTGAAGAATATCAGGTCACAAAAATTCTGGTATAATGATCTGCCTGCCTTTAAAAACGACTCTCTAAGAGATGCCTAGCTCATCCCAGTGAGACGAAAATGGTCTCAAGTGTTTGTGGACATGCTGAATTGAATCAGGCCTCCTTCGATGATGCTTTTCCACTATTTCTGTAGTGTAGAATCTTCTTCTGTTTCTTCTTGCTGGCATTTGCATTTCACAAAATGTACCAGATCAATTTGGAGAACTTCTTCAAGTTTCAGGTCAATGAAGTCAATTTGTAGATCTAAGGATATAACTTCTGCTTTTGCTGGACTAGGCAATCTGCTAAATGTATCCGATGTGATCATAAAATTACTTGGCTTGTACCTAATCTCAGTCATAACCTTGAATCTTTATCAAGAGACCTTGCAATGTTGGCGGCGCACTGGTCAAAGGTTTTGCACTAAATAACCTTTGGTGGCTTGTGGTCCGTCTCTACCACAACTCTTTTGCTAAATAGATAGATATGAAAGCACACGATTCCAAACCCTAAAGCTAATGTATGCCGTTTGATATTGGTGTAATTGAATTGTGTTACAGACAAATTTTGAAGAAAATGCAATTGATTTGCCTTTTTGTAATATGGATGCTCCCAAGCCTTTTTTGTGAGACATCTATCTCTAAGGTAGTTGTCTTCTTAGGATCATAAAGTTGCAATGTCGATGCTTCTGATAATGGCCGTTTCAGTGCTTCGAACAGGTATTGGCAATCTTTGTGCCACAAGAAAGGCACATCCTTTCTGAACAATTCCCTTAATGATGAAGAGTTTTGAGCGAAATTGGGAATATATGGAGACAAGAAATTAAAGAGACCAAGTAACCTTTGAAGATCATCCTTATCTTGAGGAGTCAGCATGATTTTAATATGCTCAATTTTACTTTGGTTAGGACATATTCCAGCACTGGAATTAATAGAACTGAACTGATCTGCTGAATGTTGATGTTGCATTTCAGACTGTTGAACACCAATCCTTCATTATGTGTCACTTGCATCAATAAGTGTAGATTGTAGTCAGATCCTTGCTTTGTTCTTCCCCCAACTGCTATATCATAGGTAATACAGATGCATCCTGGCACAGTGCATGTAATGCAGTCCATGTCAGCTTGAAAAAGAGCCTGGTTAAAAGAGCGCCCAAAAGGAAGTCATTGAAAACAGTACTGCCCGAAAGGGGTACTTCTCTGCAAGATGTACTGACCAGTAACTATGCTCGGCATCAAGCTTTAAGAAGAATTTTGCAAATCTTGGATTTAACTCCTCTAATGTGATTATTTTATAAGGACATTGTTTCAAAGCTGTATGTAATCATTGTAAATCGAGGCATACTCCCAATGATCCATCCTTCTTATTGACACGTGATCGAGCTCCACTAATCTGTGTCCTCTCGTACCCTTCTAATTATTCAGTCTTTCATTATTTTGTCTAGTTCAACCCTCAATTTGTCTTGAGAGTAGATGCAGCATTTATGTGGTGAATCAATTGACCGACTGACATTCTCCTGCAAGTGTAATGTTGCGGCTCCCTTGAAACTGTCAATTTTCACAGAATCACAGAATTGTTATGGTGCAGAAGGAGGTCATTCAGCCCATCGTGTCTGCATCGGCTCTCCAAATGAGCATTATGACTCAGTGCCATTCTCATGCCTTTTCCCAGCAACCCTGAACATTGTTTCTATTTAAATAATCATCTAATACCCTCTTGAATGCTGCAATTCAACCTGCCTCCACCACACTTCCAGGCAGTGCATTCCAGATCCAAACCACTCACTGTGTGAAAAAGATTTTGCTCATATCACATATGCTTCTCTTGCAAATCATTTTAAAACAGTGCCCTCTCATTCTCGATCCTTTTACAAGTGGGAACAGTTTTTCCCTATCTAATCTCTCCAGCCGCCTCATGATTTTGAACACCTCTTTCAAATCTCCTCTTAGCCTTCTCCTCTCCAAGGAGAACAGTCCCAACTTGTCCAATCTATCTTCATAACTGAAGTTTCTTATCCCTGGAACCATTTTTGTAAACCTCTTCTGCAATCTCTCCAATGTGTTCATATCCTTCTTAAAGAGTGGCACCCAAAACTATACACAATACTCCATTTGAGATCTAACTAGTGTCCTATACATGTTCAGCATTCCTTCCTAGCTCTTGTACGTTATGCCCTATTAATAAAGCTTATGATTCTTTCCACCTGTCCTGCCAACTTTAATGACTTATGCACATATACACACTGGTCCCTCTGCTCCTGCACACCCTTTAGAGTTGTATCCCTTATTTTGTATTGTTTTTCCATGTTCTTCCCACCAAAATGAATCACCTCACACTTCTCTGCACTGAATTTCATTTGTCCCCTATATGCCCAACTTACCAACTTCTCTATGTCCTTTTGAAGTTCTACACTTCCTCCTCACAGTTTACAATGCTTCCATGCTTTGTATCATCCACAAACTTTGAAATTGTCCCCTGCACACTAAGATCTAGATGATTAATATATATCAGGAAAAGCAAGGGTCCCAATACCGACCCCTGGTCCACTATAAACCTTCCTCCAGCTCGAAAAATATCCATGAACCATTGCTTGCTGTTTCCTATTGCTCAGTTAATTTTATTTCCACGTTGCTACTGTCCCTTTTATTCCATGAGCTATGACTTTTCTCACAAGTCTGTAGCACAGCATTTATTGAATGCCTTTTGGAAATCCATGTACACTACATCAACAGCATTACCCTCATCAACCTTCTCTGTTACCTCTTCAAAAAACACCAGCAAGTTAAACACAATTTTCCCTTAAGAGATCCATGCTGGCTCTTCCTAATCAACCCACATTTTTCCATGTGACTACTACTTCTATTCTGAATAATTATTTCTAGAAGTTTCCCCACCACCGAAGTTAAACTGACAGGTCTATAATTGCTGGGCTTGTTCTTACAACCTTTTTTGAACAAGGGTGTAATGTTTGCAATTCTCCAGTCATCTGGCACCACTCCTGAGTCGAGAGAAGACTGAAAATTATGGCCAGTGCCCCTGCAATTTCCACTCTCACTTCCTTCAAAATCCTTGGATGCATCTCATCCGGTCCCAGTGCCTTGTCAACATTAAGTACCGACAGTTTATCCAACATCTCCTCCTTATCAATTGTGAACTCTTCAAGTGACAGTGTTTCCTTCTCTGTCACCATGGCCTGGGTAACATCTGCTTCCTTGGTAAAGACAGATACAATGTATTTGTTTAACACTTCAGCCATGTCCCCTACCTCCATGTGTAAATTGCCCTTTTGGGGTAGGTGGTGGAGTAGTGGTAACGTTGTTGGATTAGTAATCCAGAGACTCAGGCTAATGATCTGGGGACATGGGTTCAAATCCCACCACATCAGCTGGTGGAATTTGAATTCAGTTAATAAATCTGGGATATAAAGTTAGTCTCAGTAATGGTGACAATGAAACTATCATCAATTGTTGTAAAAACCCATCTGGTTCACTAATGTCCTTTAGAGAAGGAAATCTGCCATCCTTACCTGGTCTAGCCTACATGTGGCTCCAGACCCACAGCAATGTGGTTGATTCTTAATTGCCCTCTAAAATGACCTAGCAAGGGATGGGCAACAAATGCTGGCCTTGTTAGCGATGCCCACATCCCATGAAAGAATAAAAAAAAATCAGCCTTACTCTTCCTTTTACTATTTATGTGCCGACAGAAGACTTTGGATTCCCCATTATGCTGGTTGCCAGTCTTTTCTCACAATCCTTCTTTGCTTCTCTTATTTGCTTCTTCATCTCTCCTCTGAACCTTCTGTATTTAGTTTGGTTCTCAATTGTCTTTTCTACCTAACACTTGTCATAAGCACACTTTTTCTTCTTTATCTTAATTTTGATCTCCTTTTTCATACAGGGAGCTCTGGATTAGTTTGCCCTATCTTTCCTTTTTGAGGGAATATACCTTGCCTTGCCCAAACCATTTCTTCTTTAATGGTAGCCCACTGTTCAGCTACAGTTTTTCCTGCCAATCTTTGGTTCTAGTCTATCCGGCCCAGCTCCATTCTTGCTCCATTGAAGTTGGCTCTCCCGACTCTGGATATTTCAATGCTAGGTCATGAACTGAGGTGATAGGAGTAGTTTCTGAGGTTGATGTGCCTTGTGATGTTTGATTGATTCCATGGATTGTTACTACTGTGCGGTCCTGACATGCCGGTAGAACTGCAGTTGCTGGGCCTTCAGCTTCCACGATGTGGAGCATCTGAGACACCCAATTGGATTGGTTGTACTTGGACTCCAGGACTATGGATCCTGTAAATGAAATTAGTGTACTGTTGTACGCTGAAAGTTTCACAGTAGTAGGTTTTGCCAAAGCCTTCCATGTTGGTGGATATATGTCTTTAGAATTCACAGGGGTAGTATGTTGGCACTTGCGTCTGCGTCAATCTTGGTCAATAACGAATAGTTACCAACTTTCTTAGGGCAGATAATTGGAATCCTGGCAAACATTTCAGACGGTGTCATGGCATCTCTGGTTACCACGAGATTGACAGTGTGAAACATGTGTTCACCAGTCTTCATTTCACCATGCCCATCATCATCATTTACTGATTTTACAATTACCAGATGTATATGTTTCTGAATGGATGCCTGGATGGTCTTACTTATTCCTTAAAGGTATTTGTTTTGTACAGTCTGTTTGGATCAATGCATATCTGTTTGTAGCTGCATCAGCCTTTGCTCTATTGCACTGCCACTGCCATTGGCCCTTTCTGCCACATGCCTTGCAGAACTGATGGACAGCTGGGTATTTCCATGGTGCATGCAGAAGTCCACACCTTCCACATGTCTTGCTAGCTGTGGGTGTTCTTGTGAGTGCGTAAGCAATTGGGGTTGTACTTAGGACCTGTAAACTTTGTTGACCTGCGAGGATCGTTTCGTATTTACAACATCCTTGAATAATTCTTTGATGCTATATGTTTTGGGTTTATTTAGCAGATCTTTCCGGAATGTTTCCATGGGAGTGGATGCGATAACCAACTCAACAATTCTGTCTGCTACATGTGTGTTTAAAAATTCACAATATGTACCCTTTTCTCTATGCCTGCTGACAAAGTGATCTATTGATTCTGTAGACTATTGTCGCAATGACAAGAATTCTAATTGATGAATATGGAAGTTTAACCTGATTCTAAACCGGTCTTCCAATGTAGTCCATATCATTTGGGGATCCTTTTGCTCTTCTTCTGTTAATCCTGATGTGTTCAGCCTGTCTTCATGATTATGAGCAATGTCTTCATTCCCAATTGCTAGGCAAAGTTTTATGGCTTGCTTGTCTGGTTCTGACACACCTGAACAAGAAACCAAAACTCTGTATGCTATATAAACATTTTGAATTCTGATGGTTAGTCAGCTGCATCCTAATTCAAACTGGGGAATTTTGTGGACATTCTGACAATACCCCTTTGACCTTCCTTCTTCTGTTGTACCCGGGATGAGTGTCACTCTAGCCACTTTTCTAAAGCTCCACCCACAAAGACAAGTTGTGGTGAGAACGCACCACGGAGCAATGGCATCTTTGCTTTTTATTCAACTTACTGTTCGGCAATTCCCAAAGCTATCTGTTATGATCATAACCTTCTCTGGCCCGACTTTTATTACTTTGTTTTGTTTGACACTCACTTGCTCATTATCGATCTGGCCCACACCTTGGTCACTTGCTTTTCCCAACAGAGTTAATCCGATGTTGCTCCTCTCGATGCGCTGTCCCACTTACTGAATTGACAGGCTAAGTGCTGCAATCACATCACCGGGGAGCCGTCTACTTACCAGCACTTTACTTGAGCACTAGCTTGGCACTGTGTCTCCAAATCTTTTCTTCACAGTCATCATGCTGCGACTTTGTTGCGGTCTGACCAAAACACCAAGGGTCATCTCATGCCATGTAGCATGATCTAAGGCTGCTCATCATATCGTATCTGTACTTAACCTTGCTGCCAAGTCTTACCACTGCTGATCATTATGTTGTGTTATTATATTGATATAATGCTTTGGGCTTATTTGCTGCACAAGACAAAAGGTCTTAAACACTTTGCTCATAAACACTTTGTGGAGTTCATTTATTAAAACTAGGCATGAAAACAGTTATATGGGTATAAAGCTTGAAGACATCAGAGCTGTGTGCTGTGCTCTACTTAAAGTAAATGTGAAACTAAGACCGGGTCATATTACAACAGTGGTGTGTGGTGGAGAGATGGATTTCATGAAACTGCAACATAGTTATTGCAGGAATATGACTGCACAGAGTATTGGTTATCACGAGTTCATCTAAAACAGGAAGGGTGCAACATGATCCAGTAGAATGAGTTGGAGCTGTAAGTAGGTGTTGAGGTGTGACTGTGAAAGTGAGTCAGCAGAAAGATCATCAAAAAGGTAAGGGGATAGTAATGTAATTTAAATTATGCCATTAGAAGAGAGGAATAGAATTTGTTCAAGTTAGACATTATTCAAAGAGATATTCTAATGAATTAGACATAAACAGAAAACTGCAGACACTGGAAATCTGAAACATAAACGAAAAAAATGTTGAAACCACTACTCTCTTGTGTTAGTGAGTTCATCATTCTAACCACTCTCTGGGTAAATAATTTTCTCCTGTGTTCCCCACTGGACTTATTAGTGAATATCTTCCTATTCAAATACAGGTTACATCTTCCTTCTGTGATAATCAACGTTCTCTAATCACTGTTGTTCTTCCAAAACAAGTTAACATTTCCTGTGTGGACTTTTCATCACAGGGGAGGATTGCCATGCGTGAGTGTATCCCACTTGCTGGAGTTACATTTACCTCCACGTTACTCTCGGTGAATGAACAAAAGCAGCTCCCAACCCTGATGATGAGATTGTGTATGTGGGGAGGGCGGGGCCAGGCAATGGCGCCGGAAGTGACGGTCCACCCCTCCCAGGGTGCTGTGAGCGGTTTGAAGTTGGTTGAAAATGGCGGAGGAAACGCGCTCGAAGCTGGAGAAACTGCAAGATGAAGGTGCCGCTTCATAATCTTTTAACTACATACAGCGCGGCAGGATGTACAAATCCCCATATTGTCATTACTAGCGAAAAAAGAAAACAGGAAGCGAGGTCCTCCTCTTCCCCCCCCCCCCCCCCCCCGAGGACCCTGTGCAGGATCAGTCGGCAGGCGGGCCTCGAGTCTCCCCCCAACCCTGTACATAGGCTTCAAGCTCTGAGTTATAGTGCATTTTTGCTAGCATAGGTTAATTCAATTTACTATGTTACCTTTAAGCACTTTAAAGCTCACATTTCATTTTTAAAAGAACGATTTATTAGGGTTGATTTCTTTAGTAGTAAAATGCTGCGTTCCCTGTGAATATTTAGCATGTAACATTTGTTTAAAAACAGTAACTAAATTAGACTTTTTCAACAAATTAACTTAGCACTGGGAATAATTTCTGTTGCAAGCGTGACCACAGATCTGGCTTACCCTTTTTACAAAAAAACATGTGTTTTTAATTGCTGTGAAATATGGGAGCTAACTCCTACTATATTTCGCCGTATAATATGAAATGCAGCCCATTGGCCAATCTGATTATGACCCAGTGTGCATTTGTAGCTCAGGTTTTTCGGTTAAAATGTAAATAAACCTAATATGGAGTATGAGTTAGGCCACACAAGTTTTTTGCCATTTATATTTTTTTAATAATTGATCTCATTTTGCCAGCTAACATCTTACATTGAAATAGAGATTTTTTTTATTGGTTCAAGATTTTTTGAATAGTATCTGAAATTCAAGCCAAGTAATTGAATGGAAGCATTAAAGGCCCAATCAAGAATAACACATGACAGCTAAAAGCACACACTGATACCTGTAACAATTTGTAATCTTAACTGCTCTGCTTGACCTCTTTTTAGGAATGCTTAGTGATTTCATAATGTATTTAATGACTGGTAACTTGTCACAAAATACCATGTGAAAACAGTGCTGGATACATTCAGTGATTCAGAGTTTTGGCAACACAAAAAATCCAGTAGGACCAATACAGTACTAGTTTTGTAACCGAGCAAATTAGAGCATCCTCGTCACTGCTATGTACTGCAACTGGATATAATTGTATACTTAAATTACAGTAGTTCACTTGGAGGATGTAAATCACATTAGCAGACAGCATTGGAATTTAGAATATCTAACTTGATATGAATAATAAACTCCCAAATGTTAGCCATAGGGCAATCCTTTATATAGTTTTCTAATATGTGGGTTATGCTCTGTTTAACACTGTAATTTTTTAATTAGTTTGTTGGCTAATTATATATATATATATAATTCAGATAATTTATATAGTTTCTGCTATTATATTCATTTTTGGCTGGCTAACTTTCGGGCTAATGAAAGGATTATATATTGGCTGTATGGCTGGTTCCTGTCAGGAATGCAGAGCCCATTTAATAATGGGCATGTGCTATTGGAATAAAAGCTGATAGCTAGTGCACGTGTTAAGAAACGTGTGAAAAGTGTTTCTGCAAATTAGCTGTTCAAATCCAGGAGGAATTTGTTTTTTGAAAACTAGCAAGCCTGAGTTTAACTAAAGTAATTGTTTCTCTTGGAACAAAATTTTATTCTGTACTAACTGATCTATACTTGTGAAACTTTTTAAAAAAGTTTTTAACTCATTGTTTGCCATTCTGAATTTTGTCTTCAGAATTAGCATTAATTTAATTAGATTTCAAACTGATTATCGGAGATTTGAAGAATTATCTCTAATTTATTTGATCACTGGAACTACATGTATTCTGTTGGACGTTACTACTGACTAGTAAGCTGAAAAAAAAGATAAAAGTTCAATAAGTAGAAACTGAAGTTACTGGAACTGTAGCTGTTAGAGTAACTGATTATAACGACTATGTGAATCATTGTTTGAAATGCTGCCCATCTTGGCACTCCGTTTGGTCATCAGTTATTTTAGGATGTTGTCATTCTGGTGCTGTTCCCCCCAACATGGTTTATAATGTAACACCTGAAAGTCTACAATTTGTACAGTCATTGGTGAATGTTTCCTCAGTGTGGACCTTTAGTCTACCAAAATCTGTACTGTTTTGGTCCTGTGAATTTTCTTTGGGGGTCCAAGAAACAGGAGCACTGGATTAATCCTACCCTAAAACTGAAATATAGAGTCCATCCATCTATGAAATGGTTTCTGAGTGCCTGCATCTACTGTATCTGACAAACAGTGGAAGAGACTACTGGTTCAGTCAGTGCACACCCACAGAAGCTCCCTAATACTTAATGAGGTTGCTGCATCCGCCAAAGTGCTCGATAAAAGTATCTCATCTTGGTAAGTTGTTTCGACTCCACCAGGACCAGAAGAGAAGGAAGAGAAAACTGTGAAAACTAAGACTGTTTCTTCCAGTAATGAAGGAGAAAGTTCAACTCGAAGTGCAGACAAAAGAGCAGCTGATGAGAAAAATGAAGATGATTCTGCTTCCGGGGATGCAAACAACAAACCCACCCCTGCAAAAGTTTCCAAAATTGGATTTTCAATAGGAAGTATGACCGTAAAGAAACCAGCCCCAATATCCATCAAATTAGGAGCCAATGTAAGTAATTGTTTTTTTGCTTTCTATGTGTCAAAGGGTATTTGTAGTTTGTAATGGATATTTCTAATTGCAGAACCATTATTTACATGGTGCTAATGGGGCAGTGCTTTTGAAGCATTGGACATGTTCAATATCAGAAGGGAATGGTTTCAGAACCAAACAGTATAAACTAAAATCGCAACAGTTCAAGAGCAGCAATTGGGGCTGGTAATGAAATGCTGAACGTAATAAATGAACATTGAAACCATAATAAATGTTTGTGCTCAGCATCAAATGAAATGTGCATGTAATTTTAACTTTGTTCTGCTAATGGCTTCCTACTTGAGAGAAATGTAATCAGTGTAGGATTAAAAATGTTAATATTCAAGAGTTGTGCTGAGCATCAACACATGTAGTTTATCCTTAAAATGTTTGCAAGGAAGTGAGGATTCTCCCAATGCAAGTCTTCAGCATTACATTTTAAATGCATTGCTTAATTTTAGTAAATGTAAAATTTGGATCATGCATGCTTTAATGATGAATATATGCACAAAAATTATATTTTTGAATATACTTTTGGAAGCATTTGTGTACTATTGTATTCCTTTAGTTGCTTTTGGGAAGTTTATAGAAAAGTGGGACAAATTGAGCATTTTCGAGATGGTCATCAGTGTTGGTAGGTAAAAGTTTTAAGGAATATTGAACGAAGGCAGATAAATGTAGTTAAGGAACAGCTTAGCCATTGCTAATTGAATTGTAGAACAATTTTGAAGGTTGAATGTCTTGTTCTGTTCCTGTGTTCTGACTTTTAAGCCAGAAATGCAACGATGTACCCCTCATTAGATGAATGAAGAGTCCCCATTATTAATGCTCATGTTTGTTGTTGGGGTGCTCAACTGCATCTTTTTTAAAGGAATGCATTTTCCAATAGCTCAGCAAGTTTATCTAGTGTATTGCTGAGCTTTATAACCCAAGAAGGCCTCAGGCTCGACTCATGGACTTTGTTGGGTTAATTAATCTCAACTTGGGTTGAAGCACTGAAATAGCACTTGGTAATTCTGGGGTCCCCTCCGGTTGAATGCTCTTTCAGCACTGACTGTAAAAAGTATAAGAAACCGTTACCTTTTCAGTAACACTGTAGATCAATTCTAGTAATCCATTATTTTACCAGCTGTAACCACATAGGGTATAATTACTTGTAATTCCCCGCATGGTACATTCCATGTCACTTGTCTTTGCATGCACAGAATGGAGGTGCTTTTTCAAATAAAAGGCACTGGCCAAGTCACAATTGCTTTCCCTTTAGTGGCCAGAAGCAGTGGGGGCCTGAAACCAGCTTGCATATTCATCTTAAAAACTGAGTGCAGAGGTCCTGTTTGGTGGTGATGGGGAGGGATGAAAGAGAGGCAAGAAAGATTAAATAGGTGGCTGAAGAAGCAAGATAGCATGAAACAAATATTTGCATTTCTAACCAAATTAATTCAATGAATCATTAAGTTGCTCAATAGGGAATAATTTATTTTGGTGGAATTCCTTATAGTTGATTAAAGTGTAGACAATTCTCGGTTTCTTGTACCTGCCTCAGTGGCGCTTTGGGAGGAGTAATATGGGAAGATGGTCTACTATAAATGGCTGAATTTTGTGATGAGTGAATGATGTGTCCATCTACACAAATTCTTAAAGGTGACTGGGCATGTTGATATGGTGGTTAAAAAACATATGGGTCACTCAAAGGAATAGAATAGATAAAAGAATAGAATATAAAAGCAAAGAAATCATGCTAAGCTTTATAAATCATTGGTTAGGCCTCAGTTGAGGTATTGTGAACAATTCGGAGCACCACACTTCAGGAAAGTTGTGAAGGCATTAGAAAGGATACAGAGGAGGATTGCCTGTATGTTACCAAGAACAAGGGACTTCAGTTATGAGGAGAGTTTGAAAAAGTTATGTTTTCTTTGGAACAGAGACGGTTAAGAGGCGGCCTAATAGAAGTTTTTAAGATGATTTGATGGAGTAGACAAAGAAAAGCTATTCTCTCTGGCAAATTGTTCAGGGATTCTAAATCATAGTTAAAAAATCTAGAGGAGAGATAAGCACAGTAGTGTTTTTTTGTTTTATATTGGATCTATATAACAATATATCCTAATACTTAACTTGCATTTGCTGTAGCTTCACAGCATGAAATTTTAGCGACTCGTTCTATAGCACCCAAGTTGCTTTCCTCCTTAACAGTTTAGTTCAGAGCCCTGCATGGTATATAGATGGTTGACCTTCATGCTGCACATGAACATAACACCACATTTATTTATATTAAATTATATCTGCCACACACTGACCCATTTCTCTCATTGTATCTTGATCTGATTGGGCTTTTTTGTCACCAAAGATATTTTTTAATATTCATTCACGGGATGTGGGCTTCGCTGGCTGGGCCAGCATTTATTACCCATCCCTAGTTGCTTGAACCACTGCATGGGTAGCTACACCCATGGTACTGTTAGGAAGGGAGTTCCAGGATTTTGACCCAGCTTCAGTGAAGGAACGGTGATATATTGACACAAATCCTTGTGTCATCTGCAAACTTGCACACAATTTCCCCCAGTGCCCTCCTCCAGATCGTTGTTAAAGATTTTTTGAGGGGTTGGGTGTGAGATAAAGGAACAGAGATCCTAAGGATGTATGTACACAGGTCATTGAAGATGGCAGGATAAGTTGAGAAAACTGTTAAGAAAACTTGGAATTCTTGGCTTTATTATGGAGGAATAGGGTACAGAAGCAAGAAGTTATGTTGCATTTTTCTGAAACACTTGTTTGGGCCTCAGGTGGAATATTGTGTTCAATTCTGGGCATCGCCTTTTAAGAAGGATTTCATTACCTTGGAGAGGGTGCAGCAGAACATTACTTGAATGGTACCAATGATGAGAGACTTCAATTATGCGGAGAGACTGTATAAGCCAGAATTCTTCCTAGAACCGAGAAGGTTAAGAGGAGATTTGGTAGAAATGTTCAAAGCCATGAATGAGTAAATAAGGAGAAACTGCTTCCAGTGCCAGAAAGGCCAGTAACCAGAGAATAAAAGATTTAAGATGATTGGCAAATGAGCACGAAGAAACTTTTTTTTACACAGTGATTTGTGATCTGGAATGCACTGCCTGAAAGGGTGTTGGAGGCAGATTCATTCGTGACATTCAAAGGACAAGTGGATAAATACTTGTGGGAAAAATTTTACAGGGCAATGGGAAAAGAATGGGCAAGTGGGATTAATCAAATAGCTCTACAGTGTTTATCATATAATTGTGAAGAACAATGGTCTTAAACACCAATCCTGTTAAGGTTAATATGTTTGGGTAACTGTAAGGCCTAAAACAAACCTGTTACATTTAGGTGGGAAATTAGTTTAAGGCAGCTCTATGTTTATTTTATTTGACCTCCCATGATCTATTTATCAGAACTGAAATCTTATGATTTATTTCTATCCCCAGAAACCAAAAGAAAGTCCACCTGTTTTAGCTCCAAAGAAACCTTCAGTTGCAGCAGTCTTCAATGAAGATGAGGATGTAAGTACTTTTTAAAGTAGTCTTGTATTGTGAGCTTGGAGCATCATTTCTGTACAATTGCAATTGTTGGGAATTGGTACTACTCTCTCTGAGAGAAGGCAAGAGAAAATATATTTAGAATTGAGCTTAGTCAATGTTGCATAAATAAAACGGTCATAGATCAACCTAATAATCCAACAGCAACTTGTACTTATATGTAACAAAACGTCCCAAGGTGCTTCACAGGAATATTATAAAACAAATTATACCTAGCCTCAAAAGGAAATAGGTCAGACGACAAGTTTGGTCAAAGTGGTAGGTTTTAAGGAGTGTCTTAAAAGAGGAGAGTGAGGTAGAGGGCTGAAGAGGTGTAGGGAGGGAATTCCAGAGCTTAGGGTCTGGGCAACTGACAATGCAGCAACTAATGGTTGAGCAATTAAAATCTTCAAGAGACCAGAATTAAGTGAGCTTTGCTAGCACGGAGCGTTGTGGAGGAGATTATAGAGATAGGGAGGGGAAAGACCTGGAGGAATTTGAAAACAAGGATGAGAATTTTGAAATCAAGACATTGCTTCACCAGCAGCCAAATAAGTCAACGAACACAGGGGTAATAGATGAAGTAGACTTGTTGCGAGTTAAGACACAGGCAGCAGAGTTTTGGCTGACCAATGTTTTCAGAGGATAGTATGGGAGACCAGCCAGGAGTGCATAGGAATAGTCAAGTCAAGTTGTGAATGAGGGGTTCTGCGGCAGCTGAGCTGGGGCAAAGTCGTGAGTTGTAATAAAAGTGGAAATAGCCGGTCTTAGAGATGATGCAAATGCGTGTTCTGAAGCTCTCCTTGGGGTCAAATGTCCCACCAAGTGTCTGAACAAATTAGTTTAGTCCCACACTGTTGCCGGGGAGAGGCAAGGAGTCAGTAGCTAGGGAATGGATTTTGGAGCAGGGTCAGAATACAATGGCTTCAATCTTCAAATTTAATTGGAGGAAATGTTTCTTTATTTATTCTTTCTTGGGATTTGGATGTCTCTGGCTAGACCATTTATTGCTCATCCCTAATTGCCTTTGAGAATGTGATGGTGAGCTGCCTTCTTGAATCTCTGTAGTCCATGTGGTGTAGGTAATCCTATAGTGCTGATATGGAGGGCTTTCCAGAATTTTGACCCAGTGACAGTGAAGGAAAGGTGATATGGTTTCAAGTCAGGATGGTGTGTGTCTTGGATGGAAATTTGCAGGTGGTAATATTCCCATCATATTCTAGGTGGTAGAAGTCATGGGTTTGGGAGGTGCTGTTGTAGGAGCCTTGGTGAGTTGCTGCAGTGCATCTTGTAAATAGTATACACTGCTGCCGTTGTGCGTGGATGGTATAGGGAGTGAATATTTAAGATGGTGGATGGGGTGCCGATCAAGGAGGCTGCTTTGTCTGGCTTCTTGAGTATTGTTAGAGCTGCACTCATCAAGGCAAGTGGAGAGTATTCAATCACACTCCTGAATTGTGCCTTTTAGATAGTGAACAGGCTTTGGGAGTCAGGAGGTGAGTTACTTGCTGCAGGATTCCTAGCCTTTGACCTGCTCTTGTAGCTACAGTATTTAGATGATTAGTCCAGTTCAGTTTCTGGTAAATGGTAACACCCAGGAGGTTAATAGAGGGGATTCAGTGATAGTAATGCCATTGAATGTCATGGGGAGATGGTTAGATTCTCTCTTGTTGGAGATGGTCATTGCCTGGCACTTGTGTGACATGAATGATACATGCAACTAATCAGCTCGAGCCTGAATGTTGACCAGGTCTTGCTGCATATAGACACAGACTTCTTCAATGTCTGAGGAGTTGTGAAGGGTGCTGAACATTGCGCAATCATTAGCGACCATTCCCAGTTCTGACCCTGTGATGGAAGGAAGGACATTGATGAAGCAGCTGAAGATGGGTTGAGCCTTGGAGAGCACCCTGAAGAACTCCTGCAGCTATGTCCTGGGACTGAGATGATTGACTGCCAATAACCACAACCACCATCTTTTTGTGCTAGTTATGAATCCCAACTGGTGCAGAGTGTTCCCCCTGATTCCCAATGACTCCAGTTTTGCTAGGTCTCCTTGATGCCACAAACGGTCAAATGCTGTCATAATGTCAAAGCAGTAACCCTACTTCACCTCTTTAATTCAGTTCTTTGCCCATGTTTGGACCAAGGCCGTAATGAGACCCTGGACGAAACCAAACTGAGCATTAGTGAGCAGATTATTGCTGTTTAAGTGCTGCTTGATAGCACTGTCAACAACACTTTCCATCGCTTTACTGATGATTGAGAGTAGACTGATGGGGTGGTAATTGGCCTGGTTGGATTTGTCCTGATTTTTGTTGACAGGACATATGTGAACAATTTTCCACATTGCCAGTGTTGCAGCTGCACTGGAACAGCTTAGCTACAGACCTGGCTAGTCCTGGACATAAGACTTGAATAATATTGTCAGAACGTTGTCAGAGCCCATAGACTTTACAGTATTCAGAGCCTTCAGACATTTCTTGATATTACGTAGAAAGAATTGAATTGACTCAAGACTGGCAGCTGTGATGCTGGAGACCTCAGGTGGAGATTGAGATTGAACCTCCATTCGACACTTCTGGCTGAAGAAGTGCTTCACCCGTGTCTTTTGTACTGATGTGCTGGGCCCACTCATCATTGAGGATGGGGATATTTGTGGAGCCGCCTCCTCCAGTTCACTACTGGATGTGGCAAGTCTGCAGGGCTTAATTCTGATCTGTTGGCTGTGGGATCACTTAGCTCTGTCATTTGCATGCTGTTTACGCTGTTTGGTGTGCAAGTAGTCCTGTGTTGTAGCTTCACTAGAGTGACACCTCATTTTTAAATATGCCTGTACTGCTCCTGGCATGCACTCCTGCACTCTTCATTGAACCAGGGTTGATTCCTCTGGCTCGATGATAATGATAGAGTGGGGGATATGCCAGGCCATGAGGTTACATATTGTAGTTGCATACAATTCTGCTGCTGCTAATGACCCACAGCAACTTTTGAGTTGCTAGATCTGTTCGAAATCTACCCCATTTAGCATTGTGGTAGTGCCACACAACATGACGGAGGGTATCCTCAATGTAAAAACAAGACTTTGACTCCACAAGGTCTGCACGGTGGTCACTCCTACCAATACTGTCAGGTACCAATGCATCTGCGACGGGTAAATTGGTGAGGATGAGGTCTAGTAGGTTTCTCCTTCGTTACTTGTCGCAGACCCAGTCGAGCAGCTATATCCTTTCAGACTCAGCTGGCTCAGCCAGTGGTGCTGCTAATGAGTCATTCCTGGTAATAGACATTGAAGCCCACCATCAAGTCTTCATCCTGCGCCCTTGCTACTCTCAGTATTCCTTTCAATTTGCGTTCAATATGGTGAGTACTGATTCAGCAGCTCAGGGGGGTGGGGTGCAGGCAGCAGGTGATCATCAGGGCATTACCTTGCTTGTGTTCGACTTGATGCCATGAGACTTTGTCAGGTCCAGAGTCAATTTTGAGGACTCCCAGGGCACCTCCCTCATGTGTGTCTGTGACTGTGCTGGCTCCTCTACCAGTGAGACAGGACATATCCAGGGATGGTGATGGTGGTATGATCTGTAAGGTATGATTCCATGAGTATGACTATGTCAGGCTGTTGCTTGATTAGTTTGTGCGACAGCTGTCCCAATTTTGGCACAAACCCCCAGATGTTAGTAAGGAGGATTTTGCAGAATTGACGGGGCTGAGTTTGCTGTTGTGTTTTCCAGATCGTTACCAGGTGGTCCGTCTTGTTTCTTTCCTTTTAGACTTTGTGGCGATTGATACAATTGAGTGGCATGCTAGGCCATTTCTGAGGGCTTTAAAAGTCAGTCACATTGCTGTGGGCCTCGAGTCACATGTAGGCAGATCAGGTAAGGGTGCCAGATTTCCTTCGCTAAAGGCCATTTGTGAACCAGATGAGTTTTTACAACAGTCAATGATGGTTTCATGGTCACCAGTACTGAGACTAGTTGTTTTTTAAATTCCACCAGCTGTTGTGGTGGGACCAGCTTTGTTGACAGAGCATTAGCCTGGGCGTCTGGATTCCTAGTCAAGTGACAGTGCCACCATGCCATTGCCTCCCCATAATTGTAATTTCTGCCTACCCAGTACTGAATGTCAGTTAAGCTGTCTAGTAATTTAGCAACAGGAGAGGAGTCGAGAGAGCTGGTGATGAGCTAGGGCTGGGTATCGTCAGTGTACCTGTGAAAACTAATGCTCATGCTTTTGGATGATGCTGCTGAAGGGAAATTTATAGATATGAAATGGGAGGGGACCAAGGATAGATCATGGGGAACAGCAAGAGAAGCTATTGCAATTGATGCTGCCCTGTTACAAGCAAGTTGGGATCAGATTCGGTTCAAGCAGGAGGACAAAAGAACATAAGAAATAGAAACAGGAGTAGATCATTTGGCCCCTCAAGCCTGCCCCACCATTCAATAAGATCATGGCTGATCTTTTTGTGTTTCAATTTCCACATTCCCATCTAACCCCGATAACCTTTGATTCCCTTGCCTAAGAAGAATGTATCTAGCTCTACCTTAAAAATATTCAATCACCCCGCCTCCATCACCTGAGGTGGAGAATTCCAAAGTCGCACAACCCTCTGAGAGAAAAAATTTCTCCTCATCTCTGTCCTAAAAGGGTGACCCCTAATTTTAAAACAGTGCCCCCTAGTTTTGGACTCATCCGCAAGAGGAAACATCCTTATAATTTATAATTTAGAACTTTTGAATTATAAATAGAGGCTTCAAATGCCAAAGAAAAGTGATTATGATAAGCTTATACAAAATGTTGGTTGGCCACAGTTAATATCTTACCTAAGTTTTAAATATCCTACTGTAGTAAAAATGTAAAAGCCATGGAGAGGGTGCTAAAGAAATTTACAGGAATGATACCAGGCATGAAGGGCTTTAGTTGGAGAAACCAATGCTCTTTTTACTCAAAAGGCAAACTATTATTTAAATGGAGAGAGACTCCAAAAAAGTGCACAGAGGGATCTGAGTGTTCTTGTGCATGAAACACAAGAAGTTAGCATGCAGGCACAGCAAGTAATTAAGAAGGCAAATGGAATGTTGGCCTGTATTGCTAAGGGGTTGGAGTTTAAAAATAGGGAAGTCATGTTACAACGGTAAAGGATGTTGGTGAGGCCGCACCTGGAGTACTGTGTAGTTTTGGTCCCTGTATTTAAGAAAGGATATACTGGCATTGGAGGCAGTTCAAAAGAGATTCACTAGGCTGAATCCTGGGATGAAGGGGTTGACTTATCAAGAACGGATAAACAGATTAGGCCTTTATTCATTAGAGTTTAGAAGAATGAGGGGTGATCTTATTGAAACATACAAGATTCTGAGGGGGCTTGACAGAGAAGATGTTTCCACTAGTTGGGAATCTCGAACTAGGGAGCATAGTTACAGAATAAGGGGACACTCATTTAAAACTGAAATGCGAAGGAATTTCTTCTCTGAGGGTAGTGAATGTCTGTAATTCTGTACCTCAGAGTTGTGGAGGCAAGATCACTGAAAGTAGTTAAAGAGGAGGGTAGATAGATTTTTGAAATATCAGGGAGTTGAGGGCTAGGAGGAGTTGGCATGAAAGAGGAGTTGAGGCCTGGGGCAGATCAGCCATGATGTTGTTGAATGGTAGGGCAGGCTTGAGGGGCAAATGGCCTACTCCTATTTCTTATGTACCAGACTAGAAGTTAGGATATCTTTGAGTTCAGAATGACGAGGGGTTTCATAAAGTGAATAGCAGAAATCAATTTCTACTGGTTGAGTAAAATTAGAGGACTTTTTTTAAATAATAAATTTAAGCGGCAGGCTTGATGATTTTATTATGCAGAATACAATTGGAATTACTTAGCAGAAATTTGTCCAAACAATCCAAACTAGGCTTTCAAAAATAAATAAAATGAAAGGATAAGAGGAAAGGTGAGGGGAATTGGACTAAGAGTATAGCTTTTTCAAGAGCTAGCTCAAACATGATGCAATGAATGGCCTCATGCTGTAAAGTGTTATGACCAGAAAAGGTGACAACAGCATAGTGGTAATGTTACTGGATTAGTTACCCAGAGGTCCAGATCAATGCTTTAGAGACGAGAGTTCAAATCACACTACTGCAGCTGGTGGAATTTAAATTCAATAATAATAGAATCTGGAAGGAAAAGCTAACCTCAGTAATGATGACCATGAAACTACATCTGGTTCCCTGATGTTTTTTAGGGAAAGAAACCTTACATCAATACATGGTCTGGCCAACATGTGACCCTATATCTACAACAATGTGGTTAGCATAAATTCCCCCTGAAATGGCCTAGCAAGTGACTCATTTATATCAGGCTGCTCCAGAAAAGTCAAAGAAAAATAAAACCTGACAGACCACATGGCATTGACCTAGGCACTAGAAATGACAAAGGTGCACCCTGCCCAATCAATCCTGCAGAATTGGGAGAGCTGTGCCACAGACTAGTCAAGTAACAGCTGCTATAGTCATAATCATTGAATCATATCCTACAGCCAATTCCCCAGACTCCTTCATCACCGTCCCCACCAGAGGTGGCAGGACAGTGGTACACAGTCAGTAGGGAGTGGCCCTCTAAATCCTCAACATCGAGGTGTCGGATCAAATATGGGCAAGGAAACTTTTGGCTTATTACTACCTACTCTTTCTCAGCTGATCAGTCAATACTCCTCAGGGTTGAACAGCACTTGGACGAAGCACTAAGTGTAACGGAACTAGCCAAGCAGTCCTAGTACCGCTGCCTCACTGGTATCTGCTTGACAAGATGGCAAATTTCCCTGATATATCCTGTCCACAAAATACAGGACAAATCCAATCCAGCCAATTACCAGCCCATCAGTCTACTCTTGATTATCAGCAAAATGATGGAAGGTGTCAATGACAGTGCTATCAAGCAGCACTTAACCTGCTCACTGATGTTCAGTTTGAGTTCTGACAAGGTCACTTGGTTTCAGACCTCATTACAGCCTTGGTGCAAATATGGAAAAAAGTTGAATTCAAGAGGTGAGATGTGGGTTAAGGCAGCATCAAGGCAGCATTTGAATGAGTGTGGCATCCTGGAGTCCTAGCAAAATTGAAGTCAGTGGGAATCAGAGGAAAACTCTCCACTGGTTGGAGTCAAACCCAGCACAAAGGCCATCTCAATCCCAGAATATCACAGCAGGAGTTCCTCTGGGCAGTGACCAAAGCCAAATCATCTTCAGTTGTTACATCAATGGCCTTTCTTTCATCATATGGTCAAAAGTGATGACATTCGCTGATGATTGTGTTGTTCAGTGCTTTTTACAACTTTTCAGATACTGAAGACATGTCCACGTGCAGCACAGCCTGGACAATGCTCAAGCTTGATCTGATAAGTGGGAGGTACCATTTGTGCCACACGAGTGTCAGGTAATGATCATCTTCAACGAGAGGGAATCTAACCATCTGCCCTTGACATTCAGCAGCTATTATCTTTGCTGAATCTCCCTCCATCAACATCCTGAGGGTTATTTTTAACCAGAAACTTAACTGGACCAGCAATAGATCAGAGGCTAGGAATTCTCTTATTGAGTAACTCACCTGACTCCCCAGAGCCTGCCCACCATCCATCCATAAGGCACAAGTCAGGAGTGTGATAGAATACTCTTCACTTGCCCAGACGAGCACAGCTCCAACAACAGCCCAGAAACTCAACACCATCCATGATAAAGCAGCAGCCCAATTGATCGACACCCCATCCATCAACCTAAACATTCACTCCCTCCACCACCAGCGCACAGTAGCAGCAGTGTGTATCATCTACAAGATGTACTGCAGCAACTCGTCAGACCTCCTTCAACAGCACCTAAAGGAACAAGGGAAGCAGGTGCAAAGGAGCACCAATACCAGCAAGTTCCCCTCCAGGCCACACATTCTTTTCAAACTAAATCACCATTCCTTCATTGTTACTGTGTTAAAATCCCTTCCTAATAGCACTGTAGGTATATCTATGCTGGATGGACTGCAGCGGTTCAAGAAGGCAGCTCGCTACCATGTTCTCAAGGACAATTAGAGATGGGCAATTAATACTGACCTTGCTGTGATGCTCACATCCCAAGAACAAATAGAACAATAAGAGCCTGATCTGGTTGAGTTATACACAAGATGCATATTTGACTTGAAATGATGATTCTGATTGCCAGTGTCTACTATAGGTTACCAAATATTAGTGGAACAGGATAATTTGATTTATTTTGCAAGACCAAAATATTAGATCTCTTAGTCTCTTGGGCAGAAAATAACCCTCGTCGTCATTTATACCTATACATTTGCAATTTTTATAGTCTTTTTAACCTTCATATGATAGATTTTTTAAAAATGGCTTGTTTTGAGAGCTTCAAATATGTCATTGGGTGTCAACTTCTCAGTCTAATTTTCTTCTAATGAAAGAAGGGCAGCCAGTTTAGTTTTGTGGTTAAATATGGTCACCAATTTATGCACCAATCTTGTAAACAGCAAACAAGTTTAATGACTGATTCATTTGTTTTGGTGGTGTTGGTGAGGGATGAATATTGACCACAATATTGGGAGAGATCTGCTTTTCTTTGAATTGTGCCACGGGAACTTATTCTATCTGAACTGGGAGATGAGGCCTTTAGTGTCTCATCTTAAACCTAATATAATAGATTTTACTTGTAGATCATCTTTTACAGTGAAGAAAAATTATAATCAGCTGATTTTTCATTAGGCATTATTCTCTTTATTCCATTTTTTAAACTATCTTTATGGCTAAAATGAAGAATATTTGCTTGTTGCTTGATTACTGATCAGAGGCTCTTTAAAATGATGTATCAATACTCATCCAGGTGTTGCAGTCTCCCATGTAATCAGTGAAGGTGTTTCTTTTGGTGTTGCATTTTCCTGCATTTTGGTGCTACTTTTCATTTGGGAGAACCTTAATCTGTGTGTGCATGGTGTCATGGCTAAATGGCATGCTAAGCAGGATAGTAAGAACTCTCTGTACAGATGTCGTTTTTAATGGAGAATCTCCATTGGACTTTTGCATCAGGAGTCCAGTGAGTGTGCAAAATGCCTCCTGGATCATCCTAACAGCTAGAATTTTTGTGCCAAGAATTTGGAAAACCCACTTCTTCTGACTTATCTTACTAAGGTTAGGTTTGAGATATGACACCTGTATTATAAAAGGTTGATGAGTGGTTAATGAAATCCTTTATTTTTACCTGCAGAGTGAGCCTGAAGAAATGCCCCCTGAAGCAAAAATGCGCATGAAGAATATGGGACGGTATGGTTTTAATAATTGCAACATTTAAAGTTCAAAACACAAAAGCCGTAACTCATTGGATGCACGTATAGCTGCATACCAGTGAGACATTGTTAGGTAGTGTAAGACGTAGCCAAATACCCTTGACAGATTACTCTACAGTTTGGATTCAAGAAATAATGAGGCAACACTCAAAGCCCAAATCAAATATTAATGTCATTACTAGATTTAGTAGGAATACCAGTTAGCAATACAATACAACTGTTAGTCACAAATACATTACAAGAAGTTACACGTATGAGCAATCACTCCTGCTGATCATTGGCAACTGACCTCAAGTTGCAGCAGCAAACCAGTCTTTACATTGACCGTCTCAAGTGGGCAGATTTTCTGTTGACAGGATAGTACCATCCTATCAAAACCCACTTTGGACTACACTTGTCCAATGGGGTGTCTAATTTGCCCATTCGAGTCCAAATTAATTTTGTACACCTTTGTTAAACTTCTTATTCCTGGTTACAGTTTCAAAGACCACCAAGATAATTAAATGATCGGAGTCCCATAAATTACAGACTCTTTCCAAATTGTTGCTCAGTGAATTAAAAGCAGAGTTAATCTAATAAAATATAGCTTCTTGTGGAGTTAGTTTCTCTGCATTTCAAAAGAAGACAAACTATGACATCATTCAATGTTAGCTTGTGTCATTTTCTTGCAGCTTCCATTTAAACTCCACACCACTTAAATTGGCTGAATCTCTATGGTTGGGTTTTATAATCACCCTGGAACTGTTTTGTCTCCACCCAGTTTCATTTCTCATCAGACTTACTGAAACAAAGTTTTGCTAAGATTCTAACTTTGCATTAAGGCAAACACTTCAGTTAGGCAAGATTTTGCTATTAAGAATGGTTGTTTGTAGAGCTGTAAACTTCACAGTGGGATATCCTGTTTTTTTTTCCTTCAAGGTCTTTGAAAAAACAGTCCTGCCGCAATTGATTTCATGTCACGTTAAGAAACCTTTGTTGCCTGTGCAATGCAGCTTTCAAGATTTTGCCAATGTCCCTACAACTGGCTACAGCAGAAAGCACTTTGCCCTTTATCTGAACTATCAATGCCGCTGCCACCCCCCCCAACCACCATCAACCAACCAACCCCCAAGTTGAATAGCTTTCATAAATCTCAAACATAAATTTCACTTCAAGTACTATCAATTTAGGCAAGAATATTAGTTTCTTGAAGTAGTCATCAGTTGTAAGACTTTTGCCGATCCCTAGCCAAATTCTTGTGGTATGCTCTTTTAATTACAAAGCAAAGATAGTGCCCAATGCATGGTTACAAGGGTAAAATGCAAATGTAAGAAAAGCTGGGTTTCGGTATCCTGTTAAGTATACACCTAGAAACCAATGAATCCTTACAAAGAGATTAGGTTTTAACCCTCAACATAGGTGTTTGGATGGATGATACATGATTTGGCTTGCTGAACTACCTTTCATTTAATTTGATTTGGATCAAACAGAATTTAGTTTACTAACTCTGTTAGGTTATTATCAAGCTGCTGAGTGGATGAATTAATTCTTGCCAAATCATCAAAAAAGAAGCTAGATTAAAAGCCATGCTCTTAAAAACTATTTATTGGTCACAACTCTCATAGACATCTACATCAATGAGAATAACCAGGGAACTACAGACCTGTTAGCCTGACAATGGCAGTAGGGAAGATGCTGGAATCTATTATAAAGATTTGATAACTGGGCACTTGGAAAATAATGGTAGGATTGGGCAGAGTGAGCATGAATTTATGAAGGGGAAATCATGTTTGACAAACCTGTTGGAGTTTTTTGAGGATGTAACTAGCTGAAGAGATAAGGGGCAACCAGTGGATGTGGCATATTTGGATTCTCAAAAGGCTTTCGATAAAGTCCCACACAGGAGGTTAGTAAGTAACAGTGTGGGATTGGGGGTAATTTACTGGCGTAGATTGAGAATTGGTGAACAGACAGAAAACAGAAGGGAAAAACAGGTCGTTCTCACGTTGGCAGGCTATGACTGGTGCGGTACTGCAAGGATCAGTTCTTGGGTCCCAGCTATTCACAACCTAGATCAATGATTTGGATGTAGGGACCAAATGTAATATTTCCAAGTTTGCTGATGCCACAAAATTAGGTGGGAATGTGAATTGTTAGGAGGATGAAAAGAGACTTCAAGGGGATTTAGACAGGCTAAATAAGTTTGCAAGAACATGACAGATGGAATATAATGTGGAGAAATATGAAGTTATCCACTTTGGTAGGAAAAACAGAAATGCAGGGTATTTGTTAAATGGTAAGAGATTGGGAAGTGTTGATCTCCAAAGAGACCTAATTGTCCTTGTTCATAAGCCACTGATAGCTCACATGCAGGTGGAACAAGCATCTAGGAGGGCAAGTGCTATGTTGAACTTTATTGCATGAGGATTTGAGTACAGGAGTATTGTATAGAGCCCTGGTGACACTGCACCTGGATGTTATCTGCTGTTTTGGTCTACTTACCTAAGGAAAGATATACTTGCCCTAGAGGGAGTGCAATGAAGGTTCACCAAACTGATCCCTGGAATGTTGGGATTGTCCTTTGAGGAGTGATTGAGGAGACTCTGCCTAGATTCTCTAGAGTTTAGAGGAATGAGAAGTGATCTTATTGAAGCATTCAAAATTCTTACAGGGTAGATGCAGGAAGGATGTTTCCCCTGGCTGGGTGGATTGGGGGGTGGGTTCCGTGGCAGGGTGGTCTAGAACCAGGGGATCCAGCCTCAGAATAAGATTTACGACTGAGATGAGGAGGAACTCCTTCAATTGGAGGGTGGTGAATCTTTGGAATTCTTTACACCCAGAGGTCTGTACAGGCTGAGTAATTGAGTATATTCAAGACCGATATCGCTAGATTTATAGATACTAAAGATATCGAAGGAATGAGAATGGCAGAAAAATGGCATTGAGATAGATGATCAGCCATGATCGGTTGAATGGTGGAGGAGGCTTGAGGGGTTGCATGACCTACTTCTATATTCCAATGTTGACACGTGTAAATTAATAGATATCTAGCAGTTAAGTAGCATATCTTCAATGGATAAGGCTATTGACAAAATGAGTAATAAACATTATATGGGCAATTCAATATATCATTAAATCAGCACTGTCTACTACAGTGCATTAACCGTAGCAGAATCCAGGATCTGAAATTTTAAATCTGAGATTAAATTCTTTAGATAGCTGGCAAGTTAACAGCTTTGATATTCCAGTTTATAAAATAGCTGATGTCTGTGTGTGAGCGATGATGACAGCATACTTTACATAATCTCATCCTTAAGGGCATAGTTTAGTCCACCACCTTCCTTCCCTGGGGTCCAGGTGTTAGCCCTTAAGAGTGTGGAGTCGGTGAAGCCTTTTCCGTTGGGCCTGTCTGTTACACTTGGATATTCGGTTCCAACTGAACCTGAAACAAGAGTGACAAAGACTGAGCTTGCTTCACTCGTCTTTTTCTGAACTTAGACACTTGTACAGTTAAGTGACACTTTTTTCTACCTGCAACTGGCTACTGTAGCCTCACAAGCCAGCTACTCTTTGTCCTAATAGCTGTATCTGCAAAGGAACTCTTCTGTAACCACTATGCAAAGGTTCCTGTGAAAGAAAATGAGACATAGTGAACTGACAGAGACTGCTTCTTCTACAAAGATGGAGAGGAAGCTTGTTCTTTCTAAAAGATTGTTACAGGCTCTCTGCTAAATCATCTACAGATTGTCTAACAATGATTGGCCTGAGTGGTGCAGAACCCTCTAATATACCTTAACTTTAAAGAGGGGTTTCCCTACATTTAACCAGTTCGGATGACTCCAGTGCCAGAAGATCAGGCATGCTGCTTAGAATTAATTGAGAATTTAAATACATGTTTTACATATGCTCATTATAATTCAGTCCGATGTATCAGAATTAGAGACTACCAATGTGTATTTTTTCTTTTATAGAATATTTACTAAAATTAGATTTATTCTAACTTCTATATGCTATACGCCAGTAAAATTAACATTTTATTCCATTAAAATGACATGCCTTGTATTTATGCAACGTCACAGTATGTTTACAGTGCAGAAGGAGGCCATTTGGCCCATCGAGTCTGCACTGGCTCTCTGAAAGAGCATTCCACCTAGTCCCACTTCCCTGCCTTATGCACATTCTCTCTTTTCAGGTGGCAATCCAGTTCTCTTTTGAATACCTCAATCGAACCTGCCTCCATCACCCTTTCAGAGAATTTGTTCCAGACACCAAACACCCTCTGGGTGAAAAGATTTTTCCTCACATTGCCTTTACTCCTTTTGTCAATTATTTTGAATCTGTGCCCTCCAATTCTTGAGGCTCCCTTGAGTGGGAATAGTTTCCCACTATTTATCCTGTCCATACTCCCTCAGGATCTTGAATATCTCTATCAAGTCTCATCTCAGCTGTCTTTTCTCCATGGAAAACAGTCCCAGCCTCTCCGATCTACCCTCATAGCTACAGTTCTTCATCCCGGGAATCATTCTTGTGAATCTCCTCTGTACTCTGTTCAATGCCTTCACATCCTTCCTCTCAAGTATGGTGCCCAGAACTGGACACAATAGTCCAGATGAGGCCTAACTAATATCTTATATGTGTTCCATATGACCTCCTTACTCTTGTTCTCAGTGCCCCTATTAATAAAGCCTAAGATGCTATATGCTTTATTAACTGCTCTCTCAACACGACCTGCCATCTTCAATGACCCATGTATGTATACACTGAGGTCCCTCTGTTCCTGCACCTCCTTTAGAGTCTTTCCCTTTTTTTTATACTGTCTCAAAATACCTTTCCTGCCAAAACAAATCACCTCACACTTCTCTGCATTGAACTTCACCTGCCACTTGTCTGCCAAATCCACCAGCATGTTTATGTCCTTTTGAAGTTCAAGACTATCCTCATCACAGTTGACAACATTTCCAATCTTTGTGTCAGCTGCAAATTTTGTAATCATGCCCTGCACATCACAGTCTAGGTCATTAATATATATCAAGAAAAGCAAGGGTCCCAACACTGACCCCTGAGGAAATAGACTACGACCTTTCCTCCAATCTGCAAAACAACCATTTATCAATGCTCTGTTTCCTTTCACTCAGCCAATTTCCTATCCAGTGCCTACTTTTTATTCCATGACGTAGAATTTTGCTTACAAGTTTGTTGTGTGGCACTGTATAAAGTGTCTTTTGAAAATCCATATACACCACAGCAACAACATTTCCTTTATCAACCTTCTCTGTTACTTTCTCTCAAAACTCCAAGTTAAACATGATTTTCCCTTGATGAATCCTTACAGGCTTTCCTTAATTATCCTGCACTTGTCTCAGTAATTATTAATTTCATCCAGTACTTAGTCGTAGGGAAACTTCTGGAAACTAAGGTCAAACTCACGGGCCTGTAGTTGCCAGCTTTATCCTTGCACCCCTTTTCGAGCAAGGGTGTAATATTCACAGTTCTCCAGTCCCCTGGCACCCCCCCTTTGTCTAAGGAAGACTGGAAGATTATCACTATTGCCTCTGCAGTTTCCACTCTCACTTCCCTCAGTACCGTTGGATGTATCTCATCCTGCCCTGATACCTTATCTAATTAAGATAGTCTTTCCAATACCACCTTCCTCTAGATTGCAAGTTCTTCCAGTGTACCAGTTACCTCTTCTCTCACCTCGGCCTGGGTAGCATTTTCTTCCTTTATAAAGACAAACTTTTTAACTTGATTCATTTCTTCCAAAATGGAATGTTGAATAATGGTAAACAGGCTTTAGTTTGGGAACAATGCCTTTGTGAGTTTGACAATATCCCAGTGGCCTTTTATCATAAGCAAGAATTACTGGAAAATTACTTGCATGCCCTGACACCAGAGTAATGGTTCTCAACGACATACAACAAGTTATAATGCTGTTTTTCACGAGAGCCCTATTTTCATTACCATATGATTTAAATTCAATGATCAGTCCTCTTGTGAATGTTCTTTTGAGTCAACTTAAGAACCAAAAAGGTTAATCAGAAAGGGCAATTGGTCACTTAATTCTAGATAATGTAGTAATACTACAAACTGTGGTGAGAGTTACACATTTTTATTTATCTATTTGAATTAAAAGAGAAACATTTGCAGAAATTGCATGAAAACATTTCCCAGATAACTCCTTGTAAGCTTTAAACCTAGTCTTGAAATGGACAGAAGAGATACTGAAATCTGTTATTTTATGTAAGTAGCAGAATTAAATAGAAATGAGCTCTGCTTAAAGATTAAACAAATATTTGGGACCATGAAAACAGTGCAGTTAAGCAGATTTGAGATTTTTTTTTTCCAGGACAATATTTAGCTGTTACATTAGCACTAATTGTGCTATTCCTTAAGCTTATATTGAGCTTCATTGGAACAGTGTAGGAGAACAGAGGGGTCAGGGTAGGAGTTCGGGGAACAATTGAATTGAAAGTCAACTGGAAGCTCAGGGTCATACTTATGAACTGAATGGAGATGTTCCACAAAGTGGTCATCCAATCTTTGGTCGTCTCAATGAAGAGGAGACCACATAATGAACAGTGAATAGTGATATGCTAAACTGAAAGAAGTACAAATAAATCACTTCACCTGGGAGGGGTGTTTGAGGCCCCAAACAGCGGGAAAGGAAGAAGTGAAAGGGCAGGTATTGCATCTCCTGCGCTTGTTTGGGAAGAGCCTGTGAAAGGGGTGGGTTGTTTTTTAATTCATTCATGGGACATGTGCGTTGCTGGCTAGGCCAGCATTTATTGCCCATTTGTAACTACCCTTGAGAAAGTGGTGGTGAGCTGCTTTCTTGAACCGCTGTAGTCCATAAGGTGTAGATACACCCACAGTGCTGTTCGAGTGTGTGTTCCAGGATTTTGCCCCAATGAAGGAATGGCAATATATTTCCAAGTCAGGATGGTGAGTGGCTTGGTGGGGAACCTGCAGGTGCTGGTGTTCCCATGTGTCTGCTGCCCTTGTCCTTCTAGATGGTAGTGGTCGTGCGTTTGGAAGGAGTTGACTGAGGCATCTTATAGTTGGCACACACTGCTGCCACTGTGCATCAGTGGCGGAGGGAGTGAATGTTTGTGGATGGGGTGCAAATCAAGTGGGATGCTTTGTCATGTTAGATTCTCTCTTGTTGAAGCTGGTCATTCCGTGGCACGAATATTACTTGCCACTTAACAGCCCAAGCCTAGATATTGTGCTGGTCTTGCTGCATTTGGACATGGCTTCTCAGGTACTAAAACAGTCCGTGAATAGTACTGAACATTGTGCAATCATCAGCAAACATCCCCACTTCTGACCTTATGATGGAAGGAAGGTCATTGATGAAGCAGCTGAAGGTGGCTGTCTGGGGATGATTGATGAGTGGACAGGGTGTTGCAGAAGTAATGGTCCATTTGAACTGCTAACTGGGGAGGGGAGATGTGTTTGGCATCATGCTGGAGGTGGCAGAAATGAATGTGGAGGCTTATGGGGTGAGTTGAAGACCATGGGAACCCTATCGCGATTCTGCGAGGGAGGGGAAAGGGTGAAAACAGAAATGAATGGACATGGTTGAGGGCCCTGTCAGCTACAGTCGTGGAGAATCCTCAGTTGAGGATAAAGGAAGATAGGAAGATGTATTAGAAGCGCTGGTATGGAAGCTGGCATTATCAAAATAGATATGATAGAGATGGAGAACTGGGAGAATGGAAGAGTCCTTACAAGAGGCAGGGCGCAGTCATGGTAGCTGTAGGACTCACTGGACATATTATGGAGTCATGGTCACTGTTGTAGTCAGTGGGCCCTGGCATAGTGCCCTGGCAGTTTCTGTAGGATATAACTTGTAATTTTTGTATATTGGTACTCAGTTAACATGGTTTACATAAGGAAATAAACAGCTAAATTGGTGCCTCAAGCAAAGTCAATTTAGCAGCTTTAACAGTAAAATACAACTACCTGCTTGTGTTATGCCTTATGTATTTTATTAAGCAATGCTTTAAGGACTGTAGATTATTCAATATTGGGGGTTGTGACTCTTTTATAAATGTAAGTGATTTATAAGCTCCCACTCTGAAATGGAAACACATTTTTGCACTTTAAGGTAGCACATTAATGCACTTTTAGTTAGGATTATACTCTAGTAATTTACATTATCTTTCTGCAGAGAAACACCAACATCAGCAGGACCAAATTCCTTCAACAAGGGAAAACAAGGATTTTCTGACAACCAGAGGTTATGGGAGCGGAAAATGAAAAGTCAGCTGCGGAATTTTGGAGACGAGGACTAAATGCCATTGCTCAAAAGCCAGAGTTGAGAGCTGTGGGAAGGAGAAAGAAAGTTTAGGGATTAAGATGCATTCTAAACCCTCCAGATTGCTTTGAAATGGAAACTATTTTCAACGATAAGTGTATAATGTATACTTAAAGACTTTCTCACTATAAATTGTAATGAGTGCAATGTGTTTAGTAAATAGTGGATAACCCCTTCAAACAATTTCATTACAGGAATATTCTGACACAAAAATCGGCATTTAGATCCTGTCATCTCTTGTAGCTGCCGTTGATTATTTTTAATGTGGCTCAGTGGGCTTTTTGATTAGAGTGCTGTAAACTAACATATCAACAGTTAAACGTAGCAAGGATAAGTTCAGTTCACACCATTGAAAAGTTCATGATTGTTAATTGCATAGCTCCTGAGAACAGTTTTATATTTTACAGTAGAAGGGATATTTTGATTTAAGCAAATTTTGTGACTTAAAAGTTTAAACTCTGCCAAATTTTTTTAAAACTTATGTTTCCCAGTGATGCACCATTTCCAGCAAGAGGATGAACTAATGAGACATTCCTAGGTTGTATATAAACTCAAGTCGGAATAGTTTAACCTACCACTTGACTGTTCTATGCTTGCAAGGCAGAACAGGAAATCATTGTATGTGGAATGGCAGGGGCAAACTATGTCCTGTCTCTTCATCCACATCAATATTCCAGTATACAGCTCTTTATTTCAAATTATTATTAATGAGGTCATGGTATTATGAAATTAATACACAAATGTTATAATTTGGCACGCTCCATTAGAGTATGGTAAGTAACATCATTCCTATTCCCTCAAGACACGTGTCTAATGATTTTGGATTTCCAGCATCTGCAGTTCTTTGCTTTTATCTCTGTGTCTGCTGAGGAATAGCTGGCAAAGGAACTGCAAGTAAGTGCAAATTTGCTATGAATTAGAAACCTCAATACATACAATTAACTGATGTGGTTGTATCAGCATGAATCAGCCCAGCCACAACTTTTCTGAAATTCTTATTGTCCTATCCTGGGGCTTCAAAAGTCTTGTATTAGTTCTGCTGTACAAAATGATAAATAATAAACTCTAAACTGGGATCATGTTACTCTTCCCAGTGTACCACATGGCATTCTTCCATTGGTAACTCAAACATTAGAGGTTTAGGAAGCTCATTTACTCGACTCTTGCTCTTTCGCTGAGTCAAATAAATTAATGCATTTGTTCTATGCTATTCTTTGATGTGCTGGAATCCCCATTCTCATGTCAGGTATCCCAGTTCTGTCTTTGGGTTGATCCCTTGAAAATCTTAGCAGAAGGCCTCTACAAGTTGTAGTGCAGTCTGTCTATAGCAAGCTCAGTATAATGATTTATTCTGTTTTCTTCCATTTCCCAGCTTGATATTTTGAATGGTTTAAATCTGCCAGAAATATGAAGGTTAGGAATAACACCCTTGGAGAATAATTGAGCTACTAATAAGATCTTTGGTGAAAAATTATGGGTTATCTATAGATATTATTTGTAAGTTTGCTGTAAAATGGTGTAGAGAAGAAATATTCCCCACTAAACATTTGTGAATCAAGGGAAAGTGTATTGTGCTGAGTAGGCACGATCCTGAATGTTTTTAAAAAAATGATTCAGTACTTGTACATAATGTTTTGGGGAGTATTAATAACCCCATTCATAATCCCAGTGGACTCATGGTGTAGGATTGGCAAAGAGGGTGTTGTATATCATCTGATTTCAGCCTGTTTTTATTTGGTTGTTTTGAAGGATATAACACCATGAAAACATGTGACGGTGAGGTGCCTAAATGTAGACTTATCTTGCTTTACAACCTGTACATTACAGGCACTACACACTTGTCTCCATTTCACACAATATTTCTTGGATTGTGTAAGTATATTTAAATTTAGGCAACCTGGTTCATGCAGTAACTTTTTTTCAATAAAGGTATTTTCAGTGAAATACACCTAAAATTGATGCTGTAAATATCGCACTGTTAGTGCAAGGAATATCTTGCACAACTTATGGTTGCCACCAGTGTTGTGCAAAATTAATTTTGCTGAGACATTTGCTTCACTAAGTTTAAAAATAAGGAAATCCAAGTTTTAGGAGATTCATTATGGGATTTATTCACCTTTTTTCACTAAAACACAAAGCACTTATCTTAATGATCAAGATCTAGGGCCTCAAACAGATAGCTGTGACCTCTGTCTGCATTTTTTCTGAGGTGGCAGTGCTCTTTCCGTAGGCTGTTTAGGAGTACATTTTGTAACCAAGATAGCCTATAACAGAGACTTAATAGTCTTCATAGCATCTGGTAAATTGAGGGCCAGTTGCTTGATATGTGAGATGATAGCAGTAAAATGTGATAGCATCATCTGTACTAAAGGGGAGGAATTGGCAAAGCTTTTTGCTCATTAAATCAGTGGCTTCTGATGCTGGCAAGTGTGTGCACATTGATGTAATTTGAGGAAAAGATCATACTAGCCTGTGATTCCCTCCCTGATTGACCGGCCCATCGACATTCACTGCGCTCACATGTGATGAATGGCCACTGAACTCTCACATGAAGAATGGGAAGGTACTGGAGAGCTGCTAATGCTCGCACTTTTGAATGAAATATTTCCCGATTGTCCATTGAAAACCGAAACAATATTGACTGACATTTTCTTAAAAAGTTTAAATTTCTCATTTTATGAGGCCTATAAAAATTACAGCCTCCAGTGTAATTAATAATGTCACTCTGGGAGCTTCCTTGTCAGTGAATTTGACGAATCAGTCCAGGGTGAATGCCTTATACTTTTTTCAATTGGAAATGGAAGCATAATTTTGAACAAAAGCATTCGACTGGTGAAACTTTATTAGCTATATCAGTTTGATTCAACTGATTACTATTCATGAACCTGCTAGAAGTATGCATGTGTGGATATCAGGTAAGGAAAGGATCAGACTTGGCAGTGAAACCCTCCACCTTTCAATAGCATGCTGATTCTTGTTGTCAATGTGCAAAATAGTGACCACAAGGTACTGACGCATGCTTGACACTTGGGCAGCATATGCCACAAGGAATCATTGTCTTCAAGAGGAGGGAAGAAAAATTGGCAATAAAAGAGAAATACGCTACAAGAAGAACTTTTTTTGCAATAATATTCCTTTTTTAACAATGGACTGTTTTGGGGGTATCAAAGGTGGTGGAAGATGAGAGTTTACTGCTTTTTGTGGCTTGTTTCAGTGAGATTGTATGAAAGTTTTTATAATTGGATCACTCTCAAAACTGTCCAAAAACATTGACCTGTGGTGCTTTGTCAGCTACAGTTTTTGTAATTCAGTATTGTTTGTGGGCACAGAAACTTCCTTACTGCAAACTTGCAACGTTGGCTGTAGCCTTCACAGTAGTTCGCATTGTTGCACACAGAAAGCATTTCAGACTTTTTAAATATTGGAATACTGATTTGTAGAGACTGTAACTCAACTCTGAAATGGTTTTTGTGAATAACTTATCCTGTTAGTCCGTGTTTAGTATTATACCGCAGATCTGTATGAGTGAGATTGAGCTGAGCACAGAAGTTATTTTGTGGACTTGGTGGTAGTTCTGTGAGAAAATCAGTTTATTGCATGCTTCTGTGGACTGTTTCAGTTGACTCACCCTAACAGAAGGAGGTGTCTTTTTATGTCTCTCTCCAGCATCCCCCCCGCCCCCAACCCCATCACGTCTCCGCAGGTAATAGTAATTCGCTAGAAAAGGGTCTTGACAACTGGCGAAGTAAAATTAAATTTCCTGTTAATATTTTTCAGATTCCACCCACCCAATCAGGAATTCTAACAAATCTAGAAATCATTCAACATTTGAAAGCTGTGATTGAAATAAACTTTATGCCAGAAGAGAGACCTTTAAACAAAATCAATTTAATTTCCCCTAAAAAAATTCTTATGTTGTCTTACAAAATGCAGGTGTAGTAAATGTTGTTCAAAATTATTTTAGCAAATTACCAAGTACAATAATTCTTAGATATCAAATTGTAACAATGTACTTAATTTGATTTTCTTTTCACTGGATACTATGCAGAATTTAGCTTACTCTAGGAGTTGATGGAATATGAATCGAAACAATGCCGAATGAGCAGTTTGTTTCAAATGGCTGACTATTGATGAATGCCTTGCAGATGGCCAGAGTTCATTAAATTTATAATTGCTTTGGCCAGTTCACATTATTTTCCTCTAGCTATTTTTTTTCCCGTGTCCCTGAAACCATGCATAAGATCTTATTGGAGTAGGTGAGCGACCTGTTTTGAAATCCACCGCTGCCATGACCAGCAGCTATGTGTTCAAATGTTTGATTTAGAGTCAAGATTTCCTATTCTCCCTGTGGGAATAATGCTCCCCCCACCACACCCCGACGGTCAGAATACTTCACTTGCATGGAATCACAGGTGCAAATGCAAACCGTAAGCAGAAATTAAACGTTAAAACTTGGAGTATTTTCATATGTTAGTATTGTTTTTCTTCATCTTCTGTGAGACTTGTGCTGTTTATACAGAAGCTTCTGGTTGTTGTGTTTGAATATTGAGGTAGTTTTGTTAAGGAAATGTGATTTTTATTGTACTGAAATGTAAAATTTTGCAAGTTGGGCAGGGAAAATAAAATGCTTTCTGGATTAGCAAATACTCTTTATTAAATGTTTGCACAAATTGTGTGCAGTGATTTGTGTGAGTGGGCACTAAATACCATGCAATGTGTGGGAAACATTGTACTGGAAAATACAGTAGGCAGTCTGTATTTGAAGAGTACCAGGTAACACTCCTCTTCCTCTGCCCATCTTTTCCTGACATCGCTGGGAAGGCGATGGTGTGTTGGTATTGTCGCTGCACTAGTAATCCAGACACCCAGGGTAATGCCCTGGGGACCATAGCAGATGGAATTTGAATTCAATAAAAATCTGGAATTAAATGTCTAATGATGACCATGAAACCATTGTTGATTGTTGTAAAAACCCATCTGGTTCACTAATGTCCTTTAGGGACGGAAACCTGTCATCCTTATCTGGTCTGGATTACATGTGACTCCAGACCCACAGCAATGTGATTGACTCGGAAATGGCCTAGCAAGCCATTCAGTTGTAACAAACCGCTACAAAGTCACAAAACAGGAATGAAACCAGACGGACCACCCGGCATCGACCTAGGCACTGGAGATGACAATGGCGATCGCAGCCCTGTCGACCCTGCAAAGTCCTCCTTACTAACATCTGGGAGCTAGTGCCAAAATTGGGAGAGCTGTCTCTCAGACTAGTCAAGCAACAGTATGATATAGTCATCCTCATAGAATCGTACCTTACAGATAATGTCCCAGACTCCTCCATCACCTTCTCTGGGTTTGTCCTGTCCCACTGACAGGACAGACCCAGGAGAAGTGGTGGCACAGTGGTATAAAATGGGAGGGAGTTGCACTGGGAGTCCTCAAAATTGACTCCAGACCCCATGAAGTTTCATGGCATCAGGTCAAACATGAGCAAAGAAACCTCCAACAGATTACCACGTACCGCCCTCCCTCAGCTGATGAATCAGTGCTCCTCCATATTGAACATCACTTGGAGGAAGCACCGAAGGTGTCAAGGGTGCAGATTGTACTCTGGGTCGGGGACTTCAATGTCAATCACCAAGAGTGACTTGGTAGCACCACTACGACTGAGCCGGCCGAGTCCTGCTAGACTGGATCTGTGGCCGCTGGTGAGGGAACCAACAAGAGGGACAAACATACTTGACCTCATCCTTACCAACCCTGCTGTATGCATCTGCCCATGACAGTATCGGTAGGAGTGACCACTGTACAGTAACTGTGGAGATGATGTTCAGCCTTTACATTGAGGATACCCTCCATCGTGTTGTGTGGCACTACCACCGTGCTAAATGGGACAGATTTCGAACAGGGCTAGCAACTCAAAACTGGGCATCCATGAGGTGCTGTGGGCAATCAGCAGCAGCAGAATTGTACTCGAACATAATCTGTAACCTCGTGGCCTGGCATAACCCCTAGTCTACCATTAGCATCAAGCCAGGGGATCAATCCTGGTTCAATGAAGAGTGCAGGAGGGCATGCCAGGAGCAGCACCAGATATACCTAAAAATTAGTTGTCAGCCTGGTGAAGCTATAACACCAACTAATTGTGTGTGAAACAGCATAAGCAGCAAGTGATAGACAGCTAAGCTAGAGCAGAGCTAGCCTTCAGCCAATTCAATTCACGCCACGTGATATCAAGAAACAACTGAAGGCACTGGATACTGCAAAGGCTATGGACCTTGACAATATTCCAGCAATAATACCGAAGACTTGTGCTCCAGAACTTGCCGTGCCCCTAGCCAAGCTGTTCCAGTACAGCTACAGCACTGGCATCTGCCCAGCAATATTGAAAATTGCCCAGCTATGTCCTGTACACAAAAAGGACAAATCCAACCCTGCCAATTACTAAGATAAAAGCAAAATACTGCGGATGCTGAAAATCAAAACAAAAATAGCTGGAAAAACTCAGCAGGTTGGAAAGCATCTGCGGAGAGGAATACAGTTAACGTTTCGAGTCCGTATGACTCTTCATCAGAACTAAGGAAATGTAGAAATATCTGCCCTCACTCCTTCCTTTCACTCCCAGAAGCATGATGGGGTCCTCCTTGTCCTCACTTATCGCCCCACCAGCCTCCGCATTCAAAGGGACATTCTCTGCCATTTCCGCCAACTCCAGCATGATGCCACCACCAAACACATCTTCCCTTCACCCCAGCGGCGGTATTCCGCAGGGATCGTTCCCTTTGGGACACCCTGCCCCACTCCTCCATCCCCCCTATACCTCAACCCCCTCCCACGGCACTTTTCCATGCAACCGCAGAAGGTGTAACACCTGCCCCTTTACTTCCCCCCTCCTCACCGTCCAAGGGCCCAAACACTCCTTTCAAGTGAAGCAGCACTTCACTTGCACTTCCCTCAATTTAGTCCACTGCATTCGCTGCTCCCAATGCTGTCTCTACATTGGACAGACCAAACGCAGACTGGGTGACCGCTTTGCGGAACACCTTCGGTCTGTTCGCAAGCATAATTCAGACCTCCCTGTAGCTTGCCATTTCAACACACCACCCTGCTCTCATGCCCACATGTCCATCCTTGGCCTGCTGCAATGTTCCAGTGGAGCTCAACGCAAACTGGAGGAACAGCATCTCATCTTCCGACTAGGCACTCTGCAGCCTTCCGGACTTAACATTGAGTTTAACAACTTCAGATTGTGAACTCTCTCCTCCATCCTCATCCCCTTTCCGATCCCCCTTTTTCCAATAATTTATCATTTTTAAAATGTTCTTTTCCCACCTATTTTTAAATTTATTTCAATCTATTGTTTTATCTCCACCTTTTAGCCCTTCTCGATCCCTTCCCCCCACCCCACCCCCACTAGGGCCATCTGTCACTTGTCCTGCTTTCTACTCTTAATGTCACCATTAGCACATTCCTTAGATAATATCGCAACCGTCAACACCGCTTTGTCCTATTGTCTATGACATCTTTGGCAATTTCTTCTTTGCCTCCACCTATCACTGGCCTTCTATCCAGCTCTAACTGTCCCACCCCCATCAACTAACTTATATTTCATCACATTTCTATATTTCCTTAGCTCGGATGAAGAGTCATACGGACTCAAAACGTTAACTGTATTCCCCACTGCAGATGCTGTCAGACCTGCTGAGTTTTTCCAGCTATTTTTGTTTTTGTCTTGCCAATTACTGCCCCTTCAGTAAAATAATGGAAGGGGTCATCAACAGTGCTATTAAGTGGCACTTGCTTAGCAATAACCTGCTCACTGATGCTCAGTTTGAGTTCTGCCAGTGCCACTCAGCTCTTGACCTCAATACATCCTTGGTTCAAACATGGACAAAAGAGCTGAACTCCTGAGGTGAGGTGAGAGAGCATTTGACCGAGTGTGGCATCAAGGAACCCTAGCAAAACAGGAGTCAATGGGAATTGGGGGGAAAAGTCTCCGTTGGTTGGAGTCATACCTGGCGACTTGTGCTCCAAAGGAAGCTCAAAGGAAGATGATTGTGATTGTTGGAAGTCAGTCATCTCAGCTTCAGGACATCACTGCAGGAGTTCCTCAGGGTAGTATCCTCGGCCCAACCATCTTCAGCTGCTTCACCAATGATCTTCCTTCCATCATAAGGTCAGAAGTGGGGATGTTCGCTGATGATTGCACAACATTCAGCACCATTTGCGATGACTCAGATACTGAAACAGTACATGTCCAAATGCAGCAAGACCTGGACAATACCCAGGCTTGGGCTGACAAGTGGCAAGTAACATTTGCACCACACAAGTGCCAGGCAATGACCATCTCCAACAAGAGAGAATCCAACCATTGCCCCTTGATGTTCAATAGCAATACCATCATTATCAACATCCTGGGGGTTACCATTGACCAGAAACTGAACTGGAATAGCCAAATAAATACTGTGGCTACAAGAGCAGGTCAGATGCTACGAATTGTAACTCACCTCTTGACTCCCCAAAGCCTGTCCACCATCTACAAGGCACAAGTCAGGAGTGTGATGGAATACTCCCCACTTGCCTAGATGAGTGCAGCTCCAACAACACTCAAGAAGCTGGACACTGTCCAGGTCAAAGCAGCCCACATGATGGGCACCACTTCCACAAACATTCACTCCCTCCACCACCGACGCACAGTAGCAGCAGTGTGTCCCATCTACAAGATGCACTGCAGGAATTCACCAAGGCTCCTTAGTGCCTTCCAAACCCATGAGCACTGCCGCCTAGAAGGACAAGGGCAGCAGATGGAGGGGAACATCCAGGTTGTGGTGTTCCATCTAAGTAACACACCATCCTGACTTGGAAATATATTACCATTCCTTCACTGTTGCTGTGTGAAAATCCTGGAACTCCTTTCCTAACAGCACTGTGGGTATACCTACACTACATGGACTGCAGCTGTTCAAGAAGGCTGCTCACCACCACCTTCTGAAGGGCAACTAGGGATGGGCAGCCATTGATGCCTACATCCCATGAATGAAATTAAAAAATGCATGCTGATGCATTAGATTTGGGTCCACCATCATGTCTAGGGTTCAATATACAATAGTTAATTTAACATTCTTTTGGATGGTTCCACATACCGTCGTTCAAATTACACTGGTTGTTCACCAAGTTAGATCAGTCATGGCAGGTAAGCTTTATAACTAATGAAAAAGGGAAACTCTTTCTGGCCAGAATCGTGAAAGACAGAGTTGTACACTGAAATATATTAGTACTAATTTATTTAACAGTTTTAGCTGCATTATCATAGATGCAATCAACATGAACATAGGAGTAGGCTTTGAGCCTGTTCCACCAGTCAGTGAGATCTTGGCTGATCTGTGGACTAACTTTTATTTACAATCCCAGACCAGACCAGACCCTTAAATTTTGATATGTTCTAGTTAGGGACCCATAATCTTTTGTTTAAAGTAGACAAAGTTTGAGATCCCAGGTAGTTACTAAGAGAATAAAGCCACAAGATTCCATGGTTTTTAAACAAACCAAAATAAATGTTACCATACAGTCAGAAAAGTAAAACAATTCACAAAATCTATCTTGTATGCTAACATTCAGAATTAACATTTGAATCAACAGTTAAATTGTGGTCAAACACACCACACTGCACAATAAATGTCAGGTGCAACCAAGACACCCCACAGATTTCTCAGCATCCCACCCAGATACCAGTGTCCACTGTGAGTTACACAGTCTTGTTAAAACTCTCTCTCATGAGGGATTTTAAATCTTCACTTTTGATGATCTAGTCTATGAAGTCCCTCAAAAGTTGCTCTGACTCAGACTGCCCTTACAATTGCTCACCTCCTGGTGGTTTAATCTCTTCTCCTGAGACTGGGTTCCATAGACTTCTCAAGGCTGCACTCCAGCACCAGCTTATAGGCACAACTCCAGCTCTTCAGCCATGCTGAGCAGACCGTCATTGTTCCAAAGGGTAACCTTTGCCCCAACGGAGTCAGCTTTTCAGCTCTCCAAGGCTTCTCTGAGCCCTACCTGTACGAAGCCAGCACACAGCATCTTTTTCACTGTCTGGCGCCTCTTCCTTTGCTCCCTTCCCAATGGTTTCTCTCTCCAGTGGTTCCTATTAATGATGGCCTCTTCCCAGTGGTTCCTTCCCTGGTGGTCAGTCTCTGTCTCTCTGGGCCCTCCCTTTGTTCCACAGGACTCCCCCTTTTTTTAGTGCCATACAGGGTCTCATGATTCTTGTTTTCATAGCACACAGGTGCACTACTAATGTCCTGGATGACTAAGCCCTATAACTGCGGAAAAAAACTAGAATGGAGTGTAAAAAGCCTGTCACCCTACCGTGCTCTGCACATGCGCTGGAACTTGGGCCTGCTGGGAAACGGAGTCCTCGGCTTTAGCCCGGAACAAGGTAAGTTCGCATTTCGTAACACTCTATATACCTGCCTTTAGCTCAGATTCCTTAATGCCTTTGGTTAACAAAAATCTATCAATCTCAGATTTAAAATTAAATTAAACTGATCTTCATCAGTTACCATTAGCAGAAGAACTTCCACCACTTTTTGTAGAAGTGTTGCCTAATTTCACTCCTCAGAGGTCTGGCTCTTATTTTTTGACACTTTCCCTGGTCTTAGACTCCCCAGGCAGTAGAAGTAGTTTCTCTCAATATACCCCATCTCTGTTCCGCTTAATATCTCAAAAACCTTGATCAAATCACCCCGGAAACTTCTGAATTTCAGGGAATATAACCCTAGTTTGTGTCATCTCCTAATTTAACCCTTAGAGTACAATTATCATTATGGTAAATGTATGCTGCACTGCCTCGATGACCAACAAATTCTGAGCTGTGGTATTGAGAACTGCTCACAGTATTCCAGGCTCACAAAAGAGATATACAAACTTCTGCCACCCTTTGTGTGAAGAAGTATTTCCTAATTTGATTCCTAAAAAGGAGAGGAGGCAGTGGCATAGTGGTAATGTCACTGGACTGGTATTCCAGAGGCCCAGGCTATGCTCTGGGCACATGGCATCTAGGCACAGTAATGGTGACCATAAAACCATTATGTATTGTCATAAAAAACTATCTGGTTCACTAATGACCTTTAGGGAAGGAAATCGCCTATCCTTACCTGGTCTTGTGACACCAGACCCATAGCAATGTGGTTAGAGAATCTAACCGTCTCCTCTCGACAATCAATGACATTACCATCTTGGAATTCCCCACTGTCAAAATGCTGGGGGCTACCTTTGACCGGAAACAGAACTGGACTAGCCATATCAATACAGTGGCTACAAGAACAGATCAGAGACTAGGAATTCTGTGGTGAGTAACTCGCTTGACTCCCTGAAGCCTATCCACAAGTCACAAGTTGAGTGTGATGGAATACTCTCCATTTGCCTGGATTAATGCAGCTTCAACAACACCCAGCTTGACACCACCTGGAACAAAGCAGCTCACCTGATTGACACCCCATCCACTACCTTCAACATTCACCCTCTCCACCAATGACTCAGTGGCTGCAGTAGGTACCATCAATTTGAACAAGTGTGAGAACTCACAGGATCCTTCGTCATTAAAATCGAGTGCCACTGCCACTTCCCTCCTTCCTGCTAGCCCACCTGGCTAAACTTTCTGAAACTTTCTGCTCTGAAGGAGGGCCATACAGACTCGAAACATTAACTCCGTTTCTCTCTTCACAGATGCTGTCAAACCTGCTGAGTTTTTCCGGCATTTTCTGTTTTTGTTTCAGATTTCCAGTATTTTGCTTTTATCCTTGGACCAAACTTTCTAAAAACTTCCCCCCCTGCCCTTGCCCTGAACTTTCTATCTTCTAGTTTCTCTCCTATCTGCCCTCATGCCTTCTCTGAGATCATCTTGTCCATGAGACCCACAATCGATCTTATTCCCACTAAACTGCTGACCACTCTACTACCCTCCTGGCTCCCGTGTTAGCTGATATTGTTTAATGTTTGTCTTCTCAGCTGCTGTCCCCCTGTCCTTCAAATCTATCATCATCCCTTCCTCAAAAAACCCTGACTGCTCTGTCATTGCAAACCAATACTTAAATCCAAAGTCCTCTCAAATGTATGCCTACCTATCCCTGAACTCCCATGTTTGAATCCCTGCAATTTTCTACCCCACCACAGTATGGAAACTGCTTATCAAAGTCACAAATGACATTCCATGTGACCGTGATAAAAATAAACTATCTTTCTTGATCTTTCTCTACCTTCCTGCATCCATTGATAGGGTCGACCATATCAGTCTTCATTAAAGGATTGAGGACAGGCCCAACAATGCTCAGTTTTATGCAGATGTCGAGCCTCAGGGTTCAAGTGAAGTGGCTGACACTAGAACATCAGCGGGAAGTGTGTGGACATCTGTCAGAGAACTCAGAGGCTGTTTGCTCCCATGTGTTGATGAGTCCATTCATACCATGAGTGGCACCATGTCTCTGGCATGTGAGTGCATGGTCTCCTCCATTGACAGACTGGCCACCTTCATGAAGAGCCACGTGTGGCAGACCATTGAGTGGATGCAGGAGATGTGCACTGGTGGAATCATTTTTTTAAATATTCATTCACGAGCTATGGGCTTCACTGGCTGGGCCATCATTTGTTGCCCATCCCTAGTTGTCCTTGAGAAGATGGTGGTGAGCTGCCTTCTTGAACTGCTGCAGTACATGTGGTGCAGGTACATCCACAGTGCTGTTAGGGAGGGAGTTCCAGGATTTTGACCCAACCCCAGTGAAGGAACAGCGATAATAGTGTTAAATAGACAAAATTAAGGGCATTTTATCTGAATGCATGCAGCATTTGCAATAAGGTAGATGATTTGAAGGCACAGATAGAGGTAAATGGGTTGGTTACAGGATGATAGAGACTGGGAAGTGGATATTCAAGGATATGCGTCATTTAGGAAGGATAGGCAAAAAGAAAAAGGAGGAAAAGGCAGTAGCATTGTTAATAAGGGACGGTATTAGTACATTATTGAGACAGGATCTTAGATTGAAGGATCAAGATGTAGAATCAATTTGGGTGGAACTAAGAAATAGCAAGGGGCAGCAAACAGTGGTGAGAGTTGTTTACAGGTCACCAAACAGTCGTCGTAACATTGGATACATTATAAATCAGGAAATTAGAGCTGCATATGAGTAAAAATGGGCGACTTCAATTTACATATAGATTGGGTAAACTAATTAGTATTAATGCTGTGGAGGATGAATTCCTGGAGTGTGTATGAGATGGATTTCTGGAACAGTACGTTGAAGAAACAACTCTAGAGGTCTGGCTTTTTTATATCTAGTATTATATGTAATGAGAAACAGCTAATTAATAACCTTGCTGTAAAGGAGTCTTTAGGAAATAGTATGATAGAATTTTACATTAAGTTTGAAAGTGATATAGTTCATTCTGAAATTAGGGTCTTAAATCTGAACAAAGGAAACTATGAAGGTATGAGGGGAATGTTGGCTATGCTGGATTGGGAAAATACACTACAAAATTTGATGGTAGACAGGCAAGGGCTAGTATTTAAAAAAGCCTTGCATGGTCTACAACAAATATACAATCCTCTAAGACCCAACAGTAAAAGTGGATCAACCATGACTAACAAAAGATTGTATTAGACCAAAGGAAGTGGCTTATAAAGTTGCCAGAAAAAGTGGTAAATCCAAGGAGTGGGAGCAATTTAGAATCCACTGAGGATGATCAAGAAACTGATAAAGAAAAGGGAAAACAATATGAATGCAAGCTAGCAAAAAAAACATAAAGGTGGACTGTAAAAACTTCTTTAAGTACGTACAAAGGAAAAGATTAGCAAGGACAAATGTGGGTCCATTACAGACAGAGACAGGAGAATTTGTGATGGAGAAAGGTATGGGAAATGTCCCAGAAATCCTAGGAGCCTGTGAAAATGAGGAACTGAAAGAAATGAGTATTAATAAAGAGGTTGTACTTGAAAAAATAATTGGATTGAAGGCTGATAAATCCCCAGGATTTGATGTGCTGCATCTCAGAGTGTTGAAAAATGAGAGATAATGAATGCATTGGTGGTTATCTTTCAACATTCTATAGATTCTGGAAAGGTTCCTACAGACTGGTAAGTAGTAAATGTAACCCCACAATTTAAGAAGGGAGGGAAAGAAAAAAACAAAGATCTACAAGCCTGTTATTTTGATATTGGTAGTGGGAAAATATTAGAATCTATTATAAAAGGTGTGATAATTGGACACTCAGAAAATACTAATACGATTGGGCAGGGTCAACATGGATTTATGATAGGGAATTCATGTTTGACAAACCTGTTGGAGTTTTTTGAGGATGTTACTTGTAGCATTGATAAAGGAGAACCAGTGAATGTGTTGTATTTGGATTTTCTGAAAGCTTTGTTAAGATCCCACACAGGGGGTTAATAAACAAAATACAGCACAAGGGATTGGGAATAATATACTGGTATGGATTGAGAATTGATTAACAGATAGAAAACGGAGAGTAGGAATGAACAGATCAATATTAGGGTGACAGGCTGTTGCTAGTGGGGTACCGCAAGGTTCAATGCTGGAGCCACAGTTGTTCATGATCTATATAAATGATTTGGATGTGGGGACAGATGTAATATTTCTAAATTTGTTGATGACACAAAACTAGGTGAGAATATAAATTGTGAGGAGGATGCAAGGAGGCTTCAAGGGGACTTGGGCAGGCTAAGTGAATTGTCAAGAACATGGCAGATGGTATATAATGTGAATAAGTGTGAAGTTATCCACTTTGGTAGAAAAAACAGAAAGGCAGAGTATTTCTTAAATGGTGAGGGGTTGGGAAGTGCTGGGTGCCCTTGTTCATGTGTAACTAAAAGCTAGCATGCAGGTGCAGCAAACAATTAGGAGGGCAGTTCTGACTCTTCTGTTGAAGAGTCATACGGACTCGAAATGTTAACTGTATTCCTCTCCGCAGATGCTGTCAGACCTGATGAGTTTTTTCGAGACGTATCTTATGTTCAGTGGGGTAAAAGGGATTTTGGGCTGAATTTTTAAAAATTCATTCAAGGAATGTGGGCTTCGCTGGCTGGGCCATTTATTGCCCATCCCTAGATGCCCTTGAGAAGGTGCTGGTGAGCTGCCTTCTTGAACCGCTGCAGTCCATGTGGTGTAGGTACACCCACAGTGCTATTAGCAAGGGAGTTTCAGGATTTTGACCCAGCGACAGTGAAGGAATGGCAATATATTTCCAAGTAAGGATGGTGAGTGACTTAGAGGGGAACTTTCAGTTGGTGGTATCTCCATCAATTGGCTGCCCTTGTCCTTCCAGATGGTAGTGGTCATGAATTTGGAAGGTGCTGTCCAAGGAGCCTTGGTGAATTCCTGCAGTGCATCTTGTAGATGGTACACACTGCTGCTACTGTACGTCAGTGATGGAGGGAGTGAATGTTTGTGGATGTGGTGCAATCAAGCGGGCTGCTTTGTCCTGGACGGTGTCAAGCTTCTTGAGTGTTGTTGGAGCTGCACTCATCCACGCACATGGGGAGTATTCCATCACACTCCTGACTTGTGCCTTGTAGATGGTGGACGGGCTTTAGGAAGTGAGGTGAGTTACTCATCGCAGGATTCCTAGCCATTGAGTTGCTCTTGTAGCCACAGTATTTATAAGACTAGTCCAGTTCAGTTTCTGGTCAGTGGTAACCCCCAGAATGTTGATAGTGGTGAATTCAGTAATTGTAGTGCCATGGGATATCAGGGGGCAATGGTTGAATTCTCTCCTGTTGAAGGTGGTCATTACCTGACACTTGTGTGGTGCGAATGTTACTTGCCACTTGTCAGCCCAAGTTTGGATATTGACCAGGTTTGCTGCATTTGGACATAGACTGCTTCAGTATCTGAGGAGTCGTGAATGGTGCTGAACATTGTGCAATCATCAGCGAATATCCCCACTTCTGATCTTATGATGGAGGGAAAGTAATTGATGAAGCAATTGAAGTTGGTTGGGCCGAGGATACTACACTGAGAAACTCCTGCGGTGATATCCTGGAGCTGGGATGACTGACCTCCAACAACCACAACCATCTTCCTTTGCGCTGGTATGTCTCCAAACAGAGGAGCCTCCTCCTCCAGTGAGTTGTTTAATTGTCCACTACCATTCACAACTGAATGTGGCAGGACTGCAGAGCTTAGATCTCATCCATTGGTTGTGGGATCGCTTAGCTCTATCATTTGCTGCATATGCTGCTTGGCATGCTGTGTTGTAGCTTCACTAGGTTGACTTCTCATTTTTAGGTACGCCTGGTGCTGCTCCTGGCATGCCCTCCTGCACTCTTCATTGAACCAAGGTTGATCCCCTGGCTTGATGGTAATGGTCGAGTGGGGGATATGCCAGGCCATGAGGTTACAGATTCTGTTCGAGTACAATTCTGCTGCTGATGATGGCCCACAGCGTCTCCTGGACGCCCAGTCTTGATTTGCTAGATCTGTTCAAAATCTATCCCATTTAGCACGGTGGTAATGCCACACAACACGAGGGAGGGTCCTACGCACCCTCTTGGGAGTATGTTTTTCCCTCTTGTTGGCTCCCTCACCAACTGCCACAGACCCAGTCTAGCAGCTATGTCATTTAGGACTTGGCCAGCTCGATCAGTAATGGTGCTACCGAGCCACTCTTGCTGATGGGCATTGAAATCCCCAACCCAGAGTACATTCTGCACCTTTGGCACCCTCAGTGCTTCCTCCAAGTGGTGTTCAACATGGAGGAGCAGTGATTCATCAGCTGAGGGAGAGTGGTATGTGGCAATCAGCAGGAGGTTTCCTTGTCCATGTTTGACCTATTGCCATGAGACTTCATTGGCTCTGGAGTCAATGTTGAGGACTCCCAGGGCAACTCCCTCCTGACTGTATACCATTGTGCTGCCACCATGGGACAGGACATACCCAGGGGTAGTGATGGTGCTGTCTGGGACATTGTAAGATATGATTCCACGAGGATGACTATGTCAGGCTGTTGCTTGATTAGTCTGCGAGACAGCTCTCCCAATTTTGGCACTAGCCCCAGATGTTAGTAAAGAAGGACTTTGTAGGGTCAAAAAGCTGCGATTGCCATTTCCAGTGCCTAGGTCGATGCAGTTTCATTCCCTTTTTGTGACTTTGTAACGGTTTGTTACAACTGAGTGGCTTGCTAGGCCATTTCAGAGGGCATTTGAGAGTCAACCACATTGCTGTGGTCTGGAGGCACATGTAGGCCAGAGCAGGTGAGGACAACAAATTTCACTTTCCTAAAGGGGCGTTAGTGAACCAGGTGGGTTTTTTACAACAATAGTTTCATGGTCATCATTAGACTTTTAATTCCAGATGTTTTTATTGAATTCAAACTCCACCATCTACCATTGCAGGATTTGAACCCAGGTCCTTGAGTATTACTCTGGGTCTTTGGATTACTAGTCCAATGACAATACCACTACACCATCTGCTGTGTGCAAACAAAGAAGTTGCATGTCAATGACTATTACCATTGCACTCTCTGATACATGGCCAAAACACCCTCATCCTTCTTGGAGAAGGAGTTAGTATGATCACTATTTTCATCCGTCATCAGTTCAACTCCTCTCTGATGCACCAGGTCGTGCAGTGCTGCATACCACCACGGTATGGGAGATTCTTGAGGGTCCATATTGGAGGGTTGCCCAGACGGCCTGTAACCATCTGAACTATTTTGTTAGAAGGCTAATTTCCTGCTTGAGGACTTTGAAGGGTCGACTGGGCATGATGCGCTGTTGCCATTTCTGGTGTCTAGTCCAATGCTGGGTGGTCCATCTGATTTTATTCTTTTTTGATTTCTCTGTAGCAATTTGATACAACTGAGCAGCTTGCTAGGCCATATTAGAGAGCAGTTAAGAGTCAACCTCAAAAACATAAAGACAGCAGATTCCCTTTCTTAAAGTGAACTAAATGGGTTTTTAAGGACAATCTGGTGGGTTTCATGGTCACTAATACCGAGACTAGCTTTTAATTCCAAATTTTTATTTAAATTCTACCAGCTGCCTTGGTGGGATTTGAATGCCCTTGTGTTCTCTGGATTTCTCGCCCAATAACACTCCCACTCTGCCACCATCTCTTCTTAAGTGATAATGTCACTGGACTAGTAATCCAGAGATCTAAGTTAATGCTCTGGGGTGTTACAATCATGTGAGAAGGGGTAGAATGGCTCACTTCTTTTCCCACTCCTTGTTTGACCACAGGTTTTTTTTGAAAGGATATGCTTGGCAATTCAGTGAGTGTTTAACTATTTACATGCTGTGATTGTAAAAGATAGAGAGACAGATTCCCTTGTAATTTTTAAAAAGGATACTATTCATTGTACTTAAACCTAAGTAAAAATAATAAAACTGCTCCAACTTCCATGTATTTATACACTCAAAGTTCTGACACACACGTCAGTAAGTTACAGGAGGAGGAAGCAGTTTTTTTTTAAAGAATCCAATGAAAGCTAAAGGATCCCATTCACGTTCCTTCAAGGTAATTGTGTCTGCTGGAGTTTTCTAGACAGGTTGATTGATTCCATTTTAATAGCTTTAGAATGTGTAAGGTATAGTCATACAAATGTTTAGCAATATTAGAAACTGCTGTTTCAAGTCACTGGAATGCAGTTTGTCTTTTAAAATTCAGTGGTTTTCAGCCAGTAAATCCATAAGTATTTTTTTATATAAAGTCTGGCTTTATAACACCTCCCCACCAAGTGAAATGAAATTTCATGCATTTCATTACAACATTGTTCAGCAAAACACACAGTCACTCAAACACTCATCTTACACTGACAGTGCTGGCATGTCTGCAACAACTATTCTCTATTCAAGTTTGAATGTATCATCACCCTCTTGGATGAGGCACAATTATAATTAAATCTTTTTTGGTGTTGGGCTAAGGAAGGCTTTGTTTCAAAAATGTGGTGCCATCCAGCCTTTTTCTCTCTAAATCCCAATTAGGTGTTGTTTAGTGTGTTTGGAATTTCACTGGATTTATTCGTAGTGCTATGGGTATTTTAATGCCAACAGATATTAAAAGACTGTATACTGTCTTTTGTGGGATCTGGGCTAAGTGCAAGTTCAATACTTGTGTTTTTGAGGTCAAATTTCACAGGCTTCTGTGGAGACATGTGTTCTGTCCCAAGGCTTTACTATGCAAATTTCTTCGGTGGTTGCAGACAATTTGAACATTGAGGGAATGGAACCCTTTCCTGTTCCCAAACACACGTGGCTGCACTGAAGGAGATTTGATGGCCACATGCATGCAAGGTATAATCCCCTGTATCTGAGGAAATCGTGTCATTGCTCTGAATGAGAAAATCCTGCCATTGCCCTGAATCTGATCACCCTGACTTGCCTGATCGTTGCGAAGCAGAATGTTTTCCCCTGTACCTGCAAACAATTTATCCATCACCTGCTTGATGCGACAATGGGCAACTAACTGAGCAATCCCACAAACGTCTCCAGACAATCCCTGGAATGATCCTGTAACAAAAATGTCGTGCACCACAGTCACCTTCACTGTCACAGGCAATAGCTGCTCACCACATCCCAGTGTCCTCAACTCCTCATCCAGCATGCAGTAACCACCTGCCTTATCAAATGCAGTCTTCACCAACATGGGTGCTCCAACATTGCCTTATAGCTTAGCCTTTACCTGTATGCCCTTTGCATTGGTTACTGCCTTTGCTGAACATTAGCCTGTCTTACTGGTCCTATGCACCCTTCTGGGAGATACCCTTCCACTAACAGCCCTCTGCATTGGCCTTCCACACGGCAATCCTTTTGAAGTTTCCCTGTCTTCCAATCTCTACCCTGATCCTTCCTGCTAATAATACAGCAAAACTTAATTGCTGTTAGTTAAAACCAACATTCATTAGCCACTCAGCTCTTGCCTCCTTTGTGTGTGGCAGAGAGATGTGTATGCACGTCCCTAAAGCACTGTGGGACCTGTGCACTCCATGGAAAATTCCAAACTCAGTAGAATATCATTTCAATTGACAACTTAACAGACTCAAATGGATATTTGCCACTGGCCTCTGTGGTCCCCATTCCACTGCCTGATCATCCCTGGGAAATTTGGCCAGCAGTGGGAAGACTTGGGGTATCTACAATCCCATTTTCCCGACATCTACCTCCAAGCCTGTCACCACAGGGCCTGTAAAATGCTGCCCACAAGAGTTTAAACCAGGAAGTTAGGATATTTAATTCATTATAAAGTCATATACAAAAGCAAAAGATGAAAAGAAAGAGATGGGACTGAGAAGAGATAAATAAATTTTTAAACAAAACATTTTCAAATTAAATTCCAAAGGCACGAACTACGTATTGCTTATGGAGCAAAAGCAGAAAATGCTGGAAAAACTCAGCAGGTCTTGCAGCATCTGTGGAGACCCTGGATGGGTCACATGGACTCGAAACGTTAACTCTGTTTCCATCTCCACAAATGCTGCTAGACCTGCTGAGTTTTTTTCCAGCATTTTCTGTTTTTGTTTGATTTCCAGCATCCGCAGTATTTTGCTTTTATCTTACTGCTCACAGAGGATTGGCCCAACTAGCATACCTGAACACTTGCACCCAGAGGGCAGTGCTGAGGCCAAATGATGAAAGATGTTTTTGAGCCATGATGTTGTGGTGAATCCACACTGTTCAGGACTATTGGTGCAGTGTAATGCAAGGACTAATTTGCAGCATCACGTACTCAATTCTTTGTCCGATTTTGGACCCTTGTGTTCTAAATTTTGAATACAAAACAGACTACGGTTTCATGAGTAGTGTCATCAAACAACGTCATTCCTTTTTTCCAGTTTTACCAATCGTCATTTTTCTGGACACGTTCATAACAATATGGGGAAAACCTATTTGTTCTCACAAGAGAACAAGAAGTTCTTTTTTAAAAAATTAATTTATTCAGCAGTCATGGTAACCGAAGCTTTTACTGGCAGCAAAGCAACAATTCCAATTTTACTGCATTATACAAAAGGGAAAAGTATTCTCTGATGCAATATTCAGTAACGAGACTGCATAGTTTTTTTTGTAATTTAATAATTGTGCATGAAAGCTTACAGCCAGACAAGACACATATTTTACAAACCAAAACAAAAAAGCTCTTGATTGCACATTTAAATTGTTTTTCCCTAATAAACTTCTGGAATGCCTTGAATGTATTCGGAAACAGCCATCACTCTTTCAGTGCTCTGATTTACATATGCGCCCTTTGCAAATACTCATCTTTAAAGTCACACATACATACATAATATGATTAACATAAGCAAGTGACTGGACTATGAAGGTATAGACATGCATAAATCAATAAATGTATAAACCTATTTTGTATGCACATTTATTTACATAAATTACATTTCATCTCCATATACCTACTGAAGGCCTCCTATTTGACAGAAATGCAAACTTCTCCTTATAACCTGGGATTAGTGTTTCCAGGTTTACAACACCTTTTTTTCAACTTAAATCTGCAGAATATCTCAGAAAAATGTACACAACATTTGGGTGCTTTCAAACATACTCAAGCTGAGCTTTCTTAAAGTCATTTTAGTACAACTGGCAATATGTAAAAATGACAACAGCACTTGGAAGTTTCTCCCTTAATTGATTTTATGGTGGTAACAATATTGAATCCTTTGTACTCTTAAACCATGAACTGAAGAAATACCTACCCAAAACTTAAATAACCCTAACAAGGCCCCAAGTTAAACTTCTGAATTTGGAAATCCAGCATTTATTTTCCACTGCTTCAAAGAAACATTGTGCTTATTAAATTTCCTTTCCCCACTCATTCCAAGTTTTGTGATTTCTTACAAAACGATTTCTTGTCCATATATTTACCCACAATAGTAACTGGGGCCAATTCCACACTCCCATGCTCCCAATGGGGAGCCATGCTCACAGGTTAGATCTCCAGCCCATTCTTTCCACAATGAGCATATTACGGCATTAGACCACAGTTTCCATCCATAAATCAGTGTACTGTTTAAAAAAAAAATCTATATGCTTACATGTTGCAATCTACAAAAGCTGATTTCCAACATAAAGTACTGATAGAAGACTGTTTCTATTGAAGTAATTTATTTGCAAACTGACCACTGCTTGAAATAAGAAAGCAAGGAAAAAAATATTGCAATTTCTTCCAAAATGGATGGAAGTTTATGCTTTACTGCAGAATGCGACAAGCTCATTTCGTTTCATATAAAGATTAACAAGTTCAAAACACCTTCTGATTCATAACTCAAACCTGTCCCCTTTGAATATTATTCAGTGAAGAGTCCAACCTATACATATAAAAGACTGCCAGTTATTTAGTTCCAACCACTGCAGGACCATTACTAGTTATTTGCCTGCAAGAATGCTTTAACACAAATACATTTCCATCTTACCCAGTGCTAGACAACGTGCACATTCTCAATAATTATTAGGACAGTTTTTTTTATGCATTTTCTTCACCCTCTCCAGTATGGGCAACCTCAACTTCCACTGTCTCACCAATTTCAGTAAGTTTCTGTCCTTGCTGGTGAAACAGTACATAGTTGACTACCTGCATAATTCCATGGTCCGTTAATGTGGGCAATGACTCATCTTGGCTTTCAACTCCTACAGCTTCAATGGATTCTACAGAAGTAACAGCTTCCACCGCCTCAACAGCTTCCACCGCCTCAACAGCTTCCACCGCCTCAACAGCTTCCACCGCCTCAACAGCTTCCACTGTTTCTCCAGTCACTATGACAGTCTCAATTTCTTCACCAATTAAATCTGATTTGTCCAATTCATCTTTCATATCAGCAGCTAAGATTCTGATTGCGTGCTCTACCTGAGTTCCCTGATTGTGAAACTGAAGCGTGTCTTTCTCTAGCATTATTTTGCCAGGAACATTCTCTTTGTGAAACTTAGTCATATGCTTGCGCAAGCTGCGAGCATCGATGTAGGCATCATTGCATATTGGGCAGACATAAGGCCGTTCTCCTGTGTGTGTTCGCACATGCCGCTTGAGAGAGCGTGCATCAGCCCAGGCTACACCGCAGGTCAAACATTCAAATGGCTTCACTCCTAAATAAAAAGAGAAATGATTTATGCAAACACAAATAGTTCTTTAAAAAAAGATATTTTCATTTACAATTTTGTCCTTTTCTATGAAGATTGTTACAGCTTTGAAGCTGTCTCATCAATCAAGGTGTAGACCTTAGCACTAGTTACTGGACTTAGTAGTCTTTTCCCTTAAGCCAGAGCAGGTTTGCTTGTCGTGGTGGAAAATCAGGCATAACAGATTTTTCCTTTCACCAACAAAATTGAAGTATTGGGCAGCCCTGGGACTTACATCTGTGAAAATTTCATGATTCAAGAAGCAAAAAGAATTGCTTTACGAAGTCCCATAATACTTTACAGCCAATAGCTTACTTTTGAAGTGCAGTGGTAGCCAGTTTGCACAGCAAGGTTCCATAAACAGTAAATGAAAGAATGGTCAGATAAGCTGTTTTTGGTGGTGTTGGCAGAAGTCAAGTGAACGCCATATGGAATACTAAGTTCCATTAATATTTAACTGCACTTTTACAATTATGGTTTAACATTGAAAGATATAGCTCCTCATTAATTCAATATATAAATGCACTGTATGATGCAATACTGCAAGATACAAGCCAAGATGATCCCAGTTCTATTCAATGCCAAGCTGCTGTTTATAATTCAGCTAGCAGAGAAGGCAGTTCAACTGAACCCTGGCCCAGGGCAGAGGGATAAAAATGCAGCCAAAATTCACACTCTTAATCGCTATCTTGTGACATTGCTGGAAAGCAATTCACTGCCTTCAAGAGGAAGAGGGGAAAATTAAAGGAAGGTTGGAAAATAAAATACTAAGAGACTTTGTGTGTTTTAGCTAGCTTGGCAATTTTCTTTTCTCTCCTAAAATAGAGGGATCTCTGGGGGAAGAAAAAAATATTTGGTATCTATTATCCACAGAATGAACATCTGTGCCTACTCTATTACAGTAACTTTAGTTCTATATGCAGCAGACCATCCAGTGAAGTGAGTCAGTTTAAGGAGTCACAATATCAAGTCCACAACAAACAATTTGCCACATTCACCCTCCTCCACCTGGTTGAACTTGTTCTCACACTGAACAACCTAGGACTTGCATGGGTCCTAGCTATGTCTGCCTTTTTGTGGGATACATGGAACACTCCCTCTTCTAGTCCCCATCCTTACCTCTTTATTCAGTATACAATGATGATTGTATCTGTGCCGTTTCCTATTCTTGCCCCGAAACGGAAAATTTAATCAATTTTGCTTCCAATTTCCATCCTTCGCTCATCTTCACACGATCCATCTCTATAACTCTTCCCTTCCATGTCTCCTCAACCTCCATTTCTGACAAAAGGTTGTGAATATTCACTTCAAGCCTCTGACTCCCAACAGCTCCCTTGACCAGACTTCCTCACACCTTCTATTTCTTAGAAGGACTCCATTCCATTCTCCCAATTTCTCCATCTCCATTGCATTTGCTCTGAGGATGCAACTTTCTGATGTCTTCCTTTTTCCTCAACCAAGCATTCCACCATGGTTGACAGAGCCCTCAACCATGTCCGGCTCAACTCCTGCACTTCTACTCTCATGACTTCCCCTCCCTCTTGTAACCAAGATAACCTGTTGTCCTCACCATACCAACCTCTGAATTCAATACAGCACCTTGACATTTCCTCCATATCCAGCATGAGGCCACCACCAAACACATCTTCCTCAGCCCTCCACTTTCAGCATTCCAAAGGGACTGTTCCCTCTGCAACACCCTGGTTCACTCAATTACTCTCAATAACCCCCTCCCCTTCCCGTGGCATCTTTCCACACAAGCTCAGGAGATGCAACACCTGCCCTTTTAACTCCTGTCTCCTTATTGCCCAAGGCCCCAAGCACTCCTTCCAGGTGAAACTTGTACTTCTTTCAATTTAATAAACTGTATTCGCTGCTCACAATGTAGTCTGCTCTACATTGAGGAGACAAACATGACTGGGTGACTGCTTAGCGGAACACCTCCATTCAGTCCATAAACATCACCCTGGGCTTCCTGTCACCTGTCATTTTAATTCTCCACCTTGCTCCCAAGCTGACTTCTCTGTCCTCAGCCTCCTGCAGTGTTCCAATGAGGCTCAAGATAAGCTTGAGTAACAGCACTTCATCCTTCAATTCAGCACTTTACAGCCTTTTGGAATCAACATTAAGTCTAACAATTTCAGACTTTAATTCTGCAGGTTTTGGTTTTACGCATGTTTTTCTGTTGGTTTTGCTTTTGGGTGGCAGCTGTTCATCATTCTGATGTTGATATGTCCTCTAGACATATCTTTTGTTTCTTTACTTGTCCCATTACAACTCTCTTTGATTTTGCACCATCAACACTGTTTTCATTTACTTTTTTTTTGCTTTCCATCTCATCACAGATTTGTCCTTTTTCCATCCTTCCCCTTTCACTTGCTTAAAACCTATTATATTTCTAATTTATCCCAGTTCTGGTGAAAGATTATCTGTTTCTTTCCACAGCTGCTGCTTGACTTTTTTCAATATTTTGTTGTTAGTGTACTTGTGCCTCCAATGATCTAGCTTTGTGTTGTTAAAAACACGTTAGGATAAAAATTACCTATATGAAACCAATGATAAATGAAATAAAGGTAAAAAAAAGCAAAATTATTTCTTGATAGATTGGGTGGCAATGCCTGCAACTGCACTTTACCAAAATACTATTGTTAACATTGTCATCTCTGTGAATTGAGATGGTGGGGAACAGTTTGCAGTTTTATGCAATATTCCCTCTAAGTTTTCATTGTTATAAGTGGCCACTTTGTCGCATCGTGCAGCCCTTTAAGATTGCACATATTTTAATGGCTTCTTGTGCGCACACTGTTTGTCCCCTGTGCAATAAGCTCTGGAGCCACGCACCTCAGAAGGAACGTTGGTTGTATGTTTTCTAAATCGATCTGCATAACCCCAAAATATTTGTAAAAGGAAGAAATATCTGCAAAAGAGATGTAAAAATATATATTTATATGCTGAAGAACCCCACGCTTGAACTGACGGTGCAGGGTATTGGTGCAATGCACCAACAAATGGTGAAGCACAAGCTATCCTGGGATAGTCTTAACCAATTCACCTGGAGGTGCCAAATGAAAAGTGAGCCACTTCAACTGAGGAAAGGAGGAGCAAAGGGAGGATAGAAGGGAAGGCACTCAACATTAGTTCAGCATGACCAGCAAAATAGTACATGAAAGTGAAACGAGAATGTGTATGATGGATTATTTTCTTAAATACTCAAAGTTTTTGATAAAGTATTGTCACAGCATTTCAATTTTTCCACACTATGGCACCTGCAGGCCATTACAAATTTTAAGAATGTGACAATCGATTTGTCTTAATATCAGCATGAAAGGCAAGGTTTAAAATCAATATTAAAAACACCATTAAACCAAAGTGAAATTTAGTACTTACCCTGATGATTGTTCATATGCCTCCTATACTCTCTAAGTTGTGAAAACTTCTTTCCACAGTGCTCACAGGTACGGTCCAGCATCTGTTTGGCTCTGCCTTTTTTGCCATGAGTGGCTTTCTTTACATGTCGCCGGAAAAGAGCTTTCTCAAAGAATTCTTTTCCACAGACATTACACCTGAAAGTAGAGAACAACAATCTGTTTCCTTTGGTCTCAGGAGGTTATTTTATCTTGTGAGGAAATACTGAGATGAACCAGAATTTATATTTAGCAAAAGAAAATCACATTCAAACCTTTGCATTCTGATCTTCTACAAACAGGATGAAATAGAATAATTGCTTGGACAGTTGCTAAGAATCTTTAGTAAAGTTAATTCAGTCACTCATGTTTTCCATTGATACAAATGGGAAAAGTAGCCATGAATTAATAGGCAAAAAATGGAGAACTCACATTGATCTAGTAAGAATGGTATTCTGATGTTGAGATTTATTCTATAGATTTGTCTCATATTAGAGCAGTATAAATCACATTGAAGTAGTCCCCTGTTGAATTGATGGATGAGTCTCACTACATACAAGTATGAAAAGCCTGTATGGTAGATAGGCCCAGTTCTGAATGCATGGATGTTGACATGTATAGAGCAATGATAGCTAGATGAGGCAGATAAATGAACTGCCCTGCACTCCAGGTTTTGCAACTTCACAAGCTCAAATTTGAGTATTTCTGAAAAAGAGGCATGCTGTTGAAGCTTTTCATCTTGCACTCATCAGGACAGATGCAAGAATGCAGCATTTCAAAAGGAGCAGCAATTTATACCGCATGAAAAAGTGTTGCTGATTTGACTGGCAAGTTGACCCTGATTGGTCAAGGTGTTGCCATGGAGAACGCACCAGAGAACTTTGTCGCCCACATTTTTATTTAATGCAAAAAAGTACAATGCCTGGACATGTTTCTTTTGCCTGCATAGTACAGATCCGTGTGTAATAAAAAATGTAGCTTCTAGCAAGTGAATGCGGGCCACATTGCACACCCATCCAATAATCTTGAATCGGTTGTTAGTGCAATTCTTAGTACACTCGGGATTGTTCAGAAAGTGCTGTCCAATCGCAGAATCACATCTAACGTCAGACATTACGTTTCGAGTTTGGCAAGCTCAGGCTAGTTTGCCTTTATAGCAATTCATCTGCCCTCCTCTAGTGTGATATGTGGACCTCAGCTTGCTATAGAACACAACTTTGGGAATTCTATAATCAGACATGCAACTGGACCTTTCTGATCTTACCTCATTTCCAGTTATATTGCACCATTTGAATGCCACTTGATGCCAGTGATGCTTCCACTGACAGGACAAGTGGAAGTAGTCAAGTCACTTGATGAGAAAGCAGTAGCAGCTCCATGACTCCCATCCATAAAGTAGTGTGATGAGAACAATGGCTTAGTATATAGAGACTTTTTTTTGACAAACTACCCTCTCGTTCCTGCCAGATTCCAACTGGGTTCACCAAAGGCAATGTTGGCCCTGCCAATCTAGTGAGTGATATAATCAATTATGGTATTCTTGGAGAGAACACTAACAAAGTAGTTAATTTTTTCCATGACATGAAGTGGTATGCTACTGATCGTAACCACAGTGGTTGTGAATGGATGACCAAGTATGTGCTGGATTAGGAGCTCAGTCTTTTAAAAGCTCATTGTAAGGCTAAACTTTATGCTGTCTAAGCCATGCAAGCAGATAGCAGCTGAACGTCCTCGACTGTAAGTGCAATCATCAAAACAAGCACTTCACAATGGCTGTCTGTATTACTTTTGTTTTTGCAAGGAGTCAATGAAGATTGAAGATGCCACCTTTAGCGTAGTACCAAATATATATTCCCATCACACTGCTTGAATACTCAAGCAGTACTGTAGCAAACAGTATGCTGAACAACATGCATACATTTGAGAATTACCAGTTGTGTTGAGCTGACAAATAAGTTTGAGAAAGTTCTGAAACTAGATAATTTATCATGTAAGGAACATATATTTTTATTTCTGTTTGACATTTGTAAAAAACGTATACTTTTATTTTCTGTTGGACTGTGGATTAGAATTACAATGGCTGCAGGTTGAAAAACATGTCCACTGGAACAGGATGAGAGATACATAAAATGTTGCAGTCTTGGAACAGTGTGTGCCATGAAAGACTGGATGGTGCCGAAAAGGAGTTCTGGACCAAGGTAGCATTTTAATTGGCTCCTGACCAGGTGACCAAAGTTTTGTGTGAAGAGCAGGGCAGCAGAAAGCTCCTGGCCTGCAAAGAGAAAATGTCTAAAATCTCTCTTCCTCATATCTCTATAACCTGCTCTCTCTGAGGAAACCCCTGTAAAAAGGAAAAGGGGAAAACCACCGTCAGGTACATTGAAAAGCAAGTTCTCAAGCAGTGAACTAAATGCTGAAAGTGCTGGAAGACCACCTTGTGTCATCAACAAGAACGGAAAGGAATTTGGAAGACATCGATCAAAATCAACCCATAAAATCCTGTACTCCGGAATTGGTGCTATTGAACTGTTTTGTCCCACCCTAAAAATCCATGTTTTTGGGTGTCTTGTATGTGTGTGTATAGGGATTTAAGAAGGGGGATGAGTTTAATTTCTTTCTTTTGCCACTGGTCAACAACAGTTTTTTCAATAAACAGTTAGTTATTTATTAAGTTTACAATCCTGGTGCTCATATTCTGTTAAACAGTTAGCTACAATTGGGGCAATCTGGTAGTTTGATCAAACTTTTTCACATTTGTCATAGCTCGGGGGACAGAGGGGCTTGATATTACAGCGCACTATCCTCAGTGAGTTGTGACACAAGCGACACCTCCAAGTAACAAATGATCGATACTGAAAGTATGCAGTCAAACTTCAGGAAAGCTGTATACAGCAGCTCTGCAGCAGTACTTGTTTTTATTAAATATGAAATGTTTGATGACAACAATTTAAAAAATCAAACTGCCTCTGGCCTCTGTACATGCTTCTCACTTCTGCAATAATATAACAGTTGTTTGATGCAGAACACTGCATAGCAACAATTAAAGTAACAAGCTCAAACTTTGCTTCACTCTATGAAGGAGAAATGGTGGAACTTGAATGTTGAGATGCTGCAATCATCCACTGAGTGCATGAAGCACTTCTAAGACAAGCTAAAGGCTGTGGATGAACAAGTGGCATGTCCCCATTCTGAATGAAGATAGAACAGTGTTGCCAGCAGAAATCTTAGAAAGCTGGGCCAGCCAATTCAACCAAATCTTCAACTGTTTCTAATGCACTAAATGGTATACTGCAACTACCTCGGTGCAAGACTGGCTTGCCATTTCACCCAACCCAACACTGCTGAAGTCCAACAGATGGAAAGTAGCCAAAAGGCATTCCTGCAAAGGTATACTAGCATGGTGTTGCAGGGGGGGAACTCTGCCTCAAGATTCTAAAGATGGCAGCATTATACACCTCCACAAGTGCAAAGGTGTTTTTTATTTCACGGGATTTGGGCATCGCTGGCTAGACCAGCATATATTGCCCATCCCTAATTGCCCTTGAGAAGGTGGTGGTGGTGAACCGCTGCAGTCCATGTGGTGTAGATACACCCACAATGCTGTTAGGAAGGGTGTTCCAGATTTTGACCCAGTGACTGTGAAGGAACAGCAATACAGTTCTAATCCAGGATGGTGTGTAGATTGGAGGTGACTAGCAGGTGGCGGTGTTCCCCTGCATCTTTTGCTCTTGTCTTTCAAGGTGGTAGAGGTCGTGGGCTTGGAGGGTGCTGTCGAAGCAGCATTGGTGAGTTGCTGCAGTGCACTATGTAGATGATACATACTGCTGTAACCGTGCATTGGCTGTGGAGGGAGTGAATGTTGCAGGTGGTGGATGAGGTGTCAGTCAAGTGGGCTGCTTTGTCCTGGATGGTGTCGAGCTTCTTGAGTGCTGTTGGAGCTGCACTCATCCAGGCAAGTGAAGATTATTTCATCACACTCCTGACTTGTGCCTTGTAGATGGTGGACAGGCTTTGGGGAATCAGGAGGTGAGTTACTCTTTGCTGAATTCCCAGCCTCTGATCTGCTCTTGTAGCCACAATATTTATATGGCTGGTCCAGATCAGTTTCAGGTCAATAGTAATCCCCTCCTCAGATGTTGATAGTGGAGGGGATTCAGTGACGGTAATGCCACTGAACGTCAAGGAGAGATGAAAACAAAAAACTGTGGATGCTGGAAATCCAAAACAAAAACAGAAACAGAAATACCTGGAAAAACTCAGCAGGTCTGGCAGCATCGGCGGAGAAGAGCACAGTTGATGTTTCGAGTCCTCATGACCCTTCAACAGAACTAAGTAAAAATAGGAAAGGGATGAAATATAAACTGGTTTAAGGGGGTGTGGAGGGGGATTTGTTGGCACAAGCAGCCAGTGATAGGTGAAGATAACCAAAAGCTGTCACAGACAAAAGAACAAAGAGGTGCTGAAGGTGGTGATATTATCTAAAGGAATGTCCTGTCTTCTACTCTTAACTAGCACATTCCTTTAGATAATATCACCACCTTCAACACCTCTTTGTTCTTTTGTTTGTGACAGCTTTTGGTTATCTCCACCTATCACTGGCTGCTTGTCCCAACAAAACCGCACCCCCCACCCCTTAAACCAGCTTATATTTCACCCCTTTCCTATTTTTACTTAGTTCTGTTGAAGGGTCATGAGGACTCGAAACGTCAACTGTACTCTTCTCCGCCAATGCTGCCAGACCTGCTGAGTTTTTCCAGGTATTTCTGTTTTTGTCAAGGAGAGATGGTTGGATTTTCTCTTGTTGGAGATTGTCATTGTCTGGCGCTTGAGTGGCTCAAATGTTACTTGCCACTTGTCAGCCCAAGCCTGAAAGTCGTCCAGGCCTTGCTGCACAAGGGCAAGGACTACTTTCGTACCTGAGGGGTCGCGAATAGTACTGAAAATTGTGCAATCATCAGCGAACATCCCCACGACTGACCTTATGATGGAAGGAAGGTCATTGATAAAGCAGCTGAAGATGGTTGAGCCTGGGAAAGTACCTTGAAGAATTCCTGCAGCTTTGCCCTGGGACTATGATGAATGACTACCAACAACCACAACCATCACCATCTTTTGTGCTAGGTATGACTCCAAGTGGAGAGTTTTCCCCCTGATTCCTATCGACACCAATTTTGCTAGGGGTTCTTGATGCCACACTCGGTCAAATATGGCCTTGATGTTAAGGGCAGTTACTCTCACCTAACCTCTTGAATTCAGCTCTTTTGTCCGTGTTTCGATCAAGGCTGAAATGAGGGCAAGAGCTCAGTGCCCTGGTGGAACCCAAACTGAGCATCAATGAGCAGGTAATAGCTAAACATTTGATAGCACTGTTGATGACTCCTTCCATCACTTTACTGATGATTGAGAGTAGACTGATGGGGTAGTAATTGGCCAGGTGGGATTTGTTCTGCTTTTTGGGCACAGGACATATCTGGGCAATATTCCACCTTGGTGGCTAGATGCCAGTGTTGTAGCTGTACTGGAACAGCTTGGCTAGCGGCATGGCTAATTCTGGAGTACTATTGCTGGAATGTTTTCAGGACCCATAGCCTTAGCAGTATCCAGTGCCTTGAGCCATTTCTTGATATCACGTGGAGTAAAATCGAATTGGCTTCACTGAGCACCTCACAAATGCTTTAACCTTGTTTTTTGCACTGATGTGCTGAGCTCCCCCATCAAGGATGGGGCTATTTGTGGTGCTTCCTCCTCCAGTTGGTTGTTTAATTGTCCACCATCATTCAGGACTGGATGTGGCAGGACTGTAGAGCTTAGAACTGATCCATTGGTTGTGGGATCCATAAGACAGAAGAGCAGAAATTCGGCCAATCGGCCCATCGCCATTCAATCAAGGCTGATAAGTTTCTCAACCCCATTCTCTCGCCTTCTCCCCGTAACCTCTGATCCCCATACCAATCAAGAACCTACCTATCTCGGTCTTAAATACACTCAATGACCTAGCCTCCACAGCCTTCTGTGGCAATGAATTCTATAGATTCACCAATCTCTGGCTAAAGAAGTTTCTCCTCATCTCTGTTCTAAAAGGTCTTCCCTTTATTCTGAGGCTGTGCCCTCAGGTCCTAGTCTCTCCTACTAATGGAAACATCTTCCCCACATCCACTCCATCCAGGCCTTTCAGTATTCTGTATATTTCAATCAGATCCCCCCTCATCCTTCTAACCTCCATCTAGTATAGACCCAGAGTCCTCAAACGTTCCTCATATGTTAAGCCTTTCATTCCTGGGATCATTCTCATGAACCTCCTCTGGACCTTCTCCAGGGCCAGCATATCCTTCCTGAGATACAGGGCCCAAAATTACTCACAAAATTCTAAATGTGGTCTGACCAGAGCCTTATAAAGCCTCAGCAGCACATCCCTGCTTTTATATTCTAGTCCTCTCGAAATAAATGCCAACATTGCATTTGCCTTCCTAAATACTGACTCAACCCTCAAGTTAACCTTAAGAGAACGCTGGACTAGGACTCCCGAGTCCCTTTGCACTCCAGATTTCTGAATTCTCTCCCCATTTAGAAAATAGTCTATGTCTCTATTCTTCCTACCAAAGTGCATGACCTCACACTTCCCCACGTTGTATTCCATTTGCCACTTCTTTGCCCATTCTCCTAACCTGTCTAAATCCTTCTGCAGCCTCCCCGCCTCCTCAATACTACCTGTCTCTCCACCTATCTTTGTATCATCTGCAAACTTAACCAGAATGCCCTCAGTTCCTTCATCTAGATCATTAATGCATAAAGTGAAAAGTTGTGGTCCCAACACTGACCCTTGTGGAACTCCACTAGTCACCGGCTGCCATCTTGAGAAGGACCCCCTTTTCCCCAATCTCTGCCTCCTGCCAGATAGCCAATCTTCTTTCCATGCTAGTAACTTGCCTCTAACACCATGGGCTCTTATCTTACTGAGCAGCCTCCTGTGCGGCACCTTGTTAAAGGCCTTCTGGAAGTCCAAGCAGATAACATCCACTGGCTCTGCTTTGTCTAACCTGCTCGTTACCTCCTCAAAGAATTCTAACAGGTTTGTCAGGCATGACCTCCCCTTGATGAAACCATGCTGACATTGCCCTATTTTACCATGCATTTCCATGTATTCTGAAATCTCATCCTTAATAATGGACTATAAAAATCCTACCAATGACCGAGGTCAGGCTAATCAGCCTGTAATTTCCCATCTTTTGCCTCACTCCCTTCTTAAACAGGGGGGTTACATTAGCGATTTTCCAGTCCTCTGGGAACCTCCCTGACTCCAGTGATTCCTGAAAGATCACCACTAACGCCTCCACTACCTCTTTAGCTACCTCCTTCAGAACTATGGGGTGTAATGCATCTGGTCCAGGTGATTTATCCATCTTCAGACCTTTCAGTTTTCCTAGCAGCTTCTCCTTGGTAATGGCCACCATACTCACCTCTGCCCCCCTGACTCTCTTGAATTTTGGGGATGTTACTCATGTCTTCCTCCGTGAAGACTGACGCAAAGTATCTATTCAGTTCCCTGCCATTTCTTTGTTCCCCATTATTACTTCTCCAGCGTCATTTTCCAGCGGCCCAATGTCTACTTTTGCCTCTCTCTTACCCTTTATATATCTAAAAAAATTCTTGCAATCTTCTTTTATATTACTGGCTAGTTTACCCTCATCTTTAATCTTCTCCCTCCTTATTTCTTTTTTAGTTGTCCTCTCTTGGTCTTTGTAGGCTTCCCAATCCCCTGGTTTGCCACTGCTCTTCACCGCATTATATGCTTTCTCTTTAGCTTTTATGCTGTCCCTGACTTCCCTTGTCAGCCATGGTTGCCTCGTCCTCCCTTTAGTATGCTTCTTCTTCCTAGGGATGAATTTTTGCTGTGTCTCCCAAATTACTCCCAGAAACTCCTGCCATTGCTGATCCACTGTCTTTCCTGCTAGGCTCATCTCCCAGTCAATTCTGGCCAGCTGCTCCCTCATGCCTCTGTAGTTACCTTTATTCAACTGTAATACCATTACATCTGACTCCAGCTTTTTCCTCTCAAATTGCAAGGAAATTCTATATTATGGTCACTTCTTCCTAAGGGTTCCTTCACCTTAAGCTCCCTTATCAAATCTGCCTCATCACACATCACTAAATCTTGAATTGCCTGTTCCCTAGTGGGCTCCACCACAAGCTGCTCCAAAAAGCCATCTCGTAGACATTCCACAAATTCCTTTTCTTGGGATCCACTACCAACCTGATTTTCCCAGTCTACTTGCATATTGAAATCCCCCATGATCACCCTGCCTTTCTTACACGCCTTTTCTATCTCCTGGTGTATCATGTGCCCCACATCCTGACTACTGTTCAGAGGCCTGTACATAACTCCCATTATGGTTTTTTTTACCTTTGTGGTTCCTCAACTCTATCCACACAGATTCTACATCATCTGACCCTATGTTGTTTCTTGCTATCGATTTAATTTCATTTCTAACAAAGCAACCCCATCCCCTCTGCCAACCTGCCTATCTTTTCAATAAGATGTATATCCTTGGATATTTAGCTCCCAGTCCTGATCCCCTTGCAGCCATGTCTCCGCGATGCCCAACACATCATACCTGCCAATTTCAATCTGTGCCACAAGCTCATTTACCTTATTTTGTATATTGTGTGCATTCAGATACAGCACCTTCAGTCCTGTATTTCCCGCCCCCCTTCTCATTGTCGTCCCTTTATCTGATGTGCTTGAAGTTAGATTCCTAGCCCATTCCAAACACTCTGTCCTATTTTGTGTTCTGGGGACTTTAATAGCCTCTCCTGGGTTCTCCTTTTTCAGCTTTTTCATAATTTTCCATGAAGTTGAATCCACTCCCTCACCTGCTAACCTGCTGCTTTGTTTCCCATTAGTCATGCTTCTTGGAGTTTTACCCTTCCCTTCCCCCCAGCTTTCTAGTTTAAAGTCCTGTTGACCACGCTATTTACCCCTTTCACAAGAACATTGGTCCCAGATTGGTTCAGGTGGAGACTGTCCCAAAGGTACAGATCCCTCCTGTTCTAATACTGATGCCAGTGCCCCATGAAATGGAACCCCTCTTTCCCGCACCACTCCTTTAGCCATGTGTTTACTTCCCTTATTCTCGCGTCCCTATGCCAATTTGCACGTGGCTCGGGTAGTAATCTGGAGATTATACCCCTTGAGGACCTGTTCTTTAATTTAGTTCCTGTTAATCCCCAAACAGGTCCTCTTTCTTAGTCTTACCTATGTTATTTGTTCCGACATGGACCACAACAACTGGATCCTCCCCCTCCCCCTCCAAAATCCTTTCAAGCTGGTCAGAGATGTCCCTCACCCTGGCACCGGGCAGGCAACATACCATGCGGGACTCTCAATCCTGCTTACAAAGGAAGCTATCAACTCCCCTAATTATAGAATCCCCTACAACTGCCACTTGTCTTTTTGCTCCCCCTCTTGAATGGCCACCTGTACCACAGTGAAACAAAGCGTCCAGGTAACAACCCCACCCTGGAGGTGCCTCAGCTTCCGGAGCTCGGATGCCAGCTCATCAATTCTGAGCTGGAGTTCCTCCAGCAACCAACACTTGCTGCAGATATGGTCACTGCGGCTCGCAATGGGATCTGCCAGCTCCCACATCATGCAGCTACAGCACATCAGTTGCTCAGTCATCTCGACTTAGTTAATTAGTTTATGCTTTGCAGTTTTTTTTTCAAATTTGGTGCAGATTTCCTACTAACCAATCAGGTCATAGCTTTCCTGTGATGTCACTTTTTCACTTTTATCCTGTCTCCCCGTGCTCTTTTATCTTGTGTCTCCACCGCTCTCCTCGCGCTCTTTTATCCTGTGTCTCCACCGCTTTCCTTGTACTCTTTTATCCTATGTCTCCACCACTTTCCTCGCGCTCTTTTATCCTGTGTCTCCGCCACTCTCTTTTATCCTGTATCTCCGCTGCTCTCCTTAGGCTCTTTTATCACTTAGCTCCTTCGATCGAATGCTGCTTCTATTGTTTGGCATGCAAGTAGCCGTGTTGTAGTTTCACCAGGTTGACACCTCTTTTTAAGGTTGCTAGTGGTGTACCCTCCTGCATTCTTCACTGAACTAAGGTCGATCCCTAGCTTGACGGTAATGGTAGAGTGGGGGATATGTTAGGCCATGAGGTTAAAGATTTGGTTGAATACAATTCTGCTCCTGATGGCCCACAACGTCTCATGGATGCCTAGTTTTGAGTTGTTAGATCTATTTGAAATCTATCCCATTTAGCACGGTGGTAGTGTCACACAACACGATGGAGGGTATCTTCAATGTGAAGGCGAGACTTCGTCTTCACAAGGGCTGTGTACTGATCGTTCCTACCGATACTGTAATGGACAGATGCATCTGCAACAGGTAGATTCGTGAGGACGAGGTCAAGTGTGTTTTTCCCTCTTGGTGGTTCCCTCACGACCTGCCATAGACCCAGTCTAGCAGCAATGTCCTTTAGGACTTGGCCAGCAGTAGTGCTCTTGAGTCACTCTTGATGATGGACATTGAAGTCCCCCACCCAGAGTACATTCTGAGCCCTTGCCACCCTCAGTGCTTTTTCCAAGTGGTGTTCAACATGGAGGAGCACTGATTAATCAGCTTGGTGGGGCGGGGGGGGGGGGGGGGGGGGGGGGGGCACAGTTGGTGGGAACCAGCAAGAGGTTTCCTTGCCCACATTTGACCTGATGCCATGAGACTTCATCGGGTCCAGGGCAGATATTGAGGACTCCCATCTTATTCTACAGACAATGTTAGGCTGTTGCTTGACTGGTCTATGGGTCAGTTCTCCCAATTTTGGTACAAGCCCCCAGATGTTATTAAGGAAGGCTTTGCAGTGTGACAGGGTGTGCCATTGTCATTTCCGGTGCCTAGGTTGAGACTGGGTGATCCGGCCAGTTTCATTCCTCTTGGGTTTCATTGTAGTGGGTCTGGAGTCGTGTGTAGGCCAGACCAGGTAAAAAGGGCATTAGTGAACCAGGTGTGTTTTTTTTTTACAACAATCGGCAATGGTTTCATGGTCATTATTACCGAGGCTAGCTTTGTATTCCAGATTTATTGATTAAATTTAAATTCCACCAGCTGCCGTGACAGGATCTGAACCCATGTACCCAGAGCATTAGCCTGGGCCTCTGGCTTCCTAGTCCAGCGACATTACTGCTACGCTAACTGGAGGTTATCGCTAAAGCCGCAATAGTTACCATGAAATTTCCTTCTATTCATAGCAGGCAAAATTCTCAACCAGGTCATGCTCTGCTGACTAAATAAGCTGAAGAAATTCTCCCAGAAACCTAATGTGGCTTCTGGGCTGATCACGAAGTATTAGGCATGATTTTCTCAGTTTGTCAAATCCAGGACAAATGTAAAGAAGAGCACCAGCATCTCTGCCCTAGCAGATTTATGAATATTGTTTGGCAATTACAAACTAGCTTGATGCCTGAATAATAGATCAAAGCTGTGAACATGTAAAACACGTATTCAAGCTGCGTTATACCTGCTAAATCAATACACAACACTATTGCTATATACAAAAGGATGGGGAAAGCATATTGCTGCCTCCTTTACATTCCTTTCTTAACTTACAAAAATCGAAACTCATCTTAAATAGTCACCAAATTATAAGTAAAATTAAATTCAGCAGTTAATTAATGCTTGTAAGGATATTAAATGGATAACATGCTATTGGACAAACAGAACCTAAACTGATTTCAATAACTTTTCTTTGAACATCAATTCAGTTTTCCGAAGAAACATTCTTTGTCCCAATAGTCTCAAATGACTTAACAGAATGACTAGAACATGCACATTACTGCATTACCAGAAACAGCATTTTGTATTTTGTCTGCAAAAAAAGACTAGCATTCAAATTAAAAATGAATTAAAATAACAGACTGCATTGATGGGAATGTACTTGGATTTTTAAAGACTGAAGCGCTAAAGTAATGTGGGATGACTTAAGAATTGTTGAACACCGAAAGTCCTACTCCTTGAATTCAACTCTAAGAATTATGCTTAAAGTAAATTCGAATCAATATGCTGTTCAATTCCCTACAAATGATTAGTGGGAAAATTCAATCATGACGTGGTACTGAATTTTACAAGGTCAGGTGATCTCAACTATAGCAATAGTGAAACAGGTACAGTGTCTCAAAATTGGCAACATCAAGACTGAGTCTGTGCCGGATTTCAGGTCTTGACAGTTTTCAGGTCAGGTGGTTTGGACCAGGTTGGGTCAAGGGTTGCTTGGACCACTCGTCAAGTGGTCAGTCGTGCAAAGCCAACAACTAGTCTGCATGACACCATGCCAATGCAGCACCTAGCCCAACAAGCCGGTAATTTATTTTACTCATCTAATAATAATAATTTTAAAAATCATGCAGGTCAGTTTAAAAACCTGTGCAATTTTTGGACAGCCTGATTTGAGATGCTATACCTGAAATGCAAAAATTGGCCTCAGCATCCTTGACAAAAGCATACCTCAGCATGAATCAGAGTTCAGAAGAGGGGGGCAGGAAACTGTAAAAAGAGTAACCTGCTCTTCCAGCCATAAATCCAAATATTCGTCTTCTCAGATGATTTTGTGAACCTTCTTTAAAGTATTCTTTTGAAAATCCAAACTCGCATTTTATTCATCACTTTAACATACCAGCATTTTAAATGGCAGTTTCTGTGATGGAACTATTCAACTTACTTGTGACATAAAAATTATTTTTTCTGGGCAAGAATCAAGTGTACTCACTTATATGGTTCTGTAACAGAATGTGCTTTTACATGAGAATACCAGTCTTTCTTCCAGCTGTAGCACTTCCCACAGATCTGACACTGAAATGGTTTCACCCCGAGATGCTTGTACAAGTGCTGCTGCAGGTCCCGTGCTTCATAAAAACTTCGTTCGCACCTACAAAGAATGAAGACTACTTCTCAAAAGCTATTTTCTATTAAGCTTTATAACTATTAATACTGTCAGCAATTCAACCTTATAGTATAAGGACCTAATTCTAGTCATTTTACAAAATATTTCAAGGTCAAAATAATCAATCAGTTTTGCAGAACCACAATCTGACTACATGATGGGACTGTGAAGTTAAACAGCAAAAGTGCAAATGGCCCCAGTATCTACAAATAAAACTGCATAACAGCCTGGATAGAAGTCAGTGGCAACAGAAACAAAAGCAATAGAAATCACTGACAATAAGTCCACCAGAAATGAAGGAATTCAGGAGTTTTAATGAAGATGTACTTAGCTTCTAATTCTACATGTTCAAAGCATCTCAAATCTAAAATTGGATTATTATGAAGTCACATCTGCAGCTATCCCGGTCTAATTTCCAGTGCAACAATTAAATCTGACCTATCATTTTGCAGGACATGTTCACCTCCAGACATGCAGGAATCCTGTTCTGTCTGTACCTCGTGGATGGTAATTTGCTCTTTATAGAACCTATCCAATTTTCATTCCATTGAAATCAACAGAATGAAAACAGGCAGTTTCCGTAAATAGGTGAACGATTGCTCTGCCCTTATCACCCTGGCGATGAAAACAATAATTGGTCCTGTAGAATTATCCTAGACAAACAAGTAATCACACTATATAACCTTGTAAAGTGATGGATATTGCAGGTGGGTGGTGATGGTGGCAGTTCATAAGTTAGAAAAGCGAAGCCCAACATGGAATTCTCATCATACATTGTGTTTTAAAATAATTTACTTCAAATTGTAAATATCCTACAGTAAGGATCTATGCCAAATTGTAAATATCCTACAGTAAGTATCTACGCCAAATTGTAAATATCCTACAGTAAGTATCTACACCAAATTGTAAATATCCTACAGTAAGTATCTACACCAAGTGTTCTACATTCAAGTCCTCAGGCATCTTATCCTCGTCAAAGTGGAACCTCTACATATTTCTTTTTTTCCCCCTCTAATGTAGCTACTATTGCTCTGCAAGACACATGACAAATATAAAATCAATTAATTCTACCAACTTACTGTGTGCATTGAAAGCTTCTGACTTCTGGCTTTGGCAAATGTCTCTTTAAGTGCTTGCTAAGACCAGAGGCACGTTTGAAACATTTTCCACAAGTTGAACAGAGGTACTTAGATTCACCTGAAATAATTAAAGCAACATACCAAGCAAAACTTAATGAATGCCTTTTAAGCACGAATGTACAAAAACTATACTTAGTAGATCTACACGAAAAGAGAAAACATATTTCGATCAGACATTATGGTACATCTTGCAGTTTTTAAGAAAGCAATTAAATGAAAAGGAAAGGCAAGGGTAAGTACATTTTATTCAAATCCATCCTACACTGATGCAGCACCTTGAAGAAAATTGCCAAAAGTGGAAAATAGAAATATCAAGCTATGGAAGACTGAGGTAGGGTGGAAGCAGACAGAAGTAGGTAATCCTCGTAATGGAGAGGAAATAGGGCTGGAAATTCAGACTGTGGTTGCAAAAAGTCTAATTTAATCTGAGGCAATTGCCAGGGAAAGGGATAGAATCAATGAGGAAGAGTGTGGGATTTGTACAGGGGGCAAAGACATTGGCTTCAGTCTTCCCAATCCCAAAACCTCTCCACCTTTCTCTCTCCTCCTGCAAGGTCTCCTTAAAATCCAGCTTTTAGACCAAAGATGACACATCCAATACAGGATCTCTATCTGGCAGTCTGAAAGGACAGGGGCAATGGACAGTTCATGAAGTACAATGGACATAATCGACTCAAGTGTAAAAGTGACCACCTGTCTCAGCAAATTGTCACAGACAACATGTAGGTGAGGAAGAGGAGGGGCCAAGAGAGGATCTCTGAAGGACTTGGAAGGAAACTATGCAAGGACAGGAAGGAAATCCACAGAGTTGGATGTTAGAGGACAGGAGCTGGAGGACACTGGACTGGTAATCCAGAGACCCAGGGTAATGCTCAGGGGACCTGGGTTCAAATCCCATCATGACAAATGGCGGAATTTAAATTTAATAAAAAATCTGAATTAAAAGTCTAACCATTGTCGTAAAAACCCGTCAGCTTCACTAATATCCTTTAAAGAAGGAAATCTGCCGTCATCACCTCGTCTGGCCTACATGTGACTCCAGACCCACAGCAATGTGGTTAACTCTTAACTGCCCTCTGAACAAGGGCAATTATGGATGGGCAATAAATGTTAGCGTAGCCAGCGATGCCCATAATCCCATGAATGAATGAAAAAAAACATTGAAAGCTAGATAAAGTTAGAGAAGGATAATACACTACTGGTCAACATCACCAGCAACACATTTACACAGCACCTTCAATGTATTAAAAGTCCTAAGGTGCTTCACAGAAGTGATATCAAACAAAATTTGACACAAAGCCACTTATCCCTACATATATTAGGCCATAGGGCCAAAAAATTGGTCAAATAGATAGGTTTTAAGAAACTTCTTAAAGAAAGGAAGAGAGGCAAAGAGGTTTAGGGAGGGAATTCCAGAGCTCCGTGCCAAGTGGCTTCCATCTGTGCTATAAGTTTTTCTATGTTTTGACATTTGGCTGTTATTGGAGAAATTACACGGGGCAGTAATAAGGAAGTTACATATTTCCCATCAACTATCAACCATGAACTATAAATTATGTTTTCTGACACACCTTTATTTCCTTACCTGTGTGAACACTGTTGTGTTCCTGAAGACTGCGTTTTGTAGCAAATGATTTTTCACACACTTCACAACTGAATTCCCTTTTACCTTCATGATGAGCCATGTGCAGTCTTAAACTATGTTTATAGCCGAAGGTCTTTCCACATATCTAATGAATGGGGAAAGTAAAATTAAAATACTGGAACATTCTGCTTCACAATATAACAATCTAAAGTCATCCAATCCTGTCCTGAAAGCCTTGATGCCCTCACTGGGTTACCATTACGCAGATATCGCATACTGTGCCATTATTTAAACATAAGTCAAGTCTGATCTTGTCCTTAACCAACGTCTGCATTGGTCACTGTACAGAAATCAGAAGAGGGAATTCTGACATTTTTCTCTTTGTTAGCACAGTGGTGCAACTGTAGCATCACTACCAGTTCCACACCAAAACCAGCTAACCAGCACAGACCAGAAATTGAGCTAGATCCTTAAAGATTTGTTTAACTCAAAACCCTTAGAACTTTGGCTTGAGTATTAATTTAAAGAAACTGAATAATTTTGCACCATTTTTAATGTTTACAAACATACGAATTAAGAGCAGGAGTAGGCCATTCAGCCTGCTCCACCATTCAATAAGGTCATGGTAGATCTGTTTGCAGCGTCAACTCCACATTCCACCTACTCCAATAATTCTGTGACTCCCTTGTTAGTCAAGAATTTATCTACCTCTGCCTTAAAAATACTCATTGACCCTACCTCCAACACTCCCTGGGGAACAGAGTTCAAAAGATTCACAACCCTTAGAGAAAAAAATTCTTCTCATCTCCATCTTTAATGGGAGACCCCTTATTTTTAAGCTGTATCCACAAGTTCTAGTCTGTCCCATAAGGAGAAACATCCTTTCAGCATCCACTCTGTCATGTCCCCTCAGGATTTTATATGTTTCACTAAGGTCACCTCTCATTCTCCGAAACTGCAATGAACATAGGCCCAGCTTATCCAACCAATCCTCATAAGATCATTGCCCCATCCTAAGTATCAGTTGAGTGAACCTTCTCTGAACTGCTTCTAACACGTTTATATTCTTTCTTAAACAAGGAGACCAAAACAGTACTCCAAGATGTGGTCTCACCAATGCTCTGCACAACTGTAGTAAAACACCCCTACTTATATATTCCATTCCCCTTGCAGTAAGCAACAATATTCCATTTACCTTCCTAATCATTTGCTGTACCTGCATACTAACTTTCTGTGATTCACGTACCAGGACCTTAGATCCCTGTGGACCTCACAGTTCTGCATTCTCTATTTAAATAATATGGTGCTTTTCTATTCTTCTAGCCAAAGTGGACAAGTTCACATTTTCTCACATTATACTCCATCTACCAAATTTTTGCCCACTTACGTAACTTATTAATGTCCTTTTGCAGACTCCTTGTGCCCTCTTCACAATTTTCTTTCCTACCCATCTTTGTGTCATCAACAAATTTAGAAACCATACATTCGGTCCCTTCATTCAAGTCACTGATATAAATAGTTATGGCCCCAACATTGATGCCTGTGGTACTCCACTTGTCACACCATGCCAACCCGAAAAAGACCCATTTCTCCATAGAATCAGTTTCCTGTTAACTAACCGATTCTCTATCCATTTTGTATTCATTTACACAAAGTAAATGCTGGCTAGGCCAGCATTTATTGCCCATCTCTAATTGGCCTTCAGAAGGTGGTAGTGAGCTGCCTTCTTGAACCACTGCAGTCCCTGTGGTGTAAATAAACACAAAGTACTGTTAGGGAGGGACTACTAGGGTTTTGACCTAGTGACAGTGCAGGAATGGTGATGTATTTCCAAGTCAGGATGGTGAGCGGCCTGGAAGTTGCAGGTGGTGGTGTTCCCATGTATCTGCTGCCCTTGTGCTTCTTGATGGTAGCAGTCGTGGGTTTGGAAGGTGCTGTCTAAGAAGCCTTGGTGAGTTTATGCAGTGCATCTTGTAAACGGTACTCACTTCTGCCACTGATCGTTGGTGGTGGAGGGAGTGAATGGTGAATGTTTGTGGAAGGGGTGCCAATTAAGCAGGATGCTTTTTCCTGGATGGTGTCAAGCTTCTTGAGTGTTGTTGGAGCTGCACTCATCCAGGCAAGTGGAAGGTATTCCATCACACTCCTGACTTGTGTCTTGTAGAGGGTGGACAGGCTTTAGGGAGTCAGGAGGTGAGTTACTCGTTGCACGATTCCTCACCCCTGAACCACTCTTGAAGGCAAGTCCTGTTCAATTTCTGGTTAATGGTAACCCCCAAGATTTTGATAGCAGGGGATTCAGCAATGGTAATGCCATTGAATGTGAAGGGGCAATGATTAGATTCTCTTTTGTTGGAGATGGTCATTGCCTGGCACTTGCATGGCGTGAATGTTACTTGCCACATGTCAGCCCAAGCCTGGATATTGTCCAGGTCTTCCTGCATTTGGACTACAACTGCTTCAGCATCTGGAGATCGTGAATGGTGCTGAACATTGTGCAATCATCAGCGAACATCCCCATTTCTGACCTTATGATGGAAGGTCATTGATGAAGCAGCTGAAGATGGTTGGGCCGAGGACACTACACTGAGGAACTCCTGCAGTGATGTCCTGGAGCTGAGATGACTGACCTCCAACAACCACAACCATCTTCCTTTGTGCTAGGTATGACTCCAACCAGTGGAGATTCCCATTGACTCCAGTTTTGCTAGGGTTGCCTCAATGCCACACTTGGTCAAATGCTGCCTTGATGTCAAGGGCAGTCACTCACACCTCACCTCTGGATTTCAGCTCTTTTGTCCATGTTTGAGCCAAGGCTGTAATGAGATCAGGGGGTGAGTGGCCCTGGTGGAACCAAAATGGAGCGTCAGAGAGCAAGTTATTGTTAAGCAAGTGCCACATGATAGCACTGTTGATGGCCCCTTCCATCACTTTACTGATGATCGAGAGTAGACTGACGAGGCAGTAATAGGCCAGGTTGGATTTGTCCTGCTTTTTGTGTACAGGGCATTCCTGGACAATTTTCCATATTGCTGGGCAGATGCCAGATACCAGTAACTGTACTGCAACAGCTTGGCTAGTGCCACGGCAAGTTCTGGAGCACAAGTATTCAGTACTATTGCCGGAATATTATCAGAGCCAATAGCCTTTGCAGTATCCAGTGCCCTCAAATGTTTCTTGATATCACGTGGAGTGAATTGAATTGGCTGAAGACTGGCATCGGTGATGCTGGAGGGGGGCCAAGATGGATCATCCATTCAGAATTCTGGCTGAAGATATTTACGAATGCTTCAGCCTTGTCTTTTGCACTGATGTGCTGGACTCCTCCATCATTGAAGATGGGGATATTTGTGGAGCCTCCTCCTCCAGTGAGTTTTTAATTGTCCACCACCATTCACGACTGTATGTGACAGGACTGCAGAGTTTAGATCTGATCCGTTGGTTGTGGAATCGCTTTGCTCTATCACTTGCTCATTTTTAGGAATGCCTGGTGCTGCTCCTGGCATGCCGTCCTGCATACTTCATTGAACCAGGGTTGATCCCCTTGCTTGGCAGTAATGGTAGAGTAGGGGATATGTCAGAGTATGAAGTTACAGATTGTGGCTCAGTACAGTCCAGCTGCTGGTGGCCCACAGCATCTCACGGATATCCAGTCTTAAGCAGCTAGTTCTGTTCGAAATCTATGTCATTTAGCATGGTTGTAGTGCCACACAACACAATGGAGGGTATCCTCAATGTGAAGACATGACTTTGTCTCCACAAAGACCGTGTGGTGGTCACTCCCACCGATACTGTCATGGACAGATAAATATGCGGCAGGCAGGTTGGTGAGGATGTGGTCAAGTATGTTTTTCCCTCTTGTTGGTTCCCTCACCATCTGCCGCAGGCCCAGTCTAGCAATTTGTCCTTTAGGCCAGCCTCGGTTTGTGATGGTGCTACTGAACCGCTCTTGGTGAGGGGCATTGAAGCCTCCCACCCAGAGTACGTTCTGCACCCTTGCCTTCAGTGCTTCCTCCTGGGATCTTATTTGTCTCATTTGAAGACAAATGCAAAATATCTGTTCCGTTCATCCGCCATTTCCTTATCTTCCATTAGTAATTCCCCATTCTTACTCTCTAGAGGACCAACACTCCACTCTTTTCCTTTTTAAATACCTGTAGAAACGCCTACTATCTGTTTTTATATTTTTAGCTAGCTTTCTCTCATACTCTAATTTCTCCCTCCTTATTAACCTTTGTCATTCTTTGTTGTTCCTTATATTCTGTCCAATCTTCTGATCTGCCACTCAACTTTGCAGACTTATACACTTTTTCTTTCAATTTGATACAATCTTTATCTTCTTTAGTTAGCCATGGGTGAGTCTTTCTTTCTCACTGAAATGTATCTTCTCTGAGTATACTAAAATATCTCCTTAAATGTATGCCAGTGCATCGCTACTGACCTATCCCTTAACCTAATTTCCCAGTTCACTTTAGCCAGCTCTGCCTTCATATCCCTGTAATTGCCCTTAATTAGTTTAGAAAAAAAGTAGTCTTAAATCCACTCTGCTCTCCCTCAAGCTGAATGTGAGCTCAATCATATTATGATCACTGCTATCTAGGAGCACCTTCACTATAAGGCTACTCATCAATCCTGTCTCACTGCACATTACCAGATCTAGTATAGCCTGCTCTCTGGTTAGTGCCAAAATGTGATTTAAGAAACTGTCCCAAAAACACTCTACGATCCCAGGCTACCTTTGCCAATCTGATTTATCCAATCTACATGTAGATTAAAATCACCCATGATTATCGCTGTACCTTTCTCACAAGCCCCCATTATTTCTTCCTGTATACCACCTCCCACAATGGTTACTGTTAGGGTGCCCTTAAACTACTCCCACAAGCGACTTCTTACCTTTACGATTTCTCATCTCTGCCCAGATTGATTCTACATCTATCTTGTTCTTTTGCCTTGTCTTCTCCATTTATCACAGCTTCCCAAACTTGATCCCTAGCCCCCACTATTTAAACCTCCCTCTATTGCCCTAGTTATACGACTCGCCAGGACACTTGTCCCAGTACGTTTCAGAGGAAGACCATTAGAGTATGGTTTTCCATTTTCATGTTTTTTTGGGGATGGTGATAATAGCAGTTGGCCACTTTTCCTGTACAGTGCCGTCAGACACAAGTTTTATCAACATTTTTCTAGAAAATATATATGAATACTAGTTTCTGCCAATAATAATTTATGAATTATTAACGTTGCATTAACAAGTAGTCCATTCTCTGTTATTTTAAACCTGACGTCCCAAACCCAGCAAATACATTATTATTCACAGCATTTTGCTCATTTTTGGAAAAAAATTCCTGATTTCCAAAGTGTTGCAGACATTAAACCAAGTTAAATGTCTATATCATATGGAACTAAAGACCAATGTGAGAAAAAATTAGTTAAATGTTCCACTCTTTTCTTTTTTTAAGGTCACAATACATCAAAAATATTTATTTATATTCCCATATTTATTTATACCATGTGATAACTTCAGCTCCTTAAATATTCCACATATCTCAAGGAGATAATTTCACAGCTGAGAACAGAAAGCACAGTAAAAAAGGTTTCAGTGATGTCACTGGAACTAATCCACAAATTAGTGTAAATCTGTTTGAAATTATATTTAATTTTAACCTACTTCATTACTCACCAATACGTGGTACAAAAAGAATAGACAATAAATTGTGAAACATGTTTTATTTCTGTCATGGCACTGATTAGAACTTGGGATAAAACAATATTACAGCTAATAATCTCAAATATTTCTAAGCTCCTTATAAAAATGGTTTCCTATATTCTCATTTTACTAAAATAGATTTTTTTACAACATTATAAAATTATATTCTAAATGCAATAGAGTCACAGAATTGATACGGTGCAGAAGGAAGCCATTTGGCCCATCGTGTCTGCACTGGCTCTCTGAAAGAGCAATTCACCTAGTGCCATTTTCCCACCTTCTCCTCGCAGCCCTGCACATTCTCTTCTCAGATAACAGTCTAGTTCCCTTTTGAATGTTTCAGTTGAACCTGCCTCCACCACATTCTCAGGCAGTGTATTCCAAACTGTAACCACACACTGCATAAAAAAGTTTTTTCTCACATCACCTTTGCTTCTTTTACCAATTACTTTAAAGTTGTACCCTCTGGTTCCCAATCCTTTCACGAGTGGGAACAGTTTCTCCCTATCTACTTTGTCCAGACCCCTCAATTTTGAGGACCTCTATCAAGTCTCCTTTTAGTCTTGTCTTCTCCAAGGAAAACATTCCTACCTTCTCCAATCTACCTTCATAACTAAAGTTCCTCACCCCTGAAACCATTCTTGTGAATATTTTCTGCACCCTCTCTTATGCTTTCACATTCTTCCTGAAGTGCGGTGCCCAGGCTGAATGCTGAGGCCGAACTAATGACTTATACAAATTCAGTATAACCTCCTTGCTCTGGTACTCTATGCCCCTATTAATAAAGCTTGGGATACTGTATGCTTTATTAACTGCGCTCTCAACCTGTCCTGCCACCTTCAATGACTTATACACATATACACCCAGGTCCCTCTGCTCCTGCACCCCTTTTAAGAGTTGTACCTCCTATTTTATATTGTCTCTCCATGTTCATCCTACCAACATGAATCACTTCATGTTTCTCTGTATTAAACTTCATCTGCCACCTGTCTACCCATTCCACCAACTTGTCTATATCCTTTTGAAGTTCTACACTATCCTCCCCATAGTTCACAATGTTTCCAAGTTTTGTATCATCTGCAAACTTTGAAATTGTGCCCTGTACACCAAGGTCTAGGTCATTACTATATATCAGGAAAAGCAATGGTCCCAACACCAATCCGTGGGGAACTCCACTACAAACCTTCCTCCAACACAAAAAAAATCCATTAACCACTACCCTCTGTTTTTTGTCACTCTGTATCCATGTTGCTACTGTCCCTTTTACTCTACGAGCTATAACTTTGCTCACAGGTCTGTTGTGCAGCACTGTATCAAATGGCTCTTGGAAGTTCATGTACACCACATCAACAGCATTGCCCTCATCAGCCCTATCTGTTACTTAACAAACTTGAGCAAGTTCGTTAAACATGATTTTTTTCACTTAAAAAATTGATGTTGGCTTTCTTCCTGTGGTTGCTGGGCTTCTCTTTACAGACTTTTTTGAACAAGGGTGTAACATTTGCAATTCTCCAATCCTCTGGGACCATCCCTGAGTCCAAGGAAGACTGGAAAATTATGGCCGGTGCCTCTGTAATTTCCACTCTCATTTGTCTCAGTATCCTCAAATGCACCTCATCTGGTCCTGGTGCTTTACCAACTTTAAGTACAGATAACCTATCCAACACCATCTCCTTTTCAATTTTAAACCCATCTAGTGTCTGAATTACCTCATCATTCATCTCAGGGGAATGATCTTTCTGTCACTGTTTTGAAGAACAATAAATTCCTGTGGTTTTGTACTATCTCCATCAACAGTAATCAGTGTTTATGAATTAAAACTTTAACTAATTCATTCAATGGTATAAGGAATAGCAACAAACATCACTTACTGAGAAGGATATTCAATTAAAAAAAGCCAAGGTAAGATGATCCATTGTAACTACATAAGGAACCTCAATTGATAGTCATGCTAATTGCTAACAAAAGTCATTAGCTGTAAGGTTGTCAAATTCAAATGTCAACCTAAAAGTGAGAGTTTCAGTAGCATTGTTACCGAACTAACAATGAACATGCCAAGCGTCTGTAAGGTAAAAAAAAATATGGCTAGTCCTAGTTTTATGCCTGAATCAATTCTCCAATCACTACAACAATGTGTATTTATTTAGTACTTTTAACATAGAAAAAAAATCTCATGGCACTATTACTAAAATGTTCTCTTTAAAACACTAACTGAAACTTGTCACAATGAATTCTCACCTTGCACACATGTGGCTTGACGCCTGTGTGTTTTAGCATATGAAGTCGTAGGTTATATGGCTTGGGCAATGTTTTTCCACAGATATCACAGATGAACTGCCGCTTTGTCCTTCCTCCAGGACTCTCATCTATTTGCTCGTTGTTCCGTTTGTGCCGTAGAAGATGAGAAAGGAGAGAGGCTTTGTAGAGAAACTCTTTCTCACAGAGCTAAAGCAATAGGGAAATAATTAACTAAGATTGCTGTCATAATAAAAAGTCTTGGAACAGGAGTGCAAACTTCAAAGATTACATAAATCCTACTCTACAGGTTTGTTTTCTTCTCCCCATACTTCCACCTTTCAGTAACAGAGTGCATCTCCAGAGGGATCAGGTACCTTTATATATCCAGCTCAAGAAACCATTCTTTATTTGTGGACACCAAGAGTGTGTTGGTACATCATGGAAAAGCATCAGAGACAAAACCAACCAGAGATGCTAGCATATATGCACAACAAATTTAGGATGAATTAATTAGTACAAATTAGGGGCAGGATTTTGTCCTCAGCGGGGGTGGTCTGGAAGCCAACTGCCACCTGTGATCAGCTCTGCACCGCGATTTCACGCAGGCGGGCTTTACTAAGCACTGCCTGTGCAGGTGGGGGAAGGAGGGAGAGCCGGGCCTAATGTGTAGTTCGCGCATGTGTGAGAAAGAGCACTTCAATCTCCCTGAGGCATGAAGCTGCCTCAGGGAGATTGAAGCACTGTGTAAAAAAAAAATGAAGAAAATAAAAATTTAATAAAATATGTCCCCGCATATGACTCTGTCACATGAGCTGGGACATGTTTTTAATTCAAAAATAAAGTTTTTATTTAACGTTTATTTGCTTTAGGAAACCTCATCCTGCTCATGGATGAGGTTTCCTAAAAAATGTAAAGCCCGCTTGGCCTTTTTGCCTGCCCGCCAACCGTTCAGTTGGACCGACAGCGTAAATTTGAATTTAATTAGATTGTTAATGGCCTTAATAGGCCTTTTGATTATCAGCTGGTGCGCAACTGACTCTGGCACAACACTGAACATGCCAAGTGTTTGTAAGGTAAAAAAAATACTGCTAGTCCTAGTTCTATGCCTGAATCAATTCTCCCATCACTACAACAACAATGTGCATTTATTTAGTACTTTTAACATAGAAAAATATCTCACGACAATATTACTGAAAATTTCTCTTTAAAACACTAGCTGAAACCTATCACAATGTATTCTTATCTTGCACACGTGTATCACGAAACTGTACAATGACATTGGTACGTATGCCCGACATCATCGCACGTCATTTTACGCTTGGGCGTGTTGGGTGCACGCTGTGCATAATATTCTGCCCCAGGTCTAGTACCATATATCATGCCAAAAGATTTAACTGCTAAGCTATCAAAAAAATTTATTTTTTGATTTTATATTGGGAAAAATTCCTATATATCTTCCTCGCCATCCTTACTACAGGTCTGAAGTATCAGGATATAAGAAATTCAATCATAGGTGCAAAAAATACCTGTGTTGCAGATAACAATAATGTATATTAGCAAACTACCAACTCTATTGGAATGAAGACGGTAAAATTATTACAGGTAACTTTGCTGGAGTCAAAAATTTGGATTCTGTGGAAATTTACAGACACTACACAAAACTAAAATAATTGGTTCAATTAGCAACACAAGACAATACAGGGACATTTACTGGATTTGAATTTTTAAAATTCCTCAGAATTCTTACCGGACATTTAAATTCTTTGGTTCTGTTGTGGGTCATAATGTGCATCATCAAGGTGTAACGTTTTGGGAAAGCCTTTCCACATTCATTACATTTGTGCTCCATCTCTACATCATCTCCCTCTACGGTGGTTCGTTTTGGTTGCATCTTTCTACCTCTCTTCACCAATTTCTGGGCAACCTGAGGAAATAATACTTTCACTTATTTACGGGTTAAGAAGTACAAGGCTTAAGTAAAGCAGCTATACAAATCATTTTATAGGCTTTCAGAGCACTATACTATTCTATTTTGTGATGACATAAATCCCTCTATTCTCTACGTAGTCCCAATGTTATCTCTAGGTGATGGTAGATGAGCAATCTACCCCCATGTCTCTGGAATGCTGCTCTCAATCTCCTCAAAGATGCATGCAATAGCAGCCAGAGAATAACTGATGTTCATTTCCTCTCGCAGGGAGAGACGGCTGCTCTTTTTTTGGCGTTTCTCTGCAGCAGCTTTGCTGAAACTGGAAAATTCAATGACACAAAGAATCCAACATAGCATCATAGCTAAAAAAAAAAATTTTGCTTAAAAAAGAGCTAGTTAGTTTTTATGATGAAAGACATCTTTTTGGGTTGACGAGTCCAGTCTTTTCTTTAGTAACAGGACCTGCATCTGGACTCTCCTGACCTTATTCCAGAGTGAATAACCACATGGAAAATGACCAAGAACAGAAAACTGTGACATTTCTCTCCAATCCTCATAAGACTCAACATCTAAATAGGTAGGTCACTTGTGTCATTATTTAACTGGGAACCAGTATAGGTCAGTGAGCACAGTGGTGATGGGTGAATGGCATTTGGTGCGAGTTAGGATGCAGCAGCAGAGTTTAGAATGACCTGATGTTTAAAAGGGTACTGTGTGGGAGACAAGCTAGGAATAGTTAGGTCTGGAAGGAACAAAGGCATGGATGAGGGCTTCAGCAGCAAAGAGCTGAGGCAGGGAGCTTTATGGAGGTCAGAAAAGGGAGTCTTGGTGACGGCGTGGATGTGGTTGAAAGCTCATTGTGGCATCAAATATGAAGTTTGCGAACAGCCTCAGATAGTTGCCAGGAGAACTCTCTGCTCTTTTTCAAACAGCGTCATAGGATTTTTCTAGACATCATAGGTGGTTTAATGCCTCCTGAAAGGCAGCACCTGTGATAATACAGCACTCCTTCAGTACTATTAAAATGTCAGGTTAGATTATGTGCTCAAGTCTTGGAGCGTGGCTTCAACCTACAAGCATCTGACTCAGGGCCAGAGCGTTGCCACTGAATCAAGCCAACAGCACACTATTTTACATTCTTGCTTCAACTCAAATGAAACAAGAGTTCCCAAAAATCAATATCTATTGAAAGTTATATGTGAAGTATGTTCCATTTTTGTGGTTAAATAAATGTTTCCATTCCACAGGTCCCTCAACTTTAAATTATTTCACTTGTTCAAAGTATTAATATTATGCACATTATTTAAAGTGTTGCCTCTTTATACCCCAAGCTGCATGTAAAATTGCACTAAAACTATTGAAAAGCTGAAGAGTGCTTCAGTGGTTTTATTGCTTTTGAACAAAAACTCACACTGGGTCATTTAAAGCTCACAGCGCAAACCTTTTTTAAGTAATCTCTTAACAGAGCCCATTTTAGAAACCACTTGACCTATGAAAAACTGAGTAGCTCATTACAATATAGATCAGGTTTCAAACAAACTAAGGGTAAAAAATGTTGACAAATAAATATGCCCACAGCACAAGTTTTCCTCTGCCCTTTCAATCAACCCTGAATACACACTTTAATTATTGACCTCTAAGTTGAAGGGGGTAAAACAATACCTTTATAAAAACACTTCTAATGTTTTTATTTTTCTTTTATTTCACCCAAATCTCCCTTGCTATGATGGCATGGACATTCTTGCAGCTCCAGTTGCACTGGCACTTTCCAGTGCCTCCATGTTTAAAAGCATCATAGTTTTTCTAAATTTATTCTCAGGACTGGAGTCTCACATTTGTCAGAATGCCTATTATTCATGTCACAGCTTATCAATACCCATGGTCAAGGCTATTTTACAGTGTGTGTTTCACAACTGAAGCTAACCCTCTTCTCACTTCAAGTTCATATATGTCCCCTTCCAGCATAAGGAACTGGATCAGCAGTGAGTATCTTGTTTAGTTCATGATAGGTCAAGCCAATTGTGACACCCACTTACCATCAGTAAACTTAGGATTCCCCTGTGGTTCAACTACTCACTGAAGTACTGATGGAGAAACCATCTTTTTTACTTGTTTTAGCTGATATCTCACTTTCTTTAAATGGGGGGTGCGGGGCTTTAGTGATTGTGTGACTGAACTAATTATCCAGAAAATGAGAATTCAAATCCCATCATGGAATCCTGGGGATATGGAAAGAAATCTGCTATCCTTACACTGTCTGACAAATGAGAGACTCCAATCCAGGGAATGATTTAGAAAAAACTATAATGCTTGCAAAAAAAATCAAAACTGACAATCTAGATGGCAAAAGATCCTGAAACCATGAACAGGAACATGAAAAATGTGAATATTTGATACAAATGTGATAGGTTTACAAGATTTACCAAATCCCCACTTTTAAGTCGCCCCACAAAATTGTTTCACTTTAATGTCGTTTATGGTTTAGAGCATTTTTATTAATTTGCATCGCCAGTTTCGGTTTTACGTTGTCTGTACTATGCACGCGCACCCACCCCCACCCCCCCCACCCCCCCACCCCCACACACACACACACACACACACACACACACACACACAACCACCACGTTGAACTCTGGCCCAGCCGCCACCGTGTCCTGATGCTGTAGACACTGCTGCAGTCACCAGATGCCCAAGCTGTGGGGAGGACTGCTGGGAGGCCCAAGATCTGGGAGCAGGAGTGCAGGGCAAGGGTGAAAAGCTGCTGGCCGCCGATCAGGTGAAGTGGGGGGTGGGTGCGGAGCAGAAGAGAAAGAAAGTCAGGGTGGAAAAGGAGCCAGAAAGACACACACAGAGTGGGAAAGGAAAGCAAGTAAAAGGCTGAGTTTCTGGAGTGCTGTGAGTGAGACACAGAAGCTGTGCTGCTCAGGACTTGTTTGGGTGATTTAGTGTTATCTAATTTGAATGTATATAGTATTTGCTATATTCAGTGATTTATTTTGCAAGTTATTCCAGCTCGAAACACACATTGCTGCACATGTATAATACAGTATTTCAATTTGTACATTGTTTTTTTCTGAACAAGAAATGTCTGAAGGAACCCAACTCTGGCTTTAACATTGATTCCTATGGAACCTGTCATTCAGTTAAAGCTGTTTCACTTAAAGTTGCAATTTTCAGAAATGCAACCACAACTTTAAGTGAGGACTTACTGTAGCTTTGTATTAAGGGTCTTCATATTGCTTAATCCAATATTCTGCAAAAATCAGACAAAGGAGTTTCTGTAATAATTAGAAATATCAGGCAACATGATAATAGACTAGGATTATTATATCTGCATATCATTACCCATTGCCCAAAACTTCCAAAACACACTGCAGTTTAAAATTTCATACCTGCTGTGTTGCAGATTTTAGGTTAGTTTTTCTGGCCCGTAGCTTCTTCTCAGTACCTTTGTGTAACCGAATGTATCCACCTTCAGCCAGCGTACGTTGTCGTAATCTGCTTTTGTAAGTATCATCTAAGAGGCCTTTGGAAGAAGAAGCAACAGCAACTTTCCCAGCTTTCTGTTTGTCATGTAATTTTGGTGGTCTACCACGCTTTCGTTTTGGCACATCAGACACATTGCTACTCAGGGTGTCTAGAAACTCCTCTTTGACTTGATTTTCATTCTCATTTCCATTGACAACAGGTGTGTCCATCTGTACATCAGCAGTGGGAGTTTCTGTCACATCTGTGGCATTACTCTCTTTGCTTTCCACATCTGGCACATTTATACTAGGCTCCACAGGTTCAGTTTTTTCATTAGCCTGGCTGCTTTCATCACTATTGCCTTCTGCAGGACAATCCACAGTACCTTGACTTTGCTGAACTGTCAGTTCTTCAGCTGTCTGTGCCTCTTCTGATTCATGCATTACTGCTTCATTCAGGGTCTCATTTTCCATACTGGATGGAGGAGCTTCAGCAGGTATAGGAATTTGTACAGACTCCTGAAGTACCACTGTTATGGAGCCATCAGCAGCACTTTCATTAGTTTCAGGCTCCTGATGTTCCAAAGTATTAACATCTGTAGGCATCTCCACATCTGGGGTGTTGACTCTGGAATTAAGAGTTTTCACATCTCCTTTTTGGTATACTGTAATTTTCCTTTCCTCCAGTTGCTTGTGTACATGCTCACATATCTCCAGAACTTCATGCATCAGTAGATGTCTTGCCAATGTGGCAACATCAGCCATGTGGCAGAAATCAAATGCCAAGACAGATGTATAGGCAAATTCCAACAATGGCAGAAAACTTGTCTTATTAAAACCTAGAAGAGAATTAAAAGTGTGGTGTTTTACATAACATCTCAATTCATTTTAAAATCAGTACGACAATCAGATTCTTTCAGACCTTGGAAGACAAACTGAGGTAGGTTCACTGAAGTATGCTAAAGGCCAAATGTTGAAACCTGATGACAACAAAATTAATGAGCAGGAATCCACTAGAGGGAAAAAAAGTGCATATAAACAAGTTATCAAAATAACCTCATTCAATTCAGGATGTTAAGAAAGAAAAGCTAAATATATTAGATATAAAATGGACTAACTATATGAAATCCATCATCTCTCAATTGGTGGCAGGTAGCCATGGGTGACTAAAATGGGCAGAGGATGGTTCAGTTTATAAATGAATAGGTGAGCCATCATTGGGGCTATCTGGGTGCAGCACACAAAGGCAATCAGCCCTGTGGAATTGTCCTGCAGCTGGGTCATGTGGGTATGCTAATGCCTTCAGGACAGGAAGATAATGAAGGTAGGTCAAAGAAGAGGGAGCAGTATCAGAGTGAAAGAAAAAACCTTAATTACATTCTGTCACTGGCCTCAGTAAACCCATCAGCATTAACATGCTATAGTTAACATTGACCATGGCCAAACAGGATTTGCTAGTCTAGTACTCCTGCTAGGACAAAGTGTGCACGTTATACTCAGCAAGAGTAAAACCCCTGTATAACCTACTAACTTGTTTCATGCTATTGGGTGAAGTTTACCCTCACTTCTTAGCAAACATGAAACCACTTAGTGTTGTACTGACAACAAACACTATAACTCATAGCCGTAATGATCGCCTACAAAATTATATGATTATTCCATACCTGAAAGATCGACAACAGCTTCATGACTGGAAAGCGCCCCCTTTTCGATGAAGAGTTCTCGAAAATATTCGCTACTTGCTGCCAGAATGGACTTATGTGCTTTGTACTCCTCTCCCTCAATCAGGAGTGTGACATCACAGAACTGGTTGAATAGCCTCTGAACGTTCAATTGCTCTAACACTAATTGACAGTGCTTTTCAGATTCCTGTTTCACAAGGCCCTTGCTATCCACCTGAATAAATTGATTTACAGTATTTGTATATTTCAAAATCAAGTGTTACAATAATTTAAGTCAATTAATAACTGAATAGTCATCAACCAATTGAAGAAGCACAAAATACCATCTTCAACTACCATCTATCTAGCTCCATTTGAGGTCTTTAAAACTATGAATGGATTTGATAAGGTAGATGTAGAGATGTTTCCACATGTGAAGGAGGACAAAACAGGGGATGATAAATATAATCTTGTCATTAACAAATCCAATAAAGAATTGAGGAGAAGTTTCATTACTCAAAGGGAGAATGTGGAACTTGCTACCACATGGAGTGCTTGAGGGAAATAGCATAGATGTAGCTATGGGGATAGTAGATAAGTACATGAGGGAGAAAGGAATAGAAGGAAATACTGATAACATTAGACAAATCAAAGTGGGAGGAGTTCGTGTGGGGCATAAATACCGGCATAGGTGGTGGGCCGAATGGCCTGTTTCCTTGCTGTTACAGGTTATGAGACAACTCAGCATATTGCTGGGAGATACAGGTGAACAAAATTTAAAGGTATAGACTACTGGCTTAAGTAAAAAAAGGAACAGTAGAAGCAGAGAATTTCATGAATTGACTTTCTATGCTGAAATACTAGTTTGCTTCACCCATAACATCTGCATGCTTATCATGCTCCAGAACCCTGAGAGTAAGTATATGTGAGGCTGCTTGTCATAACTAAATTAGGTCTTAATGGAGGTGATGGCCTGCTGGCATTGCACATAGGTAAGGTCTGAGAAAATGGCAAAAACAAAATGGCTGAAAATTAAGTTGTCTTTACCTAGTTGTTATATATCAATCAATAGAAGTATTGTTAGGTTACCCAATGGTCATACACTCATTAATTTAGAAAAATTGCACACGGACAAAGCAAGATCAGGTCATTTTGAGCATGCCATATATAGACATTGTGATAAGAATTTTTTAACGGATGAGATGAAGCTTTTGTAACAGTACCTCAAGAATGGCAAGTCGAAAGAATATTTCCTCTGTTAAGCTATCTTGACTGTAAATGCCTTATATTATTTGCAATATTACACTTTGAATAAATGAACTTTACTTGTGAACATATTTTTTTCTTGTCATTAATTTAATTTGCATAAAGCTAGGTGGCTAGCAGTATCATGTAGTATATATAGTAAGTTATATAAATGAGGAATGTGCCAGATCAAATTCCTGGTCTTTGCAGAAATAACTCATTTCATTCAGGCAGCAATAGGGTGTTATACTTGAGCATTTTATGCAGACCAGGGATTAGTTGAAAGAAAGGGAAAAATGGTCCCACTCCTAACTGCTGAACATTGACTCCAATGTGGACAACATGGTGAAGAATGCTATTCGTTATGCATAGCAACATTGTAAACGTATTCAAAAGGATTGTGTTTATGATCCTGCTACACATTCCACCCAGAGCAACTCTAATCTCTCCCTCCCAGCTTCCAACCTCTTACCTTGACAAGAGAGAATGGGACAGGCTTAGCCGTAATTTTCCTGCCCTTAGTGAATGCTGCCCTAACATTACTGGTCATGCTTTCAAATGAAGGATAACTATTTAGATGTCAATGAAAACATATCCCAGTGCAATGCTGTTTTCAGGAAAATAGGAGTAAAACAACAGATTTAGGAGCAGATTACACCATGAGGCTAATCCACCCTTCTCTGCCACGCAATACAATCTTGGCTGATCTTGAGCTCAACTCTACTTCCCTGCCTGCTTCCTATGTCCATTGGTACCCTGAGACACCAAAAATTTGTTTATCCCAGCCTTACATATAGTCAATGATGGAGCATCCACAACCCTCAGCTTACTCTGAAACTGTGCCCCTGTGTTCTTCCTTCCCAAGCCAGCAGAAACCCCTTCAGAATCTTGTCTGCTTCAATAAGATTGCCTCTCATTCTTCTAAACTCCAGTGAATATAGGCCCAATTTATGCTGCCTACCATCATAGGACAACCCCCTCATCCCAGGAACCAAACTAGTGAACCTTTGCTATGCTGCCTCCAATGCAAGTATATCCTTCCTTAAATACAGAGACCAAAACCCCACACAGTATTCCATGTGTGGTCTCACCAAGGCCAGGTACAATTGTAGCAAGACTTCTTTATTCTTATATTCCCAACCTTTGCAATAAAGGCCAACATGCCATTTGCCTTCCCAGATGCTTGCTGTACCTGCATGCTGACTTTGAGTTCCTTGTACAAGCACACCCAAGTCTCTCTGAACATCAACATTTACAAATTTCACACCTTAAAAAAAGCAGATTTTTTTTTAACTCTCAAGACCAAAGTGAATAATCTCACATTTCCCCACATTATACTCCACATGTCATCTTGTTAAGTGAGTGGCCAACCTGTCTATATCTCTTTGCAACCCTCTGTGGCCCCCTCACAACTTATATTTCCACTTAGCTTTGTATTGTCAGCAAAACTAGATCTATTACTCTCTGCTGCTTTGTCCAAATCATTAATGTACATTGTAAATAGCTAAGGCTGCAGCACTAATCCTTGTGGCACTCCACTAGTCACAGCCTGTTAACTTGAGAATGCACCACTTATGCCTACTCTTTGCTTCCTGTCTGTTAACCAATCCTCTATCCATGCTAATACATTACTCCCAATTCCATGAGTGCCCTTATCTTGCCTATTAACCTTTTTGTGTGGCACCTTTTTGAATGCCTTCTGAAAATCCAGCTATACCACATTACTGGTTCCCCTTTATCTACCCTACTAGTTACATCCTCAAAAAACTTGAAGAAATTTGTAAAACATTATTTCCCTTTCATAAAACCATATTAGACTTTGTCTGATCATACAAAGGGAGGACGGAAACTGGCGTTGAGGGAAAAACTCTTCAGATATTTTTACAGCTCCCATTTTTTTAGTTAACCAGTTGGGTTAGGTTCTTTGTGGCTGTCATTGCAAATGAATCAAAGCGGACATAACACTTTTTCCTAACATTAACATTTCACTGTTACTTACTGGTACTTTGTACCAGGTAGGTAGGGAGCTATTTTGCCTCTAGCCCTCCTGCACTGTAACTGGACTATCTCCACTGTAATAACTACTAAAGAAAACTTTAACACATCAATCCACGGATTATAACAAAATATTACTTACAAATACCAATTCTTGCTTTGGGGCATTTTTTTTCCTGGTAGGCCGTGGAGGGACATTGGATCTTCCCTCAGAATTACTCAATTCATCATCAGTTTCATTGCTATCCTCCAGCATCGGAGTATCTATTCCCAGCTGCTCCAGGATTTCCATTGTATCGGCAGATACAGACTTGTTCCGATCGACCTTCTCCTTGCATTGAATACATTCTCTGATATAGTCTTTTACTTGCTTAAAAATACCTGAAAATAAAACAAAACGTCATCAGAAAGATAGGATGATTCACAGGTGCACAGAGTCAGTTCTCCCCTTCCAATATAAAAATATTAAAAGTGCAGTGAAAAGAAATCCAAAATTGGGGTCATAAAATTGAACATTAATGATTCATTGGCAACTAGTCTTTGAAAGGTAGGTTAGTTGTTTGAAATAAGTTTTTAAAAAAGTGACGTAAAAAGTGTTAAATTGCACTGTTTAGCGCTGCCTTAACTTCTTTTTTTCAATTCACCGTCAAAAATACAATGAGATATCTTCTGCATAGTTTTCTTTATCTAATGGAAAACTGAAAAAGGAATTTGATTTCAAATATTTTACATTGAAAATAACACTGTATGGGGTCGGTACAACTTTAATAACCCAATCACCATTGCACAAAATATTCTTTTTCTATCCCAACTCCCAAACATTATTCTTGGAGTCCTTTAGTGAAATCACAAAACACCAAAAAACTAAACACACTACACAATCTTCTGCATACATCTTAAGAGGTTTTTTAAATATATAATGCGCCGTGGATGAAACATATGAACTTAAAAATAAACAATTATCTGAGTGAATCCTTTACTCATTGAGATTCTACTTTATTGATTATTTATCATTCCCTTCTCTCATTTGCCATGCTGTATCCTGATCAAAACATGGGTCAGAATGTCCTGTGCTTCTGGCAATGTTATCAGAAATTGAGCACCAGCCTACAAAAGTTGTATTTGTCAGAATTGTTTCCTGCTCCCTGGAAAATAACTTTTCCTCACTGTCTTGTCCAGACAGCCGACAAGAGATTGGGATCACCTATATATAAATTTTGTGTGGGGCATGTACCTAACCTTATTGCTATGTCAACAATGCTAAACTAGTCACTGTATCAACTGTTACAATGTAATTTCAGCCTCTGGCCGCTAGATGGTCCTGTGGAATGAGTTTCTGAAATCTCTGGTACATCAAAACTTACATACATCAAGTGAACCTGGGCAAACTACTGTTAAGAAATAAAAAAATCAGTATTGTTAAACTTAACTTTTATGCCAACACAAGATTAATGCTGTCAATGTCACTCCATAATCTGCTAAATCTGAGCTGACCATGATGAATTGCTTCAACTCACTTACAAAAAGTCATCGTAACACTGCTATGCAGTTTTCTCCTCAAAAATTGACAAAATTTGGTCGCGGTTGATAAATACTGATCTGAATGCAACATAAATATCCCCAGTTGGAAGACTACTTCTGCTGCCCGTTCCTCCTCTACAAATGTTCAGGAAATATTTTAGGATGCTGTATAAGAAATTTTAAACATGACATGTAGCAACCTTGGGAGGAACAGGTAACTTTGAAGCTATGTTCCCAAAGCTTTCACTAATAAGGGCTATCCCCACCTCATGTCTGCATCTGTTATAAACTAATTGATAGAGATAGCTGTGAGCAGGCAACAATTTGTATTTACATAGTGCTTTTAATATAAGTAGCATCCCAAGGCACTTCAAAGGAGAGTTATAACAAAAGATTTGATGACAAGCCACAGAAGGTGATATTAGAGCAGATGACCTTGGTCAAAGGGGTAGGTTTTAAGGAGGGCCTTAAAGGAAGAAAGGCAGGTGGAGACATTTAGGGAGGGAATTCCAGAGCTTAGGGCCTTGGCCACTGAAGGCATGGTCACCAATGGTGCAGTGATGAAAATCAGGGATGGTCAAGAGGACAGAATAGAGCAATACTGATATCTGACAGTTGTGGGAAGTTAAAGAGATAGGGAGCACTGTGGCCATGGAGGGATTTGAAAACAAGGATGGGAATTTTAAAATTCTCATTTAAAAAACTGCTTAACTGGGAACCAATGTAGAACAGTGGGCACAGGTATGATGGGTAAAAGGGACTTGGTGAGTTAGAACACAGACAGATGTGTTTTAAATGGCTTTACATTTACAAATGGTAGTATATGCGAGGAGAATCAACAGTGCATTGGAATAGTCAATTCTAGAGGAAACAAAGGCACGAATGATGGTTTCAGCAGATGAACCGTGGCAGGATGGAACTGGGTAATATTACGGAGATAGAAATAGGTTGATTTAGTGATGGTACAGAAATGTGGTTGGAAGCTCACCTCAGGGTCAAATAGGACACCAAAGTTGTGACCAATTTGGTTCAGCCAAAAACAGTTGCCAGGGAGGGAGATGAAGTTGGTCATGTAATCAAGTTTGGAGCTGGGATTAAGGACAATGGCTTAATTGGAGAAAATTTCTGGTCACCAAGTACTGGATCTCAGACAAGGAGCTGGACAATTTAGGGGCAGCGGAGGAATCAAAAAAGATGGTGGTAAGGTAAAGCTGGGTGCCATTTGTGTACTTGTGAAAAAAGGAGCAGTACTTTCTGATGATATCACTGAGGGGCAGCAGGTAGATTAAAAGTAAAATAAAAAAGTGAGAAGAATAGATAAAAGCAAAAAACTGTGGATGCTGAATATCCAAAACAAAAACAAAAATACTGCAAAAACTCAGCAGGTCTGACAGCATCTGCGGAGACGAATACAGTTAACAGTTCAAGTCCGTATGACTCTTCACCATACGGACTCGAAACGTTAACTGTATTCCTCTCTGCAGATGCTGTCAGACCTGATGAGTTTTTCCAGGTATTTTTGTTTTTGTCAAGAATAGATCCTTGGAGCACACCAAAGATAATGGGACAGGAGCACAGGGTTGAAAGTGGCCGAAGACAAAAAGGTCTGAAATTTTTTTGTGACAAGGAATCAAGTAATTATAGCACCTTTTATGATCTGTGGTGAATGCAAGTGCATCTAGGCCACTTCAAATAGATGGAATTATTAGACTTCAAATTGGTAGAACCATTAGTTTTCCCTTTGTCAGGAAGATATAATGCTACTGGAATTTATTAGAAAATAGTTGTGTGCGCGTGTGCGTCAGAGAGAGAGAGACTGACTTAATTGGATTAAAGGCAGCCAGTCTGTCTGGAGGCTTTGATGTAACAAAAGAGAAGCTAGGTTTGAAATGTTAAGTAGGTAAACATGGGGAAAGTTTAGAATGTAAGATGTAAAAGGATATTTGCATTTTTAAATAAATCAGACTAGACTGTTTTCAACGGAAGGGGTGTAATGTGTCACTTAGCCAGGTGAAGTTCAGAAACAGTGTGTTTATTTTTCACAAGGGTTACTGGTAATATTGGTATTATGATTTTTTTTTATGATCAGGGAGGTAACGTTCAGGGACATAGCAAAACAATGGGAATTTGCATTCAAAGGGGAAAATATGGATAAAGGAGTGAAGGATGCGTGTAAGGGTAGGAACTCTAAGACCCAACAAGTGTGAAACGCTTTCAGCATCCAAGCCTCAAGCTTCTATCTACAAAAAACTGAAGTTAAGGAAACTCACTTTGGATTGGATTGTTCAGGGTATCATGAATCTTTGCCTATCTCTTTTAAAATCTGTGTGTCTTTCTGTTGCCTTAACAGAGGTGTAACTGGGAGACAGATTAACTAGAGATTTAGAAGTTATCATAGTAGTAATTTGTAGATCTGTGTAAGTATTTAAAATCATTTCCTCTATTAATAAAGGTTTAATTTAGTTTTGTAAGAAACCTATAAGGCTTGGTGGTCTTATTAGTGCTGAATCCAAGGCATGCATTGCGTAATTTATACAAATTGCAAAACAAGTTGTGGCAGTTGTTTCAAGTTTCCCTTTGGGATTTGAGCAGCTCAGCATTTACCATTGCTGTGTCATAACACCTTTGTTTACCTTTTATTACCATCAAGACTGCAACCAATGCATTTGTATTAAACCACCAAAGTGACCTCAGCATTTCAGCATTCAGCTCAGTCATTGCATGTAATATAGGATGAAGTCCATACTGACAACAGAACGTGACCTTGCTAGATTTTGTACATGTGAAGTGAAGCAAAGGGCTACTGCGTCCTTCGCAAACTATTTTCCAATGTGACCTCATTTTAACTCACCACCACCTTTTCAAGGGCAATTAGGGATAGCGATGCCCATATCCCATGAAATATATAAATACAATCTTGAAAACTAACATGACCGCAGATGCCAGAAAAAACAAAACAGCACTGAAGCAGCATTATAACATTCAGTATATAATTAAAGTTTGTGCATTATAGATCAACATATATCACATAAATATGAAATGAGTTTTCACAGTACTTTGCAAAAATACTAAGTTACATACTCATGGAAGCTTCAGCCAAGCCTTGCAGATTCCCAGGTGAATGAAGCCCCCCCACCCCTCCGCCTCCAAATACACAATGTAGTTAGCCCCTCCTCCCATCGTATGCACGCATGCCCTGCTTCCCAACCCCTCCCCCCACTCACTTAACAGGCTTCCTTCCCAAACCACCACATCACCCCTGCCCCCACACAATCATTTACTCAGAAATCTCCCATCCCTAAAGTGGATGAAGAGAAGCCATTGCAGTGATTCTCTGGCTATGATTAGGTAGTTAAAACTGAAGCCAGCTGGACGACACTGGAGTGGCATTGAAGGAGGATGGTGTGCTCGACTGTGTGGAACAGGTAGAGGAAGAGGAGGGATAGTTTGCTTTTGTCACAGTTACATGGGATGTTATCAACGACTTTGATAAGGGCAGTTTTGGCACTGTGGCAGGGACGGAAACCTGGTTGGAGGGTTTCAAACGTGGAGTTTTGAGAAAGATGAGCACGGGTTTAGAAGGTGACAACATGTTTAAAGTCTTTGGAGGGGAAATGGAGTTTGGAGATGTGATTGTTTTTGCAAGGATGGAAGAGTTCAAGGGTTTTTTGTGAGAAGATGGGTGATGAACACAGATTTGAAGGGATGGGAAATAATATCTGGACAGAGAGAGAGAGCGCTAGTAACAATATCAGCTAGCAAGTGAACCAATGTTGGAAATTGGGTTGTCAGCAGATCATTTAGAATAGGGTTGAGGAAGCAGGAGGTGGCACGCATGAACAAGATAAGCTTGAAGAGAGCATGAGAGAAAATAGAGAACTATGCAAGTTCGGGACCTGAGAGGCAACTGATTGTCACTAAGATTGAGACCATTCAAAGAAAGTGATGAGCTCCTCACATTTGTTATAGAATTATAGAATGGCTACAACACAGGAGGCGGCTGTGGCTTCTCCATAGAAGGTGGAGTTGCAAAAGCAACTCAGCTAGTTTCATTTCCTGGCCTTTCCCCGTAGTCCTGCAAACTTTTTCTCTTCAGATAATTATCCAATTCTCTTTTGAAAACCATGAGTGAATTTGCCTCCACCACACTCTCAGGCAGTGAATTCCAGATCCGAACCACTTGCTGGGTAAAAAATCTTTTCCTTATGTTGCCTCTGGTTCTTTTGCCATTTACCTTATCTCAACCCTTCTGCCAATGGGAACAATTTTTCCCTATTTACTCTTTCAGACATGCCAATCAAATCTCCTCTCAAGCTTCCCTTCTCGAAGCCCCAGTTTCACCAATCTATCCACATAATTGAAGTTCGTCATCCCTGGAACTATTCTCATAAATCTTTTCTGCAGTCTCTCTAATGCCTTCACATTCTTCTAAAGTGGGGTGCCCAGAATTAGACACAGTATTCCAGTTGAGGCTGAACCAGTATTTCATAAAGGTTCATCATAACTTCCTTGTTTTTGTACTTTTATACCCCTATTTATAAAGCCCAGGATCCTGTATGCCTGATGAACCTGCCCTGACACCTTCAATGATTTGTGCACAAATACCCTCAGGTCCCTCTGCTCTTACATCCCCTTTAGAAATGTATTATTTTATATTGCCTTTCCTCATTCTTTCTACAAAAATCTATCACTTCATGCTTCTCTGTATTAAATTTCCATGCCATGCATGCACCCATTCTACCAGCCTGGACATCACGAACCTCCTCACGGTTCATAATACTTTGAAGTTTTGTGTCATCCCCAAATTTTGAAATTGTGCCCTGCAGACCCAAGTCTAGGTCATCAATATAGATCAAGAAAAGCAATGATCCACAACTAACTTCCTCCAGTCTGAAAAACCATTCAGCATTATTCACTGTTTCCAGTCATGCAGTTAGTTGTTTTTTTTTATTGATTTGGTAATCAATTTTAAAATTCATTCATGTAATGCGGTGTCACTGGCTAGGCCAACATTTGTTGGCCATCCCTAATTGCCCTTGAGAAGCTGATGGTGAGCTGCCTTCTTGAACTTCTGCAGTCTATGTGGCGTTAGGGAAGGAGGTCCAGGATTTTGATCCAGTGACAGTAAAGAAACAGCAATACACTTCCAAGTCAGGATGCTGAGTGGCTTGGAGGGGAACTTCCAGATGGTGGTGTTCCCATGTGTCTGCTGCTCTTGTCCTGCTAGATGGTGGGTTGGAAGGTGCTGTCTAAGGAAGCTTGGCAAATTGCTGCAGTGCAAGGTTGTCGAAGGTGAGGGTGGTGGAAACAGGGGAGTGGAGTTTAGGAAGAGGATTTAAGATGATGGTTTAAAGTAGAAAAAAGAATCTGGAGATTACCATTGTGTTCTAGAACAATCCTGGAATAGTCAATAACTGAATTACTAGTATATCGTGAGAGTACTGGGAGGATAGCAGACTACCTCGGTGGATCTTGTACTGTTTTCATCTAGCAATCCTTGTTCCAAGCAGGCTAATAAGCATTTTCCAGAATTAATCAATATTAAGGCAACAATAGAAACAGAGCAAAATAAAAGATCTAGGTTGAACATAATCATATTTAAAAGGGGGTATTTAATAAAAAGCTACATTAAAACAAGTTAAATTGAAATGAATGAAAATTGTCATCTAATTATATAAACTAGCAATATACAAGACTGGTTCTAATTTATTAAAAGCAAGTTCCACGTAAACTAAACGGATGCAGTTTTGTAAAAAAAAAAGCACAATGGGTGAGAGAGTGCTACAGAATGAAAATGCCGGCTGTACATTTCAGTACCATGCAAAGTGATAACTTACAATTTATATATAAATGTCCGATCCTGATGAAAGACGTTGGGCAAAACAAAAGGTTCGTTTGATTTTTTGGAGCTTTATTGCCCGTTAACGGCTGTGACTGAGGGGGGACAGTGGCCGGGCTTTCAAATTAAATGAGCCGGCCTGCCAGATGATTAATGTGTATGTCCTCTTCCTGCTCTCCCCGCCCCTAGTGTCCTGGCTGCAGCTTCCCCACTGCCCCCCGCTTAGGGAATGTATGTGCGCAGTGCCGGCCTCACGCCACCCCCCCCCCACCACCCTCTCTCCCTCCTCACCTCTCCACCAGTAGCTCTGAGAGATGTTCCTCCAGGTCTGCTCCCGGGTGAAGTGGAAACCCTCGGCGCTCTGGTGGAAGGAGGCGATCAGCTCCCGGCGGGTCTTGGCCTCCAGCACCACCTCCAGCTCGTCGAACTCGTCGCGGTCCTTGCGCTTCTTCTGGTAGTACAGGGTTCCGCGCCGCACCACGTAGCAGGCGGCGGCCTTGCGGATCTTCCTCTTGACGTTACCTTCGGTCCCCGGCGCATAAGGTTCCTTCTCGTTGGTCAGGTAGCGAATGATGGCTTTGTAACTCTCCTCGCTCGACATGTCACAGCCCCCGCTGTGGCTGCAGCCGGGGCCTCGCTGGGATGGTTGAGAGACTAAAATTTAAAAAAATAACAGAAGGATTTTTGGTAAAAAGTTCTTGCCACTATTGATTTTATTTATTTATTATTGTAAGTGGGTCGGTTTCGGACGGAGGGAGCGGGAAAGGTTTCCTCGGATTGACAAAATGGCTGCTGCACAACCGGAGATGACATCAGCTGGCCCTGACCCCCCCACCCACCCCCCCCCTTCCTCTCCCGAACCGGATGCAATTCTTTTGTCTCCCAGTGACTACTCTTGAAAAAGTGATTATCTGCTCCAGTCATTTCAGAGATAAAAGTTCCCCCAGAGGCACAATTACCTTTACCCAGTGGGTTGGATGTCAGGTGGTTGTGGATATGCTGCAATGCCTGTAACTCTTGGAGAGGGAATTTTGCCCTAGGAAGAGCCTCCTCCGTTATCCCTCGATAGGTGTGTGGGGGAAAACTGGAAACAAGAGTGTATTGCAGCCTTTAAAAATGATTGGATAATTACGTGAAGGAGAAACAAGGAATTGCAGGGATATATGGAAAGAGCAGGGGAGTGGGACTTAATGCATTGCTCTTCGAAGGGGCCAGTGCAGATTCCATATGGGACCAAATAGCCTCCTGCCAGAAAATGCTGGAAACACATAGCAGATCAGGCAGTGTCTGTGGGGAGAAAAGTATATTTACGTTTTAAGGATTATGGTCTTTCATCAGAACAATAATTTGCATTTATATAGCCCCTTTCATATTGCAAAACACCCCAAGGCCCTTCACAGGAGAGTTATCGAACAAAATTTGACACCAAGTCACATCAGAGGTACTAGGGCAGATGGTCGAAGAGGTAGATCTAAGGAGAAGAATATTAAAGGAGAACAGAGAGGTGGAGGGGTTTCGGGAGGGAATTCCCGAATTAGGAGGGTAAAGGAAATTGGGTATATACAAAGAGTCGAAAATTCTAGGAATGCAGAGTGCTCGGAGGGATGCGTGGTTCAAGGAAGTTACAGACATAGGGAATGGCAAGGCCGTGGAGGAAGTTGACCACATGGTTGAGTATTTTAAATTTGATGTTTTCGTGGACTGGGAACCAGTATAGATCTTAAGTGTAGGGATGATGGGTGAGCAGAACTTGGTGCAAATCAGGACAGGGGCAACATATCTTTAAATGAGCAGAAGATTACAGATGGCGGATAATGAGCCCTGCAAGGAGAGCATTGGAATAGTCAAGTCTGGAAGTAACAGAAGCATGGCTTAGGGTTTCAGCAGCAGCTGGATTTATTACTGAAGTGGAAATAGGCAGTCTGGGTGATGGAGTATATGGGTTTGGAAGCTTGGTTCAAACTCAGGAAGGATGCCATGGTTGCAAAAGAGTCTGGTTCAGGCTAAGACAATGGCCAGGGAGGGGGCTAGAACTAATGGATAGGGAATGAAGTTAGTGGTAGGAACCGAAGTCAATGGTTTCAGTCTTCTCAAGATTTAATTGGGCAAGCACCATGAAAATGATGCAGTAATGGTGAGGCAGAGCTGCTAGTAGTCAACATTTATGGGGAATCTGACATTGTGCTTTTAGATGATATTGCTAAGAGGCAATATGTAGATGAGAAGTAGGAGGCTACCAAGGATCTATTTTCTGGGGTACACCAGAGGTAATAGTGCAGGAGTGAAAATAAAAGACATCACAGTTCTTTTTATTCATTCACAGGTTGTGGGCATTGCTGGCAAGTCCAACATTTGTTGCCTATGCCTGTTTGCCCTTAAAGCGGTGGTGAGCCAATGTGCAAATTGGCATAGGGTTAAATAGATTAGAGTTGAATGTGTGGCACAGAATGGTGTGGGAGATAGGGGTGTTAATTCATGGGGCGCTGGTACTATGGAAGGAGGGAACTTCCTTTGGAACAGTTTCTATTTAAACTGGGCTAGGATCAGTGTCCCAATGAATTGATTAACTAGGACAATAGACAAGGTTTCAAACTTAAAAGGGTGGGGAGGGGAGGTTTCAGGTGAGGTTTTCTAGAGAGAGGAGTAAAGCAATAGAATAGTGTAGCAATTTGGTTGAAGATACGCAGAGTGTGACAGGAAGGGACAAAATGTTCAATGGTGCTTCAATGAATAAAGTAATTTTATAATTTTTCCCTGGAATGAAAGGCATCTTATTTGAATAAATGAAGCATTCGTAACAAGATAGATGAATTAAATGGCACAAATAGGGATAAATGGATTTGATCTAATAGTCCTGGGATTCCCAACCTGTGGGTCGTGATCCCTCAGTGGGGTTGCTAGTTCTGAACCAGCAGTAGCCGCTGTGGAGCTCAGACTGGGCTGTGAGGTCCCTTTAAATCCTTGCGTTTTTCCTATTGCTGGGCTTGGCCTAACAGGCAGATCTCTCAGACCTGATTGCTGCTGAAAAAAGCCTGTAAAAAGGTAGATGGCTTGTTCTTTCTTAAGAATCCTGTAGTTTTAATAATTCTCACCAGGTTGAACTCCCCACACACGTTTGTTCTAGGAGCTGAAGCTAACCCCCGGGGTCACTAAGTCTGAGGGACTAAAATGGGGTCACACCAAAAAAGCACCATAATAGCCAGTGCAGAGACATGGTTATTTAGTGACTATGGTTGGGAAATAAATATTCCAAGATACCTGATATTTTTAAAGGATGGACAAAATGGAAAAGCAGGGGTGGGAACCCTGATAATAAAGGATGCCATAAGGACAGCAGTGAGGAAGGATATTGGCTCAGAAGAGCAGGAAGTAATATTATAGGTATGGATAAGAAATAACAAGGGGCAGAAAATGCTATGGGGTTAGCTTACAGGCTCTCCAACAATAGCTGTGCGGTTGGATAGAATATTAATCAGGAAATAAGAGAAGCTTGTAATAAAATGGCAGACATTTAGGGAGGTATTTCAGAATAAGTATATTCCTACTACAAAGAAAAATTGTAAGGGGAGGACCCACCATCTGTGGTTAATTAAAAAGTTAAGGAAAGCATTAAGGAAAAAGCATATAACTGCACAAAGATGTGGCAGGTCAGATGATTGTTCAGAATATAAAGAATGCAGAGAATGACTAAAAGGTTAATCAGGAGAAAGAAATTACGAGTATGAGAGGAAGCTAGCCAGAAATGTAGAAACGGATAGCAAGACTTTCTACAGGTACTTAAAAAGTAAAAGAGTGAGTGAGTGTTGGTCCTTTGGAGAGTGACAGTGGGGAGTTAATAGTGGATTATAAGGAAAATGCAGATGAAATGAATAAGTATTTTCCTTATGTCTTCACTATAGAAGATACAAAAAAAATTCCAGTAATAGCTGCAAATCAAGAGGTGGAAGGGAGAAAGGAACTTGGTGAAATTATTATCAATAGGGAAGCGGTACTGAGGAAACAGTGGTGGACTGACAAGTCTCTAGGTCCTGATGAACTTCTTCCTAGGGTCTTAAAAGAGCTGGCTAATGAGGCAGTAGATGCATTGGTGTTAATTTTCCAAAATTCACTAGATTCTGGAAAGTTTCCATCAGATTGGAAAGTAGCAAAATATAACCCATCTATTCAAGAAGGGAGGGAGGCAGACAGAAAGTAAGCAGGAAACTCCAGGCCGGTTAGCTTGATTTCTGTCATGGGAAAGGTGTTAGAATTGATCAATAAAGAAGTTATAGCTGGGAACTTAGAAGAGTTCAAGGTAATCGAGAAGAGTCAGCATAGTTTTTTTGAAGGCAAATCACGTTTAACCAATTTATTGGAGTTCTTTGAAGGAATAACATGCACTGTGGATAAAGGGGAGCCTGTAGATGTACTGTCCTTGGATTTCCAGAAGGCATTTGCCATATCAAAGGTATTGCGGAAACTAAAAACTCATGGTGTAGGGATATCATATTAGCACGGATAGAAGATTGGCTGGTAAGACATGGTAGCTAAATTTACAAGTGACACAAAGATAGGTAGAAAATTATGTCGTAAAGAGGACATAAGGATGTTAGAGATGGATATAGATAGGTTGAGTTAGTGGGCAAAAATCTGGCAGATGGAGTGTAATGTAGGAAAATGTTAAGTTGTTAACTTTGACAGGAAGAATAAAAGAGCAGAGTATTATTTAAATGGAGAATGACTGCAGAATTCCGAGGTGAAGCGGGATATAGGTGTTCTAGCACGAGTCACAAAAAGTTAGTACGCAGGTACGGAAGTAATTAAGAAGGCTAATGGAATAGTCCTTTATTATGAGAGGAATTGAATATAAAAATAAGGATAAATAAAGGTAAAATACTGCGGATGTTGGAAATCTGAAATGAAAAAATGCTTGAAAAATTCAGCAGGTCTGACAGCATCTGTGGAGAGACAGAGATAAGTTTCGAGTCCGTATGACTCTTCAGATCTAAAGATGTGGTGAAATATATACTGATCAAGGGGGATGGAACTGGTGAAGCTGGATAGAAAGCCAACAATAGGTGATGGCAAAAGATGTCAAAAATAAAAGATCAAAGAGTTGTTAATAGTGGTGGTACTGGCTAAACGAGGTGCTAATGGTGACATTAAGAGAGCAAAATGTGATAATGGCCAGACCAGGGTAAGCACTTTGGAAGAGTGACAGATGGTTTAGCTGGGGGAGGGAAGGGGGGTGTGGTGGTGGGACGGACAGTGATGGGAAGAAATATTGAAAATAGGCTATAAGCTGGGTATAAAAATAAACCCACCCCCATTTTTCCAAATTCATTTTTTTCCACTTATTTTCATCATTTAAAAAATTTATTTCAATTTCCATTCATTGTTTCATCTCCACCTTTTTTCCTGCACACTTTAGAATTGTGCCAGTAAGTCTATATTGCCTTTCCCTATCCCTTTTGCCAAAATGTATCACACCTCTCTGTATTAAATTCTATCTACCACTTGTCTGCCTATTCTGAGAAACTATTAAATGTTGGTGTTCAGACGGCTTTGGGGTTCCTTGTACATGAATCACAAATAATCAGGTACAGCAAACATTTAGGAAGGAAAATTCTATTTTGGCCTTTATTACAAGGGGTTTGGAGTACAAGAGTAAGAAAACCTTGCTGCAATTGTACAGAACTTTGGTGAGAGGACAAATGGAGTACTATGTACAGTTTGCCTCTGTACATTACTTGGCTTTGTCAACATCGTAAGATGGGAGCATTGTCCCATGAAGTCTAGTAGAATGAGAAGCAATCTCATTTGAAACACAAGTTTCTGAGAAATAAACACAAAACGTTGCAGATGTTGTAAATCTGAAATAAGAACAGAAAAGATTAAGTCTAGATTAAGGAACATAGTCGCAGGATAAGGGGTTAGACATTTAGGACTGAGACAAGGAGAAATTTCTTCATTGAGGTTTGTGAATCTCTGAAATTCTCTTTCCTAGAGGGCTGTAGATAGTTAGTATATATTCAGAGATGGATTTTTGACTTTGAGAAAGAGATATGGGGTTCAGGCAGGAAAGGAGTTGAGGTCAAGGATCAGCTGTGAAATGATGGTGGAGCGGAGCAGGCTTCTGGGGCTGTATGGTCTACTGCTCCTGATTTTTTCTTATGCTTGCACTATGCTAGGTAGCTTGGATTAGGAGGGAGCTCCAGGATTTTGACTCAGCAATAAGGGATATACATTTTCAAGGTGGCATTGTGTGAGACTTGGAGCTTGTGTTCCATTAATTTGCTGCCTTTTTCCTTCTGGTTGTAGAGGTGTTTGGCAGGTGCCATTGAAGAAACCATAACAAGTTGCAGCACTGCATTGTGTAGATAGTACACACTACAGCCACTGAGTTCAGATGGTGGAGGGAGTGATTTGATAAGTGATGTCATTGCCAAGGGGAGCTGATTAGACTCTCTTGTTAGACATGCTCATTGCCTGGTACTTGCGTGGCACAAACAATACTTACCTGAACTTAATTACCTGCTTCATTTAACACTGAATTACAGTGCATTCATCAGTGAATTCCCACTTCTAGTGGAGGGGAAGTCATTTTTGAAAGAGCTGAAGGTGGTTGGACTGAGGACATTGCCCTGAGGTTCTGGAACTGAGATGATTGGGTGCCAACAACCATCTTCCTTTGTGCTAACGAGATTTTCTTCTCTTGCTACAAGATGTCATGTGACTTTGATGAAAGGATATTCCAGTGCTGTAGTAGGGTCTGAAACATGTTTAAAGGGGATTCAAAGCTGCAGGAAAGATGAACATGCATTTGAGAGGCAATGTTTAAGGACTTTAGAGATGAAAGCAAGGTTGGAGATGGGGCTTTAGTTTGCAAGGTCAAGGGTGGGTTTTCTTTGAGGAGGGTTGAAGGGGTTGTACAAGCATGATAGAGAAGTCACTTGATCACTCTGGCAGTGGGATCAGTATATACAGCCTTATTTTATTCCAAATGACAAACATATAAGTACTTCTGGAACCCAGGATGATGAATAATGTAAAAGTACTGAGGTACCTGATGCCAATATGCTCATGGCTCAGGTAATAATTAAGATTACCTTTGTTGTTCTTTTTAAAATTAGCCCTCAACTGATATTCCCTCAGCAGAACGTCTTTCTTAGTCCTGCCTGTCATTGGTACCCACACAGACCATGAGAATTGGATCCTTACCCTCCCACTTCAAGTTCTCCTCCAGCCCTGAGGACATCCTGGCATCAAACAGGCAATACAGCCTTCAGATTCTCTCTGCTGCAGAGAACCATATCTATCTCCGTCCCTAACTATACAGCCCCAACGCAAGAACTTCAAACTTGTTGAACAATGGCAAGGGCCAAAGCCCTTCATAGTGCTACCTTCTAGCACCCCAAAGTTGCCTCAGATGCTCCTGTACCTGACCATGGACCAAATTCGAAGTAATTAAACAAAGGGACATGACTGCCTCCTGGAAACAGGTGTCCAGGTAACTTCACCCCTCCTGCAGTGTACAGAGCTCAGACTCCAGCTTGTCAACTCTGAGCCAAAAGTTCCTTAAGCTACAGATGTGGCTGTTGTGGATCACAGGTATCCAGCAACTCCCACGTGCTACAGCTGCTACACATCACCTGCCCTACTATATTTACTGTGTTTTATTTAACAGATTAGGCTTAGAAATATTACACAATCTACTTATAGCAAGTGGTTTAATTATGCCATAAATTTAGTACAATACTTGTATCGCCCCAGTGACAGTTTAAACTACTAATTCAGTTTTGAGGAAAAAAAATCTTCAACCATTCACCTACCTGGTCAGCTAATTAATGCTTCCAAAATTCAGCTCTCATGTCCCACTTCTAGTCCCCAGCTCCTTCTCTTGGACCACCCTTTTTGTAAAAGTTCAGAATAGCACTACTTTCCTCATTTATCAAATTCCCAAGCTTCGCTCAGTCACAAGCTGCTAACTTCATGCTTACTCACTCCGTGCACTCAGCATTTATACTAGCTGAAATTCTAGAGCTGAGATAGGCACTGGTGGCTACGGAAACCAATTTGAACTAGCTACCTAATTAACTCAGTCCTAAATGGTTGGCCCGTGTCTTAAATTCCCCAATCAGCAGAAACAATTTCTCAGCATCTAGTAGGATGCCAGTACCTAGCTGAGCTATACAGAATTAGCAAAATTCTTATTCTGATCCCAAGTTAATACCCAGCATTATACTAGTGTATAGGTTAGAGAGGGCTAAAAAAAGCTATATAGGGCTGCTGTAATACAATTCCAATGCAGTGAGCCTCGACGAGGATATTCACACAGTTCCTATAATGTAGTCAAGTTAACTTCTGGATGAAATGACAAGATATAAAAATCACAATTTACTCAGGTTTTATTTTACATAAACAATTGATTTTTATATTTAGCGTTTTCCACCAACGCGTGGAGCCTGAGACTTCATTGGCTTGGCAAACTTCTGTTTGGGTGCTGCTTTCTGAGTAGCCTGGAAATACAAAAACATTAAGTGATTATCTTTAAAGAGTTGTGGAAAAGTACACCAAAATTACAATGCATTTACAGCACAGAAACCTCCCAACCTTCAGCTGACCCCATCAACATATTCCTCTATTTCTTTCCCCCTCGTGCTTATTTAGCTTCCTCTTAATTGCATCTATGCTATTTGCCCCACCACAACTTATGGCAGTGTTTCACACTACTCTATGGGTAAAATGTCTTGTGAATTTATTGTTGGAAATATTATTGACTATCTTATATTTATGGCTCCTAGTTCTGGCCTCACCCACAGGTGAAAAGATATCATTTGTCTACCCTAGCAAAACCTTTCATAATCTTAAGGATCTCCATCATGTCATCCTTCAGTCTTTTCTATAAGAAAAAAAATGTTCAATCTTTCCAGGTGGATATATCCTGTGGGTTCTGGCATCATTCTAGTATATCTTTTTTGTACCTTCACCAGTGCCTCCATATCCTTTTTAACAGATCAGAACCATTCGTAGTACTCCAGTTGATTTAACTAAGGTCTATATAAGTTTAACCTAACTTCTCTGCTTTTCAATTGTACCCCTTTAGAAATGATCCCCAGTGCTGATTTATATCTTATTTGTAACCTATATTGCGATTTTTCTATCTGTATCCCCAGATCTCCCCATTTAGACACATTTTAAGAACCAAAATACCCTATTTTACCTCTAAGTTCATTTGCCAATTATATGAACATACTGCCCAGTATATTAATATCTTCCTATATTTTTTTGCCTTAATCCTCCTCTGTATTTAGACACCCCCTAATTTGGAGTCAGGTGCAACTTTGCAAGTATACTTCAGATTCCAGACGCCAAATTTATGCAGTGAACTGTGATCCCAGCATCTATCCTTGTAGAACACCAGTTCCTACCATTTGTCAATGAGCTACCTTTAACCCCAAATAATTGGTTTCTATTATTATTAGACAGCTTGCTATTCATTTTCCCACTATTTTTATTCATTCACTAGTATTGCTAGCATTTGTTGCCTATCCCCAATTGCCCTTGAGGCAGTAGTGAGCCGCCTTTTTGAATTGCTGCAATCTGTGCATCGCATGAACACTCACAGTGCTGTCAGGGATAGAATTTCAGGATTTTGCCCCAACGAGAGTGAAAGAATGGCGATACAGTTCTAAAGTCAGGATGGTGCATAGTTTGGAGGGGAACTTGTGTTCCCATGCATTTGCCTCTTTTGTCCTTCTCGGTGGTGGAGGTCGTGGGTTTGGAAGGCGACTTGGAGAGTTGCTGCAGTGCATTTTGTAGATGGCATTCAACTCCCTCTACCGCCGGTGCACAGTAACAATTAAAGCAGTGGATAGAGTGCTAATCAAGCAGGCTGCTTTGTCCTGGATGGTGTTGAGCTTGAGTATCGTTGGAGCTGCACTCATCCAGGCAAATGGAGAGTATTCCATCACAGTCCAAACTTGCTCCTTGTAGATGGTGGACAGGCTTTGGGGAAGTGAGTTACTCCATATCATAGCCTAGTCATAGTCTAATATCCAACATTGTATCAAAAACTTTTTGGAAATTCAAATATAATGTCTACTGCATTACCCTTACCTGCCTGTTACTTCTTCAAAGAAAAAGGTTAAATCACGTTTGACCTACCCTTTTGGAATCAGTGCTGACTACTTTTATTTTCAGTTTCCTATTACACCCTTCAGCAGCTTTTCTATCATCACCAATAAGCTCATTTGGCTCTAGTTCTCTGGACTTGTAATTTGTATATAAAGAGGGAGACTGAACATCAGCTGACCAACAGTCTTCTGGCACTGCTCAGATTGAATGATTATTTATCTTCCCCATTTCTATCCTAAATATCTGTAGATTTTGATTTCTTCCAATGTCATGCAATAGGCTTTCTGCCCAGCTAATTTGAAAGCAGCTAAATTTTAATTGAAACACTCCGCTTATGCCACATGCAGTAATTTTATCTTACAGCCATAGCACACATCAGAATACCAAAGAACACTTCATTGTAATATTTAAACCAGATGGATTTTGATAAACGTGTCCACACAGCAGCAAAGTCCTGATGGCAGCAACAGCCTGGAGTAACAGGTTGTTCACATCAGAACTGAGGGGCTACCATGCAGGTATATTACTTTAACATGCCAATGACTCAAGCACCTTCGACTGTACAACAACAAGTTGATGAATGTCACCTGCCAGCCCACTGGAGAACCCAACACCAGGGTGCAGAGATCTACCAGCAAAGCAGAACAGATACATCCCAAAGGTGGATCTAAGGAGCATGTGTTTTCTTCAAAAACTGTCCTTAAACAAGTCTCCAACTACTAGCATTCAAATTTACAAACTCAAATAATTTAGGCATAATCACTAACATCTATAAGAAGCTTTAAACATTTTGTATTTGCATTGTACTCTTTTCATTGTACTGCGGGTTTAATTTTTATAATGATCAATTTCTACACTAAACATCCTGTCTTCTATTGTAGAAAATGTCACATAGCTATCGAGGTCATGTTCTAATTGCCACAATATGAAGATCGTAAGTTAAGGTACATCCAAGAGGCCCAAGTAGTAATACTGGTTCTTAACTGCAGTAACATAAGATATAAATGTCAGCTTGTCTCCTGCTTTCCTTTATCTTTATTATATCCATGAGTTTAAAGCCGGTTTGTCTTAGAGGAATGGCCAAGATATTAATCTTATACAACCTAATACTTAAACTAAAGGTTTACAAACATGACAATTTAGATAGTTCATATTTATTGCAGTTAAGTCTTTATCTAAAAAGAATGAAGTTCCAATAATCAGAACATTAATTCAAAGAGTTGCATCTGTTTCACTACCTTAGCTGTAGCTGCGCTGACTTTCTTTGTTGCAGCTTTGGCCTTCTTAGCCTCCTTGGCAGCCCTGCAGACCAGAAGAGAGTTAAGCAACTTTTCTCCTCACTATTAGTACTGGAAGAATTCTGATTCTCACAAAATATAATGTACAAAAACATCGAACATTACAATACTTTGAAGCTGAACAAACTGTATATAACTTGCCAAATTTAAGAAAAATACACATACCTAGGCCAGTCAAAATGTTGCAAATTATTTATACTATAGTGCAAGCAACCAAAAAGCTTACAATAGAAAACTACCTCACAGAGGCTGAGCGTCAACTTGCAGACACTTCCTCCTACCTCCCCCTGGACCATGACCCTACCACTGAACATCAAGCCATTGTTTCCAGGACTGTCACTGACCTCATCTCCTCTGGAGATCTTCCCTCCACAGCTTCCAACCTTGGACGGCCCGCTTCTACCTCCTACCCAAAATCCACAAACAGGACAGTCCCGACAGACCAATCGTGTCAGCCTGTTCTTGCCCTATGGAACTCATTTCTTGCCATCTCGACTCCATTCTCTCTCCCCTAGTCCAGTCTCTTCCCACCTACATCTGCGATTCCTCTGGTGCCCTACATCATATCAACAATTTCCAGTTCCTTGGCCCCAACTGCCTCCTCTTCACCATGGACGTCCAATCCCTCTACACCTCCATCCCCCACCAGGATGGTCTTAGGGCTTTCCGCTTATTCCTCAAACAGAGGCCTGAACAATCCCCCATCCACCACCACCACCACTCTCCTCCGTCTGGCTGAACTTGTTCTCTCACTTCCTTCAAATAAAAGGTGCGGCCATGGGTACCCACATGGGCCCCAGTTATGCCTGTCTCTTTATGGGGTATGAGGAACATTCCTTGTTCCAGTCCTACTCCAGCCCCTCCCACAACTCTTTTTCCGGTACATTGATGACTGATTCGGTGCCGCTTCATCCTCACGTCTGGACCTGGAAATTTTATTAATTTTGCTTCCAATTTCCACCCCTCCATTTTCATGTCCATCACTGACACTTCCCTTCCTTGACCTCTCTGTCTCAATTCCTGGTGATAGACTGTCCACCAATATTTATTACAAGCCTACCAACTCCCACAGCTACCTTGACTACAGCTTCTCACACCCCGCTTCCTGTATGGAGTCCATCCCATTCTCTCAGTTCCTTCGCCTCCGTCGCAAACATTCCAACTATACCAATTTCCAAAACAGTTCCTCTGACAGGTCTTCTTTCTTCCTTAACCGAGGTCTTCCACCCATGGTGGTTGACAGGGCCCTTGACCGTGTTCGGCCCATCTCCCACGCATCCGCCCTTACACCTTCCTCTCCCTCCCAGAACCATGTTAGGGTCCCCCTTGTCGTCACTTATCACCTCACCAGCCTCCGCATTCAAAGGATCATCCTCCACCATTTCCAGCATGATGCCACCACCAAACACATCTTCCCTCATTCCCCCCATCGGAATTCCGTAGGGACTGTTTCCTCCGGGACACCCTGGTCCACTCCTCCATCACCCCCTACACCTCAACCCTCCCACAGCACCTTCCTAAGCAACCGCAGACGGTGCAACACCTGCCCCTTTACTTCCCCCCTCTTTACCACGAAGGGCCCAAACACTCCTTTCAAGCGACTTGTACTTCCCTCAATTTAGTCTATTGCATTTGCTGCTCCCCATGCGGTTTCCTCTACATTGGAGAGACCAAACGCAGACTGAATGACCGCTTTGCAGAACACCTTTGGTCTGTCCACAAGCATGACCCAGACCTCCCTGTCGCTTGCCATTTCAACACACCACCCTGCTCTCATTCCCATATGTCTGTTCTTGGCCTGCTGCATTGTTCCAGTGAAGCTCAACGAAAACTGTAGCAACAGCACCTCATCTTCCGATTAGGCACTTTGCAGCCTTCCGGACTTAACATTGAGTTCAACAACTTCAGATCACGAACTCTCTCCTCCACCCCCACCCCTGTTCTGATCCCCCTTTTCCAATAATTTATATTTCTTTAAATATATATATATATATATATATATATATATATATATACACACACACACACACACACACACATATATATATTTTTTTTTCTTTTCCCACCTATTTCTATTATTTTTAAATGTATTTCCATTCATTGTTTTATCTCCACCTTTCAGCCCATTTCGATCTCTTCCCCCTACCCCACCCCTACTAGGGCTGTCACTTGCTTGTCCTGCTTTCTACTCAATGTCACCATTTGCACATTCTATAGCTAGTATCACCACTCAACACTCCATTGTCCTTTTGTCTATGACATGTTTGGCAATCTCTTCTTTGCCTCCACCTATCACTGGCCCTCTATCCAGCTCTACCTGTTTCACCCCCCTCAACCAGCATATATTTCATCTCATTTTTATTTTTCCTTAGTTCTAATGAAGAATCATACGGACTCAAAACGTTAACAGTGTTCATCTCCGAGGATGCTGTGAGACCTGCTGAGTTTTTCCAGCTATTTTTGTTTTTGTTTCAGATTTCCAGCATCCGCAGTATTTTCCTTTTATAATAGAAAACTCTACTTGGTTACTATCTCAAATTCAAATCAGTTCTCACCTGATTGCCTGTTCACGTTGAGCCTTGCGCACCTCAGGCTTCTGATTCCTCTTAGCCATAATCTCAGCAAGAGAGGCACCAGTAATAGCCCGCTGGAACTTCACTGCACGACGGGAGCGCTTTTTCTGAATCTCTTCCTGATAGAGAAAAAGGGACGAACTTTTAAAAATAGATTCAATTGTGTCAAGCTGCGTTTAGCTTCATTTGAAATTACAAATCGAGCAAACTCAGTCCTAATTAAACATGATTGTAACCTAAATCACTGATAGAATGCTTTTTGCGACTTGTATTTCTGTAACTGCATGATTTAGATTAGAATATATTCTAAGTCGGTTTTACAATTAATCCCAGTAACCACCAAAAACAGGTTTTTAAGATGCATATATTCAGGAATGAAGTTATGCAATAGAACATTATTTGAGGAAAAAAGCCTTTAAAAAGTTACAGCGTCACCAACTAAAAACTACATCAAGGTGTCAGTTCAAAAGTGTGCCGATTCTCTTCATTATTGGGAAACAGTTAGCAAGACAATACCAGAGAAGGGCGGGGGAAACATAAATGTATAATCCAAAGCTATTAACTTGGTTTTGTCTTTGGAATGGACAGATGGGTCTGAGAAACTTGGATAACAAACAGAAGTTATTTTAAATGTTTCGGAAGACCTTTTCATGTCAATTCACATCAGAACTTTTAACAAAATGCAGATCTGGAAATGAAAATAATCTCAGGCTCAAATGCTTTTCTCCTCATAACCTCTCATATTAAGCTGACATCATAACAATTAAAATCAAAATGAAGCATAACCCAATAACAGAAGACCAGAGGAAACATTTTCTACACCTCATAATTGTTTTGAACTGATCAACAGGAGACAGCAAACTTTCCCATTAAGGTTATTAAAATCATTACACCAATACATTTCAAAAACAACTAGAGTATGAGCTGGATCACTGGAATAAAGTCACCATTAGAGTCAGTGATTTATGAGTTAAACAACAGTCTAGTAAGTTCTGAATATTAAATAGTTATAATCATGATGTAAGTGCAACTAGATAATCAGTTATGTAAGCTAACTAAAAACAATATGTCAGCATGAGCAGATTCCTTTTAAAAGGCAAAAAGAAATTCTACTAGACTTACTTTTCAGCTTGAAGTCTAACATTGGTGAACACAATCCAATTTACAAAGCTCCCTAACCACAGAACTAAAACCAATGACCCAAGGGTACTTTTTTCACTTGAGATTTTCTTGTGGCTTTAAAGTAACAGTTTCACCGTACCGGAGAATAAGTGTACATTACAAAGTATGACTGCTTGTTAAGACACTTCGCAAGGCAACCAGAGGTAGGGACAGATACATATATCTCCTACTTACAGACTGCCCCTTTTTGTGCTTGCGCCTGTACAAGACAGTCCAGTTGATTTGTCGAGGGTTTCTCTTGGAGAGGAAGGCGGACTCACATTTTGAGTTCAGAAACTGGAAAACCTGTAAACAACAACAAAATTAGCAACAAATTACAGATCTTACCTAGTACAGCCTAGTTCCAGCAATGGCCTTGTTCATGGAGTGAAGTCTAACTTTCATCTTAAATTGCATTTATACTGCATCGCACTGTTACACAATACAGATGTATTGAAGACTCAATGATTATAATCATAATTTTTCTTCCTTCCAAATCCACAACTTTTGCCAGGGTCAGTTCTACAAGTTCCAGCTGCCCAGTCTTCACAAAACCGTGAAAATTGCAATCACAACCAACAAACTTCTTTCATCAGATATCTACACCATTCAGCAAACCATTCTCCCAGTTCAGTGAGAATTATGTCTGGCAATTCTGATGATTTTCCTCTTCCTAGCTTGGATGCTGTTGCCAATTGTCCAAGCTAGCATCAAAGATCAGAGGTCAAATGTCAGTCATGACTCAACATATCCAATTCTTGCCTCTTGAATCAGCAGGTTATGATTTCAAGCTGCACTCCAGAGGCTTGAACACAAAAATCTACACCAAACATTCCAGGGCAATACTGTTCATATCTTTCAGATGAGATTCTACACTCAATGAACTTAAGATCATCCAAAACTCTGCTGCCCATGTCCTAACTCACACTAATCATCTCTGTGCTCACTAACTGGCTCCTGGTTAAACAACAGATTTAAAAATCATCATCATCTTTGTATTCAAATCCCTCAACTGTCTGGCCCCTACAACCTTGCAAGACAATCTGCACTCTTCTAATTTTGGTCTCAAGCATTTTAAATTGCTCCAGAACATGTTAATGAGGGCTGAAGCAGTCACTGATATTAATGTTATTGTTTGCACAGTGTTATAAATAACTAGTGGGATATTTTCCTGTTAAATTAACAATGTTGTATAATGCTGTTAAAGCAAAATTCATATTCACTCACGGGTCATACGGCCTCAAAACATTAACTCTGTTTCTCTCTCCATAGATGCCGCTAGGCCTGAGTTTTTCCAGCATTTTTTGTTTGTTTCATATTCACTGGTTTGTTTAATAGTCATGATGGAATCATCTATAGAGTTCGCACAAACTAACACTGCATTATTTTGTTACTTTTTTAATATTAATAACCTGTGCTACATATGTAATTAGACAATATTTGTAGCCAGATACCAACAATTTTACTAGGATCTTCTTGTGATTGATTGGTGAATCTTGAAGGGGGGGGAATATCATGCATGATTGAGGGGGAGGGTAAGGAGGGGCTGGAAACAGGAAAAACACTTGAGGCCCATGATTTCTCTCCCTGGTCCTTTAAGATAGCAGTTATAAGTATCGCTTGCAACTTTAACATCACGCGAATCAACTAGCAAATTAACACACATATATACAATAACATACACTAGCCTATGTAGTGTAAACACCCGTATTTACGGTGGAATACGGCGGCTCTCCCTGGAAGCTTTTCCTTACCTTCCCATCGATTCTGGCATAGCGCTTCCCGTGACCCGGGTATATTTTATACCCACTAAAACTGCACAGCTCGACCCTAGGAAAACAAATAACAAGTCATCGAGGCCTTTTTCACTTAGCAGCGTCATACTTTAACCGCGGATAGAACGATTTAATGGCCAGAACAGCGGATGGAAAGGGATTAAATTCAGGATAAAACTCACTTCATTTCGAATGCAAAGATGGCTTGGAGGAAAAGGAGGATTGTGGGTAAGGCCGTTACGTAGAAAGGGGGTGGGGGAAATACTAAAAAAAAACAAATTGCGGCTAGAAAATTAAAACAGACAGATTTATGAAATAATAATTAAACACATTGATTTATTCTGAAAAGGGAGGATGCATTTTGTTCGAGCAATTACAGCAGCCAATCAACGTTTGGAGCGGTTGCTTGGCGTTGAGTACGCGGGAAGTTGCTGCGTGATGGCGGCTGGGAAAGAGGAGGCTTCGGACATGACGGTTAAAGCGGCCGAAAGTAGGTGTTTATTTGTGAATCAAGCGTCATGTTTTAATTGTCTGGCTACATTGATACGCCGCTGTTTCATGTTGTAGCTGTTGTGTTTTCTTTTCCCTCAAACACATAGCGGCAGGATAACGGTGACACTGGCCGAGGTTGCTGCCCTCCTGCTACTACTGCAGTCTGGAGATTGTAGTTGTGTAGCTCCTGTGTTGCTGTGAGGATTAAGGGGAACGGTCAAAGCTTTATAACTACAATTCCCAGAGCAACAAGCGCACAATATACTTCTCCAAAATACTCTCCCTTTCATAACCCGTCCCTTGCCCCTAATGTTATGCTATCCTACGGGTTGTTTCTTGTTTTATAGAAGTAGCAGTCTAGTAATTGTAATTTGTGTGTGTTCAAATTAGGGCTTGGTTTTCTTTGTATCCAACAACAACTTACTTAGGATACAGAAATACAGCATAGATACAGCACGGAAACAGATCATTTGGCCCATCCAGCCTGTATTATGTATGCTCCACTCGAGTCTTTTCCAGTCCATCCTCATCTAATTGTCCGAATAACCCTCTATTTTCTTCATATACTTATCTAACCTTTTAAATGCTTCAGTACTATTCACTTCATATAATCTTAGAATCTTTACAGTGCAGAAGGAAGCCATTCAGCCCATCGAGTCTGCATTGGCTCTCTGAAAGAACATTCTACCTAGTCCCACTCCCCATAACGTTGCATTCTTTCTTTTCAGATAGCTATCCAATTCCTTTCTGAATACTTCGATTGAACCTGCATCCACCATCCTCTCCGGAAGTTCGTTCCAGACTTCAACCAGCCTCTTGGTGAAAAAATCTTCCCTCACGTCACAATTACTCCTTTTGCCAATTATTTTGAATCTATGCCCTCTAGTTCTTGATGCTCCCTTGAATGGGAACAGTTTATCCTTTCCATACTCCCTCAGGATCTTGAATATCTCTATCAAGTCTCATCTCAACCTTCTTTTCTCCAAGGAAAACAGTCCCAACCTCTCCAATCTATCCTCATAGCTACCGTTCTTCATCCCTTGAATCATTCTTGTGAATCTCCTCTGTGTTCTCTTCAATGCCTTCACATCCTTCCTCAACTATGGGTCCCAGAACTGGACACAGTACTCCAGATGAGGCCTAATTAGTGTCTTATAGAAGTTCAACATGACCTCCTTACTTTTGTACTCAATGCCTCTATTAATAAAGCCTAAGATACCATATGCTTTATTAACTGCTCCCTTAGCATGCCCTGCCATCTTCAATGTACATATACACCAAGGTCCCTCTGTTCCTGCACTTCCTGTAGAGTTTCTCCCTTTATTTTATACTCTCTCCATATTCTTCCTGCAAAAATGAATCACCTCACACTTTCTCTGCATTGAACTTCATTTGCCACTTGTGTGCCCAATTCACCAACATGTCTATGTCCCTTTGAAGTTCAAGACTATCCCCATCACAGTTGACAATATTTCCAATCTTTGTATCATCTGCAAATTTTGAAATCATGCCCTGAACACCATAGATCATTACTATATATCAGGAAGAGCAACTGACCCCTGGGGAACCCCACATCAAACGTTCCTCCAATTTGAAAAAGATCCATTAACCACTACTCTTTGTTTCCTGTCACTCAGTCTATTTCTTATCCAAGTGCCTACTCGCCCTTTTATTCCATGAGTTAGAATTTTGCTCTCAAGTCTTTTGTGTGGCATTGTTTCAAATGCCTTTTGAAAATCCATACACACCACATCAACAGTGTTGCCCTAATCAAACTTCTGTTACCACCTCAAAAAAACTCCAAGTTAGTTGAACATGATTTTCCCTTGATGAATCCATGCTGGCTTTCCTTAATTATCCTGCACTTGTCTAAGTGACTATTGATTTTGTCCTGAACTACAGTTTCCAGAAGTTTCCCTACCACTAAAGTCAAACTGACTGGTCTGTAGTTGTCAGCTTTATCTTTGCACCCCTTTTTGAATGAGGGTGTAACATTTACAATTCTCCAGTCTTCTGGCACCACCCCTGTGTCTAAGTAAGACTGAAAGATTATCACTAGTGCCTCTGGAATTTCCACTGTCACTTCCCTCAGAACCCTTGGATGCATCTCATCCTGGCACCTTATCAACTTTAAGTATAGATAGTCTTTCTAAAAGCTCCCCCTTATAGATTGTAAATTCTTATAGTGAACCAATTCCCTTCTTTCACCTCAGCCTGGGTAGCATCTTCCTTCGTATAGACAGATGCGAAGTACTTGTTTAGTAACTCACTATTTCTCCTGCCTCCGCATGCAAGACCCCCTTTTTTTATTCCAAATCGGCCCTACTCTTCCTTTTACCACCCTTTTATTATTTATGTTTTTAGAAGACCCTGGGATTCCCTTTTTATGTTAGATGCCAGTCTCTTTTCATGCTTTCTCCTTGCTTTCCTTATTAGTTTTTTCACTTCCCCTCTGGTCCTTCAAAACCAGCCAAATTCTCTATTGTATTTTCTACCTGACATCTGTCGTACGTGCACTTCTTCCATTTCATTTTCACCTTTATCTTGCTCGTCATCCAGAGTGCTCTGCATTTATTTGTCCTACCTTTCTCCTTCAAGGGAATATACCTTGACATTGTCTGCAATACTTTTTCTTTGAAGGGAACCTATTGTTCAGCCATCATCTTTTCTGCCAACATCTGATTCCAACTCGCATGACTCATATTCATTCTCATCCTATGAAAGTTGGCTTTCCCCAATTAATTATTGCTGCTCTAGATTGTTCCTTTCCCTTTTCCATGGCCATTGTAAATCTTATGATACAATGGTCACTGTCCCCTAAATGCTCTTCCACTGATATTTGATCCACTTGGACCAACTCATTGCCCAGAACCAGGTCCAACAGTGCCTTCCCTCTCATTGCACTGGAAACATACTGCTGCAGAAAGTTATCTTGAACACATTCCAGGAACTCTTGTCCCTCTAGTCCCTTTGCACTATTCCTATTCCAGTCTATATTTGGATAATTGAAGTACTCTTTATGAAGTAAAAATGCCTAAATCAGGACTAATGTGCATAACGTGAAAGCAGAGAGTGTGGTTAATAATATTGGTGAACTACAGGCATAGACTGACAAATGGAATTATGATATTATTGCTATAACAGAGACCTGACTCAAAGAAGGGCAGGACTGGGTGTTAAATATTCCTGGATACAAAGTGTTTAGGAGAGACAGGGAAGAAGAACACGGAAGGGTTGGAGTGGCAGTATTGATTAAAGATGGCAATACAGTCCTAGAGAGAGAGAGGGGTCAAAGGTGGAATCTCTCTGGCTAGAAGTAAGAAATGAAAAATGTACAATAACATTGATTAGTGTAGAATTTAGTGGAAGGGATGTAGAGAAACAAATCTGCAAAGAAATTACAGTGAGGTGCAGAACTTATAGATACTTCAGTTGGATATTTGAAGTACCGCAGCTAAGAAGTACACAGGCAGAGAGGGAATGGGTGACCGCCAGATTATATAAGAGAAATAGGCAGGTGGTGTAGGAATCCCTTGAGGCTATCTCACTTTCTAACCTTTTTTCCATTTTGGATACTGGTGAGCGAGAGAGTTCCTCAAAGGACTGTAGCAAGAGCCAAGTTTGTGGCACCACAGATGGCACATCTGCACAGGAGGGGAGGAAGAAGAGTGCAAGTGCTATATTGGCAGGGGATTCCATAGTTAGGGGAGCAGACAGGTGTTTCTACAGCTATAGATGTGACTCCAGAATTGTATGTAGCCTCCCTGGTCAAGGGAATGGTCAAGGATATCACAGAGCAGCTGCAGGTCATTCTTCTGTGGGAAGGTGAACAACCAGAGATTTGTGGTTCATATTGGGACCACTGATATAGGTAGGAAAAGGGATGAGGTCCTGAGAGCAGATTTTAGGGAGCTAGGAAGGGAATTCAAAATCAGGACCTCAAGAGCTGTAATCTCAGGATTACTCTCAGTGCCATGTACCAGTGAGCATAAGAATAGGAAGACTAAGCAGTTCAACATGTGGCTGGAGAAGTGAAGTAGGAGGGAGGGCTTTAAATTTCTGCGGCATTAGGACCGGTTCTGGAGCATGTGGCTCTGCACCTTCACCTGCCTGAAATTGGCATAATCTCCCCAGAGACCTTCAGAACCTTCTCTCCTTATACTTTATATATTCCATTGACTTTTTAAATGTGTTTTTTTGGGCTTATTTTACACTATTTCAAATTAGCAGGTGAGAATGGCTGCTATGGGTTTCTCTCCCCCCGACCATTGCTGGCCTGTAATCCTTTTTTTTCTTTATTTGCTCATGGGATGTGGGTATCACTGGCAAGGCCAGCATTTGTTGCCTACCCATAATTGCCCTTGAACTGAGTGGCTTGCCACATCATTGCAGAGGGCAGTTAAGAATCAAACACATTGCTGTGGATCTGGAGTCACATGTAGATCAGACCAGGTAAGGATGGCAGATTTCCTTCCCTAAAGGGCATTAGTGAATCAGATGGATTTTGATACGACAATTGACAATGACTTCATGGTCACTATTTCAATTCCAGATTATTATTTGAATTCAAGTTCCACCTGCTGCCATAGGCTTGAAGGATTTTAATGGTGCTAAATTCTTAGAATATCCTCTGCTTCACAGTCACTGCTGTGCTTGAATGGAAAGTAATTTGCTATGTGGACTGCATTGCAAACTACTGTGTGCAATTTTTGTATTTTGTTCGTTTTAAAATTAACATTTGCTGAATGAGGATATCCTAGGCAGTAGACCCATTTGAGGAAGTAGCTGCACATTTTCAAGTTTCCTGATAAAGTTACATGCAATTCTCTTTGATATGATCAAGCAGCTGCAGCAGAAGAGCAGTTTTTGCAAAATCTATTTGATGTTCATTTTACTTCAAAAATGTAATCCCGAATTCTTTCTTGGACTTGTTCCAGGCCTGATATTTTCCGTTGCTGTGCTGTTGTGATATAGTAGCCCCAACTGGATCCCTCCACAACAAGCGCGCTCACTCTGCATAATGACTGACTTGCTGTTCTGTCCAGATTCCTCTCCCCAATTTGTAATTCTCTTGGGGAGTTATAGAAATTAATCCAAATACTCTTTCTGGATAACAGAATGCAATGGAGCACAAATGTGTTGTTCAGTTATGTTATTGACCTTTTTGTATTTTAACAATAATTTGGAAAAACAAATCTTGGATGTGGCACTATTTTAGAACACATCTCACAAATATGGAATGTTTTTGTACAATTCTTTGTTTGCACTTTTGTAATATAAACAGGATATCCTACAATTTTTTATGATGTGAATATTCGCTTTTAAATGCTGGTAAGAAAGAAGTACATGGCAGGGATTGAATGTATTCATAAACCCTGAATAACATGCTAATTTAAATTTCATTATTTTTCAGGTCGAGTAGTTGATTTATCAGGGATGGGATTGCAGCATTTGGATACAATTTCTCTGTGTGTGACAAATGCTTTTACTTTGATTCTGGACAAGAACCAACTGACTAAATTGGAAAGTGTGGAGAAATGCAGTGATTTAGTACAAGTAGGTGGTACAATTTTTATACTTGATGCGAGATTTTAAAGGACAACACCATGGGCTTGAGGATTTTAGTGGTGCTAAATTCTTAGAATATCCTCTGCTTCACAGTCACTGCTGTAGATGACCGGGAAGTAATTTGCTATGTGAGCTGCATTGCAAACTACTGTATGCCATTTTTGTATTTTGTTCGTTTTAAAATTAACATTTGCTGAATAGGGATATCCTAGGCAGTAGACCCAATTGAGGAAGTAGCTGCACAATTTCAAGTTTCCTGATAAAGTTACCTGCAAGTTGCTTTATATGATCAGGCAGCTGCAGCAGAAGAGCAGTTTTTGCAAAACCTTTTTGATATTCATTTTCCTTCAAAAATGTAATCCAGAATTCTTTCTTGCACTTGTTCCAGGTCAAGATCTTGCTTTAGTTGGTCTTTCTATATTCTGTTAAGATGGGAGTCGAGGTATGATGGTAATAGCTAGCTGCAAAAAGCATGAGCAGAAATATATCTTGGTAGAGTGTGTACGTATCCTAAATTGACTAATGCTTATGTCATTTTCTCTTTTTTAATCCCACTGTACTTTTCCACTTTCTTCCCTTTTACACATATGTTGAAAATGCTGCCAAATGCTGGGTTACATTATGGAGTTTAATGGAGTAAAATTTACGGAAGTAGCATTATAAGCAAAATGGTCGCTTGGTAGTACAGAACTTGAATTTTGCTAAAATGACAGACGTGTTGTGAAGCTTTTCATCTTGCACTCATCAGGACAAATGCAAGAATGCCAAATTTCAAATGATCACAACAGCTTTTACTACAGGAGAAAAGGTATGCAGCTTGGTTAACAAGTTGACTGTGGCCGAGGCTTTGTCATGGAGAAAGCAACAGTGAAACATAAGCTCACCAAGTCTCTGGTTAATTCAAAAAAGGCACAAGGCTTGAATACATTCCTATAAGTTTGCAAAGAATAGGTCCTTGTGCAATCATCAGCGAGCATCCAAACTTCTAACTTTGATAGAGGGATGATCATTGTAAAGATGGCTGGGCCTAGATCACTGCTCCGAGGAGCTCCTGCAGTGATATCCTGGTAGTGAGATGATTGGCCATTGGCTCCAGTTTTGCTAGGGCTCCTTGATGCCACACTCGATCAAATGCAGCCTTGATGTCAAGGGCAGTCATTCTCACCTCACCTCGAGAGTTCAGCTCTTTTATCCATGTTTGAACCAAAGCTGTAGTGAAGTCAGGAGCTGAGCGGAATCCAAACTGGGTGTCAGTGAACAGCTTGATAGCACTGTTGATGACCCTTTCCATTAATTACTGATGATCGAGAGTAGACTGATGGGGCGATAATTGACTGGGTTGGATTTGTTCTGCTTTCTTTTTGTGTATCTGGGCAATTTTCCACATAACCGGGTAGATGCCAGTGTTGTAGCTGTACTGGAACAGCTTGGCTAGGGCCACAGCAAGCTCTGGAGCACAGTCTTCTGTACTATTGCTGGAATATTGTCAAAGCCTATAGCCTTTGCAGTATCCAGTGCCTTCACCCGTTTCTTGATATCATGTGGAGTGAATTGAATTGGCTGAAGATGATGATGAGGACCTCCAGAGGAGGCCGGGATGGATCATCCACTCGGCACTTCTGGCTGAAGATTGTAGCAAATGCTTCAGCCTTATCTTTTGCACTGATGTGCTGGGCTCCCTCATCATTGAGGATGGGGATATTTGTGGAGCCGCCTCCTCCCCCCGAGAGTCGTTTAATTGTTCACCACCATTCACAACTCGATGTGGCAGGACTGCAGAGCTTAGATCTGATCAGTTGGCTGTGGATCACCTAGCCCTGTCTATCACTTGCTGATTATGCTGTTTGGCATGCAAGTAATCCTGTTTTATAGCTTCACCAGGTTGACATCTCATTTTTAGGTATGCATTGTGTTGCTCCTGGCATGCCCTCCTGTACTCTTCATTGAACCAGGGTTGATCCACTGGATTGATGGTAATGGTAGAGTGGGGGATATGACGGGCCACAAGGTTACAGATTGTGTTTGAGTACAATTTTACTGCTACTGATGGCCCAGAGCGCCTCGTAGATGCCCAGTCTTGAGTTGTTCGAAATCTATCCCATTTAGCATGGTGGTAGTGCCACACAACACGATGGAGGATATCCTCAATGTGAAGGTGGGACTTTGTCTCCACAACGACTGTGTCGTGGTCATTCCTACCGATCCTGTCGTGGACAGACACATCTGCGGCAGGCAGGTTGGTGAAGATGAGGTCGAGGGAGTTTTTCCCTCTTGTTGGTTCCCTCACCACCTGCCGCAGACCCAGTCTAGCAGCTATGTCCTTTAGGGCTCAGTCAGTAGTGGTGCTCCTGAGTTACTCTTGGTGATGGACATTGTGCATTCTGTGTCCTTGTCACCCTCAGTGCTTCCTCCAAGTGATGTTCAACATGGAGGAGCACCGATTCATCAGCAGAGGGAGGACAGTACGTGGTAATCAGCAGGAGATTTCCTTGCCCATGTTGAACCTGATGCCATGACACTTCATGGGGTCTGGAGATGATGTTGACAACTCCCAGGGCAACTTGCTCTTGACTGTATACCACTGTGCCGCCACCACAGGACATACCCAGGGATGGTGATAGTGGTGTCTGGGACATTATCTGTAAGATATGAGTCCCTGAGGATGACTATGTTAGGCTTTCCCAATTTTGGCACTAGCACCCAGATGTTAGTAAGGAGGACTTTGCAGCGTCAACTGGACTGAGTTTGTGTTGTCGTTTCCGGTGCTTAGGTCGATGCTGGGCGGTCCATCTGGTTTCGTTCCTTTTTTTGAGATTTTGTCGTGGTTTGATACAACTGAGTGTCTTGGTAGGCCATTTCAGAGGGCATTTAAGAGTCAACCATGTTGCTGTGGGTTTGGAGTCACAAGTAGGCCAGACCAGTTAAGGATGGCAGATTTCTTTCCTTAAAGGACATTAGTGAACCAGCTGGGTTTTTACAACAATCAATAATGGTTTAATGGTCATCATTGGACTTTTAATTCCAGATTTTATAGAATTCAAATTCCACCATCTGCCATGGTGGGATTCGAACTCGGGTCCCCAGAGCATTAACCTGGGTCTCTGGATTACTAGTCCAGCTTAACTGGTTGCAACTTCTTAGCAGCTGGAACAATGATGGCTGATTTCTGACAACATGCAACAGTATACATGTCAAATGATTTTTGAAATACCAGAGACACAGGAATTGCCAATTGATGAGCACATTGCTTAAGAATTTTTCTGCTGTCCTGGTCTGGTCTGCATACTTATCGTAGATTCAGTCGCTTGAATTGCTTCCCTACCTTCCATTTGTTGATAGTAACACAAAGTCCTTATATTTCACAAATTGAAGCCTGCTGAGAACCACATTAACCTTGAATTCATTATTTTCAAACCAGTTGAGTTGTAAATTCCATTTTTATAATTACCAGTTTAACTTCATCTGTATCTAATCTTTGCATGTGAAGGAGATGAGCGATTGAGACATCGCATTTTAAGCATCCGAGGCAATTCGATGTTAGGAAAGCACCTAAACCTGAAAATTTCAGCACTAACGTTTATTCACATACATACGTACATATACCCCTTGGGATTTATTTATGGCAGTGGCAGATCTATCCTGGCGTAGTAGATTAATATCAATTGCATTGTCTCAAATGCCTGAAGTTAACTTGGTTTAAGTGAATGAGCACACTCAACTCCCTGAATTCTGACAGAAATCTTGTGTAGGTCTGAATCTCATCAACCTTATTTCTTACTGACCTTACATTACTAAGAGTAATATCCGGAAGTGCTGAATGTTGCCCTCTCCTTTTCACTCGCTGTCTCACACCTCCTCATTTCACCCTCCACCTGAATTGAGGTTGCCTCTGCTCCACAATCAAGTTGTTCTTTGTTATTAAATGTTGCCCTCTCCTTTTCACACATCATCTCAGGCCTGCTTGTTTCTCTCTCAACCTGAATTGAGGCCATTCTTGTACTCATTGGTACCCATACAGGCAAGATTATGGGTGTAACTCGTAATGTTGCAGATCCTGCGAGTTCAAGCAAAGTCTGACGGACGTAATGGTGGGCAGATTCACTCATTCCCATCATCGGTAGCCTTGCTTCCCTCTGGTGTCACTCAACCTCAGCAGCTGTGCTTCCCCACTGCCTTCCCTAGCCCCTAGCCTTGCACACCTAACCCCAGCCCTGGGAAAGACTCTCTCTTTCCTCCCACTGCACACTCCTCCCCAACCTTGGTCCCAATAAAGCCCCCCTTTCCCATATTCCCAGTCAAGCCCCACTTCCCTTTCAGTCCCGGTAAAGCCTTGCTCCCCTGGGCCCAGGTGTCACCTTGGTCTCCTAGTCCCAGTAAAGCCGTGCATTCCCCCCGGCCCCAGTAAAGCCCTGCACGCCCCCTGCCGGCCCTCACCCAACCCTAGTGTCACTCTGCCCACCCTTACACTGACCTCAGCAGCTCATTCAGCTCTGCCACCTAAAAACCACAGTGCTTCTTCAAATAAAAAAAAATTCCCCAAAAAGCAGGAAAGAGAAAACAACTTAGAAAAATAAAACTTCAAAAATTACGAAAAGCTAAAAAACTAAAACGTGGTCGCCGTAGTGTAGCGCCACCCTGTGGGATCACCTGGTGAAGCTGCAGCACAAGACTACTTGCATGCCAAACAGCAAAAGCAGCATGCGTTGACAGAACTAAGCGATCCTACACCATCACATCAGATGAAAGATCTGCATTCTTGCCACATCCAGTCGTGAATGGTAGCGGACAATTAATGGGAGACTAAAGCTCCACAAATATCCCCATTCTCAATGTGCTGGGCTCTCCCCACCAGTGTGAAAGACGAGGCTGAAGCATTGCAACCGTCTTCAGCTAGAACTGCCAAGTGAAGGATCCATCTTGGCCTCCTCCTAAGATGCCCAGCATCACAGATGCCAGTCTTCAGACAATCTAATTCAGTCTACATGATATCAAAAAATGGCTGAAGGCACTGGATACTACAAAGGCTATGGGCTCTGACAACACCCTGGCAATAGTACTGAAGGACTTGTGGTTCAGAACTCATCTCACCCCTAGCCAAACTGTTCCAGTATAGCTACAACTCTGGCATCTACCTGACAATGTGGAAAATTGCCCAGGTGTGAACTGTTAACAAAAAGCAGGACAAATCCAATCCAGCAAATTACTGCCCCATCAGTCTACTCTTGATCATCAGTAAAGTAATAGCAGGGGTCATCAACAGTGCTATTAAGCGGCACTTACTCAGCAATAACCTGCTCACTGATGCGCAGTTTGGGTTCAGCCCGGGCCACTTGGCTCCTGACTTCATTACAGCTTTGGCCCAAACATGGACAAAAGAGCTGAATTCAAGACGTGAGGTGAGGGTTACTGCCTTGGCATCAAGGCAGCATTTGACAAGGAGCCCTGGCAAAATTGAAGTCAATGGAAATCAGTGGGGGGGAAAGCTTTCCACTGGTTGGAGTCATACCTAGCACAAAGTTGTGGTTGTTGGAGGTCAGTCATCTCAGCTCCAGGAAATCACTGTAGGAGTTCCCCAGGGTAGTGCCCACGGCCCAACCATCTTCAGCTGCCTCATTAATGACCTTTCTTCCATCATAAGGTCAGAAGTAGGGATGTTTGCTGATGATTGCACAATGTTCACCATTCGCAACTCCTCAGATACTGAAGCAGCCTATGTCCAAATGCAGCAAGACCTGGACAATATCCAGGTTTGGGCTGACAAGTGGCAAGTAACATTCGTACCACACAAGTGTCAGGCAATGACCATCTCCAACAAGAGAGAATCTAAACATCGCCCCATGACATTCAATGGCATTATCATCACTGAATCACCCACTATCAATGTCCTGGGGGTTACCATTGACCAGAAACTGAATCGGATTAGCCATATAACTAATGTGGCTGCAAGTTTGACTGTGTGTCAGAGGCTAGGAATCCTGTGATGCGTAACTCACCTCCTGACTCCCCAAAGTCTGTCCACTATCTACAAGGCGCAAGTGAGGAGTGTGATGGAATGCTCCTCATTTGTCTGTGTGAGTGCAGCTTCCACAACAGTCAAGAAGCTTGACACTGTCCAGGACAAAGCAGTCCGCTTCATTGGCACCACATCCACAAACATTCGCTCCCTCCACCACCAATGCACAGTAGCAGCAGTGTGTACCATCTACAAGTTGCATGCAGGAATTCACCGAGGCTCCTTCGCACCTTCCAAACCCATGACCACTACCATCTAGAAGGTCAAGGCAGCAGATAGATGGGCACATCACCACCTGGAACTTCCCCTCCAAGTCACTCACCATCCTGACTTGGAAATATATCGCCATTCCTTCACTGTTGCTGGGTCAAAATCCTGGAACGCCCTGCTTAACCACATGGACTGCAGCGGTTCAAGAAGGCAGCTCACCACCGCCACCTCAAGGGCATTAGGGATGGGCAATAAATGCTGGCCTAGCCAGTAAAGCCCACACCCCTTGAATGATTTTTAAAAATTCCATGTGGGTCATGTTGCACTCTGACGTACTTCAACACAGTAAAAAGAAACATTACAAACATTTTAAAATGGCCATTACAGAAAGTGCAATAATATTCAAATTTTCTCCATTTTACATGTTGCACTCAGAGGGGTTTTAGTACAATTGTGTTACATGTAATATTTGCTGTACACTTTCAATGTGAGACATACAGCCCAAGGGGATCTATACAGCTTCCAGCCCCTTGGTGCACTGCGGCTGAAAGGTCTTAGACAGCGACCTTTCCCTATTGCACCTCTGCGGCGACTGTCTTAAGCTTTAGTTTGCACCTTAGCATGTCGTCCTGTTATACTACCTCAGAAAATTAAAATCTTTTGGAGTAGATCCTACAACCATGAAACTCTTCCATACAACTGTACACCCTTTTTGGATGTTTCGCCTGACACTTAGGAAAGCAGACTCTTTAAGGATACAGAGATTATTGAAGCAGACAGGAAGTGTATTTGATGAGCAGATCTTGCTTGATGAAATCTGCTCTTCAAGAAGTTCACCCCTTGTTTTAGTCTTACTGTCTGTTGCATTTTGGGAAAAGGCCACAATCCCTCAGATGCAGGACAAATCAGTTTCTGAACTTGGTTGTGCCCTTCCCTATAAGAGCTTTTAACAGGAGTTTGATGTATGGAAGAAGATATGCACTCAGGATGGGCCTTACTGACTGGATGACTATTTTAATGTTCTGCAATAGTTTTTAAATACATTTAATTAAAAATTAGATCCCCGTGATAGGGTAATTTTCTTTCTTGTTGTCATTCATTTACATGTAATTTTTTTAACGAATGAACAATGTTACCAGAAATGAATTTCCATATGGAAATTGAGTTGAATTGACACCTCATTTTTATGTATGTCTTGTGCTGTTCTTGGCATGTTCTCCTGCACTCTTCTTTGAACCAGATTTGATTCCTTGGCTTATTGTAATGCAAAGTGAGGGATATGCCAGACCATGAGGTTACAGCCTGTGGTTCAATACAGTTCTGCTGCTGCTGATGGCACATCCCACCTCAGTGTATGCCCAGTTTTGAGCTGCTACATAGGTTCTGAATCTATCCCATTTAGCATGCTGGTACTATGCTCAGTGTGAAGACAGGATTTTGTCTTGATGGGGGCTCTGTGGTGGTCACTCCTACCTATATCGTCATGGACAGAAGCATGTGTGACTGGTAGATCAGTAAGGACAAGATCTAGTAGGTTTTTCCCCCTCCTGTTTGTTCCCTCGCCCCCTGCTGCAGGCCTGGTCTGGCAGATATGTCCTTTTAGACTTGGCCAGCTCTGTCAGTAGAGGTGCTACCAAGTCAGTTTCGATGATGGACATTGAAGACCCCACCCAGGGTACATTTTGTGCCCTTGCCATCCTCTGTGCTTCTTCCCATTGGTGTTCGACATGGATGAGTACTGATTCATCAGCTGACGGAAGGTGGTAAGTGCCAATCAGTAGGAGGTTTCCTTGCCCACATTTAACCTGATGCCATGAGACTTTATGGGGTCAAGGACTCCCAGGGCAACTCCCTCCTAACTGCATTCCTCAGTGCCATGCTGGTTCTGCCCTGCTGTTGGAAGGAACTATCCAAAGGTAGTGATGGTGGTGTCTGGGACATAGGCTGTAAGGTTCGATTCTGAGAGTTTGACTATGTCAGTCTGTTGTGTTACTTGCCTGTGACACAGTTCTCCCAATTTTGGCACAAGCCTCCCGATATTAGTAAGGAGAACTTTTCAGGCAGGGTGTGCCCCTGCCATTTCTGGTGCCTAAGTTGATGCCACGTAGCCTGTCTGGATTTATTCCTTTTTGACTACAACCTTGGTGCTCTTTTAACCCCAAGAGGAGCTTGTATTCCCATATCCTCTCCATTAAAAAGATCATTGCATCTCCATCGTTGTCTCAATCCATCCGCTGCCGAAAACCTAATTCCTGCCATCATTATTTCCGCATTCAGCTTCAAATTATTTCGGGGCTCGCCTTCATACTCCATCCTTCATAAACTTTAGCTTATCCATAACTCTGTTGCCTGCATCTTAACGCACACAAAATCCTACTGATTTACATTGGCTTCCAGTCATCGAAACCTCCTGTGTGAAATTCATTCATGGTTCCTCCCCACTCTCTCCATCTCCGTAACCTACGTTAGTCATTCGACTCTTTGAGAACTCAGCGTTCTTCCAACTTTGACCTCTCACCCCACCATCAATGGCTATGTCTTCAGTCTTCTAGGCCTTAAGCTGTGGAATTCACTCCTGAAAACAGTCTGCCTCTCTACTTTTTTTTTTTAAAATCATTCTGAAATCCTGTGCTGTGAAGCATTTTTCTTCATGTAAATGGGCTACCCAAATGAAGCTGTTATTTTCAGTAATTATCAGCAGCCCATCCTTATCAGAGTTATAGTTCAAATATTATAATAAAAAACAGTCCAAGCTAACTGTCTAGTAGATACAAATTTATGAAAAACTAATGAATAGTGTTCCACTTGCTAGCAAATCAAAATGCATTGTCCTTTACTATGGCTGCCACCTAGGGAAACTGACTCTGAGCAGACAAATTGCTTTCTAAAGAAATTGCAACTTCTATTTGAGTGCAATATTTAAAAACAGAAGCTAAATGATACAGTAAAGAAAAAAACATGCATGTATTTCATTTTATTATAATGTGGTTAATTTAATTTCTTTTTTGTACCTTTTGCAGTTATCTGTAGCCAACAATCGCCTAGTCCGGATGATAGGTGTAGCAAAGCTTATCAGTTTGCAAGTTTTAAACTTGCCTAACAACAGCATTGGAAATGTGGAAGGCCTGAAGGACTTGGTTCATTTAGAATGGCTCAATTTAGCTGGAAACAACATCAAGGTATTGTATGTTTGCTTAATTAAGTCTCTAAATTGCCAACAACCAATCATAACATGATTTTCTTTTGGAGTATTTATGTTTGCAGTGTCATAAGTTATGAGGATTTATCTTTGAATGCCAAATAAATACTTGTAGATCATGTAATTTAACTTCATACAATTTCTTTAGTTTCTCAATCTTCTTTGTTTAACTTGACTTCCAATAGTAACTTCATAAAATTCATTATTAGATCTGCAGTATACAATTATATTAAGCACAGACAATAACTACTGTCATCCAGCCTATCCAATAGCCATTACAGAATCACATAGTGCAGAAGAGGCCCTTCGGCCCATCGAGTCTGCACTGACACATGAGAAACATCTTCCTACCTAATCCCATTTCCCAGCACTTGGCCCATAGCCTTGAATGTTATGACGTGCCAAGTGCTCATCCAGGTACTTTTTTTAAAGGATGAGGTAACCCGCCTTCACCATCCTCCCAGGCAGCACATTGCAGACCGTCACCGCCCTCTGGGTAAAGTTTTTCCTCACATCCCCCCTAAACCTCCTGCCCCTCACCTTGAACTTATATCCCGTCGTGACTGACCCTTCAACTAAGGGGAACAGCTGCTCTCTATCCGCCCTGTCCACGCCCCTCATAATCTTGTACACCTCGATCAGGTCGCCCCTCAGTCTTCTGAGCTCCAACGAGAGCAACCCAAGTCTATCCAACTTCTCTTTATAACTTAAATGTTTCATCCCAGGCAACATCCTGGTGAATCTCCTCTGCAACCCCTTCAGTGAAATTACATCCTTCCTGTAATATGGCAACCAGAACTGCACACAGTACTCCAGCTGTGGCCTCACTAACGTTCTGTACAACTCCAACATGAGCTCCCTACTTTTGTGATCTATGCCTCGCTTGATAAAGGCAAGTGTCCCCATATGCCTTTTTCACCACCCCACTAACATGCCCCTCTGCCTTCAGAGATCTATGGACGCCAAGCTCCCTTTGTTCCTCAGAACTTCCTAGTGCCATGCCGTTCATTGAATACTTCCTTGTCAAATTACTCCTTCCAAAGTGTATCACCTCACACTTTTCAGGGTTAAATTTTATCTGCCCGTTTGACCATCCCGTCTTTATCTTCCTGTAGCCCAAGACACTCACCCTCACTGTTAACCACCCGGCCAATCTTTGTGTCATCCGCAAACTTACTAATCCTACCCCCCACATAGTCATCTATGTCGTTTATATAAATGACAAATAATAGGGGACCTAGCACAGATCCCTGTGGTATGCCACAGGACACTGGCTTCCAGTCACTAAAGCATCCTTCTGTCATCACCCTCTGTCTCCTACAACTAAGCCAGTTTTGAATCCACCTTATCAAATTACCCTGTATCCCATGTGCATTTGCCTTCTTTACACGTCTCCCATGTGGGACCTTGTCAAAGGCTTTGCTGAAATCCGTATAAACTACATCAACTGCACTACCCTCATCTACACACCTGGTCACCTCCTCAAAAAATTCAATCAAATTTGTTAGGCATGAGCTCCCTCTGACAAAGCCATGCTGACTATCCCTGATCAAACCTTGCCTCTCCAAGTGGAGATAGATTCTCTCCTTCAGAATTTTCTCCAATAGTTTCCCTACCACTGATGTGTGACTCACTGGCCTATATTTCCCTGGCTTATCTCTACAACCCTTCCTAAATAGCAGAACCACATTCTGGTAGATGGCAATGTTGTGGCTGTTCTGGAACAACTTGGTTAAGGATGCAGCTACTTCTGCAGCATAAGTCTTCAGCACTGCTGTTGGGATGTTGTCTGGGTGTATATCCTTTGCTGCATCCAGTACTTTGAGCTGTTTCTTGATGTCATGTGGAGTGAATCCAATTGGCAATAGGCAAGTTTAGTTTCCAGGTTCCTCAGCTATGAATTATAAACAAAACCAATTCATAGATATTCTTACTGATGCTCCATTTAAGTGAGGGCTTACCTCCCTTTTCAAAAAATGTGATTCATTGATCAGAGCTCCTGAATTGTCAAGCTGCTGTTGATTTTCAGCCCTGAAGTTTTATCAAAACAGGAACAGGTGGCCTTTTCAAACATGAGGCTGCTAAAAATTTGAATGTTCCTTTTAAAATTTTCTATTGTTCAAGAAAGGCTCTGAAACCTAACATCCTTTGCTTTGACCTGCATCATATTTCAAGCTATTATAATAAAGGGTGGGATATTATTTTCTCATCTACTTAAAGCTAAAGCTTGACTCTTTTTGTGAAACAAAACTTGACTGAACGTAATCTTCTATCTTCAGATGGTAATTAGAAGTATAGGGAAGTAAACCCCTGCACATAAGCAGCCATTGTAAGATTTGACATTCAGTTTTCATGAACCAAATTTTTATGAAATAGTGTTTCTGCTATTCAGAAAATGCACCTATGTGATGTATGTTCAAGTGTTAATGGTTCTACTACCTTTACCTCCCAGCAAGGTAAACTGGTTCCCTTGAACTTATTGTTGTTTTAGAATCTCAACTAAAAGAAATTTCTAAATATTAAAGGAACATAGTCTTAGACTGGGTCCTCCAAATACAAGTCCTTTCTGCAAGAAGTCTCCAAGGTAACAGAGTTATCTTAGGACAAAACATGGAGGTATGTTATAGCAGAATTAATTATTGTAGAATTCTCCAGTGTTATCTCTTAAACATATTATTCTAGAAGACTTAGTTAGATTTTTATGTGGATTCCCAAGATAAGATACTTCAGACTAGACCTTTATATGCTTCAAAGATATCTATCTTTTATTGAAGCCAATTATGGATTACAGCTTATACATAAGGTTGTAGGTAATAACTAAAGCTCATCATAACATGTTACAAATTAGTCTAAATTCATGCAGTTTTGATTACACCTTATCAGTAAAGCTTATTGAGAGATACTTAAACAAACATTACAAGAAACTTATACTCTCACATCCAAAATGGTTATATGAGATTTTGAAGTATCTCTGTCTCATAACCCAGGGAGAGGGAATTCAACAAAGGAACTCAACCCCTTGTGTTCTAAGATGTCTGAATGCTGACTGACTTGCCTCTGCTAATAGTGTGTATTTTAAAGTCAGTTTGGCTGAGATAAAAAATGGCTGACTTGTCTGCTAGCCTTTTTGAAGAGAAGGTTCAGCTGAATTAAAAACCAGCTTCATTATGTTTTGTTTCTTCAAGAAAACACATTTCTTATCAAATTTAAGGCCATTTAGGAGTATACTTTGTCTAGAAAAACCCCAGCTGTATGGCACGCTTCCAACAGTAAGCTACCTCAAAGTCTTCTGTATTAGCTGGCTCTGTGGCTTATAACCAAACACTGAAGCCATACTTCTAACTTTATGTCAAATTGCTATTTCCAATTACGTTTGCTTATTAATGCTAATTTGCAATGAACATTTTAACGTTTTAGATTCCCCATGAAATGAATGACTTCCGTAACGTGCCCAGCATGGTCCAAAAGGATCCTTAAATTTACTGTGTGTGTGAAACAAGTTCAAATCTTTGAGTTAGTATTGTCCCTCTTAGTGAGGTGTGTTAACGTCACAGCAGGATGTGTGAACATTTGGTCATGAAAGTCTTGAATCTGTACAGTAGTGAAATACTTTCTGGCTTTGTAAGTTCTTTCTGTCTAACTAACAAATAACGCTTAAGACTAAAGGTAAACAATTGTCATGACATAGCATCTGTTCTGATTTAAGACCCTATAAATGTTGCTGAAAAGTAAGCAAAAAGAAGCAGAGTTATTAGAATGAACCCATTTAAAGCATGAGGTTCCTTCATTTGTGAATGCCATGAAATATAAATCCCCCTGCCCAAGATATAGCAGCTGCTAGAGTAATAGCTACTTTTGGTTCTAAATGAGTATGTTGCCAACAGTATTTACAGCGATATAATAATTGTATAGGAATTCAAATAATTGGAATACGATATGTTCCAATAAATAATGTCAGAGCGATTGCTTAAGCATCATTAGATGTAGTTAAATTTGTTCTATTTGTGGGATGTGTTGTCCCATCTGCAAGCAAATAGTTTTGTCACAGTAACCATGCCTGTGACCAATGGCACTGACCATCCTACAAATAAGCCCAACCAAAATGGTTTGGCATCAGCTGGTAGTGGTTGCAGGATAATTTTCTAATATAAAAGTCAAGGCAACTTGCACCCCATGAGATTAAATGACCATAAGGCATCAAAAGTCAATATCCAATAACCAAAAGACGTAACAAATTTGAAGTGTAGGTGAAATGCAAGGAAGATTACACCAACAGTGGAGCATAAGCCCTGCTTATATATAGAATTTAGAGCTCCTTGATGTAAAAGTTCCTGTTGTGAATATCTAGTGGTGATGCCAGGTATGTTTCTTTTATATTTTAAAAAAAAGAGCCAAAATGATGTATATGACTTACATGCTCATGCATGGTAGAATTTTGTTTGAGAATACTTATATCAGCCTTCTCACAGCATTGTAGGAAGCTCTGAATTGTAAGATTTCTTCTGAATTTAAAGTAAGAATAATATACGGTACCACAATCTTGATATTGAAAATTCTTTTCTGATAGTGAGAAGTTCGCTTCAGAAGCCAAGTCTTATTAGAAGAAATATCTAAAAATTTTATCCTTGCTGTCAGAAATCTGTAAACTTAATACTTTTAAAATAACTATTTTAATTTATGAGAATCACAACTCCTGCAACAATTATCAGTGACATAAGATATTTTCCTTAGTTAAAAATTGAGGTAAAGATTCCAGTAGCAGTGTTGCCTATCCACGAGAATATTGAAGCTACTCCTTGTCCAAATCCTGGCATAAGATGTGAGACAGTTGCTCCAATATCTTCTAGCTGTTGTGGAATTTTATTAGCTTCCTCCACTCTAGCTTCAGTTAACAATCTGTTTGATTGTTCTATAAGAGCTTTAATATTTTGATTTGTCTTCATCAAAATAATTTCTCTTTCCCTTGAGTGATTGACTAAGGCAGCTATCTTTGTACAATCTCAGTTGTACTCCCTGTTGTGATTTCAATGTTTGTAAAATTAACCAAATCACGTTGTAAATCTTGTTTTGGAGTCAATATCCAAGTCCTGATAAGAATGTGACAAGATTTATCTTCCTCGGATGTGATAAATATATAGGCTCCATTTCCTATTGAATATTTTTCTGAAATTCTGTTATCTATTCGTTTCATGAATACATCACACCCTGCATGATTTGGCTTTATCTCACAAATTTTTAATGGTAATTGTGTTTTGCAGTATTTAATTGAATTCTCCTTACATCTTTCTATGTTCCAGTAACTTTGTCTTGTTTTCTTACGTACTCTTTTTTGAGTTAATAAATTATATGGTGTTTTTATTGTTACCAAGGATTTTAAACCTGTTTGTTGTATGATTATGCCAAAAGAGATTGGTTCAAAAGAGTGCATGTACACATCTTTATTGTCATAAATTTCTGTCCAGAATGACAATTTTAAAGTGAAGCTAAAACAAGGACACACCTACGTTTGTATGTCTAATTTCATGTTGGTTTGATGTCTTTTTACTTCATATATCAAGGCAGAAGTTAGTAATTTTCCTAATGGTTTAGTGGCATTTAACCTTTTTTTTTGATAACCTGGGGTATTAATTCCCATAGCACTTTTCCCATTGAAAGTGTAACAAATCCCAATTTTAACTGAGTAAACACACTGGGCAAAATCTTCTGGTCGATGTGTGGGGGCGGGCTCGACATGCCAATGCGTAAAATGACGCGTGACGACATTGGGATGTACATCCCGGCATCATCGTGCTATTTTGTTTGGAGGCGCACGCTGAAATGTTAAGGGCCTATTATGGCCATTGAGAAATGAATTAAAGTCCATAAGAACACTGGCCATCTAACTTTAAGGTTGGTGGGCAGGTGAAAAGCACAAGCAGCCTTCACGTTTTTTCAGGAAACCTCTTCCAAGGGCGGGATGAGGTTCCCTGAAGCTTTTATAAAATAAATAAATAAATTTTCCCATCTTTACAAAGGTGTCTCAACTCATTTGACACAGTCACACGAGGGGACATGTTTGAATAAAATTTTAAACTGACTCTTCAATTATTTTCATATCCATTCAATTTCCCTGTGGCAGCTGCGTGCACCAGGGAGATTGCTGTGCTCTTTAACGCACATGCGTGAAGGAGCGCTGGCCCCAACTCTCCTTCCTGCCCCGCCTGCACAGGTAGCGATGAGCGCTACGGAATGCGTATTACGCTGGGCGGGCCTTAATTGGCCCGCCCTCGTAAAATGGTGGGGCACAGCCGATTGTGGGCAGTGATTAGCTCTGCTCCCGCCCAGCATGCCCGCCATAGGAAAAATCCGAGCCACTGTCTACTTTTTGTATTTCTAATAATGAACTTAGCTCTTGAAGTGAAAGTTCCAATCTGGCTACCAGAGTTTCTTTCTGAAATTCCAAATAATTTTTTAAACTTTTAATGTTGAAATCTTGATTTTCATTCCATTTTGCCAATTGCAATATTGTTTTAATTGAATTTTCAATGGCATTACGGTTTGTACACTTTTTGTTAAATAATTTTTTAAAGTGTAGAATTTCATCTACATTTGCTAATATGCCTGTAGCTAACTGATATTCAATTAATTAGTAAACTGGTAAAGCAGTTTTGTGTCTGCTGTATCAGTATCCAATCCAACATTCCTGTTCTCTTTGATCACAAATTTATCAAATTTTTGTTTAATTAAATCCCATCCTTGTAATTTACACAAGTAATAAAGTGAATAAACTTTTGCATGTGACCTTTTCACAGAGTTAGTAGGTTTGGATTTGTTGGACCATGGTTGATGTGTATTAGTTTGTAAGTCAATTTTACTGTGGTACAATGGTCCTTTCATAAAGCCATTAATACCTTTTATTTCCGATGTTTACCGTTTCTTTGCCATAGCATTCTTTTTCTCAATAACGCAATGAATTATATCTCTCCATGTGTTTTATATCTGATTTGCCACATTATATAGCATAGGAGGTCGTATTTTTGTATATAGGGTTAGAAAGGGCATTACACACACTTGATCTGCCTTTAAAAAATCTGCACTCAATTTTTGTTTTAGGTCATTCCGATACTTCCAGTCCCTTGGCAGGTGCTGTGCTTTCAGAGTGTGATGTGTGTTTACGCAATCTCTTAAAGCTGTATTCATTTCCAATTGTCCATCTGAATTCCAAGATCTCTCAAATTTTCTTTATACTGTTGAGTGGTACAAAAAACTGATTTTATAGGATTTTGGAATATTTAAATGGTTCCACAAAAGTTCTTGTAAATGTTCCCAACCCCTATATGTTCCTCCTTGTCCATTGATAATGATTTTATAAGTGGAATGAGGAGCAAAACGGTACAATGCTTGTTCCCATCCTTCAGTCCTATTTAAAGTTAGTGGTTTTTCACTGTGATCCCACAGACATCCTTCTTCATTGCCCTTTTTTGTCTTAGGTGGTTTTCTTCCCCTATCCTCTAACCCATATTATTAAATGACAATGTCCTAGATTTTCATAGCACTGTCTATATGGCAATTTCTTTGATAAATATTCAGATGAAAGATCAAAATTAGTTGTAGTTTCTCTAAGAGAATCATATAATTTTCTCAAATCCTCTTGCAAATTTTTCTTCCCTTCACCCGTTTGGATTCCCAATTGTTTGTTAACGATTTCTGAATCGATTTTTTAAAGCTATTGGCAAGTAATATGTTCCTTTGGTCAAGATTATTGGTGGTGGATTTCTTCTCCACTATATTCCATTTTTAAATCCTGTTATGGTATATTTTGAGTTGCCATAATTTTATTTTCAATTGATTCCTATCATTATCTGGATTTTTAAAAATTTGTTTTCTGTTATGTTTTGGGTATTTATTCCTGTATCATAAGTTCCATCTCTGTCTAGACTTCATGTACTTCTGGAATCTGTCTGACCGGAATATACATAAATAGTTTGTGTAGATCCATTGTTGTAGTCCTACTGGACATCTTTTTAAATTGTCTACTGATACCATTTTTGTAACTTTCTTGCCAGCTGGTTCCGTAGATTCAACCTCAACCCCTCTATCATTGGACTTTTACTATCTGCATTGGTCTTTTTTCACTTTGGCCTTAATGTCTGTGCTGGGTTCCTTTCTTGTACCTGTTCCCCTGTTTGAGGAGACCTGACCTTATTAGATAATATTTTCTGCCTTTGATGTTCCTTCTGTTTCTGTTCAGTTTCATGTGTCAATTCACTAACTTCCGGTTTAAGTTGTCGCTGTGCTTCGTGCTAGTCTATCCCTGTAATGTCTATAATTTCTAGACTAGTGTCCTGTGTGTGAGATGTGTTCATCTGTGTACCAAAAAGTAAATAATGTGAAGTTACAGGAGTTTTGAAGGCAGAGGTAGATAGATCCTTGGTAAGCAAGGGGGTGATAGGTTATCAGGGGTAGGTGGCATGCAGATTTTAGGTTACCATCAGAAGAGTCATGATCTTATTAAGTGGTGGAGCAGGCTTGAGTGGTGCACTCACCATGGCAACATCACTTGCTAACCAATCAGAATTCTCTTCACATACAGTATAAATTGTTGTCTTTCCCCTTATATTGGTATACTTGCGAGTGTCCTGAATAGTGCAAGCCGAAAAGCTTAGACGTGTCTCTTTTTTCAGCACTTACCTGTAATGGTGACTTTGCCTTTTTTCTCAGAATGGTTGAGAAATTTCAGCAAATCTTGAAAGTGAAAGTTCAATAGACCTGCCTGTCCAACCTTAAGGTTGGCAGGCAGGACGGGAGCCCAGGTGGGCTTCTGAGAAAACATGAAACCTCATCCATGGGTGGGATGAGGTTTCACGAGGGTATTGAAATTTGTGTTAAATGTCTAAATAAAAGAAATTGACATGTCCCAGTTCATGTGACAGTGGCACATGAGGGGACATGCCAATAATTTTTTTCTAGTCTTTATTCAATGTTTCAAACCTGAGCCGATCTCCCTGAGGCAGCACTTTGCCTCAGGAGGATCTGTGCACTCTAACACATGCATGCGCAAAAGAGCGCACTCCTGGCTTAGAAAATACTCCCCCCGCCTGCACAGGGAGTGCTTCCTGGCAGACCAACTGGGCAGGCCAACGTAAAATGGCGGCGCGCCCCTGACCAGGGTTGCCAATCGGGAACCCGCCCACCCGCACCTGCACATCTCCCCCCCCCCCCCCCCAATGGGGGGAAAATGTTGCCCTTGGTTTCTGTGTTGAGGCCGAGAACCTGACCTCGATGATTATTTCTTTTTAGGTTTTACAATTTGACTTTCTGGTTGAGTCAGGAGTGCGTTAGTCTGTGATTTCTTTTCCTTTGCAAGTGTAACATTCATTAAGTTGTGTGCCTTTTCAATAGTTCTATGGACGTGCTGTTTATCTTGTATTTGAGCTAACGCCTTCTCGAAGTCTAATTTTATTGCTGAATCCAAATAGCTACACAATAAGCTTCCATGGACTAATTCCTAAATATGGTCTGTTAAGGTCCTCCCTATTTCATAAGCCATAGGCAGTCCATGTTCATCTGTTATTTTTTCTAACATGATAGCTATCTCAGAAATGAGTGGCTTTCCATGTGTTTTATTATAGCTGTGGGCATAAATTGCCTCCCATGATGTACAGCTTTCTGTCTGGGGTACAGGTGTTGAGCCAAGAATTAAACAGGCCACAGTATTCAAGTATTCAGTTCAACATTGTTTTGCACATAGTTTAACTTTTATGAAATTCTATAACATCCACTCCATTTTTTTAATATTAGCCGTACCTTCTGGCTTCCCACAAATTTGATAAATATTTCGTAAATTTATTTGCCCTAATTTCTTGTGTATTTTAAAGTCAGTTTGGCTAAGATAAAAGGTGGCTGATTTATTTGCTAGCCATGTGTCCTTTTGAAGAGAAAGTTCAGCTGAATTAAAAACCAGCCTCCATTACACTTTTTTTTCTTCAAGAAAACACATTTCTTATTAAATTTAAAATCATTTAGGAGTATACAGGGTGGATATGGAGAGGTTGTTTCCTCTTGTGGCAGAATCTAGAACTAGAGGTCGCTGTTTTAAAAAATAAGGGGTCGCCTATTTAAACCCGGGATGAAACTAAATTTTTTCACTCAGAGGGTCGTGAACTCTCTGGAATTCTCTTTTTGAAAAGGTGGTGAACGTTTTGAAGGCAGAGGTGGATAGATCCTTGGTAAGCTAAGGGGTGATAGGTTATCGGGGGTAGGTGGGATGCAGACTTTAGGTTACCGTCAGAAGAGTCATGATCTTATTAAATGGTGGAACAGGCTTGACGGTCTGAATGGCCTACTTCTGCTCCTTGTTCATATGTTCTAGAAAAACCCCAGCTGCATGACATGCTTCCAACATTAAGCTACCTCCAGGTCTTCTGTATGAGCTGGCTCTGTGGCTATAAACCAGATACTGTAGCCATATTTCTAACTTTTTATGTCAAATTGCTATTTCCAATTATGTTTGTCTATTAATACTAATTAGTAATTAATATTTTAGCATTTTAGATTCCCCATCAACTAAGTGAGTTCTGTAACAGAAGAGAATCTTGGTGATATTTCATGATTTTTCTCTGTAATCTGGTATGTGGTTTCTGCTTTTTACAGACCATGGAACCAGTTAACAGCTGCTTGGCACTTCGACATTTAGATTTGTCAGACAACAACATTTCCCTGATAGGTGACCTATCAAAACTACTGTCTCTGCAGGTAAGATCTGCATACAATGCTTCATCATGATTAAATAAAAAAACAAATATTTATTCAGGACACTATAGAATCCTTTCTCTTTAAACTTCAATTTAACTTTACTTTTGATTCTTCCCTTCGTCACTTCATATCAACCACATTTTCCCAAATATAGAGGTGGCAGGGCAACCCACCTGTTCCAAGATTTCAGTCGCTGCCAATTTGAGTTGGGTTATTCAAGATGTGATGAATAATCCTGGACGCCTCTTCAGTGACTTGTTTATTTTCACTCCTGCCCATAAAAGCAGAGGTGGTCATCAATGTTCAAATATTTGGTTAGTCCCATGTGTCACTATTTGTCAATGAGCCATGCACGATTACACATTTGATTCAATTACAATTCAGCACACTTTGGAGGGAGTGAGCTTAATCCCCATAGGCAGGTGGAAATTGTAGAATTCTCCAACACTATCTTAACCCACCTGCTTCCAGTTGTTATGACGTGGCAGATGATGTGTGCCAGGCGGATCAAATCCGTGAGGGAAACTTGATCATACGGTCGCAATGATTTTGCAATTTCTATTTTATTTCAAGATGCATGCCCTGAATTCTGTAATAATAAATTCACCCAGGGATTTTTTTTTTTTACAAAACTAAACATTTATTAACAAAAGAAAAGATTTCAAGCACATGCATAGGTCTACAAATTACTAATATAATAATTCCTAAAACCCCTAACTAATCTGGCTCCCAGTTACACCTCCGTTAAGTCAACAGGAAAAACAAATAGATATATACAGACCCAGGCAAAGCAACACAACACCCTGGACAGTCACATTCAAAATGAGTTTTCTCAGCTTCGGTTCCTGTAGACAGCAATTTGATGCAAAGAAGCTGGAGGCTTTTCACACTTGTGTTAAATCTTAGACTGCCTTCTCCTTACACACAACCTCATCTTCTTTAAACATGTTCTCCCTTTTAATGCAAATTCCATTGTTACCATATGTTTTCGCAACTTTTACTTTTCTCATAATATAAATCTTTCATAGTACTAATTTTATCAGTAATCCTTGGGAAAAATAAACACACTATTTGGCTTAGCTTTTAGCTAGGTATAACATCTTACCATCTCTTTGAAATTCAGACAAAGCTAATTTATCTATAAATGTAAATTTTCCTCACACCTCAACATTCTAAAACTTCAGCCATGTTTACGTATTTAGCATTTCAAACCTACTTTCTTGTTTGATGACTCAAAAACCTCCAGACCAGTCGTCCAGTTCAATTAAACCCCCCCCTCCACCACACACACGCATACAGATACACAAGAGAAAATAATCCAAATCCCACTATTAACCCACTTTTACAATAAATCACTATTATGAAAATTATTATATTTTCATGACAGAGTTTTCATGGAGGTAGGGCTGGATCCATGAGTTAAGTGCATTTCCAGCACTGCTTGTGGTCCAGGAGGAGCAGGAATGCTTTCCCCATGTCTATAAGGCTTATGTCTGTGTGATTGGCTGACCCCTGAATAGATTGACTAGACTGTTTCCAGTGTGGATGTGTTGGTAATGAGGACATCAATTTAAGGCTGTTTAACATGGTTAAAAAATTGATTTCTTTGTTGTTGAAGACAATTTTTTTTGGTAAAAGCAGTTAGATTGCTGCTCAAATAAGAAAAATATTGAAAAGCATGGGAATCAGGAATCAAGCAGGGAAACTAGATTAGACTGGGTGGATTATGGGGAGAAAATATCAATGCAGTCGAACGCCTATCTTAGTGCTGTAATGTTCTGTGATTCTGTGGTTAGGATACTTTGAGGCATAACTAATGTAGAAAACCATTTTGTTTTTGGACAATGCTGATGATTTACCCAAAAGGCACTTACTGTAAGAAGAGGCACAAACAATGTCAGTGTTCTTCAGTTTCTTGCTCTTGTACAATTTATCACAAGGCCTTGTTGCAGCCATAGACAGAAGACAGATCAAAATGATTCAATTAATACTACTACAGTGCTGAATTATCATATGGATCTTTTTCTAAATTTCTACTTTTTTCATAAAGGACATCTCATGGTTTGTTTTCCATTTGAAATAAACATGGATGTCTGTCTATTTTTCTTGAACCAGCCATAAGCACATGCATTAGATAATTGTGGCCTATTTCTGTTCAAACAGCTATAGCCACCGCTAAGTATGTAGTTTGCTAGCTACCTATATAGAGATGGAGATGTCACCTTTTGTTCCTTGATTTCCCTAAAGTTACATCCTTCCTTCTGTGATGTCAAATCTAGGACATTGCATAGTAAACATTTAGGGCTGTAATTTCACCATGGGGAAATCATGTATTAGGTAGATTTAAAGAAAAATATTTCGTAGGTTGTGGTTGTTGGTGGCAAGGTCAGCATTTGTTGCCCATATCTAATTGCCCCCTGAGAAGGTGGTGGTGAGCCAACTTCTTGAATCACAGCAGTCCATGTAGTATAGGTACACCCACAGTGATCTTAGGAAGGGAGTTCCAGAATTTTGACCCAGCGACAGTGAAGGAATGGTGATATAGTTCCTAGTCAGGATGACGTGTGGCTTGGAGGGAACTTGCAGGTGATGAGTGTTCCCATGTTGCATCTGCTGCCCTTGTCCTTCTAGGTGGTAGGGCTCATGGATTTGGAAGGTGCTTTCGAAGGACCCTTTGTGAGCTGCTCCAATGCATCTTGTAGATGGTACACATTGCTGCCACTGTGCATTGGTGTTGGGAGAAGTGAGCCTTCACGGTGGTGGGCGAGGTGTTAATCAAGGGGACCTGTTTTGTCCTGAATGGCGTCAAACATCTGGAGTGTTGTTGGAGATCCACTTGTCCAGGCAAGTGGAGAGTATTCCATCACACTCCTGACTTGCCCCTTGTAGATGGTGGACAGGCTTTGGTGAGTCAGAAAGTGAGTTACTCTCTGCAGAATTCACAGCCTCTGACCTGCTCTTGTAGCCACAGTATTTATGTGGCTGGTCCAGTTCAGTTTCTGGTCAATGCTAACTCCTAGGATGTTGATAGTGGGGGATTCAGCAATGGAAATGCCATTGAATGCCAAGGGGAGATGGTTAGATTCTCCCTTGCTGGAGATGGTCTTTGCCTGGCACTTGTGTGGATTGAATGCTACTAGGCACTTATCAGCCCAAGCAGAATGTTGCCCATGCCTTGCTGAATATGGACATAGACTGCATCAGTATCTGAGGAGTTGCAAATGGTACTGAACATTGTGTAATCATCAGTGACCATTCCCATTTCTGACCTTATGATGGAGGGACGGTCATTGATGAAGCAGTTGAAAATGGTCAGGCCTAGGCTACTACCCTGAGGAACTCCTACATAATGCCCTGGGACACCGACCAGTGGAGAATTTTCCACCGATTCCCATTGACCTCAATTTTGCCAGAATTCTTCAATGCCACACTCGGTTAAACACTGCCTTGATGTCAAGGGCAGTCACTGTCAGCTCACCTCTTGTTTACAGTCATTTTGTCCATGTTTGGACCAAGGCTGTAATAGGGTCAGGAGATGAGTGGCCCTGGTAGAACCCAAACTGAGTGTCAGTGAGCAGGTTATTGCTGAATAAATGCTGCTTGATAGTCCTGTTGATGTCAGCATCCATCACTTTGCTGACAATCGAGAGTAAACTGATGGGGTGGTAATTGGCTGGGTTAGATTTGTTCTGCTTTTTGTGGATAGGACCCACCTGAGCAATTTTGCACATTGTTGGGTAGTTGCCAGTGTTGTAGTGTTCTGGAACATCTTGGCTCAAGGCGCAGGTATTTCTTTGGATCAAGTCTCCAGTACAATTGCCGGAATATTATCGGGGCCTGTAGCCTTTATAGTATCCAGTGCCTAAGCCATTTCTTGATGTCATGTGGATTGAATTGAATTAGCTGAAGACTGGCATCGGTGATGCTGGGGACCTTGGGAGGATGGTGAGATGGATCCTCTGCTCTAACTTCTGGCTGGAGATGGTTGCAAATGCTTCAGTCTTGTCCTTTGCACTCATGTGCTGGGTTCCCTCATCACTGAAGATGGGGATATTTGTGGAGCGTCCTCCTCTGGTTATTTGTTTAATTGTCCACCACCATTCATGATTGGATTTGGCAGGAGCAGAGCCTAGATCTGATCCACTGGTTGTGGGATTTTTAAAAAAATTCATTCACATGATGTGGGCTTCGCTGGCTGGGCCAGCATTTTATTGCCCATCCCTAGTTGCCCTTGAGAAGGTGGTGGTGAGCTGCTGCCTTGAACTGCTACAGTCCATGTGGTCTAGGTACACCCGCAGTGTATGAGGAAGAGAGTTCCAAGATTTTGACCCAGCGACAGTGAAGGAACGGCAATATATTTCCAAGTCAGAATGGTGAGTGACTTGGAGGGGAACTTCCAGGTGGTAGTGTTCCCATCTATCTGCTGCCCTTGTCCTTTTAGGTGGTAGTGGTCGTGGGTTTGGAAGGGGCTGTCTAAGGAGCCTTGGTGAATTCCTGCAGTGCATCTTGTAAATGTTACACACTGCTGCTACTGTGCGTCGTTGTTGGAGGGAGTGAAAGTTTGTGGATGTGGTGCCAATCAAGCGGGCTGTTTTGTCCTGGACGGTGTCCGGCTTCTTCAGTGCTGTAGGAGCTACACTCATCTAGGCAAGTGGGGAGTATTCCATCACACGCCTGACTTGTGCCTTGTAGATGGTGGACAGGCTTTGAGGAGTCAGGTGGTGAGTTACTCGTTGCATGATTCCTAGCCTCTGACCTACTCTTGTAGCCACAGTATTTATATGGCTAGTCCAGTTCAATTTCTGGTCCATGGTAATCCCCAGGATGTTGATCATGGGGGTTTCAGTGATGGTAATGCCATTGAACATCATGGGGCGATGGTTGGATTGTCTCTTGTTGGAGACGGTCATTGCCTGACACTTGTGTGGTGCAAATGGTACTTGCCACTTTTCACCCCAAGCCTGGATATTGTCCAGACCTTGCTGCATTTGGACATAGACGGCTTCAGTATCTGAGGAGTCGTGAATGGTGCTGAACATTGTGCAATCATCAGCGAACATCCCCACTTCTGCCCTTATGATGGAAGGAAGGTCATTGATGAAGCAGCTGAAGATGGTTGGGCCTAGGACACTATCCTGAGGAACACTTGCAGTGATGTCCTAGAGCTGAGGTGATTGACCTCCAACAGCCACAACCATCTTCCTTTGTGCTAGGTATGACCCAACCAGCAGAGAGTTTTCCCTCTGATTCTCATTGACTCCAGTTTTGCTAAGGCTCCTTGATGCCACGCTTGGTCAAATGCTGCCTTGATGTCAAGGGCAGTCACTCTCACCTCACCCCGGGAGTTCAGCTCTTTTGTCCATGTTTGAACCAAGGCTGTAAGGAGGTCAGGAGCTGAGTGGCCCTTGTGGTACCCAAACAGGGCATCAGTGAGCAGGTTGTTGCTAAGCAAGTGCTACTTGATAGCACTGATACCCCTTCCATTACTTTAACTGATGTGGAGAGTAGACTGATTGGCCGGGTTGGATTTGTCCTGCTTTTTGTGTACAGGACATACCTGGGCAATTTTCCACGTAGCTGGGTAGATGCAGTGTTGTAGCTGTACTAGAACAGATTGGCTAAGAGCGCGGCAAGTTCTGGAGCACAAGTATTCAGTGCTATTGCCTGAATATTGTCAGGGCCCTTAACCTTTGCAGTATACAGTGCCTTCAGACATTTCTTGATATCATGTGGAGTGAATCAAATTGGATGAAGACTGGCATCTGTGATGCTGGGGTCCTCTGGATCATCCACTCGGCACTTCTGGCTGAAGATTGTAGCAAATGCTTCAGCCTTACCTTTTGCACTGCTGTGCTGGGCTCCTCCATCATTGAGGATGGGGATATTTGTGGAGCTTCCTTTTCCAATGAATTGTTTAATTGTCCACCACCATTCACGACTGGATGTGGCAGGACTGCAGAGCTTATACATGATCCACTGGTAGTGGGATCACTTAGCTCTGTCTATCACTTGCTGCTTATGCTGTTTGGCATGCAAGTAGTCCTGTTTTATAGTTTCACCAGGTTGACACCTCATTTTTAGGTATGCCTGGGTCTGCTCCTGGCATACCCTCCTGGACTCTTCATTGAACCAGGACTGATCCCCTGGCTTGATGGTAATGGTAGAATGGGGGATATGCTGGGCCATGAGGTTACCAATTGTGTTTGAGTACAATCCTGCTGCTGCTGATGGCCCACAGCGCTTCATGGATGCCCAATCTCGAGTTGCTCGCTCTGTTCAAAATCTATCCCATTTAGCACAGTGGTAGTGTCACACAATACGATGGAGAGTATCCTCAATGTGAAGGTGGGAATTTGTCTCCACAATGGGGACTGTGTGGTGGTCACTCCTACTGGTACTGTCATGGACAGATGCACCTGCAGCAGGCAGGTTGATGAGGATGAGCTCTTGTTGGTTCCCTCAGCACCTGCCGCAGACCCAGTCTAGCAGTTATGTCATTTAGGACTCGGCCAACTTGGTCAGTAGTGGTACTACGGAGCCACTCTTGGTGATGGACATTGAAGTCCCACACCCAGAGTACATTCTGCGCCCTTGGCACCCTCAGCACTCCCTCCAAGTGATGTTCAAAATGGAGGAGCACTGATTCATCAGCTGAGGGAGGGAGGTGGTAATCAGCAGGAGGTTTCCTTGCCCATGTTTGACCTGATGCCATGAGACTTCATGAGGTCCGGAGTCAATGTTGAGGACTCCTAGGGCAACTCTCTATTGTATACCACTGTGCTGCCACCTCTCCTGGGTCTGTCCTGCCGATAGGACAGGACATATCCAGGGATGGTGATGGTGGAGTCTGAGACATTATCTATAATGTATGATTTCGTGAGGATGACGAGGTCAGGCTGTTGTTTGACTAGTCTGTGAGACAGCTCTCCCAATTTTGGCACTAGCCCCCAGATGTTAGTAAGGAGGACATGCTTAGCTTTGTTTATTGCATGCTGCTTCTGCTGTCTGACATGCAAGTGGCCCTGTGTTGTAGCTTCACCAGGTATTCCTAGAGCTGAAATGAAAGCAGAAAATGCTGGAAAAACTCAGCTGGTCTGACGGCATCTGTGGGGAGAGAAACAGAGTTACTGACTCTTCAGAGCTAAAGAAGTAGAAACCTAATGAAATTTATACTGTTTAAGGCATCTGCAGTATTTTGCTTTTATTCCTGGAGCTGTTCCTGGCATGCCCTTCTGCACGCTTCATTATGGACTATGAAATGGACTGCAATCAAACCATATGAAAGAAAGAAAAAGTTTTTATTTATAATTGTCTTTCATGACCCCAAGAACTTTACAGCCACTTAAATACTTTGTTATTTTCATAATGTAGGGAAACCTGGCAGCCAGTTTGTGCACAGCATTCTAATTGTTGTTCGTTGAGCAATAAATATTGCCAAGGACACTTGGGGTTTACTCCCCTCTCTCTAATCTCCTCCAGCCCAACAACCCTCAGCTACTTGCACTCTTACAATTTTGGTCTCTTGAACATCCTCAGTTTTTATTGCACCACCATTGGCAGCCTGGTCTTGAATTGCCAAGGTCCTAAACTCTGGAATTCCTGCCTAAACCTCTCAACCTGCCTACCTCTTTTTCCTCTTTTAGGACACTCTTTACGACCTACCTCTGCTAATATCTATTATTTAGGCCTTTCCTTATGATAAAGATGCTATATAAATACAAGCTGTTGATGCTGATGGAGTGAGACGCATTTGTTGGCCAAGTTGCCCTTCTGTTTCTTCAGTGACTTTTCCATATAGCTGCTGATCAAGTCACTGGTGAAAGATGAAGGCATAATCCTATGTTTCACCACATGTGGCTGGCCCTATACTTTTATTTTAGAACTATGCAACATTTTTATCCCATACCACATTTTTTAAAATTGTGTATGATGAATGCTGTTAGAACTAAACCGACTGATGTTTTCTGGTTTGCAAAATGCTCCTGAGTTTTACAGTTGAGAAACATGACTTGTTTTTAACTTTATTTTTAACTTAACAGATACTGTTGTTGCATGGAAATACTATCACCACACTTCGGTCTGCTTCCAGTCACCTGCCACCAGGTTTAAACATCCTCTCTCTAGCAGAGAATGAGATTAGAGATCTAAATGAGGTACACTGTGTTTGATTTCATGACAGTAACAATACCTAAGTGCATAAATCAAATTGTTGTGCAGTGAATATGTATCAGTAATGTGAAGTATAAATATCAATTTAATTCTACTTTTTCATTCTAAAGCCAAACTTTTCTCTTCCAAATGAAGCATTATATTATAATGAATAATTTTCCTTACACTTTCTTAAATCACCTAATTTCTCTTAGGTTTCTTACCTGGGGTTCCTTCGTGAGTTGGAGCAGCTATCGATTATGAGCAATCCATGTGTGATGGCCACACCCTCCCTTCCTGGATTTGACTACAGACCATATATTGTCAGTTGGTGTCTAACCCTGCGGATTCTTGATGGTTATGTAATCCCACAGAAAGAGAGGTAAGTGAAAATGTAGATTTTTGTTGTTGAATTATACGCTAAATTTACAAGATATGCCTCACCCTGGTTAAAGTCAACTCTTCACTGGAATAGAAATACCTGGAAAAACTCAGCAGGTCTGCAGCATCGGCGGAGAAGAGCACAGTTGACATTTTTAGTCTCGAAACGTCAACTGTGCTCTTCTCCGCTGTGCTGCCAGAACTGCTGAGTTGTTCCAGGTATTTCTGTTTCTGTTTTTGTTTTGGATTTCCAGCATCCACAGTTCTTTGCTTTTATGTCTTCACTGGAATGTCTGTTAAACATTAATGTTGTGCTGCTGAAATATGTTACATTTACTTTTGATACCAGTGTTTGTGTCATATATTCTTAGGTTTTTTTACTTAAGTGATTAGATGCAGCATTAAGGTTTGCCACTGGGCTCCAATATCAAAGGAGTCCCCAGCTACACCTATATAAGCTGCTTTTGAGAACCAAGCAATGCTGAATTAAGAATAGGATCCGGTTATAAACTCTCATTTGTTAGAAACTGAATTGACAATGAGTAAACTCATTTGCTTAGCATTATTAAAATGTTAGAGATCTCCATTAATCTAGATTTGATTCAAATCAAAGATTGAGAGATGATGTGGTTATATACAAATTCACTGCTCCATACAGATAAACCTAATGTGCATATTTCATTTTGGTTTGCTGTCTTCACATCAAAATTGTCTTGCGGTGGGTGGCCTCTCTGCCCCTGAGCCAGAATCAGGGCCTAGGCAGCTGAAGGTATGACTACCAGTATAGGAATGGTTAAAATCAGAGATGTGCAAGCATCCAGAATTAGATGTCTGGAGAGTTATGGGGCTGTAGGAGATTATACAAATAGGAGTGAGACCATGGAAAGATTTGAATACAAGGATGTGTTTTTTAAAATCAGGGCTTTGCTTGGCTGGGAGCCAATGTAGGTCAGCGAACCTGTAGGTGAACAAGACTTGGTCCAAGAAAGGACACGGGCAACAGACTACAATATAGTGTGAGATCGTGCAGTGTTGATTCATTTTTGATGACCTCAAGTTTATGGAAGGCCAATGAAGAGCGAGTTACACTCATGTCTAGGCATGACCAAGGGTTTCAGCACCAGATGAGTTGAGGCAGGAACAGAGTCTGGTGATATTACGGAAGTAGAAATCAGTGGTCTTGGTGTTGCAGTAGATATATAGTTGTAAGCTTAACTTGGGTTCACATATGACACCAAGATTGCAAATAGTCTGGTTCAGTGTAGGCTTTTGTGAGCATTACTGCAGATTGATGTACTAAGCCATTCTAGTGCGTGCCCATATCACAGTAAAGCACATGTACAGCAGAAGTATGTATAATCATACAAAATGCATGGTCCCTTGGAAATGTGTGTTTTTCTGATGTGTGCTTGGGAGAAAGTGAGAGAGAGTGCTACAGAATATTACAGGAAAACAGGTGAGGATAAACATTAAATAACAGATTCCTAATCTTTTACCTATCCTGCAGAAACAGACTGAACATTTTTTTCATTCTTGTGATGTGGGTGTCGTTGACAATACCAGAATTTTTTGCCCATCTCCATTTGCCCTGATAAAATGGTGGCGGGCTGCTTTTGTGAGCATTTAAATTGTTTGGTACCAGCTTAATAATTTGTACATGAATGCTTTTCAAAAGAGCTGAAGTGATTGTTCAGTTATCCTTTTTTTTATCTCACACCTCGATACTACAGTTCTTCAAAATATATTGTAGCCAACCGTGTACCATGTGAAGATATTCCACAAGCTGCTTACATTATAAAACGCCAGAAGAGGGTAACAATATGGGAGTGGCCTGGTTAACTTACTGTATAACATTATTTGAAACTTTTGTTTTGGTTCAGCCTCAAAGCAGAGTGGCTTTACAGTCAAGGGAAAGGCCGATCATTTCGACCTGGTCAACACGTGCAGCTGGTCCAATATTTGGCCTCAGTTTGTCCTCTCACTTCAACTCCAGCACTACAGTCTGCAGAGGATGCTAAACTAGAAAAAATTCTCAATAAACAGAGGTAAAAATAAGCACCCAGCACCAAGTTTCTTGCATTGATTTGTACAAAAATTGGATGGCCAGATTTTTTTACATTTTACTGTAAGGGGGTATATTTGCACACTGAATTTGCTAATGTTTTATATACTGGCATTGTCAATGATGTGTGTGTATAACATCTATATATTTTTTATATATATATATATATATATATACACACACACACACCTATACATTCAGGCACATGCATACATCTATATATACACTCCCATCTAAAGCACATTCTGCTAGCACGTTTTCATTGCATCATGGCTTGTAAATAATCGTGCTGCCTCCATTTTCATTTCAGTGCGATTATTGTGCATGCGCCAAGAACCATGTTGTAACTCTGCATTTTCAGTCTGTTTTCTTAAATACACTGTTACTTTGCTCATTCCCTCTCCCCACTCCCTCCCATTCGCCACATCCCTCTTCCAAGCCCATGGTGTGAGCAAAGGGTCGGGAGGGGGAAGTAGCATGAGGTTTGGGAAAGGGGTGCCGAACAGGAGATAGAGCAAGCAAGGCGGTGAGAGGAGGAGAGTAAGGGGGTCAGGAGAGGGAAGCGGATGGCATGAAGCAGTGAGAGGGAGGGAATGAGGGGGTCTGGGGGAAGAGGTGAGTGGGAGAGAGTGAAGGAGTCAGGAGAGGGAGGAAGTTGCAAGGGCAGAGAGGGGAAAGCAGCAAATGGGAGGGAGTGATGGGTTTGGAAGGGTGAAACGACAAGCAGGAGGGAGCGAAGGAATCAGGAGAGGGAAGCAGCCAGTGGCAGGAAGTGGTGAGCAGGAGGTAAGTAGAAAGAGTAAAAGTTATTAAGAGTAGTAAGCTGAGAGAGGATTTTGGGACACTTGGGCTCAAGGCAGCCAATAGGTTTTTTAATGTAAAAACTACAAGTCAGGAACGTAACCTACTCTTATTACGTGGTTTCTTATAGGAAAGTAATTTTAATTATTTAGCATGTTTTCTTTTAGCACACTTTTTTAGGAACACATTAGGTGTGCTAAATGAGGGATAGGTGTAGGTTAGCGGGCACATTCATGGGCAGGTCAATATAGAGGCACATATGCAATATCTCACTCCAGAATTTGAGTATATAATCTACATTGACCTTTCAGTACAATATTGTCAGAGGCCTTTTCATGAGATGTTAAAGTAGATATTAAGGATCCCATGGTAATATTCAGAGAAGTTCAGACATGTCTTATCTAAAAAAAAACCTTGTTTTCGCTTTGCCTGAAAATGGGAGCAAATAAGATTTTTCAAACACTTTTATGGAATATGTTTGGGCACTGTCAGTTGGTTGTTTTCTACACTAATCTACAACATCATGTTCCACCGCTTAATATTATGAAGTAAAACTGGTCGAATGTTAAAGCCATTTTGATGGCTTTAACCTTTAACCTTTTCCGAGCCCATGTCACTCTAATTTTTCACGCTCCCTCACTCACCTTCATCAAGCTCATTTCCATTAGACCCATCTCTTGCCTTCTCAAACCCTTTCAGCTTGGCTTCTGACCAAGCAGTTAGCTCACCATGAAATATGTCTGCTAACATCATCAGTGGCAGCTTTTCATCAGGCTCTGTCTTTGTTCTTCAGAAAGCCATTTTGCCCCTCTTGTCTTTGCAATTACAAAACCATCTTCAAATTATCTTTCCTTTCTAAGGTTTGTGACTGTGCCTTTGCCAACCAGCCAGCTTGTGCCAAAACCTCGCCTAAATTTCTATCTATCTATAGGACCAAAATTAACCAGGTCAAAGTCATTATCAACATCCTTTGGTGACTGCAGCCATGGTATCCCCCCTTGTCCTCCATAAACTCGCAGTCAACCATCTTATTCTCCTGCATCTCATCTGCCCTGCAGTCCACCTGCATGGCACTGTCCTTGCTTGTTTTCACTTTTACATCCTGTTTTAGCCAATATATCTCTACCTTTGCTTAACTTCATTTCCTTATTTGCATGGTTCCCCTTCACAACTTGAATCATGGGTGTTGGACCAGTTTCCATATGTATGCTAAAGAAACCCAGCTCTACCTCTCCACAATCATTCTTAGTAACATGATTGCCACAGTGCAGTCCACCTGTTTATCCAATGTTATGTTAAAAATAAACAAAACCAAAGCCATTCTATTCAGCTCTTGCCACCCGAACTTAAAATGTTAGTTCCTGATTCCATCCTCCTGGCCAGCGACACACTTAGACTGAATCTGACAGCTTCTTCAGAGTTTAATGACTGTTGGAGATTTCAAAAATATTTATTTTATTTTTACTTTTATTTTCTGTCTTTTATCTCTCCCTTAATCCCATCTTTATTTCCCTTTTTAGTTTGCATTCATTCATGATTTTACAATTAATTAAATATTCAAATTCATACTTCCCGGTTTAGACTCTGCTTGTCTGTGAGCACTCGTCCATCTGTTTGAAGAACCGCATTGAGCTTACCCTGCTCATGTGCTACAAATCCCCTTTGGAGGGCAGCACTTTGTAAATGATCTCTTGTGCAGCAAGTTATGGCTGCCAAAGCCTGCTGTTCCTTTGTTGCTGATTGCATAATCTGGGCTATTAAGTTGTTCATGGATCCCCCCTCCTGTATTCTCATTCAGACCTAAGTGTTAAGCTGCTGTTTGTTACATCCAACCTGCTCCATGTTGAATGACAGAACCTTCTCCCAGTTTAGCCTCTCATTCTCTCAAAAATCCTGTTGGCCCTATAGGACCGTTCTTAAAACTTGCCTCTTTGTGTCATGCCTTCAGTCACCTCCACTAACACTTTCCCATCGCTAGTTTGTGTTCGTTGGTACTTTATTGAGAGTGTAATATTAATTCAAGTTGTTGAGTATCTCGTTCATTGCTTCTTGTGGGATGCAAGCGACTGAAGGTAAAATATAGGGAAATTTTGTTTGCCCCTAATCTATGTTCTCTACCTGTGTACTGTATACTGAGGTAACATTGGAGATCATTGCCCTGCAGAAGAAAACCTTCTACAGCACATTAAAATTAACTAGCCAGAGTTTTACAAACTTGAGAAACTAACTGCAGTGGCACTTAAACATCTTCAAATTTAGATGGCTCTTACAACAGAAATGTCCCTCGACGTGCTACGCAGCTGGATGCCAAGGACAGACAGTTCCTGAAGGCTAAAATATCCAGATAGAATTTTTTTTATTCATTCATGGGATGTGGCCTTTGCTGGCTAGGCCAGCATTTATTACCCAACCATAGTTACCCTTAAGAAGGTGGTGATGAGCTGCATTCTTGAACTGCTGCAGTCCATGTGCTATAGGAACATACACAGTGCTGTTAAGTAGTTCCAGGATTTTGACCCAGCGACGGTGAAGGAAAGGCAATATATTTCAAAGTCAAGCTGGGAGTGGCTTGGAGGGGAACTTCCAGATGTTGGTGTTCCCATGTGTCTGCTACCCTTGCTTTTCTAGATGGTAGCGGTCATGGGTTTAGAAGGTGCTGTCGAAGGAGACTTGGTGAGTTCCTGCAGTACATCTTGTAGATGGTACACATTGCTACCAACTGTATGATGGTGGTGGGAGGAGTGAATGGCACCCCATCCACAAACAATCAAGTGGGCTGCTTTGTCCTAGATGTTGTCAAGCTTCTTGAGTGTTGTTGGAGCTGCATTCATCCAGGCAAGTGGTCAGCATTCCATCACACACCTGACGTGCCTTATAGATGGTAGACAGGTCTTGGGGAGTCAGGAGGTGAGTTACTCACTGCAGGATTCCAAGCCTTTGATCTGCTCTTGTAGAACTATGACTAGTTCAGTTCCTGGTGAATGGTAACCCCCAAGATGTTGATAATGGGGGAATTCCGTGATGGTAATGCCATTGAATGTCAAGGGGTGATGGTTAGATGCTCTCTTGTTGAAGATGGTCATTGCCTGGCACTTGTGAGATGCAGATGTTACTTGCCAATGGTTTGAAAGCTAAGACATCCAGAAAATGGTTTGAATATTAAGGCCCATTTATATCAAACTGTTGACATCAAGTTTTTTCCAGTCCTTCCAATTGCAATCTGTGGAGACTGCACTGAATATGAAATCAATGCAGTTTTGGAATTGTGAATAGAATAAATTTGGCTTGCTTTTCATTGAGTTATTTATGGCACAGAAAATGCTATTCAGCCCATTAAGTCCATGCCTGCTCTCCATGGAGCAAGCAATCCAGTCAGTTCCACTGCCCCCCGCCCTACCCACCCATCCTTTCCCTGTAATTCTGCAGACTTATTTTATTTTCTTCAAGTAAATCTGCACTTCAAGTGCCCATCCAATTTCCCTTGGAAATCATTGATCGTTTCTGCTTCCACCTCATAATGTTCCAGGCCGACACCACTTGCTGCATTTAAAAAAGGAAACTTCCTCCTCACATTCCCCTGTATTTCTTGCCCAGAACCTTAAATCTGTGTCCCCTAATCCTTATCCTTCCATGTACTATCAGCTTATGGGAACAGATTTTCCTTGTCTATCTGATTCAAACCTATCATAATTCTGTAGACCTCTTTTCAAATCTCCCCTCAATCTCCTTTGCTCCAAGGAGAACAACCCCAGCTTTTCCAATCTGACCTTGTAACTAAAATCCCATTGCTGGAACGATTGTGGTAAATTTCTTCTACACCCTTTCAAAGACCCTCACATCCTTCCTAAAGTGTGGTGGTGAGAATGGACGCAATACATTTGAGGCTTAACCAGAACTTTATAAACATTCAATATAACTTCCTTGCTTTTGAACACACTACCTCTATTTACAAAGCTCAAGATCCCAAGATTTTAGGTCACTAATTTTGTTTTCTTTTGTCACTAGACTTCACCAAATGGAGCTGATGGAGAAGTTCCAGAACAGCAGCCATATTCCACAGTCAAGTCCAACCCAGGAGCTGTCATTTCAGAGTGAACGTAACAGCCTAACACAAAATTCCAGTACTCATAATGTGAAAGGTGGGAAGAAATCAGGACTTTACAAAATACCTTTGTTGCAAATAACAGGTGATCTAAAACAATTGACGTATGGCTGAAAAAAAGAGACATTTTTGTTACAATAGGAAAATGGAATGTATTTCTGGAGTACATCTAGGATAGTTTTCTTAATCAATATGTTGCATATCTAATTTCTTTCTACTGTTCAGATGTCTCCATAAAATTATAGTACCCTATCATTCTTCAACCCAGACCATATGAGCAGTGCCACCATGAATGAAAATCTATCCTTTCTTTAGCTCTAATTATGTTTATAATTAGTAATTCTACTTCCCTTTTCTATTTCTTTCACATGAAGATTTTATAGTCAGGAATGTACAGTTCCCAGACTTGGTTTGTTTTTCTTCAAAGCTACATATATCAAATTATCTTAATAAATGCCTCTGGCTCCTCATCTTAACTTGTAATGCTTTGCACAGTCCCATTTGAACTATGTACATAAGCGGGAATGTGTTATGCATGAGTGGAATAGGATACTGAACAGTTTTTTGTTGTTGGGGTAACTGAGGTTTCTGGAAGGTGGAGGATAGGAAGTCAGCCAGCAGGGTATTGGAATAATCGATAAAAGCAAAAAACTGCGGATGCTGGAAATCCAAAACAAAAACAAAAATACCTGGAAGAACTCAGCAGGTCTGGCAGCATCTGCGGAGAGGAACACAGTTAATGTTTCGAGTCCGAATGACCCTTCAACAGAACTAAGTAAAAATAGAAGAGAGGTGAAATATAAGCTGGTTTAAGGGGGGGTGGGACAAGTAGAGCTGGATAGAGGGCCAGTGATAGGTGGAGATAACCAAAAGATGTCACAGACAAAAGAACGAAGAGGTGTTGAAGGTGGTGATATTATCTAAGAAATGTGCTAATTAAGGGTAGAAAGCAGGACAAGCAAGGTACAGATAGCCCTAGTGGGGGTGGGGTGGGGTGAAGAAATCAAAAAAGGCTAAAAGGTAGAGATAAAACAATGGATGGAAATACATTTAAAAATAATGGAAGAAGGTAGGAAAAGAAAAATCTATATAAATTATTGGAAGAAAAAGCGGGGGAATCGGAAAGCGGGTGGGGATGGAAGAGAGAGTTCATGATCTAAAATTGTTGAACTCAATATTCAGTCTGGAAGGCTGTAAAGTGCCTAGTCGGAAGATGAGGTGCTGTTCCTCCAGTTTGCGTTGAGTTTCACTGGAACAATGTAGCAAGCCAAGGACGGACATGTGGGCATGAGAGTAGGGTGGAGTGTTGAAATGGCAAGTGACAGGGAGGTCTGGGTAATGCTTGCGGACAGACCAAGGTGTTCTGCAAAGCGGTCACTCAGTTTGCGTTTGGTCTCTCCAATGTAGAGGAAACCACATTGGGAGCAACGAATGCAGTAGACTAAATTGAGGGAAGTGCAAGTGAAATGCTGCTTCACTTGAAAGGAGTGTTTGGGCCCTTGGACAGTGAGGAGAGGGGAAGTAAAGTGGTAGGTGTTGCACCTTCTGCGGTTGGAATAATCGAGATTGGAGGTGACAAGTGGAAACCAGCAGATGGGCTGGCACTTGGATGAAGTCAGGTGGTGTTACAGAGTGAAAGTAAATGACCTTTGTGATGGAGAGGATGTGAGGTTAGAAGCTCAGCTTTTGGTTGAATAATAGGTTGTGAACCGTCTGGTTCAACTGAGATAGTTGCTGGAGAGTGGGATAGAAAATAAGTAACAAGGTGCAGAAATTGTGACAGAGGCCAAACAAGAACACAATCCTTGCAGCACTCCTAGTCACAGCCAAAGACGATGGCTTCTCTGTTCCCAATATTTAATTGGTGGTAATTGAAGCTCATCCACGATTGGATGTCGTGGCAAGCAGTCTGGCAGCGGAATGATTGAAAGAGGTGATGGAGAGGTAAATCTGAGTGTCGTCAACATATGGAAGCTGACTTCATGCCTTTGGTTGATCTTGCCAATGAGCATTATTTACCTGAGGAATATGAAGGGTCCAAGGATAACTCCTTAGAGACATCAAAGCTAATGGTGCAGGTATAGCAAGAAGAAACATTGCTGGAAATACACTGGCTCCGATTGGATAGGTAAGAGTGAAACCAAATGAGGGTGTTTCCCTTGAGCTGGTCAATGGAAGATATATATCAGAAGAGGATGGTGTTGTTGACCATGTTGAAAGCACCAGAGTGGTTGAAGAGAAGAAGGTATGGTGCACCATGGTAACAGAGGATGTCTTTTGTATCTTTAATTAGGACTGTTTCAGTGCTGTGGCAGAGTGAAATCACGATTGGTGAGATTCAGGCATGGATTTGACAACAAGGACAGGATTTCAGAGGGGAAAGGAAAGTTGGCACTGGATAGCGGGGCCAAAGACTTTTTCTTAAGGGCGGTGGGGGGTAATTGCAATTTTAAATGTTGCAACTATGAATTGTATAAGGCATTTGATAAAGTGCTGTATAATTCTAAAGCAGAAAATAAATAATATTAAAAAGAATGTAGCAAAAAAGCAATGAAGGACATGTAGTTGATGACAAGAGTATGATGCTTCTCATAGGGCATGAAAAGGATGTGTTGCCAGAGATCACGGGTAACGGTTATTGGCTTAGTACATGGAGGAGAAGAGTCAATTCTCTCTTCACTCTAAACTCATTTTATTCACGTCGTTAAATTATTTACATATAGCTTATACGTCTGGTTAAATATAGACATGCAGTTTTCAGCAGGTTATACAGTTTTATACCTAAAACTAGGATCTAAGTGCACACCCACTAGGTTTCTCTGACACTCCCTGAGTGGTCACAGAATATAAAAGCTAATACCCGAAAAGGAGAGCTGACGCTGGCCAGGCTTTCCGTTCTCTCTCTCTTGCGTCTCTACGTTGCTGACATAGGTTCTTCTGCTTCTGCGATGGTTGGTCTTCATAATCTCGCTGCCCCACGCCCGAAATACTCTCAGTATTATACTGAATCGTATCTCTTCAAGCTGTGCTGTCTCTCTTCCCCTTGGTTTAAGCCTGCTTGCCTGATCTGTGGCATCTTCTCCATTGGCTCTGTTCCAAGACTTGCAGGATTAGCCCGTTCCCGCTTTTCTAAATAAGGACTCATTACATTTCCTTTGTCTTCAAGACAGTCAGCTACTTCAGAACTGGTTCCAGCCAGTTCGGACCCAGTGACTGGAGTCAGGTTTCAAAATTACTCAGGCCAGCGACTGGACTCAGGTTACTTCAGGTCAAAAGTTCCTTTTGTCTGTGTCTGGCAGTTCAGCTGCAGCCGTTGGCCAACAGATGGCTTTGGACCATTTGATGTTCAGCTGTAAGAACATCTAACTTGATCCCCAATAGTGTCTCCCAATGATGTCAAACGGGCACCCTGACAGCAAAGAGAAGTTCATGTGATTGAGTGAAGTTGCAGAGAGAGAGAGCTGGGTGTCATCTGTTTACGTGTGGAAACTGACCCTCTGTTTAGGGATGCCACCAAAGGGCATTGTGCAGATGAATATGATCAGGGAACCGAAGGTAAATCCCTTGAACTCTGGAAGGTACTGTGCAGATACAGAAGGAAAAAGCATTGCCAGAGCTGTACTGGGTGTTTAGGGGCATGTAGAAATGAAGTACCCAAGGACAGTCTCACCTAGATTATAGTGAAATATTAGGACGATTTGACTGTGGTCAGATGATCTGATAAGCTACTTATCCAGTCAATTGTGTATAAAATTTCCAGTCTGTACACTGGAGTGAAGTTTGAGACCCTCAGTATAAGTCCGTAACCATGTTTTCTTTCTTTCTTTTTTGCCCTTAAGCAGGTGATGATGAACCAACTTCTTGAACCGCTGCAGTCCATGTAATGTAGGTACACCCATGGTGCAGCTAGGGAAAAAATTCCAGAATTTGGGCCCAGCAGTGGTGAAGGAGTGACAATAGAGTTCCAAGTGAGGATGGTGTCTGACTTGAGAAGGGAACTTGCAGATGGTGGTGTTCCCATGCGCCTGTTGCCCTTGTTCCTTTAGGTAGTAGAGGTCGCAGATTTGGAAGGCACTGTCGAAGGAGGCTTAGTGAGTTGTTGCAGTGCATCTTGTAAACGGTACACACGGCTGCCACTGTGTACCAATGGTGGAGGCACTGAATGTTTAAGGTGTTGGATGGGATGCCTATCAAGCAGGCTGCTTTGTCCTGGATGGTGTTAAGCTTCTTAAGTGTTAGAAATGCAGTCATCCAGGAAAGTGAGTAGTATTCAATCATATTCCTGACTTGTGCCTGGTAAACGGTGGACAGGCTTTGGGGAATCGGAGGTGAGTTGCTGGCCACAGAATTTGCAGCCTCTGACATGCTCTTGCAGCCACAGTGTTTATATGGCTGATTCAATTAAGTGTACAGCAGATTGACAGTCAGTATATTCTAGTGGCAGTCTTTAAGGACAGAATATGAGATTGCAGCCTTGCTGTGCACAGGCACAAAAAGTGTGCTTTCGTGTTACAAAGCTAAAAACCTTTTCTTTTTGTTGTATTGTAGAACCTGTCATTCGAATTAACTCATGGGTTGGAGCGAGTGACCATGGAGACCAGTGCCATGCAGTCAAGGAGTTCTCACCGGTTCTTGGACAGACTGCAGGGTATTGTTGTAGTGAGCTCTTCTTGGAGGATGTTCAGACTGATGAAGACAAACTGAATTGCAGTCTTCTCTCTTCAGAGTCTATGTTTATGCCTGTAACCGCTGCAGTGTCCCCTCTTACACCTTCCCATGACCTGAGCCTTCCTCGAGATACTCCGGCTCCAGAAGGAGATGTCACATCACCATTTCATTTGGAAAAGGGGGCTAAACATAAGGATAGCCATGACCGAAAACATCAGAGTGCTACAAGAGGAACAGAAGAGTATGGAGCATGGGGGGGAGAAGCTAGCAAGAAAAGTAAAGTGAGTGGCAACAAATTGTTCCATGTATCCAGTCCAGTGCAATCTTGTGTCAACTTCACTTCAAGTATAAGTAAATGCCCAGAGTCAGCTGCATTAAGAAAGGAGCACAATTTGCTAGATAACAAATTGCCTAAGTGGGCACCAATGGAAACAAGCCAGAAGATGGTGGGAGAAGACTCAAAGCCAGATAAATCTGGTACATCTGTAACACTTAATCCTGATCCAGAACTCCTGAATGAAATGAATAAAGCAGCCATAAAGATTCAAGCACACTGGCGAGGATTCTACACCAGGAACTCGAATCAAAAGGCAAAGGAAATACGTTGTGAAATCCGGCTACGTAGAATGCAGGAACATGTAGAATACTTGACTGAAGAAGTAATCAGGTGAAGACCTTGTGAGCGAGGGGTTCTTTTATCCTTTTGAGAATTCATGCTGTGCTCTAGCTATGTCCTAATTAGAGAGTGAAAATCCAAAGTTCAGTACCAGATTAATAGCTAAACATTTACCCATGTTCACCATAATCTCTAAATAAAAGAACATTGGAACAGGCTATTTAATTTAGCCCCTAGAGCTATACAGCGAGATCATGTCTGATCTGTGACCCAACTCCATATACCCAGTTTTGCCCAATATCCCTTTAATACCTTGGTTAACAAAAATCTTTCAATCTCAGATTTAAAGCTAAGAATTGATCTAGCATGAATTGCCATTTGCAGATGAGAGTTCCAAACTTCTACCTCCCTTTGTATGTAGATGTATTTCCTAATTTCACCCTGAAAGGTCTGGCCCTAATTTTTACACTCTGTCTCCTAGGTATAGGTTCCTCAGCTAACAAGAATAGTTTCTCTCTATCTTCCTTGTCTATTCCCCCTAATAACTTGAAAACTTTGATCAAATTGCCCCATGACCTTGTAAATTCCAGGGAATACAACATTAGTCACAAGCTTGTGTAATCTCTAACACAAAAGCAGAAAATGCTGGATTCTGCTTCTGTTTTTGTTTCATTTTTTATTTCCAATTTCCAGTATCTGTGGTATTTTGCTTTATCTTATGTAATCTCTCTTTGTAATTTTAATGCTTGAACTCCAGGTATCATTTTGGTAAATCTACATTGCACTCCCTCCGATGTTAATATAAACTTCTAAGTTGTGGTGCCCTGAACGATTTACCATACACCAGCTCTGGCTTAACCAGGGTTTTGCATAGCTGTAGTATGATTTCTACCCTTCTGCATTCTAGTCCTTTAGATATAAATGTTGGCATCCCCTTAGCCTTTTGGATTATTTTCTATGTTTCACGACGTACATGGACCTCTAAGTCTTCTCGGACCTCCACTGTTTCTTGGTTTTCACCGTTTCGAACGGAGTTGGCCAACCTTTTCATGTGAGGGATCACATTTCAATTTTTTTCTCACTCAAGGGGCTGATGAGCAAATTTCAGAAAGGTTTGACACAACATTAAATGTGAATTTCAAAAAAAAAACTTTGAGGTATGAAGGAAAGAAAGAGCTTACTGAGCAAAAAAAATGTCAAAGCAATAAATTGACAATTTAAAAAAATGAGTAATGAATAAAAATGACCATTAGAGTGAAAATGAGGATCTGGCTCACTCACCCTCACCCACACCCACTACATGAGTGGGTATGAGTGTGTGATGGTCTGTGGGGGTGAGGGTGAGTGAGGACCCTGAGACTAGGAGTGAGCCATTCTTGTGTGCACACACACTCTCACTCACCACCAGTCGGACTCAGGTGGTTAGAGATTAAAATGTTAAGGAGAAATTCGGGAAGGCTGTGAAAGTACCAAGACTCTTTCTTCCCGCCCTCTCTAACACTTCAGCTGTCCTGGGTCCCGCTGTTGCTGCAACCATTGCTCCACCATCTTGACTTCTGTAGCCCTTTAGGTGGCCTTGTCTTCACACGTTTTCCCCCGCTCCCACCACGGCACCCTGGCAGGCAGTCTCGCTTCCCCCCACTCTCCGCTAGGCAGTCTCTCTTTCCCCCACCCCCTCTCCACCTTCTTCCCCAGCAGACTCAGACTCACCACCACCACCACTGTTCAGGCCTCAGGCTGAATGAAACAACTCACCTGTTTGCTGCTCCTCCAATCACAGGCTGTTTTTCTCCTGCTGGAGTGTCTATGATTGGAGGTGCAGCTCCTTGCAGAATCTTTCACATGCACTTAGTTGTATCTGAACATTGGTTCTGCAGACCAATAGAGAGAGGCATGACGGGCTGGACTGTGGCCCGCAGGCCATATGTTGGACAACCCTGATTTCGAAAGGACTCTGTTCTATTCTTGTTAGGTCCAAAGTAAGACATTTGCCTACAGTGAAATTTGTTTTTCACGGTCACTTAATAATCTTATAAATTTATGCTTGCATCTACTCTGCTTACAACATTGCTAATCTTTGTGTCATCGGCAAACTTGGATATGGGATAGAAAGCTACATCACTTAAACCATTAAAAAGTATGGTGAATTGTTGAGGCCCCAATACAGATCCTCACGGGACATCACTAAACATATCCTGCCAATTGGAGTACCTGGCCATTATCCCTGCTTTCTGTCTCCTGACACACAATTTCCTAATTGGGTCTATAATTTGCCTTCAATTCCATAATTGTTTCCGTGGTCAGGGAGTCTAAAACACAGGGGCACAGTCTCAAGATAAGGAGATGATTGTTTAAGACTGAGATGATGAGAAATTACTTCACTTATAAGGGCTGTAAATCTTTGGAACCCTCTTCCCCAGAGGGTTTTGGATGCTCCATCATTGAATACATTTAAGGCTGGTATAGACAAGATTTTTGGTTTCTCAAGGAAGTAAGCAGAGTGGGCAGAAAATGATGGTGAAGCCCAAATCAGCCATGATTGTATTGGATGGTGGAGGAGGCTTGACAGCCCAGATGGTCTACTGCTCCTATTTCTTATGTTCATAAGATTCAACTATAGCTAACAGTCTCTAATGAGGGATATTATCAAATGTCCCTTGAGAGTCCACATAAATGACATCAGTAGACATCCCCCGTCCACTGCTTTAGTCACCTCTTCAAAAAGTACAACCGGGTTCATTAGGCATGACCTTTCCTTCATAAATCTGTGTTGATGCTCTGCGATCAGCTGAAAATTTTCAGCATGTCAGTCACCCAATCTATCGTTGGATGGCCAATTACTGGCCGTTTGGTGGGAAAGAGACCAATTACAGGTGCAAAGCAGGGCTCTGCACCCAATTGAAAACGTAAGCCAGGTGACAAAGCAGTAATGTTGCAAACGGGAAGTTGGTCAAGGCTACAAGTTTAAAGGCTCTTTGCTCTCTTTCTCCTTATTTTTTATTGAAGACTGAAAATTATTTTTAAAAAACATGCAGGCACTCCACCTTCACCAGCAGAATCTGAGGCTGCATTCAGCCTTGATCCACAAAGACAGGCTTTTCGCCTTTGTGCCGCCTCGTCATAGCTGCCATAAAACACTTGCAAATCTTTTCACGGCCAAAGCCCAAAAAATGGAGCAGGCAATGAAAGGCTTCAGATGATTGGTTTCTAACAAGCTCTACAGCTTGTTAGTAATTTCAAATGGCGGACAGCCTGCTAATTTCCGTGCCCACTCACCTTCCATAAATTTGGAGACTGGCGTGATGACATTGTATTGCCAACCTGTTGTCAACATGCCCTATTTAACATTTGTATGGTGTAGGTTTTGGGCGGTCTGCCCAATTTGCGGATGTAGAATCCAGCCCTATGTCTAGTAATTTGCCAACAATTGATATTGGGCAGCTGGTCTACAATTCCCTGTTTCCTTACTTCATCTTTCTTAAAAAGTGCAGTGGCATGCCATTTTTGAATCTAAAGGAACGGCTCGCAAATCAAGAGAACTTTGGAAGATTATGGTTAGGGCATCTGCAAAATGCTCACCTAGTTTTTTTTTAAACCTGGGATGGAAACCACCTTGTCCTAGGGATTTGTCACTTTTTCGTGCCATTATTTTCTACATTGTTGTTATTTTGCTTAAGTTAATTTTGGTGAGTCCTGTCTCTGATACAATATTAGTTTCTTTGGGATGTGCTGCTTTGTTGACTTTTTCCTCTACTGTAAATACAGATGCAAAGTAATTATTCTTCATGCCCACCATTTCCTTATTTTCATTTGCAATATCACCTGTTATCAGTTTTAAAGGCGTTCAAAACAAAAACAGAATTACCTGGAAAAACTCAGCAGGTCTGGCAGCATCGGCGGAGAAGAAAAGAGTTGACGTTTCGAGTCCTCATGACCCTTCAACTGTTCTGTTGAAGGGTCATGAGGACTCGAAACGTCAATTCTGTTTGATTTAGCAAGGTTCCAAACACAAAAAAATCCGAGACAACCAAACCTTGAAGCTAATGCAGGTTTTCTGCCTTCGTTTTATGACTGCAACTGGGTTAGAAGTAGCCTTGCCATGGAAAATCAAAAATATGTACTTAAACAGATTTTCCATTCCTGGTTTTATATATAATAAATAAAATGGCAAGCAAAATTAAGATCAATATTAGCCTAATATCCAAATGAAGTGGAACCGTTTATGAAGCACTATCTCTGACATGTGTCGGGATCTTTAAAGGGGAACATCACTCAAGGGTACTTGAGGAAAAGTACTTTTAATGTAAAGAACTTTCTCTCTTGCGCTTTCTCTCTTGCTTTCTCATGCACTCTCGCTCTCTTGCTTGCTCACACGTGCTCTCTGGCAGCTGCACTCTTGCTGGCATTCTCGCCTGCTTGAGAGTTCTGGCTGGTGTGCATATTCTCCCATTCGCTTGCCCTCTTGCTTGCCCTTGCGTGCAACCTCACACTCCCTCTGGCTCATGCCCGCTCTCCCTTTTTATGTCCCTGCCCCACAATAATCAAAGAATTTTTAAATCAGATGTTAACTAGTAAAGTTCTGAAGGAATCCTAAAAGGACAGGTTACATGGGAAAGGAACTGCCCCAGCAATGTATTCAATGAGTATATGTGCAACTAGTTTCTAGCCATCTGAGTCAATATTGGCATGCTTCTTCCACCTGCCCATTAGCCCACTATTCAAACCTAAATCAAAAGCTTGGTACAGCAAAAGTTCTATTTCTGACTTTAGGATCAACGATCCAAGCTCTAAGTATATTTTTAAGTCAACTGTAAATCTATAAAATTGCATAAATGCTTATATCACCCCAGCACTTTCTATAATCAGCATTTATGTCCCACTTTCTTTCTCAAAGCACCACTCTACCAACCCTTTCCCTTCCAATCTACTGCTTGGAATAAAACAATGCAAATCTTTACATATTCATAGGGAAAACTTCAATTGAGGATCAACAGTGCTACAATATCATGTTTGCAGGTGACAAACTGCGCCTGTAACTCACCAATCTTATTTGCCACACTCTGTGCATTCACATACATGTACGGTAACCCTAATTTAGACTATTCATTTATCCCTTATTCTGAACCCACCTAATAACTTACTATTTCTTCGTACTCTGTTCTTATTTAATATGGAACTATTTCCTTCTCTAGCACTGTCTAGTATTCTAACTTTATGCACCTTATTCCTCTTCTCCAATTCCATATGCTGGTGCCCATATCCCTGCAAATTTAGTTTAAACCCTCCCCAACCATCAGTGAACCTCCTCACAAGGAAACAGGACCCAGTCTTGTTGAGGTGCAATTCGTCCCTTTTGAATAGGTGCTTTCTATAAAATGTTTTAATCTTCATTTTCTTTTGTTCTATGTCTGGGTCTTTACAGATGGAGGAAGGAATGCAAAGAAGAACGCATTCAAAGGATGGTGCAGGAAGAAGCTGTGAAGTTTTTATGGAACCAGGTAACTTTTCTTGGTGCTCATGGTCTAATGAGTTGCTTATCACAAATGTAAGTGGATCTATTCCTATCACCAAGTAGATGTTTTTCAAAATTGAGAATTGTAGGTCAAGGGCCATGGCATATTGTACATCACACCAAAGTTGCAAAGAATAGGAAAGGGAGTTCATAGCAGCAATAATCGAAATAGTATCAATAAAATAAGGAAAGATTAGACTTATCCACTAATAATACTTCCTCGAGGAAGCACCTATATGCTTGAGATAAAGCATATCTTAAAATAATGTTGTGAATTATTTTGCCTGAACACAGAGGTGGTGCAAAAAGCAACTGTAGAAATAAATCATTATAGTCAAGTGTAGAGCAGAGGGAGCTAAAATGATTGTGTAGGTTAACAGTGTGTTTTAGGAGGCAGCTGTTTGGCTCAGTGGTCACACTTTTGCTTCTCAGAAGCTTATATGTACAGAGCTCTTTTCTATCACTCCCCGTCTTGCTCTCCCCCCTCTCTCGCTCTCCCCCCTCTCTCGCTCTCCCCCCTCTCTCGCTCTCCCCCCTCTCTCGCTCTCCCCCCTCTCTCGCTCTCCCCCCTCTCTCGCTCTCCCCCCTCTCTCGCTCTCCCCCCCTCTCTCGCTCTCCTCCCCCCTCTCTCGCTCTCTTCCCCCCTCTCTCGCTCTCTTCCCCCCTCTCTCGCTCTCCCCCCCCTCTCTCGCTCTCCCCCCCTCTCTCGCTCTCCCCACCTCTCTCGCTCTTCCCCCTCTCTCGCTCTTCCCCCTCTCTCGCTCTCCCCCCCTCTCTCGCTCTCCCCCCCTCTCTCGCTCTCTCCCCCCTCTCTCGCTCTCCCCCCCTCTCTCGCTCTCCCCCCCCTCTCTCGCTCTCCCCCCCTCTCTCGCTCTCCCCCCCTCTCTCGCTCTCCCCCCCTCTCTCGCTCTCCCCCCCTCTCTCGCTCTCCCCCCCTCTCTCGCTCTCCCCCCCCTCTCTCGCTCTCCCCCCCTCTCTCGCTCTCCCCCCTCTCTCGCTCTCCCCCCCTCTCTCGCTCTCCCCCCCCTCTCTCGCTCTCCCCCCCTCTCTCGCTCTCCCTCCCTCTCTCGCTCTCCTCTCCCCCCCTCTCTCGCTCTTCGCCCTCTCTCTCGCTCTTCGCCCTCTCTCTCGCTCTTCCCCCCTCTCTCGCTCTCCCCCCCCCTCTCTCGCTCTTCCCCCCACTCTCTCGCTCATCCCCCCCCTCTCTCGCTCTTCCCCCCCTCTCTCGCTCTCCCCCCCCCTCTCGCTCTCCCCCCCCTCTCTCGCTCTCCCCCCCCCTCTCGCTCTCCCCCCCCTCTCTCGCTCTCCCCCCCCTCTCTCGCTCTCCCCCCCCTCTCTCGCTCTCCCCCCCTCTCTCGCTCTCCCCCCCTCTCTCGCTCTCCCCCCCTCTCTCGCTCTCCCCCCCTCTCTCGCTCTCCCCCCCCTCTCTCGCTCTCCCCCCCTCTCTCGCTCTCCCCCCTCTCTCGCTCTCCCCCCCTCTCTCGCTCTCCCCCCCTCTCTCGCTCTCCCCCCCTCTCTCCCCCTCCCCCCCTCTCTCCCCCTCGCTCTTCCCCCTCTCTCCCCCTCGCTCTTCCCCCTCTCTCCCCCTCGCTCTTCCCCTTCTCTCCCCCTCGCTCTTCCCCTTCTCTCCCCCTCGCTCTTCCCCTTCTCTCCCCCTCGCTCTTCCCCTTCTCTCCCCCTCGCTCTTCCCCTTCTCTCCCCCTCGCTCTTCCCCTTCTCTCCCCCTCGCTCTTCCCCTTCTCTCCCCCTCGCTCTTCCCCTTCTCTCCCCCTCGCTCTTCCCCTTCTCTCCCCCTCGCTCTTCCCCTTCTCTCCCCCTCGCTCTTCCCCTTCTCTCCCCCTCGCTCTTCCCCTTCTCTCCCCCTCGCTCTTCCCCTTCTCTCCCCCTCGCTCTTCCCCTTCTCTCCCCCTCGCTCTTCCCCTTCTCTCCCCCTCGCTCTTCCCCTTCTCTCCCCCTCGCTCTTCCCCTTCTCTCCCCCTCGCTCTTCCCCTTCTCTCCCCCTCGCTCTTCCCCTTCTCTCCCCCTCGCTCTTCCCCTTCTCTCCCCCTCGCTCTTCCCCTTCTCTCCCCCTCGCTCTTCCCCTTCTCTCCCCCTCGCTCTTCCCCTTCTCTCCCCCTCGCTCTTCCCCTTCTCTCCCCCTCGCTCTTCCCCTTCTCTCCCCCTCGCTCTTCCCCTTCTCTCCCCCTCGCTCTTCCCCTTCTCTCCCCCTCGCTCTTCCCCTTCTCTCCCCCTCGCTCTTCCCCTTCTCTCCCCCTCGCTCTTCCCCTTCTCTCCCCCTCGCTCTTCCCCTTCTCTCCCCCTCGCTCTTCCCCTTCTCTCCCCCTCGCTCTTCCCCTTCTCTCCCCCTCGCTCTTCCCCTTCTCTCCCCCTCGCTCTTCCCCTTCTCTCCCCCTCGCTCTTCCCCTTCTCTCCCCCTCGCTCTTCCCCTTCTCTCCCCCTCGCTCTTCCCCTTCTCTCCCCCTCGCTCTCTTTCGTTTCCACTCTCTCTCTCTCTCTCTCTCTCGTTTCCACTCTCTCTCTCTCGTTTCCACTCTCTGTCTCTCTCTCTCTCTCGTTTCCACTCTCTCTCTCTCTCTCTTTCGTTTCCACTCTCTCTCTCTCTCTCTCGTTTCCACTCTCTCTCTCTCGTTTCCACTCTCTCTCTCTCGTTTCCACTCTCTCTCTCTCTCTCTCTCTCTCTCGTTTCCACTCTCTCTCTCTCTCTCTCTCGTTTCCTCTCTCTCTCTCTCTCTCTCTCTCGTTTCCACTCTCTCTCTCTCTCTCTCTCTCTCTCTCGTTTCCTCTCTCTCTCTCTCTCTCTCGTTTCCACTCTCTCTCTCTCTCTCTCTCGTTTCCACTCTCTCTCTCTCTCTCTCTCGTTTCCACTCTCTCTCTCTCTCTCTCGTTTCCACTCTCTCTCTCTCTCTCTCGTTTCCACTCTCTCTCTCTCTCTCTCTCTCTCTCTCGTTTCCACTCTCTCTCTCTCTCTCTCGTTTCCACTCTCTCTCTCTCTCTCTCTCTCTCTCGTTTCCACACTCTCTCTCTCTCTCTCGTTTCCACTCTCTCTCTCTCTCTCTCGTTTCCACTCTCTCTCTCTCTCTCTCTCTCTCTCTCGTTTCCACTCTCTCTCTCTCTCTCTCTCGTTTCCACTCTCTCTCTCTCTCTCTCTCTCGTTTCCACTCTCTCTCTCTCGTTTCCACTCTCTCTCTCTCGTTTCCACTCTCTCTCTCTCGTTTCCACTCTCTCTCTCTCGTTTCCACTCTCTCTCTCTCTCGTTTCCACTCTCTCTCTCTCTCTCTCTCGTTTCCACTCTCTCTCTCTCTCTCTCGTTTCCACTCTCTCTCTCTCTCTCTCTCTCTCTCTCTCCTTTCCACTCTCTCTCTCTCTCTCTCTCTCTCTCGTTTCCACTCTCTCTCTCTCTCTCTCTCGTTTCCTCTCTCTCTCTCTCTCTCGTTTCCTCTCTCTCTCGTTTCCTCTCTCTCTCGTTTCCTCTCTCTCTCGTTTCCTCTCTCTCTCGTTTCCTCTCTCTCTCGTTTCCTCTCTCTCTCGTTTCCACTCTCTCACTCTCTCTCGTTTCCACTCTCTCTCTCTCTCTCGTTTCCACTCTCTCTCTCTCTCGTTTCCACTCTCTCTCTCTCTCTCTCTCGTTTCCACTCTCTCTCTCTCTCTCTCTCTCGTTTCCACTCTCTCTCTCTCTCTCTCGTTTCCACTCTCTCTCTCTCGTTTCCACTCTCTCTCGTTTCCACTCTCTCTCTCTCATTTCCACTCTCTCTCTCTCTCTCTCTCGTTTCCACTCTCTCTCTCGTTTCCACTCTCTCTCTCGTTTCCACTCTCTCTCTCGTTTCCACTCTCTCTCTCGTTTCCACTCTCTCTCTCTCGTTTCCACTCTCTCTCTCTCGTTTCCACTCTCTCTCTATCGTTTCCGCTCTCTCTCTCTCGTTTCCGCTCTCTCTCTCTCTCTCGTTTCCGCTCTCTCTCTCTCTCTCTCTCGTTTCCACTCTCTCTCTCTCTCTCTCTCTCTCTCTCGTTTCCACTCTCTCTCTCTCTCGTTTCCACTCTCTCTCTCTCTCGTTTCCACTCTCTCTCGTTTCCACTCTCTCTCTCTCTCGTTTCCACTCTCTCTCTCTCTCTCTCGTTTCCACTCTCTCTCTCTCTCTCTCTCTCGTTTCCACTCTCTCTCTCTCTCTCTCGTTTCCACTCTCTCTCTCTCTCTCTCGTTTCCACTCTCTCTCTCTCTCTCGCTTCCACTCTCTCTCTCTCTCTCGCTTCCACTCTCTCTCTCTCGTTTCCACTCTCTCTCTCTCTCTCTCGTTTCCACTCTCTCTCTCTCTCGTTTCCACTCTCTCTCTCTCTCTCTCTCGTTTCCACTCTCTCTCTCTCTCGTTTCCACTCTCTCTCTCTCTCGTTTCCACTCTCTCTCTCTCTCGTTTCCACTCTCTCTCTCTCTCGTTTCCACTCTCTCTCTCTCTCGTTTCCACTCTCTCTCTCTCGTTTCCACTCTCTCTCTCTCTCTCGTTTCCACTCTCTCCCTATCGTTTCCGCTCTCTCTCTCTCGTTTGCACACTCTGTCTCTCTCGTTTCCACACGCTCTCTCTCTCTCTTTTCCACTCTCTCTCTCTCTCGTTTCCACTCTCTCTCTCTCTCTCGTTTCCACTCTCTCTCTCTCGTTTCCTCTCTCACTCTCTCTCTCTTGTTTCCACTCTCTCTCTCGTTTCCACTCTCTCTCTCTCTCTCTCTCTCGTTTCCACTCTCTCTCGTTTCCACTCTCTCTCGTTTCCACTCTCTCTCGTTTCCACTCTCTCTCTCGTTTCCACTCTCTCTCTCGTTTCCACTCTCTCTCTCTCGTTTCCACTCTCTCTCTCTCTCTCGTTTCCACTCTCTCTCTCTCTCTCTCTCGTTTCCACTCTCTCTCTCTCTCTCTCTCTCTCTCGTTTCCACTCTCTCTCGTTTCCACTCTCTCTCGTTTCCGCTCTCTCTCTCTCGTTTCCGCTCTCTCTCTCTCGTTTCCGCTCTCTCTCTCTCTCTCTCTCTCTCGTTTCCGCTCTCTCTCTCTCTCTCTCTCTCTCTCGTTTCCACTCTCTCTCTCTCTCTCTCTCTCTCTCGTTTCCACTCTCTCTCTCTCTCTCGTTTCCACTCTCTCTCTCTCTCGTTTCCACTCTCTCTCTCGTTTCCACTCTCTCTCTCGTTTCCACTCTCTCTCTCTCTCGTTTCCACTCTCTCTCTCTCTCGTTTCCACTCTCTCTCTCTCTCGTTTCCACTCTCTCTCGTTTCCACTCTCTCTCTCTCTCTCGTTTCCACTCTCTCTCTCTCTCGTTTCCACTCTCTCTCTCTCTCGTTTCCACTCTCTCTCTCTCTCTCGTTTCCACTCTCTCTCTCTCTCTCGCTTCCACTCTCTCTCTCTCTCTCGTTTCCACTCTCTCTCTCTCTCTCTCTCTCTCGTTTCTACTCTCTCTCTCTCTCGTTTCTACTCTCTCTCTCTCTCGTTTCCACTCTCTCTCTCTCTCGTTTCCACTCTCTCTCTCTCTCGTTTCCACTCTCTCTCTCTCTCGTTTCCACTCTCTCTCTCTCTCGTTTCCACTCTCTCTCTCTCTCGTTTCCACTCTCTCTCTCTCGTTTCCACTCTCTCTCTCTCTCGTTTCCACTCTCTCTCTCTCTCGTTTCCACTCTCTCTCTCTCTCGTTTCCACTCTCTCTCTCTCTCGTTTCCACTCTCTCTCTCTCTCGTTTCCACTCTCTCTCTCTCTCTCTCTCTCGTTTCCACTCTCTCTCTCTCTCTCTCTCTCGTTTCCACTCTCTCTCTCTCTCTCGTTTCCACTCTCTCTCTCTCTCGTTTCCACTCTCTCTCTCTCTCGTTTCCACTCTCTCTCTCTCTCTCTCTCTCGTTTCCACTCTCTCTCTCTCTCTCTCTCTCGTTTCCACTCTCTCTCTCTCTCTCTCTCTCGTTTCCACTCTCTCTCTCTCTCTCTCTCTCGTTTCCACTCTCTCTCTCTCTCTCTCTCTCGTTTCCACTCTCTCTCTCTCTCTCTCGTTTCCACTCTCTCTCTCTCGTTTCCACTCTCTCTCTCGCTCGTTTCCACTCTCTCTCTCTCTCTCGTTTCCACTCTCTCTCTCTCGTTTCCACTCTCTCTCTCTCGTTTCCACTCTCTCTCTCTCGTTTCCACTCTCTCTCTCTCGTTTCCACTCTCTCTCGTTTCCACTCTCTCTCTCTCTCTCTCGTTTCCACTCTCTCTCTCTCTCTCTCTCTCTTGTTTCCACTCTCTCTCTCTCTCTCTCTCTCTCTCTCTCGTTTCCACTCTCTCTCTCTCTCTCTCTCTCTCTCTCGTTTCCACTCTCTCTCTCTCTCTCGTTTCCACTCTCTCTCTCTCGTTTCCACTCTCTCTCTCGTTTCCACTCTCTCTCTCTCGTTTCCACTCTCTCTCTCTCTCGTTTCCACTCTCTCTCTCTCTCGTTTCCACTCTCTCTCTCTCTCGTTTCCACTCTCTCTCTCGTTTCCACTCTCTCTCGTTTCCACTCTCTCTCTCTCTCTCTCTCTCGTTTCCACTCTCTCTCTCTCTCTCTCTCTTGTTTCCACTCTCTCTCTCTCTCTCTCTCTCTCTCGTTTCCACTCTCTCTCTCTCTCTCTCTCTCTCTCTCTCGTTTCCACTCTCTCTCTCTCTCTCGTTTCCACTCTCTCTCTCTCGTTTCCACTCTCTCTCTCTCGTTTCCACTCTCTCTCTCTCGTTTCCACTCTCTCTCTCTCGTTTCCACTCTCTCTCTCTCTCGTTTCCACTCTCTCTCTCTCTCGTTTCCACTCTCTCTCTCTCTCGTTTCCACTCTCTCTCTCGTTTCCACTCTCTCTCTCGTTTCCACTCTCTCTCTCTCTCGTTTCCACTCTCTCTCTCTCTCGTTTCCACTCTCTCTCTCTCGTTTCCACTCTCTCTCTCTCTCTCTCTCTCGTTTCCACTCTCTCTCTCTCTCGTTTCCACTCTCTCTCTCTCTCGTTTCCACTCTCTCTCTCTCTCTCTCTCTCGTTTCCACTCTCTCTCTCTCTCTCTCGTTTCCACTCTCTCTCTCTCTCTCTCTCTCGTTTCCACTCTCTCTCTCTCTCGTTTCCACTCTCTCTCTCTCTCTCGTTTCCACTCTCTCTCTCACTCTCTCTCGTTTCCACTCTCTCTCTCTCTCTCTCTCGTTTCCACTCTCTCTCTCTCTCTCGTTTCCACACTCTCTCTCATTTCCACTCTCTCTCGTTTCCTCTCTCTCTCTCTCTCTTTCTCGTTTCCACTCTGACTCTCTCTCTCTCTCGTTTCCACTCTCTCTCTCTCTCGTTTCCACTCTCTCTCTCTCTCTCTCGTTTCCACTCTCTCTCTCTCTCTCTCTCTCGTTTCTACTCTCTCTCTCTCTCGTTTCTACTCTCTCTCTCTCTCTCGTTTCCACTCTCTCTCTCTCGTTTCCACTCTCTCTCTCTCGTTTCCACTCTCTCTCTCGTTTCCACTCTCTCTCTCTCTCGTTTCCACTCTCTCTCTCTCTCTCGTTTCCACTCTCTCTCGTTTCCACTCTCTCTCTCTCTCGTTTCCACTCTCTCTCTCTCTCGTTTCCACTCTCTCTCTCTCTCGTTTCCACTCTCTCTCTCTCTCGTTTCCACTCTCTCTCTCTCTCTCTCGTTTCCACTCTCTCTCTCTCTCGTTTCCACTCTCTCTCTCTCTCGTTTCCACTCTCTCTCTCTCTCTCGTTTCCACTCTCTCTCTCTCTCTCGTTTCCACTCTCTCTCTCTCTCTCTCTCGTTTCCACTCTCTCTCTCTCTCTCTCTCGTTTCCACTCTCTCTCTCTCTCTCTCTCTCGTTTCCACTCTCTCTCTCTCTCTCTCTCTCGTTTCCACTCTCTCTCTCTCTCTCTCGTTTCCACTCTCTCTCTCTCTCGCTCGTTTCCACTCTCTCTCTCTCTCGCTCGTTTCCACTCTCTCTCTCTCTCTCGTTTCCACTCTCTCTCTCTCGTTTCCACTCTCTCTCTCTCGTTTCCACTCTCTCTCTCTCGTTTCCACTCTCTCTCGTTTCCACTCTCTCTCTCTCTCGTTTCCACTCTCTCTCTCTCTCTCTCTCGTTTCCACTCTCTCTCTCTCTCGTTTCCACTCTCTCTCTCGTTTCCACTCTCTCTCTCTCTCGTTTCCACTCTCTCTCTCTCTCGTTTCCACTCTCTCTCTCTCTCGTTTCCACTCTCTCTCTCGTTTCCACTCTCTCTCTCGTTTCCACTCTCTCTCTCTCGTTTCCACTCTCTCTCTCGTTTCCACTCTCTCTCTCTCGTTTCCACTCTCTCTCTATCGTTTCCGCTCTCTCTCTCTCGTTTCCGCTCTCTCTCTCTCGTTTCCACTCTCTCTCTCTCTCTCTCTCTCTCTCTCTCTCTCGTTTCCACTCTCTCTCTCTCTCTCTCTCTCGTTTCCACTCTCTCTCTCTCTCTCGTTTCCACACTCTCTCTCATTTCCACTCTCTCTCGTTTCCTCTCTCTCTCTCTCTCTCTTTCTCGTTTCCACTCTCTCTCTCTCTCTCGTTTCCACTCTCTCTCTCTCTCGTTTCCACTCTCTCTCTCTCTCGTTTCCACTCTCTCTCTCTCTCTCGTTTCCACTCTCTCTCTCTCTCTCTCTCGTTTCCACACTCTCTCTCATTTCCACTCTCTCTCGTTTCCTCTCTCTCTCTCTCTCTCTTTCTCGTCTCCACTCTGACTCTCTCTCGTTTCCACTCTCTCTCTCTCTCGTTTCCACTCTCTCTCTCTCTCGTTTCCTCTCTCTCTCTCTCTCTCTCTCTCTCTCGTTTCCACACTCTCTCTCTCTCGTTTCCACACTCTCTCTCTCTCTCTCTCGTTTCCACACTCTCTCTCTCTCTCTCTCGTTTCCACACTCTCTCTCTCTCTCTCGTTTCCACTCTCTCTCTCTCTCGTTTCCACTCTCTCTCTCTCTCTCTCTCTCTCTCTCTCGTTTCCACTCTCTCTCTCTCTCTCTCTCTCTCGTTTCCACTCTCTCTCTCTCTCTCTCGTTTCCACTCTCTCTCTCTCTCTCTCTCTCGTTTCCACTCTCTCTCTCTCTCGTTTCCACTCTCTCTCTCTCTCTCGTTTCCACGCTCTCTCTCGTTTCCACGCTCTCTCTCGTTTCCACGCTCTCTCTCGTTTCCACGCTCTCTCTCGTTTCCACGCTCTCTCTCGTTTCCACGCTCTCTCTCGTTTCCACGCTCTCTCTCGTTTCCACGCTCTCTCTCGTTTCCACGCTCTCTCTCGTTTCCACTCTCTCTCTCTCGTTTCCACTCTCTCTCTCTCGTTTCCACTCTCTCTCTCTCGTTTCCACTCTCTCTCTCGTTTCCACTCTCTCTCTCGTTTCCACACTCTCTCTCGTTTCCACACTCTCTCTCGTTTCCACTCTCTCTCTCGTTTCCACTCTCTCACTCTCTCTCTCTCTTGTTTCCACTCTCTCTCTCTCTTGTTTCCACTCTCTCTCTCTCTCGTTTCCACACTCTCTCTCTCTCTCTCGTTTCCACACTCTCTCTCTCTCTCGTTTCCACACACTCTCTCTCTCTCTCTCTCGTTTCCACACACTCTCTCTCTCTCTCTCTCGTTTCCACACACTCTCTCTCTCTCTCTCTCTCTCGTTTCCACTCTCTCTCTCTCTCTCTCTCTCTCTCTCTCGTTTCCACTCTCTCTCTCTCTCTCTCTCGTTTCCACTCTCTCTCTCGTTTCCACTCTCTCTCTCTCGTTTCCACTCTCTCTCTCGTTTCCACTCTCTCTCTCTCGTTTCCACTCTCTCTCTCTCATTTCCACTATCTCTCGTTTCCTCTCTCTCTCTCTCTTTCTCGTTTCCACTCTCACTCTCTCTCTCTCTCGTTTCCACTCTCTCTCTCTCTCGTTTCCACTCTCTCTCTCTCTCGTTTCCACTCTCTCTCTCTCTCGTTTCCACTCTCTCTCTCTCGTTTCCACTCTCTCTCTCTCGTTTCCACTCTCTCTCTCTCGTTTCCACTCTCTCTCTCTCGTTTCCACTCTCTCTCTCTCGTTTCCACTCTCTCTCTCTCTCGTTTCCACTCTCTCTCTCTCTCGTTTCCACTCTCTCTCTCTCTCGTTTCCACTCTCTCTCTCTCTCTCTCTCGTTTCCACTCTCTCTCTCTCTCGTTTCCACTCTCTCTCTCTTTTTCTCTCTCTCTCTCGTTTCCACACTCTCTCTCTCTCGTTTCCACACTCTCTCTCTCTCTCGTTTCCACACTCTCTCTCTCTCTCTTGTTTCCACTCTCTCTCTCTCTCTCTCTCGTTTCCACTCTCTCTCTCTCTCTCTCTCGTTTCCACTCTCTCTCTCTCTCTCTCTCTCGTTTCCACTCTCTCTCGTTTCCACTCTCTCTCTCTCTCTCTCGTTTCCACTCTCTCTCTCTCTCTCTCGTTTCCACTCTCTCTCTCTCTCTCTCGTTTCCACTCTCTCTCTCTCTCTCTCTCTCGTTTCCACTCTCTCTCTCTCTCTCTCTCTCGTTTCCACTCTCTCTCTCTCTCTCTCTCGTTTCCACTCTCTCTCTCTCTCTCTCTCGTTTCCTCTCTCTCTCTCTCGTTTCCTCTCTCTCTCTCTCGTTTCCACTCTCTCTCGTTTCCACACTCTCTCTCGTTTCCACACCCTCTCTCTCTCGTTTCCACACTCTCTCTCTCTCTCTCTTGTTTCCACTCTCTCTCTCTTTCGTTTCCACACTCTCTCTCTCTCTCTCTCTCTCTCTCTCTCTCTCTCTCTCTCTCTCGTTTCCACACACTCTCTCTCTCTCTCTCTCTCGTTTCCACACACTCTCTCTCTCTCTCGTTTCCACACACTCTCTCTCTCTCTCTCTCTCTCGTTTCCACACACTCTCTCTCTCTCTCTCGTTTCCACAGTCTCTCTCTCTCGTTTCCACACTCTCTCTCTCTCTCTCTCGTTTCCACTCTCTCTCTCTCTCTCGTTTCCACACTCTCTCTCTCTCTCGTTTCCACACTCTCTCTCTCGTTTCCACTCTCTCTCTCTCTCTCTCTCTCTCGTTTCCACTCTCTCTCTCTCTCTCTCTCTCTCTCGTTTCCACTCTCTCTCTCTCTCTCTCTCTCTCTCGTTTCCACACTCTCTCTCTCTCTCTCTCTCGTTTCCACACTCTCTCTCTCTCTCTCTCTCTCGTTTCCACTCTCTCTCTCTCTCTCTCTCGTTTCCACTCTCTCTCTCTCTCTCTCGTTTCCACTCTCTCTCTCTCTCTCTCTCTTTCCACTCTCTCTCTCTCTGTCTCTCTTGTTTCCACACTCTCTCTCTCTCTCGTTTCCTCTCTCATACTCTCTCTCTCGTTTCCTCTCTCACACTTTCTCATTTCCTCTCTCACTCTCTCTCTCGTTTCCACTCTCTCTCTCGTTTCCACTCTCTCTTGTTTCCACTCTCTCTCTCGTTTCCACTCTCTCTCTCTCGTTTCCACTCTCTCTCTCTCGTTTCCAATCTCTCTCTCTCGTTTCCACTCTCTCTCTCTCTCGTTTCCACTCTCTCTCTCTCTCGTTTCCACTCTCTCTCTCTCTCTCTCTCGTTTCCACTCTCTCTCTCTCTCTCTCTCGTTTCCACTCTCTCTCTCTCTCTCTCTCTCGTTTCCACTCTCTCTCTCTCTCTCTCTCTCTCTCTCGTTTCCACTCTCTCTCTCTCTCGTTTCCACTCTCTCTCTCTCTCGTTTCCACTCTCTCTCTCTCTCTCTCGTTTCCACTCTCTCTCTCTCTCGTTTCCACTCTCTCTCTCTCTCGTTTCCTCTCTCTCTCTCTCTCTCTCGTTTCCTCTCTCTCTCTCTCTCTCTCGTTTCCTCTCTCTCTCTCTCGTTTCCACTCTCTCTCTCGTTTCCACTCTCTCTTGTTTCCACTCTCTCTCTCGTTTCCACTCTCTCTCTCTCGTTTCCACTCTCTCTCTCTCGTTTCCAATCTCTCTCTCTCGTTTCCACTCTCTCTCTCTCTCGTTTCCACTCTCTCTCTCTCTCGTTTCCACTCTCTCTCTCTCTCTCTCTCTCGTTTCCACTCTCTCTCTCTCTCTCTCTCGTTTCCACTCTCTCTCTCTCTCTCTCTCTCGTTTCCACTCTCTCTCTCTCTCTCTCTCTCGTTTCCACTCTCTCTCTCTCTCGTTTCCACTCTCTCTCTCTCGTTTCCACTCTCTCTCTCTCTCTCTCGTTTCCACTCTCTCTCTCTCTCTCGTTTCCACTCTCTCTCTCTCTCGTTTCCTCTCTCTCTCTCTCTCTCTCGTTTCCTCTCTCTCTCTCTCTCTCTCGTTTCCTCTCTCTCTCTCTCGTTTCCACTCTCTCTCTCTCGTTTCCACTCTCTCTCTCTCTCGTTTCCACTCTCGTTTCCACTCTCTCTCTCTCTCTCTCTCTCGTTTCCACTCTCTCTCTCTCTCTCGTTTCCACTCTCTCTCTCTCTCTCGTTTCCACTCTCTCTCTCTCTCTCGTTTCCACTCTCTCTCTCTCTCTCGTTTCCACTCTCGTTTCCACTCTCTCTCTCGTTTCCTCTCTCTCTCTCACTCGTTTCCACTCTCTCTCTCTCTCTCGTTTCCACTCTCTCTCGTTTCCACTCTCTCTCTCTCTCTCTCGTTTCCACTCTCGTTTCCACTCTCTCTCTCGTTTCCACTCTCTCTCTCTCTCTCTCTCTCGTTTCTGCTCTCTCTCTCTCTCGTTTCTGCTCTCTCTCTCTCTCGTTTCTGCTCTCTCTCTCTCGTTTCCTCTCTCTCTCGTTTCCAATCTCTCTCTCTCTCTCTCGTTTCTGCTCTCTCTCTCTCTCGTTTCTGCTCTCTCTCTCTCTCTCTCGTTTCTGCTCTCTCTCTCTCTCTCGTTTCTGCTCTCTCTCTCTCTCGTTTCCACTCTCTCTCTCTCTCTCTCTCTCTCTCTCTCGTTTCCACTCTCTCTCTCTCTCTCTCTCTCTCGTTTCCACTCTCTCTCTCTCTCTCTCTCGTTTCCACTCTCTCTCTCTCTCTCTCTCGTTTCCACTCTCTCTCTCTCTCTCGTTTCCACTCTCTCTCTCTCTCTCGTTTCCACGCTCTCTCTCGTTTCCACGCTCTCTCTCGTTTCCACGCTCTCTCTCGTTTCCACGCTCTCTCTCGTTTCCACGCTCTCTCTCGTTTCCACGCTCTCTCTCGTTTCCACGCTCTCTCTCGTTTCCACGCTCTCTCTCGTTTCCACGCTCTCTCTCGTTTCCACTCTCTCTCTCACGTTTCCACTCTCTCTCTCGTTTCCACTCTCTCTCTCTCGTTTCCACTCTCTCTCTCGTTTCCACTCTCTCTCTCGTTTCCACACTCTCTCTCGTTTCCACACTCTCTCTCGTTTCCACTCTCTCTCTCGTTTCCACTCTCTCTCTCTCTCTCTCTCTCTCTCTCTCTCTCTTGTTTCCACTCTCTCTCTCTCTCGTTTCCACACTCTCTCTCTCTCTCTCGTTTCCACACTCTCTCTCTCTCTCGTTTCCACACACTCTCTCTCTCTCTCTCTCGTTTCCACACACTCTCTCTCTCTCTCTCTCGTTTCCACACACTCTCTCTCTCTCTCTCTCTCTCGTTTCCACTCTCTCTCTCTCTCTCTCTCTCTCTCTCTCGTTTCCACTCTCTCTCTCTCTCTCTCTCGTTTCCACTCTCTCTCTCGTTTCCACTCTCTCTCTCTCGTTTCCACTCTCTCTCTCGTTTCCACTCTCTCTCTCTCGTTTCCACTCTCTCTCTCTCATTTCCACTATCTCTCGTTTCCTCTCTCTCTCTCTCTTTCTCGTTTCCACTCTCACTCTCTCTCTCTCTCGTTTCCACTCTCTCTCTCTCTCGTTTCCACTCTCTCTCTCTCTCGTTTCCACTCTCTCTCTCTCTCGTTTCCACTCTCTCTCTCTCGTTTCCACTCTCTCTCTCTCGTTTCCACTCTCTCTCTCTCGTTTCCACTCTCTCTCTCTCGTTTCCACTCTCTCTCTCTCGTTTCCACTCTCTCTCTCTCTCGTTTCCACTCTCTCTCTCTCTCGTTTCCACTCTCTCTCTCTCTCGTTTCCACTCTCTCTCTCTCTCTCTCTCGTTTCCACTCTCTCTCTCTCTCGTTTCCACTCTCTCTCTCTTTTTCTCTCTCTCTCTCGTTTCCACACTCTCTCTCTCTCGTTTCCACACTCTCTCTCTCTCTCGTTTCCACACTCTCTCTCTCTCTCTTGTTTCCACTCTCTCTCTCTCTCTCTCTCGTTTCCACTCTCTCTCTCTCTCTCTCTCGTTTCCACTCTCTCTCTCTCTCTCTCTCTCTCGTTTCCACTCTCTCTCGTTTCCACTCTCTCTCTCTCTCTCTCGTTTCCACTCTCTCTCTCTCTCTCTCGTTTCCACTCTCTCTCTCTCTCTCGTTTCCACTCTCTCTCTCTCTCTCTCTCTCGTTTCCACTCTCTCTCTCTCTCTCTCTCTCGTTTCCACTCTCTCTCTCTCTCTCTCTCGTTTCCACTCTCTCTCTCTCTCTCTCTCGTTTCCTCTCTCTCTCTCTCGTTTCCTCTCTCTCTCTCTCGTTTCCACTCTCTCTCGTTTCCACACTCTCTCTCGTTTCCACACCCTCTCTCTCTCGTTTCCACACTCTCTCTCTCTCTCTCTCTTGTTTCCACTCTCTCTCTCTTTCGTTTCCACACTCTCTCTCTCTCTCTCTCTCTCTCTCTCTCTCTCTCTCTCTCTCGTTTCCACACACTCTCTCTCTCTCTCTCTCTCGTTTCCACACACTCTCTCTCTCTCTCGTTTCCACACACACTCTCTCTCTCTCTCTCTCTCGTTTCCACACACTCTCTCTCTCTCTCGTTTCCACAGTCTCTCTCTCTCGTTTCCACACTCTCTCTCTCTCTCTCTCGTTTCCACTCTCTCTCTCTCTCTCGTTTCCACACTCTCTCTCTCTCTCGTTTCCACACTCTCTCTCTCGTTTCCACTCTCTCTCTCTCTCTCTCTCTCTCGTTTCCACTCTCTCTCTCTCTCTCTCTCTCTCTCGTTTCCACTCTCTCTCTCTCTCTCTCTCTCTCTCGTTTCCACACTCTCTCTCTCTCTCTCTCTCGTTTCCACACTCTCTCTCTCTCTCTCTCTCTCGTTTCCACTCTCTCTCTCTCTCTCTCTCGTTTCCACTCTCTCTCTCTCTCTCTCGTTTCCACTCTCTCTCTCTCTCTCTCTCTTTCCACTCTCTCTCTCTCTGTCTCTCTTGTTTCCACACTCTCTCTCTCTCTCGTTTCCTCTCTCATACTCTCTCTCTCGTTTCCTCTCTCACACTTTCTCATTTCCTCTCTCACTCTCTCTCTCGTTTCCACTCTCTCTCTCGTTTCCACTCTCTCTTGTTTCCACTCTCTCTCTCGTTTCCACTCTCTCTCTCTCGTTTCCACTCTCTCTCTCTCGTTTCCAATCTCTCTCTCTCGTTTCCACTCTCTCTCTCTCTCGTTTCCACTCTCTCTCTCTCTCGTTTCCACTCTCTCTCTCTCTCTCTCTCGTTTCCACTCTCTCTCTCTCTCTCTCGTTTCCACTCTCTCTCTCTCTCTCTCTCGTTTCCACTCTCTCTCTCTCTCTCTCTCTCTCGTTTCCACTCTCTCTCTCTCTCGTTTCCACTCTCTCTCTCTCTCGTTTCCACTCTCTCTCTCTCTCTCGTTTCCACTCTCTCTCTCTCTCGTTTCCACTCTCTCTCTCTCTCGTTTCCTCTCTCTCTCTCTCTCTCTCGTTTCCTCTCTCTCTCTCTCTCTCTCGTTTCCTCTCTCTCTCTCTCGTTTCCACTCTCTCTCTCGTTTCCACTCTCTCTTGTTTCCACTCTCTCTCTCGTTTCCACTCTCTCTCTCTCGTTTCCACTCTCTCTCTCTCGTTTCCAATCTCTCTCTCTCGTTTCCACTCTCTCTCTCTCTCGTTTCCACTCTCTCTCTCTCTCGTTTCCACTCTCTCTCTCTCTCTCTCTCTCGTTTCCACTCTCTCTCTCTCTCTCTCTCGTTTCCACTCTCTCTCTCTCTCTCTCTCTCGTTTCCACTCTCTCTCTCTCTCTCTCTCTCGTTTCCACTCTCTCTCTCTCTCGTTTCCACTCTCTCTCTCTCGTTTCCACTCTCTCTCTCTCTCTCTCGTTTCCACTCTCTCTCTCTCTCTCGTTTCCACTCTCTCTCTCTCTCGTTTCCTCTCTCTCTCTCTCTCTCTCGTTTCCTCTCTCTCTCTCTCTCTCTCGTTTCCTCTCTCTCTCTCTCGTTTCCACTCTCTCTCTCTCGTTTCCACTCTCTCTCTCTCTCGTTTCCACTCTCGTTTCCACTCTCTCTCTCTCTCTCTCTCTCGTTTCCACTCTCTCTCTCTCTCTCGTTTCCACTCTCTCTCTCTCTCTCGTTTCCACTCTCTCTCTCTCTCTCGTTTCCACTCTCTCTCTCTCTCTCGTTTCCACTCTCGTTTCCACTCTCTCTCTCGTTTCCTCTCTCTCTCTCACTCGTTTCCACTCTCTCTCTCTCTCTCGTTTCCACTCTCTCTCGTTTCCACTCTCTCTCTCTCTCTCTCGTTTCCACTCTCGTTTCCACTCTCTCTCTCGTTTCCACTCTCTCTCTCTCTCTCTCTCTCGTTTCTGCTCTCTCTCTCTCTCGTTTCTGCTCTCTCTCTCTCTCGTTTCTGCTCTCTCTCTCTCGTTTCCTCTCTCTCTCGTTTCCAATCTCTCTCTCTCTCTCTCGTTTCTGCTCTCTCTCTCTCTCGTTTCTGCTCTCTCTCTCTCTCTCTCGTTTCTGCTCTCTCTCTCTCTCTCGTTTCTGCTCTCTCTCTCTCTCGTTTCTGCTCTCTCTCTCTCTCTCGTTTCTGCTCTCTCTCTCTCTCGTTTCTGCTCTCTCTCTCTCTCGTTTCTGCTCTCTCTCTCTCTCGTTTCCGCTCTCTCTCTCTCTCTCTCTCGTTTCCACTCTCTCTCTCTCTCTCTCTCTCTCTCTCGTTTCCACTCTCTCTCTCTCTCTCGTTTCCACTCTCTCTCTCTCTCTCTCTCTCGTTTCCACTCTCTCTGTCTCGTTTCCTCTCTCTCTCTCTCTCTCGTTTCCACTCTCTCTCGTTTCCACTCTCTCTCTCTCTCTCTCTCTCTCATTTCCTCTCTCTCTCTCTCTCTCTCGTTTCCACTCTCTCTCTCTCTCTCTCTCTCTCTCTCTCTCGTTTCCTCTCTCTCTCTCTCTCGTTTCCACTCTCTCTCTCTCTCTCTCGTTTCCACTCTCTCTCTCGTTTCCACTCTCTCTGTCTCGTTTCCTCTCTCTCTCTCTCTCTCGTTTCCACTCTCTCGTTTCCACTCTCTCGTTTCCACTCTCTCGTTTCCACTCTCTCGTTTCCACTCTCTCGTTTCCACTCTCTCGTTTCCACTCTCTCGTTTCCACTCTCTCGTTTCCACTCTCTCGTTTCCACTCTCTCGTTTCCACTCTCTCGTTTCCACTCTCTCGTTTCCACTCTCTCGTTTCCACTCTCTCGTTTCCACTCTCTCGTTTCCACTCTCTCGTTTCCACTCTCTCGTTTCCACTCTCTCGTTTCCACTCTCTCGTTTCCACTCTCTCGTTTCCACTCTCTCGTTTCCACTCTCTCGTTTCCACTCTCTCGTTTCCACTCTCTCGTTTCCACTCTCTCGTTTCCACTCTCTCGTTTCCACTCTCTCGTTTCCACTCTCTCGTTTCCACTCTCTCGTTTCCACTCTCTCGTTTCCACTCTCTCGTTTCCACTCTCTCGTTTCCACTCTCTCGTTTCCACTCTCTCGTTTCCACTCTCTCGTTTCCACTCTCTCGTTTCCACTCTCTCGTTTCCACTCTCTCGTTTCCACTCTCTCGTTTCCACTCTCTCGTTTCCACTCTCTCGTTTCCACTCTCTCGTTTCCACTCTCTCGTTTCCACTCTCTCGTTTCCACTCTCTCGTTTCCACTCTCTCGTTTCCACTCTCTCGTTTCCACTCTCTCGTTTCCACTCTCTCGTTTCCACTCTCTCGTTTCCACTCTCTCGTTTCCACTCTCTCGTTTCCACTCTCTCGTTTCCACTCTCTCGTTTCCACTCTCTCGTTTCCACTCTCTCGTTTCCACTCTCTCGTTTCCACTCTCTCGTTTCCACTCTCTCGTTTCCACTCTCTCGTTTCCACTCTCTCGTTTCCACTCTCTCGTTTCCACTCTCTCGTTTCCACTCTCTCGTTTCCACTCTCTCGTTTCCACTCTCTCGTTTCCACTCTCTCGTTTCCACTCTCTCGTTTCCACTCTCTCGTTTCCACTCTCTCGTTTCCACTCTCTCGTTTCCACTCTCTCGTTTCCACTCTCTCGTTTCCACTCTCTCGTTTCCACTCTCTCGTTTCCACTCTCTCGTTTCCACTCTCTCGTTTCCACTCTCTCGTTTCCACTCTCTCGTTTCCACTCTCTCGTTTCCACTCTCTCGTTTCCACTCTCTCGTTTCCACTCTCTCGTTTCCACTCTCTCGTTTCCACTCTCTCGTTTCCACTCTCTCGTTTCCACTCTCTCGTTTCCACTCTCTCGTTTCCTCTCTCTCGTTTCCTCTCTCTCGTTTCCACTCTCTCTCTCTCGTTTCCACTCTCTCTCTCTCTCGTTTCCACTCTCTCTCTCTCTCGTTTCCACTCTCTCTCTCTCTCGTTTCCACTCTCTCTCTCTCTCTTTTCCACTCTCTCTCTCTCTTTTTTCCACTCTCTCTCTCTCTTTTTTCCACTCTCTCTCTCTCTCTCTTTTCCACTCTCTCTCTCTCTCTTTTCCACTCTCTCTCTCTCGTTTCCACTCTCTCTCTCTCTTTTCCACTCTCTCTTTTCCACTCTCTCTCTCTTTTCCACTCTCTCTTTTCCACACTCTCTCTCTCTCTCTCTCTCGTTTCCACTCTCTCTCTCTCTCTCTCTCTCGTTTCCACTCTCTCTCTCTCTCTCTCGTTTCCACTCTCTCTCTCTCTCTCTCTCTTTCCACTCTCTCTCTCTCTGTCTCTCTTGTTTCCACACTCTCTCTCTCTCTCGTTTCCTCTCTCATACTCTCTCTCTCGTTTCCTCTCTCACACTTTCTCATTTCCTCTCTCACTCTCTCTCTCGTTTCCACTCTCTCTCTCGTTTCCACTCTCTCTTGTTTCCACTCTCTCTCTCTCTCTCTCTCGTTTCCACTCTCTCTCTCTCTCTCTCGTTTCCACTCTCTCTCTCTCTCTCTCTCTTTCCACTCTCTCTCTCTCTGTCTCTCTTGTTTCCACACTCTCTCTCTCTCTCGTTTCCTCTCTCATACTCTCTCTCTCGTTTCCTCTCTCACACTTTCTCATTTCCTCTCTCACTCTCTCTCTCGTTTCCACTCTCTCTCTCGTTTCCACTCTCTCTTGTTTCCACTCTCTCTCTTGTTTCCACTCTCTCTCTCGTTTCCACTCTCTCTCTCTCGTTTCCACTCTCTCTCTCTCGTTTCCACTCTCTCTCTCTCGTTTCCACTCTCTCTCTCTCGTTTCCACTCTCTCTCTCTCGTTTCCAATCTCTCTCTCTCGTTTCCACTCTCTCTCTCTCTCGTTTCCACTCTCTCTCTCTCTCGTTTCCACTCTCTCTCTCTCTCTCGTTTCCACTCTCTCTCTCTCTCTCTCTCGTTTCCACTCTCTCTCTCTCTCTCTCTCTCGTTTCCACTCTCTCTCTCTCTCTCTCTCGTTTCCACTCTCTCTCTCTCTCGTTTCCACTCTCTCGTTTCCACTCTCTCTCTCTCTCGTTTCCACTCTCTCTCTCTCTCTCTCTCGTTTCCACTCTCTCTCTCTCTCGTTTCCACTCTCTCTCTCTCTCTCTCGTTTCCTCTCTCTCTCTCTCTCTCTCGTTTCCTCTCTCTCTCTCTCTCTCGTTTCCACTCTCTCTCGTTTCCACTCTCTCTCTCTCTCGTTTCCACTCTCGTTTCCACTCTCTCTCTCTCTCTCTCTCTCGTTTCCACTCTCTCTCTCTCTCTCGTTTCCACTCTCTCTCTCTCTCTCGTTTCCACTCTCTCTCTCTCTCTCGTTTCCACTCTCTCTCTCTCTCTCGTTTCCTCTCTCTCTCTCTCTCGTTTCCACTCTCTCTCTCTCTCTCTCGTTTCCACTCTCGTTTCCACTCTCTCTCTCGTTTCCTCTCTCTCTCTCACTCGTTTCCACTCTCTCTCTCTCTCTCGTTTCCACTCTCTCTCGTTTCCACTCTCTCTCTCTCTCTCTCTCGTTTCCACTCTCGTTTCCACTCTCTCTCTCGTTTCCTCTCTCTCTCTCTCTCGTTTCCACTCTCTCTCTCTCTCTCTCTCTCGTTTCTGCTCTCTCTCTCTCTCGTTTCTGCTCTCTCTCTCTCTCGTTTCTGCTCTCTCTCTCTCTCGTTTCCTCTCTCTCTCGTTTCCAATCTCTCTCTCTCTCTCTCGTTTCTGCTCTCTCTCTCTCTCGTTTCTGCTCTCTCTCTCTCTCTCTCGTTTCTGCTCTCTCTCTCTCTCTCTCGTTTCTGCTCTCTCTCTCTCTCGTTTCTGCTCTCTCTCTCTCTCTCGTTTCTGCTCTCTCTCTCTCTCGTTTCTGCTCTCTCTCTCTCTCGTTTCTGCTCTCTCTCTCTCTCGTTTCTGCTCTCTCTCTCTCGTTTCCGCTCTCTCTCTCTCTCTCTCTCGTTTCCACTCTCTCTCTCTCTCTCTCTCTCTCTCTCTCGTTTCCACTCTCTCTCTCTCTCTCGTTTCCACTCTCTCTCTCTCTCTCTCTCTCGTTTCCACTCTCTCTGTCTCGTTTCCTCTCTCTCTCTCTCTCTCGTTTCCACTCTCTCTCGTTTCCACTCTCTCTCTCTCTCTCTCTCGTTTCCTCTCTCTCTCTCTCTCGTTTCCACTCTCTCTCTCTCTCTCTCTCTCTCTCGTTTCCTCTCTCTCTCTCTCTCGTTTCCACTCTCTCTCTCTCTCTCGTTTCCACTCTCTCTCTCGTTTCCACTCTCTCTGTCTCGTTTCTTCTCTCTCTCTCTCTCTCGTTTCCACTCTCTCGTTTCCACTCTCGTTTCCACTCTCTCGTTTCCACTCTCTCGTTTCCACTCTCTCGTTTCCACTCTCTCGTTTCCACTCTCTCGTTTCCACTCTCTCGTTTCCACTCTCTCGTTTCCACTCTCTCGTTTCCACTCTCTCGTTTCCACTCTCTCGTTTCCACTCTCTCGTTTCCACTCTCTCGTTTCCACTCTCTCGTTTCCACTCTCTCGTTTCCACTCTCTCGTTTCCACTCTCTCGTTTCCACTCTCTCGTTTCCACTCTCTCGTTTCCACTCTCTCGTTTCCACTCTCTCGTTTCCACTCTCTCGTTTCCACTCTCTCGTTTCCACTCTCTCGTTTCCACTCTCTCGTTTCCACTCTCTCGTTTCCACTCTCTCGTTTCCACTCTCTCGTTTCCACTCTCTCGTTTCCACTCTCTCGTTTCCACTCTCTCGTTTCCACTCTCTCGTTTCCACTCTCTCGTTTCCACTCTCTCGTTTCCACTCTCTCGTTTCCACTCTCTCGTTTCCACTCTCTCGTTTCCACTCTCTCGTTTCCACTCTCTCGTTTCCACTCTCTCGTTTCCACTCTCTCGTTTCCACTCTCTCGTTTCCACTCTCTCGTTTCCACTCTCTCGTTTCCACTCTCTCGTTTCCACTCTCTCGTTTCCACTCTCTCGTTTCCACTCTCTCGTTTCCACTCTCTCGTTTCCACTCTCTCGTTTCCACTCTCTCGTTTCCACTCTCTCGTTTCCACTCTCTCGTTTCCACTCTCTCGTTTCCACTCTCTCGTTTCCACTCTCTCGTTTCCACTCTCTCGTTTCCACTCTCTCGTTTCCACTCTCTCGTTTCCACTCTCTCGTTTCCACTCTCTCGTTTCCACTCTCTCGTTTCCACTCTCTCGTTTCCACTCTCTCGTTTCCACTCTCTCGTTTCCACTCTCTCGTTTCCACTCTCTCGTTTCCACTCTCTCGTTTCCACTCTCTCGTTTCCACTCTCTCGTTTCCACTCTCTCGTTTCCACTCTCTCGTTTCCACTCTCTCGTTTCCACTCTCTCGTTTCCACTCTCTCGTTTCCACTCTCTCGTTTCCACTCTCTCGTTTCCACTCTCTCGTTTCCTCTCTCTCGTTTCCACTCTCTCTCTCTCGTTTCCACTCTCTCTCTCGTTTCCACTCTCTCTCTCGTTTCCACTCTCTCTCTCTCGTTTCCACTCTCTCTCTCTCTCGTTTCCACTCTCTCTCTCTCTCTTTTCCACTCTCTCTCTCTCTCTCTCTTTTCCACTCTCTCTCTCTCTCTCTCTTTTCCACTCTCTCTCTCTCTCTTTTCCACTCTCTCTCTCTCTCTTTTCCACTCTCTCTCTCTCTCTTTTCCACTCTCTCTTTTCCACTCTCTCTCTCTCTTTTCCACTCTCTCTCTCTCTTTTCCACTCTCTCTTTTCCACTCTCTCTCTCTCTTTTCCACTCTCTCTCTCACTCTTTTGCACTCAACCTATTTAGCTAACAGTTTATAGCTTTGTAAAAATGACTCGCTGCTCCTTCCTATTCAGTTAGTTCAGCATAATGGGACCCAGCTGATTTGATCCACTAAACACCCCCAGCTTCCCCAACCTGTTCCCTGCCACCCATCCACCCAGCCAGTAATAAGTCATTCACGACACATGCTATTTCAACAGCACACAAATTCAGAGCTTGACAAGTTGACATTCATGATCCCCTTCACTTGATTTTGACAATTTTGAATGCCTCTTTTCTACTGGGAAAACATTAAACTTTCTACTCAGTAATTAGTTTATATTCCCAATTGGTCTTTTACTCATTTACTGTTGCGCTTTTACCTAAGGTGCTTCACCACTGGGAGGAGGGTGTAATTGTTGTGTGACAAGTTGGCATTGGAAGTTTCCATTATAAAAGCAAACATAAGTCTTTATGAAAGCGATATAAAAATAAGCTCAAAGCGCATGACTTTAAAATGAGGCCTGAATTGCACCCACATGCTTGACCCAATTATTATCCAGTCTCCAGCACTGTTTTACCTGGAAACTGCAGTTAATTGTTGACTCCCATGTGCAATATCACAGGAGTTCAACTAGTACATTAAAATTTGTCTCTCTGTGGCCATCCTCTGGCCCATTATGGGTCAAAGCTTGGCCACATTAATATAGGATCCCTCACTTCTCAATCGTTTCGGTCTTTGAGTCACACAGCAGGCATATTCCATCTGAAACCCTCGGATATACTTACCACTGACACGGCATACATCTACAAACACACTCACTTGGGTCTCAACAGTCTTGATGGCTCAGAATCTCCAGGGACTCCCTTCTCCATCCACTATAAGACAGTCTAGTGGGCTCTGGCTACACTGAAACAACAACAGAGTCTTGTCCAATCCCTTTGCCCTTCCTGTCCAATTGTATAACACGCACACTAATGCTTGTCAGGATTTTCCATGCCCGTTGGTGTTGGGTGTGTGCGGTGGTGTGAGCGGATAATATGGCACAATCAGTTTCATGTTGGCATGAAACCAGTTTGCAATCATCTGCTCAGTCTGCCAATGGCGGGCTGCATTTCTTGGCATCGGACGTCAGGAACTTCATTGTCTACCCACGATGGGAAAACATGCCAACGTGTTTCACAACAGCACACAAACGATGTGCACCTGGTGGGCTGCGCTTAACTCAGGACTTCAAGGTTTATTTGCCTACCTTGCTTCAGTCAGCACTCGCAGTCATAGCGCCAGGCTTCACAGACAGCACATCACTTTTAGGGGGTCTCCCGGGTATGTCCACTCATTCTTGGGTATTAACATTCAGCCCAGTGAGTAAGTGTATGCAAATTAATTTTAAATGTATAAAAGATATGTATGCATTTCACCCTATGGACTTCAATAACATATTTAGATGGGATGGCTTTAGACTAGTTTTTCAATGTTCTTTTCCTTTTTGATGCAGGTTCAGAGCCTCCAGGAATGGCAGATGTGCATGACCCAGAAGGAAAATGTAGCATTGCACTCTGACACAAAAGAACCCATACTTCCACAGCATATGTTTATTCATTCATCTGAATGTGAACCACAGTCCTTTCTCTTGAATAGCCATCTGAGCCCCACCTCCAGACAAGATACTCACTTGGAATGTTCATTGCTAGAATTTCCTGATTCTGGCTTTCAGTCTTCAGATGTCACCCACAATTGTCTCAAAGATTCCCTGAATTCTCATCAGAGTTCTTCAGGGAGCATGAGCACAGTTGTAGAAGTCTCCCGTGAAATTGTAAGAAAAGACAATGAGTGTCTAACTAAGGAACCTGGGGAGCCAGAAGCCCTGGATTCCAGCCACACACAATGCAGTAAAGAAAACTCCAACAGTGAACAAGACAGCAGCCTTATACAACAGTACCTCAATTCAGTAAGGCAGCTAGATGCTGCAGAGGATGAGCCAAGTTTTAGCGGGAGGACGGAATGCAATAGTAGCAGTGATGTTTCCCTCTGTGGTGCTTCAGTGGAAATGTCTAATAGCAATACCAGGATTCCAGAAGCCCTCCGTCAAGCAGAAAAATGTGTCATTGAAACTGACATTGTAGAGTCTATCGGCATGCAAGGAAAAAGCCATGAACCAGTCCCTGAGGCATTATGAGTAGAAGTAGATAAATAGTTAACTGTAATCAGTGAAGAACAGTGCTAATAAGCTCATAATTTTTGTCAATATGCATACTTATATGAAATAAAGGCCTAAATGTGTTTCATTGGCGCAAAAATACCACATTTAAAAATAAAATGTTGTGATAATTAAACAATATACATTTTTCAAAAGCTCTTTAAAGATCAAATTTAAATGTAATGCTAGCATTTAATTACTTTTTTATTTCTTTAGCTTTTCATTCTAGCTAGGAATAATTTGCAATCTCCATTGTCTGCAGTTTTAGGTTTTTTATTGTTTTAATTTTCCTGAAAAGTAAGGTTTTCCCCTCTTAGGGCTTTCGGAGCCATCCATGATCCTTGGTTCAGAATCTGTAACTGTGCCTCTACAGTCCTTTCTCCTCTCCTCTTAGCATGGTGACATGACTGAGATTATCAACTTCCTGTGTGAGTTATGATAGGTATGAAATTGTATCCCACCCTGGCAAAACATAGTAGCAATCTCAATTTGCCATCTCTTCTGTTCACAGTTTTTATTGATGGAAACATATTCCTCATGTTACAACAATCAGTCACTTCTGTGTGTGAGGTGATGCTCTTGTCAGACTGATTCAGCACTACTCTACCAAGTGGGATTTCACTTTTGAGTAGTTTTGATAGATGAGAACTACCATAATTTCACAAATATTCTAATTTATCCTATGGCATACATTCTGGGTATCTCAAGGATTCTAATTCTTGGACAGTTGCTCACGGTTCAAAACAGTTAACCAATATCTGTTTTAGTAGCCAGTAAGGAGTTTTGTTTTAAATGTGAAACTAAAAGCAGTTATAAATATGCTTGACAGTGTCAATTTTTAGTAGTATGGACCTATTGGGCCTTCAAACTAAAATTAATGAAGTTTACTAATTGCAATGAGTGGTATGATTCTGAGATGCAAACCAGGAAATGCTCAGATTTGATCTCTAATCTTACAAAGGCTGTAGTGGACATTACTATAGAATTTAGCATTTCTTTATTCAGATTACTGCTCCTGATTATTATTCCATAATCCTTGCTTTGTGTGTCTGTGGGCAATGGGTGAAGATGAAACCAAGCTCAGCTGTGATATCTTCCACTGTCAAATAACTTGCCAGACTATTGTTATCTAGCATCACACATGAAAATGACCTCGAGCCATTAGAACATGTGCAGTATACCTTGTATTGATCGCTACTGTCAGCAGTGAGATGAGGGAAATAAATTTATTGCAGAACTACTTTGTGAAATTATGGTAGGAAATAAAACAAAATGGCCTGGTTGTGCCCTGCGCTATTATAAAATTAAATACTTAATTGTTTAAAAAAAAGTATTAAATACTTTTAATAAAAATTTAATAAGTTTTTAATAAAAGTATTTAAAAAATTATATCCTGTTTTGTGTAGCCATGGGTTAGGAACAATTCCTTTTGAGCTTCATTATAGATTTTGATGTGTACCATGGAATGAGCTACTAATCTGACCTCAATAAGTCTATTTGTTATTGAACTTGGATATAGAGATTAAAACCGAAGAAAACATTGCTAACAATGGAAAGGGTTGCATCCCTTATTTGAGTGATTTATAGTTTCATTTTCTGTAAAGAAATAAATACATATGCTTGTAATATTAGGACTATTGATAATGCGCATGAAACGTGTATCCTTGACACTTACTGAAGTAAGGGAGTGTTTATTGAAAATTATGGCAAATAATAACTAACCACTAAAATATGCATGAAGATCTTGCTCAGATATTTTGCATTTTTCAGCCAAATTGCATTTTACAATGGCAGTTTAAAGAAAGGAAATAATATCTAAACAATTAAGTATAAAGTGACCAGTTACTTTGGTCTAACCTGGGTGCACATATTTTTAGTGGCAATTCTTATTCTATCAAACAATGCAAAATTGATTTTTGGTCTTTGCTTATCTTATGTTGGTTCAATGAAGCAAATCTCTTTAGAAGTGTGAATGGGATGAATTTAAACTCTGATACCTAATATTGCCTGTGCCATATGTAAGAATTGATAACCATATGGAAAGAGAGTTGTGATGAACAGTGTTATGTCACAGAATTCCAAACCTTCCATGTGAAAGTTTTATCGTGTTATTATTGCTCTAACTTATAGGGATTTGATACCTGGGCCAAATTTGCTTATTCCTGGAGCAAATACATGCTCCTCAGATTTGTGCATGCCGAAGTGAAAATGCTCCCCAGTACCCACTGAAGACAAAGGTGTGATCATTGAATTCTAAGAGTTAATTGTCTCTTCAAATCATTCTTGTAAAATTTAAAAATAAACTCACATTGCTTTCTGCCCTTTTTGAACTTAAACACTAATATCTTTAATATTTTATATGTACAATAAAATGTTTAATTACTGTAGGTAATTGAAATACAATCATTTTGAATGGTTTTCTTTATTGATCAAATTACCACTGATCCTTTTTAAGTTATTGATGTCAGCAGTACAGTAATAAACCTGTTTTGTTAATGTTTTTTAAAATTAATTTACTTTGCTGTTAATTTAATCTGGTTTGACACTGCTGTGAGCAGTTATATTCATCATCTTTGGGGCATGAAGCTTTCCCAATACTGTCAACTGTAATCACATTTGGCTTAAATAAAATTAAGTGACAAAGCCTATGGGCCAGAATCCAAAGTCTTAAAATAGAGCTGATAAGATTCACAAGGAATTTATTAATTTACAGAAGAATATTCTTATACCCTAGTCCCAGAATTAGATTTATGCCATGGGTCTGTGTGCATATCTATCATATATATAACTTTATTAGCTGTGCAATACAATCATCACCCCGTGAATTCTTGAAAGTCTTTTGTTATGTAGTAGAGAGAAAATGGAGAAAAAAATGGCAAATGCTGCAAACTGAAATTAAAATACAAGTTACAGCAGATGAAAAGCAAAAATGAGTTACTGTTTTAGGTAGACATGCATTTGTGATGATAGGTGTCTACTCAAAACATTAGCTTTCATCAGATTTAGCACTGTCCATATTGGCAGATTGTTTTTCCCTTGATTATTATGAAATTCAACTTGATATTGCAGTGAGTGGGTCCTGTGCAGACTTAACTTCTCTTTTGTTTTGATGAATTTAGTGATTTATTTAGGTCTGACCTCAACATTTAGACCAAAGCCAAAATTATCTCTTGGTTGAAAGTTAATTAGATTGAAGGACCTAGCGGAACATTGTCCTTGTTGCCTAATGCCACTCTGCCAGTGAAGACTGAAAAACTATTCTGTATCTGAATTGGAGGCCATGGCACCTTGAGCAATTTCAATGCAGTTTCCAACAATTGACCCAAAACGACTTTAACAATTGTCAGAAAATAAGATGTTTAAAGTTTTTGGTTTTATGTAACATTTTAACTTTGAAATTCACAATTTGTTTCCATATTGATATGCTGATGAGGAAAGTGCCTGGTATTGCATTGTATTTATCTTTACAATTAGACTTTCATATAATTATGTGCATTCTTAATGAATTACAATTCCAATAATTTTCTAGTTTGGCAAGGTTTTTTCAAAATGCTTTTACTCCAAGAAGTTAAAGGCAGTCACCAGCTTGTGTCAATGGGGAATATCTAGCAATTGTGGCTACAGATGAAGCTTCAGGAGAAGTATTAAAAATGATGGGGCTGATTTACCTGACCTTTGGCCCCAAGGAACACCAAAGCCCTGGCATAAATGCTTGAAAAATGAGAGACTCATTTTGCTGGCTCTCTTCCCCTTTGTTGTTCCAAGGAATTCACACATGAGCAGAACAATGTCTGCACCTTCAATAGGTACAAGCAAGCAGAGCTTAGGTAATTTTTCCCAGCCCTTTCAAATCATTACCCTATGACCAATGCATTCACTTCAATGAGATACTTAGAAGCTGAAGGTCGGTCTTGTGCCTGGATCCCCCTCAAACCATAGGGATCAAATGTTAGTTGGAGTGCCACCAGGCTGTCAGTTGACTCTTAAGTCTGCAATATTACTCCTGTTTCTATCGCTGGGGATATGCCTATGCAAGACTGGGCTAAGATAATGACCTAGCCCACCAAATTTAGGTGTGGCTCAGCTTGGACAGGGACAGCACATTTTCATCCAAAAGCCTGTCCCAATTCAGGACAGGCCAGGAAAATTGACTTCACTATTTATTTCTTGTGCAAGTGTAACCTATTATTTCTGTATTTGAAGGGCAAGAGTGTGGTCTAGTTTACTGTTTACATTATATTTATTTGAATACTTGCTTTTTTGTACATTTTTGTATAATACTTTAATACTTATTAAAATGAGTTTTCAGGCATCTTTGTGTGAGTAAAATTTTGTGAACTTTTTTCATTTCTTTTAATTGATTTTCACCCATTTTGTACTCTCCTGAATCCCACTTTAAAATCGATGGATGTAAGTGTTGACAGGATTTTAAGAATGATGGTGGAAATGTGAAATATTTTAATTTTCTGTCCATTTGAATATGAAAAAAGCAATATATTTATTTATACCCTTCAACTTTGTTAACTAGTCAGCTGCAGTATTTCAGCCTCCTTTGATCTGAAATTGAAGTGGTGTTGGAATTTATCTGACATTTGTGCTTGTGTAAAGCTGAGGTGATATGCCAGGTGTTGGAAAGCTGGCACCAGTAATAGACAGTGGAGGCCAACATGTGTGGTGTGGAACGAAATCTCTAACTAGTGGGGGGAAAAAAGCAGAAACTTCAGCTGTTGGAAATCTGAAATGAAATCAAAAATGGCAGTGAGATCAATTAAGTTACAATCTTTCAAGTATAGACTCTTAACCTGTAATTTTTTTTATCAACAGCATTTAAGGAGCAATAAAGGAAAGGGGAAAAATGCACACGACAGAAAGTAGAACTATCAGCAAAGTGCTTAAACAGAAAACAGGAGGTGTTAGTTAATGAGGCAATGGGAGACATGAGATATTAAAGATATTTAGGGCTTAAAAGTTGCTGGTTAGCTTAATCTGGACTACCTCTGACGTCTTCCTAGGGATGTGAATATGTGACACTTGTATGCATTTTACAAATATTACCACATTTACCTTAATGTTGGTCCAATGTAGTACACTGTGTTTGTTCACTGTGGGCCTGAAAAACAATTTTGCTCACTGTTAGGGACGGATTGGGTATTGGAAATTCTGGATAATAATGTGTCCAGCTCAACACATTTAAGATGTCAATGCCTTGGAGAGACTGCATAGGATATTTGCTAGAATGATACCAAGGATGAGGGACTTCAAATATGTGGAAAAACTAGAGAAGCTAGGATTGTTCTTAGAATAGAGAAGATTACGGGGAGATTTAATAGTGTCCAAAATTTTTTATAGTAAACGTGCTACTGTATCTCCTACTGTAATTCAGAACATGCGCAGAACAGACTTTGCATATTTAAACTGTGCTGCTTCTTGTATCCTCAGTGTCCTGCCTATCTCAGTTGATGTGAATGGCCAGAATTTCCTCCAGGGCTGCTCTCAGTATGCTAGATTTCATGGGTAGCAGAAATTATGATGACATTTGTAAACAAGGTTTATGCCATATTTTGGTGAAGTCACAGCAGCACAGTGGAAGTGGTTCCTAAGAAATTGCCACTTGATGTCACTTGATGGTTGAACATTAGGAACCTGTGTTAACCTATTTTTAGTATGCCTGTGATCCAAGTATCAAGACTGTTCAAAGGTATTAAAGTAGGATCTTGTTGAGGATCTGGGAAATGTTAGCTGCCTTGGACAATTTTGTATTGGTGTTCAGAGAAAGAGTTGCTGATTCTGGAAGAGAGGGCTAATCTAGGATATGAAGAAGAAATTTTAAAGACAAGAATAAATTACTGATGAAGGAAATGATGAAGGGCCTGACAATAGGGCATGGAAGCTGCAAAAATTGGCAACAAAATTAATCTCTTCTGGCAAAGGATTGAAAATAATATTGATTGACTTTTGTAGTAAAACACTTGTGAATGCACATTTCCAAAAACATACTGTTTTTTTTATTTCTAGCAGTAGGCTGTCAAATTCAGGCTTTCATCTTGTTTATAGACCTTGCTCGTAGAATGCTTTATTGTTTGGGATTGTTGGCCCAGTGAAATTCTGCACCTGATCTGACAGTTTGTTAAATAAAAAATGCAACATTTTATTGTAACATTATGGTACAGCGTTTATTTGTCAAATGTGTGTCACTGGCAAAGCCAGCTACCCATCCCTAATTACCTGTGAGAAGTTGATTGTGAGTTGCCTTTTTGAACTGGTGCAGTAAATGTGACATGGGTACGCCACTGTTCTTTTAGGGAGGGAGCCCTGGGATTTTGACCCAGGAACAATAATATATTTTCAAGTTAGGATGGTGTGTGACTTGAAGGTGAACTTGCAGGTAGTGGTGTTCCCATGCACCTGCTGACCTTGTCCTGTTGGCAGAGTTTGTGGATTTGGAATGATCCTTGAAGAGCTGTAGTGCCTCTTGCAGATGGTACACTGCTGCTACTGTGTGTCAGTGATGTAGGAAGTGAATGTCAGAGGTGGTTGTTGGGGTGCTAATCAAGCGGGCTGCTTTGTCCTGGATGGTATCAAGCACCTTGAGTGTTGTTGGAGCTGCACTTGTCCAGGTAAGTAGAGTGTACTACAGCAAACTCATGACTTGTGCATTTGGAAGCAGTCCAGAGAAGGTTCACTAGGCTGATTCCTAAAATGAGGGGCTGTCTTATGAGGAAAGGTTGAACAGATTGGGTCTAAACTCATTGGAGTTTAGAAGATAGAGAGGTGATATTGAAATGTATAAGATTCTGAGGGGCTTGACAGAGTGGATATTTCCCCTTGTGGGGGAATATAGACCTAGGGGGTGCAGTTTAAGGCATCTCCCATTTAAGAGGGAGATGAGGAGGAATTTTTCTGAGGATCGCTGGCCTTTGGAATTCTCTCCCACAGAGTGTGTTGGAGGCTGCATCATTAAATATATTCAAGACTGAGTTACAGATTTTAATCTACAGGAAAGTCTAAGGTTATGGGGTCAGGCAGAAAAGTGGAGTTATGGTCGCAATCAGATTAACCATGATCTTATTGAATGGGAACAGGCTCGATGGGCTGAATGACTTACTCCTCCTATTTCTTATGATCTTATGCAGAAACTGTTTTCATTGACAGGCAGATCATTAACCAAAGTAATTTTCGACAGACCCAATGGGGAGATGAGGACAATTCTATTGATGCATTTACAACCCCACAAATCCATGCTGGTGAGCCTCTTCCCACCCTTTTCAACTAACTCCATTATATCCTTCTATTCCTTTCTTCCTTGAATGTTTATTGACCTTCCCCTTAAAAGGATCTATGCTGTTTGCCTCAACTACTCCTTGTCAGAGTGAGGCCTCATTCTAACCACTTTGTAATTCTCATGAATTCCCAATTGGATTAATTAGAGCAAAACTAAAATACTTCAGATTTGGAAATCTGAAATAAAAATAGAAAATGCTGGAAATCCTCAGCAGTTCTGGTAACGTTTGTGGAGAAATAAACAGTCAACATTTCAGGTCAATGACCATGGGCACTATTTTGCTAACCGCTGCCCGTGATTCGCACCGGACTGCGATTTCACGCATGCACAGAGCTGCCTCAGGGATATGAAGAGATTTGAAAAACATTTTAAAAAAATAATGAAACATGCGCCCTCATGTAACTGTCACATGAGCAGAGACATGTTATTAATGAAACATTGAAGTTTTTATTTTTATTTGCTTTTGGAAACTTCACCCTGCCTATGGAGGTTGAGGGCAGAGAAGCTAGAGTGGAGCGGAGAATTAAAATGAAAGGCTTGGGGCCATGCTTGAGAATTGAACAGAGGTGTTCTGCAAAGCAGCTACCCTACCTCCATCTGTGTTTAGTTACCCAAGGTAGAGAAGACTGCAGTGTGAGCAGTGAATAATGTACTTTCAATTGAGTGAACAAGTAAATTGCAAGTAAGAACTTGTTCTTACATTAAAAACCTTCTTTGATTCCGTTCACTAAAGGGAAGGGGAGATGTGTTTGACGGTAGTATCATGCTGAAGGTGGTGGAGGATGTTGTGTTAAATGTGAAGGCTGGTGAGTTGGAAGGTGAGGACAATGTTCCATGTGATGCGTAAAAAGTCCAAAAGCCATCAGAGGTCATATGATTACAAGCCACAGTGTCTCTAAACATCTGCCTTCTCATAAAAAAGAAGAAAAATACATGCACTTTTATTTGCAAATTACTCCACATACATAGGCCATAAAGCAAATTATCACCTGCGAACAAAATTATTCTAGTCCTGTTCCAATTCCCAACACATACATTGCACTCAGTCTTTAAAGCATTTAGGTGGTCTTATGGTCTGAGTATGGTATGTTATTGGCTGTTTATCTGGTGTCTGCTGGTTTCTGGGGTTAAGTCATTTCTCTGGAGAATGTTATTGCCATAGTGAATGCTGCTGCTCTGGTAATTGTTGCTGCTGATTGGAGAGAGACTACAGAAATCTGCAGTGCAGAAGGATTTGGGTAGCCTTGTACCATGAAACATATAAAGTCAGCAAGTAGGATCAGCAAGTAATTAGGAAGGCAAATGAAATGGAGGTCTTTATTGCAAGGGGGAGTATAAATGTAGGGAAGTCTTTGTACAACTGTGCAGGGAATTGGTGAGTCTGTACCTTGAGTCCTGTGTTCACTCTTGGTCTCCTTACTTGAGGAGGGATATACTTGCATTGGAAGCAGTTCAGAGATGGTTCACTAGGTTTAATCCTGAGAAGAAGGGACTGTCTTATGAGAAAAGGTTGAGCCGGTTGTGCCTATACTCTGTTATGTTGTGGCATGTTACGATGTGTGCCAGGCAGATCAATCCATGGGAGAAACTTGATCACGTGGTCACAACTGTTTGGCAATTGTCTTTTATTTCGAGATGCGTGCCCTGAATTTAGTAGTACTAAGACTACCACGACTTAAAAGGTTTTTAGAAAACTAAATTAAACATTTGTTAACAGAAGAAAAGATTTAAATACATAGGTCTGCAAATTACTACTATAATAACTCCTAAAACCCTTAATTAATCTGGCTCCCAGTTATAGAAACCAGGAGCAGGCCATTCGGCCCTTCGAGCCTGCTCTGTCATTCATTACAATCATGGCTGATCATCCAACTCAATAGCCTGCTCCCGCTTTCTCCCCATATCCTCTGATCCCTTTCGTCCAAAGAGCCATATCTAACTCCTTCTTGAAAACATACAATGTTTTGGCCTCAACTACTTTCTGTGGTAGCGAATTCCACAGGCTCACCACTCTCTGGGTGAAGAAATTTCTCCTCATCTCAGTCCTAAATGGTCTACCCCATATCCTCAGACTGTGATCCCTGGTTCTGGACTCCCCCACCATCGGGAACATCCTTCCTGCATCTACCCTGTCTAGTCCTGTTAGAATTTTATAGGTTTCTATGAGATCCCTCCCTCATTCTTCTGAACTCCAGTGAATATAATCCTAATCAACTCAACCTCTCCTCATATGTCAGTCCCGCCATCCCAAGCAGTCTGGTAAACCTTCGCTGCACTCCCTCTATAGCAAGTACACCCTCAGATAAGGAGACCAAAACTGTACACACTATTCCAGGTGTGGTCTCACCAAGGCCCTGTACAATTGCAGCAAGATATCCCTGTTCCTGTACTCAAATTCTCTGGTTATGAAGGCCAACATACCATATGCCTTCTTTACTGCCTGCTGCATCTGCATGCTTACCTTCAGCGACTGGTGTACAAGGACAGCCAGGTCTCATTGCACATTCCAACATTCCATTAAGGCAACAGTAAAAACAAATAGATTTAAACAGATCCAGACAAAACACAGTACCCTGGATAAGAGAATTCAAAGTGAGTTTTCTCAGCTTCGGTTCCTGCAGATAGCAATTTGATGCTAGAGGCTTTTCACATGTGTTAGATCTTAGAATGCTTTCTCCTCTTACACATAGCCTCATCTCCTTTATACAGGTTTCTCCCTTTTTAATGCAAATCCCATTGTTCCGCTATATCTTTGGAACTTTATCTTTGTCATAAAATTACCACGAAAAGATTTATATTATCAGTAACCTTTGGAAAAAATAAACACGCTGTTTAGCTTAGCTGCTTCTGGCTAGGTGTAACATGCTACCATCTCTTTGAAATTCAAACTACCCTAATTTATCTAAAAATGCAAACCTTCCTTAAACTTCACATTCTAAAACTTCAGCATTTCAAGCCTAGCTTCTTTTTGGTAACTCAAAGCCTCCAGACCAGCTGTCTCTAATTCAATTACATCCCACACAAACACACACACACAGAAACTATCCAAACCCCACTGTTAACCTACCCTTACAATAAATCACAATAATATTGAGAATTATTATATTTTCATGACAACTCTTTGGAGTTTAGATGAATGAGAGTTGATCTTATTGAAACGTATAAGCTCCTGAGGATCTTGATAGCGTAGATGCTAAGAGGATGGTTCTTCTTGTGGGGAATCTAGAACTCGGGGGCACAGTTTCAAAATAAGGGGTCCTCCATTTAAAATGGAGATGAGGAATTTTTTTCTGAGGGTCATTGATGTTTGGAATTAACTTCCCCAGTGAGAAATGGAGGTGGATTGATTGAACCTACTCAAGACGATTTTTGATTGATTTGGGAGTGTTCTGGGGAGGTGGGGGGGTGGAGTTAAGGCCAAAATCAGATCAGCTGTGATCTTATTGAATGGCAGAGCAGGCTCGATGGGCTGGATGGCTTACTCCTGCTCCTCTTTCTTATGTTTTTCTTATGATCTGTTACTTTTGTTGAAGAACAGTTGACTTCTAGGATTGATGGTTGTTCAGTTCCTTGCTCAGCAGGCTAAATCAAATCTGCCTCATCAGCAGTCTGCAGTGAAGAGCATCTTTTCCAGTTCATGTTACATGTCTGCAGTTGCATCGATAGATCTGGTCATTCACTCTCTGCACGATTGTGGTGACAACTTCTCTACACAGGTCACAAGTTGCCAAGACTTTTGTTGAGTGCATTGAATGTATTTTGTATTTATCCGTTTGTTGCATACTTTATATCTCTGATTTACTCCAGAGCAATTCAGAGATGACTGTAGCTCAGGTTTATTTACAGTGCTTTAAAATATCTCTTCAATTACAAGATGTCTCCACACATGTTCACAGCTCAGCTTCTCAGGTCTTCCTAAAGCTTCTGTTTGCCTTTCTCTGAGGCTCTGCCCAGGCTTAAGCAATCAAGCACAGGGAACATAAATCAATGAACAGACTAACATAATCAAATACAGATCAATTAAACTATTGAATTGTATGGTTTGTACACTGACTGGATCTCCAACTCTCATCTCTAGCAGCAAGTTAAATTTGGCTTTCTCATCTTTTCTCTCACTCCTGTTATTACTCCTGGCTTCAGTAGATTTTTAGCTGTTGGAAGAGTAGACACCGGACTGGATTACTTTCTATACCTTTAGTAGATGTGTTTCTCTACTCAAAGATTGCCTTGTACACATCTGTTCTAGATCTAGTTGATTTTTTTTGATGATCCCTTTGGCGATTTTCACTCCTGCCTCAGCCTTTCCATTTGACTGTGGATGATGTGGAATGATTGGGAAATTCAGCACTATATTATTTACAAAGCACCTGAATTTTTCATTTCTGAACTGAATTGTTATTCATCACAATGGTGGGGAAGCCATGATGCCTGAAGTGTGCTTTCAGGCATTCTATGATCTCGCTGGTAGTCGTGACATCAGCTGGTCTTACTCCCAGTAGTCTGAATAGTAGTTGACACTGTTGAGATAATCAGCCCCAGCGAGAGTGATGCTGTCTGCTCCAAGCTTCTTCCATGGTCTGGGATGTCACAATTCATGAGTGACTCTCTAGTTTCCTTATCTTTGTGTTCATTACAAGCACTGCACTGGCTGATCTGGTCCTTAATCTCAATGTTCATGATTGGCCGATAAAGCACTTCTCTTGCCTTCCTCGGACTAGACTCAATGTTTTAAAAAAATTATTTCATGGGATGTGGGCATCTGTTACCCATCCCTAATTGCCCTTGAACTGAGTGGCTTGCCACATCATTTCAGAGAGCAGTTAAGAGTCAACTGCATTGCAGTGGGTCTGGAGTCACATGGAGGCCAGACTAGGTAAGGACGGCATATTTCCTAAAGGGCATTAGTGAACCAGAGGTTTTTACGACCATCAACAAAGGTTTCGTGGTCTTAGCTTTTCAATTTCAGATTATTAATTGAATTTAAATTCCACCAGCTGCCATCTTTTCATCACAGCATTTAGCAATTGAAGTGTTGCATCTACTTACGTAGTTTGATCTGAGCAAGATACTTCTCTGTCTGATTCAAAGGGCGAAATTTAATATAAGCGATGGGGGACTGACCAGTCGGCTGCTCTTGCATTAACTATGACGAGCTTTTCATGCTCAGTAATGCACACACCAGAGGCCCAGGATTGCCGAAGGGCCACAGGTGAGTGTTGGTGAGAGGGGGATTGTGGCCTGGGGAGGGACGTCACTGGGTAGGAGGGGAGAGTTGTAGGAGGGTCAGCAGCAAGGGGTCTCAATGAACCACCCCTCCTGATACCAGGTGCCTTGACCAGGCATTGTCTCTGAATGAGGGACCCCGCCCGCCTACCTCCCCCTTCCTCCCCCTGCCCCGGGAAACCCACTGTCAGACTTCCTGCTTGCCAAGTCCCCTACCCACTTCTGAGTGAATGCCATTAATTTAAATAGCTCCAGCCTCATGCAAAAGAGCAGACAATGTGAATTTAATCTTGTGTTTAATCCTGCATTTATTCTGTTTCAGAATGGTCCCAAATCTATACCCAATACTTTTAGGTGCACAGTGATCCGTAATACCCCAATAAATCAGTGTAAATTGGTGCTTCTTGGTGGCATTAGTATCCAGGCTCTAAATAATCTCAACATTTGTATATCAATATCTTCTGAAATTTTTCTGTTGGCAAAACCCAAGGTCATAAGAATGAAGGAGGTAGGAAGAGAAGCAACAAAAAGCCTGATAGCTAGCGAAAGCACAGACACTAGTCTGTATAGTGTCATACCCCAAGGAAGTGTACAGGCCTTGCTTGTTGTTTGGGGAAATGTCATGAGCTACAAGTCTGATGACTGCAGTTAAATAAGGCAACTATCATTCATCTCTGTGACATGCTCTACAATGGTCTTCAGCCAGAACCAAAATGCTGTAGGGCATTAACAGTTGAAATAAAGGTCACTGCAGCCCTCACTTTCATGGCTGTCATGTCTTCAAAGCATCAACAGAGGCTATGTGCGATATTGATCTGGGAGCTGTGAGGATCCAACAGATTACCAACACCCTGTTTTGCAAGGCTGCAGAGTTCATTAAATATGGGCATATGTTTCAAAAGAGTGCAGGGCCAGGGAGATTATCCACTTGGGGTCTGAGAAAGATAAATGATAACATTTTAATAATAGTGAGAGATTAGATGTGAGGGAGGAAAGGGATTTTTGCTTCCCCATATGCAAATCACTAAAAGTACATGGATACAACAAATAATCAAAACAACTCCTGGAACATTGGCCTTTATATCAAGCGGCTGGAATACAGAAGTGAGGAGGTGATGTTTCAGTTGTACAGAGTCTTGGTCAAACCCCATCTGGAATAATGCATTCAGTTTAGAGCACTGAACCTCTGATATATTGGAAGGAATACAGTACAGATTCACCAGAATGTTACCAGAGCTTCAGGAATTAAGTTCTGAGGACATGTTGCATGACCTTTGCTTGAGGTAGAGGGGTCATCTAATTGAGGTCTTTAAAATAATAAACAGATTTGATAGAATGGAACAAATACGGATAAATTATTTCCCCTGTTGGGGGACTCGAGAACAAGAGAGCATAACACTAAAATTAGAGCTAAGCCATTTAGCAGTTAAATCAGGAAGCTCTTTCCCAAAAAAAGTGTACTGGAAAGTGAAGAAGGAGACCATACCCAGAGAAATTACCAGAATGGAAAAGAGTGAAGTGTTTGCTGGGTCAAGGCATCAAAATTGATACGAAGGCAGAGCTGAGCAAATTGACGGTTACTGAAGTTACTGTAGTGAAGGCCAAAGTGCACGTAAGTGACTTGGAGGAGAACATTTAAGTGGCAGACACAGAAGGAAGTAAGGATAAAAGGATGTAAGGGGATACAAGGAAGTCATTGGAAGAGAATAGGCAAGGCATTCTTTCTCCCTTATGCAATGCTATCCCTCACTATCTGAAAATCCAGGCCTGATGACTAAACAGCAACTCCTCAGCACTGCTTGAAACGCTATTTTTCCTCATGAAGTAATGACTGAATTGTTCTAGCTGACAAATCTGTGTGGGTACAGCTCATAAGGGAGATTAACTGACCAAGAACTAAGACAACAAAAACTTGAGTCCTGTGTTCGTTAGTAGCTCATTTGTTTGTGAACAATCTCTTCTGCCAAACTACTGAAGTTCTCATTTTAAAATCATTCTGCTAACCCTTCATGCAGGCATTCCCCACTTTGCTGTAAATCATTATGTGCATATCCTGTCAGGAATATAATAGTTCATTGAAAACAAATCTGAGTATCATCCTACTGTGTATGAATGCCACACTTCCATTGACACCAGCTGTTCTATGCCCTTGCAACCGTAACCACCTATTTCTTCTGGGAGGAGCTTCTGAAGTGGCTGGCTGATGATTTGGGTTGAGATCCTTCATTGTCTGTCTTGGTATGCACATTCCTCTTTAAGAAGGAAGGTTAAAAAATATATGTGCTCGCCATTATATGGCAGGTGTTCCAGGTTTCAGAATCAAGTGTAGGAACAGTTGTTGACAATGAAATGCCCATCAAATAAAATTTTCACTGTTTTACTACATTCAGCTATGAGTGAAAGAGCATTTATAGGATAAGGAAAGGGATGTGAAGGGTTTTGTAGTATATTCTGCACATATAACGTAAGTGGTACAAGGTGGTTTTCAGTACACTAATGTCGAGATGCTGACAACAGTTTTAGTGCATTGTTACAAAGTACCACTGCCTCCTCTTGCCTTGTTTGTCTTGAGAAAGCCTATTAATTTCATCCACTGTCATGACCATAGATCATAGCTCTGATTTACATATGTACATAGTGAACTTTTAAGTGAGACTTTTTTTTAAATAAAAATGACATACAAGCAAAAGTTGGCTGAGAGTGTAAAGTAACCACTTGCCGGAAAATTTCTATGTGGGTTACACTTGACAAACTAGTCCAGAGAATGGAATGTCACACCTAATAAGGTGCCAAGGCCTACTTCAGACAGCAACTTCAAAGGAAAAGATGCAATTCAAAAACTGAACTATGATCTCCTGTGCTTGCAGCGATAATAAAGGCCGGTTACTATCTCAGCAGAAACCACTTCCTGTGAGTTATATCCCAGACTGTGGACATGATGTGAGTTTAAAGAAAACAGTTTCTGGGCAAAGGGTATGTTTATTTTTTCTCACCCAGGAATACATAAGAAAAGGGTTAAACGCAAACTGCTACCTTGGTCTCTGTGTGCTAGTTTTGGTGTTCCAGGCCTGGTGTGCAAGGGTGTACTCTGAAGGTCACAGCTGAAGAACATCTACAAGGCATCCTGTGTGTGCAGGTAAAAATATCCTATCTCTCTGATTTCTGAAAGCAAGTCACAAGTCAGCAAAACCATGGTCAAAAAGGAAACAGGACAGCTCTTTTCAGCTAACCTGCAGAACCAAGAATCTCCAAACCAACTGCTCAACTGCCAAAGTCAGCTCACCAGTATCACTCAACGGCCACAACGTTTCGCCATCTACTCACAGACAAGCTAAAAACTGATTTGTATATCTTTTATTAATCTTTATTTCTGGACTCACTTATCATTTCTAATCTGTATGTATGTGGGTTGCATTTTCATTATTTTTTCTCGCGTTTTAGTAACTAATAAACTCACTCTTTCTGTGACTCAAGAAAGCCTCGTTAAATTGACTCCTTTTAAAACATAAATAGATTTGGACTAAGAAAAGTTATCCACGAGAGAAGGGATCCTTTTTAAATCAACCTTGCTGTGACTAACCGAGGGGGTTGAGTAAAGAAGGGGAGGCAGTTCATTCCTCCTCACCCAGGAGCATAACAATTTGGGGTACCTCGTCTGGGATCATAACAAATTGGGGGAACCTCACCTGGGGATCAGTCACAACACATCATTGAGTAGCCATTTGTGAGTTCTTGAAAGTTTTAAAATTTTGAACTGACTCCTTGGAGGAGAGACTTCCAGCTTTCCACTAGCCATTGTGAAGAACTGTTTTCTGACATCATCCCTGAATAACCTAGCTCTACTGTTATATTTATGACCCCTTGTTCTGGACTGTCCACCAGAGGAAAAGGTTTCTGTCTATTGACACTATCAAATCCTTTAATTATCATAAACACCTCAATTATATCACTCCTTACTCTTTTATATTCAAAGGGTTATAAAGGCCTAATCTATGCAACCTGTCCTCATAATTTAATCTTTTTAGCCCTAGTATCATTCTGTCGAATTTGCATTGCATTCTCCTCCAAGGACAATGTATCCTTCCTGAATTGCAGTGCCCGCAGCTAAACACGAGATGGTGTCTAGCGGGAACTCTTTGCATTTATAACATAACCTTCATATTCCAACCCTCTTTAGATATAGGCCAACAGTCTGTTAGCTTTCCAAATTATCTTTTATACCTGTCCACTGACCTTTAGTGATTTCTGTACATGGATCTCTAAATTGCTCTGCTTCTCTACAGTTCCCAGCTTCTTGTCATTTAGGAAATTGTGTTTTTAATATCCAAAGTAAATGACCTCACACTTTCCCACACTAAACTCCAGCTGCCACAATTTTGTCCACTCACTTAATCGAGCAATATGCCATTGTAACAGTCTACTCCCAGCTACACCATTTGCTATGCCATCTAATTTAGTGTTGGCAGAAAACTAAGATAAAGGGCTCTCGTTCATTCAAATCAGTTCTAACTACAGTGAAACGCTTTAGCTCCAGTAAAGTTCCCCGAGGTATACCACCTGCCAACTTGAGTACGGACCGATAATCCTTACTGTCTGCCTCCTACCTCCTAAACAATTATCATGAACACTTTAATCACTGAAAATGGTTCATCTTCAAGGACTAGGAATATTCTGGAGGAATTTGTGTTTTGAAAGACACTGTTCCTTAAAGGGTTAATGCAGGACTCTGATTGCTATTCCTGGAAAGAAAATATCATTTTACAAGAAAAAGTAATTAAGCAGTTTTAAAGAAGCTGGAAACCTTTTGACCCTGGTGGACTGTGTACAAAAGGGGCTGCATGGCAATTTATGGCCCTGGAAAAAACCATGCCTGGAAAAACTGTGTTTAAAAATTGGTTTTGGTTTTGGTTTTGTAGCATTTTATTGTAGTCCAGAGCCAGTCCACAGCTGGAAATGAATAAAAGCTCCGAAGTTGCTACATGCTGGAATAGAGTACCTGCAAGTGTTCCCTGAGGCCAACTGAAAAGCAGTGCAAGAGTCATTGACTGTTTTGCAGATCAGCACTGAGAGACTAACCATATAACATGGATGTCTTTTCAAGGATGCCAACATTTTTCCTTTTCCCTTGAACAATTGACTTTTAACTTTTGGCACAGTTCCTCTACTTTTATTTATTTTTTTGGTATGTTTATGTGTGTGTGTGTGTGTGTGTCTGTGTGTGTGTGTGTGTGTGTGTGCGCGTGTGTGTGTGTGAGAGAGAGAGAAAGAGACATTGGGAATCTTGAAAGAGTAATTAGCATACTTTCATATTCTATACTGTATGTTAGTAAGCTTTGGCTTTCTATTCAACATGACTGGTTTTATAATAAACAGTTTGTTGTTTACTGAGAGATCACTGGTTAAAGCCAGAGATAAAAACAAAGAGATAAAAACAAAAAAACTGCGGATGCTGAAAATCCAAAACAAAAACAGAATTACCTGGAAAAACTCAGCAGGTCTGGCAGCATCGGCGGAGAAGAAAAGAGTTGACGTTTCAGGTCCTCATGACCCTTCGACAGAACTTGAGTTTGAGTCCAAGAAAGAGTAGAAATATAAGCGGAGCTTATATTTCAACTCTTTCTTGGACTTGAACTCAAGTTCTGTCGAAGGGTCATGAGGACCTGAAACGTCAACTCTTTTCTTCTCCGCCGATGCTGCCAGACCTGCTGAGTTTTTCCAGGTAATTCTGTTTTTGCACTGGCTAAAGCCTCTTTTATTCTGGGTAACAGTGACGAAGGTAAATGATTGGCCATTTTGGTGAGTGAATCAAACTTTTAAACTAATGGTACAACCTGTGGAGTAGTGGGGCTAGGTCAACTGTGCACTCCTCCCAACTTGAATTGGAGGCAAAAGAAAAAAGAAGAGAGATAAAAAAGCTTGAAAAAGAGGAAGAGAATTGGAAATGCATAAACTTGACTTCCAGAGAGAGAAGTTAGCAAGGGAGGATAGAGAGAGAGAAGGAACAAGAAAGGAAATACCAGCTTAAAAGGCTGGAATTAAAAGAAAGGTCTCAGATGCTGAGGAAGGTTCTGATGATGAAAAAAAACCACCTCTAACCCAAAGTCTAGTGGGGAGATGTTTAAATTTGTACAAGCCCTCCCAATGTTTGAGGACAGGGATGTAGAGGCATTATTTATTTCATTTGAGAAGATAGTTAAGCAAATGAAGTGGCCAAAAGAGTTCTGGATATTGTTTCTGTAGGTTATGATGCAGTAAAAAAGGCTATGCTTAGTGCGTATGAGTTGGTCCCTGAGGTGTACATAAAACATAAGGGAACAGCCTGCTTAGACATATATTGAATTTGAGAGGGGAAAGCAAAGTAATTTTGATTGTTGGATATGGGCCCTAAAAGTAGAGACAATGTATGAAGCTCTTAGGGAAATAATTCTCCTGGAAGAATTTAAAAATTCACTTCCTCCAAAAGTTAGACTCCATGTTGAAGACCAGAGGGTTGCAGCAGCTAGACAAGCAGTGGAGATTGCTGACAATTATGAGCTGATCCATAAAACCACACCCTTTTTCAGTCATCCCCACAAACCACTAAAAGTAGTAACGCAGGTTAAGAAGATCATAAATAAAAAAAAACAAACACTGAGGTTCATTTTTAGAGGGATAGGATTGAAAAGCAGAGAAGTAATGTTAAACATGTCATAGAACCTTGGTTAGATCACACTTAGAGCACTGTGAACTGTTCTGGTCTCCATATTATTAAGAGGATGTAGAGGCACTGGAGATGGTGTAAAATAAAACCAGGGCCTGAATTTTTAGGCCCCGCTGAAATCGGGATTGGAAACAGACATTACCTGAAAATTATGACAGCCAGCTGGTGTGTCGGCTTCCACATCCCTTTCCCAGCGTTGGATCCAGTTTTCTGACAAGGGTAGGGGATTGTTGGTGATCAGTTCAATTGCCTGGAGATGGTCACCCATGGCAGACTGGGTGCCAGCACATCAGGCAGATATACAGACCCTGCCTGCCTGCCTGGGTAGGGGTCCACAGAAAGGCCACCCTGTAGGAGCTCCCACTCCCTCAATAGTCGTGGCCTGGCTTCTTTTTTGTATTTTTTATTTAAAGCTTTTAATAAGTGGCTGGCAGTCACTTAGCATGTACAGCAGCCGAGTAGACCTCTGAAGCTGGAAGCCCTCTGATTGGCCCTCCAGCTTCGAAAGCTTACCAGCCACCTTCAGTTGGGCAGGAAATCTGTCTCCATGCCAATTAAGTGGTTGCTCCAGTTAAAATTCCAGAACTGGGTTTGGGACATGGAAACAGTCTCAGTTTCTGTTATCCAACATTGAGACAAAAATTCACCGCCAGAACTGAGAAGTTATACTTATGAAGAAAGATTGAACAGGCTGGGCCTCTTTTCTCTAGAAAGGAGAAGACTGAGGAATGACCTGATAGCGGCCTTCAAGATGATTAAAGCATTTTTGTAGACTTGAGAAGAGGTTTCCACTCTCGGATAAGAACAGACCTAGGGGCCATAAATATAAGATAGTCACTAATAAATCCAATAGGGAGTTCAGACAAATATTTTTTTACCCAGAGAGTGGTTAGAATGTAGAACATGCGACCATAACTAGTAGTTGAGGCAAATGGAATAGATGCATTTAAGGGGAAGCTAAATAAGCTAGATAAGAGAATTGTAGCTTGATGTTTATGTCACTGGATTAAAATCTAGACGTCTAAACTAATGCTCCAGGGACAGGAATGCAAATCCCTCTCATGGCAGCTGGCAGAATTTTAATTCAATTAATTAATAAATCAGGAATAAAAACCTAGTCTAGGTAACGGTGGCCATGCAACTACTGAATTGTGGTAAAAACCCATCTGATCACTAATATTCTTTAGGGAGGGAAACCTACTGTCCTTATCTGGCTTGGCCTATACATGATTCCGGGCGCTCTGCAATGTGTTGATTCTGAAATGGCATAGTAAGCCAAGCGGTTGTATCAATCCACTACAGAAAATTCAAATAAGAATAAAACCAGACGGACCACCCAGCATTAAGCTAGGTGCTGGAAACGGCATGAGTGGGGAATGATGGTGGACAATTAAGCAAATACCTGGAGGAGGAGGCTCCACAAACATCCCTATCCTCAATGATGGAGGTGCCCAGCACACCAGAAGTGCCGAATGGATCATCAATATTTGCCTTCTCCTGAGGCCCACCATGACAAATGCCAGTTTTCAGCCAATTCAATTCACTCCATGTGATATCAAGAAAAGACTGAAGGCATTGGATATAGCAAAGGCTATGTGACCTGACAACATCCAGCTGCAGTACTCAAGACTTGTGCTCCAGGACTAGCTGCACCCCTAGCTAAGCTCCTTCCATACAGCTATAACATTGGCACCTACCCAACAATATAGAAATTACCTAGGTATGCCCTGGCCACAAAAATGACCAATTACTGCCCCATAAGTCTACTCTTAATCATCAGCCAAGTGATGGAAGGTGTCATTGACAATGTTGTCAAACGGCACCTACTCTGCAACAACCTGCTCTCTGATGGTCAGTTCCAGTTCCATCATGGAACAGCTGTAGTTCAAACCTGAACAAAAGAGCTGAATTCAACAGGTGAGGTTTGAGTGCCTGCCTTTGACATCAAGGCAACATTGGATCAAATGGGGCATCAAGGACCCCTCATGAAATTGAAATTAAAGCAATTCAGGTGAAATCTCCACTGGTTTTAGTCATACCTAGCACAAAGGAAGGTGGATGTGGTTGTTAAAGGCCCCAGGCATTGCTGCAGGAGTTCCTCAGGATCCTACAGGGACAACCATTTTTAGATGCTTCATTAATGACTGTCCCACCATCACAAGGTCAGAAGTGGGAATGTTCACAGATGATTACATAGTGTTCAGTACTATTTGTAATTCCTCAAATACTGAAGAGGCCCACGCCTGCATTCAGCAAGACCTGGACAACATTCAGGCTTGGTCTGATAAGTGGCAACTAATATTCACACAGCAGAAATGCCCTGCAGGGACCATCTCCAATAAGAAAGAATCTAACCACCTTAAACATTCATTCCTTCTGCCACCAGTAAACAGTGACAGCATTGTGCACCATCTACAAGAGGCACTGCAGCAATTCACCAAGCCTCATTCAATAGCACCTTCCAAATCCATAACCTCTAAAAGGACAGGGGCAGCAGATGCATGGGAACATCACCACTTGCAAGTTCCCCTCCAAGCTGCACACCATCCTGACTTGGAAGTATATTGCTGTTCCTTCACTGTAACTGGGTCAAAATCCTGGAGCTCCCTTCCTAAAAGCACTGTGGGTGTACCTACACCAATGGACTCCAGTGGTTCAAGAAGGTAGCTCACCACCATTTCCCAAAGGTAAAGAAGGATGGAGAGCAAAAGCTGGTCCTGCCAGCGATGTTCACATCCCATGAATTAAAAAAAAAGAGGCGGAAATGAATAGAAGGATATGTTGATGAGGTTAAATGGAGAGGGCTGGGTAGAGATTCATGAGGAGTATAAACACAGGCATTGATTTATTGGACTGAATTATCTGTTTCTGTGCTGTAAATACTTGGTAATTATAATACTTAGTAACTTTGTAAACTGCATGTATTTTGATCCTCTTATTGAATTATTTTTATTTTTCCTTGTATGTGGAAGTTCATAGACATCCTGCGGTGTGAAATTTAATAAAAACTATCTACTTAGTAAGTCAGTCATTTCCAATGACAAAATTCCTTGTCTGTCACACCTCTGGTTTTTTGTCAATCATTTAAATATGTGCCTTCCGGTGACTGACCCTCCTGCCACTGGAATCAGTACCTCCTAATCTACTTATTCAAACTCTTCGTGATTGGGAACACCTATAACAAATCTCCTCTTCATCATGCTCTGAGGAGAACATCCCACCTTCTGAAGTCTCTCAATATATGTCATGACTTTCACCCGGAGACTATTCTAGTATATCTCCTCTGCACCTTCTCTTAGGCCTTGACATCCTTACTAAAGTTTGGTGTCCATAGCTGAACATAATATTCCAACTGAGGTATAACCAGTGATTTATAATGCTTTAGCATATCTTTTTATTTTCCTTATGTACTCTACTCCATCTATAAATAAAGCCAAGGATCCAGTATGCTTTATTAGCAGCCTTCTCAACTCTAGCATGGACTCAATGGTGCCAAATAGCATTCTTTTGTGATGGATTGACTCTATGGGCAGAATTTTGCTGTCAGCGAGCAGGGGGCGGGCAATCCTGCCCCATTTAAATTTTCAGGAAGGCGGGGGCGCAGCAAAATCAGCTGTGGGCTCGCCGACCTGTCAATGGCCAATTGAGGCCATTGACAAGATCATTTAAACAATTAAAGGACCTGCCCAACCAACCTTAAGGTTGGCGGGCAGGCTAGGAGCCCCAGCGGCAACTAGAAAAAACATGAAACCTCATCCAGTGGCGGGATGAGGGTTCATGCAGGGTTTTAAAAAGTTTAATAAAGTTATTGTGTAAATTATGAATATGTCCCACCTCATGACATTGTCACATGAGGGGGATATGTTAGGGAATTTTTTTTTCTATTTTTAATCTTGTTATAAGTGTAAGCGATCTCCCTGAGGCAGCACTTAGCCTCAGGGAGATGTGCGCTCATTCATGCGCATGTGCGAAATAGCGCACTCTCACTTTTGGGGAATCCCTCTGCCCACACAGGAAACGGATAGCGCTTCCTACCGGATGTCATGCTGGGCGGGCCTTAATTGGCCCACCCACGTAAAATGGCGGTGGGCCCCGCATCTCTGGCGGGGATTGGCTCCCCGCCCGCCGGAGATTGGGTCGGGTCCGCCCAACTGACAGGCAGAAAATTCTGCCCTATAACTCTGTAACTTCTCTTACCTCCTTCAAAGATTTGTTCACGTATACCCTCAGGTCTCTCTGTTCCTGTATTCCCTTTAAAATTGTACCATTTAGTTCATTCTGCCTCTCCTCATTCTTCCTATCAAAATGTGTCACTCCACATTATTCTGTGTTAAATTTCATCTGCCATGTTTGTCTGCCCAATTCACTAATCTATGCCCTCCTGTAATCTGTCGCTACCTTCCCCATTATTTGCTACATTTGGAGTTGGTGTGACCTGCAAACTTTGAAATTATGCCATGTCTACCCAGGTCATTAGCATATGTCAGAAAGAGCATTGGTCCTAATACCAAACCCTAGGGAAAACCCCTACATAATTTTACCTTTAGCCTGAAAAACAGCCATTCACCATTACTCTCTGCTTTCTGTCCCTTCGCAAATTTTGCCTCCATGCTGCCGCTGTCACTTTAATCCCAGGGATTTTAATTGTGCTAACAAATCTATTACATGGTACTTTGTCTAATCTCTTTTAACCAGTCATATAAACAACATCAGTTCTCTATCCTCATTAACCCTCTTCATTAGTTCATCAAAGAACTCAATCAAATTAGTTAAACACATTTTGCTTTTAACAACTCTGCCAATTTTCCTTATTAATCCATATTTTCCAAGTGACTGTTAATTTTGCTCAGATTATTATTTCTAAAAGCTCCCCCACCACCAAGTGTAAACTGACAGGCCAGTAGTTGCTGGGTTTTTCTTTATCTGTTTTGAACAAGGGTGTAACATTTGCAATTCTCCAGACCTCTGGCACAACATGTGTGCCTAAGGAGGATTGGAAGATTATAGTGTCTCTGCAATTTCCATCCTTACATCTCTCAGTATCCTTGGACTGACTAGTTCTGTTGACTTATCAGCTGACAACCTTTCTAACACCTCCTCCTCATCAATTTTTAGCCCATCTAGTGCCTCAACTACTTCCTCTTTCAGTGTGGCTTTTGCAGCATCTTCCTCCTTGATGGGGGCAGATGCAAAGTGCTCATTTAGTTCCTCTTTTTTGGTTGCCAATCAGCTCCAGCGCTCCATTTACTATTTATATGCCTATGGATTTTTAGAGCCCCTGTTATGCTTTGTTGTGAATATCTAATTCTTAATCCCTGTGTTTTAGGATATAACTTTTATTTTTGGGAATATAGCTTCTAGGTTGGAGGTTTAAGTGTGGTAAGTGGAAACATCTAAATTGAAAAACTGATAAGCAACTCTGAAGTAAATACAATTCAAACAGCTTGGAATTAATTACAATTAAAAGCTAACCTATGTTTATCTATAAGATCAGAGTTAGTGTAAGAATTAAAAAATGAATGACCCATTTCTGGACCTCTTGGTAGAGCAAGGGTATCTACTTTATCTCCACAGAAGGAGCTGAAATCTAGCAATTCTGGGAAAGAGAATCATAAAACTTAATTAGAGATAGAAATTATTCAAATGGGTTACAGAATCAAAGAGTTATGTTGAAGGTAAAATAATGTGTTAACATTTTTGTTTGAAGCCATCCTAAAGCATGCCATGTTATCACAGAGATGGGCTGTGGGGGTAGAAGGTTCTTTTGTTTAAACTATCTGGGTGTGTGCTCAGAAAGCAGGCAGTTGCAATTTTGCTTTGGCGTAGGCTATGTCTCACTGGATTGAGAGAGCCACAGGAGATATTGTTAGTCAGGCCTGCACTTTAAGCATCGAAAATACTAACTTTATCTTTCATCATGCAGAATGAGGATGGGGCTAAAGCTCAGTTTAGATTTTGTGAGGGAGAAGGCGGCTGGAAGATTTGCCTAGCTTGCAGCTAGAGGAAGAACTTTACAGTAGTCCTCACAGAGCCTTGTGGCAGAAAGCAGAGTTAGCTTGGAAGCTATGAGAAGACAGTTGGGAATCTGCTGACAACCAGAACAAGGGGCTGAGGAATCCACAGATTTGATGCATTGCAATTGGATGGTCATTTAGCCAAAATGCTAATGGCAGGATCTACAAAAAATCTTAAGTGAGTTCCAGAGGTCTGAGGCATACATTTTGGTTTAGAACCTACCAATGAATGAACCTTCAAGATTCGATAGTCATTGATGAAGCAGCTGAAGATTATTGGGCTAGGACATTCCCCTAAGGAATTCCGGCATCAATGCTCTGGATCTGAGAACACTGACCTCCAACAACCACAACCATCTTCCTTTTTGCTGGGTACAACTCCAACCAGTGGAGAACTTGCCCCCTGATTTTCATTGACTCCAGATTTGCTAGGGCTCCTTGATTCCACACTCTGTGAAATGCGGCATTGATGTCAAGGGCAGTCACTCTCACCTCACCTCGGGGGTTCAGGTCCTTTGTCCATATTTGAACTGAGGCTGTAATAAGGTCAGGAGTTGAGTGGCCCTGGCAGAACCCAAACTGAGTGCCAGTGAGTAGGTTATTGCTAAGCAAGTGCTGTTTGAAAGAACTGTTGATGACCCCTTCCATTACTTTACTGATTATCAAGAGTAGACTAGTGGGCGGTAATTGGCCATGTTGGATTTGTCCTGCTTTTTGTGTACAGGACATTCCTGGGCAATTTTCCACATAGCCAGGTAGATGTCAGTGTTGTAGCTGTACTGGAACAGCTTGGCTAGGGGCGTGGCAAGTTCTGGAGCACAAGTCTTCAGTACGATTGCCAGAATATTGTCAGGGCCCAAAGCTTTTGCAATATCCAGTGCCTTCAGCCATTTCTTCGTATCACATGGAGTGAATCGAATTGGCTGAAGACTGGCATCTGTGATGCTGGGGACCTCCAGAAGATGCTTAGATGGATCATCCACTCGAGGTGTAATGTATTGGCCTGGAATGGAAGCACAAATTGGGGAAATTGTGAATGCATGTGCAGTGTGCCAAAAGTACAGTAAGTCGCAACAAATAGAACCACTTCAACCACACAGTGTTCCAGAGAGACCCTGTCAGAAAATTGGAGTGGACTTGTTCACATTTGACAACAGTGAGTACCTACCAGCAGCAGATTATTACTCAAGATTTTTAGAGTCTGTGCCACTGAGAAATGATCATAAGAACATCATTGTTTAAAAGCAATTTTTGCTTGTCATGGCATACCTGAAGTGCTGATCTCAGATAATGGCCCACAATTCTCAGGCACTGAGTTTTGCAAATTTGCACAGAACTGGGAGTTTTGTCACAATACATCAAGTCCCAAATATCCACAATCCAACAGAATGGTGGAACATACTGTGCAGTCCCTAAAACACCTGCTGAAGAAGGCAAAGGCGGACAGAAGAGACCCTACCTGGCTCTGCTGGATTTCAGGAATACTCCATTAGAGGGCATTGGATCATCTCCAGCACAGCTCCTGATGGGGAGAAAATTAAGGACTAAGTTTCCAACAGCGCCCCAACTGTTATTTCCACAGCCAGTGAGCTACAGTGTGCAGGACCTGCTCAAACTGAAGCAGAAACAGCAATATGATCGAGGCGCCTGACCTCTGCCTGACCTGAACATGGGAGAGTGAGGATTCAGCATGAAGGGATCTGGATTCCTGCTGTTGTCACAGGAGAACCAAGTCTTACATAGTGCAGACTCCAAATGGACAACAGTACAGGAAAAACTGGAAATTCTTATTGAAAACAAATGAAACTCAACCCTGTTCTGAACCAGAAAGTGTAACTGAAGATCAAATTCCAAAATGCACCAGTGAAGCAAAAGATAACCAGACAAAGCCTGAGAGTCCTGAAATTATCCAAGGGGTGATAGTGGCAGAGAGCTGGAGAAGGCCACTTGTCCTTCAAAATCACCTCTGTCACCATTCAGAGCATCCAGTGGAAGAATTATGAAAAAACCACAGAGATACAGGGAGGAGTAAAAGACAAAACAGATTGATCAAAACAAGAGTGAGAAAGAATAGATAAGAGGCTTTGTATACTTGAGTTGTATAAAAAAAATTTTAAAAGGGAAATGTCATGATAATTGTTGGTTGTGGTAGTGGACTCCAGTATTAGATACTATATGGTACTCTGTACTAGATAGGCGTTCACCTGACCTGGGTGTTGAAAGTCAGATAGCACATGTTGGATCCTGTCTTGATAGAATTCAGTTACTGCCGATATGTTTTTATGTTAGGAAAATGTGTTATCAATAAAGTTAGCTTAGCTACAATATTGATGGCCTGTGTGCATCATTGAAACAAAAAACAAGACAGTTCTCACTTGTATTATCAACCTGAAATTTGTCATAAGCAGCCAAGTTTTATGCTTTATCTTGCTCCCCATTTCTTTTGCCATCCAGGCAGTTCAGGCTTTGTTTGTCCTATCTCTTCCCCCTCATATATGTTGACTATATCCGAACCACATCCTCTTTAAAGGCATTTCAATGTTCCTCATAGATTTGCCTGCCAATTTTGATTACAATTTACTCGGATCAGATTCATTCTCACATCATTAAAATTGGCCCTTTTCCAAGTAACTATTTTTACTCTGGGTTATTTCTGTCCTTTAACATAGCCAACTTAAACCTCATGTTACTGTCTCCTAAATGCTCCCTTGATCCACTTGACCCACCTCATTCCCTAGAAGCAGATCTAGCAATACCTTCTTTCTGGATGGATCAAGAAACATATTGATGGAGAAAATTCTCTTGAACACACTTCGGAAACTGTTTCCCTTCTCTGCCCTTTACACTATTATTACCCAGGTCTATATTAGGATAATTAAAGTGACCCAAAAACTATTCTATTATTTTTCATCTCTCTGTAATTTCCTTGCAAGTTAGCTCTTTGATGTAATGTTTTGGGGGTCTTTGCACCCCTTTAAGGAGAAATGGATTAGCAGTGAAGATTTGTTGTGAATCAGCTTTATTCAGGCAAAGTTAAGACAAGTCTATTAAGTTCTCAGATAAATTATGTCAATAAACCTGCTCAGTGAGTTACAGTTTAACATGGAATATACACAATGGAAATATACACCCGTGCCAAGATCTGCACAACAGAGCACACAAAATAGTTTCTCTCACAGCTTTGGCCTTTTGGTCTCTGAGCCTCTCTCTCTCTCTCGTCTTGTTTTATTCTCGTCTCTGGATGGTCTTTACCTTCACTGCGAAGAGGGCAAATCCAGGACATCCTGTATTCTGCGTGTTATCCAATTAGCCTCTCCCTCACCCAAATTATCTTCAGCACTGTGTGTGAAGACACTTCACCAATCAGGAATAATTTATGGGACTGTTGCTTTTACATGCCGTGGCTCCTTATCTGGTGAAGAGAGACATCTACATTCTATTCTCACACAAGCAGTTTTTCCACAAAGAGCCTACAAGGTCTTGTCCACTTTTCCTGTGAGCAAACTCTTTGTAATTAGACATAACCTCCCACAATTCCTATACACTGGCATCTTTTCTACACTATGCTTTATTCTCAGTTTTCTCAATTCACTATTCTACAAAGTAGGGTACCTAATAAAGTCAAATGTTAGTAAACTGCAGGGTTAGATGTTAGCTTCTAATGATAATATTAGATTTAAACAATTAGTATCCTTGTTAGTAACCTAATGATCTCACATCTATAGGCAGAATCATCCCAGATTTGCACTAAGTGCAGTTGCGGGCGTAAAAAAAGATATTTTACCCACTGGCTGCAACAATGGGTTTTCATGCCGCATCGTCCCTTTCCTGGCGCCCCCTGGCACAGACCTGCACTCCATCACGGTAGCCAGGGGTAACTTCCTGCAGTGACAACATGAGGGGGAAATGGGGCACCCTGACGTCCCTCCAGGTGCTCCTTTACCTCAAGGAGTCAGGCCGGGGCCCTCGGGCAACCGAAGGGAGGAGCAGCAGCAGTTGGACACCCTTGGGTCATCCACTCAGTAATCTCAGAGGCTGTCCGCTCTGAGTCTCCTTTGCTTGTGAACCCCCTCAACATTGACCTTTGTCACTGCAGCGGGAGCAGCTGGCCCACGGAAGGACAGCCAAAGCAAGACGGGGTCCTTAAGGCCTTTGCTCTCGAGGGGACGCATGCCAAAATCATCAGAGGGAACAGGGCCAACTATTGCACAAGTTGTCTCCACCCCTGCTTTGGATGTCAGGGCAGCACCGAAAAGAAGTGGTAGGCCTAGAAAAGTTAAGAAATTCTGATCACAAGTGGTTGCATAGGTGTACACATTTTGTCACTTTATAATCTGAAAATATATTAAAATATATTCACTTTCACTGAATAATGTGTAACGTTGTCTTTCAGCTTCATTGACAGGCTTTGTGAGTCCTCCCCCTGCATTCTCCCCTGCCCCTCACCACCACTAGCAGTTCAGTTACACACAGCTGGGTCACAAGTGATCCTGCAGGGAGAAGTGTGTGTGTGTCAGAGCCTCGTGCAAGCACTCTCCCACACAAGCGGAGCCTTCATCCATCACACACACCTCACTATCGCGAACATTTTCAGTGCTGCCTGCTGGGGTTCTCTTTCAGTTGTCCATCTGAGCTGACCTGCATCTCCGCCCACTCACTGATCACACTCCCATACAGCACCTGTGCCCGTCCAACAAGAATTTCTGCTCACTCTTGATTTGAAAAACATGGTCGTAGTCGAGTTTTTGATCAGCTCCCCCATCATTTCCCCTCCCCCAGTCACCCATGCCCTTTCCCCCATCACAGCCCTCCCCCCAGCATCACCTTCCACCTCCTCACCGTCACCTACCAATCCGAACCCTTGTCATTCCAGGATGTCCAGATGAACGTGAACATCTCCTGAGAATCCCACCCCCATTTACATTTACCTTCCTGACCTCCTCCTTCCCGCTCCCAAGGTCCATATCTGCCTCCGAGTTCCCACCAGCCACCCTCGCTGCCCCTTCTACTGTTACCGATGTACCCTTACCCTTCCACCGTACTGGCACTCTCTGCCCCCTCTCACACTCACCATTCCCTCCTACCACACCCACCCTCAGTTCATTCTCCAGGAGGCAGTCATTCACGCCACAGACCTCGCCCTTGCACATTCACCTGGACATCGCCCTCCCCTTTACTCCCTCCTCCACCCTTAATCTCTCCTCCCTCCAGACAGCTTCCCCATCTGAACTCCCTCCTTCCCCTCCTCAGAAACCTTCCCCCCTCCGAACTCCTTCTTCCCCCTGGACACCTTATGCCTTCCGAATCCCTCCTGCCCCAGACAGTTTCCGGTTCTCCCCCCCCACCGCCCCCCACCCCCCCGCCGCCCACCCCCCCCCCCCCCCCCCCCCCCCACCGCCCCCCAACCCTCCTGGACACCCTCCTTCCTCCTTCCAACCTCACCTTCCGAGGGCACCGTCGTTCCCCCTGCTTCCCAATCTCACCTCTCCGACATCTTTGTTCCCCCTTCCCAACCTCAACCCCCCCAGTACACCTGCTTCTCCAACTCACACCTCCACCTTCCTTTCCCACTCACAGCTGGACCTTCCTCTGCCCCATCCTTCGCCAATCATCTGTAGCAGCCTGTGGCCGTGAATGTGATGTTCCAAAGCAGACCTGAAGCATCAAAGGAGACCTCACACGTTCTGAGAGCAGCTTTGTGATGGAGCGATGTGCATGAGGATCCACCCGGCATGTGATGCATGTGTTCATTCAGGGTCCGTTAATGTAGGACTCCAGCATCTTCTTCTCCTTGGATGTCCACGATCTGAGCAAAGCCCTAATAATAAATCCTGACTTCTGCATGTTGCACTTGGCCTGATGTGTTCTGGGTCAGTGCATTTTCCTGCCAACATAGCGGTGATTCGGGCATCAGCGGACGATTCCAGTCGGCCCTTACTTTGCACCCTATTATCAGATGCAAATCGTGTGCCTGCCGGCCTCCAGCGGGATTCCCATTCTGCCATGGCAGACACCATTGGATGATCCCTCTATGATTTCACTCCAGTGTGAAACCAATTTCTGTCCCTCACACCAAATTCTACCTCCCACCCCCCATCCGCCATGACGCCCACCGCCAATGGCATCGGACGATTCTGCCCTATATCTTTGCCACTAGTTGATGTTCTATAGAATACACCCAATGTGTAACGGTAGATGTAACCAAATAGATTCTGCCCTTGATCCCTTTAAGGCATCGTCTCTCTCCAGCAATGTAATATTCGCCATAATTCTGCCACCTCTCCTCCTTTCTTTGCTTCCCTATCATTCCTGAACACCTTTACATCCAGGAATATTTAGTAATCAGTTCTGTCCCATTTGAGACAGATCTCTGGTATTGGCACCACATCAGATTCCACCTGGGCTATGTATGCCTGGACTTCACCAACCTCCGTGTGTTCACATACATGCACTAAGCTTGATTTGGAACTTATTGCATTACCTCTTACTCTGAATCCACTTAATGCATTATTATTTCTTTCCCTGGTGCTACCTGACTCTCCCAATTCCTTGTGCATGTTGTTTTTCCTTTTTAATGTTAGCTTCCAGTTCCCATCCTCCTGTCAAGTTAGTTTAAACCTTCCCCAATAGCACCAGCAAATCGCCCCATAAGGACATTGGTCTGAGCTCTGTTCAGATGCAACCCATCCTGTACAGGTCCCATCTCCTCCAGGGACAAATCCAACCCAGTCAATTACTGCCCCATCAGTCTACTCTCGATCATCAGTAAAGTGATGGAAGGGGTCATCAACAGTGCTATCAAGCAGCATGCTTAGCAATAGCCTGTTCACTGCCAGGGCCACTTAGCTTCTGACCTTATTACAGCCTTAGTTTAAGCATGGACAAAAGAGTTGAATTCCTGAGGTGAGGTGAGAGTGGCTGCCCTTGACATCAAGGCCGTACTTGACTGAGAGTGGCATCAAGAAGCCCAAGCAAAACTGGAGTCAATGGGAATCAGGGGGAAAACTCTCCACTGGCTGGATTCATACCTAGCACAAAGGAAGATGATTGTGGTTGTTGGAGGTCAGTCATCTCAGCTCTAGCACATCACTGCAGGAATTCCTCAGGGTAGTGGCCTTGGCCCAACTATCTTCAGTTGCTTCATCAATGACCTTCCTTCCAACATAAGGTCAGAAGTGAGGACATTCGCTGATGATTGCACAATGTTCAGCACCATTTGCGACTCCTCAGATGCTGAAGCAGTCTATGTCCAAATGCAGCAAGACCTGGACAATATCCAGGCTTGGGCTGACAAGCGGCAAATAACATTCACGCCTCACAAGTGCCAGGCAATGACCATCTCCAACAAGAGAGAATCTAACCATCGGCCCTAGACGTTAAATGGCATTACCATCACTGAACCCCCACTATCAACATCCTGGGGGTTAGCATTGGCCAGAAATTGAACTGGACTAGCCATATAAATACTGTGGCTATAAGAGCAGGTCAGAGGCTAGGAATCCTGCCATGAGTAACTCACCTCCTGACTCCCCAAAGCCTGTCCACCATCTACAAGGCACAAGACAGAAGTATGATGAATACTTTACACTTACCTGAATGAGGGCAGCTCCTGCAACACTCAAGAAGCTTGACACTGTCCAGGACAAAGCAGCCCGCTTGATTGGCACCACATCCACAAACATTCACTCCCCCCACCACCGATGCACAGTAGCAGCAGTGTGTACCATCTACAAGATGTACTGCAGGAATTCACCAAAGCTCCTTCAACAGCACCTTCCAAACCCACGACCACTACCACGTAGAAGGACACGAGCGGCAGATAGATGGGAACATCACTACCTGGAAGTTTCCCTCCAAGTCACTCACCAACCTGACTTGGAAATATATCACTGTTCCTTCACTGTCGCTGGGTCAAAGTCCTGGAACTCCCTTCCTAACAGCACTTACAGTACATCACATGACTGCAGCAGTTCAAGAAGACAGCTCACCATCACCTTCTCAAGGACAACTAGATATGAGCAATAAGTGCTGGCCCAGCCATGGAAGCCTACATCCCATGAATGAATAAAAAAAATGTCCATGATGGATGCTGAGTAATGCCTCCTCCATAAGCTCATTCCCAGGGGACATTGCAGAGGTCAGCAAAGACAGACAGCTGGTTACCATTGAGATGCTGTCATGCATTTGAAAGGATATGCTGCTGCCACACTCCTTTGGCATTGTCTGGGTGGTCACTTCTTCCCCATCTTGCACCATCTCGTGTTACCACAAGACCCAAAGAGGAGAGTGGTGTGGAATGTTGTATGATGTTGTATGTGCCTACATGCCATTGTATTGTAAAGGTACTTGGCAGAGCAAGGGTTATTGTGGGTCAGGAGAATAGAACCACCCGCGGTATGATGGACACAGTTGCATGATGATAGACTGAGAGAACAGTCTAGAAAGAAAACTCTGGAACCAGCCTGCGTGGAGGTAATAGCACCATGCATGACCGTGACCTGGGATCTGTAAATAGTTACAGATTAACAATAAATGGTTTGTGTTTAAACATACAAGTCTGAAGATCTCATCGTTGAGACACCACCATGCACCATAATACAACATGGTTGGCAGCAGTGGGATAGCAGCACTATCAGCATACCACAGTGGCGGTCACTTCTACAAGATATCACATCAGAGACATGGTGATCCACAGTGATAGGAAAGGTAGTAGCTAAATGCATGAGCCCAGAACAGCATTCCAAGGTATGGAACACTAGATACAACTGAAGCCTAACTAGAGAGACATGCACCTAAGAAAAAAACTTGAAGAAAAAGTTGAAGAAACCTCATTACAGACTTGGAAGTGAGGAATCCACAAGGATGTGTGGAAGGCCATTACAGAAAATTGCAAGAACATGAGTGACAAAGTTCACGAGATAGTGAGCAAAAATACAAAAACGAAGCTGTACTTACATTATGGAATAGGAGGTGTTCCCAATGGCTCAGCATCCAGAGGGCAGCTAAAAGAGAACTGCAAATAAAAACCAAAGGATTAAAAAAAAGGAATTCAGTGACATGAAGAAATGAAGACTGTCTTAAATAGCAGAATGGAAGCACAGGAGAAGAAAGTCGAGGAGATGCCGTTGAAATACAGGAAAGCTCAAGATGAAGCAAGTGAACTTCGCAAAGATAAAGAAAACCTGTTGAAAGACCTTTGCATGTTACAAGAATCCCCCAAGACAAAGTTTATCCTTCTGAAACACTGTGAAGCAAAGCAAAATGAATTTAACGTCACGCTGAACAAACTGAAGAACAAGTTGACAGAGAAGACTCAGCGATGTTCAATATTCTAGGAGGAACCGAAGGCTCCAAGAAACAGACTGAGTTGAAGATACAGTTGAATGGAAAAGAGGATAATGAAGCCGAGAGTAGCACAATTACAGAACTGAAACAAGTTAACACTTCATCAGAGACAGACCTAGCTTATGGTGAAACCAAAATGAAAGTTCTACTGTGGTCAGAGAAACAAAAGACAGAAATAAAACTGAAAAATGTAAATCTGACACTGAAACACAAAGAACTAGAAGAAAAAGCACTGGATGTCTCAGATGTGCTGAGAACCACCGACCTGAAAGAAAAAATTCATATGCTTGCAAAATAATTTGGAAATAAAACAGCAAACAAATATTTGGCTGAAATTGTGAAACAAGTGGAAATGAAGATTCCATTTGTGAAACATGTTGTCCAGCAAGAAAATGGTGGACACCAAAGAAAAAGAAACATTGAGTCCACTCTAGGAATGAACAGAATGCAGATTCCCCTCAGGAGGAATAGGACAAATGCATAATATCCAATAAAAGTAGCCAAATTGTTAATAAAGATAAGTAAAACTTGAAGGAGTACAAAAAGCGAATCAAATGGAGATAGCCAAGTACCAGAAACACAGAGTACCACTATCATTCCACCAAACATGACAGACTGGGATGTGGAAGGACTGTTAAGTCTGAAGAGCGTCTGAATTTATAAAGTCAGACACTTGAGATGGTGGAGAAGGGATAGCAAGTTTGAAGGAAGGAATAGCAAGATTGTATTACAAGTAGTTATACTCCATTGGAAGGGGAAATTTTCTTTGGAGGAGAAAGGGGGATGTTGTATGATACTGTATGTACCTGCATACCATTATAATGTAAAGGTGCTCGGCAGAGCAAAGGTTAATGTGAGACTGGAGAATAGCACCACTCACTGTATGATGCATATAGTCACATGTTAGTAGGCTGAGAGAACACTTTAGAAAGAACACTCTGGAACCAACCTGCATGGAGGTAACAGCACAATGCATGAAAGTAACCTGGGATCTGTAAATAGTTAAAGATTAGTTTGAGTTTAAATATACAAGTCTCAAGATCTTATCATTGAGGCATCTTAAGAACTGATATTACAACATGGAGGACTCACATGGTGGAGTGAAGGTCATTGACCATTTGCAACACTGCACCCATGTTCAGGGGTGATCCCACAGGTGTTGACCTCCTCTGCAATCTCTGTCCAGGCTTGCTTGGTCAGGTGGGGTGGTCTCTTTTTGCCATTCCTTGGGAGGAGGACCTCCCACGTTTCCCTTGCAGCCTGGAGGAGAACATGTAGGAAGGTATTGCTAAACCATGAGGGCCACCCATTGTCTTCCCTGTGCCACAGTGGTTCCTGGTCAGCTCCTTGGGTCTAGATTTCTGGTGCAGAGGTGCAAGGATCTTGAATTTTTATGGAAGGCTCATCAACATTATTGTTGAGGCTAAAGTTGACAGCAAGGAAGTAGTGTATGCAGGGCTGGCAACCCTTTAAATATGGTGCCAGCATCTGTCTTTGAGTAAGTGATACTGACATTGGTGGCTTGTTCCCCACCCCTGTTCGATAATTGGACTGGCCTTCTGCCTCCAGTTAATTAATTGGGCTGCCACATTATTGTGTTTGGCTGGCCGCATGATACTCAAGTGAAAGCAGCAGCTGCTTTCATGGCCATCATGATAGCCAGGACATGCGGCCTTTGAACAAAATCCAGCCCAATATCAGTAGCGTCTGTCATTAAGAGGCCGCTGGTTTATTTGCCAATTACTTAAAATCTATGCCTTTTTGACTACTGACCTTTAATCATAGAGCCATTTCTGGCACAGAAGGAGACCAATCGGTCCATCAAGTCTACTCCATCTGCCACTGAAAATAGTATCTTCTTATTTACTTTATTCGAATCCTTTATGATTGTGAATACCTCTATCAAATCTTCTTTTAACCATCCCGTCTCTAAGGAGAACAACCCCAGCTTCTCCAGTGTCTCCACTTAAGTGAAGTCTCTCAACACTGATATCATTCCAGTAAATCTTTCCTGCACCCTCTCTAAGGACTTGACATCCTTAGTAAATTTTGGTGCACATAACCAATCTCAAATCTCCAGTTGAGGTGTAACCAGTGATTTATAAAACTTCATCATTATTTTCCTTTTGTATTTTATTCCTCCATTAATAAAGTTAGGATTGTAGTTGGGTTTATAAGAATCTTCTCAACTTGTCTTGCCCCTTTCAAAGATTTGTGTACATATACCCTTAGGTCTCTCTGTTCCTGTACTGCTTTTAAAATTGTACCATTTAGTTCATATTGCCTCTCTTCATTCTTCCTATCAAAGTGTGACACTTTAAATGACTCTGTGTTAATTTTGATCTGCCACGTGTCTGCCCAATTCACCAATCTTTCTATATCCTCCCGAAATCTGTTACTACCCTCCCATTGTTTGCTAAGTTTTTGAGTCTGGTGTGATCTGCAAATGTTGAAATTATGCCATGTGTATCCAGGTCATTAATTTATGTCAAAAAGGGCAGTAGTTTTAATACCAACCCCTGGGTAAAGCCGTAGTCTCTTTGCCTTCCGTCTGAGAAAAAAACATTCACCATTACTCTCTATTTTCTGCTCCTTCATCAATTTTGCATCCACGTTTCCACAATTTCTTTAATCCCGTAGGCTTTAATTTTGCTAACAAGCCTATATTTTGTCAAAGGCCTTTTGGAAATTCATATACAGCATATCATTAACCCTCTCCATTAATTTGAATTCATCAAATAACGCAAATCAAGTTAGTCAAGCATGATATCCCTTTAATCAAACTGAGCTGACCTTCATTTATGAGCTGAAAGTTTTCCAAATGCCAATTAAATTTGTCCTGGATTACTGGATGGAATTTTACTGAAATAGACCCACTTGCAGGGCATGGCATTAACATCTTGGTTTGGGTTTCCCAACTACTGACAGAGCGTGGCCACGATGATGACCCACAAAGGAAGGGTCTGCATTTAAAAGGGGCCTGGCAGGGATCAAAATGACTGCAGGAAACATGGCTGCTGAAGAGGAGTTTAGGAAGATATGGGAAGGGTGTCCAGCAACCGCACCCCTCTACCCCATCCTGGTACCATCACCAGCACTCCCTAGCTCTCTGAATGTTCCCTGGAGATCATGCTTGAGGCAGTGAAGGGCAGGAGGGAAGTGGTGTTTGCTGTGAATGTGATGGAGAGACCAACCAAACAAACTGAACAAGCATAGCTGAAGGTCACTGAGTTAGTGAGCAGCAGATGTGTCATCCCTTGTAGCTGGATGTGGTGCTGAAAGAGGTTTAATGACCTAATAAGGACAGATAAGGGATGTGGCAGAAAACATTTTGGTGGCAACCTCCACTCTCTGACTTCCCCACTTCCTCTTGCACTCTGAGCACTCCTCAGACTAACACATTGTGCTGTCAGAGCTGCTATTTTTTTTAGATGAGCTGATACATAGAAACTCACAAATATAGCTGGCAGGAAAAGACCAGCTGGTGAAACATGATTTGACCTTGACAAATCTATGTAGGCTTTCCTTAATTAACTCACATCTGTTCAAATGACTGGCAATTTTGTCCTGGATTATTAACTCCCACCACTGAGGTCAAACTGACTGACCTGTAGTTATTTGGCTTATCCTAACTCCTTTTATGAACAGTGGTGTAATATTTGCAATTTTCCAGTCCTCTGGCACCATTCCTGTACCTAAGGAATATTATGGCCAGTGCCTCTACAACTTCCACCATTACTTCCCTCAGTATGCTCGGATGCATCTCATCTGCTTCTGGAGAATTATCAACTTTAAGTGCTGGCAGCCTTTCTAATACATCTTCTTTAATAATGTTTAGCCTGATTCTCACTCATATTACACAGCTGACATCTGTTAAACGCACCCTTTTTCTGCTTCATTACCTAAATAGCCAAATGGTTATGGTACTGGGCTTGTAACCCCAAGATCAAAAGTTCAAATCTCACAATGGCAAACAATGTAACTTTATCTGAAAAACAGATGGAAACCTGTTTGTACTCGAAAGAGTTACATCTTAACTTTGCTTGGCCTAAATAGCCAAGTGGTTATGGTACTGGGTTTGTAACCCCAAGATCAAGAGTTCAAATCTCACAATGGCAAACTATGAAACAATGTAAGTACATAATTTAAAGCTTGGCCTAAATAGCCAAGTGGTTATGGTACTGGGTTTGTAACCCCAAGATCAAGAGTTCAAATCTCACAATGGCAAACTATGAAACAATGTAACTTCATCTGAAACAGATGGAAACAGGTTTACTCAAAAAGAGTATCAAGAGTTCAAATCTCACAATGGCAAACTATGAAACAATGTAACTTCATCTGAATAGGAACAGATGGAAACAGTTACATCTTATTAGGCTTGGCCTAAATAGCCAAGTGGTTATGGTACTGGGTTTGTAACCCCAAGATCAAGAGTTCAAATCTCACAATGGGAAACTATGAAACAATGTAACTTCATCTGAATAGGAACAGATGGAAAAGTGTTTGTACTCGAAAGAGTTATATCCACATCTTTGAAGCTTGGCCTAAATAGCCAAGTGGTTATGGTACTGGGTTTGTAACCCCCAGATCAAGAGTTCAAATCTCACAATGGCAAACTATGAAACAATGTAACTTCATCTGAAACAGATGGAAACAGGTTTACTCAAAAGAGTATCAAGAGTTCAAATCTCACAATGGCAAACTATGAAACAATGTAACTTCATCTGAAACAGATGGAAACGTGTTTGTATTCGAAAGAGTTACAAGAGCTTACTCTCAGGAAAATATAATAATTTTCATTATGTTATTGCAGTTTATTGTAACTTAGGAATAGTGTGTGTGTGTGTGTGTGTGGGTATTAATTGAATGAAAGACAGCTGGTCTGAAGGCTTTGATGTATCAGAAAAGAAGCTAAGTTTGAAATGTTAAATAGGTAGACATGGCTGAAGTTTTAGAATGTGAGGTGTGAAGGGAAATTTGCATTTTTAGATAAACCAGAGTAATTTGAATTTCAAAAGAGGTGGTCAAATATTATACTTAGCCTGAAAAAGCCAAACATTGTGTTTATTTTTCCTAAAGCTTACTGATAAAATTGGCACTATGAAAGACTTTTATTATTAGAAAAGTAGAATTGAAAAGATATATCGAAACAATGAAATTTACATTAAAAAGGGAGAAACCTGTATAAAGGAGATGAGGTTATGTGTAAGAGGAAAGCATTCTATGATCTAACAAGGGTGACAAGCCTCCAGTTTCTAAGCCTCAAGTTGCTGTCTACATGAACTGAAGTGAAGAAAACTCAATTTGAATTTGATTGTTATTTTGCCTGGGTCTTTTAAAATCTGTGAGTCTTACTGTTGCATTAATGGAGGTGGTCTTATTACTACTGAACTCAAGGCAAGCATCTTGAAATAAATACAAATTGTAAAATAGCCATGTTTCAAGTTTCCCTCTGGGATTTGAACAACTCAGCATTCGCCATCTGTTGTGTCATAACATTACTTTCAATCTCTTTTGTCATTCAGAGAGTTCTGACTACCATCGTGGGAATGAATCTAGACTCTATCTGAACCACTTCCTCTTTAAAAGCAGCCCATAGTTCTGTTACAGTTTTGCCTGTCAATCTTTGACTAATATTTGCATTACCCAGATCTATTTTCACCCGATTGAAATTCACTCTCTTCCAATTAATTATTTCTACTCTGAATTGCTTCTTGTCCTTGTCCATGGCTGACCTAAACAATATGAAACTTTGATTACTGTCTCCCAAAGGCTCCCTTACTGACACTTAATCCACTTGGCTTACCTGATTCCCCAAAGATGAGTCTTACCATGTTGCACCGGAAACAAACTGATCTCAAAAATTCTCCTGAACACATTTCAGAAACTCATCCTCCTCTCTTCACACTATTATCATTCCAGTCTATATTAACATAATTCAAGTTCCCCATTACAACTATAGTTTTTACACCTATCTGTAATTAAGATTGATTAAGATTATCCCCTTTGAGGTTGCGCTTGCTAATTTCTTCCCTAGTACCCTAAAGTCTGCTTGCAGGACCTCATCTCTGTTCTACCTATGTTGTTGGTACAGAAAAGGGACCACTACTGCAGGCTGCACATCCTCCCACCTCACACTACTTTGTAATGTCAGTGATGTGCTTGACTCCTGCACCAGGGAGGCAACACACTATCCTGGATTCAGGTCTGCGGCTGCAGAAATTCCTGTCTGTACCCCGCATTATAGAATTTCCTATCATTATTGCTTTCCCAATCTTCATCCTGCCACCTTGCACAGCTGAGTGGGATGTGGTGCTGGCTCTGGCTGCACTCTCCAGAGTAATCATCACTCCCGCCAGTATGCAGAACTGAATACCAGTTGGAGAGCGAGATGCACTCTGGGACTCCAGCGCTAACTGCCTGATCTTCCTTGACTGTCTGTCAATTACCCATTCCCTTTCTGCCTGCAAAGCCTCAAGCTGCATGGTGACCACATCCAGAAACGTGCTGTCCACAAAACCCCTCAGCTTTGTGATTGCATCATTTTGGTGCCAACAGCTGCTCGAAGTCCAAAACCTGGAGCATGGGTTGCTCTAGCTGCAGGTATCCAGGACACTTGAAAGGTCCTGGAGTTTCCACATGGAACAGAATGTGCACTTCATGTGACTGAGATACCCTGCCATACCTCTATTTATTAGACTATTAACTGATATAGCAGAGATAAACATAAGACTTTTTTTATTCCTTCATGAGATGTAGGCGTTGCTGGCAAGGCCAGCATTTGTTGCCCATCCCTAATTACCCTTGAAAAGGTGGTGGTGAGTTAAAATGAGGTCACATTAGAAAATAGTTTCCAAAGCATTGCCATTGTCCTTTGCTTCACTTCACATGTACATAACGCAGAAAGGCCATGTTCTGTTGTTAGTATGGACTTCATCCTGTATTACATGGGCCAGCAGATGTATAGAAAATCCATCAACTGGAATCTTACCTCCAAACCACATACCATCCTGACCTGGAAATATATCATCACTCCTTCACTGTTGCTGGTTCAAACACTGGGAACGTCCTACCTATTAACACTGTGTGTATAGCTATACCAGATGGGCTGCAGTGGTTCAAGATGGTAGCTCGCCATTGCCTTCTCAAGGGTAATTAGGGATGGACAATAAATGCTGGCCTTGCCAGTGATGCTCACATCCCACAAATAATTAAAAAAAAACCTCTCTAAGCCCTTGACATGCTTCCTAAAGTGTGGTGGCTGCAATTGCACACAATGGGCTGAATTTTCCCCCTGTCAGGGGCGATGTTGAAGGGCAGGCGCGCACAGGCGCGCTTCCAATTGGCGCCTCCAATGGGGGTGTGGGCACCATTTTACGTCCCGCCCAGCATGACATCCACACAGAAGCACTATGCACTTCCTGTGCGGGCTGTGGGGGAATCCCAAAATTGAGAGTGCGCTCTTTCGTGCATGTGCATGAAAGAGTGCACTCAGCTCCCTGAGGCTAAGTGCAGCCTCGGGGAGATCAGCTCTAAATGTTAAAACCTAAAATAGAAAAATAAAATTTCCATAACATGTCCCAGCTCATGTGACAATGTCACATGAGTTGGGACATGTCCATAATTTTCACAAAAACTTTATTAAAATTTTTTAATAGTTACATGAAACCTCATCCCATCTGTGGATGAGGTTTTATCCTTTTACAATTCGCGCCAGGGCTCCTTGCCTGCTCGCCAACCTTAAGGTTGGATGGGCAGGTCCTTTAATTACTTAATTGACTTTGTCAATGGTCTCAATTGGCCATTGACAGGTCGGCGGGCATGCTGCTGATTTCGCTGCACCCCCGCTTTCTTGAAAATTTAAATGGGGTGCGGTGACGTCTGGAGCTCCCCCCCTCGTCGTCACCGCGCGTCATTTTACACGTCGGCGAGCAGGGGTGGGGCCTGCTCGCCGACATGCAAAGTCCTACCCAATATGCCAGCTGAGGTCTAACCAGAGATTCATAAAGGTCTAGCTAGACTTCCATGTTTTACATTTGCAGCCCCTATTCACAAGTATCCCATTTGCTATCTTAACTTTCACTATCACGTTCAAAGATTTGTGACCACGCACCCCAAGTCTCCATGTTCAAGAGTTCCCTCGCAATTTTACCATTTAGTTAATACTGCCTCTCCATGTTACTTCTTCTAAAATGCGCTGCTAATCTAACAGCATAAAACTGCACTTGCCATGTGTCCGCCCCTTCACCAAGTCTATGTTTTCCTGAAAACATTGTCCTCAGTCCCTCAAAATGATTGACACCTTTGTGGGTCCTGAGGTGACTTAGCAGGCCAAACCTGGAGGCAGAGGTCTCTGGGCAGAGAGGGCAAGAGTTGCCCTGAGGAAGGGGGCATTCTCAAGCCAGGCTCTGCTTTCTCTGCTCCAGCTTTTGTTGCTTCTCCACAGCACATTTTATGCAGACAGTTTCTCACTGCGTTGCGGTTTGTTGGATGAGACGCCACCACATGGCATGGTTACTGGTAAGTTCCTCCCATGCACTGATGTCAATTTGTCATAAAAACAGGAAATGCTGGAAAAACTCAGGTCTGGCAGCATCTATGAAGGAAGAAACAGAGTTAACGTTTTGAGTCTGTATGACTCTTCAGGTGGAATTTTCCGTGCCAGCTGGCGGCAGGCATGATTGGTGGCGTGAGTGGACAATATGGTGAGATCGGTTTCACGACGGCAGGAAGGCAGGTCGTGATTTTCCGCTCAGCCTGCCGATGGTGGGTCGCATTTCCTGCCATCGGTAATCAGGAACCTCATTGTAATACATCAGCATATCATTATCAAGCCATCTCGACGGGCTTTTGCGCCCCCTCTGGATCGCGTCCACATCAGCGGGAAAGCACACCAACGTGTTTCACAACAGCACAGAGGCGACGAGCACTTGGTGGCCTGCTTTTTCGGTGAACTGGAGGTGAGGGCATGGTGACTTTCTGCAGAGCTCGCCAGTGTTGTCTGTTGCTTTGCAGGCTTCAGGGGTGCCGGGGGGTCGGGGTTAAGTGCCAACCTGCTTTGGAGGTGACTTTTGAGGGTGAGGGGGAACGGTGGGCAAATGCAGCCTTGCCTCTGAGGTTACTGGTGGCGGTAGCAGCGGGCAAGGATAGCCCTGCTGTTGCATATAGTGCACAAACATTCGGGGTGCGGGGGTAGGATGGGTGAGGGAAGAGGCCACGCATTTGGGAAACCTGAAGAATGTGACCATTCCTCTGCAATTGAGTCAGTTCAGGCGCAGCCACATTGATATCAGTAGGGTCAAGCTCCTAGCTTATCTGCTCACTCAAGCAACGCAGAGGCATCAAAGTGCCACCAAATTCTCCAGAGCTCCCTGCACCACCCCCACACCCCCACCTCAGCCCTGCCACAGACTGCAAATTCATGAGAACTTTAGTGGACTGCAGAGCAGTTGGATTACACATGTTGTACAATCTTCTCGCTAAAGCTGGTCATGGAGCAGTCACTGCTGGAGGTGCTCAAAGCCCCTTGCAATGTCAGCATCCAGGTTTGTACCAGTCTCCCCCATGGCTCAAGCTAACATGGCAGCCATACAGCACAATATCTCTGGCCATCCAAGTGGTGGCCAGCACTCTCTGGGAAGCATTAAGGGGCCATCACACTTAACCAGGACAGATTCTTAAGTACACCCATGCTAACTACATGTTTCTTTCTTTCACCCTGCAGGAGCACTACATCAGGATCATGGATTCTGCTGAACTAGCTGTCTGCCTTATGGCCTACAGAGCCCAATGAAGATGGAGGAGAGTGCGACTGAGGCTCCTGGCTGCACAGAGGTAGAGGAAGAAGGGGCCGCTGCACACGCGCCCAAGGTCCACAGCAAGCCATCGCAGGCCAGCGCCTTGTGACACCCAGGGTCTATAAACATCGCCTTTCATTCCTGATGGACCTAAGAAAAAAACTTGAAGAAAAAGTTGAAGAAACCTCATTACAGACTTGGAAGTGAGGAATCCACAAGGGTGTGTGGAAGGCCATTACAGAAAATTGCAAGAACATGAGTGACAAAGTTCATGCGATAGTGAGCAAAAATACAAAAACGAAGCTGTACTTACATTGTAGAATAGGTGGTGTTTCCAATGGCTCAACATCCAGAGGGCAGCTAAAAGAGAACTGCAAATAAAAACCAAAGGATTAAAAAAAAGGAATTCAGTGACATGAAGAAATGAAGACTGTCTTAAACAGCAGAATGGAAGCACAGGAGAAGAAAATCGAGGAGATGCCGTTGAAATACAGAAAAGCTCAAGGTGAAGCAAGTAAACTTCGCAAAGATAAAGAAAACCTGTTGAAAGACCTTTGCATGTTACAAGAATCCCCCAAGACAAAGTTTATCCTTCTGAAACACTGTGAAGCAAAGCAAAATGAATTTAACGTCACGCTGAACAAACTGAAGAACAAGTTGACAGAGAAGACTCAGCAATGTTCAATATTCTAGGAGGAACCGAAGGCTCCAGGAAACAGACTGAGTTGAAGATACAGTTGAATGGAAAAGAGGATAATGAAGCCAAGAGTAGCACAATTACAGAACTGAAACAAGTTAACACTTCATCAGAGACAGACCTAGCTTATGGTGAAACCAAAATGAAAGTTCTACTGTGGTCAGAGAAACAAAAAACAGAAATAAAACTGAAAAATGTAAATCTGACTCTGAAACACAAGGAACTAGAAGAAAAAGCACTGGATGTCTCAGACGTGCTGAGAACCACTGCCCTGAAAAAAAAATCATATGCTTGCAAAACAATTTGAAAATAAAACAGCAAACAAATCTTTGGTTGAAATTGTGAAACAAGTGGAAATGAAGATTCCATTTGCGAAACATGTTGTCCAGCAACAAACGGTGGATACCAAAGAAAAAGAAACATTGAGTCCACACTAGGAATGAACAGAATGCAGATTCCCCTCAGAAGGAACAGGACAAACCCACAGTGTCCAATAAAAGTAGCCAAATTGTTAATAAAGATAAGTAAAACTCAAAGGAGCACAAAAAGTGAATCAAATGGAGATAGCCAAGTACCAGAAACACAGAGTACCACTATCATTCCACCAAACATGACAGACTGGGATGTGGAAGGACTGTTAAGTCTTAAGAGCGTCTGAATTTATAAAGTCAGACACTTGAGATGGGGGAGAAGGGATAGCAAGTTTGAAGGAAGCGATAGCAAGATTGTATTACAAGTAGTTACACTCCATTGGAAGGGGAAATTTTCTTTGGAGGAGAAAGGGGGATGTTGTATGATACTGTATGTACCTGCATACCATTATAATGTAAAGGTGCTCGGCAGAGCAAAGGTTAATGTGGGATTGGAGAATAGCACCACTCACTGTATGATGCATATAATCACATAGTAGTAGGTGAGAGAACACTTTAGAAAGAACACTCTGGAGCCAACCTGCATGGAGGTAACAGCACAATGCATGAAAGTAACCTGGGATCTGTAAATAGTTAAAGATTAGTTTGAGTTTAAATATACAAGTCTCAAGATCTTATCATTGAGGCATCTTAAGAACTAATATTACAACATGGAGGACTCACACTGGTGGAGTGAAGGTCATTGACCATTTGCAACACTGCACCCGTGATGACCTCCTCTGCAATCTCTGTCCAGGCTTGCTTGGTCAGGCGGGGTGGTCTCCTTTTGCCATTCCTTGGGAGGATGACCTCCCGCGTTTCCCTTGCAGCCTGGTGGAGAACATGTAGGAAGGTATTGCTAAACCATGAGGGCCACCCATTGTCTTCCCTGTGCCACAGTGGTTCCTGGACAGCTCCTTGGGTCTAGATTTCTGGTGCAGAGGTGCAAGGATCTTGAATTTTTATGGAAGGCTCATCAACATTATTGTTGAGGCTAAAGTTGACAGCAAGGTAGTAATGTATGCAGGGCTGGCAACCCTTTAAATATGGTGCCAGCATCTGTCTTTGAGTAAGTGATACTGACATTGGTGGCTTGTTCCCCACCCCTGTTCGATAATTGGACTGGCCTTCTCCCTCCAGTTATTAATTGGGCTGCCACATTATCGTGTTTGGCTGGCCGCATGATACTCAAGTGGAAGCAGCAGCTGCTTTCATGGCCATCATGATAGCCAGGACATGCGGCCTTTGAACAAAATCCAGCCCAATATCAGTAGCGTCTGTCATTAAGAGGCCTCTGGTTTGTTTGCCAATCACTTAAAATCTGTGCCTTTTCCACTACTGACCTTTAATCATAGAGCCATTGCTGGCACAGAAGGAGCCCATTCGGTCCATCAAATCTACTCCATCTGCCACTGAAAACAGTATCTTCTTATTTACTTTATTTGAATCCTTTATGATTGTGAATACCTCTATTAAATCTTCTTTTAACCATCCCATCTCTAAGGAGAACAACCCCAGCTTCTCCAGTGTCTCCACTTAAGTGAAGTCTCTCATCTCTGATACCATTCTAGTAAATCTTTCCTGCACCCTCTCTAAGGATTTGACATCCTTAGTAAAGTTTGGTGCACATAACCAATCTCAATGCTCCAGTTGAGGTGTAACCAGTGATTTATAAAACTTCATCATTATTTTCCTTTTGTACTTTATTCTTCCATTAATAAAGTTAGGGTTGTATATGAGTTTTTAAGAACTCAACTTGTCCTGCCCCTTTCAAAGATTTGTGTACATATACCCTTAGGTCTCTCTGTTCCTGTACTGCATTTAAAATTGTACCATTTAGTTCATATTGCCTCTCTTCATTCTTCCTATCAAAGTGTGACACTTTACATGACTCTGTGTTAATTTTGATCTGCCACGTGTCTGCCCAATTCACCAATCTTTCTATGTCCTCCCGAAATCTGTTACTACCCTCCCACTGTTTACTACGTTTTTGAGTTTGGTGTGATCTGCAAATGTTGAAATTATGCCATGTGTATCCAGGTCATTAATATATGTCAAAAAGGGCAGTAGTTTTAATACCAACCCCTGGGGAAAGCCGCAGTCTCTTTGCCTTCCATCTGAGAAAAAAACATTCACCATTACTCTCTATTTTCTGCTCCTTCATCAATTTTGCATCCACGTTTCCACAATTTCTTTAATCCTGTAGGCTTTAATTTTGCTAACAAGCCTATATTTTGTCAAAGGCCTTTTGGAAATTCATATACAACATATCATTCACCCTCTCCATTAATTTGAATTCATCAAATAACGCAAATCAAGTTAGTCAAGCATGATTTCCCTTTAATCAAACTGTGCTGACCTTCATTTATGAGCTGAAAGTTTTCCAAATGCCAATTAAATTTGTCCTGGATTACTGGATGGAATTTTACTGAAATAGACCCACTTGCAGGGCATGGCATTAACATCTTGGTTTGGGTTTCCCAACTACTGACAGAGCGTGGCCACGATGATGACCCACAAAGGAAGGGTCTGCATTTAAAAGGGGCCTGGCAGGGATCAAAATGACTGCAGGAAACATGGCTGCTGAAGAGGAGTTTAGGAAGATATGGGAAGGGTGTCTAGCAACCTCACCCCTCTACCCCATCCTGGTACCATCACCAGCACTCCCTAGCTCTCTGAATGTTCCCTGGAGATCATGCTTGAGGCAGTGAAGGGCAGGAGGGAAGTGGTGTTTGCTGTGAATGTGATGGAGAGACCAACCAAACAAACTAAACAAGCATAGCTGAAGGTTACTGAGTTAGTGAGCAGCAGATGTGTTATCCCTTGTAGCTGGGTGTGGTGCTGAAAGAGGTTTAATGACCTAATAAGGACAGAAAAGAGATGTGACAGAAAACATTTTGGTGGCAACCTCCACTCTCTGACTTCCCCACTTCCTCTTGCACTCTGAGCACTCCTCAGACTAACACATTGTGCTGTCAGAGCTGCTATTTTTTTTAGATGAGCTGATACATAGAAACTCACAAATATAGCTGGCAGGAAAAGACCAGCTGGTGAAACATGATTTGATCTTGACAAATCTATGTAGGCTTTCCTTAATTAACTCACATCTGTTCAAATGACTGGCAATTTTGTCCTGGATTATTAACTCCCACCACTGAGGTCAAACTGACTGACCTGTAGTTATTTGGCTTATCCTAACTCCTTTTTGAACAGGGGTGTAATATTTGCAATTTTCCAGTCCTCTGGCACCATTCCTGTATCTAAGGAATATTATGGCCAGTGCCTCTACAACTTCCACCTTTACTTCCCTCAGTATGCTCGGATGCATCTCATCTGCTTCTGGAGAATTATCAACTTTAAGTGCTGGCAGCCTTTCTAATACCTCTTCTTTAACAATGTTCAGCCTATCCAACACCCTAACTATCTTCTTCTTCACTATGATTTTGGAAGCATCTTTTATTTTCTTGGTAAATACAAATGCAATGTGCTCCGTTAGTACCTCAGCCATGTCCTTTGCCTCCATGCAATAAGGCTCCTTTGTGGTGCCTAATCAGCCCCACTCTTACCACCATTTTAGTATTTATATCCCTATGGAAAACTTTTGGAGTCTCTTTTATGTTAACTTCCAATCATTTCTCATAACCTTTCTTTGCCTCTTTTATTTCTTTTTTCACTTCCTTCAGAACTTTCCACATTCAGCCTGATTCTCACTCATATTACTCAGCTGAGTAATTAACATCTGTTAAACGCACCCTTTTTCTGCTGCATCTTACTGTCAGGAAAATATAATAATTTTCATTATGTTATTGCAGTTTATTGTAACTTAGGAATAGTGTATATATGTGTGGGTATTAATTGAATGAAAGACAGCTGGTCTGAAGGCTTTGATGTATCAGAAAAGAAGCTAGGTTTGAAATGTTAAATAGGTAAACATGGCTGAAGTTTTTGAATGTGAGGTGTGAAGGGAAATTTGCATTTTTAGATAAACCAGAGTAATTTGAATTTCAAAAGAGATGGTCAAATATTACAGTTAGCCTGAAAAAGCCAAACATTGTGTTTATTTTTCCTAAAGCTTACTGATAAATTTGGTACTATGAAAGACTTTTATTATTAGAAAAGTAGAATTGAAAGGATATATCGAAACAATGGGATTTACATTAAAAAGGGAGAAACCAGTATAAAGGAGATGAGGTTATATGTAAAAGGAAGGCATTCTATGATCTAACAAGGGTGACAAGCCTCCAGCCTCTAAGCCTCAAGTTGCTGTCTACACGAACTGAAGTGAAGAAAACTCACTTTGAATTTGACTGTTCAGGGTAGAGTGTTATTTTGCCTGGGTCTTTTAAAATCTGTGAGTCTTACTGTTGCATTAATGGAGGTGATCTTATTACTACTGAACTCAAGGCAAGCATCTTGAAATAAATACAAACTGTAAAATAGCCATGTTTCAAGTTTCCCTCTGGGATTTGAACAACTCAGCATTCGCCATCTGTTGAATCATAACGTTACTTTCAAGCTCTTTTGTCATTCAGAGAGTTCTGACTTCCGTCGTGGGAATGAATCTAGACTCTATCTGAACAACCTCCTCTTTAAAAGCAGCCCATAGTTCTGTTACAGTTTTGCCTGCCAATCTTTGACTAATATTTACTTTGCCCAGATCTATTTTCACCCAATTGAAATTCACTCTCCTCCAATTAATTATTTCTACTTTGAATTGCTTCTTGTCCTTGTGCATGGCTGACCTAAACAATGTGATACATTGATTACTGTCTCCCAAAGGCTCCCTTATTGACACTTAATCACTTGACCTACCTGATTCCCCAAAGATGAGTCTTACCATGTTGCACTGGAAACATACTGATGTCAAAAATTCTCCGGAACACACTTCAGAAACCTGTCCTCCGCTCTTCACACTATTATCATTCCAGTCTATATTAACATAATTCAAGTTCCCCATTACAACTATTGATTTTGCACATATCTGCAATTAAAATTAATTAATCACCTTTGAGGTTATTCTTGCTAATTTCTTCCCTAGTACCCTAAAATCTGCTTGCAGGACCTCACTCTGTTCTACCTATGTTGTTGGTACAGAAAAGGGACCACTACTGCAGGCTGCACATCCTCCCACCTCACACTACTTTGTAATGTCAGTGATGTGTTTGACTCCTGCACCAGGGAGGCAACACACTATCCTGGATTCAGGTCTGCGGCTGCAGAAATACCTGTCTGTACCCCTCATTATAGAATTTCCTATCATTATTGCTTTCCCAATCTTCGTCCTGCCACCTTGCACAGCTGAGTGGGATGTGGTGCCATGGAATTGGCTCTGGCTGCACTCTCCAAAGTAATCATCACTCCCGCCAGTATGCAGAACTGAATACCGGTTGGAGAGGGAGATGCACTCCGGGAGCTCCAGTGCTAACTGCCTGATCCTCCTTGACTGTCTGTCAATTACCCATTCCCTTTCTGCCTGCAAAGCCTCAAGCTGCATGGTGACCACATCCAGAAACATGCTGTCCACAAAATCCCTCAGCTTTGTGATTGCGTCATTGTGGTGCCAGCAGCTGCTCAAAGTCCAAAACCTGGAGCTTGGGCTGCTCTAGCTGCAGGTATCCAGGACACTTGAAAGGTCGTGGAGTTTCCACATGGAACAGAATGTGCACTTCATGTGACTGAGATACCCTGCCATACCTCTATTTATTAGACTATTAACTGATATAGCAGAGATAAACATAAGATTTTTTTTATTCTTTCATGAGATGCAGGTGTTGCTGGCGAGGCCAGCATTTGTTGCCCATCCCTAATTACCCTTGAAAAGATGGTGGTGAGTTAAAATGAGGTCACATTAGAAAATAGTTTCCAAAGCATTGCCATTGTCATTTGCTTCACTTCACATGTACATAACGCAGAAAGGCCATGTTCTGTTGTTAGTATGGACTTCATCCTGTATTACAGGGGCCAGCAGATGTATAGAAAATCCATCAACTGGAATCTTACCTCCAAACCACATACCACCCTGACTTGGAAATATATCATCACTCCTTCACTGTTGCTGGTTCAAACACTGGGAACTTCCTACCTATTAACATTGTGTATAGCTATACCAGATGGGCTGCAGTGGTTCAAGATGGTAGCTCGCTATCGCCTTCTCAAGGGTAATTAGGGATGGACAATAAATGCTGGCCTTGCCAGTGATGCTCACATCCCACAATTAATTAAAAAAAACCTCTCTAAGCCCTTGACATGCTTCCTAAAGTGTGGTGGCTGTAATTGTACACAATGGGCTGAATTTTCCCCCTGTCAGGGGCGAAGTTGAAGGGAGGCGCGCACAGGCATGCTTCCAAATGGCACCCCCAATCGGAGGTGTGGGCACCATTTTACGTCCCGCCCAGCATGACATCCACACAGAAGCACTATGCGCTTCCTGTGCGGGATGTGGGGGATCCCAAAATTGAGAGTGCGCTCTTTCGCGCATGTGTATGAAAGAGTGTACTCAGCTCCCTGAGGCTAAGTGCAGCCTCAGGGAGATCAGCTCTAAATGTTAAAAACCTAAAATAGAAAAATAAAGTTTCCCTAACGATGTCACATGAGCTGGGACATGTCCATAATTTTCACAAAAACTTTATTAAAATTTTTAAAAAGCTACATGAAACCACATCCCGTCTGTAGATGAAGTTTTATGCTTTTTCTAATTCACGCCAGGGCTCCTTGCCTGCTCGCCAACCTTAAGGTTGGACGGGCAGGTCCTTTAATTACTTAATTGACTTTGTCAATGGCCTCAATTGGCCATTGACAGGTCGGCGGGCGTGCTGTTGATTTCGCTGCACCCCCGCTTTCTTGAAAATTTAAATGGAGTGCGGTGACGTCTGGAGTCCCCCCCCCTCCCCACCCCCCCACCCCCCCGTTGTCACCACACGTCATTTTACACGTCGGCGAGCAGGGGCGGGGCCAGCTCGCCGACATGCAAAGTCCTAGCCAATATGCCAGCTGAGGTCTAACCAGAGATTCATAAAGTCTAGCTAGACTTCCTTGTTTTACATTTGCAGCCCCTATTCACAAGTATCCCATTTGCTATCTTAACTTTCACTATCACGTTCAAAGATTTGTGACCACGCACCCCCAAGTCTCCATGTTCAAGAGTTCCCTCGCAATTTTACCATTTAGTTAATACTGCCTCTCCATGTTATTTCTTCTAAAATGCGCTGCTAATTTAACAGCATAAAACTGCACTTGCCATGTGTCCGCCCCTTCACCAAGTCTATGTTTTCCTGAAAACATTGTCCTCAGTCCCTCAAAATGATTGACACCTTTGTGGGTCCTGAGGTGACTTAGCAGGCCAAACCTAGAGGCAGAGGTCTCTGGGCAGAGAGGGCAAGAGTTGCCCTGTAGAAGGGGGCATTCTCAAGCCAGGGCTCTGCTTTCTCTGCTCCGGCTTTTGTTGTTTCTCCGCAGCACATTTTATGCAGACAATTTCTCACTGCGTTGCGGTTTGTTGGATGAGACGTCACCACATGGCATGGTTTCTGTTAAGATCCTCCCATGCACCGATGTCAATTTGTCATAAAAACAGGAAGTGTTGGAAAAACTCAGGTCTGGCAGCATCTATGAAGGAAGAAACAGAGTTAATGTTTCGAGTCCGTATGACTCTTCAGGCGGAATTTTCCGTGCCAGCTGGCGGCAGGCATGATTGGCGGCGTGAGTGGACAATATGGTGAGATCGGTTTCACAATGGAAGGAAGGCAGGTCATGATTTTCCGCTCGGCCCGCCATTCCTGCCATCGGTAATCAGGAACCTCATTGTAATACATCAGCCTATCATTATCAGGCCATCCAACCAAGCTTTTGCGCCCCCTCTGGATCACGTCCACATCAGCGGTAAAGCACACCAACCTGATTCACAACAGCACAGAGGCGACGAGCACTTGGTGGCCTACTTTTTGGGTGAACTGGAGATGAATGCACAGCGACTTTCTGCAGAGCTCGCCAGGGTTATCTGTTGCTTTGCAGGCTTCAGGGGTGCCGGGGGGTCGGGGTTAAGTGCCAACCTGCTTTTGAGGGTGAGGGGGAACGGTGGGCAAATGCAGCCTTGCCTCTGAAATGACTGGTGGCGGTAGCGGCGGGCAAGGACAGCCCTGCATGATTTGTGAATATAGTGCACAAACTTTCGGCGTGTCGGGGTAGGATGGGCGAGGGAAGAGGCCACGCATTTGGGAAACCTGTAGAAAGTGATCATTCCTCTGCAACTGAGTCAGTCCAGGCGCAGCCACATTGATAATAGTAGGGTCAGGCTCCTAGCTTATCTGCTCACTCAAGCAACGCAGAGACATCAAAGTGCCACCAAATTCTCCAGAGCTCCCTGCACCACCCCCACACCCCCACCTCAGCCCTGTCACAGACTGCAAATTCATGAGAACTTTAGTGGATTGCAGAGCAGTTGGACTACACATGTTGTACAATCTTCTCGCTAAAGCTGGTCATGGAGCAGTCACTGCTGGAGGTGCTCAAAGCCCCTTGCAATGTCAGCATCCCGGTTTGTACCAGTCTCCCCCATGGTTCAAGCTAACAGGGCAGCCCTGCAGCACAATATCTCTGGCCATCCAAGTGGTGGCCAGCACTCTCTGGGAAGCATTAAGGGGCCATCACACTTAACCAGGACAGGTTCCTAAGTACACCCATGCTAACTACATGTTTCTTTCTTTCACCCTGCAGGAGGACTACATCAGGATCATGGATCCTGCTAAACTAGCTGTCTGCCTTATGGCCTACAGAGCCCAATGAAGATGGAGGAGAGTGCGACTGAGGCTCCTGGCTACTTCCTCAGAGGCAGAGGAAGAAGGCCCGCTGCACACACCACCCAACATCCACAGCAAGCCATCGCAGACCAGCGCCTTGTGACACCCAGGGTCTATAGACATTGCCTTTCATTCCTGCAGATGATTGAGAACCAGTGTTGCCAAAAACCACAAATGTCTAGGGAACTGGTTGCTCACATCTGCCAGCTACTGCAGGATTTGGCACCACGGGGACATGGAGCGCATCTACTGCCAGTGGCTGTGAAATTGACTGTGGCCCTCAATTTACATGTCAGTGGCTCCTTTCAGGGCTCCACAGGTGTCCTCCACTCACAAATGCATCCATGAGGCCATGGATGCCATCTTCCTGATGGCACACAACTTTGTGCATGTTGCCCAGGATCAGGACAGCCAGGATGCAAGAGATTGGATTCGTCCAGATTGCGGGTTTCCCACAGGTGCAAGGTGTGATTGACTGCACTCATGTGGAGCTCAGATCTCTGTTGCAACACATAGTGGAATACATCAACCACAAGGGCTTCCATTCGCTGAATGTGCAGCTGGTGTGCAACCAACAGAAACGCATCCTGCAAGTGTGCACATGGTTCCCAGGGAGTGTGCACGATGCCTATGTCGTCAGTTGGTCACAAACCCCTGGGATCCCTGGAATCTTCCAGGGTCCACAGAGGCTGCAGGCTTGGCTCCTCAGGGACAAGGGCTACCCGCAGATGCCGTGGCTGATGACATCCATGCGGCGGCCTCAGACTGCAGCAGAACAACGATATAATGAGGCTCATGCTGCAACTCGCATCTTGGTGGAGCAGACCATCGGGATGCTGAAGATGAGCGTCTGGTGCCTGGACCGGTCTGGTGGAGCCCTGCAATTTAGACTGCAGAGGGTGTCACGCATCATGTTGTTGCCAGCTGCACCCTTTACAACCTAGCATTCTAACGTGGAGTTGAGCTGGTTGAGGATGAGATGGAGGAGCTGCACGTCTCGTCCAATGAGGAGGATGCTGATGGGGATGAAGCTGAGGAGGTCCTTGGAGACGATGATGACGGGGATGAGGCTTTCATACTGGCTACATGAGGCAGGCATGCTTGGGAGGCCCTCATAGCTGCTAGATTTGTGGAGGATGATGACAACATGCAGTGAGGTGACTGTATAGTTCCTCACATTGCATTTGTGAACATTTAACTCCAGTCTGGCTTATGGCACCGTGAACACCCTCTGGGAAAATTCTCCTGTCATGGAGACACAGTGTAGGCCCTAATAGTTGCTCAATTGAAGGAGGATGATGACCACCTACATTGAGGACACTCCATAAACCTTCACACAGCCTCTGAGAATGTCTGACTCCTGTCTGGCCGAGGGCAGCTTGCTTTTGCGCCATGATCAGGCTCATATCATAGAGGAGCAGCCACGAAACTTTGGAAGCATCTGATGCTTTGTCCACCTTCAGCACTTGAGACCTTCAGGAGCTGGAGCACAGCATCGGTGGTAACAGATGCTGAAGAGATGGGGGCCTACCCCTCCTTAAAGGTGCTGAAAGCACACAGGGAGAACGAGAGAACTCTGTGGTGCCTGCCCACTACATTCTGGCAGCAATGACCAGCACCGTTGAGGTGCAGGCATCAGTAATGTCTCCAGGGAGTGTGAGGCCAGACCATCACTTTGGTCTGAAGGCTGCACAAAGCAAAGGGAAGAGGCCCTGGACTGAGACACCTGTCTTTATCTTGTGCAGAAAGGTTTCACACTTGAGTGACAAGAACACTGCTCATCAGAACAAGGAGCCACGGGCAGGGAGATATTCTTGGGAGTTTATTGACAATAGTCAACAGTATGTACAAGTGATTAACACCCATGCTCAGGCTGTGCAACTAATTCTCCTTAGCTGTCCTAACCTGCCACTAGGTCTTTGTGCTCCCTGGACATCCACAGAGGAGGTGGAGGCGGCCTGCTGACTGTGATGCCCTGCCTGTGATGACTTTGGCGGGCGTCCTCTGGAGGGCCGAGACTTGGAGGGCTCTGGCCTGCCTTCAGGGTCCTGCTGTATGCCAGTGGCACCCTCCTCGGCCTGTGGAGCTAGAGCTGCTGAGGTCACAGGAAGAGGGAAGTCGGATGTGCTGAGCACTTTCAGAGTCACCTTGATAGATGGGCCTGGAGTGTGCACCTGCGGATCCTATGGGTGCCCGGGGGTCCCAGGCTGACTCCTTGAGGAGCAGGGGTAGCTAGAGTGAGATTGAGCTGCGTACACACTGTTGGAGGCCAACTATGGCATCAATGATGGATTTGAGCCTGTGCAGCGGTGCAGGAGTGAAGGCCTGGACCAAGGTCTCCATGGCGGCCTCCATGCTACCAGTGTTGACCTTGGTGCATTGGAATGCCAGCATTATCACCTCAGACTGAGGGCGAACGGACTCCTCCATCATGGCTTGCAATCTGATCTGTGCAGTGGACATGCCTTCCTGATGTTCCCAAGCTTGCCTTTGCAGCTCTAGCAACTGTAACATGACTGAGCCCAGAGGCTCGACATCTGACTCGGACACAGCAAATTTCTGGCCTCCAGCAGTCCTTCGTGCGCCAGACACCTGGGAAGTCCCTGCCACCGTCTGCAGTGGATCAGACAGTGCAATCTGCTCACCAGATGGTGATCCTGGGGCTACCCTAAAGCTAGGTTCCACCGAGGTCATAGAGTTATACAGCACAGAAACAGGCCCTTCAGTCCATCCTGTCCACACTGGCCATCAAACTCCTATCTATTCTATCCCCATTTTTCAGCACTTGGCCTGTAGTCCTGTATGCTATACCGTTTCAAGTGCTCATCAAAGTACTTCTTAAATGTTATGAGGGTCCCTGCCTCTAAAACCCACCATCACGGCCGGCAGGTACCTGCCCACTACCGCATTTGGTGCAAATTTGGGAAAATTCAGCCGTTTTTCTGTCAATTTGTCCCCTTTTCAATGAGGCCTTCGGAGTGCCTTTAAAATGTTTTATCTATTCTCTGTGGGATTGAGTACCATCCTTAAGTTGTGAAAAGCTGATTATTTGGCAAACAGGTGCAGTTCCTGACTTCACATGATTATGGCTGCAATGCTGGAGGAAGTGACTTTGGTGAGGATGCTGGGGCTTGTACAGCTGTGTCAGCATAGCCTTCCAAAAATTGCACATCCAGACCTTCCACAACAAAGATCTTCATAAGAGGCTTCAGTCTACAACACTGTTGCAGTCACTCACCATCCTTCTTTATGGCATTAAGACTTGGATCACCTACCAAAGGCACCACTGGGAGCTGAAGAACTTCCACCAACCGTGTCTCTGCAGGATACCCAACGTACCCTGAATTCGATATAATCATGCTCACTATATATTGCCAAATTGCAAATTTTGAAATTTTACGCCCTGTACCCAAACCTAAGTCATTTTAAACTGGAGAAATATATAGTAACCAGGCTTAAAGCAGAGCAGCATGAAGAGTTTAGGAATGCGGGTCATTGAACTGAGGATCAGAGGTCCTGGTAATCAGCACTAAGGAATAAGGGGAAGACAATGCAAGTTGCTTTACTGTTTTCGACAAACCGCTCAAATTTATCAGATGTTTATGATCTCCGCTTTGCCGTTCCTTGCATACTAACAGATGCGCAGAAGCAGGTTGCGGGCTGTAGTGTGAGGTGAACCGCAGAGCTGACTGCAGGATGGGGTGAATTGTATTTGCAGCCGCTGCTTGCAACCTGGTTACCATCGAGCTGGTAAGCAAACGGGCGAGAATATAACACACGACTTTAGATGGCTATGATTTGGTTTTAATGCAGTGCAGTTAATGAATGATGAGCAATTGCCGTTGTTGCTGCACACTTAGTGGGGGGCGGGGGGTGCATTGAAGCCGCTGTCCAGCATCTAACTGATGTGGACGGAGCAGGGAAGAGCAGTCCCATTGGACGCTGCTGCTGTCAGTCAGCCGGCGGGGCACGCCCCTCACCATTGCCCGTCAATCAGGGTTTAACCCTGTCTCCCCACAGCGCTATTGGCTCGGCGTTGGGGTGGGGTGGGGGGGAAGGCGGCTGATTGGATGCGGGAAAGTAATGGTCGTGCTAGCCAATGGCTGGCGAGCTGTTGGATTAGGATTGGTGGAAGCTGCAGCTGTCAGTTATCGTTACTGGAGGGGGTGCAGTGCGGCTGTGAGCTAGAGTAAAGGGCTAGGGAGATGGAGGAGGACTGGGGGTAGTTTTCCCTTACATGATTATTATCTTAACAGGAAAAATACTATTTTCAGAACGACTGCAGAGTCGCATGTTCCGCTTTTCGTTTCCAGCTTGAAGTTTTATTACCGGCCCAGAAGGAGGAACATGATTTGACTTCCGATGATTTCTTTGGTTTGCTTTCTCCTCGTAAAGTATATGAGCAAGTGGAAGAAAAAAAATGTGCTTCTATTTTCCTAAGGAAAAAAACTGGGCTTTTGGTATCTGACGGATATATTTGGCCTGTTGAAGGGGCATAAGGACTCGAAACGTCAACTCTTTTCTTCTCCGCCGATGCTGCCAGACCAGGTTTTCCAGGTAATTCTGTTTTTGTTTTATATTTGGCCTGTTTACTTCATACCTTGCTTGGTGACATTCTTGGTTCGGTATTTAGGTTAATTCAACAAACGTTGACTCACTCGTCTCAAAGGATTATGTGAACTCCCTAGCTGATTTTAAGTGAGTATCTGCTATTTCTGCTGCTACCAGGATAAATGTTTCGTTTCCATAATATATTTATGTTTGGTTAACCGTGCTGTTGTCTTCTAGTCTACCTAGTCGTCGATAGCCAATTGCCTGCAATAGCTTCTGTTCACCACACCGTTATCTCTGCTGACCCTCAGAGATCTATTCTTGGCCCCTTCCTGTTTATCTTCTACCTGCTGCCCCTTGGCGATATCATCCCAAAATATTAGGTTCCATGTGCATGTTGATGACACCCAGCTGTACCTCACCACTGCCTCTCTTGATGTCCCTACTTGCCTCTGTTCTCTAGCCACGAACTCATTCCTTCTGATTGGTCACTGTTTGCGGCCGAGCCTTAATAACCTCGGTAACCCTGCTGTTATGTTTGTGAATACACAACGCATTCAAACAAAATAGAGTTAGAGATGTCAATAACCGAGGAGAGGATAAGAAGATTTGCAGTGAAAACTGAGACTTGGGTTTAGACTGGACTGGGGCCTGAAATTCTTAGCTATAACATTTTCAAGAGAGTGGGAGAGAACAGTATAGGTTGGCGATACTAATAAGGGATTTTTAAAACATAATTTGAATGTAAAACCATAAGAAATAGGAGTATACCTTATGGCTTGTCAAGCCTGCTGTGCCATTCAATACAATCATGGTTGATCTTCGGTTTCAACTCAGCTTTCCCGCTGGTCCCCATGTCCCTTGATTCCCTGACCGACCAAAGATCTGTCTATCCCAGCCTTAAATATATAAAATGACAGAGCATCTACAATCCCCTGAGGTAGAGAACTCCAAAGATTCACAACCCTTTGAGTGAAGAAATTTCTCCTCGGTCCTAAATGATTGGTCCCTTATCCTGATACTGTGCCCAACCCGCTCTCCCGTCTTCTTGATTCCCCAGCCAGCAGAAACAACCTTTCAGCCTCTACCCTGTCAAGTCCCTTCAAAATCTTGTATGTTTAAATGAGATTCTTCTAAACTGTTGAGAGTATAGCCCAATTTATTCAGCTTCCCATCAAAGAGCAACAATCTCAACCCAGGAACCAATTTAGTGAACCTTTGCTGGATGTTTTCCAATGCAATTACATACTTAAATATGGAGACCAAAACTGCACAGGGTACTCCAGTGTGGTCTTACCAAAACCTTTTACAATAGTAAATCGTTTGTTACAAAACAAATAAACTAAATTAACAAATCAAGGGATAAAGTGAAAGGCAGTTCCTTAAAGGGAAACTGCAAAAATAAAAGACAAAATTCAAAGGAAACTTACAAACATTAAATCAAAATGTGATTAAAGGGATCTATAAAGCACCCCAGCCCCTGCGGTGCCCACTGGGAATGGAAGGCCTCGATGGTACAGGACTTATTTATTCCTGTGCTCATTCCCAAGGCCAACGTGCCATTTGCCTTCCTAATTGCTTGTTGTACCTGCATACAAATTTTGTGTTTCTTTTATGAGTGCATCCAAGTCCCTCTGAACATCAAGATTTACAAGTTCCACATCTGTGAAAGAAAGAGTCTACTTCACTATTCTTGCAAAGTGAATAACCTAAAAAAAACACATCAGAATTGAAGGAGAATGTTGGAAGTTGCTTTAAGACTCAATTCTAATGGAAGAATGAATAAATTCTTTAAAAAAGTGAAATAATACAGTTCTTTGCATCAAGAGATAAGGAAGTTTATTAATAAAATGGGAATGGTACAGCTGTTGCTGTACACTGCAAACTGACAAACAGTGGAGATGAGGGAATGATTAAAACCTACTCACAATTCAGACAGGTATACAAGGACAAGAGAGTAATAATACTGGGATATTTAGCTATCCCAAAATGGGCTGAATAAAGTTAACACTGTAGTCAAAGTGAAAGATGTTTTTAGAACGCATCCAGTAGTTAAACAGGCTAATGAAAAACAGCTAATGGACAATAATCTTAAGGGGAGTGAAATACAAAAGTGAGAAAGTGATACTTTAGTTGGTCAGACCCCATCATGGGTACTGCATTCAGTTTTGACTACCAAACCTCAAGAAATATATACTAGCCTGTGAGAGTCTGTTCTGTTCCTCCTTACAAGCCTAGAGGAGTTACAGTGCAGATTCACCAGAATAATACCAGGGTTGAAATATTAAATTATGCGAAAGGATTTCACAGACTTGGTTTGTGTTCCTGAGTATATAAGTTTGAGTGTAGATGGAGCAAAACTGTTTCCTCTGATAAAGGAATCCAGAGGCATTGTTTTAAAATCAGATTTAGCATCTGAAACTCTCTTCCCTCCAAAGGCTGTGATTGCTGAGTCGTTTGAAATGTTCAGGAGTGAGATTGAAGGTTTTTTCTTATGTAAAAATACTTAGGGTTATGAAACAAAGATGAATAATTGAATTTGAGGTACAGATCAATTGTGATCCAACTGAATGGTGGAACAAGCTTGAGGAACTTAAAAGCCTACTATTTTCCTTTGTTTCTTTGTTGGCTAATATCTTTCTGAAAATGAAAGAAGTAATGTTTGATTCATTTCTAGAAAGTAAATGGGGCAAATAACTGTATGAGCTTGCGGTCATAACGCTGTTTGCTAGGTCTTGTGTGAGAATAGAACAGAATGATGAGTTAGATATAAGAGTACTGGACTGAAAAAAATTTGTATTGATGTATTGTCTTTAACATAGTAAAATGTTCCATGGCACTTTACAGGACTGTTGTCAAACAAAATTTGATACCAAGACCCATAAGGTGATATTAGGGCAGATGACCAAAAGCTTGATCAAAAGGTGGTTTTTAAGGAGTGTCTTAAGGGGGAAATAGAGGTGGAGAGATTTATGGAGGGAATTCCAGAGCTTAGGGCCCTAGCGGCTCAAGGCACAGCCACCAATGGTGGAGTGATTAAAATTGGGATTGTCCAAGAGTTCAGAATTGGATGAGCGCAGAGATCTCAATCAGTTGTAAGATGGAGGAAATTATAGAGATGGGGAGGGGTGAGACCCTGGGAGGATTTGAAATCAAAGAAGAAAATTGAGATCAGTGGTGGACTGGGAGCCAGGGTGTGTTGGCAAGTACAGGGGTGATGGTTGAACAGGATTCGGTATGAGTTATGATATGGGTACCAGAGTTTAGGATGACCTCGAGCTTATGGAAGATGGGAGGTTGATCGGGAGAGTTTCGGTTTGGTATAGTTTAGAGGAAGCGAAGGCATGGTTGAGGATTTCAGCAGCAGGTGAATGAAGGTGGGACAGAAACAGTGTTATGGAGCTGCAAGTAGGTGGTCTTGGCATTAAATGTGTGTATTATGGTCTAAAAGGATATCAGGTCTATGAACTGTCTGGATAAACCTCAGGCAATTGCCTGGAGTGAAATAGAGATGGTTGTGGGAACCAAAGACCTTGGTTTCCCAATATTTAGTTGGGGAAAAGTTGTTCCCATCCAGTACTGGATGCCTCACAATTAGTGTGACAAATTAGAGAGAGTGGAAGAGTCAAGTGAGATGGTGGTGACATAGTGCTAGGTATCATCACTGTAAGAGGCAAATTTTAGTAAGTGAATTTGGCTCAAAGTAGTTGGGCAGAAAAGTTTGCAAACTAGTTGCTGGTGCGAAATCTTCTAATGTGAGCTGGATAAAATACAAAATCAATTGACTACTATTATCTGAAAATGGCTACACCAAAGAATGGTGTTCCATGGATAAATAAAGAGATTAAAACTAAACCAATAATTAAAAAGGATGTCTTTTAAAAATTAATGCAGGTGAAGTGGAGAAAGATATAGAATCCAATTCCAATAATTGTGGAAAAGGATATTTTTCTGTTTTGCAAATTAGTAGAACTTAAACTGAATACAGATGTAATGGCCAAATGAGGAATTGGGAGATTTTGACTGCCATTTTGAATGGCTCTTTCGCACTGTATTAGCAGTTCCTGGCCCCCTCCTTTTCCTTGTGTATCCTGAAGAATCTTTGTCCTTTCAGAGGAGTTAGTCCATTATAGGTGGATGTTGTGGGACCTGATGGCAAGCTCCTTAGGCTTCTGTAAGAAGCCAGAAAGGAGATAGCAGAGGTTTTGGTCACAATTTTTCCAACTGTCAAGTATGCATATTGTGTGATGGTATTAGGAATGTGAAATAGTTGAATTTGTACATTTTTAAAATTATTTATACATGGGCTGTGGGCATCGCTGGCTAGGTCAGCATTTGTTGCCCATCCTTAATTGCCCACGTTCAGAGGGCATTTTTAAGAGTCAACCACATTGCTGTGGCCTGGAGTCACATGTAGATCAGACCAGTTGAGGACAGCAGACTTCCTTCCCTAAAGGACATCAGTGAACCACATGGGTTTTTTACAACAATCAACAGTGGTTTCATGGTCATTAGACTTTTAATTCCAGATATTTATTGAATTCAAACTCCACCACCTGCCTTGGTGGGATTCAACCCCAGGTCCACAGAGCATTACCCTGGGTGTCTGGATTACCAGTCCGGTGACAATACCACTATGCCACGGCCTCCCCATAAAATGGGATCCTGCGTCCAGCTCTCTTATAATCCTGGTTCTCGCCCAGAGCCAACCACAGCAGACTACAGTGTCTTGAAAAATAAAGCATATTAATTTTGTCTGAACAAATTTAGTGATCAAAACTTATTTATTTCATTAGCATGGATATAATGACTTATGTGTAATCCACTCTCATGGTCACTTATTTTAACCTGAGACAATGGGCTGGATTTTCATACCCAAAAAAGTCAAGAATGGGTGTGGAAATTGGAAAAACAGAGGCACCTGACTGGAAATGTGAATTTACTGCTCAAAAAGACCCCATTCGCAAACTTACTATAAGTGGGAAGAGGTTTGGGTTACAACCCCATAAGTGTGGCCTGCGACGTCTGGGTTATCATTGATAGGCCTAAGGGAAATTAGTTTTTCATGTCCCTCAGTATTCTCGTTGGACTAAGTGGGCTTTGGAAACCTTTGGAAAACCCGCCAAGTAAGAGAGTTCGGGAATCTTGGGGGCAGCCTCCTGAGCAGTTAGGAGCATTCTGACGGGTAAGTATTAAATCTTTTGACGACTTCAAATGTTATTATTAGATGCTGCCTTATAAGTTAGATGTGTTTTTACTGCAATAATTGATCATAGAACTTGGTCCTGCCAAGGTAGGTTGACCATTACATTGACCAGGATTGCATATTTGAAAAAGTTCTACTATGCATTCAAAGCTATAGAAAACAGTGTTTGAGAACTCTAGTGTCGTGATCTGAAGTAATGTAATTTCCATAGTAGTTTAACCTAGAAAAACATTGGCCTATTGCTTTAACTTAGAAATAACAGCCACCTGCTCCTGGAATTGTTTGAATGAGGGGGCATCTGGTGTAGCTTGGGGAAAACCGAGCCATCGGTTTCAGTTTCAATAGGCTCCATGTTCTGGAGCTGCAATGATATGTTTTGACAGCTGAGCCATTAAGAATGCATGGCTGAGTTTCAAAAGCTAGTGAACCATTTAGATCAGCCAGAGGTTGTGCACACAGTTTTATTAACAATTTTAAGAGGTTGCTAAAGGATTACCTGTCTTTAATGTGGTTTCTGTTTGTTTTTAACACCTGAATGACTACTTGAGGGGATTTAAGTTTATTTCAATGGGCCTGGAGTTTTTATTCAGTTTAAATGGTATGTGTTTGAATGACAACTCTGTTAGATTGTTGGAGGTTTAATTTTTGTACATTTCAAAGACTTCCCATTTCTATTACGTGGCTCCTGAGGCCTGTCCATTGTGTATACTGAGTGAATGGCTATGGAGGAATCATGGGAAATGGGGGCATGGTGGAAGTTTGAAGAGGCATAGATTGGGCCTGGGGGTATGAGGGAACATGAGGTATGTGAGGGGTATGGAGGAGGCATGGAGGTTTGAGGGGACATGGAGGGTGGGTGGCATGGTGAGAGTGAGGGGGCAGAAGAATGATGTGGAGAGCTGGATCGATGTTCCTGAGAACTGAGGCGGGCCTTCTAGCCAGTCTGCTTCCACACCTGAACTCTTCTGAACCTGCACCCAGCCCGCACCCAGTCGGGAGTTGCAAAACTTATCCTTATCCCATGCACACCTCTTCGAGACGAAAATATGGTGGGAATTGAGTGAGGAAGTGGGTGCAGATTTCTGAAATCAGGAATTAGCCTGACTTGAGTTTTACAAGCCTAACACACAAACCCAGCCCAATAACCTCTATTGGTAATCCTTCTGCTAGCAGTGTTGGAGGACTTCCTGTCAAGTCAAGGCAAAAGCCCTGCTACAAGTCACATTTTTAAAAATATAGTTTTCTCTTCTTTTGATTTCAGCTAGATCACAGCAATCTAATATTCGGGACACACAATTGAGTACTTGGACCAAAAGGATCTAATCAGAGGAAGCCAGCATGGATTTGTAATGGGTAAGTCATGTATAATAAACCTAGTTAAATTTTTTGAGGAAGTGACTAACCTAGTTAAGAAGTGTCCACAGATATTTTATAGAACACAACAGTTTGCTTTTGTTTAGTGCCTTTAATGTAATATAATATTCCTAGGTGCTTTGCAAGGAGTGTTATACAGCAAGATTTGACATCTTTCCGCATGAAAGATTAGGGCAAATCATCAAAAGTTTGGCCAAAGAAGTAGACTTTAAGCAGTGTCTTAAAGAAAGAAAGCAAGGTAAGGAGGTAAAGAGATTTATGCAGGAAATTCCTGAGCTTACGGCCTTGGCAGCTGAAGGCATGGCCATCAACGCTTAAGCAATGGAAATCAAGAATATTCAAAAGACCATAAGTAGACAAGTGCAGATATCTCAGAGGATTGTAGGGCTGGAGGAGATTAGAAGTAGGAAGGGGCACAGCCATGGAGAAATTTGAAAACAAGGATGCAAATGTAAATTTGATCTGTTGCTTAACTAAGAGCCAATCTAAGTCAGTGAGCACTGGGATGATGGGTGAACAGGACTTGGTGCAAGTTAGGATAAGGGTATGAGAATTTTGGATGATGTCAAGCTCATGGAAGGTAGAACACAGGAGACTGGCCAGGAGAGCATGAGAATAGTCAAGTCTACAAGTAACAAAGGCATGGATAAGAGTTTCAGCAACAGATGGGTTGAGGTATTGGCAGAGTCAGGCAATGTTACGGTGATGGAAAAAGGTGATCTCTGTGATGGCACAGATATGTGCTTGGAAACACATCTAAGACTCAAATATGACACCAGAGTTGCAAACAGTTTGGTTCAGCTTCATTCAATTGACAGGGAGAGAGGGATGGAGTTGGTGTCTTGGGAAAGGAATTTGTACCTAGTTCATAAGGACAGAAACTTCATATCCTTGAATCTCAATGCCAAGTTTCTTGGTGAGGTATCACTGTAGCAAAGTTTCTGAAAGAGCAGGACAAATTAGACAGCAGCTTCTGAATTTCTGAATGCTATGATTGCGTGTGAATGCTATAAATTGTTGTTCAATTTGCTCTATAATAATCGTAAGCACTGAAAGCCTCGCAGTTACTTTCAACATCAAATCTGGGGCATCGACTTCAAAAAGGCATTCAGTAAGTTTCCATGTCATAGACTGCTAGCAAACATGAGAACACATGGAACTGGAGACAAGAATAAGAGCACAAGAAGTAGGAGAAGGAGTAGACCATATAGCCCTTTGAGCTTGCTCCACCATTCAATACGATTGAGACTGATCTTGGGCTTCAACTCCATTTTCCCACCTGCTCCCTATATCCCCTGATTCCATGAGAGACCAAAAATCTGTCAATCTCAGCATTATATTTATTTATAGAATATATTTATATTCATCGATGGCACATCCACAACCCCCTGGAGCAGAGATTTCCACAGAGCCGCTGCAGTTCATATGGTGCGAGTACCCCTACAGTGCTGTGGGGTGGGAGTTCCAGGATTTTGACCTTTATTATGTTATGATCCCAGCTGAGATTACCCCTGGACAAGCCTGATCCTAGGGTGGAACCTAGCTGATAGATCCTTACTTTTATTTGTTTGTTTAGGTACATGGAGAGTAGCTGAACAGAATCACAGGAGTCAGTTGATAAACTTTTAACAAAAGAATAAAACATTTGTTCAACACAAATAAATAAATAAAGAATACTCCCTCACCTACAACTATACCTTCACAGATATATACAGATTTGTAAGGATAACACAAGTTACAAAAGCTATCTTATACTCTAATGTCCATAGTAAGTACACAGCCCATGTACCAAAAGGCACCCTGTGGTCAGACACACCACTCTCTGAAACCAAGTGACGGATGCTGCCTCAACAGATGCAATGGATCTCTCCTCAATTGCCCCAGACACTTGTCACACCGTCACTCAACCGGTCTCACTGCACTCCGTCTTTCACACGAGTGTTTCCAATTTCCACTCTCCAAGACCTCGCCTTGGAATCTTCTCTGAAACCAACACTTTCTCTCAGATGCCTTCCGCAACGGTTCACCTCCAGGGTTTTGAACTTTCCTTCCGATGTTCCTCTTCCCTGTGTCACCATATGCATTCAAGCTGTCTTCCACGCACTCGCTCTCATCGACTCAGCCGTCAACAGCATACCACTGCTTCACGGCCCATAGCAAAGCTTTATAGCCCTTCAGCCATCTCTTTGGACCTTCTTGCCTCTTGCAAGTTGTTCTTGCTTTAAACCTGCTTTCTGCAGCTTTTGTCTGTTAAAATCTGAAACTTGGAGCTTTTCTCTCTGTCCCTCACTCTTAACTTCATTAGCAGGACGTTTTACAGGTTCCTGTCCTCTCTTGGACTAGAAGGTCTTCTTGGAACTTTCTCCTGTTTCACCCCACTGGATTTTGGGATCTTATCTTTGGCTTCGGACTGGCTATTTGTTCCCTTTGTACCAGTCTTTCCTGGCAGCTACTTTCAAAACCAACTGAACTCAAACAGCTTCCAAAATCAAACTGTTGTTTCTAGCTTTCTGTATGTGTCTGTGGGAGGGACCTGCCTCTCTGGACCCCTGATGTTAGGCAACAACCGAATTCTTCTACTCTTGTTTGTTTACCTTAACTGCAACAGTTGTAAAACTCTCATTTGAAATGCAGGCACCTTTTTAAAGTGAAACTAAAACTCAACTAATACACAGATACAGAAACACAAATCAACTTAAATATTAAAGCTTAACTCTTTCCTAACACCCACAAATACAAATATAACTTAAACTTATTTCCTCACAAATAGTGGTGTGCAACAGGGATCATTGCTGAGGCCTCAACTTCTTACAATTTATATAAATGACTTGGATGAAGGGACCAAAGATATGGTTGCTAAATTTGCTGATGAGACAAAGATAGATGGGGATGTAAGTTTTAAAGAGGACATAAGGAGGCTACAAAAGGATATAGATAGGTTAAGTGAGTGGGAAAAATCTAGCAAATGGAGTATAATGTGGGCAAATGTGAAATGGTCCATTTTGGCAGGAAAAATAAAAAATAAGCTTATTATCTAATTCTTGAGGGATTGCAGAGCTCTGAGATTCAGGGTGTCTTAGCGCATGAACAACAAAAGGTTAGTATGCATGTAGAGCAAGTAATTAGGAAAGCTAAAAGAATGTTATTGTTTATTGTGAGGAGAATTGAATACAAAAGTAAGAAGGATATGCTTCAGTTGTAAAAGTGCCCTGGTGAGACCACATCTGAAGTACTGTGTACAGCATTGGTCTCCTTATTTAAGGAAGGATGTAAATGCATTAGAAGTAATTTAGAGAAGGTTTGCTAGGCTAATACCAGGAATGGGCAGGCTGTTCTATGAGGATAGGTTGGACAGGCTAGGTTTGTAGAGGTGACTTGATTGAAACCTTTAAGATCCTGAGGGATATTGACTGTGTGGATGTGGAGAGGATGTTTCCTCTTGTGGAAGAATCTAGAACCAGGGGTGACCCAATTAAGACAGAGATGAGAAGTTTTTCTCTCAGAGGGTAGTGAATCTTTGGAACTCCCTCCCTCAAAAGACGGTGGAAGCAGAAACTTTGAATATTTTAAGGCAGAGCTGGATAGATTCTTGATAAACAAGGAAGGAAAAGTTATCTGGGGTAGGTGGGAGCTTACAGTCAGATCAGCCATCATCTTATTGAATGGAGGAGCAGGCTTGAGGGGCTCCTGTTCCAAATTTGTATGTTCATACATTATACTGAAACCTGCTTTGAAGTCATCCTTGTGTTGTGTATGCTGTGTGATGTGTAGATTTCTTATGTTCTTATATTCATAATAGCGATCGATAGATTTTCGGATTTTGAGGGAATTAAGTGATATGCGGATAGTGCAGGAAGGTGGAGTTGAGGTAGAAGATCAACCATGATTATATTGTATGATGGAGCAGGCTTGACAGGCCAAATGGCCTAATGCTGCTCCTGTTTCTTATGTTCTTGTGTATAATTTAAAATTTTTCTGGTGTGAATATGTATTCTGTAAAGAAGGCTGTGTGCCTGTGAGCTAAATGCATGCATTTGTAATGAGAGGCTATGGTGAAGTTGAATGTAGGAGTAAATAGTTTGGGTTTAAAATTTGCATTATAAGAAAAGTAGGCACTTGACTTTTCAGCTGTTAAATTTCAAAAGTGAGTTTAGAAGTGGCAAATGACTTTCACGACTCACATGAGGTAAGCAAGCGAAGGTTATTCAATTTTATTTTACCTGAAAGTGGAGGCAGTAGGAAAACATGGACGATTTTTGTATTTTGCAAAAATTGAGTACAAAGTGGTGCTTAGAGCAACAGCTTCTAAGATCAAAGGGGAAAAGGACATTTAAGGAAAGATGTTTAGTTGAGTTGTGTTGACTGTGTCGGGGAGATGTCCTGAGACCAGCTCTGTGCTGAGAAAAGTTGTAAATTTGAAGCAGCCATCCAGTGTCAAGCCAGAAAAGTCTTTGTTTTCAGAAAGCAATCTGTTTCTTCAGCTTTTTTCCACAGCAGAGTGGAAGAGAGGGAGAATTCGTGGGGTATACCTTATTCAAGTAGCAGTAGCCTTTGCCTTGGGTAATATTACTGGATTTTTTTATTTAAACCTATAAGGGAGCTGTTGCCAAGTGGTTTACCTGTGTGTTCTGACTAAGTGGGTTTTTTTGGAGAATGTTTTGTAACACTGTTTTAACTGCGTGGGCAGAATCGTCTGTGCCAGCTGGTGGTGGTCGTCATGGTGGGTGTGAGCGGACAATATGGCAGCAAGGCCAGAAATCGATTTCACACTTTCGTGAAATGCATTTGCAATCATCCGTTAATGGCGGGCTGTGTTTCCTGCTGCTGGATGTAGGGAACTTCGTTATAAAAATACATCTGCATATCATTATAAGCCCAGCTCACTGGAATCATCCCCCCATGTTAAATTTACCATCTACATCGACAGGAAAACATGTTGGTGTAGAACATGTCTTGACAAGTGTAATGTGCAGAAATCGGGACATACCGTTAGGGCCTCGCTCACATCGTGGACATCCAAGGAGCCAAAGATGCTGAAGCCCGACAGCAATGGGACCCTGGAGGAATGTCCATCTCATGCTGGGTGGATTTTGTTGGACATGGCCTAGCCACAAAGCAGTGCACAGAAGGTGGAAATTCACCACTGAGGGTCTGCTTTGGGACTTCAGTGTCTTGGCCATGTTCTGCTATGGATGATTGTTGAGGGGTGTGAGTGGGAGAAGACGATGTACCGGGGTTAGGGGTGGGGGAGTTGGGTTGGAGAGGAAGGTGTGTCGGGGGTGGAGTGGGTGAGGTTGGAAAGGGGGAATGATGGTGTCTGGCTGGGTGGGATGGTGAGGCTTGGAGGGAACAAAGGTGTCGGGGTCGGGGGGTATGAGGTTGGAGGGAAGCACCAAAGGTGTCGGGGGGGATGAGGTTGGGAGGAGGTGCAAAGGTGTCAGGCGGGGTGTGAGGTTGGGAGGGGGGCAATGAAGGTGCTGGGGGGTGTCTTTTGGAGGGGGGAATGAAGGTGTCAGGGCCAAATCCAGAGGCTTGGCACCTGACTCAGACCTCAGAGATGCCTTTTCCCCAACAGTCCTCCGAGTGCCAGGGTGCTTGGCTGAACCTGTGTCCTCATGCTGTGGACACGCGTCCGTGCGGTGACCATCAAATTGTGAACACAAGCCTTCTCTAGATCTAGGTATCACTGAGGTGTGTGTCTCTGCGCTGGTGGAGGGTTTGGGTAAGCGCTGTGACAGATCGTCCAGGCTGCTTATTTCCAGCTCTTCAATGGAGGAGGTGTCCTCTTGGTTGGAGGTGAGGACTTGGTTGCAGCTGAGGGACTGGCTGGCTGAGGTTGCTGGTCGCTTGGCACCTGGTCCCTGTGAATCAAAGTAGAGATGATTGGTGAAAAGCAGGAGAGAGAGCACTCACATTTGCGTTGAGAGAGGGTTGCTGTGGTGCAGGATCCTCACTTAGGTGCTTGCCGCTGACCTCACCCTTGCCTCAGGCTTGGTCCCACGTCCTCACCAGTCAGCGTGATGGCGCGCTCCTCAAAGGGAGTGAGGGGCCTAATGTGGGTCACTTCACACCTGATCTGGGACCGCTCTCTGCTGCTTGAGCCAGAATGTGAGCATGGCTCTGAGCAGAATATTTGCGTGGTGAGTGGAGCCATGGATGGGAAGAGGATGCGAATTTGAGAGGATATGAGCCTGATGGAGATGTGAGGGTGTGTGTGAGAGTTAGTGGTGTTGACCCTTGAGGTGTGAGATCCCTGTGGATGTGTGTGAGTTGAGAGTGATGAGAAGAATGACTTACCCTGGCGGAACAGAGGAGACCATTCATCCTCTATTGGCACTATGTGGCTGTCCTCTTCTTCAGTGCATTGGCGCTGACCACAGCTTCCACTGCCTCCCATGCTGGATTGGTAACCTTGCTTGCTGGCCTTTGCCCAGAGTGGGGGCAGAGGATACTATGGCAGGCCTCCATGGTGTCCAAAAGATGTTCCCGGGACAAGCCACTGAATTGTGGGGGGGGCTGCAGTCCTGTTGCCTTTCGGGCCATGTCTTCTGTGCAGCAGTCATGGGCTGGAAGCATCGAGAGGTGTGCACATGGCTGCACTTTAAATAAATAAAGGATAGCATTCCATTAGCCTTCTTAATTACTTGCTATACCTACATACTAACTTATTGTGACTCATGTACTAGAACACCGAGATCCCTCTGCACCTCAGAATTATGCAGTTGTTCTCTATTTAAATAGTACTCTGCTTTTTTGTTCTTCCTACCAAAGTTAACAACTTCACATTTTCCTACATTAGACTCTATTTGCCAGATCTTTGCCCATTCACTCAACCTGTCTATATACATCTGCAACCTCCTCATGTCCTTCTCACAACATACTTTCCTCCCTATTTTTGTGTCATCTGCAAATTTAGCTACCTTGCCTTCATTCCCCTCATCTAAGTCATTGGTATAAATTGTAAAAAGTTGAGGCCCCAGTACAGACCCCTGTGGGATGCCACTCGTCACATCCTGCCCATCAGAAAAAGAGCCATTTAAGCATACTCTCTACTTTTGTCAGCCAACCAACCTTCTATCCATGCTAATATGTTACCCACTATACCATTCACTTTTATTTTCCATAATAATCTTTGATGTGGCACCTTATCAAATACCTTCTGGAAATCCAAGTATAGTATGTCTACAGGCTCCCCTTTATCCACTGCGCATGTTAATCCTTCAAAAACTCCAATAAATTGGTTAAACATGATTTTCCTTTCACAAAACCATGCTGACTCTTCCCAATTGCCTTGAGCTCTTCTAAGTGCCCAGCTATAACCTCTTTAATGATCGATTCTAATAACTTCCCCATGACAGATGTCAAGCTAACCGGTCTATAGTTTCCTGTTTTCTGCCTCCCTCCCTCCTTGAATAGAGGGGTTATATTTGCTACTTTCCAATCTGATGGAACCTTTCCAGAATCTAGCGAATTTTGAAAAATTAATACCAGCGCATTGACTACTTCATTAGCCACCTCTTTTAAGACTCTAGGATGTGGTCCATCAGGACCTGGAGACTTGCCAGCCTGCAGCCCCATCAATTTGCCCAGTACTGTTTCCCTAGGGATTTCAATTTCACCAAGTTTCTTTCTCCCGTTCACCTCCTGATTTTCAGCTATTACTGGGATGTTTTTTGTATCCTCTATAATGAACACAGAAGCAAAATATTTGTTCATTTCTTCTGCCATTTCCTTATTATCTACTATTAACTCCCCACTGTCGCTCTCTAGAGGACTAACACTCACTTTACTTACTCTTTTCCTTTTTAAGTACCTGTAAGAAACTCTTGCTATCCATTTTTACATTTCTAGTTACCTTCCTCTCCTACTCTAATTTCTTCTCCTGATTAACCTTTTAGTCATTCTCTGACATTCTTTATATTCTGTCCATTGATCTGTTCTGCCACTCATCTTTCTGGAGTTGTATGTTTTCCTAACATCTCTAGTTAACCACGGATGGTGGGTCCTCCCCTTAGAATTTTTCTTTATAGTAGGAATGTACTTATTCTGAATACTCTGAAATATCCCGTTAAATGTTTGCCACTGCTTCTCTATTGATCTACCCTCTAGCCTAGTTTCTCAGTTCATTTCAGCTAGCTCAGCTTTCATCCCCACATAGTTGCCCTAATTTAAGTTTAAGATACTAGTCTTAGGCCCACTCTTCTCCCTCTCAAACTGGATGTAAAATTCAATCATATTGTGGTCACTTTTACTTAGGGGTGCCTTTACCCTGAGGTCACTAATTATCCTTCAACTCACTCCTCTCCACCCCTTGAGTACCTGAACAAGCAGGGCAGTCAATGCAATGCATGGTCAAAATGTGCATCTCTGGAGTAACCTGTTACCAGCTTAAAGATAGAGATGGTCAATCGAAGGTGGAATGTGAATAAGAGGCACATATTTAATGGGAAATAAAAACAGAAACTTTTTCCAGTTCTGATGAAAGGTCACAGAGCTGAAATATTAACCCTGGTTCTCTCTCCACAGATTTTTATTTTTTTCCCCCTGGGATGAGGGCATCATTGGCTAAGCCAACATTTTTATTGCCCATCCCTAACTGCCCTTGCATAGGTGGTGGTGAGCAGCCTTCTTGAACCACTGCAGTTGATGTGGTGTAGTATGCCCACAGTGCTGTTTGGGATAGAGTTTCAGGATTTTGACCCAACGGCAGTGAAAAAATGGTGATATAGTTCCAAGTCTGGATGGTGTGTGGCTTGGAGTGGAACTTGCAGGTGGTGGTGTTCCAAAGCATTGCTGCCCTTATCCTTCTAGGTGGTGGAGGTCATGGGTTTGGCGGGTGTTGTCGAAGGAGCCTTGGTGAGTTGCAATGCAGCTTAAAGATTGTACACACTGCTTTCACTGTGTATCAACGTGGAGGGAAATGATGTTGGAGGTGGTGGATGGGGTGCCATTCAAACAGGCTGATTTGTCCTGGATGGTGTTGAGCTTCTTGAGTGTTGACGGAGGCAACTCTCCAGGCAAGTGGAGAGTATTCCATCACACTCCTGACTTGTTCCTTGGTGGACAGGCTTTGGGGAGTCAGGAGATGAGTTACTCCCTGCAGAATTCGCAGCCTCTGATGCCCTTTGTAGCCACAAAGTTAATATGGCTGGTCAGTTCAGTTTTTGGTCAATGGTAAGCTCCAGGATGTTGATAGTGGGGGACTCAGTGATTGTAATACCACTGAATGTCAAAGGCAGATGGTTAGATTCTCTTTTGTTGGAAATGGTCATTGCCTGGCACTTGTGTAGTGCAAATGTAACTTGCCACTTATCAGCCCAAGCCTGAATATTGTCTAGGTCTTGCGGCACATGGGCAAAGACTGCTTCAGTATTTGAGGAGTGGCAAATGGTGCTGAACATTGTGCAATCATCAGTGAACGTCCCCACTTCCGATCTTATGATGGAAGGAAAGTCATTGATGAAGCAGCTGAAGGTCATTGGGCCTCGGACACGGACCCTGAGGAACTCCTGCAGTCATGACCTGGAGCTGAGATGACTGACCTCCAACAAGCACAACTGTCTTCCTTTGTGCTAGGTATGACTCCAACCAGTGGAGAGCTTTCCCCACCGATTCCCATTGACTCCAGTTATGCTAAGGATCCTTGATGTCACACTCGGTCAAATGTTGCCTTGATGTCAAGGGTAGTCACTGTCACCTCACTTCGGGAGTTCAGCTCTTTTGTCCATGTTTGAACTAAGGCTGTAAGGAGGTCAGGAGCTGAGTGGCTCTGGTGGAACCCAAACTGGGTGTCAGTGAGCAGGTTGTTTCTGAGCAAGTTCTGCTTGATAGCACTGTCAACGACCCCTTCGATCACTTTGCTGATGACCGAGAGTAGACTGATGGGGCAATAATTGGCTGGGTTTGATTTCACATTGGATTGCCAGGCCATTTCAGAGGGCATTTAAGAGTCAACCGCATTGATGTGGGTCTAGAGTCAAATATAGGCCAGACCAGGTAAGGACGGCAGCTTTCCTTCCCTAAATTTTGGAACACCCTCCCTAATAGCACTATGGGTGTACCTACACCACATGGACTGCCGGAGTTCAAGAAGGTAGCTCAGCATCATCTTCTCAAAGGCAATTAAGGATTGGCAATAAATGCTGGCCTAGCCAGCAACTCTCTCATCCCATGAATGAATGAAAAAAGGACATTAATGAACCAGATGGGTTGTTATGACAATTGACAATGGTTTCATGGTCACTATTAACAAGACTAGCTTTTTAATTCCAGATATATTAACTGAATTTAAATTCCACCAGCTGCCATGGTGGGATTCAAACCCGTATCTGCAGGGCATTAGCCTGGGCCTCTGGATTACCAGTCCAGTGACATTACCTCTACACCGCTGCCTGATTTGCTGAGCATTTCCAGCATTTTCTGTTTGCTGGTTTTATTTCCAGTTTCCAGCATCTATCATCCAATATATTCTGTTTATTGACACATTTAATGGATTCATGGTCAGATGAAAGGAAAACAGTTTTCATACGGAAGGCCACAATTCTACAAAAAGTAGACCTTTTTAAGTGAATTTTAAAAAAAATCAAAAATTGAAGTGCTTGCTGCATTTGCTTACACATAGTTTATGTGCTCACTAAACCCCCAGGCGCTACCTTTAAATGTTAAGGGTTAAGTATTTCATTGAATATTTTTAACGTGGAGATAGATTCTTGTTAGGCAAGGAAATCAAAGGTTATTGGGGGTAGATGGGAATGTGGAATTCAAAACATTATCAAATTAGTCATAATCTTATCAAAGGCCGGAGCGGGCTCGAGGTGCTGAATGGCTTACTGCTTGTATTTCGTTATGTTCGTGTTGTCAGTTTCCCGGAACTGCTAGTTAGAAAGTAGGTGAAGCTGGGCACAGCCCAACAGTTTGGAGAGTTCTTCCAACGATGCAGCTTGTGAGTAAGTTTAAAACACAATGGAGCAAATTGATGCAAAGCAATTCATTTGAAACTCGATCATCTACATACAATTTTGTATAACTCTAACTGTAATGACGAAGTAGCATGTTGCATAAAGAAGTTAAGCAGAACGTAGGAGTTATGAAACTCCTATGGTAACTTGAGTTCAGGCTACCTATACCTTAAAAAGATAACTTATTTTAATTGAAGTTTCCTAGGTATGACCAATGTTCAAAGTCCATTGGATAAAGGAAACATTTGCAGTTGTCTAGGTTCCAAAGTTCTGAAACTCTGTCTCCACCTCTATCACACTCTGTCTTTCAAGACACTCCTTAAAACACACCTCTTTGACTAAGCTTTTGGTTATCTGACTTAATATCTCCTTCCTTGGCTCAATATCACATTTTGGTTTATAGTGCCCCAGTGGAGTACAGATGTAGTAAAGATTTAAGTTGTTCTTTTATGGTTGATGTGGCAAACGAGCACCAACATCAGGTAAGGACGCAACTGAGAAAGCAACAGCTACATTATACTGACCATTGATTTCCAGGAATCAATCATTATTCCATTTGGTTTTGACATAAAATCGAATCCCAAGTAATGCTTTTATGTGTCGTGTGAACAGCTCATCCTTTTTGAACGATTAGCTGCTATTTGTATTTATCATCTGATACTTCCTGCTTCCAAAAAAACTGTACCCAACACCTTGCTAATTCCTCATTCAGTTCTAGTAACTTTGCTAAATCTATATATTTGTCTTGCCCAGCTCCACTTCCCGTGGACAGTGTGTGAATGTTGCTGGTCATCTCAGCTAAAATTAGCTACCCTTAACACTTCCTTCCACCTGCCGCTGACCTCACCACCCCACCACCCATCCCCTTCCCCTGAGTGTCTAAACGAATGAGGCAATCTGTGTGTTGATTACTGAAATGTTCAAAATTTATAGTGGCTCAAACCAGGATTTTTAGCTTGTTGGGCGGGCTCGGGAGCAGTCGCGAAGCCAACCACTGCCCGCGATCGGGCCCTGACATCGATTTCATGCTGGCTGGCCAATTAATGGTGTGAAACGCATGCTGCAGCGCTGCCAGGGTGGGGGCGGGAGGAGGGTGAGTGTGGAAGCTCAGGCATGTGTGTGAGTGCACGCAGTGAAGGCTTCCTGAGGCACAGAGCTACCTCAGGGAACTGAAGATTTAAAAACACAAAAATAAAAAAGTTACCACTGTTTAAAAACATGTCCCCTCATGTGACATGAGCAGGGACATGTTATGAATGAAATTAAAATTTTTTTATTTAATTTTTAATTGCAGTTAGAAACCTCATCCTGCCCGGGGATGAGTTTTTCTAAAAAAGCCAAAGGCCACTTGGCCTTTTTGCAGTGAAAAATTTCGTTCAGTTGTGATTTCAATGGCCTTAGTCGGCCTGTTAATTGTTGGCGGGTACGCTGCGACTCCGCACACCTGCTGGCTGAAATATCGCGCAAGTTGGTGATGACGTCGGGACACTCGCCTGATGTCATCGCGCGGCATTTTATGCTCGAGCAGGTTGGGCGCGCGCCTGCCTGCTCAGCGCAAATTTCAGCCTTTAATCTTTGTAACAAAGTTAGAGATTTTTAAAAAAAATATACTTCATTCATAAAATATCTGGAAGAACATTACAAAACATTTCCAAATCGCCATCACAAAAAGTGCAATCAGATTCAACTCTTACACGTGGATCACGAGGTGCTTCCATACCAATCAATGAATATTACAGTCATTTCAAGAAATGGTTAACTGAAAGTCAAAGGAAACTGTTAAGCTGAAACAAAAATATGTTCACTGTCAGATGACAAGAAACTGTTGTTTACTCAAAAGGTCAAATTGGTTGCAATGTTGAGATATACAATGAGAAACCTGAGAACTGAATCTTCAAGATTTTTGGTGATACTATTAAACTGGGAATAATCTTTTTAAACATATATAAAATGTAATTTATTGCCTTGTAAAAAGGGAGGAGGATTTGCATTCATCAGCATCTTTTACAATAGGCTTGTTCAACCTTTTAGCTCGGTGGGAGAGAGCAACATTTGCATTTTTTCCCACTCAAGGGGCCAATGAACAAATTCTGGAAAGACAAGGTTGGGAACAACAATAAACTGAACTTCAAAAGAAAAGTTGAGGTATTAATAAAAGAAACAATCGCTGGAAAAGTAAAGCAATGCCATAACAATAAATTATTAAGTTAAAAAAGAGTAATTAATAAAAATAACCAGAGTGTGAGAGGTTCGGGGTGTGTGTGTGTGTGTGTGTATATCGAGCTCACTCCCAGGCTCAGGGTGCTCACTCACTCACTCTCACCCACTGTGAATGAGCGTGCGTGTATGTATTGGTGTGTGGTGGTGAGAATGAGTGAGAAACCTGAGTAACCTGGAAGTAAGGCAGATACTTATTCACACTCTATTTTGTTTTATAATGCTCCAGTGGAGGTTCTAGGGATTTTTATGACATCACAGATGTTGTAAAGGTATAAGTTGTTCTTTTATGATTGATGTGGCAAATGAGCACCAACAGCAGGTAAGGACGCAGTTGGGGAAGCAGTAGCTAAATTAAATTGACCACTGAAATCCAGGAATTAACCAATATTTCATTGGCCAGGGTTTTTCCCTCGTTGAGCGGGCTCAGTGTGGGCGGGTGGGAGCGTTCAGGAAGCCGACCGCCGCCCACGATTGGTGCTGGACCGCAATTTCAAATAAAGCCCGCCCAGTGTGAAATGCATGCTTCAGCGCTCACCGCTGCCTGTGTAAGGGAGAGGAGGGCGAGAGCGCAAGTTTGTGCATGTGCGTGGGTGTGCGCGGGAAAAGTTCCCTGAGCTGCCTCAGGGAGAAGAGTTTTAAAAATTGACAATAAAGATTTTTGAAATGTTAAAAAAAAAATGTCTCCTCAGGTGACTTTGTCACATGAGCAGGGAGATGTTAGAAATCAGGATAAAATTAATTTTAATATAACAGATTAAAATCTCATTCCATCTGTGGATGAGGTTTTGCAATAAATGCAAAGGCCGCTTGGCCTTTTCGCCTGCCTGCCATCCCTAAGGTTGGACGGGCAGCAAAAAATTTAAATCAATTGCATTGTTAATGGCCTTAACAGGCCTTTTAATTGTTGGCGATTCCTGCACATGCCTGCCAACCGAAACTCTGTGCGAGTGCGCGATGACGTCGGGACATTCGCCCAATGTCATCATGCGTCCATGCCTGCCCGCTCAGTGAAAAATCCTGCCCATTATGTTTTGGCATAAAATAATTATTTAATAACTCTCAAGTAATGCTTTCTTGTGCTCACACACTCTTTAACACTCTCACTCCCACACACACTCACCCTTTCACTCTCATATCCACACACACACACTCTGTTACTCTCACTCCCACACACACACACACTTTCTTACTCACACACACACTCTCATTCTCCCACACTCCTATATACACACACACACACACACACACAGTCTCTCACTCCCACACGTGCACACTCAGCCTCACTCTCCCACGCACACACACTCTCTCTCCCACATACACATACCCACTCTCTCTCTCTCCCGCCAACCCCCCCCCCCCACACACACACACACACAAACGCACGCTCAGCCTCTCCCACACACATTCACTGTCACTACCACACACACTCACTTTCTCTCTCTCTCCCACACAGACACACTCACTGCAGCACATACTCACTCTCTCATTCCCTGGCACCGCCCGAACTTGGCCCTGCCTGTGCTCCAACCCCGCCATACCTTGGTCCCCCAGGCTTCAGCACTGCTGCACCTTTGGGCTGAATTTTGTCAGCATCAAAGAAATCCCACCACTTAAAGTAAAAATGGGAGCCAACACTATGCTTGTGTGCGGTGATACCTTGGACCGACGACGGCCAGTTAATAGCTGCCGGCAGGACCGTGGTCCAATTGAGGACAGAGGCACTCAGAGTTGCTAATGAGAGGGCTGGCAGCTCGGCTTCCTCAGCCATTAGAGGTGGCCACTGCTGAGGATGCAGCATGAAGGAGAAGGTGCCTCAATGCTGAGGCGCCCTTGAAGACTGGGTAAGGTCCGAGGACCATTCTGGCCGGCAAGCCACAGCAATCAGTGAGTGGGTGGGTGTTGCATATTGCAGCAGCAGTGCCTTAGCCACAGATGCAACCATTGCTGCTGAGGGACCTCTTATGGAGCAGCCTTAAAGAATGGTGCCCCACCTCTACCCCTGTCACCCTCCCAGGAACCTGCTGGGAGATGTTCAGGGCTTTGGATGGCAATGGGTTTGGAATGGTGTAAAGGTGGGATTACCCCAGTGTCAAGGATGTTGGAGTAGAGTTTGGAAAGCCACATCCATTCGTTTGAGTCCTGGCTCTTGAGTTCTAGGTAGATGCAATTGATCCCAACTGTCTTCCCAAACTTTATATCTGTCACAGCTGTGTCTGCCCATCTCTTTGCTGAAGGCAGTTGAAAATGTGGCGTGTAGAGCAAGTTTTTCCAGAATTGATGACAACCTACACGTGGTCTTCCTGCGGGTGCTAATTCATTGAGAACTATTTAGATAATGTCATCAAGGAGACAACTGAATGTCCGCAAGCAGGCTCCAGTCTGAAAAGCATGAAAGCATCTCCTAGGTCTCTCCATTCCTCTACACTTCTCAGAATCCTGTATTTTTTGTCTATTTCCTTGACTTATTTGCTGTTCCCAAATATATTACCTCACAGTTCTCCAGATTAAATTACATTTGCCATTTTTCTGCCCACCTGACCAGTTGATTGATATCTTCCTGCAGCCTACAGCTTTCTTTTTCACTATCTACCACACAGCCTTGGACTAGTACTGCTTCCTCTACCATTGAGGTCCTGGTCCAATGCAACCCACCTTGTTCCTGTCTGTCCCTTGCCTCCTATCTGCATTTCCACCACCCCCCCCTCCCCTCAACACCTTTTCACTGTCTCTATCTATGTTCCTTTCACTTCTGCCTGGCCACTGTTTCTCCTTGTTCTCCCCTCTTACAGCCTCGTCTCCTTGATCCTAGGAAGAACTCAGATACTGAGAGGAAAATCTCCGCGGAATCCCTTTGTACACAAAAAAGGAACTGGGGCATGAACTACTCTTTACTCCCACCTCTTCACCACATTGAGCCAAAAAATGATCCTATGCTTAATCCCAGTGTCAAAACATATCTTTGTATTCCTATACCCCCATCACGTGTGCCTGCTCATCCTTCTCCACCCTGTTCCCTCATGTTTCCGCACCCGCGTCTTCTCCCCCCCCCCCCCCCCCCAACCCTGCCCTCCATCCACCACTGTAGCGAACCAATTCTCTGAGCTCCTCTCCTTTTCTCCACTTCCCCCAACCGTCAACCCTATGCCCGTCCTCTTGCCTGGATCCATTTGTTCCTAAGCACATAACCCACCCAATCACCAACTTATTGCATTCCCCAACAAACACCCTCCCGCCCTTCCACAATAGTCTAACCATTTTTGAATTCATCATGAAGCCTCTGAAATGCCTATGACCACATCTTTTCAGTCTGAGAAAATTCTTCTGTCTTTGTTTTCTGGTCTCCAACCATCTCTTGGAGCATGTGGCCATACGCCCTTAAGCCTTTACCCCATCGTCTTTGCTATCAGTCTCTTGTGTGGTATCTTTGCCCATGCTTTGTGTAAATCATAGAAACCACATCAAGACATGTCTTTTACATCTGTGCTTTCAGCTATTTCATCATTTAATTCTGTCAGGTTGCTTAACCATGAACTGTCTTAAGAAATCAGCGCTGATGGGTACTGTTAACTCGTGTTTGTCTAAGTGCTTTGTGATATAGTCCAATAATTTACTAGTAACTGAAATAAGACTGAAAGTTTACAATTACCTGGCTGATCTCCACCTCCATTTTTTTTAGACGGTTGCTACATTTTCAACCCTCCGGTTCTCTGCCATAATTTTACTTTTGTGAAATTATAGAGGCTTCCCTCATGATGTACGAATGGAACTCTCAGGTTCCAGTGATTTCTTAATATTAAATTTATTAGTTTTTTTTTTATTGCAGATTTACAAAACAGGCGTGGTAAACAGGCTGATTATGCACTGGTGCACAGTGACCTTCCAATATGGATGAACAAGCCACGAAAGAAATTATTCTTCCCTTTTACATCCATCGGCTCCTTTTCATGTTGCTGGTACTGATGACTGTACTAATGCTGATTCTAAACTTGCGTAACATAAAGGTGTGTAGAGTGGTATAACCAACATGTTTAGAGTAAGCTAATCATGTTCACCAAGGTTCAAAGTAGTATTGTTTAAAAGCATGATGGTTTGTTTTTCCTGCACCATATGTTCCATATGTGAAGTATCAGGATGCCTGTTGTTGTCTCTTTAAACATGGCTGGGTTTTCTCCCAGTTTGAGTCCTGCTGGGTTATACATCCTCGCTGTAGGGTGAGCATTGTGTTCCAGACCATTGCCCGTGCTCTCTTTGACCACCTGCTAGGAGGTGCACAATGTTAGTCTGGTGAGGACATTTTGTCCCTTTCCTCTCCTCCCCTTCTGCATCAGCCATCTGCAGGTCGATACTGCACCCCACTGCAGAGTCGCATTGGGATCACAGCATAGTAGAATTATTGAATTTGGATCTTTCTGCTGAGTGATGAAACAACAATAAGAAGTGTCAATTTATTGTCCCTGCTGTTTTTTAGTGCTGCAATTAAATAGCAAGTGACATAATTTTAATGGAGTAACATTATCCAATGTTAAACCTTTTAAACTGTAAGTGCTGCTTCTCCCTTTCTCTTTTGTAACATGATGCAGAGTTTTATGGGCAACTGCTGGTGATTTTGTAGGTGGGGCGCTCATTAAATTCCCTTGGTGGCCTTCCAGCCGCCTACCTGCCTGCCCCAGACTGTCTGCAATTTTAACAGGAATGAGGGAGGCCAAGTGCCTACCCTCACCTTGGCCACTTAAGGGCTGTTCAATTTTGAGGCAAGTGGGAGGAGGTCGGGGGCAGGGGACAAGTCTGGCAGGTTACCCTGCCTGGGCCTCAGGTAGGAAGAAAGGGTGGCTGCCTCCCTTATTTCCTGATGAGTCCCCTTGTCCAGGTGCTCCCTCCTCTCGTCCCCTGGCCTTCCTAACACGAACCCCATCCCCTCCCTTCTTCCCGCTGAGAGCCCTCTGACTGCATACTTGGATGTGGGTTTCCGGGCACTTAGACCAGGTGTGGTCCAGCAGTGGCTCTGCTTTCAATGGCACGGCTCGGACTAGAGCTACTGGCCAATCTCCATGGCTGTGGGGCTGCCATGGTCACCAGGCATGTGTTCCCTGTTGACTTTTTTGGTGATGGGGGATGCTGCATCATCTGAAAAATTTTGCCCATGTGAAAAGCAAGGCAGATATGTACTGTATTAAGAAACTGAGATTGTGCCAAGCACAGTTCTTGGTGCTTATTGAAAATGACTGACAGAGAATGTTTCACATTGTCAAAGGTGGTCATCTGGCAAGAATAGAACTAATTAAAACTCTCAAGGTTTTGAATGGAGTTATGGGAACTAATCCTGCTGGGATACGATTCCATGAGCAGCTGGTGCTTTCTCGTACTTAGACCAAGCATTTTTAATTAGTTAGCCTTGACAGCGAGTGTTGGTGAGTCTGCTGGCTTTTAGGAGGGCATCATAGGGAAGCCCAACTCTGTTCTTCCTCTATGCCACACATGCTGTTCCAACAGGAGTCATTGGATAGTGATCAGGAGTGATAGCATAGACATTTCACTTCTCACTAACTCAGCAGTGCTGAGGCTAACTCTGCACACACTGGGGATTAAACCTGGAACTTTCCTGGTCTGGTCAGCTTCACTTATTAACTGGATAAGTCCACTGAGCTGTCTGAGAGTCCATGGCCAGCCTTTCTACAGATTTTAATCATGGTGTAGCAATCCTGAAGAAGTCTGTTATCTGAATTATCCTTCTCTGCTTCTTTATGTCTAGAGGAGGTTGTGCATTGGGAAGTAACATGTGTGTGATGGCAATGGAAAAGATATTAATTAAAAATGTTCTTCCTTTTCATAGTATGATAAATATTTAGCTTCTGGATCAGAATCCAAATGGAGGAGTTATCCAACTCCAAAGTCTTATTCCACAATGAGGCAGAAAGTAGGAACAAGGAAGCTCCCTTGGACACACAGACTGTTGCAATGTGGCTACCAGAATCACAGCTTCACACCTGAAGAAAGGTCAGAGGGGACATTCCTTATGAAAATGATTGAATGGCCAAAACCACCCAGCCCTGCTGTGCCCTTTCAGAAAAGCAGTGACCCAGCACATGTCCGCTTTGTAATTTTAAATTCTACAAAGACTTTCTATGTTGGGGATCAGTTACAAGTGATGCTGCAAATGATTGATTTTGAAGGCCACCCAAAGCAATATGGGGGTGACTATCTCCAAGGCTGGATCCACACTGTAGATTTAAAAGCTGGTTCAGCAGGAACAGTTGTAGATAACCAAAATGGATTTTACTATATAAATTTTAATTTATCTTGGCCAGGGAAAGTTGAAGTGTCTGTTTCCCTCGTTCATCCCAGTGAAGGGATCCAAGTGCTTGAAAGGCTACGCAAGGAACGACCAGACAGAGTGTATTTTAAAAGTGCCTTCAAATACAGAGGTGCTTCAGAGACCACTGTGTGTAATCTTTGTTTGCCACAAACTAAACCGCTCTGTAACTTTACTGATCTCAGGACTGGGGAGCCCTGGTTCTGTTACAAACCAAAGAAGCTTCCCTGCTCTGCTCGTATCAACCATTCTAAAGGAGGATATGAGAAAGGTATCTTAACTGGAGAAGAGATGCGTTATTTCCAAAGGTATGTCACTTGAGGTTGTTTTATTTTGACTTTACGTTTCCCATGCTGAACCATGGTTGCATGGTTGCCAATGGTGGAGAAGTTAAAATTGGGATTGCGCAAGCAGCCAGAACTGGAGGTGTGTAGATATCTCAGAGGGTTAAAAGGCTGGAGGAGGTTACAGAGCTGGGGAGGGGAGAGGCCATGGAAATTGGGACACCTGAGAAATATTGCATGGCATTTAAAATTAATTTCCAATGATATCATAGACTTTGAATAGATTTTGAGATGTTGCTAGCTGTTATCTAGCATAGATGCAGTGTGCTGAAGCACCTGTTCCTCGAGAATTTGTCCTGTTTTCTATTGTGGGGATGAATTTCAGAGCACCAATGATAACACAAAAACAATTTACCATGCACAAACATGCAGCGAAGCAGTGAGTTAATAGTAACAGTCTTACAGATCTGTAATGCAAAAACAATATTACCGGCCTATACAGAGCTCACAGGTGACCTGCGTCCAAAAACAGGGTATTCCATGCTGCTGCCAAAAATGGGAAACCCAGCAAGCAAAAAGAGGCAAGAAGGGCTGAATGCAGAAGGTCAATGCCTTTTGCAGTACTGCTTGTGGGCTATGAGGTGCAGGAGTGTTTTCTCCATGGCCCAATAAGCACGCCTGCTTTCCTGTCCAGGATCACCTGAGACACTCACCTCCATTTCAAATGCACACTCCCCCCATGATTTCCGCTTCACAATCTCCAACTCTCCTAATCACCATGCTCTCTTCCTCTCCCCTGAATACAAGCACCCCTACACCCTGTGATCCTTCCCTTGCAATCCTCCTATCCCATCTGCTGTCTGATACTTAGCTGTGGTCTTGCACCGCAGGCATTCCCACCCAACAGGGAAACTGCCTGTCAAACTGACTAGCTATCATGCAAGAAATCTGTTGAAACATTTCAAGACATTCCTGCTGTGAATGTCCTCAGAAACCCATAGTTCCAGGTTTCTCATCCAGAACTCCTCTCTATCCATAGCCTGTGAACTAGTAGGATAGCTAACCATTACATTTTCCGTCAAAATAAATTTAAAGGTTAAATATTAATCTATCTTGAAAAATACCCTTTTATTTTTAAAATTAGAATTGGGCTATTTTCTGTATGTATTCAGTTTTTATATTGATTCAATGGTTTAATGTGCAACATTTTTATATTTTCAGTGAAGTCAATATCAAGAGGCCGATATTACCCAGTTCTACAAGTTATATAACTGTGGAGCCTTTACCTCGGGCAGGTAAGATATAGGTAAACTTGTGACTGGAAAATCAAGGGCAATTAGGGATGGGCAACAAATGCTGGCCTAGCCAGTGATGTACACACTGAATTCCATGATGAATTTTAAAAAAATGAAGATTTGCTCTATTAGCAGCTGTGAAAATGTATTGATAACCTAAGGTATAATGCGTCATGATTCCTATTTCTTGGTTTTCTTTATTTTCAGCCACAGCTCTCGGAGAATGTGCCCGGGGAAAGCCCATGCTATCACCATCTGGTTTTTATTATAAGGACCAATGGATGTCAACGACCTGCAATAATCGCCGGTTTGACACTCCTGCAAGAATTACAGACTGTCTTCGCAGAAAAAATATTTATCTATTTGGAGATTCTACTGTGCGCCAGTGGTTTGAATATTTGACTGAATTCATTCCAGGTTGGGTTAGTTAGTCTGTGTCTGTCTGCCTCCTCCTGTCTGTCTTGCTATTAAACTTGGTTAACTACCTTCTTCCATGTAGCACAGATTAGACGCACATGTGACACTTGAAATTTGTCAATTTTGCCTTTATAATTGGCTCAAATACAAACCTGAACAAAGGAAAGTAGTTGGAAAGTTACTGATGAGAAACATCTCGTGATTTATCAGAATAATCTTAAATGACTCACCAACCAATAAAAGGAAGGTGAACGTGAACCAATCAAAGTACTTTTAGAAAAATGTTTTGCTCTGCCATTTTACCCCCTGGATCCACTAAGTGCTTAAAAATAAAGTATGAAATATTATGAAATAACTTGATTTAAGCTTAATGGCAACATTGTTTCCTATCTTTGAGTACCTTTATTAAAACTTGTATTTGAAGTTCTCATCTGAGCATGAACTTAATGTGCTAGATTTTTTCGCCCTTTGACCCCAAAGACTGGCCATTTCTCTGGGTGCAAAGAGCAGGAAAAATAGCCCTAGGTCTGTTTTGATCCATCTATGGCCTTTTTAATTGCCTCAGGATTTCCAGGGCTTCCCTAGGGATAGACAGGAGCTGGGTCTGTACCTGCAATAATGCACACCAGCAAAGTGTCTGCTAATGAAGCAGGAGATGGGAATTCCAGCCTCCCCCTTCAATTTCCTGGAGGAAAGGTGATTGGACCCCCACTGATCGGAAGGCTAGTGGGGAGGCAGGACGGTGGGGGGCAGACCCAGGGACAGGACAAAGACGGGCAACATTCAGTTCTTCGGTTTTTGTATATCCAGAATGTTTTGTGGTTTTTGATTTCTCCATCAGCAGTGAAGACCCAAATTGTGGAATATGATCCCAGTTGGAAGCCTGAGATGTATGCCAGACTGGGGGAACCTTGGGTCATGTACTAGGTCAGGATAGCAAATACCAGCAGTGCTGTGTAGAGTAAAGAGTTAACATCAGAAACATACACGCTGCTGATGTAATAGTAATGTCAGATCATGTCACTGAGAAGTAAGAGAGGTCTGGAAGGAGGAGAAGCTCCAATCTTGTGTAGAGGTCCAAATGTGTAAATACTTGCTGTAAATAGAGAGTAATGGTTTTGAGGAACTACAGAGTCAAACAGCATGGAAAATTCCCAAAACCCTGACTACATAACTAAACATGCTGGGCCTGGGCAGAAGTTTTGTACTTTGAGGTTGTTACTTCTGTCCAGCTCCAGGGAAGATGGGTGCCAGAAAAATCTTCCTTAATATATTTCTCTTTTGCTGCCACCTATTAGCCAAAGGGAATTCTGTAGCCTGCAAATATGCACAAATTCAATCACTCATTAGTAGAATTCTGTACAAATGGAAAAGTATATTTCTTTTAAGTTGGAAATCTATCTGAGGCACTATGAGGTGATTTTGAATGCAATGTTGATACATTTTTAATAACTTCAACTTGCAAAGGCAGTGTTTCAGAAAATATTTTCATGCTCTTGTTGCCAGTCAGTCATAGAGGCCGTGAAATTGGGCTCTGTAATGCTGTTGGTTTGGGTACTTCCGGCCACCTCTGACATGGCACGCGTGGCACCCCATGCTTTGAAGGGTGCGAGTAAGGAAGTGCCATGTCTGTGCCAGAAGAGTCAGCAGTGATAGGATTGGAGTGCCAAGCAGCTGTAGAAGTCTATACCCAGCACGGATTTTCAGAGAGCACTTCTGAAACCTCATCCGGAGCAATGCCTGAGCTGACTCAGATTCAACTGTACCATCTCCTTCAAAACCTGCAGCCTCATAGCAAGGATGGCACTGCCAGTGGTTGTAAAGTTCACACTCGCCTTTGCCATCTACATGACAAGATCGTTCCAGTTGGGAGCAAATGACATAGCAAATATCTCCCATTATGCCATCCGCCTTTATGCCTGTGAAGTGATATAGGCCCTGTAGGCAAGTTGAGGTGATTTCATCTTGTTCTCTCTCAGCAGGGAGATGTAGAATGAGCAGCCTTTGCCAGGTTAGTGGGATTCCCAGTCCCGCAGGAAGCGACTGACTGCATGCTAGTGGCTCTGCCGGCCCCATATGTCAACAGGATGAGGTACAGGAACTGCAAGGGCTACCATTCCATCATTGCGCAGTTTGTGTGTGACCATCCACAAAGGCATTATGTTGATAATTGCTATCTACCTTGACAGCAGCCAAGTTAGCTACATTCTGAGGGAGTCTGCTATCATCCTGATGGCGGGCAGCAAGTTCTTCTTGACAATGCTGCAGCCACTCCTGTGGGGCAGGACCTCACTCAGTGTTGGCAGATTGTTGGACTGCCCCTTTAAACGCTGAGACCTGAGCCATGATGGCATCATTCTGAGCCTGAGCTTCCGCTGCACCACTGAAACTTTGGGTAGCTTCTGCCTGTGCCCAAGTGGGATCTGAGACAGCAGTCTCCAGATGCTGCATCATGTCTCGCTTTGTAAGTGCTATCATGAAGCTGGCCACCACTTCCATGCTGGAAAGGACGGGCTCCAAACTCAATATGATACGTCCGTGATGTTGGAGCTAGATTCCTCCTTGCTCTTTGATGATAGTAAAACTGTTGCAAATGGATTTCAATATAGCAAATGTGAATTCTCATATTGAAAAGGAATAGAACAGGGTACCTTCTAAATGGTGAAAGGCTAGATTCAGTGGAGGTCCAAAGAGTCTTAATACAATGGGGTAGGAAGCCATGTTTCAGCTGTTCAAAGCAGTAGCCCACAACTAGAGCATTCTGAACGATTCTTGGAGCCACACCTTAGGAAGGATATATTGCCTGGGAGGGAAGGGAGTGTAGATTTACTGGAAAGATATCCAGTAAAGGCATAAATTATGAGGAGAGATTAAACAAACTAGAGTTGTGTTCCCTGGAATTTTGAGGATTAAGGGGTGATTTGGTTGAAGCTTTCATGATATTAAGGGGAACAGGTATGGTTGATAAAAACTATTTCCACTCACTGGAGAGTCTAGGGCTAGGGACCATAGTCAAAAAATTGGAGCCAGGCTGTTCCAGAAAGCCGATCGGTGAAGGATAGAACTGGAGCCAATCTGTATACACCCTTATAAGTAATTATTTACAAAATCACATACTACAAGCATATACCTCCTAACCCAACAACCACAATTTCAATCTGTGCCTATTTATAGGGGAATAAGTGAATCTCCAACTAATGCCCACCAACTGCATTAAATATAATTAATATAATTAACATATTCCCTTTGCTCAAAATATAACTGAGAGTTTATATGTATAACCAAAATTTCAAAACAAATGGTATCAGAAAACTCCACATTCTATATAAAGAATTATTGTCCCCCTAACAATTTCTTCAGACATGCATTTTTGTTTTGTAAAACAATTAGTTGATGACTTGCATCCACTCATTTAATTTTGGCGATTTCCTTATTCTCCGGCATTTGTTTCAAGCCAGCAAGGTCAATCCATAGCTTTATCTCTCTTACACTTTTCATAGAGCCACCTTTATCCTAGAATGAAGGAATATCTGTGTAACATTCAGTGGGTGCACTATCTTCAGTATGCTCATTCTATAGAATCCCACTTAAATTTTTTTGATGAATAGAATCCCATATTCACAACCTCAGCAAGAGCCAATGTTTCAGCAGCCGAAGTACTTTAAACAGCCCATTTTGTTTTCTTAGTTTCCCAATTTAAAGGGCAATGTTTTCAATAATTCCCCATAAGAAACATTATGAAACCAGCTGCACTAGAATACCGATCGGGAAGATTAACATGTGCAGCATTGTTAAAAATGACTCGTTTCATGTTCTTTGGGTCACTTAAGGATAGAAACTTAGGTATGAATTCCTCAAGATTTAATTACATTTTTTTTTGCCCTTTAAACATTCTTGACTTTAGGATGTTTCATTGTAGTACTTAACTTCAACACACCAAAACTAGCATCTGGTCTATTCTTGAGTGCCCAACTAGTTCAACTGAGCAATCAGGCTTTGCAATTGTTCTGTCTCTTCTTTAGATTTAACGTTATCTCTCTGTGATGACCTAGTGTGATTAGTTGGGATGGGAGTAACACACTCTGTATAGAATTGCTGATTTAAAGTTATTCCAGGCCTGCCATGCTTAATATATGAACCTATATATTTTAATGCACCACAAGCCTGATTCCCACTTTTAAATTCTACTCTAATCTTATTAATAACATGTTTCTCAAATTCTGCTGTATCACCCCATAAGAAATCTTTGGACGGTTTCAGAAAGGCTTCTCTTTGAAAAGTATTACCCAGCATTTATGTTGAATGATCTACTGTTACATGAATATGTGGCCAAAAGAGCTAAAATGATTTTCAAGATTCCTTTTCCAGGCATGGAAGAGTCCCCTCTAACATCTGTATCACCCAGTTGCTCATCAAAATCCTTAGCAACTGGCCTTGCTTTAGCTTTATAGGTCCCATTTGCAAGGATGTTTTTTTTTTAGTATAAATCCACCTTTGTCCAGCCTTATCCAGTAGCTCAGAATCAATCCGAACTTTTCACAGCTATCTAATTCCTTTTGTGGAGAGAGAAATGGAGTTAACATTTCGAGTGTGCATGACTCTTCATTAGCTCTGAAGAAGAGTCATACGGACTCAAAACGTTAACTCTATTTCCCGCTCCACAGATGCTGCCAGACCTGCTGAGTTTTTCCAGCATTTTCTGTTTTTATTTCAGATTCCCAGCATCTCCAGTATTTTGCTTTTACCTAATTCCTTTTGTTCAGTCTCTCTTATTAGCCTCAGAATTATTGGCAGCTATCAAAACATCACAATGATGAGGGCTTCTATTTCTAGCTCTGTTCTGAGACTGTTCTATAGCCTCTGTTTAATTGTATAATTTATCCAAGTTACGGCCTCTACTTGTACGTTTATGTCTGTTGGGGCTACTACTGCAAAATCCCCCTTCTGCACCTTCAGAAAGTCTTTCTCTGTTACATGATTGTTTTCTGACACAAGAGTTATTCCTGTGCTTTGCACTTTGCTTTCTTACACTCCACTCTTTCACCCCATTTTGTCAGTTCATAGACCTTGCTCCTTGGTCATCAACCTGAACAGTCAACCGATGTTTAAACTTGCCAATAGCTTTTCCCGCATGTTCCATAGTTGTGACATACTTCCATTCACTAGACCTCTCTGGACTATATGGCACCCTGCTACTCACTTTGGGCAGTTGACCTTTGTTGGTGACAGCTCTGTCATGGGTGTTACATTACTACTGTCCAGCCCATGATCTACCTTATTGTGCTCCTCAGGTCCTTCATCACAAACACATGACCATTTGTGGTACAAGGTGCCTTGTTTACTCCTATCAGCTGTGCAGAGTCCAAGATTTTGTCATTAATTCTGATTAATTGTGGGTAATGAATCTTAACAGTTTGATTACCACGTTTGAAAAGCACTATCTTACCATCATGACCAATTAGCTTACCAGGGCACTTCCATTCCCTCTATTTTATAATGCACCAAATCTTCTGAGTTCAGTTCTGTTTCAGATAATTAACGTGATACCTCAGTGCTATCTGAATTTTCTCAGAAACCTCAGCCTTGATTAAAGCCTGTCTCCCTGCATACGATGCATTCGCATGTGCAGTAAAAGTAATACTGATCGTAGTACATTCTGGAGCGGGAGGACTGTTGTATAGCGCAGAAGGCAATTTGGGATTTTGCCCATAGACTGAATGATGAAAACCATATCCACCAACCATCTGGAGGGAATTCTTTACATGAACTGTCCATGCCAGGGCAGCTGTCAACTTGTAGGGCAGAATTTTCCTCCCGTTGGGTGGGGGGGTGTGAGGGGAGGGGCGAAGAGTTTAAGAGCGGGTGCGTGGAGGTGCGCCTCCAATCAGGGCGCGCTTCCATTTTACATGGGTGGGCCAGTTATGCTGTGCGCTCCCTGTGCGGGTGGGGGGAGGATTCCCTAAACCAAGAGTGTGCTCTTTTGTGCATGCAGCATTTCATTGATCACCGCATGATTCCATTCATATTGCTGAAAGGAATTTCAACTGTGGTATTCACGATCATGTTTTCACATGTCTCAATTCATCATTGGCAAATTCTCCTCCATTATTAGTCCGAAACTTTGATGGTGCTTCAAATGCTGCCCTTATTCATTTCTCCATTATTTTGTGCATTTAAACTCTTCTGTCCTTACTATATCATAAAGACTAAATCTAGTTGCCAAGTCTACAAAAAATAGAATGAAAATATTTCTGTCTTTGTCCCATACCTTAAATCTTGTAAAGCCAAAGCCATTGGAAGGCTTACAGTAGGATGTGGTGGCATCCTCTGATACTTTTAAAGAGATTTCACACTTCTCTCTCCTCTCTTCTATTAGTCTTGTATGCTCTTCATCAACTGCACCTGCATCTTTTAACAGGATTTTTAACCTTTGACAAATAAGTTGAGCAAATTACCTTTGTAACTTTAAGACAATTTGCTTTTTTTTATTGCTTTTTTCTCTACGATTCATATCATCTGCCATTAATACTTTTCCAACACCTGATGTGAAACATCAAGTTTTGTTAAGGTGATATAACCATGCCCTGACTGGGTGAACTCAGATCCTCTCACTTTCCAAAAAAATTGCCTTATCAGGCTCCATGTCAAGTTTTATTTGTGCCTTTTGTGTATATAGAAGTTTACCCAAATCGCATAATTAGCTCAGTAGAAACTCCATTAGTACTTGTAAAATAGCTGGAGTAAGCCTTTATACATGGAACTGCAACTCTCTTTGGTGAGCTTAATGTGTTGTTATTATCATGCCTAAAACAAATAATACTTTTATATTTGTTACTCTTGCATTGATCTTCACTACTTGATAGATCAAGCAGACCAATCTGTTTCACATACTGCACAAGTGCAAGCACTATCTACTATTGCAGAGTTAAAGGAGCCTGCAACTAATACATTCATCACTGGCCTTGTGACCAGCATAATTTGCTTGGAAGCCTTATTACTTTTATCCTCTTCTCAGAAGTCTCTCTGTCATTTGTCTTTTCAGGGACCCCACCTGTCCGCTTTGCGTGGTTCACCACATAATGATACTTTGAATCTTCTATTAACCATTCCTTGGACATTCCTGGGATTAATTTGCCTATTTTTGTTATTCCAATTCTGTCTTGCATTCTAATAACCAGATCTGCTGAAGGTGATTTCTTCCTCAATCTGTCTGTCTTTAACCCTTCTGTTGTATTGATGCATATGTCCAGTAACTGGACCTTTTCAAAACCTGGCAGTCATGGAGTCCTTTATTCTTTATATCACTATGGAATGCCCCTTTTTCCCATGAAGGCTGAAGGAAATAACTGTTCCCCCAGGATTTTTTTCAAGGCAGCAGACATCTGATCGAACAGAGTGTCCCTCATTGAGAACTGAACACCAGTTACAAACCTGTCTGTATGACATATCTTAGCACAATACAGCAATATAAATAATGGTTCTGAACCAGGGATCCACAAATGGAATCTTGTTAATCTTTTATACAATCTTTTACAGTCCTTGATATATTCTTCCATGGAATGGCAATCTTTTTTTCTGAAATCTATCAATGTCTGACCATGCCTCATAGACATTTAATGGATCATCTTTCTTGTAGAATTCATCCAAGAACTCTAGTAGAAGGTGCAGACCTTCATTGCTATCTAAAATATGTTATTTCACATTTTACTTCTCAGAGGTAGTGACAAGGCCAAAGCCTTACTTTGTTTTCATTTTAGTAGGGACCTAACCCATTTTGACATATCCACTTCATTCTTCCACTGATCAGATGGTTTAGATTCAAAGAACATCAGAGGATAACATTCCCTGACAATTTACACTTGCTTTCTACCAATATCCACAATGGCCATTAGGATTCTGGTTTTCTGTCTGATTTTTTTTTTCCCCTAATTTCCAACCTTCATCTTTAGGCAATCAGCTGCTGCTACCATATTTCAGAAAGTCAGTTGGTGAACAATAAAAATGGATCCAATCTTAACACCTTTTTTCCAAGCATCTATTTACAAGAGTTATACATTTTAAGCTCCTAACCCAACAACCACAGTTAATATTAGGGGCACAAGTGAATTTGCAGTTAATGCTCATCATCTCAGTAAATTACGCAATTAATATCAATTAACACAGATCTTTTAGAGTGAAATTAGGAAATGCTTCTTCAGGCAAAAGGTGGTAGAAGTTTGGAACTTTTCTGCAAACAGATCAATTGTTAATTTTAAAACTGTGTTGGATTTTGTTAGCAAAAGGTATTAAAGTTTATGGGACAGATCAGCCCTGATCTCACTGAGTGATGGAACAGGCTCAAAGAACTAAGTTTTATGTTCCTAGTGAAAGAAGACAGTCTGGCAGGCCTGCTGTCTGCACCCTCATCAAATGTTTTCATGTATGCCACCTCATCAAATTTCTTATCTGAACCCCCTATGGCAGGTCTTGTTTGTGACCTTGCCCTCCGGTGAGCTGGCACATGAGCTATCCTTTCCACTTGGTGGCTGCAGCCTACCCATGCCCACTGACTCACCATGTGCTGGTCCTGATTCTATACTAGCCTCCAAAGTTCACATAGTGCCAGTATCACTGCTGGAAGCTGCCAGTGTCAGATCAAGTAATGGTGCTTTTTCATCAGTGGTGAGCTGTTACTCCCTCTCTTCCTTCAGAGGCTGCTATGGATCGACAGGCAGCAGTTCTTGAGTATCTGAAAACAGAAAAATGGAAGGTGATATTTGGGGCCAGGGGAGTGGGGTGAGATGGGATTGAATGCAAGATGTCCATGGTCACACTGTCTGCAGCTTGTACTTCATGTCTAGTAGCTGGATGAAGATGATGTGGAAGGTGAGAAGGGGCATAAGGCAGTAACATACAATCGTCCCAGTATTTTCTGCGATGCCGGATGTACCCAGAGTCTGTTGCAACCAGCCCCAAGATGTAGAGCACCACCTCTTCTGTACGGCTTGGGTGCTGATTCTACTCTGCTCCCTTCTACTGCATGCCACCTTACCCTGTGGCGTAGAGGGGAGAATGTCAGTGATTGTGTGGCATCATGTTTCGTTGATATGCCTGCCATAGATGAATATCTGGAGGCATGGAAACATCAAGACATGTGTAGCAATTATGGCTTTGTTTAGTGTGTATTGTGCCTTTAAGAGTAATGCTTGTTGAGGAAGATCAAATGATCTGTAGTAACCAATAGGAGAGTAGTGTGGGCTACCTTTTCAGACAGTGCAGAGATGGAGTTGAAGTTGAAAGTACGTTTATTGTTGCTGTTGAATATATTGTTAATAAACTTAATGTTCCTGCCCAAGAAGTGTCTTCTGATCAACTCTATCAATAGCACAACTCAGCCACCACTCACAACAAATAGGCGATGATGATAAAATAAGGTTAAACAGAAGAAATCAAGTTGAAAAGAAATCGGCACTGTACCTCACCCAGTAATTATAAGTTGAAGTTTTGTTCGAATCGAAGAAGTTATCCCCTCTCAGAATGATGCAATTTGGAAGAATTGATCCTTTTGATTCAGCCATGGACAATTGGTCTCGTTGCATTGAACGCCTTGTGTTCTTTTTCCAAGCGAACAAGATTACGGGGGAAGAGAAGAGGTTAGCGATCCTCTCAAGTACATGTGGAAATAAAGACTATGGCTTGATTCGTAGTTTGATGGCACCCAGTGTCCCAGATTCCAAAAATTTTGATGAATTGGTGGACCTCGTGAAGGTTCATTACCAGCCAAAGCCCTTGGTGATGATGCAAAGGTTCATGTTTAACTCTAGAAATAGAGCTCCAGGGAAGATAGTTGCTATGTGGCAAGTTTGAAGCAGTTAATGGAACATTGTGAGTTTAGTACATCTCTAAACGACAAGCTCAGAGATTGTTTAGCATGCGGTGTGAATGAGGACAAGATTCAGAAGAGATTATTGTCCCAAGTGAATTTGGATTTCAGGAAGGTGCTAGAGATAGCACTGGCCATGGAAAGTGCAATAAGAGATTCAAAAGCCATACAGGGAGTGCAAAATGGTGCCGTCCTCTACTAGGGTGGGAAACTCCAGCCAAAAAGGGTGCGACAATGCAAGACACTGCTGAGAAGCAGGAAACAGACCCTGCTAGCTGGAAAATGAGAAAAAATGACTTAGCAGCAAAAACAAAGAATTTCATTAGAGATGGAAACAAGCAGTCTTATAACGGTTGTTCTAAAAAAAATCACGTGTTATTATTGCCACAGAAATGGACATACAATGAGACAGTGCAAGGAATGATTCAAACAGGCTTTGAAACAAAAGAAAAAAAGCTCGGTGAGATCTACAACGTAGAACAGCCTGAAACAATAAATTCAGATATTTACTCCAAGATAAAGCAAAATACTGTGGATGCTGGGAATCTGAAACGGAATCAGAAAATGCTGGAAGAACCCCAGCAGGTCTAACAGCATCTGTGGAGAGAAAAACATTTCGAGTCAAAATGACTCTTCTTCAGATTGAGGCAAAAGTCGTAGCATTTTCGAAGCAAACAGATGATGAAATTTTGGGAGACCCAACCACTCAGCTCACTCAAATCGAGCTTGCAACTGAGAGTAGTCTGGCCAATATTGAAATCAAAAAGAAGGCCGAGATTAAATTCAGCGCTAGTAAGAAGAAGGCAGGTAGAAAGAAGACACAGAAACACAAATGACACTTTGGGCTGAATTTTCCTGCCGTCGGGGGGTTGGGGGCTTGTGTGGGGGCGGGCAGGAGCGAGCCCGGACCCGATCGGCGCCCCCATTTTACGTGGGTGGGCTAATTAAGGCCCACCCAGTGTGACGCACACCCGGAAGCACTGAGCGCTTCCTGTGCAGGCGTGGGGGGATTCCCTGAGAGGTTCCTTGCATGCGCGTGAAAGAGTGCAGAGATCTCCCCAAGGTACGGAGGTGCCTCATGGAGATTTGTTTCAGTGATAAAGTTTCAAATAAAGGATTGTAACACTTTTAAAACATGTCCCCTCATGTGACACTATCACATGAGCTGGGACATGTCAAAGAATAAAAATATAAACTTTTATTACATTTTAAAACACTTCATGAAACTCCATCCCATCCGTGGATGAGATTTCATGAAAAATACGAAGGCCGTCTGGGCTTTTTGCCTGCCGGCCAACCTTAAGGCTTTAATGACTTTCTTAATGGCCTTAATAGGCCTTTGACAGTTTGGCGGGCGTGCAGCTGACGCTGCTACGTGCCTGCCGAACTGACAATCTAAATGAATGGCGGTGATGTCGAGACGTCCGCCTGACATCACCGTGTGTCATTTTACGCGTAAGCGAGTGGGCTCCTTGCAGCATACAAATACACTTTCGTACATAGGCCTGGAAATAAAAATTGCAAACGCCAAAGCACTTAGTAGTTTGCTTTTACAAGAAAATGATGAGCATGTTCCTGTGGAGGAATTTGTTTTACTGTTAAATTTGTCATGAAGAGACGTTAATGCCTACAATGTTATTGGAAATTATTTTTAAAACTGAATTGTAGTGAGGTCTGTGTCTATGTGTGTATCTTAATTGGATTAAAGCCAGCTAGTCTGGGTGCTTTGATGTATAGTAGTTTGAGATGTTAATTTGGTAAACATTAAGTAGGGTTAGAAGATGTGACGAATACAATGGAAAATTTACATTCTAAGGAAAATCTAGGTATAACCAGAAAGGAGTTTGTGTGTGAGAGTCAGAGGCATTTAAGATCTAACCAGCCTGTAAGCCTATAACTGTGTCTGCAAAGAACCAAATTGCAAGGAACCCCATTTTGAATTCGTAAGGTCAGATGTACTTTGCTTGGTGTCTGTTTAAAGCCTATGTTATTGTTGCCTTGGTAAAGATTTACCTGGGAGTGATTAATTTGGGATTTGTTTAAAAATTATTGTGGGAGTAATTTGTAGATATGTCTGTGTTTAAATTTGTTGTTAAGTTAGTAAATGTTTAATTTAGTTTTACATAAAACACCTCTGGAGGCTCAGTGGTCTTATTCCTGAATTCAGAGCTGCATCTCAAACATACCAATTGAAAATATAGGTTTTGACAGTTGTTCAAGTTGCCCTCAGGGATTTAAACAACTCAGACTTTACTAACTGCTGTGTCATAATAAATTTCTTAGATTCCTTGCTGGTATCTGTTCAATAGATCAGAGGGTGGACAAGTCCGGACCCAGTCCTATCTCAAGTACGAGAACAATTGCTACATGGTTGGTCACAGGAGTCTCTATCTGACAAAATGAAACCATACTTCAACAGAAGGCATGAAATAACTAGTCAGAATGGCATCTAATTGTGAGGAGCACGAGTGATAGTTCCTCCAAAGAGAAGGGAGCTACTTTTAATTGAACTACACTGTGCCCATCCAGGAATTTCCCCAATGAAGGCCATAGCACGCAGCTATCTGTGGTGGCCTGGGATGGATAGCGAAATAGAGAGTTTAGTAAAGCACAGTGTGCAATTGCAGAAGTTGCCAGTCACTGGAACGGCCAGGTAGACCCTGGGTGTGGTTAGAAATTGATGATGTTGGACCTTTCCTGGTTTCTGCTCATTGTCAATGTCCATTCAAAATGGTTGGACGTATATGAGGTGATGTCACCAACGTTGGGCACTACAATTGAGAAACTACGTCAGAGTTTTGCCATTCACGGACTACCAGAAGTAGTTGTTCCCAGTAACAGTGTGGCACTTATGAGGGCTGAATTTCAACGGTTTATCAGCCTCAACAGTATCACCCTTCATCAAAAGGACTGGCTGAAAGGGTGGTTCAAATGTTCACTGCAGGCATGAAAAAGTTAACTGGTGATTCCTTGGCAACCAGACTAGCACACTTTCTTTTTCATTACATGACTACCTCTCATACAACAACAGCTGTCACACCTGCAGAGTTATTGTTGAAACGCCATCTCAGGCAAGATTGAGTTTAATAATGCCGAATTTAGAAGGGAAGGTGGAAAGGAGTCAGGGAAGCCAGAAAACTAGCCACGCCTGGCATAGTCGCTGAGAGGAAATTTACCATGGGAGAGTCGGGATACGTGAAGAACTTCGGGGAAGGACCAAACTGGTCATACCGGGTGAAAATAGTGCAGTTTCTTGACCCCTATCTTACCACGTGAAGGTGAACGACCGGATAATCCATAAACGTGTGGACCATTTAAGGAAGAGAGACACAAATCACCAAGATTTGGTTCCACCAGTTATCATGACCAGGTTTGCATTTCCTGTAAGAGTTGAGGATACCCACAGTGCCCACAGAAGCACTTGATGTTCGGGCAACTCCAAAAAAGGAGGTCCCTGACAAAGAATCTGAAGTTGTGGAGTTGAGACATTCCACACATACCAGGAAACCACCTGAGCTTCTTTACTTTTAAACATAATATGTAGGGCTGAGTTAAAGGGGAGGAATGTAGTAATTATGGTTTTGTTTATTGTGCCTTTAAGAGAAATGCTTGTTAAGGAAGATCACATGACCTGTAATAGACAACAAGAGAGTAGCGCGAGCTATCACCAGTCAGTGCAGAGATGGAGTTGAAGTTGAAAGTACATGTATAGTTGCTGTTGAAGATATTGTAAATAAACTTAATGTTTCCAGCTAAGAAGTGTCTGCGGATCAACTCTATCAATAGTACCAACTCGGCCACCACTCTCAACAAATAGGCGACGAGGATCCGTGAGATCCAACAATATGGATGTGAGGCTGACTTCGTTGGCAGGTGAAATCAAATATCTGAATGCTATGCCTGAGTTCTGACTGTTAGGGATAGCTGATGGATGAGTGATGGGCGTGTGAGCAGCGTGAGAAGTATGATCAATTCAATTCTTAAAATAAAAAGGTTTTGGTCCTTTTCCAAAGATCTGACTTATTCGTGATAATACACTTGACAGCTTTACTGCTCTGTATCTCTGACCTGGCCTCCCCACTGCTTCTCAGCCATAGTCCCAGGTTCCAGGTCCTGGCTTCAACCTCCCTCCCAAGCTGTTCCACAACAGCTTCAACACTGGTAACTACCCGGCTATGTGAAAAATGGCCCAGATATGTCCTATACACAAAAAGCAGGACAAATCCAACTCGGCCAATTGCCGCCCCATCAGTCTACTCTAAAGTGATGGAAGAGGTCAAGAACAGTTCTATCAAGTGGCACTTGTTTAGCAATAACCTGCTCACTCACGCCCAGTTTGGGTTCTGCCAGTGCCACTCAGCTCCTGACCTCATTGCAGCCTTGGTTCAAACATGGACAAAAGAGCTGAACTCCTGGGGTGAGGTGAGAGTGACTGCCCTTGACATCAAGGCAATATTTGACCGAGTGTGGTATCAAAGAGCTCTAGCAAAACTGGAGTCAGTGGGAACCGGGGGAAAACTCTCCGCTGGTTGGAGTCATACCTGGCACAAAGGAAGATGGTTGTGGTTGTTGGAGGTCAGTCATCTCAGTTCCAGGACATCACTGCAAGAGTTCCTCAGGGTAGTGTCCTCAGCACAACCATCTTCAGCTGCTTCATCAATGGCCTTCCTTCCATCATAACGGCAGAAGTGGGGATCTTCGCTGATGATTGCACAATGTTCAGCACCATTCACGACTCCTCAGATACTGAAGCAGTCCATGTCCAAATGCAGCAAGACCTGAACAATATCCAGGCTTGGGCTGACAAGCGGCAAGTAACATTCTGCCCTACAAGTGTCAGGCAATGACCATCTCCAACAAGAGTGAATCCAACCATCACCCCTTGATGTTCAATGACATTACCATTACTGAATTCCCCTGGGGGTAACCTGGGGGTTACCATTGACCAGAAGCAGAATTAGCCATAAAAATGCTGTGGCTACAAGAGTAGGTCAGCGGCTAGGAATCGTGCAACGAGTAACTTACCTCCTGACTCCCCAAAGCCTGTCCACCATCTACAAGGCACAAATCAGGAGTGTGTTGGAATACTCCCCACTTGTTTGAATGAGTGCAGTTCCCACAACACTTAAGAAGCTTGACAGTGTCCAAGTCAAAGCAGCCCGCTTGATTGGCACCACATCCACAAACTTTCACTCCCTCCACCACTGAAGCATGGTAACAGCAGTGTGTACCATCTATAAGATGCACTGCAGGAATTCACCAAAGCTCCTTCGACAGCATCTTCCATACACACGACCACTACCACCTAGAAGGACAAGGGCAATAGATAGATGGGAACATCGCCACCTGGAAGTTCCCCTCCAAGTCTCTCACCATCCTGACTTGGAAATATATTGCTGTTCCTTCACTGTCACTGGGTCCAAATCCTGCAACTCCCTTCCGAGCAGCACTGTGGGTGTACCTGCACCACATGGACTCCAGCGGTTTAAGAATGCAGCTCACCACCACCTTCTCAAGGGCAACTAGGGATGGGCAATAAATGCTGGCCCAGCCAGCGAAGCCCACATCCCATGAGTGAATTTTAAAAAAAAAACAGGCCCTGAGTTTCTTTTGCCTCTATGTCTTGCAGTGGGCCCTGCCAGTCAGTAGCAGTTGTAGCAATTGCTTTGATCCATCTTCCTAGCGATAGAAAGATCTTCTGGTCATATTCCCAAACCCTGGCCCTGACTCCTGCTCTGTCTCAATCTCTCCTCCCAGCACAAGCTCCCAATTTCTCTCATTTGTGTATGTTGCTATACCCCTCAAGCCCCATCTCCTGTCTCCATTGAACCTTCCCTTTTCCTGATTTGTCTATGTATCAATATCTGGTCCATTCTATGGTGTTTTGCCTGGGCTGCTGCTACTTCTTTCGTATGGCTGGGTATAGAGCAAGAACTATAATTTTATATCAAGGTGGTCAAGCCAGGATGTTATGTCAGGAGTACTGGTGTGTGTTGCTGTAATACCTCCTTTGTATTTATGAGGTGGGCATTGAGTTGTTATGTGTGCCATGGTCTGTTCTGGGCGACCACAGTCACATACAGGAAAGTTTTTAATTTTCCATTTGTGCATCAGGTATTCACTTCTGCCATGGTTTATATGAATGCAGTTCATGGATGCCCATGAGCTTCATGGGAGGTTGATACCAGGGATCTTCTGTGTCGGGTCTTTCACGAGGTGTTCATTCGTGACTTCTTGTGAGGGCCACTCATTTTTCCAAGCTTCTTCAGGGCTTAAATTGCATGGGTCTAAACGGGCTTATGTGACTTCAAATGGAGGTGAGGGATGTTGATGAGGTTGGTGCATGGGGAGGCATTTGCTTTCCTCAGTTCGCTGAGCTTCACGGAGCGTTACTGCATTGTGGCCAATTGGTGGTGGTGGTGAGGTGGAGGGGGGGCAGGGTTGGTGCGATGTGTGCCAGCATGGGTAACCAGGGTGTTAGGGTCGACTTGAGGGTTCCAGTGATGCATCTCATTGCAGTGTTCAGTTCAACATCAACCAGTCAAGTGTGGCCACTTCTGGTCCATGCTGTTACACAGCACTCAGCTACAGAGTACATGAGGGCCATCACTGAAGTCTGTCGTATTTGGTTTTAAAGATGGTTCAACATGTGACGTATGAATTGGTAAAGTGATGTTTATGAAAGATGTCCCAGATGGAAGGAAAAAAATTGCAGGAAAACACTCTTTTGAAGACAAAGTAAAAGAGAAATGACAATGAAAGTGTAGGGGCAGAATACAGAGTAAGAGGGAAAAAAAGGAGAGCAAGACAAGCAGATAAACAGAGACAGACAGTGAAGGAATTATGGTAGGGAGAAGAGGCAGAGTGATAGTTACAGGAAGAAAGACAATTTTTTGTCCATGGAGATCAACTAATATAGTTAGAAAATTCTCAGGTGACATTGGTACCATTGAATTCCTGAGTCCACTTTTGCCAAAATAAACAATGATTGAATGTAACCTAATTAACAGTGACGTTTAACAGGATGTATTCCCCTCTGTTCCCACAGAATATTCTTCCTATGTTCACTAAGTTGGATAGAAGTATTTGTTAAAGGGAGGAAGAGAAAATCTGACACAGTTAACTCTCAGCAGCCTTGCTTGTTGCCCAGAGATCAGATAGACCAGCATTGGCAGAGCACTGGGAACAGGTCAGCAGTCTGCCTGTTCCTCAATTATATAATTATAATACTTATGTTTAAGGCGGAGAAACATGAAAGAAAAATAAATAATTGACAAACTAAATGGAAGCAAACTAATATGCTACAGGAGATATATGCTTATTTGTCAGCTTGTCTGTGCTTGCTGTAAGATTCCACTGTATGATTTATGGTCCCTTACACATCTATTAAATTAGCAGGCTGGTGGTTCCATTTTGGTGTTCTGCTGTTTGAAATGATGTATCCTCCCAGTTTCATATGTGAACATCAGCAAGATTGTGTCGTAGCATGTTAAGTAATGTTACCTTTTCTGTTCTAGGTCTCAAAATATTCAATCTTGGCAATCCTAAAAATATTGGCCCTCACCTTGCTGTGGACTTGGAAAACAACATCATGGTAGAATATCGACCTCATGGCCCACCAATCCGATTCAACACTGTTTCGAGCCAGGACTTGCACTACGTTGCAAATGAACTGGATGAAATTAAAGGAGGAAAGGATACCGTTATAGCCATCACCTTATGGTCTCATTTCAGCACTTTTCCAGTAGAAGTCTATATCCGAAGACTACAGAATATCCGGAGATCAATTCTACAATTGTTAGGCAGGAATCCGGATACAGTGATTGTTATGAAGACTGCCAATGTCCAGGCCCTTCCAGGAGAAGTCAGCCTGTACAACAGTGACTGGTACTCCTACCAACATGATTTAGTGATGAGGAAGATGTTCACAGGCATCAATGTGGCATTTGTGGATGCCTGGGAGATGACAATAGCACATTACCTGCCACATAACTTACACCCTGAACGAATCATTATAAAAAATGAAATAGACATGTTTCTTTCGTATGTGTGTCCTTCCAGAAAGAGATAAATACTGTAATAGATCTGTTCCAAACAGGTTTTAGGTATGTGATTCAAAATCTAAGTAATACCATCAGAACTCTTAGGTTTGTGTAATTGCCTTAAATTAATGTGCATTTTTAAAATTGATAATTGACTTTTAAAACAAATAATTTTTGAATTATTCAAGTGTGAGCGTATTCATTATGGTTGTCATTATGGTTGTAACCAAATGAGATTTTTGTTTTTGTTGTGTACAAATATTCCATTATAACTGAAGGAAATTTAGTTTAAAAGAAAGGTTGTACATGGCTATTTATTAAATTGCAGAGGGGAATTCCTAAAGCAGGGTAGAGTAGAACAGTTTTGTGTTGCTGTGAGTGCAGCAAACTCCAGCTTGCTCATTATCAATGGAAGTTCATCTCAGTTAAATGAAGAAAACTAATTGAAAGCTCAGGATACAGAGAGTGAGAAAGGAATGCATTGAATGAGTGCAGTTGACTATGGCACCAATGGGCAAGAAACTACACAAGAGGGACCAACCAAGTGTAATAGGAGACTCAGGGGGTAGGGCAGACAGGCATTTCTGTAACTGTCACCATGACTCCCACATAGTGTGTTGCCTCCCTGGTGCCAGGGTAAAGGACATCATGACCAGGGTGCAGAATATTCTTCAGGGGAAGGGTGTGAACCAGAACTTGTTTTATATGTTGATACCAGTGACATAGAGAGGAGAGGGATTGTGGTCCTATGGTCAAATTTTCAGGAGCTAGGGAAGAAGTTTAGAAGTAGGACCTCGAAGGCATTAATTCCTGGATTACTCCCAGTGCCACGTGCTAGCCAGAGTAGAAATAGGAAGATAGGATCAATGCATGGCTTGAGGCATGGTGCAGGAGGGAGGGCTTTAGATTCTTGGGGCATTGGAACCAGTTCTGGGGCAGAAGGTACTTATTCAAATATATTCATAAAAGACAGAGAAGGCAAAAAGGGAGATTGGGTGGGAATAAGGATTTTGGAAGACATTGTACTGTTGGAAAGAGGAGAAATCAACAACTTGGGGGGGGTGGTTACCATTGACCAGAAATTGAACTGGACTAGCCATATAAATACTGTGGCTACAAGAGCAGGTCAGAGGCTGGGAATTCTGCGGCATGTAACTCACCTCCTGACTCCCCAAAGCCTGTTCACCATCTACAAGGCTCAAGTCAGAGTGTGATGGAATGCTCTCCACTTGCCTGGATGAGTGCACCTCCCGCAACACTCAAGCGGCTTGACACTGTCCAGGACAAAGTAACCCACTTGACTGGCATCCCATCCATAAACATTTACTCCTTCCACCACTGACGCACAGTGATAGAACTGTGTACCATCTACAAGAGGCACTGCAGGAACTTACCAAGGCTCCTTTGACAACACCTTCCAAACACATGACCACTACTATCTAGAAGGACAAGGGCAGCAGATGATGGGAACACCACCACCTGGAAGTTCCCCTCCAAGCCTCTCATCATCCTGACTTGGAAATATACCATCGTTCCTTTACTGTTGCTGGGGAAAAATGTTTTTTATTCGTTCATGGTACGTGGGCATCACTGGCTAGGCCAGCATTTATTGCCCATTTCTAATTGCCCTTGATAAGGTGGTGGTGAGCTGCCTTCTTGAACTGCTGCAGTCCATGTGGTGTAGGTACACCCACAGTGATTTTAGGGAGTTCCAAGATTTTGACCCAGCGACAGTGCAGGAATGTTGATGTATTTCCAAGTCAGGATGGTGAGTAGCTTGTCCAGTTCAGTTTTTGGTCAATGGTAACCCCTAGGATGTTGATAGTGGGGGATTCAGTTATGGTTATGCCATTGAACATCAAGGAGTGATGGTTGGATTCTCTCTTGTTGGAGATGGTCATTGCCTGACACTTGGGTGGCATGAATGATACTTGCCACTTGTCAGCCCAAGCCTGGATATTGTCCAGGTCTTGCTGCATTTGGACATGCAATGATGCCCTGGAGCTGAGGTGACTGACCTCCAACAACCACAACCATCTTCCCTTGGAGTCATACCTAGTACAAAGGAAGATGGTTGTGGTTGTTTGAGGTCAGTCATCTCAGCTCCAGGACATCACTGCAGGAGTTCCTCAGGGCATTGACCTTGGCCCAGCCATCTTCAGCTGCTTCATCAATGACCGTCCTTCCACCATAAGGTCAGAAGTGCGGATCTTTGCTGATGACTGCACAATGCTCAGGACCATTCGTGACTCCTCAGATACTGAAGCAATCCATGTCCAAATGTGGCAAGACCTGGACAATATCCAGGATTTGGCTGACAAGTGGCAAGTAACATTCCCTCATACCACCACCTGCAGGTTCCCCTCCAAGTCACTCACCATACTGACTTGGAAATATATCTCCATTCCTTCACTGTCGCTGGGCCAAAACCCTGGAACTCACTTCCTAACAGCACTGTGGGTGTACCTGAACCACGTAGGCTGCAGCGGTTCAAGAAGGCAGCTCACCACTGCCTTCTCAATGGCAACTAGGACTGGGCAATAAATGCTGGCCCAGCCAGTGAAGCCCACATTCTGTGAGTGAATAAAAAAAACATACAGCACCTCTTATGCCTTGGTGTGTCCTCTGAGGCTGACAGCACCTGGTTATCCCAGTCTGGCCTTGTTCACACTCTTCTGCGTGTTCTGACCAGCTATTCTGCTTTCTTCTGGGAGATCTAAGCAGCTACCCCCACCTGGGCTTCAGTATTTCCCTTTGATTTCTCTATTGTCTCAGCCAGTCTCTTCAGAAATGCTTTCTTCCCAGAATTGATTAAACTTGTTTCTTTACCCTAGCTGTTAGGGTAATTTTGTTTTTTATAAGTCTATCTTTACCTTACTTACACCTTTTTACAACCTGCATATATCTCCCTTCAAACTAAAACAACTCAATTCAAAACCACTCCTATTAATGCTTTATGTAAAACTCTGATTAAGTTCCTCTTGGTTCATTAACATATCAAAACCACTTCTTACTGTTGGTTTAGACTCTTGCAGTCACCTGGCTCTCACTCCAATTACCCTATTTACTCCAAAAGCACCCAACAGCCAGTACATAAGAAATATGGCAGGGTTATTAACAGAAGGAAAATATTACAACTTCTTGTTTTCTTGACATACTGCACTTAGTGCAAATTTGGGACGATTCCACTCTTAATGTTGTTGTGTGGATCTTGACACCCCAAAGGAAGAGAAAGTTTTTTGTTAAAGTGTTGGTTGAGTTGAAGGATGGAATGGAACTGCAGTTCAGGATAACTGTGAGATAGAATGAATCGATGCTGCTGAAGAGAAAAACTGAGAATGTGTATGTGATGATACTGGAGTTTGATTGTGTATCATAGAGTGTGGCAAAGCAATAGTTTGATGAACACTGACTATCTGCAATCATGGGTGGATCTGAAACAAGAAGTATAGGATTTCAGTTAGGATCCACTTGGGAGAAGCCAAAGCTGGAAACAGTCACTGAGGAAGTTGTGACTGTGAAAGTGAATTGTAGTAGATACCAAATAAATGACATCTCAGTTAGTGCCAATCTATCACCTCACAAAGGTATATCAGAGTAGTCCAGTATGACTGGCATTGTAACTTCTGGTGCCTTTCCTGACATTGCAGAGCCACCTTCTCTATCCCTTTTTCTCTGTTGGGATGCACACGGCTTTCAATTAGCATTTACCACAACCTGACAGAAACCAGAATTCAGTCTAAGGGGAATCTTAAGTTGAATCCCATGTTTCACAATGCTGTGCTGTCCCCTTCTCTATCATTTAGAATTGGCAGCATTTGTGGGCAAAAGTAAAAATTCGATTTCTCTCTCAGAAATCATGAAGCACTTACAAGTGATGTCCTGGGGTAACACAACTCAGATTTTCTTTTGAAAGCTTATCTCAATGTTGCAGCGAGTAATGCAATATCCTGACTATCTCCACATAGTTGTATGAAAAAATGGTTGGAAATGTCTAAATCCGATCAGGTGCAAGAATATTGTCTTTGCAGAAACTATTGCTGCAGTAAATGCGTTATACAAATTGACAGTTACTTGCAATCGGATTATTGAAAACATCATGCCTTATGACTTGGAGGCACCGAGAAGTTTATTTTATAACTGAACAGCAGAAGTACTTCTTAATGTTTTGATAATTAAGTGGGCAGAGAGTGGCTACACAAGTTAGTTCAAAAGCTAAAAGCAAAAAACTGTGAATGCTGGAAATCCAAAACAAAAATAAAATTAAAAATACCTGGAAAAGCTCAGCAGGTCTGGCAGCATCTGCGGAGAGGAACACAGTTAACGTTTCGAGTCCGTATGACTCGAGTCAACAGAACTAAGTAAAAATAGAAGAGAGGTGAAATATAAACTGGATTAAGGGAGGGGGGGGGGGCTGCGGGTGGGAAAGGTAGAGCTGAATAGAGGGCCAGTGATAGGTGGAGATAGCCAAAAGATGTCATAGACAAAAGGACAAAGAGGTGTTGAAGGTGATGATATTATCTAAGGAATGTGCTAATTAAGGGTAGAAAGCAAGACAAGCAAGGTACAGATAGCCCTAGTAGGGATGGGTGGGGTGAACGAATCGAAATAGGCTAAAAGGTAGAGATAAAACAATGGATGGAAATACATTTAAAAATAATTGAAATGGGTGGGAAAAGAAAAATCATTGAAGCGTGATCAAGCAGCATTGTGGTAAACCCATGTAATATGGGAAAAGCTGAAAGGAAGGAGAGAAGTTCCATATTTACCACATGCAATTGTGCAATTCTATCTGTTTACATCTGGAAACTATAAATCAGTTACCTTTTATGGTTTAATTCTTTTGTGTTACAAAAACATGGCTATAAAATGGATGGTAAATGACGTGAGAGCATAACTTTCATAGTGTGAAAATGTCTTGCTATTCTAAAATAAGAAAAAAATATTATCTTAAAAAGATAACAGTGGCTCACCACCACCTTCTCAAGGATGATCAGGAATGGGCAATAAATGTTGGCTTAGCCAGGTCCTGTGAAAGAATAAATAAAAAAAAACTGTGCATCATTAAATATATCAGGATAATCCTGATTATAGGTAGTATTTTTGCCTTATTTCTGAGCTTTCACATTGAAACATGATGATTTTCAATCCCTTGTAACCTTGTAGGCTGGAGGACAGGGGAAGTTGCCCTATAGTTTGTTGTATGATGTAGTGTGTGCCTGCATGCCACTGCAATGTAAAGGTGCTCAGCAGAGCATGGGTTAAGGTGGGACAGGAGAATAGCACCGCCCACAGTATGATGCATAGAGTCACATGGTAATAGACTGAGAGAATAGACTAGAGAGAACACTCTGGAACCAGCCTGCGTGTAGGTAAAAGCATCATGCATGACAGTAGCCTGGGATCTAGATAGTTAAAGGTTAACAATAAAGGGGTTACATTTAAATATATGAGTCAGAAGATCTCATTATTGAGATATCTAAAGAACTCATAACAGAATCCACTGCAGCTTACCTCTTCTGATTAATTGTGGTAGAATTGAGGCACAATGCATTATGGAGCTACCTCACAAAACTTGTTATCACGTATCCAAATCAAGGCTGACCACACTACAGTGCACACCTGGTGTGGAGGGGGGGGTGGGGCCTGGAGGGAGGAGGAGCTCCATGTGAACCTGCTTCTGCGCCTGGCCAAGTTGGCCATTAATTTGTCCAGGCAGTGGGTGATCGAGGGGGTCATCCAGCCTGACTGTCTGCCCAACTTCTGTGGCTATGTTCGTGGCCGGGTGTCCCTGGAGAGGGAGCACGCAGTGTCTGCCAGCACCGACGAGGCCCACTGTGCTCAGTGGGCACCGCGGGGACTGGGTGTTTTACTGACCCTGTTAATCGCATTTTGGTTTAATGTTTGCAAAGTTTCCTTTAAATTTTGTCTTTTGCTTTTGCAGTTTCCCTTTAAGGGGCTGCCTTTTACTTTGTCCCTGATTTTGTTAATTTAGTTTATTTGGTTGACTCAAAAGAGTTACACTGCAGTGCACTCCCGATGTGGAGGGGGCCGGGTTGGGGGAGGACCTCCTCGTGAACCTGCTCCTGGGTCTGGCCAAATTGGCCATTAACAGGTCCAGGCAGTGCTTGATCGAGGGGGTAATCCAACCTGACTGTCTGCCCCTCTTCCTTGGCTATGTTCGCGGTCGGGTATCCCTGGAGAATGAGTAGGCGGTGTCTGTCGGCACTGTCGAGGCCTTCTGTGCTCAGCAGGTGCCAAGGGGACTGGATGTTTTATTGACCCTGCTAATCACATTTTGGTTTAATGTTCGCAAGTTTCCTTCAAGTGTTGTCTTTGTTTTTGCAGTTTTCCTTTAAGGGGCTGCCTTTTACTTTATCCCTGATTTTCTTAATTTAGTTTATTTGGTTGGATCAAAAGAGTTACACTGCAGTGCAGTACTGAGGAAGTGGTGCATTGCTGGGGAGGCAGTGGTGTAGTGGTAACATCACTGAAGTAGTAATCTAAAGACCTGTGCAGGCTAATGCCCTGGAGACATGGGTTCAAGCTAACCATGGCAGTTGGTGGAATTTAAATTCAATTAACAAATCTGGGATTAAAAAGATAGTCTCAGTAATGGTGACCATGAAATCATTGTCTATTTTTGTAAAAATCCATTTGGTTCACTAAAGGGAAGGAAATCTGCTGTCCTTACCATGTCTGGCCTACATGTGACTGCACAGCCATGGCAATGTGTGTGTTTGACTCTGAAATAGCTGCTCAGTTATATTAAAATACTACAAAGCCTGAAGGGAATGAAACCAGGTGGACCCAGAATTGACCTAGGGACCAGAAAGGACAACGGCAAACACAGCCCTGCTGACCCCACAAAGCCCCTCTTACTAACAATTGTGGGCTTGTGCTAAAATTAGGAGCACTGTCCAACAGACTAGTCAAGCAACAGCCTGACTTTGTCATACTCATGGAATCATACCTCATAGGCAATATCCCAGACACCACCATCTCTGGGTATATCATGTCCCATTCAGAAGGGCAGACCACCAGAGATGGCAGCACAGTGATATGCACTCAGGACGGAGTTGCCCTGGAGGTTCTCAAAATTGACTCTGAACCCCACAAGGTTTCGTGGCATCAGGTCAAATGGAGGAAAGGAAATCTGCTGATTACCACCTACTTTGCCCTTCAGCTGATGAATCTGTATTCCTCCATGTTGAACACCATTTGGAAGAAGCACTGAGCGTGGCAAGGGCACAGAATGTACTCTGGATGGGGGAATTCAATGTCCTTCACCAAGAGTGGCTCGGGCGCTCCACTCCTGGCCAAGCTGACCGAGTCCTGAAGGACATAACTGCCACACTGGGCCTACAGCAGGTGGTGACGGAACCAACAAAAGGGAAAAACTTACTTGACCTCGTCCTCACCAATCTACCTGTTTCAGATGCATCTGTCCATGACAGTATCAGTAGAGTCACACCACACAGTCCTTGTGAAGACCAAGTCCTGCCTTCACATTGAAGATAGCCTCCATCGTGTTGTGTGACACTACCACCGTGCTAAATGGGATAGATTTTGAACACATATAGAAACTGAAAACTGGACATCTATGAGGCGCTGTGGGCCATCAGCAGCGGCATACTTGAATTCAACCTCAATCTATAACCTTATGGCCTGGCATATCCCCCACAATACCATTACCACCAAGCGGGATCAACCCTGGTTCAATGACAGGTGCAGGAGCAGAACCGGGTATATCTAAAAACGAGGCATCAACCTGGTGAAGCTACAACACAGGACTATTGTTTGCCAAACAGCAGAAGCAGCAAGTGATAGACAGAGCTAAGCAATCCCACAACCAATGGATCAGACCTAAGCTCTGCAGTCTTGCCACATCCAGCCATGAATAATGGTGGACAGTTAAACAACTAACAGGAGGAGGAGGCCCAGCACATCAGTGCAAAAGATAAGGCTGAAGCATTTGCAACAAACTTCAGCCAGAAGTTCTGAGCGGATGATCTATCTCAGCCTCCTCTGGAGGTCCACAGCATCACAGATGCCTGTCTTCAGCCAATTTAATTCATTCCATGTGATATCGAGAAACAGCTGAAAGCATTGTATACTGCAAAGGCTAAGGGCTGTAACAACATTCTGGCAATAATACTGAAGACTTGGGCTCTAGAGCTAGCCATGCCCCTAGCCAAGCTGTTCCAGTACAGCTACAACAATGGCATCTACCCAACAATGTGGAAAATTGCACAGCTGTGTCCTGTACACAAAAAGTAGGACAAATCCAACCTGGCCAATTACCACCCCATCAGTCTACTCTCAATCATCAGCAAAGGGATGGAAGATGTCTTCAACAGTGCTACCAAGCGGCACTTTTTCAGCAATACCCTGCGCAGTGAGGCTCAGTTTGTGTTCTACCAGGACCACTCAGCTCCTGACCTCATTACAGCCTTGATATGAACATGGAAATAAGACCTGAACTCCTGAGGTGAGTTGAGAGTGACTGCCCTTGATTTCAAGACAGCATTTGAGTGTGGCATTAAGGAGTCCTAACAAAACTGGAGTCAATGGGATTCAGGGGGAAAACTCTCCACTGGTTGAAGTCATACTTAAGCACAAAGAAAGGTGATTGTGGTCATTGGAGGTCAGTCATCTCAGCTCCAGGGCATCACTGCAGGAGTTCCTCAGGTTGGCAACCTTGGCCCAACCATCTTCAGCTGCTTCATCAATCACCTTCCTTCCATCATAAGGTCAGAAGTGGAGATGTTCGCTGATGATTGCACAATGTTCAACCATTCGCAATTCCTCAGATACTGAAGCAATCCATGTTCAAATGCAGTAAGACCTGGACAAAATCCAGGCTTGGACTGACAAGTGGCAAGTAACATTTGAGCCACGCAAGTGCCAAACAATGACAATCTCCAACAAGACAGAACCTAACCGTCAACCCTTGACATTCAATGGCATTACATCACTGAATTCCCCACTATCAACATCTGGGGATTACCATTGACCAGAAACTAAACTGGACTAGCCATATAAATGCTGTGGCTACCAGAGCAGGTCAGAGACTGCAAATTCTGCAGAGAGTAACTCATCTCCTGACTTCCCAAAACCTGTTCAGCATCTACATGGAACAAGTCAGGAGTGTGATGTAATACTTTCCATTTGGATGAGTGCAGCTCCAACAATACTCAAGAAGCTCGACACCATCCAGGACAAAGCAGCCCGCTTGATTGGCACCCCATCCACAAACATTAACTCCTTCCACCACTGACGAACAGTGGCAGCAGTGTGTACCATCTACAAGACGCACTGCAGCAAGTCACCAAGTCTCCTTCGACAGCACCTTCAAAACCCAAGATCTCTACCATCTAGAAGGACAAGGGCAGCAGACGCATGGGAACACCACCACCTGCAAGTTCCCCTCCAAGCTACATATTATCCTGACTTGGAACTATATCACTGTTCTTTCACAGTCGCAAGATCAAAATCCTGGAACTCCCTTCCCAACAGCACTGTGGGTGTACCTACACCTAGTGGACGGCAGCGGTTCAAGAAGGCGGCTGACCACCATCTTCTCAAGGGCACCTAGGGATGGGCAATAAATGCTGGACTAGCCAGTGATGTCCACACCCTGTGAATGAATGAACGAAAAGAAAATGGTGCCGTCTTTCGGCTGAGCCATTAAATGGAGGCCCTGGCTGTCTGTTCAGGTGGATGTAAAAGATTTCATGGCAGTCCTGTGAAGAAGAGCAGGCGAGTAATCGCCGATGTCCTGACCAATATTTACCCCTTAATATCAAAAAAATACAGATTAATTGGTCATCGTCACAATGTTGTTTGTGTGCATGCTGGTTGCCACGTTTCCCAGAACGGTTGCCACACTTCAAAAAAGTACTTCCTCAGCTGTAAAGTGCTTTGAAATGCCCGGTGGCCATGAACAGCGCTATATAAATGCAGGTCAGTTTTTTTCCCCTCTGGAGCAAGCATTGGGGCAAGGAGCTGAAAAAGCTGGTGTTCACATGAGAAGTGAACAGATTGACACTGTGGACAGAATTTACTGCACATTGTTGCAACTCCATTGCTCGGGGAGTGGAGTGGGTCAGAGAGAAGAGGAAAGGGCCTTGCATCCTGAGATAGATTTTCTCTTCCTGTGGACAATATGAGAGCCACATACACATTCCATAACCAAAACAAAATAATATGGATGCTGGAAATCCAGATATGAAAACAGGAAATGTTGCAATTACTCAGCAGATCTGGCAAATCTTTAAATACATGTGCACCACAGCTCATTAAAATGTCATGAACAGATATAGAAAATAATCAAAAAGGCTATTTTACTGCTGGCCTTTATACCCAGAGACCTAGAATACAAGGGGGTGGAAGTCATACTTCATCTATTCCAAGGCCTTGTTAGACCACTCCTGAAAAATTATGAACGGTCTGGGCACCGCACCCGAGGATTGGGACCGCGCCTCCATTTTGTGCAGGCATGCCAATTAAGGCCCGCCCAGCGTGTCTGGCGACTCCCGGGGACAGCGGGAGCGTGCAGGCGCAGGCAGAACGGCAATCGCCGCCGAGTCCCATGGCGAGCCGACGGACTGTTTAAAGGCCAAGCTGTAGCCACACCAAGGTAGCTGTACATAGCCAGAGGTTGGGGGCAAGGCACATCTAATACAGCCATGCAGGAGGATAAGGCGACTGTGCACCCAGGTTTTCTGATGGGTGCCTTGCTGCCCTCCTTGAGGAGGTGGCAGCACGGCGGGATATGCTTGTCCCAGAAGACACGAGGAGGAGGCCACCCCGCTTGACTTGTGTGGGAGGAGGTTGCAGAGATCATGAGCTCCCACGGCGTGGTGCGGTGCTCATGGACCCAGTGCCGCAAGCGCTTCAACGACCTGCTGCGCACGGGAAGGGTGAGTAGCATTTTGGCATCATTCACTTCACCCATCATGTAACCCTGTGCCCCACTGGCAGACCACCCATGCCTGAGTGGCCTGAGTGCAATGATGGCACGTGTCCTTAGCTGGGCGGGCCACCAGATATTGCCTATGCATTCGTCAGCATGAGAGGGTTGTGATGAGATAGGTTCTGCACCCGCAGCATGTGGTGGACTGACACCCACATGACTGTGGTGGGGTCAACCTGGAGGAGCTGCACCCAGGCGCATTGGTTGAACTCCACGACATGTGGAAGTCAGGGTGATGACATGGTGTGAGGGGATCTTCAAGGTCCTGTGGCACAGATGGAATTGCTGCTCTGTGCGCTCCACGTCATTGTGCCTCCTTGCAATGGCTGGTACAACTGTGTGTTCCCAACTGTGATGAAGGCAGCATGGGGGGGGGTGGGGGTGTGTGTGCGAAGGTCACATTAGGCATATTTGTGTGAGTGCCAGGTGGGCTGGCCGCGAGGAGATTGACGGTACAACTATCGCTTATCAATACAATCTTATCACTTACAGGAGAAGAATTCTCTAACAGCGCTGAGCGGCTGAGGACTGGTGGTGGGCCAGGCCAGAATTGGCTGCCTAGCTGTTTTGAGCACAGGAGGCCCTCAAGCTGGAGAGGCGCCACACACCCAGGTCCGCTGTAGCCAAAGAGGCTGGGGTTCCACGGGCAGGTATGTATGGCCAGCACTCAAGTCACCAGTAGTCTCCCAACATCCATGCCATTGCTGATTGTTGAATGAGTGATGTTATCAATGTGGCTTGCCCAGTGCATGTGGAATGATGAGCACATGATGATCCGGGGGACAGGCATGTACAGTGACATTGCCCACAGGCTAACTGATTGCATTTCCTTACTCTTCCTTTCGGCATCATCGGCGCAGGGGCCGGGAACCAGAGCAGCAGGGCACCCCCTTACACCTGAGGGGCACGAAGTTGCATCTTTAGAAGTGTCACACCATCTCTGCCAGGCAGGCACTAGCACAGATACTGGCACCTTGGTGGGCATCATATCTTTGGCTAGTGTCCCGGATCACAGCAGTGAGGGCAATTCACAGTTGCTGGAGCAGCTGGTTGAGACAGAGAGTGCCGATGGCACCAGCATTCGGAGGACCGAAGGGGCCCAAGCACATGCTCCGTCCGTGGCAGATGATGAGCCTCTGGAGTCGTGGGTCATGCAGCCAACTGCTGACATGTGGCTGGGTGTGCAGGAGCATCTGGTGGAGATACATGAGGCTCTGCTTGGCTTGGTGTCAGTGGTGGAGGAGTCCACGCGGGCCATGGCTGATGCATTGAGCATCATGGATGAAATTTCCTGTTGCTGTTCATCAATGTGCATTTTGCTCAATGGCAATCCAAACGGGAGCCTGTTTATAATTAGAGTTAATAAAGTGTGGGCAACTCAAGCACTTATTGCATAGGGAAAATCGAAATGACTTTATGTTATTTAAAGCCAGAAAACCTGACAAAACCTAACTTTCCCCTTCACTCTCTAACATAAGAACATAAGAAATAGGAATAGGAGTAGACCATTCGGCCCCTCAAGCCTGCTCCGCCGCCATTCAATAAGATCATGGCTGATCTGATTGTAGCCTCAACTCCACATTCCTGTATACTCCTGCTAATCTTTCACCCCTTTGCTTATCAAGAATCTAAGTTGAAACATTGTGAAAGAGTCATGACAGAACCAGGAAGTTGACCGATGAACCATGGAAATGCAGCACCAAGCATCTCTGACGCATCCATGGACATGATACTGTGAGTTGTAAGGGCCCGCAGGATGATTCTGTTCCCTGTGAATGGGAGGAAGAAGGCAGTCACAGAACACAAGTCGGCATTTCCGGAGGTGGCTGAGAATGTCAGCAGCTGGAATGTGGTGCCTTGCTCTTGGATACAGTATGTTATGACACAGCAGTTGGTAAAGGCAGGGTTGTTTAAATCCCAGAGGGAAACTTGAACAACTGTCATAACCTATATTTTCAATTGGTATGTTTGAGATGCAGCTTTGAATTCAGGAATAAAGCCATCAAGCCTCAAGAGGTTTTCATATAAAACTAAATTAAACATTTATTAATTTAACAACTAATTAAACACGTACACATGTCTACAAATTACTATCATAATAACTTTTAAACAAATCCCCAAATTAATCACTCCCAGGTAAACCTTCACCAAGGTAACAATAACCCATAGACTTTAAACAGACACCAGGCAAAGCACATTTGACCTTACAAATTCAAAATTACGTTCTTTTCCAGACACAGTTGTAGGCTTATAGGCTGGTTAGATCTTAAATGCCTCTGACTCACACACACAAACTCCTTTCTGTTTATACCTAGCTTCCCCATTGAATGTAAATTTTTCATTGTATTACTAGGTTTTTAAATTTTACTTCTAACAATAATCCTTTCATTCCACCAATTGTATCAGTAATATAAACATTGTTTGGTGTCTCCCAACTAGGTGCAAGATTTCACCCATTCTTTTGAATGGTTTATTCAACAAATGCAAATTGCACTTTACCTTTTAATTCCTTACATCTATCTAATTAACATCTCAAAACTACTTTACATCAAAGCACCAAGATTAGCTGGTTTTAAACCAATTAAGCCACACACAGACACATACATAGATGCAGACCCTACTACAAATCCAATTTAACAATAATTTCTAATAACATTATAGACATTAATATTTCTTCATAGCAAATGTCACAAGAGGTTTAATGAAGCGATGAGACATTAGTAGCATGGCATATTCAAGTATAAACTCCTGTACTCTGCCTTCTCAGCCTCTCTCCAGCACATCACTTCCCAGACAAGTTCCCATCGCTCTCTGCTGAGGCATGCCTTCACATCCCCAATTAGGGATGCTGGCAATAAATGTTGGCCTAGTAATGCCCACATCCCATGAGTGAATAAAAAAGAATCTGAACAGCCACCAGTAACACTCAGCCTTATAGAAGTAGAACATCCATTCTTTACAGTGACCTCCAAAAATGTTGTCTTCCCATCTCAACACATTCCACATATCACACTTATAAGTGTCTTCCTTCTCTCCTTTGAGGTGAAGAGAGCAGGGAGACCAGGGAGAGGCTGAGAATCAGAGGTGATCTTCCAATCATCTCCACCTTGACAGCTGTGGAGGACAGGGCAATGGGCATAAGCTGGATCTCTGCATGCCTGGCCATTGGCGATGGAGAGATGGGGGTTTCCTAGCTACCTGGTGACAGAATTAAATATAAACACAACCACAAGACATAAACTTGCCTCTCTCCTCAGTCAAAGCCCCACATGCTGCATCCTGCCCCAATGGCTGAGTTTGCCCCTGTAGAGATGCAATTGGGGCAGTTTTTGAAAGTGTTCTCAGAGTCTCCAAAACCCAGAGGATGTTGACCAAGAGCATCTGAGTATTCAGAGCAAGGGAATGAGCAGCCTGCCTCTACTTATGCTAAAACCAGAGGGGGTAGCACCACTTGACGTGGTAGAGAAAGGAAGATAAAGGACTTGTCAGCCCAGGAAACCAGTGCCTACGGTGTTAAAGCCAGGCGCCTAGGGCAGAATTTTCCGTGATTGCTGGCGTCGGACAATATGGCGAAAAGGCCAAAATCGGTTTCATGATGTTGTGAAACCAGTTTGCAATTGTCCGCTCAGCCTGTCGATCGCAGGCCACATTTCCCACAGTCAGACGTTGGGAACCTCGTTGTAATACTTCTACATCTCATTATAAGGCTAGCCCGCTGGACTAGTGCCCCCATGCTGGATTGTCTGCCCACAAGGTGTGAATGCAATAACAATAATCCATAGACTTTAAACAGACAACTGCATATAAATAACGTGCACCTGACAAGCTGCACTTTGCTTGGGACTTTGAGGTTTGTTTTCCTATCTTGCTTCAGGCAGCACTCGCAGTCATCAGCGCCAGGCTTCACAGACAGCACCACATCGCTTTTAGGGGAGCTGACAGGCAGACCAGCCTGGTGGGGGTGGCTTTTCAATGGCTGCAGGGCTAGGGCTTGTTGGGGAAGGGGGAGAAGCAGCCTCAGGCAAGGGAAGAGGCTGCAGAGTGAGGGCTGTACTGGGAAAGGAGGGTATCCCAGGATTTGTTTGGGGACACATGTTGATCTGTGCAAGTGGCCTCAAGATGGTGAGGGCTGAGGAGGCAGTCTCCAGAGCAGATGAGGCCAGATGGAGATGTGATAGTGTGTGTGAGAAAGTGAGTAGTGATGTCCCTTGAGTTGGCAGTGAGTGAGATGCCAGTGAATGTGTGATGGGCTTGAGTATGTGAGTTTAGAGTGATGAGGTAGTTGCTTTACCCTGATAGCATGGATCAGATCATTCCTACTCTAACTGCAATGGACGGCCAAGCACTTCTGTGCAGCTTTGGCACTGATCAGAGGGACACTGATCACTGCCACTGCCATCACCTACCAAGCCAGAGTGGTAATGTTGCTGTCCCTCCTGTGGCCAGGGCGTGGGTAGAGGACATCACGATGGGCTTCCACAATGTCCAAAAGGTGCTCGAGGGATGCATCACTAAACTTGGGGCCTGCAGTCTTCTTACCTTTTGGGGCCATGTCTTATTTGCAGCAGCCCTAGGCTAGAAGCACTGAGAGGTGTACACACAGCTGTACTTTAAATGTGGCACCTGGCATGATGAAGCAATGAGGTTAAGGCGTGGCATGCGAATCAGAGCCTGTCAGCCATTGAAACAGTGTGTTTCCCAGGAATGCATAATTAATATGGTGTGTTTGGGATGATATGGCATGAGAAGCTGCCATTGCGGCCAATGGATAAAACACCATTTTAACCGGTCGCTTACTGCACTTAGTGTAAATCTGGGATGATTCTTCCTCTAGGTTAAAACTGTAGTTAATGGGCATTTAACACATTTTAATGGCAGAACTGTCTGTTCCATTGGGGTTTCCCCACAGTATCTAATTTGACTCAGTTTCAGTGGTGTGAAGTTCACTAGGTGATGCATCTTTGTACCTAGATCTCATATTCCTCCTTTGGTAACAACTGAGATAGGGCATCTGTTAAGCACCATTTATTTTGCTGGCTTGTAGTTCAGTTCAAAACCTTAACCCTGAAGCCTCAAGAGTAACCTTTGCAGTCCTGCTGGAGCTCTATACTGATTTTTCTTGTAGATCTGCTCCAGCACTCCAGTGGATGATGATCAGTCTCCACTATGAACTTTCTCTCCAAGAGATATGTGTGGAATGTCTCACGTCCATACATGGTTGCCGAAAGATCTCTTTCTATTTTGCATATCTGGTCTTAACTGATGTTAGAGCTATGGATGCAAACACTATTGGTTTTCCCTCTTGTACCAGGGCTTCTTCCAGTCCTTTTGTAGAAGCATCTACTTGCAGAGTGGCAAGGTTCCCTCTGTTGTAACAGCTTTTCCTTTGTGTGTCCATCTAATTTGGGTTATTCCCAGCTGTTGAATCTCAGTTCTCTCACACACTGTTGCTCAGTGTCAGAGAGCCTTTCCTTGGGTACCCATTTTCTTTCAAATTTTCAGATAAGTTCTTCTGATATAGCCTGAGCGGGATGATATTACTCTGTGCTCTGGTGTCAAGATTCAGCTTCAGGTTTATGGTTGTGGGCTTATTTATCACCGTCTTCCTGAACTGAATGGTTATATGAATTTCCTTTCTTTGGGAACTGGTGCAGCCAGCCATTTCATGCAGTTGTGTGGTTCCTATGCCTATTGCGACCTCAAACTCATTGTCATCTTCCAGGGTATGGATGTTTGGCTCATTTTACTTCTCATTCCTCGCATTCCTCTGTCTCTGATAACTTGTTTACCATTTTCTTTATTTCTTCTGCACATCTTTTCCCATTGATTGGGCTTTCCACAAGCTCTGCAGGTTGATCCATACGCAAGAGATTTCCTTCTGTCTGTGAACTCATGTTGTCGTCCACAACTCTTGCACATCTCTCTCTCAGTCTGGTGTGTATTCTCTTGTTACAGTTTCACTGCTTCAGCCTTTCTCTTGACTCCATTGAACATAAGCCATTTGGATAGTTAGTGTCTTCATCTGTTTAATTGTGGTCCATGTGCTCTGGCAGTGTCTACAACCTGAGAAATTGTGTATTTTCCAATTAAATCTTTTTGTACTTCAGTGTGTGCCGAGCTCGAAATGAGCTGATTTTGCAGCCTTCCATCTGTGTCATCGAATTTACATTTTCTGAATGCGTTTTTCAGTCTTGTTAAGAAATTGTCAACAGTCTCACCTGATTCCTGCCTCAGGCCTTGAAATTTACATCAGTAGATCCAATAATTTCGCTTTGGCTGGTGATGTCTGCTGAATTTTTCAAAACTTTGGGCAGAATTTTATGGCCCTGTTTTGGCGGGGATGGGGCTGCTAAATGTGGCGAGCCGTTATAAATCCCATTGACTTCAGCGGGAAGGTAAAATCCTGCTGTCGTAAAATTCTGTCCTTTGAGTTTTCACTGGCATTTTCACTCAGCTCCCAGCTATTAAATAAATTGAACATTTTCTCTCTTGCCCACAAAAGGATGTTGTAGGCCCTTCTTCACGTACGCCTTTTAGAAAGTTACTAAATGTCGGTTCACAGCTCTCTAGTATCTCTAAGACATCATCAGCCTCCCAATTCATCATGGGTCGAAGCTGTGTGTTTATTGCTGTGTTGGCCACTTAATTTTCACACAATTCATTCAGTTTTTCTGTCTCTAGACATTAATTCGGGTTGATTTTTTCAATCCAATTCATCATTAAATTTGTTTAAAATGTTTGGGTTTTTACTCACAGACACCTGCTACCACCATGTTATGTCTTCTGGTCTCCATAAGTTAGAAATAACCACACTTTAGACTCAAGATGCTGAAGTTCTTCAGTGTACTTCTTACTGCTCTCCATGTGGCTGGTGGACTGATAAACTGCAGCATTGTCACTCGGCATATGCCCAGTGTGACAGTGAATGTGACAACCCAGATTTATATTCACATAACAGTTAGTTCCTAGAACTTTAAGAATAATATAACAATATAACAATGACCTTTCATCAGAACTGGAATAAATAGAGATGTAACAGGTTTAAAGCAAGCACCGAGGCAGGGAAAGAAAGGATGGGAGGAAAGAACAAAAAAGGAAGGTCTGGAAAAGGGAGTAAGGCAGGAGAGATTAAATGACCAAAGGTATCCTATTCCAGACTTGTAAGTGTTGCTTATAACTTTCTCTTTTTAAAATGTAAACAGCAATGCAGATGTGCATTGTATTAAAGAACTGATGTGTGAACTGACTGGAGTTCACAATTCTTCAATCTGCCTGTCTGTCTTTAGTTTCGGTACAGTTAAGCTGCTGTTATTCACTGGAGCTTATTGAACATGACTGACTGAGAAAATTCACATTATTAAGGATGCTCATCAGCTGAAAACTGAACTAATTAAAGCTCTCATGATTATGAATAGAGTTATGAAAACAAATCTTGCTGGGATATATTTCTGTGGGCAGCTGTGCCATCAGGTACTTTGATCAAGTTTACTTACAGGTCACCTGACCAAGTAGGCAGGCCCGGAAATGGACGTAAAATCAGCTCCTGGGTGGGATCGCATTTCCAATGCAATTTCACACTGGGTGGCCAATTAAGGGCTGCCCAGCGTGAAACGCGTCTGCTCAATGGTCGGAAGGGCCAGCGGGGGCAGGAGCCTGTTGGGCACTGGGTCTATTGGCGACCAGGTGGGAGATTTAAAAACAGCAGAGGCAGCTTCCTAAAGGCTGCCACGGGACACTTTGTAGTTTTGGAGTTGTTTGACAAAACATTTTTTTTGAGCAGCAATGGCATTCTGCACCTGCTGGACATGCCAGGCTGGAGGGACAGTCCTGTGGGTAGTCTGTCCCCCCGCCCCTCTGGTTCTTGATGAGTGCCTGGGAATCCTCATGGAGGAAGTCAGTGGCAGGCAGGACATCCTCATCGCCAGGGATGGCAAGAGGAGACCACTGTACCTGACCAAAAAAGCATGGGCAGAGCTGGCAGTCCAGGTTAGCGGCCATGATGTTGTATGGTGCACGTGGGTGCAGTCCCACAAAAGTTCAACAATTTGCTGTGCTCGGCAAGGGCAAGCATCGAGTTTGCATAGATATGTTCGGAGAAATGTTAACAGCTGGTCTACCCTGCTGTGGTGCTCATGGGTGTAAGAACCTGAGTGCAAACTGTCAATGACATCAGCGCAGGCCAAGGCAGTGAGTTCTGCCTGCTTGGCCTGATTGCTTTGAAGGTTGAGGGCCACAACTCGGATGTGCCCTGCATGGTGTTCCTCAGGTGGGGTTGGCCAGGCTGCAACGGTCCTACAGGTAGAGAGTGGACTAATTAATGCTCCTCTGTCCTTTCAGGAGAACAGAAGTCATAACACCATCAAGAGGTCAAGGACAGGCAGAGACCACCCAAACCTGTCCATATTGACGAGGAACGAGGTGGATACCTCAGAGATGGAGTGCCAGTGCCCAGCTTGTCCCATGGGTCATGGAGGGGCAGAGGGTCTCTGACAAAGGTAAGAGTGCAGTGCACAGATGTGAGAGCGTCAGTTTGTGTAAACATTGTTGTGTTGTCTCATCTGTAATGGAAACCTCAAACCTGGAGTCCACATTGTTCACTAAAAAATGATGGCACCATGATGCAGATCTCCATTGTGTCACCAGCCTGCCTAGCATGGACAGTGACAGTGTGATGACTATTACTGATGACATGTCATTTTCCTCCCCTAGGATCGCCATCCAGCAAATAATTGCAGGACCCTGATGAGCCACCCTTGACGCCGGAGGACCAGTGCCTGTCAAATGCACCTGCATCACACCCGCTCTCTACACCAGGCACAAGCACAGATACCAGCATCTCAGTGGGCATTAGATCATCGGCTACAATGTCAGTGCACAGCGGTGAGGGCACGGCATACTTGTATGAGGAACAGGCAGAGGCAAAGTGTATTTGGGATGCCAGTGGCTGGAGGACTGCTGGAGGCCAGGACAATGCTAAGTCCAAGGCAGATGACGAGCCTCTGGAGTTGTCCATTACACGGCAGATGCTGGATGTTCAGCAGAATGCGCAGGAGGATCTGGCAGAAGTTCCTGAGGGTTTGCGTGCCATGTTCTCTGTCTTAGAAGAGTCCACATGGAGCATGAATGCTGCGGTGACCCTCAGCACTGAGCACACTGCCTCTTTAGAACATAAGAACATAAGAAGTAGGAGCAGGCCATTCGGCCCCTCATGCCTGTCCTGCCATTCTCCTTGACTTCTTTTGTTAACCACAGGTAGTTTATCCTTCTCATTGAGTCCTTTTTAACCGAGATAAATTTTTGCTGAGCATATGAAATATCTGCTTAATGTCTGCCACTGCTCATCCACTGACCTTCCCCTTAGTCTATTTTCTCAGCCTCCTTTAGACAACTCTTTCTTCAATTGCCTCTGTAATTACCCTTATTTAAGTTGAGGACACAGGTTTGAGACCTGAGTTGCTCGCCCTCAAACTGAATTTAAAATTCTACCATGTTGTGATTGCTGCCCCCTAGAGGACCCTTAACTACGAGACCTCTTTTTAATCCTACCTCATTACATATTACTAGATCTAAAATAGCCTGTTCCTGGGTAAGTTCTACAAAGTATTGTTCTAAGAAACAATCCCTGATGAACTCTACAAATTTATCTTCCATGTTACTCCTGCCAATCTGATTTGTTCAGTTAATATGCGGATTAAAATCACCCATGACAACTGTAGCGCCCTTCTTACACACCTCCATTATTTCCCAATTTACACTTTGTCCTACAGTGAGGCAACTCTTTGGGGGCCTATAGATGACTCCCACCCATGGATTCTTCCCCTTGCTATTCCTTATTTCCACCCAAACTGATTCCACATCACGATCTATTGTACCTATATCACTACTCACCACCGCACTGATACCTTCCTTTATTAACAAAGCTACCCCACCTGCTTTTCCTTTTTGCCTATTTTTCCGGAACATCGAATACCCTTGATTACTGAGTTCCCACCCTTGGTCACCCTGCAACCATGTCCCTGTAAAAGCTATCAAGTCATATCGATTTATTTCTATTTGTGCCGTCAACTCATATATCTTGTTACAAATGCTGTGTGCATTCAGATAAAGAGCATTAAGCTGTGACCTTTTACCATTATTACTCATTCTAGTTCTCATTTCTGTTGCACTCTTCTGCCTTTATTTCTTGCCTCTTCCTGCCACACTTTGATTAACGTTCGCCTTTTCGCTGTCTTGATTATTTTTGTTTTTCTAAACTTCCCTTCAGTTGAACCCTTCCCCCCACTAATTAGTTTAAAGCCCTATCTCCAACCCTAGCTATACAATTCACCAGGACACTGGTCGCTGCATTGTTCAAATGAAGCCTGTCCCAAGAGAAGAGCCCTCTCCTTCCCCAGTACTGGTGCTGGTGCCCCATGCCCCACCTATTTTTCCCATGCCAACTTTTGAGCCATGCATTTACATCTCTAATCTTATGTACCCTATGCCAATTTACACATGGCTCAGGTAGTAATCCAGAGATTGTTACCTTTGTGGTTCTGCTTTTTAATTTAGCCCTGAGCTGTTTGTAGTCTCTCAGCAGAACCTCTTTCCTAGCCCTGCCTATGTCGTTGCTACCTAGGTGGACCACGACAACTGGATCCTTCCCCTCCCACTCCAAGTTCCTCTCCAGCCCAGAAGAGACGTCCTTAACCTTGTCACCAGGTAGGTAACACAGCCTTCGGGACTCTCTACCTTTGCTGCAAAGAACAGTATCTATTCCCCTAACTATGCTATCCCCTATTACTACCACATTACTCATTCTCCCCCCGCTTGAATTGCACTCTGTGCCATGATGCTGTGGTCAATTTGCTCATCCTTCCTGCAGTCTGTGCCCTCGTTCACACTGGGAGCAAGAAGCTCATACCTATTGGACAAGGGCACAGGCTGAAGCCCATCCAAAGCTAATTTCTGGATCCCCATACCTGCCCCACTCACAGTCACACCCTCCTGCCCCTGACCATGGACTGAATTTGATGTAATTAATCTAAGGAGTGTGACTGCCTCCCGAAACAGTGTCCAGGTAATGCTCCCCCCCACCCCCAACCCTGATGTGTCGCAGTGTCCACAGCTCAGACTCCAGCTCATCAACACTGAGCCAAAGTTCCTCGAGTAGCCAACACTTGCTACAGGTGTGGCCACTGTGGATCGCACTGGCATCCACCAGCTCCCTCATACCACAGCTGCAACACATCGCCTGCCCAGCCATCTCTATTCTATTTAATCCATTAATTTAATGTTAAATATTTTAAAAGTATATTTGTTAACTGCACTCTACAGATATAACAACATCTCCTGATTTAAACCACTTGGTCAATCAAAAGCAGGGAAGAGATACCCGCCAATCACCTACCCGTTTTCCTGTTATGTCGCACTTTGGCCCTGATAGGCAGAAACAGGTTGAAGGGCCTCTCTGCCATCACTTTTTATCTCCCATTGCTGTTGCCCTTCTCATGCAGGACCACTCTCCGTGTGTTCCCGGCTCTCCTCTCACTGTTTTAAACTGTAAAAAGCCCAGTGCTCTACTCACATAAAAGCAAAAAACTGCGGAGGCTGGAAATCCAAAACAAAAATAAAAATACCTGAAAAAAACTCAGCAGGTCTGGCAGCCTCTGCGGAGAGGAACACAGTTAACGTTTCGAGTCCGTATGACTCTTCAACAGAACTAAGTAAAAATAGAAGAGGGGTAAAATATAAGCTGGTTTAAGGGGAGGGTGGGACAAGTAGAGCTGGATAGAGGCCCAGTGATAGGTGGAGATAGCCAAAAGGTGTCATAGACAAAAGGACAAAGAGATGTTGAAGGAGGTGATATTATCTAAGGAATGTGCTAATTAAGGGTAGAAAGCAGGACAAGCAAGTTACAGCTTGCCCTAGCTTGGCCTAAATAGCCAAGTGGTTATAGTACTGGGTTTGTAACCCCAAAGTCAAGAGTTCAAATCCCACAATGGCAAACGATGTAACTTCATCTGAAACAGAGGGAAACAGGTTTGTACTTGAAAGAGTTACAGATACCCCTAATCAGGGTGGGGTGAAAGGAATTGAAATAGGCTAAAAGGTAGAGATAAAACAATGGATGGGAATACATTTAAAAATAATGGAAATAGGTGGGAAAACTAAAATGTATATAAATTATTGGGAAAAAAAAGGGGTGATCAGAAAAGTGGTGGGGATGGAGGAGATAGTTCATGATCTAAAATTGTTGAACTCAATATTCAGTCAGGAAGGCTGTAAAGTGCCTCGTCGGAAGATGAGGTGCTGTTCCTCCAGTTTGCATTGAGCTTCACTGGAACAATGCAGCAGGCCAAGGACGGACATGTGGGCATGAGAGTAGGGTGGAGTGTTGAAATGGCAAGCGACAGGGAGGTCTGGGTCATGCTTGCAGACAGACCGAAGGTGTTCTGCAAAGCGGTCACCCAGTCTGCGTTTGGTCTCTCCAATGTAGAGGAATCCGCATTGGGAGCAACAAATGCAGTAGACTAAATTGAGGGAAGTGCAAGTGAAATGCTGCTTCACTTGAAAGGAGTGTTTGGGCCCTTGGACAGTGAGGAGAGGGGAAGTAAAGGGGTAGGTGTTGCACCTTTTGTGGTTGTGTGGGAAGGTGCTGTGGGAGGGGGTTGAGGTGTAGGTGGTGATGGAGGAGTGGACCAGGGTGTCCCGGAGGGAACGATCCCTCTGGAATGCTGCTGGGGGGGTGAAGGGAAGATGTGTTTGGTGTGGCATCATGCTGGAGTTGGCGGAAATGGCGGAGGATGATCCTTTGAATGCGGAGGCTGGTGGGGTGATAAGTGAGGACAAGGAGGACCCTATCATGGTTCTGGGAGGGAGAGGAAGGTGTGAGGGTGGATGCGCGGGATATAGGCCGGTCACGGTTGAGGGCCCTGTCAACCACCATGGGTGGAAAACCTCGGTTAAGGAAGAAGGAAGACATGTCAGAGGAACTGTTTTTGAAAGTGGCATCATCAGAACAGATGCGACGGAGACGAAGGAACTGAGAGAATGGGATGGAGTCCTTACAGGAAACGGGGTGTGAGGAGCTGTAGTTGAGGTAGCTGTGGGAGTTGGTAGGCTTGTAATGAATATTGGTGGACAGTCTATCACCAGAAATTGAGACAGAGAGGTCAAGGAAGGGAAGGGAAGTGTCAGAGATGGACAGTGCTCCTCTCGCTGTTTTAAACTGTGAAAATCCTGGTTCTCCTCTTGCATTAGAGAGTGGCGACTCTTATGAAGAGGCAGCTCCAGGGACAGAATCAAGGGTTCCTGGGATTGCACTTGGACCTGCAAACCCTCACACAGACATGACCTCAGGAGGTCACTGCCAGTGTGAGAGGTGGATGTGGCACCTAGTATCTCTGCTAGGTGCCTGTCCATCAATGGTGAGCAGTGAGTTCCAGACTGACCTCAAGTTGGCGCACAAACTGCTTGATGTCTCTGCGGGCTCATCACAAGGTGTTCTGGATGACAGCAGCAGATCCTCTCCCTCTCTGCCAGTGAACATGGCATCCGATGAAGCAGCGAAGTCTAAGGAGTGCCCAACCTTGGCACTGTATTCTCGTTCCCAGGCGGGGCCAGCACAGGCTCCACAGGGCAGAGGACGACCCCCAAGTTCATCAAGGCCAATGGGACAGCACAGTCAGCAGGCTGCCTCCAATATCACTGCCAGTAGTGGGGGTCACCAAGACACAGCACTCGCCAATGTAAGTTTAAGACATCGTGAGCGCAAGAGGGACTGTTCACAGATGGTCTTCTGTTCTGCCATGTTTTGTTAGTTTGTTTACTGGTGTGACCATTAACGCCTTATATTGTTATGTTCATTTTCTGCGAATGCCAACATGATAAATTTTGCTTTTGCATTAATGGCCCGAGTATGCTTCACTTGTTTTGTGGGTGCAGGACACGCCAGTATTACATGCTGGACATGAGTGGCTCTGAACTTTATTGCACAGGCACTGAGTGGACTTTGGTTTCAATGGAATGGTCACCTCCTTACCGGAAGTTAATAAATGTCATGACCCGCCTGAACTGAGCATCAGCCAACAGCTTGATGCAAACATGGACAGCTGATTGGGACACTCCATACCGATGTCCCACTGACCTCTGGAAAGAGCCAGAAGTATAGAAGTTGAGGGCCACCTTCAGAGCCTCTGACATGGGCTGGCCAGCCACACAGTTGGAGGTGATCTCTGGCCCAATTATCTGACAAATGGAGGTCACAGTCTCCCTGGAGAGGCAGAGCATCCTTCGGCATTGCACCTCTGACATGCTGAGGTAGCTGCATCACTGCCTGAAAACCCTGGCACCAGGATAGTGGCGTCTTCTGCGGCTCCTTCTGCCTTGGACTCCCTGTGCCTGCGCTTCTCCTCCCACAGGTTGTTCCCTTGGTTGCTGCCTATGGACACCTGGCCTCCTGTCTCTTCTACCCCTCTCTTGCTCCTCCTCAGAGGAGGTGGCACCAGCAAAGTAGACAATCCCCATTACCAGAGAAACAGAAAGCTGTCTGGAGACCGCAAGGGTCCACACTTTATAAATCCTCCAGGTGGATTGGAGACACCAATGAGTCCTGAAATGAGGACTAGCAATGCAAAGACTGAAGTTCAAAACAGAGATAGAACTGTCAAGTTTCACTCATCAACCAGCAGCAAACTATCTCCTAAACTCCTCACTACTCACAATGGCAATGCTCCAGACCCTTTTTATCCTGCCTATAGGTGACAATTTGTTAAAAACGGTCTGTCCACCTGCCTGTTTTGCCTGTGTGACAAGCGTGAAATTGCAATGGCAACTTAAAATCGTGGACAATAGGCTTTTTAATGGCCTTAATTGGCCCTTTAATTGTTGGCAGGCACGGCTCTGACTCCTGCGCGTGTGCATTGACCTCAGCATTGCTCGCGTGTGCGATGACGTCAGGACGCATGCCCAACGTCATTTTGCGCAATTTCACTTGCCTTCGGGTTGGCTGCGTGCCTGACCTCAGAATGTAAAATTCATGCTATGGTCTTCTAATAGGGGTCATTGAACAGTGATCAGGAGTGGGAATACTGACCGATTATACATTTTTCCCCTCACTAACTCAGTAATGCTGAGGGTAACTCTGCACACACTGAGAATTAAATCTGGAACTTTCCTGGTTCAGTCAGTTCAGACACTGACCTCAGACTCTGAAGTTCACTGTCAAACTTTGTACAGAGTTATTTCCTCTCCTGGCCTGAGATGCAGTCTGAGAATATAACATACTGGATACACACTGCTTCATTGAAGTATTAACCCTTTAATCATGATGTCTTAATTCTAATGAATTCTGTGATCTGAACTAAATTTCCTGAGTTCTTTTTTGACTAGAGGTGGTTGTGCATTGGGAAGCAACAGGTGTATGTTGGCAATGAAAAATATATTCATTAAAATGTTCTTCCTTTTCATAGTATGATAAATATTCCGTTTCTGGATCAGAGTCCAACTGGAGGAGTTATCCAATTCCGAAGTTTAATTCCACAATGAGGCAGAAAGTGGAAACAAGGAAGCTCCCTTGGACACACAGACTGTTGCAATGTGGCTACCAGAATCACAGCTTCACACCTGAAGAAAGGTTAGAGGGGACATTCCTTATGAAAATGACTGAATGGCCAAAACCACCCAGCCCTGCTGTGCCCTTTCAGAAAAGCAGTGACCCAGCACATGTCCGCTTTGTAATTTTAAATTCTACAAAGACTTTCTACTTTGGGGATCAGTTACAAGTGATGCTGCAAATGATTGATTTTGAAGGCCACCCAAAGCAATATGGGGGTGACTATCTCCAAGGCTGAATCCACACCCCAGATTTAAAAGCTGGTTCAGTAGGAGCAGTTTTAGATAACCAAAATGGACTTTACTATATAAATTTTAATTTATCTTGGCCAGGGAAAGTTGAAGTGTCTGTTTCCCTCATTCATCCCAGTGAAGGGATCCAAGTGCTTGAAAGGCTATGCAAGGAATGACCAAATAGAATATACTTAACAAGTGCCTTTAAATATAGAGGTGCTTTAGAGACCATTGTGTGTAATCTTTGTTTGCCACAAACTAAACCGCTTTGTAACTTTACTGATCTCAGGATTGGGGAGCCCTGGTTCTGTTACAAACCAAAAAAGCTTCCCTGCTCTGCTCATATCAATCATGCTAAAGGAGGACATGAGAACGGTCTCTTAATTGGAGAAGAGAAGTGTCATTTCCAAAGGGATGTCACTGAATGTTCTTTTGTTTATGTTTTGTTTCCCCAACTTTTATTCTGGCCCAGATTGTAACAAAAACACAAGGTACAGAACCAGACTTCCCAACACTGGAGAGTCAATTAAGAACTTGAAATTGAAATACCTTCCAGAGCCCATCAGTGTTTATAGCTTTATTGATGCATTGATTTACAGCTCTTATTAATTTAAGAAAGTTCAAGTGCTTCTTCGCTGTAAAGAATGGAAAATTGAATAACAAGTTATCAAAGACCACTTGAAAAGGTGGTGGACAAGTTCTACAGTTCCAACTGGTTCACACTGGAGTGTTATTATGCCTATAAGTTGTACAGAAATCACTCATGCCCCTCTCAATGGAACTGTTCCCATCATCCTGAAAACAAAACTCTGTTTACTGAGGTGATTGACTGAAAAGTGAAATCTACTCAGCCCATATCCTGACTCACGCCAAGTCCCATTCACCCATGATTTCCGCATTCTTTAACCCACATTGATTCCTCATCCAGAGATGCCTCAATGTTAATATTCACATTCTTGTTTACAAATACCTCATTTGCCTCAACTTTTTCTCTGTCTCTGTAACTTCTTCCAGCCCTAAAATCCTCCAAGACTTCTGTTTTTCCAAACCTGGCCTTTTGTGTCTCCCCAGTGTGCTTTGTCTCTCCATGAGGTTGTGCCTTCAGCTGCCTAGGCCCTAAGCTCTAGAATTCCCACATTGCTGTCTCTCTGCTCCTTTAAGATGCTCCTAAAAGCCCATGTCTTTGGCTAAGCTTTTGGTCACCTGTCCTAATATCTCCTTATGTGGCTTGGTGTCAAATTTCACCTGATACCAGTTCTATGAAGGGCCTTGGATGTTTTACCACATTATAATTCACTGATGCAGGTGATTCTGATTAAACTGTGTTTGTTAAGTCATTTCTGTCATATTGTCAAGGAGGGGACCTCAGAAGCTAAAGTTAAAGATGCAACATAATTTTTTCTTAGTCAGTCCCTTGGAATCGAGAATGATTTGCTTCCACACTGGCTCAGTGCATTCTAAGATGGGTCCGATGCACAATCTGCAAACTCTACCACTTGAGAAAGGTGGTATTTGAAGGATTGTGTAGTTGAGTTGCTTGCTTCCTTCTGCTACCTGGAAGTGGCCTCCACGTGCACCAGTCGAAGTCTCTCAAGGTGTTTGGTGCCTTCCCGAATACTCCTTCTGCATTTTGGGTGGTTGTGAGCCAGGGATTCTCATGAATCAGTGGGGATGTTGGATCTCCTCAGGGATGTTTTGAGAACATCCACAAAGCATTTCCTCTGCCCTCCTGGGAGTCTCTTGCCGTGACGAAGTTTGGAGGAGAGCTGTTGCTTTGGGAACCTGTTGTCAGGCATGTGAATAACTTGACCCGCCCAGTGAAGCTGGTTTTGGGTGATTCACGCCTTTTATCCTAGAAATGTTGGTTTCAGAGGGGAGGCTAGACTTTCTATCCTGCCAATGAGTTTGAAGAATTTTTCAGAGACAGCGTTGATGATATATTCAAATTGTTACTGTAGGTTTGAAGAATAGAATAGCTGAAAATATTTTTGGGCTATCTCCTGCTCCTGTGTGTACTTACTTATAACATTAATACGATGATTTAATCTATGAAATATTTACACTTACAGCAGAGTCAACATCAAGAAGCTCATATTACCCAGTGCCCCAGGGTATATAATGGTAGAGCCTTCACCTCGACCAAGTAAGATAGTTATATAGTTATAACACAATTATATAGTTATGACTAGTAAATTGAAGGTTTGGTATATTAGTGGGAATGTGAGTAAGAAGAATGGTGGAGTAATGATTCCCTGTTGTAAATAGACAGGAATTTATAGCCTTTTAAATAAAATGTAATTTAATGTCCCCTGTGAATGTTCCCTGAAGTAGATTAGCAATTTGGCTTTGCGCATATTTACAGCAAGCAGCACTGAGCCAACAAAAAATGTATTGTCCCAGTGAATTCAGATACGATTAATACTGATCCATGAGATTATAAATAAGACATTTATCACTGTACATGCTGTTGTAAGGTGTTGGTTACAGTTCAGTAGGTCTGAAGAATTCTTCGTAGTCATCCATATGTTAACTGTAAGTCTTTATTGACTCTTGGAACAATTTACAAATATACAGTAAAGGGTACAAGCTAGGAGCTATCCCCAAGCTTGCTGGTACACACGGCTCTGTCAAACACTAGACTCACCCTGGGTGCCGGTCATGTGCTCTATTACATCACTGTGTGGGCTTTGTTGCACTCAATCCCACATTACCCTATATGTGACAGACCATTATACTGCACATGCCATTCAACATTATGTATAACACTGGAATCTTGGTTGTTATGGTGCATTTTAACTATTTTAATTTGTGGTTTGAAAATGTGATTTTAAACAGAATCCCGTTATTCCTCAAAACAGCCTGAGCTACAACATTTCACTGTGTGTTTAGGTTTGGAATGTCTTGTTGGAATGTTCATTCCAATTTCATTGGGGTGGTAAGATGGGAATAGCAGACCGGCCATCGATTATACCCCCAGTCTCAGCTTTCCTTCCAATGATTTCATGTAACCAGATCTCTATAGAAAGAGAAAGAGAGAGAGAGAGAGAGAGAGAGAGAGAGAAAGATTTACATTTATATAATGCTTTTTCATGGCCATAGAATCTTTTGAAGTGCTTTACAGCCAATGAAGTACTTTTAGAGTTTCGGAAGGAAAATTGGATGGGGAATTTACAGCCAATCTGCTACCACCAGTTTAACACTCCCGCTGAAGATGGAAGTTCAGGTGAAATCTTAACAGGAATGAAGTAATCTGACAGCATGAACACTTTATTATTCATAATGGAAAGTTGCACAAATATATGTTGCTGTTGGCCATGTTGTGGAGAATTGTCTAGTGCATTTGATGCTGAGCCCTGCTGTAGTTAATAGAGGATTGATGTTTGCTGATTGAGGAATTTGGTGCCAAAACTCAGCAGGTCTGACTGCATCTGCGGAGAGGAATACAGTCAACGTTTTGAGTCTGTATGACTCTTCAACAGAACTAAGGGAAAATAGAATAGAGATGAAATATAAGCCGGTTTAAGTGGGGATGGTGGGACTGGTAGAGCTGGATAGAGGGCCAGTGATAGGTGGTGATAGCCAAAAGATGTCATAGACAAAAGGACAAAGAGGTGTTGATGGTGGTGAGTAGTCTCATTCTTTGCTCAATTTCCCTGCCCCACCCCCACAATAATATATCCAGAGTATAAAGAAAGGGTGTATAATAGGCGGCTGATCCACTATCACCGGTTTCTGTCACTGCTTAAAATGGAAACTGTCCCCAAGGAATCTGTTAAAAGCAAAATACTGCGGATGCTGGAAATCTGAAACAAAAACAAAAATTGCTGGAAAAACTCAGCAGGTCTGACAGCATCTGTGGAGAGGAAGACAGGGTTAACGTTTCAAGTCCGTATGACTCTTCATCAGAACTGATGAAAATTTTCTGATGAAGAGTCATATGGACTCCAAAAGTTAACTCTGTCTTTCTCACCACAGATGCTGTCAGACCCAAGGAATCTGTGCCTGGGAGCAGGTATGTGATACATCAGCAGGACAGCAAGAAAGTTACTGCCAACGGTCCCTCTAGCTCAGGAAGGGAACTAGACTGCAAAACAAAGATAGACTGCAATTTCAGTGAGGTATTTTGCTGAACAATTGTAATCCAATTCTACTCTTGCTATTCAAATACATTTACATAAGCATTAAGAATGTTGAATACATCTTTGGCTGTAAAAGACACTTACAGTTAGTTAAAATAGTGGGTATTCTGGAGTTTTGGATTGAATACATAATGAACTGTGAGATATCCCAGAAATAGTTCATATTCTCCATATTCTATAGCAAGGATAACAGGTACAGTCAGCAGACTCTTGTTTAGCCTCTATTGCCAATAGCAGTGCAAGGGGCTTGGACTGGAACTATTTCAAAAAAGCCAGTAGTTAGGAGTCAGGGGTGAGGTGTTACTTTCATGTTTTATTTTCTCTTTCCTTCATCTTTTCTGGAGAAAGTTGACAGCCTTGTATACGAGAGATTATAATTTATCAGTGACACACCAGGCGGTGCATTTACCCATTCACACAATCTTGTTCAAAATATTGCTGAAAAAAGAGATTTTTGTATCGAAGCTTTCATCTTGCACTCATCAGGACAATTCACAAGAAAATACCAATGTCAGGGGAAACAGCATATTTATACTGTATGAGAAGAGAGTGCTGATTGGTTGGCATTGATACTTTCTTGTCAATTGTCCTGATGAATGCAAGATGAAAAGCTTTGACAAAAATGTCTCTTTTTTCAGCAATACTCAAGTTCTGTACTACCAAGAATATTACTTGGATTATTTTCCCCATTATATATGTACACGTACTGTAGCAACAGCTAATTGTTTTGCTGGAATTTGTCATTGCCATGGAAATTGATCAACAATTGAAAATGTATTGATAACCTACATTATAGTATATTACAATTTCTGTTTCTTAGTTTTCTTTATTTTCAGCCACAGCTCTCGGAGAATGTGTCCGGGGAAAGCCCATGGTATCACCATCTGCCTTTTATTATAAGGACCACTGGATGTCAATGACCTGCAATATTCATCACTTTGACACTCATGCAAGAATTACAGACTGTCTTCATAGAAAAAACATTTATCTGCTTGGCGATTCCAATATGCATCAGTAGTTTGAGTATCTGACTGAAGTTGTGCCAGGTTAGGTCAATTAGTCTGTTTATCTTTCTCTACATTTGTATAAATTTTGTGATGATCCCAGCTGTTGTTGCAACTAGACAAACCTGATCCCAGGGTTGAACACGGCTTGATAGATCTTAATTTTTATTTGTTTGCTAAGATACCTGGAGAGTAACTGCTGAACAGAGTCATAGAAGTCAGATGACAAACTTTTAGCAAAAGAATACATTTATTTAACAAGAAAAGATTAACTATATTACAATACTTCTTCACCTACAATTATATCTTTACAGATATATACAGATTTGTAAGGATAGCACAAGTTACAAAAGCTACCTTATACTCTAATGTCCATTGTAAGTAGGCAATCCATGTAAACCAAATGGCAACATGTAGTCAGATGCACCACACTCTGAAACCAAGTGAGATGCCACCTCAACCAGATGCTTTGGACCTCTCCTCAACTCTCCCCCCACCAGACTTGTCACACCATGAGCCTACCAGTCTCAGTGAACTCCGTTTTTCACACAAGGGTTTCCAAGTTCCACTCTCCAAGAACTCGCTTTGGAATCTTCTCACAAACCGACACTTTCTCTCAGACACCTACCACAAGTGTTCTCCTCCAGGGTTTCGAATTCTCCTTCTGATGTTCCTCTTCCCTGGGTCACCACATGCATTCAAGCTTTCTTCCACGTACACTCTATTACCCACTCAGCTGTCAACAGTACCTCACTGTTTCACATGTCCATAGCAGAGTTACAGACCTTCTGCCTTGTCTTTGGACCTTCTGAGTTTTCAAACCTTTATCCCTTTAAGCTTGAAGCTTTAAACTTGAAGCTTGGATCCTTTCTCTGCCCCTCACTTTCCCAGATTCCTATCCTTCCTTTGACTAGAAAGTCTGCTTGGGACTTCTCCTGTTCTACTCCCATGGATTCTTGCGTCTTTTCTTTAGCTTGGGACTGGCTATCTGAGCCTTTAGTTCCAGCCTCTCCTGGCAGCTACTTTCAAAACCTACTGAACTCAAACAGCTTCCAAATCAAACAACTGTTTCTAGTTTCTTCTGTGTGTGTCTGTGGGAGGGACCTGTCTCTCTAGACCCCTGTTGCTAGGCAATAGCCCAGTTTCTCTACTCTTGTCTGTTTAACTTAGCTGCAACAGTCGTAAAACTCTCATTAGAAATGCAGGCACCTTTTAAAGTGAAACTAAAGTTCAATTTGACCTTTTTTTAACACACAGATACAGAAATACAAATCAAACTTAAACATTAAAGCTAAAACTCATTCTAACACCCACAAATACAAATATAACTAACTTAAATTATCTCTATTTCCTCGGACCTTACCCTTTGGAGGAAAGAAAGCTTCACAACAGTGAAGGTTTCTTTACAATGGCCTTACATTCACCTCACACAAACCTAACATCAGAAACCTCAAAACCAGCTTATTATCTATTATACAAGAACATTTTCCATTTGGTTTCATAATGACACATCATATTGTACAATTACAAAAACATACTTAAATGAAGTCAATAAATGCAACAATGTTAGTAGAATTTGTACATCATCATATTATCATAATTCAACTCTCATGTTTCTTTTTCCTCTTATTCCCAGTCTTTAACTCAGCAAAAAATGTTTCATTTAATTGTCCTTTTTGTTCGCTGTAGATAGACTTAATTCCATCTTCAACTCATGTTCCAAACTCAAATGTGGTAAATTCTCATTTTGATTTAACAAAATCAAAATGGCATTTTTGTGAGTCAACATCCCATTTCTTCTCCTGTCAAAATCTCTTTTTGCTGTTTCAAGGAAGTTGTTGAGATGATTCTTATGTTCACACAAAAGGGTTTTATATTCCCGCTTGGTTTGATATTTAATCTATTCATGATATTGTTGTTTCTCACAACCCCACTTTGAACAAGTCTTCTCAACTTCTTTTTGAGCAATGTCAGGTGGTGGTGTTCCCATCTATCTGCTGCCCTCGTCCTTCTAGGTGGTAGTTGTCGTGGGTTTGGAAGGTGCTGTCTAAGGAGCCTTGGTGAATTCCTGCAGTGCATCTTGTAGATGGTACACACTGTTGCTACTGTGCATCGGTGGTGGAGGGAGTGAATGTTTGTGGATGTGGTGCCACTCAAGCAGGCTGCTTTGACTTGGACAGTGCCAAGTTTCTTGAGTGTTTCTGGAGCTGCACTCATCCAGGCAAGTGGGGAGTATTCCATCACACTCCTGACTTGTGCCTTGTAGATGATAGGCAGGCTTTGGGGAGTCAGGAGGTGGGTTGCTTGTCACACAATTCCTAGCCTCTGATCTGCTCATGTAGCCAGATTATTTATATGTCTCGTCCAGTTCAGTTTCTGGTCAATGGTAACCCCAGGATGTTGATAGTGGGGGATTCTGTGATGGTAATGCCATTGAACGTCAAGGGACGACGGTTAGATTCTCTCTCTTGTTGGAGATGGTCATTGCCTGACACTTGTGCGGTGCAAATGTTACTTGCCACTTGTCAGCCGAAGCTTGGATATTGTCCTGGTCTTGCTGCATTTGGACATGGACTGCTTCAGTATCTGAGGAGTCGCAAATGGTGCTGAACATTGTGCAATCATTGGTGAACATCCCTACCTCTGCCCTTATGATGGAAGGAAGGTCATTGATGAAGCAACTGAAGACGGTTGGGCCGAGGACACTACCCTGAGGAACTCCTGCAGTGATGTCCTGGAGCTGAGATGACTGACCTCTAACAACCACAATCATCTTCCTTTGTGCTAGGCATGACACCAACCAGTGAAGAGTTTTCTCCCAGATTCCCATTGACTCCAGTTTTGCTAGGGCTCCTTGATGCCACACTCTGTCAAATGCAGCCTTGATGTCAAGAGCAGTCACTCTCACCTCACCTCAGGAATTCAGCCCTTTTGTCCCTGTTTGAACCAAAGCTGTAATGAGGTCAGGAGCTGAGTGGCCCGGGTGGAGCCCAAACTGGGCGTCAGTGAGCAGGTTATTGCTAAGCAAGTGCCGCTTGATAGCACTGTTATGAACCAGTCCATAATTGTCAGCCATCGCCGTTGCGTGTCTAGCTGTCTTAACCTTCTGGTCTTCAACATGGGCTCTAACTACAAGAGGAAGAGAATCTTTAAATTCTTCCAAGGGAATTATTTCTCTAAGAGCTTCATATGTCACCTTTACCTTTATTGCCTGTATCCAATGGTCAAAATTGCTTTACCCTCTCAAACTCAATAAAGGTCTGCCCAGGCTATTTCCTTATGTTTCAAAATTTCTGCCTGTATGCCTCAGGGACTAACTCATATGCACTCAGAATAGCCATTTTTACTTGCATCATAATCCACTGATACCTCTTCGGAAATGAAGCATAAACTTTGTGTGCTCTACCTACCGACATAGATGGTAAAAGCAATGTCCAGATTTCTTTTTGCCACTTCATTTGCCTAGCTACCTTTTCAAATTAAATAAATAATGCCTCTACATCCCTTTCCTCAAACATTGCCTGCACAAACATAAACATCTCCCCACTGGGTTTTGAGTTGAAGGTTTTTTCACCATCAGAACCTTCCTCAGAAGCTGAGATCTCTTTTTCAACTTCCAGCCTTTTAAGCTGGTATTCCCTTTCTTGTTCCTTCTCTTTTTCCTGAAATTCCAGTTCCAGCTTCCTAAATACTCATTCTCTTTCCTTTTCTGCCCTTTCTCTTTCCTTTTCTTTTTCCTTTGCCTCCAGCCTTTTCAATTCCATTTCTCTTTTTCCTTTCCTTTTTCCCTTTCCTCCAATTCAAGTTTTTTCAGTTCTTTTGCTTGTTCAAGTTCAAGCTTCTTTATTTGTAATTGAAGTCTTACTACCTGCAGCTGTGACTCACCCCCTGGTGAATGTGTTCTCTCTAGTATCCCTTCCAGTTTTAAATGCTGTGCTATTATCTCAGTTAGTCTACTTTCCTCGCCCCTTCAGGTAATTCTAACTACAACTTATCCACCAATTCCATTAGCTTACTCTTGGTTATTTCTGTAAACCAGTCATGGTTACATTTTCCATCTATAAAAAGTCTTAGCAACCTCCAAAGCCATTCTGAGTTCCAACCAGTATAATATACATTCACAGCAACTCCAATTCCTATGTCCAGTACCTCTTTAACTCCAAGACTCATTTATAAGGATTCACAGATCCCACCAATGTTCAAGGATTTCCAATCCCAGACCAATTATTATTCCATTTCCAATCACCTGCTGTCCATGTTTCAGATCCCGCAAGAGCCTCCACTTTGTTATGATCCCAGCTGATGTTACAACTGGAGAAGCCTGATCCCAGGGTGGAACCTGACTAGGTAGATCCTAACTTTACTTGTTTGTTTAGATATGAGGAGAGTAGCTACTTAACAGAGTCATAGGAGGCAGCTGATGAACTGTTAGCAAAAGAATAAAACATTTATTTAACAAGAAAAGATGAACTATATTACAATACTCCTTCACCCACAACTATAGCTTTACAGATGTATACAGATTTGTAAGGATAGAACAAGTTACAAGAACTATTATACTCTAAATTACGCAGTGGGCAGAATTTTCTGCCTGACACGCGGGTGGCAGAACCCGCACGTCAGCGCTTAGAATGTCACGCGAGCGTCCCGATGTCAGTGCGCGGCATCGCGATATTTCGGTCGACGGGTACGCACAGCAGCGGGACGCTCACCCGCCGATAATTAAAGGCTTCGTTAAGGCCCTTAATTTGCCAATTGTCGACGATTTTGAGGGGCCCCTGTGAACTTTGGCTCGGCGCATGGGCCCAACGGGCAGGCGGGTAGGAGATTTTTTATTAAAACTCATGCACTAGTGGGATATGTGGACTCAGAGGGGTTGTTCTTGTTTTCCATGAAGTATTTAATGCAGAAGGTGTTTTAAATTTGCCTGTGTGATTGTTAGCAGTTCACATCGATTTCCAAGAGCCTTTTGTGTACAACTTTGAAACCAGTCGGCAGACAGTTATCTTTCTCGGGCCTGCAGTTTTCCGGAGGCCTCCATTTAGCCTGGGACTATGGGTTCTGACATCTCCAGTGGAGGTAACTCCTCTGAGGAGGAAGAGAGGGATAGAATAAGGAGGAGGCCAGGACGGAACAATCAGCCTCCAGGGAAGCCACCTTTCGGAGGTCAGGCGCAGGCACAAGGGCCGCAGGGCCAAGAGGTTGTCCAAGGTGGAAGGGACCGCAGAAGATGCCACTATCCTGCTGCCAGGGTATACAGGCGGTGAAGCAGCTACCTCAATATGACTGAGGTGCAATGCTGAAGGAGGCTCCGACTCTCAAGGGAGACAGTCAACTATATCTGTCAGATGATTGGCCCTGAGATATCTCCTAACTGTGTAGGTGGACACCCCATCCCAGTGGCTCTGAAGGTCACAGTTGCCCTTAACGTCTATGCCTCAGGCTCCTTCCAGGGCTTGGTGGGTGATCATTGCGGTGTCTCCCAATCAGCTGTCCACACTTGTATCAAGCAGGTTACAGATGCTCTGTTCAGACGGGTATTGACCTTCATCCACTTCTGCTGCGACCAGTCAAGTCAGGCACAGCGAGCCAGAGGCTTCGCGGCCATTGCTGGCTTCCCCCACGTCTAGAGTGCTATAGACTGCACATGTGTGGCCATCAAGGCGCCAGCAGGTGAGCCCGGTGCCTTCTCAACAGGAAGGGCTTCCACTCCATGAACGTGCAGATAGTGTGTGATCACAGGATGCTGATTCTACAAGTCTGTGCAAGGTACCCAGGCAGCTCCCACGATGCCTACATCCTCAGACACTCCCAGGTGCCGGGGCTCTTCAGTGCTCCAGCTCGGCTGGATGGTTGGCTGCTGAGTGACAAGGGCTATCCCCACCGAAGGTGGCTCATGACGCCTCTCCACCGTCCAAGAACAGAAGCTGAGCAGCGGTACAATAGGAGCCAGGGCACCACAAGGGCTGTGGTGGAGAGAGCCATCGGTCTTCTCAAGATGCGCTTCTGTTGCCTGGACTGCTCAGGGGGGCATTCCAGTACCCCCTAGATTGCATCTCTCTGATAGTGTTAGCATGCTGCACTCTGCACAATCTTGCCTTGGAAAGGGGGGATGCAGTTGACGATGAAGACCTTGAAGCAGTGGATGAGGCTGCACATGATGAATCTAGCAGTGGCTCAGAGGATGAGGAAGCACAGGGTGATGATGAGAGGCAGCACGCCAACCCACTACTACACCAAGGAGTCAGGGACACCCGGGGCAATTTAATCCAACAAACCTTCTCCTAGCTCCACACACATGGATCAGCAGGACCAGCATTGCCTGGCGCTTCCACACACGGCACTTAGGTGCTACATCTTCCATCTCATCAGCTGCAACTAAGGACTCAGTACAGAAACATCAATGTCCACTCAAACACTCATGAGATGTCTGTGAAACATACAAATGCAGCACAAAGGAAACACCCTCAGCCATGGTCAGAAAAGTGGACTTTATTCTGTCCAACATGCAACAGAAACGTCTCTATGGCAAACATAAGTATATTTTCCCTACTCTAAGGCCAACACAGAATCACCAGTGACATACCCGTTGAGTGCCTAATGTGCCTTATGCTTCTGTTTGCGAGTGCTACGTCTAGGTGCCGCCCCATCGGTTGGAGTGGCTTGTGAGACAGCCTGCTGACTCTGCTGTCCTGTTGGCGTTGATGACCTTGGTGGGCATCCTCTGGCTCATGGAGCCTGTGATGGCCCCGCCTGGGAGGGATTGGCCAGCTCCAGAACTGGCACCTCCTCGGTTGTTGCAGCCTTAACGGATGCAATGATCACTGGCAGAGGCGGTGGTGGGTGGGGGGTGGGGGGCGGAGGGGGTGGAGGGTGTGGGAGGAGCTGCTGCCCTCATCCGGATCGCTCTGAGAGGAGTTCGCAGAGATGACAGGCAGTTGCTCTGCCGACGTGAGGTCCCTTTCGACCTCCCTGCTCACCGCAGATGCATGGGCACCGAGTACTGATGCTTGGTGCCCACAACATCTCCCACATTGGGAATGACCACCTGTGGCCAGTACCGCTGTGAAGGCTTGCAGATCAGAGCATAACCCATTCAGAAGATTTTCCATCTGATCGAACCCCCTCTCCACGAGAGTCGCCAATCTCTCAGTGGAGGAAGCATGAAGCTCTGCCCTGAGGTTCATGCCTTTACTTACACTCTGCTTGGACTCCTCCATCACAGAGACCAACTGAAGCATACCCTCATGCAACCCTGCCAGATGCAAACGCACTTCCTGCCGCCTCTCCTTCAGCTGCTGCATTGGTGACAACTCCAGAGGCACGTCATCTGTACCGGACTCAGCATGTGCCTGGTTCCCTGCAGCCCTCTGGCTGCTGGCGCCATCGGCACTCTCTGTCCTTACCATCTCCTCCAGCGATTGTGAAGTGCCCTTGCCACTGTGACCCGGGACACTAGCTGACATTAAATTCCCCACCGAAGTGTTTGTCGCTGCGCTGGTGCCTGGCTGGCTGAAATGATGTGCCGCAAGTTGCACGTCTTGGGCCTCAGGTGTGGAGGGGGGGCTGCGGTGTCTCTGGGCGTGGCCATGTGGTGGTGATGCTGAAATTAACAACAAGGACAGTGCATCAGTTGGCATACAGTCAGTTAAACCTTTCATCCCTTCCCCCCCCAGCCTCAAAAGTCACTCACCCTTCAAGGCCCAAAGGAGACGAACATTGGTGGGGTGGAAAAGAGTCAAGTGGAAGCCCAAACATTAGATGCGCATACAGACAGGCTGGTCAGATGGCCTCAGGAATGTCACATGGCATGTTATGTGCCATTGGAGTGGGGAGAGTGCTGAGGTACCTGACCTGGGTGCATGCTGGCCTGGATAGTTGCGGTGATGAGGAAACATTGCAAACACTTGCGACATTTGCTGTGGATCACAGCAGATTGACAGGCCACATTATTGACCTTCATTCCGTTAGGAGGGGCATAGACCGAGTAATGACAGCAAGACGTGTTGGGGGAAGTTGGGGGCGGGGGGGCTCAAAGGCTAAGGCTACCTGCTGGGTCAAATGGCCAACGCCAACATGGTACTCACCCTCCCAGAGCGCAGCAAATCATTGAATTTCTTGTGGCACTGGGTGCCAGTGCACCGCACATCATCATGGGCGCTTACCGTGGATCACAGCAGATTGACAGGTCACATTATTGACCTTCATTCCATTAGGAGGGGCATAGACTGGGTGGGCAGAAGGCAACATTTCCCCTTGGCGCAGGGATGAGTAACTTTGTGGCATTTATTTAAGTTGAGTGCCATGAGGTTCACAGCTGAGGTGCAGAGGACCTTTTGGATAGAGTAATGTGGGGCACACTGACTGAAAGGGTGGTGGACGTTCCAACCCCCCTAAGATGCAATAAGTCTTTGGCTGTGCAGCAGTGATGCCATGGCATGTTAGGCCATGGGAATAGTGGTTACAAATGGGGCTTTGGAAGGTGGTGTAGATGCACACCCTCAAGGGGATGAGGGACCTTTGTGTATGACCCACACGTCAGAGTGTCTCAGTCTGTGAATGAGCAGTATTGCTGCATTAACGATTGCAGCAACCATCAGTGCTTTGGATAGTGGGCAGAGAGAGTGGATGGGACTGTGGAACTCAAATACCTGCCCGCTGGACCCCAGCCTCACTGACACCTGCTGACCTGGCCGCCTGCCTCCTCCCCAGCTCCATGGCCTGCTCCTCAAAGGTCGTGAGACGCTGGAGCAGGGCGTGCCCACCTCCAGTCCTCTGGTGCTCCCGCTGATAGTGCTCAGTTTTTGCCTGCAGAACAGAGAAGAGGATTTATTGGGGCTGATCGCTTATGTACTCTGCATGCACACGCCACACCCCAACCACAGTGGCCCATCTGAGGCCTCCAGCGGCTCCTGTCCATACTACTGGTGATCAGTCCCCAGAAGATAGTGCGGCTGGTCCCAGCCCCCTCCCCCAACGGACACCTTGGACACATTCGGCGTCCATCACTTTGAATAACACGCAGGTCTTAGCGCCCATGGCAAGGAGGCGCAACTAGGTGCGGCGCCGATGCCAGCAGATGGCTCTTGACCACGACACCTTGAGGCTCCCCTTCCACCATCTCATCACCATCAATATGACACGTGTTGGAGTTCTGAGTATGTGTCTAGCAGCCTCCCCTGCAGGTTGCCTCCAAACTACTCAAATGCGACAAACACCAACATATGCGGCGGGGAGAACTCATCTTCTCCTCAACCACTAAGGCTGATGTAAGCATGATGTAAGCCCACCCAGTGTGCGCCAAATGTCCAATGCAGTAACGACAGCAAGACATGTTGGTGGGGGGGGGGAGGTGGGGCTCAAAGGCTAAGGCTACCTGCTGGGTCAAATGGCCAAGGCCAACATGGTACTCACCCTTCCAGAGCGCAGCAAATCATTGAATCTCTTGCCGCACTGGGTGCCAGTGCACCGCACATCATCATGGGCGCTTACCGCATCACCCACCTCCTCTCACTCCTGCCTGGTGACATGGCGGGGGGGCCCTCCTCCTCCCATCCTCCGAATACTAAATATCCCGACAGCTGGACACCTCTTGGAGGAGGACAGCAAGGCAGGCATCAGAGAAGCGAGGGGCACACTGGCCCCCCGTTGGCCTCTCCTGCAGCCTGCCCTCCTCCTCCTGCTCCTGCTCCTGTCCTGTGACAGCTGCCTCTCTCTCTCCCCGAGTGGTGCACTGCCTCAAGCAGGCTGCATGGCCACTCTTTATACAGACTGTCGGTTCCCCATTGGAACTGGCGGTCTGAGCACACCCGCCCCCGCGACTATTTTCCCGTTCTCCACAGGAGTCGCTAACCCACTGGGCGGGCCTTAATTGGCCCGCCCATGCAAAATAGCGGTGTGGCCCATTTTGACAGCGGCAATCGGCTGCCCGCCTGCCCGTCCGGTGCAAAATTCTGCCCAGCAAGTACACAGTCCATGTAAACCAATTGGTGATCTGTAGTCAGGCACGCCACACTCTGAAACCAAGTGACAGATGCCACCTCAACCAGATGCTATGGATCTCTCCTCAACTCTCCCCCCACCCAGAGCCTTGTCACAGCATGAGCCAACCAGTTTCACTGAACTCTGTCTTTTACACAAGGGTTTCCAATCTCCACTCTCCAAGAACTCGCTTTGGAATATTCTCCCAAACTGACACTTTCTCTCAGATGCCTACCACAAGTGTTCACCTCCAAGGTTTCGAACACTCCTTCCGATGTTCCTCTTTCCTGGGTTACCACATACATTCAAGCTTTCTTCCACGCACTCTGTCTCACCAACTCAGCTGTCAACAGTACACCACTGTTTTACATGCCCATAGCAAAGAGTTACAGACCTAGAGCCATCTCTTTGGACCTTCTGAGTTCTCAAGCCTTTATCTCTTTAAGCTTGAAGCTTTAAAGTTGAAGCTTGGAGCCTTTCTCTGCCCCTCACTCTTAACTTCACTTAACAGGACCTTTTCCCAAGTTCGTATCTTTCCTTTGACTATAAGGTCTGCTTGGGACTTTCTCCTGTTACACACCCCCGGATTCTGGTGTCTTTTCTTGACCTTGTGGCTGGCTTTTTGTCCCTTTTGCTCCATTCTCTCCTGGCAGTTACTTTCAAAACCAACTGAACTCAAACAGCCTCCAAGTCAAATAACTGTTTCTAGTTTCTTCTGTGCGTGTCTGTGGGAGGGACCTGCCTCTCTGGACCCCTGTTGCATTTAACTTAGCTGCAAAGGTTGTAAAACTCTCATTAAAAATGCAGGCACCTTTTAAAGTGAAACTAAAACTAAATTTGACCTTTTCTTAGCACACAGATGCAGAAATATAAATAAAACTTAAACATTAAAGCTAAAACTCATTCCTAACATCCACAAATACAAATGTAACTTACTTAAACTATCTCTATTTCTTAACAATTTCCCTAAGCATATGTTTTCCTGTCTATCTATCAGTCTATCTCTCTTTTGTCAGCAATGTCTCTTTCTTCAGCAATACTCAAGCTCTGTACTGCCAAAAGACTAATTGTAAAATTAATTGAAATTCCATCTATCCTCTTTAAAAGTTTTGAGTCCTTTAGTTAACATTTTATATGTTAGTGGTAACACACTGGACAGTTTTACTGCTCCTTATCTAAGGTGGTCTCCTCACTGCTTCTCCATCACAGTCTCAAGTGCCAGACCCTGGGCTCCAACCTCCCTCCCAATAACAGACCCTGAGTTTTTTTTCTTTTCCCTGTGTATTTTGAAGCATTTCCCACATGTCAGAAGCAGTTGAGACAATTGCTCTGGACCCATTCTGACAGTGACCCAAATCCTAACCCTGATTCCTGCTCTGTCTCACTCTGTGCAGTGCCTCCTCTCCAAGATCTAGCTTCTAATTTCTCTCCTTCACATGTGTTGCTGCAGCTCTCAGGCCACTATCACCATCCAGCCTTGCCCTCTCCCCGATTGGTCTGTGTATCAGCATCTGACCCAATCGATGTTATCAACAGTTTTGGATTTCAAAACAATTAAAATAAATCAGAAATGAGAAGCATGCAAAATAATAGGAGACACTTAACAAAGGGAACAGAGAAAGCTTGCGGAAAAAGATAGACTGTTTAAGGGAAACAAAGAGTGAAATTCTTACTTTGGTGACTCAATAATAGTGATGTTCAACATCGTATCTGTTCCCACAGGGCAAGCTTCTAATCTCTGTTAGCTCAGTTAGATAGAATTATTTCGCAGAGAGAGAATGTGGTTTGCTATTTGAAATGATGTGCCCCCACCTCAGCTTCGTATCCATTAACATCAGCAACTTTGTGGCTTAGCATGTTAAATAATGTTATCTTTTCTGTTTTAGGTCTCAAAACACTGAATCTTGGCAATCCTATAAGGGTTGGTCCTCATCTTGCTGTGAACTTGGAAAACAACATTGTGGTGGAATATTGCCCATATGGCCCTCCAATCCAATTCAGCACCATTGCAAGCCAGCACTTGCAATACATTTCAAATCAACTGGATGAAATTAAAGGAGGATAAAACACAGTTATAGCCATTACCTTAACAGCTCACTTCACCACTTTTCCAGTGGAATTGTATATTTGAAGACTACAGAACGTCAGGAAGTAAATTCTACAGTTACTAGACAGAAGTCCAGATACAGTGGTTGTAATAAAGACTGCCAGTGTCCTAGAGCATTCATAATATTTCAGTCTCTACTACAGTGACTGGTACTCCTACCAGCTGGATTTAGTGATGAGGAAGATGTTCACAGGTATTAATGTGGCATTTGTGGATGCCTGGGAAATGACAATAGCACCTTACCTGCCACATAAAATACACCCTGGGCGAATCATTATAAAGAATGAAAAAGATGTGTTTCTTTCATATGAGTGTCCTTCTGTAAAAAGATAAATACTGTATTGGATCTGTTTCAACTAGATTTTGGTTATCATATGATTCAAAATTTAAATAATAGGAAATATCTCTTTAGGGCACTAAATTGGTTTCCATAGCATCACTGCTGCTGGTAGTATGGCAGCCCTGAAGGCATACAATGGTGTGACCATGTCGGGCATGGACCATGTCTGGCAGGTCCCAAGCTGTAACCCATTTTGGGATGGGCGTTAGCGCACACGTGCTGTCTGTGAGCTGGAAATCTGAGGAGACTAACTATCATGGTGACAGAACCGTTGTGATGTGACACTTGTTTTACAAACTTAGTCTGCCTATGCCCACTGAATGCCTGTGCAATTGGCTTACAACTGTACAGGCATTCAGCAACATGAGGACCCCCTCCCCACTGCATGCCCCTACACCCCACCCTGACTCCACTTATGTTAGTTATAGGGCCAGCTACCAACTTCCAGGCAAAGTGCATTTGACTTCGTTCTACCCACACAAAGCCATTGGAAGATCTGTGGATTGTGTTTTGGACAAATGCTGCATATATTCAGGGAGACAACAGGATTTGGTGACCCAATTATACCTGTTGTATGGGGGCTATGGTTGCCATGTCTCTGGGTCTGCAACATGACCAGAAAATGGAGCCAAGGCTGCAGAAAGAGGAAGCATGTGAAGAGGGAGGAGAAGGAGGGCTCTCCACGGGGCTTTTCATGAGCATTTGTCCTGTTTTCCACCTCATCCATAAACAATGCCTGAGGTCAATCAGGTCCAACAAGGAGATTAGTGACAGAGCAGTGCCACCTCCAACCCGACCTAGAGCCTTGCACCAGGGTGAAGATGGTACTGCCAGCCGCTGTAAAAATTGGACTTTTAAGTGTCTGGAATTTTCTGAGTGGGAGCAGATAACATTTTCAACATCTCCCGTAAGCAGACCATCTGGGAGGTGACTGAAGCCATTGATACCAGGAAAGCCGAGTGCATCATTTTGTCCCTCAGCTGGTAGAAACAGGAGGAGAGGGCATGTGGCATTGCCGTGATGGTGGGATTTCCAGCGGCTCAGGACGCCAAAGACTGCACACTTGTGGGCCCCCATGACAATGTGGAGAGGAACTGGAACCACAAGGGTGACCATTCGAACAATGTACAGTTTGTGTGTAACCATGTACATCATGTCAGTGAACGCCCACTATCCTGGCAGAAGCCATGTCTGCTGTCCCCACCATCTTTGCCCTTCATGGAGAAGCAGGTGGTGTCTCCTCAGGACAATGGCTGCCCCCTCTACAGGTGGCTAATGACACTTGAGATGTTGCACTGAGATTTTGGATTCCTTCCACCTGTGCTGCAGTGGAAGCTGCAGTTACCATCCTCTGCATCACGGCTGGGACCACTAGTGCTATCATGGAGTTGGCCACCACTTTCACAGTGGAAAGGATATGCTCCAAGCTCTAGGTGATGCCCTCTGCCACCTCCAGGCTCCTCAACAGTGACAAGAAGCCAGTACACCGAGCATTCAGTGTGCATGCTCATCAGCATTTTCTGTAGACCATCCCATCAACGTCCTCATAAGAATCCTCTGCAGCAGAACTCATCTGTGACCTTTCCTCCAGTGAGGTGGCACATTCACTGCCCTTTACCATTGGCCTCGCTGTAACCCACTGGTGCTCAGTGACTCACCATGTACTGATCCAAGATCTGTATTAACCTCTGATGTATGCGCAGTCCCAGTATCTGCGTTGGTGCCTGTCAGTGTCAGACTAAGTGACGGTGTCACCTCATCACTGGTGTGGGTTTGCTGTCTCTCTTCCTCCTGGGTGCGCTGTGGCTGGGCTGGTCACAGCTTTTGGGAATTTGAAAGCGTACAGTCAGAAGGGGGGCATTGGTGTGTGGAAGGTGGTTGATAGGGTGGAAAGCAAGAGGTCCATGGTCACACCATCAGCAGCTTGCACATCATGTCAGAGAGCAGGATGAGGGTGAGGTGACGTTTGAGAAGGACCATAAAGCAGCAACATGAATTATCTTGGTGATGCTGGATGTTACGCTCTCTGTTGCAGCCGGCCCCATGATACGGAGCACCATCTCCTCCATCAAGCTCCGTAGATGAAGTTGTACCTGGCTCCCACTGCTTCTCTGTTGCTCCCTTCTGTTGTACATGACTTGTCCTACAAGAAAGGGAACGATGTCAGTGATTGTATTGCGCTGTGTTTGGGTGTTATGCCTGCTGCAGATGAATAGCTGGAGGTTTGTGGAGATGGCGAGAGGTGGCTGTGAGTCTGGGATCTATAGAAGGCTCATGAAGCTATTGTTGAAGTATGTAAATGTTGGGCATGAGTTCTGAGTGCCGGGGAGTTCTGCTGGGTGAGTGGTGGGTGTGTGGTACATTGAACAGTATGAGAAGTGAGTTATTTAGTAGGCAGGAGATGGCACGTGCAGATGCATTGACCTTGACCACTAGTGTGAGGACATTAAACTTATCCTGACATTGCTGCCAGGTTGTAGGGGAATTGACCTTCCTGAACACCTGCTCCCTCTCATTTCATGGGGCATCATTGAGGGCCTCCTGGCCTCCCAAGGAAACATGGCGTCTCTCCTCTGTCCACCTCCTTGACCAATGTCTCCAGTGCAGAGCCATCTCTCTGTCCTGGTGCTCTATTTATTTTCAGTGGCAGCGCTGGTATTCAGCAGTATTCTCCTGTATTTCATTGCAGCTTCCTTTCAGGAGGGTCAGATTGGCTTTAAGAGCAGGGAGCTAGCACTTGCTGGCCTCACATGCTGTTAAGCTTCCTGTTGTGTGAGCAGCCAGTCAGAAGCTGGACTGCATGCAGAAATCATTCTAATGAGGAGGCAGCATGATTCTTCCCCTGCACCCAAAAACACACAACAACAAATTTTTACCTGATGGGCTTTTGAAACTATGTAAAATTAAGGTGAATTTTTAAACATAGATACATGATGCCATTTTAAAATGACTGTAATGTTCTCTTCAAAGGAGGATAAGAGAGACTGAGTCCCTGTTCCAATTTTTGCAGAGGCTGCTCCTTAACTTCTGTTTGCACTTTAGCCCCACGCCCTTGATCTTCGGTCGGCTGGTGATATGGAGTGGGCAGGGTGGGGGTCCTCCTTGTAACCCTGATCCTGGGCTGGCCAAGGGGGTCATCAAAAGGTCCAGGCAGTGGACAGTCGGGGTGAGGGGAGGTGGGGTCATTTGGCCCAACTGCCCCCTTCTGCAACTATGTTAGTGCCTGGGTGTTCTTGGAGAGGGAGCATACAGTGTCCACCGGTATGCTTAAGACCTTCCGCATCGGGTGGGCACCACAGGGGTTGGAGTGCATCATTTGTCCCAGAAATTACATTTTAATTTAATTTAATTTTTTATTTTAACTTCAATTGAAGATTTTGTTTTTGGTTCCAGTGCCTCTTGATCACTAGTTAATTAGTTTATTAGATAATTTGTTTTAACTTCTGCTCAAAAGGACATAAAGGGAGACTGCTGGGACACAGTAGGCAAACAGCAGACATATGTGCTGCTGCATTCTGTAAATAAATCTATTATCAAGAAAAGGATTTGCATCTAGCTTCATAATTCACCATTTGGCCTGGGTCCCATTTATCATGGGAGTAATGATTGTAATTGAATGATTTTTATTTTATACAACAGATCTATTATTAGTTATCATATTAACACTGTTACCTTTAGCAAAGAAGTGATTACTTAGTTAATGTTAACTTTAATAAAATATCTTCATACAGAATTTTGCCATCTGAACTATGTCTTTTGCACAATAGTCACAGCTTACATGTGATATCCCTGTATATGCAGCAAGAGGAGTGGCTGAACCTCTTGTGCAATGATTATGTTATCGTTAGTGTCAAAGCAGGAGCATTAGAGAATGTGAATACAGGATATCAGAAACATTCAAAACATCTTTCGAGCCAAATATGTTGAGAAACCAGCTAAAGAACAGGTTATTTTAGACCTAATATTGAGCAATGAGATTTGGTTAATTAGTCATCTTACAGTAAAGGAAATGGCAGAGGCATTAAACAATTATTTTGTGTCTTTCTTCCTGGTAGAAAAGAACAAAGAACATATTGGAAATTATGGGGAATCAATGGCCTAATGTGTTTGAGAATCTCAGAATAATTAATATTGGTAAAGAGAAAGTGCTGGAGAAATCAATGGGACTAAAATCTGACAAATTCCTCACACCAGATGGCCTACACGTGAGGGTTTTCAAAGAGGCAGCTGCAGAGAAAGTGGATGCATTGTGTTTGACTCTCCTGAATTCCTTCAGTTTTAGAAAGGTCCCCATGGATTTGAAGGAATCAGATATACACCCATTTTCAAGAGAGGAAGAAGTGAGAATCCAGGGAACTGTAGGCCAGTTAACCTGACATCAGCAGAAGGGAAAGTACTAGAATCAATTATGTGCTAACAGGGCATTTGGGAAATCACAATATGATTTGGTAGAGTCAATGTGATCTTATAAAATAGAAATCGGATTTGACCAATCTATTAGAATTTTCTGAGGTGTAACTAGCAGGGTAGATAAAGGAGAGCTAATGGACATAGTTTCTTTGTCAGAAAGGATTTTGGCAAAGTGCCAAATGTTACCTGAGATTAGGACTCATGGGATTGTGGTTAATATGCACGGAATGAAGATTGGGTTAATGAACGGAAAACAAAGAGTAGGAATAAGCGAGGATCTGTACTTGGGCCTTGACTTTTTCAATCTAACTCAATGAATTGGATGAGGGGACCAAGTGTAAAATTTCCAGGTTTTCTGACAATACAAAGTTGGATGGGAAAGTCAAGAGGCTGCAGAGGGATAGAGACAGGTTAAGTGAGTGAGGAACTAGGGGGCATATTGGGTATAATATGGAGATGTGCGAGGTTATTGACTGTGGTAAGGAAAGCAAGAAGACTGGCCTTTCACCTCAGGTTGTTCCAAAGCACATTTCAGCCAGTGAAGTATTTTTCAAATGTAGCCACTGTTACAATGATAGGAAGAATGGAAACGCAGAATTCTTTTTAAAAGGTGACAGACTAGTAAATTCTTATATTTGGAGGGATTTGGGTGTTCTTATACGTGAATCATGAATGTTAACATGCAGGTAAAGCCAGAAATTAATAAGGTAAATGGCATATTAGCATTTATTGCAAGGGGGTTACGCTGTAAGAGTAATGAAGCAGCAAGCAATGCGCCCCCTTCTTCGACCCAACTACCCCCTCACCTGACTGCACCCCGACGCAATCCGACTACCTCCCCAATTCAACTACCCTCCAACCTGATTATCCCCACCTGCAACCTGACTAACCCCAGCCCAACCTGACTACCCCCTCTGGCCTGAATTTCCCCCTGACACGACAACACCCATGAGACAACCCAACCCGACCCAATCACCCCCTAACCCTACTAACCGCTTCCATCTCTCCACTCAATTATTCACCCACTGGCTCTCTCACCTACTCACACTCACTCATTCACTCACCCAGTCACACACTGACGGACTGACTCACTCACTCACCCACTCATTCACTCACCCAGTCACTGACTGACTGACTGACTCACTCATTCACCCACTCATTCACTCACCCACTCACTGACTGACTGACTGACTCACTCACCCACTCATTCACTCACCCAGTCACTCACTGACTGACAGACTGACTCACTCACCCACTCATTCACTCACCCAATCAGTCAGTCAGTCAGTTACTCACCCACCTACTCACTTTCACCCACTCACCACTTGACTCACTCACCCATTCACTTTCACCACTCACTCACTGACTCCCCAATTCATTCACTCATTCAGCTACTCAGTCAGTCAGTCAGCCAGCCACTCGCTCACTCACTCACTCACTCACTTACTCACACAATCACTGAAAGACTTGATATCTTTAAAAACGTACCTGAATACATCAGCTAATGTTGTAAAAAGGGGGCATGTCCTCTCTTCACCCATCTTCTCCTGTGCTCACAGGTCTTCCCCTTGAGAGGCTGCACTGACCCATTGCTGCTGCAGCCAGGATCAGAAGTCTTGACTGAAAAAGTGCTAAAAGGTCCGGGCGCAGGATTCTTCATGGACAGTGGTAATGCACCCAGAATCATCACTGACTGGAAGATCTGGTCCAATGTTGGTTGGAATAATAATTTCCAGAGTTAGCAGTACAAATAGTGTGAAGAGCCTCCAAGAAAAAAAACCTTAAGTTTAAATCAGAGTCGTGGTTCCCAACGATCTTTGGGGTTTCTGTGCATGCGCTAGATGTAGAATGGTCACACATGTGAAGGTTGCGTTTTTTTTCCTTTCTGGTGACTCCTGTGCATCTGGCAGCCGGAGAATGGCCACATGCACAGTTAGTGTTTTTTTTTCACGTCTTTAGGCCAGGATTAATTCATGACCTCAGAGTAAAGGCATTGCTAGGTAGCAGCGACCCCAATATGATTGAATTTTACATCCAATTTGAAAGGGAGAACAGTGGGTCTAAGACTAGTATCTTAAACTTGAATAAGGGCAACTATATGGGGATGAAAGTTGAGCTAGCTGAAATGAGTTGGGAAACTAGGCTAGAGGATAGATCAACAGAGAAGCAGTGGCAAACATTTTAATGGGATAGTTCAGAGTATTCTGAATAAGTACATTCCTACTATAACAAAAAATTCAGTGGTTAACTAGAGAAGTTAAGGGAAGCATCAAATTTAAGGAAAAAGCATACAACTCTGCAAAGATGAGTGGCAGGACAGATGATTGGACAGAATATAAAGAACAGCAGAGAAAGGCTAAAAGGTTAATCAGGAGAAAGAAATTAGAGTATGAGAGGAAGGTAGCTAGAAATGTAAAAATGGATAGCAAGAGTTTCTACAGGTATTTAAAAAGAAAAAAAGTAAGATGAGCATTGGTCCTCTAGAGAGTGACAGTGGGGAGTTAATAGTAGATAATAAGGAAATGGCAGAAGAAATGAACAAATATTTTGCTTCTGTGTTCACTATAGAGGATACAAAAAACATTCCAGTAATAGCTGCAAATCAGGTGGTGAACGGGAGAAAGGAACTTGGTGAAATTGAAATCACTAGGAAAACAGTACTGAGTAAATTGAAGGATCTGCGGGCTGGCAAGTCTCTGGGTCCTGATGGACCACATCCTAGGGTCTTAAAAGAGGTGGCTAATGAGGTAGTCGATGTGCTGGTATTAATTTTCCAAAATTCGCTAGATTCTGGAAAGGTTCCATCAGAGTGGAAAGTAGCAAATATAACCCCTCTATTCAAGAAGGGAGGGAGGCAGAAAACAGGAAACTATAGGCCAGTTAACTTCTCCACAACAGACGTCAAGTTATTAGAATCGATCATTAAGGAGGTTATGGCTGGGCACTTATGGTCACTGGTCACCCCTCACTCTTCTAAACTCCAGTGGAAACAAGCCCAGTCTATCCAACCTTTCCTCATAAGACAACCCACTCATTCCTGGTATCAATCTAGTAAACCTGCTCTGAATCACCTCCAACGTATTTACATCCTTCCTTAAATAAGGAGACGAAAACTGCACACAGTATTCGAGATACGGTCTTACCAATGCCCTGTATAACTGAAGAATAACATCCTTACTTTCATAAACTCAGCAGGTCTGGCAACATCAGTGGAGAAGAAAAGAGTTGACGTTTTGAGTCCTCATGACCCTTCAACAGAACAGAACTCCATCCTCCATCCCCACCCCCTTTCCATTTCTTTCCCCTTCCTTTTGTTTTTTCCAATAATTTATATAGATTTTTCTTTTCTCACCTATTTCCATTATTTTTAAATCTTGTATGCCGGGCTAGCCTTTCCACCCCACCCCCACTAGTGCTGTACCTTGAGTGCCCTACCATCCATTCTTAATTAGCACATTCATTTAGATAATATCACCACCTTCAACACTTCTTTGTTCCATTGTCTGTGACATCTTTTGATTATCTGCTCCTATCACTGCTTGCTTGTCCCTCCAACCACACCACCACCACCCCCCCACTTCTCTCTCCACCCCCCACCACCACCTTAAGCCAGCTTATATTTCACCCCTCTTCTAATATTCAATCAGTTCTGTTGAAGGGTCATGAGGACTTGAAACGTCAACTCTTTTCTTCTCCACCGATGCTGCCAGACCTGCTGAGTTTTTCCAGGTAATTCTGTTTTTGTTTTGGATTTCCAGCATCCACAGTTTTTTGTTTTTATCCTTACTTTCATGTTCAATCCCTCTTGTAATAAAGGATAGTTTCCATTAGCCTTCTTAATTACTTGCTGTACCCACATACTAACTTCTTGTGACTCATACACTGGAACACCTAGATCCCTCTGCACCTCAGAATTCTGCAGTCGTTCTCCATTTAAATAATACTCTTTATTTATTCTTCTTGCTAAAATGAACAACTTAACATTTTCCCACATTATACTCCGTCTGCCAGATTTTTGCCCACTCACTCAACCTATCTATATCCATCTGCAAGCTTCTTATGTCCTCTTCGCATCCTACTTTCCTATCTTTGTGAAATCTGCAAATTTAGGTACCATGCCTTTGCTCCCCTCACCCAAGTCATTGATTTAAATTGTAAAAAGTTGAGGCCCCAGCACAGACCTTTGGGGGACCCTACTCACCACATCCTGCCAATCAGAAAAAGACCTATTTATGCATACTCTCTGTTTTCTGCCAGCCAGCCAATCTTCTATCCATGCTAATATGTTACCCCCTACACCATGAGTTTTTATCTTTCGCAATAACCTTTGATGTGGCACCTTATCAAATGCCTTCTGGAAATCCAAGTACAGCACGGTTACAGGCTTCCCTTTATCCACAGCGCATATTACTCCTTCAAAGAACTCCAGTATACTGGTTAAACATGATTTCCCTTTCACAAAACCATGCTGGCTCTTCCAGATTACCTTGAGTTTTTCAAAGTGCCCAGCTATAATCTCCTTAATGATCGATTGTAACACTTTCCCACTACAGACATCAAGTAACTGCCCTATAGTTTCTTGTTTTCTGCCTCCCTTCCTTCTTGAATAGAGGGGTTATAGTTTCTACTTTCCAGTCTGATGGGCCCTGTCCAGAATATGGTGAATTTTGGAAAATTAACACCAACGCATTTAATACCTCAATTGTCACCTTGTTTATGACCCTAGGCTGAAGTCCATCAGGACCCGGATGGACTACTCTGAGGAATATTGGTCTTTTCATTGTGCTATCTTCCTCACTGTAACCAGTATTCAACTCATTATCAGATCTCTTATCTCTTCAGTTTCTATGCAGGTTTGCAAACAAAGGTCTGCTGCTATTCACATGTTTGTGAGACAACCCACATTCATCAGCCATAATTGCAGCCCCCCTTATCTTAGAAACTTTATAGTTGCCAAGGTGGGACTTTATTCCTGAAGGTGCTCTATTTTAAATTCTTCTATTAGCATGGTTTTCAAAATCTGTCTCAATCTTCATAGCCCTTTAGGACCTATCAAATATAATTTCCTTTACTCTAGCAAATTCCACAAAAATCTGATTGCTTCTTCCTCAGATTTTTAAGCTTTTGCCTTTAAGCTTCTGGCACTAACTCTTTGAGAACAGCATTCTTCACAGTTTCACCATCACTAGACTGCACATCTGAAAGTGATGAATACACGTCTGAATGCTTTCCCCATGAACACGCTTTGCAATATGACCATGTAGCTTTCCTTAGGACATTGTGACAATTAGCAATTTTCTCAAGTGACACAAAATACATCACAACTCCTTCTTCACTGAATTTAGACACTGGGCAGATATTTCTTGACAAATCAAAATCAGGAGTTAAATCTGAATCTTGGTCAAGTTTCCCTCTTACCCATTGTTCATGCAATCTCAGCTTTGCTTTGTTGAGATCAAATTTCCTCCCTAGAATTCAAAGTTTCTCTTCCTCTCTTGTCCTTTTCTCTTTCCCTTTAAAAAAGGGAATTACCAGGCATTCCCTTTTGAGAAATGCTTCAGAAATAGACATAACCATGTTAACTTTTTAATAAACACAGCAAAAGCACCTGTGAAATCTTGTCCACTTAAACTCTGGCACATTCCAGTTCTCCTATCCAGCCTCACAAGAATTAGGAGGGGGATTAAGCCTTTCAGCCTCTTGAGTCTGTTCAGCCATGGCTGATCTGATTGTGGCCTCAACTCCATTCTGCTGTCTGCTCCCCATAACCCTTGACTCCCTTATAGATCAAAAATCTATCAAACTCAGTCCTGAATATATTCATGAAACCAGCCTTCACTATTCTGGATGGAAGAAAATTTCGCAGAGTAATGACTCTCTGAAGGAAAAGAATTCTCATCTCAGAATTAAATGAGAAATCCCTAAGTTTTACATTGTGTCCCTTTGATCTAGATTCCCCCATAAAGGAAAACATCCTCTCAGCATCCACCCTTTCAATTCCCCTCAGGATCTTAACTGTTTCAATAAGATCATCCCTGATTCTTCTAAACTCCAACGGATACAGTCCCAAACTGTCCAACTTTTCCTCATAAAATAACTCCTTTGTTCAGGAATCAGTGGAGTGAACCTTCTCTGAATAGCTTCTGATGGAATTATATCCTTTCTTAAGCAAGGAGACCAAAACTATACTCAGTAATCTTGGGACAATCTCACCAATGCCTTGTACAACAAGGGTTTCTCTATTTTTACACTCAATCCCCAACATTCTGTTTGCTTTCCTAATTATTTGATGTACCTGCATGTTAACTTTTTGATATTCATGTACAAGGTCACCCAGATCCCTCTGCACTGCAGCATTCTGCCATTTTTCTCCATTTAAATAATGTTCTGCTTTTCTATTCTTCCTGTCAGAGGGGAAAAACTCACATTTTCCCACATTATACTCCATTTCATTGAAGAATATAAAATTCTCCAGTGGCTTAATAGGGTTGATGTAGGGAGGGTGTTTCCCTGGCTGGAGAGCCTAGAACTAGGGGTCATGACTCAGAATAATCGGTCGGCTATTTTGGGATGAGATGAGGAGAAAATTATTCACTTGAGGATTGAGATTCTTTGGAATTCTCTAGCCCAGAGATTGGTAGATGTTCGGAAACAAAAGGAATCAACGGTATTGGGGATAGTGTGGGAAGATGGATTGAAGTTGAAGATTTGTCAGCCCCCTTGAGATATAGGCTAACATTCTATTAGCCATTTTCTTATGTTTTTGCATCTGTCCACTAACTTTTAATGGTTTCTGTACTACACCCCCTAAATCTCTTCGATTATCCACATTTCTTAGCTTCTCAGTGTTTAGGGAATACTGTGATTTATCTTTATGGGTCCTAACTGGATAAACTTGCACATCAACAACAACAATGTGCATTTGTATGATGTGTTTATAAAAAATCTCAAGGTGCTTCAAGAACGTTATCAAAAATAATTAACACTGAGCCTTATAAGGAAAAATTAGGATAGGTGATGTAAAGCTTGGTCAAAGTGATAAGTCCTATGGAGTATTTTAAAGAAGAGAGTTAGAGATGCAGAGAGGTTTAGAGTGGCAATTTCAGAGTCCATCCTTCTGAAGGTATGATGGTCAATGTTGGAATGATTTAAATCCGTGTTAAATAAGAGGGCAGAATTGGAGGAGTGCAGAGATCAAGAATTGCAGGAACTTCATCCATTGGACCTCAGGGAGGATATTGCAGATCTCTCACATCTCTTCGAAGACAGGCTAGAAGAGATGGAAACAAGAGGCACTGAAAAAGATGGTGACCATCCTCTAGAGAAGCCTCTATACCTTGGTTGGCTCTTTCCTGACAGAGTTCAGGAGGGTGAAGCCATTGCAGAAGCAGTTGATTTGTTAGAATAAGAGGTCCTAGATCTTACTATGCTCTTTAGCTCCACTGCCAATGCTTCTGAAGTCTCTGTTGTCTTTCTTGAGGAGCTGAAGATGTTGAAGATGGTAACAAAGAGGTGAATTTGTGTACTTATTCCACTCAGCCCATCGATGTCATGCATCAACTATTGCAGGCTGACAGCAGTGAGCTGTCCAGGGAGAACGAGATCCTCAACTCCAAGTTGGATCAAACCAATAGAGAAAGTTCAGAGTTTATTAATTTGTATGGATGTAAACTGCAGCTCACACTTGAATCTCACCAACAAGTAATGGATACACCCAAACCTTCCATCAGTAAAGAAGAAGCAGAGGCCTGAACTACAGAGCTTCTACACCTGAAGAGTATTCTGCAGGAATTTCATAGAGACCCTGGCCCAGTGGTTTATTCCATTGTTGAAGATGTGGCCCTCCTAGTTTCTCATGCTGACATCATGATCCCATTGCCTACAGTGGAAATGATACCACTACCTACAGACAGTGAAAATCCTACCTGAGTGCAGTAGACAAAGTCTTCTTTTCTTCGTATCCTGAAATGCCTTCAGGATGTTTTTCATTCTTCTTTTCATCTACCAAAATTCAGTCATTTCTCAGGTATTGAATACTTCTTTCACCATCACAGCAGCAGTGAGTGTTACAGCTGCAAAGTTCCTCAGAGGAGCTGAAAGTGCTTCATTTTCTCAAGCCTTTCCCCAGTGTGCAATGCAGAAGAAGATTACAGCAAGAATGTTAGTTTGTTCTCTCCCTTTTCAAGGAGTTGTGATCGTCTGAGTTCTGAAGATTTCTCTCTTGAGCCAGTGTCTCCTTGATTGGTTTTCAAACCCTTTGTGATCAGGTTGCTGTAAGAGCCACAGTCCAATGAATCGACAGTCGTGAGAAGCTGCTGTCCCACTCCACCAATATGGGAAGAAGATCTGGGAACACAGATGTCCGACACATCCCCCAAGAGAGCAGTGAACACTGTTGGAGATTGAAGCCTTTGGTGACAGTGACCTGGCGAGGGGGAGGAGTGGGGGGGAAGGTGCTGGGAATGTAATGTGAATAGTTCAACAAATAAATGTAACAGTTTCAAGATCATTCTTGGGGGAAGGACAGATGTAGAGTAAAGGATTAATGATTATGTTAATCAGACAATGATGCTTACGATGATGTAAGCATGACCATAGAACCATAGAACACTACAGCACAGAAAACAGGGCATCCGGCCCTTCTACTCTGTGCCGAAATATTATTCCGCTGGTCCCATTGACCTGCACCTAGTCCATAACCCTCCAGATCTCTCCCATCCATGTATCTATCCAATTTATTCTTAAAACCTAAGAGTGAGCCCGCATTTACCAGGTCAGATGGTAGCTCGTTCCGCACTCTCACCACTCTCTGAGTGAAGAAGTTCCCCCTAATGTTCCCCCTAAACCTTTCCCCTTTCACCCTAAAGCCATGACCTCTTGTGTTTATCTCTCCTAATTTAAGTGAGATGACCACGAGGCTCCAAGAGAGCAAGGTGCAGAACAGTCTGTGTCCTGAACACCATGTACTCATCATAAGATCTTTGTAATTTGCTTTTAATAAATAGTTTCAAGAGAAAACTATATACTGACTATCTCAAGTCACTTGTAGAATAAGCAAAACCTCATCAAGACATGGTAACACAAAAAAACAAGGCGACTGATTGAAATAAAGTTCAAATTTATGGAGGGGGAAATACAGGAGGCCAGCTAGCAAAATATTGGAATAGCCAGTCAAGAGGCAACAAAGGCATAGATGAGTGTTAAGTGGGGTTAACATGGATGATGTTACCGAGGTACAATTAAGTGTTCTTGGTGATGGAGTGGTTATGTGGTTGGATGTTCATCTCGGGGTCAAGTAGGATATCAAGGTTGTGAATGGTCATGTTCAGATTCAGATGGTGATAAGGGAGAGAAATGGATATGGTGACGGGGAGAGAAGACAATGGCTTTACTCTTCCCAATATTTAGTTGGCCCTTCTCAGCCAGGGTTGGATGTCAGACAAGTAGTGTTTCTCAACTAATGTTTTTTGATACAATGACATTAAGTCACTTCAACCTTCATGGGTTCTAGTGTTTGGCCAGGCTTTTTATCTTGTATAACGTGCTCCATCATGTGCCTCCTGTTCCCACTATAACTGATTGAATGGGTCAACTCCTTTTGTAACTTACTGAACTGCTCCCTGAACTATTCGTACTTTTTATTCAGCTGTAAGGCAAATACACATGCACCATAGATCAACCTGGGTTACTTTCAGTTTAATCTTTCCTTTCAGAATCTTTTTAGAAAGTCCAACAAAGATGCACTTGTAATCTCCATTGCACTCTTCTACATCTTCCAGCTTATCTCTCACTCCAGGCCTGCCTATTTACGCAGTCAAATTCTCTATCAATCATTCCCCAACATGTGCCAACGCAATTGTGGTCGCTGGCTTCACTTGATAACTACTCCATGCATTGAATCGCAACCTAAGACTATTGCTTCTCAAATTCTAATGACACCTCGAGTACTATGGATCCCAATTTTGACACCAGTCTATAAGCCACAGAGCCACAGCTGCCTAAGTTAGGCTGTTAGCTATTCGTATGTAATTTTAAGATATTTTATTCAGAAGCAACAGTTTAGATATGATGCATTAATTAATTAGGCAGATGGAGCATATGACCCGTGAGAGTTGAGAGTGATTCACTGATCCCAGAAGATGAATGGATGGTTGGCACAGAGTGTGCTGATTTCAGTAGCTTGTGAAAGCAGCATTCTGCTCTCTAGTCAAAGTGATAGGGAACTCTTCCCTCGGTTTTCCTCCTCCTCCTCCGGTCCATCCTCCATCTGTAGAAGGCCTGACAAGCACTGCCATCTGACAAGGACTGCCCCAGTCCCTGAGCACTTGTTAACCTTTTCCTGGGGACTGGTAGCTTACCCAGAGTCGATCCCTTATTCAAACCCTTATCATCAATGGATACAGGACAGGGGCGCAAAATGTCAGGGTTGTCACCTCCTCCCCTGTCTGTCACCCTGCTCAACGTCAGGCTTTTAGTTCACATCATGCTGAGGGTTATTTCCTGGCCCTTTCTAAACACTTACATGGATAAGGGGGCACCATCTTACCAATTGAGGAATATCAACATGGAAGCCAGATCCAAGTAACTCTGACATTTCCAGAGAGGGAGAATCAATGCTGTATTAGCTAATCTCATACGGGTTCTATACTATGCAGAAGATACAAGCTTCTTCAAGGCCCTAATTTCTTACGAAATCAATGTACAAGTTGAAATACTGTAATATAAATGTGCAGAACTGTGCATTCCTAGCTGAAATAAGTTGCTAAATAACATACATAACTAAATATAAAATAAATGTAAAATGTTTTAAAAATTGCACTCACTGTACAATACATTTAGATTGATCAGTCTCCATCTAGTGGCAGAGGTTTGTCAATGACAGTAGCAGCTGAAGTCCCACAGCTACCGGCACTGACCAACTTTGGCCACTAGACGGAGCGAGGACTTCAATGTGGGTTCAAAAGGGGAGCCAGGAACTAGGAGAAGGGAGCAGCTGAACAACAGACCCTGGGGACTAACGTAAGAACAGAGGGCAGGAAGCAAGGCTGGGAATCAAGGCCATGAAGCAAGACCGGGAGACAAGGGCAGGTAGAGCAGGAAGCAGGGGAGAGAAGCAAGGGCAGGAAACAAGTCTGGGAGGCAAGGTTGGGAGAAGTGTGAAGAGAGACTGAGGGCAAATGTGGAAGTGCTGGTGGAAAGGTCAAGGGTGCATGCAGGCCACAGAAAAGGAAGTCTGTGGCAAACCACGTTATAATGAAACTGGCAACATTAAACGGATATTTTGCCACTATTTTATTAATGACGTTAAAGAAATAATGTTAAGTGAGCCAACAATGGGGACTTACTGTAGTTCATACAACAAAGATATGCTTCACGTTGTTACAAGCACTCATATCACTTCCCATGTGCAACCTCATAGTCTTTCCAACTGGGCCTCTGGCACGTAGGATTTCTCACTTCTCACTCAATTTGCTTTCACCAGCAGCCACATTCTATCCGAGGTCTCCAGATATGGTTAATGCTGACAAGGCGCATTTCCACAAACCCTCTCTCACTCAGATCGCGACAGTTCTGATGGCACAGAATCCCTAGAGAATTCCTTCTCTGGCCACTTTAAACATTCTGCTTGGCTCTAGCAAAACTGAAACAGCAGCAGTAGGTCTTGTCTAATCCACGATCCCCTGCTCTCCCAGTCTCCAGTTCTCTGTCCTTTCCAGCTGTATAACACACACAATAATGAAGTTCCTTCTCTATTCACAGAGATCTGCTTAAAAGCCAGGATCTGTTCTGAATTGCAGGCTCCGAGACCAGTTGTATTCTCTTCTCACTACAAAATAGAAAACAGATTTATTCATAGAGAGCTTTGCTTGCTTCCTCTTGCTTGAATTCTGTGTTCCAAACTATCTACCACAAGGCAAGCTGGAACCTGGCACTACTGCAACTGGTTTTCTGTTTATCCTCTGCTTTCCATCCTTCTGGCAACCTCATATCAGGTGGGCATTTCTTGGAACCAAACTGCCTGCTAGGAAGTCGACTTACAGAATACACTCCAGTTTCAATTTGGAATTAAAGGGGACATTGCACAAAAGGAAAATACAGGCTTTTTCCAAAGCATATGGATCATCACAATTCCTTCATGTCAGTGATTTATAATTATAGTGAAAAGCTTCAGCTCCAGTACTGCTCCCTGAGGACACCATAAGTAATTTCCTGTCAATTTCAGTACGTAAACATCTCCTAAGTCTCTGTCTTTCACATCTAGTTATTCCCCTATCAATGCCAATAGGTTATCTCCAATAAAAACAATAGGAACACCATATCCAAAAAAACAAAACATTGACCAGGTTACCTCAGTATTCAAGCATTTTTGCTATGAGGACTGATGGAGAAGAATATATTGGTTCGGCCATGTTAGTGGCTTATTTTATGGTCACACACTCATTTTGTTCACTTTCTTTCCTTGTTTTTGCACCTGTAGGTGAGAAAAGCAGCAAATGTTCCCATTCTCCTCACCCACAGACTTTATCTCCTCCTTCACCAATCTTTTCTTTCTTTGTAGGTTTCTTTCACTGTTCCAATATGAACGCCAAAGCTGCCTCACTTCTCATTCTCAATCTCCATGCCTCTTCCCAAGTCCTCTTTCTCTCAGAATCTTTGGTCTTAAGTTCAAAGTCTACTGCATCCTTGGCTTTCAGTGCATTCGTTCTTCACTCTCAAATCCTCGGCTCTCACTTAACTGACATGAATTCCCATTGATAATGAGGGATGTGGAGTTTGCCTTCACCTTGCTTTGTGAAAATCCCCTCAGCGATACAGTCAATCGCCATGAGCAGCAGCGCTTTTAAATAGACTAACTCCATCACCCTTGCTCCAGTTATAATGGAATATTTGTACACAGAAAAAAATAAATCCTCATTTGGTTACAACAACCATTAATACTCCCACACTTGAATAATTCAAAAGTCATCATTTGTTTTAAAAAGAGAGTTGTCAGTCATGTTTAAAAAAGCAGTTACACAGCCATAACAGTACTGATGTCATCATTCAGATTTTAAATTACATGGTAACAGAAGTTTGGTTGGAACAGATTCAGTACAGTATTTATCTCGGTTTGGAAGGACACAAATATGAAAGAACCACATCTATTTTATTCTTTATAATGAGTCGGCTGGGGTGTAATTTATGTAGCAGGTAATATGCTAAGGTGTCTCTGTGTCTATGTGTAATCTGTGTTGTGTGTGTGTGTGTTCATCAGTGAGTTTTGTATCTCTGGGCTGAATCTTCGGCTTGGTGAGCGGGGGTAGGGCCTGCTCACCGAGGTGTAAAATGACGCGCGGTGATGTCGGGGTGTGTCCCCATGTCACCGCGCATCATTTAGATTTTTAGTTTGGTGGGCATGCAGCTGTGCACCCACCGACCTGTCAAAGGCCTGTTAAGGCCATTAATTAACTGATTAAACCTATTGAGAAAGCTGCCCAACCAGCCTTAAGGTGAAGAGCCCAGGCGGCCTTCACATTTTTCATGGAACCTCATCCACGGGTGGGATGAGGTTTCACAAATGATTTAAAGTCTTCAGAAAAATTTTTATTAAAATTAATGCATGTGTCCCAGCTCATGTGACAGTTTCACATGAGGGGACATGTCGTAAAAATTTTTTACAACACTTTATTGAACTGTTAAAACTTAAAACTAATCTCCCTGAGGCACCTCTGTGCCCCAGGGAGATTTCTGCTCTCTTTCACACGCAAGCACGAAAGAACGCAGTCCCGACTCAGGGACCCCCTACCCTGCCTGGAACACTCAGCGCTTCCGGGCGAGCGTCACGCTGGGTGGGCCTTAATTGGCCCGCCCATGTAAAATGGCGGCACGGACCCTATCGGGGATGCAGATCATGTTCGTGCCCGACCCCGCACAACCCCCCCTAATAGGGGGAAAATTCTACCGTGTGTGTGTGACTGTACCTGTATTTGTGTCCCCTATATACATGTGTGTACCTATGTCTTTTTCTCTGATTGTGCGAGCCTGTGTGTATCTGCATATGTACCCATGCATGTGTGTGTGTGTGTATATACACCCGTGGGTCTGTATATGTGTGTGTGTATATATACACCCGTGTGTGTGTGTGTTTATACACCTGTGTGTGTATATATACAACCGTGCGTGTGTGTGTGTATGTACAACCGTGTGTGTGTTTATACATCTGCGTGTATGTGTTTATACACCCGTGTGCATGTATATACAACCGTGCGTGTGTGTATGTATATACACCCATGTGTGTTTGTATATATAATCGTGTGTGTGCGCGTGTGTATACACCCGCGCGTGCGTGTTTATACACCCGCGCGGGCGTGCGTGTGTGTTTATACACCCGTGCAGGCATGCGTGTGTTTATATACCCGCGCGGGCTTGCGTGTGTGTTTATACACCCGCGCGGGCGTGCGTGTTTATACACCCGCGTGTGTGTTTATACACCCGCGTGTGTGTGTTTATACACCCGCGTGTGTGTGTTTATACACCCGCGTGTGTTTATACACCCGCGTGTCTGTGTTTATACACCCGCGTGTGTGTGTTTATACACCCACGTGTGTGTGTGTACATCCAGTGTAAGAGTATATGCGTATATACATCCGTGTGCGTGTGTATGTGTATATGCATCCATGTGTGTGTGTATGTGTATATGCATCCATGTGCATGTGTGTATTATTTCCCTGGCATCCACAAATGCCACATTGATGCCTGTGAACATTTTCCTCATCACTAAATCATGTTGGTAGGAGTATCAGTCACTATTGTACAGACTGACTTCTCCTGGAAGGGCCTGGACATTGGCAGTCTTCATAACCACTGTATCCGGATTCCTGCCTAACAATTGTAGAATTGATCTCCGGATATTCTGTAGTCTTCGGATATAGACTTCTACTGGAAAAGTGCTGTAATGAGACCATAAGGTGATGCCTATAACGGTATCCTTTCCTCCTTTAATTTCATCCAGTACATTTGCAACGTAGTGCAGGTCCTGGCTCGAAACAGTGTTGAATCGGATTGGTGGGCCATGAGGTCGATATTCTACCATGATGTTGTTTTCCAAGTCCACAGCAAGGTGAGGGCCAATATTTTTAGGATTGTGAAGATTGAAAATTTGGAGACCTAAAACAGAAAAGATAACATTACTTAACATGCTAAGACACAATGCAACTGCTACTGATATGTAGGAAATATTACAAGATGCACAAAGAAATAAAACCCAGGGCCTGTCATTGGAAGGGAAGTTTGGATTAAAACTTGGATAGGCAGCTGGTGAAGGATATAACACTGGAGACAAGTCTTTATTCACTTGCTAGCTCTTAATTGCTGAGGAAAATTATTACACATTGTGAACCTCTATAAACTAAACTGTCTTTCTGCCTGTGCCTGTACTTTATGTACATGTATACATTTATACATCAATATATCTCTGGCTGATGCAATGCATCAGGTGTGTTAGTGTAGTGGGTGGCGCGTAGTTGTTTGTCTGCTTTTCACCTCTCACCTTCAGCTATTACCACCGGTTAGCAGAATAAGTATTGTGAAAAAGAGAGGCAAGTCCCTGCCAGGACATAGTCTCTTCATCAGCAAGCCCTGTGTACTGCCTCCCCATGATGACATACATAAACTGGACACCCCACAGGCCCTGTCTAAACTACAGGTGAGTCGGAGGAGGTCTGGTCCCCAGACGGTAGGTCCACCAGCATGTGATTACACTCTCATGTCCATGAGCCAGAACCCCAGCTCTGGGGAAATAGCCCCATTGCCCTGTGGGTGTCTCTGGAAAAAAGCAGTGTAAAGGAGGCAGTGGCATTGTGGTAATATCACAGGACTGGTAATCCAGAGATCCAGATTAAAGCTCTGAGTTCAAATCCCACCACGGCAGCTGGTGGAATTTAGATTCAATTTTTTTTTAAATCTGGCATTTTAAAAAAGCTAGCCTCAGTAATGGTGACCATGAAACCATCGTCTTTTCTTGAAAAGAAAAGTTCTGTTGAAGGGTCATGAGGACTCGAAACGTCAACTCTTTTCTTCTCCGCCGATGCTGCCAGACCTGCTGAGTTTTTCCAGGTAATTCTGTTTTTGTTATGAAACCATCGTCAATTGTCACAAAAACCCACCTGGTTCACTAAATACCCTCAGGGAAGGAAATCTATTATCCTTACCTGGTCTGGCCTGTATGTGACTCCAGATCCACAGCAATGTGATTAATTCTTAAATGCCCTCCCCTCGGACCTTGGTTCAAATATAGGCAAAAAAGCTGAACTCCAGAGGTGAGAGTGACTGGCCTTGACATCAAAGCAGCATTTGACAGAGTGTGGCATCAAGGAACCCGAGCAAAGCTGGAGTCAATGGGAGTCAGGGGGAAAACTCTCCACTGGTTGGGGTCATGCCTAGCACAAAGGAAGATGGTTGTGGTTGTTGGAGGTCAATCATCTCAGTTCCAGGGCATCACTGCAGGAGTTCCTCGGCCCACTCATCTTCAGCTGCTTCACCAATGACCTTCCTTCCATTATAAGATCAGAAGTGAGGATGTTCACTGATGATTTCACAATGTTTAGCACCATTCATGATTCCTCAGATACTGAAGCAGTCCATGTCCAAATGCAGCAGGATCTGGACAATATCCAGGCTTGGGTAGATAAGTCACAAGTAACATTCACCCCATAAAAGTGCCATTTCCAATAAGAGAATATCTAACAAACTCCCTTTGACATTCAATGGCATTAACATCGCTGAATCCCCCACTATCAACTTAATGGGGGTTACCAATGAGCCAAGAGCAGGTCAGAGGCTGGGAATTCTGCCACGAGATGTTTCTTTACCAGGAGTCAATGTAAGTCAGCGAGCGCAAGGTGATAGGTGAGCTGGACCTTGCACAAGTGAGCACCAGCGTCTTGGATGACCTCAAGGTTATGGAGAGTAAAATGTGGGAGACCAGCCAGCAGAGAATTGGAATAGTCAGGAATACTGGCAACAAAAGCATGAATGAGGGTTTCTGCAGGAGATGATCTGAGGCAAGGTAAAGTTGGGTGATGTAACAAAGGTGGAAATGTGGTCATAGTGATAACAAGGATCTGTCATCACTAGTTCATTCTGGAGTCAAATATGGTATTAAGATTGTGAACAGCCGGTGGGAGAGGAATAGAATCAATTGCTATGGAATGGAATTTGGAGAGGGGAACATAAGACAATTGCTTTAGTCTCCCAATATAAAATTGGAGGGAATTTCTGTTCATCCAGTACTAGATGTCGGATAAGCAGTCTGTAGTTTAGAGACAGTTGAGGAGTCTAGAGATCATGGGGAGGTGGAGCTGGATACTGTTAGTGTGCATGTGAAAACTAATGCTGTGCTTCTGGATGATGTTATCAAGGGGTAGCATGTACATGAGAAATAGGAGCGGGAAAATGATAGATCCGTGGGGGACACCTGAGGTTACAGACAGAAGAGAAGCCAACTGTAATTGGTATCACAAGCAAACCCCATATGATCCTCTACAACACCCAGTGGCCACATCCGAAAGCAACATACTGCAAATGCTGGAAATCTGAAATAAAAACAGAAAATTGTGGAAATACTCAGCATCAAGGTCATCAACCTGAAATGTTAACTTTGTTTCTTACTCCCAGATGCTGCCAAATCTGCTGCCTATTCCAACATTTTCTGTTTTTATTTAATCCAGTGCACATAAGCTTTCCAGCACAGGGGCATTATTGAATAGTCAATGGACATGGTTGTTTCATTTTTTTTCCTCTCCTCTGCAGCTCAAGGCGTAGAGGCTAATTATAGTGCCCATTCTCTCCCTCCAGCTGAGATCAACTAACCCAACAGAAACTCGAACCTGAAAACTTCCAGATCGGAATGACTCAGGGCTCCAACAGGTGGTGCTGTTGCTCAGTGAAACATCAGGGAGCACTTACAAATAATTTTTGAGGCAAAAGGAAATAAATATCTGTATGTTGTAAAATCAATTGCAATCCCACCTATCTATTCAAGTAAAAATGTTTCTCTCCTTTTTCAAACAACTGATTTGTTGTTGGTAACACACTCAGCAGTTTTACCACTGGGCATCTCAGCCCTTTCAGCCAATTCCAGGTTCCAGTCCCTGGATCCAACCTCCCTCCCAATCACCGGATACAAGTAACTCGTTTTTTCCCTGTATTTTTGCTGAGATTCCGATTGAAATGATATTCTCCTCCCCCAACCTTCATATATTAGCATCAGCAAAATTATGGCTAAGCATGTTAAGTACTGTTATATTTTCTGTTTTATGTCTCAAAACCTTGATCTGGGAAATTCTAGTGATGCCTCACCTTGCTGTGGACACAGAAAACAACATCGCAATGGATTTCCGCCTTCATGACCTCCCATTCCAATTCAACCCAATTTCAAGCCTGGAAATTCCGTACATTTCAAATAAACTGGATGAAATGAAAGGAGGAAAGGACACAGTTATTGCCATCACCATATGGCCCCATTTCAGTCACATTCCAGAAGAACGACATATCCGGACACTACAGGGAATCAGGGGCCTATTCTACAGTTGATATGCAGGAGTCCGGATATAGGGGTTGTGATAAAGACAGCCAACGTTCAGGACCATTCACAAGATGTCAGCCTGTACAACAGTGACGCCCAGAAGGGAAAACCAGTAAAAACTGGGAAACAAGAATACTGCTCCCAACTGTTTTTTCCTTCTGGGTGATGCTCCTACCAACTGGACTTAGTGATGAGGAAGATGTTCGCAGGCATCAATGTGGAATTTCTGGATGCCTGGGAGATGACAATAGCACATTAGCTGCCAATTAACTTACACCCGAGTGAGTCATAACAAAGAATGAATTAGATGTGTTTCTTTCATATGTGTGTCCTTCCAAAAAGAGGTAAAAACTGTATTAGATCTGTTCCAACCAAATTTGGGTATCATGTGATTCAAAATCTAAATGACATCATCAGAACTCTTGGCTTTCTCTAATTGCCTTTAATATTTATTTATTTTTGAATTATTCATGTATGAAAGATTTATTGTGGCTCTAACCAAATGAGATATGTTTTTGTTGTGTGTAAATGTTATATTATAACTGGAGCGAGGGTGTTGGAGTTTGTCTATTTAAAAGCACTGCTTTAAATGGTTATTTACTGTATTGTGGAGTGGATTTTCCCAAAATCAGGTGGAGTAGAACATTAACAAAAGTACCTGGAAAAACTCAGCAGGTCTGACAGCATCTGTGGAGAGGGATATAGTTGATGTTTCTTGTCCGTATGACCCTTCATCAGAACTAAGACGTAGAGAAATGAGATGAAATATAAGCCGGTAGAAGGGGGCGGGGACAGGTAGAACACAATAGGGGGCCAGTGATAGGTGGAGGCCAAGAAGAGACTGCCAAAGATGTCATAGACCAAAGGACAACGGGGTGTTGACGGTGGTGATATTATCTAAAGGATGTGCTAATGGTGATATTAAGGGAAGCAAGCTGGTGGCAGATGGCCCTAGTGCGGGTGGGGTGGGGGGAAGGGATCGAAATGGGTTAAAAGGTGGAGATGAAACAATGGATCGAAATAAATTTAAAAATAGGAGGGAAGAGAAAAAAAAGCTGTAAAAAAAAAATTTTTAAATTATAAATAATTGGAAAAAGGGGGATCGGAAAGGGGTTGGTGATGGAGGAGAGTGTTCATGATCTGAAGTTGTTGAACTCAATGTTAAGTCTGGATGGCTGTAAAGTGCCTAGTCGGAAGATGAGGTGCTGTTCCTCCAGTTTGCCTTGAGCTTCACTGGAACAATGCAGCAGGTCAAGGACGGATATGTGGGCATGAGAGCAGGGTGGCGTGTTGAAATGGCAAGCGACAGGGAGGTCTGGGTCTTGCTTGCAGACAGACCGAAGGCATAGAACATTTTTCTATATTGCTGTGAGTGAGGCAAACTCCACCTCCCTCATTATCAATGAGACTTCACTCAGTTAACTGAAGAAAACTAAATAGAAATCTCAGGATACAGAGGGTGAGGAAGAAACACACTGAAGCTCAAGTGTGTAGTAGAATCTGAACCTAAGGCTAAAGATTCTGAGGGACTGAGGACTGGGAAAGACCTGTGGAGATGGAGAATGGGAAGTGAGGCAGCTTTGAATTTCAGTTTGGAACATTGAAAGAAACCTAGCAGCAATGAAAAGATTTGTGAGGGAGAAGAGAAAGTCTGTGGGTGAGGAGAATGGAAACATTTGTTGTTTGATTTCTCTTCCAACCCATAGACCAAAAAAGAGGGAAAGAAAGTGAACAAAATTAGCAGAAATATTGAAGCAACAGAGTTAAAGTAACAATATTAATACATTGAAAAACAAGGAGGATTTTCATTGGGAATACAGTTCAGGGATGACAGTGTAAACTTTGAGCTGTTTCCATTGTATGCACTAATCCACCTAGTCCTCGTTAAGTCTTCCAGTACCAAACTATCCCTGAAACACAGTTACTACTGCATGGTGTAAAATGCTTATAATTGTGGAATTCTCAACCAGTAACTCTGTTTCTCTGTTGATGCTGCCAGACCTGCTGTGGCTGGAGGAGATCCTGGGGCTCATTCTGCAACTGAATTTGACCTGAGAAAGAGAGAAGAATGGCTGATCATGGAAAAAAGCCAGCTTCCAGGTTTTCAGATGCTGCACTGGAGGCCTTTGTGGGGGAGGTGGAAAGGACGAGAGATGTTCTGTGTCCTCAGGGGCACAGAAGGACATCCAGACAGATGATGAGAAGGCAGTGGAAACAGTTTGCCACAGAGGTCGATTCCAGGAATCCAGTCCCAAGGACCTGGACGCTATGCTGCAAGTTCATAGGAGCAGTCAAGGTTAGTGACTGATTTTTCAAATACCATATCCCACCAACTGCAGCATTAGCCTCAGCCCTTGCTCAATCCACCATACCACCATTACGCAACTAACAGTAATCTTTATCAATCGGGACTCATGTCTACATTATATTCTTCACCTCAGGCTCACACACATAACACTGCTGCAAGCCTCACACCCACAGCTCACTGCTTGCACACACTGCTAGCTATTCAATCGTGACACCATGTCAACCAAATAGGTTTTCCTAAACCTTTCCTAAAGTGTGATGCCAAGAACTGCTCACAATACTCCAATTGTAGCCTAACCATGTCTTTGAATTTCTGAGCTATGAATTCTATGCCCTTGCATTGATTCCTCTGGATATAAAGGCCGGTATTCCATAGCCTTTTCCATTCAATTCTGTACCTGTTCATGGCATTTTAATGGTCAATATATCTGGGCTCCCAAGCCTCTTAGGACCACCAATGTTTCTAGCCTTTCATTATTTAGAAAGTACCCTGCTCACCATTTTTTTAGGCCCAAAGTGGATCACCACGCATTTGCCAAATTGAAATCCATTTGCCACAGTTTTGCGTATTCACTTAATCTTTCAATAGTTCTTTGTAGTGTTATGCTACTATCTATGCTGGTAACAATGTCCCAAACCTTTGTGTCATCAGCAAATTTGGATATGTGACTTCCTACTCCATGATCTATTCACCAACTAAAATGGTGAATACAGTAGTTGAGAACCCAACGTAAATCCTTTCAGAACACACGAATCACATCCAGTCAATTAGATTACCTGCCCATTTTCTCTACTCTGTCTCTTCCCCCTCAGCCGGTTTCCTAACCAGGTTGATAATTTTCCTTCGATTCTCCATGAGCTTCAATTTGATTTTTGGACTTTAGAATCAAAAACACAATTTCTAAATTTGCTGATGACAACAAATTGGGGAGATAGTCAACACTGAGAAGGACTGCAACAAATTACTGGTGGATATGAATAAACTTGCAGACTGGGCAAATAATTGTCAAGTGAAGTTCGACACAGATAAATGTGAGGTAGTACATTTTGGTAGGAAGAATAGTGAGGTTACTTATTACTTGGAAGGTACAAGTCTAGATAGGGTAGAGGAACAAAGGGATCTCAGAGTACAAATACAATAATCACCAAAAGGTATGCCTTAGGTTTGCAGAGCAATAAGTAAAGGCAACCAGGCACCAGGCTTTATTTCTAAAGGGATAGAAGTAGGGAAGTTATGCTAAACCTGTATAGAACCTTGGCCAGACCAGACTTCACAGTGCTGCGGGCATTTCTGTCACCACATTATAAAAAGATTATAGAGGCGCTGAAGGGGGGGTGCAGAATAAATTTACAAGGATGACACCAGAAATATGTGGGTGTACATATCAGGAAAGGATTGACGGCTTGATTTCTTCTCTCTTGAAAAAAGAGGGCTGAGGAGTGACCTAATAGAGGTATTTAAAATTATGAAATATTTTAATAAAGTAGATATGGAGAGAATGTTTCCTTTTGTGGGGAACAGCATAACTAGATGCCATCAATATAAGATAGTTACCAAGAGGGAATTCAGAAGAAATGTCTTTCCCCAAATAATGGAGAGAAAGTGGAATTTGCTGCAACAGGGAATGGCTGAAGAAAATCGCATAAATGCATTTAAGGGGAAGCTGGACAAGCATGTAAGGGAGAAGAGAATATAAGTTACAACTGTATATTTAGATGAAGAGAAATGGGAGGAGCATATCTCATGCTCATGCAAGAAATAGACTCACGGACTTATGGAAAATTGACACTTCGCTTATTAAACAAAATAGATAATGGACACTCTGCTTTTGAAAGAAAATGGAGTTGAGAGGTCAGGTGGCCGTTTTCCTTTTCTGCCAATATACATGGAACTACAGAAGGCCCTGGAAGCTAGTCTGCATGTCTGGGTAAGACATTAAAATGCAAGCAACATTTTGGGACACTTAATTGAGAAGGCATTAAAATGCAACAGATCTTTCATGGTGGAAAAATGGCTGCCATTGTCCAAATAATTTCTGAAACTAGTTCACTCGTTTCTAGTGTCCCAAGTGTCAGGCAATGACCATATCCAACAAGAGAGAATCTAACCATTGCTCTTTGATGTTCAATGGCATTACCATCATTGAATCCCTCACTATCAACATCCTGGGGGTAACCATCAACCAGAAACAGAACTACAAAAGCCATATAAATACTGTGGCTACAAGAGCAGGTCAGAGGCTAGGAATAGTGTGACAAGTAACTCACCTCCTGCCTCCCCAAAGCCTGTCCACCATCTACAAGGCACAAGTCAGGAGTGTGATGGAATACTCCCCACTTGCCTGGATGAGTGCAATTCCCACAACACTGAAGAAGCTTGACACCATCCAGGACAAAGCAGCCTGCTTGACTGGCACCACATCCATAGACATTCACTCCCTCCACCACCAACGCACAGTAGCAGCAATCTGTACCATCTACAAGATGGTAGGAATTCACCAAGGCTCCTTCGACAGCACCTTCCAAACCCATGAACAATGTCATCGAGAAGGACAAGGGCAGCAGATAAATGGGAACACCATCACCTGGAGGTTCCCCTGCAAGTCACTCACTATCGTGACTTGGAAATATATTGCCGTTCCTTCACTGTCGCTGGATCAAAACCCTGGAACTCCCTTTCTAACACCATTGAGGGTGTACCTTCACCACATGGACTGCAGTAGTTCAAGAAGGCAGCTCACCACCACCTTCTTAAGGGATGGGCAATAGGCCCAGCCAGCGAAGCCCACATCCTGTGAATGAATAAAAAAAGCAATGGACTTGCAGACTTCTTGGCTTCAGAGTGGAACTGCAAAGATTGGGTATGAAAAGAATCCATTCTATCACAAGGTTACATAATGGGTAAAACTGGAACACCATTGTGTGTCAATGCCCAGACTGTCAGAAACCATTTGTAAGAACAATGAAAAAGCAAATACTATGGTCACATGACAAAAACCAGGTTTTTGATAATGAGCTTTTAATAAGACACAGTTTTGGAGAGAAAGAAAGGAGTTCCAAACCAGGAAAAGAACAGGATCCTGCGTAAAATCTATTGGGAGGCAAAGGATTTGGGCTGGCCTTTACCTACCTATTTGAAGAATCAAACCAGGTTTTCACTGCAGGGGTTTGACTACAACTTGACTGGAGTGAAGTCAGAGAAACCTGCTGCTACTAGCAGTAAGCCACTGCAAAGCCAACTTCATAAACCTCCAACATCTATTTATTTAGTGGACCATAATGGGAATCACAGGCATGTAATGTTTCAAGCCATCATCTTGAAAGAAGCAAGTACAGCAGTGCCACAACCAGAACAGATAATGCTGGAAAAATTCAGCAGGGCTGACGGCATCTATGTATGACCTTTCTTCTAGAAGGGTTATACGGACTCAAAACGTTAACTCTGCTTCTCTCTGTTAGAGAGATGCTGTTAGACCTGCTGAGTTTTTCCAGCATTTTCTGTTTTTGTTTCAGATTTCCAGCATCCACAGTATTTTGCTTTTATCCAAGTACAACAGTGGATTTTTTGACTTTTAAGACCTAAGTGCATGTTACCTTTTCTGTAATCACTTTTTCTTGTGACAGTGCATGTATTTATGTGTGTGATTGTGTGAGTGAGTTATGTTGTGTACAGATTTTGGGTGTTGAGTAATAAACATTTATTCTTTTTAAAAACCTATGAGAAAACCTGTCATTTGCCTGTCCTTGAGAGTTATAGCACTTGGTCGGCCGAGACCTGGAACAAAGGGAGAACCATTCTACCATCACCCCGCTACCCATAACAATAAATACCAGCATGGGCTGTTTGGGCTAAAAGGCCTGTTTCTGTGCTGCATATCCCATGTAGCTTTAGCTAATATCCTCTCTTATGAGGTACTTTATTAAATGCCTCTGGAAGTGCGTCTAAATAACATCCATTAACTTTCCACTATAACAGGGCCTCCCGAACTCTGAGTCATGACCCAGAGTAGGGTCACGAGACACAATTTTTGGGTCATGAGCTCTGTGGCAGCAGTGACTGACATGAAGCTTGGACTGATTTCTAACAGCTGCAAGGCTCCTTTAAATACCTGTGTTCTTTTGTTGGTGGGTGTGGCTAATGGATTGCTCTCTGAGGTCTGATTGCTGCTGTAAAAAAAGAAAAGGTAGGTATGATATATGGGCAGAATCTTGCCCTTGTCGGTGTATCTGGCTGGTTAGCAGATCTCATTGTCTTGACAGAATTACTGTTGATTAAAGTCCAGCGCTTTGCATTTTTAATGCCTTCCTTTCAAGAGTTCCTTTTTGAAGTGGACCCTAACACCCACCCTGGTGTGAAATTCCATGCAACGTGTCAGGGTAGGTCTGCAGTGCAATCCATATAGAAACTGTCTAGAAAAGTGGTCAATTTATAATACCGGACATCAGGTGACTGGTTGTAGCCATCTTTGGTCAATGACTTTTCTTGTTTTTTTTTTAAAGAGAACAGGTCCTCTTTAAACAGTTCAATTTGTTTTTAGTTAATTAGTTTTTAGTTAGCTTAGTTTTGGTGAAGTTATAGATAGATTGTGACACCTCCCTCTCACAGGGAAATGAAATGAGATTCACTCTCATTTCATTACAAAATAATATATATATATATATATATATATATATATAAATCAACAAACACATTCACTCCTATTCATTCTCTTAGCCTTGGCCTGGATTATCCCATCAGTTCTAACGACTGCATTAGGCCCTGGATAACCTGCTCGCACGTTATTTTTTTCAAGTGGTTGGTTACTTTCATTTGAAAAATTAGGCTGGTATCAGGGTTCTGAAGTGGCTGTATCTCTGGTGGTAGTCATGTTTGTCATAATCCTGTGCCCAACTCTTGCTGTAACTGTGGATTAAGCATCATCTAAGAGGGTTGATGGGTTTCCCTGATGGTCAGCTCCCAGGTTGTTAATCACAGCCAGGCTGTTCTGTATTACCTGCAGGGGTGACTTGTGCTTCTCCCTGGCCCTATCTTAATGCCATTTTTCACAAATGTGCAAATTCCTTTGACTGTAGGGCTGAGCTGCTCTTGTCAGGTTTAATAATTCCTTGCCCACCTCAGTAACCCATGAATCTATTTGCTTAACCTCAGGGACTTTTACAAATCTCATTATTAAGAGCTTGTTGGGACTATAGTTGGATTTTTACCTCCTGTAGGGCTTCCAGTTTTGTGTCTGGTGCTTCACTTTTAGGGAATTTTCCATCAACACAGTTCTGGTTGAGGTTTAAAACTTGGTCTTACTTATCAGTGGTTAACCCTGCATGAGTTTCATGCTATTCCCCTTGTGACCACCACACGTATTGCCTGCTTTAGGGTAGGTAACCCTCTCTTCCTCTTTTACAAACATGATTCCTATGGTGGAAGGGTATTGTAAATTAGAATTAGAGTTTCACTTGAAAACTGTATGATGTATGATGTTAAAACATGTGGCCAGAGAATTAGGTTGCGAACCTAAGGCAAGTGTAATTAAAGAAATAGAATTTACGAGAATACAGCTGGAACAGAAACAAAGCGAGTTAAAACTCCAAGAATTAGAGAGAGAGGAAGCCTTCCAAAGAAGTCAGCAAGAAAGAGAGGAAGCTTCTCAAAAAAGTCAGCAAGAGAGAGCACGGTGACTGAACCCACCTCTAGTATCTCACCGTTAGTGGACTCTGCCTCTACACTGCTGAGTTGTTGAGGTTTAGGATTTGAACTTGCTTACTTGATTTACCTGTAGATAACTCTACACACTGGTGTATCCTTTTATGGTTTTCACACGTGTTGCCTGCTTTGGGGTAGGTTCTCCTCTCTTTCTCTTTCAATTTAGGAAGAAACATTCCCTTAACCTCTCCCATGTCTCTTTGTACTTCTGCTAGCCTGTCTTTGGCCCTTTTAACTTCAAGTGGCTGTCCAGTGTTTTCTTTACTTGCTTTGGAATTTCCCTGGTCCCTATTTATTTGAGAAAAACATATCCATTAACCCACTTTCTGGGTAATTCTCTTTGAAATTCCAAATTCTGTTTTATATTCCACTGGTCCTTCCTGGACCTCTTTTAACTCTACAGGCGTAACCTTGACCTTTTTAAATTCAAGCAGCTGTTTCTTAGCTACTCCAGCCCACGCTAGCTCTATTGCCCCTTTTCGGACCTCTGAACATTCTCCAGCTCTCTGAACCCTTGAAGAATTCTGCTGCTTTTCCTTGCCTTCTTTAAAACTGGTCGGCTCTTTCCTAGCTACTTCAACCCTTACAGGTTCCATTGCCCCTTTGCAGGGCTTTTGAACCATTCTCAGCTCCTTGTATTCCTGCAGATTCCTGCTGGCTTTCTGTGGCCTTTTTAGCCTCTCTGGACTGCCCCTGGCCTTTTGGGTGTACGATCCTTTGGCTTGCCTTGGCTGCCTTTATCTCCTTAGCCAGTTCACATAGTCTTCTTTGGAAAGCTTCCTCTCTTTCTCCTTCTCTTTCCTTTTCTCTTTCCTCTCTCTCTTGCTGACTTTTTTGAGAAGCTTCCTCTCTTTCTTGCTGACTTCTTTGGAAGGCTTCCTCTCTCTAATTCTTGAAGTTTTAACTCGCTTTGTTTCTGTTCCAGCTGTATTCTCGCAAGTTCTATTTCTTTAATTACACTTGACTTAGGTTCACAACCTAATTCTCTGGCCACACGTTTTAACATCATACATCATACAGCTTTCAAGTGAAACTCTAATTCTAAGTGCCTGGCTATCACTTCGAGGGGCAGAACCCTTAAACCTTCAAAACTAACTTCCTTCTGTTCCAGAAAAGCACTGGCATCAAATGTGGACATTTTTCAGGCTTTAGCAATACAGACCCAAGAAAACCTTTTACAGGTTTTAAATTGTTTTCAAAAGGAACAATTTACTTATCCCACTCTAATTCTTCTGTTAGCCAACGGGAACAATCTTGGATACGAGCTTACAATTTTGTTACGGCTGAGTGAGGTGGAGTGAGCTCCCCTTTATTCAGGCCCCTCAGTTGGCTTTTTAAAATGTCTTTTCCAATATAAATGCCTTTACTTTTTCATAAAGAGCCAATCAAACCAGGTTCTCTTGAGCATAAGAAAGAGTAAGTTTATTATATACTAAACCCAAGGGAAAAACAATGGACCATAACTTCCTTGGAGTGGCAGTGTCAGATTGCCACTCCGTGCCCAATTACTTACTCTAAATTTTCTCTGTGCCTGTCATGCCCGACCTTCTGATTTAGGCTGGGTGAAATTCAGGCAGTGTGGCTGTCTCCGTGGTCCAGCGTTGCAGTCCAGCTCCGTCGAACTGAAGAAGGACATGCCCCCTTTTTTTAAACGGCAGTAGTGGACAACAGGGGGAATCAGACATCGGGGTGGGGGGAGCTGTTGGACATTGATGGGGTGTGGTGAGATTGGCACCGCACATCATGGAGGGTAGGAGGTTGGGGGGGGGGGGGGGGAAGCGTGGTCAGATACCGGGGTGATGGTGTCAGAGGTTGGGAGGGAGGTTGGGTCAGGAGGAGAGGGATGGCACGGCAGGGGATGGGGGGGGGGGGGGGGGGGGGGGGGGGGGGGGTGGGGGAGGAGCCAGGTCGGAGGTGGGGGTGGCCCTGTGGGAGGGTGTTGGCATTGTGGTAGCAATGGGGTGGAGGGGGGGGTGCGGGTGCCAGGTCAGGTTGGGTTTGCAGATGGGTTCGGGTGGAGGGGGAATAGAGTCGGGTCAGGTGATTGCATGATGTTCAACACCATTCACGACTCCTCTGACACTGAAGCAGCCCATGTCCAAATGCAACAAGACCCAGACAATATCCAGGCTTGGGCTGACAAGCAGCAAGTAGCATTCGTGTCACACAAGTGCCAGGCAATGACCATTGCCAATAAGAGAGAATCCAACCATCACCCCTTTACATTCAATGGCATTACCATCACTGAATCCCCCACTATCAACATCCTGGGGTTTACCATTGACCAGAAACTGAACTGGACTAGCCATATAAATACTGTGGCTAAAAGAGCAGGTCAAAGGCTGGGAATCATGCAATGAGTAACTCACCTCCTGACTACCCAAAGCCTGTCCACCATCTACAAGGCACAAGTCAGGAGTGTGATGGAATACCCCCCACTTGCCAGGATGAGTGCAGCTCATACTTCACTGAAGAAGCCATCCAGGACAAAGCAGCCCGCTTGATTGGCACCACATCCACAAACATTCACTCTCTCCACTACCGATGTACAGTAGCAGCAGTGTGAACCACCTACAAGATGCACTGCAGGAATTTACCAAGGATCCTTCGGCAGCACCTTCCAAACTCATGACCAGTACCATCTAGAAGGACAAGGGCAGCAGATAAATGGGAACTTTACCACCTAAGAGTTCCCCTTCATTTCCAGTACTCTCCCTCCACCTGGACCTCTCCCTAGGGCCTCTTACTGCACTTGACCCTTTCATTGATAACTGTTGGTGTGACATCGGCTATCTTAATTTCTCTGTTCTCCTCACCAACTCTAACCTGTATCTCTCTGAACTTGCCGCACTCTGTTTTCTAAATTCGAACCCTGTCTTAGTCATCAAATTTGCTGACAAGGGTGGTGCTATTCTCTGCCGTAATGACTTCTACCTTACAGAGGCTGAACACCAACTCTCAGACACTTCTTTCTATCTCCCCCTGGACCATGACCCCACTACCAAACATCAAGCCATTGTTTCCAGGACTGTCACTGACCTCATCTCCTCTGGAGCACTTCCCTTCACAGCCTCCAACCTCATAGTCCCCCATCACTGTGCAGCCCAGTTCTATCTAGGACTCTCCTGGTAGGTCTATCATTTCAGCCTGTTTCTGCCCTACTGAACTTACTTCTTCCTATCTTGACTCTATTCTTTCTCCTGTTGTCCAGTTTCTTCCCACCTATATTTGTGATTCTTCTGATGCCCTGCATCATTTCTAACCACCTCCTCTTCACTATGGATGTTCAATCCCTCTATACTTAAACTCACCACGACTGTCTGCTTCTTCCTTGAACGGAGGCAGGAATAGTCCCCATCACCACCACCCTCCTCCACCTACCTGAGCAATATCTCCTTTAACTCGTCTCATGTCCTCCAGATAAAAGGTGTGGTAATGAGTATCCACACATGGACCCCAGTTATGCCTGCCTTTTTGTGGGGTATGTGGAACATTCCTTGTTCCAGTGCTGCTCAGGCCCCTCCCACAGCTCTTTATCCAGCACATTGATGACTGTATCGGTGCCATTTCGTGCTCTTGTCAGAACTGGAAAAATTAACCAATTTTGCTTCTGATTTCCACCCTTCTCTCACCTTCACATGGTCCATCTCCAACACTTCCTTTCCCTTCCTTGACTTCTCTGTCTCCATTTCTGGGGATAGACTGTCTACTAATATTCATTACAAGCCCACCACCTCCCACAGCTACCTCGCTACACATCCTCACACCCTGCTTCCTGTAAGGACTCCATTCCATTTTCCCCCATTTTCCAGTTTCTCTGTCACTATTACATCTGTTCGAATAATGCTACCTTTCACAGTAGCACTTCTGACATATTTTCCTTTTTCCTTAGCCGAGGCTACCCCCCACTGTAGTTGACAGGACCCTCAACTGTATCCAACCCATTTCCTGCACTTCTGCCCCCACCTTTTCCCCTCACTCCCAGAATCATGATAGGGTTCCCCTTGTCCTCACTTTCCACCCCCACCAGCCTCAAAGATTCATCCTCCACCATTTCTAACACATTTTGCCCATCAGCATTCCAAAGGGGCTATTCCCTCCGTGACACCATGGTCCACTCCTCTATCGCCCCTAACACCTCATCCCTCTCACATAGCACTTTCACATGCAATTGCAGGAGGTGTAACATCTGCCTCTTTACTTCCTCCCTTCCCACTGTCCAAGGTCCCAAACACTCCTTCCAGGTGATGCAGCAATTTACTTGTACTTCTTTCAATTTAGTCTACTGCATTTGCTGCTCACAATAAAGTCTCCTGATTGATCTCCTGGGGAGCCCAAACGCAGACTGGGTGACTGCTTTGCGGAACACCTCTGTTCAGTCCACAAGCATACCTCGACCTTCCTGAGGTATGCCATTTCAATTCACCATCTTGCTCACATTTCTGGCCTCACCCTGCTAAATGTTCCAGTGAAGTCCAACACAAGCTGGAGGAACAGCAACTCATCTTCTGATCATGCACTTTACTGCCTTCTGGACTCAACATTGAGTTTTACAACTTCAGACCATGAACTCTATCCTCCATTTTGAATTTTTCCCCCCCAAGTGCCAGTCTGTATCATGTTCTCATGTTTTTGCTTTCAGACAGTGTTGACCTTTATTCAGCTATTCACATCAACTCTGTTCCTTTAACTATCATTACCATTGTCTTTGTGCCTTTTGTTCTGTGACATCTTTGTCATTTGATCTCCTCTATCCTCTAACCTATCCCTGACCTCTTTTGCTCTATCTCTCCTCCCCCCCTTCAGTTCTCTTCAGTTTTTAAGAGTCATATTGGACTCAAAACATTAACTCTGTTTCTCTCTTCACAGTTGCAGCCAAACCTGAGATTTTTTAAGCCCTTTGTTTTTATTTCAGATCTCCAGCAGTTATAGTATTTTGCTTTTATTTATATTAAGTTAGGTGTTTGTTTTTTGTACCAAACCAATTTCTTCAGTAATCAGGATCATCTTGCACCAACAATCAGGATCATAACACATTAATCATGATTCTATTATATTAATAATCAGAATCTTATTGCATCAATAATAAGAATCATATTACATCAATGCTCAGAGTCTTGTTACATTAATAAGCAGGTTTCTATGACATTCATAATCAGAATACAATTGCATTAATAATCTGAGTGCTATTATAAAGTCACTTCACAATTGTGTCAATAATCATCATATTATAAGATTAATAGTCAGATGTTATTGCATTAATAATCAGAGTCCAAATACAATAAACTGTACACGTTTTCATTAGTCAATGACATATTGCATCAATAATATGGATCTTATTACAGCAATCAGTCATTTAATATTAATAACCAGGATCTTAGTACATTAATAATGAGGTATGTATTACATTAATAAGAGTCCCATTACTTTCAGGGTACTATTACATATCTTTCCAGCTCCCTCTATGCTCAACTCCTGTTCTCCCCACACCCCCCAAGTCAAGACCTAAAGCCTCCCCCCTCTCAACAGATGAAGCTAGGCTTGCCAACCCTCCAGGGTCAATCTGGAGTCCGCAGGAACTGAAGGTCAACTTCCAGGACACTGCTGTGTGCAACCATGGAGAAAGATTATTGGGACATTAAAAAAGATCATTTAAAAAAAAATTTCCTTTGAATATTTCTAATTACCAGATATAGAAATATTGAAAACGGCTGAACAAAAGTCTGTTTGGCTGATAGTCAAGCATCATCCAATTGGGTAATGAGTCTTTTTGTTTTCCAGTTGGAATAGGAAGGCATTGCATCACAAAGACAGATGTAAAAACAGAAAATGCTGGAAAATCTCAGCAGGTCTGGCAGCATCTGCGGAGAGAGAAGCAGAGTTAACGGTTCCAGTCCGTATAACTCTTCTTCAGGGCTCCAAGTTTTTCCAGCATTTTCTGTTTTTATTTCAGGGTTCCAGCATCCGCAGTTTTTGCCTTTTAACAAAGATGGGATGTGTTGGCTGACTAATGGCTGGAGCATAGGTGCGAGACAGCTCCCCCTTCCCCCAACTCTGGTATCTCCCAAACTTTTTCACTTGGGATCGCATGAAGTCTGAGGCATTAAAATGGTGTTACACCAGGAAAAAGTTTGGGAAGCACTGCAATACTTTGAACACCGCTAACACCATTGGAAAAGGCTGTGCAGGCCACACACGTCATGACATTGCCTGCACCAGGAAAATCCACACAAATCTGCGTAGCATTGAAGTGTCTTCCCAAAAACACATTTCTCTCTTACCACCGCCCCCCCCCCAAAAAAATTCCTTCTTGTTGATAAAATGGAAGTTTGATAAAATGGAAGTTTGAATCTTGTAAACTGTATTTCTACAAATGTAAGCACGCCACATTTAAGAAAACGCAATCATGAAAAACGTGACAATTTTTAATGCAACTTATTCCGATCCCACAAAAACACATTGGAAAATACAGAGTAAGGAGAAATGTTACAATTAGTCTTGGAGTTTTACAGCACCGAGAGGCTCTTCGGCCCATTTTTAAAAATCACCATTGAACAAGGGAAATGTTAATTTTGGACTTGCTGTAGCTTAAAATTTAAGACCCTGATATGTAACCTGTTCACGTGAGCTGCTCTTTTGCATTGGGGCGGAGTGGAGGGTTTTACAGAATCGCTCACAGGAAAGAGGGAGGAAATTTGGGTAAAACATGAACAACGGATACTTATGTCCGAAAGATTACACCGAGAGTGGGCATTACCACTTACATCGTTGTTTCGGTGCTAGTTTCCAGGAAATTCCAGACCAGCACTGAAAGCGGACTGTAAATCCCCAACCGCACACTTTGAGAACAGCTGAGGCCAGCGAACTGATCACAAACCAGTGAGTCTAACTTGTGGTCATTCTGGTCTTCACCACGTGGTACCACTTTACCAGTGGGGCAGACTACCTGACACATTTATTTAAAGTGATTTCAGTGCCTAGTTAATGAGCTGCTATCCACACACACACACACACACACACAAAAGCGCTCGACAACTTTAACCGCGCAGATAATTTTTCTAATTTTGCGATCCTGGGGTTAGAACCTGATGGGAATTTTGGCCGAAATGCTGTAGGTGAGCTCGCCCAATGGTCCCTCCGTTAAAATTGGGGAGCTTCGTTGATTCCTCCATTTACTGAGCATGGAGTCAACAACGGCAAAATAAGGTTTGCAGATCCTTTACATTCTCGTGAATATCTGAATTCGAATTGGACAAGCTAGCAGTTACTTAATTTTTTTAAAAAAACAAACTGAAATCAAGCTTTTAAAGGTTGAATCAGTAAACACAGGTTTCTTTCGGTCCCTGAGAGCAGGCTGTGTATGACACTCCTAATTCAACCATTGGGAATTTCCAAAACGTCAGACCTCGAGGCTCAGAAACACAGAGGAGTTTTTCATTCAGACGTAATATGAGAAGTAACGTGTTAATGGTTGGTGGTTATCAGAGGAGGGAGGAGGTGCACCAGTTAGATCAAAGGTCCTGCTTATTTCAGATGACATTAGATTTGAACCAATCTGGATCAGGATTAAAGGGAGATAATTGTCTATTACAGATAATTCAACACTGCCGGGATCCTGTGTTGTTCAATCTTCCTGGCATTTGCCCCTATTGAACAGGTAAGGATTTGATTACGTTTTAGTGTGTGTCTGTGTGTATAACTTATCTGATGAAGGGCACTTGTTTTCCTCCAAAGACCACCCACCAAAAAGCCAACTGAGCTATGGAAAGTCAACCGATGGATGACGAGACAGTTCATCCGAATATTTATTGAATAGATTTAAAACAATGTCTGTTATTTAAGACAGACTTGAAATCAGCGAGTAAATACCCAGAAGGAAATAAGAGAAAGTAAAGCTTGGAAATGAAGGATGCCAGTAAAACTTGTCTGAAGTAGTCTTGCATACCTTAAAATGGAACTCCAATACTACTGGTGCCACCATTACTGGTTTTAACTGAGATTTGAAAAATTTGAACTGGTTTTTCCTTCTTGCAATCAATCACTATTAAGACAAAGCCTGAACTTTTCATATATGATGGTTTTAAAATGAACCTCAACTTCCTGGTAGGCAGCAGTTCATGGTCAGCGAGTCTGGGAGTGTGCCTCTATATTTTGATAACACAGCAGTGTTTAAATATTTCCTGCCAATGTGAACAGATCGCTGGGATCTTCTGCAAGTTTTGAAATGTCCCTTGCCTTAGTTTCTGAGAGCTAGTGTTAGCTACTCAAAGAATGGTGAAATTACTGTGAAAACGTTAGTGTACAGTTGTCAATTATATATAGAATTTGCCAGTAAGTCAACAATCTGACAGCAGACAGAAATCCGAGGAGCTTGGGGATCCACTGGAATTCCTTTACAGGCCTCCCACAGTTCTGAAAGTTCAGTTTAATCATATATTAACATGTACATGAACTTGAAGACAGGAGAGGAGCTAAAGACCAAACAGATGTGATGTAACATGATTAATAGAAAATTCCAGCACAGCCTGATTGGAAAGGTCAACTCAAAGGGATGTCTGAATCAGTCAGACATAGGTTATCTCTATAAGCAATAGTCTGAAATAAAAACAGAAAATGCTGGAAATACAGCACTCAGCAGGTCTGAAGGCAACTGTGGAGAACTAAAAGTTAACGTTTCAGGTTGATGACCTTTGAAACTTATTTTCATTTTTGAGGTAATGTTGATGCTGCAACATTTAATATTTTTAATGCTGAGATAGATGGATTTTTGGTGTCTCAGGGAATTAAAGGATATGGGGAGTGGGTAGGAAAATGGATTTGAAACCAAAGATCAGACATGATTGTATTGGATGGTGGAGCACCCTCAAGGAGCTGTATGGTTTATTCCTCCTATTTCTAATGGATTTATGAAAATGTTTTGGTAATATTTTAATATGTTATTTCTACCTGATTTATAGTACCTTTACTTTTCCCTCCTGGTCTCTTGAAGGTGTTGATTCTTGCTGGGACATGGTTTCACTGGCACTGGCTGCAATCTGGTCTTATCTTAGTGGTTTATCTTCATGGAAGAGCCTAACAAAGCAAAGATTCTGTCTAAAGTACCACAAGGTACTCCAAATTAAAACTTGGCACTCGGTCTGAGCAATTGTAGCTGTGAAGTCCTAGTTTTATACAGCCTGATGTGGGATATGAAGCATCATTCAGTTGCTGTATGGTGATTGGCTTATGTACTGCGTAGGGCTACGGTAGCAGAAGCAAAAGTTGCTTTTGGTGATATTTACCAACATGCCATGATGAGGTTATAGGATAAGGCTTTGAGGCCTTGATTAGTTACACACATTTCTCATCTCAGCCATACATTGTGGGAAATGTGTTGAAAGGAGCTTTATGGAATAATGATGCTGGGAACAGCTTAAGCCTTTCTGGGAAGGAAATTGTGTTAAAGGACAAAGAGACTCCAGGAATGACATTTCAGCTGCTGATAATTGTTCATCATTGCAGAGAAAGTTGTCAAGAATTATCTTTATCATTTAACCACATATTTCATCAGAAATATTAATGGGAATATTCTCACCGTCTAGTAATAAGGGTACATAAAACAAAAAAAAAACACTGCCTCAAGTAGTTAAATATTATTTCAGTGTGAGAACTCCTTGTCAAAATTGCAGTGCACTGATTTTTCTATGGATATGACAAGCTCATTCAAGTTGTGCTGTGTAACCCTGTGTACTTTCTATCAGGTGGCCCAGAGATACTGGGGTATGTACTAGTACCTGGTGCCATGCAGTCATGTGAGGTTAGTTTGTATCATATTTCCCATGAGATTAGCTTTTTTGATGCGAGGAGAATGGAAGGGAGGCTATGCAGGAAGCATGAAAAGAAGATGTGTCACATGGAGGCCATTTGATGTCTTGACTTAGTTTGAATTGCTGTCGGCTAACTATTAGCTAAAAGAATTAACTAACATTAATGTAACAAATTCTTCTTCCTGTGAACAGGTTTGGAACAAGTTTAAGGAGCTGTTATGTTACAGGTCTTAAACTAGTATTTGATGATATGAGTTTTGCCATTTACTGTGTATAATGCTGTGCCTACTAAAAGTTGCATCCTACTTAGCACCAAATATTGCAACATTGAAATGTTTTGAATGTGCGCTTATATAAATCTTAAAGTTGATTTTGCACTAGGTTACTGTTTTACACCAGCTGTGACAAATGCCCATATTCAGACATTAATTCCTGGAAATGAACTCACATCTCTTATGTTTATGTGTATCAACTAAGTCAGAATGTGATTCAAGATAAAATGTCAGGACAGATTCACATGTTTAGAGAAATGAAATTCTAAAGATACATGTTACATTCATTTTTTTGTTTAAATGCCCCCCCCCCGTCCTTCCCCACTTTCTCCTGTGAAGAAACAAACAATCTCTTCCTGGGGTATGGTTTGACTGGCATTGGTGCCTCCCCCAACAGGTCATTCTTCACGTGTGTTGAGAGTGTAGGTGATGCAGTTTATTTGATCACAGAGGCTAGTACAGTCAAACTTGATCCTACTCCTGTGGAATGCCCAAGATACACAATAGTTTCTGGGCAACAATCAGATGGGGGATCTCTGGTTTTTTTTGTTTCTCAATCCCAAAATGTAACCCCAATTGCAGTCCCCACTGATATCAAATAACTGATAAGAAATCAGGGAGGGTGGAAGATCTTGTGAAGCAGTTAATTGCTTTTCTCTTCATGGGTCATTCTGACTGCCAATTGCCTATAATTTCTTTAATGGGAACTAAACTTGCCATTAACTGCAACTGAAAAATACTATTTGAGTACTTGATCTTTCTACAAAATTAAATGTAAGATTGAGAGAGAGTTATGATTTTGTCATTTTTAGTCATTTGTCTGGCAGAGGATTCTTTGAGTGCCAACTAAACTACAAAATCAAAATGTCTACCAGTATGTTGAATATTTTGACATAACTGAGAACTAATGCCAAAAAAGTCAATTTTCATATCTGTTTTGGGGTTTTCACAAGTGGTAATCTGTTAATCAACTTCTTATCAAATGATTTGACTACTGAGTAATGGTGTTGATGTTTTATACAGTTGAGTATCTAACGTAATTGCGGTGAAGGGTTGCTGAATTTGCACTTTGAATCATAATAGGTCGATTGACATTTTTCAGTTTTTTTTCTTGCAAAGTGCCTTAAAATGAAGCACTTTAAGCACACCTTCCATGGTGCTGTGATGTAACATACTGTGGAATGAGGTTGTGCTGGTGATTACTCAGACAGTGAGTGTCTGGCTTCCTAAGTTCGTAGAATGTTACAGTAAGCAAGGAGGCCATTGTATCTGTGCTGTCTCTCTGAAAGACCAATCCACTTAATCCCATTCCCCTGACTTTCCCCTACATGTGTTTGTTTTACCTTTTCAAATATTGAATGACTTCCCTTTTTAAAAGCTACTTCCACCGTTATTTCTGGTTTGAAATTCCATGTCTTAATAACCTTTTGTGGGGGGAAAAAAGTTCTCCTAGGCCAGGATCTTTAGGTCAGGGGGCGAGGCCCACTCGCTGACATGTAAAATGATGTGGGATGATGTCGGGCGGAACTCCCGACGTCACCCCGCATCATTTCAATTTTCAGATAGGCCGGGGCGCAGCCGAATCAGCTGTGCACCCGCCGACCTGACAATGGCCTATTGAGACCATTTAAAAAGTAATTAAGCTCATTAATGGGCCTGCCCGTCCAACCTAAATGTTGGCGGGCAGGCTGGGAGCCTTGGCGGGCTTCAGAAAAAGCATGAAACCTCATCCACGGGCGGGATGAGGTTTCATGAGGGTTTCTAAAGATTTAATAAAGGTTAGAGTTAAAGTGATGGACATGTCCCAACTCTCATCACAGTGTCACATGAGGGGACATGTCAGGAAAATTTTGTTTCTGCTCCTTGACCATTTTTAAATTTGGCGCTGATCTCCCTGAGGCGGCACATGCATGAAAGAGTGCACTCTCGGCTGAGGTATTCCCCCCTCTCTCCGGCCCGCACAGGGAGTGCATAGTGCTTCCTGGCGGACGTCGTGCTGGGAGGACCTTAATTGGCCCGCCCATGTAAAATGGAGGCGTGCCTGCTCCTGCACTCTCTCTCCCCCCCCCACAATGGGGGGAAAATCTTTCCCTAGTCTTTCTTTGTTAAATTTTTAAAATTTGGCTAATGGTTCCTACACCAATGGAAATATTTTTTCGTGATTTACTTTATCACTGAATTATGAGCAGAGTGGAAGTTTATTTGGCTCCTGAGAGACAGAAGGAAAAATAACAAGATGAGTTTGTTATTGTTGTTGCTCTTCATCTGGCTTCAAGGTGTGAGGCCTTGGAGAAGTGTGCCTCTCACAAAGGAATGGTATTTTTAAAAAAAATTTAAGTGACTGGATAGGAAAACTTATAATCTCAGACTGGAAAATGAGATCTGTGGAGAGATTGATGCTAGTCTGTTTATGGTACCAGGAGTCACAGCATTATGCTTATCCATAGTTTCTGCACATTGTTTTGCAAAGCTTTTAAGAAGTATTTGGATGTCTCCTTGAAGACCCATGACCCAAAGGGCTACGGATCAAGTGCAGAAAGGTAGGATTAGGCTGGGTAATTTTTTCGATTGGCATGTATGAAATGGGCCGAATGGCCTCCTGTGCTGTAAATTTTCTATGAAATTTTCTTTTCTATGTATTAGGTATTTAATTCTAAAGTCCCTAGTAAACAGTTAGTGATTGGGTCTCCTGCAAGAATGGAAGAGAAGTTAGGTTTCATTTATGATTCATACTGTGACATACTCCTCTGCCTTCCTAATTTCCATCTGCCATTCCAAGTTTGAATCTCTCTTGGATAAGTCTGCAGCAGCCGTCTATGCTTCTCTTATTTTTCTATGAAGGGCTCATTGAGGTATCCAACACTGTCGTCTTATGAGTTGTAACTCCAGCTGCCCCATCATCGTCTCTCACCATTCAAAACCTATGCTTCGTGGCCAGGATTTTATGGCCCCACCCACCCAGTGGGGTATTACGGTTCCACTGAATTGAATGAACGGAGATTTAAATGGCTCGCCGCATCCGCTGGGGGAGACATGCTGCAGTGGGGCTCTAAAATCCTGGCCTGTGGCTTTGACAGAAACTTGGCTTGGCATGGTGCCTGCTTGGCCATACTTTTGCATCATCTGTATGATTCAGACTTCCATGCTGACTGTGTGGCCATTATGACTAAATCACACATTTGCTTTTACTCTTCTGGCACTTTCTCCTCCTGTGAGGACCTCTTATTCCACCCCTCATGCCTTTTGTTCAAAATTCTGATCCTCTATCACCTTCCCCAAGCTCACTCCCAAGTTACTCACTGAGACATTTTCCTATCTTTCCTCCTGCAGCCTCTGCACTGAGTGACTCCTCAGCATCACTGGTTTTAATCTCCATTGCAACTCGCCTTGTCCTCCCTCACTGCGCTCCAATCCTGCACTAACCTCTCCTGCCCATATCCACAGCCACTCCCTCAACCTTCCTTTATCTTAATCAGACCACCTCTGACTACCTCATTCTATTCCACAATGCCCACGTCCCATTAACTCTTTCTTTCAAACCTGTGTCTATACCACAAGTTATTCCCAGCTATCCAGGCCCTTCATTCATGATCCTTCTGCAGGAGTCAATCTGTTCAGATGCTCGCTTATCTTTACCCTATAATGTCTTTGTTCCCAGTCAAATCTGTACTCTCTCCCATGCTAGTCATTTCCCTTGGTATGACCCCCATGCTCATTCCCATCAAGACCAAGGGTTGCAGACTTGAGCTTATCTAATGCAAAACTTGTTGAAACATTCACCACCAGATCTGGCTGGATCGCATCTACCACCATCAGACCTAACAAAACCATCTCCAATCTGCTATCATCACTCTCCCCCTCAAAAAAAAACACTCTTGACCCCTCTGTCCTTGCAAATCGCCACGTCATCGTCGATCTTTCATCTCTCTTCAAAGTTCTTTAATCTGTTGTCACCTTCAAATCGCTGTCCATCTTTCCTGTAACTCCATGTTTGAATCTTTCCAATCAGGTTTCCATTCCAGCTACAGCACTAAAACAGTCATAATCAAAGTACAATTGACATTCTCTGTGACTGTGACCATTATGCACTATTCCTTCTCATTTATCTCAACTTCTGTGCCTTTGGCACAATTAATCTGTATCATTCTCTTCTAACATCTCTGCTCAATTGTCCAGCCCAGTCAGATTACCTTTACTTGATACCATTCTTAACTATTCAATCTTAGCCAGGGCATCTCCAGCAATGTCATCTCTTGTCAGTGAATCACTATCTGTGGAGTCCCCAAAATATCTATCGCTGGACCCCACCTGGTTATCTACCTACCGCCCCTTGGCAACATCATTCAAACACCTGGGGCCAAATTTTATTGAAGCAGACCCGCATACAGCCGGGAGGTTAGTAGCAGACCAGGAACCCATTTGTAATTGATGTGGCTTTTGCCAGGGCTTTTTAACTCGGCCACAGTATTAGCATCTTTCTTCTGGGTTTCCTGACCAATTGGAGAAGGCGGGTGAGATGAAGCGCTGAATCTGTTCATGAAACTATTTTGAATTAAAGAAACCCTGCTGGGGTCAGAATGGCTGAATTTTGCATTGATCCTGGAGGTGTCAGCAGGAATGGAAAGGAGACCTGGGAGCACTGCTCCTGGGTCTTCAACTCATCCCTGTACATCCTCCTGCTGTGGAATCTAAGGGACTGAAGTGAGATGATGTTTGCTAAGGACAGGAGGATGAGGCCAGCCTCTCATACCAAGCAGGTGTGACTAGAAGTGCAGATGCAGTGAACAGCAGGAGTGTGCTCCCTCGATACAGTGCAGTGTTCCAGAAAGTTCAACGACCTCAGGAGGGCACGAAAGGTGAGTGGCACACCATTTTGCAACCTTCACACTGACCTTTATATGCCCTGCAGCTCCATACATTCCTCCCTCTCCAGGCACCTCCTCAAATCCCCAACTGGGCAGTCAACACTCTCTCTTAACATCTCTCTTCTTTGTGCCATTTCACACCCATGGCTCACAGTCATCCTCCACAAACATTATCCTTCCCTCCTCTCCAGATATTCCATGTCTCACTCACAACTCACTGCTTTCTCTCCTTGTAGAAGAGAGCTCAGAACTCCAGGGAGAGGCAGAGAACTGGTGGGGTGGGGATGGGGGTGGGGGGAGGGTCCAGTGATATTCAACTTGATGGATACTGGCAATGCATGCCCACCTGGTCCACTGGGTATGAGACCTTATTCCTGGAGGCTGCAGATGTCAGCAGTGACCTGTTATGAGCTTCCTGGGGCACTAATGCTCAGACATGTTGAGAGGGTTGAGACACTCTGCCTGTAGACTCTCTCTGTTGGGGATCCCTCCTCCTTTGATCTGGATCTCTGCATCCATCTCTCTATATTGTGGAGTGGCGTGTGGCTGAGATGGCAGCTCCTCTTGTTCCTCAATAGAGGTTCAGGGTAGAACTGCGTAAGTTGCTCTTAAGGTATAGTGATGGCTGGCAGCTGGGAAGTGCAGATCAAGGTTGTGAAGTGCCAGACAGGTCACCAATGTCTTGGAAGTTAGGCTATCAGCTGTGGAGAATTAAGAGCACAGTGTCAGAAGAAGCACTGAGCAGTAGCCTCTTACCTAGGCAGGGTTACAGCTAGTCATTTTCACTGTTTGAAGGTTTCCCAGTCTGTCAGTTACATTGAAGTAGCATTCCCCGCTGTGCACTCACCTCATTGACTCTGGTGGGTCAGTTTGGGAAACCTTTATGCTGGCTGTTAAAGCCAGAATACTAGGTTAAATCTTAAATTAATTACCTCTTTGCATATGTCAATTACTTACCTAACAGCTCTGTGAGGGTTCTCTGCTTGCCTACAAACCCAACTGGGTTGAACCCAGAAATGGCAGGCATCATGCCACTTTTTGGGTGTTTAATCACCACCTCTACCCCGCCCTACTAGTTGACTGCTCACACCTGAATCCAACTCCCCTTGGCAGTTAAAATTCTGCCCCTGGTATCTGCTTCCACATACGTGCTGACAGCATCCAGCTCTACTTTTCCATCATCACCTCTCTGGACCCAGCCACTGTGTCTGTGCTGTTAGGTTGTTAACCCTGTCATAGATGAGTGGTAATTTCCTCCATTTAAACATTGGGAAGACCAAAGTCTTGGCCTGTTTGACGAAATTTGTACCCTCATCATCAATTCCTTCCTCCACCTCGACCTTTGTGCTAGAATAGACCAGGCTCTTTAAAACCCAGAATCCTATTTGATCCCAAGCTGGCTTCCAGTCATGTATACTCTCCATTAGAAAGGCCAGCTACTTCCACCATTACAACATCACTTGCATTTGTTTCTCCCTCAGCCCACCTGCTTCTGAAGCCTTCATTCATGCCTTTGTCATTTCCACATTTGATGATTCCAGTGCTCTACATGTCAGTCCCCCATTCACCACCCTACAAATTTATCCTATTTCTCATCAGCCCCTGCTCACCCATTAGTGTTTGTGCTTGTGCACCCACATTGGCCCTGGTTCTGTCAAAGCCTCAAACTTAAAATTATCACCCTCACCTTTAACTCTCCTTATTATTGCATTATTTCCAATCTCTAAACATTTCCAATGTTTTGCAACACTCCCAAGTTTTCTGCCATCCACCAATTCTCGTCTCTTGTACATCTTCCACTCCTTTAGTGCCACTATCAGTGGTCATGCCTTCAGCTAGCAAGAACCTAAGTTCTGGAGTTCACTCCTTAAACCTGGTCACCTGCCTCTCATCATTTACAACTCTTCTTTAAAACTCACTTCTCTGAATAAGTATTTAGTCACCCCATTGAACATCACTTTTTGCCAATTACTTTAAATCTGTGCCCTCTCGTTCTTGATCCTTTCATGAGTGGGAACAGTTTTTCCCTATCTACTCTCCCCTCTTGATTTTGAATGATGACCTCCTGTGCTGTATTATATGTACAATAGTATAGGGATTATTTGCTTTTTTGCAACATTTTGCTTGGATTTAATGAGGTGAATTAAAACACCTTAAAATCCATTTAGGATTAATGACAACAACATCTTGCATTTATGTAGTACCTCTGATGTAGAAATGATCTCAAGCTGCCTCAGTCACATTAGAAAGATAAACAGCAAGCCAAAGAAGGAGTAATTAGCAGGGATGGCTGAAATGTCAGAGGAGAGGTAGATCTCTCTATCCTTAAACCCTACATTGTTGACCAAGCTTTTGGACACCTTTTCCTAACATGTCTTTGACTTGATGTCAATTTTTTTGTCTAATTACACTCCTGTGAAGCACCACTGGGATGCTGTATTATGCTAAAATTGCTATATAAGTGTATGTTGTTGCTTTAAGAGGGTCCTTAAAGGAGAAGAGGCAATTGGAGAGGGAGTAGCATGGAACGATAATCTCCGAATCCCAAAAAGGGTGGCTCTGCTTTTTAATATAGTCCTGAACTGCTGATACTCCCTCAGTAGAAACTCTTAGTTAGTCCTACCTGTGCTGTTGTTACCCATGTGGATCACAACAATTGAATCGTTCAAGTTCTTCTGCAGCCCTGAGTCTTTAACCTTGGCACCGGGCAGGCAACACAGCCTCGAGGACTCACGGTCTTGGCTGCAGAGAACTGTATCTATCCCCCTACCTATACTATCCCCTACTACTGCTATGTTCTGTTTCACTCCACCTCCCAAGCCCCTTATACCATCACTGTGCCACGGTCAGTTTGCCCATCCTGCAGTCCCTGCTATCGCCTGCACAAGCTGCTGGACAATTGCAAGGACCAAGGTTCCTCCATTGATACCTTTTGGATCCCCATACTTGCCCCTCTTACAGTCACACCCTTCTCTCCCTGACCATGGACCAGATATGAAGAACCTAGCTTAAGGGGTGTAATTGCCTCCTGGAACAAAGTGTCCAGGTAACTTTCCCCCTCCCTGATGGATCACAATGTCCAAAGCTCAGGCTCCAGCTGGTCAACTCTGAGCTGAAGTTCCTCAAGCTGCAGATGTAGATCACACAGGTTCACTGAGTTCAACAATTTTAGATCATGAACTCTATCCTCCATCCCCACCCCCTTTCCGATTCCCCCTTTTTTTCTAATAATTTATATAGATTTTTCTTTTTCCGCCTATTTCCATTATTTTTAAATGCATTTCCATCCATTGTTTTATCTGTATCTTTTAGCCTATTTCAATCCCTTCCCTTCACCCCGCCCCCACTAGGACTATCTGTACCTTAATTGTCCTGCTTTCTACCCTTAATTAGCACATTCCTTAGATAATATCACCACCTTCAACACCTTTTTGTCCGTTTGTCTATGACATCTTTTGGCTATCTCCACCTATCACTGGCCCTCTATCCAGCTCTTCGTGTCCTACCACCCCTTAAACCAGCTTATATTTCACCTCTTTTCTATTTTTACTTAGTTCTGTTGAAGAGTCATAAGGACTTGAAACGTTAACTGTGTACCTCTCCGCAGATGCTGCCAGACCTGCTGAGTTTTTCAAGGTATTTTTATTTTTGTTTTAGATCAGACAGGTGTCTACCAGCTCCCATATATAGCTACATCACCTGCCCTGCCATTCTTATTGCATTTTATTTACCAATTAGGTTTCAAGTTTAGAAATATCACTCAACAATTATCCTTAGTCATATTATGTAGTTTAACTAATTATGTTATAAATTTAATACAACACTTGTATCACCCCTGTACCAGTTTAAAATACTGCCCCAGTTTAGAGAGGAGAAAAAAAGCTTAAAACTCACCAACCAATCATCTACCTGTTCACCTAATTAATGCTTCTGGGTCTCAGCTCTCTGGTCTTGCTGCCTCCAGCTCCCTCTCTTGGACCACTTTTTTTTGCAAAAGGCTATCGAGTATCACCTCCTTCTCCGAACTGAATTCCGTCACTTACCAAATTCCCATGGTTAAGCACTCGGTCTTGCTGCACTCAGCCTTGAGCTTCCAGCTTTGTGTGACAATGTGTGACAGTTTAGCTCATGTCCAAGTAAGTTAGGGAGATTTCCATAATGTAATTAACTTATAAAGACCGAAAAGAGTGAAGAAAAATTATCAGACAGAATCTGTTAAAATAATTTTGTCTGCTTCTAGATGGAATTCCCAGGATGTAAGATTTTACTAAAACTGTATTCTATATTTTTCCCTGGCAACGGTCTGAGATTAAGCCACTTTGTTCACAACCTTGGCGTCGCAATTGATCTTGAGATGAGCTTCTGACCTCATTCGTGCTATCTCAACCCGCCTTCATAACATCATTTGACTTTTCCCCTCTCTCTGCTCATCTGCTGCTGAAAGCCTCATCCATGTCTTCATTGCCTCTAGACTCAACTATTCCAATGCACTGCTGGCCTGTCTCCCACAGTCTACCCTCCATAAATTTGAGGCCATCCAAAACTCTGCTGTCCTTGTCTTAACTTGCAGAAAATTAGCCCCACTCTTTTTTACTACCTTTTTATGATTTATATGGCTATAGAAGGCATTTGGATTCCCTTATATGTTAACTGCCAGTTTCTTCTCATACTCTCTGCTTTACTTTGCTTTTTTAATTCACCTGTGAACCTTTTATATTCAGCCTGCTTCTCAGTTTTTTATCTATTTAACATCTGTTGTAAGCACACTTTTTCTGCTTATCCTTAACCTCTATCGCTTTCATCTTCCAGGGAGCTCTGGATTTGTATGCCCTCTCTTTCCCCTATGATGGAATATACTTGACTGTACTTGAATTATCTCTTCGTTAAAGACAGTCCGTTGTTCAGTTAGTTTTGCCTGATATCTTTGATTCCAATTTAATTGGATCAGATCCATTTTTACCCCATTAAAGTTGGCTTTCCCCCAGTTAATTATTCTTACTCTGGATTGTTCCTTGTCCCTTTCCATACCCAACCAGAACCTTATGATTAAATGATCACTGTCCCCTAAATGTTCCCCTACTGATCCAATTGGCTCACCTGATCCCTGAGAACCAGGTCTAGCAGTACCCCCTTTCTCATTGGATTGGACACATACTGCTGTAAAAAATTCTCCTGAAAAATAGAAACTAGGAGCAGGAGTAGGCCATTTGGCCCTTTGAGCCTGCTCTGTCATTCATTATGATCATGGCTGATCATCCAACTCAATAGCCTGCTCTCGCTTTCTCCCCATATCCTTTGATCCCTTTCACCCCAAGAGCTATATCTAACTCCTTCTTGAAAACATACAATGTTTTGGTCTCAACTACTTTCTGTGGTAACAAATACCACAGGCTCTCTCTGGGTGAAGAAATTTCTCCTCATCTCAGACTGTGACCCCTGGTTCTGGACTCCCCCACCATTGGGACATCCTTCCTGCATCTACCCTGTCTAGTCCAGTTAGAATTTTATAGGTTTCTATGAGATCCCCCCTCATTCTTCTGAACTCCAGCGAATATAATCCTAATTCACTCAATCTCTCCTCATATGTCAGTCCCGCCATCCCAGGAATCAGTCAGGTAAACCTTCACTGCACTCCCTCTATAGCGAGTACATCCTTCCTCAGATAAGGAGACCAAAACTGCACACAATATTCCAGGTGTGATCTCACCAAGGCCCTGTACAATTGTAGCAAGACATCCCTGCTCCTACTCAAATCTTCTGGCTATGAAGGCCAACATACCATTTGCTGCCTTTACCACATGCTGCACCTGCATGCTTACCTTCAGTGACTAGTGTATGAGGACACCCAGGTCTCGTTGCACATTCTCCCCTCTCAATTTATAGCCATTCAGATAATAATCTGCCTTCCTGTTTTTGCTACCATAGTGGATAAACTCACATTTATCCACATTATACTGCATCTGCCATGCATTTGCCCACTCACTCAGCTTGTCCAAATCACACTGAAGCATCTCTGCATCCTCCTCACACTCATCCTCCCACCCAGCTTTGTGTCATCTGCAAATTTGGAGATATTACATTTAATTCCCTCATCTAAATCATTAATATACGTTGTGAATAACTGGGGTTCCAATACCAATCCCTGCGGTACCCCACTAGTCACTGCCTGCCATTTGGTAAAAGACCCGTTTATTCCTACTCTTTGTTTCCAGTCCGCCAATCAGTTTTCCATCCATCTCAATACACCACCCCCAATCCCATGCGCTTTAATTTTACACACTAATCTCTTATGTGAGACTTTGTCGAAAGCCTTCTGAAAGTCCAAATGAACTATATCCACTGGCGCCCCCTCATCAACTTTACTAGTTACATCGTCGAAAAATCCCAGTGGATTTGTCAAGCATGATTTCCCTTTCATAAATCCATGCTGACTCTGTCCGATTCTGCCACTGTTTTCTAAGTGCTCAGCTATTAAATCATTTATAATGGACACTAGAATTTTCCCCACTACTGATGTCAGGCTGACTGGTCTATAATTCCCTGTTTTCTCTCTACCTCCCTTTTTAAATAGTGGGGTTACATTAGCTACCCTCCAATCTGTAGGAACTGTTCCAGAGTCTATAGAATCTTGAAAGATGACTACCAATGCATCCACTATTTCTAGGGCCACTCTAGGAACTGTTGTCGCTCTCTGTCCTTTACACTGCTACCATCTCCACATATATTCAGATAATTCAAGTCTTTCATTATAATTACTCTATAATTCTTGCACCTCTCTGTAATTTCCTTGACTGCGATCAACTTCTCGGCGTTTTGGTGAGAGTAATGGCAAAGCACCCTTTTGGTGTAGTGCAAGTAATAGCACAATACATTAATAACATTTTCTCTCTCTGCACGTACAGCACAACCTACAATGTAGATTTGCCATTACGATGGCACACATTTTCAGGAAATTCTGGGCTGTTGTATGTAACATTAGTAATTTATTTTGAATAATCAACATTCATATAGTGTCTTGTAACATCAGAAATGGTCTTGGGGCATGTCACTAGAGAGGAGAGATGCAAAGAGTTTTTGGTGTGAAAATTCCAGAGCTTAGACAGTTGAAAGCTTGGTTACCAATGCTGGGCCAAAGGTATGGTGAATACAGGATTGGAGGAATGCAGACTTATTGGAGGGCCTTGGGCTGGGAGAGTTTGTAGAGAGAGGATGGGGTGAGGCCATGGAGAGATCTAGGCCCAGGGTTGTGCATTTTAAAGTTGAGGTGCTGATGGACAGAATCCAATGTAGGTCATGGAGTGAATGGGATTTGGTGCAGTTTAGAACATAGGCAGCAGAACTTTGGATGAGTTTAAGTTTATGAAGGGCGGAAGATGGGATCCTGGTCAGGACAGCTTTGGGATAGTCCAGTCTGAAGGTAACCAAACGTGGATGAAGGTTTCAGTAGCAGATGAGCTGAGGGAGGGCAGAGATGGTTCGTTAAGGAGGCAATCATTGTGATGGATAGGAAATTGGGTAAGCTCAGGGTTAAATGGGACATTGTTATTGCAAAGAGTTTGGCTTAGCCTCTGACAGTGGTCAATGGAATCCATGGAGAGGGAGCTGAGTTTGAGGAATGAAGGAAGCCATTGTTTAAATATAACTTACAAAATGAACAAAATTCTGAAAAAAAATACAAAATGCTGGAAATACCAGGAAGTCAGCATCCAGAAATAAATATTTGAGCTAAGTATTTTGTTGGGTTAAGGATGGTTTCTAATTCCTAATTTGGCGATTTTTAAAAAAAACTGTAAAACGACACTTCTGTATAAATGTACATTGAAAAAAAATCAGCTTTCGTATCAGGGACATAATACAAAAGGTGGCACAGCTCTTCCTCTTTCTCCTCATCATTTCCAGTAAAGTGTTTTTTTTCATTGTTACGGTAAATCCGGCTCCTTTTTGACACTCCCTAATCGCTGGGACGAATAGGATGCGACAGTCGTATGAAATAACCCTGCCTCCCGGAAAAAGATTATATTAAAAAAAAAAGTGGGTGGGGGCGATCTTTTTTGTGGCTCAGTAATTCGGTGGAGAGCGGCTTGGTGTGTGGCTGTGTTCCGTGAGCGGAGCGCACATTACAGTTTGAGCCGGTCGGATTTCTTGATCTGCCTCCGCCGCCCTCTACCCTCTAACCCAAGGCAAATCCGAGCCCACCTCCCACTGCAGCTGCCGGTATACCGCACGCCGCCGGGCTTTCTTGCGGGATGATTCTGGACAGAGGCAGCGAGAACGGCAGCGATCCGGAGAGCTGTATGATGTCGAGTCCCATAAACCTGGGTTACTTTTTCCAGAGCTCCCCGGCAGCCAGTGAGCCGTGCTCCCCGCCTACCCCCAGCTCTCCGCAGTCAGACTCAGACTCTCAGAGTGGCGCCTCAGAGAGAAGCTGCAGGAGCGCAGGTACCGTCAACTTTCCCTGCTCGGTGCTCTCAATTCTTATCTTTAAAATCTGGTTTCCGCTTTTCCTATTCCCAGGGTTTTAAAATAACTTCACGACTTGTTCTCAAACTTCCAATCTAGCCCACTCAGCTGTCTTTCTCCTCCTATATAAACCTTTCCCCTTGTTAATTAAGGATTTTGTTCTGGAGTGTTTTCCCTCTCCGACTTGTTCCCCGCCTCGATTAGCCGTTTTGTTTTAACCTTGAGTTTTAATCAGTATAATCGCGTCGAGCTGGTTAAAAGTGGAGGTGAAGGGACGCATTACCCACCCCACACACACACACCCCCGGCATCTGAAAAATTTCTCTCTCAACGTTTAAAATCTAAAAACTGGAACGAACCAAATCACTTACTGAGCCAACAGCACTTAAGCATCGCAGTTTAAAAGCCCGTTTTCACAGCGAACCGATTAAAATCACATTGAAACTGAAATTGGAGTACCTCGTACAGCAGAGTGTTGATTTTCTAAAATGATTATTCCGTGTGTTTCCAAGCAACTTGAGCTTTCATTTCCTCATTTGTTTGTGTGTGTGTAGAAAAAAAGAGCGAGTGATCTGCGGTTGGTGGATTTTCCACTTTCTTCGGCTTGTTGAGGTTATTTGTTATTCACTTTCTCCCTAACAGCCCACTCTGGCACAGAGAGGTCTGAAAGACGACATTTCCAAGGAGTTCGAGTGAAGAATCCTGTTAAGGAGCTCCTTAACAATTTCAGGAACATCCGCAGAGGCAACAACCTGGAAAATTATGCGGTAACACCTCACCTAATTTTATTCAGCCTTTTGGTTTTTTTTAATGCAGTGAATAGTTTAAGCCATTACAAGTTTTTTTTTAAATGTAAAAAGCTAATTATCTGTTAAAATAAAACTTAAAGGTTTTTGTTTCTTATGGTCAAGCTTACTCGTAATGTTTACATTTTTAATGCATTAATTTGCAATAATCTTAGGCTAAATTCATGTAGATTTTGTAGACTAGATGAAAGAACGTGGTGGAAAATAATTAACAGAATTTTTTTCTCCTTCAATGTAGCCCCAATTGAAGTCAAAAGAAGAACAGATTTCTGGTAAGTAATTTGCTTGCCACTTTGTAATTCTGGCCAAAATGCTCCATTATTCACTGTACAGAGTTAATAATCTGTTTCCCTCTTTAACAGAAATAAGAAGTCTCCTGGTCAGGGGAAAAAGATCAGCTTTGGAGAATCTGTCTGATGCACCTCCTTATAAACAATCACCAGCACATACATCATCTTATTTGCTGGTAAAATATCCAACTATTTTTCTTTCAAAATGCAATTTTAGATTAATTACCTCTGGATTATTTCTGTGATCTTAGCTTTACGATTACAGATGACACTAATATCGATTGGATGCCTTCAAGAATCTGAAGGGGACAAATAATGGCATTATCATTTTGGCAAAAGATGAAACCTGTTGTATGGGAACTTCAGTCTTGTTACTTTTTTGCTAGACCTGTAGACAGATCTAATGGGAACATTAATTAATTATGCCAGTAGTAAACCACTTAAATGTCTTTGACTTGACTGATGTCCATACGTGTCTCTTTTTCATTAGACTCCACCCCAGACACCAAACTCTGTTGAGAATTCAGATGGAGCCTACAAAACTGAACTAAGGAATGATGTAAATCCAGATGCTCTTCAGGATATAATAAAAATGTTGCAGAATGACACCCATCAGATCTCCCTGAACACAGTCCAGGTCAGCTGGGCCAGTTTTGCCAAGAATGACCAAGTTTTTCAGGGAAAAAGAGAATTGCACACAAACAGTTATGTGCAGGACCTCCAGCACAGCCAGCTGTCCCCTGGACAGTGCCAGGACTTGCAGCAATTCCAAGTCCATAGCCCACCTCAAGTCACAGGGCAGCATAAAGGTTTTCAACCATTTCAAGGTGTAGATCATTCTCCAAGTTACCAGCAGCTACTGCCCAATGGACAGCTCCAAGATTATCAACAGGTGTCTAGTGAATTTCCACAGTTTACGACTGACTTTCAAGTACATCCTAACCCTTCTCTGTCTGAGGGGTACCCAATTCCTCAAAACCAACCTTTGGGTGGTCAACCATCATCTGAATTTTATATTCCAGGTTGCAGCTCCCTGCAACCCAATATTCAGGAAGAAATATCTCATCCTGCCTCCATGTACTATCCTATACAACCTCAAGGCAAGTCCTTCTTTCAATGGCAAGTTGAACAAGAAGAGAAGAAATTATCCAACCTTACCCAAGAGCAACTTCTTTCCAAAGACTGTGATGGCGACACGTAAGTATTATTGAATCTTTGTTTCAGTATATTCAGTGTGTAGTGAAAATATAAAAAAATGTTGAGGGGTCGGTTCCTGAGCCTCTTCTAATGCTACTTGCTGGCTGGTCCCTATATTGTGTACAAGAAATATTCTGTAATACAGTTCCTTCCTTTCCCTCGCCACCCCCAGCCCCCTCTCTCTATCTCTATCTCTCTCTTGAAGAAGAGTGTTTACGCTTTACAAAAAGCCTCCCATCAGCATCACTGCAGGATGGAGCTATTGTTTATGGCAATTATGGATATGCAACTGTATTCTTTACTTTGAGATGCACTGTGTTGGAGCTGCAGAACATCCTCTTGGGTACCAAGCCCTAAGAGGGCATTGGTGACCATGGACCTCCATGTTAATCATGCTCTGGAGGTGCAGAACACAGCTATCTTAATCTAATATACATAGAAAATTCCCTCTTTTAGGTGTTAAGTAGCACATTCATACCTATCCCTATTGAGGGGCTTGACAAGTTTGAGGTTCAGATCTGGTTATGTTCTGTCAAACAAAATAGTCAGTACCAGCAATTTTCACCCTAATAATTTATTGAAACTTTTATTGTCTAGGAAAGGTGGAAAGGTGTCTAGCTGGTGCTACTCACTGTGAGAGGCTTGGTATTTTATAATTGGGGTGCTAATTTTTTGCATTAAAGTACAGGGTAGTAGTGCTGCAGTAGAAATATAGATTAGGCTACAATGCTGCAGTACATATGGCTTCATTTCTGAAAATTAAGGATTGCATTTAGTGGCTAGGACCTAAAGAGTGAAGAGTCTGAATGATTATAGTGCAAACACCTTTGTTTTATAAGCTTAAAGGTACATTATGTTTACATTTTCCAGTCTACTGCATATTGCTGTTGCACAGGGCAGACGGGCTCTTGCATATGTCCTTGGGAAGAAAATGGCTACGATTAACATGATGGATGTTAAAGAACACAATGGCCAGGTAGGATACATTGACACATCAATCATTTACTTGACATTGTCATGGTTGAGGGGTGCATGAGTTGAAAAAGTGAGATTTTAGATCAAATTGTTTAAAGTCATCTTTTGAAGTTAAGGGGTAGATCTCATTAAAGCCTTATTCGCAATGCAGTCAATGATTACTTCAGCAAGATGTTGAACGTTATCATTAATGTTTAACATTAATTAACTTGTTTTTCAGTAATGGTCGAAGTTGCAGTTACGAAATGGCTGATTAGCTCATTACTCTGGTTGCTTATCAAAAAAGCTGTGTTATCAGTTAGCCATTTGTTTTGTCATTAGTTTCCTTGTATGGGTTGGTCATTTGTCAAATGTTACAGTAGTTTTTTTTCTCTTAATAGAGTGCTTTGCAGGTAGCTGTTGCTGCCAACCAGCACCTGATTGTTCAGGATCTGGTCAACCTTGGAGCACAACTGAACACTTCAGACCGCTGGGGCAGAACACCACTACATGTGATCGCAGAAAAAGGTTTTGTTCAAGTGCTTCTGGTAGGTGTCTTTCTTGGTTGAGGAACCTTTTTATGATCCTTGATAATCTAGAGAGGTACCAATCTCAGGAGGTTGTTGTAACCTGCAGAAGTGTGAGCTTCACAATTGAACAATTTCACCATGATTTCCCAAACACCAATTATGGTAACATTAAGGACAAAAGTACACCTTTGTAAATATTTCATGTTTTGGCTTATATTGAAATTATTAAGTGCAGTTTTAAGATGTGTTCCATTATAGGTTGCCCTAGCCTAAAAGGTTCTTGTATGGTTTTGGGACTTCTATTGGAACTTATAGGAGGAAATAGCCTAGAAGACAGTTTTAAATTATGAACCACAATTTGAACACCTCTTAACTATCCATTTCCATTCACTAGAGTCTACTGTGAGTAGCAAACCAGCATTTCGTTTGTATCTACCTCAACCCCATCTCTTTGATCAAACTTGTCACATCTTGATCTCCCCTTGACTTCATGCCCATTTCTTTAAATTACATCTCGGAAGGACCATGGGATATTTTGTATTTCAATGATGTTATGTTGCATATAATTTTTTTTAAAAAAAGTATTTTATAAATATTATCACTAAAAAGTGACATTTTGTTTCATTTGTAATATTTAATTAAGTAGACTCTTTTTTAAGTATCTGCCATTTTTTATTTTTTAGTTGCCTATCATTTACTTACAAATCCTTTTTTATGTTTCTGTGTAGGCCATTGAAAAGGGAACAGCACTAAATTACCAGCATCTCAATCTCGAAGTTACAAACTTTGATGGTAAGATCAATTACTATCTTTTTATTGATGGTTATTCAAATAGTCTGATATCCAACTTACTCATGAAATGAATCTGATTATGGACAAAAGTGCACCTTTAATGGATATTACCTTTTTGCATTTGGATTATGTCCATAATAATTTTCAACAAATCAAACAGGGTTTCTCAAACTTTAGTTAGTAAAAGAAAAGGCAGTGCAAAAGGGGGTTTTATACATTTGTGTGTGCGCTAAAGCAATTTGCATAAGGTCTTTGTTTACATTCACTGCTAGCCATAAACAACTACTCGTAATTTTGAATTTTCCTCCTGTTTTAGGTATGACTGCTCTACACTGTGCTGTTCAGGCCCAGAACCGTGTGCTGCACGAGCTACAGAAGAAAATTCATCAGCAGCCTCCATCTGTTGAGGTGCAGGAACTGGCCATGAAAAGCAAGGGCTTGTTGGAAACAATTAAAACCCTTTTGCAGATGGGGGCATCAATTGAAACTCGGGTGAGTTCAGCTCTGATGCAATGAGTGATCAAGCCACATGGAAAAGCAAACACCATTACATAGTTGTGCATATTTGAATTTAATTGCAAAGATTAAATTAATGGTGTTCATTGTAAACAAAGTTGAGGTGGCCTGTGACATGCTCTAATCAACATGTTAACTTTCCCTAGGATCGGAAGAGTGGCCGTACACCTCTGCATTTGGCTGCTGAGGAAGCAAATGTTGACATTCTGCGTCACTTTCTTGAGCAACCAACGAGCCTTAATGTTGTAAATGCTAAGGTAAGAGACAACCCAGACACCTGTCGACTACTCATTTGATGAAGGGGATTTGTTGCAGTGAACTAAGTATTTGATATTTATATGGGTCTTTTAACATTGACTTTGCTAAGATCCCTGGCATTTCATCACTGTAGTAATACTATTGAATATCACTTTGCAAGACTTCTTATAACTTCTCAACATAAGTGTTACCTTGATGTGAAAATACAAATTAAATTCAAAAATTGACTGCATCAGCTTTTAAATAAATTTGTCTGGTGTGCCCATGTTGTAGTCAGGAGAATATTTTGAGGAAATGTCCAGTGTTGATATTTCTATTGTTGATAGAGTTTTTGATCATCTTACAGGCGTATAATGGCAACACTGCTCTTCATGTCGCAGCGGGCATGCAAGACCGGGTTAGTCAGGTAGACGCTGTCCGGCTTCTGATGAGGAAAGGAGCTGATCCTAGTGCCAGAAACCTGGAGAATGAACAACCAGTGCATCTGGTGCCAGATGGTGCAAGAGGAGAAGAGGTGAGTGAGGCAGAGCAGTTATCCATTTATCAAAAAGTGTTCCAGAATTTTGACAGTGGATGTGACCTGGAAATTATTTAATAGGAGAAAAATGAATGGAAAAGAATAAAAATAGCTTCCTTATAAATTAAGATTGAATAAAGAAAAAGTAAATCTTAAACCCATTTCTTTAATAATCACTATCACTTTTTTTATTTGCAGGTTAAGCGCATTTTGAAGGGGAAAGCTGTCCAGTCAAGAGTGCCTAACTTCTGATTTCCTGTTTCAGAAAATTTTCCTGTCACCCCCACTGTCAGTTAGGCAGTCGTGTTAGATTTGTACAGAGATATTTGCTAGCTACTGGCAAATGTGTGTTGTTTCTTTGAAAGAAACTTTCATTGTTGACTACTGTGTAGTATTTAGTAAAATAATGGTAGTATTAACCAGTATCTTGTTTTAAACTGTGCGCGCATTATACAATTTGTGAAGTAAAAATGTATGGGCTTCAGCTGACTTTTAAGATGCGTTTTTTAAAAAAATGTATTCCAAAGGATCAGTGCAACAATGTGTAGTTATGATCAGGTGCATATATCTACTTAGAAATTTAAAAACATAACTCCAGTATATTTAAATATCATATATGCTTTTGTTGTCTTGAACTAAAGTGTGTCATTTAGTCATAACATTCATTCTACTTAAATTGTTCTGTATGAGTTTTATCTTTGGTTTTGCTGCTGCGAGAGGAATGCAAAAGCTCAGATGTTCAGTAATTTCAAATGTTTTTTGTAAATGAAATCCTGAAAGATTTATTGACTACGCCTTTGGTTTATAGATCTTTTGAGTGAGATGTTTTGGAAGGAAATGTCTAGATATAACCATAGATATGATTTAAATCGAGTGCCTTACAGTTTTTTTTCCAGTGCTGACCCAGATATTTGCCTTGATTCACATGAGCTTTCTTGTCTACTCACAAACTGACATGAGTAGTAAAAGCTTACATTACCCTTACAAATGCATTCTTCTATATGCCGAGTGAATGTATTTTGCTTTGGTGAGGTATGCATTCCTTTAACAAGAGGGCTTTGCTTATTCTTGTACCAGATTTATTGACCAGAGTATTTGTATGGGGCATCCTGAGATAGGTGGATGCACTAATTGAAGTAGAAATGGGTCAAATAAACATTTAATGTGAGAAGGAATTGCACACGTGGTACATTTAAAGAAATAAAACAAGTGATAATGTCAAGGGCAGGTACCTGATGTGAAGAGGTTAGATGGAAATAGGATGTTGAGTATGGAATAGGTTGAATGAAGTCATTTGTGGATGAGAAAGTTAAGGTTGAAGAAGAATTATTTACAGGGTATAATCCAGAAGATGGATTTACAATGCATGCTGAGTGGAACAATGATAGGAAATTGATTGGCATAGATTTGGGTGCAATATAAATTAGTATAAGTGGCAAACCCTCATTTCTGGGTTAATATTTTTATACTATTGGATATCTGTTTGTTTCAACAGGTATATAATTGTAGTTCTCACCGGTAAGGAAGATTTTGTTCTCTAGTATTTGCGTACTTTGTGCTGGATTTAAAAAAAAAATCCTTAGTACTCACTATGATTGTCAAATGTGATTTGCATCTAATTCTTTTCAATAACTGATTTTTAAGAATAGAACAGTTAATATACTGAATTTTGTTGCACTTATTTGATATTTAGTAACTTTTTAATCAAGATAAATGTAAAATTGTGAACTATTTGGCCTTGAAAGAGCTAATAAATCAACTTTCTAGAAGGCTGTTTGTTCAATCATGAAGTTTAATAAAGTATGTCTTGTGGACAGATTCTAACTGTTATTTGACGATAACATTACATTAAATTTTTGATGCACTAGCTGCCTGGTGTCCAGTATGTGACTTGGAGTTGTAAGATTTTCACTACTCTTTGCTCCAACAGTGGTTCCCATAAGTGGACTTTCTAATCTAATTGGTTAAAGCTATGCCTTTGCTTCACGCTGTGGCAGAGGGGCATACCTAAGAGACTAAGGATTAACCCATTTTCAAACAGTGCATTTATCTGGTTAACTACCAAATTCTTTCTGAAGTAACATATTACTGTATACATCAAATCTGAAGTCTAAAGCAACTGCTGTCATTTAGCACGAGTAGTGAGCCATTAGGCCTCAAGCTTTTCTGTCCATCCTGTTAGATCATGGAGGATCAGTACTTCAGGTCCCTTTTTCCTATTGTTGCTCAGTATCCCTTGGTACTGTACCTTACCAAAATCTATCAGTCTCAGTCTTGAAAGTTTAAATTGACCCAGCCAGAGTTTTGCTGTCTCAAATATGAGAAATATGATTTCACTCCTGAATGGCCTGCCTATAGTTAAGATTATGGCCTCTATTTTTGGATTCCTAGCATCCAATTTCTCTGTATCTACCTGATTGAGTCCCTTTATCATTAAATAAAATGATCCTTCAATTTTCTATACGAGAGAACACAAGCCATGTTCATGCCCTGTTTTCATATTTTAGCTCTTTAAGTCGTTGTATAATCCTGGTGAACTTGCACTGTACCCCCTCATGGCCAATATATTCTTTCTGAAGAGGGATGCCCAGTACTCTATACAACTGAAGACTCGATTCAACTGAAGTATAACTTCCTCCATTTTGTGCTCCCACCTCCCCTGAGATAAAGGCAATCATTCCTTTGGGCTTTTTGTACCTAACTTTTAGTTTTAAGTGACATGTGCATTTGAACACCCAAATCTCTTATCCACAATTCTTAGTTTCTCGCCATTTAGAAAACACCCTTGGGGCTGGATTGTTAATTGTCTGTGAGGGTAAGGTCAGGAGTGGGTGCATTTTGAAAATTGCTTTTCTAGATGGCATGTCAGCCTTCCAACACCTCTGGAAGGTACTGTCATTTTCAAAGTTAGTGTGGGGGACATGGCAACTCGCTTGCCCCAATTAACAGCTAATTAAAAATGTTGAAGAGCTTGTTAAAGGGCTGGAGGGGGTCAGATGGAGCATGAAAAACAAATGGTCTGGTGCACGTTAGTACATGCTTGTCAGAGGGACTGTGGGAAACCATAATGTGATTTTACTGACAAATTAAAATGTTGGGGGAAAGAAAGGTTATTGAAACTGAGATGCTCAAGTGGTTGCCCAAGTTTGCCATTGTTTGAGCAGAGTGAGTCAGGTACTTGGTGATTGACTGGTCACATTGCTTCAACATGAGGCTGCTGGGTCTTCGGTTTTTTTTGTCTCCTCCAATCGCAAGGCAATGGCAAGCCCAGTCATGATTGCCATCTGCTTTGATCATTGCACTCCAGAACCAGTTCCCACCTCCAGGCAGTGCCCAGTGAATCCCACTAATTAGGCATTGAGTTCTTTTCTGGCCCAATTAGGGAATTTGTATATTAAATAACCTCATGTCAGTGATGCAGGTGTGGGGTTGATACCTAGAAATGATCCAGCTTTGGGTTCCTGACCCACAATTGGAAATCCAGTCCTTAATGTGCCTTTGTTGTTATAATAAGAAATGGGAAGAAAAGTAGGCTATTCAGCCCCTTGAGCCTGTTCCACTATTCAATAAAATCATGGCTGATCTGATTGTGGCCTTAACTCCTGCCTGACCCCCATAATTTGTGAATCCTTTGTCAATCAAAAATCTAACTCAGCCTTGAACATATTCAATGACACAGCTTCCACTGGGAAAGAGAATTTGAAACACTAATGACCCTCAGAAGAAATTCCTCCTCGTTTCCATCTTAAATGGAGACTCCTGATTTTGAAACTCTGTCCCCTTGTTCTAGATTTCCCCATGAGAGGAAGCATCCTCTCATCATCTACCCAGTTGAGCCCCATCAGAATCTTGTATGTTTCAATAAGGTTACCCCTCATTCTTCTAACTCCAATGGAATACCCTTCACTTGTCTGGATGAGTGCAGCTCCAACAACATGCTAGAAGCTCAACACCATCCAGGACAAAGCAGCCCACTTGATCAGCACTCCACCCACCATCTTAAACATTCACTCCCTCCACCATCAGTGACATTGGCAGCAGTGTGTACATCTAGATGCACTGCAGCAACTTTTGCATACTGTAAACTCAATAAATTTTGCCTCGTTAACCTTTATATTGATAAGCAGAATCCCATAAGTGAGACGTTTCCTTTGACTTGCTGCATTTTTATGTCGATTTGTTAGCTTGGGCATTTCATTCCATTTTTTTCTAATATCTCATATGGTTAACAAATTACAGATTCCGAGTTGGAGGATTAGAGTTTGGCAAAATTTCCCCAGAAATGGGAGATAGGTAGCTTAGTGACTGTGGCCTGTATTTTCATCTTTGAGGTTGGTAGTGCGAGTTGAAAAATTCCCAGTTCAGCCATCACCCCCCCCGACTGGGAGAAAGTGCCCACAAAGGTAGGATCTTCTTCCTGGGTCAGCTGGCCTGATTCCAGCCCACACCAATCCACCAGCAAGAAGTGTGCAGGCTGCCAGAGCTGTTTAAAAAGCTTGCCTTGGTGCTGTGTGACTTTGTCCCAGTTAAAATAATGCAAAAGCTTTCCACCCTGCACCTCCTCACACTCCAAACACTCCCCATACCTCATGCCCCCAACCCACCCCCTATATCTCCTCATGCACTGTGTGTCAAGCTCTGCCATTCCATCTACCAACCCCTTCCCCCATGGCCCTGCATGTCCCCTACGCTAAGCTGTGGCACTTCCATGCCCAATGCATGGATTTTCACCAAGTCAGGATGACCCAAGATCCCTTTAAAAATGGACAGATCCTACTCCCAGGATTCCTGAGCCCATTTCCGGTCTGTCTGATTTTTGGAAGTGCAAAAGGGTGTTGGCTGGTACCTCTCAAAAGCATGCATCTGGCACTCCCTAATCTGGCTGGCTCCATTACAGAGATAGGCACTTCGTACTCCTCTGCACTGTTTAGAACCAATGAACTGGATAGTGCTTCATGGCTGTGTTTTGAAAAAAAAAAAGCTTTGAACAAAAGTGACTTATCCATAACTTTATCCCTTGGAAAAAATGTTTTCACTACAAGCTAATGCAAGTGTCAGTCAATCCTGGCTCTCTAAAGTATCAAAAACCACAAACCTTTGAAACCGCTTATGCAAACAAATGTTGTGAAATTAACAGCAGAGATCAGAGGGCCTGAGCCATCAATCAAACATTGTTATGGGAGCAGCTGTTTCAACAAACTCTAATGGATGCCTGGGCTCTCAGCCAAGCCTCATTATGTATGCTTTTTAAAAAAACTTTCATGGAATGGAAAGTTGCCAAAATTATTATTTCTCACACATAGGAGAAAGTTATGAGTAGATTACTTATTTTCCAAAGCTTTCTTTTACACATCCCACTATACAGTATGGGGTTCATTGGTTTTAGAAAGTGCATAGTGAAGTCAATAGCATGGAAATGTTATAGTTTGGCATAGAGGAATGAGGGGCCATAGGGAGTGAGTGGAAGGGCAGAGCTTGGCATAGGGGCATGAAGAGGACCTTTTGAACTTACCTTTTGAAAGGTCACCTCATGTAGACTAGGATTCCTCCTCTGAGCAACTGTGAGCTGCAACTCTTTTAAAACCTGGCCTGACTCTATGAAAATTGCAGAGGAGTATGAAGTGCCTATCTCTGTAATGGAGCCAGCCAGATTAGGGAGTGCCAGATGCATGCTTTTGAGAGGTACCAGCCAACACCCTTTTGCACTTCCAAAAATCAGACAGACCGGAAATGGGCTCAGGAATCCTGGGAGTAGGATCTGTCCATTTTTAAAGGGATCTTGAGTCATCCTGACTTGGTGAAAATCCATGCTGATGTTACTGGACTTTAATATAGATACCTGGGCTAACTATCAGAAATGAGTTCAAATCCCATTATTGGTAGGGGGCTTAAATTGATTAGCTTTTCATCCAGACATTTTTAATTAATGTCAGTAATGGTGATTGTATGATTAACAGATTTTTTTAAAAAAAAAGCAACCAAGCTCACTAAAGGGCGTTAAGGGAAGGAAATCTGCTATCTTTACCCAGTCTAGGGCCTATTTGTGACTCCAGACGTCAGACCCTTAACTGCCTTCTGAAATAACCTAACAAGCCAATCAGTTGTCAAGAAGGTGCTCTCCCCACCTTCTGAAGGGCAATTAGAGAGGGGCAATAAGCCCATATCCTGTGAATGAAAAAGAATTCTCATTCCAGGAAAGTTACCAAAAGCATTAATATTCAGAATACTTTGAACAAGGGATGGCAGGTATGTCATTGCGAGGCAGCAATTCATTATAGAAAGAAATTGAAGGTTGCAGGTAGGGTGGTAGTAAGAACGAATGCAGGCATTTAAAATAATTGAAGAAAAGAGGTTATAATTGTACTTTCAGCAGGGTAATAATGTTTTCGAAAAATGTAGGGAAAATGTCAGAGGATTAGAACAAGTTGGTATCAGCAAGCATAGGGTGAAGGAACACTGGGAAGGAGATGGGAAAACTTAGGAATAAAGTTGGTTGGAGAAAAAACTATGGATTAAACATATTCAGTCTGGAAGAAGGCTATGAGGAAGGGCAGGAACCAGAAGAAGCAGGCACAGAAGAGAGAAAGCCCACTGGCTTGGAGAGGTAGAAGTCCATGAGCTCCTCTCTCTTTTGTCTGAGGTGAGCAAAGAAAGTGAACTGACATAAGATCAGTGGAAATGGTTAGTTGTGGAGCAGAGGAATTGCCATATTTAATACAGCCCATAAAAATCCTAATAACTCCAAGCGACTATCAGTTTCAGCCATTGTGAATGCTACTCAGCCATGGTTCATTTCAGCAAAATAGGTGTTTCCTTCTTGAGCATGTTGAGTGTAAATCTGGAAAATAGCATGAAGTTTCAAACAAGCAGTTCTTAAAGGCTATGGCAGTGTTGTTTTATTGTTGCTGCACAGAGACACAACGTTGGTGAGCAAAGGTGCAGAGCACATACATTTTCAGATGGACGGAAATCCCTCTATTTCCATGTCCCTCACAGAAGCATCAAGCCTCTTCTTAAATGCAGCAATGCTATTTGCTTCAACCACTTAATGTGAAAGAATTTTCAATAGTTAGATATTTCCTTTCATGCACATCTCAAAGTGCTTTACAGTAAGGTCCCACAAACAGCAATGCCAGATAAACTTTCTTTTGATGTTGATTGAGCGATAAATATTGGCCTGGACATTGGAAATAACACTCCTTGCAGCAAGTTCTACATTCTCACAACTCTGAGTACCTTTTATCACTTTTTTGGCTTTCATATCGATGAGTCCCAACTTCCTCGGCCTCCGAGAGTGTCTTCATTAGCCTTGATAGTTAGGCAAACGCTCAGTAATATGGTTAGAACAATGAATAGAAAACCCAGATCTGTAAATTATTTTAAGCTACTGGAATTTATTTTAAGCCTCCACAAGACCTATTTCCAGTCCTTGATTAGATCTATTTTTAAAATATTAAACAAATTTTTACATGCAAACAAGCCAATATGTAAAAGTATAACAGAAGAACGTATTTGCAGTGAAGATTTTGAAGCAGGAAGTAACATATATTTGGAAATCTAAATACTAATTTGAATCTCAAGAAACAATAGCTATAGACACAGAGATAAGACACATTTTTTCTTGTCTCTTTACAAGCTGTGGGAACTAACTAGAATTAACCAATATGTAATGAAGATCTCAATTTAGTTGATTCGATTACTTTTGGAAGCTCATTCCTCTCTACAGCACTCACACTTTTGTTGAGTTTCATTAGCAATTCATAACTGCTAGCCTCATTCACAGAATAACAGCCTGGCATATCATACTATAGAATGATTGTAGCACCAGAAAGAGGCCATTCAGATGTGTCAGTGTTCCATTTCCCCACCTTTAACCCTGCAAATTTTTTCTCCGAAGATAATGATCCAATTTGCTTTTGAAAGACATGATTGAATCTGCCTCCACCAAACATGCAGGCCACGTGATAAAGTGTTTCCTCAGGTCGCCTTTGGGTCTTTCACCTTAAATTGGTGTCCCTTATTCTTGACTTTTCTGCCAATGGGGTCAGTTTCTCTGTAACTACTCTGTCCAGACCTCTCATGATTTTGAACACCTCTATGAATTCTCCTCTCAACGTCTAAGGAGAACAGCCCCAGCTATTCCAATCAATCCATATAACATAAGTCCCTTATCCCTGGAACCATTCTCATAAATCTTTTCTGCACCCTCTCTAATACCTTCACATCCTTCCTCAAGCATGGTGCCCAGAACTGGACACAATATTCCAGTTGAGGCTGGAATAAAGTTTCATCCATAACTTACTTGTTTTTGTACTCCATGCCCCTGTCTATAAACCCCAGGATCCTGTATGCCTTATCAACCAGTTTCTCAACCTGCCCTTCCAGCTTCAACAACTTGTGCACATAGACCCCCTAGGTCTCTCTGCTCCTGCATCCACTTTAGAATTGTGCCCCTTATTTTATATTGCCTCTCCTCATTCTTGCTACCAAAATGAATCACTTTGATTTTTCTGCATTAAATTTCATCTGCCACTCGTCCATCTATTCCACAAGCCTGTCTATGTCCTCTTGAAGTTTATCACTGTTCTCCTCACAGTCCACACGTTTTGTGTCATCCACAAATTTTGAAATTGCACCCGGCACTCCCAAGTCTAGGTCATTAAAATAGACCAAGAAAAGCAGTGCTCCTCATACCAACCACTGGGGAACCTCATTATATTCCCTTTCTCCAGTCTGAAAAATAACTCTGCCACTTCCAGTTACCAGCCAACTTCGTATACATGCTGCCAAAGTCTCCTTTATTTCAAGGCTTTAACTTTGCTGACAAGTCTGTTATTTGGCACTTTATCAAACATGGAAGTCCATGTGCACTCCATCAACTGGATTACCCTAATCTACCCCCTCTGTTCTTCATTAAAAATGCAATTAAATTAGTTAAATATGATTCGCCCTTAAATCCATGCTCACTTTCCTTAACTAATCCAATTTTGTCCAAATGATTGTTAACTTTATCTCAGATTATTGTCTCTAAAAGCTTTTTCAGTACTGAGATTAAACTGACTACCATTTAGTAATATTGAGTTTATCCGTACATCCTTTCTTGAACAAGGGTGTAACATTTGCAATTTCTCCAGTCCTCTGACACCACTCCTGTATCTAAGGAAGAATGGAAAATTATGTCCAGTGCCTCCTTAATTTCCACCCTTCCTTCCCTTAGTATCCTCAGATGTATTTCATCTGGACCAGGTGACTTATCAACTTTAAGTACATGCAGCCTTTCTAATAGCTCCTCTTTATCAATTTTTAGTACATCAGGTGTCTCAACTACCTCCTCATTCACTGTGTCTTGGGCAGCATGTTCTCCCTTGGTAAAGACAGATGCAAAATACTCATTTAGCACCTCAGCCATGCCTTCTGCTTCCATGTAAAAAGGTTAAGCCCAGCAACTACAGGATAGTCAGTTTAACCTTGACAGTGGGAAAACTTTTTGAAACGATAATGATGACTTCTTGTATTTGTAAATCCTGAGTTAAACTGCTTCCCAAGCCTGTTACTAGCGAGCATATAACATAAAAACTTTTCAGCATAGGTAACAAAACAAGGTTGAGGCTGCAGATGTCTTTCTAAACTTGCACATATCACACCCGTTTTAAAAGGATAACTGACAGACCAAAACTGCTTCATATTCTCACAAAGTATTCACATCCACACAGCACAGGCTTTGGTAATGCCAGGCTGGGGTTGCCTAGACAGGAAATGTGGGAAAAGACAGAAATGTTATATAGGGCTGTAGAACACGCTCACAGAAATGATTCACAGAGCACTCGTGACAGAAAATATGGGGCCAATGTCATTGTATGACCCAGTCTGTGAAATCAGTTCCAAATGAGTGAGAAGACAGCAGATAAAGGGAAAGCTCTCAAGGTATTAAGGCCAGAGAAATAGCTTTCCATGTCACGTAGCTTCCCATGATTGCATGCATAGAGTGTTCATAACTTGTTTATCATTTACTATTACCTTATGTAAATCATTGACTTAACCGCATCCTGTATAAGGCTGCCAAGGCAAACTGACCTTTGAATTCATGCATACAGAGTAGCAGCTTAGAGCATACTGAAATATTAAACAGCTTCAGAAAGCAAAATTTTATCAGAGGCCTACTTTTATGATGCATGTTTATTTACCGTCTCACAGGATGGATTGCAGGAAATTTGGTACTTTATGTGCTTTCCTAAACCTGCAGTCCCAAGATAAATTCTTCCTAAAGAATAGGCAGACAGAGGCAGTTCTGTTGACATGGTTGAAAATTTGTTTTCAAAACAAGTGCAGCCATGCTCTTCGAAGTGCAGCAGTCACTCTGCCGCGCATATGGAGATCAGAGAGCTCACTGTCAGCTTAGAGGATCACATTCTTTAATATTTAGTGAAGCTTCATCCTTTCTGATGGCGGGAATTGCGGCCTGTGAGCTGCTGGCCAATCAGAGGCCAGTAGCTCTCCAGTACTGGCAGCACCAAAGGTGATTGGGGGTAGGCGGAATGTAGAGTTGAGACCACATTCAGATCAGACATGAACATATTGATTGGTGGAGCAGGCTTGAAGGGCCGAATGTCCTACGCCTGCTTCTAAATCATATGTTTATATTTTCACAAAAGACTGCAGGAATTAACACAGAATTTGTTAATAGCAGAACAAGGGCCAGCACTCTGTGAAAGCATAACATAAGAACAAGTTACAGATGGCCCTGTGGTGGGGAGAGGGTTGGGAAAATTAATATAAAAAATATCAAAATGGAGGACAGAGTTCAAGGTCTGAAGTTGTTGAACTCAGTGGAGAACTTAGTGGAGCAGCTTCCAGCAGATTAATTGGGCCTTCTACCACTGATGTGCCCTAAGCACCAGCCACCTGCTTTGAAAATGATGAGACCCTGTAGTTTGGACCCGGGTTGACATCTTTTCAGTGTAGTTGTGGGATTCCTTCTTTCTCATTGAGAATTTTGGTCCCACTATTTTTAAACAAATTTTGTCTTACACACAAATAAGGAACTTATCTTTTCTATTTTCAGGCACTGACAGATATGATGTATTCTTCTACAGTTGCTTGCAATGACTGCCATTGTACTATAGTCTATTTGAATGAGTCATGCAATAAAATCATTTGTGACTTTCTCTGCCAGTTCCAAATCCGATTGTGTAAATAATTGATTAGGCTTGCTTGTCCCACCTCTGAACATAATCTTTGCATATCACTGCATGAATCAGCTGAAGACAGTTCTGATCTGTAGTTATTTGGTATCATAGGTTTCATGTTTATCAACTTGAAGGATTTTCCATAGGCAGGGATAAGAGGTTTGAATTTTTGCTTAGAAGTAAAAGGACTGCTATAAAAGCAAAGCTATGTTGCACACTAAAGTTAGGAGCAGGCTGAGACAAACATCAAATCTGAAGAGAATGTTGAAACTGATCAGTTGGCCTTTTGGGCTGGGCCTTCCTATCAGAGATAAAAATAAAACAGAAAAAGAAAGACTTGCATGTATATAGTGCTCTTCATGACCACCAGACATCTCAAAGCACTTTATTGCCAATTAAGTTCTTTTGAAATGTATTCACTGTTGTAATGTAGGAAGTACAACAGCCAATTTTGTACATAGCAAGCTCCCACAAACATCATTGTGATAATGACCATATAATCTGTTTTAGTAATGTTGATTGAAGGAGAAATGTTGGCTAGGACACCAAGGATAACTCCCCTGCTCTTCTTATCCACAGTGTTACGGGCCATGATGGGATAGTGCGCAGTCAATTCTAGCCCCACTTCTCCACAGGCCGTAACAATAGTCTAAATGTCTAACTCACCCACAAAACTGGCCAATTGCTTACGTTTGATACTGTTATTCCCAGCTAAAAAGACTGTGACCAGGCTCCTTTCAGTAAGCACAAAAAAATGGATGTATTAGAAAACAAACTTCTCCTGTAAAACAAGTTATAAAACTGGTTAACGTACAAGTTGTAGTTTAGAAATGTAATGATTTTACTCTTTTTTTAAGCAACAGATATTCGAACCCCCATACACTCTCACACAAACACAAAGCAGGACGAAACAAACACAGTCCCCTGCAGATGCTTGAATATGGGAATGTTTCTTTTAAAAGGAAAATAATCGAAGAGATTGCAACGCTGTAGATCTAATAGAACTCTGGTCACAATAGTTCTGGAAGTTCTGTCAGATGGATTTTTGGTGAAACTGTTCTTGATGACTCTTACTTATCACAACTTTGCGGACTTTCAAAAGAAAACAGATGAGTTATCCTGATGCGACATTTCTGATGAAAGTCTAACTCACTCTAGACCATATGTAACACAAAGGTGGGGCTGAGAGAGAAAGAGAGAGTCTTCTCCTTGCAGCCTGCTTCTAAGCCTGCACACTCTCAGACTAAGAGTCAAAAATTCAAATGTTCAGCGAATACTTCTCTAAGACTAGGTGTTTTTAACCAATTAGCAAGAGTCTTTAGCCTGCCAACAGCAATTCTTTTAAAAACAAAAAAACTGCGGATGCTGGAAATCCAAAACAAAAACAGAATTACCTGGAAAAACTCAGCAGGTCTGGCAGCATCGGCGGACTCTTTTCTTCTCCGCCGATGCTGCCAGACCTGCTGAACAGCAATTCTTTGTTAGCTTAGATGTACAAAGTATCTCTTCCCCCTCCAAGTGACCCCACTGGACATCTATCCATTTACCCATGGTTTCTTGAAGAATGGTATATTCACAGCAGACTTTAAAAAAAAATAAGTCAGGAGGGAGAATATCCATTTTCAAATACATTTCATTACAAAATATTTGGAAAAACATATACAACATTAACGTAAAAATTTTAATCATGCACTCACCCATTCTCACTCACTCCTTATACAGAAGCTTGTATAGGTTCTGATCTTTTGATCTCTATATTATACTAACAAAAATTACATTCTGGATAACACATCAATAATTATATTGTCTTTTCCAGCAATATGGACAACCTTCTGGTTATAAGGCTGTAGAAACAAACTCCATTGAAACAGTATGGCATTCTGATTCTTAAACATTTCTAGAAAGGCCAGGGGACTATAGTCAGTATATATTAGAGTTTCTTTGCAGCCATGATAGACATATATCCCAATATGTTTTAGAGCCAGTAACAATCCCAGGGTTTCCTTTTCTATGGTAGAATATCTTTTTTGATGCCAATTTAACTTTTTAGAGAGGTGTCCCACTGGCTTTTCTATGTCTTGTTCATCTTCTTGTAATTAGACTGGACCTGCCCCCAAGTCACTGGCATTGATTGCCACCTTGAAGGGTTTAGTGAAGTTAGGGGCAGCCAACACCGGTTCAGGAGTTAAAATTGCCTACAACCTCTCAAAAGTTGACTGGCACTCTCCTGACTGATAATACCTTGGACTTCTTTTGTAATAAGTCTGTTAGTGGAGCAGCTATTGTGCTGAAGTTTGGCACAAATTTAGGATAGAAGCCGCACATTCCCAGAAATCTCATGATTTTTCAACATGTTGGATTCTGGCTTCTACCTGAGCCTGTTTCTCTGGGCTTAAACGATAAGGGTGTTGCTTTATAGGAGAAAACCCCTGCCCCCCCAACATCATGCGCAGCTAAAGTTATACACCCTGGTTCATCCCTACAGATTCCTTTGAATTTCGAACATACGAACAGTGAGCAAGAAGCAGGAAAAGGACATTTGTCGTCCTATCACTAAGTATGAGAACTTGAGGCTGAATTTCCTGCCTGTCGGGCGGGCATGGGCGGGCACGGACCTGATCTCTGCCCGTGATCGGGTCCGCGCCACCATTTTACACGGACGGGCCAATTAAGGCTCGGTCAATATGAATCGCGGCTCCCGAGGACAGCCGGAGTGGGCGGGTGGCAGGGGGACTGCATTGAGCGCTGTGTCCAATAGCGACCCAGCCACCTGTTTTAAAAAGCTGCTGCAGCCTTTCAAAGGCTGTGAATCACGGCCAGTGGAAGGGCTCCCCACAGCGCTGCTGGTGAGCAGGCCAAGCAGGAGGGTAGGGCAGGGGGGGCACTGTGCCCCTCATTTTTCTGATGATTGCCTTGCTGCCCTCCTCGAGGAGGAGGTGGTGGAGGTGGTGAGCTCCAGCAACGTGCTGCAGTGCACCTGGATCCAGTGTCGCAAGCGCTTCAATGACCCGTTGCACTCGGGAAGGGTGAGTACCATGTTGGCATTGGTCACTTAACCCAGCAGGTAGGCTTTTCCACCATCCCCCCACCCCCACAAGTCTGAGTGTAGTGACTGCATTGAATCATTGATGGCACGTGTCATTCGTTGGGTGGGCCAGCAGATATTGCCCATGCCAAGGTCACCCTGAGAGGGTGGTGAAGAGATTGGTTCTGCCCCCGCAGCATGTGGTCTGCTGATACCCACATGACTGTTTTGGGGGCAACCTGGAGGAGCTGCACCTAGGCGTAGTGCTGGAACTCCAGGGCATGTCAAAGTCAGGGTGATGACATGCTGGGAGGGGAGCTTCAATGTGGCATTGGCACCGATCGATCTGCTGCCTCGGTGCTCCACGTGCTTGCGCCTCCTTGCTATGGAAGGTTAGACCTTGTAGTGCCTAATGCGATATAGGCAGCATTTGGCCAAGGGGTGGGGTAGGGTGGGGAACAGGCCTAGTACCTTTGTGTGAGTGTTCAGCAGCAGTGGGGTGAGGAGGTACTGGAGCCCTGATACGTCCCACTCTGGATGGGGTGGGCTGTCCTTGTAGGGAATCCAGGTACAAGTTGCACTAATCAATGCTCTTCTCTCCTTTTCAGGAGAAGAATGCACATAATGCCGCTGAGTGGGTGAGGACTGGCGGCGGCCAGACCAGTTGGCGATTCTCAGCCGCTTCGAGCAGGAGGCCCTAGATTTGGAGAGATGCCATGCGCCCAAGTCCACTGGTGTCTGTGAGGTTGGGGTGCCATGGACAGGTACGTTTGCCCAGCAGTGAGGACAGTATTGTTCTCCCAACAGCCATGGCAGTGCTGAATGTTCAGTGATTGAAGTTTGCAACATGGCTTGACCATTGTTTATGGAAGGATGAGCGCATAATGATCCAGGAAACAGGGATGCACATTGACATTGTCTCCCCGTTAACTGATCCAATGTTCTTGTTCTTCCTTTCAGCATCAGTGGAGCAGGGCCAGGAGGAGGAGCAGCAGAGGACCCCTCTCACACCTGAGGGCCCTGAAGTCTCGGACTCACCAGTGTCACACCATCTCTGCCAAGCAGGCATCAGTGCAGGTACTAGCCCCTAGGTGGGAATTAGAACATCGGCTAGTGTCCCGGGGCACAGCGGTGAGGTTACCTCATAATCACTGGAGGAACTGGCAGAGACAGAGAGTGCCCATGGCACCAGCAGTTGGAGGACTGCAGGGCACCAGGCACATGCTCGGTCGGTGCCTGGTGATGAGCCTCTGGAGTCGTCCGCAATGCAGCAGGGGCAGGAAATGCAGCCGGGTTTGCGGGAGCATCTGGTGGAGATACATGAGGCTATTCTTGGCTTCGTCTCCATGGTGGTGGAGTCTATGCAGATGCTCACTGAAGCAATGAGCCACATGTCTGAGCGCCATGCGTACTCCCTGGAGAGAGTGGCAAATCTCATGGAGAGGCTCTTCCAGAAGACCATCAGGGCTTCCTGGGGCTGCACTCAGACCAGCAAGCCCTCACATCGGCATTGACCTCACCTGGTCAGTGCCAATGTGGGAGATGATCTGGGCACCAATCCATCCATGGTGAGCAGGGAGGTCTGAAGCGACCTCACGTTGGTGCAGCAGCTGCCTATCATCTCTGTGGGCTCCTCTCAGGGCACTCCAGATGAGGGTGGCAGTTCCTCTGCCCCTCTGCCAGTGACCATTGCATCCGGTAAGGCTGCGACAATTGGGGAGATGCCAGCTGTGGAACCGGCAGCTCCCTCTCAGGCAGGGCCAGCACTGGCTTCACGGGCCAGAGGACGACCGCCAAGGTCATCAAGGCCAGTAGGACAGCAGAGTCAGCAGGCTGTCTCAGACGCCACTCCCAGTGATGGGGCAGCATCAAGATGTAGCACCCGGAACCGTAAACATAAGGCACCTTAGGCACACCACGGATTTTTCACTGGTGCTGTTGTGTTAGTTCGCAATGATGCTTTTATGACTTGATGTGATTTTTAATATGTTTTTCATTTTGTTTTCTTAAGTTCCTTTGGTTGTAAGATTAAATTCAGACATGCTACCATGGCTGAGGGTGCCTCTTTCCTTCTGCATGTGGATGGTTTCCAAAAATGTAATGAGTGCTTTGATGACATTCAGCTTTATTAAAAAGGCCCTTAGCTACTGTTCCTAACCTGGAAGATATTGCACTTGGGTGTTGAGTATGGAGTCTACAGCCCAGGCTTGTCCTGGAGGTCCATCTGTGGTGTCCTAGCTGAAGGTTCGTTGGATTAAAGCCTCCTGGGTGTCCCTGACTCCCTGCAGTATGCCCGGGTCAGTGTCTACCCCCTCAGCATTTCTCTGGGCATGCTCATCCTCGGACTCACTCCTGGACTCAATGTGTGCAGCTGCAGCTACTGAGTTGACGTCTTCATCATCCACTGCGTCCCCCCTTTCCAGCGCAAGATTGTGCAGAGCCCAGCATGCAACCACTATCACCAACACACGATTAGGGGGGTACTGGAGTGCGCCCCCTGAGCGGTCCAGGCATCAGAAGCGCACCTTGAGAATTCAATGGCTCTCTCCATCAATGGCTCCTATTGTACCGCTGCTCAGCTGCTGATCTTGGAGGGTGGACAGGTGTCATGAGCCACTTTCTGAGGGGTTAGCCCTTGTCACCCAGCAGCCATCCATCCAGCCGGGCTGGAGCACTGAAGAGCCCTGGCACCTGGGAGTGTCTGAGGATGTAGGTGTTGTGGGAGCTGCCTGGGTACCTTGCACAGACTTGTAGAAACTGCATCCTGTGGTCACACACTATCTGCACATTCATGGAGTGGAAGCCCTTCCTGTTGATGAAGGCACCGGGCTCACCTGCTTGTGCCTTGATGGCCACATGTGTACAGTCTATTGCACCCTGGATGCGGGGGAAGCCAGCAATGGCCGTGAAGCCTCTGGCTCACTTTGTCTGGCTTGCCTGGTCCCAGCGATAGTGGATGAAGGTCAATGCATGCCTGAGCGTCTGTAACCTGCTTGACACAGGTGTGGACAGCTGTTGGGAGACACCACAAAGATCACCCGCCGAGCCCTGGAAGGAGCCAGAGGCATTGAGGTTGAGGGCAGCTGTGACATTCAGAGCAACTGGCATGGGGTGTCCACCCACACAGTTCGCGGAGATCTCAGGCCCAATCATCTGACAGATATAGTTGACTGTCTCCCTTGAGAGATGGAGCCTCCTTTGGCACTGCACCTCAGACATATTGAGGTAGCTGCTTCACCACCTGTATATCCTGGTAGAAGGATAATGGCATCTTCTGCGGCCCCTTCTGCCTTGGTCTACCTCTTGGCCTTGCACTCCTTGTGCCTGCGCCTGTCCTCTCAAAGGTGGCTCCCCTGGAGGCTGAATGTGCACTGCTGACCTCCTACCCATTCTAGCCCTCCCTTCCTCCTCCAGTGGAGAGTTCTGCTCCCATTCCCAGGCTAAAAGAAGGCTTCCTGAAACCTGCAGGCCCAGAAAAGATTCCTCACTGCAGAGTGCTGACCTGAAGGTTGTGAGTCTAGACCAAGCAGTTGGGATGCGTTTTGAAGTAATGCAGATCACACAGGCAAGTAGCAGTAACTTTGAAAAAAACAATATTTGACAGAGCACACTTGCAACCCCACTGAGCCCTCTTATCCCGCCCGCGGATGAGGTTTAAACAAACGCGTCATACCCACTTGCCCATTGCGCCCATGTGCCGACCTGAAGATTGCACGAGCGCTGAAAAATTGCCATCGATTGGCGCCTCAAGGGCCTTAAGTGGCTCGTTAATTAATGATGGGCGCACCTCGGAGACTAATGCACGCCCGCCCAATGAAATATCTCAATGGCGCGCGGTGACATCGGGATACTCGCTCGACATCGCTGCGTGTCATTTTACGCGCTGGCGTGTGGGGCCCGTACCCTCGCGCTAACGGAAAAATTCTGGCCCCTGGTGTGTGTGTCCTAATATTTCATAATTAGCTGATGGAATAGCAGGAGGTTCTATTGGTGAACTGTCTAAATCTCCTTTTGCCTCACTCTGAATGTCTCCTTCATCCTCCACTCTCCTTATTACCTGACATACCTCCTCCTTGCTATCCTCCTCCCTATGATGGTATGCTTTCAACATGTTGATGTGACATAGTTGATTCTTTTTCCTGCGATCTGGGATGTTTATCAAATAATTTACTTTGCTAACACTTAACTGCTTTGTATGGACCACTGAACCATGATTTCATGGATTTTACAGGATCCTCCTGTAAAAGGCAATATCACTAACACTTCATCCTATGGCTGAAATGTTCGGGTCTCAGTTTTTTTTTTATCTGCTCATTCCTTCATCTTTGTTTAAGAAACTTTGGAGAGAATTTTCTCCCTGTTGGGAGTGGGTGCGGAGCTACCTGTGCGGGTGGGGGAGAGGGGGGGTTGGGGGGAAGAGGGAGAGTTGGAGCCTGCAATCTTGCGCGCATGCTTGCAAAAGAGCGCATTACGCAGAAATCTCCCTGAGGCGTGGAGCTGCCTCAGGGAGATGAAGTTCATATTGAAATATTTAAATAAAGAAAGGTAAAAATTATTTAGACATGCCCCCTAATGTGACAGTGTCACATGAGCTGGGACATGTTTATGAAATGTGAATAAATTATTTATAGATTTTATAAAACCTTCAGGAAACCTCATCTTGCCCATGGATGAGGTTTCCTGAGAAGCGCGAGGGCCACTCGGGCTCTTCACCTGCCTGGCAACCTTAAGGTTGGACAGACAGCGTTGATAATTAGCTTAACTGACTTTTTAATGGCCTTAACAGGCCTTAGACAGTTCGGCAGGCGCGCAGCCGCCTCTGGCATGCGCCAACTGAATGAAAGATCTGAATGGTGCGTGGTGATGTCGGAACACATGCTTGACATCACCACATATCATTTTACAAGTCCGTGTGCGGGGCCCACCCCCACATGCTGACGTGAAAATTCTCTCCTTTAAGATGTTCTTGAGTCACTTTGTAGTCCCCTGTGAGCCATTCCTGGAACATGGACATACGAGCATACAGGATTCATTCCTCTGTCCTAAAAACATTTCTCTGTGTTATTTCAGAGGACCTCTTATCTCATGTGCATGGATTAACTCAAAATGGCTAAAACTGATAGATTCATTCAGGCGACAAATAAAAGAAAGTCCAGTCCTTTGTCCCAATCAAGGGGATATTCATGACAATATGCTTTAATCATTGTTTTCAGAGTTCGATGATATCTCTCTAAAGCTTCCTGTGTCTGGATGGTATGCCCAAACTCTTCATGATGTTTTGAAAAAATTTAGACATAAAATTGGACCCTTGATCTGACTGGATCTCCATTGGTAATCCACATCTAGTAAAAAATTGCGTTAACTTCTCTACCATAACTTTAGCTGTAATTGTTCCTAAAGGGAAACCTCTGGAAATCGAGTTATCTTATCGATAACAGTAAGGATATACTGGTGTTCCACTTTTCTTTTCGGTGATGGACCCACACAGTCTACTAACACTCTACAAAATGGTTCTTCTAATACTGGTATGGAATTAAGGGTGCCAGTTTGATTGTATGTTGTGGTTTCCCCACCATCTGGCACATACAGCATGTTTTACAAAACTGCACCATGTCCTTGTGAAGACCTGGCCACTAAAAATGTTGACTTATACATGCATTGGTTTTGGATCCCTACATGTCCTGCCATAGGAATCTCTTAAGCTATCCTTAATATTTCCTGATGATATTTGGGCAGTACCACTACCTGATGAACAACCGTACACTCTTCATCCACAAGTCTATGAGGGGGTCTCCATTTACTTATCAGAATCCCACTTTTAACATAGTAGCATTCTGAAATTCATTTTACTTCAACTTTGGTTTGTGTTGATTGTGCCACTTTACTTAAATCTGGATCAGCTTGCTGACCCTCAATCAGAGATGACTTACTGAACATTTACTTCAGATTGTCCAAATCCTCAAAGCAAGTTTCAGATAGCCAAATATCTGTTTGTTGTCAATTTTACTTCTGGTGATGGAACTTGTTTAGCCATTGCTCGGGTCACTACACAAGAAGAAAAAATTCCTGCAACGTTTTCCTGCAACTGCTCTGTCTCCTTGACTTCACTTGGTCTTTCCATAAGTACTGGAGAAGCTATTATTTTCGCTTCGGCCAAATCATTTCTGAGGAGCAAGTCAACTCTGTCTACAGGCAATCTATGAACAACTCCTACTGTTAACATTCCAGGCATTAGGTCACACTCCAGGTCCAGATAGTACAAAGGTATGTGAATACACTTACTGCCAATACTATTCACTAATGCCTTGGCATTTGTGAACTCTGGTGGAAGAGTCAGGCCTTTCCCTAGCAAAAGATTTTAGGTAGCCCTGTATCTCTAAGTATAACTACAGGTTTACCTACTTCACTTGAGGAATAAGGAGTTACTTTTCCTTTTGACAAGAATTCCCTGTAGCTTTCAGGGATCTTGTTCACCTCCCCCATATTCACAGCAGTGTTCACTTGGATTCATAGCTGCAGTTAACATTACAACTTGATCAGTTGTATTTTCAGTTGTGATTCTTTTTCCTGAATTGTCCTTACGTACCCCAATAAGTCCCATGGATTTCCCACACAACTTCCAGAAATTTGCCCAAGTGTGTCGCACCTTGTTACAATGGAAACACTTGGGCCTTCAGATGTCACTCCCACCTTCAGAATTTTCCTTTCTGGTCTGAGGAGGAAATTTCAGCATATTCCCAGTTGCCCCCTCTCTTCCCTGGCTACTTGCCTTCCTCTCACCTTCCCACTTTCTATCCTTCTCGGGTTTGAAGGGGTGATGGAAAAAGGGTTTTGATTGATGGACAAGTTTGTACTTGTCAGCCATTGCCACTGCCTGTCTAGCTGTTGAAACCTTCTGGTCCTCTATGTGAGTTCTTACTACTGGAGAATATCCAAAATTCAATGTCCTTCAAATTTTCCAAAAACTGATTCCTCACAACAGTACTCCAAGATCTTTTATATGAGCAAGCAGATGAGGCCCCAGTTTAACACCTCACCTGAAAGATGGCACCTCCAACAATGTAGCACAACCTCAGTACTGCACTGGAGTGTTAGCAGTGATTTTTGTGCTCAAGTCTTGGAGTGGGACTTGAAGCTAAAACCTTGTGACGCAGAAGCAAGCGTACAACTACTACTAGAGCCACAGCTGACACATGATAAGCAGTAGATAAACAAGCACTTTCAACTGAATTAGAAACAAGGAGAATGGGGAAAACAAACACAGACAAAGTTGCTGCATTGCTCTGTAAGATGCTTAAAAGATTGTTAGATGACTAGGATAATCTTTACATCAGGCACTGCTTTCATTCCCAGGCCTTCCCACTCTGGGAGAAATGCCAAAGTCTACTGGATAGGAAATTGGTTTGGTATCTGGGTGCCAAAACCAATCTTTGTGTAAGATTAAAGAGAAATGATTTTGCTTGAACTTTTGTGGTTTATAATGACTGCTTAACATTTCATTTGAACTTTACACACACAACACAGTATATCCCTACACATTATAGTGAAGTATTGGATATCTTGCATATCTGTATATTCAGTAAAAAGCCATCTTGATTAATGTCATCATTAATTAGCAATTTTTAAGCAGGCCTCAAGTTGTTTATCAAGATAAAGAGCATCAGTGGACAACTTAAACAATTAAGTATCCATCTTTTGCATCTGGCAGGCAACAGACTTAATAAATCAGTTAAAATAACTAAACAACTATACTATACTTAGATCCCAATGCTGCATCTTTTCTACTTTATAATCAAAGCTGTTTAGTGGCCCCCTCAAGCTAGTCTATCTCCCCTTTATAGTACTTCATAACTACACTTAATAACAATTGTATCTTTAATAATATCTATGCAGCTGGAAAGACTCACTGATACAGGAAAGAGAGAACCTGCAGTTATATGCTGTAGCTTGAAAACCAAAATCTGAGGGAAGATTTCATTTACAGTACCTTAACAATGGTGTCTAAAGGTATAGTTTTGGACTGACTTTCTGAATCCTGTGTGCAAGGAAATATAACATTTTACCTGTTATGTCCATTATGTATCTGCTAACCACTGTAATATTGCTGCAATCCATGACATAAAGGAACTTACAAGAGTGGAGACCATTGTATTCCACCTGACCGGTTCTAAGAATTGAAAGATATCATACGCTACCATAGCTCTTAGACTACTCAATCAATTTTCCTGACAAACATCTATTTGATTTCTTCTTGAATTTGGTAAAGTTGATGCTAGTATTGTAGTTAAAATAAACATACCTTTATCAGCATTTTCATTTACTGTTTGATGTTTGTTGGATATGAAGTTGGGACAATCTATACTGTGACCTTGTTTCGGTTATAAACTTTGAATGGAGGAATATTAGGGGCATCAACTAGAGAGCAAACATTATCTGTCAGGAAACGAAAGGCAAAAACAAAACAGGATAACAAATCACTCAGACTTTTTCCCATACTCATCCTATGATTTGGTTTAGGAGGGGTGGCAATGGCAGAGTCACAGGAACAGGTCATTCATCTGCATTCTCATGTGGTGTGGCATAAACCTTGACAAAAGAGAAAAAGTAAAGTAGAGGTAAATGGAGGAGAAGGGATATTTTTACTATACACACTATCATATATAGTACAGAAGGGATCTATTCAACTCATTGTGCCTGTATTCAGTCTTTGAGAGAGCTGTACAAAAGTTCCATTCCCTTGCTCTTGCCTCATAACCCTACATTTCTTTTCCCTTTTGAAGTACATATCAATTCTCTTTTCAAAGTTACTATTGAAATTGCTTCCACCAACCTTTCAAGCATTATATTCTAGATTGAGCCAATTGTGAAATAAGTATTATGGCAGGGACTTTTTGGACAAGCTACAGGGCTGCATTTTGCCGGCAGCAGCCAATTAAGTTGCTTAGCAGGGTACCTGCTAAGAATGGTGACCCACCCCCAAGAGCTGCTGGCCCAATCAGAGAGCTGGCAGTACAGTACCACCATCAGCAGTGACCAATGCTGGGGCAGGGGCTGGGGCTGGAGCTGGAGGGAGAGGGCACATCACTGGCTATGTGCTGCCAAAGTAAGTGGGGTCTGGTGGCGCTGGGGCCTGTCAGGCAGTCCTTGACGAAGGTTCAATTGAGCAACCAGGCAGTTGGGCTGTCTGCCATCTTCTCCATCCCTGGCATAAAGACAGGGCAGCAGGAAGACATCGGGCTCAATTCCTTCCCATGCCAATCTGCCAGCCTTCCCGCCTCCTAGCCTGACCCCAAAGACCCTGTAAAATTCCACTAACTATTCCCCCACCACCTGGATTCTGTAAAGCAGAACAAAATTTTGGCCTTGCCTGCCAAATGTGATGGCAGGTCCCCAAGTGTTGGCTGCTCTGTGCATGAATGAAACCGTAAATCTCCCTATGTTGCAATGAAACACTCCTCAAGCTATATTAGCAAAATGAAGAAATGAAAGCAGCACTGATCAACATTTAGAACAGTGTGCTTTTAACTTTTGTTTTTGTCGGGCTCAAATTCAATGACATGTCACTGTAATTTCCTGTCCATTTATAGCTACTCAAACCAACTGTTCCTGCATCACTTCTCGGTTTATTCATAGCAAGTTAGTGAATGATTATTTTAAAAATAAACTGAAATAGTGATGAGTAGCAAAAGCAGAACAAGCTGACTCTTCAAATGAAATGTCCAACTCTCAGTACAAGTTTCTACTCGTAAGCATGTCTCCCACGTTATCAAGATAAAATTGATTCTAAATGTGTTTCCCAACATTTGTCACTTTCCGGATGCTCTATGGTGTGTGACATGTGGCCTTTGTTATTTGTTACGTATGGAATTTAAAGATGCCTTATTGTTGAGCATTACTTTTGGCTCATTACAAGGACAGATAATATATAAGTATGTAGGTCATTTTTATTGTCAAGGAAAAGCAGGACCTACTTTTACAAAGAATCTTATCATGTCTATTTGCAGAGGTTTAAGTCACTGGAATTACTGCTGATATAATTGAGATGATTAGAAAGTTTAGGTAAGCTTTGGATAAATTGTTCAAGGTACAGAATAAAGTAAACTCAGAAGTTTTAATATGTGAAGACTTTGAGCAAACTACTTTCACTACAGAGTTGATTTGCCAAAAAAGGATGGAAACTATTCAGCAACCCCATTCTGGCCAAGATTTCGTGTAGTATAGTGATAGCTCCCTAGAATTTCATTCTTTGTAAAGATTCAAGTCAGGTTTTGAATATTTAAGTTTTGCACTGGGTAAACTGTTGTCATAGAGTCATATATCATAGAGCTCTACAGCACAGAAAAAGGCCCTTCGGCTCATCGAGTCTGCGGTTCAGACAAGTACCTAACTATTCTAATCCCATTTTCCAGCATTAGACCCATAGCCTTGTACGCTGTGGCATCACAAGTGCACATCCAAATACTTCTTAAATGTTATGAGGTTTTGTGCCTCTACCACCCTTTCAGGCAGTGAGTTCCAGGTTCCCACCACCCTCTGGGTGAAAAAATTCTTCCTCACATCCCGTCTAAACCTTCTGCCCCTTACCTTAAATCTATGCCTCCTGGTTATTGATCCCTTCACCAAAGGAAAAGGTTGTAGTGCTCTTCCTGCAACTGTTTGTTTTTCATACTATTGATGAAGAATGCTCTTAAGACCATTTACCATTATTTTTAGTAGCTTGGACATCCATCTTTTCATATCAGGTATTGCTGTGTTGGTGTTCATTAGTCAATAAGTGTGGTTTAGGCATGACTAGATTTTAATAACTGTAGTGAATTTTACTATGTTCAAATCAAGTAGATTCAGCTAAATATGCATTCAATAAATCTATACTTGACACAACACATTTAACATTTTACACAAACATTGCTTTCTTTCCAGGCCACTTCCTCCTTTTCCTTTTGTGAAGATTCTGACTCCAGTAACAGCCCTCGAATTCCTCATCCTATTAACTATTTATCATGTATGAGTAAAAATAATGGGTAACAAGCTATTCAACCACATGTGACATCGCAAATGAGCCAGCAATGATTTCTCTTGATCCCACTTACTGTGTGGGCATCGATTTAATTCCATTTTCTCCTTGTCACAGTATTTTACTTCTTTTTACTAAATAATGGATGGCTTGGAGTGGATGCATTGGTCATCCTTCAAAATTGTACAGATTCCAGAAAGGTTCCTGCACATTGGAAGGTTGCAAATGTAACCCCACTATATAAGAAGGGAGAGAGAGAGAGAAAACGAAGAACTATAGACTTGTTATTTTGATGTTAGTAATAGGGAAAACACTAGAGTCTATTATAAAGGATGTAAAAACTGGCTACTTAGCAAATAATGGTCTGTTAGGGCAGAGTCAACATGGATTTATGAAAGGGAAATCATGTTTAACAAACTTGTTAGACGATGTAACTAGTAGGATAAATAAGGTGAAACATTGAATGAGATGCATTTGGATTTTCAGAAGGGTTCTATAAGGTCCCATACAAGAGGTTAGTAAACAAAATTATAGCACATGGTAGGGAACATATTGGCATGGATTGAGAATTGGTTAATGGATAGAAAACAGAGAATACAAATAAACAGGTCATTCTCATGTTGGCAGCCTGTGACTACTGGGCTACCACAAGGATCAGCACTTGGACTCCAGCTGTTCACAGTCTATATCAATGATTTGGATGTGGGGACCAAAAGTAATATTTCAAAGTTTGCTGATGACACAAAACTAGTTGGGAATGTGAGTTGTGAGGATGATGCAAAGGGGCTTCAAGGGGATTTGGACAGGCTTAGTGAGTGGGCAAGAACATAGCAGTTGGGATGTAATGTGAATAAGTGTGAGCTAATCAACTTTGGTAGGAGCAAGGGAGCTGCAGAGTACTTCTTAAATTGTGAGAAATTAGGAATTGTTGATGTCTCAAGGGACCCGGGTGTCTTTGTTCATAAGTCACTGAAAGGTATCATTCAGGTTCAGCAAGCAATTAGGAAGGCAAATGGTATGTTGGTCTTTATTGCAAGAGGATTTGAGTACAGGACTAAAGATGTCTTGCAGCATTTGTACAGAACCTTGGAATATTGTGTACGGTTTTTGTCCCCTTACCTAAGGAATTATATACTTGTCATAGAGGGAGCAGAAGTTAACCAGTCTAATTCCTGGGATGGTAGGACTGTCCTAGGAGGAGAGACTAGGCCTGTATTCTCTAGAATTTAAAAGAATGAGAGGTGATCTCTTTGAAACTTACAAAATTCTAGATGTGGCAGATGTAGAATGGATGCTTCCCCCTGCTGGTGGTGGGGTATGGTGTGGGGCAGGGGAGGGGTGGGGGGGGGGGGGAGTCGGTGGGGGTAGGGCCTGTCTAGAACCAGGGGACACTGTCTCAGAATAAGGGGCAAGTAATTTAGGACTGATGAGGAGGAATTTCTTCAGTCAAGGGGTAGTGAATCTTTGGAATTCTCTACCCCAGAGGGCTGTGGAAACTCAGTCATTGAGCATGTTCAAGACAGATCAATATATTTCTAGATACTAATGATATCAAGGGATATGGGGATAGCACGGGAAAATGGTGTTAAGCAGACAATCATCCATGATTTAGTTGAACGGCAGAGCAGGTTCAAGGAGCTGAGTGGCCTACTTCTGCTCTTACATTCCTATGGAGCTTGCCCAAGAACATGAAGTGTTTGCACTTCTAGTGATATTCAGGAGTGTTCAACTTGTTTGATAAACAGCTTCAGAAATATGGGGAAAGAGTGGGGGAGTGGGACTAACTGGGTTGCACTTTGAAAGAACTGGTGCTGGCTTGATGGCCAGAATTGAGGTTGGTGCCCTACTTCTTAGAACTGCTGGCATAGGGCTGGTAGCTCGGCTGTGCCATGGGTAGAGTCTGCAAGGGGAGGCAAGTAAGTGAATGATAGATGTCAAATAAAATACCTTAAACTAATTAATTTACTAATCAGGCAAATCCAATGGCACAGCATCTTGTGTAGTGTACTGGGACACCATGTGAATATTTGGTTACTTTAAAAAACAGCTTTGAGAACCCCTGCATAACTTCAACATCTGTATGAGTCAGGGCCATAGGGAGACCCCCTGTAACCTAATGCAGAAGGAAACCCCAAAGTCACATTACTGCATAAAATGTTCCAATAAATATATCTAATAAAGCATGAGCCACTTTGGTAAAGAGACTTTTTTTTACAGAGCTCATTATTCAGAGTATTGACGTTACTCAGTTTTTGTTGGGATTGCCAAAGGGTATTTTTTTATTGGACAAGCAACTTTTGATCTATTTATTTGAACTTCTGATTTGTGGCAGGCTTCTCAGAGCAGATGTACTTCCTTTTTACTGTGACACTTTAATTTTTTTTCTAAGTTTTGGCACCAAGTATGAGCCACTTTTGTGAGAAATGTGATTTTCTGGTTTCTTTGGACTGATTTAAAGTATTCACATGTGAAAGTGAGCCCCAGATTAATTATAATTTTATAATATTTTTAAATGGCACCTTATCCCATCTTTCTTATACTGGGATAGAACTGGGAGCACATTTCTCATATTTGGGATAGTTCTAAGAGTAATTTCATGATTGATGGAATTTTTAAATGCCCAAGGATTTTTCTTTAGTTTTCACAATGCATTTTTAGTAGTAGTAATGGTCTGCCTAAGGGTTAGGTTCTCTGCTTATTTCTCCATACCTCACAGTCTTGTGCTTTCCTCTTCAGTTGCTAATAGAAGCCACCCATGTTCAATTTAAAGTTGTCTAACATCATCATTCTCTTTCTCTCCCTTGGTCTACATCCCTCTAATCTCCCTTCAATCATCTCCTTTAACAAGTTCTCACGTTTTAGAAGATGGCCAATGCAATCTTGTTGCCTTCTCTTGATGATATTCCCTAACAATCTCTCCTCCTCCACCATCATGAGATCTTCTTCATTGCTCTTGTGTTCTCTCCAACTGATCTGCTTCATCCTTCTCCAGAACCACATTTCACAATTTTCTAGACGTTCGATGACTACTTTTCTCGGGGTCCATGTTTCAGCGCCATCTAACAAAACACTCCAATTCACAGTCTTGATACTTTTTCTCTTATATCTCTTGTCTTTTCTTACGATCTCGACTCATTCCTATGCTGAGCAATTCTTCATGTCCGAAGAATGCGCTCTTTGCAATTCATGCACCTATCCACATGCAAAGGCAGGCATAGGTCATAATTTCGTTTCCACAAAAATAGAAAATTAGTTAAAGAGAATCAAAAAGAAAATTGAAAAGCCCGATAGGATAGAGAGAAGAGGAGGTCACGTTTCATGAAGCAGTAGAGAAAAAATTAGAGGTTAATAACAATTCAGAAAGCAAGCCTCAAGGTCAGTGGGATAGATTGAAAAGTGCCATCTTAGAAAGTGATAAATAAAACATTGATATGGTTAAAGGAATCAATTAGAAAGACATGGATCTCAGAAGAAATGGTGAAGAAAATGGATGTGAGAAGAAAGTGGAAGAATGCAAATGAAGGTGAACAAACATATAGAAAATTAAACAATGAGCTAAGAAGAGAGATTGACCAGGCAAGAGGGAGATGGTGGGTAGAAGCAGTGCAGACAATTGGAAGAACTACAATAAAAAGGAAAGAATGGACACTCTGGGAAAACAAAGTAATTGGTTGGTGGAAAGACAAGTAAGCAAGCGCAAAGAGAAATTGATAGCAGAGATGGTATGCTGCGTATAGAGCATGATGAAGTAAAGAATGGATGGAAAGAGAACATCGAAGACCCGTATGACAATGATGGCAAGCCACAGATTTACAAGCAGAGAAAGAAGATGACATTTCCCAGGGTGATTTAGGACCTGATCTTCTGGAGTGTGAAACAGTTAGAGCTATAAAAGAACTGAAGTCAGGAAAAAAAGAATGGTGTGATGGAAACCCTGCAGAAATGATAAAAAGACTTGGAGAGAAGACATTCTGATGAAGAGTCATTTGGACTCGAAGCGTTAAATGTATTCCTCTCCTCAGATGCTGTCAGACCTGCTGAGTTATTCCAGCTATTTTTGTTTTTGTTGAAGAGAATTGATTAACTAGTAGAAGGACATTTACACTTAGAGACAATGGCCATAAGACTTTGAGGAGCACAATGGCCCCATAGGAGAAGCCAAATACCATGAAATGTGAAGAGATTTGTACCATAACTTTGATTACATACATCCAAGGTAATGTCAAATATCCCAGCAAATAGATTGAATGTCAAAGCATGCCATTACAAGAGCTGTGGTCAGTTAGATTTTAGGAAAGGTTGTGGAACTAGAGAGGCTATAGCAGTGATGAGAGTGTTAAGTGAAACAAGTGTAGAATACCAGTAAGAAGTATACGCCTGCTTTGTAGATTATGTGAACTGGCGAAAGTGCTAGAGGCAATCAGAGCTAATTGGAGAGATAAAGGAATGGGACATGGGGTAGACTGCCACAATCAGGACAGTATTTGGTGAAACTGGATCCGGTACAATTGGGCGCAGAGTTTGAAAAAGCTGTCTACTATCACCATTGTTCTTTAACATCTATGCAGAAGCCATGATAAAAGAAGATCTGGAGTAGGAGGTCAATTGGTGCAGGTAATGAGATTTTCAAATGACCTGGCCCTAGTGGCTAGCACAACAGAAGATCTACAGATACTATGAATGGATAGACTGAATGAATGGTGAAAGCTTGCAGAATGAAAATTAATGTGAAAAACACAAAGCTAATGAAGATTGGAAGAAATAATGTTGGGAAAGTAATGTCAAGATCAATAGTCAACAGCTGAACAGGTATCACAATTTAAGGGAAGCATTCTGTCAGAAGATGGTCACTGCCATAAAGAAATCAGAGCTGGAATAACAATGGCAAAGAATGCATCTTTGTACAGGCTTGTATACTAACTGTTGTCTGCATTTTAAGAAAAAAACACTCTTCAAATCTTTGAGAATTCTAATTCCTCCTAAACTAGCTGAAATTGATTGCCAGAAAGTCAACTGTGACGGAAACATTTATAAGCCTTTAGCTGAACAAAGAGCGAAAAAAACAGGGAACACAAAAAGAGGAACATTTACAATGTAAACTTTCATTGGAAGCCAGGGAGCAACAATGCATAACCATTGTGATTGACAAATCAAGTTTAGCTTAGCTTTAAAGCACTCCAAATACAGTGGGGCAGATTTTCATCTTCACTGTCTGGGTGCTAATATGGCAGAGTGACTCACCTGTTCATTACAGAACCTGCTTGATTTATATTCTAGGTATTGAAGATGTTAATTTAGCTGACTGCATTTTGTGGCTGAAGTGATACAAGGTTAAAGAAGGCATGCCAGGGATATCAGTAATGCCTAACAACCTACACTTACCAGAATAAAAGAACTGCTGCTATGTGCCATAGGGAGAGGGATAAATGGAGTGAAATTGTTGAAGCATTTCATACACTGTATCGAGGTTCTGGGTTTGGCCCTGCTAGAACTGATGAGTACTGCATCCTTTCACCAAGCATGGTGGAGAATGTATTTGGCAACCTACCTCACATTTTTGGGGAAGGGGAATTTCCTCTTCATCGTCAGCATTTCACAAGCATCTCTGGGAGGCTTTTGAGGACTGCCAGTTACACACTCCTCCAAGATTCCTCCTCAACAGTCTCAGAATAAGGGGTAGGCCATTTATGGCTGAGATAAGGAGGAACTTCATTACTCAGAGGACGGTGAACATTTGGAATTCTCTACCCCAGAGGGATGTGGGAGCTCAATCATTGAACATGTTCAAGACAGAAATCAATAGATTTCCAGATGCAAATGATAACAAGGGATATGGGGATAGCTTTGGTATAGGTGATCAGCCATGATTTAATTGAATAGGGGAGCAGGCTTGATGGGCCGAATAGCCTACTCCTGCTCCTATGTTCGTAATCACCTTGGAAATTATAGAGACCACAAGGGAATACAACATCCCTCTAACATCTGCATTCCTGTATATTTGGAATTACTCCTGGGTTCCCCAGTGGTCAGCCAATTCAGTAGGAATTTTCTGCTGACAATATAATGAGGCTTGGGAGTTAAAATACCCTGGATTTATTTTTAGCTGCAGCAGGTATGCTTGAAACAGAAACCTGGTGCAGAACTTTACGGCACTGTAAAATGCAGAGAGCCATCCAAAGCTCATTGAGCAGAATTTTGTCTTTGGAGGGTGGGCTTGGCAGGGGTTGGCGGGGCGCGATCAGGTCCGGAAGGTGATTTCATGCTGGCGGGCCAATTAAGGCCTGCATAGCATGGAAGGTGGCTGGGGAATATCTGAGAAGGGGCAGACGGAGGCGGGGCCATGATGTCCGCCGGGTCCAATGGCGACCTGGTGGCCGATTCAAAAGCGGCCCAGGCAGCCCCTGGAAGGCTGCCATGGAAGGAGGTCTTCTGTACTCTCGCTATGGATTCAAATGTGGTTGGACACGGCAGGCGGGAGGGCAGGTCGGCAGGGCAGCTGGCCCTGCGTTTCTCTGATGAGTGCCTCACTGCCCTCCTGGAGGAGATGGCTGCCAGAAGGGACACCCTTGTCCCCAGAGACAGGAGGCCACTGCACCTCACCAAGAGGGCATGGAAGGAGGTGGCATCCTGTGTGAGTAGCCGCGTCATGGCGAGGTGCACATGGGTGCAGTGCTATAAGCATTTCAATGATCTGCTGCAATCAGGAAGGGTGAATACTGTGTTGGCATGGGTCAGTGTGGGGAGCAGTTAAAGGCTGGCCATCCACCTATGGACCCCAGGGGTATCCCAGCTAGAGTGTGTGTGGCAACTGTTAATGACGCTGGAGCTGGCCAAGGGGATGAGACTTGGCTGCTTGGACTGAGTGCCTTGTGCCTCGAGGAGCACAGCCTGGATGTGCCCTGCAAGGTGTTCCTCAGATGGGGTTGGCCAGGCTGCGATGGCTCTGCAGGTAGAGAGTGGGTTAATCAACGCTCCTCTATCCTTTCAGGAGAAGACAAGCCATAACAACATTGAGAGGTCGTGGACTGGCGGGGTCCCCCACACCTCCTCATCCTCACCTGCTATGAACAGGAGACCTTGGAGCTCGAGAGGCAACATGTACCTCGATCAACCGGCCACGGTGAGTTTGGGGTATCAGACGAAGGTAAGATCGTAGTGCACCGCGGTGAGAATGTTGGCTATTGCAACCTTTCTGGTGTAGTCTCTATATAGATGTGAGCCTCGACCCTGGAGTCCCCATTGATAATCGAAAGACAAGGGCACCATGATGCAGATCTCCATTGTCTCACCAGGGTGCCAGGCATGCACAGTGACAGTGTGATGACCTTAACTAATGATATGTCCTTCTTCTTTTTAGGCTCATCAGCAGCCGGTCATCATGAGGAGCCTAAAGGGCCACCCCTGACCCCTGAGGACCACCACGCTCCCCACGTACCTGCGTCACACCCTCTCTGTCAAGCAGGCACCAGTGCAGATACCAGCACCTTGGTGGGCATAAGATCGCTGTCTAGTATCTCGGTGCACATTGATGAGGGCAATTCACATTTGCTTAAGGTGCAGGCGGAGGCAGAGAGTGTGAGGACTGCTGGGGAACAGGAACATGCTCAGTCAATGGCTGATGATGGGCCTCTGCAGCTGTCCAATAGGCAGCAGATGCTGGATGTCTAGTGGGATGTGTAGGATCTGGCAGAGATACATGAGGGAATGCATGCCATAGTGTCTGTTTGGGAGAAGTTCCTGTGGAGCATGAGCACGGTGTTGACCCGCATGGCCGAGCACTGGCTGCTCCATGGAGACAGTGGCGACTCTCATGGAGAGGCAGCTTCAGGGACACAATCAGGGTTCCCTGGAATGTACTCAGACCTGTAAACCCCAACACTTGCAATGACATCAGCTGGTCAGTGTCCGCATGGCAGATGGATTAGGCACCCAGTATCCCAGCTAGGTGCCCATCCATCAATGGTGAGCAGGGAGGTCCAAAGCAACCTCATGTTGGTGCACAGTCGTCTCTGCGGGCTCCTCTCAGGGCACTCCGGATGACGGCAGCAGCCCCTCTGCCAATGAATGTGGCATCTGATGAGCCTGCGGCGACTGAGGAGATGCCAGCCGTGGCTCTGGCCACTCCCTCCCAGGCGGGATCAGCACAGGCTCCACGAGCCAGAGGACGACTGCTAAGGTCATCAAGGCCAACAAGACAGCAGAGTGAGCAGGCTGTCTCCAATGCTGGTGCCAGCAAGGGGTACGTAGCACTCGCAAATGTAATTGTAAAGCACCTTAAGCAAAAGACGGGCTTATCACGGGTGATATTTTGTTCCCCCATTTTGCTTTAATGTTCTTAATGGCGTGATAAACACCGGTAAATGTTTAGTTCAGCAATGTGTCACATGCAACATTAAATGAGATTTTATTTTGTGCTCAGAATGCTTTATTTATTCTGTAGGTGCAGGGTAAACCATTATGCAATGATGGACATATGTCTCCTGAAAGTTTATTGCACAGGCACAGAGTGTATGTTGGTGGCCAAGGAAATGCTCCTCTCTGGGTTCAAGTATGGAGCCTGCAGCCCTGACATGTGGTGGTGGTGGTTCTCATTTGGTAGGCTAGCTGAGGGAGCGTTGGATCAAAGCCTCCTGGGTGTCCCTGCCTCCCTGGAGGTTACCCAGGTCAGTGTTCTCCTCACTGTGCTCTTCCTCAGGCTCACTACTGGATTCATCTGTTGCCTGTACAGCTGTGTCAACATTCTCTTCCTCCACTGCATCCCCCCTTGCAAGTGCCAGATTGTGGAGAGCGCAGCACACAACCACCAATACTGACACCCACTCTGGGGGTTTTGCAGTGCATCCCCTGAATGGTCCAGGCATCGGAAGCGCATCTTGAGAAGACCAATGGTCCCCTCTATCAGTGCCATTGTGGAGGTATGGCTCCTATTGTACTGCTGCTTGGCCTCTATTCTTGGATGCTGGGGAGGCATCATAAGCCACCTTTTCAGGGGATAGCCCTTGTCACCCAGCAGCCATCCATCCAGTCAGGCTGGAGCATTGAAGAGCCTTGGTACCTGTCTCAGGATGTAAACGTCATGGGAGCTGCCAGGGTACCTTGTATAGACTTGCAGAATCTGCATCCTGTGGTCATACACTATCTGCACGTTCAGTGGACGCCCTTTCTGTTGACAAAGGCACTTGGCTCACCCACAGGGGCCTTGATGGCCACATATGTGCAGTTGATGGCACCCCGGATGTGGGGGAACCAGCAATCGCTGTGAAGCCTCTGGCTCGCTTAGCCTAGCAGGCCTCGTCCATGCGGAAATGAATGAGTGTCAATGCACACCTGAACAGAGCTTCTGTCACCAGTTTGACGCAACTGTGGACAGCTGATTGGGAGACTCCACACAGATACCCCACTGAGCCCTGGAAAGAGCCAGCAGCATAGAAGTTGAGGGCCACTGGCATGGGGTGTCCACTCATACAGTCAGAGTTAATCTCAGGCCTGATCCACTGACAAATGAAGGTCACTGTCTTCCTTGAGAGAAGGAGCCTCCTTCGTCATTGGACCTCAGACATACTGAAGTAGCTGTACCGCTGCCTCTAAACCCTGGCAGTGGGATAGTGGCATCTTCTGTGGCCCCTTCCGCCTTGGACTACCTGCTGGCCCTGCGCCTCTTTTTCCACAGGTCACCCCCCTGGAAGCTGCATTGGGACACCTGGACTCCTCTCCCTTCTGCCCCTCTGTTCCTCCTCAGAGGAGGTGTCACCAGCAGAGACTACAACACCCATTACCAGGGTTATGGATGGCTGTCTGATATCTGGAAGGGCCCACACGGTCTGAACCCTCTGGGACCTGGAAGACAGCAATGAGTCCTGAAATGAAGCCTAAAAATGACCAGAATGCAGCCCTGAAGTGAGATGAAGTTGTCCAGTTCACACCAGCAACCAGCAGCAAGTTATATCCAAAATTCTCGCTATTCACACTGGCAATGCTGCTGACCCTTCTTATCCTGCCCGTGGATGAGCTTTTGCAAATTGTAGTCTGCTCGCCTGCCCGTTTTGCCCATGTGACGGCCAAAAAAATCGCATGGGCTCCGTAAACTTGGAGACAATTGGTGTGTCAAGAGCCTTAACTGGCCTCTTAATTAATGGTGGGCACGCCTCCATCTCCCTCGCACGCCGGCCTAGCAAAATATCACAAGAGTGCACGTTGACACTGGCACACCCGGCCAACATCAACGCGTGTTATTTCACACTCGAACAGGTTGGACACATGCCTGCCCACCGAGCGAAAGATTCTGCCCCTTGACTTCTGTGGGACTGTAAAATCCTGCTGGCGTAACATTCACTGCTGAGGTAACCTTAAACTAATCCCACCCAATGGTAAATTAAACACCCATTTATATGCTGCCTGATTCTATTTTCTTTGATTTCAATACAAGGCAAGGTTGGGTGTAATGTAAGGTGGGCAGGTAATTGAATTTCAACAGTCTCCACTAGGCAGACCCCTGCCACCCCCACCCCTCAACCACACTGCCCCAGGTATAAAATTAGAATCTTGGTTTCATGCCTTTGCCATCATTGTGCCTACCATTATATTTTGCCAAATGCTATCTTTATTGCTCCAAACTGTCTTTGGAAAAGATGAAAGATTTATTCCATTTGCAACTTTTTAAAGAAGAACACGTTTGTCCCTATATTTTATTAATTCATTCATGGGATGTGGACTTCACAGGTTAGGCCAGCGTTTATTGCCTATCCCTAATTGTCCTTGAGGAGGTGGTGGTGAGCTGCCTTTTTGAACCGCTGCAGTCCATGTAGTGTAGGTACACCCACAGTGCTGTTAGGAAGGGAGTTCCAGGATTTTGACCCAGCGACAGTGAAGGAACAGCGATGTATTTCCAAGTGAAGATGGTGAGTGTCTTGGAAGGGAAGTTGCAGCTGTGGTGTTCCCATGCACCTGCTATCCTTGTACTAGATGGTAGTGGTTATGGGTTTGGAAGGTGCTGCCTAAGGAGCCTAGGTGAGTTTCTGTGGACACTTAGCTTTATGTGGCTACATTATTTTTAACTTTTCCAACAAACCTCAGAAGTTTGCTACACATAATTATGCTCTCTCTGCTAAGCACCCAAGACCAGATTCAACTTATGTCCAGAGCTTACCTACATATTTAATTAAGACAGATCTCAGGAAATCCCATGTGATTGGCCAAGCTGAAAAGTAACACCTGCAAAGCTTGGTGATCCATCATATTTTGGATTTGTTTAAACCTACAATTGGAAGGAACTTACCCTGTTCTGTTCTCATGGTAGCACTCAGTCTTAAATATTCAGCAGTGCAAAATAAATCTTTTAAAAATCGCAGTAGTCTTTAAACAATTCCTTACCCTTACATAACACAAAAAACAAAAATTGCTGGAAAAACTCAGCAGGTCTGACAGCATCTGTGGAGAGAGACAGAGATAAAGTTTCAAGTCCAAATGACTCTTCTTCAGAACTGAACTCAGTTCTGAAGAAGAGTCATCTGGACTCGAAATGTTAACTCTGTCTTTCTCTTCACAGATGCTGTCAGGCCTGCTGAGTTTTTCCAGCAATTTTTGTTTTTGTTTCAGATTTCCAGCATCCACAGTATTTTGCTTTTACCCACACTTATATATTTTGTTGATTATTTTATGCTGAACGTAAGGCAGGATCCTAGAGATGGAAGGACACTGAGGAATTGAGTCCAGTGTCACTGACAAGTCAGGTCAGGCAGGATGAAATAAGATACTGAGAAAGATTACCTCAACTTGAAGAATGAGATACCTTGGGTTTTTTTAAATTATTTTGTGTCAGGTGACAAGTTGTGTGGGCTGGGCGTATGTATTATAAAAACTGACCTGAGTTCAAGATGCTAATAAAGAACAATGATGTGACATGCTTAGTGTTGAGATTTTATGTTGAGATTTTTTTTAACTGGGAAAAACCCTTTGCTGCCCACAGCATCTGTTTGAGCTTCCACTGCAAACGTTGTATAATAGATCGTCAGGTTGACATTTAACAAAGGGCAATTTTTATGTGTTGATTTTTTGAGTTATCTCAGAAGTAATTATTACTCATTCAAAACCATCTCTTTAAAGAGGCCAGATGTGGCAAAAGAAACAATGAATGTATCTAAAGCATTTCTCAGATGTCTTTAATCCAAAAAAGGCCAACAAAATGGTTAAAATATTTATTCAACAGGTTTTACATCTGAATGGCTACCTCTTTTTCACAAATAATTCTGAAAAAAGTTGCTTAATTTTTATTTTCTAAATTAATAAAATCTTGATCAAATCTTCTAGCAATTTCATCGGTGAATATAACTACATCAACCTCCTCCCCAAGGAACCGACTGTAAATCCCTCAGCCTTTGCAAATAACTGCCACTTCACCAACTTCCTTTTACTCTCCAACATCTTTCAATGTGTTGTCGCCTCTCAAAACTCTCCAATTCTGTATCTGAATCAGCATTGGAATGGTCCTAATTAAAGTTCTGAGTGGCAGTTTTGTGATTGTGACTTTTGGTGCATTGTCCCTTCTCTCCCTGCTTCACCTCTCTGAAGCCTTTGACATAGTTGATAAGACCCCTGTGCCCTAATGCCTGCCCTGGATGGTCTAGCCCTTGCTTAGTTTCACTTCTTATACCCAGCCACAGCATTTCCAGCAGTGGCTTCTCTTACTGTCTCTGGAACATTACTTCTGAAGTCCCCAAAGGATTTAAGATTAACCCCCTTCTCTTCATTACATGCTGCCCATTGGTGATATCATTCACAGACATGAATGTAGTTAGGTTCAACGTACATGCTGACAACACCTAACTCTAGTTCTCCACCACTTGTCCAAACATGCCCAGTGCCTCTGTGTTGGTAGAGATGAGCTACGATTCCCTCCAGTTAAACAATGGGAAGATCAAAACCACTGTCTTCAGTCCCAACCACAAACCCTGTGCCTTACCCAAGATTCTATTAACCATCCTGACCACCATCTCAGATTGAAGCAGACTGTTTGCAACCTCAGCACACTATTTGATCCTGAGCATGATTCCACCCCTGTAACATCATCAGCATTGCACTATTCCCAGTTATTGCTGAAACTCTAATCCATGCCTTTATCACCTCCAGGCTTGCCTGGTTCAATGCTCTCGTCCCACCTCCATTAATTTGTGTTGTCCTGCTCATCTACTACCCTTACATTCCTGGCTCTGCATTAGCACTTGCTGCCTCATCATCACTAATTTAAAACTCTCATATTCATATTTGAATGAATCCCTTCACGGGTTTGCCTCTACATTGAATTACATCAAATGGATAGCACAGAAATTGATCATTTGGTCCAACTGGTCCATGCTCCACATAAACCTTCTCCCACCCTTCTTCATCTATTCCTAAATTCCTCACCTGTTTCTATAATCTCATTCATCCCTACATGCCTCCGAAAAATCTGCAATAGTCTAGCTTTGGCTGCTTGTGCATCCCACCATTGGCTTCAGCCATATACACCCTGTACTCTGGAATTCCCTTCCTAAATCTTTCTGCCTTTCAAGCTTCCTTTCCTCATTTCAGACCTCCTTAAAACCTACATCTCTGACCAAGCTTTTAGCTACCAACATCCTCCTAGATCCCTCCTCACCACCGCCCCCACTGCACCAACATACCTTTAATTTGGCTAAGTGTTGTGTTTTGTCTGATTACACCCTGGCAAGTGATTTGGGGTTTACTGTGTTCTGTAACTCTTAAGTTTTGCCATCATTAAGGCATCACTGCTGAGTTGAAATTCAGCATCTGCAAATAAAATTTCTAATTTTCCCCTAATAATTGCTTGAGACTAAAACTTAGCTGGTCACCAGCATCGGCTAGTTTAGAGAGCTGGGTAAAGGAACCTGAGATGATACTGATCTATACAGGCCAGAAAAGCAGTTCTTTCAATCCCAAATTAGGGCAGAGATAGTATGTCTCAGGTAGGATGCTCATCATTAACATAATGTCTGCAGGACAGGGAGTATCAATAAACTCATTCCATTTCCTATTTCTCATTTCTATCCAAAAGCTTAACAAAGTTTTGGGCGAGGTACTGAACGGATATAATTTCTCATGAATTCCTGCTTCTGACTCATTCATCAGAATATGATCATTATCTCTCAGGGTTCCTAGTATCTCACAAGAGTCTCCACCCTTATTCTGTTTCAAGCATTTAATTGAAGCCTTAAAGCAATTCATTCTACTCATTGGGCTGGATTTTACAGCCACAAATCAGGCGGGTCACCACCCCACCACATGCAAACATAAAATAGGGTATGATGCTGTTAAGTTGGCAATATGACATTATCACATTAATTACCAAAATTACAGAAGGCAAGCCAGCATGCCTGCTATTTTTAAATTACTAAGTAGCAAGATATTGAACTTGTGAACAACCCAATCATCTAAAAATGTTCATTGTCGGCTGTATTTTTTCAGGAGTCGGCTGTGGAACAGCCTGGGAGTGTTTTACTGCGGTTATAATGAGGCGGCCCAAGGGCAGAGGAAGAGGCCTGTCATCTGCAGGATCATGGGTGAAAGTAGCAGCACATTCTTCTGGTAAATGTGGCAGTGTCTGCATGTAATTTTAAATTCATCTTTTGAGCTTTTCTGAGTGTCCCATAAAACAATTAGACATTCAGAGAGCACGGAGCCTTTAAATGTGGAGCCGTGACCTTCCTGCTCACTGCCCTGGAATTCCCTTCCTAAATCTTTCCGCCTTTCAAGCTTCCTTTCTTCATTTCAGATCTCCTTAAAACCTACATCTCTGACCAAGCTTTTAGCTTCCAACATCCTCCCAGACCCCTCCTCAACAAGGCCCCCACCGCACCAACATAGCTTTAACTTTAGCTCAGTGTTGTGTTTTGTCTGATTACATCCCTGTGAAGTATTGGGGATGGAGTCCTCCAACTGGGGACAGAGGCCTCCTTTGCTGTTTTAATTGGCCTCCTTCCCACCCAACGGCCACTAATTGGCTATCTGATGCTTGATTGGATGAACTGAGCGCTCAGTCTCTGTTCCTCCTCCTCACTGAATAATGCAAAATACAGCACACTGTGTTCAAAAGCATTTTAAGCCAATGTTCAGCAAAAACTTGCTCTTAAACTTAAGAGCAATCCTTTTATGGTGCATTTATATTGTGCTATGTGAACTGGGAGTAATCACTCTCGAGACTGCTTTGAGTTCGAAAAACAATTTATACTGGCACTTCCAAAATTTGACCCTACTCCCTGGCTTTCCAATTCCTTATTGATGTTATTGCATCATATGTGTGCATGAAGGCATTATAATGAGAAAAGAAAAATACAGCGGATGCTGGAAATCTGAAACTAAAGCAAAAATAGCTGGAAAAACTCAGCAGGTCTGACAGCATCTGCGGAGAGGAACAGAGTTAACATTTCGAGTCCGTATGACTCTTCATCAGAACTGAGGGCATATAGCAATGAGGTGAAATATAAACTGGTTGAGGGGTGTGGGACAGGTAGAACTGGATAGAGGGCCAGTGATAGGTGGAGGCACAGAAGAGATAGCCAAAGATGTCATAGACAAAAGGACAAAGGGGTGTTGATGGTGGTGATTATCTAAAGAATGTGCTAATGGTGACATTAAGGGTAGAAAGCAGGACAAGCAAGTAGCAGCTGGTCCTAGTGGGGGTGTTGTGAGGGGAAGGCATCGACATGGGCTGAAAGGTGGAGATAAAATGATACATTGAAATAAATTAGAAATAGGTGGGAAAAGAAAAATATATTTAAAAAAAATTATAAATTATTGGAAAAAGGGGGATAGGAAAGGGGGTGGAGATGGAGGAGAGAGTTCATGCTGTGAAGTTGTTGAACTCAATGTTAAGACCGGAAGGCTGTAGAGTGCCTAGTCAGAAGATGAGGTGCTGTTCCTCCAGTTTGCGTTGAGCTTCACTGGATCAATGCAGCAGGTCAAGGAGGAACATGTGGCTTGAGAGCAGGGTGGAATGTTGAAATGGCAAGCGACAGGGAGGTCTGGGTCATGCTTGTGGACAGACCAAAGGTGTTCCGCAAAGGGGTCATCCAGTCTGTGTTTGGTTTCTCCAATGTAGAGGAAACCACATTGAGAGCAGCAAATGCAGTAGACTAAATTGAGGGAAATGCAAGTGAAATGCTGCTTCACTTGAAAGGAGTGTTTGGGCCCTTGGACGGTGAGGACGTGGGAAGTAAAGGGGCAGATGTTACACCTTCTACGGTTGCATGGGAAGGTGCTGTGGGAGGGGGTTGAGGTGTAAGGGGTGATGGAGGAGTGGACCAGGATGTCCCGGAGGGAATGATCCCTGTGTAATGCCACCCGGGGGGGTGAAGGGAAGATGTGCTTGGTGGTGGCATCATGCTGGAGTTGGCGGAAATGGTGGAGGATGATCCTTTGACTGCGGAGGCTGGTGGGGTGATAAGTGAAGCATTTTGATGCGTGGAGTCTATGCATATAGTTTATAAAGAGAAGAATATAAAGAATGCCAGTTGGATCTAAAGTGGCCTTAAAAGTAGGAACCAATGAGTCCTCTAGCACTTAGGCCAGGAAATGAATCACAAATTTGGAAATTCGACACAGAGATAGGAGAAAATTCAAAAAAATTCAAACGTGGTGTGATTAATATTAAACACAGGGCATAGTTCGCAGATAAACATCATCACACAACATGTAGATTACACAATAAGATTTGAATGAGTCATACTATGATTAGCAATGTAAGGGGAGCCCTCACACCAGGTTCTTGTCCAGATCCTTATGTGGAACATATTTATGAGGAGACATTGAACTGTATAATAGTAACATATGGATGCTTTATGTTAAAAGCAAAATACTGCAGATGCTGGAAATCTAGAACAAAAACAAAAATACCTGGAAAAACTCAGCTTCAAGGGTCATACGGACTCGAAACGTCAACTGTATTCCTCTCCGTAGATGCTGTCAGACCTGCTGGGTTTTTCCAGGTATTTTTGGTTTTGTTCTGGTTGCTTTATGTGTTCATTTAATTTCCCTAATCTGCAATAGTAGCCCAGCAACAGTGACTTCAAATGCTGCTATGACAGTTTGAGAATTGAATTCAATTTTAAAAAGTGTCAAAGAACTAGTATCATTAAAAGGATTGTGAAGCTGTCCTTGCTGATGTCCTTTATGAAGAAAAGCCGCCATTTTTACCTGGTCTGGCCTATGTGTAATTCCAACCCTACACCAACATGCCACTCAGTTGGCCCATCACCACTTTGTCAGAACAACTAGGAATAAGCAATAAAATGCCAACCTTGTTGATGATGTCCATATCCTGAGAATGACTTTTTAAAAATGTTCTCCTGTAACAGTAATACTATAGGGATACGAGCCACAGCAATCTCCACAGCGATCATCAGAAACACAATTTTATAACTGATCAAAATACCTTTGCGGGAAAGTGTAATCCTGCTGTTTTTTTCACACCATGGTTGATTTATGAACCAGCGCAAATTATCCAGCAGAAGAATTATGATTTGGGGCATTCAACAGTGAGATTGGCATTTAAGCTCAGTTTCTGACATACTAGCCCTCTGAATGCGAAGCACAATACCTGTCAATATATAAAGTGAGGGAGAAAATAACCACTCTCTAATGTCCTTTAGGGAAGGAAATCTGTCGTCCTTACCTGGTCTGGCCCACATGTGACTCCAGATCCTAATCAATGTGGTTTACTCTTAAATGCCCTCTGAAATGGCCCATCAAGCCACTCAGTTATAGCAAGCTGCTACAAAGTCACAAAAAAGGAATGAAACTGGATGGACCACCCAGCACTGACCTAGGCACCGGAAACGACAACGGCAATTGCAGCCCTATCGACTCCGAAAAGTCCTCCTTACTAATATATGGGGGCTAGTGCCAAAACTGGGAGACCTGTCTCACAGACTAGTCAAGCAATAGCCTGACATAGTCATCCTCACGGAATAATGTCCCAGGCTCCACCATCACTATCCCTGGGTATGTCCTGTCCCACTGGCAGGATAGGCCCAGCTGAGGTGGCGGCACAGTGGTTTACAGTCAGGAAGGAGTTGCCCTGGGAGTCATCAACATCGACCCTGGACCCCATGTAGTCTCATGGCATCAGGTTAAACATGGGCAAGGAAACCTCCTGCCGATTACCATGTTCCACCCTCCTTCAGCTGATGAATCAGTGCCCCTCCATGTTGAACATCACTTGGAGGAAGCACTGAGGGCGGCAAGGGTGCAGAATGTACTCTGGGTGGGGGACTTCAATGTTCATCACCAAGAGTGGCTCAGTAGCACCACTCTTGATTGAGCTAGCCGAGTCCTAAAGGAAATAGCTGCTAGACTGGGTCTGCAGCAGGTGGTGAAGGAACCAAAAGAGGGAGAAACATACTTGACCTCATCTTCACCAAACTGCCTGCCACAGATGCATTTGTCCATGACAGTATCAGTAGGAGTGAGCACCACACAGTTGTTGTGGAGACGAAGTCCAGTCTTCACATTGATGATACCCTCTATCATGTTAAGTGCCATTAGATTTTGAACAGATCTAGCAACTCAAGACTGGGCACTGTGGGCCATCAGCAGCAGCGGAATTGTACTCGAACATAATCTGTAACCTCATGGGCTGGCATAATCCCTCCGGTCCACCTTTACCGTCAAGCCAGGGGATCACCCCTGGTTCAATGAAGAATGCAGGAGGGCATGCCAGGAGCAGCACCAGGCATACCTAAAAATGAAGTGTCAACCTGGTGAAGCTATAACACAGGACTACTTGCATGCCAAACAGCATAAACAGCAAATCATAGACAGGGCTAAGCAATCCCACAACCAATGGATCAGATCTAAGCTCTGCAGTCCTGCCACATCCAGTCATGAATGGTGGTGGACAATTAAACAAATATCCCCATCCTCAATGATGGAGGAGCCCAGCCCAGCAGTGCAAAATATAAGGCTAAAGCATTTGCAAAAATGTTCAGCCAGAAGTGCTGAATGGATGATCCATCTCGGCCTCCTCTGTAGGTCCCCGGCATCACAGATGCCAGTCTTCAGCCAATTTGATTCACTCCACATGATATCAAGAAATGGCTGAAGGCACTGGATACTGCAAAGGCTATGAGCCCTGAAAATATTCCGGCAACGGTACTAATGATTATGTTCCAGAACTGGCCGCGCCCCTAGCCAAGCTGTTCTAGTACAGCTCCAACACTGGCATCTACCCGGCTATGTGGCAAATTACTCAGGTATGTCCTGTACACAAAAACAGGAAAAATCCAATCCAGTCAATTACCAACCCACCAGTCCACTCTTGATCATTAATAAAGAAATGGAAGGGGTCATCAACAGTGCTATCAAGCAACACTTGCTTAGCAATAAGCTGCTCACTGATGCCCAGTTTGGGTTCCGCCAGGGCCACTCAGCTCCTGTCCTCATTACAGCCTGGGTTCAAACATGGACAAAAGAGCTGAACTCCTGAGGTGAGGTGAGAGTGACTGCCCTTGACATCAAGGCAACGTTTGACTGAGTGTGGCATCAAGGAGCCCTAGCAAAACTGGAGTCAGTGAGAATCAGGGGAAAAACTCTCTACTGGTTGGAGTCATACCGAGCATAAAGGAAGATGGTGTGGTTGTTGGAGATCAACCATCTCAGTTCCAGGACATCACTGCAGGAATTCCTCAGCGTAGTGTCCAAGGCCCAACCATCTTCAGCTGCTTCATCAATGACCTTCCTTCCGTCATAAGGTCAGAAGTGGGGATGTTCGCTGATAATTGCACAATGTTCAGCACCATTCGCGACTCCTCAAATACTGAAGCAGTCCATGTCCAAATGCAGCAAGGCCTGGACAATATCCAGGCTTGGGCTGACAAGTGGCAAGTAACATTCACGCCACACAAGAGTCAGGCAATGACCATCTCCAACTAGAGAGAATCCAACCATCGCCTCTTGATGTTCAATGGCATTACTTCACTGAATTTCCCACGATCAACACCCTGGGGGGTCACCATTGACCAGAAACTGAACTGGACTAAGCATATAAACACTATGTCTACAAGAGCAGGTCAGAGGCTGGGAATCCTGCAACGAGTAACTCACCTCCTGACTCCCAAAAGCCTGTCTACCACCTACAAGGCACAAGTCAGGAATGTGTTGGAATACTCCCCACTTTCCCAGATGAGTGCAGCTCCCACAACACTCAAGAAGCTTGATACAATCCAGGACAAAGCAGTCCGCTCGATTGGCACCACATCCACAAACATTCCCTCCCACCACCATCAACGCACAGTAGCGACAGTGTGTACCATCTACAAGATGCACTGCAGGAATTCACCAAGGCTCCTTAGACAGCATCTCCCAAACCCACGACCACTACCACCTAGGAGAAGAAGGGCAGCAGATAGATGGGAACACCACCGCCTGGAGGTTCCCCTCCAGGTAACTCACCATCCTGACTTGGAACTATATCGCCATTCCTTCACTGTCACTGGGTTAAAATCCTGGAAATCCCTCCCTAACAGCACTTTGGGCGCACTTATACCACATGGGCTACAGTGATTCAAGAAGGCAGCTCACCACCACCTTCTCAAGGGCAACTAGGGTTGGCCAATAAATGCTGGCCCAGCCAGCAAAGCCCACATCCCATGAATGAATTTTTAAAAATTACCAAGCTTTATATACCAAAATAGAATACTTTGTTTCAGTTCACTGCTCCACTATCTGTAATTAGAATCAGCAGAGCTATCCTTGAAGCGTCCATATATTGCATGGGCATTACACCCAAGGAAAGACAAACAGATTTACAATGTCTCCAAATACATTGAAGAACTCTATGAATGTTAGCTGTTAAAATCGTAGCTGACATTAACACTGGACAAGTCAGATCCCAGGGTGAAACCTGCCTTGATAGATTCTAACTTATAATATTTTTGAAACAATACTGAACAAATTCACAGAAGTCTACTGATGAACTTAACACAAAGAATAAAACATTTATTAAAAGAAAAATGAACTATATTACACCAGACAGAAAGTTGGAAAGATCGCAATACAAACACAAGAATATGATTCAAATGGTCACTATTTCTTCACTCCAGCTATACTTTTACAGACACACAAACTAGGAAAGTTAAATAAATTTACCATATCTATCTTATACTCTAATATTTAGAGTAAGTATGTGGTAGAAGTGAATTAACAGGTGAACTGTGATCAGACATGCCACACTCCAATGTAAATGACAGATGCAACCCAAGCAGGCTCTATGAATTTCTCAACAACCTGCCCAGACGTTCATCACACGATGAGCCACTGGTCTCACTGAAACTTTGTCTTTCCCAGGAGGGTTTCTAATCTCCACTGTTGAAAAACTCACCTTGGAATTCTCTCCAAACATCGTTCCCACTCGGATGGCTTCAACAAGGATCCACCTCTAGGGCTTCAACCTCACCTTCCAAGATTCCTTTCCTCTGGATCTCTGAGTGCGCTCAAGCTTCACCTTCCAAGTGCACTCTCAGATCTTTGGCCATGCCAAGCAGAACACCATTGCTCCGCAGAGGTACCTTTGCCCTTACAACCCACGGCACTGAGTCACCAACCTTAGGTTGCTCTCTCAGATCTTCTGGGCTTCTCTCGAGCTCACTTTGCTTCAAGTTTGCTCCCTGCAGCTCTGAACCAATTTCTCTCCTCCTTACTTTTAACTTTACTTAAGCACCCCTTTCTAATCCCCTTCTTTGTCCCTTAGCTGGGACTTCCTTCTGGGACATATTTCTGACCCACTCCCTGGTTTGAAACCTTCTCCCTGACCCCCTCCTCTCTTCTCCTTGGGACACACTCAGCACAATGGTGCTCCGGTTCAGGTCACCTGATCTGCAGCTTCGCACTGTTTTAGTTCTTGGCTTCCTTTCTCTTCTGCGCAGGTGCGCATGGCTGGTTCCTGACCTGAAAAACAGAAAAAAACATTAACTGCTTGTGTGTGGCCATTTCCTAACCGGTGCATCTGCAAAAGGCCTGAACTAGTTAAAAAAAAACACGACCAAACTGTGACTGCTGATTCATAGTTAACTGGAAGGTAAACCTATACAAATTAATCTAACATTGTTAATATTTGAAGAACTGCCTGAAAATAGATCTCCCTGTCCCCTTGAATGCTAACACGATAAATTGCCAACAGATAAGGTGCTTTTTGTGCGGAATGGGTGAAGAGTGTAAGAGATTGCCCAATGTCTAATTTAAGAACCAGCACATTTTAACAAGTAGAAATGTCAGCACAAGCACTGTATTGCAAATATCAAATCACTGAAAAGAATTATGACTCAGTTGTAATATCTTTACTTTTCTGTCTACTTTCGATGCAATACACTAACTTCCTCCATCAGGGTCATGATGATAAAGCTAAGGTGAGTCAGCATGGGAGAAAACATCTTTGGACAGACTGTACTAAAATAGTTGATTGGAAATTATTACTTGTTACTAAAAAATTTTCGCTCCTTGCTGGAGTAGGATTCACAAGTGCCGGTTGCCCTTTGGTTCCTGTGCTAAATGCCATTATTCTTAAGTGAACCTTTACAGGAGTGAGAAAAAACAACTTTGACTGTGGGTGACACGACAGCCAGGCTCCATCCAAAGTCCACAAATTTGGGATTCCAACAGACGTCACCAAATAGGAGTCGAATCAGGAATAAAAACCCTGACTAATTTTTCTCTTATCTGACTATTGAGGCTGATTTGAGCACACTCAGTCCTGATCGACTGAGATCAACTAAGTCAGCACGGTTTAGGTAATAAACCTGGGATCTTTTTATCTTTATAGCTTAGCAGTTTATTTTCATAAGCAGCTGAGCTAGCAAATGAGCTGAATTGTCTACTTTAACTATTTAAGCTTACTGGAAAGACACGGCCAATGAAACTCAGCTTCACCAATGGTACAAAATTGGCAGTAGTAGATAAGTTACTTATTAAAAAAACTTACCAATTTACCTTTCCACTGACGTACACCCACCAGCATTGAATTCCATCCTCTTGATTTTGTGTACCATTGTAATTATTTCCAAATGGCTGGCTGGATGATCTGTGGCTTGGCCAATGGCCTGGTCAGACTAGGTGACCACCTGCTTCTTGTATCTCAATAACTAATTTTGTTTTATCACTTACCAGGTGGTACCCGATTTGAGCTTGGCAAGAAAAAGCCAGAGCCTGCAGATGATTGTGGTGAAGTCCTCAAATTGAGTCCATCATCCCTTTGCATGCTGACCTGCATTAGCTCCTATCCTGGCAACACTTCAATTTTAAAATTCTCATCTTTGTTTCAAATCTGCCCCTGGCCTCCATTTAGATTGGATGAATTGTAACGGAATGTTATATTTTTGTATTTTTTTAAAAATGCAGATATAGGTCTCATTCGAATTCAACAGGTCTCATTCAGTGCCAATGGACACAATCATTTTGTTGCGCTCTTGGCAAAGCACATACTGTGAGAACAAGATATGATGAAGTACAGCAGGCATCTGACCACAACATCTCTCACTTGTGAAGCTTGCTTTCTGCCTCGTATTCAGCCTTGTTTTAGGCTGATTATTCGGACCGTTAGAAAATTTAAGAATATGAGGAAGGAAGGGGGAAAAGGGGGCTGATTACTTCACGAATAAGCCAGTCAACAGGAAATGGAATAGGAAGGATCTGCTATTACCTAACCAGAATCTTTTCCCATCATTCAGTAGCATGTTTATTCTCTGGCAGCAGGCAGGAAAGAGTGGGGCTGCAGCAAAGTAGCATCTTTTACAGTTAGCAGCAAGCTTGAGCTGATAGTCAGTATCGATTCTAACCTGACATGCAGGCTTGTTCTGTTGTGGAGGCAGCAGCAGTAGCAGCAGCAAAACACATTCATTGCAACTGATTGCTCTCTGCTCTGGCCCTGCAGTACCATTATTTCTTTTTAGGCTGTGTGTTGTGAGTTCATGGGTGGCTTCTTTCAGCCCAGGCCTCAGTCGCCCTCATGAAAACTTGAAACAGGATGTCAAAGACAAGCCATTTTTTTTGTGAAGCAGATGGCACAGAGTACTGGCAGCAGGTTTAGCCAGAATTTCTTCTCAAGCTATACACATCAAAACAAAAGATTTTGACCCCTTTTCCACAGGACTTCCATGACCCAGTGACGTTTTCAAAGTGGTTTAATTGGCCATTTTAATCGTGAGCTTTAGCATTATTTAGATATAAAAAATTTCCAAAGATGCAAATCTTTGACAGGATGTCCACCTTAGCTCACTAGGCCCCATTGCCACGATGGGAACTAGCAAACACATTTCAACTCACAGGCTACTAGAATGTTCACAGATCACTATTTTTAATAGTGTATAAATTCTCATCAATAGTACTGATTAGCGCTTGATAAATTCACATTGGGCGGTGTTTTCCCAGAATTGCACTAAGTGCGGTAGCAGGCGGGTAAAGTGGGTTTTCATGCCATATCTTCCCGAGCCCGCCTCATTATATATTCACTCCTGCGAAACACGCCGTTTCCAGGGCGGGCATTTGCACGCTCGCCATCACACCGCTGTTGCGTTATGTCGGCCACCATCTTTAAAAGGCAGCAGCCAGCACAACGCTCATCACCACCAGCTCACCACCGCTGTCCGGGAGACATGGCCAGCAAAGGCAAAAAAGACTGCAGCCCCCTTGCTTCAACGGCAGATCTATCAAGTGACTGCTGGGTGCTGTGGAGGCCTGCCGGGATGTGCTCTGGCTGCAGGATGGGTAGCAATGTCACCAACCCAGCTTGAGAGCCAGTGGCAGAGGTGGTGAGTGCGAACACCCTCCAGAGGATGACAGCCACCCAGTGCTGCAAAAGGATAAATGATCTCCTTTGTTCTGCCACGGTAAGTCACTCTTTTCATCACTCCCAAATCACACACTCACAAACCCATCACACATCCACAGGACCCTCACTCAATGCCAGTGCAAGGGAAGTCACCATTCACTCTTTCACACACAACTTTATTATCCTCATCCCGTCCATGGGACCACTTACCACCCACACGGGCGTGGCATACTTATTATCTGGCCCGGCTGGCATCCTGATACACTCTCCCCATCTCTATCCATGCAGGACAAACTAGCACACAACAGAAGGGAAAGGTGTCAGACAGGTGGAGGGATGCCAGAAATCATAATTCTGACAGAATTCGAAAACAGAGCTATCCAGCTGGCTGGCAATGACCGGGACTGGGCCTCTGCTGCTGGTGAGGTCAGCGGTGCTCTTTCATGTGAGGATCCAGCAGTGCAACATCCATCAGACAATCATGCTGTGAGTGATGTGTCCTGTTTCACAGGCCACTGCCATGGGCTAATTATCTCCCCTTGCTTTCGCAGGCACATTTACCAAACAGCCAACAGAATCCAAGACCCAGGGCCTCCAATCAAGCTCTGAAGAAACCTCATAAGAGGAATCTGAAGGCAGCCCCTCTGAAGTCCCATCGCAGCGCTCACCCACACCCTCCACCAGAGCAGAGGCACATAGCTCGGTGGGACCGAGACTAGCCTCAGGATCACAATCTGGTGAGCACATCGCACTTTCTGATCCACAGCAGGTGGAAGCAAGGACTCCTCAGGTCCCCGATACTTGGAGGACTGCTGGAGATCAGAGCATTGATGAGTCCGAGTCAGATGACCAGCCTCTGGACTCGGTCATGTCACAGTTGCTTCACGGGCTGAGGAGGGTGCCACTGCCACATAGCAGGACCTCGAAAGCAGGTCAGGGCCCTCCAGGTCTCGGCCCTCCAGAGGATGCCCGTCAAAGTCATCACAGACAGGGCGTCCCAGTCAGCATACTGCCCCCATCTCTGCTGTAGATGTCTGGCGAGCACCAAGACGTATAGGCAAGGTTAGGAAAGTTATGTAATAGTAATTGCACAGCCTGGTCATGGGTGTTGATCACTTGTACACACTGCTGACTATTGTCAATAAACTCCTAAGAATGTATCCCTGCCTATGCCTCCTTGTTCTGATGAGCAGTGTTCTTATCACTCAGATGTGAAACCATGGTCCCTGCACAAGATAAAGTCAGGCGTCTCAGTCCAGGGCCTCTTCCCTGTGCCGTGTGCAGCCTTCAGACAACAGTGATGGTCCAACCTCACTCCCTGGAAACATTACCGATGCCTGCACCTCGGCAGTGCTGGTCATTGCTTCCAGAATGTAGTGGGCAGGCGCCAGAGAGTTATCGCATACTCTCTGTGTGCTCTCAGCACCTTTAAGGTGGGACTGGTCCCCATCACACCAGCAACTGTGACCACTGATGCTGTGCACCAGCTCCTGAAGGCTGAGGTGCTGAAGGCTAACACAGCATCTAAAGATTCATGGCTGCATCTCTGAGATGGCCCTGATCATGGAGCGCAAGCGAGCTGCCCTCGGCCACACAGGAGTCAGACATTCTCAGAGGCCATGTGAAGATCTATGGAGTGTCCTCACTGCAAGTTGTCATCATCCTCCTATGATGACTATTAAGACCTCCATTGCATCTCAATTACAGGAGCATTCTCACAGAGGGTATTGGCGGTGCGATAAGCCAGACTGGAGTCAAACATTCACAACTACGAAGTGAGGATCTACAGGGACACCTTACTGCATGTCATCATAATCCTCCACAAACCTGGCAGCTATTAGGGCCTCCCAAGCGTGCTGCCTTGTCTAGCCAGTGTGAGAGCCTCATCCCTGTCATCGTCACCACCGAGGACCCCCTCACTCTCATCCCCGTCAGCGCCCTCCTCATTGGAGGAGACATGCAGCTCCTCCATCTCTTCCTCAGCCAGCTCCTCATCCTGTTGCAGCGCCAGGTTGTAAAGAGTGCAGCAGGAGACGATGATGCATGACACTCTCTGAGGACAGTATTGCAGGGCTCCACCAGACCGGTCCAGGCACCAGAACCGGATCTTCAGCATCCCGATGGTCTGCTCCACAAGTTGCGAGTTGCAGCGTGAGCCTCATTATAGTGTCGTTCTGCTGCAGTCTGAGGCCGCTGCATGGGTGTCATCAGCCACAGCCTCTGCAGGTAGCCCTTGTGCCCGAGGAGCCAACACTGCAGCTTCTGTGGACCCTGGAAGACTGCAGGGATCTGTGAGCAACTCAGGATGTAGGCATCATGTACACCACCTGGAAGCTGTGCGTATACCTGCAGGATGCGTTTCTGGTGGTTGCGTGCCAGCTGCACGTTCAGTGAGTGGAAATCCACCGAGTGTAGCGATGGAGACCTGAGTGCCACATGAGTGCAGTCAATCGCACCCTGCACTTGTGGGAATCCCAAGATCAAGGCGAATCCGATGGCCCTTGCATCGTGGCTCTCCCGGTCTCGGGTGAATGCACAAAGTTGTGTACCATGGAGAAGATGGCATCCGTGACCTCATGGATGCATTTGTGGGTGGCGGATTGTGAAATCCCATAGAGGTCACCAGTGGATCCCTGAAAAGAGCTGCTGGAATAGAAATTATGCTCTGTGGTCACTTTCACAGCCACTGGCAGTGGATGCGCTCCATGTTCCCTTAGCACCAAGTCCTGCAGTAAGTGGCAGATGTGAGCCATCAGGTCCCTAGACATGCGCAGTCATCGATGACACTCATTCTCAGTCATCTGCAGGAATGGCAGGCAGCGGCTATAGGCCCTGGGTGTCGCTAGGCGCCAACCAGCCACAGGGTCACTGTCGCTCCTGGGCAGCGTGTGTGGGAGCTCAAACTGCCCCTTCTTCATGAGGTTGCTACTCCTGCCTTTGCGCGGCCAGGAACCTCAGTTGCTCTCTCCTCCGGCTTCTACGCTCTCTGTAGGCCATCAGGCATACAACCACGTCACCAGGATCCATGATCCTGACGTGATCCTCCTGCAGCATGAAAGAGAGAGACGTGGTTATCATGGCTGTACTAAGCACCTTTCCTGGCCCTGTGTGACCACCCCTTAATGCTTCCTGGAGAGTGCTAGTCACCCCTCAGACAGCCAGAGATGAGTGCGCTGCATGGCTGCCCTGTCAACCTGCAACATGGGGGACACTAGTCCAAACCATGATGCTGAGATTGCAAAGGGCTGTGAGCATCTCCAGTAGCGACTGCTACATGGCCAGTGTTGGCAAGGAGATTGTACAATGTGTGCAGTCCAACTGCTCTGCGGTCCAATAAAGCTGTGGTGGACTCGAATTGTGTGACGGGAGGGGGTTGGTGGCTCGGGAGTGGGGAGTAAGGTATGGAGCCCTTGGCAGCCCTTTGGTGCCTCCGTGTTGCTTGCATGGGCGGGCAGGCTAGGAGCCTGTATCCCCAATCATATCACTGTGGCTGTGCCTGATCTGTCTCCATGGCAGAGGCGTGGTCAATTCATACAGGTGTCCCTAATGCGTGGCCACTTCCCTCACTTACACTGACCCCCATCTCCATTGTGGGATGCAGTGCCAGGGCAGCACTTGGCCAAACCCCGCCCCCCCAACTCAGCAGTCACCGGAGGGGCTGGTCAGCACTTGCCCCCAGACACCCCCCACCCCTCAGCAGTTGCATGCGGGACCAGGCATCAGTTACCCCCACCCCAGCGCACCCCCCCTGTGCCCCTGAGACCTGAGGCCTGTAAACAACAGGCGAGCTGTGGAGACCGCTGCTGCTCACTCACCTCAGTTCCCCCAAAATGAAGGCTGCCAAGTGCACGTTGCCTGTGTGCTCCCTCCGACCTGATCAGGCGATACGGGGGAGGTTCCATGAGCCTGGCAGGATGGCCTTTCAATTGTATGCTAATGTATTATAATTAGCTCTCTACCGACCGATGGTGGGAAGCACTGTCTGCTGCGGAAGATCACGACCTGCCTTCACGCTGTCGTGAAGCGGGTCCCACCATATTTCGGCGCACGCCACCTATTATGTCCCCCGCCAGCGGGCTCGGAAAATTCTGTCCATTGACTCCTATAATGGTTTAACTTAACTTCACATCCCTTACACATACTGGCATGAGTATGTGGCCATTCCAGAAGCAACTTTCTCTGTGGTGCATTTTAGTGCAGCACACATACTGGGTGGAATTTTCCCACTCTGTCAGTTGCGGGTTTCTTGACAGGCGGGATCAACGAATCTAGTGGGAGCCAAAAAAATCGGAAACCCGCTGGCATAAAAGCAGTTTGCAATTCTTCTGATGGCAGGTTAATGACAGGTTGGGTATCCCGCTGACCAGTGGAGTGAAAGCTATTTGCATCTTGTGAATACTCATTAAATTAGCTGCTAGCCAGAATTGCCTTTCAATCTTGCACCTCAACAGCGGGAAATCACGTCGGTCTGAATCACCTTTGAAAAAGGATGGCTTGCACTGGATGGGGCTCACTTCGCTTGCGGCTTTGAGGTGAGTGCAACATTCATAGTCTCCCTGGCACAGCGCTGCGCTGGTTGCGTTGCGATGCCCGTGGAACTCCATATTGCTGGGGCTGAAGGGTTGGTCTGCTTCCAGTGGCTGCCCCCATAGTCACAAGGACACCACTGTGCAGCGGTACTTAGGCAGGGCTCAACGTTCAGACAGAGGCCAGTATTGAAACCAGAGGGGTGGGGGAATGGTATAGGGGTGTTCTGCTCCAGGTGGGTGCCACTGTTGTTCTGAAGGACGTCACTGTGCAGCAGTATTCAGACAGGGCTGAGCATTCAGAGATCAGCATTTCGACTGGGGTGAGATAGGGAGGGGAAGGATAACAAGCACACAGGGGCCAAAGGAGCAGATGGCTTTACAAGGTGTTGGGGGGAGAGGGAACACACAGCGGGCAAAGAGACCAGAGGGCTTTGAAAGGGGTTGGGGGTGAAGGGGGTATAATGGAAGGCAAAGGGCAGAAAAGCTTTGCAAGGGAGTGGAGGAGGAGGGGGACTGGTGGAAGACAGAGGGGAGATGGGGCGGGAAGCTGGAGCCTGTCAAGGGAAACTGAAATGCTGACAAACAAGGGGGTGAATGGCATACCACATGTGTGAATGGGAAGGGGTGCATGCAGAATCTAGAAGACGAAAGGAGGAGGATGTGTTAGTGTGGCACAAGAGGCGTAGTCAAATAGAGACTCCTAAGAGGGTGGAGTTTGGAAGGGAGACAATATAGTCTTCAGTCATTAGTGCAACGGGGAACTCTGTGAAAGTCAAAGTCCTTGTTCTAGGGCTTGCATTCAGGAGTGAGACAGTAGAGACAGTCCTGGGGCCTGCAGCCAGGGGTCAGAGAGTAGAGACAGTCCTGGGACCTGCAGTCAGGTGTCAGAGAGTAGAGACAGTCCTGGGGCCTGCAGTCAGGTGTCAGAGAGTAGAGACAGTCCTGGGGCCTGCAGTCAGGTGTCAGAGAGTAGAGACAGTCCTGGGGCCTGCAGTCAGGTGTCAGAGAGTAGAGACAGTCCTGGGGCCTGCAGTCAGGTGTCAGAGAGTAGAGACAGTCCTGGGGCCTGCAGTCAGGCGTCAGAGAGTAGAGACAGTCCTGGGGCCTGCAGTCAGGCGTCAGAGAGTAGAGACAGTCCTGGGGCCTGCAGTCAGGCGTCAGAGAGTAGAGACAGTCCTGGGGCCTGCAGTCAGGCGTCAGAGAGTAGAGACAGTCCTGGGGCCTGCAGTCAGGTGTCAAAGAGTAGAGACAGTCCTGGGGCCTGCAGTCAGGCGTCAGAGAGTAGAGACAGTCCTGGGGTCCTGAGGACTTCAGAATCAGGATTCTGAGAGTACGGAGTGTCATGGGTGCAGCTGACCATGCTGCAAGTGTACTTATGGTGAGCACGGTGCACTCCCGTTCCAGGGAGGGGCAAGGGCTGTGCACTCAATAGGAATGGTGCCCAGCTTGATTTGCAGGCCATTTTCACAGTCGTGGTCAGTCTCTGTACTGGGCTGCAGATGGGACGATAATGGTTATGGAAGGCACCTGCAGCTTATATTTGGGGAAAAACATAATAAGTGGGGGGATATATGAAGCTTTTCTGGGGGTTGGGGGGGGTTCTCCTCAGTAAGTAATTGTGCACACAGCCTCTAGATGGGGAAGGTAGAGGTCCACATGGGGCATGGGCTCAGTGGGGAGGGTAGGAATCTAAATGACAACAACTATATGATCCAGAATTACTGGGAGAGGCTGGAGAAAACAGGATAGAGCTCGACCTGCACATCCTGAGGTTCCAGATAGATTTCTGGGATACGGACAGTGAGAGAGGGAGCAATGAATATGGTCTTAAAATAATAGTGCAGGACCGCCATCTTGCTCTATTGAAGTTCTGGCCCAGTTATAAATCGAAAGTAGAAGCGATTCTGAATGGGAGGAGTCTGAGGCAGTGTGGGAGGAGAGCACTGCTGGACTAAGGAGCCCTTCCTGTGGGTGCAGTCTAACTTCTAGGTGTCACAACAGTAAATTGTAACTTGATTAGAGAGAAAGGACGAAGACCTCCTTGTGAAGAGAGCAATTGGAAGCCATGCCTTTTTCAATACTGTAACAGGAATATTCAGGAGTCAATGGCCTAACATCACAGTCACTGCATCTCAACATTAACACACAGGAATGTGAAATTTGGGAATACAGGCAACTATTGAGGAGGCACAGGTGCTGCATATGTGGTATCCCATCAATGGAAGACTTTCATGTGCTTTCCAGAATTGGCATTCATAACGGGCCAAACGGCATCCAGTCATCATGAGCAATTTATTGTTAATTAGAATGCCCAATCAGAGATCAGGTTGCGCATGTCATTCAAACCTTCTCCAACCATGGAGGCATTCAGATGTTAAGTCTCAGGGATGGCATCTTTGTCACCTCGATGTATGTGTTAGCACCTCTGATACAAGAGGCCTCTGCATCAGCGACAAGGCTCGTGAGGGCAGAAACCACAATAAGCTATCACAGTTGCTATTGTAACAGAATGTGAACTTCACTATGTTGACCTGTTATTCATTAATCTGTTCAATCTTTCATTTCAGAGAGAAGAATGAAACAATTACGGATCCACAGCTCAATGCTGCCTTTTTGAGTGTTCTACTTCACTGAAGGAGGAGAAGGAGGAAGAGACCACGCCGAACACAGCTCCAGGAGGAGGCCCTGGCTGAGGTCCAGGGTCAAAGAAAGTAGCAGCAAGAACATGAAGGTCAGGAGGAGAGACCCAAACAATGGAGGCAACTTGCCAGACCTGGGGTATCCGAAGAAGACGCTCCTATTTACAAATGAGTGAGAAACAATGCTGGGCATGTCTGTGCTTGTCCCGAGTTCTGATAGATCACATATGCCACATTCTTTGTGAAGACCTAACACCACATGGAGTTGGCGGGTATCCCCTGTCAGTGGTTTTAGAAGTGACTGCCACGCTCAGTTTCTTTGTCTGGGGTTTTTTCCAGGGATCCACATGGAACCTACCCCTTATGTCGCAGTCTGCAACAGATGGATGCTTCAAGGATGTCACAGATCCCTCTGCAGCAAAGCACATCACTCTATGAGGCTTGCTCTAGATGAAGATAGCCAGGCTGCAAGATTCAATGGACTTGCAGATATCTCAGTCTTCCCAAGAGTGCAGGGTGCAATTGATTGCACCCATGTGGCTTTAAGGGCTCCATGGCCACAGTCTCTAATGTTTAATGGCTATAATTCCATCAATATCTAAGTGGTCTGCGATCATAGGAAGCACATAATGCACATATATGCCAGGCATCCTGGGAGTTGCCACAACTCATGCCCCCTAAATCACTCCCAGGTACGTCAGATTTTCAAAGGGCCTGAACATCTGCCGGGATGGCTGCTGGGGATAAGGGGTACCCACTGAAACACTGGCTGATGACACCAGTGTGTTGCCCTCAGAGTTGTTCAGAGGAGAAGAACAATGCTGCTCACAGCTCCACATGGTCCCTAATCGAGCAGAACATTGGCATTCTGAAGATGCAATTCAGATGCTGCATTACAGTTAACTCCAGTTAGGGTCTCCAGTGTCATCGTTGTGTGTTGCACCCTTCACAACCTAGTATTGCAAAGAAGTGATCCCTTGCCTGAGAATGAAATGGAGGAGCATGAAGATCGGGAGACCCAGGAACATCAAGAGAGTGATGAGGGTCAGTTTGAACATGATAACACCAGAGAGGAAGCAAGAGGTGGGAGACATGTCTGTGACATTTTAATTGCTACCAGATTCCAGGAGGAGTAAAGTGAAGGTGAGGGGAGATGGCTACATTCCTCCTGGCCCTAAATGCCATTGCATTGCATTGAAAGGGATGTCCAACCTGTCACATCGAGAGTGAGTTCAGCTTTCACACTTGCACCTTCTAGCCTCATGATTCACCAGGCCATGATCCCTAAGAATGTCAGTGGCGGCTCTCTGTCTGCACTTGCTCTGGGAAGTGAGAGTCCACTCAACAGCGAGAATGCATCAAAAACTCACTTGAAGTACTCGTTGCCACATTAATGAGAAGCTACAGCAGCCAGTAAGATGAGGACATGGTTGGGTATTTCCTCCTCCGGTCCATGTCTTGTCCTTTGGCACAACTGTCCCTAATTCCTCAAGGCTGCTGAGCTGCCCTCACACAAAGATAAAAGCGAAAAACTGCAGATGCTGGAAACCGAAAACAAAAACAAAAATGCCTGGAAAAAATCAGCAGGTCTGGCAGCATCTGCGGAAGGGAGCATAGTTAATGTTTCGAGTCCACATGGCTCTTCAACAGAACAGAAAGTCATGTGGACTCGAAACATTAACTGTGCTCCCTTCCGCAGATGCTGCCAGACCTGTTGAGTTTTTCCAGGTATTTTTGTTTTTGTCCTCACACAATGGTGTTTCACCAGGAAGAAGGATACAAGCACTTTAATCACACACTTCCAATAACACATCTCCCTGACATCACACCAGGGTGCAGAAACTATCTCCAGTGAGGTTGACATCACATGAATGTGAACCTCACTGAGGGACACTATCACTGAGTGGGATGATGGCTAAACGTTCAAATAAGAGAATTCAAATGTAAGTAATCTCCATGCCTTCAGTTGACCAAGTCATTCACATAAACATCTAATGTATTTATAAAAGTATATTACTTTTACAGTAGCAGCACACCTGTGACCAAAAGTGATTTCAATATTTCTTAAGTTTCCTAACATTACTGCTATGCCTGGGAGCAGCCCCGACATCCGCAGCAGAGTTGGAAGCAGCCTGCTGACTGCTACATCCTGATGTCGGTGATGACCTTGGCAGACATTCTCTGGTGGCCTGAGGCCTGAAGGACCCTGGCCTGGTTTGTGTCTCCTGCTCAGTGGCAAATGCACCCTCCTTGGCCTGAGCAGCTGGAGTGGATGGGGTCACAGGCAGAGGGGAGTCTGAACGGCTGGGCACTCTTGGAGCGTCCTGAGTGGAGGCCCTGGAGCGTCTGGCTGATGCTGATCCTGACCCTGCCCTGTATCCTCAAGAAGAAGATGCACCTAGAGTGAGGTCAAGGTGTCTCATCCCCCTCTCGCCTAAACATTGATGGTGCCCACCAGGATGTGTAGCCATGGAGTCCAGGGTTGAGCGCAAATCCGGCAAGACCTGCTAGATCATTGTCACCATGATGGTTGCCAGGCTTCTCATGGTGACCTTGAGGCACTTGCATGTCAGAGCCACAACATCAGACAGAACGCGGACGGACTCCTCCATCGTTTGCTCTAGTCTGCTGAGTGACAGTCAAATCTCTGCCTGATGTTCCGCTGCCTGTTGTTGCATCTCCAGCATTGAGTTGGTGGCCGCTTCCAGAGTCTCATCATCTGACTTGGACTGAGTGGGTGGCTGGACCCCAGCAGTCCTCTGAATGCCGGAGACCTGGGCTGTACCTGCCTCTGACTGCTGCGGGTACGTTTCAGTAAGGTGTTCTTCAGTAATTGAGCCCGAGCCTCATCAAGAACAATGCCCCACTGAGGTGTGTGTCTCTGTGGTGGGGCAGGGTGTGGGTGAGCGCAGTGAAGGCTGGTTGACAAGATGTGATGAACGTATGGAGGTGTGATCCATGCTAGGTTGCTGGGACAATCCAATCTCGCCTTCCCCAGAGGAGCGATCCCTGTCCTCAACCAGCGATCCCAGCGGCATCCTCCTCGAATTCTGCGAGGAATATGATGTCGGCCGTCCCTCCCCAGGTCTGGGATCTTTTCTGACTGTTGTGGGCAAGCTTGTGGATGAAGACAAATGAAAAACATGTGATGAGAAGGGATGGAGCAGAGGCTGGGTGAGATGCATGTCCCCTGTGTGTGGTGAGCCCTCCACAGAAGGGGCTGACGATGGAGCATGAGCAGAATGACAGATAAGATGGTGGTGATGTGAAAGTTTCCATGAGACAATTAGAGATAATATATGGTCCCAATAACGGCTGTGTGAGATCCCTGAAGAGAGTAGTCCTTTGGTTACATGATGCCATGATACAAGCTTGATATTGGAGAGAGTTGAAGGATCACTTTACTGGCAGAGTGGATGAGATCATTCATCCTCTTCCTACATTTGATGACACTTCGGATGTGGTGGCCAGCCATGCTGACATTCTCTGTGATGGCCTCCCATGCTGGAGAGATGAGGCTGGAATGCTTTCTGGAGCCATCTCTGGGATGGAGCGTATCCCTATGTGCCCGCATACCTCTTATCAAGGCCTGGAAGGTGCAATGGTTGAAGCGGGGTGCTGCCTTCTTCTTTTGGCTTGTAATCTTCTTCTTTTGGGTCACAGGCATCACTGACAGTCTCCTGGACACAGGTGGGCTGCAGGGAGTGAGATATGCGTGCTTGGCCGGAGTTTAAATATGGCGCCCAGACCTTCGACCCCAGCAGGTAATGGTGGGCTGAATGAATCAGCTCCCACCCTGCCAGGTGATGTGGACAGATACCCACCTGTGCATAATTAATGAGCTTCCAAGCGCAGAATCGGGCCTGATTTCCTGCCATTCCGAGCAGCAGCACATGTGCTGTGGAGCCTGCCCGCATCGCGCTTAGTTTCAGAAATGGAAAGTTTTGACCCTTGTTATAATAATGAGGTTTGTAAGCTTATTATACTTTGGGACAGTAGCTTTAAATTGAGGTTAAATGAATGGGGTCATGTGACGGGTTCTGCAGTTTGCCCTACAGTAAGCCCGGGTGTTTGTATTGTTAGAGATCGGAGGAAGGTAAAATGGTGCCAGCTGGAGGAAAGAAAATAGAAAAAAAGTTACCAACTCAGGACTCGCATTTCAGAGGCGGATGATTATAAAAGGGAATTAGGTATGCTTGAACACCACTTAATGTCAGCTGCACCAAATTGTCCTTTTGTTACCTGTTGGTTCCAGTTTGATTTGCACTTAGTAAAACATCTTTGTGTTCACAAATTGGTTAACCCCAGCTGGAAAAGTGGACCTAGAAATTCAATTGTGCAAGCAAAATCTGGGAGCTGAAAGTTTCAGTGTGATGGGCAGAATGCATGCACTCACTCCATGTCAGAGGCACACTGCCCACTATATTACATTGGCCTTCTCCAGAAGTGTCAGAATATGCACCAGAAATATTAAAACAATCTTGGAAACCAAAGTGTCTTTGGAACTTATTGATGGAAGGGGAACAAAGTGGAGTGAAGTGTGATGCAGTGTTTATCAGTGTGAAGGGATTTGTAGGAAGTGAGTGCAGTAAGTAGTATGGCCATAAGTTGAGCAGGTATGGCGAGGGTATGGTTATTATCGTTTTCCTGGAATTTCTGGGAGTTAAGCCCTTGGTATTGCTCTCCTCAGTGACCTCATCCTACTGCTGGCAACAGTATGGCCAGGAAGGCTTTTTCCCAACAGGCCCCCACCCCAGAAGGAACAGGGTTTCCCTCCACTTGTTTGACTGGTGCAAAACCTCCCAAACTGCCCCTAGGAACCCGGGTGCACTCTCTGTTTCTCTTCTGGCCATTTTACGCATTTAAGGAAGTATTCCTGCTGTCTGCAGCCCAAGGGGACATCCCTTGTAAGAGATGCTGTCTGCCTTTAAGTGGCATCAGTCAAACCTGAATCCCCACCCCCACCTCCCAACAAACAGGAGTGCAGTGAATAAGTAACGCTGCCTACACAGCTCATTCATGATCATTTTACGTGAACACAGGAACAGTCATGTCCAGTATGCACCCTGCCTCCATCTAACCATTTTCAGATGTGATTGAGTTTCTGTCCTCTCATCTTCATCCATGTTGTATTGCATTCAATTTCCTGGAGGCAAGGAAGGGCAAAATGTGAAGTCCCTGCCAGAAACAGGTGAGAGCCTCATTTAAATCTTAACTTGAGGGCAGGAAGGTCCCGCGTGTCATTTTTGAGCTTTGGGCATGCAAGGTGTCTGGGAGTGCGTCGTTCTTTCACTGCTGACTGCCAAATCAGGGCCGCTTGTCTCAAAAGTTTAATAATGTGGTTGTAAGTTGCAATAAAATATCTGAAAATAGTTTCAGAAGGAAGTAACTAAAGACATTATGTCAGCTGTACATTATGGGAAACCCAATGAAAGGGGAAGAACAGTGTTCACCTTTACAGTTTAAAATTAATTTTGCAGCTTCTGTATGTTTTTTTGTGCCACACTCATTGAGTAGTGAGATTGACCAATGCTTAGTATGTAACTGATATACCCACCTGAGGGATCGAGAAGGGACCCAGGCACAGGTGAGTGATGGTGGGGTGGGGGTTGAATGTTGGGGTCACAGGAGAGAGAGAGGGGAGGGCAGGAAATGGCTGTCAACAACCACTCCCTGCCCCATTCCTGATGCTGTGTCCTTCGATCAAGCACCGAGTACCTTTGAACGAGGGACCCCTGGAAGCCCACGAGCAAACTCGCCAGGCTTTGCTTGTCATTTCCCCAACATGGTGAGCCCCCTCATCCGCTGCTGGGTTAAATACCAGCAGCAGCAGGATGAGGTCCTTAAGTGGGCTTTAAATGCCCCTCTGTGACCAAGCACGCCACAGGGGAGGGCACAAGATTCCGCCCAAAAGTTCTGATAAACACTTTTGATGTTTTAAGTCAAATAGAGTATATTGTGTTGCAAAGGGTAACATATATCCCTATAAAACATGAAGACCACAAAGTCTGGCTTCATAGCACCCCTGTACCCCCAATGCTATGGAAACCTGAAATGTTTAGCCACTTCCAGGCTGGCTGAGAAGAAACAGTAGGACACTGACCAAGTGACAGTGGTAGGAGCATGAATGCTGTCAGTCTGAGAGTACAGTAGGTTGTGCTTCATAGAGCCACTGTTACTTCCTTGGCGTAGCACCTCAACAGTCTTAGTTATCGATTGGAGCACAGATAGCTGGACTGCTGTCTTAGTTCCTAAGGACCCCCAAATGGTTACATCCAAGTCACACTTTCTTTTTATGCTGACATATTCAAATTAGATACACAGAAAGTTTAACTGATGAAATAAATGTGGCAACGGGCACACATTATGGCATAGCCTACAATGGGAACGTACGGCAGTGGCCTTTTCCAATGAGTAATGACATCAGAGTGACTGTACTGCAGTCAATCACATCTGCAAGAACATGTACATGTATTACGCAGCTAGTATTCATCAGGAGAATGTTCTAAGTGAAGCCTGTTAAGGGAATATATATGGTTAGTATTCAAAGGGTTGTATGGCATTCTTGAATTGAAAAGCTGTGGGAGAAGGTTTGAAGGGCCATGTAAAAGATAATAAATGTTTCCAATTTCACTAAGAACTCCAAACGAAAAAGGATTACTGCAATCAAGAGATATATTTTCGCCCATTCACAAACTTTAGTAAAAAGTAGAGATGAGTATAAAATGTAAATTCTGTTCTTTATTAATAACCACCTTTTTGGTTAAAAATTAGTGAACCGAGTAAATTATAGCCTAAGCTACCAAATGTAATTCTATGGCGGTAAAGTTTGTCCACACAGACACTGACTGGCCTACTTTAGAGCTGAGTTTTAACTGTGGAGGCGGGAAATTTCCAACTCGATAGACCCATCTCCATGGAAATGACTCCCTCACATACAAGTTTTGTTTAGGGAGTGGGGGTGGTTGGGGGTGGTGAGGCATGATCGAGTCAGGCCTGCTGCCTCCATAGGCTGTTTGGAGGTGGCCAGGGAGGCAAGTAAGTGGCGAGGCTGGCTGGTTAGAAGGCCCGACTTGGTTCTCTGAAACTTCGGCCCAGTTTTGTAAAAGGCTGTTAGGTCCTCTAGCCCTCACCACTCTACAGCATCCACTCACTCATTCTCGATGTCTCCACATACCCGTGTGCCACCTCCATGCCCCCATACCCCCATACCACCTCATTCTCTCATGTCACCTCCATGTCACCTCATAACCCCATGCTACCTCCATAGCCACTCACCCAGTATTCACTATGGGCAAACTTTAGCAGCCATGTGAAGATGGAAGGAAACTCTAACAACCTAAGGTAGCCCTCACTCATTTGCACTTGATACAGAAAAAGAAACATTCATTCAGGAAACCCATTCCTAGATTTTAAATCCCCTCAAGCGGTCAAGCTATTATAAAAATGTACAAACTTCTATTCAGTTACTATGTCAAAGACAGATAATCCTATAGTAGAATCCGAAAACTCTCAGTCAGAATGTGAGCTCAGTCCTCCTGCTGAGATAAGTCTCTTGAAGTGTTTGAAACTCAACCAAACATTCATAATGGGCTCAACTGCAATAACAGCCTTGAGGAAATGCCAACAATAAAGGCTGGGATTTTCCTGTCCTGCCCACCGCCAGGATCATCCAGTCCCAGCGAAAACCAATGGACTTTTGGCTGGCCCACTGCACCCCCGCAGCAGATCTCGCCATGGCAGGGCCGGAAAATCCTGGCCAAAGTGAATTGAAATTGCAAGGACAGATCGTAATGGTTTTTCCTAAACCATACCAGATTTTTTTTTACCTTGACAGCTGGAGCCTGGCTTTTTTCATTTTTAAAGGGTTGGGGATTTGAATAACTTCAGGTCAAATAATGTAAACAGACCTTACCTGCTGATCAAGAGCATTTACCCCTCCTCCATAAATTTGAGGCTGCAACACTGTGGGATAGTCAAAATGGTAGCACTAAATTCAATGGCCCAGCTGAGTTTGGGTTTTGCACATGTATGATTTATGCCACGCCCCTTCCCTCCCATTCATGCCACGTCCCTTCCCTCCCATTCATGCCACGCCCCTTCCCTCCCATTCATGCCACTCCCCTTCCCTCCCATTCATGCCACGCCCCTTCCCTCCCATTCATGCCACGCCCCTTCCCTCCCATTCATGTCACGCCCCTTCCCTCCCATTCATGCCACGCCCCTTCCCTCCCATTCATGCCATGCCCCTTCCCTTTCATTCATGCCACATTCCTTCCCACTTGCTGGCAAAAATGGGATCTATTGGAAATGGGGGCAGAATTGTCACACCTGGGTCTCGCCTGCCACTTTTAAACACCCCTGGAGTCAGCCTGTTTCCAGAAAAATCTGGCTCTTGGTCTCCAATGCAGTGCATGGGCAGGAATCACACACAGATTTCCTGCTAGATGTTACATGTCATGTTGTGGAAGGACAGAAACATCACTGTGCAATGCCAACTCCCAAAACCAAATTTGTGGGTGGAAGTACAGAATCTAATGCCTGTTTGAGACCACACTACATGATTGGTTTACTCTAAGGCAGCTTGCACCAGCAACAGCTGCACTCAGTAAAACCAAACCTTGAGACATCATGCCAACAAAAAAGTAAATCTTCAAAATTTACTTATGTGGAGCCGGCATCCAATCCTCCCTTTACTCTAAGTTCCTGCGCTCCCCCCTCCTCCTCGGCCTCTGGTCACTCGATCTGACACAGCCTCCAACCCCTGCCTTCCTACCTGTTCCCCCTTTGGCCTCTGATCCCCCCTCTCCACTCTCCGAGCAGCTCCAGCAGTGGCCAATGGTCCCATCTGATTGGCCACTAGTTCTGGGAGGCAGGGCATCCTCCCACATGGGGGCAGAAGCCATAACCTCAGGCAGTTAACTGGCTGATGACCGTTAAGCCTGGCCATGGCTTCCCGGCCCAAAAGTCCATCTGTTGATTTAAAACTCAGAATGTGTAAATAGTTCTGAGATGGATGCAAAGCAACTATTTCTCCTCATGGGATATGCAGGGTAAATGGGTTAAAAAGTTAGCTGCAGAACAGTGCAGTATGTGGTGGTGTGCTGTGAGAGTGACAGCACAAGAAGACCAACTATTTGCCCCTGCTAAAGCCTCTATCTCTTTCTCTGTTGCTGGAGGCAAGGCTCAGCAGAAGCCACAATCAAAAAGGAAATAGGAGAGCCTCTTCAACTACCCTGCAGAACCAAGTGTCTCCAAACCAACTGCGAAACTGCTAAAGTGAGCTCCACTGGAATCATCCAACTTAATGGTCACAATGTACTACCATCTATGCCTCATGGACAAGCCAAAGACTGATTCGTATTTTTAAAAACTTTTATTTGGACTCTTAAGTTCTCCTTTCTGAACTGTGTATATGTGTGTTACATTTTTATTATTTTTCTCAGGTTTTAGTAACTAATAAACTTACTCTTTCGTTGACTCAAGAAAGCCTAGTTAAATTGGCGGCATCTAAAAAAAATATATGTTTGGACTGGGAAAAGGTGTCCATGGGGGGAAGGGATCCCTTTTAAATTAACCTTGCTGCAGCTAACCAAGGGCGTTGAATAAAGAAGGAGAGCCAGCTCATTCCTCCTCATCCAGGAGCATAAAAGAATTGGGGTGCTGTTTGGGAAGTTAACAAATTATTGGACCTCCCTGGGGACCAGTCGCAACACAGGGTTAATCATTAGGTGCAGGGATCTTATCCCGCATACCAGCACATTCAAGAAATGGCTGTGCCTGAATTTGCACCCTTATATATTTAGAATAAAATTGGTGACTGTTGAAAAAAATTGTGAGCAGAAAGATTTTATGCTATTTTTTAAATACCTGGTTCAATAATAGGGAGGGCCTTTTTCAACTTTTGCTAGAACAACATTTAAAGGCCTTTAAGGTTTGGCTTTAGATTAAAATGCAGGAAATGGATGTTGTCTATTTTACATATACTAGTTTTGGACAAGCTACTCTGAGTCATGGACTAGGATCACCTCAAAATGCTTAAGCCCATTTAGATAGGAGAAAGTTGTAAATGGGCTGAGCAGCAGGGAGAAGTCAAAATGAAGGAAGCCCAAAGATTGCTGACATTACAAATGCCATGAGTGGTGTGTTACTGTGTGTCTGCACGTCATGATACCACATAGCTTGTGCGTCAGGACATTATGATCTTTCAAGACCATTTCATAAATTAGCATATCTTACTTGCCTGAGCAGGATGTGGTTTTAAGAATTCTAACTAGAACTCAGTTAGGTTATGAAAAGCAGAATATATTCATAAAATTGGCAGTGCCTGTCCTCATATCATCAGGAAATGAGCTCCTTAATGATGTTCTATTAGGTCTGTATTGGAAACACTGAGTTCGTGGTAGATGCCTCGTGGTTCAAATATGTCCAAGCTGTAAATAATTTCATTGTCTTCTGTGGGTCCCTTCATGACAGAAGAGTCTGATGCAGGATTGGCATGAACATCCGCAGAATGGGCAGTTCGTATTGTTGATGTTGGTGCTTGTGGGGAACTTCTGCCCTGTGCCACCTCTGGCCTTCGTCATGGCACACCAGATGTTGCAAGGTTGACGTAGATGGTCCTTGAAGCATGCTGAATCGAATTTCAGTGCTTGCCTCCCTTGAAGCATGGAATTAATTAACTATTCTATATCAAATTAGATCAGACATACCTGGGAGAAGAGCAGGGTTAACTCACAAATACAGTCAGGATCCCTTCTTTTTTATGGCAATTGTGTAAATAAGTCTCATGAACCTTGGTGGTGAAACACATTTAATCCATAACACAAAATAGTTCACAATTCAGGTTAATAGTAGGTGAGCTACAACACTGGCCAGCAATGAATCAGAGAAACATTCCCTGGTATCATGGTGGATTATGGGGATAGTGTGGGTAAAAGGCATTGAAGTGTTCGATCAGCCATGATTGTATTGAATGGTGGAGCAGTCTTGATAGACCGATTTGCTGGTTCCTATGCTCTCTCTCCCTAGGTGCCATGCCCTAAGAGGGGATTGGTGACCACAGACTTCCATTTGTTGGTCCATGGTTCTGCTTGACAAGACATATCAGTGGTTTGCCGTAAACTCTCTTGGTCTTACTTCCTGCCATGGGCATATTGGAAGATTTACAGGTTGACAAACAACCTATTTGGCTTCATTACAAACGCACCTTCTGTGGCTGTCAAGTCCTGAAGTGGGACTCAAATCCAGATTTTCTGCCTCAGAGACTGTGTCACTACCACTTTGCTACAAGACCTCCTATTATGAGGTTCACATGTTTAAGAAATGGTATAGAGGGATTATTTAGTAATACATGTGTTGTTGGCAAAGTGAACCAATGAGCATAAGAAAAATGGATAGAATTTAAAGAGACCTGGGACAATTAAAGGGATGGTCTAAGGAATGGCAGGTGGATTTTCATATAGCGAAATATAATTTAATGTATGTTGGAAGAGGGATCCTATTTTAGGTAGGCCTTTGGTGACATAGGGCAAGGTAACACACTTCTGCAGGGACACAGTTTACAGTCACACCTTAAAGAGTGCCAATATTTCCTCAAGATGAGGAAGGGATGCTGTTTTTAAGTATTACAATTTAGCTGCAGGGCTAACTTATTCTGTGAATTTTGTTATCATCTCTCAGTCTGTGTCCACCTTTTCCTGGAACTCGATGGATTGGATTTAACCAGCTCTTTAAGGATGGGCTGGCAGGTGGGGTACGCCGGTCATCTTGCTGCTGCCATGTCATTTTACCAGCGTCGGGGGTAGGTGGAGAATGGCCCTCCTACCCAGGAGTTAATTGGACCACTTAAGTGGCCAATAAAGGGCCTCCTCCCCCCACAGACATTTTACCAGTGGTGAGTGGGTTGTCAGCCATGTGGGGAGGCTGCCAGGTGAACCCTGGTGATCTCCCTGCAGGTTTAGGGTGGCTATACCTCTTGCTTCGTCGTTCTGTGGCCGACGGAGGGGGCCCTCTGTGACAATGGCTGTTTTTGTGGCAATGGCATACCTGCCCTCATCAACTCCTACTGCCTAGCTGGGGTATGACTGATTGGCCCCATTGTCCCCCCGCCGATCCCACATATTTGGTTGGGATGACAATGTGCTTTCATTGTGTCCAATTTTTCCATGTGCTGTCCGAGCAGCGGCCATGCTTCCGATGGTGCTGCTGAGATTACTGAGCTATCCCTGATTGGTCGGTAGCTCCTGTGAACAGTTGCCATTCCTTAAAGGAATGACAGCCCTGGTCATAACGAATTAGATACCTGAAATCTGGATAATATGGCCAGGAGGTCCCGCAAAAAGCTGAAGGCAGGGTGGGGTGGTGGTGGGGATGGGGGTGTGGGGGGTGGGGGGGTGAGGGGGTGGGAGGGGGTTGCAGGCGCAGATTGCCATTCTTAGCTGGTTCGAGCAGGAGGCCCTGGATTTGGAGAGGCACCATGCACCCAGGTGCACCGGTGTTGGTAAGGCTGTAGTGCCACGGCCAGGTATGTATGCCCAACAGTGAGGTCAGCATTGTTCTCCCAACAGCCGTAGCAGTGCTGAATGTTAATTAATTTCATTTTGCAACATGGCTTGACCATTGCTTATGGAAGGATGAGCGCATAATGATCTGGGAGACAGGGATGCTCATTGACATTGTCTTCACATTAACTGAATCACTGTCCTTGTTCTTCCTTTCAGCATCATTGGAACAGGACCAGGAGGAGGAGCAGCAGAGGGCCCTCTCACCTGAGGGCCCTGGAGTCCCACCAATGTCACACCATCTCTGCCAGGCAGGCACCAGCACAAATACTAGCGCCTCGGTGGGAATTAGAACTCGGCTAGTGTCCTGGGGCACAGTGGTGAGGGCGCTTCACTGTCGCTGGAGGAGCTGGCAGAGACAGAGAGTGCCCATGGCGCCAGCAGTCGGAGGACTTCAGGGGACCAGGCACATGCTCAGTTGGTGCCTGATGATGTGTGTCTGGAGTTGTACGCGATGCAGCAGGAGCAGGAAAGGCGGCCGGGTGTGTGGGAGCATCTGGGGGAGATACAAAAGGCTATTCTTGGCTTGACCTCCATGGTGGAGGAGTCTACACGGACGATTGCTGAAGCAATGAGCCACATGTCCAAGCGCCATGCGTCCTCCATGGACAGAGTGGCAACTCTCGTGGAGAGACTCCTCCAGGAGACCCATCAGGGCTTCCTGGGGATGCATTCTGACCAGCAAGCCCTCACATCGGCATTGACCTCAGCTGGTCAGTGCCAGTGTGGGAGATGGTCTGGGCATCAAGCTTCCCATGGTGGCCATCCATCCACGGTGAGCAAGGAGGTCCGAAGCAACCTCACTTCGGCACAGCAGCTGCCTGTTATCTCTGCGGGCACCTCTCAGGGTGCCCCGGATGATGGCGGCAGCTCCTCCGCCCCTCTCCCAGTGACTGTGGCATCTGGTGAGGCTGCAACGACTGCGGAGATGCCAGCTGTGGAACTGCCATCTCCCTCCCAGGCCGGGCCAGCACAGGCTCCATGGACCAGAGGACGAACGCCAAGGTCATCAAGGCCATCAGGACAGCAGAGTCAGCAGGCTGTCTCAGAATCTACTCCGAGCGATAGGGCAGCACCAAGACATAGCACCCGGAAACGAAAACATAAGGCACCTTAGGCATACCACGGGTTTATCATTGATGCTTTTGTGTTGGCCTGAGATGAGACCCGTCTGATTTGTTCTGATTTGTAACACTTTTGCCTTTTGTTTTTGCATAACTTTGTTCGCTTGACATGTTAAATTCAGATATGTCACCATGGCTGAGAGTGCCTTTTTTCTTCTGCATGTGGATGGCTTCCAAAAATGTAATGAGTGCTTTGTTGACATTCAGCTTTATTAACAAGGCCCTTAGTTACTGTTCCTAACCTGGCAGATTTTGCACCTAGGTATTGAGTATGGAGTCTACAGCCCTTCTTGTCCTGGATGTCCATCTGTGGTGTGCTAGCTGAAGGTTCATTGGATTAAAGCCTCCTGGGTGTCCCTGCCTCCCTGCAGTATGCCCGGGTCAGCATCTACCCCCTCAGCATTTCCCTGTGCATGCTCATCCTCTGAATCACTGCTGGACTCATCATGTGCAGCCGCATCCACTGCATCAATGTCCTCATTGTCCACAGTGTTCCCCCTTTCCAGAGCAAGATTGTGGAGAGCGCAGCATGCAACTGCTATCAGCGACACACAATCTGGGGGCAAATGGAGTGCACCCCCTGAGCGGTCCAGGCATCAGAAGCGCATCTTGAGAAGACCGGTGGTTCTCTCCACCACAGCCCTTGTGGAGGCATGGCTCCTATTGTACCGCTGCTCAGCTTCTGTTCTTGGATGGCAGAGAGGCACCATTAGCCACCTTCTGAGGGGATAGCACTTGTCACCCAGCAGGCATCCATCAAGCTGGGCTGGAATACTGAAGAGCCCCGGCACCTGGGAGTGTCTGAGGATGTAGGCATCATGGGAGCTGCCTGGGTATCTTGCACAGACTTGTAGAATCAGCATCCTGTGGTCACACACTATCTGCACGTTCATGGAGTGGAAGCCCTTCCTGTTGACGAAGGCACCGGGCTCACCTGCTGGTGCCTTGATGGCCACATGTGTACAGTCTATTGCACCCTGGACGTGGGGGAAGCCAGCAATCACGGAAAGCCTCTGGCTCGTTCTGTCTGGCTTGCCTGGTCCTAATGGAGGTGGATGAAGATCAATGCATGGTCAAACAGAGCGTCTGTAGCCTGCTTGACACAAGTGTGGACAGCTGATTGTAAGACACCTCAAAGGTCACCCACTGACCCCTGGAAGGAGCCAGAGGCATAGAAGTTGAGGGCAGCTGTGACCTTCAGAGTCACTGGCATGGGGTGTCCATCCACACAGTTGGCGGAGATCTCAGGCCCAATCATCTGACAGATATAGTTGACTGTCTCCCTTGAGAGGTGGAGCCTCCTTTGGCACTGCACTTCAGACATATTGAGGTAGCTGCTTCACCGCCTGTATACACTGGCAGCAGGATAGTGGCATCTCCTGCGGTCCCTTTCACTTTGGTCCACCTCTTGGCCCTGCACCCCATGTGCCTAAACCTGCCCTCCCAAAGGTGGCTCCACTGGAGGCCGAATGTGCACTCATGGCGTCCTCCCCTTCTAGCCCTTCCATCCTCTTCAGAGGAGCTGTCTCCAGTGGACAGTTCAGCTCCCATTCCCAGGCTAAGGAAAGGCTTCCTGAAACCTGCAGGCCCAGAAAAGATTCCTCACTGCAGAGTGCTGACCTGAGGGTTAAGAGTCCAGACAAAGCAGCTGGTATGCATTTTGAAGTATTGCATATCACGCAGGCAAGTTTCAATAACTTTGAAAAATAAATACTTGACAATGCATACTCACAACCCCACTGAGCCCTCTTATCTCGCCCATGGGTAAAGTTTACACACATGTGTCCTACCCGCCTGCCCATTGTGCCCATGTGCCAACCCAAAGATTACACAGGCGCCGAAAAATCGGCGTCGATTGGTGAGTCAATGGCCTTAAGTGGCCCATTAATTAATGGTGGGCACGCAACGGACATCATCGCGTGCCCGCCCAATGAAATACTGCGATGGCGCGCAGTGATGTTGGGACGCTCGTCAATGTCACCACGTGTCATTTTACGCTCAAACATGCAGGGCCTGCCCCTGCACACCAATGGGAAAATTCTGCCCATCCTATCTGACTGTGACAAAGGTAAACTATCCCTTCTCATTCTTCCTGACCCGTTTGCAGGCTTCAGCATAGTTAACCACACTATCATCCTCCAACGCCTCTCCACCAATTGGCCAATTAGGTGGGACAGCAATCAAATGATTCCATTCTTATCTATCCAATCTCAGCCGCCCTCACTGTTACCTATGGTGTTCTCCAAGGACCTACACTTGGCCCTCTTCAATTTTTCATCTATCTGCTGTCCCTCAATGACATCATCTTAAACACAATATCTCTTTGCACACGTAGGCTGACAACACCCAGCTCTGCCTGACCACCACCTCTCTCAACCCTTCCAAAATCTCTAAATTGTCGCTGCAGAAATGACCTCCAATTAAATACTGGGGAAGCCAAAACCATTATTTTTGGTCCACTGCCACATGCTCTGTTTCATAGTCACTGACACCAAGCCTCTCCCAGACTGCTGTTTGAGGTTGAACCAGACAATTTGCAACCTTGGTGTCATAGCTGATGCTGAGATAAGATCTAATCACATATCCATGTCATCACTAAGACCACCTCAGTAAAATCTCCTGACTGCCTCAGTTCATCTGCTACTAAAACCCTCATCCATGCCTTTGTTACCTCTAGGCTTGATTATTGGTTCCTGGTAAAGTAATGTATCAATTCTAAAACTCTCCTTCCTGTTTTTAAATCCCTCCGTGGCCTTATCCCTCAATATTTCTGTTAGCTCCTCCAGCCCCATAACTCTTGAGATATCTGCATTCCTCTAATTCCAGCCTCCTGAACATTCCTGATCTTAATTGCTCCATAATTAGCAGCAGTTTCCTCCCTAAATTCCCTTCCTAAACATCTCTGCATTTCTACTTCTCTTTCTTCCTTTAAAACGCTCTTTAAAATCTCTGACCATCTCCTTTAATATCTCCTTGTCTGATTTGGTGTCAAATTTTGTTTGGCAATGCATCAGAAAGGGCCATGGGATGGTTTTCTAAAATGCAAGACTTGCACTTATATAGTAACTTCTATGACCGGAACATCTCAAAGTAATTTACAGCCAATGAAGTGTAGCCACTATTGCAAGGTAGGAAACACAGCAGCCAATTTGCATAGACCAAGCATTTTAATAATGATTTGATAATCTGTTTTTGTAATAGAAGAAAGAAAGAACAAAGAAAAGTACAGCACAGGAACAGGCCCTTCGGCCCTCCAAGCCTACGCCGATTATATTGCCCGTCAACTAAAACATTTTGCACTTCCAGGGTCCGTACCTGGCATCTCACTCACTACCTGATTACTATACTGTTATTATACTCACTATACTGATTAAGGAATAAATATCGGTCAGGACAATGGGGATAACTCCCCTGCTTTTCTTTGAAACAATGTCATGGGACCTTTCATGTCTACCTGAGAGGGCAGATGGGGCCTCAGTTAAAATCTCATCCAGGATAGCACCTCCGGCAGTGCAGCAGTCCCTCAGTATTGCACTCATGCTCAATGCAGGTTTTTGTGCTTAAGTCTCTGGAGTGCTACTTGAACCCAAGGACTCAGAGATGAGAATGCTACCAATTGAGCCACAGCTAACACAAAGTTAATGGCACAATATAAATAAATATATACAATGTGCTGTATTAAAGGCACCTTATGGATAAAAAATTGCTGTTGTTGTTGGATTTGTCGATTCATTAGAAAAGACTGTGAAAAACCATAGCTGTAAATATCTATCAAAGATGTTATTCACAGGATCTCACAAAACCACATCATAGTTCTGGATGAAGAAGGCAATTTAGTCAACATTAGTTCATCATAAGGTCAGAAGTGGGTATGTTCGCTGATGATTGCACAATGTTCAGCACCATTCACAACGCCTCAGATACTGAAGCAGTCCATGTCCAAATGCAGCAAGACCTGGCCAACCTCTTCAGTGCAGCATTGGCACTGATCACCATCACCTCCCAAGCTGGAGTGATGCCCCTCCTGTGGCCAGAGTGAAGGTAGAGGATATCACAGCGGGCCTTCATGGCATTCAAAAGGCACTCGAGGGCTGCAGTCTTCTTGCCTTTCGGGGCCATGTCTAATTTGCTGCAGTCCAGGGCTGGAAGCACTGAGCGCGGCTGTATTTAAGAAGTGGTGCCTGGTGTAATGAAGCGGCGAGGTGATGGCGTGGCAGACGAATCAGAGCCCGCTCGCCATTGAAAAGGGCGTAATTAGTGTAGTGGGTTTGGGATGATACAGTGTGAAAAGCCGCCATTGTGACCAGTGGGTAAAATGTTGTTTTTCCCACCCACTTCCGCACTTAGTGCAAATCTGGGACAATTCTGCCCCGTAATTTTGGATAAACTGCCTAACAACATGGGCAGAATTTTGCTGTCAACGAGCAGGGGGTGGGGCCCACTCAACGACATGTAAAATGATGCGGGATGACGTTGGGCAGAACCCCCGATGTCATCGTGCCCCATTTAAATTTTCAGGAAGGCAGGTGCGCAGCAAAATTAGCTGCGGGCCCGCCGACCTGTCAATGGCCAATTGAGGCCATTGACAGGATCACTTAAACAATTAGAGGACCTGCCCATCTAACCTTAAGGTCGGTGGGCAGGCTAGGAGCCCCAGCGGCAAATAGAGAAAACACGAAACCTCATCCAGCGGCGGGATGAGGTTTCATGCAGGGTTTTAAACATTTTAATAAAGTTATTCTGTCAATTATGACAGAACTCATCCCAACTCATGTGACATTGTCACATGAGGAAGACAAGTTAGGGAATTTTTTTTCTCTATTTTTAATATTTGTCAACATGGAAGCGATCTCCCTGAGGCTGCACTTAGCCTCAGGGAAATGTGCGCTCTTTTGTGAGCATGCGCGAAAGAACGCATTCTCGCTTTTAGGGACTACCCCCAACCACCACCACCCCCCCCCCCCCCCCCCCCCCACCAGCACAGGAAGTGCATAGCGCGTCCTGCTGGATGTCACGCTATTGGCCCGCCCATGTAAAATGGCGGCGTGGCCAGCTTCTCTCACGGGGATCAGCTCCCCACCCGCCAGAGATTGGGTCGGGCCCACCCGCCCAACTGGCAGAAAATCCTGCCCTATATGTTGCGTATAAAAGCTAAATTCAGTTAAGATGCAGTTGGCAAGGGTGGCTCATTAGTGTCACTCAAAGCTAATCTGATGTGGGAGAGGGTGGTTAACTGAATTTTTCAATCTACTTTATCCTGAAAACTATTGAAAGCTCCTGGGATGTTCATTTCACAATCTTTTGGGCTATTCAGTGTATTTGTATTTTAATTGGCAGTTATCTTGAGCAATCTAAGTCGCCTGGGGGAAGGCTATAAAGATAGGATTTGCTGTGCCAACTCCCATACAGTTGTACATGCTCCACATATTCCCATCCCTAACCCAGGGCCTGTGTGTATAGGTCATGCTGATCCTACCTGGGCTCCTCAGATGGGAAGTGCCTGCATCAAATCTGCAGAGGTAGTGACTGAAGCCTTCTAGCTGCTGTAGGCTGACTTGCAGACAGCAGAAAAACACGAGATAAAAGCAAAATAATGTGGATGCTGAATATCTGAAATAAAAATAGAAAGTGCTGGAAATACTCAACAGGCCTGGCAGCATCTGAGCAGTAAATTTTGAGTCAAAATTTGAGTTACAGAAGGAAGGTGATGGGTTTTATGCAGTCGAAAGGGGGAAGGGAAAGAAGAACAAAAGGCAGGGCCTGGGGTAGGGTAGAGGGCGGGAGAGATTAAATGACAAAGACGTCATGGATCAAAAGGCAAAGGGAGTGGTAATGGTTGCAGTAAAGAAACAAAGCATTTGTCCAGAGTGAGTGTAAATGGCAGCTATAAATAACTCAGTTCAAAAACAGAAATATACAAAACAAGGTTCAAACTGGCATTGAAAAAGGAAGAATCAAAATGTTGGACAAAGTTCATGGCCTGGTCTGTTGAACTCAATGTTGAGTCCAGAAGACTGTAAAGTACCGAACTGGAAGATGAGCTCCTGTTCCTCGAGCTTTCATTGAGCTTCATTGGGATGTTTTAGCAGGCCGAGAACAGAAATGTGAGCGTGAAAGAAAAGTGGTGAATTAAAATGACAAGCAACTGGAATTCCAGGGTCACACTTGCGGACTCAGCAGGGGTGTTCCCAAAAGTGGTTGCCCACCTGCATTTGGACTTCCCAGTATAGAGAATTGAGCAACAGAGAAGCAGTGGCAGACATTTAAGGGGATATTTCAGAGTATTCAGAATAAGTACATTCCTACTACAAAGAAAAATCCTAAGGGGAGGACCCAGCAAACGTATTTAACTAAAAAAGTTAAGGAAAGCATCAAACTTAAGGAAAAAGCATACAACTCCAGAAAGATGAGTGGCAGGACAGATGAATAGACAAAATATAAAGAACAGCAGGGAAAGGCTATAAGGTTAACCAGGAGAAAGAAATTAAAGTAGAGATGAAGCTAGCTAGAAATGTAAAAACAAGCAAGAGCTTCTACAGGTATTTAAAAAGGTAAAAAGTAAGTAAAGTGAGTGTTAGTCCTCTGGAGAGTGGCAGCGCAGAGTTAATAGTAGATAATAAGGAAATGGCAGAAGAAATGAACAAATATTTTGCTCCTGTGTTCACTATAGAGGATACAAAAAAAATCCCAGTAATAGCTGCAAATCAGGAGGTGAACGGGAGAAAGGAACTTGGTGAAATTGAAATCACTTGGGAAACAGTATTGAGTAAATTGATAGAGCTGCGGGCTGCCAAGTCTCCAGGTCCCAATGGACCACATTCTAGGGTCTTAAAAGAGGTGGCTAATGAGGTAGTCAATGCGCTGGTGTTAATTTTCCAAAATGTGCTAGATTCTGGAAAGATTCAATCAGATAGGAAAGTAGCAAATATAACCCCTCTATTCAAGAAGGGAGGGAAGCAGAAAACAGGCAACTATAGGCCAGTTAGCTTGATGTCTGTTGTGGGGAAGGTGTTAGAATCGATCATTAAGGAGGTTGTAGCTGGGCATTTAGAAGAGATCAATGTAATCAGGAAGAGTCAGCACAGTTTTGTAGGGAGTGGTGGTGTGTGTGTCAGCTCCACCTCTGACTTCTGAGCGGTTCGAATCGCTCCCACTCCCTGGGTCCTAGACTTTGGACTTATTTGGGGGTTGTGACAAAGTGCAGCAGACAACTGGTTTTGGTGCAAGAAAAACTGAGTTTATTGAAGTCACAAATGAACTTATAACATTAGGATTACACTGAGACTATACAGACCTACAAAGCACACTTAGTTAAGAATGGGGAACACATATGGCATGATGAGGGAAAATCAGGCTACTAACCCCCTTACCCTTGTTCCACCCCCAAAACCTAACTAAATTGAACTAGGAGAGGTCAGGGATCATGCTCACCAACCAGGGTTCCTTGACAGTTCGAAATCCAGCCAGGTAAGCCGGATGCAGTTTTGGGGTACACTCTTTGTGTTCTCTGGGTCCTGGTCTGCGGAATCTGCGAAGGTTCTTCAGTTGGGAGGAGGGCACGGTTGTGGGTGGTCGATCTTCATGGAGGGCTGCAGTTGCGGCCATGTTATCTTTGGTTGAGCCTGCCACCCCATGCCCCTCGCTGTGATGTTGCTTGTGGGCCTGCAAACCTCCAGATCTCCTCCCTGTTTGGCTCAGCTCCCTGCTTAAACTTGACTTCAACTGCTCCCAACTGCTCACTGCCCTGTGTCAGCTTTCAAAACTGCTCACTCTTCAGTGTCACTGCCCAAAACCTGCTCACTTCTGATCTCCTGGACCAGTTATACTGTTTTCTTCCAATTTCTTATCTCAATCTAAATCAAGGTTAGTTCTTTGTTTGATTTTGGTGGGCTTCCCCAGGTGATTGTTGTCTCGTTGTTTTTAATGGGCTCACATGATGTTTATCAATGTCTTCCTGCCCCTGTAACTAGTCTTGTACTGAAATCCATTGTATGTGTGGAGTATTGATGGGTTTGCATAATTTCAATGATTGTGGTCTTCCTGCCCCCATAGTTAGTAGTGATTATTTATGCAAGATTTTGACTGTTTTAAAGGGAAGAATGCGTATTCTGTTTCCTCTCGTCTGGTTTCAGGTAAATGTCCAAAAGTCATATGCTTGTTGATGATATGAAAAATGTGGGAATTTTGAGAACCCTTCAGCTTCGTGAAAGGAAAATCATGTTTAACCAGTTTATTGGAGTTTTTTGAAGAAGTAACTATGCGGTGGATAAAGGGAAGCCTGTAGATGTACTGTACTTGGATTTCCAGAAGGCATTTGATAAGGAGCCACACCAATCGCTATTGCAGAAAATAAAAGTGCATGGTGTAGTGGGTAACATATTAGCATGGATAGAAGATTGGCTGGCTGGCAGTAAGCAGAGTGTGCACATAAATGTGTCTTCTTTGAATTGGCAGGATGAAATGTGTGGAGCCCCACAGGGATCTGTACTGGGGCCTCAACGTTTTGCAATTTACATCAATGACCTAGATGAGGGGAGTGAAGATTTGGTAGCCAAATTTTCAGATGACACAAAGATAGGTAGGAAAGTATGTTGTGGAGAGATCATGAGGAGGTTGCAGATGGATATAGATAGATTGGGTGAGTGGGCAAAGATTTGGCAAATGGAATTTAATGTGGGAAAATGTGAAGTTGTTCAATTTGGCAGGAAGAACAAAAAAGCAGAATATTACTTAAATGGAGAACGGCTGCATAATTCTGAGTTGCAGAGGGATCTAGGTGTTCTAGTACATGAGTCACAAAAAGTTAGTATGCAGTTACAGCAAGTAATTAAGATGGCTAATGGAATGCTATCCGTTATTACGAGAGGCATTGTACATGAAAGTAAGGATGTTATGCTTCAGTTATACAGGGCATTAGTGAGACCGCACCTCAAATACTGTGTGCAATTTTGTCCTCCTTATTTAAGGAAGGATGTAAATGCATTGGATGCAGTTCAAAGGAGGTTTTCTAGATTGGTATCTGGAATGAGCGGATTGTCTTAGGAGGAAAGGTTGGACAAACTGGACTTGTTTCCACTGGAGTTTAGAAGAGTGAGGGATGATTTGATTGAAGTAGACAAGATCCTGAACAGCCTTGACAAGGTGGACATGGAAAGGATGTTTCCTCTTGTGGGTGAGTCCAGATCTAGGAGGCACTGTTTGAAAATTAGGGGTCGCCCTTTTAGGACATGAGATGAGGAGAATTTTTTTCTCTCAGAGGGTTGTGTGACTTTGGAACTTTCTGCCTCAGAAGGTGGTGGAGGTGAGGTCATTGAACATTTTTAAGACGGGGGTAGATAGATTCTTGTTAGGCAAGGGAATCAAAGGTTATCAACGTTAGATGGGAATGTGGAAGTCGAAACACAAGAAGATCAGCCATGATCTTATTGAATGGCGGAGCAGGCTCGAGGGGCCGTATGGTCTACCCCTGTTCCTATTTCTTATGTTCTTATGTTCTAACACTGCGTTCAACAATTTCAAACTATGAACTCTGTCCCCCATTTTGATTCTGCATTTTTGTGCCGGTTTGAATCTTGTTATTCATGCTTTTGCTTTCTATAAGAGTTGTTCATTATTCTGAAACAAAAACAAAAATTGTTGGAAAAACTCAGCAGGTCTGACAGCATCTGTGGAGAGAAAGACATAGTTAACGTTTCGAGTCCATATAACTCTTCTTCAGAACTAAAGGGAAGTAGAAATGTGGTGAAATATATACTGTTTAAGGGGGGTGGGACAGGTGGAGCTGGATAGAGGTCAGTGATAGGTGTTTCAGATTTCCAGCATCCGCAGTGTTTTGCTTTTATCTCACTGTTCATTATTCTGGCATTTACACTCACTCTGGACAAATGCTTTGTCTCTTTACTCCAACCATTACTACTCCATTTGCCTTTTGTCCCATGATGTCTTTGTCATTTAGTCTCCTCCACCTTCTACCCTATATCAGACCTTCCCTTTTGACAGCAAAGAACAAGAACTGGTCAGCCTTTAGCAGTCACTGTCAGAAGACAATTCTCACCTGGAATTTCCTTGAGGGGTCTCCCAGTCAGCAGCTATAGCATTAGCAGAAGATCAGTGGAAATTCCGGGGTGGCGGGATAAATGGCAGTTTCTGCCAATCTTCCACCAAAGACACAATAGTTGATCAAGAGAACCCCTGAGGAAATTCTTGGCTTCTGCTTCTTTGTCACAGGATTTTTCCAGGTCATTGCAAGACAAATCTGCCAGATAAGCCAGTCAGACAAACAGGGAAAATCAATGAAAAATTTAGTCCCAGCAAACTTTCCAACTTTGTTGGTAATGTAAAAATTTGTAAATTGTCTATGACTTTTATCAGAGCCAAGAATGTGAGCTTTCATTTTTAATGAATAAAACTCCAACTTCATCTCTCGTATATTAATCTGAAATAAATTAATCATGGCAGATCACTTACCATGCATTAAGCTGAACACCAAAGCCTCTGGTTTACAAGAAAAATTCACATTTCTGTGGTGTTTAGATAAATGGGAAGTAGGAATAGAAAATCAGTTCTGTATCTTGTGACGAGGATGAGTCATATTGGAAGTTAACCCACAGAGACTCAAATTTCCAGCAAATTAAAAACAAATACCAGCAGCATCATAACTACCAAAGCATTCGTAGTATTCTGATAACATAATGATTAACATATTATTAATTTTCTACCAATTTCATGAACACATGGCAAGTCACCCTGAATTCACAAGCTACATGTGCTGCCAATTGTACAAGAAACTGCACAATCGAACCAATTGATGTTGGATCCACACCCAGGGAATGGTCCCAATATCTTTTATTTTGTTTTGCTTTCTGCGGGGGTGGGGAGCGGGGTGGAGAAAGTGCAGTTGACGACAACCAACTAGAATGAGATGACTCTCACTTGCAGCTGGATGCTACATATTTCTAATCTCTACCACGCTGCTAATGGTTGATGCACATATGTGTGGTACATTGTATGGTATTATGGTATTATATGTATGGTACACTGTATGGTATTATTGTTTTATATGTATGGTACATTGGTATGAATTTTTTCTTAATGCTGTATACTAACACCAGGTTGAGTCATGAGACTCTTAAATAGCTATAATGTCAAGTTTCAGTAAGTGCCTTCTCTCAGCAGCATTGTTATAATCTCTGGTTTATAGGTGACCTACCAAAGGCAAGATTTTTATTTAATAATATCCAGAATGGGAAAATACGCAGAATTTTCTTAAATTACTCTTGCCCCATTGTAAACAAAACTCATTTCTTGCCTTTGGGGTAGAAATTGATATATATTGCACCCATTTTTTATGTTGAGGATACAACACTGGCCTATTTAGCAATGGTATGACCCATGTCAATCTTTGATGACATTTAGCCCATTGCTAAATTCATTAGGCACATCATCTAAGTGCCCCAGGCAGCCACCTAAATCAAGTATTAGGTCCCTGCATGAGTTTACTAGGAGCCTAATGGCCTACTGAATGATCTATCTACAAAATTTGTTTGCAATGAGTGGGGCAGATATTGGGCTCGGTCCACTCAGTGTTCTTCAATACCTGCTGCAGTCACCAAGTAAAGAAAAACATTTTTAAACATAAAAAAGCCTTCCTGGGGACTCAGAAAGCTCAAGGGTTCTCCCTGATTCTACCTTTGTCATGATCATCAACTCCACTGGAATCTGCTCCAAGTTGCATCCCAGGAGGGAGGTAGTGGCAAAGTGGTATTGTAATCCAGAGACCTAGGGTAATGTTCTGGGGGCAGGTGTTCTAACCTCACCGTGACAGATGGTGAAATTTGAATTCAATTTTTAAAGAAAATCTGGATGACCATGAAGCAGTTGTCATAAAAACCCATCTGGTTCACTAATGCCCTTTAGGGAAAGAAATCCATCATCCTTACCTCGTCTGGCCTACATGTGACTCCAGACCCAAAGTAATGTGGTTGACTCTTAACTGACCACTGAGCAAAGCGATTAGGGATGGGCCTAGCCAATGACCCCTGCGTCCCATGGAAGAATTAAAAATTACTTCTGGGCTCCTGCCAGTGAGGTAAATGCTGTATTCCACTAGCTGGTTGTGGGAGTAATGACAGCTTGTGTGTTAGAAATTAATGAAACCAAAGACCCAATTTCAGTCTGGCTGTGAGGTTCTTGGTCTGGGCATGCACTGCATTTACAGTATTGAGTCTGGGCCCAAAAATGATCTCAGACAAATTTCTACAGCTTCTTGTTTCTAATGTTTAGCAGGTTGTTGTACAATGTAGCTCTTCATGCATCACTGACATTTTTCCTTTTGGATTACCATGAAATGTAGCTGTTCTAAAGAATCTTGAGGACTTTAGGTACACGGGGGAAAGTTCTACCCCACATATTTACTTACCCAAGGTACAGAGTTCCAGAGGATCCCAGTGTAATACCACACATCTTCTTGCATGCGCTGTTGAACAGATTGTAGTAAATATTTAACACCATGATAAACAATAAAGAATTGGGCTGTAATTATATACTCAGATGAAGTTAGAATTAACTGACACCTTAAATAGCAAAAACAAACTAATGCAAAATATTTCAAGCTTCCAGTTGTGACTAAAATATTTTTTCAATACTTGTTTTTAAGAGAATAAGTAATGGATTAATTTTATCTTGGTTTGCATTCTTGGCAAGTATCTCTGTGACTTGGAGACAAGTCTGGAATTCCCCACTCTCTGTGATCACAGGAACTATCAAGCTCCCAGTGAGCACTTCAAACTTTAATTTAAAATACTTTCAGTCAATTTAGTCTGTTTTATAGAGAGATCACAATTGCAAAGTACATAAATTGAATACCACTCAGTAGAGAAAAATTGGCTTTCTATTTTGTAAACAAAATATTTCATTTGTGAAAATTATGCATAAAGGATGTGTTTTCAAAAGAACTGTCTCTGGCATTAATTCTGTGGTGAAATTGTGCAATTCATGGAAACATGTGCTCAGAATCTAAACTTTAATAAAAACTTTCTTCTACCCTTTCTTACCCAGGAACTGGAGTTTCCTTCTCCCTCTTCCCCCAGCAAGGTCAGCACGGGACTTTCACTTGCTGCCTTGTCTCCAGCCAATTTTCTCAGGTTAGGGTTGTTCATGCCTACAGAACAGACTGTCGATAGGATCCTTGTCAGCAAGGCTGCCACCAGCAACTGGGAGGATTCAGGTGCTGTTGTAATGGGGCCAAATGTTGTATTGCACAACATACAGGTGAAACCCAGGTTAAAGGGCCAGGAAAAGGGACAGAAGAATAGAGGGCAAGCATAATGTGAGGACTTGGGGGCTAAGGAGAAGGGGATGTGCCCTCCAAAATGACAATACAATGTCTTCTGCTGCTGCCCTAGCAACAGTTGCCAGGTTCCTCTTGGGACAGCAGTGGGATAGGAAGATGGGGGTGGCGGCAGCAGGTTGCTGGAAGCCACCTTCCTGCCATAATTTCCAGCAGTCAACCTGATAGGGATAGAGGAGGAAAATTAAGGTTAGGGCGGGGAGGCCCTGGTAGGCCTCATTACTCCATTTTCCTATTATTCCCCAGTTAGAGCAGGATAATGGAGGAAAATCCAGGTCTTAAAGTTTACAGCTTTTTGTCCTTTGTAGTAGGAAAATGGATTATTTTTGAGCAGAAGACAATAGCGTAAATGCTCAAATTTCAGTGAACTTTATTACACTGTCAGGATACTGTTCAGTGGTCAAATAGCTGACTCTTGCACTGATAAACACGGTTTAGTAGACAAGAGACAACATTTTCTTCAATTTAGGTGAACAATATAATTAATGTACGATGAAATTTATATCAGAAATACACTTTTCTGAAGTGCACTAACTACTGATTCCATTCCTCACTCTGGCATCAGTCTGAGACGAAACCGGTTTGTTCACACTTGTCCTCGAGATTAGCTTCTGACCACATATTTGTGCCACTACTCTTTCCATCTCTGTCACATGCCCCGACTTTGTCCCTGTCTTAGCTCATCTGCTAGTGAAACCTTCATTCATGTCTTTCCTACCTCTAGACTGGGCTATTTCAAAGCACTTTCTGGCTGGTCTCCTACTAGCCCCCATCAATTTGAGATCATCCACAACATTGCCTAACTCTGCTTAACTCAGGGCCTCCCGTTCACCTATCACCCCTGAGATCGCTGACTTACAGTAGCTCCCAGTTAAGCAATGCCTTGATTTTAAAATTTTCATCCCTGTTTTCAAATCCTTTTCTATCTCTGTAATTTCCTCCAGCCCCACAACCCTTTGAGATCTCTGTGGTTCTCTAATTCCGGCCTCTTGAGTATCCCTGATTTTAATCACTCCACCAGTGATGGCAACGCTGTCGGTTGCTTAGGCTACAAGCTTCACATTTCCCTCCCTACACCTCCCCATCTCTGTATCTTACTTTCCCCCTTTCAGACACTCCCTAATACTGATTCTTTTGTCTAAGATTTTGGTCACCTGATCCAATATCTAGTTACGTGGCTCAGCATCAAATTTTGTTTAATGCTCTTGTGAAGTGCCTTACACTTTTTTATATTAAAGGTTTTTAAGAAATATAAGTAGTTGCTGTTGAGGTGCAAGTTTGGGCCTATGCATTTTATTCCTTGGGAGGTCTGTGCCCAAGGGCTGAGGTATTTGTCAATCTGCTGCCGGAGAGTGGAGGCTGACCTGCATTTCTTAAAGGTTGCAAAGAAGTTTCCAGGCAATTGAACTGCTCAGCTTGCTTTTGCACAAGTTTTACACAATGGCTGCATCAATGAGAAAACAATTGAGATGGCCCAGAAAACCTGTGTGTAGCCACCTCTAGAAGCCAGCTGTAAGTGCACTTCATTTTTTAAGGAGCCAACAATGATGTATCCCATTTCTACTCTTTTAATTGCCAAATAGAATGGTGGTGTCATCAACCCAAAGCAATTTAACAGACATCCCCCCCACCCCCCACTTTTATTGGGGCACAAGCTGTAAACTCCAAATTATAAATAAAAGCAAAGGAAAAGTTCATACAGTAAGCCCTCACTGTAAGCGTGGTTGCGTTCCTGAAATCGCCACTTTAAGTGAATCAACTTTATGGGAGTTGCGGTTTCCTGTAGGAATAAATGTTAAAGCTGGAGTTAAGTTCTGTTGGACATTTCTCACCTGGAAAGAAAACAATGCACAATGAAATACAGTACCAAAAATGTGGCTGCCGCCTTCGCTGGGATGTAGTACTGTGCATTGTTAGCTGAAATAACTTGCAAAATAAAATAAATCACTAAATATAAAAGAAATCCTGTAAAAATTCACATTGGATAACACTCACCAGTCTCTTTCTATTCTTAGGCAGTCCCTCGGGTTCGGGGATGACTTGCTTCCCCTTTGGCTCGATGGCTTGGGGAGATGTTTTACCTCTTCAGCAATTATTTGAGGACATCCCTAAATTGTTTCAGTGGAGGTGGCTTTGCGTGATTTAGAGCTGCGATTCTGACCTGGGAGAAGACCTGCCCTGGAACCTTATGGGGTAGACCAAGCACTTTAGCAATATCGACTGGTTGTTCTCCAGCCTCAAGATGTTTTAAAACATCTAATTTCACGGTTAGGCTGACAGCTTTTCTATCTTTTTTTTTGCAGCAGGCACACTACCACCACTTACTGGGCATTTCTCGCTCGTGTTTAAAAGTGATTTAAAAATCCCTCCCACAGCAAAACTCCAAAATTTAATAAACTTGGGCTTTGGATGCCTCTGTTTTTTTTTAAAAAAATCGATGTTGCCTCAAATACCACACTTCTAAACAATGGTGCCAACTTGACAGGACCCACTGTTGCATGAAGGGAACGAACGCACATTGCGCAATGACATGTGATGATGCGAGAAATGTGATGATCCAAGAAAAAAGCTCTATACTGTATGTCGGATTTACATCAGGGAACTGGGACCTGAAACAAACACCACTTTCTAGCAAATCAACTTAAATTGGGACAACTTACAATGAGGACTTACTGTAAATTAAGTCAGAATATTGTTCCTGTATCCACTCCTTACTTCAGTCCCAAATGCCCACCAGTTATGGAGGGCTTCAAATGTACCTGTGACACTGTGCATTCCCTCTTCTAGGACCACTGTAAAACAATTCCAGAAAACTCTAGACCAATGTATTTAAGACTAAAGGAACAAGATGCTCTGAAGTCACCAATTTTTTAATATTCAGTGACAATTCTAAACAATGACAATTATTAGTCAAACATCCACATTACATCATATAATAAAAACAGAAAATGCTGGAAAAACTCAGGTCTGGCAGCATTTGTGGAGAAATAAACAGAGTTAATGTTTTTGAGTCTGTATGACTCTTTTTCGGAGTAATCCACATTACATTCTCATTTAACAAATAATTGAAACTGTAACATCTATACATGATGAATATGCACTATACTGGTAAAAGGACCACGTGTAATTGTGAAAACCTATATCTGAAATAAATTATGGAATGCAATGCCAGCCTTATCCTTTAATCAATATTGAAACCCAGGATTGTGATGGCAGCTGCACCCAGTTCAACATTCTATACTATACCAAGACTATATTTTGGTGCATTTGCCAAGGACAAAAGGAAAAAATATTTTTCTCTCAATTTCATAACAGTGCCCTGACCTTGATTGTGGGTCTGTTGAAGCACCAATAGGGTAGAAGTAGGTGGCTTTTGTTACTTTCAAAGACAGATTTTGGGATCCAGATGAAGTCGGGCCCCTGATAACATTGAAGGCATTCAGTTTGCCTTTTTCACTTTGTTAGCAGCTAAGGGCAGGTGCACCATATTCTTGCCTCAATTGCATATCGTTAATTTAAAAACACCTCCATGCAATTCATATCTCATTTTTGTCTGAATAGGTGAGCACCTTCTGGGTTGCTCCATCACTAGTTGTTGTACCTTCAGCTGCCTGGGCCCTAAAATCTGGAACAGCCCTCCATAAATCACTCCCCCCCTCCACCTCTCTTCCCTGTTAAAGATGCTCCTTAAAACCTGTTTGGCCAAGTTTTTAACCATTTGCCCCAAAATCTGCTCATGTGGTTCGGAATCCAATTTTGCTTTATAACATTCCTGCGAAGTACCTTGTGACGTTTCATTATGCTAAAGGCGCTATATAAATACTTATTGCTGTTGCAGTCTTAGATCCCTTAAATTGATGCCTATGGGGCCCTAAATACTAAGCTTTTCCCCATTTTGGCATGAGGCAAGCACTATTTGCCTAGGAACTACTATAATTCTTACCTCTGGGAAAAGGCAAGAAAAGCCTCTTCGTTCCAGGCCCTTATGTTTGTGTTTGCTTCTTAGGTGTGTGCTGGGGTGCTGTGCTTTGAGACGAATGAATCATTAAGGATTGTTGTCCCAAAGATTACTTTGGGTGCTCCTGTCGTAACTTTCGTAGGAGTCTGTTGGAACAAGAGTCTGTTGGAACAACAGGAAGCAAGAGTCATAACTGTAATTGGAGGTATCTGTATTCGCCTCTACCTGCTGCTTGCTACCTATAAATAGGTGCCTTGCTCCAGGCAGATATTCATCATCTGAAGGCTGTCCTACCTGTCCATCTATTTTCAAATATTTTTTCATTGTTATCTCATCAGGAAAGGAACCCAATATGATTTTTCTGGCTTATTCCTTTTCTTATATTCATCCTGTTAGTTGGGAATGCAGAACATCTTGCAAGCTTTTAATTATATTTACATACTACATTTTTAATTAGGGCACAACAAGGTGTTAAAATGGAGCTATATCAACTGCATCGAACCAAAGTAATTGTTTGTTTCTGAATAGTGAGGGAGGTTTCACAACGGACTGAGATATAAATTTAATTTGTTCAAAAATTTGTATTGTTTATTAACATTTTTACATCTATATATTTCTTAATTTCTGATAATCTGCTGCATGAAATATTTTGAATTGGGGCATTCTGTTTAATTTCAGGTTTAATTTGGCATGCGCTAGTTGAGACATTGAAAAGAAGAAAGGCATGTAACTTGGCCCAAAAGCTCCCCCAGTGTGCCTAGAATTGTAAAGGGGTGGGCAGGTATGCAGTGTGCACGGTGTCCACTGGATTTTATGTTTGCCCCTCCTTCCCCCCACTGAGCATAAAATCAAGTCCTCCATCTTTCTCTATCCGCCACTAGAATACACTATCCCCCAATTCACTTACATCTACACGCTGAAAATCCCAACTCTATAGCCTTTGACCCCCTGTTTGCCACAACATTTTTGCAGCTACAGATTTTCTCAACTGTGCCCTCACCTCCATCTTTGATGTCACAATCCCCAATAAAAGCATTATGTTCTCTCATCCTGGCCATGCCACCTGGTACAGCCCGCATTCTACTCCCATAAGCCAAAGGGACGCAAACTTCAATAGATATGCTGGACAACTGGTTTAACCATGCAATCCCCACATCCAATGAATCAGATTTAAGCACCCTAGTCCTACCATATCCAATCTTGAATGGCGGTGGAAAATTAAACAGCTAATAGGAGGGGGAGGCTCCATAAATATGCTAATGATGGGGAAGCCCGGAACAGCAGTGCAAAAGACTGAAGCAAGGCTGAAGCAATTGAAACCATCTCCAGACAGAAGTGCCATCTCTGGTGATCCATCTCTGCCTCCTCCTGAGGTCCCCAGCACAGATGCCAATCTTCAGCCAATTCAATTCATTCCATGTGATATCAAGAAATGGTTAAAGGCACAAGGCACAGCAAAGTTTATGGGCCCTGACAACATTCCCGCAATAGCACAGTACTGAAGACTTGTGCTCCAGAACTAGCTGCACCCCTAGCCAAGCTGTTCCAGTACAGATATGACACTGGCATCTACCCAACAATGTGGAAAATTGCCCAGGTATGTCCTGTCAATAGAAAGTGGGACAAATCAAACCTGGTCAATTACCGCCCCATCAGTCTACTTTTAATTATCAGCAAAGTGATGGAAGAGGTCGTTGACAGTGCTATCAAGAGGCAATTACACGACAATAACCTGCTCACTGATGGTCAGTTTGGGTTCTGCCAGGGCCACTTAGTCCCTGATCTCATTACAACCTTCATCTAAACATGGGCAAAAGAACTGGACTCAAGAAGTGAGGTAAGAATGATTGTTCTTGACATCAGGACAGCATTTGACTGAGGGTGGCATTAAGGAGCTCGAGCAAAATTGAAACCAATTGGAATTGGAGAAAACTCTCCACCGCTTGGACTCATGCGTAGCACAAAGGAAGATGGTTGTGGTTGATGGAGGTCAATTATCTCAGTCCCAGAACATCACTACAGGCATTTCACAGAGTATTGTCCTAGGCCCAACCATGTTCAGGTGCTTCATCATCTTTCATGAGGCCAGAAGTGGAGATGTTTGCTGATGATTGCACAATGTTCAGCACCATTAACAACTCCTCAGATACTGAAGCCGTCTGTGTCCATATGCAGAAAAGACCTGGACAACATTCAAGTTTGGGCTGATAAGTGGCAAGTAACATTCATGCCACACAAATGCCAGGCAATGACCATCTCCAACAAGAGAGAATCCAACCATCTCTCCTTGACATTCAATGGCATTACCATCACTGAATCTGCCACCATTAACACATTGTTTATCAATGACCATAAACTTAACCAAATAAATACTATGGCTACAAGAGCAGGTCAGAGGCTGGGAATTCTGCAGCAAGTGACTCACCTCCTGATTCCCCAAAGTCTGTCCATCATCTACAAGGCACAATTCAAGTGTGTGATTGAATATTCTCCACTTGCCTGGGTGATTGCAGTTTAAGGTGGTGGATGGGGTGCAAGTCAAGTGGGCTGTTTGAACCTGGATGGTTGATCTTCTTGTGTGCTGTTAGAGCTGCATCAAATGACGAATATGCCATTATACCCCTGAATTAGAATTATAGAATCATAGGATGGCTACAGCACAGAAGCTGGCCATTCAGCCCATTGTGTCAATGGTGGCTCTCTGCAAGAGCAACTCAACTAGCCCTACTCCCCTGCCTTTCTTTGTCACTTGGATTTTTTTCTCTTCAGATAATTACCCAATTCTCTCTTGAAAGCCATGATTGAATCTGCCTCAACCACACTCTCAGGCAGTGCATTCCAGATCCTAATCACTCACCAATGGGAACAGTTTCTCCCTGTCTATTCTGTTCAGGCCCTACATGATTTTGCTCACCTCTATCAATTCTCTTCTTAAATTTCTCTTCTCCAAGGAGAACAGATCCCGCATCGCCAATCTATCCATGTAAATGAAGTTCCTCATCTCTGCAAACATTCTCTTGAATCTTTTCTGCACCCACTCCAAAGCCTTCATTTCCTCCCTAAAGTGTGATGCCCAGAACTGGAAGCAATACTTACACAGTTGACCACCAATGGTGCAAAGCATGGTCTAATGAGATGGAAGACTACCATTTCTACCCAAGTTGACACTGAAACAGTGGTTTGTACAGGTTTATCAGAACTTCCTTGCTCTTTCATATGAAGGTCAGGATTCCATATGCTTTATTAACTGCTTTCTCAAGCAGCCCAACCACAGCCACTGATTTTTGCTAATATCCCCTCAGATCCCACTACTCCTGCACCCACTTTAGAATTGTACCCTTTATTTTATACTGTCTCTCCTCAGTCTTTCTACCAAAATGAATCCCTTGCACCTCTCTGCATTAAATTTCATTTGCCACTTTTGCCTAGCAGATGGTGGACAGGCTTTGAAGAATTACAGAATTCCCAGCCTTTGCCTTTCACTTGTAGCCGCTATGTTTATATGGGTGGTCAGGTTAAGTTTTTGGTCAATGGTAATCCTGAGGAGCTTGGTGTTGTTGGATTCAGCAATGGTGGTGCCATTGAATGTCACGAGGAGATGAGAATGCCTGATCACCTGCCTCTGCCACTTCCCTCCTTTTCCCTCGCTCACCAAGCCAAACTTCCTCTAAAGCTTCTCAACTCCCCCTCCCAACCCCCAGAATTGTAATTTCCCTCCTATTTTCCCTCATTCCTTTTCTGAGCTCATCTTAACCATGAATCCCACCCGCTGCTCTCTTGCCCCTGACCTCACAAGTTGCCAACCACCAAACTTCCCTTCTTGGTCCTCATGTTAGCTGACGTTGTTAATGATCCTGCCCCTTCGGGCACTGTTCCTCTCTCCAACAAATCTGCCACCATCACCCCTCTCTTCAAAAACCAACACGACCTCACTGTCCTTGCAAATTACTGTCCCATCACGAGCCTCCCTTTCCTCTCCAAACACCTTGAACGTGTTGTCGTCTCCTAAATTTGTGTACGCCATATCTGGACCACACGCTTGAATCCATCAAACCAGTTTTCCACCCTGCCGAGGTACAGAAATGGCTGTTATCAAAGCTACACCTGATACCTTATGTCATGTAACAAGGGTAAGCTATATCTTCAGGTCCGTTAAAAAAAAGACTCAGAAAGCTGTATTTTTGCCATAATCGATCTGTATGCAGCTGACAAATCACAAGTTGACCCAATTCTGCTCTAGTCCTAAAAGAATAAACAGAATATATCATCAGCAATTCTAAGTATTTCTAACTGCCATGACTGTAAAAGACTTTTAAAACCTGTTCCCTATTGGCTGCCGTGCCCTCAGTTGGCAAGGTCCTATCTGGAAATCCCTCCCTAATCCCTAGAGCCAACTTCAATAGGGTAAGAAAAACAGAAAGTGCTGGAAAAGCTCAGCAGGTCTAACAGCATCCATGGAGAGAAAGACAAGAGTTAATGTTTCGAGTACATATGACTCTTCTTCAGAGCCTTCTTCTTCGAGTCATACTGACTCAAAACATTAACTCTGTTTCTCTCTCCACAGATACTGTTAGACTTGCTGAGTTTTTCCAGCATTTTCTGTTTTTTTTTTCAGATTTCCAGCATCTGCACTATTTTGTTTTTATTTCAATGGGGTAAGAATGGTCTGGGCCAAATAAATTGGAGTCAAATGTTGGCAGGAAAAATGATAACTGAAATATGGACTACCTTCAAAAAAGAGCAAGTTTGGGCACAGCCAAGGTATATTCCCTTGGAAGGGAAAGATAGGGCAAATCCAGAGATCCCTGGATGACAGAAGAGGTAGAAATTCAGATAAAGAAGAAAAAGTGTGCTTATGACTGATGTCAGGTAGAAAATATAATTGAGAACCAGGCTGAATATAGAAGGCTCAGAGGGGAGATGAGAAAGCAAATAAGAAAGGCAAAGAGGGGGAATGAAAAGAGACTGTCGGCTAACATAAAATGGAATCCCAAAGTCTTCTTTAGGTATATAAATAGTAAAAGGGTGGTAAAAGGAGGAATAAGGACCAAAAAAGGAATTTACACATGGAGGCATTGCTGAGGTGTTAAATTAATAATTTGCATCTGTCTTTACTTTGGAAGAAGATGCTACCAAGGCCAAGGTGAAGAAGGAGGTAATTCAGACACTAGAAGGGTTTAAAATTGATAAAGAGGATGTATTGGATAGGATGTCTGAGCTAAAAGTTGATAAGACACCAGGACTGGATGAGGTACATCCAAGGATACTGAGGGAAGTGAGAATGGGAATTGCAGAGGCACTGGCCATAATCTTTCAGTCTTCCTTAGACTCAGGGATGGTGCCAGAGGGCTGGAGAATTGCAAATTGCACCCTTGTTCAAAGAAGGAATAAGGATAAGCCCAACAACTACAGGCCAGTCAGTTGAACTTTATTGGTGGGGAAACTTCTAGAAACAATAATTCAGGACTAAATTAATAGTCATATGGACAAATACGGGTTAATTAAGAAAAGACAGGATTTTTTAAGGGAAAATTGTGTTTAACTAACTTGATGTAGTTTTTTGAAGAGGCTATAGAGAGAATTAATGAGGCCAATGCTATTGATGTGGTGTTCACAGACTTCCAAAAGGCATTTGCACAGTGCCATACAACAGGTTTGTGAGAAAGTTATAGCTCAGGAATAAAAGGGACAGTAGCAGCATGGATACAAAATTGGCTGAGTGACAAGAAACAGAGAATAACAGTTAATAGATGGTTTTTGGACTGGAGGAGAGTTTGTGGTGGAGTTGCCCAGGGATCAGGGAACGGTGTTGGGACTCTTGCTCTTACTGGTGTATATTAATGGCCTAGACCTTGGTGTACAGGCCAGAATTTCAAAAGTTGCAGGTGATACAAAACTTGGAAACATTGTGAACTGTGAGGAGGATGGTGTAGAACTTCAAAAGGACAAATTGGTGGAATGACGCATGGGTGGCAAGTGAAGTTCACTGCGGAAAAATGTGAGGTAACACACTTTGGTAGGAAGAACATCGCGAGACAATATAAAGTAAAGGGTACAACTCTAAAGAGAGTGCGAGAACAAAGGGACCCGGTTGTATGTGTGCATAAGTCATTGAAGGTGAGAGTATAGGTTGAGAGAGGGGTTACGAAAGCCTACAATGTTCTAAGTTTTATTAATAAGGGCATTGCATGCAAGAGCAAGGAGGTTATGTTAAACTTCTGTAAGACACTAGTTTGGCCTCACCTGGGGTATTATGTCCAGTCCTGGGCTGTGCACTTTAAGAAGGATGTGAAGGCATTGGAGAGAGTGCAGAAAAGATTCACGAGAATGATACCAGCGATGAGGATCTTCAATTATGAAGATAGATTGGAGAAGTTAGGATTGTTTTCCTGGGGCAGAATTTTGCCCTTGGCATGTGGGCTCAGTGGTGGCAGGCAGGGGCAGTCGGGAAGTTGGGCGCCGCCTGCGATCGGGCCCGGAAGGCAACTTCACGCTGGCGGGCCAATTAAGGCCCACCCAGGGTGAGGTGTGAGTGACAATGCTCAGCACTGCCTGTGCGGGCAGTCGGTGGGGGGGAAGGAGTGTGAGCCAGGCGAGCTCGGCCTTCACACTACATAATGAACTGATTTTAAAAAATATATTAAAGATTTCATAAATGTTATGAAACGACCCCTCATAAGGTTGGATGGGCAGCAAAAAATTTCTTTTAGTTAACTTGCTAATGGCCTCAATAGACCTTTAAATTGTTGGCGGGCGCTCTGCCGACTGTGGCGCGCGCCCGCCAACCGAAACATTGCGCGATGACATCGGGACGCACGGCCAACATCATCGCGCATCATTTTATGCTGGGTTGGGTTGGACGAGCGCCAGCCCGCCGAGCTAAAGATTTTACCCCTGGAGAAAATAAGGCTGAGAGGATATTTGATAGAAGTATTCAAAATCATGAGGGGTCTGTACAGAGAAAGGGGAAACCATTCCCGCTTGTGAGAGGATCAAGAATAAGAGGGAACAGATTTAAAATAGTTAACAAAAGAAGCAAAAATAAAATGAGAAAAAACTTTTTCATGCAGTGAGTGGTTCAGGTCTGGAATGCACTGCCTGAGAGTGTGGTAGGGGGAAGGTTCAATCGAAGCATTCAAAAGGAAATTTGACTGTTATCTGAAAAGGAAGAATGTGCAGGGTTACCGGGAGAAAGTGGGAGAAAGGCACTATGTGAAATGCTCATCCAGAGAGCCGGTGCAGACATGATGAGTGCAGGAGGACATGCCAGCAGCAGCACCAGGCATACCTAAAAATGAGGTGTCAACCTGATGAAGCTACAACACAGGCCTACTCGCACGCCAAATGTGATAGACAGAGCTAAGCAATCCCACAGTCAATGGATCAAATCTAAGCTCTGCAGTGCTGCCACATCCAGTCCTGAATGGTGGTGGACAATTAAACAACTCACTGGAGGAGGAAGCTCCACACATGATGGGGAGCCCAGCACATCAGAGCAAAAGTTAAGGCTAAAGCATTTGCTACAATCTTCAGCCAGAAGTGCCGAGTGGATGATCCATCTCGGCCTCCTCCAGATGCCCCCAACATCAAAGATGCCAGTCTTCAGCCAATTAGATTCACTCCATGTGATATCAAGAAATGTCTGAAGGCATTGGATACTGCAAAGACTATGGGCCCTGGCACTATTCCGGCACTAGTACTGAAGAATTGTGCTCCAGATCTAGCCGTGCCCCAAGCCAAGCTACAGCACTGGCATCTACCTAGCTATGTAGAAAATTGCTCAGGTATGTCCTGTACACAAAAAGCAGGACAAATCCAACCTGGCCAATTACCGCCCTATCAGTCTACTCTTGATCATCAGTAAAGCAATGGAAGAGGTCATCAACAGTGCTATCTAGAGGCACTTGCTTAGCAATAACTTGCTCACTGACACAAAAATTGGGTTCTGCCAGGGCCACTCAGCTCCTGACTTCTTTACAGCTTTCGTTCAAACATGGACAAAAGAGCTGAACTCGCGAGGTGAGGTGAGAGTGACTGCCCTTGACATCAAGGCAGCATTTGACTGACTGTGGCATCAAGGAGCCCTAGCAAAGCTGGAATCAATGGGAATCAGGGGAAAACTCTCCACTGGTTGGAGTCATACCAAACATAAAGGAAGATGGTTGTGGTTGTTGGAGGTCAGTCATCTCAGCTCCAGGAAATCATTGCAGGAGTTCCTCAGGGTAGTGTCCTTGGCCCAACCATCTTCAGCTGCTTTATCAATGACCTTCCTTCCATCATTAGGTCAGAAGTGGGAATGTTTATTGATGATTGCACAATGTTCAGCATCATTTGCGACTCCTCAGATACTGAAGCAGTCCATGTCCAAATGCAGCAAGACCTGGACAATATCCAGGCTTGGGCTGACAAGTGGCAAGTAACATTTGTGCCATACAAGTACCAAACAATGACCATCTCCAACAAGCGAGAATCCAACTATTGCCCCTTGATGTCCAATGGCATTAATCATCACTGAATCCCCCACTATCAACACCTTGGGGGTTACCATTAATCAGAAACTGACTGGACTAGCCATATAAATACTGTGGCTACAAGAGTAGGTCAGAGGCTAGGAGTTGTGTGATAAGTAACTCAACTCCTGACTCCCAAAAGCCTGTCCACCATCTACAAGGCATAAGTCAGGAGTATGATAGAACACCCACTTGCCTGGATGAGTGCAGCTCCCACAACACTCAAGAAGCTTGACACCGTCCAGTGCAAAGCAGCCCATTCTTGATTGCCACCACATCCACAAACATTCACTCCCTCCACCACCAATGCACAGTAGCAGCAGTGTATACCATCTACAAGATGTACTGCAGGAATTCACCAAGGCTCCTTAGACAGCACCTTCCAAACCTATGACCACTACCATCTAGAAGAACAAGGGTAGCAGACACATGGGAACACACCACCTGGAAGTTCCCTTCCAAGTCACCCACCACCTTGACTTGGAAATATATCGCCATTCCTTCACTGTCACTGGGACAAAATCCTGGAACTCCCTTCCTAACAGCACTGTGGGTGTACCTACACCACATGGACTGCAGTGGTTGAAGAAGGCAGCTCAGCACCATCTTCTCAAGGGCAACTAGGGATGGGCAATAAATGCTGGCCCAGCCAGTGAAGCCCGCATCCTGTGAGTGAATTTAAAAAATGATGGGCCAAATGGACCATTCTGTGATTCTGTGATTCTCAACTTGTCCACAGCCTTTGACATGAATGACCTCACCATCACGTTCTGACCATACCATTATTCAAACCACCTATTTCCATCTTGCCCGGCTCCATTCCTGCCTCAGCTTATCTGCTGCTAAAGTCCTCACCCATGCCTTTGTTACCTCTAGTCTTTTCTATTCCAACGCACACTTAGCCAGCCTCCTACATTCTAATTTGTGGTCATCCAAAACTCTGCTGCCCACATCCTTACTCACACCAAGCCCCATTCACCTATCACAGCTGTGCTAACTGTGGTCCTGGTTAAGCTACACCTCAGTTTTAAAATTCTCATTTATGTTTTCCAATTCCCTCATGACCAATCACTCTCTATCTTGGTAACCTTCTTGAGTCCCACAACTCTCCAACTCTGCGCCCATTGAATTCTGACATCTTGAGCCTTCCAAATTTTAATCTCTCCACCATTGGTGGCCGTATCTTTAGCTGCCAAAGCTGAAGCTCTGGAATTTCCTCCCTAAATCTCTCCACCTCTCTTTCCTCCGTTAAGATGTTCCTCAAAACCTCCTTCTTTGATCAAATTTTTGGCCATCTGCCCTAATATCGTCTTAAGTACCACAGTGTCATATTTGCTTTAAATACTCCTGTAAAGCCCATTAGGACATTTTATTATGCTGAAGGTGCCATATAATTGCACGTTGGTGTTGTTGTTATTTAAGAAACTTCATTTGGGCCTCCAGTTAAACCTAAAAGTGCAGAGTCCGATTCATATGCTTTTAGCAATAGAACCTGTGCATCTCTGGCCTTTCCTTCTGAAGAATGATGGACAAAAGCACTTAAGGGTCACAGCTGGATTCACTTAATACTGCACAAAAAGAGTAAAAATTAATCAATGATCTGGTTACTTATGCTTAGGCACATTCTCTGAAAATTTAAACACTGACCATCAACGGGCTGAGAGGATGACCACAAACTGGTTTCACAACGTTATGAAACCAATTTTTCACCTTCTCACCATATTGCCCGCTCAAGCCACCAAGCACACCCGACGCCAGCGGGCACAGATGATTCTGCCCATAGGCTTTAAAGCCCAGAACTAAGTACAGAAGTCTATTTATAACATGGTTTCACTAAATAAAAGGCATTGCTGCTATTTTTGTTTTTACATTACCCCCGCCAAGATGTACTCCATTTTCCTCCATTCCTCGGCCCTGCTAACGTTTTATTTGCTAACGTTTTGAAGGGAACCTCATTTAATAGTGTGCTAAGTTTTATTGATAACCAGCAGATGCTTGTACAGTTCTAATATTGATAAAATGTAAGAACTAATTGGTAATTTTCTTTCCTAGCTTTTATTTCTATGTTTTCTAACAGATTTTATTAAGGGCATTGGGTGCAAGATTTTGATTTGTATATTTTAAAATAAAGCTTTACAGTACCCAGAATTTGTGGGTGATGATTAATAAAAAAAACCCAGTGACTCTTTCTGAAAACTAGGCAGATGTTGGGTGAGGACATTCATAGCCTTGGCTATGTTGGCTTCTGCGGTTACGTAACCAACCAGCAATTACTCTCTACACTTACACAAGAGTGCCCACTTATGCAAAGTATTGAATGGAGACTAGTGCCAATGGAGCTGTACCCAGACAGGAGTCAGTACCTACTGCAGGGCCGAGGAATGGAGGAAAATGGAGTACATCTTGGCGGGGGTAATGTAAAAACAAAAATAGCAGCAATGCCTTTTATTTAGTGAAACCATGTTATAAATAGACTTCTGTACTTAGTTCTGGGCTTTAAAGCCTATGGGCAGAATCATCTGTGCCCGCTGGCGTCGAGTGTGCTTGGTGGCTTGAGCGGGCAATATGGTGAGAAGGTGAAAAATTGGTTTCATAACGTTGTGAAACCAGTTTGTGGTCATCCTCTCAGCCCGTTGATGGCAGGCTGCATTCACCTCCATCAGACATCGGGAACCTTATTGTAATACATCAGCATATCATTGTAAGGCTAGTCCACCGGAATCATCCTCCACTGCTGGATCATCCACCCACATCGGCAGGAAAATACGCTGGTGCAGAACATGTCTTGGCAACTGTGATGTGCAGAAGTCAGGGCTTAGCGCCAGGGCCTCGCTCACATTGTGGATATCTGAAAAGCAGAAGATGCTGGAGTCCAACAGCAATGGGACCCTGGAGGAATGCCCATGGCACGCTGGGTGGATTCTCATGGACATGGCTCTGCTGCGAAGCAGCTCCTGTCATGGAAGTTGGAAAATCACCATTGATGCTCACAATGGATGATGGTTGAGGGGGTGGGAGAGGATGGTCTAGCTTCGACTGGAGAGGAAGAGGTGTTGGGGGGATTGAGGTTGGGACCCCTCAGGATCTGATATGTTTCAATCAAGTTGCCTTTTACTCTTCTAAATTCTAGTGGATACAAGCCTAGTCTGTCCAACCTTTCCTTGTGAGACAACCCACCCATTCCAGGTATTAGTCTTATAAACCTCTAAACTGCTTCCAATACATTTACAGCCTAAGGGTGGGGGCCGGAAAGGGGTCCTGGGGGAATGGGTTTCCAGGGGGAAGAGGTCCAGAGGGGGGAAGAGGTTCCAGGGGGAGAAAAGGTCCGGAGGGTAGATGTCTAGGTGAACATGCAAGGGGGGTTCTGATGGGTCCATGACTGCCTCCTGGTGTGGTTTGAGGGAATGGTTAGAATGACCAAGGGCAGAGTGAGGCAGTAGGGTGGGAGACTGAGCGTTCAATGGTAGCGATAGAAAGGATGGTGAGGGTGGTTGGTAGGGACTCAGGGGAGCTGACGAAGAAGTGAATCCAGACCATGCTGTCTAAACCAAAAGTGAAACAACAGTTGTGGTGGGTGAGACCAGGTGCTGCATGGAAGTGTGCTCATTGGGTGGGCAGAGATGCATTGCAGCTCAGTCAGACAATTAAAAGCGAACCCCAGCGGGCAGCATTCAAGATGCACAGGACATTGAGGTGAGCATGATATGTGAAGGATCCGCGTATATGGGAGAATGCGTGCACGAGGCTCCGAAAGGCCTTGCCACACACACACACACACACACTTCTCCCTGAAGAATCACTCAATGGCCAGCTGCTCCCTCTGCAGTGACAGAGGATGAGGTTGAGGTGCTCACAATCAAAGGGGACTCAGAGGGAGAGGACAGCCCCTGGGATTCCTGAGTGGATGACCCAGGGGTGTCCAGCTGCTGCTCCTCCTCCCTTCAGGTGCCTGGGGACTCCGGCCTGACTCCTTGAGGGGAAGGAGCACCTGGAGGGACATCGAGGTGCCCTATTTCCCTCTCGCATTGCCACTACAGGAACTGACCAATGGCTCCCGCGATCGAGTTCAGGTCTGCACACATCTCCGTGTTCTGTTGGACGAGAGTCTCCATGGCATCAGCCATCCTCCCTTTGGAGACCTCCATACACGCACATGTAGGCACCACTTCACCAGAGAACAGGTGGGCACACTCCTCCAACTGACGTGCTACTCTGTTGAGGGCTTCCAACAGCTCTGTGTGATGTTCCCACGCCTTCTGCTGACTCTCCAGGATGAGTTGGAAGGCCGAATCCAGAGGCTCATCATCTGACTTGGTCCTCATGGATTCCTCTTCCCCAGCAGTCCTCTGAGTGCCAGGGAAGCTTGGCTGAACCTGCTTCCCGCTGCTGCCTATCCGGCCGGTGACCCCCAGATTGTGAACACGATCCTGCTCTAGATTGAGGTCCCAGTGAGGTCTGTGTCTCTGCACTGGTGCAGGGTGTGGGGAAGTGCTGTGATGGGTCTTCCAGGCAGCTTATTTCCAGCTCTTCAAAGCAGGAGGTGTCCTCTTGGCTCGAGGTGAGGATCTGGATGGAGTTGCGCGACTGGTGGCTGAGCATGTTGGTCACTTGGCAGAGCTCCCTGTGAACCAAAGTAGAGTTAAGTGGTACATGGCAGCAGAGTCAAAAGTAGGAGAGAGAGCACTCACAGTTATGTTGAGAGAGGGATAATGTGGTGCAGAATCTTCACGAGGGTGTTCGCCGATGACATCACCATCACCATAGGCAAGGTCCACGTCCTCACCAGTGAGCGTGATGGCACGCTCCTCAAAGTGAGTGAGGGGCCTAATGTGGGTCACTCCATCCCAGGTTTGGGACCCCTCCCTGCTGATGTAACTCAGCTTATCCTATATAGAAACAGATGGAGAGAGTGTGAGCAGGATGCTTGCCACTGTGTGGAATGTTTGTGTGGTGAGTGGAGCCATGGATGAGGACACCAGCTCATTACGGTATAAGCCTGATGGAGATGTGAGTGTGTGTATGAGAGTTAGTGGTGTTGTCCCTCGAGGTATGAGATCCCTGTGGATGTGCGATGGGTTTGTGAGTGTGAGTTGAGAGTGATGAGAAGAGTGACTTACCCCGACGGAATGAAGGAGGTGATTCATCCTGTAGTGGCATTGGGTGGTTGTCCTCTTTTGCAGGGTATTGGCACTGACCACCATTGCCACTGCTGGATTAGTGATGCTACTGCCCATCCAGTGGCCAGAGAGGAGGTAGAGGACATCATGGTGGACCTCCACAGCACTCAAAAGTTGCTTGAGGGATGCCTTATTAGATCTGGGGACTGTAGTCTTTTTGACTTTAAGGACCATCCTGTCTTCCGTGCAGGAGTCATGGGCTGGAAGCATTGAGATGTGTGCGGGTGGCTGGACTTTAAATATGGCGCCTGCTGTGACGAAGTGGCGAGGTGATAGCGTGGCAGGCAAATGAGACTCTGCCCAGCACGGAAATGTGGTGTTTCCCAGGAATGCATAATTAATGCGGTGGGTTTGGGATGATACGGCGTGAAAAGCTGCCATTGCGGCCGGCAGGCAAAAAGTCATTTTACCCACCAGCTACTGTGGGACGATTCTGCCCTATTTAAAATCTGTATCATGATTTAACTTTTCAAATGTGGCCATTGTTTGAAAATACAGATGGTTTCAGAAAACGTAAATGAAAACTTTTAAAATACATATAACCTCACCGGAGGTGATGGTGATGTGTGGTAACATTTTGAAAAGTGGGAAATTCCCACTGTTAGCTTTTGGCAAAATAAACAGTCGTCCATCATTAGCAGTGAGTTAATCTGTTTATTTTCTGATGAATGCAAGTAATGATGGTGCATGTCCCAACGAACCAGCGAAATTTCCTTCCCATCAACCCCACTGCATCCAGGGCTGCTGTGTGGAAAGTGACGCTGATTATATAAAATTTACAGCACAGAAATAGGTCGTTCCTAAATAGTGCCATCTACAAGATGCACTGCAGAAACTCACCAAGGCTCCTTAGGCAGCACCTTCCAAACCAACAACCACTACATCTAGAAGGGCGAGGGCAGCAGGCACATATGAACACCACCATCTGGAAGTTCCCCTCCAAGACACTCACCATTCTGACATGGAAATATATCGCTGTTCCTTCACTGTCGCTGGGTCAAAATCTTGGAACTCAAAGAACAAAGAACAAAGAACAAAGAAAAGTACAGCACAGGATCAGGCCCTTCGGCCCTTCAAGCCTGCGCCGATTACATTGCCCGTCAACTAAAACATTTTGCACTTCTGGGGTCCGTATCCCTCTATTCCCATCCTATTCATGTATTTGTCAAGCTGCCTCTTAAACACCACGATCGTACCTGCTTCCACTATCTCCTCTGGCAGTGAATTCCAGACACTCTACCCTCTGCGTATAAAACTTGCCCCGCACATCACCTTTATAGTTTTCTCCTCTCACCTTAAATCTATGTCCCCTAGTAATTGACTCTTCCACCCTGGGGAAAAAGCTTCTGACTATCTACTCTGTCCATGCCACTCATAATTTTGTAAACTTCTATCAAGTCGCCCCTCAATCTCCGTCGCTCTAGTGAGAACAATCCGAGTTTTTCCAACCTCTCCTCATAGCTAATAACCTCCAGACCAGGCAGCATCCTGGTAAACCTCCTCTGCACCCTCTCCAACGCCTCCATATCCTTCTGGTACTGTGGTGACCAGAATTGCATGCAATATTCCAAGTGTAACTCCCTCCCTAATAGCACTATGGGTGTAACCTACACAAAATGGGCTGCTGTGGTTCAAGAAGGCAGCTCACCACCACCTTCTCAAGGGCAATTAGGGATGGGCTATAAAAGCTGGACCAGCTAGTGAAGCCCACATCCTGTGAATAATTAAATAAAAATTCGATCCAATCAATTCATGTTGACATTTTTGCTCCACTTGAGAGCCTTTTCCCATTCTTTCTTACCTAATTCTACCAACATATCTATATATATCTTTCTCTCTTATTTGCTTATCTAGCTTCCCCTTAAATGTATCTATAGTATTTGCCTCAACTACTCCCTGTGTTAGCCAATTCTACATTCTCAACACTCTCTGGGTAAAGATGTTTCTTCTGACTTCCCACTTTGATTTCTTGGGACAGTATTTCATGTAGGTGAGGGTGGGTCTCACCAGCCAGATGGATAGCCAGCAAAAGCCCCACATCACCTCCTTTGGAGAAGGACCAGTGGTGTTAGGCGCCACTTAAGTGCCCAGCAGTGAGCCTTCCCTGGGATCAAGGACCCCGGGGGCAGAAATACCATTCCCCAAGAGCTGCTGGCCAATCACAGGCTGGCTGCTGTCTATTGCAGGCAGTGCCAGTGGGAACAGTGGAGCGGCCGATAATGCACCCAGAGAAAAGCCTCTCACTGAGAGACCCTAGGCCACAAGTGAGTGAGGACGGGATGAGGGTCATGGGGTGAGGGGTCATGGGAGAGGGGGCGATGGGGTCAGCAGAAAGGCAGGGGTGTGGCTTTCCGCAGGAGCCCCCCACCCCCTTCCCAATGCCAGCCCCCTCGACCAGGTACTGAGTGCCTTTGATCGAAGGACTGTCCGGGATCCTGCAAGCAAAACATGACAAGGTTTATGTTTCAGGCTCCCCATGGGACAACTGCCCAGCCTCATGCTGGGTGATTGTGTGTGGTGGTGGGATGAGGCCCTTAAGTGGGCATATAATGCCCACAATTGGCACCAGGTTCAAGAGCAACCCATGAACCTTCCCACCCCAGAGTTAACTGGGCAGAGCCAGGGTGGCAGTGGCCCCACCAAAAATTGCTGGAAATGGGAATGGAGTTGGAAACCTGGAATAATTTCTCGCCTGCCATTGTTAACAGGCTCCTGAAAATCACAGTGAAAATCTGGGCTTTTACATTTACTATGTTACCCTTGTGTGTGTGTGTCTCTCTCTCTCTTTCTGTTACCTTTTCAAAAAATTTCAGTGAGATTGGTCATTTCCTTTTTGAAATCTATGTTGGCTATTTATGATTAATATTTTTGGTTTCTATTTGTTTTTCTATTTTTGCTTGTAGTTGGGATTCCATTACATTTCCTACCACTGACGTCAAACTGACCGGTCTATAGTTCCCTGGACACATTCTAGCCCCCTGCTTAAATACAGGTACAAGTTTAGCTATCCACCAGTCCTCTGGCACCACACCGTAATAGATTATTAAATATGTGTAATGGTGCATCTGCTATCTCTTCCCTAGGTTCTCTTATGTCATCTTTACAGACCAGTGGTTTATTCTCTTTGAGTTTAATTTGATTATTTAGTATTTCTCCTCTTATTTTATATTTGTTAATATCATTTCTAATCTCATCTTTTGATATCATTCCCACTTGATCTGCCTCCCCTGAAGCAAAACAATTCTTTAATATTTCTACCATTTTGCTATTGCTGCATGTGATATTATTCTACTGTCCTTTAATAGTCTTATTCCCATTGGGACTTTATTTTTTTTCATATGCCTGTAGAATTCTTTTCTCCTTTGCTTTACGTTCCATGATAATTTCATTTCTTAGTTCCCCTTTGCCTATCTAGTTGCTTTTTTTCCCCACTTATCCCTTAGTCTCTTTATCTTCTCTTTTGTCTTGTTTCCTTTTCATGTCCAAATATTTAGTACATGTCTCATTCCTTACCCTCAGTTGTATTGTTAATGATATATTCATCCAAGGTGCATTATTAGTGTTTAGTGTTTTCTTGTTTTTAAGGGGAATATGTTTTTACTGGGTTTTACTGAACATCTTTTTAATTGTTTTCTATACCTGTTCTACTTCATAGTTTGCCAATATTGATGCCCATTTTATTTTCTCAAGTTCTATTCTCAGCCCCTGAATATCAGCTTTTTCTCTGATCTATGACTTTGTCATGATTAAGCTCTTCTCAATTATTGTTAACTGTAGTATATTATGGTCACTATTGTTGAGATGTTCCCCTACTTTTATGTCTCTTATCTGGCCTTGTTCATTCTCCATTCTCAGATACATTTTACCTATTGGGGTAGAAAGGAATCCTGTAGATATTGTAGGAACTCCATTGCCTTATCCCTTATACATACCCTATACATACCTCTTCTGGTTAAATAATTTTGAAGTAGTTAAAGTTCCCCATGATCATCATTCTATGTTTGTTACTCATTTCCCTAATTTATTTACCTATTTTTTCCTCCACTGCCTTTCCACTATTAGGTGGTCTGTAGCTATCCCTGTTGGTCTGATGTATTCTTTTCTATCTCTTATCTCTTTCCCATGGATGATATTTCTTTCTTATTAATGGCTACATTACTTTTTCCTACTGTCATTATGTTATCTTTAATAAATACTGTAACTTCACCTTTCTATTCTCTCTCTAACTTTTCTAAATGTAGTTGCTTGGTAGTAGAGAACTTGATTATTGCTGAAGAAAAGAGACTCACAAAAATGCCAAATTTCAAAGGAAGCAACAATATATATTGCATAGAAAAAGATGCTGATTGGTCGAGGTGTTACCATGCAGAATGCACCAGGGAACTATTGTCCCTCACACTTTTCTTCAATTTAAAAAAGACACAATGCCAAAATATGTATATCCTATAATATTTAATTCCCAGTTTTTCAGTATTCGTGACTCAGAAGTTCCACATATCTGGTTCCTTGCCAAGTATTATTGCCACCAGTTCCTCTGTTTTATTACAAACACTGGGCAATTTTAATGCCCTTTCTCAAGGCAATTTTGGAGGTGGGGGATTTAATCAGGTGGGAGGGTGTTGGCTGGGGACCCTGCTGCCTTCCTGCCTTGCCCTGATTAAGTCTGGGTTGGGAAGGCTTATAGGCTGGCCTTCACGCACCACCATCAATTGAGGCCCTTAAGTGGGAAATTAATGCTCGCTTAAGGGCCTCACCCTCCTACGGCTGGTATTCAGCCTGTAGTAGGTGGGGCAGTCACCATGCGGGGAGCCCGAAAAACAAAACCTGTCACATTTGGTTGCAGGCTCCCAGGCTGGGCCCCTTGTTCAAAGGCACAGAGCCTGTTCTCGGCGCACAACTGTAGTGTAAGACGTTAAAATGGGATACGCTAATGTATGATGTAGATGATGACTTATCACTGACGCTAGTCAGTCATGTGTTAGGCTCTCTCTCTCGGGTTGGAATCATGCCTAAGAAGTACATGCCTACTCCATAACCTGTTTAGATGTAGTTCTAATAAACAAGTGTTAAGCAGATACCAGAGTATGTTTACTGTCTGCCTAAGGATCAAGTCCCATGCCTAGAGTCAAAGACAGAAGGACGCAATCTCAGACATGGTGGCAGCTCAGAACATGGTGGCAGTGAAGGAGACATCGGTGCTATCGAAAGAACCAGAGAGTGAAGAAACCTTTGAAAGCAGCTTGGGAAATGTTGGTGGTAGAAGGAGGCACACTGGAGAGGGGTAATTAATGATGACCATACTTGGTGAGCAGTCCCTGCCCTTGCCTGCCCATTTTACTGCCTCAAGGGCCTGTAGGGAGGCCAGCAGTGATAGTTATGGAAATGCCATTTTCTCCGGTACTGAGCAGCGTCAGGTCTCCACGATAAAGAACCAAAGCTCCAAGTTGGTTCCTTTCCTTATGCAGTCGGTCCAGTAGCAGATGACATTCTCTCAAGACAGGGTGTGCAGGAGTCCACTGCAGATTTTGATTCCATTATTAAAGCCTTTGATACCTTTTTTAATCTGCTACAGGACCGCATTATCGAACAGATGGTTCAGTGTGCGATGCTGCCTAATTCCAAGAGCCGAATCAGCCTATAATTTGGGGCGACTCCGAGACTTCACATGACTCTGTAGGCAGGGTAGGCCCACAGACGGTGACCCTACCCACAAGGAAGCCTGCCAAACTGTGCAAAAGGGAGCAAAAGTATGGTGACGTGAAAAGCAAGCATAGATGTCGAGGCTGCCCAGCAGGGGTTGTGGATTGCTTCCAGTGTGGCAAAACAGGGCATTTCAAGCATTTTTCAAATCCAACAATTTTAATCAAAGTCCAAGACCAGTAAGTATTTATGAAACTCATACCTTCCTAGAAATGGAAAATCAAGAAACTGACAGAGTTCCTGGGGGAAGTAGATAGTCTTAATCCAGACTACAGATCAGTTATGGTACAAGTTCATGGCTTCGATACTACTTTAAAAATTGATACTGGAGCGGCTGTTAACATATTAGCAGATAACTTCGACTGGCTTCAGCCAATGACCCTTCATCCTTTAGATGTCAAGTTACAAGGTCCAGGCGGCATAGAGCTTCCAATTATAGGCAGGATTATTGCTGCTATCAGCTATAAGGGATGACAGATTGTTGATTCTCTCTGTGGCCTGAATGCTTCCAGATTGGGAGCATTCTCTGCGGCATCCGAATGTAATATTGGGCATGATGACATCGGGCAGTGTTTCTGATGCCATTATGCTGGTTTGCAATAATATCTTACATGGGCGAGGCTAAAAGTCAGAAGCCCACCTGGGTTATTTAAATACCAATTGAAAAAATAATTAAGGTCATTAAGGACCCAATTGAGAGCAGCAAGACACCCTGAAGGCAACAATACATCTTCAGGGTGAGAATCACGCCATGTGGGGAATCCGTATTTTAATACCCAAGCTTGTTTGGGCAGGTTTAAAAGCTTCACCTGCGACCAGAGTCTCGACTTTCCAGGTAACAATTAATGGCTGCAGGGAGTGCTTATCCAAATGAGCAGACCCCCCCATTTTCGGGTTATTTGAGTTGGAGGCCTTTCCCCTGATGTGGAGGACTCCTCTGAATGCTTGCTTTTTTTCCCTGGCTATCACCCAGGGCTATAAAATATCTGAGACAAATGGGCATTGTAGTGTCTGCTGGAGGCACAGCCTCCAGTGAGGAGGAGCAAAGTATAAGGAGGTCACCTATGTGTCCCTCCTAGTGACTATTATGGATATTAGATATGCATTTATCAGTGCTCCAGTGCATTGGTCCCTTCTTGCTTGCGGCTGTGCTAGAGAGAGGCAGCTGCCTGCCACCTCCCTTGCCCTGGATGACCTTGAGCTGTGGTTGTGTGACTAGTCTCTGTGCGGTTGAGATCTTTAGTGGCCCGCCACACCAGGACACTCTTGCTGACACGTGTGTGTCTTCAGTCGTTGCAGCAATGTGCGAGGACTGTATCAATGGTAGATAGATGGAAGCGTTCCATGGGAGGAACTTCCAGATGGAGCCAGCTGCTGGTCATTCTCTGCCACGAGGGCAGGTTGGTCCTCCCTGCCAATTGGTGAGGCTCTAGCAGCTGGGTGTGTGACCAAGCTCCTAGTTTCTCTGTCATCTTGGCTCTGTGCCCCTGAGCTCTGAGCCAGGGTGATGGTCAGAGTGCATCCTGATGATTGTGTCTACAATGCCCTCGGTTTGCCCCTCCCAGACAGTTGCCAGTCTATCCATGGAGTCCTCCGCCATTTCCACCAACTCTAGTATGATCCCACCACCAAACACACCTTCCCTTCACTCCCCCTGTCGGCATTCTGTAGGGACCGTTCCCTCCTGGACACCCTGGTCCACTCCTCCATCAACCCCTACATCTTAACCCCCTCCCACGGCACCTTCCCATGCAACCTCAGAAAGTGCCAACACCTGTCCCTTTACTTCCCCCCTCCTCACTGTCCAAGGGCCCAAATAGTCCTTTCAAGTGAAGCAGCACTTCACTTGCACTTCCCTCAATTTAGTCTACTCCATTCGCTGCTCCCAATGCGGTTTCCTCTACATTGGAGAGACCAAACACAGACTGGGTGACCGCTTTGCGGAACACTTTCGGTCTGTCCGCAAGCATGATCCAGACCTCCCTGTCGCTTGCCATTTCAACACACAACTCTGCTCTCATGCCCACATGTCCATCCTTGGCCTGCTGCATTGTTCCAGTGAAGCTCAACGCAAACTGGAGGAACAGCACCTCATCTTCCAACTAGGCACTTTAAAGCCTTCCAGGCTTAACAATGAGTTCAACAACTTCAGCTCATGGACTCTCTCCTCCATCCCCACCCCCTATCCGATCCCCCTTTTTTCTAATAATTTATATATTCCTTAATATAATTTTCTTTTCCCACCTATTTCTATTATTATTTTAAAATGTATTTCCATCCATTGTTTTATCTCCATCTTTTAGCCCATTTCGATCCCGTCCCTCTACCCCACCACCACTAGGGCCATTTTTCACTCGCTCGTCCTGCTTTCCACCCTTAATTAGCACATCCTTTAGCTAATATCACCACTGGCAACACCCCTTTGTCCTTTAGTTTATGAGATCTTTAGCAATCTCTTCTTTGCCTCCACCTATCACTGACCCTCTATCCAGCTCTACCTGTCTCACCCCCCTCAACCAGCTTATATTTCACCTCATTTCTATTTTTCTTTAGTTCTGAAGAAGAGTCATACGGACTCGAAACGTTAACTCAGTCTTCCTCTCCACAGATGCTGTCAGACCTGTTGAGTTTTTCCAGTTATTTTTGTTTCTGTAACCAAGGAGGAAGCTTGACGCTCTGAAGAGTGGGTGATCACAAAGGACGTGGTCTGGATGGACACCTCCACAACTCGTGCCAGAGCATGCAACCCCTCTGATTTACCTGCCACATCTTCACAGACCTTGCTTTGCACATCCAGCTTCTGCTGCCTCATGGATGACTCCAGAGGTTCATCATCCGATCCCTAATCAGTCTCCGGATCACCCTGGACACTCCTCTGACTGCCTGAGACCTGCTCCATCACACTGTCTGGCAGCTGCACGTACATATTTTTGGTACCCTCACCAGACTGTGCATTATCCCTTCTGGAGCAATATTCCCTGCTGAGGTGCCAGCATCTGCAATGGGGCTGGGTGCTGAGAAAGTATATGACCATCCTCCGAGGGTTCTTCCTCCTCCTCACAGGGAGGTGGCGGCATGGCTTCCGGAAGAGGGTGAGTGGAAGAGGCTTCTCCTGTAACAGAGATACATTACTAAGGGAGTTATTGGTTATCAAAGACCTTGCCACATCAGCCCTATCACACGACGCTCATCAGCCATTTTACTGTCTGACATGAGTGATTAGACTCCACAGGCACAATGTACTCTTGAACGGTCATGTGAAGCTTCAGATGATGAAACTGGTCAGCGTACCAATGTGTGAACTATATTCACCAGCCACATTGGATAATGCCTACCCTCCATTAAACCTCCACTTTCTCTTTCCCCTTTTCTATCCGTCTGAGCCTTTAGCCATCCCACCAGGCCCAGGCCTTCTTTCAGTCTCACCTCTGCTTATACTTGGAGGAGTTGGGGTCCATTACCATCAGCAAGTCCTCAACAAAAGAAGTCAGGACCCCAGGTCTGGAACTCCCCTGCCTGTACAGGATCTCTCGCAGGCATTGTGGACTCACTTCTTCTGAAAAGATTTGTCAGAGAGCAGTCATCAACAATTTCAAGCCACTTTATGGTATGCCTCCAACCCTTTACAAGCTCAGTGCATGCCAGCTTGGAGGCTATGCACATGCTCATCCTGCAAACCACCCATCCTATAACGAGACCATTGCTTCACATGCACAATGGCATGGTCTAGGACAGCTGCAACCTTGTGGAATTCTGCTGCCTTTGAGGAGCAGCAACACTCAATAAATTCCCTCCTGTATTCATGAGTGAGACCTGTAGCACACTGGAACAAGATAGCTCATATCAAGGCCATACTCAACCTGGCTGACCTCATTAGGTCATTGAGCCTTTTCTGGCACTGGGACTAAGTTGTTCTGACAATGTCCACACAGTTGACCACCCTGGCCAGCTCCTCTCATGTAGCACGTGTCTGGCTGGTCTTCCTCCTCTTGCCAGGGCTTGGTCAGCTGCTTATGTCACTCTGATACTGTACCCAGGAGGGCTCTGAGTGAGTCCTCACTGAACCTAGTGGCTGGCTTGGCCCCTCCACTCTGTCTCTCCCCTCACTCTGATGGCACAGACATGTATATCTGGAAACATATAGCAAATGGACAACTCCTCCATGCCAAGAAGTGGGAGACTTGCTGAGGTTTAAAAAGAATGCCACGTCTGAACAGTGACAATTTTTGCACAGAATATCTAAAAATGAAATGCTCTTTCCTTGCAAGACTGGAAATTGCACAAGTCTTCTATTTCTACAATGATTCCACAAGATTATTCATCTGCTGGGTCCCCTGATACTGCCCCGTGGCAGGGGGTCATTTAAAGTTGTTGGCTGTGACCTTGTAGCCTACTGCCTCTGAGTCATCCCACCCTCCAGCACTCATTGGGTGAGATGAAGGCCTCTAACCCGCCCTTGCTGATAAGTGCCAGCAATTTGCGTATTATTGGGTGTGTTCTAGAGGCGGACCAGGAAGTTGGAACACCACATACTTCTGGGTGCAGGATCCGCCCTCAATGTGCCAGCATATTATTCAGCCCTATGTTGTTCACAATCAATTTACATCCCCATTGAGTGGCAATGTTGGCATAGTCCTAGGAATCCTAGAAAAAAAAAGATAATGGGGAGGTGCTGATGGGATGAAGGCACGGGCATAGTGGTATTGTCACTGGACTAGTAATCCAGAGATTCAGGGTAGTGTTCTGGGGACCTGTGTTCAAATCCGTCCACAGTAGATGGTTGAATTTGAATTCACTACCAAATCTGGAATTAAAAGTCTAATGCTGATTACAAAATCCAGTGTCAATTGTTGTAAAAACCCATCTGGTTCACTAATGCCCTTTAGGGAAGGAAATCTGCCGCCCTGACCTGGTCTGGCCTACATGTGGCTCCAGGGGCAGGATTTTTGGTGTGGCAGGAAGGCCCAGGAGCAGCTGTGTGACAGACTGCTGCCCGTGATCAGGACCCGGCCGCGATTTCACTCTGGCTGGCCCATTAACGACCAGTGCTACCAGGGTTGGGGAGGAAGGAGGGCAAGCGTGGAAGTCAGCGGGTGCGCTCAGTGAAAGCACCCTGAAGGCACAGAGCATTGGGAAGAGGTAAGGGGTGGGGGCACTGAGAGCCACATTCCTGCCTTTTCTTCTGATGCCCTTGTCCTCCTAACCAGTGACCCCTCCCCTCCATTCCGTTCTCACATACTTGTGGTCTGGGTACCTTGCTGATCATTGGCCTTTGGTGGGTGTGTTACCAGCAGCTACCATCACATTTCTGGCGGCGTTGATGGCAATGAGGAGCTACCAGCCTCTTACTGGCTGGCAGCTCTCGGGGGGTGGGAGGGGCACCCTTAATCCTGGGGAAAGAGGTGACACGAGGCTCTCACTGTCTCTCCAACTGGCGGGTGAGACCTCTGTCGCCAGGATTAAATTTCACCCTGTATGCATTGCAGTACAGACGGTTCATTTTTAAAAGTAGTTTCTCTCACTTTAGTTACGCTCCTGTTCTATAATTCTATTTATTCCCTGGCCATTCATGTCCTTCCTTAGTTTAGGCTGTCGTATGCTCTCCTTCTTGTAGTTCACCCCTACCCATCTTGCTCGTTTAAAATCTTTGCGATTTCCCTATTTTACCCTTTCCACTAGACCACTTGTCCCGTTCCAGTTCAGGTGGAGTCACTCTCATCTGTACAGTTCCTTCTTGTCCCAGAACTGGTGCCCCGTGGAAAGGAACCTCTCGTTCTCGCACCAGACCCGTAACCCTATGTAAGCTCACCTGATCTGTCTCTCTTGATGCTAATATGCAGACGGCTTGCGGATCCAGAGGTTATCAACTTTGAGGTCCTGCTTTTTAATTTAGTTCCTAACCCCTATACTCCATTAGCAGGATTTCTACCCTGTAGTTACCTATGAAACTTGCTCCAACATGGACCACAAGAGCTGGATTTACCCTCTCCCCTTCCATGTTCCTGTTACAGGGAAATGCTGTAAATGGAGGATTACCTTAAAATAAAAGTAACATGGTTGTTGCCTGGGAATAGGGCATTGTCTCATCACTGAGCACCTGGAGATTAATGGAGAAGTCTTTTTAATTCACGTGTGTTTTTAGGAGCAAATGAATGAAAACAATATTTCTCTGGACTTTGGAGAATCCTGCGATAAATTGCACTGCTCTGTCATTTTGTTGTAGTTTTCAATGGGTAAGTAACAAATATACATTCCATGGTAGTTTCACAGGATGCAGAGACACAAAAGTTCAGCATGGTTGTGACCCTGTAGTAGTGCTACCCTTGTGGTGCAGAGCAGCGGGTAACTTATCATACAATTATATCATTGTCCTTCAGCGCACTTTACCCTGCAAAGGCAGGTCCCTGGCAATCATGAGGTGACTGTGTCTTGTATTAGATGTGGATCAGCGGTATCTAATTCTGTCACCAGAGATCTGCAAAGTCCTAGCCTCCTGATCTCCAATTGTTAGGCGTGCACAGATATCATTGATCTCTATGGCCTCTCTCTCTGCAGCTGTTGTCTGCACAATCTATAGAAGATCACCTCTGGTCTTGTCCCTCTCCCTAGTGCTCTACGCTCTCTATTCCTTCAATGGGAGGAAGAACGGACTTATCAATGACCATAAAATCATGCATTCACCCAATAGATGCAGTGCATTTTGTGAGGGTGACTGATTCATCACATTGTATAAGGATTGGAGTAAGTGACAGTGGTGGATAGACAAATGGGTAGTTGAGGAAGTGGATAGAAAGTGAACAATGGGGGCACTTGAAACACAGGTGGGCGTGGGAGTGATTTGGATACACTTTAGACAGAGTGGGTGGAAGAAAGTGTTGATGTGTAATAGGATGCAGGTGAATCTGAAATTGTACTGATGCTTCCTGGCCTGGTTAGGTCACTAAAGCTCTTCCTGCCCCTGCACCTGCCGCTGACCTCATCAGCCACCTCCAACCAAGCTTTCTTGGTGACAGCAGCAGGTTTCTTCATCCCTTTGCCAGGGAAGAAGATCTCCTTCCCTGCCTCTTCTAATTACATCCGTCAAAGCATAAGCTTCAGCATGATGCCATCATCAAACACATCTTCCGCTCACACCCCCCTGTCAGCATTCCGCAGGGACCGTTCCCTTCGGGACACCCTGGTCCACTCCTCCATCACCCTCAACCCCTCACCCCCTTCCCACAGCACCTTCCCATGCAATCGCAGAATGTGCAACACCTGCCCCTTTACCTCCTCCCTCCTCACCATCCAAGGGCCTAAACACTCCTTTCAGTTGAAGCAACGCTTCACTTGCATCTCCTTCAATTTGGTCTACTCTACATTGGAGAGACCAAATGCAGACTGGGTGACCGCTTTGCGGAACACCTTCAGTTTGTCCGCAAGCCTTACTCAGACCTTTCTGTCGCTTGCCATTTCAACATACCATCCTGCTCTCATGCCCACATGTCCATTCTTGGCCTGCTGCAATTTTCCAGTGAAGCCAACACAAACTGGAGGAACAGCACCTCATCTTCCGATTAGGCACCTTACAGCCTTCCGGACTTAACATTGAGTTCAACAACTTCAGATCATGGACTCTCTCCTTCATCTTCACCCCTTCTTTAATCTTTTTTTAAAAAAATTATTTCTATTTTTTATTTACTTATTTTCATTTTTATTAATTTATTTATTGCTTTATCCCCTTTTATTCCCCTTTTATCCTTTTTTACTCTACTTCCCCAACCACTGCCCCCTCACCCCACCCCCAAAAGAGCCATCTGTCACTTGTTCAATCTCTTCCTTCATAGGTGCTGATCCTTGTTCTGCTATTCACACATTCAGCTTTCTTAGCTTTATGCCACTAGCAGCACCTTCTTTAGTCTTTCCACTACCATTAACACTCCCTTTGCCTTGTGTCCATGACATCTTTGTCAATCTCTCCTTAGCCCCAACCTATTGGCGATTTTCTGTTCTGCTTTACCTGCTCCACCCCACCTTAAACTGTATAAATTCCGTCTCATTTCTACTTCTCTTTAGCTCTGAAGAAGAGTCATATGGACTCTAAACATTAACTCTGTTTCTCTCTCTACAGAAGTTGTCAGACCTGCTGAGTTTTTCCAACATTTTCTGTTTTTATTTTAAACTTCACTGGTCTCTATGCAAAAGCCCATGATCCCTGTAAGTGCCATTTTTGAATTGGCCATTTTAATAGTCAAATTGAGATCATGTCAAGTGGGTGCACAGCAAGACAGGGGTCATGCTACAGAGAAGCAAAACATGTTTTAATCCAACATTCCAATGTGTCGAAACTTTGTCCGGGTTTTGCACCTGCTATTGCCCCTCCCCCTACCCCTACCCCAACATTGAGCACCACCTCGGGATTATTATCAGGTCCATACTGTCCATTCAGGAATAATACAGTATCAGGACGCATGTGCTGCTCTCTTCTAAACCTGGTCAGCCCAAGATGCTGGAATTGTTTGGCATTGTTGACATTCTAAGGGAAAATTCTTCTTGTAAAATACACATTATTACTGAATTGATAATGAGTGAGCTGTGACAAAATACACCAAACAGTTGTTACACTGTATTAAAGAGTAGGATTTTGATTCTGCTTGTTCCATCTTGTGTTAGTTTGCAATTGTAAAAGGAAGACAGATGGAAAATCTGAGAAACTGTGGGATAGGAAAAGCTTATTTCACCCTTAATGTATGTGGGTTTAGAGCCCTGTGGCATTGCTAGTAAACAATCCAATATTTATGTCAGTGTTTCCATGATTCCAACATTGCTGTTTAATCGCTTTCATCTTTGGATTCTTTCTTACATTTACTTTTTCCATCCATCCCTTTTTCTCCTTAATTTTTTTTCAGTTATTATAATAAATCCTTTAAAAAAAATGCCCTTGAGATGGTGATATTTAACTAAATGCTTTGGGGGTGATGTTGCTTCCTGAGCTAATGTTTGGTCTTACTTGCACAAAGTGGAACTTGTGGGCGTTATGGTATTGCACAAAGTAGATAAAATGCCAAAGGAAACTTGGAGCAGTATCAAATTAATCATTATGTTTTAACGCTTCTTTGAGAACTATAATGGTTGATATTGAAAACTATATGAAATAACATTTCTCTAACTGTGCGCAGTGCCAGGGATTCTGTACTCATTGGGTTGGTCATGACTGAAATATCCCCTAATATTCCAGTAAAAGTGCTCAGATGGCAGGAGATCATTCACTGAAACTTTCCAGTCAAAGTAAATCTGTTCTTCATATAAGTCTATGGTGAGATTACTTTCTGTTCCTGCGGCTAATTTCCTGCACATTGGGAAATAATGTGCGTACCCTGTGGGCCTCACTCAGAATTGCAAAGTCATCCAAATGAAATCACTTAAGCACCTTCCCTGTTCTTTGGCATCTGGCACAGGGAGTGACCTGTCAGCTGGTTGGTGAGAAATGAGCAATAAAGTAGCTCTGGTGAATTTGAGTGCAGGCCCAGGATCGATTTGGGTGTGCTTGGCTTGGCTTCTTCTGGCACATTTAGAGAAAGGAAAGAGGATGAGGCATTGAAATAGCATCCTTTTGAGAACCTTTCAAACTCAGTTGTCAATCGATGGAGTCACATGGTAAAATGCTTCGATATACGGTTTGTTACTGCTCAGTGGATGATCAGAGTGAGAACGACTAGGATCATACCTCTCATATCTCCATCTCAAGATCCCTCTATTGTTTCCTCTACCCACCCGCCTTTTTAGGGCAGAGAAATGGAGGGCATTCCAGAGCAGATTTTCATCTTATTGCCTCATTCTGAGATTGAAGCACAACTTTTGTCTGGAATCCCATGGGTAAAATTCATGCTGGGAATGTGAATTTGGAAAATGACATCTCATGTTTCTCAATGCCTTCTGTCTGTCTTACAACCAGGCGAGGAAGGCCAGAGGGAGCCTCTTTCTTTTTCCCACTCCTCGGTTGTTTGCAACAGTTTTTTAATGAAATTTAATAAGGATAAATGTGCCAATTCAGTGTATGTACTTCACTGTTTATGAGCTGACTGCAAAGAACTCAGTCAGACAGACTTCTTGAGTTTAAACAAGAGGTTAGTTTTTATTGTGTTACCCAGATAAAGTTATTAAAAATATTAAAAAAGGTAAATGCACATCCAGATGGTTGCAACACACACACACATACACACACACATAAGTACACACACACAAGTGTGCACAGGCACACACAAGCATGCAAAAATAAAAGTTACAAAGTAAAGGAGGTGAACTTTTGGGTCAAATTAATATTCAACAAGAAAAGGCAAATAAATAGAGAGTTGATTGGTTGTAAGTCCAGAAGCTGTTGCTCACAGCTGAGGCAGTTCTGAAAGCTTTAGTCCTTGGTTTTCCTCCTGTAAATGCTGCTGTGGGATTTGAAGTCTTCTTTGGGATTCCTCTGTTTGCTGTCCATGGTCTGATATAAAAAACAGGGCTCAACCTAGTTTAGAGAGAGAGATAGAGAGAGGGAGAAAGAGAGAATGTGTGAGAGAGGCAGGTAGCCTCCTGGTTTCTGATGATATTTGTCCAGACTCCTGCCAAGTAAGCAGCATTTTTGGTAATTAAAGAAATTTCAGAAAGTGGTTTCAATCACATGACCTGACCATAATGCTAGGGTTCCATAGAAGTTAATTGATTAGCTCACATCTGGGCAACTGTTGGCCATTGTGTTATGGCCTGGTTGCTTAATTTTTAATGTCCAAGCCATCACTTCTGAATGACCAAATGAGTTAGGGAGAAAATATCAACATTTTCAGGGTATCCATTGTCTTTGTAGCGTCTCCCACACTCTAAGTGAAGTGGAGGGTGAGAAAAGCAGTGGTTTTCCCGCTGGGTGCAATGGTGGGGTTTAGCGCCATATTGTCCATTTGCTGCCTCATTAATTATGTGACAACAGGAAACATGTTGGATCACGAGTGGACGGACTCTGATTTGCCAGCCCCACAGCAGCTTCGGCTGGTCTTTGCTCCAGGTGCCATATTTAAGCTGCACCTGCACACAGCCTTCTCAATGTCTCCAGCCCAGGATAGCCCCAGGGAAGACATGGCTCCGAAAGGCAAGAAAACTGTTGCTCCTAAATTTAGTGAAGCCTCGATGGGCCACCTGCTGGATGCTGTTGAGGCCAACTAGGATGCCCTTTAACCCAGTAATGGCAGGAGGAGGTCAACCAATGCCACCACTCCGGCTTGGGAGGCAGTGTCAGTGATGATCAGTGCAAATAGTGCAAATGTGGCACAGAAAAGATCAGCAATTCAGTGCAGGAAGAGGATGAATGATCTCACCCATTCCAGCAGGGTAAGTCAACCTTCTCATTGCTCTCATCTTACATACTCAGAAGTCCATCAGGCATTTGCAGGGTGACACTCCACAGGGACATCTCACACTGCCAGCTCAAGGGACATCACCACTCACTCTAACACACACGCCTTTACATCTTCATCTGGGCTCATATCCTGTGCAACTCACGTCCTCATCCAGTCCACTGCTCCACTCACCATCCACACGAGGCAGGCATCCTCATCCTCTATCTTGGAGTGTGTCCTGCTCACATTCTTTGCATTTGTCTTTATGCAGGACAAGCTTGCAAGCAATAGGAGGGAGAGGTTACGGACCAGGCATGGAGTGACTGAAATCAAGGCCCTCGCTCCCTATGAGGAGCATGCCATCGTGCTGGCTGGAGAGGGTAGAGTCTGTGCATGTGACAACTGTGAGATTGGTGGTGCACACTCAAGTGAGGATCCTGCACCAGCTCATCCCTCAGACAACCCATAGTGTGAGTCCGTTGTCCTGTATTCCAGTCGCTTGCCGTGCACTACTTTCTTTCATAGGCACACCTGGAAAGCCCCCTGAGAGCGTCAAGAAGCCAGGCCCTCATATCCAGCCCCAGTGACACCTCGGATGAGAAACCAGAGGAGACCAGTCACAGCGCTCACCCACGCGCTCCACCAGCACGGAGACTCACACTTTGGCGGGATCTAGTTCTAGGCAGCCTCGGGGATCACAATCTGGCAAGCACAGCACACAATCAGGTTCACAGCAGGTGGAGGCAGGGACATCCAAGGCACCTGGTGCTCAGAGGACTGGAGGCCTCGTCATCAGAGGATTCTGTTGAGTCTGAGTCTGATGACGAGCCTCCGGACTTGTTCTTAACTCAGTTGGTGGAGCTTCAGCGAAAGCCAGTGGAATATGAGGAAGGGTTGTCAGCTGCTTTCCATAGTTTGCACTTTACAATGGAGAAGTCTGTCTACATTCTGTCTGAAGTAATCGCGCCGGCATGCTAATGCAATGAGGTCAACACTGGCAGGATTAAGAAATACTAGGAGCACAATGGTGGCATGGGTGTTAACCACATGTATATAATTTTCACCAATGTAAATAGAATCATACTCATTTCACATCTCCTCTTGTGTATGCCTTCTCTTTATGATGAACTGTGTTGTCCATCAGGTGTGACACCATGGTCCCTCACCCCACTTATCGCAGATGTCACTATCACAGGACTCTCATCTATGCAGTCTGCTTCCATATCCTCACAGTGTGTGTCTTAGGATGAATGTATGCCCGCATCCTGAACTGAGAGTGACAGATGTCAATGTGATGGAGGGGAAGAGGACTAAATGATTTCAAAATGGAGTAAGACCTGCAGAACGTCCTTGGCTGCCTTGGCCCAAGTGTGACCTTTCCGTTTTGAGGTTGTCAGACTGAAGGCATATATCTATGAGTCCAATGAAGGTTGTTGAGCAGCTCCTGCTTCTACTAGGTTTCTGTAGCGACTGGGATGCTGGAGTGATGCTAGAAGAGACAGTACCTTTCCACACCTGGTGCTGGAACACTCTCCTCCAGGTAGGACCTCATCTTAGCAAAGGCACATATTCCCGAGGCTTCATCATCCTTCAAAGGATCAGGACGATGGTTAGCCAAATGTGTAAGTACTCACTCTCAGATTAAAGTGCATCTTTGCAAAGAGAGGAATAGCAATGCTGGTGTTCATATGGGTCCATGATAGAGGCACTTGTCCAAAGTGATGCTCACAACAACTTATCATCATCTTTGTGCAATCTGATGGCTACAAGGGCCTCACAGGCACACCTCCCTCGTTTGTCCCATGCTACGGCCTCTTCCCACGCAGTCTCAGCTTCCTCAGCCTCATGCCTTTCGGTGCCTTCCTCATTGGAGGAGACGTGCAGCTCTTCCATGTCGGCATCTGGCAAGTCCTCACCCCTTTGCAGTGCCAGGTTACGCAGCACTTAGCAAGTCATGTTGATCCGTGATCCTCTGGGGAGTGTACTAGAGTACTCTGCAAGATCTGTTGAGGCATCGGAACTGTATCTTCAAGATGCCTACAGTCTGTTTCACCAATGTTCATGTAGTGATATGAGCATGATTGTAGATTACTAATGAGTGACTGTGGGTTCAAGGGCTTGGTTCCAGTGACTGCACCTATTCACCACTGAAATCCTGGCCTACGCAAGGAATGTTTCAAGGTGCTTCTTCGGCCCCACCCTCCCCTCCCTACTCTTTACATGAATGACTGCTATGAGATTGCTTTGGCCAGGCTGGGATCCTCACTCACTGTACTGGAATACTTCACTCTTTGAGGTCCGCTCGCCAACGTGTAAAATAACGCGTGGTGATGTCCGGGGTGGGGGGGGGGGGGGCGGGAGGGGGAGACTCCCGACGTCATCCTGGCCTATTTAAATTTTCAGGAAGGCGGGGGTGCAGCAAAATCAGCTGCGCGCCCGCTGACCTGTCAATGGCCAATTGAGGCCATTGGCAGAGTTCATTAAGTAATTAAAGGACCAGCCTGTCCAACCTTAAGATTAGTAGACAGGCCAGGAGCCTCAGCACGAATTAGAAAAAAACATGAAATCTCATCCACAGGCGGGATGAGGTTTCATGTAGGTTTTAAAAAATTTTAAGAATGTTTTTGTAAAAATTATGGACATGTCCCAACTCATGTGACAGTGACACATGAGGGGACATGTTAGGAAAATTTTATTTTTCTATTTTTAGCTTTTTTACATTTACAGCTGATCTCCCTGAGGCTGCACTTAGCCTCAGGGAGATGAGTCCGCTCTTTTGTGTGAGTGCGCGAAAGAGTGCACTCGATTTTGGGACTCCACCCCCTCCCGCCCGCACAGGAAGCGCATAGCGCTTCCGTGCAGATGTCACGCTGTGCTGGCCTTAATTGGCCTGCCCAAGTAAAATGGTGCCGCGCCCTCAATCGGGGGTACCGATCGGAAGCGCGCCTGTGTGCGCCCACCACTCAACTTCATCCCCAACATGAAAGGGGAAAATTGTGCCCTTTGTAATACTCATCAGGACTAATGTTAATTGAGGAGCTGAGATTATTTGAGGGGGTGGGGCTGAGACTTCTCGTTTGTGTATCTGTCAGCACTAAGACTGTGAGCAATGGCTTTTAAGACCCATCTGCAGCTTGTCCAGTCGCCCAACTGCTCTAGATCTCATAATCGCTGTAGGCAATTGGCATGCTGGGAACAAAAGGTTAAAGCAACGAGATTGATTAGTGCCACGACTTCTCATTAATCTTGCGTGAATGCGCTTCATTGCTTCACTCTCCTGAATCCCTGCATTGTCATTGAAAGGCTCCTAACATGTCCCAGCTGTGTACCTCTCCTTATTATTAAGCCTATTATTAAGCTCGAAACCCCTCGGACTGAGGCACCTGTTGTTGTGACCGTGTCCTGTGCACAACATGCTGGCACGCTGGGTATGACTGACATGCCCTCCCTCTCCCTAGTCTGGGACAAGGACAGTGTCCGCAAGCCCAGCAATGTAAGTTGAAGCGTTTCTTCACTCCGCCATCCTCCGATTCTGGCCCCAACTCACTTATGTCCTCCTGTAAGGGACTCTTCCCTATTCTGACCCAGAGAACGCTTCCGACCTGCAGCCTGCCAGTCACGTGTCTGAGTGCAGCTTTAGCCTCTCTTCCCTGCTCCCAATGGAGGCCTTGCCCCGCAGCCCCTTACATGCCATCCTGGCCTCACCACTGATCTGGTAGGTAGAGCCTTGCCTGTGAAGTCCGCCTGAAAGTGATGTGGCGCTGCCTGCGAAGCATGGCGTGGAGTCCGAGGCGCCGCAAGCACTGTGCGATGCAAGGTAGGTGAACAAACCTCGCAGTCACGAGCAAAGTGCAGGTTGCCAGGCGCACATTGCTTGTATGTGGTTGTGAAACACCTCGGTCACACAACGCGCGGTCTGATCCTCGCGAGCAGCCATTATAATGGGTATACATGACTTTCAAATGTTTTAAAATTAGGTTCCCAACGTGGTATGGTGGGAAACTTGCTCTGTCCTTGAAATCAGGAACGGCCAATTCCAGCCTGTTTTCCCATCGCTGTAAAACGGCTTTTTTCGCTCTTGCGATATTTTCCGCTTCCGCCTGCCATGACGGTCACTGTGGGCAGCAATGGAAAACCCATCCTGACAAAATGGAATGTAACTCTATAGTGATGGATATTGGGGCAGCCATTTTGATTTCAGCTCTTCCTTGAAGTAATTATTGACATTCACCGGTGTGAAACTCCACAAAAGGATAGTCTGGGCATATCCTATTTGTAATCCACACTGGAAGCTTCCAGAAGCTTGACCAACTTGCAGTTGTGGACAAGGCAGGTGACTGCTGGCAGCCATCTTTGTTGTGTCTTTGTTTCAACAGTTGAAACTTACTTTAAAAAAAAATCCATATGTGAGTCCGGCAGATGAAGCTGAAATTTAATTTTGACATCAACACACTTCTGAAACTGATTTATACTGGATACCTTAATAGCCTTTCCTCCACAAGCTCATCACACTTTCGAGTAAAATGTTTTTGCCTGACTTCTCTTCTTAATTTTTAATGATGTCTGCCTGGAAGTTAACTCATTCACCATCTTGAACAATTAGCATAGACCAGCTTTGCAAACCTTTTCATAGGTGTAACCTTCAAAGCCTACCTCTACACCATTGTCTAGTACATATTCAGAATGTGCTAAACATGACTGATTTTTGACAGGTATAACTAATTAACAAGTGACAGTAAAATGACGAGTACAGTATTTTTAAAAACATTTTGCAGAGCAAATTCGATCACACTGGCCTGAATGTTCTCCTTCGTAAGTGGGCACAATCGGCGGGCACGCAATCATCAGAAAATGGGCCATTGTCTGCGTTCGGCCCCTGACTGCGATTTCATGCTGGCCGGCCAATTAAGTTCCACCCAGTGTGAAATGCATCCCCCCAATGGTCGGGAAGGGGCTGGTGGGGAAAGGGGCCTCACAGCTGCTGGGCCCAATTGTGACCTGGTGGATGCTTTAAAAATGGCACAGGCATCTCCTTGAAGGCTGTCAGGGAAGAACATATCTTCTGCATTGTGAGCACTGCAGTTATGGCATCAAATGCGGCTGGAGACACCAGGTAGGAGGACAGGTCGGGTGGGCACTCGGCCCCCCACTTTTCAGTGAGTGCCTCGTGGTCCTCCTGGAAGAGGTGCCAGGAGGGGAGGGACACCCTTGTCCCCAGAGATGGAGGGAAGAGGCCACCGCACATCACAAAAAGAGCTTGGGAGGAGGTGGCAGTGCAGGTCAGCAGCCACGGTGTTGTGTGCGGTGCCGCAAAAGGTTTAACGACCTGCTGCAATCGGGAAGGGTGAGTACCGAGTTGGCGTGGATCAGTGTGGTGAATTGTTAATGTCTGGCCGTCCCCCCTGTGGAGCTCAGGGGTTTAGAGTCTGAGTGCCAACTGTCAATAACGCTGGAGCTGGCCAAAAGCGTGAGCCCTGGCTGCTTGGACTGAGTGTCTTGAGGCTCGAGGGCCATGACTCGGATTTGCCCTGCAAGGTGCTCCTCAGGTGGAGTTGGCCAGGCTGCAATGGCGCTGCAGGTAGAGAGTGGACTAATCAATGCTCCTCTGGTCCTTTCAGGGGAAGACGGCCCATAACAACATCGAGAGATCACAGACTGGCTGAGGCCCCCCAAACCTCCTAATCCTATCCAGAATCAAGCAGGATGCCTTGTAGCTGGATAGGCCTCATGCACCTTGGTCAGCTGGTCGCAGAGAGGCTGGGGTGTCAGATGAAGGTGAGAGCGCAGGGCACAGAGATGAAAGTTTTGGATGGTGCAAACATTCTTTTGTGGTCTCATCATTGATGGGAATGTCAAAACTGGATTCCCCATTGAGTATTGAAAGATGATGGCACCATGATGCAGATCTCCATTGTCTCACCAGGGTGCCTGGCATGCACAGTGACAGTGTGATGACTTTAACTAATGACATGTTGTTGTTCTCCCTTAGATTCTCCAGCAAACATTCATTCTCAGGACCCTGAAGAGCCACCCCTGACGCCAGAGGATTGCTGTGCTTCCCATGCACCTGTGTCACACCCGCTCTCTGAACCAGGAACCAGCGCAGATACCAACACCTCAGTGGGTGTTAAATCCTCAGCCTTCAGAACACAGCAGTGAGGGCACTTCACACTCACTTGAGGTGTAGGCAGAGGCAGAGAGTGCCCAGGGTGCTGGAAGTCGGAGGCACCCATAAAGCACCATGCCTTTGGTGAGAGGGAGGCCATAACGTAGCACGGAGTTTGGAGAGAGAGAGAGTCCATAAAGAAGTGCAGAGTTCGGTGAGAGAGAGAGAGCCCATAAGGAGAGTGGACCTGCATGAGAAGGGCAGTGGTAGTGGGAGATAAAAACCAGCAGCAGAGATGGAGGCCCAGCACATGGAGAGCGGACCTGGGTGAGAAGGGCAGCAGCGATGGGAGATAAAAACTGGTAACAGAGAACCCCTTCAACCTGTTTCTACCTGTCAGAGCTGAAGTGTGACATCAAAGAAAAACAGGTAGGTAATTGGTGGGTATCTCTTCCATGCCTCTTTTGATTGGCCAAGTGGTTTAAATCAGTAGACGTCATTACAGCTGAAGAGTACAGTTAAGGAATTCACGTTTAAAATAGTTAACATCCAAATTAACTAATTAAATAGAATAGAGATAGCTGGGCAGACGATGTGTTGCAGCTTTAGTATGTGGGGGCTGGTGGATGCCAGTGCGATCCACAGTGACCACACCTGGACCAAGTGTTGGCTGCTCAAGGAACTTCGGCTCAGAGTTGATGAGCTGCAGTCCAAGAGGCAGACACTGCGACACATCAGGGAGGGGAAGAGTTACCTGGACATTGTTTTGGGAGACAGTCACACCCCTTAGATTCGTTACATCAAACTTGGACCGTGGTCAGGGACAGGAGGGTGTGACTGCAAGTGAGGCAGATATGGGGGATCCAGAATTTAGCTTTGGAGGAGCCTCAGCCCGTGCCCTTGTCCAGTAGGTATGAAGATCTTACTCCTGGTGTGGATGAGGGCACAGACTGCAGGAAGGCTGAGCGAACTGACCAGAGCAACGTGGTACAGAATGCCATTCATGTGGGGGGAGAAATGAGTAATGTAGTAGTAATAGGGGATAGCATAATTAGGGGAATAGATACTGTTCTCTGTAGCAAAGGAAGAGAGTCCCGAAGGCTGTGTTGCCTACCTGGTGCCAAGGTTAAGGAGATCTCTACTGGGCTGGAGAGGAACTTGGAGTGGGAGAGGAAGGACCCAGTTGTCATGGTACCAGCGACATAGGTAGGACTAGGAAAGAGGTTTTGCTGAGGGACTACAAGCAGCTCAGGACTAAATTAGAAAGCAGAACCACAAAGGTAATAATCTCTGGATTACTACCTGAGCCAAATTGGACTAGGGTAAACAAGATTAGAGAGGTCAATGCGTGGCTCAAAGATTGGTGTGGGAGAAATGGGTTCTGATTCATGGGGAACTGCAGCAGTGCTGGGGATAGAGAGAGCTGTTCCGTTGGGATGGGTTGTTCATTTGAACCATGCTGGGGCCAGTGTCCTGGTGAATTGTATAACTAGAGTTGTAGATAGGGCTTTAAACTAATTAGAGGGTGGGGGGGGAGGCTTCAACCGAAGGGAAGTTTGCAAAATCAAAAAGAAACGAGAGGGCAAATGTGCAGAATAGTGAAGAGGCGAACGCTAATCCAAGTGTGACAGGAAGGTGCAGAAAATATAAGCAGAAGAATGTAGCAGAAGTCAGAACCAGAATGAGTAATAATGGCAAAAAGCCAAAGCTCAAGGCTGTTTATCTGATTGCACGCAGCACTTGTAACAAGATATATGAGATGATGGCATAAATAGAAATGAAGGAATATGACTTGATAGCTATTACAGAGACGTGGTTGCAAGGTGACCAAGATTGGGAATTCAATATTAAAGGATATTCAACATTCTGGAAAAATAGGCAAAAAGGAAAAGGAGGTGGGGTAGTTTGATAATAAAGGAAGGTGTCAGTGTGGTGGTGAGTAGTGATATAGGTGAAATAGATTGTGACGTGGAATCGGTTTGGGTGGAAATAAGGAATAGGAAAGGGAAGAAGTCACGGGTGAGCCCCCGAAGAGTTGACTCACTGTAGGACAAAGTATAAATTGGAAAATAATGGAGGTGGGTAAGAGGGGCGCTAAATTGTCATGGGTGATTTTAATCTGCATATTGACTGGACAAATCAGATTGGTAGGGGTAACACGGAAAATGAATTTCTAGAGCGCATCAGGGATTGTTTCTTAGAGCAATACATTGCAGAACCTACCTGAGATCAGGCTATTTTAGATCTAGTAATGTGTATTGAGGTAGGTTTAATAAGAGATCTCATAGTTAAGGATCCTTTAGGGTGTAGCAATCACAACATTGTAGAACTTTAAATTCAGTTTGAAGGCAGGCAACCCAGGTCTCAAACAAGTGTCCTCAACTTAAGTAAGGGCAATTACAGAGGCATAAAGAAAGAGTTGTCTAAAGCAGGCTGGGAAAATAGACTAAGGGAAGGCCAGTGGATGAGCAGTGGCAGACATTAAGCAGATATTTCATAATGTTCAGCAAAAATTTGTCCCAGTGAGAAAGAAGGGCTTGATGAGAAAGATGAACCATCTGTGGTTAACAAAGGCGGTCAAGGAGAGTATCCAATCAGAAACTAAGGCATACAAAGTGACGAAAACTAGTGGTAGGTCAGAGGATTGGGGATTTTTTAGGAACCAGCAGCGGATGACTAAAAAGCTAAGAAAGAGGGAGAAAATTGATTATGAAAGTAAATTGGCAAGAAATATAAAAACAAAAAGCAAGAGCTTCTATGAGTATATAACAAGAAAGAGAGTTTGGGCTAAAGTGAGTTTAGGACCCTTGGGGCATGCCAACTGGAGAATTGATAATGGGGAGCAGGGAAATGGCAGACAATTTAAGCCAATATTTTGCAAGTCTTCACAGTGGAGGACACTATAAACATCCCAAATATATCAGATAAGCAAGGAACTAATGGAAGGAAAGATCTTATAACAGTCTCTATCACGAGGGACAAAATATTTGACAAAGTAATGGGACTAAAGGCAAACAAGTCGCCAGGACCTGATGGCCTGCATCCAAAGGTTTTAAAGGAAGTGGCTGCAGAGATAGTGGAGGCATTGGCTGAAATATTCCAGAACTCACTGGATTCCGGGAGGGTCCCAGCGGATTGTGACTAATGTGATGCCCCTGTTCAAGAAGGGAGGGTGGGAAGCAAAAAGCAGGAAACTATAGGGCAGTCAGCCTAACATCTGTCATTTGGAAAAAGCTAGAGTCCATTATTAAGGAAAAAATAGCAGGATATTTGGAAAGCTAAACGCAATCAAATTGAGTCAACATGATTTTATGAAAAGGATATAATGTTTGACAAATTTGCTAGTGTTCTTTGAAGATATAACAAGCAGAGTTGATAAAGGGGAAGCGGTAGATGTAGCGTATTTGGATTTCCAGAAGGCAATCGATAATGTGCCACATAAAAGGTTATTGTACAAAATAGGAGCTCACCGTATTGGGGTAATGTATGAGCATGGATTGAGGATTGGTTAATACACAGCAGACAGATAGTTGGGATTAATGGGTCTTTTTCAGGTTGTAAAGGCATAACTAGTGGAGTGCCACAAGTATCAGTCCTAGGGCCTCAATTATTTACTATCTTTATTAATGACTTGGAGGAGGGGACAGAATGTAATGTACCCAAATTTGCTGATGATTCAAAAATAGGCGGGAGGGCATGTTGTGATGAGGACATAAGGAATCTGCAAGGGGATATAGATAGGTTGACTATGTGGGCAAAAACTTGGCAGATGGAGTTTAATGTAGGAAAGTGTGAGGTCATATTATTTGGTAGGAATATTCAAAAGGCAGAGTATTTGTTAAATGGAGAGAGACTCCAAAATAGGGCAGCACAGAGGAATCTGGGTGTTCTTGTGCATGAAAAATAAAAAGTTAGCATGCAGGTGCAGCAAGTAATTAAGAAGGCAAATGGAATTTTGGCTTGTATTGCTAGGGGGTTGGAGTTTAAATATAGGGAAGTCTTTAGTTTCAACTGTACAGGGTGTTGGTGAGGCCGCACCTAAAGTACTGTGTACAGTTTTGGCCACTGTATTTAAGAAAGGATATACTGGCATTGGAGGTGGTTCTAATGAGATTCCCGAGGCTGATTTCTGGGATGAAGGGTTTAATTTGTCAAGAGTGGCTAAACAGGTTAGGTCTTTATTCATGAGAGTTTAGAAGAATGATGAGTGAAATTATTGAAACGTACAAGATCCTGAGGGCGCTTGACAGGGTAGATGTTGAGAAGATGTTTCTACTAGTGGGGAATCTCGAACTATGGGACGTAGTTACAGAATAAGGGGACACTGATTTAAAACTAAGATGCAAAGAAATTTCTTCTCTCAGAGGGTAGTGAATTTCTGGAATTCTCTACTTCAGAGAGTTGTGGAGACTAGACCAATGAAAGTAATTAAAGAGGAGGTAGATTTTTGAAATGTTGGGGAGTTGAGGGCTATGAGGAGCTGGCACGAAAGAGGAGTTGAGGCGTGGGGCAGATCAGCCGTGATCTTATTAAATGGCGGGGCAGGCTTGAGGAGCTGAATGGCCTACTCCTGTTCCTATTTCTTACGTACTTATGTTCTCATGACTGCTGGAGACCAGGACTATGCTCAATCGAAGGCAGATGATGAGCTTGTGGAGTCACCCATTAGGCAGCAGATGCTGGATGTCCAGCAGGATGTGCAGGAGGATCTGACAGAGATCCATGAGGTATGCGTGCCAAGGCCTCTGTTGTGGAGGAGTCCATGTGGAGCAAGAACACTGCGTTGAGCCTCATGACCGAGTGCACTCTCTCCTCCATTGAGACCGTAGCGACTCTCGTGGAGAGGCAGCTCCAGGGACAGAATCAAGGGTTCCAGGGGCCGCACTTTGACCAGCAAGCCCTCGCACAGGCAATGACCTCAGTGATCAGTGCCAGTGAGGGAGATACATGAGGCACCCAGTGTCCCGGCTAGGTGCCCATCCATTAGTGGCGAGCAGGGAGGTCAAGAGCGACCTTATGTTGGCACATCAGCTGCCTGCTGCTCAGCGGGCTCCTCTCAGGGCACTTTGGATGACAGCATCGGCTCCTCTGCCCCTCCACTAGTGACCATGGCATCTGATGAGGTTGTGATGACTGGGGAGATGCCAGAGGGGGCCGTTACAAACTCCACTGGTCAGAGGACAACCGCCAAAGTCATCAAAGCCAACAAGACACCAGAGTCAGCAGGCTGCCTCCAATGCTGCTGCCAGTGAGGGGGGTGGTGGGGGCACCAAGGTGGAGCACTCATAAATATGAGTTTAAGGCACCAAGAGTACAAGAGGGAAGGTCACCGGTGATCTTCTGTTGTGTAATGTTTTGTTTATGTTTGCTGGTCTGGGAATTAAGACCAGAGAAGGTAATGTTAATTTTTGGATTTTAAAATGAGATAAATTTTGTTTTTATCCTAATGGCTTGAGTATGCTTTGTGTTTTTTTGGTGCAGGGCACGCCAGTATTTAATGCTGAACGTGAATGGCTCTAAATTTTATTGCACAAGCCTTTGGGTTTAAATGAAGGGGTCATTTCAGACATCTGGGATGGAGGTGGTAGACCTGGCATGAGGTGGGAGCAGATCTTTGGCAGCCTAGCTGAGAAAGTGTTGAATCAAAGCATCCCTGGTGCCCCTGGCTCCCTGAAGGATACAGGCCCTCCATGCCCTCATTGCTCTCCTCACTGTGCTCCTCTTCTGACTCACTACTGGATTCATCCTCTGTGGCCTGTGGTGCTGCATCAAGTTCCTCTTCCTCCAATGGGTCCCCCTTTGCTAGTGCCAGATTGTGGAGAGCGCAGCATATAACCACTATCAGTGACACCTGCTCTTTGGGGTGGGAGGGGGTTGTATTGCAATGCATTCCCTGAACGGTCCAGGCATCAGAAGCACATCTTCAGAAGGCCTATGGTCCTCTCTATCACTGCCCTTGTGAAGGCATGACTTGTATTATAGCGCTGCTCTGCCTCTGTTCTTGGGTGATGGAGAGGTGTCATAAGCCATCTTTTCAATGAATAGCCCTCGTCACCCAGCAGCCATCCATCCAGTCGGGCTGGAGCACTGAGCACTGAATAGCTTTGGCACCTGGGAGTGCCTCAGGGTGTAAGTGTCATGGGAGCTGCCTGGGTACCTTGCACAGACTTGTAGAATCAGCATCCTGTGGTCACACACGATGTGCACGTTCATGGAGTGGAAGCCCTCCCTGTTGATGAAGGCACCGGGCTCACTTGCTGGTGCCTTGATGGCCACATGTGTACAGTCTATTGCACCCTGGACGCGGGGGAAGCCAGCAATCACCATGAAGCCTCTGGCTCAATCAGCCTGGCTGGCCTCGTCCATAATGTAATGAATAAATATCATTATTTGCCTGAACAGAGCATCTGTCACCAGTTCGATGCAACTGTGGACAGCTGATCGGGAGACTCCACACAGATACACCACTGACCCCTGGAAAGAGCCAGAGGTATTGAAGTTGAAGGCCACTGTGACTTTAGAGCCACTGGCATTGGGTGTCCACTGACACAGTTGAAGGTGATCTCAGGCCCAATCATACGACAAATGGAGACCACCCTGGAGAGGCGGAGCCTTCTTCAGTTTTTGCCTCAGACATATTGAAGTAGTTGCCTCGCTGCCTGTAAACCCTGGCTGCAGGATAGTGGTGTCTCCTCAGTCCCCTTCCTCCTTGGACTACCTGCTGGCCCTGCGTCCCCCACCTTGTGCCTGCACCTGTCCTTCCACAGGTCCCTCCCTTGGAAGCTGCATTGGAACACCTGGTCTCCTCTCCCTTCTGTTCCTCTCTTCCTCCTCAGAGGAGGTCCACCAGCCCCCATTACCAGGGTTACTGAAGGCTGTCTGGTACCTGGAAGGGTCCACACAGTCAAAATCCTCTGGGGGCCATGGAGACACCAATGAGCCCTGGAATGAAGCCTAGAACTGCTAAGAATGAAGTTCAGAACTGAGACGAAGCTGTCAAGTTTAAATAAGCAACCAACAGCAAACTATCTCCTAAACTCCTCACTAATCACACTGGCAATGCTGCTGACACTTTTTATCCCACCTGCCCGTTTTGCTCCATGCAATGAGTGCGAAATTGCACAGGCAACGTAAAATCGGGTTCAATTGTGCTTTTAATGGATTTAAGTGGCCTCTTAATTGATGGCGGGCGTAGCTCTGACTCCCGCATGTCCCTGCCGACCTGAAGATTGCACGCGTGCGGGTTGACGTTGGGGCGCTCGCCCGATATCTTCTCACGTTGTTTTACGCCTGATCGGGACAGGCGTGCGCCCACCCGCAAAGTGTAAAACTCTGCCCTTTATGTGTGAACTAGAGGAGTCTCTGTTGTTGGCTAGTGACAGCCCTTGTTTATTCCATCGTCTCTTCCTGCTCTGAGGTTGCAAGAATACTGGGTGTATCAGACCCATAGGGGAGGGTTTTTCCCTTGTCGGGCAGGCTCGGCGGGGTCGGGCAGGGGCGCTGCCTGCAATCGGGGCCAGGCCGTGATTTCACACTGGTGGGCCAGTTAAGGCTTAGCGCTGCCTGTGTGGAGGAGGGGGGTGGGGGGGCGAGTGCGAACTTTGCGCACGCGCATGGGTGCGCGCTTGTAAAGCTCCCTGAGGCACAGAGCTGCCTTAGGGAGGTGAACAGTTTAAAACATCACAAATAAAGATTTCAAAAATGTTATAAAACGTGTCCCCTCATGTGACTCTGTCACACGAGCAGGGACAGGTTATAAATTAAATTTAAAAATTTTAATTTTATGTTTATTTGCTGTTGGAAACCTCACCCCGTCTGTGGATGAAGTTTTCTAAAAAATGCAAAGGCCACTTGGCCTTTTCGCCTGCCCCACCAACTGTAAGGTTGGACAGGCAACAAAAAATTTGTTTCAATTACCTTTTCAATGGACTTAATAGGCCTTTTAATTGTCCGTGGGCATGCTGCTAACGCCGACGTCATCTTGTGTCACTTTACGCTCGGTCAGGTTGGCCGCGCACCTGCCTGATGAGCTAAAAATTCTCCGCATAGTGAATCCACCAAGTTAAATGTGATAGCCTTGTGAAGGCAATGATATGAGCACCCATATACTATAACATGTACGCACACATATTCGAGGGGCCGAAAGGCCTACTTCTGCCCCTATTTCATATGTTCGTATGTATCTCTGTGTTCATGAGAGGTCTGGACAGAATGGATAGGGAGATCCCATTGGTTGAAGGCTTGAGAACCAGAGGACGCTGATTTAAGGTGAATAGCAAAAAAACCAAATGTGACATGAGGGAAAACGTTTTATGCAGTGAGTAGTACAGATCAGGAATGCACTGCCTGAGAATGTGGCGGAAGCAGGTTTAAACGTGGTTCTCAAAAGAGAATTGAATAATTAACTGACTAGAAAAAAATTGCAGGGCTAATTCCAGAAGCAAGTTCCTGTAATACTGACACCAGTGGATCCAGTTCTGAACTGGGTAGCCCAGTAGGAAGTGTCAGTAATGCACGTGATATTATAATTAATACTGGTCTGACCTGGTTATGTTTGCAGTCTATCCTTTGGTATTTATTGCTGGTGCCCTTGTGTCGAATCTTCGAATGAAGTTCAATTAATGTCAACAATCAACTCCATATGTCCAGACAAAACCCCAAAATAAAAGTTTGAATGAAACTTTGAAGGAAAGCTACATGTTCAAATTTTATTGTTAAAAAAGAGGACAAACACGTAATTGAAATAGAGACACTATCTAAACTGTTTTTAATTGACTCCAGACAAAAGACTCTGAATAAAAGTTTTGAATAAAAGCCGTGCAAATTTTATTGTGAGAATCAATACTTTTCAATTGTACAGTTGCTCCACATGCATGCTTTCCTCCCCAACTGTGACAATCAATGCAGCATCTGCACTGTGTGTGCCTGCGGGGCAGTTACACTGGGCAGCATAGTCCTGGGCTGCACTGCTACATTGAGTGCACTCCTCTTGCTGCAACTGGAAGCAAAAAAAGGTTTATTATTTTCATATCAGAGGTTGGATGGTGGGGGGGGCATTTGCTCAATTCCAATAAATCTATGTCGGAGGCAAACCGTCAACACCCTTTTGTCCTTTTGTCTGTCTGGCAGGAGGCAGAGAGTGGGGATAAGGGAGTCCTTCTCAGGATGGTGGCCGGTGACTAATGGAGTTCTGCAGGGATCAGTGTTGGGACCACAACTTTTCACTTTATACATTAATGATCTAGATGAAGGAACTGAGGGCATCCTGGCTAAGTTTGCAGATGATACAAAGATAGGTGGAGGGGTCGGTAGTATTGAGGAGGCGGGGAGGCTGCAGAAGGATTTGAACAGGTCAGGAGAAGTGGCAGATGGAATACAACGTGGGGAAGTGTGAGGTCATGCACTTTGATAGGAAGAGTAGAGCATAGACTATTTTCTAAATGGGGAGAGAATTCAGAAATCTGGAGTGCAAAGGGACTTGGGAGTCCTGGTCCAGGATTTTCTTAAGGTAAACTTGCAGGTTGAGTCGGTAGTTAGGAAGGCAAATGAAATGTTGGCATTTATTTCTAGAGGACTAGAATATAAAAGCAGAGATGTGCTGCTGAGGCTTTATAAGGCTTTGGTCAGAACACATTTAGAATATTGTGAGCAATTTTGGGCCCCGTATCTCAGCAAGGATGTGCTGGCCCTGGAGAGGGTCTAGAGGAGGTTCACGAGAATGATCCCAGGAATGAAAGGCTTAACATATGAGGAACGTTTGAGGACTCTGGGCCTATACTCATTGGAGTTTAGAAGGATGAGGGGGGATCTGATTGAAACTTACAAAATACTGAAAGGCCTGGATAGAGTGGATGTGGGGAAGATGTTTCCATTAGTAGGAGAGACTAGGACCCAAGGGCACAGCCTCAGAGTAAAGGGAAGACCTTTTAGAACAGAGATGAGGAGAAACTGCTTTAGCCAGAGAGTGGTGAATCTATGGAATTCATTGCCACAGAAGGCTGTGGAGGCCAGGTCATTGAGTGTATTTAAGACCGAGATGGATAGGTTCTTGATTGGTAAGGGGATCAAAGGTTGCGGGGAGAAGGCAGGAGAATGGGGTTGAGAAACTTATCAGCCATGATTGAATGGCGGAGCAGACTTGATGGGCCGAATGGCCTAATTTCTGCTCCTATGTCTTATGGTCTTATGGACAATCTTTGGCAATCTCTTCTTTGCCTCCACCTATCACTGGCCCTCTATCCAGCTCTAACTGTCCCACCCCCCTCAACCAGCTTATATTTCACCTCATTTCTATATTTCTTAGTTCTGATGAAGAGTCATACGGACTTGAAATGTTAACTGTATTCCTCTCCGCAGATGCTGTCAGACCTGCTGAGTTTTTCCAGCTATTTTTGTTTTTGTTCCAATAAATCTATCATCCTTTGCTGACTAGAGGGATGTAGCATTGAAAGGGATGTTGCAGGTAACTTTAAATTGCAGTTATATAAAATCTATTACCCTGTTTGAAGGCTGCAAGAATTTATTCTTGGAGGCAGCAATTAAACCTGGAAGTATCCTCCATGTTTTCCAGGAGGGCTGAGAATCTCCTGATCCTACCCTGCAGCTCTTCCAGGCACTGGACAGGCTCTGTCTTTGCGATTGTGAGATGGCTAGGGCAGCAGGTGACATCCACCAAATGCAACACTTCAGGCAAGAGCTGTGCAGCCCAGTATGCTGCTGACTGGGAGCTGTGCAGCCCAGTACGCTGCTGACTGGGAGCTGTGCAGTCCAGTATGCTGCTGACTGGGAGCTGTGCAGCCCAATATGCTGCTGACTGGGAGCTGTGCAGCCCAGTATGCTGCTAACTCAGAACCGTGCAGCCCAGTGCGTTGCTGACTGGGAGCTGTGCAGGCCAGTGCATTGCTGACTGGGAGCTGTGCAGGCCAGTGCATTGCTGATTGGGAGCTGTGCAGCCCAGTGCGCTGCTGACTGGGAGCTGTGCAGCTCAGTGCGCTGCTGACTGGGAGCTGTGCAGCTCAGTGTGCTGCTGACTGGGAGCTGTGCAGCCCAGTACGCTGCTGACTGGGAGCTGTGCAGCCCAGTGCATTGCTGACTGGGAGCTGTGCAGCCCAGTGCACTGCTGACTGGGAGCTGTGCAGCCCAGTGCGCTGCTGACTGGGAGCTGTGCAGCCCAGTGCGCTGCTGACTGGGAGCTGTGCAGCCCAGTACGCTGCTGACTGGGAGCTGTGCAGCCCAATATGCTGCTGACTGGGAGCTGTGCAGCCCAGTGCATTGCTGACTGGGAGCTGTGCAGCCCAGTACGCTGCTAACTCAGAGCTGTGCAGCCCAGTGCACTGCTGACTGGGAGCTGTGCAGCCCAGTGCGCTGCTGACTGGGAGCTGTGCAGCCCAGTGCGCTGCTGACTGGGAGATGTGCAGCGCAGTATGCTGCTAACTCAGAGCTGTGCAACCCAGTACACTGCTGACTGGGAGCTGTGCAGCCCTGTACGCTGCTGACTGGGAGCTGTGCAGCCCAGTGCGCTGCTGACTGGGAGCTGTGCAGCACAGTACGCTGCTGACTGGGAGCTGTGCAGCCCAGTGCGCTGCTGACTGGGAGCTGTGCAGCCCAGTGTGCCGCTAACCCAGAGCTGTGCAGCCCAGTACACTGCTGACTGGGAGCTGTGCAGCTCAGTGCGCTGCTGACTGGGAGCTGTGCAGCTCAGTGTGCTGCTGACTGGGAGCTGTGCAGCTCAGTGCGCTGCTGACTGGGAGCCATGCATGGAGCTCCCGCGGACAGCACAGGGACAAGTTATTTGCTCATATTTGCCATCTTGCACCATACACCACAGCAAGGCTGGTTCTTTTGCTTCTTCCGGTCTCCTACCGTCTCCTCTCTGCGTCCGCCACTGCTGCTTCCGCCTGCCTCCTTCACTGCTGTTGTCGCTGCATCCACTGCCTCCTTGTCTACTGTTTCCTCTTCCTCCACCCCCTTTGTTGCTGTTGCTGCCTCCCTGCTGCTATTTCCACATCCTCTGCTGTTGCCACTGCCTCTGCCTCCTCCTCCGCCAGCCCCTCAGTCTCCTCTGCCAATGTTGCTGACTTCGCCAGCGTGACCAACTCTGGCGTAGACATATGGACGTTTTGCCAGAGGATCAGCAGAGCAGACTGCATTTCACACCACCCACCCCCACTCCCAATTCTCCCCATAACTCCCTTGCCCCTGCTGGGCATTGGGACCACCCAACCCTCTGGCTTTCCTGGACCCCTTCCCACCCCTTCAAGCCTGCAGGACTAATATTGATGAAAAAGTACAAACCTTCATATTGATAATAGATGAGTTAGTGAGTGTGGCACCATTATTTCCATAACTATTGCTGAGCTAGAGTCTAGTTTAAAATACCTTGAAATATAGGTCACCACTGATTGCCTTAAGAATTTTTTTTGAATATAGTTTGCATAGTTTAATCTGGAAAGATACTGTTTGTTTTGATTTCTTTGGGGCAGATTGGATGTCTTAAAAAATAAGTGCAGTTCCCACCTGCAGCTTTGTTTGGCCTGTGTCAGACCCGACCCGCACACTCTCGGGCCCAGCTGTACGGCTGCTGCAAAATCCTTTGGAGCAGGCCCTGGTTCTCTGACTCGGGCCTGCAATCGGGGTGGGGGAACTCGGGTGGGGTATTGCTCCAATCACGGGGTAGTAAGCTTGTGGGGGGGGATTGCTGTAATCGGGGTGGGGTGGACTGGAGGGGGTATTGCTGCAATCGGGGTGGGGGAAGCTGGGGGGGTATTACTGTAATCGGGGTGGGGGGAGCTGGGGGGGTTATTGCTGCAATCAGGGTGGGGGGAGCTGGGGGGGTATTGCTGCAAACGGGGTGGGGGGAGCTGGGAGGTATTACTGTAATCGGGGTGGGGGGAGCTGGGGGGGGGTTATTGTTGCAATCGGGTGGGGGAAGCTGGGGGGGTATTGCTGCAAACGGGGTGGGGGGAGCTGGGAGGTATTACTGTAATCGGGGTGGGGGGAGCTGGGGGGGGCGTTATTGTTGCAATCGGGGTGAGGGAAGCTGGGGGGTTATTGCTGCAAACGGGGTGGGGGGAGCTGGGAGGTATTACTGTAATTGGGGTGGGTGGAGCTGGGGGGTTATTGCTGCAAACGGGGTGGGGGGAGCTGGGGGGTATTACTGTAATCGGGGTGGGGGGAGCTGGGTGGGGGGGGGTGGGGGGGAGTTATTGCTGCAATCACGGTGGGGGAAGCTGGGGGGGTGTTACTGTAATCGGGGTTGGGGGAGCTGGGAGGGGGTATTGCTGCAATCGGGGGGAGCTGGGGGGGTATTGCTGCAATCGGGGGGAGCTGGGGGGTTATTGTTGTAATCGGGGGGAGCTGGAGGGGTATTGCTGTAATCGGGGTGGGGGGAGCTGGTGGGGTATTGCTGTATTCGGGGGGAGCTGGGGGGTATTGCTGTAATCGGGTTGGGGGGGAGCTGGAGAGTATTGCTGCACTCGGGGTGGGGGAGCTGGGGCGGTAATGCTGTAATCAGGGTGGGGGGAGCTAGGGGGGCGTATTGCTGCAATTGGGGGGAGCTGGGGAGGGTATTGCTGCAATTGGGGGGAGCTGGGGGGGGTATTGCTGCACTCGGGGTGGGGGGGAGCTGGGGGGGTATTGCTGCAATCGGGGTGGGGGGAGCTGGGGGGTGTTATTGTTGTAGTCGGGGTTGGGGGAGCTGGGGGAGTATTGCTGCAGTCGGGGTGGGGGGAGATGGGTGAGGTATTGCTGCACTCGGGGTGGGGGGGAGCTGGGGGGGTATTGCTGCAATCGGGGTGGGGGGAGCTGGGGGGGGTTATTGTTGTAGTCGGGGTTGGGGGAGCTGGGGGAGTATTGCTGCAGTCGGGGTGGGGGGAGCTGGGTGAGGTATTGCTGCACTCGGGGTGGGGGGGAGCTGGGGGGGTATTGCTGCAATCGGGGTGGGGGGAGCTGGGGGGGGTTATTGTTGTAGTCGGGGTTGGGGGAGCTGGGGGAGTATTGCTGCAGTCGGGGTGGGGGGAGCTGGGTGAGATATTGCTGCACTCGGGGTGGGGGGGAGCTGGGGGGGTATTGCTGCAATCGGGGTGGGGGGAGCTGGGGGAGTATTGCTGCATTCGGGGTGGGGGGAGCTGGGTGAGATATTGCTGCACTCGGGGTGGGAGGAGCTGGGGGGGGTATTGATGCAATTGGGTTGAGGGGGAAGCTGGGGGGTGGTATTGCTGCAATCGGGGTGGGAGGGGAAGCTGGGGGGTACTGCTGCAATCAGGGTGTGGGGAGAAGGACATCAGAACATAAACCCTAAAAGCGTCTGCCCCACAGTGAGAGAGACATCAGAGCTTGAACTCCAGGAAAGTGTAGGGACTGGGACTAGCTAAGTTGCTCTTGCAGGGAGCAGGCATGGGCTCAAAGGGCCAAATGGCCTCTTCCTGTGCTGTAGCCATTCTACGATTTTATGATTGTTATTTTCTCAGCACATTCTGGAACCAATATATGTGAATGTAACAAAAAGGAATGAAATCCTGACCTTGGTTGCTGTTGAATTTTTCTTTTTTTCACTGGAGGGTGTTTTTATTAAACATTTTGAATTGTTTCTTTAATTGTACTCTCCTGCCCTCTACTGGATTCTAAAATACTTTCACCTTAAACATGATGGGGAATTTTAATGATGCCTGGTACTGAGTGGTCCATTTAGAATTTGTTCAGTAGGTGCACACTTTCCAGTCGAGTTGGGTATATCGGCTGTGCTACCGGTGCCGCCTTGGGTCGAATATGGCATTTGCACTGCCTGTGCACAAGCCTGGTGCTGGCTGGACAGGCTTTCACAAGGGCGCAGGAAGCCTGTGCGAGGCACATGCAGAGTAGGCAGATTGTGACATCAGTCAGTGTGTATGCTGAACTGATTCCAGTTGTGCCACTTTCAACCTGAATTCTCCAGTTAACACTTTCTTTTAACCTCACACTGCTGGACATGCAAGGACATACTGTTCAGTTTAGTTGCTGAGGGATTTCTACTGGCTGCTTCCGGTTTAGGGGTTAGTAGCTTGTACTATTATGCAAAGGTGCTGAAGTCTGCAGGGAAGGTGTCGCATGTGGTAAAGGTCTCGGTTCTGCCTTCAAGTGTTTTGCTCAGGCCACGGAAACTAATGTGTGCTGTATTTTCTTTCCTCCTTGGCCTGTAGTATAACAAGGGCAGAAACAACACAGAGAACAAGCTAGTTTGCTCTTGTATTGTATTTTTTCCCTTTCTATCAACTTTTTGGTGACAATTTGGTGGATTTTAAAATATTCCCGATCCTCAGGCTTATTACTATTCTTTGCAACATTATACACCTCTTCGTTTAATGCAATTCTTAACTTTCTTAGTAAGCCAAGGATGGATCCGTCTTGTTGAATTTTTCTTTTTTTCACCGGACGGTGTTTTTGTTAAACATTTTGAATTGTTTCTTTAAATAGTTCCCACTGTTTATTCACTGCCGTACATTTTGGTCTATTTACCCACTCAATCTTAGCTAGTTCTCCCTCATGCCTACGTAATTGGCTTTGTTCAAGTTTAAGATTCTTGCTTGCAGCTGAAGTATGTCACTTTCAAACTTAATATGGAATTCAGTTGTATTATGACCACATTTTCCCAGCAGACCTTTTACCGTGAAATTACAAATCGAATCTGCCTCATTACACAATACTGGATCAAAAAACCTTTATCCCTTGTCGGTTCCAAAATTATTGCTTCAGGAAACTGTTACAAGAGCATTTTACAAGGTCATCTCCAGACCACTTTTGTCAATTTGATTGGTCCAGTCTGTATGAAGTTTGAAGTCCCTAAAAATATTGCATTAACTTTGTTATAAGCTCCAAATATTTCTTGCTTAATGCTCTGTCCAATGATATAACTACAGTTATGCAGCCCAATAAACTACTCCCAGCAACATTTTCTGACCCTGGTTATCCAATTATCCATCCATACTGATTATACTTCCTGATTTTCTGAGCCAAGATCCTTTCTCATGAAGGTCCTTATATCGTCCTTTACTATTAGGGCTGGCCTTCATTCTTTACAATTCTGTCTGTCTTTTCAAAATGTTGTGTGTACCCTAGAATATTTAGTTCTCACTCTTGGTCATCTTGTAACCACGGGCAGGATTTTCAGGTCATCATGTGTGCGTGATTGGCGGCCTGCTGCACGCGATCGACCTCCAACCGCGATTTCATGCTGGCTGGCCAATTAACGGCCAGCCAGTGCGGAGCGTGCGCTGAGATGCTCAGTGGGGCAAGAAGGAGGGTGAGTGCTGAAGTCAGTGTGGGCACGGGGGCGTGCAGAATGAAAGTTCCCTGAAGGCAGAGAGCTGCCTCAGGGAGCTGAAGAATCTAAATGCAATAAAAACAGATTTTAAAATCTAGAAGAAATGCCCACGCATCAGAATCACTCACCTGAACATATACAAGATGAAAGTACTGTCCATACATTTTTGTTTTTCTTTATTTAATAATGGAAATCTCATCCCGTCCATGGATGAGGTTTCCTAAAAAATGCAAAGTCGTCTAGCCAATTTGCCCGCCCGCCAACCATAACATTGGATGGGCAATGAAAAATCTCCATTTGTTACAACTTTAATCCTTAATAGGCCTCTCAATTGTCAGCGGGCACACTTACAATTCTCATGCACGGCCACCGCCTGAAACATCACGTGAGAACAGTATCTATCCCCCTGACTATACTATCCCCTATTATTCACTTTCTTTCTTCAGTTACCATGCCCTAAGAGGGCATTGGTGACCGTGGATTTCCATGTGTTGCTCCTTGGTTGCACTTGACAAGGTACTGGTTTGCCATTGCCTTCTGCAGATTCTGGCTGGCTAGGGGACTCGCCCACTCTTAGCGCCGGCCATAGATGTATTGGAAGGATTTGCAGGTTGATACTCAACCCATATGGCCACATTATGAATGCATCTTCCATCGTTATCAAGTTCCAGAATGGGATTATGAACCTGGAGCTCCTGGGCCAGAGGTAGAGACTCTACCAATGCGCCACAAGACAGCATGACACCACCCGCCCTCAGCTGCCCACTCCCCAACCCCACATCACTACAGTATTCCTTTTCACTCATCCTACTTGAATGGCATCCTACACCATGGTGCCATGGCCATATCATTCATCCACTCTGCAGTCCTTGTTCCAAGCAACACGGATTGCCTACAATTGTCCTTATGCTTGGTGGACCATGTGTGTATCACCTCCTTGGAGGTGTCTTCCTCACAGAGTTATTGCTTGGGAGAAGGGCCTAAAGGAATGAGAAATGGGCCAGATTTAGGATAGCACATAGAAGATGGACATTAGCAGGTTGATGGTCTTGAGAATGCAGCTTGAAGTTTTGAAATTTGCTGTTTATTTGCTGAGTTGAATAATAAATCACAAGTAATTTGCTGTCATCCTGCTCAGTTAAGTGCGGGCCCAGGTAAAAGGTAAGGGAGGACTGTGGGAGGCGGGTGGACAACAAAGGTGATCAGGGAAGGGGGAAAAACCTGGGACAAGGCTAACCCGAGCTTCCCTGTAAGACTTGGAGGATCATCACTCTGCTCCTTGACCCACAAGTAAACCTGAAGAAAAATTAAAATCTTAACTGCCTGGGCCTCGTCTGGCCCATGATGTCTCCCTTGACAGATTCAGGCTAAAGGGGAAACTGTCTCTGTTATCCCACTCAGATTAAAATAGCAGTTTGGGGCAGGTGTCAGGTGGATTTATATAGAATAGTGTCATAAATCTCTATTGCCCTATGGCTTTGACATTATGTGACATTGACATACTTACTTTCCCTTTAATACAAGTTTGAGGAATAGGGACATATGGGAAAATGCCTGTTTCATACTCCTATTGAAATCAAATCAATGAAATAATAAAACATTAGAACAATTTGCATTTATCTACTGGCTATACATCCCAGGGAGCTTCACAGGAAAGTTATCAAACAAAATTTGACCTGGCTTCACTTTAGGAAATACTAGGACACCTGAAAAGGTGGGTTTTAAGGAGTGTGAATAGGAGAAGGGAGTGCTAGAAAGACCGAGAGCCTTAGAGAGGAAATTGAAGGCACCACAGCCAATGCTAGAGGGATTAAAATTAGGATGTGTAAGAAGCTAGAACTGGAGGAGAAAAAGAGGTTATAGAGATAGGGAAGGGTTGGGAGCCAACATCAGACAGGGCTTATGATGAATGAGATTTGGAGCAGGATTTCAATTCTGGGATTGTAACGCTGATGTTGTGGTCACTTCCTGATCCTGACATTGCGCCACAACAGCAATGTGCATGCATTGCAATTTCAATATGGATAGTAGCTAATTGGTCCAGAGTCACTAAGATAAAAACAAAATATTGCAGATGCTGGAAACCTGAAACAAAAACAGAAAATGCTGGAAAAACTCAGCAGGTTTGGCAGCATCTGTGGAGAGAGAAACAGAGTTAACGTTTCAAATCCGTATGACCCTTCTTCAGAGCTCTGACTCGAAACATTAACTCTGTTTCTCTCTCCACAGATGCTGCTAGACCTGTTGAGTTTTTCCAGCATGTTCTGTTTTGTTGGCCTAGAGTCACTTTTGCCACCTAATTAACAACAGTGAACGCAGGAAGGAACCAGGGAGTAGAAGGACAGAGGCAGCAGCAGTCCCGATTTAAAGGATGGGTGGCAGCATTGCTGAATGATGAAGGAAGGTGCAGAGCAAAGAGCAGTAAGAAGGGAGGCACATCCCATAGCTGTCCTTTCCAGGTCAGCTGCCCATTTATCGGACACCTCATTGGAAGTGCTGCTGGAGGTGGTGACTGAGAGCAGAAATATCTTGTTCCCTGCCAGTGGCAACAGAAAGTCTCAAGACTCACCAATAGGGCATGGCTGGAGGTGGCTAATGAGTTCAGCGTCAGAGGAGTAGTGAGGAGGAACTGGGTACATTATAGGGAATGCTTCAATAACCTTCTGTGATCTGGAAAGGTGAATTCAAAGATAGACCCAGATAGTATGCCTCCTGGTCACCAGTCACCAGAGTGCAAAGGACAGGGGTATCCTGAGAGTACTTAGAGTTCTCCTGACCTTAGGGCAGATGTATGCTCAGTAGTGGGGTGCCCCTGCTTGCATTGTTGGCATACTTTGATGGTGTGGCCACAGAGCACTGGAGAATGGAGAAATAGGAGTCCACTATAGACAGGGTGAAATATTCTCAACATTTCCAGACCCAGGGGATGCATGGCAATGCTCCCTGTGCAACAAACGGACAAAGTATAGTCTGTCATTTCAATATTTTAAGCATATAAACATCTGTTGGCTGTCTCTATGTGTCTTCACAATTTTCTCTTATATCTCTATCAGGGCCTGCTGAAAATAGGTAGGAGCCCACATAGTGCAAACAAATTCTGAAGTTATCAGAGGAGGAAGAGACCTCCAAACCTGCAGCTTCAGCACAGATGCTCACACCTCGGTGGGTCCTCATGCACTATTAGAGAAAGTGGCACAGGATGAGGTGCACCAGATATCAATCCTGGAGGATTTGGGGGAGGCAGAATCATCTGTGGGCAATTCTCCTTGCAGGATGGAGGACAGATGCAGCCCTGCTCAGCAAAGTGGAGATGCAGAGCCTTGGGAGGCATGGCAATGGAGAACCAGTGTGAGGTGTGTGTCCACATGTCAGACTTACCTGAGGATCTGCAGAGTCATGGGATGAGAATGGAGGGATCCATTCATGTCATGTGCTCACAGCCTTGAGACGTTGTCTTGAGGTGCTAAGCGCATGAGCTCTCCCATTGAGAGAGTGGCCAAACTCATGAAGAGCCATAATTGGCATCACTCGAAGTGCATACAGAGAGAGCTCACAGACCACCTACTGTCCAGGCGTGCTCTCTCGCTCTCCCTGGCATTCAACTGTAGGGCAGAGCATTTGCATTTTAAAAGGAAGATTATGACATTATGGTAGGAATTTTTATAAACATTTGTTCTTAATTGCTTTGGTATCTGTGGGAATTGGGTAATATGTTGATATGAATTGTTTATGACAGGTTGTGTAATTGATAAGAGGATGTAACATTGTGCAAGAATGTGTCCTCATTTGTTCACAATGGAATGTAATTCCAGCGGCCCAGGGAATATGAGATAAACATTTGTCTTCACCTACATGACTCCATTTACAGAGGTGGGGTGACACCAGATGATCCTCACCCTAAGCCAATGAAAAAAATAAATTTGGACTGTTTCCAAATAAGGAAGAGGAACAGTCAGAATTAGGGATAAAAGTTCAAAAATCAGAGTCTTTGTTGGTACAGCTTTACCATTGTTTCTGTGGTATAATTCTTCTGAGACACAGCTTAGTGTAACGTCACTTCAGAGACAGAAGAAGAAAGACATCGTCTGTGCTGGCAGCACTTGGGGAACCCTAAACCCTCGAGGTATTAGAACCTTCCATGTTGTTTTCACTGCTTATGTTAAGTATGTGTAATATTTTGCTTAATAATTTCTACTTGATTCATAAATACTAATAATTCATACCTAGTTAGATCAGGTACAATTGAGGACTCCATTATTAGAAATTAAGGATTCAGAATTTATTTTAAGTAAAAGCGTTTTATACCTCAAAACCCCCAAAACTTACAACATTCAGGGTTAACATGAGGTACATGTGAATTAACAGACAAACTGTGGTCAAACTTAGCACATTGTACAATAAATAGCAAATGCAACCAAAGCGGATCCCATGGATTTCTCAGAAACCAGATGCGAGTAAACACTTTAAGTCAACCAATGTCATTGGAAACTAAATCCTCTCATGAGGGATTCCAGTCTTCACTTTTGAAGATCTCACCTTGAAACTCTCTCCAAACTGTCGCTCCGACTCAGATGGCCTCAATGACAGCCCACCTCACAGGGTTTCAATCTCATTTCCTGAGACTCTGCTCCCCTGGATTTCTGAGTCTGCATTCAGCACCAACTCATAAGCACAACTTCAGCTCCTCAGCCACGCCAAGCAGAACACTCCTGCTCTGAAGGGGGACCTTTGTGGCTCAGTTGCACCACAACTGACTGAGCTTGCCTAGTCCAAAAGGACATAGCTGCTAGACTGAGTCTGTGACAGGTGGTGAGGGAAATAGCAAGAGGAAAAAAACCTGCTTGACCTTCTCCTCACCAATTTACCAGTTGCAGACGCATCTGGTAGGAGGGACCACTGTACAGTTCTTGTGGAAATGAAGTCCCATCTTCACATTGAGGACCCATGGTGGCACTACCACCATGCTAAATGGGATAGATTTTGAACAGATCTTGCAACTCAAAACTGGGCATCCATGAGGTGCTGTGGGTCTTCAGCAGCATCAGAATTGTATGTAACGTCATGGCCTGGCATATGCCCCATTCTACCATTACCATCAAACCAGGAATCAACACTGGTTCAATGAAGAGTGCAGGAGAGCATGCCAAGAGCAGCACCAGGCATACCTAAAAATGAGGTCTCAACCTGGTGAAGCTACAACACATGCCAAGCAGCAAAAGCAGCATGCAATAGACAGAGCTAAGCAATCTCACAACCAATGGATCAGATCTAAGCTCTGCAGTCCTGCCACATCCTGTCACACCTGACACATCTTTATCTTCATCAATGGGGAGCCCAGCACATCAGTACAAAAGACAAGGCTGAAGCTCTTGCAACAGTCTTCAGCCAGAAATGCTGAGTGGAAGATCCATCTCAGCCTCCTCCAGAGGTTCCCAGCATCACAGATGTCAGTATTCAGCCAATTTGATTCACTCCACATGATATCAAGAAACAGCTGAAGGCACTGGATACTGCAAAGTCTATGGGCTTTGACAACATTCCAGCAATAGTACTGAAGACTTGTTCTCCAGAACGAACTGTGAGCCTAGCCAAGCTGTTTCAGTACAGCTATAACACTGGCATCTACCTGGCAATGTGGAAAATTGGCCAGTTATCTTCTGTCCACAAAAAGCTGGACAAATCCAACCAGGCCAGTTTCCGAACCATCAGTCTACTCTTAATCATCAGCAAAGTGATGGAAGGGGATGTTGACAGTGCTTTACTCAGCAATAACCTGCTCACTGATGCTCAGTTTGGTTTCTGCCAGTGCCACCTGGCTCCTGATATCATTGTAGCCTTAGACCAAACATAGACAAATAAGCTGAACTCAAGAGGTGAGTTGAAAGTGACTGCCTTGACATCAAAGCAGCATTTAACCAAGGAGCCCTGGCAAAACTGGAGAGAATCGGAATCAAGGAGAAAACTCTCCATTGGTTGGGGTCACACCTGACACAAAGGAAGATAGTTGTAGTTGTTGGAGGTCCATTATTTCAGTCCCAGGACATCGCTTCAGGAGTTTCTCAGGGTAGTGCCCTAAGTTGCTTCATCAATGACTTTCTTTCCATCATAATGTCAGAAGTTTTATTTGTTCTCCCTGTGGAGGCCAGCATTTTTTGCCCATCCCTAACTGGCCTTGGTCAGAGGGCAGATAAGGGTTAATCACATTGCTGTGGGTCTAGAGTCACATGTAGGCCAGGCAAGGATGGCAGATTTTGTTCCCTAAAGAACATTAGAAAACCAGGTTGGTTTTTACAACAATCGGCAGTAGGTTTGCAGTTATCATCAGTCTTTTAATTCCAGATTTTTAATTGAATTCAAATTTCACCATCGAACCCAAGTCCCCAGAGCATTACACTGGATTACTAGTCCAATAACAATACCATTACATCCCCATAAGTGGGGATGTTCACTGAATGTTCAAAACCATTCGTGACTCCTAAGATACTGAAGTAGTCCATGCCCAAGTGCAGCAAGGCCTGGGCAACATTCAGGCTTGGGTTGATAAATGGCAAGTGACATTCATGCCACACAAGTGCCAGACAATGACCATCTCCAACTTGACATTCAATGGCATTACCATTGCTGAATCCTCTACTGTCAACATCCTGGGGGTTACCATTGACCAGAAACTGAACTGGACCATCCACATAAATACTGCAGCAACAAGAACAGCTCAGAGGCTGGATATCCTGTGATGAGTAACTCACCTCCTGCCTCCCCAAAGCTTGTCCACTATCTATAGAGTACAAGTCAGGAGTGTGATGGAATATTCTCCATTTGCCTGGATGAGTGAATCTCCAACAACACTGAAGAAGCTTGGCACCATTCAGGACAAAGCATCCTACTTGACTGGCACCCCATCCAACATCTTCAACATTCATTCCCTCCACCACCAATGAACAGTGGCAGCAGTGTGTACCATTTTCAAGATGCACTGCAGTAACTCACCAAGGCTCATTCAACAGCCCCTTCCAAACTTGTGACCTCTACCACCTAGGAGGACAAGGGCAGCAGATCACGGAATCACACAATGCAGAAGAGGCCCTTTGGCCCATCGAGTCTGCACCGCCATGTGAGAAACACTTGACCTACCTACCTAATTCCAGTTACCAGCACTTGGCCCATAGCCTTGAATGTTATGAAGTGCCAAGTGCTCATTCAGGTACTTTTTAAAGGATGTGAGGCAACCCGCCTCCACCACCCTCCCAGGCAGTGCATTCCAGACCGTCACCACCCTCTGGGTAAAAAAGTTTTTCCTCACATCCCCCCTAAACCTCCTGCCCATAACTTGAAATTATGTCCCCTTGTGACTGACCCTTCAACTAAAGGGAACAGCTGCTCCCTATCCACCCTGTCCATGTCCCTCATAACATAATCTTGTACACCTCGATCAGGTCGCCCCTCAGTCTTCTCTACTCCAATGAAAACAACCCAAGTCTATCCAACCTCTCTTCATAACTTAAATATTTCATCCCAGGCAACATCCTGGTGAATCTCCTCTGCACCCCCTCCAGCGCAATCAAATCCTTCCTATAATGTGGTGACCAGAACTGCACACAGTACTCCATCTGTGGCCTCACTAACGTTCTATACAACTCCAACATGACCTCCCTACTTTTGTAATCTATGCCTCGATTGATAAAGGCAAGTGTCCCATATGCCTTTTTTACCATCCCACTAACATGCCCCTCTGCCTTCAGAGATCTATGGACACACATGCCAAGGTCCTTTTGTTCCTCAGAACTTGCTAGTGTCATGCCGTTCATTGAATACTTCCTTGTCAAATTACTCCTTCCAAAGTGTATCACCTCACACTTTTCAGGGTTAAATTCCATGTGCCACTTATCTGCCCATTTGACCGTCCCGTCTATATATTCCTGAAGCCCAAGACACTCAACCTCACTGTTAACCACCCGGCCAATCTTTGTGTCAACTTACTAATCCTACCCCCCACATAGTCATCTATGTCATTTACATAAATGATGAATAATAGGGGATTGAGCACAGATTCCTGTGGTACGCCACCGGATAATGGCTTCCAGTCACTAAAGCATCCTTCTGCCATCCCCCTCTGTCTCCTACAACTAAGCCAATTATGAATCCACCTTATCAAATTACCCTGTATCCCAAGTGCATTTGCCTTCTTTATAAGTCTTCCATATGGGACTTTGTCAAAGGCTTTGCTGAAATCCATATAAACAACATCAACTGCACTACCCTTATCTACACACCTGGTTACCTCCTCAAAAAATTCAATCAAATTTGTTAGGCATGACCTCCCTCTGACAAAGCCATGCACTATATGCTTTAGGTCAGGGTCTACCTGCTGTGTCTTATTTAAGGAGGATCAGCTGAGTATTTTCTCTCCTTCAGATTCTGAAACTTCTGGCTCATCCAGCTGAGTTTCTGGCTCTGTTATTTAAACTTGCCCTACCTGGTTTGGGATCGGGCCACTAAGGAGTCTGGGAAGACCCTGGAACTTCCTACTGTAACTTCTGTTTCTCTTTTCTCACTTTTTTGGGCTAGGTCTATGGGACAATATTACCTTACTTGCAGGCAAATCATTACCAAGCAAGAATTCTATCCCAGCCATTGGCAGCTGAGTGACAATCCCAACAGTAACTGGTCCAGAGACTAGGTCAATTTGTAAGTGGACCCAATAGAAGGGGGTGGACATGTATCCTCCTCCAATCCCATTGATCAGCACCTTGGCATTCATGGAGCATTCTGGGGGAAGTATCATGTCTTTTCCCAACGTTGAGGATTGAGTGGCCCCTGTTTCCTGAGCAGTATGATGAACTTGCCCTTTCCTTAGCGGGGATGGGGACACTGTTCCTTCGAGGACAAGACTCCAGTAACTTTCAGGGATTTTGTCCAATTCTACCAAGTATAGGGCGGTATTGATAGAGGGGTCAATTTCTGCAGCTAGGGCCATGGTCTGATCTGCTGCACTACCAACAGGAGTATCCTTTTGAGGGCTGATTTTGTAGATAGCTACAAAGCTCATAGTCTTCCCCTTGAGTTTCCAGCAGTCAGTACTTGTGCGTCCAGTACTTGGCTGATCTGATTGTAACCTTAACCCCACATTCCTGCCTATCCCTGATAACCTTTCACCCCCTTATTAATCAAGAATCTATCTAGCTCTGCCTTAAAAATGTAGGGGAGGTGGTGACATAGTGTTATTGTCACTGCACTAGTATTCCAGAGACCCAGGGTAATACTCTTGGGATCTGAGTTCAAATTCCACCATAGCTGATGGTGAAATTTGAATTTAAAAAGAAATTGAAAGTCTGATGATGACCATGAAACCATTGCTGTCTCAACCCAAAACAACTGGCTCCAAACCTGTCTTAACCCAAAACAACTGAACCCACTCTGTCTTCAACCAAAACAACTGACTCCAGTCTTGTTTTCACCCAACACAACTGACCACAATTCTGTCTTCACCCATCTGGTTCACTAATTTCCTGTAGGGAAATCTGCTGCTTTTACCTGGCCTGGCCAACATGTGATTCCAGACCCACAGCAATGTGGTTGACTCTTAAATGCCCTCTGAGCAAGGGCAGTTAGGGATGGGCAATAAATGCTGGCCTGGCCAGTGATGCCCACATCCCATGAATGAATAAAAAAAAGATTCAAAGTCTCTGCTTCCGCTGCCTTTTGAGGAAAGAGAGTTCCAAAGACTCCCAACCCTCTGAGAGAAAAAAATTCTCCTCATCTCTGTCTTATATATGACCCCTTATTTTTAAAATGCGATCCTTAGTTCTAGATTCTCCCACAAGAGGAAGCATCCTCTCCATACCCATCCTGTCAAGACTCCTCAGGATCTTAAAGGTTTCAGTTAAGTCGCCTCTTACTTTTCTAATCTCCAGTGGATACAAGCCTAACTTGTCCAGCCTTCCTTATAAAACAACCCGCCCATTCCTGGTATTAGCCTAGTAAACCTTCTCTGAACTGCTTCTAACGCATTTACATCTTTCTTTAAGTAGGGAGACCAGTACTGTACACAATACTCCAGATGTGGTCTCACCAATGCCCTGTACAACTGAAGCATAATCTCCCTACTTTTGTAATCAATTCCCCTCACAATAAATGATAATATTCTATTCGCTTTCCTAATTACCTGCTAAACCTGCATACTAACCTTTTGTGATTCAGACACTAGGACCCAGATCTCTCTGAATCTCAGAGCTCTGCAATTTCTCACCATTTAGATAATAAGCTTATTTTTTTATTCTTCCTACCAAAGTTAACGATTTCATATTCGCCCACATTATGCTGCATTTGGCAGATCTTTGCCCACTCACTTAACCTACCTATATCACTCTGTAGCCTCCTTACGTCCTCTTCACAATTTACTTTCCTGCCTACCTTTGTGTTGTCAGCAAATTTAGCAACCATTCCTTCGGTCCCTTCATCCAAGTCATTTATATAAATTGTAAAAAGTTGAGGCCCCAGCACTGATCTCTGTGGCACACCACTCATCACATACTGCCAACCAGAAAAAGACCAATTTATGCCAACTCTCTGACTCCTGTTAGCTAGCCAATTTTCTATCCATGCCAATATGTTATCCCCTACACCATGAGCTTTTGTTTTCTGCAATAACCTTTGATGTGGCACCTGTTTCCCTTTAACAAGCATGACTCCTTCAAAGAACTCCAATAGATTGTTTAAACATGATTTCCCTTATATAAAACCATGTTGACTCTGCCGGATTGCCTTGGATTTTTCTAAGTGCCTGCTATAAGATCTTTAATAATAGCTTCTAAACTCTTCCCTGTGACAAATGTTATGCTAACTGTCCTATAGTTTCATGTATTTTGTCTCTCTCCCTTTTTGAGTAAAGGAGTATATTTGCTTTTTTCAAATTTAATGAAACATTCCCTAGGGAATTTTGGAAAATTAAAACCAGTGCATCAACTATCTAACTCGTCACTTCTATAAAAACCTTAGGGTGAAGTCCATCTGGACCTGAGGATTTGTCAGCCCGCAGCCCCAACAATTTGCTCAATACCACTTCCATGGTGATTGTAATGTTCCCGAGTTCCTCCCTCCCTTCCATTTCCTGATTTATAGCTATTTCTGGGATGTTACTTGTGCCCTCTATAGTGAAGGCCAAAGCAAAATACTGTTTAATTCATCTGCCATCTCCCTACATTCCATTCCCCAGAAGCACTCTCTATAGGACCAACACTCACTGTATTAACTATTTTCTTATTTAAGTATCTATAGAAACTAATACCATCTGTCTTTAAATTACTAGCTAGCTTTCTCTCATACTCTAATTTTCCCTCCTTATTAATATTTTTGTCATTCTTCGCTGTTCGTTATATTCTTTCCAATCTTCTGACCTGCCACGTGTCTTTGCATTATCATATGCTTTTTCTTTAAGTTTGATACTGTCTTTAACTTCTTTACTTAACCACGGATGGTGGGACCTCCACTTGGAACTTCTGTTTCTCATTGGCATGTATATATTCTATGTATTCTGAAATATCCCTTTTAATGTCTGCCACTGAACTTCTATTGAGATATCCCTTAACCTCATTTGCCAGTTCACTTTAGCGAGCTCTGCTTTCATGCCATCATTTAAGTTTAAAATATTAGTCTTGGACGCACACGTTTCTCCCTCAAAATGAATGCAAAATTCAATCATATTATGATTGCAGCTACCTAGGGCTGCCTTCACTGGGGGATTATCAATTAATCCTATCTCGTTGCCCAATACCAGGTCTTGTATAGTCTGCGCTCTGGTTGGATCCAGTACGTGCTGTTCTAAGAAACTATTCCGAAAACATTCTATGAACCCTTCATCTATGTTACCTTTGCCAATCTGATTTTTCCAGTCTATATGTAGATTAAAATCCCCCATGATTATTGTTGTACCTTTCTGGTAAGCTCCCATTATCTCTTCTTTTATACTCTATCCTACTGTGTAGTTACAATTAGGGGACCTGTACACTACTCTCACAAGTGACTTCTTTTCATAACCCCTATGCCATCTTTTCCTAATTCCTGAGCGTTATTAGGAAATGGTTCATTTGCGTTCCCAGTTCTATGCATGAACTGGGTCAAAGGCCGGAACTCCCTCCCTAACAGCACTGTGGGCATAACTACAGCACATGGGCTGTAGTGATTCAAGGAGGTGGCTCACCACCACCGTCTCAAGAGCAAATGGGGCTGGGCAATGTATCTTGGCCTAGCCAGTGATGCTCACACCCCAAAAAAGAATATTAAAAACGTTCTTGAGACATTGCTTGAAAAAACATTTGTAACCTGGAGACTGTCTGGAGGAAATGGGGTAGCAGTGAGATTTGCTCAACCTCAGGCCATGGAGCTTCACTTGGTATACTTGTTTACTCTGCTTGTCTTCCAGGCTGTCCATAATGATGGCAAACCGTGGAATTCCCAGTGGATAGGCCATTGCAATGATTCCACCCTCTTCTAATTGTAGAGAGTGTTTTGGATCCTGAAAATTATTGCCTTCCAAAACTAACAATACTCTGGATTGCAAGGAAAGCCTACCAAAACAGAAATAACAAAACAAAATCCATGAACAATTTCTAGATTACTAGCGTGGTACTTAACATCTCCTTTGTCCGTCTCCCAGGCTGAGGACTGTGTGAGGAACATAAATTAAGTCATCAACACCTGTGATGTTAATTTCCAGCCTTAAGTGGCTGTTGCACAATTAATGCACAAAAATGGCATAAATTCAGCAAATTCTCAACTGGCAGTGCCTTGAACATTATCCTGTGTGAAGTGAAATACGTTTAGCAGCTGAAACAAGCCCACCTGCTGTCCAGCAAATTTCAGAGGATCAGAACTCAGGGTGTACCTCAGTTGCTCCACAAGTTGCTAGACCTTTTATGATAAGTAACAGTGCATGTTAATGGCTCATTACCACGGCATCCTTTCCCAATAATTTCAGATCCAGTAGAATCCCCACACAACAATCTGACTAACGGGGCTGGATTTTACGGGAAGTCGTGTTCCCTGGCCCCCAACTGAAAAATCGGTCGTCAGCCTGCCCATCCGAAATCAGGCAGCCCTGCAGCGATTTTATACTGGGAGCTGCCCATCTGGGGGCAAGCCCCATCCCAAAGAGCAGCCAGCCAATTTGATTAGCCTGCAGCTTTGTAGTCCCACCAGCACCAGGTTCCAACAGTGGCTACTGGGACTACCAGCAGTCCCGAAAAGATGACTGATGGAGCCTGGACTTACCTTTCAGTCTGGGGTTCTGGCCTGGCTGGCAGGTCCTAGCCTGGCCTGTGCAGGGGGTAGGGACTGGGTTTGAGAGGCCAGGGTGGGAGCGTTAAAGAGGGGGTGCCATCTTGGGGATAGGGTTACCTCTGATGGGCACAGGTGACACCCCCAAAGGATGTACCTCCCTTCCTGCCCAACAGCAACTCCCGAAGTGCAAGCTGCCAGGCTAGTTGCTTTGCCTTCACCTTCCCCTGCCACATGTAAAATAGCAGTGGACTTGAAAGGGTTAAACTCGAAGCTAAAGAGTGTTTTTGGTAAAAGCAGGACATAAGCTGAGAAAGCAGAAGTGGCAAGTTCAGGGAGTGGGTGCTGGAATCAATGTGGCTTAGATTGTACAATCATCAAGACACGGCAGCTCTGTGTGGATGAGAATAATGCTTGTTGTATGTAAACACGGGAAATAAGTAACTGAGACCGGAGAAGCAAGTGATTGTAAATTAACAAGATTAGAATATGTGTACATGATCAAAGGTGTATATAAGGAGGGAGAACTTGTAACAATTAAGAGTATGGCCTTGGACTGCCCAAGGCTGAACCTCTCTGCATACACTTGAATAATAAATGTTAGAAACCTATACCTGAATCTCTTGGTTGTTTGTTGAGGCAAACTACAACAGAGGCAAAACTAGGCCCTTAAATGGCTAATAATTGGCCACTTAAAGGACTTAACAGAATTGTTACTGTGCAGAAGGCTGCCATTCAGCCCAGTGTGCCTGCGCCGGCTCTCCGGATGAACATTTAATCTAGGACCATTACCTTCTCCCTGCAACGCTGAAGATTGTTTCTTTTCAAATAATCATCTAATTCCCTCTTGAATGCCATTATTGAACCTCTGTCACACTCTCAGGCAGTGCATTCTAGACTCCAACCACTCACTGTGTGAAAAGGTTTTTCTCATATCGCTTTTGCTTCTTTTGCCAATTATTTTAAATCTGTGCCCTCTGGTCCTCGAGCAGTTTCTCCCTATCTACTCTGTCCAGACCCCTCATGATGTTGAATACCCCTACCAAATCTCCTCTCAGCCTTCTTTTCCACAAGAAAAAGAGTTGCAGCTTCTCTAATCTTGCTTCATAACTGAAGTTCCTGTCCCTGGAGCCAGTCTCATAAACCTCTCCTGCCTTCTCTCCACAAATATGTGGCAACCAGAACTGTGCACAATACTCCAGCTGAGGTCTAACTAGTGTCTTATTTAAGTTTAACATAACATCTTTGCTCTTGCAATCTATACCTAAGGGTGGGTGGGCTGCCTAATGCCTTCCCCATCCATTGTAATATGGGAGACAGGTCAGGGTTGGCAAGCCTAGGGATTCGTTGTTTAAAAATTCTAGAACTAGGGTTCACTGTTAAAAATAAGAGGTTGCCCATTTAAAACTGAGATGAGGCAAAATGTTTTCACTCAGAGGGTCTTGAGTCTTTGAAACCCTTTTTCCTGAAAAGGTGGTGGAAGCTGAGCCTTTGAATATTTTTAAGGCACAGGAAGGAGGGTCGATTCTTGGTAAGCAAGGGGGTGATAGGTTATCTGGGGTAGGTGGGATGCAGGTTTCTGGTTACTATCAGATCAGCCATGAACTTATTAATTGGCAGAGCAGGCTCGAGGGGCTGAACGGCCTCCTCCTTGTTCGTTAGTTCATACGTTTGTAAGTAAGGCAGTGTGAAGGCCACCCTCTTTATTTTACGAGACTCCCTGCCTGTAAGTAGGCCGGTGGCAGGTGTGGGGGGAGGCATAAATATAGTCAATGGAGTGGTGGAAATAACAAAAAGGTTGAGAAGCCAATAACACAGTGTTACTGGAATGTAAAATTCTTTGTCATTATTAAATATTCTGATGATTACATCCTTCAAATATTCACAAGAAAGACATAGGCCTGAATGACATAGGCATGAATTTTGCACACGTCTTGTGTGCGTAATCGGCAGGCCCACAAGCAGATGTATTATCTGCTCCTGCCCGCAATCGCAACCCAGGCATGATTTCATGCTGGCTGGCCAACTAAGGGCTGACCAGCATGAAATGCACTCGGACATTGGTTGCCGGTCGGGACAGGTTGAGCGCTGGGTGCAATGGTGATCCAGAGGAGGTATTTAAAAAAGTACAGGCAGCTCCTTGAATGCCAGGAGTTGGGGAGGAGGTGTGGCCTCAGCATCCGCTGAGTATGTCAAGCTGGAAGGCAACACCAGTGGGCAGTCTGTCCCCCGGTTCTCTGACGAGTGCCTGCGCACTCTAGTGGAGTCAGTGAGTGCCTGCTGTGACATCCTCATGCTGGGGGATGGCAAGAGGAGGTTATCCCACCAGACGAAGAAGGACTGGGCGGAGGTTGCTGCCCAGGTGAGCAGGCATGTTGTGCACTGCATATGGATCCAGTGCCAGAAACTGTTCAATGATCTTCTGTGCTCCGCAAGGGTGAGTACCAACTTGGCATGGAACTGTGTATAAATGTCTTGGAGGGTGACCGTTTTTCATGGTGCTCAGAGATGCGGAGTGCCAAATGCCTGTGCATGCCAAGGCTGGGAGATGAACCCGCTTAGCTTGTGCGTACAGAAGAGTGAGGTGTGCTAATCTGATGGGCACCTCAACCTTCATCTCCTTTAGGTGGGGCCGGTGAGGCTGGGATGGTGTTCAGGTAGAGGGTACACTAATGAATGCACTTTTGCCCGTACAGGAGAAGAGAAGAGAAGCTATAACATGCTGGAGTGCACATGAATAGGTGGTGGGGTCCCCACATACTGATTCTTTCCAAGTTGAAGATGGAGGACCTGGACATGGAATGTGAGCGAGAAGCAAGGTCCACAGGTCACGGAGAGGCAGGGGTCTCAGGTGAAAGTAAGAGTCCAGTGGTCAGGTGAGAGACCAGGGGAGTGTGTAAGAGCTGTAGGATCATGGCATCTCCAATGAGAAGTTCTAATTAGCAGTCCCCATTGCTCGTCCAACCACAATGCCTCAGTGAGGCAGTTGTCCATTCTGACAAAGAACCATAGTTAATGCACAGTCACTGTGTTAGAATGCAATTAACTGACATATTCTGTTTCTCCCTGAGAAGCACCATCCTCATGATGCCTGTTAGACCCTGAGGACCCTCCCTTGACAGCCAAGGAGGAGCCGCGGACAGATGCACCCAGTCACATCCTCTCTCCAAATCAAGCACCGGTGCAGATACAGGGACGTTGGTGAGCAATAGTGCATCAGATCAGTTGGTAGTGCACAGTGGGTAGGGCACATCACATTCTCTTGAGGAGCTGGTGGAGGCAGAGAGTGTCCAGGGTGTCGGCAGCTGGTGGACTGCTGGAAACCAGAAGCATGTTGAGTCCAAGGCAGATGGTGAGCCTCTGGAGTCATCCATCAGGTGGCAGATGCTGCATGTCCAGGGGGATGTGCGGGAAGATCTGGCGGAGATCCCTGAGGGTCTGTGTGCCATAGTCCCTGTCATGGAGGAGTTCATGCGGAGCGTGAGCACTGTGTTGGCCTGGATCTCCAAGAACACAGCCTCCTCCATTGACAGAGTGGCGACCCTCATGGAAAGGCAGTTCCAGGAACAGAATCATGGATTTCTGGGGCTGTGCTCGGACCTGCAAGCCCACACACTGGCAGTGACCTCAGCAGGGAGGTTCAAGCCAACCTTATGCTGGCGGATGAGCTGTATGTTGCATCTGCGGGCTCCTCTCAGGACGCTCCAGATGAAGGTAGCTGCTCCTCCACCCCTCTGCCAGTACCCGCAAAGGTTGAGCAGTGCCCAGACATGGCACTGGATACTCCCACCCAGGCAGTGCCAGCAGTCATCAGCACCGACAGGGCATCACAGACAGCAGCTTGCCTCTGATGCCGCTGCCAGCAAGTGCAGGGGTTGGGGGGGGTGGGGGTGTGGGAGCAGGGTGGTGGCACCAAGGTGCAGCGCTCACAAGCAGAAGTTGACGGCACTATAAACATAAGGCAGATTGTCACTGGTGATGTTACTTCAGTTGAAATGTGTTCTGTGTTCAAATTGTGTCTCATAGTCTGAATGTGCTTTATGTTTGACATAAACGCTGTCCATGGGAGTGACTTGTGACAGGTGGGAAGGGCTGCAAACTTTATTTCAGAGTTAGTTAGTTGGCATAGGGGTCACAGGATGGCCTCATCAGGAACGTTCAGTAAGGAGGCGTCACCCTTGCCCTCACATTCAAGCCATGCCTTGGACTCCTAGCTGAATGGATGAAGAATCAAGGTCTCCCTGGTCTCCCTGCATCCCACAAGGTTCCTCATTTCTGCAGCCATGTCCTCACCCTGGGCCTCCTCTAGCTCCTTATCAGAACCACCAGATGAATCATCCTGTGCTGCCTGGGGAGCTGCCTCGCTGTCTTCATCCTCCAAAAGATCTCCCCACGACAGAGCCAAATTGTGCAGAGCGCAGCACCCAATGACAATAAGTGAGATGGTCTCTGGAGGATATTGCAGTGCTCCCCCTGATTGGTCCAGGCAGCGGAATCTCATCTTGAGCAGCCCAATGGTCCTCTCAATTGCCGCCCTTGTACAGCCATGATCTCTATTGTACCTTTCCTCTGCTTCTGACCTTGGGTGTCTGAGTGGCGTCATGAGCCACCTTTACAGGGCATGCCCTTTGTCACCCCGGAGCCAACCATCCAACTGAGCTGGAGTGACGAAGAGCCTTGGCACCTGGGAGTGCCGCAGGATTTACACATCATGGGAGCTGCCCGGTTACCTGGCACAGACCTGCAAAATCTGTGTCGTGTGGGCACAAACAATTTGAACATTGATTGAGTGGAAGCCCTTTCTGTTGACCAAGGCACCTAGCTCACCCGCTGGCAGCTTTATGGTTACATGAGTGCAATCTATTGTACCCTGGATGCGAGAGGAGTTGGGTATCCAGCAATTGCAGGGAAGTCTCTAGCTCACTCAGCTTGGCCGGCTTCATTCGTCTGGAAATGAATGAAGTTCATCAACTGTCTGAACAGAACATCGGGGACCAGCTTGATGCAGCTATGGGTAGCAGATTGGGAAAAACCACATAAATCTCTTACTGAACCCTGCAAGGAACCTGAGGCGAGAAAGTTCAGGGCCTCCATCACTTGGCCACTGACACAGTTTGAGGAGATCCCTGGGCCAATCATATGGCAAATGGAGGTCACAGTCCCCCGAGAGAGGTGGAGCATCTCCTTCGGCACTGGACCTCTGACATGTCCAGGTAGCTGGAGTGCTGCCTGTAGACTATCGCTGAAGGATAACAGTGTCTCTGTGGGTCCTTCCACCTTGTACTTCCTGCAGGCTCTGCATCCCATCTGGCTTTGCCTCTCTTTCCACAGGTTGCTCCCTGAGACGCTGCCTGCGGACACCAGCCCTCCTCTCCCATCTGGCCCTCTCCTCAGAGGAGGAGGAGATGCCTCCAGCAGAGTAGACAACCCCATTTGCTGAAATACAGATGGCACAGGATAGTGCACTGAAGGGTGCACCAGCAGAAAGCCTCTTAGAAAACTTGTAAACAAAAGAGTCCTCCAGAAAACACAGGAAATGCAAAACCACACAGGCCATGTAAAATTTCAATCAGTTGCCGTTCTTGGGCTTAAATGCCCATTTGATTGTCGCTGGGCATGCTTCCAACTCCTGAACATGCCCACTGACCGTAATATGTTGTGATGGCGCAATTATGTTGGGAGCCACGCCCGACATTTTCTCTTGCAATTTCACGTGAGATTGGGTTGGCCGCATGCCCGATCCTGCAACATAAAACCCTGGGCATAAACAATATATCCTCTCCAAAAAACAAGTATGAATATAAAATTGAGACCTTTGACACTAGTGAGATGATGTTCTAGTCAAGCTAAGAACACTTAAGACAAATAAATCTTTCGAATGTTCAGAAAATCCAGTGAAGAGATTTACGAGACACTAACAATCATTGTTAGGGAGACAATGGACATGAGAGACCAACTAGGAGATTGGAAGTCAGCTGGTATGGTGCCCATATTCAAAATTGATGAAAAGACAGATGCACATAATTATCGAGCCATTCATCTTATTTCAGTTTTGTGTAAATTAATGGAATTGATTATCAGGCCTAAACTGTTCAACAGAAGCCTGATTCGATATAATGTCCAAACTCTACCCCGTGTTGGACTAGCATTCCATTGTAAATGAATGAATAATATTTCGATTTAAATAAAGCCATTAAGAAAAACATAATTAACAACAGTCAACATTGCTTCAGAGCGAGAAGATATTGTTAGACTAATCTGTGATCACTTTGAGGATGTGACAAATGTGCTAAGCTCCATGACATTGTGTGCTTAAACTTTTAAAAGGCATATGATAAAGTTCCATATGAAAAATTACTAAGGGAAGTAAAAACTGGGAATTCAAACTTCAGCATGTATAAGAATTTGGTAAAGGGTATTGAACACCGAAGCATGTTGAGGTGAGGAAAGTACTGAGTGGCTGTCCCAGAGCTCAGTATTTCAACTACTGGTGCTACGAATTTACATCAACGAGATGGATTCTAAAACTCAGTGCAAATAAGTTAGACTTACAAAAGTCTAACCTTTGAGGAAAAGGAAGCTGAGGCTTGTATAATGAGCTGAATAAAATTTATGTGTGGGCAGAATAATGCTGATGAAATTTAATGTTGTCAAGTGTATAGTATTACACATGGGCATGAAACATTGAGGAACAGATAATCCATGAGTTGTGTTAACTTAGTTAAGGGTGAGATTGAAAGAGATTGAGGAGTCTTCATAGACCCAAAGCTTAATATGTTCAGCCAATGTATGGCAGTAATCAGCAAAGCCAATAAAATGTTCAATTGCCTAAGCAAAACAGTAGATTGCACATCAGAGAAAGTCATGATCAAACTGCAAAGTGTTTTGGGCAGAGCCCATCCTGACCATTGTATCAACTGCTAAAAAATAAGGGGGACACTAAAGTGCTGGGCACAGTGGAGAGAACACTCTGATCACCCCTTTCATGACCCCCCCCACCCCCAGGCGTTCCCTACTGTCCCCACCCCAGGACCTCTGAAACTTACCTTGGCCTCTGCTCCCTGCACCTAGGCTCCGATGTCTTCTTGAACAACATCCTTTATCCACTGCAGCGTTGTCACTGTTGGGCCTATAGAGCTGGCAGCCAATCAGATTGACCAGCAGCTCTCTAAGGAGAGACTTCCTCCCAAATGAGGGGCGGGAGTCTTGCCTGCAACCAATTAATGCTCGTTAAAGTATAAATTGGTTGTGGGACACTTGGAGTTGGCGGGGATGTGCTCCCAACTGACTCTTCGACTGATAGGAAGGGAGGCCTCGCATCTGAAAAATTCAGTCCCTGGTCTTTTATTTCACCAAATTTATGGGACTTGGTTGTGCATAAATTGGCTCTGCGTTCTCTACATTAAAACAGTGACTACACTTCAAAGATATTTCATTGGCGGTAATTTAAAGTGTTCAGAGGTTATGAAAGGTCCTATATAAATGCAAGTATTTCATCCTTTCTATATAAGATATAAACAGTGTGCAAAAAGCTATTTTGGTGCACTATAACTTAATAAATGGTGAATTTAGATCTGATATCAGAAGGTTATTCTTCTGATTAACCAAGTGATTAACACTTGGAATTAACTTTGGACGGAGTAGTAGAGTTGAAAATCCTGGAATTATTTAAAAATCAACTAAATGCAGCAGTAGAATAAGTGTAGGATTCTAGATGGATGAACTATGAGGGTTCATCCATAAGTATTTGCGATATTATGAAACGGTGACCAATGTTAAATTAATTGGAACTGTAAGTCACTGTCTATTCTACCTAAATTTACACATAACTTGGAAATAGGCATGATACCTCACTACAAGTGAAGAAAATCTGTTGAGAACACTCAAGCTTGTTGATAGTATAGGTATTGTGGAAAAAGACACTGCAAACTATTATCCCCAAAGCCTCTCTTTAGTTTGCTAGCAGTTGAAATTACTCTTAACTGAGCCCTAATATTTTAACAGAACATGCAAAGTGATAACAAAGGGCTAGCTAAACAGATTATAACAGGGTGTAATGACTCGATGGAGTGGACAGGTTTCAAAAAGAAACAGATAAACATCTTTACAGAGAGCTTTTCAGCTGCTACATGCTAGATCAGTACTCTCACCAGGAAGACCCACCTCCTGGATTTCCTGCGCTTAGGGCTTATTGGAGCCTCGTAGAAAATCACGTGACCCCTGATGGACAGCAGGAGAGGCTATACCTTCAGTTACATTCCCTCCCACTTTAGTTTTTTACAATTTCTATTTCCAGGAAAACATTTGAATATCCAACAGCATATACATATATACAACTTCAGGTGATTAAAGATCAAGTCCCTGAGGCGCTCTCATATGGCTAGATAGGCATATCTCTACCTCTTGATGTTCCTCAACAGGGTTGACAGGGTCTGGAACTCCAGCATGAGACACATTGTCAGAAAGTGGCAGTTCAGAGTTTGAGAATTCTACAGAGACATCGGGCATGTCTATCCTAGGTCGATCTGTCATCTCAGGAATTGACAGTTCGATGTTAATCACAGGTGGAATAGTTGGTTGTTGGAATGTCTCTGACACAAACATGATCCACGTGCTTATGAACAATTCTATCTTCCACTTGCACTTGGAAAGATAATGGACCAGTCTCTGAGACAATGGTTCCAGGAACCCAACAAAGTCCACTTCTGAAATTTCGCACAAATGCTGAGTCACCTGCACTGAATGTGCGAACTTTGCTGTGTATGTCGTAGTTAAATTTTTGATTACTCTGATTCCACTCTACCTTCCTCTCTAAATTTGGAAGCACCAGGCTTAACCGTATGTGTAGGCAGCATTTCATCAATAATTCAGACAATGTTGAACCTGTAGTCGAATGTGGTGTTGTATGCTAACTGAAAAGAAAACAGGAAAGTCAACATTCCAGAGCATCTTCTGATAACCTTTTCATACCAGACTTGAAAGCTGTACAGCTCTCTCTGCTAAACCATTCGATGAGGGATGCCAATAACCTGTCTTTAAATGGCGGGTTCCACTCAGATCCATTTCTGAAACTCTGGTGCTAATAAAGGCTGTACCGTTATCAGAAACGACAATTTCAGGCAGGCCATGTATGCTAAAACAGCGACACAGCTTCTCAATCATTGCACTCGATGTTGGCAATTTGACTTTGTATTCATACATCCATTTAGAATGTGCACCCACAATCAACAAAAACATGGTACCTAAGAATGGTCCTACATAATTGATATGTAGTCTTACCCAGGATCAACCAGGCCACTCCCATGGATGCAGGAGAGCTGAGAAAGGCAACTTCTGTTGTTGCTGACAATGGGCACAGTATTTGACCATTCTTTCAATGTCACTGTGAATGCCTGGCCTCAAGGCATAGCTTCGTGCAAGCATATTCATCTTTGTTATGCCTGGATGCGCACTGTGAAGCTCTGTTGAGAGTGGTTCTCTACCTTGTGGTGGGATGACAACTCTTGATCCCCACAACAAAATTCCATCTTAACAGCTTAATTCCATGTTTCTGGCATGGAATGGTCTGAAATCTTCAGATACAGGTGAATTTAACCACCTTTGCAAAACAAAGTCTCTGACTTTCAACAATATTTGATCTCTGTTCATCCAATTTCTAATTTGAATCACACACACAGGTGAAGAATCCAAGAAATTCAGCACTAGCACAACTTCTTGTGGAACAGAAGCTACCTGGTAACATGAGACGACAGAGTGCATTAACATTTACAATCTGTAAGCCAGGATGGTACATAAAAGTATACTTATACACTGATAATATCAGAGCCCAATGTTGTATTCTTGCCGATGCTATTGGAGGAATGGCCTTATCCTCACTGAATAAACCCATTAATGGTTTATGGTGAAATGTAGGTACTGGTGGAATTTCTTCTGAATACCACCTATAAACCTTCCTTTTCTAGCTGGGACTAACCCTTCTCAACTAGGGAGAGGGTTCTCGAGACATAGCCAATGGGCCTTTCTAATCCGTCTTCCATTCTATGTGATAACGCTTCTCCCACACCATAAGGAGAGGCATCACATGTTAATACCAACTCTGTCGATGGGTCGTAGTGTGCCAATAAACACAAGTGCAACTGTTTCTTTACTTTTACAAAGGCTTTTTCCTGTTGTGAATTCCATGACCAACAGTGTTTCTTTTTTAACAACAAGTGTAATGGTGCCAACACAGTTGATAAGTTAGGCAAGAAGCAGCTGTAGTAGTTGATCATACCCAGGAAGGACTTGAGTTTGGTTACATTGGATGGTGAAAGTGCATCTTTTATTGCCTGAACTTTCTCTTCTACCGGATGCAAATCCATTGCATCCACCCTGTGACCCAGGTAAGTTAGTTCTGGCAATTGAAATGTGCATTTTTCCTTCTTTAACCGCATGCCAGCTTCCCTGAACCTTCTTCTCACCTCCTCCAAGTTGGCCAAGTTTTCAGTCTCGGTTGGCCCTGTGATGAGAACATCATCTAGGTATACTACCACTCAGGGAAGCCCTTGCAAAAGCCTCTCCATTATTCTCTGGAAAATACCACATACGGATGATAGTCCAAAGGGTAGGCAAGTGTACAGAGAAAGACCCTTGTGCGTATTTATAGCCATGTATCCTCTCGATGTGCAATCCAGTTCTATTTGTTGGTAGGCATGCCTCATGTCCGATTTGGTATAGGATTTGCCTCCAGCCAGCTTTGCATATAAGTCATCTATCCTTGGAATGAGGTACTTATCTAGTTTTGCTGCCTTATTTATGGTCAATTTATAGTCCCCACAAATGGATATGGTTTGGTCAGGCTTAACCATTGGAACTATGGGTGCTGCCCATTCTGAGAATTGGACAGGTTGGATGATGCCCAGTCTTTTTAACTGGCACAATTCTGCATCCACCTTTTCCTTCAACGCATAAGGCACAGTTCTGTCCTTAAAGAAACATGGTGTCACCTGAGTATCCACATATATCTTGGCCTGCACACATTTTAACTTCCCCAATTCATCCTGAAATACCACCTTAGCAGTTCGGGAATCCTCCTGTTTTCAGGTGAAATATTTCAGGCCAGTCAAGCTTCATTTCTGTTACCAGTCTCGCCCTAAAAGACTGGGTCTTTCTCCTTTCACTATTATTACAGGCAGCTGGGCTGTCTGTTGCCTGTAAGACACTGGTACTGGTACTGTGGCGATGCCTTTTACCTGAATAGATTTTCCAGTGCATGTCTTTAATTTAGTGGCTGTACACTCCAGGTTTATTGACTTTCTACCATCATTAAGGTATTTGAAATAGTGCCATCCCACCACTGTAGTTGAGGCTCCTGTATCCACCTCCATTATTAGTAGCTTCTCATTAACTTGGATTGTGGCATTGATAGGTTCAGTTTTTACAGCAGTTACATTATACAGGGAATAAATGAAGTTTGGGTTCTGCTGTATTGTTTAATTCAATCATGTTGTGTCATGAAGATAGTAATGTATATAATGATATTGGATATTATCTTAAATTGGACTTGTAGTAGGATCTGTGTCTGTGAGTGTGAATGTTGTGTGACTTAATTGGATTAAAGCCAACAAGTCTGGGTGCTTTGATGTATAGTAGCTTTGAGATGTTAAACAGTAAGGTAAAGGTACATTTGCATTTTGTTAAATAAATCATTCAAAGACTGGGGGGTGAAATCTTGCACCTAGCTAGGAGACACTAAGCAATATGTTTATATGACTAATAAAATTGGTACTATGAAAGGGGTTTTATTGTTAGAAGAGGTGAATGAAAAGGGCCTGGTGATACAATGAGAATTTGCATTCAAAGGGAAGGCTAGGTCTATATAGAAAAAGAGTTTTGTGTGTGAGTCAGAGACATTCCGTCTGTAAGCCCACAGCTGTGCGAAGGAACCAAATTGAAAGGAACCGCATTTTGAATTCATGGGAGAGAAGTTTCTCCCCATTGGGAAAGGGGTTTGTGTGGGGGTGGGTGCGGTCTCAATCGGTGCCCCCAATCGGGGCCGCACCACCATTTTACTTGGGCGGACCATTTAAGGCCCGCCCTGCATGATGTGCACCCGGAAGCGGTGCGCGCTCCCTGTGTAGGTGGGGTGGGGGAGGGGGGGGGGTGGGTGTTGGGGGTGGGGTTGGGTTGGGGGGGGGTGGGGGGGGGAAGGCGGGGTTCCCTGATTTGGGAGTGTGTTCTTTCGTGCATGTGTGAAAATTTAAAAAATGTTAATTAAAAAAACCAAAATTAAGACATGTCCCCTCATGTGACAGTGTCACATGAGCTCGGATATGTCAATGAACTTTAGTGGAAAAGTTTATTTAATTTATAAACCCTTCATGAAACCTCATCCTGCCCGTGGATGAGGTTCCATGAAAAATGTGAAGGCCACCTGGGCTCTTCACCTGCTCACCAACATTTAGGTTGGACAGGCAGTTTTCTCAATATGGCTAATTAGTTAATTAATGGCCTTAACAGGCCTTTGACAGTCGGCTGCGCACCTGCTGAACTGAAAATCTAAAAGACGTGTGGTGACATCAGGATGCACACCCGACACACCCCATGTCATTTTATGCCTCGGCAAGCGGGCCCCCCCCGGCTCGCTGAGCCGAAAATTCTCCCCATTAGATAAAATGTGCTTTGCCTGCTGTCTGTTTAAGCTTATGGGTTATTGTTGCATTGGGGGAGATTATCTGGAGGTGATTAATTTGGGAATGTGTTTAAAAGTTTCTTATGGTAGTAATTTGTAGACATGTGCATGTGTTTAAATTTGTTGTTAAATTAATAAATGTTTAATTTAATTTATGTAAAAAATCCTCTTGAGTCTTGCTGGATTTTATTCCTGAATTCAGAGCTGCATCTCAACATATCAATTGAAAATATAGATTATGACAGTTGTTTAAAATATCCCTCTGCGTTTTTTAAAAAAACTCAGCCTTTACCAACTGCTGTGTCATAACAATTGGGTGCTCTTGGTGGGATAATTTTTTTGAATCCTTGATTAACTGGAATTGGTGAACCTTAAGGTTATGAGTATGAGATGCATTTTGAATTCAGGAGTTAGTGAGCTTTTTTAGAAGTAGTGAGATGACAAGATGGTTTTGGCAATTGCTAATACTTATCTGGGAGTAAGAGATATAACTCTGACTGGGTTGCAAAAGATAACCAAAAGTAAGTCAACAGAGTCGGCAGATAAGTTAAAATTGGGGTTACTTGTCTGGGCTAGGAATCAGATATAATTAGAAGCATAGCACAGAATCTACAGTTGGATGAGAAACCTGATACTAGTGAGTCACATCTGGAGGTAGTGAGACTTCATTCTGATATGAAGGAGCTTGAATTTGAACAAGTAAAGGAACTGAAAAAACTTGAATTTGAAGCAAAGGCAAGATAAATTACATTTAAAAGGGAGCAAATAGAAAGGCAGGAGAAGGAAAGGAAGCTGGAACTGGAATTTCAGGCAAGAGAGAAAGAGAGATAAAGAGACTACTTGCTTCAAAGGCTGAAAGTTAACAAAGAGATCCTGGATTCTGAGGAGAGTTCTGATGATAAAAAACATTTAACCTAAAACCCAGTGGGAGACGTTTAGATTTGTACAAGCTCTTCCAAGGTTTGAGGAAAAAGATGTTGAAGCGTTCTTTATTTCATTTGAGAAGATATCTAAACAGATGAAATGGTCATCGGAGTACTGGATGTTATTATTACAGTCTAAATTGCTGGGTAGAGCGCATGAGGTATATGCTTTGCTGTCTGAAGAGGTATCAGTGAATTATAATGTGGTGAAAAAGGCGATTTTGAGTGCATATGAGTTGGTTCCTGAAGCATAAAGGCAGAAATTTGGGAATATGAGAAAACAGCCTGGGCAAGCATATATTGAGTTTGAGAGAGTAAAACAAAGTAATTTTGAATGGTGGATTTGTGCATTAAAAATAGAGATAGCATATGCAACTTTTAGGGAAGTAATTCTTTTGGAAGAGTTTAATGACTCAATCCCTTCAGTGGTGAGAACTCATGTGGAGGAACAGAGGGTTCAAACTGTAAGAGAAGAAGCAGAGATAGCCGATGCTTATGAATTAGTTCATAGGGTTAAACCTTTTACTTGTCACCCTTTCAAACTGGAAAACAATAAAAACTGGGAAGACAAAAGGAAGGTAAGTAGTCAGGGAAGAGAAGGAGTGGCTGGGAATTCACAGGAAATTTTTTCTCAGTATAAAAAGAGGATAGGGATGACTTTTGAAAATATTGGTGTTTTCATTGTAATAAAGTGGGCCACATGAAGTCAGTGTGTTGGAAATTACCGGGAAAACCTGTTGGAATTATTGAAGTACAGAAAGGTTCTGGAAGTAAAAGTACTGTGGGTTTTGAGGTTCAGACACAGGAAAAAACCAATGGTTTGTGTACAGGTAAACAGGGAGAATCAGTGATAGGTAAAGCAGTGGGAATTTGTTCAAGAGGTGCACATGGGTGCAGTGCCGTAAGCGGTTCAATGATCTCCTGCGATCGAGAAGGGTGAGCACCTTGTTGGCATGGGTCACTTAGCACCGCAGTTAGGAGCGGGCCCCCACCACTCCCCCAACCCCGCTTGGACCTCAGAGTTCTTAGAGTGTGAGTGGCAAATGTCAATGAGGCAGTATCTGAGCAAGGGGGTGAGCCCTAGCTGCTTGGAATGAGTGTCTTGCGGTTCCAGGGTCACGAATCGGCTGAGCCCTGTGAGGTATTCCTCAGGTGGGATTGGCCAGGCTGCAATGGCACTGCAGGTACAGGGTGGACTAATCAATGCTCCTCTCTCCTTTCAGGAGAAGACAGCCCACAATAATGCAGAGAGACTGTGGACTGGCGGAGAACCGGACCACCTTCTAATCCTAAGTGGATACAAGCAGGAGGCCCTTGAACTGGAGAGGCGCCATGCGCCTAGGTCAGCTGGCCATGGTGAGGTTGGGGTGCCACAGCGAGGTAAGAGTGCAGTGCACTGGGGTCAGAATGTCTGTAAGAGCAACCATTCCCCTGTAGTCTCTATATTGATGTGAGCCTCGAACGTGGAGTCCCCATTGATAATGGAAAGATGAGGGCAGCCTGATCTGGGTGCCAGGCAAGCAGAGTAACAGTGTAATGAATTCAACTAATGACATGTCCTTGTTTTTCCTTTCAGGCTTACCAGCAGCCCATCAGGGTGAGGAGCCTGAAGGCCCACCACTGACTCCAGAGGACAGCAACCATGGAAACGCACCTGTGTCACACCCTCTCTGCCAAGCAGGCACCAGCGCAGATACCAGCACCTTGGTGGGCATTAGATCGGCGGATAGTATCTCAGTCTCAGCAGTGAGGGCACTTCACACTTGCTTGAGGTGCAGGTGGAGGCAGAGAGTGTCCAGTGTGCCAGCAGTTGAAGGACTGCTGGGGGCCAGGAACATGCACAGCCGGTGGCTGATGATGTGCCCCTGGAGTCGTCCCTGAGGCAGCAGATGCTGGAAGTCCAGCAGGGTGTGCGGGAGGATCTGGTGGAGAAACATGAGGGATCGCTGCCATGGTTTCCGTTGTGGAGGAGTCCTTGCAGAGCATAAGCAATGCAATGACCCTCATGGCCGAGCACAATGCCTCCTCCCTGGAGAGAGTGGCGATTCTAATGGAGAGGTTCCTCCTGGAGCTGAATCAGGGGTTCCTGGGGATGCGCTCGGACCCGCAAGCCCTCACACTGGCAATGACATCAGGTGGCCACTGTCAGTGTGGGAGATGGATTGGGCACCCAGTATCCCAGTTAGGTGCCCATCCATCAATGGTGAGCAGGAAGGTCCATAGTGACCTCACGTTGGCTCACGAGCTGCTTGTTGTCTCTGTGGGCTCCTCTCAGGGCGCTCCAGATGAAGGCAGCAGCTCCCCCACCCCTCTGTCAGTGACCGTGGCATCCAGTGAGGCTGCAGTGACTGGGAAGATGCCAGCTGTGGCATTGGCTGCTCACTCCCAGGCGGGGCCAGCACAGGCTTCACAGGCCAGAGGACGGCTGCCAAGGTCAAGGCCAACAGGACAACAGAGTGAGCAGGCTGTCTCCAAAGCCAGTGTCAGCAAGGGGGGAGCATCTAGACGTAGCACCCGCAAGCGGAAAACGAAAGCACCTTAAGCACAACACAGGCTTATCACTGGTGATATTGTTTTCCCACAGTTTTATGGTAAATTTGTTGTGATGGATAACACCTATCACTTTCATTTGTATTATGTATGCCAGTCACCACATCATTAAATATGTTTCTGTTCAACAAGTCTCCGGATGCTTGATTAGTTCTGCAGGTGCAGGGTAACTCATGATGTTATGAGTCACTTGTTTGTCTCTGAGCTTTATTGAAAAGTCACATAGTGCATGTTTTTCCCCCAGCAAGTGTTACCCAGGTCAGCATCTGTCCCTCAGCATTCCCCTGACCGTGCTCGTCCTCAGACTCACTACTGGGCTCATCATCTGCTAGCACAGCAGCTGCATCAACATGTTCTTCCTCCACTGTGTCCTCCCTTTACAGACTGTGGAGAGCGTAGCATGCAACCACTATCTGTGACACACGATCTGGGGAGTATTTCTGTGCTGAATGGTCCAGGCATCGGAAGTGCATCTTGAGAAGACCTATGGCTCTCTCTACTACCGCTCTTGTGGAGGCTTGGCTCCTGTTATACCGTCGCTCGGCCTCTGTTCTTGGATGCTGGAGAGGCATCATGAGCCACATTTTGAGGGGATAGCCCTTGTCACCCAGCAGCCATCCATCCAGTCGGGCTGGAGCATTGAAGAGCCTCGGCACCTGGGAGTGTCTCAGGAAGTAAGCGCCATGGGAGCTGCCTGGATTTGCAGGATCTACACCCAATTGGTCACACACTATCTGCACGTTCATGGAGTGGAATCCCTTCCTATGGACGAAGGCACTAGACTCACCCGCTGGCACCTTGATGGCCACATGTGTGCAGTCTATTGCAGCCTAGACGCGGGGAACCCAACAATCACTGCGAAGCCTCTGGCTCACTCTGTCTGGCTGGCAACGTCCATGCGGTAGTGAATGAAAGTCAATGCACACTTGAACAGAGCATCTGTCATCAGCTTGACACAACGGTGGACAGATGATTGGGAGACTCCACAAAGATCACCCGCTGACCCCTGGAAAGAGAGAGCGGCATAGATGTTGAGGGTCACTGTGACCTTTACCGCCACTTACATGGAGTGTCCACACAGTTGAAGCTGATCTCAGGGCTAATCCTCTGACAAATGGAGGTCACTGTCTCCCTTGAGAGATGGAGCTTCCTTTGGCACTGCACCTCAGACGTACTGAGGTAGCTGCATCGCCACCTGTAAATCCTGGCAGCAGGACAGTGGTGCCTTCTGCGGCCCCTTCTGTCTTGGACTTTCTGTTGGCCCTGCACTCCTTGTGCCTGCGCCTGTCACTCCCCTGGAGGCTGAATAGGGACTTCTGGCCCTCTCCCCCTTCTGGCCCTCTCTTCCTTCTCAGAGGAGGTGTCTCCAGCGGAGACCACAATCCCTATTCCCTGGGTAAGGGAAGGCTGCCTGATACCTGGAAGGCCCCAAGTGCTATGACTCCTCCAGAGTCCTGAACTGAAGCCCCTTATTTCTGTCAAAGCAGCTCTGAAGTGAAATGAAGTTGTCCTGTTCACACATGCGAGAAGCAGCAACTTATAAAATAAAGTACAAACAACTTGCATTAGCAAGCCCACTCACCCCTCTTATCCTACCCTTGTGTCAGGATGAGGTTTTTGAAAATGTAGCCTACCCGCCTGCCTGTTGTGCCCGTGTGACATCCCAAAACTTGCATGGGCTACAGAAAATCACAGACAGTTGGTGCCTCAAGGGCCTTAACTGGCCTGTTAATTGATGGCGGGCGCCCCACCAACGTGTTATTTTACGTTCCAGCGTGTCGGGCATGTGCCCGCATGCCGAAGGCAAAATTCTGGCCAGAAACACAATGTATTCCATTTTGTTAATACCTTAAGGAAGATATTTTAATGAGAAAATGGATGCAGGATCATGCCTCAGCAAAAGAAAGCTGGAGTGAGGTGCATCAGAGTGTTATCCAATTAGGGTATAGAAATGAGATTCTAAGGATTGCTCATGAAATTCCAATGGAAAATACAGTTTATGACAGTTGTTTAAAGTTTCTGTCTGGGATCTTAAATAAATCAAACTTTACCAACTGCTGTGTCATAACAGTTGCTTTGCTGCTTTACAGGCTGTTGCAACTTTGCCCTGCATTGCCTTACAATGCAACCGTTTTCATGGCAGTAATAGCACTCTGCCTCCTTGAATTTTCCCGTCTGTGTCTACCTCAATGACTATAATAACTTAATCTTGGGGCTGCTGTTGAGATGTTTCTACTAGATCTTTTCATGTTTCTAACAGCGGACGTTGCATCTCGCTTCGATGCTCTGGGTCTGGTTTTCGTGCCATGCTCAGTGTTAGGTTCCCGCCTAATGGCGCTATGTCGTATGTGTTGCCAAGCCTGCGAGACTCTCACAGCCCTTTCTATGGCAAGGGAGATTTCTAGGGCGCTGTATATCGGTGTCCTTAACTCCACAAACTAATCGGCCCCACAGCATATCGCTTAATGTGTCTCCGACGTCGCAGTGTTATGTTAACTGCTTTAGCTTCGCTACATAGGTTGAGATGGACTCTCCCAGGGCCCTAACTCTGGAACTAACTTTAAAATGCTGCATTATTATAGATGGCTTCGGCTGGAAGTGTGTTTTCACAGGGTCCACTAATTCTTTATAAGACTTAGAATTGGGCACGTTTGGGGCCCTCAGGTTGTGAATGAGATTGTATGTCTCACTGCCACATACACTCAAAAGGAAGGCTTTCTGCTTTTCCTCCTCAGTAATTTAGTTTGCAACTAAATCTGTGGCGCTCTACATACTGGCTCCAGTCTTCCATAGTCACATCATAAGGATCGATTCTGCTGAAGAGTGGCATGACTGGTGAGCAGTCTTTTCTTTTTCTTCAGATTCAATGTACCCATGGTAACAGGGTGACATGCAGCTTTGGAGCTAACTTTACCCTTGTTGTCAAACGTAATGACTTGATGGAGAGGACAGGTCTCAGCATGAAACAGATAAACTTTGTTACAGAGAGCTTTTCAGGTGCTACGTGCCAGATCATGACTCTCGTCAGGAAGTTCCACCCCCTCGGAAGACCTGTGCTTAGGGCTTATTGGCCAGAGTCTCCAAGAACATCAATAGATAGACAGCGGGAGAGGCTTTACCTTCAGTTACTACACAGGATTTACAAGATTTTATGTTTTTGCAACATAAGGTAACAAGAATCATGGGATCAAGGAAGATCTTCCGAAGTTCCAAGGAAGAGTCATACTGGACTCGAAACATTAACTTTCGCTCTCTCTCCACAGATGCTGCCAGACTTGCTGAGCTTTTCCAACATTTTCTGTTTTGGTTTCAGATATTCAGCATCCATAGTATTTTGCATTTATCAAGGAAGATCTTCAACATAAGTTGTTTTTCCAAGTGTATAAAAGGGCAGGACTAGTATAGGGTACTTTCTCTTCAGAATCAAGAGACTGAACACCTGACAGTCTTCTAGTGATATTTTGCTCAGGTTGTATCTTTGCATACCTCTTTATATTTTTATAATGGGCCATAACTTCCGTAGAGTGGCAATTGTAGTCAGATTGGTGTTGTGTGCTCAGTGGGAGAATTGGGTTGTTGGAGGGATCGTTTGGTCACTGGGGTGGGGTGGGGTTCAAGAGGGCAGGCGGGGATTGAGGAAGTGGTCGGAGAGCTGGGACTGTAGTTGGGGATGGGGGTGCTAGTCAGGGAATCGGGGGGCTAGTCCGGAAGTGGGGCGGGGGTGGTCAGGAGATCCAGTGGGGTGTCGGAGGTGGGGTTGTGCGGGTCAGTACTATAGTTCCCAGGAATTAGAAATTTTACTTCCTCTAACTTTCCCTAGATAACTATTCCTTTAAGACAGTTGGGACCATCCGAAGACTGCAGTTTAAATTGGAGTATCGGATGGTTCCCAGTGCATGGTAATTGCCCCTTGGAAATTTGAACTTTCCAGGCAATTGTTGTGCAATCCTTATGTGGGGACTTCTGGTGATGTTCCCCAGCACATCTTTGGGGTACCTCGTGGAAAGAAGCTTCGGAGAACAGAAGTTATGGGCCTCTGTTTTAATAAAGGCTTGTAATATTTTGCTACATAAATCTTTGCACAGCTATTATTGAAGCTGCTCATATAAATAAAGTCTTCCTCAGAAGTGCATCTAAAATGAAACATGAGAAAAGGAGGACCCTTATTTTGAAGAAGCATTTTGATATATGTTTGTCTTCTGTTTCTGTAAATCAGAAAGAACAATGTTATCACAATAGCCCCAAGTAAGCCAGCATGTATGCATGTCACGGTTACTATCTTTACCAAGATATCTATATCTTTACCATCTATACATAACACAGGAAATTTAAGTGGTCAGTTTAAGGAAGTGTCTCAGGGAAATTGTGAGACGTGATCAGAAAAAACAGGTGGGGGAGATGGCCAAAAAGGAAGCACCTGTTGCTTGTCACGTTTCCAATGCAAGGCCTACTGATTCTGATCTCATAGGGCCTGCCAGTAAAATTAAATGACGTTCTGAACAAGATTGCCTATAGGAATCAAATGCACTTCTACTTCTGGCAAAGGTTCTGTAGTCTACCATCGGAGGACTGTCAGAGAGATGTTAAATCCTCACATATGTAAAAAGAAATCCCAATGGCCCGATTCAAAAAAAGAACAGGGAAGTTCTCCTGGTCCCCTGCCTCTGCAGCAGACCCCTCACTAGCATTGTGGAAGCATGTTATGGCCAAGCAGTTAGTAAAGCTGAGTTATTTAAAAATCCCAGATGGAAACTTTAAGCAACTGTTATAATCAATAATTTTAACTGCTATGCTTGAGATGCGACTCTAAACTCAGGAATCAGGCCTCTTGTTCTCAAGGCCTTACATTAAACTAAATGAAACATTTTATTAATTACACAGGTTAAAATATATACACATGGCTACAAATTACAACCATCTTAACTATTAACAAATTCCCAAACTATTCTCCATTAAGGCATCAACAACCCACAGACTTAACCAAACGCCAGGCAAAGCATTTTCACTTTACAAATTCAAAATGAGGTTCTTTCCACGATGGATCCAGTTGGACCAGTTGGAGGCTTACAGCTGCCTTTTGATCTTACATTGCACACCCTGCCTGCACACCTGAAAAACGACTGAAGTTATACCTACCAGCCCCATTGAATGTTAATTCTCAATGTAACAGCAACCTCTTTGAAACTTTTAACAACGAAACCCCTTTCATAATACCAATTTTATGAGTAATATAAACATATTGCTTGGTAGCTGTTAGAAAGGCGTCAACTTTTACCCCACTTCTTGAACGCTCTATTCAAAAAATGCAAATACACGCTATCTCTCTGTTTACAACTCAAACTAGTATATATCAAAGCACCCAGACTAGCTGGATTTAATCCAATTAAGACATACCCACAGACCAAACATCTTTTTAAGAAAATTCCAAAATATTATAAACATTAATAGCTTCATGATATCCCCCTCCTTATCGGAAAATGAACCATCATAATTCTAAAAGACAGCTTCATTTTAATAACCCATCTCACACTATCTCCTATACTTCTTACACTATTACATTACCAGATGCATGCATTAACATAGCTATATATATACAAGTCCTTGGTATCAACAGAAATCACTCTTGTTCAGTGTCCACGTTTTTTCAAAATAGTGTCCCAATTTCCTTTAAGCTTCAAACTCTTGATAATGCATCTGTGAACAGATTTTCTCTTCCAGCAAGATGTATGACATGTAGATTAAATGGTTGTAACAATAGACTCCATCTGAAAAGCCTTGCACTGTTGTCACGAAATTTGTCCAAAAACTTCAAAGGATTATGGTCTGTATAAATGATTGTTTCTGATGAATTGTTTGCAACATAAATTTCAAAATGCTGCAACGCTAACACCAAACCCAAAGTCTCTTTATCGATCGTTGAATATTTTCTCTGTTGTAAATTCAGTTTCAGTGGAAAATACCCTATTTTTCAATTCCAGTGTCATCTTGTAACAGTATGGCCCCAATGCCTATATCACTTGCGTCAACAGCCAACTTGGATTAATTGGCATAATTGGGCATTGCCTAAACTGGTGTCATAGTTAATACAGTTTTCAAACTATTGAATGATTTCTGACACTCTTGTGTCCATTGAAACTTCTTGTTCTTTTTCAATATTTCAGTCAGTGGAACAACCACGTGGCTAAAATTAGGTACAAATTTCCAATAAAACCCACTCATGCCCAGAAATCTCAAAATTTCTCGTTTTGTTGTAGGCACTGGGAAATCCATGATAGCCTTGACTTTTGCATCTCAGACGCACCTTACCATGTCCAATGGGATGGCCTAGGTACATAACTTGAGCTTTTGCAAACTCGCTTTTAGCCAAGTTCATCATCAAATTAGCTTTTTGCAGTCGAGTAAATAATTCTTCCAGATGCTGTAAATGCTCCTCCCATGTCTGACTGAAAGCAAATAGATTATCAATATAAACAGTACATTTGCTTAGACCCATAATTACTTTGTTTGTCAGTCTTTAAAATGTCGCAGGTGCATTCTTCATACCAAACGACATGACTTCAAACTGATCTAGTCCGCTTGGCATTACGAAAGCTGATATCTCCATTGCTCTCTCCGACAATGGTACATGCCAATATCCTTTTAGCAAGTCAACCTTTGTGATAAACTTCGATTGTCCCACTTTCTCAATGCAATCCTCCAACTGTGGTATGGGATATGAATCCGCTTTTGTCACCGCATTCGCTTTTCAATAGTCCAAACACAGTCTTTGTGTTCCATCTGGTTTCGGTACCAGTAACAACTGGCGAGCTCCAGTTATTGCAACTAGATTCAATGATATCATCTTGTAGCATGAAATCAATTTCTTTTTGTACTTGTGATAACTTAGCCGGACTTTATGAGGTTTTTGCCTTATCGAAGATGTATTTCTATGCTAAATGTGTCTTTCCCAAATTATTTCCACAAATAGGTTTGTGTGACTGCAATAGCTTTTCCAAATCATTTGACACTTGCTTGGAAGGTAACTCAATATTGCATTTAAATTTTCAAGCACCCCCTCATTATCCAATTTGATTAGAGGAAAATCAATTTCAGAGTCCTGCTCTTCTACCTGTTTCTTATCAACCATCATCACTAGCACCTCTTTTTGTTCCTCTTCGCTGTCAAAGTACTTTTTAAGCATATTTACGTGACACAGCCTCTGCCTCTTTCTTCTATCTGGAGTATTTATTAAATAATTTACTTCACTCAATTTCTTTTCAATCCTGTAAGGCCCACTAAATCTTGCATTTAATGAATCCCCTAGTACTGGTAATAAAACTAATACTTTCTCTCCAGAAACAATTTTAGTCTTCTTAACTGCTTTCACTTTCATCACTTGTGATTTTTCTGTTATATGACATATTCTACAGAATTTGACTACATCCCTATGTAATCCTGGCAAAAATAAATACCTCTGCATCTTTTCCTGTGTTTTCCTAATTCCTAAATGTCCTCCCATTGGAATTTCATGAACAATCCTCAGAATCTCATTTCTATAACCTAATGGGATAACAACCTGATGCACCTGCCTCCAGCTTTCATTTGCTGAGGTGTAATCCAATTGCCATTTTCTCATTAATATATCCCCTTGAAGATAATAACATACTGGAATACATTTTGCTTCAGTTTCTGAATAAGCTTTCTGATATAACTGTTTTAATTGCAAATCATTTTTCTGTAACTCCACTAACCTCTTTGAGTTAAACCTCAACTGAACTGTTCTGCATTCGTGCCTCATGAACAACGTTATCAAATACAGTGGCAGGTAATTCTTCTAGCTTTTGAACTGCCTGCATTTTTTTTGTTCTTCCTGGTGGCCTTTGATCTTGTTATAACACAATCAGGATACAATCTAGGATAAAAATAAAAATAAAAATACCTGGAAAAACTAAGCAGGTCTGGCAGCATCAGTGGAGAGGAACACAGTTAACGTTTTGAGTCCGAATGACCCTTCAACAGAACTAAGTAAAAATAGAAGAGAGGTGAAATATAAGCTGGTTTAAGGTTGGTGGGGGGGGAAGGTGGGACATGTAGAGCTGGATAGAGGGCCAGTGATAGGTGGAGATAACCAAAAGATGTCACAGACAAAAGGACAAAGAGGTATTGAAGGTGGTGATATTATCTAAGGAATGTGCTAATTAAGTGTATAAAGCAGGACAAGCAAGTTACAGATAGCCCTAGTGGGGGTGAGGTGGGGTGAAGGGAAGCAATCGAAATAGGCTAAAAGGTAGAGATAAAACAATGGATGGAAATACATTTAAAAAAATGGAAATAGATGGGAAAAGAAAAATCTATTTAAATTATTGGAAAAAAAGGGGGGGATTGGAAAGGGGGTGGGGATGGAGGAGAGAGTCCATGATCTAAAATTGTTGAACTCTATATTCAGTCTGGAAGGCTGTAAAGTACCTAGTCGGAAGATGAGGTGCTGTTCCTCCAGTTTGCGTTGAGCTTCACTGGAGCAATGCAGTAGACCAAGGACAGACATGTGGGCATGAGAGCAGGGTGGAGTGTTGAAATGGCAAGCGACAGGGAGGTCTGGGTCATGCTTGTGGACAGACCTAAGGTGTTCTGCAAAGCAGTCACCCAGTCCCCCTCCCATGGCACCTTCCCATGCAACCGCAGAAGGTGCAACAGCTGCCCCTTTACTTCCTCTCTCCTCACCGTCCAAGGGCCCAAACACTCCTTTCAAGTGAAGCAGCATTTCACTTGCACTTCCCTCAATTTAGTCTACTGCATTCGTTGCTCCCAATGCCATTTCCTCTACATTGGAGAGACCAAATGCAGACTGGGTGACCGCTTTGCAGAACACCTTCGGCCGGTCCGCACGCATGACCCAGACCTCCCTGTCACTTGCCATTTCAACACTCTACCCTGCTCTCATGCCCACATGTCTGTCCTTGGCCTGCTGCAATGTTTTAGTGAAGCTCAACGCAAACTGGAGGAACAGCACCTCATCTTCCGACTAAGCACTTTACAGCCTTCTTGACTGAATATTGAGTTCAACAATTTTAGATCATGAATTCTCTTCTCCATCCCCACCCCCTTTCCGATTCGCCCCTTTTTTCCCCAATAATTTATACAGATTTTTCTTTTCCCACCTATTTTCATTTTTTTAAATGTATTTCCATCCATTGTTTTATGTCTATCTTTTAGCCTATTTCGATCCCTTCCCTTCACCCCACCCCCACTAGGGCTATCTGTACCTTATTTGTCCTGCTTTCTACCCTTAATTAGCACATTCTTTATATATCACCACCTTCAACACCTCTTTGTCCTTTTGTCTATGACATCTTTTGGCTATCTCCACCTATCACTGGCCCTCTATCCAGCTCTACCTGTCCCACACCATCTCCTTAAACCAGCTTATATTTCACCTCTTTTCTATTTTTACTTAGTTCTGCTGAAGAGTCATACGGACTCGAAACGTTAACAGTGTTCCTCTCTGCAGATGCTGCCAAATCTGCTGAGTTTTTCCAGGCATTTTTATTTTTGTTTTGGATTTCCAGCCTCCGCAGTTTTTTGTTTTTATCTGAGTGGAGTGCTGGGCCTTTTACAGTTTAAAACAGTGAGAGGAGAGCCGGGAGCACACGGAGAGTGGGCCTGCATGAGAAGGGCAACAGCAACGGGAGATAAAAAGCTATGGCAGAGAGGCCCTTCAACCTGTTTCTGCTTGTCAGGGCCAAAGTGCGACATAACAGGAAAACGGGTAGGTGATTGGCGGGTATCTCTTCTTTGCCACTTTTGATTGGCCAAGTGGTTTAAATCAGGAGATGTTGTTGTGTCCGTAGAGTGCAGTTAACAAGTATACTTTTAAAATATTTAACATTAAATTAATGAATTAAATAGAATAGAGATGGCTGGGCAGGCGATGTGTTGCAGCTGTGGTATGTGGGAGCTGGTGGATGCCAGTGCGATCCACAGTGGCCACACCTGTAGCAGAGGAACTTTGGCTCAGTGTTGATGAGCTGGAGTCTGAGCTGCGGACACTGCGACACATTGGGGTAGGGGGGGGAGCGTTACCTGGACAGAGCTTTGGAGGCAGTCACACTCCTTAGATTAATTACATCAAATTCGGTCCGTGGTCAGGGTCAAGAAGATGTGACTGTGAACGGGGCAGGTATGGGAATCCACAAATTAGTTTTGGAGGGGCTTCAGCCTGTGCCCTTGTCCAATAGGTATGAGGTTCTTGCTCCCAATGTGAACAAGGGCACAGACTGCAGGAAGGTTGAGCAAACTGACCATAGCATCATGGCACAGAGTGCAATTCAAGCGGGTGGAGAATGAGTAATGTGGTGGCAATAGGAGATAGCATAATTAAGGGAATAGATACCGTTCTCTGCAGCAAAGGTAGAGAGCCCCGATGGCTGTGTTACCTACCTGGTGCCAAGGTTAAGGACGTCTCTTCTGGGCTGGAGAGGAACTTGGAGTGGGAGGGGAAGGATCCAGTTGTCATGGTCCACGTAGGTACCAATGGCATAGGCAGGGCTAGGAAAGAGGTTCTGCTGATGGACTACAAACAGGTCAGGGCTAAATTAAAAAGCAGAACCACAAAGGTAACAATCTCTGGATTACTACCTGAGCCATGTGTAAATTGGCATAGGGTACACAAGATTAGAGATGTAAATGCATGGCTCAAATGTTGGCGTGGGAAAAATAGGTGGGGCATGGGGCACCAGCACCAGTACTGGGGAAGGAGAGAGCTCTTCTCTTGGGACAGGCTTCATTTCAACAATGCAGGGACCAGTGTCCTGGTGAACTGTATAACTAGGGTTGGAGATAGGGCTTTAAACTAATTAGTGGGGGGAAGGGTTCAATTGAAATCAAAAATAATTGAGATGAAGAGGCGAATGGTAATCAAAGTGTGGCAGGAAGAGGCAGGAAATAAAGGCAGAAGAGTGTAACAGAAATGAGAACTAGAATGAGTAATAATGGTAAAAGGTCACAGCTTAATGCTCTTTATCTGAATACACACAGCATTTGTAACAAGATATACGAGTTGATGGCATAAATAGAAATAAATCGATATGACTTGATAGCTTTTACAGGGACATGGTTGCAGGGTGACCAAGGGTGGGAACTCAATAATCAAGGGTATTTGATGTTCCGGAAAAACAGGCAAAAAGGAAAAGCAGGTGGGGTAGCTTTGTTAATAAAGGAAGGTATCAGTGCGGTGGTGAGTAGTGATATAGGTATAATGATGTGGAATCAGTTTGGTTGGAAATAAGGAATAGCAAGGGGAAGAATTCATGGGTGGGAGTCACCTATAGGCCCCCAAAGAGTTGCCTCACTGTAGGACAAAGTGTAAATTGGGAAATAATGGAGGTGTGTAAGAAGGGTGCTACAATTGTCATGGGTGATTTTAATCTGCATATTGACTGAACAAATCAGAGTGGCAGGGGTAACATGGAAGATGAATTTGTAGAGTTCATCAGGGATTGTTTCTTAGAACAATACTTTGTAGAACTTACCCAGGAACAGGCTATTTTAGATCTAGTAATATGTAATGAGATAGGATCAATAAGAGGTCTCATAGTTAAGGGTCCTCTAGGGGGCAGCAATCACAACATGGTAGAATTTTAAATTCAGTTTGAGGGCGAGCAACTCGGGTCTCTAACCTGTGTCCTCAACTTAAATAAGGGCAGTTACAGAGGAAAGAGTTGTCTAAAGCAGGCTGGGAAAATTGACTAAGGGGAAGGTCAGTGGATGAGCAGTGGCAGACATTAAGCAGATATTTCATATGCTCAGCAAAAATTTATCCCGGTTAAAAAGGACTCGATGAGAAGGATAAACCACCTGTGGTTAACAAAAGAAGTCAAGGAGAGAATCCAATCAAAAACTAAGGCATACAAAGCAGCGATAACTAGTGATAGGTCAGAGGATTGGGATTTTTTTAGGAACCAGCAGTGGATGACTAAAAAGCTAAGAAAAAGGGAGAAAATTGATTATGGAAGTAAATTGGCAAGGAATATAAAAACAAACAGCAAGAGTGTCTACGGGTATATAAAAAGAAAGACAGTGGCTAAAGTGAGCATGGGACTCTTAGAGGAAGCGACTGGAGAATTGATAATGGCGAACGTGGAAATGGCAGATAATTTAAATCAATACTTTGCATCGGTTTTCACGGTGGAGGACGGTATAAACATTCTAAAGTACCAGATAAGCAAGGAGCTAATAGAAAGAAAGGTCTTGTAACAGTCTCTATCATGAGAGACAAAGTATTTAAGAAACTAATGGGACTAAAGGCAGATAAGTTGCCAGGAGCTGATGGCCTGCATCCAAAGGTTTTAAAGGAAGTGACTGTAGATATAGTGGAGGCATTGGCTGAAATATTCCAGAACAGGATTGGAAAACTGCTAATCTGATGTTCCTGTTCAAGAAGGGAGGGAAGGAGACACAAAGCAGGAAATTATATGGCAATTGGCCTAACATCTGTCTTTGGGAAAATGCTAGAGTCTATTATTAAGGAAGAAATAGCAGGACATTTAGAAAAGCTTGATGCAATCAAACAGAGTCAGCATGATTTTGTGAAAGGGAAATCATGTTTGACAAATTTGCTAGAGTTCTTTGAAGATATAAAAAGCAGAGTTGATAAAGGGGAACTGGTAGATGTTGTGTATTTGGACTTCCAGAATTCGATAAGGTGCCACATAAAAGATGATTGCACAAGATAGGAGCTCATGGTATTGGAGTAATGTATGAGCATGGATTGAGGATTGATTAACACATAGAAGACAGAGAGTCAGGACTAATGGGTCTTTTTCAGGGTTGGAAAGACATAACCAGTGAAGTGCCAGAAGTATCAGTCCTAGGGCCTCAATTATTTACTATCTATATTAATGACTTGGAGGAGGGGGCAGAGTGCAGTGTACCCAAATTTGCTGATTATACAAAAATAGGTGAGAGGGTATGTTGTGATGAGGACATAAGGAATCTGCAAGGGGATTGTGTGGACAAAAACTTGGCAGGTGGAGTTTAATGTAGGAAAGTGTGAGGTCATGCACTTTGGTAGAAGTAATCAAAAAGCATACGATTAGTTAAATGGAGAGAAACTCCAAAAAAGTGCAGCACAAGGGGATCTGGGTGTTCTTGTGCATGAAACACAAAGAGCTAGCATGCAGGTGCAGCAAGTAATTAAGAAGGCAAATGGAATTTTGGCCTGTATTGCTAGGGGTTTGGAGTATAAATATAGGGAACTCTTGTTATAACTGCACAGGGTGTTGGTGAGGCTGCACCTGGAGTGTTGTGAACAATTTTGCTCCCTGTATTTAAGATAGGATATACTGGCATTGGAGGCAGTTCAAAAGAGATTCACGAGGCTGATTCCTTGGATGAAGGGGTTGACTTGTCAAGAACGACTGAACAGTTTAGGCCTTTATTCATTAGAGTTTAGAATAATGATGGGTGATATTATTAAAACGTACAAGATTCTGAGAGGGCTGGACAGAACAGATGTTGAGAACCTGTTTCCACTAGTGGGGGAATCTCGAATTATGGGACAAAGTTACAGAATAAGGGAACACTCATTTAAAACTGAGATGCAAAGCAATTTATTTTCTCAGGGGGTAATAAATGTCTGGAATTCTCTACCCCAGGCAGTAATGGAGGCAAGACCACTGAAGGTATTTAAAGAGAAGGTAGGTATATTTTTGAAATATCAGGGAGTTGAGGGCTATGAGGAGCTGGCACGAAAGTGGAGTTGAGGCTTGGGGCAGATCAGCCATGATCTTATTGAATGGTGGGACAGGCTTGAGGGGCCGAATGGCCTGCTCCTGCTCCTACTTGTTATGTTCTTATGTTCTAAGGAGGCAGTGTGCTCAGTGCTGAGGGTCACCGCAGCATTCATGCTCCATATGAACTCTTCTAAGACAGAGAACATGGCATGAAAACCCTCAAGAACTTCCGCCAGATCCTCCTGCGCATTCTGCTGAACATCCTGCATTCGCCACATAATGGACAACTCCAGAGGCTCGTCATCTGCCTTGGACTCAGCATTGTCCTGGCCTCCAGCAGTCCTCCAGCCACTGGCATCCCAAACACACTCTGCCTCTGCCTGTTCCTCATACAAGCATGCCGTGCCCTCACCGCTGTGCACTGACATTGTAGCCGATGATCTAATGCCCACTGAGATGCTGATATCTGTGCTTGTGCCTGGTGCAGAGAGGGGGTGTGATGCAGGTGCATTTGACAGGCACTGGTCCTCTGGCGTCAAGGGTGGCTCATCAGGGTCCTGCAATTATTTGCTGGATGGCGATCCTAGGGGAGGAAAATGACATGTCATCAGTAATAGTCATCACACTGTCACTGTCCATGCTAGGCAGGCTGGTGACACAATGGAGATCTGCATCATGGTGCCATCATTTTTTAGTGAACAATGTGGACTCCAGGTTTGAGATTTCCATTACAGATGAGACAACACAACAATGTTTACACAAACTGACGCTCTCACATCTGTGCACTGCACTCTTACTTTTGTCAGAGACCCTCTGCCCCTCCATGACCCATGGGACAAGCTGGGCACTGGCACTCCATCTCTGAGGTATCCACCTCGTTCCTCGTCAATATGGACAGGTTTGGGTGGTCTCTGCCTGTCCTTGACCTCTTGATGGTGTTATGACTTCTGTTCTCCTGAAAGGACAGAGGAGCATTAATTAGTCCACTCTCTACCTGTAGGACCATTGCAGCCTGGCCAACCCCACCTGAGGAACACCATGCAGGGCACATCCAAGTTGTGGCCCTCAACCTGCAAAGCAATCAGGCCAAGCAGGCAGAACTCACTGCCTTGGCCTGCACTGATGTCATTGACAGTTTGCACTCAGGTTCTTACACCCATGAGCACCACGGCAGGGTAGACCAGCTGTTAACATTGCTCCGAACATATCTATGCAAACTCGATGCTTGCCCTTGCCGAGCACAGCAAATTGTTGAACTTTTGTGGGACTGCACCCACGTGTGCCATACAACATCATGGCCGCTAACCTGGACTGCCAGCTCTGCCCATGCTTTCTTGGTCAGGTGCAGTGGTCTCCTCTTGCCATCCCTGGGGATGAGGATGTCCTGCCTGCCATTGACTTCATCCAAGAGGATTCCCAGGCACTCATCAAGAACCAGAGGGGCGGGGGGACCAAGTACCCACAGGACTTTCCCTCCAAACTGGCGTGCCCAGCAGGTGCAGTATGCCATTACTGCTCAAAAAAAATGTTTTGTCAAACAACTCCAAAACTACAAAGTGTCCCGTGGCAGCCTTTAGGAAGCTGCCTCTGCTGTTTTTAAATCTCCCACCTGGTCGCCAATAGACCCAGTGCCCAACAGGCTCCTGCCCCCGCTGGCCCTTCCGACCATTGAGCAGACGTGTTTCACGCTGGCCAGCCGTTAATTGGCCACCCAGTGTGAAATTGCATTCGAAATGCGATCCCACCCAGGAGCTGATTTTACGTCCATTTCCGGGCCTGCCTACTTGGTCAGGTGACCTGTAAGTAAACTTGATCAAAGTACCTGATGGCACAGCTGCCCACAGAAATATACCCCAGCAAGATTCGTTTTCATAACTCTATTCATAATCGTGAGAGCTTTAATTAGTTCAGTTTTCAGCTGATGAGCATCCTTAATAATGTGAATTTTCTCAGTCAGTCATGTTCAATAAGCTCCAGTGAATAACAGCAGCTTAACTGTACCGAAACTAAAGACAGACAGGCAGATTGAAGAATTGTGAACTCCAGTCAGTTCACACATCAGTTCTTTAATACAATGCACATCTGCATTGCTGTTTACATTTTAAAAAGAGAAAGTTATAAGCAACACTTACAAGTCTGGAATAGGATACCTTTGGTCATTTAATCTCTCCTGCCTTACTCCCTTTTCCAGACCTTCCTTTTTTGTTCTTTCCTCCCATCCTTTCTTTCCCTGCCTCGGTGCTTGCTTTAAACCTGTTACATCTCTACTAATTCCAGTTCTGATGAAAGGTCATTGTTATATTGTTATATTATTCTTAAAGTTCTAGGAACTAACTGTTATGTGAATATAAATCTGGGTTGTCACATTCACTGTCACACTGGGCATATGCCGAGTGACAATGCTGCAGTTTATCAGTCCACCAGCCACATGGAGAGCAGTAAGAAGTACACTGAAGAACTTCAGCATCTTGATTCTAAAGTGTGGTTATTTCTAACTTATGGAGACCAGAAGACATAAGATGGTGGTAGCGGGGTGTCTGTGAGTAAAAACCCAAACATTTTAAACAAATTTAATGCTGAATTGGATTGAAAAAATCAACCCAAATTAATGTCTAGAGACAGAAAAACTGAGTGAATTGTGTGAAAATTAAGTGGCCAACACAGCAATAAACACACAGCTTCGACCAATGAGGAATTGGGAGGCTGATGATGTCTTAGAGATACTAGAGAGCTGTGAACTGACATTTAGTAACTTTCTAAAAAGCATTTGTGAAGAAGAAAGGACCTACAACACCCTTTTGTGGGCAAGAGAGAAAATGTTCAATTTATTTAATAGCTGGGAACTGAGTGAAGATGACAGTGAAAACTCAAAGGACAGAATTTTACGACAGCAGGATTTTATGTTCCCACTGAAGTCAATGGGATTGATGACCGCTCACCACATTTAGCAGCCCCATCCCCGCCAAAACAGGGCCGTAAAATTCTGCCCAAAGTTTTGAAAAATTCAGCTGACATCACCAGCCAAAACCAAATCATCGGATCTACTGATGTAAATTTCAAGGCCTGAGGCAGGAATCAGGTGAGACTGTTGACAATTTCTTAACAAGACTGAAAAGCGCATCCAGAAAATGTAAATTCAATGACACAGATGGAAGGCTGCAAAATCAGCTCATTTCGAGCTCGGCACACACTGAAGTACAAAAAGATTTAATTGGAAAAGACAAAATTTCTCAGGCTGTAGACACTGCCAGAGCACATGGACCACAAGTAGACAGATGAAGACGCTAATTATCCAAATGGCTTATGTTCAATGAAGTCAAGAGAAAGGCTGAAGCAGTGAAACTGTAACAAGAGAATGCACACCAGACTGAGAGAGAGATGTGCAAGAGTTGTGGACGACAACATGAGTTCACAGACAGGAGGAAATCTCCTGCATATGGATCAACCTGCAGAGCTTGTGGAAAGCCCAATCAATGGGAAAAGATGTGCAGAAGAAAGAAAGAAAATGGTAAACAAGTTATCAGAGACAGAGGAATGCGAGGAATGAGAAGTAAAATGAGCCAAACATCCATACCTTGGAAGATGACAATGAGTTTGAGGACGCAATAGGCATAGGAACCACACAACTGCATGAAATGGCTGGATGCACCAGTTCCTAAAGAAAGGAAATTCATATAACCATTCAGTTCAGGAAGATGGTGATAAATAAGCCCACAACCATAAACCTGAAGCTGAATCTTGACACCAGAGCACAGAGTAATATCATCCTGCTCAGGCTATATCAGAAGAACTTACCTGAAAATTTGAAAGAAAATGGGTACCCAAGGAAAGGCACTCTGACACTGAGCAACAGTGTGTGAGAGAACTGAGATTCAACAGCTGGGAATAACCCAAATTAGATGGACACACAAAGGAAAAGCTGTTACAACAGAGGGAACCTTGCCACTCTGCAAGTAGATGCTTCTACAAAAGGAGTGGAAGAAGCACTGGTACAAGAGGGAAAACCGATAGTGTTCGCATCCAAAGCTCTAACATCAGTTAAGACCAGATATGCAAAATAGAAAGAGATCTTTTGGCAACCATGTATGGATATGAGACATTCCACACATATCTCTTAGAGAGAAAGTTCATAGTGGAGACTGATCATCATCCACTGGAGCGCTGGAGCAGATCTACAAGAAAAATCAGTATAGAGCTCCATAAGGACTGCAAAGGTTACTCTTGAGGCTTCAGGGTTAAGGTTTTGAACTGAAATACAAGCCAGCAAAATAAATGGTGCTTAACAGATGCCCTATCTCAGTTGTCACCAAAGGAGGAATATGAGATCTAGGTACAAAGTTGCATCACCTAGTGAACTTCACACCACTGAAACTGAGTCAAATTAGATACTGTGGGGAAACCTCAATGGAACAGACAGTTCTGCCATTTAAATGTGGTAAATGCCCATTAACTACAGTTTTAACCTAGAGGAAGAATCATCCCAAATTTACACTAAGTGTTTTAAAATGGTGTTTTACCCGTTGGCCGCAACGGCAGCTTCTCACGCCTTATCATCCCAAACACTCCACATTAATTATGCATTCCTGGGAAACACGCTGTTTCAATGGCTGACGGGCTCTGATTCGCACGCCACGCCTTAACCTCACTGCTTTATCATGCCGGGCGCCACATTTAAAGTACAGCTGTGTGTACACCTCTCAGCGCTACTAGCCTAGGGCTGCTGCAAATAAGACATGACCCCAAAAGGTAAGTAGACTGCAGGCCCCAAATTTAGTGATGCATCCCTCGAGCGACTTTTTGACATTGTGGAAGCCCATCGTGATGTCCTCTACCCATGCTCTGGCCACAGGAGGGGCAGCAACATTACCACTCTGGCTTGGTAGGCGATGGCAGTGGCAGTGATCAGTGTCCCTCTGATCAGTGCCAATGCTGCACAGAAGAGCTTGGCCATACAATGCAGTTAGAGTAGGAATGATCTGATCCATGCTATCAGGGTAAAGCAACTACCTCATCACTCTAAACTCACACACTCAAGCCCATCACACATTCACTGGCATCTCACTCACTGTCAACTCAAGGGACATCACTACTCACTTTCTCACACACACTATCACATCTCCATCTGGCCTCATCTGCTCTGGAGACTGCCTCCTCAGCCCTCACCATCTCGAGGCCACTTGCACAGATCAACATGTGTCCCCACACAAATCCTGGGACATCCTCCTTTCCCAGTAAAACCCTCACCCTGCAGCCTCTTCCCTTGCCTGAGGCTGCTTCTCCCCCTTCCCCAACAAGCCCTAGCCCTGCAGACATTGAAAACCACCCCTCCAGGCTGGTCTGCCTGTCAGCTCCCCTAAAAGCGATGTGGTGCTGTCTGTGAAGCCTGGCACTGATGACTGCGAGTGCTGCCTGAAGCAAGATAGGAAAACAAACCTCAAAGTCCCAAGCAAAGTGCAGCTTGCCAGGTGCACATCATTTATATGCAGTTGTCTGTTTAAAGTCTATAGATTATTGTTATTGCATTCACACCTTGTGGGCGGACAAACCAGCATGGGGGCACTAGTCCAGCGGGCTAGCCTTATAATGAGATGTAGATGTATTACAACGAGGTTCCCAATGTCCAATTGTGGGAAATGTGGCCTGCCATCGACAGGCTGAGTGGACAATTGCAAACTGGTTTCACAACGTCATGAAACTGATTTTGGCCTTTTCGCCATATTGTCAGACGCCAGCAAGCACGGAAAATTCTGCCCTGGGACCCTGGCTTTAACACCGTAGGCACTGGTTTCCTGGGCTGACAAGTCCTTTATCTTCCTTTCTCTACCACGTCAAGTGGTGCTACCCCCTCTGGTTTTAGCATAAGTAGAGGCAGGCTGCTCATTCCCTTTCTCTGAATGTTCAGATGCTCTTGGTCAACATCCTCTGGGTTTTGGAGACTCTGAGAACACTTTCAAAAACTGCCCCAATTGCACCTGTACAGGGGCAAACTCAGCCATTGGGGCAGGATGCAGCATGTGGGGCTTTGACTGAGGAGAGAGGCAAGTTTATGTCTTGTGGTTGTGTTTATATTTAATTCTGTCACCAGGTAGCTGGGAAACCCCCATCTCTCCATCATCAATGGCCAGGCATGCAGAGATCCAGCTTATGCCCATTGCCCTGTCCTCCACAGCTGTCAAGGTGGAGATGATTGGAAGATCACCTCTGATTCTCAGCCTCTCCCTGGTCTCCCTGCTCTCTTCACCTCAAAGGAGAGAAGGAAGACACTTATAAGTGTGAGATGTGGAATGTTTTGAGATGGGAAGACAACATTTTTGGAGGTCACTGTAAGGAATGGATGTTCTACTTCTATAAGGGTGAGTGTTACTGGTGGCTGTTCAGATTCTTTTTTATTCACTCATGGGATGTTGGCATCACTAGGCCAACATTTATTGCTGGCATCCCTAATTGGGGATGTGAAGGCATGCCTCAGCAGAGAGCGATGGACGCTTGTCTGGGAAGTGATGTGCTGGAGAGAGGCTGAGAAGGCAGAGTAAAGGAGTTTATACTTGAATATGCCATGCTACTAATGTCTCATTGCTTCATTAAACCTCTTGTGACACTCGTAATGAAGAGATATTAATGTCTATAAAGTTATTAGAAATTATTGTTAAATTGGATTTGTAGTAGGGTCTGCATCCATGTGTGTGTCTGTGTGAGCCTTAATTGGTTTAAAACCAGCTAATCTTGGTGCTTTGATGCATAGTAGTTTTGAGATGTTAATTAAATAAACGTAAGGAGTTAAAAGGTAAAGTGCAATTTGCATTTGTTGAATAAACCATTCAAAAGAATGGGTGAAATCTTGCACCTAGTTGGGAGACACCAAGCAATGTTTATATTACTGATACAATTGGTGGAATGAAAGGATTATTGTTAGAAGTAAAATTTAAAAACCTAGTAACACAATGAAAAATTTACATTCAATGGGGCTGTCAAAGAGCTATTAAAGAACTGTCCTGCGTTCAAAGCTGTCAAGGAAGTATCCAAAGACATTAAGTGAATTGGCATGGAGGGGATAAGGGAAAAGGGTGGCAGATGAAGATATGGGTTAGCATGAGATGTCACTAAATTGATATGTGGATGTGAGGGGCCATGGGGCTGGGTGAGGTGCATGGGCTGGCATAGGTTGGCATGGATGGGGAATAGGGGTTGTGTGGGGGTCAGTAAATGAGCGGTGAGGGCAGGAAGGACGTTTTTGCTTCATTATTATTTTTGATTTATTTAAACGCAGTGCCGGAGCACAGAGGAAGGCCTTACACCCATCCCACCTCTGCACACGGTAGCCTCCGCCCTTGTTTCGAGTTGCCCACACCAACTCCTATCTCAGTGCTTGCTACCCAGGAGTGGTCCAGTGAAGACATTTCCCCAAAGCCAAGAAGAGTGCAGTCCCCCGATTCAGTGCCACATCCCTTTGACATTGCCTGCCGCAATGCCCTCCACCCCCACTCTGGCTGCAGGAGACCCATCAGGCTCACCACTCCGGCTTGGGATGCGGTGGCAGAGGTGGTCAGTGCCAGCGCTGCCCACAAAAGTTTGGCCATCCAGTGCAGAAAACGGATGAATGATCTCATCCGTGCTGCCAGGGTAAGTCAATCATCTCATCATTCTCAACTCACTGACTCACAAGTCCATCACACACTCACTGGCATCTCACTCACTGCCAGCTCAAGGGAAATCATTACTCACTCCCACTCCCTCCATCTATCACTGTGCAGGACAAGATCACACACAATCAATGGGAGACATCCCAGACCAGGGATGGGCGGGGAGGGGGCATGGTTGGTGGGATGGAATGCCAGACATCAAGGTCCTCATTCCATTCGAGAGTCACGTGTTGGAGCAAGCTAGAGAGGACGTCAGCCATTTCTGCGGTGACGGTGAGGTCGGTGGTGAACACCCACATGACGATCCTGAACCACATCATCCCTCTTTCAATGATACTCTGAGTCCACTGCTCTGTGTGCATCATAGCAGCCAAGCACTAATAATCTCCAGTTTCTGTCCGAGGCACATCTGACACGATGCCCTCAGGCAACTTTGACCCCAATTCAAGCGCCGAGAGCACCTCGGATGAGGACCCTGAGGGTAGTACTGTTGAAGACCCGTCACTGTGCTCACTCACACCCTCCACCAGAGCAGTGACACACACCTTGGTGGGATCTAGATGTAAAGCAGCCTCAGGATCACAATCTAGTGAGCACACCACACAATCTGTTCCACAGCAGGCGGAAGCAGGGACATCCTTGGTTGCCGGCACTCGGAGGGCTGCTGGAGGCAAGGAATCTTCTGAGTCCGAGTCAGATGATGAGCCTCTGGACTCAGTCCTCAATCAGCTGTTGGAGTATAAAGACAATCAGGGGAACATCAAGAAGGGATGTCTGGTGCATCCTCAGATTGCAAGGGACGATGGAGGAGTCCATCCGTCTTCATTTCGAGGTGATAGCGTCAGCATGCTAATGCACTGGGGTCAACACTGGCAGGATGGAGGCCGCCATGGAGACCTTGATCTAGGGCTTGGGTCCTGCACTGCTGTGCGTACTGCATTCCATTGTTGATGCCATAGTTGGCCTCCAACAGTGTCAATGCGAGAGGGGTGCGGGGAAGCTCAACCTCATGGAGTGCATTCTACTCAAAGAGTCAGCCAGGGGCCTTCAGGCATCCATAGGGAGGAGGATCAGCTGGTGCACACCCCGGGGCCATCCACTCAGGTGACTCTGGAATGTCCGTCCCATCCAAATCCCCTCTTCCTGTGACCCCCACAGCTCCAGATTCCCAGGCTGAGGAGGATGCAACTGACCCACAGCAAGACATCCAAAGCAGAACAGGGCCTTCCAGGTCTCAGCCCTACAGGGGATGCATGCCAAACTCATCACACACAGGATGTCACAGTCAGTAGGCTGCCTCTACCTCCGCTGTAGATGTCTGGGGAGCACCAAGATGTAGCGGTAGGGTTAGGAAGGTTAAGGAGATGTATTTGCACAGCCTGAGCATGGGTGTTAATCACTTGTACATAACGTTCACTATTGCAAATAAAGTCCCAAGAATGTCTCCTTGCCAATGGCTCCTTGTTCTGATGAGCAATGTTCATGTCACTCAGGTGTGAAACCTCGGTTTCTGCACAAGATGAAGGCAGCTCTCTCAGTCCAGGACCTCTTCCCTGTGCAGTGTGTAACCTTCAGAGCAAAATGATGGTTCGGCTTCACACTCACTGGACACATTAGTGATGCCTGCATGCAATAGTGCTTGTTATTGCAGCCAGAATGTTGTGGGCAGGCATCAGGGAGTTCCGTCATTCTCTGTGTGCTCTCAGCGCCTTTGAGGTGGGGCTGGCCCCCCATCTCTTCAGCATCTGTGACCAGTGACACTCTGCTCCTGACGGTACAAGTGCTGAAGGCTGACAAAGGTTCTGGTGCACTTAAAGTTTCATGGCTGCGTCTCCATGATATGAACATGTTTAAAGAGTGCAAGCGAGCTGCCCTCAGCCAGACAGGAGTAGACATTGACGGAGGCAATGTGAAGATCTATGGAGTGTCCTCACTGCATGTCATCATCATCCTCCTGGGTCTAGTGACTATTAGGACCTCAGCTGCGTCTCCATGACATGGACCTGAGCACTGAGGGTATGTACTCTGCCATCAGCCACACGGGAGTCAAACGTTCACAGATGCAAGGTGAGGATACCAGAACTGTCCTCACTGCATCTCAGCATCATCCTCCATGAACCTTGTGGCTATGAGGGCCTCCCAAGCATGCCTGCTTCATCTGGCCAGTGCGAAGGCCTCATCGCCGGCACCCTTGCCTTCCAGGGCCTCACCCCCTTTGAGGAGCTTTTCCATCTCCTCCTCAGCCAGATCCTTCCCCCATTGCAGTGACAGGTTGTGTAGCATGCAGCAAGCTATGATGGTACGTGACTGTACTGGATCTGTCGAGGCATCGGAACCTCATTTTCAAGATGCCTATTGTTTGCTCCATCAAAGTCCGGGTCGCAGCCTGAGCCTCATTATACCTTCTCTCTGGTGCAGTCTGAGGCCACTGAATGGGCGTCATCAACCATGTCCCCTGTGGGTAGCCCTTGCCCCCCAGGAGCCAGCCCTGCAGCCCCTGTGGGCCCAGGAAGGTGTCAGGGATCTGAGGCCTGCTAAGCATGTATGAGTCATGGACGCTCCCTGACCTGTAGACCTGTGTTTGTGGTGGTCGGAGGCCAGACGAACATTCAGTGAGTGGAATCTCTTGCAGTTGACGCAGTTGACTGCTAGTTGCCTTGGAGATCTAAGCGCCACCTAAATGCAGTCAATGGCACCCAGCACCTGTGGAAAACCAATGACCTGTGCAAATCCCAGCGGTCTTGCTCCTTGGCTTTTCTAATCCCTGGCAAAATGCACAAAGTTCTGTGCCTTCAAGAAGATGGCGTCCTGGATACACTTGTGTGTGGAGGCTTGCAAGATCACACGCAGATCACCTGTGGCGCCCTGGAAAGAGCCACTACTGTAAAAATTGAGCACCATGGTCACTTTCACAGCCAGTGGCAATGGATGCCCTCCATGTCCCCATGGCGCCAAATCCTGCAGTGGGTGAGGTATATGGCTGACCAGTTCCCTAGACATGCCCAGTCTTCAGCGACACTGGTCCTATGTCAACTGCTGGAATGACAGGCACCACCTAAAGGCCCTGGGTCCAGCGAGGCGCCTATAAGCAACAGTTCACTATGGATTTTCAACTGCATGTGCAGCAGATCCTGCTGCCCCGTCATCTTGAGGGAGCCAAGCCAGATGCCTCTGCCGCACTCTTCTTCTCTAGCTCTGTGTGAGCCATGACACATGCCGCTAAATCACCAGGCTCCATGATCCTGATGTTCTCCTCCTCCAGGATCAAGGCGAGAGATGCATAGGTTAGCATATATGTCCTCATAATCTTTCCTGGTTAAGTCTGAAGGCCCCTTCACACATGTAGGAGAGTGCTGGCCACCACATGGCTGTCGGAACCCCAAACACCTCCGCCCCACTCCACTTGATCCATCGGCAGCAGCTTCGTCCACTTGACCACATGCTGTGCTCTCAGCTCAGGCACAGGCATTCTCCTAACCTGCACTGCAAGGCTGCCCTGTTAGCTTGAACCATGGGGGAGACTGGTCTAAACCTTAATAAAGACATTGCTGTGAGTGCATCTACCATGGCCACCTTTTGCAAAGAGATTGTACAACTTGCCCTGTCGGCCGTTGTTCTGCTGCCCCCTAAAACGCACTTTAATTTGCAGGCAGCCCATGGGGTGAAAAGTGCTGGAGCATTTGGAGGCTTTTTCATTCTTTTGTGTTGCTTGAGTGAGCAGTAAAGCTTCAGAGGCCTGACTCCAATCATGTTAATGGAGCTGCTGTTGAACGATCTCAGCTGTGGAACAATGCTCACTTTTGACAAGGTTTTCCAACTGTGTGGCCGTTTCCCTCAACCTCCCCCCCCTCCGCCCAACCCTTCCACCCTCCTCCCATATTGTGCTTGTGTACTTCCTTCAGTCTGTGCTGCCTTGCCTCCACTCCACCTCCCCAGCCCCACCCATACTGGAGCCCTTGCACTGAAAGCCAGCTGAGAAAAAGCGACTTGCCTGTGCCACCCCCCACCCAACCCCTGAATGCGCTGCGCCTCCTCCTTGATGTCCTACGGGTGATGCTCACGAGCGCTGCGCAAGGCTGTGGGCATTCACCTCCAACTTCCCTTTGAAGTTCAGGTCACCTGGTGCACACCTATTAAAGGCTGTCATGAAGGACACCGTTCTGAAGTCACGCTAACATGGGCGGTAAATTTTAAGTGGGGGGTGATTCTGGCACAAGGGCACAATAATGAGCTGCAAATGCATTAAAATTAAGTTCTTGACCAGCTGTGCAGCCGGCCGTTGACAGTGGAGCGGACGATCACAAAAAGACAATGGCTTCATCACAGCGTGAAACCAATTTTTGGCCTTCTCGCTATATTGCCCACTCACGCCCACCATGACACCCGCCGCCAATGGGCCAGGCGATTCCAGCCATTGTATTAAATAGATTAAATAATATTCAGTACAACTGGCTCTTCGTACTTTCAGTTTACTCTTGAGAGCTCTAACTGACTTTTTGTTTATAAAGGTTTGTTTTTGGAGATACCCAAGTTTAAGAGACCTGCGTTGGATAAGTTTTATATATAAACATTAAAAAATAATTAAAACTACCTTTTTAACTAGAAGCCCAAGCAATGTGTCCCTGGCAATAGCCTGTTGAATAATCTGTATTTTACAATCCTTAAATCATTGTTCTGGGCTGGTTGGGCTCTAACAATAATTGAAATAAACAGAGAGCTTTTGAGTTCCTTTCAAGTGAAGCAGCATTTCACTTGCACTTCCCTCAAGTTAGTCTACTGCATTCGTTGCTCCCAATGCGGTTTCCTCTACATTGAAGAGACCAAACGCAGACTGGGTGACCGCTTTGCAGAACCTTCGGTCTGTCCGCAAGCGTGACCCAGACCTCCCTGTCGCTTGCCATTTCAATACACCATCCTGCTCTCATACCCACATGTCCGTCCTTGGCCTGCTGCATTGTTCCAGTGAAGCTCAACGCAAACTGGAGGAACAGCACCTCATCTTCTTACTAGGCACTTTACAGCCTTCCGGACTGAACATTGAGTTCAACAATTTTAGATCATGAACTGTCTCCTCCATCCCTACCCCCTTTCCGGTCTACCCATTTTTTCTTTTTTTTCCAATAATTTATATAGAATTTTCTTTTCCCACCTATTTCCATTATTTTTAAATGTATTTCCATCCATTGTTTTTTTTCTGCCTATTAGCCTATTTCGATTCATTCACCCCACCCCCACTAGGGCTATCTGTACCTTGCTTGTCCTGCTTTCTACCCTTAATTAGCACATTCCTTAGCTAATATCATCACCTTCAACACCTCTTTGTCCTTTTGTCTATGACATCTTTTGGCTATCTCCACCTATCACTGGCCTTCTATCCAGCTTTACCTGTCCCACTCCCCACTTAAACCAGCTTATATTTCACCTCTCTTCTATTTTTACTTAGTTCTGTTAAAGAGTCATATGGACTTGAAACGTTAACTGTGTTCCTCTCTGCAGATGTCGCCAGACCTGCTGAGTTTTTCCAGGCATTTTTATTTTTATTTTTATTTTTGTTTTGGACTTCCAGCACCCATAGTTTTTTGCTTTTAGCTTTTGAACGAACTTGTGTAGCCACTTTCTGCCCGATTAATTATCAAAACATTAAGACGTACGTCTGCTGTTCAGTTATAAAATAAACTTCTTCGTGCTTCCGAGTCATAAGGCATGATGTTTTCAATAATCCAATTGACAGTAACTGTCAGTTTGTATAACGCATTTACTGCAGCAATAGTTTCTGCAAAGACAATATTCTTGTACCTGATCGGATTTGGACATTTCCAACCATTTTCTCATACAACTATGTGGAGTTAGTCAGGATATTGCATTACTTGCTGCAACATTGAGATAAGCTTTCAAAAAAAAATCTGAGTTGTGTTACCCCAGGACATCACTTGTAGGTGCTTCATGATTTCTGAGAGAGAAATCGAATTTTTACTTTTGCTCACAAATACTACCAATTCTAAATGATAGAAAAGGGGACAGCACAGCATTGTGAAACATGGGATTCAACTTAAGATTCCCTTAGACTGAATTCTAGTTTCTGTCAGCTTGTGGTAAATGCTAATTGAAAGCCGTGTGCATCCCAACAGAGAAAAAGGGATAGAGAATGTGGCTCTGCAATGTCAGGAAAGGCACCAGAAGTTACAATGCCAGTCATACTGGACTACTCTGATATATCTTTGTCAGGTGATAGATTGGCACTAATTGAGATGTCATTTATTTGGTATTTACTGCAATTCACTTTCAGTCACATCTTCCTTAGTTACTGTTTCCAGCTTTGGCTTCTCCCAAGTGGATCCTAACTGAAATCCTACACTTCTTGTTTCAGATCCACCCATGATTGCAGATAGTCAGTGTTCCTCGAACTATTGCTTTGCCACACTCTATGATACACACTCAAACTCCAGTATCATCATGTACACATTCTCGGTTTTTCTCTTCAGCAGCATTGATTCATTCTATCTCAGAGTTATCTTGAACTGCAGTTCCTTTTCATCCTTCAACTCAACCAACACTTTTAACAAAAAACTTTCTCTTCCTTTGGGGTGTCAAGATCCACACAACAACATTAAGAGTGGAATCGTCCCAAATTTGCACTAAGTGCAGTATGTCAAGAAAACAGGAAGTTGCAATATTTTCCTTCTGTTAATAACCCTGCTATATTTCTTATGTACTGGCTGTTGGGTGCTTTTGGAGTAAATATGGTAATTGGAGTGAGAGCCAGGTGACTGCAAGAGTCTAAAACCAACAGTAAGAAGTGATTTTGATATGTTAATGAACCAAGAGGAACTTCAATCAGAGTTTTACATAAAGCATTAATAGGAATGGTTTTGAATTGAGTTGTTTTAGTTTGAAGGGAGATATATGCGGTTGTAAAAAGGTGCAAATAAGGTAAAGATAGGGTAAGTTTGTTTTTTATAAGTCTAAGAGCTAGGGTAAAGAAACAAGTTTAATCAATTCTGAGAAGAAAGCATTTCTGAAGAGACTGGCTGAGACAATAGAGAAATCAAAGGGAAATACTGAAGCCCAGGTGGGGGTAGCTGCTTAGATCTTCCAGAAGAAAGCAGAATAGCTGGTCAGAACTCGCAGAAGACAGTGTGAACAAGGCCAGACTGGGATAACCAGATGCTGTTAGCCTCAGAGGACACATCAAGGAATAAAAGATGCTGTATGTTTTTTTATTCACTCACAGAATGTGGGCTTCACTGGCTGGGCCAACATTTATTGCCCATTCCTAGTTGCCCTTGAGAAGGCAGTGGTGAGCTGCCTTCTTGAACCACTGCAGCCTACGTGGTTCAGGTACACCCACAGTGCTGTTAGGAAGTGAGTTCCAGGGTTTTGGCCCAGCGACAGGGAAGGAATGGAGATATATTTCCAAGTCAGTATGGTGAGTGACTTGGAGGGGAACCTGCAAATGGTGGTATGACGCGAATGTTACTTGCCACTTGTCAGCCAAATCCTGGATATTGTCCAGGTCTTGCTGCATTTGGACATGGGCTGCTTCAGTGTCTGAGGAGTTGCGACTGGTGCTGAGCATTGTGCAATCATCAGCGAACATCCCTACTTCTGACCTTATGATGGAAGGATGGTCATTGATGAAGCAGCTGAAGATGGCTGGGCCAAGGTCAATGCCCTGAGGAACTCCTGCAGTGATGTCCTGGAGCTGAGATGACGGACCTCAAACAACCACAACCATCTTCCTTTGTGCTAGGTACGACTCCAAGGGAAGATGGTTGTGGTTGTTGGAGGTCAGTCACCTCAGCTCCAGGGCATCATTGCATGTCCAAATGCAACAAGACCTGGACAACATCCAGGCTTGGGCTGACAAGTGGCAAGTATCATTCATGCCACCCAAGTGTCAGGCAATTACCATCTCCAACAAGAGAGAATCCAACCATCGCTCCTTGATGTTCAATGGCATAACCATAACTGAATCCCCGACTATCAACATCCTAGGGGTTACCATTGACCAGAAACTGAACTGGACTAGCCATATAAATACTGTGGCTTCAAGACCAGGTCAGAGGCAATGAATAATTCATCTCCTGACTCCCCAAAGCCTGTCTACCATCTACAAGGCACAAGTCAAGAGTGTGATAGAATACTCTGCACTTGCCTGGATGAGTGCAGCTCCCACAACCCAGAGGAAGCTGAACACCATCCAGGACAATACAGTCCGCTTGATTGGCACCACATCCAGAAACATTCACTCCCTTCACCACCAACACACAGGAGCAGCAGTGTGTACCATCTACTAGTTGCACTGCAGGAATTCACCAAGACTCCTTAGACAACACCTTCCAAACCCATGAGCACTACCATCTAGAAGGAAAAGGGCAGCAGATAGATGGGAACACCACCACCTGCAGGTTCCTTTCTAAGTCACTTGGAAATATATTGCCATTCCTTCCTATTGCTGGGTCAAAATCCTGGAACTACCTTCCTAACAGCACTGTGGGTGTACCTACCCCACGTTGGACTGCAGCGGTTCAAGAAGGCAGCTCACCACCACCTTTTCAAGGGCAACTAGGGATGGACAATAAATGCTGGCCCAGCCAGTGAAGCCCATATCCCATGAATTAATTTTTTTTAAATTACTGGGATTCTATAGATTTTGAAATCTATAAGGATAGTTGCTAAACAGAAAAGGGGATGGTTAGCTCTGAGGGCAGTTAAATTAAGATCTTGTGAAACTGTTTTAAAGTAGAGTTTTCTGTGTGCAGCCATTCTTGTGTTGAAGTGTAATTGTGCTTTATTGTTTTTTGCTTTATTCTTTTAATAAATGTTTACTCTACTATAAAATCTACACAAGTAGTCGGAGACATCATTTCCTGATTTCAGAACCTCTCCTCATGCTATACAAATTGCAAGAACCATTTTGGCTGCTGTTTCAAGTTTCCATCTGGGATTTGGGCTAATTGGCATTTACCTTCAGCCGTGCCATAACAGGTAGCGGGTGGGAAAAAGGACATCTTACCTGCTGGCTGCATTTACAGATTTTCATGCTGTATCATCCAAATCCAGCCTCAATAATCATGCATCCCTGGCAATACGCCCTTTCACTGGCAGGCTGCCTACAATTCACCCGTCACACTGTCACCTTGCTGTTTCTTCACGCCAGGCATATATTTAAAGTGCAGCGTGCACACCTTTCAGTACTTCTAGCCCAGGTCTGCTGTGCAGAAGATATAGCCTTAAAAGGCAAAAAGACTGCAGCCACCCCCTGATTTAGTGACACATCCCTGGGATTCTTTCTGGACACCATTGAAGCCCATGATGTCCTCTAGCCCTGCTGCGGCCACGGAAGGTCCATCAGTGTCAACACTCCAGCTTGGGAGGAGGTGGCAGTGGTGGAAGTGCAAGAAGACGTTCACCCTCCAGTGCAGAAAGAGGATGAATGATCTCACCTGTGCCGCCACATTAAGGCAACCATCTCATCAATCTAAACTCACACAATCACAAGCCCATCACATTTTCACTAGCATCTCACTCACTGGCAGCTCAAGGGTCATCACCCATTCTCACACACATACCCTCACATCTCCATCTGGACTCGTCTCCTCTGTAGACTGCCTCCTCAGCCCTCACCCTCTTGAGGCCACTTCCACAGATCAACATGTGTTCCCATACACACACACGCTGGGATGCCCCCCTTTCCCAGTATAGCCCGCACCCTGCAGCCTCTTCCGTTGCCTAAGGCCTCTTCTCCCCCTTCCCCAAATAAGCCATAGCCCTGCAGCCGTTGAAAAGCTACCTCCATCTTACAGCCGGTCTCATAAGTAAAGACCTACCCATCAGTCCCCCTAAAAGTGATGTGGTGCTGTCTGAGGAGCCTGATGCTGATAACCGCACATGCTGCCTAAAGCAAGGTAGGCAAACAAACCTTGACGTCCCGAGCAAATGCAGCTCACCAAGTGCACGTCACTTATGTTCAGTTGTGAAACACATCAGCGTGCAATCACGCCGACGTGCTCGGATGATCCAGTGTGGCAGGATGATTCCAGCGGGCTGGGCTATAAAGATATGCAGATGTATTATAATTAAGTTCCCAACATCCAGTGGCAGGAAACACAGACCACCACTTATGGGTGGAGCAGACAATTGCAAACATGTTTCACGATAGCATGAAACTGATTTTTGGACTTCCTGTCATGATGTCTGCCGCCAATGGGCATGGAAAATTCCACTCTAAAATTCCAACACCCCTCTGGATCCTTCTCTCTCACTTTCCTCTGAACCCAATCCAGCTCCTCAACTCATCTTTTGTTTTCACTGTCGTCTCTGACCTCAAAAAAAATCTTCAGAAAAGGCATCAACTTCATCATCCTAGGCCCATAATGAATGAATTTTGAGCTTGGCAGGAAGCTGAGCTCTTCTTCCGTTGCCTATTCCTCTGTGCCCATGTTTTTGGCCAGGTTTTGTCCCCCACACACCGGACCCTTTTAACTGTCTTCAGAATTCTCATTCCACCTGGACCACTCCCTCTGGTCTCTTAACCTTTCTGGATTTTTCCAGTGGGAATGGCGGGAGTGACATCAACCATATCAATTTCTCTGTTCCCTTCACTCATTCTCATCTCCCTCCCTCTGAACTTGCAGCACTCTATTTTTTCGAGCCCAACCCTGACCATTGCAATCAAGCCTGCTGAAAGGGGTGGAGTTGTTTATGTTGCACAAACAGACCTCTAATTTGCATTGGCTGATGGTCAGCTCTCTCACCTCTGCCTGGTCTGCAACTTCATCACCAAACATCAAACCATCGTTTTCCAACCAATACTAAATGCATCTCCTCTGGAGATCTCCCATCTAAAGCCTCAACCTCATAGTCCCACAACACGGGTCAGCCCACTTCTACCTGCTACCCAAGATCCACAAACAGGAATGCTCTGGTGAATCCATCATTTCTACCTCTTCTTGCCCTTTGGAATGGATTTCTTCTGATCTGAACTCTATCTTTCCCTCCTTTTGTTCAGTCTCTTTCTACCTATATTCACGATTCTTCCAACATCTGCCACTTTAACAGTTTTCAGTTTCCTTGCCCTAACCATTTCCTTTTCACCATGAACATCCATGGTGAAATTCTTCTACATCTCCAGCCCCCACCAAGATGGCCTGAGAGCGTTTTGCATTGCCTTAAACAAAGGCCCAATCAGTGCTCTTCCACCACCATGTCTTCTGCTTGCACTATCATGCCTTTCTCTATTTAATCCATCCTGCCTTCCACCCTATCACAGACCTCCTCTTTCGCTCTTTCCTCCCTTCATCCCTTTCCCTGCCTTTGTACTTGCTGCAAACCTGTTACACCTGTAATATTTTCCAGTTCTGACAAAAGATCACCAACCTGAAATAATGGCGGTAATTTTAACCACCCAAAACAGGTAGGTTGGGTGAGTTGGAAACACTGCAACTTGCAAGTTTCCCTCCAAGCTACTCACCATCCTGACTTGGAAATACATCACCATTTCTGCACTGTCGCTGGGTCAAAATCTTGGAACTCCCTTCCTAAAATCACTGTGGGTGTACCTACACCACATGGACTGCAGCAGTTCAAGAAGGCAGCTCACCACCACATTATCAAGGGAAATTAGAGATGGGCGATAAATACTGGCCTAGCTAGCGATGCCCACATACCATGAAGGAAAAAAAAACATTTTTGCCCCAGCAACAGTGAAGGAATGATGATATATTTCCAAGTCAGGATGATGAGAGGCTTGGAGGGGAACTTCCAGGTGGTAGTGTTCCCATCATCTGCTGCCCTTGTCCTTCTAGATAGTAGTGGTCATGTGTTTGGAAGGTGCTGTCAAAGGAACCTTGGTGAATTCCTGCAGTGCCTTTTGTAGATGGTACACACTTCTATCACTGTGTGTCAGTGGTGGAAGGAGTAAATGTTTATGGATGGGGTGCCAGTCAAGTGGGTTGCTTTGTCCTGGACGGTGTCAAGCCTCTTGAGTGTTGCGGGAGGTGCACTCATCCAGGCAAGTGGAGAGCATTCCATCACACTCTGACTTGTGCCTTGTAGATGGTGAACAGGCTTTGGGGAGTCAGGAGGTGAGTTACATGCCGCAGAATTCCCAGCCTCTGACCTGCTCTTGTAGCCACAGTATTTATATGGCTAGTCCAGTTCAGTTTATGGTCAATGGTAACCCCCCCAGGTTGTTGATATCTCCTCTTTCCAACAGTACAATGTCTTCCATAATCCTTATTCCCACCCTTTCTCCCTTTTTGCCTTCTCTGTCTTTTATGAATATATTTGAATAAGTACCTTCTGCCCCAGAACTGGTTCCAATGCCCCAAGAATCTAAAGCCCTCCCTCCTGCACCATGCCTCAAGCCATGCATTGATCCTATCTTCCTATTTCTACTCTGGCTAGCATGTGGCACTGGGAGTAATCCAGGAATTAATACCTTCGAGGTCCTACTTTTAAACTTCTTCCCTAGCTCCTGAAAATTTGACCATAGGACCACAATCCCTCTCCTCTCTATGTTGCTGGTACCAACATATAACACAAGTTCTGGTTCACACCCTTCCCCTGCAGAATATTCTGCACCCTGGTCATGATGTCCTTTACCCTGGCACCAGGGAGGCAACACACTATGTGGGAGTCATGGTGACAGTTACAGAAATGCCTGTCTGCCCCGCCCCTTGACTATGGAATCTCCTATTACACTTTGTTGGTCCCTCTTGTGTAGGTCCTTGCCCATTGGTGCCATAGTCAACTGCACTCATTCAATGCATTCCTTTCTCAATCTCTGTCTCCTGAGCTTTCAATTAGTTTTTTTCATTTAACTGAGATGAACTTCCAGTGATAATGAGCAAGCTGGAGTTTGCTGCACTCACAGCAACACAAAACTGTTCTACTCTACCCTGCTTTAGGAAATCCCCTCTGCAATTTAATAAATAGCCATGTACAGCCTTTCTTTTAAACTAAATTTCCTTCAGTTATAATGGAATATTTGTACACAACAAAAACAAAAACCTCATTTGGTTACAACCATAATGACAACCATAATGAATATGCTCACACTTGAATAATTCAAAAATTATTTGTTTTAAAAGTCAATTATCAATTTTAAAAATGCACATTAATTTAAGGCAATTACACAAACCTAAGAGTTCTGATGGTATTACTTAGATTTTGAATCACATGATAACTAAAACCTGTTTGGAACAGATCTATTACAGTATTTATCTCTTTCTGGAAGGACACACATACGAAAGAAACATGTCTATTTCATTTTTTATTATGATTCGTTCAGGTTGTAAGTTATGTGGCAGGTAATGTGCTATTGATATCTCCCAGGTACCACAAATGCCACATTGATGCCTGTGAACATCTTCCTCATCACTAAATCATGTTGCTAGGAATACCAGTCACTGTTGTACAGGCTGACTTCTCCTGGAAGGGCCTGGACATTGGCAGTCTTCATAACAATCACTGTATCCGGATTCCTGCCTAGCAACTATAGAATTGATCTCCGGATATTCTGTAGTCTTCGGATATAGACTTCTACTGGAAAAGTGCTGTAATGAGACCGTAAGGTGATGCCTATAACGGTGTCCTTTCCTCCTTTAATTTCATCCAGTTCATTTGCAATGTAGTGCAGGTCCTGGCTTGAAACAGTGTTGAATCAGATTGGTGGGCCATGAGGTCGATATTCTACCATGATGTGTTTTCCAAGTTCACAGCAAGGTGAGGGCCAATATTTTTAGGATTGCCAAGATTGAATATTTTGAGACCTAGGACAGAAAAGGTAACATTACTTAACACACTAAGACACAATCTTGCTGATGTTCACATATGAAACTGGGAGGATACATCATTTCAAACAGCAGAAAACCAAAATGGGACCACAGCCTGCTAATTTAATAGATGTGTAAGGGACATAAATCATACAGTGGAATCTTACAGCAAGCACAGACAAGCTGACAAATAAGCATATATCTCCTGTAGTATATTAGTTTACTTCCATTTAGTTTGTCAATTATTTATTCTTCTTTCATGTTTCTCCACCTTAAACATAAGTATTATAATTATATAATTGAGGAACAGGCAGACTGTTGATCTGTTCCCAGTGCTCTGCCAATGCTGGTCTATCTGACCTCTGAGCAACAAGCAAGGCTGCTGAGAGTTAACTGTGTCAGATTTTCTCTTCCTCCCTTTGAGAAATATTTCTATCCAACTTAGTGAACAGAGGAAGCTTACTCTGTGGGAACGTCCTGTTGAACGTCACTGTTAATTAGGTCACATTCAATTATTGTTTATTTAGGCAAAATTGGACTCAGGAATTCAATAAATTACGGATGTCACCTGAGAATTTTCTAACTATATTAGTTGACCTCCATGGAAAAAAATTGCCTTTTTTCCTGTAACTATCACTCTACCTCTTCTCCCCACCATAATTCCTTCACTGTCTGTCTTTGTTTATCTGCTTGTCTTGCTCTCCTTTTTTTCCCTCTTACTCTGTATTCTACCCCTACACTTTTGTTGTCATTTCTCTTTTACTTTGTCTTCAAAGGAGTAATTCCTGCAATTTTTTTCCTTCCATCTGGGACATCTTTCATAAACATCACTTTACCGATTCATACGTCACATGTTGAACCATCTTTAAAACCAAGTACGACAGACGTCAGTGATGGCCCTCATGTACTCTGTAGCTGAGTGCTGGGTAACAGCACGGACCAGAAGTGGCCACACTGGACTGGTTGATGTTGAGCTGAACACTGCAATGAGATGCATCACTGGAACCCTTAAGTCGACCCCAACACCCTGGTTACCCATGCTGGCACACATCGCACCAACCCTGCCCCCCCTCCACCTCACCACCACCACCAATTGGCCACAATGCAGTAACGCTCCGTGAAGCTCAGCGAACTGAGGAAAGCAAATGCCTCCCCATGCACCAACCTCACCAACATCCCTCACCTCCATTTGAAGTCACGTAAGCCCGTTTAGACCCATGCAATTTAAGCCCTGAAGAAGCTTGGAAAAATGAGTGGCCCTCAAAAGAAGTCATGAATGAACACCTCGTGAAAGACCCGATACAGAAGATCCCTGGTATCAACCTCCCATGAAGCTCATGGGCATCCATGAACTGCATTCATATAAACCATGGCAGAAGCGAATACCTGATGCACAAATGGAAAATTAAAAACTTTCCTGTGGTCGCCCAGAACAGACCATGGCACACATAACTCAATACCCACCTCATAAATACAAAGTAGGTATTACAGCAACACACACCAGGACTCTTGACATAACATCCTGGCTTGACCACCTTGATATAAAATTATAGTTCTTACTCTATACCCAGCCATATGAAAGAAGCAGCAGCAGCCCAGGCAAAACACCAACATGGCTAACACCATAGAATGGATCAGATGTTGATACATAGACAAATCAGGAAAAGGGGAGGCTCAATGTGGACAGGAGATAGGGGCTTGAGGGGTACAGCAACACACATGAATGAGAGAAATAGGGAGCTTGTGCTGGGAGAAGAGATTGAGACAGAGCAGGAGTCAGGGCCAGGGTTTGGGAATACGATCAGAAGATCTTTCTATTGCTAGGAAGATGGATCAAAGCAATTGCTATAACTGCTACTGACAGGCAGGGCCCACTGCAAGACATAGAGGCAAAAGAAACTCAGGGCCTGTTTTTTTTTAAATTCACTCATGGGATGTGGGCTTCACTGGCTGGGCCAGCATTTATTGCCCATCCCTAGGTGCCCTTGAGAAGGTGCTGATGAGCTGCCTTCTTAAACTGCTGGAGTCCATGTGGTGTAGGTACACCCACAGTGCTGCACGGAAGTGAGTTGCAGGATTTGGACCCAGTGACAGTGAAAGAACGGCAATATATTTCCAAGTCAGGATGGTGAGTGTCTTGGAGGGGAACTTCCAGGTGGCGATGTTCCCATCTATCTATTGCCCTTGTCCTTCTAGGTGGTAATGGTCGTGTGTATGGAAGATGCTGTCAAAGGAGCTTTGGTGAATTCCTGCAGTGCATCTTATAGATGGTACACACTGCTGCTACCATGCTTCGGTGGTGGAGGGAGTGAATGTTGTGGATGTGGTGCCAATCAAGCGGGCTGCTTTGACTTGGAAGCTGTCAAGCTTCTTGAGTGTTGTGGGAGCTGCACTCATCCAAACAATTGGGGAGTATTCCAACACACTCTTGATTTGTGCCTTGTAGATGGTGGACAGGCTTTGGGGAGTCAGGAGATAAGTTACTCGTTGCACGATTCCTAGCCGCTGACCTACTCTTGTAGCCACAGCATTTTTATGGCTAATTCTGCTTCTGGTCAATGGTAACCCCCAGGATGTGGATAGTGGGGAATTCAGTGATGGTAATGCCATTGAACATCAAGGACTGATGGTTGGATTCACTCTTGTTGGAGATGGTTATTGCCTGACACTTGTATGGCACGAATGCCTGGATATTGTTCAGGTCTTGCTGCATTTGGACAAGGGATGCTTCAGTATCTGAGGAGTCGTGAATGGTGCTGAACATTGTGCAATCATCAGCGAAGATCCCCACTTCTGCCGTTATGATGGAAGGAAGGCCATTGATGAAGCAGCTGAAGATGGTTGGGCTGAGGACACTACCCTGAGGAACTCCTGCAGTGATGTCCTGGAGCTGAGATGACTGACCTCCAACAACCACAACCATCTTTCTTTGTGCTAGGTATGACTCCAACCAGCGGAGAGTTTTCCCCTGGTTCCCATTGACTCCAATTTTGCTAGAGCTCTTTGATACCACACTCGGTCAAATACTGCTTTGATGTCAAGGGAGTCACTCTCACCTCACCCCAGGAGTTCAGCTCGTTTGTCCACGTTTGAACCAAGGCTGTAATCAGGTCAGGAGCTGAGTGGCCCTGGCGGAACTCAAACTGGGCGTGAGTGAGCAGGTTATTGCTAAGCAAGTGCCACTTGATAGAACTGTTCATGACCTCTTCCATCACTTTAGTTTTCTTTGAGAATAGACTGATGGGGCGGCAATTGGCCGGGTTGGATTTGTCCTGCTTTTTGTATATAGGACATATCTGGGCCATTTTTCACATAGCCGGGTAGTTACCAGTGTTGAAGCTGTGGTGGAACAGCTTGGGAGGGAGGTTGAAGCCAGGACCTGGAACCTGGGACTATGGCTGAGAAGCAGTGGGGAGGCCAGGTCAGAAATACAGAGCAGTAAAGCTGTCAAGTGTATTATCACAAATAAGTCAGATCTTTGGAAAAGGACCAAAACCTTTTTATTTTAAGAATTGAATTGATCATACTTCTCACGCTGCTCACACACCCATCACTCATCCATCAGCTATCCCTAACAGTCAGGACTCAGGCATAGCATTCAGATATTTGATTTCACCTGCCAACGAAGCCAGCCTCACATCCATATTGTTGGATCTCACGGATCCTCGTCGCCTACTTGTTGTGAGTGGTAGCCGAGTTGGTACTATTGATAGAGTTGATCCGCAGACACTTCTTAGCTGGAAACATTAAGTTTATTCACAATATCTTCAACAGCAACTATACATGTACTTTCAACTTCAACTCCATCTCTGCACTGACTGGTGATAGCTCGCGCTACTCTCTTGTTGTCTATTACAGGTCATGTGATCTTCCTTAACAAGCATTTCTCTTAAAGGCACATTACACACTAAACAAAACCATAATTACTACATTCCTCCCCCTTTAACTCAGCCCTACATATTATGTTTAAAAGTAAAGAAGTTCAGGTGGTTTCCTGGTATGTGTGGAATGTCTCAGCTCCACAACTTCAGATTCTTTGTCAGGGACCTCCTTTTTTTGGAGCTGCCTGAACATCAGGTGCTTCTGTGGGCACTGTGGGTATCCTCAACTCTTACAGGAAATGCAAACCTGGTCATGATAGCTGGTGGAACCAAATCTTGATGATTTGTGTCTTCTTCCTTAAATGGTCCACACATTTATGGATTATCTGGTCATCCACCTTCATGTGGTAAGATAGGGGTCACGAAACTGCACTATTTTCACCCGGTATAACCAGTTTAGTCCTTCCCCAAAGTTCTTCACGTATTCCGGCTCTCCCATGGTAAATTTCCTCTCATGACTATGCCAGGCATGGTTAGTTTTCTGGCTTCCCTGACTCCTTTCCACCTTCCCTTCTAAATTCGGCATTATTAAACTCAATCATGCCCTGAGATGTAGTTTCAACAATAACTCTGCAGGTGTGACAGCTGTCGTTGTATGAGTGGTAGTCATGTAATGAAAAAGAAAGTGTGCTAGTCTGGTTGCCAAGGAATCACCAGCTAGCTTTTTCATGCCTGTATTGAACATTTGAACCACTCTTTCAGCCAGCCCTTTTGAGGAAGGGTGGTACGGTGCAGTTTTCACACGGGTGATATTGTTGAGGCTGATAAACCGTTGAATTTCAGCACTCTTAAATGCCATGCTGTTATTGGGAACAACTACTTCTGGTGGTCCGTAAATAGCAAAACTCTGACGTAGGTACTCAATTGTAGTGCCCGACGTTGGTGACTTCACCTCATACACGTCCAACCATTTTGAATGGGCAACGACAATGAGCAGAAACCAGGAAAGGTCCAACGTAGTCAATTTGTAACCACACCCAGGGTCTACCTGGCCGCTCCAGTGGGTGTAACGGACCTGAGCTTTACTAAACTTTCTATTTCGCTATCCATCCCAGGCCAGCACAGATAGCTGCGTGCTATGGCCTTCATTGGGGAAATTCCTGGATGGGCACAGTGTAGTTCAATTAAAAGTAGCTCCCTTCTCTTTGGAGCAACTATCACTCGTGCTCCTCACAATAAGATGCCATTCTGACTAGTTATTTCATGCCTTCTGTTGAAGTACGGTTTCATTTTGTCAGATACGGACTCCTGTGACCAACCATGTAGCAATTGTTCTCATACTTGAGATAGGACCGAGTCCGGACTTGTCCACTCTCTGATCTGCTAAACACATACCAGCAAGGAATCTAAAAAATTTGTTATGACACAGCAGTTGGTAGAGTCTGAGTTGTTTAAATCCCAGAGGGAAACTTGAACAACTATCAAAACCTATATTTTTAATTGGATGCAGCTCTGAATTCAGGAATAAGACCACTGAGCCTCCAGAAGTGTTTTATGTAAAACTAAATTAAACATTTACTAATTTAACAACAAAGTTAAACACAGACACATCTACAAATTACTACCACAATAATTTTTAAACAAATCCCAAATTAATCACTCCCAGGTAAATCTTCACCAAGGCAACAATAACCCACTGACTCTAAACAGACACCAGTCAAAGCACATCTGAACTTACGAATTCAAAATGTGGTTCATTGCAATTTGGTTCTTTGCATACACAGTTATAGGCTTACAGGCTGGTTAGATCTTAAATGCCTCTGACTCACACACACAAACTCCTTTCTGTTTATACCTAGATTTTCCTTAGAATGTAAATTTTCCATTGTATTCGTCACATCTTCTAATGATAACATTTTCATCCCACTATTTTTATTAGTAATATAAATGCATTACTTGGCATTTCCCACCTAGGTGCAAGATTTTACTCCCACTTTTGAATGCTTTATTCAACAAATGCAAATTTGCACTTTACCTTCCAACCCTACTTAATGTTTATCAAATTAACATCTCAAACTACTATACATCAAAGCACCCCGACTAGCTGGCTTTAATCCAATTAAGATACACACATAAACACAGACCTCACTACAATTCAGTTTTAAAAATAATTTCCAATAACATTGTAGGCATTAATGTCTCTTCATGACAAATTTAACAGTAAAACAAGTTCCTCCACAGGAACAAGCTCATCATTTTCTTGTAAAAGCAAACTACTAAGTGCTTTGGCGTTTGCAATTTTTATTTCCAGGCCTATGTACGAAAGTGTATTTGTATGCTGCAAGGAGCCCACTCGCTGACGCGTAAAATGACACACGGTGATGTCAGGCGGACGTCCCGACATCACCACCCGTCATTTAGATTGTCAGTTCGGCGGGCATGTAGCAGCGTCAGCTGCACGCCCGCCGAACTGTCAAAGGCCTATTAAGGCCATTAAGAAAGTCATTAAAGCCTTAAGGTTGGTGGGCAGGCAAAAAGCCCAGACAGCCTTCGTATTTTTCATGAAACCTCATCCACGGATGGGATGGAATTTCATGAAGTGTTTTAAAATGTAATAAAAATTTATATTTTTATTCTTTGACATGTCCCAGCTCGTGATAGTGTCACATGAGGGGTCATGTTTTAAAAGTGTTACAATCCTTTATTTGAAACTTTATCACTGAAACAAATCTCCCTGAGGCACCTCCGTACCTTGGGGAGATCTCTGCACTCTTTCGCGCGCATGCAAGGAACCTCTCAGGGAATCCCCCCACGCCCGCACAGGAAGCGCTCAGTGCTTCCGGGTGTGCATCACACTGGGTGGGCCTTAATTAGCCCACCCACATAAAATGGGGGCACCGATCGGGTCCGGGCTCGCTCCTGCCCGCCCCCACACAAGCCCCCAACCCCCCGACGGCAGGAAAATTCAGCCCAAAGTGTCATTTGTGTTTCTGTGTCTTCTTTCTACCTGCCTTCTTCTTACTAGCGCTGAATTTAATCTTGGCCTTCTATTTGATTTCAATATTGGCCAGACTACTCTCAGTTGCAAGCTTGATTTGAGTGAGCTGAGTGGTTGGGTCTCCCAAAATTTCATCATCTGTTTGCTTCGAAAATCCTACGACTTTTGCCTCAATCTGAAGAAGAGTCATATTGACTCGAAATGTTAACTCTGTTTTTCTCTCCACAGATGCTGTTAGACCTGCTGGGGTTCTTCCAGCATTTTCTGTTTCCGTTTCAGATTTCCAGCATCCACAGTATTTTGCTTTATCTCGGAGTAAATATCTGAATTTATTGTTTCAGGCTGTTCTACGTTGTAGATCTCACCGAGATTTTTTTCTTTTGCTTCAAAGCCTGTTTGAATCTTTCCTTGCACTGTCTCATTGTATGTCCATTTCTGTGGCAATAATAACACTTGATTTTTTTAGAACAACTGTTATAAGACTGCTTGTTTCCATCTCTATTGAAATTATTCTTTGCTTTTGCTGCTAAGTCATTTTTTCTCATTTTCCAGTTAGCAGGGTCTGTTTCCTGCTTCTCAGCAGTGTCTTGCATTTTCGCGCCCTTATTGGCTGGAGTTTCCCACCCTAGTAGAGGACGGCACCATTTTGCACTCCCTGTATGGCTTTTGAATCTCTTATTGCACTTTCCATGGCCAGTAGTATCTCTAGCACCTTCTTAAAATCCAAATTCGCTTCGGTCAATAATCTCTTCTGAATCTTGTCCTCATTCACACCACATGCTAAACAATCTCTGAGCTTGTTGTTTAGAGATGTACCAAACTCACAATGTTCCATTAACTGCTTCAAACTTGCCACATAGCATGCAACTGTCTTCCCTGGAGCTCTATTTCGTGAGTTAAACATGAACCTTTGCATCATTACCAAGACCTTCACAAGGTCCACCAATTCATCAAAATTTTTGGAATCTGGGACACTGGGTGCCATCAAACTACGAATCAGGCCATAGTCTTTATTTCCACATGTACTTGAGAGGATCGCTCACCTCTTCTCTTCCCCCCGTAATCTTGTTCGCCTGGAAAAAGAACACAAGGCGTTCAATGCAATGAGACCAATTGTCCATGGCTGAATCAAAAGAATCAATTCTTCCAAATTGTATCATTCTGAGAGGGGATAACTTCTTCAATTCGAACAAAACTTCAACTTACAAATACTGGGTGAGGTACAGTGTCGATTTGTTTTCAACTTGATTTCTTCTGTTTAACCTTGTTTTATCCTCATCGCCTATTTGTTGTGAGTGGTGGCTGAGTTGGTGCTATTGATAGAGTTGATCAGCAGATACTTCTTGGGTGGAAACATTAAGTTTATTAACAATATATTCAACAGCAACTATACATGTACTTTCAACTCTATCTCTGCACTGACTGAAGAGGCAGCCCACACTACTCTCCTATTGGTTACTACAGATCATGTGATCTTCCTCCACAAGCATTACTCTTAAAGGCACATTACACACTAAACAAAGCCATAATTGCTACACATATCTTGATGTTTCCATGCCTCCAGTTATCCATCTGTGGCAGGTATATCAACAAAATATGATGCTACACAATCACTGACATTCTCCCCTCTACGCCACAGGGTAAGGTGGCATGCAGTAGAAGGGAGCAGAGTAGAATCAGCACCCAAGCTCTACCGAAGAAGTGGTGCTCTACATCCTGGGGCTGGCTGCATCAGACCCTGGGTACATCCGGCATCGCAGAGAATACTGGGACGATTGTATGTTACTGCCTTATGCCCCTTCTCACCTTACACATCATCTTCATCCAGCTACTAGACATGAAGTACAAGCTGCAGACAGTGTGACCACGGACATCTTGCATTCAATCCCATCTCACCCCAGTCCCCTGGCCCCAAATCTCACCTTCCATTTTTCTGTTTTCAGATACTCAAGAACTGCTGCCTGTCCATCCATAGCAGCCTCTGAAGGAAGAGAGGGAGTAACAGCTCACCACTGATGAAAAAGCACCATTACTTGATCTGACACTGGCAGCTTCCAGCAGTGATACTGGCACTGTGTGAACTTTGGAGGCTAATATAGTATCAGGACCAGCACATAGTGAGTCAGTGGGCATGGGTAGGCTGCAGCCACCAAGGGGAAAGGATAGCTCATGTGCCAGCTCACTGGATGGCAAGGTCACAAACAAAACCTGCCATAGGGGGTTCAGTTGAGAAATTTGATCAGGCTGCATACATGAAAACATTTGATGAGGGTGCAGACAGCAGGCCTGCCAGACTGTCTTCTTCCACTAGGAACATAAAACAGGAGTAAGTCACTTAGTTCTTTGAGCCTGTTCCATCACTCAGTGAGATCAGGGCTGATCTGTCCCCATATCCTTTAATAACTTTTGCTAACAAAATCCAGCACAGTTTTAAAATTAACAATTGATCTGTTTGCAGAAAAGTTCCAAACTTCTACCACCTTTTGCCTGAAGAAGCATTTCCTAATTTCACTCTAAAAGATCTGTGTTAATTGATTTTAATTGCGTAATTGTACTGAGATGATGAGCATTAAATGCAAATTCACTTGTGACCCTAATATTAGACACAAACTGAAACTGTGGTTGTTGGGTTAGGAGCTTAAAATGTATAACTCTTGTAAATAGATGCTTGGAAAAAGGTGTAAAGATTGGATCCATTTTTATTGTTCACCAACTGACTTTCTGAAATATGGTAGCAGCAGCTGGTTGCCTAAAGATGAAGGTTGGAAATTAGGGAAAAAAAAATCAGACAGAAAACCAAAATCCTAATGGCCATTGTGGATACTGGTAGAAAGCAAGTGTAAATTGTCAGGGAATGTTATCCTCTGATGTTCTCTGAATCTAAACCATATGACCAGTGGAAGAATGAAGTGGATATGTCAAAATGGGTTAGGTCCCTACTAAAATGAAAACAAGGTAAGGCTTAGGCCTTGTCACTACCTATGAGAAGTAAAATGTGAAATGACATATTTTGGATAGCAATGAAGGTCTGCACCTTCTACTAGAGTTCTTGGATGAATTCTACAAGAAAGATGATCCATTAAATGTCTATGAGGCATGGTCAGACATTGATGGATTTCAGAAAAAAAGATTGCCATTCCATGCAAGAATATATCAAGGACTGTAAAAGATTGTATAAAAGATTAACAAGATTTCACTTGTGGATCCCTGGTTCAGAACCATTATTTATATTGCTGTATTGTGCTAAGATATGTCATACAGACAGGTTTGTAACTGGTGTTCAGTTCTCAATGAGGGACACTCTGTTGGATCAGATGTCTGCTGCCTTGAAAAAAATCCTGGGGGAACAGTTATTTCCTTCAGCCTTCATGGGAAAAAGGGGCATTCCATAGTGATATAAAGAATAAAGGACCTCATGTCTGCCAGGTTTTGAAAAGGTCCAGATACTGGACACATGCATCAATACAATAGAAGGGTTAAAGACAGACAGATTGGGGAAGAAATCACCTTCAGCAGATCTGGTTATTATAGTGCAAGACAGAATTGGAATAACAAAAATAAGCAAATTAACCCCAGGAATGTCCGAGGAATGGTTAATAGAAGATTCAGAGTATCATTACGTGGTGAACCACGCAAAGTGGAGAGGTGGGGTCCTTGAAAAGACAAATGACAAAGAGACTTCTGAGAAGAGGATGAAAATATTAAGACTTCCAAACAAATTATGCTGGTCACAAGGCCAGTGATGAATGTATTAGTTGCAGGCTCCTTTAACTCTGCAATAGTAGATAGTGCTTGCACTTGTGCAGTATGTGAAACAGATTGGTCTGCTTGATCTATCAAGTAGTGAGGATCAATGCAAGAGTAACAAATATAAAAGTATTATTTGTTTTAGGCATGCCCGCTCTTAAACTCCTCCCCCCTCCCCACCCCCACCCAACGGGAGGAAAATTCTGCCCTACAAGTTGACAGTTGCCCTGGCATGGACAGTTCATGTAAAGAATTCCCTCCAGATGGTTGGTGGATATGGTTTTCATCATTCAGTCTATGGGCAAAATCCCAAATTTCCTTCTGTGCTATACAGCAGTCCTCCCGCTCCAGAATGTACTACGATTAGTATTACTTTTACTGCACATGCATCATATGAATGCATCATATGCAGGGAGACAGGCTTTAATCAAGGCTGAGGTTTCTGAGAAAATTCAGATAGCACTGAGGTATCATGTAAATTAACTGAAACAGAACTGAACTCAGAAGATTTGGTGCATTATAAAATAGAGGGAATGGAAGTGCCCTGGTAAGCTAATTGGTCATGATGGTAAGATAGTGCTTTTCAAACATGGCAATCAAACTGTTAAGATTTATTACCCACAATTAATCAGAAGTAATGACAAAATCTTGGACTCTGCACAGCTGATAGAAGTGAACAAGGCACCTTGTACCACAAATGGTCATGTGTTTGTGATGAAGGACCTGAGGAGCACAATAAGGTAGATCATGGGCTGGACAGTAGTAATGTGAGTGATCATGACACCCATGACAGAGCTGTCACCAACAAAGGTCAACTGCCCAGAGTGAGTAGCAGGGTGCCATATAGTCCAGGGAGGTCTAGTGAATGGAATTATGTGACAACTATGGAACATGTGGGAAAAGCTATTGGCAAGTTTAAACATTGGTTGACTGTTCAGGTTGATGGCCAAGGAGCAAGCTCTATGGACTGACAAAATGGGGTGAAAGAGTGGAGTGTAAGAAAGCAAAGTGCAAAGCACAGGAATAACCGTTGTGTCAGAAAACAATCATGTAACAGAGAAAGACTTTCTGAAGGTGCCGAAGGGGGATTTTGCAGTAGTAGCCCCAACAGACATAAAAGTACAAGTAGAGGCCATAACTTGGATAAATTATACAATTAAACAGAGGCTATAGAACAGTCTCAGAACAGAGCTAGAAATAGAAGCCCTCATCATTGTGATGTTTTGGTAGCTGCCAATAATTCTGAGGCTAATAAGAGAGGCTAAACAAAAGGAATTAGATAAAATCAAAACACTGCAGATGCTGGGAATGAAATAAAACAGAAAATGCTGGAAAAACTCAGCAGGTCTGGCAGCATCTTTGATGAGGGAAATAGAGTTAACGTTTTGAGTCCGCATGACTCTTCTTCAGAGCTAAAGAAGAGTCATGTGCACTCAAAATGTTAACTCCATTTCTCTCTCCACAAAAGGAACTAGACAGCTGTGAAGAGCTTGGATTGATTCTGAGCTACCGGATAAGGCTGTGACAAAGGTGGATTTATACTAAAAAAAAACGTCCTTGCAAATGGGACCTATAAGGCTAAAGCAAGGCCAGTTGCTAAGGATTTTGATGAGCAACTGGGTGATACAGATGTTAGAGGGGACTCTTCCATGCCTGGAAAAGAAATCTTGAAAATCATTTTAGCTCTTTTAGCCACATATTCACGTAACAGTAGATCATTCAACATAAATGCTGGGTAATACTTTTCAAAGAGAAGCCTTTCTGAAACATTCCAAAGATTTCTTATGGGGTGATACAGCAGAATTTGAGAAACGTATTATTAATAAGATTAGAGTAGAATTTAAAAGTGGGAATCAGGCTTGTGGTGCATTAAAATATATAGGTTCAGATATTAAGCATGGCAGGCCTGGAATAACTTTAAATCAGAAATTCCATTCAGAGTGTGTTACTCCCATCCCAACTAATCACACTAGGTCGTCACAGAAAGATAATGTTAAATCTAAAGAAGAGACAGAACAATTGCAAAACCTGATTGCTCAGTTGAACTAGTTGGGCACTCAAGAATAGACCAGATGCTAGTTTTGGTGTGTTGAAGTTAAGTACTACAATGAAACATCCTAAAGTCAAGAACGTTTAAAGGGCAAAAAAAGGTAATTAAATCTGGAGGAATTCATACCTAAGTTTCTATCCTTAAGTGACCCAAAGAACATGAAACTAGTCATTTTTAACAATGCTGCACATGTTAATCTTCTATATTCTAGTGCAGCTGGTTTCATAATGTTTCTTATGGGGAATTATTGAAAAATTGCCCTTTAAATTGGGAAACTAAGAAAACAAATTGGGCTGTTTAAAGTACTTCGGCTGCTGAAACATTGGCTCTTGCTGAGGTTGTGAATATGGGATTCTATTCGTCAAAAAAATTTATGTGAGATTCTATAGAATGAACATACTGAAGATAGTTCACCCACTGAATATTACACAGATATTCCTTCATTCTAGGATAAAGGTGGCTCTATGAAAAGTGTAAGAGAGATAAAGCTATGGATTGACCTTGCTGGCTTGAAACAAATGCCGGAGAGTAAGGAAATCGCCAAAATTAAATGAGTGGATGCAAGTCATCAACTAATTGTTTTACAAAAAAAAATGCATGTCTGAAGAAATTGTTAGGGGTACAGTAATTCTTTATATAGAATGTGGAGTTTTCTGATACCATTTGTTTTGAAATTTTAGTTATATATATAAACTCTCATTTATATTTTGAGCAAAGGGAATATGTTAATTATATTAATTATGTTTAATGCAGTTGGTGGGCATTAGTTGGAGATTCACTGATTCCCCTATAAATAGGCACAGATTGAAATTGTGGAATTGTGGTTGTTGTGTTAGGAGGTATATGCTTATAGTTTGTGATTTTGTAAATAATTGCTTATAAAGGTGTGTACAGATTGGTTCCAGTTCTATCCTTCACCGATCGGCTTTCTGGAACAGCCTGGCTCCAAATTTTTGACTATGGTCCCTAGTCCAGTGAGTGGAAATAGTTTCTTTCAACCTTACCTGTTCCCCTTAATATCATGAAAGCTTTGATCAAATCACCCCTTAATCTTCAAAATTCCTTGGAATACAACTCTAGTTTGTTTAATCTCTCCTCACAATTTATGCCTTTACTGGATATCACTCCAGTAAATCTACACTCCCTTCCCTCCCAGGCCAATATATCCTTCCCAAAGTGTGGCTCCAAGAATAGTTCAGAATGCTCTAGTTGTGGGCTACTGCTTTGTACAGCTGAAACATGGCTTCCTACCCCATTGTATTAAGACTCTTTGGACCTCCACTGAATCTAGCCTTTCACATTTAGAAAGTACCCTGTTCTATTCCTTTTCGATATGAGAATTCACATTTGCTCCATTGAAATCCATTTGCAACACTTTCACTATCATCAAAGAGCAAGGAGGAATCTAGCTCCAACATCACGGACGTATCATATTGAGTTTGGAGCCCATCCTTTCCAGCATGGAAGTGGTGGCCAGTTTCATGATAGCACTTATAAAGCGAGATGTGATGCAGCATCTGGAGACTGCTGTCTCAGATCCCACTTGGGCATAGGCAGAAGCTACCCAAAGTTTCAGTGGTGCAGCGGAAGCTCAGGCTCAGAATGATGCCATCATGGCTCAGGTCTCAGCGTTTAAAGGGGCAGTCCAACAATCTGCCAACACTGAGTGAGGTCCTGCCCCACAGGAGTGGCTGCAGCATTGTCAAGAAGAACTTGCTGCCTGCCATCAGGATGATAGCTGTGGAGGAATAAAATACGTGTATAATTGTGAATGAAATAAACTACATGTATAATTGGGAAAGGAAATTAAAATACATGTAAAATGAAATTACTGTAGAATGTCCCCAAACAGTCACAGAGCCAGCACATAAATTAGCAAATCAAAGGGCCATTGCTATATTCCCAGACTAAGGGGCTCCAGATGTCAAATACGGCTGCAAAATCCAAGAGGGAAAAAAAACTATTGTGTGTGTGCATTGCCCAAGATATGTAGTCATTAACACTATCTATTTGCTGAACCATCGACATTGTCCTGTCTATTTGCTAAACCATAGACATTGTCCTCTCTAATCGTTAAATCATTAACACTGATTGCTATCCTTTGAAGCCAATATTGTAATTGCCCAAGTTTCTGTCACAAACCTTTTGCTATATCTATGTGTATAAAGAGGTGTTAGTCAGAGACTGGTTGGCTCTGTTGTATGTGACTAGGCTCTCCGTGATAACACGATTTTAATAAAGACTTCCTAGACAAGCCTCCAGGGTCTGAGTGTTCACTCCGTTTTTCCGCAACAATAGTAGACTCCCTCAGAATGTAGGCATCTTGGCTGCTGCCAAGGTAGATAGCAATCACCAACATAATGCTTTTGTGGATGGTCGCACACAAACTGCACAAAGATGGAATGGTAGCCCTTGTGGTTCCTGTACCTAACCCTGTTGACATATGGGGCCTGCAGAGCCACTAGCATGCAGTCAGTCGCTTCCTGCAGGACTGGGAATCCCACTAACCTGGCAAAGGCTGCTCATTCTACGTCTCCCTGCTGAGAGAGAACAAGATGAAATCACCTCATCTTGCCTACAGGGCCTATATCACTTCACAGGCGTAAAGGCAGATGGCATAATGGGAGATATTTGCTATATCATTTGCTCCCAACTGGAACAATCTTGTCATGTAGATGGCAAAGGCGAGTGTGATCTTTACAATCATTGGCAGTGCCATCCTTGCTATGAGGCTGCAGGTTTTGAAGGAGATGGTACAGTTGAATCTGAGTCAGCTCAGGCATTGCTCCGGATGAGACAGAGGTTTCAGAAGTGCTTTCTGAAAATCCGTGCTGTGTATAGAATTCTACAACTGCTTGGCACTCCAATCCTATCACTGCTGACTCTTCTGGCACAGACATGGCACTTCCTTACTCGCGCCCTTCAAAGCATGGGGTGCCACGCGTGCCATGTCAGAGGTGGCCGGAAGTACCCAAACCAACAGCATTACAGAGCCCAATTTCACGGCCTCTATGACTGACTGGCAACAAGAGCATGAAAATATTTTCTGAAACACTGCCTTTGCAAGTTGAAGTTATTAAAAATGTATCAACATTGCATTCAAAATCACCTCATAGTGCCTCAGATAGATTTCCAACTTAAAAGAAATACACTTTTCCATTTGTACAGAATTCTACTAATGAGTGATTGAATTTGTGCATATTTGCAGGCTACAGAGTTCCCTTTGGCTACTAGTTGGTAGCAAAAGAGAAATATATTAAGGAAGATTTTTCTGGCACCCATCTTCCCTGGAGCTGGACAGAAGTAACAACTTCAAAGTACAAAACTCCTGCCCAGGCCCAGCATGTTTAGTTAAGTAGTCAGGGTTTTGGGGATTTTCCATGCTGTCGAGTCCGCAGTTCCTCAAAACCATTACTCTCTATTTACAGCAAGTATTTACACATTTGGACCTCTACACAAGGTTGCAGCTTCTCCTTCCAGATCTCTCTTACTTCTCAGATCTGACATTACTATTACATCAGCAGCGTGTATGTTTCTGATGTTAACCCTTTACTCTGCACAACACTGTTGGTGTTTGCTATCCTGACCTAGTACATGACCCATGGTTCCCCCAGTCTGACATACATCTCAGGCTTCCAACTGGGATCATATTCCACAATTTGGGTCTTCACTGCTGATGGAGAAATCAAAAACCACAAAACATTCTGGATATACAAAAACCGAAGAACTGAATGTTGCCTGTCTTTGTCCTGTCCCTGGGTCTGCCCCCCACTGTCCTGCCCTCCCCACTGGCCTTCTGATCAGTGGGGGTCCAATCACCTTTCCTCCAGGAAATTGAAGGGGGAGGCTGGAATTCCCATTTCCTGCTTCATTAGCAGACACTTTGCTGGTGTGCATTATTGCAGGTACAGACCCAGCTCCTGTCTATCCCTAGGGAAGCCCTGGAAATCCTGAGGCAATTAAAAGGGCCATAGATGGATCAAAACAGACCTAGGGCTATTTTTCCTGCTCTTTGTACCCAGAGAAATGGCCAGTCTTTGGGATCAAAGGGTAAAAAAATCTAGCATATTAAGTTCATGCTCAGATTAGAACTTCAAATACAAGCATTAATAAAGGTACTCAAAGATAGGAAACAATGTTGCCATTAAGCTTAAATCAAGTTATTTTGTAATATTTCATACTTTATTTTTAAGAACTTAATGGATCCAGGGGGTAAAATGGCAGAGCAAAACATTTTTCTAAAAGTACTTTGATTGGTTCATGTTCACCTTCCTTTTATTGGTTGGTGAGTCATTTAAGATTATTTTGATAAGTCCCGAGATGTTTCTCATCAGTAACTTTCCAACTAGTTTCCTTTGTTCAGGTTTGCACTTGAGCCAATTATAAAGGCAAAACTGACAAATTTCAAGTGTCACATGTGCTATATGGAAGAAGATAAATACAGGTAGTTAACCGAGTTAAATAGCAAGACAGACAGAAGGAGGCAGACAGACAGACTAACCCAACCTGGAATGAATTCAGTCAAATATTCAAACCACTGGCGCACAGTAGAATCTCCAAACAGATAAATATTTTTTCTACGAAGACAGTCTGTAATTCTTGCAGGAGTGTCAAACCGGCGATTATTGCAGGTCGTTGACATCCATTGGTCCTTATAATAAAAACCAGATGGTGACACCATGGGCTTTCCCCGGGCACATTCTCCGAGAGCTGTGGCTGAAAATAAAGAAAACTAAGAAATGGGAATCAAAACGCACTGTACCTTAGGTTATCAACACATTTTCACAGCGGCTAATAGAGCAAATCTTCATTTTTTTAAAATTCATCATGGAATGTGTGCATCACTGGCTAGGCCAGCATTTGTTGCCCATCCCTAACTGCCCTTGAATTTACCAGTCACAAGTTTACCAATATCTTACCTGCCCAAGGTAAAGGCTCCACAGTTATATAACTTGTAGAACTGGGTAATATGGGCCTCTTGATATTGATTTCACTGAAAATATAAAAATGTTGCACATTAAACCATTGAATCAGTTTAAAAACTAAATACATACAGGAAATAGCCCAATTCCAATTTTAAAAATAAAAGGGTATTTTTCACGATAGATTAATATTTAACCTTTAAATTTATTTTGACGGAAAATGTAATGGTTAGCTATCCTACTAGATCACAGGCTATGGATAGAGAGGAGTTCTGGATGAGAAACCTGGACGTATGGGTTTCTGAGGACATTCACAGCAGGAATGTCTTGAAATGTTTCAACAGATTTCTTGCATGACAGCCAGTCAGTTTGACAGGCAGTTTCCCTGTTGGGTGGGAATGCCTGCGGCGCAAGATCACAGCTAAGGATCAGACAGCAGATGGGATAGGAGGATTGCAAGGGAAGTATCACAGGGTGTAGGAGTGCTTGTGTTTGGGGGAGAGGAAGAGAGCATGGTGATTAGGAAAGTTGGAGATTGTGAGGTGAAAATCATGGGGAGAGTGTGCATTTGAAATGGAGGTGAGTGTCTCAGGTGATCCTGGACAGGAAAGCAGGTATGCTTATTGGGTCAAGGGGAAAACACTCCTGCACCTTATAGCCCACAAGCAGTACTGCAAAAGGCATTGACCTTCTGGATTCAGCCCTTCTTACCTCTTTTTGCTTACTGGGTTTCCCATTTTTGGCAGCAGCATGGAATACCCTGTTTTTGGACGCAGGTAACCTGTGAGCTCTGTATAGGCCGGTAATATTGTTTTTGCATTACAGGTCTGTAAGACTGTTACTATTAATTCACTGCTTCGCTGCATGTTCGTGCATGGTAAATTGTTTTTGTGTTATCATTGGTGCTCTGAAATTCATCCCCACAATAGAAAACAGGACAAATTCTTGAGGAACAGGTGCTTCAGCACACTGCATCAATGCGAGATAACAGCTAGCAACATCTCAAAATCTATTCAATGTCTATGATATCATTGGAAATTAATTTTAAATGCCATGCAATATTTCTCAGGTGTCCCAATTTCCATGGCCTCTCCCCTCCCCAGCTCTGTAACCTCCTCCAGCCTTTTAACCCTCTGAGATATCTACACACCTCCAGTTCTGGCTGCTTGCACAATCCCAATTTTAATTTCTCCACCACTGGCAACCATGTAACCATGGTTCAGCATGGGAAAGGTAAAGTCAAAGTAAAACAACCTCAATTGACATACCTTTGGAAATAACGCATCTCTTCTCCAATTAAGATACCTTTCTCATAAAAACAAAAAAACTGCGGATGCTGGAAATCCAAAACAAAAACAGAATTACCTGGAAAAACTCAACAGGTCTGGCAGCATCGGCAGAGAAGAAAAGAGTTGACATTTCAAGTCCTCATGACCCTTCAGCAGAACCAAAATTGGTTCTGCTGAAATATCATGAGGACTCGAAACGTCAACTCTTTTCTTCTCCCCCGATGCTGCCAGACCTGCTGAGTTTTTCCAGGTAATTCTGTTTTTGTTTTACCTTTCTCATATCCTCCTTTAGAATGGTTGATACAAGCAGAACAGGGAAGCTTCTTTGGTTTGTAACAGAACCAGGGCTCCCCAGTCCTGAGATCAGTAAAGTTACAGAGTGGCTTAGTTTGTGGCAAACAAAGATTACACACAATGGTCTCTGAAGCACCTCTATATTTGAAGGCACTTTTAAAATACCCTCTGTCTGGTCGTTCCTTGCGTAGCCTTTCAAGCACTTGGATCCCTTCACTGGGATGAACGAGGGAAACCGACACTTCAACTTTCCCTGGCCAAGATAAATTAAAATTTATATAGTAAAATCCATTTTGGTTATCTACAACTGTTCCTGCTGAACCAGCTTTTAAATCTGGGGTGTGGATCCGGCCTTGGAGATAGTCACCCCCATATTGCTTTGGGTGGCCTTCAAAATCAATCATTTGCAGCATCACTTGTAACTGATCCCCAACGTAGATAGTCTTTGTAGAATTTAAAATTACAAAGCGGACATGTGCTGGGTCACTGCTTTCATGAAAGGGCACAGTAGGGTTGGGTGGTTTTGGCCATTCGTTCATTTTCATAAGGAATGTCCCCTCTGACCTTTCTTCAGGTGTGAAGCTGTGATTCTGGTAGCCACATTGCAACAGTCTGTGTGTTCAAGGGAGCTTCCTTGTTCCTACTTTCTGCCTCATTGTGGAATAAGACTTTGGAGTTGGATAACTCCTCCATTTGGATTCTGATCCACAAGCTAAATATTTATCATACTATGAAAAGGAAGAACATTTTTAATTAATATCTTTTCCATTGCCATCACACACATGTTACTTTCCAATGCACAACCTCCTCTAGACATAAAGAAGCAGTGAAGGATAATTCAGATAACAGACTTCTTCAGGATTGCTACACCATGATTAAAATCTGTAGAAAGGCTGGCCATGGATTCTCAGACAGCTCAGTGGACTTATCCAGTTAATGTGTGAAGCTGACCAGACCAGGAAAGTTCCAGGTTTAATCCCCAGTGTGTGCAGAGTTAGCCTCAGCACTGCTGAATTAGTGAGAAGTGAAATGTCTATGCTATCACTCCTGATCACTATCCAATGACTCCTGTTGGAACAGCATGTGTGGCATAGAGGAAGAACAGAGTTGGGCTTCCCTATGATGCCCTCCTAAAGGCCAGCAGACTCACCAACACTCGCTGTCAAGGCTAACTAATTAAAAATGCTTGGTCTAAGTACGAGAAAGCACCAACTGCTCATGGAACCGTATCCCAGCAGGATTAGTTCCCATAACTCCATTCAAAACCTTGAGAGTTTTAATTAGTTCTGTTCTTGCCAGATGACCACCTTTGACAATGTGAAACATTCTCTGTCAGTCATTTTCAGTAAGCATCAAGAACTGTGCTTGGCACAATCTCAGTTTCTTAATACAGTACATATCTGCTTTGCTTTTCACATGGGCAAAATTTTTCAGATGATGCAGCATCCCCCATCACCAAAAAAGTCAACAGGGAACACATGCCTGGTGACCATGGCAGCCCCACAGCCATGGAGATTGGCCAGTAGCTCTAGTCCGAGCCGTGCCATTGAAAGCAGAGCCACTGCTGGACCACACCTGGTCTAAGTGCCCGGAAACCCACATCCAAGTATGCAGTCAGAGGGCTCTCAGCGGGAAGAAGGGAGGGGATGGGGTTCATGTTAGGAAGGCCAGGGGACGAGAGGAGGGAGCACCTGGACAAGGGGACTCATCAGGAAATAAGGGAATAAGGGAGGCAGCCACCCTTTCTTCCCGCCTGAGGCCCAGGCAGGTTAACCTGCCAGACTTGTCTCCTGTCCTTGACTTCCTCCCACTGGCCTCAAAATTGAACAGCCCTTAAGTGGCCAAGGTGAGGGTAGGCACTTGGCCTCCCTCATTCCTGTTAAAATTGCAGACAGTCTGGGGCAGGCAGGTAGGCGGCTGGAAGGCCACCAAGGGAATTTAATGAGCGCCCCACCTACAAAATCACCAGCAGTTGCCCATAAAACTCTGCATCATGTTACAAAAGAGAAAGGGAGAAGCAGCACTTACAGTTTAAAAGGTTTAACATTGGATAATGTTACTCCATTAAAATTATGTCACTTGCTATTTAATTGCAGCACTAAAAAACAGCAGGGACAATAAATTGACACTTCTTATTGTTGTTTCATCACTCAGCAGAAAGATCCAAATTCAATAATCCTACTATGCTGTGATCCCAATGCGACTCTGCAGTGGGGTGCAATATCGACCTGCAGATGGCTGATGCAGAAGGGGAGGAGAGGAAAGGGACAAAATGTCCTCACCAGACTAACATTGTGCACCTCCTAGCAGGTGGTCAAAGAGAGCACGGGCAGGGGTCTGGAACACAATGCTCACCCTACAGCGAGGATGTATGACCCAGCAGGACTCAAACTGGGAGAAAACCCAGCCATGTTTAAAGAGACAACAACAGGCATCATCCTGATACTTTACATATGGAACATATGGTGCAGGAAAAACAAACCATCATGCTTTTAAACAATACTACTTTGAAACTTGGTGAACATGATTAGCTTACTCTAAACATGTTGGTTATACCACTCTACACACCTTTATGTTACGCAAGTTTAGAATCAGCATTAGTACAGTCATCAGTACCAGCAACATGAAAAGGAGCCGATGGATGTAAAAGGGAAGAACAATTTCTTTCATGGCTTGTACATCCATATTGGAAGGTCACTGTGCACCAATGCATTATCAGCCTGTTTACCACGCCTGTTTTGTAAATCTGCAATAAAAAACTAATAAATTTAATATTGAGAAATCACTGGAACCTGAGAGTTCCACTTGTACATCATGAGGGAAGCCTCTATAATTTCACAAAAGTAAAATTATGGCAGAGAACCGGAGGGTTGGAAATGTAGCATCCATCTAAAAAAAATGGAGGTGGAGATCAGCCAGGTAATTGTAAACTTTCAGTCTTGTTTCAGTCACTAGTAAATTATTGGACTATATCACAAAGCACTTAGACAAACACGAGTTAACAGTACCCATCAGCGCTGATTTCTTAAGACAGTTCATGGTTAAGCAACCTGACAGAATTAAATGATGAAATAGCTGAAAGCACAGATGTAAAAGACATGTGTTGATGTGGTTTCTATGATTTACACAAAGCATGGGCAAAGATACCACACAAGAGACTGATAGCAAAGACGATGGGGTAAAGGCTTAAGGGCGTATGGCCACATGCTCCAAGAGATGGTTGGAGACCAGAAAACAAAGACAGAAGAATTTTCTCAGACTGAAAAGATGTGGTCATAGGCATTTCATAGAGGGCTTTTCAGAGGCTTCATGATGAATTCAAAAATGGTTAGACTATTGTGGCAGGGCAGGAGGGTGTTGGTTGGGGGGTGCAATAAGTTGGTGGTGGGTGGGTTAGGTGCTTAGGAACAAATGGATCCAGGCAAGAGGATGGGCATAGGGTTGACGGTTGGGAAAAGTGGAGAAAAGGAGAGGAGCTCAGAGAATTGGTGCGCTACAGTGGTGGATGGAGGGCGGGGTGGAGGGGGAGGAACATGAGGGAAACAGGGTGGAAAAGGATCAGCAGGCGCACGTGATGGGGGTATAGGAATACAAAGATATGTTTTGTCACTGGGATTAAGCATAGGATCATTTTTTGGTTCAGTGTGGGGAAGAGGTGGGAGTAAAGAGTAATTCATGCCCCAGTTCCTTCTGTGTGTACAAAGGGATTCCGCGGAGATTTTTCTCCCAGTATCTGAGTTCTTCCTAGGATCAGGGAGACGAGGCCGTAAGAGGGCTAAATTGTTATTCAGCGTGGGGAGAACAAGGAGAAACAGTGGCCAGGCGAAAGTGAAAGGAACGTAGATAGAGACAGAGAAAAGGTGGGGGGGCGGTGCGGTGTGGGGTGGTAAATGCAGATAGGAGGAAAGGGGCAGACAGGATCAAGGTGGGTTGCATTGGACCAGGGGCCAATTTCCTTCTCAATGATAGAGGAAGCAGTACTAGTCCAGGGCTGTGTGGTAGATAGTGAAAAGGAAAGCTGTAGGCTGCAGGAAGATATCAATTAGCTGGTCAGGTGGGCAGAAAAATGGCAAATGTAATTTAATCTGGAGAACTGTGAGGAAATGTATTTGGGAACAGCAAATAAGTCAAGGGAATAGACAAAAAATACAGGATTCTGAGAAGTGTAGAGGAATGGAGAGACCTAGGAGATGCTTTCATGCTTTTCAGACTGAAGCCTGCTTGCAGACATTCAGTTGTCTCCTTGATGACATTATCTAAATAGTTCTCAATGAATTAGCACCCACAGGAAGACCATGTGTAGGTTGTCATCAATTCCGGAAAAAGTTGCTCTACACGCCACATTTTCAACTGCCTTCAGCAAAGAGATGGGCAGACACAGCTGTGACAGATATGAAGTTTGGGAAGACAGTTGGGATCAATTGCATCTACCTAGAACTCAAGAGCCAGGACTCAAATGAATGGATGTGGCTTTCCAAACTCTACTCCAACATCCTTGACACTGGGGTAATCCCACCTTTGCACCATTCCAAACCCATTGCCATCCAAAGCCCTGAACATCTCCCAGCAGGTTCCTGGGAGGGTGACAGGGGTAGAGGTGGGGCACCATTCTTTAAGGCTGCTCCATTAGAGGTCCCTCAGCAGCAATGGTTGCATCTGTGGCTAAGGCACTGCTGCTGCAATATGCAACACCCACCCACTCACTGATTGCTGTGGCTTGCCGGCCAGAATGGTCCTCGGACCTTACCCAGTCTTCAAGGGCGCCTCAGCATTGAGGCACCTTCTCCTTCATGCTGCATCCTCAGCAGTGGCCACCTCTAATGGCTGAGGAAGCCGAGCTGCCAGCCCTCTCATTAGCAACTCTGAGTGCCTCTGTCCTCAATTGGACCACGGTCCTGCCGGCAGCTATTAACTGGCCGTCGTCGGTCCAAGGTATCACCGCACACAAGCATAGTGTTGGCTCCCATTTTCACTTTAAGTGGTGGGATTTCTTTGATGCTGACAAAATTCAGCCCAAAGGTGCAGCAGTGCTGAAGCCTGGGGGACCAAGGTATGGTGGGGTTGGAGCACAGGCAGGGCCAAGTTCGGGTGGTGCCAGGGAATGAGAGAGTGAGTGTGTGCTGGAGTGAGTGTGTCTGTGTGGGAGAGAGAGAGTGAGCGTTTGTGGTAGTGACAGTGAATGTGTGTGGGAGTGAGAGGCTGAGTGTGTGTGTGTGTGTGCGGGGGTGGGGGAGACAGGCAGGAGAGTGAGAGAGTGGGTGTGTGTATGTGGGAGAGAGAGAATGCGTGTGCGTGGGAGAGTGAGGCTGAATGTGCACGTGTGGGAGTTAGAGATTGTGTGTGTGTGTGTGTGTGTCTGTGTATATGGTGGGGCGGGGGAGTGGGAGTGAGAGTGAGTGTGTGTGTGTGGGGGAATGTGGGAGAATGAGAGTGTGTGTGAGTAAAAACTGTGTGTGGGAGTGAGAGTAACAGAGAGTGTGTGTGTGGACATAAGAGTGAGAGGGTGAGTGCGTGTGGGAGTGAGAGTACAATACATACACACACGCCCATTCACAGTGGGTGAGGATGAGTGAGTGAGCACCCTGAGACTGGGAGTGAGCTCGATACACACACACACACACACACCTCCCGAACCTCTCACACTCTGGTCATTTTTATTAATTACTCTTTTTTAACTTAACAATTTATTGTTATGGCATTGCTTTACTTTTCCAGCGATTGTTTCTTTTATTAATACCTCAACTTTTCTTTTGAAGTTCAGTTTATTGTTGTTCCCAAACTTGTCTTTCCGGAATTTGTTCATTGGCCCCTTGAGTGGGAAAAAATGCAAATGTTGCTCTCTCCCACCGAGCTAAAAGGTTGAACAAGCCTATTGTGAAAGATGCTGATGAATGCAAATCCTCCTCCCTTTTTACAAGGCAATAAATTACATTTTATATATGTTTAAAAAGATTATTCCCAGTTTAATAGTATCACCAAAAATCTTGAAGATTCAGTTCTCAGGTTTCTCATTGTATATCTCAACATTGCAACCAATTTGACCTTTTGAGTAAACAACAGTTTCTTGTCATCTGACAGTGAACATATTTTTGTTTCAGCTTAACAGTTTCCTTTGACTTTCAGTTAACCATTTCTTGAAATGACTGTAATATTCATTGATTGTATGGAAGCACCTCGTGATCCACGTGTAAGAGTTGAATCTGATTGCACTTTTTGTGATGGCGATTTGGAAATGTTTTGTAATGTTCTTCCAGATATTTTATGAATGAAGTATATTTTTCAAACAAAAAATCTCTAACTTTGTTACAAAGATTAAAGGCTGAAATTTGCGCTGAGCAGGCAGGCGCGCGCCCAACCTGCTCGAGCATAAAATGACGCGCGATGACATCAGGCGAGTGTCCCGACGTCATCACCAACTTGCGCGATATTTCAGCCAGCAGGTGTGCGGAGTCGCAGCGTACCCGCCAACAATTAACAGGCCGACTAAGGCCATTGAAATCACAACTGAACGAAATTTTTCACTGCAAAAAGGCCAAGTGGCCTTTGGCTTTTTTAGGAAAGCTCATCCCCGGGCAGGATGAGGTTTCTAACTGCAATTAAAAATTAAATAAAAAAATTTTAATTTCATTCATAACATGTCCCTGCTCATGTCACATGAGGGGACATGTTTTTAAACAGTGGTAACTTTTTTATTTTTGTGTTTTTAAATCTTCAGTTCCCTGAGGTAGCTCTGTGCCTCAGGAAGCCTTCACTGCGTGCACTCACACACATGCCTGAGCTTCCACACTCACCCTCCTCCCGCCCCCACCCTGGCAGCGCTGCAGCGCGCGTTTCACACCATTAATTGGCCAGCCAGCATGAAATCGATGTCAGGGCCCGATCGCGGGCAGAGGTTGGCTTCGCGACTGCTCCCGGGCCCGCCCAACAAGCTAAAAATCCTGGTTTGAGCCACTATAAATTTTGAACATTTCAGTAATCAACACACAGATTGCCTCATTCGTTTAGACACTCAGGGGAAGGGGATGGGTGGTGGGGTGGTGAGGTCAGCGGCAGGTGGAAGGAAGTGTTAAGGGTAGCAAATTTTAGCTGAGATGACCAGCAACATTCACACACTGTCCACGGGAAGTGGAGCTGGGCAAGACAAATATATAGATTTAGCAAAGTTACTAGAACTGAATGAGGAATTAGCAAGGTGTTGGGTACAGTTTTTTTGGAAGCAGGAAGTATCAGAGCCAAATGATATATACAAATAGCAGCTAATCGTTCAAAAAGGATGAGCTGATCACACGACACATAAAAGCATTACTTGGGATTCGATTTTATGTCAAAACCAAATGGAATAATGATTGATTCCTGGAAATCAATGGTCAGTATAATGTAGCTGTTGCTTTCTCAGTTGCGTCCTTACCTGATGTTGGTGCTCGTTTGCCACATCAACCATAAAAGAACAACTTAAATCTTTACAACATCTGTACTCCACTGGGGCATTATAAACCAAAATGTGATATTGAGCCAAGGAAGGAGATATTAATATAAAAACAAAAAACTGCGGATGCTAGAAATCCAAAACAAAAACCTGGAAAAACTCAGCAGGTCTGGCAGCATCGGCAGAGAAGAAAAGAGTTGACGTTTCGAGTCCTCATGACCCTTCAGCAGAACTCAATATTAAGATATTAAGATATCTTATTAAGACAGATAACCAAAAGCTTATTCAAAGAGATGTGTTTTAAGGAGTGTCTTAAAAGACACAAAGTGTGGTAGAGATGGAGATGGAGTTTCAGAGCTTTGGAACCAAAGCAACTGCAAATGTTTCCTTTATTCAATGGACTTTGAACAGGTCATACCTAGGAAACTTCAATTAACATAAGCTATCCTTTTAAAGTATAGGTAGCCTGAACTCAAGTTATCATAGGAGTTTCATAATTCCTACATTCTGCTTAACTTCTTTATGCAACACGCTGCTTCGTCATTACAGTTAGAGTTATGCAAAATTGTATGTAGATGATCGAGTTTCAAATGAATTGCTTTGCATCAATTTACTCCATTGTGTTTTAAATTTACTCACAAGCTGCATCGTTGAAAGAACTCTCCAAACTGTTGGGCTGTGCCCAGCTTCACCTACTTTCTAACTAGCAATTCCGAGGAACTGACAATACGAACATAATGAAATACAAGCAGTAAGCCATTCAGCACCTCGAGCTTGCTCCAGCCTTTGATAAGATTATGACTAATTTGATAATGTTTTGAATTCCACATTCCCATCTACCCCCAATAACCTTTGATTTCCTTGCCTAACAAGAATCTATCTCCACGTTAAAAATATTCAATGAAATACTTAACCCTTAACATTTAAAGGTAGCACCTGGGGGTTTAGTGAGCACATAAACTATGTGTAAGCAAATGCAGCAAGCACTTCAATTTTTGATTTTTTTAAGATTCACTTAAAAAGGTCTACTTTTTGTAGAATTGTGGCCTTCCGTGTGAAAACTGTTTTCCTTTCATCTGACCATGAATCCATTAAATGTGTCAATAAACAGAATATATTGGATGATAGATGCTGGAAACTGGAAATAAAACCAGCAAACAGAAAATGCTGGAAATGCTCAGCAAATCAGGCAGCGGTGTAGAGGTAATGTCACTGGACTGGTAATCCAGAGGCCCAGGCTAATGCCCTGCAGATACGGGTTTGAATCCCACCATGGCAGCTGGTGGAATTTAAATTCAGTTAATATATCTGGAATTAAAAAGCTAGTCTTGTTAATAGTGACCATGAAACCATTGTTGATTGTCATAATAACCCATCTGGTTCATTAAAGTCCTTTTTTTATTCATTCATGGGATGTGAGAGTTGCTGGCTAGGCCAGCATTTATTGCCAATCCTTAATTGCTTTTGAGAAGATGATGCTGAGCTGCCTTCTTGAACTGCTGCAGTCCATGTGGTGTAGGTACACCCATAGTGCTGTTAGGGAGGGTATTCCAAAATGTAGGGAAGGAAAGCTGCCATCCTTACCTGGTCTGACCTATATTTGACTCCAGACACACATCAATGCGTTTGACCTTAAATGCCCTCTGAAATGGCCTAGCAAGCCAATGCGAAATGTGAAATCAAACCCAGCCAATTATTGCCCCATCAGTCTACTCTTGATCATCAGCAAAGTGATCAAAGGGGTCGTCGACAGTGCTATCAAGCGGCACTTGCTCATTAACAACCTGCTCACTGACACTCAGTTTGGATTCCACCAGAGCCACTCAGCTCCTAACCTCATTACAGCCTTAGTTCAAACATGGACAAAAGAGCTGAACTCCCGAAGTGAGGTGACAGTGACTACCCTTGACATCAAGGCTACATTTGACCGAGTGTGGCATCAAGGATCCTTCGCAAAACGGGAGTCAATAGGAATCAGTGGGGAAAGCTCTCCACTGGTTGGAGTCATACCTAGCACGAAGGAAGACGGTTGTGCTTGTTGGAGGTCAGTCATCTCAGCTCCAGGTCATCACTGTAGGAGTTCCTCAGGGTCGTGTCCAAGGCCCAATGACCTTCAGCTGCTTCTTCAATGACTTTCCTTCCATCATAAGATCAGAAGTGGGGATGTTCACTCATGATTGCACAATGTTCAGCACCATTTGCCACTCCTCAAATACTGAAGCAGTCTTTGTCCATATGCAGCAAGACCTAGGCACTATTCGGGCTTGGGCTGATAAGTGGCAAGTTACATTTTTGCTACACAAGTGCCAAGTAATGACCATTTCCAACAAGAGAGAATCTAACCATCTGCCTTTGATATTCAGTGGCATTACAATCACCGAATCCTCCACTATCAACATCCTGGAGCTTACCACTGAACTGACCAGCCATATTAACTTTGTGGCTACAAAGGGCATCAGAGGCTGTGAATTCTGCAGAGAGTAACTCATCGCCTGACTCCCCAAAGCCTGTCCACCAAGGAAAAGTCAGGAGTGTGATGGAATACTCTCCACTTGCCTGGATAAGTGCAGCTCCATCCACACTCAAGAAGCTCAACACCATCCAGGACAAATCAGCCTGCTTGATTGGCACCCCATCCACCACATCCAATATCATCTCCCTCCACTTTGATACACAGTACAATCTATAAGCTGCATTGCAACTCACCAAGGCTCCTTTGATCGCACCGCCAAACCCATGACCTCCACCACCTAGAAGGATAAGGGCAACAATACTTTGGAACACCACCACCTGCAAGTTCCACTCCAAGCCACACACCATCTGGACTTGGAACTATATCACCATTCTTTCACTGCCGTTGGGTCAAAATCCTGAAACTCTATCCCAAACAGCACTGTGGGCATACTACAGCACATCAACTGCAGTGGTTCAAGAAGGCTGCTCACCACCACCTTTGCAAGGGCAGTTAGGGATGGGCAATAAAAATGTTGGCTTAGCCAAAGATGCCCTCATCCCAGGGGGAAAAAAATATCTGTGGAGAGAGAACCAGGGTTAATATTTCAGCTCTGTGACCTTTCATCAGAACTGGAAAAAGTTTCTGTTTTTATTTCCCATTAAATATTTGCGTCTTACTCACATTCCACCTTCCACTGACCGTCTTTATCTTTAAGCTGGTAAAAGGTCACTCCAGAGCTGTACATTTTGACCATGCATTGCATTGTCTGCCCTGCTTGTTCAGGTACTCAAGGGGTAGAGAGGAGTGAGTTGAAGAATAATTAATGACCTCAGAGTAAAGGCACCCCAAGGTAACAGTGACCACAATATCATTGAATTTTGCATCCAGTTTGAAAGGGAGAAGAGTGGGTCTAAGACTAGTATCTTAAACTTAAATTAGGGCAACCATGTGGGGATGAAAGGTGACCTAGCTGAAATTAACTGGGAAACTAGGCTAGAGGGTAGATCAATAGAGAAGCAGTGGCAAACATTTAACAGGATATTTCAGAGTATTCAGAATAAGTACATTCCTACTATAAAGAAAAATTCTAAGGGGAGGACCCACCATCCATGGTTAACTAGAGATGTTAGGAAAACATAAAACTCCAGAAAGATGAGTGGAAGAACAGATGATTGGACAGAATATAAAGAATGGCAGAGAATGACTAAAAGGTTAATCAGGAGAAAGAAATTAGAGTATGAGAGGAAGGTAGCTAGAAATGTAAAAATGGATAGCAAGAGTTTCTACAGGTACTTAAAAAGGAAAAGAGTAAGTAAAGTGAGTGTTGGTCCTCTAGAGAGTGACAGTGGGGAGTTAATAGTAGATAATAAGGAAATGGCAGAAGAAATGAACAAATAGTTTGCTTCTGTGTTCACTATAGAGGATGTAAAAAAATCCCTGTAATCGCTGCAAATCAGGAAGAAAACAGGAGAAAGAAACTTGGTGAAATTGAAATCCCTAGGGAAACAGTACTGGGCAAATTGATGGGGCTGCAGGCTGGCAAGTCTCCAGGTCCTGATGGACTACATCCTAGAGTCTTAAAAGAGGTGGCTAATGAAGTAGTCAATGCGCTGGTATTAATTTTCCAAAATTCGCTAGATTCTGGAAAGGTTCCATCAGATTGGAAAATATCAAATATAACCCCTCTATTTAAGAAGGGAGGGAGGCAGAAAACAGGAAACTATAGACCATTTAGCTTGACGTCTGTCGTGGGGAAGTTATTAGAATCAATCAGTCAAGAGGTTATAGCTGGGCACTTAGAAGAGCTCAAGGCAATTGGGAAGAGTCAGCATGGTTTTGTGAAAGGAAAATCATGTTTAACCAATTTATTGGAATTTTTGAAGGATTAACATGCACAGTGGATAAAGGGGAGCCTGTAGACATACTATACTTGGATTTCCAGAAGGTATTTGATGAGGTGCCACATCAAAGATTATTATGATAAATAAAAGTGCATGGTATAGCATGGATAGAAGGTTGGTTGGCTGACAGAAAGTAGAGAGTATGCTTAAATGGCTCTTTTTCTGATGGGCAGGATGTGACGAGTGGCATCCCACAGGGATCTGTACTGGGACCTCAACTTTTTACAATTTATACCAATGACTTAGATGAGGGGAATGAAGGCATGGTAGCTAAATTTGCAGATGACACAAAAATAGGAAGGAAAGTATGTTGTGAAAAGGACATGAGGAGGTTGCAGATGTATATAGACAGGTTGAATGAGTGGGCAAAGATCTGGCAAATAGAGTTTAATGTGGGAAAATGTGAAGTTGTTCACTTTGGTAGGAAGAACAAAAAAGCAGAGTACTATTTAAATGGAGAACAACTGCATAATTCTGAGGTGCAGAGGGATCTCGGTGTTCTAGTACATGAGTCACAATAAGTTAGTATGTAGGTATAGCAATTAATTAAGAAGGCTAATGGAATGCTATCCTTTATTATGAGATGGATTGAACATAAAAGCAAGGATGATATGCTTCAGTTATACAGGGCATTGGGGAGACCGCACATCAAATACTATGTGCAGTTTTGGTCTCCTTATTTCAGGAAGGATGTAAATGCATTGGAGGCACTTCAAATGGAGGTTTACTAGATTGATGCCCAGAATGAGTGGGTTGTCTTATGAGGAAAGGTTGGACAGGCTGGGCTTGTTTCCACTGGAGTTGATAAGAGTGAGAGGTGATTTGATTGAAGTAAACAAGATCCTGAACGACCTTGACAAGATGGATGCTGAAAGGATGTTTTTTCTTGTCCAGAACTAGGGGGCACTGTTTTAAAATTAAATTTAAATTGCCCTTTTAGGACAGAGATGAGGAGAATTTTTTTTCTCTCAGAGGGTTGTGCGACTTTGGAATTCTCTGCCTCAGAAGGTGGTGGAGGCAGGGTCATTGAATATTTTTAAAGCAGAGGTAGATAGATTCTTGTTAGGCAAGGGAATCAAAGATTATTGGGGTTAGATGGGAATGTGGAAATCGAAACATAAGAAGATCAGCCATGACCTTATTGAATGGTGGGGCAGGCACAAGGGGTCGAATGGTCTACTCCTGTCCCTATTTATTATGTTATGTTAAAGAGTATCACTAATATTACTAGAGGTAGCCACCATCACTCGTCCATGCAGCCGTAACCTAGACAGTGTCAAACCAAGGGCAGAGACAAGTGCTTAGTGCATGACCTAACATTTAGTCAGGGATTGCTAAAAACAGCAATTAGCAATGGAAATAGGTTGATGGCCAAAGATGGCCTGTGATGTTAAACATTATCACCAATCCTACAGAGTATGTGCAGAAGAGAACCTGCTAAGGAAGAACTAAAAGCTTAATTATTAACTGTGGTGAAAAAAGAACCTTGGACAAGGATGCTGATTCATTACACGGGGCCATTGCCCTCTATGACCAACAAGGACATATACATTCTTCTAATGATAGATATGTTGTTAGAATAGGCAGTGACTGTCTATTCGCTAGATTATACAGTTGTAATAGCTAGAGCACCAGTGGAACAGGCAATGACACGGTGGGCAATTCCATCAAAAGTCAAGTCTGACAGAGGATCCCATTTCCCAATTTGCAGAAGTGCTTATCAGATGTTTAAAAATACTTGTAATGAACAAAAATTGCATATTCCTTACATCCCGAGTCACCAGGTGAGGTGAAAAAGGTTAACCACCTTCTTCAGACTATAAAGAAAATTTGCAACAATAAATGAAAAAGAACTGGGACACATTTGGCAGGAATTTCCCCGCAGACTTCAGGACCCCGACGTTGGATCCCACGCCCCCATTAAACGGTGCCAGAACGGAGAAACTATTTTCCTCAAGGCCGTCTCCTAATCAGTCTCCTTTGCGCTTGCGATTCAACCGAGGACGGCGGTGGGCTCCTGCTGCTTGCAGCATAATCAGACAGCCAGCAGCTCTCAAGCATGGCAGCTCCACCAGGAGAGGTGCATGCTGCTGAGATAGGTAGGAGACCTAAAGGGCACCTCAAAATGATCACACCACTGAGATGGTGGCCTCTCAATGCAGGGCTGCCCTGCTGCAAGGCCCTCTAAATCAGCCCTTACTGTAGACTTTATTATCAAAATTGACTGCCCACCTCCGTTCGGCAGGCAGCTGACGCCTCTCGGAATCTTCCCTGGCTGCAGGAGTGCGTGGGGAGTCCTCCCAAAGCAGCTTCCCACTATTTGCATGGCTTTCCCCACAGCAAGCCCACTATCCCAGTGCCTGGAAAATTCTGCCCCATTGTTTTTAGTGGTTTGATGACACTACAAGCTAGTCTTTTCCTCCACTCACCATATGAAGCAATGATATGCAGGAAATGGAATTGGAAATGCATGCAAGTCAACAACAACTTATAGTTATATATAGCTATATGTGATAAAACATCCCAAAGGGCTTAATTTTAAAACAAAGTATATCACTGAGCCACTTAAGAAGATATTAAGTCAGATGACCGAGGGCTTGGTCAAAGAGGTAGGTTTTAAGTAGTCTTAAAGGAGGAACGCAAGGTAGACAGACAGAGAGGTGGAGAGGTGCAGACCTTAGGGACTAGGCCACAGAAGGCATGGCTACTAATGGTGGAGTGAATAAAATCAGGATGCTCAAGAGGCCAAAATGAGGGGAGCACAGGTATCTCAGGGGGTCGTGGGCTGGAGGAGATTACAGAGATAGGAAAGGATTTGTAAACAAGGATGAGAATTTTAAAATCAAGACACTGCTTGACCAGGAGTCAACATAGCTCAGCGAACACAAGGGTGATTAGCTGAATGGAACTTGTTGTGACTTAAGACACAGAAAGCAGAGTTTTGTACGGCCTTAAAATTATGGAGGTTAGAATGTGTGCAATCCATGAGAATTTGACTGCCCCATTAGAGGAAGTGGTGTCCCACCTTGAAAACTTGTAGCAATAACCAAATGTTACGACCGCATCTGATATTATTTGCTAAGCAAGCCAGATAGCAGATGGAAACTTGTCTTACTGATCATAACTTTTTTTTTATGTATTTTGAAAATGAGTGGATAACTACTAATCCCAGAGAATCCCAGTAACACTTTTAGGATTTTAAAATTAAAAGATTTATTAACAAGAAGATAAAAAACTTAAGCACACAAGATTAAATTTACAGGGTGGGATCGTCCCAGATTTGCACTAAGTGCAGTAGCGGGTAGAAAAAAAGCGTTTCACCCGCCAGCCACAATGGATTTTCACACCCTATCATCCCAATCCCGCCTCATTAAGCATGCATTCCCAGGAATCACACCATTTCGATGGCAGGCAGGCTCTCATTCACCCACCACGCCGTCAACTCACCGCTTCCTCACACCGGGTGCCATATTTAAAGTGCAGCCGTGTGCACAACTCTCGATGCTTCCAGCCCATGACGGCTGCACAAAAGACATGGCCCGAAAGGCAACAGGACTGCAGCCCCCCCACAATTCAGTGGCTTGTCCGAGGAGCACCTTTTGGATGTAGGCCTGCCATGGTGTCCTCTGCCCCGACTCTGGGCAAAGGCCAGCAAGCAAGGTTACCAATCCAGCATGGGAGGCAGTGGAAGCTGTAGTCAGCGCCAATACCCTGCAAAAGAGGACAGCCACGTAGTGCCAATAGAGGATGAATGGTCTCCTCTGTTCTGCCGGGGTAAGTCATTCTTCTCATCACTCTCAACTCACACACATCCACAGGGATCTCACACCTCAAGGGTCAACACTAGTAACTCTCACACACATACTCACATCTCCATCAGGCTCATATCCTCTCAAATTCGCATCCTCTTCCCGTCCATGGCTCACCACGCAAACATTCTGCTCAGGGCCATGCTCACATTCTGGCTCAAGCAGCAGAGAGCGGTCCCAGATCAGGTGTGAAGTGACCCACATTAGGCCCCTCACTCACTTTGAGGAGCGCGCCATCACGCTGACTGGTGAGGACGTGGGACCAAGCCTGAGGCAAGGGTGAGGTCAGTGGCAAGTACCCAAGTGAGGATCCTGCACCACAGAAACCCTCTCTCAACGCAAATGTGAATGCTCTCTCTCCTGCTTTTCACCAATCATCTCTACTTTGGTTCACAGGGTCCAGGTGCCAAGCGACCAGCAACCTCAGCCAGCCAGTCCCTCAGCTCCAACCAAGTCCTCACCTCCAGCCAAGAGGACACCTCCTCCACTGAAGAGCTGGAAATAAGCAGCCTGGACGATCTGTCACAGCGCTTACCCAAACCCTCCACCAGCGCAGAGACACACACCTCAGTGGTACCTAGATCTAGAGAAGGCTTGTGTTCACAATTTGATGGTCACCACACAGATGCGTGTCCACAGCATGAGGATGCAGGTTCAGCCAAGCACCCTGGCACTCGGAGGACTGTTGGGGAAAAGGCATCTCTGAGGTCTGAGTCAGGTGCCAAGCCTCTGGATTTGGCCCTGACACCTTCATTCCCCCTTCAAAAGACACCCCCCCCCAGCACCTTCATTGCCCCCCTGTCAACCTCACACCGCCCCCAACACCTTTGCTCCACGCTCCCAATCTCATCCCCCCGACACCTTTGTTCCTCCCCTCCAACCTCATACCCCCCCAACCCCTGACACCTTTGTTCCCTCCAAGCCTCTCCATCCCACCCCCCCTACCCACCCACACAGACACCTTCGTTCCCTCTTTCCAACCTCCCCCACTCCACCCCTTATACACCTTCCTCTTCATCCCAACTCCACCCCCCCCCAACCCTGGTACATCATCCTCTCCCACTCACACCCCTCAACAATCATCCATAGCAGAACATGGCCAAGACACTGAAGTCCCAAAGCAGACCCTCAGTGGTGAATTTCAACCTTCTGTGCACTGCTTCGCGGCTAGGCCATGTCCAACAAAATCCACCCAGCGTGCGATGGACATTCCTCCAGGGTCCCATTGCTGTCGGGCTTCAGCACCTTTGGCTCCTTGGATGTCCACGATGTGAGCGAGGCCCTAACGGTATGTCCCGATTTCTGCACATTACACTTGTCAAGACATGTTCTGCACCAACGTGTTTTCCTGTTGATGTAGGTGGTAAATTTGACATGGGGGGATGTTTCCGGTGAGCTGGGCTTATAATGACATGCAGATGTATTTTTATAATGAAGTTCCCTACATCCAGCAGCAGGAAACACAGCCCGCCATTAACAAACGATTGCAAATGCGTTTCACGATAGTGTGAAATCGATTTCCGGCCTTGTTGCCACATTGTCCGCTCACACCCACCATGACGACCGTCACCAGCAGGCACGGATGATTCTGCCCACGCAGTTAAAACAGTGTTACAAAACATTCTCCAAAAAAACCCACTTAGTCAGAACACACAGTTAAACCACTTGGCAACAGCTCCCTTATAGGCTTCAACGAAAAAATCCAGTAATATTACCCAAGGCAAAGGCTACTGCTACTTGAATAAGGTATACCCCACGAATTCTCCCTCTCTTCCACTCTGCTGTGGAAAAAAGCTGAAGAAACAGACTGCTTTCTGAAAACAAAGACTTTTCTGGCTTGACACTGGACAGCTGCTTTAAATTTACAACTTTTCTCAGCACAGAGCTGGTCTCAGGACATCTCCCCCACACAGTCAACACAACTCAACTAAAAACCTTTCCTTAAATGTCCTTTGCCCCTTTGATCTTAGAAGCCGCTGTTCTAAGCACCCCTTTGTACTCAATTTTTGCAAAATACAAAAATCATCCATGTTTTCCTATTGCCTCCACCTTCAGGTAAAATAAAATTTAATAAAAGTCATTTGTCACTTCTAAATTCACTTTTGAAATTTAACAGCTGAAAAGTCAAGTGCCTACTTTTCTTATAATGCAAATTTTAAACCCAACCTATTTACTCCTACATTCAACTTCACCATAGCCTCTCATTACAATTGCATGCATTTAGCTCACAGGCACACAGCCTTCTTTACAGACTACATATTCACACCAGAAAAATTTTAAATTATACACAAGAACATAAGAAACCGGAGCAGCATTAGGCCATTTGGCCCGTCAAGCCTGCTCCATCATACGATATAATCATAGGTGACCTTCTACCTCAACTCCACCTTCCTGCACTATCCGCATATCACTTAATTCCCTCAAAATCCGAAAATCTATCAATCGCTATTTTGAATATAAGAACATAAGAAATCTAGACATCACACAGCATACACAACACAAGGATGACTTCAAAGCAGGTTTCAGTATAATGTATTAACATATGAATTTGGAACAGGAGCCCCTCGAGCCTGCTCCTCCATTCAATAAGATCATGGCTGATCTGACTGTAAGCTCCCACCTACCCCAGATAACCTTTCCTTCCTTGTTTATCAAGAATCTATCCAGCTCTATATTCAAAGTTTCTGCTTCCACCGTCTTTTGAGGGAGGGAGTTCCAAAGACTCACTACCCTCTGAGAGAAAAAACTTCTCATCTCTGTATTAATTGGGTCACCCCTGGTTCTAGATTCTTCCACAAGAGGAAACATCCTCTCCACATCCACACAGTCAATACCGCTCAGGATCTTAAAGGTTTCAATCAAGTCACCTCTACAAACCTAGCCTGTCCAACCTATCCTCATAGAACAGCCTGCCCATTCCTGGTATTAGCCTAGCAAACCTTCTCTAAATTACTTCTAATGTATTTACATCCTTCCTTAAATAAGGAGACCAATGCTGTACACAGTACTCCAGATGTGGTCTCGCCAGGGACCTTTTACAACTGAAGCATATCCTTCTTACTTTTGTATTCAATTCTCCTCACAATAAACAATAACATTCTTCTAGCTTTCCTAATTACTTGCTGTACATGCATACTAACCTTTTGTGATTCATGTGCTAAGACACCCAGACCCCTCTGAATCTCAGAGCTCTGCAATCTCTCACCATTTAGATAATAAGCTTAATTTTTATTCTAAACAAAAACAGAATTACCTGGAAAAACTCAGCAGGTCTGGCAGCATCAGCTGAGAAGAAAAGAGTTGACGTTTCGAGTCCTCATGACCCTTCGGCAGAACTTGAGTTCGAGTCCAAGAAAGAGTTGAAATATAAGCTGGTTTAAGGTGTGTGTGTGGGGGGCGGAGAGATAGAGAGGGAGAGAGGTGGGGGGGTGGTGTGGTTGTAGGGACAAACAAGCAGTGATAGAAGCAGATCATCAAAAGATGTCAACGACAATAGTACAATAGAACACATAGGTGTTAAAGTTAAAGTTGGTGATATTATCTAAACGAATGTGCTAATTAAGAATGGATGGTAGGGCACTCAAGGTATAGCTCTGGTGGGGTTTTTTTTTATAATGGAAATAGGTGGGAAAAGGAAAATCTTTATAATTTATTGGAAAAAAAAGGAAGGGGGAAACAGAAAGGGGGTGGGGATGGGGGAGGGAGCTCACGACCTAAAGTTGTTGAATTCAATATTCAGTCCGGAAGGCTGTAAAGTCCCTAGTTGGAAGATGAGGTGTTGTTCCTCCAGTTTGCGTTGGGCTTCACTGGAACAATGCAGCAAGCCAAGGACAGACATGTGGGCAAGAGAGCAGGGTGGAGTGTTAAAATGGCAAGCGACAGGGAGGTTTGGGTCATTCTTGCGGACAGACCGCAGGTGTTCTGCAAAGCGGTCGCCCAGTTTACGTTTGGTCTCTCCAATGTAGAGGAGATCACATTGGGAGCAACGAATGCAGTAGACTAAGTTGGGGGAAATGCAAGTGAAATGCTGCTTCACTTGAAAGGAGTGTTTGGGTCCTTGGACGGTGAGGAGAGAGGAAGTGAAGGGGCAGGTGTTGCATCTTTTGCGTGGGCATGGGGTGGTGCCATAGGAGGGGGTTGAGGAGTAGGGGGTGATGGAGGAGTGGACCAGGGTGTCCCGGAGGGAGCGATCCCTACGGAATGCCGATAAGGGGGGGGTGAAGGGAAGATGTGTTTGGTGGTGGCATCATGCTGGAGTTGGCGGAAATGGCGGAGGATGATTCTTTGAATGCGGAGGCTGGTGGGGTGATAAGTGAGGACAAGGGGGACCCTATCATGTTTCTGGGAGGGAGGAGAAGGCGTGAGGGCGGATGAGCGGGAGATGGACCGGACACGGTTGAGGGCACTGTCAACAACCGTGGGTGGAAAACCTCGGTTAAGGAAGAAGGAGGACATGTCAGAGGAACTGTCTTTGAAGGTAGCATCATCGGAACAGATGCGACGGAGGCGAAGGAACTGAGAGAATGGGATGGAGTCCTTACAGGAAGCGGGGTGTGAGGAGCTGTAGTCGAGATAGCTGTGGGAATCGGTGGGTTTGTAATGGATATTGGTGGACAGTCTATCACCAGAGATTGAGACAGAGAGGTCAAGGAAGGGAAGGGAAGTGTCAGAGATGGACCACGTGAAAATGATGGAGGGGTGGAGATTGGAAGCAAAATTAATAAGTTTTTCCAAGTCCTGACGAGAGCATGAAGCGGCACCGAAGTAATCATCGATGTACCGGAGAAAGAGTTGTGGAAGGGGGCCGGAGTAGGACTGCAACAAGGAATGTTCCACATACCCCATAAAGAGACAGGCATAGCTGGGGCCCATGCGGGTACCCATAGCCACACCTTTTATTTGGAGGAAGTGAGAGGAGTTGAAGGAGAAATTGTTCAGCGTGAGCACAAGTTCAGCCAGACGGAGGAGAGTAGTGGTGGATGGGGATTGTTCGGGCCTCTGTTCGAGGAAGAAGCTAAGGGCCCTCAGACCATCCTGGTGGGGGATGGAGGTGTAGAGGGATTGGATGTCCACGGTGAAGAGGAAGCGGTTGGGGCCAGGGAACTGGAAATTGTTGATGTGACGTAAGGTGTCAGAGGAATCACAGATGTAGGTGGGAAGGGACTGGACAAGGGGAGAGAGAAGGGAGTCAAGATAACGAGAAATGAGTTCTGTGGGGCAGGAGCAAGCTGAGACGATCGGTCTACCGGGGCAGTTCTGTTTGTGGATTTTGGGTAGGAGATAGAAGCGGGCTGTCCGAGGTTGGGTGACTATCAGGTTGGAAGCTGTGGGAGGGAGATCCCCAGAGGAGATGAGGTCAGTGACAGTCCTGGAAACAATGGCTTGATGTTCAGTGGTGGGGTCATGGTCCAGGGAGAGGTAGGAGGAAGTGTCTGCGAGTTGACGCTCAGCCTCCGCGAGGTAGAGGTCAGTGCGCCAGACAACAACAGCACCACCCTTGTCAGCGGGTTTGATGACAATGTCAGGGTTGGACCTGAGAGGATGGAGTGCAGTAAGTTCAGAGAGAGACAGGTTAGAATGGGTGAGAGGAGCAGAGAAATTGAGACGACTAATGTCGCGCCGACAGTTCTCAATGAAAAGATTGAGAGAAGGTAAGAATCCAGAGGGAGGGGTCCAGGTGGAGGGAGAATATTGGAGATGGGTAAAAGGATCCGTTGAACTGGGAGAGGACTCCTGCCCAAAGAAGTGAGCCCGGAGACAAAGACGGCGGAAGAAGAGTTCAGTATCATGCCGAGCCCGAAATTCATTGAGGTGAGGGCGTAAGGGTATGAAACTAAGTCCTTTGCTGAGCACTGAACGTTCAGCATCGGAGAGGGGAAGGTCAGGGGGTATAGTGAATACACGGCTGGGGTTGGGATTGGAAGAAAGGGTGGGGACGGAGGGACAGGCAGGGGTGGAGGGTCCTAGATGGGTGTTGGTGTCGATGAGTTGTTGGAGCTTGCGTTCTTTAGCACTTGAGAGAAAGAGAAAAAGTTTCTTGTTGAGGCGTCGGATGAGCCGAAGGATAAAATGAAACTGGGGGCACGCGCAGCTTTGAAAAAGGATACGATGGTGCTGCTGGAGGGAGAAGTCGAGTGTGTTCATATAGCGGCGCATGGCCCTGAGTGTGGATTTCAGAATGTGACGGGAACAGCAGTCCGAGAAACGTTTTATGTCCCAGAGATACCTGTAATCCTGGGTGGGTTCGAAACATGAGGGGTGGAATTTCAGTTGAAATCCACGTGGGGTAAGTCGGAGACGGAGACAGTCACTGAGAAAGGAGATATGGCTGTGAAAGCGGGTTTTAGTAAACTCCTTGTCAAACACTAGGAGGGAAATGGAAAGCAATGAAGGTGAGCAAGACAACAGAGAGATACGGAAATCTTGTCGCAGAGAGGAACAGAACTTCTTCAAGGAGGTAGGCATTTCTTGAAGAGCAGTGGCAGTCAATTAAACACAGAGATAAAAACAAAAAAACTGCGGATGCTGGAAATCCAAAACAAAAACAGAATTACCTGGAAAAACTCAGCAGGTCTGGCAGCATCGGCTGAGAAGAAAAGAGTTGACGTTTCGAGTCCTCATGACCCTTCGACAGAACTTGAGTTCGAGTCCAAGAAAGAGTTGAAATATAAGCTGGTTTAAGGTGTGTGTGGGGGGCGGAGAGATAGAGAGAGAGAGAGGTGGGGGGGGTGTGGTTGTAGGGACAAACAAGCAGTGATAGAAGCAGATCATCAAAAGATGTCAACGACAATAGTACAGTAGAACACATAGGTGTTAAAGTTAAAGTTGGTGATATTATCTAAACGAATGTGCTAATTAAGAATGGATGGTAGGGCACTCAAGGTATAGCTCTAGTGGGGTTTTTTTTAAAATAATGGAAATAGGTGGGAAAAGGAAAATCTTTATAATTTATTGGAAAAAAAAGGAAGGGGGAAACAGAAAGGGGGTGGGGATGGGGGAGGGAGCTCACGACCTAAAGTTGTTGAATTCAATATTCAGTCCGGAAGGCTGTAAAGTGCCTAGTTGGAAGATGAGGTGTTGTTCCTCCAGTTTGCATTGGGCTTCACTGGAACAATGCAGCAAGCCAAGGACAGACATGTGGGCAAGAGAGCAGGGTGGAGTGTTAAAATGGCAAGCGACAGGGAGGTTTGGGTCATTCTTGCGGACAGACCGCAGGTGTTCTGCAAAGCGGTCGCCCAGTTTACGTTTGGTCTCTCCAATGTAGAGGAGACCACATTGGGAGCAACGAATGCAGTAGACTAAGTTGGGGGAAATGCAAGTGAAATGCTGCTTCACTTGAAAGGAGTGTTTGGGTCCTTGGACGGTGAGGAGAGAGGAAGTGAAGGGGCAGGTGTTGCATCTTTTGCGTGGGCATGGGGTGGTGACATAGGAGGGGGTTGAGGAGTAGGGGGTGATGGAGGAGTGGACCAGGGTGTCCCGGAGGGAGCGATCCCTACGGAATGCCGATAAGGGGGGTGAAGGGAAGATGTGTTTGGTGGTGGCATCATGCTGGAGTTGGCGGAAATGGCGGAGGATGATCCTTTGAATGCGGAGGCTGGTGGGGTGATAAGTGAGGACAAGGAGGACCCTATCATGTTTCTGGGAGGGAGGAGAAGGCGTGAGGGCGGATGCGCGGGAGATGGGCCGGACACGGTTGAGGGCCCTGTCAACGACCGTGGGTGAAAAACCTCGGTTAAGGAAGAAGGAGGACATGTCAGAGGAACTGTCTTTGAATGTAGCATCATCGGAACAGATGCGACGGAGGCGAAGGAACTGAGAGAATGGGATGGAGTCCATATTCTTCCTGCCAAAATGGACCATTTCACATTTGCCCACATTATACTCCATTTGCCAGATTTTTCCCACTCACTTAACCTATCTATATCGTTTTGTAGCCTCCTTATGTCCTCTTTAAAACTTACTTCCCCATCTATCTTTGTATCATCAGCAAATTTAGCAACCATACCTTTGGTCCCTTCATCCAAGTCATTTATATAAATTGCAAGAAGTTGAGGCCCCAGCAATGATCCCTGTTGCACACCACTATTTGTGAGGAAATAAGTTTAAGTTATATTTGTATTTGTGGGTGTTAGGAAAGAGTTAAGCTTTAATATTTAAATTGATTTGTGTTTCTGTATCTGTGCATTCGTTGAGTTTTAGTTTCACTTTAAAAAGGTGCCTGCATTTCAAATGCTAGTTTTACAACTGTTGCAGCTAAGGTAAACAAACAAGAGTAGAAGAATTGGGTTGTTGCCTAGCATCACAGGTCCAGAGAGGCAGGTCCCTCCCACAGACAAACACACAGAAAGCTCGAAACAGCAGTTTGATTTTGGAAGCTGTTTGAGTTCATTTAGTTTTGAAAGTAGCTGCCAGGAAAGACTGGTAAAAAGGGAACAAATAGCCAGTCTGAAGCCAAAGATAAGATCCCAAAATCCAGTGGGGTGGAACAGGAGAAAGTCCCAAGAAGACCTTCTAGTCCAAGAAAGGACAGGACCCTGTAAAACGTTCTGTGAATGAAGTTAAGAGTGAAGGACAGAGAGAAAGTCTCCAAGTTTCAGATTTTAACAGACAAAAGCTGCAGAAAGCAGGTTTAAAGCAAGAACAACTTGCAAGAGGCAAGAAGGTCCAAAGAGATGGCTGAAGGGCTATAACGCTTTGCTATGGGCCGTGAAACAGTGGTATACTGTTGACGGCTGAGTTGATGAGAGCGAGTGCATGGAAGACAGCGTGAATGCATATGGTGACACAGGGAAGAGGAACATCGGAAGGAGAGCTCAAAACCCTGGAGATGAACTCTTGCAGAAGGCATCTGAGAGAAAGTGTTGGTTTCGGAGAAGATTCCAAGGCGAGGTCTTGGAGAGTGGAAATTAGAAACACTCGTGTGAAAGACGGAGTGCAGTGAGACCATTTGGGTCACAGTGTGACAAGCATCTGGGGGAGTTGAGGAGAGATCCATTGCATCTGTTGAGGTGGCATCCGTCACTTGGTTTCAGAGAGTGGTGTGTATGACCACAGGGTGCCTATTGGTACATGGACTGTGTACTTACCAAGGACATTAGAGTATAAGATAGCTTTTGTAACTTGTGTTATCCTTACAAATCTGTATATATCTGTGAAGGTATAGTTGTAGATGAAGGAGCATTCTTTATTTATTTATTTATTTGTGTTGAATAAATGTTTTATGCTTTTGTTAAAAGTTTATCAGCTGACTCCTGTGATTCTGTTCAGCTACTCTCCACGTACCTAAACAAACAAATAAAAGTTAGGATCTATCAGCTGGATTCCACCCTAGGCTTGTCCAGGGGTAATCTCAGCTGGGATCATAACATATTAAAGGTCAAAATCCTCGAACTCGCGCCCTACAGCACTGTAGGTGTACCTGCACCACATGGACTGCAGCCGCTCAAGAAGTCAGGTCAGCATCACCTTCTCAAGGGCCATTAGTGATGAGGAATAAATGCTGGCCTAGCCAGCGATGCCCACATCCTGTAAATAAATAAAGAAACAGAAAAAGAACCTTTCTGCCTGCTCTGTTTCCTGTTAGCAAGCCAATCTTCTCTCCATGTCAAATATGTTACCCCCCTACGCCATGAGCTTTTATTTTCCACAATAACCTTTATGTGGCATCTTTTCAAATGCTTTCTGGAAATGTACGTACAGGACATCCACGGCATATTTTACTTCTTCAAAGGACTCTAATTAATTGATTAAACACAATTTCCCTTTCACAGGACCATGTTGATTCTGCCATATTACCTTGAATTTTGCTAACTGCCCTGCCATAACACCTTTAATAATAGCTTCTAACATTTTCCCTATGACAGATGTTAAGCTGTAGTTTCCCACTTTCTGTCTTCCTCCCTTTTTGAGTAAAGGAGTTACACTTGCTATTTTTAAATCTAATGGAAACTTCCTAGACTCTAGGGAATTTTGGAAATTAAAATAACACATCAACTGTCTCACTTACCATATCTTTAAGGTCCGAGGATGAAGTCCACCAGGATCCGGGGACTTGTCAGTCCGCAGTTCCAACAATTTGCTAAGTACCACTTCCCTGCGCTTGTAACCTTCCTGAGTTACTCCCTCCCTTCCACTTCCTGATTTACAACTATTTCTGGGATGTTCGTTGTATCCTCTATAGAAAATTCCAGGCCTATGGCTCTCCCGAAACATCATGGCATTCAAGTTTTCTGTGATCTTCATTCTGCAGTCACCTCACTCAAATAGTAGCCACAGTAATGGCTGCCATGGTCAATTTAAATCAGGCCCACATTTGAGATGTCCCACCTTCATTTCTGCTCCCATGGCAACTAATTGACTGCCAAACTGGCACAGCAATTAAGGGGTGGCCCCTGTGAAACTTGGAGCTGATGACTGCTTCCCCCACTAGGGATGGGTTTGGGAACAGGTAACAGTCCTGACTTCTGTTTCCCAGCCTGCAGAGAAAATCCTTTGTCTACAATAGTTTGAGTTTCTTCTGCTAGTCTTGTATTTCATGCAAAAATCAAAGGGGCTCAGTTACTGAATCAGATGATCCCTGACATTCATGGCTTCCTAATGAGACCTTCATGCCCTCCGCCTTGCCAAACTCCTTCCCTATGCAGTTAGAGCACCTCAGTGTTCTGCATCTTCCTGCACCCCACCTCGCCCTTCTTCCATGATCTGCTCCTTTCCCTTATAAGCTGCGCCTTCCAGGGCGTCACCATCTTTAGAGTCCACATCTCTCTGGAGAGCCATGTATTGGGGAGTGCAGCACACCACTGCAATGACCGAGACCCTTGCAGTATTATTACAGGACACACCCAACCCTCGCATTTTCAGAAGCCTGATGGCCTGTTTAATTGCATCCTAATGAGAAGATTTTGGTGTAAGCGGCTCGGTGCTTCTGACTGGGATTCCGTGGAGCGGTCAGTAGCCATCTCTGATATCTCTTGTCCACTTGAAGTTATCCAGAGACTTTGGTGGTTGCAGTGAAGAGCTGTGGTGTCAGCAAAGTAGACATACACATGAAGAAAGCTTTTGTCATGGTTGCAGACCAGTTGTACATTCAGGAAATGGACGCCCTGCCTGTTGATGAATTTGACTGGCCAGTTGCTGGGTGCCATGATGCCCTGCACCTTGGGGAATCTAATAATGGCAGCAAAACCCAATGCCCTCTGTCCCTGCAAGGCCCCTTCAGTGATGAATCAAATAAGCTGTCCAGCTCTGGCAAAGGAGACATTAGTGACCAGCGAGATGCAGTGGTGTGCAGGTGTTTGCAAGATGCCACCAAGGTCTGCAGCTGATCCTTGGAAGGAATCAGAATTAAAGAATTTCAAGGCCACTGCGACTTTGACAGCTGTTGGCAGGGCATGGCAAACCAGTGCTACGAGGCCTTCCACAATGAGGTGTCAAAGATGTCTGTGGCCAGGCCCCTCGATAGGTGCAGTCTCTAGCAGCATCGGTTCTCAGCCACCTCAAGGTAGCTCTACCTTGGACAGAAGTTGTTATACTGTTGGTATGGCCTTTATGTCCTTCCTGCCCTCATCCCTCTACCCTGCCCGGGGTTCCACCCTTTCTGCAGAGGACGTTGCTCCTCATCGTCACTGAGCCCAAAATCTGAGACTTGTTAGCCCATTACCAACTGCTGCCTTCCTTGTGTTCATTTTAGTCCTCCAATTATGCTGGATTGCTCCCTGATCTTATGCTCCCAAAATGCCAATAAGGTGATGATCCAACACTGCCCAAGTACTTACTCTGCCCACTCTCCCCGCCACCTGCACTGCACCGATGGCACCTGCCTTACAGGGGGTGAGGTAGCCTCTGAGCCATTCACCCTGTTACGCATTGCATCTAATTACCTGGGGTAGCCATGACTATCTCCCCATCATGTGCCCAGCTCCATTGAACTGGTATGCCCCAAGCAACAGATACAGCCTGTGTGCCCCCGTGAAAATCACAGCATTTCCCATTAACAACTTCTTACTGAACTCGTTAACCATTTTACTTGGCCCTCATCATGGATCAATGTAGTGTTGTTAGCACAAAGCACCGATTACGCTGGGTGACACCATTTACCACCATACATTGTGAATTCAATAGTGTTCATAAATTGACATGCAGGAAGATCAAAAGAAATTTCAGCTTTATACAATCTTACACATATGATTGCATTACCCATAGATACTGAATATCCAAGGCATAGTCAGTTTGGACTTTATAAACTAATTAATACTAAAGCGTGTTTGCTCAAGGGTTACGGTAGTGTATACTTTGTTAATACTGCCTAGTGTAAAGATTTGGAACATGTTTAAAGATGTGGCTGATATCCACAATGTATAAGTACTTGAAGGTGAAACACAAGGAGCTGAAAACAACTTTCTTAAATATGAAGAAAACCATTAATCCGATCTTGGATGCTGCAACCACCACGGATTCTGCTTTAAATGCAAGAATGATGGAACCACACTCAAATTCCAAAATATGTGAGCTAGGTGATGTCACTAATTTTATTTGTGGTGTGCAACTAAATAGACCTCCAGCAATATTACTCAAGCACTAGTCTTTGATGATGGACCCTGATTAGTTGCATAAGCATTCATCTTTTTTAATGTAGGTAATAATACATGTCCCTAAAAGGGTGTTTTCTATTGCAAAGTAACAGTATAGACACTGTAGGAGCAGTCACTCTCCCAAACATATCATACTCAGAAAATATCCTCTGAATACAAATTCATTATATATCAGATTACACTCCTTCCAGATTTGACATGAAGTATCAAGGCCATGGTGGAGCGACTCATTGGTATAAATTATAAATGACATGGACAAGGCCTAATAATATTTGATTAATTATTATCCCAGGGTGATGAGAAACTGTTATACAATTTCAACTGGTACGTCCTGACCTACATTCACTGTAAAGGTTATATTGTTTCCAAATGCTAATGCTGTTTTGAATTATATCCTCATTGTGAACTGTTAAAAGAATGATGAAAAATGTAAAAGACAAGTGAACTGTTTGAACTCTAAATGTGGTCAAATCAGAGCTTTATATAAATAACAAAATTTCCACTCTGTTTTCCAGTCTCCTTTTGATAAATGCCAGCATTCTAACAGCCTTTCAGCGTTTTTATACCTGTTCGGTAACTTGTAGTAATTACTGTGTCAGGACCCCAAAATCTCTTTGTTTCTCCACAGATTCTAGCTTCAGAGCATTTGAAAAAATTTTTTTATCTGTCACTCTTCAGATACAAAAGAGATGACCTTACATTTCTCCTTATTGAACTTCAGTTCCGTTCCTTCACTGTTGCGGGATCAAAATCCTGGTATTCACATGGACTGCAGCAGTTCAATAAGGCAGGTCACCACCACCTTCTCAAGGGCAATTAGGGAAGGGTAATAAATAAGCAATAAATGCACACATCCCATGAACGAATAGATTTTTTAAAACTGCCACAGTTTTCCCCACTCACTTAATTGATGAATGTCCCTTTGCAACTTACACCTCCCATTTATATTATTCACTTTGCCATCTAACTTAGTGTTGTCAGGATATGGCCTCCTTTCCTCCATCCAGGTCATTTATAAAAATAGTGAAAAATTGAGCCTCCTGGATAGATTTTTGAGAGACAGCATGATCGCATCCTGCCGAATGGAATACTCATCTATAACTTCCCACCTTCAAACCTAACTCCTAACCAATTCCCTACCCATGTCAAAAAGTTGCAATAAAAATAAATAAAAACAAAAATAAAAGTTTGCAAAAAAACAAGAGCAAATTGGGACTATTTTCTCTAGAATGCAGAAGAATGAGAAACAATTTCATTGAAATGTACAAGATTCTGAATGGGTCTGATAGGGTGGACGCTGAGGGATTGTTTCTGCTGGTCGGGGAGTCTAAAACACGGGGGCACATTCTCAAGATATGGGGGCTGATCATTTAGGACTGAGGTGAGGAGAAATTTCTTCACTCAAAGCATTGTGAATGTTTGGAAATCTCTGCTTCAGGGGGTTGTGGATGCGCCATTGATGAATATATTTAATGCTGGGATTGACAGATTTTTGGTCTCTCAGGGAATCAGGGGATATACTCAGCGGGTGGGAAAATGGAGTTGAAGCTCAAGATCAGTCTCAATTGTATTGAATGGTGGAGCAAGCTCAAAGGGCCATATGTCTACTCCTTCTCCTACTTCTTGTGCTCTTATTCTTGTTGTCTCCAGTTCCATGTGTTCTCATGTTTGCTAGCAGTCTATGATATGGAAACTTACTGAATGTCTTTTTGAAATCTATGCCCCAGATTTGATGTTGAAAATTACTGCAAGGCTTTCGGTGTTTACGATTATTATAGAGCAAATTGAACAATAATTTATAGCATTCACATGCAATCATAGCATTCAGAAATTCAGAAGTTGCTGTCTGATTTGTCCTGCTCTTTCAGAAGCTTTGCTATAGTGATACCTCACCAAGAAACTTGGCATTGAGATTCAAGGATATGAAGTTTCTGTCCTTATGAACTAGGTACAAATTTATTTCCCAAGACACCAACTCCATCCCTCTCTCCCTGTCAATTGAATGAAGCTGAACCAAACTGTTTGCAACTCTGGTGTCATATTTGAGCCTTAGATGTGTTTCCAAGCACATATCTGTGCCATCACTAAGATCACCTTTTTCCACCTCCGTAATATTGCCTGACTCTGCCAATGCCTCAACCCATCTGTTGCTGAAACTCTTATCCATGCCTTTGTTACTTGTAGACTTGACTATTCCCATGCTCTCCTGGCCAGTCTCCTGTGTTCTACCTTCCATGAACTTGACATCATCCGAAATTCTCATACCCTTATCCTAACTTGCACCAAGTCCTGTTCACCCATCACCCCAGTGCTTCAATGACTTAGTTTGGCTCTTAGATAAGCAACAGATCAAATTTACATTTGCATCCTTGTTTTCAAATTTCTCCATGGCTGTGCCCCTTCCTACTTCTAATCTCCTCCAGCCCTACAATCCTCTGAGATGTCTGCACTTGTCTACTTATGGTCTTTTGAATATTCTTGATTTTCATTGCTTAAGCATTGATGGCCATGCCTTCAGCTTCCAAGGCCGTAAGCTCAGGAATTCCCTGCATAAATCTCTTTACCTCCTTACCTTGCTTTCTTTCTTTAAGACACTGCTTAAAGTCTACTTCTTTGGCCAAGCTTTTGATGATTTGCCCTAATCTTTCATGCGGAAAGATGTCAAATCTTGCTGTATAACACTTCTTGCAAAGCACCTTGGAATGTTATATTACATTAAAGGCACTAAACAAAAGCAAACTGTTGTGTTCTATAAAATATCTGTGGACACTTCTTAACTAGGTTAGTCACTTCCTCAAAAAATTTAACTAGGTTTATTATACATGACTTACCCAATACGAATCCATGCTGGCTTCCTCTGATTAGATCCTTTTGGTCTAAGTACTCAATTGTGTGTCCCGAATGTTAGATTGCTGTGATCTAGCTGAAATCAAAAGAAGAGAAAACTATATTTTTAAAAATGTGACTTGTAGAAAAGCTTTTGCCTTGACTTGACAGGAAGTCCTCCAACACTGCTAGCAGAAGTTGAGGTTAATGGGCTGGGTTTTTGTGTTAGGCTTGTAAGAATCGAGTCAGGCTAATTCCTGATTTCAGAAATCTGCAACCACTTCCTCACTCAATTCCCACATTATTTTTGTCTCGAAGAGGTGTGCATGGGATAAGGATAAGTTTTGCAACTCCCGACTGGGTGCGGGCTGGGTGCAGGTTCAGAAGAGTTCAGGTGTGGAAGCAGACAGGCTAGAAGGCCCGCCTCAGTTCTCAGGAACATCGATCCAGCTCTCCACATCATTCTTCTGCCCCCTCACTCTCACCCTGCCACCCACCCTCCATGTCCCCACAAACCCCCATGCCTCCTCCATACCCCTCATATACCCCATGTTCCCTCATATCTGTTCTATGCCTCTTCAAACTTCCTCCATGCCCCCATTTCCCATGATTCCTCCATAGCCATTCACCCAGTATGCACAATGGACAGGCCTCATGAGCCACATAATAGAAATGGGAAGTCTCTGAAATGTACAAAAATGTCCAACAATCTAACAGAGTTGTCATTCAAACACATACCATTTAAACTGAATAAAAACTCCAGGCCCATTGAAATAAACTTAAATCCCCTCAAGTTGTCATTTAGTTGTTAAAAACAAACAGAAGCCATATTAAAGACAGGTAATCCTTTAGCAACCTCTTAAAATTGTTAATAAAACTGTGTGCACAACCTCCTGCTGATCTAAATGGTTCACTAGTTTTTGAAACTCAGCCATGCATTCTTAATGGCTCAGCTCTCAAAACAAATCATTACAGGTCCAGAACATGGAGCTTATTGAAACTGAAATTGATGGCTCCATTTTCCCCAAGCTCCACCAGATGCCCCCTCATTCAAACAATTCCAGGAGCAGGTGGATGTTTTATTTATAAGTTAAAGCAACAGGCCAATATTTTTCTAGGTTAAACTACTATGGAAATTACATCACTTTAGATCATGACACTAGAGCTCTCAAACACTGTTTTCCATAGTTTTGAATGCATAGTACAACTTTTTCAAATGGAAAAAGTACACAAATGCATCTCAATACCTATGCAATCCTGGTCAATGAAATGGTCAACCTACCTTGGCAGAACAGAGTTCCATGATCAATTATTGCAGTAAAAACACATCTAACTTATAAGGCAGCATCTAATAATGACATTTGAAGTCGTCAAAAGATTTAACACTTATCCGTCAGAATGCTCCTAACTCCTCAGAAGATTCCTACCCCCAAGATTCCCGAACTCTCTTACTTGGCGGGTTTTCCAAAGGTTTCCAAAGCCCACTCAGTCCAACGAGAATACTGAGGGACATGAAAAACTAATTTCCCCTAGGCCTGTCAATGATAACACGGACGTCGCAGGCCACACTTATGGGGCTATAACCCAAACCTCTTCCCACTTATAGTAAGTTTGCGTATGGCATCTTTTTGAGCAGGGAATTCACATTTCCAGTCAGGTGCCTCTGTTTTTCCAATTCCCACACCCATTCTTGACTTTTTTGGGTATGAAAATCCAGCTCATTGTCTCAGGTTAACATAAGTGACCATGAGAGTGGATTACACATAAGTCATTATATCCATGCTAATGAAATAAATACGTTTTGATCACTAAATTTGTTCAGACAAAATGAATAAGTTTTATTTTTCAAGACACTGTAGTCTGCTGTGGTTGGCTCTGGGTGAGAACCAGGATTATAAGAGAGCTGGACGCAGGATCCCATTTTATGGGAAGGCCGTGGCATAGTGGTATTGTCACTGGACTGGTAATCCAGACACCCAGGGTAATGCTCTGTGGACCTGGGGTTGAATTCCACCAAGGCAGGTGGTGGAGCTAAAATTCAATAAATATCTGGAATTAAAAGTCTAATGATGACCATGAAACCACTGTTGATTGTTGTAAAAAACCCATGTGGTTACACTATGTCCTTTAGGGAAGGAAGTCTGCTGTCCTCATCTGGTCTGATCTACATGTGACTCCAGGCCACAGCAATGTGGTTGACTCTTAAAAATGCCCTCTGAACGAGGGCAATTAAGGATGGGCAACAAATGCTGGCCTAGCCAGCGATGCCCACAGCCCACATATGAATAATTTTTAAAAATTACAAATTCAAGTATTTCACATTTCTATACCATCACACAATATGCATACATGAGTGTTGAAAAACAGTGACCAAAACCTCTGCTATCTCCTTTCTGGCTTCTTACAGAAGCCTAAGGAGCTTGCCATCAGGTCCCACAACATCCACCTATAATGGACTAACTCCTCTGAAAGGACAAAGATTCTTCAGGATACACAAGGAAAAGGAGGGGGCCAGGAACTGCTAATACAGTGCGAAAGAGCCATTCAAAATGGCAGTCAAAATCTCCAATTCCTCATTTGGCCAGTACATCTGTATTCAGTTTAAGTTCTACTAATTTGCAAAACAGAAAAATATCCTTTTCCACAATTATTGGAATTGGATTCTATATCTTTCTCCACTTCAGCTGCATTAATTTTTAAAAGACATCCTTTTTAATTATTGGTTTAGTTTTAATCTCTCTATTTAACCATGGAACACCATTCTACGGTGTAGCCATTTTCACATAATAGTAGTCAATTGATTTTGTATTTTATCCAGCTCACATTAGAAGATTTCGCACCAGCAACTAGTTTGCAAACTTTTCTGCCCAACTACTTTGAGCCAAATTCACTTGGTAAAATTTGCCTCTTACAGTGATGATACCTAACGATATGTCAACACCATCTCACTTGACCCTTCCACTCTCTCTAATTTGTCACACTAATTGTCAGGCATCCAGTATTGGATGGGAACAACTTTTCCCCAACTAAATAATGGGAAACCAAGGTCTTTGGTTCCCACAACCATCTCTATTTCACTCCGGGCAATTGCCTGAGGTTTATCCAGACAGTTCATAAGCCTGATATCCTTTTAGACCATAATAAATACTCTTAATGCCAAGACCACCTACTTGCAGCTCCATAACATTGTGTTTCTCTCCCACCTTTGTTCACCTGCTGCTGAAATCCTCAACCATGCCATCACTTCCTCTAAACTGTACCAAACTGAAACTCTCCTGATCAGCCTCCCATCTTCCATCCTCCATAAACTCGAGGTCATCCTAAACTCTGGTACCCATATCATAACTCATACCGAATCCTGGTCAACCATCACCCCTGTACTCGCCAACACATGCTGGCTCCCAGTCCACCACTGATCTCAATTTTCTTCTTTGATTTCAAATCCTCCCATGGTCTCACCCCTCCCCATCTCTATAATTTCTCCATCTTACAACTGATTGAGATCTCTGCACTCATCCAATTCTGAACTCTTGGGCAATCCCAATTTTAATCACTCCACCACTGGTGGCTGTGCCTTGAGCTGCTAGGGCTCTAAGCTCTGGAATTCCCTCCATAAATCTCTCCACCTCTATTTCCCCCTTTAAGACACTCCTTAAAAACTACCTCTTCATCAAGCTTTTGGTCATCTGCCCTAATATCAGCTTATGGCTCTCGCTTTTAAATTTTGTTTGACAACAGTCCTGTAAAGCGCCTTGGGACATTTTACTATATTAAAGACAATACATCAATACAAATTTTTTTTCAGTCCAGTACTCTTATATTTAACTCATCATTTTGTTCTATTCTCACACAAGACCTAGCAAACAGTGTTATGACCGCAAGCTCATACAGTTATTTGCCCCATTTACTTTCCAGAAATGAATCAAACATTACTTCTTTCATTTTCAGAAAGATATTAGCCAACAAAGAAACAAAGGAAAATAGTAGGCCTTTAAGTTCCTCAAGCTTGTTCCACCATTCAGTTGGATCACAATTGATCTGTACCTCAAATTCAATTACTCATCTTTGTTTCATATCCCTAACTATTTCTACATAAGAAAAAATCTTCAATCTCACTCTTGAACATTTCAAATGATTCAGCATTCACAGCCTTTGGAGGGAAGAGAGTTTCAGATGCCAACTCTGATTTTAAAACAATGCCTCTGGATTCCTTTATCAGAGGAAACAGTTTTGCTCCATTTACACTCAAACTTATAAACTCAGGAACACACCAAGTTTGTGAAACCTATCTGCATAATTTAATATTTCAACCCTGGTATTATTCTGGTGAATCTGCACTGTAACTCCTCTAGGCTTGTAAGGAGGAACGGAACAGACTCTCACAGGCTAGTACATATTTCTTGAGGTTTGGTAGTCAAAACTGATTGCAGTACCCCTGATGGGGTCTGACCAACTAAAGTATCACTTTCTCACTTTTGTATTTCACTCCCCTTAAGATTATTGTCCATTAGCTGTTTTTCATTAGCCTGTTTAATTATTGGATGCATTCTAAAAACATCTTCCACTTTGACTACGTGTTAACTTTATTTCAGCCCATTTTGGGATAGCTAAATATCCCAGTATTATTACTCTCTTGTCCTTGTATACCTGTCTGAATTGTGAGTAGGTTTTAATCATTCCCTCATCTCCACTGTTTGTCAGTTTGCAGTGTACAGCACCGGCTGTACCATTTCCCTTTTTAAAATAAACGTCCTTAACTCTTGATGCAAAGAACTGTATATTTTCACTTTTTTAAAGAATTTATTCACTCTTCCATTAGCATTGAGTTTTACAGCAACTTTCACATTCTCTTTAGATTATGATTTTTTTTTAGGTTATTTACTTTGCAAGAATAGTGAAGTAGACTTTTTAACAGATGTGGAACTTGTAAATCTTAATGTTCAGAGGGACTTGAGTGCACTCATAAAAGAAACACAAAATTTGTATGCAGGTACAACAAGCAATTAGGAAGGCAAATGGCACGTTGGCCTTTATTGCAAGGGGATGAATACAGGAATAGATAAGTCCTGTACCATCGAGGCCTCGTAGGGGCTGGGGTGCTTTATAGATCCCTTTAATCACATTTTGATTTAATGTTTGTAAGTTTCCTTTGAATTTTGTCTTTTATTTTTGCAGTTTCCCTTAAGGGACTGCCTTTCACTTTATCCCTTGATTTGTTAATTTAGTTTATTTGTTTTGTAACAAATAATTTACTATTGTAAAGGGTTTTGGTAAGACCACACTGGAGTACCCTGTGCAGTTTTGGTCTCCATATTTAAGGATGTAATTGCATTGGAAAACATCCAACAAAGGTTCATTAAATTGTTGCTCTTTGATGGGAAGCTGAATAAATTGGCCTATACTCGCAGCAGTTTAGAAGAATCAAAGGTGATCTCATTTAAACATACAAGATTTTGAAGGGACTTGACAGGGTAGAGGCTGAAAGGTTGTTTCTGCTGGCTGGGGAATCAAGAAGATGGGAGAGCGGGTTGGGCACAGTATCAGGATAAGGGACCAATCATTTAGGACCGAGGAGAAATTTCTTCACTCAAAGGGTTGTGAATCTTTGGAGTTCTCTACCTCAGGGGGTTGTGGATGCTCCGTCATTTTATATATTTAAGGCTGGGATAGACAGATCTTTGGTCTGTCAGGGAATCAAGGGATATGGGGACCAGCGGGAAAGCGGAGTTGAAACCGAAGATCAACCATGATTATATTGAATGGCACAGCAGACTTGACAGGCCATAAGGTATACTCCTATTTCTTATGGTTTTACATTCAAATTATGTTTTAAAAATCCATTATTAGTATCGCCAACCTATACTCTTTTCTCCCTCACTCTCTTGAAAATGTTATAGCTAAGAATTTCAGGTCCCAGTCCAGTCTAAACCCAAGTCTCAGTTTTCACTGCAAATCTTCTTATCCTCTCCTTGGTTATTGACATCTCTAACTCTATTTTGTTTGAATGCTTTGTGTATTCACAAACATAACAGCAGGGTTACCAAGGTTATTAAGGCTCGGTCTCAAACAGCGACCAATCAGAAGGAATGAGTTTGTGGCTAGAGAACAGAGGCAAGTAGGGACATCAAGAAAGGCAATGGTGAGGTACAGCTGGGTGTCATCAACATGCACATGGAACCTAATATTTTGGGATGATGTCGCCAAGGGGCAGCAGGTAGAAGATAAATAGGAAGGGGCCAAGAAGATCTCTGAAGGTCAGCAGAGATAACGGTGTGGGAACAGAAGCCATTGCAGGCAATTGGCTATCGACGACTAGGTGGATAGAAGACAACAGCACGGTTAACCAAACATAAATATATAATGGAAATGAAACATTTATCCTGGTAGCAGCAGAAATAGCAGATACTCACTTAAAATCAGCTAGGGAGTTCACATAATCCTTTCAGACGAGTGAATCAATGTTTGTTGAATTAGCCTAAATAGCCGAAGCAAGACTCACCAAGCAAGGTATGAAGTGAACAGGCCAAATATAAAACAAAAACAGAATTACCTGGAAGAACTGGTCTGGCAGCATCGGCAGAGAAGAAAAGAGTTGACGTTTCAAGTCCTTATGACCCTTCAACAGGCCAAATATATCCGTCAGATACCAAAAGCCCAGTTTTTTTCCTTAGGAAAATAGAAGCACATTTTTTTTCTTCTACTTGCTCATATACTTTACGAGGAGAAAATAAACCAAAGAAATCATCAGAATTCAAATCATGTTCCTCCTTCTGGTCCGGTAATAAAACTTCAAGCTGGAAACGAAAAACGGAACATGCAACTCTGCAGTCATTCTGAAAATAGTATTTTTCTTGTTAAGATGATAATCATGTAAGGGAAAACTACTCCCAGTCCTCCTCCAACTCACTGGCCAGTTTGAATACCAGGGAGGGATACCATTACTTGGAGGAATTCAGTAAGAATCAAATCTCAAACACAGTGGAAAGTTTCACTGCACACTGGGGAAAATGATTAGAAATGCAATGGTCACAGAAGACCTGCTAGTTAGTGGCATAGACAGATGGTTATGTAACCATAAATGTAATTCCCCGTGGTATGCTGCCTCCCTGGTGCCAGGGTACAGGGTCTCACTGAGTGGATGTGCAAGGGTAGATGCTGAGAAAATGTTTCCCATGACTGGGGAATCTAGAACACAGGGTCACAATTTCAGGCTAAGGAGTTGGAGGACTGCAGTGAGGAGAAATTTCACTCAAAGGGTTGTGAACCTTTGTGAAGCTCCCAAGAGAGCTGTGAATGCTCAATTGTTGAGTATATTGAAGACACAGGTTGGTCTGTTTTCCAGTGCTAAGTGAATTAAGGAATAGGAAGATAATACAGGAAGATGCGGTTGAGGTACAAGATCAGCTTGCTGAATGGTGGACCAAACTCTCGGGCAAAAATGGCCTAGTCCAGCTTCTATTTCTTCATGTTCTCCCTTCTTCCTGCCCCCTGCCCCCACCCCAGATTCTCCAGCTCCTCACCGAACCAGGTATACCAAGCAGGCTGGGGTTCTCTTCCGGGTGACCGCCCCATAGGGTTTTGCGGAGGGAGAGAGGGGGCGCTGCTGAGGAGGCAACTTTTAAGAGTGAAGATGGCCCCTGGGTGTTGTAGACTGCGTTTTGTCAAATTGCTACCACGGGGATGGTCGCAAACGCTTCAGGTAACAGCCAATGAGTTGTGAACTGATGGCAAACGGTCTGAATAACGGAGTCACTATATGCAGACAGTGACACCGCTATATTTCAAATAAACACATCCATATCTTCATGTGTTAGGCACAGAGCGCAATGCGGGACAAGTCCAGTTAACGCTCGTAGGCGAACTTTATCGATCAAATGCCACCCCTGAACGACCGAAATTCGTTGGTCATGTATTAAAATCTGATCTGGGTTACATTCTGTGTGAAGGTTAGTTTCTGGCTATGTCGCTGGTCCTGGAAAATGACTGATTTAAACATTTTCGTTTTTCACATATGTAGTGGGGCGTGGTTTATGTAGCAATTTTCCCTTCTCAGTTTAGACGGTATCATTCTCTGTAAAACTTCTCAGTTTGCTCGGAACTCTTTCTTCCCACCATCCCATCCACACATTAGTGACTGCAAGCAGGAGGATTGGTTCACTAAAAGTAAGGAGGTTTTGTTTCCCATTTCTAATAAGTCGATGTCTTGTGGTTAGTTAACAGCGGATCCTCAGTTGTAAAAATGAATGTAAATATATAATGGCGTTATTGCGCAGACAGTTCTGAATCAATCTCAATGCTGGCGATATTGTAGCAACTGCATTTAGCCGGTATTAAACTGTAAAACTTGACTAATAACGTACAACATTCTGGATTAACTTGTTACACATTAGCATTTTCACACAAGTAAGTATACTCCCACAAACAAAGCTCTGAACAGTTTACACGAGTTACTTAAATAGAGGAGAGTTAACGAATTGCGAATAAAATTTCGTGGAAAACTGATGTTAAATCGGTCGTAGAATGGACGATTGACCTATAGTTGTGATTGGAAATATTTTTAAAATGTTGTCAAAGTTAGGGAGTTAAAAGAGAGAATAGACCGTCAATGCGCAATGAGAAAGGTTAACCTGTTTTTAAGTTTGAAGTTGCGTATGAAATGAAGGCATTTAAACGGAGGGTTCAAAGGTTGTTGAAACATTTTTCATCGAAGTTTTGTTCATTGACAATTTCAAAAACCTTGGCTGGTCAGTTCGATCAAGTAAATGGACAAGTGGTAACCCCGGTAAGAGGGGCTTCTGTCTCTGTTATATGTTGAAGCAGTTATTGTTCCCTTGCGCTGTTGGGTACCAGCTGAATGTTCCCCATTTGCTTCGGAGTCACAAGGTTCGATCCTAGGTTTATGAATCTGCCAGGAATTAATGCACACTGGAGGTCAGTGTGAATTTTGTGCTGTTTCGTGGGAACTCCAGCTTACCTCATGTTTCCTGGGTAACCATGTGTACAGAGGCTGGCGACACTGCAGTGCACCTGGGAGTGTGAGTTTTCTAGGTGGTAAGTTCTAGGATGTGGTCGCCCGCCAGCCCCTGCTTTAGAAGGTGTGCGGTCACCGCCAGCCCCTGTTTTAGAAGGTGTGTGATCACCGCCAGCCCCTGTTTTAGAAGGTGTGTGGTCACTGCCAGCCCCTGTTTTAGAAGTTGTGTGGTCACCGCCAGCCCCTGTTTTAGAAGGTGTGTGGTCACCCACCAGCCCTTGCTTTAGAAGGTGCAGGAGGTGAAGAAATGATGATCAGCAGACATGGGCAGGAGGAATACATAAGTAGTGCAAGAATCCTCTCAATCATCAACACTCACTAGTTTGCAGTTTGAATACCAGGGAGGGGTACCATTACTTGGAGGAATTCAGTAAGATCCAAATCTCAAGCACAGTGGAACATTTCACTGCACACTGGGGAAAATGATTAGAAATGCAGTAGTCACAGAAGATCTGTTAGTTAGTGGTATAGGCAGATGTTTATGTAACCGTAAATTTAATTCCCCATGGTATGCTGCCTCCCTGGTGTCAGGGTAAAGGATATCACTGAGTGGATGTGGGAAGTTTGTGAGGGGAATGGAAACAGCCAAAGGTCATGGTCCATGTTGGAACCAATGCCATAGGGAGAACAAGTGTTGAGGTCCTTCAGGCAGAGTTTCGGGAGCTGCTGTTTCTTACAGTTCTCTGCCTGAAGACAGGTCTGACCCACAGTGCCACAACCTCCGTCACAGGCAGGGCAGGGAGGCAGGTCCTGAATTTACTCCACCCGGAACGGGAATCAAACCCTGTGCTGTTGGTACCAATCTGATGCACACCCACCATCGAGCGAACTGAATATTTGTATCGACTATATGGTACCTCATTGCTTTTAACTAGTCCTTATCTAATAGAGAGAGGAATTCATTCCATTCTCTCACAAGCTGTTTTTCAAAAAGAAACTTCAAGGTCTTGTCCAATTTTGCTGTGAGCAAACTTGTTATGACTTGACATGAATTCCCAGAATTCCCTCACTTTTCTATACTGAGCCTTATTCTAATTTTTGTCATTTTACCATTCTACAAAAAAGGTATCCACTAAAGTATTACTAAACTACAATGTTAGATTTTAGTTTCTAATTGTAGTTAGATTTTAACATTTAGTATTCTTGTTAGTAACCTCCTAATCCTAGAAACATAGAAACTAGGGGCAGAATTTTCCTGTTGGTGTGTGGGAAAATGACGCACTGTCATATCGAGCGAGCGTCCTGATGTCACGGCGCGCCATCGCAATATTTTGTTGGGCGGGCGCGCAATGATCTCTAATGTGCGCCCGCCATTAATTAACGGGCCACTTAAGGCTCTTGAGGCACCAATCGACTGCGATTTTTCGGCGCCCGTGCAATCTTCAGGTTGGCGCATAGGCACAATGGATAGGTGGGTATGGCACATTTGTATAAACCTCATCCATGGGTGGGATAAGAGGGCTCAATGGGGTCCCGAGTGTGCTCTCTCAAGTATTGATTTTTCAAAGTTACTAATACTTGTCTGTGTGATCTGCAGTACTTCAAAACACATACCAGCTGCTTGGTCTGGACTCACAACCTTCAGGCCAGCACTCGGCAGTGAGAAACCTTTTTTGGGCCTGCATGTTTCAGGAAGCCTTCCCTTAACATGGGAATGGAAGCTGAACTCTCCACTGGAGGCACCTCCTCCGATGAGGAAGGGAGGGCTAGAAGGGGGAGGAGACCAGGAGTGCACATTCAGCCTCCAGGGGAGCCACCTTTGGGAGGACAGATGCAGGCAAAGGGGTGCAGGGCCAAGAGGTAGTCCAAGGCAGGAGGGGCCGCAGAAGATGCCGCTATCCTGTTGCCAGGGTACACAGGCAGTGAAGCAGCTACCTCAATTTGTCTGACTCCCAGGTGCACTGCATCTCTTCACCGCCCTCTTAGGGTGACCTCAACATGGGCAATATCTGCTGGCCCACCCAGCCAAGGACACATGCTGTCAATGATTCAATGCAGTCACTGCAATCAGACTTGGAGGGAGGGGGAGGGCACCAGGAGGAGCTCACCTTCTGGGCTAAGTGACCAATGCCGACATGGTACTCACCCTTCCCGAGCACAACAGGATGTTGAAGCGCTTGTGACACTGGACCCAGGGACGCCGCACTATGTTGCGGGAACTCACCACCTGTGCCACCTCTTCCCAGGCACGTTTGGTCATGTTGTGGGGGGGGGGTCCTCCTCCTGTCCTGGGGTACCAGGACCTCCTGCCATGCTGCCACCTCCTTGAGCGCAGCAAGGCAATCATCGGAAAAATAAGGGCCACAGTGCGCCCCTACCCTACCCTCCTGCCTGGCCTGCACACCAGCAGCGTTCTGGGAAGCCCTTCCACTGGCCAGATTCACAGCTTTGGAAAGGCTGCAGCAGGCTTTTAAAACAGGCCTGAGTCACCATTGGACCCGATGGCCATTGCAGTCCCACTGTCGCCCACCACTCCCGCTGTCCTAGGAAGCTGCGATTCATGCTGGGTGGGCCTCAATCGGCCCGCCAGTGTTAAATGGTGATATGGACCCGATCACGGGCGGCGAGTGAGTCCATGCCGCCTGCACCTGCTCCAGCTCTGCCCTCCCACCAGCCAGAAGATTTAGCCTTAGCAGCAGGAGTAGGCCATTCGGCCCTTCAAGCCTGCTTCGCCATTCAGTATGATCATGGCTGATCCTCTGTCTCAACACCATATTCCTGCTTTCTCTCCATACTCCTTGATGCCCCTAATATCCAAAAAAAATATTAATTTCTTTCTTGAATATACTCAGTTACCCTGCCTCCATCGTCTTCTGTGGTAGAGAATTCCACAGGTTGACCACCCTCTGAGTGAAGGAGATTTTCCTCATCTCAGTCCTAAATGGCCTGCCCCATATCCTGAGACTTTGGCCCCTGGTTCTAGACTCCACAACCAGGGAAACATTCTCCCTGCATCTCGTCTGTCTAGCCCTGTTACAATTTTATAAGTTTCATTCAGATCCCCTCTCATTCTTCTGAACTCTAATGAATACAGGCTCAGTTGAACCAATCTCTCCTCATACCACAGTCCTGCCTTCCCCTTCGCTGCATTCCCGCTGTGGCAAGTATATCCTTCCTTAGGTAAGGAGACCAAAACTGCATACTCCGGATGTGGTCTCACCAAGGCCTTGTTTAACTGCAGTAAGATATCCTTCTGAACTCAAATCCTTTTGCAATGAAGGCCAACATACCATTTACCTTCCTAATTGTTTGCTGCATCTGCCTGTTTACTTTCATTGACTGGTGTACAAGGACATCCAGATCCCTTTGTACATCTACATTTCCCAATATACCACCATTTAAATAATGCTCTGCCTTTCTGTTTTTCTCTCTGAAGTGTATAACTTAACATTTATCCATGTTATACTGCGTTTGCCATGTGTTTGCCCACACACACAACTTGTCTAAATTGCCCTGAAGCCTCCTTGCATCCTCCTCACAACTAACAGCCCCGCCCACTTTTGTGATGTCTGCAAGGTTTGCAGAATGTTTCAGATCCTTAAGCTTTGGGACCAATTTGGAGGGGGTGCGGTGGGTGGGGAATGGGTGCGCGGTTTTGGAGGACCACCTGTAGAAGATAGATGGGTTGCACCTGAATAGGACTGGGACCAATGTTCTTTCTGAGAGGGTCACTAATACTGTTGGAAAAATGAAAATAATTTAACAGGGGGAGAAGAAGAAAGAGGCAGCAATGAGATCAGAGGATCGAGATAGAAATAGCAGTTAAATTAGAAACATCTCAAATTGTAGGGACAAGTTCGAGGAAAACATCAAAAGAGATGAAGGAGAAATTAGATTATATGTAAGTCAATGTCCATAGTGTAATTAAAGGTTGGTGAAGGCAAGGCACAATTTGTCACATGGGATAATGACATGGTTTCATTCATAGGGACATGACTCAAACAAGGCCAATAACAGATTCTCAGTATTCCTGGTTACCATGTATTCAGGAAGGAAAAGGGGGAGTGTGTGTGGCTATTAAGGACAGTGTTATAGTTCTAAATGGAAAGGACTATACGAAATGGTTCTGGGACTGAATTCATTTGGCTTGTGTTAAGGAATGGAGGGGAAACTGTTACATTGATGGGAGATCCTTTTATAAAATTCCAAACAGCCTGAAGGTGATAGATGAGTAAATTTCAAATTTCTTCAGAAGAAGTCATATGGACTCAAAATGTTAACTCTTGTTTCTCTGTCTACAGATGCTGCCAGATCTGCTGAGCTTTTCCAGCATTTTCTGTTTTTGTTCCAGATTCCTAGCATCCACTTTTATCTTAGAGCAAATTTCAAAGTTTTATAGCAAAAATAGAATTATAAATTAGGAGATTTTAATTACCCTAATATAGACTAGGAAAAACATAATGCTAAGAGTAGAGAAGGAAAGAACTGTCCCAATTGTAAAGGAAAACTTCCTCTGTTAACATGTATCCCGGCCAACAAGAAAGGAAGCAGTTTTTGATCTGTTTCTAGGAAATGAATAAGGGCAAACATGGAATGAGTTACAGCAGGAGAACATCTAGCTGATAGTGACCTCGACATAATTAAGTTCATAGTAATTATGCAGAGACCAGAGATCAGAAAATACTAATGATAAAAATGAACAATTGGGGAAGAGCTAATTTCAGTAATTTTAAGAGCACAGGTAGATTGGAAAAGGCTATTCCAGTGAAAAGCAGTAACGCAGTAATAGAAGGCATTCAGGGAAGAGTGTGCTCAGGCACAAACCAGGCATATTCCACTGAAGGAAAAAGTTAGAACCTACAAAACTAATGTGCCTTGGATGCCAAAGGAAATAAAATCTAAAATCAAGCAGGAAAACTGTCAGGAGCAACATTCAGTTCAATAACCAGGTAGATTGTGGAGAGTACAGGAAGGAACTGAAAAGGTTGGTACAGGTGACAGAGTGATTAGCTGGCAACATTAAATTGTATCCTAAAAAATTCTATAAACATATGAAGTGTAAATGTTTTTCCAGGGAAAAAATTGTGCTTATCAAGAACACAAAAGGAAATGTTCATGTAGAGGCATAGAACGTGGCAAAAATGTTAAATAAATACGTTCCATCAGTCTTCTCAAAGGAAGCAGATGATGTACAGGTTACATGAAAAAAGAGGGAATTTATGGACAGAAATAGAGATGTACTAAAAAGATTAGCATTACCTAAAGTTGGCAAGTCACCTGATCCAGATGAATGCATCCTAGGTTGCTGAAAAAAGCAAAGGCAGAAATATGAGAGGTATTGGTCAATCTTTCATCCTCTTTGGATAGAGCAGTAGTGTGAGAGGACTGGAGGGTTGTGCATGTAATGCTGACACTCAGAAAGGTGAGAGGAAACTGTGGGCCAGTTAGCCTGACATCAGTGGTGGGGGATTACTGGAAACCATTATCAGGGACAAAATAAACTTTCATTTGGAAGATTGTGAATTAATCAAGGAGTGCCAGCATAGATTTATTTAAGGAAAATTGTGTTTGACAACTCATTTCAGTTTGAGGTAGCCAAGGAGGTTGATAGTGCGCTAGGTGTTTGACAATAAGGAGTTTGGGAAAACATTCAACAAAATACCATACAGCAGGCTAGTTAAGATGGAAGCCGTTGGAATTAAGCAGAAAAGTGGTAGGATGGGTGCTTATTGACAGGAAGCAGAGGCAGGTCGTAGATTTCAATTTTTTTAGGTTGGCAAGGGGTGTGTGATAGTGTTTCCCAAGCTCAGTTTGAACCCATTACACTTGTCAAAATTTCTAAATGACCCAGTGTTCACAAAGAGGGGAGGCAATGACTTAGTAGTAGTGTCACTGGACTAGTAATCCAGTGGCCAAGGCTAATGCCCTGGGGACGTGACAACTGGTGGAATTTAAACTGAATAAATACATCTGGAATGAAAACTAGCATCAGTAATGGTGAGCATGAAACCATTGTCGATTGTCATAAAAACCTATCTGGTTCACTCATGCTCTTCAGGGAAAGAAATCTGCTGTCCTTAACTTGTTTGACCTACATGTGACTCCAGACCCACAGCAATGTAGTTGACTCTTAACTGCCCTATGAAATAGCCTAGCAAGCCTCTACAAAATCTGAAAAGAATGAAATCAGACAGACACCTGGCATCAAAGTCAAAAAGGAGTGAAGCCAGCATCAACCTTGGCACCAGAGATCACCACAGCACACCCAGCTTGGATGACCCTGTAAAGTTCTCCTTGCTGACATCTGAGGTGGGGTTGAGGGTGGGGGTGGGGGGGGGGGGGGTGGGGGTGGGTTGGGTGGGGGGGTGCGGTGCTAAGTTTGGGAGAGCTGTCTCAGTGACTAGTCAAGCAACAGTCTGTCACAGTCATACTCCTGGAATCATATCCTACACACATCGATCACCATCCCTGGGTATGTCCTCAGTCCCACCAGCAGGACAGACCCACCAGAGGTGCTGGCACAGTGCTGTACAGTCAGGAGGTAGTTGTCCTGGGAGTCCTCAACATTCTGAATTCCAGCAGGTCAAACATGGGCAAGGAAGCCTCCTGCTGATTACCACCTAGAGTTGCCCCACCACCATCCCTCCCATCTGCAGAGGAATCAGTACTTCTCCATGTTGAACACCAATTGGAAGAAACACCAATGGGAGGGTGGTAAGGGAAATGAGTGCATTCTGGGTGGGGACTTCAAAGCCCATAACCAAGATTGGCTCGGTAGCACCATCACTGACCGAGCTGGCCAAGCCCTAAAAAACATGGCTGACCAAGGGTGACCAAGACTGGAAACTAAATACTCAAGGGTACTGAATATTTAGGATGGACAGGCAAAAAGGAAAAGGAGCTGTTAGTTAAGGATGAAATCAGTGCAATAGTGAGAGAGGATATTGGCTCAGAAAATCTAGATGTAGACTCAGTTTGGAGGTGCAGCAAGCACCAAGAAGGCAAATGGTATGTTGGCCTTCATTGAGAGAGGACTTGAGTACAGGAGCAAGGATGTCTTACTGCTGCTGTACAGGGCCCTGGTAAGACCGCACCTGAGTGCAGTTTTGGTCTCCTTACGTAAGAAGGGATATCCTTGCTTTAGAGGGAGTGCAGCAAAGGTTCACCAGATTGATTCCTGAGATGGCAGGATTGTCGTATGAGGAGAAATTGGGCAGACTAGGCCTGAATTCACTGGAGTTTAGAAGAATGAGAGAAGATCTCATTGAAACATATAAAATTCTGACAGGAACAGAAAATACTGGAAAAAACTCAGCAGGTCTAATAGCATCTGTGGAGCGAAAAAAACAGTTAACATTTCGAGTCCTAATAACTTATTTAGAGCTAAAGAGTAAAAATGTAATGAAATTTATACTGTTTAAGGGGGGTGGAGCAGGTGAAGCTGGATAGGAGGCCAGTGATAGGTGAAGGCAAAGGAGAGGTTGCCAGACATGTCATGGACAAAAAGACAAAGGGGTGTTAATGATAGTGATACTGGCTAAAGGAGCTGCTGATGGTGGCATTAAGGTTAGAAAGCAGCATGTGATAGTAGCAGGACAAGGGTAAGCACTCTGAGAAGAACAACATGAACAAGTGACAGATGGCCCTTGCAGGGGTGGAGTGGGGGGAAGGGACGGTGGTGGGAAATATGATAGAAAATAGGATAAAAGGTGGGGATAAAACAATGAATAAAAATAAATAAAAATAAGTGGATAAAAAATAAAAATTAAAAAATTAAAAAATAATTAAAAAATGAAAACGAGAAAAGGAAATAAAAGGGGGTGAGGATGGGGGAGAGAGTTCATGATCTGAAGTCTTTGAACTCAATGTTAAGTCCGGAAGACATGTCAGAAGCGCGGTTTTGGAAAGTGGCATCATTAGAATAGATGCGACGGAGGCGAAGGAACTGAGAGAATGGGATGGAGTCCTTACAGGAATTGGGGTGTGAGGAGCTATAGTCAAGGTAGCTGTGGGAGTCGGTGGGCATGTAATGAATATTGATAGACAGTCTATCACCAGAAATTGAGACAGAGAGATCAAGGAAGGGAAGGGAAGTGTCAGAGATGGGCCAAGTGAAGGCGATGCATCTGTCCATGACAGTATTGGTGTAAGTGACCACTTCACTGTTCTTGTGGAGACAAAGTCTTGTCTTCACATTGAGTGTACTGTCTATTAAATTGTGTGGCACTACCACTGTGCTAAATAGCATAGGTTTCGAACAGATCTTGCAACTCAAAACTGGACGTCTAAGAGGCCATGTGGACCATCAACAGCAGCAGAATTGTATTCAACCACAATATGTAACGTCATTACACGGCATATACTCCATTCTATCTTTAACAAGCCAGGGGATCAACCCTGGTTCAACGAAGAATGCAGGAGGTCATGCCAGGAGCAGCACCAGGCATACCCAGCGACGAGGTTTCAACCTAGCGAATCTACAACACAGGCCTGTTTTTGTGCCAAACAACGGAAGCAGCATGTGATAGACAAAGCTAAGCAATTCCATAACCAACAGATCAGATCTAAGCTCGGCAGTCCCGTCACATAAACAACTAACTGGAGGAGGCTCGACAAAGATTTCCACCCTCAATGATGGGGGAGCCCAGCATATCAGTGCAAAAGATAAGGCTGAAGCATTTGCAACCATTTTCAGCCAGCAGTGCTGAGTGGATGATCCATCTCAGCCTCCTCCTGAGGTCCCCAGCAATGCAAATACCAGTCTTCAGCCAAATCAGTACACTCCACGTGATATCAAGGAATGGCTGAAGGCATTGAATACCCCAAAGGTTATGGGCCCTGACAACATTCCAACAATAGGACTGAAGATTTATGCTCCAGAACTAACTGCATCCCTAGCCAAGCTGTTCCAGTATAGCTACAGCACCAGCAACCACCCGACAATGTGGAAAATTGCCCAGATGTGTCCTGTACACAAAAAGCAGGACAAATCTGAACTGGTCAATTATTACCCCATCAGTCCACTCTCAATCATCAGTAAAATGATAGCACTGTCGACAACGCATTCTATCTAGTGGCACTTGGCAGTTACTCAGCAATGCCCTGATCACTGATGCTCAGTTTTGGGTTCCACCAGTGACACTCAGTTCCTGTCCTCTTTACAGCTTTGCTCCAAACATGGACAAAAGGCCTGAACTTTTGAATGTTGAGAGTGACTGCTCTTGACATCAAGGCAGCATTTGACCGTATGTGGCATCATGGAGCGCTGGCAAACTTGAAGCCTATGGGAATCAGAGGAAAACTCTTCACTGGTTGGAGTCATACCTAGCACAAAGGAAGATGATTTTGGTTGTTGGAGATCAATTATCTAAATCCAGACATCGCTGCAGGAGCTCCTCCGGGTAGTGTCTTCGGCCCAACCATCTTCAGCTGCTTCATCAATGACCTTCCTTCCATCATATGATCAGAAATGGGGATGTTCACTGATGATTGCACAATGCTCAGCACCATTCGAGATTCCTTGGATACTGAACAGTCAGTGTCCATATGTAGCAAGACCTGGACAACATTCAGGCTTGCGTTGATAAGTGGCAAGTAATATTTGTGCCACACAAGTGCCAGGCAATGACATCTCCAACGAGAGAATCCAACCATCTGCCTGTAACATTCAATAGCACAACCATCGCTGAAGCCCCCACTACCAACATCCTGGGGGTTACCATTGACCAGAAACTGAACTGGACTAGCCATATAAATACTGCGGCTATAAGAGCAGATCAGAAGCTGGGAACTCTATATTGAGTAATTCACCTCCTGACTCCCCAAAGCCGGTCCATCATTTATAAGGCACAAGTCAGGAGTGCAATGGAATACTCCTCACTTGCCTGGATGAGTGCAACTCCAACAACACTCAAGAAGCTCAGCACCATTCAGGACAAAGCAGCCTGTTTGATTAGAACCCCATTCACCAGTTTACCCATTCACACCCTCCTCGACTGAGCGACACAGCGGCAGCAGTGTGCATCATATACGAGATGCATTGCAGAAACTTGTCAAGCCTCCTTCAACAGCACCATTTAACCCGTGACCTCTACCATCTAGATGGACAAAGGCAGCAGATACATGGAAACACTGCCACCTGCAGTGCCACCCACCATCCTGACTTGGAAATATATCACTGTTCCTTCACTGTCGCCAGATCAAAGTCCTGGAACTCCCTTCCTAATAGCACTGTGAGGATACCTACACCACATGGACAGCAGCTGTTCAAGAAGGAAGTTCACCACCACCTTCTCGATGGCAAATAGGGATGGGCAATAAATGCTGGTCCTGCCTAGATCATATAATTTCTCCTCATAAATGTGATGTATGAAGCCCTGGTAACATATTGTCAACTATCTTTTCTAAGGTGTGGTGCCCATAACTGTATGCAGTGCTCTAGGTGTGGTCTAACACAGGCTTTGTATAGCTTTGGCAAATGTTCCTCCAAGGATCTGAAAGCTTATGAATTTGGAAAACTGATGGAAGCATGTTGGCCACTGTCTGCATGGAACTGGCATTTACATAGTTTAGATGTGTGATGTATCAGATAAACCCCAAAACCAGATAAAGGCAGCATTCTACTGTAAGGAGTGTTTTTATAAATATACCTTCACAACATGTAAAGTATATCCTTGATAACTTGTGTATGATGATTAATATGGAATTAAAATATGACGCAACTGCTCTTATGTAATTCCCTAATGGAATTACATAGAAACCGGACATTTGGTTTAATCAACCTTTGTTGGTGTTTATACAAGCCTGTTCCCACCCTACTCCATCTAATCCTGTTAGTATAATCTCATAAAGCATGCCTTCGGAACATCCTTCTATTCCTTTCTTTTATCTACTTATCTATCTGCCTAGTTGTAATTCTTCCTAGATTTGCCAGCAGCAGATTCGTTGTTGTGAATAATTGTTTGCAAATATGTCTCTGTACAAATAAAATGAAAAACTGTATGTGAGCTATGATGATGAGAATATTCTCAGAATTCTTTTTCTTTGTAATTTTCCTTGTTTTATTATTACATATTTAAGAAGCAGGAAGTGATCAGATGATTGGTAACATTGATGAACTGTGAGCTCCAAGTATGGATCAACAAGCAACTAAAGAATCAGCCCACTCCTGGCCAGTATGCCGGTCGCTTTTTAGGCTGTTGATACTGATGGCGTTGCTGATGATAATTCTGTACTTTTATCACACAAAGGTTTGTAGAATGATAAAAAAGCTTGTTCATAATGAACTGAGATGTTAAGCAAGACTTGGAGCAGCAGAATTTAAAAATGTGATGTGTGTATGTATGCTGACTGTGTGCTGTAAAAAAGAAAGCAACAGTTTGTGGGGTGGGTGGAGGAGTTCATAATTCATATCAAATTTCTCTTGCTTTCCAACTTTCACGTCTCATTTTCTTCCTTTTTCTTCTCTCCTGATGCCATTGTCACTCCTGAGCAGTTGCTATCCTCTAGTACCTTGCTCAAATAATTGTTATTCATGTTTGAGACTTGACAAATATTGACTAGCTATGCAAATAATGATTACTGCAGATAAAATTATGTGTCTGCAGCTGATCTGCAAACATCTAGCAAATCGATAGCAATAGAATTGGAGACACCGGCTGGTCAGTGTTTTCCTTCCTGAACCCACATGTGCTGAGGCTCATTGAATCATTCATAATGCTGCCTGGACGAGATCAGTTCACTCAACACCAACCAAATTTTGAACTTGGAGCCTTCCTGATCGGCACAGTTTGGGAACATTAGGGAAAGAAATTCTGTATTAGCTTCAACTTGCCCACAGAAATGTGGAGATGTGAAACTTCCATCTGTTGGCCTGTCAGTGATCTCATCCCAAATCAAGGGGACAGGATAGTTTACATAAATATGGCAGGTGTCATCATCTATAGTGACCCAGCAGAGGCACATGCCCCTCACACAAGCAGCAAATCTTGGAGGCACTCTACAAGGGAGGTGGGGGGGGGTAGAGCAGGAGGCTTAGATTAGACTGAAGAGAGATCAAGTTTTTTTAGTTTCAATGAGCCATTTCCGAATTGCAGCCAATTCTTTTCGCATTAGTTACAAATTGTCATTGCAATTTTAGGTTCCTCTTTGGCACACATTTTGCCATAAACAAAAGGTGAGGGCAGGCAAACTTGGTGCTCATTAAGACAAAGGCAGCAGAATTTTGGATGACCTCAAATTAATGGAATCACAGAATGACAGAATGGTTACAACAGAAGGAGGTAATTTAGCCCTTTGTTTCTGTGCTGGCTCTCCGAAGGTGCAATTCACCTCATGCCACTACCCCACAGTCTCTCCATAATCCTGCACTTCCTTCCTTTTCAGATAATTATCCAATTCCCTCTTTAATGCCCCGATTGACTCTGCCTCCACCACACTCTCAATCAGTACATTCCAGATGCTAACTACTCGCTGCATGAAAATTTTCCTCATTCCATTGCCAATGGGAACAATGTTTCCCTATCTATTCTGTCCAGACTCCTCATGATTTTGAATACCTTTATCAAATCTTCTCTCAACCTTCTCTTCTCCAAGGAAAACAGTCCCAAGGAAAACAGTCCCAGTTTCTCCCATCTATCTGAGTTCATCATTCCTGGAACCATTCTTGTGAATCTTCTGCACTCTCTCCAATGCTTTCACATTCTTCCTAAATTGCGGCGCCCAGAATTTGACGCAGTATTTCAGTTGAGGCTGAACCAGTGTTCAATGTTTGCTTTTATACTCTAAGCCCCTATTAATAAAGCCAGGACAAGGGGAGGCTGGCAGAATGATGCGGGAAGGCGTTGGCTTGCATGTGTCTGATGTTTTTCCAACACCATGCTATTTTGCCATTGGTGGGAAAGGTGATTGACGGGCTGCCAACCCAGAGCCATGTCTAAGTGGCTAAAGGTCTCTTGCCACTGCCGCTTGCGATGGGGGGGTGGTGGGGGAGGAATCTTTGGGGGCTCCTCCTTTTTGGCCACTCTTGGTCTAAGAGGGGACTCCTGGTGGCAATGGCCACCACCATGGCAACAGTATTGCCTGCCCTCAACCACCAAACATCCCCACCCCCAACTCCCCACTTGCTGGGGTGGGCTGGCTGACTGGTCCCAGCATCCCTGACCCCAGTTCTCAGTTACTGGACTTTAATGGCACAAAGCCAATGAAGAGCCATCCTCCTGAGGTGTTCCCTCAGCAATGACCAGCCCTAGCAGTGACACTGCTGGTCCTCTGGGCCATCAGTTCTTTGGGGTGGGCCATTGTCCTTAATGGGACAGCTACCCTGGTGGCAGGTATGTAATTGTCTGTTGCAGGAAAAATGCAATCCTGAGTCCTGCTGCCTACTGAAGGGAGGTCAACTACCTCCAGCTTTTGACCTGGGCAGTGGGACTCCTACCATCTCTGCAGAATTCCGTAACATGTTCAGAATGCTCAATTCAACTGTTTTCTAGAGTTATTTGAATAGAACAACTTCTTAAGACCAGTTTTCTGCCGCGTAGCTCTGGCTTCTACGTTTCCTCAAATCTGACACCCAGATTTACCTGAACCAGGGGGCTGAATTTTTGCATGGGCCTCCGGACTTCGGTGTCAGAATCAAATAAGGGTCCAAGTACCCCACTTACCGGGAGCAAGATTGACACTGTGATGGTCCTGGAGCTGACCTCCTGATTGGCTGCATCTAAGTTCACTGACCAATTAAGGATGGCAGGATAGCCTTGGTGCTGTGAGCACCAATCAGAGGGGTACAATATGCAGGGTAAGTCTCTGTAATTAAAAGCTGGTTAGTGTATAAAGTCTAGGCTCCTGTTCTATCCTTAAGCAGCTGATTATTCAACTTCTATTAAGGTGATCCTGTTGATAGAGGAGAATTGGGGATGAGATTGGGAAATGTAGTCCATGTGGCCAAGATTCCTGATGACCACAACCAAGAGGGAGCATTGGCTGAGGAATATGTAAATTAGTTGAGCTAATTCGTGTTGTTTGCCTCTCTCTTCAACAGCTTTAGCTCCATTTACATTGCTGCTTTTCTGGTTTCTGGTTCCATATGGTCCTTCATCTCATCCATCATTTTAACTAGGGCTGTTCCCCAAGGTCCACAAGTAGAATTATTCCAGAAAATCAACATTTCAACTTGTTCCTGTTCTACTGCTTTAGTCTGCTTAGTTCTTGACTCAATCTTTTTCCCCTTATGCAGCCCCCAATCACTGGGAAAAAACCTGTGATTTTTGCTAATTTATTCTGTCACTTGATAATTTCAGGTTCTCTGATCCTAATCTTCTCCTTCTCACTGTGAACATCAATGCTTATATGCCTACACCTTCACTATGGGACAATCTCTGGTGTCTGTTCCAAACAAAGTGTACTCATGACAGGTGTCAGGTAGAAAATACAATTGAGAACCAAGAGGAATACAGAAGATTCAGAGGGGAGGTAAAAAAGCATATTAGAGAAGCCAAGAGGCATTATGAGAAAAGACTGGCAGGCAACATAGTCTTCTATATGCATATAAATAGTAAAAAAGCGGTAAAAGGAGGAGTAGGGTAGGTTAGGTACCTAAAAGAGATTTGCACATGGACAAAGGAGCCATTGCTGAGGTATTAAATGAATACTTTGCATCTGTCTTTACCAAGGAGGTAGATGCTACCCAGGCCATGGTGAGAAACGAGGAAACTTTGTCACGAGAAGGGTTCAGAATTGATAAGGAGGAAGTGTTGAATAGACTGTTGGGTGCTTAAAGTTGACCAGGAATCGGGACCAGATGAGATGCATCCAAGGATATTGAAGGAAGTGAGAGTAGAAATTGCAGGGGCACTGGCCATAATTTTTCTGGCCTCTCACTTCAATAGCTTTAACTCCATTTACATTGCTACTTTTTCTGGTTCCACATGATCCTTCATCTCATCCATCACTTTAACTAGGCCTGTTCTCCAAGGTGCACAAGCAGAATGATTCTAGAAAATCAACATTTCAACTTGTTCTTGTTCTACTGCTTTAGTCTGCTTAGTTCTTGACTCAATCTTTTTCCCCTTATGCAGCCCCCAATCACTCGGGGAAAAAACTGTGATTTTTGCTAATTTCTTCTGTTACTTGATAATTTCAGGTTCTCTGATCCCAATCTTCACCTTCTCACTGTGAACATTAATGCTTATATGCCTACACCCTCACTATAGGTCTGGTGACTGAACAATTCCCAACATGTTCCAATCCAGTGAGATTCTGAACAACTCTCAGGCTTTTTCCCCTTTGTAAATTACTGCTTCTTTCTTGGCTGGAGGTGGGTGTGTTTCAGAAAATGATTCTGAAGTACAACTATAATTATTATTTTGTAAAGTTGTTCCTTTCCACAGAATGAGGAAGAATCAACCTTAAGAATAGAGGCAAATTGGAAAAGTTACCAATCTCCAGCGTCTTATTCCATAAATTTACAACAAAATGAGAATGAAACATCTCTTTGGACAGACAGACTGTTGCAATGTGGCTACCAGATTCACAGCTTCACCCCTGAAGAAAGGTCAGAGGGGACATTCCTTATGAAAATGATCGAATGGCCAAAACCACCCAACCCTGCTGTGCCCTTTCAGAAAAGCAGCGACCCAGCACATGTCCGCTTTGTAATTTTAAATTCTACAAAGACTTTCTACGTTGGGGATCAGTTACAAGTGATGCTGCAAATGATTGATTTTGAAGGCCACCCAAAGCAATATGGGGGTGACTATCTCCAAGGCCGGATCCACACCCCAGCTTTAAAAGCTGGTTCAGCAGGAACAGTTGTAGATAACCAAAATGGATTTTACTATATAAATTTTAATTTATCTTGGCCAGGGAAAGCTGAAGTGTCTGTTTCCCTCGTTCATCCCAGTGAAGGGATCCAAGTGCTTGAAAGGCTACGCGAAGAACGACCAGAGAGAGTATATTTTCAAAGCACCTTTGAATCAGGAGCTATCACCGAGACCACTGTGTGTAACCTTTGTTTGCCTCAATCTAAACCACTTTGTAATTTCACTGATCTCAGGACAGGGGACCCCTGGTTCTGTTACAAACCAGAAAAGCTTCCCTGCTCTGCTCGTATCAATCATGCAATGGGAGGTTATGAGCAGGAACTCTTAATGCAAGACGAAGAACATTTTTTCCAAAGGTATGTCACTTAACGCTCTCTTTTCTTTTCTTCACATCCCTGAGACAAGGGCACATTCACCAATCTCATGTTCCATTGCATGTGAATGATAATGTGGAGCAGTGTCAAATCCTTGTCTCTGCTTCAAACTCTTTTTGAACGTGGCTTGCTACTGGGAGTGTGGGACTGATGGATGTGCTTTATAGAACCAAATCTGTCATTGCTGGAATGTCAATTTGAAAACAGGAACATGGAGACTTCTGGGCACATCATAGCTTTCAATTGGAGATTAGAAGCTGTTGAGTGGCAGAGAAATGGTTGTAAATTTAATAAGCAAAAAATGCGGGAGGAAATTGCAAAGCATCTAGACCACTCGAAAGAGATGCCTGAAGGGCACCATTAGCAGATATTTTGAAATTGAGCCATTTCCTGTTTCCCAGACAGCTAATGTTATGTGGTACAGAGGGAGAGGGAGGGGGCATAAGAATGAGCTAAAATTCAAGAAAATTGTAAATTCTTGCATACTAACTTAAGTTCTGCACCCATGATGAGGCATCTCACTAGTACTGCCCAACAGAATTGGAATGAATCTATCTACCTTATGTCAAATATTCAATTGCCTTTTGGTAAGTAGATATTTATTATTTTCTTCCATCAACATTGGTCTTCTCTCCTGAAGCTGTTGAATATTGACTGAATTATGGGTCCACAGGTGCCTGTAACCCATCAGTACTACCCTTAAGTGACCCTTGTTTATGTCTGAGTCTTATCCTCCAAATATGTTTTACCCAGCACATTCAGCATGTGCACATGTATGTGCACATTCAGCAACTGTACTGGATCGTGATCAGGACAAAGAACACTGACTGACTTTATCTTAACTAGCCAACGAGGGCTAAGGCTAGTTCTAGTTCCATCACCATCAGTGCCATGCACTCAGCTCTGTTGCCAACTTTAGCCTGATTCGGGCCTGACTCCAACCCACACCCAGAGACCAAAATACCACGTGAGTGGGCTGGCTTTTAGAAGTCAGGACCATGACATTGGGAAATGGCCCGACTCGTAGTTCCCAAAGTTAGGACAAAAATCTATCCTGAAGTCTCAGATTCAATCCCTTCTTGTATGCCGTATTAGATGGTCTGGACTGATGGTGATGGAGCTAGAACTAGCCTTGGCACTCAGCTAGTTAAGATGCAGTCACTCAGTGTTCTTTGTCCTCATCATGATCTAGGGAAGTGAACATGTGACTGAAGGAGTGGAAAGGGAGGTTCTATTTCATGGGGCACCGGCACCAGTACTGGAACAGGAAGGAACGGTACTGTTGGGATGGGCTCCAACTGAACTGGGCTGAAACCAGGGTACTAGTAGAAAGGATAGATAGGGATGTCACAAGGGCTTTGAACCATTAAGTGGGATTGAAGAGGTGGGGGTGAGGTCACTCAGGCGGAAAAGGTACTATTGATAATAGTTCAAAACAAGAAAAAGTAAAGAGAGCACAACACAGTCAGAAATGTGCTTCAGGCACTAGAAGTGAAGGGAAAAAATTAAACTCATGAAGTAACTAAGCTAGGAGAGAGAAATAGGAAACATATGAGTAAAACATTCGAACAGAAGGACAGGTAAGCATTCTATGTACAAACACATTGTCTGCATTGGAATGCTGCTTTTTGCTGCTTTGGGCTGCATATGAGTGCTTAAGTTGGAGTTTGGTGAGAGGGAGTTTGGCGAAGGAGGGTGACCCTTTCATTTTCCACTTTTCCTCAGTAAGAAGAACGGCAGTCTTGGTAAGTGGGACCTGGTGAGTATTCCCTTTGTCCTTAATATTCTCTAAACTAGAAGAAGTAAAAGTAAAGAGTAATTTAAGGGAAAGTCATGGCAGGGCAGCTTGGCTATTTGGATTTGGTCCTCCTGTGCATTGTGGGAAGCCAGGGGCACTTCCAGTGTCCAGGGCAATCACATGTGCAGGGAGTGTCTCCAGCTGCAGCTACTCAAAATCTGTGTTTTGGAACTGGAGCTGCGATTGAAGTCACTGTGGAGCATCTGCAAGGCTGAAGCCCTCGTGGATAGCATATACAGTGAGGTGGTCACACTGCAGGTAAAAGCATTAGCAGATAGTGCAAGAGTCCCTGGGTCCACCTCCCTCTCGAACAGATTTTCTGTTTTGGATACTGCTTGGGGGGATGGTTTCTCAGGGGAATGAAGCATGAGCCAAACCTGTGGCACCATGAGTGACTCAGCTTCACGGGGGGAGAAAAAAGAGTGTGGGAGCAATAGTGATAGGGGATTCTATTGTAAAGGGATCAGTTGGACGTTTCTGCGGCCACAGATGTGACATTAGGATGTTATGTTGCCTCCCTGGTGCCAGGGTCAAGGATGTCACTGAGCGGTTGCAGGACATTCTGAAGGGGGTGAACAGCCAGAGGTCATGGTCCATATTGGTACCAATGACATGGGTACAAAGAGGGATGAGGTCCTGAAAGCAGAATGTAGGAAGCTAGGAAATAAATGATAAAGCAGGACCTCAAGGGTAGTAATCTCAGGATTACTCCCAGTGTCAGGTGCCAGCAAGATCAGGAATAGGAGAATAGACCAGATGAATGCATGGCTGGAGAGATGGTATAGAAGGGCGGAATTTAGATTCCTGCGGCATTGGGACAAATTCTGGGAAGATGGGACCGATATATGCTGGACGGGGGTGCGAATCGGAGGGCTGCTCCCTTACACCTGCTCCTGCACTTCCCCCCACTAATGGTGGGAAAATTTTGCCCCTGGAGTGTGTTACAAGATGGTTTTTTTCAGACCAGTACATCAAGGAACCAACTAGGGAACAAGCTATCCTAAATTTGGTATTTTGTAATGAAGAAAGGTTATTTAATAATCTTATTATGGGGGGCCTTTGGGAACAGTGACCATGGGAAGAATTTTCCGGTTGGCGAGCGGGGGCAGGGCCTGCTCGCCGATGCATAAAATTATGCAGGGTGACGTCCCAATGATACCGTGCGTCATTTAGATTTTCAGCTCGGCGGGCATGCAGCCGAGTCAGCTGCGCACCCACCGAATTGTCAAAGGCCTATTAAGGCCTGTTTAAAAACTAATTAAAATAGTTAAATGAGCTGCCTTAAGGTTGGCGGGTGAAGAGCCCAGGCTGCCTTCGCATTTTTCATGAGGATGAGGTTTCATGAAGTTTTTATAAATTAAATAAAGTTTTCCATTAATGTTCCTTGACATGTCCCAGCTCATGTGACACTGTCATATGCGCATGTGCGAAAGAGCACAGGCCCCGACTCAAGAAATCACTCCCTGTCCACACTTGCTTCCGGGCGCACGTCACGCTGGGTGGGCCTTAATTAGCCCACCCATGTAAAATGGTGGCATGGACCCAATCGGGGGACACCGATCGAGTTCGCACCTGTTCCCGTTCGCCCCCCGCACAACCCCCCAATGGGGTTAAAGTTCTGCCTCATAACATGATAGAATTCTTCATTAGGATGGAAAGTGAAGTAGTCCAATTCAAAACCAGGGTCCTAAATCTAAACAAAAGAAACTAGGAAAATATGAGGTACGCATTGGGTAAGATATTTTGGAGAACTTCATTAAAAGTCAAATGCTAATATTAAAGAACAAATGTATGCATTGCAACAGTTATACATTCCTTTCTGGTGCAAAGACACAAAAACACAACAGGAAAAGTGGCCCAACCATGGCTAACAAAAGAAAATAAGGATTGTATTAGATCCAAAGAGGTGTCATATGAAGTTGCTGGAAAAAGTAGCAAATCTGAGGATTGAGAACAGTTCAGAATTCAGCAAAGGTGGACCAAGAGATTGATTAAGAGGGGAAAAATAAAGTATGAGAGTAAACTTATAAGGAACATAAAAGTAGGCTGTAAAAGCTTCTATAAGTATGTAAAAAGAAAAAGATTAGTAAAGACAAATGGCTTACAGTCCAAAAGGCTTACAGTCCAAAATAGAAGAATTTAACTTAGAGAACAAGAAAATGGCAGAGCAATTAAACAACTACTTTAGTTCGATCTTCACACAGGAAGACACAAATAACTTCCTAGAAATGTCCAGTGAGAAGGAGGAATTGAAGGAAATTAGTATTACTAAAAAAATAGTGCTGGAGAAATTAATGGGATTGAAAGCTGATAAATCCCTAGGGACTGATATTCTACATCCCAGGGTACTAAATGAGGTGGCCATGGAAATAATGAATGCATTGGTTGTCACCTTCCAAAAATCTGTATGTTCTGGAACAGTCCCGGCAGATTAGAGGGTGGAAAATGTAACCCCGCTATTTAAAAAAGGAGGGAGGGAGAAAACAGGGAATTACAGACTGGTTAGCCTAACAGCAGTAGTAAGGAAAATGCTAGAGTCTATTATAAAGGATGTGATAACAGGACACTGTTAGGAAAGATCAGCAGGATGAGACAAAGTCAACATAGATTTATGAAAGGTAACTCATGTTTGATAAACCTATTGGAGTTTTTTGAGGATGTAAGTAGCAGAATAGATAAGGGAGAACCAGTGGATGTGGTGTATTTGGATTTTCAGAAAGCTCTTGATAAAGTCTCACATAAGAGATTAATGTGCAAAATTAAAGCACATGGGATTGGGAATAATATATTGGCATGGATTGAGAAATGGTTAGCAGACAAGAAACAGAGTAGGAATAAATGGGACTTTCTCGGATTGGCAGATGATAGCTAGTGGGGCACCGCAGGGTTCAGTATTTGGGGGCCAGCGTTCACAATATATATAAATGATTTGCATGTAATATTTCCAAGTTTGCTGATGATATGAAACTTGATGGGAATGTGAGTGGTGTGGAGGATGTTAAGAGGCTTCAAGGTGATTTAGACAAATTGAGTGAGTTGGAAAATACATGGCAGATGCTGTATAATGTGGATAAGTGAAGTTATCCACCTCAGTAGGAAAAACAGAATGGCAGAGTAATATTTAAATAGTGATGGATTGGGAAATGTTGATGTACAAAGGGACCTGGGTGTCCTTGTACACCAGTCACTGAAAGCAAGCATGCAGGTTCAGCAGGCGGTTAAGAAGGCAAATGGCATGTTGGCCTTCATTGCAAGAGGACTTGAGTACCAGAGCAAGAATGTCTTACTACAGCTGTACTGGACCTTGGTGAGACCACACCTGGAGTATTATGTGCAGTTTTGGTCTCTTTACCAGAGAAAGGATATACTTGCCATAGAGGGAGTGCAGCAAAGGTTCACCAGACTGATTCCTGGGATGGCAGGATTGTCATATGAGGAGAGAGTGGGTGGACTAGGCCTGTATTCACTGGAGTTTAGAAGAATGAGAGGGGATCTCATTGAAACATATAAAATTCTGACAGTCTAGACAGACTGGATGTGGGGATAATGTTTCCTCTGGCTGGGGGGTCTAGAACAAAGGGCCACAGTCTCAGGATACTGAGTAGGTTATTTAGGATTGAGATGAGGAGAAACTTCTTGACTCAGAGGGTGATGAACCGATGGAGTTCTCTACCACAGGAAGATGCGGAGGCCAAGTCACTGAATATACTTAAGAAATTAATAGATTTCTAGACTCTAAAGGCATCAAAGGGTATGGGGAGAGAGCGGGAGTATGGTGTTGAGATGGAGGATTGGCCATGGTCATATTGAATGGCGGTGCAGTCTCAAAGGGCCGAATGACCTATTCCTCCTATTTTCTATGTTTCGCACAGATTATAAGGAACAAATTGAATGAATTGCAGGCAAAAATTCAGCTTGGGAGTGTATGACCTGGTAACCATTACAGAGACATGGCTGCAAGGTGGTCAGGACTGTGAACTAAATATGTTGAGTTATAAAGTCTACATGATAGATGGGGAAAATGGTAGAGGGGGTGGTGTGGCCTTAATAATTAAAGATGAAGGATATAATAGGAGGTAAGCGGGCAGTGTAGACTTTATGCTGAAAGTTAAAATGGAAATAGGAATGGATTAAAGGCTGAAGCAGGAGTTGTGGATAAGCCTCCTGGCAACCGTGAAGTGGTAACTTGTATAAGTGCTGAGATTAGACGAGCATGTGGCAAATGCATTGGAGTTATGAATGGGGGTTTTTAACTTTGATGTAAATTGGTATGAGCAGACTAGCATAGGTCAGAAAGGCAGTGTATTTATTGAGTGCCTCTGGGCTAGTTTTCTGCAGTGACGTGTCCTTAGAACCCACAACACAACCATGCATGTTACAAACAGTAATGATTAGTGGGCTGGATTTAGTTAACAGCTTAACTGTGTGTGAACAATTAAAAAATTAGTGATCATAGTATGATCAAGTTTGATGTAGTGTTTGTAAGGGAGAAACATGAAACAGCTACTAAGATCCTAGATTTAAATAAGACTGACTTTAATGGGATGAGGTAGAGGTGGAATAAACTGGGCAAATATGTTTTGGGGTAAGACAACAGAGATGGGGAAGCTGTTCAAAAAGGTAGTAATATGATGCAGAAACAGTTTAAAGCTGCAAAGGCATTTTGCTTACCGTTTTTGTCAAAGATTAAAATCCTGCCACAGGATGCAGGTGTGTTTGATGCGGAGAATGCAAGGCTGATCGAAAGATTAGTGCAAAATGTGAAATGCGCGGACGTGCTTGCATATTCTGCTACTCACTCACTCATTTTTCCGGGACTGTTTAATCCAATTCAGGGTTGCGGGAAGTCAGAGCCTATCCCAATAGGTAGTGGGCACTAGGTGGGGTATACCCAGGACAGGACGCCAGTCCATCACGGCACACACTCATACACTAAGGGGAAAATTAACCGCAGCCAATCCACCTAACCAGTAGAGTTCCAGGGACTGTGAGGCAGCAGAGCTCCAGGAACCCGGGTTTGATGCTGACCTTGGCTGTCTGTCTGTGTGGAGTTTGCATGTTCTCCCTGTGCCCGCATGGGTTTCTTCCGGGTGCTCCAGTTTCATCCCACCGTCCAAAGACGTGCTAGTTAGGTGCATTTGCTACAGCAAATTGGCCCTTAGTGTGTTTACGTGTGAGTGTGTGCCCTGTGATGGACTGGCATCCCGTCCTGGGTGTACCCCGCCGAGCACTCATTACCTGTCGGGATAGGCTCTGACTTCCGCAGCCCTGAATTGGATGAAGCGGTTCTGGAAAAGTGAGTGAGTGAGTATTGGAGGATGTCAGCACGTCCTATTGTAAACCTTCCATTGTCATGTGAACTTAATGAGATAGTTACCATGGATCTAAAGGTATGGGCCAAAGGGAGAAATAGTTTCATTTTATCGTTTATAAATATGGCAACCAGATTTAATCTTTCTACAGTTATACATAGCTAGGACAAAAGGGTGATTGTAGATTAAGTTATGGAGAAATGGATAGGGACCGGGCTTGGGCATCAACTAAGTTTCTGACTGATAATAGAGGCAAATTTTCTAATGACCATGTTTAGAGATGTGTGAAAATATGAAATAAAAACAGAAAATGCTGGAGAAACTCAGCAGGTATGACAGCATCTGTTGCGAGAGGAACAGAGTTAACATTTCAAGTCTGTTTGACCCTTCTCAGAGCTCATATGAAGATTGTGGCCATGAATATCATAGGTGAAAGTTATTTCAGCCATGGACTATGTGAAAGGAATCACGCAGTTATAGGTGAAATGCTGCATAAAATCTTGGAAGATCAACCAAACTGCAAGTTGACAACTGCACCAGTATGGGCAGTTCATGCAAAGCATTAACTTCAGATGGTTGAAGGGAATAACGTTACAATCCCCATAGATGTTGATAACTTATTTTAAATAAGAGATGAATTTCCCAGAGACCAATGGAAAGAACTGCAGGATAAGATTTCATATCTTAAGACTTTTACTGTAAACAAACTAAAATCAGCATAAACCAAACATTACTTAACATGAAATTAATATACAAAACTAAAGAAAAGATACTTCCGCATTAACTAATTAATTTAATCAAGATTCTTTTTACAACTTCTTTTGCTGTGCACTGCACTTCTGGTCGATTGGTAGCAATATATTCCAGGGCATTCCCAGCCTCCAGCAGGCTCACATCTCCCTGCTACATAGGTCAAATTTTCAGGTATCATCCCACACTGTCTGAGTACTCCAGAACAGAATTCCACTAGCAAAGCACACTTCGATGACTGCTTGTTCCTTAAACCTTCAGAAGTCTCATCAGTCCTGCCCCCTTCCTTTCAAACAGAAAATCAACTTTTACAAGCATTCTGCTCCATTGTTAACACAATATAGTTCCCCCTGTTGTCCACAGCAGTAGTTGCTACTACTCCACTAGCAGTGATTCCTTTCTCTCTTTATCTCTGTGCCCCTGTCTCCAAAAAGTAGTGCTCTCTCTCTCTCTCTCACTCTCTGTCAAGGTGTAAAAACTGATGCTTGATTTTCAGTAGGTTTCAATTTGGGTCTCTTTTCCCATGACAACTAGATCACATGGGCCCGCCTCCCAGCAGAGTATGATCATGAACCCCATTTAGATCATTGTGTTCCCCCTTAAGTTAAGAGAGACATTCTAAAGCATAACTATCTTACAAAGTTCCGCATTCATAACAGCCCCCAAAAATTATAAAAGCATTAATATGGTAATGATTTTTCCATAAAATGGCCTGTGATTGGAGGAGCAGTTTCATTCAGGACCTTCCATTCCACTTACCGGAATTCTGAAAACTACCTCGGGGGGCCACATTGTGGAGCTTCATGGGCGACATCTGGCCCGCGGACCGCCTGTTGGACAAACCTGGCTTAAACCGTAACAATCACTAAATGTGACAATTTAAGATTTAAAGTCCAGCTTGTGTTGTGGGACTTTTGGCCTTGATTTAACCCAATACATGGAGGACAACTGGTATTTTGTGAATCAAATAAAATTTATTAAGTAATTATGCAATTCTTTAAAAAGAACAATAGTCAATTAATAATCGGCGGCTCTTGTTCTTCTGGAACATTGGAGCACTTCTTCCCTTCTCTTCAAACTGTGCTGCTGGTGCCTCTCAAATTCCTTCATTTATCCTTTTCCTTGGGCTCCTTTCATATCATGTTGGTCCATATTATCCACACAATTATTCAGAGTTGATGTCATTATCTATACATTGTCTCTTTCTCTGCTAGAACATGTATACTTACAGATTCCAATGATATTCAAAAGCCACAGTTCATGTCTTGCTCGCAGGGGCACAATTTCTGCAACCTTGTGGATTTACCATTTCATTGTCTTTCTCGTAAACAGCTGCAATTGTAAATGTCAGCACACATCTAATCATTCACAATTTATTTGCAATATAGGATCCAAAAGTACATCTCTTGGTATAGTAAGCATAATTTCAGATGTGAGGTATACAGCTTAAGCAAAATGCAGCGCATTGTTACAATTGTTGCAATCCACCAACGTAATCGCAACTTTTCTTAAAAGAAACTTACATTCAAACACATCAATCCATTAATTCTGCATTAGATCACCCCTTACATGACCTTTACTGTAACACAGAGTTTCAGACTAAGGGGGTTTACACATATTAGTTAATTTTAGCAAGTACCCAGCCCACACAGCCCAGCTGTCTAGGAACATCTTCCTTTTACGTGATTTTGTACATGCAAACTCTCTCAAGCAACTTAACAGCCATATATTGATATCTTTTGTACAACATTAACTATCATGATTCGGTATTTGACCTTGGCGTAAAATATCATAAAAAAATCCAAAAAGATCATTTAAAAAATCGAAATCCACCGAGTTACAGTGTGAGTTCTTAAAGTCCCAAGTCTCTTGCAAATGAATTTCTTTCACTACTTGTCGATTCACTTTTATCCAATCTGCATAGAAGATCTCCTTTTTCATTTTGCGTATTCTGCATGGTGTTTTCATGTCCTGGTTAAAAGATTGAACCATAGTTTTGCATCCTTCATGTTACATTTTAAAATCTGTATTGGATTGTCCATAGTCTGGACAATTTGCAATTCACAATTTGCTTCTTTGTCATGTTCTGGATAATATTGCTGACTCCTGGTAACTGTCTGACTTCTGGATACTGTTATCTGTAAATTAGAATCCAAGAATAAATCTCTTGTCAGAGCACTTCCTACCCTCTGGATTCAGTAATTCCCTTTGTTTTTCTTTAAATTCCGACACTAAATTGTCATCAGGGTTTCCGCTTTTTAAAACTGACTCTGAACTACTCTGTTCAGGTTTTAACTCTGGATCTCCATTTTCTTCTATGCCTGCATATTTTTAATGTTCAAGCCTGTGAAAAAAAATCTCCACGAGCCAAACATCTGAATTGTCCTGCATAACGATTGAATTCACCACATCCTGTTTAAATTTAGGATCACTTTTATCTTTAAGATTGTTTTCAAGGCTTAATCCTTCAGTGTGCTTTTCCAGAAGATACAAGTTTAACACTGCCTCTCTTTGTGCAAGCAGTTCATTTTTCTGTTGAGTAAGTTGCTTTAGGAACTTCAGTATTGCTGAAGAAAGAGACGTTGAAGCTTTTCGTCTTGCACTCACTACTTTGTAAGAATTCCAATATAAGGGAAAAACAATAATTTATAACGTATACAAAGACAGTGCTGATTGGTTGGCAACTTTCCAACCAAGTTTCCCCCTTAGTATTCTTGTGAAGTGTCCTGTTGAATGCAAGACAAAAAGTTTCGGCATGTCTCTTTTTATCAGCAATGCTCAAGTTCTGTACTACCGAAAGAGGATTCAAGAACTTTGTTCAAATTATGTTGATGCTCAGCCAAAAGAATTTGATACTCCTTTTTGATCAGTTCACAATTTTTTAAATTTCCATTTGTTTTTCATCTTCCCATTCAGTTCCAGCCTTGTCTGCTTTCCCACACCTTGCTATGTTCCCCACACATTTTTAATTCAGATTACTTCAACTGTTCGCCTACTGCCATTAACCACATCTCAGCCTGATGCAACAATGTCTTGTTAAAATTAGCAGTCTCAGTTTCTGACTCTTTGGACACATCTTAAGTCAAAACAGTTATTATTACAGCTGGGTTACAGATGATCATGGATTGTTTTAAGACACCTGACTTTTCCTGTCTTACTTCAGTTTCGAAGACTCAACAGAAATTTCTGAAATCACTGGAGACAGCAATACCTTACTCACTGCCGTGCCATTTCCTAATAAAAAAATTACACCATCAATAGCAATTTATGAATAACACCCACAATTACAGGGCTGGAAATTAAACCACATTTTAAGTTAACTCTATACAAAGGAACAGGTAAAAAATTTCCATCAATACCCCATATTGATACATTTTTATTTAGCGGGTTTTCTGGAGGGAAATACCCGTCACCTGCCAACATCAGTGATGTGTTGATTTTGTATCTCTAAGAATAGAGAGGCCATAGTTTTAGACTAAGGGGTGTTAGATTTAAATCAGAGATGAGAAGGAATTACTTTTCTCAAAGGGTCGTGAATCTGTGGAATTCACTACCTCACAGTGCAGTGGATGCTGGGACACTGAATAAATTTAAGGAGGAGATAGGCAGATTTTTAATTAGTAATGGGTTGAAAGGTTATGGGGAGAGCGCGGGAAATTGGAGTTGATGCCGAAATGAGATCAGCCATGATTGTAATGAATGGCGGGGCAGGCTCGAGAGGCTGAATTGTCTACTCCTGCTCCTAGTTCTTATGTTTTTATGTTCTAATATCAATTGGCTTTCCTGCCTCACCAGACAAGAATGAGCACACTTCAACTTTAAACAGAAAACTTCCATAATTTCCTGCATTCTGTCTTACTATAGTTGTGAATACAGGATAACCTACAGGTTTGTCATAACTTTTACCCACTGAGAAAATATTTCCTGAAGGAGGACTATGCACCCACACAATTACTACAGTTTACTTTTTAATTTTGAACATTCAGCTTTCACATGTCCTTTTTTATGACAAAAATAATGTGTTGATAGTGCTGAATCAACCCTAACCTCCGGACTTGTCTGTCTTGCTACTCTGAGGAGAGTCTATTTCTTTCCCTTACCTATTTTCCTCACTTTGACTTCATCTCTTATCTCTCTGTTTCTCTGTGAGGTCACAAACAATGGCTTGTTGCTAACATGATTGTTTGACAACTCGTAGTCATCTGCCATTATTACAGCCTCAATTACCTTAGAAAATTCATGGTCTTCCTGGTGGGACCTTATTGCCAAAAGGACACTGTTTAAAAAATTTTCCATGAGCATCATCTCTCTAAGTTTTTCAAACCTTGATCAACCTATATTGCTCTGTGCTACATTTCAAATATCATTTCCTTTTCTCTAGTAAATTGCACAAAAGCCTGACCATGTTTCTTCCCAAAATTTCTGTCTGGCACAAACTCATGCATTGAGAATGGCAATGTTTACTGTATCATAGTCACCAGATTGTCCATTTCAAAGAGACAAGTACACCTCCAAAGCCTTCCCAAGAATACATTCTGCAATAAAATAGTTCAACTTTCTTTTGAACATTGCTGTTGCTAGCATTTTGCTCAAATGACACAAAATACATTTCAACTCTTTTCTCACTGAATTTAGGCACCAAGGAGTTAAATCTAAGCCATCTTCAAATTTTGCTGCCACCCGCTGTGAACAAAGTTCCTTTGAAATTCCTGGAAAAACTCAGCAGGTCTAAGACTGCTGAGTTTTTCCAGGTAATTCTGTTTTTGTTTTGGATTTCCAGCATCCGCAGTTTTTTTGTTTTTTTCCTTTGAAATTCAATGTTTTCCATTTTCCCCTTCCCTTTCCAGCTCTCTTTCTCTTTCCCTTTGGAATTCTAATTCAAGCTGTTGCATTTTTCTTTTTTTCTGAAATTCACATTGTTTTATTTGTAATTGAACTCTAGCCAACTCAGTGTGAGTGCTGTCGGGACCACCCTTTTTATCCTCAAAGTTCAAATGCTGAGCCAGTTCTTCAACAACCTCTGCTTTTTTAACCCCTACTTTCAAGTTGACTCCTAATTTCTTTTCCTGTCTTCAAATAAACCTTTGTTAACTGTACAAGGCACTAACAGACATGTCATCTCTGTCCAGAAAGTCCTGAGCATTGAAAGTAGCTATGTTGACTTTTCACCAAATAGAGCAAGAGTAAATGTGAAATCTTGTTTGTTTAAACTCTGGAAAATTCCAGCGCAGCCCTTTAACAGCTTCTGGATTTGTCTCCCGCAAGAGCCCCCAAATTATTATGATCCCCTTAGAGACCGATAATTTTTTCAAAAAGAGATGAATTTCCTAGTGACTGACAGAAGGAATCGCAGGACAATATCTTACATGTTAAGACTTTTACTGTAACAAACAAACTAAAATCAGTGTAGATCAAATATTACTTTACAGGCAACTAATAAACAAAACTAAAGAAAGGGTACTTCTGTTTAAGTAATTATCTCATTCAAGGTTCCTTTTTTCAACTGCTTTAGCTATGCACCACAAATCTGGTGAATGGGTAGCAATTTACCCTGGGAAGTTAAGAAAATAAAAATGCTTCTTAAAACTGCTTTAGGTGCAGAAACACTGGCTCTCGTGGAAGCAGTGAATATAGGATTCTATTTGTCAAATATTTTAGGTGAAATGAAATACAAGGGGTGTAATGAAAAATTTTCTCATTGAATGTTACATAGCTAATTGTTCCTTGTGAGATAATCTACATTTTACAAAAAGATTAAAGATTGACCTGGTTAACATGGATCAAATGTTCTTTCTTCAATATGTTTTGAAATATTATTTGTGAGCATTAATTATTAAGTTTGATTTAAAGAAAAAAGGAATCTGTTAATTGTACAACTGAACAGAAAAGATAAACAGGTGGAGGGTATTGATTATGTGATTACTTGAGCATATATGAAACAACGCTTATTGACACTGATAGTGGGTTGTCGAGTTAGGAACTGTACATTCGTAATGTTTCATTTTGTGAATAAATCTAAAACTGAGTAAAGCTTGACTTCTGGTCTCCTCCTTCACCAGCTGGCTGTCAGCGGTTTAACACCAGGGTGTTAAGGAAGTGAAATGTTACAGATGCACTAATTATAATCTTCCATGGAAAATTGTGCATGGCATTCTGCAATTTAAGAAGGGTGGAAGAGGGAAATCAGAATTAAAGATAAGTTAGGTTAATATCTGTGGCAGAATTTTCTGTTTGAGGTCAGGACCCCTACATCAGGATCAAATGCATATTGTGACCCTGATTTGTGTTGGGAACGGTCATCAGATAGCCAATTTGGCAGGATTGGCTGATTAGTGACTAGAGGGCAGGCTTGCCATTCAATTGAGGAAATCAGGTGGGCAAATAGGAAGCCTTCCAGCACTGAACTATAGTCTTCTGCTGCAGGTAAGGGGGTTGGGGGGAACCTGGGATGGAAGCACCCTCCAAGTATTTTTACAATTGTTGAAACTAAACAGTTACAGCTGCCAGAATGCCATTATGGAAGTGAAATCCCTCTAGGGATTGCAACAGTGGCCGTTTGTAAATGGGTGTGGTGGGGGTTGTTAAAAATGATATAGAGAACTGCTCATCTCAGTCTGCCAACCTAATTGCCTACCCGTCACTTGCTGGCGAGTAGTTGCTGCGACTTCTAACTGACCCAGAAGCAGTAAGATGCCAGCAAAGCAGCACGCCACTCTCCTGTTGCAATTTTTCTACCCACCCACATCTGCTCCCAGCCCAATGGCCTTTGGAAATTCAGTCCTCTGTCTTTAGTCATGATCTATCAGACACAACATCCCACTGCTTCCATGCTGGAGGCAACCAATTGTGATCCCAAAATCACTCCTGCCTTCAACATCTATAACCCAGATATCAACCGAAAGCCTGGGCTAATACTCTCCTTTCTGCCATAATTCCCAGCTTTTCTCACTGATTCAGGCTGCATCGCTCCAGACAGCCTGTCTCTAGCCAATCGTGGTACTTTCAATCTGGAACATGTTGACTGCTACCTTGTTTTACACCTTGGGATGTTGTGAAAGGTAAGCTCCAGCTGCAGAAATAAATTCAACACTTCCCTTAAAAGTGTGTTTTCTTTATGGTTTACTCATTTAGTCATCTGTGCAGATGGTCTGCTTGGAAGGCAGTTAACACTGACTGGTATTCCTACCTATGTAGGATGATAATTTGCGATTATTGTTACAAATATGGGGTTTACAAGTTTGTTATGTTCTGGGGCTGTGTCTTTTAATTTAGAGTAAAATGAAGGGGGTTCATTGACTTGTTCTAAAGTCTGCCCTACAACAGGCCTGGGTGATGCAGCTGCTAAAGAGCAAAGGGAGGCCTGAGTTGTTTTGCTGGGAAGAAGGTGTAAGTTGTTCACATTTGGAGACAATGGCAGCAGCATCTGTGTTTATAGTGATTAGGCTGTTAGTCTCTTTAGCCCCAGGAAGGTGTTGAAAATGTTGGGCGTATATAGTTATATATTTAAAACTGTTACCAAGATAGAATAGAGTTGGAGTCAGGGGTCTAAAGAATTGCTAATCAGCATCTGGACACAGGGCCCATGTAATCCATGTTGCCATGGCGATGGGCTTTGAGAGGAGTAGATTGCTGAGGAAACCATGGAAGTATTGATTTGCAGGTTTTCCTAAAATATCACTGAACTTCACGGGCAGGTCTGCCAGATTTAGGGAGAAAGAGCAGCTAGAGGTTGAAAACCTCCATAATTCACTGTGTAGGAATGCAGGTAGGAGCTTACGCTCAGATTGAAAAGACCAAATTCATGAGGATTTAGAATGAGGCTGGAAGATTCGCCTAGCTTTTGCGAGAGGGAGAAACTCTAGGGAAAAAGCCCTCGGCATGAAAGACAGTTCTGAGATTAAAGGTTACCAGGCTGAGAAGGAAAAAGAATGGAAGTGAACTTTCAGGAATTAAGAATGACTTTGGGTCGAGTCAAGAAATATCAAATGTCTACTTAAGGGGCAATGTAAAGTATATCAATAAAATGGATTTGTCAGTTGTGTTAAAAGTAAAAGGGGAAAGTTCTGTTCTGTAATTTGTATGTTGCCTATAAAAATAGTGTTTAGTCAAGGGTGCTTTTAGTCTGTTTGTTACAGTAAGTTTTAAAATGTGAAATCTTGTCATATCATCCTTTCAGCAATAAACTGGAAGTTTGAATTTCTTTTTTAAGAGTTATTGGTCTCTATGAGGATCATAAAATATCAGGCTTGAGTCAGGCGAGTGCTTCAACTATCCAAGTGAACTGCAGCATTAAATAGCTAAAGAGATGTATATAAGGGGCAAGTGTGTCACTTTGTCTTTTGTCCATCAGGCTGAGGGAGTTAAAATTCCTCCTTTGGTAAGGAAAGAAGCCTTGATTATAAAATGGCTGGACGGGGCTTGCTGTTCACATACATAGCCAATCAATGCACTGCCTGAAACGAGCCAGAAGAGACTATTGATCACCGGATGGGAGTATAATCATAGACAAAGGAAACAGCCCTTGGGTCCCTCGTGGCCACATGGTTTGGGAGGGGCCAGTGATTTCTTGACTATGCTTTCAGATGATAAAATACACACTTATATTCCCAAGTTTCCTGCGTTATGAAATTTGCACATGTTACCATTCATGTATGCATTTGTTTAACATGCAATAATATATTTTCAGTGGGGTCAATGTCAAGAAGTCCATATTACCCAGTGGTGCAGCTTATGTGATTGTAAAGCCTTCACCTCGCACAGGTAAGAAAATGACTAGCAAAATAGAGGTTTAATGTGTTGCAGGACAAGAAAGGGGAATGTTGGCGTAATTCTTCACTGTCGATACTCTCTTGGACTCCAAAGCATTAATTTGCTATAAAAGGGGAAGTTATAGCAGTGACAGAACAGTGAACTATTTGTTCTCAATGGCACAGCAGCAACATGTGGGCATCTTTGGAGTAATTCAGCAGGAGGGTTGGCCCTCTTTGGAATTCCAGTAAAATCAATCTCATGGAAGGCTATTGCCAACCATGTCAATGCAGCCACCCAGGTCCTTCAAATCAGCTGCAAGCAGAAGACATTCACTGATATTGGGAAGAAGATGATGGTAAATCCTTAATGTTCTTTAGAAAAGGAAATCTGCCAATCTTACCTGGTCTGGCCTACATGTGGCTCCAGGCTCACAGCTATGTGGTTGACTCTTAAATTGCCCTCTGAAATGGCCTCACAACCACTCAGTTGTCTCAATCTGCTAAAAAGTCTAAAAAAAATTAATGAAACTAGATTGATTACTGGCATCGACCAAGGCATTGGGAATAACAACGGCAAACTCAGCCCTGTCAACTGTGCAAAGTGCTCCTTAATAACATCTGGAAGCTTGTGCCAAAATTGAGAGAGCAGTCCCATAGATTAGTGAAGCAACCTGACACAGTCATACTCATGTATGACCCATACCTTAAAAACGATGTCCCAGCCACCACCATTACCATCCTTGAGTATGTCCTGTCCCATCAGCAGGACAAACTTATCAGAGGTGGCAGCACAGTGGTATACAGTTGGGAGGGAGTTTCTCTAGGAGTCATCAACATTGACTCTGGACCCTGTGAAGTCCCATGACATCAGATCAAACATGGACAAGGAAACCTCTTGCTGGTTACCACCTTCCACACCACCCAGCTGATGAATGAGTTATTCCTCCATGTTCAACATCATTTGGAAGAAGCACTGAGGGTGTCAAGGGCACTGAGTGGGGGGGCCTCAATGTCCATCACCAAGATTGGCTCAGTAACATCACTACTGACTGAGCTAGCCAAGTCCTAAAGGACATAGCTGCGAGACTGGGACTGCGGAGGGACTGTAACTGGAGAGGGAGCCAACAAGAGAGAAAAACCTATTTGGCCTCATCCTCACCAATCTACCCATCACAGATGCATCTATCCATGACAGTTTTGGTAGGAGTGACCAGCACATAGTATTTATAGAAATGATATCTGGTCTTCTTATTGAGGATAAATTCCATCATGTGCACCATTAAATAGGGTAAATTTCAAACAGATCTAGCAGCTCAAAACTGGACATCTATGAGGTGCTGTGGGCCAACAGCAACAGCAGAATTGTACACAACCACAATTTATAAGCTAATGGTTCGGCAGACCCCCCACTCCAGCATTACCACCAAGCCAGGGGATCAACCCGGGTTCAATGAAGAATGCAGGGGGCATACCAGGAGCAATACCAGGCATACCTAAAAATGTGGTGTCCAGTCTGGTGAAGCTACAATGCAGGGCTGCTTGCATGCCTAACAGCATAAGCAGCATGCAATAGACAGGGCTAAGTGATCACACAACCACAATGGATCAGAATTAAGCTCTGCAGTCCTGGCACATCCAGCCTTGAATGGTGGTGGAAAACTAAATAACAAACAGGAGGCGAAGGCTCCACAAATATCCCCATCCTCAATGATGAGGGAGCCCAGCACAGCAGTGTAAAAGACAAGGCTGAAGCATTTGCAACCATCTTTAGCCTGAAGTGCCAAGTAAATGATTTACCTTGGCCTTGTACTGAGGTCCTCAGCATCACAGATTCCAGTTGTCAGAAAATTCGATTCACTCCAGGTCGTATCAAGAAATGGCTGAAAGCACTAGATACTGCAAAGGCTATGGGCCCTGACAACACTCTGGCAATAGACTTGTTCTCCAGAAATAGCCATACCCCTAGCCAAGCTGTTCCAGTACAGCTACAGCACTAGCATTTACCTGACAATGTGTAAAATTGTCCAGGTAAGTCCTGTACACAAAAAGCAGGAAAACCGGCCAATTAACTCCCCATCAGCCTACTCTTGAACACCAGCAAAGTAATGAAAGGGGTCATCGGCAGTAAGCAGCACTTTCTCAGAAATAACCTGCTCACTGACGCTCAGTTTAGATTTTGCTAGGGCCACTCAGCTCCTCATTACACTTATCAGCTAAAGCTTGAATGTTGTCCGGACCTTGCTGAACAAGGGCACGAACTGCTCATTACAGCCTTGTTCCAAACATGAACAAAAGAGCTGGACTCCTGAGGCGAGGTGAGAGTGACTGTCCTTGACATTAAGGCTGCTTTTGACTGAGTGTGGCATTAAGGAGCCCTAGCAAAACTGAAGTCAATGGGAATCAGGGATAAAACTCTCCACTGGTTGGAATCAAACCTAACACAAAGGAAGGTGATTGTGGTTGTTGAAGGTCAGTCATCTCTGTCCCAGGATATCACTGCCAGGGTTCCTGAGGGTAGTGTTCTCGGCCCAACCATCTTCAGCTGCTTCATCAATGACCCTCCCGCCATTATAAGGTCAGAAGTGGGGATGTTCGCTGATGATTGCACACTGTTCAGCACCATTTGCGACTCCTCAGCAGTCCATGCCCTTATTCAGCAAGACCTGGACAACGTTCAAGCTTCGGCTGATAAGTGGCAAGTAACATTCGCACCACACAAGTGCCTGGCAATGACGACCTTCAACAAGAGAGAACCTAACCATCACCACTTGACATTGAATGTTAAACCCTCCACTATCAACGTCCTGGGAGTTACCATTGACCAGAAACTGAACTGGACCAGCCATATAAACACTGTGGCTACAACAGCAGGTCAGAGACTAGGAATTCTGTGGCAAGTAACTCACTTGCTGACTCTCTAAACCTTGTCCACCATCTAGAAGACACAAGTCAGGAGTGTACTGGAATACTCTCCACTTGCCTGGATGAGTTCAGCTCCAACAACACTCATAAGCTTCCATCCAGGACAAGTCAGCCCACTTGATTGGGACCCCATCCACCACCTTCAACATTCACTCCCTCCACCACTGATACACAGTGGCAGCAGTGTGTACCATCAGAAGATGCACTGCAGGAACTCACCAAAGCTCCTTTGGCAGCACCTTCTAAACCTGCGACCTTTACCACGTAGAAGAACAAGGGCAGCAGATGCATGGGAGCACCACCACCTGCAAGTTCCCCTCCAAGCCACGCACCATCCTGACTTGGAAATATATTGCCGTTCCTTTACTGTCATTTGGGAAAAATCCTGGAACTCCCTCCCTAATAGCACTGTGGATGCACCAACACCACATGGGCTGCAGCGGTTCAAGAATGTGGCTCACTGCCACCTTCTAAAGGACAATTAAGGGCACAATTTTCCAGTCGGCGTGCAGGGGCAGGCCTGACACGCTGACGTGTAAAATGACACGCGATGACATCGGGCATGTGTCCCGACGTCATTGTGCACCATAGCGATATTTCGTTCGGCGGGCATGCACCGGAGGCGACTGTGTGCCCACTGAAATGTAAACGGCCTATTGAGGCCGTTAAGAAATTAATTGAGCCACTTGTGAACGCTGCCTATCCAACCTTAAGGTTGGCGGCAGGCGAAAAGCCCAAACGGCCTTTGCATTTTTCAGGAAACCTCATCCACGAGTGGGATGAAGTTTCCTGAAGCTCTTATTAAATAAATAGATAAATTTCTACAAATATAAAAACATGTCCCCACTCATGTGACACAGTCACCTGAGGGGGCATGTTTAAGTACATTTTTTAATTGTTTCTTTCATTATTTTAATGTCCATTCAATCTCCCTGAGGGACTTCCATGCCTCCGGGAGATTGCTGAGCTCTTTCACGTGCATGCACTAAAAAGTGCTAGGCCCGACTCTCCCTCCTCCCCCTGCCCGCACAGGTAGCTCTGACTGCTACCGGTCACGTATTACGCTGGGCAGGCCTTAATTGGCCCATCCCCGTAAAATGGCGGCCTGGAGCTGATCGCAGGTGGCAACCAGCTCCATGCCCACCCCCACCCTCCCCCACCCAGCCTGCCCGCCATAGGGAAAATCCTGGCTTAAGGATAGGCAATAAATGCTGGCCTATCTAGTGGCGCGCACACTCTTTGTTAAAATGTGTGCTCCTCACTTTTGCACACACTTTGTCATGTCCGTGCTCATGACACAAACCTAGATGACTTAATTTATTCTACCCCGTCAAGATCACTGGGTGTTAGGCGTACCCCAAAACAATTCCAATCAACAACTTTCATTTATATAGCTGTTTTAATATACATAGATGCTCTACAGAGATTCTTGAAAGCATAATTGAACAAAAGTTGACACTAAGGGTTAAAAATTTATCAGCTGCCATTTTCAAGTGTGGGATTTATGATTAGTCCATGTCCGGTCCTGTTGAGGCATGCATACAAACTCAACATAAGTTTATGGCTGGCTAAACATTCAACAGAGGGCCCGGCAGCATGCATGGCAGCAGGTTAGTCCAATGACCTCACATGGATAGTCAAGGCATTGAATGCACCTTCACATGACATCTCCTATCCACCATGCCACTAAACTCTCACACTGCCCTATGCACCACACCCCCATCAGTCACCTATCAGCAGTTCCTTGCTCTCAGGACTGGGTCCTAACATTCAGAGCCCAACACATGTACCCACCAATGATGCCAGCCTCACACCCCGATCTTGCTACCTCCACAATACATCCAGCCATTCTGCTGTGGTAGGCATTTCACCCAAACACAGTGCAACATAATCACTAGCATTCTTCTCTCTCTCTGGCCCAAGGAACCAAAGCAGAATCAGAGGGGGACAGGCAGATCCGCATCACCTTAGCCTATTGAAGAAGGCTATGCTAAGCATCATTGAGCGACTGCCACAAAGGTTGTTGCATTCAGCGCTGTCATGATGATATTGATTGTGGTAGTGGAACCAGCATTAGATACTACATGGTAGTCTGTACTGGGTAGGGGGTCACCTGACCTGGGAATTAAAGGACAGATAGCTCATGTTGGAGCTGGTCTTGATAGAATTTGATTACTGCAGATATGTGTTTATGTTAGGAAAATGTGTTATCGATAAAGTTAGCTCAGCTGCAATGTTGACAGCCTGTGTGCCTCATTGAAACAAAAAACAAGAAATGGTGTCAGAAGTAAACTAAATGCAACAATGGAGATTCAGAAACCACTGACAGAGCTCAGTTTGGAGGGAAATCTTGCCAAAAACTGGAGGAGCTTCTGGCAGTGATTCGAACTGAACTTCACAGCAACGGGCAGTGATAATATAGGCTCTCAGGTACAGTCTGCCATCTTTCTTCACATAGCAAGGGAAGCAGGCCAAGAAGTCTATAACACATTCATGTTTGAAAGTGATGCGAAAAAAATGACTTGAAAGAAATAATGGAAAAATTCGAAGCCTACTGCAGCCCTGAGAAAAAATTACATATGAAAGAAACCAATTTTTTACGTGCACGCAAGGCAGTGACACCATTAGTCATTATGTAACTGAGCTGAGAAAATGAGCTAAATCATGTGAATTTGCAGAGCTTGGAGAATCACTCATCCAAGATAGAATAATTTGCGGAATCAACGATGACACTTTGAGAGAATGGCTTTTGAGAGAAGTTCATTTTGCACTGGAGAAAGCAATAAATAACTGCAGAGTGGCAGAGACAATGAAATGCCAGATTAAACAGGTGACAGATGATGATAAGCCACACATGGTCAAGCAGTTAGATGCAGTTAAACAGAAACAGCCCTGGAAAAGAACAAATAGACAGTCTGAACATAAAAAGAGCAAAACTGCTATTAAAACATTTAAATGCAGCGAATGCAGAACAGATCATTTACCATGTAGCTGTCCAGCCTACGGAAAGCAGTGTAAGCACTGTGATAAACTAAATCATATCGCTAAGATGTATAAATCGAAGAAAGCGCACACGATTGCAGATGATGACATAGACATCGGAACTGAACTTTTCATTGGTGCAGTAAGAACAAATTCCAAAGAAGACGAATGGAACATGATGGTGAATTTCAAGCTTGACACAGGTGCACAAGCAAATGTCATTCCCATATGCCTGTGTGGTAAGATAAACAAAGAAAAACAGCTAACTAAAACAAATGTGAAGCTGTCTACTTATACAGGTGAAAAAATTGCAGTGGAAGGCAAGTGCACACTTAAAGTGAACTACAAAAAAGTCTCAAGCACTTCCATTCACAATGGTGAAAACTGATGCAAAACCCATTCTTAGAATCAAAGCTGGTGAAAATCTGAAGCTATCACAGAATTTTAACGGCACATAAGGAAGCCATTCAGCCCGTTATTTCTGCACCGGCTCTCCAAATGAGCATTAAGACCTAGTGCCATTGCCTTGCATTTCTCCCATACCCCTGCACATTGTTTCTATTCAAATAATCATCTAATGCCCTCTTGAATGCCTCAATTGAACCTGCCTCCACCACACTTCCAGGCAGTGCATTGCAGACCCAAACTACTGGCTGCATGAAAATTTTTTTTCCCACATCTCATTTGCTTCTTTTGAAAAGCAGTTTAAATCTGTGCCTTCTCATTCTTGACCCTTTTATGACTGGAAACAGCTTCTCCCTATCTACTCTGTCCAGCCCCCTCATGATTTTGAACATGTCTATCAAATCTCCGCTTAGCCTTCTCCTCTCCAGGGAGAACAGTCCCAACCTCTCCAATCTATCTTCATAACTGAAGTTTCTCATCCCTAGAACCATTCTTGTAAACCTCTTCTGCAATCACTCCAATGTGTTCACATTCTTCCTATAATGTGGAGCCCAGAACTGTGCACAATGCTCCAGCTGAGGTCTAACGCGTGTCTTATATAAATTCAGCATAACCTCCTTGCTCTTGCATTTAATGCCCCGTTAATGAAGCCCAGCATACTATATGCTTTATTAACTGCTCTGTCCACCTGTCCTGCCACCTTCAATGATCTATGCACATATACAGCCAGGTCTTTCTACTCCTGCACCCATTTCAAGATTTCACCCCTTATTTTATATTGTCTGCCCATGTTCTTCCTACCAAAATGCATCACCCTCACACTTCTCCGCATTGAACTTCATCTGCCACTTACCTGCCCACTCCACCAACTTATCTATGTCCCTTTAAAGTTCTACATGGTCGTCCTCATAGGTTACAACACTCCTAACATCCGTTAACTTTGAAATTGTCCCCTGCACACCAAGATCTAGATCATTAATATATATCAGAAAAAGCAAGGGTCCCGATACCAACCCCTGGGGAACTCCACTGCAAACCTTCCTCCATTACTCCCTGCTTCCTATTTTACAGCCAATTTTGTATCCATGTTACTACTGTCCCTTTTATTCCATGAGCAATAATGTTTCTCACAAGCCTGTTATGTGGTACTGTATCAAATATCTTTTGAAAGTCCATGTACACCACATCAACAGCATTACCCTCATCAACCTTTTCTGTTACCTCTTCAAAAAACTCCATCAAGCTAGCTAAACACAATTTCCCCTTTAGAAATCCATGCTGGCTCTTCCTTATCAACCCATTTTTTTCCACGTGACTACTAATTCTATCTGAATAATTGTTTCTAGAACCTTGCCCATCACTGAAGTCTGTAATTGCTGGGCTTATTCTTACAACCTTTTTTGAACAATAATGTAATGTTTGCAATTCTCCAGTCCTCTGGCACCACCACTCAGTCTAGGGAAGACTGAAAAAACTCTCACTTCCTTCAATGTCCTTGGATGCACCTCATCCGGTCCTGGTGCTAATCAAGAGAATAATGACTGTCATCACTGATGACATCCTGAGCGGTATAAAGATATGTTCCAGGGGATTGGCTGCCTAAAAGGAGAACACACCATCAAGATTGACAAATGTGACACCCAAACTACACCTGTACCAAATACCAGTAATGCTGAGACACCGACTGAAAGCAGAGTTGGACAGAATGGAGAAACTTCACATTATCAAGACAAATGAAGAACCGACAGTGAGTTAATCCAGTCGTAATGGTAGTAAAATCAGATGGGAATCTGCGAGTCCATCTGGGTCCCAGAGGCTTAAACCAAGCAGTACAAAGAGAGTATCACCAGCTGCCCACAGTAGAAGCGATCATGTGTAAACTAGCCAATGCTAAATACTATTCAGCTTTGGATGCGATTTCAGGCTTCTGTCAGGTCATACGGGCAATACAGGTTTTTACGCTGACCTTTTTATTAATTCAGCTCTGGAGGTGTTCCAGTAAACAGTGAAGCAGCTGTTTGAAGGGTTAAAGAGTGTGGAAACCTATATTGACGATGTGCTAGTCTGGGGAGCCTCACGAGAAGAACAGGACCACAGATTGAGGCAGGTGCTGGCCAGAGCTAGAGAAAGGAACCTTAAGTTGAAGAAGGAAAAGTGTAAAATAGGTCTTCATGAAATCAAGTACTTGGGACATGTGCTAACAAGTGAGGGTCTGAAGCTGGATCTGAGTAAAATCGAAGCAGTTGTGAACATGCCATTCCCAGAATGTAGGAAAGACTTGGAGAGGTTTTTGGGAATGGTGACCTATCTTGGGAAATTCATTCCAAACATGTCAGACCTGACAGAACCTCTCAGAGAACTTCTACAAAATGATGTGGAATGGCACTGGGAACAAATCCACCAGGAAACTTTGACCAGTCTGAAGGGAACACTGACCCAGGCACCAGTGTTAAAGTATTACGACATCAGTCAGCTGGTCAAGATATCAGTGGATGCTCCAAAGACTGGCCTGGGAGCTGTTCTCTTGCAAAATGAGGCACCAGTGACATAGGCTTCAAAGGCAATGACTGAAACACAGCAGCGGTATACCCAAATAGAGAAAGAAATGCTAGCAATTGTGTTTGGCCTAGAACACTTCCACCAGTTTGTCTATGGCAAAGACGCAGAAGAAGAGTCTGATCATAAGCCTTTGGAAGCTCTACTTAAAAAGCCCCTGAACTGTGCACCACCAAGAATCCAAAGATTACTAATGTGCCTGCAGAAGTACGAAGTCTGAGTTAAATACAAACCGGGCAAGGAAATGTACATCACAGAGACTCTGTCATGTGCACAACGAGCCATCACAGAGGAAGAGGATAAAGAAACGGAAGCACAGGTCCACATGCTGACAAAGAATTTACCTGTTGCTGTAACCAAACTGGACGAGATCAGGAAAGCGACCAAGAACAACACCACCCTGAGAAAACTGCTGCAGATTGTGCAAACTCTCTGGCCCACACATCCGATTGGAGCCCCTTCTGCTGTACAAGAGTACTGGAACCTTCGTGAGGAACATCATGTAGCAGACGGAATACTTTTCAAGGGAGAAAAGATCATAATTCCTGCAACACTGAGGAAAGAAATGCTGCAGCGCATACATGAAAGTCACCTCAGCATAGAAACATGCAGGAGAAGAGCTTGCGATGTAATGTATAGAATGGGAGCACCGAATGATGAATGTGTGTGCAGTGTGCCATAAGTACAGTAAGTTACAGTAATAAAAAGAACCACTTCAACCACAGTGTTCCAGAGAGGCCCTGGCAATCAGTTGGAATGGACTAGTTCACATTTGACAACAGTGAGTACCTACCAGCAGCAGATTATTACTCAAAGTTTTTTGGGTCTGTGCTGCTTAGAAATGATGGTAAGAGCATCACTGTGATAAATCATTTAAAATCAGTTTTTGCTTGCCACAGCATACCTGAAGTGCTGATCTCAGATAATGGTCCACAATTCTCAGGCACTGAGTTTTGCAAATTTGCACAGGACTGGGAGTTTTGCCACACTACACCAAGTCCCAAATATCCACAATCCAACAGAATGGTGGAACATACTGTGCAGTCCCTAAAACACCTGTTGAAGGAGGCAGTGGCAGATGGAAGAGACCCCTACCTGACTCTGCTAGATTTCAGGAATACTCCATTAGAGGGCATTGGACCATCTCCAGCACAGCTCCTGATGGGGAGAAGATTAAGAACTAAGTTTCCAACTGTGCCCCAACTGTTATTTCCACAGCCAGTGAGCTACAGCATGCAGGACCTGCTCAAACTGAGACAGCAGAAGCAGAAGCAGAAACAGTACTCCGATCAAGGTGCCTGACCTCTGCCTGACCTGAACATGGGAGAGAGTGAGGATTCAGCATGAAGGGATCTGGAATCTTGATGTTGTCAAAGGAATCACAGGAAAATCAAGGTCTTTCTTAGTGCAGACTCCAAATGGACAACAGTACAGGAGAAACCAGAAATTCTTATGGAAAACAAATGAAACACAACCCTTCTCTGAACCTGAAAGTGTAGCTGGAGATCAAAAGCCAGAATGCACCAGTGAAGCAACAGATAACCAGACAAAGCCTGAGAGTCCTGAAAACTATCCAAGGGGTGATAGAGCTGGAGAAGGCCACTGTCCTTCAAAATCACCTCTGTCACCATTCAGAAATCCAGTGGAAGGATTGTAAAAAAGCTACAGAGATACAGGGATGAGTAAAAGACAAAACAGACTGATCAAAACAGAGTGAGAAAGGATAAGAGACTTTGTGTACTTGAGTTGTATAAAAGTTTTTTAAAAAAAAGAGGAATGTCATGATAATAACTGATTGTGGTCATGGCCTCCAGTATTAGATACCGTATAGTACTCTGTCCTAGACAGGGGGTCAGTTGACCTGGGAGTTAAAGGTCAGATAGCACATGTTGGAGCCTGTATTTATAGAATTCACTAACTGCAGATATGTGTTTATATAAGGAAAATATGTTATCAGTAAAGTTAGCTGAGCTACAATGTCCATGGCCTGTGTGCATCATTGAGACAAAAAGCAAGTCAAGCACACTGAAAATATTCAGTCTGTTTCTGCTTTATGGCCCTTCTGACTCACTTTCATCCTGTAACCTGGCATGAAGTGCATACTGCAGATCACATGAACTTCCTGCTTTCAGCTTCACCCAACTCCCCTATTTTGATTTTCTGTTTTTAGATACACAAGAATTGCTGCCTGTCTAATCACAGCATCCTCAGAAAGGTCACGTGAGAACTGCTGCAAACCTCTTGAGGCAGAAGCATCGTCACTTGACCTGACATTTGCAGCTACCAGCTCAGATGTAGCATGTTGTTTTGGTAGCAGTTCAGAGAAAATTTACCAGACTAATACCTAGAATGGGTGGGTTGTCTTATGAGGAAATGTTGGGCAGGCTAGACTTGTATCTGCTGGAGTTTAGAAGAGTAAGAGGTGACTTGATTGAAACATAAAAGATCCTGAGGGATCTTGACAGGGTGGATGTGGAGAGGATGTTACCTCCTGTGGGAGAATGTAGAACTAGAGATCACTGTTTAAAATTAGGGGTCAGCCATTTAAAACAGAGATGAGGCAAATTTTTTCTCTGAGGGTCATGAGTCTTTGGAACTCTCTTCCTGAAAAGGTGGTGGATGCAGGGTCTTTGAATATTTTTAAGGCAGATGTGGATAGATTCTTGGTAAGCAAGGGGGTGGTAGGTTTTCAGGGGTAAGCGGGATGCAGATTTGAGGTTAAAATCAGATCAGCCATGATCTTATTAAATGGTGGAGCAGGCTCAGGGAGCTGAATGGCCTCCTGTTCCTTGTTTGTATGTTAGTATGTATGCTCATATCTTAGAGAATATTATTTAGTCAGTATCTGCACAGGGTGATCACTTGGCATGACTGGGCTGCAGCCAAGCCAGGGGCAAAGGCAGTTTGTGTGCCAGCTCCTCCGAGAGACTGGCTCAGGTACTGGAGACTCAGATAAGGACTATGATTAGAGTAGTATACAAGAGAAACCTGCTAAGGGTTCACATTGAGACGCTTGGCGTAGAGGCGGGCCTTCCATTCAGCCTCCTGTCACTGTCAGAGAGCATGGAGGATTCTGGTTCCAAAGTGACATAGGGAATCACACAGATCTTTGACCCCAACCATTCCCATGTAGAATAATAGCCATCTCCATGACAGCGCTTGTGGACCCAGACATGACTGGTGACTGGTGGCTACTGTCCCATTTTTCAGTGCAGCCCAGATAGAAGCCATCCACATGTCTAATTGCTGTAGCTGAAGTTCAGACAGAGGTCCTGAGATCCATGCTTCCTGCCATGCAGGCCCACACTGCTGCCATCATGGATATAGGTCTAATGCCTAAAGGCTCTTACAGGTTGCTGGACTGTGTTAGCCTGTGCTGCATCTGATTACCAGGATTGCTGAGGTGCTGCCCTGTAGAAGTGACAGTGGCTCCATGGTGCACAAACCTGCTCTCCTCTCTCAGGATGACAGCGTTCATGCTCTCATTGCCATTCCGCCAGTGCCCTTGCTGTTGCCTGTTAGTCAGCCAGCCCAGATGGCAGCCACCAAGAGGAGGTGGTGCAGTCCAAAGCTGAGACCTTATGGTCATCTGCTGTCTCCCCAAGTGAAAGTCAGCAGCTTTGCACCTGCCATGCTGCAGCCACTGGCTTAGCACTGCTGGGGAACACTAGGGTAGGCAAGGGCACCTGCGAGACAGGCACTAAAGGAATGCATAAGTTCAGCCCCTTTCACATTATTGAATGTGTTTTTGGGTAAAGATGTTATGACAGGGTTTTCATTGTTGCTTTTATGACAGGATTTTAGCCAAGAAGCTGCTGCTATGGGATGTTGTGGAGAAAAGGGAAGTTGGGGAATATTGGAGCAATGGTCGTAAATAATGACCCAAAGGAACCAAAGTCTCAGTAGGTGCTCATGGACAACCCGTCTGGAGAGCAGGGGTTCTGGATGCTTCCTCACAGCCTCCTCTTCCTGAATTAGCCTCCATGTCTCCAGTGGCAATGTCTGTGTGCTCATGATAACAAAATTTTGGAGAAGTTTTGAGTTTAGAGACAAGCTAGAACGAGTATTGTAGGGCTCTGCTCGAGCTCCCTCTGAGAGATCCAGGCAGCTTCAGAATGCCAGTCGACTGCTCCAAGATATTCTGAATAGCAACATAGTTCCCGTTGTTGGCCCGTTGGACATGTATGGTCAGGTGGCGGAGCGAAGTTGTCAGCTCTGAGTACAGGGTTATCCCTTTTCTCCAAGCAGCCAGTCTCTGGCACTTTGTGGTTGGTCAAAGATGGAGGAACAGCAGACATGCTGAGGATGAAGGTGACCTGGCTGCTGCCAGATTGGTAGGCATTCGCCAACATGATGATTTAGGCATGGTTGCACGGAAACTGCATTTTAATGGAGTGGAACCTTTCTAGTTCCTAGATCTCTGCCCTTTGACATTGGGCCCCACAGAGCCACAAGGCTGCAGTCAATGGCTCCCTGGTAATCCTGCTACACTGGCACAGCCATATGTCCTCTCCTCCTGCTTCTGTCTGGTGAGTGAGGAAATGATGAACTCTCCTCACCTTGAGTTCAGGGCCTCTGTTACCTCTCCAATGCAGCAATGGACGGCGAACTGTGATGTTTGCAATATTGTCTCTCCTATCTGGAAGGACCTGGACATGTAGAGGTTAAGCGGGATGATGACCAAGGCCACTAGCAGCACCATCCTTTCCCTGCTGGTACTATTGAAGGAGTTGGTACTGTTCTATGAGTACCCCCTTGATGAATCGCAGGTGCCTCATATATTGCTGCTGGCTAAGATGGAGATAGAAGTGCTCCCTGAAAGCCCTTAGTTGATTGGGCCTTCTGAGAAGAGTCCTTCTATGTGAAGATAGCGTGGGGGTGGAGTTAAGGTAGAAGATCAGCTATGAACTTAGTAAATGGTGGAGCATGCTCAAAGTGTCAGATGGCCTACTCCTCCTCCTCATCCCTCTGTGCAGAGCTTCCCTTCTCTGCAGCCTCACCTCCATTTTCCTGTTGTGTTGTAGACCCAGAGGATCTGCAATTACAGCTTTGATGAGTGCACTACCCTTTCTGTCACAAAATTCCTCTTCCATCTCTTCCAGGAAGCAGCAGCGCTCCCAGATCCTGTAAGTTACCAGAACTCATCCAAAACATCCCATTGTATTTCCAGAATCTTTGCTAGAACAACAGCAAGTGGAAAATGCCTCACCTGCAAGTTAAATGATTGGTCCTTTAAATCATTCTCATGGTGGAGTCCCTCGTGCAGCTGAATGGCTGTTCGATGTCACAATCTATCCACTGTGAAAAAGCTTCCAGCTAATGCCCTTCCTAACATGGGGTGCTGCGCAGGTCACACTGGAAGTAACCAGAAATATTGTGTGCACCATTTTGAGGGCCTCTGGCGTCTATAGCGTCAGCTTTAGTAGTGTATTGGAGCTTAATTTTGCAGTCTATAGCCCTGTCACCCTGATATGGAGGTATTATAGAATATCACCCTTTACCCCCTAATAAAGTGTAGGACTTTGAAACACTGAAACTGAGTAATGCTTTTGATGAACTCAGTGATATAATGAAACCTTCCCTTACATGTAGTGTTTATGAGGTAAAAGTATCAATACATGTACGAAGACTTCATGCACTTCACTTGAAGTACTAATGTACTTCAGGAGGCTTGATCAGTTATGTTGGTCCCTGAGAGATGAGGTTGAAGTTGCAAAGGAGTTCAAGTGTGCTATATCTTTCATAGGTTTATTAATTCAAGACAAATGTGGGTCCCATATGTCATCATGTTCTGTGTTTATGTTTGTATGTAAACTTATTGTGTGGTAAGGTTAGCTGCTACAATTTATTGTCCAAGCCCTGATGCCTTGGGTAGAATATTACACTTTGGACACTTCATGAGTGGTTATTATTTTCTGTAGTATTCAAAATGTTGCTTACTCATTGTAGAATGTTGAGAGAGAATTTTCAAACTTTTATTGGGAATGTCAATATATAGCTGATAGGATTGTCTTAATGTTAGTGACAAAGAACGTTATGATCTTGTTGCAGAAGGTCAGCTGTCGGGGCTTCAGGGAAACAGTTGAAAGTGGGAAATAAGGCACATAGTTGACTTACAGATGACTTCATCTCACTAGAGTGATTTTTGGTCCATGTTCTGAAAAATAGAAGAAACATATGAGGGCTACTTGCATTATTCACAGCATTGTATATTGACCCAGCCTGTTGTTAGTGGTATGGTCCATAGATAAAGCACCTGTTTTATCTGGTAGACATTGGATAATAAAGATTATCAGTGGAGCAGGGCTCACTTACAGAAAATATTGTTGGCATTGGAGCCAAGAATATATCATGTGCAAACCCAAAAAATTGCATAAGTTCCTTTCATTCTTTCTTCTCTAAGAGATTGCAACTTTTGTTGGGGTGTTATTCCATAGGTCACAGAAACACTCAAGCAATTCACACAATAAACCATGTTTTATATATGACACTAGTGGTTAGTAAGATATTGGAGTGGTGCCGTCTTGGCTGATGCCAATCAAACTTTTGCCTTGTCTGTTGTCCATATGCAACCATTTGTTCTTTGGGATCACTGGTTACCTGCTCATCGTGGAAACTTTGGTTGACTCATTTATTATTTTCTCTGTCTTTAGTCCTGGTAATAATTGGCTAATTCTTCAACATGGAATCTGGTGTCTTCCTAATTTGTTTGGCTCAGTGTTTTGTAAAAATCAATAAGACACAAGCATGTGGGATGCTCTTTGAGCCACTTACCTCATCCTTTCATTGTGAACCCCTGTCATCTGACAGCCTTATCAATCATTCCATAAATGTTGCCCTCAAGACCTTTTAATCACACTTTGTACAAAAATGATTCCTATTATTAGCCCTGAAGCTGCCTTTTGTCAGATTGTATCTGTGTTTCCATGTCTTTCGCTTGTCATTTTACTTGCAATAATGTACAAAGTTAACCTTTCCTATTCTATTTAAGAAGGAAGACTCACATTGATCTAAAGACTTTCCTGACCTCCAGATGTCCCAAAGCAATTTACAATCAGTGAAATACTTTTACAATGTAGTCACTATTGTATTGTAATGTTAGGAAGAATGGCAGCTGATTTGTGCATAACAAAAGTCCTACCAATAGCAACATGATAATGACCCCATAATCTGTTTCACTGATGTTGGTTGAGGGATCAATATTGGCCAGATCACTGGGGAGGACTCCTCTCTTCCTTTTTGATCTTTTATGCCATCTGAGAGGACAGATGGGACCTTGGTTTAATGCTCTTGTAAAAGATGGCACCTCCAACAGTGCAGCACACCTTCTGTACTGCACTGTAGTGTCAGTCTAGGTTTTGTGCTTAGGTCTTCAGGAGCCTGTAGACATCCTGTGTGGTCCTCATTTAATCATTTCATTTCAATGCTCAGGAGGCCACATTTTCTCATCTTTCATCATTGCATGTTCCTCTCTTACCAGGGATTGACTTTGTGCACCTTCTCTGCACCATTTCCAGGGCTTAATAATTTCCCATATGACTTGGTGACCAGAATTTGATGCAGAAATGACAGAATATTTTTCACAGTATTGTTATTTAACTATTTTTCTTTTAAATTTCTATTTAACTGTGTTTGGTAACTATAGAAGGCCTTTTGGGATTTTCCAGAAAGTTTGATAAGCCAATTGAAAAAAAAAACATGTACCTAAGGTGGAGGGCAGTGGTTTTTGAGTATTTAAATGCTTTATCTTTATTTTCAGGCACAGGGGTTGGAAAATGTGTCCCTGGTAAGCCTCTGCTTTCACCATCTGGATTTTATTATCAGGACCAGTGGATGTCATCAAGCTGTAACGTTCAGCGTTTCAACACACCTGCAAGTATAACAGACTGTCTCCGTGGGAAAAAAGTTTACATTTTTGGAGATTCCACTATACGCCAGTGGTTTGAATATTTGACAGGATTTGTACCAGGTTAAGTTTAGTTATTTCTCATATGTATTTTGATCTAATCTCCTTTATGTATTACATATACTCCAATCCAGTTTTGTGTAGTGCCCAGGTAAATTATTCTTCCCTAAATGTGAATATATTGGTCAGAATTTCTATACAACACACCTTAGTGTACTGAATACTAGAAAATTCCATAGGGTAAATGTTTTGCTGGTGTGAGCTAAAGGGCACTTTCACCCATTCTTGATAGTCATGCCTGTGGACTCAAGATCATTACCAGTAAAACGTTCACATAGATTTTATTTTCAAAGCAAATAAGCAAATGTGATAACTGCTGAAATAAAATTAGGCAGATTACAGCTCAGCAAATGGAAAGACTCGATTTCTTTGCTATGAGTGTTGCAGCATTCCATCACAGATCCAGTATATTCAAAGTGGTGCACTGGACCATTTGGCCTCCTCCTGAGCTGAAAAAGTCCATGGAATTCTAAATGTTGATGGGAGGGAACTATATTGCAACCCTAGGGAGAGGGCTTCAATTTGAGGCATTCCAAGGGGTGCAAGTTCTTGGCTCCAGTTACATCATTAGGTTACCTTTGGGGCTTTGTAGAGAGTTTTCCTAGTATATGGTGGGAATTCCATCGAGTTCATCACCTGTTGCCACATTAAGACCCACACCTCCTCAGTGCAAGGGTAGATACAACTCATAGGTTTAAGAAGATTTCATGCACACAGGAAAGAAAAGTAATTGATCTTTGAAGAATTGATGACTAACAGTAAAACAGTGGTTACACTTCAAAGCAAAAAGTAGTTTGTTGACGGTAAAACACTTTGGGACATCTCGAGATCGCGAAAAGCACAAATAAATGCAAATCTGTTTTTCTGCCTGATGGCTTCCTCAGCTGATCTCTGAGGGAAATTATCGAAATGACACAACTTTCTTCAGACTTTGTATAGTTTTGGGTGTGCTATTTCACTGTAAGCTGGTCCAGTATGATTATCTGCCACTTCATTAGAGCAGAATTCTCCATTTTGAGTTATTGCAGAGTACTGACACCAAATATTTAAATGGCTCTGTTCCTTTCAATTAGCATAGCACTAGTTGTCTGTGGTGAACGGGGTAAATGTCCTGCCTTCCCAAACTATTTCAGCCCCTCAAAACAGCCAGCACAGTTTCCTGTCCAATGATTCTGTTATTCTAAAAATGAGGCTCATGTATGCAGCACTAAGCTGAGCAATTGAATCATTGCAATTTTTTTGAAAGTCTCACATTCTGATTTAACAACTAGCAGGAGGTGACAAATTAAATGGTTGAAATAAATTTGAAGTTGCTTCCAACTGTTCTGATCCAATTCACAAATGGTATCCTTTGTGTATGTGACTATGGTGCATTATCCTTTATTATTTTTCTCAATCCCACTGTAACCCTTTGACACTGATGTCCACCCCATCCCCTTTAGCACATCATCTTCTTAGGCCATCCTTCCATGTTCCCATTTTTGCCAATCTAACATTAGACTCTCTAGCAACATCTATTCTTCCCAGCTAACAGCTTTAACTCTGGCTTTTTCCAATGCTCTATCCTTGACCCCGGTTCTTTGTCGTCTACATGATGTTATTTGTTAACATCATCTGAAGACATGGGATCAGAGGGGATGAACCCATCTGCTACTGAAACTCTCACCAATGCTTTTGTCATCTTCAGACTCAATGCTATCCTGGCAGGCATATACCAAATATGCCTGAGACATTCGTAGCCCTATCATTCACCAACTTATGTGGGTATTTCCTAGCTTAACTGTTGGTTTCAACCACACATTCAGCTCCTCTGAAATTCAGCTGCCTTCTAATGCAAAATAGTTTTGACTCATCCATTACTGCTGTATTTGTTGACATTTCTTTGCGCCTGACCCCATAATTACCTTAATGCCCTGACTCTGGCTTCTTGTGCATCTCCCATTCCCTTCACAGCGCCATTAGCAGAAGCAACAGTACCTCCCAGTCATGCATCCAATTGCTTTCCCATCGCTGTGAAATTCATGGGGAGAAACTGCAAGATTCAGAGAGGCGGAGAAGAAAAGAGTTGACGTTTCGAGTCCTCATGACCCTTCGACAGAACTTGCGTTCGAGTCCAAGAAAGAGTTGAAATATAAGCTGGTTTAAGGTGTGTGTGTGTGGGGGGCGGAGAGATAGAGAGACAAAGAGGTGGAGGGGGGTGGTGGGGGTGTGTGGTTGTAGGGACAAACAAGCAGTGATAGAAGCAGATCATCAAAAGATGTCAACGACAATAGTACAATAGAACACATAGGTGTTAAAATTAAAGTTGGTGATATTATCTAAACGAATGTGCTAATTAAGAATGGATGGTAGGGCACTCAAGGTATAGCTCTAGTGGGTTTTTTTATATATATAATGGAAATAGGTGGGAAAAGGAAAATCTTTATAATGTATTGGAAAAAAAAGGGAAGGGGGAAACAGAAAGGGGGTGGGGATGGGGGAGGGAGCTTACGACTTAAAGTTGTTGAATTCAATATTCAGTCCAGAAGGCTGTAAAGTCCCTAGTCGGAAGATGAGGTGTTGTTCCTCCAGTTTGCGTTGGGCTTCACTGGAACAATGCAGCAAGCCAAGGACAGACATGTGGGCAAGAGAGCAGGGTGGAGTGTTAAAATGGCAAGCGACAGGGAGGTTTGGGTCATTCTTGCGGACAGACCGCAGGTGTTCTGCAAAGCGGTCGCCCAGTTTACGTTTGGTCTCTCCAATGTAGAGGAGACCACATTGGGAGCAACGGATGCAGTAGACTAAGTTGGGGGAAATGCAAGTGAAATGCTGCTTCACTTGAAAGGAGTGTTTGGGTCCTTGGACGGTGAGGAGAGAGGAAGTGAAGGGGCAGGTGTTGCATTTTTTGCGTGGGCATGGGGTGGTGCCATAGGAGGGGGTTGAGGAGTAGGGGGTGATGGAGGAGTGGACCAGGGTGTCCCGGAGGGAGCGATCCCTACGGAATGCCGATAAGGGGGGTGAAGGGAAGATGTGTTTGGTGGTGGCATCATGCTGGAGTTGGCGGAAATGGCGGAGGATGATCCTTTGAATGCGGAGGCTGGTGGGGTGATAAGTGAGGACAAGGGGGACCCTATCATGTTTCTGGGAGGGAGGAGAAGGCGTGAGGGCGGATGCTCTATCTCTCCGCCCCCCATACACACACCTTAAACCAGCTTATATTTCAACTCTTTCTTGGACTCGAACGCAAGTTCTGTCGAAGGGTCATGAGGACTCGAAACGTCAACTCTTTTCTTCTCCGCCGATGCTGCCAGACCTGCTGAGTTTTTCCAGGTAATTCTGTTTTTGTTTTGGATTTCCAGCATCCGCAGTTTTTTTGTTTTTGTTTTTATAAGATTCAGAGAGGCTCAGTAAGAAACAAAACTGCTAGATTCCTTTATTCCTTTTTGGCTCCCTCTTGGTATATGTGTTCTTAAGTCGACAAAATCTACACAATGCAATTTTCAATACACTGCATCCTACATCCTTCCCTTTCTTAGTTAATGAGAGGCATAGCATATTCCAATATATGTTTCCAAAAGTGTAAACAATAAACTTAATCATAACTTGAACATTCAACTTAGCCAGTAACTTCATATACATATTGTTGTATTAATTTAACAATGCACTCAGTCATATACAATGAGATGAAAGATTTGTTCACCAACTGAAAAAATACACTTCATAACATTATCACTTAATATGACAGACATTTTTTCGCACAAGTAGGATATCATCTGGCATCAGATATAGTCTCATTGAACTCGTTTTCTCCATCTGAGATGTTGATGTCTGAGTTTACAAATGGTGTTTTCAGTGCTCTGAAGAATTAAGCATTTTGTGTGATGATTTGTGAATCAGGCTTAGCAGTGATCATTGATCCTTCTGTGTTGGTCACAGCAAATGAAGCTTGGGAGTGAGCCTGGATGTCATAAGGGGCTGCTTGTTTTCCAACATGACCATTAGCTTTCACATACACCTTATCACCTGGCTTCAACAGCATAGCTCTAAATTTCACGTTTTGCTCTGCATTTACTTTCGTTTGATGCTTCTTTTCTCAATTGTGTTCATGTAATTGTTGATCATTAGCTCCGCTGGGAGCTCAGCAGGGTGTGTGCACGTAGGATGTGCAAAGTTAAGTTTAGCTGGAGGTTAAGTGAGGAGTCATTCTCTATATGCAAAGAAAGCCATACAACTCTTGCATTCCGACTCACTCTCCACTGAAGTTGTACAAATCTCTTTTCTCAAGGTGCATATAAATCTCTCAACTTCTCCATTAACTCTTGGCTAATGGGATGTGATTTTTCAATGAGTGAAACTCATGTAGTTGGCAAATTTGCTAAACTTGTCATTGTTGAATGGGGATCAATTGTCACTTCTCACCCTTTGAGGGATTCCAAACAAGGCAAAAAATCTGATCAAACTTTGGGATGACCGCTTTTGTTGAAGTTGATGTAACTATTTCCACAATTGGAATTCTGTTGTAGCCGTCAGTGACAGCAAGCAGGTTTTCAGCAGTGGGAAAATCTGCAAAGTCAACACTAACTTCAATCCCTGCACTTGGGGATAGTTCTGACGTCGCGAGAGGATCACCAAGATTTGACATTGTCAATGCTTGAAGTGGCAAACTCTGACTTTGTGCTCTCCCATGTAGGCAATTCCTGGGAATCATACCTTTTCCCTTAGGAGTTGTTTGTTATTGACAATGCGCTGGTGGCCTTCATTTGCTTTATCGACAGTACATTCCCTCAATGAGTGGCGGGATGACAATAGAGTGGCTGCGTGACACGAGATCAGACATGGTTGGAATGGTGAGCTCTTTCGAACATTGTGAAGACATTGTAATGTGCATGAGCAACTTCTTTTGTAGACACTCTCTCGATCACGTCTTTCCAGTTTTGAGATTCCATAGCTGTCATACTTGGTTGCAATGCCTCATCCTGTTTCGTTATCACTTTGATGTCAGCTGTTTTCGCACCGCATTTCGGCTGACATAGTTAAGATGTTGTTCGGAAACTTTTTCCTCACGACCAGTAGGACTGACTGTCGGCAATGGATGTTGCAGAAGAGAGTTTGCTGTGTTGAGCTTACCTGGATGATACTCGACATGGAACTTATACTTTGGTAGTTTGAGTATCCAACTCTCTATTCGAGTGGGTAGTTTATTGTTGAACAAGCCTACTATTGGTCTATGATCAGTTATTATTTCAAACTCCCTTCCTCACCATTGAGGTCAAGTTTAGTGAAGTGTTTAGCACCATTCACTATCTCTATGATATCGATTATCAGTGTCAAGTGTCTTTCTCGTTGTATGGCTTGGTTTGGTGACCGTGTAGCAACATGGATTTCAGTCTGCTTCTCACTCTTGGGTTCCTTGATAACTTGTATGGAGACCAAAAGTGTAGGCCCATTCCAACCTTCTCAATAATGACAAGGTCAAGTAGGCACTGAAGTTCCTTCTGTTTGCTTTCTGACATGAAATGATATTCATTGGTGCTGATGTACAACTTGGGTATATTAGGGTATACATTAAGCTTGTATGTAACACTTTTCAGTTTGCTGATACCAGTGAAATGGTCAGCTTGCAATTCAAGAATATTGTTAGTTTGTATTGGAATTGCGTATGTGACTGCAATCATGTGCAGATCTGCACGTCACATACTCCAGGTATGACATGCTCTCTAGTAAGTGCCTCAAAAGTATCTTCCATTTCTTTATCTCCATAATGGAGAAGTAAGGCCTTTGGTCCTTTGTCATCTGTGATTGCAAAGCCTGCCATGACACCTTCAAAACAGCTCCTTTTGCCAATGTTTGAATAAAACTGATGGCTCCGAATGGACATCAAAAGGTGATACATTGGTCATAGACAATGCCACCCTGATCCAACACCATACATGATTGTGTTCCTTTCAAAGAAAAACCTTTCTGTAATGAACGGAAATTATGTTTTTTTTGATTTGATGGTTATTTTGGTGAAATCACTGTGTGTGTACACATTGTACAGGCTTTGCTGTTGCTAATCCCAAGCTAGAGCACCTCCTGTGTGTATTAAATCTCCAATTTAAAATGCTGTTTGTCGAAAGTAGGCAAACAGCTCCCAAGAGTTTCAAAATGCAAATGCTTCCTGTTTTTTGTCATCACTGTTGCCAGAAACAGTAAGATTCTGCAAGGTTCAGAACTACTCCATGTGTTGTTAAAACGTGGACTACTTTATTCCTTTCTACACTCCCTCTCCTGTTATCTGTCTGTGGTAGCCTTACATGGGCAAAATACAAAATGCAATTTTCTGTACCCTACAACCACCAATGCATTGCTCAGCCTCACCCTGCCTCTGAATTTCACATGGCTGTTCAGTCTGAGTGGTTCTTAGCTCTTCTGTTTACCCAGTTATCCAAGTTCTTCCTCGCGTAACCACTGGCTGTCACCTCAATTACTTACCAGTCCACTAGCCCACCTGCCTGTTTCCTCTGAATACTTCTCAGGACATTTATTGAGCTGCCTGTCTCAATTATTTAACCTGGCGGCTGGCTTGTCCTCCTGAACACCCCATCCTTATATGAAGCTGATGGTTTAGGTAGAGTAGTTTGAGAGATGAGAGACTGTCTAATTTAACAACTGAGATTCTAAGTGATTTATCTATTCTATGCCTATTAATTTTTATTCACAGAATTAAATTTCAGCATCAAGTTAAATGATGTGGCATCTTCTGTTTTAGGTCTGAGGGAATTTGATCTCGGCAATTCTAAAAAAACCGGCCCTCATCTCGCTTTGGATATAGACAACAAGATCAAAGTGGAATATTATGCCCATGGCAAACCCATCCGAATCTTACCCATTTCGAGTCAGGATCTACCATTCATTGCAAATAAACTGGATGAGATTAAAGGAGGAAAGAGCACCATTATAGCCTTCACCATATGGTGTCATTTCAACACTTTTCCAGTTGAACCGTACATCCGAAGGCTCCAGAACATCCGCAGGTCAATTCTACGATTGCTCGACAGGAGTCCAGACACACTGGTTGTAATAAAGACTGCCAACGTCCAGGCCCTTCCACGGAACGTCAGTCTCTACAACAGTGACTGGTATTCCTATCAACTAGATTTAGTGATGAGAAAGATGTTTGAGGGCATCAGCGTGGCATTTGTGGATGCCTGGGAGATGACAATAGCACATTATCTGCCACATGACTTACATCCCCAGCAAGTCATTATAAAGAATGAAGTAGATGTGTTTCTTTCATATGTATGTCCTTTGGAAAAGAGTTAAATACTGTTTTAGATCAAACTTGGTAATCATGAGATTCATATTACATGACAGAATGAAGAGATGAGCAATCAGGACTACGAGAATTCTGAATGTGCTTTTTAAGTGAATGCACTATTTTAATTTAAATGTGGATGCCCTACAGGTTGTAATGTTTTTGAAATTGATAGTAGGCCAAATGTGAAGAATACTTTGTGACACGTAGATTATTGTTTTTACAATATGCTTGCAGGAAGGCTATTATGTGGTTATATTGTTTTTTTGAATTGCTCTTTTGAAGCATTGACCCCTTCTTGGTATATGATCCCATTTGTACCTTGCTTGCCAAATAACTCTTGAGGGTGTGAACCCAAAAAAGTCACAAATGTTTCAAGCGAATTAGATGAATGACGATGGGATTTACAAGACTAGATTTGCAAACTTTGATATACTTGTGAAATGATGTAAGTTGCTAGCGACGGTGTGGGTGGCCATCTCTTGGCAACCTGCGAGGATATGACTTGAAGGATAACAACCCACTGGAATTCTCACCAAGGCTGCTTCTGAAATCAAAGGCTGAAGTAGAGCCCAAAGATTGTTAATGATAATTTTCATCACAGCACTCAATGGCAAAGTGATTGCAAAATGACCTTTCTGTAGTAGGTCCAGTTTTCTCCTCTTGGATTTTCCATCTATCCAATCAGCTAGTAGTGGTAAATAATGGCTTGGCAACATCACAATTTTTGGTTCATCTTCCACAGTGGGCTGATAGCAACCATGAGCACGCATGATTTTCTGTCAATGAATGGGGTACCTTTATCTCCGTGTTCAAAATTAGAATCTGTAATCTTGTCCTGCAAGATGCAGTACCAAGGGCACTAAATTGTACAATCCATTATTATCATTTATGTTTTGCTGCCAGAAAGTTGAAGTTTGAACTATATTTGAGCATCTTTCTGTGGGTCAGGGAATGAGATCCATTCTTCTTGGAATGCACTTAGATAGAATCATTTTTTTTTTTCGGGGGGGGTGGTGGGCAGACTTCACTGCAGACACATGAAACACATGAACAAAGTAAAATTAAACAACTAAGGTCCCACATCAAATTTCTCAATGTTCAGAGTCTGTTCCGCGCCTCGCATTTTCTTGGGAAATGAGCCTGGTCTGTATTATCCCTGTCAGTAAAGCAAGTTGTTATTTGTAAAGTGGTGACATATTACAGTTCACACAGAGAGTCCAAGTTGCTGTGGCAATGTGCACTTTTTTACACGCATGTTGTATTCTGGAGCTATGAATAGTGATGGTAGGGGTTCCAATTTTCTTTCCATCACATGGCTGATCAGGAATCTCTCCCACTCTTACCGACTTTCATTGGCATGTTTAGGAAGGATTCGTAGGTTGATATTCAACCTGTTTCGCCACATTATGAACACACCATCCTTGGTTATTAAGTCTTGGGTTGGGACTTGAACCCAGAGCTTCTGGCTCAGGGACGCTACATACTGCACCGCAAGACGTCCGTATTTGTAAATTAAGTGGCAACTTGACACTTTGGGTAGGCTGGGATTTTCTGAGCTGCCACACTGTACATTGCTAAAGCATCTACTTTTGCTGCAGCCCCATTTTACCACACTGAGCCCAGAAGGGTTAAAATTCTGAAGATAGAAGATCTCCTACTTAAGTGAAATTAGGTGATGGATATGGGCTGTGTGAGTTGGTGTATTACTTATTTTGCATCATGATGGGTGGCTAAGTTGTCTTTATTGAACAAAAGTGAATCTGCTGATAGTAGTTGGTCTGTACAATCCTCACACTGTGAAATAAAACAGCTCAATGATTGATGGGGAGCCTGGTCTTACTTCGTGTTAACTTGATACACATTTGAAAAGATCAGAGAAACATGTGGGAGGATAGATGTCCGTGTCATCATAGTCTAGTAGTTGGGTCAGTTGGAATGTATTATTTGGGTGATAAGCAGTTTGCTATAGTCATAATATGGCCGGTAAGAAATGCACACACCTGTAAAGTTACATTGCCCACAGAGACAAGAAGTCACACTGGCAGCAGCATGGCTTAAATATAATCCAATTAAATTAAGGTCCTGGGATCTTGCTGGATCTGATTTCCATTTTAGATTGTCCTATACTTTGCTCACCACATTCCAACTTCATACAGCACAATGTGGTGCTAACTGGTAGGAAGCCCCCCCACCAGCCGACCAGCGTTAATTAAACGCTTGTGCAATACTCAGTGTGACAAGGGTTTCCCACAGGAGATGTTATGCATCAAGCGCAGCTGCACGATCCGCTGTTGCTGACTCGGTTACTGCAAAGACGGAGCCGAGTTCATGGCCAGTATTTTCCCGTTGGCGTGCGGGGGCAGGCCCCGCATACCCGGGCATAAAATGATGCGCGGTGGCGTCGGGCGAGCTTCCCGCTGTCGACGCGCCATTGTGATATTTGGGGAGCCAGGCGCCATCAATCAACGGGCCAGTTAAGACCCTTGAGGCAGTAACTGATCTTGATTTTTTGCAGCCCGTGTGATCGCATGGGTGCGACAGGCAGGCGGGTAGGAGACATTTGTATAAACCTGCTCCACGGGCGGGATAAGGGTGAGTGGGGTCGCGAATGTGATGTTTGAGGGATTTAAGTGTGAAAGTAACTTTTACTTGCCTGTGTGAGCAAGAAGACTTCAAAACTCATACCAGCTGCTAGGACAGGAGTAAACGCCTTGGTCAGGACTGTACAGTAGAGATAATTTCTGGGGCCTGCAGCTTTCAGGAAGCCATCCCTTAACCTGGGAATGGGAGTTGTGCTCTCCACTGGAGGCACCTCCTCTGAGGAAGGGAGGGACTGAAGGGGGAGGCCAGGAGTCCACATTCAGTCTCCAGGGAGCCACCTTTGGGAGAACAGGCCCAGGCACAAGGGGTGCAGGGCCAAGAGGAAGTTCAAGGCGGAGGGGGCCGCAGAGGATGCCAATATCCTGCTGCCAGGGTTTACAGGCGGCGAAGCAGCTACCTCAATATGTCTGAGGTGCAGTGCCGAAGGAGGCTCCGTCTCCATCTCTGTCTCTGACTTCGTCACCTCCATCTGTCAGATGATTGGCCCTGAGATCTCCACAAACTGTGTAGATGGGCACCCCATGCCAGTGGCTCTAAAGGTCACAGCTTTCCTCAACTTCTATGCCCCCTGCTCTTTCCAGGGGTCGGTGGGTGATCTCTGTGGAGTCTCCCAATCAGCTGTCCACACTTGTGTCAAGCAGGTTACAGATGCTCTGCTCAGGCGTGCATTGGCTTTCATCCATTACCGCTGGGACAAGGCAGAAGCCAAACAGAGCGAGCCAGAGGCTTTGCGGCCATTGTTGGCTTCCCTCGCGTGCAGGGTGCTATAGACTGTACACATGTGGCCATAAAGGCATCAGCAGGTGAGCCAGGTGCCTTCATCAACAGGAAGGGCTTCCACTCCATGAACATGCAGATAGTGTGTGATCACAGGATGCAGATTCTACAAGTTTGTGCAAGGTACCCAGGCAGCTCCCATGACGCCTACATCCTGCAGCCCTGGCGTGTGTTGAAGGTCCATCTGTGGTGTTCTAGCTGCAAGTTCTTTTGATTAAAGCCTCCCAGGTGTCTCTGCCTCCCTGGAGTGTGCTTGGGTCAGCGTCTACTCCCTCAGCGTTCCCCTGTATGTGATCATCCTTGGACACACTGCTGGACTCATTGTGTGCATCAGACACTCCCAGGTGCCGGGGCTCTTCAGTGCTCCAGCCTGGCTGGATGGATGGCTGCTGGGTGACAAGGGCTATCCCCTCAGAAGGTGGCTTATGACACTTCTCCGCCATCCAAGAACAGAGGCTGAGCACTGGTACAATAGAAGCCACGCCTCCACAAGGGCTGTGGTGGAGAGAACTACCAGTCTTCTCAAGATGCGCTTCTGATGCCTGGACCGCTCAGGGGACACACTCCAGTATCCCCAAGATCGTGTGTCGCTGGTAGTGATTGCATGCTGCACTCTCCACAATCTGGCGCTGGATAGGGGTGATGCAGTGGATGAGGAAGACATCGACACAGTTGCTCCGTTTGCACACGATGAGTCCAGCAGTGTGTCCAAGGATGATCACATACAGGGGAATGCTGAGCGAGTAGACGCTGACCCAAGCACACTCCAGGGAGGCAGACACCTGGGAGGCTTTAATCAAAAGAACTTGCAGCTAGAACACCACAGATGGACCTTCAACACACGCGAGGGCTGCAGGCTCCACACTCAATACCTGAGTGCTAAATCTGCCTGGATAAATAACATTAACTAAGGCCCTTGTCAATAAACCTCAATGTCAAACAACTCACTCATAACATCATGGCTTCCCATGCACATGCAGAAGTAAGGAATCACCCTGAGACAAGGCAACATGTCAAGACTTATTGACCAAACAAAAGTAAATTCAAAAAGCAAAACAAAAAAGGTGTTGGACATCACACCAAGTCTTCAGCTAACTATTATGGGCCAACATAAAAGCACCAGTGAGAAACCCGTGGTGGGCCTAAGATGCCTTAAATTTACGCTTACGGGTGCTACGCCTAGGTGCTGTTCCCTCGCTGGCACTGGTACCTGCTGACTCTGCTGTCCTGTTGGCCTTGATGACCTTGGTGGACGTCCTCTGGCCCGTGGAGCCTGTGCTGGCCCCGTTTGGGAGGGAGCGGCCAGTTCCACAGTCGGCATCTCCCCAGTCGCCACAGCCTCATCAGATGCCACGGCCACTGGCAGAGGGGCAGAGGAGCTGCTGCCCTCATCCAGAGCGCCCTGAGAGGAGCCCGCAGAGACGACAGACAGCTGCTGCGCTGACGTGAGGTCGCTTTGGACATCCCTGCTCACCATAGTTGGATGGGCATTGAGCTGGGATAATTGGTGCCCAGACCATCTTCCACAATGGCACTGACCAGCTGTGGCCAAACTGAGGGTTTGCAGGTCCGAGCGCAACCCCAGGAAGCCCTGATTGTTCTTTTGGATGTGCCTCTCCACAAGAGTTGCCACTGTCTCCATGGAGGAAGCATGGTGCTCAGCCATGAGGTTCATTGCATCGGTGATGCTCTGTGTGGACTCCTCCAACAGGGGCACCATGTCACGCATTGCCTCATGTATCTCTGCCAGATTGTCCCGCATACCCTGCTGCACTTCCAGTGTCTGCTGCCTCACAGATGGCTCCAGAGCCACATCATCAGCCACCAACCGAACATGTGCCTGGACCCCAGCAATCCTCTGACTGCCAGTGGCATTGGCACACTCTGTCTCTGCCTGCACCTCAAGCGAGTGTGAAGTGCCCTCACTGCCATGCCCCGGGACACCAGCCGAAGATCTAATTCCCACTGAGGTGCTAGAATCTGCCCTGGTGCCTGCCTGACTGAGATGGTGTGACGCTGGTGAGTGGATTTGCTCAGGGGCTTCAGGGGTGAGAGGTGGGCCCACTGCCTCCCCCTCCCGACCCTGCCCCGGTGATGCTGAAAGGAAGAAAAAGGACATTTGATTAGTTACAGTACAGACAATGTCAACTTACATGCCACTCCCCCAGATCATTATGCGCTCATCCTTCAATAGTCAAGGGTAAACCCATGTTACCAAGTTCAATCACTGAGCATTCAGCAGTGCCATGGCTTCTGTGACACACATGGTGACCTGAGTGCTTGCCAAACATACCTCCTCATGGCACCCCAGCCTCACCGCCACCGGTGGACCTGGGGGCATGGCGCCTCTCCAGATCCATAGCTGCTGCTCGAAAGCCGTTAGGATGGCCAACTGGGCCTGCCCTCCGCCAGTCCGCATTCGTTCTGACACATTGTGTGCAGTCTTTTCCTAAAAAGGAGAGAGGAGCATTGATTAGTCCAGCCTGCACCTAAATTTCCATCGCATCCCTGCCAACCCAGCCAGAGTGGGACATTGCAGGAGTTCACTTCTTTGTCACCCCACAGCTGCCGCACACTCACCCAAACAAGCCAGGGCTGACCCCCTCGCCACCCCCCCAACCTCATACTCCCCACCCTCCCCCAACAATTGGCCAAATGCTGCCTCCTTCACAAAGTGCCACTACACTAAGCAAGGAGGCACAAGAACATGGAGTGCAAACACCAGAAGATGGATTGGTGCCCATCACCTGGAAGCTCCCCTCCCAGAATGTTAGCGCCCTGACTTCGACATGCTTCGCGGTTCCAGTACTCTGCCTAGATGCAGGACCCTTGACTTTCACCCCCATTCCATACTCTGGGTGTCAGTGTCACACATGCTGCGGATGCAGAACCCATCCTAGCTCAACCCTCTCAGAGTGAGCTGGATATGGGAAATCCCTGCTGTCACACCCAGCGAGGGATACATTCCGTGAGGGGTTCAATGATGTTAATGTGCACAGAGTTGCGGGGAGGGGTGGGGGTGGGGTGGGGGGGGTGGTCGGGGGTGGGGTGTGGGGGTGGGGTGGGGGGGGGTGGGGTGGGGGGTGCCGTAGCATGGTGGGGGGCGGTTGGAGGGAAAGGGTGACGACTGCATTAAGTGGTACTCGCCCTTCCTGAACGCAGATCATTGGACCTTTTGTGGCACTGCAGCCATGTGCACTGCACCACATCATGGGAGCTAACACGTTCAGCCAACTCCTCCCACACATATTTGGTCAGGTGGGGGGCCTCTGCCTCCTATCCCTCGGAAGAAGGACCTCCCACCGCGCCGCCACCTCCTCCAGTAGGGTAGCTAGGCACTCGTCTGAAAAATGAGAGGCACACTGCCACACTGGCCTATGCTCCAGCCTAGTCTGCCCCGCTGGCCTACCCTCTGGCCTAGCCTGCCCCGTTGGCCTACCCTCTGGCCTAGCCTGCCCCGCTGGCCTACCCTCTGGCCTAACCTGCCCCGATGGCCTACCCTCTGGACTTGCGTCACTCCATTGCCCTTCTGCAGAGCTCTTCACCCAGCCATGGTGAGCAGCCTTTCCAAGGCTGCCAGGCCTTCCTTTATACAGGCGACCGGGTCACCAGTGGACACAGTGTGCTGAGCGCGCCCACCGCTGCCCACCCATTCCCGCTATGCAAGTGAGTCATGAAGCACGTTGAGTGGGCCTTAATTGGCCCACCAGCATAAAATGGTGGCGAGGACCCGATCGCAGGTGGCCCACCCGACATGGGGAAAATTCTCCCCCATAAGTTTCTTCTGCCAGTACCCAGCCTCTGCATCACTAACCTTCTCTGTTGTGTCTTCTCACCGCAATACAGGCAACTAGGCATCAATATGGCCCTATGCTGAACTGCAAGAGATCTTGGATGAATCTTAGTCCCCAGAGACAGAATATGCAGTCCCACATGCCATGACATCCATCAACCAGGTCCCAGTTCTAGGACAAGTAATACCTGATGCTTTGTGAGTCTATCTCAGGAGAGTCAAAGGCAGATTCCTGTGGATGGCTGATGATCTCTTTAAGCAAGCACCTTCCAGCAACTTCTACAACCCAGTGAGCTTTAGACAGGACTACGGACCTTCCTCTGGACTCAGTCCATAAGGCCGAGAAAAAGATGCTGAGCAAGTCTGTGTCTCCAAATCCTGCCAAGGCTATGCAGCTAAAACAAATGGAGAGGACAGTTCACCCTTACTGTTGTCAGTGAGGGAGCCAATGCGGAAGATAGCAGCTTACGGTTATAAATCCAGCTCGACTGGTGTAAGGGCAAGGCACCAGGGCTTGTCTCCAATGGTGGGAAAGATCATTGTATTCTATTGGTCAGTCACTGACCCGCTCAAACTGGGCAGCCCTTGGCCAATAAGGTACTGAACTGCCATCATCTGCTGCCTTCAATGGGTGTATGAGAATTAGGGAACCCCTATCTTGATAAGCAGACAGAAAATGGATCCATGAAACAAAAAGTGAAGATTCTGCAGCTTGAGGGCTGAAACTTTTGAACTGTGTGTCCTGGCATGGACAAGGACTTGCAGTCAACAAAGTATTCGATAGTCCGATGATTAACCATGAGGTCAGGTTGCAAAGATTAAACTTGCATTCCTTTGAGTACAGAAAATTAAGAGATTATCAAATTGAGCTGTTTAAGATGATTATAGAATTTAATCAGATAAATAGAATTGATTTCCTCTATTAGGGGAGCTCAGGAGAATGGTGTATAACTTGAAAATTAGACCTAGGCTGTCAGGAGTGATGCCAAGAAGCATTTCTTCACCCTCACCTAGTTCAGAAAACCTGTCTTCATAATTTAACCCTTTTAGACCTGCTTACATTTGGTTTTGTTTTTTCCTTTCTGTTTATTTTTCTTTCCAATAACTTGCTTCTTGCTCCCTGAAAGAAATTGTAAAAATTGCCACAGGTTTTCTTCTTTAGCTTTTCATGACTTTGGGTGTCCTCTTTCACTGTGGAAGATGCCACAATGATTATCCACCACTTTGATGGGGTGCCACAAGGAGGTAGGTTTGGCGAGCACTCAGGTCACCATGTGTGTCACAGAAGCCATGGCATTGCTGAATGCTCCATGATTGAACTTAGCAACATGGGTTTACCCTTGACTATTGAAGGATGAGCGCACAATGATCTGGGGGAGCAGCGTGTAAGTTGACATTGTCTGCACTGTAACCCCATTCTCCCGCCTTCTCCCCGCAACCTTTGATCCCCTTACCAATCAAGATCCTATCTATCTCGGTCTTAAATACACTCAATGACCTGGCCTCCACAGCCTTCTGTGGCAATGAATTCCATAGCTTCACCACTCTCTGGCTAAAGAAGTTTCTCCTCATCTCTGTTCTAAAAGGTCTTCCCTTTACTCTGAGGCTATGCCCTTGGGTCCTAGTCTCTCCTACTAATGGAAACATCTTTCCCACGTCCACTCTATCCAGGCCTTTCAGTATTCTGTAAGTTTCAATCGGATCCCCCCACATCCTTCTAAACTGCATCAAGTATAGACCCAGATTCCTCAAATGTTTCTCATATGTTAAGACTTTCATTCCTGGGATCATTCTCGTGAACCTCCTCTGGACCTTCTCCAGGGCCAGCACATCCTTCCTGAGATACAGGGCCCAAAATCGCTCACAATATTCTAAATGTGGTCTGACCAGAGCCTTATAAAGCCTCAGCAGCACATCCCTGCTTTTACATTCTAGTCCTCTCAAAATAAATGCCAGCATTGCATTTGCCTTCCTAACTACTGACTCAACCTGCAAGTTAACCTTAAGAGAATCCCAAGTCCCTTTGCACTCCAGATTTCTGAATTCTCTCCCCATTTAGAAAATAGTCTATGCCTCTATTCTTCCTACCAAAGTGTATGACCTCACACTTCCCCACATTGTATTCCATCTACCACTTCTTTGTCCATTCTCCTAACCTGTCCAAATCCTTCTGCAGCCTCCCTGCCTCCTCAATACTACCTGTCCCTCCACCTATCTTTGTATCATCTGCAAACTTAGCCAGGATGCCCTCAGTTCCTTCATCTAGATCATTAATGCATAAAGTGAAAAGTTGTGGTCCCAACACTGACCCCTGCAGAACTCCACTAGTCACCGGCCGCCATCCTGAGAAGTACCCCCTTTTCTCCACTCTCGGCCTCCTGCCAGACAGCCAATCTTCTATCCATGCTAGTACCTTGCCTCTAACACCATGGGCTCTTATCTTACTGAGCAGCCTCCTGTGCAGCACCTTGTCAAAGGCCTTCTGGAAGTCCAAGTAGATAATATCCATTGGCTCTCCTTTGTCTAACCTACTCGTTACCTCCTCAAAGAATTCTAACAGATTTGTCAGGCATGGCCTCCCCTTGATTAAACCATGCTGTCTTTACCCGATTTTACCATGCACTTCCAAGTATCCTGAAATCTCATCCTTAATGATGGACTCTAAAATCTTACCAACGACTGAGGTCAGGCTAATCGGCCTGTAATTTCCTGTCTTTTGCCTCACTCCCTTCTTAAACGGGGGGGTTACATTAGCGATTTTCCAGTCCTCTGGGACCCTCCCTGACTCCAGTGATTCTTGAAAGATCGCCACTAACAGCTCCACTATCTCTTCAGCTATCTCCTTCAGAACTCTGGGGTGTAATCCATCTGGTCCAGGTGATTTATCCACCTTCAGACCTTTCAATTTTCCTAGCATCTTCTCCTTGGTAATGGCCATCATACTCATCTCTGCCCCCCGACTCTCTTGAACTTTGGGGATGTCACTCATGTCTTCCACTGTGAAGACTGACGCAAAGTACCTATTCAGTTCGGCCATTTCTTTGTTCCCCACTATTACTTCTCCAGCGTCATTTTCCAGCGGCCCAATGTCTACTTTTGCCTCTCTCTTACCCTTTATATATCTAAAAAAGACTCTTGCAATCTTCTTTTATATTACTGGCTAGTTTACCCTTATATTCAATCTTCTCCCTCCTTATTTCTTTTTTAGTTGTCCTCTGTTGGTCTTTGTAGGATTCCCAATTCCCTGGTTTCCCATTGCTCTTCGCCGCATTGTATGCTTTCTCTTTAGCTTTTATGCTGTCCCTGACTTCCCTTGTCAGCCATGGTTGCCTCATCCTCCCTTTAGTATGCTTCTTCTTCCTAGGGATGAATTTTTGCTGTCTCTCCCAAATTACTCCCAGAAACTCCTGCCATTGCTGTTCCACTGTCTTTCCTGTGAGGCTCATCTCTCAGTCAATTCTGGCCAGCTCCTCCCTCATGCCCCTGTAGTTGCCTTTATTCAACTGTAATGCCATTACATCTGATTCCAGCTTTTTCTTCTCAAATTGCAGGGTAAATTCTATCATATTATGGTCACTTCCTCCTAAGGGTTCCTTCACCTTAAGCTCCCTTATCAAATCTGCCCCTTTACACATCACTAACTCTAGAATTGCCTGTTCCCTGGTGGGCTCCACCACAAGCTGCTCCCAAAAGCCATCTCGTAGACATTCCACAAATTCCTTTTCTAGGGATCCACTACCAACCTGATTTTCCCAGTCTACCTGCATATTGAAATCCCCCATGGTCACTGTAACCTTGCCTTTCTTACACGCCTTTTCTATCTCCTGGTGTATCTTGTGCCCCACATCCTGACTACTAAAATAAAAAAAATCAAGTTGAAAGCTAGTGTCAGCAATGGTGAACATATCAACTATCACTGATTGTCATAAAAAAACTCACCTGGTCCACTAATCCCTTTTAGGGAACAAAATCTGCTGTCCTTACCTACCCTGGCCTACATATGACTCCAGACCCACAGTAATGTGGTTCACTCTTAACTGCCCTATGAAATTGCTTAGCAATCCACTCAGTTCAAGAATAGTTAGGGATGGGCAGTAAATGCTGGCCTTGCCAGTGATACACACATCCCATGAAATAGTGAAGAAGAAAAAATCTACGTCTATGCAAATAACAGCAATCCCTACTTCTGCACCAGCTCTTTTAACTTCTCCATTGTCAGCCCATTTTTCAGACATTGGTCCTGGCAGAGTTACATTTTGTCCCAGTTAAATATTGGGAAGACTGAAGCCATTTTCTTCACCCCACCTCCACAAGATCCATACTCTTATGCCACCAAATCCATCTCCTGCCTGATCATTGTTTTAGATTGAACCAAACTGTTCACACCCCATCTGACTGAGAACTGAGTTTCCAACCACAAATCTTCCCCATTACAAACAGAACCTATTTCTACCTTTATAACATAGCCTAGATCCCAAGCCCGTTACAAAACTCACAATCCAAAAAAAAACTCCTCCAACGTCCCAATTGGTTGATAGTCAATAGTTCAATAAGATCTTAAATTTGAATCCTTAAATAGTTTAGACTTTAACTTGACTCCAAAGTTGTTTTTTGCTTCAAAATATGTATTTCCTATTTTAAAATTCCCCACCCATTTTCTGCAATGGCTAATGCAAATTTCAATAAAGTTTAATAAGAATTCAAAAAATGTCTCTGACCACAATATGTTAATTTACTTTCATTTCTAATTCCTGTGTAGGTATTTATTGTCAAATGATTAAAAAGTGTTAAGTTTCGAAACATTGTGATTAATTTTTACATTTTCAGACCCTGTTTTAATTAAAAATGTAGGTCACCAATTTGCTTCAAATGACCGATTTCTCTTAATACTAGACATGAATCAAACTTTCCCTTGTCTCAAGTCGTAACCATTGTTAACTCAACCAGAACCACCAACTCTGTCAGCTTTCTGTAACTTTGTTTCTTCAGGTTTTCCCACGGATTTATTTAAATCTGTATAAAATCAGGCTATACTTTCATTATGTAACAAGGAACACTATTAGTCTAGATTAAAGCTTGCAAGCTAAGGTTTCCAACAAAAAATTTCCAAATTTTCAACCAAACTTATCACTTTAAAACACACACTAACATCTTTTGTGTTTAACAGCCAGGCAGGTCAACCATTGCAGCAGTCTGCATGCTTAGTCCAATCCACCAATCTAAAACAAGAAGGCAGGATTAAAATTACTCAACAGTTTGCCCTGTTGACCAGAGGTCACCGGTAACAGTTATTGGCTTAATACAAAGAGGAGAAGAGTCAATTCTCTCTTAACTCTAAATTTGCTTTATTCACATTGTTGGATCATATACATATAGCTTATTCGTATGGTTAGGTATAGACATACAGTTTGCACCAGGTTATACAGTCTTATACCCAAACTAGGATCTAAATGCACACCCAATAGGTTTCTCTGACATTCCCTGGATGGTCACAGAATATAAAAGCTAATACCCGGAAAGGAGAGTTGACACTGGCCAGGCGTTCCGTTCTCTCTCTTTCGACGTCCCGTTCTCTCTCTTTCGACGTCGTGTCTATGTTGCTGATGTAGGTTCTTCCACTTCCACGATGGTTGTTCTCTGGAGTCTTTGCTGGCTCCACGCCCGAAATTCTCCACTGTTGTACTGAATCTTATTTCTTCAAGCTGTGCTGTCTCTCTCCCGTTGGTTTAGGCTTGCTTGCCTAGTCTGTGGCATCTTCTCATTGGTTCTGTCCCAAGGACTTAGGTAGCATTACCTCATTACTCATTTTCTAAATAAGGACCTGTGTTTTGTCACATTCCCTTTGTTCTTCACGAAACTCAGCTACTTCAAACCAGTTCCAGCCAGCTCAGGCCAGTGACTGAACTTCAGGTCAAAAGTTGCTTTTGCCAATGTGTCAGCAGTTCAGCTGCAGCCCCTGGCCAACAGCCCTAAGTGCAGAGTTTCCTCCAAGCTTCAAACAGAAGTGTCTGTATGGTGCTGCCAGTACAAGTTTGGAAGGCCAGTACAAGTTTGTCAAGGACCCCGCCCAAAGTTAACTTATGCGTGTGTACAAAGGCCAATTATACCTGACAATTTTGAATACAAACAAAACATTGAAAATGCTGGAAATCTGAAACAAAAACAGAAAATGCTTGAAATACAGAGCAAGTCACTCAACATCTGTGGTGTGAAAAGAGAGGTCAGCATTTCATTAGGTGTCAACCTTGGCTTAGTTGGTATGAGACTCATCTCTGAGTCAGAAGGCCATGATTTCAAGTCCCACTCCAAAAACTTGAACATGTAATCTCAGCTGCCACTTCAGTGTAGTATTAACGGAGTTTTGTCCTGCTGGCCGTGCTGTATATTTTATATCTCAGATCAATGCCAAGATTATACTAGTTTCTACGTGTGTAAAACATTTTATCTGCAGTGCTTTAAAATGTCTACTCCATGCTCTAGCTCTGGCTTCCAGCTGTTTCTACTGCTTTGTCAACTTTTCCCCGAGTCCACATTCAGGCTTAACTAATCAAGCACAGTGAGCATCAACAGTAAATAGACTCACATAATCAAACACTGAACAACTGAACACTACATCCTTTCCTTATCTTATTTTAAATTAAACCATCCTAAACAGCAAGATATTTCTTAGAGTTCAACTTGACCTTTTTCTCTAAGTACAGAAATAGCCTTGGAGAAACGAAGGTCTCCAATGACTACAGAGATTTCTGAACTTAAGGTTGTGGTTTTGCATGATTGACTAAATAAGACGGGGGATCAACTCTTTCATGTTAGATGGGGTCAGAAGTGCATGAGGGCTTTAATGTTGTGTAGGCTTTATTCCATCTAGTGTCACTTTGTATCCTAGAAAGTCAGCCTCGTGTGTCGTGAATGTGCATTTGTCCTTGTTGAGTGATCAAATTGTGCTGATAATTGTTGATTGTGTTCTGCTTTGTCCCTTCCATGGTCAACGACATCAGCAAGTAGATTGAGCGTCCCCTCAAGGTCTGACAAGATTGATGAAATGATCTTCTGGAATGCGCTAGATACTGAACCTAGGGATGCCCGTGATTGCAACTGAGTGTTCCTTAAAATAACCTGGTGGTTTACTCTTCGTGATGGTGCACATATGTCGTACTTCACTGTTTGGTGATTCCTCCATGTCTTGAACCGATGAAGCCTTCTTCTTTGATCTACACACATTTGCAAAATGATTCCACTTTAAGCATGAGTTATACTTTTTCTCTCATGCTGGACATGCCAGTGTGAGCTGATAAGCATTTCCATAATTTTGGCATCATTTTGAAGTTTTCTGACTGTGATGGGGCATGTACTGATGAGACAGCTGAGGTTTCCTTGTCTGTAACCCTTGGACTTGGGCTGGTTGGGCAAACTGTGTCTGAAGGTGCATTTTTGTGTAACCTCTTTGAATTAAACATGACAGATTCAATTTGGACTTCCAAAATTGTGGCCTTTTCCAATGTTAAATCATCATCCTCCATGAGGAGATGCCCCCTAATTCATTTAATTGGCCATGAATTAGTTCATTGGTTACTGTGCCAAACTTAGACGTAGAAGTCAATTGCCACAACACTGCCATGTATTGTTTGATGGATTCACCATTTTCCTGGCATCTCTGGCAGCATGTACATCGCTCTATTATTGTACTTTTCTTTGGCACTTACCACCATATCAAACATAAACATGTCTTCTGTGAGCTGCTCGAATATTCACTGACCTTCTGCTCTGAGACAATGTACAACTATCACCTTCTTGTGGATCACTGCTACATCTGGACTGTCCATCCCCGTGTTGAGCAAATAGGTCTATAATCCCGAAATGGATTGATCCCATGGCATGGGCGGTTCACCCAGTGAAGAAAGAAACAATGGGACCATTAAGAGTTAAATTTTTCTCAACCATCCTTGCTGCTACTTTGTTGTATATTTTATATCTCGCATCTATGGAATGGTGACACTAATTTCAAAGTGTGTAACAGGTTTTATTCACAGTGCTTTAAAATGTCTAACCCATGCTCTAGCTCTGGTTTCCAGCTCTCTCTACTGGTTTGTTTACTTTTCTCTGAGCGCACAACCAGCTCTAATCGATCAGATGCGGCAAACGTATCAATATTAAACAGACTCACATAGTCAATACAGAACAATGGAACACTACAGGTGGTACCTGACTTTCAGATGAGTTGGTAAACCGGGACCCTATCGCTCTCACAAGTAGATGTAAAAGATTCCACAGCACTATTTAAAGAATAAAAAAGAAGAATTTATATAGCACCTTTCACAATCTCAGGACATCACAAAGCACTTCATAGCCAAGTAAGCACTCGAGAAGTATCATTATTATTCTAATATAGAAAATACGACAGCTAATTTGTACATAGCAAGCTCCCATAAATAGCAATGTGATACTAATCAAATATTTATGTTTCACTGATGTTGCTTGAGAGTTAAATACTGGCTAGAATGCTGGGGATAACTCCCATGCTCTCCTTTAAGATATTGCTGTGGGATCTTTTATGTCCATATGAGAGGGCCTTGGTTTAACACCTCACCTAAAGACAACACATCTGAAGTACAGCACTCCCTTAGTGCTGCACTAGAGTGTCAGCTAATATATTAGTGCTCAGGTCCTGAAGTGGATCTATAAACCCACAACTATGTGGCTCTCAGGCAAGAGCGCTACAAAGTGAACCACTATGATATTCTATGTTTGCTTAATACCAATCTCACACAGGACTGGTATACTAAACTATGTTTGGTTCATTTGAAGGTGCAGTCCAGGATTGCTCAGCAGACAGAATTACAATGTTCATTGATGATTGCAAAATGTTCAGTACCATTCACGACTCCTCAGATATTGAAGCAATCTGTGTCCATATGCAGCAAGGCCAGGACAACATTCAGGCTTGGGCTGATAACTGGCAAGTAACATTTATGCTATACAGATGCCAGGCAACATTCATCTCCAAAAAGAGAGAATCTAGCCATCTCAATTGACATTCAATGGCATTACCATCATTAAGTCCACCATTATCAACATCCTGGGGATTAACATTGAGCAGAAACTGAACTGAACTATATCACTGGTCTTTCACTGTCGCTGGATCGTAATCTTGGAACGCCCTTTCTAACAGCACCGTGGGTGTACATACACCACATGGACTATAGCAATTCAAGAAGGCAGCTCACCATCACTTTCTCAAGGGCAATTTGGGATAGGCAATAAATGCTTGCCTAGCCAGTGATGCCCACAAACTAATAAAAAAGGATTTACATTTATTGTCAGAATTATCAAAAAATGAAGTGTTACTAAGATTCTAACTTCGAATCAAAGCAAAGCACAGTTTGAAGTGGTTGTTTATTGGTTTCAAACCTATTTTATGACCCTTGGTTAATTCGTTAAAAATTGCATATGTGTTGTTTTTCATCACAGACCGTGTTTACTTGTGAGAAAAAAACAGCCTGATCAAACTGACTAAAGCAAAAAGCACTTCAACTTTTATTTTATCTATTGATGTCCCCTGGGTTAAATAGTTTTCTCAAAACTCAACCGCAAATCTCATTTACAGTATGATTAAGTTAGTCAGAATATGACAGATTCTCGCATTGGAGGTTTTGCTTGAAAGACGTGACTGTCCCCTTTTCCTGTGAGTACACCTTTGCTGTTACAGGATGCTCATGTTCTCTCTCCATGTCATAACCTTTGAGAGGTACAAGAAGAGAGCATGAGAACTAGTCTTTTGACAGCAGAAGCCTCTGTGGTGCTGAGGATTCCCAATGCAGTTTCTTTTTGTCATGTTGCCAGGAGGTGGGGGAGTGCATGTCAGCCCTTTCATCTACAGATTGCAATATATTTTCACCCTCCCTATCATGAATGCAGTCTTTCCGTTCCTCAACTTTCACCCTGCGATTTCCATGGTTCCCTCCTTCATGGCAGTGACAAGGAGATGGACATTCCTCCTCCTCCTGTCAGAACTATTTCTTTGGCACTGTGAGCACTTTCCTTCTGCAATGCTAGCAGCTCATATTGATAAGAAGCTGAATGTATCAGTACTGCCAAGTCCTCTATGACACTCTGGCTCTGAGCCTCGCTGAGGGGTCAGTAAATGCCCTGGATACACTCTGCCCATGGTCAGGAGCAGCCTGCACCTTCAGGTTCTGCTGCTGGAGTATCTGCTGGAGGTTGAATCCCCGTAAGGCCTGTCATTAGGGTGGTGTTGCACTCACATTGTCAGAGGGAGTGAGGTCATTGAAGCTTTACCAGGACTGGACCCAGTTCCTACAGACCATGATTCTGCTGCTGATGGTCTCAGCTTCCTCCAGCTTTGTTGAGCTGAGTGGCCTTCTCCTTCCTTCTTCTGAAAAGAGGATCTCCCTGCTCTCCCTTGCTGCTTCCAGAAGGACCTCCATCTTCAGTCCCATCACAGGCTTTTATTATCACCCACCCTGAAATCAATGGTTTCAAAACATTCTTCTCTTTATCAATCTAAGTAGGGGAATGGGAACATAGGAACAGGGGTAAGCCATTTGGCCTGTTGAGCCTGCTCTGCCATTCAGTTAGATCATGGCTGATCATCCACCTCAATGCCACTTTCTCGTACTATCTCCATATCCCTTGATGTGATTGGTCTCCAGAAATTTATCGATTTCTATCTTGAACGTGCTCAATGATTGAGCTTCTGCAGCTCTCCTGGGGTAGAGAATTCCAAAGATTCACTACCCTCTGAGTGAAGAAATTTCTCCTCCTCTCAGTCTTAAATGGCCCACTGTTTATCCTGAGAGTATGTCCCTGGTTTTTTACACACCAGCCAGGGGAAACATTTTATCTACATTCACCCTATCATGCCCTGTTAGAATTTTGTAAGTTTCAACAAGGTCACTCCTCATTCTTCAAAATTGTAGGGAAATAAGTACCCGGTCTCCTCAATCTCTCCTCATACGATAATCCCACCATGAGAGGGATTAATCTGGTAAACCTCCATTGCTGCCCGTCTATGTCAAGTATATCCCTCCTTAGAGAAGGCGATGAAAGCTGTACAAAATACCCCAGGTCAGGTCTCACCAAGGCTCTATACAACTGGAGCAAGACATCTTTACTCCTGTACTCAAGTGTCCTCGCGATGAAGGCCAACATACCATTTGCCTTCCATGTTGCTTGCTGCACCTGCATGCTAGCTTTTAGTAACTAACTGAACAAAGGCACCCAGGTCCCTTTTGACACCCGCACTTCCCAACCTCTCACCATTTAAGAAATGTTCAGCCTTTCTGTTTTTTCTGCCTAAGTGAATAACTTCACACTTATTCACATTATATTCCATCTGCCATGTTCTAGCCCAGTTACTTAGCCTGTCCAAGTCCTCTTGAAGCCTCTTTGCATTCTCCCACCCAGCTTGGTGTCATTAACAAATTTGGAAATATTACAATTGGTCCCCACATCCAAATCATTGATATAGATTGTGAACAGCTGTGGACCTAGCACTGATCCTTGCGGTACCCCACTAGTAATATCCTGCCATCCTGAGAATGATCCATTTATTCCTACTCTATTTTCTGTCTGTTAACCAACTCTCAGTACATACTAATATATTTCCCCAGTCCCATGCGCATTGGCCTCCTATGTGGGAACTTATCAAAAGACATTAGATTTCCTTTATCTATGCTACAAGGAACATCCTCAAAAAAACTACAACAGATTTGTCAAACATGATTTCCCTTGAATAAATCCATATTGACTCTACTAATCATATCATTATCAATATCATTATTTTCAAAGGGTCCAGTTATCAAATCTTTTGCAAGAGATTTGAATATTAGAAGCAAATTAAAAAGGTTGTAAATTGGAAAACAAGAACTTGCATTTCTATAGCACATTTCATACAGTGAAACATCCCAAGGCACTTCACAGCAGCATTATCAATCAGAATTGAACACAAAGTCAAATAAGGGGATAATGGGCCAGATGAGGTTAATTCTAAAAAGGCAAGAGAAGTAGAAGCAGAAAACTTTAAGGAGGGAATGTAAGAGCTTAGGGCCTCAGTAGCTGAAGGAATGGGCACCAATTGTTGAGCAATTCAGGGATGTTCAAGAGGCCAGAATTGAAGGGATATAGATATCTCAGAGTGTACTGGGGAAAATGGAGCTGTTCTGTTGGGGTGGTCTACACCTGAACTGTGCTGGAATTATTGTTCTAGCAAGCTGCATAACTAGGGAAGTAGAGGAGATTTTAAACTAAATAGTGGGGGTAAGGGATCAAGTTTGGGAAGATGTGGTAGATCAAAGAGTAGAGACAAGGCAAGAAAAAAAATGGGAAATGGGAAATGATTAACAGATCATGACAGGAAGGGACAGAGAGTACAAATAAGAGAGTAAATCAGCAGATAAGGCTAGACATTACAAAAGTAATAAAAGGACAAAAACTAAAGCCTCTGTATCTGAATCCATGTAGCATTCAAAACAAAACAGACGAATTGAATAATTCAAATAGAAATAAATAAGTACAATCTGATAGCCATCACAGAGACATGGCTGCAGGGTGACATGGACTGGGACCAGAATATTGAAGTGAACATGACATTTAAGAAGAACAGGAAGCTTGAAAAAGTTGGAAGTGTGGCTCTGTTAATTCATAGTATTCATTGTATTAGCACAATAGAGAGCGATGATCTAAGTCCAGGAAACTAGGATGGATAAGCGGTTTGGGTAGAGATGAGAAATGATAAAGGAAAGACTCACTTGTGGGAGTGGTGTACAGGCCTCCTAACAGTAACCACATGGTAGGATGGGGTATAAAGGGAATAATAGGAGCTTGTCAGAAAGGTACAGTGATAATCATGGGGGATTTTGATCTGCATAGAGGATAGTTTCAGGATAGTTTCTTAGAACAGCACGCCCTGGAGCCAAACAGAGAGCAGGTTATACTAGGCCTGGTACTGTGCAATGAGATAATGAAGGCACCCCCTACAGCAGTGATAATGATATGATTGAATTTTACATTCAGTTTGAGGGAGACAAGAGTGGGTCTAAGACTAGTATTTTAACTTTAAGTAAGGACAATTATGAGGGCATGAATGGACAGCTAGCTAAATGATCTGGCAAATTAGGTTAAGGTCAAGAGAGATGCAGTGGCAGACATTTAAGGAAATATTGCAGAATACCCAGAATAGATACATTCCAACAAGAAAGAAAAATTCCAAGGGGAGGACCCACCATCTGTGGTTAACTAAAAAAGTTGAAGATAGTATCAAACTTAAAGAAAAGGCATTTAATTGTGTAAAGATGGGTGGCAGGTCAGAAGATTGGATAGAATATAAAGAACAGCAAAGAATGACTTAAAGATTAATAAGGAGGGAAAAATTAGAGCACGAAAGAAAGCTAGCTAAAATAAAAGAGCAGATAGTAAGAGTTTCTATAGATATTTAAAAATGAAAAGAGTTAATGAAATGTACATGACATTTAGGAAGGACAAGCAATTGTCCTCTAGAAAGTGAGTCTCGGGAATTAATAATGGAAAATAAGGAGATGGTAGATGAATTGAACAGGTATTTTGCACCGGTCTTCACTATACAGGATACATGGAACATACCAGAAATAGCTGTAAATCACGAAATGAAGGGAGGGAAGAGCTGAAGAAAATTACAATCTCTAGGGAAGAGGTACTGAGCAAATTGTTGGGAACTATGAGCTGACAAGTCCCCAGGTCCTGATGGACTTCATCCTAAACTCTTAAAAGAATTAGTTAGCGAGTGGTTAATGCATTGGTTTGAATTTTCCAAAATTCCATAGGTTCACGGAAGGTTCCATTAGATTGGAAAATAGCAAATGTAACTCCTTTATTCAAAAATGGAGGGAGACAGAAAGCAGGACACCACAGGCCAATTAGCTTAATGTCTGTCATAGGGAAAATGTTAGAAGCTGTTATTAAAAACATTATAACAGGGCACTTAAATAAATTCAAGGTAATCAAACATAGTCAACGTGGTTTTGTGAAAGGGAATTCAAGTTTAACCAATTTATTGGAGTTCTTTATAAAAGTAACATATACTGGAGATAAAGGGGAACCTGGCGGCTGCGCTGTACAGTAAAGTCCCGCCTTTCGCATCTTCCTTGTTCACGTTTCCACATTTCCGTGCTTTGCACTTTGTACACTGCATCGCCCATCACGTGAGCAATGTTCCCTCACCGTGTTTTCTTTCCCCTCTGCCCTCTTTCCCCAGGGAGACAGCATCCATGACGGAGCAGCGACTTGAATGGCTGCAGCATTCCAATGCCGGGATCACGTGAAGCGGACAGATGCTCATGTGTCTTTCTTTTACAGATGGCTTTTGACCGGTGCTGAGTGTTAGTGTGTTGATCCAGGCAGGAAGAAACTTCCTGACACGAAAGAGACAAAGTGACTCGTCTTCTTGTCTACAACACTGGCACCTACCCGGCTATGTGGAAAATTGCCCAGTTATGTCCTGTACACAAAAAGCAGGACAAATCCAACCCAGCCAATTACCACCCAATCAGTATACTCTCAATCATCAGTACAGTAATGGAAGGGGTCATCAACAGTGCTATTAAGTGGCATTTGCTTAGGAATAACCTGCTCACTGATGCCCAGTTTGGGTTCCGCTGGCGCCACTCAGCTCCTGACCTCATTACAGCCTTGGTTCAAACATGGACAAAAGAGCTGAATTCCCGAAGTGAGGTGAGAGTGACTGCCCTTGACATCAAGGCAGTACTTGACCGAGTGTGGCATCAAGGAGCCCTAGCAAAACTGGAGTCAATGGGAATCAGGGGGAAAACTCACTGCTGGTTGGAGTCATACCTAGTACAAAGGAAGATGGTGTGGTTGTTGGAAGTCAGTCAGCTCAGCTCCAGGACATCACTGCTAGAACACCTCAGGGTAGTGAACTAGGCCCAACCATGTTCAGCTGCTTTATCAATGACCTTCCTTCCATCATAAGGTCAGAAGTGGGTTTATTCGCTAATGATTGCACAATGTTCAGCATAATTCGCAACTCCCCAGATACTGAAACAGTACATGTCCAAATGCAGCAAAACCCGGAATTATCCAAGTGGCAAGTAACATTCGTGCCATGCAAGTGTCAGGCAATGACCATCTCCAACAAGAGAGAATCCAACCATCGCCCCTTGATGTTCAATGGCATTACCATCACTGAATTCCCCACTATCAACATCCTGGGGGTTACCATTGACCAGAAACTGAACTGGACTAGCCATATAAATACTGTGGCTACAAGAGCAGGTCAGAGACTAGGAATCGTGCGATGAGCAACTCACCTCCTGACTCCCCAAAGCCTGTCCACCACCTACAAGGCACAAGTTAGGAGTGTAATGGAGTACTCCCCACTTACCTGGATGAGTGGAGTTCCCACAATACTGAAGAAGCTGGACACCATCCAGGACAAAGCAGCCACTTGATTGGCACTGTACCCACAAACATTCACTCCCTCCGCCATTGATGCACAGTAGCAGCAGTGTGTACCATCTACAAGATGCACTGCAGGAATTCAACAAGCCTCCTTAGACAGCACCTTCCAAACCCATGACCTCTACGACCTAGAAGGATAATGGCAGCAGATAGCTGGGAACACCAAGTCACTCACCATCCTGACTTGGAAACATATCATCATTCCTTCACTGTCGCTGGGTCAAAATCCTGGAATTACCTTCCTAAAAACACCGTGGGCTACCTACACCATAGGGACTGCAGCAGTTCAAGAAGGCAGCTCACCATCACTTTCTCAAGGGCAGCTAGGATGGGCAATAACTGTTGGCCCAGCCAGTGAATCCCACATCCTGAGAATGAATTTGAAAAAATCTTGGAGAGGGTGTTATGTGACACCCACTTATCCAACAAGTCTGGACAAAGGACATGTATTCCTTGCCTGGATTCTTCAGATGGTTAATGTTTCATCTATTAATAATTTCAAACAGAGGTTTCAGGATCCTATGTACTCACAGACTGATCATCACCATTGGCCAGAGGCTGGCCTTAGTTCATCAGCAAGGACATTGTCTGGTCCTGGGACTTGGAAGGTTTAGGTGACTCGGGACTGGTGAGCCTATCAGCAACAAATGGGGGGAGGGACTAGACTGTAATTTGATAAGTGGCCTTACAGCATTTTTCAAACATAAGTCCCTTGAATGTCTCACAAGTTTGGTAGGCCACATTGAGTTGGACAAGTCTAATTTAAATAGAAGGTGCCAGAGTGGTGCTCTGGCAGCACCACACGCTCGATTATAACCCAAAGAGTAAGATGTAATCTCCTTGGGATTTGATCCCTGCTATCACAGAGGCGTTAGTGCCTCTTTAGAGATAATGTGATTGCTGCTGCTATGAAGGCCAGGTATTCTTTTGGTGTAAGTTATAGCCAGTTATGGCTTCAGTCAATTTAACATCTTTGTCCAGTTTAAGAAAAATATATATAATAGCCAGGATGAGGTATATATATATTTATATATAGACTGAGTTCTTATCCGCCTCTCACCCCTTGCCACCTATAGAACCATACAACCATAGAAAAGTTACAGCACAGAAGGACGCCTTTCGGCCCATCTTGTCCATGCCAGCCCGAGGACACCCAGGTACCCTTTCTAATCCCAACTTCCTGCACCCGGCCCATAGCCCTGCAGTTTACAGCAATTAAGGTGCAGATCCAGGTGCTTTTTAAAAGAGTTTAGAGTTTCTGCCTCTACCACCAACTTGGGCAGTGAATTCCAGACACCCACTACCCTTTGCATAAAAAAGTTCTCCCTCATGTCTCCACTACACCTTCTGCCACTTATCTTGAATCTATGTCCCTTGGTTCTAGAATTCTCCACCAAGGGAAACAATTTTATCCTGTCCACTCTATCTATTCCCCTCATAATTTTGTACACCTCAATCAAGTCACCTCTCAGCCTTCTTTGTTCTAAGGAAAATAACCCCAACCTATTCAATCTCTCCTCGTAGCTACAGTTTTCTAACCATGGCAATATTCTTGTAAACCTCCTGTGCACTCTCTCCAGAGCTATTATGTCCTTCCTGTAATGTGGTGACCAGAACTGCACACAATAATCCAGGTGTGGCCTCATCAGTGTTTTATACAATTCCAACATTATATCTTTACTTTTATATTCTACACCTCTACCAATGAAGGAGAACATTCCATATACCTTCTTTACAACCTCGTCTACTTGAACTGCTGCCTTCAGGGACCTGTGTACTTGTACGCCAAGATCTCTCACTTTATCTACTCCACTTAGTATATTCCCATTTATTGTGTAATCCCTGTAACTGTTTGACCTCCCTAAATGTATGACCTGACACTTCTCTATGTTAAAATCCATCTGCCACTTTACTGCCCACTCCACCAACTCATCTATCTTATTTTGGAGATTATGGTTATCCTCTACACTATCCACTATTCGGCCAACCTATGTGTCATCTGCAAATTTCCCAATCATGCCCCCCATGTTCACGTCCAAATCGTTAATATATAACACAAACAGTAAGGGTCCCAACACCGAGCCCTGTGGAACACCACTGGAGACAACTTTCCATTGGCAAGGGCATCCATCGACCATTACCCTTTGTTTCCTGTTACAAAGCCAACCTTTTATCCAGTTTGCCACATTACCCTAAATCCCATGGGCTTTTACTTTCCTGACCAACCTGCCAAGTGGGACCTTGTCAATGCCTTGCTAAAATCCATGTACACAACATCCACTGCATTACCTTCATCAACCCTTCTTGTCACTTCCTCAAAGAATTCAATCAAATTTGTGAGGCAAAACCTTCCTTTAACAAATCCATGCTGACCATCCCTGACTACTCAGTGCCTTTCCACATGACAGTTAATCCTATCTCTCAGGATTGATTCTACTAATTTGCTCACCACTGATGTAAGACTAATTGCCCTATAATTGTTTGGCATTTCCTTTGATCCATTTTTAAACAATGGAACTACATTTGCATTTCTCCAGTCCTCTGGTACCCCCCTGTATCTAGTGAAGATTGAAAAATCATCCTCAGAGCATCTGCTATCTCCTCCCTGACTTCCTTCAGCAGCCTCAGAAACAATCCATCTGGCCCTAGTGACTTATCAACTTTCAAGTGCTTCAACCCTTCGAGTACTTCCTCTCTCGTTATGACTATCCATCCAATATCTCGCAGTGTTCCTCCTGGACTACTGTATCTACATCCTCCCTTTCCTTTGTAAACATGGAGATAAGATATTCATTCAAAACCCTTCCCACAGCCTCTGCATCTACACACAAGTTTCCATCTCATCTCTAATAGGCCCCAGTTTTTCCTTAACTAACCTTTTAGCATTAATGAAATTCCATTTCATTTTTTCTATATATGTGGTTTTAAGAAATAAGAATAGGAAATGAAGGAGTATCCATGCATTCTTTCATTCATACTGGCACATCAGACACACAACTGGCAGGAGAAAAGGCTGTTCCTGCAGCACTTTCACTTTTTTAGGTTTAAACCCTGCACAGTTCATCAGCAAGGACATTGTCCGGTCCTGGGACTTGGAAGGTTTAGGTGACTTGGGACTGGTGAGCCTATCAGCAGTAAATGGGGGAAGGAACCAGCCTGTAATTTGATAAGAGGCTTTACAGCATTTTTCAAATATAAGTCACTTGACTGTCTAACAAGTTTGGTGGGCCACATTGAGTTGGACAAGTCTATTTTAAATAAAAGGGGCCGGAGTGGTGCTCTGGCAGCACTACACACCCGGTTATAACCTAAAGAGTAAGAGGTTTATTTGCAATAAATACAGCCATGGGTAACAAAAAAAGTAAGCAATGACATAAAACTAAAATGTAAAAAGAATCAGACCCTGGCGAATGGAAAGAGATACAGAATAGGAAAGGGTGACAAAGGTCGTATCTGGCGAATCCGATTGACTTTTTTGGAGGAGAGATTAAAGTAGTGGACAGGGAAATGTCTCTGGATATTATTTATCCTGGCTTCCAAAAGGCACTTTATGAAGCCCTTTTCAGAGACGGTTAGCTAAAGTTGAATATCGTGAAACTGATGCAACTTATTATGGTTAAGAAATTGACTGAAGGGAAAGTACTTTAAATGCCAAGGTGTGACTAGAGGGCCTGAATCATCCAATATATGGAGCGGCGAATGACTCAACTTGAGCCTCGGATGTGCATTAGAAGCTGAGGAAGCACTAACATGCACACATGCCCAGTAATTAAGCAGGGAGTTTAAAGTTCCGATTGCCGGCTTTGCCCTGCCTGGATTGTTGCATGACTCACTACAGCAGTGGAATCAGATGGCCAGAACCATGGAGACTTGAGCTGTTTGCCCTACACATATCTTGGCCTTTACATGGATTTACGTAGAACTTTTAATAGCAGGTGTAATTCAGGAGCGCAGCTCGAAGTAGATCAACTGGAGTGTCGATACAGCCCAGCACCACGGCAATCACCTTCCCTCCCTCACCCCCCCCGACAACCCAACCCGACAGTGTTCATTCCCTTCCCACAATGCTCACACCCTCCTGACAAATGTCACCCTGCTAACCAACAATGTTCACCCACCTGCTGGCAATGCTCAAGCCCCCATCTATCCAACAAGGTTAGCCCCTTCCACCTGATAATGCTTACCTCTGTCTCAGCAATGATTACCCCCTAAACCCTGACAAAACTCACCTTCCCTCACCCTCTCCCTCATCCGCTAATAATGATCACCCTAATGGAGCGGGAAAAGCCCCTTAGAGGATGGGTGTGTGGTAAGTATTGTTGGAGGTAAGGGGGATTGGTGAGCATTGTTGTGAATGAGCATTCTCAGCTGCAGGGGGTGAGCATTGTCAGGGGTGAGCATTGTCGGGGTTGACGGGGGATGAACATTGTCGGGGGTGAGAGGGGGATGAGCATTGTTGGAGTGAGGGGGGGGAACATTGTCGAGGTGAGGGGGGATGAACATTGTTGAGGGTCGGGGGGTGAACATTGTCGAGGGTGAGAGGGATGAATATTGTCGGGGGTGAGGGAGGTGAGCATTGTCGGGGGTGAGGAAGGTGAGTATTGTCGGGGGTGAGGAAGGTGAGTATTGTCGGGGGTGAGGGGAGGAGAGCATTGTTGGGGGTCAGGGGGTGAGCATTGTTGGGGGTGAGGAGGTGGGCATGGTTGGGGGTGAAGGATGGGGTGTGAAGTTGTGCCATGTTGGGGGTTGAGAGGTCCTCTTAAAAACTCTGAAAGTTAATGAACTGAAGACAGACCTTAAAGGGCAAGTCATTTCATGATGAAAAAGAAGTTGTGGCTTCACTGAAACTGGACTTGCTACTTGGCTCCCAACTCGGTCTGTCGCTGCATTCAAACTGAAACCTGGACCAGAAGGTGCAAAGGCTCCAGCGTAAGATCATGGGTAAATAGTTTAAATCGTGGTCAGTGGCCGGGCGAGTCCCACCCCTGGCTGAATGATCTTGGCTATGGTGTCCCACAAGGATCTGTGTCGGGGCCTTAACCATTCACTGCATTCATTAATGCCTTAGATGAAGAGATAAATAGTCACGTATCCAAATTTAGAATGATGCAATAATAGACAGCAATATAAGCAGTGCAGATGGAAGTGAAGAACTGTGGCAAATGGATTTCAATATAGGCAAATGTGAGGTCTTCAGATCTAAAAAGGAGAATGGGATACTTTCTAAATAATGAAAAGCTAGAAACAGTGGAGGTAAAAGCTCTTGGCATAGGGGGTAACATAATGGCATGGATAGAAGATAGGTGAGTTAACAGGAAGCAGGGAGTTGGCATAAATAGGTCTTTTTCTGGTTGGCAGGATGCGACAAGTGGTGTGCCACAGGGATCAGTGTTGGGGCCTCAACCTTTTCCAATTTATATAAAGGACTTGGATGAAGGGACAGAAGGTGTGGTTGCTAAATTTTCTGACAACACAAAGACAGGTAGGAAAGTAAATTGTGAAGAGGGCCTAAAGAGGCTACAAAGGGACGTACATAGGTTAAGTGAGTCGGCAAAGATCTGGCAAATGGAGTATAATGTGGGCAAATGTGAAATTGTTCATTTTAGTAGGAAGAATAAAAAGGAAGCTTATTATCTAAATGGTGAGAGATTGCAGAGCTCTGAGATTCAGAGGGATCTGAGTGTCTTAGTGCATGAATCACAAAAGGCTAGTAGCTGGTACAGCAGATAATTAGGAAAGCTAATAGAATGTTATCATTTATTGTGAGGAGAGTTGATTACAAAAGTAGGGAGCTAATGTTTCAGTTCTACTGGGTCCTGGTGAGACCACATTTGGAGTACTATGTATAGTACTGGCCTCCTTATTTAAGGAAAGATGTAAATGTGTTAGAAGCAGTTCAAAGAAGGTTCACTAGACTAATACCAGGAATGGGCAGATTATCTTATGAGGAAAGGTTGGGCAGGTTATAGTGGAGTTTAGAAGAGTAAGAGGCGACTTGATTGAAACATTTAAGATCCTGAGGGGTCTTGACAGGGCGGATGTGAAGAAGATGATTCCTCTTGTGGGAGAATCTTGACCTAGGGCTCAGTGTTTAAAATTGGGGGGTTGCTCCTTTAGGACAGAGATTAGGAGACTTTTTTATCTCTCAGAGGGTTGTAAGTCTTTGGAACTCTTTTCCTCAAAAGGCGGTGGAAGCAGTGTCTTTGAATATTTTTAAGGCAGAGCTAGATTGATTCTTGATTAACAAGGGGGCGAAAGGTTATGGGGGTGGGCAGGTATGTGGGGTTGAGGTTACAACCCGATCAGTCATGATCTATTTGAATGGTGGAGCAGGCTCGAGAGCCTGAGTGGCCTACTCCTGTTCCTAACCCATATGTTTGTAGGTCCAAGAGACTTGGGAGGTCCAGATACATAGATCATGAAAATGTTATGAATAGATACAGCAAATAATCGAAAAGGCTAATGGATGCTGGTCTTTATATGTAGAGGAATGTAACACAACTGGATAAAAGTCATACTTCAGCAACACAAAGCCCTGGTCAGACCACATCTGGCCTCACGTGAGAAGTTCTGGGCACCACACCTTAGTGTCACAGCTGTACTAGTGTGACAATATTTTGACTTTTTAAAAAATTATATTTTTAAAAGCTACACTTCAAAAGACTGTGATCCAAAGTGGATTCTGATGACCACTTGACTCCTCTTGTGGATTCCAGCACTCCCCTTATCTCACAAGGAGACAAAAAGAGGACATTCCCAGACATGGAAAGACACATCAGAATTCAATGGGTGTTCCACAAATGTAAGTAGAAGGCATTGAAATTGATGGTTTTCCTTCTAAATCAAAGACGCTAACTGGTAGGAAACTTTAAAGGGCAAAATGCCACTGCAGCAGGCGGGATAAGGATTCAGACTGTAATTACATTGCTCTAATGCCTTATTTGGAGACAACATGGTTGCTGCTGTTATGAAGGCCAGGTATTCCTTTGGTGTGAATCATAGCCAGTTATGGTGCTGTTACAGGATCACATGATACAGTGGCTATCTTTACTCCCTGCTAAAATATAGCAAAAAGGGGAAAACTGCTGCCAAGCAAACGGAACTCCATCACAGAGAGACTGAATACCATCAGAGACATAGGTTCTGCCCGAAAAGCCATAAGTCTGCAGTAACCGACTAGGCAGTTAAAGTGCCATACCGTAGTATCTTGAAAGAGAAACCAAGACCCTCCCTCCTCCAACATATTCCAGTCTTCAAGCCTACCTGAGAAACCAGGCTCCAGAAGATCAACTATAGGAGCCATCACAGCTGCTGAGTTATCGCTGCAATTTCAAAGCCCTCACTTCAGACAACATAACAACATGACTATGAAGCAACAGGCCTGCACCAAAACAAAGACTGAGTTACATTCCATTCATATTATTACCTGCTTCACCTTCAATTATTTCTAGTTCTTTGTGTGTGTGATTGTGTGAGTGAGGCATCAGGTGGGATTTTCCACCCCCGTCCACTGCTGGGATCATCCGATCCTGCTGAAAGTCAATGAACTTTTGGCTGGGCCACTGAATCTCCTGCAGTGGGTCTCACCATGACAAGGCCGGAAAATCCCAGCCATCATGTTTTGTTTAACCTTCAGGGAAAGTGTGTTCATCGGCAATAAAGTAACTTCCTTTACTTTTAATACAAAGGCTTGCTGCTGCATTATTTAAGTTAACCCAATCAGTCCAAGGAGAAGAAAATACACACATTCTCATATATTCGAACATGGGCAATAAAAGGTAACACCTTACATTAGGAAGGATATATTAGCCTTGGAAGGTCGGCAGATTTTCAGTAAAGTGATACCTTGACTTCAAGGGTTAAGCTCAGAGGAGAGTTTAAACAAATTGTGGACAGCTGCTGGGACTGTGTTGCATCCCTCCTGAGTTAATTGGCCTTTATTGGCTCCTGGTTCCTTCAGTGCCTCAAATTAAAATTTCTCACCCTAATGTTTAAGTCAGTTCATTGATTCTTTTTTTCTTATCACTCTACACAAATTCTCTAGTTCTGTAACGTTCTGAGAGCTCACTGTTTCTTTAGCTCTGACCTTTTGATAACCAGCTTGGGAAATTTTGTGACATTTCAGGCACTAAATGAATGTAAGTTATCGTTGAAATTATTTTTACAATAGAATATTTTATTCTAGGCTTTAAACTAGCATATAGGGCTGAATGTGGTCGCGCCAGGTGTCCTGCCAACAGCACCAAAAATATTGGGTGTTGGCAGGTGGGATGACACCATTTTGGCAGTCAATGGGATCTGTGCTGCTTCTTGTCAATGGCAGCCAACTAAATTGGCTGCTGCTGGAGTGGCCATCCCACTTAAAGATGGCTGCTCTTCCCCAAAAGCTGCTGGTTAATCACAAAGCCAGCAGCTCCACTTCAACAGTACCACCAGGAGAGATGGCTACTGCTGGGGCTGCACCTGGAGAAGGAGGACACAGTGGTGGACCAGCACCTTCACAATCAGCTAAGTGTGGACTAGGGGTGCTGGGGCCAGTCAGGCAGGTCTCGGCACAGAGGGAGCTATTGGTGGGGGCAGGCGGCAATGTTGTCATGGGTGTGGCCATTGTTCCTGGGGAAGACTCACTGGGCAAAAGAATGCCTATCAAAGGAGGCCCTTCCCATCACCAGAACAGGATTTAACTGGTAATGTCTCCATGCAGTGGAGGCTCCCCTCCCCCACCCGCCACTTGCTAGATGGAGGGAAGAGGCCCTTAATTGGCCATTTAATTGTCCACTGCTAGCAAAATGGTGACAGGCATGCCAACAGCTGTCTTCCCTCATTAGTTTATGGGCCCCTCCTCACTCTCCACCTCCGCGCACCCCCTCCCCCCATCACTGACCTCTCCCACTCCACCTTCCAGACAGTCTGGAGATGACTGGTACAATCCAGCTGATCATTTGAAGAAGGTGCCAACAATTATACTTTTAGTGGTCACTTGTTACTAAATATTGCTCAGGATGATCCTTTAAGTATGTAAATTGGCTGAGGCAGATAATTAAAAGTGCTACACAAGTAAAGTCAGAGAAGAAACAAAAGTAAGAAAGAAATCTGCCTTTAAATAGCACCTGCCAAAATTGCCAGATGTCTTAAAGCTCTTTACAGTCAAACACAGCAGCCAATTCATGCACAGCAAGCTCCCATAAACAGTTATGTGATAATGACCAGATAATCTGTTTGTTTTGACATCCATTGAGGGATGAGTATTGGCCAGGACATTGGGAATAACTCCCCTGGGCTAAGTTTTACATTGTGAATGCAGAACTGCTATAGTCCCGCAGAAGCGTAATAACTGGCATGATGATGTCGGGTTGCTAACCCAATGTCATCACACCAATCCGCAATAATATAGTAGGCGATCAGGCTCTGAAATCGGATGTCCGCACGCCATTTTGAAATGATCAATTAAAAGCCATTTAAGCTAGTGATCTCTCCAGTTGCCTGCAATAAAACATCCCTGACACAATAATAGAGGAGATGCACATAAAACGCCCCTGGTGGGAAGCACAATTTTTTTCAGGTTCTTATGAAAGGGTGGATAAATGGCTGGAGGTGGGTTTGTGCCCTACTTCTTTTAGAGATTGTTGCTGCTTATAAAGCTCTAATCGTAATCATGGCTTTCCCTCAGAGGAGCGTGCAAAAAATTGGCACTCTGGTCATCTTTGAGCACTGCATGATCTGTGATGAGCGAATGTGTCCCCTGTGGACATTATATATTCTGTGGGAGGTACCTCCTCCAGGGTGGAGGTGGAGAAGGAGGAGGCCAGTTGTCCAGCGGGCTGGAGTGACATGAGTTGAAGGAAGGTGGGCAAGCTGCTGAGGAGTGAGGGGCTGTGGAGGAGAGCCTGGATAAATCAGGTGGTGTACTCCAATATACACTAGCCAGAGTCTCCCTCATGGTGGTAGTCTGCTGTGTGCTGCACAACATGGCCCTCCAGAGAGAGGAAACCCTTTCAAAGGATGAATTGAGGGAGACAGATTGATTCTCTGGTGAGGAGTCAGAGGAATAGGAGGCTAAGCTGCATCGGGCAGATGTCCAAGCCAGGCCCAGGCCTTGATGGCCATGAGACATGAAAAGCTCTGATTGTCAGAAGATTCATGGAACTGAGTCTTTCCAACTCAGTCATCTTCGTGGCCAGTGACACCTTCTCTGCACACCCCCATGATATGAACCCCAGTGTTGCGTTTGGGCAATGTAACTCAGCTAAACAACATCATTTGGAAGGTTGTACATAATCACAAAGTCAACTAAGATCATTATTTGGCACGCACGTTTATGAATAAATGCAGTTGGATAAAATAAACAGCAATCATTTATTACACAGCAACTCACGGAAATGTACAAGTCCTAAAAATAAGAAAGGCACCCATGTGCACCCAAGTCTGACCAACCTGTAGTTCCCTTGAATCTTTTCTGGGTGCAGGATAGTGTTGCTTCCCCCTTCGCTGCCAGCTGTGCTGGGTACAGGCTGCTGACCCTTATGACCCCTTATCTGGGATGACTTTGGCAGACTTCCTCTGAGACTGTGAGGGCCCCGGCATGGTGAGCGCCTCCTGTACAGTGGCAGGCTGCCCATCTGTCATTGTAGCACTCAGAAATATTTATGCCAATGGAAGAGGGGAGCAGGAGAGACTGTCCCCATCAGAAACACCCAGAGAGGTGCCCCCTGATGCTGCTCATCCACCACCATGAAGTCCTCTCACCATGGCCCTGGACCCAGAACTCAAAGACAAAGTGATGGAGCGCAGGTCAGACTGCACACCCATTATCACATTAGTGGTCTGCTGGGCATGGCCCTCCATGCAATCACCATTCTGTCAATGGAGGAAGTTATGCATTGACTGGACAGGGTGATCACAGCACTCATGGCCTGGATGGGCTCCTCTGGTATCACCGCCACATCTCCACGCACCTCACTCTGCAGGTCCAGTATCTGCCAACTGATGGCGACTCCAGAGGCTCGTCATCTGACTGCGGCTCCAGCACTTGTCTGAGTGCCAAAGGCCTGCTCCATTTCAGTCAGTGTCAGCTGTAATTGCAACTGTACTGCGCTTTCACCAGCTTGTGTTTCCTTTATAGCCGAGGCACACGTCCCAACCAACGTGTGTGTATCTGTGTTGGTGCAAGGATGTGATACTGCACCCACAGAGGCATCTTCTTCCTCCTCAGAGATTAATGATGGCTCCTCAGGGCCAACAGTTGTCGATATCAAACCTGTGTAGGAAACCAAAGGAAGGAGAGTTAGGGGCATATTCAACCTTTGAGGTGAGTGCACTGAGACACATCCACATTGCAAACACTGGAGCCATTGGGAGGTGACTCAGTATTCAAACATTATACCATTCAGCATAGAGGCACACCTTCCCTCCCGATGCATGTAAGCCTTCAAACAAATATTCAATACTTCATTCCTGACAGCTTACCCAGTCTCATGCACCCTCTCCAGCCCTCTTAACAAGTGTTTGCTGGAATTATAAAAATGCTCCCATGTAATTTCATCACCCCGGGCTTTCCTCCTACCTTGCCTTGACCAATGGCCTGGCTCCAATCATAGACAGCTATCTGCAGCACCTCCTCTTCGATGGGTGTCAATATAGCCAGGTTTCGCACACCACCTCCAGTCCCCTTTCTCACCCTGATATTGAACGCCTTCTTCTTAACATCTCCCTAAACATCTAATATTCATCAGGGAAATAGATCAGATGTATTCCAATGCTATTTCTTCCCTGTGATAGGTCCTGAATACTTCCCAACTATAAGAACATTCATACACATTTAAAACCTGTCACTTACCTAGTGCAATGGTTTAAAATAAATACAAAATCTCCACCACAAAGTTCAGATGTGTCAAAACAATGTTTCCTGGTGTAGCTGCTAGAGCCTCATGTCAGGGGTCCTGTTAATGAGTGTCCACGACCTCCTTCAGGGTCACAGCTTGCCCCCTCTCTCCCCGGATGTCATGTCTTCGGTAGCCAATTGGGCACACTGTCCACCATCTCCCGAAGCTTTTGCCCAGCTCTCCGCATATTACTCACAGTTTTTCATAGGTGGGGGTGGGAGTCGGTGATTTGCTGACCTCTGGAACGGAGGTATGTAAAATTCAGCACTCCCCCAAGGAAGGTTAGGAATAGCAAGAATCAAAAAATGCTGGTTGGAATAGTTTATTGGCCCCCTAACAGTAGTTACACTGTTGGACAGAGTATTAAAGAATACATTATTGGAGATTGTAGCAATGACAATGTAATCATTGTGTGGCCTTTAATCTCCATAAAGATTGGGACAATTCAGTGGGCAAGGGTGGTGCAGAAGTTGAGTTTGTAGAATGTTTTTATGACAGTTTCATGGAGGAACACATCGTAGAACTGACTGGGAGAAAGCTATTTTTAGAGGGGAGGCTGTGGCATAGTGGTGCTGTCACTGGACTAGTAATCCAGAGACTCAGGGTAGTTTTCTGGGGACCAGGGCTCGAATCACACCACGGAAGGATTTGGAATTGAAAGTCTGATGTTGTAAATGCCCATCTGGTTCACTAATGTCCTTTAGGGAAAAAAGTCTGCTTCCAGGCCCACAGCAATATGGCTGACTCTTAAATGCTGAACAAGGGTAATTAGGGATAGGCAATAAATGCTGTCCTAGCCAGCATTGTTCACATCCAGTGAATAAAAAAAATCTAATATTGTACAAAGAGGTGCAATATGGTATTAATTAGTAATATCATAAATCCACTGGGAAATAATGATCATAATACCATTGAATTCCATGTTCAGTTTGAAAGTGACATATTTCGATTAAACAAAGGCTAGGTATGTAGGGCGAACAGGCTAAGGTGATGATAGTGAGGCAAAGCTCTGCCAGGAGGGAAAAGAAGAAATGTCTTCCACAGAAGGCCTGATGCACAAAAGATGTTCTTGGAGCTCCATGCCTACTTAACCATAAGCCAGGATGAGTGATTGAAGAGATTATCCTTCATAAAGGAGATTGTCATGGAGCTGTGCTACTGCTCTCACACCAACATAGAGCCCCAAAACAGGGTGAGGATGGTGGCCATGAGGGTCACTGTCACCCTAACATTCTATACCAGTGGGTTCTGTCAGGCAGGGGCAGGTGATATCAGTCACTTGCCACAGTTGCATCAGGGAGGTCACAGGTCCATTGTGCAAGAGAAGAAGGAATTTAGTCTACTCCTTCCTGAGGAGAAAGCTCCAGGATGAAAAAGCAAGTGAATTTGCCAGACGGGGTTCCTGAAGGTATAAGGGATCATCTACTGCATGTACATGACTGTTAGCATCAATGGGGTGTAATACAGGACCCGCGAGGGCTGTCACTCGCTGAACGTGCATTTGGTTCACGCCATGATGTTCATTTTTCCGAACGCCTGGTGCCCTGGCAGCACTCATGATGCATTTATCCTGCGCCAGTCCACATTCTCTATGGCCTTTGGGCCTTCAAGACATTCTGAAGGATGGATACTCAGTGACAAGGTTTATTTGGCAATGACACCATTGAGCTTTTGCCCACAAATTTCATGGTGGAAAGGATGGGCTGCAAGATCTGCATTATTCCCTCTGCCATGTTGGAGACAGAACCCTCCATGCACCTTGCCAGTGAGTGAAGACTGCCCTGTGTTAATGTTGTGAATCCAGTAATAATTAAACACAGGCTCTAGTTGTAAATGAGAGCAGCTGTTACTAATTGGGGAAAGATCAGGACATTATTCTTAAATACATATAAGAACTGGTTTCTACCTAGGTTGTGGTGGATGAAGGAAAAGGGAGCCTGTCCCTATGATATGCTGGGTTTTGTGAATAAACCTATGGAAAAAGACTGGCTCCAGTTTCTTCCTTGGATGGATGGATGGATGGATGAATGTGCAGTGATGAAACGTGGTAGCAGAGAATGAACTTTGAGCTGTGGAGGTTGGAAACTGAATAGGGGATTTTTGTCTCTCTCTTTTAATGAAAGCACTGCTCCCAGAAGCCTCTGGTGCAAAATGGCTGAGCCCGATGTAAATCCCCAAGCTTTGATCATCCACCACTTTTTTCAGAATCTGAACTGTATGAGCAGTGGAAAAATGAGGCGGAAATGTGGATTTGGGTTACCTCGGTATCCAAGGGAAAGTAAGGTATGGCTTTGGCTTTGTCACTTCCAGGAAAAGGTATGATTAGAAGTAAAGTATTTTTGGCTGTGAGCGATTTGAATACTGAGGAGGATTAGTTCTTCTATTACAATTTATGGATAGGATTTACAAGACCTGTTGGATGTCTATGAAACATCGTCTTTTGATAAATTAACAAAGATGGACAATCAGTCCATGGAATAATGTATTATGGACTTTGATAGGTTGTATAAGAGATTGACAAAGTTTGACCTAGAGATCCCTGAGCCTGTGCTTGCATTCAAGTTATTGGATTGGGCACAGCTTTCACATACAGATAGAATTCTGGTTCAATATTATGGCAAAGACTCTTTTAGGCCAAAAAACTGCTGCCCTAAAAATCTTTTTGGTAAAGAATTGTTGCCAGCTGCTTTCGGATCAATTACAGGCAACTCTGCAGTGATGCAAAGAATGGAGGACTTCATACTTACTGAATTTTGAGACCACCTGACAACTAGATACAGGCATCGATACAAGGATGGAGTTGTTGATAGGCAGTCTGAGGAGGGTCACACTTTTAGCCAATTAGTGAATAAAGACACCAAGCAGGTCTGGGTTGGCAACTGTAGGTGCGTGAATCCTAGAAATTCGGGGAATGGTTTATGTGTGTTGTGGTGTCTTTGATGAATGGACCACAGGAGACTCAGATACAGGTTAGAATTGTTTATTCGAGCAATTGCAAGGAGGGCACCATCTCAATGCAGCTTGAGACAGTACTCTGCTAAACTACAAGTATTCAACATATTTATACATTATTGGTCATGTACAAGAACAATTTCCAGATTCTGATCTAGTCAACATATAGATTTACATTAAACAGACAGGCCTCTGGTACAAAAGTAACCCTACTTTCACCCAGGCAGAGACCTGCCTTCCTATCTAAGCTTGGACCATCTGTCCTTCCCCTATCTGTTGAAGAGCACACTTAATCTATGTTATTGTCATCATCTGACTCCAGGCTAACTCCCAGGACCTTGCTGATGATTGCAAACCCTAAGGGTGTACAAAGTTCAGCATTCTCTCTGTCCCAGCCTGAACTTTAAAAGTTAACTACTTAGTAATTGTGGTTTTGCATGCTGGGATATTTTAAGTCAAGTCCCTTGACCATTACTGTATTCCTTTATTTCCCCCTAACAATGTGTTTTCATTGTGATTCCAAATATCATTAAGCAATGAAGTGTCTGAAGTACAAAAATTGAGTCTTTGGCCTAACACATGAAAAGGACAATTCGAAGGAATTGTCTTGGTTACTGGAAAATTGAGTCCATGGTTGAATGTTTTGGTCACTGATTCATTAACTATGCAGTGTTGGATAGCTGTTGCAACTCTTCAGTGTGTGGGGTGGATTGACTCAATTGCTTCTTGGAATCTCTTGACAAGGAAGATTGGCATAAGCTTAAAGAGTATGAAAGTTCCACATGCTTTAGGCTTGGGGATGACAATACACTAAAGTCTTTCAAAAGAGTTGTCATCCCATGCAAGATAGCTGGGATAAGTCTCTTTGTTAGTTCTGATGTGGTCTCCAGTGATCCATTTATTGTTGAGCAAGTCCTCAATGAAAAAAACATAGATGAAACTAGTGAAGCTGTATCATATACGGCATTCCATTAATGAAGGCCTGTCACATGTTCACCAGATGTGATGCTCCTAAAGGGCCAAAGGACGTCCATTCATTCGCTCTGAGCAACTGATTGGTCATTAATATGCCACATCAGAGATTGGAGCACAGAGCTAGGTTGGGTCACTCATCTCAATTAAACCTCAGCATCCCACACAGGGCTCAAGATGTTACTTATCTGCAATATCATCTTGGTCACCTCAATATGTGTACTAGTATCATGGACAAGACGGCATCAGCAACATGCAAGTAGGGCAGGAAGAGCTTTGGACTCTTACTGTTTCTATATATTTCATCTTCTGAGCATTGTTTTCCTGCCCCTTGAATAGTTAATGTCTTCAATGTTTCCTTTCAGAGAGAAGGCAAAAGCACATATGGATTCAGATGTCAATGCTGCCTTTGTCAGGGTCCGAATACAATGGAGGAGGGGAAGGATGGAGAGGTGATTCCACATGCAGTTCCAGCAGGAGGCCATACCTGAGGACATGGTCAAGTGGAGCTACGGCATGAACATGAGGGTCAGGAGAAGAGACCCAGACAACTGGGGCGAATCACCAGACCTAGGGTTTATCATCCAAGAGTCTCCTATTTACAAATGAGTGAGAGGCAATGCCGTGCACATCTGCGCTTGTCCCGAGACCTGATACATCACATATGCTGCATTCTTCATGAAGACCTAATGCCAAGTGGAGTTGGAGGGTATCCCCTGCCAGTGGCTTTGAAGGTGACCACTACACTCAATTTCTTTGCCTCTGGTTCTTTCTGAGGATCAACAGGCCACTTGTGTGGCATCTCTCAGTCCGCGACAATGCATAAAGGACTTCACAGTGCCCTTTGCAGGAAGGCCCATCATTATGTCAGGTTCGTTCTGGATGAAGATGGCCAGGCTGTGAGATTCACAGGCTTTGCTGCCATCTCAGGCTTCCCAAGAGTGCAGCGTGCAATAGACTGCACCCATGTGGCTATGCAGGCTCCATGGCAGCAATCCCTAATATTTAAAAACTGCAAGGGCTACCATTCCATCAATGTACAACTGGTGTGTGATCACTGGAAGCACATACTGAACATTTATGTATGGTGCCCTGGGAGTTACTATGACTCCTACACTCTGAGTCACTCCCAGGTGCCTGAGATTTTCGAGGGGCCGTTATGTCTGCAGGGATGGCTGCTTGGGGATAAGGAAGACCCACTGAAAGGCTGGCTGATGTCGCCAGTGAGTTGCCCTCAGAATTCAAGGAAAGGTACTACACTGCTCACAGCTCCACATGATCCCTTATAGAGCAGAACATAGGGCTTTTGAAGATGTGCCTCAGATGCTTGGACCACGCAGGTGGCTTACTACAATACACTCCCAACAGGGTTTCCCACATCATCGCAGTGTGTTGCACCCTTCACAATCTGGCTATGCAAAAGTGATCCCTGCCGCCAGGGCATGACCTGGAGGAGAATGACAGCTCATCAGAGGATGAAGATCAGGAGGCCCGAGAATCTCAGGAGGCTGCTGAGTGTCCGTATGAGCATGATCACACCATGGAAGAAGGAAGAGGTGGGAGACATGCCCATGATACATTAATCGCTAACAGGTTCCAGGAAGAGAAAAGTTAAGTGATGGAGTATGGCCACATCTCTCGTAGCCCTCAATGCCATTTTCTTTCAACCCAGGGGATGTCCACCCACTTACAGCGAGAATGAGCCTCGCATTCACACTTGCCTCATGAATCACCAGGCCATGATCTTTGCTTTGGTTCATGGGGTCCTGTGAGTGAGCTCACTCTGGGAATTGAGAGCCCACTTAGGACCAAGAGTGAAGCGAGAGAAGACTTGAAGCCTTCGCTACCATGTAATGATGCAAACACTGCTACGACTGAGATGTGGACATGCCTAGGGATCTCCTCCTCCTGTGCATGTCTTTTCTTCTGCCACTATCACTGAGGAGGCACATGCCACTAGATTATTAATACTGATAAGCTGCCCTCGCTGAGGAAGAAGGGTTAGAAATGCTTACATCACACACTTCTAATAAAGATTTAAAAACATCTCCCTGACATCACACAAGGGGTGTGGATACTAGTTCAACTCAGGCTGACATCAAAGGAATGTGAATCTGATACTCACTGAGTGGGAGGAAGGTTAAACCTCGAAGTAAGAAGGCTCCAAAGTATAAAATCACTATGCCTTCAGTTGACAGGAACGTTCATATAACCTCAAACGTATCAACAAAAGTGCAATTTATTTACATGTCTACCACACCTGTGACTCAAAAGTGACATCAATTTTTCTGAGCTTTTCTAACTCAATGCTATGCCTGGCTGTAGCCCCGACATCCGTAGCAGAGGTGGAGGCAGCCTGCTGGCTGCCACATCCTTATGCCTGTGATGACCTTGGCAGATGTCCTCTGGTGGCCTGAGGCCTGGAGGGTCCCGGTCTGATAAGGGTCACCTGCTCAGAGGCAGAAACACCCTTAGTGGCCTGAGAAGCTGGAGTGGGTAGGGTCACAGGCAGAGGGGGCTGTGAGTGGCTGCACACCCTTTGAGTGTCCTGAGTGGTGGCCCCTGGGGTGTCTGGCTGACACTCACGCCCCCCCCACTGTGGGTGCCCAAGAGCCCCACTCTGACTCCTGGAGGGGTGTCAAAGTGCCTCAGCCCCATGTGACCTACACCCGGATAGTGCCTAGGGTGTATGGCCATGGAGTGCAGGGCCCAGCATAAATCTGTCAAGACCTGTTGGACCAAGGTCTCTTTGGTGGTTGCCAGGCTTCGCATGGTGACCTCAAGGCACTCACATGTCGGAGCCATGACATCAGACAGAACGCAGACGGACTCCTCCATTCTTCGCTCTAGTCTGCTGAGTGAGTGCCGAAACTCTGCCTGATGTTCAGCTGCCTGATGTTGCATCTCCAGCATAGATTTGGAGGCTGCTTCCAGAGGCTCATCATCTGATTCAGGCCGAGTGGGTGGCTGGTCTCCAGCAGACCTCTGAGTGTTGAGACCTGGGCTGTCCCTGCCTCCGACTCCTGCGGGGACGTATCAGTGAGGTGTTCCCCAGACAGTGACCCTGAGCCTAATCTATGTGAAGGGTGCATGTGAATGCTATCACGGTTCTTCCAGAGCTTCCTCCTCGGATGAAATCTGGGGGCTCGCATTGGTGGTGTTGCACTGGCTTGGGGGCCCTAATCTGCTGATGCCTAGAAAACAGAGTTTCAGCTAATGAGCATGAGCTAGATAAAACCAAACGTGACTCACTGTGAATGTCAGGATGTAATGAGGTGACGGAGCTGTGATCCATACGAGGTTGGTGGGAGAGGCCAATCGCTCCTCCCCCACAGGAGCGATCCCTGCCTTCCCCAGCCAGCTCAGCTGCAACCTTCTCAAACTCAGTGAGGGCAATGATGTTGGCTGTCCCTCCCCCCAGCCTGCGATCTCTCGTGCCTATTGTATGCCAGCTTGGCCTGTATGAAGAAGAAAGAAAGGCATGTAATGAAAGGGGATGGAGCAGAGTTTGGGTGAGATGCATGTCCCCTGTGGGTGGTGAGCCCTCTCTAGAAGGCCCAGAGCATGGAGCGTGAGCAACATGATGGATGGGATGGTAGTGATGTGAAGATCTTGGTGAGATAATGAGTGTTGATATGTGTCCCCCTCTAATTGTTGTGTGAGATCCCTGAAGAGAGTAGCCATTTGAGTGCAGGATGCCGAGATGAGAGTTTGATATTGGAGGGTGTTGAAGGGTGACTTACTTTGGCGGAGCGATGAGATCATTCATCCTCTTCCTGCACTGGGTGGCACTTCGGGCATGGGTGCCAGCACTGCTGACCTGCTCTGCCACAGTCTTCCAGGCCAGCAAAGGGAGGCTACTTTGCTTCCTGTAGCCATCCCTACGATAGAGCACTTGCCTGCGTTCCTGCCACCCCGCCCCCCCCCCCCCCCCCCCCACCCACCCACCATCCACCTCTGATCAAGGCATGGAGGGCCTGGTGCATGCATGCTGCCTTCCTGGTCTGCTGGTCTACATGTGAATCCAGGTCCACGGCAATGTGGTTGACTCTTAAATGCATTCAGTTCAAGGGCAATTAGGGATGGACAACAAATGCTAGCCCCATCGCGGTGGGGATGGGGCCATAAAATGCAGCGGGTTATTCTAAACTCCACTGACTTCTGCAGGACTGTAAAATCCTGCTGGCATAAAATTCCGCCCTTTATGAATTAAAAAGTAAAAAAGCAGCCTCTGGGTTTGGGATGGTAGGCAGATGGGGCTGTAAAGTTGGATGATGCTGGCACCTACCTGCCCTTGCCTGTCCTGCTACAATTTTGCCAGCGGCACCGAAGGCATTGGGTGACCTGCTCATCCCTGGGGTAATTGAGGCCCTTAAGTAGCAATTAATGGGCTGGTGCCAAGTGTCTAGCCCGCCAGATAAAATCTGGCAGAGGGGTGGCCAGGCAAGGGGAGGCTGTATCCTTTCCATGTTTATCAAAGGCCCCCAACGTATCCCCCAGATATTTCCCATTCCGATCTGCCCCATTCACCCCAGCACGTCACCCTGGAGTTAACTTTGTTCGTGCTCCATTGCAGCACACTTCTGTCTGGCAGCAGAGGCTGCCACTCCTGTTTGCCCAGATGGGGCCAGAAAGCAGCTGGCCATTTGATGGCTGGCAACTCTCAGGGACCCAACCCCAGTGTAAAATTCAGCCCAGTGTTCCTGCGACTGGACCAAAGATAAAGTGACGAACACCAGGAGGCAACCCTCATATGTTGGAGCAGAAGAAGGCGTCCCAAACTCTTCTTGAAAATGCTAAGGGCAGACAGCAGGCTGCCACCTCCTGAACGGAAAAAGGAAAGATGATCCAGCACTGTAAATCAGACTCCCTAGCCAGAATCGTGTTCCAATAAAAGATAAACAATATTAATACTAACCTTTTATACTTGCCTCAAACAATAATGCTCTCCCAGTAGCACCTGAAGAAACTGAGAAAGATGGTTAAGGTTTGAAGTTGCTAATGCCATGGTGTGCCAGAAAGCTGCCCTCTGTTCCTACATTTGCATTGGTCTTGTTTTGAACAATGGACAGCTTAGGAAGGAATGCCAGAGAGATCTGAATAGAAAAGAGAGGGGTTTTTGAAATAATTAGCCACAATGGGTATGGTTCACAGATGCGGAGAGAAAGATGATGTTCAAAAATGTGATTATGCAAAGTAAACTTGGTTTCCTGAAATGGCAATGAGTGAACTCAATACAATAGGGGCGGAATTTTCCATGGCCTCTAGCAGTGGGCATGATAGTTGGCATGAGTGGACATAGAAACATAGAAGCATAGAAACTAGGAGCAGGAGTAGGCCATTTGGCCCTTTGAGTCTGCTCCGCCATTCACTATGATCATGGCTGATCATCCAACTCAATAGCCTGGACAAAATGGCACAATCAGTTTCACGATGGTGGGAGGCAGGTCATGATTTTCCGCTGAACCCACCACCAGTTGCTGGGAACCTCACTGTAATACATCAGCAAGCCATTATCAGGCTATCCTGCAAGGCTTTTGCACCCCTGCTGGATCGTCCGTCCAAGTCAGCGGGAAAGCACACCAACGAGTTTCACAACAGCACAGAGGCGATATGCACTTGGTGGCCTGCTTTTTGGGTGAACTGGAGGTGAGTGCACAGAAACTTTCTGCAGAGCTCGCCAGGGTCGTCTGTTGCTTTGCAGGCTTCAGGGGGACCAGGGGGTTGGAGTTAAGTGCAGCCCTGCCCCTAAGGCGACTTGTGAGGGGGTGGCAAGTGCAGCCTTGCTGTTGAGACGACTGGTGTTGGGAGGAGGGGGGCGGGGGGGGGACAGCGGGCAAGAAATGCCCTGCAGTTGAATATAGCGCACAAGCATTTGGGGTGGGGGGATAGGAAGGGTGAGGGAAGTGGCCACGCATTTAGGAAACCTATATAAAGTGACCATTCCTCTGCAACTGAGACAGTTCTGGTGCAGCCACATTGATATGACTGGGGTTGGGCTCCTAGCTTATCTGCCCACTCAAGCAACACAGAGGCATCAAAGTGCCACCAAATTCTAAAGAGCTCCCCCTCCACGTCACAGACTGCAAATTCATCAGCACTCCAGTGGACTGCAGAGCAGTTGAATAACACATGTTGTACAATCCCCTCACTGCAGGAGGCGCTCACAGCCCCTTGCAATGTTAGCATCTCGGTTTGGATCAGTCTCCCTCATGGTTCAAGCTAACAGGGCAGCCATGCAGCACACTTATCTGTTGACTGCGATGCCCTCTGGTGTGCGTCCCCTGAAAGGCCGAGACTTAGAGGGTCCCGGCCTGCTTTCAGGGTCCTTCTGGCAGTGGCACCCTCCTAGGCCTGTGGAGCTAGAGCTGCTGAGGTCACAGGAAGAGGGGAGTTGGATGGGCAGGACACTCTCAGAGTCACCTGGATGGATGGGCCTGGACTGTGGACCTGCGGATCCTCCTCCCTATGGGTGCCTGGAGCTCCAGGCTGACTCCTTGAGGAGCAGGGTAGCTGGAGTGAGATTGAGCTGCCTGGCATCCTTCTCGTGTACACACTGTTGAAGGCCAACTATAGCATCAGTGATGGATTTGAGCCTGCGCAGCAGTGCAGGAGCGAAGTCCGGACCAAGGTCTCCATGGCAGTCACCATCCTACCAGTGTTGACCTCGGTGCATTGGCAGGCCGGTGCTATCACCTCAGATTAAGGGCGGGTGGACTCCTCCATCATGCCTTGCAATCTGAGGAGTGCAGCGGACATCCCTTCCTGATGTTCCCGAGCTTGCCTTTGCAGCTCCAGCAACTATAACATGACCAAGACCAGAGACTGATCATTTGACACAGACTCAGCAAATTTCTGGCCTCCAGCAGTCCTTTGAGTGCGGGACACTAGGAAATTCCCTGCCACTACTTTTGATGGATCAGACAGTGTAATGTGTTCAACAGATTGTGATCCCAGGGCTACTCTAAAGCTAGGTCCCACCTAGGTATGTGTCTCTGCACTAGTGGAGCGTGTGGGTGAGCGTTGTGATGGGACTTCGGGGAAGGTGCCTCCAGATTCCTCTTCAAAGGTTTTTAAGGGCTTGATTGGAGGCCCTGGGTCATGGATTTTGTCGGCTGTTTGGTAGATGTGCCTGCGAAAGCAAAGAGAGATAATTAGTGCATGGCAGTGGCCTGTGAAAGAGAACATGTCACTCATGGCATGGTTATTTGGTGGATGTTGCACTGCTTGATCCGCGCTTGGTACATCAGCACTAACCTCACCGTCAGCTCAGGACCGGTCCAGATCTTCACCAGCCAGTTGGATGGCTCTGATTTCAAAGTCTATGAGGACCTTAATTTCAGGCATTCCACCATCAGTTTGCGACCTCTCCCTCTTGTTGCGTGCCTGCTTGTCCTGCATGGATGGAGATGGAGAAAGTGTAAGCAGGACGCCTGTGCAGCTGGTGAGTGGTTCCATGAATGAAATGAGGATAATGAAGGTGAGTGTGTGTGAGTGAATGGTGATGTCCTTTGAATTGGTAGTGAGTGAGGGCCTTGTGGATGTGTGCTGGGTTTGTGTGTGTGTGCATTGAGAGTGATGGAAAAAGTGATTTACCCTTGTGGAATGGAGGAGATCATTCATCCTCTTGCAGCACTGGGTGGCTGTCCTCTTCTGAAGGGTGTTGGCATTGACCAGTGCTGCCACCACCTTCCAAGCAAAATTGGTCACGTTACTGCCCATCCTGCAGCCATAGTGGGGCTCTATGGCATCCAGCAGTCACTGAAGGGACCCATCATTAAACTGGGGGGCTGCAGTCTTCTTGCCTTTGAGGGCCATGTCTCCCATGCAGCAGTGGTGAGCTGGAAGCAATGACCACTTGCAGCTGGCCTTTAAAGATGGTGTCCGGCGTGATGCAACAGCGGGGCGATGGCGGGCGGGTGAATGAGGAGCCCTCCTGCCATGGAAATGGTGTGTTTCCTGGAAATGCCTGAATAATGAGGCGGGCTCGGGACGATATGGAGTGAAAACCCACCATCGCCTTTGCTGGGCAGCACGCCGTTTTACCCACCTTTGTACTTTGTGCAGATTTGTGAAAATTCCACCCTAGCCCAGCAATTGCATATGTAAATTGCTGTCATTTGTGCCCTGGGCAATGTTGTGGAAATTGGTGAGTGAATCATTCTTCCACCTCCTATGATTGGCAGACAAATATTGGGGGCAGGGATGTGAAGGGAAACTGGAAGTTAGAGTGGAAAAAGAATGAACGGTAGCCAAAATGGGTCAAAGCACTGGGTGGTATCCTTGGGTGGTAGAAGCATCAGAAAATAATTTGGAATGGGAGGCACTAATGGGGTCCAAGCTCAAAGTGAGGGGATACCTGTTGCTATGAGCGGAGGGACACAAGGTGGGATCATGGACTTGTGAAATGGTGTAGATGTGCTCAAGAATCCTGTCAATGACAATGGAGGGGGAAACTTCACTTGAAGAATATGTAGAGGGAATGAGCCAATTAATGCTCTTTGCCTCTCTCTCTCTTCAGCATATTTTTATTCACTCATGGCCGATATTTCTTTCAATATCTCCATCTTCACTAGGATAATCTCCAAAGTCTGTGCCTTCCCTGAACAATTCCCAACATGTTCCAATCCAGCATGATCCTGAACAACTCTTAGGCTTTTTTCCCTTTTGTAGATCACTGCTTCTTTCTTGGCTGGAGGTGAGTGTGTTTTAGAAAATGAATCTGAAGTAAAGCTATATTTATTACTTTATAAAGTTGCTCTTTTCCACTGTATATTAAAGAATCAACCTCAGGAACAGCAGCAAATTGGAAGACTTACCCATCTCCAAAGTTTTATTCCATAAATGTACAACCAAAGGAGAATAAAACACCTCTTTGGACACACAGACTGTTGTAGTCAGGCTACCAGAATCACAGCTTCAGCCCCGAAGAAAGGTCAGAGGGGACATTCCTTATGAAAATGATCGAATTACCAAAACCACCCAATCCTGCTGTGCCCTTTCAGAAAAGCAGCGACCCAGCACATGTCCACTTTGTAATTTTAAATTCTACAAAGACTTTCTACATTAGTGATCAGTTACAAGTGATGCTGCAAATGTATGATTTTGAAGGCCGCCCAAAGCAATATGGGGGTGACTATCTCCAAAGCCGGATCCACACCCCAGCTTTAAAAGCTGGTTCAGCAGGAACAGTTATAGATAATCAAAATGGACTTTACTGTTGTCATGAAGCTACTAATGCATATAATATTTTGGAAAATATTTTTCTTTTAAAATAGAGGTGTAAACTGCGGTATGTCTTAATTGGACTAAAGCCAGCTAGTCTGGCTGCTTTGATCTGTACTAGTTTGAGATGTAAACAGAGAAGTAGAGTGTATTTTCATTTTTTGAATAGAGCATTCAAGAAGTGGAGTGAAGACTTGTCACCTATCTAGCAGATACCAAGCAATTTGTTTATATTACTAATAAGATTGCTACTATGAAAGAGGTTTCATTGTTAAAAGATGAAGTTCAAAGAGACTGGTGAGACAATGAGAATTTGAATCAATCAGTGGTGGTAGGTATAACTTCAGTAGTTTTCAAGTGTGCAGGCAGAGGCAATGTGAGATCAAAACGCAGCTGCAAGCCTCCAACTGGCTCCACAGTTAAAAGAACCTCATTTTGAATTCGTAAGATGAAAAATCTTTGCCTGGTGTTTGGTTAAGTCTATGGTTGCTGTTGCCTTAATGGAGATTAATTTGGGAATTTGTTAAAAGTTATGATAGTAGTAATTTGTAGCCATGTGTATATATTTTAACCTGTGTAAGTTAATAAAATGTTTCAATTAGTTTAATGTAAAACCTCGAGAACTGGTGGTCTGATTCCTGAATTTAGAGTCGCATCTCAAACATATAATTTTAAGTGTTATGATGGTTGTTTAAAATTTCCCTCTGGGAATTTTAAATAACTCAGCTTTACCGACTGCATCGGTTATAACACTATATAAATTTCAATTTATCATGGCCAGGGAAAGTTGAAGTGTCTGTTTCCCTCATTCATCCCAGCGAAGAGATACAAGTGCTTGAAAGGCTACAAAAGGAATAGCCAGAGAGTGTGTATTTTTTAAAAGTACCTTTGCATCAGGAGCTACCGTTGAGATCACTGAGTGTAATCTTTGTTTGCCCCAATCTAAACCACTTTATAACTTCACTGATCTCAGGACGCAGGAGCCCTGGTTCTGTTACAAACCAGAAAAGCTTCCCTCCTCTGCTTGTATCAATCATGCAATGGAGGTTATGAGCAGAAAATCTTAATAGGAGATGAACAACATTTTTTCCAAAGGCATGTCACTTAACACTCTTTCTTCACATTCCTGGTCTAGAATGATGAGATGAGGATAATTCACCAATCTCATGTGCCAGTGCACCTGAAGGAATGTGTTGGAAATTCAGCACACTCTCTCTCTCTTCTGGTGCCATGTCCTAAGAGGGCCTAGGTGACCATGGACTTCCATGTTAATCTTACTCTAGAGATCTCTCATCCAAATTCCTTTTGTTTGTGACTACCTGCTGAGAGCGTGGGATTGATGATTTGCTTTATAGTGCTGAATCTGTCACTGCTGGAAGGTCAATTTACAAACTTGAACATGGAAATCTCTGGGTACCTCATAGTATTCAGTTGACAGATAAGTAGCTGTTGATTGAGAGACAAGTGGTTGTTAGTTTGTAACTAAACAGTGAGAGAGGAAATTTTAAAGGGTAATTAATCATAGGCCATCCTCATACACCTCCAAGAGCTGCCTGAATAGCAACATAAGGAGGTGCCTTGAAATTGATCCATTTCCTATTTCAGACCTGGAATTTTATGTGGTACAGAGAAAGAGACCTAAAATTCAAGAGAATTAAAGTGTGAAATGCTTTTCTGAGGTGGTAGTTTAAACGGATAGATTGTTCTACACTGCACCACCATGCACTGTCACTGCTCAAAATCTTCCAAGAATTGGAATCAATCTATGCTTAAAACTCATAAACAATAATTTTGTGTCAAAAATTCAATTGCCTTTAGGTAAATAGATTTTTTGCACACTATTCCACCAACTTTCTCTTCTTTCCTGAAGCTGTTGACTCTTGAAGTATGAGTCCACAGATGCAAGTCACTCATTTGCAATATCCTTAACTGCAAGGGCAATTCCCCAGCAACCAAAACCCTCTGAAAAATTCTGAGTCAGAGACGGAGACTTTGGATGGTTCTGACGTACTTACCTGGATAGTTACCCAGGAAATGTTAGACAGAAAAAAAGCAGCTCTAAGTCCTGGGTAACTAAACAGCTGACCACACCAGCCCCCGCCACCACCCCCCCACACCCAACCACTCACACTGACACCTCCCCCTCCACAAATTCTCCTTCCAACCAACCCTCTGACTAACACAAACCCATAGACTACCTCCTGACTGCCCCGACCCCCTAACCCCCCTCCCGATTACAACACTCCAAGCCCTCCAACCCTCCAAATCCCCACCAACCCTCGGAAGCCTTTCTGATCCTCTGAGCTCAAGATCCTCCAACTCCCGCAACCTGACCTGACCCAACCTCACCACCCTACCTACCTTGCCACCCTACCCAGCTGGCACCTCACCTGCTGCACACTCCCTGCCACCCTACCCATCCTGCCACTATGCTCACCCTGCCATCCTACTCTTCTGGTATCCTATCCATCCTGCCACCTACCACCCTAGCCACTTACCTGACACACTCAATAACACAATGAAAAGCTGTTTAAATGTTTGAAAGCTTTTCACCAACATATTAGTGAATGAAGACTTAACCAAGATATGGCAGCTAGTACCATGATAAAGGGACATGGTTTGGCTTCCCATGTTGATATTTCACTTTGAAGGAGGAGTCCCAGAACAGGCATGCTCCACATTTCTGAAGAGATCCAGTTTGGAAGTCCGGGCTAGAAATGCAAAACTCAATCTTAGTGGGAAGAAATAGGAGCGGAGTGGCAATCCGACGATAGTTACCACACCTCAGAAGTTTTGTCCCAAAGATAAATGTAGCAGGTGGAAGATGAGGCTCATGTACATAGCAAAATCAGTATCCCACTCCAAATTCAAAGGAAGGGATGAAAGAGAGCATAATCACAAACAAAAAGAATGGCCCTTGGTTTTTGATATTCCACAGTGAGGGGTCCCAGAGGACTTTGTGTTCCAGTGACTGACCTCTCAAATGATAAAATGACTTCCTACCATATGAAATTTTCACTTATCACAATTCATGTATGCAATGGTTTAACATACGATTATAATTTATTTTCAGTGGAGTCCATTTATTTTCAAGAAGCCCATATTGCCCGTGGTTCAGCTTATATAACTGTGAAGCCTTCATCTTATATAGGTAGGAGAAATATACCTTATTACAATGATGATCATGGGCAGGTTTTGTATGTTAGAGGGAGAACAATTAAAAAGAATGTTGGAGTAATTCTTTGCTGCAGATACTATGTTGTACACCAAAGCTTTAGCTCACTGTAAAAGGAGAAGTTATAGCAGTGACAGAACAGTGAATTATTTATTCTTGATGCAACAGCAGCAGCATTAGGCATCTTTGGATTTGGAGGCACACTGCCAGAGGGTGGCCGTGTTTGGAACTCCAGGCAGGAAAGTGGAAAAGTGGAATTGAGGCCATGATCAGATCAGCCATGATTTTATTGAATGGCAGAGCAGGCTCAATGGGCTGAATGGCCTATCCCTGCTCCTATTTCTCATGTTCTACTGACATTATAATCATACTTTGTACAAAAAGTGGTTGTTCTCATTCGCCCTGAAGTTACCTTTTACCAGATTGTACCAATGTACTCATGTCTTTCAGCTGTCATTTAAAGTGCAATAGTGCACAAGATTAAGCTTTCTACTTCTATTTAAAAAGGAAGACTATATTGCCTTGTTGAGGGATTTTCCCCTCGTTGGGTGGGAGCGTCGGGTGGGCCCGGGAGCAGCTGTGAAACTGACTGCCGCCCGCAACCAGGCCCCGACTGTGATTTCATGCCAATTAAGGCCTGCCCAGTGTAAAATGTGGCTCCGCACTGGCCAGGAAGAGCTGTACAGGGGTGGGGGGCCTATCAGCTGCTGGGCCCAAAGGCGACTCAGCAGCTAGTTTAAAGGTAGACCAGGCAGTCCCTGGAAGGCTGCCATGGAGGATGTTTCCTGAGCTGGTACAATGGACCCGACTGAAGTGGACATGGCAGGGGGGAGGGCAAGTCAGGAGGGTATTCGGTCCCCAGCTTCTCTAATGAGTGCTTCGCCGTCCTCCTGGAGGCGGTGAGACACCCTTGTCTCCAGGAATGGGAGGAAGAGGCCACCGCACCTCACCAAGAGGGTATGGGAGGAGGTGGCAGCACTGGTCAGCAGCCATGACGTGGTGCGGTGCTCCTGTGCGCAGTGCCAGAAGCGCTTCAATGACCTGCTGTACTCAGGAATGGTGAGTACCATGTTGGCATGGGTCATTGTGCAGATGTGTTAAGGCCTCGCCGTCCCCCATGTGGACATCAGGGTGCTAGAGTCTGACTGCCAACTGGCTATCACACTGGAGCTGGCCAAGTGGGTGAGCCCTGGCTGCTTAGTCTGAGTGCCTGTGGCTTGAGGGCTACAATTTGGATGTGCCCTGCCAGGTGCTGCTCAGCTGGGGTTGGTCAGGCTGCAATGGGGCTGCATTTACAGAGTGGACTAATCAATGCTCCTCTATCCTTTCAGGAGGAGACTGCCCACAACAATAAAGAAAGGTCACGGACCAGCGGCGGCCCCGCTAGCCTCCTAATCCTTTTGAGGTATGAGCAAGATGCCCTGGAGCTCATCAATCTTTGTGATAAATTTTGATTGTCCCACTTTCACAATACAATCTTCCAGCCATGGCATAGGATATGAATCTGCTTTTATTCGCTCATTCACCTTTAGGTAGTCCACACACAGGCCAGAATTTTCCCCTCGGTGATTTGGGGGTGGGGCCCGCTCGCTGAGGGGAAAATGACACGGGATGATGTCGGGAGGAATCGCCGACGTCATCCCGGTCCCTTTAAATATTCATGAAGGTGGGCGGACAGTGAAATCTGCTGTCCACCCACCGACCTGTCAATGGCCAATTAAGGCCATTGAAAGGCTAATTAACCTTGTTAAACACACTGCCTGGCCAACCTTAAGGCCAGAAGCCCCAGCGGGCTGCAGATTATCAATGAAATTTCATCCACTGGCGGGATGAAGTTTCATGTCTGTTTTTTTAAAAATTTATTAAATTTTATGTGTTTATTATTAACATGTCTCATCTCACGTGACATTGTCTCATGAGGGGGGCATGTTAATAATTTTAATATTTCTCTATTTTTAGAGTTTACTTACCTCTCACGAATCTCCCTGAGACAGGACTTTACCTCAGGGAGCAGTGCGCTCTTTCGCGTGCATGTGTGAAAGAGCGCACTTTGACAGATGAGGATTCCCTCCACCCCCCGCACAGGAAGCGCATAGTACTTCCCATCGGGCAGCTCACTCAAAAATGGCAGTGGGCCCCGTTTCGGCAACAGGGTTCGGCTGCCCGCCCACTGCCGAGCCGCCGATGGGGCCCGCCTGCCCATCAAGGTAAGAATTCTGCCCACAGTCTTTGTGTTCCATCCAATTTCGATACCGGCACAATAGGTGAGCTCTAGTTCCTGCAACAAGACTCAATGATATCATTTTGAAGCATGATTTCTATTTCTTTCTGTACTTTTGATAACTTTGCCGGATTTAATCTACAAGGATATTGCCTTAGCGAAGATGAAACTTCTACAGGCACATCATGTATAGCTAAATTTGTCCTTCCCAGCTTATTTCCACAAATATCTTTGAATGACTGCAATAGCTTTTCCAAATCACTTTGACACTTGCTTGGAATGTAGCTCAATATTTCATTTAAATTTTCAAGCACCCCCTCATTATCTAATTTGATTAGAGGAAAATCAATTTCAGAGTCCTGCACTTCTACCTCTTTTCTCATCATCCACCATCACTAATACCTATTTTTTCCCTCTTCCCTGTCAAAGTACTTTTTAAGCATATTTACATGACAGACCACAGACCACAGGATCACACAGTGCAGAAGAGACCCTTCAGCCCATTGAGGCTGCACTGACATGTGAGAAACACCTGACCTACCTCTCTAGTCCCATTTACCAGCACTTGGCCCATTGCCTTGAATGTTATGACATGACAAGTGCTCATTCAGGTACTTTTTAAAGGATGTGAGGCAATCCGTCTCTACTGCCCTCCCAGGCAGTGCATTCCAGACCGTCACCACCCTCTGGGTAAAAGAACTTTTCCTCACATCCCCCCCTAAACCTCCTGCCCCTCACCTTGAACTTATGCCCCCTTGTGACTGACCCTTCAATTAAGGGGAACAGCTGTTCCCTGTCCATGCCCCTCATAATCTTGTACACCTCGATCAGGTCGCCCCTCAGTCTTCTCTGCTCCAATGAAAACAACCCAAGTCTATCCAACCTCTCTTCATAACTTAAATGTTTCATCCCAGGCAACATGCTGGTGAATCTCCTCTGCACCCCCTCTAGTGCTATCACATCCTTCCTATAATGTGGCGACAAGAACTACACACAGTACTCCAGCTGTGGCCTCACCAAGGTTCTATACAACTCCAACATGACCTCCCTACTTTTGTAATCTATGCCTCGATTGATAAAGGCAAGTGTCCCATATGCCTTTTTCACCACCCCACTAACATGCTCTTCTGCCTTCAGAGATCTATGGACACACATGCCAAGGTCCCTTTGTTCCTCCGAACTTCCTAGTGTCATGCCGTTCATTGAATACTTCCTTGTCAAATTACTCCTTCCAAAGTGTATCACCTCATACTTTTCAGGGTTAAATTCCATCTGCCACTTATCTGCCCATTTGACCATCCCATCTATATCTTCCTGTAGCCCAAGACACTCAACCACACTGTTAACCACCCAGCCAATCTTTGTGTCATCCGCAAACATACTCATCCTACCCCCCACATAGTCATCTATGGCATTTATATAAATGACGAATAATAGGGGACCCAGCATAGATCCCTGTGGTACGCCACTGGACACTGGCTTCCAGTCACAAAACATCCTTCTGTCATCACCCTCTGTCTCCTACAACTAAGCCAATTTTGAATCCACCTTATCAAATTACCCTGAATCCCATGTGCATTTGCCTTCTTTATAAGTCTCCCATGTGGGACCTTGTCAAGGGCTTTGCTGAAATCCATATAAACTACATTAACTGCACCACCCTCATCTACACACCTGGTCACCTCCTCAAAAAATTCAAGCAAATTTGTTAGGCATGACCTCCCTCTGACAAATCCATGCTGACTATTCATTGTCAAACCTTGCCTCTCCAAGTGGAGATAGATTCTCTCCTTCAGAATTTTCTCCAATAGTTTCCCTACCACTGACTTGAGATTCACTGGCCTATAATTCCCTAGCTTATCTCTACAACCCTTCTTAAATAGTGGAACCACATTAGCTGTTCTCCAGTCCTCTGGCACCTCCCCTGTGGCCAGAGATGAATAAAAAATTTGGGTCAGGGCCTCTGCGATCTCCTTCCTTGCCTCCCTCAGCAGTCTGGGACACAAATCATCCAGACCTGGAGATTGTCCACTTTTAAGCCTGCCAAAACTTCCAATACCTTGTCACTCCCTATATCAATTTGCTCAAGAACCTTGCAGTCTCTCCACCCGAGTTCCATACCTTCATCCTCATTCTCTTGGGTGAAGATGGATGTGAAGTATTCGTTCAACACTCTAACGATGTCCTCAGGCTCCACCCATAGATTGCCCCCTTGGTCCCTAATGGGCCCTACTCTTTCCCTGGTTATTCTCTTCCCATTGATATACTTATAGAATAACTTGGGATTTTCTCTATTTTTACCAGCCAGAGCTTTCTTATATCTGTTCTTTGCTCTCCTAATTGCTTTCTTAAGCTCCACCCTGCACTTTCTGTACTCCACTAATGACTCCGCTGATTTGTTTCCCTTGTACCTGCTAAAAGCCTGTCTTTTCCTTCTCATCGTATCCAGAATATCTCTGGTCATCCATGGTTCTCTGGGCTTGTTACTCCTTCCTATCAACCTAGAGGGGACATGTTGAGCCTGTACCCTCCTCATTTCCTTTTTGAACACCCCCCCACTACTCCTCTATAGATTTCCCCACAAGTAGCTGTTCCCAGTCTACCTTGGCCAGATCCTGCCTTATTTTACTAAAATCCGCTCTCCCCCAATCCAAAACATTTTTTTGCAATTTGTCTATTTCTTTGTCCATAACAAGCTTAAATTGTACCATGTTGTGGTCGCTATCACTAAAATGGTCCCCCACCACCACCTCAGCTGCCTGTCCAGCTTCATTCTCCAGAATTAGGTCCAGCACTGTGCCGTCCCTTGTTGGACCCTCTACATATTGACCTAAAAAGTTCTCCTGTACACATTTCAAGAAATCCACTCCATCCAAGCCCTTAACACTATGTCTATCCCAATTAATGTTGGGAAAATTGAAATCATCTAATAACCCTATTGTTATTGTTTTTACACTCCTTCGCAAATTGTGCACATATTTGCTTCTCAATTTCCTACTGATGATCTGGGGGTCTATAATAAATACTTAACAATGTGGCTGCCCCTTTTTTATTCCTAAGCTCTATCGAGAAAACTTCATTCAATGCCCCCTCCAAGATAACATCTCTCCTTACTGCAGTAACTGATTCTTTGACTAATAATGCAATGCCTCCTCCTCTTTTACCCCCTCCCCTGTCTCACCTGAAGATTCTATATCCTGGAAAGTTAGGCTGCCAATCCTGCCCCTCCCTCAATCACATCTCAGTGATGGCTACTATATCACAATTCCGCGTGTCAATGCTCACCCTTAACTCATCCGTTTTACCTGTAATGCTCCTGGCATTACTCCCTTGAAACTTAACACAGTTGTCCTCCCTCTGACTTGATTGTTTTACTGTGTTATGATGTGTCCCTATTCTGCTAACTTTCTGTGTCCCCTCCCCCTGCCGAATTAGTTTAAGCTCCTCCCAACAGCACTAGCAAACTTGCCCACAAAGATGTTAGTCCTGCTCTGGTTCAGATGTAGACCATCTCCCTGTACACCCTTTTGTTCCTTCTTCTATCTGGAGTATTGATTAAATAACTTACTTCACTCAATTTCTTTTCAATCCTGTAAGGCCCACTAAATCTTGCATTTAATGAATCACCTTGTGCTAGCAACAAAACTAGTACTTATGCTCCACAAACAAAGCTGCAACTTTTAGCTCTCATCTTTCTGTTTTCACTTTCATCACTTCCTGTGATATCTTTAAACATTCCCTAGCCAGCTCTCTTCAATGTTTCCCTGAAATTTGATACGTAATCCAGGAGGATAGTTTCTGAATTTTGATGCAAATGTTACTTGCCACTTGTCAGCCTAAACCTGGGTATTGCTGCATTTGGACATGGACTGCTTCAATATCTGAGGAGTCGTGAATGTCGCTGAACATTGTGCAATCATCAGCGAACATCTCCATTTCTGACCTTATGATGAAAGGAAGGTCATTGATGAAACAGCTGAAGATGGTTGGACCTAGGATGCACTGGAGCTGAGATGACTGACCTCCAACAACCACAACCACCTGCATTAGGCATGACTCCAAGCAGCGGAGAGTTTTCCCCCTAATTTCAATTGACTCCAGTTTTGCTAGGCCACTTGATGCCACACTTGATCAAATGTGGCCTTAATGTCAAGGCCAGTCACTCTCACCTCACCTCTGGAGTTCAGCTGTTTTGCTCATGTTTGAACCAAGGCTGTAATGAGGTCAGGAGCTGAATGGCCCTGGTGGAACTCAAACTGGGCAGCAGTGAGCAGGTTATTGCTAAGCAAGTGCCGCTTGATAGCACAGTTGATGACCCCTTCCATTACTTTACTGATGATCTAGAGTAGACTGACGGGGCAGTAATTGGCCGGGCTGGATTTGTCCTGCTTTTTGTGCACAGGTCGTACCTGGGCAATTTTCCACATAGTTGGGTAAATGCCAGTGTTGTAGCTGTATTGGAACAGCTTGGCTAGGGGCACAGCAAGTTCTGGAGAACAAGTCTTCAGTACTATTGCCGGAACATTGTCAGGGTCCATAGCCTTTGCAGTATCCAGTGCCTTCAGCCGTTTCTTGATATCACATGGAGTGAATTGAATTGGCTGAAGACTGGCATTTCTGATGTTGGGGACCTCCAGAGAAGGCTGAGATGGATCATCCACTAGGCAGCATCTTATCTTTTGTACTGATGTGCTGGGCTCCTCCATCATTGAGGATGGGAATATTTGTGGAGCCTCCTCCTCCAGCGAGTTGCTTAATCGTCCTCTGCCATTCATGACTGATGTGACAGGACTGCAGAGCTGAGATCAAATCCATTGGTTGTGGGGTTGCTTAGCTGTGTTTATCACTTGCTGCTCATGCTTTTTGACATGCAAGCAGTCCTGAGTTATAGCTTCACCAGGTTGACACCTCATTTTAATTTATGCCTGGTGCTGCTCCTGGCATGCCTTCCTGCATTTTTCATTGAACCAGGGTTGATCCCCTGCCTTGATGGTAATGGTAGAGTGGGAGATATGCCAGACCATGAGGTTACAGATTGCGTTCGAGCACAATTCTGCTGATGCTGATGACCCACAGCGCCTCACAGATGCCCAGTCTTGAGTTGAGAGATCTGTTCAAAATCTACCCCATTTGGTACAGTGGTAGTGCCACACAACACATTGGAGGGTATCCTCAATGTGAAGATGGGACTTTGTCTGCACAACTGTGCGGTGGTCACTCCTACCGATACTGCTATGGACAGATGCATCTGCGGCAGACAGGTTGGCGAAGACGAGGTCAAGTATGTTTTTCCCTCTTGTTGGTTCCCTTACCACCCACCACAGACCCAGTCTAGCAGCTATGCCACTTAGGACTCAGCCAGCTCAGTCAGTAGTGGTGATGGAGTACATTCTGCATCCTTGCCACCCTCAGTGCTTCCTCCAAGCAGTGTTCAACATGGTGGAGCACTGATTCAACAGCTAAGGGAGGGCGGTACCTGGTAATCAGCAGGAGGTTTCCTTGCCCATGTTGAGGACTCCCAGGGCAACTCCCTCTCGACTGTATATCACTGTGCTGCCACCTCTGCTAGTGTCTGGAATATTATCTGTCAAGTATGATTCTGTGAGGATGACTATGTCAGGCTGTTGCTTAACTAGTCTGTGAGACAGTTCTCCCAATTCTCGCCCCCAAATGTTACGCTGCAGGGTCAACAGGGCTGAGATTACCGTTGTCGTTTCCAGTGCCAAGGTCAAGTGCTAGTCAACCACATTGCTGTGGATCTGGGTCAGGTAATAATGACAGATTTCCTTCTCTAAAGGACATTAGCGAACCAGATGGGTTTTACAACAGTTGACAATGTTTTGATGATCATCATTAGAGTTTTAATTCCAGATTTTTATTGAGTTCAAGTTCCACCATCTGCTGTGGTAGGATTCAAACCCGGGTTCCCCAGAACATTACCCTGGGTCTCTGGATTACTAGTCCAGCGACAATACCACTACGCCAATATGTTGAGAGAAGGCTTCAATCTAGGGTTCAAGAGCTTCTTAGGATGGCTCCAGTTAAATTGATGAGACGCCATCATGGCTGCATTTAGGGCATTCTGTCTTGTGCAGCACTTGAAATGACCAATTAGAACTCATACTTCCTAAGGGCAGGGCTAGGTATTAGGTTTCATGAATGCAAGGAAGCAAAGTAATTAATCTTAGAGGAATTGATGTCCTACAGTAAAACGGTGGTTATACTTCATACCAAAAAGTAACTTGTTGATGGTAAAACACTTTGGGACATCCCAAGGTTGCGAAAGGCATTATGTAAATGCAAATCTGTTTTTCTGTCTAATGGCTTCCTCGGCTGATCTCTGATAGAAATGGCACAACTATTTTCTTCAGACCTTGAATGGTTTTTCACTGTGGGATGATGCCATTATGATTATCTACCATTTCATCTGAGCAAGATTCTCCATTGAGTTCCCTACAGGGCAATGACGCAGAATATTTAATTTTTAAAAATTTATTCATGGGATGTGGGCTTTGCTGGCTGGGCCAGCATTTATTGCCCATCCCTAGTTGCCCTCGAGAAGGTTGTGCTGAGCTGCCTTCTTGAACCGCTGCAGTCCATGTGGTGTAGGGACACCCACAGTGCTGTTCGGAAGGGAGTTCCAGGATCTCGGCCCAGCGACAACGAAGGAACAGTGATATATTTCCCAGTCAGGATGGTGAGTGACTTGGAGGGCAACTTCCAGGTGATGGTGTTCCCTTGTCCTTCTAGATGGCAGTGGTCGTGAGTTTGGAAGGTGCTGTCGAAGGAGCCTTGATGAATTCTTACAGTACATCTTGTAGATGGTACGCACTGCTGCTACTGTGCGTCGGTGATGGACGGAGTGAATATTTGTGGCTGTGGTGCCAATCAGCAAATTGTAAATGACTCTGTTCCTATCAATTAACATAGGTGCACTAACAGACTATAGTGAGAGAGGTGGAAGTCCTGCCTCTCTAAACTTTTTCAAGTCCTCAAAGCAGCCAGCACAGTTTCCAGCCCTATGATTATATCATTCTAAAAATGAGGCTCATGTATGCAGCACAAAGCTGATCATTATTGCATTTTTTGACTTCTGAACTGAAAACTAGCCAGAAGTAAAAAATAAAATTGTCAAAATAATGGTGAAGTTAGATCCAATTACTCCAATCAAAATCACAAATGATATTGTCTTAACTATAACTATGGTGCATTATCCCTCCTTATTCTTCTTAACCTCTCTACATCATTTGATGCTACTGTCCACACCATACTCCTGCACATCTCCTCCATTGTTCATCCCTATTTGGTCCCGACCTTACTTACCTAATCTCCAGAGCAATGCCCACCCTTCCCATTCCACTTGTTTCCTTCTGGAGTTCCCAAGCCCCTATCCTTGACCCTCTCCTTCTCACAATCTACATGCTGCCCCTTTGTGGTATCATCTGAAGACATGGGGTCAGTTTCCACATATATGTTGATGACAGCCTTTTCTACCTCTGCATCACCTCTCTCAAATTCTCCACTGTTTCTGATGTCAGATTGTTTACCTAACATCATCCCGACTGACTTGCATTTTGTTCCCATTAAACATCGGAAAAACTGAAGCCAGTTTCTTCGGCCCTCGCCACCAATTCTATATTGTTCTTCAATTTCATCTCCCTATCTCAAGTTGAAGTGAATGAATTGAATGGTGTGGCAGGCTTAATGGACCATATGGTCTACTCCTGCTTCTATTTCTTATATTATGTTTTTATATTCTTAACTGATCACACCCAATGCGACCCAAAATTGAACTCTAATCACATATCCTCCTCATCGCAAAGGCTACCTACTTCTACCACCATAATATCTTCTGTACTTTAGCCCATCTTCTGCTGAAACCCTCATTGTTGCCTTTATCACTTTCAGATGCTCCTGTTCCAATACTTTCCTGGACAGTCACACAGGCACTCATTCTGAGTGGTTCTTTGCCCTTACATTCACCAACATATGTGGGTGCTTCCTAGCTTAACTGTTGGCTCCAACCCTGTTGTTTTGTTATAATGATATATGAGCACCAATCACTCATAAGGGATTGGGTAAACATTTTGAAGTAAACCCACAGCGTGTTTATGCTATCCCTTATGAATGATTGGCGTCTTTATATCATTATAAGAACACGACAAACCCCACATCCAGCTCCTCTAAAACTCTACTGAACTGTCCTAACACACAAAAGGTTTGACTCACTCACTGCTGCTGTATTTGCTGATTTTTCTTGTCTTCTGATCTCACAATCATTTCATTGCTCTGACTCTGGCTTCCTGTGAATCTCCCATTCCCTTTGCTACACCATTTTTTTTGTATTTGTTCATGGGATGAGGTGTCGCTTGCTAGGCCAACATTTATTGCCAATCCCTAATTGCTCTTGAGAACTGAGTGGCTTGCTAGGCCATTTCAGGAGGCATTTAAGAGTCAACCATATTGATGTGGGTCTGGAGTCACATGTAGGTCAGACCAGGTAAGGAGGGCAAATTTCCTTCCCTAAAGGGCATTAGTTTTTATGATAATCGACAATGGTTTTATGGCCATCAATAGATTTTTAATTCCAGATTTTTATTGAATTCATTTTTCACCATTTGCCATGAAGGTATTCAAACCTAGGTCCCCAGAGTATTACCCTGCACCTCTGGATTAATAGTCCAGTGACAATGTCACTACGTCACTGCCTCCCCCTAAATGCCTTCATCATCTGGGCCCCAGGTTCTGGAAGGTACAACCTAAAACTCTCTTCCTCTCCATCTCCTTCTCTTCCTTTTAAGACTCCTTAAACCCAATTCTTAGACCCAGCATTTGATCACCTCTCTGTAATTTTTGCCTGATTATGCTTCTGCGTTCTACAGGTTTTTGTATGTTAAGATTACTTTATGAATGCAAGCTGTTTTCACTTATCTGGCCATATCACCTTTGATGCTCATTACCTTGCTTGGGAAGGGTAGAGGCCCCATCCCAAATAACTTTCTGCAAAAATTGTCCCATCCACCTACAGAGCCTCCCAGTTATGTATCCACTAGTTTGCCTATCGTCAGTAGATGGTTCTGCCCTGGGTGCCTCTGAATCTGCTAACATACATAGCTGTTCAGTCTGAGTGGTTTTAACCCTTCTGTTTACCCAGTTATCCAAGTACTTCCTTGCTTAACCATTGGCCCTCACCTCAATTACTTACCAGTCCACTAGTCCACCTGCCTGTTTCCTCTGAATGCTTCTCAGGACATTTATCGAGCTGCCTGTCTGAATTATTTAACCTGGCTGCTGGCTTGTTCTCCTGAACACCCCATCCTTATATGAAGTTGATGGTTTAGGTAGAGTAGTTTGAGAGATGAGATACTCTCTAATTTAACAACTGAGCTTCTAAATGATTTGTCTATTCTATGCCTGTTAATTTTTATTCACAGAATTACATTTCAGCATCAAGTTAAATGATGTGACATCTTCTATTTTAGGTCTGAGGAAGTTTGATCTCGGCAATTCTAGAAAAACCGGCCCTCATCTCGCTTTGGATATAGACAACAAGATCAAAGTGGAATATTATGCCCATGGCAAACCCATCCGAATCTTACACATTTTGAATCAGGATCTACCATTCATTGCAAATAAACTGGATGAGATTAAGGGAGGAAAGAGCACCAGTATAGCCTTCACCATAAGGTGCCATTTCAACACTTTTCCAGTTGAAACATACATCCGAAGGCTCCAGAACATCCGCAGGTCAATTCTACGATTGCTGGACAGGAGTACAGACACACTGGTTGTAATAAAGACTGCCAGTGTCCAGGCCCTTCCATGGGACGTCAGTCTCTACAACAGTGACTGGTATTCCTAGCAACTAGATTTAGTGATGAGAAAGATGTTTGAGGGCGTCAACGTTGCATTTGTGGATGCCTGGGAGATGACAATAGCACATTATCTGCCACTTGAATTACATCCCCAGCAAGTCATTATAAAGAATGAAATAGATGTATTTCTTTCATATGTATGTCCTTTGGAAAAGAGTTAAATACTGTTTTAGATCAAACTTGGTAATCATGAGATTCATATTACATGACAGAATGAAGAGATGAGCAATCAGGACTACAAGAATTCTGAATGTGCTTTTTAAATGAATGTACTATTTTACTTTAAATATGGATGCCCTACAGCTGTACTGTTTTTGAAATGGATCCTAGGCCAAATGTGAAGAATACTTTGTGACGCGTGTAGGTTATTGTTCTTTTTACACTGAGTCATGTGGTTGCATTCTGTTTGTTTTAAAAGTCCTCCTTAAAAGTCCATTGTAATATGAGGTGGAATTTTGCACTCCCATTTGCGGTAGGTGTCATGGCGGGTGGGGGGAGAATTCGGCAGGAGAGACAGAAATCGGTTTCACGCCAGTGTGAAATCATAGCGGGGTTATCCAATGGTTTCTGTCAATGGCGGATCATGAATTCCACTGGAGGCCAGCATGAAACCAATTTACATCCCACTAATGGATGCAAAGTAAGGCCCGACCAGAATTGTCCCCCCACTTCAGATTTACAATTAAGCCGGCAGGAAAACATGCCAGCCCAGGGCACATCTGGACAAGTGTGACATGCAGAAGTCAGGGCTTACCGTTAGGGCCTTTCTCAGTTTGTGGACATCAGAGGAGAAGAAGATGCTGGAGGCCTACAGCTGTCAGACCCTGGAGGAACACGTGCACCACATGCTGGGTGGATCCTCGTGCACATGGCTCCACTGCAAAGCAGCTCTCAGAAGGTGAGAGGTCTCCAAGCAACGGTTTCAACTTTGCTGAGGCGCTGGATTTTCATGGACGTCGCTGATGCTTTGGTCCTGCTTCGGAACTTCAGGTTCTTGGCCATGGGTTCGCGCCATCTTCCAGGGACTTAGCCATGGGCTCATTCCATCTTCCAGGGATTTTGCCATGGGCTCGCGCCATCTTCCAGGGACTTCACCATGGTTTCGCGACATCTTCCAGGGACTTCACCATGGTTTCGCGACATCTTCCAGGGCCTTCGCCATGGGCTCGTGCCATCTTCCAGGGACTTCGCCATGGGTTCGCGACATCTTCCAGGGACTTCACCATGGGTTCGCGCCATCTTCCAGGAACGTCTTGTTGTGCTCATGCCATCTTCCAGGGCCTTCACCATGGGCAGGTATGGATGATCGGCGAAGGGAGTTGGTGGGGGTGACAAATGTCGGGGTGTGAGTGTGAGAGGAAGGTGTAATGTTGTGAGGGAGGAGGGACAAAGATGTTACTGGGTGGGGGGTTGAGGTTGGGAAGGGGGCACAAAGGTATTGGGGGAGTAAGTTTGTGAGGGGGGTGGGCAAAGACGGGGATGAAGTTGGGAGGTAGGGGGCAAAGGTGTCAAGAGGTTGTGGGGGGAAGGTGTAGGGGGGAGGAAGGTGTAAAGGGGGTGTACAGAGGAGGGATGGATAAGATGGGAGGAACATTTAAGGTAGGGGTGAAACGTCCAGGTGAATGCGAAAGAGAGGGGTCTGTGGAGTCAATGTGAGCCCCCTGGGGAGTGAACTCAGGGTGGGTGTGGTAGGAGGGAATGGTGAGTGTGAAAGACGGCAGAAGGAGCCGGTAGGGTAGGAGAGTGGGGGTGTGTTGGTACTGGTATAAAGGGCGGCAAGGGCGGGTCACGGAGGCACCTGGTGGTAGGAAGGAGGACGTGGACGTCAAGGTGGATGGGGGTGGGGTTTTCAAGAAGGTAGGAAATGTGCACGTTCACCTGGACATCCATTAACGAGAAGGATTTGGGCTATAGGGTAATGGTGAGGAGGTCAAAGGTGATGCCGAGGGGTGGGTGTTCGACTGTGATGGGGGAAAGGGCATGGGTGACTGGAGGAGGGGAAAGGACAGGGAGTTAATCAAAAATGACCACTATGCTGTGCAAATCAAAAGTGAGAGGAGCCTAATGTTGGACGGGCACAGGTGCTGCATAAGAGTGCAACCAGTGGGTGGAAGGAGATGCAGGTCAGCTCAGATGGGCAACTGTGGATAAAGGGGAACTGATGGATGTACTGCACTTAGATTTCCAGAAGACATTTGATAAGGTGCCACATCAAAGGCTGTTGCAAAAGATAAAAGCTCATGGTGCAGGGGGTAGCATATTGGCATGGATAGAAGATTGGCTGGCTAAAGAAAGCAGAGAATTGGCATAAATGGGTCTTTTTCTGGTTGGCAGCATGTGACAAATGGTGATCACAGGGATCAGTGTTGGGGCCTCAACTTTTTACAATTTATATAAATGACTTGGATGAAGATACTAAATTTGCTGGCGACACAAGCCTAGGTAGGAAAGTAAATTGTGAAGAAGACATAAGGACAAAGGTACATGGATAGGTTAAGTGAGTGGACAAAGATCTGGCAAATGGAGCATAGCATGGGCAAATGTGAAATTGACCATTTTGGCAAAAAGAATAAAAAAGAAGCTTATTATCTAAATGGTGAGAGGTTGCAGAGTGCTGAGATTCAGAAGGATCTGGGTGTTGTAAAAAATTGGGGTCTTGAATAAACAGATATTTTTTGCATAATATAACACCCCCTAAAAATCTTTCTAAAATGTCAACAAGTTTTAAACACTCTGTGGAAACAGGCAAGGTCACTTAGTTCATGTTGACATTCCTAAGTTAAGATGGCATCTTCTGTACCCCCTACCTATGCAATTGTTTAAGAAGGACCAGAATGTCCTTCAGCAAGATGTAAGCTAAAATACTGACCTCGAATGGGGTGACACACAAGGTGAATGGTAACCACCCTGGTGTTCTGAGTACCTCTCCTGTATCCATTGGTCAGAATCGTTAGATAAATGATTGATGCTGGGTAAGCTACCAGCCCCCAAAAAAGGGTATAGAGATTGGCGTCATACAGGTGGTAGTGGGCTGTGGTACTGCTGAGGTGCTGGTGAGAGGCTGAGGTGCTGATGAGGTGACAGTGCTCATTGAGCAGCTGCCTTCCTCAGGAGGAAGATGGACCAGAGGAGGAGGAGGAAGATGAAGAGATCGAGGGAAGAGTTTCCTAACACTTCAACTAGAAAGCAAAATGCTGTTATCGCAAGCTGTTATGGGTCTTATACATTTTCTGTCTAATTCGTTAATGTATCAAATCTAAACTGTTGTTTCTTAATAAACTCAATAAAATATCTTAAAAGTACTTTTGACTAGTTGAGTGCCTTTTTAGGTATCTGTGGTCCCGAAACCAGAAATCTTACAGTGTCCTAATGCATGATTCACAAAAGGTTAGTATTCGGGTACAGCAAGTCCTTAGGAAAGCTAATAGAATGTCATTGTTTATTGTGAGGGGAATTGAATACAAAAGTAGGGTAACTTCTGGACAGAATGAGCCTCAGCATCTCCTCCAGCCACTGCAGGTCTGGCAGCACCAATGGAAAAACAGAGTTACTGATTGAGAATTCCACAATTATAAGCATTTTACACCATGCAGTAGTAACACAGTTTTAAACACTCTGTGGAAACAGGCAAGGTCACTTAGTTCATGTTGACATTCCTAAGTTAAGGTGGCATCTTCTGTACCCCCTACCTATGCAATTGTTTAAGAAGGACCAGAATGTCCTTCAGCAAGATGTAAGCTAAAATACTGACCTTGAATGGGGTGACACACAAGGTGGATAGTAACCACCCTGATGTTTTGAGTTTCAAACTGTGTTTCAGGGATAGTTTGGTACTGGAAGACTTAACGATGACTAGGTGGATTAATGCACACAATGGAAACAGCTCAAAGTTTACACTGTCATCCCTGAACTGTATTCCTAATGAAAATCCTCCTTGTTTTTCAATTTATTAATATTGTTACTTTAACTCTTTGTTACTTCAATATTTCTGCTAATTTTGTTCACTTTCTTTCCCTCTTTTTGTGTCTATGGGTTGGAAGAGAAATCAAACAACAGACTTTCTCTTCTCCCTCACAAATCTTTTCATTGCTGCTAGGTTTCTTTCAATGTTCCAAACTGAAATTCAAAGCTGCCTCACTTCCCATTCTCCATCTCCACAGGTCTTTCCCAGTCCTCAGTCCCTCAGAATCTTTAGCCTTAGGTTCAGATTCTACTACACACTTGAGCTTCAGTGTGTTTCTTCCTCACCCTCTGTATCCTGAGATTTCTATTTAGTTTTCTTCAGTTAACTGAGTGAAGTCTCATTGATAATGAGGGAGGTTGAGTTGCCTCACTCCCAGCAACACAGAACAATGTTCTACTCTACCTGGTTTTGGGAAAATCCTCTCCGCAATACAGTAAATAACCATGTAGAGCAGTGCTTTTAAATAGACAAACTCCATCACCCTCGCTCCAGTTAGAGTATAACATTTATACACAACAAAAACAAACATCTCATTTGGTTAGAGCCACAATAAATCTTCCATACATGAATAATTCAAAAATAAATAAATGTTTAAAAAAAGCACATGAAAGGCAGTTGGAGAAAGCCAAGAGTTCTGATGATGTCATTTAGATTTTGAATCACATGATACCCAAATTTGGTTGGAACAGATCGAATACAGTTTTTACCTCTTTTTGGAAGGACACACATATGAAAGAAACACAGCTATTTCATTCTTTATTATGACTCACTCGGGTGTAAGTTATTTGGCAGCTAATGTGCTATTGTCATCTCCCAGGCATCCAGAAATTCCACATTGATGCCTGTGGACATCTTCCTCATCACTAAATCCAGTTGGTAGGAGCATCACCCAGAAGGAAAAAACAGTTGGGAGCAGTATTCTTGTTTCCCAGTTTTTACTGTTTTTCCCTTCTGGGCGTCACTGTTGTACAGGCTGACATCTTGTGAATGGTCCTGAACGTTGGCTGTCTTTATCACAACCCCTATATCCGGACTCCTGCATATCAACTGTAGAATAGGCCCCTGATTCCCTGTTGTGTCCGGATATGTGGTTCTTCTGGAATGTGACTGAAATGGGGCCATATGGTGATGGCAATAACTGTGTCCTTTCCTCCTTTCATTTCATCCAGTTTATTTGAAATGTACGGAATTTCCAGGCTTGAAATTGGGTTGAATTGGAATGGGAGGTCATGAAGGCGGAAATCCATTGCGATGTTGTTTTCTGTGTCCACAGCAAGGTGAGGCATCACTAGAATTTCCCAGATCAAGGTTTTGAGACATAAAACAGAAAATATAACAGTATTTAACATGCTTAGCCATAATTTTGCTGATGCTAATATATGAAGGTTGGGGGAGGAGAATATCATTTCAAACAGAATCTCAGCAAAAATACAGGGAAAAAACGAGTTACTTGTGTCCTGTGATTAGGGGGGAGGTTGGATCCAGGACTGGAACCTGGAACTGGCTGAAAGGGCTGAGATGCCCAGTGGTAAAACTGCTGAGTGTGTTACCAACAACAAATCAGTTGTTTGAAAAAGGAGAGAAACATTTTTACTTGAACAGATAGGTGGGATTGCAATTGATTTTACAACATACAGATATTTATTTCCTTTTGCCTCAAAAATTAATTGTAAGTGCTCCCTGATGTTTCACTGAGCAACAGCACCACCTGGTGGAGCCCTGAGTCATTCCAATCTGGAAGTTTTCAGGTTCGAGTTCCTGTTGGGCTAATTGATCTCAGCTGGAGGGAGAGAATGGGCACTATAATTAGCCTCTACGCCTTGAGCTGCAGACGAGAAGAAAAAAATGAAACAACCATGTCCATTGACTATTCAATAATGCCCCCGTGCTGGAAAACTTATGTGCACTGGATTAAATAAAAACAGAAAATGCTGGAATAGTCAGCAGATTTGGCAGCATCTGGGAGTAAGAAACAAAGTTAACATTTCAGGTTGATGACCTTGATGCTGAGTATTTCCACAATTTTCTGTTTTTATTTCAGATTTCCAGCATTTGCAGTATGTTGCTTTTGGATGTGGCCACTGGGTGTTGTATGAGGATCATATGGGGTTTGCTTGTGATAGCAATTACAGTTGGCTTCTCTTCTGTCTGTAACCTCAGGTGTCCCCCATGGATCTATCATTTTCCCGCTCCTATTTCTCATGTACATGCTACCCCTTGATAACATCATCCAGAAGCACAGCATTAGTTTTCACATGCACACTAACAGTATCCAGCTCCACCTCCCCAAGATCTCTAGACTCCTCAACTGTCTCTAAATTACAGACTGCTTATCCGACATCTAGTACTGGATGAACAGAAATTCCCTCCAATTTTATATTGGGAGACTAAAGCCATTGTCTTCTGTTCCCCTCTTCAAATTCCATTCCATAGCAATTGATTCTGTTCCTCTCCCACCGGTTGTTCACAACCTTAATGCCACATTTGACTCCAAAATGAACTAGTGATGACAGATCCATGTTATCACTATGATCGCATTTCCACCTTTGTTACATCGCCCAACTTCACCCTGCCTCAGATCATCTGCAGAAACCCTCATTCATGCTTTTGTTGCCAGTAGACATCACTATTCCATGCTCTGCTGGCTGGTGTCCCACATTCTACTCTCCATAACCTTGAGGTCATCCAAGACGCTGGTGCTCACTTGTACAAGGTCCAGCTCACCTTTCACCTTGCGCTCGCTGACTTACATTGACTCCTGGTAAAGAAACATCTCGTGGCAGAATTCCCAGCCTCTGACCTGCTCTTGGCTCATTGGTAACCCCCAGTAAGTTGATAGTGGGGGATTCAGCGATGTTAATGCAATTGAATGTCAAAGGGAGATTGGTAGACATTCTCTTATTGGAAATGGCACTTTTATGGGGTGAATGTCACTTGTGACTTATCTACCCAAACCTGGATATTGTCCAGATCCTGCTGCATTTGGACATGGACCGCTTCAGTATCTGAGGAATCACGAATGGTGCTGAACATTGTGCAATCATCAGTGAACATCCTCACTTCTGATTTTATACTGGAAGGAAGGTCATTGGTGAAGCAGCTGAAGATGAATGGGCTGAGGAACTCCTGCAGTGATGCCCTGGAACTGAGATGATTGACCTCCAACAACCACAACCATCTTCCTTTGTGCTAGGCATGACTCCAACCAATGGAGAGTTTTCCCCCTGACTCCCATTGACTCCAGCTTTGCTCGGGTTCCTTGATGCCACACTTTGTCAAATGCTGCTTTGATGTCAAGGGCAGTCACTCTCACCTCACCTCCTGGAGTTCAGCTCTTTTGCCTATATTTGAACCAAGGTCCGAGGGGAGGGCATTTAAGAATTAATCACATTGCTGTGGATCTGGAGTCACATACACGCCAGACCAGGTAAGGATGACAGATTTCCTTCCCTGAGGGTATTTAGTGAACCAGGTGGGTTTTTGTGACAATTGACGATGGTTTCATTGTCACCATTACTGAGGCTAGCTTTTTTAAAATGCCAGATTTAAAAAAAAATTGAATCTAAATTCCACCAGCTGCCGTGGTGGGATTTGAACTCAGAGCTTTAATCTGGATCTCTGGATTACCAGTCCTGTGATATTACCACAATGCCACTGCCCTACCTCCTTTACACTGCTTTTTTCCAGAGACACCCACAGGGCAATGGGGCTATTTCCCCAGAGCTGGGGTTCTGGCTCATGGACATGAGAGTGTAATCACATGCTGGTGGACCTACCATCTGGGGACCAGACCTCCTCCGACTCACCTGTAGTTTAGCCAGGGCCTGTGGGGTATCCAGTTTATGTATGTCACCATGGGGAGGCAGTACACAGGGCTTGCTGACGAAGAGACTATGTCCTGGCAGGGACAGGCTAACACACTTGCCTCTCTTTTTCACAATACTTATCCTGCTAACCGGTGGTAAGAGCTGAAAGTGAGAGGTGAAAAGCAGACAAACAACTACCCACCACCCACTACACTAACACACCTGATGCATTGCATCAGCCAGAGATATATTGATGTATAAATGTATACATGTACGTAAAGTACAGGCACAGGCAGAAAGACAGTTTAGTTTATAGAGGTTCAAAATGTGTAATAATTTTCCCCAGCAATTAAGAGCTAGCAAGTGAATAAAGACTTGTCTCCAGTGTTATATCCTTCACCAGCTGCCTATCCAAGTTTTAACCCAAACTTCCCTTCCAATGACAGGCCCTGTGCTTCTTGTAATATTTCCTACATATCAGTAGCAGTTGCATTGTGTCTTAGCGTGTTAAATAATGTTATCTTTTCTGTTTTAGGTCTCAAAATTTTTAATCTTGGCAATCCTAAAAATATTGGCCCTCACCTTGCTGTGGACTTGGAAAACAACATCATGGTAGAATATCGACCTCATGGCCCACCAATCCGATTCAACACTGTTTCGAGCCAGGACTTGCACTACGTTGCAAATGAACTGGATGAAATTAAAGGAGGAAAGGATACCGTTATAGCCATCACCTTATGGTCTCATTTCAGCACTTTTCCAGTAGAAGTCTATATCCGAAGACTACAGAATATCCAGAGATCAATTCTACAATTGTTAGGCAGGAATCCGGATACAGTGGTTGTTATGAAGATTGCCAATGTCCAGGCCCTTCCAGGAGAAGTCAGCCTGTACAACAGTGACCGGTACTCCTACCAACATGATTTAGTGATGAGGAAGATGTTCACAGGCATCAATGTGGCATTTTTGGATGCCTGGGAGATAATACACACACATGCACGCACATGGATGCATATACACATACACGCATACACTGGGTGTAGATACACACACACATAGGTGTATAAACACACACACACACGGGTGTATATATACACACACACATATACAGACCCACGGGTGTATATACACACACACACACATGCATGGGTACATATGCAGATACACACAGACTCGCACAGTCAGAGATACACACAGAGAAAAAGACAATAGGTACACACATGTATACAGGGGACACAAATACAGGTACAGTCACACACACAGGGTAGAATTTTCCCCCTGTTAGGGGGTGTTGTGCGGGGTCAGGCACGAACCTGATCTGCATCCCCGATCAGGTCCGTGCCGCCATTTTACGTGGGCGGGCCAATTAAGGCCCACCCAGCGTGACGCTCGCCTGGAAGCGCTGAGTGTTCCAGGCAGGGTAGGGGGTCCCTGAGTCGGGACTGCGTTCTTTCGTGCTTGCGTGTGAAAGAGAGCAGAAATCTCCCTGGGGCACAGAGGTGCCTCAGGGAGATTAGTTTTAAGTTTTAACAGTTCAATAAAGTGTTGTAAAAAATTTTTACGACATGTCCCCTCATGTGAAACTGTCACATGAGCTGGGACACATGCATTAATTTTAATAAAAATTTTTCTGAAGACTTTACATCATTTGTGAAACCTCATCCCGCCCGTGGATGAGGTTCCATGAAAAATGTGAAGGCCGCCTGGGCTCTTCACCTTAAGGCTGGTTGGGCAGCTTTCTCAATAGGTTTAACCAGTTAATTAATGGCCTTAACAGGCCTTTGACAGTTCGGTGGGTGCACAGCTGCATGCCCACCAAACTAAAAAATCTAAATGATGCGCGGTGACATGGGGACACACCCCGACATCACCGCGCGTCATTTTACACCTCGGTAAGCAGGCCCTACCCCCGCTCACCAAGCCGAAGATTCAGCCCAGAGATACAAAACTCACTGATGAACACACCCACACACACACACACACACACACAACACAGATTACACATAGACACAGAGCCACCTTAGCATATTACCTGCTACATAAATTACACCCCAGCCGACTCATTGTAAAGAATAAAATAGATGTGGTTCTTTCATATTTGTGTCCTTCCAAACCGAGATAAATACTGTATTGAATCTGTTCCAACCAAACTTCTGTTACCATGTGATTCAAAATCTGAATGATGACATCAGTACTGTTATGGCTGTGTAACTGCTTTTTCAAACATGACCAACAACTCTCTTTTTAAAACAAATGATGACTTTTGAATTATTCAAGTGTGGGAGTATTAATGGTTGTTGTAAACAAATGAGGATTTATTTTTTTCTGTGTACAAATATTCCATTATAACTGGAGCAAGGGTGATGGAGTTAGTCTATTTAAAAGCGCTGCTGCTCGTGGCGATTGACTGTATCGCTGAGGGGATTTTCACAAAGCAAGATGAAGGCAAACTCCACATCCCTCATTATCAATGGGAATTCATGTCAGTTAAGTGAGAGCAGAGGATTTGAGAGTGAAGAATGAATGCACTGAAAGCCAAGGATGCAGTAGACTTTGAACTTAAGACCAAAGATTCTGAGAGAAAGAGGACTTGGGAAGAGGCATGGAGATTGAGAATGAGAAGTGAGGCAGCTTTGGCGTTCATATTGGAACAGTGAAAGAAACCTGCGAAGAAAGAAAAGATTGGTGAAGGAGGAGATAAAGTCTGTGGGTGAGGAGAATGGGAACATTTGCTGCTTTTCTCACCTACAGGTGCAAAAACAAGGAAAGAAAGTGAACAAAATGAGTGTGTGACCATAAAATAAGCCACTAACATGGCCGAACCAATATATTCTTCTCCATCAGTCCTCATAGCAAAAATGCTTGAATACTGAGGTAACCTGGTCAATGTTTTGTTTTTTTGGATATGGTGTTCCTATTGTTTTTATTGGAGATAACCTATTGGCATTGATAGGGGAATAATTAGATGTGAAAGACAGAGACTTAGGAGACGTCTATGTACTGAAATTGACAGGAAATTACTTATGGTGTCCTCAGGGAGGAGTAATGGAGCTGAAGCTTTTCACTATAATTATAAATCACTGACATGAAGGAATTGTGATGATCCATATGCTTTGGAAAAAGCCTGTATTTTCCTTTTGTGCAATGTCCCCTTTAATTCCAAATTGAAACTGGTGTGTATTCTGTAAGTCGACTTCCTAGCAGGCAGTTTGGTTCCAAGAAATGCCCACCTGATCTGAGGTTGCTAGAAGGATGGAAAGCAGAGGATAAACAGAAAACGAATTGCAGTAGTGCCAGGTTCCAGCTTGCCTTGTGGTAGATAGTTTGGAACACAGAATTCAAGCAAGAGGAAGCAAGCAAAGCTCTCTATGAATAAATCTGTTTTCTATTTTGTAGTGAGAAGAGAATACAACTGGTCTCGGAGCCTGCAATTCAGAACAGATCCTGGCTTTTAAGCAGAACTCTGCGAATAGAGAAGGAACTTCATTATTGTGTGTGTTATACAGCTGGAAAGGACAGAGAACTGGAGACTGGGAGAGCAGGGGATCGTGGATTAGACAAGACCTACTGCTGCTGTTTCAGTTTTGCTAGAGCCAAGCAGAATGTTTAAAGTGGCCAGAGAAGGAATTCTCTAGGGATTCTGTGCCATCAGAATTGTCACGATCTGAGTGAGAGAGGGTTTGTGGAAATGTGCCTTGTCAGCGTTAACCATATCTGGAGACCTCGGATAGAATGTGGCTGCTGGTGAAAGCAAATTGAGGCCTGCGTGCACCCTTGACCTTTCCACCAGCACTTCCACATTTGCCCTCAGTCTCTCTTCACACTTCTCCCAACCTTGCCTCCCAGACTTGTTTCCTGCCCTTGCTTCTCTCCCCTGCTTCCTGCTCTTACTACCTGCCCTTGTCTCCCGGTCTTGCTTCACGGCCTTGATTCCCAGCCTTGCTTCCTGCCCTCTGTTCTTACGTTAGTCCCCAGGGTCTGTTGTTCAGCTGCTCCCTTCTCCTAGCTCCTGGCTCCCCTTTTGAACCCACAATGAAGTCCTCGCTCCGTCTAGTGGCCAAAGTTGGTCAGTGCCGGTAGCTGTGGGACTTCAGCTGCTACTGTCATTGACAAACCTCTGCCACTAGATGGAGCCTGATCAATCTAAATGTATTGTACTGTAACTGAGTGCAATTTTTAAAACATTTTACATTTATTTTATATTTAGTTATGTATGTTATTTAGCAACTTATTTCAGCTAGGAATGCACAGTACTGCACATTTATATTACAGTATTTCAACTTGTACATTGATTTTGTAAGAAATTAGGGCCTTGAAGAAGCTTGTATCTTCTGCATAGTATAGAACCTGTATGAGATTAGCTAATACAGCATTGATTCTGTCTCTCTGGAAATGTCAGAGTTACTTGGATCTGGCTTCCATGTTGATATTCCTCAATTGGTAAGATGGTGCCTCATGTACCCCCTTGTCCATGTAAGTGTTTAGAAAGGGCCAGGAAATAACCCTCAGCATGATGTAAACTAAAAGCCTGACGTTGAGCAGGGTGACAGACAGGGGAGGAGGTGACAACCCTGACATTTTGCGCCCCTGTCCTGTATCCGTTGATGATAAGGGTTTGAATAAGGGATCGACTCTGGGTAAGCTACCAGTCCCCAGGAAAAGGTTAACAAGTGCTCAGGGACTGGGGCAGTCCTTGTCAGATGGCAGTGCTTGTCAGGCCTTCTACAGATAGAGGATGGACCGGAGGAGGAGGAGGCTAACCGAGGGAAGAGTTCCCTATCACTTTGACTAGAGAGCAGAATGCTGCTTTCACAAGCTACTGAAATCAGCACACTCTGTGCCAACCATCCATTCATCTTCTGGGATCAGTGAATCACTCTCAACTCTCACGGGTCATATGCTCCATCTGCCTAATTAATTAATGCATCATATCTAAACTGTTGCTTCTGAATAAACTATCTTAAAATTACTTACGAATAGCTAACTGCCTAACTTAGGCAGCTGTGGCTCTGTGGCTTATAGACTGGTGTCAAAATTGGGATCCACAGTAGTCAAGGTGTCATTAGAATTTGAGAAGCAATAGTCTTAGATTACGATTCAATGCATGGAGTAGTTATCAAGTGAAGCCAGCGACCACAATTGCATTGGCACATTTTGGGAAATGTTTGATAGAGAATTTGACTGTATAAATAGGCAGGCCTGGAGTGAGAGATAAGCTGGGAGATGTAGAAGAGTGCAATGGAGATTACAAGTCCTCTCTGCGACAAGATTTCCAGATCTCTCTTTTGCCTTGTTCACCTTCATTGCTTTCCATTTCTCTCCTGGTGTTTGACAAGGTGTTTACTAAAACCCGCTTTCACAGCCATATCTCCTTTCTCAGTGACTGTCTCCTTCTCCTACTTACCCCACGTGGATTTCAATTGAAATTCCATCCCTCTTGTTTCGAACCCACCCAGGATTACAGGTATCTCCGGGACAGAAAACGTTTCTCGGACTGCTGTTCCTGTCACATTCTGAGATCCACACTCAGTGCCATGCGCCGCCAGATGAACACACTCGACCTCTCCCTCCAGCAGCACCGCCGTACCCTTTTTCAAAGCTGTGCGTGCCCCCAGTTTCATTTTATTCTTCATCTCATCTGATGCCTCAACAAGAAACTTTGTCTCTTTCTCTCAAGTGCTAAGGAACACAAGCTCCAACAACTCATTGACACCAACACCCATCTAGGACCCTCTACCCCTGCCTGTCCCTTCATCCCCACCCCATCTTCCAATCCCAGCCCCGGCTGTGAATTCACTATATCCCCTGACCTTCCACTCACCGACACTGAACGTTCAGTGCTCAGCAAAGGACTTAGTTTCATACCCTTACGCCCTCACCTCAATGAGTTTCGGGCTCGGCACGATGCTGAACTCTTCTTCCGCCGCCTTCATCTCCGGGCTCACTTCTTTGGGCAGGAGTCCTCTCCCCGTTCAACAGAACCTTTTACCCACCTCCAGTGTTCTCCCTCCACCTGGACCCCTCCCTCTGGATTCTTACCTTCTCTTGATCTTTTCATTGAGAACTGTCAACGCGACATTAGTCGTCTCAATTTCTCTGCTCCTCTCACCCATTCTAATCTGTCTCTCTCTGAACTTACTGCTCTCCGTTCTCTTAGGTCCAACCCCAACATTGTCATCAAACCCACTGACGAGGGTGGTGCTGCTGTTGTCTGGCACACTGACCTCTACCTCGCGGAGGCTGAGCGTCAACTCACAGACACTTCCTCCTACCTCTCCCTGGACCATGACCCCACCACTGAATATCAAGCCATTGTTTCCAGGACTGTCACTGACCTCATCTCCTCTGGAGATCTTCCTCCCACAGCTTCCAACCTGATAGTCACCCAACCTCGGACGGCCCGCTTCTACCTCCTACCCAAAATCCACAAACAGAACTGTCCCAGTAGACCGATCGTGTCAGCTTGCTCCTGCCTCATGGAACTCATTTCTCGTTACCTTGACTCCCTTCTCTCTCCCCTTGTCCAGTTCCTTCCCACCTACATCCGTGATTCCTCTGACACCTTACGTCACATCAACAATTTCCAGTTCCCTGGCCCCAACCGCCTCCTCTTCACCACGGACGTCCATCCCCCACCAGGATGGTCTGAGGGCCCTTAGCTTCTTCCTCGAACAGAGGCCCGAACAATCCCCATCCACCACTACTCTCCTCCATCTGGCTGAACTTGTTCTCACATTGAACAATTTCTCCTTCAACTCCTCTCACCTCCTCCAAATAAAAGATGTGGCTATGGGTACCCACATGGGCCCCAGCTATGCCTGTCTTTTTATGGGGTATGTGAAACGTTCCTTGTTCCAGTCCTACACCAGCCCCATTCCACAACTCTTTCTCTGGTCGGGACTTGGAAAAATTTATTAATTTTGCTTCCAATCTCCACCCTTCCATCATTTTCACATGGTCCATCTCTGACACTTCCTTTCCCTTCCTTGACCTTTCTGTCTCAATCTCTGGTGATAGACTGTCCACCAATATCCATTACAAGCCCACCGATTCCCACAGTTGCCTCGACTACAGCTCCTCACACCCCGCTTCCTGTAAGGACTCCATCCCATTCTCTCAGTTCCTTCGCCTCCGTCGCATCTGTTCTGATGATGCTACCTTCAAAAACAGTTCCTCTGACATGTCCTCCTTCTTCCTTAACCGAGGTTTTCCACCCACGGTCGTTGACAGGGCCCTCAACCTTGTCCGGCCTATCTCCCGTGCATCCGCCCTCACGCCTTCTCCTCCCTCCCAGAAACATGATAGGGTCCCCCTTGTCCTCACTTATCACCCCACCAGCCTTCGCATTCAAAGAATCATCCTCGGCCATTTCTGCCAACTCCAGCATGATGCCACCACCAAACACATCTTTCCTTCACCCCCCCTGTGGCATTCCGTAGGGATCATTCCCTCCGGGACACCCTGCTCCACTCCTCCATCACCCCCTACTCCTCAACCCCCCCTATGGCACCTCCCCATGCCCACGCAAAAGATGCCTCACCTGCCCCTTCACTTCCTCTCTCCTCACCATCCAAATACTTCTTTCAAGTGAAGCAGCATTTCACTTGCATTTCCCCCAACTTAATCTACTGCATTCATTGCTCCTAATGCGGTCTCCTCTACATTGGAGAGACCAAATGTAAACTGGGTGACTGCTTTACAGAACACCTGTGGTCTGGGCGCAAGAATGACTCAAACCTCCCTGTCGCTTGCCATTTTAACACTCCACCCTGCTCTCTTGCCCACATGTCTGTCCTTGGCTTGCATTGTTCCAGTGAAGCCCAACGCAAACTGGAGGAACAGCACCTCATCTTCCGACTAGGCACTTTACAGCCTTCTGGACTGAATATTGAATTCAACAACTTTAGATCTTGAACTCCCTCTTCCATCCCCACCCCCTTTCTGTTTCTTCCCCCTTCCTTTTGTTTTTTCCAATAATTTATATGGATTTTTCTTTTCCCACCTATTTCCATTATTTTTAAATCTTTTATGCCCTGCTAGCCTTTGCACCCCACCCCCACTAGAGCTGTACTTTGAGTGCCCTACCATCCATTCTTAATTAGCACATTCATTTGGATAATATCACCACCTTCAACGCCTCTGTGTTCTTTTGTTTTTTTGTCTGTGACATCTTTTGATTATCTGCTCCTATCACTGCTTGCTTGTCCCTACAACCACACCACACCCCCCCACTTCTCTCCCCCCAGCCAACTCCCACCCGCACCCCACCCCCCCCCACCCACCTTAAACCGGCTTATATTTCACCCCTCTCCTTAGATTCACTCAGTTCTGTTGAAGGGTCATGAGGACTCGAAACGTCAACTCTTTTCTTCTCTGCTGATGCTGCCAGACCTGCTGAGTTTTTCCAAGTAATTCTGTTTTTGTTTTGGATTTCCAGCATCCGCAGTATTTTGCTTTTATTACAAGTGCAACTTTGTTGGGCTTTCTAAAAAGATTCTGAAAGGAAAGATTAAACTGAAAGTAACCCAGGCTAAGTTGGTCTATGGTGCATGTGTATTTGTCTTACAGCTGTATAAAAAGTACGAATAGTTCAGGGAGCAGGCCAGTAAGTTTCAAAAGGAGTTGACCCAATCAATCAGTTATAGTGGAAGCAGGAGGCACATGATGGAGCATGTTATACAAGATAAAAAGCCTGGCCAAACACTAGAACCCGTTTGAAGTGACTTAATGTCGTTGCATCAAAAAACGTTAGTTGAGAAACACTACTTGTCTGACATCCAACCCTGGCCGAGAAGAGACAACTAAATATTGGGAAGAGTAAAGCCATTGTCTTCTCTCCCCGTCACTATATCTATATCTCTCCCTTATCACCATCTGAATTTGAACATGACCATTCACAACCTTGATATCCTACTTGACCCCGAGATGAACATCGAACCACATAACCACTCCATCACCAAGAACACTTAATTGCACCTTGGTAACATCATCCATGTTGACCCCACTTAACACTCACCTATGCCTTTGTTGCCTCTTGACTGGCTATTCCAATGTTTTGCTAGCTGGCCTCCTGTCTTTCCTCCTCCATAAATTTGAATTTTATTTCTATCAGTTGCCTTGTTTTTGTGTGTTACCATGTCTTGATGAGGTTTTGCTTATTCTACAAGTGACTTGAGATAGTCAGTATATAGTTTTTCTTGAAACTATTTATTAAGAGCAAATTACAAAGACCTCATGATGAGTACATGGTGTTCAGGACACAGACTGTTCTGCATCTTGTTCTCTTGGAGCCTCTTGGTCATCTCTCTTGATGTCATTCTTACATCATCGTAAACATCATTGTCTCATTAACATAACCATTAACCCTTTACTCTACATCTGTCCTCCCCAAGAATAATCTTGAAACTGTTACATTCTTTTGTTGAACTATTCACATTACATTCCCAGCATCTTCCCCCCAACTCCTTCCCCTCACCAAGTCACTGTCACCAAAGGCTTCAATCTCCAACAGTGTTCTCTGCTCTCTTGGGGGATGTGTCGGACATCTGTGTTCCCAGATCTTCTGCTTGGAAGACAAGCATATTGGTGGAGTGGGACAGCAGCTTCTCATGACTGTCGATTCATGGGGCTGTGGCTCTTACAGCAACCTGATCACAAAGGGTTTGAAAACCAATCAAGGAGACACTGGCTCAAGAGAGATATCTTCAGGACTCAGACGATCACAACTCCTTGAAAAGGGAGAGAACAAACTGACATTCTTGCTGTAATCTTCTTCTTCTGCATTGCACACTGGGGAAAGGCTTGAGAAAATGAAGCACTTTCAGCTCCTCTGAGGACCTTTGCAGCTGTAACATTCACTGCTGCTGTGATGATGAAACAAGTATTCAATACCTGGGAAATAACTGAATTTTGGTAGTTGAAAAGAAGAATGAAAAACATCCTGAAGGCATTTCAGGATACGAAGAAAAGAAGACTTTGCCTACTGCAAAGTTAGGATTTTCACTGTCTGTAGGTAGTGGTATCATTTCCACTGTAGGCAATGGGATCATGATGTCAGCATGAGAAACTAGGAGGGCCACATCTTCAACAATGGAATAAACCTCTGGGCCAGGGTCTCTATGAAGTTCCTGCAGAATACTCTTCAGGTGTAGAAGCTCTGTAGTTCAGGCCTCTGCTTCTTCTTTACTGATGGAAGGTTTAGGTGTATCCATGACTTGTTGGTGAGATTCAAGTGTGAGCTGCAGTTTACATCCATACAAATTAATAAACTCTGAACTTTCTCTATTGGTTTGATCCAACTTGGAGCTGAGGATCTCGTTCTCCCTGGACAGCTCACTGCTGTCAGCCTGCAATAGTTGATGCATGACATCGATGGGCTGAGTGGAATAAGTACACAAATTCACCTCTTTCTTACCATCTTCAACATCTTCAGCTCCTCAAGAAAGACAACAGAGACTTCCGAAGCATTGGCAGTGGAGCTAAAGAGCATAGTAAGATCTAGGACCTCTTATTTTAACAAATCAACTGCTTCTGCAATGGCTTTACCCTACTGAACTCCGTCAGGAAAGAGCCAACCAAGGTATAGAGGCTTCTCTAGAGGATGGTCACCATCTTTTTCAGTGCCTCTTGTTTCCATCTCTTCTAGCCTGTCTTCGAAGAGATGTGAGAGATCTGCAATATCCTCCCTGTGGTCCAGTGGATGAAGTTCCTGTAATTCTCCTTGATCTCTCCACTCCTCCAATTCCACCCTCTTATTTAACACGGATTTAAATCATTCCAACATTGACCATCATATTTTCAGAAGGCTGGACTCTGAAATTCCCAATCTAAACCTCTCTGCATCTCTATCTCTCTTCTTTAAAATACTCCATAGAACTTATCACTTTGACCAAGCTTTACATCACCTATCCTAATTTTTCCTTATAAGGCTCCGTGTTAATTATTTTCGATAATGTTCCTGTGAAGCACCTTGAGATTTTTTATAAACCCATCATGCAAATGCACATTGTTGTTGTTGATGTGCAAGTTTATCCAGTTAGGACCCATAAAGATAAATCACAGTATTTCCTAAACACTGAGAAGCTAAGAAATGTGGATAATCGTAGAGATTTAGGGGATGTAGTACAGAAACCATTAAAAGTTAGTGGACAGATGCAAAAACATAAGAAAATGGCTAGTAGAATGTTAGCCTATATCTCAAGGGGGCTGACAAATCTTCAACTTCAATCCATCTTCCCACACTATCCCCAATACCATTGATTCCTTTTGTTTCCGAACATCTACCAATCTCTGGGCTAGAGAATTCCAAAGATTCTCAATTCTCAAGTGAATAATTTTCTCCTCATCTCATCCCAAAATAGCCGATCGATTATTCTGAGTTATGACCCCTAGTTCTAGGCTCACCAGCCGGGGAAACACCCTCTCTACATCAACCCTATTAAGCCACTGGAGAATTTTATATTCTTCAATGAAATGGAGTATAATGTGGGAAAATGTGAGCTTGTCCCCTCTGACAGGAAGAATAGAAAAGCAGAACATTATTTAAATAGAGAAAAATTGCAGAATGCTGCAGTACAGAGGGATCTGGGTGACCTTGTACATGAATCACAAAAAGTTGGCATGCTGGTGAATCAAATAATTAGGAGGGCAAACAGAATATTGGGGGATTGAGTGTAAAAATAGAGAAACCCTTGTTGTGCAGGGCATTGGTGAGATTGCCCCTAGAGTACTGAGTACATTTTTGGTCTCCTTACTTAAGAAAGGATATAATTCTATCAGAAGCTGTTCAGAGAAGGTTCACTCCACTGATTCCTGAATGAAGGAGTTATTTTATGAGGAAAGGTTGGACAGTTTGGGACTGTATCCGTTGGAGTTTAGAAGAATCAGGGATGATCTTATTGAAACAGTTAAGATCTCGAGGGGAATTGAAAGGGTGGATGCTGAGAGGATGTTTTCCTTTATGGGGGAATCTAGATCAAAGGGACACAGTTTAAAACTTAGGGATCTCTCATTTAATTCTGAGATGAGAATTTTTTCTTTCAGAGAGTCATTAGTCTGTGAAATTTTCTTCCATCCAGAATAGTAAAGGTTGGTTTCATGAATATATTCAGGACTGAGTTTGATAGATTTTTGATCTATAAGGGAGTCAAGGGTTATGGGGAGCAGACAGCAGAATGGAGTTGAGGCTAGAATCAGATCAAGAGGCTGAACAGACTCAATAGGCTGAAAGGCCTAATCCTTCCCCTAATTCTTGTGTTCTTGTGAGGCTGGAGAGGAGAACTGGAATGTGCCAGAGTTTAAGTGAACAAGATTTCACAGTTGCTTTTGCTGTATTCATTAAAAAGTTAACATGGTTATATACATTTCTGAAGCATTTCTCGAAAGGGAATGCCTGGTAATTCCCTTTTTTGAAGGGAAAGAGAAAAGGGAAAAAAAAGGAAGAGAAAACTTTGAATACTAGGGAGGAAATTTGATCACGACAAAGCAAAGCTGAGATTGCGCGAACAATGGGTAAGAGGGAAACTTGACCAAGATTCAGATTTAACTCCTGATTTTTATTTGTCAAGAAATATATGCTCAGTGCCTAAATTCAGTGAAGACGGAGTTGTGATGTATTTTGTGTCACTTGAGAAAATTGCTAATTGTCACAATGTCCTAAGGAAAGCTACATGGTCGTATTGCAAAGCGTGTTCATGGGGAAAGCATTCAGACATGTATTCATCACTTTAGATGTGCAGTCTAGTGATGGTGACACTGTGAAGAATGCTGTTCTCAAAGAGTTAGTGCCAGAAGCTTAAAGGTAAAAGCTTAGAAATCTGAGGAAGAAACAATCAGATTTTTGTGGAATTTGCTAGCGAAAAGGAAATTATATTTGTTTGGTCCTAAAGGGCTATGAAGATTGAGACAAATTTTGAAAACTATGCTAATGGAAGAATTTAAAATAGGGCCTCTTCAGGAATAAGGTCCCACCTTGGCAACTATAAAGTTTCTAAGATAAGGGGGGCTGCAATTATGGCTGATGAATGTGGGTTGTCTCACAAACATATGAATAGCAGCAGATCTTTGTTTGCAAACCTGCATGGAAACTGGAGAGATAAGAGATCTGATAATGAGCTGAATACTGGTTACAGTGAGGAAGATTGCATAATGAAAAGCCCAATATTCCTCAGAGTAGTCCATCCGGGTCCTGATGGACTTCAGCCTAGGGTCATAAACAAGGTGACAATTGAGGTATTAGATGCGTTGGTGTTAATTTTCCAAAATTCACCATATTCTGGACAGGGCCCATCAGACTGGAAAGTAGAAACTATAACCCCTCTATTCAAGAAGGAAGGGAGGCAGAAAACAAGAAACTATAGGGCAGTTACTTGATGTCTGTAGTGGGAAAGTGTTACAATCGATCATTAAGGAGATTATAGCTGGGCACTTTGAAAAACTCAAGGTAATCTGGAAGAGCCAGCATGGTTTTGTGAAAGGGAAATCATGTTTAACCAATATACTGGAGTTCTTTGAAGGAGTAATATGCGCTGTGGATAAAGGGAAGCCTGTAAACGTGCTGTACTTGGATTTCCAGAAGGCATTTGATAAGGTGCCACATCAAAGGTTATTGCGAAAGATAAAAACTCATGGTGTAGGGGGTAACATATTAGCATGGATAGAAGATTAGCTGGCTGGCAGAAAACAGAGTGTATGCATAAATAGGTCTTTTTCTGATTGGCAGGATGTGGTGAGTAGGGTCCTGCAAAGGTCTGTGTTGGGGCCTCAACTCTTTACAATTTATATCAATGACTTAGATGAGGGGAGCAAAGGCATGGTACCTAAATTTGCAGATTTCACAAAGATAGGTAGGAAAGTAGGATGTGAAGAGGACATAAGAAGCTTGCAGATGGATATAGATAGGTTGAGTGAGTAGGCAAAAATCTGGCAGATGAAGTATAATGTGGGAAAATGTTAAGTTGTTCATTTTGGCAAGAAGAATAAACAAAGAGTATTACTTAAATGGAGAATGACTGCAGAATTCTGAGGTGCAGAGGGATCTAGGTGTTCTAGCGTATAATTAACAAGAAGTTAGTATGTGGGTACAGCAAGTAATTAAGAAGGCTAATGGAAAGCTATCCTTTATTACGAGAGGGATTGAACATGAAAGTAAGGATGTAATTCTTCAGTTATGCAGGGTATTGGTAATCCATATCTCGTGTGCAGTTTTCATCTCCTTATTTAAGGAAGGATGTAAATACGTTGGAGGTGATTCAGAGGAGGTTCACTAGATTGATAACGGGAATGAGTGGGTTGTCTTATGAGAAAAGGTTGGATAGACTGGGCTTGTTTCCACTGGAGTTTAGAAGAGTGAGGGGTGACCAGTGACCATAAGTGCCCAGCCATAACCTCCTTAATGATCGATTTTAATAACTTCCCCACAACAGACATCAAGCTAACTGGCCTATAGTTTCCTGTTTTCTGCTTCCTTCCCTTCTTGAATAGAGGGGTTATATTTGCTACTTTCCAATCTGATGGAACCTTTCCAGAACCTAGCGAATTTTGGAAAAACCAGCACATCGACTACCTCATTAGCCACCTCTTTTAAGACCCTAGGATGTAGTCCATTGGGACCCGGAGACTTGCCTGCCCACAGCTGCATCAATTTACTCAGTGCTGTTTCCCTAGTGATTTCAATTTCACCAAGTTTCTTTCTCCCGTTCACCTCCTGATTTGCAGCTATTACTGAAATGTTTTTTGTATCCTCTATAGTGAACACAGAAGCAAAACATCTGTTTGTTTCTTCCACCATTTCCTTATTATCTGTTATTAACTCCCCACTGTCACTCTCTAGAGGACTAACACTCACATTACTTACTCTTATCCTTTTGAAGTACCTGTAGAAACTCTTGCTATCCATTTTCACATTTCTAGCTACCTTCCTCTCATACTCTAATTTCCTTCTCCTGATTAATCTTCTAGCCTTTCTCTGCTGTTCTTTATATTCTGTCCAATCATCTGTCCTGCCACTCATCTTTGCAGAGTTGTATGCTTTTTCCTTAAATTTGATGCTTCCCTTAACTTCTCTAGTTAACCACGGATGGTGGGTCCTCCCCTTAGAATTTTTTCTTTATAATAGGAATGTACTTATTCTGAATACACTGAAATATCCCATTAAATGTTTGCCACTGCTTCTCTGTTGATCTATCCTCTAGCCTAGTTTCCCAGCTCATTTCAGCTAGCTCAGCTTTCATCCCCACATAGTTGCCCTTATTTAAGTTTAAGATGCTAGTCTTAGACCCACTCTTCTCCCTTTCAAATTGGATGTAAAATTCAATCATATTGGGGTTGCTGCTACCTAGCAATGCCTTTACTCTGATGTCATGAATTAGTCCTGGCCTAAAGATGTGGAAAAAAAACACTAACTGTGCACGTGGCCATTCTCCGGCTGCCACATGCACAGGAGTCCCCAGAAAGGAAAAAAAACACAACTTCACATGTGTGACCATTCTACGTCTAGCGCATGCACAGAAACCCCAAAGCTCGTTGGGAACCATGACTCTGATTTAAACTTAAGGTTTTTTGTCTTGGAGGTTCTTTACACTACCTGTACTCCTACTCTGGAAATTATTATTCCAATCAACATTGGACCAGATCTTCCAGTCAGTGATGATTCTGGGTGCATCACCACTGCTCATGAAGAATCCTGCGCCCGGACCTTTTAGCACTTTTTCAGTCAGGACTTCTGATCCTGGCTGCAGCAGCAATGGGTCAGTGCAGCCTCTCAAGGGAAGACCTGTGAGCACAGGAGAAGATGGGTGAAGAGAGGACATGCCCCCCTTTTACAACATTAGCTGATGTATTCAGGTACGTTTTTAAAGATATCAAGTCTTTCAGTGATTGAGTGAGTAAGTGCGTGGATGACTGAGTGAGCAAGTGGCTGACTGACTCATTGATTGACTGAGTGGCTGAGTGAGTGAATGAATTGGGGAGTCAGTGAGTGAGTGGATGAAAGTTGAATGGGTGAGTGAGTCAGTGAGTGAGTGGGTGAAAGTGAGTAGATGGCTGAATGAGTGACTGACTGACTAACCGGGTGAGTGAATGAGGGGGGGGGGGGAGTGAGTGAGTGAGTGAGTCAGTGAGTGACTGGGTGAGTGAATGAGTGGGTGAGTGAGTAAGTGAGTGAGTGAGTGAGTCAGTCAGTCAGCCAGTGACTGGGTGAGTGAATGAATGGGTGAGTGAGTCAGTCAGTTAGTCAGTCAGGGAGTGAGTAGGTGAGTGAATGAGTGGGTGAGTGAGTAAGTGAGTGAGTGAGTCAGTCAGTCAGTGAGCAACTGGATGAGTGAATGAGTGTGTGAGTGAGTGAGTGAGTCAGTCAGTGTGTGACTGGGTGAGTGAATGAGTGAGTGTGAGTAGGTGAGAGAGCCAGTGGGTGAATAATTGAGTGGTGAGATGGAAGCGGTTAGTAGGGTTAGGGGGTGATTGGGTCGGGTTGGGGAGAGTAGTTGGGTTGTCTCATGGGTGTTGTCGTGTCAGGGGAAAACTCAGGCCGGAGGGGGTAGTCAGGTTGGGCTGGGGTTAGTCAGGTTGTGGGGGGAGATAATCGGGTTGGAGGGTAGTTGAATTGGGGAGGTAGTCGGATTGCGTCGGGGTGTAGTCAGGTGAGGGGGTAGTTGGGTCGAAGAGGGGGGCGCGGTTCTTGCTGCTTCATTACTCTTACAGCGTAACCCCCTTGCAATAAGTTCTAATAAGCCATTTACCTTATTAATTTCTGGCTTTACCTGCATGTTAACATTCATGATTCATGTAAAAGAACACCCAAATCCCTCCAAATATAAGAATTTACTAGTCTGTCACCTTTTAAAAAGGATTCTGCTTTTCCATTCTTCCTATCATTGTAACAGTGGCTACATTTGAAAAATACTTCATTGGCTGTAATGTGCTTTGGAACAACCTGAGGTGAAAGGCCAGTCCTTCTTGCTTTCTTTACCACAGTCAATAACCTCACACATCCCCACATTATACCCAATATGCCCCCTAGTTCCTCACTCACTTAACCTGTCTCTATCCCTCTGCAGCCTCTTTGAGTCTTCCTCACAGCTTACTTGGATATTTTACATTTGGTCCCCTCATCCAATTCATTGAGTTAGATTGAAAAAGTCAAGGCCCAAGTACGGATCCTCGCTTATTCCTACTCTTCGTTTTTTGTTCATTAACCCAATCTTCATTCCGTGCATATTAACCACAATCCCATGAGTCCCAATCTCAGATAACATTTGGCATTTTTCCAAAATTCTTTCTAACAAAGAAACTATGTCCATTAGCTTTCCTTTATCTACCCTGCTAGTTATACCCTCAAAAAATTCTAATAGATTGGTCAAATCCGATTTCTATTTTATAAGATCACATTGACTCTACCAAATCATATTGTGATTTCCCAAATGCCCTGTTAGCACATAATTGATTCTAGTACTTTCCCTTCTGCTGATGTCAGGTTAACTGGCCTACAATTCCCTGGCTTCTCACTCCTTCCTCTCTTGAAAATGGGTGTATATCTGATTCCTTCAAATCCATGGGGACCTTTCTAAAACTGAAGGATTTCAGGAGAGTCAAACCCAATGCATCCACTTTCTCTGTAGCTGCCTCTTTGAAAACCCTCACGTGTAGGCCATCTGGTGTGAGTAATTTGTCAGATTTTAGTCCAGTTGATTTCTCCAGCACTTTCTCTTTACCAATATTAATTATTTTGAGATTCTCAGACACATTAGGCCCTTGATTCCCCATAATTTCCAATATGTTCTTTGTTTTTTTCTACCATGAAGAAAGACACAAAATAATTGTTTAATGCCTCTGTCATTTCCTTTACTGTAAGATGATTAATTAACCAAGTCTCATTGCTCAATATTAGGTCCAAAATAACCTGTTCTTTAGTTGGTTTCTCAACATATTGGTTTCGAAAGTTGTTTCGAATGTTTCTGATATCCTGTATTCACATTCTCTAATGCTCCTGCTTTGACACTAACGATAACATAATCATTGCACAAGAGGTTCAGCCACTCCTCTTGCTGCATATACAGGGATATCACATGTAAGCTGTGACTATTGTGCAAAAGACAGAGTTCAGATGGCAAGATTCTGTATGAAGATATTTTATTAAAGTTAACATTAACTAAGTAATCACTTATTTACTAAAGGTAACAGTATTAATATGAAAACTAATAATAGATCTGTTGTATAAAATAAAAAGCATTTAATTACAATCATTACTCCCATGATAAATGGCACCCAGGCCAGATGGTGAATTATGAAGCTAGATGCAAATCCTTTTCTTGATAATAGACTTATTTACAGAATGCAGCAGCACTTATATCTGCTGTTTGCCTACTGTGTCCCAGCAGTCTCCCTTTATGTCCTTTTGACCAGAAGTTAAAACAAATGATCTAATAATCTAATTAACTAGTGATCAACCCCTTAAAGGGGCACTGGAACCAAGAACAAAATCTTCAATTGAAATGTAACAAATTAAATTAAAATGTAGTTTCTGGGACAAATGATGCACTCCAACCCCTGTGGTGCCCACCCAATGTGGAAGGTCTTAAGCATACCAGCGGACGCTACATGCTCCCTCTCTAAGATCAACCAGGCACTAACATAGTTGCAGAAGGGGACAGTTGGGCCAAATGACCCCACCTCCCCTCACCTCCTGGACTGTCCACTGCCTGGACCATTTGATGACCTCCTTGGCCAGCCCAGGGTTACAAGGAGGACCCCCACCCTGCCCACTCCACATCACCAGTCGACCAAAGATCAAGGGCGTGGGGCTAAAGTGCAAACAGAAGTTAAGGAGCAGCCTCTGCAAAAAGTGGAACAGGGGCTCAGTCTCTCTTTATCCTCCTTTGAAGAGAACATTACAGTCATTTTAAAATGGCATCATGTATCTTTGTTTAAAAATTCACCTTAATTTTACATAGTTTCAAAAGCCCATCAGGTAAAAATTTGTTGTTGTGTGTTTTTGGGTGCAGGGGAAGCATCATGCTGCCTCCTCATTAGAATGATTGCTGCTTGCAGTCCAGCTTCTGACTGGCTGCTCACACAACAGGAAGCTTAACAGCATGTGAGGCCAGCAAGTGCTAGCTCTCTGCTCTTAAAGCCAATCTGACCCTCCTGAAAGGAAGCTGCAATGAAATACAGGAGAATGCTGCTGAATACCAGCGCTGCCACTGAAAATAAATAGAGCACCAGGACAGAGAGATGGCTCTGCACTGGAGACATTGGTCAAGGAGGTGGACAGAGGAGAGAGGCCATGTTTCCTTGGAAGGCCAGGAGGCCCTCAATGATGCCCCATGAAATGAGAGGGAGCAGGTGTTCAGGAAGCTCAATTCCCCTACAACCTGGCAGCAATGTCAGGATAAGTTTAATGTCCTCACACTAGTGGTCAAGGTCAATGCATCTGCACGTGCCATCTCCTGCCTACTAAATAACTCACTTCTCATACTGTTCAATGTACCACACACCCACCACTCACCCAGCAGAACTCCCTGGCACTGAGAACTCATGCCCAACATTTACATACTTCAACAATAGCTTCATGAGCCTTCTATAGATCCCAGACTCACAGCCACCTCACGCCATCTCCACAAACCTCCAGCTATTCACCTGTGGCAGGCATTACACCCAAACACAGTGCAATACAATCACTGATATCGTTCCCTTTCTTGTAGGACAAGTCATGTGCAACAGAAGGGAGCAGCAGAGAAGCAGTGGGAGCCAGGTACAACTTCAGCTATGGAGCTTGACGGAGGAGATGGTGCTCCGTATCATGGGGCCGGCTGCAACAGAGAGCGTAACATCCAGCATCACCAAGATAATTCATGTTGCTGCTTTATGGTCCTTCTCAAACATCACCTCACCCTCATCCTGCTCTCTGACATGATGTGCAAGCTGCTGATGGTGTGACCATGGACCTCTTGCTTTCCACCCTATCACCCACCTTCCACACCCCAATGCCCCCCTTCTGATTTTACGCTTTCAGATTCCCAAAAACTGTGACCAGCCCAGCCACAGTGCACACAGGAGGAAGAGAGACAGCAAACCCACACCAGCGATTAAGTGACACCGTCACTTAGTCTGACACTGAGGCACCAACGCAGATACTGGGACTGTGCATAAAACAGAGGTTAATACAGATTCCCGATCAGTACATGGTGAGTCACTGAGCACAAGTGGGTTACAGTGAGGCCAAGGGGAAAGGGCAGTGAATGTGCCACCTCACTGGAGGGCAAAGTCACACACGAGTTCTGCTGCAGAGGATTCTTATGAGGACATTGATGGGGTGGTCTACAGAAAATGCTGATGAGCATGCACACTGAATGCTCGATGTACTGGCCTCTTGTCACTGTTGAGGAGCCTGGAGGTGGCAGAGGGCATCACCTAGAGCTTGGAGCATATCCTTTCCACTGTGAAAGTGGTGGCCAACTCCATGATAGCACTAGTGGTCCCAGCCGTGATGCAGAGGATGGTAACTGCAGCTTCCACTGCAGCACAGGTGGAAGGAATCCAAAATCTCAGTGCAACATCTCAAGTGTCATTAGCCACCTGTAGAGGGGGCAGCCATTGTCCTGAGGAGACACCACCTGCTTCTCCATGAAGGGCAAAGATGGTGGGGACAGCAGACATGGCTTCTGCCAGGATAATGGGCGTTCACTGACATGATGTACATGGTTACACACAAACTGTACATTGTTAGAATGGTCACCCTTGTGGTTCCAGTTCCTCTCCACATTGTCATGGGGGCCCACATGTGTACAACCATTAGTGTTCTGATCCGCTGGAAATCCCACCATCATGGCAATGCCACATGCCCTCTCATCCTGTTTCTACCAGCTGAGGGACAAAATGATGCACCCGGCTTTCCTGGTATCAATGGCCTCAGTCACCTCCCAGATGGTCTGCTTACGGGAGATGTTGAAAATGTTATCCGCTCCCACTCAGAAAATTCCGGACACTTAAAAATCCAATTTTTACAGCCGCTGGCAATGCCATATTCACCCTGGTGCAAGGCTCTAGGTCGGGTTGGAGGTGGCACTGCTCTGTCACTATTCTCCTTGTTGGACCTGATTCACCTCAGGCATTGTTTATGGATGAGGTGGAAAACAGGACAAATGCTCATGAAAAGCCCCATGGAGAGCCCTCCTTCTCCTCCCTCTTCACATGCTTCCTCTATCTGCAGCCTTGGCTCCATTTTCTGGTCATGTTGCAGACCCAGAGACACGGCAACCATAGCCCCCATACAACAGGTATAATTGGGTCACCAAATCCTGATGTCTCTCTGAATATACGCTGCATTTGTCCAAAACACAATCCACAGAACTTCCAATGGCTTTGTGTGGGTAGAACGAAGTCAAATGCACTTTGCCTGGAAGTTGGTAGCTGGCCCTATAACTAACATAAGTGGAGTCAGGGTGGGGTGTAGGGGCGTGCAGTGGGGAGGGGGTCCTCATGTTGCTGAATGCCTGTGTAGTTGTGAGCCAATTGCACAGGCATTCAGTGGGCATGGGCAGATCAAGCTTGTAAAACAAGTGTCACATCACAATGGTTCTGTCACCATGATAATTAGTCTCCTCAGATTTCCAGCTCACAGACAGCACGTGTGCGCTTACGCCCATCCCAGAATGGGTTACAGCTTGGGACCTGCCAGACATGGTCCATGCCCGACATGGTCACACATTGTATGCCTTCAGGGCTGCCATACTACCAGCAGCAGTGACGCTATGGAAACCAATTTAGTGCCCTAAAGAGATATTTCCTATTATTTAAATTTTGAATCATATGATAACCAAAATCTAGTTGAAACAGATCCAATACAGTATTTATCTTTTTACAGAAGGACACACATATGAAAGAAACACATCTTTTTCATTCTTTATAATGACTCGCCCAGGGTGTGTATTATGTGGCAGGTAATGTGCTATTTCATTTCCCAGACATCCACAAATGCCACATTGATACCTGTGAACATCTTCCTCATCACTAAATCCAGCTGGTAGGAGTACCAGTCACTTTAGTAGAGACTGAAATATTTTGAATGCTCTAGGACATTGGCAGTCTTTATTACAACCACTGTATCTGGACTTCTGTCTAGTAACTGTAGAATTGACATCCTGACATTCTGTAGTCTTCAAATATACACTTCCACTGGAAAAGTGGTGAAGTGAGTTGTTAAGATAATGGCTATAACTGTGTTTTTTCCTCCTTTAATTTCATCCAATTTATTTGAAATGTATTGCAAGTGCTGGATTGGATTGGAGGGCCATGCGGGCAATATTCCACCACAATGTTGTTTTCCAAGTTCACAGCAAGATGAGGACCAACCCTTATAGGATTGCCAAGATCCAGTGTTTTGAGACCTAAAACAGAAAAGATAACATTATTTAACATGCTAAGCCACAAAGTTGCTGATGTTAATGGATATGAAGCTGGGGTGGGGGCACATCATTTCAAATAGCAAACCACATTCTCTCTCTGTGAAATAATTCTATCTTACTGAGCTAACAGAGATTAGAAGCTTGCCCTGTGGGAACAGATACGATGTTGAACATCACTGTTATTGAGTCACCAAAGTAAAAATTTCACTCTTTGTTTTCCTTAAACAGCCTATCTTTTTCCGCAAGCTTTCTCTGTTCCCTTAAGTGTCTCCCATTATTTTGCATGCTTCTCATTTCTGATTTATTTTAACTGTTTTGAAATCCAAAATTGTTGATGACGTTGCTGGGTCAGATGCTGATACACAAGCCAATCGGGGAGAGGGCAAGGCTGGATGGTGATAGTGGCCTGAAAGCTGCAGCAATGCATGTGAAGGAGAGAAATTGGAAGCTAGAGCTGGGAAGGGAAGCAATGCGCAGAGTGAGACAGAGCAGGAATCAAGGTTAGGTTTTGGGTCACTGTCAGAATGGGCCCGGAGCAATTGTCTCAACTGCTTCTGACATGTGAGAAATGCTTCAAGTTGCTTGGGGCAATTCACAGTTCACATGGTACGGATGCATCTGTCCATGACGGTATCAGTAGGAGTGACCACCACTGTAACAACTATAAGGTATAGTCTCTCCTGCTGTCAATCAAGGATTGTGTGACATCTTGAAGCCTCCGAGCAATGAGTCCTAAGCATGGGCAAATCGGGTGGTGGGACTTCATGTCGCTGGTCATGGTTCAAGCATGTAACACCTAAAAAGTTCTCTGTAATAAAAGTTAACAGTTTCTATTTGAAGCCTATTCGTTCTATGATGTTATTACATCTGACGATGAAGATGAATAGCTCCAACGCGGCACCTCGCCTGCTTAACGTGAGGTCATCGAGTCTAAAGAAAAAGAAAAGACTGCTCACCAGTCATGACACTTTTGCGCAGAATTGATCCTTACAATGCGGATTCGGAAGACTGGAGACAGCATGTAGAGCGCCTTGATTTTTATTTCATAGTGAACGTAATTACTGCGGAGGCAAAGCAGAAAGCTCTCCTTTAGAGTGCATGTGGGAGCAAGACATACAATCTTATTCACAACATGTAGGCCCCGAGTGTACCCCATTCTAAGTCCTAAAATGAATTAGTGGACCTCATAAAAATGCATTTCCAGCCGAAGCCACCTGTATAATGCAGTGTTTTAAGTTTAATTACAGAATTAAGGCCCCAGGAGAGTCCATCGCAGCCTATGTAGTGAATCTTAAACAGTTGACAGAGCAATGCAACTTCAGGGACACATTGAATGAGATGTTGAGAGACCATTTAGTTTGTGGAGTTCAGGAGAACCCCAATCAGTGCCGTTTACTCGCTAAAATTGACGTGCTCTAGATATCCCCCTCGCCATGGAAAGCGCTGCGAGAGACCTGAACGTTTTGCAGCACATATAACATGCTGCTCTTCTTCATGAAGGGTGGGTACCTATCACTGAGCATTGCGCAAAGCCAGATCCACAACACTGAAGCAAGATGCAATGTCCACTGTCAGGAGCATGAAACGGCCTACTGGAAACACTTTGGCAGCAACTCAGAGTTTACAATGTTACTGATGTGGGGGTGACCACAAACCAGACACCTGCAGATTCAAAGAGGCTGAATGCCATAGAGAGGTCTCGTAGTAAGACAATGCAGGGCGAAGTCAAAAAAGGCCGTGAAGCAGCAAACTAACATGATTGAATTAAAAAATACAGCAGACCCTGAAGCTGCCGACATCGACATCTATTCCCTGTACAAAGTAACCTCGTAAAGGCTGAACCTATCACTGTAACTGTCAAAGCTAATGAGAAACCACTCATAATGGAGGTGGACACAGGAGCCTCAACAACAGTGGTGGGAGAACATATTTTCGAATACCTTAATGAAGGTACTCAGCTTTTAACCCTTGAGTGGACAACTGTGAAATTAAAGATATACACTGGAGATTCAATCCAAGTAAGAGGCATCCCCTCAGTACCAGTCTCTTACCAGCAGCAGACAGCCCAGCTAGTTTGACGGAAAAGGACCTAGTCTTCTAGGTCCCGGCTGGTTACAAAAAAAATCAAGCTTAATTGGTCCAAGATATTCCACCTGAGGACAGGAGGAGTTCCTGAGCTGTTAAGGAAATACGACAGTGTATTACGAGATCAGTTAAGAGAACTGAAGGACCTTCACATGCTGCAAGGATCCTTCAGGTCAGTGTTAGTTCCTCTAGAAAAACATGGAGCGAAACAGAATGAACTTAGTGCCACTCTGAACAAACTGAAGAAACAGTTGGCAGAGAAGATTCAGCAATGTTCTATATTCCAGGAGGAAACAAGGAGATACAAGGAAGAGACTGAAGAGCTGGAGAATCAGCTGAATGAAGTCAAAGAGGCATTGAAAGGTAGGGTCATAGAGCTTCCCAAGATGCCAGTGGAAAATGAAACCATGGGTAGCTGAACTACCGAACCAAAGCAAATCAAGATTTCACCAGAAAGAGACTGGTTGACTGTGAAATCAAAATGGAAGACAAGGCAAAATTTGGCAGCAAACAGGAAAGGAAAAGACAGAAATCAGATTAGAAAAGGCTAATCTGACATTGAAGATCAAGGAGCTAAAATGAAGAGGATTGGATGCCGCAAACATACAAAAAACCCATGAAGGGATTTATTCAGTGAGGGTAAGGCAATTTCACCAATTGCTTCAACACAAACACAACATTGGGCTTTAATTTTATTTACGTACGAGTACACTGTCATACCCCTTTTGGGCTTACACATTGCGAATGCAGATGCACTCAGTCACCTCCCATTGACAGATAACATTGCACATGGTCCTGTGACACAAGGAGTCGTGCTAGTGTTGAACTTCTTGGATTCTTCAAAGGTGTGCACGAAGTAGATTAGAAATTGGACAAACAAAGATCCAATTTTGTCAAGAGTCAGAGACCTGGTATTGTAGGTGTGGTCAGATTCACCAGTGTCTGAAAAGATGAGATCACTCCATGCCTGGAAAACAAAGTTAAGGTGTCAAGATGGAACCTTATTGTGGGGATCAAGATTTGTCGTCCCTTCATGAGGCAGAGGATCACTTGTAATAGAGCCTTCACAGTGCGCATCCAGGCATTTCAAAGATGAAAATGCTTTTGCGAAGCTACATCTGGTGGCCAGGCATTGGTGAAATTGAGTGCATGGTCAAGCACTGTCCACATTATCAGCAACAACGGAAATTGCCTGTTTCAACTCCCCTGCATCCATGGGAGTGGCCTGGTCGACCCTGAGTTAGACTACACATTGACTACTTGGGCCATTCTTAGGTACTAACTTTTTGTTGATTATTAATTCACATTCTAAATGGATGGATGTACATGTATGAAATAAGATCATGGGCATCAAGTGAAACTATTGAAAAGCTTCCTCATTGTTTTAGCACTTTTGGCCTACCTGAAATCACCGTTTCTGATAACGGTACTATTTTTACCAGTGCAGAGTTTCAAAACTTCATGAATCAGAAAGGAATCAAACATATCAAAACAGCACCATACCATCCTTCATCAAATGATTTAGCTGAGAGAGCTGGCCAAACATTCAGATGAGGAATGAAGAGGTTATCAGAATAAAGTTAGCTATTTCTAGTTGAAAGCTGTTCATTCTGGGAAGTTATTACAACCACTTTATCTTTTTGGGGGCAAAGTCCCAGCTTCACATTAATGATACCCTCCATCATGTTGTGTGGTTCTACTATCGTGCGAAATGGGATAGATTTTGGACAGATCTAGGAACTTAAGACTGGGCAAACATGAGGTGCTGTGGGCCATCAGTAGCAGCAGAAATGAACTCAAGCCCAAACTGTAACATCACTGCCTGGCACATCCGCCACTCTACCATTCCAGGAGCAGTACCAGGCATACTAAAAATGAGGTGTCAGCCTGGTGAAGCTACAACACAGGACTACTTGCATGCCAAACAGTGGAATTAGCAAGCAATAGACAGAGCTAAGTGATTCCAAAACCAATGGATCAGACCTAAGCACTGTAGTTCTGCCACATCCAGTCATGAATGGCGGTGGACAATTAAACAATTCACTGGAGGAAGGAGCTCCACAAATGTCTCTATCCTCAATGATGGAGGAGCCCAGTTCACCAGGGCAAAAGATGAGGCTGAAGCATTCGCAACAATCTCCAGCCAAAGGTGCCGAGTGGATGATCCACCTTGGCCTCCTCTGGAGGTCCCCAGCATCACCGATGCCAGTCTTCTGTCAATTCAATTCACTCCACATCATATCAAGAAACAGCTGGAGGCACTGAATATTGCAATGGCTATGGCCCTGACAACGTTCCAGCAATAGTACTGAAGCCTTGTGCTCCAGAACTTGTGTGCCCCTAGCCAAGCTGTTCCAATACAGCTACAACATTGGCATCTACTCGGCAATGTAGAAAATTGCCCAGGTATGTCCTGTACACAAAAAGCAGGAAAAATCCAACCAAGCCAATTACTGCCCCAACAGTCTACTCTTAATTATCAGGAAAGAAATGGAAGGGGTCATCAACAGTGATATCAAAGTGGCACTTGCTTAGCTATAACCTGCTCACCAATGCTCAGATTGGGTTCCACCAGGGTCATTCAGCTCGTGACCTCATTACAGCCTTGGTTCAACTATGGACAAAACAGCTGAACTCCCAAGATGAGGTGAGAGTGACTTCCATTGATATCAAGGCAGCATTTGACTGAGTGTGACATCAAGGAGCCTTGGCAAAACTGGAGTCAATGCGAATCAGGAGGAAAACTCTGCGCTGTTTGGAGTTATACCTCGCAAGGTGGTTGTGGTTGGTGGTGCTGGAATATCACTGCAGGAGTTGCCCAGGCTGGTGTCCTAGGTCCCACCATCTTCAGCTGCTTCATCAAACACCTTCCCCTCCACTGTGAGGACAGAAGTGGGGATGTTTGCTGATTATTGCACAATGTTCAGCACCATTCGTGACTCCTCAGGCATTGATGCAATGTATGTCCAAATCCAGCAAGACCTGGACAATATCCAGGCTTGGGCTGACAAATGGCAAGTAACATTCATGCCACACAAGTTCCAGGCAATGACCATCTCCAACAAGAGAGAATCTAACCATCACCTCTTGACATTCAATGGCATTACCATCACTGAATCCCCCACTATCAACATCCTAGGGATTACCATTGACCAGAAACTGAACTAGACTAGCCATATAAACACTGTAGCTACAGGAGCAGGTCAGAGGCTTGTGAATCTTGTGGCGAATAACTTACCTCCTGACTCCCCAAAGCTCATTCGCCATCTACAAGGCATAAATCAAGAGTGTGATGGAATACTCCCCACTTGCCTGGATGTGTGCAGCTCCAACAACACTCAAGAAGTTTGACACCATTCAGGACAAAGCAGTCCGCTTGATTGGCACCCCTTCTACAAACATTCACTCCCTCCACTACTGACGAACAGTATGTACCATCTACAAGATGCACTGCAGGAACTCACCTAAGCTCCTTAGACAGCACCTTCCAAACACACAACCACTTACATCTAGAAGGACAAGGGCAGCAGGTACATGGTGCAGAATATTTAGGTTGGTGGGTGGGCACGTGCCCAACCTGATCGGATGCAAAATTAAACAAGATGACATCGGGCGAGCGTCCTGACGTCATCCCACACTTGTGTGATATTTTGGCCGGCGGGTGCGCGCAAAAGTCAGAAGCATGCCCAACGGTAATTAAGAGGCCAATTAGTGTCAATAAAGTTGCAATTGTCTCAGATATTTTGTGGCCTCCCAACCTTACAGCTGGCAGATGGGTGAAGCGGCCAGGCGGACTTTGCATTTTTCATGAAACCTCATCCAAGGGAGGGATGAGGTTTCCATTACTAAATTTAAAAAAATAAAAATCTATAGGCAGCATGTTTATCATGTATATGTTTAGCTGACTGATTGTGATGCTTGGAGCTTTTCTCTTGATTCTAAAAACCTTATTTAATTGTTTTCAAATCTTCAGCTCCCGGAGGCAGCTCTCCCCGTTAATTGGGCAGCCGGTGTGAAATCGCAGTCAGGGGCCGATCGCAGTTGGCGGTCCCTTCCCCGGCCGATCCCACGCCACCACCACCCCCCTCAACCTAAAAATTCTGCCCATAGGAATATCACCACCTGTGAGTTCCTCTCCAAGACACTCACCATCCTGATCTGGAAATATATCACTGTTCCTTCACTGTTGCTGGCTCAAGATGGTGTAACACCTTTCCTAACAGCATTGTGGGTGCACCTACATCACAGTGACTGCAGCAGCTCAAGAAGGCAGCTCCATAATCTTTTTTTTTGAAAAATATACTTTATTCATAAAATATCTGGAAGAACATTACAAAACATTTCAAAATCACCATCACAAAAGTACAATCACATGGATCATGATGTGCTTCAACATAATCAATGAATATTACAATCATTTCAATATGGTCAATGCAGACAATCAGACAGTGGTATTGGAGTTATCAACATACATCATGTTGCACTCTGAGGTGCTTCAATAGAATTAAAATACAACTATTATTCAATGCATACATTCATTGTGAGCTGTCCAGCCTGAGGGGCTTTAAACAATTCCCAGCCCCTCGGTGCACTATGGCAGAAAGGTCTTAGACAGCCACCTTTCCCCATTGTGCCTTTGCGGTGGCTGCCCCAAGCTTTAGTGCGTCCTTCAGCACATAGTCCTGGACTTTGGAATGTGCCAGTCTGCAACACTTGGTCGGGGACAACTCTTTGTGCTGGAAGACCAACAAGTTTTGGGCAGACCAAAGAGTGTCTTTCACCGAGTTGATGATCCTCCAGCTGCAGTTGATGTTTGTCTCGGTGTGTGTCCCTGGGAACAGCCCATAGAGCACAGAGTCCTGTGTCACAGAACTGCTCGGGATGAACCTCGACAGAAACCACTGCATCTCTCTCCAGACCTTCTTTGCAAAGGCACAATCCACAAGGAGGTGAACAATGGTCTCATCCCCACCACAGCCACCTGGAGGGCAACGTGCAGAGAGGATGAGACTCCTGGCGTGTTGGAAGGATCTGACAGGGAGGGCCTTTCTCACTCCCAGCCAAGCTACATCTTGGTGCTTGTTGGAAAGTTCTGGAGGTGAGGCATTCTGCCAAATGACTTTGACAGTCTGTTCGGGGAATCATCCCACAGGATTCACCCTCTTCTTTTCCCACAGGGCCTCTAAGACGTTACGTGCCGACCTCTGCCTGATGGACTTGTGGTCAAAGGTGTTTCTCTGCATAAATTTTTCCACGAGGCACAGGTGGTATGGCACGGTCCAACTACTTGGAGCGTTCCGCAGCAGCGTGGCCAGACCCATCCTTCGCAACACTGGGGACTGGTAGAACCTCAGCTTGTAGTGACACTTGGTGTTTACGTACTGAGGGTCTACGCACAGCTTGATGCAGCCGCACACAAAGATGGCCATCAGTATGAGGGCGATGTTGGGCACGTTTTTCCCCCCTTTATCTAGAGGCTTGTACATCGCGTCCCTGCTGACACGATCCATTGTCGATCTCCAGATAAAGTGAAAGATGGCTTAAGTGATCGCCATCATGAAGGAGTCTGGAATGGGCCAGACCCGCGCCACGTACAGCAACAGCAAGAGTGCCTCACACCTGATGACCAGGTTCTTTCCCGCAATGGAGAGAGAGCATCGCTCCCATATGTCCAGTTTTCTTTGCACCATAGACACTCACTCCTTCCAGTTTCTAACGCATGCCCTGGTCCCTCTGAACCATATCCCCAGCACCTTCAGACCGTCAGCCCTGATGGTGAAGGGGACAAAGGATTGGTCAGCCCAGTTCCCAAAGAACATGGCCTCGCTCTTCCCATGATTTACCTGGGCTCCCGAAGCCAGGTCGAACTGGTCGCAGATGTGGATCAGTCTGCGCACCGACAGTGGATCTGAGCAGAAGATGGCGACATCGTCCATGTACAGGGAGGCTTTGACCTGACTGCCTCCACTGCCTGGGATCATCTGTCCTCTTATGCCCGGATCCTTCCTGATGGACTCAGCAAAGGGTTTTATGCAACACACAAACAGGACAGGGGAGAGAGGGCAGCCCTGCCTGATTCCAGATTTAATAGTAAAGCTATCTGATTCCCAAACATTGATTCAGACTGCACTACTGATGTTAGTGTAGAACAATTGGATCCAATTGCGAATTCCGTCCCCAAACCCCACTTTGGAGAGTACATCCACCACATAGGTGTGCGATATTCTGTCAAAGGCCTTCTCCTGATCCAGGCTGATGAGGCAGGTGTCCATGCCCCTGTCCTGCACATAGGTAATCGTAGCCCTCAGCAGCGCGAGACTGTCAGAGATCTTCCTGCCCGGCACAGTGCAGGTCTGGTCAGGGTGGATCACCAATTCCAGAGCGGACTTGACCCGATTGGTGATGATCTTGGACAGAACCTTTTAGTCCACATTCAACAGTGAAATGGGTTGCCAATTTCTAATTTCCTCCCTTTCCCCCTTGTGCTTGTAGATGAGGGTGATGATACCTTTCCTTATGGATTCTGACATGCTGCCGGCCAGAAGCACACTCTCGGACACTTCTAGCAGGTCTGGGCCGATCCAGTCCCACAGAGCCAAATACAACTCCACTGGCGAGCTGTCGCTTCCGGGAGTTTTAATCTTCTCGAAGGACTCAAGGGCCTTGGTCAGTCCGTTAGGGGTTAGCAGTTTGTCCAGGCTCTCCTGTATACTGTCATCTATGCCCTCCGTGATAGAGGACAGGAAGGACTGGGAGACGGTGCTGTCTGTGGGCTTCACGTCATACAATGTGGCATAAAAGGATTTGCTGATCCTCAAAATGTCGGACTTTACTGAGCCATCTTCTTCCTTCAGGCTGCCTCAACAGATCTGTGTGCCACCCAACAGCCTCCCAGCTAAGCTGGGACAGGCCATTGTGGAGCCTGTGGGGTGATCCTGCCTAACAACCGAGGGGTACGTTTTCCTCCCGTGCTTGGAGCCGTCTCAAGCATTTGGATTGACTCACGGTGTGCAATAAACCATACTACACCCACACATCAACAGCTCAATTATAGGTTGTCTGAATACTTTCTGTGTACTCTCTGTGTACCTTTTGGAACAAGAAACGTGAGGTGACTGTGCATCTCTACAACGCCCACGTCCCTGCCTTCCTCGCCAGGTACGTCGACAAGTTTGGAAGCTGCACCGAGGTTAGAGACTCCTTCGGGATTTGGACAAGCAAATGCCAGATCAAGGTCACACTAAAGGCCAATGGTAAGGGAGCCATCCTCCAACCTCCTTCCAGCTTCACTACCGGAGGAAGCCGTGGCTACATTGTCTACACTGGGCAGCCCAAACTTTGTTGCTCATGCGGCAAGTCTGGTCATGTGGCGGCCAACTGCAGCGCCGCCCTCTGCAAGAACTGCAAGCAGGAAGGGACCAGACAAAGGACTGCAAACAGACTAAGTGCTGCAACCTGTGTGGTGAGGCAGGCCACCTCTACAGGACCTGCCCCAAACGCTGTCTCACTTATGCACAAGCAGCCAAAGCCAACGAGGGGGAAAGAAGATGAAATGCTTCATGTCACGACTACCAAGGACACTTGCAACCCTCCAACCGCTAAGGCCCCCAATGAGAACAACGGGACAAAGGAAGACATGGAGAGAAACAAGGTGGAGGAAAAGATTGAGGCAGCAGACAGCCAATCAACTGCACTGCCCTCTGAACCTCCCACTGCTCAGGAGAGCGAATCAATAGAGGAGGAAGCAGCGGAAAATCAGCAGGGGGAGTGGCAGCTGGTGAAGAGAGCCAAAAGGAAGAAAGGGCTAAGAAGGGACCAAGCCACTTCCCAGACAAGTGGCAAGAGGCGTCTCCCATCCGACATGGATGACAAGGGCAGCTACTCTTTGGACGAAGAAGGGCCAGGGCGGCACCGACAGAAGATGCGGCAAAGCTCTAGGGAGTTGGAGGACGAGACACATGAGCTCCAGAACATTGGAGACAATGAGGAGAGCAGAACACCCCAACTTTGCCCACAACCCTAAGAGGCCAGCGCACCCCAGCCCCAGGAATCTGTGAGCAGTGAAGCTCTCAGTCCACCCCAGCACTGGGAAGCTGGGAGCAGCAACGCCGCAGAGGGGGAGAGGATCTCCAACAGAGAACATTTCAAATCTCGTTCCTTGCATGAACCCCCAGATGCCACCTGAGTGGAACATCTCCAATGGGGTGGTTCAGGACAGTTTCCTCAGCCCATCCAAAGTGAGGCAATTTGTGAACCCTATGGGTATGCAGGAGCAGACCAAATGTCTGGAACTCTCAAAGACAACAGGTTTGGTAAGAGACTAAATGCTTTAAAATAGGTGCAAAGATTGTATCCTTAAATGTGTGTAGCATTAAATCTACTACGCGATGTGTTGCGACCTTGGACTACCTTGCCAAGGTCAAAGCTGACCTGCTGCTTCTGCAAGAGTGTGCAATACTGCACCTCAGCTCCTACAGGCAATGGTCATGATGGTGGCTCCACTGTAAACGTAAATATATCATGATAGAATCGTCATATTAGTGTAACAAGTGAGTACACACATGGACAGCAGGTAGCCCAAAAATATTTTCAGCTATCCTATTCCTCAAACCTACAGTAACAATTTGAATATATCATCAACGCTGTCTCTGAAAAATTCTTCAAACTCGGCAGGATAGAAAGTCTAGCCTCCCCTCTGAAAATGACACTTCTAGGATAAAAGGTGTGAATCACCCAAAACCAGCTTCACTGGGCGGGTCACACCATTCACATGCCTGACAACAGGTTCCAAAACAACAGCTCTCCTCCAAACTTCGTCACGGCAAGAGACTCCCAGGAGGGCAGAGGAAACGCTTTGTGGATGTTCTCAAAACATCCCTGAGGAGATCCAACATCCCCACTGATTCATGAGAATCCCTGGCTCACAACCACCCAAAATGCAAAAGGAGTATTCGGGAAGGCACCAAACACCTTGAGAGACTTCGACTGGAGCACATGGAGGCCACTTCCAAGTAGCAGAAGGAAGCAGATAGGCCCCAAGCAACTCAACTACACAATCCTTCAAATCCCACCTTTCTCAAGTGGTAGAGTTTGCAGATTGTGCATCGGACCCATCTTAGAATGCACTGAGCCAGCGTGGAAGCAAATCATTCTCGATTCTGAGGGGCTGCCTAAGTAAAGGTTATGTCACCCCTCTAGCTTTGGCTTCTCAGGTCCCCTCCCTGACAATATGAGAGAGATGACTTAACAAACACAGTTCAGTATTGCTGGAAAAAAGACACATTTTTGTCAAAGCTTTTCATCTTGCACTCATCAGGATAATTCACAAGAAAATACCAATATTAGGGGAAAAAGCAAATTTATACTGTATAAGAGAGTGCTGATTGGTTGGCAAGTGGATTCTGATTGGTAGATGCATTGCCATGGAGAATGCACAAGTGAATGGTGACTGACAGTTAACTACCAAGCATTGTTTGAAATTTAAACCAGGCAGCTTGACTCTGATTGGTCAAGACATTGCCCTGGGGAATGAACCAGCGAATGTTGTCACTTATTTTGTTTAGCTGAAACAGGTACAATGTGTGTACGTATTCCCTCTGTCTGCAAAGAACAGGGTCCTGTGTATTAATATATGTAGCTTCCAGTACATGCAAATGCATCTCACTGTGAGTCTGACTAACAATCTTAATTTGATGTCAGTGTAATTCTTAGCACATTGAGGATTATTTAGCAAATGCTATCCAATCACAGAATCATATCTCATGTTGAACTGTGTTTTGCAAGCACAGGCTGTTTGGATACAGTCCACACCTTGCCTGTTGTGAACAGCGGAAGGGGCATGCTGTTTGATATAATCTGTCAGTCTTTGAGACGTATGGCCTACATCACCCTGGTATTGAAATTTATATATCACATAACTCATTTGTATGATAGGCAGAACATCTTTTTGGCTTGGTGGCAGTACCCTGCTAGTGGCAAATACCAGATGTGTTGCTATTGCATAGTAGCAGTGTGAAACAGCTAGCTTCACCTGTTGCTCAAATTATTGGGATACCTTGCCTTCCAGGGTTATCTTCCAGTGACACTGGGCACTTTTCAGGGCCGAAAGATATGGCCATGGGCCTGTTCATGAATTTGTGCAATATACAGCGTGAAATGATCTGATCAAGGTAGCCATTATCCTGCAGGATGTCTTTGATTCACCCTATTTCAACATCAAGCTTGGTGAGCAAATGGCTGGGGCTCTATTTTTGAGGTTGCTGATTAGGCCAATCTTATGGCACGTGGAACCATAAGAGTCCCAATGCGTGCAGTGACGAGTGATGTTCGGCTTGTGATAGACAGTGGTATAGAACCCTCTGGTAGATATCTCAATAACTGCATCAAGGAAAGGGACTTCATTTGATTGCTCCATTTCAGGACGGAGCCCATTAAGATATCCAAGAAAATTATGGCATGCAGCTGCGGATTTAAATATAGCAAATGTATCATCCACCTATCATAAATATGCAAGGAGTAGGAGGTTGGGTATCATTCCATTGAAGGCATGTTTCTCATGGAACACAGCAAAGATGTTTGCGAAAGCTGGGCCTAGAGGAGATCCCATAGCAACGCCATCTATTTGGGAATACATGGTGTCATTAAAACTGAACTCAACTGCAAAAGTTGCCAAGTTCATAGGGTCAATGAATATTGATCTAAGCAATGGTGCTGGCTCTAGATCGCCAAGATATAGTGCAGCAGCACAAATATCTATGATTTCCTTAAGTGAATATTGGTGAATAGGCTAGCAATGTCAAATGAGCACATGGACACAGCATTGTTATCGATATTTAAGTCCTGTATGGTCTTCGCAGATGTGAAGGAATCCTTCACTGTGTACGTGGAAACTTGCTCAATATTGGTTGTAACAATTTGCCCAAAGAGAAAGGTGAGACAAATGAGGTATTTGTAAACAACTATGTGAATATGAACATTGACGCATCAGTACATCAGTAATCAACATAGGTTAATGAGCACAGAGATCATGGGTGGATGCGACTTGGTGCGAGTCAGGAGGCAGGCTGAGTGGTTTTCACTTTTCAGTCAATCCCATCATAAACAGAGCTTTGGCCTAGATTTTTGCCACAATGGAGAGGTTCTACATTGTGATGAAAGTAGCAGAAATGGCCGAAAATCCTAAGCCTCGCCCCCTGAATACAAGATTTCCTATTTTCACAGAGAGAGGACGGGGGTTGGGCTAGGGTTCATGCATGCATGGTTTAGGACTTTGGTAGACTAGGAGTGTAAAACCATGTGTAAGCAGATTAGACCAGGTAAACACTGGTCTGAAGTTGATGGACTTATTTAGATTGCCAGGGTACCACTTTGGTGAGGTAAGGTACCCATTTTTATATGATCTGGGAATACCTTTGGGAGAGGTAAGGAACCCTTTGGGATAGGTAATGCACCCTTTGGGATAGATAATGCACCCTTTGGAATTGTTAAAGGCAGATATGATTGTGTGTAAAAAGTGCATAAACTCATATAAACTATCAAATCTGTCAAAGAATTATCAAGCTGTCAAAAAACTGTCAAAGCTGTCAAAGGATTTAACTCTGCTGGACTTTAAATTTTAAAAAAGTGTGGAGTTCAAAAACTCATTGCTTGATATTTCATTCTGTCTGTTGACTTAAGTTTGAGGGTTGTCATTACAGGATTTGTGTTGCAATGGCATTTTATAAACTAACATTGCCACAGTGGGATGCCTGTTAAGTGAGCAGCTTGACTGACAGCTCCTGTAGTTATAGAATAGGAGTGTTTGTTTTCATAAGAGATTAATTGAAGGAATTTCCATGTATTGAATTTTTTTAAATCAATTAGTTTTTTTTGTTTAAAATAGACACATTATTTTATGTCGGTATGGCTTGTCTATGGTGGATACTAGGTGAGCTGGCATGGAGGGGCTAGAGTGGTGGGTTGGGTCATGGACTAGCATGAGCTGGCACTAAGTTGGCACAGGGGCTATAAAGGGAAATGAGGTTGAGTGAGGGCATGGGTTGACATAGAGGCTATAAAGGGCTATTGGGATGAGTTGGTGTAATGGGGGCATGAGGGGCCATGGGGTTGGGTGGAGGGGCATTGGTTGGCATAGGAGGTATGAGGCAACATGAGGTTGGGTAGAGGGACATGGGTTAGCACAGGGGCTATGGACCTGGATGGGGAGCATAAAGTGCTTAGGTTGGCATGGATGGGGCATAGGGAATGTGTGAACAGGGGGCGAGCGGGTGAGGGGTGAGGGCTGTTTTTCATTTTATTCACTTTTTTACTAAATTCAAAATAGTGCCAAAGCACAAAGGCAGCCTTCCACCAAGTCCGCCTCTGCACACATCAGCTCTGCCTCTCGTTCCAGGGACAATGAGCCCAATTTCTAATCCAGCCCACCCCCCACTGCGAGGTGGAACAGCAGATGGCCATTTTTAAAGGTTGGATTTGCAGAGCCGGGCACTCTCCCATCTCTGCGCCCTTGGCCCAGGAGCGAACATCTGGGACGTTACTTTCAGAAAAAACGGGAACAGTTCTCTTGAGAGGGGCCTGAATGAGTTCAGCACAACTTATTGGCATGATATCACTCTAGTGAGAACCAGCTGGAACTGGAGAATTTATAGCACAGAAGGAGGCCCTATAACCCATCAATGCAGGGCCCTCTCTTTGAAAGCACTATCTAGTTAAATCCCAGTCCCCATTCTTTCTCTATAGTCCAACAATTTTCTTCCTTTAAATATTTACCCAATTCCCTTTTGAGAGTTACTATTGAATTTGCTTCCATCACCCTTTCAGGCAGTGCATTCCAGATCATAACTTCTGGGTTTTCAAAAAAATTCTCCTGATCTCACTTTCAATTTCAGTCAATTGCCTTAAATCTGTGCCCTCTGGTTACTGACCCTTCAGCCAGTGGAATCCCTTTCTTCTTATTTACTCCATCAAAACAATAAGTGATTTTCAAAGAACAATCCCAGCTTCTTCAGATTTTCCACAATTTTAACTGACTCATTTGTAAATCCACCCTCTGCACTCTCTCCAAGGTCTTGATATCTTTCCTCAAGTGTTGCATCCACAATTGGACACAATACTCCAACTGAGGCTTAACCAGTGATTTATAAAGGTTTAGCACAACTACCTTGTCTTTGTACCCAATGTACGCAATTTATAAAACCAAGGATCCTATATATCCTATGTAGTATAATATATATCTCTGAAGAAGAGTCATATGGACTTGAACCATTAACTCTCCTTCTCTCTCCACAGATGCTGCCAGACTTGCTGATTTTTTCCCAGCATTTTCTGTTTTTTTTATTTCAGGTTTCCAGCATCTGCAGTATTTTGCTTTTATTACACAAGGATCCTATATGTCTCAACTTGTCCTGACATCTTCAAAGTTTTTTTATGCTAGGTCACTCTGTTCCTGAACTCTCTTTAAAATTGTTTATTAGTTTATTCTTCCTCCCTTCCTTCCAAATTGCATCACTTCACATTTCTCCACATAAGATTGCATCCGGTGTGTGCCTGCCCATTTCAACAATCTGTCTATATTCTCCTGAAAGCTGCTAATTTTATCCTCATGGTTATTACTCTTTGGAGTTTCCTGTCAACCAAAAATTTTGAAATTGTGCCCTGTGTCCCCAAGCCCAAGTCATTAATAGATATCAAAAATAGCATTAGTCCTCATATCAACATCTGAAAAACACCCAAAACACCAACCACCCTACCCATATCACCCTCACCATTACTTCGTCACAGAACTCAAACAAATTAGTTCAACATAATTTACCTTTAACAGATTCATGCTAGCTGGCATTGATTAACCCTTGATTTTCCCAGTGACGATTAATTTTGTCCCACATTATTATCTCTAAAAGTTTCCCCATCACCATTTGGCTGGTCATTAATCATTTGAATTAAGCATTTCTCCCTTTTTGTGCCAGGTATAACACTTGCAACCTTCCAGTCATCTGGCACTTACACATCTCAGGAAACTGGAAGATCATGGACAAAGCCTCTGCATTCCACCCTTAGTTCCCTCAGTAATCTAGGATGCACCCCATCTGTGACAGGTGACCTATCCGCTTTGAGTGCTGCCAACCATTTAAGTACTTTCACTTCAACTTATCTCAATGGTTTGAAAGTTAATGATCCAAATCGATCACAGGCAGGTATTCTTGCCTCTGTCTCTGAGACATGCAGGCATGTAAGTCTGTCCTGAGTTAGCTCTCAGTTGAGCTAACAACAGAAGAAACTGACCGCAAATATTCAAAAAGTTAGCAACAGGGAAAATCAGCCAGAGCTCCTGTTCCTAAGGACTAGTGCCCTCTTGTTGAAGTGTCTGTGCACGGACGCCAGGCGGGGACAGAAGGCCGATCAGTTCTGCTATTCTCCAAGTCAGAGATAGCTTAACATTCGTTGTCGAAACTCACACATGAAGGTTTGACACTTGGATAAGCACAAATGCCTGTGTCAGAATGTACCCCAATGAGGAGGTACCCCAATGAGGAGAGCAAAGTAAGGAAGAAAATTGCAGGTGAAATTTGATGTAAGAAGGCTTCAAGTGTAGCACTCAGATTTTCATCCACTCAGCTACGAGAACAAGCCGATCCTAAATACTTAATGAATACTTTGTTCACTAAGGAAGCAGGTGCTGAAAAGTTAGAAGTGGGAATGGTAGAGGTAATCGATGGAGCAAAAATGGAAACGAAGGTCGTACTGGAAAGGCTGGCAATACGTAGAGTCGATAAGTCGCCTGCTCCAGCGATATTGCATTCTAAGTTGCTACAGGAAGTTGGGGAGGAGATAGTGGAAGGGCTTTGCCAATAATCTTCCAAACTTGCCTAGATATGGGGGGGAGGTGCCAGAGGATAGGAAAGTGGCAAATGTGAAACCCTTATTCAAGAAAGTGTGTAAGGATGTTCCTAGGAACTATGCTCAGTTTAATATCAGTGGTGGGTGGGGTTTTAGAAGCAATAATCAAGGGAAAATAGTCAACAGGTACCTGGAGAGATTTGAATTAATTAAGGAGAGCCAGCACAGATTTGTAAACAGCAGATCATGTTTCAATAATCAAATTGATTTTTTTGATGAAACCATTGAGAAAGCTGATGAAAGGAAAGCAATGGATGTTGTCTGTCTTGATTTTAAGAAAGCCTTTGGTGAAGTACCTGTGTAAAACTGGTTAACAAAATTGAAGCTCTTGAAATAGGAGGGTCAGTGTCAGCTTGAATACAAAATTTGCTTAAGGACAGAAAAAAATAAGTCTTGGTAAATGGCTGTTTCTCAAACTGAAGGCCAGTAGACCATAGTGTTCTCCAGGGCTAGAGCCATAGCCACTGTTCCTCTTGATATATTTACATATACATATATAAATGACTTGGATATTGGAATACAAAGCAAAATTTCAAAATTTGACAATGTTTCCAAACTTGGATGTAACAGTGAGGATGATAGAAATAAATTGCAACAGAACAAGCAGAATGGATGGTTATGGGATCTTGAGCTGCATAAACAAGAGGTACTGAGCACAAAAGCAGGGAACTTCTGCTGAATCTGTATAAAGCTCTGGTTAGGCCACAACTAGAGTATTGCATCACACCACACTTTCTCACAACACTTTCGTAAGGATTTGAGGGTCTTTGAGAGGGTGCAGAGGAGGTTTATCAGAATGGTTCCAGGGATGAGGGAATTTAGCTACAAAGTTTGGCTGAGGAATATGGCATTGTTTTTCTTGGAGCAAAGGAGGTTATGGGGAGATTTGACAGAGGTGTATAAGATTATGTCTATCTTCTCTAAACCCACCAAAGAAAAGCTTTTCCTATTAGTTGATGGTACAAAAACAAGGGGATACAGATTTTGGGGTTTTGCCAAGATACACAAGGGGGTATGAGGAAGAATTTTTTTCATAGCGAGTAGTAATGACCTGGAACTCAATGCCTATGAGGATGGTGGAAGCAAAGGTAATCAATAATTCCAAATGGAAATTGAATGGGCAATTGAGGGAAGTAAGTTTAAAGGGATAGAGCAGGAAAAGGGGCCAATTGGGTTGCTGTACCAAGATCCGCATGGACTCAATGGGCTGGATGGCCTCAATGTCTGTAGCTACAAGAGCAAACAGAGGCTAGGAATTTTGTGTCAAGTAACTCACCTTCCTACTTGCCAAAGCTTCTCCACAATTTACAAGCTACAATCAGAAATGTGATGGAATACTCACCACTTGCCTGGATGGGTGCAACTCCAAAACTAAAGAAACTTAACACTATCTAGGAGAAAGCAGCTCAATCAACACTCATTCAGCACCTTAAACTGTCACTCCCTCCACCAGCAGTGCACAAAATAGCTGCAGTGTGTAATTATAACAGATGCACTGCAGCTACTTGCTAAGACTTCAACTATAGCACCTTCCAAACCTACGACCTCTACAACCTAGAAGATAAAGGTCAGCAGGTGCATAGGAACACCACCAGTTACAAATTCCCCTCCAAGTCACACACCATTCTGACTTGGAATTATATCACTGTGCCTTCACCCTCAGCAGGTCAAAATCCTGGAACTCCTTTCAAAACACCATTTTGGTTTACCAACATCCCTTGGACTGCAGCGGTTCAAGAATGTGACTCACCACCACCTTTACAAGGGATGAGCAATAATTGTTGGACTTGCCAGCAATGCCCAATACCATGAACATATAATGAACACATATCATTCCAAGTCTGAGATGTGGATCAGCCCTATAGCCTCTGCCAACCCTTTAGATTTGCCTGAGGTTGGTGTTTGATAACTTGTTATTCAATTTTCCATTATTTATGCTGAAGAAGCACCTGAACTTTCCTAAATTAATAAGATCTCCAAATCAATGCATCAATAAAGATATAAACACTGATGGGCTCTGGAAGGTATTTCAAGTTGAAGTTTTTAATTGGCTCTCCAGTGTTGGGAAGTCTGGTTCTACACCTTGTGTTTTTATTACAGGGAAATTTCTATAACTTTAACTGAAACCTTTATTAAAGATTTAAATACCCTCATGAAACCTCATCCCACCCATGGATGAGGTTTCATGCTTTTTCTGAAGTCTGCCAGGGCTCCCAGCCTGCCCACTAACATTAAGGTTAGACAGGCAGGTCCATTATTGATTTTAATTAGTGTCTCAATGGCCTCAATAGGCCGTTGACAGGTCAGCAGGCATGCAGCTGACTCGGCTGCACCCCCACCAACCTGAAAATGGAAATGACGCAGGGTGACGTCGGGAGTTCCACCCGATGTCATTCCGCGTCATTTTATGTGTCGGCAAGCCGGCTCCACACCCGATCACCAACCAGAAGATCCTGCCCCATAACTCCATTCATAATTGTGAGAGTTTTCACCAGTTCAGTTTTCAGCAGATGCACATTCTTAACCGCCGTGAATTTTCTCAGTCAGTCATGTTCAATAAGCTCCAGTGGATAATAGCAGCTTAATTGTGCCGGAAACTAAAGACAGACCGGCAGATTGAAGAATTGTGAACTCCAGTCAGTTCACACATCAGTTCTTTAATACAATGCACATGTGCATTTCTGTTTACATTTTAAAAAGAGAAAGTCATAAGCAACACTTACAATTTAAAAGGTTTCAAACTGGATAATGTTACCCCATTAAAATTCTGTGGCATGTAATTCACCACCTGATTCCCCAGAGCCTGTCCACCATCCACAAGGTACAAATGAGGAGTGTGATGGATCACTCTACTGGATGAATACAACTGTAACAATAATCAAGCAGCTCAACACCATCTAGGACAAAGTGACGTCAACATCCCATGAAAAAATGAAATAAACAAAGCAGCAACCCATCCACCACCATAAACATTCAAACCCTCCATCACCGGCGCACCGTGGCTGTACTGTGTACATCTATATGATGCACAGCACCAACTCACCAAGACTTCATCGACACCACCATCCAAACCCTTGACATCTACCACCTAGAAGGACAAAGGCAGCAGGTGCATGGGAACACCAGCACCTGCAAGCTCTCCTCAAAGTCTTGCAACATCCTGAATTCATTTGATCAAAATCCTGGATTTCTCTACCTACAAGATACCAAGGATACACCTACAACATATGGACTATGAAAGTTCCAGAATGTAGATCACCTCCACCTTCTTCAGGGTAATTAGGGTTGGGAAATAAATGTTGGCCTTGCCATCGACACCCACATCCAATAAATGAAAACAAAAAGATTAGGTCATTGCTATTTAATTACAGCACCAAAGGACACCAGAGACAATGAGTGACACTGGTATTTCTTATTGATGTTGTAACACTCAGCAGGAAGACAAATTCTGTTCAGATCCCAATGTAGCTCAGAGGAGTGCAATTGAAGCTACAATATCTACCTGCAGAGGGCTGATGGGGAAGGGGAAGAGAGAAAAAGGACAAAATATCCTCACCAGATTACCATTGTGCACCCCCAACAGGTGGTCAAAAAGAGCACAGGCAGTGGTCTGGAACACAATGCTGACCATACAGTGAGAATGTATAGCCCAGCAGGACCCAAACTGGGAGAAAACCCAGACTGTGTTTAAAGAGACAACAAACAATATGATCATATTGACACTTGGTAATTGAAACATGTTGTCCATGAGAGACAAACCATCACATTTTTAAACAATACTACTTTGAACCTTGGTGAACATGATTAGTTTACTCAAAACATGTTGGCCATACCACTCTACACACCTGTATATTGTACAAGTTTAGAATCAGCAGCAGCAGCGTCATCAGTACTAAAAAGTGAAAAGGGACCGACATATGGCAAAGGTCAGAACAGGCTTTTTTGTGGCTTGTTCATCCATACTGGAAGGTCACTCTGCACTAGTCCATAATCAGTCTGTTTATCTCTTTTGCCTTGTAAATCGGCAACAAAAAAATTAAATAAATTTATTATCAAGAAACCACTGGGACTTGATAGTTTTCATTCGAGAATCCTGCGGGACGATTACATCACAGAATGCCCTGGAAAGTAAAATTATACCAGAGAACTGGAGTCAGAGAAATGTGGCATTGCTGTAAAAGAGAAAGGAGACGGGGATAAGACAAGTAATTAAAGACCAGTCAGTCTTAGTTGAGCTATTAGTAAATTACTAACCCATAATCACGGAGAAACACAAGCTAACAGGGTGAGTAAACACTGTTTAAAGGAAAGCAAATGAAGAGAGTGGACAGATGTGACGGTTGCAGAGGTAGGAAGGAGAAATGAGGAGGGAACTGGATGGAGGAGAACAGACATTGGAGCACTGTGGATCTTGTCAGTAAGGGTGTGATGAGGGTTATTTTTTGGCTCAGTCCTGGGGATTGTGAATAGTTCAAGCTCTAGGTCCTTTTGTGTGTGTGAATGTGTGCCGGGTGAGATTTTGCTCTGAAGTTTCTCCTAGTAGGGGGGAGGGGAACTGCAGAGAGTCCAAATTTTTTTCAGTGGGTGGGGAGGAGAAGGAACAGGTGGGGTGGTGGGAAGGGGAGGAGGGTAGCTAGATGAGTCAGCGGAAAAGGAGTGAGGGGTAAGAGGAAAGTTGAGGTGACATTCAGGAAACGTGGGTTGCATTGTTCCAGAGTCAATTATCTTCTCGCTGGGTGTGGAGAGCAATACTGGTCCAAAGTCTGTTTCCATTTGGGTGTGCTATGTTCATCTCAGTATTATGGGGGGCAGGTTTTTCTCACAGTAATGGTGTTGGTGAGGTGGAATAGAATTACAGAGCGTTGATTTTCATCTGTTTGGGCCTTGGGAAGAAAAGAAAAGGCTTGAATGTGAAAACAAAAAATGCTGCAAATACTCAGTAGATCAGGCAGCATCTGTAGCGAGAAACAGAGTTAATGCTTCAGGTTGAGATGACCTTTTATCAGAACTGAAGAAAGAAAAAATTGTAAGAGCCTTTAAGCCAGTAGAAGGGGGGATGGGGCTCGGGTTGCCAGCTGTCCAGAAATGGCTGGGAATCTCCTGGAATTGGCATCAATCAAACAATGGACAAAAAAAGCCTTCCAGAAGATCTTAAAACAATATTTGATTGATGCCATTCAGTGCATTGGGCCAGTTTGATCACAAGCATCATCATTCCCCACCTCCAAAACCAGAAAGAAAGAAAGGAGGGCCCTGTGGCACTGGCTGCCACTATCTCCCATGCTAGATTGGTGACCATCCTTGCTGGTCTTCGCCCAGAGCAGGGGTAGACGACATCACAGCGGGCCTCCACTGCATCCTGTAGGCGATCGAGGGAGGCATCGCTAAACCTGGAGGCAGCATGTTTCCTCCCTTTGGCAGCCATCAGTTCCCAGCAGCTTCCTATCCCTGTAAGAGTGTTAGCTCTGTGCACGGGTGCCCTTTAAATATGGCGCCCAGTTTACCAAATGTCTGAGATAATGGTGAGTGGGCGAATGAGTGGGTGACCCGGCATGTTTTCCAGGAATAATTATTAAGGAGATGGGATGGGTCAGGAACGGAACGATACAGCGTGAAAAGCCGCCATTGTGGCTGGCGGGTAAAACGTCCCTTTTCCCACTCGCTACTGCACTTGGAGCAAATCTGCTACCATTCCGCCCAGGCACTTGCATGAAGATAAACCACTTAGATAAGACCAGATTGCAGCCAGTGGCAGTGAAACCATGTCCCAGCAACAAACAACACCTTGAAGGGGCCAGAAGAGTAAAGTAAAAGTACTATAAATCGAGTAGAAGTAACATTCTAAAATATTGCCAAAAAATTTTCATAAGAACAATAGACATAGGAGCAGGAATAAACTGTACAGCCCCTCAAGGGTGCTCCGCCATCAAATACAATCTGTCTGATCTTTGGTTTCAAATCCATTTTCCTACCCACTCCCCATATCCTTTAATTCCCTGAGACACCAAAAACCTGTCTATCTCAGCCTTAAAAATATTAAATGTTGCAGCATCCATAAACATTACCTTAAAAATGAAATTATTTTCAAAGATCATCAACCTGAAACGTTAACTTTTAGTTCTCCACAGTTGCTTTCAGACCTGCTGAGTGCTGTATTTCAGCATTTTCTGTTTTTATTTCAGAGACTATTGTTTATAGAGATAACCTATGTCTGAGCTGATTCAGGCATCCCTTTGAGTTGACCTTTCCAATCAGGCTGTGTTGGAGTTTTCTATTAAAACCACAATTAACAGTCATCTTACACCACATCTGTTTTGTCTTTAGCTCCTCTCCTGCCCTCAAGTTCATGTACATGTTAATATACGGTTAAACTGGACTTTCAGGACCGTGGGAGGCCTGTAAAGGTATTCCAGCGGATCTCTAAGATAAAAGCAAAATACTGCGGATGCTGGAATTCTGAAACAAAAACAAAAATTGTTGGAAAAACTCAGCAGGTTTGGCAGCATCTGCGGAGAGAAAGACAGAGTTAACGTTTTGAGTCCATTTTTGTTCCTTGAATTTCTGTCTGCTGTCAGATTTGTTGACTTACTGGTAAATTCTATAGAAACCGACAACTGTACACTAACGTTTTCACAGTAATTTCACCATTCTTTGAGCAGCTGACACTAGCTCTCAGAAACTAAGGCAAGGGACATTTCAAAACTTGCAGAAGATCCCAGCGATCTGTTCACATTGGCAGGAAATATTTAAACACTGCTGCGTTATTAAAGTATAAAGGCACACTCTCAGACTCTCTGACCACGAACTGCACAGCCTACCAGGAAGTTGAGGTTCATTTTAAAACCATCAGATATAAAAAGTTCAGGCTTTATCTTAATAGTAATTGATTGGAAGAAGAAAAAACCAGTTCAAAATTTTCAAATCTTAGTTAAAACCAGTAATGGTGGCACCAGTAGTATTGGAGTTCCACTTTAAGGTATGCAAGACCAGTTCAGACAAGTTTTACTGGCATCCTTCATTTCCAAGCTTTACTTTCTCTTGTTTCCTTCTGGGTATTTACTCAATGATTTCAAGTCTATCTTAAATAACAGACATTGTTTTAAATCTATTCAATAAATATTCGGATGAATTGTCTCATCATCCATCGGTTGACTTTCCATAGCTCAGTTGGCTTTTTGATGGGTGGTCTTTGGGGGAAAACAAGTGCCCTTCATCAGATAAGTTATACACAGTAAAATGTAATCAACTTCTTACTTGTTCAACTAAGGCAAAGGCCAGGAAGGTTGAACAGCACATCTGTAATTGACAATTATCTCCCTTTAATCCTGACCTAGATTGGTTCAAATTCTAATATTATTTGAAATAAACAGAACCTTCGATCTGACCAGGGGAGGTGGTGGCGTAGTGGTATTATCACCGGACTAGCAATCCAGAGACCCAGGGTAATGTTCTGGGGACCCAGGATTGAAACCCACCACTGAAGACGGTGGAATTTGAATTCAATAAATATATGGAACTAGAAGCCTAATGATGGCCATGAAACCATTGTTGTAAAAATCCATCTGGTTCACTAAACCCCTTTAGGGAAGGAGATCTGCTATCCTTACCTGGTCTGGCCTACATGTGACTCCAGACATACAGCAATACGGTTGGCTCTTAAGTGCCCTCTGAAATGCCCTAGTAAGCCATTCAGTTTCATCAAACCACTAAGTCAATGAGGAATGAAATCGGATGGACCACTCAGCATCGACCTAGGAACCGGAAACAACAACAGCGAACCCAGCCCTGTCAACCATGCAAAGTCCTCCTTACTAACATCTGGGGGCTTGTGCCAAAATTGGGAGAGCTGTCTCACAGACTAGGTCAAGCAACACCTGACATTGTCATACTAATGGAATCATACCTTACAGATAATGTCTCAGGCACCACTGTCACCATTCCTGTGTATGTCATGTCCCACTGACAGGACATACCTGGCAGAGGTGGCAGCACAGTGGTATAAAGTCAGAAGGGAGTTGTCCTGGCAGTCCTTAACATTGACTCTGGACCCCATGAATTCTCATGATATCAGGTCAAACATGGGCAATGAAACCTCCTGCTGATTACCAGGTACTGCCCTCCCTCAGCTGATGAATCAGTGCTCCTCCATGTTGAACACCACTTGGAGGAAGACCCTGACCAATCAACCCTTCAAATTCTTCCTCACTAACATCTGGTGATTTGTGCCATAATTAGGAGAGCTGTCCTATAGACTAGCCAAGCAACAGGCTGACATAGTCATACTCACCAAATCATACCTTACAGCTAATGTCTGAGACTCCTCCATCTTCATTTCTGGGTCTCCTGTTCAACCGATGTTGTGACACAGTGATATACAGTCAGGAGGGAGTTGCCCTGGAAGTCCTCAGCATTGTGCAAATTGATATAGGGAGTGACAAGGAATTGGAGGTGTTGGCAGGCTTAAAAGTGGACAATCTCCAGGTCCGGATGATATGTGCCCCAGACTGCTGAGGGATGCAAGGGAGGAGATCACAGGGGCTCTGACCCAAATTTTTAATTCCTCTCTGGCCACATGGGAGGTGCCAGAGGCCTGGAGAACAGCTAATCTGGTTCGGCTATTTAAGAAGGGTTGTAGAGATAAGCCAGGGAACTACAGACCAGTGAGACTCATGTCAGTGGCAGGGCAACCATTGGAGAAAATTCTGAAGGAGAGAATCTATCTCCACTTGGAGAGGCAAAGTTTGATCAGGAATAGTCAGCACGGCTTTGTCAGAGGGGTGTCATGCCTAACAAATTTGGTTGAATTTTTTGAGGAGGTAACCAGGTGTATAGATGAGGGTAGTGCAGTTGATGTAGTTTATATGGACTTCAGCAAAACCTTTGACAAGGTCCCACATGAGAGACTTATAAAGAAGGCAAATGCACATAGGATACAGGTAATTTGATAAGGTGGATTCAAATTTGGCTTAGTTGTAGGGGGCAGAGGGTGATGACAGAAGGATGCTTTAGTGACTAGAAGCCAGTGTCCAGTGGCGTACGACAGAGATCTGTGCTGGGTCCCCTATTATTTGTCATTTATATAAACAACATAGATGACCATGTAGGGGGTAGGATTAGTAAGTTTGCGGATGACACAAAGATTGGGCAGGTGGGTAACAGCGAGGTTGAGTGTCTTGGGCTACAGCAAGTTATAGATGGGATGGTCAAACGGGCAGATAAGCGGCAGATGGAATTTAACCCTGAAAAGTGTAAGGTGATACACTTTGGAAGGAGTAATTTGACAAGGAAGTACTCAATGAACGACATGGCACCAGGATGTTCTGAGGAACAAAGTGACCTTGGCATGTGTGTCCTTAAATCTCTGAAGGCAGAGGGGCATGTTAGTGGGGTGGTGAAAAAGGCATACGGGACACTTGCCTTTATCAATCGAGGCATAGGTTACAAAAGTGGGGAGGTCATGTTGGAGTTGTATAGAACCTTGGTGAGGCCACAGCTGGAGTACTGTGCGCAGTTCTGTTTGGCACATTATAGGAAGGATGTGATTGCACTGGAGGGGGTGCAGAGGAAATTCACCAGGATGTTGCCTGGGATGAAACATTTAAGTTATGAAGAGAGATTGGATAGACTTGGATTGTTTTCGTTGGAGCAGAGAAGACTGAGGGGCGACCTGATCGAGGTGTACAAGATTATGAGTGGCATGGGCAGGTTGGATAGGGGGCAGCTGTTCTCCTTAGTTGAAGGGTCAGTCATGACGGGACATAAGTTCAAGGTGAGGGGCAGGAGGTTTAGGGGAGATGTGAGGAAAAACCTTTTTACCCAGAAGGTGGTGATGATCTGGAATGCACTGCCTGGGAGGGTGGTGTAGGCAGGTTGCCTCACATCCTTTAAAAAGTACCTGAATGAGCACTTGGCTCGTCATAACATTCAAGGTTATGGGCCAAGTGCTGGTAAATGGTAGGTAGGTCAGGTGTTTCCCATGTCTCGATGGGCCAAAGGGCCTCTTCTGCACTGTGTGATTCTGTGAATCTGTGAATGCGACGTTAAATTTAAAACTGTGATGAAATATTTCTCCAAATATTAATAGGCAACCAAACACTTTGTTGAGAAGAAATGTTATTTAATCACTGTGGGTGGAATATTCCCATCTGCGGGCTACGTGCAATGGTGTATGGATGAGGGTAGTGTAGTTGATGTAGTTTATATGGACTTCAGCAAAACTTTTGACAAGGTCCCACATGGGAGACTTATAAAGAAGGCAAATGCACATAGGATACAGGGTAATTTGATAAGGTGGATTCAATTGTGGGTGGGAAAGCGGCATTCTCCTGACTGGACACAATGGTTCAATGAAGAGTGTAGGAGGGCATTCCAGGAGCAGCTCCATGCTTACCTAAAAATGAGGTGCCAACCTGGTGGAGCTACAATACAGGACTACTTGTATGCCAAACAGCAAAAGCAGCAAGTGATAGACAGAGCTAAGCAATCCCACAACCAATGCATCTGATCTAAGCTCTGTAGTACTGCCACATCCAGTCATGAATAGTGGTGGACAATTAAACAACTCACTGGAGGAGGAGGCTCCACAAACATCCCCATCCCCAAGGATGGAGGAGCCCAGCACAGCAGTGCAAAAGACAAGGCTGAAGCATTCGTAACAATCTCCAGCCAGAAGTGCTGACTGGATGATCCATCTTAGCCTACTCCAGAGGTCTCCAGAATCACAGATGCCAGTCTTCAGCCAAATTGATTCACTCCATGTCATATCAAGAAATGGCTGAAGGCATTAGATACTGCTAAGGCTATGGGCCCTAACAATATTCCAGCAATAATGCTGAAGACTTGCACTCCAGAACTTGCTATGCCCCTAGTCAAGCTGTTCCAGTACAGCTACAACACTAGCATTTACCCGGCAATCTGGAAAATTGCTCAGGTATGACCTGCACACAAAAAGCAGAACAAATTCAACCTAGCCACTTACTGCCCCATCAGTCTACTCTCCATCATCTGTAAAATGATGGAAGGGGTCATCAACAGTGCTATCAAGTGGCTCTTGCTTAGCAATAACCTGCTCACTGATGCTCAGTTTAGGTTCAGCCAGGGCCATTCAGCTACTGACCTCATTATAGCCTTGGTTCAAACATGGACAAAAGAGCTGAACTCCAGAGATGAGATGAGAGTGACCGCCCTGGACTCAAGACAGCATTTGACCGAGTTTGGCATCAAGGAGCCCTAGCAGAACTGGAGTCAATTGGAATCTCTCCACTGGTTGGGGTCATACCTAGCACAAAGGAAGATGCTTGTGGTTGTTGGAGGTCAATCATCTTAGTTCCAGGATATCACAGCAGCAGTTCCTCAGGTTAACGCCCTTGACCCAATCACCTTCTGTTGCTTCCTCAACGACCTTCCTTCCATCATAAGGTCAGAAGTGGGGATGTTCACTGATGAATGCACAATGTTCAGCACCATTCGCGACTCCTCAGGTACTGAAGCAGTCCATGTCCAAAATGTAGAAAGACCAGGATAATATCCAGGCTTGGGCTGACAAATGGCATGTATCATTCACGCCATACCAGTGTCAGGCAATGACCATCGCCAACAAGAGAGAATCTAATCATCGGCCCTTGACTTTCAATGGCATTACCAGCACTGGATCCCATGTTATCAACATTCTGGGGGTTACCATTGACCAGAAACTGAACTGGACTAGCCATATAAATGCTGTGGCTACAAGAGCAGGTCAGAGGATAGGAATCCTGCAGCAAGTAACTCACCTCCTGACTCCCCAAAGCCTGTCCACCATCTACAAGGCACAAGTCAAGACTGTGATGGAATACTCCCCACTTGCCTGGATGAATGCAGCTCCCAAAGCACTCAAGAAGCTTGGCACCATCCAGGACAAAGCAGCCCCCTTGATTGGCACCCCATCCACAAACATTCACTCGCTCCATCACCGGCAAGGAGTGGCAGCAGTGTGTACCAGCTACAAGATGCACTGCAGGAATTCATGGAGGCACCTTCTAAAGCCATGACCACTACCATTTAGAAGGACAAGGGCAGCAGATACATGGGAACACCACCACCTGGAAATTTCCTTCCAAGCCACTCACCATCCTGACTTGAAAATATATCGCTGTTCCTTCATTGTTGCTGGGTCAAAATCCTGGAACCCCCTTCTTAACAGCACTGTGGATGTATCTACACCACAGAAACTGCAGCGGTTCAAGAAGGCAGCTCAACACCACCTTCTCAAGGGCATCTAGGGGTGGGCAATAAATACTGGCCCAGCCAGCGAGACCCATATCCCCTGAATGAATAATAAAAAAGGAAGCTCATATTATCCAGTGCAGAGGTTATATAATGGTACAGCCTTCACCTCAAGCAGGTAAGAATGCTGCAAATTCATGACTGATAAATGGAAGATTTGCTTTATTGTAGGGAATTTGAGTAAGCAGAATGGTGGAATAATTCTGTGCTCAAAATGTTCAGGAAATCAGGATTCTTTTCAAATGAAGTATAACATAATGCCCTTGTAGTTATTTATAAAATTAAAATGTTATTCTGGTGCAAATTATTTAAACCAAACAGTTCTAATAGGCAAGCAAAATAATAAGTGAGTTTTGCACAACAATGCACAATATCATTTAATTTGTTTAACATATTGCTAAATGTTACAAGATTATCTGACATTAGTGATATGTGCTGCTGTTTTATTCTGAGACTCATTCATCGGAAGGACTGAAAATTCAAGTTTACTGCTATGATGATTCTATTGGGGACCATTAATGTTTACAGAAGAAATCTAAACTCCAGTAATAAATGACAGAACTATCCCACAAGACTTCACGTTTTTAAACAGAAACGGACATTACTATATATAAAAAGAAATGAAAGAAAACAAACACCGTTAACTTAACACTATAGCTTATAAAGAGCTCTCACCTGCTTGGCCCGTATCTTTGGTTACTTGCTAGCTCCCCCCAGCTTGGCCCCGTGATTCACTTGCCAGCTCTCTAACATTTTTCCCCTGCTTCTCCCCAGCTCTCCCGTGCTTGCCGTGTGGCTCTCCCCCGCATTTCCCCACTACCGCTGTGTCACCCCCACAATCTCCCAACCTCGAACCCACTTTTATCATGCTATCACAACAGTTTTGCAATTTGTATTTATTTCGATGTGCATGCCCTGAATTAAGAAGTAATAAGTCCACCGAGACTTCAGAGATTTTTCTTAAATTAATTTAAACATTTATTAACAAAAGATTTCAAGCACATACATAGGTCTACAAATTACTACTCTAATAACTCCTAAAACCCCTAATTAATCTGGCTTCCAGTTAAAACCCTGTTAAAAGATTTTAAACAGATCTAGACAAGTCAACACAATACCCTGGACTGTAGAATTCTAAAGTGGCTTTTCCCAGGTTCAGTTTCTGTAGACAGCAATGCACAAACACTGGAGGCTTCTCATACTCCTGATAGACCTTACAATGCCTTCTTTAATACATAGCCTCATTCTCCTTTAATCATGTTTCACTTTTTTAATGTAAATCCCATTGTTCCCATATGCCTTTGGAATTTTACATTTCTCAGAAAATAAATCTTTTCATGGTGCTAATATTATAAGTAACCTTTGGGAAAAATAAATGCACTGCTTGGCCTAGCTTCTCTGGCTAGGTGTAAACATCCTACCATCTCTTTGAAATTCAAACTGCCCTGAATTATCTAAAAGTACAACTTCTCCTTACCTCAAATTCCCAGATTTCAGCCAGGTTTACTTATTTAGCATTTCAAACCTAACTTCTTTTGCCAAGTCAAAACCTCTAATTGTCTCCAATTCAATTAAATCCCACCTCCGCCCCCCCACAACACGCACACACATACACACACACACACATGCAGAGAAATTATCCAAATCCCACTATTAACCTACTTTTACAATAAATCACAATAATATTATGAGAAATATTATACTTTTATGACACAATGCAAGAATGTCAAGTCAGTGCGCAAAAATGCAGGTCGGGAAAGGAAAAAGATACAGCAACACCAAGATAGCTGAGCAGGCATTTTGTGCCACGTATGCAACACTTATGGTGAACATAAGAACAAAAGAAATAGGAACAGGAGAAGACCATTTGGCCTCTCAGGCCTGCTCTGCCATTCAATAAGATCATGGCTGATCTTCTTTAATTTCAATTTCCAATTCCTATCTACCTCCTCCCCTCCACCCGATAACCTTTGATTCCCTTGTCTAACAAGAATCTATCTACCTTGCCTTAAAAATATTCAGTGACCCCGCCTCCACCACCTTCTGAGGCAGAGAGTTCCAAAGTCGCACAACGTTCTGAGAGAAAGAAAATACTCTTCATCTCTATCCTAAAAGAGTGTCTCCCAATTTTAACACAGTGTCTCCAAGTTCTGGACTCACTCACAAGAGGAAACATCCTTTCGACATCTACCTTGGCAAGATCGTTCAGGATCTTGCGTACTTCAATCACTTCACCAGTCACTCTTCTCAACTCCAGTGGAAACAAGCCCAGTCTGTCCAATCTTTCCTCATAAGACAAACCAATCATTCCAGGTATCAAACTAGTAAACCTTCTCTGAACCATCTCCAATGTATTTGCATCCTTCCTTAAACAAAGAGACGAAAACTGCACACAGTATTCTCCACAGCAGTCTCCAGGTGCATCCAGGCAGGCATGGTCTCAATCATATCTCTCCCTATTTCTTGTGTCTTTGTGTATGGTTCAGTACATGCAAATTCTTCATTTTTGTCATGTTTCTTGAGTAATTAAATTCTGAACAAAAAAAGAAATCAGAAATAGAACAATCAATGAACTCACAGATAAAGGATTTTCATTTTGGAAATGGGTATTTTTCCAGCCCGTGAACTATTGCAGATTAAACGTCAGTCCCATTCCTGTAGACGTGAGGCTGATAACTGTTCACTGCCCAAAAGTCACATTTGGTGAGGGAGATCATGGTGTAACAGTAATGTCACTGGACTTGCAATCCAGGAACCAGATAAAGCCAAAAGTCAGCTGAAAAAAATCAGAGGAAAAATGCTTTCTCTAATAATAAAAGCAAAATACTGCAGATGCTTGGAAATAAGAACAGAAAATGTCGGAAAAACTCTTGGTCTGGCACCATCTGTGTAGGGAGAAACAGAGTTTATGACAAAAATAAAAATACCTGGAAAAACTCAGCAGGTCTGGCAGCATCTGCGGAGAGGAACACAGTTAACGTTTCGAGTCCGAATGACTCTTCAACAGAACTAAATAAAAATAGAAGAGAGGTGAAATAAAAGCTGGTTCAAGTGCGGGTGGGACAAGTAGAGCTGGATAGAGGGCCAGTGATAGGTGGAGATAGCCAAAAGATGTCATAGGCAAAAGGGTGAAGAGCTGTTGAAGGTGGTGATATTATCTAAGGAATGTGCTAATTAAAGGTAGAAAGCAGGACAAGCAAGGTACAGATAGCCCTAGTGGGGGTGGAGTGGGGTGAAGTAATCGAAAAAGGCTAAAAGTTAGAGATAAAACAATGGATGGAAATACATTTTAAAATAATGGAAATAGGTGGGAAAAGAATAATGTATCTCAATTATTGGAAAAAAAAGGCAGGGATCAGAAATTGGGTGGGGATGGAGGAGAGAGTTCATGATCTAAGATTGTTGAACTCAATATTCAGTCCGGAAGGCTGTAAAGTGCCTAGTCAGAAGATGAGGTGCTGTGCCTCCAGTTTGCGTTGAACTTCACTGGAACAATGCAGCAGGCCGAGGATGGACATGTGGGCATGAGAGCAGGGTGGAGTGTTGAAATGGCAAGTGACAGGAAGGTCTGGGTCATGCTTGCGGACAGACCGAAGTTGTTCTGCAAAGCGGTCACCCAGTCTGCGTTTGGTCTCTCCAATGTAGAGGAAACCACATTGGGAGCAACGAATACAGTAGACTAAATTGAGGAAAGTGCAAGTGAAATACTGCTTCACTTGAAAGGAGTTTTTGGGCCCTTGGATGGTGAGGAGAGGTCAAGTAAAGGGGCAGGTGTTGCACCTTCTGCGGTTGCATGGGAAGGTGCCATGGGATGGGGTTGAGGTGTAGGGGGTGATGGAGGAGTGGAGCAGGGTGTCCCGGTGGGAATGATCCCTGTGGAATGCCGCCAGGGTGGGTGAAGGGAAGAGGTATTTGTTGGTGGTATCATGCTGGAGTTGGCGGAAATGGCGGAGGATGATCCCTTGAATGCAGTGGCTGGTGGGGTGATAAGTGAGGACAAGGGGGACCCTATCATATTTCTGGGAGGGAGAGGAAGGTGTGAGGGTGGATGCGCAGGAGATGGGCCGGACACGGTTGAGGGGCCTGTCAACCACCATGGTTAAGGAAGAAGGAAGATGGGTCAGAGGAACTGTTTTTGAAAGTGGCATCATCAGAACAGATGTGATGGAGGCGAAGGTACTGAGAGAATGGGATGGAGTCCTTACAGGAAGCGGGGTGTGAGGAGCTGTAGTCGAGGAAGCTGTGGGAGTCAGTCGGCTTGTAATGGATATTGGTGCACCGTCTATCACCAGAAATTGAGACAGAGAGGTCAAGGAAGGGAAGTGAAGTGTCAGAGATGGACCATGTGAAAATGATGGAGGGTGGAAATTGGAAGCAAAATTAATAAATTTTTCCAGGTACAGACGAGAGCCTGAAGCAGCACCAAAGTAATCATCGATGTACCGGAGAAAGAGTTGTGGGAGGGGGCCGGAGTAGGATTGGAACAAGGATTGTTCCACAAACCCCATAAAGAGACTGGCTTAGCTGGGGCCCATACGGTTACCCATAGCCACACATTTAATTTGGAGGAAGTGAGAGGAGTTTAAAGAGAAATTGTTCAGTGTGAGAATAAGTTCAGCCAGATGGAGGAAAGTAGTGGTGGATAGGTATTGTTTGGGCTTCTGTTCAAGGAAGAAGCGGAGAGCCATCAGACCATCCCGGGGGGGGATAGAGGTGTAGGAGGATTGGATGTTCATGGTGAAGAGGAGGTGGTTGGGGCCAGGGAACTGGAAATTGTTGACATGATGTAGAGTGTCAGAGGAATTACGGACCCAGGTGGGAAGGGACTGGACAAGGGAAGAAAGAAGGGAGTCAAGATAGCGAGAAATGAGATCCGTCGGGCAGGAACAGGCTGACACGATCGGTCTACCGGGACAGTTCTGTTTGTGGATTTTGGGCAGGAGGTAGAAGCGGGCCATCCGAGGTTGGGACACTATCAGGTTGGAACCTGCAGACGGAAGATCTCCAGAGGAGGTGAGGTCAGAAACAGTTTTGGAAACAATGGCTTGATGTTCACTGGTAGGGTCATGGTCCAGGGAGAGGTAGGAGGAAGTGTCTGCGAGTTGACGCTCAGCCACTGCAAGGTACAGGTCAGTGCGCCAGACAACAACAGCACCACCCTTGTCAGCGGGTTCGATGACAATGTCAGGGTTTGACCTGAGAGAATGGAGTGCAGCAAGTTCAGAGAGAGAGACAGGTTAGAGTGGATGAGAGGAGCAGAGAAATTGAGAAAACTAATGTCACACCGACAGTTCTCAATGAAAAGATCAAGAGAAGGTAAGAATCCAGAGGGAGGGGTTCAGGTGGAGGGAGAATATTGGAGATGGGAAAAGGATCCGTTGAACGGGGAGAGGACTCCTGTCCAAAGAATTGAGCACAGAGACGAAGGCGGTGGAAGAAGAGTTCAGCATCGTGCCGAGCCCGAATTTCATTGAGACAAGGGCGAAAGGGTATGAAACTAAATCCTTTGCTGAGCACTGAACGTTCAGCATCAGAGAGGCGGTATGGTGAATACACAGCCTGGGCTGGGATTGGAAGACAGGATGGGGACAGAGGGACAGGCAGGGGTGGAGGGTCCTGGATGGGTGTTGGTGTCGGTGAGTTGTTGGAGCTTGGTTTCTTTTGCATCTGAAAGAAAGAAAGTATCTTGTTGAAGCGTCGGATGACACGAAGAATAAATTGAATCTGGGGGCACATGCAGCTTAGAAAAAGGCAGTGCTGCTGGAGGGAGAGGTCGAGTGTGTTCATATGGCGGCACATGGCACTGAGTATGGATCTCAGAATGCGACGAGAACAGCAGCCCGAGAGCGGTGAATGTCCTGGAGATACCTATAATCCTGGGTGGGTTTGGAACATGAGGGATGGAACTTCAGCTGAAATTTACGGGGGGTAAGACAGAGACGGAGACAGTCTCTGAGGAAGGAAATATATCTGGGCAGGCGGGTTTTGGTAAACACCTTGTCATACACCAGGAAAGAAATGGTAAGCAATGAAGGTGAACAAGGCAAAAGAGAGATACGGAAATCCTGTTGGAGAGAACAGTAATACTTCTTCAAGGTAGGCATTCATTGAGGAGGAGTGGAAGTCAAATAAACACTAAGATAAAAGCAAAAAACTGTGGATGCTGGAAATCCATAACAAAAATAAAAATACCTGGAAAATCTCAGCAGGTCTGGCAGCATCTGCTGAGAGGAACACAGTCAACATTTCAAGTCCATATGACTCTTCAACAGAACTAAGTAAAAATAGAAGAGTGATGAAATATAAGCTGGTTTAAGTTGGGGGGTGGGACAAGTAGAGCTGGATAGAGGGCCAGTGATAGGTGGAGATAGCCAAAAGATGTCATAGACAAAAGGACAAAAAGGTGTTGGAGGTGGTGATATTATCTAAGGAATGTGCTAATTAAGGCTAGAAAGCAGGACAAGCAAGTTACAGATAGCCCTATTGGGGGTGGGGTGAAGGAATCGAAAAATGCTAAAAGGTAAGAGATAAAACAATTGATGGAAATACATTTAAAAATAATGGAAATAGGTGGGAAACGAAAAATCTATATAAATTATTTGAAAAAAAATGGGGGGATCGGAAAGCGGGTGGGGGTGGAGGAGATAGTTCATGATCTAAAATTGTTGAACTCAATTATCGGTCCGGAAGGCTGTAAAGTGCAAAATCAGAAGATGAGGTTCTGTTCCTCCAGTTTGCGTTGATCTTCCCTGGAACAATGCAGCAGGCCAAGGACAGACGTGTGGGCATGAGAGCAAGGTGGAGTGATGAAATGGCATGTGACAGGGAGTTCTGGGTAGTGCTTGCAGACAGACTGAAAGTGTTCTGCAAAGCAGTCACCCAGTCTGCTTTTGGTCTCTCCAAAGTAGAGGAAACAGCATTGGGAGCAACGAATGCGGTTGCCAAAATTGAGGGAAGTGCAAGTGAAATGCTGCTCCACTTGAAAGGAGTGTTTGGGCCCTTGGACGGTGAGCAGAGGTGAAGTAAAGAGGCAGGTGTTGCACGTTCTGCGGCTACATGGGAAGGTGCCGTGGGAGAGGGTTGAGGTGTAGGGGTTGATGGAGGAGTGGAACAGGTTGTCCAGGGTGGAAAGTTCCATGTGGAATGCCGCCGGGGGTGTGAAGGGAAGATGTGTTTGGTGGTGGCATGATGCTGGAGTTGGCGGAAATGGCGGAGGATGATTCTTTGAATGTGGAGGCTGGTGGGGTGATAAGTGAGGACAAGGGGGACCCTATCATGTTTCTGGGAGGGAGAGGAAGGTGTGAGGGCGGATGCGCGGGAGATCAGCCGGACACGGTTTAGGGCCCTGTCAACCACTGTGGGTGGAAAACCTCAGTTAAGGAAGAAGGAAGACATGTCAGAGGAAATGTTTTTGAAAGTGGCATCATCAGAACAGATGTGACGGAGGCGAAGGAACTGAGAGAATGGGATGGAGTCCTTACAGGAAGCGGGGTGTGAGGAGCTGTAGTGGAGGTAGCTGTGGGATTCGCTAGGCTTGTAATGGATATTGGTGCACAGTCTATCACCAGAAATTGAGACAGAGAGGTCAAGGAAGGGAAGTGAAGTGTCAGAGATGGACCATGTGAAAATGATGGAGGGGTGGAAATTGGAAGCAAAACTAATAAATTTTTCCAGGTCCAGGCAAGAGCATGAAGCAGCAGCGAAGTAATCATCGATGTACCGGAGAAAGAGTTGTGGGAGGGGGCCGGAGTAGGACTGGAACAAGGAATGTTCCACATACCCCATAAATAGACAGGCATAGCTGGGGCCCATGAGGATATTCAGAGCCACACCTTTGATTTGGAGGATGTGAGAGGAGGTTAAGGAGAAATTGTTCAGTGTGAGAACAAGTTCAGCGAGACGGAGGACAATAGTGGTGGATGGGGATTGTTCAGGCTTCTGTGCGAGGAAGAAGCGGAGAGCACTCAGACCATCCTGGTGGGGAATGGAGGTGTAGAGGGATTGGACGTCCATGGTGAAGAGGAGGCGGTTGGGGCCAGGGAACTGGAAATTGTTGATATGATGTAGGGTATCAGAGGAATCACGCATGTAGGTGGAAAGGGAATGGACAAGGGAAGAGAGAATGGAGTCAAGATAGCAAGAAATGAGTTCCATGGGGCAGGAACAGGCTGACACGATCGGTCTGCCGGGACAGTCCTGTCTGTTGGTTGATGGTAATAGGAGAAGCGGGCCGTCCGAGGTTGGGACACTATCAGGTAGCAATCTGTGGAAGGAAGATCTCCAGAGGAGATGAGGTCAGTAACAGTCCTGGAAACAATGACTTGATGTTCAGTGATGGAGTCAAGGTCTGAGGCAAGGTAGCAGGTGTTGAAGGTGGTGATATTATCTAAGGAATCTGCTAACAGTTCATGTTTGGAGCCCATATGTCTCTTCTGAAGAGAAATGCTTTCTGGTTCCTCCGTTTTGGATGCAACTCAGTTCAACCGGTTTTTCCTTTATGGGCTGGATACACCCTGTTTGAAGGTTAGTTTCTGGCTATGTCGCTGGTCCTGGAAAATGACTGATTTAAACATTTTCGTTTTTCACATATGTAATGGGGCGTGGTTTATGTAGCAATTTCCCCCTCTCACTTTAGACGGTATCATTCTCACTTTAAAAACTTCTCAGTTTGCTCGGAACTCTTTCTTCCCACCATCCCATCCACACATTGGTGACTGCAAGCAGGATTGCCTGTCTACGAATGGTTCACTAAAAGTAAGGAGGTTTTGTTTCCCCTTTTTAACAAGTCGATGTCTTGTAGTTAGTTAACAGCGGATCCTCGGTTGTAAAAATGAATGTAAATATATAATGGCGTTATTGCGCAGACAGTTTTGAATCAATCTCAATGCTGGCGATATTGCAGCAACTGCATTTCGCCGGAATCAAACTGTAAAAATTGACTAATAACGTACAACATTCTGGGTTAACTTGTTACACATTAGCATTTTCACACAAGTAAGTGTACTCCCACAAACAAAGCTCTGAACAGTTTACACGACTTACTTAAATAGAGGAGAGTTAACGAATTGCGAATAAAATTTCGTGGAACACTGATGTTAAATCGGTCGTAGAATGGACGATTGACCTATAGTTGTGATTGGAAATATTTTTAAAATGTTGTCAAAGTTAGGGAGTTAAAAGGGAGAATAGACCGTCAATGCGCAATGAGAAAGGTTAACCTGTTTTTAAGTTTGAAGTTGCGTATGAAATGGAGGCATTTAAACGGAGGGTTCAAAGGTTGTTGTTAAACATTTTTCATCGCAGTTTTGTTCATTGACAATTTCAAAAACTTTAGCTGGTCAGTTCGATCAAGTAAATGGACAAGTGGTAACCCCGGTAAGAGGGGCTTCTGTTTCTGTTACATGTTTAAGAAGTAATTGTTCCCTTGCGCTGTTGGGTACCAGCTGAATGTTCCCCATTTGCCGCTGAGTCACAAGGTTCGATCCTAGGTTTATAAATCTGCCAGGAATTAATGCACACTGGAGGTCAGTGTGAATTTTGTGCTGTTTCGTGGGAACTCCAGCTTACCTCATGTTTCCTGGGTAACCATGTGTACAGAGGCTGGCGACACTGCAGTGCACCTGGGAGTGTGAGTTTTCTAGGTGGTAAGTTCCAGGATGTGGTCGCCCGCCAGCCCCTGCTTTAGAAGGTGTGTGGTTACCGCCAGCCCCTGCTTTAGAAGGTGTGTGATCACCCGCCAGCCCCTGTTTTAGAAGGTGTATGATCACCCGCCAGCCCTTGCTTTAGAAGGTGTGTGGTCACCCGCCAGCCCTTGCTCTAGAAGGTGTGTGGTCACCGCCAGCCCCTGCTTTAGAAGGTGTGTGATCACCCGCCAGCCCTTGCTTTAGAAGGTGTGTGGTCACCTGCCAGCCCCTGCTTTAGAAGGTGTGTGATCACCCGCCAGCCCTTGCTCTAGAAGGTGTGTGTTCACCCGCCAGCCCTTGCTCTAGAAGGTGTGTGGTCACCCACCAGCCCCTGCTTTAGAAGGTGTGTGGTCACCCACCAGCCCCTGCTTTAGAAGGTGTGTGGTCACCCGCCAGCCCCTGCTTTAAAAGGTGTGTGGTCACCCGCCAGCCCCTGCTTTAGAAGGTATGTGATCACCCGCCAGCCCCTGCTTTAGAAGGTATGTGGTCACCCGCCAGCCCGTTTTAGAAGGTGTGTGGTCACCCGCCAGCCCCTGTTTTAGAAGGTGTGTGGTCACCCGCCAGCCCCTGCTTTAGAAGGTGTGTGGTCACCCGCCAGCCCCTGCTTTAGAAGGTGCAGGAGGTGAAGAAGTGATGATCAGCAGACATGGGCAGGAGGAATACACAAGTAGTGCAAGAATCCTCTCAATCATCAACACTCACTAACTGGTTTGCAGTTTGAATACCAGGGAGGGGTACCATTACTTGGAGGAATTCAGTAAGATCCAAATTTCACTGCACACTGGGGAAAATGATTAGAAATGCAGTAGTCACAGAAGATCTGTTAGTTAGTGGTATAGGCAGATGTTTATGTAACCATAAATGTAATTCCCCGCTACCTCCCTGGTGTCAGGGTAAAGGATATCACTGAGTGAATGTGGGAGGTTTGTGAGGGGGAGGGAAACAGCGAAAGGTCCTGGTCCATGTTGGAACCAATGCCATAGGGAGAACAAGTGTTGAGGTCCTTCAGGCAGAGTTTCAGGAGCTGCCGCTTCTTGCAGTTCTCTGCCTGAAGACAGGTCTGACCCACAGTGCCACAACCTCCATCACAGACAGGGCAGGGAGGCAGGTCCTGAATTCACTTGACCCAGAACGGGAATCAAACCCTGTGCTGTTGGCTAAAGGTGAATTTACAGCTAGTGGGGTCTTGTGCTCAGCTTCATTTTTAGCCCCTCCCCATCACCACCCCACACCCCCAGACTCAACCCAAGACTGCAGGACATTGGTTATTTCACCGTTATTTTCACAGTCATATAACTTCTTCTGCAGGCTGTCAGATAACCTCAGTCCTTGCCATCCAATCGAAAAAACCTTGTGCATCTAATCAGCTGATACAACTTAAAACGTGTATGCAAATTATTATGACACAGCCGATGGTAAAGGCTGAGTTGTTCAAATCTCAGGGGAAAACTTGAAAGAACTGTCATAACCCATTTTTACAATTTGTATGTTTCGAGGTGCAGGCTTTGAATTCAGCAGTAATAAGACCACTGAGTCTTGAGAGGTTTTTTTTATAAAACCAAATTAAACATTTGTTAGTACAAGAAAGATTGTAAGCGCAGACAAATGTCTACAAAATTACTACTATAATAATTACAAAAATCCCCTCATTAATTCGACTCTCAGTTACACCCCTGTTAAGGCAACAGTAAAACACATAGATTTAAACAGAGTCCTGGCAAAGCACACCCTGGACAGTCGCAGTCAAAATGAATTTCTTTCAGCTCTGGGTCCTTGCAGACAGACTTGAGGCTTTCAGGCTGGAGACTTTAGATTTAGAATCCTTCCTCCTTTTACCAACAGCTTTCTCTTCCTTTATACATATTTGCCTCTTTGAATGCAAATTTTCATTGCCACTAGGTTTATTTTAAACTTTAAATCTTCTAGTAATAAAACCTTTTCGTAATACCCACTTTGCTAGTAAGCTTTAAAAAAATAAACACACTGTTTCTGAGCTTCATCTGGTTACATGTAATATTTCACCTACTCTTTTGAATGGTCAATTTAAAAATGCAAATTTCCACCTTTACACCTCACCTTCTATTTTCCTATGTTTATCTGATTACCATTTCAAACATACTTCTCTCCTATACATCAAAGCCTCTGGATCAGCTGCCTTTAATCCGATTAAGACACACACACAAACACAGACACCACTATACTCTAAATAATTTAAAATGATTTTCAATAACATTATAGACATTATTATGTTTTCTTAACAAAATGTGCGCTGCTTTGCTCTTGTGGCGCAATTGGTTAGCACGTGCTATATTAATGGCAGGATTGAGGTGTGTGCAATGCTGAGTTTGTGAGTTCAAGCCAAACCTAGAAGAACAACTGTTGAGCAGCTCATGTTGAGAAAAGCATGAGCTTTTGACTGGCTGTGGAACGGGATACGGTGTAATCTCAAGCAATAAAATAATTTAATTGGAAGGGACCAATTTCTGTAGATTGAGAGTGAATTTGTCTCGGTTGGAGCATCTCAACTATCAACATAAATGCTGCAAATACTCAGCGGGTGAAGCAGCTTCTCATAGAGTCATAGTCATGAAGTAATACATCACTGAAACAGGCCCTTTGGCCCATTATGTATGTGCCGGCCATCAAGCACCTACCTATTCTAATCCAATTTTCCAGCACTTGGCCCGTAGCCCTGTATGCTATGGCGTTTCAAATGCTCATCTAAATACTTCTTAAATGTTGTGAGGGTTCCTGCCTCTACCACCTGCTCAGGCAGTGTGTTCCAGATTCCAACCACCCTCTGGGTGAAAAAAATCTTTCCTCAAATCCCCTCTAAACCTCCTGCCTCTTACCTTAAATCTATGCCCCCTGGTTATTGACATCTCCGCTAAGGGGAAAAGTTTCTTCCTATCTACCTTGTCTACGCCTCTCATAATTTTGTATGCCTCTATCAGGTTCCCCCCTCAGCCTTCTCTGCTCTAAGGAAAACAACCCTAGCCTATCCAGTCTCTCTTAATAGCTGAAACGCTCCAGCCCAGGCAACATCCTAATGAATCTCTTCTGCACCCTCTCCAGTGCAATCACATCCTTCCTGTAGTGTGGCAACCAGAACTGCACACAGTACTCCAGCTGTGGCCTAACTAGCATTTTATACAGCTCCAACAAGACCCTCCTGTTCTTATATTCTATGCCTCTGCTAATAAAGGCAAGTATCCCATCTGCCTTCTTAACCACCTTATCTACCTGTACTGCTGCCTTCGGGGTTCTGTGGGCATGTACACCAAGGTCCCTCTGATCCTCTGTATTTCTGTAGAGAGAGAAACAAAGGCAATAATCCTTCTGATATCACTGATCCTGTACTATATCTTACATCTCAGTATTGACTCTTTAGGTCATTTCATATTGTTAAATTTGTTGCCAATTTCTTGGGTCGAAAAAAGTCACAGCAATGATGACAATAGTCAAAACCATCCAATGTTTATCGATAATATAAGATATTACGGATAGGCTAAACATTTTGGGTAGAGATTAAAGTCCATGGTTAAGCACAATCTTATAAAAAAGTTTTTTATTACCTGAGCTTACCTCACAACTTATTTATTGACCTTTAAAACACATCAATATATGAAGAGGCAATAGAATTTTAAAAGTACGTCAGGTGGTGTGGGCCGGAGGAAGGTGTCATCATATAATCTTCTGACTAGCGGACTCCAGGTTAATTTAACTGGTGCAAAAACAAAAACAGAAATACCTGGAAAAACTCAGCAGGTCTGGCAGCATCGGCAGAGGAGAGCACAGTTGCCGTTTCGAGTCCTTATGAACCTTCAACAGAACTAAGTAAAAATAGGAAAGGGGTGAAATATAAGCTGGTTTAAGGAGGGGCGGGTGTGGTTGTCGGGACAAGCAGCCAGTAATGGGTGGAGATAACCAAAAGCAGTCATAGACAAAAGGACAAAGAGGTGGTGAAGGTGGTGATATTATCTAAACGAATGCGCTAATTAAGAGTGGAAAGCAGGACAGATAAGGTACAGATAGCTCTAGTAGGGGTAGGGTAATACTAAAAGAGCTAAAAGGTAGAGATAAACAATGGGTGGAAATACATTTAAAAATAATGGAAATAGGTGGGAAAATAAAAATCTATATAAATTATTGGAAAAAACAAAAAGGAGAGGGAAGAAATGGAAAGGGGGTGGGGATGGAGGAGAGAGTTCAAGATCTAAAATTGTTGAACTCAATATTCAGTCCGGAAGGCAGTAAAGTGCCTAGTCGGAAGACGAGATGCTGTTCCTCCAGTTTATGTTGAGCTTCACTGGAGCAATGCAGCAAGCCAAGGACAGACATGTGGGCATGAGAGCAGGGTGAAGTGTTGAAATGGCAAGCGACAGGGAGGTCTGGGTAATGCTTGCAGACAGACCGAAGGGGTTCTGCAAAGCAGTCACCCAGTCTGCGTTTGGTCTCTCCAATGTAGAGGAAACCACTTTGGGAGCAGCGATTGCAGGAGACTAGGTTGAGGGAAGTGCAAGTGAAATGCTGCTTCACTTGAAAGGAGTGTTTGGGCCCTTGGATGGTGAGGAGAGAGGAAGTGAAGGGGCAGGTGTTGCATCTTCTGCGTTCACGTGGGAAGGTGCCATTGGAGGGGGTTGAGGAGTAGGGGGTGATGGAGGAGTGGAGCAGGGGGTCACATTGGGAACGATCCCTACGGAATTTTGCCAGGGGGTGGGGGGGTTGAAGGGAAGATGTGTTTGGTGGTGGCATCATGCTGGAGTTGGCGGAAATGGCGGAGAGTGATCCTTTGAATGCGGAGGCTGGTGGGGTGATAAGTGAGGACAAGGGGGACCCTATCATGTTTCTGGGAGGGAGGAGAAGGCGTGAGGGCGGATGCGTGGGAGATAAGCCGGACACGGTTAAGGGCCTTGTCAACCACCGTGGGTGGAAAACCTCGATTAAGGAAGGAGGAGGACATGTCAGAGGAACTATTTTTGAAAGTGGCATCATCAGAACAGATGTGACGGAGGCGAAGGAACTGAGAGAATGGGATGGAGTCCTTACAGGAAGCGGGGTGTGAGGAGCTGTAGTCAAGGTAGCTGTGGGATTCGGTGGGCTTGTAATGGATATTGGTGGACAGTCTATCACTAGACATTGAGACAGAGAGGTCAAGGAAGGGAAGGGAAGTGTCAGAGATGGACCATGTGAAAATGATGGAGGAGTGGAGATTGGAAGCAAAGTTAATAAATTTTTCCAGGTCCCAACGAGAGCATGAAGCAGCACCGAAGTAATCATCGATGTACTGGAGAAAGAGTTGTGAGAGGGGGCCAGAGTAGGACTACAACAAGGAATGTTCCACATACCCCATAAAGAGACAGGCATAGCTGGGGCCCATGTGGGTACCCATAGCCACACCTTTGCTTTGGAGGAAATGAGAGGAGTTAAAGGAGAAATTGTTCAGTGTGAGAACAAATTCAGCCAGACGGAGGAGAGTGGTGGTGGATGGAGATTGTTCGGGCCCCTGTTCGAGGAAGAAGCGGAGAGCCGCCAGATCATCCTGGTGGGGGATGGAGGTGTAGAGGGATTGGACATCCATGGTGAAGAGGAGGCGGTTGGGGCCAGGGAACTGGAAATTGTTGATGTGACGTAAGGTGTCAGAGGAATCTCAGATGTAAGTGGGAAGGGACTGAAGAAGGGGAGAGAGAAGGGAGTCAAGATAGCGAGAAATGAGTCCCATGGGGCAGGAACAGGCTGACACGATCGGTTCCTGCCTGTTCCTGCCCCAGGGAACTCATTTCTTGCTATCTTGACTCCCTTCTCTCTCCCCTTGTCCAGTTCCTTCCCACCTACATCCGTGATTCCTCTGACATCTTACGTCACATCAACAATTTCCAGTTCCCTGGCCCCAACCGCCTCTTCTTCACCATGGACGTCCAATCCCTCTACACCTCCATCCCCCACTGGGATGGTCTGAGGGCTCTCCACTTTTGCCTCGAACAGAGGCCCGAACAATCCCCATCCACCACTACTCTCCTCCGTCTGGCTGAACTTGTTCTCACACTGAACAATTTCTCCTTCAACTCCTCTCACTTTATCCAAATAAAAGTTGTGGCTATGGGTACCCGCATAGGCTCCAGCTATGCCTGTCTCTTTACGGGGTATGTGGAACATTCCTTGTTCCAATCCTACTCCGGCCCCCTCGCACAACACTTTCTCCCGTACATCGATGATTACTTCGGTGCTGCTTTATGCTCTCGTCGGGACCTGGAAAAACTTAGTAACTCTGCTTCCAATCTCCACCCCTCCATCATTTTCACATGGTCCATCTCTGACACTTCCCTTACCTTCCTTGACCTGTCTGTCTCAATTTCTAGTGACAGACTGTCCACCAATATCCATTACAAGCCCACTGATTCCCACAGCTACCTCGACTACAGCTTCTCAGACCCTGCTTCCTGTAAGGACTCCATCCCATTCTCTCAGTTCCTTCGCCTCCGTCACATCCGTTCTGATGATGCCACTTTCAAAAACATTTCCTCTGACATGTCCTCATCCTTCCTTAATTGAGGTTTTCCACCTACGGTGGTTGACAGGGCCCTCAACCATGTCCGACCTATCTCCCACGCATCCGCCCTCACGCCTTCTCCTCCCTCCCAGAAACATGATAGGATACCCCCTTGTCCTCACTTATCACCCCACCAGCCTCCTCATTCAAAGGATCATCCTCCGCCATTTCCGCCAACTCCAGCATGATGCCACCACCAACCACATCTTCCCTTCACCCCCCAGCAAAATTCCATAGGGATCGTTCCCAATGTGACCCCCTGCTCCACTCCTCCATCACCCCCTACTCCTCAACCCTTTCCCATGGCACCTTCCCATGCGACCGCAGAAGATGCAACACCTGCCCCTTCACTTCCTCTCTCCTCACCATCCAAGGGCCCAAACACTCCTTTCAAGTGAAGCAGCATTTCACTTGCACTTCCCTCAACCTAGTCTCCTGCATTCGTTCCTCCCAAAGTGGTTTCCCCTACATTGGAGAGACCAAACGCAGACTGGGTGACTGCTTTGCAGAACCCCTTCGGTCTGTCTGCAAGCATTACCCAGACCTCCCTGTCACTTGCCATTTCAACACTTCACCCTGCTCTCATGCCCACATGTCTGTCCTTGGCCTGCTGCATTGCTCCAGTGAAGCTCAATGTAAACTGGAGGAACAGCACCTCGTCTTCCGACTAGGTACTTTACAGCCTTCCAGACTGAATATTGAGTTCAACAATTTTAGATCTTGAACTCTCTCCTCCATCCCCACCCCCTTTCCATTTCTTCCCTCTCCTTTTTGTTTTTTCCAATTACTTTTATAGATTTTTATTTTCCCACCTATTTCCATTATTTTTAAATATATTACCACCCATTGTTTATCTCTACCTTATAGCTCTTTTAGTTTACCCCACCCCTACTAGAGCTTTCTGTAACTTATCTGTCCTGCTTTCCACTCTTAATTAGCACATTCGTTTAGATAATATCACCACCTTCAACACCTCTTTGTCCTTTTGTCTGTGACTTCTTTTGGTTATCTCCACCCATTACTGGCTGCTTGTCCCAACAACCACACCCACCCCTCCTTAATCCAGCTTATATTTCACCCCTTTCCTATTTTTACTTAGTTCTGTTGAAGGTTCATGAGGACTCGAAATGTTAACTGTGCTCTCCTCTGCCGATGCTGCCAGACCTGCTGAGTTTTTCCAGGTATTTCTGTTTCTGTTTTTGTTTTGGATTTCCAGCTTCTGCAGTTTTTTGCTTTTAATTTAACTGGTGAGTCTCTTTGATATCTGTCCCTGTCCTTATGCTGCAGTTTTTAAAAGAAAGAATGAAATGCAATAATGTTTTGAGAAATCCAGTGGTTGTGAAAAAGTGCAATACATCCAATAAAGTACTGTTGAGTCACGGTCATTATTGCACAGAGGAAGCTCCCACAAACAACACATGACCTTTACCGGATAACCTGTTTTTGTGACGCTGGTTGATCAATCTTTCATCCTCTTTGGATAGAGCAGCAGTGTGAAAGGACTGGAGGGCTGTTCATGTAATGCTGTCACTCCCCCTGCTCTCATTTTAGGACCCTGCACCACAGCAAGGTGTGTTTCATTGTAAATCTACCCCTGCTGTTGGCACCAATCTGATGCATACCCACTATCCAGTGAGCTGAATATTTGTATCAACTATTTGGTATCTCATTGCTTTTACATGCTGTGGATCCTTATCTAGTAGAGAGTGGCATCTACATTCCATTCTCACACAAGCTGTTCTTCAAAAAGAAACATCAAGGTCTTGTCCAATTTTGCTGTGAGCTTGATAACATGAATTCTCTCTCTTTTCTATACTGAGCCTTATTCTAATTTTTGTCATTTTTACCATTCTACTAAGAAGGGTATCTAATAAAGTCATGTTAGTAAAGCACAATATTAGATTTTAGTTTCTAATAATAAAGCTAGATTTTAACAATTAGTGTTCTTGTTAGTAACCTCCTTATAATCTTACAGAAGGTTTTAGATTCTTAGACTTGGGGACCAGTTCAGAGTGGGGGTGAGCCACCTGCAGAAGATAAAGGGTTGCACCTGAATAGAACCGGGACCAATGTTCTTTCTGAGGGGGTCACTAGTACTGTTGGGGCAATGAAAATAATTTGACAGGGGAATAAGAAGAAAGAGGCAGCAGTGAGATCAGAGGATCGAGATAGAAACAGCAGTTAAATTAGAAACGTCTCAAATTGTAGGGACAAGACTGAGGAAAACATCAAAAGAGATGAAGGAGATATTGAATTATATGTACATCAATAACCAGTGTTTAACTAAAGGTTGGAGCAGGCAAGGCACATTTTATCACATGGGATAATGACATGGTTGCATTCATAGGGGCATGACTCAAATAAGGCTAACAACAGATTCTCAATATTCTTGGTTACCAAGTATTCAGGAAGGAAAAGGGGAGTGTGTGTGTCTATTAAGGACAGTGTTATAGTTCTAAATGGAAAAGACTATACTAATTGGTTGTGGGACTGAATCCATTGGCTTAAGTTAAAGAACAGTGGGGGAAGTGTCACATCGATGGGAGATTCTTTTATAAAGTTCCAAACAGTCTGAAGATGATGAGGAAATGTCAAAGCTGTATAACAAAAATAGAATTATGAATTAGGAGATTTTAATTACCCTAACACAGACTAGAAAAATCAGAATACCAAGAGTAGAGAAAGAAATGGCTTTATAAAGAAAACTTGCTTTGTTAATATTTCTCCAGGCCAACAAGAAAGGAAGCTGTGTTTGATCTCGTTCTTGGAAATTAATAAGGGTAAACATAGATTGTGTTACAGTAGGAGAACATTGAGCCACCAGTGACTTCAACCTAATTAGGTTTAGAGTAATTATGCAGAGACCCAAAAATATCAATGGTAAAAGTGCACGATTGGGAAAGAGCTAATTTCAGTGATTTTTAGGGGCTGGGTGTATTGGAAAAGGCTATTCCAGTCAAAAGCAGTAATACAGTAATAGAAGGTGTGCAGGGAAGAGTTGGTTCAGGCACAAACCAGGCATATTCCTACAAAAGAAAAACTTAGAGCATACAAAAGTAATGTGCAATGAATGTGAAAGGAAATAAGATTTAAAATCAAGCAGAAAAATGTCAGAAGCAACATTCAGTTTAATAACCAGGAAGATTGTAGCGAGTACAGGAAGGAACTGAAAACGCTGATGCGGGAGAGAGAGAGTTTCTTTTTTAACTGATTCCTAGGATGTTGGTGTCACTGGCTGAGCCAGCATTTATTGCCCATCCCTAGCTGCTCTTGAGAAGATGGTGGTGAGCTACCTTCTTGAACCATTGCAGTCCATTGGTGCAGATCCATCCACACTGCTGTCAGAGAGGGAGTACCAGGATATTTACCCAACGACAGTGAAGGAACGACAATATACTTCCAAGTCAGGATGGTGTGAGGCTCAGATGGGAACTTCCAGGTGTTTCCAAGCGTCGGCTGCCCTTGTCATTCTAGATGGTAGTGGTCATGGGTTTGAAAGGTGCTGTCTAAGGAGCCTTGATGAGCTCCTGTTGTGCATCTTGTAGATGGTGCACACTGCTGCTGCTGTATGTCAGTGGTGGAGGGACTGAATGTTTCTGGTTGCAGGCTGCTTGGTCCTGGATGGTGTCGAGTTTCTTGAGTGTTGTTGGAGCTGCATTCATCCAGACAAGTGGTGAGTATTCCATCACATTCCTGACTTGTGCCTTGTAGATGGTGGACATGTTTTTGGAGTCAGGAGGTGAGTTACTCGTCGCAGGATTCCTAGCCTCTGACCTGCTCTTGTAGTCACAGTGTATATATGGCTAGTCCAGTTCAGTTTCTGGTCAATGGATGTTGAGTGGCTATGAGAAAAGATTAGCTGGCAGCATAAAATTGCACCCTAAAATATATTTCCAGGGAAAAAGTTGAGCTTATTAAGAACGCCAAAGGAAATTTTCATGTCGAGGTAGGGGGCATGGCAAAAATATTAAATGAATGCTTTCCATCTGCCTTCTCAAAGGGAGCAGATGATGTAAAGTTTACATGAAAAAAAAGAGGGAATTTATGGGCAGAAAAAGAGATGTTACGAAAAAGATTAGCATTGTCTAAAGTTGGCAAGTCACCTGATCCAGATGAATGCATCCTAGGTTGCTGAAAAAAGCAAAGGCAGAAATATGAGAGGTATTAGTCAATCTTTCATCCTCTTTGGATAGCGCAATAGTTTGAGAGGACTGGAGGGTTGTTCATGTAATGCTGACACTCAGAAAGGTGAGAGGAAACTGTGGGCCAGTTAGCCTGACATCAGTGGTGGGGGAGTTACTGGAAACCAATATCAGGGACAAAATAAACTTTCCTTTGGAAGATTGTGAATTAATCAAGGAGTGCCAGCATAGATTTATTAAACAAAAGTTGTGTCTGACAACTCATTTCAGTTTGAGGTAGCCAAGGAGGTTGATGGTGCGCTAGGTGTTTGACAATAAGGACTTTGGGAAAATATTCAACAAAATGCCATACAGCAGGCTGGTTAAGATGGAAGCCGTTGGAATTAAGCAGAAAGTGGCAGGATGGGTGCTTATTGACAGGAAGCAGAGGCAGGTGGTAGATTTCAAATTTTTTAGGTTGGAAAGGGGTGTGTGATAGTGTTTCCCAAAGCTCAGTTTGAATCCATTACACTTGTCAAAATTTCTAAATGACCTAGTGTTCACAAAGAGGGGAGGCAGTGACTCAGTGGTAGTGTCACTGGACTAGTAATCCAGTGGCCAATGCTAATGCCCTGGGGAAGTGACAACTGGTGGAACTTAAACTGAATAAATACATCTGGAATGTAAACAAGCCTCAGTAATGGTGAGCATGAAACATTGTCGATTGTCATAAAAACCCATCAGGTTCATTCATGCTCTTCAGGGAAAGAAATCTGCTGTCCTTAACTCGTTTGACCTACATGTGATTCCAGACCCATAGCAATATGGTTGACTCTTAACTGCCCTGTGAAATGGCCTCTACAAAATCTGAAAATAATGAAATCAGACAGACACCTGGCATCAAAGTCAAAAAGGAATGAAGCCAGCATCAACCTTGGCACCAGAGATGACCACAGCACATCCAGCTTGGATGACCCTGTAAAGTTCTCCTTGCTGACATCTGAGGGGGTGGGGGGGTGGTGGGGGAGGCGCAGAGCTAAGTTTGGGAGAGCTGTCTCAGTGACTAGTCAAGCAACAGCCTGACACAGTCATACTCCTGGAATCATATCCTATAAACAACATGCCAGATACCACCATCATCATCCCTGGGTATGTCCTGTCCTACCAGTGTGACAGACTCACCAGAGGTGCTTGCACACTGCTGTATAGTCAGGAGGGAGGTGCCCTGGGAGTCCTCAACATTGACTCCAGATACCCATCAGGTCAAACATGGACAAGGAAGCCTCTTGCTGATTACCACCTACAGTTGCTGCACCCCCCCCCCCCTTTGCTGATGAATCAGTACTCCTCCATATTGAACACCAATTGGAAGAAGCACCGAGGGTGTCAAGGGCACAGAATGTACTCTGGGTGAGGGACTTGAACGTCTATCACCAATAGTGGCTCGGTAGCACCACCACAGACTGAGCTGGGCAAGTTCAATAAAACCATAAGACATGGGAGCAGAAATTAGGCCATTCGGTCCATCAAGTCTGCTCCACCATTCAATCATGGCTGATAAGTTTCTCAACCCCATTCTCCCTCCTTTTCCCCGTAATCTTTGATCCCCTTACCAATCAAGAACTTATCTATCTCAGTCTTAAATACACTCAATGACCTGGCCTCCACAGCCCTCTGTGGCAATGAATTCCATAGATTCACCACTCTCTGGCTAAAGAAGTTTCTCCTCATCTCTGTTCTAAAAGGTCTTTCCTTTACTTTGAGTCTGTGCCCTCGGGTCCTAGTCTCTCCTACTAATGGAAACATCTTCCCCACGTCCACTCTATCCAGGCCTTTCAGTATTCTGTAAGTTTCAATCAGATCCCCCCTCATCCTTCTAAACTCCATTGAGTATAGACCCAGAGTCCTCAAACGTTCCTCATATGTTAAGCCTGTCATTCCTTGCATCATTCTCGTGAACCTCCTCTGGACTCTCTCCAGGGCCAGCACATCCTTCCTCAGATACAGGGCCCAAAATTGCTCACAATATTCTAAATGTGGTCTGCCAGAGCCTTATAAAGCCTCAGCAGCACATCCCTGCTTTTATATTCTAGTCTTCTCGAAATAAATGCCAACATTGCATTTGCCTTCCTAACTACTGACTCAACCTGCAAGTTAACCTTAAGAGAATCCTGGACCAGGACTCCCAAGTCCCTTTGCACTCCAGATTTCTGAATTCTCTCCCCATTTCGAAAATAGTCTATGTCTCTATTCTTCCTACCAAAGTGCATGACCTCACACTTGCCCATGTTATATTCCATCTGCCACTTCTTTGCCCATTCTCCTAACCTGTCCAAATCCTTTTGCAGCCTCCCCACCTCCTCAATATTACCTGTCCCTCCACCTATCTTTGTATCATCTGCAAACTTAGCCAGGATGCCCTCAATTCCTTCATCTAGATCATTAATGTATAAAGTGAAAAGTTGTGGTCCTAACACTGACCCTTGCGGAACTCCACTAGTCACTGGCCGCCATTCTGAGAAGGATCCCCTTATCCCCACTCTCGGCCTCCTGCCAGACAGCCAATTTTCTATCCATGATAGTACCTTGCCTGTAATACCATAGGCTCTTATTTTACTGAGCAGCCTCCTGTGTGGTACCTTGTCAAAGGCCTTCTGGAAGTCCAAGTAGATAACATCCATTGGTTCTTCTTTGTCTAACCTACTCGTTACCTCCTCAAAGAATTCTAACAGATTTGTCAGACATGACCTCCCCTTGATGAAATCATGCTGACTTTGCCCAATTTTACCATGCATTTCCAAGTATTCTGAGATCTCATCCTTAATAATGGACTCTAAAATCTTAACCAATGACTGAGGTCAGGCTAATCGGTTTGTAATTTCCCATCTTATGCCTCACTCCCTTCTTAAACAGGGGGGTTACATTAGCGATTTTTCAGTCCTCTGGGCCCTCCCTGACTACAGTGATTCCTGAAGGGTCACCACGAACGCCTCCAATATCTCTTCAGCTATCTCCTTCAGAACTCTGGGGTGTAATCCATCTGGTCCAGGTGATTTACCCACCTTCAGACCTTCCAGTTTTGCTAGCACCTTCTCCTTGGTAATGGCCACCATACTCACCTCTGCCCCCTGACTCTCTTGAACTTTGGGGATGTCATTCGTGTCTTCCACTGTGAAGACTGACATAAAGTACCTATTCAGTTCCTCCGCCACTTCTTTGTTCCCCTCTACTACTTCTCCAGCGTCATTTTCCAGCGGCCCAATGTCTTGCCTCTTACCGATTATATATCTAAAAAAACTCTTGCAATCTTCTTTTATATTACTGGCTAGTTTACCCTCATTTTTAATCTTCTCCCTCCTTATTTCTTTTTCAGTTGTCCTCTGTTGGTCTTTGTAGGCTTCCCAATCCCTTGGTTTCCCAGTGCTCTTTGCCGCATTGTATGCTTTCTCTTTAGCTTTTATGCTGACCCTGACTTCCCTTGTCAGCCATGGTTGCCTCGTCCTCCCTTTAGTATGCTTCTTCTTCCTAGGGATGAATTTTTGTTGTGTCTCCCAAATTACTCCCAGAAACTCCTGCCATTGCTCTTCCACTGTCTTTCCTGCTAGGCTCATCTCCCAGTCAATTCTGGCCAGCTCCTCCCTCATGCCTCTGTAGTTGCCTTTATTCAACTTTAATACCGTTACATCTGATTCCAGCTTTTTCCTCTCAAATTGCAGGGTAAATTCTATCATATTATGGTCACTTCCTCCTAAGGGTTCCTTCACCTTAAGCTCCCTTATAAAATCTGCCTCATGACACATCACTAAATCTAGAGTTGCCTGTTCCCTAGTGGGCTCCACCACAAGCTGCTCCAAAAAGCCATCTCGTAGACATTCCACAAATTCCTTTTCTTGGTATTCACTACCAACCTGATTTTCCCAGTCTAACTGCATATTGAAATCCCCCATGATCACTGTAACCTTTCCAGCCTCCGCAGTTTTTTTGTTTTTATCACTGTAACCTTGCCTTTCTTACACACCTTTTCTATCTCCTGGTGTATCTTGTGCCCCACATCCTGACTACTGTTCGAAGGCCTGTACATAACTCCCATTATGGTTTTTTTACCTTTGCAGTTCCTCAACTCTACCCACACAGATTCTACATCATCTGACCCTTCATCATTTCTTGCGATCGATATAATTTCATTTCTTACTAACAAAGCAACCCCACCCCCTCTGCCAACCTGCCTATCTTTTCGATAGGATGTACATCCTTGGATATTTAGCTCCCAGTCCTGATCCCCTTGCAGCCATGTCTCCGTGATGCCCACCACATCATACCTGCCAATTTCAATCTGCGCCACAAGCTCATTTACCTTATTTCATATACTGTGTGCATTCAGATACAGCACCTTCAGTCCTGTATTTCCCGTCCCCTTTCTCATTGTCATCCCTTTATCTGATGTGCTTGAAGTTAGATTCCCAGCCCTTTCCAAACACACTGTCCTATTTTGTGTTCTGGAGACTTTAATAGCCTCTCCTGGGCTCTCCTTTCTTTTCAGTTTTTTGATAATTTTCCATGAAGTTGAATCCACCTCCCCACACGCTAACCTGCTGCTTTGTTTCCCATTAGTCATACTTCTTGGAGTTTTAGCCCCCCCAACTTTCTAGTTTAAAGTCCTGTTTACCACCCTATTTACCATTTTCGCTAGAACATTGGTCCCAGATCGGTTCAGGTGGAGACCGTCCCAATGGTACAGATCCCTCCTGTTCCAATACTGATGCCAGTGCCCCATGAAATGGAACCCCTCTTTCCCTCACCACTCCTTTAGCCATGTGTTTACTTCCCTTATTCTCGCGTCCCTATGCCAATTTGCACGTGGCTTGGGTAGTAATCCAGAGATTATAACCCTTGAGGACCTGTTCTTTAATTTAGTTCCTAGTTCCTGATAATCCCCAAACAGGTTCTCTTTCCTAGTCTTATCTATGTTATTTGTCGCGACGAGGACCACAACAACTGGATCCTCCCCCTCCCTCTCCAATATCCTTTCAAGCCGGTCAGAGATGTCCCTCACCTTGGCACCGGGCAGGCAACATACCATGCAGGACTCTCTATCAATTCTCTTAATTATAGAATCTCCTACAACTACCACTTGTCTTTTAGCTCCCACCTTTTGAATGGCCTCCTGTGCCACCGTGCTGTGGTCAGCTGGCTCATCCTCCCTACAGCCCTCTTCCTCATCCAAACAGGGAGCAAGTACCTCGTACTTGTTGGACAAGGTCAAGAGCTGAGGCTCCTCTGTTCCTGAACACAGGATCCCTCTACCTGCCTCACTTGCAGTCACACCCTACTGACCCTGACCACTGACCGGACTTGAGGTACTTAGTTTACCGGGTGTGACTGCTTCCTGATACAAAGCGTCCAGGTAACTCTCCCCCTCCCGGATGTGCCGCAGTGTCTGGAGCTCGGACTCCAGCTCATCAATTCTGAGCTGGAGTTCCTCCAGCAACCAACACTTGCTACAGATGTGGTCACTGCGGCTCACAATCGGATCTGCCAGCTCCCACATCATACAGCTACAGCACATCACCTGCCCAGCCATCTTGACTTAGATAATTAATTAATTAGCTTTGCAGTGTTTTTAGTCTGGGTCTGTGGCAGGTGGTGAGTGAACCAACAGGAGGGAAAAACCAACTTGACATCGACCTCATCTATCTGCCTCAGATGCATCTGTCCATGGCAGTAATGATATGAGTGACCACTACACAGTTCTTGTAGAGACAAAGCCCTATCTTCGCATTGAGGATATCCTCCATCGTGTTATGTGGCACTACCACTGTGCTAAACGGGATCAATTTTGAACAGATCTAGCAACTCAAAACTGGCTACCCATGAGGCGATGTGGACCATCAGCAGCAGCAGAATTGTTTTCAACCACAATCTGTAACCTCATTACCTGGCATATCCCCCACTCCACCATTACCATCAAGTCAGGGGAACAATCCTGGTTCAATGAAGAGTGCAGGAAGGCATGCCAAATGCATCACCAGCCATATCTAAAAATGAGGTGTCAGCCTGGTGAATCTACAACACAGGACCACTTGCGTGCCAAACAGCAGAAGCAGCATGTGATAGAAAGAGCTAATCGATCCCTTAACCAACAGATCAGATCTAAGCTTTGCAGTCCTGTAACATACAGTTGTGAATGGTGTGGACAATTAAACAACTAACGGGAGGAAGCTCAACCTCCCTCAATGATGGAGGAGCCCAGCACATTAGTGCAAAAATACAAGGCTGAAACATTTGCAACCATTTTCAGCCAGCAGTGCTGAGTGTATGATCCATCTCAGCCTCCTCCTGAGGTCCCCAGCATCACAGATGCCAGTCTTCAGCCAATTCGGTTCACTCCATGTGATATCAAGAAATGGCTGAGGGCATTGGATACAACAAAAAGGCTATGGATCCTGACAACATGTACTGAAGCTGTGCTCCAGAACTCGCTGCACCACGAACCAATCTGTTGCAGTACAACTACAACATTAGCACCTACCTAGCAATGTTGGACAATTGTCCAGGTATGTCCTGTCCACAAAAAGCAGGACAAATCCAATCTGGCCAATTACTGCCCCAACAGTCTACTCTCAAACATCAGCAAAATGATAGAAGGTGCAATTGCCAGAGCTATTTAGTGGCACTTACTCAGCAATGATCTGCTCACTGACACTCGGTTTGGGTTTCACCAGTTCAACTCAACTCCTGATCTCATTATAGCCTCACTCCAAACATGGACAACAGAGCGGAACTCGAGGTATGGTGAGAGTGACTGCCCTTGACATCCAGGCAGTGTTTGACTGAGTGTGGCATCAAGGAGCCCTGGCAAAATTGAAGTAAATGGGGATCGGGGGGCAAACTTTCCACTGGTTGGAATCATACCTAGCACAAAGGAAGATAGCTATGGCTATTAGAGGTCCATTATCCCAGGGCATTACTGAAAGAATTCCTCAGGCTAGTGTTCTAGGCCCAACCATCTTCAGCTGCTTCATCAATGACCTTCCTTCCATCATAAGGTCAGAAGTGGGGATGTTTGCTTATGATTGCACAATGTTTAGGCCATTAAAGGCTCCTCAGATACTGATGCAGCCAATGTCCAATTGCAGCAAGACCTGGACAATATCCGGGATGAAAGGTGGAAAGTAGCATTCGTGCTACACAAGTGCCAGGCAATGACCATCTCCAACAAGAGAGAATCTAACCATCACCCCTTGACATTCAATGGCATTACCATCACTGAATCCCCCACTATCAACATCCTGGAGGTTACCATTGACCTGAAACTGAACTGAACTAGCCATATAAATACTGTGGCTAAAAGAGCAGGTCAAATTGGTTTGGAATTCTGAGGTGAGTAACTCACCTTCTGACTCCCCAAAACCTGTCCACCATCTACAAGGCACAAGTCAGGAGTCTAATGGAATACTTTCCACTTGTTTGGATTAGTGTAGCCCCAATAACACTCAAGAAACTCAACAGCATTCAGGACAAAACAGCCTGTTTGATTAGCACCTCATCCACCACTTTCAACATCCATTCCCTCCGCCAATGACACACAGTGGCAGCAGTGTGTATCATATACAAGAGGCATTGCAGCAACTTGTCAGGCCTTCTTCAACAGCAGCATTTAACCCATGACCTCTACCATCTAGATGGACAAGGGTAGCAGATGCATGAGAACAGTACCACCTGCAAGTTCCTCGCCAAACCACAGACCATCATGACTTGGAACTATATCGCCGTCCCTTCACGTTGCTGGGTCAAAGTCCTGGGACTCCCTCTCTAATAACAACGTGGGTGTACCTACGCCACATGGACTACATTGATTAGGAAGGTGCTCACCACCACCTCAAGGGCAATAAATGATGGGCAATAAATACCACATACCATGAAAGAATAAAAAAATTCATTCAGGGCAATTAAGGAATGGGCAAAAAATGTCGGTCCTGCCAGTCACATTCACAAGCCTAGATCACCTAACCTCTCCTCATAAATGAGACTTATGGAAGCAGCCCTGGTAACATATTCTCCTCTTGTTCCAAGGGCAGCATATATTTATGGTGTGGTGTCCATAACTGTATGCAGTGCTCTAGCTGTGTCTAACTCGGGCTTTGTACAGCTGTGGCAAAACGTCCTCCTGAGACCAGAAATATTACTGATTTAAAAACTTGTTGGAAGCATGTTGGCCACTGTCTGTTTATTCTGCATGAAACTGGCATTTCCATAGTTTAGATGTATAATGTATCAGATAAACCCCAAAACCAGATAAAGGCAGCATTCTATATATATTATATATATAAAAACAAAAACTGCGGATGCTGGAAATCCAAAACAAAAAATAAAAAATACCTGGAAAAACTCAGCAGGTCTGGCAGCATCGGCGGAGAAGAGTACTGTTGATGTTTCGAGTCCTCATGACCCTTCAACAGTTCTATTGAAGGGTCATGAGGACTCAAAACGTCAACTGTACTCTTCTCCGCCGATGCTGCCAGACCTGCTGAGTGTTTCCAGGTATTTTTTTATTTTTTATTTAAAGGCAGCATTCTACTTTAGGATAAAAGCAAACTACAGCAGATTCTCCTGAGCTCCTACCTATCCCTGAACTTCTAATGTGCTTCATCCCAACTTAAACAGTATAAAAACCATCACATTCCTACCTCTCTTCAGCTCTGAAGAAAAGTCATACTGACTCGGAATGTTAACTCTGTTTCTCTCTCTTGATTTGCAAATCCCTTATGGAATTTTGTAGAAACAGGCCATTTGACTCCATTAGTATTTGCAAGCCCCTTCCCACCCTACTTCATCTAATCCTGTCAATATAACCCAGTAAACCATGCTATTAGCATATCCTTCTATTTCTTTCATTCATCTACTTAGCTTGCTGCCTGGTTGTAATTCACCATGAATAATTGTTTGCTCATGTGTCTCTGTACAAATAAAATGAAAAACTGTATGTGGGCTATGATGATGAGAATATTCTCAGACTTCCTTTAGTAATTGTTTTTTGTTTTGTTATTACAAATTTAAAACCAGGAAGTGGTCAGACTGATTGATAACATTGATGAACTGTGAGCCCCAAGTATGAATCAACGAGCAACAAACGAGTCATCCCACTCCTGGTCTGTATCCCAGTCCCTTTTCGGGCTGTTGATACTGATGGCATTGCTGATGATGAGTCTGAACCTTCATTGCATAAAGGTGTGTAGAATGATAAACCAGCTTGTTCATAATAAACTGAGGTGTTAAACAAGGCTTGGAGTGGCAGAGTGTAAAAATGTGGTGTGTGGTATGTGTGTGTGTGTGTATGCTGACGGTGTGCAGCAAATAGAAAGCAGCATGATATTTGGGCGGGGGTGGTTTGTAGTTTTTTTAAAAATTCCTCATGCTCTCCAACTTTCACTGTCATTATCCTCCTTTTGATGGCATTAACACTTGTGTAGCAATATAATTGCACGGGTAGCTGCTCTCCTGTAGTAACTTGCTCAAATACCTACTATTCAAATATGAACCTTGACAGAAAATGTAGACTAGCTGTGCAAAAAAGATTACTCCAGATAAAATTAGGTGTGTCTGTAGCTGATGTTCAAACATCCAGCAAGTTGATAGCAATCAGGATTGGAGACACTGGCTGGTCAGTGTTTCCCTTAATGAACCCACATGTGCTGAGGCTCATTGAATCATTCTTAATGCTGCCTGGACGAGATCAGTTCACTCAACACCAACCCGATATTGAACTTGGAGCCTTCCTGATCTGCACAGCTTGGCAACATTAGGGAAAGAAATTCTGTATTAGCTTCAGCTTGCCCACAGATATGTGGAGATGTGAAACCTCCATCTGTTGGCCTGCCAGTGATCTCATCCCAAATCAAGGGGACAGGATAGTTTACATAAATATAGCAGGTGTCATCATCTGTAGTGACCCAACAGAGGAACCTGTCCCTCACTCAAGTAGCGAATCTTGGAGACGCTCTAGAAGGAGGGAGCAGAAGGTTTAGATTGGACCGAAGAGAGATCAGGTTTTTTCTTAACTTTCAGTGCGCCTTTCACAAATGTCAACTGATCCTTCTTGCATCAGTTACAAATTGTCATTGCAATTTTGGACCCACATTTTGCCATAAATAAAAGGCAAGTGCAGACGAACTTGGTGCACATTAAGACAAAGGCAGCAGAATTTTGGATGACCTCAAGTTAATGGAATCACAGAATGACAGAATGGTTACAACACAGAAGGAGGCCATTTGGTCCATTGTTTCTGTGCTGGCTCTCCGAAGGTGCAATTCACCTAGTGCCACTACCCCACAATCTCTCCTTAATCCTGCACTTTCTTCCTTTTCAGGTAATAATCCAATTCCCTCTGGAGTGCCTTGATTGACTCTGCCTCCATCACACTCTTAGCCAATATATTCCAGATCATAACCACTCACTGCATGAAAAAGATTTTCCTCAGGTCGCCATTGCTTCGTTTGCCACTTACCATAAATCTGTGTCCTCTTGATCCTTTGATTCAATGACTTATGCAAATATATATCCAGGTCTCTCTGCTCCTGCACTCCCTTTAGAATGGTACCTTTTATTTTATATTGTCTCTCTGCATTCTTCCTGCCAAAATGAATGACTTCACATGTCTCTGCATTAAATTTTATCTGCTACTTGTCCACCCACCTGTCTATGTCCTTTCAAAGTTCTAAACTATCTTCCACACAATTCATAATACTTCCAAGTTTTGTATCATCTGCAAGTTTTGAAATTTTGCCCCAAACACCAAGGCCTCGTTTCAGGAACAGCAAGAGGATAGAATATTGGAGATTGGCCAGGAGTGTGTTGAAATAATGAAGTCTAGAGGTGAAGAGGGCACAGATGAGGGTTTTGCCTGAACATGAACTCAAGCAGGGACAAATTCCAGTGAAGTTTGGAGGTGGAAATAATGATAGCACCAGTACGTGGTCAAAGCTCACCTTGAGGTCAAATGTGACAACAAGATTATACAGAGTCTTGTTCAACCACTTTCCTAAGTGTACTCAATGCAAACAAATCTTATCGCAGTTTAAAGTTTTTAAGAGGTTTGACTCAGTTTGTCCAAGCAAATACTGCGATGAGTAAAAATTTCCTCCAATTCAATTTTGGGAAGGCCAAAACGATTGTCTTTGGTCCCTGCTACAAGCTCCTTTCCCTAACCACTGACTCCATTCTTCTCCCTGGCAGCTGTGTCATGTTGCACAAGACTCTGTACAATCTTGGTGTCACATTTGACCCTGAGGTGAGTTACTGACCACATATGTGTGCCATCCCTAAGACATCCTATTTTCACCTCCAGACATTGCTGGAATATATATCTGTCTCAGGTCATTTTCAGCTGAAACCCTCATCCACGCCTTTGTCATCTCTAGACTTCACTACTCCAACATTCTACCCTCCATAAACTTGAGGTTATCCAAAATTCTGCTGCCTTTCTCTTAATAAGTACCAAGTTCATCTGCTCTCACCCCTTTCTTTGTAACCTACGTTGGCTCCTGGTTTAGCAATGCCTTGATTTTAAAATTCTCATCTTTGTTTTCAAATCCATCCATGGCCTTTCCCCCTGTCTCTGTAATCTCTGTAATCTGTAATGGTGGTGCCTTCAGTCATGGCCTGAGGCTTTGGAATTTCCTCCCTAAACCTCTCTGTCTCCCTAATTTCCTTTCCTCTTTTTAAGATGCTCCTTAAAAACTATGCCTTTGATCAAGCTTTGGATCATCTGACCTAATTTCTGCTTATGTGGCTTGGTGATTTATAATGCCCCTGTGAAACACCCTGGGAAGTTTTGCTACAATAAGGGCACTAAACGATTGTTCAGAACAGGTTTGAACATGAGGGAGGACAGGTTAAAAATTCAGATTAATGGTAGACATTTTACTGCAGGCAATGCAAACACAAATTTGAAAACATTTCATAAGGACCTAATGGGGTGAATTTTACCAGCTCTTTGGAGATGGGTTAGGACAAGGGAAGGCTGGCAAAATGACGCGGGAAGGAATCGGGTTGGGTGTGTCCGATGCTTTCCCATCACCATGCCAGCAATGAGAAAAGTTTCCAGAGCCATATCAAAGTAACTAAATGTCTCTTGGCACTGCCCCTTGATGGGAGGGGGGAGGAATCTTTGAGGGTGTCCTCCTTTTTGGGGCACTCTATGGCCTAAGAGACAAGATGACAATGGTCACCACCATGGCAACAGCACTGCCTGCCCTCAATCACCGACCCACCACCACCACCCCCCCCAACTTTCTGGGGTGGGCTGGCTGACTGGTCCCAGCATCCCTGACCCCAGTTCCCAGTTACTGGACTTTAATGGCACACAGCCAGTGAAGTGCCCTCCTCCTGCAGGTGCTACACCAGCAATGGCCACCCTTAGCAGTGACACTGCTGGTCCTCTGATTGGGCCATCAGTTCTTTGGGGTGGGCCGTTGTCCTCAACGGGACAGCTGCCCTGGTGGCAGGTATGTAATTGTCTGCTGCTGGAAAAATGCAGTCCTGAGTCCCGCTGCCAACGAAATGAGGTCAACTACCTCCAGCTTTTGACCTGGGCAGTGGGACTCCTACCATCTCTGCAGAATTCCGTAACATGTTCATAATGCTCAATTCAACTGTTTTCTAGAGTTATTTGAATAGAACAATTTCTTTAGATCAGTTGGCTGCCGCGTAGCTCTGGCTTCCACGTTTCTTAAAATCTGACACCCAGATTTACCTGAACCAGGGGGCTGTATTTTTGCATGGGCCTCTGGACTTCGATGTCAACATTAAAAAGGATCCGGGAACCCCACTTGCTGGGAGCGAGACCGGCACCATGATGTTTGGGGAGCTGACCTCCTAACTGGCTGATTCCAGGTTCACTGACCAATTAAGGATGGCAGGATGGCCTTCATGCTGTGAGCACCAATCAGAGGGGCACAATATGCAGTGTAAGTCTCTGCAATTAAAAGCTGGTTAGCGTATAAAGTCTAGGCTCCTGTTCTATCCTTAAGCAGCTTGTTATTCAACTTCTACTAAGGTGATCCTGTTGATAGAGAAGAATCGGGGATGAGATTGGGAAATGTAGTCCATGTGGCTAAGATTCCTGATGACACAACCAAGAGGGAGTGTTGGCTGAGGAATATGTAAATTGATTGAGCTAATTCATTCTGTTTGCCTCTCTCTTCAACAGCTTTAACTCCATTTACATTGCTGCTTTTCTGGTTTCTGGTTCCACAGGGTCCTTCATCTCATCCTTTAACTAGGCCTGTTCTCCAAGGTGCATAAGCAGAATGATTCTAGAAAATCAACATTTCCAACTTGTTCCTGTGCTATTGCTTTAGTCTGTTTGGTTCTTGACTCAATCTTTTCCCCCTTATGCAGCCGCCAGTCACTGGGGAAAAAACTTGTGATTTTTGCTAATTTCTTCTGTCACTTGATAATTTCACGTTCTCTGATCCCAAGCTTCTCCTTCTCACTGTGAACATCAATGCTTATATGCCTACACCCTCACTATGGGACAATCTCCGGTGTCTGTTCCTTCCTTGAACAATTCCATACAAAGTGTACCCATGACAGGTGTCAGGTAGAAAATTCGATTGAGAACCAAGAGGAATACAGAAGATTCAGAGGGGAGGTAAAAAAGCATATTAGAAAAGCCAAGAGGAATTATGAGAAAAGACTGGCAGGCAACATAAAGGGGAATCCCATAGTCTTTTATATGCATATAAATAGTAAAAAAGTGGTAAAAGGAGGAGTAGGGTTGGTTAGGTACCTAAAAGAGAATTTGCACATGGATGAAGCGGCCATGGCTGAGGTATTAAATGAATACTTTGCATCCATCTTTACCAAGGAGGTGGATGCTACCCAGGCCATGGTGAGAAATGAGGAAACTCTGTCATGAGAAGGGTTCAAAATTGATAAGGAGGAAGTGTTGAATAGACTGTTGGGTCTTAAAGTTGACCAGGAATTGGGACCGGATGAGATGCATCCAAGGATATTGAAGGAAGTGAGAGGAGAAATTGCAGGGGCACTGGCCATAATTTTTCAGTCTTTTCTAGACTCGGGAGGTGCCAGAGGACTGGAGAATTACAAACATTACGCCCTTGTCCAAAAAAGGTTGTAAGGATAAGCCCAGAAATTTCAGACCAGTCAGTTTAACTTCGGTGGTGGGCAAGCTTCTAGAAACAATTATTCAGGCTACAATTAGTAGTCACATGCAAAAATCAGGGTTGATAAGGAAGAGCCAGCATAGATTTCGAAAGAGAAAATAGTGTTTAACTAACTTGCTGGAGTTTTTTGAAGAGGTAACAAAAAAGATAGATGAGGGTAATGCTGTTGATATGGTTTACATGGACTTTCAAAAGGCATTTGATACAGTGCCACACAACAGACCTGTGAGAAAAGTTATTGCTCAGGGAATAAAAGGGACAGTAGCAACATTGGTACAAAATTGGTTGAAAAATAGGAAGCAGAGAGTAATGGTCAATGAATATTTTTCAGATTGGAGGAAGGTGGAGTTCCCCAGGGATCAGTATTGGGACAGTTGCTTTTCCTGATATATATTAATGATCTAGATCTTGGTGTGCAGGGGACAATTTCAAAGTTTGCGGATGATATGAAGCTTGGGAGTGTTGTAAACTGTGAGGAAGACCATGTAGTACTTCAAAGGGAGAAAGACAAGTTGGTGGAGTGGGTAACTAGGTGGCAAATGAAGTTCAGCGCAGAGAAGTGTGAGGCGATGCTTTTTGGTAGGAAGAACATGGACAGACAATGTAAAATAAGGGGTGAAATGTTGAAGAGGGTGCAGGAGCAGAAAGACCTGGGTGTATATGTGCCTGGATCATTGAAAGTGGCAGGGCAGGTGGAGAGAGCAGTTAATAAAGCGTATAATATTTTGGGCCTTATTAATAGGGCATAGAGTACAAGAGCAAGGAGATGCTTGTTAGACCCCAGCTGGTGTATTGTGTACATTTCTGCGCACTGCATTATAGGAAGGATGTGATCACATTGGAGAGAGTGCAGAATAGGTTTACAAGAATGGTTCCAGGGATGAGAAACTTCAACTATGAGGATGGATTGGAGAGGTTGGGACTGTTCTTCTTGGAGAGAAGAAGGCTAAGAGGAGTTTTGATAGAGACATTCAAAATCATGAGGGGGCTGGACAAAGTAGATAGGGAGAAGCTGTTCCCGCTCATAAAAAGATCAAGAATGAAAGGGCATAGATTTAAAGTGACTTACAAAAGAAGCAAATGTGATGTGAGAAAAATCTTTTTCATACAATGAGTGGTTTGGGTCTGGAATGCACTGCCTGGAAGTGTGGTGGAGGCAGGCTCAATTGAGGCATTCGAGAGGGCATTGGATGATTATTTGAATATAAACAATGTGCAGGGGTATGGGGAAAAGGCAGGGCAATGGCACTTGGTCATAATAACCATTTGGAGAGCCAGTGCTGACACGATGGGCTGAATGGCCCCCTTCTGTGCCGTTCAAATTCTATGATTCTGTACCAACCCAGCAAGATCCTGAACAACTCTCAGGCTTTTTCCCCTTTGTAAATCACTGCTTCTTTCTTGGCTGGAACTGGGTGTTTTGGAAAATTAACCTGAAGTTAACCTATATTTATTATTTTATAAAGACATTCCTTTCCACATTGTCAGGAAAAATCAACCTCAGGAACAGCAGCAAATTGGAAGAGTTACCTACCTCCAAAGTTTTATTCCATGAACGTAAAACGAAATGAGAATGAAACATCTCTTTGGACAGACAGACTGTTGCAATGTGGCTACCAGATTCACAGCTTCACCCCTGAAGAAAGGTCAGAGGGGACATTCCTTATGAAAATGATCGAATGGCCAAAACCACCCAACTCTGCTGTGCCCTTTCAGAAAAGCAGTGACCCAGCACATGTCTGCCTTGTAATTTTAAATTCTACAAAGACTTTCTACGTTGGGGATCAGTTACAAGTGATGCTGCAAATGAATGATTTTGAAGGCCACCCAAAGCAATATGGGGGTGACTATCTCCAAGGCTGGATCCACACCCCAGATTTAAAAGCTGGTTCAGCAGGAACCGTTGTAGATAACCAAAATGGATTTTACTATATAAATTTTAATTTATCTTGGCCAGGGAAAGTTGAAGTGTCTGTTTTTCTGGTTCATCCGAGTGAAGGGATCCAAGCACTTGAAAGGCTACGCAAGGAACGACCAGGGAGAGTGTATTTTAAAAGTACCTTCAAATCAGGAGCTACCACCGAGACCACAGTGTGTAATCTTTGTTTACCTCAATCCAAATCACTTTGCAACTTCACTGATCTCAGGACGGGGGAGCCTTGGTTCTGTTACAAGCCAGAAAAGCTTCCCTGCTCTGCTCGTATCAATCATGCAATGGGAGGTTATGAGCAGAAACTCTTAATGCAGGAAGAAAAACATTTTTTCCAAAGGTATGTCATTTAACGCTCTTTTTTCTTTTCTTCACATCCCTGAGACAAGGGCACATTCACCAATCTCATTTCCCATTGCATGTGAATGGTAATGTGGAGGAGTGTTAAATCCTTGTCTCTGCTTCGAACTCCTTTTGAACGTGGCTTGCTGCTGGGAGTGTGGGATTGATGGATGTGCTTTATAGAACGAAATCTGTCATTGCTGGAATGTCAGTTTGAAAATAGGAACATGGAGACTTCTGGGCACGTCATAGCTTTCAATTGGAGATTAGATGCTCTTGAGTGGCAGATTTAATAATAATTATAATAATTTTAATAATAAATTGAATAAGTAGCAAGTGTGGGGGGAAATGCAAGGTGTAAGATATCCTAGACCACTTCAAAGAGATGTCTGAAGGGCATCATTAGCAGATACTTTGAAATTGATGCATTCCCTGTTTCCTAGACAGTGACTAGTATGTGTTAGAGAGAGACAGGGAGCGAAAGAGAGAGAATTCAAGAAAATTGTATACTCTTGCATGGTAACTTAAATTCTGCACCCATGATAAGGCATCTCACTAGCACTACCCAAAAGTTTCCAAGAAACTGAAATGAATCTATGTACCTTATGTCAAAGATCCAGTTGTCTTTTGGTAAGTAGATATTTATTATTTATCTCCATCAACATTGTCTCCTCTCCTGAAGCTGTTGAGTGTTGGCTGGATTATGGGTCTATAGGTGCCTCTCACCCATCAGTACTACCCTTAAGTGAACGTTGTTTATGCCTGAGTCTTAGCCTCCAAATATGTCTTTATCCAGCTTCCCATGTGTGTGCACACCCAGCAACTGTACTTGATAGTGATCAGGACAAAGAATCCTGACTGATCCCACCTTAACTAGCCCAAGAATGCCGAGGCTAGTTCTAGCACCATCACCATCAGTTCAGACCATCTAATACAGCACACAAAAGGGACTGAATCTGAGACTTGGAGACGGATTTTCTCGCTAAGTTTGGAAACTAGGAGTTGGGCCATTTCCCAATGTCGCAGTCCTGATTTCTAAAGTCAGCCCTCTCACTAGGTATTTTGGTTTGTGGGTATGGGCTGGAGTCAGGCCTTCTGCCTCCCAAAGCAGCCCCAAGTTGGCAACAGAGGCGGGTGGATGGTGAGGCCAACAGTTTAGAAGACCTGTCCCCATTCCGTGGAACATCGTCCCAGTCCTATACATGGTTGTTAGGCCCTTTAGCCCTCACATTGCATATCCCTCAATCTCACACTCACCCCATGCCCCTCATATCCTCTCCATTCTTCCATGCCCCCATACATCCTCCATACCCACTCTCCCAGCATTGACTATGTACAGAACCAGCCAGCCATTGGGAAGTTTGAAATGCTCCTGAAACTGACACACTAAGCAAAGAGGCTTTGAATATCTCCTTTGGGAAAAAGAAAGCTCTACTTACAACCTCAAAAATATCAATCAAATATCACAGCCAATCATATACTAATGAAAAAAAGCACATCAAGCCACTTATATATTAATAACCACACAGGTGTTGAAAAGGTCTTCAAAGAAAGAATAACTTAATACAAGGTAATAGAGATGTCAATCAAACAAAGCTTGCACTCCCCTGTAAGCTATGTAAACGGATCACTGCTGAGCTGAGTTCATTATCCATGTTATCCATTCTGGAACTCGGCCAAGTATTCATAATGAGGCCACCAGGCAACTGTATCCACAGAAGCAGTGTGTTTTGCTGGACAACCTCCCTGGATGGCAAGTACTGCCTGCTCCTGGTTAAATGGCCTCCAGGTGGGAAGGCTGCCTCCAAGTCTCCTTGCTCAGACTTAATTGGAAGGAGGTGGAAAGGCGACAGGATCTCCACCCCGCACCCACCCATCTGATGATCTCACAGACCACCACCCGCGCCCCCCCCCCCCTGTCCCAGAACACACCACTGGGAGTGGGGGTGCCAGGGCACTAGGTTCTACCTGTAGCCACTGTTGTAATGTAGTAAATGCAGCATCAATTTTCACACAGCAAGCTCTCTCAAATAACTATATGATAATGATTAGATAACCTGTTTCTTGAGGGGTAAATATTAGCCTAGACCCAGGGATAACTTCTGTGCTATGGAATCTTTTACATCTGTCTGATCAGGCAGGTGGAGCCTTAGTTTAATATGTCATCCAAAGATTGGCATCTCGAGCAGTGCCTCACTCCATCAGTGTTAGACTGATGCATCAGCCTTGATTTATGTGCTCAAGTCCTGGACTTGGACTTGAACCTAAAAGCTTCAGGTACAGAGGCTAATGTGCTACCAACTGAGCCACAGCTGAAACATAGTTAAAGGTAGGGGCTCATGGGTAATGATTGCTGGATAGATTTTAGTTTGGGTCTCTTCCCATGACAACCAGATCACATGGGCCTTCCTCCATGCAGAGTTAGTATGATTGCCATTCAGAACATTGGGCACAACCCTCTGCCTGTCAGGTGGGTGGGCGCGGAGCTGATCACTACCCGCGATTGGCTGCCTGCTGCCATTTTACATGGGTGGGCCAATTAAGACTCACCAACATGACGTGCGGCTGATCGCGCTCAGTGCTACCAGAGCTGGGACATTTTTATGAAATATTGGAAAAATATTTATTAATTTCATAAATCCTTCATGAAACCTCATCCCACCCGTGGATGAGGTTTCATGAAAAATATGAAGGCTGCTTGGCAGGCCTGTCAATTTAGGCCTTTGACAGTTCGGCGGACGCACAGCCACCTCCGGTGCGCGCCTGCTAAACAGCAGATTGGATGACACGCAGTGACGTCGGGACATGCGCCTGACATCACCACGTGTCATTTTATGCATCGGCGTGTGGGGGCACTGAGGAGAAAATTCTGTCCATTGTGTTAATTGCCACTTAAGTTAAAAGAGACATTCTAAAGTATAACTGTCTTGCAAAGTCCCGCATTCGTAACACCCTTCCCCAAAAAACTATAAAAGTATTAATATAGTAATGATTTTTCCATAACACTATCAAATTACAACATTGTAAATATTTTAACAACTAACTTAGTGCATACAGCACAAGTAACATTCTTTCCTCCTTTGTCACATTTCACCATTAATCATTCTGCCTTGGCATCCTTATCAGGCTTAAACCGTAACAATCACCTGAATGTGACAATTTGAGATTTAAAGTCCAGCTTACTCTGTCGGACTTTTGGCCTGAATTTAACACAATACAGGTAAGACAACTGGTATTTTGTGAATCAGTTATACAGGGCATTGGTGAGACTGCATCTCAAATACTGTGTGCAGTTTTGGTCTCCTTATTTAAGGAAGGATGTAAGTGTGTTGGAGGCGGTTCAGAGGAGGTTTACTGGATTGATACCTGGAATGAGTGGGTTGTCTTAGGAGGAAAGGTTGGACAGACTGGGCTTGTTTCCACTGGAGTCTAGAAGAGCGAGGGATGATTTGATTGAAGTACACAAGATCCTGAATGGCCTTGACAAGGTGGACACTGAAAGGATGTTTCCTCTTGTGTGTGAGTGCAGAATAGGAGGCATTGTTTTAAAATTAGGGGTTGCCCTTTTCAGACAGAGATGAGGAAAATGTTTTTCTCTGAGGGTTGTGCGACTTTGGAATTCTCTTCCTCAGAAGGCAGTGGAGGTGGGGTCATTGAATATTTTTAAGGCAGAGGTAGATAAACTCTTGTTAGGCAAGGGAATCATAGGTTATTGGGGATAGATGGGAATGTGGAATTTGAAATGCTAGCAAATCAGCCATGATTTTATTGAATGGCGGAGCAGGCTTGAGGAGCTGAATGGCCTACTCCTGTTCCTATTTCTTGTTATCCAAATAAGGTCCATTAAGTAATTATGCAAAACTTATCAAAGGGCATTGGTTGATCAACAATTGGCAGCTCTTGCTTCCTGCAAAATTGTAGCACAGGTTATGCTCAACTTCTCAACTTCTTCTCTTCAAACTGTGCTGCCAGTGTCTCTCAAACTCTTCCATTTATCCTTCTCCATGGGCTTCTTTCATATCATGTTGGTCCATATTCCAACATTACTCACACAATTGCTCAGAGTTGATGTTATTATCTATATATTGTCTCTTTCTCTGCTAGAACATGTATACTTACAAATTCCAAAGGTATTCAAAGGTCACAGTTCATAGCCTGCTAGCAGGGGCACAATTCTCTTGCAAATGAGTTACTTGCAGTACTGGTCGATTCACTTTTTATCCAATATGCACAAAAGATTTCCTTTTTCATTTTGTGTACTCTGCATAGTGTTTTCATGCCCTGGTTAAAAGATTATACCATAGTTTTGCAAGCTTCATGTTACTTTTTAAGATCTGTATTGGATTGCCCATAGTCTAAACCCTGGGATAGAATTTTTGATTGGCTCAAAAGTTTCACAATTTGCTTGTTCTGGTTAACTTTGTCTTATTCAGGTTAACTTTGCTGACCGCTGGAAAACCATCTGATTTCTGGATACTGGTATCTGTAAATTAGAATTCAAGGAGAAATCCCTTTTCATAGTATTTCTTACCCTCTGGATTCAGTAATTTCCTTTGTTTTCCTTTAAATTCCGACACTAAATTATCATCAGGCTCTACCATTTAAGACAGACTCTGAACTACTCTGTTCAGGTTTTAACTCCGGATCTCCATTTTCCTCCATGCCTGCATATGTTTCGTGTCCAAGCCTGTGCAGAAAATATCCACCAGTTAAACATCTGAACTGTCCAGCATAACAATCAAATTTACTACATCCTGTTTAAATTTAGGATCACTTTTATCTTTAAGGTTGTTTTCATGATTTAATTCTTCAGTGTTCTTTTCCAGAAGGTGCAATTTTAACATTTTTACTGAGATGAGGAGAAATTCCTTCACCCAGAGAGTGGTGAGCCTGTGGAATTCGCTACCACAGGAAGTGGTTGAAGCCAAGACATTGTATGTTTTCAAGAAGGAGTTAGATATAGCTCTTGGGGCGAAAGGTATCAAAGGGTATGGGGAGAAAGTGGGAACAGGCTATTGAGTTGGATGATCAGCCATGATCATAATGAATGGTGGAGCAGGCTTGAAGGGTCGAATGGCCTACTCCACTATTTTCTATATTTTCTATGCTTAACAATGCTTCTTTTTATGTAAGCAGTTCATTTTTCTGTTGAGTGATATCTTCAGCTGCTTTAAGAACTTTGTTCTGATTATGTTGATGCTCAGCCAAAGCTATTTGATACTCCTCTTTGATCAGTTCACAACTTTTAAAATCTCTTTTTGTTTTTCGTCCTCCCATACAGTTCCAGCCTTGTCTGCTTTCCAACACCTTGCTTATGTTCCCCGCACATTTTTAATTCGGGTTGCTTCACCTCTTCTCCTATTGCCATTACCACATCTCAGCCTGATGCAACAATGTCTTCTTAAAATTAGCAGTCTCAGTTTCTGACATCTTTGGACACATCTTAAGTTGAAACAGTAATTATTGCAGCAGGGTTACAGATGTTCATGGATTATTTTAAGACACATGACTTTGCTTGTCTTACTTCAGTTTCGAAACCTCAACAGGAATTTCTGAAATCACTGGAGACAACAATACCTTACTCACTGCTGTGCTATTTCCTAATAAAAAAATTACACCATCAATAGCAAATTATGAATAACCCCAACAATTACAGGGCTGGAAATTAAACCACATTTTAAATTAACTCTGTACAAAGGAACAGGTAAAAAATTTCCATCAATACCCCATATCGATACATTTTTATTTAGTGAGTTTCCTAAAGGGAATTTCCCGTCACCTGTCAACATCAGTAATTGTGCTGATCCCGTACCTCTAAGAATACTAATTGGCTTTCCTGCCTCACCAAACAAGAACAAGGACACTTTAACTTTAAACAGAAAACTTCCATAATTTCCTGCATCCTGTCCTACTCTAGTTGTGAATACGGGACAGCCTAGGGGTTTGTCATAATTTTTACCCACTGGGGCAGTATTTTCTGAAGGAGCACTATGCACCCTCACAGATGCTACAGTTTACTTTTTAATTCCCAATATTCAGCCTTCACATGTCCTTCTTTATGACAAAGGTAACATGTTGATACCCTTGAATGAAGCCTAACCTCCGGATTGTCTCTCTTACTACTCTGAGGAGGGTCTGTTTCTCTCCCCTAGCCATTTTCCTCACTTTGATTTGATCTCTTATCTCTCCTGTTTCTCTGTGAGGTCACAAACAAAGACCTATTGCTAACATACCTGTTAATAGTCATCTGCCATTACTTCAGCTTCGATTATCTTAGAAATTTATGGCCTTCCAGGTGGAGCCTTATTCCCATAGGACACTATTTTTAAATTCATCCATTATTATCACCTCCCTGAGGTTTTCAAAGTCTTCTTCATCGATCTATGCCACCTTTCAAATATCATTTCCTTTTCTCTAGTAAATTCCACAAAAATCTGATTCTCCTTCTTAAATTACTATATTTCTGTCTGTAAACTTCTGGCACTAACTCATGCATTGAAAACAGCAGTTTTCACTGTATCACAGTCACCAGACTGTCTACCTGAAAGAGACAAGTATACCTTCAAAGCCTTCCCTTCAAATAAATTCTGCATTAAAATAGGCCAACTATCTTTTGGCCATAACTGTTTCATGGCATTTTCCTCAAATAACATAAAATACATTTCAACTTTTTTTCTAATTGAATTTAAGCACTAACTGATTAATTCTGAGTCATCTTAAAGTTTTACTGCCACCCATTGTGGATATAGTTCAAATTTTCTTCCTTTTTTTCTCATTCTAGTTTTTCTCCTTCGCTTTGCAATTCAATGTTACCTATTTTTCCCTGCCTCTACCTTTTCGTTTTTTCTCCCTTTGGAATTCTAATTCAAGCTTTTGCATTTCTCTTTCTTTCCTGAATTCAAATTGTTTCATTTGTAATTGAAGTCTAGCCATCTCAGCTTGGGAACACCTTTTTTCTCCTCAATGTTCAAGTGCTGAGCCAATTCTTGCATTATCTCTGCTTTTTTCAAAAACCCCTGCTTTCAAGCTGATGCCTAATTTTTCTGCCACAGTCTTCAAATAAATCTTTGTTATCTGTTGCAAAGACATGTAATCTCTGCCCAGAAATGCCTGAGCCATGGAAGTAGCCATGTTAACTTTTCACTGAATACAGCAAATGTAAATGTGAAATCATGTTGGTTTAAACTCTGGAAAATTCCAGTGTACCCCTGTTAGAGGCTTTGGATTCATATCCTTCCAAGAGTCCCAATTTGCTATGATCCCCTTAGAGATAGATCTTTTTAAAAAGAGATGAATTTCTCAGTGACCAATGGAAAGAATCACAGGACAAGATCTCACATTTAAGATGTTTACTGTAACAAACAAAACTAAAATCAGGATAGATTGAACATTACTTAACAGGCAGCTAATACATAAAGCTAAAGAAAAGGTATTCCTGACTTAACTAATTCGTTCATTCAAGATTCCTTTTTTCAATTCCTTGCACTGTACACCACACTTCTGGCAGATGGCTAGCAATTTAACCTGGAAAGCTAAGAAAATAAAAAGTTTCTTAAAACTATGTTATTTGCAGAACTGATTATTGTGGAAGCAATGGATATGGAATTCTATTTGTCAACAATTTTAGGGGCAGTTCTATACTTTATATTGAAGGTGGAAAACATCTTTTTGAAACCTTGTTTATGAGAAGCAATTGTTAAGTTTTATTTTTTAAAAAGCAGGGAATCTGTTAATTGTATACTTTAACATTAACGGATAACAGTTTGCTCATTGAATGTTACACAGAAAAATGTTCCTTGTGAGATAACTTACATACTACAAAAAGATTAAGGATTGACCTGGCTGACATGGAACAAATGTTAGAGAAGAAAGAAATGGGTTGATGTATGTCATCAATTGCCTAATTGTTTCACAAAAAGAAATGCTTGTACAAAGAAATAATTAGGCGTCCTAGAAGAGGGGCATCTTTTTACATAATTGAAGTGTTTTGTCCACACACACACCACACATCTATCTGCTTCTGAACCCCAGCTTCCTGTGTAAAAACCAGGAGGTGCCTTTATTCCTTATGCTACACCAAAAGGCAATACATCCAGGATTTAGCACACCCTACTGTCAGGTTTTTATATAACACTTCTTTTTAACTAAAATGCCCTTTTCAAAAAAGCATAAATGTTAAACACAACAACACAGTAATACTTTATATTGAAGGTGGAAACATCTTTTTCTTCCTTCAACATGTTTTGAAACCTTGTTTGTGAGAAGCAATTGTTAAGTTTTATTTTTTAAAAAGCAGGGAATCTGCTGTTAATTGTATACTTTAGCATTAAGGATATACAGGTAGAGAGTGTTCATTACCTGATTACTTGAGTATATATAAAGAGATGCTTATCGACTTATTGGTTGAGGGTTATAGAATTAGGAGCTATGCATTTAAATGTTTCATTTTGTGAGTAAAGCTTGACTTCTGACCTCCTCCTTCACCAACTGGCTGTCAGAAGTTTAACACCAGGGTTTTAAAAGAAGGAAGTTAAAATTTTGCATATGTACTAATTATGATCTTCCATGGAAAATTGTGCATGCTACTCTGCAATTTAAGAAAGGTGAAAGAGGGAAATCAGAGAATTACAGATAAGTTAGTCTAATATCTGTGGCAGAATTTTCTGTTTCATGGTCAAACCGATAAACTATCCCAATTTCCTAACAAACGCTGCTGTTAAAGATCAAAGGGAGGCCCAAGTTGTTTTGCTGGGAAGAAGGTGTAAGTTGTTCACATTTGGACAATGGCAGCAGCATCTATGTTTACAGTGGTTAGACTGTTAGCCTCCTAAGCCCTAGGAAGGTGTTGTAAATGTTGGGTTGCAAACAGCTATACTTTAAACTGTCCATTTGGTCCCAAGATAGAATAGAGCTGGAGCCTGGCATCTAAATTATAACTAATCAGCATATGGAAATGAGGTCCTTATGGTTCACGTTGCCATTTGAGAGAAAGAGACTCCTGAGGAAACCATGGAAGTATTGGATTGCAAGTTTCCCTAAAATATCACTGAACCTCACAGACAGGTCAGCTTGCCATTTTGCGGAGAGACAGCAACTAGAGGTCAAAAGTCTCTACAGTTCACTGTGCAGGAATGCAGGTAGGAGCTCATGCTCAGATTGAAAAGACTAAAGTCATGAGGATTTAGAATGAGGCTGGAAGATTTGCCTTGCTTGTGCTAGACTGAGAAACTACAGGGAAAACCGCTTAGCGTGAAAGGCAGTTTTGACATTAAAAGTTACCAGGCTGAGAAAGAAAAAGAATGGAAGTAAACCCTGAGGACCGATGCAGTTGCTAAAGTGGAGTTATTGAAAAAAATCCCAGAGGGAAACTTTAAACAACTGTCATAACCAATAATTTTAAGTGTTATCTTTGAGATGTGACTCTAAACTCAGAAATCAGACTACTGGTTCTCAAGGTTTTACATTAAACTAAATGAAACATTTTATAAATTTACACAGGTTAAAATATACGTACACGTGGCTACAAATTACTACTATCACAGTAGTAACTTTTAACAAATTCCTAAACTAACCTCCATTAAGGCAACAGCAAACCATAGATTTAAACAGACACCAGGCAACGTATTTTCACCTTACAAATTCAAAGTGAGGCTCTTTTCACTGTGGGGCCAGTTGGAGGCTTGCAGCTGCCTTTTGATCTTACATTGCCTCTGCTCTGTCCACCGGAAAACTACGGAAGTTATACCTACCAGTCCCATTGAATGTTAATCCTCATTGCATCAACAACCTTTTTGAACTTCACCTTTTAATAATGAACCCCCTTTCATAAGAACAATTTTATTAGTAATATAAACATATTGCTTGGTAGCTGGTAGAAAGGGGTCAATTTTCACCCCACTTCTTGAATGCTCTATTCAAAAGTTGTAAGTGCACGCTATCTCTCTTCCATATCGAAACTACTACCCTTTGGATTGAGTCAAGGGACAGTGTAAAGTATATCTCTCAAATGGGTTTCTCAGCTGTATTAAAATTAAAAGAGGAAAGCTTTGTTCTGTAATTTAAACTATAAGTTGCCTTCAAAAATGATGTTTCATCATGGTACTTTTAGTCAGTTCTGTGGAAGGGTCTTAAAGACTCAAAACGTCAACTCTTTTCTTCTCTGCCGATGCTCCCAGACCTGCTGAGTTTTTCCAGGTAATTCTGTTTTTGTTTTATGCTTTTAGTCTGTTATAGTAAGTTTTAAAATGTGAAATCTTGTCATGTCATGCTTTCAGCTATGAACCGGAAGTTTGAATTTCCTCTTTAAGAGTTATTGGCCTCCACAAGGTCCATAACAAAATTTTAGGCTTGAGTCAGGCGAGTGCTTCAATTATCCAAGTGAACTGCAGCATTAAATAGCCAAAGAGATGTATATAAGGGGCAAGTGTGTCACTTTGTCTTTCGTCCATCAGGCTGAGGGAGTTAAATTTTTTCCTTTGGTAAGGAAAGAAGCCTTGATTATAAAATAGCTGGACAGGGCTTGCTGTTCACATATATAGCCAATCAATGCGCTGCCTGAAACCAGCCAGAAGAGACTATTGATCACCGGGTGGGGGTATAATCATAGACAAAGGAAACAGCCCTTGGATCTCTCATGGCTACGTGGTTTGGGAGGGGCCTGTGATTTCAAGACTGTGCTTCCAAATGATAACATGCACCCTTATATTCCCGAGTTTCATGCCTTATGAAATTTTCACTTGTTACCAGTCATGTATGCAATTGTTTAACATGCAATAATATATTTTCAGTGGGGTCAATGTCAAGAAGTCCATATTACCCAGTGGTGCAGCTTATGTAATTGTAAAGCCTTCATCTCACACAGGTAAGAAAATGACTAGCAAAATAGAGGTTTAATGTGTTGCAGGACAAGTAAGAAGAATGTTGGCGTAATTCTTCACTGTAGATACTATCTTGGATTCCAAAGCTTTAACTTACTATAAAAGGGGAAGTTATAGCAGTGACAGAACAGTGAACTATTTGTTCTCAATGGCACAGCAGCAACATGTGGGCATCTTTGGAGTAATTCAGCAGGAGGGTTGGCCCTCTTTGGAATTCCGGTAAAATTAGTCTCATGGAAGGCTATTGCCAACTATGTCAATGCAGCCACCCAGGTCCTTCATATCAGCTGCAAGCAGAAGTTATTCACTGGTATTGGGAAGAAGATGATGGTAAATCCTTAATGTTCTTTAGAGAAGGAAATCTGCCATCCTTACATGGAGTGGCCTACATGTGACTCCAGGCCCACAGCAATGTGGTTGGCTCTTAAGTGGCTCACAACCATTCAGTTGTATCAAACTGCTACTAAGCCTTAAAAAAAAAATTAGACTGGATGGACCAGCCAGCATCAACCTAGGCACCTGAAATAAAATTGAGAGAGCAGTCCCACAGACTAGTCAAGCAACAATCTGACATAGTCACACTCATGGACATGTACCTTACAGAACATGTCCAAGACACCACCATCACCATCCCTGGGTATGTCCTGTCCCATCAGCAGGACAAACTTATCAGAGGTGGCAGTACAGTGGGATACAGTTGGGAAGGAGTTTCCCTAGTAGTCATCAATGTTGACTCCAGACGCCATGAAATCTCATGGCATCAGGTCAAACATGGGCAAGGAAGCCTCCTGCTGGTTACTGTCATGGTAATAGTTGATTGTGGTAGTGGACTCCAGTATTAGATACTATACAGTACTCTGAATGAGATTGGGGGGGGGGGGGGGGGGGGGGGGGGGGGGGGGGGGTCACCTGACCTGGGGGTTGAAGGTCAGATAGCAACTTGCCTTGATAGAAATCAGTTACTGAGAGATGTGTTTACGTTAGTAAAATGTGTTGTAAATAAAGTTAGCTCAGCTACAATGTCAACAGTCTGTGTGAACCATTGAAACAGAAAACAAGACATGGTGTCAGAAGTAAACAAAATGCAACAATAGAGGTTCTGATACCACTGACAGACCTCAGTTTGGAGGGAAATCTCGCCGAAAACTTGAGGAGGTTTCGGCAGCAATTTGATCTGAACCTCACAGTGATGAGCAGTGATAAAAATGACCCTCAGGTACAGTCTTCCAATTCCCTTCACATAGCGGAGGAAGAAGCCCTTGAACTCTATAACACAATCACATTTGAAAGTGATGAGAAATGAAATGACTTGAAAGAAATAATGGAAAAATTCAAAGCCTTCTGCTGCCCTAAAAAAAATCACGTATGAAAGATGCTGATTTTTTACGTGCACGCAAGGCAGTGACAACATTAGTCATTATGTAACTGAGCTGAGAAAATGAACTAAATCATGTGAATTTGGAGAGCTTGGAGAATCACTCATCCAAGATAGAATAATTTGCAGGGTCGCAAATGATAGTCTGAGAGAATGGCCTTTGAGAGAAGTTGATCTCACACTGGAGAAAGCAATACATTTCCGCAGAGCGGCAAGGACAGCAAAATAACAGATTAAACAGATGACCAGAAGATGATAAGCCGCACACGGTCAAGCAGTTAGATGCAGTTAAAAAGAAACAGCCCCAAGAAAGCACAAATAGACAGCCTGAACATAAAAAGAACAAAACTGCCAATAAAATATTTAGATGTAACCGATGCAGAACAAAGCATTTACCACATAGTTGTCCAGCCTATGGAAAGCAGTGTAAGAACTGTGATAAACTTTGCTAAGATGTGTAAAGCGAAGAAAGTGCACACTGTTGCAGATGATGACACACACACTGAAACTGAACTTTTCATTGATGCAGTAAGAACAAATTCCAAAGAAGACGAATGGAAGGTTGATTTAAAAATTGCCAGCATGATGGCAAATTTCAAGCTTGACACAGGTGCACAAGCAAATGTCATTCCCATAAGCCTATATTGTAAGGTAAACAAAGAAAAACAGCTAACTAAAAGAAAAGTGAAGCTGTCTACTTCTACAGCAGTTTTAACACCTGTATAAGGCAAGTGCACACTTAAAGTGAACTACAAAAAGCAGTCTCATTCATAGTGGTGAAAACTGATACAAAACCCATCTTGGAGTCAAAGTTTGTGAAAATCTGAAGCTAATCAAGAGAATAATGACTGTCACCACTGATGGCACCCTGAATGATTTAAAAGCAAAAAACTGCAGATGCTGGAAATCCAAAACAAAAATAAAAATGCCTGGAAAAACTCAGCAGGTCTGACAGGACCTGCGGAGAGGAACACAGTTAACGTTTCGAGTCCGTATGACTCTTCAATAGAACTAGGGAAAAATAAAAAAGAGGTGAAATATAAGCTGGTTTAAGGGGGGCGGGGTGGCATGGGACATGTAGAGCTGGATAGAGGGCCAGTGATAGGTGGAGATAGCCAAAAGATGTCATAGACAAAAGGTCAAAGAGGTATTGAAGGTGGTGATATTATCTAAGGAATGTGCTAATAGGTGACATTAAGGGTAGAAAGCAGGATGAGCAAGGTACAGATAGCCCTGGTGGGGTTGGGGTGGGGGGAAGGGATTAATATAGGCTAAAAGGTAGAGATAAAACAATGGATGGAAATACATTTAAAAATAATGGAATAGGTGGGAAAAGAACAATCTGTATAAATTATTGGAAAAAAGGGGTATCGGAAAGGGGGTGAGGATGGAGGAGAGAGTTCATGATCTAAAATTGTTGAACTCAATATTCAGTCCAGAAGGCTGTAAAGTGCCTAGTCAGAAGATGTGGTGCTGTTCCTCCACTTTGCGTTGGGCTTCACTGGAACAATGCAGCAAGCCAAGGATGGACCTGTGGGCATGAGAGCAGGGTGGAGTGTTGAAATGGCAAGCAACAGGGAGGTCTGGGTCATGCTTGCGGACAGACCGAAGGTGTTCCGCAAAGCGGTCACCCAGTCTGTGTTTGGTCTCTCCAATGTAGAGGAAACCACATTGGGAGCAGTGAATGCAGTAGACTAAATTGAGGGAAGTGCAAGTGAAATGCTGCTTCGCTTGTAAGGAGTGTTTGGGCTCTTGGATGGTTAGGCGAGGGGAAGGAAAGGGACAGGTGTTGCACCTTCTGCGGCTGCATGGGAAGGTGCCGTGGGAGGGGGTTGAGGTGTAGGGGGTGATGGAGGAGTGGACCAGGGTGTCCCGGAGGGAACGATCCCTGTGGAATGCTGGCAGGGGGAGTGAAGGGAAGATGTGTTTGGTGGTGGAATCATGCTGGAGTTGGCGGAAATGGCGGAGGATGATCCTTTGAATGCGGAGGCTGGTGGGGTGAAAAGTGAGGACAAGGGGGGCCCTATCACGGTTCTGGGAGGGAGAGGAAGGTGTGATGGTGCATGCACGGGAGATGGGCCGGATGCGGTTGAGGGACCTGTCAACAACCGTGGGTGGAAAACCTCGGTTAAGGAAGAAGGAAGACATGTCAGAAAGTGGCATCATCAGAACAGATACGACGGAGGCGAAGGAACTGAGAGAATGGGATGGAGTCCTTACAGGAAGCGGGGTGTGAGGAGCTGTAGTCAAGGTAGCTGTGGGATTCGGTGGGCTTGTAATGGATATTGGTGGACAGTCTATCATCAGAAATTGAGACAGAGAGGTCAAGGAAGGGAAGTGTCAGAGATGGACCTTGTGAGAATGATGGAGGGGTGGAAATTGGAAGCAAAATTAATAAATTTTTCCAGGTCCCAACGAGAGGATGAAGCAGCACTGAAACAATCATCGATGTACCGGAGAAGGCGTTGTGGGAGAGGGCCAGAGTAGGACTTGAACAAGGAATGTTCCACAAACCCCAAAAGAGATAGGCATAGCTGGGGCCCATGCGGGTACCCAAAGCCACACCTTTTATTAAAAGATTTGTTCTAGGGGATTGGCTGTCTAAAAGAAGAACACACCATCAAGATTGACGAAATTGTGACACTCAAAATACACTCAACCAGGAAAATACCAGTAATGCTGAGAGACTGACTGAAAGCAGAGTTGGACAAAATGGAGAAACTTCACGTCATCAAGAAAATTGAAGAACCGACAAAGTGGATTAATCCAATTGTAATGGTAGAAAAATCAAATGGGAATATGCGTGTCTGTCAGGGTCCCAGAGGCTTAAACCAGACAGTACAAAGAGAGCATTACCAGCTGCCCACAGTAGAAGAGATCACGTGTAAGCTAGCTGATACCAAATACTATTCAGTCTTGGATTCGAGTTCAGGCTTCTGGCAGGTCAAGCTGGATGAACGCACTCCAATCTCTGTATCTTCAGCAAATCATATGGGCGATACAGGTTTTTACATTTATCATTTGGTATTAATTCAGTACCGGAGGTGTTCCTCAGAACAGTTGTTTGAAGGGTTAAAGAGTGTGGAAACCTATATCGACGATGTGCTAGTCTGGGGAGCTTCATGAGAAGAACAAGACCACAAACTGAGGCAGGTGTTGGCCAGAGCTAGAGAAAGGAACTTCAAGTTGAAAAAGGAAAAGTTCAAAATAAGCCTTCATGAAATCAAGTACTTGGAACATGTGCTAACACGTGAGGGACTGAAGCTGGACCCGAGTAAAATTGAAGCTGTCGTGAAAGACTTGGAGAGGTTTTTTGGAATTCTGACCTATCTTGGGAAATTCATTCCAAACATGTCAGACCTGACAGAACCTCTCAGAGAACTTCTACAAAATGATGTGGAATGGCACTGGGAACAAATCCACCAGGAAACTTTGACCAGTCTGAAGGGAACACTGACCCAGGCACCAGTGTTAAAGTATTACGACATCAGTCAGCTGGTCAAGATATCAGTGGATGCTCCAAAGACTGGCCTGGGTGCTGTCCTCTTGCAAAATGAGGCACCAGTGACATACGCTTCAAAGGCAATGACTGAAACACAGCAGCGGTATACCCAAATAGAGAAAGAAATGCTAACAATTGTGTTTGGCTTAGAACACTGTCACCAGTTTGTCTATGACAAAGTCATGGAGGTAGAGTCTGATCATAAGCCTCTGGAAGCTACACTTAAAAAGCCCCTGAAACGTGCACCATCAAGAATCCAAAGATTACTAATGTGTCTGCAAAAGTACGAGGTCAGAGTTAAATACAAACCGGGCAAGGCAACGTACATCTGTGGATAAAGAGGATAAAGAAACAGAAGCACAGGTTCACATGCTGACAGAGAACTTAACTGTGGCTGTAACCAAACTGGACGAGATCAGGGAAGCGACCAAGAACAACGCCACCCTGAGAAAACTGCAGCAGATTGTGCAAACTCTCTGGCCCACACATCAGAGCAGAGCCCCTTCTGCTGTACAAGAGTACTGGAACCTTTGTGAGGAACTTCATGTAGCAGAAGGAACACTTTTCAAGGAAGAAAAGATCATAATTCCTGCAACACTGAGGAAAGAAATGCTGCAGCACAAACATGAAAGCCACCTTGGCATAGAAACATGCAGAAGAGCTCGAGATGTAATGTATTGGCCTGGAATGGGAGCACATATTGGGGAAATGGTGAATGCGTGTGCACTGTGCCAAAAGTACAGTAAGTTGCAACAAAAGGGACCACTTCAGCCACACATTATCCCAGAGAGGCCCTGGCAGAAAATTGAAATGGACTTGTTCACATTTGACAACAGTGAGTATCTACTAGCTTAGATTATTACTCAAAGTTTTTTGAGTCTGTGGTGCTGAGAAATGATAGTAAGAGCATCACTGTAATAAATCATTTAAAATCAGTTTTTGCTCACCACAACATACCTGAAGTGCTGATCTCAGAGAATGGTCCACAATTCTCAGGCACTGAGTTTTGCAAATTTGCAGAGGACTACATCAAGTCCCAAATATCCACAATTCAACGGAATGGTGGAACATACTGTGCAGACATTAAAACACCTGTTGAAGAAGGTAAAGACGGACAGAAGAGACCCCTACCTGGCTCTGCTGGATTTCAGGAATACTCCATTAGAGGACATTGGATCATCTCCAGCACAGCTCCTGATGGGGAGAAGACTAAGAACTAAGCTTCCAACTGTGCCCCAACTGTTATTTCCACAGCCAGTGGGCTACAGCATGCAGGACCTGTTCAAACTGAGACAGCAGAAGCAGAGACAGTACTTTAATCTCTGCCTGACCTGAACATGAGAGACAGCAAAGATTCAGCATGAAGGGATCTGGATTCCTGCTGTTGTCGCATGAATCACAGGAGAACCAAGGTCTTACATAATACAGACTCCAAACAGACAACAGTACAGGAGAAACCGGAAATTCTTACAGAAAGCAAATGAAACACAACCCTGCTCTGAAACAGAAAGTATAGCTGAAGATCAAAAGCCAGAATGCACCAGTGAAGCCACAGATAACCAGACAAAGCCTGAGAGTCCTAAAAACTATCCAAGGGGTGATAGCAACACAGAGCTGGAGGAGGCCCCTTGTCCTTCAAAATCACCTCTGTTACCATTCAGAACATCCAGTGGAAGAATTGTAAAAAAACCACAGAGACACAGGAATGAGTAAAAGACAAAACAGATTGATCAAAACAGAGCGAGAAAGAATAGATAAGGGACTTTGTGTACTTGAGTCGTATAAAAAAAATTTTCATAAAAGGGAAATGTCATGATAATAGTTGGTTGTGGTAGTGGACTCCAGTATTAGATAATATACGGTACTCTGTACAAGATAGGGAGTCAGCTGACCTGGGAGTTGAAGGTCAGATAGCACATGTTGGATCCTGTCTTGATAGAAATCAGTTACTGCAGATTTGTGTTTATGTTAGGAAAATATGTTGTCAATAAAGTTAGCTTAGCTACAATATTGATGGCCTGTGTGCATCATTGAAACAAAAAACAAGACAGTTGCCATCTACCACACTCCCCAGCTGATGAGTCTGTATTCCTCCCTGTTGAACATCACTTGGAAGAAGCTCGGAGGGTGTAACACCACTACTGACCAAGCTAGCCAAGTCCTAAAAGACATAGCTGTAAGACTGCGGAGGTGGTGAGGGAGCCAACAAGAGGCAAAAACCTACTTGGCCTTGTCCTCACCAATCTACCTGTCACAGATGCCTGTCCATGATAGTACTGGTAGGAGTAACTACCACGTAGTTCTTGTGGAGATGATGTCACGTCTTCACATGGAGGATATCCTCCATCGTGTTGTGTGGCACTAAGTGGGATAAATTTCAAACAGATCTAGCAACTCAAAACTGGATATCCATGAGGGGCCATGGGCCAACAGCAGCACAGTATTGTACACAGCCACAATCTATAAGCACATAGCCCGGCAGACCCCCACTCTACCATTACCAACAAGCCAGGGAATCAACTCTGGTTCAAGGAAGACTGCAGGAGGCATACCAGGAACAGCAGCAGTCATAACTAAAAATGTGGTGTCAACCTGGTGAAGCTACAATGCAGAACTACTTGCATGCCAAACAGCATAAGCAGCATGCAATAGACAGGGCTAAGTGATCACGTGATCACACAACCACAATGGATCAGAATTGAGCTCTGCAATCCTGGCACATCCAGGGCTTGAATGGTGGTGGACAATTAAACAACTTGCTGGAGGAAGTTCCACAAACAGCCCCATCCTTAATGATGGGGGGGCCCAGCACATCAGTGCAAAAGACAAGGCTGAATCATATGCAACCATCTTCAGCCTGAAGTGCCAAGTGGATGATCCAACTTGGCCTTGTTCTGTGGTCCCCAGCATCATTGGTGCCAATATTCAGAAAATTCGATTCACCCCACCTGATATCAAGAAACGGTTGAAGGTACTGGATACTGCAAAGGCTATGGGCCCTGACAGTATACCAGCAATAGACTTGTGCTCCAGAACTTGTCGCACCCCTAGCCAAGCTGTTCCAGTACAGCTACAACACTGGCATCTACCCAGCTATGTGAAAAATTGCCCAGGTATGTCCTGTACACAAAAAGCAGGAAAAATCCAACTCAGCCAATTACCGCCCCAGCAGTCTATTTTCAAACACCAGCCAAGTAATGGAAAGGGTCACTGATAGTGCTATGAAGTGTCCCTTGCTCAGAAATAACCTGCTCGCTGACACTCAGTTTGGGTTCTGCCAGGGCCACTCAACTCCTGACCTCACTTTAGCCTTGCTCCAAACATGGACAGAAGAGCTGAACTCAAGAGGCATGGTGAGTGTGACTGTCCTTAAGGCAGCATTTGACCGAGTGTGGCATCAAGGAGTCCTACCAAAATTGAAGTCAATCGGAACTCTCCATTGGAGGTCAGTCATCTTGTAGGAGATTAATCACACCGAGGCATCATTTTGTCATAGAAACCCCATTTATTACTTGTGCACAAGGGAGAACAATACAGCGAGAGTTATTGTACCGTCTCAAAGCAGAATACACAAAGACTTGCTGAAAAGCATTTTACAACCAATCAGTAAGTTTTGTACATCTCAATCCACTTATTTGAATAAGTTTACTGACCAATCCATGTTCCAGTAAATTCCCATTCCTACACCACAAGTGCAGTTGTTTATAATTTGACCAGTGCAACTTTGATTACATTCGGCCCAAGAGAGAGATACGTGGAATATCTCAAGGCCCATCCTGCTATAGTGGTCAGACAAATTGCTATTGTTCTTCAAGGTTGCAGTATTTTTCTCTTAGGCCTAAGCATTTAATTCAATTTCTTCATTAACCCTTTTAGTATTAAGTGGGCTCCCTAACCCCACCCCCTTTCCGATTTCCCCCTCCCTTTTTTTTCCAATAGTTTATATAGATTTTTCTTTTCCCACCTACTTCCATTATTTTTAAATGTATTTCCATCCATTGTTTTATCTCTACCTTTTATCCTTTTTCGATTCCTTCACCCCACCCCATCCCTACTAGGGCTATCTGTACCGTGTTTGTCCTGCTTTCTACCTTAATTAGCACATCCCTTAGATAATATCACCACCTTCAACACCTCTTTGTCCTTTTGTCTGTGACATCTTTTGGTTACCTCCACCTAGCACTGGCCCTCTATCCAGCTCTACTTGTCCTACCCCCCCCCCCCCCCTTAAACCAGCTTATATTTCACCTCTCTTCTATTTTTACTTAGTTCTGTTGAAGGGTCATTTGGACTTGAAACGTTAACTGTGTTCCTCTCCACCGATGCTGCCAGACCTGCTGAGTTTTTCCAGGTATTTTTGTTTGTTGTGGGCTCCCTATAGTTGTCTAGGCCACCACACTTCCCCCCCTTTTGTCCTAAAAGAACAATCCACCACCCTTAGCCAAGTTCTATGTGTCCTAGCCTCTGGGCTTCATCCTCCAAGGAATCCTGATCCCTGAGGAGAGGGAGGGATAGATAACTGGCTTGAATCAGCAAGGTAGGCACAGGAACCCAGTGGCAGCTCGCCCACCCAAGTGCTACCCTTGGTATAATTTCTCCTGACGCATAGCCAGGCCACCCCTTAACAACCACAAAAGTGGGCTCCCGTCTCCAATTGGGTGTTTGCTGAATGAGGGCCCCTGTATTACCTAGGGACCATATGGAATCTGAGGGGAAAGCCAGAAAATGCATCTCAGAGGAGGAGGGGTACAAATCCAACATTTAGTCCGATTAACTTGCGAGGCGACGGCCTGCATTCGTTGAACCGCAGAATTGGTAGTCCATGCCCCCCACAAGGACCACGCAGAACAGGATCCAAATCAGAGTCAGCATTCTGACGGCTCAGTTAAAGTTCTTGCACAAGCTCTTCTGTCCAAGGTCAGCATCCACTTGACGTGCGATGCGTGGATCCACAAGGGACGTCCTTCAACCTTCACAGCCGTATGGGTGGTGAGCAGGACTTGGAAAGGCCCCTCCCATCAAGGTTCCAAGCAGTTCTTTCTCCTGAAGGTCTTTACCAGGCCTAGGTCCCCGGGCTGGTATTGTGGCAATCTTCAATGTTGGGTTTTTTCTGAGCTTCTACTACCTGTATAGGCAAGCTCTTGAGAGAATTAGTGAGCACCATACAGTATGTAATCATTCCTTCATCCATTGTGTGGATGTCCATTTCTCTAGCAGACAAAGATGGGGCCACTGGGAGGCGCATAGGACATCCCATTACAACCTCATAAGGAGAGAGGGTGGTGGTACGGTTAGGGTGACAGCGCATAGTTATGAGCGCCAAGGGTAGAGTTTCAGACCATTTCAAACCGGTTTCTTCACATAATTTAGCTAGTTTGTTTTTCAGAATACCATTTTGTCTTTCTACACCCCAGTAGACTGGGGGTGGTATGAGCAGGAAAGGTGATGGTTGCATTGTAAGGCTTTCAACAGTTCCTTGATCACTTTAGCAGTAAAATGAGGTCCATTATCACTCGATAAAATCTCTGGTATCTCAAATCTGGGTATGTATTCACATAACAATTTTACAACAATAACAGCATCATTCCGTCAGGTGGGATACGCCTCCACCCATCGCGAGAACAAACATACTAGAACTAAAACATAATTGTATCCCATACATTTAGGCATTTGTATAAAGTCCATTTTTAGGTGTACAAATGGGCCCCAAGGCTGGGGTCCCGTACCAGCAGTCACTGTGGGCATGTTGCCTGGGTTATGTCATTGACATAGGTATGACAGGTATTACTAATACAATGCCTATTAGCATATTACTATTCACTATACATTCAACATTCATTCTATATACACGTGTTAAACCTCTGAGCTGGCAACCGGTCAAGTCATGATTCCTGTGTCGTGAGAGATTCAATAGATGCTCATTAGTTACCCATAAAGGGACTACCCCTTCTTTAATCTGTCTTAAATTTTCTCGGACTTGTTCCAGTGCCCAAGATCCATAGGTGCTGCAAACATCATTTCTGCTCGCTTCGTCTGAAATATTTTTCCCTATTTCAATTAATTTACTGATAGTCCCCGCATGACTTTCGAGCACGGTGGCCAGGCTTTGGATTAACCAATGATGTCCCTATATTGTAGCGACATCATTTATCAGGCTGCGCTTAATGCGGTTCCCTCCCAAGCCTGATCGCATCTCGCCATTGAACTGAACTGCTTCAGTCATCAATTGATCATCAGAGCCGTATAGAGCGCTTGGGTATGGGTTGAGCACCACAGGGGCAGGACGACACCGGATACATTCAAGACCACGGGTTCCAGCTCATGGTGTACATTACCATACAAAACTTCTGATTAACCAGTACCAAGCCATTCGTCGGTCCTGGATGCATAGCCGGATAAGATGGGTCAGTCAGTGTGGTTTGGGAGTCTTCAATTATCTCTACTCGGACTGTGAAAGTAGAGGTGGGAGGTGGCTGGGTAGTGGCGGACCTCCCATGCCCAATCTGAAGCAAACCCTTACTACAATTTGAAAGCACTTGTTCTCCTATTGTTACATTTATCATTCCACATTGCGTGTCGCATTCGGCGCTGTTCGTGCTGTACCAAAGTTCCTCCTGCGGAGCGGGATGAGCAGTGATGATCCCTGACCTTGTTGCCAGTATTGATACGCCCACGACCAGGATTGTAGATCTGTGGAGACATAAACATCGGCTCTCGTGCTCATATCTACAAGTGCGCATGTATCACCTGTCATAATTACCTCGCATGGTCCATGCCTGTTCGCTCCAGGCTCACCTTGACCATCACCTTATTCCCCATGTGGGTGAGTCCGTTGTTGCTCTTTGGATTTGCCTGTTTCCATATCCTTAATCATCTGTCAGTCTCTAACTTCCTCTCTCAACTCATGTAATTGCCTACTTAATTCCCTTACATTGTCCTGTATTTTTCCTTTCAGTGGCCCTACATCTCCTACTATAATGCCTTCAGATAATTGCATGGCCTTTCTGTTATCATTTCAAATGGGGTGAACCTGGTGGTCCTGCTTGGGGTAGCCCCTAAGGCGCTTTAGAATATTGCGTTGTTCCCTGTCTCTTGATTAATGTTTTTTTAAAGTTCAGTTCATCCTTTCCACCATCCCAGGGCTCTGGAGGTGGTAAGGAATATGGAATTTCTGCTTAATCTCCATAAGATTACATATTTCTTTAATGACTCTCCCTGTGAAATGAGTTCCCTGTTCTGAATCCATCTGGGTAGGCACCCCCACTCCTTCCAGTTTACTCTCTCCTACTGCTGTCTCATGTCAGACCTCAATTCCTTAAACAACTCTACAATGCACCTTCTTATCCTAACTTTCAATGGCTTGGTATCTTCACTTCCAGTGATGGTTCTCTCTGGGAACTGCTTAACTCTGTATCCATCTTATGGTAAATTGTTAATTATTATTTCTCCTTACATTTCAATTCCTGAACTACAGATTCCACATAGTTTTACCTCTAAGTTTTTTTCCTGACCATGATCATCCTAAGATTCTCTTGAGTTCAGTTTCTCTATTGTCTTGATTGTTTAAAATGTTTCCTTACTCTTTAGGCCATATTAACTATTCCATTTCAACAGGGATCTCTGTCTCTAGATCTTTGCTTATCTCCCCCTATGCAGTTCCAATGCCCCAGTTGATGGCCAGATTATCAAATTCATTTCCCTTAAAACAGTTTGTACATTATGCTCTCTTTCCCTGACTCATTCTCCAACTTGCCTCATACCATTTTACACATGCAACAGCTACCATCTTATCTTGTTCAGGTTGCCTGGAAAAGGCTTTAAAATAAATAAAATATTCTCTTAACAGTTTTAAAACAGAAATCAAGAATTGACATGTTTTGCTTCCTTATCTTTTCAAAGAAATCTTATTGTCCCACTAAATTATGTCTGACTTGTTTTTTTGAATTATCCCGGATTCATTAACTCGGCCAAAAATTGGATTTCTGCCAAACTTTGTCAAGGTCTTGAGCTTAATTTCACATTTTGGGAACAGACTTACAAACACAAAAGCTTGCAGCATTTGAATTAGTGCCAATTGTTGTCAAACCTTTTGAAATGAAAATTCCCTTTTGAGAACTTAATCAAGAACCAAACCTCAAATTTTTTAAACCTTGTAAGAACTGTAATTTACACTATCAAAATTAAAACAACCTCTTTTTCATGTGTAACAATTCGTATCCAAGTTATAATTTCCGTATGTTTATCGACACATTCTTTATCTTAGATAACATCCTAGTGATTCAAAGGTAATCTGTTAAATTACTCTGCACTTTACATCTCAAGATTGTCCCAAATTCAAATTACAGTGCTGTTGCGATGCAGATTTCCTTTAATATTTAATTCATCTCTTCATAAGAAGCCCCTTTTTATCCATTGGAACCACCTAGACCTTGTGTTTATGCCATTTGGTTTTCCTAGAATCTTTATGAATTTCAAGTAATTTTTTTTCCTCAGAATTTTAGATCACGAATTCATATGTATTAATCCCAATCAGCTTGGAAGCTGATGATGAGGGTTATTCCCTAATAGTCTGCAAGGGGGTGGTACAAGGGTTGGTTCATCTCAAACAAAAGCAAGCCTTGTTTTATCTTTACTACCTTCAAATTACGATTTTTGCCAGAAACCTCAACTCAAACCTTATACTCAAAACTTTGGAATATTTGAATAAACTTTTCCTTTAATCTAATATGGGGCTTTCGATTCTAACGTGCTCAACTACACACACAAAAGACAGGGAAGAAAACACATTAAAGCTTACATACAAATGCTTCATTGCACACAAACAAACACATAGGTAAAGGTGTGTATCAAAACTCCTTTAATATTGAACTTAACTCTAAATGAATCTTCAAGTAGCAGTGGGGGAATAAAGAGATCTTGAAGGCTCCACCTATAGGGACCTTCAAACTGACGAAAGCGCACATTTTCTCTGCTGCTGCTTATTAATTGCTGATTAACCTCCTTGGGGTACCATCTCTCTCTCTCTTCAGCACAAACAGCTCTTGGAACTTAGGTCAATTCATTTTTTTTTAAGTTACAGAAAATTCAGTAGCGGACTGTCTACCTCCCTTAAAACATATTATAAGCGCTCAGTTCTATTCCGATTAAAAGTTCCGTCTGACGGGAAACTCTATCCCTTAACTTGGGTCCATTTTACACAATCAGAAACATGTTGGACACTTTCAGACCCATAATGGACATACATGTATGCATTTGGGGTTACCTTCAAAGGAGGAACCAGGGGTTTCTTTGATGCCATATTTCCCATTTTTACTTAATAATATATACTTAAAATACAGAAATTACTTACTTTTTCACCTCCAGGGGACTCGAACCCCTGGATATACTACTACTACTTAATCACCTCCTTAAGACTCGAACCCCTGGGTATACTACTACTACTTAATCACCTCCTTAAGACTTGAACCCCTGGGTATACTACTACTACTTTATCACCTCCTTAGGACTCGAACCCCTGGGTATACTACTACTACTCTATCACCTCCTTAGGATTCGAACCCCTGGGTACACTACTACTACTTTATCACCTCCTTAGGACTCGAACCCCTGGGTATACTACTACTACTCTATCACCTCCTTAGGATTCGAACCCCTGGGTATACTACTACTACTTTATCACCTCCAGGGGACTTGATCCCCTGGGTATACTACTACTACTCTATCACCTCCTTAGGACTTGAACCCCTGGGTATACTACTACTACTTTTTCACCTCCAGGGGACTCGAACCCCTGGGTATACAACTACTTTTTCACCTCCGGGGACTCGAACCCTTGGGTATAATACTACTACTTTTTCACCTCCAGGGGACTTGAACCCCTGGGAATATGACTACTAACTTACACTAAATTATTGGCCAAATTAATCTCCCAAATATTAAAAATAGATAACTTACCCTGAGAGTCAGCCACAGGCAGGCAAAGGCAGATCGCAGGTCGATGAACCCCAGAAGCCCAAATGGGGCTGCCGCGGACTGGGGAGTCCTTGAACTGCGAGGTCCTAACACTGGCGCTCCGTGACTCAACCCGAGGAGTTAGTCATCTCGGTGGAACCTCCAGAAACTGTAGGAGATTAATCACACCAAGGCATCATTTCATCGTAGAAACCCCATTTATTACTTGTGCACAAGGGCGAACAATACAGTGAGAGTTATTGTACCGTCTCAAAGCAGAATACACAAAGACTTGCTTAAAAGCATTTTACAACCAATCAGTAAATTTTATACATCTCAATCCACTTATTTGAATAAGTTTACTGACCAATTCACATTCCAGTAAATTTCCATTCCTACACCACAAGTGCAGTTGTTTATAATTTGACTATCAAAACTTTGATTACATTTGGCCCAAGAGAGAGGCACATGGAATATCTCAAGGCCCATCCTGCTATAGTTGTCAGACAAGATGCTATTATTCTTCAAGGTTGCAGTATTTTTGTCTTAGGCTTAAGCATTTAATTCAATTTCTCCATTAACCCTTTTAGTATTAAGTGGGATTCCTATAGTTGTCTAGGCCACCACAGCCTCAGTCCTAGGACATCACTGCAGGGGATCTTCAGGGTAGTGTCCTCAGCCCACCATCTTCAACTGCTTCATCAATGACCCTCCGTCCATCGTAAGGTCAGAAGTGGGGATGTTCACAGATGATTGCTCAATGTTCAGCACCATTCATGACTCCTCATATCCTGAAGCAATCTATGCCCATATGCAACAAGACCTGGACAATATCCAAGCTTGGGCTAATAAGTGGCAAGTAACATTCACGCCACACAAATGCCAATGACCATCTCCAACAAGAGTGAATCTAACCATCTCCCCTAGACATTCAATGGCATTACCATTGTGAGATCCCCCACTAACAACATCCTGGGGGTTACCATTGACCAGGAACTGAACCGGACCAGCCAAATAAATTCTGTGGTTACAAGAGCAGGTCAGAGATGTGGCAAGTAACTCACCTCCTGACTACCCAAAGCCTCTCCGCCATCGACAAGGCACAATTCAGGGGTGTGTTGGAATACTCTCCGCGTGCCTGGTTGAGTGAAGCTCTAACAATAATCATAAGCTTGACACCATCCAGGACAAAGCAGCCTGCTTGATTGGCACCCCATTCATCACCTTAAACATTCACTTCATCCAGCATTGACGCATAGTGGCAGCTGTGTGTACAGTCAGAAGATGCACTGCAGCAATTTACTAAGGCTCCTTTGGCAGCACCTTCCAAACCCGTGACCTCTACCACCTATAAGAACAAGGTCAGCAGACACATGGGAATACCACCACCTGGAAGTTCCCCTTCAAGTCACTCACCATCCTGACTTGGAAATATATCGCTGTTCCTTCACCATCGCTGGGTAAAAATCCTGGAACTCCCTTCCTAACAGCACTGTGGGTGTACCTACACCACATGGACTGCAGCAGTTCAAGAATGCAGCTCACCATCACCTCCTCAAGGACAATTAGGGATAGGCAATAAACGCTGGCCTAGCCAGTGACACACATATCCTGTGAAAGAATTTTTTAAAAGTGTGCTCCTCACTTTTGCATGCACTTTGTCATGCCCATGCCCCATGACACAAACCTAGATGACAACTTGTTCTACCCTATCAAGATCACTGGGTGTTAGGCAAACCCCAAAACAATTCCAATCAACACTTCATTTAAATAGCTGTTTTAATATACACAGATGCCCTATAGAGATCCTTGAAAGCATAATTGAATAAAATTTGACACTAAGGGCTAGAAATTTATGAGCTGCCAGTTTCAATTGTGCAATTCACGATTAGCCCATGGCCGGTCCTGTTGAGGCAGGCAGCCAAACTCAACAACCCAGCTCTGAAGAAGATTCATTCGGACACAAAACGTTAACTCTGTTTCCGTCTCCACAGGTGCTGTCCTGCTGAGCTTTTCCAGTATTTTCTATTTTTATTTCAGATTTCCAACATCCGCAGTATTTTGCTTTTATTTTAGCCAAAGACAACATATGTTTCTGGCTAGCTTAAAAGAGGGCCCAGCAATGTGCGTGGCTAGAGCCTGCTGCTCTTAAAGAGGAACTGCTCTGAGTTTTAGGAAGATGCTATTGCTTGTCTCTGCAGCAACTGGTTATAAATAGATCAACAGGAAGAGAGACAGCTTTCAGTTTGTTGCGTGAACATCCAGCTTGTTGGATGCGGTGTTGGAAATCTTAATCCAGTTGTCAACAGGAGGAGAGTTACCTCCCATGGGAGGCCAAAAGGCCCTCTTTAACATCCTAAGAAGGGAGCAGGTGCATCACCCTGAGGATCTTGAGGCAGTTCAGTTCAGTGACCTCACGTGGGTAGTCAAGGCATTGAATGTCCCTTCTATCCACTAGGGGGAGGTGATGGCATAGTGGTATTGTTGCTGGATTTAGTAATCCAGCAGACCAGGCTAACGCCTGGGGACCTGGGTTGAATCCCACTGCAGCAGATGGTGAAATTTAAATTCAATAAAAAAATCAGGAATTAAAAGTCTAAAAACCCACCTGGTTTCATCCTTATATGTAACTCATTATCATTCACAGCTCCTCAGATACAAAGCAGTCCATGCAGTAAGACCTGGACAATGCCCAGGCTTAGGCTGATAAGTGGCAAGTAACATTTGCACCAATGACCATCTGCAAAAAGAGAGAATCCAACCATTGCTCCTTGATGTTCAATGGCATTACCATCACTGAATGCCCTGCTATCAACATCCTCAAAGTTACCAATGACTGGAAACTGAACTGGACTAGCCATATAAATACTGTGGCTACAAGAGCAGGTCAGAGGCTGGGAATAGTGTGACGAGTAACCCATCTCCTGACTCCCCAAAGCCTGTCCACGATGCACAAGGCAGGAGTGTGATGGAGTACTCCCCACTTTCCTGGATGAGTGTAGCTCCCACAACACTCAAGAAGTTTGACACCATCCAGGACAAAGCAGCCTGCTTGATTAGCACCACATCCACAAACATTCACTCTCTCCACCACCGATGCATAGTAGCAGCAGTGTGTACCATCTACAAGATGCACTGCAGGAATTCACCAAGGCTCCTTAGATAGCACCTTCCAAACCCTATGACCACTGCCATCTAGAAGGACAAGGGCAGTCGATAGATGGGAACACCACCACCTGGAAGTTTCCCTCCAAATCATTCACCATCCTGATTTGGAAATATTTCACTGTTCCTTCACTGTCACTGGGTCAAAATCCTGGAACTCCCTTCCTAGCAGCACTGTGGTTCAAAAAGGTAGCTAACTACCACCTTCTCAATGGCAACTAGGAATGGGCAATAAATGTTGGCCCAGCCAGCGAAGCCTTCATCCCATAAATTAATATAATTTTTTAAAAAAAATACCACTGACCCCATACACTACACCCCGATCACCCACCAGCAGTGCCTAGCTGTCAGGACTCAGGACTAACATTCAGATGCCCAACTAATCCTCAATGTACCCACCAATGGAACCAGCTTCCATGCTTCCTGCCATGCAGGCCCAGACTGCTGCCATCATGGATATAGATCTAATGTATAAAGGCTCTTGCAGGCTAACACAGTCCAGAAACCTGTGCGGCATCTGATTACCAGGATTGCTGAGGTGCTGCCCTGTAGAAGTGACAGTGGCTCCATGGTGCACAAACCTGCTCTCCTCTCTCAGGATGACAGCGTTCATGCTCTCATTGCCATTCCGCCAGTGCCCTTGCTGTTGCCTGTTAGTCAGCCAGCCCAGATGGCAGCCACCAAGAGGAGGTGGTGCAGTCCAAAGCTAAGAACTTATGGCCATCTGCTATCTCCCCCAGTGAAAGTCAACAGTTTTGCACCTGCCATGCTGCAGCCACTGGCTTAGCACTGCTGGGGAGCACTAGGATAGGCAAGGGCACCTGCGAGACAGGCACTAAAGGAATGCATAAGTTCAGCCCCTTTCACATTATTGAATGTGTTTTTGGGTAAAGATGTTATGACAGGGTTTTCATTGTTGCTTTTATGACAGGATTTTAGCCAAGAAGCTGCTGCTATGGGATGTTGTGGAGAAAAGGGAAGATGGGGAATATTGGAGCAATGGTCGTAAATAATGACCCAAAGGAACCAAAGTCTCAGTAGGTGCTCATGGACAACCCGTCTGGAGAGAAAGGGTTCTGGATGCTTCCACACAGTCTCCTTTTCCTAAATTAGCCTCCATGTCTCCAGTGGCAATGCCTGTGTGCTCATGATAACAAGGTTTTGGAGAACCGTGAGTTTAGAGACAAACTAGAACGAGTATTGTAGGGCTCTGCTCGAGCTCCCTCTGAGCGATCCAGGCAGCTTCAGAATGCCAATCGACTGCTCCAAGATATTCTGAATAGCAACATAGGGCCCGTTGTTGGCCCGTTGGACATGTATGGTCAGGTGGTGGAGCGAAGTTGTCAGCTCTGAGTACAGGGTTATCCCTTTTCTCCAAGCAGCCAGTCTCTGGCACTTTGTGGTTGGTCAAAGATGGAGGAACAGCAGACATGCTGAGGATGAAGGTGACCTGGCTGCTGCCAGATTGGTAGGCATTCACCAACATGATGATTTAGGCATGGTTGCACGGAAACTGCATTTTAATGGAGTGGAACCTTTCTAGTTCCTAGATCTCTGCCCTTTGACATTGGGCCCCACAGAGCCACAAGGCTGCAGTCAATGGCTCCCTGGTAATCCTGCTACACTGGCACAGCCATATGTCCTCTCCTCCTGCTTCTGTCTGGTGAGTGAGGAAATGATGAACTCTCCTTGCCTTGTGTTCAGGGCCTGTGTTACCTCTCCAATGCAGCAATAGGTGGCGAACGATGATGTTGCAATGTTGTCTCTCCTACCTGGAAGGACCTGGACATGTAAAGGTTAAGGGGGATGATGACCTTGAAGGCCACTGGCAGCACTATCCTTTCCCTGCTGGTACTATTGAAGGAGTTGGCACTGTTCTATGAGTACCCCCTTGGTGAATCGCAGGTGCCTCATATATTGCTGCTGGCTAAGGTGGAGATAGAAGTGCTCCCTGAAAACCCTTGGTTGATTGGGCCTACTGAGAAGAGTCCTTCTATATGAAGATAGTGTGGGGGTGGAGTTAAGGTAGAAGATCAGCTATGAACTTAGTAAATGGTGGAGCATGCTCAAAGTGTCAGATGGCCTACTCCTCCTCCTCATCCCTCTGTGCAGAGCTTCCCCTCTCTGCAGCCTCAGCTCCATTTTCCTGTTGTGTTGTAGACCCAGAGGATCTGCAGTTACAGCTTTGATGAGTACACTACCCTTTCTGTCACAAAATTCCTCTTCCATCTCTTCCAGGAAACAGCAACACTCCCAGATCCTGTAAGTTACCAGAACTCATCCAAAACATCTCATTGTATTTCCACAAACTTTGCTAGAACAACAGCAAGTGGAAAATGCCTCACCTGCAAGTTAAATGATTGGTCCTTTAAATCGTTCTCATGGTGGGGTCCCTCATGCAGCTGAATGGCTGTTCGATGTCACAATCTATCCACTGTGAGAAAGCTTCCAGCTAACGCCCTTCCTAACATGGGGTGCTGCGCAGGTCACACTGGAAGTTACCAGAAATGTTGTGTGCACCATTTTGAGGGCCTCTGGCTTCTATAGCACCGGCTTCAGTAGTGCTATGGAGCTTAATTTTGCGGTCTGTAGCCCTGTCACCCTGATATGGAGGTATTATAGAATATCACCTTTTACCCCCTAATAAAGTTGTAGGACTTTGAAACACTGAAACTGAGTCATGCTTTTGATGAACTCAATGATATAAAACCTTTCCTTACATGTAGTGTATATGAGGTAAAAGTACCAATACATGTACCAAGACTTCATGTACTTCACTTGAAGTACTAATGTACTTCAGGAGGCTTGATCAGTTATGTCGGTCCCTGAGAGATGAGGTGGAAGTTGCAAAGGAGTTCAAATGTGCTATATCTTTCATAGGTTTATTAATTCAAGACAAATGTGGGTCCCATATGTCATCATGTTCTGTGTTTCTGTTTGAATGTAAACTTGTTGAGTGGTAAGGTTAGCTGCTACCGTTTGTTGTCCAAGTCCTGATGCCTTGGGTAGAATATTACACTTTGGACATTCCATGAGTGGTTATTATTTTCTGTAGTATTCAGAGTGTTGCTTACTCATTGTAGAATGTTGAGAGAGAATTTTCAAACTTATACTGGGAATGTCAATACATAGTTAATTGGATTGACTTAGGAGAGGAATTTCCCCTCGTCAGGCAGGCACGGCGGGTGTGCCAAGGAGCAGTCGAGCAACGACCCGCTGCCCCAATTGGCCCCTGACCGCGATTTCACACTGGCTGGCCAATTAACGGCGAGCCAGCGTGATCGCGTGCTGAAACTCTCAGCGCTGCCAGGGTGTTGGGGGGAGGAGGGCAAGTGCAGAGGTCAGCGCATGCGCGCGGGTACGCTCACAGAAAGCTCCCTGATGCCACAGAGCTGCCCCAGGGTGCTGAAGATTTTTTCACATTAAAAATAAAGTGTTTTAAAAAATGGAAAACATATCCCGTCATGTGACTCTGTCACATAAGCAGGAGCATGTTGAAGAAAAGTTCTAAAAATTCTTATTTTGTTTTTAATTAACATCGGAAACCTCATCCCGCCCGTGAATGAGGTTTCCTCAAAAATCCAAAGGCTACTTGGTGGACGGGCAGGGAAACATTCTATTTAATTAATTTATTAATGTGCTTAACAGCTCTCTTAAATGTTGGCGGGTGGGCTGCCGACTCCCGTGCGGGCCCGACAATCGAAATATCACACGAGTGCGCAGTGATGTCGGGACGCTCGCCCGACTTAATCACGTGCTACATCACGCTTGTGTGTGTCGGGTGCGTGCCCGCAAGCCAAGCTGAAAACCCAGCCCTTAATGTTAGTGACAAAGAACGTTATGATCTCATTGCAGAAGGTCAGCTGTCAGGGCTTCAGGGAGACAATTGAAAAGTGGAAAATAAGGCACAGTTGACTTCATTTCATTAGAGTGATTTTCAGTCCATGTTCTGAAAACCAGAAGAAACATATGAGGGCTCCTTGCAATATTCACAGCTTTGTATATTGACCCAGGGAGATCAGTTTGACATCTAGAAACTGAAATAAAGTAATTAAAAACGTTTAAAACATGTCGCCTCATGTGACACTGTCACATGAGCTGGGACATGTCAAAGAATTATTTTCAAATTTTTATTGAACTTTAAAACACTTCGTGGATGAGGTTTCATGAAAAATACGACGTCCACCTGGGCTCTTTGCCTGCCCACCAACCTTAAGGTTGATCGGGCAGCTCATTTAATTGCTTAAATTAGTTTTTAACAGGTCTTAATAGGCCACTGACAGTTCGGCGGGCACGCAGCCGACTCGGCTGCACGCCCGCCAAACTGGAAAGCTAAATGACGCGCAGTGATGTTGGGATGCCCGCCTGACATCACCGCGTGTCATTTTACGCGTTGGCAAGTGGGCCCTGCCCTCGCTCGTCAACCGGACAATTCAGCCCCTAATTGCTAAGCATCCTGACTGCACAATGGTTGGAAGAGGATTAGGTTTGATTTGTCAAAACTGATTATCATGGTTCAAAACTGAATGACAGACACTTGATTACAGACTATCCAGGGACATACGACCGTACCCAATACTTTGAGGAAAAGATAGAGGAGAAAGTTTTTGAGGAATAAAAATCTCACTCACTACCAATTCAAGGGACATCACCATTCACTCTCTCATACATACCATCATTGCCCTCATCTCATCCATGGGACCATTTACCATCCACACAGGCCAGGCATACTTATCATTTGGCCTGGTGGGCGTCCTGCTTACACTCTCCCCATCTGTACTCATGCAGAACAAGCTGGCACAGAACAAGAGGGAGAGGTCACAAACCATTGGAGGAATTCCTGAAATCAGGGTCACGGACTTTGAAAACAGAACCATCCAGCTGGCTGGCGCTGATCTGGACCAGTCCTGTGCTGCCGGTGAAGTCGGTGGTGCTCTACCAAGTAAGGGCCTAGCCGTGTAACATCCATCAGACAACCATGCCATGAGTAATGTGTCCTGTTTCACAGGCCACTGCCATGCACATCTGGGAAATACCGACAGAGTCCACAACCCAGGGCCTCTAATCAAGCCTCTGAAGAGGAATCTGAAGGCACCCTCCTTGAAGTCCCATCACTGCGCTCACCCACACCCTCCACCAGTGCAGTGAGACACACCTCGGTGGGACTCAGCCTTAGAATAGTTTCGGGATCTCAACACGGTGAGCGCATCTCAGGCAGCGACAGGGACATCCCAGATGTCCGGCACTTGGAGGATTGCTGGGGGACAGAGATTTGCTGAATCTGAGTCAGATGACGAGCTTCTTCACTCGCTCATGTCAATGTTGCTGGAACTACAAAGGCAAGCTCGGGGACATCAGGAAGGGATGTCTGCTGCACTCCTCGGATTGCAAGGGATGATGAAGGAATCTGTCCGCCTTCACTCTGAAGTGATAGCACCGGCATGCCAACACACTGAAGTCAACACTGGTAGAATGGCAGCTGCCTTGGAGACCTTGGTCCAGGACATCACTCCTGCACTGCTGCACGGGCTCAACTCCATCACTGATGCCATTGTTGGCTTCCAACAGTGTGTATGCAAGAGGGATGCTGGGCAGCTCAATCTCAATCCAGCTACCCCTTCTCCTCAAGGAGTCAGCCTGGGACCCTTGGGTACCCATAGGGAGAGGATCAGCAGCTGTGCCCCCACCGGGTCCGTTCACCCAGGCAACTCCGGGAGTGTCCGGCCCATCTGGATCCCCTCTTCCTGTGACCTCAGCAGCTCCAGCTCTAGAGGCTGAGGAGGGTACCACTGTCACACAGAAGCACCCCGAAAGCAGGCCAGGGCCCTCCAGGTCTTGCCCCTCCAGAGGACGACCGCCGAGGTCATCACAGTCAGCAGGCTGCCTCCACCTCCGATGTGGATGTCTGGGGAGCACCAAGACATAGTGGCAGGGTTAGGAATGTTAAGAAGATGATGTCGCATGGTTGTTAATCATTTGTACATATTGTTCACTATTGTCAATAAACTTCCAAGAATGTCTCCCTGCCTATGGCTCCTTATTCTGATGAGTAGTATTCATGTAACTCAGCTGTGAAACCTTTCTGCACAAGATAAAGGCAGGTGTCTCAGTCCAGGGCCTCTTCCTTCTGCTTTGTGCAGCCTTCAGAACAAAGTGATGGTCCGGCCTCACACTCCCTGGAGACATTACTGATGCCTGCACCTCGAAGGTGCTTGTCATTGCTGCCAGAATGTAGTGGGCAGGCGTCACAGAGTTCCGTCATTCCCTCTATGTGCTCTCAGCACCTTCAAGGTGGGGCTGACCCCCATCTCTTCAGCATCTGTGGCCAGTGACGTGGTGCTCCTGAAGGGGTCAGGCGCTGAAGGCAAACAAAGGATCAGGCATTTCTAAAATTTCATGGCTGCGTCTCTATGATAGGACCCTGATCACTGAGCATAAGTGAGCTGCCCTCAGCCAGACAGGAGTCAGACATTCACAGAGGCAATGTGAAGATCTATGGAGTGTTCTCACTGCATGCTGTCATCATCTTCCTGCAATTGAGCGAATATTAGGGCCTCCACTGCGTCTCCATGACAGGAGCATTCTCACAGAGGGTATTCATGCTGCCATGAGCCAGACTGGAGCCAAACATTCACAGATGCAATGTGAGGATTTATGGGGTCTCCTCACTGTGTGTCGTCATCATCCTTCACAAATGTAGCAGCTATGAGGGCCTCCTGATCACACCTGCCTTGTCTGGCCAGTGCGAGGGCCTCATCCCCATCACTGCTGCCTTCGAGGACCTCCTCACCCTCATCCCCTTCGGCGTCTCCTCATCAGAGGAGATCCCCAACTCCTCCTCAGCCAGCACCTCTCTCCATTGCAGCACCAGGGTTTAAAGGGTGCAGCAGGCAATGATGATGCATGACAACCTCTGTGGACAATATTGCCGTCTGGTCCAGGAACTGGACCCTCATTTTCAGCATCCCAATGGTCTGCTGCACCAAGTTGCGAGTTGCAGCATGAGCCTCATTATACCTTCGCTCTGCTGTGGTCTGAAGTGACCGCACAGGTATCATCAGCCTCATATTCTGCAGGTAGCCATTATCCAAGAGGATCCATCCCTGCAGCCTCTGTGGACCCTGGAATACATCAGGAATCTGTGACCGACTGAGAATGTAGAAGTCGTGACACTCCCTGGAAACCGTGCGCTCACCTGCAGGAGGCATTTCAGGTGGTTGCACACCAACTGCACTTTCAGCAAATGGAACTTTGCAGTTGATGTAGTTGACTGCATGCTGTGGTTGAGACCTGAGCTCCATGTGAGTGCAGTCGATGGCACCCTGCACTTGTTGGAAACCCGAGATCTGGGTGGAATCCAATCGCTCTTGCATCCTGACTGTCATGGTCCTGGGCGAACTGCACAAATTTATGTGCCCTCGTGAAGGTGGCATCAGTGACTTCATGGATGCATTTGTGGATGGAGGCCTGAGAGATGCACAGAAACCATCTGTGGAGCCTTGAAATTGAGTGCCATTGTGCACTTTCACAGCCACTGGCAGTGGGTGCCTTCCATGTTCCCATGGTGCCAAATTCTGCAGCAGGTGGCAGACGTGGCCATCCAGTTCCCTAGATATACACAGTCTTCGGTGACACAGGATCTCAGCCAACTGCAGGAATGAAAGGCGGTGTCTATAGACCCTGGGTATCACAAAGAACTGACCCGGGACGGCTCACTGTGGCTCTTCAGCAGCATATGTGGGAGCCCCAGCAACCCCTTCTTCCTGAGGGTGCTGCTCCTCCCTCTGCACAGACAGCGCATCAGCCACTCTCTCCTCCGCCATCTTCGCTCTGTGTAAGCCACAAGGCATACAGCTAGTTCACCAGGCTCCATGATCCTCATGTACTCCTCCTGCAGGATGAAAGAGAGAGACATATGGGTTAGCATGAGTGTACTAAGAACCTGTCTTGGTTAAGTCTGAAGGCCTCTCAACACATCACGGAGAATGCTGGCCACTACTTGGATGGCCAGAGATTAATGCACTGCATGGCTGCCTGAAACCCCACCCACTGCCACCCCACTTCACCCAGCCGATTGGCAGCAGCTTTGCCCATTGCACTACATGCTGTGCTCTTTTATATTTCTGTTTAACTGTCTTTGGTAACTATAGAAGGCCTTTTGGGATTTTCCAGAAAGTGTAATAAGCCAATTGAAAAAAAAACATATACTTAAGGTAGAGGGCAGTGGTTTTTGAGTATTTAAATGCTTTATCTTTATTTTCAGGCACAGGGGTTGGAAAATGTGTCCCTGGTAAGCCTCTGCTTTCACCATCTGGATTTTATTATCAGGACCAGTGGATGTCATCAAGCTGTAACATTCAGCGTTTCAACACACCTGCAAGTATAACAGACTGTCTCCGTGGGAAAAAAGTTTACATTTTTGGAGATTCCACTGTACGCCAGTGGTTTGAATATTTGACAGGATTTGTACCAGGTTAAATTTAATTATTTCTCATATGTATTTTGATCTAATCCTCTTTATGTATTACATATACCCCGTCCAGTTTTGTGTAGTTCCCAGGTAAATTATTATTCCCTAAATGTGAATATATTGGTCAGCATTTCTATACAACACACCTTAGTGTACTGAATACTGGAAAATTCCACAGGCTAAATGTTTTGAGCTTCCTCGGTTGATCTCTGAGGGAAATTGTCGAAATGACACAACTTTCTTTAGATCTTGCATGGTTTTAGTGGCACTCTTTCTCTGTGGGAGATGCCACTATAATTATCTCCCATTTCATCAGAGCAGGGTTCTCCATTTTGAGTTACTGCAGAGTACTGACACCAAATATTTAAATGGCTCTGTTCCTTTCAATTAGCACAGCACTAGTTGTCTATGGTGAATGGGGTGAATGTCCTGCCTTCCCAAACTATTTCAGCCCCTCAAAACAGCCAGCACAGTTTCCTGTCCAATGATTCTATTATTCTAAAAATTAGGCTCATGTATGCAGCACTAAGCTGAGCAATTGAACCATTGTAATTTTTTTGAAAGCCACAAATTCTGAACCAACAACTAGCGGTAGGTGACAAATCATGTGGTTAAAATAATTTTGAAGTTGTATCTAACTGTTCTAAACAAATGCACAAATGGTGAATGTGACTATGGTGCATTGTTCTTTATTGTTCTTCTCAATCTCTCTATACCCTTCGACACTGATGTCCATGCCATCCCTCTTTAACACATCTTCTCCTTTGAGGCCACCCTTCCTTGTTTCCACTCTTGCCAATCTAATATTAGACTCTCTAGCAACATCTATTCTTCCCAACTTACATCTTTAACTCTGTGGTCAACACGTTACACCTTCGGAGCTGGCGAGCGGTGGTCCCAAACTTGCGTGAGAAGACATTGGGTGGGCGTACTCACTGCCTCCAGTAGAGTGCACAGGCAGTCATCAGAGAAGTGTGGGCAGGGTGCCCAACAGCATTGCCCTCCCATCTGGTGTTGGCAGTGAATCCTGAGGCAATAACTCTTCCCAATGGAAAATCCTTCAATTCAATGTGAAACAGCTCCCCGAGGCTCTTCAGCAACTCCTGCCAGCCTTCAGGGAGCTGCCTGTACAATTTTTAAACCGCCTTCCGGGTTCCCATTGGACCTGGCGCCTGCCATGCTCCCGCCCCTGCTGGCAGCACTGAGCTACTGTCAGTGTGCATTTCACGCTGGACAGCCCTTAATTGGCCAGCCAGCGTTAAATTGGGTTCAACTTGCGATTGCAGGAGGGAGCGGATATCGCATCCACTTCCAGGCCCACCTATCACATGCATGTGACGAGCACAAAATTCAGGCCTGTTTTTTACAATGCTGTACCCTTGACCCCGGTCTCTTTGTCACCTACACAATGTTATTTATTAACATCATCCAAAGACATGGGATCAGATGGGATGAAGCCATCTGCTGCTGAAACTCTCATCCATGCTTTTGTCATCTTCGGACTCAATACTACCCTGGCAGGCAAATATGCCTGAATGGTTCTTAGCCCGTTCATTCACCAGCATATGTGGGTGCTTCTTAACTATTGGGTCCAACCGCACATTCAGCTCCTCTGCTGCCTTCTCCTAACTCACAATAGTTTTGACTCATCCATTACTGCTGTATTTGTTGACACTTCTTTGCAACTGACCCCATAATTACCTCAATGCCCTGACTCTGGCTTCTTGTGCATCTCCCATTCCCTACACAGCACCATTATCAGAAGCATCTACAGGGCCTCCCGGTCATGCACCCACTTGCTTTCCCATCGCTGTGAAATTCTAGGGAAGAAGCAGGAAGATTCAGTGAGTCTCAGGAAGAAACAGAACAACTGGATTCCTTTATTCCAGGCTTGTCCAACTCACTGCCCATGTGCCATATTGTGGCCCTGAACTCAGCCTGCCAAACCTCTTAGACAGTCAACTGACTTATATTTGAAAAATGCTTTAAAACTGCTCTCTTTGTATTTGCTGCTTATAAGCTCAATAGTGAGCCTCTCAGCAGCAGCTGCAGGGATAAACCAGCCTGCAAGTGGACAAGCAGCAAAGAGCAGGAAGGTAGGTTTTGAAGGAGCTCCAGGGCTCAAAGCATGAGACAGCCAGAATAGCGGGGCCAAGGCAGCCAGAGCAGGGCACGGGTGAGCCCGAAAGAGACCCACTGGCACCTAAGTGAGTGAGTGACTGGAGACCGTGTGAGAGTGAGTGGATTGGGGGAAGGAAGAGAGCGTGTGCTGGGGTGGTGAGGGACCGTGTGGGAGGGTTGATGGAGCATGTGGGGGGCGGTGGTGAGGGAGTATGTGGGGGGGCTGATGGAGCATGTTGGGGGGTGGTAAGGGAGCGTATGAGGGGGGTTGATGGAGTGTGTGGGGGGCTGGTGAGGGAGCATGTGGGGGGGTTGAGAGAGCAGTTAGGGGGTTAAGAGGGAGGGGCAGAGAGTGTGTGAAGGGAGAGAGAGTTTGAAGTGGTAGAGTGAGGGAGAGAGTGAGTGTGAAGGGCTAGAGAGAGGGAGAGAGCATGTGTGGGGGGGTGCAGAGTGTGCGTGTATATGTCTGGCTCATTCCCAGTATTAGAATTCTCATTCACCCTCACTCCCACACACCAACATGGACTCTCATCCACTCTCACAGTGGGTGAGGGTGAGTGAGTGAGTACCCCGAGGCTGGGAGTGAGCCGGACGCACATACTCTCACCCTATCACACTCCAATATTCATTTCTATTTATTACCTTTTTTTTGCTGGAAGCTGTTTCTTTTCACACCTCAATCTTTTTTGAAATTAATGTGGTGCCAAATTTTATCTTTCCGAAATTTGCTCATCAGCCCCTTGAGTGAGAACGTTTTGAAATGTGCCCCCCTCAATCCGAAAAGGTTGGACAAGCGTCCTTTATTCCCTTCTAGACTCCCTCTGCTAATATAAGTTTTGCATCTTAAATAGGCAAAATACACAATGCAATTTTCAATACACTGCATCCCTCCCCCTTCTTAGTTAATGAGAGGCATGATATATTCCAATATATGTTTCCAAAAGTGTAAACAATAAACTTAAGTGTAACTTTAACATTCATCTTCACTAGTAACACCATCACATATACAAACTGTATTAATTTTACAATACACTCAGTCGTATATAATGAGGTAAAAGGTGTCTTCACCGACTGAAAATACTTCTCTTTGTAACATTATCATTTAACGTGACAGACATTTTCTCGCATGAGTAGGATATCATCTGACATCAGATAAGGTCTCATTGAACTAATTTTCTCCATCTGAGATGTTGATGTCTGAGTTGGATTCAATGCTTACAAATGGTGTTTTCAGTGCTCTGAAGAATTAAGCATTTTGTGTGATGATTTGTGAATCAGGCTTAGCAGTGATCATTGATCCTTCTGGTTGGTCACAGCAAATGGAGCCTGAGAGTGAGCCTGGATGTCATAAGGGGCTGTTTGTTTTCCAACTTGACCATTAACTTTCACATACACCTTATCACCTGGCTTTAACAGCATCGCTCTAAATTTCACGTTTCGCTGTGCATTTACTTTTGTTTGATGCTTCTTTTCTCAATTATGTTCATGTAATTGTTGATCATTAGTTCTACTGGGTAGCTCAGCATGACATGTACAAGTAGGATGTGCAACGATGAGTGTAGCTGGAGGTTAAGTAAGGACTCATTCTGTATTTGCAAAGAAAGTCATAACTTATGGAGAGGGGATGGCATGTTGGTATTTTCACTGGGCCAGTATTCCAGATACCCACAGTAATGCTCTGGGGGCCTGGGTTCGAATCCTGCCATGGCAAATGGTGAAGTTTTAATTCAGTTAAAAAATCTGGAACTAAAAGTCCGATGATGACCACAAAACCATTGCCGATTGTTATAAAAGTCCATCTGGTTCATTAATGTCCTTTAGGGAAGGAAATCTGCCATCCTTACCTGGTCTGACCTACATGCGACTCCAGACCCACAGCAATGTGGTTGACTCTTAAATGCCCCCTGAACAAGGGCAATCAGGGATGGGCAATAAATGCTGGCTGAGCCAGAGATGCCCACATTCCATGAACGAATTAAAAAAAACTCTCGAATCCTGACTTGGTCTCACTGTAGTTGTGCAAATCTCTTTTCTCAAGGTGCATATAAATCTCTCGACTTCTCCATTAGCTCTGGCCAATGGGATGTGATTTTTCAATGAGTGAAACCCATGTAGTTTGCAAATTTACTGAAATCAAATCGCTTATTAGCCTCGTCGGATAAAACACTGCAAAAACAAAGTATCTGAATTGTAGAAACCACAGTCGCCTATGAAATTTTGCTTATACACTCATACATTATGTTCATTGTTAAGATTCGCCAGCTCCTGAAACGTTCCTGACAACAAGCAAGTTTCCACCAGTGGGAAAATCTGCAAAATCAACACTAACTTCTATCCGTGCACCTGGGGATAGTTCAGACTTGAGAGGACCACCAAGATTTGATACTGTAGATGCTTGACATGGCAAACTCTGACTTTGTGCTCTACCATGTAGGCAATTCCTGGGAACCAGACCTTTTCCCTTAGGAGTTGTTTATTTTTGACAATTCCCTGGTGGCCTTCATGCGCTTTATCAACAGCATGTTCCCTCAATGAGTGGCGGGATGACAATAGAGTGGCTGCATGACACGAGATCAGACATGGTTGGAATTGTGAGCTTTTTCGAACATTGCGAAGACATTGTAATGTGTATGAACAACTTCTTTTGTAGACACTCTCTCGATCACGTCTTTCCAGTTTTGTGATTCCATAGCTGTCATACTTGGTTGTAATGCCTCATCCTGTTTCGTTATCACTTTGATGTCAGCTGTTTTAGCAACTTTGGCACCACATTTAGGCTGACATAGTTAAAACCTTTTCCTCACGATTAGTAGGACTGACTGTCGGCAATGGGTATTGCAAAAGAGAGTTTGCTGTGTTGAGCTCACCTGGAACTTGTGCTCTGGTAGTTTGAGTATCCAACTCTCTATTCAAGTGGGTAGTTTATTATTGAACAAGCTTACTATTGGTCTATGATCTGTTATTATTTCTAACTCACTTCCTTACCAGAAGAGTTAATAGTGTAAGAAACCCCATATGACTGAGAGCGCTTCTTTCTCTCTCTCTTTGCAAATAACATTGCTCTACCGGTGTTAGCAATCTGCTTGTCATCGCAATGGTTTCTCGTTTTGTGTCTCTGCACAAGAGCTGCACCTAACCAATCGGGATTGTATCCATGACTGGCTGGATGGTTTTCTCAGGGTCGAAATAGACATTTGTTCACCTTGCTGATAACAGTTGTTTGATCTTGTGTACAGCCTGTTTGTGTGATATAGTCCGCTCCCACTTGGTGGTCTCTTTTGTCAGATTGCTTAGGGGCGAAGATAACATAACGAGGTCAAGAATGAAGCAACTGCAGCATGTGATGAGTCTTAGCAGACTCCAGACTTTCTGCATATTTGTAGGATCCGCAGCATTTGCAAAGGCTTCAACTTTCCCTGGATCAGATACTGCTTCGCCACTGAACACACGACTGAAGATTTCTATTCTGCTTTCATTGAACAAGCCCTTTCTTTGTTCAGGCTGAGGTTGCTATCTAAGAAGTTGTAAGCATGCATATAGGCATGTCTCGAGTTCACTTTAAGTGTGACCATAGTGAAAATGTCACCACTGATGTTCAGTGTGCCTTCAAGTCTTTGAAGTGCAGACTGAGTCCTCCTGTGCTGAAATATCTCAGCTGCTGAGTTGGCTCCAAAGCTGAGCCCTTTTTATCGAAAAAATCTGAAGTGAGTGGAAAATACTGTAAGATATCACGATTCTTCTGCAAGCTGGATTTGATGGTAGCCTGCATTAAGGACAAGTTTAACGAAGTGTTTAGCACCATGCACATTCCCTACAGTATCATCGATTGTCAGTGTCAACTGTCTTTCTCGTTGTATGGCTTGGTTGGTGACCGTGTATCAATGCAGATTCTAATCTGGTTCTCACTCTTGGGTTCCTTGATGACTTGTATGGGTGAGACCCCAAGGGATAGGCCCATCTCAACTTTCTCAATAATGTCAAGGTCAAGTAGGCATTGAAGTTCCATCTGTTTGCTTTCTGATATGAAATGGTATTCGTTGGTGTTGAAGCACAACTGGGGTATGTTCAGCTTTCATGTAACATTCTTCAGTTTGCTGGTACCAGTGAAATGGTCAGCTTGCAATTCAAGAATATTGTTAATTTGTGTAGGAATCATGTGCAGATCTGTTGCTGCGTGGAAACTGATAAGCGTGTCACATTCTGCAGATATGACATAGAATATAGCATTCATTCTAGTGTCTTAGAATGAGATTGGTGATTCAAAAGTCCCAAGAATTTTCAGTGGCTTGTCACGGGAAAATGTTTGCGTTCCCTGGTTTTGCAGAGGATGGAGCAATCCCAAAATTTATTGGATGTTTTGTCTCCCATGACATTGACAAATGCTCCTGTATCTATGAGAGTATCTACGACCGGGAAGCCAATGGTCTCTGTCACACATGGCTGGTTGCTGTGTCCAAAAAAGAGCTCAAGAATATATTCAGGGTCGCCTGCTTCTACATTGGCTATATTGCCTTGCCCTTTTGCTGTGGTATGCATATGTGGCACCCTTCTGTTGATATTATTCTCAGTAGTTGATTTTGCTGATAAAGCAACACACATGAGCAGAATGGTTGAGTTTTTCACAAACTTTGCGCTGTTGCCAGAAGCAGGATGCTGTCTGGTGTGGGTAAGCACCGCCACAGTGGAAGCATTCTTTGGACAAGTTGTTTATGGGACTGCTGTTATTGCTTTGCAGTTGGCTTCCTAGCACACGGGTGATGAATACTGTTCACAGGAGTTGAAGTTGGAGTGTGGTAGTTACTGTTGGTAGCTTCAACTTCAGTAGCTTCGGTCTCTGAAAGTGATAGTGACCTTGCTAATCCAATAGCTCTGACAGCTTTCTGTCTTTCTTGGGTGCTATTTGGTATAGTTGACTAGAGTTTGATTTTTTTGTGTGTTTTGATTTCCCTTTCAACGTGTTCAACGTCATTAAAGTCACATTTGGTTCCTAGTTGCCTCAATCGAGTATAATATTGGTGAATTTTGTCATTTGTTTCTTGCTTAGTGCATTAGAGACAATTGTTTCATATATTTTATTGGAGTGTGAAATAGGTTGAAAGTGCATGTTGTGCTGTATCATAGTCATTTTGCTCAGACTAAGTGTCTCAAAAATGTCTTCCAATTCTTTACCTCCATAGCGGAGGAGTAAGGCTTTTTGTCTTTTGTCATCTGTGATTACAAAGCCTGCCATGATACCTTCAAAATGTCAAAGTAACTTTTGCCAATGTTCAAATAGAGCTGATGGCTCTGAATGTACGTCAAAAGGTGATGCATAGGTCATAGACAAAGCCACCCTGATTAGCAACACCATGTGATCAACAATCCAGGATTGTGTTCCTTTCAAAGAAAAACCTCTCTGTAATGATACAAGATTATTATTTTTGACTGGACAGTTATTTTGGTGAAATTGATATCTGTGTGTACACTGTGCAGGCTTTTCTGTTGCTAATCCTGAGCTGGAGCATCTCCTGTGTGTGTTTCCTGAATCTCCAACTTAAAATGCTGGTTGCAGAAAGTAAACAAACTCAAGTTGTTTCCTTTGATTCAAAGCACAAATGTTTCCTGTTTTTTTCACTTTTATGTCTTGGGTAATTCAGTTTGTTGACCAACCGAACTCTAACTGCATCCCTTCCTATGTTCTCCTCAGTTGCTGCTTGCAATCAATAACAGGAAGAGAGTGATGTAAGAATAAACAGTGATGATTTAGTGAGACATAGGGCAGAGCACCAGATCATACGTGCACACTCAGAATCCTCTAGAACTAGACTTACAGTTCCCAGTTGCCCATGCTATACAGTGATTTGTCAGTGCTGTCACGTGATCAGTACAGTTGCATTCTCTTAAAGGGACAGGGTACCTCATTTTACCACATCATTCCACCTTTACTTAAAAGTACAGCTAGCAAGTTTAAAACACACTAACTAGTTACACAATAATTATTTACAGGTCAAGTCTTCAGGAGGCTTTCTCAGATGTGTTGAGCGTCTCAGTTCAACAACCGCGGCTGGTTTTTCCGAGACTTCCTTTTCAGGAGACAGTTGTCCACTAGGTTTCTCAGTGGAAATTGGAAGGTTTGTCTCCCTAACCATCTCGGGTCCCAAGGTCCTACCGGTGCTTCCCAATTGTGTGATCTGTCCTCTACATGCGGAACAGATTCAGGCATACATGAAGACTGCATTTCTTCTTGTAGGGCTGGCATTCTTTTGCGGAGATGATCCACATGTCGTCTAATTATTTGGCCATTTACTGATGCATTATAGGAGAGGGGTCCAGTTACTGCACTCACCTCACCTAACAGCCAATTGGGCCCTTCTCCAAAGTTCTTCGCAAGAACCGCATCTCCAACCATGAAAATTCTTACGCGACTATGACCATCATATCTGGTCTTCTGCACCTCTTGACTTTTCTCCACCCTCTCCTCTAAGTTCGGCTGGATAAGGGTCAGGCGGGTGCAGAGACGTCTCTTCATTAGTAGTTCTGCAGGGGCAATGCCGATCATTGTCTGTGGGGTGCGAACAAGAAACGGGACAATCTCATCTTTTTCATCCCGGGTTTAAAGGTTTGGACTGCCCACTCAGCCATGCCATTCGATGCTGGGTGGTAGGGTGAGGTTTTGATATGGGTAATGCTGTTAAGGGTCGTGAACCCGTGGAACTCCCTGCTGGTAAAAGCAATCCCATTGTCAGACACAGGACCTCCGGCAACCCATGCACTGCAAAACACTGCCGCAAACGGTCTACGGTGGCAGCCGACGTGGGCAACCGGACATCATAGACATCCATCCATTTGGAGCGGGAGTCAATCAGTAAAAGGAACATTGTGCTCAAGAAGGGTCTCATGCAATCGATGTGGAAGCACACCCACGGCCATCCCAGCCATTCCCATGGGTGCAATGGAGCTAAGGTAGGGGGGGGGTGGGGTGGCGGTGGGGGGGAGCTTTTGCACTTCCTGGCATTGAGGACAGCTTTTGACCAGGGTTTCTATATCCAAGTCCATGCCTGGCCATCCAATTTGGCTGCGTGCGAGCATCTTCATTCTGCTAATGCCCAGGTGAGCGCTATTTAGCTCGGCTAATAACTGCCTTGCTCCCAGAGTAATATGCCATGCTAGAGGAGAGTTCATATTTGCGATCAGAATAGGGATTCATCTCATCAGATTTACATCCACCTGACCAACTATTCAAGACCTGCTCCAGGACGATGGACAATAGAGGGTCCTCTCATGAATTTGGTCTGAACAGGTGAGGTATCCAGAAAATTTAACACTAAGACCAGTTCCTGGGGAATTGGAGCCTCCCTGTTATTAGCTGGGGGGGAAAAGCAGCTTAGGTGCATCGCATGTGCAATTTAAGTTCCCAAACGGTGAACAAAAGTGTATTCGTAGGCGGCTAATATTAGTGCCCATCTCTGGATGTGAGCCGATGAAATATGTGGTATTGCTTTGTCATCTCCAAATAATCCCAGTAGGGACTTGTGGTCAGTTATAGTATGGAAATGGCATCTGTGCAGCTGTGCCGAACACAATAGATAATCCCTCCTTTTCAATCTGGAATATTGGCGCTTGGCAACACTGAGTGTGCGAGTTGTATAACCAATGGCTCATTCAGAGCCAACCACAATCCAATGTGGAAGGATAGCGCCTATTCCATAATAAAATTAATTTCTTCTTGGGGTCAAAGTGGACCAACGAGGCCGACAATCGCTGCACTTTCAGGAAGGCATCCTCGGGGGGCTTGACAAATCCACTTCTGCTTCTTCTTAAGCAGGCAGTACCTTGGGGCCAGCACAGTTGAGAGGTTTGGGAGGAATTGGCAGTAATAGTTTACCATGCCTAAGAAGGCCTTAGGCTCTGTGGCATTTCTTGGGGCAGGTGCCTTCCGAATGGCCTGGACTTTTTCTTCCACAGGATGCAGGCCCTGCACATCAACCTTGTGGCCCAAGTAAACTACCTCCTTAGCTTGGAAAAGACATTCCTCTCCTTTTAAATGTATCCCGGCTTGTGTGAAGGATTTGAGCACCTCTTCTAGATTTGTTAAGTGTTCTTCATCGGTCAGTCCTGTGACCAATACGTCATCCAAGTAAACAATAACATGGGGCAATTCTTGGAGCAAGTTTTCCATCATTCTTTGGAAAATAGCACATGCCAAGGAGACTCCAAAGGATAGACATGTGTATTGATACAATCCTTGGGGTGCGTATTAATGGTGACGATTTCCCTAGAGTCCTTTCCAACTCTACCTGCTCATAGGCATGGCTCATGTCTAATTTTCAATATGTGGTGCCCCCTGCCAATTTCGAATACAATTCCTCAATCTTGGCTATCGGGTGTCTATCAAGTTTGGCCACCTTATTGACAGTTAGCTTATAGTTACTGCGTAGATGCACGCTTTGGTCCGGCTTCAGTACAGATTCGATGGGGGCTGCCCATTCAGAAAATTGCACTGGTTGTAGGATGTCCAGTTCAGTTTCAATTTTCTCCCATAGAGCGTAAGGAACTGGTCTGGCTCTTATAAATCTGGGGGTTGCGTTTGTGTCTACATGGATCATGGCCTGAATCCTTCCAAACTTGTTGTTGAAAATGGAAGCATACTTTTGCAACAATTCCTGTAAGCTTTTCATTGTAATTTGAAAAATTGCAGCCCATTTCAACTTAATCTTTTTGAGCCAGTTGTGGTCTATTAAGCTGGGGCCCTATCCAGCTACCACTAACAAGGACAACCTTTCAGATTGATTTCTATATGTCACCAAGACTTGACATAACCCTTTCAGCCTTATTTCTTCACCTCTGTGTGTTCTCAGCTTTGTGTCTGAAACTTCTAACTTGAAAGGATGGGTTCCTTTACTCAGATATCTAAATGAACGCTCTCCAATAATGGACATCGATGCCCCTGTATCAACTTCCATCTTAATGGGTTGTCCATTAACTGTAATGACAAAGTTTGCATTGGCTCATTTCTACCCACTTTGAGGTTATTAATGAAGGGATGTCTGATTCTATTTCTTCTGGTTCTTCCATGAGGCATATTTCACAATCTTTCCTTCTGCCGTTGTACTGTTGTTTTAGCCTTTCTCTGCAGTGCTGCCTTATGTGGTCATAGCATTGGCAGAAAAAGCACTCGACTTGTTTGAGTTGTCGTTCGCTCACTGGAGGCCTGCACGTGTTTCTCTCGTCCATTTTATGGGTTTTCACTGCAGTATCGTTGTTTTTCAATGCTAGAAAGAGAGCGTTTTCCGCCTTTCCGTGGAGTTTGAGGTTTTTGCGCCTCTTGTTACCGGATTGTCCCACTCGACCAGATGGACGGCGCCATTTTGTGTTTCTTTTATAACTTCAGAATTAGCAGTAGCTAATTCTAAAGCCTTATTAAAGTCTGGACTAGCTTGGGCTAGCAAACGCCTTTGGATAGTATCACCTCCAATCCCGCATATCAGGTGGTCTCTCAACATATCACTAATGGACGTTTTGAATTCACAATGCTGAGTTAATGCCTTTAAAACGGCCACATAGTCAGCTATTTCTCCTCAGAAGCCTGTTCCTTGAATTGAACTTGAAGCGCTGCACAGTAACTGAGGGCTTTGGTCTCAGGTGGCTCTGTACAATTTTTATTAACTCATCAAAAGTCTTCAAGTCTGGGACGCCAGGTGACGTAAGGCTGTGGATCCGCCCGTGCGTTTTGCTCCCGTATGAGGACAAAAGGATCACCCTCTTCTCCTCCCCGACAATGTCGTTAGTGGTAAAAAAGAATGCTAGGCTTTCGACATACTGAGACCAGTCATCTGCAATGGGGTCGAATGGATTGACACGCCCAAACTGTGGCATAGTGAACGACTGCAAGGGGACTGCACTTCCGATAGGCTTTCCAGGTAATGACGAATTTTAGTTTTTGGCTTACCACGGAGTCGTCCTATCTCCGGGGTCTTCTGTAATTTTCTGTCCATAGCCATTTTCCATGTATTCACCCTTTCAAATGCATTGCCACTTTAAGAGTAATCACCATTTTTTTTCAACCCCGCCTCTGCGGCTGTCAGCTTTTCTGTGCTGGGTTTCGCGCTCTTTTCAAGTTTTGGCAGGATCCCTGCGATCGCGATTCTGCAGGGTTTCTTTTTCAATTTTAAACTGCAGCACAGCTTTCTGCTCTGATTGCTGGCTGTCACCTTTTTTATAAGTTAAGTACAGATGCTGTTTCCAATGCTTTGCTCACCCATCTTGTGGACTCACACTCAGAGGTCTTGCAATGTTTTTACCCTTGTCGCCACTTTTATATCTTGGGTAAATGAGTTCATTGGTCAACTGAACTCTAACCGCATGCCATCCTATGTTCTCATCAATTATTGCTTGCAATCAATAATGAGTACAGATGGTATAAGAATAAACAGTAATGGTTTATTGAGACATAGGGCAGAGCACCAGATCATACGTGCTCACGCATAAGCCTCCAGTACTAAACTTGAGTTCCCATTTGCCTGCACTATACAGATTTGTCAGTGCTGTCACATGATTAGTACACTCGCATTCTCTTAAAGGGACAGGGTACCTCACTCTACCACATTTACCATCGCTGTTGCCAGAAACAGTAAGATTCTGCAAGGTTCAGAACTGCTACATGTGTTAAAACATGGATTCCTTTATTCCTTTCTACACTTCCTCTGCTGTTATCTGTGTACGGTTATCTTACATGGGCAAAATACACACTGCAATTTTCAAAACATTACAACCACCTCACCCTGCCTCTGAATTTGTTAGTTCACATAGCTGTTCAGTCTGAGCTTTTCTTGCCCTTCTATTTACCCAGTTATCCAAGTACTTCTTCGCTTAACCACTGGCCCTCACCTCAATTACTTACCAGTCCACCAGTCCACCTGCCCGTTTCCTCTGAATGCTTCTCAGGACATTTATTGATCTGCCTGTCTCAATTATTTAACCTGGCTGCTGGCTTGTCCTCCTGATCACCCCATCCTTATATGAAGTTGATGGTTTAGGTAGAGTAGTTTGAGAGATGAGAGACTCTCTAATTTAACAACTGAGATTCTAAGTGATGTGTCTATTCTATGCCTATTAATTTTTATTCACAGAATTACATTTCAGCATCAAGTTAAATGATGTGACATCTTCTGTTTTAGGTCTGAGGAAGTTTGATCTCGGCAATTCTAGAAAAAGCGGCCCTCATCTCGCTTTGGATATAGACAACAAGATCAAAGTGGAATATTATGCCCACGGCAAACCCATCCGAATCTTAGCCATTTCAAGTCAAGATCTACCATTCATTGCAAATAAACTGGATGAGATTAAAGGAGGAAAGAGCACCATTATAGCCTTCACCATATGGTGTCATTTCAACACTTTTCCAGTTGAAACATACATCCGAAGGCTCCAGAACATCCGCAGGTCAATTCTACGATTGCTGGACAGGAGTCCAGACACGCTGGTTGTAATAAAGACTGCCAATGTCCAGGCCCTTCCACGGGACGTCAGTCTCTACAACAGTGACTGGTATTCCTATCAACTAGATTTAGTGATGAGAAAGATGTTTGAGGGCATCAACGTGGCATTTGTGGATGCCTGGGAGATGACAATAGCACATTATCTGCCACATGAATTACATCCCCAGCAAGTCATTATAAAGAATGAAATAGATGTGCTTCTTTCATATGTATGTCCTTCTGAAAAGAGTTAAATACTGTTTTAGATTGAACTTGGTCATTATGAGATTCATATTACATTACAGAATGAAGAGATTAGCAATCCTAACTACAAGATTTCTGGAAGTGCTTTTTAAATGAATGTACTATTTAGTTTTAAATGTGGATGCCCTACAGCTGTAATGTTTTTGAAATGGATCCGAGGGCAAATGTGAAGAATACTTTGTGGCAAGTGTAGATTATTGTTGTTTTTACACTGAGCCATGATGCCTGCAGAAAGGGGATTATGTGGTTGTATTTTGTTTCAATAACTTTTGTGAAGCATTGACCCCCATCTTGATATATGTTCACCATATAACTCTTTGATGGGTGTGAACCCAAAAAAATTAACAAATGTTTTAGATACACAATTAAGGTGGGTGATGGTGGAATTTACAAGAATAGATTTGCAAACTTTGATACACTTGTGAAATGTTGTAAATTGCAGGAAAGTGTGTGGGTGGCCAATCCCTTGGCAACCTGCCAAAGGAGTAACTGGAAGGCTAATTTAAGTATGACTTGGAGTATGATTTGAAGGGTAGCTTAACCCACAGGACTTCTCACCAAAGCTGCTTCTGAAACCAAAGGCTGAAGCGGAGCCCAAAGATAGTTAATGGTAATTTTCATCACAGCACTCAATTGCAGTGATTGAAAAATGACCTTTCTGCAGTAGGTCCAATTTTTCTCCTCTTGGGTTTTCCATCTAACCAATTGGCTAGTGATGGTGAATCATGACTTGCCAATAGGAGAGCTACAATGCTGCACATGTCTCCAGCAGGTTCATGATTCAGCAGGGGACAGGCTTCCTAATGATGAGGTTCAGATGTTGGACCGCTCAGGCGGGGCTCTCCAATAATCACCACAGATAGTGGCCTGGATCATCATTGTGTGCTGAGTCCTGCAAAACCTAACACTACAATGGTGGGATGTCTTAGCTAAGGGAGACATGGAGGACCGAGATGTCTCCTCCACCAAGGAGGACGGTGAAGGGAATGGAGCTGATGAAAGCCAGGAAGGTGTCGTAACACATGCAGAGGCCATCTCAGGGTTACAAAGTGGCAGACAGGCCCGTGCCAATCTGCTAGATTCCAGGCAGAGTAAGCTGCTGACACAACTTCTTGGTTTTCTATCCTCTGCTGGCTGGAAGGTCACAGCTCCTTTTTGGTTACGGATATGATACTTTCCTTGAATGTACCTTGATTTATGATAGCTGAATTAAATTACACTAGTTTACTGTCTGCCTGCTGATGGTTCGATCCTTAGCATGCGCCAAACAATGCTAATATGCAGAACACCGCATGCATTAGAACCTGCACAGCACTCTGTTCTTCCATGACCATGGGAAACTGTAAGTAGAATGGTGATTTCCCCCAATGCCGTCACAAAGCCCATGTCCATGGCAACTTAGAGCAATATCAAATCTAACCTTGGCAGGGATTCACTCATGTCACCCTCACACCTGCTCCCAAAGGGGGGCCAACTTGTAAGAGAGCTCTTTCAGACAGAACTAGATAGATGGGAGGAGCAGCATGCGAACACCATTTGTCCCTTCAACATCGCTCCTCCATGCAGATTGATGAGGGAAGATTGTGTTCCTGTCACTCACTCAGAGTAAACCGATATCCCTTGACACCTTCTTGCCAAGAAGTTTTAAGGTAACTCTGGAGTCCACTCGCTGAGAGTTGCTGAGGTACAACCAGTCTCAACCCTCCAATCACAGAGACTGTTACAACTCTCAGTCCTAGATGGCCTTAGCATTAGCTCAAGACCATGATCTGTCATTGCGGACACCCCAGCCAAGGTAAACTTCTTTCCTGCATGGACCTTGCAGAGGCCTGTTAGAGCTGCTGATGCTTCACATGGATAACCTCAGAGTCTTTGGCAGGGTTCAGCATACAGGCCCATTCTACTCTCTCTCACTCTTTCTCTCCCCTCATGCACCAAAACCTTGGTCCTTTAATGATGGCCATTGTACTTTGGTTGCAAACCCTTTATGCGAAGTCCACTGCCACCCCTGATAAGATGAGCTGGCCAAACAAATATCCACATGAAGTCTGACAAAGGCTTCAGTCAACTGCATAGACAGCTCTTAAATCCTACCCTCATATCTCCCTTATAGTCGGGGCTAATTTTCCATTGCCCCCTGACTTGCAGCCTTAACCCAAAATGACAAATCACCAAGGAGGGCCATTAATGATTGCACGTGCTCACCACAGCTTCCTCCAGACATGTAGGGCAGCCTCTAGTTTTCTACTGTTAAGAAGACAGTGTTGAGCTTCACTCTCAGCCCCGAACCTGCATCTACATGTTACTTGCCATTCACATAGCAGGTTTAACTCCCCTTGAGTATTGCTGAAAAAAATACATGTCGAAGCTTTTTGTCTTGCACCCATCAGAACACTTCTCAAGAATACAAAAATAAGGGGAAAAACAGCAATCTATACTGTACGTCAAGAGAGTGCTGGTTGGTCAGTAAGTGGACTCTGACTGGTAGAGGCATTGCCATGGAGAATGCACCACCGAATCTCAGAATTTTAACAGCACAGAAGGAGGCCATTCGGACCATCATGTCAGCACTGGCTCTCCAAATGGGCATTATGACCTAGTGCCATTGCCCTGCCTTTTTCCCATACCCCTGCACATTGTTTATATTCAAATAATCATCTAATGCCCTCTTGAATGCCTCATTTGAACCTGCCTCCACCACACTTCCAGGCAGTGCATTGCAGACCTGAACCACTTGTGTGAAAAAACATTTTCTCACATCACATTTGCTTTTTTTGCAAATCACTTTAAATCTGTGCCCTCTTGTTCTTAATCATTTTACAAGCAAGAACAGCTTCTCCCTGTCCCACCCCCTCATGATTTTGAACATCTCTATCAAATCTCCTCTCAGCTGCCTTCTCTCCAAGGGCAACATTCACAACCTCTCCAGTCTATCCCCATAGCTGAAGTTTCTCATCCCTGGAACCATTCTTGTAAACCTCTTCTGCACTCTCTCCAATGTGTTCACATCCTTCCTATAATGTGGCGCGCAGAACTATACACAATACTCCAACTGAGGTCTAACGAGTGCCTTATATAAATTCAGCATAACCTCCTTGCTCTTGTACTTTATGCCCTTATTAATAAAGCCCAGGATACTACATGCTTTATTAACTGCTCTCTCTATCCATCCTGCCACCTTCAATGATCTATGCACATATACACCCAGGTCTTTCTGCTCCTGCACCCCCTTCAAAATTTCACCCCTTATTTAATATTGTCTGTACATGTCCTTCCTAGCAAAATGCATCATCTCACACTTCTCCACATTGAACTTCATCTGCCACCAACTTGTCTATGACCTTTTGAAGCTCTAGACTGTCCTCCTCACAGTTTACAACACTCACAAGCTTCGTATCATCCGCAAACTTTGAAATTCTCCCATGCACACCAAGATCTAGGTCATTAATATATATCAGGAAAAGCAAGGGTCCAATACTGACCCCTGGAGAACTCCACTACAAACCTTTCTCCAGCCCAAAAAATATCCACTGACCATTACTCTCTGCTTCCTATTTTTTAGCCAATTTTGTATCCACATTGCTACTGACCCTTTTATTCCATGAACAATAACTTTTCTCATCAGTGATGGTGGCTGACAGTTAACTGCCAAGCATTGTTTGAAATTTAAACCAGGTAGCTTGATCCTGATTGGTCAAGGCATTGCCCTGAGAAATGAGTCAGCAAATGGCTGTCACTTATTTTGTTTAGCTGAAATAGGCGCAATGGATTATCGAGTAATCACTATGTTGGTACTGTGGGAGAAGTGAAGCTATAGGAGTTCATTATCAGACTCTGATGTAGGCCCATATTCCGGACCCTTAAATGCCTGTGTCCATTGAAGCAACTGGCAGCAAGATGGAATCCAGGAAGCTTCTATACAACACAAGTAAACATATATTTACAAGTGTCAAAACTATATCCAATGGTTATACACCTGTGTGCCTTCAATACTTCTTAATCTTTCTTTGCCCACCCCTAGGTCTAGGTGCAGCCCCAACATCCGGGGCTGAGTGGAGGCAGCCTGCTGACTGCCACATCCTATTGACTGTGATGACTTTGGCAGGCATTCTCTGGTGACTGGAGATCGAGAGACCCCTGACCCCCCGGCCTGCTGATGGTCTCCTGCTCAGGTGGAAGTGATGGGGTCACTGACAGATGAGAGGTGGAGAGGCAGGGCACACTTGGAGTGTCATGGCATGAAGTGCCTGGCTGGTGCTCCTCCTCTCTGTGGGTGCCCAGTGGCACCTCACTGACTCCTTGAGGAGAAGGGATACCTGGGGGGAGGTCAAGATGCCGCATTCCCCTCTTGATTTGCCACTGCGGCACTGCAGGGTTAGAGTGAAGGAGTGTATATCTGAGTGCATAACCAGCAGCCAGTGTGTGTTCTGCTGGACCTGGCTCTCCAAACTGCTTTCCATGGAGGCAGCCAAGCTTCCACATGCCAGAGCCACAACATTAGACAGAACGTGGACGGACTCCTCCTGTCTTTGGCCCAGCCTGCGCCAGCCTGCTGGCAACTCTGCCTGATGTTCCCCTGCCTGTTTCTGAACTTTCAATATGTTTGTTGGGGCTAAGTGCAGAGGCTCATCAGATGCATGGGGTTCAGCAGGGGTCTGGTATCCAGCAACCCTCCGAGTGTCAGAGACCTCGGCTGTTACTTGCTCCACCAGCTGTGCAGCAATGGGCAGAATACATTCTGTGGGGGCACGCGCCCAACCTGTTCAGGTATAAAATCTCATGAGGTGATGTCGGGCAAGCGTCCCGACATCATTCCTCATGCAAGCGATTTTCAGGTCAGTGGGTGCACGTGGGTGTCGGGGCTGCACCCGCCATCAATTAAAAAACTATTAAAAAGGCATTTGTTCGCAATTTTATGTTGCCCATGCAATTTCGCACTTGTCGCAAGGGCAGACGGACAGCCCACCTTTTACAAAACCTCATCCAATGGCAGAATAAAAAGGGTCAGCAGCATTGCCAATGTGAGTAGTGAGGAGTTTAGGAGATAGTTGCTGCTGGTTGCTTATTTGAACTTGACAGCTTCATCTCTGCTCTGAGCTTCATTTTTAGCATTTCCAGGATTCATTTCAGGACTCATTGGTGTCTCCAAGGCCCCCGGAGAATTTTGACCCTGTGGATACTTCCAGGTATCAGACAGCCGTCTGTAACCTGGTAATGAGGATTGTGGTCTCCACTGGTGGCACCTCCTCTGAGGAGGAAGAGAGGGGCAGAAGGGAGAGGAGGCCGGGTGTCCCAGTGCAGCTTCCAGGGGAGCGACCTGTGGGGAGGAGAGGCACAGGCACAAGGGGCGCAGGGCCAGCAAGTGGTCCAGTAAGGGGCTGCAGAAGACACCGCCATCCTGCTGCCAGGGTTTACAGGCAGCGATGCAGCTACCTCAATATGTCTGAGGTGCAGTGCTGAAGGAGGCTCCATCTCTCAAGGGAGACAGCGACATCCATTTGTCATATGATTGGGTCTGAGATCACATCCAACTGTGTGGGTGGACACTCCATGCCAGTGGCTCTGAAGGTCACAGCGGCCCTCAACTTCTATGTCTCTGTCACTTTCCAGGGGTCAGTGGGGGATCTTCTTGGAGTGTCTCAATCAGCTGTCCACAGTTGCATCAAGCTGGTGACAGAAGCTCTGTTCAGATGGGTAATGACATTTATTCATTTCCGTATGGATGAGGCCAGCCAGGCTGAACAAACCAGAGGGTTTGCAGCGATTGTTGGGTTCCTCCACATCCAGGGTACAATCGACTGCACACATGCGACCATCAAGGCTCCAGCGGGTCAGCTAGGTGTCTTTGTCAATATTATGACACAGCAGTTGGTAAAGGCTGAGTCGGTTAAATCCCAGAGGGAAACTTGAACAACTGACATAACGTACATTTTCAATTGGTATGTTTGAGATGCAGCTCTGAATTCAGAAATAAAACCACCAAGCCTCAAGGGGTTTTTTATATAAAACTAAATCAAACATTTATTAATTTAACAAGAAATTAAACACATACACAGCTCTACAAATTACCACCATAATAACTTTTAAACAAATCCCCAAATTAATCACTCCCAGGCAAATCTTCACCAAGGCAACAATAACCCATAGGCTTTAAACAGACACAAGGCAAAGCATATTTGGCCTTAAGAATTGAAAATGAGGTTCCTTTCCATTTGGTTCCTTTTCAGCCACAATTGTAGAGCTTACAGGCTAGTTAGATTTTACATGCCTCTGACTCACACACAAACTCCTCTCAGCTTATACCTAGCTTTCCCTTTGAATGTAAATTTTCCTTTCTGTTACTAGGTTTTTAATTTTACCTCTCCTAACAATAATCCTTTCATTCCATGTCATGAAGCTATTAATGTATATAATATTTTGGAAAATATTTTTCTTTTAAAGTAGAGGTTTAGTCTGCAGCTGTGTCTTAATTGGATTAAAATCAGCTAGTCTGGGTGCTTTGATATATGCTAGTTATGATATATAAGGGAGATAATGTGTATTTGCATTTTTTGAATAGAGCAATCAATAAGTGGGGTGAAAACTTGACGTTTTTCTAGCAGCTACCAAGCAATATGTTTATATTACTAATAAAATTGGTACAACGATTGGGGTTTCATTGTTAAAAGGTATAGTTCAAAGAGACTGGTGAGATAATAAGAATTTGAATTCAGTCAGTTGTGGTAGGTATAACTTATAGCAGTTTTCGGGTGTGCAGAGCAGAGGCAATGTAAGATCAGAAGGCAGCTGCAAGCCTCCAACTGGCCCCACAGTGAAACAAACCTAATTTTGAATTCGTAAGGTGAAAATGCTTTGCCTGGTGTTTGGTTAAGTCTATGGGTTGCTGTTGCCTTAATGGAGATTAGTTTGGGAATTTGTTAAAAGTTATGATAGGAGTATATTGTAGCCATGTGTATATATATTTTAAACCTGTATAAATGAATAAAATGTTTCAATCAGCTTAATTTAAAACCTCAAAAACTAATGGTCTGACTCCTGAATTTTGAGTCACGTCTCAAACATAACACTTAAAGTTATAGGTTATGACAGTTTAAAGTTTCCTTCTGGGATTTTTAAATAACTCAGCTTTACTAACTGCATCGCTCATAGCATCCACCAATTTTATTAGTAATATAAACACACTGCTTGATGTTTCCTAGCTAGGTGCAAGATTTCACCCATTCTTTTCAATGGTTTATTCAACAAATGCAAATTGCACTTTACCTTTTAACTTACATTTATCTAATTAATACCTTAAACTACTATACAGCAAAGCACCCAGACTAGCTGGTTTAATCCAATTAAGCCACACACACAGACACACACTTGGACAAGTCCCTACGACAAGCCCAATTAAAAAATAATTTCCAATAACATTATAGACCTTTAATTAATCTCTTCATGACAGTCAACAGGAAGGGCTTCCACTTGATGAAAGTCCAGATAGTTTATGATCACAAGACGAAGATTCTGCAAGTTTGTGCAAGGTACCCTGGCAGCTCCCAAGACGTTTATATCCTCAAACACTCCCAGGTTCCAAATATATTCAGTACTCCAGCCCAACTGGATGGATGGCTGCTGGGTGATGAGGGCTATCCATTGAAAATGTGGCTCATGACACCTCTCTGCCACTCAAGAACAGAGGCAGAGCAGCGTTATAATAGGAGCCATGCCTCCACATGGGCAGTGATAGAGAAGACCATAGGTCTTCTGAAGATGCACTTCCAGTACCTGGACCATTCAGGGGGAGCATTACAATACCCCCCAGCGCGGATGTCACTGATAGTGGTTGCATTCTGCGCTCTCCGCAATCTGGCACTGGCAGGAAGAGGATCTTGAGGCAGCTCCACAGGCCATAGAGGATGAATCCAGTGGTGAGTCAGAAGAGGAGTCCGGTGAGGAGAATGCTGAGGGTGTGGAGGCAGATCTCTATATCCTTCAGGGAGGCAGAAACACCAGGGACGCCTTGATCCAATGCTCCCTCAGCTAGGCTACCAAAGATCTGCTTCCACCTCATTTCAGGGCTGCCGCCTCCATCCCGGATGTCTGAAATGATCCTTTCACATTTGAACCCGAAGTCCACTCAGTGCCTGTGCAATAAAGTTTAGATTCACTCACATCCAACATTACATACTGGTGTAACCTGCACCAAAAAAAAAAGGTGAAGCACACTCAGGCCATTAAGACAAAAGCCAAATTTATATAATTTTGACACAACAAATGAATGTTACTATATCTGGAGTTAATGGCCACACCAATAAACATATTAACAAAACAAGGCAGAACAGAAGATCACCCACGAACAATCACATTTATGCGCATGGTGCCTTAAACTTACATTCAGTAGTGCTGCGTCTTGTTGCTTGCAGCCCCCCATCCCCCAACCCTCCTTCCCCCCCACCTCGCTGACACTGGTGTTGAAGGCAGCCTGCTGACTCTGCTGTCTTGTTGGCCTTGATGACCTTGGCGGTCGTCCTCTGGCCAGTGGAGCCTGTGCTGGCCCTGTCTGGGAGGGAGCTGCTAGTGCCATGGTGGACATCTCCCCAGTCATTGCAGCCTCATGCCACAGTCACTGGCAGAGTGGCGGAGGAGCTGTTGCTGTCATCTAGAGCGCTCTGAGAGGAGCCCGCAGAGTTGACAAGCAGCTCACACCCCAATGTGAGGTCGCTCTGGACCTCCTTGTTCGCCATTGATGGACGGGCATCTAGCTGGGACACTGGGTGCCTCATCCATCTCCCACGCTGGCACTGACCACCTGAGGTCATTGCCTTTGTGAGGGCTTGCAGGTCCAAGTGCAATCCCAGGAACCCTTCATTCTGTCCCTGAAGCTGCATCTCTATGAGAGTCGCCACTCGCTCAATGGAGGAGATAGTGCGCTCGGCCATGAGTGTCAACGCAGTGCCCATGCTCCACATGGACTCTTCCACAACAGAGACCATGACATTCATACCCTCATGGATCTCTGCCAGATCTTCCTGCACATCCCGCTGGACATCCAGCATCAGCCTCCTAATGAATGACTCCAGAGTCTCATCATCTGCCTTCGACTCAGCATCGCCCTGGTCTCCAGCAGTCCTCTGAATGCCGGCACCCTGGGCACTCTTTGCCTCCGCCTGCTCCTCAAGCAAGTGTGAAATGCTCTCACCAGTGCTGGTATCTGCGCTGGTGCCTGGTTCAAAGAGCGGGTGAGACACAGATGCATCTGAAACCTGGCGGTCCTCTGGCATCAAGAGTGGCTCTTTGGGGTCCTGCATTCAAGCGTGTGCTGGTGAAACTATGGGAGAACAATGACACGTGATTAGTTAAAGTCATGAAGTTCTCTTACCTTCACCAGAGACCCCTGCCTCTCCACGACCTGTTAGCCGAGGTGGGTGGCGGCTCTCCAGCTCCATAGCATTCATTTCAAACTCGTCATGATTAGGAGGATTGAGGGGCCCCTGTCTGTCCGTGATCTCTCGATGTTGTTATGGCTCGTCTTCTCCTGAAAGGACAGAGGAGCATTGATTAGTCCACTCTCTACCTGTAGGGCCATTGCAGCCTGGTCAACACACCTGAGGAACACCTTGCAGGGCACATCCGAGTCGTGGCCCTCGAGCCACAAGGCACTCAGTCCAAGCAGCCAGGGCTCACCCCCTTGGCCAGCTCCGGTGTCACTGACTCTCGGACTCTAATACCCCCAAACTCCACGTGGGGACGGCCAGCCCTTAACACTTCTCCATGCTGATCCATGCCAACACGGTACTCACTCTTGCCAAGCACAGCAGGTCATTGAAGTGCTTCCGGCAAGGTGCCCATGTGCGCCTCACAATGTCGTGGCTGCTGACTTCGGCTGCCACCACTTCGCAAGCTTTTTTGGTCTGGTGTGGTGGCCTCCTCCTGCTATCCATGGGAACGAGGGTGTCCCGCCTGATACTCACCTCCTCCACGAGGATCGCGAGGCACTCATCCGAGAAACGGGATGGGGGGGCCAAGTGCCCCCCTGACTTGTCCTCCCACCTGACGGTTCCTGCCACTGGTGAGGCCATTGCTTTAGTCTCCGGACCGAATAAAGATTCTCCCCGGCAGCCTTCAGGGAGCTGCCTTTGTGAGGGCCCCTGGGAGACTGCTTGAGGAGAAGGGGGTAGCTGGAGTGAGATCGAGCTGCCCCGCACCCCTCTCGCATACACACTGTTGGAGGCAACTATAGCATCAGCGAATGAGTTGAGCTCATGCAGCAGTGCAGGAGCGACGTCCTGTACCTAGGTCTCTATGGCATCCTACCAGTGTTGACCTCGGTGTGTTGTCATGCCTGCACTATCACCAGAAGGTGGAAGGGGTCCTCCATCATGCCTTGCAATCCGAGGAGTGCAGCGGACATCCCTTCCCGAAGTTCCCAAGCTTGCCTTTGCAGATCCAGCGACTGAGGTATGACCAAGTCCAGAGGCTGGTCATCTGACTTGGACTCAGGAAATTTCCGACCTTCAGCAGTCCTCAGAGTGCTGGAGACCTGGGAAATCCCTGCCGCCGCCTGCTGTGGATCAGACAGTGCGATGTGCTCACCAGATTGTGATCTATTTTAAAGCTAATTCCCACTGAGGTGTGTGTCTCTGCATTGGTGGAGGGTGTGGGTGAGCGCTGTGATGGTTCTTCAATGTAGCTGCCTTCAAATTCCTCTTCAGAGGTTTCTGCGGGGCTGGATTGGGGGCCCTGGGTTGTGGACTCCATTGGCTGTTTCTGAGATGTGCCTGCGAAAGCAAGGAGAGATAATTAGTGCACAGCAGAGAACTGGGGAACAGGACACATGACCCACAGCATGGTTGTCTGATGGATATCGCAATGCTGAATCCTCACTTGGTAGGGCACCGCTGACTTCACCGTCAGCACAAGAACGGCCCAGATCGTCACCAGCCATCTGGATAGCTTTATTTTCAAAGTCTGTGAAGACCCTGATTTCAGGCATTCCTCCACCGGTCTGTGACCTCTCCTTCTTGTGTGCCAGCTTGTCCTGCATGAATAGAGATGGACAGAGTGTAAGCAGGATACCTGCCTGGCATGTGTGGGTGGCGAGTAGTCCCATGGACAGGATGAGGACAATGAAGGTGTGTGTGTGAGTGAGTGAATGGTGATGTCCTTTAAACTGGCAGTGAGTGAGATCCCTGTGGATGTGTGATGGCCTTGTGAGTGTGAGTTGAGAGTGATGAGAAGAGTGACTTACCCTGGCTGAACGGAGGAGATCATTCATTTATCTGCAGTGGGTGGCTGTCCTCTTTGTAGGGCATTGGCACTGACCATCCGTCATGCCTCCCATGCCTTCCATGCTGGATTAGTGATGTTGCTGCCCATCCTGCGGCCAGAGTGGGGGCAGACAACATGACGGTGGGCCTCCACTGTGTCCAAAAGGCATTCGAGGGATGCGTCATCAAACCAAGGGACTGCAGTCTTCTTGCCTTTCAGAGCCATGTCTTCTTTGCAGCAGTCGTAGGCTGGAAGCACTGAGAGGTGTGCACACGGCTGCACTTAAAATGTGGCGCCTGGCGTGGCGGGCGAATCGGAGCACACCCGCCATTGAAATGGCGTGTTCCCCGGCAATGCATAATTAATGAGGTGGGGTTGGGCCGATACGGCGTGGACAGCCGCCATTGCGGCTGGTGGGTAAAACGTTCTTCTTCCCACCCGCCAGCGCACCTGGTGAAAATCTGGGACGATGCCACCCTGGAAGGCTATTTACAAGTGGGGTTCCGCAGGGTTCGGTACTGGCTCCCATGCAGTCATGGAATGTATCAGTGATTTAGACTTAAATGTTAGGGGACATTATTGAGAAGTTTGCAGATAATATGAAAATTGGCCCTGTGCGTCAATGGCGATGAAGTAACCCGTAGACTGCAGGAAGGTATCAATGGACTAGTGGGCAGAAAAGCAGTAATTGGAGTCCAATTCGGTGAAATGTGAGGTAATATATTTGGGGAAGGCAAAGAAGGTCATGCAATACACAATAAATGGCAGGTTACTGAAAAGAACAGAGGAACCTTGGCATGCATTAACACAGATCCCTGAAGGTAGCAGGAGGGATATATAAGTAGTAAAGGAGGCACACGAGATACTTTCCTTTGTTGGCTGAGGCACAGAATGCAAGAGTAGGGAGGTTATGCTAGAACTGTACAATAACTTCCATCATTTTGCTGATGATTAAGAAGTGGCTGATAGGACAGTAATTGGCTAGGATAAATTTCTCCTTTTTGTGGACAGGACATACCTGGGCAGTTTTCCACATTGTCAGATTGATGCCAGTGTTGTAGCTGCACTGGAACAGCTTGGTTATAGGTGCGGTTATTTCTGGAGCACATGCCTTCAGTACTGCTGCTGGAATGTTGTCAAGGCCCCTAGCATTTGCAGTTTCCAGTGCCATCCGCTGTTTCTTGATATCATGTGGAGTGAGTCGAATTGACTGAAGACTGGCATCTGTGATGCTGGGGATCTCAGAAGGAGGCCGAGAGGAATCATCCACTCGGCACTTTTAGTTGAAGATGGGTGTAAATCCTTCAGCCCTATCTTTTGCACTGACATGCTGGGCTCCCCCATTATTGAGGATGGGGAAATTTGTGGACCCTCCTCCTCTTGTTAGTATTTAAATTGTCCACCACCATTCATGACTGGATGTTGCAGGACTGCAGAGCTTAAATCTGATTTGTTGGTTGTGGAGTCGCTTATCTTTGTCTGCCGCATGCTGCTTCTGCTGTTGTTTAGCATGATCGTTGTCCTGTGTTTTAGCTTCACTAGCTTTGCACCTAATTTTTAGGTATGGCTGGTGTTTTTCCTGACAGGATCTCCTCTGCACTCTTCAATGATCCCCTGGCTTGATGGTAATGGTCGAGTGAGGGATGTGTCATGTCATGAGGTTACAACTGTGCTTGAGTACAATTCTTCTGCAGCTTATGGCCCACAGCACCTCATGGATGCCCAGCTTTAAGCTGCTAGGAGTGTTCTGAAGTTATCCCATTTAGCACAGTAGTAGCGCCACACAGCACGATGGATGGTATCCTCAACGTGAAGATGGAAACTGGTCTTTGCAAGGTCACTCCTACCAATACTGTCATGGACAAGTGCAGCTGAGGGGGTAACACAAAGGTTGGAATTTTCTTGTAGTGCCAGGAGATTAAAGATTTCTTAGGGTTTTTTTTATTGGCTTCAGCCGTCATATTATGGAGCACTAGTTAGATTGATCAATGATTGTAACATACAGGCTTTACCCAGTCGTACCTTAGATGTTCATTTGGGATCCTCTGTATATCATAGGACCCTGATTAGCATTTAGAAACTGGCCTCCTGCCATCATAGGACTGAGGATCATAGGCTAACGATCCATGAGAGAAAAAAATCCTCATCTCTGTCTTAAAAGTAAGATGTTTTACTTTTAAACTGTGCCCCTGAGTTCTAATCACTCCCACAAGTCGAAACATCTGCCTGGTTTCCATCCTTTCAAGTCCCCTCAGGATCTTATATGATTCAATAAGATCACCTCTCATTCTTCTAACTGCAATGGCTATAGGCCCAAGGTGTTCGACCTCTCTTTACAAGATAAGCCCTTCACCCCAGGAATGAGTTGAGGAACCTTCTCTGAACTGCTTCTTTTGCAAGTAATTTCTTTTTCAAATAAGCAGCAAGGGCAGAATTTTTAGGTTCAGATTCTACTACATCCCTGACCTTCAGTGTGCTTCTCCCTCACTCTCTGTATCCTGAGATTTCTTCAGTTAACTAAGTAAAGTCTCATTGATAATGAGGGAGGTTGAGTTGCCTCACTCCCAGCAACACAGAACAATGTTCTACTCTACCTGGATTGGGAAAATCCTCTCCACAATACAGTAAATAACCATGTAGAGCAGTGCTTTTAAATGGACAAACTCCATCACCCTCGCTCCAGTTATAATATAACATTTACACACAACAAAAACAAGCATCTCATTTGGTTAGAGCCACAATAAATCTTCCATACATGAATAATTCAAAAATAAATAAATGTTAAAAAAGGCAATTAGAGAAAGCCAAGAATTCTGATGACATCATTTAGATCTTGAATCACATGATACCCAAATTTGGTTGGAACAGATCTAAATCAGTTTTTACCTCTTTTTGGAAGGACACACATATGAAAGAAACACATCTATTTCATTCTTTATAATGACTCACTCGGGTGTAAGTTATTTGGCAGCTAATGTGCTATTGTCATCTCCCAGGCATCCAGAAATGGCACATTGATGCCTGTGGACATCTTCCTCATCACTAAATCCAGTTGGTAGGAGCATCACCCAGAAGGAAAAAACAGTTGGGAGCAGAATTCTTGTTTCCCAGTTTTTACTGTTTTTCCCTTCTGGGCGTCACTGTTGTACAGGCTGACATCTTGTGAATGGTCCTGAACGTTGGCTGTCTTTATCACAACCCCTATATCCGGACTCGTGCCTATCAACTGTAGAATAGGCCTCTGATTCCCTGTAGTGTCCGGATATGTGGTTCTTCTGGAATGTGACTGAAATGGGGCCATATGGTGATGGCAATAACTGTGTCCTTTCCTCCTTTCATTTCATCCAGTTTATTTGAAATGTACGGAATTTCCAGGCTTGAAATTGGGTTGAATTGGAATGAAAGGCGGAAATCCATTGTGATGTTGTTTTTTGTGTCCACAGCAAGGTGGAATCACTAGAATTTCCCAGATCAAGGTTTTGAGACATAAAACAGAAAATATAACAGTATTTAACATGCTTAGCCATAATTTTGCTGATGCTAATATGTGAAGTTTGGGGGAGGAGCACATCATTTCAAGCAGAATCTCAGCAAAAATACAGGGAAAAAAACGAGTTACTTGTATCCAGTGATTGGGAGGGAGGTTGGATCCAGGGACTGGAACCTGGAACTGGCTGAAAGGGCTGAGATGCCCAGTGGTAAAACTGCTGAGTGTGTTACCAACAACAAATCAGTTGTTTTGAAAAAGGAGAGAAACATTTTTACTTGAATAGATAGGTGGGATTGCAATTGATTTTACAACATACAGATATTTATTTCCTTTTGCCTCAAAAATTATTTGTAAGTGCTCCCTGATGTTTCACTGAGCAACAGCACCACCTGGTCGAGCCCTGAGTCATTCCGAACTGGAAGTTTTTCACATTCTATTTCCTGTTGGGTTTGTTGATTTTAGCTGGGGAGAGAGAATGGGCACTATAATTAGCCTCTATGCCTTGGGCTACAGAGGAGAGGAAAACAAACATGTCCAATTGGTATTTAATAATGCCCCCCCCCCCCCCCCCAGCGCACTGGAAAACTTATGTGCACTTTGTGTTAAAACACTCCGCAGGCTTGATGGCATCCGTGGAGTGAGAAACAAAGTTAATGTTTCGGGTTGATGACCTTGATGCTCAGTATTCCCACAATTTTTTGTTTTTATTTCAGATTTCCAGCATCCGCCGTATTTTGCTTTCGGATATGGCCACTGGGTGTTGTAGCCGCCGGTCCAGTTTAGTTTCTGGCAATGGTAACCCCCAGGATGTTGATAGTGGGGGATTCAGCAATGGTAATGCCATTGAATGTCAACGGGAGATCATTAGATTCTGTCTTGTTGGAGATGATCATTGCCTGGCACGAATGTTACCTGTCGCTTACCAGCCCAAGCCTGAATATTGTCCAGGTCTTGCTGCATATGAACAAGGACAGGGTCTTTCAGTGTCTGAAGGAACCCTGAGGAACTCCTGCAGTGATGTCTAGGAACTGAGCCACAACCATCTTCCTTTGTGCTAGGTATGACTCCAACAGGTGAACAGTTTTCCCCCTGATTCCAGTTTTGCTAGGGCTCCCTGATGTCACACTCAGTCAAATGCTATCCAAGGGAAATCACTCTCACCTCACTTCTTGAGTACAGCTCTTTTTTCATGTTTGGACCAAGGTCCAAGCAGTTAAGAGTCAACCACATTGCTGTGGGTCTGGAGTCACATGTTGGGCCAGGTGAGGATGTCAGATTTCCTACCCTAAAGTTGAACCAGATGGGTTTTGATGACAATCAATGGTGGTTTCATGGTCACCATTACTGAGACTAGCTTTTTTTAATGCCAGAATTTTATAATTAATTAAATGAATTTAAGTTCCACCAGCTGCCATGGTGGGATTTGAACCCAGAGTTTTAACCTGGACCTCTGTGATTACCAGCCCAGTGACGTTACCACGATGCCAACACCTCCTTTGCTCTTCTTTTTTCCCAAGACACCCACAGGGCAGTGGGGCTATTTCCCCAGAGCTGGGGTTCTGGCTCATGGACATGAGAGTGTAATCACATGCTGGTGGACCTTCCATCTGGGGACCAGACCTCCTCCAAGTCATCTGTAGTTTAGACAGGGCCTGTGGGGTATCCGGTTTACGTATGTCATCATGGGGAGGCAATACACAGGCCTTGCTGACGAAGAGACTATGTCCTGGCAGGGACAGGCTAACACACTTGGCTCTCTTTTTCACAATACTTATTCTGCTAACTGGTGGTAAGAGCTGAAAGTGAGAGGTGAAAAGCAGACAAACAACTACGTGCCACCCACTACACTAACACACTTGACACTTTGCATCAACCAGAGATATATTGATGTATAAATATACATACGCATGTAAAGAAAGGCACAGGCAGAAAGAAGTTTGTTTTATAGGCGGTGCATAACGTGTAGTAATTTTCCTCTTTAATTAAAATCCGCTAAGTGAATAAAGACTCATCTCCAGTGTTATATCCTTCACCAGCTGCCTATCCGAGTTTTAGCCCAAGCCTCCCTTCCAATCACAGGCCCTGGGTTATATTTCTTTGTGTATTTTGTACTATTTCCTACATATCAGTTGCAGTTGCAACAATTTCTCGGAACCCATTTTGACTGACAGAATGATCTCTTGTCCCAGCCCCAAATCCTACCCCTGATTCCTGCTCTGTCTCACTCTGTGCATTGCCTCGCTTCCCCAACACAAGCTTCCAATTTCTCTCAAGCCATTATCTACTTTCTCCATCCAGCCTTGCACCACCACCCCCCACCACCCCCACCCCCCGCCACCCCCAGATTGGGTCAGATGTTGATACTTGGACTACTCTACGTCATCAATAATCTGGGGGCTTGGTCTTGGATTTAAAGAAGATTGAAAACACAAACTGAATAAATCAGGAAAGTGGTAATGTGAGAGGTATGCAAACGGTGGGAGATGTATAATGGAGGGAAAGAGAAGACTTGCAGAGAAGGGGATTCGGTTGAAAATTAAAAGGAAAGACAAATTTTAAAGAAAGTGTGAGATGAGAATAAACAGAGTGGGAGAGGGAAAGGGAGAGTAAGACAATATGATAAATAGAGACAGAGATTGAAGCAAAGTGACAGTCACAGGAAGAAATGGATACAGTTTTTTTTTGTTAGTGGAAATTGACCATTATAGATAGAAAATTCTGAAATCACATCAGTAAATCAGATTTTCTGAGTCCACTCAGACTGGATAAATATTTACTGAATGTCATCCAGTTAACAGCGATGTTTGCCAGGGTGTATTCTCCTCTGTTCCCACAGGGTGTAGGGGGTGGTGGTGTGAGTCAGTTTCATCTCTGACTTCTGAGCGGTTCGAATCGTTTCCACTCTCTGGGTTCTAGACCTTGGACTTATTTGGGGGTTGTGTGAAAGTGCAGCAGACAATTGATTTTGGTGCAAGAAAAACAGTTTATTGAAGTCACAAATAAACTTACAACATGAGGATTACACAGAGATTATACAGATTTACAAAGTACACTTAGTTAAGAATGGAGAACACACGGCATAACGAGGGAAAAATCACGCTATTAATCCCCTTACCCTTGTCCCACCCCCAAAACCTAACTAAATTGAACTAGAAGAGGTCAGGGATCATGCTCACCAACCAGGGTTCCTTGACAGTTCGAAATTCAATCAGGTAAGCCGGTTGCAGTTTTGGGGTACGCTCTTTGTGTCCTCTGGGGCCTGCCATCCCCATGTGGTCCTGGTCTGTGGAATCTGCAAAGGTTCTTCAGTTGGGTGAAGGACGCGGTTGTGGGTGGTTGATCTTCGTGGAGGGCTGCGGTTGCGGCCTTGTTGTCTTCGGTTGAGCCTGCCCCCTGTGCCCCTCGCCATGGTGTTGCCTGCGGGCCTGCAAACCTCCAGATCTTCTTGCTTAAACTCTGTTTCAACCGCTCCCAGCTGCTCACTACCTGCTAGCTGGTTTCTCTCTCTCTCCTTCATAACTGACTGCCCAGTTATACTGTCTTTCACATTTCTTATCGGAATCCAAATCAACGTTAGTTCTTTGTTTGATTTTGGTGGGCTTTCCCCGTTGATTGTTGTCTCTTAGTTTTTAATGGGCTCGCATGATGTTTATCATTGTCTTCCTGCCTATTAACTAGTTTTGAACTGAAAGCCATTGTTTGTGTGGAATATTGATGGGTTCGCATAATTGAATTGATTGTGCCTTTGATTATTTATGCAAGAGTTTGATGGGCTTCAGTTTTGTGTGAAGTCTTTCTCTGGGTTGATTGTATTAAAGGGAAGAATGCGTATTCTGTCTCCTCTTGTTGTCTGGTTTCAGGCAAAACAATCCACACTGTACTCAATAAGCCTGGGCATGTGCAGCCCCAGGCCTTCATGGGCCCAGCCTCCTGTCTGCAGGGTTTTATACTTAACTCAGCAGTTTAAAAGTCCAAAAGTCATATCCTTGTTGATGATATGAAAAATGTGGGAATCTTGAGAACCCTTCAAGGGTGAGGAAGGAGAATGAGAAAATCTGACACAGTTAACTCTCACCCGGTCTCGTCTGTTACTTTGAAGTCAGACAGACCAACATTGGCAGAGTACTGGGAAATGGTCAGCAGCCTGGCTGCCCCTCAAATAGAGATTGGTGCATAAGTTTAAGTGGGGGCGAAACTTTAAAGGAGAATAAATAATTTTTAAAAATAGAAGCCAACCAATTTGTTATGGAAGGTTTACTTTTATTGGTCACATTGTGCTTGCTACAAGATTCCAGTGTACAATTTATCGATTAACTTATTCATCTACTACATCAGCACACTGGCAAATCTGTAGTCCATTTTGGTGTTCTGCTGTTTTAAATGATGTATCCTCCCTATTTCATATCTGTTAGCATTAGCAATATTGAGTCTTAGCATGTTAAATAATGTTATTTTTTTCTGTTTTAGGTCTTAAAATTTTCAATCTTTACAATCCTAAAAATATTGGCCCTCACCTTACTGTGAACTTGGAAAACGACATCATGGTAGAATATCGACTTCATGGGCCACCAATCCGATTCAACACTGTTTCGAGCCAGGACCTGCACTACATTGTAAATGAACTGGATGAAATTAAAGGAGGAAAGGACACCATTGTAGCCATTACCTTATGGTCTCATTTCAGCACTTTTCCAGTAGAAGTCTTTATCCAAAGACTACAGAATATCCAGGTATCAATCCTACAGTTGCTAGGCAGGAATCCAGATACAGTGGTTGTTATGAAGACTGCCAATGTCCAGGCCCTTTCAGGAGATGTCAGTCTGTACAACAGTGACTGGTACTCCTACCAACATGATTTAGTGATGAGGAAGATGTTCACAGACATCAATGTGGCATTTGTGGATGCCTGGGAAATGACACACACACACGCATGCATACGTACACACACACGCGCGCACACACACCTGGATGCACACACGGATACACACAGACTCACACAATCAGAGGTACACACACATACATAAAGGATACACAAATACAGATAGTCACACACACAAATACAAAACTCACTGATGAACTCACACAGACACAAGATAGATTACGCATAGACACAGACATATCTTGGCATATTACCTGCTACATAAAGAACGAAATAGATGTGATTCTTTCATATGTGTGTCCTTCCGAAAAGAGCTACTTACTGTATTGAATCTGTTCCAACCAAATTTTTGTTATCATGTGATTCAAAATCTCAATAATGCCTGATAGTCCTGATATGTTTGCGTTACTGCTTTTTTTTAGCATGAGAAAACAAAATAACAACTCCCTTTTTAAAACAAATGTTGACTTTTGTATCATTCAAGTATGGGAGTATTAGTGGTTGTTGTAACCAAATGAGGACTTTGTTTTGTGTAGCATGCAAATGAAATATCATTTTATTCCTAATATTACTGTGAGACACTGAAGCAGCCTTGTGTGTCTGTGCGTTTCTGTATGTGTGTGTGTGTGTGTGTGTGTGTGTGTAACTAATTTAATTAAACTAAAGATGGTCAAGCTGCAAGGTTTAAATCATAAAGGGGTTTAGGTGTAAGCAGGCAGTTTGAAATGGAAATGGACAAGCTCATATTTGCAGTTGTAGATAAGATGAGGGGTTGTTTGAATTTCAGTGGAGAATTAGATGGCAAGGAAAATGGTTCCATCTTGCAGGAGTTCATAGGTAAACAAGTAGTAGGGATAACATGTTTTATTTTGACCCAAAAGCAAAGCCAAGATGGAAACATGAAAGATGTTTATATTCTGGAAAAGGTAACTTCTAAAGAAAGGTTGAAACAATGGGATTTACAGATCAAAAGGGAGAAAAATATTTTTAAAGAAAGATGGAAAGCTGTATGGGGAGTGTCTTGAGAGGTGGACTGTTTTAAAAAGACCTGTGAAAAAGCAGCCTCTAGCCACCCCAGAGAAGTGCTGGTTTGGTCCAGAGTGCAAGGTTTTGTTAAAAGCTTTGGAGTTCCATTGTCGAGTGAGAGGAAGTGAGAAGCAGTGAAACGTCTATCTTGTAGCAATACTGGATGTTTGTGGTAATATTGCTGGATGTTTTATAGATTAAGAATCTATTTGGACTGTTGCCTGAAAGAGCTGTGTAGTTGGGAGTCTAGATAAGTATAAATGTTTTGGGAACTGTTATGAGATTAAGTTTAACTATATAACTGTAATCTTGTGTGTAACTACTTTTTTTTCTTTTGTTAATAAATGGTTTAATTTAACCTTTAGAATCTCCAAAGGTGATAGTGGATTCTTTTTTCTGACTTCAATGTACATACCTTCTCATAATAAATACAAATTGCAAAATCGTGGTGATAGCTTGGCCAAGTTTCCTTTTGGGATTTGTTCAGCCTGGCAAATACCACCTGCCTTATCATAACAACAAACATTCCATTATAACTGGAGCAAGTGCATTAGAGTTTGTCTATTTAAAGGAACTGCTTTACATGGCTATTTACTGTATTGCAGAGGGACTTTTCCCAAAGCAAGGTCGAGAAGAACATTGTTTTGTGTTGCTGGGAGTGCGACAAACTCCACTTCCTTTAATATCAATGGGAATTCATGTCAGTTAAGTGAGAGCAGAGGATTTGAGAGTGAAGAACGAATGCACTGAAAGCCAAGGATGCAGTAGACTTTGAACTTAAGACCAAAGGTTCTGAGAGAAAGAGGACTGGGGAAGAGGCATGGAGATTGAGAATGAGAAGTGAGGCAGCTTTGGCGTTCATATTGGAACAGTGAAAGAAACCTGCGAAGAAAGAAAAAATTGGTGAAGAAGGAGTTAAAGTCTGTGGGTGAGGAGAATGGGAACATTTGCTGCTTTTCTCACCTACAGGTGCAAAAACAAGGAAAGAAAGTGAACAAAATGAGTGTGTGACCATAAAATAAGCCACCAACATGGCCGAACCAATATATTCTTCTCCATCTGTCCTCATAGCAAAAATGCTTGAGTACTGAGGTAACCTGGTCATGGTTTTGTTTTTTGGAGATGGTATTCCTACTGTTTTTATTGGAGATAACCTATTGGCATTGATAGGGGAATAATTAGGAGGTGAAAGACGGAGACTTAGGAGATGGCCTCGTACTGAAATTGACAGGAAATTACTTATGGTGTCCTCAGGGAGCAGTACTGGAGCTGAAGCTTTTCACTTTAATTATAAATCACTGACATGAAGGAATTGTGATGATCAATATGCTTTGGAAAAAGCCTGTATTTTCCTTTTGTGCAATGTCCCCTTTAATTCCAAATTGAAACTGGTGTGTATTCTGTAAGTCGACTTCCTAGCAGGCAGTTTGGTTCCAAGAAATGCCCACTTCATCTGAGGTTGGGAAGAAAAGCTAAAAAGCAGGGAATAAACAGAAAACCAATTGCAGTAGTGCCAGGTTCCAGCCTGCCTTGTGGTAAATAGTTCGGAACACAGAATTCATGCAAGAGGAAGCAAGCAAAGCTCTCTCCATGAATGACCTGAGGTTGCCATGAGGATGAAAAGCAAAAAAGCAGAGGATGAATAGAAAACCAATTGCAGTAGTGTCAGTTGCAATCTGCCTTGTGGTAGATAGTTCAGAACACAGACTTCAGGTTAGAGGAAGCAAGCAAAACTCTCCATGAATAAATCAGTTTTCTGTCTGGCAGTAAGAAGAGAATATAACTGGTCTCGGAGCCTGCAGTTCAGGACAGATTGTGGGTTTGAAGCAGAGCTCTGAGAATAGAGTAGGAACTTGTTATTGTGTGTGTCATACAGTTGGATGGGACAGAAAGATGAAGACCGGGAGAGGAGGGGATTATGGATTGCACCAGGCCCACTGCTGCTGTTTCAGTTTTGCTAGAGCCAACCAGAATGTTTAAAGTGAACAGAGAAGGATTCTGTGCCAATAGAACTGTCGCGATCTGAGTGAGAGAGGGTTCGTGGAAATGCGCATTGTCAGCGTTAACCATATCTGGAGACCTCAGATAGAATGTAGCCGCTGGTGAAAGCAAATTGAGGGCCAAATCCATTGAGTGGGAAGTGAGAAATCCTACATGCCAGAGGCCCAGTTGGAAAGACTATGAGGTTGCACATGGGAAATGATGCAAGTGTTTAAATGAAAAATGACTTTGTTGTATCAACTACAGTAAATCCCAAACGTTGACTCACTTAACTTTGTTTCATTTTAATATCATTAATAAGGTAGTGACAATATACCCATTTAAGTTGCCAGTTTCACTTTAATGCCGTTCGCTACAGACTTCCTTTTCTGTAGCCTGCATGTGCACTTGACCTTTCTTTGTGCACTTCCACACTTGCCCTCAGTCCCTCTTCCCACCACTCTCAGCCTTGCCTCCTGCCCTTGCCTCCCAGCCTTGATTCCCGCCCTCTGTTCTTACCTTAGCCCCTGGGGTCTGTTCAGCTTTTCCCTCCTCCTCACTCCTGGCTCCTCTTTTCAACTTGCACCGGAGTCCTGGGCTCTATCTAGTGGCAGAGATTAGGTAGTGCAGGTAGTTTTGGGGCTTCAGCTGGCACTGACCACTTCTGCCACTGGATGGAGCCTGATGAATCTAAATGTATTGTACTGTAGGTGAGTGTAATTTTTTTCAACATGTTACATTTATTGTATATTGAACTTATTTTATATTTAGTTTTGCATGTTATGTTGCAAGTTATTTCAGCTAGGAATGCACAGTACTGCACATGTATGATACAGTTTTTCAACTTGTACATTCGTTTGTAAGAAATTAGGGCCTTTAGTAAACTGGTATCTTCTGCACAGCATAGAACGTTTATGAGATTAGCTAATACAGCATTGATTCTCTCTCTCTGGAAATGTCAGGGTCACTTGGTTCAGGCTCCCATGTTGATATTACTAAATTGGTTGGATGGTGTCTGGTGTACCCCCTTATCCATGCAAGTGTTTAGAAAGGGCCAGGAAATGACCCTCAGCATGATGCAAAACCTGACCTCGAGCAGAGTGACGGTAAGGCGCGGGGGGGTGGGAGTGACCACACTGACATTTGGGCACCTGTCCTATATCCAATTCCGTCCAGTTATCTAACGCAGATTTAAATCACTCCACCATTTACCATCATAGCTTCAGAAGGCTGAACCCTAATCTCTGGAATTCCCACTCTAAACCTCTCTGCATCTCTACCTCTCTTCTTTAAACTGCTCCTTAAAACTTATCGCTTTGACCAAGCTTTACATCACCTATCCTAATTTTTCCTTATATGGCTCCGGGTTAATTATTTTTGATAACACCCTCTCTACATCAACCCTATTAAGCCACTGGAGAGTTTTATATTCTTCAATGAGATGGCGTATAATGTGGGAAAATGTGAGATTTCCCACTTTGGCAGAAAGAATAGAAAAGCAGAACATTATTTAAATGGAGAAAAATGGCAGAATGCTGCAGTCTCAGCAATGCCTTGTACAACAAGGGTTTCTCTATTTTTACACACAATTCCCCTTGCAATAAAGGGATCTGGGTGACCTTGTACATGAATCACAAAAAGTTAACATGCAGGTACATCAAATAATTAGGAAGGCAAATGGAATGTTGACCTTTATTGCAAGGGGAATTGTGTGTAAAAATAGAGAAACCCTTGTTGTACAAGGCATTGCTGAGACTGCCCCAAGATTACTGAGTACATTTTTGGTCTCCTTACTTAAAAAAGAATATAATTGCATCAGAAGCTGTTCAGAGAAGGTTCACTCCACTGACTCCTGAATGAAGGGGTTACCTTATGAGGCGAAGTTGGACAGGTTGGGACTGTATCCATTGGAGTTTAGAAGAATGAGAGGTGATCTTAATGAAACAGTTAAGATCCTGAACAACTATTTCCTCTTGTTGGGAAGCCTAGATCCAGGGGACACAGTTTAAAAATTAGGGGTCTCCCATTTAGGCCTAAGATGAGATTTTTTTTACTTTCAGAGAATTATTAGTCTGTGGAATTCTTTTCCACAGCAAATAGTAAAGACTGGGTCATTGAATATATTCAAGGCTGAGTTAGATAGATTTTTGATCAACAAGGCAGTCAAGGGTTATGGGGAGCAGACAGCAGAGTAGAGTTGAGGCCACAATCAGATCAGCCACAATCTTATCAAATGGCTGAACAGGCTCAAGAGGCTGAAAGGCCTAATACCCCTCCTAATTCTTGTGTTCTTGTGAGGCTGGAGAGGAGAACTGGAATGTGCCAAAGTTTAAGTGAACAAGATTTCACAGATGCTTTTGCTGTATTCATTAAAAAGTTAACATGGTTATGTCTATTTCTGAAAAATTTCTTGAAAGAGAAGAGCTAGTTGCGAATGCCTTGTGACAGTTAACAGAGGTTAATTTGAAGGTAGTAGCAGAAAAATAGAAAAAGATTAAAAGAAGGCACTAAAAAGGCAGAAGTTGTTGAGGCATTGTCTCAACACCTGAGGAAGAGGAAAGAAATCCAGATAGCATGTGTTGTGGTAAACAGCGATTTTTTTTTTAGCAAACATATGCTAGGAGATCAACCCTCACTGCCTTTCCAAGGGCCTCTCTCAATAATACATGGTCTGTGTCCCATATTTATAGCTCTAGCTTATAGCAAAATACAACAGGCAGAATTGCCCAAGACTTGCACTAAGTGCGGTAGCGGGCGGGTAAAATGACGTTTTGCCCGTTGGCTGCTTTGGCGGCTTTTCACGCCGTATCGTCCCAAACCCACGGCATTGATTGTGCACTCCCAGGAAACATGCCCTTTCCATGGTGGGTGAGCTCTAATTCACCCACCACGCCATCATCTCGCCACTTCATCTCGCTGGGCGCCGTATTTAAAGTACAGCCACATGCACACCTCTCAGTGCTTCCAGCCCACAACTGCTGCAAAGAAAACATGGCCCTGAAATGCAATAAAACTGCAGTCCCCAGGATCAATGACACGTCCCTCAAGCGCCTTTTGGACACATTGGAGGCCCACCATGATGTCCTTTACCCCCACGCTGGCCACAGGATGGGCAGCAACATCAACAATCCAGCATGGGAGACGGTGGCAGCAGTGGTCAGTGCCAATGCCCGACAAAAGAGGACAGCCATCCAGTGCCTCAACAGGATGAATGGTCTCATCCATTCCACCAGGATAAATCACTCTTCCCATCACCCTCAACTTACACACTCACAAACCCATCTCACATCCACAGGTATCTCACACCTCAAAGGACAACACCACTGACTCACACACACACCCTCACATCTCCATCAGGCTCATGCTCTCTCGAGCTTGCATCCTCATCCTGTCCATGGCTCCGCTCACCACACAACACTCACACACACACACACAAACACAGTGCCATGTGTCCTGCTCACGCTCTCTCCATCTGTTTCCATGCAGGAGAAGCTGGGTCACATCAGCAGGAAGAAGCCCCTGACCGGGGCTGGAGTGGCCTACATTAGGCCCCTCACTCACTTTGATGAGGGCATGGACCCTGCCTGAGGTGAAAGTGAGGTTGGCAGCAAAGACACACCTGAGGATCCAGCACCGCATCATCCCTCCCTCAATACAACTGTGAGTGCTCTCTCACCTGCTTTTGATTCTGCTGCCTTTGGATTAGGCCTTCCAACTTATCCTGGAGAGTCAGCAGAAGGCAAAACTGTTGGAAGCTCTCAACAGAGTGGCACGTGAGTTGAAGGAATACGTCTACCTGCTCTCTGATGAAGTGGTTCCTACAGGAACGCATACGGAGGTTTCCATGGGAAGGATGGCGGATGCCAAGTAGACCCTGGTCCAACAGAACGCGGAGATGTGTGCAAACCTGCACTCCATCGTGGGAGCCATGGGTGAGTTCCTGCAGTGGCAACGCGAGGGGGAAATGGGGCACCTCGACATCCCTCCAGGTTCTTCTTCCCCTCAACAAGTCAGGCCAGGGCCTCGGACACCCGAAGGGAGGAGGAGCGGCAGCTGGACACCCCTGGGTCATCCACTCAGGAATCCCAGAGGCTGTCCGCTCTCTCCGAGTCCCCTTTGCCTATGACCCCCCCCCTCAACCTTGTCCTCTGTCGCCACAGAGGGAGCAGCTGGCCAATGAGTGATTCTGGAGGGAGAAGTGTGTGTGTGGCAGGGCCTTTTGGAGCCTCGTGCAAGCTCTCTCCCATGCACGCGGATCCTTCACGTATCATACTCACCTCAATGTCCTGACCATTTTCAATGCTGCCCACTGGGGTTTGTTTTCAGTTGTCCCTCTGAGCTGACCTGCATCATCGTCCACCCAATGATCACACTCCCATGCAGCACCTGATCTCGCCCACCACGACTCTCCTTTCATTTTCGATTTAGACAGCATGGCCTTGATTCAGTTTTTTGTGTGCCTTCCGTCTTTTCCCCTCCCCAGTCACCCATTTCCTTTCCCACATCACAGATTATTCCGCTGGCGTCACCTACCATCTCCCCTCTGTGACGGACCAGCCACAACCTTTTTGCTTCGGGGATGTCCAGGTGAACGTGCATGTTCCCTTCCTTCCCAAGCATCCATCCCCACCACATTAAACTCCTTGACCTCCTCCTTCCCATCCCCAAGGGTTCGTGTCTGCCACTGAGTCCGCACAAACCACCTTCGCCTTCCCTTCTACTGATACCATCGAACCCTCACCCTCCCACCCTACTGCTTCACTCTACCCTCATACCATGCCCATCCTCAGTTCACTCCCCAGGAGGCAGACATAGATTCTTCAGACCCCTCCTTTCCCCTTTCATCTGGACATCCCCCACTCTGGGCACCTTTCCCCTCAGAACCTCTTACCCCCTCTAGACCAATTTCTCCCCGGAACCCCTTCCCCCCTCAGGACCCCTTCCCCCTTTGGACCCCTTCCCCTGGGATCCCTTCACCCCTCGCTGGACCCCTTCCCCCAGGACCCCTTCTCCCCTCTGGACCCTTCCCCCCTGGACTCCTTCTCCCCTCCTGACCCTTTCCCCCCCAGGAATCCCTTGTGCCCTCTGGGCCGCTTCCCCTCAGGAACCCCTTCACCCCCCTGGAATCCCTTCCCCTCCAGAACCCCTTTCTCCCATGGGACCCTTTCCCTCCAGAACCCCTTTCTTCCTGGGATCCCTTCACCCCCTGGAAACCCCTCCCCCTGGAATCACTTCCCACCCCTTTGTCCTCTCACCCCAACCCCACAGACTTCCCCAGCTTAGTCCCTTCCCCTCCCACCTCCCTCCTCTAGCCTCACTTCTTCATCTAGCCTTACTCCTTTCCCCTTCCTGACTCCCTCAGACACCCATACTTCTTCCTCTCCCCCAACTCCCTCCCCTCTCCGCATTCCTTCCTCCCCCCTTCTCGGTCTCCTTCCCCTCTCCACGCTCCTTCCTTCCCCTGTACTCCCTCCCCTCTCTGCACTCCTTCCTCCCCTCACCCCAAACTCCCTCACTTACAGCTTACGCCTTACCCCCCTTACGCCTACCTGCCCTGAAGCCTTCAGTTAGAATTCCAAAGAACAGGAAAGCCCTGTTTTTCAAAGGGAAAGAGAGAAGTAAAAAATAGGAAGAGAAAACTTTAAATTCTAGACAGGAAATTTGATCTCGACAAAGCAAAGCTGAGATTGTGTGAACAATGGGTAAGAGGAAAACTTAACCAAAATTCAGATTTAACTCCTGATTTTGATTTGTCAAGAAATATCTGCCCAATGTCTAAGTTCAGTGAAGAAGGAGTTGTGATGTATTTTGAGTCATTTGAGAAAATTGCTAATTGTCACAATGTCCTAAGGAAAGCTACATGGTCGTATTGCAAAGCATGTTCATGGGGAAAACATTCAGACATGTATTCATCACTTTCAGATGTGCAGTCTAGTGATGGTGACACTGTGAAGAACGCTGTTCTCAAAGAGTTAGTGCCAGAAGCTTAAAGGCAAAAGCTTAGAAATCTGAGGAAGAAACAATCAGATTTTTGTGGAATTTGCTAGCGAAAAGGAAATTATATTTGATAGGTGCTAAAGGGCTATGAATGTGAGCCAGATTTTGAAAACCTTTGAGAGGTGGTCCTCATGGAAGAATTTAAAATAGGGCCCCTTCAGGAATAAGGTCCCACCTTGATGACTAAAAAGTTTCTAAGATAAGGGGGGCTGCAATTATGACTGATGAATGTGGGTTGTCTCACAAACATGTGAATAGCAGCAGACCTTTGTTTGCAAACCCGCATAGAAACTGGAGAGATGAGAGATCTGATAATGAGTTGAATACTGGTTACAGTGAGGAAGATAGCACAATGAAAAGACCAATATTCCTCAGAGTAGTAAAAGAGATTGTATAGAATATAAGTAAAATTCAAGGGGAACAACATGTTATTTTTGTCATAATAAAGAACATCTGAAGACAGGAAATTAAAAGCCAGATAGGTAGCATTTGTGAGCATGCATGGCATGACTACAGAAAATGGTGTAGCAGCAGGGGCGCACTTATGATAAACCAATAGTTTTGAATGTATTGACTCTCAGAAGAGACCAGAGTATAGAGAATCACAAAGATTTTGTGTTCAAGGAGGAAGTCTCTACATATTTGTAAGGTAAAGCAGGCAAACAAATAAATATTCATAGAGATAAGGGTCAGTTCAATCACTGATGGTGGTGGGTGAAGAGAAACTCACTCGAGAAGGCATGCTACTTATAAATGCATTGTTCAATGGTATTAAGGGAAGTTATTTAATCAATTTGTTGCATAAAATTAATTTAAAATGTGGTTTAATTTCCAGTATTGTAGTTGTGGGAATTGTGTCAAAATTGCCTTTAATGGTGTTGATTTCAGACTAGGAAATGACCTCACTACAGATAAAGTCCTATCATTTCCAGTGATGTCAGAGAAGTCCAGTGAAACTGCTAAAAATGAAAATGTATAAAAGAAAACAAATGTGTAAAGAAATCTGGCTCTATCCGCAGTCTTACTGTGAAAATTATTCTTCCACCTAACATTGGCCCAGATCTTCCAGTCAGTGATGATTCTGGGCACATTTCCACTGCCCACAAGGATTTCGGTGTCCTGTCCTTTTTGTGCTTTTTCAGTCGGGACTCCTGATTCTGGCTATAGCAGCAATGGGTCAGTGCAGCCTCTCAAGGGGAAGACCAGTGAGCACAGGAGAAGATGGGTGAAGAGAGGACACTCCACCCACCAAAACCACCCCCACCCCCCAACCACCTCTTTACAACATGAGCTGTTGTATTCAGGTAAGCTTTTAAAGGCATCAGTGAGTGGGTGAGTGAGTGGCTGAGTGAATGAGTGGATTGATAAGTCAATGAGTGAGTGGGTGAGTGAGTGAGTGAGTGGATGAGTGGGGGAGTGAGTGGGTGAGAGAACCAGCAAGTGAGTGAGTGGTGGGATGGGAGCGGGTAGTCGGGTTGGGGGCAACTGGGTCGGGCTAGGGGTGTAGTTGTGTTGTGTCAGGATTTGTCACATTAGGGGGTTGTTGCATTTGAGAGATAGCCGGGCTGGAGAGGGTAGTTAGTTTGGATCAGGATTAGCCAGGTCAGGGGGGCTATTGGTTCAGAGGGTAGTTAGATTGGGGAGATAGTCAGGTCAGGTCAGGATGTAATCAGGTCGGGGGCAGTCGGGTCAGGGGGGAGGGGTAACTGCTTCCTTACCCTTAAAGTGCAATTCCCTTGCAATAAATACTAATACGCCATTTATCTTAATAATTTCTGGCTCTACTTTCATGATTCATGTATAAGGACACCCAAATCCCTCTAAACATGAAAATTTACTAGTCTGTCACCTTTTAAAAAGGATTCTGCTTTTCCATTCTTCCTATCATTGTAACAGTGGCTACATTTGAAAAATACTTCATTGGCTGTAATGTGCTTTGGAACAACCTGAGGTGAAAGGCCAATCCTTCTTGCTTTCTTTACCACAGTCAATAACCTCACACATCCCCATATTATACCCAATATGCCCCCTAGTTCCTCACTCACTTAACCTGTCTCTATCCCTCTGCAGCCTCTTTGAGTCTTCCTCACAGCTTACTTGGATATTTTACACTTGGTCCCCTCATCCAATTCATTGAGTTAGATTGAAAAAGTCGAGGCCCAAGTACGGATCCTCGCTTATTCCTACTCTTCGTTTTCTGTTTATTAACCCAATCTTCATTCCGTGCATATTAACCACAATCCCATGAGTCCTTATCTCAGGTAACATTTGGCACTTTGCCAAAATCCTTTCTGACAAAGACACCATATCCATTAGTTCCCTTTTATCTACCCTGCTAGTTACACCCTCAGAAAATTCTAATAGATTTGTCAAACCTGATTCCTATTTTATAAAATCATGTTGACTCTACCAAATCTATTGTGATTTCCCAAATGCCTTGTTAGCACATAATTGATTCTAGTATTTTCCCTCCTCCTGATTTCAGGTTACCTGGCCTGTTTTGTCTTGCTTTCCTCTCTTGAAAATGTAAACCCGATTGGGTTTATGGGGGGAAGCATAGTGGTACTGTCGCTGGACTAATATCCAGAGACCCAGGGTAATGCTCTGTGGACCTGGGCTCAAATCAGATGGTGAAATTTGAATTCAATAAAAATCTGGAATTAAAAGCCAAATGATGACCATGAAATCATTGTCTATTGTCTATTGTCATAAAAACTCATCTGGTTCACTAATGTCCTTTAGGGTTAATTAGGCTGTAGAGAGGGCTTTAACCTAAATAGAGGTGCGGGGGGGGGGGTGGGGGGAGGTTTCTGGAAAGTGGGTATGTAGGCTTGTAAAGCAATGGGATTGGGCAGCTATTTAGGTAATGATACCCAGAGTGTGACAGCAAGGGAGAGTGTACAAATATAAAAAAACAGCTTAAAATAGGGTCAAAGGGGGAAAAAATGGTAAAAAGGCAAAATTAATGGCTCTTTACTTAAATGCACATAGTATTCAGAACAAAATTAATTAATTAATGGTATAAATAGAGGTTAATGGGTATGATCTTACAGCCATTACGGATATGTGGTAACAAGGAGATCAAAGCTGGCAACTAAATATTCATGGCTAAGTGACTTTTCAAAAGGAGAGGCAGGAAGGAAAAGGTGGTGGGGTAGCTTTGTTAGTACGAGATGGAATAAGTATGAAAGCAAAAAAGGATCTTGGATTGTAAGATGTAGAATCCATTTGGGTGGAGGTAAGAAATAACAAGGGGAAGAAGACACTGGTGGGACTAATGTATCGGCCCTCGAACAGTAGCTATAAAGTAGGACAGAGAATAAATCAGGAGATCATGAGGGCATGGAAAAAAGGCAGTACATTAATGATGGATGACTTTAATCTACATGTAGATTGGGAAAATCAAATTGGCAGAGGTAGCCACGAGCAAGAATTCATAGAGTGCATTCGAGACATTTTCCTAGAACTGATCCAACCAGAGATCAGGCTTTTTTTGATCTGGTAATGTGTAACAAGGCAGGTTTAATAAACGATCTCAGAGTAAAAGATACCCTAGGAAACAGTGACCATAATATGGTAGAATTAAGCATTCAGCTTGAGAGTTAGAAACTTGGTTCGGAAACAACTGTGCTAAAGTTAAATAAGGGCAATTACAAAGGAATGAGGGCAGAGTTGGCAGGAGTGGACTGGGAAAGGGTGTCAGCAGAAAAAATGGCTGATGAACAATTGTAGACGTTTAAGAAAATAGTTCATGACTCACAACAAAGATATATCTGAGTCAGGAAGAAGGATTCAAGGAATGGTATAAACAAACCATGGTTAACCAAGGAAGTTAAGGATAGTATCAAATTAAAGGAAAAGATATACAATGTGGCAAAGATTACTGGTGAACCAGAAAATTGGGAAAGTTTTAAAAACCAACAAAAGATGACCAAAAAATTAATAAAGAGGGAGAAAATAAACTTTGAGGATAAACTAGCAAGTAATATAAAAATGGACAGTAAGAGCTTCTTTAAATATATAAAAAGGAATAGAGAGATCAAACTGAACATAGGCCCCTTAGAGAATGAGGCTGGGAAAATAATAATGGAAAGCAGGAAATGGCAGAGGAGTTGATAAATACTTTGTTTCAGTCTTCACAGTAGAAGACACTAATAGCATTCCAATACTAAATAATCAAGGGGCAAAAGAGGGGGAGGAAATAAATACAATAGCTATCATTAGAGAAAAAGTACTAGGGAAACGAATGGGGCTAAAGGCCGATAAGTCCCCGGACCTGATGGAAAACTGTCAATGTAACACCCTTATTTAAAAAGTAAGGGAGACAAGAAACGGGTAACTATAGGCTAGTTAGCTTAACATCTGTCATTGGGAAAATGTTAGAGCCTATTATAAAGGGTGTAATAGCAGAGCGTTTAGAATTACATAATCTAATCAAGCAGAGTCAGCATGGCTTCATGAAGGTTAAATCATGCTTAACAAATTTATTTGAATTCTTTAAGAAGGTAACTAGCAGGATAGATAAAGGGGAACCAGTAGATGTAATATACTTGGATTTCCAAAAGGTGTTCAATAAGTACTGCAGGTAAGGTTACGTAATAAAATAAGAGCCCATGGTGTTGGGGGTAGTATATTAGCATGGATAGAGGATTGGGTAACTAATAGAAGACAGAGAGTTGGGATAAGGGGGGGGCATTTTCAGGACGACAACCTGTAACTAGTGGAGTGTCATAGGGATCAGTGCTGGGGCCTCAATTATTTATAATATATATTAATGACTTGGATGAGGGAAATGAATGTACTATCGGCAGATTTGCGGATGATACAAAAATAGGTGGGAAGTCAAGTGGTGAGTGCTGAACACTGCCACTTATGTTTCACACTGGATGGGCCTTAATTGGCCCACCAGCATGAAATCACCTTCCATCCTCGATTGCAGGTGGCAGTCAGCTTCCCTACCGCCCCCGCCTCCCCGCGTCAAGTCCGTCCGGCAAGGGCTAAATTCTACCCAAGGAGCCTACAGAGGGATATAGTCAGGTTAAGTGAGTGGGCAAAAAAGTGGCAGATGGAATATAATGTGGGAAAATGTGAGGTTATGCACTTGGCAGGAAGAATAGAGGAGCTGAATGTTATTTAAATGGAGAAAGACTGCAGAAAGCTGCAGCAGAGGGATTTGGGAGTACTTTTGCATGAATCCCAAAAAGCTAACATACAAGTTCAACAGGTAATAGGGAAAGCAAATGGAACGTTGGCCTTTATTTCAAAGGGAATGGAAATAAAAATAGGGAAGTCTTGCTAAAACTATGCAAGGCATTAATTAAACCACACCTAGAATACTGTGAATAGTTTTGGTCCCCTTAAGTAATCATTTAAAAATCAAGTAGATATAACGTCACTGTTTAGACCTGTAACTATACGTTGCAGCATCTGTCTGAAATATTATATATTTCTGCTTTCAAATTTGTTTTCAGTTCCTAATAGCATGAATGTATCTTTCTATCTTTTTTGGAGTGCATTTATTAAAAAGGTGTGTAAGCTATTACTGTTAGGATAAATGACCCAAATAAAATAAACAAGATTGATTTGCAAAGTTATACACATACTGCATTTGATTAATATTTTGTAAAAGCAAACTGAACTATTTTGTCTACATACCATATTAACACTTCACTAAATATATCAGCAGCAGAACTGTACTCAGTCACAACCTGTGACCTCATGGCCTGGCATATCGATCACTCTGCCATTACCATCAAGCCAAGGGATTAACCCTGGTTCAGTGAAGAGTGCAGATGGGAATGCCAGGAACAGCACCAGACATACTTAAAAATGAGGTATCGATCACAGGGATAGAACACAGGACTACTTGCATGCCAAACGTCATAAGTAACAACAGAGCTAAGCAATTCCACAACCAATAGATCAGATATAAGCTCTATAATCCTGCCTCACCCAGTTGTGAATGGTGGTGGACAATTAAACAACACACTGGAGGTGGAGGCTCCACAAATATCCCCATCCTCAATGATAGGGGAGTCCAGCACATCAGTGCAAAAGATAAGGCTGAAGCATTCGCAAACAATCTTCAGCCAGAAGTACCGAGTGAATGATCCATCTCGGCCTCCTCCGGAGGTCCCTCACATCACAGGTGTGAAGACAGCCAGTCTTCAGCCAATTCGATTCACTCCACATGACATCAAGAAATAGCTGAAGGCACTGGATACTGCAAAGGCTTTGGGCCCTGACAACATGCCGGCAATGGTACTGAAGACTTGTGCTCCAGAACTTGCCACGCCCCTAGCCAAGCTGTTCCAATACAGCTACAACACTGATATCTATCTGGCTATGTGGAAAATTGCCCAGGTATGTCCGGTACACAAAAATCAGGACAAATCCAACCTGGCCAATTACCGTCCCATCAGCCTACTCTTCATCATCAGTAAAATGATGGAAGGGATCATCAATACTGCTATCAAGTGGCATTTGCTTAGCAATAGCCTGCTCACTGACGCTCGGTTTGGTTTCCGCCAGCTCCTGACCTCAAATCAACCTTGGTTCAAACACTGACAAAAGAGCTGAACTCCAGAGTCGAAGTGAGAGTGACTGCCCTTGCCATCAAGGCACCATTTGACCGAGTGTGATATCTAAGAGCCCTAACAAAGGTGGAGTCAATGGGGATCAGGGATAACTGGTTGGAGTCATACCTAACACAAAGGAAGATGGTTGTGGTTGTTAGAGGTCAGTCATCTCAGCTGCGAGACATCACTGCAGGAGTTACTCAGGCTAGTGTCCTAGGCCTAACCATCTTCAGCTTCATCAATGATCTTCCTCCCATCATAAGGTCAGAAGTGGGGATGTTCGCTGATGATTGCACAATGTTCAGCACCGTTCACAATTCCTCAGATACTGAAGCAGTCAATGTCCAAATGCAGCAAGACCTGGACAATATCCAGGTTTGGGCTGACAAGTGACAAGTAATATTTGCATCACACAAGAGCCAGGCAATGACCATCTTCAACATGAGATAAACTAACCATTGCCCCTTGACATTCAATGGCATCATCATTGCTGAATCCCCCACAATGAACATCCTGGGCATTTCCATTGACCAGAAACTGAACTGGACTAGCCATGTAAATACAATGGTTACAAGAGCAGGTCAGAGGCTAGGAATCCTGCGAGGAGTAACTCACCACCTGACTCCCCAAAACCTGTCCACCATCTACAAGGCTTAAGCCAGGAGTGTGATGGAATACTCCCCACTTGTCTGGATGAGTGCAGCTCCAACAATACTCAAGAAGCTTGACACAATTTAAGACATAGCAGCCCACTTGATTGGCACCACATCCACAAAGATTCACTCCCTCCACCACCAATTAACAGTAGCAGCAGTGTGTTCCATCTACAAGGTGCACTGCAGGAACTCACCAAGTCTCCTTAGTCAGTACCTTCAATCCCATGGCCACTACCACCTAGAAAGACAAGGGCAGCAGATAGATGGGAACACCACCACCTGTAAATTCCCCTCCAAGCCACTCGCCATCCTGTCTTGGAAATATATTGCCGTTCCTTCACTGTCGCTGAGTCAAAATCCCGGAACTCCCTCCCTAGCAGCACTGTGGGTGTACCTACACCAAATGGACTGCGGCGGTTCAAGAAGACAGCTCACCACCACCTCCTCTAGGGCAGTTAGGGATGGGCAATAAATGCTGACCTAGCCAGCAATGCCCACATCCCTGAATGAATAAATAAAACTTACTTCCTTTAAATCCATGGGGACCTTTCTAAAACTGAAGGAATTCAGGAGGGTCAAACCCAATGCATCCACTATCTCTGCAGCTGTCTCTTTGAAAATCTTCAGGTGTAGGCCATCTGGTGCGAGGAAATTGTCCGATTTTAGTCCAATTGATTTCTCCAGAACTTTTTCTTTACTAATATTAATTATTTTGATTTTCTCAGACACATTAGGCCCCACAATTTCCAATATGTTCTTTGTTTTTTCTACCGTGAAGAAAGACACAAAATAATTGTTTAATGTCTCTGACATTTCCTTTAATTAGCCAATATCATTGCAAAATAACCTGTTCTTTTGTTGGTTTCTCAGCAAGATCTAGAAAGCTGTCCTGAATGTTTCTGATCCTGTATTCACATTCTCAAATGCCCCTGCTTTGACACTAATGACAACATAATCATTGCATAAGAGATTCGGCTCAGCCACTCCACTTGCCACATATACAGGGATATCACATGTAAGCTGTGCCTACTTTGAAGATTAAAAATACTACTTTGCAGCACGTATTACCCATCCCAACCTGGTCCTCAGACTCCCCTAAAGGACATTAGTGAACCAGATGGGTTTGTACAACAATCAGCAATGGTTTCACAATCATCATCAGACTTTGAATTCTGCTTTTTTATTGAAATCAAATCTCATCCTTGGCTGTGGTGGGATTCAAACCCAGATCCCCAGAGCATTATCCTGGGTCTCTGGATCACTAAGTCCAGTAACAGTAGCATTATGCCACCACCTCCAACTTCCTGTATGAAGATAGTTTATTAAAGTTAACATTAACTAAGTATTTGGTTCTTTTTTTAAAGTTAATATAATAACTAATAATGGATCATTTGTGTAAAATAAAAACATTTAATTACAATCAGTACTCCCATGCTAAATGGAACCCAGGCCAGATGGTGAATTATGAAGCTAGATGCAAATCCTTCTCTTGATAATAGATTTATTCACAGAACGCAGCAGCACATGTCTGCTGTCCGCCTACTGTGTCCCAGCAGTCTCTCTTTATGTCCTTTTGAGCAGCAGTTAAAACAAACGAACTCACAAACTAACTGACTAATGATTAACCCCTTAAAGGGGCACTGTAACAAAGTCTTCAACTGAATCTTAAATTAAATTAAAATGCCGTTTCTGGGGCCGATGATGCCCTGGAAGTGCCCTCCCACCGCAGAAGGTCTTAAGCATACTGCTGGACGCTGCATGCTCCTTCTCCAAGAACTCCCGGGTGCTAACATAGCTGCAGAAGGGGGCAGACAGTCGAGTCAAATGCCCCCTCCCACAACTGCCCACTACCTGGACCTTTTAATGCCCTCCTTTGCCAGCCCAGGATCAGGCTTTCAAGGAGGTACTCTGCCCTGCCATTGCTCTCTGCACCAGCTGACGAAAGATCAAGAGCAGTGAGCTGACGTGTAAACAAAACTTGAAGAGCAGCCTCCACAAAAAGTGGAACAGGACCTCAGTCTCTCTTTATGCTCCTTTGAAGAACACATTACAGTCATTTTAAAATGGCATCATGTATCTATGTTTAAAAATTCACCTTAATTTTACATAGTTTCAAAAGCCCATCAGGTAAAAATTTGTTGTTGTGTGTTTTTGGATGCAGGGGAAGCATCATGCTGCCTCCTCATTAGAATGATTTCTGTGTGCAGTCCAGCTTCTGACTGGCTGCTCAAACAACAGGAAGCCTAACAGCATGTGAGGCCAGCAAGTGCTAGCTCCCTGCTCTTAAAGCCAATCTGACCCTCCTGAAAGGAAGCTGCAATGAAATACAGGAGAATGCTGCTGAATACCAGCGCTGCCACTGAAAATAAATAGAGCACCAGGACAGAGAGATGGCTCTGCACTGGAGACATTGGTCAAGGAGGTGGACAGAGGAGAGAGGCCATGTTTCCTTGGGAGGCCAGGAGGCCCTCAATGATGCTCCTGAATTGAGAGGGAGCAGGTGTTCAGGAAGGTCAATTCCCCTACAACCTGGCAGCAATGTCAGGATAAGTTTAATGTCCTCACACTAGTGGTCAAGGTCAATGCATCTGCGTGTGCCATCTCCTGCCTACTAAATAACTCACTTCTCATACTGTTCAACGTACCACACACCCACCACTCACCCAGCAGAACTCCCTGGCACTGAGAACTCATGCCCAACATTTATATACTTCAACAATATCTTCATGAACCTTCCATAGATCCCAGACTCACAGCCACCTCTCACCATCTCCACAAACCTCCAGCTATTCACCTGCGGCAGGCATAACGCCCAAACACAGTGCAATACAATCACTGATATCGTTCCCTTTCTTGTAGGACAAGTCATGTGCAACAGAAGGGAGCAGCAGAGAAGCAGTGGGAGCCAGGTACAACTTCATCTACGGAGCTTGATGGAGGAGATGGTGCTCCGTATCATGGGGCCGGCTGCAACAGAGAGCATAACATCCAGCATCACCAAGATAATTCATGTTGCTGCTTTATGGTCCTTCTCAAACGTCACCTCACCCTCATCCTGCTCTCTGACATGATGTGCAAGCTCCTGATGGTGTGACCATGGACCTCTTGCTTTCCACCCTATCACCCACCTTCCACACCCCAATGCCCCCCTTCTGATTTTACGCTTTCAGATTCCCAAAAACTGTGACCAGCCCAGCCACAGCGCACCCAGGAGGAAGAGAGACAGCAAACCCACACCAGCGACGAGGTGACACCGTCACTTAGTCTGACACTGACAGGCACCAACGCAGATACTGGGACTGCGCATACATCAGAGGTTAATACAGATTCCAAATCAGTACATGGTGAGTCATTGAGCACAAGCGGGTTACAGTGAGGCCAAGGGGAAAGGGCAGTGAATGTGCCACCTCACTGGAGGGCAAAGTCACACATGAGTTCTGCTGCAGAGGATTCTTATGAGGACATTGATGGGATGGTCTACAGAAAATGCTGATGAGCATGCACACTGAATGCTCGGTGTACAGGTCTCTTGTCACTGTTGAGGAGCCTGGAGGTGGCAGAGGGCATCACCTAGAGGTTGGAGCATATCCTTTCCACTGTGAAAGTGGTGGCCAACTCCATGATAGCACTAGTGGTCCCAGCCGTGATGCAGAGGATGGTAACTGCAGCTTCCACTGCAGCACAGGTGGAAGGAATCCAAAATCTCAGTGCAACATCTCAAGTGTCATTAGCCACCTGTAGAGGGGGCAGCCATTGTCCTGAGGAGACACCACCTGCTTCTCCATGAAGGGCAAAGATGGTGGGGACAGCAGACATGGCTTCTGCCAGGATAGTGGGCATTCAGTGACATGATGTACATGGTCACACACAAACTGTAAATTGATAGAATGGTAACCCTTGTGTTTCCAGTTCCTCTCCACATTGTCATGGGGGCCCAGGTGTGTTTAGCCATTAGCGTCCTGAACCGCTGGAAATCCCACCATCGTGGCAATGCCACATGCCCTCTCATCCTGTTTCTACCAGCTGAGGGACAAAATGATGCACTCGGCTTTCCTGGTATCAATGGCTTCAGTCACCTCCCAGATGGTCTGCTTACGGGAGATATTGAAAATGTTATCCGCTCCCACCCAGAAAAATCCAGACACTTAAAAATCCAATTTTTACAGTGGTTGGCAATGCCATCTTCACCCTGGTGCAAGGCTCCAGTTCAAGTTGGAGGTGGCACTGTTCTGTCACTAACCTCCTTGTTGGACCTGATTGACTTCAGGCATTGTTTATAGAAGAGGTGGAAAACAGGACAAATGCTCATGAAAAGCCCCATGGAGAGCCCTCCTTCTCCTCCCTCTTCACATGCTTCCTCTATCTGCAGCCTTGGCTCCATTTTCTGGTCATGTTGCAGACCCAGAGACACGGCAACCACAGACCCCAAACAACAGATATAATTGGGTCACCAAATCCTGTTGTCTCCCTGAATATAGGCAGCATTTGTCCCAAACACAATCCACAGAACTTGCAATGGCTTTATCTGGGTAGAACAAAGTCACATGCACTTTGCCTGGAAGTTGGTAGCTGGCCCTATAACTAACATAAGTGGAGTCAGGATGGAGTCTAGCGGAACATACGAACATATGAAATTGGAGTAGGCCATTTGGCTCCTTGAGCCTTCTCCACAGGAGTGGAAACATTTGTCCTGCCCAGTTAACAGTGATATTCACCAGGTGTATTCCTCTCTGTTCCCAGGGTGAGGAAGGAGAATGAGAAAATCTGGCACAGTTAACTCTCATCCAGTCTTGCCTGTTACTTTGAAGTCAGACAGACCAGCATTGGCAGAGTACTGGGAACTGGTCAGCAGTCTGGCTGCCCTCAAATGGAGAATGGTACATATGTTTTAGGAGATAGAATTTTAAAGAAGAATAAATGATTTATAAAATAGATAGAAGCAAACTAATATGATATAGGAAATATAGTTTTATTGGTCAATTTGTGCTTACTGCAAGATGCCACTGTATGATTTATGTCTCTAGCTCGTCTTTTAGATTATCACACTGGCAAATCTATGGTTTCATTTTGGTGTTCTGCTGTTTGAAATTAAGTATTCCCCCCAGTTTCATATCTGTGAACATCAGCAATATTCTGCCTTAGCATATTAAATAATGTTATCTTCTCTGTTCTAGGTCTCAAAGTATTCCATCTTGGCAATGCTAAAAATATTGGCCCTCATCTTGCTGTGGACTTGGAAAACAACACCATGGTAGAATATCATCCTCATGGCCCACCAATCCGATTCAAAACTGTTTCGATCCTGCACTACATTACAAATGAAGTAGAAGAAATTAAAGGAGGAAAGGACACAGTTTTAGCTACCGCCTTATGGTCTCATTTCAGCTCTTTTCCCGTAGAAGTTTGTATTCAAAGACTACAGAATATCTGGAGATCAATTCTACAGTTGCTAGGCAGGAATCCAGATATAGTGGTTGTTAAGAAAACTGCCAATGTCCAGGCTCTTCTGGGAGATGTCAGTCTTTGGATAGTGACTGGTACACCTACCATTATGATTTAATGGTGAGTTGTTTACAAGCATCAACTTGGCATTTGTGGATGCCTGGAAGATGCAAAGCACATTACCTGCCACATAATTTACACCCCAAGCGAGTCATTATAAAGAATGAAATAGATTTGTTGTTTTCACATTGTGTCCTTCCAGAAAGAGATACTGTATTAGATCTGTTCCAGCCAGGATTAGTTCTTATGTGATTCACAGGGACATATGAAATGGAAGCAGGAGTAGGCCTTTCAGCCCCTTGAGACTGCTCTGCCATTCAACTAGATTATGGCTGATTTTCTACCTCAACACCATTTTCCCACACTAGCCCCATATCCCCCGATGTCCTTAATGTGTAGAAATTGTCATGATGATGTGACTTGTGCATGAGTGATATCAATCTAATTTAACTGGCTGACCAAACACATACTGAACTGTTTACAAAGGACTTCTTAAAGGCAAGAAAAGACACTGACTCAAGATGGCTGTCACAAGTCACCTGACATCTGGTATTGCCTGTTGACCAGCTTCTGGAAAGTTCTGATGTGGAATTACAATTCAAACTTTGCAATTTGAACTGAGACAGAGCAAACTGCTTGAAAATTCAGGGCCACATTCCATGGTGGACCCTCAGTGGGAGTGTGAAGAGAGAGGCAATTCCTACAATACATTGAAAGGACAGTTAATCGTATATTATTTTACTTTTCTTTTTGGGACTCTAGCTTCAACTTATCTCTGATATATTTGTGTGTGTGTGTCCCGAATGACGGCTTGAGGCCTAAATGCTTGATATCACATTTTTATTATTTTCTCAGGTTGCTCTTTCTTTAAGTCAAGAAAACCTTGTTTGATTGGATCCTTACTGCTCACAGCTTAAATAGTTAAATACATATTGATTTGGAAAAGACATATCCTTGGAAAAAGAAACTTAAACCTTTGCTGTGACCAGCTGAGGAGGTTGGATACAGGGAAGCCAGGTCACCCCTTCTCACCTGATCATAACAAAATCTATTGATTTCTATCTTGAGTGCACTCAATGAGTGAGCCTCCAGAGCCCTCTGGGGTAGAGAATTCCAATGATTCACCACTCTCTGAGTGAACAAAAAGTTCCCCCTCACCTCAGTCCTAATTGGCCTGCCTCTTATCCTGAGACTGTGTCCCCTGGTCCTAGACTCCACCACCTGCCCCAGCCAGGGGGAAACATTCTTCCTGCATGTGCCTTGTTGAACGCTGTAAAATTCAAAATTACGTCATCAGTACTAGTAGGTTTGTGTAACTACTGAGAATTAACAAGCCTTATTAAACATTGAATTCAACTGCCCTTTTAAAACAGATGACAATTTTTAAATTATACAACTATGGGAATGTTCATTGTAGTTGTAACCAAATGAGGCTTTCGTTTTTGGTGTGTGTAAATGTTCAATTATAACTGGAGCGTGTTTGTCTACAAGAAGGAACTGCTGCACATGACTATTTTCTGTATTACAGAGGAGATTTTCCCAAAGCAAGGTAGAGTAGAACACTGTTCTGTGTTGTTTTGAGTGCAGCAAACTCCACCTCCTTTATTAGTTACCAGTGAGACTTTGCCTTTTTAATGAGGAAACTAATAGAAATCTCAGGATATAGAGAGCAAGGGAGAAACACACTGAAGGCCAGGGATGTAGTAGAATCTGAACCTAAAGCTAAAGATTCTGAGAGGCCGAGAACTGGGGAAGATCTGTGGAGAAGGAGAAGGAGAAGCGAGGCAGATTTGGATTTCATATTGGAACATTGAAAGAAACCTGAAAGATTGGTGAGGCAGAAGAGCAAGTCTATGGGTGAGGAGAATGAGAACATTTGCTGCTTGATTTCTTTTCCCACCCGTAGACACAAGAACAAGGAAAGAAATGAATAAAATGAGTGTGTGACCATAAAATAAGCCATTAATATGAACCATCATAAAGGCTTCAACCTGAAATGATGCCCCATGCCTCTCTCCTCTATCTGTCCTCACACAAAAGAAATTTGAATACTGAGGTAACATTACTCATTTGTTAGTTTTGAGATAGTGTTCCCATTGTTTTTATTGGAGATAACTTGTTGCCTTCAATGGGGAATTCATTTTTGATTATCTTAAAGGTTAAAAGGAGAAACTTTTCAGTAGTTCAGAGTACAAGTTGCCTACAAAAATATTGTTTAGTCAAAGTTGCTTTTATTTTATTACAGTAAAAATGTTAAAACTTGAAATCTTTTCATGTGATCTTTTCCGTCTGTCACCGGAATTGAATTATCTTTTTAAAAGTCATTGCTGCTGTAATGTAGGAAACATAGCAGCCAATTTGTGCACAGCAAGCTCCCACAAACAGCGATTTGATAATGGCCAAATAGTTTGTTTTTGTGATGTTGGTCAAGCAGAGAAACACTTTGGGCTCTCGGCTTTTCCTGTTCCCCTCCCCCCATCTCACTTGGAAGTGATGTACAATCCTATTTCCAGGGCTCTGTAAGTGCTAGGGTTTGTTTTGGTATATTTAGAATAGATGGAGTGTTTGATGTATGTTATTGTATTGTGCTAACATCAATGATGGCAAGTCATTACCTAGGCTCTGCTGAAGAAGATAGAGATTTAGATTTTAAGGGCCCAGGCTGGTTGACCAAATCTGAGTGAATAAAGTAAGGGACACTTCAACTGGTGAGAGGATGGTGGAGGGGTGCTGGTAAAAGCGAGGTGTGGCGAAGTCCTTGAAAAAAAATCATTATGATTAGAAGGCAGCTCTCGGCGGGCAGGACTTTCTCTACCTGGGACCTCAATCATGGGATGGTCCAACAGTGGTCCTTAGGTACCCAAAAGGCACTTGATTCTGTCATGCTTCCCCCATGTAACTGACAGGGGTTCCCCACCTGTTCTTTGACCGGTGGATGAGACCCCCGTCAGGCCAACTGATCCAGGCCATTAACTCTGTTTCTCTCCACAGATGCTGCCAGACCTGCTGAGTATCTCCAGCATTTTCTGCCTTTAGTTCAGATTTCTAGAATCTACAATATTTTGCTTTTGTACCAAGGATCCGCCTGTTTGCTTCTGATTGGCGCCATTGATGAATGGGCCCACTCAAACAATGGTCACTCAGCCTTTGGCAGAAATGTGGTAGTAGTGTATTGTGTTGTGATTTTTCAATGTATCATCCCCTGTTCCTGCCCAGCAATGGGGATTAAAATAGATCCCGCCGTGTCTGCTGAGTCTGTCATCCTGCAATCACTTTCTGGCCTTTGAGTGGACATAAGGAAGAATCTCTCCAATTCTTGTGCAGGCTCAGCAGCAAAGCAGTAGAAGATAAAGAAGTCGGAGGAGAGCCAATAGTTTCAGGATTTTAATGGAATGGATCACCTAAAGTACTGTGAGTTGTTACAGTCTTCGGATAGTCTGATAAATTGGCTCTCCTACCATTGCCCAGTTGCTTCTTCTAAATCTCAAGTGTATGCTTGCCCTCCTAAAATAAATTATTTTTATTGTAATATGCCTTTAAGGGTATAGCAGCATGCCATCACTGGAAAGGAAGTGTGTCATGTGATCCAGCCTCAGTTTCAATTTTGCTCTTGAGCAGAGCACACAGCACATAGCTCTGCTCCTGGTGTCTTCAAGCCTTCTTTCCATGTATATATGTTCTCATGTGCCTAGTTTAAATAAATGAACGACAACGTGATTACCCAATCCCTTATGAGTGATTGGTGCTTTTATATCATCATAAAAACACAACAACTTTTGCATCACTTACAAATATTGAATGGTTAAAGAAGAAAGTGAACAGTCCTTAGCATTGGAAACCAAAATCTTATTGAAAATAGTTCATAACTCCATGTCCCAAAGACAATGTATAAGCAACAACAGAATCAAGTGCCCTTCAGGCATCTAAGTGACCACCGTTGGACCTTCCCTATGATTGAGGACCTCAGTGGCGGAGGTCCTGCCCACAAGAACTGCCTTGCTCTGAATTTATCAGTTCTGAGATTATTCTGTATACCACTGCATCAGCATGTGGCAGGATTGAACCATATATACTTCATTCTAACTGGAATATGGGAGACGTTTACATGGCATGTTGATAACTTCAAAAAAATAAGATAGCCTTGAATGATTGATTCAGAGTTCGAGGGTTCAGGTTCTACTCCAGAGAAGTGAGCACGGAATTTAGGCTGCCACTCCAGTGCAGTACTGAGAGAGGGCTGTACTGTCACAGGTGCATCATCTTGGATAAGACGTTAAACCGAGGTCCACCTACTTGCTCCAGTAGGTATGTAAGATCCCATGGCATATTCAAAGAAGAACAGAGGAGTTCTTCCTGGTGTCCTGGCCAATATTGATCCCAGAGCCAACATCACAAAAAAAGATTATCCAGTCATTGTCAAAATGTTGCTTGAGGAACCTTGTTGAGCACAACTGGGCTGCCACACTTCCTACAACAGTGACTACACTCCAAAAGTACTTCATCGGCTGTAAAGTGCGTTGGAGCATCCAGAGGTTGTGGAAAGTCCTATATAAATGTAAATCTTTCTTTTGAAGTATTGACATTATTTCAGGATATTAATTATTTAAACCTAGACATGTTGGGTGCAATTTTGGCTTAAGGCATGTAAAAATGTGTATCTCAACACATACACTAAATGTTCCCCCACCCCCAACTTTAAGCAAAGCTTTTTCAATATAGCTGGTCAGTTGTTAATGCTGGTCCTTCCCCATTTTTGGCCTGGAAGCATTCGCAGTTTTAGGAAGATACTAGAAATTTCCTGGCTGGGTTGTATGTTTTGAAATGTGTACAATTTCACCGTTCACAAAGCAAGGAGAGTGCGGTGTGTGGCTGTTGTTAACTGTTGTGATTTTTTATCATTGTTATTCTTTTGATTTTGTAATTGATTTACATGTTTATACTTCTACATTTAAATGCTACAAGTTACGATAACTGGTTCCTTAATAGTTTTGCTCAAGTATTAGTAAGTAAAAAACAGCTGGAGAGACCACTGTGAAGAAACTTGTGGAAAAACTGAACACAGTACATCGTATGGGGTGTCTTCTTACGTAGTTAGTGCATAGCTGGCAGTGTAACATTTAATTGGGTATAATACTGTAAACAGGGAACCAGACCTTTGTCCCATAGGCTTAGAAATATGAAACAAATACTTTAAATCAACCATCTGGTGGCATGCGTTAGCTAAAGTTTGAAGGAATGCAAGAAGACAATGGAGAAATGTAATTGGAAAGAAAGCAAGACTCCCTAAGAAATATCGGTAAATTTCAGCAGTGTTACAACAGTTACTTCTAGAAGTGAAATGAGACATAAAAGCAGTACATAGTTTATGGACAGACATTTTTGAGACAATTCTGGTGCTGGTGAAAGGTGTTGCTGACTATAAGCAATCGGATTATTAAGAAATTAACTGTAAGTTGGTTAACATTGCAAAGTACATTGGCATGTGTGTTTGTACTCTGTTAATAAGTCAATGTGAGTAAATATACCAAACAAATACTACTGATGTTTTCAGCTTTAATGACGGTTCATTGAAGGAACAAGACTAAATAGCCTGGTGTAAAATTCTGTCCTGTTATGGTTATGTGTATCTTTTAAAATCGTGTTTAAAATATTTACTGTTTAAAAAGGTAAAATAAAGACAGCCGATCACTGTGGCTTGATGTTGACAGATTGTTTCACACTTTGACTGCTTTCTTGTTTTCATGTTGCTCTGGGAGTAAGATATAAAACTTTATGCAAACTCTGATAGCATGGCTGCTCCTGTGTTTACTTAGTGTTTAGTATTTTTTAATCATGCTTTTTTTTCTGAAGATTTAAAAGCAGAATGTATCAACCAGACTAATTTATGATCCTAGTCCATCATTTGCATTAAAGAGTGACATCTAAACTATTCATCTTTTCAAGTTTTCCTCTACAGCCCCATAATCTAGGTTGTGGCAATCTTGAACATATTATTGCCCCTCAATTTAGTTATTTCCTTAAGCTTCTCAATTATTGTGTAGTAAATCCCTTGAAACATTTCTTCTCCAGGAAGCCATCCATAATGATGAACTCAGTGCTGACTAAAAAGCATCTGAAACTGAGATGCAAATGCAGATGAGCATAGATCCAGTTCATAGAAATTTTCTATTCAAACTCCTACACATGGAAGTAATAGGTAAGAAACAGGGCAGAAACCAAACATGCGGACAGTTAAAATGGAACAGGGAACTTAGCCATTCCTCTCCTACCCCAGTTGGCTGACTGCAATCTTAGATTTCAGGCAGATGAACTTCTGACCACATATTGGCACCATCACCGAGACCGCCTAATTCCACCTCCATAACATCACCTGACCTTGCCCCTGTCTCATCTGCTGCTGAAACCCTCATCCATACCCTTGTTATCCCTAGACACAACCTTACATCTTTTGGTTATCTCCACCTATTACTGGCTCTCTATCCAGTTCTTCTTGTCCCACGCCCCCCCCCACCCCCCTTAAACCAGATTATATTTCACTTCTCTTCTATTTTTACTTAGTTCTGTTGAAGGGTCATTCGGACTCGAAACATTAACTATGCTCCTATCCACAGATGCTGCCAGACCTGCTGAGTTTTTCCAGGTATTTTTGTTTTTGTTTTGGATTTCCAGCATCCGCAGTTTTTTGCTTTTATCTTCCACATTCTACCTTTCATAAACTTGAGTCATCTAAAATTCTGCTGGCTGCATCCTAACTCAACCAAGTCCCTCTCTCCCATCACCCTTGTATTTCTTGACTCACACTGGCTTCCAATTAAACAACACCAACATTTTAAAATTCTCATCTTTGTTTTCAAATCCCACCATATGTTAAATGGACCCAAAGACAGATGGTTAAGAATGAAATTAGATCCTTTTCTTGATAGTTGGTTTATTTAGAGAATGCAACATTACATATGTCTGTCTCTTACCCGTTAACACCCAGTGACCCAGCAGACCCCTTTTTATGCTCTTTTGATAGATCAAATGAACAAATAACCAAATAATGAAGAAATAAGAAATTTACAAATGGATATGTTCAGGTTAGGTGAATGGGTCAAAATTTGGCAGATGGAGTTTAATGTGGATAAGTGTGAGGTTATCCATTTTGGTCAGAAGAATAAAAAGGCGACTTATTATTTAAATGGAGAGAAACTTCAGAATGCTTCAGTGCAGAGGGATCTGGGTGTCCTCGTGCATGAGTCGCTGAAGGCTGGTGTGCAGGTACAGCAGGTGATAAGGAAGGCAAATGGAATTTTGGTACTTATTGTAAAAAGAATAGAGTATAAAAATAGGGAAGTGTTGTTGCAACTGTACAAGGCATTGGTGAGACCACACCTGGAGTACTGTGCACAGTTTTGGTCCCCTTACTTGAGGAAGATGTAGTTGCATTGGAGGTGGTTCAGAGGAGGTTCACTAGATTGATTCCAAAGATGCAGGGCTTATCTTATGAGGAGAGAGTGAGCAGTTTAGGCCGATACTCGCTAGAGTTTAGAAAGATGAGAGGAGATCTAATTGAGGTATATAAGATGCTAAAGGGGAAAGACAAAGTAGACATGGAGTGGATGTTTCACCTTGTGGGGCATTCTAGAATGAGAGGCCATAGTTTTAGGCTAAGGGGTGGCAGATTTAAATCAGAGATGAGGAGGAATTACTTTTCTCAAAGGGTCGTGAATCTGTGGAACTCACTACCTCAGAATGCAGTGGCTGCCGGGAGGCTGAATAAAGTTAAGAAGGAGATAGACAGAATTTTAATTAGTAATGGGGTGAAAGGTTATGGGGAGAGGGCGGGAAATTGGAGTTGAGGCCAAAATGAGATCAGCCATGATCGTATTAAATGGTGCAGGCTCGAGGGGAATTGCCTACTCCTGCTCCTAGTTCTTATGTTCTTATAATCAACACCTTTTAAAAGATTATCATGGGTGCCTTTTTGCAGAGTCAGGAAGACTCTGCGGATCTTTAAAAATAGTGGATGGGGCCCATTTCCGGGATTCCCAGTCCCATCCCTGGCATCCCCAATTTTTGCCAGCATGGGATAAGGGTCCAGGCTGGCGCAGGTCATGAGCCCACACCCTGCACTCCCAACCTGGCCAGCTCCATTGTGGGGATAGGCCCTCCACAAATCCCATAGATACAGGCCAGCTTTTCAGGGAGCCCCTCAGAGGTGTTGTGAACCATAGTCTGGATGAGGGAATCCTTTGAAAGGTCTTTCTCATGCCCTCCATGCCAACATATGCCCCTCCACCCATTTCCATGCCTGCTCATACCTACCATGCCGATCTATGTCCTTGCACCCCACCCCCATGGCTCCTCATTTACTCCATGCCAAACTATGACACTTACATAACAAAAACAGAATTACCTGGAAAAACTCAGCAGGTCTGGCAGCATCGGCGGAGTAGAAAAGACTTGCTGTTTCGAGTCCTCATGACCCTTCAGCAGAACTGAGTGAATCTTAGGAAAGGGGTGAAATATAAGCTGGTTTAAGGTTGGGGTGGGGTGGGGGGAGAGAAGTTGGGGGGGCTGAGGTGGTTGTAGGGACAAGCAAGCAGTGATAATCAAAAGATGTCACAGACAAAAGAACAAAATAACACAGAGGTGTTGATTTTGGTGATGTTATCTAAACGAATGTGCTAATTAAGAATGGATGGTAGGGCACTCAAGGTACAGCTCTAGTGGGGGTAGGGTGGAAAGATTAGTAGGGCATAAAAGATTTAAAAATAATGGAAATAGGTGGGAAAAGAGAAATCTAAATAAATTATTGGAAAAAACAAAAGGAAGGGGGAAGAAACAGAAAGGGGTGGGGATGGAGGAGGGAGTTCAAGATCTAAAGTTGTTGAATTCAATATTCAGTCGGGAAGGCTGTAACGTGCGTAGTCGGAAGATGAGGTGCTGTTCCTCCAATTTGCGTTGGGCTTTACTGGAACAATGCAGCAAGCCAAGGACAAACATGTGGGCAAGAGAGCAGGGTGGAGTGTTAAAATGGCAAGCGACAGGGAGGTTTGGGTCATTCTTGCGGACAGACCGCAGGTGTTCTGCAAAGCGGTCACCCAGTTTACGTTTGGTCCCTCCAATGTAGAGGAGACCGCATTGGGAGCAACGAATGCAGTAGACTAAGTTGGGGGAAATGCAAGTGAAATGCTGCTTCACTTGAAAGGAGTGTTTGGGCCCTTGGACGGTGAGGAGAGAGGAAGTGAAGGGGCAGGTGTTGCATCTTTTGCGTGGGCATGGGGAGGTGCCATAGGTGGGGGTTGAGGAGTAGGGGTTGATGGAGGAGTGGACCACGGTGTCCCGGAGGGAACGATCCCTATGGAATGTGGCCGGGGGGGGTGAAGGGAAGATCTGTTTGGTGGTGGCATCATGCTGGAGTTGGCGTAAATGGCGGAGGATGATCCTTTGAATGCGGAGGCTGGTGGTGTGATAAGTGAGGACAAGTGGGACCCTATCATGTTTCTGGGAGGGAGGAGAAGGCGTGAGGGTGGATGCGTGGGAGATGGGGCGGACACGGTTGAGGGCCCTGTCAACGACTGTGGGTGGAAAACCTCGGTTAAAGAAGAAGGAGGACATGTCAGAGGAACTGTTTTTGAAGGTAGCATCATCAGAACAGATGCGACGGAGGCAAAGGAACTGAGAGAATGGGATGGAGTACTTACAGGAAGCGGGGTGTGAGGAGCTGTAGTTGAGATAGCTGTGGGAGTCAGTAGGCTTGTAATGGATATTGGTGGACAGTCTATCACCAGAGATTGAGACAGAGAGGTCAAGGAAGGGAAGGGAAGTGTCAGAGATGGACCATGTGAAAATGATGGAGGGGTGAGATTGGAAGCAAAATTAATAAATTTTTCCAAGTCCTGACAAGAGCATGAAGCAGCACTGAAGTAATCATCGATGTACCGGAGAAAGAGTTGTGGAAGGGGGCCGGAGTAGGACTGGAACAAGGAATGTTCCACATACCCCATAAAGAGACAGGCATAGCTGGGGCCGTTTTTTGTTTTTATGACACTTACATGCCCATTCACCCAGTTTACACTCTGTTTAGAACTAATGAAACCTATGGTAACAATGGCATGTGTAGAAATTTGTTTTTTAAAGTCATTTTTTCATAACTTTCTTTTAAAAATCCTTTTACTTCAGCCCTATAAAAATGTCAATCAACCAAACCTTTAAAATATCAATAGCTGAAACTACAAAGCACTTGACACCTCTTTATCTTGTGTAAAAAAAATCTAAGAGAAAGATCTGTCAATCAAATAATGTTGTCCCTTGGACACATCTGTTTCATCAGTCTAATGGATGTCTGGACTCTCAGTCAAGCCTCATTATGCATTAGGAACATAGGAACAGAGGGATAGAGGAGCAAGAGTAGGTCATTCAGCCCCTCGAGCCTGCTCCACCATTCAATTAGGTCAAGGTTAATCATGTACCTCAATGCCACTTTTCTGCACTATCCCCATATCCCTTGATGCCATTAGAATCCAGAAATCTATTGATTTCTGTCTTGAACATGCTCAATGATTGACCTTCCACAGCCCTCTGGGATAGAGAATTTGAAGATTCACAACCTCTGGTGAAGAAATTCCTCCTCATCTCAGTCCTAAATGGCCTGCATCTTATTCTGAGACTGTGCCTTCTATTTCGAGTCAGGGGAAGCACCCTTTATATGTACAACTTGTCACGGCCTGTAAGAATTTTGTAAGTTTCAAAAGAATCACTTCTCATTCTTCGAAACTCTAGGGAATACAGGTCAGTTTCCTCTCCTCATAAGTCAATAAAGGCCAATATATCATTTGCCTTCCTTATGGCTTGCTGCATCTACATGCTAGCTTTTAGTGACTTATGAACAAGGACACCCAGGTCCCTTTGGACACCAACCCCTCACCATTTAAGAGAAACTCTGCCTTTCTATTTTTTCTACCAAAGTGAATAATTTCACACCTATTCACATTATATTCCATCTGCCATGTTCTTGCCCATTCACTTAGCTTGTCCAAGCCCCCTTGAATCCTCTTTGCATCCTGCATCCTCCTCACAATTTATATTCCCACCTAGTTTTGTGTCATCAGCAAATTTGGTAAAATGATATATGGTCCCCACATCCAAATCATTTACATAGATCATGAACAGCTGTGGCGCCAGCACTGATCCTTGAGGTACTCCACTAGTAACAACCTGTCATCCTGAGAATGACCTGTTTATTCCTACTCCGTTTTCTGTCTGTTAACCAATTCTCGACTCATACCAATATATTATCCCCAATCCCATGTGCTCAAATTTTGCTTATGAACCTCCTGTGTGGGACCTTATCAAAAGTCTTCTGAAAACTTAAATACACCACATCCACTGGTTCTCCTTTATCTATGCTACAGGTAACATCCGCAAAAAACTCCAATAGGCTTGTCAAACATGACTTCCCTTTCCTAAATCCATGTTGACTTTGCCCAATCATATCATTGTTTTCCAAGTGTCTAGTTATCACATCCTCTATAATAGATTCTAACATTTTTCCCTACTACTGACATCAAACTAACAGGTCTGCAGTTGTTTTCTCCCTGTCTCTCTTCTTAACTAGTAGGACTGTATTTGCTACTTTCCAGTCTGCAGGAACCTTTCCAGAATCTATAGAATTTTGAAAAATAACCACAATGTGCCCATTATCTCTATAGCCACCTCCTTCATCCCCTTCTGGGATATAGCTCATCAAGCCCAGGGGATTTATTAACCTTCAATCCAATTAACTTTTGAGTACTACCTCTTTATTAATAATTTCTTTCAGTTCCTCATTTTCACAAGTCTCTTGGTACCCTAGTATTTCTGGGACATTTTCCATACCTTCCTTCATGAAGACAGACACAAAGTAATTATTTAATTTCTCTGCCATTTCCCTATCCTCCATTATAAATTCTCCTGTCTAATTGTCCAACATTTGTCTTTGCTAAGCTTTTCCTTTTCACATAGCTAAAGAAGATTCTACACTGCTAATCTTTTCCTTTTCACATAGCTAAAGAAGGTTTTACACTCTGTCTTTATGTTTGTCGCTAGCTTACATTTATATTCTCTTTTCCCTTTCTTTATCAGTTTCTTTGTCCACCTTTGCTGAATTCTAAATTGTTCCCAATTCTCAGGCTTACCACTTTTTTCTGGCAACCTTATAAGCCACTTTCTTTGATCTAATACAATCTTAAACATCATTTGTTAGCCACAGTTGATTCGCCTTCCCTGTTGGGTTTTTGTGTCCTAGAGAAATGTATATTTGTTGTAAACCATGTAATACTTCAAATATTAGTAATTGCCTGCCTACCCTCAGATTGTTTAGCTTATTTTCCCAATCCACCATGGCCAATCTGTCCCTTATACCTTCAAAGTTTCCTTTGTTCAGATTTAAACCCCTAGTTTCAGAAGTAACCATATCATTTTCAAACTTAATGTAAAAGTCTACCATCTTATGGTCACTATTTCCTAAAGGCTCCTTTACATCTAGGTTATTGATTAGCCCTTTCTCATCACCTAAAATAAATCTAAAATTGCCCAATTCCCAGTTGGTTCTTCAATTTACTGCTCCAGAAACCCATCTTGTACACACTCCAGGAACTTATCCACCACAGCACATGTGCTAATTAGGTTTACCCAGTCTATATGTAAATTAAAGTCTCCCATTATTACTGTATTTTCCAGCTCTAACAGCTCTAATTTCCTGAGTTATACTGTGCCGAACATTACCATTGGTTTTTGTTATTTTTATATATTCGTTCATGGGATGTGGGCGTTGCTGGCTAGACCAGCATTTATTGCCCATTTCTAATTGCCCTTGAGAAGGTGGTGATGAGCTGCCTTCTTGAAATATTGCAGTCCATGTATTGTAAGTACATGGGGGATGCAGTGGCATAGTGGTATTGCCACTGGATTGGTAATCCAGAGACCCAGGATAATGCTCTGGGACCAGAGTTTGAATCCAACCACAGCAGATGGTGGAATTTGAATTCAATAAAGATCTGGTATTAAAAGTCTAATGATGACTATGAAACCATTGCCGATTGTCATAAAAACCCACCTGGTTCACTAATGCCCTTTAGGGTAGAAAAACTGCTGCCCTGGTCTGGCCTACAAGTGACTTACCACCCACAGCAATATGGTTGACTCTTAAATGCCCTCTGAACTAGGGATGGGCAATAAATGCTGGCCTAGCCAGCAACACCCACACCCTGTGAACAAATAATAAAAGTGCACCCATAGCGCTGTTAGAGAGGGAGTTCTAGGATTTTGATCCAGTGACAATGAAGGAATGGCAGTTCAGGATAGTTAGTGGCTTGGAGGGGAACTTGCAGGTTGTGGTGTTCCCATGTATCAGCTGCCTTTGCTCTTCGAGAAGATAGCGGTTGTCTAAGGAGCCTTGGTGAGTTCTACTATACTACTGCCACTATACGTCGGTGGGGGAGGGAGTAAATGATTGTGGATGGGATGCCAATCAAGTGGGCTGCTTTGTCCTAGATGATATCAAGTTTCTTGAGTGTTGTTGGAGCTGCACTCATCCAGGCAAGTGAGGAATATTCCATCACATTCCTGACTTGCACCTTGTAGATGGTGGACAGTCTCTGGGGAGTCAGGAGGTGAGTTACTCACTGCAGGATTCCAAGCCTCTGACCTGCTTTTGTAGCCACAGTATTTATATGGTGGCCTATAAACAACTCCCACGAATCTTTGCTGCCCCTTGCTATTTCTTAGCTCCACCCAAACTGATTCTACATCATGATGCTTCGATCTAAGATCCTCTCTCACTAAGATACTGATTTAGTCCCTTATTAGAAGCACTACCCCATCCCCTTGCCCTTTATGCCTTTCTTTCCTGAATAACCAATATCCCTGAATATTCAGTTCCATTCTTGGTCACCCTGTAACCACAGGCCGTAACTTCTGATCTCTCCAGCATTGGATTTGGGGGGTACCCTAAAGATGCACTGGGAAATCTCCCTTGGGTCTTCACAGGTAAGGGTTTGCACAACAATTGGCCAGAAGTGCCAGCTTTCTCTGGGCTGGGAATCATCCAAAAAATTAGACTTAAATCGTAAAATTCGGATGGTTCTGGCTGTATTACACAAATAGTTACCCAAAAAAGTTAGAAGAAGTAAAACCTCTTGTAATTTCTGGGTAACTGTTGCAAAAGCCCTACATGAATCCCCCATCACAGGTCTCCCCCCATACACCGCCCACCACCCCCCCGCCCCAGGGGACTCCCTCACACACCAAACCACCCCAGGGAATGTCCCCCCCCACCTGACTAACTAGCCCCACCATGGTATTCCCAATCCCCACTGATCCCCCGCCCCCCTACAGGCCCAGCCCAAACCGACCACCCCCCCACCGCAGGCCTGACCACGCTCCGACCGACCCGAACCTGCTCCTCCACTACTTCAGACACCCCCCACCCGAGGTCCGATCCGCAACCACTACCAACCCCCACCTGAGGTCCAACACCCCGACCCCCCAACACCCCTGAGGCCTGACGCCCCCCCCCCCCCCACCCCCGAGGATCAACCACCCCCACACCCCCAACCCCACCTCTCCGAGGCCTGCCCTCACACTTCCATGGGATACAACCCCCCACTGCCCTCCCCCCCGCACCTCCTGAGGTCCAGCCCCCACTCCCCCCTACCCCTCCAAGGTCTGACACCCTACTCCCCATTTCATTCCCCCTCACCCCCCTGCCCCACCAAGGTCTGACCCCCTCCTGCCCAGCCAACACACCCACCGCGAGGTCTGAAGCCCCAGCCCCCTCCAGGTCCAACCCTCCACCTCCCCCAACCCTAGCAAAGCTCCCCGCGGTCCAAGACCCCACCCTACCCCCAAACTCAACCTCCAATCCCCCCAACCTCCGACTCTCCATACCCCTCAAATCCTCTCCACTTACCTTCTCCCTGGCTTGCCAATTTCAATGGGACCTTTAACTTACCTGATTTACCATGATTTACAGCAGCCAGGGCCGTCAAAAGTGGGGCATGTCCTTCTTCATTCCAACTCTGCTGCACAGCAATGCTGGGCCTCAACAACTGTGCTGCCTGGATCATGCCTGGCCTGAGTTGGAAGGTCGAGTGGAACAGGCACAGAAGAAACTTGGAGTAAGTAATTGGGCACAGAGCGACAATCGGATGCTGATTGCCCACTAAGGAGGTTCTGACCTCACGCCTCCATAATGGCAATTAAATCATACCTATTTACCTCTATTTGTCCCTTCAAATCATCTATAGTATTGCGAATGCTACACACATTCAGATAGAATGTCCTTAACATTGTCTTTTTAACATTATTCCACATCCTGATCGTCTTTGATGCTTGGCCTTCACTTCATCTGCCTTCTAATTTTGCTCACTACTTTTCTATTTCTTGTTACAAGTTTTGCTTCCCTCCAATCTGTGCTAGCTCTCAGGTTCCAGTCCCCCTGTGAATCTAGTTTAAGCACTCCCCAGCAGCACTAGCAAATCTCCCTGTGAGGATGTTAGTCCCAACCCTGCTCAGGTGCAACCCATCCATCTTCTCTGGCTCCCACCTGCCTAGAACCAGCTCCAGTGTCTCAGAAATCTGAAGCCTTCCCTCCTACACCAATTCTCCAGCCATGGATTCATTTGCTCAATCCTCCTATTCCTATGCTCACTAGCACATGGCACTGGGAGTAAACCTGAGATTACTGCTTTTGAGGTCCTGCTTTTTAATTTCTTTCTTAACTCCCTAAAATCTGCCATCAGGGCCTCATCTCTCTTCCTACCTATGTCATTGGTACCAACGCGGACCACAAACTCTGGCTGTTCACCCTCCCCCAGAAGGATGTCCGGCAGCTGCTCCGTGATATCCTTGACTCTGGCACCAGGGAGGTAAATACCATCCTGGAGTCACGTCTACAGCTGCATAAATGCCTGTCTGTTCCCCTAACTAAAGAATATCCCATCACTATTGCTCGCCCACTCTTTTTTCTCCCCTCCTGTGCAGCTGAGCCATCCGTTGTGCCACGGACTTCTTGCTGCACTTCTCTGAGGAATCATCGCCCTCACCAGTATCCAAAATGAAAAGCTGGTTAGTAAGCGAAATCAGCTCCGTGGACTCCTGCGCTACCTGCCTGGTTCTCTTAGACTGCCTGGAGGTCACCCATTTCCCCTCTGCCTGTATGCTCCTAACCTACAGTGTGACACCTCCCTAAATGTGCTATCCACGTAATTCTCTGCCTTGCGGATCACAGTGACTCCAGCTGTCATTTGAGTTCTGAAACCTGGAGCTCAAGCTTCTACAGCCAGTGATACTTACTGCAGATGTATTTGTCTTAGACACATGGATGCATCTAAAACTTCCCACATTCCACAGGATGCATGTTCCACTTGACCAACCTGCCCTGCCATACTTTAATTTTTACACTTATTATAAGCAGAATAACTTACTAGTTACTCACCGATCAGCTTCTTCCTTTATACTGAAGTAAGAACCAAATACTGGAGGCTGAAAAAGGTAGAAAATGAAAGGAGCACCTCCTTCCCCTCTTCACCAAACTGTCTCACTTTCCAAACTCCCAGCTGCTCACTCTGTAAAGTCTCACTCCATGCAAGTTGCAGCCAAGACCCCTGTATTTATACTATCTGTGACTGGTGTGATGATATGTGTATATATTTATATATTTTTATATGTTATGTATATATTCTGTGTAGGTAAGGTAAGCTTTATCTGTGTAACCAGGGTTAATCATAGGGGAGATTTGTGGAGTCAAATTGTCTGTGGAGTCTAAGGGATAAAAGAGTAAATGTGTTAACTCTTTGCATTTGAAATGAGGCCTTATGGTGAGTTTTAATTTATGAATAAGCACAGTCGATTTGAAATTTATGTTTGGGGTTAAATGTTAAAATTGACGTGTAGCTATTGCATTTCAAAAGAGGTTCAAAGGTAACAAGGATCATTTGAGATTTGTGAGTAAACAAGGACAGACATTTTAAATTTTATTGACCCAAATTAGAGGTAACATAGAAACATAAAAGGTTTTAATACTTGGGGAACTTAAATTTAAAGGAATTTGTGAGAACAATGGAGAATGAAGGTGAAAGGAAGAAAAGTGTGTTTATGAGAACAAATTTTCAACTGGAGTGAGTTGTTGTTGTAAATGTCTCACTGAAGACCAGCTCCTTTGTTTTTGGCTGTGAATGATTTTTAACTGAAGAAAGCAACTCAGACTTAGGCCAGGAGAATATTTGTCCTGTGAAGCAGTTTGTTTTTGAATCTGCCTTTGCAAAACCACATCAGCATGTTTTGGTTCTGGGAGGTTGTGGATTGTACTTCTGGTTGCATTGAAACGGCAATGTCTTGATTTGGGTAATATTTCCTGGATTTTACAATTAAGAATCTATAAAGGCTGTTGCCAAAAATATAGTCTCATTGCGTACCTTTGGTAAAACATTTTTAGGGGTTATTTTATAAGATCTTTTCTAACTGTGTAACTTTTATCTTGTGTGTTTAAATTTTATCTTTTCTTTGAATAAATACTTTAACTTTTCAAATTTTAAAATTTACCACTGAAGTCCTGTACTTCTGTGTTCAGCAACTATCCCCAAACATTTCTACAATACAAAAAAAAACAGGTTATAGCAAGGAGAGACAGATTTCAATCTGAGACCTGGCTTGTTCAGGATTAACATCAGCTGCTATCATAACACTCAGATGAGTCAGGTCTGCTAGAAATCAGGTTATGCTAGTCACCTAATTAACTAAATACAGCTGTCCTCCAGTAGAGAATTTGTTTATCCCTGCTTAAGACTGGATTTAGAAATCTTGGCAGAAGGTCCCATTAGATTGAAAGTTAGCAAATGTAACTCCATTATTCAAAAAGAGACAGAAAGTGGAAAACTACAGGCCAGTTAGCTTAACATCTATTGAAGGGAAAATGTTAGAAGCTACTATTAAATAAGTTATAGCAGGGCACTTGGATAAATTCAAGGTCATCAGGCAAAGTCAACATGGTTTTGTGAAAAGGAAATCATGTTTAACCAATTTATTGGAGTTCTTTAAGGAAGTAACATGTGCTGTGGATAAAGGGGAACCAGTGGATGTACAGCACTTAGATTTGCAGAAGGTTGATAAAGTGCCATTTCAAAGTTTATTGCATAAAATAAAAGCTTATCGTATAGGGGGTAACATATTGGCATGGATAGAAGATTGGCTGGCTAACAGGAAGCAGAGAGTAGGCATAAATTGAGCTTTTTCTGGCTGGCAAGATGTAATGAGTGGTGTGCCACAGAGATCAGTGCGGGAGTTCAACTGTTTACAATTTATATAAATGCCTTGGATGAAGGGATGGTTGCAAAATTTGCTGATAAAACAAAAATAGGTAGGAAAGTAAGTTGTCAAGAGGACATAAGGAGGCTACAAACAGACATAGATAAGTTAAGTGAGTGGGCAAAGATCTGACAGATGAACAGATGAAGGATAATGTGGGAAAATGTGAAATTGTCCATTTTGGCAGGAAGGATAAAACAGAAGCATATTATCTAAATGGTGAGAGATTACAGAGCTCTGAGGCAGAGAGATCTGGAGGTCCCAGTGTATGAATCACAAGAGGCTAGCATGCAAGTACAGCAGATAATTGGGAAAGCTAATAGAATGTTGTCATTTATTGTGAGGGGAATTGAAGACAAAAGTAGGGAGGTTATGCTTCAGTTGTACAGGGCACTAGTGAGACCACATCTGGAATACTGTGTACAGTATTGGTCACCTTTTTGAAGGAATGATGTAAATGTGTTGGAAGCAGTTCAGAGAAGGTTTACCAGACTAATATCTGGAATGGGTGGGTTGTCTTATGAGGAAAGATTGGACAGACTAGGCTTGTATCTGCTGGAGTTTAGAAGAGTAGGAGGTGACTTGATTGAAACATATAAGATCCTGAGGGGTCTTGACAGGGTGGATGTGGAGAGGATGTTTCATCTTGTAGGAGAATCTAGAACTAGGGGTCAATGTTTAAAAATAAGTGGTTGCCCATTTAAAACAGATGATGCAATTTTTTTTCACTGAGAGGGTTGTAAGTCTTTGGAACTCTTTTCCTGAAAAGGTGATGGAATTAGCGTCTTTGAATATTTTTAAGGCAGAGGTGGATAGATTCTTGGCAAGCAAGTGGGTGATAGGTTATCTGGGGTTTGTGGGGTGTAGATTTCAGTTTACTAATAGATCAACCATGATCTTATTGAATGGCGGAGCAGGCTTGAGGGGCTGAATGGCCTACTCCTGCTCCTTGTTCATATGTTCATAACCTTGTTCAAGAGGGGTAGAAGCCAGCATATTGTGGACACGGTATTGACTGTTTTGCTAACATATTTCCAGTGTCAGACTTTGACTTTGGACAATAATGTGGAATTGGTGATAATTGCACATCTCTCCTGATTTGTATTTCTACTAACTTCAATAAAAATAAATGTCAATAGAGATGTAAAAAGGGCTGTTGATTCCCTATCACCCATTTTACATTATTGCACAAAGTCAAGAACCACTCCCAATGTCCTCACTAGGTGATCAAAGAATGAAATGATCGCATGTGGCCAATTACATTAATTATCAACATCTGCATGGTCACATGAACGAAATGAGTTTTATGATTTGAATGTAAGGCTATAATTCTGCTATTCAGACACCCCACTATTGGAATGGCTCTTTCTTTATCTTTTAACGTGTTTAATTTATTTTTAATTTTCTTGAACAATGTGAAGTTTTCATCACTGCATTTATTTACTGATTTGCCACTTAGCAATCATGTATGAGGAAAAATAGAGATTACTTACCTTCACTGTAATCACTACTTTACCACAAAATCTAGGCAGGCTTTCTGCTTTCAGTGGTCTCAGCACCTTTTCTCTTCTATCTCATCCATTCCTTGCTATGACAACCTGACATTAGTAGACAAATGCATGCTCACTTGTTGGCATGTTGCTGTTTAAGTAAAATATAAAACAATACAGAAGATATGATGGCAAGAATGGCCTCAGGTTTCTCCTGTGTTTAGCTTGGTTATGCTTTTTTTTCAGATTTCAGAAGCAGGAAGGGTTGGCCAGACATTGATAATACGAGTACTCTGTGAGTCCCAAGTATGGATCGAAAACCGACAAAATCGTTACCTCCCTATTCCATACTCTTGAGCCTTTTCATGCTGTTGGCATTGATGGCATTGCTAACTCAGGTTATAAACAGCAATTGGATAAAGGTACATAGAGCAATAAAACAGCCCATTCAGAGTAAACTGATATGCTAAACAAGGCTTGAAGTGGTCGTGGTGAAAAACGTGATTTGTGTGCAAAATTTGCATTCCAAATGGAAAATCTCAGTAGGATCTTCATGTTTTGTTTCTGCTTTATTTCCCATGAGATTTTTTCTTCTACCTTACATTTTCTCTTCAATGTTTTCCACTAATTTCCTACCCTGCTCTCCTGTGCTAAGGTCCTGTTCCATGGGCAGCAATCTCCCTCCAGTACCTTACCAAAGTAACTGTTTTCCATATGTGAGTCTTGGCAGTGGGTGTCACCCAACAAGCTGACTGGACATAGGGTGGTGGAGCATCACACCTGAACCTATATCATTGCTCCCTTGAATTCATGACCCATATATTCTGTTCACTTTAACTCTCCTCAATTTTTATTTATTCATTCATGGGATGTGAGCGTTGCTGGCAAGGCCAGCATTTATTGTCCATTCCCAATTGCGCTTGAGAAGATAGCAGGGAGCTGCCTTCTTGAAGCACTACAGCCCATGTGGTGTAGGTCAGGGGCTTAGAAATATATTGCCGTTCATTTACTGTGGCTGTGTCAAAATCCTGGAACTCCCTCCCTGAAAGCACTGTGGGTGTACCTATACCTCATGGACTGCAGCGGTTCAAGAAAGCTGCTCACCACCACCTTCTCAAGGGCAATTTGGGATGAGCAATAAATTCTGGCCTGGCCAGCAACACTCACATCCCACAAGCGAATAAAAAAAAACATCAGTACTCACCCTGACGATCAGGGTGAGTTTGTTCCCATCTGTGCGGATGATTAATCCCTCATGCAGTCATCCTTGCAAGCCACTCACCAGTCCCTAAATGCACCCTCCATACATACAAAGATCACACCCATGCAATGATTAATACAACTCCCCCTTTTTATCATAAGTATTAAATCTTATACCAATTCCACATCATGGTTTTGTGAATCATTCATTAACTTGCTTTGGCGTTTTGATGGGGATAGTTTTGGGCTTATTTGCATCAACAGGTTGATGGACAAGTTTTACCTTCGTAACAGTCTTGGTATTCACATTTCCAAGGGCTGCGGGGGCTGATCCAGACACAATGGAACCGTAGTCACTATTTTGTAAGTCCTGTTACAGAATGACCATGGGAGTGCATTGGTCAGGGCAATCACTTAAATCTGGACAAACTCATCCCATCATTGAATGGCCTGATTGCTTCAGCTATTTTTTGGTTAACATATTCATGAAGTCAACCCATCTTGTCTGTGCGTTTGTATGAATAATTTCATTTCAGTTCCCAGCTTATTATAAAAGTTCAGTTAATAGTCCCGCTGGTTCCTGGGATGAGAAACTTGGCCCATTTCTGATGGTTGTCAATTTACAAACTGCTTTCAGAGTACAGCTGCTTGACCCTTTAATGCTGCCTCACTTTAAGTTAAATGCATTCTTGTTGAAGGGCTACATAACTGATTCGAGAGCAGCAGCAGGCGTTCCAATGGGTTTTAATCACTGCGCCTCACTGACCAGCTTACTGATGGAAAATTATTGGGAATTTAGTGGGAAGCAACATGAACCTGGAAAGCACAAAGGTCCAGCACTGGGCCCAAGGTAAATTTGAGACGAGTGCAACAAGGGTTCTGGAGCAGTCAACAGTTTGCATAGGGGTGCTGGACTCCAAACAGGGAGGTCTGCACTTTCCTTGTGAGTGTCCAAAGAAAGATTCCATCTCCTCCTGACTCCAGAGAGGAAAGTTTTAAACTGGCCAAAGTTTAACTGTTGAGCCAGCAACTACGGGAACCCCACTTCTATGTTGAAACAATATTGGGGTCCTATTGATGTAATAGGGTGACATAGATGTGCATGACTCAGGTCGCTGCCTCCTACACCCATAAAGTCTGGCTCTTGTGCCGGATGAGGAAGAAAAGAGAGGGAATTTCACTCATTCCAATTTAACTACCCACCTGCCATTTTCAGTTTGGAGTTGGAGGAGATAAACTTACTTACCCCTGTGTTCAACACCAAGCCATTGAGGGAACTATGTTTTTGCCTTTTTAAGTGAGGGGCATATTTTCTTCCTGTTATTTTACATGAGCAGTGCAGTAAGTTTGGAGATTTCTGCCCGAACTCACTTTGTTCAGTATGAAGAGGTGCTCAATAGTCGTTGAACAAGGGGCATCTTGCGGTTGGAATTGTACCTCACTCAATTTTCCTGTCCAGACTCATCCATTTACTTTACACTTTCTGTTCTGTATGTTGCACTGTGACCTCTAAAGGCACAATTCTGTGAGACCTTAGATTGAGATTTGAGCAAAGTATTAAATCTGTATACTCGTACTTCATAACGCCACTTACTATTGTGTTCTTACATACAGTTTCATTTTGCTACCTTTCAATTATATTCACTTCAGCATTTCAAACTGAAACTAAATATGTGGCAGGAAATTGAGCTCGGTGGGCAGGTGTGCGCTTGACCCAGCCGAGCATCAAATGATGCGCGATCACGTCGGGAGATTGTATCTAACATCATCGTGTAGTCCTGCGATATTTTGTTCGGTGGGTACACGCCGGAGTCAGCAGCATACCCGCCGACAATTAAAAGGCCTATTAAGGCCATTAGAAAGTCATTACATTCAAATTTATGCTACCCATCCAACCTGGTTGGTGGGGCAGACGAAAACGGCAAACAGTCTTTGCCCTTTTTTGGAAATCTCATCCACGAGCAGGATGAGGTTTCCTAAAGCAAATAAAAATAGAATAAAAATTTTACACTTGAATTAAAAGGATGTCCCTGCTCATGTGACAGAGTGACAGCTCCGTGCCTTAGGGAGATTGAAGCGCTTTTTCGAGCACATGCATGAAGTTCACGCTAGGCCCGTTCACCCTCCTCCCCCGACCCACACTGGCAGTGCTGAGTGCTGCCTCTCACGTTCCACACTGGGCGGGCCTTGATTGGCCAGCCAGTGTGAAATCACAGTGCGGTGCCGCCCGCGGGAGGTGGTCAGCTTCTCGACCACCCCCGCTCACCCTCACCCGCCCCTCTGAGCACCTCTGCCAAGGGCAAAATTCTGCTCATGATAAAAAAGGTCTAAATTGAAACCTATTGATCTATGAATCTTTTTTTTCAAAATTGACCTGCTTTCTATTATTGAATTAAAAAGGAATATATACGGTTGCGTTCTATGGGATATACCAGCCAGAGATTAACTCTTCAGGCTACTTATCAGTTCCTGCTTTTGGCCGCAATACGTGAACTACATAAGGCCCAGAATTTCTTGGAGACTTGTGCCATTGCAATAGCATATCTGTGGCACTGTGTTAGTTTCAGTTAGTTAAAGTCCCAAGTAAATAATTTACGCCAGTATTTACTTGGCACCATTATTTCCATTCTAACAGTACCCTCACCCAAGTTGCAGCATGGAAGTTACACCATGGGATATAAAATCTGAACCTAATGTATTTCTCTGAAATTATTTCAATCAAAAATAAATTTGATGGTTCCTATAATGGATGCTGACCAGCACTGCTGGTTTGATACTCCAGAAGTAAGTTTAAAAAGAAATTAAGGCCTGGATTTTCACATTGTCCTGGAGACTCCACTGATCTTTAAAAATGGCAGGTGGGACCCAGCTGTGGAAGTCCCGCCCCCATTTCCAAAAGATTTCATTTTCGTCAGTAGGGCAAAAGGGGTGGGATATGATTCACATATGAGGGAAACCCAATTTCAGCAGGGCCATTTCACCTCAGTGCTGAGTTCAAACATGTCCCATTTCTGGTGTAGCAAGGGCCTTAACCCGCAATGTGGAAGTCATGTGTTTTTAGAGTAGATGTAAGTGCTATTGAAATGCAGATTAGATTGGTAGAACTGTCAAGGTGTGAGGTCTTTTAAAATCCACAGCCCTTCAAAAATTAAAGAAAAACAGGCTGTCTGTATCAATGAGAGTTGAAAAATATCTTTTCTAGCAGTTACAATAGCTGTTTGCTGACATTTCCATAAGGGCTATTACTGTAATTGTCTCAGCAAGGGATCTTAAGTTCACAGTTCGATTTACAGCTCAAAGTGGTTATTAAAAGATTAGTTGCTTTTGATATGGGGCTATGTATAGCAGTTTGCTTGATTTTATAAGGGATTAAGCATTTGAGGATATTTAAAAATTTTTATTGGCTTTCCTGAATTGGACTGTTTTTTCAATATATTGAACTCTGTAATAGATATTTAGGCCTTTATTTTATTTAGTTACAACATGGCTCCTACGGTCTATTAGGTGCATTGGCTGGAGGATGTAAGGGCCAAACATGGTGTGTGGTGGCATGGATTGGAATGAGTTGGCATTAAGCTGGCAAGGGGGCAGGGAGATGGCATACAGGGTGGGTGGACCTGATGGGGTGAAAGCTAGAGGGCCTAAAATTTAACAAATCAACTGGGACCAAGTTGTTTAAATAACCTACCTTAACCCGCGTCCAGGGGCGGCAGGCCTGACTCCATCCCACACCCGCACCTCCCACCCACCATCCCACCCAGCGGAGCAAAGATCTCTCTGCTTGGCAGGAGTTCTTCCAAGGTGGGTACAGCAAGCTGGGAAATTTCCTGACTCAAGCTACCCACCTCAGCAGCAAAACTCCGGACCTAAAGTGTTCAGATGTTTCCATCTCATGACATAAGTTAATGACCTTTAAGATTATGAATAAAATTGATAGTTAACCAGGGTACATTGATCACAATGGCTAAGTAATCAAACCTGAAGAGTTGCACATATAAAATTAAAGTCTAGGAAGGGAGGACAAGTGGAATGAGGGAGAAATATGCACAGTAAAAATGCCAAGGATGGCCACGGAGATGGACAGCATGGAGCTGACCTTTCAAGCTCCTGCTAATGATAGGGAGCCTCCACAACAGCATTTTATCCCAGCAAATCAGAGGTCACTGCCTATGATTCCTTTGTTCACTGAGGATATGGTGGCTCAAATACAGACTGTTGTATTTAACTATACATCCTTTAATTGTGGAGTGGAATGATCTTTAACGCTGAGGAAATCTTTGTTTATAAGCTCCTTCCCTGTTTCTTTCTTGACTGAATGAAGTTTCTTGACTGAAGTAGGTGGTATATTGAAAAGTAGCCAATAAAAATTGGAAATAAAAAAACCTACTGTATTAAAAAGTTGTTCCTTTTCACAGTTTCATGACTCTTCAGTCAACGGAGCAGAACAAAATTGGAGGATTTACCCAGTTCCAAAGTTTAGTTCCACAAAAAAACGACAAATGGAGCTAGAGAGGGTTCCATGGACACACAGACTGTTGCACTGTGGCTACCAGAATCACAGCTTCACCCCTGAAGAAAATACAGAAGGGACATTCCTTATGAAAATGATCAAATGGCCAAAACCACCCAAACCTGCTGTGCCCTTTCAGAAAAGCAGTGACCCAGCACATGTCCGCTTTGTAATTTTAAATTCTACAAAGACTTTCTACGTTGGGGATCAGTTACAAGTGATACTGCAAATGATTGATTTTGAAGGCCACCCAAAGCAATATGGGGGTGACTATCTCCAAGGCCGGATCCACACCCCAGCTTTAAAAGCTGGTTCAGCAGGAACAGTTATAGATAACCAAAATGGACTTTACTATATAAATTTTAATTTATCTTGGCCAGGGAAAGTTGAAGTGTCTGTTTTCCTGGTCCATCCAAGTGAAGGAATCCAAGTGCTTGAAAGGCTACGCAATGAGCGACCAGACAGAGTGTATTTTAAAAGTGCCTTCAAATCAGGAAATTCTTTCCAGACCACTGTATGTAATCTTTGTTTGCCTCAATCTAAACCGCTCTGTGACTTTGGCGATTACAGGACCGGGGAGCCCTGGTTCTGTTACAAACCAAAGAAGCTTCCCTGCTCTGCTCGTATCAACCATATAATGGGGGGTTACGAGCAGAACCTCTTAATTGGAGAAGAAGGACATTATTTTCAAAGGTATGTCATTTGATTTTTTTTTATTTATATCTTCCTCTCTGCCCACCAATTGTGATCTTGAGCACATGATAGAACCAGACACTGGAATTTCAATTCAAAATGTCAAAATTAACAATACCAGAAAGTTAAAGTATTTAAGCTATTTTTGTGGCATTCAGTTGGAGCTTTCATTAATCTAAGGCCTGCGTTTTGCGTTCACCGGGTGCCCGCAATCAGACGGCCCGGAAGCAGAAGCGAAATGTACTTCCGGCTGCGATTGGCCCCCAAACGCAATTTCCCACTAGCTGGCCAATTAACAGGCAGCTAGTGTGAAAGCCACACTGAGAAAGGTTCAGTATTGCCAGAGGGGGCGGGAAGGGAGTGGGCGCTTCTAGTGAGCTCCCTGAAGGCAGACAGCTGCTGTGGAGCTGCCTCAGGGAGCTGCAGATCGATAAGATTAAATGGCAAGAAAAAATGCATCAAACTGTGGCAATGCAGCACATTGAAACGCCTGACAGCAGAACTCAAAAAGCCTCAATCACCAGACATTTTCTTTATTATATTTCTCCCCGGGCATTTCATCCTGCCCTGGATCGAGATTGCAGCAAACATGTGAAGCCCACCAGCCCAATTGGCCCATCTGCCAACCAAGAGGACAGGCCATGCAAAATTGCTTTTAATTGACTCCTTAGGGCTTAATTGCCAGCTTAATTGTTGGCAGGCCTGCTTTCGACTGCCGCACCCACCCACCGAGGGAAATATCGCATGAGCGTGCGATGACATCAGAACATGTGCTCGACGTCTTCTCGCATGATTTCATGCTCTGTTGGGTCGGGCACGCACCTATTCAAATGACGTAAAATTCTGGCCTAAGGGACAGGAAAGAATTTTGTGAAAGTGAAGGAAGGGATGTCAAAGCACAAGGCACCTTAGATTACTACACCGATGGAATGGGTGAGAGGGTTCAGAAAATTTGCCTGCAGCTCTCAAACATGGTTTTCAACCAATTAATTTTGCTAATAACATTTTCAACAAATTTAAAATTCATCACGCTTCTTTGAAATAGAATCCCCAGCTTCTGCACACATTTATGGTGTAGATATGTTTAGAAAGATCCAAAGTCATGTGTACACAGAGAGGATAAAGCACTTGGACTGTCCAGTCACAAATCTGGTTAATTCTGTCATTTATTCTGTACTCTATCTAAGCACTCAACACCCATTTTCCTTTATGGCCCTTTCTTTTAACTTGGTTAGGCACAGGAGTTGAACAAATGCAGTTACATAGAATGTTTATTTAACACTGAAATAATTTCCTCAAGTTGAACATACATTGAAAATTGAACAAGTAGGCTTATCATCTCTTTTTCTAATCATCTTCCCCAAAATCACAGAGGCACTCTCCCCTCTAACCATCTCACTCCTCAACTCAAAAGCCTTCTCCCCTCTAATTTCCTGGTCCAATTCGCATTGACAATTTGACTTTCTCCTCACAGTTCATTTCTGTTTGTGCTCAGAACAAGGATAATATTGGCATAGACACATTTAATACCCATCCCTGAGAACTTGGTGGTCATTCTTCTAGCAATAGATTCTACAATTGAGTCGCTTACTATCACACTTCAGAAGACATTAGGAATCAACCATAAAATGAATGTGGCATGCGTTGGCAGAAGTGGCAGATGTCCTTCCCTAAAAAAGCATTAGTTGGCCTATTTGAGCTCAGCACAGGCCAGATTTTCTGGCCCCACAGAGGATGTGGAGTGCTAGCCAAAAGTCCATTGACTTTTGGTGGGACTGGAAGAACCTGGTGTCAGCTAGGGCTGCAAAATCCCAGCCAACAGCACTTCTCACAGGTTGATAGGATACAATTTTTCAACTTGCAGTGAGTTTGAACTCAAATCTTGCTAGTCCAGTATCACAGTCACTAGAAAAAATGCTTGCTTTAGTATAGCACTTTCCAAATCCTCAGGACATATCAAATAGCTTCACAACCAATTAAGTATTGTTGATGTTTGTCTGTTGAAGTTACTGTTGCAATGTAGGGAAATGAGATACCTAAACTTGGGCACATTGAGGTTCCACAGACAACAATGAGCTAAATGACCAGATAATCTGTTTTAGTGATGTTCATTAAAGAATAAATATCAACCAGGCACAGAGAGATCCCCTCATTTTCTATGAGATCTTTTATTTCACTGTTGAGGGAAGGTGGAAGGGCCTTGGTTTAATCTCTCCTCTGAAAAGTAACAGTCACGGCCAAATTATGTGTTCAAGTGCTGGAGTGGGGCTTGAGCTCACCAATTCTTGACTCAGAGGCAAGATTCCTACCCTGACACCTATAGCACTGTAATCACTAAGTTAGCACAACACTGCTTCAGACCAAAGAGGGAAAAACACAATTTTTGAAGAAAAGATCCAATTTTACTGGCAGCACTGAAGTTAATATTAATATTAACATTAATTCAATGTGTCTTGCAGTGTCAGAACTCTATCTTTCTCTTGGCAGGATTTCCTGGAAGAGGCTGGGGAGCTCACCTCCAGCATATTAATGCCCTATGGTTATAAAGTTAACTTAAGTCAAGGGTGCATCTCCTTCATCGGCCACACCCTGGAAATATGCTCAACTAGTGGGGAATGGGAATTCTAGCCTTGCTAAGTCCTGTTGTTTCAACTGATCAGCCAAGAATCTGAGTGATATCTAAAACCATTCTATTAAAATAACTTTCAACCAAAGCTTTAGGTATTTGTATCCTGAGAAATGGAACAAGTGAAATTGTACTTTCAAACTTCCAATTGTATGAGCTATTCACTCCTTCCATGGAGATAGTATAGTGACTTAACATTCAACATTAATAATATATTTTCAGTGAAGTCAATGTCAAGAAGCCTATATTACCCGATGGTCCGGGTTATGTAACTGTGGAGTCTTCAGCTCGTACAGGTAAGAAAAATATGAACTATTGTGCTGACTGGCAAATTGGTAGATTCATATATTAGATGGAATATCGAGTAATTTTTTGATGCAGACAATGCTCAAAAATTTCTAGATCTCTTTTTGAATAAAGTGTCATTAAATGCCTCATTAATTATTTACTGAGCTTAATATTTTGAGTATATTCATCATGTTCAGCGTGAGTAGGCTTTCTCTCTGACAAAACCTTTTTTATGTTCACACACTCACATTCATTTGATTAATCCAGTTACAATGCATCTATTGTTTGAAAGTCTTATAACATTACACACATATTGCTTTGGGTTTTACCAGCCCTCTAGGCACGGCTGGGGGTGGGACCATGGTAAAATAGTGAGGGAGGGTGGAGGGCAGAGTGCCCATCTTCTTCCCGCCGCCATGACATTTTACCAGTGGCAGGGAAAGTGAAGAAGAAACCTCCCACCCTGCGGCCAATTGAGCCACTCATATGGCCAATTAAGGGCCTCTTTATGCTGCTGCTGGCATTTTACCTTCAATGTAGTGACTTCTTCTTGGGTGTATTTGCCCTCACTAGCCTTTTGGCTTCTCAGCATCATTATGATGCTGAAAGGTTGATTGTTGCTGTCGCTGGCCTCCTCTACTTCCTTTTCCTTCCCTCTTCCTCACTGGAGGAGCCCCTGTCAGAATGAACTATTCCCCTAGCACCTTTGGCTTCTCTTGCTGCTGCCTGCCCTGCATTTGCCCCTCCTTTGTTCAAGCCCCTCTTCCCCGTGAATCCCTGGCTCTTTGGGAGACATTTGTGGACAGGAGAAGACTCATTGGATTGGGGGTAATATATTAGCATGGATTGATTAATGGGCTGAAAACAGAGAGTAGGAATAAACGGGTCATATTCAGATTAGCAGGCTGTGCAAGAAGCAAACCTTGGGCCTCACCTATTCACAAACTATATTACTGACTTGGATGAAGAGGCTAAGCATAATGTATGAATTTTTGCTGTTGCTACAAAGTTAAGTGGGAAAGTAAGCAATAAAGGGAACTCAAAGAGGCTGCAGAGGGATATAGACAAGTTGCATGAATGGACAAGAATATGGCAGATGGAATACAATGTGGTGAAGTGTATAATTATTGACTCTGGTAGAAAAAATAAAAAGCAGAATATTTTTGAAATAATTAGAGACTGGAAAATGGTGTCCTTGCACATGAAACACTGAAAGATTAGATAAAAGCAAAATACTGCGGATGCTGGAAGTCTGAAACAAAAACAAAATAACCTGGAAAAACTCAGCAGGTCTGACAGCACCTGCAGAAAGGAACACAGTTAACGTTTCGAGTCCGTATGACTCTTCATCGGAACTAAGGAAATAGAGAAATGAGGTGGGATATAAGCTGGTAAAGCTTAGATGTAGGTACGTTTTGAGTCCATAAGCTGAAGTAGAGTCATGTGGGCTTGAAATGTTAACTCTGTTTCTCTCTACACAGATGCTGCCATACCTGCAGAGCTTTTCCAGCATTTTTTGTTCTTATTTCTATTTTTCCTAGGGTTTAGAAGAATAAAAGGTGATCTAATTGAAATGTACAAACCCAGATCTTCCAATCCCAATAACAGTGAATGCTGAGATGTTTGCCTCTATTAAGAGTTGCAATGACATCATCCCACAAGCTGATTTACACAGGAACCAAGAACTTCTGGTTCCTCAGCAAAAGTCCCATGGGAGCCCACACTGATGGCAACCACCCCCGCCCGCACACACACACACACACACACCACCCCCCCCGGCAGACCTGTGAACATGTAAATGTGGTCTATTTGATTTACTTAGAGCTATTCCTAGCAGGTGTAAAGTCAGGTGGAGTGCCAAAGCAGAACAGCACAACAGCAAACCCGACACAGCTTACCAAACCCCCCTTGACCCAGCTCACCCTCCACCCACCCCAGTACACCTGCAGCCCCATCCTGCCTCACTATCTGGATCCCTGACTCTTTAGTTTGGCTGGTTGGAACAGAGTCAGCATTGCCGGGTGGCAAGGACAGGCTGCGAAAAGGGTGAGCACAGTTGGGGGTGCAATGAGCATTATCGGGGGGCACGGGGGAGTGCTGAACAATGTCAGCAGACTTAGTGGAATTGAACATTGTCGGTGGAATGAGCATTGGTGTGGGGATGCAGCAAGGGTGGCAAACTATGTCAGGAGCAAGAATTTAAGAGGGCAAATCTAACAAAGACAGGTCGATTTATAAAATTTATAAACTCTGCAAGTCAATGAACTGAAGACTTAAGGGGCATGATATCAGTTCATCACAATAAAGGGAAAGCTGCTGTTGCGCTTCGCCACAAGGCCTCCCCACTCTTACTTGTCACTGGGTCCAAGCTGGAGCCTGGGACAGAAGGTCCTGGGGCTCCAGTGTAAAAACGAAAGTGGACAGTTTTAAACAGGGTCAGTGGCACATGTTCATGCTCCACTGGGTCAAGAAATTCTTACGGGTCTTGACAAAAAAGGTTTTGAAAAACTGTTTCCACATGCTAGGGAATCTAGGATACCAAGTCACAATCACAGAATAAGGGACTGATCATTTAGGGCTAATATGAAGAGGAATGTAGATGAATAGAAAAATCATTTAAAACTAACATGCTGAAAATTGTAAAATGCAGCATCAATCAAGAAATACAAAAATCTGAAATTCTTTTCATGAACCAAAGTAAACATAGTTTTTAAGACAGGGGAACGCAGAAAAGTCAGGATGTGTGTGTGTCACTGTATCTCTGTCTCAGGTAGACAAATAGTCATTTAGTAGTCAAGAACTTGATTATTGCTGAAAAAAGAGACACGTCTAAACTTTTCATCTTGCACTCATCAGGACACTCGCAAGAATACCAATATAAGGGGGAAAACAACAATTTATAGGGTAGTTTACCTGTTCTTAACTTACCTGTAAGTCAAACTATGTTGTTGACAACCTTGGTAGAGATCAGTAACAGTTTTTAAAAAAAAAAACAAAATCCTAAATCCTAGTTATTTGTTGAAGAATGAAGCCACAAAATTCCACAGTTTGAAATGAAAAAAGCTAAATATACAAGATTCAAACAAAATAAAATATCATCTTAGGCAACCTCCTATACTCTAAAACCCAGAATCAACATTTGTCAAGTATGAATTAACAGGCAAATTGTGATCAATTATAAACTATAAATTAAATGGCAGATACAACAAAGACAAATCTTATGAATTGCCTCGGCAGTCTACTCAGCATATATATCATCAATCTCAGTCACAAAGTCCTTCAAAACCCTGTCTTCCTCATGAAGAATTTCAGCTCCTCTTCCCCTAGGAATTAGCCTGATCCCTAGCTGACAGCAGTGCACAACCAACCAGCGTTCCATAGGCATGTTCTTCACCAAAAATGGAACACGTCTACAAAACCTCCTCAACTCTGCTTGCAATGGACTGAAAGGTGCAGATCCATCAATGTTATCTTCAAGTAACAGAAAAAGCTGCAGCAACTGTATATTTGCCTATTCTTAGCTTCTGAGTCTAGCCTCTGTCTTCTTCAATCTGCCTGAATTGTACTGAAGAAGGTAACTCTGAAGGTAGTGCTGAAGAAGAGTCATACAGACTTGAAACATCAACTCTGTTTCTCTCTCTGCAGATGCTGTCAGACCTGCTGAGTTTTTCCAGCATTTTCTGTTTTTGAGCCTGTCCTGCACCACTGGTAGCATCATCGTCTGAGCTCTGATAGTTGTGTGCCCTTTATATGGTTTTGACCAGTTTAAATCGCCCCAGAAGTTTTGGTTTCCAATCTCAGTTTCAGTCTTAGTTTCCTTAGAAAGTGGGAGGGTCTGTTTCCTTTCTCAGTTTCCCTTTTCAATTAGGGTCTGTCTCAAAATATACAAGATTTGAAACCAGTGATTACATCACAACACCCATTGCAGAAAACTGCAGAAAGGTTATAAATAATTTTGCCTTCTCATTAATTAGTCAGAGGCAAGAGCTCCCAATGATATCATGTAGCCCAACTGTAAAACACTGTGTTCCCAGTACAGATTAGGCTAACAGTTTTATGACTCTCCCTCACATCCTCCAAGTCAGATGCATCCATGTCTGAGTTGACTACATTACTTTACTTTGTCAATGACAGTAGAAATAATTGTGCTCATGGCAAGGTATAATTCAAGACGATTTATTTACTGTACTATTCAGAATAACATGCATTGCTTGACCTGGAGAACATATACAGTTTGGTGAAGTTGCTCTCACTCTAGGTTCCCTCAGCCATTTTATGTCTAATCTTTGCGAATTTCATGATTAATTATTTCTGTTGGATAAGTCCTTCACCCACGAAACAGATTCATAAAACTACAGATGAAAATATGTTTGATTATTCAATTCATTTATTATTGACAAAATATTAACATCAAAAACCCTAATGATTCTTGCAGAATAATATCTTAGATTTAGTCATTCATGTGCATGTATTTAGTAAATATAAATTGTTGTTGTTCAATGAGGGCCAATGAAGATGCCTTCCCCAAGTCTGTAGTTGCCACAGGACTTTGAAAGAAGGAAAAATCTTTATTTCATTCTAACTTAGTAAAAAACACGGTGGCATGACTTTTTTGCTCATTGGCCGCACGCGATCAGCAGGCCCAGGAGTGGATGGGAAACAGGCCCCCAACCGCAATCGGCCCCTGACCATGATTTCACACTGGCTGGCCAATTAACAACCAGCCAGTGTGAAACGCGCGCTGAGAAAGGCTCAGCACTGCCGGTGGGGCCGGGAAGAAAGCGGGTGCCAACATCATTGCAGATGCTGGTGAGCACTTCCAGTGAGCTCCCTGAAGGCTGACAGCTGCCTCAAGGAGCTGCAGATCTCCACAGAATAAACAAAGCAACAAAAATGCTGCCAAATATGCCCATGCAGCACAATCAAGCACCTGAAAGCAAACCTCATAAAAAAAGCCAGTCCCCAGTATCTCTTTGTTATTTTATTTCCCCATGGAGATTTCATCCCGCCCTGGATCAAGGTTTGAGCAAAAATTGGCTCATCCGCCAACCGTAACAGTGGACGAGCCACAAAAAAATCGCTTTCAATTGCCTTCTTATTGGGTTTAATTGCCCAATTAATTGTCGGCAGGCACATTTCCAACTGCTGCGCGCACCTGCCAAGCGAGATATCGCGCAAATACGCGATGATGTCGGGATGCTCGCCCAACATCATCTTGCACTATTTCATGGCCACACGGGTCAGGTGAACGCCCATCTGTGGGATGCAAAAGTTTGGCCAGTGATTCTTTTCACTGCTGTCCTTCATGGTTCTTTCCTTGTTGGATACAATACTATCGGATGTTTTAGGAAGCAGTTGCCAAACAGAAATAAGGGGTCCCATGCTTTTTCTATTCATTTCAATTTTGCTTCACTTGAAATTAACCTTTGATGCATGTTCTCCTAGCAGCATATTGTCTTTTATGTTGCCTTTCTGAACATTACCCCAAACTGTGGTGAAAAGTCTTCATTTTGAAAGCTTAAATGTTTCAATATTAATACTTTGTAAACACTCAAGCTAGTTTATTTATACGTGCTTATCATTACAATATCCTTTAACCTGAAATTCATTCTTTTCTACATTATTGTTTGGAAAAGACAGGATTTTCAAGAACACAATTTAAATCAATTGTGCCTGCATTACTGTTCGACCTTTGTTCAAAATAACAGTAGTGTAAAAACACCAATATTCTTACCTTCCCCACGTTAAGGCTAGAAAGGATTTCCTGTCTGTTTGGCCTCGTAAGCTTACTTTTCCATCAGAGATAATAGGTAACACTTTCATATTTTCCCTTGACTAGTTTTAGAGTTCTTTTCAAAAAAACAAGTGAACCATCTTTGAGGACAATCAATGCAAATAGTTGTGTGATTAGCAATAATGCAGAGGCAGTTCTTTCTTCAAGGTGTCATATATCACTTTCCACCATTCCATAAGACCATAAGACATAGGAGCAGAAATTAGGCCAATTGGCCCATCGAGTCTGCTCCACCATTCAATCATGGCTGATAAGTTTCTCAACCCCATTCTCCCACCTTCTCCCCGTAACCTTTGATCCCCTTACCAATCAAGAGTCTATCTATCTCGGTCTTAAATACACTCAATGACCTGGCCTCCACAGCCTTCTGTGGCAATGAATTCCACAGATTCACCATTCTCTAGCTAGAGAAGTTTCTCCTCATCTCTGTTCTAAAAGATCTTCCCTTTACTCTGAGGCTGTGCCATCGGGTCCTAGTATCTCCTACTAGTGGAAACATCTTACCCACGTCCACTCTATCCAGGCCTTTCAGTATTCTGTAAGTTTCAATCAGATCCCCCCTCATCCTTCTAAACTCCATCGAGTATAGACCCAGCGTCCTCAAACATTCCTCATATGTTAAGCCTTTCATTCCTGAGATCATTCTCGTGAACCTCCTCTGGACTCTCTCCAGGGCCAGCACATCCTTCCTGAGATACAGGGCCCAAAATTGCTCACAATATTCTAAATGTGGTCTGACCAGAGCCTTATAAAGCCTCAGCAGCATATCCCTGCTTTTATATTCTAGTCCTCTCGAAATAAATGCCAACATTGCATTTGCCTTCCTAACAACCGACTCAACCTGCAAGTTAACCTTAAGAGAATCCTGGACTAGGACTCCCAAGTCCCTTTGCACTCCAGATTTCTGAATTCTCTCCCCATTTAGAAAATAGTCCATGCCTCTATTCTTCCTACCAAAGTGCATGACCTCACACTTCCCCACATTGTATTCCATCTGCCACTTCTTTGCCCATTCTCCTAACCTGTCCAAATCCTTCTGCAGCCTCCCCAGCTCCTCAATACTACCTGTCCCTCCACCTATCTTTGTATCAGCTGCAAACTTAGCTAGGATGCCCTCAGTTCCTTCATCTAGATCATTAATGTATAAAGTGAAAAGTTGTGGTCCCAATACTGACCCCTGCGGAACTCCACTAGTCACCAGCCACCATCCTGAGAAGGACCCCCTTATCCCCACTCTCTGCCTCCTGCCAGACAGCCAATCTTCTATCCATGCTAGTACCTGGCCTGTAACACCATGGGCTCTTATCTTACTGAGCAGCCTCCTGTACGGCACCTTGTCGAAGGCCTTCTTGAAGTCCAAGTAGATAACATCCATTGGTTCTCCTTTGTCTAACCTACTCTTTACCTCCTCAAAGAATTCTAACAGATCTGTCAGGCATGACCTCCCCTTGATGAAACCATGCTGACTTTGCCCGATTTTACCATGCACTTCCAAGTATTCTGAAATCTCATCCTTAATAATGGACTCTAAAATCTTACCAACGACCGACATCAGGCTAATCAGCCTGTAATTTCCTGTCTTTTGCCTCACTCCCTTCTTAAACAAGGGAGTTACATTAGCGATTTTCCAGTCCTCTGGGACTCTCCCTGACACCAGTGATTCCTGAAAGAGCACCACTAACGCCTCCACTATCTCTTCAGCTATCTCCTTCAGAACTCTGGGGTGTAATCCATCTGGTCCAGGTGATTTATCAACCTTCAGACCTTCCAGTTTTCCTAGCACTTTCTCCTTGGTAATGCCCACCATACTCACCTCTGTCCCCCCCGACTCTCTTGAACTTTGGGGATGTCACTCGTGTCTTCCACTGTGAAGACCGATTCAAAGTACCTATTTAGTTCCTCCGCCATTTCTTTGTTCCCCACTACTACTTCTTCAGCGTCATTTTCCAGTTGCCCAATGTCCACTTTTACCTCTCTCTTACCCTTTATATATCTAAAAAAACTTTTGCAATCTTCTTTTATATTACTGACTAGTTTACCCTCGTATTTAATCTTCTCCCTCCTTATTTCATTTTTAGTTGTTCTAGGTTGGTCTTTGTAGGCTTCCCAATCCCCCGGTTTCCCACTGCTCTTCGCTGCATTGTATGCTTTTTTTTTAGCTTTTATGCTGTCCCTGACTTCCCTTGTCAGACTTGGTTGCCTCATCCTCCCTTTAGTGTGCTTCTTCTTCCTAGGGATGAATTTTTGCTGTGTCTCCCAAATTACTCCCAGAAACTCCTGCCATTCCTAGTTTATGGAATAAAGGGGACAGCAGCAACATGGGTATGAATTTCACTAAGCGACAGGAAACAGACAATAGTGATTAATGGTTGATTGTTTAGACTGACAAAAGTTTTATAGTGGTGATGCTCAGGGGTTGGTGTGAGAATCCCTGCTCTCCCCGGTGTATATTAATGACCAAGACCTTGGTGTACAGAGCACAATTTCACAGCTTGCAAATGATACAAAACTTGAAAGTATTGTGAACTGTGAGGAGGATAGTATAGAACTTCAAAGGCAGGTAGAAGGTGGGTGGGGCAGACAAATGGCAGATGAAATTTAATGCAGAGAAGTGTGAAGTGATTTATTTTGGTAGGAAGAATGTGGAGAGACAATGCGCTGAATTTTACATGCCCTGGCAAGTCTGTTTCCCATGGGGGGCATGTAAAATGAGGGTTGGTCATATAAAATATGGTAGATGCCCATCCCACCCAACCCCGAGCTCACCCTTGTAATATAGGGGGTGGGTGGGTGTCCAAATTGGCAGCCCATTGGGAGGCAGCCCTTCCACTAAGGTAGAACACCCCCCACCTTTTCTTCCTACCCAGCTGTTGCATTAAATACACCATCCCCACCCCTACCTCCCCATGCGCCTCTCCCTAACCTGTCCACACCCTCCTTGACCAAGACCTACTTGGACTTCAGCAAGGCTTTCGATAAGGTCCCATAAGGGAGACTGATAACAAAGGTAAGAGCCCATGGGATCCAAGGCAATTTGGCAAATTGGATCCAGAATTGGCTGAGTGGCAGGAAGCAGAGGGTGATGGTCGAGGGGTGTTTTTGTGATTGAATGCCTATGTCCAGTGGGGTCCCACGGAGATCGGTGTTGGGTCTCTTGCCGTTTGTGGTATATACAAACGATTTAGACTTGAATGAAGGAGAGTTGATCAGTAAGTTCCCGAATGACTCAAAAATTGGTGGGGTGGTAAATAGTGAGGAGGATAGCCTTAGATTACAGGAGGATATAGACGGACTGGTCAGATGGACTGATCAGTGACAAATGGAATTTAATCTGGATAAGTGTGAGGTGATGCACTTGGGCAGGACAAACAAGGCACGGGAATACACAGTGATTGTTAGGACCCTGGGAAGTACCAAGGATTAGAGGGACCTTGGTGTGTGTGTCCACTGGTCCCTTAAGGTAGCGGGACAGGTAGATAAGGTGGCTAAGAAGGCATATGTAATACTTGCCTTTATAAGCTGAAGCATAGAATTTAAGAGCAAGGAGGTTATGCTGGAACTGTATAAAATGCTGGTTAGGGCACAGCTAGAGTATTGCGTGCAGTGCATTATAGGAAGGATGTGACTGCACTAGAGAGAGTGCAGAGAAGATTTACCAGCATGTCGCCTGAGCTGGAGATTTTTGGTTATGAGGAAAGTTTGGATAGACTGGGGTTACTTTCCCTGGAGCAGAGGAGATTGAGGGGGGACATGATTGAGGTGTATAAAATTATGAGGGGCATGGATAGAGTAGGCAGGATGGAACTTTTCCCCTTGGCAGAGGGACCACTAACCAGGGGGCATAGATTTAAGGTAAGGGGCAGGAGGTTTGGAGGGGATGTGAGGAAGATTTTTTTCACCCAGAGGATGGTGGGAATCTGGAACTCACAGCCTGATAGGGTGGTAGAGGCAGAAACCCTCATAACATTTAAGAAGTATTTGGATGCGCACTTGCGATGCCATGGCATACAAGGCTATGGGCCTAGTGCTGGAAAATGGGATTAGAATGGTTAGGAGACCAAACGCAGACTGGGTGACCGCTTTGCAGAACACCTTCGGTCTGTCCGCAAGTATGACCCAGACCTCCCTGTCGCTTGCCATTTCAACACTCTACCCTGCTCTCTTGCCCACATGTCTGTCCTTGGCCTGCTGCATTGTTCCAGTGAAGCTCAACGCAAACTGGAGGAACAGCACCTCATCTTCTGACTAGGCACTTTACAGCCTTCTGGACTGAATATTGAGTTCAACAATTTTAGATCAGGAACTCTCTCCTCCATCCCCACCCCTTTTCCGATTCTCCCCCTACTTTTTTTCCCAATAATTTAGATAGATTTTTCTTTTCCCACCAATTTCCATTATTTTTAAATGTATTTCCATCCATTGTTTTATCTCTACCTTTTAGCCTTTTTCGATTCCTTCACCCCACCCCCACTAGGGCTATCTGTACCTTGCTTGTCCTGCTTTCTACCCTTAATTAGCACATTCCTTAGATAATATCACCACCTTCAACATCTCTTTGTCCTTTTGTCTGTGACATCTTTTGGTTATCTCCACCTATCACTGGCCCTCTATTCAGCTCTACCTGTCCCACCACCCTCCCTTAAACCAGCTTATATTTCAACTCTCTTCTATTTTTACTTAGTTCTGTTGAAGGGTCATTCGGACTCGAAACGTTAACTGTGTTCCTCTCCGCAGATGCTGCCAGACCTGCTGAGGTTTTCCAGGTATTTTTGTTTTTGTTTAGAATAGTTAGGTATTTGTTTGACTGGCACAGACTTGATGGGCCAAAGGGCCTTTTTCTGTGCTGTAGACCTCTATTACTCTATGACTCTATGACCCTGTACTTACTGCACTCTGTCTGATTAGCTGGCAGCTCCCGAGGGCGAGACTTCCTCCCCAGTGAGGAGCGGAAGTCCAATACAGCCCCTATTTAGCCCCTTAGTGCACTATGGTTGTGAGGCGAGCTGGCTTGGAGTGAGTTAGTTCCACGCCAAATTTGCTTCCCAGGGACGGGGTGGTGGAAGCCAGCCTGGATCTGTCACAGAGTATTGGTTATCCTCACAGGAGGGGCAGAGAATTTGGTGACCTGTTCACACAAAGCCCCCAACAGGTACGGACCAGCAGTGGCAGTGCCCGACCTGGATCTGCAGAATTACAGAATGATGGAGCACTGGCTGCACAGGGTGGAAGATCTGCACCATGCTCTCTGCCAATTTGGAGCTGGATTCCTCCATGCTCCTTGGCAGTGACAGGAGGCAGTCAGGCAGCCAGCCGATGTATTCAGCATCTTGGTTTCCTTGTTGATCAGTGCTCTCCTGTATGCTGTCCCTTCAAGGCCCTCATGTGATTCCCCTCTGAACTTCACCCTGTGGTGAGCTGGCAAACGAACCATCCTTTACCCCTGGCCTGGCTGCAGCCCACCCATGCCTAGAAGCCTCCAGATCTGCTGGTCCCAACTCTCTACAAACCACCAAGATATGTGCACTACTAGCATCTGAACTGTTCCCTAGGAGAGTCAATTCAAGTGATGGGACCGCTTCATTAATGTTGCACTGTTGCTATATCTCTTCCTCCTTGAGCAGCTGGCAGGCAGCAGTTCTTGGGCTTCACAGATCAGGACATCAGAAGGAGAAGGATGGAGCCGTGGAAAGCAATCTGGCCATACCAACAGCAGCTTGTTCATCATGCCAGATAACAGGATGAAGGTGGGCTAGGTGTTGAGAAGGGGCATGAGACATGAGCATGCCATCACCCTCAATGTTCCCTGTGACACCAAATATTGCAGACTCTTTCACAGCCGGCCCCATGATACTGGGAACGATGTCATCCATTGGGCTAAGCAGGTACTGGCATCCTTATTCTGTTCTGCTGTATTGTATACCACTTTGTTTTGCAAAAGACAGGACAGAATGTCAATGATTGTGTAGCACTGTGTTTGGGTGATGCGCCTGCCATAAATGAATAGCTGGAGGCATGTGGAGGTAGTGAGAGGTGGGTGTGATGCTGGAAGCCCTGGTAGGTTTATATAGGTGAGGGTGAGTATCTGGATGTTCAGCGTGGGTCCTTATTGCCAGGGAGTGCTGCTGGGTGAGTGATTGGAGTATGGTGCATTGAGCTGTATGAGAGGTTGGTCGTGTAATGGGTAGGAGATATCATATGAAGTGTAGTCACAGACTTTGATTACCCACATGAGATCAGTAGACTTCTTGTGGCACTGCTGCCAGGTCCTCTGGGTCAAATACTAGGAATTGACTGCCAGGCTACATGCTCTCACTTGCTTTCAAGAGTGGTACTTGAGGGCCTCCTGATCACCATCACCTTAGAACCATGCCATGTTTCCTCCTGCCCGCTTCCAGCACTCCACAGACCTCAACCTGGAACCCCTTTCTGCCCACAGTATTATTTCAGCATATCTTCATTTTAAAGAGGCAGACTGCCTTTAGGAAGAGCAGGTTGGTTGGCACATGTGATATCTACACAATGCTTGGCCGACTGCTGAGGGCAAGGGCAGCTCACAGCACCAAGAAGAAAGTAGTAGCATGCAACTTGCTTGGCCAGACGCTGCAGTAATGCGGATGAGGTGAAGGCACCAAATTTGTGTGCTCCCCACCTCAATCATAACCAGCTTGGCAAGGCTACGAATTGCAAACCCCAAACCCAAAAATTTGGACCCCCGATTTTCTAGCCCAGTGATATCATTAGCGCAGTGTCAATTTAACACCTGTTTTCACCCTTTGGCAAAAAAAAAACCCCAGCATATCTTTCATTCACCAATTCAATCTGGCAAATAGGAGCAAGGGATTACATTTAGGCAGTTAAAGAGAAAGAACAAGGGCAGAATTTTCTGTGCCTGCTGGCGTTGGGCGTGTTCAATAGCGTGAGCGGACAATATGGTAAGAAGGCCAAAATTCGGTTTCATGATGTCGTGAAATCAGTTTGCAATTGTCCACTGTACTCATCAATGGGGGGGCCACGTTTCCCATTGTCGGATGTCAAGAACCTCATTGTAACACAATGGCGTCTGGAGAGGGGAAGGAGTCCAGGGGGAGTAAGGAATCAGTGGGGAGGAAGGAGACCGGAGAAGGGGATGAGTCTGAATGGGGGTCGGGAAAGGACTCTGTGTTGGAGTAGGGCTGGAGGAAGAAGTAAGGGAGGAAGAAGGAGTCAGGAAGGCAGAAGGGCAAAGGTGGGGCAGTGGAGTATGGGGCTGGGGGAAGGAATTCCAAGAGGGGAAAGAGTCCAGGTGAAAGTGCAAGGGAGGGCTCTGTTGAGTCCATGACTGCCTCTTGGGGAGTGAACTGAAGACAGGCATGGTAGGAGAGAATGGTGAGAATGACCAAGGGCAGAGTAAGGCACTAGGATGGGAGGGTGAGGGTGCTACAGTATCAGTAGAAGGGACGGTGAGGGTAGTTGGAGGGGACTCTGAGGCAGACACGGACCTTGGTGTGCAAGGGAGGAGGTCGGGGAGGTGAATGTGGATGGGGGTGTGATTTTCGGGAAGGAAGGAAACATGCACATTCACCAGGACACCTCCAGAAGAAAAGGATCTTGGCTGATAGGTCACAGTGGGGAAGTGGAAGGTGCTGCCCTGACATCTGCAGCAGGGGTGGAGACAGCCTGTGCAATGGTTGGCACTGTTGCCTCTGATAACTTTGGCATGGGTCCTCTGGAGTGCCAAGGCGATGGGGGCCGCAGCTTTCTTTGGCTGTCCTTCTGTGGGCCAGTTACTCCCTCTGAGCTGAAAGAGGATGAGGTTGAGGGGCTCACAGACAAAGGGGACTTACCGTATATCTTCCTCCGGTCAGAGGAAACTATTTACCACTACCCTGTTTCCTGTCACACAGCCCATTTCATATCCACTGTCTTTTTTATTCCATGGGCTTCAACGTTTCTAACGAACCTATTTGGTGGCACTTTACTAAATGCCTTTTGCAAGTCCATATACACCACAAGATTCACATTACCCTTATCAACCCTTTCTGTTGCCCTATCAAAAAACTCAATCAAGTTAGTTAAACACGATTTGCCTTTAAATCCATGCTAACTTTCTTTAATTAATCTGCCCTTGTCCAACTGACTGTTAATCTTGTTCCAGATTACTGTTTCTAATGGGTTTCCTACCACTGAGGTTAAACTGACAGACCTGTAGATGCTGGATTTATCCTTTGACCCACTTTTGAACAAGGGTCAAAATTTGCAATTCTCCAGTCCTCTGACTTCACCACCATATCTAAGGAGTATTGGAATACTATGGCCAGCACCTCGCAATTTTCACTTACTTCCCTCCCTATGGGGAGGCGGTGGCATAGTGGTATTGTCAATGGATTAGTAATCCACATACCCACGGTAATACTCCGGGGACGTGGGTTCAAATTCAATAAAAATCTGGAATTAAAAGTCTACAATGACCATGAAACCATTGCAGATTGCCGTGAAAACCCACCTGATTCACTGATACCCTTTAGGGAAGGAAATCTGCTGTCCTTACCTGGTCTGGCCTGCCTATGTTTCCACGCCCACAGCAATGTGGTTCACTCTTAAATGCCCTCTGAAATGGCCTAGCAAGATACTCAATCATATCAAACAGCTACAAAGCCTAAAAGGAATGAAACTGGGTGGACCACCTGGCATCAACCTAGGCACCAGAAACAACAATTGCAAATTCAGCCCTGTCAATCCTGGAAAAGCCTTCCTTACTAACACCTGAGAGCTTGTTCAAAAATTAGGGAACTGTCTCACAGACGAGTCAAGCAACAGCCTGACATAGTCATACTCACAGAATCATACTTTACAGATAAAGCCCCAGACATCTCCATCGCCATCCCTGGATATGTCCTGTCCCACCAGCAGGGCAGAACAAGCAGAGGTGGCGGCACACTGGCATTCAGTCGTGTGGGAGTTGCCCTGGGAGTCTTCAACATCGACTCCGGACCCTATGAAGTCTCATGACATCAGGTCAAACATGGGCAAGGAAACCTCCTGCTGATTACCATGTACAACAATGCCCCCATCCCCCAGCTAATGAATCAGTACTCTTCCATATTGAACACCACTTGGAGGAAGTACTGAGGGTGTCAAGGGTGCAGGAGGTACTGGGGGACTTGAATGTTCATCACCAAGTGTGGCTTGGTAACATCACTACAGACCAAGTTGGCTGAGTCTTAAAGGACATAGCTGCTAGACTGAGTCCTCACCCTCACTAACCTGCCTGCCGCAGATGCATCTGTCCTTGACAATGTCAGTCAAAATGACCTTTGATGGTATTCTCAATGTGGAGACGAAGTCCCGTTTTCACATAGAGGAATCCATCCATCGTGTTGTATGGCACTACCACCGTGCTGAATTGGATAGATTGCGAACAGATTTAACAACTCAAGATTGGGCATCCATCTAGTAGTGGGCAATCAGCAGCAGCAGAATTATACTGGGCCACAATCTGTAACCTCATGGCCCAGCCTAACCCCACGCTACCATTATCACCAAGCCAAGGAATCAACTCTGGTTCAATAAAGAGTGCAAGAGGGCATGCCAGGAACAGCACAAGACACACCTAAAAATGAGGTGTCAACCTGGTGAACATATAACGCAGGACTACTTGCATGCCAAACAGCATAAGCAGCAAGCAATAGACAGGGCTATGCGAATCCACAACCAACGGATCAGATATAAGATCTGCAATCCTGTCACATCCAGTCGCAAATGGTGGTGAACAATTAAACAACTCACTGAAGGGGGAGGAGGAGGCTCCCCATATATCCACATCCTCAATGATGGGGGAGCCCAGAACATCAGTGCAAAAGATAAGGCTGAAGCATTCGCAACAATCTTCAGCCAGAAGTGCAGAGCGGATGATCCACCTCAGCCTCCCCAAGAAGTCCCCAGCATTATAGATGCCGGTCTTCAGCTAATTGGATTCACTCCACGTGATATAAAGAAATGGCTAAAGGCACTGGATACTAGAGAGGCGGACCCTGACAACATTTCGACAATACTACTGAAGACTTGTGTTCGAGAATTTGCCACGCCCCGAGCCAAGCTGTTCCAGTACAGCTACAACACTGGCATCTACCTGGCTATGTGGAAAATTGTACACAAAAAGCAGAACAAATCCAGCCTGGCCAATTATCGCCCCACCAGTCTCTTGATCATCAGTGAAGTGATGGAAGGGGTCATCAACAGTGCTATCAAGTAGCACTTCTTAGCAATAACCTGCTCATTGATGCTCAGTTTAGGTTCCACCAGGGCCACTCAGCTCCTGACCTCAGTGCAGCCTTGGTTCAAACATAGACAAAAGAGCTGATATCCAGAGGTGAGGTGAGGGTGCCTGCCCTTGATATCAAGGCTGCATTTGACCAACTGTGGCACTAAGGAGCCCTAACAAAACTGTAGGGAATCAGGAATCAGGGGCAAAACTGTCCATTGGTTTTAGTCACACCTAGCACAAAGGAAGATGGTTGTGGTTGTTGGAAGGCAATCATCTCAGTTCCAGGACATCACTGCAGGAGTTCTTCAGGATAGTGTCCTAGGCCCAACCATCTTTAGCTGCTTCATCAATGACCTTCTTTCCATCATAAGGTCAGGAATGAGGATGTTTTCTGATGATTGCACAATGTTCAGCGCCATTCATGACTCCTCAGATACTGAAGCAATCCATGTCCAAATGCAGCAAGAGCTGGACAATATCCAGGCTTGGATTGACAAATGGCAAGTATCATTCACACCACATAAGTGCCAGGCAATGATCATCTCCAACAAGAACGAATCAAACCTTTGCTCCTTGACGTTCAATGGCATTACCATCGCTGAATCCCTCACTATCAACATCTGGGGGTTACCATTGACCAGAAACTGTCCTGGACTAGCCATATAAATGCTATGGCTACAAGAGCAGGTCAGAGGCTCGAATCCTGTGGTGAGTAACTCACCTCTTGACTCCCCAAAGTCTGTCCACAAGGCACAAGTCAGGAGTGTGATGGAATATTAACCACTTGTCTGGATGAGTGCAGCTCCAACAACACTCAAGAAGCTTGATACCATCCAGGACAAAGCAGCCCACTTGATTGGCACCCCATCCACAAACATTCACTCCCTCCACCACCAACACACAGTGGCAGCAATGTGTGCCATCGACAAGAAGCACTGCAGGAACTCACTAAGTCTCCTTCGACAGCACCTTCCAAACCGACAACCAATACCATCTAGAAGGACAAGGGCAGCAGGCACATGGGTACACCAACACCTGGAAGTTCCCCTCCAATTCACTCACCATCCTGACTTGGAAATATATCACCATCCGTTCACAGTCGCTGGAACTCCCTACCGAACAGCACTGTGGGTGTACCCATACCATATGGACTACAATGGTTCAAGAAGGCAGCTCTCCACCATCTTTTCAAGGGCAATTAGAGATGGCATTAAATGCTGGCCTAGCCTGGGACACCCACATCCCATGAATTAATTTTTAAAAATCCTTTTGTAATTTTAATAAATTTGGGACCAAAAGTCCTCAAACCCATTCAGTCAATGTAACAATGGTGAAGCATAATTCTTCACTCAAGCTCGGGAGTGGGACTGACTGGATTGTTCCCTAGGGAGCCGAATGGACTCGATGGGCCAAATGGTGTTCTTCGAAAATGACTCTATGTTGGAATGCTTGTGGTCAGACAATTTATTTGCAATAGGACTGGACCCACATCAGTATCAGTGCCACTGGCATACCTGCTGTAGGCGGTGTCATGCCACTGAAGCCAAAGTCAAAGAGCCAAGCAAAAGAATGAAGAAATCACTAAAAAGGGGCCCTTGTGTAAACTATACACCTGATTTCCCAATAAGTATTCATTTTAACACATACATCTTTTGGTATGCTTTATTCAAACTGTCCCTGAAAAGTGACCAATTACTCTGGTGTATTGTATTCCAATGGTCTGGTTTTCCCTTTGGACCTCCATCTTGACAGGCAGCCAAAATTACTCCATGGTGACTAATCATTCCCAAAGCTTTTATTAAAACATGAAAGAGATTAGAAAACACCTTCCACCACTTCTAGAAAACATATTGCTGCTAATTAGAAGTTGCTATGGATCACTTCAAATGCACAATACTAACATCCTGAAATAATAGAGAATTTGTCCTGAATACTACATTTTGCTCTTTCTCTGTATATATGTATGCTAAAGGTACACTGCATTAGCGAATAAGTATCCAACTTAGTTTTCAGCCTTGCGTCTTTTATTCACAGGCAAAGTTCTTGGAAAATGTGTCCCTGGAAAACCCCTGCTTTCACCATCTGGATTTTATTATCAGGACCAGTGGGTGTCAACAACCTGTAACATTCGGCACTATAACACTCCTGAAAATATCATGGATTGTCTCCATGGGAAAAAGGTTTACATTTTCGGAGATTCCACTATACGGCAGTGGTTTGAATATTTGACAGAATTTGTGCCAGGTTAGATTCAGCCATTGCTTGTGTGTTTGGTATTGCAGTGCAATCTGCTTTAAGTGTTAATTATGGCTGAAAAAATACACTTGTCAAAGCTTTCCATCTTGCACTCATCAGGACAATCGCAAGAGTACCAATGTCAAGGGAAGCAACAACTTTATACTGTATGAGAAGAGACTGCTGATTGGTTGGCAAGTGGACTCCGATTGATAGAGGCGTTGCCATGGAGAATGCACCAGTTAATGGTGACTGACAATTAATTGCCAAGCGTTGTTTGAAATTTAAACCAGGCAGTTTGACTCTGATTGGTCAATGCATTGCCCCAAGGAATGAACCAACAAATGGCAATTGCTTATTATGTTTAGGTGAAACAAGACCCGGAGACAGTAACCACCACCTAGAAGAGTGTGTTAAAAGAGTACTCAGACTCAGAGACTTAGCTAGCCCCTTTGTTTAGAACAAATAAATTCAGACATTCTCAGTCTGACCTCAGTGTGTGAGTTTGGTAAGACCATAAGACCATAAGACATAGGAGCAGAAATTAGACCATTCGGCCCATCGAGTTCAGCTAAATGTAAGCTGAGGAGGTTTGGTGAGGAGGGACGGGAGGTGCTCCTTTGCTTTTTCTAACTCTTTCACCCTGTAGGAACTGGTTCTTGCTCTGCTACAGGGGAAGAAGCTAGCTGTTTGGTGAGTATCTACTAAGTGGTCAAGGTCTATTCTATTCCTCAGATTTAAAATAGTACAGGATTTGTGATAAGATTAATAAATATATAAAAGAAAATAAATAATTGAATAAAATAATTAAGTAATTAATTACAGCACATAAGTATGGGAGGACAGGTGATGTTTCATTGCTGCAGCGAGTGGGAGCTTCTGGATACCAGTGTTCTCAAGGGCAAGTACTTCTGCAGTAAGAGTCTGCAGCTTGAGGAGCTTTGGCTCAGAGTTATTGAGCTGGAGACTGAGCTGTGGACACTGTGACACGTCAGGGAGGGGGAAAGTTACCTGGACGCTTTGTACTAGGAGGTGGTCACACCCATTAGGATAGGATCTTCTGATTTGGAAGGTGATCAAGGACAGGAGGGTGTGATTGTAGATGAGGCAGGTAAGGGGACCCAGAGGGCAGGAGTTTCAGCCTCTGCAATTGTCTGACAGGTTTGAGGTTTTTTCAGCTTGTTTGGATGAGAGTGGGGGCTGCAGGGTGGATGAGCTGACTGACCATGGCACTTTGGTTCAGGAAGCCATTCAAGTGCGGGGAGACAAAGGAATTTAGTGGTAGTAGGGGACAGTATAGTGAGAGGGATTGACACTGTTCTCTGTAGCAAGGAGCAAGAGTCCAGACAGCCATGTCACCTGCCCAGTGCCAGGGTTTGGGACATTCGCTCAGGGCTGGAGAAGAACTTTCAGTGGAAGGGGGAGGATCCAGTGGTCGTGGTCCATGTTGGTACTAACGACATAGGCAGGATAAGGAAGGATGCTTTGCATAGTTAGTATGAGGAGCTAGGCACCAAAATAAGAAGCAGAACCTCAAAGGTAACAATTTCTGGATTATTACCTGAACGAAGTACAAACTGACATAGGACAAATAAGATTAAAGAAATGAATGCGCAGATCAAAGTGTGGGAGAAGTGGGTTCTGGATTGTGGGGCACTGGCACCAGTATTGGGAAAAGTGGCATCTGTACCATTGGTATAGTCTACGCCTGAACCATGCTGGGGCTGGTGTCCTCATAAGCCGCATAACTAGCGAAGTAGAGAGGGTTTAAAACTGAATAGTGGGGGCAAGGGATCAAATTTGGGAAGATGTGGTAAATCAAAGTGTAGAGACAAGGCAAGAAAGATAGGTACTGATATGAGAAATGATAAACAGACCACGACTGGAAGGGTCAGAGAGTACAGATATAAGAGTAGATCAGCAGATAAGGATAAATGCTACAAAGATAATAAAAGGGCAAAAATAATGGCTCTGTATCTAAATGCACATAGCATTCGAAACAAAACAGATGAACTGGTAGCACAAATAGATATCAGTAAGTACGATCTGATAGCCATTACAGAGACATGGCTACAGGATGACATAGATTGAGACCTGACTATTCAAGGATACATGACATTTAGGAAGGACAGGAAGATAGGAAAAGGTGGAGGGGTGGCTCTGTTAATCGATGATGGTATTAGCATATTAGAGAGGAATGACCTAAGTTCAAGAAATCAGGATGTAGAAGCGGTTTGAGTTGAGATGAGAAAAGATAAAGGCAAGAAAGAAGCACTTGTGTGAGTGCTGCACAGGCTCCCTAATTGTAACTACACAGTGGGACAAGGCATAAAAGAAGAGATAATGGGAACTTGTCAGGAAGATACAGCAATAATCCTGGGGGATTTTAATCTACATATAGACTAGAAAAATCAGATGGAGAAATGTAGCATAGATGAGGAGCTCATAGAATGTTTTTGGGATAGTTTCTTAGAACAGCACATTCTGGAGCCAACCAGAGAGCAGGCTATACTAGACCTGGTATTGAGCAACGAGATAGGATTAATTGATAACCTCAGTGGAGGAACTCCTAGGCAGCAGTGATCATAATATGATTGAATGTTACATGCATTTTGAGGGAGAAATGAGTACATCCAAGACTAGCATTTTAAACTTAAATTAGGGTAATTATGAGGGCATGAAAGCAGAGCTAGCTAAAGTGAACTGGCAAATGGGATTAAGGGATAGGTCAACAGAGGTTCAGTAGCAGACATTCAAAGGGATGTTTCAGAACATACAGAATAGATATATTCCGATGAGAAAGAAAGTTCCAAGGGTGGGCCCTTCCAGTTTCAAATGCTATGCTATTATCTCAGCTGTGTCTATTTTCCTCACCCCCTTTGGGTAATTCTAACTCCAGGTTATCCACCAATTCCATCAGCTTACTCTTGGTTAGTTTCTGTAAACCAGTCGGAGTTACATTTTCCATCTGTAAAAAAGCCTTAGCAATTTCCAAAGCCATTTTGAATTCCAAACCATATAAGTTACCTCACAGCAGCTCCAAATCCTATGTCCAGTACCTCTTTACCTCCACATACTTGTTAAAAGGATTCACAGACCCCACCAATGTTCAAGGATTTCCAATCCCAGACCAATTATGATTCTGCATCCATCACTCGCTGTCCACATTTCAAATGCCAGACGAGCCCCTGCTTTGTTATGAGCCCAGCTGAGGTTACTCCTGGACAAGCCTGATCACAGGGTGGAACCCAGCTTGATAGACCTTAATCTTTATTTGTTTGCTTGGATACATGGAGAGTAGCTACTGAACAGAGGCACAGGGGTCAGCTGATGAACTTTTAACAAAAGAATAAAACATTTATTAAACAAGAAAAGATTAACTATATTATGATACTCCCGCACTATACTTGTACAGATTTATAATGGTAGCACAAGTTACAAAAGCTATTTTATACTCTAATGTCCACAGTAAGTACACAGTCCATGTAAATCTATGGCACCCTGTGGTCAGACACCCCACACTCTGAAACGAAGTGACAAATTCCACCTCAGCCAGATGCTAAGGATCTGTCATCAACTTCCTCCAGACGCTTGTCACATAGTGAGCCAACCAGTCTCACTGAACTCTGTCTTTCACATGAGGGTTTCCAATCTCCACTCTCCAAGACCTCACTTTGGAACCTTCTCCCAAACCGACTCTTTCTCTCACATGCCTTTCACAGGGTTCACCTTCAAGGTTTTGAACTCTCATTCTGATATTCCTCTTCCCTGGGTCAAGATGCATTCAAGATGTCTTCCACGCACTCTCTCTTCCGTCAACAGTACCACTGCTTCACATGCCCTTAGCAAAGAGTTACAGACATTCAGTTGTCTCTTTGGAACTTCTTGCCTCTTGCAAGGTGTTTTCACTTTAACTTTGCTTCCTGCAGCTTTTGTCTCTTTAAATCTGAAGGTTGGAGCCTTTCTCTCTGTCCTCACTCTTAACTGCATTATCAGGACCTTTTCCAGGTTTCTGTCATTCCTTTGACTAGAAGGTCTGCTTTGGACTTTCCCCTGTTTCCGTCTCACTCCTTGGGCCTTGGGATCATTTGGTTCTTTTGGGAAATCTGCAGCTCCCTCTCCTAGTGTCCAGTTTCTCTGGGGTCCTGGCTTTAAACTGAACTTAAAACTGCTGTTTCTTTAGTTTTTCTGTGCGTGTCTATGGCAGGGACCTGCCTCTCTGGACCCCTGCTGCTAGGCAAAAGCCCAATTCTTCTACTCTTGTGTTTGCTTAACTTCTTAAGTTGTAAACTCTCAGTAGAAATGCAAGCACCTTTTTAAAGTGAAACTAAAACTCCATTTGACCTTTCTTAACACAGAGATACAGAAATATAAATCAAACTTAAACTTTAAAGCTAAAAGTCATTCCTAACACCAACAAAACACAAATATAACTTACTTAAACTATCTCTATTTCGTAACAACAGTATCAAACTTAATGAAAAAGCATATAATTACACAAAGATGGGTGGCAGGTCAGAAGGTTGGAAAGAATATAAAGAACAGCAAAGAATGACAAAAGGATTAATAAGGAGGGAAAATTAGAGCACAAGAGAAAGCTAGCTAGTAATATAAAGACAGATTGTAAGAGTTTTTATAGATATTTAAATAAGAAAAGAGTTAACAAAATGAGTATTGGTACTATAGAAAGTCAGCCTGGGGAATTAATAATAGAAAGTAGGGGAGATGGCAGATGAATTAAACAGGTATTTTGCTTCGGTCTTCATTATAGAAGACGCAAATAACATCCCAGAGCCCATTATGACATGCAAAGAAATTATTACATGCTGCTACGGATTTAAATATAGCAAACATATCATCCACATATCAGAAATATGCAAGGGGTAGGAGGCTAGGAGTCATTCCGTCAAGGACTAGTTCCTCATAAAAACCAATAAAGATGTTTGCAAAAGCTGGGCCTAGAGGGGATCCCATGATAACACCATCTGTTTGGGCATACATGGTGTCGTTAAAGCTGAACTCAACTGCATGAATTGCCAAATTCATAAGCTCAATGAATATTAACGGTGGCAGGTCTAGATCGCCACGATATAGTGCTGCAGTGCAAATTAAGTGGAACATTGGTGAATGGGCTAGCAATGTCAAATGACCACAAAGACACTGCATTGTTATCGATGTGCAAGTCCTTTATGGCCTTCGCAAATGTGAAGGAGTCCTTCACTGTGTATCTGGAAAACATGTTCAAAACTGGTTGTAACAATTCATCCAATAATTTGTAATAATTTCCTTGCATGTCTTAATGGGCTCCATCCTGCGCTCAAATTCACCTTTGTAATGGAGCAGTCAAATGAACTCTCTTTCCTTAATGTACTAGTTGAGAAATCTGCCAGGGGGTTCTCCACCACAGTCTACCACAAGACTACCTTCACTGGTCAATACACATGTTGGGTTTCTTACAGTTCCATGCGCTATAAAATTGGCCTTATCAGCAACCTCCTAAATAGGGCCCAAGCCACTTACTTGCCATGCAGGCTTGATGCTGAAATAGGGCACATCAAAGACATCCTGTGAGAAAATGGCTACCCTGATCAGACTATTTCACGCTGTATATCATGTAAACGCATGAACTGGCCTAAGGTTGTCACTTTCGGCCCTGAAAAGTGCCCAATCTACCACAGATTACCCTGGAAGGGCAAGGCATCTCAAAAATTTGAGCAACAGGTGAAGCTAGCTGTTTCACGCTGCTGCTATGCAGTAACAACACAAGTGGTATTCTCCACTAACACAATGCTGCCATCAAGCCAAAAAGGCGCACTGCCTAGCACACAAGTGAGTAATGTGGTATATGAATTTCAGTGCCAGTGTGATGCTAGGTATGAAGGCCATACATCCCAAAGACTGGTGGATCAATTCAAACAACATGTCCCTTCCACTGTTCATAACAAGCAAGGTACAGACCGTACCCAACCACACCGTGCTTGCAAAATCCAAAACACAGTATCCAACATTAGATGTGATTCAGCGATTGGACAACATTTGCTAAATAAATACTCAGTGTGCTAAAAGTTATGCTGACAACCAATTTAAGATTGTCAGTCAGGCTTGCATTGTGGCACATTTGCATGTACTGGAAGCTACGTAATTAATGCACTTGGCCCTGCTCTTTGCAGACAGAAAAAAACATGTACACACATTGCGCCTGTTTCAGCTAAACAAAATAAGTGATAGCTATTCATTCCTCAGAGCAATGCCTTGACCAATCAGAGTCAAGCTGCCTGGCTTAAATTTCAAACAATGCTTGGCAGTTAACTGTCAGTCACCATTAATTAGTGCATTCTCCATGGCAATGCCTCTACTAATCAAAGTCCACTTGCCAACCAATGAGCCCTCTCTTCCCATAAGGTATAAAGTTGTTGCTTCCCCGACACTGGTATTCTTGCGATTGTCCTGATGAGTGCAAGATGAAAAGCTTTGACAAAATGTATTTTTTCAGCAATACTCAAGTTTTGTGCTACCAAATGAAATAAGTGTTAATTATAAGTCAGTTTAGAACTAATTTTGAAAAACTCCTCGGTCAGCACCCATTCGCTTGAATAAATAAAGTTATGGATCTTGACAGCTTGTCATTTATGCATGACACAATTTAAGCCATGATCCATGTGCCACAATTCATAAATAGTGTACAAATAAAATACTTTTGAGTCGAGCAGAATAATGATTAAACACAAGTTTGATTTGGTGAGATAGTGTAAAATGGCTGATAGCATATCAGCAGCCTGTTGCACATTTCTCCCAATTTTTACTTCTATTGAATATAATTGTAAAAATCTCTGAGGAAACTCTAGTAATTCTAGTTGGAAGATCTATGAATAAACCCGCACAAATATGTCCAGCCAAATGCCTTGTTTCTATACTGATATGTCCATGATTATATGAAAAGAATTATAATGTTACAGGGTAAAATATTGGGGATCTGGGATTAGAGTTGATTAAAGTCTTCGGTTCCGAAGTAGAGTCATTTGACTTGAAACGTTAATGCTGTTTCTCTCTCCACAGATGCTCCACAGTTTCTGTTTTTATTTCAGATTTCCAGCATCCGCCGTATTTTGCTTTTATTTTAGAGTTGATAACTTTGACATGGAGCAAGACATCCTGCTACGCTGAAACTTTTGTGATTCTGTCACCGGCTATAATGCATTAAAATGTTATATCTGTGTGCACTTCTGACCTATCAAATTTTACTTTCTGCGATAAAATTTTGTTACATTTTTGTGTCAACCTTTTCCCATTCTGAATTCCTATTCTCAGAATTATTTTGGAAGCTGCATATTGAAGTTGTCACACTGTAATCACACCTGTCATTAAATAATGCTGCTGTAAAGCCTTAGTTTTGCATCCCCAGCATCCTCTATGATAGAGAAGGTGAGGTGTTTTGTCACTTCTTAACAATTAAGAATACAATTAAGAACTTTTCCTCTTCAATCTCATTCACAAAGAAAAGCTGTTCCATTTGCTCAACATAAACTGCAAAGTCCATAGTAGCTGGATCAAAAGCCTCTAAAGCCCCCAATAATGGTGATCCCATCCTCATCGTCATTTGAAGTGTTTTGTCCCTTCTTAACAATTAAGAATACACACATAGACACACACACAGAGACACAGAACTATCTGCTTCTGAATCCCAGCTTCCTGTGTAAAAGAACAGAAGGTTCCTTTATTCCTTATTCTACACCAGAGGTCATTACATCCAGGACTTAGCACACCTTACTGTCGGTTTTTTTTATATAACACTTCTTTTTAACTAAAATGTCCTTTTACAAAAAAGCATAAACATTAAACACAAATATCACAGATGGTCTTACACTCCAACACCTCAACTTCTCAAACTAGCTTTTTCAAATTGCTTACAATAGCAAATGAAAGCATTCTATAAAGGTAAGGACAAAAGGCATGATTTGAAAATGGGGCTAAATCACACCCTGGGTCAATAATTCCTTTTCTAACCCCGCTTCATGTGAAAGCACAGGAGGGATAATTCTAAATGAATCCACCTGGCTGGAAAATTAACTTCAATGGAAAGTGAAATCGAGCATTGTGTAAAACCAGTGGCCAGTCTGACAGCATTAGTTTCCCATTGACAATACCAATGTGCATCAACTAACATCTCATCAAAAATCTTGCATATGCACTCCCAGGCTGACTAAACCACTTTCCATTACCATTATCTTTTTTCATAATAGATCTATTAGAGAATCTTAGAACCTGACAGCACTGGAGGAGACCATTCAGTCTTTCTGTGCCAATTCATTGGAAGAGCTTTCCAATTAGTTCCACTTGCAAACTCTTTCCCATATACAAATTGTTCCTTTTCTGATATATATCCAATTGCCTTTTGAAAGTTGTTGCTGAATCTGCTTACTTCATCTTTTCGGGCAATACATTCCAGAACAGCTCACTGCTTAAGAAAATTCTTCTTATCTCCATCGAACATCTTTTGCCAATTTTTAAAAAGTCTATGTCCATTAGTTACAGACCTATCCACCAGTAGAAACAATTTCTTTTTATTTGCAATATCAAAACCTGTCATAACATTGGACACCTTTTCATCCCTTAACCTTCCCTGCTCTAAGGAAAACAATCCCAGCCTCTCTAGTCTTCCCACATGTCTGAGGTCCTTTATCCTTGGTATTATTCTGATAAATCTCCTCTAAACTCTTTTCAAGCCCTTGCCATCCTACCTACAATACTCCAACTGAGGCCCAACCAGTGTTTTATAAAGGGTTAGCATAGCTTTCTTGCTTTTGGACTCTATGCCTCGATGTAAGAAGTCAAGGATTTAATATGCTTTTTAATAGTTTCATAAACTTGTTCTGTGGCCTTCAGAAATTGTGTATGAACCAAATCAAAAGCCAGATGGAAAAATTTGGATGAAAAGTAATTTGGCGGCAAACATCTACGGCTCACTGTACCACAATAAATGTGGAGATGAGTTCCCAAAAGACAATGGTCAGAATTTTACGGCCCCATTGTGGCAGGGGTAAAAGGCAGTGAGCCATTGAAAAGGCCATTGACTTCGGCGGGACCACAAAATCCCACTGGCGTAAAATTCCGCCCAATGTTAAATCAGGAGTCAGGTGGAACAGGAACCAAAAGATTTGCTTTTGCCTTTGGAATAAGTACAGAAAACTGGCATCCTTAAGTAAGATGTTTTAGGGAACAGGCAGAGGTCATACAGCAACGCTCTCTAATCCCTGAATAGAGATGAAATATGGGGGAGAATTTTCCCCCTGTTGTGGGGAGGGTTGGGCAGGAGCGGGCATGGGCAGGAGCAGAACCAATCGCCACCCGTGATCAGCTGCGTGCTGCCATTTTACGTGGGCGGGCCAATTAAGGCCCACCCAACATGACATGCAACCGGAAGCGCTAAGCGCTCCCTGTGTGGGCAGGGGAGTAGGCTGAGCCGGGGCCTGCGTTCTTTCAAGCATGCATGCAAAAGAGTGCAGAAATCTCCCAAAAGCACAGAGCTGCATCAGAGAGGTCAGTTTGTTTCGTAAAAATTTTTAAAAAGGAAAAAGAAAATTCTTAAACCATGTCCCCCCTCATGTGACAGTGTCACATGAGCTGGGACATGTCTATGAATTTTTTTGAAAACTTTTATTAGTTTAGAAACCCTCATGAAACCTCATCCCGCCCGTGGATGAGGTTTCATGATAAATGCAAAGGCCGCCTGGGCTCTTTGCCTGCCCACCAAACTTAAGGTTGGACGGGCAGCTCAGTTAATTATTTCAATTGGAATTTTAATGGCCTTAATATGTCTTTGATAGTCCCACGGGCATTCAGTCGACTCCAGTGCACACCCGCCGAACTCAAGATCTGAATAATGTGCGGTGAAATCGGGACGCACACCCGACGTCATTGCGCGTCATTTTACACATCGGCGAGTGGGCCCCATCCCCTTTCACCAAACCAAAAATTCTAGCCATGGAGAAATGAAGCCATTATTGCTCACTGGAGATAATCGATAAACGCTCCATCATATGAATTTATCGCAAAAGATCATTTGCTAGAGCTAGTTGAGAAGGTCATTCTACTCTACTGGTTGTAAAGTTTTTTTTGTGTCCAATGAATGCACCAGGGTGGGTTGATTGTGATGATATAATGATGCATTATGGTGTGTGAGCAATACCATTATTGAATGAAGCTGGTTCAGGTTGGGTAGAGTAGGACAAAAGAAAAGGCTCCATTTTGATGTTCTGAGGTTCAAATAATATCCTTTCTGTCTTCATTCCTCTTAATTATCGTTTGCAATAAATATGACTCAGTGTTAATCATTGGTATCTGTTTTAGGGCTGAGGAAGTTTGATCTCGGCAATTCTAAAAAAACCGGCCCTCATCTCGCTTTGGATATAGACAACAAGATCAAAGTGGAATATTATGCCCATGGCACACCCATCCGAATCTTACCCATTTCAAGTCAGGATCTACCATATATTGCAAATAAACTGGATGAGATTAAAGGAGGAAAGAGCACCATTATAGCCCTCACCATATGGTGTCATTTCAACACTTTTCCAGTTGAATCGTACATCCGAAGGCTCCAGAACATCCGCAGGTCAATTCTACGATTGCTGGACAGGGGTCCAGACACACTGGTTGTAATAAAGACTGCCAATGTCCAGGCCCTTCCACGGGACATCAGTCTCTATAACAGTGACTGGTATTCCTATCAACTAGATTTAGTGATGAGAAAGATGTTTGAGGGCATCAACGTGTCATTTGTGGATGCCTGGGAGATGACAATAGCACATTAACTGCCTCATGAATTACATCCCCAGCAAGTCATTATAAAGAATGAAGTAGATGTGTTTCTTTCATATGTATGTTCTTTGGAAAAGAGTAAAATTCCATTTCAGATTTGTTCTAGTTAGTTTTTGGGAATCGTGGAATATTAAATGATTTAAAGTACAATAAAAAATAACATTGCTGTCAAAACTCTAACTTTATATATACATACATTGTCGTTATTTCCACAGGGGTTCTCCCTTATGTGGCATGACTGCCAATGAGGGTTCACTGCATAAGGGATGAACCATCAGCCAGCAGTGTCAGAACTGCAGGTGGAAGTTTCAGCCTGCAGCAATACCACAACTGGAGGGGACACTCCATTTAACATTCTTTAATGGCTTTTAAAACAAGTGAAAATTTTTCAATGCGTTAAGTGTGGTAACATTCATTGAGACATAGCCACATTCAGGTTGCCTTTTGTTGTACACAAATCATATGTTAAGATGGGAGAAGAGATATCATGTTGTTTGTTTTTGCAAAATCTTTATGTCCAACTTTGTTATTGTCCTGTTGTGAATGCATTGGAGTCTATTCCAGTGGGTAAAAAAAATCAGCATTAATGGTACAGGAACCACCTCAAAGTGAAGTTGGTAGATTGCTGATGCTCCAGCTGCTGATATTTATTTAGGTCATTACAATGTGATTATCTGTTTCAGGCAAATAGTCACTTGACTATTCAAATCAGGCAGCTATGATGCTGTTAAGCCTCAGCTGAAATTTTAAGGGACATGTTGGTGGGATGAGCATCCTAACAAGTTGCCCTTGAAGGGACAGGCTGGTTTGAAGGTATACTCAAAACATTTCTTATCATATTTTTGTGGAGTTTCCTCCTGGCTTCACAAATATTGCAGGTTGCTGCTGACTCAGGCGGACACCACTATCACAACCATCCAATCCCACATGTTGCCTATGGACATATGTATGGGTTGGTGCAACATCTGATCCACCTGATACTGCATGAGCCAAAGTCGGTGAACGGCTATAGGACAACCATTCTGGGTGTGTGCAGCTTCCTGGTAGCATAGAAATGTGACCCCAAACCTGTCATGACACAGGGCCTCTCTGCCTGAAAGTTAGTATCCACCACCCTGAATCCTTGCTGGGCTACAGTTCCATTGGTGACTGTTGCCCTCTGGTCATTACTGGATGCGAGCATAGAAAATAAATATAATAACCGCAAACATTTAAGCTGGATCCTGTTCCTTGGTCAACATCTCCAGCTCTCATTGAAGAACAGATCAATGAAGAACTATTGGGAATGCAAAGATAATGGAAAGAGATACCAACCTTTCGCATGTGAAGATATCAGTAGTCATTTGGTACTACAGAACTCGAGTATTGCTGAAAAAAGAGACATGTCTAAGCTTTTCGTCTTGCACTCATCAGAACACTCACAAGGATATCATTATGAGGGGGAAAACAACAATATATACTGTATGTCAAAAGTGCTGATTGGTTGGCAAGCGGCATTGCCATGGAGAATGCACCAGTGATGGCATCACAGTATCTTTACAGTGCAGAAGGAGGCCATTTGACCCATTGAGTCTGCACTGGCTCTCTGAAAGAGCATTCCACCTAGTCCCACTCCCCTACCTTAACCCGTAAACTTGCGCATTCTCTCTTTTCAGGTAGCAATCCAATTCTCTCTTGCATACCTCGATCGAACCTGCCTCCACCACCGTTTCAGGGAGTTTGTTCCAGACTCCAACTGCCCTCTGGGTGAAAAAATATTTCCTCAAATCACAGTTACTCCTTTTGCCAATTATTTTGAATCCATGCCTTCTAGTTCTTGATGTTCTCTTGAGTGGAAACAGTTTCTCATTTTTTACCATGTCCATACCCCTCAGGATCTTGAATACACCCATTAAGTCTCCCCACAGCCTTATTTTCTGCAAGGAAATTAGTCCCAATCTCTCCAATCTATCCCCATTGCTACAGTTCCTCATCCTGGGAATCATTCTTGTGAATCTCCTCTGTATTTTTTCCAATGCCTTCACATCCTGACAATTAACTGCCAATCATTGTTTGAAATTTAAACCAGGCAGCTTGATCCTGAATGGAGTCAAGACATTGCCCTGAGGAATGAGTCAGCAAATGGCTGTCACTTATTTTGTTTAGCTGAAACAGGTGTAATGTGTGTACATATTCTTTTTGTCTGCAAAGAATGGGGCCCTTTGTACAAATATATGTAGTTTCCAGCACACGCAAATGCACCACAGTGCGAGCCTGACTGACAATCTTAAATTGGTTATCAGCACAATTCTTAGGACACTGAGGATTATTTAACAAATGTTGTCCAATCTTGGAATCACATCCAATATTGGACACTGTGTTTTAAGTTTTGCAAACATGGGCTGGTTAGGTATGGTTTGTATCCTACCCGCTGCAAACAGCAGCTGGGACATTTCAGCAATACTAAAGATATTGGCTATTGAAGTCAGCTATCTCACCCGTTTCTTTTTCAATGCTACAGGTGCTTTGTCTTTAAAGTGGTGACTGTGAAGCAAGCACATATTTCTGGTGCTGGTTATGCCTGACGCCATTTTGATGGGAACATTAGTGCAAATGCAGGGAATGACCATCCAAAGTTCAGAGTGTAAACATCTACATCAATTAGCGTGTAACATTGCCTTAACACCAGAGCTGCCAGTTATGGGCATTAAGGCTTCAGCTAACACCCTTCCTCACACAATGGGACTCGTGTAAAGCAGCACAAAGGATCTCCTCCCACCCCCCACCCATGCTATTCAAGGGATCATCAGTTACTTTCAGGTTGGTTGATGGTTAATTTTTATTAAATCTTACGTAGCGTTTGGTGGTTTCCAATGTTGATTAAGATTGACAAATCTATATGGAGTAGTGTGGCATCAATTACTGTGAATAGAAAGTTGTCAGGAATTGCAACTTAGGTGTGGCTTAAATAGGTTTACAAAAGAAAACATTGAGACAGAGATTGAATAGAATGAATCACAAATAGAATGCAAAAGTTTGGACTTTGGTGCAGAAGGAGAAGGAGGCACTTTGTTTTTGCCTCCGATGCTTTTAGTGGTTTATGTTAAAGATAAACATATTGTTTAATCTTCCTAATTTAATGGCTGCTCTGGTTCAGTTGCTAGCACCCTCACCCCTGAGCTGAAAGGTTGTGGACTTATGTCCCACTCCAGGACTTGAGCATAAAAATTAAAGCTGACGCTCCTGTGCAATACGGAGAGAGCGCTGCACTGTTAAAAATGCAGTCTCTCGAATGAGACATTAAACCAGAGTTTCATCTGCCCTCTCAGGTGGATGCAAGAGATCCACGGCACAACTTCAAGGAAGAGCAGGGAAGTTATCCTTGGTGTCTGGCCTGATATTTATCCCTCAATATCAGAGTAACAAATTATATGGTCATTATCACAATATTCTTTTTGGGAGCTTGCTATGTGCAATTTGGCTTCATGTTTCCTACATTGCAACAATTAACTGTTGAATGGTCACAGACCTGAAATGTTAATTCTTCTTCTCTCCACAGATGCTGCCAGACCTGCTGAGTACTTCTAGCATTTTTCATTTTTATTTCAGATTTCCAGCACCTGCAGCACTTTGCTTTGTATTATTTGCTTCAAAAGGACTTCATTGGCTATCGAATATTGTGGGATCTCCTGTGGTCGTGAAAGGCATTATATGCAAATCCTTCTTTATTTTTAATCTGTTTATCACTTTAACTAGATTAAATAATTAATTAAAAGGTTAAAAACTATAAAGTAGGCATAATTAAAGTAGAGAACGTCCAGAACAGAGAGGATCCTAAGTGAAGGCAAATTCAGCAAATTCGAAAACAACAAAACAAAACTTAAGGCATGACATCACAGGGCGACAGGCAGGTAATTGGTTAATGAGCATTATTATTGTTTTTTTTCTTTAAGTTAGGACAGTGGGTTAAATTAAGAAATTTAGTTAGTTGTCTAATAAATAGAGGCATAGCAGTGCACTTCGGCCCCATTGAACGCACCTCCTGTGACATGTGACATTTCCAGGACAATTCTCTTGTTCTACACAACCACATGTGCAGGAAGTGCCATCAGGTGGAGGAGCTCGAGTTCTGGTTTTTGGAGTGTGAGCAGCAGCTGGCGCATCCCCAAGGCTGAGAGTTACATGGATAGTACATTCCTGGAAGTTGTCACAGCGCAGCTTAAGAGTGTGCAGGGTGGAGGGGGAATAGGAGAATGCCAGATGGTCAGTCAGGAGCAGGCACATAGTGCTGGAGCCCCACAGTGCATCTTGCTTTCTAACCACCATTGAGATCTGAATACTGATAAGGGTAATGGTGAGCACAGCCAGAATCAAGGCTGCTGCACCATGTGTGGCTCAGCTATAAAGAGGTGAGTGGAGGAAGGTTGGTATAGCAATAATGATACAAGTGTATAGTTAGGGGAACAGAGAGGCATTTCTCTGGCCACAAGCATGGTTCCAGGATGATATGCCTTCTCTCTGCTGCCAGAGTTAAGGATGTCACTGAGTGACTACAGAACACCCCGAGTCAACAGCCAGAGATCGTGGTCTTTATAGTTACCAATGGCAAAGGTAGAAAGAGCAATGATGTCCTAAAGGTAGATTTTAGGGAACTAGGAATGAATTTAAAAAGCAGCTCCTCAAAGGTCATAATCTCTGGTTTACTCTCAGTGTTATGTACGAATCAGTACAGAAATAGAAGGATAGTTCAAATAAATACATGGCTGGAGAAATGGCGCAGGAGAGAGGCTTTGGATTCCTGGGATGGTGGGACCTGCCCTAGGGAGGGTGGGGCCTGTACAGGGCAGATGAGTTGCACCCCAATATGGCCAGAACAAATATAATGGTGGAGAGGTCTAGTGCTGTGGGGGAGGTTTAATCTAATTTTCAAGGGGATGCGAACCTGAGTATAGGTACAGAAAGAAGGGGAGTAAAGAGTCATAGAGTCATTATAGCACAGAAAAAAGTTGTTTGGCCCATCAGAACCTGGAGGAAATGGAAAGCAGAAAATTAGTAAACAAGTAGGAAGACAGCAAAGAAGTTTCTCAGAGATTAATGGTAAATACGTCAATGCAAGGAATCTAGTGAATAAGGCAGACGAGCTGAAGGCACTGATAGGCACTTCAAAGTATGACATCAAAGCTATTTCTGAAACATGGGCAGTTCAGCGTTTCTGGTTTTGCCAATGGGATACAGAGGAGGATTATTCAGTTATCCCCAAAGCTTTTGTTTAAATTCAAACCAGGTAAGTCAACTCTAATTAGTCGAGCATTGCCATGGGAAATGCACCAGGGACAGGCATCCCCCAAGCTTTTGTTTAACTGGAAAAGGTGTAATGCTTGGGTATGACCTTTCTGTTTGCAAAGGACATGGCCCTGTCTATGACTATATGTAGCTTCTAACAACCATAAGTGAGCCACATTGTGAGCCTGACTGATAATCTTAAATTGGTTGTTGGTGTAATTCTTAGCACAATCAGGATTGTTTAGTAAGTGTTGTACAATTGCAGGATCATATCAAATGTTGGACACTGTGACCTGACTTTTGCAAGCTTAGGCTGGTAGAGTACAGTCAGTACTCTGCCCATTGCAAACAGCCAAAGGGATGTGCTTTTTGATATAATCCACTAGGCATTGGGACTTATAGACTACTACCTTGCATCACACTGGCACTGAAATTCATATACCACATTCCACATTGGTATGGTAGACAAAGCATCTTTCTGACTTGATAACGGCATCCTGTTAATGAAGAATACCACCTGTTTTGCTACAATGAAACAGTGAGTTTTGCCTGTTGCTCAAATTTTAGCAAACTTTTGCTCCTGTGAGCAAAAGCATTTCATTCAGGCAAAGAAGCAGCTGTCAGTCCTCAGTATTAAAAGGCTTTCCAGCCTGTCAGTGCTCAGCCCCTTCAATCACTGCTGTCCACTCACCTTATTCAACCTGGCAAATTCCAGGAAGCCCAGAATACCTGTGATCTAAAAGTTAAAGACAGAATATAGGAACAAAGATGCACTCAATTGCCTTTTAGCGTATGTTAATAGCAGACTCTACTGCTGCACGCTACCAATGTGCTCAAGTTAAAGGAGAAAGTTGGCAGTGTTCTATTAGTTTTGGGACATCTGGGAATTTTTGATTGTTTAACCTGCTGCAAGCCCTAATAGCCACCCACCCTGGCAGGTTCAAAATTCCCCTCACACCATGAAGTAGACAAATTGTATCAGGGATGAATCTTCTTGGGAATCCTGCCAGCAGAAAAGTCATTACAGTGAGTAAGCAGGAGAATCCCTGTGGAAACTCATGCCAATTATCCCTAATCACGAAACAGAAAATGCTGGAAGCGGTCAGCGTCTATAGATGAAAGAAATGAAGTTAACACTTCAGATGTAGATCCTTCAACACAGGCTGTGAAACACTGGCAGCTTCTGTAGTTTTCTTTGTTCATTCCTTCTCATGTCTGAATCCTTAGGCTGTTGATGGTTTAATAACACTGGCAGGTTTACAGGAGCTGGGAAAGATATCACAGAACTTTTACAAGACAAAATTCAGATGTTGTGGCAGTGGAGGGCAAGGACATCGAGAGGCAACATGTTTCCTTAAGGGTTATGTCCTTACCCAGCCCCCTGCTAGTGAAGATGGACAGGTAGGCAGTAGCTGCAACCTTATTTCTGCCTATACAACAGCACCACTGGACATCCTAGCTATAAGTTTGTCATGAACAAACAGAGTACCAGGTGGCCAAGAGATTATTCATCTCTAACCTACTCAAATCTTCAAATGGTTACATCTCAAAGACAATTGGACAAATAGATATGATCTACAAATGAGTCAATGCCCAGGCTCCTACTCCACTCTCCTTAATCCATCAACGGAAGCTAATGGAAGCTTTATGGAATCATTGTTCATGAAACATTTCATCAGACTCTCAGCAAAATGTTACTGAAAAAAAAACTTACATCCTGGACTGTTTTATTCAATTTTTTGATGGGCTTGTGTCTTGTTTAACTAACGTTTGAAATTACTTTCTTTTTATTTATTCCTCAATGTCTGTGTAACTAATCTGCTTGCAAATAAATTTGACTTCATTTTATCCTGAATGGACAGTCTGATATTTAAGGGATTTCTAATGGACAGGTAAGCACACTGAACCTCAGTTGATCAGCTGCTCACGATACTGTAACAAACATATTAGTCCTACACAAGAAATACTGGACCATTCATAACAAGCAGAAATAAACAAGTGTCAGCATGTAGGGGAGCTCATGGAAACTGCCTGATTGCTATGAATGTGACTCAAAAGCATTTGGAGGAAACATGAATAGTAACAACAAACTCCACTGTACCCATTTATCCCACAGAATGTGGCTAATTGAAGCACCTGTACCATTCCTTGGCCTTGCAACTCTGTTACCATCATTGTGGGTCTTAGTTTAGTTTGTCATTAGTTCAGATTGATAGAGACTGCCAGAGGCAAATTGATAAACTTTACCTTTTATTAAACATTTTTCTAATACAGGATGAGGCTTAGCATGAGGCTGCATGCAGAATCATCCCTCAATAGGCTCTGTTGTCATTGGTGATGTAGATTGTCCATTTACATGTTTAACATGAACCCTTTATATACTACATTCCAACCCCCACCCCCACCCCACCCAGGTCTTTGATGCTATTTGATCCATTATTTACATTATCCTGCATCTCCCCCTGAAGACCTGTGGTGGTGGTTTCACCAATCTCCCCGATCTTGTTCTCAGGTCTCTCAGAGGGTGTATAGGATTCAAATTCTCTGTGTCCTCTCTCGAACACAGTAAAATAGTATGTGAATCATTAGGGAATACCAGCTCGCTGTTCAGGTTGTCTTCCTGATCTTGTGGATACCTGGCCCATTCCATTGAAGGTCTTCTTCCTGTATATAAGAGTGTGCTTCTGTTTCTTTTCACTATTCAATTTTTCAGTTTCCACAAGATAAACTTATGGTTGTAGTGTTTTTTGCCGAAACCAGGCTCTTGTGGTTTTGGTCACAAATCCTTACTGACTCCCCTGCCTGGAGTTCTGGTAAGTTATGTACTCTATGGTATTGATTATAGTTCTGGTTTCATTTGCATGATAGTTATCCTCCTTCTCCCTAACTCCCTCTATATCTGATACTATGAGGAATGGCATAAGTGCGTGTGGAAAAGCAGGAAGTTGAGTCCACAGTCGTCTTCCCATTCGATGTTCACATGAAGCCAGACCATTCTGGAGCACTGTGGAATGGTGGCTCAGCAGTGCCAAGATGATATCGTCATTTTTCTTCAACAAGTCCTTACTCCTTTTTTGTCCCCAGATACTTGGTTCAGTACTGGAACCATACCTGAACACCAGCTTGTAGGTTTTGTTACAGGTGACATTACTCCCTGATGTAGCATTGACTCAATTTCTTGCTTTGCCTTCTGTAAAAGGGGGTGTGAAACATTGCTTTGGGTGAAAAACGGCACTGGTTTGACATCTGATCTCAATGTGATGTGATAGGCTGCTTTCAGTTTCCCAACACCTCTAAGTAAGTTTGGAAATTCTGTCCTGAATTATATCAGTATGTCTTGCCTTCCCAATTTTGCTAACCTATAGATACGTTTTAGATCTGAGCAAACTTTTTGGCTTAACAGTGAATACTCTTAGTTTTAGATCACATAGAAAGTTTCTGTGCTGTCTCTTCCTTTGTACTGAAGCGTGGGAGTCAACTGTCCCTTGAACATCAGTTGAAAGCCTCCTGGACCATGGAGTTGTATGGTCGATGGCAAGAGGAAGTCTTGCTTTAGCCACTACTCTGTGTCTGAAAGAATTGAAATGTCCTGTCTAGTGTTGAATTTGAAGTTTGTTTATGACCATTGACCATAATGTCTGTAGAGGGTGGTGGTGTGTGTCATCTCCAACTCTGACTTCTGAGCGGTTCAAATCGCTCCCACTCCCTGGGTTCTAGGCCCTGGACTTATTTGGGGGTTGTGTCAAAGTACAGCAGACATCTGGTTTTGGTGCAAGAAAAAAACTGAGTCTATTGAAGTCACAAATGAACCTATAACATTTGGATTACACTGAGATTATACAGACTTACAAAGTACATTTAGTTAAGGATGGGGAACACACGACATAATGAGGGAAAATCACGCTACTAATCCCCTTACCCTTGTCCCACCCCCAAAGCCTAACTAAATTGAACTAGGAGAGATCAGGGATCATGCTCACCAACCAGGGTTCCTTGACAGTTCGAAATCCAGCCAGGTAAGCCGGTTGCAGTTTTGGGCTACGCTCTTTGTGTCTTCTGGTGCCTGCCGTCCCCACATGGTCCTGGTCTGTGGAATCTGCAAAGGTTCTTCAGTTGGATGGAGGGCGCGGTTGTGGGTGGTCGATCTTCGTGGAGGGCTGCGGATGCGGCCTTGTTGTCTTTGGTTGAGCCTGCCACCCCATGCCACTCACCATGGTGTTGCATGTGGGCCTGCAAACCTCCAGATCGCCTTCCTCCACTTGGCTCAGCTCCCTGTTTAAACTCTGCAAAACTGCTTCCAACTGCTCACTGCCCAAAACTGCTTTGAAAACCTGCCCACTGCCCAAAACTGCTTTCAAAATTGCTCACACTCAGATCTGCTGGCACATTTATACTGTTTTTTTTTCGAATTTCTTATCTCAATCCAAATCAAGGTTAGTTCTTTGTTTGATTTTGGTGGGCTTTCCCAGGTGATTGATGTCTCATTGTTTTTAATGGGCTTGCATGATGTTTATCATTGTCTTCCTGCCCCTGTAACTAGTCTTGAACTGAAAGCCATTGTATGTGTGGAGTATTGATGGGTTCGCATAATTGCATTGATTGTGGTCTTCCTGCCCCTGTAGTTAGTAGCGATTATTTATGCTAGATTTTGATGGGCTTTAACTTCGTGTTGATTGTTTTAAAGGGAAGAATGCGTATTCTGTCTCCTCTCATTGCCTGGTTTCAGGTAAAAGCCCAAAAGTCACATCCTTGTTGATGATATGAAAAATGTGGGAATTTTGAGAACCCTTCATGTCTGCGATCCAATAGTTCCCATTAGATCCTGTAAGTTCTTCCAAGAATGGCACTTCATGGTCTTTTTCATCTTCAGTTTTTGAATGCTATTTGCTTTAATTGGTTTCTCTTTAAATTTTTGAGTTGGGAGTTTTTTGCTGCAGCTTGCAGCTTTAAAATGCCCTCTTACAGGAATGGCACTCTGCATTTTTTGTTGGGACACTCTGTGTCAATGCAACATTTTCATTACGCCTTTTCCCGCCACATAGAGATACTGCAGTTCCTTCATTTTTTCAAGGTTTTTATTAGGTGAGCTGCTACTTCTCTGTCCTTCAAACTACATTGTTTCTGTTATTTTCTCCACAAAATTTCCCTGTCACCTCAAATAAATACATGATTTTGCATTTTCACTTCTGCCTGCCTTGTTAACTACTTAGCCTTCAATAAGGTTAAATCCTTCCTTGACTGCAGAAAATCTGATAGTCTCCTCTAAGGCTCCTCCAGCAATGTAATCCTGAATTAACTCATCTTTCAGGGCTCCATAGTCACAATTCTCAGCTAGTCTTTGAGTACATCTATTGATTTTTCTCTGATTGCGTTGCTTCTAAGTCTGAAATATGTATCAAAAGCTGTTACAGCACCTTTGTATGTCATTGTTTCTTCATTAATGCCCTGTCTGACCAATACATCATCTGCACTGCCGCCTACCGTGTAGAGAAGGGTACTGGCTTATTGCTTGCTAGGCTTCTCTGTTAGTCCTGAAGTGGCTCTGTACCTGGTAAACCTATGACGCTAGTTCTGCCACTTCTCAGCTTGATCCAGTCCTTCACATGGTTGAAGCACTCTGGTAAGGGTAAGATTTTTTCCATGGCTTTTCTTCACTCTAGCTTACTTCAAGTTCTGTTGGTGGTTTCCCACACTGTCCTTTCCTGGCAGTCATCTTGCTTGCTGCTTTTTCAGTCACTGAACTTTTTTCCCTCTGACTTTGGTCTTGTTGGGATTTTAACTCTTCAATTGTCATTACCACTGCCACCATCATTTATCATCACTGTAGATCCTGGTTTAGGTTGTCCTTGTTTAGCATTGATAGAGACTGCTGGAGTCAAGGCTGTTGGTAAACTTTACCTTTTATTAAATATTCTTCTAACTGTATACAGGACAAGTTTAGCATGAGGCTTCACACAGAACCTTCCTTGCTCTGTTGTCATGTGATCTTACATCACTGATGATGTAGACCGTCTATTTACATATTTAACATTAATCCTTTACACTACATCTCCTCCCAAGTCTCTGACTTTATTCAATATATTATTTACATTATCCTACAGCAACAGTCTGACTGACATAGAGACCAACAAACTGAATCAACAACAATTTAAGTGAAACTGAGAAAATTAACCATTTTTGGAGTAAACACAGATATGTCCTAGCTCCTTTCTATCCTCATTTTATGTCAAATAAGGTTGATCAAGAATCAAAGCCTACAGTACAAGGCCCACAGTGCCAAAACTAATGCGAATAATAAAGCATTTTTCCAAATAAGAAATTTTAATTCAACCATTCAATGGATGTTTACAAGGAAATGTGTTAAAGTCAGTCACTTATATCAAAAAATGCAACAGCAGCAATGTTTATTCAAATAGGAATGTGCTTATCGATGGAACAAGTGCTGTTGCTACAGGAGAATATTAGGCACGTCGAGCTGGATTTTGTCTGGGCAGTGGGGACCCTGATGACTGGTTAGAGAGCCAGGGGCACCCCCACCCTACAAAAAGCCATTTGGGGATCCTCGGCTGCATTTTAGGCCCATCCAGCAGCTAATTAGTTGTTGTTAGACTTTCCATCTCCCTAAAAGACAGGAGCTCGCACCCAACGGCTGCCAGCCAACTGAGAGCAGTGGACACTGATGGGACTGAAACATTCGAAAGGACACAGCAATGGCTGCTATCCTCACAATAATGTGAGTGGGGTCAGGCATGCCAGGGCCAATCAGGCAGGTCCCGGCAGTGAAGACGGGTGGGGTGCTTGGTGCGGCAGAAGGGGTTTGGCCCTAGGGTGGCGATTGCTGGTGGAGGCGCCGTCTGTGGACCACAGAGTGCTCAATTGGGAGGTTCACTTGAGCCCACTGCAAGGTGGCCAATGTTCACTATGCAGTGCCCCCATGTGGCAGTTGGCCCACCCACTGCTAGTAAAGTGCCATGACACAGGGAAGATGATGAGCACTATCACCCCCTGTTCTCACTGCCTTCCTTTTCCATTTTATGGGTCCCCTTGCCTCCCAGACCCTTTTAGATGGCTAATAAATTCCAGCCCATCATGTACAGTGTGGATAAGTGGTCAATGTGTTTTTTTTCACAAACTATGATAGTATTAATTTCTTCCAAGAGAAGGCCCTGGCTTTGATATTATTCAATAAATTTAGTATGTGTGCAGGCTGGATGGAGTGCACCAGTAGTACACAATTACTACCACTGTTTACCTGAACTTCATTGAATTTCTTCACTTCGATAGTCAGAGTTACTGGACAGAAATCACATCATGTCAACACTCGCCTGATATCTTTGTGACTCTTTGTGTTAATTAAACAGTCAGATTCTCCTGCTTTCCGCCACTTGTAGGTCACTTACCTGCCTGGAGGCTGACAGGCACAGCAGCTTAGGTGATCCCATAGGAAGGAGCCAGTAAACATCCAGAGTCACCACCGTCCAGAGGGGTCGTCTCATCCAGCTATGGCCAGATGTGCTCAGCCACATTTCACAACCCAGTCCAAATGAGCCAACCCTTAGAACCAATCCTTATCCCAAAATTATGGTTCTAACTTGCCAACTTCTCTTACCTTATTCGAACTAGGCATCAGTAGGCTGCAGACATGTACAGGAACGACAAGGGGGCATAGTTTACCTTTCTCACAGTCACAAGAGATGTAATTTGTGACTTTGATAAGTGTCATTTTGGCACAGTGACCTAATTGGAGGGATTCAAACACAGGGTTCTAGGAAAATGGAAATGGATTTTGGAGCTGACAGCATGTTCAAGGACTTTGGAGAGGAAGGAGTTGGGGATGGGGTGGTAGTTTGCATGGACAGGAGTCAACAGTGGATTTTTAGGGCAGAAGTGTGATGACAGCAAATTTGAAGGGGGAAGGCACAGTGCCTGAGCAAAGAAAACAATTAACAATACCAACTAAAATGGGGCCCGGGAAGGCAATTTGGGTGATCAGCAGTTTTATTTTCCCCCTGGTGTTAATAGGTAGAAATATAATTGAAGGGGACGGAGATTGGTCACATGGACAAGATGAGATCAAAGAGGTAACAAGAGAAGTTACAAGAGAAACCAGAGAAAGATGTGAGTTTGAGGCTAGTGTGGAGTACAGTAAGTTTGGCCTGGTAGGCTAGGGGAAGGGGGATGTGACAGAGGCTGAACGAATGGTCTCAATCTAAGTGATAAGAAGCTCATGAGTTCTTTGCACGTGTTGGAGCTGAGGATGGAGGAGACAGAGAAGAGGGGCTTAAGAAGATGGTTTATATTGAAGAAAAGGATCGGGATTATCTTTGCATTCCAGGATGATTCTGGAATATTGAGCAGTTTTGGCAGGACCTGATAGTGCTTTATGAGGCCCAGCCAGATGTGGCGATGAATGGCTGCTCACCCCATAGCCCCTGCTTACAATCCCTCAACCAGGGCACCAATCACTATCCATCGTGCACGCCCTTGCTCTCCTCACTCCCCCACTGTCACTCCCCCTGATATCTACTGCAGCTTAATCCCTCCCCTTAGTCAACATTACCTACCTCTTGGCCACTGATCACTTCCTCCTCCAGTAATATTTAACACCCACTTGGCCTGAGACCTGATCACTCCCATTCCTCTGCTACCAATCCTGCTAACTAAGCCCTGACTGCAACTCCCCCACCCCCCCTCGGCCCCCACCCTGCACACCACTACCATCACCCTCCCAATCATTATCCTTCACCAGCGTTACCTCTAGTGATCTTCACCTCCACCACCCTTCAACTTTTCCCAAGATCACCAATTACCCTCAAGGCTAGTGGTTATCCTGCATTCATTGTATGCAGTCTCTGTATAATAACTTTAAAAGCAGTGTTTGTATTTTTGCCATGATTTGAATCTTAATGCATATTTTCTGAATGCAATTGGTTGCCCATCTTTTTCTGTGGATGTTAGAAATAGCCTGGGTGTCTGAATGAAATTAGTTGTTTTAACCACTGCTAATTGAATCGCATGCCTGTTTAAAAGAGCAAAGGAGAGAGAGAAAGAGAGAAAGAAAGGAAAGTGCAGAGTACTTGTCTTAATTATTAAGCACTCAACTCTGCACAGAAAGAAAAATGTTTCCCCTCCAATTTCTCACAGTTGTCAACTTTGCATTCACATTTCAAGATCTCACCAATAGATCAAAGGGGTACACAGGTGTGAGGAGGAAATTGCCTCACACCATGATATGAACTCACTGGCTCGCTGTTAAATAAGGCAGTGTAACAGTCCACTAAAGCCTCGCGTGTAACTTTTGACCAAATTATGACTTCTCTGCGTCAGCAATTTGAAATAGACAATAGGTTGTATTGTGTGTGGTTCACAATGTCCTTAGTTTCTTTTTAATCTGCAATTAATTTTGCTGTTTGAGTTACTTTTGTGTCAGAAACTGTGTGTACTGTTCCACCCCATTAAGTGCATTACTATTTTGGAGCCAAAATCTTTGTTGTTTCTTAATCAGTAACAAAAGTTATTGCTTTGTGTGCTTTTTGGTTGTGTCACTCAGAACCTGTGGGAGTGCTCAGTTTAGCATTATGCAACAGTGTTGTTTCTGGGATTTTTGAAGAAGGTAGTTCATACACTTGAACAGAATAGAGTTAACATAGGAGGTGTTGTGTTCCAGCTTTGTGTATGCACCTCCACTTAGCTCTTGTTAGAAAACCCAGCGTGCACTCACACCTTTTTCTAACTTGTTGAAATTACAGCCAGAACCCGTGTTATTCATCTACCAGAATTTCTGATATGCATTCACGGTTCCATGCTGGGAGTACCAAATCTGTAAGTTATCTTTATTTGATGGGATTTGTTGTAATTATCCTTTAAGTGATAGCAGCATGCCATTGTAGTATAGGAGGCCAGGATTTTCCATCCTGGGCCGTGAAGCCCGGTAGGAATTCGCGCTGAATTGCGTGATGCTGGGCTCATTAATTATGCAGTCAGCGGCTTCCCAATGTATTGCGCGGGGTGGGGGTGGGGGGGGGGTGGCGAGCTGGATGACACGCACCTCACTGTAATATCTGGATGCCATATTTAATAGGTGCCTGAACATCAACTTCTTTGTCGCGAACCCACCATGGAAGGAGCAGATGGCCCTGCGATCCCAGGGAGCTCCGGTCCCCAGATGCAGCAATGCTTCCCTTGATGTGCTGTTCAGTACAGTGGAGGCCAGGGTTCCCTGTACTCCAGGGATGGAAGGAGGAGGCCGAGCCATGTGACCAACCCTAGATGTGAGGAAGTCAGCAGGGTGGTCAGTGCCCATGGCCTCCACTGGAGAAATGCCCTGCAGTGCCAGGAATGGGTGAATGACCTCATTCCATGGAAACCCTGGAACTCCCTTCCTAACAGCACTGTGGGTGTACCTACACCACATGGACTTCAGTGGTTCAAGAAGGCAGCTCACCACCACCTTCTCAAGGGCAATTAGGGATGAGCAATAAATACTGGCCTAGACAACAAAGCCCATATCCCATGAATGAATTTAAAAAACTGCCTGCTGCCAGGGCAAGTGAACCCTCAACTGCTCAAACTCACCTCATTGAACGGTAGCTGGGACTTGGGCCTCAGTGGCAAGAGCGCCCTCTGTATGGCCTTTGCATAAAAGAACTAACGTGGTTCGGCGATGCATCATAGCTTCACTGCAGCCCATCCAGTCTGCAGGTGGAGAAGTCATTGCAGATCTCTGACACTTCCACACAGAGGGCTCAGATACTGTCTGAGGTGGGGGGAAGGGGGTTAAGCATTGAGGGCACCAGCAAGCACCACTTATGACATGCCACTGTGAGCCTTATCCTTATATCTGCATGGGTTCACCATTCTGGAGGGTGCTGCCTCAGAACCCTTGTGGACAACCTGCAGTGCATCAGTCACATGGCACACAACCAGTGGGTAATTTGTAAGAGTGGAAGCATGAGACAGATACCTGAAACCTGAAACCCCATCTTCTCTCTTTGCGCAGGAACAGTTACAGCACAACAAGAGAGAGAGAGAGAGAGAGAGAAGACGGGATGGGGCCTGCCTTGACCTGAGGAAACATAGGAGTTCAAGGAGCGGGCAGCCGAGCTGTCAGGGGAGGAACTGGACCTGGCCTGTTCAGATGGAGGTCAGCAGGTGGCCTTCATCCAGTAAGGATCCATGAATAATGAAGTTATATAGAAACCTAAGGGCCATGTATTCTTCCAAGTTGGAGGCAGCTCATGCGACGACTCACTCTCTCATCTCTCACTAACAGGTTCCAGCAGGATGAGGGGATATACATCCTATTGAAAAGATAGGCAGGTTGGCAGAGGAGGTGGGTTTGCTTTGTTAGTAAGAAATGAAATTAAATCGATAGCAAGAAATGATGTAAGGTCAGATGATGTAGAATCTGTGTTGGTAGAGTTGAGGAACTGCAAAGGTAAAAAAAAACATAATGGAAGTTATGTACAGGCCTCCGAACAGTAGTCAGGATGTGGGGCACAAGATACACCAGGAGATAGAAAATATGTGTAAGAAAGGCAAGGTTACAATGATCATGGGGATTTCAATATGCAGGTAGACTGGGAAAATCAGATTGGTAGTGGATCCCAAGAAAAGGAATTTGTGGAATGTCTACGAGATGGCTTTTTGGAGCAGCTTGTGGTGGAGCCCACTAAGGAACAGGCAATTCTAGATTTAGTGATGTGTAATGAGGCAGATTTGATAAGGGAGCTTAAGATGAAGGAATGCTTAGGAGGAAGTGACCATAATATGATAGAATTTACCCAGCAATTTGAAAGGAAATAGCTGGAGTCAGATGTAATGGTATTACTGTTGAATAAAGGCAACTACAGAGGCATGAGGGAGGAGCTGGCCAGAATTGACTGGGAGATGAGCCTAGCAGGAAACACAGTGAAACAGCAATGGCAGGAGTTTCTGGGAGTAATTTGGGAGACACAGCAAAAATTCATCCCTAGGAAGAAGAAGCATACGAAAGGGAAGATGAGGCAACCATGGTTGACAAGGGAAGTCAGGGACAGCATAAAAGCTAAAGAGAAAGCACACAACGTGGCGAAGAGCAGTGGGAAGCCAGGGGATTGGGAAGCCTACAAAGACCACAGAGGACAACTAAAAAAGAAATAAGGAGGGAGAAGATTAAATATAGCCAGTAATATAAAAGAAGATTGCAAGAGTTTTTTTTAGATATATAATGGGTAAGAGAGAGGCAAAAGTAGACATTGGGCCGCTGGAAAATGACGCTGGAGAAGTAGTAGTGGGGAACAAAAAAATGGCGGAGGAACTGAATAGGTACTTTGTATCAGTCTTCACAGTGGAAGACACAAGTGACATCCCCAAAGTTCAAGAGAGTCAGGGGGCAGAGGTGAGTATGATGGCCATTACCAAGGAGAAGGTGTTAGGAAAACTGAAAGGTCTGAAGGTGGATAAATCGCCTGGACCAGATGGATTACACCCCAGAGTTCTGAAGGAGATAACTGAAGAGATAGTGGAGCTGTTAGTGGTGATCATTCAGGAGTCACTGGAGTCAGGGAGGGTCCCAGAGGACTGGAAAATCGCTAATGTAACCCCCCTGTTTAAAAAGGGAGTGAGGCAAAAGACGGAAAATTACAGGCCGATTAGCCTGACCTCGGTGGTTGGTATGATTTTAGAGTCCATTATTAAGGATGAGATCTCAGAACATTTAGAAGTGTATGGTAAAATCGGGCAAAGTCAGCATGGTTTCATCAAGGGGAGGTCATCTTGACAAATCTGTTAGAATTCTTTGAGGAGGTAACGAGTAGGTTAGACAAAGGAGAGCCAATGGATGTTATCTACTTGGACTTCAAGAAGGCCTTCGACAAGGTGCCGTACAGGAGGCTGCTCAGTAAGATAAAAGCCCATGGTGTTAGAGGCAAGGTACTAGCATGGAAAAAAGATTGGCTGTCTGGCAGGAAGCAGAGAGTGGGGATAAGGGGGTCCTTCTCAGGATGTCGGCCGGTGACCAGTGGAGTTCTGCAGGGGTCAGTGTTGGGACCACAACTTTTCACTTTATACATTAATGATCTAGATGAAGAAACTGAGGGCATCCTGGCTAAGTTTGCAGATGATACAAAGATAGGTGGAGGGACAAGTAGTATTGAGGAGACTGCAGAAGGATTTGGACAGGTTAGGAGAATGGGCAAAGAAGTGGCAGATGGAATACAACGTGGGGAAATGTGAAGTCATACACTTTGGTAGAAAGAATAGAGGCATAGACTATTTTCTAAATAGGGAGAGAATTCAGAAATCTGGAGTGCAAAGGGACTTGGGAGTCCTATTCCAGGATTCTCTTAAGGTTAACTTGCAGTCGGTAGTTAGGAAGGCAAATGTAATGTTGGCATTTATTTCGAGAAGACTAGAATATAAAAGCAGGGATGTGCTGCTGAGGCTTGATAAGGCTATGGTCAGACCACATTTAGAATATTGTGAGCAATTTTGGGCCCCGTATCTCAGGAAGGATGTGCTGGCCCTGGAGAGGGTCCAGAGGAGGTTCACGAGAACGATCCCAGGAATGAAAGGCTTAACATATGAGGAATGTTTGAGGGCTCTGGATCTATACTCGATGGAGTTTAGAAGGATGAGGGGGTGATCTGATTGAAACTTACAGAATACTGAAAGGCCTGGATAGAGTGGACTTGGGGAAGATGTTTCCATTAGTAGGAGAGACTAGGACCCGAAAGCACAGCCTCAGAGTAAAGGGAAGATCTTTTAGAACAGAGATGAGGAGAAACTTCTTTAGCCAGAGAGTGGTGAATCTATGGAATTCATTGCCACAGAAGGCTGTGGAGGCCAAGTCATTGAGTGTATTTAAGACCGAAATAGATAGGTTCTTGATTGGTAAGGGGATCAAAGGTTATGGGGAGAAGGTGGGAGAATGGGGTTGAGAAAATTATCAGCCATGATTGAATGGCGGAGCAGACTCGATGGGCCGAATGGCCTAATTTCTGCTCCTATGTCTTATGGTCTTAAGAAGCAGCCCTGACCAGCTGTTACACAAGCCCGCAGAGGACTGAGGACATTGAGGAGTAGGAAGAAAGTGCACATGTACAGCTGTCACACAAGTCATCTGCACCCTCCGCCAGCCCAGAGACACACACCTCGGTGGGTACTAAATCTCGCTCGGGCAGGGTCTCATATTCTGCTGGTCACCAAATGGAGAGCAGGTGTAGGCAGGATCAGCTAAGCTCACTGGCACTTGGAGGACTGCTGGGGAAGAGGTATCTGCGATGTCCGAGCCCGATGATGAGCCATTGGGTCAGTCCTGCATGAGATGCTAGAGATGCAGTGAGAGGAGGGGAACGTCAGGCAGAGATGGCGAAGGCCCTCAACAGAGTGAGACCTGAGGTGGAGGAGTCCGGCTGCCTGCTGTCTGATGAAGTGGTTCTGACCTGTGCGTGCATGGAGGTCTCCATGGGGGGATGGTGAACGCCATGGAGAACCTCATCCAGCAGAATGCCAAGTATCTGTCAGAGATGTACGTAGACCTGTACTCCACTGCAGCCATGGGTGAGATCATGTTGCAGATATGCAAGAGGGAGACGGAGCACATCAGCTTCCCTCCAGGTGCCCCTTACCCTCAAGGAGTCAGGCTGGGACCCTTGCACACACAAAAGGAAGAGGAAGAGCTGTTGGACACCTGGAAGACCTCCACTCAGGACTCTCTGAGGGTGTCCGGCACTACGGAATCCCCCTTCTCTGTAATCACTTCAATTTTGTCCTCTGTGACCGTAGAGAGAGCAGCTGCCCCACAGCAGGACAGCCAAAGAAAGGCAGGGCCCTCCAGGCCTCGGGGCCCCAGAGGACGGCCACCAAGGTTATCCAAGACAACAGTGCAAACTGATCAGCAGGCTGCCTCCAGCCCTGCCGCAGATGTCGGGGGAGCAACTAGAAGAAGTGGTAGGGAATGAAAGATTAAGAAGTTATGATTTGACATGTGATTGCACAGGTGCACTATAATTGTTAATATTCTTACACTTTTGTAAATGGACCACACTTGCACTTTAATGAGGTCTGATGTGGTTTAATAGCAATTTGTAGTTGTTAAGCATGTGTGCCACCCTGCACACCTCCCCACCCCCATCTTCATGGGTACACCCCAGAATCATGGATGTGCAGGGAGGCAAGGATCTTTGCCCAGGCCCTTGCAAGCTACGTGCTAGAAGTCTCCCTGCAAATGCTGAGCCCTTGCCCTTCACACGTTCATCTGTTGAAACATCTTAGCATTGTCAGTACTACGTGCTGGGTTCCCCTTCAATTATGCATTCCGACCACCCCCGATAACCCAACTCCTATGCAGCATCTCAAGACCCCCACCTCAAGACTCTAGATACTTACAAGTGGCCATTGTGCGTGTGACTTTTCAGGTGGAGCCCAAAATCTTCCACCTGCACCCTCCCACCCCCCCACGCCCCCACCCCATAATCTTTGACCCTCCTGGCGTGACCTCCTCACAGTCACCCTATCACCCTCACTCATCATCCTCCATCACGTGCTGGTGAATGTGCAGGTCTCTTGTCTTTGTGAGAAGCCCACCCCTATGACAATAGATAGGCCCCCTCATCCTGCTGACCCCCAAAATCTGATTTTACTTCCCTGTCCCCTCCAACAACCTTCAGCGTCCAGTCACCCATCATCGCGGGACCCTCAGCCTTCCACCCTTCCAGTTCTCACTGCCCTCTTTAAACCTCACCATCTATTCCTATCAACAATTACCTCAGCAATGCGGAAAATTGCCCAGGTATGTCCTGTAAACAAAAAGCAGGACAAATCCAACCAGGCCAATTACCACCCCATCAGTCTGCTCTCAATCATCATTAAAGCGATTGAAAGAGTCATCAACAGTGCTATCAAGCAGCACTTGCATAGAAATAACCTGCTCACTGACTTAGTTTGGGTTCCATCAAGGCCATTCAGCTCCTGACCTCATTACAGCCTTGGTTCAAACATGAACAAAACAGCTGAACTCCAGAGGTGAAGTGAGAGCAACTGCCCTTGACATCAAGGCCACATTTGACCAGTGTGGCATCAAGGAGCCCTAGCAAAACTGGAGTCAATGGGAATCGGGAAAAATTCTCCACTGATTGGAATCGAATCCTAGCACAAAGCAAGATGTTTGTGATTGTTGGATGTCAATCATCTCAGTTCCAGGACATCATTGCAGGAATTCCTCAGGATAGTATCCTAGGCCCAATCATCTTCAGCTGCTTCATCAATGACCTTCCTTCCATCATAAGGTCAGAAGTGGGATGTTCGCTGATGATTGCACAATGTTCAGCACCATTCACGACTCCTCAGATACTGAAGAAGTCCATATCCAACTGCAGCAAGACCTGGATAATATCCAGGCTTGGGCTGACAAGTGACAAGTAACATTCATGCCAGGCAATGACCAACAACAAGAGAGAACCTAACTATCGCCCCTTGACATTCAATGGCATTATCATTGCTGAATCCACTATTATCAACATCCTGGGGTTTATCATTGACCAGAAACTGAACTGGGCTAGCCACATAAATACTGTGGCTACAAAAGCAGGTCAGAAACTAGGAATCCTGCAGAGGGTAACTCACCTCCTGACTCCCCAAAGCCTGTCCACCATCTACAAGGCACAAGTCAGGGGTGTGATGGAACATTCCCCACTTGCCTGGATGAGTGCAGCTCCCACAACACTCAAGATACTTGACACCATCCAGGACAAAGCCCACTTGATTGGCACCACATCCACAAACATTCACTCCCTCCACCACCAATGAATAGTGGTAGCAATGTGAACCATCTACAAGATGCACTGTGGGAACTCACTAAGGCTCCTTAAGCAGCAACTTCCAAATCCAGGACCGTTAACATCTAGAAGGACAAGGACAGCAAATAGATGGGAACACCACCACCTTGAAGTTCCCCTCCAAGCCACACACCATCCTGACTTGGAACTATTCTGTTCCTTCCCTGTCGCTGGGTCAAAATCCTGGAACTCGCTTCCTAACAGTACTGTGGGCGTACCTACACCATTTCAGCAGTTCAAGAAGACAGCTCACCACCACCTTCTCAAAGGCAATAGGGATAGGCAAATAATGCTGGCCAAATCCTATAAATGAATGAAACACAGTATGCCCCCAGGACTCATTAATTGTCAAAATGGACCCCTCCCTCTGAATGCTTTTGCCCTCTTCCATTCCCATGCCCGTTCACACCTGCACACCAACCCATGCCCGTTCACATCTGCACACCCCAACCCCCCAACAACACTCCACCACAGCCCATACAACCCTCCCACTCCATAAGCTGCCTCACCCATTTCACAACTCCCGCAACATCTCTCTCTTTTCCCTACCATACCTAACCTCCCCTGCGCCCCCTCCCACCCAGGCCTCTACACCTGCTGCACCTTTTCAATCCTCTCCTCTCCAACAAATTCCCACCTCTCCAGCCTAGATTATCAGCCCTCAAAACATATCTCAAACATGCAACCACCTGCAGTGTGAGGATCCACATCTGGAGGCTCCTGCAGTGTGAGAATCCACATCCTGGAGGCTCCTGCAGTGTGAGAATCCTCATCCTGGAGGCTCCTGCAGTGTGAGAATTCACATCCTGGAGGCTCCTGCAGTGTGAGAATCCACATCCTGGAGGCTCCTGCAGTGTGAGGATCCACATCCTGGATTTTCCTGCAGTGTGAGGATCCACATCCTGGAGGCTCCTGCAGTGTGAGGATCCACATCCTGGAGGCTCCTGCAGTGTGAGGATCCACATCCTGGAGGCTCCTGCAGTGTGAGGATCCACATCCTGGAGGCCCCTGCAGTGTGAAGCTCCACGTGGTTGATGCTCCACACACCCACTACTGCATGTGGTGCCTCAGGGCCTGTGGTCACTGGAGGCCTCCATCTTCACTTTCCGCAAACCACCCAAGGCCTTCTTCAGGTCAGTCACAACATGTCCATGCCACATTGGTCCAGACGTGTTCCAGACCGGTGTGATATCCTGCTGGCGAAGTGGATGAGGGTAACAATTCCAGTTGGGGCTTCATCTGCATCCATTAACGGTATGCAAAATGGTTTCATGCCGGCCTCTGGCAGGAATGGTGATCCACCATCATTTCATGTAGGCAGGAAACTGATTTTTCAGCTCCCACCTTATTGACTCTCCCGATATCTGCCATTAATCCCTGCTAGGGTGTTCAGCAGCGCAAGGGTTAATGTGGGACTGGAGAATGGTACTGGCCATGGTATGAGGCAGAAAGTCACATGATAGGGGACTATTTGGAGTAGAGTCTGGAAGGACGCCACATGGAGACAGCACCCGTGCATGGCAGTACTTTAGATATGTAAATAGTTATGGGTTACCAATAAACAGTTTATGTTCAGCTATACAAGTCTCCAAACCTCTCTGTGAAACACCAGACAACCTTTACAACAGGATTCATTCTCAGCTTTTTGTTCAGACACAGTACTTCTGTTTTGCTCTATCTCCTGTGTTGAAATGGAATGACAGTGCATGAACCTCACCTGAGACTAGGCACTAGGCCTCATCATATTGTCAGCAAGCAACAGGCAACAATTGGACAACCAGAAACAGCTCAGGGGTTCCACAAGGACAAAACTGAGCTGAGATCTACCTCCAGTGGTCCTCAGGTAGGCCTGAAGCGGGCGGAAGGCGATTGGGGAGGGGGAGGCAGATGTTGACCAGGAAGGAGCCCCTTCGGGAGGAGGGGTACAATTGAGAGAAAGAGAGTAGGTGATTGGGAGTGGGAGGAAGGGGTCAACTGTGAAAGGGTGTAGGAACAGGAATGAGATCAGGAGGGGCAGAGTCCAGTAGGAGGACAGCAATGGTTTTCTGCATCACTGTGGATCTGGGGCAACAAGAGTGACTCCTCCAGGCTCCATATGCAGCTGTAAATATCTTGTAAAAACTTATGTTTTGGTGACTGCCTATAACAGTCCCTTCAAGGACCACAGGATGGGCCACATGTAGGGATGATGCCATGGGTAATGTCACTATATCTGAGCCAGAATTCCAAGTTCAAATCCCACCCCAGAACTTGATGGCCAAGCAAGGTGTGTATGGTCAAGGAAGGTGCGTTCATCACTGTGGTAAAGTGGAGCATCATGTGATAGCCAGTACTGACAATGTACAGTGTGGGCTACTGGTTAACCGTAAGTCTAGAGCTGGAGGTGGCTGTGGGAGCATACAAGGATTAAATGCTCTGCTCTCTGTTGCAATATGTCAGTCTCTCTCCGTTATTGATAGCAAGCATCAAAGAACAAATATATATTTTTTTTATTCATCCATGGGATGTGGGAGTCGCTGGCTAGGCCAGCAGTTATTACCCATCCCTAATTGCCTTTGTTCAGAGGGCATTTAAGAGTCAACCTCTGGAGTCACATGTAAGCCAGATCAGATAAGGATGGCAGATTTCCTTCCCTAAAGGGCATTAGGGAGCCAGATGGGTTTTTAACAAAATGGTTTCATGGTCATCATTAGACACTCAATTTTCATTAAGTTGAAATTCCATCATTTGCCATGATGGGATTTGAACCCAGGTCCCCAAAATATTACGCTGGGGTCTGTAGATTACTGGTCCAGCAACAATATCACTATAATATTTCGTCCCCACGCTCATGAAGGCATGCAATTTGAGCTTACTCAACTAGCGAACTCATAGGCACAAGACATAAAATGGGCGACGAGAATGGAATAGCAAAATTGTAAGATCCTCAGTGAGAATCCACAAGAGAGGTGAGCAAAATATTATAAAGAAAATTTGTACTTTGTTGTAAAGTAGATGACAGTCAGAGCAGAAAGTAGTGCTGCAGTTTTAAATATGAAAAGAAGAAAAAAAAAGAAAAGAAAAAAAACCCTGCAGAATTGCGATCGTGGGGATCCTGCCAAAACCCAAAAAGAGCACAAACACAGCTCAGAAAAGCCAACAACTGCAGAGACGGAGTTTCAGAAAATGGAGACTGCTCTTAAAATGGCAATACATTTAAAGAGGTACATGCCAGAAAAATGGCTATGGACAGAAAATTATAAGAGACCCCAGGGAGAGGGCAACTCTGCGGAAGGCAAAACAAAAATTGATCGATGGCAGTCAAGAAAGCCGCGGTAAGCCAAACACCTGAACTCATCATTAACTGGGAAGCCATCGGAAGCACAGTCCCCTTGCAGTCATTCACGATGCCACAGTTCAGGAGTGTTGATCCGTTCAACACCACTTCAAATGACTGGTCTCAGTATGTCGAATGCCTACTGTTCTCTTTTACTGCTAACAACATTGCGGGGCAAGAGAAGAAGGGGGCGACTCTTTTGTCCACATGTGGGAGCAAATATGGGCTGATCCTCAGCCTTACGTCACCTAGTGCCCCGGACTCAAATACTTTCAATGAGTTAACAAAATTTGTACAAAACCACCTGAGACCGAAGCCCTCAGCCACTGTGCAGCACTTCAAGTTCAATTCAAGGAACAGGCTTCCAGAGGGGACAATAGGTGACTATGATTTTTTTTATTCATCATGGGAGCTAGGCTTTACTGGCTGGGCCAACGTTTATTGCCCATCCTTGGTTGCCCTTGAGAAGGTGATAGTGAGCTGTCTTCTTGAACCGCTGTAGTTCATGTAGTGTAGGTACCCCCACAGCGCTGTTAAGAAGGAAGTTCCAGGATTTTGACCCAGCAACAGGGAAGGAACGGCAATATATTTCCAAGTCAAGGTGGTGAATGACTTGGAGGGAACTTCCAGGTAGTGGTGTTCCCATCTATCTGCTGCCCTTGTCCTTCTAGGTGGCAGTGGTCATGGGTTTAGAAGGTGCTGTCTAAGGGGCCTTGGTGAATTCTTGCAGTGCATCTTGTAGATGGTACACACTGCTGCTACTGTGTGTCGGTGGTGGAGGGAGTGAATGTTTGTGGATGTGGTGCCAATCAAGCAGACTGCTTTGTCCTGGACAGCATCCAGCTTCTTCAGTGTTGTTGGAGCTGCACTCATCCAGGCAAATGGGGAGTATTCCATCACATTCTTAACTTGTACCTTGTGGATGGTGGACAGGCTTTGGGGGGTCAGGAGGTGAGCTATTCGTCATGGGATTCCTGGCCCCTGTCCTGCTCTTGTAGCCACAGTATTTATATGGCTAGTCCAGTTCAGTTTCTGGTCAATGGTAACCCCCAGGATGTCAATAGTGGAAGATTCAGTGATGGTTAATGCCATTGAACATCAAGGAGCGATGGTTGGATTCTCTCTTGTTGGAGATGATCATTGCCTGACATTTGTTTGGCACGAATGTTACTTGCCACTTGTCAGCCCAAACCTGGATATTGTCCAGGTCTTGTTGCATTTGGACATAGACTGCTTCAGAATTGGAGGAGTCACAAATGGTGCTGAGCATTGTGCAATCAGCAGTGAACATCCCCACTTCTGAGCTTATGATGGAAGCAAGGTCATCGATGAAGCAGCTGAAGATGATTGGGCCTAGGACACTACCCTGAGGAACTCCTGCAGTGATATCGTGGAGCTGAGATGACTGACGTCCAACAACCACAACCATCTTCCTTTGTGCTAAGTATGACTCCAACCAGCGGAGAGTTTTCCCCCGATTCCCATTGACTCTAGTTTTGCTAGGGCTCTTTGATGCAACACTCGGTCAAATGTTGCCTTGATGTCAAGGGCAGTCACTCTCACCCCACCTCGGGAGTTCAGCTCTTTTGTCCATGTTTGAACCAAGGCTGTTATGAGATCAGGAACTGAGTGGGCCTGGTCGAACCCAAACTCGGCAACGGTGATCAGGTCATTGCTAAGCAAGTGCCGCTTGATAGCACTGTTGGCAACCCCTTCCATTACTTTATGGATGACCAAAAGTAGACTGATGGGGCAGTAATTGGCCGGGCTGGATTTGTTCTGCTCTTTGTGTACAGGATGTACCTGTGCAATTTTCCACATAGTCGGGTAGATGCCAGTGTTGTAGCTGTACTGGAACAGCTTGGCTAGGGACGTGGCAAGTTCTGGAGCACAAGTCTTCAGTATAATTGCCAGAATATTGTCAGGGTCCATTGCCTTTGTGGTATCCAGTGCTTTCAGCTGTTTCTTGCTATCACTTGGAGTCAATCGAATTGGCTAAGGACTGGTATCTGTGATGCTGGGGACCTCTGGAGAATGCCGAGATGGATCATCCACTCGGCACTTCTGGCTGAAGATTGTTGCAAATGTTTCAGCCTTATATTTTGCACTGCTGTGCTGGGCTCCTCCATCATTGAGGATGGGGATGTTTGTGGAGCCTCCTCCTCCAGTGAGTTGTTTTATTGTCCAGCACCATTCACAATTGGATGTGGAAGGACTGCAGAGCTTAGATCTGATCCTTTGATTGTGGGATCACTTAGCTCTGTTTATCACTTGCTGCATATGCTGTTTGGCACGAAAGTAGTCCTGTGTTATAGCTTCAACATGTTGACTCCTCATTTTTAGGTATGCCTGATGCTGCTCCTGGCATGCCCTCCTGCATTCTTCATTGAACCAGGGGTGATCCCCTGGCTTGATGGTAATGGTAGAGTGGGGGATATGCCGGGCCATGAGGTTATAGATTGTGTTCGAGTACAGTTCTGCTGCTGCTAATAGCCCAAAGCGCCTCATGGATGCCCAGTGTTGAGTTGCTAGATGTGTTCAAAATCTATCCCATTCAGCAAGGTGGTAGTGCCACACATCACGATGGAGGGTATCCTCAATGTGAAGGCGGGACTTTGTCTCCACAATGACACTTCTATTGATACTGTCAAGGACAAATGCATCTGTGGCAGCAAGGTTGGTAAGGATGAGGTCAATTATGTTTTTCCCTCTTATTGGTTCCCTCATCACCTGCTGTAGTCCCAGTCTAGCAGCTCTGTCCTTTAGGACTCAGCCATCTCAGTCAGTAGTGGTGCTACCGAGCCTCTCTTGGTGATGGGCATTCAAGTCCCTCACCCAGAGTATATTCTGTGCCCTTACCACTCTCAGTGCTTCCTCCAAGTGACCTCCAACATGGAGGAGCACTAATTCATTAGCTGAGGGAGGGCGGTACGTGGTAATTAGCATGTTTGAACTGATTCTATGAGACTTCATAGGGTCCGGAATCGATGTTGAGGACTCCCAGGGCAACTCCCTCCCGACTGTATACCACTGTGCCACCACCTCTGCCAGGTCTGTCCTGCCGGTGGGACAGGACATATCCAGGAATGGTAATGGTGGAGTCTGGGACATTATCTGTCAGGTATGATCCCATGAGTATGATGATGTCAGGCTGTTGCTTGGCTAGTCTGTGGGACAGCTCTCCCAATTTTAGCACTAGCCCCCTCTATGCCTCGATTGATAAAGGCAAGTGTCCCATATGCCTTTTTCACCACCCCATGAACATGCCCCTCCACCTTCAGAGATCGATGGACACACACACCAAAGTCCCTTTGTTCCTCAGAACTTCCTATTGTCATGCCATTCATTGAATACTTCCTTGTCAAATTAATCCTTCCAAAGTGTATCACCTCACACGTTTCAGGGTTAAATTCCATCTGCCACCTATCTGCCCATTTGACCATCCTGTCTATATCTTCCTGTAGCCCAAGACATTCAACCTCACTGTTAATCACCTGGCCAATCTTTGTGTCATCTGCAAACTTACTAATCCTAACCCCCCCCGCCGACATAATCATCTATGTCATTTATATAAATGATAAATAATAGGGGACCCAGCACAGATCCCTGTGGTATGCCACTGGACACTGGCTTCCAGTCACTGAAGCATCCTCCTGTCATCACCCTCTGCCTCCTACAACTAAGCCAATTTTGAATCCACCTTATCAAATTACCCTGTATCCCATGTGCCATATAGGGGCTGTCCTTTCACATTGGATGGTGGATGGCTCCAAACGACCCATTGGTTATACATCTCACACAGTGTTGCAGAGAGATGATATTCCCAAATTGAAAAAGAGGGCTTATCTATTGTAAAAGCAAAATATAGAGGATGCTGGATGTCTGAAACAAAAGCAGAAAATGCTGGAAAAACTCAGCAGGTCTGGCAACATCTGTGGAGAGAAAAACAAAGTTAAGGTTTCGAGTCTGTATGGCCCTTCTTCAGAGCTGAAGAGAAGTGGAAATATGATGAAATTTATACTGTTTAAGGGGCGGGTGGAGCAGGTGAAGCTGGATAGAAGGCCAGCGATAGGTGGGGACAGAGGAGAGATTGACAAAGCTGTCATGAACTAAAGGACAAAGGGAGTGTTAATGGTGGTGGTTAGTGCTAAAGAAAAGTACTGATAATGACATAAAAGTAAGAAAGCAGAATGTGATAATAGCAGAACAAGGGTAGCATTGTATGAAAGGACAACATGGCAAACACCAGGAGGTGTTTTTTCCCTACCTATTGCTGGCCTTCTGTCCAGCTCCACCTTAAACAGTATAAATTTCATCATATTTCCACTTCTCTTCAGCTCTGAAGAAGGGCCATACGAACTCGAAAAGTTAACTCTGTTTCTCTCTACACAGATGCTGCCAGACCTGCTGAGTTTTTCCAGCATTTTCTGTTTTTGGTTCAGGTTTCCAGCATCTGCAGTATTTTGCTTTTATCTAGTGTTTAATTCACTGCCACTTCACTTCCAGGAATGCCTTCCTTGAAGAAATACTGCTCTTCTCTCCGAAGTTTGTCTCTTAGGCCCTGTTCACCTTCATTGCTTTCCATTTCCGTCCTGGTGTTTGCCATGTTGTTCTTTCATACATTGCTACCCTTGTTCTGCTATTATCACATTCTGCTTTCTTACCTCTATGCCACTATCAGCACCTTTTTTAGAAGTAACCACTAACATTAACACTCCCTTTGTCCTTTAGTTCATGACATCTTTGTCAATTCCTCCTTTGTCCCCACCTATCGTTTGCCTTCTATCCAGCTCCACCTGCCCCAACCCCCAAACAGTATAAATTTTCATCACATTTCCATTTCTCTTCAGCTCTGAAGGAGGGTCATACGGCTTATCTATTGTGTTCAGCAGCTGGAAGTTTCATCAATATCTCCACAGTTGCCATTTCCATATTATAACTGACCATAAGCCCCTACTGGGATTATTTGGAGAAGACAAAACAATACAACCTATCACATCCAGAGATGTGCACTAATATTAGCTGCCTTCGAATACACTTTTGTTCACCATTCGGGTAGTCAAATCCACATGCTGATGCACTAAACCGCCTTCCCCTGCCAGCTGATAACGGGGAGGCTCCAATGCCCCTGGAACTGGTTTTGTGTTAAATTTCCTGGATTCCTCCCCTGTTCAGACCAGACAAATCCATGAATGGGCAAGCCGGAACGCACTATTGTCTAACGTGCAAATTGGCATAGGGACGCCAGAATAAGAGAAGTAAACACATGGCTAAAGGAGTGGTGCGGGAAAGAGGGGTTCCATTTCGTGGGGCACTGGCATAAGTATTGGAACAGGAGGGATCTGTAACATTGGGACGGTCTCCACCTGAACCGATCTGGGACCAATGTTCTAGCGAAAAGGGTAAATAGGGTGGTCAACAGGACTTTAAACTAGAAAGTTGGGGTGGGGGGAGGGAAGGGTAAAACTCCAAGAAGTATGACTAATAGGAAACAAAGCAGCAGGTTAGCGTGAGTTGGGGGGGTGGGGAGGGGGGGGTGGTGGATTCAACTTCATGGAAAATTATGCAAAAACTGAAAAGAAAGGAGAGCCCAGGAGAGGCTATTAAAGTCTCCAGAACACAAAATAGGACAGAGTGTTTGGAAAGGGCTAGGAATCTAACTTCAAGCACATCAGATAAACGGACGACAATGAGAAAGGGACGGGAAATACAGGACTGAAGATGTTGTATCTGAATGCACGCAGTATACGAAATAAGGTAAATGAGCTTGTGGCGCAGGTTGAAATTGGCAGATATGATGTGGTGGGCATTACGGAGACATGGCTGCAAGAGAATCAGGACTGGGAGCTAAATATCCAAGGATATACATCCTATCAAAAAGATAGGCAGGTTGGCAGAGGGGGTGGGGTTGCTTTGTTAGGAAGAAATGAAATTAAATCAATAGCAAAAAATGATGTAAGGTCAGATGATGTAGAATCTGTGTGGGTAGAGTTGAGGAACCGCAAAGGTAAAAAAACCATAATGGGAGTTGTGTACAGGCCTCTGAACAGTAGTCAGGATGTGGGGCACAAGATACGCCAGGAGATAGAAAAGGCGTGTAAGAAAGGCAAGGTTACAGTGATCATGGGGGATTTCAATATGCAGTTAGACTGGGAAAATCAGGTTGGTAGTGGATCCCAAGAAAAGGAATTTGTGGAATGTCTACGAGATGGCTTTTTGGAGCAGCTTGTGGTGGAGCCCACTAGGGAACAGGCAATTCTAGATTTAGTGATGTGTAATGAGGCAGATTTGATAAGGGAGCTTAAGGTGAAGGAACCCTTAGGAGGAAGTGACCGTAATATGATAGAATTTACCCAGCAATTTGAAAGGAAAAAGCTGGAATCAGATGTAACGGTATTACAGTTGAATAAAGGCAACTACAGAGGCATGAGGGAGGAGCTGGCCAGAATTGACTGGGAGATGAGCCTAGCAGGAAACACAGTGGAACAGCAATGGCAGGAGTTTCTGGGAGTAATTTGAGAGACACAGCAAAAATTCATCCCTAGGAAGAAGGAGCATACTAAAGGGAGGACGAGGCAACCATGGCTGACAAGGGAAGTCAGGGACAGCATAAAAGCTAAAGAGAAAGCACACAATGTGGCGAAGAGCAGTGGGAAGCCAGGGGATTGGGAAGCCTACAAAGACCAACAGAGGACAACTAAAAAAGAAATGAGGGAGAAGATTTAATATGAGGGTAAACTAGCCTGTAATATAAAAGAAGATTGCAAGAGTTTTTTTAGATATATAAAGGGTAAGAGAGAGGCAAAAGTGGACATTGCGCAGCTAGAAAATGACGCTGGAGAAGTAGTAGTGGGGAACAAAGAAATGGCGGAGGAACTGAATAGGTACTTTACGTCAGTCTTCACAGTGGAAGACACAAGTGACATTCCCAAAGTTCAAGAGAGTTGGGGGGCAGAGGTGAGTATGCTGGCCATTACCAAGGAGAAGGTGTTAGGAAAACTGAAAGGTCTGAAGGTGGATAAATCGCCTGGACCAGATGGATTACAACCCAGAGTTCTGAAGGAGATAGCTGAAGAGATAGTAGAGCCGTTAGTGGTGATCTTTCAGGAATCACTGGAGTCAGGGAGGGCCCAGAGGACTGGAAAATCACTAATGTAACCCCCCTGTTTAAAAAGGGAGTGAGGCAAAAGACGGGAAATTACAGGCCGATTATCCTGACCTCGATTGTTGGTAAGGTTTTAGAGTCCATTATTAAGGATGAGATCTCAGAATACTTGGAAGTGCATGGTAAAATCGGGCAAAGTCAGCATGGTTTCATCAAGGGGAGGTCATCCTGACAAATCTGTTAGAATTCTTTGAGGAGGTAACGAGTAGGTTAGGCAAAGGAGAGGCAATGGATGTTATCTACTTGGACTTCCAGAAGGCCTTCGACAAGGTGCCGCACAGGATGCTGCTCAGTAAGATAAAAGCCCATGGTGTTAGAGGCAAGGTACTAGCATGGATAGAAGATTGGCTGTCTGGCAGGAGGCAGAGAGTGGGGATAAGGGGGTCCTTCTCAGGATGTCGGCCGGTGACCAGTGGAGTTCCGCAGGGGTCAGTGTTAGGCCCACAACTTTTCACTTTATACATTAACGATCTAGATGAAGGAACTGAGGGCATCCTGGCTAAGTTTGCAGATGATACAAAGATAGGTGGAGGGACAGGTAGTATTGAGGAAGCGGGGAGGCTGCAGAAGGATTTGGACAGGTTAGGAGAATGGGCAAAGTAGTGGCAGATGGAATACAACGTGGGCAAGTGTGAGGTCATGCACTTTGGTAGGAAGAATAGAGCATAGACTATTTTCTAAACGGGGAGAGAATTCAGAAATCTGGAGTGCAAAGGGACTTGGGAGTCCTAGTCCAGAATTCTCTTAAGGTTAACTTGCAGGTTGAGTCGGCAGTTAGGAAGGCAAATGCAATGTTGGCATTTATTTCGAGAGGACTAGAATATAAAAGCAGGGATGTGCTGTTGAGGCTTGATAAGGCTATGGTCAGACCACATTTAGAATATTGTGAGCAATTTTGGGCCCCGTATCTCAGGAAGGATGTGCTGGACCTGGAGAGGGTCCAGAGGAGGTTCACGAGAACGATCCCAGGAATGAAAGGTTTAAATATGAGGAACGTTTGAGGACTCTGGGTCTATACTCGGAGTTTAGAAGGATGGGGGGGATCTGATTGAAACTTACAGAATACTGAAAGGCCTGGATAGATTGGACGTGGGGAAGATGTTTCCACTAGTAGGAGAGACTAGGACCCGAGGGCACAGCCTCAGAGTAAAGGGAAGATCTTTTAGAACAGAAATGAGGAGAAACTTCTGTAGCCAGAGAGTGGTGAATCTATGGAATTCATTGCCACAGAAGGCTGTGGAGGCCAGGTCATTGAGTGTATTTAAGATCGAGATTGATAAGTTCTTGATTGGTAAGGGGACCAAAGGTTACGGGGAGAAGACAGGAGAATGGGGCTGAGAAACCTATCAGCCGTGATTGAATGGCGGGGCAGACTCGATGGGCCAAATGGCCTAATATCTGCTCCTATGTCTTATGGTCTTATGGTCTTGGAGCAGGTTTGAATGGTTTGTCAGGTGGACCTAAATCTGATGAGATGAATCACTATTCTGATCGCAAATATGAAGTCTCCTGCTAGGATGGTATGTTACTCTGGGCAGCATGGGTTATCGTGCCCCCAAGAAGGCCATTATTAGCCGAGTTACATATCGTTCATCTGGGCATTAGCAAAATGCTGATGCTATTTGTGGTGGCCAGGCATGAACTCGGTTATCGAAACCCTGGTCAAAAGCTGTCCTCAATGCCAGCAGATGCAAACGTCCCCGCTTAGCTCCAATGCACCCATGGGAATGGCTGGGGCTGCCGTGGATGCGCCTCCACGTCAATTACGTGGGACCCTTCTTGGGCACAATCTTCCTTTTACTGCTCGCCACCCGCTTCAAATGGATGCATGTCTATGATGTCCGGTCGCCCACGTCAGCTGCCGCCATAGATCGTTTGCGGCAGAGTTTTGCAGTGTATGGGTAGCTGGAGGTCCTTGTGTCTGACAATGGGATTGCTTTTACCAGCGGGGAGTTCCACAGGTTCACAATCCTTAACGGCATTCCCCATATCAAAACCTCACCCGACCACCCAGTATCGAACGGCATGGCTGAGCGGGCAGTCCAAACCTTTAAACCCGGGATGAAAAAGGTGGAAGGGGACTCCATCAGCACGAGGTTGTTCCAGTTCTTGTTCGCACACCAGACCACGCCACACACACCGGCATTGCCCCTGCAGATCTACTAAAGAAGAAACGTCTCTGCACCTGCCTGACTCTTATCCAGCCGAATTTAGAGGAAAGGGTGGAGGAAAGCCAAGAGGTGCAGAATGCCACGATAGTCGCAGTCACGAAAGAACTTTCACAGTGGGAGATGCGGTCTTTGCGAAGAACTTTGGAGATGGGTCTAATTGGCTGTTAGGCGAGGTGAGTGCAGTAACTGGACCCCTCTCCTATAATGTATCAGTAAATGGCCAAATAATTACATGACATGTGGATCATCTCCGCAAAAGAACACCAGCCCCACAAGAAGAAATGCAGTCTTCATGTACGCCTGAATCTGTTCCACATGTAGAGGACAGATCACATAATTTGGAAGTACCGGTGGGGCCTGTGGGATCCGAAGGGGTCAGGGAGACAACCCTTCCAATTTCCACTGAAGAACTTGGTAGACAACTATCCCATGAAAAGAAAGTCTCGGAAAAACCAGCCGAGGTTGTTGAACTGCGATGCTCAACACATCCAAGGAAGCCTCCTGAGAGACTTGATTTGTAAATAGTTATTATTACAAATAGTTCACATGTTATTAAGTTTGTCAGCTGAATTTTTTAAATAAAGGGGGAGGAATGTGGTAAAGTGGACTACCATGTACCTTTAGGAGAATGAAAGTAGACTAACCATGCAACAGTACTGACCAAACAATGTAAAACGGGGGCCACTGGTTAACTGTAAGTTGAGAGCTGGAGGTGGCTGTGGGAGCACGCAAGGATTTAGTGCTCTGCCCTCCGTTGCAATAAACAATCACAGTTTGCTCTTACGTTGGTCTCTCTCCAATATTGATAGCGAGCATCAACTAACAAGAGTATATGAAGGCGTGCAATTAGAGTTTTCTCAGCTAGTGAACTCATAGACGCAAGACATAAAAATAATGTGGCCAAACAGGGTGAATATCAACCTGTAAATCCGTCCAATGCAAATCAATGGCAGGAAATAAGAGCAGGGGAGATTCCTGGTCAGACATGTAATGGATAGAACATTGGAGCCTCAACCATCACTATCCATAGCTCCAGGTTACAACATGCATATAAAATTGTATGTTGCCACAGCAACTGGGACCCCCTGAGTGAATTGTAACACATCACCAGACATTGCTATCCTGGGGCAGAATTTTTAGGTCGGCATGCGGGTGCATGCCTGACCCGAACAGATGCAAAATCGCGTGAGATGATGTCAGACGAGCATACCGACGTCAACCTGCGCTCGTGCGATAGCTCGATCGGCAGGCACACACAAAAGTCTGAAGCGTGCCCGCCGACAATGAAGAGGCCAATTTATGCAATTAAAGCTGTAATTGTCTCCGATTTTTCGTGGTCCGCCCAACCTTATGGTTGAGAACGGGCGAATCAGCCAGGCAGACTTTACATTTTTCATCCAAGGGCGGGATGAGCTTTCCATTATTAAATTTTTAAAAGTTAAAATGTATGAACATAAGAACATAAGGAATAGGAACAGGAGTAGACCATTCTCAAGTCTGCTCCGCCATTCAATAAGATCATGGCTGATCTTCTTGTGTTTCGATTTCCACATTCCCATGTAACTCCGATAACCTTTGATTCTCTTGTTGAACAAGAATCTATCTACCTCTGCCTTAAAACTATTCAATGACCCCGCCTGCACCACCTTCTGAGGCAGAGGGTTCCAAAGTCACACAACCCTCTGAGAGAAAAAAAAATTCTCCTCATCTCTGTCTGAAAAGGGCGATCCCTAACCCCTATGGACAGAATTTTTATCATGTATATGTTCAGGTGGCTGATTGTGATGCATTGTGATTGTGAACATTTTTTTCCAGATTTTAAAAACTTTATTTATTGGTTTTAAAGTCTTCAGCTCCCTGAGGCAGCTCTCTGTCTTCATGGAGCTTTCATTCAGCACTCCCCCGCACCCGCGCTTACATCAGTGCCCACTTTCCTCCCGCTTCCTCCCGACAGCACTGAGCACTTCAGTGCGCGCTTCACGCTGTTAATTGGCTAGCCAGTGTGAAATTGTGATCGGGGTCCCATCATGGTCGGCGGTCCATATCCGAGCCACTCTTGGGCCCACCAAACGTGCCCGCACGCCGACCAAAAAATCCTGCTTCTGAAGTAACAGCTCAACCTCTGGAAGGGGGCCTCATACCTGTTCACCTGTTTGCATCTTCAAAGGCCCATTATACCAACTTCAGGGGCAGAATTTTGCCCTCGTCGGGCGGGCTCGGCAGGGGTGAGCAGGAGTGGTCAGGTAGTCGACTGCCACCCACGATCAGGCTGCACTGTGATTTCATGATGCCAGGCCAATTAAGGCCTGCCCCGCATGAAACGTGGGCTGCAGTGCTCAGCGCTGCCTGTGTCGGGGGTAGGGGAAGAGGGTGAGTGGGAACTTTGTGCATGCGCGTAAGAGCGCACAGGATAAGATTCCTGAGGCACAGAGCTGCCTCAAGGAACTGAAGATATAAAAAAATCAAAAATAAAATCATTTAAAAACGTTAACGAACATATAACCTCTTGTGACTCTGTCACATGAGCAGGGACATGCTATTAATGAAAAGTAAAAACTTTAAAATTTTATTTTTAATTGCTGTGGGAAACCTCCTCTTGCCCGTGGATGAGGTTTCCTAAAATTGGAAAGGCCGCTTGACCTTTTTGTCTGCCCGCCAACCGTAAGGTTGGATGGGCAGTGAAAAATTATGTTTAATTGGTACTTTAATGGCCTTAATGGGCTTGTTAATTGTCAGTGGGTGCACTGTCAACTCCTGCGCACGCCCACTGACAGAAATATGGTGTGAGTGCGCGATAACATCAGGACGCTCGCCCAAAGTCATCGCACATCATTTTATGCTCCCTCATGTCGGGCACAAGCCTGCCCGACGAGGTAAAAATTCTGGCCCAGGAAATGAAAAGCAGGAAAGATGTAAACAAGTGGCTGATCTGATATTGCCCAGTTTTTACTATCAAAGCGACTTTAGCAGTTGAAGCAGAATAATTTATTTTTGAATAATACAAAACATTTCTTTAATTATTGACTTCTGATTTTTGCATCATCAGAATGTAGCACTTAAGTAAAGATATAGCGGTGCCTCAACTGAATGAGAGGTTGATATAAATAATAATTGTCAGTAGTTATCAAAAACAAAATAATTTAAGACAAATAGCACTGAGCACAGGACATAACAACAAACCAGTAGGCATGCATGCTTCTGAACTGCTCTTTCATCCGTGGTGCTCACAGCCTACCTATCTGTCTTTATGCGGGACAAGATTTCCCACAATAAGAGGGAGAGATCTCAAAGTAGTGGGGAGATGTTGGGGTTCAGGACACACCCACTATGAGGAGCAGGCGGCCAAGCAGGTTGGAGAGGAAAGGGATCGTTCTGCACTGAAGGCGAGATTGGCATCCCCCAACAAGCCAGTGAGGGTCCATCCAGTGTACATGCCTGCTGTGTGTGCTGCGTCCTACCCATTACGGGCTGAAGACACTGTTTGTGCAGGATCTTACAGGAGATATGAACATATGAACAAGGAGTAAGCCATTCAGCCCCTCAAGCTTGCTTTGCCCCCGATAACCTACCACCCCCTTGCTTACCAAGAATCTATCCACCTCTGCCTTAAAAATATTCAAAGACTCTGCTTCAACCACCTTTTCAGGAAGAGAGTTCCAAAGACTCATGACCCTCTGAGTGAAAGCTTTTCACCTCATCATTGTTTTAAATGGGCGACCCCTTATTTTTAAACAGTGACCCCCTAGTTCTAGATTCTCTTACAAGAGGAAATGTCATCTCCACATCCACCCTGTCAAGACCTCTTAGGATCTTACATGTTTCAATCAAGTCACCTCTTACTCTCCTAAGCTCCAGCAGATACAAGCCTAGTCTGCCCAACCTTTCCTCATAAGACAACCCACCCATTCCAGGTATTAGTCTGGTAAACCTTCTCTGAACTGCTTCCAATGCATTTGCATCCTTCCTTAAATAAGGTGGCCAATACTGTACACAGAACTCCAAATGTGGTCTCACTAGTGCCCTGTACAACTGAAGCATAACCTCCCTACTTTAGTATTCTATTCCATTTCAATAAATGATAACATTTTATTAGCTTTCCTAATTACCTGCTGTACCTGCATACTAGCCTTTTGTGATTCATGCACTAGGATATCCAGACCCCACTGCACCTCAGAGCTCTACAATTTCTCACCATTTAGATGATATGCTTCTCCTTTAGTCTTCATGCAAAAATGGACAATTTTCCATCATAGTCCATTTGCCAGATTTTTGCCCACTCACTTAACCTATGTATATTTGTTTGTAGTCTCCTTATGTCCTCTTTACATCTTTCTTTCCTACCTATCTTTGATCATTAGCAAATTTGGAAACCATCCCTTCACTCCTTTCATCCAAGTCATTTATACAAATTGCAAATGGTTCAGGTCCTTCTATCCATGCCAATATGTTACCTCCTATACCATGAGCTTTTATTTTTCCGCAATAACCTTTGATGGGGCACTTATCAAATGCCTTCTGGAAATCTAAGTACATTGCATCCATCAGTTCCCCCTTATCCACAATACAAATTACTTCCTCAAAGAATGCCAATAAGTTGGTTAAACACAATTTCCCTTTCACAAAACCATGTGGACTCTGTCTGATGACCTTTGCCTGAGCTTATCCAAGTGCCCTGCTATAACTTCTTTAATAATAGCTTCGACCATAACTGGCCTGTAGTTTCCTGCTTTCTGTCTCCCTCCCTATTTGAATAATGGAGTGACATTTGCTATCTTCCAATCTATTCATACATTCCTCGTATTTATGGAGTTTTGGAAAATTAAAACCAGTGCATCAACTATCTCACCAGACACTCCTTTTAAGACCCTAAGGTGAAGTCCATCAGGACCTGGGCTCTTGCCAAACCACAGTTCCAACAATTTACTCAGTACCCTTCCCTGGTGATTGTAATTTTCCTGAGTTCCTCCTTCCTTTCCATTTCCTGGTTTATAGCTGCTTCTGGGAGGTTATCTGTATCCTCTACAGTGAAAACTGATGCAAAATACCTGTTCAATTCATCTGCCGTCTCTTTGTTTTCCATTATCAATTCTCCAGTCTCACTTTCTGTAGGGCCAACACTAACTTTGTTAACTTGTTTATTTTTAAAATATTTATATAACTCTTACTATCTGTTTTTATATTTCTAGCTAGCTTTCTCTCATGCTCTAATTTTTCTCTCTTTATTAGTCTTTTAGTCATTCTTTGCTGTTCCTTATATTCTGCCCAATCTTTTGACCTGCCACCTGTCTTTGCATAATTATATGCTTTTTCTTTAAGTTTGATGCTCTGTTTAACCTTTCTAACCACAGATGGTATGTCTCTTGTATTTTTCTTATGCATTGTAATGTATCTATTCTGTGCATTCTGAAATAACCCTTTAAATATTAGCCACTGCATCTCAATTGACCTAATCCCTTAAGCTAATTTACTAATTCATTTTAGCCAGCTCAGCTTTCATGCCCTTATATTTCCCTTATATAAGTTTAAAAGCTTAGTCTCAGATCCACTCCTCTCACCCTCAAGCTGAATACAAATTTCAATCATATTGTAGTTGCTGCTACCTAGGGGTGCCTTCACTATGAGATCATTAATTAATCCCATCTCGTTGCACAATACCAGGTCTAGTATAGCCTTCTCTCTAGTTGGCCCCAGGACATGCTATTCTAAGAATCTATCCTGAAAACATCCAATGTACTCCTCATCTAGGCTATATTTGCCCACCTAACTTTTCCAGTCTATATGTAAATTAAAATCTCCCATGATTATCCCTGTGCCTTACTGATAAGCATGATGGTGATATTAAAGTAGCTGCCAGACAATCAGCGCTGATGTCCCATCTGCTGGTAGTGTGTGACATCCCTGTGGACTGTAACCCTTAGACTGCCTGATGCCCTTATGAAAATGAGTTTGGAGTGAGCAGAAGGCTCACTTAACCTGGCGGAGTGGATGAGATAATTTATTCTCTTCCTGCACTGCAGGGCAGTCCTTCTTTGGGGTTCATGGGTGCTGACCTCCCTGACAACCTCCTCCCAGGCCAGTGTGGTCATGTTTACATAGAAACATAGAAATTATGAGCATGAGTAGGCCATTCAGCCCTTCGAGCCTGCTCCGCCATTCATTATGATCATGGCTGATCATCCAACTCAGTAGCCTGCTCCCGCTTTCTCCCCATACCCTTTGATCCCTTTCACCCCAAGAGCTATATCTAACTCCTTCTTGAAAGCATAAAATGGTCTCAACTACTTTCTGTGGTAATAAATTCCACAGGCTCACCACTCTCTGGGTGAAGAAATTTCTCCTCATCTCAGTCCTAAATGGTCTACCCTATATCCTCAGACTGTGAACCCTGGTTCTGGACTCCCCCACCATTGGGAACATCCTTCCTGCATCTACCCTGTCTAGTCCTGTTAGAATTTTATAGGTTTCTATGAGATCCCCCCTCATTCTTCTGAACTCCAGCGAATATAATCCTAATCGACTCAATCTCTCCTCATATCAGTCCCGCCGTCCCAGGAATCAGTCAGGTAAACCTTCACTGCACTCCCTCTATAGCAAGAACATCCTTCCTCAGATAAGGAGACCAAAGCTGCACACAATATTCCAGGTGCAGTCTCTTCAAGGCCCTGTACAATTGCAGCAAGACATCCCTGCTCCTGTACTCGAATCCTCTTGCTATGAAGGCCAACATACCATTTGCCTTCTTTACCGCCTGCTGCACCTGCATGCTTACCTTCAGTGACTAGTGTACAAGGACACGCAGGTCTCGTTGCACATTCCCCTCTCTCAGTTTATAGCCATTTAGATAATAATCTGCCTTCCTGTTTTTGCTACCAAAATGGATAACCTCACATTTATCCATATTATATTGCATCTGCCATGCATTTGCCCACTCATTCAGCTTGTCCAAATTACACTGAAGCATCTCTGCATCCTCCTCACAGCTCACCCTCCCACCCAGCTTTGTGTCATCTGCAGATTTGGATATATTACATTTAATTCCCTCATCTAAATCATTAACATATATTGTGAATAACTGGGGTCTCAGCACCGATCCCTGCGGTATCCCACTAGTCACTGCCTGCCATTCGAAAAAGACACGTTTATTCCTACTCTTTGTTTCCTGTCTGCCAGCCAGTTTCCTATCCATCTCAGTACACTACCCCCAATCTCATGCGCTTTAATTTTACATGCCAATCTCTTATGTGGGACTTTGTTGGAAGCCTTCTAAAAGTCCAAATAAAGCACATCCATTGGCTCCCCCTCATCAACTCTACTAGTTATTTCCTCGAAAAATTCTAGTAGATTTGGCAAGCCTGATCCCCCTTTCATAAATCCATGCTGACTCTGTCCGATTCTGCCACTGTTTTCCACGTGCTCAGCTATTAAATCTTTTATAATGGATTCTAGAATTTTCCCCACTACTGACATCAGGCTGACTGGTCTATAATTCCCTGTTTTCTCCTTTTTAGGATAGTGGGGTTACATTAGCTACCCTCCAATCTGTAGGAACTGTTCCAGAGTCTATAGAATCTCGAAAGATGACCACCAATGCATCCACTATTTCTAGGGCCACTTCCTTAAGTACTCTGGGATGTAGATTACCAAGCCCTAGGGATTTATCAGCCTTCAATCCCATCAATTTCCCCAACACCATTACCCTACTAATACTGATTCTTTCAATTCCTCTCTCTCACTAAACCCTGTGTTCCCCAACATTTCTGATATGTTATTAGTGTCCTCCTTTGTGAAGACAGAACCAAAGTATGTACTTAGTTGGTCAGCCATTCCATTGTTCCCCATTATAAATTCCCCTGTTTCTGACTGGGGACCTACATTTGTCTTCACCAATCTTTTTCCCTTCACATACATAGAAGCTTTTACAGTCAGTTTTTATGTTCCCCACAAGCTTACTCTCATACTCTATTTCCCCTTCTTAATCAATCCCTTGGTCTTCCTTTGCTGAATTCTAAACTGCTCCCAATCCTCAGGTCTGTTGTTTTTTCCAGCCAATTTGCATGCCTCTTCCTTGCATCTAATACTATCTCTACTTTCCCTTGTAAGCCATGGTTTGGCCACCTTTCCTGTTTTACTTTTGCGCCAGACAGGAATAAACAATTGTTGCAGTTTACCCATGCACTCTTTGAATGTTTGCCATTACCTATCCACTGTCATCCCTTTAAGTAATGTTTCCCAATCCATCATAGCCAACTCGCGCCTCATACCATTGTAGTTTCCTTTATTAAGATTCAGGACCCAAGTATCAGAATCAACTATGTCACTCTCCATCTTGATGAAGAATTCTATCAAGTTATGGTCGCTCATTCCCAAGGGCCCTCGCACAACTAGATTGCCAATTATTCCTTTCTCATTACACAATACCCAGTCGAGGATGGTCTGTTCTCTCGTTGGTTCCTCAATGTATTGGTCCAGAAAAACATCCTGTATACACTTCAAGAATTCCTCCTCTACGGTATTGTTGCTAATTTGATTTGCCCAATCTATATGCATATTAAAGTCACTCATAATTACAGATGTTCCTTTATTACATGCATCTCTAATTTCCTGTTTAATGCCATTCCCAACATCAACCTCCTGTCGACCTCCTGCTCCCATTTCTCAGAAACAGGACCTCCCGACTGTCCTGGGTGGCCTGGAGGAGTGTCTCAAGGGAGGCATCACTAAACATGGTGCAGATGGTTTTATTCATTTGGACATCATGCTAACTGAGACATTTAGCCCACACCTGGCCTGCAGTAAGTGAATGTGTGCGTGGGTGCCCTTTAATTTTGGTGCCAGAACCTTCAACCTCATAAGGTAATGGCAGGGTGGAAGAATCAGTGCCTGCCCTATGAGATTCAATGAACTCCACACCAATGCATAAGTAATAAGCTGAAAAGCAAATGATCTGGGGTAAGAGCTAGCCCCGGGAATCATGCCAATTCTCCTACCCATCATCCCGTCTCCAGAACAGTAAATTTCGCCCTTTATTTTAACCTCTCATTCAATTCTTCTGCTAGTTAGCTTACACTTGAGCCTTCTCATTATCACCTCAAACATTGAGGCTGAAATTCAAGTTTGGCGGTTGCACAATGCAGGCAAGAGCAAATTGGCAGTCACTTTTATATGGTGCTGGCCTCCTCCTCTATTAACTTCAATAGAATAGAAAGCTGGCAGGATGTAAAACAAGCTGCTGATTCAATATCGTCCATTTTGCACTACCACAGAGACTGAATTTCATTCCCATTCTATTGATCATAACCTTGAAGACCACTATCAGACCACTTGTTAACTTGTTCTATGGAAGAATAAGCTCACTTCTCAAATTTCATCAACTGTCATCTTTTACCCTGCTAATATTCTAGTGAATTATGTTCCACCTTTCCCTTTACTACTATACCTTTCCAGTGCCAAAAGCTGTAGCTTTAGCACTTGAATTACAACTTAACTAATATTATCTCCGAGTTAAACAGTAACTTTATTTTTGTACTCTAAGCCTTCTAGGTATAAAGCCAAGGGCCCATTTACCTTCTTTATGATAGCCTAACGGCAAAGAATTCATTGCTGCTCAAATGTTTTCCTGCAATCATGCTGCTATATTATACAAATAAGCACCCAGACGCTAAGATGGGCAGCTGCCCAGGTTTAATTAGTGCATAATTTTCCTGTTTCTTTCTTCCAGATTTGAAAAGCAGCAAGTGTTGCCCTAACCGATTGAAAAAAGAAGTCCATTGTGAGCCCATAAATGGATGAATACTCCACCATGTCCGTTCTCTATTTCCTTTTCTTGTTGGTGTCAGTTTTGATTCTAAACATGGAGCATATAAAGGTATTGGGGATGTACAGCTGCATCATATCAGTTAAAATATAATGGTTTGTGTATATGCCAATTGTGCATTCCAACTAGCAAGTCTTAGGATGGTTATTATGTTTTGCCTTTGTATTTCTTTTATAACAGATGCTCATGCCCTTTGTGGTCCTATTTTCTCTCCCTAAATTTCTCTGCTCTCCACTTCTCCTGAGGCAGTGATTAAGTTCCTGGGACAAAATTCAACAGGCAGCTCTACCTTATTCTGTCTATTACCTCATCCAAGTGGCTATTAATCAAATGTGATGCAAGGTTTGACAGTAAGTGTCGACCGGCTATCGTAGTCAAATCCAATCTTGCCCTCACCCAATATGCATTCATACATGTTTCCAGTCAGGAAGCCAATGTTATGCTTTTGTTAAATGAGGGTCAGATTTTCTCCCCATTTTTTTTCTTTTTCCTAGCTATATTTCTGAGTTATATATCCCTGTCAACAGGCAGTAAGGATGTTCCCATATCTTTGCCTGTATCATCTTTGGCTACTGGTAAAAATGCAACTAGGGTCTGCCACAGACATCTTCAGGATAGACATTCAGACATGCCATTTTTGAGGTCTCACTAACATCAAACTGGCATGTCACAAAAAGCCAGAGAGCAAAGAGTAAATGATGATCAGACCAATGCTAGCATCACAGCAGCACTCAGGTAAGTGAGGAATTAGAGCCTGGGAATCAGGAGATCATAAGTAATAGGGGCAGGAGGAGACCATTCAGCCCTTGACTCCCTTGTCAGTCAAAAATCTGTCTAATTCAGCCTTGAATATATTTAATGATGCAGTCTTCTTTGCTCAATGGGGAAGGGAATTCCAAAGACTAGTGACCCTCTGAGAGAATAAATTCCCCTCATCTCCACTGTTGCAAAAGTCTAGTTCATTGTTTATATGTTTTAGAATGTAACTTTTAGATTTAGAAATTAAAATTTTAACTGTAGACAAATAGGGGCACCTGAATGAGAAACGGTTAAGTAACTCTGATGTAAAGGCAACTCAAAAAAGCCTGGGTTTATTACACTTTAAAGCTAACCTATGTTTGTCTTGCATGGTCAGAGTTGATAGTGAAAATCTTGAGCAATTAATGATCCATCTATAAGTCTGTAATAGAGCCAAGGAGTCTGGAGAGAGGGCAATTACATCCATTAGCAATTTAATTTTAGGTGTTGGGCGGGGGGGGGGGGGGGTTGTAGAATCAAGGAGTTGTGTTGAAGGTAAAATAAATTGTTTAAAGGTCTATTTGAACCTATCCCAAAGCATGCCACATTGCCATAGAGATAGTGATTCAAGATGGAGCCGTGGTTAGAAGGTTCTTTTGTTTAATTTATCTGTGTGTCTGCTCACAGAATATGTTCAATTCAGTTTTGGTTTTGTGAGGGCAAAGCAGCTGGAAGATTTGCTCTAGCTTGCAGCTAGCGGAAGAAATCTACAGTGGTCCTCACACAGCCTTGTGGCAGAAAGCAGTCAGCTTGAATAGTTAGCTTGGAAAGAGCTATGCAGAAGCTCTGGTAGCAGACAAGGAAAAAAAATCTATATATGTTCAAAACCAGGACAAGGAGCTGAAAAGTCCACTGCCACAAAGTCTTTAAAGAAAATTAGAGGGTCACTTAGCCACAAGCTAATGGAAGGATCCCCATGAAATTTGTACCTCAAGGAATATCTAGAACACTAAGGAGAATTAAAGTAAATTCTGGAGGGCTGTGGCATACTTTTGGCTTGGTCCCAGGAAAAGTGAATGAACCTTTAAGATTTCATAAGATACGGGAACTCTTGGAGAGAAGTAAAAAGTACAACTGAGTTCATAGCTGTTATGATGTGATAGATGATGTCTGCCAGGCAGACCAAATCCACAAGGGAAATTTGGCCACACTATCACAATGGTTTTGGAATTTATATTTATTACAAGAAGATATGTGCACTGAATTCAGAAGTTATGAGTCTACAAACACCTTTATACATTTTAAAAATTAACTTAAAACATTTATTAACACAAGAAAAGATTTCAAGCACATACATAAGATTACAGTTACTTAATACTGTAACAAATCCAAAAATTCCTAATTAACCTGACTCCCAACTACACACCCCCTTTAAAGCAACAGTCAAAAATAGATTTTAAATTTAAATAGCATGTCAGCAAGTTTACCACAGAACCCACTCAACAGCGGAATTCCAAAGGTTTTCCTCCACCTTTGGTTACTGGACACCACAGACTTCTACAATGGCTGGAGGCTTCCCCAAAGCTGTTTTCCACACTCCTTTTAGATCTGACTTCGCCCCACAACATAGCCTTCAATTTTCTTTATATATGCTTCTCTCTTTTTAATCTGTAAAGTCCAATGTTCTATATGGTTTTGTAAATTTACTTAATCCATGTTATAAAAATCTTTTATGTTGCCAATATGGTCAGTACAAAAAACCTATTTTACAAAAAACCACAATAATATAATGGAAAAAAATGTTAGTTTCATGACAATAGCATCATTCTTTATAAACAATAGTGCTAAGTTAGTGATACTTGCTTTGTTTAATTTCTCTTTATAAATATTACAAAGTTTGTTTTTGTTAAAAAACATGAAATCTTGTGGTATAGTTCTGTCAGTTGATTGCTGTATGTTCAGATTTCTTCTTTAAATATTAATGGTCCCTAACAGGATCGTAACACCATCTTTCAACCCACTATTTTGAAACAGTGCCCCCAGTCCTGGATTCCCCCATGAGGAGAAAAATGCACTCAGTATCCTCTCTGTCAAGCTGCTTCAGGATCTTTTATGTTTCAATAAGATCACCCCTCATTCTTCTAAACCCCAATGAGCAGAGCACAACCTGCTCAACCTTTCCTCATAAGGCAACACCTTCATCCCAGGAATCAGCCCAGTGAATCTTCTTTAAACTGCCTCCAAAGCCAGTATATCCCTACTTAAGTAAGTACACACAGCACTCCAGGATAAAAGCTAAATACTGAAGATTCTGGAAATCTGAAATAAAAACAAAAATTGCTGGAAAAGGTCAGCAGATCCGGCAGCATCTGTGGAGAGAGAAACAAGGGTTAATGGGTGGAATCGTCCGTGCCCACTTGCGTCGGGTGTGCTCAACGGCGTGAGTGGACAATATGACAAGAAGGCCAAAAATGGGTTTCATGATGTCGTGAAACCAGTTTGTGATCGTTTCCTCATCCCGTTGATGGCTGGCTGCGTTTCCTGCCATCGGACATTGGCAACCTCATTGAAATACATCTGCACATCATTACCTGCCAAAAAAGTCCCCTCTGCTGGATCGTCCACCCTCATCAGCATGTAATCATGCCGAAGTGTTTCACAACAGCATACAAAAAGCGTGCAGTTTGGGGGGAACTCGGAAGTGAGTACACAGTAACATTGCACAGCACTCAACCGGGTCGCCTGTTGGACTTCAAAGTTCAAGTGCGTTGGAAGCATGGGGGCAAGGGCTGCCATGCGGCTGAGGTGACTTGAGGGTGGGGATAAGGGCTGCCCTGAGGTAGAAGCACATTGGAGGGGGCGGTTAGGCCTGCCCTGCAGTTGAAAGTAGTGCACAAGCACGTGCGGTGTGTGGGGGAAGGAAGCAGCCACACATTACACTTGTGTAAAGTGACCATTCCTCTACAGCTGAGACAGTTCAGATGCAGCCACATTAAAATGTATGGGGTCAGGCCTCAAGCTTATCTGGCCACTCAAGCAACGCAGAAGCATGCAAGTGCCACCAAGTGCTCCAGAGCTTTTCACGCCTTGGGCACAGATTGCAAACTAATGAGCATTTTAATGGACTGCAGAAACATTGGACAACTGGGCACATTGTCCAACCTCCTTGCTAAAGCTGGCTATTGAGCAGTCACTGGTGGAGGCGCTCACAGCCCCTTGCAACGTCATCATCCTGGTTTGGATCAGTCTCCCCCATGGTTCAAGCTAACAGTGCAATCATGCAGTGTCAGTTAGAAGAATGCCTGTGTTTGAACTGAGAGCACAGCATGCAGTCCAATGGGCAAGGCTGCCACCAATTGGTCAGGTGGAGTGGGATGGAGGTGGTTGGAGTTTCGGGAAACCATGCAGCGCACTAATCTTTGGCCATTCAAATGGTGGCAAGCGCTTTCTGGGATGCATAAAAGGGCCTGGAGGCTTAATCAAGAGAGGTTCTTATACCCAAGCTAACTCACTCAGCTCTCTCTTTCATCCTAAAGGTGGAGTAGAGTCATAGAGGTCTACAGCACAGAAGAAGGCCCTTCAGCCCATCGAGTCTGGACCGGTCAAACAAGAACCTAACTATTCTAATCCCATTTTCCAGCACTAGGCCCATAGCCTTGAATGCCATGGCATTGCAAGTGCACATCCAATTACTTCATAAATGTTACGAAGGTTTCTGCCTTGACCACCCTTTCAGGCAGTGAGTTCCAGGTTCCCACCACCCTCTGGGTGAAAATATTCTTCCTCACATCCCTTCTAAACCTCCTGCCCCTTACCTTAAATCTATGCCCCCTGGTTAGTGATCCCTCCACCAAGGGGAAAAGTTCCTTCCTGTCTACCCTATCTATGCCCCTCATAATTTTATACACCTCAATCATGTCCCCCCTCAATCTCCTCTGCTCCATGGAAAATAACCCCAGTCTATCCAATCTCTCCTCATAACTAAAACTCTCCAGCCCAGGCAACATCCTGGTAAATCTCCTCTGCACTCTCTCTATTGCAATCACATCCTTCCTATAATGCGGATTCCAGAACTGCACGCAAAACTCTATAGCTGTGGTCTAACCAGAGTTTCATACAGTTCCAGCATAACATCCCTGCTCTTATATTCTATGCCTCGGCCAATAAAGGCAAGTATCCCATATGCCTTCTTAACCACCTTATCTAACTGTTCTGCTACCTTAAGGGACCAGTGGACATGCACACCAAGGTCCCTCTGATCCTTGGTACTTCCCAGGGTCCTGGCATTCATCGTGTATTCCCATGTCTTGTTTGTCCTGCCCAAGTGCATCACCTCACACTTATCTGGATTAAATTCCATTTGCAACTGATCAGCCCATCTGAACAGCCTGTCTATTTCCTCCTGTAATCTAAGGCTATCCTCCTCAATATGTACCACCCCACCAATTTTCATGTCATCCACAAACTTACCAATCAACACTCCTACATTCAAGTCTAAATCGTTTATATATACCACAAACAGCAAGGGACCCAACACCGATCCCTGTGGAACACCACTGGACACAGGCATTCAGTCACAAAAACACCCCTCGACCATCACCCTCTGCTTCCTGCCATTCAGCCAATTCTGGATCCAATTTGCCAAATTGCCTTGGATCCCATGGGCTCTTACCTTCGTTATCAGTCTCTCATGTGGGACCTTATCAAAAACTTTGCTGAAGTCCAAATAGACTACATCAAATGCATTGCCTTCATCTCCACACCTGGTTACCTCTTCAAAAAATTCAATCAAATTGGTCAGACATGACTTCCCCTTAACAAAACCATGCTGACTGTCCTTGATTAATCCCTGCCTCTCCAAGCGTAGATTAATTCTGTCTCTCAGAATTGCTTCCAATAGTTTCCCCACCACTGAAGTTAGACTGATTGGCCTGTAGTTCCCTGGTTTATCCCTTCCTCCCTTCTTGAATAACAGTGCCACATTGGCTATCCCCCAGTCCTCTGGGACCTCTCCTGTGGCCAAAGAGGTACTGAAAATTATTGCCAGCATCCCTGCTATCTCCTCCCTTGCCTCCCTCAACAGCCTGGGATACATTTCATCCGGGCCTGGAATTTATCTACTTTTAAGCCTGCCAGACCACTTAGAACCTCCTCCCTTTCTATGCTAATTTCTTTAGTTATATCACAGTCCTTCTGCCTGATTTCCATAACCATTTCGTCCCTTTCACTCGTGAACACCGACACAAAGTATTCACTTGGAATCCTACCTACGTCTTCCGGCTCCACACACAAATTACCACTATGGTCCTTAATGGGCCGTATTCTTTCCCTTTCCTTATCCTCTTACTCTCAATGTACTTGTAAAATAACTTGGGGTCTTCCTTTATTTTACTTGCCAATGTTTTGTCATGCCCCCTTTTTGCTCTCCTAATTTCTTTTTTAAGTTCCCCCTTACACATTCAATGCTCTTTTAGGGCTTCCGCTGTTTTAAGCCTCAGTATCTGCCATAAGCCTCCCTTCTTCTCTCTATCCAATCCTGTATATCCCTCAACATCCGGGGTTCCCTGGATTTGTTGGTCCCACCCTTTGTCTTAACTGGAATATGTTGGCCCTGTACTCTCCCTATTTCCTCCTTGGATGAGTCCCATTGCTCTGATGCAGATTTATCTAAAAGTAGCTGCTCCCAGTCCATTCTGGCCAAATTATATCTAACCTTATTAAAATCAGCCTTCCCACAATTTAGAACTCTGATTTCTGGCCATTCCTTGTCCTTTTCCATAACAACCTTGAATCTAGCGGAGTTATGATCGCTATCTGCAAAATGCTCCCCACTGATACTTCTACCGCTTGCCAACAGTTTCATTCCCTAAAATTAAGCCCAGGACCGCCCCCTTTCTTGTAAGACCTTCTATGAACTGGCTTAAAAAGCTCTCCTGGATACAAAGTACAGGAGCATGGAGCCTGGTGAACTAGATGTATGCCTTGTGGCATACAGAGAGTGGAGATGACGGAGAAGAAAGCAACGGAGGTGCCTGGCTGCCAAAGGGAGGACCAGCATCACCCTCCGGAAGAAAGGACAGCTGGGGCTCCTGCACATGCTGCTGAAGAGCCACAGAGTCGCTGGTCAACACCAAGCTAGACCCAGGGTCTACAGACACCGCCATTCATTTCTGCAGATGACCGAGAACCAGTGTCTAGGGAATTGGTCAGTCACATCTGCCAGTTGCTGCAGGATTTGGCACCACGGGGACGTGGAGGGCATCCTCTGCCAGTGGCCATTAAAGTGACCGCAGCGCTCAATTTGTACACCAATGATTCCTTTTAGGGTTCCACAGGTGATCTCTGTGGGATCTAAAGCCTCCACTCACAAATGCATCCATGAGGTCACAGATGCCATCTTCGTGAGGGCACATAACTTTGTGCATTTTGCCCGGGATCAGGAGAACCAGGATGCAAGAGCAATTGGATTTGCCCAGATCTCAGGTTTCCCACAGGTGCAGGGTGCCATCGACTGCATTCACTGGCACTCAGATGTCCACCACAACAAGGGGTCAATTATGTCAACCACAAGGGCTTCCAGTAGCTGAATGTACAGCTGGTGTGCGACCACTACAAATGCTTTCTGCAGGTTTACGCACAGTTTCCAGGGAGAGTCCATGACTCCTACATTCTCAGTCAGTCACAGGTCCCTGATGTATTCCAGGGTCAACAGAGGCTGCATGGATGGCTCCTCGGGGACAAGAGCTACCCGCAGCGGACATGGCTGGTGACCTCTGAGTGTCAGCCTCAGACCGCAGCACTGCCAAGGTATAACGAGGCTCATGCTGCAACTCGCAACTTGGTGGAGCAAACCATCAGGATGCTGCAAATGAGGTTCCAGTGCCTGGATCGGTCTGGTGGAGCCCTGCAATATAATGTCACACATCGTCACCGCCTGCCTCACCCTTTACAACCTGGCACTGCAACGGGGAGAGGACCTGGCTCAGGAGGAGATGGAGGAGCTGGAGATCTCTTCCGATAAGGAGGAGGTCAACAGTGTTGAGGGTGCTGAAGTCCTCGAAGGCAACAATGGCGGCGATGAGGCCTTCGCACGAGCCAGACAAGGCAGGCACACTTTGGAAGCCCACATAGCTGCTAGATTTGTGGAGGATAATGACATGCAGTGAAGTGACACCATAGATCCTTACATTGCATCTGTAAAAAGGGAAAGGTGATGGTGTAGGGGTATTGTTGCTGGAATCCAGAGACCCAGAGTAACGGGCTGGAGACCCCGGTTTGAATCCCACCATGACAGATGGTGGAATTTGAATTCAATAAAAATCTGGAATTAAAAGTCTAATGATGACCATGAAACCATTGTTGATTGTTGTAAAAACCCATCTGGTTCACTAGTGTCCTTTCGGGAAGGAAATCTGTTGTCCTTACCTGGTCTGGCCTACATGTGACTCCAGACCCACAGCAATGTGGTTGACTCTGAAATGGCCTAGCAAGCCACTCATTTGTAACAAACCATCACAAAAAAGGAATGAAACCATTCGGACCACCCGGCACCGGAAATGACAATGGCAATCGCAGCCTTGTCGACCCTGCAAAGTCCTCCTTACTCACATCTGGGAGCTAGTGCCAAATTTGGGAGAGCTGTCTCACAGACTAGTCAAACAACAGCCTGACATAGTCATCCTCACAGAATCACACCTTACAGATAATGCCCCAGACTCCGCCATCACCACCCCAGGGTATGTCCTGTCCCACCAGCAGGACAAGCCCAGCAGATGTGGCGGCACAGTGTATATAGTTGGGAGGGAGTTGCCCTGGGGGTCCTCAACATTGACTCCAGACCCCATGAACTCTCATGGCATCAGGTCAAACCAAGGAAACCTCCTGCTAGTTACCACGTACCGCCCTCCCTCAATGCTCCTCTATGTTGAACATCACTTGGAGGAAGCACTGAGAGTGATAAGGGTGCAGAATGTACTCTGGGTGGGATCTTCAATGTCCAAGAGTGGCTCAGTAATACCACTACTGACTGAGCTGGCCAAGTCCTGAATGACATAGATGCTAGACCGGTTCTGCGGCAGGTGGTGAGGAAACCAACAAAAAGGAAAAACATATTCGACCTCATCCTCGCCAACCTGCCTGCCACGTGGATGCATCTGTCCATGACAGGAGTGACCACCGCACAGTCATTTTGGAGGTGAAGTCCTGCCTTTGCATTGAGGATATCCTCCATCGTGCTGTGCAGCGCTGCCACCATGCTAAATGGGATGGATTTCAAACAGATCTAGCAACTCAAGACTGGGCATCCATGAAGCACTGTGGGCCATCAGCAGCAGAAGAATTGTACTCATTCACAATCTGTAACCTCATGGCCCAGCATATTCCCCACTCTACAATTACCATCAAGCCAGGGGATCAACCACAGTTCAATGAAGAGTACAGGAGAGCATGCCAGGAGTAGCACGAGGCATACCTAAAAATGAGGTGTCAATCTGGTGAAGCTATAACACAGTATTACTTGCATGCCAAACAGCTTAAGCATCAAGTGATAGACAGGGCTAAGCGATCCCACAACCAACAGATCAGATCTAAGCTCTGCAGTACTGCCACATCCAGCCGTGAATGGTGGTGGACAATTAAACAACTCACTGGAGGAGGAGGTTCCACAACTATCCCCATCCTCAATGATGGAGGAGCCCAGCACATCAGTGCAAAAGATAAGGCTGAAGCATTCACAACAATCTTCAGCCAGGAGTGCCGAATGGATGATCCATCTCAGACTCCTTCGGAGGTCCCCAGCCTCACAGATGCCAGTCTTCAGCCAATTCGATTCACTCCAAGTGATAGCAAGAAACAGCTGAAAGCACTGGATACTGCAAAGGCTATGGGCCCTGACAATATTCCGGCCATAGTACTGAAGACTTGTGCTCCAGAACTTGCCGCGCCCCTAGCCAAGCTGTTCCAGTACAGCTACAACACTGGCATCTACGCAGCTATGTGGAAAATTGCCCGGGTATGTCCTGTACACAAAAAGCAGGACAAATCCAACCTGGCCAATTACCACCCCATCAGTATACTCTCGATCATCAGTACAGTAATGGAAAGCGTTATCAACAGTGCTATTATGCGGCACTTGCTTAGCAATAACCTGCTCACTGATGCCCGGTTTGGGTTCGGCCAGGCCCATTCAGCTCCGCACCTCATTACAGCCTTGGTTCAAACACGGACAAAAGAGCTGAACTCCCCAGGTGAAGTGAGAGTGCCTGCCCTTGACATCAAGGCAGCATTTGACCGAGTGTGGCATCAAGGAGCCCTAGCAAAACTGGAGTCAATGGGAATCAGGGGGTAAAACACTCCGCAGGTTGGGGTCATACCTAGCACAAAGGAAGATGGTTGTGGTTGTTAGAAGTCAGTCATCTGAGTTCCAGGTCTTCACTGTAGGAGTTCCTCAGGGTAGTGTCCTAGGCCCAATCATCTTCAGCTGCTTCATCAATGACCTTCCTTCCATTATAAGATCAGAAGTGGGGATGTTCACTGACGATTGCACAATGTTCAGCACTATTTGCAATTCCTCAGATACTGAAGCATTCCATGTCCAAATGCAGGAAGACCGAGTCAATATCCAGGTTTGGGCTGACAAGTGGCAAGTAACATTCACGCCCACACAAGTGCCAGGCAATGACCGTCTTAAACAAGAGAGAATCCAACCATCGCCCCTTGATGTTCAATGGCATGACCATCACTGAGTACCCCACTATCAATATCCTGGGTGCTACCATTGACCAGAAATTGAACTGGACTATTCATATAAATACTGTGGCTACAAGAGCAGGTCAGAGGCTAGGAATCGTGCGACAAGTAACTCACCTCCTGACTCCCCAAAGCCTGTCCACCATCCACAAGGCACAAATCAGGAGTGTGATGCAACACTCCCCATTTGCCTGGATAAGTGCAGCTCCAACAACACTGAAGAAGCTGGACACCGTCCAGGACAAAACAGTCCATTTGATTGGCACCACATCCACAAACATTCACTCCCTCCACCACCAACGCACAGTGTGTGCCATCTACAAGATGCACTGAAGGAATTCACCAGGGCTCCTTTGGCAGCACCTTCCAAACCCACGACTACTACCACCTAGAAGGAGAAGGGCAGCAGATAGTTGGGAACACCACCACCTGGAAGTTCCCCTCCAAGTCATTCACCATTCTGACTTGGAAATATATTGCAGTTCCTTCACTGTTGCTGAGTCAAGATCCTGGAATGCCCTTCACAATGGGTGTATCTACAACACATGGGCTTTATTCATTCATGGGATGTGGGCATTACTGGCCTGGCCAGTATTTATTGCCCATCCCTAATTGCTCTTGTTCAGAGGGCATTTAAGAGTCAGCCACATTGCTGTTGGCCTGGAGTCACATATAGGCCAGATCAGATGAGGTTTCCTTCCCTAAAGGACATTAGTGAACCAGATGGGTTTTTACAACAATCGACAATGGCCATCCTTAGACTTTTAATTCCAGATTTTTATTGAATTCATATTCCACCATCTGCCGTGGTGGGATTCAACCCGGGTCCCCAGAGCATTACCCTTGGTTTCTAGATTACTAGTCCAGCGACAATACCACTACGCCACTGCCTCCCCCAAACTGCAGCGGTTCAAGAAGGCAGCTCACCACCATCTTCTCAAGGACAACTAGGGATAGGTAATAAATGCCGGCCCAGCCAGCAAAGCCCACATCCCGTGAATGAATTTTTAAAAATTGACTCCAGTCTGGCTTATGGCAGCACACATACCCTCTGTGATAAGGCTCCTATCATGGAGATACAGTGGAGGCCCTAATAGTCACTTGATTGCAGGAGAATGATGATCACATGCAGTGAGGACACTCCATTGATCTTCACATAGCCTCTGAGAATGTCTGACTCCTGTCTGGCCAATGGCAGCTCACTTGCGCCCTATGATCAGGGCCATATCATAGAGATGCAGCCATGAAACTTTAAAAGCATTTGATTGCCATGAAGAGATATTAATGCCTCTAATGTTATTTGAAATTATTTTAAATTGGAATTATAATAGGGTCTGTGTCAATGTTTCTATGGGCAGAAATTTCCCCCCGTCGGGGAGGTTGTGCGAGGGTGGGTGCGAACCCAATCGGCGCCCCTGATCGGGTCCACACCGCCATTTTATGTGGGTGGGCCCATTAAGGCCTGCCCAGCGTGACACACACCCAGAAGCACTGAGTGCTCCCTGTCCAGGCAGGGGTGGATTCTCTGAGTCGGGGCATGTGCGCGAAAGAGCGCAGAGATCTCCTTGAGGCAGCTCCGTGCTTCAGGGAGATTAAATTCGAAATATAAGTTTTTATTAAAGTCAGAAGAAAATTATTTAGACATGTCCCCTCATGTGACAGCGTCACATGGGCTGGGATATGTTTATCAACTTTTTGAAAATTCTTTATTTTTAATTAGTAAACTCTTCATGAAACCTTATCCCACCTGTGGATGAGGTGTCATGCAAAATATGAAGGCCGCCTGGGCTCTTCACATGCCGCCAACCTTAAGGTTGGACAGGCAGCTCATGTTATTGTTTTAATTTATATTTAAATGGCCTTTGACAGTTCGGCAGGCGCGCAGCTGACTCGGCTGCGTGCCCGCTGAACTGAAAATCCATCCCAACGGCACCAAGCATCATTTTATGCATTGGCAAGTGGGCCCTGCCCCCCCCCACTCATCGACCCAAAAATTCTTCCTTCTGTGTGTGTTTTTGTGTGCCATAATTGGATTAAAGCCAGCTAGTCTGGCTGCTTTGATGTATTATAGTTTTGAGATGTTAATTAGATAAATGTAAGGAAGAGAAGGTAAAGTGTAAATTTCATTTGTTGAATTAACCATTCAAAAGAATGGTTAAAATCTTGCACCTAGCTGGGAGATGCCAAGCAATTTGCTTACATTACTAATAAAATTGGCGGAATGAAAGGATTATTGTTAGGAGAGTTAAAATTAAATAAATGCTAGTAATACAATGGAAAATTTACATTCAAAGGGGAAGCTAGGTATAAACAGGAAGGAGTTTGTGTGTGTCAATCAGAAGCATTTAAAATCTAGCCAGCCTGTAAGCCTACAACTGTATATACAAAGGAACCAAATTGAAAGGGACCTCATTTTGAATTTGTTAGGTCAAATGTGCTTTGCCTGGTGTGTGTTTAAAGTCTATGGGTTACTGTTGCCTTGGTGAAGATTTACCCAGGAGTTATTAATTTGGGGATTTGTTTAAAAATTATTATGGAAGTAATTTGTAGACAAGTGTGTGTTTAATTTGTTGTTAAATTAATAAAAGTTAAAATAAATAAGGGCTCAGTGATCTTATTCCTGAACTCAAAGCTGCATCTTAAACATACCAGTTGAAAATATAGGTTATGACAGTTGTTCACATTTCCCTCTAGGATTTAAACAATTCAGACTTTACCGACTGCTGTGACATAACACTTAGAGGCTTTTGGTGGGATAATATTTGTAATTCCTTGATTGGTTTGGGATTGGTGAATGTTAAGGTTACAAATATGAGAAGCACTTTGAATTCAGGAGTTGGTGAGGGTTTTTATAAATGATGAGACGGCAAAAGTGGCTGTAACCACGGCTGAATCCTCTTTGGAAGTAAAAGATATAACTCTGATTGGGTTACCAAAAGTAACCAAAAGTAAGCTAACAGAGTTGGTGGATAAATTACAATTGGGGTTACCTATGGGGGCTAGGAAATCAGACATAATTAAAGGTATAGCACAGCATCTACAGTTGGAAGTGCTACCTGGCACTAGTGAGTCATAGCTGGAGGTAGTGTGTCTTCAGTTACAAATGAAGACGCTTGAAATTGAATAAGCAAAAAAACTGAAAAAACTCAAATTAGAAGCAAAGGAAAGAGACAGGGCATTCCAAAGGTAACAGGCAGAAAGGCAGGAGAGAGAATGAAAACAGGAAAGAGAGTTAGAAATTGTGAAGACAAAGAAGGAGGAAAGAGAAAAAGAGAGAAAGAGAAAACTCCAATTGAAAATGTTGGCAGTTAAAAAAGAGATGCCAGGAGATGAGAAATAACTTATCTCCAGGGGGGAGATGTTTAAATTTGTACAAGCTCTTCCAAAGTTTGAGGAAATAGATACTGAAGCATTCTTTATTTCATTTCAGAAGGTAGCTAAACAGATAAAATGGCCACAGGACTACTGGGCATTATTGTTACAGCCTAAGTGTGGGTAGAGCGCATGAGCTTTTTGCTTTGCTGTCTGAAGAAGTATTGGTGAATTATGATGCGATGAAAAAGGCTATTTTGAGTGCATATGTGTTGGATCCTGAAGCATATGGGCAGAAATTTAGAAACATGAGAAAACAGCCTGGACAAACTTAATTTGAGTTTGAAAGAGTGAAACAAAATAATTTTGACCGGTGCATATGGGCATTAAAAATAGACACAACATATGCAGCTCTTAGGGAAATAGTTCTTTTGGAAGAATTTTAAGATTCAACCCCTTCAGTAGTGAGAACTCATGTGGAGGAATAGAGGGTTTAAACTGTAAGGCAAGCAGCAGAGATAGATGATGATTATGAGATGGTTCATAGATCTAAACCTTTTTTTTGTCACCCTTTTAAATCTGAAAAGGATAGAAAGTGAGAAGGTGAAAGGTAAATAGTCAGGGAAGAGAAAGACTAACTGCAAATTCCCAGGAAGTTTTTTCTCAGAATAAAAAGGAAGGTGCTGAGGGTAAGAGTGACATTTGAAAATTGGGGTGTTTTTACTGTAATAAAGGGGGGGACACAAAGTCAGCGTGTTGGAAATTGCAGGAAAAATCTGTTGGAATTGGGGTGCAGAAAAGTTCTGGAAGTAAAGGTATTGTGGGTTCAGAGGTTCAGGCATAGGAAAAAAACAATGATGTGTGTACAGATAAAACAGGGAGAATCAGTGATAGGTAAAGAAGTGGGAACATGTTCACAGTTTACCCAAGATAATTCCAAGAAGAAGGTTGCAGAAATGTTTAAAGATCGTGTGTGTGTGAAAGAAAAGTCTTTCCATGTGTACAGGGTGGAGTAGGTAAAGATGTTAAAATTTTAAGAGACATAGGGCTAGTCAATCCTTAATGTTGTGGGATGGTGACATTTGTTGTGCAGAGGGAATATTGCAGGAACAGGTGATAATAAGTGGGGTTTAAGGAGATGCTAAACCTATCCCCTTTTGCAGGGTAAATTTAAAAAGTAAATGGAAAACAAGCAAAGTTATTGTTGGAGTAGTGGAAAATTACCCATAGCAGTGGTTCAATTTATTCCGGGTAATGATATAGCTGGACCACAAATGTGGGTGATGTCTATGGTAGTTGAGCAGCCTGTAGAAATCTTTTCAACAGAATTGTTACAGGAGGAGCACCCTGGACTGTTTCCAGGTTGGGTGATAATGAGGTCACAGGTACACAGGCTGAAACAAGTAAAACAAGAAGGGCAGGCAGTTCAAAGGCAAGGAGAAGGTGTTAAAATCCAATTAACTGGCACAATATTTGATAACATTGTTCAGGAGGATAATTCAGCTGAAGTGTTTAACATAAGGAGGTTAGTGGAGTTACAGAAAAATGATCTGCAATTAACAGTTATATCAGGCATCTCATTCAGAAACAGAAGCAAAATATATTTCAGTATGTTATTACCTTAAGGGTGATATTTTAATGAGAAAATGGAGGCCATATCATGTTTCAGCAAATGAAAGCTGGAGGGAGGTGCATCAGATTGTTATCCCATTAGGGTATAGAAATGAGATTCTAAGAATTGCTCATGAAAATCCAATGGGGGACAGTTAGGAATTAGAAAGACACAGGCAAAAGTACAGAAACATTTTTCTTGGCCACGATTGCATAGGGATGTAGTCAAATTCTGTAGAATGATGTTGCACATGTCAAGTAATAGGGAAACCAGAAGTAGTGATTAAGCTGGCACCTTTAATCCCAATACCAGCATTTGAAGAACCATTTACCAGGGCCCCTCCCTAAGGCTAAAAGTGGAAATCAGCACTTACTGACAACAATGGATGTGTCAACCAGGTTTCATGAAGCAATACCTTTACGAAATATTACAAGTAAGTAGATTGTGGGAGAGTTAATTAAATTTTTTATGAGATATGGTTTACCTAAAGAAGTACAATTATATCAGTGTTCAAATTGTATGTCACAGCTGTTTAAAGAAGTAATGACCAGTTTTGGGATAAAACAACTTAAGTCAGCAGCTTGTCATCCAGAGTCACAAGGGGCTTTGGAACGGTGGCATCAAATTTTAAAAACTACGATGAGAGTGTACTGTCAGGATTATCCACAGAATTGGGATGGGGAATTCCATTTTTGTTATTTGCTATTAGAGATGCTCCTAATGCAGCAATTGGTCTTAGCCCTTTTGTACTAGTTTATGGTCACAAGGCAAGGGGACCACTGAAATTGATTTATGGGAAATTGGTGGGTCAAAATCCAGAAATTACCCTCCTGGATCATGTATCAAATTTCAGAGAAAGATTGAACAGAGCATGTGAGTTGGCTAGGGAACACTTAAAAATGCCACGGCAAGTAATGAAAATGAAGGCAGACAAGAAAGTGTTAGTTCTGTTACGAGTACTAGGTGATGCATTAAAGGCAAGATTTAGTGGGCCTTACAGGATTGAAAGGAAATTGAGTGAAGTAAATTATTTAATAAGTACTCCAGACAGAAGAAAGAAGCAGAGGATGTGTCATGTAAATATGCTTAAAAAGTACTTTGACAGGGAAGAGGACCAAAAGGAGTTGTTAGTGGTGGTAAATAATGAGAAAATGGTAGAAGTGCAGAACTCTGAAATTGATTTTCCTCTAATCAAATTAGATAATGAGGGGGTGCTTGAAAATTTAAATTAAATATTGAGTGACCTTCCAAACAAGTGTCAAAGTGATTAGGAAAAGCTATTGCAGTCACATAAACCTATTTGTGGGGATAAGTTGGGGAAGACAGATTTAGCTATAAATGATGTGTCTGTACAGGCTTCATCTTCAATAAGGCACCATCCTTATAGATTAAATATGGCAGTTATCACAAGTACAGAAAGAAACTGACTTCATGCTTAAAAATGATATAATTGAGTCTAGTGGCAGTAACTGAAGTCCGCCTATTGGGCTGGTACTGAAACCAGATGGAACACAATGACTGTGTGTGGACTATCGAAAGGTGAATGCAGTGACAAAAGTGGATTCCTAGCCTATACCATGGCTGGAAGATTGCATTGAGAAACTGAGACAATTGAAATTTATCACAAAAATTGACTTGCTAAAAGGATATTGGCAGATACCATTGTCGGAAAGAGCAACTACATCTTCCTAACTTTCCTACCTTGCCGCTATGTCTTGGTTCTTCCCAGACATCCACAGCAGAGGTGGAGGCAGCCAGCTGACTTTGGCAGGCGTTCTCTGGAGGGCTGAGACCTGGAGGGCCCTGGCCTGCTTTCAGGGTCCTGCTGTGTGGCCCTGGCATCGAATGGGCCGGACACTCCCAGAGTCACCTGGATGGATGGCTCCATAGGGTACACTGGCTGATCTTCCTCCCTATGGGTGCACAAGGGCCCAAGCTGACACCTTGAGGAGAAGGGGGTAGCTGGAGTGAGATCGAGCTGCCCTGCACCCCTCTCACATACACACTGTTGGAGGCCAACTATGGCGTCAGTGATGGAGTTCAGCCCGCACAGCAGTGCAGGAGCAATGTCCTGGACCAAGGTCTCCATGGCAGACACCATCCTACCAGTCTTGACCTCAGTGCATTGGGATGCCAGTGCTATCACCTCAGCCTGAAGGCAAACAGACTCCTCCATCATGCCTTCCCATTTGAGGAGTGCAGCAGACATCCCTTCCTGATGTTCCTGAGCTTGCCTTTGCAGCTCCAGCAACTGTGACATGACCGAATCCAGAGGCCCATCAACTGACTCGGAGTCAGAAAATTTCTGGCCTCCAGCAGTCTTCCGAGTGCCAGACACCTGGGAACACCTTGCCACCATGGATCAGAAAGTGCGATGTGCTTACCAGATTGTGATCCCAAGCTATGTTAAAGGTAGGTCCCACTGAGAAGTGTGTCTCTGCGCTGGTGGAGGGTGTAGGTGAGCACTATGATGGGACTTCAGGGCAGGTTTCAGCAGATTCCTCTCCTGAGTTTCCCTCGGGACTTGATTAGAGGCCCTGGGTTGTGGTCTCTCTTGGCAGTTTCCCAGATGTGCTTGCAAAAGCAAAGGGAGATAAATATTGCATGGCCGTAGCCTGTGAAACAGGACACATCTCTCACAGAATGGTTGTCTGATGGATATTGCACTGCTGGATCCTCACTTGGTAGAGTACTACCAACCCCACTGTCAGCACAGGAATGATCCAGATCCTTACTGGCAGTGAGTGAAGGCCCTGTGGATGTGTGATGGGTTTGTGAGTGTGTGAGTTGAGAGTGATGAGGCTTACTCTGATGGAACGGAGGAGATCATTCATCCTCTTGCAGCACTGAGTGGCTGTCCTCTTTCATAGGGCATGACCACCACCACCTCCCAAACTGGATTATTGATGTTGCTGCCCACATTTCGGCCAGAAACATGATACAGGATATCACGGCGAGCCTCCACTGCATCGAAAAGGTGCTCAAGTGATGCATCATTGAACCTGGGGGCTGCAGGCTTCTTGCCTTTTGGGGCCATGTCTTCTATGCAATAGTCATGGGCTGGAAGCACTGAGAGGCGTGCGCATGGCTGCACTTTAAATATAGCATCCAGCGTGATGAAGCGGCGAGGTGATGGTGTAGCAGGAAAACGAGAGCCCACCTGCTTGGAAACGCTGTGTTTCCCAGGAATGCATAATTAACACAGCAGGTTTGGGATAATACGCCATGAGAAGCTGCCATTGCGGCCAGCGGGTAAAACATCATTTTACTCACCTGCTACCTCACTTAGTGCAATCTGGGATGATTCTGAGTCCAATATGACTCTCAGTATGAGTCACAGTGTTCTAGGTATTCAGCAATGCCCTGTACATTTGTATCCCTACCTTAATATTCTATCCCTTTGCAATAAAGGTCAACAATCAATTTGCCTTCCTAATTACTTGCTGTACCCATAAGCTAACTTTTTGGGATTCATTTACAAGGACACCTAGACCCCTCTGTACTTCAGCATGCTGCTGTTTCTCTCCATTTAAATAATATTCTGCTTTTCTATTCTGTTATGATTCTTGACCAGACTCCTCAAGTTTTTGGTAAGATCCAGTTAGGGACCAGTAACTTGTTGTTTAAAGTAGACAAATTTTGAGATCCCAGGTACTTACTAAGAGAATAAAGCTGAACATTACAGTTTTTAAACAAACAAAATAAATTTCACAAGTTCAGAAAGATAAAACAATTTACAATATCTATCTTATACTATAACATTCAGAATTAACATGTGTTACATGTGAACTAACAGGCAAATTGTGGTCGAATGCAACATAGTGCATACCTGCAGCACCTGCTCCTCTCCCCAGTTCTCTCTTTCTCTCTCTCTCTGGGACTCTCCCTATCCCCTCTCCCTGTCCAGTGATTCCTCCGTTATGGTGCCCACCCTGGGTCCCATGAATTGATTACTCATGTTGTTTCTTTCCATACAGGTGCACTAGGCACTTGATCCTGGCCCAAAGAACTCTAAAATGCAATAGGAATAGATAGAACTGAAAAAAATTAGAAAGGGTTTAGTTTGGAAGGGGAAGGCACTCCATTTTTATCCAAGAAAGAGCCTAGAAAGATTGTTACCCTGAGAGGCACTGGTTCCGCTCAGAGCTGATTGTTAGCAAAGATTTAGGGCCTTTCTTCAAAAGGTTGCTGAATAAAAATATTAATACAGGGTATTGATGGGAAGCCTCTGTTCTATCCATTACTGAGGTGGATACATTAATATTTTTTCTTGAGTCAATTCTTGGCTCAACGGGATCACAAAGAGGACTGCACATATGCCACCCACTTTCAATCTGTGCATGTGCAGAAACTCCCAGGGTTTTGGGATTGTTGGGCCTTATAGTTCCCAACATCCACTCAGAAATCAGGTAAGTTGCTATTTCTTGATACCTTTTTCCCTTGAGAAAAAGAAAGCTTCACCATAGTGAAGGTTTCTTTACAATGGCTTTGAAAATGCAACAAGTTATCTTCCTCATAAACCTCTAACAAATATCTTATTACATACTGTACAGATAATCTTTTCATTTTTCCAAAATATCATTTTTGCAAAGTTAACCCAAACAAAAGCAAGCAAATGTGACAAGTAGGACTAGCAGGAGTTAAATATCATCAAACAATCATAACTCAGAGCCTGTGAGGTTTTTTTCCCTTATGTCCATTCTTTAACTTGGCAAGTAATGTTATAGTTAAGCCCACAGCCAAATTGTTGCCTTTTTTGTTAGCTGTAAGCATAATTATGTCTTTAAGCTCTTTTTCTGAACTGAAACGTGGTAAATCCTCATTTGAGACAATAAAGTCAAAATGGCTTCTTTGTGCACCAACAATTCCTTTCGCCTCTGATTGAAATTTCTTTTAGGATGTTATTGAGATGCTTTTTATGTTCACCGAAAAGGGTTTGGTATTCTTGCTTGGTTTGATCTTTGAACATTTTAAGATCTTTCTGATTCTCCTGATCCCATTCTGAACAGGTCTTATTTAGTTCTATCTGAGCGATCCAAAGTTCTACTTCCTCATTCTGGACTTTTATTTTTCTTTCCAATATTTTGAGTCTTCCACACAAGTCACAAAACACATCATTCTAATCAGTTTGGGATTTTAAAAATCCTTTTGTTAAACATCCACTGGATTCTTGATGCTGTATCCTGCATCTCAACATTGGCCAGCATTTTTGGTTTGGTATCATGTATCATTAACCACCTAAGGTCACCTTGAGGCCTCAGCCATTCCCGTTGAAAGCTTCACTTGGCAATTCTGCAGACCTTTGCACAGTCTCTGTACCGTTCTTTACTGAGGTGGATACATCAGTATTTTTTTCTTGAGTCAGTTCTTGGCCCAACGAGATCACAAAGAGGTCCTTATTTTTAGTCACAGGAACAACTTCAGAACTGTGACACCCTGTTCCAGGTTGTGGAAAAACCGTCCTATTTTATTGCCAAATATAAAGTTGATATTTTTAATGTGTAATTCAGAAACAATGCCAACCACACAAGGCCCCTTCATTAGAGCACAATTCAGGTTTGCTTTATGTAATGCGAACGACACGCACTTCCTATCCATACCCTGTATTAACATTTTTTGTTCAGCAAACCTTTTGAAGAAAGGTCTAAATCTTTTGCTAACAATAAGCTCTGAGCCGAACCAGTACCTCTAAGGTACTTTCTAGGCTCTTTCTTGGACAAAAATGGAGTGCTTTCCCCTTCTAATATAAACCCCTTATTTTTTTTTCAGGTCTATCTATTCCTACTGCAAAAACATTAGAAGTGATGGCTTTCTCACAAGTTTTGCTTTCTGGTGCAGCTTTTCCTGTGCAAATTCCTGTGCATTTGCACCAGTGACAGTTTTTTAACACCCGTTTCCTTTACTGGTACCTCCTTTTCTGACTCCTTAAGCATCCATTTTGCTGACACTGATTTAACATTCAGCCGCCAACAATTTGCTTTTACATGCCCTGGGTTACAGCAATGAAAATATACAGGCTTCCTTAAATCGCTTTTATTGTCTACACGATGGGTGGGATTTTCTGGATGGGGGTGGGGGGACAAAGTGGGAGCGAGCGCGGGCCTGATTGCTGCATGTGATAGGGTCCATGCCACCATTCCACGCGGGTGGGCCAATTAAGGCCTGCCTGGCATTGTTCACAACTCCTGTGCATAGCCGGAATGGGTGGGCGTCGGTGGGCGCGCTCAGCCCGCCGGGTCCAATGGTGACCCGGCAGCCTGTATAAATGAAGGCCTGGCAGCCTTGGAAAGGCTGCTCACAATGGCTGGGAGAAGGGCTCTGCAGAGGAGCAATGGTGGTTATGCAAGTCCGGAGAGTAGGCCATCGGGGCATGCCAGGCCGGAGGGTAGGCCATCGGGGCAGGCCAGGCCGGAGGGTAGGCCATCGGGGCAGGCCAGGCCAGTGTGCCCCTCGTTTTTCCAATGGCAGCCTTGCTGCCCTCCTCGAGGTGGTGGCAGCATGACGGGAGATGTTGGTTCCCCAGGGCAGAAGGAGGAGGCCTCCTCACATGACAAAACGTGCCTGGGAGGAGGTGGTGGAGGTGGTGAGCTCCCACGACATGGCGTGGCGCACCTGGATCCAGTGTCGCAAGCACTTCAATGACTTTTGCTCTGGAAGGGTGAGGACAATATTAGCATTGGTCACTTAACCCAGCAGGTTGGCTTTCCGACCCGTTGCCCGCACCCCCGCAAGTCTGAGTGTAGTGACTGCATTGAATCATTGATGACGTATGTCCTTCGCGAGATGGGCCAGCAGATACTGCCCATGCCGAAGTCAGCCTGAGAGGGTGGTGAAGATATGGGTTCTGCACCCGCAGCATGTGGTGCACTGAGATTTACTTGACTGTTTTGGGGGTAACCTGGAGGAGCTGCACCTAGGCGCAGTGCTGGAACTCCAGGACATGTCAAAGTCAGGGTGATGATATACTGGGAGAAGAGCTTCAAGGTGGCGTGGCAACAAACCATCTGCTGCCCTCTGCACTTCACGTGCTGAGGCTCCTTGCTATGAAATTATATACTATGTGGCGCCTAATGTGATGTAGGCAGCATGTGGCCGAGGCGGAGGAGGGTGAGGGGGTGGGGTACAGGCCTAGCACCTTTGTTTGAGTGTTCAGCAGCAGCGGGATAAGGAGGCATTGGAGCACTGATATGTCCCACTCTGGTTGGGGTGAGCCATGCGCGAGCAGAGTCCATGTACAATTTGCATTAATCAATGCTCTTCTCTCATTTTCAGGAGAAGAATGCTCATAATGCTGCAGAGTGTGTGAGGACTGGTGGTGGCCAGGCGCAGATCTCCATTCTCAGCCAATTTGAGCAGGAGGCCCTGGATTTGGAGAGGTGCCATGCGCCCAGGTCCACTGGTGTCGGTGAGGCTGGGGTGCCACAGCCAGGTATGTATGCCCAGCAGTGAGGTCAGGATTGTTCTCCCAACAGCCATGGCAGTGCTGAATGTTAAGTGATTTAATTTTGCAACATGGCTTGACCATTGCTTATGGAAGGATGAGCAAATAATGATCCTGAGACACGGATGCAATTTATCATTTTTTCCACATTAACTGATCCAACATCCTTGTTCTTTGTTTCAACATCATTGGAGCAGGGCCAGGAGGAGGAGCCACAGAGGCCCCCTCTCACACCTGAGAGGCCTGAAGTCTCACCAGCGTCACACCATCCCCGTCAGGCAGGTACCAGCGCAGATACTAGCACCTCGGTGGGAGTTAGAACATTGGCTAGTGTCCTGGGGCACAACGGTGAGGGCACTTCACTGTCACTGGAGGAGCTGGCAGAGACAGGGAGTGCCCATGGCACCAGCAGTTGGAGGACTGCAGGGGACCAGGCACATGCTCAGTTGGTGCCTGAAGATGTGCCTCTGGAGTCGTCCGCGACGCAGCAAATGCAGGAAATGCGGCTGGGTGTGCAGGAGCTTCTGGTGGAGATACATGAGGCTATGCTTGGCTTGGTCTCCGTGGTGGAGGAGTCTATACGGACGCTCGCCGAAGCAATGAGCCACATGTCTGAGCGCAATGCATCCTCCATGGTGAGAGTGGCAACTCTCGTGGAGAGGCTCCCCCAGGAGACCCATCAGGGCTTCCTGGGGATGCACTCTGACCAGCAAGCCCTCACATCAGCATTAACCTCAGCTGGTCAGTGCCAGTGTGGGAGATGGTGTGGGCACCAAGTTTCCCAGCTCAGTGCCCATCCATCCACAGTGAGCATGGAGGTCCAAAGCAACCTCACATTGGCACAGCAGCTGCCTGTCATCCCTGCGGGCACCTCTCAAGGCACTCTGGATGAGGGCGGCAGCTCCTCCTCATCTCTCCCAGTGACCGTAGCATCCAGTGAGGTTGTGACAGCTGGGGAAATGCCAGCTGTGGAACTGGCAGATCCCTCCCAGGCGGGGCCAGCACAGGCTCCACGGCCAGAGGACGACCACCAAGGTCATCAAAGCTAACAGGACAGCAGAGTCAGCAGGCTGTCTCAGATGCCACTCCCAGGGATGGGGCAGCACCAAGACGTAGCACCCGGAAACAAAACATTGTGATGGCGCGTGGTGACGTGCCCGACCCCGCACACTAACGGGAAAATTCTGCCCTATCATTTTTCATTAACTGAAACAGCGTCTGCCTTCTTTCCAAAGATAGACTCTTTTTTCTATTCCTCCAGCTTCCCTGTGGGTTTCCAAATGAAAACCTATTGTCGCCTAGCTGCCTATGTGATATATCGTATTCACCTGCCAGAACTGCCACTTCCCTTACCTTGGAAACCTTGTGTTTTCCAGATGTGACCTGATAGCTATTGGAATACTGTTTTGAAATTTTTCCAATATCATTAACTCTCTTACCATCTCAAATTCTGTTCAAGTTTTAGTGCCTGAAACCATCGGTCCCACAACATTCCTTTCTCCCTAGCAAATTCTACAAATATTTCATTCGGCCTCTTCTTTAAAGTCCAAAATTTCAACTGATATACTTCAAGGGTAAACTCGTAAGCATTAAATTCTGCAGTTTTAACTGCCTCATAATCTGAGGATTATTCTGCCAAAAGGTTAGAATACAAATATATAGTTTCCCAACAAAATGCTCTGCAAAATTGGAATCCAATGTGTCCTTTGGCCACTTTAGCTTAGTAGCCATCTTTGCAAATGAGATAAAATATCTCTCAGCTCTACCCTCAGTGAACTTAGGCACTAGGTGAAGATTCTTTGTTATATCAAAGCTCGGAGTGGAACTCAACACATCATCCAAACTATTAGACTCTCTTTCATCCCATGACCTAAGCACTTTTCAAGCTAGATCATACTTTCTGATTACTTTCTATCTTTGAAGCACTCTGTTTCTTGCCTTATCTTTTACCTATCTTGCTAACTTCTCTCTCAGGAGTTCAAATTCAAGCTTTAACATCTCTCTCTCTTCTTTTTCGTCTTTTTTCAATTTGAGCTTTTTCATTTCTTTTTCTGTCTCGAGCTGCTTCATCTGCAACTAAATTCTAGCCACCTTAACTGAATTGCTACCTGGATTAACTTTTCCTTCTTCCAGATGCTATGTTATTATCTCAATTATTTCTGCTTTCTTAGCCCCTATTATTAACTCTAACTTTAACCCTTCTAAAAATGTGATTAACCTAATCTTTGGTTAATTCTTGCAAATCATTCAGGCATCAATCTCCCAGCTCCAGAAAAGTGGTAGCAATTTACGAAGCTATTCTGCTTTTCAATAAGTACAGTAAAAGTCACCGTGTAAATCTTGTAAGCCTGAACCTCGGCAAGTCGCAGCACTTGTATCTGCCCGTGGATTCGAAATCCCTCAAGAGCCCTCAATTTAGGTGATGATCTTGGACCATATTCCCAAGTTTTTGGTAAAATCTGATTAGGGACCAGTAACCTTTTGTTTAAAGTAGATAAAGTTTGAGATCTCAGGTACTTCCTAAGAGAATAAAACCACAAGATCCCATGGTTTTGAACAAAAAAAAACATTATTATACAAGAACAGAAAGATAAAACAATTTACCACATCTATCTTATGCTCTAACATTCAGAATTAACATGAGGTACATGGGCTGAATTTTGCCGCCAGCAAGCAGGGGGCAGAGCCTGCTCGCCGACGCACAAAATGACGCAGGATGACGTCAAGGGGAACTCCCGACATCATCCCACCCCATTTAAATCTTCAGGAAGGCGGGCGGACAGCGAAATCAGCTGCGGGCCCGCCGACCTGTCAATGGCCAATTGAGGCCATTGACAGGATCATTAAAACATTTAAAGGACCTGCCCGTCCAACTTAAGGTTGGTGGGCAGGCCAGGAGCCCCAGCAGGCTTCTGAAAAAACATGAAACCACCGGCGGGATGAGGTTTCATGTAGGGCTTAAAAAAGTGTAATGAAGTTTTAGTGAAATTTATTAACATGTCCCATCTCGTGTGACATTGTCACATGAGGGGGACATGTTAAGGATTTTTTTTCTATTTTTAATGTTTATACAGCTGTCAGTGATCTCCCTGTGGCAGCACTTAGCCTCAAGGAGATGTGCACTCTTTCGTGCGCATGCGTGAAAGAGCGTACTCTCACATTTGGGGAATCCCCCCTGCCTGCACAGGAAGTGCATAGCGCTTCCCGCCGGGCATCATGCGGGGCAAGCCTTAATTGGCACTACACTGCACAATAAATGGAGATGCGACCAAGGCAGAACCCAAGGATTTTTCAGCAACCCAATTAGATGTCAAAGCTCACTGTGAATTAAACAATCTTGTTAAAACTCTTTTTTTATCCATCCACAGTGGGCGTCACTGGCTAGGCCAGCATTTATTGCCAATCACTAATTGCTTTTAAGAAGGTGGTGGTGAGTTGCCTTCTTGAACCACTGCAGTCCATGTGGTGTTAGCAGGGGGAGTTCCAGGATCTTAACCCAATGACAGTGAAGTAATAGCGATATAGTTCCAAGTCAGGATGGTGAGTGGCTTGGGGGGGGACCTTCCAGATGGTGGTGTTCCCATGTGTCTGCTGTCCTTGCTCTTCTAGATGGTAGTGATTGTGGGTTTGGAAGTTGCTGTCGAAGGAGCCTTAGTAAATTGCTGCAGTGCATCTTGTAGATGGTACATACTGCTGCCACTGTGTATAGGTGGTAGAGGGAGTGAATGTTTGCAGAGGGGTGCCAATCAAGCGGGCTCCTTTGTCCTGGATGGTGTCAAGCTTCTTGAGTGTTGTTGGAGCTGCACTCATCCAGGCAAGTGGAGAGTATTCTATCACACTCCTGACTTGTGCCTTGTAGATGGTAGACAGGCTTTGGGGACTCAGCAGATGACTTACTTGTCGCATGATTCCTAGCCTCTGATCAGCTCTTGTAGCCACAGTATTTATATGGCTGGCCCAGTTCAGTTTCTAGTCAATGGTAACCCCCAGGATGTTAACAGTGGGGGATTCAGCGATGGTAATACCATTGACCGTCAAGGAGCAATGGTTAGACTGTCTTTTGTTGGAAATGGTCATTGCCTGGCACTTGTGTGGCATACGTTTTACTTGCCATTTGTCAGAACAAGCCTGGATATTATCCAGATCTTGCTGCATTTGGACATAAACCGCTTCAGCATCTGAGAAGTCACAAATGGTGCTGAACATTGTCCAGTCATCAGCGAACATCGCCGCTTCTGACCTTATGATGGAGGGAAGGTCATGGATGAAGCAGCTGAAGTTGATTGGCCCTAGGACACTAGCCTGAGGAACTCCTGCAGTGATGTGCTCAAACTGAGGTGATTGAGCTCCAATAACCACAAACATTTTCCTTTGTGCTAGGTATAACTTCAACCAGCAGAGAGCTTTCCCCCGATTCCCATGGACTCCAGTTTTGCTAGGGCTCCTTGATGCCACAATTGGTGAAATACTGCCTTGATTTCAAGGGAAGTCACTCTCACTTCACCTCTGGAGCTCAGCTCTTTTATCCATGTTTGAACCAAGGCTGTAATGAGGTCAGGAGCTGAGTGAACCTAGCGGAACACAAACCGAGTGTCAGTAAGCAGGTTATTGCTAAGCAAGTGTTGCTTGATAGCTTTATTGATTACCCCTTCCATCACTTTACTGAGAGTAGACTGATGAGGCGATAATTGGCCAGGTTGGATTTGTCCTGTATTTTGTATACGGGACATACCTGGTCAATTTTCCACAATGCCGGGTAGATGTCAGTGTTGTAGCTGTACTGGAACAGCTTGGCTAGGGACGCGACAAGTTTTGGGGCACAAGTCTTCAGTACTATTGCCAGAACATTGTCAAGACCAATAGCCTTTGCAGTATCCAGTGCCTTCAGCCATTTCTTGAGATCATGTGGAGTGAATCGAATTGGCTGAAGATTGACATCGGTGATGCTGGAGACCTCCGGAGGAGACCGAAATGTATCATCCACTTGGCACTTCTGGCTGAAGATTGTTGCAAATGTTTCAGCCCTGTCATTTGCACTGATGTGCTGGGCATCATTAAGGATGGGGATATTTGTGGAGCCTCCTCCTCCAGTCAGTTGTTTAATTGTCCACCACCATTCATGACAGGACCACATAGGACTGCAAAGCTTAGATCTGATTCATTGCCTGTGGAAAGGCTTGGCTCTGTGTATCACTTACTGTTTATACTGTTTGGCATGCAAGTAAGTATTCCTGTGTTGTAGCTTCACCAGGTTGACACTTCATTTTTAGGTATGCCTGGTGCTGCTCCTGGCATGCTTTCCTGCACTCTTCATTGAACCAGGGTTGAGCCCCTGGCTTGGTGGTAATGGTAGAGTGGGGAATATGCTGGGCCATGAGGTAACAGATTGTGGTTCAGTACCATTCTGCTGCTGATGCTGGTCCACAACATCAAGTCTTCAGTTGCTAGATCTGTTTAAAATCTATCCCATTTAGCACAGCGGTAATGCCACAGAACGTAATGGAGGGCAATATCAATGTGAAGGTGGGACTTTGTCTCTACAAGGGCTATGGATACTGTCATGGATAGATGCGCCTGCAGCAGGCAGGTTTGTGAGGTGAGATAAAGTATGTTTTTCCCTCTTGCTGGTTCCTTCACCATCTGCCACAGACAAAATCTAGCAGCTATGTCCTATAGGACTTGGCCAGCTCAGTCTTTAGTGGTGCTACCAAGCTACTCTTACTGTTGGACATTAAAGTCCCCCACCCAGAGCACATTCTGTGACCTTGTCCCCCCCAGTATTACTCCAAGTGGTATTCAACATGGAGGAGTACTGATTCATCAGCTGAGGGGAAGTGGTAGATGGTAATCAGCAGGAGGTTTCCTTGCCCATGTTTGACCTGATACCATGAGACTTCATGGGGTCCAGAGTCGATATTGAGGACTCACAGGGCAACTCCCTCCTGACTATATGCCACTATGCCGCCACCTCTACTGGGTCTGTCCTGCTAGTCGGAAGGACAAACCCAGGGATGGTGATAGTGGCGTCTGGAACATTGTCTGCAAAGTATGATTCTGCGAGTATGACTATGTCAGGCTATTGCTTGACTAGTCTGTGAGACAGCTCTCCAAATTTTGGCACTAGCCCCTAGATGTTCGTAAGGAGGATTTTGCAGGGTCAACTGTGCTGTCATTTCCTGGGTGGTCTGTTCAGTTACTTTACTTACTGACTTGTTTTTAGCGGTTTGATACAACTGAGTGGCTTGCTAGGCCATTTCAGAGGGCATTTAAGAGAGAACCACATTGCTGTGGGGCTGGAGTCACATGTAGGCCAGACCAGGTAAGGGCAGCAGATTTCCTTCCCTAAAGGTCAGGTGAACCAGATGGGTTTTTACGACAATCAACAATAGTTTCATGCTCATCATTAGACTTTTAATTCCAGATTTTTTAAAATTGAATTCAAATTCCACCATCTGCCATGGTGGGATTTGAGCATTACCCTGGGTCTCTGGATTACTGGTCCAGTGACAATGCCATCAAGCTACCATCTCCCACACTATCACCCTTATGAGGGATTGCAAGTCTTCACTCTTCTCTTTTGAAGAACTAACCTCAGAATTCCCTCCAAAAATTGCTCCAACTCGGACTGCCTCAATGACAGGGGGAGACCACAAGTAAGAACCACCGGAAAGAGGAGCAAAGAGAAGCCTGACACAGCAATAAAAGTGCTGTGGCAGGCTTCACGTAGTGAGGGCTTGGGAGTAGCTCTGGAGAGTGAAAGGCAGTGGAAAGTTGGTGACAAAGTGCTGTGGGCCTTTGGGGCAAAGGTAACCATTTGGACCAGTGGTTTTCTGCTCGACAGGCATGAAGAGCTAAAGTTGCACTTGTGAGTTGGTGCCAGGAATCCAGGAACAGTCTTTGGAGATTGAAATTAATTACTCTAATCTAATCTAATTACTGATTTAATTTCAGTTCTCTGCTAGACAGCTAGCTTCACTGAGCTAGCACTGCCCCTGGGTTTCTCTGAATTCTGGTCTCCCAGCTGTACCCAGTGATATATGGCTCACAGGAATTCTTCTGAGCCCAAATCCCTTCTGGCATGGACCCAGTGAGCTTCTCATCTCTTCCGGACTCCCCGAGGCCCTTACTACCTGGAGTTTTTACCAGCAGTACCTGCTCCTCCATCTGGTTCTCTCTCAACTTCTCTGTAACCTCTTCCTGTCCCCTCTCCCTCGGTTCCCTCTATGGGACCTCCCTCTGTCCCCTCTGTCTGGGCCCTGTCCTAGGACTTTTCTGTTATGACACCCCACACCTCAGCCCCATGATCAGGTTTTTCACATCACTTCTTCCCATGCAGGTGCATTGGGCATTTTGCCCAAAGAACTCTAAAACGCTGGGCTGCACATGCGCTGCCTGCTCCAAATCCATGCATGTGCAAAAACCCCCAGGGCATGTTAGGATTGTAGTTCCCAACCTCCACTCAGGAATCCTATTTCTTGACACTCTTTTCCCCTGAGAAAAAGAAAGCTTCACCATAGTGAAGCTATGGCTTTCAAAATATAGCTTGTTCTTTTCCTCATAAGCCTCTAACATCCCATGAATGAACAAAAACATTTATACTCCATCTGCCAAATTTTGGCCCGCTCACTTAACCTATCCATATCCCTTTGCAGATTCTTCGTCCTCACAACTTGCTTTCCTGCCTATTTTTGCATCATTATCACATTTAGCCACATTACCATTATTAATATGGTTTGTAAATAGTTGAGGACCCTCACTGATACCTGTGGCACTCCACTTGTTACGGTTTGCCAATCTGAAAATGATCCATTTATTCTGACCACCTGTTTTCTGTTAGTTAGCCAATACTGTGTCCGTGCCAATGTATCATCCCCAACACCATGAGCCCTTATCTTGTACAGTAACCTTTTGTGTGGCACCATATAAAATGCTTTTTTGGAAATCCAAATACACCACACCTACTACTACCCCTTTATCCACCATGCTTGCTAACATCCACAAAGAACTCTAATAAATTTGTTAATCAAAATTTTCCTTTCACGAAAACATGTTGACTCTGCCTGATTGTAATATGATTTTCTGAATGTCCTGCTACTGAGTCCTTAATACAGTAAAGTGTCTCAAATCTGGCTGTCCGAAAAACAGAGTTGTCCAAAAAGCAGACGTGTTTAGAATCTGCTATGAATCAATGTTAATTGTGCAAAATAAAAAAAAACCTACGTGGACAATTCGGCTACATGCTGCATTGATGCGGTGTGATGCCTTACTAGTTATCCCCTTTGCCATTTTGTCCCCTAGCCAAATTGTTGTGTATTTTTTTTTTATTTTGCTCAATTAAAATTGGTGCATGGCACATTCTAACAATGTCCAGTTGTCCTTACAACTCTGGTTTTTGGACAGCCAGATTTGAGACACCATACTGTATTAAGGAGGTAGGGGCAAGACAATTAGAAAATCAATTCAGGCTGTATCAGGCACCAGAGAGTTGACAGCCCATTTTTGCACCACATCTCATTTTCCTCTCCATTGCAGTAATTGGAGGATAAAGCAAGCTAACAATTTGCTATTGTCCGTTATGCGCTCCTCCCTTTCCACGGCCCCCCAAAATCCCATTGTGTCTGCCCAAATTCTTGATAATGACTCTTGACAGGCTAGGCTCTCATTCATGACCACAAATCAGAAAATGATTGAATTCTCATATTTTAAAGTACATCCCAGTTCCAAGTCAAACTCGTGAAGACATCTAAGATCTCAACCACACTTTCTTGTTTTTTTGTTTTTTTTTGCAAAGGAGGAGGAAGTGCATTGGAAAATGGCATGTGGAAGCTGGATGTAGAAAACTTTTCTTATAAAATGTTGTTCCTTTTCACAGCTTAATAAATATGCAATCTCTGGATCAGAGCTAAATAGGAAGAGATACCAAGGTCTGAAGTCAATTAAGAAACAAATTAAGAAAGAATGGACTCCTTGGACACAGAGACTGTTGCGATGTGGCTACCAGATTCACAGCTTCACCCCCGAGGAAAGGTCAGAGGGGACAATCCTTATGAAAATGATTGAATGGCCAAAACCACCCAACCCTGCTGTGCCCTTTCAGAAAAGCAGCGACCCAGCACATGTCCGCTTTGTAATTTTAAATTCTACAAAGACTTTCTACGTTGGGGATCAGTTACAAGTGATGCTGCAAATGATTGATTTTGAAGGCCACCCAAAGCAATATGGGGGTGACTATCTCCAAGGCTGGATCCACACCCCAGATTTAAAAGCTGGTTCAGCAGGAACAGTTGTAGATAACCAAAATGGATTTTACTATATAAATTTTAATTTATCTTGGCCAGGGAAAGTTGAAGTGTCTGTTTCCCTCGTTCATCCCAGTGAAGGGATCCAAGTGCTTGAAAGACTACGTAAGGAACAACCAAATAGAGTGTATTTTCAAAGTGCATTTGAACATGGGGATACTTCAGAGATCACTGTATGTAATCTTTGTTTGCCACAAACTGAATCACTTTGTAACTTTACTGATCTCAGGACCGGAGAGCCCTGGTTCTGTTACAAACCAAAGAAGCTTCCCTGCTCTGCTCGTATCAACCATGCAATGGGAGGTTATGAGCAGATACTCTTTATAGGTGAAGAAGGACTTTACTTCCAAAGGTATGTCATTTAACAATTTCTTATTTATAGGGGAGAATTCTCCCCCCGTCGGAGGGGTTGGGTGGGAGCGGGTGATAGGCTGCGCGCCGCCATTTTATGTGGGTGAACCAATTAAGGCCCGCCCAGTGTGGCGCACACCCGGAAGCGCTGCGCACTCCCTGTGTGGGCAAGGGGAGTAAGCTGAGCCGGGGCCTGTGCTCTTTCGCACATGCACATAAAAGAGCGCAAAATCCCTCTGAAGCACAGAGCTGCCTCAGGAAGAATATTTAAATTTTAAAAAATCAAAGTAAAGGGGAAAAAAAAATTAAGACATGTTCCCTCATGTGACAATGTCACATGAACTGGGACATGTCTATGAATTTTATTAAAAATTTTTATTAAAGTTTGAAAACCTTCATGAAACCTCATCCCACCAGTGGATGGGGTTTCATGATATATGCTGAGACGACCTGGACTCCTTGCCTGCCCGCCAACCTTAAGGTTGGATGGGCAGCTCAGTTAATTATTTTAATTGGAATTTAAAAGGCCTTAATAGGCCTTTGACAGTTCGGCGGGCGCACAGCCGACTCCAGTGTGCGCATGCCAAACTGAGGGTCTAAATGACACGTGGTGATGTTGGGACACACGCCCGATGTCACCACGTGTCATTTTACGTGTCAGTGAGTGGGCCCGCCCCCGCACGCTCACTTGATGATTCTGGCCATAGTTTTCTTTCCACTTTCCTTGCATGAGACTTAAAAGTACTATATGCTGCTTCTGTATCGACCAGTTCCAGGGTGCTAGTTATGTCATAGCACTGTCATTTCCAAATTAAAAGGAGCCTATTGCCTGAAATACGCAGTTGCTTTGGATACCCTGTGGTAAGTCCTTTTTAAAATGGAACTGGCCTCATCGCCCTTGTTAACAGGCCTGTAAGACTATACTGACCCCATTTAGAGACCACTGCCATTCTGTTAACTCCAGAAAAGGTTGGGAGCACTTAAAATTGAACCTGTTTAATGCTAACTGTCCATTTTTGCATCAATTTCTATTTGGGGAGCAAACTGCTCTGCAGAATCCATGTGGTATTGTCAACCTGACAATGGGGGACCAATCTAATGATGTAACCTAATTGGAAAATGGTCAAGTTTAATCTAGGCTCACCCACAGAGGCAGCAACTACACCTTTTGTATTTGTCTTTAGACAAAACTTGACCATTAAATATGAAGAGTACCAACTGGTTACCCTGTAGAATACGTATCCATTCAAGATTATTTTGTTTTGTTTCAGTCTGATTTCTACTCTTGGGATAGCAGGAACCTGAGTAAATTTTCTCAAGTATCTTATTCCTAAGCCTGCCCAATGGAGTAACTTTAACTCCACTGGGGACAGGCTGAACGTGGAGCTGAGGCCACAGCCTGATCAACCATGATCTTATTGAATGATGGAGCAGATCGAGGGGCTGAATGGCCTACTCTTGCTCTGAACTCGTATGCTCATATGTAATCCTTAGCACCTGAGATCCTTTGCTTAGCATCTCCTTGATGGCCCCTCATAGGTCTCCCTGATCTTTCCTGGGGTCCATGCAGCCAGAGAAAATAGAGAATCATGCCCATTACATGTACTGCTGCTTGGTTCAGTCTTTTTCTTACATATGTCTCATTTTCCTCCCAATACCTTCAGGCCATTAGTGCTACAATAATGCCCCAACATTTGCAGGGTTTTTGATGCTAAGCTAGTGAACTTTGCTTTAACGTCGCTGTCTAATAATCCCATTAAAAATTAAATCTTGTTCAATGGGGTGTAGCTGGATTTTTAATGGCAGTTTGAGTAATAACCATTGCTGAACAACTAGTCTGGCCCTGAAAAACTAATTTTATATTTGCGGATTGCTGTTAAACATCTCCATTACGATTAATTGCTAGATTTTGAAAACTAAGTTCATTGAGTAACTAATTTTTTAATAAGTTTGTCCAAATATTTCAGCTTTTATCTTAATCCTATGTGTAGGTCCCAAACTTTATTTTGCTCTGTGGAAAACCTCTAAAAAGTGATTTGACTTTTGTGCTTTTCTTTTCTTGGTTGCCTGTGAGAATTTTTTAATGTGAATGGTACTCAGGCATCTTGGTGATCTTACTGCAGCTCCACCCTGCAAATTCCCATTAAACAACGCTAACATCAGTTGCATATTGAGAAAGTTCAAGTTCCTGCCACACAAGCCACTACATCTCTCAGCAAGGCTTTTCTCGAGGTCAGTGGCAAGCTCCCTTGTTTCTCCACTGACTGCAAAATCCAAGCCATCATGTGCCAACATCCATGTTTTATTCCTTTGCATGCTGTACAAATATGATGGCTTCCAGAGCACAAACAGTCTTGGAGTGAGAGCAGCCTTGAAAATTCTGTGTATTCTGTATCCCAAATTGTCCTCTTTTACAGGTATGTCAGCTTTCACAATAAGGTTCAAATAGAGATTCCTTTAAAAGTTTGCATTCACAGCCTGCCCTTCATGCCTTTTGACATTTAATGCTTGGTACCTGCCTTACTGTTTCTGATGCTCATTGCTTGTTATCTCCCCTTTTACCTCTGATGTTCAATGCTACAAATCTTCCTCCATTGAAATCCGTTATTTGACACTGCTCTTCTTCCATCTGCCTAATGATATCCTGATTCCTGCCTTTACATTGCTGATGCTCACTGATCTGAAATTGCCTATGAATAGCTGACTGTGAATGCAAAATTTTGAAGGAATCTCTATCTCAACCTTATTGTGAAAGCCGACATGCCTGTAAAAGAGGGCAATTCGGGATACAGAATACACAGAATTTTCAATGCTGCTCTCACTCCAAGACTGTTGTGCTCTGGAAGCCATCGTATTTGGCAGAATGCAAAGCATGGATATCGATGCTTTTGATGTTGAATTGTTAATATCTTCCTGTATGTTGTTCTGTTGACAATGCAGTCAAAGGACAACAGGTTGGAAGTGGCACAAATTCATTACAATGCAATTCATTACAAGGGATTACCTGCAATCCCTTGGGTTGGCTTTCTTGATTGAAGTGAAAAACTGGTCTGAAGTTATAAGATAATGGCATGGACTGGAGGCTACGGTACCATATAACCCTACTCACAAACTACACTTTATTTGGCAAAAATGATTAAAAAAAAACAGGTTATATTTGATGAATCACAATTCCATAGATGCTGGTCGCTCTCATACCTCACCAACATTGTCACTACTCATATATAATGATATGTATTGGCAATGTATTTGCTAACTGGGATATCACAGCTGCTCTTCACTCAATATCTACATATTCATATTTCCAACAGGAATTACTGGCTAAGATCAGATAAATCAGCATAGATGGGCCATCAAACTTGATTTCTCAGGTGTCTATGACTCAGCTACTCACTGGGTAAACTTATGGACCCATCAGAGTGCAGCAGGGCTTCTGGCAACAGGTAATGATGTTGGGGGAAAGCACTGAGCAGGGAAACTGGTTGGCTGCTGTGGACCCCGCCCTGCAGGGAACGTGTGTCTTTGACAAGCTGAAGGGCAGGGTCTGGTGCCATGAGGCCATGGAGAAAGCAGCAAGGGCTAATCCAGGGCTTGCGACTGGCAGTGTGGCAGGAACCTAAGGCAGCATGAAGCTCCTGAGGATGGCTAACTAGCCGGGAAAGGAATTGGAAACTTAGTAAAACTGACTGGCAGAACCCCTGAGTCTGAGAAACCTTACAAGAGAGAGAGTGAGAGAACAGGACTGCAGCCAGGATCTGGGAAGCAGAACAAGCCTGGTGAGTAACTGCATTGAGGAGTCGAGGCCCCAAGTAGGACAGAGATCTGGAACATCAACACTGAATATTCTCTGTAAATAGTTTGTTTCTTGGAGTTACACTTTCCCTTGAGGGTTGATACCCCTTTGATGCCAAACCTCGTTTTATAACCTTTGTGCAATCCATGTGCTGAAATTACATGTTACCTCCTGGCATTGTTGGCAGGTTCCACAGTACAGGCATCAGGTCATGGCAGACAAACTGGAAAGGTACCTGGCCGAGATCAAACGGATGTGAGAACTGGAACTCATCCTGTTAGCGAGGGAGACTGAAGTATCTGCAGCTCTAGAAGAGGTGCAGGCTTCACAGAATGAAGCAGAGAGTCAAAGCAGTGACCAGAAAGCAGATCAATGTGCCCCCCCTCCCCTTTAATGTAGCAGGGGAAGGATGGAATATCCCATCAAGGATATCCTACCTGACAAAGGATAGGAGGCTGGACAGATCTGGGGGAAAACCGGAGATATCCATCGACCCAGCGGCTGAGGATTAGATTGAGGATGCACAGCTGGTCATGGCATCCAGGGGCTTCAATGAGAGGGAGTAGGCAGTGTTTGTATTGGAACATCTGTATGGGAAAGCTCACTGGGAAATGTTCAAAGAAGTCCACGGCAGATCTTTGAGGCCCTGGAATGGATTTTTGGGGATAGCAGTGGCCATTCAAAGCTGCAGCAGATGGTTTATGAGTGCTGTCATGAAGAGATATTAATGTCTGTAGTGTTATTGGAAATTATTTTTTAAAATAGAGTTCAAGTGGGGTCTGTGGCTATGTGTGTGTCTGTGTGTGTCTTAGTTGGATTAAAGTGAGCTAGTCAGGGTGCTTTGATGTATAGTAGTTTTGAGATGTTAATTAGGTAAACATAAGGAGGGTAGGAGGTAAAGTGTAAATTTGCAGTTGTTTAAAAAAAAAACCATTCAAAACTGTGGTGAAATCTTACACCTAGGTAGAAGACACCAAGCAATATGTTTTTTTTTCAATTTGCTAATAAAATTGGTGGAATGAAAGGATGTTATTGTTTGAAGAGTTAAAGTTAAAAGCCTAGTGATACAATGGAAAATTTACATTCAAAGGGAAAGGTATGTATAAAGGAGAAAGGAAATCATGTGTAAGGTAGAGGCATTTTAAGATCCAACTAGTGTGAGAAGCCTCCAGCCTATAAGCCTCAAGCTGCTGTCTGCAAAGACCCAGAGCTGAAAGAAACGCATTTTGAATGCAACTGTCCAGGGGATGCTTTGCCAGGTGTCTCTTGAATCTATGAGATTTACTGTTACCTTAATGGGGGTGTAACTGAGATTCAATTAATTTGGTAATTTTTGTAATTATCATAGTAGTAGATTTTGTAGATGTATGTAAGCATTTACAATCTTTCTTGTATTAATAAATGTTTAATTTAGTTTTATAACAAACCTCTTGAGATTCGGTGGTCTTATTACTGCTGAATTCAAAGCTTGAATCCTGAAACATACAAATTGCAAAAATGGGTTATGACAGTTATTTCAAGTTTCTCTCTGGGATTTGAACAACTCAGCCTTCACTATCAGCTGTGTCATAATAGTGCAAGCAAGCCAAAGGAGAGGACCTGGTCTCCATATCCCTGGAGCTAGTGAAGTTACTCAACCTCATCATCCTCCTGAATCCTTTGGATTGACCAGCGACATGCAGCTAAAATATTGGCTGGCTGAAGCAGTGAGGGATGAAGACGTTCAGAGGGAGCTAAGGTGACTCAACAGTGACAAATGCTGACTGACGCGCAAGATTACGTCATCTTGATCATGGGGGAAGACAGGACTCCTAAAACCAGGAAAAAGGGTTAAGCACTTCAAATGAGACTACCCTGAACAACCACAAATGCCACAGACGTCAGGCATGGCGACCCCATCCTGAGAACTCAATTCCTCATCCCTCACCAGAGTAGATACAGGCCCAAAACAGGAAATGTAAAGCTGAGGCCCTCAGCTGGAAGATGGAACATGGAAGGCTTTTGCCAGCTTAGAGAGGATTACAGCTGATGCCATGTTCATGCTTCAAGGAAACAGCAGCATTCACAACCCAATCCTCTGTGGAATCTAGCCAGGGAGCCTTCAAAGTTTCACCGATGTGTTTATGAGGGAGGTCCAAACCCAATCCAGAGGGCTAGAGCCTGTATCGTTTCACCTTTGCCATCCATCTCAAAAGAAGGGCTCAGGCAGCTTCAACTGGTCGATAAAGACATTGGTAAATTTAGCTAAACATCCACTGACCCAACATTGCCTAATGAAGGAGTCCAAAGGGGCTGAGGTGCTGGAAGAGGATCATGGAGGAAGGTCGAGTTCTCTATCACCTTGTTCATGACAACAGGAGAGAGGTGAAGCAACTCATCCTGCCCAGCAGGATGATGGAGGAAGGTCGAGTTCTCTATCACCTTGATCATGACAACAGGAGAGAGGTGAAGAACTCATCCTGCCCAGCAGTCTCCAGTATCAATTGTTGACTGTGGTTCATGATCAGGTGGGGCACCAAGTGTCAGAGAACACAGCTGCACTGACAAGAAGGTGTTCTTACTGGCCAGGGATGGCTGCCCATATTGCCAACTACTGACAGAGCTGTGAGAGATGTACGTTGGCCAAAGCAGGGAAGTGTTTTGACATGGTGGTCACACCCATGACATCGAACCTTCAGCTGGAGAGCAACCTCAGAAGACCATTTCCAGAGGGGAGCTTATCGATGCCGAAAGTCTGATGGATGATATAGGGGCAAACAGCCGATTAATGGTGTAGCAGAACCTGAAGTGGCAGTCGCAGTGGCTTGAGTGAAGAGGAGTCGGATAGCAACAGCAAATCCTGGAATGTGTGTGTCAGGGATTCCAGTGTGAGGAGGCCAACTCCAGTGCTGGAAGGAGAAACTGCATTGTCTGACAGGGAGGCTGCAACTGGCGCAACCAGTGCCTGGAGACCTGACCTGTCTAGCCCCTTACTTGGGTGACCCATCACAGAGCTGGATGGGATTGGAAGTGCCAGATCGAAAGAGGAGCTGTGAAGGTCATCTCGAGTAAATGTTGAATATCATCCCAACCTGTACCATTTGCCCAGATCAGTGATGCACGAAGGAATGCTGCCACTAATTTGGAGTCGAATATGCTAGCTTTTGTAGCTCAATCGAACCTGCTGATCACATAACTGCTCAGTAAACTATTACTGTGTGATATGTCAAGCTGCCAGCACAGCAACTCTCAAGCAAGGTAGTGTGTAGTGGGGCCTCCAGCAGCAGGTAGCGATGTTGAGGCACAGCACCAAGCAGGAGGTCTGGTCAGTCCCTGTGGGCCCCTCCCTGCAAGGAGCAGTGTCTTTGACAAGCTGAGGGGGTAGAGCCAGGTGCCATGAGATTGGGGATAAAGTAGCAAGGACTAATTCTGAGTTTGTGAGTGGCAGGAACCTAGGGCAGTTTGAAGTTCTTGAGGGTAGCTAAGGAGCCAGGAAGGAAATTGGAAACCTAGTCAAACTGACTGGCAGAAATCCTGAGTCTGGGAAACCTTATGAGAAGGAGGGAGAGTGAGAAAACAGGACTGCAGACAGGAGCTGGGCAGCAGAATAAGCCTGGTACGTGACTGTGTTGAGAAGCTGAGACCCTGAATAGGACAGAGATCTGGAGCAGTGAATATTCTCTGTAAACAGTTTGTTTCTTGGAATTACACTTTCCCCTGAGAGTTGATACCACTTTGATGCCAATGGAATAAACCAACCTTCTTTTATAACCTTTGTGCAGTTTGTATGCTTAAATTCTATGCTATAATGCTGCAATTTATCTGCATTGACTTAACAATTTGGAAAATGAGTTAAATGGGATAAATTTTCAAATTACTGAATAGAGTGTAAAACTGAGAGATGAATCAGGAGGTCATTATAGAAGCCATCCAATTTTGCCCCCATTAACTTCAATGGAAATAAGAATCATGCCATTTCTATAATCTAGCAACCAATCTGTACACTAATTTTACAATCTAGGTAGCAATTTCAAAATCTACCCCATATATGTTTCAAATATGCACCAGAATCATAATTTTCTGAAAACTCTCTTTTGAAATGAGAAAAAGATTCCTTTCAGACCCTCAATGAAAGACTGTGGGGTGAATTTCCATAATAGAGAGAGAGAGAATCTAACCATCACCCCTTGGCTTTCAATGGCATTACCGTCGCTGAAACTCCACTATCAATGTCCTGAGGGTTATCATTGACCAGAAACTGAACTGGACTAGCCATATAAATACTGTGGCTGCAAGAGCAGGTCAGAGGTTAGGAATACTGCAGCAAGTAACTCACCTCCTGACTCCCCAAAGCTTGCCCAACATCAACAAGGCACAAATCAGGAATGTGATGTAATACTCTCCACTTGCGCAACATTCACTCACTCCACCACTGACGGTAGCAGCATTGTGCACCATCTACAAGATGCACTGTAGGAACTCACTGAGCCTCTTTAGACAGCACCTTCCAAACCAATGACCACTACCACCCAGAAGGACAAGGGCAGTAGACACATGGGAACACCACCACCTGGAAGTTCCCCTCCAAGTCACTCACTATCCTGACTTGGAACTATATCATCGTTCCTTCACTGTCACTGGTCAAAATCCTGGAATTTCTTCCCTAACAGCACTGTGGGTGTACCTACACCACATAGACTGCAGCAGTTCAAGAAGGCAGCTCACCACCACCTTCTCAAGGGCACTTAAGGATGGGCAATAAATGCTGGCCTAGCCAGTGACACCCAAATCACATGAATGCATTAAAAAACTCGTTCTTTGCAGCTTTGGAGGAAGAACCGCAGATGCCCTCAGATAAAATATTGGCACCATTTATGTTATATTTCCTCCATTCTTCTGCCAAATTTATGGTGGATGATCAGTAGGTTCACAGTGAAATTGATCCCCTGTATGTACTTTTAAGCTTAGTACATTATGAGCTCTACTTGTTAACACTTGAAGAATCCAATAGCTTAACATGTAATGGTGTATTATATTTGCAGAAAATTAAACATCAAAAAGCCCATAATGCCCAGCGGTCCAGGTTATGTAATTGTAAAGCCTTCACCTAGAGCAGGTAACAGAATTTAAGTTATTGCAATGACTAGCACATTAGAGATTTTCTATGTTAGAAGAATTGTGGAATTGGTGCTGCAGACACATTAAATTTTATGTTGTTAGTATAATTTTTTTTTACTCAGTTAATTAAGATTTTGAATGCAGTATTTAAAGAAATTAAGCTATGCCCCAAGAAAATTGTATTTTCTTAAGTTAACATCCAGGCTTTATAAGGCTCTGGTCAGACCACATTTAGAATATTGTGAGCAATTCTGGGCCCCGTATCTCAGGAAGGATGTGCTGGCCCTTGAGAGGGTCCAGAGGAGGTTCACGAGAACGATCCCAGGAATGAAAGGCTTAACATATGAGGAATGTTTGAGGATTCTGGGTCTATACTCGATGGAGTTTAGAAGGATGAGGGGGGATCTGATTGTAACTTACAGAATACTGAAAGGCCTGGATAGAGTGGACGTGGGGAAGATGTTTCCATTAGTAGGAGAGACTAGGACCCGAGGGCACAGCCTCAGAGTAACGGGAAGACCTTTTAGAACAGAGATGAGGAGAAACTTCTTTAGCCAGAGAGTGGTGAATCTATGGAATTCATTGCCACAGAAGGCTGTGGAGGCCAGGTCATTGAGTGTATTTAAGACCGAGATAGATAGGTTCTTGATTGGTAAGAGGATCAAAGGTTACGGGGAGAAGGCGGGAAAATGGGGTTGAGAAACTTATCAGCCATGATTGAATGGCGGAGCAGACACGATGGCCTAATTTCTGCTCCTATGTCTTATGGTCTTATGTGATTAATACTGTTCTAGTTACTATCTGCTTATTGTTTTTGTACGAACTATTCAACACTTACCATAGGACTTGAGATGCAGGCAGTTTGGTGCATTTTAACCATTTAAACACAATTTTGTAGTTTAAAAAAGTTGTTCTTTTTTAAAAAATTGTGATATTAAAGTTTGAATTTTTTTTAAAATCCTTTTTCCTCCATCAAAATTTGCTGAGGTATTGTACATCAGTCTTAGTGCAGATATTTAGTGTCAATGCACAGTCCAACATAGTATCAAATTCCTTGATAAGGAAAGTATTCCCACAATTTTAACTGTTCATTAATGCTGTTGACCAATACGTAGGTATGTCTCAAAGTTGAGCTTTGGGTTATTCACCATGCACATTAGCCTAGAAATTACATGTGTACAAATGCTTAATCTTGTATAAAATTCTTTCCCCCATTATTTTAACTGAAGTATTAATCCTTTTAAAATAAATGGGCCAACTTCTCTTGAGAGTGGGCAGAGAAATATGGTGCATACAAGGTATGCATTCATCACTAAGAGTAATTTGCAAGCTATCATTTAATTTTGATAACCCATTTAGAAAGGCTGGAAAATTGTGGAAATTCTCATGAGAACCAAATACATTGTATTTTTTTCTTGCCATTCCTTACTTGGAGAAAGTTCTGACTCGATTCACAGATTGGTTCAGATAAGCATTCAGGAAGTAGAGGTGAGGATCATGCTGGGTATTGTCTTTATACACATAGAAGCTATCCCTATAAATGTGGATAAAATAGTTAGATGGCAACTTGTAGATGAGGAATAGAAGGGGACAAAGGTGGATCTTTGGGGATCATTGAGTGTGTGCACAATGGGGTAGAGGAGTGGCAACAGAAAGTTCAAAAGTGTGAAAACAATGCCCGAGGAAAGGAAGCTGTTGACTATCCTTGAGAAAGACTGTCCATGTGAGTTTTTTGCCAACTGAGTGATCAGGAGCAGGGTCAATAAGAGATTGGAAGAGTAGTGACAGATTCAAGGAGCAGTTGCATTTGATTAGAGCTGGAGGTGACAGATGTATAACGACAGAGTATTCTGTAGCTAGGGCTTACATAGGAGGTGGCTGGAAGGGAAGAATGAAGAAGGAATTCGGCAGGACATGGCTGAGGCTGAGTTAGAGGGTTAGACAGTCTCATTTTGGAAACAAAGAAATTTACAAACTCTCCTTGTCTGGCCTCATTAGTGAGGAAAGAAGAGATAGGTCCAGCAGGCAATGTAACTTGGTGAACGAGAATTTAGGTTTGCACTTTCCTTTCAAGATAACTGGAAAATGGCTGGAATAAGTTGTGAATGTTTGAGGGACAAAATTGGCAGTTTGAGGTGGTTAAGGCAGGTATTGCCGAGGATGACCATATATGCTCAAGCCTGCACCCCACTGATTTGAGGTCTTAAAATTTAACGGTGTATCAATGGGAACAGCAAGGGTGAGAAACCATAAAAATTTGACTGGGATGAGGCAGCTGTTAGGTACAGTGATGAATGTTATAAAGTTACTGTTTAAAGAAAGAAAGGGGAATCTGTTAATGGTATGTTAGTCATATTGTTAGGATACAGAGGTGAAGGGCATTGTTTAATTAAGTACTTGGAGCACATACAAATAGGAGACGCTGGGTGTATGGAAGGAGAGTGTAAGACTGAACAAATTCAACAAACTCGCGTGATAAAGAAAAGCTCTGGGTCCTGGTTTTGACTTCACCAATCAGCTTGGTTCTGTTAACAATGGAGACTGAAATATTGTCACTTTTGCCGTTGAACTCAAAGCATGCGGATTGGCTCCAATTCCACATTCACTAAGATAGAAACAAAGGAAGACAAGCATATTGCATATAGAGATCTGGACTTGAATGGTTGATAATAAAGAAGAAAGCTGTAGACAGTAGGAAGATAGCAAATGACCGGTCAAGTGGGCAGTACAGTCGCAAATGGAGTTCAATCCAGTGACATTGAGGAATTATGGAAGGCTAACAAGGCAAGGGAATACACAATAAATGATAGGATACTGAAAAGTGTAAAGGAACAGAGGGATCTTCAAGTGCATGTCCACAGATCCCTAAAGATGGATGGACAGGTAGTTAAAGTGGTCAATAAGGCATCCAGAATACTTGCCTTTTTAGCCAAGGCATAGAATTTTAGTGCTGGGAGGTTATGCTGGAATTGTATAAAACAATAGTTAAGCCACAGCTGAAATATTGCATGCAGTTCTGGTCACCGCACTATAGGAAAGATGTGATTGCACTAGAGTGGGAACAGAGGAGATTTGCAAAGATGTTGCCTGTTCTGGGGACTTCTAGTTATGAGGAAAGATTGGATGTTAGAAGGCTGAGGGGAGACCTAATTAAGGTGTATAAAATTGAGGACTAAATAGAGTGGATATAGGAAAGCCCTATTAATCTTGGTTGTGCGGTACATTACCAGGTGTCATAGATTTAGGGTAAGAGCTAGGGGGTTAGAGGTGATTCGAGGGGAAATTCTTTTCACCTAGAAGGTGATGGGGATCTGGAACTCACTCCCTGAAAGAGTGGTATAGGCAGAAACCCTCATAACATTTTAAAAGGACTTGGATATGCATTAAAAGTGCTGTAACCTACAGGGCTGTGGACCAAGAGCTGGAAAATGAGATTAGGCTGGATGGCTACTTGTTGATTGGCATGGGCATGATGGGCTGAATGGCTTTCTGAGCAGCTGTAAATTTCTATGATGCCTATGACCACTATCTCTTGAGGGAAAAACTGTTCATGAAAAATATCCAATCCCAACCTTAGGGGAAATAGCAATATTGAAGCACAGTGATTATTATGGGCTAGTAGTCCAGAGGCTTGGACAAAAGATCTGGCAATGTTTGTTCAAACCCCATCATGGCAGCTGGGGAATTTAAATTCAATTAAATAAAATGAAAATCAGGAATAAAAGGCTAATATAGTAATGGTGACCATGGAGCTGCTCAATTGTCATAGAAACCCATCTGTTTCACTAATGTGCTTCAGGAAAAGCCGTCTTCTGGCATTACTTGGTCTGTTTTACCAGGACCACAGCAATGTGGTTGACTGTCCCCTCTTAGATGGCGTAGGAAATAAAATTGTATTCAAGAAGATGACTCCCCACTACCTTCCCAGGGGCACCTATGGATGACGAATATTGACCTTAGCAGTGACACCACTTCCCATGAATGAATGAATAAGTAAGAGTAGGGTACTTTCATCAGCCATGTTGGTTTCCCACATTACTAAATGCCCTTAAAAATTAAACTAAACTTTTAACATACAAAACACATTTAAAACTTGTGGAATAATCGAATCATGGAATGATATAGCACAGAAGGCAGCCATCCAATCCATCATGTCTACCAGCTCTTTGATAGAACTATCCAATCAATCCTACTACCTTGCTCTTTCCCACAGGCCTGTAAATATCTCTACTAGAAATTGTTTCACATTCTCATCTGAAGGCTACTATTGAATCTGCTTCCACCATCCTTTTAGGCAGTGCATTCCAGGTCATAACTCGCTGTGACAGAAAAAGTTTCCTCATATCACTCCTGGTTCTTTTGCCAATCATCTTAATTCTGTGTCCCCCAGTTACTGCCGCTCTGCCACTGCAAACAGTTACTCATTATTTACTCTATCGGAATCCTTCATGAGTTTGAATATGTCGATCAAACCTCCTCTTAACTTTCTCTGTTTGAAGCAGAACAAGCCGAGTGTTTCCAGTCTCTCCACCCTGATGTCAGTCTGGTAATTCCCTTTTACATCCTCTTGAAGGCCTTGAAATCCTTCCTCAAGTAATCCTATTTCCAGTACTTAGCTGAAATATTTCTAAATTATGGTAGTGTTTAATACTTTGGGTAACATGCATTTTGTTAAAACAAAAACAGTATTACCTGGAAAAACTCAGCAGGTCTGGCAGCATCGGCGGAGAAGAAAAGAGTTGACGTTCCGAGTCCTCATGGCCCTTCGACAGAACTAGGCAAATCCCAGGAAGGGGTGAAATATAAGCTGGTTTAAGGTGGTGGGGGGGTGGGGTTGGGTGGGGGGAGAGAAGTGGAGGGGGGTGGTGTGGTTGTAGGCAAAAGCAGTGATAGAAGAAGATCATCAAAAGATGTCACAGACAGCAGAACAAAAGAACACACAGGTGTCGAAGTTGGTGATATTATCTAAACGAATGTTCTAATTAAGAATGGATGGTAGGGCACTCAAGGTATAGCTCTAGTGGGGGTTGGGGGAGCATAAAAGATTTAAAAATATTTTAAAATAATGGAAATAGGTGGGAAAAAGAAAAATCTATATAATTTATTGGGAAAAACAAAAGGAATGGGGAAGAAACAGAAAGGGGGTGGGGATGGAGTGGGGAGGTCAAGACCTAAAGTTGTTGAATTCAATATTCAGCCCAGAAGGCTGTAAAGTGCCTAGTTGGAAGATGAGGTGTTGTTCCTCCAGTTTGTGTTGGGCTTCACTGGAACAATGCAGCAAGCCAAGGACAGACATGTGGGCAAGAGAGCAGGGTGGAGTGTTGAAATGGCAAGCGACAGGGAGGTTTGGGTCATTCTTGCGGATAGACCGCAGGTGTTCTGCAAAGCGGTCGCCCAGTTTACGTTTGGTCTCTCCAATGTAGAGGAGACCGCATTGGGAGCAACGAATGCAGTACACTAAATTGGGGGAAATGAAAGTGAAATGTTGCTTCACTTGAAAGGAGTGTTTGGGTCCTTGGACGGTGAGGAGAGTGGAAGTGAAGGGGCAGGTGTTACATCTTTTGCGTGGGCATGGGGTGGTGCCATAGGTGGGGGTTGGGGAGTAGGGGGTGATGGAGGAGTGGACCAGGGTGTCCCGGAGGAAACGATCCCTACGGAATGCCGACAGTGGGGGTGAAGGGAAGATGTGTTTGGTAGTGGCATCATGCTGGAGTTGGCGGAAATGGCGGAGGATGATCCTTTGAATGTGGAGGCTGGTGGGGTGATAAGTGAGGACAAGGGGGACCCTATCATGTTTCTGGGAGGGAGGAGAAGGCGTGAGGGCGGATGCGCGGGAGATGGGCCGGACACGGTTGAGGGCCCTGTCAACGACCATGGGTGGAAAACCTCGGTTAAGGAAGAAGGAGGACATGTCAGAGGAACTGTTTTTGAAGGTAGCATCATCGGAACAGATGCGACGGAGGCAAAGGAACTGAGAGAATGGGATGGAGTCCTTACAGGAAGTGGGGTGTGAGGAGCTGTAGTCAAGGTAGCTGTGGGAGTCGGTAGGCTTGTAATGGATATTGGTGGACAGTCTATCACCAGAGATTGAGACAGAGAGATCAAGGAAGGGAAGGGAAGTGTCAGAGATGGACCACGTGAAAATGATGGAAGGGTGAAGATTGGAAGCAAAATTAATAAATTTTTCCAAGTCCTGACGAGAGCACGAAGCAGCACCGAAGTAATCATCGATGTACCGGAGAAAGCGTTGTGGAAGGGGGCAGGAGTAGGACTGGAACAAGGAATGTTCCACATACCCCATAAGGAGACAGGCATAGCTGGGGCCCATGCGGGTACCCATAGCCACAACTTTTATTTGAAGGAAGTGAGAGGAGTTGAAGGAGAAATTGTTCAGTGTGAGAACAAGTTCAGCCAGACGGAGGAGAGTAGTGGTGGATGGGGATTGTTCGGGCCTCTGTTCAAGGAAGAAGCTAAGGGCCCTCAGACCATCCTGGTGGGGGATGGAGGTGTAGAGGGATTGGACGTCCATGGTGAAGAGGAAGCGGTTGGGGCCAGGGAACTGGAAATTGTTGATGTGACGTAAGGTGTCAGAGGAATCACGGATGTAGGTGGGGAGGGACTGGACAAGGGGAGAGAGAAGGGAGTCAAGATAACGAGAAATGAGTTCTGTGGGGCAGGAGTAAGCTGACACGATCGGTCTACCGGGACAGTTCTGTTTGTGGATTTTGGGTAGGAGGTAGAAGCGGGCCATCCGAGGTTGGGCGACTATCAGGTTGGAAGCTGTGGGAGGAAGATCCCCAAAGGAGATGAGGTCAGTGACAGTCCTGGAAACAATGGCTGGTTAATGAAAAAAATGGCAAAACAATGCCATAAACCTGCTCATTCTACCTTCCCATGCTAGTTTAATACTTTCCTACACAGATCTGCTCTTCTTTCAAGAGGTCTCAAGATCATTTTCATTCTTTTTAAGGGCTCTGCAGGACAATTATGATTGTTCATCAATCCATAAAGTTGGTGGGGGCAAAGCTTTATTCAGAACAAATTAGCACTAATTCAAATTCTATCCAAGAGTTCTTACTTTCCAACAACCCCTTGCCTCTTCTTCCAGTCACATGGCTCCTCTTTGAACTTGCATCAATTTTTAAGCCTCCACACACTGCACTTTGCTCCTGTTCCTGTTTGCTTTGGCAACTTGGATTTGCCCTGGCCCCTGGTTAGTGCTTCCAAGCCACAGCTCCCCAACTCTCCATGTTCCTTGAATACTCACCACCTCCACAGCCCCAATGCTTATAAACTCCTAACTACTCCCAAATTCACCTACCACTTGCACTTGCACCTGGGTATTTGAAGACCCCACATCTCAACCTTCAACCTACCAAATTGCCTGAGACCCAACTCCACCATCTGTATCCAAAACCCATCCAAAGCTACATGCTTCTAAGGCCCAAGCTTCAGTTGACCCAGATCTTATCTTTCACAAGTCACCTCATCCCCTCCCATAGCTGCCTCCCACATGGGTCCATCAGCCAATTTCCTCCTTCCCTCCCACTGCCGCCTCTTCCGGCCACATGAAATCATGTCTCCTCCACACACTCGCATTACTTAAACATTTATGTGTGCGTTTTGCTCCAGATTGCTGTTTGCCCTGGCAGCTTAGATTTGTCCTAGACCCTTTAGGTCCTGCCAAGTTTAACATGGCCATTTTTGGAATCCAAAGGGTAGGCCTAGAGCATCAGGGTCGCAGCCAGGGAGTTTAGAGAAGGGAGCATGTGATCCAGGGGTGGAGGGGTGAGGTGGGGGTAGTGCGGAGACACATCAATGGGGAGCATAGAGTGATCAAGAGAGGAGGAGAGTTGATCTCAAGAGACCCAGAAGGATTGGGCTTGTGGGGAAGATAAGATGGTTGGGTGGGGAGTGAGGGGGAGGGCCTGTGAAGCTATTCATAAGGGGCCATTCAAACTGGACATGGGTTTGAGGCGAACTGAGTGCAGTTTGAAATATTTTAAATTTTAATCTCTCAATTGGCCCAAACCCACATATTTTGTGGGGTTAAAATTAACTCCTCATGGTATTTTCCACATTCCTCCAGAAGCAGTACCACAAAAGATTCAAAGCTGTGGTAAACTAAACTAAAATGTGGGCTGTTCATTTACCATGTTTAATATAGATGAATGTTTGGGTGGGGGGGGAGAGGTGGGGGGTGGGAGAGGGAACGGACAGATTATAGTTTACACATCCATAGTTCATGGAGGCAGCTGCATGTGTAAAAGTGCAGCTGCCTGCAAACAGATGCAATTTTCATTAGTGGGATGTCCAAAACACAACTTATGGGCTTTAGACATTTGGGGAAAAGGTCTAAAGCTGCCGGAGAAATTTGGGGAGTAAGGTACCCTTTTTGGAGATGTCCAGGTACCTCTTTGGGAGAGGTCAGGTACCTTTTGGGAGCAATGAGGTTTCCTTTCGGATTGTTAAAATTAGACATAAATGTATGTAAAGAGTGAATAAATTCAGCAGAGCTATCAAGCTGTCAAAGCATTTAAATCCCCAAGATCTTCAAACTTTTGAAAAGAATTTTTGGGAATAAATCAATGCTTGCAATTTCACTAGCTGTCTGTTGACAGGAGCCTGGGGTCTACCATTATATGATTAGTATTGCATGACTGATTCCACAACCTATCTTTGTCACAGTGCGAGGCCTGCAAGTCACAATTTGTTTGACAGCTCCAAATGTTTATAAGATCTTCGATATGGGGCTATGAGTACAAATATTTGCTTTTATGAGGGATTAAGTACTCGAGTGAATTTAAATGTATGGGTTTTTATGAATGACAGCATTTTTAACATAGTGGTCATCAATAGACACTTAAAATTTCATCTTGCCGTGGCTCCTGAGGTCTGCCCATGGTGGATACTGGGTGAGTTGGCACAGAGGATGTAAGTGCAAAGAGTGGTGGGTAGAGGGCATGGGCTGTCATATTTTTGCACTAATTTAGCATAGATAAAGAACCATGGAGGGTGGGTAGAGAGGCATAGGTTGGCATGGAGGGTATGAAGGGTCATGGGGATGAGAAGAGGGGAATTGGTTGGCATGGAGGGAATGAGTGTCCATTGGGGTAGATAGAGGGACATAGGTTGGCAAGGAGGGCATTAGTGGCTATTGGAGGGTCTTGAGTAGAGGGGCATAGGTTGCCATGGAGAGTGAGGGGCCATGAGATGGCATGAGTTGACATAGATGGGGCATAGGGAGTTTTTTTTGGGGGGGTGTGAGGGAGTATGAGGGCTAGAGGGCTGTTTTTAGTTCCATTGTTTCATTTTACAATTGGGACAAAGTCCCAGAGCATGGAGGTGAGCATTTAAAAAGCCTGCCTTGCACCCAGCAGACCCTGTTGCCACCTCCGCCCTGTTTCTTGGGGCAGCAGGCCCAGTTAGAACCCACTGCTCCCCCCACCCCTGGAATGAAAACTTAAATGTCCTGACACTTTCTTCTGAGTTGGGTTTGTGGAGTTGGGCGGTTTTAGAAATTTGCACTTCTGACCCAGGACCAAATATTCGGCCCACAATATCAGAACAAGCTTAATGGCCAATTTCTAATGCAATGACAGAATTTACTTATGGAAATTACAATATTGTGACTTTTAAGATGCAAAACTATATGATATTTCATTTTATGGAAAAGGCCTGTTATACTATAGTGTTTCATTTGATTTTCTGCAGCCTTGTGTTCCTATATTACTTAAATAAAATTGGTTAATTCAGCATAGATCAAGGATTGAACATTGCATCTTCCATATTTGTACAACTTAGGACCATGATGGGGCTTTTTTCACAATACTACTGTTTGTGAATGCAAACTTTCTATGCTGCCAGCGAAAAGCACAACGTGATTTATCATTGCCAATGAAACTGATTAGCATTTGGAAAATGTATTGAGGACATATTGTAACGGTAAAGTGCATTAGAATATGTGTGCCTGAATTCCTTTTCAGTCTCAGTTCATTTTATTCTCAGGTAAAAGACTCAAAAAATGTGTCCCTGGAAAACCTCTGCTTTCACCATCTGGATTTTATTATCAGGACCAATGGATGTCAACAAATTGTAACATTCGGCGTTTCGACACACCTGCCAGTGTCACAGGTTGTCTCAGTGGAAAAAATGTTTACATTTTTGGTGATTCCACTATACGCCAGTGGTTTGGATATTTAACAGAATTTGCACCAGGTTAAGTTCAGCCATTTGTATTTCAGTATTATGATATAAACTGTTTTAAGTACCACTTAATCTAGAACCAATTATTATATTTGTACTTCCATGAATAAGAGCACTTTTGAATAGTATCACTATTTTTTTTATGGCATTCCTGTAACCACTGTACAAAAGGTAACATCCTGGTAGAGATTTGCTGTTGCTAGATACTGCCTGGGTTACTCATTTTTAATATTTGCCCTTGTGCAAAACAACAGTTAATTATTGCTGTAAAGGTATCTTGGTTATGGCTACTACTGCCAGGAGATCTGCTGTCTTGTTTATCTTGCACCATCTTCATACATCCACTGTAGCTTGTCTGCAACAAATCTGAAACATCTGTCATCCAACTATGCCTGGGTTGACCCTTCTTTCTGCTGCCCTCCACTTTGCCCTTGTCATGAAGCTATTAATGTATATAATATTTTGGAAAATATTTTTCTTTTAAAATAGAGGTTTAGTCTGCGGGTGTGTCTTAATTAGATTAAAGCCAGCTTGCCTGGGTGCTTTGATATATACTAGTTATGATATATAAGGGAGATGGCATGCATTTGCATTTTTGAATAGAGCATTCAAGAAGTGGGGTGAAAACTTGATGCCTTTCTAGCAGCTACCAAGCAATATGTTTATATGACTAGTAAAAATGGTTCTATGAAAAGGGTTTCATTGTTAAAAGATGAAGTTCAAAGAGGCTGGTGAGGCAATGAGAATTTGAATTCAATCAGTTGTGGTAGGTATAACTTCAGCAGTTTTCAGGTGTGCAGGCAGAGGCAATGTAAGATCAAAAGGCTCCAATTGGCTCCACAGTGAAAGGAACCTCATTTTGAGTTTGTACGGTGAAAATGCTTTGCCTGGTGTTTGGTTAAGTCTATGGGTTGCTGTTGCCTTAATGGAGATTAGTTTGGGAATTTGTTAAAAGTTATGATAGTAGTAATTTGTAGCCATGTGTATATATTTTAACCTGTGTAAATTAATAAAATGTTTCAATTAGTTTCATGAAAAGCCTCGAGAACTGATGACCTGATTCCTGAATTTAAAGTCGCATCTCAAACATAACACTTAAAATAATAGGTTATAACAGTTATTTAAAGCTTCCCCCTGGGATTTTTAAAAAACTCTGCTTTACCAACTGCATCGATCATAACAGCCCTCTAGAAGAGTTCACTAGAGCGGGGGAAAATGGTGGCGTAGTGGCAATGTCACTGGACTAGTAATCCAGAAGCACAGGCTAGGGATAAGGGTTCAAATCCCACCATGGCAGCTGGTGGAATTTGAATTCAAGTAATGATCTGCAATTAAAAAGCTAATCTCAGTATAATGGTGACCATGAAACATTGTTGATTGTCATAAAATTGCAGAAAATAAAAGCTCATGGTATAAGAGGTAACATATCAGCATGGATAGAAGATTGGCTGGCTAACAGGAAGCAGAGAGTAGACATAAATGAGCCTTTTTCAGGTTGGCAAGATGTAACAAATGGTGTGCCACAGGGATCAGTGCTGGGACCTCGACTGTTTACAATTTATATAAATGATTTGGATGAAGGGATGGTTGCCAAATTTGCTGATGATACAAAGATAGGCAGTAAAGTAAGTTTTGAAGAGGACATAAGGGACCTATACATAGGTTAAGTGAGTGAGCAAAGATCTGGCAAATGGAGTATAATGTTGGAAAATGTGAAATGGCAGGAAGAATAAAACAGAAGTATATTATCTAAAAGATGAGAGATTGCAGAGCTCTGAAGTGCAGAAGGATCTGGGGGTCCTAATGCATGAATCACAACAGGCTAGTATACAGGTACAGAAAGTAATCAGGAAAGCTAATAGAATGTTATCATTTATTGCGAGAGGAATTGAATACAAAATTAGGGAGGTTATGCTTCAGTTGTACAGGGCACTAGTGAGACCACATTTGGAGTACGGTGTGCAGTATTGGTCACCTTATTTAAAGAAGGATGTAAAGGCGTTGGAAGCAGTCCAGAGAAGGTTTACCAGACTAATACCTGAAATGGATGGGTTGTTTTATGGGGAAAGGTTGGACAGACTAGGCTTGTATCCACTTAGAAGAATAAGAGGCGACTTGATTGAAACGTATAAGATCCTGAGGGTCTAGATAGGGTGGATGTGAAAAGGATGTTTCCTCTTGTGGGAAAATCTAGAACTAAGGGCCACTGTTTAAAAATAAGAGGCCACCCATCTAAAACAGAGATAATGAGAAATATTTTCACTCAGTGATGTCTTTGGAACTCTCTTCCTGAAAAGTCGGTGGAAGCAGAGTCTTTGAATATTTGTTAGGCAGAAGTGGGTAGATTCTTGGTAAGCAAGGGGATAATAGGTTATCGGCAGTAGATGGGATGCAGATTTTAGGCTACTGTCAGATCAGTCATGATCTTATGATCTTATTAAAAGGCGGAGCAGACTTGAGGGGCTGAATGGCCTACTCATGCTCCTTGTTTGTATGTGACACATCAGGTTCACTAATGGCCTTTAGGGAAGGCAATCTGCCACCCTTACCTGGTCTGGCCCACACATGACTCCAAGCCCCACAGCAATATGGTTAATATGGTTGACTCTAAATTGTGCCCTCTGCAATGGTGTGGCAAGCCACTCAGTTCAAGGGCAATTAGGGATGGGCAACAAATGCCATTCTTGCCAGCGACACCCACATCCCATGAATGAACAAAGAAAGAAAAGCTCTGCTCAAATGGCCGAAATACTGCCTTTTATTTACTTTGTCACTTTTTAGTTCTTTTTGCTCTTGTAATTTCAAGTACCTCTTCATTTGTCATATGGTCTGTGTATGGAGTTATAAACATACGTCTTAGCGTCCACATTTCAAAGGCCTCCAATTTCTTCCCAGATCTTTACTTAATGTCCAGGTTTCTGTGGTGTACAGGAAAGTGGATAGAATGTAGCGCCTAAAGCGTTTTTTCCTTGTTACAAGCCTGTGTTTTTTTCTTGTTGTTAACACATCCTCCACCCCCCCAAAATTATTTCTGGCAAATTAAAGGTATAAGTGAGTCTTTTTGTGGTTCAGTTGGCTCCATGGCTATGGATATAATTTTGAACACACCCCGTGACATGTGGGAGGGGATTGTTTTTCTTTTTCGTGGGGCGGGGGGGAGAGTTGAAATTGGTAAACATGTGAAACCAGACCCCAACCTGCCACTTGCAATTCAACCATGGTGAGTTTTTGGGGGCGGGGGGGCTGCGGTATCCTAGCACCCAACTTTTGAAAAGTGAGACAATGATTTCAATATTTAGACGTGCTCCATTAGTCAAATCTTTTGAGCCATTTGAATTTAACAACTCTGGGCCAGGTTTCCTAGGGCCTGGAAAATCTAGCAGCTAAAGGGAGGCAGTAGCAGCTGGGGACTGCCTGCCAACCAAAAAGTTATGTAACTTACCTGAACGTGGAGTTGGATGGATCAGGAGTGCTCCTCCAGCCTCCACATTAAAGGACCTGATGCCCCTCCCGCACTCCCTCCACCTAAATCTCCAAATCCTCAGCTTCAACTACTGATCTTCTACCATTAGCCCCCAGCTCCATTCTTCTACCACTACGGGTCCTAAACCCCAATCTCTCTCCTGCAACTCCAAGCCCTTCGATCCAACTCTGACCAGCCTTGCCCCATGCCGAATCTGACCCGGAGTGCCACTTTCTCTCCCTTGCCCCGCATCCCTGACTGGACCTTGGAGCTGAGAACCAATGCAATGCTAGCCATTGTCTGATTTTTCTTCTGCATTTACCAGCAAGCTGTAGCACCATACTATGACATTGAGATCAGGCACCCAATGTCAGGGTTGCCTCAGAACTTACTACTCTGGCTCAGAGTACTTAAACAGCAATTCCTCCTTCCCCAGATATAGGCACTCCTAAATGTCTAGGCCTGCAACTTTACTTTTAAGTGCTCTTCAGTCAACATTATTTCTATGTACTTTTGGAGACTCTTTGCTTTGTTTGGAAGTCTTTCCTGGCACTGTTTCTTTAAAACAAAGGGAATGGCTGAAAACTGTTTTCTCCTGTGGGATTTCTCATCTTTATTGTTTAGTTGTTGGCAGAAGAGGGGGAGCAGGAGCAGCAAGAGGAACCTGTGAAGCCAGTCTGATACGGCAATACCACTGGAGATCCAGATAAACCCTCATAGAAATATGCAATCACCAGGAGTATAATCCAGAACATCAATATATTCAATGAGTTATTTGTGACATGTACAGAGGTTTGTGCTGCTGCTTCTGCCAGGGTTCTATGTATTGCTAGCGCTATCAAAGGATGACAGCGCACTCTGCTGCCATCTGCTGACGATCTTCTGAGGGCTCCTGCATAAAGTATCAGTGCTCGGCAACAACCTGCCTAGTCATTGGAGGGCAACGACAGCTTGTATTTATACAATGCCTCAAACATAATAAAATGTCCCAAGGTGCCTCACAGGAGTGTTACAAAGCAACATTTGTCACAGAACCACAAAAGGAGTTATTAGGGCCGGTGATCAAAAGCTCCATGAAAAAAGGTAGGGTTTAAGGAGAATCTTAAAGGATTAAAAGTACCTGGATGAGCACTTGGCACGTCATAACATTCAAGGCTATGGGTCAAGTGCTGGTAAATGGGATTAGGTAGGTAGGTAGGTCAGGTGTTTCTCACATGTCGGTGCAGATTCAATGGGCCGAAGGGCCTCTTCTGCACCGTGATTCTGTGAAAGAGAGGCAGAGAGGAAATTCAAGAACTTAGAACTTAGGGAGCTGAAGCCAGAGCCGTCAATGATGGGACGATTAAAATCGGGGATGCTCAAGTGGCCAAAATTAGAGGAACACAGGTGGTGGGGCAAGAGGGGGCTACAAAGATAGGGAAAGGCAAAGCTACAGAGGGATAGGAATTTTAAAATTTGAAGCATTACTTGACCGGGACTCCTGAAAGCATTGTCTGAATTTTCAACAGCTCATGTCTGATATTTCTTAAACTTCAACTATATTATGCAGCATCTCTATTACCACATCTTACTTATTTCTTTTATTGAGTGATACACAGCTTCATAAATTCCTTATCTAGACTATCTGGGAATGAAATTTATCTTGGTGTAAAATGGGCAAATGCAAATCAGCAACCTATATCACACTCAATTTTCTTTTCCATTGGAAGCGTAAAGCAAGGTGCATTAAACAAGGGTTATCATTCACTTATTTCATACTACTGTACTAAGCAAATTTCACCTCTTCTGTATTGCCTCAAGCTAACCGAATTGGACTGGTGATAGGAGTCATGGGTTAATTTGAAGGCTCTGACACTGGTTCTTTCTTTTATTCTCTCTCTCTTTTTGTTATTCGTTCATGGGACATGGGTGTTGCCCATCACTGCCCATCCCTAAACGCCCTTGAGAAGGTGGCAGTGAGCTGCCTTCTTGAAACATTGCAGTCCCATGTGTTGTAGGAACACCCATAGTACTGTTAGGAAGGGAGTTCTAGGATTTTGACCCAGTAACAATGAAGGCACAACGATATATTTCCAAGTCAGGTCGGTGTGTGGTTTTGAGGAGAACTTGCAGGTGATGGTGTTCCCATGCATCTGCCGCCCTTGTCCTTCTACATAGTAGAAGTTGCGGGTTTGGAAAGAGCTGTCAAAGAGGCCTTGGTGAGTTGCTGCAGTGCACCTTGTAGTGCAGCATGTTTCCTTCTTTCCTGGAGATACACTGTCAATGTTTTTCTCTTTGCCTATGTAATGGTGTTCTTAGAGCATGGATCTCAAAAAAGATAAACTGTTTCTAAACTTTGACCATAAATGCTTAATCACATAAACCATTTATAAATCTTGGCTTTTCCATGTCTCCATTTCCTACAACATTAGCTGCAGTGAGCTCCCATATTTCATTTGAGTGGAACCAACTGATCTGCTCTGTGAAAGCTGATGCCAACTTGATGGGCAAAATGACCCCCTTTTGTGCTATGTGCTATGATTCATTTGCCTTTCCCTGATGCTGTCCCCCACCCTCCTGTCCTCCTTGGGAGTTGTGTGCAATCATTTTCCTGCTTATTACTGTTAGTCACAGATTGTTTCATTTGTCAACTATTCAATAATGCTCAACAACTCTGTTAGGAAATTCCCACTCAAGTAGTCAGGGCTCAAAGGACATGTTTCCATTTAAGCAAACTCTTCCAGGTGCATGTGACTCTACAGTTCATTTTGTACACAACATAGAAAGCCCAACAAGGGAGAGGGCAGTTCTGGACCAAATATTTGGAAATGAGCCTGGTCAGGTGGAAGGTGAATCAGTAGGGGAGTATTTTGGAGATAGTGACCATAACTCAGTTAGATTTAGGATAGTTATGGAAAAGGATAAAGTTGGGCCAAGAATAAAAGTTCTAAACTGAGAAAAGGCTAATTTTACTAAGATGAGATATGATTTGGCCCAAGTGGACTGAGAGCAGCTACTTGCAGATAAAACTCTGTCAGAGCGGTGGGAGGCATTCAAGGAGGAAATAATGAGGATACATGGCAAATATGTTCCCATAAAGACAAAGGAGGAGGGGGGGGGGTGGTTGGGGTGGCCAAGTCCACAGACCCTGGGGGCAGAAATTTCTGCCTACCAGGTGGGCGGGTCTGACCCAATCTCCAGTGGGCGGGGAGCTGATCCCCGCTGGAGAAGCGGGCCCCGCCGCCATTTTAAGTGTGCGGCTAATTAAGGCCTGCCCAGTGTGACACCCGGTGGGAAGTGCTATGCGCTTCCTGTGCGGGTGGGGGGGTGGATTCCCCAAATGCTAAGTGCTGCCTCAGGGAGATTGCTGACAGCTGTATATGCATTAAAAAATAGAAAAAAAATCCTTAACATGTTCCCCTCATGTGACAATGTCACACGAGATGGGACATGTTAATAAATTTCACAAAAACTTTATTACACTTTTTAAACCCTACATGAAACCTCATCCTGCCGGTGGAAGAGGTTTCATGTTTTTTCAGAAGCCCGCCAGGGCTCCTGGCCTGACGGTCCAACCTCAAGGTTGGACGGGCAGGTCCTTAAATTGTTTTAATGTTTCAATTGGCCACTGACAGGTCGGCGGGTGCACAGCTAATTTGGCTGTGCCCCCACCTTCCTGAAAATTTAAATGGGGCGGGATGACATCAGGGGTTCTGCCCAACATCATCCCGTGTCATTTTACACGTCGCCGAGTGGGGCCCGCCCCTGCTCGCCGATGGCAAAATTCAGCCCTGGATGTCAAGGGACATAAAGGTTAGGATTAAGGAAAAAAGAAAAGCTTATAGCAGACACTGAGGGCTCAATATGGCAGAGTCCCTAGAGGAGTATAAAAAGTACAGGGGGGATCTTAAAATGGAAATTAGGAAAGTTAAGAGAGTGCATGAGGAAGCATTGGTGGGTAGAATAAAGGAAAACCCAAAGGGGTATTTTAAATATATAAAGAGCAACAGAAGAGTAGGGCCAATTAGGGAACATAGAGATAATGTGTGTGTGGACCCGGAAGACGTGGTTACAGTCCTCAGTGAATAATTTGCGTCGGTCTTGACCATGGAAAAAGACGACGCTGATATAGGCAGCAGGATGGAGAGCTGTGAAATATTAGAGGAAATTAACATAAAGAGAGGAGGTTCTAGTTGGTTCAGCAGCCTTAAAAGTGGATAAATCTGCAGGCCCAGATGAGATGAATCCCAGGTTGTTGAGGGAGGAAGGGAAGAGATATCAGGGGTCCTGAAAGTAATTTTCAAATTCTCTCTGGCCACAGGTGAGGTGCCAAAGGACTGCAAGTCTGCTAACATTGTCCCGTTATTTAAAAAGGAAGGAAGGAATAGACCAGGAAATTACAGGCCACTCAGTCTAACTTCAGTAGTGGAGAAGTTACTAGGAAGAATTCTAAGGGACAGGATATATCTGCACTTGGGGAGACACAGAATAATCAGGGATAGTCAGCATGGATTTGTTAAGGGAACGTCATGTTTGACAAATTTGATCGAATTTTTTGAGGAGGTAACCAGGAGTATTGATAAGGGTAATGCATTTGATGTGGTCTACATGGACTTTAGCAAGGTTTTTGATCAGGTCCCTCATGGCAGACTGGTCAAGAAAGTAAGAGCCCATGGGATCCAAGGCAAAGTGGCACATTGGATCCAAAATTGGCTGTGAGGCAGGAAGCAGAGGATGATGGTAGAGGGATGTTTCTGTGACTTGAAGTCTGTTCCCAGTGCAGTTCTGCAGGGCTCAGTGCTGGGGTCCTTGCTGTTTGTAGTGTACATAAATGATTTGGACTTATATGTAAGGGGTATGATCAAGAAGTTCGTGGATGACACGAAAATTTGTAAGGTGGTAAACAGTGAGGAGGATAACCGTAAACTCCACTATCAGTGGACTGGTCAGGTGGGCAGAGCAAATGGAATTCAACCCAGAAAAGTGCGAGGTAATGCACTTGGAAAGGGCTATCAAGGCAAGGGACTACACTATGAATGTAGGACCCTGGAAAGTACTGAAGATCAGGGGCACCTTCGTGTGCATATCCACAGATCCCTGAGGGTAGGAGGGCACGTAGATAAGGTAGTTAAGAAGACATATGGGATACTTGCCTTCATTAGCCGAGGCATAGAATAAAAGAACAGGGAGGTTATAAAATGCTGGTTAGGCCACAACCGTAGTATTGTGTACAGTTTTGGTCACCACATTATAGGAAGGATGTGATCACACTGGGGAGGGTGCAGAGGAGATTTACCAGGATGTTGCCTAGGCTGGAGGGGTCTGAACTATAAGGAAAAATTGGATAGGCTTGGGTTGTTTTCCTTGGAGCAGCAAAGGTTGAGAGGGGACCTGATAGAGGTGTATAAGAGTATGAGGGGCATAGATAGGGTGGATAGGAAGGCACTTTTTCCATTAATAGAGGGGTCAAAAACCAGGGGGCATAGATTTAAGGTAAGTGCTAGAAGGCTAAGATGGGAGTTGAGAGATTTTTTCACCCAGAGGGTGGTGGGAGTCTGGAACTCACTGCCTGAAAGGGTGGTTGAGTCAGAAACTCTCATAACATTCAAGAAGTATTTAGATATTCACTTGTGTTGCCAAAGCCTCTAGGGCTCTGGGCCAAGCGCTGGAAAATGGGATTAGTGCCGTCAGATCTTGGTTGACCGGCACAGAGCAGATGGGTCGAATGGCCTCCTTCTGTGCTGTAAACATCTGAGTCTAGATTTGCAAATATACTCAATGGCAATGGCAAAAACTTAGAAAATTAACCCAAAGCGCTTCACAGAGCAGAATCAGAAAATTCCATTGAAGTCAATGACATTGAAAATCAGTGGGCTGTGCAGGAGGCTGATATGGTGCCTCACATTTTTCGCCATGACTGAAGATGAATTTCTGCCTCGCCATGAGCTTCAGTGATCCACACATTTGTAATGGCAAAGAGCTTCTGCACAGCCTCTGCTCTATATCCCTGTTGAGCTGCAGAATCAGAGGCATTGACTGGGATCTCCTATGCCCACCGGTATCAGGCATGAGCAGACAACATGGCAAGAAGGCCAAAAATCAGTTCCATGTCATGAAATCAGTTTATGATTGTCTGTTCCGCTTGGTGGTGGTGGGCCGCGTTCCCCGCCATTGGACGTCAGGAACCTCATTCTAATACATCAGCATATCATTATAAGGCCAGCCCGGTGGACTCATCCTCCCCCTGCTGCATCATCCGCACATGATGGCATGAAAACACGCCAACGCGTTTCACAACAGCTTATATAAAACATGCAGTTGGGAGGCTGCATGTCCCTCGGGACTTCAAGGTTTGTTTGCTTACCTTGCTTCGGGCAGCACTCGCAGTCATCAGCATCAGACTTCACAGACAGCACCACATCACTTTTAGGGGAGCTTACAACAGGTCCCTATCTACCAGATCAGCCATATGTAGGTGGCTCTTCAATGGCAGCAGGGCAAGGTCTTGATTGGGGAAAGGGGAGAAGTGGCCGCAGGCAAGGGAAGAGGCTGCAGGACGAGAGCTGTATTGGGGAAAGAGAGTATATCCTAGGGTGTGTGTGGTGTCCCATGTTGATCTGTGCAAGTGGCCTCAAAATGGTGAGGGATGAGGAGGCAGTCTCCAGAGGAGATGAAGCCAGATGGACATGTGAGGGTGTGTGTGTGAGAATGGGTGGTGATGTCCCTTGAGCTGGCAGTGAGTGAGATGCCAGCGAATGTGTGATGGGCTTGAGTGTGAGAGTATAGAGTGATGAAATGGTTGCCATACCCTGACTGCATGGATGAGATCATTCATTCTCTATCTGCACCGAATGGCCAACCTCTTCTGTGCAACATTGGCACTGATCACCACTGCCATCGCCTACCAAGTCGGAGTGGTAATGTAGCTGCCCCTCCTGCAGCCAGAGCGGGGGTAGAGGACATCACAGCAGGCCTCCACAGCGTCCAAGAGGCACTCAAGGGCTTTAGTTGTCTTGCCTTTCGGGGCCATGTCTTCTTCGCTGCAGTCCTGGGCTAAAGAACTGAGTGCAGTTGTACTTTAAATGTGGTGCCTGGTGTGATGAAGCTGTGAGGTAGGCGAATTGCAGCCCGCCCGCCATCGAAACAGCACGTATCCCAGGAATGCATAAATAATATGGCAGGTTTGGAATGCTACATTGTGAAAAGCCGCCATTGCAGCTGGTGGTGTAAAACTTCATTTCACCCACACGCAACTGCACTTAGTGCAAATCTGGGACAATTCCGCCCATTATCTCTGTCCCATAGCTATTGCATTCTTTGTGAGGACAGGTCACCTGCTCCTTTACTGGTAAATTGCTCCAAGTATAGTCCAGGCTCCTTTCAGACACTTTTGGATAAAAAAAATTCCATAAATTTTACTTAGCTGCAATAAAGTTGCATAGCCCTTTAAAAAAAGCAACTGCAAGGCCCATCTTGTCTGCTTCATGCTGCTTTTCTCAGGAGTGCACAGCATAGGCATTGCCCAAATTTAGGGTGGTGGCATCACCTGGCATCAGCCAGTTAGATTGAGTGACGTTAGGAGTGCAATTTCAATGTGTTTGGGTGCATGCAAAGGGCAGTGCTGCCTGCAACCATATTAATGAAAAACACCCCATAGGCAGAGCAGATAACAGCTACAGTGCTGCCTATCCCCAGGGAAACACACTAAGCCTGCACAGCACTGCCACAAGTAGTGCTACACGAATGAGTTTCTTGCTTATGTGTCCCTGATTCAAATTTGTCAGTACTTAGCTGCAAAATAAAAAAATAATCTTGTTGATATGATTATCTTCTGTTTTAGGTCTTAGAAAGTTGAACGATGTCAAGAATATAGTTATCAGACCTTACTTCTCTGTGGATGTGGCAAACAATATCAGCATGGAATATTATGCCCATGGCACACCGATCCGAATCAGCCCCATTTTGAATCAGGATTTACCATTCATTGCAAATAAACTGGATGAGATTAAAGGAGGAAAGAGCACCATTATAGCTCTCACCATATGGTGTCATTTCAACACTTTTCCAGTTGAAACATACATCCGAAGGCTCCAGAACATCCGTAGGTCAATTCTACGATTGCTGGACAGGAGTCCAGACACACTGGTTGTAATAAAGGCTGCCAATGTCCAGGCCCTTCCACAGGACTTCAGTCTCTACAACAGTGACTGGTATTCCTATCAACTAGATTTAGTGATGAGAAAGATGTTTGAGGGTGTCAATGTTACATTTGTGGATGCCTGGGAGATGACAATAGCACATTACCTGCCACACAATATACACCCCGAGCCAGTAATTATAAAGAATGAAGTAGATGTGTTTCTTTCATATGTGTGTCCTTTGCAAAAGGGTTAAATATAGTTTTAGATATGTTCCAATCAAGTTATTACAATCTTAATACTAATGTTGAAAATGCTATGAAAACTAACAATGCCATCAGAATGCTAAGGTTTATGGAACTGCCTGATATTAATATACATGGCAGTTATTTCCACAGAAGCTTTCCTAATCATCCACTGAACATTAAAAATTTCAAGGGAAAGATATCAAATTGAATGTCTTTGGGCAACCAGAACCACAGTCTGTAACATTAATACACCAGTCTAGAAATTTGGTGCATCTGTTTCTGGCCTTGCAGGCTTCCATCACAGGACCAGAATGGTAAGGCCTGAGGCACACCCGATACTGGGCCTCCAGCCTCATTACTGCTGAGCAAGCAAACTGTGCACAGCCCGCTGACAGAGTAGAATGGGAGATTGGGCAGTTGCGATGCCAATGCAATCAGCTCAAGACGTGGAAGTGGCTGAGAGGTGGAAGGATAGCCGTAACGGGGTGGCGTAGTGAGGACGAATGAGGGGGAGGATAGCAATGGGCGAGGCGGGTGTAATGGTAACTGAATTGGGGAGAGATTGGTGCTGGATGGCAGGGTGGAGAGTAGCGGTGGGGGGGAGGGGGGGTGGGGTAGTGGTGACCAGATGGGGGAGAGGCTGGCATGGGCAGTGGGACAAGAGGGTAGTAGTGGACAGGTGGATTAGGAGGGAGGGTAGGACTGACTGAGTGGGGGAAAAGGGTGTCAGTGCCCAAGAGGTGACAGACATTGGCTGAAGTGAAGGTTTGGTCCTGATGAGCAGGGAAGGGTTGGGGAAGGCAGTAGTGATGTCAGAGGGGATGGGAAGTGACGGTGAGCAGCAGCCCACATTTTTTGAATTTGGAGTCAGGGTGAGCACTCCTGCTCCTCGGCTCCACATTCAGGTAAATATATATTTTTAATTGTTACCTAGTTGATTGTGGTACTTTTAAAAACCACCTGTTATGCAAAGATAGTCCTGTTTCCTGATTTTTTAAATTTATTTATTCTTTCATGGAATGTGAGCATCTCAAGCAAGGCCAGCATTTGTTGCCCATCCCTAATTGCCCTAGGACATTTTTGAGGGCATTTAAGAGTCAACCACATTGCTGTGGGTCTGGAGTCATGCGTAGGCTAGACCAGGTAAGGACAGCAGAACTTCTTCCCTAAAGGGCATTAATGAACCAGATGGGTTTTTATAACAATCACTGATGGTCACCAGTATTGAGAATAATTCAAGAATGGATGTCTTCATTACAAATCTGCATACTCACTCTGAATTAGGCCTGAAATCACGTGTGCTTTATTTTTCAATTATTAAATCGATGAACTTCCAAGCTTACACTTTTAACATGATCATGCTTGCTGCTGAACTGCAAACAACATCCTCTCTGTCAATGAAGCATTGGATGAGAATTATTTTCTCCATTAAATCATGAAACAAAACAATTTTTACTTGAGATCCCTGTCTGGAGAGAAATCTAGCCTGAGGGGAGCAAATACTCTTTCTTTCAGCCTGACAATATCATTACAATGACTTCCCTTCGCGATGACATCTGTGGACATTGCAGAATTTGGTTGACTTATACTGCACAATATTAAATTATCATTATTTCTGATTTAGTTTGTGCAATAAATGTCTTTTTTCCCTTGCTGTTACTGGATTTATCACTTCTGTATATTTCTTCATAACTTTATTTGTAATTTGCTGTTGAGTTTGATTCATTCTAATTTTTATAGGGAAGTAAAGATGTCTAATAAAAGTGATGAGTAACTAAAGCTTAAGATCCATCCAATGGGTTCCTGGTTAAATGTGCAGTGTGTAAGATAAAGTGGTCACATTATTTAGAAGTTGGGTTTGGCACCATCTGGATAAGATAATACATCAGGAGACAGACAAAGAAGAATGTGACTGATGATGTAATGGAACAAGCTAGACTAATATCAAGGCTGTTTGTCACCTAAGGAGAAAGCAGAAAAATGGTTCTTGATATTAACCACTCCATACCCGATGTTGGGCGATAGGAGCAGTTCAAATGCTAATAGACAGGCAATGTGCTCCCAATCTGATATACTTATCTGTTTCCATTTTCATGACAATGGGCTGCCAGAGTCTTAAGTGTCCCTTTTTCAAGAAGAAATTAGGCAAACAAAGAAATGGATGAGAAAACATTGACAAGTAAAATCAAGGAAAACCCAAAGATGTTTTATAAATGATTAAAGTATTACTGAAAAAAGACATTTTGACGAAGCTTTTCACCTTGCACTCATCAGAACAATTGCAAGAATGCCACCGTCAGGGGAAGCAACAACTTTATACTGTATGAGAAGAAAGTGCTGATTGGTTGGCAAATGGACACTGGTAGAGGTGTTGCCATGGTGTATAAAGTTGTTGCTTCCCTTGACGTTGGTATTCTTGTGATTGTCCTGATGAATGCAAGGCGAAAAGCTTTGACAGTATCTTTTTATCAGCAATACTCAAGTTACCAAATACATAAAGAACAAAAGGATAGCTAAAGAAAAAGTAGGACAGATCAGAGGTGAAAAAGGTGAATTGTCTAAAGAGGTGGAAGAGGTAGACATACATCTTAATGAATATTTTGTGTTTTTTCATGAAAGAGGGGTACAAAGCAGACACTATAGCTGAGGAGGAGTGTGAAATATTGGATGAAATAAACATAATGAGGGTAGAAATATTAAGGAGTCTAGAAACCTTGAAAGTGAATAAATGACTAGGTCCAGATAAAATGCATCCCAGGCTTATAAGAGCAGCAAGGGAAGAAATAGTAAAGGCTCTGATCATAGTTTTCCATTCCTCTTTGACCAGAGACATGGTGCGAGAGAACTTGAGAACGACTAACATTGTACCAATGTTTAAAAAGGGAAGAAGGGGTAGCTAGAGTGATTACAGGCCAGTTAGCCTAACCTCAGCGTTAAGAAAATTATTGGAAAAATTCTGAGAGGTAGTATAAATCATCATTCAGAAAAACATGGATTAATCCAGGACAGCCAGAATGGATTTGTTAAGGGAAGGTCATGCTAACAACCTGAATTTTTCAAGGAAGTAGCAGGGAGGTTGAGGATAGCTGGTTTGATATTGCCTGAATGGAGAATTTTAGCTGTGAGGGAGGGTTAAATAGCATTTTTTTAAAATACAGGAGATTGAGTGGAGATTTAATTGAGGTGTATAAAATTATGAGGTGCCTAGATAGAGAGGATAGGAAGGACCTATATCCATTAGCAGAGGGGCCAATAACCAGGAGCATCATTTTAAAGCAATCCATAGAAGGATTAGAGAGGAGTTGAAAATGTTTTTCACCTAGAGACTGGGAATCTGGAACTCATGGCCTGAAAGGGAAAGACACAATCCTCATCGTATTTTAAAAATATATGCACTTGAAGTGCTGGACCCTACAGGGCCATGGTCCAAGAGCTGAAAAATGGGATTATGCTGGGTAACTCTTTCTTGGCTGACACTGACACGTAATGCTAAATGGCCTCCCTCTGTTCTATGAATTTATTATGTTTCTAAAATTGATACAAGCGCTTTAAGTATCAGTCAATCATACAAGAAACTATAATGAATTTTCCTGCACCTCACTCTTCCCATTGTCCTATATTTTTTCTCTGCTTCAAATACTTCCCCAATTTTTCTTTAAAAATGTGTCTCTACCTGAATATTTCCCTATAGTAAAATATTCTATACTCCAATAACCTGCTGTGCAAAAATGTTTCTCCTTACTCCGTTATGATGAATTCTAATCATTGACTCCCCAACCATAGAACCAAAGAAAAGTTACGGCACAGAAAGAGGCCATTCAGCCCATTGTGTCTGTGCTGGCCGAAAAAGAAAAAAATACAAACTAGCCACCCAATCTAATCCCATCTTCCAGCACCTGGTCTGTAGCCTTGCAGATTACAGCACTTCGGGTGCAGATCCAGGTACTTTTTAAGTGAGTTGAGAGTTTCTGCCTCCACCGCCAAACCAGGCAGTGAATTCTTGACACCCACCACCCTCTGGATGAAGAGGTTTTTCCTCATGTCATGTCCCCTCTAATCCTCCTACCAATCACCTTTAAATCTGTGACCCCTGGTAACTGACCTCTCCACTGGGGAAGCAGATCTCTCCTCTCTATTCAATCTTAAATAACCAGCTGAGACAGATTTTCCCTAGTCATCCTATAAAAACTGTTCAGAATTTCAATACCCACTATTAATATCCTCTTAGCCTTCCCTGCTCCAGCAGAATTAGCCCCAGTCTCTCAAACTCTGAGTTTCCTGTCTTTACAATAATTCTGGTGAATCCATGCTGTATGCTATTTATAGCTTGAATGTCCTTTCAATAATAGAGCACCCATAGCTGTATTCTACTCTAACTCTGGCCTGACTAATATTTATAGATGCAGCAGCAAATGATTGCATACTCACAAAGGACCCCTTATGTGATGTAAATGTCTACAGTGAGACTTTTGCAGCATCAGTGTCAATTATATAGATGCTTTATTTGTTCAACACCAACTCCTTACAGCTCCTGCATGTTGTACATGTGATAAGTCTATGCTATACTTGGGTTCAACACATTATGTGCTGCAGCTGTAAAGCAGGATTTGTTATGATCCCTGTCACCTCCGTGCATTAAATTTAATGAATCCAAATTGAATTAGTTCTTCCCTACTATTTGTGCTGCAACAGTGTGAATTTATCAGTTCAGATCAAGTTAGAAACTAGCCTACACTCAGAGGAATAATGTAGCATTCAAAGTGAGGAGATAAGTAACACCTAACAAGGTAGCCGTCCAAAATATAATTCTGCTTTCTTTACTTGTGAAGGCTCCACCACCATTTTGCCATTACTTCATGAGTAGCCCAGGAACTAAAATGCTAAATTCATTTTGATGGTCAAAATGGTAGCAGGTGTACTGATATTTTAAAATAACCTACTCATTTCATTTCTCCATAGGGATTTTCGGCAGCCATTCTCCTCAGTGTCTTTAACTAAATTCAAATGTATTATTTTTTTTAATCTACTTGATATCTATCTCTGAGCTTATACACAATTTGGATTTATATTTGGTAGGGAGAAATGCTCTAATTTTTAGGGTGACATGCTAACTCACCTCATCGGACTATCAGCAGGCAATGGCATCATCAACCAAGCTTCAGTGTACTTCAGTGATTTAAATAAGATTTGGGCGCAGCTGACTAGTTGAGATTTACCCCTGGTTAAGTGCAAATGGCATTTCAAACTGAAAATCCTGGTGGGCAGCCAGTTATCATGTCAATAAGACATGAAATCAAAACTGTGTACGTCAAGCTTTATTCTTTTTTGCTACTTTTAAAATGGACTTTTGTTGAACCAAAAGATGGCTGCTACAGGTGACGTGACTCACAGGGGTCCTGGAAGCTTCCAACAAGAGTTAAAAGATCAAAAGATCTCCCCTTTCAATCTTGTGGAATCTCTCACCCCATTAAGGGTGTGAGTAAGGACATTAACCAGGAGAGTCTCAGAGATCAAAACTGCAGAGGAAGACAGAGTTAACATTTTGAGTCCATATGACTCTTCAAGAGAATGGTTCTCGAAACATTAACTCTGTCTTCCTCTCCACAGATGCTGTCAGATCTGCTGAGTTTTTCCAACAATTTTCGTTCTTGTTTCAGATTTCCAACATCCACAGTATTTTGCTTTTATCTTAGTGTTGTCAAAGAGGTTTTGTATGATACACATCTATACTATTACATCAATTGCCCCTGTAGTCTGTAGAAGTGAATATCTCTGTGTTTTTGTTTGTCTATATCCATCAAGAAGGATAGGAAATGTGTGGTCCATCAATCTTAATGCAATGGTGACTAACATAGCTAATGGGAGGATCAGACCTCGACCTCCAGTCAGAAAGATGCCCTTTGTTTTGATCAAGGACGTGATGCAAAGAACAGAGAAAATAAAATCATTTGATTTTAATTAACGTCAACTGTATTAGTAACTTCACTGATCTTTATACTTGACAGCAACAGAATTTTATAGAATTCTATGCACGATTTCTATTCACACTCACAAAAAGTTATTATTAATTCATTATTTAATATTGAAGAGCAAGTTCTTTTCAGTTTATTGCTGAAATTCCAGCAGTGGAATCCCAGTTTCTGAGAGTTTTTAACTTCTGACAAGACTAATCATGAGCCACAGGCAAGACTGGGGCAAGGATTTTCTCAGCTAGAAACTTGCATGCTGCTCCACAACATGGACCAGAGTGACTGTCCCACTTAGTGAGTGGACTTGCACTAGCCTCCACAAAGGTCCACATAAGGCCCAAATGAAGCAAGTGGTCTGGGCCCCAGAAGGAAGGAATTATTCAGGGGAAATGGTATAGGAAGACGCTTATATTTTAAAGGCCCAAGGGAATACTGGCAGGGTCAAGGGCACAGGGAAGCCCGCCAATGGTGGAAATAGGTCATTTCCTGTCAGCATCTAGCACCTTAGATGCACCACACAATCAGCAGTTTCAGCTGCTTGACCCTATGCCATGCTCACACATTGACCCCATAGCTCCAATGTGATAAGCATTGAAGGGAATGATCCTAGCATAGCCTAAAATGAATTTGGAAAAATTTCATGGTCCAACTCTTTTCTGTACTTTGATAAAGGGGAATTCTCCTTCACTATGCCATCTGATATCAAAGAACAAGGAAACATTCAAAAAATGAGGCATACTGTTTTGATTGGGATTTACCCTCTTCTGGGGGATGGGTACCTGAAAAATTTTGGTGCCATCTACCCTATTTACTGCCACTTCCAGGGCCTGCCATGTGGAAGGCGTTGGTAGGAAACAGCAGTAGAAGGAAAACAGCCTCCTCTCTCCAGTCAGCATTTACCTGCTGAAGGCCCCAGACTCAGATGAGGTCTTAAAGGAAGGTCTCAAATCTATAATTGATAGTTACAGCAGCAGATGAGGAAAGGTAAGCACAGAGGCAGGAGAATTAAAAATAGTGTCCTTTGTGATGGGGAGGCTATGGAGTCAAAGCTCAGCTCTGTTTGGAAAAGGCTACTCACAGAAATGTTCAGCCTGAAGCAGACGGAGAAGGATATGGGGTTGGTGGCAAGAACACTTATTTGTGCCTCTGTTGAGTAACAATGGTTTTGGTCTTCCCCAGTAGCTGGAGTTCATCCAGGACCAGATATGAGATAAGCAATGAAACATTACAGAGGTAGAAGAAGGGTAGAGCTGGGTAGCACCATAAGTGTGGAAGCTGACCCCAGAATGGCGTATAATGTCACCATGGAGCAGCAGGTAAAGTAGGAAGAGAAGTGAGCCAGGAATGGATGAAACGTTCACAACATAATTACAGAGGAGCAAAGCTTTTCGGCCATCCATTTTGAAGAATTTTGGGCTTTCAGCACAGGCTTTTAATATTAGGTTTTACCAAAAACTAAAATAATGCTCTTGAAACACAGAATATAGACATCGATGTCTACTCTTACATAAAGCTAACATAAATCCTATAAAACAGCAACTGTCAGGAAGCTGGTCAACCGGGAACCAAAAGATGAATAAAGGAATAGACCTTTTAGTAAAAGAGCATGATGGATTAAAGCATGAAAAGCAAGTGAAGCATAATCCATGTGCAGTCAATCACAACTGAAGCAAAATTACAGGGGGCCTCGTTTGAGGTCGATGATGTATTGAGGAGCGGATCATTTCTATCAAAACACCATGAGGCAGAGGCCTCTGAGAAACTAGAACAAGTTGGAAAGATGTCAGATATTATTATTGCTTCCAAGTGTTCAATCGAGAAAAAAATTACAAAATAATTGCTGGCTTGTAGTTTTCCTCAAGGACAAACTTTGAAAGACATTGGTTAATATCAAGATAAGCATAGCATAACAAAGAGACTTGTCCTCTCAAACTGTGAGGAGAGAGCAGCCTGTTCTGCAGAAATAAAAGAGCATTAAAGCAGCCATTTAATAGCAATTTCTAGGAGATAAAAGAAGCAGTTAAAGTGTCAACAAAGAAATAACCCAACAAGTTCCCGATTTTTCTAGTGTTTCTAGTTGCATTCTATCATTGAGGTTATGCAGCATCTTTATCTGACAAGCTGTGTCTTAATATCAATAAAATTATTTAGGAAAATGTTACATTTCCACCTCATAGCTTAAAGAGTTAAAAACCTTATAAATCTAAAGGACAGAATGTTTCACTTGGCATGCAGGTGTGCCCGACCCGCTCGAGCATGAAATAGCGCGTGACGACATCCCAACATCATTGCACACTTGCGCGATATTTCAGTCAACGGCACCCACAGACAATTAAAAGGCCTATTAAGGCCATTAACACAGTAATCAACGGTAACTTTTCATTACCCGTCCAACATCATGGTTGGCGGGTGGGCAAATCAGCCAGACGGCCTTTGCTTTTTTGAGGAAACCTCATCCTAGGGCGGGATGAGGTTTCCAATATTAATTTTAAAAAAGATAAACATGTTTGGACAGAATTTATATCAGCCATATGTTCAGGCAACTGATCCTGATGCATGGACATTTTTTTCAGCATTTAAAAATCTTTATTTATGGCTTTTGGATTCATCAGCTGAGGCAGCTCTCTGCCTTCAGGGAGATTTTTGAGCACTCCCCCGTGCCCGCACTGACTTCAGCGCTCGCCCTCTTCCTGCCCCTAGCCCAGCAGCGCTGAGCGTTTCAGTGCACCTTTCACGATGGCCGGCCATTAATTGGCCAGCCAGCGTGATATCCCGGTCAGGGGTTGATTCCCAGCCACTTCCAGGCCCACATGCCGAACTCAAATTCTGCCCAATGTCTCCTCATTATAACATGCAAATGCCACTTAAATAATTCTCGTGTTTTCCTTCCAGTACCTGATCTAGATGTTCATTCCACACATTGACACCCTTTGACTGAAGAAGTAGAATTCTTAAGTTGCCATATACTAATTCTGCCTAGATCTACCCCTGCAGTTCAATTTAAAGTATCGGCCCAGATTTTCTTGCAGAGGCGAGATTAACAATGTACACCATCTGATATGACAATCCCGCCATCGATAACTTCCTCCACATTTCTCTGCATTTCTGATTAGAATAAGCTGCAGCAAGAATCGCAGCCCATTGGAAGTAGTGCAAACCTTACACCTGTGGATCGACGATCTCTGGATTTCGTCTCACCCCTACCTCTCTAATAAAGGATGATTTGCCAGAACAAGTGAACGAGACTGCTCCACCCAAAGTCCTTGTTAGGAACACAGGAATTGCTAGGTGAAGAAAAACCATAGTCCATCTGGTTCACCCTTTACTATAGATTGCACGATGAAACAATAATCGGTCCAGAACAGACACTGACATACTCATGTAAAATCCCAGTGTTGTAAAGCTTTGGGAACCATAGGTCCAAAAAGTCTCTTGTTCCTCCCAAGCAGGCTATGCTCATCCAATGTCATGTCTCAAATTACTCATAAACCGTTTTCCCAATTTTCCGGGGTTTCCGCTTGGCAGAAACATCTAATGCATGTTGTTGTGAAAATCTAGTTCATAATTCATATGTTTTAGAAGATAACTTATAGTTTTAGGAATATAACTTTTAGGTTGGTGGTTGAAATATTGAATGTACAATAAATGATATCACTTGATTAAGAAACTGATATGCATCTAATGTATATGTAAATCAAGCCATGAGTTAATTACAGTTAAAAGGTAACTTGTGTTTATGCAATAAGGTCAGAGTTCATAGTGAGAAACTTAAAAAATGGATGACCCATCTCAGGACCTCTTGGTAGAGCCAGGATGCCCATCATTATATAAATAAAATAAGCTGAAAGCAGCTTTGTAACATTGGGGTTTTATTTGGTGGACCCAGGGAACCTGGAGAGAGGACAATTGCATCCATTAGAAATATAAATGATTCATATGGGTTACAGAATCGAAGAGTTGTGTTGAAGGTAAAATAATTCATTTACATTTCTATCGGAGACCATTCCAAAGCATGCCACATTGTCATTGAGATGGACTTTGGGGTAGAAGTTTCTTTTGTTTTAAGTTATCTAGGTATTTGCTCAGAAAGCAGGAAGTTGCAGTTTTGCTTTGGTATAGACTGCATCTCATTGAATTGAGAGAGCCACAGGAGATGATGGTGTTAGTCCGACCTGCACATTAAGCAGGGGAAGTACTAACTTTATCATTCATTGTGTGGAAAGCAGTTGGGGCTCAAGTTCAGTTTGGATTTTGTGAGGGGAAAAGCGGCTGGAAGACTTTCCTAGTTTGCACTGAGGAAGAGTCTTATAGCAGGATGCAGTCAGCAGAGTTAACTTGGAATCTATGACAAAGCAGTTGGGTATATGTCGGCAACTAGAGCAAAGAGCTGTGGTAACCACAGTTGTGAGATATTAAATAAAAGTTGGAGGGTCGCTTATTCAAAAAGCTAACGGAAGGATCCCTGTAAAATATTACCTCAAAATAGATGGGACACTGAAGAGAGTTAAAGTGAATTCCAGAGAGCTGTGGCATACCTTGTGGATCAATCCCTAAGGAAGTAAATGAACCTTTAAAATAATTGTAATTTATAAGCAAATTCTTGGGGCACAGAAGGAAAAAACAGAACTGAGTTCATAGCATAAGTTACTATAAACTATAAGTTATTATAAACTATAGTAGCGCTTGCTTGGTTTAATTTTCTTTATATTTGTAATAAATTTTGTTTTTGTTTAAAATGTGAAATCTTATGACATAGTTCTATCAGTTAAGAATTAGGTGTTTATATTTCTCTTTAAACATTCTCTCAATTTATTATAGCAATGTGTTGCCCACAACATGTGGGTGTAATTGTTACACTGACTCTCCCATTTTCCCTCAAAAATCAGAAAGTCTGAGAAGGGGCTGCCTGCAAATTGCTGGCGGTTATAAAAATAGAGTGAATGCTTCCACTGGAAGAGGCTCTGTAATATAAAAGGTGTATCAGTCAGGAATTGATTGCATTTCTGTTAGTTAAACCCCATCTTTAAAAGGGTGAAAAAGTAATTATTTAACACAATTAATTAAGTCACTCTTGTTTTAGCACCCTTTAATTATCTAAGCATCTACTGCCAGGATTCCTATTGACGGAATTAAAATACCTCAAAGACTTTGTAGAAATTTTATAATGGTACCAGTTAGCTTCACAGTGGATAAGAACATAAGCTAAGGAAAAGAATGAACAAAGGCAGTCTGTTCCATGGAGCCACCACAGAATTTCAGTCCATTTTCATTCTGCAGAAAACCTGCCTGTGAAGGTTGGCAACAAGTTGACATGAAATCCAACAGTTTATATAACAAACAGCAAAAGCTGCTGGTACCCATCTTCTTCACACCCTCTACCTCTACCAACATGGTAGTGTTGAGTCGAGAGACGCAATTTCTTAATTACTTAGATTGTATGGTGTGTTTTATTTTATCACTTCCATAACATTTGTTTGAACTCTTTCAGTAAGATATAATTCTACCTGGCCAAGCGTAAGTGCAGGTTTCGCAGTGCCACCCATCATCCATGCAAGCACATTACCCGGGAGTCTAAAAAGAAAGACTTGCATTTATGTAGCAGATGTCCCAAAGCACTTTACAGCCAATGAAGTTCCTTTGAAGTGTAGTCAATGTCTTACCATAGGAAATTCAGCAGCTAATTTTTCACTCAGCAAACTCCCGCAAAGAGCATTATGATTATGACTGTGATGTTGATTAAGGGATGAATATTGGCCAGGATACTGGGGATAACTCCCCTGTTCTTCTTCGAAAGATTGCCATTGGATCTTTTGCACCTACCCAAGCTGGCAGATTGAGTCCCAGTTTAACAACTCATCCAAATGACAACACCACCTACTGTGCAGTACTCCCTCAGTACTGTACTGGAGTGTTAGCTATGATTTTTGCACTCATACCCTGGAATCGGACTTGAATTCTGAACCTGGTGACTCAGACGTAAGAGTACGACCAACTGAGCCACAGCTGACCCTCTAGACCAGCATTCTTCATTGCAAGGCCCTTGAGCAAGTGGCAGCTCCCATCGACACTAATTGTAGTTCCCCAACTCCATCCATCCATTTTCAGTAACTCCTTTATCTCCAAAGTGTCGCAGTGAGCCAGAGCCCAACCCAGCATTATTTTCCTATTTATTTTATTTTTAACATTAAAAATGTGCATCGAACCTATCAAGAGTCAGCTTTCTTTTCATGTCACATTGATCATGTGGTACAATGTGCGCCAATATGTATATCTACACGTGTGTTGTATAGTAACAGTTATATTACCATAGCAACCATCATAGAACTAACAGAGTATTCAATCTTTGGTGTCATGTATGTTTTTGGCCCAAGTGAGTTATTGGGGTAGTAAGCAATGATAAGTTAGTAGTCGATGTAGCTCACACACTGCAGGTTTTTTGCTAAAGTGGCCCTTGCTTGAAAAATAGTGAAGACAACTGCTCTAGACTATAATAGCAAAAGAAAGTTGGATTAAAAATGATAATCTATTGGTACTGAGAACTCGGGTGTTAACTTGTTTCACCTGTGAAGTCATTTTCTCAGTGGCTCACATTTCAGTGTAAGCAAATCGCCCTTTGCCAGGAGGCCATCAAGGAACACACCCAGGAAGGAATGGGAACGGGTGGTCAGGGAGGTCAATACCTCTGGAGTCTGGCCCCCAAGGACCTGGCAACAGTGCCATTTGAACTTCAATGACCTCTTGTGGGTGGTCAAGGTCAGTGAATGCATCTTCCAAGGGCATCTCCTATCTACTGTACCACCAACCTTTCACACTGTTTAATTTGTCACACCCCCCCATCACTCACCCATCAGTAACCCTTAGTTCTCAGGATTCTTACCTAACATCCAGATTCTCCACTTTATCCTCAAACAAATGCCATCATTTCCAGTCTCATACTCATCACTCTCTGCCTCCACATACCTATAGCAATTCAGCTATGGCAGGCACCTTACTCAAACATGGTGGAACACAATCAGTGCCATTCTTCCCTCTCTCTTACAGAACAAGGTGACTCATAACTGCTGGGAGCAGAGCACAACCAGTGGGGGACAAGGATGTCTGCAACTCTTAGCTCTACAGAGGAGGTGGTTCTCTGCATCATGGACCCGGCTACAACAGAGGTCTTGGCAATTGGCATCACTGACAACATCAAGCATGATGATGCGTTCCTGCCTCTTCTCAACTCCAACTTCACCCTCAACCTTCCATGTGGCAACGTAACAAAATACTGCAGATGCTGGAAATCTGTGATGAAAACAGAAAATGCTGGAAACACTTACCTATGGAGAGACGGACAAAGTTAATGGCCAGGATTTTGTCAAGCCAACAGGATTCTCATGCACCAGTCAGAGAACCAGCAGGGGACCCCAGTCTATTCCAAAGGGGATGCCAGGCAGAATCGAGTGCCCTTAAGGCACTTAAGTGGGCACCGTCAAGCCTTACCAGCAGCAGAATTCCCACCCTCTGAGAACTGCCTGCCAGTCAGAGGCTGGCAGCTCCTCATGCTGCTCCTCAGCAGGGAAAGTGGTTGCTGGTGGCAATGCACTCACCAGAGACCAAAGATCATCATGGGACCTCTAGCCACAGGTGAGTGAAGGCGGGATGGAGATTGTGGGGTTTGGGTTGCAGGAGAGAGGGGATCCAGGGGCCAGAGGCAAAGGCGGGGAGGGGAGTGGCTTTCAGCAGCCACTCCCCTGCCTGATGCCAAGTCCCTCGATTGGGCACAGAGTGCCTGATAGTGCTCCCCAACACCCGCCCCAGGAGGCCACTGGGAAGCCTGACAGGGTTTGATGAGCGGCCTTCCGAGGGTGTGGGAAAGCCATATGGCACCCATTTAACTCCTGAGCTACCACTAAATTTTGATGAGTTTAGGGATAATGGGTGTCAATTGGCTCATTAATGAGCTTAATTGACACCCAGTTGCCACCAGCTGGGAATTCCGCGTCAGCCCCTTCCACCAACTAAATGAGGTGTGGTTTTGCCTCTGCCGGGAGACTGACATGGGGCCTATCCCTCAGTTAATGAGCCTGACCACTGTGTTTCCCACAGCGACAGGCTGCATCAAATCCAGCCCAGTGTTTCAGGGCTCTGTCCTTTCATGTGGCACAATGTGTAAGCTGCTGATGGTGTGACCACGGATCTCTTGCTTTCCAACTACCCCTTTACTTACCCCAACCATCCTCTTTCTGATTTCCTGCTTTCAGACGCCCAACAATAGCTGCCAGCCCAGCCACAGCAGCCCAAGGAGAAAGAGAGGCAACAACACCACTGAACTGATGAAAAGGCCCTGTCGCTTGATCTGACATTGCAACCATCAGCTCAGTGTTGCTCAAGTTCATGCTGCAGTGAATGTCAGCAGCTTTCCACCAACTATGCTATAGCCAATGGGGTAACATTGTGTTGGAGCGCTAGGACAAGCAAGGGAATCTCCTCAGACACTGAAATAGTCCATGTCCAACTGCAGCAAGGCCTGGACAATATCCAGGTTTGGGCTGACAAGTGTTAATTAACACTCACACCACACAAGTGCCAGGCAATGACCATCTCCAGCAAGAGAGAATCTAACCATCGCCCCTTGACATTCAATGGCATTACCATCACTGATTCACCCACTATCAACATCCTGGGGGTTACCATTGACCAGAAACTAAACTGGACTAGCCATATAAATACTGTGGCTACAAGAGCAGGTCAGAGGCTAGGAATCCCGCGACTAGTAACTAACTTCCTGACTCTCCAAAGCCTGTCCACCATCTACAAGACACAAGTCAGGACTGTGATGGAAAACTCTCCACTTGCCTGGATGAGTGCAGCTCCAAAAACACTCAAGAAGCTCAACACTATCCAGGACAAAGCAGCCCACTTGATTGGCACCACAGTCACAAACATTCATTCCCTCACCACTGACACACAGTAGCAGCAATGTGTACATTCTGCAAGATGCACTGCAAGAATTAACTAAGGCTCCTTAGATAGCACCTTCCAAACATAAAACCACTGCCATCTAGAAGGACAAGGGTAGCAGATGGATGGGAATAGCACCACCTGGAAGTTCCCCTCCAAGTCACTCACCATCCTGACTTGGAAATATGTCACCGTTCCTTCACTGTAGCTGAGTCAAAATCCTGGAACTCCCTTCCTAACAGCACGTAGACTGCAGCGGTTCAAGAAAGCGGCTCATCAACACCTTCTCAAGGACAACTAGGGATGGGCAATAAATGCTGGCCCAGCCAGCGAAGCCCACACCCCAAGAATGAATTAAAAAAATCTGCAAGACAGGGGCTAAGGGAATGTACAAGGTCGAATGGTTCAAATTTGCTTTTATCATTTGATGTGTTGTTTGGTAAAGATATTATGGAAAGATTTTTGTCAATGGCTTTTATTGCAGGATTCTGGCCAAGAGGATGCTGTGATGGCCTACCACATATGAATGGGAAGATGGAGTATATTGGAGCAATAGCGGTGTAGATACTGCCCCAAGGGAATGAAGTCAGTGCTCATGGATAGCCCATCTAGAGTGAAGGTCTCTTGGATAACTCCTCCCTGTCTCTTCCTCCTCCTCCTCCCTCCATACGATTTTTCCTCTCTGCAGCCTCTGTTCCATCTCCCTATTGTGCTACAGGCCCAGAGGTTTTGCAACTGCAGCACCTCGCCCACCTTCCCATATCTTTTGCAGCCTTATAGACCTGTCACTGAATCCTCTGTCCTTCCTGTGAGGATGCAGTGAACCTCCCTGCAAAATTCAGCAACTCACCACAACACCTCCAATCCAAAAACTTTGTGATAGCAGAAGTTAGTCTATATTGTCTGTTTTAGCACAGTGGAAGGTAAATGCTAAGCTGCTCAAATCCCAGCAGGAAACTTGAAGCAGCTGCCACAACTGCTTTTGCAATTTGTATTTTTACTTCAAGACGCATGCCTTGAATTCACTAATAACAAGTCCACTGTGTCTTAGAGGTTTTTTACAAAGCAAAATTAAACACTTATTAATAAAATTAATGATTTTAAGCACATACATAGGTCTGCAAGTTATTACTATAACTCCAAAATCCCCTAATTAATCTAACTCCCAGTTACACCTCTGTTAAGGCAACAATAAAACAACATAGATTTCAACAGACAAGGCAAGGCACACAATACCCTGGATAGTGATATTCAAAGTGAATTCTCTTAGCTTCAGTTGCTGGAGACAGCAGCTTGATACATAGAGGCTGGAGGCTTTTCACACTTGTTAGATCTTAAAAGTCCTTCTTCTTACACATGACCTCATCTCCTTTATACAGGTTTCTTCCTTTTTAATGTAAATCCCATTGTCCCAATTTGTCTTTGCAGCTTTACTTTTTCCATAATATAAATCTTTTATAGCACTCATATTATCAGTAACCTTTGGGAAAAATAAACACACTGTTTGGCTTAGCCTCTGTTGGCTAGGTGTAACACCTCACCATCTCTTTGAAATTCACTACTCGGGTTTATCTAAAAATACAAATGTTCTTCACACCTCCCATTCTAAAACTTCAACCTTGTTTACATATTTAGCATTTCAAATTTAGTTTCTCTTCTGGTACATCAAAGCTCCAGACTAGCTATCTGCAATTCAATTAAAACCCATGCACATGCCTATACAGAGAAACTAATCCAAACCCCACTATTAACCTACCTTAACAATAAATTACAATAATGTTATGAAAATGTTATATTTTCATGACATCACCTTACCTGCAATTTTAAAGGCTGATCCTTTAAATAATGATAAAAGCAAAATACTGCGGATGCTGGAAATCTGAAACGAAAACAAAAATAGCTGGAAAAACTCAGCAGGTCTGACAGCATCTGCAGAGAGGAATACAGTTAATGTTCCGAGTCCATATGACTCTTAATACGGACTCTTCATACTTCAATAATGATTGTTGAACACATGTTCTTTGGTAAATGATAAGTGAATGCATTCAGTGGGTCTGTGCAATTCAAGTTTGGAGTATCTGCATCAAATTAACCAGAATAACTGTTTTACATCACGCCCTGGCCAGTTGAGAAATACCAGTGCCCTTTTGGCACAGCTACGCAAATACCACCCTTCCTAGCATGGGGCACCATGCAGGCAGCATTGAAAGCCATCAAAAGTGCTGTACGCCTCCATTCAGAAGATCTGCAACTTCTGGAACATAAACTTCAGTGCCGCAGCAGAGCCAAATACTTCAGCCATGCTATCTTAATAGACATGTTTATAAATGCAAAGACTTTTCTTAATAAGTGCAGATGTGAAAATGTTGAAGTGCTACTGCCGTGATCAACAGTTGAGCCCTGATTATTAGACTGAGTTGCAACATCAGTATACTATGAATCTAAGTTAAATTCAGTCTGGTTATCACTACGTTAAAATTATAATGCTAAACAACCTCCATCACACAATTCTGATGCTGTATATAAGAATAAGGAAAAACTGATTTGGTGTGTTGACATTATGTCCAACAAGAAACTTAGTGTTAAGAATGCAGGACTTTACTTGATGGTTATGTTTTAAAATGTCATTTTTGACTTAAGGTAAAACAAAATGTCCTGTATAGGGGGCAGGCTGTCATCATACTAATTCTGCCCAGAGACAGGCCTATATGATCTGTAACCAAAACCTATAGAAAATCAGATGTCCATTTTCACACCTTGATGTAAAATAGCAGCAGCTGATTTTCTGGACAGAGACACATAGAGACAGAGACATGGAGAGGGAGATAGAACAGCAGCTCCTGTGAAAAACAGAGGAAAAGACTGCATTTTGTGTTGGCCACCAAGCAGAATTCTGGTGAGAACTGGTTCTTTGTTTGCAGAGATGGGACTTGCGGAGATTTAAAGAACAAGGAGTTGCTGGAGTGGGCCTTGCTGCTGGAAGTCAGTTTGGGCACACACAGAAGACTAAGTGGAATGATATTCAAAGGACACTGGAAGACTCACCCTGGCATGTCAGGGAGAAGGGAGCCTCCTGAAAAGCCGGGAGGGGTGTGGGACTTTATCTTCGTATGCTCGGAATGTGATGTAAAGTAAAAACGTGTTGTAAAGTATCTCAGTTGTGTTAGGCAGTTAATGTGGAAGTACCTTTTCTATAGTTTGGTGTATTAGTTGCCTATGTTGATTTTAATTTGTTTGTTGCAGTCAAAGTCTTAAAACATGAAATCTTGTCCTGTGATTCCTTCTGTCGCTCACTGGGAAATTCATTTCTTTTTAACAGCCATTAGTCTCTAAGTGGATTGGAACAATATTAACAGTAAGTGGGATGAATGATTATGTAAATTTGTTGTACACGAATACCCATTGCTGGAATATTATATGAGGCAGCTTTGGTATTAAGAGGAGAAGCAAGCATAGTGCGCCTCTCTCTAGCCCTGACCCAGTTAGGTAAAATATGTTATGCATTTTGTATACTGTAATTCAACATGCAGTGACATAAACTGCATCTTTGTTATTGTGATAGTAAACCCCACAAGGTGGCAGTATGGGATGATAATATTCTGGTGCTGTATTGCTAAAAGAAAGCGGTGAAGAAATTTGTTCACTGGGTGCTATACTAATTGACATCGATTCCTTGGGAACAGGGAGCACCACAGGCCACTACTTTCACAGCTCGTAACAGCATTTCCATTGATATCATTGAGGAACACAGTCGCAGCACTGCCTGCTCCAGAGAATCAATGTTAGTCTGCATAGCACTGTTCATTTCTTTCCCAATGACTGTCAATGCACATATGTGCAAATTAAAGGAAGGTGATATTAAATAAATAAGACTTGGTCCAAGTAATATTCTTGCCCAAGCCTAAATTCAACGTTTTGAAATATTCCACGTGAAGGTTACTGAGGGGTGTGAGCGTAGAAATTGATGGAACATCTGGCCAGAAACTTGCAATTCCCCTTGTGGGTGGTGGCAGGAGGTTAGGGGATTGTAAATATTGCACCACTGTTCAAAAAATGTGACAGTAATAAATTCAGAAAGTAACAGACAAGTCACCCTAATGTCAGTGGTAGGGAAATTTTTAGAGACTATAACGCAGGATGAAACTTATTGGCATTTGGAAAATTAAGGATTAATGAATGAATGTTGGTATGAATTTGTAAAAATCAATCAGGAGCACTACGCTTTTTGATATATGACCTGACCTGAACTGCATGATACAGGGCATAATTTCAAAGTTTGCAAAGCATACGAAATTCATAAAGGTTGTAATAATTGAGGAGGATAAGTACAGGCTTCTTGAGTACTGATGAAGTGGGCAGACATGTTGCCAATGAAATTTAACAGAGAGAAGAATGAGGAAAGGCAATATGAAATATATGCTTTATTGATCTTCCTCCTGCAGAGCTGAGCCATCTGTGGACTTGGCTGTATTCCTCAGAGGAATCGCCAATCTCACTAGTATGCCGATTACGGAGCAAGATGCATGAAGCGGACTCCTGCACTACCTGTCAGGTCCTTCTTGACTGTCTGGCAGTCACCTATTCCCTCTCTGCCTGCACACTCTTAAGCTACAGGGTGACCAATTCTAGAAGTGTGCTAGACACACAGTCCTCAGCCTTACAGATGTGTTGCAGTAACTCCAGTTGCTGCTCAAGCACCAAAATTTGGAGCCCTAACTCCTCGAGCTGAGAACATTTACTGCAGTTGTGGTTGTCCAGGACACGCGAAGTGTCCTGGAGGTCCTACAGGGAATATGATGTGTATTCCATAGGAATGAGGTGCCCCACCATGCCTCTATTTATTAGATTAACTAACTTAACATAAATAAACTTCACACTTAAAAAAAAACTCACCAGTTACGGAAGGTAAAGAAAAAGAATGAAAAGCTGCACCTCCTTATCACTCTGCACCAAATTCCAACTGGCACCAAATTCCTGACTTTAGCACTCTGTTAACAATGCACTCAGTTCCCCAATCACCTTGTGCTCACCCTAATCCAACATCTCCTAGTTTTCCTTTCCAGCTAACTCAACTGTTCTTATCTTTACTAGTATTTTTTCACCATAAAAATTGAAGTTTTAGTCCTTTTGTTCATGCTGTTTCTTCTTTTCACTGGCTCCCAGCATCCGCTTTGGAGCTGGGATCAAGTTTTAAAGGCTAGTGTTGAAGCAAACTGGAAGAAAAGTCTGACAATTGAGATAATAATAAATCACTGATCCATTGATTCTTTAGACTGGGGTACAGTTTCACAGGTGCCATTGTCTTTCAGCACCTCACCAGAATACCCATTACAAACTTTGACCGTGATTGATACTGATTTTATTTTAGGGGACAACATAGCCAAGTCCAATCCCATCCTCTCTTGATATCCACAACCATTTTCAGCAGTGTTACTGCACAGCAACCAATAGGAGGAAATTTGTTTTATTCCCCCTAATTCAGTGGTGCTAAGAACAATTGTATTGCGCCAATCAGTGCCATACCTGAGATTATATAATTAGCACAGAAGATAGATTAAACGTGCAACTTTCAACAGCTCAAATACTGATTGGACAAAGTTGCTGAGCCATCAAGAGATCCTCTCTTACCATCATTATCTTACATTAATGGCAGAAGTAGTTTTCTGGTTGCATAGAATTGTTGGCATCAGAGTTTGGCATCACCCTGACAAGTAAACAAGTCCACTGCACACCAAGGTTTAAAGTAGTTAAAACTCAAGGCGTATAGGACAGCCTATATCGCTCACTAAATCACATTAACTAGACTCATGTGAGTGCAAAACAGAATAATTACAGTGACTCTAAAGTTTGAAGTGCATTCAACACTCTCAGTCATAGAAGCTGATTAATTCCAGCGAGAGAGGAAAAGCAATTTGCAATCTCCAGCAGCTGTCAGGTTTTTGTTAACAGTCTACAATAGGTGATGCATTCCAGAACACATTGAACAAACATTCCCACTTCATTTTTCTTAATCTTCACTCCTCCTCTTAAAATTGCTGACGCATTCTGAGATATGGTTCAGCAGTTACTGGCAGCCCTCTTTGCCCATGTGACCAATCCTCAAGTGAAAAACTTGGACAATGAGTATCAGCAGGCAATTTGAGTATGCAAGGTTTCAGACTAATCTGAATCTTCCATTCACTTGATATCCAGATGTGCACTTTCCAGAAGGGCACACTAAATCGAAATCAATGAGCCAAATAAACTCCTTCTGTACTGTACTATTCTATGATTCTATGAATGTCACGAGTGCTGACACTTTTTTTTCTTTATTCATTCATATAATGGTGGCATTGCTGGCAAAGCCAGAATCTATTGCCCATCCATAACTGCCCTTGACAAGGTGTTGGCGAGCCATCTCCCTGACCCTCCCAGTCCATGTGGTGAAGGTACTACCACACTGCTGTTAGGCCGGAAGTTCCAGGAGTTTGACAATGAAGCAATGGCACCAGGTTAGGATGGTGTATGATTTGGAAGGGAACTTGCAGGTGGTGGTGGTGTTCCCATGTGCCTGCTGCCCTTGTCCTTCTAGGTGGTAGTGGTTGTTGGTTTGCGAGGTGCTGTTGTAAAAGCCTTGGTGAATTGTCTCTGTTTTTTGTAATGGTATACACTGCAGGCACTGTTCGTGGTTCATCACCTTAAACCAATCTTATGCCAATAAAACAAGCTGCACTGTCTGGCATGCTGTCAAACTTGTTGAGTGTTGTTGGAGCTGCACTCATCTAGGCAAATGGAGAGTATTCCCATCACACTCCTGACTAGTGCTTTGGCAGTGGTTTCAGTGAGTGAGAAGATGAATCACTTACCATAGAATTACCAGCCCCTGGCCTACTCTTGTGGCCATTGTATTTATGCAGCTAGTTCAGTTAAGTTTCTGGTCAATGGTGATTCCCAGAACATTGATGGTGAAGGGTTCTCAAAATTACCACATTTTTCATATCATCAACAAGGATATGACTTTTGGACTTTTACCTGAAACCAGACAACGAGAGGAGACAGAATACACATTCTTCCCTTTAAAACAATCAACATGAAACTAAAGTCCATCAAAATCTTGCATAAATAATCGCTACTAACTATGGAGGCAGGAAGATCACAATCAATGTAATTATGCAAATCCATTAATACTCTACACATTCAATGGCTTTCAGTTCAAGACTAGTTACGGGGGCAGGAAGACAATGATGAACATCATGTGAGCCCATTAAAAACAACGAGACAACAATAACCTGGGGAAGCCCACCAAAATCAAACAAAGAACTAATCTTGATTTGGATTGAGATAAGAAATTCGAAAAAAAACAGTATAACTGGGCCAGGAGATCTGAAGTGAGCAGGTTTTGGGCAGTGAGCAGTTTTGAAAGCGGACACGGGACTGGTTGAAGCCGAGTTTAAGCAGAGAGCTGAGCCAAGTGGAGGAAGGAGATCTGGAGGTTTGCAAGCCCGCAGGCAACATCATGGTGAGGGGCACGGGTGGCAGGCTCAACTGAAGACAACAAGGACACAACCGCAGCCCTCCATGAAGATCGACCACCCACAACCGTGCCCTCCACCCAAATGAAGAACCTTCACAGATTCCACAGACCAGGACCATGTGGGAACAGCAGGCCCCAGAGGACACAAAGACCGTACCCCAAAACTGCAACTGGCTTAATTGGCTGGATTTTGAACTGTCAAAGAACCCTGGCTGGTGAGCATGATCCCTGACCTCTCCTATTTCAATTTAGTTAGGTTTTGGGGGTGGGACAAGGGTAAGGGGATTAGTAGCATGATTTTCCCTCGTTATGTCGTGTGTTCCCCATTCTTAACTAAGTGTACTTTGTAAGTCTGTATAATATCAGTGTAATCCTAATGTTATAAGTTCATTTGTGACTTCAATAAACACAGTCTTTTTTTCTTGCACCAAAACCAGTTGTCTGCTGCACTTTGTCACAACCCCCAAATAAGTCCAAGGTCTAGAACCCAGGGAGTGGGAGCGATTCGGATCACTCAGAAATCAAAGGTGAAGCTGACACACACCACCACCCCCTACAATGGTGGGGATTTGACGCTGGCAATGCCATTGAATGTTAAGGTAAGGTGGTTAGACTCTCTTATTGGAGATGGTCATTGCCTGGCAATTGTATGACACAAATGTTACTTGCCACTTATCAAACTTGCATATTGTCCACGTCTTACTGCATGTGGGCACAGACTGCTTCATTATCTGAGGAATTATGACTGGAACCGAATACTATGCATTCATCAGCGCACATTCTCATTTCCAACCTTATGATATTTCTCAATTCTCAGCAAGTCTACATTCCGCTGAGAAATAAAAATTCCATAGGAAAAGAGATCCATCCATTGCCAACTAAAGAGAGTAAGGATATTATTAGATTAAAAGGAGAGGCTTAATATTGCCTAGAAGAGTAGTAAGCCTGAGGATTGGGAGAGTTTCAGATACCAGCAAAAGAAGACCATAAAAGAGAAAAAATAGAATGACAGTAAACTAGCCAGAAATTTAAAAACAGATTGTAAGAACTTCTAGAAGTATGGAATAAGTATAAGTAAAGCAAAAGTAAACACAAGTCCCTTAGAGGTCGAGTCTGGAGAAATTTTAATGGCAGTGACATTAAATGAATAGTTTGTATCCACCTTCAAAGTAAAATGTACCAGAAATATTGGGGAACCAAGGGTCTACTGAGTGTGAGGAACTTAGAAGTGATTAATATTAGTAAAGAAAAATTACTGGAGAGATTAATGGGACTAAACGCCAACACACTCCTGGACTTGACGACCCACATCCTAAGGTTCTAAAAGAAGTAGCTGCAGAGAAAGTGGATACACTGCTTGTGGTCTTCTAAAATTCCCTAGATTCTGGAACAGTCCCAAATGAATGAAGTCATCAAATGTAACACCACTTTTCAAGAAGGAAGAGAGAGAGAAAGCAGGGAACCATGGCTAAATAATCAGCCATTGGGAAAATACTGGAATCCCTTATGATGGAAGAGGCAATAGGGCACTTGGAAAATCATATATGACTGAACAGAGTCAGCATGGTTTTATGAAAGGGAAATCATGTTTGACAAACCTATTAGATATTTTTGAGACTGTAACTAGCAGAGTGGATAAAGGAAAAGCAGTGTATGTAGTACATTGAGATTTTCAAAAGATATTTGATAAGCTGCCATCAGTTTGGGACTAATAAACATGGATGGAGGATAGACAGCAAGAATAATGCATTATTTTTCAGGTTGGAATGTTAGCAGGGCGTCACAAGATCCTGAGCAGGGGCCTCAGCTACTTACAATCTATATTAATGACTTAGATGAAGGAGCTGAGTGTAATGTATCCTAGTTTGCCTATGATACAAAGCTAGGTGGGAGTGTAAGCTATGCAAAGGACATGAAGAATCTGCAAATACATAAAAAGCCTAACTGAGTGGGAAAAAAGATGGTAGATGGAGCATAAGGAATTCACATAGGAATTCATGTAGGAAGAATAGAAAACATGAATATTTTTGAAACGGTGAGAAACTATAAAGTGTTTACAGGGTTTTGAGTGTCTATTTACAAGAAACACACAGTTAAAATGCAAGGATAGTAAACAATTAAGAAATCAAGTGCTGTGTTGGCTTTCACTGCAAGGGAGTTGGATTGCAAGAGTAAGGAAGTGTTGCTGCAATTATATAGAGCTTTGGTGAAACCACGTGTGCAGTACTGGGTGCAGTGCTAATTATAGACCAGTTAGAATCAGGGAGGTCAGAATTGGAGGAGCACAGATAGCTTGGTGGGTTGGATGAGATTTACAAAGATAGAGAGGGATTTGGTGATGGAGGGTTTTGAAAAGCAGGTTGAGAATATTAAAATTGACGTGTTGCTGAACGAGGAACAATGTTGGTCAATAGGCCCAAGGGCGATGGGTGAAGAGGACTTAGGACATGCACAGCAGTATTTTGGATGAGCTCAAGTTCACGGGGAGTGGAAGATGCCAGGCCAGTCAGAAGATGATTGGAATTGACAAGTCTAAAAATAGCACAGGCATGGATGAATGTTTCAGCAGCACATGAACTGAAGCAAGGGTCACACAATAATTAGAGGTGGAAGTAAGTGGTCTTGGTGATAGAGCAGATATGTGAATGGAAAATCATATCAGGATCAAATAAAGCCAAGGTTAAGCCTGAGGCAGTTGCCTGGGGAGGGTATTATTGATAGCTAGGAATTGAAGTTTGTAGTGGGGACCATGGACAATGGCTTTGTTCTTCCCATTATCTAGTTAAGAGGAAATTTCCATTCATCCAATACTGGACATCAAATCAACAGTATGGCAAATCAGAGACAGCAGAGAGGTCAAGGAAGGTGGTAATGAGATAGAGCTTAATGTTAGCAGTGTACGTGTGGAACCTGACCTTGTGTTTTTGGATGATTTTGCCAGGGGACAGCATGTAAATGGGATATACGATGAGGTCAAGGTAAATCCTTGGAGCATTCCAGATGTAAAGTTGTGGGAGTGGAATTAGAGATTCCATTGCAGTTGATTTTCTGGAAGGGTATATAGGACCACTTGAAGACCAACATGCTCGTATTGACATCCAGCAGCCAATCACCTCTCATACTTATGCCACTGGGAAATGACAAGACTAAGATGTAGAAAACACCAAGTGAAAGGAGCAGGGTAAAATACATGGAACACTTGCAGGGAAAGAAATGGAGTTAAATTTATTGTCACTTTGTCCAGAAGTTTTTATATGAACCTATGAAATAGGAACAGAAGTAGGCCATTCAGCCCCTTGAGCTTGTTCCACCATTCAATACGATCATGGCTGATCTGTTTGTGTTTCAAGTTTCACATTCCCATCTACCCCCAATAACCTTTGATTCCCTTGTCTAACAAGAATCTATCTACCTCTGCCTATACGCAATGGCATAGTAGTATTGTCGCTGGACTAGTAATCCAGAGACCCAAGGTAATGCTCTGGGGACCCAGGTTTGAATTCCACCACAGTAGATGGCAGAATTTAAATTCAATAAAAATCTGGAATTAAAAGTCTAATGATAACCATGAAACCATTGTCGATTGTTGTAAAAAACCCACCTGGGAATCACTAATCACTAATGTCCTTTAGGGAAGGAAATCTGCGATTCTTACCTGTTCTGAACTACATATGACTCCAGACCCACAGCAATGTGGTTGACCCTTAAATGGCCTAGCAAACCACTACAAAGGAATGAAGCTGGGCCATGCTAAATGGGATAGATTTCGAACAGATCTAGCAACTCAAGACCAGGCACCCATGAGGTGCAGTGGGCCATCAGCAGCAGCAGCAGAATTGTACTCAAACACAATCTCTAAACTCATGGCCCAGCATATCCCCCACTTTACCATTACCATCAAGTCAGGGGATCAACCCTGGTTCAATGAAGGGTGCAGGAGGGCATGCCAGGAGCAGCACCAAGCATACCTAAAAATGAGGTGTCAACCTGGTGAAGCTATGACACAGGACTACTTTCGTGCCAAACAACATAAGCAGCAAGTGATAGACAGAGCTAAGTGATCCCACAACCAATGGATCAGATCTAAGCTCTGCAGTCCTGCCACATCAAGTCGTGAATGGTGGTGGACAATTAAACAACTCTCTGGAGGAGGAGGCTCCTGGAGTATTCCCATCCTCAATGATGCCAGTCATCAGCCAATTCAGTTCAATCCACCTGATATCAAGGAATGGCTGAAGGCCCTGGATAGTGCAAAGGCTACGGGCCCTGACAATATTCTGGCAAAAGTACTGAACTTCAGAACTTGCCGTGCCCCTAGCCAAGCTGTTCCAGTACAGCTACAACACAGGCATCAATCCAGCTATGTGGAAAATTTCCCAGGTATGTGCTGTACACAAGAAGCAGGACAAAGCTAACCTGTCCAAGTTATGCCCCATCAGTCTCTCGAACAAGAGTAAATGTGATGGAAGAGGTCACTTCAAGCTATCAAGCGGCACTTTTTTTAGCAATAACCTCCTCACTGACACCCAGTTTGGGTTCCGCCAGGGCCACTCAGTTCTTGACTTCATTACAGCCTTAGTTAAAACATGGACAAAAGAGCTGAACTCCCGAGGTGAGGTGAGAGTGAATGCCCTTGACATCAAGGCTACATTTGACCGAGTATGGCATCAAGGAACACTAGCAAAATGGGAATCAGGAAAAACTCTCCACTGGTTGGAGTTGAACCCTAGCACAAAGGAAGATGTTTATGGCTTTTGGGAGCCAATTATTTCAGTTCCAGGACATAACTCACTGAACTCACTGCAGGAGTTCCTCAGGATTGTGAGCTAGGCCCAGCCATTTTCAGCTGCTTCATCAATACCTTCCTTCCATCATAAGATCAAAATTGGGATGTTTGCACAATGTTCAGCACCCTTGCCGACTCCTCAGAGACTGAAGCAATCCATTCCCAAATGCAGCAAGACCTGGACAATATCCAGGCTTGGGCTGACAAGTGGCAAGTAACATTCGCGCCACACAAGTGTCAGGCAATGACCATCTCCAACAAGAGAGAATCTAACCATCGCCCCTTGACATTCAATGGCATTACCATTACTGATACCTGCACTATCAACGTCTTGGGGTTTACCATTGACTAGAAACTGACCTGGACTAGCCATATAAATGCTGTGACTACAAGAGCAGGTCAGATGCTCGGAACCCCGTGATGAGTAACTGACTTCCTGACTCACCAAAGCCTGTCCACCATCTACAAGGCACAAGTCAGGAGTGTGATGGAATACTCCCCACTTGCCTGGATGAGTGCAGCTTCAACAACACTCAAGAAGCTTGACACCATCCAGGACAAAGCAGTCTGCTTGATTGGCACCACATCCACAAACTCCCTCCACCACTTACTTACAGTAGCAGCAGTGTGTACAACACTCCAAATTCATACCTTTTTTTTTATAAACAATGTGGAATTCTGCCTCGACCACCCTTTCAGGTAGTGAGTTACAGATCTTCACCACTCTCTGGGTGAAAATATTTCTCAACTCACCTCTAATCCTTCTGCCAATTCTTCTAAATCTATATGCTCTGGTTATTGATCTCTCTGCTGAGGGAATTAGGTCCTTCTTATCCACTCTATCTAGGCCCCTCATAATTTTATACACTTCAATTAAATCTCTTCTCAGCCTCCTCTGTTCCAAAGAAAATAATCCCAGCCTATCCAATCTCTTCACCTAGCTGAAATTCCCCATTCCAGACAATGTCCTCATAAATTTCCCCTGTACTCTAATGCGATTACATCCTTCCTGCAATTTGGTGACCAGAAGTGTAGGCAGTACCGTAGCTGAAGCCTAACTTGTGATTTACTCTGTTCTAGCATAACCTCCCTGCTCATATCTTCTATGCCTCAGCTGATGAAGAGAAGTATCCCGTGTACCATAACAACCTTTTCTACCTATTCTGTTACTTTCAGGGATCTGTGAACATGCACTCCAAGGTCCTCCTGTCCATCCACACTGCTCAGTATTTATTATGTATTTCCTTGCCTTGTTCACCCTCTACAAATGCATTACCTCACACTTTCCTGAACTGAATTCTATTTGCTGCTTTTCTGCCCAACTGACCAGTTCATTCATATCCTCCTGCAGTCTAGCTCAATGCCATTTTCCCACACTATCCTCATATCCCAGCATGTCTTTCCTATCCAGATATCTATCAATTTCTGTCTTGAACATAATCAATGACTGAGCCTCCACTGCCCTCTGGGGTAGAGAACTCCAAAGATTCACCACCCTCTGAGTGAAGAGATTCCTTCTCATCTCAGTCCTAAATAGCCCAACCCTTATTCTGAGACTGTTCCCCCTGGTTCTAAGCACCTCCCAGCCAGGGGAAATATCCTTCCTGCATTTACCTTGTCAAGCCCTGTATGAATTTTATATGTTTCAATGAGATCACCTTTCATTCTTATAGGTCACGTCTCCTCAATCTCTCCTCATAGGACAATACTGCCATCCCAGGAACCAGTCTGGTGAACTCCCTCTATGGCAGGTATATCTTTTCTTAGGCAAGGAGACCAAAACTGCATGGAATACTCCTGGTGTGGTCTCGCCAAGGTTTGTGCAATTGCAGCAAGACATCTTTACTCATACTCAAATCCTTTTGCAATAAAGGCCAATATACCATTTGCCTTCCTAATTGCTTGATCCACCTGCATGCCAGCTTTCAGTGACTCGTGAACAAGGGCACCCAGGTCCCTTTGGAGATCAACACTTCCCAACCTCTCAGCATTTAAAAAATATTCTGCATTTGTTTTTCCTACCGATCAGGTAACTTCATTTTTTCACATGATATTCCATCTGCCATATTCTTGCCCATTCACTTAGCCTGTCTAAATCTCTCCGACGCCTCTTTGCATCCTCCTTAGAACTCACATTCCCACCTAATTTTGTGTCATCAGCAAATTTGGAGATATCACATTTGGTCCCCACATCCAAATCATTGGTATAGATTATAAACTGCTGGGGCCTCAGTAATGATCCTTGTGGTACCCCACTAGTCACAGCCTGCCAACCTGAGAATGACCTTTTATTGCTACTTTCTGTTTTCTATCTGTTAACCAATTCTCAATCCATGCCGACATATCACCCCCCAATACCATGTGCTCTAATTTTGTTTACTAAGCTCTTGTGTTGGACCTTATTGAAAGCCTTCTCAAAATCCAATTACACCACATCCACTGGTTCCCCCTTATCTATTCTGCTAGTTACATCCTCCAACAAGTTTGAAGTTTCATAAATCCATGTTGACTCTGCCTAATCTTACCATTATTTTCTAAGCATTCAGTTATTGCGTCTTTTATAATAGATTCCAGCATTTTCCTGACTACTGATGTCAGGCTTACAGGTCTGTATTTCTCCATTTTCTCTCTCACTCCTTCCTTAAATAGTGATTTTACTTGCTGTGTTCCAATCTGCAGTAACCATTCCAGAATTTATAAAATTTTGGAAGATGACCATAAATGCATCCACTATCTCTACAGCCACACATCTCAGCACTTTGGCTTGTGGATTATCAGGTCCTATGTAATCCTATGTAATCTTGATGATTGCATATTATGCAAGATTTTCATATATACCTAATTATTCCAAATAACCAAAGTCTGAAACTATTCAGATCTGATGAGAGGCACCACTTGAGTGACTAATCTGTCTTTTCATTTCAGATGTATTTCCAGCATTTCTGATGTTATTTCAGAATGTCAGCACTTAAGTTGAATATTGACTGAAAAAGGAAAACTCCATGAGGGCCAACATTCAAGCTGACACGTTTTTAAACTGGAATTGAGAGTCTTTTTAGGTGTTTTTACTGGGTTTTGCCTTTTAGATTAGAACATGGGTGCGCACCTGACCTGCTCGAGCGTAAAGTACCACGTAATGACATCGGACAAGCGTCCCGACGTCATCCTGCCCTCACACAATATTTCAGTCGGCGGGCGCACACAAAAGCCAGAAGTGCGCCCACCAACAATTAGGAGGGCAATTAAGCCCATTAAAGTTGTAATTCTCCCCCGAGTATCGTCCTGGCCCCCAGCAGTCCTCCGACTGCTGTCATCCTGAGCACTCTCTGCTTCCGCATGCACGTCAAGCGATTGTGAAGTGCCCTCACCAATGTGCACCGAGATACTAGACGCTGCTCTAATGCCCACCAAGTAGCTGGTATCTGCGCTGGTGCCTGCTTCAGAGACCTGGTGTGACGCAGGTGCAAATGACGCCTGGCGGTCCTCCAGTGTCGGGGTGGAGAAGAAGGAGATGTCATTATTTCAAGTCATCAGGCACCCTGGTGAGATCATGGAGATCTGCATCATGGTGCTCTCGTCTTCCAATGATCAATGGGGACTCCAGGCTTGAGGCTCACATCAATAAAGGGACTACATTAGAATGGTTGCACAAGCTGAAATTCTCACCTCTGTGCACTGCACTCTTACCTTCATCTGGCATCCCCACCTCTACACACCCGGTTGCATGTGGGGCGTGCCAGCTCTCTGGCTCTAGGGCATCTCGCTTATACCTTGAGAGGATTAGGAGGCTAGCAGGTCCGCCAATCCATGACCTTTCTATACTGTTGTGGGCAGTCTTCACCTGAAACAACAGAGGAGCATTGATTAGTTTACTTTGTACATGCGGCCCCATTGCAACCTGGCCAACCCCAGCTGAGCAGCACCTGGCAACTAAGTTGTGGCCCTCAAGCTGCAGGCACTCAGTCCAAGCAGCCAGCGTTCATCCACTTGGCCAGCTCCAGTGTGATTGACAGTTGGCACTCAGACTCTAGCACCTCTGAGGTCCACGGGAGATGGCCAGACCTGAACACATCTGCACACTGACCCATGCCAAAATGGTACTCACCCATCCTGAGCTCAGCAGGTCATTAAAGCGCTTCCGGCACTGCACCCAGGAGCATCACGGCTGCTGACCAGTGCTGCCACCTCCTCCCATGCCCTCTTGGTGAAATGCGGTGGCCTCCTCCTCCCATCCTTAGGGACAAGGGTGCCGTCCTGGCAGCCACCTCTCCAGTAGGATGGCGAGGCACTCATAAGAGAAGCAGGAGTCTGAGTGCCCACCCAACCTGCCCTCCCACCTGCCGTGTCCAGCTATACTCGGGTCCATAGTGCTGGCTCAGGGAACAGCCTCTGTTGCAGCCTTCCAGGGGCTGCCTGGGCCGCTGTTAAACTGGCCAATGGACCCAGCAGCCAACAGGCTCCCAGCCCCTGTTGGCCCTTCCCAGCCAGTGCGGGCCTTAATTGGCCCGCCAGCGTGAAATCGCAGTCAGGGCCCAATTGCGGGCGATGGTCAGTTTCACAACCACTCCCAGACCCGCTTGCTGCGCCTGCCCAATGAAGGTAAAATCCTGCCCATAAATAACCCAGGTCTTCAGCATTCACACAGAAGTTATCCTTTTGGGTCTCTATCTGGCCCAACTCTTTCCTTTTGCTCTTTATTTATTTATAAAACATCTTTGGGCTTTCTTGGTTTTTCTTGTCAATATTTTTTGATGCCTTCCCTTTGTTTTCCTAATATATTTTTTAATCTCCCCTCTGCATTTCCATTGCTCCTCTAGGCTTTCTTCAGAATTGTGCTCTCAGAATCTAACATACACTTCCATTTTTTGCTTTATCTCTGCTCTTTACATCCTGGAAGCTCCAGACTTGTGGTTCCCATTCTTTTCCTTTCTGGGAACATATCTGTTCTGAACATTCTCTATATTCTCCCTAAATACCTCCCATTGCTCTGACATTGATTTACTTGCCCATTCACTTTTGCCAAATCACATCTCAGCTTAGTAAAGTTGTATTTAGCCCAATTTAAAACATTTACTCTTGGTCTATATTTATCCTTTGCCATAACTGGGATAAATGTACTAAATTAAATGAATTATAATCACTACCACTAAAATACCCTCCCACTGATAACCCTCCAACCTGTTCAGTTTCATTTCCTAAAACTAAGTCCAGAATTGCCTCTTCGCTTCTTGGGTTTGCAATGCACTGGGTTAAAAAAAAGTTCTCCTGAACACATTAAAGAGTTCTGCACCCTCTATACCTTTTACACTGATGTTATCCCACTTAATGTTAGGGTAGTTAAAATATTGTTTCTGCACTTCTTAGCAATTTGCCTACATATTTGCTCTTCTACCTCCCTCTGACTGTTTAGGAATTTAGAGTATACTCCAGCAGTGTGATCACGCCTTTTTGCTTCCTCATTTCAACCCACTGCACTGAGCAGTGTAGTTCTGCACAGTGTAGAACTAAGCCATACAAGATACAAATGAACCTTGTAACATATTGGTTGGAATTGTCGCAGATTTGCACAAAGTGCGGTAGTGGGTGGGTAAAACAACATTTTACCTGGCGGCCATGGAAGCAGGTTTTCACACTGTATCGTCCCAAACCCACCACAGTAATTATGCAATCCCGGGATGCACGCCGTTTCAATGGTGGGCAGGCTCCGATTTGCCTGCCACGCCGTCACCTCACCACTTCATCACGCCAGGCATCACATTTAAAGTACAGCCGCACTCAGTGCTTCCAGCCCAGGACCACAACGAAGAAGACATGGCCCCGAAAGGCAAGAAGACTGCAGCCCTCAAGCGCCTTTTGGACGCTGTGGAGGCCCACTATGATGTCCTCTACTCCCGCTCTGGCCGCGGGAGGGGCAGCAACATTACCACTCTAATTTGGTAGGCAATGGCAGTGGTGATCAGTGCCAATGTTGCACAGAAGAGGTTGGCCATCCAATGCAGATAGAGGATGAATGATCTCATCCGTGAAGCCAAGGTATGGCAACCATTTCATCACTCTAACCTCACACACTCACAAGCCCATCACACATTCACTGGCATCTTACTCACTGTCGGCTCAAGGGACATCGCCACCCATTCTCACACACATACCCTCACATGTCCATTTGGCCTCTTCTCCTCTGGAGACTGCCTCCTCAGCCCTCACCATCTTGAGGCCACTTGCACAGATCAACATGCGTCTCCACACACACCCTGGGATACCATCCTTCCCCAGTAAGGCCCTCATTCTGCAGCCTCTATCCTTGCCTGAGGCCACTTCTACTCCTTCCCCAAACAAGACCTAGCCCTCCAGCCATTGAAAAGCCACCCACATATGGCTGATCTGGTAGGTAGAGAGCTGCCCGTGAACCCCCTAAAAGTGATGTGGTGCTATGTGGGAAGTCGGGCACTGATGACTGCGAGTGCTGACCAAAGCAAGGTAGGCAAACAAACCTTGAAGTCACAAGCAAAGTGCAGCCGCCAAGTGCATGCCTTATATATGCTGTTGTGAAACACGTCAGCCAACGTGGACGGACATCCAGCAGAAGAGCGATGAGTCCGGCGGCTGGCCTTATACTGATACACCAAAGTATTACAATGAGGTTCCTGGTTTCCGACGGTGGGGAATATGGCCCTCCATCGGCGGGCGGAGCGGCAATTGCAAACTAGTTCACGACATCGTGAAATCAATTTTTGGCCTTCTTGCCATATTGTCCACTCGCAGCACCGAACACATCCGACGCCAGCGGGCACGGAAAATCCTGGCCATCATCCTGCCTCGCAACTATGGTTGTATCTTTTAGCAATGTTGTAATCGGCACCTTCTTTTGTATTCCCCTCTCTATTGCGTCTGAAAACAGAAGCTGCTAATCCTGTCCTTCTTTATGCCATGCTTCAGTAATAGCCATGATGTCATATTTGTAAGTGTCTATCTGTGTCCTCAGCTCATTTGCCTTATTCATTAGTCTCCATGCATTGGAGAATATGCCACTAATCACTGAACAACTCCTTTGTTATCTATTTTCTGGTCTTCATTTTCTCTGCCTTTCATCCTCACTTACTAATTTCCTGCCTTCCATTTCCAGTTTTGCTTCTCTCCCATCTGAATCTACGCTCTGCTTCCCATCCCCCTGTGTAAAAGACAAGCATGTCATTTTCTTTCACCAATCATTATATTAAAAAAAAAGTTTAGCACTGAGAAATAAAAGTGCTTTATGCTTTATGAATAAGATAAAATAAAATCACTCCCTCTTGATTCTCCTGCAACACCATTGATGGTGAGAGATAACACCTTTCTGTGTCAGTGCTTTTACTTTCCAGATACACAGATGCACATCATGTATTTTTAAAGACATATTAGAAAAGCTCCCCTGTAACTTCATTGGTAAGTGCACTGAGCAGTGTGGTTCTGCATAGTGTAGAACTGAGCCATACAAGCTACAAATGTCCCAGATTTGATCGCTGGTATATAATGAGTTGGCTGGTTTCAGTATTGACATTTAGATGGACTTTAATGGAGCCTGCCGGAGTGGGCATGATGCTGGGGGGAATGGACGGATTGGGCAGGAGTACCCGCATCAGATTCCCAGCATCAGAAAAACTGGCCCCAATTAAGTTGGGGATGGGAAGGGGCCGACGTGAGATTTCCGCCTCCCAACGGCAGTATGTCAATCAGACTCATTGATGAGCTGCTTGTGAGCAATTATTTCTGAGGCCACTGGAATTTAGTGGTGGTTCAGGGATTTAATGGGATTTGCATGGCTCTCCTGTGCCTCCCGAAGGCTGCCCAGCAAACTCTATGGCCCTGTTGGGGCATTTAATGTCTGATCGAGGGACCCATTGGAAAGGCTGTAGCTGCTAAAAGCCTAACCTTGCCTCTGACCCCCTTGATCCAATCCCTTCCACTGAGACCTTCCCTGCAAACACCTATACTGCCCCACTCACCTGTGTCCAAGGGCAGCATTTTCCGTGTCCGCTGGCAGCGGGTGTGATAGATGGCATGCGCGGACAATATGACGTGATCGGTTTCATGATGGCAGGATGCGATTGTCCGTTCAGCCTGCTGATGGCGGGCTGCGTTTCCCGCTAACAATCATCGGGGAGCTCATTGTGATATATCAGCATATCATTAAAAGGCAATACCACCAGACCCTGCCGGATTGGCCATCCACGTTGGCGGGAAAACACGTTGACCCATTTCTCAGTGGCACACAGGTGACATACACTTGGCAGCCTTCACTTTGGGTGAACTGGAGGTGAGTGAACAGCAAAGTTCTGCAGAGCTCGCCAGGGTCGTTGCTTTGCAGGCTTCAGGGGCTCCGGGGTGCTGGGGTGAAATGCCAACCTGCCACAGAGGCGACTGTTGTCAGTGGGATGGGGGGTGTGGGGGGGCGGTGGTGGGGTGCAACATCTGCCTTGGTGTTGGATCGCGCACATAAGAAATCAAGATGTGGGGCAGGGCAGGCGAGGGAAGTGGCCATGCAGTAGGGACATCTGTGTAAACTGACCATTTCTCTGCAACTGAGACAATTCAGGTGCAGCCACAGTGATATGACTGGGGTCAGGCTCCTAGCCTGCCCACACAAGCAACGTGGAGGCACCAAAGTGCCACCAAGTGCTCCAGACATTACCCACCCCATCTCCGGCCTCTCACTCGTGTCCCCTGCCCCGGCACAGTCCACGACCACTTTACTGGACTGCAGAGCTGCCAGTGGCTGTGAACCGCACACGCTGTACAAGCTCCTCGCCAATGCTGGCCATGGAGCAGTCACTGCTGGAGGCGCTCACAGCCCCTTACAATCTCAGCATCCCAGTTAGGAGCAGTCTCCCCCATGTCGCAGATTGACAGGGCAGCAAAACAGCGCCCTCATCTGTGGCCATCCGAGGAGATGGCCAGCACTCTCTGGGAAGCATTAAGGGGCCATCACACAGGGCCAGGAAAGGTGCTAAGTACGCCCATGCTAACCAGTTCTCTCTCTCTTTCGTGCCGCAGGAGGATCGCTTCATGAGCATGGAGCCTGGTGACCTAGCTGTATACCTGATGGCCTACGAACAGCAGAGAAGACGGAGGAGAGAGAGACAGGCTCCTGGCACAAAGGCAGGAGCAGCAACCTCAGGAAGAAGGGACTGCTGGGGCTCCCGCACACACTGCCCTGTGAGCAAGCCGTGGCTGGTCGGCGCCTAGCGACACCCAAGATCTATAGACGTCGCCTATCATTCCTGTGGATGACCAAGAACCAGTCTCGCCAATGGCTGCGCATGTCTATGGACCTGGTCGCTCACATCTGACACTTACTGCAGGACTTGGAGACATGGAGGGCATCCACAGCCAGTGGCTGTGAAAGTAACCGTGGTGCTCAATTTCTATGCCAGTGGCTCCTTTCAGGGCTCCACAGGTGACCACTGTGAGATATCACAAGCTGCCACCCACAAATGCATCCATGAGGTCACAGATGCCATCTTCTTGAGGGCACACAACTTTGTGCATTTTCTCCAGGACCGTGACAGCCAGGATGCAAGGGCCATCGGATTTGCCCGGAACTTGGGATTCCCACAGGTGCAGGGTGCGATTGACTGCACCCATTTGGCGCACAGCTCTCTGTCGCTACACACGGTGGACTACATCAACCGCAAGGGGTTCCACTCACTGAATGTGCAGCTGGAACTGCTGAGGTCACAGGAAGAGGGGAGTCAGATTGGCCAGACACTTTCGGAGTCCCCTGGATGGATGGGCCCGAAATGTGCATCTGCTGTTCCTCCCCTCTATGGGTACCCAGGGGCACCAGGCTGACTCCTTGAGGAGCAGGGGTAGCTGGAGTGAGATTGAGCTGCCCAGCACCCCCCTTGCCTAAATACTGTTGGAGGCCAACTATGTCATCAGTGATGGAGTTGAGCCCACATCGTGTGCAGGAGTGAAGTCCTGGACCAAGGTCTCCATGGCGGCCACCGTCCTAGCAGTGTTGACCTTGGTGTGTTGGCATGCCGGTGCTATCACCTCAGCCTGAAGGTGGACAGACTCCTCCATCGTGCCTTGCAAGTTCAGGAGTGCACCGGCCATCCCTCCTTGACGTTCTCGGGTTTGCCTTTGCAACTTCAGCAACTGTGACATGACTGACTCCAGAGGCTCATCGCCTGACTCGGACTCAGCAACATTCTGGCTTCCAGCAGTCCTTCGAGTGCAATGTGGCTGGGAAATCCCTGCCGCCGCCTGCTGTGGATCAGAGAGTGTGATATGCTCACCAGATTGTGATCCCGGGGCTACTCTAAAGCTAGGTCCCACCGAGGTGTGTGTCTCTGTGCTGGTGCAGGGTATGGGTGAGCCCTGTGACGGGACTTCATGGAGGGTGCCTCTAGATTCCTCTCCAGAGGTTTCTTTGGGGCTTGATTTGAGGCCCTGGGTCATGAAGACTGTTGGCTGTTGGTAGATGTGCCTGTGAAAGCAAGGAGAGATAATTAGTGCATGGCAATGGCCTGTGAAACAGGACATATCATTCACGGCATGGTTGTCTGATGGATGTTGCACTGCTGGATCCTCACTTGCTAGAGCACTGCCAACCTCAATGTCAGCACAGGACCAGTCCAGATCCTCACCTGCCAGCTGAATGGCTCTGCTTTCAAAGTCTGTGAGGACCTTGATTTCAGGCATTCTGCCACTGGTCTGTGACTCTTTCTTTTGTGATATGTCAATTTGTCTGCATGGATAGAGATAAAGAAAGAGTAAGCAAGATGCCTGCCAGGCCAGATGATGTGTGACTGGCCATTCCAGGTGCTGAATGGTCCCATGGATTGGATGAGGACAATGACGGTGTGAGTGAGAGAGTGAATGGTGATGTCCCTTGCACTGGCAGTGAGTGAGGGCCCTTTGGATGTGTGATGGGTTTGTGAGTGTGTGAGCTGAGAGTGATGAGAAGAGTGACTTACCCTGGTGGAACGGAGGGGCTCATTTATCCTTTTGCAGCACTGGGTGGCTGTCCTCTCCTGAAGGGTGTTGGTGCTGACCGCCACTGCCACCAACTCCCAAGCTGGATTGGTCACATTGCTGCCCATCCTGTGTCCAGAGATAGGGTACAGGGCATCCCGGTGAGCCTTCAAGGCATCCAGAAGTCGCTTGAGGGACCCGTTGTTGAAGTGGGGGGCTGCAGTCTTTTTTCTTTTGCTGGCCATGTCTTCCATGCAGCAGTGATGAGCTGGAAGCAATGAGTGCTGTGCTTGCAGCTGGCCTTTAAACATGGCGCCCATGTGATGTGGAAGCAGGATGATGACCGGCAAGCGATTGAGAGCCTACCCGCCATGGAAACAGCCTGTTTCCCAGGAGTGAAAAATAATGAGGAGGGTTTGGGAAGATACGGCGTGAAAACCCGCCATTGCGGCTGGTGGGCAAAACACAGTGCAAATGTGGGAAAATTCTGCCCCAAGGATCCAGCAGCAATCCTGGGCTGGGCCTTGCAGCATTACTGGCAGCAGTCACCGCTTCTCGTGGCATTGCCGATAATGGAGAGCTGCCTGTGTCCAATTAGCCAGAAGTTCTCGAGGGCAGGATTACTACCCTACAGTGGGCTTGATTGCATGGGAAGCCAAGCGCTGTCCAGTTAAGTGCCTGAGATCTCCATCAATGAAGCAATGCAGGGCTCCTACTAGTGGTGTGACAGGGGCGCCATCGCTAGCACTAAATCCCAGACATTATGATTGATCTTGGTATGGGTAACAACTATTATTACTGACTGCTATCCAGTGATGACCTCTGAAGAATACAGCTGCATAAGATTCATTGAGGACAGGCAAATTCCCTGATAGTTTAATAGCTTCCTAACCCCATGGCCTACTCATGGAAATTTCATCAGATAGTTAAATGAAATAGCAGTGCAAAAGAAGCCAAAAATATGATATCCACTGTTCATTTAATTAATGGTCTGTCACAAATAAGACGGATGAATGCAATACTGATAAAGATGGTAATGCGCCCTTCCATTTTCTTTAAGTGATGCACCCACTGTAAACAATATGATGCAAAACACTCCATGAACTTGAGGAACATTTGTGGATGTCGAATTTTTTTTTAAAATCAGACATTGACCTCAATGGGTTAGATAACTAAAATGATGTTAATGACCTGAATTTAAAACATTTTCAATTTGTCCTTCATTTTTGATAGAAATGGCTCCTGTGATATCTAATTCATTTTTAAACTTCTTATTTAGAAATCAATTCACTTTGGGTATCACTCACTGCCCTTTCCCCAGCTGAGGAGATTAGATGATTTGTTTGCAGATCTTTGCCAATGCCATTACACTACCAGTCACGAACATCCTAGATTAACTGATGTGAGACGTTTTCTGTCTTCCTGTCACTGATGTGAAAGCAGAGCAGAAATTGATAGAAGTGACCTAATTAGTATTAATTAAGTAGTACGAAATGACTGCCTTCGCCACTATAATTCCAACAGGGCCTCGAGGCACTGGGAGGCTTAGTGCATTAGGGCAGATAGCAACAACCTAGAAAACAGAATTCTGCCTTGTATTAATTTGAAATACAAATAGAACGACACTTGATTCTAATCTTCTGGAACATTTCATCAGTTTAGTCATATTCCTTGGCCTGGTTAATATGACAATTCTGTAACTACAACCTAATTTTTCACCAGCTGCACGGGGAGGGAGGACGAGTACCATAGGATACCAACAGCGGAAAAGTTGTAAAGGCTTTGAGCTGGTTGCGTGGCACAAATCTATTAGATTTTAGAAAAAATACATGCAGAGTATGAACTGGATTTTTGGACTATCATCATCTCCTGGTTAACAATAATATTTCACAAACATCTGGCATTTAGTGAATGAAAGAGATGCAACTCAATGTTGCTAAAATGATATCATTATTGTTGGCAATGAGCAATGTGTCATTTAGGGAGAACTTGTTTCTGATCCTAATAGAGAAGGAAAGTTTAATCCTAAACAGAACTTCAAGTTAAACCATGACTACAAGGTAAGGAAACATACATACCAAACCTATAAAAGACAAGTTGAGGGCTAGCATCAGAAAACACTTTAAAAGAGCCATTAATACCTGAAGTGATGGTGGTAAAATATATGGAGTAATCCAAGAGGCAATTAGATACTATGATGAAGGGCATGGTAAGTTTCAGTAAAGGGATCAGCTAGATGATCAAATGTTTACTCACCTTCATGCTGCAGTTCCATACAAAGAGTTTGAGGCCGACCAGAATTCAATGTTGAAAGGATCAGAATTAGCTGGCATTTTGGACTCTGAAAAATTAATGCTAACTTAAGAAGTAGAACTGCAGAAGATCTGTATAAAAATGAACAAGAGGAATAACAATGAATTGCAATGACCAGACCATCTAGAAGGTAAGTGGGTGGTTAGATTCCTTCCTTTAAAAAAATTCTCTCTGAGAATTATATTTCACCATCATCACTCCAGGTATTAATGGCTCTTTTAAAATGTTTCCTGACACCAACCCTCAACTTGTCTTTTACCAATTTGGTATGCATGTTTCCTTACCTTGTAGTCATGGTTTAATTTGAAGTTCATGTGGGAGTAAACTTTCATTCTCTATTAGGATCACAAACAAGTTCTTCCTAAATGACACATTGCTCACTGCCAACAATAATAATGTCATTTTAGCAACATTGAGTTGCATCTCTTTCATTCACTAAATGCCAGATGTTTGTGAAATATTGTTGACCAGAAGGTGATGATAGTCCAAAAAACTGGTTAATACTCTGCATGTATTTTTCTAAAATCTAATAGATTTGTGCCACGAAACCAGCTCAAAGCCTTTACAACTTTTCCGCTGTTGCTATCCTATGGTACTTGTCCTCCCTCCCCGTGCAGCTGGTGAAAAATTAGGTTGTAGCCACAGAATTGTCATATTAACCAGGCCAAGGAATATGACTAATCCGATGAAATGTTCCAGAAGATTAGAATCAAGTGTCATTCTTTTTGTACATCAAATTAATACAAGGCAGAATTCTATTTTCTAGATTGTTGCTATCTGCCCTGATGCACTAAGCCTCTCAGTGCCTTGAGGCCCTGTTGGAATTATAGTCTAGTCTATACAGAAACAGAAAGACAATTGAAACTATCAGTAAAATGTCATGTCCTATGCAGCTAAGCTGTTCTACGGGGAATCTACAAGGTTGTACCAGTGTTGCTTACCTGAGAAATATTCAACTAGGCACGGCAGAACTGAGCCTAAAATAAAGTTAAGAAAACTTTGGGACTTGCTTCTGAAGCATTAAATCAAGTGGAACTTGAGTTGGAATACTGATTCTTGCTGAATTTTCTCTTGAGGGCTGATCCATCCAATGTAACAGGTTTGCTTAAAATCTACCACTGATGTGAATTAAATGAATGCTTTTTCCTCAGCAACCAAATAGGCTGTACTATATTTAAACATATTAAATCACTATTGGATTTGTGGAGCACATCATTTTTTACCACATCTAATTGACCAAAATTCCTGATGTCAGAAATTTGGGGGAAGCATGCTTATCATTATGTAAAAATTGGAAAGGGGAAATATGATGATCTTTTCGTGTACAGCCAGTACCAGTACTCATCCAGTTAGTGACATTTCTAGCACAATAAAATCATAAAACAAATAATTTAGGAAAAACTTCTCCTTTGCCCCTTGTGTTGAGCATGTGCAAAAAAAAGCAATGAAATAACTGGGTGACCACTTTGCGAAACACTTTCGATCTGTCCGCAAGCATGACCCAGATCTTCCTGTCGCTTGTCATTTCAACACCCCATCCTGCTCTCATGCCCACATGTCCGTCCTTGGCCTGCTGCAACGTTCCAGTGAAACTCAACGCAAACTGGAGGAACAGTACCTCAACTTCCAATTAGGCACTTTACAGCCTTCCGGACTTAACATTGAGTTCAACAATTTCAGATCATGAACTCTCTCCTTCTTCACCCTTTTTTGATCCCCTTTTTTCAAATATTTATATTTGTATATACATTTTTTCCCCACCTATTTCTATTATTATTTTTGAAATTTATTTCTATTCATTTTCATCCCCACTTTTTAGCCTATTTTGATCCTTGCTCCCACATCATCCCCTCCCCCTACCACACCCCCACTCGGGCCATCTGTCAATGGTGCATCCTGCTTTCTACTCTTAATGTCACCTTTAGCACCTCCTTTAGCCAGTATCACCACCATCAACACCTCTTCCAACTTTTGTTTATGACATCTTCTGCGATCTCTCCTTTGCCTCCGCCTATCACTGGCCTTCTATCCAGCTTCATCTCTCCCACATACCCCCCCCCCCCCCCACCACCCTCCCCAATACGGTATATATTTCACCACATTTCTACTTCTCTTTAGTTCTGAAGAAGAGTCATCTGGGCTCGAAAGTTAACACTTTATCTCCACAGATGCTGTCAGACCTGCTGTGGTTTCCCAGCAATTTTTGTTTTTGTTTCAGATTTCCAGCATCCACAGTATTTTGCTTTTATCTCAATAAAATAACTTGTCTGAGTTGATTAAGTTGTGTGTCTATTCCATAACAGTCATGAGACAACAAAAATAATTTAATGATTAAGAATTATTCTTTTTGATGAGAAATATCATCAAATGCTAGGTTATTAAACAATATCAAATATGTTCCATTGAATTGATATGTCAGATGTGGTTCAGTTGGTGGCACTTGAGCATAAAAATCTAGGCTGACAATACAGTACTAAGGGGATGGAGGTTTAGTTATTTGATACCAGCTCTGGCTAGACCAATAAAGCATTATCTAGTCCTATTCATCTGCCTAAATGACTCTTTGGCATCCTGGAATGCTTAGATAAAACCCAGCTTATTTTTTTTTACTGCAAACCATCTCTTTAAACTCATCTCCCATGTCTTCCCACCCTCACCTCCAAGAACATGTGTGAAGAGGTAATGAGCTCATCAAGATTGAGACCATCCAATCAGCTACCACTGCTGCTTCCCTCTCTTCCTAGCCCACTGGACCTAAATCCCTCTAAAGATCCCACTCTGTCCTAGTCCTGAATGTGTATTTTTTTCTAGTTTCTCTCCTATCTCTTCTTATACCCACTCCAAGCTCATCTTGTCCATGAGACTGACCTCCTTGATCCATCAACCCTATTCCCATTAAACTGCGGACTTCAGATCTTCATGTTCATTCCTAATGTTAATGGTTCTCCCTCCTCAGGTGCTGCCCTCTTTCCAACTTTGCCATCATCAACTCTCTCTTCAAAAAACCAAGCTCTCTTCCTCCATCCCTGCAAACCACCGACCCATCTCTAATCCCCTTTTCCTCCCCAAAATCCTTGAGTGTTGTCACCTCCTAACTCCATGCCCATGTTTCCAAAACTGCCATGACTGAACCCTTCCAATCAGGTTTCTGCCCTGCCATAGTACTGAAAGAGTTCCTAGCAAAGTCACAAATGGCATCCTGCAACTGTGATAAATGTAAACTTGTCCTCATTGTCGGTCTCAACCTGTCCACAGCCTTCGACAGGCCAACCACACTATCCTCCTCCAACACCTCGCCAATGTCACACTGCGCTCACCTGGCTAAATTCTTATTAATCCAGTCAAAACCAGAGAATCACCTGGCTTTTCTCCCCACTGCTGTATCATTACTTTTGGTGACCATAAAAATCTATCCTTGGCCATCTCTTCTATTTTGCATCTACACACTGCTCTTCAGTGTCATCATTCGAATCAAAGCATCAGGTTCCATATGTACACTTACAACACCCAGTTCTACCTCACCAACACCTCTCTCGACCCCCTCCATTGTTGCTTGATTGTCAGACTGCTTGTCCAACACCCAGAACCAAATGAGCAGAAATTTTCTGCAACTAACTATTGGGAAGACCTAAACACATAATCCATTCCCTAGTCACTGATTTCATCCCTCTCTATGGCAACCATTGTCAGGCTGTTCACAACCTTGGTGCCACATTTAACCCAAGATGACCTTCTGACCACATATCCTCAACATCATTTAGACCGCCTTTTTCCACCTCCCCAACATCACCTGAGTCTGCAACTGCCTTAGCTCACCAGCAGCTGAAATCCCCATTCATCTCTATGTTACCTCTAGATCCAACTATTTCAACACATTCCCAGCCAGTCTTCTATTCCCCACCTTCTGTAAACTTGAGGTTATCCAAAACTCTACTGCCTGTGTCCTAATGCTTGCTAACTCCCGTTCACCCATCACTCCTGTGTTCAGTGACCTCCACTGGCTCCCGGTTAAGCAACACCTAGATTTTAAAATCCTCATCTTTGTTTTCAAATCCCTCCATGCCCTCACTACTCTTATCACTTTAATCTGCTCCGGACCTACAACCCTCCAAGATATCTGTGCTCCTTCAATTCTTTTCAGCATCCCTGACTTTAGTCACTTCACCATTGGTGGCTATGCCTTTAGTTGCCTAGGTCCTAAGCTCTAGATTTCCCTCCCTAACACTCTCCATATCTCTACCCTTCTTTCTTCTAAGATGCTCAAACCTTCCTCTTTGACCAAGCTTTTGGTTACCAACCCCATTTTTTCCTTATATGGCTAAATTTGTTTGCTAATGCCTCTGTGAAATACCTTGCAATGTTTTACCACATTAAAGGTACTGTATAAATACAAGCTGTTGTTCTGAAACTCTATTAATGGAAGAAAGATGTATTCTTATAACATATTTTGGAATATTATAACCAATAGAAGAGTGTTAACTCATCTTATAGCAAAACTTGTTTTGTGTCATGCGGAAAATATAATTTCACTTTCTAGTTTAATACTATGATCTAGCATCATGGCCTTGGAAAAGAATAATGTTTCTATTAAATAATGGAACACCCCAGGAAACTTGAAACCACTTGGTTATTACATGCCAAGTGTAAATCCACATTCGGATGAGGACAGCAGGGACATACAGGAGGAGGTACACACAGCTCCTTTATAACTTGGCTGGAGGAGGGCTGGAATAATGGGCTACAGTTCCAAAAAATGCTTGATAATAATTGGCACTTCGATGAGGAACCGTCACCTAGTCAACAGCCTAGAAATTTGGGCACACTAATTTGGGTGTCTACTGACCCAACATTTAAAGAACTCAGGATGCCACTCATTAATCTTTGATTGCCATAGCTCCACCAGCAGGCATTGAATAACCTTCCCACCACTGACCACCAGCTGCCCCATCCTCCCAATAACAAATTTATTTTTCTCCCACTGTTCCTCCATCCACCCCCAAACACACACAATTACCAGACCACCACAGCCTATCACTACAATTGCATCTCTGCACTAATTATGTCAGACCTGTAACAACATATGTAAAATAATATATTCTGATTCATAGCAATCAATCTGTGAGAGAGTTTCATCTTCTTTGTGATAGCAGAAGGATGAGAAATAAGATATGTAAATTAATGGTTCATTCAACAGAAAGCAACAAACTGGTTGCATATTATAAACTATTAGATTTAATTCATAAAAATTATCCCAACCTCTCCATGTGTTACTGAAATAGATAGACAATGGCTTCATGTAAGCAAACTAACAGGATATAATTAATGTTTGGCACAAGTGGACTCTTATTAATAGGGTCTTTATTTCGAATTTGTCATTGCTGAAAAAGTGAATGTTTTAATATATGTGTCTTGTGTGTTGTAATTTTGACTTACTTAATACTACAAAATGTGAACATTGGATCACAAAACACATTGCTATTAAAATATCTTTCGACAACCAGTCATGGTAACCATAACAACAGATCTGGTTGCATATCAGATTCAATACTTCAGTCAATATTTATCAAAAACCTGAAGAAAAATAGCATAGCACTGAAAGATTTATAAAATTCAACAGGAATCAGTAAAAAGCTCCCCTGCAACAATTAATTTTCTGTATTACTGATCCTGAACTGTGGATTTACATAATTGCACCACTTTTGATACATATAACCCACTGTAGTTTTTAATGGAATATTCAAGTGATTAAAAAGGAACTAAATTCCAGTGAGAAAATCATGCAGTTCATTACATGACTTATTATGAATTAAGGTGACCTCTTTCACAATGGATTCATGTTTCTCGTGGCAAAATGTTCTGTGTTCAATTATTTCAGCATCCTAGTTGCCGAGCTTTCTTTTCTCCCAATAAAAATTATAGCAAGATAAATGATACAATCATAGCCGCAGCTCTTGTGCAGAAAGACTGAGTCAATAGTCTTGGTTTACCTTTGGTAAATAATCCTGAACATGTGAAAGTAATTCATTTAAATTCATTTAACACTTATTCAGATCTTTGCAAAGCTATTAAGTAAGAGAAGAGGATTTGCTGATTAAATTTGATGTTTCTTCATGCATTAGTTCTTTAAAGCTGGGCTCATAATCTAAGTTAATTAACTATCTTGTATCAGCATTTTCCATTTCTTTAAAAGTTTTAATCGTATCTCCTCTCAACTATCCTATCTCCATTGAAAACATGTTCAGTGCTGAGTCTTCCTGGGTAGCAGTCACAGCATCTTGTGAGCAGGCCACTATTAAAACTGTCAGCGTGGGCTGGTGTTGGCAAAAGCAAAACCACCTCCAAAAAATGGCTTCAGGATGTTTGACCAGCAGAGTATGAATGGTTTCCATCTCGATCCTCCTTATAATTAACGTCTTTAAAAATATATGAAGCTACAATACCCCACCACCGACCTCATTTACATGGTGTAAATCTCACTGGCTAGGTAAAATCCAGTGAGCCATGTTCTATCTATTGGAGAAGGCATCTGTCAGGCTTTATCACCTCCATTTCAAATGGATCCCTGTCTGTATGTCCTTATCCTAATGTTACCTGTGGCAGGCATCAGAAATGCGCAGCTAAAAATTGACAGGTATGTTTAATGGTGGTTCAACTTGATATATTGTATTTGGCATAAAAAGGAAAGAATTACTTGCATTTATATAGCATTTTTCATGACCTGAGTGTACACCACAAAGTGCTTCACTTTTAAAATGTTGGTATATGGGAAATGCCGCAGCCAAATTGCACACAGCAAGCTCCCACAAATAGCAATATGATAATTACTTGATAATCTTTTTCTTTAGTGATGCTGTGATTGAGAGATAAATATTAGATCTTCTTCAAAATAGTGCCACGGAATCTTTTAAATTCACCTGAAAGAACAGCCTTGGTTTAACTTTTCATCAGAAAAACAACACCTCCAACAGTGCAGCACTTTGCTGGAGTGTCAGCCTAGATTTTTGTATTTCCAGTCCCTGAAGACAGTTTTCAACTGAGGCCACAGAGGTAAGAATGCCAGAGCCGACACCAACATTGTAGTCATCATCCTTACTTTAACAACACTAGATGCAATTCATGTCAACATAAAATAGGTATTCAGCATTGCTGAAGGCAATCAAATATGATTAAAAATGTAATTAATACAGGAAGCAAATCACTAGAGAGAGGACCATCTCAGTTAACTTGTGGAATTGATAAACACCACTTATTGATTGGTGGTGGAAGCTGCTGAGCTATTTAAGCACCTATAGCTGTTAGAATTCAACCACCCCCCGGAGGTTGCATCAGCCTGAATACTTAAATGAAATCAAATTAAAATCTGAAAATTTACAATGGTTCATACCAGCTTGCTCAGGCAGAAGAAATCTCAAAATAAAACTACTGAGGATGCTGGAAATGTGAAATAAAAACAGAAAATGCTGGAAATACTCAGCAATTCTGACAGCATCCGTGGAGTGTGAAACAGAGTTAACATTTCAAGTTATGACCTTTAATCAGAAGAGAGAAGAAATCTCACCCCAGTTTCATTGCTGATTGTATCAAAGTGGAAAATCTGAATTTAGAAGATTTTGGGCAGGGAAGAATAGTTACTTGCACCTGAAAAATTATACGTTATACATTGAGGGTGAAAAATTTCTGCCCTGGAGTTACAAAACCATTGTTATCTATGGAGGTGGGGAAGAATTTGGCGAAGTCCCTTCCTTTTGGTCTCCCATAAAACTTATGTACATTTTAGGAGCAGGTATATATAATACACTTACCCTTTAATAGATGTAGTATGTTGCCATGCATCCTTAGTATTGAGCATTGATAGGGCAATGAAGTGGTTAACATTTTTAAGGTGGGGTTTCCATAATGCGACTGATAGCAGCTTGGAAACCAAACTTTGAAAATGAACCTTTTCTCTTGCAACTTTTTCAGGCAACACCGTTCCTCTAAGGTCAATCCCCAGTGGGAGTTTTCTGACTACAGACCCCAGTTGTGCAATTAATAATGCAAGCACCCATTTGATCCATACAAATGGTCCTTGGTAACTTAAACATGAGATGGCCAGAGGTTCGACTAATGTTTGGACACATTTTTTTTTCTTTATTCTTTTATGGGATGTGGGCATCACTGGCAAGGCCCAGCATTTGTTGCCCATCCCTAATTGCCCTTAAACTGAGTGGCTTGCTAGGCCATTTCAGAGGGCAGTTTATGAGTCAACCACATTGTTGTGGGTCTGGAGTCACATGTAAGCCAGACCAGGTAAGGATGGGAGATTTCCATCCTTTAAAGGGCATAAGAGAACCAGATGTGTTTTTATGACAATCAATGATATTTGTCGTGGTCACCATTGCTGAGACTAGCTTTACTTTCCAGATATATTAACTGAATTCAAATTCCACCATCTGCTACTCTGGGAGTTGAACCCATGAGCCCAGAGCAATTAGCTTGAGTATCTGGATTATTACTCCAGCAACATTACCACTACACCACTGACCCAACCTCAATGGGCCTCCAGAGAAATTTTAGGACTAATCTATTTGTGAGGTCTTGAATCTTTCATTATCAGTAACATTTTTTTTTACCTTTGTATGAGTCTTACAACATATTGTTTCAATTAATTGACTGTATAACAGTGAGAGTCTAGTGTTAGCAACAATAGAAGGTGTAACATCAGGAAAGAACAGGTCAGGTCAGAGAAGGACTGGATAGAGGGAGGAATGACAGCAGCACTCAGAATTGCAGTGAACAAAGAGCGATGCCTATGGCCCCTCATGGACCATGACTAATTCTGGGTGAATCAATAACAATTAACCAATTTAACAGTAGATCTGTGGATTAGGCTTTCAGCTAAAGCATAAATCACTACTTTGAGAAAAAGTTGGAAGATTTTCTAACTGGGAACAGATTTGAGGTTTACCACAGATACTGAAAAGTAACAAATCATTGGATGAAGAGTAATCAATCATTGGTTGAAAATGCTCAGTTCACGTTTCATGTTTTTTCATGTGATTATTCTCTTTCATTAACTAACATACGGTTAAGCTTAGTGAAGTTATTTAATGTCATGCATGGATTTGATATCAAACTGTCAAGTTAAGTTAGTTCATTTCTTGATTAATAGATAACTTATATTTATATAACACCTTTAATTTAATAAACATTCCAAGGTGCTTCAAAGGAGCATTACAAAACAAAATATTACACTGAGCCTCATAAGGAGATATTAGGTCAAATAACTAAAAGTTTGGCAAAAGATGGGTTTTAGGGAGTGTCTTAAGCAAAATAAAGAGGCAGAGAGGTCAAGGGAGGGAACTCCAGAGCTTAGGGCCAAGGCAATTGAAAGCACAGCCACCACTCATGGAGTGATTAAGATCAGGGATGTTCAAGAGGCCAGAATTAGATGAGCACAGGTATCTCAGAGGGTTGTGAGACTGGAGGAGATGGGGGTGGGGGGGGGGGAGGGGGTTATTAATTCATTCCAAAGCCAGATGGGAAAGTAGGAAACCAAAAACCATTTTTTTTCTAAATACTAGATTTACTTACAGAATGCAGCCTCCTCCCTAAATACCCAAGTCTTTATTTATATTCTTCCAGCTACCATGGTGGGATTTCAACGCATGGCCTGAATTTTTCACTTGTCAGGCACACGCGATCAGCAGGCCCGGGAATGGACAGGAAACGGGAAATCTGCCCTGACTGTGATTTCACTCTGACTGACCAATTAACGGCCAGTCAGCATGAAATGTGCGCTGGGAAAGGCTCAGCACTGCCAGTGGGGGCGGGTAAGAGGGCAGGCGCCAACATCACTGTGGATGCTGGTGAGTGCTTCCAGTGAGCTCCTGGAAGGCAGACAGCTGCCTCAGGGAGCTGCAGACCTCCACAGAATAAACAAAACAACAAATATGCTGCAAAATATGCAGCACAATCAAGCACCTGAAAGCATACTTCATAAAAAACAAGTTCCCAGATATCTCTCTTTATTTCCCCACAGAGATTTCATCCCGCCCTGGATCAAGGTTTGAGCAAAAATGTAAAGGCTGCCTGGCCGATTGGCCCGTCCGCCAATCGTAAAAGTGGATGGGCCATGAAAAATCACTTTCAACTGCCTCCTTAATGGGCTTAGTTGTCTGCTTAATTGTCGGCGGGCATGCTTCCAACTGCTGCATATGCCCGCCCAGCAAGATATCGCACGAGTGCATGATGACGTCATCACACGCTATCTTGTGGCCAAATGGGTCAGGTGCATGCCCACCCACGGGACATAAAATTCTGGCCCATGTCTCCAGAACGTTAGCCCAGGTCACTGGATTACTAGCCAAGTAACATGTGCTACCACCTTCAAGTCTTTATTTATACTCTATTTTTTTTGTAAAACACAATCAATAAATTAAACTAAAGTCAATAAATGAGAGGGGGTGATATCCCCTGATGGGGCACTGTAACTGAAACAAAACGTCAAATGAAACTTACAAATCAAATTAAAATGTCATTTCCGGGGGTGGTCAAAATACTTAATTAATCAATGTCCTTCACTTTAAACTTGATAATAACATACCATTAACATGCAATTAACAGGGCTGAGGTCATGGGGGCCATGGAAAGAATAAATTGCCTTATAATGGCAGCCAAATCTAAAAGCAAACTAATAAGGAGGTCACTTATCATCGAGAATCTCATTTATGGATGGTAAATGTACAACTTGATGTGCTTCTTGCTTTTCATGGTTTCAAACAGTCACACCCTGTGCCCTAAATTTCAGTTGTCAATTTTACTGAACAGACAACTATGAGGATTATTTGTGATTAGTAATTTAGTATCCTGTTGACAACACAATGTTTGTGCTTGGATTCGGCTTAAGCCAATATGGGCAACAAAGCTGTTATTGCCTGCGGCTGAAAGACAAAATGATTTTTATCCTCTTGACATGGCATTCATTTATATTCACTTACAACAGCTTTGCATCTTTTGAGGTTAATGAATCCATATTCTGTCTGCAAACAGACCGAACACTAGAGAAGACAATAACAGTCTCTGTTAGTTACACAGATAGAGACAACATTTTAATTCAACAGGATCCCATTACCAGATAAAAAGAGTAATAATGAAACATTCTGTGCAGATAACAAGGCATATTTCTAGTGAACAATCATTCAATATTTCAAACATTGCATTAAACATAATCAAAAAAGTAATTTTCAACGTAAGAAAGTATTTTAACTTTATTCTTGCCTTTTAAAATTTTAAGGTACTCAGAACTGTGCAATAGAGTTTATAATCAAAAGCCTTGACTCAATATAGCTAAAAATGTTCATCATATAATTCTCCAGGTGAAATGTGGGAAGGTAGAGTAAGGTTGTTGAAGGAAGTCAACTGGCATACAGTAAAGCAAGAAGATGCCATCAATATGTAACAATGGGACAAAAGATCAATGGCCTAATTCCTTTGTATATATTGGGTCAAGTAAGCGAGTTGCTCATCCACATCCTCTATTTGTCGCCCAGATTGCCAACCCAAAGGCCTGACCCAATACGGGATTGGATACCTTTCATGGGACGTGGGACATAGAACCCTCCTCTTTGCCTCGATTTTTTGCCTGGAACATGGGGGCAGCAAGGATCAATTTCTTCCCTGAGGTCTGCATAGAAATTGTGGGTGGAATTTTCCCAGAATTGCACTAAGTGAGGTAGCGGGCGGGTAAAATGGAGTCCTACCCGCCGATGAAAATGGCGGGTTTTCACACCGTATCTTCCCAAGCCCGGCTCATTATATATTCACTCCTATGAAACACGCCATTTCCATGGCGGGCAGACTCTCATTCACCCACTCGCCATCACCCTGTGGTTGCATCACGCCAGCCACCATCTTTAAAATGCAGCAGCCAGCAAAGCGCTCATCACCACCAATTCAACACCATTGCCTGAGTGACATGGCCAGCAAAGGCAAAAAGACTGCAGCCCCCCACTTCAAAAACAGGTCCCTCAAGCAACTACTGGATGCTGTGGAGGCCCGCTGGGATGTGCTCTGGCCGCAGGATGGGCAGCAATGTCACCAATCCGGCTTGGGAGGCAGTGGCAGCGGTGGTCAGTGTAAATGCCCTACAGAGGAGGACAGCCACTCAGTGCCGCAAGAGGATGAATAATCTCTTCCGTTCCACCAGGGTACGTCACTCTTTCATCACTCTCAACTCACACACTCACAAACCCGTCACACATCCACAGGGCCCTCACTCAATGCCATTGCAAGGGACATCACCATTCAATCTCCCACACACACTGTGATTGTCCTCATCCAATCCATGGGACCACTCACCACCCACACAGGCCAGGCATATTTATCATCTGGCCCAGCAGGCATCCTGATACACTCCCCATCTCTATCCATGCAGGACAAATTGGCACACAACAGAAGGGAAAGGTCGCAGGGGATGCCGGAAATCAGAGTTCTGACAAAATTCAATAACAGAGCCATCCAGCTGGCTGGCGATGACCAGGACCATTCTCGTGCTGATGGTGAGGTCGGCGCTGCTCTACCAAGTGAGGATCCAGCAGTGCAACATCCATCAGACAACCATACTGTGAGTGACGTGTCCTCTTTCATAGGCCACTGCTATGCACTAATTATCTCCCCTTGCTTTCACAGGCACATCTGCCAAACAGCCAACAGAATCCAAGACCTAGGGCCTCCAATCAAGCTCCAAAGAAACCTGCGGAGAGGAATCTGAAGGCACCCTCCCTGAAGTCCCGACACAGCGCTCCTCCACACCCTCCATCAGCGCAGAGACACACACCTCGGTGGGACCTAGCTTTAGAGTAGGATTGGGATCACAATCTGGTGAGAAGATCACACTTTCTGATCCACATAAAGTGGAGGCAGGGACTTCTCAGGTCCCTGGCATTCGGAGGATTGCTGGAGGCCAGGACGTTGCTGAGACCGAGTCAGATGACGAGACTCTGGACTCGGTCATATCACAGTTACTGGAGCTGCAAAGGCAAGCTTGGGAACATCAGGAAGGGATGTCCGCTGTAGTCCTCAGATTGCAAGGCACGATGGAGGAGTCCATCCGTCTTCAGGCTGAGGTGATAGCGCCAGTATGCCAATGCACCAAGGTCAAACCTGGCAGGATGGAGACCTTGGTCTAGGATATCACTCCTGCACTGCTGCATGGGCTTAACTCCATCATTAATGCCATAGTTGGCCTCCAACAACGTGTATGCAAGAGGGGCGCAGCCTGCAAGGAGCCACGAAGGCCCCTTAGGTCTATAAAGAGGAGCTGCGCGTCATAAGTCAGGCCGTGCACCTGGCGGAAGAAATACCATCTGGAGGGGGCTCGACTTAAAGGTATCGCTGCAGGGCCTGAAGGCATAAAGTCGCCACCTGGGTGTGTAGGCACACCAGCGCCTGACTGCCCTCGCTAAGCAGGAGACTCAGATCCTCTGCAGCGACCCAGTGCAGCCTTTCGTCCCAGAAGAAGTCGACAAACATTCTCTGGATTGACCAAAGTGACCAGCCAGTACCACAACAAGGCGGCAATCAGCTGGTTTACGATCAGAACTCAACCCTGGTATGACAGCACTCGGAGGAGTCTTGTCCAGCACAGCAGGTGAGTAGTGACTTTGGCCTCCAGCTCCTGCCAGTTCGCCAGACAGGATTCCTCAGCAGGGAAGAGGTGGACTCCCAGGTAGAGGAGGCTGGTCCTGCTCCAGGTGAAAGGCCTGAGCTCCTCTGGTAGGGGATCCATCTGCCACTGACCGAGGCTAGTTATGGTAGTCTTCATTGTTAGATGTATGTGCTACCTTCACCTAGTGCAAAGTGCAAAAAGAAAGGACTGTTTTAATCCTTCCTCTCCTTCAGGAGTCCAGCGAGAAACATGTGGACCCTCCTCTTAGCGTTCCGATATAGCCCAAGGGCCTTGAAGGCCTCGCAGGCAGACCAGAACACAAGAGGAAAAGAAAGCCACCAGTCCAGGCCGACTGGACCCTGTCTCGGTGATCACAATTATTCGCTAAAAAATCCTGGAGCTCCTGTAAAGGGTTGAGGGGAGAATCGGTGGGGGACATCAGAGGATCCACCACCTCACTCAACAACGACTCTAAGTCGTCCTCAGTGATAACTCTGGGGATAACTCTCCTGCTCTTCTTCAAAATATTGCCATGGGATCTGTTACATCCACCTGAGAGGGCAGACAGGACCTTGATTTAACATCTCAATCAAAAGACAGCATCTGTGAATGTGTTCAGTGCTCAAGTTCTGAAGTGGGACTAGACCCAAGAACATTTTGGCAAGAGTGTCACCAACTGAGCCATGGCAAACACCAGGGAATTTGTAAATTTATATTTAGGTAGCATCTTTCACAACCTCAGGACATCCAATGTGTTTTTTAAATGTGTAATTGCTGTTGTTATTTTGGCAAACATAGAAGGAAAATTGAGCATAAGTGGTTTTACAAACAGTAATTAGATAAATGACAATATAACAAGTCATTGGGTCATTTACGGCACAGAAGGAGACTTTTTGGCCCATCAAGTCCTTGCTCTCAGTAGAGCAATCAAGCTAGTCCCATTACTCTGCTCTATCTCCATGGCCCTGTAAGTGTATTTCGTTCAAGTGCCCTTCTAATTTCTTTTTGAAATCATTGACCGTATCTGCTTCCACCACCCTTAGGGGCAGTGAGTTCAAGGTAATTACCACTCACTGTGTAAAAACGTTCTTCCTCACATCTCCCCTGTATCTCTTGTCAATAGCCTTAAACCTATGTCCCCTAGTCCTTGTACTATCAGCTAATGGGAACAGCTTTTCTTTGTCTATCTTATCCAAATTTGTCATAATCTATCAAATCTCCCTTCAATCTCCTTTACTCCAGTGAGAACAACCCAGCTTGTGGACGGCCTTCTTGCCTGATGCCAATTTAGGCCCTTAGATGGGAAATTAGTACCCGTTTAAGGGCCTCATCCCATGCATCACAGCTGGTATTCAATGGGCATTCAGTCCCTGATCGAGGGACTCAGCATCAGGAAAGAGGACCCACTAAGTGCCACTCTTCTGCCTTTCTTCTGACCCCACCGGCTGCGCTCCCATGACCCCTCCCCCCTTGATCCTGGGGAAGGCCTGCTGCTGGCCACTTAATTACCTGACTGCATTTAATACAGCCGGTCATCCTCAAAGGAGGTGATATGAGACTCTCACCGTTCGCCAGCAGGCAGGCAAGACCCCTGAAGCCTGGATTAAAATCCACCCCTTGTTCTTTAATTTCTCGCTTAACCAATAGCTGTACAATTTAAAGTGAATTAACTCGGTGCTGCTCCTGCTCAGATGCATAACTGCACTTGTATAGATTCAATTACATTTACCTGAGTTTGGCCCATTCCCTTGCTTGCAGAAACTTATTCTCCTCTACATTTACACAAATTTTCATATTATCTGTGAACTTAAAAACAATTTCTCAATTGATCATAAAGTCCCTTATCTCTTTAGAATGATATCCTCAATCATTTTAATATTTACAAATCCCTTGGCGGAAACTGTGGAGGAGCAGCAGCAGGAGCTCCAGCATGATGCCACCATCAAACACATCTTCTTTGCACCTCCCCTGTCAGCATTCCACAGGGACCATTCCCTCTGGGACATCCTGGTCCGCTCCTCCATCAACCCCAATACCTCATCCCCCCCCCATGGCACCTTCCCATGCAATCCCAGAAGGTGCAACACCTGCCCCTTTACCTCCTCCAACATCACCCCTTTTTTATCTCTTTTATTCAACATTCATTTTCATTTTTTCATTTTATTTTTTACCCACTTATTTTTATTTTTATTTATTTTCATTTTTATTTATTGTTTTACCCCCATCTTTTATCCTATTTTCAATCTTTTTTCCCACCACCGTCCCCTCCCCACACCCCACCCCCACAAGAGCCATCTGTCACTTGTTCACATTGTTCTTTCCAGAGTGCTTACCCTTGTCTTGCTACTATCACATGCTGCTTTCTGACCTTATGGCCACCATCAGCAGCTCCTTTAGCCAGTACTACCCACCATTAACACCCCTTTGTCCTTTTGTTCATCACATCTTTGGCAATCTCTCCTTTGCCCCCACCTATCACTGGCCTTCTATCCAGCTTCACCTGCTCCTATCCACATTAAACATTATAAATTTCATCACATTTTTACTTCTCTTTAGCTATGAAGAAGAGTCATATGGACTCGAAACATTATCTCTGTTTTTCTCTCCACAGATGCTGTTGGAACTGCTGAGTTTTTCCAGCATTTTCTATTTTTGTTTCAGGAACAGCTTGGTGTGTAGGGCGTGGTCATAGTCTCACGGCCGGTGGTGATGGGGTATCAGGCTCGGTACTGGGCTGCAGATGGGATAGTCACGGTCAGGGGAGACATCCACAGTCTGTAAAAGTGGAAAATGTAATAAAGTGGGTGGGGGGGGGGCAGATGGAATTGGAAAAACTCTTTGGAGGGAGCCACCTCTGCATGTGACTGTGCACACAGCCTCAAGATCGGGGGGTGGGGGATGAGGTTTCCAAAAGCAAATAAAAATAAAATTAAAACTTCTTTTATTAATAAAATGTCCCTGCTCATGTGACAGAGTCACGTGAGGGCACATGTTTTATTACATTTTTATTTTTTAATTTTTTTTTAATCTCTTCATCTTCCTGAGGCAGCTCCGTGCCTCAGGGAGATTATGCAGCGCCTACTCACATGCATGCCCAAGATTCACACTTGGCCGGAACGCACTCCATCCCCCTCTCGCACAGGCAGTGCCCAGTACTGCCGCTCTCATTTCATGCTGGGCGGGCCTTATTGGCCTACCAGCCTGAAATCGCGGTGCGGTGACAATCACGGGTGGCAGTCAGCTTTCTGACCGCTCCCGCCCACACCTGCCGAGCACCCCCGCCAAGGGCAAAATTCTGCCCATGGAAATGGAATCTGAGCTGAGGGAACTCAGGAAGAGTTTACTGAGAAGGTGCAATCGGAGTCACTGACATTAAGAGTGTTTTAACCTGAGACTGCAGGAGTCATTGGGTTCACAGTGAAGTTGATCAATTTGAGCATTAACAGAGAGGAATATGAGGATGGAAGATGCAGCTAACCCTGAAGGGAGCACAACTGATGAGTATCTGCAGGATGATTGATGGAAGCCCGTAAGGTGCTTTCTCCACTTGGCATGGCTAATGGGCCAAAGGGCATCCAGTCATTCCAAAAGTGCAGGTTAGGCATAATCAGTATACCAGATCAGACATAGCAGGAGTGCATTAGGTAAGGTTGAACATGTCCTGGCTGTGCTTAAGCCTCTTTCAACCTCTCTGGGATTAAGATGTCAAGTAGTTGGGGTGGTATCTTGGTCACCTGGATCTGTGAGGTCGTGTCTCAGCTGGAATGCTGGATCAGGGAGAGGCGAGTAGGGCATGACAGTGGCTTTCTGGTCGTGATTGGAAGATCTACTATTGTTGCCCATTACTCTTTAATCTGTTGGATTTTTCTGTCCACAGGGAGAAGGGGGATTGAATAATGGATCTCTATGCTACCTTCATGATGGCAGTGATCCAATTGAGGAGGAGAAGGAGGGCCCAGCGTCACCTAGCACAGCTGAGAGCAGAGGCCCAGCCTGAGGACCATGGTCCAGAGGAGACCCAGCAAGACCCAGAGGATGAGGAGGCCAGATCCATCCCAGGGAGGCTACTCACATGACCAAGAGCCTACTAAAGACACCATTCCTATATGGAGATAAGCGAAAGACAATACCATGCATGACTATGCTTGTCAAAAGATGTGGCGGCTTATATCTACCCCAGTCTGTGGCAGGAGCTAATGCCGCACAGACTGGGGGGAAATCCCCTGCCAGTACCCCTGAGGACACCACTGCACTCAATTTTCTTGCCAGCGGGTTGTTCCAGGTATCCACAGCAGACATATGTGGCAGTTCTCAGTCCTCAACACATATATGTATCAAGAAGGTGATGGATGCCCTCTACAGTAAGGCTCATCATTATGTAAAGTTCACACTCGAGGAAGCTGGCCAGGCTGCTAGATCTCTGCCTTCCTTAGAGTACAGGGTACGATCGATTGCACACATGTGGCTTTGAGAGAAAGAGCTGCTGCACTTACAGGGCTGGCTGCTTGGTGATAAGGAGTACCCACTGAAATGATGGCTCATGACACCCATGCGTCATTCTCAAAGTGCCTCAGAGGAAAGATACAACGCGGCGCATTGTTCCACAAGATCCATCAGCAGTCCCTGTCCAAAAGCAGCAAGACCTAGGCAATATCCAGGCTTGGGTTGATAAGTGGCAAGTAACATTCGCGCCACACAAGTGCCAGGCAATGACCATCTCCAATAAGAGAGAATCTAAACATCGCCCCTTGACATTCAATGGCATTATTATCACTGAAACAGTACTAGCAACATCATGGGGGTTACCATTGACCAGAACCTGAACTGGACTAGCCATATAAATACTGTGGCTACAAGCACAGGTCAGAAGCTAGGAATCTGGCAGTGAGTAACTCACCTCCTGACGCCCCAAAGCCTGTCCACCATCTACAAGGCACAAGTCAGGAGTGTGATGGAATACTCCCCACTTGCCTGGATGAGTGCAGCCCCAAAAACACTCAAGAAGCTTGACAGCATCCAGTACATAGCAGTCCACTTGATTGGCACCACATTCACAAACATTCGCTCCCTTCACCACAGACGCACAGTAGCAGCAGTGTGTACCATCTACAAGATGCACTGCAGGAACTCACCTTGGACAACACCTTCCAAACGCACAACCACTACCACCTAGAAGGACAAGGGCAGCAGACAAATGGGGACTACCATGTGGAGGTTCCCCTCCAAGCCACTCACCATCCTGACTTAGAAATATATTGCCGTTCCTTCACTGTCGCTAGGTCAAAATCCTCGAACTCCCTCCCTAACAGCACTGTGGGTGTACCTACACTTCATGGACTGCAGAAATTCAAGAATGTAGCTCACTACCACCTTCTCAAGGGCAATTAGGGATGGGCAATAAATGCTGACCCATCCAGCAATTAGACAAGGAGTGAGTAACTAGCATGAGTCAGCTAGACATCACATGAATGTGAGGCAAACAAAGAGAGGCAATCGCGGAGTGAGGGCTTGAGTCATCCTCACAATAAGAGACTACATAGATGTATATGCATGATGCATTCAAATGATGAGACCATTGTCGTGACCAGCAAATGTATTTACAAAGGTGCATGATATATATACAGTGAGTGAACACCCATGACCCAAAAGTGGTATCAAGATTTCTTGATCTTTCTAACCCTACCGTTACATCTTGGTGGATCCCTGGCATCCACAGTAGAAGTGGAGGCAGCCTGCTGACTGCTACGCACTGTTGTCTTTGATGAATTTTGTAGGCACCTTCTGGAGAGCTGAGGCCTGGAGGGACCTAGCCTGCTTTGGTCCCCTGCTGTGAGGCAGGTGCATCCTCCTCGGCCTGTGCAGCTGGAGGTGATGGGGTCACAGGCAGAGGGGATTAAGATTGGCTGAGCACTTGCAGAATCACCTGGGTAGATGGCCCCAGGGTATCCAGCTGCTGGTTCTCCTCCCTGTGTGCCCAAGGGCCCCTGCCTGACTCTATGAGGAGAAGGGGAACATTGCAGGAGGCCTAGCTGCTACTCCCTGCCCTCTCACCTAGCCATTGAGGGATCCCACCAATGCCTATAGCAATGGAGTGCAGGCCCAAGGGCAAATCCGGCAGGATCTGCTAGACCAAGGTCTCCAAAGCAGCCGAGACCCTTTCCATGGAGGCTTCGAGGTGCTCGCATGTCGAAGCCATGACATCAGACAGAATGCAGATGGACTCCTCCATCTTTCACTCTAGGCTGTTGACTGCCTCTCTTCCTGATATTCTGCTGCCTGCCTTTGCACTTCCAGCATGTTAGCGATGGCTGCTTCCAGAGGGTCATCATATGACTTGGACTCAGAGGGTGCCTAATCTCCAGCAGCTCTGTAAGTGCCAGGGACCTGGGCTGTCACTGCCTCCGCATGCTGCAGAGACGTGTCAGTGAGGTGTTCCCCAGAATATGACCCTGAGCCTAATTTAGAATGATGACCCACCGAGTTGTGTGCGTCTGCACTGGTAGAAGGTGCAGGTGAATGCTGTGACAGGTCTTCAAATGGTTCCTCAGCATCCTCCTCTGAGGTGATCTGGTGGCTGGAGCTTATGTTGCCTGTGCAGGTCTGTCTGGACCTGCTGCCTGTAAGAGAGAGAAGATGGATTTAGTTCATGAACAGGCTGAATACAAAATTGTATGTCACTCACTGTGAATGTCAGGTTGTGATCAATTCATGGAGGGCTCATCTGTGCTTGCTGGGAGAGTCTGATCTCGCCTTCACCACAGGAATGATCTCTGTCCTCCCCTGTAAAGTTGGCAGCATCCTCCTTGAATTTGGAGAGTTCCTGGATGTTGGCCATCCCTTCTCCCGTCTAGGAGTTTTCCCTCTTGTTGTGGACAAGCTTGGCCTGCATGAAGTCAAATGGATGGATGTTATGAGAAGGGATGGAGCAGAGGTTAGGAAGCATGCATGCCTACTATGTGTGCTGAGCACCTCCAGTAAAGGCTGAAGATGCTGTTTGTGCAGGATGATAGGTTAAGATACTGGTGAATAGGAGTTCAATGCTGATATCCTACCCGTAATATTGCATGAGATCCCTGAGCTGTGTAACACTTTGAGTGCATAATGCCATAATGAGAGGATAAGTTTGGAGTGAGTTGAAAGTTGACTTACATTGGTAGTGCGCATTAGATCATTCATTCTCTTCTTGCACTAGGTGGCATTTCTCTGGTAGTTGCCCGTGGAGTTGACCTCCTTCACAACCACCTCCAAGGACGGCGAAGCAAGGTTAGAGGACCTCCTGGATCCATCCCTGAAGAAAAGAACCTCCTGGTGTTGGCAGACACCTCTAATTAAAGCCTCCTGGGAGCTACGCCTAAACCTTGGCGCACTCTTCTTGTTCCTTGGGGCCATCTCTGGAATTTCCGACTGCACAGCTGGACTGCAGAGTTTAATGTGTGTATTCAGTTAGCATTTAAGTATAACACCAAGAACTTCAACCCCATGAGGTGACAGCGGGCGGACAAATCAGTGCCTGCCCTGCCACATGATTCAGCGAGCAGCGCGCCTACACATAATTAATAAGGTTTCAAACAGAAGAGTGGGCACGAGAATCCAACCAGCGGGAAACTCACCACTAACCCCACCCACCACCGCACTTAACCTCCGGAGCAGAAAATTCCGCCCGATGTGTTTGTTTTCAAAAACAACAGAAGGTCACATGTTAAAAGTAATGAAGCAGCTATAAAGCACTTGGAGATGTCATTAAGAAGTGAAAGGTGCTGTATCAAATCAAGCACTTTCTTTCTTTCTTGTACGGGTATGTGATGGGAATGGTTTTACATAATCTTCATCCTAAAAGGCCACTAATCATACCTTATGGTAGCTTAACAAAAGATCTTATCCTAAAACACAAACAAGCACCAGGCTGCAAAAATCAATTGGATTCTGTTTTTTAAAATAGATGTTATGTGCAAAAAACAACTTGCTTGCCTGGTATATTCGAGCCTATTTTACCCCTGAGACATATTTATGGCTTTATTTCAAACTGAAAAAAGAATCAACAAAGAATGACAGAAGACCTGACTAAAAACTTTTGCCTAGAAAAATAAGAAAAATTTGTGACTGTTTCAGCACTAAACAATCACTAGACAGGAAGGCCTTTAAATAACCTCTTCCACAGAACATCGGAGGAGATTACTGTTATATTGTTTATGTTTCATCACACTTCCAGGCTAGTTATACTGCACAATTTGCACTGATGCAATGCAACTTGGATTCATATTGACATGAACTATCTAAACTGAGTGGAAGGTGATGAGACACACTGTTGAACAAGAAGTATGAGATTTCAACTTGGACCACAACCATTGCAATATAACTGCAGCCCAGTATCAAGTCAAGTTTAAAAAGTTCGCAGGTATTGGATTATGTGGGATGTTTTTCAATGTTCTTGCGCTTAGCAAATTGAGTTCAATCCAATAATTTCTAGATATTCACCAACAACTTATATATAAGCTGCTTTAATGTAATAAAACAGGAGCATTATAAAACAAAATATGAGACCCCGCCACATGAGAAAATATTGGCTGGATTTTCAATTGCCCATGAGGGCAAGGTCGGGTGCGAGCATGCATTGAAAATTATGATCTCAGGCGGCGGCACTGGATCTTAACGCCTCCAGGATGCAGCATGATTTTCAAAGGAAGGGCAGGAGAGGGGGAGCCAGCAGCCCACAAGCCTCCCATTAACTGGTTATTGAGCTCATGGTGGAGTCCAATAACAGTGTTTGGAGCAGCAGATTTAGATTTTCAATCAGAAGACACAGGGAAAACGCAGGATCAGGACACTTTGGGGTGCAGCTGTCAGGAACACAGCAGAGATCCATGAGTGCTTCATGAATTCACTGGTCAACGAATTAAAGAAACAGAGATTTATACTCAGCTGCCCAACCATGACACTGAGTTGCCATCACTGGTGCTGAAAGGCATGTACTTGTGATGGACTCTGGAGAGTCATGAAGCAGCTGGCATCAGATGTACTAGGGAAAGCCCTAGTGAACGAATGAGAAGCAGCTGAGATGGCTCAGAAAGACTCGCATTAACTAAAGGCCTCACACCCAATGGACACAGTCCATCATGGCCAGATAAATACACACTGTCTGGGGTGAAGTTTGTCAATGGATTTAGTTGCAAAAAGTACTTCATGCTTTCTGAAGAGCAGGTTGGGTTAGTGATCAAAGCCAATGAATACCTACCTTCAGTGGTGGCTGAGATTTCCAGCTGCAAATCTCTGGTTAATTGAATAATGGATGAAAGATCAGATTATGTTTCATTTCATTGCCTGGTGAAATGAATGGATTTTTAAGGAGGTTTATGACCTGAATCCAGACTCTAAAGCCATGTATATTGTCCCTGTTCCTTTCACATTTAATCTACTCTCCACAGCTGGAAAAGAGGACCTAACTGTCCAGTTGTAGTATGGGTAAGATGTTAGAATGTTCACATTTCGCTGCAAGTTACAGAGCTAATAACCGTAATAGGCCACTCTCTGGCGCCCATTAGAATTTTCCAGCCAGCAGGCAGGTCCGCTGCAGTGGCCAAAACATGTCCAGTGAGAGGAGATAGCCTCCTATCAGCAGACCAGGGGGCTTGTGCTCCAATGAGATTTTTAAGTGCCCACCACCACAGCTGCTATACCAGAATGGTCACAGCTGCAGCTGCAGGTGTTCCCCCTTCATGAGGACCTCCTGACAGCTGGGGACTCCTTTTATACTTTTAAAACGTGTTCAGAAGAAGCCTCAAGATGGAGATGTCCTCTCTCTCCTACATACAATGGCAGCGCCCACCTCGGATGGTGGGGCTGCCAATGTGTCATTACTGGAGGACCTCAGACTGACCCCCCATAGGTGCCCTCCTTCCACCCTTAATTGGATGGCGAGCATGTCCTGTGGCCATAAATTGGCCTGGCACTGAAAAATCATGTCAGGGGTCCATCTCCAACCTGTTTTAGGGTCAGGATCCAGAAGCTCTCTTGATGTCTGGTTCCTGGCCCTAATAGGAAAATCCAGCCCTAAGTATCAAAGCAAATTCCACTTCACTCATACCTGCTTCTCTCCTCATTAATTGGGGATAAAATAATAAACCACATATTCTGTCCCTTTCCCAGGCTGATTTACTTTATTTTGTGGACTATTAATTATTGCATAAACTGACCTGTATTTTTGCTTTCCACTTCTTTCTTCAGGTTTGGATGACACAGTCTCTTGTTTAACAACCTCCCTGATCGCTCAAGCATTTCTCCTTCTCTTTTCTCAGTTCATGGCCAGAGGAAACCCTTCAGTGATTTACCAGTAAGCGTGTCAATGAAACCTTTGGAGTGTGGGTGAAAAGAAAGCATTCACTGCTGTTCTCAAAATAAATGCAGACCATTCTGAATGATGAGTCTGTGAGGAAAAAGTTGACTCTCAAAAATTGAAATAGACTGTTTGCAGTATATCTCTTCAATGTCTGCAACCTTTGGCTTTTTAAATTTTTTTTTATTTAAGTCATAGGGTGTGGGCATCGCTTCCAAGGCCAGCATTTGTTGTCCATCCTTAATTGTCCATGAGAAGCTGGTAGTGAGCCGCTGTCTTGGACTGCATGGTGTAAGTACACCCATAGTGTTTTAGGTAGGGAGTTCCAGGATTTTGACCTAGCAACAGTGAAGGAATGGTGATTTGGTTCCAAGTCAGGATGGTATGTGGCTTGGAGGAGAATTTGCAGGCAGTAGCCTTGCTTATGCATTTGTGAATACACTTTGTTTTCAAAAACACTTAAAAAAAATCAATTCCCAATCCTCTTCCTGAAGAAAAGAATGTTTAGCATGTTGACACTGAGGTTTAATGCTATGCTATCTCCTGCTCACCCCTGTCCTTGCAACCTCCACTCTCCCCCAAAGCATTGATTTCAGAAACCTTGTGCTTGTGTATGGAAGGAAAGGTTATCAGACCTGGCAGCAGCAAATTGAATACGCCTGCTGGCATCTCGGTATGGAGCACCAATAAAAGTGGGCAGTGAGAAGTACATGGTTAGAAAGTGTGCTATGACTTATAGCAGGATAATGAGTGATTTTAATCAGAGACAGCAGTCAGAAACAAAGAGGAAATTGATTTGATAAAACTATATTTTAGAACATCTTTACTTTTCATGACAGCCTTTATGATACCTATAGTCATCACCAAAGATATAATGTGGCGTCCTTGCTGACAGTGCTTACTTCTTGGAGAATATCCAGAATGACCATACACAAAATGGCAACGTGTATTGAGTGATTTTAAAGAGCTGACCAAGAACTTGTGAGACAAGAAATAGGTGTTTGAGCTTTGTTCAAAGGATTATGTGGCTTTATTCTTCATGCATTTTTAACCACCTATGGTTGTGAATTATCTGAACTGTGTTTCTTTCTTCCATTTATTTTATTTGTCTCCAGGAAGAATGTGATATTTCTTCACAACACATCCAAATTAATATTCCCTCATCAATAACATTACTTTAAAAAGAGCTTTAATACTGACATATTTGATCCAAGTAATACGATTTGATGTTGTAGAGTTAATCATCTCAACTCTCCAACAAGGGAAATTCTTTGTTTGCACTGGTTCTGTGCATAAAAATATTTCATGCACACAAGTATTCCTGTGCCTTAACAAAAGGGAACTCAGTTTAAGTATTGGGAGTGCCTTTCTCTCTCATTTCTGTTATTGTAATTTCTTCTTATAAATTTCAATAACATTCAAGCAAAGCTGTCCAAAAGTCAATGCAGGGATGATAGATAGTAAGCAGGGTATTCACTGAAAGGAGTAATTTTATTATCATATTTCAAAGGAGAAGGTGCTTGTGTTATTTAATCGCTACAATTAAATTATTGTGTAGACTTTCAAAAAAAACCAATTTCAAAACACAGGTTTATATCAATTACATCCCTAACAGCATTGACCTTTAAGACAACCCATACATACAGTAATAACAGAAACATGACTTGTGAAGGGGTTGATGCAATGTGAATGACAGCATTGTTTCCCATGCATCATTATCAGTAGCCTGATATTATGTCCACCACATTCTGAAACATCTTTTCAGAGATTGAATGACTAATTCCAGATGTCATTCTCATGAATCTGAATTTTAAAAATAAAGCTAATTTAACTGTTAGAGTATTTGTTCTTAAATTTAAAAAGAACAGAAAATGCTGGAAATGCACGGTATGTCCGTCAACATATATAAGAATAATTGGTTAACATTTCAGATGGGTATGTGATGAAGGTCATGCTCCTGACATGTTAATTTGCATTTTCTTTCGGATACTGATGGAAATTCTGCCTCGTTCCTATGTCTGTTTCAGATTTCCATTTTTCCCCTCTTACCCTAACTGCCCTTTCAAGTATCAGAATTTGGTTCTACTCCACTGACCTGATGGTTATTCAGAGTCCTAAGTGAAAATAGCTTGGAAATTCACCATACCCAGTGGATTTAAATCCATAATGCAAAATTTCCAATAAACCTAGCAATAATTTAGGCAATATCGCTGCTGTAGGTTGTAAGTTTGGGTGTATGGGTATAACCAGTGCAGCAAAACATTCCTCAAATTAATGTTGCTCATTTGATGAAGAAAATGGTTTTGTTTTGTATTTCACCTATTCAAACGTTTTTCCAAGTGACAATTCATTTTGGCTCGGATATTGTCCCTAAAGGTTTCCCTGCACCAACATTAGAGTGAATGGTGTGCATTTTCTGGGTTTACCCTTTCTCTGCTTTTGAACAGGAGTGGAACATTTGTAACCTCCCAGTTCCCTGGCACTGCTCCCGTATCTAAGCAGCACTGGAAGATTGCAATCAGAGCCTTTGCTGTCTCCAACTTTAATTCCTCCAGTAGACTGCGATGTGTTCCATCCAGGCCCGGTGACTTTCTACTTTGAACACTGCCAAACTTTTAAGTACCATGTCATTATCTATTGTAATCCAATCCACCTTTCTTGTGACATGGGCTGCATCGTTTCTCGAAGTGAAGATAGTTGTAAGGTTCTGATTAATGTATCTCAGTAGCTCGGTCAGGTCTTCTGCCGCCACAAGAAGTTTTTCTTTTTGGTTCCTAATGAACCCCAGCCTTTCTTTCACAACACTTTCATTAATTACATGTTTATTAACATGTTCCCGTTGGCATTGGGCATCATGGTGGGTGTGACTAGACAATATGGCGGGAAGGCCAAAAATCGGTTTCAAGCCTTCGTGAAACCAATTTGCGATCATCCGCTCCACCCATCAATGGTGGGCTGCCTTTCCTGCCACCACACATCAGGAACATCATTTTAATATACCTGCATATAATTAAAAGCCTTGCTCACCAGAATCGTTCTCTCGCCTGGATCATGCGGGCGCGTCAGTGGAAAAACACAGCAGCCCAGAACATGACAAGTGTGATGTGCAGAAGCCGAGACTCGCTGCCATTATGGTCTTGCTCAGATCGCAGACATCCGGGGAGCAGAAGATGCTGGAGCCCTGCAGCTACCGCACCCTGGAGGAACATGTGCATCACACGCTGGGTGGATTTATATGGACATGGCTCCACAGCAAAGCAGCTCACAGAAGGTGGAAGGTCAGTGTTGATGTCTGGGATCAGTGTCTTGGCCATGGTCTGCTACGGATGATTGTCGAGGGGGTGAAGAGGAAAGTGTAGGTTTGACTGGGAGAAGAAGGTGTACCGGCAAGAGGGTGGCCGGGTAACAATGGAGTTGGGGGAGTGGTGAGGTTGGGAGGGGGGAGTGATGTTGTCAGGGGATTAAGGTTTGCAAGAGGGGAGGGAGTATTGGGGGAGGAGAGTGTAACGGGAGAGAATGTGGCAACTGAGGAGGTAGGTGTAACAGGGAAGGAAGGTGTAAGGGAAGGAGTTTGGAGGGAGGTGGGACTTTAGGGGGAGGAAGGGGTTCAGAGGGGGCAGGAGTCCAGGGGGAGAAAGGAGTCCAGGGAGAGGAGGGAGGAAGAGTGGAGGGAGGAGTCTGCAGGGGATAAGGAGTCCGGGGGAGAGGGGGCCGGAGTCTGGGGGGGAGAAAGGAGTTCAGAGGAAGGAGGGAGTATGGGGAAAGGAAAGAGTTCAGGGTGGGGAAGGAGTCCAGAGGGGAGGAGGGAGTAAGGGTGGAGGAAGGAGTAATGGAGGGGTGTCCAGGTGAATGTGCAAGGGAGAGGTCTGTGGAGTCAATGACTGCCTTCTGGGGACCGAAATGAGGGTGGGCAGAGTAGGAGGGAATGGTGAGTATGAGAAAGGGCAAAGTGAGCTGGTAGGGCAGGAGGGTGAGAGTGCGATAGTAGCAGCAGAAGGGATGGCGAGGGTGATTGGTGGGGATTCGGAGACAGACACGGACCCTGGGGGTGGGAAGGAGGAGGTCGGGAGTTCAATGTGGTTGGGGGTGGGATTTTTGGGAAGATAGGGAATGTGCACATTCACCTGGACAGCCTGGGAAGAAAAGGGTTCTGGTTGGTAGGTGATGGTGGGGAAGTGGAAGGTGATGCCAGGGGGGTCAACAGTGATGGGGGAAAGGACATCGGTGGCTAGGGGAGGGGAAAGAGTGGGGGAGGTGAAAATATACTTAACAACCACCATACTTCTGAAATTGAAAGTGAGAGGAGCCTCAAGTTGGGCAGGCACAGGTGCTGCATGGGAGTGTGATCAGTGGGTGGGTGGAGATGTAGGTCAGCTCAGATAGACAACTGAACGAGAACCCCAACAGGCAGCACTGAAAATGCTTGGAACATTGAGATGAGAGTGATGGAGGAAGACTCCACATGTGTGGGAAAGTGCTTGCACGAGGCCATGAAAGGCCCGGTCACACACACACTTATCCATCCAGAATCACTTGCGGTCCGGCTGTGCGCAGCTGAAAAGCTAGTAAGGGGAGGATGCAGGGGGTGGACTCATGAATCCTGACAATGAAGGCGAAAGTACACATTACTCAGTGAAAGTGAATATATTTTCAGATTATACAGTGACAAAATGTGTTCATCCATGCAACCACTTGTGATCATAAATTCTTAACTTTTCTAGGCCTACCACTTCTCCTAGGCGCTGCCCTGACATCTGCAGTAGGGGTGTGGAGACAGCCTGTGCAATGGTTGGCCCTGTTGCCTCTGATGACTCCGGTGTGGCTCCTCTGGTGAGCCGAAGCCTTGAGGGCCCTGCCTTGCTTTGGCTGCCCTCCAGTGGGCCAGCTGCTCCTTCTGTGATGTCAAAGGACAAGGTTGAGGGGGGTCACAGTCAAAGGGTACTCGGGGGGGAGAGGACAGCCTCTGAGACTCCTGAGTGGATGACCCAGTGGTGTCCAACTGCTGCTGCTCCTCCCTTTACGTCCCCAAGGACCCTGGCCTGATTTGTGGAGGGGACAGAGCACCGGGAGAGACGTCGATGTGCCCCAATTCCCTCTTGCGTTGCCATAGCGGAAACTCACCCATGGCTTCCGCGATGGAGTGCAGGACTACATGCATCTCCGCCTTAAGCTGGACCAGGGTCTCCATGGCATCCTCCATTCTTCCCATAGAGACCTCCATATGCACACATGTGGGCACCACTTCATCAGAGAGTAAAAGGACGCACTTCTCCGACTTGCGAGCATCTCTGTTCAGGGCTTCCAACAGCTTTTCTACTGATTGTTCCCCCGCCTTCTGCTGACTCTCCATGATGAGTTGGAAGGCCAAATCCAAAAGCTCTTCTTCTGACTCAGACCTCACAGATGCCTTTTCCCTAGCAGTCCTCTGAGTGCCAAGGAGCTCAGCTGAACCTGCCTCCTCCTGCTGTGGACAGATGACCGTGTGGTGACCACCTGATTGGGAACCCCAGCCTCTCTAGATTTAAGTCCCACCGAGGTGTGTGTCTCCGAGCTGGTGCAGGGTGTGGGTAAGCACTGTGACAGGTCTTCCAGGCTGCTTATTTCCAGCTCTTCAATGGAGGAGGTGTCCTCTTCGCTGGAGTTGAGGACATGGATGGAGCTGAGTGATTGGCTGGCTGAGGGGTCAGTCCCTTTGCAGATCTCCCTGTGAACCAAAGTAGAGATAATTAGTGCTGGCAGCAGAGTCAAAAGCAGGAGAAGGAGCACTCACAATTGCATTGAGAGATGGATGATGTGGTGCAATATCCTCACGTTGGTGTTCACTGCTGACCACATCGTCGCTGCAGGCACGGTCCACGTCCTCACCAGTCAGTGCAATGGCACACTCCTCAAAGTGAGTGAGGGGCCTAATGTGGGTCACTCCACCCCCGGCGTGGGACCTCTCCCTGCTATCTGAGCCAGCTTCTGCTGCATGAAAACAGGTGGCTAGAGTGTGAGCAGGAAGCATGGCACCACATGGAATGTTTGTGTGGTGACTGGAGCCATGGATGGGATGAGGACGCGAGCTCCAGAGGGTATGAGACTGATAGAGATATGAGGGTGTTGTGAGAGTTAGTGATGTTGTCGTTTGAGGTGCGAGATCCCTGTGGATGTGTGATGGGTTTGTGATTGTGAGTTGAGAATGATCAAAAGAGTGAATTATCCTAGCGGAATGGATGAGAACATTCATCCTCTTCCTGTACTGGATCGCTGTCCTCTTTTGTAGGGCATTAGCATTGGCAACTGCTTCCACTACCACCCATGCTGGGTTAGTGACCTTGCTAGTTGGTCTTCGCCCAGAGTGGGCGTAGAGGAATTAGCGGCAGGCCTCCACTATGTAAAGCATGCGCTCGAGGGAGGTGTCACTAAATCAAGGGGCAGCAAGTTTCCTCCCTTTGGCAGCCATCAGTTTCCAGCAGTTTCCTATCCCTTGAAGAGTGCTAGCTCTGTGCAGGCACGGCCTTTAATTGTGGTGCTTGGTTTACTGAAGACCTGAGGTGATAGCGGGGGGACTAAATCAGAGGACACCATGCCAGCGACACAGCATGTTTCCTAGAAATGCATAGTTAATGAGGCAGGAATGGGATGATACAACGCAAAAACTCGCGATTGCAGCTGGTGAATAAAATGTTCTTTTTTCTGCTTGCTACCACACTTAGTGCATATCTGGGACGATTCCACCCTTTGGGTTCTCTGTTGTGTTACACCCTAATCTATTCTCATACTCTCTTTGCCCCTATTATTCCCTTTTTTAGATCTCCTCTGTAGTTTCAGCTTGGTTCTCCCCTGTGCTTGACACTTATTATAAGTCTCTTTCTTTTGTTTTATTTTAACGTCTATATCTTTAGTCTTCTAGGGAGCTCTAGCTTTGGATATCCTTTTTCACACCCTCCTGGAAATACATTTAGTTTGCATCTCAACCATCTGCCATTGTTCAAATACTCTAAATTCTTTATTATTTTCACCCTTGTCATAGTGATTACTTTGTCAGAGTTTGTCGACTGTTGACATGTCCCACTTCTGGGACCAAAAATGGGAGCCAACCCCACACCAGCAGGCATCAGGACCCGGGGGTGGCATTTTCCAGCAACAGCCAATTAAGAGTCCGCCACCAAGACCGCTTCTCAGAGATGCTGGCACAGAGGGCCAGCAGCTCAGCAACATCAGCAGTGCCCACTGCTAGCAATGCCCACTGCTAAGACTGTAGGATGAAGGAGAGGGCGCCTCACCTGAAGAAAACGTAAGTTTGTTTCTGTCAGCTTAGATCAAGCAACCAGGCAGGCCATGGCAATCAGAGTTGGGGCGGGCATATTCCAACAGCAACCCATTAGCCGCGAGGGCAGCCATTGCCACTTGGGGGCCTTCTGTGGGCCATGGGATAGCATTAAGGAGGGGACTCCCCTGTGTTTACCTGGCAGCCTCCTCACACAGCGGCAGGCTGTCCTGACATAGGTAAAATGCTGGCAGAATTAGAATGTGGCCACTAATTGGACCCCTATAAGACCATAAGACCTAGGAGCAGAGGTAGGCCATTTAGCCCATCGAGTCTGCTCCACCATTCAATGAGATCATGGCTGATCTGAAAATCTTCAACTCCACTTTCCTACCTTTTCCCCATACCCCTTGATTTCCTTACTGATTAAAAATCTGTCTATCTCAGCCTTGAACATACTTAACAACCCAGCTTCTACAGTGCTCTGCAGTAAAAAATTCCACAGATTGACTACCGTCTGAGAGAAGAAATTCCTCCTCACTTCCGTTTTAAATGGGCGACCCCTTACTCTGAGATTATGCCCTCTGCTCTTAGACTCTCTCACAAGGGGAAACAACCTCTCAGCATCTACCCTGTCAAGCCCCCTAAGAATCTTATATGTTTCAATAAGGTCGTCTCTCATTCTTCTAAACTCCAATGAGTACAGGCCCAACCTACTCAACCTCTCCTCATAAGAAAATCCCTCCATACCCGGGATCAACTTGTGAACATTTTCTGGACTGCTTCCAGTGCCAGGATATCTTTCCCTAGATAAAGGGACCAAAATTGTTCATAGCATTCTAGGTGTGGTCTAACTAGTGCCTTGTACAGTTTTAGCAAGACTTCCTTATTTTTATACTCCATTCCCTTTGAAATAAAGACCAACATTCCATTTGCCTTTCCTATTGCCTGCTGAACTTGTATGCTAGCTTTTTGTCATTCATACATAAGGACCCCCAAATCCCTCTGTGCTGCAGCTTTCTTCAGTCTTTCTCCATTTAAGTAATATTCAGTTCCTCTATTCTTCCTGCCAAAGTGCATAAGCTCATATTTTCTCAGAAGTCTGCCAAGTTTTTGCTCACTCGCTTAACTTGTCTATATCCCTCTAAAAACTCTTTGTGTCATCTTCACCACTTGCCTTCCCACCTATTTTTGTGTCATCCACAAACTTGGCGAAAGTACAGTCATTTCCCTCATCCAAGTTATTAATATATATTGTAAATAATTGTGGCCCCAGCACTGACCCCTGTGGCACTCCATTCGTTACAGGTTGCCATCCTGAAAATGCCCCCCATATCCCAACTCTCTGTCTTCTATTAGTTAGCTAGTCCTCTATCTATGCTAACATTCTACCTCCAACCCCATGGGCCTCTCAGCATCTACCTTGTCAATCGTATTAAGTAGCCTTATGTGCAGTACCTTATCAAGTGACTTTTGGAGATCAAAATATATTAAATCTACTGGTTTCCCTTTATCTATCCTGCTTGTTACCTCCTCAAAGAATTCTAATAAATTTTGTCAGGCATGATTTCCCCTTCATGAAGCCATGCTGACTCTGCTTGGTTATATTATGCATTTCTAAATGCTCTGCTATTACACCTTTTATAATAGACTGTAACATTTTCCCAAAGACAGATGGTAAGTTAACTGGCCTGTTTTTTGTCTCCCTCCCTTTTTGAATAATTGTGGCTCAATTGGCAGCCCACACCGCTGAGGTTTCTGCCACTGGTTATATACTGTGGCAGTGGGACAACTTTGTGCTCTCCTCCCGACATCTTCTCCTCCCCTCACCTCACAGCCAGTCACATGGAGCTGGTAAAATTCAGCCTCACATTGTCCAGAACTTTTGGCTAGATTTTAGCCGGGAGGCAAGTTCTGTGCAAGAGGGACTGTTGTGACATTGAGATACCCAGAAGAACGGGCTTCCAGAATGTCCTGAAGAATTCCACTGCAGGGCACCTTTACATTTTTTCCTGTGGGATTCCTGCCCACGGGCAGCTTGATTGACCACGGTTGGAGGTCTTCAAGCATAAAGCCTGTTTCACAAGGCCGAAGTTTACCATAGTAGGTATGTGTATTGGGGCAGTGAGAGAGTCCTTGAATGGGGTTCCCTTCTGGGATAGTCACGATTGCTGGAGGATGTCTGGAATGCAGGGCATTGCAGTGACAGATCCCAATTGCTGGTGTTCTAATGGTGGGGTGTCTAATGATGATGAAAGGGGCTAGGTGTGGTTCCAGAAGGCTTCTGATTGTGGTTAGGGGTGTCCAATGGTTTCAGGGACTGGGAGTTTTTATCTTTCAAAAGCTTCAGATGCCATACATTCAGACTCCATGGGCAGCTGCTGGGGAACAAGGATTATCCCCTGAAGAGGTAGCTCGTAACACCCGTCCATTGCCCAGCTACTGATGCAGAGAAACATTATAACCTAAACTATCTACTTACACATACTTGCTTTGAACAAGATCATTGGCATCTTGAAGTTGAGCTTCCATTGCCTTGACCAGTAGGGTGGTGCCCTTCAGTACAAGTCAGCCATGGTGCCTTGTGTTGTGATCATTTGCTGCACACTGCACAACATGACTAGACAAAGAGGTCTAAAGCTGGATGAAGAGAAGAATTTGGAATACCACTCTCTCTTAGAGGGGGACAGAGAGTTAGAGAAAGAGGAGGACAAAGTGGGTGGTCCAGAGAGATCCAGTGCCCAGGCATTAGAGAAGTTCATCAAGGCCTTCCAGGGGTCATGCCAATTGGCAGGCTGGTATGAGTGCCAATGCCATGCTAATTCAGCAGCTTTTCACTTGAGCAACTCCCCGCCTTCATGACAGATGACCCTGTCACTTACCTTCCATCATAGAGGGAAGATACCCAACAAACGCACCAATCTGAATAATCCCATCACCATCCATCTTGAATGAAACAATGGTCTCCACCACCAACAGTCTCTCCTAAAACAGACTGTGGCACCACATGAAACCCAGCTGGCCCTCCATTACCCTTGGCCCTTAAGTTCATGTCACTTTTGACATGAAGCAATAATAAAACTCAAGTCTGCTCATAGGCATAATCAATAATATAACAAAGGCAAAGTAAATGAACTTACAAACCGAGGACACATCACCTAATTGACCCAATAAGTGCTTCTAATGCTGTGGCACCTTGTGTTCCCATTCGCTTCTACACAGTGCTTCTACATGGGGTGGAGATGGCCTACTCCCTTGTCTCTGCTCATGGCTGAGATGTCTGTTGCTTCCGTCCCTTCGGGAGAGGTGCTTTTGGGGGCTCCTCCACAGGCTGCTGTGCCTGCGTCATTGCAGGGGCAGCCTCTGTCATGGGGCCTTGCGTCATGGGTGTTTCCTCAGTCAGAAGAGCGGAGGATGCCCTCTCAGGGATTTCGCCTCATCAACCTCTTCGACTTCCTAACACTTTCATAGTGCCTTTGCATGCTGGATGAGGTCGCCGGCTGCAATGCAGCTAATATCCATTCCAAGCATCTTTGTGCCATTAGCTACACTGAGCAGTTAATGCTACAGAGAGTCTCACTCTTGCTGTGCATGCCAATGTACTGGTTCTGCATCTACCCAGAGTGGTATTGCATATGGGTCTCCAAGAGGGTGGCCACTATCTCAATGCAGAAAATCATGTGCTCAAATCCTTGAGCCACGATGGAGCACATATGCTGCATGGGCTCCTCTATTGACTGCCCATGGTTCCACAATGTCTCAAGGAAATCCAATATTCAGGTTATCTGCCTCTGATGCTCCAGAATGACCCTCCGTGTATGTGACACCTGAGGACCAGCATCTCTGTCCAGCAGAGCCTGGTTTGCGTCTGTGCTCCAAACTCTGAGCCTGCCCGCAGCTGATTCTGACTCACCCTCCTCCTCCTCCTGGTCACTTGTGAGGTGCAGTTCACCCAGTGCTCCCTATTCCAAGCTAGACTGAGGCCCAAGCAAGATGAGTGTGTCTGTGGTGGTGCAAGGTTTGGAGGAATGATGTGGCATTACTGCCTCCGGGACATCTCTCCCCACTAAGGAGGCCAGCAGCAACTGGGCTGATACATTTGTCTTCCCCTCTATGACTAGTCTTGTGGGAAACACAAGGATGTGGTGATGAGAACTCAGCCTACTGTGCAGCTGCCTCAGCACAACTAGCCCAATAACTGACAGCGGTTGTAAAGCAACAGTGCACACTGGGCAAGATTGGCCTCCATGCTCTTCACCAGTCAAATGAACTATCAAATGGCCCTGCTCTGGACAACCTTCCATCTCGCCATTGCCCACAACCTGACGTGATGCTACCCTCGTGATCTCCATCACAGCCTGCTCCATGGAGGTCAGAGTCACTGCCACAGTATGTCACCACCCGTCTAAGAGATTTCACTGGGCCAGAGTTTTTACCTCATCAGGTGGATGCACGCCCAACCCGAACGAGCGTAAAATGACGCGTGATGACGTTGGGCAAGCATCCCAATGTCATTGCGCACTTGTGCGATATTTCAGTCAGGCACACGTGGGAGTCGGCAGTGCGACCACCGAAAATTAACAGGCCTGTTAAGGCCATTAAAGTACTAATTAAATATAATTTTTTGCTGCCCGTCCAACCTTACAGTTGGCGGGCTGGCAAAAAGGCAAAGCGGCCTTTGCAATTTTTAGGAAACCTCATCCAGACAGGATGAGGTTTCCAACAGCAATTAAAAATTAAATAAAAATTTTAACTTTTCATTAATAACTTGTCCCTGCTCATGTGACAGAGTCACATGATGGGACATGTTTTGTAACATTTAAAAATATTTTAATTTTGATTTTTTATTTGTTTTCCTGTGCACAATTGTGCACATGCTTGAGGTTCCCCGCCTCCTCCTCCCCTCCCCCCGTCACAGGCAGCGCTGAGCACTGCAGTGCGCGTTTCACGCTGGGTGGTCCTTAATTGGCCTGCCAGTGTGGAAACGCAGTTGCAGCCCGATTGTGGGCGGCGGGCAGCTTTCCGACCATTCTGGCTCGCCCCCGCCAAGCCCACCCAACTCACTTCTCCGACAGGATAAAAGGAGAAGATTCACGTGAAAGCTGCCATCCCTCACTAATTCCAGCAACAACATTCACATGGAATGTTGCATTTCTCAGTGATGCCCCTGTTCAATTGTACCCCATATGTGAGGGTCATTGATGCCACTTATTCTGACAATGTTAATGACAGTTGTGGGCTCTCAGTCTGCTGGAGCTTGTGTGTATTCAGGTTTATACATAGATAGAAACCTGTCATCGGGGTGTTGTTTGCCACCCTTCAGACCTTATCAGATGATTGAAGCGCCTTCTTCACCCAAATCCTCCTGATAACTCCCCAGCTGTAAACCTTTACGGCCACCTCAATCCATGCCCCCTTTGTCTTTCTTAGAGGATTTCTTCTTCCAGATTGAGAGAAAAGTACATCTTTCTTCTCAGAGACAGCGTCTGTCAATGGCCCCAGGGAGGCATCTGCAAAGATTCCTCCCCAGGTAAGCGCCGACCTCCTCAGCTCCCTGGTGCTCCATAACTTCAGGCAATGGCAAGCCCAGTCAAGATTGCTGCTTGCCTTTTCAAATTGCGTTCCGTAACTAGGTCCCACCTCCAGGCCGTTTCCATTGCTGCTAATTGGGTGCCGAACTGAGCTAATTACATTTGAAAATTGCATCAGGTCACTGATATTGATACAATGCAGGGTCGGGATCCAGAAACGATCCAGGCGTCGGGTTCTCAACTCTGGATTGATAATCCAACCTTTGCATCCACCATCAGTGCCGTTACCAATATGGTCACAGTAATCATTGCCTCCAGGGCCAAAGATAATCACAAACATTAATACCACCGCTCTAACTGTCAATGGGTGATATAGTAGTGGTGTTCATGCTTGTGATTAATCATGCGCTGAAATAAACTTCATTTTCACTGTCATTATCATTACTACCCACATTGTCACAAAAATGCGCATTTTCTATGTTTGACTTCCAAGTTCCTCCTCTTCTCTCAGTGCTGATTCATGCAGATTGCAGCAGTTCTTCAGTATCTCATTGACAATTCTTCAACTATGAGCCTTGACAGTGAAATCAGTGTTATCAAGGCCTGAATTTTCACAGGAATGGAAGGGCTCCATGCTTTAGCCAAAATGGAGCCGGAGTAGTGAATCTGGAAGCCCTTGCCCCCCCCCGCCACCCCCCCTCCCCCACCCCCCCCCCACCCCCCATTTGGTACCAGCCATTTTCTATGGGTGTGGGGGCAGGGAAACGCGGTGGGACGTGTTTATGTATTTCACACAACCCATGGGATTTACAAATTTGAGGAAAATGTCTAAGCCTACTGGAGTTCCCTGGAGCAGTCATGTGCCCTTTGGAGAGGTCAGGTACCCTTTTGGGATCTTTAAGAGTAGACATTAACGTGCATATAAGGGTGGATAAGGTCTATGGAACAGTCAAGCTGTCACATTATTTAAATCCCCTGCTCTTTAAATTTTGAAAAAAAAAATCAGCCTGTTGTGTCCCTTAGTTGAAAAAAATTAGTGCTTGCAATTTCAAAAGTCGTTTGTTGACATAAGCCTGGGGTCTGTCAATATAATATTAGTATTGCTTGACTGCTTACACAACTTATCATTATCACAGTGGGGGGAGGGGCTGTAACTTCACAGTTTGATTGACAGCTCCCAGTGGTTATAAAGGGATTAGATGTCTTTGAAATGGAATAATGAATACAAATGTGTATTTTTATAAGGGATTAAGCACTTGAAGACCCTTCAAGTCTTATATCAATGAGTGTATTTTATATGTATATATATAGTAAAGTCTGTCATAGATATTTAGAACATCATTTTATTTCATCTTAGCATGGCTCCTGAGGTCTGTCCTTGGTAGATACTGGATGAGTTGGCATGGAGGGTGTAAGATCAAAGAGGGGGGAATTGGTGGGGGGGGCATGGGGTTGGCATAAATTGGCACTAAGTTGACATAGGGGCTAAAGGGGGTCATGGAGGATGTGTGGAGGGGCATAGGTTGCCCTGGAGGATATGAAAGGCTAAGGAAGGTGGGTAGAAGGGCATAGGCTGGCATGAGTTGGCCTGGATGGGTTATAGGAGTGCGTGGTGATGAATGGGTGTAGGGTGTAAGATATGAGGGATAGAAGGCCGTTTTTTGTTTTAATGCTTTTATTCAAACTGTGATGAAGTGGCAAGCATTTTAAACAGCCTGCCTTGGCAATCAGCAACCCTGGTGGTGGCGGGCCTGACTCCAGTGTGCATTCACACCCTTGGAGCGAAAATCTTGCCATTCTAGGCAGTTTCTCCTGAGTCGGATTCATGAGGTCAGGAAATATCTCGACTCTGTGCAGCTGACTTGGCAGCGAAAATATGGGCCCAAATTCCAGAACACTGCTTGATTTATTTGCCTGGAAACCAAAGGCATTGTGGCTGGTTTTCAACAGCTGGCTGAGATCAGCTAACTCATTCCAAACTACGAATCAAATCTGGCCTGTATGTGTCAGTACCACACCTGGTGGCCTATTTATCCACTAAGCAGTTAAGGAAGCTCAGCACACACATTCTCAATGAAAGTTTTCAAAGATCTCTTTAACCACTATTTTAAAGAACTTCAAGTTAGTTGGCTTCTGTGTATGGCAAAACTGTCCAATACGGGGAATAAAATCAGCCATTGTGAGAATTCCAAAAGGTCCATTGTTTGAGAATGAAATTGTATCATACCACATGAAAAATATTAAATCTTTTGTGTTTTAACTACTTCTGAATAAATACTTTTCATTACAGAATCAAAATGCCACTGGATCACTTGATTTTAATACTGCCCGTCTGACAAGAATAGAGCGGGCAGATGATTAGAATTAATGTTAGGAACTTCCCATTGTATTCCCACCTTAATCGCTCCCGCTGCTATTTGAACACTGGATTTCAGTGGGATCAGGGCCATCTGCCACAGGCAAATGAAAGCCTGAATAATATTTAAAAATCAGAGTCCTATGATATTGATAATGATAGCGTTACACTTCGCTGGGTCTGTGGGGAATCCTGACAGCAAACAGGATCATAGCCAAAACCAGACCAGGTATTTTAAAATTTTACCATTTCTTAAATGTGTTAGTCCAGGCCATACAAGATAACTTTGAGCCTCCACTGAGCCAGGTTTTTCTTCTCATCTGACTATGATCTCCTCCAGAACCCTCCCAACCCTCCATCACCACTTACCATACCACCAAGTACTATTCCCTTGAGTCCCAGCAGATGCCTCCTGCCCTGCAAAATCCAGAAATAAAAACTGAAAATGCTGGAAATACTCAGCAGGTCTGACAGCATCCATGGAGAGGGAAGCAGAGTTAACAATAATACAACTCTTCTTCAGAACCGGCAAAATCCTGCCCCTGCCCACCAGCCACTTCACCATTCCCGCTGAATTTGGACAGGATTATTACCTCCTACAACATAATAAGGCCCAGGGTGTTAAAATAGCCCTGGACTCAAATTGGCATCATCATGTACATTTTCCACCCACCTCAGCACTAAGCATTCACCCCCCGAGTTAAAATCGGGGCTCGAGGGTGTCTCAGTTTTTAACTTTGTAGAATCTGAGTTGATTGAGAAAATACTCGAAATCCCAGGGGTAGTTTAATGGTTCTTTTGACGGTCTCATTTCTGCATTTTTATGTGCCACAGACAATCACCTCTTCACAATGAAACAAATGTAGAACTAGATTTAAGACTGAATGGGTGAAACATTCTTGGCAAAATACATAATGACTCTGATAACTGTGGCTCACTTTCAGTGTCTGATTTTATTCTGCAGTTAGTTTTTCCAGACTTTTTGTACACACTGCAGACAGGAATGTTCAACAGTCTGATGATTCAGTAATTTTGCTAAATCGACAACTTACAGTGTAAATCTCACAAAAAGATTGTGTATTGAAAGGTAGAGATGAAACAGAAAGCACAATCAAAGCCTGGACCTCACAATCTACTCAGGTTTCTGGGCTGTTGAAAAGAGTGGTACAATAAATTCAGATTTGGTAACTTTTCCCATGTTACTCCATGTACAGTTTTTATCACAGTGCTTAAATAATGAATTCTTCTGTTTGCCTTAGATTACCACTGCTCCTCTATTTTTCCTAATAATATTCTGTATGGCAAGAGAGCAGAAAACTTGATCACATGAAGAAGGACAAGGCATATGGAGCACAGCTGACCTGCCAGCTACAAGTTACTTGGGTAAGTGGAAAGATGATTATTTTAAAAAATGTTTTTAGTCACTTATCTTCCAGGCCTGTAAACAGTAAGTAATGGCGACCCTAATTTAGACCCGAATTATTTTTTTCTTAGCAGAGGGAAGAAATGATGCCCTCCAACATTATTATCCATTTTTATCCAAAAGTTACAAAATTCAGAGATCACTTCAAAAGGAGCTTTTAATGTTAGCCAACTCCTGAAATTGTCATCTAGATCTTGTTGATTTCACATAAAGATTGGTTATTGATACCAAGTCCAATGAAAGCTTTTATTAAGAACATAAAATTAATTCCTCTAAAGGCTTTCACAGATTGTGAACTTTAAGATACACTAATTTTCCAATCAATAACCCCATTTAACAAATCATGTGTATCAGAATATTCAATAAATAGACTTTAATTGTCCATCATTTTAATTATGATTTGATGGGCATATTAAAGATTAATATTTGCATTTACCTTTGCTGTTTCAACAAGCCCTGTGACAAAATAACTTTGTTGTTGTCAAACCTAAGTCTGTTTTAGAATAAACCTGCCCACAAAACGTAATGTCTCCAATAATTTCACTTACTGCATTTGTCGACAAATTCCTTCTTTGCTTATTTTCATATAGAAGGTATTATAAAATGCTAATCCTATTTTCATCATTTTTAGTCAGTTCTGTTTTATTTGTAGCCACCTCTTCATGGGCAAGGGGGGAATATAATATTGCCTTTGCAAATTTGTTTATTTATCTCTGTCTTGGTGCCAGAAAGATTTTTCTCCAGCAGAGAAACCTATGTAAAGGCCAAATCTCATTGTGGACAGTTATTATCAAATTTGGAAAAAGTAGGAAGGAAGTAAATGTAAATTGAAAAAACATGATTAACTGAAGACTAGTTGGTCATTTAGAAACCGATAAACTGTTGGAGGAACTGTTGAAAGGCTATGATGAGGGTAAAGAGCTTCACAGATATGAGGTCCTGGAAAAGAATGAGAAGAAACAAATGTAAATGAGCCTTAATTTTAGCAGAGGTGAAGATCTGAGAAGAGGAAGAATGAATGGGACAATATATTTGCATCTTTGAAGGAACAAATAGAAAAATTCTTACAAGTAATGAGGTAGTATTGATAAAATAGAGGCAATCATTAAAGATTTGAGGCAAGGGGTGACAATAGCAAGGTCATTCAAAATAATTCAAAATTAAGTAACTTGAAACACAACTCCTAATGTGCTTTATAGATCTTCACAAAATTCAACTGATAAAACCTAGAAAGTAACTTAAATTCCTTTTAGCACTTCATCTACTTTTTGGGGTGGGTGGGGAGATAAAACGTTGGAACCCTGACTATTCTAAATTAGCAGAATTTGTAAAAGCAAATTAACTGTCCAAGGTGTTCAAAATTATGAAAGGTTTTGATTAGGTAAATTGGGACAAAGTATGCCTACTGACTAGTCAGTTTGTAACTAGTAGACATCCATTTACGATCATCAAAAAAAAGCAAATGGAAAGGTTAAGATAAATGTCTTTATCTGAGTATTGTTAGGAAACAGTAAATGTACAAATATTTGAAAGCAAAAAATTTAAATGGTCTGCTGGAGAAATTATAATGAATGGCTTATATAGATAATTCTTTCAGGGAGCCATGCAGCCATGATGGGTCAAATGAACTCCTACGCTCTCTGGGGTTATTTTTGATCTTGTGCAATAGTGTAAGGTGGGTGATAACAAATGGGCAGACTTTTCAATAAAAATTTCAACTCATCTAGTCAGTTCTGTGGAGAACCTAGACAAAATAGGATGACTCTTCTTCGAACAAAGAAGGTTATTAGCAGTGTTCAAAATTATGAAGGTTTTTGGTAGAGTAAATAAGGAAAAACTGAAGCCACTGGAGGAGTTGGTAACCAGAGGACATAGATAAATATCTAGAGAGGAAATTAGGAAATGCTTTGATATGCATTTGTTATAATCTGGAACGCACTACCTGAAAACATGATAGAAGCAGTAACTTTCAAAATAAAATTGGATGATATACCTGAAAAAGAAAAATTTGTAGGGCTATTGGGAAATAGCAGAGGAGCAGGACTAATTGGATAGCTTTTTCAAAGCACTGGAACTGACATGATGGGCCAAGTGGCCTCCTTCTGTGCCTTATGATTCTATATCTGATTGCACTTTGTGGAATTTTGCCACTTAATGTCTCCTACAACATTGATCACAGTTTGATGGCTGTAAAGTGCTTTGGGACATCCTGAGGTCTTGAAAGGTGCTATATAAATGACTTTCTGACTCAGAGATGAGAGAGCTACCACTGAGCTAAGGACTTGTCTGAACTATTATGCCTTTAAATTGTCTTCAGCACAGTATTAAATAGTTCAATTATTTTTTTCTGGTAAACAAACTGCTACATATGAATTAAATATCAAGCACAATTATGCGAGTAACAAACCTAATTCAATTTAAAGTTTTAAAAATCACTGAATTCTTTAGATCATTATATTCTTAGTTAACAGGGGCCATGCGTTTTGAAAATTATACCAACATGCATTATATAAAATTATCAAATTGATATTTTTCTAATCTACAATAAATTTATTTTTGCATAGATTCATTAAAAACATTAAAACATTAAACTGAAAAGAGCAACATAAATACTAATAATGGTCAAATAAATACATATTTTCATTATCAATAGTCAAAACATTGAATTACTTCCTATTGTGACATTTTTTCACTGGAGTACAAAACAGCTGATGATGATAAAGAATTACCACAATTCTATTTAAAGCATGAAAGAGCTGTAGCTCATGAAAGCTGGAGCACTGATCATTCTTGTGGTTTTGTGTAGAGTTAGGGTTGTTGTATAACCTAGCTGATAATGAGCTTTCCTTAGTTAAAAAGCTAATAAGAAATGTAAAATAAATAAAGAGGCAAGGAGAAGACTGACTTATTTTCCATTTACCATTATTTTCTGAACAGTACAATGTTAGTTTGATAAGATAAGATTTTTAGTGCATTTCATTGGTAGACTCACCTGTGATACTGACATAGTTTTAAAAAATTAACCTTAATGAATTTTTTGATTGGACAAACATATGTTTTATCTTTTCAACACAGGAGAGGCATAAAAGAAAATGTTTTCATTATTGAATGAAAATCAATTAGGCCGACAATAAATTGTTTATTTATTCCATGAATTTTTAGACTGTATGCCTGAAGGTGTTAAAGATGATAATTTGTCAATGCAAGTGGTTCCTGCCAAGAACAGAATGTGTTCTTGTCTATCTGTGTAGTAGATAGTCTAAAGTTTTAGTCAATTAGAAATTCTAAACAAATATCAAGTGATGTTGAGGTAATGCAAAGTTTTCAAAATTAATTGCAAAACAGATGAGATTGGCAGCAATTAATTATATGTGAAACAGAATCCTGCCAGTGGTTTTCATAATTCCTATGTTGCATATTAATTCAATTGTTTACACTATTACTAATGAGGAACAAAAATGCATTATTCATTCTGCTTTGTGCTGTTATTGAGTTTAGTTGACCAAAGTTATGAATGTGATGACTAGTGAATGAATTATCATGCTGTGCCACTGTATCACAGAAATAGACAACTAGATGTCAAAACTGAAAAAATCCTGAAACAACTCACCAAGAAGAGATTGTTCATAAGCGCCAAGAAATTATTCATTAGATTGTGAGGAAATGCTAAATCAGAGTGACACGTATTTTTCTGCTGGGCAATGAAGCATATTTAACACACAAACCAACCACTTCTTCATTTAAACAATGCATATCAAAATAGTCCATCTGGATTATTCCAAGAACAATTCAGAAAGAGCGATGGAGACCAAAGAAATGCACTTTAATAGCCAGGTTCTTGAGGCTCTGACGTGAGTAAGAAGAACATCAAGTGAAAAGTAGTAAATTAAAAAGAGAAAACTACAAATGCTATAGATCTGCAATAAAAATAGAAAATGTTGGCGTGCACAGCTGGTCAGTTCACACCTGAGAAAAGAAAAGAAGGTTACGATGTTGTGGGCGTGTTATTTTCATTGTGAAGAATTCACACCCAGGCCAGGATTTTCCATGCCTACTGGCATTGGCCATGTTCAGTGGCGTGAATGGACAATATGGCGAGAAGGCCAAAAATCAATTTAACAACGTCGTGAAACGTTTGCAATCGCCTGCTCAACCCATCGATGGCAGGCCATGTTTCTCGCCACCAGATGTCAAGAACCTCATTGTAATAGATCTGCATATCATTATAAGGCCAGCCTGCCGGATTCATTCTCCCTCCAACCCCCACCCCTCCGGCTGGATCATCCGCCCACGTCGGCAGGAAAACATGCTAACATGTTTCACAACAGCATGTATAAGGCCTGCACCTGGCAGGCTGCACTTTGCTTGGAACTTCAAGGTTTGTTTGCCTACCTTGCTTTGGGCAGCACTCTCGATCATCAATACCAGGCTTCACAGACAGCACCACATCACTTTTAGGGGAGCTCACGAGCAGCTCTCCACCTACCAGATCAACCATATGTGGGTGGCTTTTCAATGGCTACATGATTAGGGCTTGCTTCGGGAAGGAGGAGAAGTGGTCTCAGGCAAGGGAAGAGGCTGCAAGATGAGGGCTGCACTGGGGACAGAGAGTATCCCAGGGTATGTGTGGGGACACATATTGATCTGTGCAAGTGGCCTCAAGATGGTGAGGGCTGAGGAGGCAGTCTTCAGAGGAGATGAGGTCAGATGGACATGTGAGAGTATGTGTGTGAGAATGGGTGGTGATGTCCCTTGAGCTGTCAGTGAGTGAGATGCCAGTGAATGCATGATGGGCTTGAGAGTGTGAGTCTAGAATGATGAAATGGTTGCCATACCCTGACTGCATGGATGAGATCATTCATCCTCTATCTGCATTGGGTGATCAAGCTCTTCTGTGCAACATTGGCACTGATCATCACTGCCATCGCCTAGCAAGCCAGAGTGGTAATGTAACTGCCCTTCCTGCGGTAGAGGACATCACAGTGGGCCCCCACAGCATTCAGGGGGCGCTGCAATCTTCTTGCCTTTCAGGGCCATGTCTTCTTTGCTGCAGTCCTAGGCTGGAAGCACTGAGTGCGGCTGTACTTTAAATGTGATGCTTGGCATGATAAAATGGCGCGGTGACGGTGTGGCAAGCGATTCAGAGCCTGTTTGCCATCAAAACGATGTGTATCCCAGGAATGCATAATTAATGCCGTGGGTTTGGGACGATACGGCGTGAAAAGCCACCATTGCAAACGGTGAGTAAAACGTCATTTCTCTCGCCCACTAACACACTTGGTGCAAATCTGGAACAATTCCAGACCCAGATATACATCTGAGTACACACCCCTAACATCATAACCTGCCTTTTCTCTTTACATATGCTAAGGTTTCACTGGCCAGCTGTGTATCTCCAGTATTTTCGGTTTTTATAAAGATACAAGTGCCTGGAATGACATCTATGGCAGGAAATAACTGAGAGATTATACACTGAACTTGTTGCAAACCAGGGAAGCTATCTGAAAGATGTCAAACCTGAAGAAATCTATAAAGGTAACAAATTAATTTTCATGTGCATTGCATATTTGTCATAAATAAATGAAAGGAAGTTACCCTAAACCGTTTGTTCCCAAAAGACAGTATGATGAATTTATTAAATGCAGTGCAAAACCAAGAGAATCAAGCATTCACATTAATGGGAGTCAATATGCAACCCTGAAGGGGATCAAGGTTATTGCAGCACACAACCAGCAATTAGGAAGCTATTTTAGACAGTCAAGGCTTACAAATGAACCTGGCAAAATGATTGTCGTTTCCTTTGGACATCCAACACATACTCAATTTCCTCAACGCTGCACAGGGTGGCATGCAGTGATAGTATTGCTGAAAACTGGTTAATAAGGATTATATCTAGATATCATAGGCTTTAGCTATGGAATCCTGCCATTGTTGTCCATTCTCTTGTAATGAAAGTTCCACAGCTTATTCCTTATCTTCACTCTTGGCCTTATGGTCTGCCATGAATTGTAGATGCTCTTCATTTTCTTCTTTGGTGAGTATTCTTAGAAGAACAAAATGGTGCCACACTCAAATGGTGGAATTTTATGGGCCTGTCGCGGGGGGGAGGGGCTGTAAAATGCAGCAAACGCTCAAAAGTCCATTGACTTCATGGGGCCGTAAAATCCTGCCAGGGTAAAATTCCGCCCAGCATAATTCTCAGGACCCTGTCTGGTTGACCATACTTTTTCCACCCCTTCCCCCACCACATGCACCACCCCACATACCATCCCCCTACCACCGCCAACCCCCCCCCCCTTCCCCCCCACCACCCCACAATCAGTCCAAATCTTTAAAATTCAGTTTCAATGGTATGTCCATTGGATGTTGATGGAGTAAAATCCTTCTCTATTCATGTACAACATGCCATTGCACACGAGATAAGCATGGCTCCATAGGTATATTCATTAATTCACTGCAATCTTACCCAGATTGAAAAAACAGTAAAAACTGGGAAATAAGTCTACTGGTCCAAACTGTTTTTCCTTCTGGGTAGTAAGCTAGCAGTGCTGGACAAATGGGTTACCCTAACCTGCGCTTGCCATTGATCCATGCTGAATTGAATGTATACATTTCCAGAGTGGAATAAGATATCTGTGATCTCAGCAGTGATGTTTGAGTGCAAACTAGCTGACACAACATGCTATAGCCAGCATTTGACAGGGATGATGTATTGCACAGATACTTAGAGTTGTGATGTTCATCACTGCCACCAATGGTGGAATGTGTTTGCAGATTTTCTTCCAGAAGACAGCACAGATATGTCACTATCTACTTACCTAATCTGAGCAATTTGAGGCACTAATCCACAGGTAGGTATGCATGGACCAGTCAAATTACCTAGTACTGACAGTAACTGGATGTTGTTTTACTTTGCAAACCTCCCTCAGATATTCCTCCTGATCCAGATCTGCTAATTGGTGAGCTAGTGCTGCACTAAATGAGTCAGCCTTGGCTTAGCGACTGGAAGCCAGTGTCCAGTGGCGTACCACAGGGATCTGTGCTGGGTCCCCTATTATTTGTCAATTATATAAACAACATAGATGACTATGTGGAGGGTAGGATTATTAAGTTTGCGGAGGACACAAAGATTGGCCGGGTGGTTAACATTGAGGTTGAGTGTCTTGGGCTACAGGGAGATATAGACAGGATGGTCAAATAAGTGGCGGATGGAATTTAACCCTGAAAAGTGTGAGGTGATACACTTTGGAAGGAGTAATTTGACAAGGAAGTATTCAATGAACGACATGGCACTAGGAAGTTCTGAGGAACAAAGGGACCTTGGCGTGTGTGTCCATAGATCTCTGAAGGCAGAGGGGCATGTTAGTGAGGTGGTGAAAAAGGCATATGGGACACTTGCCTTTATCAATTGAGGCATAGAAAAGTAGGGAGGTCATGTTGGAGTTGTATAGAACCTTGGTGAGGCCATAGCTGGAGTACTGTGTGCAGTTCTGGTCGTCACATTATAGGAAGGATGTGATTGCACAGGAGGGGCTGTAGAGGAGATTCACCAGGATGTTGCCTGGGATGAAACATTTAAGTTATGAAGAGAGGTTGGATAGACTTGGGTTATTTTCATTGGAGCAGAGAAGACTGAGGGGTGACCTGATCAAGATGTACAAGATTATGAGGGGCATGGACAGGGTGGATAAGGAGCAGCTGTTCCCCTTAGTTGAAGGGTCAGTCACAAGGGGGCATAAGTTCAAGGTGAGGGGTAGGAGGTTTAGGGGAGATGTGAGGAAAAACTTTTTTACCCAGAGGGTGGTGATGGTCTGGAATGCACTGCCTGGGAGGGTGGTGGAGGCGGGTTGCCTCACATCCTTTAAAAAGTACCTGAATGAGCACTTGGCACGTCATAACATTCAAGGCTATGGGCCAAGGCTGGTAAATGGGATTAGGTAGGTAGGTCAGGTGTTTCTCACAGGTCAGGTGCTTCTCACGAGTCAGTGCAGACTTGATGGGCCGACGGGCCTCTTCTGCACTGTGATTCTGTGATAGTGGTAGCACTATCTGAGCTTGTAATAAGAAGATTGTGGGTTCAAGCAGCTGTCCAGAGATTTGAGCACATAATCTAGACTGATACTTAAGTGGAGTTGTGGCAAAGTGTTCCATGATGGAAATACCAGGTGTGATATTGAAACCAATGCTCCATCTACCCACTAATTGGATGTAAAAGATCCCATTACAAAATTCAAAGAAGAGCAGGAGAGTAAGCTGACCAACAATTATTCCTCAATCAATATGAACAAAACATAATTATCATTACTACTGTGGGAGCTTCCTGTGCAAACATTTACCTACTTTACAACATTTCAGAATAAGTACTGCATTGGCAGTGATGTACTTTGAGCATGTGAAAGACATTATATAAATCTTTGTACATTTACTTTCAGATGTTGTCCCAAATGTAAAAAGTTGTTTCTGCAATATGTTGGTTGCCATTCTGCGGTTAGTGTAACAAAGCTGCAATTTATCACTGATTTACCATTCTTAACTTTATATACACAGGTCAGTGTTTAACGGAAGCTGCTCTATAGGTGGGCCAAAAATAATCGCGGTGAAGGCTACACACCCCATTTCCGCCAGTAGGAAAACTGACATCCATTAAGTCAGCGCCAGAATTGGGCCACAATGGGGAACCCGCCTGTTGGCTAATAGACTCATTATAGAGCCAATAAAGGTGATTATCTCTGAGCCCACTAGGATTTAGTGGTGGCTCAGGTATGCTCCCAAACTTGCATGGGCTTCCCATGCCTCCTGAAGGCCATCTGGCAAACACTGTTGGGTTTTCCAGTGGCCTCCTAGGAGCCTTCATTCAAAGACACTTAGTATCTGACTGAGGGACCTGACATTGGAAAAAGCAGGCATCCACTGAAAGCCAACTTATGCCTTTGTATCTGACCTGCCTCACCCCCATCTCCTCCCCCTTGTTGGCAACCCCAGCCTGTGACCCCAACCTATACAACTCACCTCTCTCTAGGGATCCCATGATGATCTCTGCTAAAGGCCTCACTGTATTATTGGCCATCAATCCTGGCGGCATAGCTGGCAATGCAGAGCTGCCTGATTGGTCGAGGAAGCAGGATTTCTGCTGCTGGGGTCCTAATTCCCAAGGAAGGCCTGACGCTGACAGTTAAGTATCTGACAGGCACTTATATGGTTGGGCCTCCCGCACCAAAGCGACGTGGGTTTCACACTGGTTCTCCATACAGTGGGCTGGATCGATGTCAGGAACATTAAATCTAGCCTGCAATTTCCATTATACACTGACTTCATGAGGGAACACTTTTGGAAACAGCAACAGAAGTAGGAAAATTCAGCACGATAGTGCACAAATTAAATTGTTTTGAATTAGCAGATGAATAGCATCTGTGATAAACTAACAACTGGAGGAAGTTTTAGCCTGGTACGACAGCTGCAATTAAATTTCTAAACACTTTCAGGCAAAGTACAGTGCAAGCAAATTCATAGATGTGCCTTATTATTTTAACTGTAGAAAATTACATTGGGAACAGTACAATGACAATAAAATATTTTTTACACTGCAAATTAAGAAAGAAATCAAACTTTTATGTATATAGCACCTTTCATAATTTCAGGACATCCCAACGTGTTTTCCAGCTATTAAGTACTTTTGAAGTGTAGTCACTGTTGTGATGTAGGAAATGCAGCAGTTAATTTATGCCAGCAAACTCCCACAAACAGCAATATCATAATGGCCAGATAATCTGTTTTTCTGATATTGATTGGGGAAAAAAGATTGATCAGCACACAGGGGATAACTCCCCAGCTTTTCTTCAAAATAGTGCCATGGGGTATTTTACATTCACCTGAAAAAATAGACAGGACCTCGGTTTAAAATCTCATCTGAAAGACAGCAGATCCCTCAATACTGTTCTGGAGTAGTGACCTTGGTTTTTATACTCAAGTTATTGAGTGAGACTCAAACCGACAACCTTCCAACTCAGAAGAGCGAGTGCTATTAACTGAGACACTGCTGACAACAACAGGTTATGCTTATGCACTTTGTTCACTTTTTTCAACAGCTTTGCAATGGAACAGTTCACCTTTTTGCTGCTGTTAGCTATCAAGATACATTCAACGGATGCACAATTCAATGGGTACAACTGTGATGCTAATCTGCACAGCAGGTTCCCTGGTAAGTTGGATCCAAAATTGGCAGGATGCAGAGGATAATGGTCCCCGAATATTTTGTGAGTGGAAGGCTGTTTCTAGTATTCCACAAGGCTTAATACTAAGTCCTTGCTTTTCATGGCATATAACAATGGTTTAGGCCTAAATGTAGGGGGCATGGTTAAGAGGTTTGCAGGTGATACAAAAATTGGCTGTGTGTTTGATAGTGAGGAAGAAAGCTATAGACTGCAGGAAGATGTCAATGGACTGGTTAAGTGGGCAGAAAAGTGGCAAATGGAGCTCAATCCAAACAAGTGAGGTAATGTATTTGGAGAGGACACACAAGGCAAGGGAATACACAATAGGTAGTTGGATACTGAGAAGTGCAGAGGTACACTGAGATCTTATGTGCATGTCCCAAAGACCCTGAAGATAGCAGGACAGGTAGATAAAGCCGCTAAAAAGATATAAAGGTTACTTTCCCTTAGGTGACGCATTGAGTATAGGAGCAGAGAAGAAATGCTAGGATTATATAAAACTCTAGTTAAACCACAGCTCAGGTGCTGTCTGCAGTTCTGATTACTGCATTTTGGGAAGTATGTGATCACACCAGAGAGGGTAGAGTGTAGGTTTAAGACCGTATCACCAGAACTGGATAATTTTAGCTTTGAGGCAAAACTGGAAATACTGGAGTTGTTTACTTTGGAATAGAGGAGGCTGAAGAAAGATTTAATTGAGGTGTATGAAATTATGAGGTACCAAGAATAAAGTGGATAGAAAGGATCCATTAATCTTCCAAAATTCCCTGGATTCTGGAGAGATCCCAATGGATTAGAAAACTGGAAACATAATACCACTCTTCAAGAAAGGAGTGAGACAGAAAGCTGGAAACTATAGGCCAGTTAGTTGTGTGTCATTGGGAAAATGTTAGAATGTGTTATTAAGAAGGTATTAGCAGGACACTTAGAAAATCATAATACAGTCAGGAAGAGTCAAGATGGTTTTGTGAAAGACAAATCAATGCTTAAAAAATGTATTAGAATTCTTTGAGGATATAACAAACAAGGTGGATAAAGGGGAACCAGTAGATGTTGTATTTGGATTTCGAAAAGGCATTCGATAAGGTGCTACATAAAAGGTACAACATAAGTGTTCATGGTGTTGGGGTGAAATATTAGCATGGATAGAGCATTGGCTAACTAACAGGAAAATAAGAGTTGGGATAAATGTGTCATTTTCAGGTTGGTAAACTGTAACTAGTAGAGTGCCGCAGGGTTGAGTGCTGCAGCCTCAACTATTTACGATCTATATTAATGATTTGGATAAAGAACTGTATGCAAGTAGCCAAATTTGCTAAAGATACAGAAATAGTAGGAAAGGAAATTGTGAGGAAAATACAAGGATTCTGCAAAGGGATATAGATAGGTTAAGCAAGTGGGCAAAAAATCGGCAGATGGAGTATAATGTGGGAAAATGTGAGATTGCCAACTTTTACAGGAGGAATAGAAAAGCAGAATATTATTTAACTGGAGATAGACTACAAGACTAAGAGACTCTTAGTGTCTTTATACATGAATCACAAAAAGCCAGCATGGAGGTACAACAGGGAAAGCAAATGGAATGTTGTCCTTTATTGCAAGTGGATTGGAGTATAAAAGTAGGGAAGTCTTGCTACAGCTTTACAGGGCATAGGTGAGACTGCAGCTGGAGTACTGTGTACAATTTAGGCCTCTTTGAAGGAGGGATATACTTGCATTGGAAGCAGTTCAGAGATGGTTCACTAGGCTGATTCCTGGGATGAAGAGATTGCCTTATGAGGAAAGGTTGAGTAGGTTTGGCCTGTACTCATTGGAGCTGAGAAGACTGAGGTGATCTTATTGAAACATATAAGATCCTGAAGGGGTTTAAAATGGTAGATGTTGGAAGGCTGTTTCCTCTCGTGGGGGAACCTAGAACTAGGGAATACAGTTTAAAAATAAGTGGTCTCCCATTTAAGGTGGAGATGAGGAGGAATTTATTTTCTCAGAGGGTCGTTAGTATCTGGAGTTTTCTTCCACAGAGAGCAGTGGAGGCTAGATCATTGAATATATTCAAGGCTGACTTAGATAGATTTTTGATAGGCTAGGGAGTTAAGGGTTATGAGGGACAGGCAGGAAAATGGAGTTAAGGCCACAATCTGATCAGCCATGTTCTTATTGAATGGTGGAGCAGGCTCAATGGACCAAATGGCCTACTCCTGCTCTTATTTCTTATCATCTTATGATCTATTTCCTTTGCAGATAGATCAATAAGCAGGGACACAGATTTAAATTAATTGGTAGAAAGATTAGGGGGGAATTGAGGATAATTCTTTTCACCCAGAAGGTGGAAGGGAACTGGAACTCACTCCCTGAAAGGTTAGTAGAGGCAGAAACCTTCATCACATTTAAAAAATACTTGGTTATTCACTTAAAGTGCTGTAATTTACAGACTATGGACCAAGAGCTGGGAAGTTTGGCTGGATAGTTGTTAGTTGGCTGATCCAATGGACAAATTAGCCTCCTCTGTACCATAAATTTCTATGATTCTATGATTAAATAAAATAGAATGTACATTAAATTATGAGGTACCAAGATATAGTGGATAGTCATTTGGTAGTACAGAACTTAAGAAATGCTGAAAAAAAGACATACGTTTCACTTGTACTCATCACGACAATTCGCAAGAATATCAAATATAAAGGGAACCACAATTTATACTGCATGAGAAGAGCATGTTGATTGGATGGCAAGTGGACTCTTGAGTTTCAACAATGTGTCTTTTTTCAGCGATAATAAAGTGGATAGAAAGGATCGATTAATCTTCCAAAATCCCCTAGATTCTAGAACGGTCCCAGTGGAATAGAAAACTACAATTGTGACACCACTCTTTAAGAAAGAAGGAGACAGAAATCTGGAAACTATGAGCCAATAGGCCTAATATATTTCATTGGGAAAATGCTAGAATGCATTATTAAGGAGGTATTAGCAGCACACTTAAAATCATAATACAGAGTAACAATGCTTTTAATGCCAAACAGTAAATCCCATCTGTCTGGTCTGTTACTTGAAAGGATTCTGTCCAAACCTGAAAATTTCTAACTCAATACTCTTTCTGCCAGGGTAAAAAGGCTGCCTGAAGAGAGAGACTCATTTAATTTGTTCTGAGATCAGCATGGTGATTGAGTTTAATGAACATGTATTTATCTATTGGCAGCATAATTTATATCTTCAGCTTGATCATTTGTAGCACCTTTCGCTCTAGTTCTATTTGCCCCCCTTTTCTCCGGAAAGCAGTGCAGTAGATCTTGACTTTATGCAATAGTATAAAATGGTTGGTAGCAAGTCAGCAGCCCATCTCTCCCAACCTGGAGAGAGATGTAAAATGAGCTTCCGACTCACTAGCATCCATTTTACACTATTGCATAAAGTAAACATCTACCCCAGTGATTCTTACTGGGGTGCCATGCTGAACTATTCCAAGTGGATCAATGTCCTGTTGAAATTGTAGGTAAATGAATCTTTATAAATAGTTAAAATCAAGTTAAAATAACTTGATTTGTCCAAATCAAATATTCTTGAAATGCATTTCTACGTCTGGGGGAAGGATTTTTTCGGATCTCTATGTGTTAGTGACATAGCTGGAAGATTTCCCATGTCTCCTATTTTTAGTCAAATCATAAATGTGTTCAAAAAGATCATGGAAATTGCAATCAGATAAATTATTCCACTGTGTTTATGATGTCACTAATGCAGGGCAACCATAGGAAGATGTCTCCCAGTTAGCATTGTTGATAAATGTGTCATTTTGTGTGGATACTTGAAAATAAATCAAGCCTGAATGTCTTCCTCCTTCAACTTTGCAAATGGACTCGCTACATTGCATTTCCATGTTTCACATTTCCTGCTCCAAATTGAATAACCTTCCATTTGTCCAAATTAAAATTGAATTACCATTCTTCAGCTCAACCAGGTAATTGATTTGAATCTTTTTGAATGCTCTCCTATACCCTTATACTTCTCACTTAGCTATATCAATTGGTATCATTAGCAAAGTTTATAATATTACTAGAATCTAGAAAAGAATTGAATACATACCATCTGACCACTTGAATGAATTTGTATCACTTATAACATGATGTTTATATCCCAGATACGTATTTGTCAAGTATACATCAACAAAATTGAATTTAACTGCAGCAAGCGGTTATGTTGTGAGCAATATACAATATCAGTCAATCTTTACTAAACTTCTTTGATTAGATTATAATTGACTTAATTTAATGTTTCTTCCTCCAGGTGAAAAGGACATCCTTGTCTTTTGTGGAGTACAGACCATAACAATCAAGATCAATTTTTGTCCAGTACTGTTCTCTGGCTACTCAGAAACAGACTTAGCATTAAACGGCAGACATGGCAACGCACATTGCAGGGGTTTTATTAATAACAGTACTTTTCCCACAGTTGTCATATTCACCATCAACCTCAATACACTAGAAGTCTGTGGAAATAGCCTAGTGGTAAGATTAACTCTCTTCTTTCTCTTCTGAACAATAGGTTATAGGTAATATTTCATAAATACCTCATAGACATCGAAGCACTGAAATGCAGTACGAATCTGTCATCTTGTTAAGCATCCAATCCTTTCTATATATGAATCTGTGGGAAGCCTCACTCTAGTTGTAAAGCATTAGAATCAATGGTTCTGAATGGATTATTTTGATGCAGTGATTCGCTTGCTCTCAAAAGCTAGAGAAAAAGGCTAATAGCACTAGTCTTGTCTTTGCCAACTAATTCTGGAGTGCAAGGGTGGGGAGGGGGTTGGCAAATAGGAAACTGTGGATTTGGGGAGGATTCCTACTTTTCCTGATTCCACAGGAAAGTATCTTTTTAAATCTAAATTTACCTTAGGCCGCAGCAGCCTTTGAGGAAGCCTGAGTGGAGCAGGCTCACCTCCTGCTCCACTCATTGTAAAACAATTTCCCAGAGGAATCCCTAACAGGCTTTAGGTTCCTCATTGATGTATACCCATAACTGGATCCCACTACCTTATGGGACATCCTGCCCCACTTGCCAAAAGCTTTGTGAGTTGAAAATAGTCCTGCTCAGTGATATGAAGACCTGTGGCAGAAATCTGCAACTCTGACTAGATGTCATTCTCGAATCGAGGGTCAGCTGATGATGAATGTATATCCAGGATGCCTAAAAGATGGGCCCAACAAATTTAATAGCGGCCAGAACACACATGCAGATTGGGCGTGGGTCTTCCCATTGCTGCATTTGCTATTGTTGCATCCATTTTATGAGCGGAATATTGGTCCAACACATACCAATTTTTACCCCAGTGAATGGCAAATCAACAAACATTCCTACATCTCTTTCAAAATCTCCCTTGACAAATTATATTACCAAGAGATACAGGGGCCTCCTATTTTGAACTGTAGAATCAGTAAAAATTGTTTTGTGAACTATTTTGTAGGTCTCCGCTACTCAAGGACTCAATGCATTAGGTAATATTTCGATGGTGCAATTTGGGAACATTTCAGGTTATATTGACACTCCAGATCCACCAACCATTATTAGCTACCTGCCAGGGCTACTGTATAAGTACAGCTGCAGCTACCCATTGGAGTACCTTATCAACAACACCCAGCTTGCTTCGTAAGTTTACATTTTAATTGGAAAAATATTTCAGTACGTTTGTTTTAGATCTTGACAAATATTCTGGCTCAGTTTTTAAAGTACCTTTACAACATTATTTTTTAGATCATCTGCAGCAATTTCAGTGAAAGACAGCAATGGTACATTTATCAGTACTTTGAACTTACTCCTGTACAATGTAAGTTTGTTGTAAGTTTGTCAACTGTTATTGAAATAGCAATAGTCAATTTAGCCATACTTCTCTTCATAGAACAGTTCAAAATTAAGAAATGAATGCAAAATTGTTGCAGAGAAACAATTGTTAAATCATGTTTTATTTCATTTTCTGCATTATATATATATTATATCTCTGCACATTAGATGTTTCAAGTTTGAAACACATTCAGTGACTTGGTATCAGTTTGGCTCATTAGTGGAATTTTGCAATTTGTAAGTTCAACTCTTGTACTATAAATTGACTGACATTTCAATGTATTATTGATGGAGTGTTGCACTGTCAATTTCCATTACCTACAAAAATCAGGGGAAGCAAACCTATGATATCCCTATATGCACTCCCAGCTGGTGCTTGAGGACTCATGCTGGGTGCGCAATTTATTAAATCAGCCCTGTACAATATGTCACAGGGCAGAATCAAATCCGATGTCCGCAGACTGGGATTTCAATGCTACTGTGGATATATGTTATTTAAATACTTAATCTCAGGGGGATTGATCATAGATAAAACATTTAAGAAAGTGCCTCTCTTGCTGCATATTTTGTGTCACATGCAATAATTCTTTCCACTGGCCTCTCTCTATTTTTCAGTTTGTCTTCTTTCTTCCCTTTCTCTCTCTCTGTATGGCTTTCACAAAATTTCTGTTATCGTTGTCCCTATGTTTGTCTCTGCAACTTGAACATCTGTCTCCTTCCCAGTGGAAGTGTTTTCTACCCTCTGTTTTCTCTTTGCTCGATATTTATTCTAGTCAGTGTATATACCTCTAACGCTTTTATTTTAGTCAATTCATAATTTCTACCATCTTTAAAGCCCAGGGCTATTTACAAAATGGGAGTTACTGTTTAAATTTGTGTTGAGAGTGGGTGGAAGAGGCTGCCAGCCAAGGCTGGAGGCAGGTGGGGTTGAAGCAGTCCAGGAGCAGCTGGATATAAGAAAGAAACAAGGGTGGAAATTTCTGCACTCGCCAGCAGCAGGAATCATGTCAGGCGGGGTTACTTAATTTGGCATGGATGAAAAATTCAGTTTCCCAAGGGCAGGAAATTAGCTCAGAATTTTGTTCTGCCAACTTTCAAGGTGGGTTAAAGGCGGGTTGAGTTTCCCACTAAGCAATGTCAGGAACCCCAGTTACATTCATTAGCATTCCAAGAAAGCTCATCAAAAGGCCAATTCACCAGGATCACGTTCCCCTTCCAAATTAAGTTTCCTGCCAGCGGCTAATTAGAATGTTTTGTTTCACGACTGCATATAAGTGGGGCACACCTGGTGAGCTTCACTTCATCTGCGACTTGGAGGTCAGTAGATGCTGCTTTCACCTCTCCTGTCAAGCTGCAGCAAGGCTGGGCACAGGAGGCACAACCAGAGGGGAGGGCTGAGATGGAGGCTGGACTGGGGGTGGGGGAAGAAGGGGGATAAGGATCAGAGGAGAAGGGTGAAACAGAGGCAGAACCAGACCGGGGGAAAGGACCAAGAAGAGAAGGGTGAGAAGAAGGAAGGAAGGAAGGAAGGAAGGAAGGAAGGTGGAGTGGGGGGTGATGGGGAGAGACCAGGTGGGGAGAGTGAAAGACTGTCCAGGCGGCAAGTTTAATGGTCTGTCTGGGGAAGAGTCAAAGACTTTTGGGGGGCATGTTTAACAGACTGTCCAGGGAACACACTGTCGAGGGCACATTTAAGAGATTGTCCAGTGAATTAGGCTACACTGTCCGGGCCACATTAGAAGGCTCTGCATGGCACACATGTAAAGAAGCATGTAAAAAGGGATGGAGGATAAAACATTCAAGGGCCACAGCTGATGGGCATAAGATATGTGCTCACTCCAAAGCCCAAGTTCCAAGTTTAATGGTCATGGCCTAAAAGGCACAATGCCTAAGTCATGACATTATTACAAGGTTACAGTATCCATATTGAGTGTCTAGGCACATGGAGGCAAGCTGGCGATTGCCAAACAGAGGGCCCTTGCACATGGGTTTATTCACCCTAATCCAGGCTCTCTTTGTGCCTGGATAGTCATGCTTAAAGAGAAGGATCAGCCACCTGTGGTCATCCAAGATGTGCTTCACCTGTAAAGGGTGGCCTGGGGATGCCATGTCCAGACAACCACTCGTGCCATCCACAAACAACAGACATCAGTGCGGCAGCAGCAGCAAAATTAATAACCTTGATGAGCACTTCTCCTAAAACCAAAGCATGGTCGCCTGCGATAATTGGCTGACAGGTGTGTTGGCCAGGCAGCACTGTCACAAATGATGTGCATTGCCTGATGTTGCTGATGTGGAATTATAACCTACTCACGGTGGTCTAAGTGTGTGAGAATTTATGCAAATGAAGATTTTGATGGGGTAACATCCTGGACCCTTAAATGACTGTAAAACGTTGAAGCAAGTTGAATAAAAATGGAATCCATGAGACTTGGAGATGGATATATTCAACATTTACAGGAGTGCCAACTATATACAATGAGTGAACACCTGTGCCACCAGCGTACTTCTTAATTTTTCTATACCTACTGCTACATCTAGGTGCGGCACCAACACCCGCAGCTGAAGTGGAGTCAGCCTGCTGACTGCTATGCCCTGTTTGCTTTTTATTCATTCATGGGATGTGAGCATCATTAGCTAGGCCAGCATTTATTGCCCATCCCTAATTGCCCTTGAGAAGGTGGTGGTGAATTGCCTTCTGGAATCGCTGCAGTCCATGTGATATAGGTACACCCACAGTGCTGTTAGAGAGGAAGTTCCAGGAATTTGACCCAGCAACAGTGAAGGAACAGCGATATATTTCCAAGTCAGGATGATGAGTGGCTTGAAGGGGAACTTCTAGGTGGTGTTGTTCCCATGTGTCTGCTGCCCTTGTCCTTCTAGATGGTAGCAGCCATGAGTTTGGAAGGTGCTGTCTAAGCAGCCTTGATGAGTTCTTGCAGACATCAGTGGTGCAGGAAATGAATGTTTGTAGATGGGGTGCCAATCAAGTGGGCTGCTTTGCCCTGGATTGTGTCAAACTTCTTAAGTGTTGCCAAAGCTGCACTCATCCAGGCAAGTGGGGAGTATTCCATCACATTCCTGATTTGTGACTTGTAGATGGTGGACAGGCTTTAGAGAGTCAGGAGGTGAGTTACTCGATGCAGGATTCCTAGCCTCTGACCTGCTCTTGTAGCCACAGTATTTATATGGCTAGTCCAGTTCAATTTCCGGTCAATGGTGAATCCCAGGATGTTGATAGTCAGGGATTCAATGATGGTAACATCATTGAATGTCAAGGGGTGATGGTTAGGTTCTCTGTTGCTGGAGTTGGTCATTGCCTGGCACTTGTGTGGCACGAATGTTACTTGCCACTTGTCAGCCTAAGTCTGGATATTGTCCAATCTTGCTGCATTTGGACATGAACTGCTTCAGTATCTGTGCAGTCGCGAATGGTGCTAAACATTCTGTAATCATCAGCAAACATCCTCACTTCTGAAATTATGATGGAACAAGGCAATTGATGAAGCAGCTGGTTGGGCCTAGGACACTAACCTGATGAGGATTGTTGGGCCTAGGACACTAACCTGCAGTGATGTCCTCAAACTGAGATGATTGACCTCCAACAACCACAACCATCTTCCTTTATGCTAGGTATGACTCCAACCAGCGAGAGTTTTCCCCTGATTCCCATTGACTCCAGTTTTCCAAGGGTTCCTTCATGCCACACTTGGTCAAATGCTGCCTTGATGTCAAGGGCAGTCACTCACACCTCACCTCTGGAGTTCAGCTCTTTTGTCCAAGTTTGAACCCAGACTGTAATAAGGTCAGGAGCTGAGTGACCCTGGCAGAACCAAAACTGAGCATCAGTGAGCAGGCTATTGTTAAGCAAGAGCTACTTGATCGCACTGTTGATGACCCCTTCCATCACCTTACTGATGATGGAGAGTAGACTGATCGGGCGGTAATTGGCGGGTTGGATTTGTCCTGCTTTTTGAATACAGGACATAGCTGGGCAATTTTCCACATTGTCGGGTAGATGCCAGTGTCGTAGCATGCCCTGTGGTCTGAGATGACTTTGTCAGGCGTCCTCTGGTGGCCCGAGGCCCCAGTTTGCTATGGGTCTCCACTCCGCTGCAGGTGCACCCACTTCAGCCTGACCTGCTGGAGTTGATGGGGTCTTTGGCAGAGAGGAGGTGGAGCAGCAGACACCTTTGGAGTGTCCTGGATGAATCTATCCGGGGTGCCTGGCTGGAGCTCTCCCTCTTGGGTGCCCAATGACCATACCCTGACTTCTTAATGAAAAGGGGCACCTGGAGGGAGGTTGTGGTGCCCCGTCTGCCTCTCACCTAGCCACTGCCAAAATGCATCCATGTCTAAAGGGATGGTATGCAGGTCTGAGTGCAAATCCAGCAGAAACTACTGGACCTGGGTCTCCAAAGTGGCTGCCACCCTGCCCATGGAGACTTCAATGCACTTGTATGCTAGAGCCATGACATTAGACAGAACATGGATGGACTGGTCCAGCTTTCGGGCCAATCTGCCAACGGCCTCTGACAACTCTGCCTGATGTTCCTCTTGTCTGTTTATGCATCCCCAAGAGGTCTGTTAGGGCTGAGTCCAGAGGTTTATCATTGGACTCAGACTCAGCAGGGGCCTGGGTCTCCAGCAGTGCTCCAAATGTCAGAGACCTCAGCTATCACTGCCTCCGTCGGCTTTGGACCCTCGCCTGTGAGGTGATTACCAGATTGTGCACCCAAGCCTACTGTAGAACTAGGTCCTACCGAGGTGCGCGTATCTGCACTGATGGAAGGTGCAGGTGAATGCCGCATGGTGCTTCCTCCTCATAAAGGCCCTGGGGGCTGGGACTGTGGCATGTGGGGGATGGCTTCCTCCCCCTTTTCTTGCTGGTACCTGGAATAGAGAAAAGAGAGAATTAGTTATTGACTAAGCAAGCTCATATATTAAAGACCCCTCCCAGTCATTACCTGCATCTTGCTGATGTTTACTGGATGCATCCTCACTGGCTTGTTGTGGGGAGGCCAATCTCATCTTCCGCGGAGACACGATCTGACTCCTCTCCTGCCAGCTCTACAGTCTGTTCCTCGAAACTTGTGAGGGAACAGATTTCCAGGGTGCCGCCTCCAGTCTTGGCACGCTCTCTCTTGTTATGGGCTATCCTATCCTGCAGAAAGACAGAAGAATTGACTATGATCCCAATGGGTGAATGAGCAGTTCTGAAGCATGCATGCCTATTGTAGCTGTTGATCCCTCCCTAGTAAGTGATTAAGAAGCCATTTGTCCAGGAATTAATAGGAGATGGAAAGCTTAAAGTGGCTGGCACACATTCAGCGCTGATGTCCAATCTGCCAGTCATGTGTGACACCTCTGTGGCCTCTAACCCTTAGACTGTTTGAAGCCCTATGAGAGTGTGAGTTTGCAGTGAGTAGATGGTGCACTTACCCTGGTGGAGCACAGCAGATCACTCATCTTTTTCCTACATTGCAGGGCCATTCCATGGCCCAAAACCATCCTGGCGACCTCATCCCAGGCCAGCATAGTCAGGTGGGAGGGCCTCCTGCTCCCATCCCTTGGAAAGTGGACCTCCTGCCTTTCCTGGACGGCCTGGAGGAGAGTCTCCAGGGAGATTTCGCTGAACTGTAGGACCAAAGGTTGTTTCTGTTTTGGGGCTCCTGGAGCTCCTGGCCTGCAGTTGGATGAATGGCTGTCCAGCTGCCATTTAAATATGGCACCAAGACCTTCAACCCCATGACGTAACAGCGAGAGGGTGACTTCCTGCCCGCCCTGCCACAAGATTCATTAAGATCTTCTCGGATGCATAACTAATGAGCTGAAGATTACACAAGTTCAGCCATTCCACTGCCCAGCAGGAATCACGCCGACTTTCCCACCTGCCACTTGGCTTAGTCTCCAGAGTGGAAGATTCCACTTTAGTTGCCAGAGCTTAGGCTAAAGGAGAGCATTGTGAGGGGCTGGAAGGTTGGCTGGGTTGGGAGAAAGATGAGGCCAGGACCTTAGATGGACATCAAGTGTGAGCTGGAAATTCCTCTTGCAACAGGTTCAGAGCTGTAGCCATGCCCAGTATTGATGTGTCCACAAGCCATGGTGAGGGAGCAGAGGGACCAGGCTCTAGGACCCACAGGATTTAGGAGGATTTGGGCCAGGAGGAAGCAGCTTGTTCACATTAGGCTGGATTGGGAATTAGCAGGGAGAATGGTGACAGGTCTGAGGGGGAATGGCGATGATGTCACCAGGAAAAAGAAAATAGCATAGATGGGAGTGTTTTTAGTTCAATTCATTCACAGGATGTGGGCAGCACTGGCAAGACCAGCATTTATCACCTATAACTGAGTAGCTTACTAAGCCATTTTCAGAGCGCGGATAAGAGCCAACCCCATTGCTGTGGATCTGGAGTCACAAGTAGGTCAGACCAAGTAAGGACAGCAGATTTCCTTTCCTAAAGGATGATTTGGAACCACATGGGTTTTTACAACAATCCAGTTGTTACATGGTCCACTTTGCGATACCATAAACTAATTAGATCACTGGAAAAGAAGGAATCATCATACTATTTTTAGACTTCAGCATAGCTCTCTATTGTTTCCTTCGTTAATCCTCCAGGCACTTCCAGGAACTTGCCTGTTACTTCCAGACTCAATCATTTTATGACACTATCATTTTATTCCAGATGTATTGAATGAACTGAATTTAAATTCTCCAGCTGCCATGAGGTAATTCTAACTCACAGCTGCAGATCCTTAGCCCTGACTGCTAAATAGCTAGCCCAGTAACATAGACACTATACTGCCGTTGCCTAGGTGGAAAGAAGATTAGGAGGAGTGTTTAGTTAAGTTTAGAAGGAATTAAGCAGAGGCCTGGATTGAGTCTGGCAGTAACAGGCAAGTTCCTGGAAGTGCCTGGAGAATTAACGAAGGAAACAATAGAGAGCTATGCTGAAGTCTAAAAATAGTATGATGATTCCTTCTTTTCCAGTGATCTAATTAGTTTGTGGTATCGCAAAGTTAACATAAACCAAACACCAATGCTCACTAAAATATTGTAAAGTCAGATTATATCCTATACTTAGGATGCATTTGATAAGGCTTGAAATAAGTATAAACAAATAAAAACACAAACAGCTTTCAGCCAATATTACAGAGAAAACATTTTTAGTATATTATGAAAAATTTGCATTTTATAAAGAAGATGTAAAATTAAGCACAACAAAATTATACATGGATCATTGATATTTGTCATTCACTGCTGTTTGGGATCCACAGTGGTTAGGTATGGAGTGGGACAATAAATACTTCATGAGACATGACAGTCCCTGCACTGCTGAGTCAGGGGTGGCAGAAGAGGGGAGTTTTGTGGAGGGCAGCAGGCCAGCAACAGAAGTTGAAAGAAGAGCTAAAAGAATATTCCAATGCTTTATTTGATTTGTGAACTGGAAGTATTTAAGCAGAACTTTGGGACTGGAGAGTAAACAGATGAGATTACAGACCAGGATAGGGGTACATAGTATGAGGAAAGGTCATGGCCTTGAAACTCTGTTTCTCCCTTCACAGATACTGCCTGATTTGTTGAGAATTTCCAGCATTTTCCATTTTTATTTCTTGATTGTCTGAATATTCATTTCTCATTTCACACTTTGTTATTGGTTTCCTACACATTATGAACATTGCACGTTGCATTAGAAATTGGAAGGTGGAGGTAAGTAAACTTCTGAGAATTTTAAACAATCTTTTGATTTCTCCAGGATTCAGCCTACAATCTCCCTCTAGTGATACCGCCAGCAGGTTTACCTTTAAAGACCAAAGTATATGCAGCTGTGAAAGCTACAAATCTAGATGGAAGGTAACAGCGTGATTTTCACATTTATTTGATCCATTCTAAATATGATAAATACTTCTGATTTTAAAAATATCTCTTGTTATTTGTGTAGATGGCACGTCTTTATGGATTATTGTTACACCACACCTTCTGGTAATCCAAATGATGAACATAGATATGATCTTTTCTTCAGGTGAGTAGTAGCTTTATCTAAGATCAGTAAATACCAATGCAGTACTGCTTTCTGGCTGCCTATCCACAAGTCAGATTATATCCTATACTTAGGATGCATTTGATAAGGCTTGAAATAAGTATAAACAAATAAAAACACAAACAGCTTTCAGAAGCTCTGAATTCAAAATAAATCTTTAAATTCTGCAAAGTTTGCACCAATTTCCTGATATCCATTCATGTGACAGCTATATCAAATGTAAAGTTGTAACCATTTTTAAGCATTTCCATATTTAAAATCTTATATGAACATAAGAAATAGGAACAGGAGTAAGACATGTCCCCTTCAGCCTGGTTCACCAATCAATAAGTTCATAGTTGACCTTTAACCTCAACTCCACTTCCTCACCCTATCCCCATATCACTTGATTCTCTTAAGTGTCCAAAAATCTATCGATCTCAGTCTCAAATATATTCAATGAATGAGCACCCACAGCCCTCTTGGGTGGAAAATTTCAGAGATTCACAACTTGAGTGAAGAAATTTCTCCTCATCTCAGTCCTAAATCATCGACCACTTAACCTGTGACAATGAACCCTAGTTCTAGTTTCATCAGCTAGGGGAAGCATGTCCCATCAAGCCCTCTAAGAATTTTATGGGGAGAATTTTCTCCCCATCAGGCAGGCTGGGCGCGGGTGGGCGCACAACCGATCGCTGCCCGCAATAGGCTGCACGCCACCATTTTACATGGGTAGGCCAGTTAAGGCCCATCCAGTGTGACACACACCCAGAAGCGCTCAGCGCTACCTGTGCAGGTGGGGGAGGAGGAAGAGTCGGGGCCTGCGCTCTTTTGCTCGCGAAAGACCGCCGAAATCTCCCTGAGGCACGGAGCTGCTTCAAGGAGATTAATTGTGAAAAATTGAAAAAAGGAATTTTAAAAATTATTCAGACATGTGAATTTGTCACGAGGTGGGACATGTTTATCAATTTACACGAAACAATTATTAAATTAATAAAGCCTTCACGAAACCTCATCCCGACCGTGGATGAGGTTTCATGAAAAATGCGAAGGCCACCCTGGGCACTTCGCCTGCCCGCCAACCCTAACAAGTGCCTCAATTAGTTGATTAATGGCCTTAATAGGCCTTTGACAGTTCAGCAGGCACACAGCTGACTCCGCTGCACACCTGCTGAACTGAAGATCGGAATGATGCACGATGACATCGGGACACACGCCCAACGTCACCGTGCATCATTTTAGGCATTGGCGTGCGGGGCCCACCCCCACACGCTAATCAGAAGATTCAGGCCTATATATTTCAACTCTTACAGGTCCATTCTGTTTGAACTTTCCTCATAGGACATCCATCTCATCCCAGGAATCAATCTAGTGACCATCACTTGCCTCTAAGGCAAGCATATATTTCCCTAGGTAAGGAAATCAAAATTTTACGCTCTACGCCAGGTGTGGCATCACCAAAGCCCTCATTCATTGCAGAAAGACTTCTTCACTCTTATACTCGAATTCCCTTGCAATCAAGCTAACATGATGTACTATCAGCATTCCTAATTTTTTGCTGTGCCTACGTGTTAACCTACAGTAATTTATATAGGCCACCCTAATCTACCTGTATACTAACATTTTTTTATTTCTCACTTTTTGAGAAATATTCTGCTTTTCTATTCTTCTTACCAAAGCAGATAATTTCATGTTTCCCTACAATATACTTCATCTGCCACTTTCTTGCCAACACAATGAATCTGTCCATATGACATTGCAGCTTCTTTATGTCATTCTCACAACTTACTTTCCCACCGAGTTTCGTATCATGAGCAAACTTAGATACATTACACTTGGTCCCCTCCTTTAATTTATTGATATAGATTATAAACAGCTGATGCCCAAGCACTGATCCTTGCGGCACCCCACTAGTTACAGGCTGCCAATCCTAAAAATAATCCATATATTCCATCATAAAGCATAAATTAACAAGTTGGCCACACTGGGGTCCACACATCTCTGCTATGCTGAGCACTATTTAACCTGATAGTAGTCAGGGTCAGGTTGGAAGATTTGCCTGCTAGTTTTTCTGTCAAATACATTCAGTGACAGAACTAATATTGCATCATATAGTGTATCATATAGATAAATACACTATATAGATAAATAAACCTGAATCAAGAAGCATTAGTACCTTATTGTACCATCAGGGTTTCCAATGCAGCTGCTAGGAAGGCAGTCTAGGCATCACAATGACTTCCTGCCTGGGAGTTAAGGATTTCTCCACTTCTTTCTGCTTTTCTATTTCTTTTCCCTAATCCTCCATAGATCTTCATTTTTAACTCTCTCTCTTTTAGAAACTTTGTGATTTTTTTTATGGAGACTTACACACCAGCTTATAATAATCAAACTAGAATTTAAATGTTCCAGTTTTATAAGTTCAAGTCCCCAAAGACATTCAATCCTAAAAATTGCAATATATCCCATCATACATACCCATTTCATACAAGTATTATCCCCTCTTGGTTGAGAAAGTAATGACCTTTCCTGCAACATTGGTTGATACTTGTTTTGCAAAATTCTTTTTATAAATAGAATTAAAACCATTTTCCCCATCCATATAGGGAATAAAAAAATGATTGTACCATCAAAGGATACCGTGGACAATATTCCCCAATTCTCCCAATAACAGATCTACACGTTTAGCCAATGTCCATCAGTCGGGAAGACTTCAGATGCCCACTGCTGCTCTCTCCACACCAATAGTTTTACAGTGCAACTGGTGACTGACCAAACCCACCACAGTAGGTTAAGTTACATGAATTTGCACAGTCATCTAAGCACATTATGGAAACGTGGGCTTATAGCCTCAATTTTACACTATTAAAGTGAAGGGATAGAAATTCCTACTAGGTAAGTATCTAAATTCCCAATGTGTACTGGACTGGAAGCACAAATTTGCAAAACCTATCCTACTGTGCCATACAAAACACCGACAAGTGTCCAAACTAAGCAAAATGTCCAACAATAATCTTTTTAGTAATGAATTTAATGGCAGACTCTTGCTAAGGAAAAGTTCAATTTAGTGTGGCTTTTTTTTTGTGGCTTCAATTTGGGACCATTTTAAATTGGTATGGGTTAGTCCAGGTCAAACCCAATTAAATAGCCAAATATGGATATCTCATTTATCCAAATAGTAAATGTAGAGTTTTGTTTTGCTTATATTCTCAATATACCATTCATTCCTTTATTGTGAGCATAGTGACCTTTATAGTAACGTAGATGAGTTCAAAGTTAAAACTATTAAACAGTAGTATTGGGGCTGTGGTGTGGTGGTAGATCAAGTTTCTCATTTTTTGCTAACTTTGCTGTTGTTCTTACTGGTGAAATCAGCTGTACCAAGGATCCACAGACGACAATTACAGAAAATGGCAGGAGTCAGATGGGCAAATTTTCATTTGAAGTTTTTCGCTTTGTGAAGCACAAAAACCAGAAGATGTCTCCAGTGTTTTTACACTGTGTAACAAAGCTTTGCAAAGCAGATGACTGTCCCTTCTTGACACCAGTAAGTGGTATTATTTATATTTATGTGGCACAGGAGTCTTTGAGACTGTTATGTCAAATTGTGTAGCTTGATCTGAGCTTCTAACCTCATATCGTCTCCCTCAGAAAGATCACAAATTTCCATTACCGTAACATCTTCTACCTCCTAGCTCAGCCCATTTACCATTGTAACCTTTTCTCATGCTTTTATTACCTTTAGTCTTAATTGCTCTTGTCAGTCTTACACACTTCATTCTCCCTAGATTTCAGTTTATCTAAAACTCTGCCATCTATATTCTTTCCCACACCAAGCCCTATTCACCAATCATCTCTTCCTAGAAGCATAGGGCAGGAATTTCTGCCTGTCGGGCGGGCCGGTCAGGAGTGGGTGCGGGCGGGCGTGGAGCTGATCGCCACCCGCGATCGGCTCCACACCACCATTTTACATGGGCCAATTAAGGCCTGCCCAGCGTGACGCATGGCTGGTACTTTAATTGGTTTTTTAAATGGCCTTAATAGGCCTTTGAAAGTTCGGTGGGTGCGCAGCCACCTCCAGCACGTGCCTGCCAAACGAAAGTTCCAAATGACGCATACTGATGTCGGGACACATGCCTAAAGTCACCGCGCATCGATGTGCCAGGCCTGCCCCCTCATGCTGATGTCAAAATTCCGGCCATAGAATCACAGAATCTAGAATGGTTAGAGTGCAGCAGGAGGTCATTTGGCCCACTGTATCTGTGTTGGCTCCCTGCTAGAGCAACTCAGCTAATCCCACTCTGCACTAGCATACATTGTTTCCTTGTGCCTCTACAGTTCTGTTATGGACAGGAAGGGGGGTCAGTTCAAACAGTATTGATTTTCCTCCTACCAACTGTCTGTAAATAGAAGGTGTTTTGAATTAGTTTGTTTTAAAGAATAAGCAGTGGCGTATTTTTCCCAACCCCTCAACTGTGGTCCAATTTTACTAATAATCCACAGCAAACTCGAGATAGGGTTAATTCAGGTTAGTTCAATTCACACATTCAAAATCCGCGAAAGGAGCGTCTACAACATCCCACTCCACATTCACACAGCAAAGTGGGGATAGACAAAAGGAGGTTTACAGTACAAAGACCACATAAAAACTGAAGATTGGTTCTCGTGAGTTCCAAAATACCAAAATCAGAGTCCAATGAGGAATCCTTTTACATAGCTGTTTCAAGTTTGGCTGGCTGGAGACCACTGTTGTCAGTTTCATTTTTCAGTTGGTGTTGATGTCACAAGATGAAATGGACATGCAGAGATTGACTCAGTTCTGTAAGTGATGGTATGAAATCTTCCAGCAGAGTCAAGTTAGATGGGTCAGTTGTCCTGTCTGGATAGAGCCGGCTTCTTTGTGGCTTGCCTGTCGGATCATAAAACAGCAAACCGGGTGTGCAGCCCAGAATTGTAATATTAAACTGTTCTAAGGGCCCGAGTCTTGGCTCATGTGACTTTCCTCCTCCACAATGACTTCCAAACGGCTGTTTATCCAGAGTCTGGAATTGGCTTTGGTTTCAGGACTGATAGTGTCTCAGCTTTTAAGGGTTGAAAGGGGTGCCATTTATGTTGAGGATCTGGCATTTGGGAAGCCATTGGCCCATAACTTCCAAGCTCCACAGGGTCGGATTTGGGGGGTACCCCAAAAATGCACTGCGGGATCCTTCTGGGAAGTTCCTAGGTAAGAATTTGCATGGCAATTGCCCAGAAGTGCACACTTCCTCCGGACAATTGCATTGCTCTGGGAACCATCCGAAAATGTGGTTTAAATCACCAACTTCGGATGGTTCCACCAGGGTTATACCAATAGTTACTCAGAAAAAGTTAGAATTAAAACCTCTTCTAATTTCTGAGTAACTATTGTAAAGACCCAGGCTGACCCCACGGAACTCCCCCCACAGCTCCCGACACCTCCCAAGCCCCAGACCTCCGACAATGCCCTACCCCTGTAGTCCGACACTCCCACCCCCAACCTCTGAACCACGAACCCCCCATCCCCGACCTCCGACAACACCCACCCCAATCCCCGACCCTCCGACATCCAATCCCCTACTGCCCCGACCTCCGACACCCCCAATCCCCCGCCCCTGCCAACTCCAGTCCCCCACTCCCAACAACTTCCAACACCTCCCATCCACAACCTTCGACACCCACAATCCCCGATCTCCACCCTCCAAACCACGACATCCAACATCCCCACCCCCCGACATCCAACACCCGCACCCCCCGACATCCAACACCACCACCCCCGACATCCAACACCCCCACCCCCCGACATCCAACACCCCCACCCCCCGACATCCAACACCCCCAACCCCTGAAATCCAACACCTCCAACCCCTGACATCCAACACCCCCAACCCCTGAAATCCAACACCCCCACCCCCCGACATCCAACACCCCCAACCCCTGAAATCCAACACCCCCACCCCCTGACATCCAACACCCCCAACCCCTGAAATCCAACACCCCCATTCCCGACATCCAACACCCCCACTCCCGACATCCAACACCCCCACTCCCGACATCCAACACCCCCACCCCCGACCTTCAATACCTCCAACCGTTGACATCCAACACCCCGACTCCCAACATCCAACACCCCCACCCCCCGACATCCAACACCCCCACCCCCCGACATCCAACACCCCCACCCCCCGACATCCAACACCCCCAACCCCTGAAATCCAACACCTCCAACCCCTGACATCCAACACCCCCAACCCCTGAAATCCAACACCCCCACCCCCCGACATCCAACACCCCCAACCCCTGAAATCCAACACCCCCATTCCCGACATCCAACACCCCCACTCCCGACATCCAACACCCCCACTCCCGACATCCAACACCCCCACCCCCGACCTTCAATACCTCCAACCGTTGACATCCAACACCCCGACTCCCAACATCCAACACCCCCACCCCCAGACATCCAACACCCCCACCCCCCGACATCCAACACCCCCACCCTCCGACATCCAACACTCCCACTCCCGACTTCCAACACCCCCACTCCCGACTTCCAACACCCCCGCCCCCGACATCCAACACCCCCGCTCCTGACATCCAATACCCCCGCCCCTGACATCCAACACCCCCACCCCAGAACTCCAACACCCTCCACCCCAAATCACCCACCCCCTAACCTTCAATCCCCCAAGCCCCCCCGACCTCCAATCCCCCACCCCCAACTTCCAACAGCCCCCTCCTCATGAACTCCAACATCCCCACCCACAATCCCCCACCCCCCTGACCTCAGATCCCTCAACCACCTGACCTCGGATCCTCCACCCCCCAACCTCAGATCCCTCACCCCCCCCCTCAGATCCCTCACCCCCTGACCTCAGATCCCCCACCCCCTGACCTCAGATCCCGTATTACCACGACCTCCAACAGCTCCCACCGCCCCGACCTCAGACATCCCCCACATCCGACAGCCCCCACCACCCCAACCTTCGTCAGCCCCCCCAGCCCCAATCTCCACCCTCTATCCCCATACCTTTGACTGACCTCCGCTCCCGACCTCGGATCTCACCTACTCCCCATGGTCTTCTGACCACCCCCTGCCTCAACCTCAGGCCGCCCCACAAAGATCCCCAGACCTCCAAACCCCCCAGAGATCTGACTCCTACCCACACCCCCGGACCTTGGATCCCTTCCCCCCAACGACTCCCCTGTACCTTGGACTGTTCTACCCCACGACCCCAACAGACCTCCAAACCCACCTGAACCTCTGCCTCACCTGCCAACACGACCCCCCCCCCCCCCCCCCCCCCCCCCCCCAAACCTCCGACTGACCTCCGCCCCCGACCTCGGACTGCCCCCGCCACTGACTTCCAACCTCTCCCCCGACTAGACCTCCGACCGACTCCCCACCCCCTCCTGGAGCTCTGACCAATACTCCAACCCACCAGGCCTCCGTCCCGTCCCTCTCTGAACACCGCCACCCCCCAATCCTATCCACTTAGATACTTACCTACCCCCCGGCCTGTCAATTTCCCTGGCCCTTTAAACTTACCTGCTTTATGGCAGCAAGTGCCGTAAAAAAGGGGGTGTGGCCTCCTTGAATACGTTGGATCCAGACTTTGCTGGGGCCGGTGAACGGAAGTGTCAACGTAATTTTCAAGACCAGGTAAGTGTGCATATATTTCTTCTAATTCCTGCGGGCCAGCACTTTCTGACGCCTGACAGAAGCCAAGGCCCATTGTCTCAGTGGACCTACTGACTCCAGTAACAAGGATGGCTTATCAAAAAGGCATTCCTGTGGGTCCCTTTGGAATTGGTCTGAACAATCCCAGGTCGTCTGTTAGTAGCTCCCTAGGCATAACAAGGTGTGACATTCCAGAAACTTTGTTCTGGAGTTTAAAAATAAAAAATGGCAATCAGGATAAAGCTTTTAAAAAAAGCTTTTTTCGCCGATGCTGCCAGACCCGCTGAGTTTTTCCAGGTAATTCTGTTTTTGTTTTGGATTTCCAGCATCCGCAGTTTTTTTGTTTTTATCTAAAGCTTTTAAATGTTGGGTTTCTTTTCAGTGTCGGAGAAATCCAACACTTCAAAGGTCATATTCTCATCTTTATGGTTTAAATTCCTTATGGCCTCACCCCTCCCTATCAACGTAACTGTTTCAGCCTTATATGAACTCCAGAGCTCTCCATTCCTCTGATTTTGACCTTCTGTTCATCCCCTCCTCCCTTTGCCCTGATAGTAGTGACCTTATGCTTCCTGAGTCCCAAATTCTGGAATTCTTTGTCTGCATCACTCCTGCCTTGCTACCTACCACTCCTTTAAGACTTTAATTAAAATCCAGTTCCTTGACCAAGTTTCTTCTCACCCACCCGTACACAAACAATTCCCCTTCACCTCAGTTGTATCTTCTTTGGCCTTGTTTTTGATGTTTTAAAGCACCTTGGACTGCTTTCCTGTTTTAAATGCACTATGCAAATACAAGCAGTTGGTAAGATTCAAGCACAGGGCTTGTAATGATGTGCAGAAAGGTTGTCTCATATTCTGCCAAAAATATCTAATGGTATAACAAAGAAAGAAATATAACCAATCAAGTTCATAACAGCATAATAGAAAGGAGCAGGAGTAGGCCATTCAGCCCATGAGATCATGGTTGATCTGATTGTGGCCTTAATTCCAATTTCCTGCCTGTTCCCCCTAACCTTTAAATCCATTGTTGATTGAAAATCTAACAGCCTTGAATATATTCAATGACCCAGCCTCCACTGCACTCTGTGGAAGAGAATTCCAGAGATTAACAACCTTCTGAGAAAAGAAATTCCTCCTCATCTCCATTTTAAACAAGAGACACCTCTGCCCCAGGTTCTCGATTCTCCCAAAAGAGGGAACATCCTCCCAGCATCTACCCTGTCAAGCCCCCTCAGAATCTTATATGTTTCAATAAGATCACCTCTCATTCTTCTAAGCTCCAACCTGCTCAACCTTTCTTCATAAGACAAGAAAGAGCTATACAGGGCTCTGGTAAGACACACCTTGGCCTGAATTTTTTGTTCATCGGGTGTGCGTTATCAGCGGGCCCGGAAGCGGACAGGAAATGGGCCTCTGGCTGCGATCGACCCCTGACCATGATTTCACTCTGGCTGACCCAAGTAAGATGTCAGTGTGTCAAAATTCAACTGTAAATTAAAACTCGAAGGGCTCAATATTTACAGGGCTGCATGTTCGGAGTAGGGGAGGAGTTCTGGACAGGAACCCGGAAGTATAGGTTTCCCAAGCATCCTGAATTTTAAATGAAGCAGAAGAGCAAGTTCCTCCTGGACCACAAGCAATGTTGTAAAGGCACTTAACTTATGGATCCAGCCCTTCTTATCTCCTTTTACCTCCCTGGTTTCTGGAGAAACCCATGCCAGTATTAATAGAACAATCATTAAAATGAAGGCACACAGCCTCTTTAAAAAGTTTCATTGACATACCCGCTTCCTGAGAGCAGATTGGTCATCTGTCCCCCAGTTTGTTAAAACTGGAAGTAGGTGGGCTTAGGCAGCCTTCTTGTTTCAGATTTTTAACTTTTTAACTTCCCATCTGACCCAAACCCACCTTGTCTTGGGATGGGCAAGGGGTTGTTAAAATTATTCCCCGTGTGTTCCCTGCTGAACTATGTCGATATACAGGATGCTATGAAAGAATTATGAAGATCCGTGAGACCTCAGCCCAGGTGAATTTTGAGTAAGTGGACAGGCAACACTTTGTGGCACACAAAGTCCAATCATCTATTGTTATATGGTACCATAAAGTTGCTATTATCTTGCCACGTTCCTCAAAGTATACATTCTCTCCCACATCTTCTCCAAGACAGTTAGGATAATAAATGTGAAACAAAATAACCTGAAATTTCTCAATGATCTCAAACAATGCAATTGGAAAGCAAAGGACATTCCAAGATAATCATAAAATCAGTTTGTTTGCTAATCTGAAACCCATGCTGATGTCACATAATTGATGAATTTCAGTACAGCGGCAAAAAGCACTGTTGCTAATTTTAAAAATAAATTAAAGACTTCATTGCTGACATATTCCATTCATCCAACAGCGATAATAACAACAACTTATATTTATACAGCACGTTTAACATAAAAAATGTCCCAAAGCACCTCACAAGAGCATTATTGAACAAAAGATGACACCAAGCCACAGGAAGAGATAATGGGTGGTGTTTTATGCAAGTTTCAAGGTGGGAAGAGCATTTAATCAGGCCGGAGGGTAGCCAGTGGGGCCCTGACCACCTTCCAACCTCCATCCCCATGGCAGGAAGGCCCGTGGACAGGCTTTGAACCCAATGTCAACTGAGATCCTTAAGCGGGAAATGAATTCCATTTAAGGGCCTCTTCATGCTGCCACTGGTATTAAACCAGCTGCAGGTGGGCCTGTTGCCACGCGTGGAGCATGACAGGCTTACCAGTGTGGGGTTCCTTGAGGTCTCCCAGGGAGAAATTGGGGGGTTGGGGCTGTGATTCCTTGTTCAAAAGGCACTCAGTGCCTGATAGATGGACCTGGCATCAGGAAGGGTTGGGTTGGATGCTGAGAGCAACCCCCTTCCCTTGCTGCTGATCCCCATATACCTCCCTCCCCCAGCACCCTCATCCCAGGAAACACCTCCTGCCATCACTCGTTGAGTCCAGGAATCCCACAAAGACCCGGATCTTGGGCGGGTGCATTTCTGCAGCAGCCATCATCGGTGGTGCAGCTGAGCAAAAAAGCTGCTGGCCTCTTATAATGGCCCATGTGCTTCTGGGCAAAAAAAATCATGTTTTTGGTGGTAATTTAAGAGCTAGATTACTCTGAAAGGTTTCTGGTAAAGCACCTGGCTTTCAGTAAATGATCATATGATCAAGTTGCTTGGGAAATAAACAATAAAAAAAAAGGGTCAACTAGAAGTTAATTACAGGGGTGAGCATATTTTGGGTTTGGCTCTTGTCTAAAGCAACATTTTAGTTTTTAGTTTCAGCACAATCTGGCTGCAGAGCAACGAACATTTCTTTCCAGTTGAGTTCATTCAAAATTTATTAAAAGAGTTTGACTTTCTTGTAAGTGAAGGACTCCTAATAGTGAGCTAGACTTTTGGGATAGCCAAGCTGAGAAGGGAGAAAGAGTTTTAGTTGCAAGACTCCAGAGTTAAAGATTACTGGAACCAAAGAGTCCTAACCTGAGGTGGCTACTTTTAAGACAATAGCAACACCTGTGTTGAATGAGAAGTCTATAAATGTGGAATAGTTGGATGAAATTTTAAGGGAAAACCTTGCCCAGAGTGAGTGGAAGGCCCAAAAAATCTCAACCCTTATAAAAAATCTTTGAAACAATACTCAGGCCAAGTGGTTAACCTTCCAATTTTTGATGAGTATCTGATTTGAATTGTTAGACAAATAGGTGTAGAAGGAAATTTGAATTAAGAACTTTGATTTAAAGTATAAGCAATTGTGTTCATTGTGCTTTTCATATCTTTAATGTAAATGATTATTTAAGATAGACTGTTGTTATTAATATTCTTGTTTTTGGATTTTTGTGTGCTAAAATTCCTTTAATTTAAACTGTGAACCTTGGTGGCTTAATTCTTTTAGTAAATACCTGGGTTTTCAAGTTCTTAAAAAAAGTGAACGTGTCACTGGTCTCTACTGAGATCATAACACTCTGATTGGCTGGTAGCTCTTGGCAGGCAGGACTTCCATCCCCAGGATCCTTGATCCCGGTGAAAGGCCCACCAGTGACCTCTCAACTGCCTGATTGGCACATAATATTGACAGACCTTCCAAGGAAGAGGCAACACCAGTCTTTTGCTGGCTTTCCAGCCAATGGCCGAGACCCCGTTGCCTCCATAAACTTCCTCCCATCAGGTCAGATGACCAAAAGCTTGGCTTTAAGGGGTGGTTTAAAGGAGGAAAGTGGTGTGGAGAGGTGCAGGGAGAGAATTCCAGAGCTTAGAGCCCAGGAAACCAATGATAGAGCAATTAAAATCGGGGATGCTCAAGAAACCAGAATTAGAGGAAGGCAGATATCTTATAGGTTTGTGGAGCTGGAGGAAATTACAGAGATTGGGAGGGGTGAGGCCATGGAGAGACTTGAAAACAAGGATGAGAAGTTTAAAATCAAGATTATGCTTGACCGGGAGCAAATTTGGGTCAGCAAGCACAGGGGTGATAGATGAATGGGACTTGGTGGAAGTTCAGAAAAGGGCACCAGCATTTTGGATGATCTCAAGGTTATGGAGGGTAGAAACAAAAACAAAAAAACTGCGGATGCTGGAAATCCAAAACAAAAACAAAAACAGAATTACCTGGAAAAACTCAGCAGGTCTGGCAGCATCAGCGGAGAGGAAAAGAGTTGATGTTTCGAGTCTTCATGACCCTTCGACAGAACTTGAGTTCGAGTCCAAGAAAGAATTGAAATATAAGCTGGTTTAAGGTGTGTGTGTGGGGGGCGGAGAGAGAGAGAGAGAGAGAGGTGGAGTGGGGGTGTGGTTGTAGGGACAAACAAGCAGTGATAGAAGCAGATCATCAAAAGATGTCAACAACAATAGTACAAAAGAAAACATAGGTGTTAAAGTTAAAGTTGGTGATATTATCTAAATGAATGTGCTAATTAAGAATGGATGGTACGGCACTCAAGGTACTGCTCTAGTGGGGGTGGGGAGAGCATAAAAGATGTAAAAAAAAATAAATAAATTTTTTTTTTTCCTTTTTCTCTTTTTATAATGGAAATAGGTGGGAAAAGGAAAATCTATATAATTTATTGGAAAAAAAAGAAAAGGAAGGGGGAAACAGAAAGGGGGTGGGGATGGGGGAGGGAGCTCACGACCTAAAGTTGTTGAATTCAATATTCAGTCCGGATGGCTGTGAAGTGCCTAGTTGGAAGATGAGGTGTTGTTCCTCCAGTTTGCGTTGGGTTTCACTGGAACAATGCAACAAGCCAAGGACAGACATGTGGGCAAGAGAGCAGGGTGGAGTGTTAAAATGGCAAGCGACAGGGACGTTTGGGTTATTCTTGCGGACAGACCGCAGGTGTTCTGCAAAGCGGTCGCCCAGTTTACGTTTGGTCTCTCCAATGTAGAGGAGACCACATTGGGAGCAACGAATGCAGTAGACTAAGTTGGGGGAAATGCAAGTGAAATGCTGCTTCACTTGAAAGGAGTGTTTGGGTTCTTGGACGGTGAGGAGAGAGGAAGTGAAGGGGCAGGTATTGCATCTTTTGCATAGGCATGGGGTGGTGCCATAGGAGGGGGTTGAGGAGTAGGGGGTGATGGAGGAGTGGATCAGGGTGTCCCGGAGGGAGCGATCCCTACGGAATGCCGATAGGGGGGGGTGAAGGGAAGATGTGTTTGGTGGTGGCATCATGCTGGAGTTGGCGGAAATGGCGGAGGATGATCCTTTGAATGCGGAGGCCGGTGGGGTGATAAGTGAGGACAAGGGGGACCCTATCATGTTTCTGGGAGGGAGGAGAAGGCGTGAGGGTGGATGTGCGGGAGATGGGCCAGACACGGTTGAGGGCCCTGTCAACGACCGTGGGTGGAAAACCTCGGTTGAGGAAGAAGGAGGACATGTCAGAGGAACTGCTTTTGAAGGTAGCATCATCGGAACAGATGCGACGGAGGCGAAGGAACTGAGAGAGTTCATTGGCACATAATATTGACAGACCTTCCTAGGAAGAGGCAACACCAGTCTTTTGCTGGCTTTCCAGCCAATGGCCGAGACCCCGTTGCCTCCATAAACTTCCTCCCATCAGGTCAGGTGACCAAAAGCTTGGCTTTAAGGGGTGGACTTAGTTTCATACCCTTACGCCCTCACCTCAATGAATTTCGGGCTCGGCATAATGCTGAACTCTTCTTCCGCCGTCTTCATCTCCGGGCTCACTTCTTTGGGCAGGAGTCCTCTCCCAGTTCAACGGATCCTTTTACCCATCTCCAATATTCTCCCTCCACCTGGACCCCTCCCTCTGGATTCTTACCTTCTCTTGATCTTTTCATTGAGAACTGTCGGCGCGACATTAGTCGTCTCAATTTCTCTGCTCCTCTCACCCATTCTAACCTGTCTCTCTCTGAACTTACTGCACTCCATTCTCTCAGGTCCAACCCTGACATTGTCATCAAACCCGCTGACAAGGGTGGTGCTGTTGTTGTCTGGCGCACTGACCTCTACCTCGCGGAGGCTGAGCGTCAACTCGCAGACACTTCCTCCTACCTCTCCCTGGACCATGACCCCACCACTGAACATCAAGCCATTGTTTCCAGGACTGTCACTGACCTCATCTCCTCTGGGGATCTCCCTCCCACAGCTTCCAACCTGATAGTCGCCCAACCTTGGACGGCCCGCTTCTATCTCCTACCCAAAATCCACAAACAGAACTGCCCCGGTAGACCGATCGTCTCAGCTTGCTCCTGCCCCACAGAACTCATTTCTCGTTATCTTGACTCCCTTCTCTCTCCCCTTGTCCAGTCCCTTCCCACCTACATCCGTGATTCCTCTGACACCTTACGTCACATCAACAATTTCCAGTTCCCTGGCCCCAACCGCTTCCTCTTCACCATGGACGTCCAATCCCGCTACACCTCCATCCCCCACCAGGATGGTCTGAGGGCCCTTAGCTTCTTCCTCGAACAGAGGCCCGAACAATCCCCATCCACCGCTACTCTCCTTCGTCTGGCTGAACATGTTCTCACGCTGAACAATTTCTCCTTCAACTCCTCTCACTTCCTCCAAATAAAAGGTGTGGCTATGGGTACCCGCATGGGCCCCAGCTATGCCTGTCTCTTTATGGGGTATGTGGAACATTCCTTGTTCCAGTCCTACTCCGGCCCCCTTCCACAACTCTTTCTCCGGTACATCGATGATTACTTCGGTGCCGCTTCATGCTCTCGTCGGGACTTGAAAAAATTTATTAATTTTGCTTCCAATCTCCACCCCTCCATCATTTTCACATGGTCCATCTCTGACACTTCCCTTCCCTTCCTTGACCTCTCTGTCTCAATCTCTGGTGATAGACTGTCCACCAATATCCATTACAAACCCACCGACTCCCACAGCTATCTCGACTACATCTCCTCACACCCCGCTTCCTGTAAGGACTCCATCCCATTCTCTCAGTTCCTTCGCCTCCGTCGCATCTGTTCCGATGATGCTACCTTCAAAAACAGTTCCTCTGACATGTCCTCCTTCTTCCTCAACCGAGGTTTTCCACCCACGGTCGTTGACAGGGCCCTCAACCGTGTCTGGCCCATCTCCCGCACATCCACCCTCACGCCTTCTCCTCCCTCCCAGAAACATGATAGGGTCCCCCTTGTCCTCACTTATCACCCCACCAGCCTCCGCATTCAAAGGATCATCCTCCGCCATTTCCGCCAACTCCAGCATGATGCCACCACCAAACACATCTTCCCTTCACCCCCCCTATCGGCATTCTGTAGGGATCACTCCCTCCGGGACACCCTGGTCCACTCCTCCATCAACCCCTACTCCTCAACCCCCTCCTATGGCACCACCCCATGCCCACGCAAAAGATGCAATACCTGCCCCTTCACTTCCTCTCTCCTCACCGTCCAAGAACCCAAACACTCCTTTCAAGTGAAGCAGCATTTCACTTGCATTTCCCCCAACTTAGTCTACTGCATTCGTTGCTCCCAATGTGGTCTCCTCTACATTGGAGAGACCAAACGTAAACTGGGCGACCGCTTTGCAGAACACCTGCGGTCTGCCCGCAAGAATGACCCAAACCTCCCTGTCGCTTGCCATTTTAACACACCACCCTGCTCTCTTGCCCACATGTCTGTCCTTGGCTTGCTGCATTGTTCCAGTGAAGCCCAACGCAAACTGGAGGAACAACACCTCATCTTCCGACTAGGCACTTTACAGCCATCCGGACTGAATATTGAATTCAACAACTTTAGGTCGTGAGCTCCCTCCCCCATCCCCACCCCCTTTCTGTTTCCCCCTTCCTTTTCTTTTTTTTCCAATAAATTATATAGATTTTCCTTTTCCCACCTATTTCCATTATAAAAAGAGAAAAAGGAAAAAAAATAAATAAATTTTTTTTTTTTACATCTTTTATGCTCTCCCCACCCCCACTAGAGCTATACCTTGAGTGCCGTACCATCCATTCTTAATTAGCACATTCGTTTAGATAATATCACCAACTTTAACTTTAACACATATGTGTTCTTTTGTACTATTGTTGTTGACATCTTTTGATGATCTGCTTCTATCACTGCTTGTTTGTCCCTACAACCACACCCCCACTCCACCCCTCTCTCTCTCTCTCTCTCCGCCCCCCACACACACACCTTAAACCAGCTTATATTTCAACTCTTTCTTGGACTCGAACTCAAGTTCTGTCGAAGGGTCATGAGGACTCGAAACGTCAACTCTTTTCTTCTCCGCCGATGCTGCCAGACCTGCTGAGTTTTTCCAGGTAATTCTGTTTTTGTTTTTGTTATGGAGGGTAGAATATGGGAGACCAGGCAGGAGTGCATAGGAATAGTCATGTCTAGAGGTAACGAAGGCAAGAATGAGGGTTTCAGCAGCTGATAAGCTGAAACAGGCACCAAGCCAGTTAACAAAGGTGGAAAAAGAGAGTCTTAGAGATGGCATAAATATTATGTTGGAAGCTAACCTCATGGTCAATTATGTCACCAAAGTCACGAACTGACTCATTTAATCTCAGACTTTTGTCAGGGAGAGGGATGGACTCAGTGGATAGGGAATAGAGTACGGAATGAGGTTTCAGTTGTCCCTATATTTAAGTGGAGAAAATTTCTGCTCATCCATTGCTGGTTAGCAACAGGAGAGGAGTTGAGACAAGTGGTGGTAAGGTTGGGCTAGGTGTCATCAGTCTACATGTGAAAACTAATGCAGTGCTTTTGGATGATGTCTCCGAGGAACAACTTGTAGATGAGAAATAGGGAAGGGTGAAGGATAGATCCCTGTGGAACACCAGAGGTAATGGTATGGGGGTGAAAAGAGAAACCATTGCAAGTGATATTCTGAATATGATTTTGAATGATAAGAACGGAACCAGGTGACAGTAGTCCCCCCAGCTGGCCAATGGTACAGAGGTGTTTCAGGAAGATGTTGTTGTCAATAGTATCAAAGGTTGCAGACAGGCCAAGAAGGATGAGGAGGGAAAGTTTACTTTTGTCACAGTCAAATAGGATGTCATTCGTGACTTTTTGATTAGTTGTTTCGGTACTGTGGCAGGGGTGGAAACCTGATTGGAGGGATTCAAAAGTGGCATTCCAGATAAGATTGGCATGGATTTGGAGGAAACAATTTAAGCAGGAATGGCATGGAAACGGATGTTGGAGATGGGTGATAGTTTGCAAGGATGAAGGTGTCAAGAGTTGTTTTTTTAAGGAGAGGGGTGATGATGGCAGATTTAAAGGAGGGAGGGCCAACACCTGATAAGAGAGAACAATTAATCAATTAATAATATTGGCTAACATGGGGACCAAGAGAGGAAGGTGGGTGGTCTGTAGTTCAGTGGGAATAAAGTCAAGGAAGTGGGCAGGTGGTTCTTAAGGACAAAATGAACTCGGAGTGGGCATGAGGGAAGATAGGAAAGAAATTAGAGAAAGAGGCAAATTTTAGGGCAAGGACAATGGGGAACTTTAGAGGAAATTTGGCCAGGTGGGCTAGTGGAAAGAAAGGGTGCAGCAGAGGCAGCTATTCACGCGGGCTCAATCTTAGTGATGAAGAAATCCATGAGCTCCTCAGATTTATTTTTGGAGATGAGAATGGAGGAGACAGGGGAGAGAGGTTTAAGAAGACAGTTTGCAGTAAAGAAAAGAAGACTGAGGTTATCTTTGCATTCCAGCATGATTCTGGAATAGTGAATAGTTTTAGCAGATGAAATTAAAATCCAACAGTGTTTTATGTGGTCCAGCCAGATCAGGCAATAATTGGCAAAACCAGTTGTATGCCATATCCTTTCAAGGCTGCATCCATTGGACATGAGTGAGCAGAGATGAGGACTGTGCCAGGGGGAATGGCCAGGGCAGGAGAGAGTGTTAGTTTTACTGGGGACTGGAACATCAAAGATGGAGATGAGGGTGATTGAGCTGTAGAGACATTGTGGCAAATGATGGGTCAAAGGCTAGACAGTTGGCTAGACAGTTTGGATTTTAAAAGTGCAACTGGACCTGAATTAGGGGATTAGTTTTTTTCCAGAGATGGATTCAGAAGGAGGTAAGGATGGGGAGGGAGATAGGTAGTGAGTGATACAAGGAAGTGATCAGAGATGGCCTTATCTGTAATTGATACAATGGGGATGGCAAGGTCAAGGGGGGGGGCTATGAATCGGGGCTAGGGAGTTTACATGGAGGGAGAGATTTAAGGAGGATGAGAGAGCAGTGATCTCAGAAAGAGAACATGATGAGTTGCACTGAAGGATGAGAAGACATCCGCTGCTTAGGCTGAGGGAGGAAAGCAGTGAAAATAACATGGTGAAAAAAAATTTATCTTGGTTGTGAGGATGGTACAGAACAATGATTTTAAAGCAGAGGTGGAACAAGGTGAGATGCTCAAAGGAGAAGAAAGTGCCCCAAGGAATGGAGGGGACAGACTAAGGTATGATCTGCTGATAAGTGCCATATCTCCACCGCGACAGACTTGATAGGGTAACTGGTAGAGGATGTAGCCTGACGGGGAGGTTTCATTAAAGGGAAAAATGCCATCACCCCTCAGCCAGGCTATCATTCAGGTCATGATCTTGATGCAATCATCCACAATAAGTTCGTGAATGACAAGGTCCGTGTTCACAAGTAAACAGACATTCGGGAGGGAGATGCATAGAGGGACAGTGAGAGCTGATCTACTAGCAGAGTCCATAGGGTCAACAGTGAGAGGAGTGAGTTGGACAGGAAGGAGATTGGTAGGATAAGTCCCCAGTGAGCACACTGGATGGGAAGGTCAATGAGACAGTGGGATGGGGCAATTAGTGTTGTTGCTCATAATGAACCAGTACTGAGTGTCTCGATGATCCCTTCTGAGGATGTCTAAAGAGACACAGAGGGAAGCTGTGGTCTGACCTAGGGGGGAGTCAAGCATGTAATGGCAGCAAGAGAGCAGAAAAGTCGAGGAATAGTGGAGGGCTGGGATTGGGAATTAGGAGGACAAAGCACGTGAGAGTGGAGAAGTGAAATGAGGTATGACAATAGTAGAGATGGATCTTGGAGAGGTAATGAGAAAAGAATTTAAAAAGAAAGAACAAAAGTGGAAATGGATGGATGGGCTCGGATCCAGAGAAGCAGCTAAAATGTGCACATGAATGAACTAGGGGACAGCTCAAGTTACATAAGCTGGTCACATAAAAATAGAATATGCCAAAACCTGATAGTAAACAGGAAATAAGAAATAGATAGTAGATAATAGGAAGGAGTACAGAGTTAAAGTTGGAGATCCCATAGTGGGATAATGATGACCTGGGTAGGGTGGTGTCATCATGCAGCATTGATGAGCTGCTACCCAAGTTTGGAGACAGGTGTAGCAAGTGAAGTCCAGAAGCTATTTGAGGGTACAGTGTCGGAGATATTTTCATAGGAATAAAGATCCAGGAGGTATACAGAAGCTCTATAGGAACAATGAAAAACATTCCTACTTTCTTTGGCTCAACTTTAGCCATCAAGTCTTCTAATTAGTGTAATCACCCAATTTTATTTTCAGTTACTGTTAACCTCAAACATTTCAGAATGCATGATGAAACATGGACCATTAGGAACTACTTCATATTACTGGAAGCATCATCAATGTCTACTGACTAAATTATTTTTGATTCCAATTTACAGAATTGCTACAAAAGGAAACGAAGAGACATAATGGAGCTCACTACCACAATTCCTCGCAGTTCCACTGGGAATGCAGTAATTACTGCAGGACCTATTATCACCAGGAGTGAAAGTGGTAAGTTTCATCTGCCATAGTCCAACAACAAACAAACAATACAAACGTTAAAATAACTTCAGATTTTATATGATTGTATTTTGTGGTGTGAGGCTAGAAATTACAGTTAGCAATAATAGCAGATGAAGACTTCATGGGTAATTTTATGAGAGAGCTCACAGGCAAGCCATATTAGAAATTGAGTGTGTACTGTACATGATTTTCCAAACAAATGGCTTTGAAATTATGGTGATGGCCGTTAATCACTGTTATTTCACTATGCCATTAATTTCTAAGTCATGCTTTGGCATTCTAATGGGCCAGTTTTTGCCCCATTGGCAAATAAATGGCACTGCCTTTGTTCTATTTGCACTTGGCACTTGGGTGGAATAGTCCCAGACTTGCACTAAGTACGGGAGCGGACGGGTTAAACAGCCTGGCCACAGCTGTTAATCACTTGTACATACTGTTTACTATTGTCAATAAACTCCCAAGAATGTCTCCCTGCCTATGTTCATGTCACTCAAATGTGAAACCTTTCTGCACAAGATAAGGTCAGGTGTCTCAGTCCAGGGCCTCTTCCCTGTACTTTGTGCAGCCTTCAGACCAAAGTGATGGTCCGGCCTCACACTCCCTGCACATATTACTGATGCCTGCACATCGTCAGTGCTTGTCATTGCTGTCAGAATGTTGTGGGCAGGTGTCACAGCGTACCATCATTCCCTCTGTGTGCTCGTAGCACCTTTAAGGTGGGGCTGGCCCATCCATTCAGCATCTGTGACCAGTGATGCTGTGCTCATGAAGGGCTCAGGTGCTGAAGGTGGACAAAGCATCAAATGCTTCTAAAGTTTCATGATTGCATTTCTATGATATGATCCTGATCACAGAGTGCAAGCAAGCTGCCCTTGGCCAGACAGGAGTAGACATTTTTAGAGGCTATATGGAGATCTATGGAGTGTCTTCATTGCATATCCTCATCATCCTCCTGCAATCGAGCGACTGTTAGGGTCTCCACTGCATCTCCATGATAGGAGCATTTTAGGCCAGACTGCTGTCAAATGTTCACAGACGCAATGTGAGGATCTATGGGGCCTCCTCACTGCATGTCATCATTGTCCTCCACAAATATCACAGCTATGAGGGCCTCCCAAGCACGACTGCCTTGTCTAGCCAGTGTAAGGGCCTCATCCCTGTCATCGTTGCCTTCGAGGACCTCCTCAGCCTCATGCCCGCTGGCATCCTCCTCATGGAGGAAACCTCCAGTTTCTCCATCTCCTCCTCAGCCAGCTCCTCTCCCTGGCATAGCACCAAGTTTTAAACGGTGCAGCAGTCAATGACGATCCATGATACCGTCTGTGGACTATATTGCATGGCTTGACCAGACCGGTTCAGGCACCAGAACTTCATTTTGAGCATCCCGATAGTTTGCTCCACCAAGTTGCGAGTTGCAGCGTCAGCATCATTATAGCTTCTGCTGCAGTCTAAGGCCACACTAAAAGCATAAGGCCACAAGACGTGGGAGCAGAAGTAGGCCATTCGGCCCATCGAGTCTGCTCCACCATTCAATGGGATCATGGCTGATCTGATAATCCTGAACCCCACTCTCCTGCCTTTTCCCTATAATCCTTGATTCCCTTACTGATTTAAAAATCTGCCTATCTCAGTCTTGAATATACTTAAGGATCCACTCTGCGGTAAAGAACTCCACAAATTAACTACCTTCTGAGAGAAGAAATTCCTCCCCATCTCTGTCTTAAATGGGCGACCCCTTACTCTGAGATTATGCCCTCTGATCCTAGACTCTCCCGCAAGGGGAAACAACCTCTCAGCATCTATCCTGTCAAGCCCCCTAAGAATCTTATATGTTTCAGTAAGGTCACCTCTCATTCTTCTAAACTCCAATGAGTACAGGCCCAACCTACTCAACCTCTCCTCATAAGAAAATCCCGCCAAATCCAAGATCAACCTGGTGAACCTTCTAAGGACTGCCTCCAATGTCAGGATATCTTTCCTTAGATAAGAGGACCATAACTGTTCACACTAATCTAGTTGTGGTCTAACTAGTCCCTTATATAGTTTTAGCAAGATATTCCTATTTTTATACCCCATTCCCTTTGAAATAAAGGCCGACATTTCATTTGCCTTCCCTATTACCTGCTGAGCTTGTATGCTAGCTTTTTGTGCTTCATGCACAAGGACCCCCAAATCCCTCTGTGCTACAGCTTTCTGCAGTCTTTCTCCATTTAAATAATATTCAGCTCCTCTATTCTTCCTGCCAAAGTGCATAACCTCACATTTTCCCACATTATATTCCATCTGCCAAGTTTTTGCCCAGTGACTTAACCTGTCTATATCCCTCTATAGACTCTTTGTGTCATCCTCACCACTTGCCTTCCCACTTATTTTTGTGTCATTCACAAACTTGGTGATAGTACATTCACTTCCCTCATCCAAGTCATTAATATATATTGAAAATAATTGTGACTCCGGCATTGATCCCTGTGGCATTCCACTAGTTACAGGTTGCCATCCTGAAAATGACCCCCTTATCCCAACTCTCTGTCTTCTATTAGTTAGCTAATCCTCTATCCATGCTAATATACTACCCCCAACCCCATGGGATCTTATCTTATTAAGTAGCCTAATGTGTGGTACCTTATCAAGCACTTTTTGGAAATCCAAATATATTACAACTATCTATCCTGCTTGTTACCTCCTCAAAGAATCCTAATAAATTTGTCAGGCATGATTTCCCCTTCATGAAGCCATGCTGACTCTGCTTGATTATATTATACATTTCTAAATGCTCTGCTATTACATCCTTTATAATAGACTCTAACATTTGCCCAGCAATGGATGTTAAGCTAACTGGCCTAGAGTTACCTGTTTTTTGTCTCCCTCCCTTTTTGAATAAGGGTGTTACATTGGCAGTTTTCCAATCCTCTTGGACTTTGCCAGAACCAAAGGATTCTTGGAAGATTACTACCACTGCATCAACTATATCTGGAGCTACTTCCTTTAATATCCTATCATCAGGTCCAGGGGACTTATCGGCCTTTAGCACCATTAGTTTCTCTAGTACCTTTTCTCTGGTGATAGTTATTGTATTTTCTCCCCAACCTTTGCCCCTTGATTATTTAATATTTTTGGAATGCTTTTTGAGTCTTCCACTGTGGAGACTAATGCAAAGTATTTATTCAACTCTTCTGCCATTTCCTGGCTCCCCATTATTATTTCTCTAACCTTATTCTTTAAAGGGCCTATGTTCACTTTGGCCTCTCTCTTCCTTTTTATATATTCAAAGAAGCTTTTACTGTCCATTTTATATTACTTGCTAGTTTACCCTCAAAGTTTATTTTCTCCCTCTTTATTATTTTTTGGTCATCTTTTGTTGGTTCTTAAAACTTTCCCAATCCTCTGGCTTACCACTAACCTTAGCCACATTGTATGTCTTTTCTTTCAATTTGATAATATCCTTAACTTCCTTGGTTATCCATGGTTGGTTTATCCTCTCCTAGAATCCTTCTTCCTCACTGGGATATATCTTTGTTGTGAGTCATGAACCATTTTCTTAAATATCTGCCATTGTTCATCAACCGTCTTTTCTGCTAAACTCCTTTTCCAGTCCACTCCAACCAACTCTGCCCTCACTCCTTTGTAATTACCCTTATTTAAGTTTAGCACAGTTGTTTCTGATCCAAGTTTCTTACTCTCAAGCTGAATGCTAAATTCTACATGTTCTACAATTTCCTAGAGGATCTTTTACTCTGAGATCATTTATTAATCCTGCCTCATTGCACATTACTGGCCTTGAATTACCAGATCCAAAATAGTCTAATCCCTGGTTGGATCCACAACATAGTGTTCTCGGAAACTGTCCCGAATACACTCTATGAATTCTTGCTCATGGCTACCTCTACCAATTTGATTTTCCCAATCTGCATGAAGATTAAAGTCACCCTTGATTAATATACTGCCTTTTTCACATGCTCTCATTATCTCCTGATTTATTCTCTGTCCTATAGTATAGCTACTGTTAGGAGGCCTATAGACCACTCCCACCAGTACTTTCTTCTCCTTGTTATTTCTTATCTCCACCCATAAGGTTTCTACATCTTCCGAACCAAGGTTATTTCTTGCCATCGTACTTATTCCATCTTGTACTAACAAAGCTACCCCACCATCCTTTCCTTCCTGCCTGTCCTTTCAAAAAGTCACATACCCCTGAATATTTAGTTCCCAGCTTTGATCTCCTTGTAACCATGTATCCATAATGGCTGTAAGATCATACTCATTAACCTCTATTTGTGCCGTTAATTGGTTTACTTTGTTCTGATTACTACGTACATTTAAGTAAAGAGCCATTAATTTTGTCTTTTTACCACTTTTTCCCCCTTTGACCCTACTGGCTGCTGTTTTTTTAAGTTTGTACACTCTGTCCCTTCCTGTCACACTCTGGGTAGCATTACCTAAATAGCTGCCCTGCAAAGCTGCCATATCCTTTTGCTTTGTAAGCCTACATATCCCCTCTCCAGAACCCTCCCTCCCTCTACTTAGTTTAAAGCCCTTTCTGTAACCCTGGTTATTTGATTCAACAGGACACTGGCCCCGCACAGTTCAAGTGAAGTCCATCCCACCAGAACAGTTCCCTTCTACCCCAGTACTGGTGCCAGTGCCCCATGAACTGAAACCCATACCTTCCACATCAATCTTTGAGCCACTCATTTAGCTCCTCAACTTTATTTACCCTATGCCAGTTTGCCTGTGGCTCTGGTAGTAATCCCAAGCTTATTACCTTGGAGGTTTTGATTTTTAATTTAGCTCCTAACTGTTCAAATTCTTTCAGCAGAACCGCCTTTCTAGTCCTATCAATGTCATTGGTACCAACATGGACAAGGGCAACTGGATTCTTCCCCTCCCACTCCAAGTTCCTCTCCAGCCCTGAAGAGGTGTTCTTAACCCTGGCAACAGGCAAGCAACACAGCCTTCGGGACTCATGCTCATGGCTGCAGAGAACAGTATCTATCCCACTAATTAAACTGTCCTCTACCACTACTACATTCCTATTTCCTCCCCCCACTTGAATGGTTCCCTGTACCATGGTGCTGTGGTCAGCTAGCTCATCCTCCCTGCATTCCCTGCTCTCATCCACACAGCATGCAAGGACCTCGTAACTGTTGGACAACTGCAGGGGCCGAGGATCCTCGAAAGCCACCCCCTGGATCCCCATACCTGCCTCACCTGGAGTCACACCCTCCTGTCCCTGATCACAGACCAAATTTGAATTATCTAATCTGAGGGGTGTGACCGTCTCCTGGAGCAAAATATCTAGGTAACTGTCCCCTCCTTGATGTGTCTGCAGCTCGAACTCCAGCTCAACTTGGTCCCAAAGTTCCTCGAGCTGCAAACACTAAATACAGATCACCTTGGTGTCCAGCAACTCCCACATGCTGCAGCAGCAACACATCATACATCCTGCCATCACTATCGTATTTTATTTAATGTATTAATTAATTACTCTAGTAATCCTGCTCTTTACACTTGAAGAATCCCCCGCTCTTTGCACTTTTATTGTAATTAGTTTTTTTACACCAGTATCAATCTTGTACTTAACAAGCTATTTTTAAGAAAAAGAGGGAAAAAATGACTAGAGACCTAAACACAAACTAAAGACCTTACTTTTACTTTAAAGATGAGAAATACTCACCAATCCTACTCACCAATCAGCTGCTTTCCCTACACTTGTGTCACATTGTGGTTTGTGAAGTCACTCCGCAGCTGGTCTCACATGAAGTCTCTCCGCTCTCCCACTCTTTTTTAAAATGAAGTCAACCCACTCGCTGCGCTCTTTTTAAACTGAAGTCTCCCAGATTTCTCCACTCTTTTTAAAAAGAGCCTGCCACATGGGTGTCATCATTCATGGCCTCTGCAGGTAGCCCTTGCCCCCGAGGAGCCATCCCTGCAGCTTTTGTGGACGCTGGAAGACTTCAGGGATCTGTGACCGACCATGGATGTATGAGTTGTGCACACTCCCTGGAAACCATGCGCACACCTACAGGATGCATTTCTGGTGGGCGCACACCAGCTGCACATTCAGCAAATGGAATGCCTTGCGGTTGATGTAGTTGACTGTGTGTTGCGATGGAGACCTGAGTAAGTGCAGTCAGTCACACCCTGCACCTGTGGGAAACATGAGATCTGGGCGAATCCAATTGCTCTTGCATCCTGGCTGTCCTGGTCACGGGCAAAATGCACAAAGTTGTGTGCCCTCGCAAAGATGGCATCCGAGAGCTTATGGATGCATTTGTGAGTGGAGGCTTGTGAGATCCCACAGAGGTCATCTGTGGAGCTCTGAAAGGAGCCATTAATGTAGAAATTGACCACCTCTGTCACTTTCACGGCCACTGGCAGTAGCTGCCCTCCATGTCCTCGTGGCGCCAAATCCTGCAGCAGGTGGCAGATGTGACCAACCAGTTACCTAGACATGCGCAGTCTTTGGCAACACTGATTCTCGGTTATCTGCAGGAATGAAAGGCAGTGTCTACAGGCCATGGACGTCACTAGGTGCTGACCAGTGACGACTTGCTGTGGCTCTTTGGTGGCATGTGCAGGAGCCCCAGCTGACCTTTCTCCAGAGGGTGCTGCTCCTCCCTTTGGGCAGCCAGGACCCTCAGTTGCTCTCTCCTCCGTGATCTTCGCTCTCTGTAGGCCATGAGGCATACAGCTAATTCACCAGGCTTCATGCTCCTGATGTACTCCACCTGCAGGATGAAAGATAGACACATGTGGATTAGCATGGGTGTACTAAAAACCTATCTGGATGGCCAGAGATTAATGCCTTGCTGCCGAAGACCCCACCCACCTCCGCCCCACTCCACCCGACAGATTGGCTGCAGCTTTGCCCATTGGACTACATGCTGTGCTCTCAGCTCAGGCGCAGGCATTCTCCTAACCTGCACTGCAAGGCTGCACTGTTAGCTTGAACCATTAGGGAGACTGGTCCAAACCGGGATGATGACATTGTAAGCCGCTGTGAGCACCTCCACCAATGACTGCTCCATGGCCAGCTTTAACAAAGAGATTGTACAATGTGTACAGTCGTACAACTTTCTGCAGTCCACGAAAATGTTCATGACTTTGCAGCCTGTGCCGATAGGCGGGTGAAAAGCTCTGGAGCACTTGGTGGCACTTTTATGCCTCTACATTGCTTGAGTGGGCAGATAAGCTAGAAGCCCAACTCCAAACACACCAATGGCTTGAACTGTCTCAGTTCCAGAGGAATGGTCATTTTATATAAGGTGTCACTAATGCGTGGCCGCTTCCCTCGCCCACCCTACCCTCCACCCTGAATGCTTGTGCGCTATATTCAACCACAGGGCAACCCTTCCCTCCCCCCACCACATGTCGCCTCAATGACGATAAGATTTGGTTAGGGTCCAATAACATTTTGTTTAGAGCAGAAAAAATTAGAGATTCAAGACACCTGCGTGGAGACTAAAGCCTCAAGATTCCACCAGTTTTAAACAAAAATTAACTTTACTATACAAGGTCAGAAAGATAAAACAATTTACACTATCTGTCTTATACTCTAACATTCAAGGCCAATATAAGATATATGTGAATTAACAGGCGAACTGTAGTCAAACACACCACAATTCACACTAAATAACAAATGCGACCAAGACAGAGCCCACAGATTTCTCAACAACCCACCCAGATGTCAGTAATACTGTGAATCAACCAATCTCACTGAAACTCTGTCTCTCTCACAAAGGATTCCCGTCTTCATTTTCAAAGGTTTGCGATTCTCTCCAAAAGCCACTCCAACTTGGATGGCCTCAATAACAACTCACCTCAAAGGGTTTAAGTCTCATCTCCCGAGATTCTGTTCTCCTAGATTATTGAGTCTGCACTCAAGTACTAATTCACAAGCACAACTTCAGCTCTTTGGCCACGCCGAGCAGAGCACCACTTCTCCAAAGGGGTACCTTCGCCTCCACTGGCCCGCAGCATGGAGTCACCAACCTTCTGCTGCCCTCAACAATTGCCAGGGCTTCTCCTGAGCCCTCTTTACTTAAAGTCCACCACAGCCCTTTTTCTGCTTGGACCTTCTTTCTCTGCTTCTCTCTTTTTAACTTAACTAGGACCTCTTCCCGTCCCTGTCCCATGTTTGGGACTCTTCTTTTGGGAACTCTACATGTCCCCTCTACCAGGGTCCACTCCCTATCTGCTCTGTCTCTGTCCTCTGCCTGGGACTCTTGTTTTCCATGGCACTCCACTCCCAGTCACACGACCTGGGTTTTTGCATCTTTTTCCCTTTCTGTACAGACACGGTGGGTCCGTCCTTGGCCCAAAGAACTTACACTACTGAATAGCGCATGTGCAGCCCACTCCAAATCTGCGCATGTGCAGAACCTCTGTGGTCTGTCTGGACCTGGAGTTCATGACCTCTGCTCTCGCTGGCAACTTTGTTTTTGCGCTGTCAGCCAAACATTGAAAAGTGCATCAGTATCTACAGGGCAACTGGGAGTTGTGTGAAAAGGGGAAGCAATCGTGTATCTCCTTAACCAAGCAAATTGAAGATTGGTCAATGTCTGAACCAGGAAATGTCAGTTATTATATTTAATACAATGTCAAATCAAGAAATATAGGTTTGATTAAAAGAGTTAAAAGAGAAAGAAAAAGGAAAAAAATATTTAATTTTTTTAAAAACTCGATTAATAATCAAAATCGAAGGAATGAGGCTCCACGTCTAGGGCAAAATTTTCCCGTTTTCCCGCACGGTGATGTGTAAAATGATTCACGGTGATGTCGGGCAAACATCCTGACGTCATGGCACTCCATCACGATATTTCAGTGGGTGGGCGCGCGATGATCTCCGATGCGCACCCGCCATTAATTAATGGGCCACTTATGGCCCTTGAGGCTCCAACTGATGGCAATCTTCAGGTCGTCACATGGGTGTAACGGGCAGGCGGGTAGGCCACATTTTAATAAACCTCATCCACGGGCAGGATAAGAGGGGTCAGTGGGGTCGCAAATGTGCTCAGTCAGATGTTTAATTTGGAAAGTTTCTGATACTTGCGTTTGTGAGCAGAAATACTTCAAAACTCATACCAGCTGCTTGGACACGGCTCACAACCTTCAGGTCAGCACTCGACAGTGAAGATCCTTTTTGGGGCTTGCAGATTTCAGGAAGCCTTCCCTTAGCCTGGGAATGGGAGTTGTGCTCTCCACTGGAGGCACCTCCTCTAAGGAGGAAGGGAGGGCCAGAAGTGGGAGGAGGCCAGGAGTGCACATTCAGCCTCCAGGGGAGCCACCTTTGGGAGGAGGGGCGCAGGCACAAGGGATGCAGGGCCAACAGGAAATCCATGGCGGAAGGGGCCACAGAAGACACCACTATCCTGCTGCCAGGGTGTACAGGCGGTGAAGCAGCTACCTCAATATGTCAGACGTGCAGTGCCAAAGGAGGCTCTGTCTAACTCTATCTGTCAGATGAATGGCCCAGAGATCTCCGCTTACTGTGTGGGTGGACACTCCATGCCAGTGTCTCTAAAGGTCACAGCTGCGCTCAACTTTTATGCCTCTGGCTTTTTCCAGGGCTCGGTGGGTGATCTTTGCGGTGTCTCCCAATCAGCTGTTCACACTTGTGTCAAGCAGGTGATAGAAGCTCTGTTCAGGTGTGCATTGACATTCATCCACTACCTCTGGGACTAGGCCAGTCAGAGAGAGTGAGCTAGAGGCTTTGCAGCCATTGCTGTCTTCCCCCGCGTCCAGGGTGCTATAGACTGCACACATGTGGCCATCAAGGCACCAGCAGGTGAGCCCGGTGCCTTCGTCAACACGAAGGGCTTCCACTCCATGAACATGCAGATAGTGTGTGATCACAGGATGCAGATTCTACAAGTCTGTGCAAGGTACCCAGGCAGCTCCCATGATACCTACATCCTCAGACACTCCCTGGTGCCTAGGCTCTTCAGTGCTTCAGCCCGGATATATGGATGGCTGCCGGGTGACAAGGACTAACCCTCAGAAGGTGGCTCATGTCGCCTCTCTGCCATCCAAGAACAGCAGTTGAGCAGCAGCAGAATAGGAGCCATGCCTCCACAAGGGCTTTGGTGGAGAGAACCATTGGTCTTCTCAAGATGCACTTCCGATGCCTAGACCATTCAGGGGGCGCACTGCAGTACCCCCCAGATCATGTGTCGCTGATAGTGGTTGTATGCTGCGCTCTCCACAATCTTGCGCTGGAAAGGAGGGACGCTGTGGATGAAGAAGATGTAGATGTAGTGGCTGCAGCTGCACACAATGAGTCCAGCAGTGAATCCGAGGATGAGCACACACAGTGAAATGCTGAGGGGTAGACGCTGACTCGGGCATACTTGAGGGAGGCAGGGACATCCTACGAACATTCAGTTAGAACACCACAGATGAACCTCCAACAAAAGCCTGTGCTTCAGGTTCCATACTCGATACTTGGATGCTAAATCTGCCTGGATAGAGGGACAGGTAGTATTGAGGAGGCGGGGAAGCTGCAGAAGGATTTGGACAGGTTAGGACAATGGGCAAAGAAGTGGCAGATGGAATACAATGTGGGGAAGTGTGAGGTCATGCACTTTGGTAGGAAGAATAGAGGCATAGAATATTTTCTAAATGGGGAAAGAATTCAGAAATCTGGAGTGCAAAGTGACTTGGGAGTTCTAGTCCAGGATTCTCTTAAGATCAACTTGCAGGTTGAGTTGGTAGTTAGGAAGGCAAATGCAATGTTGGCATTTATTTCCTGAGAGGACTAGAATATAAAAGCAGGGATGTGCTGCTGAGGCTTTATAATGCTCTGGTCAGACCACATTTAGAATATTGTGAGCAATTTTAGGCCCCGTATCTCGGGAAGGATGTACTGGCCCTGGAGAGGGTCCAGAGGAGGTTCACGAGAATGATCCCAGGAATGAAAGGCTTAACATATGAGGAACGTTTTAGGATTCTGGGTCTGTACTCGATGGAGTTTAGAAGGATGAGGGGGGATCTGATTGAAACTTACAGAATACTGAAAGGCCTGGATAGAGTGGACGTGGGGAAGATGTTTCCATTAGTAGGAGAGACTAGGACCCGAGGGCACAGCCTCAGAGTAAAGGGAAGACCTTTTAGAACAGAGATGAGGGGAAACTTCTTTAGCCAGAGAGTGGTGAATCTATGGAATTCATTACCATAGAAGGCTGTGGCGGCCGGGTCATTGAGTGTATTTAAGACTGAGATAGATAGGTTCTTGATTGGTAAGGGGATCAAAGGTTACGGGGAGAAGGCGGGAGAACGGGGTTAAGAAACTTATCAGCCATGATTGAACGGTGGAGCAGACTCGATGGGCCGAATGGCCTAATTTCTGCTCCTATGTCTTATGGTCTTATGATAGGAACATTAACTAGGGGCCTTGACACTGAAGCTCAATTTGCACAACTCACTCATAACATCATGGGTAAACCATCCACCTGCAGAGGAAATGAGTCATCCTCAGCCATGGTCACATGTCTAAATTTAATAATACAACAAAATGATCTTAAGGAAATAAAATGACAAAGATGTTAAACAGCACACCAACTTATCATGACCTCATTGCGGGGGGGCAACACAAAAGCACCAGCGAGAAACCCATGGTGTGCCTAAGGTGCCTTAAATTTATACTTTTGGGTACTACATACGGGTGCTGTCCCTTCACTGGCACTAGGATCTGAGACAGCCTGCTCACTGTGCTGTTCTGTTGGTCTTGATGACCTTGGCAACCGTCCTCTGGCCCGGAGAGCCTGTGCTGGCCCCATCTGGGAGGCAGTTGCCAGTTCCACAGCTGGCATCTCCCCAGTCGTCGTAGCCTCATCGCTCATTCGGAGCGCCCTGAAAGGAGCCCGCAGAGACAACAGGCAGCTGCTGCGCCGATGTGAGGTCACTTCAGACCTCCCTTCTCACCATCGATGGATGGGCACCGAGCTGGGAAACTTGATGCTCAGGCCATCTCCCACACTGGCACTGACCAACTGAGTTCAATGCCGATATGAGAGCTAGCTGGTCCAAGTGAATCCCAGGAAGCCCTGATTGGTCTCCCGGAGTAGGCTGATCACGAGAGTCGCCACTCTCCCCATGGAGGAAGCTTGGCGCTCGGCCATGAGGCTCATTGCATCGGCGATGGTCTGCATGGATTCCTCCATCACGGAGACCAAGCCAAGCATAGCCTCATGTATCTCTACCAGATCCTCCCGCACACCCTGCTGGACTTCCAGCGTTTGCTGCCTCATGGATGACTCCAGAAGCACATCATCAGCCACCGACTGAGCACGTGCCTGGTCCCCTGCAGTCCTCCGACTGCTGGCGTTATCGGCACTCTCTGTCTCCGCCAGCTCCTCCAGTGACTGCGAAGGGCCCTCACTGCTGTGCCCCAGGACACTAGCCGATGATCTAATACCCACCGAAGTGCTAGTATCTGCGCTGGTGCCTGCCTGGCAGAGATGGTGTGACGCTGGTGGGTCAGAGACTTCAGGGCCCTTAGGTGTGAGATGGGGCCCCTGCGCCTCCTCCTACAGGCTCTGTTCCGCTGATGCTGAAAGGAAGAACAAGGACATTGTATCAGTTAACGTGGAGACAATGTCAATGTGCATCCCTGTCCCCCGGATCATTATGCGTTCATCCTTCCATAAGCAATGGTCAAGCTATGTTGCAAACTTCAATCACTTAACTAATGGTGCCCTCAGTGCTGGGCAAACATACCTGCCCGTGGCATCCCAGCCTCACCAACACCAGTGGACTTGGGTGTATGGCCCTTCTCCAGATCGAGGGCCTCCTGCCCGAACCTGGGCTTGCCCTCCACCAGTCCTCAACGGCTTGGCGGTATTATGAGCATTCTTCTACTGAGAAGGAGAAAAGATCATTGATTAGTGCAACTTGTACCTGGAATCTTTTTGCTGCCATCCCACCCCAACCAGAGTGGGACATTGCAGGGCTCCAATGTGTCCTCACCCCACAGCTGCTGCACACTCACACAAAGATGCCAGGCCTGTTCCCCCTCCTTCGCCAAATGCTGCCTACATCACATTTGGCATCATACAGTCCAAACTTGCAAAGCAAGAAGGCACAAGCACATAGAACGCAAAGGGCAGCAGATGGTTCGGTCCCCTGCTAGGGGGGGAAGCCTACCTGCTGGGTGACCAGTGCTAACATGGTATTCACCCTTCCAGAGCGCAAAAGGTCGTTGAAACGCTTGCGGCACTGGATCCAGGTGCGTCACACCACGTCGCGGGAGCACACTGTGGGAGCAGGCATGGACCTGATCCTGCCCAATTAAAGCCCACCCAGCATGAAACGCAGCTCCTGAGGACAGCAGGAGGAGGCGGACGGTGGTGGGATTGCTACGGCTGCTATGTGGTACGGTGACCCAGCGGCTTGTTTAAAAGAGCTCCTGCAGCCTTGCAAAGGCTGTCAAACATGGCCCCCAGAAGGACTCCCCTGAGCATTGCTGGTGAGCAGGCGAGGGCAGGGGGGCACTGTGCCCCTCGTTTCTCAGATGATTGCTTCCTGCCCTACTCGAGGAGGTGGCAGCACACTATCTCCGCCACCTCCTCCCAGGAACGTTTGGCCATGTGTGGGGTCCTCCTCCTCCCGTCCCTGGGAACGAGGTCCTCCCGCCATGCTGCCACCTCCTCGAGTAGGGCAGCAAGCAATTGTCTGAGAAACGAGGGGCACAGTGCCCCCCTGCCCTCGCCTGCTCACCAGCAATGCTCAGGGGAGTCCTTCTGCTGGCCATGTTTGACAGCCTTTGCAAGGCTGCAGGAGCTCTTTTAAACAAGCCGCCGGGTCACCGTACCACATAGCAGCCGTAGCAATCCCACCACCGTCCGCCTCCTCCTGCTGTCCTCAGGAGCTATTTTTCATGCTGGGTGGGCTTTAATTGGGCAGGATCAGGTCCATGCCTGCTCCCACACAGCTCACCCGACAGACAGAAAATTCTGCCCCTGGAGTTAATTTTCAGTGTCAGAGAGGATATTTGGCAATAATTCATACTTATCACATTGTTAGAAGGATACTTACATTGCATTGGACAAGCACTAATTTTTCTGGCGAGTTTAGTGCATCAGGCTGTCCCATGCATTTCAGTAATGAGTCAGGTGGCACAGTACTATTATTACACAGTCAATAAAATTTGACATCAACCCACATAAGGAGACATGAGGACAAATGACCAAAAGCTTGGTCAAACAGGTAGGGCTTCAAGGAGCTTCTTAAAGGCAGAAAGAGGTGTAGAGAGGTAGTGTCTATCTGGAGTTAATCCTTTATGATTTTAACCTGACTTGATATCAAAAACATACTGGGCTAAATGTTTGTCTTCACCACCTGGCCAGTAAACCAGCAGAGCAGGTCACCTCTAATGAGATGAAAATTAGGAAAACAGGCAGGAAATCTATTCTCCCATATTACCAGCCAGATGGTAAGGATGAAAATTTACTCCATTAATATTTAAACTAAAAATCTCTTCCTGGTCAATAAATACAAATATCAAAACATGACACCAACTAAAGCTAGGATCTGAACAAAATTCCTTCTACTCTGCTCTAACGATTCCCCCAAACTTCTAATGTGAATGTTTCCACTTCCCATATCAGACATCTTAACAGTCAATCTAATTAAGACTGACAGTTTGGGCAATTTTCTGCTGTGAACACATACAATCCAAGACATCACTGACATTGTCCAAAGCCTTTTCATATAGAATCCTCGCAATCAGCACAGAGAAGAAACTTTGATCAGAACATTTTGTGTTTGATTCAAATCCAGGTCCTGGCAGTAAAACGATGGCTTGTTCACCCATCGCGCCACCCAGTTCAAAGGATTTATTTTATTCTGGCTTCTTTGTGACTAATGCTTGATATTGTTTTGAGTTGACTTGACTCCATTACTGAGATAACAGGTTGCAATGAAGAATAATGGGTGATTGGATACTGTGATGCAGTATTGCAATGTGTGTTTCAACCTGGAGTTATAAAATTACCGGAAAATAATATGCATGCTTCCATGTAAAACTACATTGATGACAGAAATTTGCCTTTCAGTTTAATAAACATTTGTTAGCAAGGGACAACTAAATATCATCTGGAACTAAATGCTTTGCTACAAAATCATAATAGGACAGAGAACAAATAGAATTCCATCAGGTAAATATTCCAATTGTTGAAGTTTATGTACATTGCTTAGCATGCTGGTATATATTCCCATGGAGTGTTATTTTTATACAGGCATGAACATATTTCAGTGCTGTGCACATATATAAATCAAAAAAACCTTTGTTCTTGTACTGCCTAACTGTTTTATTGTTTCTTCTGCCTCTGACAGATGACACAGCAACAAACAAATCCCAAGTTGGTAAGACTTATTCTGTTAATTTTTGTTTATGACTTAGATCATCATCAAATTGCCCAAGTTTAAAATCTCTCATTTCCCCTTATCACCATATACTTTACTGGTGCCTTTAACAGAGTAGAGGGAAAGTAATTGCTCCGGTTGCTATATATAGCAATGTTATAATTGTGCGCCTCAAAATTTCCTCTGGACAGAACTTCCTTCTTCTGAACTTGTAAAGACAAGAGAGCTATGCAGGGCATGGATTAGAAAAATATACTTAACTTGCAGGACGTAATTCGGAAGGATTTAAAAAGCAAAGGATTCTGCAGAGGGTATTCCTGTAGGTCATTAAGAAGGTTCCAAGAGCTTCCTTTAACTTTGTAGTAGCATTCCATTTCTGAGTCAGAAAGCACAGAGTTTGCAGTCCCTCCCTGACAGCCCTGACCATTGCAAACCAGAGCTCTAGCTCTGAATTCAGACAACAGGGATGCTAGTATCTGATGAGTGCAGGTGCTGCTTCCATTCCTATCCACCACCACCCCACCACACCCCATCATATAAAATGTGGGAACGCATAAAACCACCACCCCACCACCACCCCTCCCCCACTCCCCACTAGAGAGGACTAACTACCAAATGGGCTGGTTACGGCCACATAAGGAGCTTTTGTGTTTTGCCTATGAGATAGTAGATCGACCTGTTAATCCTCACACTTCTTCACAGCTTTCTTCAAAGGGAGAGTGTGAAGGTATGAAAACAAGAACATGAATTGCCTAGAATCTTGAAAAATAGATCCAGAGTTTGAAGTATTGTCTAAGGGACATCAACAATTACATCCAGAATCCACCATTTGAACATATGACCATGAGAAATAGGAGCCAGCGGTGTAGGCCATCTGGCCCCTCAAGCCTACTCCGCCATTCAGTAAGATCATGGTGATCTGATCATGGCCTCAACTCGTTTCCTGCCTGCCACCTTAACCCTTGACTCCCCTGTAGATCAAAAATCTGTCTAACTTAGCCTTGAATATATTCAATGACCCAGTCTCTACTGCTCCCTGGGGAAGGGAATTCCAAAGATTAATGATCTTTCAAGAGAAGAAAATCTTTCTCATCTCTGTCCTAAACAGGAGATCCGTTATTCTGAAACTGCCCCTAGAACTGTGTTCTAGATTTCATTATGAGAGAAACATCCTCTCAGCATCTATCCTGTCAAGCCCCTTCAGGATCTTATATGTTTCAGTGAGATCAACTTTCATTCTTCTAAACTCCAATGAGTATATGTCTTTTCACATAAGACAACCCCTTCATCCCAGGAATCAACTGAATGAACCTTGTCCGAACTGCCTCCAATGTAAGTATATCCCTCCTTCAATAAGAAGACCAAATCTGTACACAACGCTTGAGATGTAGTCTCAGCAATGCCTGCACAGTTGTAGCAAGAATTTCCTACTTTACACCTTGCAATAAAGGCTAAGATTACATTTGCCATCCTAATTAATTGCTGTACCTGCATGCTAGCTTTTTGTGTTTCATGCACGTGGATACCCACATCCTTCTGTATCAGTGTTCTGTAGTCGCTCTCCATTTAAATAATATTCTGTGCTTCTATTCTTCCCATCAACGTAGATAAGCTCACATGTTCCCACATTATACTCCATCTGCCAATTTTTTGCTCAATCGCTTAACCTATCTATAAGCATTTGCAGACCCTATGTATCCTCACAACTTCCTTTCCTATCTATCTTTGCATTTTCAGCAAATTTGGCTACACTACACTCTGTCTGTTCATCCAAGTTATTAATGTAGATTTTAAATAGCTGATCCCTATGGCACCCCACTAATTACAGCCAACCTGAAAATGGCCTATTTATCCTTACCCTCTGTTTCCTGTTAGTTAGACAATCCTCTATCCATGCTAATAATTATTCCCAACACCTTGAGCTCTTATCTTGTGTAGCAACCTTTTATGTGGCATCCTATTGAATCCTTTTTAGAAATCCAAATACATTACTTCTACTGGTTCCCCTTATCCACCTGGCTTATTACATATTCAAAGAACTCTAATAAATTTGTCAAAAACAATTCCCCTTTCATAAAACCATGTGGATTTGGCTTGATCACATTCTTATTTTCTGGATTTCCTGCTACTGCTTCCTTAGTAATGAATTTCAGCATTTATCCGATGGCAGATGTTAGGTAACCGGCCTATAGTTTCCTGCTTTCTGTCTCCCTCCTTTCTTGAACAGGGATGCTACATTTGCAGTTTCCCAATCTGCTGGGGTCTTTCCATAATCTAGAGATTTTTGGAAGATTACAACCAATGCATCCACTATCATTGCAGCCAATTCTTTTTAAGGCCCTAGAATGCAGGCCATCAGGTCCAGGGGACTATTCAGTTTCTAGTCCCATTAGTTTTCCTAGTATTGTACTTTCTTTCTAGTGATAGTGATTGTTTTAAGCTCCCCCTTTCTTTCTTCCCTTTGATTTTCTACTGTTCTTGGGATGCTTTTTTGTGTTCTACCACGAAGACAGATACAAAATACTCGATCGAAGTCTTTGCCATTTCCTTGGCCTGAATTTTCAGCTCGGTGGATGGGGGTGATTGGCGGGCCCGGGAACAGTTGGGAAACAGACCCCCGACCGCGATTTCATGCTGGCTGGCCAATTAAAGGCCAGCCAGCGTAAAATGCGTGCTGAAAAGCTCAGTGCTGCCGGGGTTGGGGTGGGAAGCAGGCAGGCGATGACGTCAATGCGGGCATGGGCCAGTGCTGACAGAAAACTCCCTGAAGGCAGAGAACTGCTGAAGACCTGAAAAAGCAAAAATAAAGGTTTCAAGAGCTGAAAAAATGGTCCATGCATCATAATCAATCACCAGAAAATTTAGCAAATGAAAATGATGTCCACAGAAATTTATTTATATTCTATTTCATTACAGAAATCTCATCCCATCCATGGGTGAGGTTTAATGAAAAATACAAAGGCCGCCTGGCCCATTCACCCGTCCGTCAACTTTAAGCTTAGACAAGCAATGGAAAATCAGAGTCAATTGCATTGTTAATGGGCTTAGTTGCCTTCTTAATTGTCAGCGGGCACACTTCCAACTTTTGCGCACGCCCACCGACCAAAATATTGCCCCTGCATGGGATGACATTGGGATGCTCGCGACATCATGTCATGCTATTTTACGTCTGATCTGGTCAGACCTGCGCTCGCCCGTGAGGCATAAAATTCAGCTCCTTGTTTCCCATTATTAATTCCCCAATCTCTTTCTCTAATGGACCAAAGTTTATTTTATCTAATCTCTTCCTTTTTATATACTTGTAGAAGTTCTTACGGTTTTTCGATTTGTTGCTAGTTTGCTCTCTTTCTAGTTTCTCCTTCCTTATTTATTTTTTTGGAGACATGACCAGTTGAAAGTGAGCAAATCTGACATCATCATACTTAAAATCCTCAATTAGGAAGGCATGGATTAATCAAGTACAATCAGCATGGATTTATTAAGGGAAGATCGTGTCTGACTAACAATGATTGAATTTGTTGAGGAATTAACAAGGAGGGTCAATGAGGGTAGCACATCAGATGCTGTCTACTTGGATTTTAACAAGGTTTTTGACAAGATCTCACATGGCAGTCTGGTCAGAAAAGTAAGGGCCCATGGGCTGCAATGGCAAGTGACAAGTTGGATCCAAAATTGACTAAGCAGGAAGTAAAGGATAGGCATTTTTGTGACTGGAGGGCTGTTTCCAGTGGGATTCCACAGGGCTCAGTATTAAGTCCCTTGCTTTTTGTGGGGTATAGCGATGATTTAGACTTAAGTGTAGGATACTAAATTAAGAATTTTGCAGATGATTCAAAAATTGGGCATGTGATTGACCATGAGGAACGTATAGGAGGATATCAATGGATTGGTCAGGTGGACAGTAAAGTGGCAAATGGTATTCAATCCAGAGAAATATGAAGTAATGCATATAGGGAAGGCAAACAAGGCAAAGGTGTACACAATAAATGGAAGGATGCTGAGAAGTGTGGATGAACAGAGGACCTTAGAGTTCATGTCCACAGGTGCTTGAAGATAATGGGAAAGGTAGATAAGGCAGCTAAGACACACGGGATACTTTCCTTTATTAGTTGAGGCATAGAAAATAAGAGCAGGGGGGTTATGCTAGAACTATATAAAACACAAGTTAGGCCACAGTTAGAGCATTGCCGACATTTCTGGCCTGAATATTACCCTTGGCGGGTGTGCGCGATTGGCAGGCCCGTGACCAGACGGGAATCAGGCTGCTGCCCATGATCAGCCCCTGACTGCAATTTCACACTGACTGGCCAATTAAGGCCCACCCAGCGTGAAACATGTCTTCCCAATGGTTGGGAAGGGCCAAGCAGGTGCAGAAGCCTATCGGCCACCAGGTCCAATGGCGACCCAGCAGGTGGTTTAGAAATGGCACAGGCAGCTCCTTGAAGGCTGCCAGGGCAAAACATATCTTCTGCGTGCTGAAGATCGAGCACTCACCCTATCCCCACCCCCCCCACAACCCCCCACAGTTTTCAGACAAGTGCCTCGCGATACTCCGGGAGGAGGTGGCTGCCAGGAAGGAGGAGGCCACCACACCTAACAAAAAGAGCTTGGGAGCAGCTGGCAGCCCAGGTCAGCAGCCATGACGTTGTGCGACGCACATGGATACAGTGCCTCAAAAGGTTTAACGACCTGCTGCACTCGGGAAGGGTGAGTACTGTGTTGGCGTGGATCAGTGTGCTGAATTGTTAAGATTCAGCCTTCCCCCCCGTGGAGCTCAGGGGTGTTAGAGTGTGAGTGCTCTGGCTGCTTGGACTGAGTACCTTGCTTTGAGGACCATGACTCGGATTTGCCCTGCAAGGTGCTCCTCAGGTGGGGTTGGCCAGGCTGCAATGGCGCTGCAGGTAGAGAGTGGACTAATCAATGCTCCTCTGTCCTTTCAGGAGAAGACGAGCCATAACAACATCAAGAGATCACGGACAGGTGAAGGCCCCCCAAACCTCCTAATCCTCACAAGGTTTAAGCAGGACACCTTAGAGCTGGAGAGGTGCCACGCATCTCGGTCAGCTGGTGGTGGAGGCTGGGGTGTCAGATGAAGGTAAGGGTGCAGTACACAGAGGTGAGAGTTTTGGATGGTACAAACGTTCTTGTGTAGTTTCTTCATTGATGGCAGCCTCAAAACTGAAGTCCCCATTGATCATTGAAAGACGATGGCACCATGATGCAGATCCCCAATGTCTCACCAGGGTGCCTGGCATGCACAGTGACAGTGTGATGACTTCATCTAATGACATGTTGTTGTTCTCCCTTAGATTCTCCAGCATGCACTCATTCTCAGGACCCCGAAGAGCCACCCCTGACACCAGAGGACTCGCGGGCTTTAGCTGTACCTACGTCACACCTGCTCTCTGGACCAGGCACTAGCGCAGATACCAGCACCTCAGTGGGCATTAGATCTTCGACTAGAATGCCGGAGTGCAGTGGTGCGGGCATTCCACATTCACTTGAGGAGCAGGCAGGGCAGAGAATACCCAGGGCGCCATCAGTTGGAGGATTGCTGGAAGCCAGAATGATACGGAGTTGAAGGCATGTGGTGAGCCTCTGGAGTCGTCCATTAGGTGGCAGATGCTAGATGTCCAGCGGGATGTGCGGGAGGATCTGGCGGAGATCCATGAGGCTATGCCTGCCTTGGTCTCTGTTGTGGAGGAGTCCATGCGGAGCATAAGCACTGCGTTGACCCTCACGGCCGACCCTCCTCCATTGAGAAAGTGGCGATTCTCATGGAGAGAAAGCTCCAGGGACAGAATCAGGGGTTCCTGAGGCTGTGCTCGGATCTGCAAGCCCTCACACAGGCAATGACCTGAGGTGGTCAGTGTGGGAGATGGATGAGGCACCCAGTATCTCAGCTAGGTGCCCTAGCTATGGCAATGGCAAGCAGGGAGGTCCAGAGCAACCTCATGTTGGCAAACAAGCTGCCTGTTATCTCTGCAAGCTCCTCTCAGGGCACTCTGGATGATGGCAGCTGCTCCTCTGCCCCTCTGCCAATGACCGTGGCTTTGATGAAGCTGCGATGACTGCAGAGATGCCAGCCATGGCACTGGCCGCACCCCCACAGGAGACAGCACAGGCTCCACTGGCCAGAGGACGATTGCCAAGGTCATCAAGGCCAACAAGACACCAGAGTCAGCAGGCTGTCTCCAATGCCACTGCCAGCGAGATGGGGGCACCAAGATACAGCAATTGCCAACGTACGTTTAAGGCACCATGAGCACAAGAGGGACAGTTCACAGGTGATCTTCTGTTCTGTAATGTTTCGTTTATGTCTACTGGTCTAGGAATGAAGGCCAGAGAAGGTTATGTTAATTTAGATTGTGAAAATTACATAAATTTTGTTTTTTGTTGTAATGGCCTGAGTATACTTCATCTTTTTATTTCTTTGGTGCAGGGTATGCCAGAATGTAATGCCGGACGTGAGTAGCTCTAAACTTTATTGCACAGGCACTGAGTGGACTTTGGGTTCAAATGAAAGGGTCACCTCAGACATCCGGGATGGAGGCGGCAGCCCTGGCATGAGGTTGAAGCAGATCTTTGGCAGCCTAGCTGAAGGAGTGTTGGATCAGGGCGTCCCTGGTGTCCCTGCCTCCCTGAAGGATATAGAGGTCTGTCTTCATGTCCTCAGTGTTCTCTTCACCATGCTCCTCTTCTGACTCACTACTGGATTCATCTTCTGCAGCCTGTGGAGCTGCCTCAAGATCCTCCTCCTCCATTGGGCGCCCCCTCACCAGTGCCGGATTGTGCAGAGTGCAGCATACAACCACTATTAGTGACACCCGCTCTGGAAGGAATTGTAGTGCGCCCCCTTGAACAGTCCAGGTGTTGGAAGCGCATCTTCAAAAGACCGATGGTCTTCTCTATCACTGCCCTTGTAGAGGCATGGCTCCTGTTATAATGCTACTCTGCCTCTATTCTTTGGTGGTGGAGAGGCATCATAAGCCACTTTTTCAATGGATAGCCCTTATCACCCAGTAGCCATCCATCCAGTCGGGCTGGAGCACTGAATAGCCTCGGCATTTGGGACTGTCTCAGGATATAAGTGTCATGGGAGCTGCCAGGGTACCTTGCACAGACTTGCAGAATCTGCGTCCTGTGGTCACACACTATCTGGACATTCATCAAGTGGAATCCCTGCCTGTTAGCGACGGCACCCGGCTGAGCCGCTGATTGCCACGTGTGCTGCTGATTGCACCCTAGATGCAGGGGAACCCAGCAATCACTGAAAGCCCTCTGACTCGCTCAGTCTGGCTGGGCTCATCTGAACGGAAAGAATAAATGTCATTACGGGCCTGAATAGAGCTTCTGTCACCAGCCTGACACAACTGTAGACTGCTGATTGGGACATTCTACAAATATCCCCACACTGATCCCTGGGAAAAGCCAGAAGCATAGAAGTTGAGGGCCACTGTGACCTTCAGAGCCACTGGCATGGGGTTTCCACCCATACAGTTGGAGGTGACCTCAGGCCCAATCATATGACAAATGGAGGCCACAGTCTCCCTCCTTCGGCATTGCACCTCGGACATATTGAGGTAGTTGCATCACCACCTGTAAATCCTGACAGCAGGGTAGTGGCATCTTCTGCAGCCCCTTCCACCTTGGAATACCTGCTGGCCCTGTGCCCCTTATGCCTGTGCCCCTCCTCCCACAAGTCGCTCCCCTGGAGGCAGCATTGGGACGCCTGGCCTCCTCTCCCTTCTGCTCCTCTCTTCCTCCTCAGAGGAGGTGCCTCCAGCGGAGACCACAGTCCCCATTACTAGGGTTACAGAAGGCTGTCTGATTCCTGGAAGGGTCTACACAGTCAAAATCCTCCGGGACCTTGGAGACACCAATGAGTCCTGGAATGAAGCCTAGAAATGCTAAGAATGAAGCTCAGAACAGAGATGAAGCTGTCAAATAAGCAACCAAACACAAACTATCTCCTAAGCTCCTCACTAGTCACACTGGCAATGCTGCTGACTCTTTTTATCCCACCCTTGGATGAGGTTTTGCAAAATGTGGGCTGCCCACCTGCCCGTTTTACCCGTGTGATGAGCGCAAAATTCGGGCAATGTAAAATCGGGTTCAGTTGGGTTTTTAATGGCCTTAAGTGGCCTTTTAATTGAAGGTGGGCGTAGCTCCGACACCCACACCTGCCTGCTAACCTTAAGATTGCACACATGTGGGGTGACGTCGGGACACTTGCCCGACGTCTTTTTGCGCTATTTTATGCCTGATCGGGTCGGGCACATGCCCACCTGCAAGGCGTAAAATTCTGCCCCAATCACCGAATTACATGAAGGAAGTGATCGCACTAGAGAGGGTACAGAGGAGACTTATGAAAATATTGCCAAGAATGGATATTTTTAGCTGTGAGGAAAGATTGAATAGGTTGGGTTGTTTTCATTTGAACATGGGCGCAGATTTAATTCAGGTGCAGGAGATTATACAGTGTCCAGATAGAGGAGTCAATAGGTAAGAGGCATAGATTTAACGTAAATGGTAGAAGAATTAGAGGAAAGTTGAGGAGAGATTGTTTACCCAGAGGCTGGAGGGGTTCTGGAAATCACTGCCTGAAATGGTGGTACAGGAAGAAACCCTTATCACATTTAAAAAACACTTGATATGCACTTAGGGTATCCCTATAGGGATCCAGATCAAGAGCCGCAATGTGCGGTAAGGCTGGTTAGCTCTTTTTTTGGCTGACACAGGCACAATTGGCCAAATGGTCTTCTTCTATGCCTTAAATTTCCTATGTTTCTATGGGATGGATTTTACACTCCCTGCCAGCAGATTTGAAGTCTGAGGTGGGGTACTCATAAAATCCAGCACGTGGCCTTCCCACCTCTTATCCCAGACCTGTCTGAAATCTTACAGGATCTTGGTGGAAGCATGGGTGGCCTCTTGAGGCAATTAAGTGATCAATTAATGGCCAATTATGGGCCTCATCCCTCCCCATCACTATATTACCTATGGCATGGGGAGCCCAACACCATGTGGGAAGCCCAGCAGTTTTAGCTGCACGGTCTGGTGTTGGGCAAAGATGTGGGAGGGAACCTCCTTTGTGCGTCCTTTCTACCCGTCAGAGGCACTACTCCCCCCCCACCAAGATCACACTCCCCCCTTTACCCTCCCCCTAGCCTCTCAAACCCAGCAACCCACTCCGTTTACCCTCCCCCACCCCCCGACCCTGGCAAAATTCCCCTCCACTTACCTTGGTGTTCATCTCCACTGGGGACTGCCTGTAGTGCCAGGAATGGCCACCACACATGCCTGGCACTGCTGGGACCACAGAGCTGCCAGTCATCTGATTGGCTAGCAGCTCTCTAAGATGGGACTTCCTGTGGTTCAGGGGCAGAAATCCCACCTCCAGCCTATTTATGGCCAACTGGCTGTTAAATGGTAGCCATTCTTGCCCTGGCCGGGCTCCTCACTGACTCTCTAGCTGAGGATGGGGGTGGGTGCCATGGACTATGTGGCACCCAATAAAATCCAGCCTTATTGCCAGAATTTTACGCTCCCCCACTGGTGGATTTTTGGTGTGTGAAATTGAAGGGAAAGGATTCCCTTCAGGTTCCCGCCTGCCCCGACCATAAAGCGATTTTACGCTGGGGTGAGCAAGAACTCAAGACAGGAAGCACACCCTTGCCCCAAATGAGGCCCTTAAGTGGCCATAGGGGTCATTTCCTGCCCATCTTCAATTTTTAGGTTGTCAGGAGGATTGAAATTCCATGGGGGAAGCCCGAAAAAGAACAGAGTTACATCTAGGCTGGGAAGTGGGGCTGTGCACCACCATCAGAAGCCCCCTTCTGAAGTCAGGCACCTCCTCCCTTAAGGTCCGGTGTCCTCCAGACTGCCCTCCCCCCTCCACCAGCTTGTCCCCCGAGGCACCAATCACCACCTTTGTGCACCCCCCCACAGGCCTTCACTACCTTCCCTGCCCTAGGAACCCCTTGAACTTACCTGGGCCTTTGGTGCCTGGACTTCGGCTCCAACGTCCTCCTGTATTTCTTCTTCAGCCCACATGGAGAGCTGCGTATAATCTGATTGGCCGGCAGCTCTCTCAGGCAGGAGTCCTCTAAGACGCGCCTACTGCCACTTAACCCTCATCTGAGCGTGAGGCACTCAGAGTCAACAGGGATGTGCTCCCCGTTGACTCTTCAGATGATGGGAAGCGAGACGCAGCCATCCAAAAAATTCAGGCCTAAGATTTCCTGGCCCTGCCCACCCACATCCATCTACAAATCATCAGGAGAGAAGAGTATGGCAAATTTAGTACTCAATCTCTAACTATAGCCTAATTTTTAAACTATGGCCTAATTTTTAAAATAGATACAACGGTTTCTTGAAGTCAGTATATACTCAAAACATTACCCTCTTTAAGTGATGCTTGGATCAGATCTCTACAGACTCTTTAGGTAAAAGTAGCACTTAAGCCACAAAATCTGGTTGATAATGCTGAAATGGAATCTTATTCAAAATAATGCAGTGTAATTTACGATTGTCAAACATTTTACAATTGGTAAAATTCTGACCTTTTCTACATTTCCTTTTCAGGCAACATGGGAAAATCTACCTTTCATTTCAACTCCGTGACAACTTCATTAGTTTCTGGAATTGTTATCCTGAGTGTGATGACCATTTCCTTTTTTATAACCTCTGTGATTCTTAACAGGAAACGGCAAAATAGTAGTGCTTTAGCTGGAATCAGAAATCCTGTTTTTAACTAGTTAGATCTGGGTAATTTGTATGGTTTTCTTATCTACATAATGCAGCTGGTTAGCATATTTCCTGATTATGCTATTTTAGGGCAGGAGGTTATGAGATTTTTTTTGTTGTTCTAAGAATCAAGCATAGACCTGCTAGATGTTTTTGTAATCTAGTTCATTTACATTTCCTACCTTACAGCAATGTCAGAAAAGAACACATAATTATTCCCACAAAATCTTCAATGATAGTTTAATGTAATGTCCCATTTCTTGGGCATGAGCTGGGATGGTAGAAGAGTGAGAGGCTCTAGAAAGTTGACAGTGAGCTGAGCTGTTAGCAATAATGGTAGCATCCGCACGATATATTAACCTGGAAATGGAGCCCAACCATCCATTAAACTTAAATTTGGAAGGGAGAGAAGAAATTGTGAGTCAGTTGTGATATTTAGAGAACATTTTGACTAGATGTTTATGCTCACCAAGCTGAGGAATGTTAATGCTGGATAATGGCTCACCACTATTTCAGGCAACCAGTGTTGACATCAAGCATTCCCAGGTCAGAAAAAAACATTTCCCCTCTGGATCAGTGTGGCATTTCCATTTCCCACATCATCGCCCCATTAAATGAGGTTGTAATTTTTGTGCCAAGTGGAAACCAGTTTTGTGCTGTGGGTCCATTTTTAGTAGAATCGGGTTGAAACTACCAAACTCATATCGGTCTTTTAACGACAACAGTTAAAGGAGATTTTTATTCTATTAGTATGGGCTGGATTTGACTTTATATCTCAGAAGCAACAGGTCAGCAAATTCAGTGTCACCCAGTTTGTTGGAAACATTTTGAAAAGTGTAATTATCACACTAGTTTGAAATGTCGTCATAGCGCAAACTTCCATGTGATTTGTTTCCTTTTTTGCTGACAGACAGATTCTATCAGTGTTACAATAACATATCACCATGTCTCAATTCTTTATAAGCAGTGTTGGTGGCTCTATTTTAGGTACTTATAAGAACATAGGTCACTGAGTATCATGTGTTTCAATTAATGGCTGTTTATTGCAAACTTCAACATCACTAAGATTTTACTAAAAGGAAGTCATACTTAATTTTGGACAAGAAAAATGGACAGTCTGTATAGCTGCCTGTTTTACATTACTGTCCAAGATAAAACTTCTACCCTTATTGTCGGCAAATAATTGAAACGCTAAATGCTGGCAAAAAGCTGGATCTAATGCAAAGAAAGAAAGAGCTTCATTTCTGTGGAGCCTTTCATGACCACAGGACATCTCAAAGTGCTTTATAGTCAATGAAATATTTTTGAAGTGTTGTCACTGTTCTAATGCAGGAACCATGGCAGCCACTTGTACACAGCAAACTCCCATTAACAGCAATATGATAATGACAAGATAATGTATTTTTTTATGAAGCTGACTGAGGGATAAATATTAGCCAGGATATTGGGGATAAATTCCCTGTTGTTCTTCAAAATAATGGCATGGGATCTTTTACATCCATCTGAGAAGCCAGATGATGTCACATCTGAAAAAAACACTTCCAACAATGCAGTATCCCTCACTACTGTGTTGGAGTGTTAGCCTTGATTTTTATGCTCAAGTCCTGAAGTGGGACTTGAACCAAAGCTTTGGACTGAGAATGTGGTACCAACTGAGCCACAACCGGCACCACCCCAAAAAGCAAAAGGAAACAGCCAATGCCAAGAGCACTGATTACCCAAAAGCATATCGGGAGTAGGAATACATCACGACAGCACAGACTTTCTGCTCTTGGAATGAACTTCCTTGCTGGGAATTCAGGATCAGGAAATTTACTCTATATTCTATCCATATGGTGGTTAATTGCCAAAATTGTGTTTGTGATGGTGAGCCTTGCCCATCAGTAGGTTTAGCAGGAAGTTGGATGTGTGTGTTCCACAGTTCGTCATCCTTTAAAATTCTATACAAAATTATTAGAGCTATTCCTGACACTCTTATTAACTTTACGTAAATAATTTGCTACATTATTTTGATATTGAAAATGATGCATTGCATAAGATGATGCCACATCTGAAAAAAAACACTTCCAACAATGTAGGAACCGCAGCTGCCACTCGTGCATAGCAAACTCCCATTAACAGCAATATGATAATGACGAGATAATCTGTGCAGGTGCCTCACCCAATACTATTACGTCTACTCGCCTGCAGTTTATTTTTGCTATTTTCTACAGTTTTTTTTAATATGTTAAAATTGATCTGGGTCACTTTTTCACAATTTTTAGTTTTGAAAACATCAAAATTACTGTGCAACCTAAATAAGCTCAAACCTGTGCAAAAAAGATCCATTCACAAGCAATGCTGCCAAATGAGAAGTCTGGCAATAAGGTCCTAATTTTTTTCAAGCCTTGGAGACAATGTAAACACATAAACAGAGTAGATTTTCCCATCAGAAGCAAACACTCAGAATGTTCTAGAAGTTCACAAGTTGGTGCAGTTGCATAGTATGTTGTAAGTTTGAGTTATTCCTAGCGTAAACTGTAGCATCTCCTAAGAAATAAGCTACTTAGTTCTGATTGCCCATAGTGGAATAATAAGCTGTAACATTAACTCACAACAAGTGTATAGATAACTCCAGTGAATGAGTTTGAAACACATCATTCTCTTGATTTTCAATACCTCAGTAACAATGTGCACTGCAGGGCTGTACTCTGATGACATTGTCATTCATAAGACCATTATATAATAAATTGTACCTAAAGAAAATGTCTCTGTCTGCCTCTTCTTGCACCACATTACAAGATTTGGATAATATTTGGCTCATTTCATTTCTATACATAGCAACAGCGGTTGCACTTCAAAAGCAATCCATTGATCTGAAAACACTTTAGGGTGTCCCGATTGCTAAGTTAACTACTATATCTCTAAAAAATAATTTGGGATCAAAACTGTCAAATTAGATACAACTACATTTATGCTCAAATCCTGAAGTAGGTATTTAAAATCAATTTAATCTTCTGGCAGACTTCAAACATACCAGCAAATTAGCAACATAGCCATAAAACAGTCACAGGGCATTGTTTTACATATCAATATTGGGCGACCTTACCGACAGGAGGTGAATGTCCATGAAATTCAACTTTATAGCACCACAGATTCTGTGTTAGGAGCCAAAAAGGCATCTGGGACATGCATGCACATAACTGGTGAAGTGCACGACAGAAACTATTTTGGTGAGCACATTAATGCAGGCATTATGAGCATGTTCCAAAAGTAAACAGAGTAGACAGATCATGACATCAGTAAGTGTGTAATAATGATTTTATGCCTGTCAGTTCTAGCACTTTCAATCTCACCATTCTAGCTAATACCCTCTCTTGAACACGCACAGCTGAACATGCATTTAGGAGCAGGAAGAACACCCCAGTACTGTTATTTAGAGCAATCATCAACAAATTGGAAGTTAGTTGCTCATTACAAGGGGCCAAGAGAGATGGGTAGAGGGGCATAGGTTAGCATGGAGGGTATGAGGGGCCATGGGCGGATGGTGATGCAAGCCCCGTCTTAAACAAATTAAAGGCCTGATGGTGTTTAGGTACAGGTGGGCTTGCTCCTGTCTCTTACACCAAGCAGTGTCCCACCTCATGCAAAATTCAGCTAATAGGCTCATACTCATAGTGCAGAATTTTCTGGATGGTGGGGGTGCTGAGCGGGAGCAGGCGCGGACCCATTCGTGATCGGGTCCGCACCACCACTTTACACGGGCAGGCCAATTAAGGCCTGCCCAACATACTTCACGACTCCCGTGCATTGTGGGAGTGGGCGGCCGGAGGCAGGCGTACTCAGCCCACCGGGTCCAATGGCGAACTGACGGCCTGTATAAAGGAAGGCCTGGCAGCCTTGGAAAGGCTGCATGTAATGGCTGTGCGAAGGGCTCTGCAGAGGGGCAATGGAGGTTATGCAAGTCCGAAGGGTAGGCCATTGCGGCAGCCAGGCCAGAGGGAAGGCCATCAGGGCAGGGCAGGCCAGGCCGGAGGGTAGGGTGGGGGGCGAGTGCGCCCCTCATTTTTCTGATGAAAGCCTTGTTGCCCTCCTTGAGGAGGTGGCAGCACAGTGGAAAGCGCAGGTTCCCCAGAACGGGTGGAAGAGGCCCCCCGTACATGACGAAACGTGTCTGGGAGGAGGTGGCTGAGGTAGTGAGCTCCCATGCTGTGGTCCAGTGTCGCAAGCGCTTCAATGACTTGTTTCGTTCTGGAAGGGTGAGGACAATTTTGGCATTGTTCACTTAGCCCAACAAGTCAGCTTTCCTCCCTGCTGCCCCCGCCCCACCCCCAAGTCTGAGTGTAGTGACTGCATTGAATCATTGATGACGTGTATCCTTCGCTGGGTGGGCCAGCAGATATTGCCTATGCTGAGGTCAGCCCGAGAGGGTGGTAAAGAGATGGGTTCTGCACCCACAGCTTGTGATGCACTGAGACCCACATGACTGTTTTGGGGGCAACCTGGAGGAGCTGCACCTAGGCAACGTGCTTGAACTGCAGGACATGTCTTAGTCAGGGTGATGAGATGCTGGGGGGGGAGCTTCAAGGTGGCGTGGCAACAAATCATCTGCTGCCCTCTGCACTCCACATGCTTGAGCCTCCTTGCTATGGAAGGATATACTGTGTGGTGTCTAATGTGATGTAGGCAGCATGTGGCCAAGGCAGGGGTGGTGTGGGTGAGAGGAGAACAGGCCTAGCATCTTTGTGTGAGTGTTCAGCAGCAGCGGGATGAGGAGGCACTGGAGCCCTATTATGTCCCACTCTAGCTGGGGTGGGCTGTGCGTGAAGTGAGTCCATGTACAATTTGCACTAATCAATGCTCTTCTCTCATTTTCAGGAGAAGAATGCTCATAACGCAGCAGAGCGTGTGAGGACTGGTGGCGGCCAGTTTGAACAGGAGGCCCTGGATTTGGAGAGGTGCCACACACCCAGGTCCACTGGTATCGGTGAGGCTGGGGTGCCATGGCCAGGTATGTATGCCCAGCAGTGAGGTCAACATTGTTCTCCCAACAGCCATAGCACTGCTGAATGTTAAGTGATTTAATTTTGCAACAAGGCTTGACCATTGGTTATGGAAGGATAAACACATAATGATGCAGGGGATAAGGATGCACTTTGTTATTGTCTCCTCATTAACTGATCCAATGTCCTTGTTCTTCCTTTCAGCATCAGCGGAGTAGGGCTGGAAGGAGGAGCAGCAGAGGCCCCCTCTCACACCTGAGGGCCCTGAAGTCTCGGACTCACCAGTGTCATACCATCTCTGCCAGGCAGGCACCAGCGCAGCTGCTAGCACCTTGGTGGGAGTTAGAACATTGGCTAGTGTCCCGGGGCACAGGAGAAAGGCACTTCACAGTCACTGGAGGAGCTGGCAGAGACAGGGAGTGCCCATGGCACCAGCAGTCGGAGGACTGCAGGGGACCAGGCACATGCTCGGTCGGTGCCTGATGATGCGCCTCTGGAGTCATCTGCGATGCAGCAGGGGCAGGAACTGCGGCTGGGCGTTTGGGAGCATCTGGGAGAGACACATGAGGCTATGCTTGGCTTGGTCTCCATGGTGGAGGAGTCTACGCAGATGATCGCCAAAGCAATGAGCCTCATGTCAGAGTGCCATGCGTCCTCCAAGGAGAGAATGGTGACTCTCGTGGAGAGCCTTCTCCAAGAGACCCATCAGGGCTTCCTGGGGTTGCGCTCTGACCAACAAGCCCTCACATCGGCATTGACCTCAGCTGGTCAGTGCCAGTGTGGGAGATGGTGTGGGCACCAAGTTTCCCAACTCGGTGCCCATCCATCCATGGTGAGCAGGGAGGTCCAAAGTGACCTCACATCAGCACAGCAGCTGCCTGTCGTCTCTGCAGGCACCTCTCAGGGCACTCAGGATGAGGGCAGCAGCTCCTCTGCCCATCTCCCAGTGACCGTAGCATCTGGTGAGGCTGCAACGACTGGGGAGATGCCAGCTGTGGAACTGGCCGCTCCCTCCCAGGAGGGGCCAACACAGGCTCCACAGGCCTGAAGACAACCACCAAGATCATCGAAGCCAACGGGACAGCAGGGTCAGCAGGCTGTCTCAGATGCCACTTAGAGCGATGGAGCAGCACCAAGACGTAGCACCAGAAAACGTAAACATACAGCACCTTAGGCACACCACGGATTTATCACTGGTGCTTTTGTGTTGGCCCAAGATGAGGTCTTTATGATTTGCTTTGAATTGTGTCATTTTGTTTCATTAAGTTATTTTGTCTATGATATTAAACTCAGACATGCGACCATGGCTGAGGGTGCCTCTTTTCTTCTGCATGTGTATGGTTTCCAAAAGTGTTCGGAGTGCTTTGTGGGACATTCAGCTTTATTAACAAGGCCTTTAGTTACTGTTCCTAACCTGGAAGATTTGGCACCTAGGTATTGAGTATGGAGCCTACAGCCCAGGTTTGTCCTGGAGGTTCATATGTGGTGTGCGAGCTGAAGGTTCATTGGATTAAAGCCTCCTGGGTGTCCCTGCCTCCCTGCAGTATGCCCGGGTCAGTGTCTACCTCCTCAGCGTTTCCCTGGGCATGCTCATCCTCTGAATCACTGCTGGACTCATCGTGTGCAGCCACTGTGTCGACATCTTAATCGTCCACTGCGTCCCCCCCTTTCCAGCGCAAGATTGTGGAGAGCGCAGCTTGCAACTACTATCACCAACACACGATCTGGGGGGTACTGGAATGCACCCCCTGAGCAGTCCAGGCATCGGAAGTGCATCTTGAGAAGATCAATGGTTCTCTTCACAGCCCTTGTGGAGGCATGGCTCCTATTGTACCGCTGCTCAGCTTCTGTTCTTGGATGGCAGAGAGGCACCATGAGCCACCTTCTGAGGGGATAGTACTTGTCACTCAGCAGACATCCATCAAGCTGGGCTGGAATACTGAAGAGCCCTGGCACCTGGGAGCATCTCAGGATGTAGGGGTCGTGGGAGCTGCCTGGGTACCTTGCACAAACTAGAAGAATCTGCATCCTGTGATCACACACTATCTGCACATTCATGGTGTGGAATCCCTTCCTGTTGACGAAGGCACCGGGCTCACCTGCTGGTGCCTTGATGGCCACATGTGTACAGTCTATTGTACCCTGATCGCAGGGGAAGCCAGCAATCACGGAAAGCCTCTGGCTCGCTCTGTCTGGCTGGCATCGTCCCAGTGGTAGTGGATGAAGGTCAATGCATGGTCAAACAGAGCTTCTGTAACCTGCTTGACACAGGTGTGGACAGCTGTTGGGAGACACCGCAAAGATCACCCACCAAGCCCTGGAAGGAGCCAGAGGCATAGAAGTTGAGGGCAGCTGTGACCTTTAGAGCCACTGGCATGGGGTGTCCACCCACACAGTTAGCGGAGATCTCAGGCCCAATCATCTGACAGACATAGTTGACTGTCTCCCTTGAGAGACGAAGCCTTCTTTGGCACTGCACCTCTGACATATTGAGGTAGCTGCTTCACCACCTGTAAAGCCTGGCAGCAAGATGGTGACATCTTCTGCGGCCCCTTCCGCCTTGATCTACCTCTTGGCCCTGCGCTCCTTGTGCCTGCACCTGTCCTCCTAAAGGTGGCTCCCCTGGAGGCTGAATGTGCAGTCCTCCCCCTCCTAGCCCTCCCTTCCTCCTCAAAGGAGTTTCCTCCAGTGGATAGTTCAGCTCCCATTCCCAGTCTATGGGGAAGCTTCCTGAAACCTGCAGGCCCAAAGAAGATTCCTCACTGCAGAGTGCTGACCTGAAGACTAAGAGCCCAGACAAAGCAGCTGGTATGCATTTTGAAGTATTGCAGATCACACAGGCAGATCACACAATAGCTTTGAAAAATCAAAACTCGAGAGAGCACACTCACAACCCCAGTGAGCCCTCTTATCCCACCTATGGATGAGGTTTGAACAAATGTGTCCTAACTGCCTGCCCATTGCGCCCATGCGCCAATCCAAAGATTGCACAGGCGCCGATAAAACAGCATCAATTGGTGAGTCATGGGCCTTAAGTGGCCCATTAGTTAATGGTGGGCATGCAGCGGATAACATTGTGCGTCCGCCCAACGAAATATCACGATGGTGCGCAGTGACATTCGGACACTCGCCTGACGTCACCGTGTGCCATTTTACACGTGGACATGCGGGGCCCGTTCACACCACCTATGGGAAAATTCTGCCCATAGGGTCATTTTGCTTCAAAAGGAAGTCATTTGACGCATAAAGTCCATGCTGGCTCTCTGTAAATTAATCCAGTCAGCCCCATTCCCTCACTCTATCCCTATAGCCCTGCAAGTTTATTTCCCTCAAATACCCATCAAATTTCATTTGAAATCATTGATCATCTCCACTTCCATCATAGAGTCTCCACACTTCTTCCAATCGATACTAAACCCAACAACCATAATCTGTTCTACACTGAGAGACATGTCTTTTATGATCCACCTTGATGCCCTTGCAACTCCTCACTCCTAACTTTATAAATTTAGTTTATCAGCTTCATGCTGACCGACATCATCAAACTGTCACTTGCCTCTAACACAATCTCTACCTTCTACAAAATGTTTGCTATCACTCTCTTCTCATGGAACTCACCTCTTCATTCTCTCCTAATTCTACATATTTCCAATCTTTTCAAGGTCCGGGGACATAATTTTGGCCTATAGCAACATATTTAAGTCTCCTGCCTTTCCTTTTTGAGACTCTTCAATGTGGTTTCCAACCTGCCACAGCACTGAGGCTAAGCTGGTCAAAGCCACAAACAGCACCTTGCCTGATTGTATCTGTGGTTGTTTCTCTTCATCCTCTTTGAACTTTCTGCTGTCTTCAACATGGATGACTACTGCAACCTTTCTTCTCTGAAATTCACCTCCATTGCATATTCTCATAAAACCAAAATTGCATTACCTTCAATAGCTTCTGCTTATCTTCCTGACCAGCCATCTGAGAGTCAACCCTTGGTCTCTTCTTCTGAACCATTTACATGTTTCTCCTTGGCGATAGAAGCAAGGGAATAACTTCTACATTTATGTTAAAGGTTTTGGATGCTCTCCATCAATCACTCTCTAACTGCCGATTCAACAGTAAGACTTAGATAAGACAAACATTCGACCAGTTTAAAGTTAGCAAAACTGACGCCATTCATCAGGCTTATTTCCAGTATCTATGAGCCATTAGTCTTGACTCCAACAAAACCCCTAGCTCCCAATCAAGCTGTACGGAACCTTGGCATATATCCTAACCTTTGGCTCAGCTTCTTCCTTTACATCTGTTCAGTTATAAAGACTGCTGTCTTCCAACTCCATAAATTTGCCTGGTACCAATCCCACCTCAGCTGTTCTGCATACATAATCCTGTATTTTTGTCCTTCTCAACTCTCCACCTATCAATTTCTACATTGTCAACTCTCTAGTTCAATTTTACATGGGGAGGCAGTGGTCCTTGCCTCCCCCATAGACGTAAAAATCAGAGGCAAGCCTGTCTGCGATTGGCCAGCTTGCCCCACAGCCATTTAACTGCTGTTGGGCCTTTAAGCTGTCAAAGGCCTATTAAGGCCATTGACGTACACCCGACATCACCGCGCGTCTTTAAACACATCAGCGTGTCAGGCCCGCCCCTGCACGCCGATGTGAAAATTATGGCTCGAGTTTAAATCAAAGTCGCATTTCAGGAACTACAATTCCCAGTGGGCCGTGGGACTTCTGCACATGCACCAGCTGGGAAAGAGTCGCACATGTGCAGTTGGTATTTCTTACGTTCTTTCAGCCGGGAACCAGCCCTGCACACATGCACAAAATAAAAAGAGTGAAAAAAGTGAAACTGCGCGAAACTGGAGGTCAGGAGACCTAAACAGGAGCGCCATTTGAGAGAAGGGTTCCCAGGGAGTAGGACACAGAGAAGGGGACAGGGACAAGCTAAGAATGAGGTCACAAACCAGGCAGGGATAAAGACAGGGTTCAAAAATAGATCCCATTGAGCCAAGATAAATGACAAGAGCAGAAAAACAGGTTCCAAGTTAAAGAAAGCTGCAGAGAGCAGACTTGAAGCAAAGTGGGCTTGAGAGAAGCCCAAAAGATCCAAGAGGGCAGCGGAAAGTTGGTGACTCAATGCTGTGGGCTGTAAGGGCAAAGGTACCCTTTTGGAGCAGTGATGCTCTAACTGGCATGGCCAAAGATTTGAAATTGCACTTGGAAGGTGAAGCATGGGTGTATTCGGGGATCCAGAGGAAAGGAATCTCGGAAGGTGAGATTGAAACCCTTGACATAGATCCTTGTTGAAGCCATCCAAGTGGGAAGGACATTTGAAGAGAATTCCAAGGCTAGTTTTTCAAATGTGGAGATTGGAAATCCTCATGAGAAAGACAGAGTTTCAGTGAGACCAGTTAGCTCAAGCAGTGTGACAAGTGTCTGGGTGAGTTGGGTCGCATCTGCCATTTACTTTGGAGTGTGGTGTGCCTGACCACAGTTCACCTGTTAATTCACATCTATTGCATACTTACCCTGAATATTAGAGTATAAGATGGATATGGTAAATTGTATTATTTTTCCAAATTTATATGTGTCTGTCAAGATATAGCTGGGGTGAGGGAATAGTGAATATTTGAATCATATTCTTGTGCGCATATTGAGATCTTTACAATCTTTTTGTCTGGTGTAATATAGTTCATTTATTGTATTTTAATAAATATTTTTGTGTTAAAAGTTCACCAGCAGACTCCTGTGAATTTGTTTAGCAACTGAGCTCCACAGTTTCTTTAAAAAAAAAATAAAAGTTAGGATCTATCAAGCCAGATTTCACTCTGGGATCTGACTTGTCCGGAAGTAACATCAGCTGGAATTGTAACAATATACATTTTTTGCTACGATTAGTCAATAACTATTATTATTGTATCATGTGACAACTGAAGGGTTCTCAAAATTCCCACATTTTTCATATCATCAAGAATATGACTTTTGGACTTTTAAACTGCTGAGTTAAGTGTAAAACCCTGCAGGCAGGAGGCTAGGCCCATGAAGGCCTAGAACTGGACGTGCCCGGGCTTGTTGAGTGCAATGTGGTTTTTTTGCCTGAAACCAGACAACGAGAGGAGACAGAATACGCATTCTTCCCTTTAAAACAATCAATCATGTTACACGAAACTAAAGCTCATCAAAATCTTGCATAAATAATCGTTACTAACTATTAAGGCAGGAAGGCACAATCAATGCAATTATGCAAACCCATCAATACTCCACACATACAATGGCTTTCAGTTCAAAACTTGTTTCGGGGGCAGGAAGACAATGATAAACATCATGCGAGCCCATTAAAAACAACGGAACAACAATCACCAGGGAAAGCCCACCAAAATCAAACAAAGAACTAACCTTGATTTGGATTCCGATAAGAAATTCGAAAGACAGTATAACTGCGCAGTCAGTTACGAAGGAGAGAGAGAGAGAAACCAGCTAGCCGGAGGGTGGGCAGTTGGAAGTGGTTGAAGCCAAGTTTAAGCAGGGAGCTGAGACAAGCGGAGGAAGGTTTCTGGAGGTTTGCAGGCCCGCAGGCAACATCACGGTGAGGGACACAGGGTGGGGGACACAGGGTGGCAGGCTCAACCAAAGACAACAAGGCCGCAACCGCAGCCCTCCACGAAGATCAACCACCCACAACCGCACCCTCCACCCAAATGAAGAACCTTTGCAGATTCCACAGACCAGGACCACGTGGGGATGGCTGGCCCCAGAGGACACAAAGAGCGTACCCCAAAACTGCAACCGGCTTGCCTGGCTGGATTTTGAACTGTCAGGGAACCCTGGTTGGTGAGCATGATCCCTGACCTCTTCTAGTTCAATTTAGTTAGATTTTGGGGGTGGGACAAGGGTAAGGGGATTAGTAGAGTGATTTTTCCTCGTTATGCCGTGTTCCCCATTCTTAACTAAGTGTACTTTGTAAGTCTGTATAATATCAGTGTAATCCTAATGTTATAAATTCATTTGTGACTTCAATAAACTCAGTTTTTTCTTGCACCAAAACCAGTTGTCTGCGGCACTTTGTCACAAACCCCAAATAAATCCAAGGTCTAGAACCCAGGGAGTGGGAGCGATTCGAACCGCTCAGAAGTCAGAGTGGAGCTGACTCATACACCACCACCCCCCACACTACCATGATGGTAGAAGGCAAACTAGATGGACGTTGTCCTTCTCGGTGCTCCCACAATGACAGGAGTAAATGAAGATGCTAATCTCTGTATTTTAATGATTGTAGATTGTTAATAATTGACTCACAATATTAGCATTTTTAAACACCAAAAACTGGTTAAAAGTATACTGCATCTTAAAAATACCATGGCCCTGAAATTTCAAATCCTGTGACTTGCTGCTGAAAGTGTAGTGAGGCAAGACTTAACTGCAGCAATCTGAATTGTTTTGTTTAAAAAATGATAGAGATTTGGTATGAACATGCTAACGGGTTTGTGTGTTGATATTGCATAGAGTCATGCCACATTATTGAATCCTTATCTAATTTAACTTGCCAACACCCCTTCCAGGTGCAAACTCCCAGAATTAACATGCATCTGGCGTTTATGGGGAGTTATGGTGGGTGTCTGGCAAAATTTCCTCTAGGCTGCATTGGAATGTGCCACGCAATGCAATAAACAGGGCACGTACAACAAAGAAAAATTAGAGGGAACACTGGTGTCTGATGGAACTCAAAGGAAATTTGGTTCTGTTGTCATTATTTCTCAAAACCCCAACAGATATGTTGCCTGTAGCTGCTTTTGAAGCTTTTAAAACAGAACAAAATTTCAGTGAGGAGGATAGGGCAAAAGAAGAGTGGAACCAAAAGAAACTGTGCAACATTTTTAGTTGTGGAACTTAGGAAGATATAGTGTGATGCTTATTTTTTGATCACTAAGCTTACACTCTGCCACAACTTCTATTGACTCAGTGTTGGCTATAATACAGAAGTTCCACTGAGAAACAAGCAGAGAATATTGGAATTCAATAGTAAGGAAACAGAGGAGATAGATTCGGGCATCATGCTTGCTAGAGCTGTTTAGGGATAGTTTGTAACATAATGATCTTATCTTCTATTGTGAAATGAGACACATTGTCTGACCCTTTTTATTTATACATAAAAGCAGCCCAAATTGCAAAGTAAGTGAATATTTGACAAAGGGATTATTAAATTACATGGTTTCTCAAAATAACATGTGTAATGTAATCTAAATAGAACAGGAACTACACAATCTCTGTAAAAAGAAATGTAATGAAGCTGATTAGCAAACCTCTTATATGAATGAACCCTACTCATCTATGATTCACTCAGTACAATGATTTTAGCCTGTCATTAAGCTTTCACACTTTTGTTGGGATTGACATTTCCAACAACCTAAATGCTATTTGAAATTATAATGCCCAACAGCTATTAAGGATTTTCTGAATGTGCTCTAAAATATAGTAATTGAGAATCATGTGTATCCTTGATATTATTGGTCATGTTGAATAGTTAAAGGTTAATAATTGAACTGACCTGTATCATAGAGCAAAAGGCTTTCTTTGATGAACAGTGTAACAGTGGGGTGCTGGAAGAAGGAGGGATGGATTATGTTCTTCTTCAAATATCTGATTATTCTTGATAAGAAATGCGCGTGCAAGGAAATTATAGAGTAATGGCTTAATGGATATGTTAATGAGTCCATGATGATATTAATGATGTAACTGTGACATCAGTAGTCTGATGACCGAGAGGCTCCAAGAGAGCTAGGTGCAGGGTAGTTTGTGTCCTGAATACCATGTGCTTATCCTGAGATCTTTGTAAATAGCATTTGTAAATAGTTTTTAAATAATAGTTGAAACTGAACCACAGCAACTAACTCAAGTCTGTCATAAGGAAGCAAAGCCTCATCAAGATTCAGTAAGACATGGAAGCATGGTATTAGTAAAACCTCACTAAAGTCCAGCATCGACACAACATCGAAATATGGTGGTAGCACTGGAGGCCCCAGTATTGAAAACTGTGACCACAGATTGGCGACCCACCAGAGATGACCAATGAACAAAGAAATTTGACTTTGCAACGACAAAGATCAGACCCAAAAAATACCGCGGTGAAGGGACAGTGAGACACACACGATGTTGATAGCCACTAAGCAGCCACTACCCCTTCCACAACCTTTCCAAAACATCAAGGGTCCGCAGTAAGGACAGTGATGGGAGCTCTGGAAGAGACAGTTCAAAAGGTACCAAACGGCTTCAGGTTTACGAGGGAAACCTCACAAACAGCAGTGGGAGCCATAGCTGATGATATTCTCACCCGACAAGGCATCGAGTAAGCCTCAGCATCATACAATGAAGTAATCCAGGCCTTTAAGAAATATTTCAGCTCCAAAAATAATTTGGTTATAGAAAGAGCAAAACTCAATCAGAGGAGCCAAAGACCAGGGAAGTCCATTGATTCCTTCATCCATGATCTACATCGGTTGGCAAGTACCTGTGGTTAAAGACCTTAAAACACAAATTGATTAGAGACTGCATTGTAATCGGCATCCTCAACAACATGCTGTTCAATTTGTTACAATCCAAAGAGAATCTGATCCTAGAAAAGGCTCAACAGATCGCCAGGCAGGTCAAGTTAAGATGCCAAAATCAGGTTGTAATTCATAGCAACGTTGAGGCTTAGGAGGGGTCAATCCAGTACATAGGCCCAAGGTCGGGAGCCCCATCCACTAAAAACCACAAGAAAAGCCCACCAAAACTACCTAAAGGACAGGGAGAATGCTTCCATCTATATTCAAGTGCTTCAGATATGGTGCCAACAGACAACACCGCCATGAAGATTGCCCAGCAGGGGGAGCTGGGTGCTTTCTCTTTGGCAGGTCTGGTCACTCAAAAGAGTTTTGTAAATCTAAAACAACATTCAAAGGAATAAAAGTAGAGAGCGTGTTCCCAACCATTTTGAAGTCCAAGAAATAAGAGATATACCTTTCCAATCTGATGATTTTCTAGGAGAAATTAAAGAAGTCGATAAACAGGGCTGGTCTGTGCAGTTGGAAGTTCAAGGCTTCAGAATGGAGTTTAAACTCAACACCGGAGCAGGGGTCTCTGTCTTAGCGTACAGATTGGACTGGCTTCCAAAATGGCTTAAAGAAGTCAAAATCCAACCATCTGATTTGAAGCTACAAGCATCCGGAGGCACAGATCTCCAAGTGAAGGGGTATTTTACCACCATCCTTAGTCATGAAGAAAAATAAATTAACAAGATCCTTTATATTTTACAGAACAAGCCAATTTCTCTGTTCAGCAGTTCATCGTGTTTAAGACTTGGGATGGAACTGTCCCATAATCGCACTAAGTGTGGTAGTGAGTGTGAAAAATGACTTTTTACCCACTGGCCACAATGGTGGTTTTTCATGTCGTATCATCCTCTTCCCGCCTCATGAATTATGCAGACACGAGAAACATGCCATCTCGCTGGCAGGCAGCCTCTGATTTGTCAGTCACACTGTGACCTCACTTCTTCCTCAATCCGGGCGCCATATTTAAACTGCAGTCGGCGCACAATTCTATCTGCTTGCAGCCCAGGATTGCTCCAGTGAAGACATGGCCTCAAAAGCCAAGAAGAGTGCAGCTTCTCGATTTAGTGGCACATCCCTGGAATGCCTTTTAGACGCCGTGGAGGCCTGTCATGATGTCCTCTATCCCCACTCTGGCCGCAGGAGGTCCATCAATCTAACTGCTCTGGCTTGGGAGGTAGTGGCAGATGTGGTCAGTGCCAATGTTGCACATAAGAGATTAGCCATCCAATGCAGAAAAAGGCTGAATGATCTCATCTGTGCCGCCAAAGTAAATCAATCATCTCATCACTCTGAAGTCACCCACTCACAAGCCCATCACACATTCACTGGCATCTCACTCACTGCCAACTCAAGAGACATCACCACACACTATCTCACACACACCTTCACATGTCCATCTGGTCTCTTCTCCTCTGGGGATCCCCTCCTCATTCCATCCATAACTCCACTCAGCACACACACACACCTGGCATCCATCTCATTTGACCTAGTACGTGCCTTGCTCACACTCTCTCCATCTGCCTTTATGCAGAACAAGATCACGCACAATCAATGACAGAGGTCCCAGACCAGGGTGAGTGCCAGACATCAAGGTCCTCACTCCATTCGAGAGTCGCACATTGGAACTGGCCAGAGAGGAATTGGACCGTTCCTACGGTGACAGTGAGGTCGGCGGCAAGCCATGTGAGGATGCTGCACCAGATCATCCCTCTGTCAACACTTATCTGAGTCCACTGTTCTGTGTGTAACGCGGCTGCCAAGCATGAATAATCTGTACTCTCTTTCCTAGACACATTTGCCACGTCACTCTCAGACAACCTTGACCCCAACCCCAGCGCCGAGGGCACATCAGGTGAGGACCCTGAGGGTAGCACCGTTGAAGACTCCACAATGTGCTCACCCAGTGCACTCCACCAGTGCAGTGACACACACCTCGGTGGGACCTAGGTGTAGAGCAACCTCGGAATTACGATCTGGTGAGCACAGCACACAACCTGTTCCACAGCAGGTGGAGGGAAGGATATTTGAGGTTGCAGATACTCGGAGGACTGCTGGAGGCAAGGAATCTGCTGAGTCAGATGATGAGCCTCTGGACTCAGTGTTCAATCAGCTGTTGCACTTGCAGAGATAATCACAGGAGCATCAGGAAGGGATGTCTGGTGCACTCCTCAGATTGCAAGAGACAATGGAGGAGTCTATTTGTCTTAAGTCCAAGGTGTTCGCGCCATCATGCCAATGCACCGAGGTCAACACTTGCAGGATGGTGGCCGCCATGGAGACCTTGGTCCAGGACATCTTTCCTGCACTGCTGTGCAATCTGAATTTCATTGCAGATGCCATAGTTGGCCTCCAACAGTGTCAACGTAAGAGGGGTGCAGGGCCGTTCAATCTCACTCCAGCTTCCCCTTCTTGTCAAGGAGTCAGCCAAGTACCATCAAGCACCCATAGAGAGGAGGACCAGCATCTCAACACCCCAGTGCCATCCACCCAGATGATTCCAGGAATAACTGGCCAATCCAAATCCCTTCCTCATCTCCATCTCCACAGGCTGAGGAGGATACATCTGGCCCAAAGCAGGATACCCAAAGCAGGCTGGGGGCCTCCAGCTCTCAGCCCTCCAGAGTACACCCGCCAAGGTCATCACAGACTGAGCACAGCAGTTAGCAGGCTGCCTCCACGTCCACTATGGATGTTGGGCGAACACCAAGACATAGCGGCAGGGTTAAGAAGATGTAGTTGCACAGCCTGGGCACACGTGTTAATCACTTGTACATAATGTTCACTATTGTAAATAAACTCCCAAGAATGTCTCCTTGTCTGTGGTTCCTTGTTATGATAAGCAGTGTTTGTGTCACCCAGATGTGAAACCTTGATTCCTGCACAAGATAAAGGCAAGTGTCTCAGTCCAGGGCCTCTTCCATGTGCAGTGTGTAACCTTCCGAGCAAAGTGATGGTCCAGTTTCACACTCACTGGACAAGTCAGTGATGCCTGCACCTCGATGGTGCTTGTCATTGCTGCCAGAATGTCGTGCGCAGGCGTCACAGATTCCATCATTCTCTCTGTGTGCTCTCAGCACCTTTGAGGTGAGGCTGGCTCCCCATCTCTTCAGCATCTGTGTCCGATGACAGCGTGGTCTTGAAGGGTACAGGTGATGTAGGCTGCCAAAACATGAGGAGCACTTAAAGTATCATGGCTGCATCTCCATGTTATGACCCTGATCAAAGAGCACAAGCGGGCTGCCTTCAGTTACATGGAGTCAAATGTTCTAAAGTACTGTTTACTGTGTGAAGCCATTCATATGTTTAAGTGTAATTGCGTTTTATTTGCTTTTCTTTATTCTTTTAATAAATGTTTACTTTACGAAAATCATCACAAGTAGTTGGGGACATCACTTCCTGATTTCCGAATGCTCCTCATACTATACAAATTGCAAAAACTGTTTTAGCAGCTGGTTTCAAGTTTCCTTCTGGGATTTGAGCATCTCAGCGTTTACCATCCACTGTGCCATAACAATTGTTCCTCTGCTGCAGACTGAGGCCACCGCACAGGTATCATCAGCCATGTTCTCTGTGGGTAACCCTTGTCCCTGAGGAGCCAACCCTGCAGCCACTGTGGACCCTGGAAGATGTCAGGGATCTGAGCCCTGCTGAGGATATAGGCATCGTGGACACTCCCTGGGAATCGTGCGCAGACCTGCAAAATGTGTTTGTCATGATCGCAGACCAGCTGAACATTCAGCGAGTGGAAGCCCTTGCCATTGACGTACTGGACTGCTTGTTGCCAAGGAGATGTAAGTGTCATGTGAGCACTGTCAATGGCACCCTGCACCTGCGGAAAATCAGAGATTGCTGCAAATCCCAGCACTCTTGCTTCCTGACTTGCAGATCTTGGTCGAAATGCATAAAGTTCTGTGCCTTCACAAAGATGGCGTCCGTGACCTCCTGGATAGCGGCTTGCAAGATGCCGCACAGGTCAGCTGTGAAGCCCTGGAAGAAGCCACTGGCACAAAAATTGAGCACCGCAGTCATTTTCACGAGCACTGACAATGGATGTCCTCCATGTTTGCTTGGTGCAAATCCTGCAGCAGATGGCATATGTAACTAACCAGTTCCCTAGACATGTGCAGACTTCGGAGACACTGGTTCCCAGTCATCTACAGGAATGACAAGCACCATCTATAGACCCTGGGTCTAGCGAGGCACCTACCAGTGACGGCTCACTGTGGATCTTCAACTGCATGCGCAAGAGGCCCTGCCACACCTTCATCTTGAGGGTGGTGCTCCTCTCATTGATGAGTCAGGTGCCTCCATTGCACTCTTCTCCTTCCTCTCTGGTCCCTGTAAGCGATGAGGCATACTGCTAGATCTCCAGGCTCCATGATCCTGATGTTCTCCTCCTGCAGGATCAAAGAGAGTGATGTGTATCCTTAGGACCCCTCTTGATTAAGTCTCTGGCACTGGCTGCATCTCAAGGCCCCTTTGCGCTTGCTAGAGAGTGCTGGCCACCACTTGGATGGCCAGTAAGTAGTGCACTCATTGGCTGTCCAAAACCCACCCCACTCTACTTGCCCGATTAGCAGCAGCTTTGGCCACTTGACCGCATGCTGTGCTCTCAGCTCAGGCGCAGGCATTCTCCTAACCCGCACTGCAAGGCTGCACTGTTAGCTTGAACCATGAGGGATACTGGTCCAAACCTGAATAAAGACATTGCAAGGGGCTGTGAGTGCCTCCACCAGTGACTGTGCCATGTCCACCTTTCACAAGGGGATTCTACAACTTGCCCAATCGTCCAATTATTCTCAAATCCCTAAAAAGCACTTTAATTTGCAGTCTATGCCCGAGGGGTGATAGGTTCTGGAGCATTTGGTGGCACATTCATGCTTTGCCTTGCTTGAGCGGGCAGAATTGCTTCAGAGGCCTGACTCCAAGCATGTCAATGCAGCTGCTGCTGAACAGTCTCAGCTGCGGAAGAATGCTCACTTTTGACAAGCTTTTCCAAATGCGTGGCCACTTCCCTCATGCTCCCCTCGCTGGTCCCACACACCCACCCGCTCCACGCCCCCCCAGCATGTGCTTGTGTACTTCCATCAGTCTGTGCAGCCTTGCCCCCCACACCCCAGGTCCAACCCGCACTGGAGCCCTTGCCCCGGCACAGCACTGAAAGCCAACAGGGAAAAAGTGACTTGACTGTACACCCCACCTCAAATGCGCGCCGCCTCTTCATTGATATCCTGTGGGTGATCCTCGCAAGCACTGCGGAAGGCTGTGTGCATTCACCTCCAAGTTCAGCTCACCAGGTGCATGCCTTTTAAAGGCAGTCGTAAATCACGCAAGTCTGAAGTCAAGCCGACATAGGCAGTAAATTTGATGTGGGGGATGATTCTGGTGTGCAAGCAGAATGATGAAATACAAATATATTAAAATTAAGTTTCCGCCTTGGATGGTGGGAAATGTAGCCCGCCATTGACGGGCGGAGCAGACAATCACAACATGGTTTCATGGTGGCGTAAAAACAATTTCTGGTCTTCTTGCCATGTTGTCCACTCATGCTGCCAAATACATCCGCCGCTAACAGATGCGCAAAATTCCGGCCTTCGTCTTATATAGAAGCTCAATGAAGTTTCAGTAGAGGACAATGAAGTAGCATTCATGGAGGCAGTTCCAAAGTTTGTTGTAGGACCAACAGACTTCGATTTAGCAACAGGACAGGAAGTTCATTCATTGTGAAGTGAGTCATTCTTTATTATAGAAGCACCATCCACTGGATCACAGGAAGAGACTTCATATCTTTTACCTCTTATTGCATTTGGGCTGGAAGGTGCAGAAATACAAAGCACTGATAAAATCGGTGACTATCTGCTAGGGGAGCTTCTAGACCTTGGTTGATTCTTTCCTGATAAACTTCATGAGAAGGAGGCCATTGCACAAGCAGTTGATCTGTTGATCTAGGGGTCCTAGATCTTGTTACACTCTTTGACTCCATTGCCAATCCAGATAAGGTCTCTGTGGTCTTTTCTAAGGAGTTAGTTGAAGAAGCTACTTTAAAGCTGATTTTGTCTCCTTGTCCCATTGAACTCACCAATGAGGTGATTTGTAAATTGCTGGCTGACTACAGTGAGTATCCAGGGAGAAAGAAATGCTTGATTCCATGAGAGCAAATGAAGAGCTTATTAGCTTGTGCGGCAATAATTTGCAGCCAACATTTGAATCTTATCAGCAAGTCATGTTTGCACCTAAATCATCTTTCAGTGCAGAATCAGAGGCCAAAACTACAGCGTTTCTGTAGCTGAAGAGTTCTATACAAGAATTGCATCTAGATCTAGGTCTAGAGAACCATTCTGTTGTTAAAGATGATGAAGTTTTACCTTCTTATGTTGACACCACCATCCAATTGTCTACAACAGTGCGGCCTCACACTGAAACAATGGCCATGTTACCACTGCCTACAGAAAGTGCAAATAGTACCCTAAGAGTAGTAGGGATGTCACATTTTCTTCATATCCTGCAATGTCTTCGGGATGTTCGTCATTCATCTTCTCTTCTTCCAGATTTATTCAAGTCTTGGGCATTGAATGATTCTTTTATCGTCCATGCAGCAGTGAATGATATAGCTGAGAAATTCTTTGTCGAAATTGAAAATGCTTCATCTTCTCAGACTTTTGCCAAGAGGGAACCAGAAGATCCCAGAGAAAATGTCAGCTCATCGTCTTCCAATTCAAGAGGGTGCAATTATCCATGTCCTGAAGTTTTCTCTCTTGAATCAGTCTTTCATTGAAGTGGTTTCACAGCCTTTACAGTCAAGTCGTTGTAAAGATCACAGCCCAGGTATCAGCAGTCATCAGAAGCTGCTATCCCACTCTGCCAATGTTTGTGCCTTTCAGGGAGAAGACAATGGAATGCATATGTCCGTAACGTCTTCCAAGAGAGCCGAGAATACTGTTAGAGATTGAAGCCCTTTGTGACAGTGACTTGGAGGAGTGGAAGGGTAGGAGTTGGATAGAATCTGTAACAGTACAGGAGGTTTACAGACATTGGAAAATGTAATGTAAATAGTTTAACAAAAGAATGTAATGGTTTGAGTTTATACTTGGGGTGAGATGCAGTGTAATGGTTTAATGGATATGTTAATGAGTCAGTGATGATATTAATGATGTAACTGTGACATCAGCAGTCAGATGACCACGAGACTCCAAGAGAGCTAAGCGCCAGATAGTCTGTGTCCTGAATACCATGTGTTTACATGGAGTTCTTTGTAAAACATTCTTAATAAATTGTTTGAAGTTGAACCGCACCGACCATTTCAAGTCTGTCATAAGGAAGCAAAGCCTCATCAAGTTTCAGTAAGATTAGAAAGCATGGTCTTAGTAAAACCTCACCAAAGCTCAAAACAACATCAACACAGAAATAAGTAACAGGGACAATATCAAACATTAGTGATTAATGTATAACTTCAGTGACTAATGTAAAATTCATAGCCAGAAGGATCAATTAGCTATGATGAAGAAAAGATATTTATGGAAGTGTGCTGTCAATAGAAGTGCTTTTCAAAGGATTCAAAAACAGGTAAAATCATAAAGTCTCTCTGAAGTAGGCAAACTGATCATAGAAACAGGCCATGCGGCTGCCTGTTCATTTCTGTGAGGGGGTGCAAGGGGATGTGGCTGCATGCTCAGTAGGTGTCCCAAATTCCAAGGTTAACCCGATTAAAACTTAAAGCTAGCCTGCATTTCTTAAAGGGGATGTGCACTCTGGCTGCAGCAGGTGCAAAAAGTGGCAGGGATTTTCTGAAAAGGAATAAACCGGAGTAATGGAAAAGCAGGCCTGAGAGAGAGCTCTGAGGTTCTTTCATGCAATACAGGGGGCCTGAGTGCAGGAGTTAGAAAGTAGGAGAATGGTCATCTTTCTGCAGAGGGTCAGGAAGCTCTCCATACTTATACAGTGAAGGCAGTGAAAGCAGATCACCACAGAAGTCAATGCCAGGAATCTAGCCCAGGAAACCTGGATACAGTATCGTAAAAAGTTCAATGGCCTCACACAAGTGGCCAGGATCAATGAATGTATCTTCAAATGCTATTCTCTAATAAACACAATACCAACATTACACACTGCTCATTGCACCACGCCCCATCATTCACCCATCAGTAATCTCTAGCAATCAGGCAAATGATTGACCCGGGTAGGAAATTAAGTGACAGGAGACAAGAGTGAGGATGCTAGGCAGCACTGTAATTGGCAGAATGTAACTAGTGGTGTCCTGCAAGTGCCTATGTTGGAGCCTCAGAAATTCACTGTAATTATTAATGACCTAGATGATGGAATAAGATACCACATATCCATATTTACTGATGACATTAAGTTAGGAAGCATTATAAGTGGTGCAGATGGAAATATAAAATTGCAAGGAGAAACTGATAGATTAAGTGAATGAGCAAAACTGTGCAAATGGATTCTGAAGAAGGCAAATATGAGGTCTTCATTTTGGATCAAAAAAAGGATACCGAACAGGATAGTTTCTAAATGTTGAATAGCTATAAACAGTGGAGGTCCAAAAAGACTTGGGGTTTGAGGTACACAGATCATTAAAATGTCATACAGCAGATAATCAAAATACTGGAATGTTAGCCTTAATCTAGAGAAATAGAATACAAGCATTGCAGGGCAGGGGAGGAGGGGGGTTGAAGTCAGGCTTCAGGTATGAAACACCCTGGTTAGCCTACACATGGGCCTGAATTTTTAGGTCAGTGGGCGAGCGCGATCGGCAGGCCTGGGAGCGGCCGGAAAACGGACTGCCAACTGCAATCGGCTCCGGACCGCAATTTCACATAGGCTGGCCAATTAACGGCCAGCCAGCATGAAACGCGTGCTGAGAGACTCAGCACTGCCATGGCAGGGGACGGGAAAAGGATGAATACTGACGTCAGTGTGGGCGTGGACGAGTACTGACAGAAAGCTCCCTGAAGACAGAGACTGCCTCAAGGAGCTGAAGACCTGAAAAGCATGAAATAAAGTTTTTAAAATCAGGAAAAAAAATGTGCAAGCATCACAATCAGCCACATGAACATATACATTATAAAAATGCTGTGCACAGAAATTTATATTTTATTTCATCATGGAAACCTCATCCCGCCTGTGGATGAGGTTTGAATTAAAATGCAAAGGCGGTCTGGCTAATTTGCCCATCCGCCAACCGTAAGGTTGGACAGGCAACATAAAATTAAAGGCAACTGTAACTTTAATTACCTTAATTGGCCTCTTAATTGTCGGCGACTTTTGTGAATGCCCGCCGACTGAAATATCGCACGCGATTTTGCATCCAAACAGGTTGGGTGTGCACCCGCCCACCCGCCAACCTAAAAATTCTGCCCATGGAAATTCTGAACGCTATAGCTAAGGAAGGGTATATGGCCGTGTCATGAAGCAGAACTTTCAAACAAGTGGTCACATGCAGTCTTACACATGCACTTTTTGTTTGTTGCCAAAAAATACTCTGCAGCGCTAATACTGGATTCTGTAAAATAAACTCAGTTTACTTAGATGACTATGTAAAATATCTCAGGACACTTGTAAATGGTTACTTTGCCTTTAGCTACCCATCACAATTTTGAAAATTCTGAACTGTTACTATTATCAATCAACTTCTTTAACAGTTTTACACAATCATAACCTTCCTTTCCACATTAGTGAACTCAAAAACAATTATTCACTGTCCCTACTAGAGTGTTACAACACACTGACAGGATCCATTCTTTCCAATCCTGTGCGTGCATGCATCCAAATGTCACATTGCCAAATGACACAAAATAAATTCAGTTCTTATGCATCATGAAAATACAAACATAGTATGAAGCAAAAGCACGTACAGCACACCTCTTACAAGACTCTTTCCTGTGGTTCTCTGACAGGAGAGACCCAGTTTTCTGATTGGTCTTACAAGTTGCCACTGAATTCATAGCTCTGCTTTGGCCAGCAATTGATGGTATTGCAGCTCACTCCCAAAACCCATGCTTACACATTCATAGCCGCTACAGGTTAATAGCCATACATCAATGCAAAGTGTTTACCAGTCTTTTAAAAAATTCCTACAGCCAGTAGTAAAGTTACAAAGCATGACTGATGAATAAGTGTGCATTCACAATCTTGCACTTGGCAGTTGCTTATTGTCATTGATATTGCAGAATTCACCCTGTAGCATAAACAGATTGAATTTGATATGGCAGCAGCAGTCAACGTTGTCACAAATTGCTTCCAGATAAAGCAGTTCTATCTTTAAACTCGAGTTTAATTACTTGATCAAGTAGTAACATTTTCAAGGCCACAGTTTTAAATTACTATCATTGCCATTGACAATTTGGCTACTTTTACTACTTAAAATTATCATCCTGACTTGGAAATATAGCCCCGTTCCTTGTCCCTGAGTCAAAATCCTGGAACACCCTTCCTAACAGCACTGTGGGTGTACCTACACCACATGGACTGCAGTGGTTCAAGAAGGCAGCTCACCACCACCTTCTCAAGGGCAACTAGGGATGGATAATAAATGCTGGCCCAGCCAGTGAAGCCCACATCCCGTGAATTAATTTAAAAAAATAAATAATGACATTGCCCTTTTAACAATTCTCAGGAAATTATGCACCATTTTCCTATAAGAACATGGAGCAAGGGTGAATTTCTTAGCTATTTTCAGTATATTAACGAGAGTCAGTGACAGTACAAACTCTTTCAAGATGGTATGACCAATATTTCTGAGTGGCTTTGTGGTATCCATACCCAGGGCTTTGTTCTTCCTGCCTTCCATGTCCTCCAGAAGGACTTGGCAGTTTTATGGGGCAAGTTGCACACTCTCCATTCTGACTTGACACCATCCCCAATGCTCTCTATGTTGCTTGAGTGTTCTTAATTCTATCCACGCATAATAAAATCATTCACAAGACATGTGAAATTATTAGAGGGAAGTGAAAGAGCAACTAACTTCCTGTCTTACCTGATTGTCCACCAGTTTGTTACTAGAAATGTGCCTTTTTCCCAGGATTCTCATCCTGGTAGTTCAGCTGCTTACATGGATTTTGCACCAATACCTGCACCAGTGGCTACATGATGACCAGACCCAGGAAAATCCTACATAAATTCCTTTAGGGGCTACAGATGGACACAAAGTTTTTCCTTCAACAGCCAACATAGAGGAAATTCCAATCCATGAATTTTGTGTATTGATTAAAGTACTCACTCTCTAGCTGCTTCATCATCATACGTTGCAATCTCTTCTCTTTTCAAAAATTGAATTAATCTTTGATACATTACTATTGTCTACTTTATTAACCTTCTTTGGCCATTTTCCTATTCCAGAAATATACCAAGCTATTACTTACAGTGCTTCAGCATGGTGAAGCAACAAACATCTTTATTTTCTATCCTGTCCGTGCGATGGTCCCTATCATAATGTTATCTGATTGATACTGGAATTAATTCAGCTCTTCTGCAGGAAGCGAATGTTAGATAACAGGCAACCTTCATACTAATGTTATGTGACAGATATGCTTATCAACTTCTGAACTAACCAATTAGGCACAAGGCCCACAAAAATCAAGGTCAAGTAACCAAAATCAGGGACACTTCTATTTGGTTTGAATCATAACTCCAGAGCTGCAGTATAGAATGAGCAATGAAATTAGCTGGAAGGTGTGACTAAGCATTAGGTTGGATGGTTATCAGCGGGTAGTACAAAAGCAGTCACTGCAAAGTCTTGAAAAAATAGGCGAGTTCTTAAAATTATAAAAAAAAAGGAGACAAGAATCCACAGAGTAGGAATCGTGGCGCTTTTGCTAAGACTGTTAAGAATTCCCCTTACAAACCCCACAACTGACCCTGGCAGATATTCCAGGATTTATGGGAGATTCTCTCATTCTCACTAGAATTCGCTTGCAAATCAAATCATTCAAAACCTGCTGAATGACCTCATATGGGTGCTGTCAACGATATCCTGGAGGTTTGAAAATCCTGCCACTTATTGAAAAACAACTTGGACGCAAAAATGGCTATCAGCTGCCTGAAATTTGGCTGCAGGTTCTCTTAGAAAATATTGACCAATCAGAGCCTCTGAAGGCATTGCTCCTCAGATTTATTAATGATCAATATTCTCAGTTGGAAGGGAAACAGTAGGTAGGAGATCTTTTCCTGCAACAATGTTCACACTTCTCTGGCATTCCTCATCCTTCTTAATCTGCCTTCAGCCTTTGACAGGGTTAACCACGAAATTCCGTTCCAACACCTCTGTCATCCAGCTGAGTGGGACTGCATTCATCTGGTTACATCCTTAACTATCTAGTTACTTCCAGTGGTTTCTCTTTCCATTTCAGGTGTTCCCCCAAGGATCTATCCCTGGTCCCCTCCAATTCCTCATCTCTACTACCTCTCGGTGACATCATTCAAAATCACAATATCAGCTTTCACATTTACATGATTGACACCCAACTCTACCTCACCAGCTATTTTGATCACTCCACTGTCTCTTAATTATGCGACATCCAGTATTGAAGAAACAGAAATTTCGTCCAGCTAAATATTAGGAAGCTAGAAACAATTGTCTTCAGTCTCTGTCACAAATCCCATTCATTGACTACCTGACTGCACTCCTAATCCTGGCAACAATCTGAGATTGAATCAGACCGTTCTTAATCTTGGTGGAATATTTGATTCCAAGAAGAGCTTCCTACTACATACCCACACCAAAACCGCCTGTTTCCACCTCCACCCTTGCTGTAGTATAATGGTTTAATAAAATAGCTATGCTAATAAATGATGTAGACGATGGTGTATCAGTGACATCAGCAGTCATGTACTAGATTTTCAAGAGGGAGAGGATGGAACTCTGGACTTACTCTGTAACCTATCTTATATATACTGTTAATAGACCAGTTTAAAGCAAGTACCAGACTAATACTACAGCCTGCCTAGGGAAGATCGGTCACACATACCAGAAGCCAGCAAACATGCATGAGTAAACAGAGCAAAGTGGCAGTCCAAAAGACTTGCCACAGCTCATCTGTTGCTGAAGCCCTCATTCATTCCTATGCTACCTCTGGACTTGACTATTCCAACACACTCCTGTCTAGCTCCTTAGTTATACCCTACACAAACTTGAGTTCATTCAAAACTCTGCTGTGCATGACCAACTCTCATTAAGTCCTGCCCACCCATCCATACATAACATAAAATAACATAATAACTATATAAGTACAGGTTGTTGTTGTTGGTTGTTCCCTTCTTCGAGTAGCACATGTACCAGTGAGACAAACATTGTACTGGGGCGAATGGTGCAATCTGAAAATCATGTGTAGCTCTCCAGCTCAGACAAATGGGCAAGATTTTCTGGTCCCACCAATGGCTGGCTGCTCTCCAAATTTTCCTGCCCTGCACGCAATGTTGCCCACCAATGCGGGACTGGGAAATCCCAGCCAGTGAGGGGGGAAGTTTTTCCAGGCCATTGAAATTGGAAGTGGGGGGTGCAGGGTGGTAGCTGAGAAAATTTAGGAAAGAAGGCATCAGGGTAGTATCCTGATGTCCTCCTACCTTCTGCCAGTTTTCTCAGGGGCGAGTTGTGTGACTTTTCTGCAACCCTCACGGTAGCAAAGGAAAGCCAATTGAAATATTTAAGTCGCCTCTTCCAATGACAATGGCTCTTTACCAACAGTGCACAAAGTCAGACATCTGGAACTCAAGGACGTACATAGGGAAGTGCAAAACGAGAAAGGAACACACAATCAGTTCTCTAAAGGGGGAAAGTGACAAGCTTGAGGTCAGACATAGGCAAAGGCTTGTCATTATAGGAGTAGCTCATTGAGGCTGCTGTTACTGATCCTATTGGAGGTGAAGAAATTGCTGCCCGCTCCTGTGGCATAATTTCACAACTCGATGGGATTTCAGACCCTTGTATCTTCAAGCCAGCACAGAGACATGGGTTCCACCTGTCCTGAGGTCAGGTGAATCACTGAGGAGGATTCTGTCAGTCATGCCCAGAGGGCAGGATTCTCTCAGGTTCACAGGTGATATGCTATACCCATCATGCCATCATGGCACTGTCAGACCAGCCAAGTGTATTTGTAAATAGGAAGGGGTTCTGCTTCTTCATCGTGCAGCTGGCCCATTGCTAAATTATCTCACAAGTGTGTGAAAGGCTCCCAGGGTGCTGCCATGATGTATTCATTCTGAGGCAGTCTCAGGGGCTTCAACTCTTCAGCCCACCAGGTCAAATATTGAGCAGACTTGCTTAAAATATAGGTCTGGTGCCTTGACGCTGGAGATGCTCTCCAATATGGCCCTTAAGGATCTCACCCTTGGTAGTGTGCTGCCCTCTGCACAACTTGGCACTACTTCCTCCTCAGAGGATGAAGAGGAAGATGATGATTATGCAGCAAAGCATGCCCATCCAGAGGACCCAATGATGCCTGTGCCCAGAGAAACCCCAGAACGTCCTGATGCAGACAAGATTCATCTGAGTGAGGATTGTGCAGTACCGCACTCTTGGAACCTGGGCACCTGTAGCTGCAGTTAAGACCTCATCCCAACATTTAGATCTCCTTGTCTCAAGTAAAGCTACAATGCTGTCACTCCCACTCTAACACTGTGACCCATCACATTCATTGAGCTTACATCCATTGAGCTCCTAATGGTCAACATGCAATGGAGCACTGAGAACTATATGACACTTAACAGGGGCCCAAGATAACCAACTTCATTGCAATTAATATACTTAGCGTGACAGTGACATTAAAGAAGACATCTAAGTAAATCCCATTGTGCAACTAAATCCTGTTTCTGCGTTCTCTTCCTCGTACATCTACTTGCTGCTGGAGCAGATGTGGAGGCAGCCTGCTCATGCAAATGAGATACTCATGGCATGCTTCCTCTAGGTTGCAGTGCCCATAAGGACCCCGCCATAGACTGCCCCACCTGCATCTGTGTAAAGCTGGCCTCTATAATGGGAAATGACGTAGTGTTTATGGCTCAGTCAAAGGTGCTGAGGAAGCGACTGGAAATCATTGCCATCATCCCTACCTTCTTCAGCCCTTTCAGGAACCCCCAGTACTTAGCTGCATTTCCATGTAGTTCTGAGCCATCACTGTCACTGACCAATTAATACCACTCAAGATTACTGACATACTGTGGAAGCTGTAGCACTGGTCCTGCATCCAATCATTAGCCTGCACAGATGATTCTTCATGGCAATGGCCACTCTTTCAATGGAGGAGGTCATGCGCTCATTTGCCTGAAACATTACAGCACTCATGGCATGGATGGACTCCTCCATCTTCTCCACAATAATTTCCTCAAGAAACTCTGTCTTTGCTGATTCACAAGCATGTGCTTTGCATAACAGCCCCAAGGCTCAGCATTTCTGTCCAGCTGAGCATGGCTGGAGCTGTTCTTCATCTTCCAATGGAGACTCCCCACAATTAGCACTGGCTCCAACACCTGCTCCTGCTCCTGCTCACATATAAAGTTATCCTCATCTTGTGCCATCCATTCTATACACGACTGAGGTTCCACAAAGGTGAGGCTATCTGCACTGGTCGGGGGTGTGCATGACTCATGTGATGGTGCTACCTCAGAATGCTGATCTTCCTCTGAGGTCTGTGCTGCCTCCACATACCACACCTGCAATGGCCTTTGGGAGAAATAAGACCTCAGTAAGTGAAGCATATAAGAAACAGTAGTTTCACAGCCTCACATGTTGCTGAGCTTGAAGTGTAAACTCATGGATACAACTGCACAACTGATGAAGCTACTCAGATCCAATTGCATGATTAACACATGATCCTTTCATTTGTTCTCTGTTGCGCTGCATTGCCCCTTCAGTGATGGCTTGGTGTGCTGCCATCCTGCCAGTTTCCATGGTCTCCACTTCCACTGGCATCATGATTGCCAGTAACGGGAATTCACCATCCCACTCACCGACCCCCACCCAAGCCCCAGTTTGCCTCATCTCCCAGGTGCTATGCACTTCCCTCTCCTGCAATGAGAACAAGAAGACCATTAGAAAAATTAGGGACACAATGTGCAATTGTAAGACAGTGACATCTGACGAAATTCACAATGGAATCAGACACTCAAAGTCCTTACTTTAAAGCTGAGTTTGAGTGAGTGTGAGTACTGTCTGCGAATATATAGGGTGATGAAGACTGTGAAACAATCCTCTGTGTTGCTGGCAACAGTGTGCCTTTCTGTGCAGAGGACTGCTATGGAGACAAGAGATTCATGGCTGCCAGCTGAGAGTTGCAGGACACTCACCTTGCCAGCCCCCAGGAGGTTATTGACGCAGTTTTGCACTATTTCCAGCTCCTTCTTGCTCATCACACAGCAGCTGCCAACCTCCTCAGCGATCTCCAGCCCTGCCCGATTAGTCATGCTGGTCCTCCTCCGGAAACAGCAACTACCTCCGTGACCCCGCCTCCTCCAACGTAACCTCCAGGAAGGCATCAGTGAAATGTAGTGCAGCCACTTCCCCGTCTCACTTCTATATCTTGCATAAGTCACATGTCCAAATCAATGCAGCATTAACTTCAATGCAGCCACTGTAAAGAGCTTTAACCTTTTTGTGCTCATTCTTACATCACAGTTTGTCATCCCACCTGCCATTCTGAATTGAATGGTGATCCCAGTGGTGGGTTTTTAAATTGCCACCTTCCAGAAGATTGAAGTGGAAGGCCCGCCACTCGCACTTCCAGGTTTCCAACCTGGATATGACCCACTACTCATGCAAAAACTAAGACAGCAAGATTTCACCCAATGTAAAATATTTTTTTGTCTCCTGCCCAAAATCTGAAATCCAATTTGCAGTCTCCCCTTTAAAATATTCTGATTTCAAATATGTTTGCCCTGAGTGCTTTAGCCAATTGATCTGTAGCCAATGTTAGGAGAGGATTGGCCCTTTCCTTATGATAGCCAGCTCTTGAGAGGAGCCACAACTAAGTGCATCTCTGTAGTTTTCACCTGGTCATCTTGGTGTCATTTTCTATGAGATTCTTGCATGGTGCTCTCAGGAGGAAGGCTCAATACCGTTGTCTTAAGAATCAGCAGCCTCAGCAAATTGAACTCCAACCATTGAAATTCTACCATGGCTTGGACTTCTGACTCATCTCCTGTTCAGCCTAACTGGTCAAATGGCAGCTATCAGATCTGCATGTCCTCATAAATAGCAATCTGTATCCCAACCTATAGGATCAGAAAGCCAGTGCACATGGTACTGTCTACTCTCTTCCCGATTGACATCAAGACAATAGTCTCTCCTTCTTTGGGGGGGGAAGAGACTTTGACGGTTCATGGGCTACTTCTGAGCTCTTGGGAAGGCAGTGAGGTTGGTGTTCATGGGGATGCTTGTTGCAGATTCCACTGCAGTTGCTACAGATTCAGTTGTTTCCTCCAGTAAATCAATAGCTTCCTTGATGTTCCACAAGTGAGAGCTGTGGACTCCAGGCTAATAACTGTCAGTTGTCACATACCCTTGAATACTGAACTCAGAATCAGCACACAGTACAATGTTCTTTGAGCACCCTTTGCAAGCAACTACCCATAAGACAGTAGCATTATGGTTATGTTACTGGACTAGCAATCCAGAGGCCTGAACGAAGAAGGTACGAGTTCAAATTCCACAATGACAGCTGGGGAATTTAAATTCAACTAAATAAATCTGGAAAAAAATGATACAATAACGGTGACTAACGGATTGTTGTAAGAACTCTCTGTTTCATCTCCTTAGGAACTTTCATTTATAAGTGACTCTAAACCCACAGCAATGTGGTCGATTCTTAACTGCCCTCTGAATTAGCCTAGCAAGCCACTCAGATATCAAGAAGGCAGCTCACCACCACCTTCTCCTCAGTCTCCATTGGGAAGGTGACACATCCTCACCCACTCCCATCCTCCTGCATCCTTGTGTCCTGTGAATCACCCAGTGTCACATTCTCACTGACAACATCTAATTCCTCTCATTGTGAAAGTATCTGAACTGATTCATGGTTTACACAGTGGGTGCAGCACATTTTGGCAAACATGCAACAGAATCTTGTTCCTAGGCTCATCCTCATCCATATCCCTATCCTCAATGTCCTCTTCCTTCACATTACAATCATGATCATTTTCATCATCACTCCAGTCCACAAGAATTTACTTCCTTCCTACTCCTCATCCCCATCATCATCACTATCATCTTCCTCCTTGACATGATTCTCTGACCCCTGTTACAGATGGGGAGAGATGTGGAATAACTTTCCCCCATTTTTTCTCACCTCTCTGATGACCGCAACAAGATGTATTTTTGAGGAGTGCTTTAACCTCTTTGAGTGCTGTGACTTTAAAGAACAGACATGAAAAGACTTTATTTTAAGTTTAACTCAAAATAAAGAATAAACATTTTTCACATCTGAAATGTAAATGCAACAACACACACTCCTCAAACACAGACACTCACACACAAGAAAAGCTAATTTCTAAAGATGTAACATGCACTTAGATTACTGGCATAAAAAAAGAAACAGGTCACTTGTCTACACAGTGCTTAAGACGGTGGTTAAAACATTGCAGCCCTGAAGGATTCTCTCTTGATTCACTGGAGACAATGGAAGTCTAAGGTTTTTGGCCTGTTTCAAGCCAAATTATGGATGAGCTCCTGTAGTGAAGAAGTATAATCTTGCAGTTAAACTGAATAAGCTCCTCTTCTCTTCCTCATGTGATTGTTGGACAAGGTCATCCCTTGTCCTGGGAGAGAGATGACTTCCTTCTAGCCTTTGTTCCCAGACTGACCTGCTGGGCTACCCTTGTGGGTTAATAAGGTATTATCTCTGTCTCCAGATAGTTTCAGTTGTGTGATGACAGTATCAATGTATTCCATTGTCTACACAATGGATTAAAATCAATGTAATTGGTAAACAATGGGGGAATACATGGGTTTGATGTCCCATCAACATTCTGGCTATTTTCCTCCTGAATGACATTACTTGAAATCCCATCCTCATGGGGCTGGCAGGTCAAACAGCCATTGTTATTTTAAATCTCTTCCATTGAAATGGTGAGGTGTAGTCAGTCAGCACCTGAGAAGTCCATTTGCATTTTGATAACTTCCCAGGGATATATTCAGACATATCTGTCTCTGTCTGTACAGAAACCACAAAAAGAAGTCAACTTACTCTCCGGAGCCCAGTTTTGTGAAGGTACAGTATCAAGGCCCCATGTTGCTTTTTAAAAAGTAATGTCCATCTTACAATAAGCTTTACAGGCACGTGATGTGACCATAACACATCCCTCACCACCACCTCCCACCCTGCCTCCCCCACCCCCCCAGCACCCCACCTACCTCCATTGTTTGCTGGGGGGAAAAGAATAGAGGGTTCAAATTAAGAGCATAACCACCTTGAATATTTTCTGAATGTATCCTTGAGTTGTGAACATGGCTTGGCAAGACAACATTTATTGTTCATCTCTAGTTGCCCTTGAGAGGTAGTGATGGGCAGTGTTTCCTCTCATTTTTATTCAACCATTACCATCTTCTGCTTATTAATATTTCCCCATTACCCATTCACCTATTGATTCACTGACCAAGAATCATGTTTGAGCTGTCAGCAACAGATAGACCAGTGAACACTGTCACTGGGATTAAGGCTGGTTTGGTGCTGTGAGCGAGAGTCAGATCAGAACGCCATGTAAAACAGGCTTTGCAAAATTTTTGTTGAACTATTCTGACCAGAATTTACTACAATATGCCTGGATTAACAAAATGTTCACCAATTATACCTGTCAAATGGATACTTGGGTGTTTGGGAAGTTTGAAATGACCGTTTTAAACATTCATTCCAATCTCATCTCTTGTGATTCAATTTTCAAATTTCGACAGGATGAAACCCCCAAAGTAAAATTGGGACCACCTGCCAATATGGTCAGTGGCTATTAAACACAGACAAAAAAATGAAAAAGAGATAAATGTAATCCATATTGCTTAGATCAATTGATTTGTAAATGGAACAAATATTTTGGCTTTCAACTGGTTTCACAATAGCTGTGAACATTATACCTGTGTGAGGATACAAGTTCCTTATTTAGTTTTGAAATTTTGCCTCAGGCGAGTTGTGTACTATAATAAAGAAAAGTCAGACTTTTTTATTTTAAAATTTACATCTGAAAAGTATGCCACATTGTGACATCAAAGCTATCCAATCAGCAACAAGAAAAGCACTATAAAAGCGCAGGAGCAATGGAATGCTAAATACATGTACAAATCAGCAACACTATACAAGAGGCAAAGAATCATTATATACTGGATTGTTTCATTCTGGTAAGTTTTACATTAATATTACCTATTGATTTATTCATTAAATATGTTATGTAATAAAAACAAAAAAACTGCGGATGCTGGAAATCCAAAACAAAAACAGAATTACCTGGAAAAACTCAGCAGGTCTGGCAGCATCGGCGGAGAAGAAAAGAGTTGACGTTTCGAGTCCTCATGACCCTTCGACAGAACAGGGTCTGTCGAAGGGTCATGAGGACTCGAAACGTCAACTCTTTTCTTCTCCGCCGATGCTGCCAAATATGTTATGTACTCTATCTATTGACTTCTCCAGATATATATTGATTTATTTAGGTGTCTTCCACACAATCTAAATGCTCATTTATAATCTATTCACATCATGACTATTTATTGATTTATTTCGAATCAATATTTTGAAATATTTTACTTAGTATCTTGAAAAAAATTAACCTGTATAATATGTAAGAATATTGTAAATGTAAAGAATAGTAAGAGTATTGTGCAAAAAGGTCAGTATGCTTCTTAGTGCAATGCATCTGGGAAGTATGTTCAACTTTTTAAACTGGGGAATAATTCTATAACATTGTACAACTCTGGATTAACTCTGAAGGTTCCTTTTGTTTAGTTCCATTCTCATTGTGGTCATTGTGTAGTTCTCCAGGTTAAGTAGAAGTTGGGCTTGAAAAGAACTTTAGCAAAGTAATTTTCAAAGAAAATGCTGCAATTAAACACAATCAAGAAAAACTGGTAAATTTGTCCATATTTAAACATTTAAATATTAAAATTTCTGTAAAGTGTTAAGATAGCTCAGCAAATGTATGCGATGGGTAACAGAACCATCCAGACAAGCAAGTTTCCACAATAGACTCCTTATGTGCACTAAGTTAACTGATCTCAATTAGCGCAGCAGCAGGGGCTACAGTTGGCCTCCCAACACAGAATTAGGAATGACAACATCAGGCAAAAGTTCCTCCTTCTGGAACTCTAGCTGATGAACATGTATGACATGGAGTAAGGACAGGATAGATTCAGCATGCTGCCACTGCAGTCAAATAGTGCAGTGGCATTTACTATTTGACTTCATGTATGAAGAATGGTCCTTGGACAAGGTATCAGACTGCATTATGGAACTTCATCCAAAGAAGCAGGCAACGTCTTCAGCGATGAAGAGGGACAAGGAAAAAAATATTGGGAAAATACTCCAAAGCAGTAAATAAGCTGCAAAAAAAATTCACTGTTCAAAATGTGTTGCGTCAAATTTGCTGATCTCAGTTGAGGCAGCAATTGGATTGTTAAGCTTCAAAGCCATGATCTTGGGAAAGAAATAGTTAGCCAGGGTTGCCATATTTAATTGCTATGTGATGACTGGAAAGTGTATGTGAGTGTTAACGTCAAGTGAGAACAGATTCGGGTTCAGCTGTGATCTCCACTGTCCAAAAACCTGCTGAAATTTGCTGTCTGGGCTCAGTCATGAAGGATGAGGACTGTTAGGCACCATGGAAACATAAGCCAATATTTTCAGAAAAATGGAGTGGAAAAGAGGAAAGGAAATTTTAAAAAAATATTTAAAATCAAGTCCCAAATTCAGGCTAGATAGTTTTGACAAAACTTGGACATTTATAATATTTCTATTACTTCTCCCAATACTCGTATGAGTTTACAAATGTCTAGCTAAAAATACATAGTTACACAATTTTATTGATATCTGTTTGTGCAATGATTTATCCAGGTGAAGTTATATTATTCTAGGGATGTATGCATTGAATGAAATGTAAGAATGCAAGTTGCACCAATGCCTATTGTTAATGTTTACTTTTGTTGCTATGAAATTCTTCAATATTTCATCAAATTATTTTGCATTTAAAATAACACTGTTTTATGGTATTTCAATATTTGTTTTATTATTAACATGGCAGTAGGTAGTTTTTGACATAGGGTTATGCATTTCACCCATAATGGAAGAAAATACTATGCAAACAGAAGTATCTGAAATCGATGGTTGAATTATCTTCTTCAGCCCACAGCAGTGAATTCCACCCATTCCTCCAATTTCACCGTGACCCAAACCATGTCTGTGAGTCAATGGTCACTGGATATGCATGATAGGTTACAGGTAGAATTTCTGCCAACCAAGGGAGAGCATGCCAGTGCCTGGCCACAAAATGCTGCTGATGCTACAGCAGAACTACCACTGAAACACCATAAGAAATGGCCAGGCACTTAAAAGAGGTGGAAGCATCCAAAGATGAAAAGAGTTGCAGTGTTGTAGACTTCACTGAGACTGAAGCCCATATTGTTGAGCAAATTCTATCTGGAAGCAGAAGAGACCTCTACTAGCAGTCAACTATATTTCCTGATCCTGGGACCAATACTACCCCAAGGCTAGGCCTTTCATCTTGCACACAGTGATCCCAGGAAGTGATGGTAACCGGGACAGATGGGATGGAACTAAGCTGGGAACCGGGCTTAATCCATCCACCAGCATTTATATGTGGCTTCAAGCTAGGAGGGAAGACAGCAGCAATCCTGGCAAGGTAGATTGAAGGAAATTGAAAATGGGATTGTGAGGAAACAGTAGGCTTTTTCCCTCACTCTCCACCAATATGCCACCATGCTGAAACTCCAAAGAGAAACCTGCAATGTATCTGTTAGCTGACCTAGGGTAAGAACCTATACTAGGCTAATTTCTATCTGAAAGATTTTAATCAATGAATATAAGTAAGTGGCCATATAGGCAGTTCTTGCTTACATTTGGCCATGTGGCATAGCTGCTAACAACAAAAGGAATGCTGCATCTATCATTCTATGTTAATAAAAGCAAAATTTTAAAACCCTAGCCTAGTGTCATTCAATTAATAGCTCTTGATTTACTTCATCTTCCATCTATCTCTTCTGAAACTTGGTGGTTTCCTGTAAAATGTGTTTTCACCCTCAAGTAGGTTTGTTAAGTTAAAAAGACAAAATGGAGTGCAATTATGTGGTTGTAAAGCTGTAATGAATATACATATATATATATATATATATAAATATATACATATATTTGAGAGAGGTGAAACAGGGCAATGACTTTGCACAAGATACAATGGATGATGGGCTGACAGCAAGCTTACATTTTCAGCTATTCGTACAGTAAGTCCCTGATTTCAATAGTCTGTTGGAGGAGGAATTAAATAGAGGTAAAGCATTTTTTCCAGATGAGAGGGCAGTGTTAAGAATCACTGGGTCAATCACCATGGGATCCTCACACACCTAATGAGAGCTTAAAGGTCATTGTCAGACGATTGCAAATAGGGTTTCTGATGCTATGATGTCTACCACACAATGAATGGGCAGAACAAAAAAAAAGCAACAATAATTCATCATAGGATGGAAGAAGGGAAATATACAGCATTTATTTGGCTGGTGGAGTAATGGTGTGTCTCAGAGTGTCTATGTTGTTTACAGGTGCCTGTCCAATAAACAGAGAAGATGCTGTTCCCTATTTATTCATTGATTGCTATTACAATTATCAAAGGGATCAATTCTCAAAATATTATTATTCATGGTCAAGATTGTGGTGCAACCTATCGACTTCCAGGTAAGCTCATATCAACGAGAGATTTATAATACTACAACTATAAAATACCATATGAAGTAGCATAGCCAATTGTAACAATACAAGCATTTTTCACGGCCCAGAGATATTAACTCATACTTGCCATGTTCCAAACTCCCTTCTTGTGGATTAGATTCTTGCCCTTAATGGTTTCTAATTGCATAATTAATTGTATTTATTGCATTATGAATGCAGTTGGGTGTTACAGTTGGCTTCAGCAAGCCTGGGCTATAAAACATTACTGAAAAGTTTTCTTACGTGTTCATAACAGGGCTTCAGTATGATGTCATTGCAGGGATCGGTAACATCCTCTGCCAAGGTTCAATATGAACAATGGCCATTTGCAGGCAATATCAGAAGTTTGTTGGCTTTTTAGAAATGTGCACCAGAAAGAATCAACATTTTCAGAAGAGGAGGACAGAAGGGACCAGAAAATTATTAGCACAATGTACAGTTGCTGTTTATTCATGTAGCTAATATTATCTGAATTTAGAGAATAATTTAGAGATTGACAATACATGCAAGTACACACACAAGTAATTGAATTGCTGGCCTGAACTCAAACAGGCTTTGGACAATGTCAGGTATCCAAACTAGCCATCAACCAGTTCAATTTTCAGCTCTCATTAACACACTAGGGAGGCAGTGGTGTAGTGGTATTGCCACTGGGTTAGTATTGTGGAGACCCAGGGCAATGATCTGGGAACCTGGGTTTGAATCCCACCACGATGATGAGGGACCATTGCTGCTTGTCAGGAAAAACCCACCTGGTTCAGAAATGTCATTTAGAGAAGGAAATCTGCTGTCCTTGCCTGGCCAACATATGACTCCTGTGGTTGACTTTTAAATGCCCCCTGAACAAGGGCAATTAGGGATGAGTAATAAATGCTAGCGTATCCAGTGGTGACCAAATCCCATGAACAAGTAAAAAAAAAATTGTTGTAAAAACCCGTCTGGTTTGCTAATGTCCTTTCGGGAAGGACATGTGACAGCAATGTTGATTGACTCTTAAATGTCCTCTGAACAATGAAGTACGGCAGTACTTGCAGTAAAGGTTTAACATACAATATTTTAGAAAAATGTTGAGATTTGGATAATTATTTTGATAATATATAATAAGTTTTCAAAAGGGCTGTTCCAGAATTCCCATCATGAATTCTGGATTGGTCTGGTGAATGTGGATAGGATTGGGTTTTTAAGGAGGGAAGGAAACATGCACATCCATCTGGACATCCCCGAAGGAAAAGGGTCAAGGCTGGTAGGTCATGGAGGGGAGGTGGAAGGTGATGCCAGGGGGATCAACTGTGATGGGGGAGAGGAAATGGGTGACTTGGGGAGGGGAAAAGATGGGAGAGGCACGAAAAACCAAATCCAGCCCACGCTGTCCAAATCAAAAGTGAAACGAAAGTCATGGTGGGCGAGATCAGGTGCTGCATGGGAGTGTGATCATTGGGTGGGCGGAGATGCAGGTCAGCTCAGATGGACAACTGCAGCAGGCACATTCAAAATGCTCAAGTTATTGAGGTGAGCATGATACATGAAAGATCCGCGTGCATTGTAGAGTGCTTGCACAAGGCTCCAGAAGGCTTCACACACACTTCTCCCTCCAGAACAACTCATTGGCCAGCTGTATCCTCTGTAGTGACAGAGGATGAGGTTGAGGGGCTCACAGGCATAGGGACTAGGTGGGGAGGACAGCCTCTGGGATTCCTGAGTGGATGACCCAGGGGTATCCAGCTGCTGCTCCTCCTCCTCCCTTTGGTTGCCTGGGGGCCCCGGCCTGACTCAAGGGGAAGGAACACCTGGAGGGGCATCGAGGTGCTCCATTTCCCTCATGCGTTGCCACCGCAGGAACTCACACATGGCTCCTGCAATAGAGTGCAGGTTTGCACACATCTCCACGTTCTGCTGGACCAGGGTCTCCGTGGAGTCCGCCATCCTCCCCATGGAGACCTCCATACACACACATGTGGGCACCACGTCATCAAAGAGCAGGCGGTCGTGCTCCTCTGACTCGGCTTCCAACAGCTCTGCAGGATGTCCCCACGCCTTCTGCTGACTCTCCAGGATGAGTTGGGAGGCCAAAACTAGAGGTTCGTCATCTGACTTGGGTCTCACAGAATCCTGATCCCCAGCAGTCCTCTGAGTGCTGGGGAGCTTGGCTAAACCTGCTTCCTGATGCTGTGTTCACATGGCCGTGTGGTGTCCGCCAGGTTGTGAACATGGGCCTGCTCTAGATCTAGGTTCCACCAAGGTGTGCGTTTCTGCACTGATGCAGGGTGTGGATAATCGCTGTGAAGGGTCTTCCAGGCTGCTTATTTCCACCTCTTCAATGGAGGAGGTGTCCTCTTGGCTGGAGGTAAGGATGTGGATGGAGCTGAGGGACTGGCTGGCTGAGGGTGCTGGTCATTTGGCAGAGCTTCCTGTGAAGTAGAGATAATTAGTGTATAGCACCAGAGTCAAAAACAGGAGAGAGAGCACTCACATTTGCTTTGAGAGAAGGACGATGTGTTGCAGGATCCTTATGAGGGTGGTCCACTGCCGACCTCACCGTCACTGTAGACAAGGTCCATGTCCTCACCAGTTAGTGCGATGGCACACTCCTCAAAGTGAGTGAGGAGTCTAATGTGGACCACCCCATCCTCCGATCTGGGACCTCTCCCTGCTGATGTGAGCCAGCTTCTCCTGCACAAATACAGATGGCGAGAGTGTGAGCAGGATACGTGGCACTGCATGGAACGTTTGTGTGGTGAGCGGAGCCATGGACAGGATAAGCACGCGAACTCAAAAGGGTATGAGCCTGATGGAGATGTGAGCGTGTGCGTGAGAGTTAGTGGTGTTGTCCCTTGAGATGTGAGATCCCTGTGGATGTGTGATGGGTTTGTGAGTGTGTAAGTTGAAAGTGATAAGACGAGTGAACTACCTTGGTGGAACAGATGAGACCATTCATCCTGTAGTGGCACTGGGTGGCTGTCCTCCTTTGCAGGGCACTGGCACTGACCACCGCCTCCCAAGCCAGGTTAGCGAGGTTGCTGACATCACAGTGAGCCTTCACTGCATCCAAAAGACACTCAAGGGATGCTTCATTATACTTGGGAGCTGCAGCTTTTTTGCCTTTCAGGACAGTGTCTTCTTTGCAGCAGTCGTGGGCTGGAAGCAGAGAGGTGTGCACGCTGGACTTTAAGTATGGCGCCCAGCGTGATGAAGCAGCGAGGTGATGGCGTGGCAGGTGAATGAGAGCCCATCCACCATGGAAACGGCGTGCTTTCCAGGAATGCATAATTAATGCAGTGGGCGAAAATAAGGCATGAAAAGCTGCCATTGTGGCCGGTGGGTTAAAGGTCGTTTTACCCATCCGTTACCACACTTAGTGCAAATCTGGAACGATTCGCCTAGTGTATCAACAATCTTTCTTCCCAAGGAAATTCCACAATGGAAAAAGCTGCCAAAGGAAATAGTCACATCCCCATCACTTGGAATCTTCAAGACCCATCTTTAGATTATTAAGAAGTACCAGCATAGAAATTACTCTTAACAACATACTCTTTCGAGTAAATGAGAAATAAATGAATACATTAACTAATTGACAGCTCCTTTAAGGTCACTGTAACAAAAAACAAAACTTCAAGGAAAACTTATCAAATTTACATTAAAATGCCATTTTGGGAGCTGATATTGCACTCCAGCCCTGATATTGCACTGCACCCACCAGTCGCAGAAGGCTTCAGCACTGCATGCTCTCTCTCCAAAGACACCAGGGCGCGAACATAGCCAAGGAAGACAGGAAGATAATTGAGTCAAGCAACCCACCTCAGTCGCCCTGGACCTGTTTATGGCCATCTCAGCCAGGCCCAGGAGCAGGCTATTAAAAACTCATTGCCAAATGTGGGGACATCAACCTTGAATTGAAAATCCTATTAGCTACCATCTGAGCTTTATACGTGGATAATTGGTTTAGCAAATTCAGCTGGCATACTACCATTCACAGTTCTAACACAGGTGTTAATTTGTTTAATTTGAATATTCAAAAACAGCAGCCCATCCTGTCACAGAAATGGTTTGATGATTTGTCGCACAGTTAAAATAGTTGTACAAAGAGTTATCTCACTTTCCTGCTCAATTTCAGCCTGCTGCCATCTTAACTGGGCCCTTCTTTTTAGGCAACCGAGTTGCCCACTCAATACAACAAGGTTCCACCCAAACCCACAAGGAAAGTCCGGTTCTCTTCTTCCTGAGCTTGCTTTCCCACCCAACAAATGGCTCCAATCCCCCACAACTTCCCTTGGTTCTGCTAGGTGGCTTCCAGGTTCCATTAATTTAACCTATTCTGAGCTGGCCAGTTCTCAATCTCAGCTGTAGCTCATTTCAGGCAGACAGCTGATCAATGAGATGCAAATCGTGCCAGGAATTAATGTAGCCCAGGCTTCAAATTGATGATGTCTGGTGTGTTTGGCACTCTGTCAGAAACCTGCTCCAAGTTAAAATGCATTCTAACAAATGGGGTCAACCCTTAATACCAGTAATAAGAATATTTAGCTACTGTCAAATACTGCAACATTTTCATTCTTAATAGCATAATCTGTCATTTTTCTTCACAGATAACAATGACATCAAAGTGACCTGCGGAACCCAAGATGTGCAATTATCGATCTTTTTGTGCCCAATTTACTTTGCTGGCTACAATGAGAGCCAAGTGGCTTTAAATAATCAATTTGATGACACCAAATGCCAGGGAACAGTTGATGCATCGGCTTCTCCTCCTGTTCTCAAGTTTTCATTTCCCATCAGTGACATTAACTCGACTTCCTGTGGAAACAAGCTGCTGGTATGTCAGTCATTGCTACCTGAAGGAATTCCATATTTAGATCAAGTTGATTGCTCATATTGCTATTTGATACAAATATATAGAAATTAAACAGAAAATATAGAATATGATAACAACCATATAAATGATAATGTAAATAGAATGACTTGGTCTTCCCACTGACCTCTTCATATTTTTAGTTAATTTCCAATACAAACAAAAATTACAGGCAAATTGAACATGAGAGTAGATTACAACTTTGTATGCATTTTCTTATATCAGGAATTTTCACAGAAAATTAATGTTGGCTAAGAAAAGTGTAAAAAGTGATAATACTGTAAAAAGTGAGACTGTAGCTTGACTGGTTTACACAGTTGTCCAACCCTCATTCCTCCCCTCAAGTGCAATGTTAGTCATAATCTTTCTGTTGAGGGCCACATCTCAACCAATGACTTGCTCAAGGGTCATTTGCTGGAATACTGTAATATTAAACCATGGAATGATGAGACACAAGTTGGCAACTGCTATTTCCCAAACCCTGAGGTTCTTGTTTCAATGATATTACTGTGAGCAACTGTTGAGTGAAGTCTAAACAGTTTCTCATTCGGACAGGAAAGTAAATAACGCTTTAGCAAGGACAATTCAAACAGAGTCATTTCACTTGCTTTATGGAAGCCACAATAGCTCTGCCCTTTGATAGCATTTGGGATTGTCTTGCCTTTTTGGCTGGTGAGCAATAAAATCAAAGAGAACAACACTTCCAGCTGGCTGGTGTGTTTTCTCTGTTTAAAACTTCTTGCGGCTACATTACAAGATCTTAAGGTATCCAGGCATGTGAATGCTGAAAACAGACAAAAGATAAATAAATCAAAAGTTGTCTGAAAGGCTGCTTTAGGAGCTAGCAGAGTCAGTGGAATCAACGGTGGTAGGCCTGGCATTACAGAATGAGCCAAACATGATATGTGAGTGGGCCTAAATATGACAGATTAAATTTATCACAAACAAGTATAAAATACTACAGATAGGAAATGAATATCCTCCATGTATGATATTAAAAAATCGATGGGTAAAGACTTGCTGGCAAACTCATACCATCAATGTAGAGTAGCAATTAGCAAACTGAATGCAAGTCAGAGGAAGTTATGTTCAAACACTGAGTCCATCTGGATTGCCCAGAGACAAAGAAGAAATTCCAGCATTGGAGGCAGTACAAAAAAGAGCCACAAGGCTGATCCCCACTGTTAGGGAAATTTGTAATGAAGAAAGATTGGAGAAACTTGAGCTTTCAGGCTGGAAAGGAGGTATCTCAGAGGTGATTTTTTTTTAGACGCCTGTAAGGTAATTAATGGTAAGGAAAACGTTAATGCAGAATATTAACTTTAAATTAATCTGTGTAAGTAGACAAGGGGCGCATTTTTAAATTAGCAAAAGGTAACTTTAGAACAGATAACAAGAAATTCTTCTTCACATAGAATGGACATGTGGACAGAGTAGTGGAAACATTTCACAAACAGCTTGCATGTAGCAATGAGAGGATTGTAGCATTGTCCTAAACGGATGAACGTTCCTCACACTCAAGCATGTCATAATCTTTTAAACACTGAATCTCAGATCAGTTGCCATCCTCATTTGGGTGATCACCTGGGAAGCTGTGAAATAAATGGATCAGCAAAGTTTGCAGAGAATATGAGAATATAGACTGTACTATAGATGCCAAAATAGTGGAAGGGAGTTAGAAGAGCAAATATGTAGTCAAATTTCTGAGTGCAAAAACAATAGGGCAATAACAGTTGGAGACTTCAACTACCCCCAATCAATTGGGATAAAAACAGTGTGAGGAGCACAGAGGGCACAAAATTCTTGAACTGCATTCAAGAGAGCTTTTTTAGTCAATGAGCCCAATGAGGGGAGATGCAATTCTAGATTTAGTCTTAGGAAATGAAGCTGGGCAAGTGGATATAGCAGCATTGGGGGACCATTTTGGAGATTGTGATGATAATACAGATTTAGTATCATTATGGAAAAGAACAAAGATAGAACAGGAGTTCTAAATTGGGGGAAGACAAATTTTACAAAGCTGGTAGGTGAACTGGCAAAAGTGGACTGGATACTGCTACTAGAAGGCAAAATGCTGTCAAATCAGTAGGAATCATTCAAAAGCAAGATTCTACGAGCATAATGTAGACATGTCCCCACAATGAAAAAGGATGGTACTGTCAAATCTAGAGCCCCCTGGTTATCCAGAAACACACAGGGTAAGATAAAGTTGAAAAAGAAAGCTTGTGACAGTCACAAAAAGCTTAGTGCTGTAGAAAGCCTAGAGGAGTATATAAAGTACAGGGGTGAAGTAAAAAAGAAAATTCGCAAAGCAGACAGAGGATACGAAAAAATATTGGCAGGTAAAATCAAAGAAAACCCAAAAATGTTTTACCAGTACATTAAGAGCAAGAGAATATCTAAGGAAAGGGTAGGGCCTACCAGAAATGTACATGATAACTTATGCGTTGATGCAGAAGATGTGGGCAGGGTTCTTGATGAATACTTTAGAGTCTCTGTCTTCATTAAAGAGAGGGATGATGCAGACATTCTAGGTAAAGAGGGGGACTGTGAAATTTTAGATACAATAAGCATAATGAGAGAGGAGGTAATGGCTGACATCCTTGAAAGTGGATAAATCACCAGGGTCGGATGGATTGTTTCCCAGGTTGTTAAAGGAAGCCTTGGAGGAAATAGTGGATACTATGAGGATCATTTTCCAATCCTCACTAGACACAGGTGAGGTTCCAGAGGATTGGAGGTCTGCAAATGTTGTACCATCATTTTAAAAGGGTGCAAGGGATAGGCCAGATAATTGTGGGCCAGTCAGTCTGACTTCATGGTGAGCAAATTATTGGAATCAATTCTGAAATACAAGATGAACTGTCATGTAGAAAGGCACGGATTGATCAGAGATAGTCAGCATGGTTTTGCTAGGGGAAGATCGTGTCTTACTAACTCAACAGAATTTTTTGAGGAAGTAACCAGGAGGATTGATGAAGGTAGTGCACTGGATGTTGCCTACGTGGATTTTAGTAAGGCATTTAACAAGGCAGACTGGTCAAAAAGGTGAAATCCCTTGGGATGCAGGGGAAGGTGGCAAGTTGGACCCATGATTGGTTCAGTGACAGGAAACAAAGGGTAATAGTCAATGGATTTTTCTGCGAATGGAAAGCAATTTCCAGTGGCGTTCCACAGAGCTCAGTGTTGGGGCCCTTACTGTTTGTTGTATATATTAATAATTTAGTTTTAAATGTGGGAGGCATGATTGGGAAATTTTCAGATGACACAAAAATTGGCTATGTAGTTGATAGTGAAGAGGATAGGATAGCTGTTGTCTCTAGAACAATATCAATGGTTTGGTTGAGTGGGCGTAAAAGTGGCAAATGGAATTCAATCCGGAGAAGTGTGAGGTAATACATTTGGGGAGGGCAAACAAAGCAAGGGAATACTCAATAAACGGGAGGATATTGAAGGGGTAGAGGATGTGAGAGACCTTGGAGTGTATGTCCACAGGTCCCTGAAGGTGGCAAGACCGGGGGATATGGTGGTTAAAAAAAAGCATATGGAATGCTTTCCTTTATTAGACGAGGAATTGAATACAAAAGCAGGGATGTAATGCTGGAACTGAAATTTTGTGTACACTTCTGCTCACCACATTACAGGAAGGACATAATTGCTCTGGGGAGAGTGCAGAGGAGATTTACAAGAATATTGCCAAGGCTTGAAAATTGTGGCTATGAGCAAAGATTGAATAAGCTAGGGTTGTTTTGCTTAGAAAAGAGGAAGCTGAGGGGTGACCTAAATGAGGTGTACAAAATTATGAGGGGTCTAGATAAGATAGGCAGGAAAGACCTGTTTCTCCTAGCTGAGAGGTCAATAACCAGAGGGTATATATTTAAGGTAATTAATAGAAGGATTAGAGGGGACATGAGGAAAAACTTCTTCACCCAGACGGTGGTGGGCATCTGGAGTTCACTACCCGAATTGGTGGTTGAGGCTGAAATGCTCAACTCATTTAAAAGGTACCTGGATCTGTGCCTGACGTGCTGTAACCTGCAAGACTACGGACCAGGTGCTGGAAAGTGAGATTAAAATGAGCAGCTAGTTTCTTTTTTAACTCTTTATTGGCCAGCACAGACACAATTGGCTGAATGGCCTCTTTCTGTGCTGTAACTTTTCTATGGTTCTATGGTCTACAAGTGGCCCGGAGGCCATGTTATTACCACTGCCTAAAAATATGTTTCAGTCTTGAATATCTTTTAAACATCAATTATTTTACTCTGATATTTATATATATTTTCTTCTATGTACAGATCACCAGTGCTCAAGGAACGGGCGCTTTTAAAGACTTTTCAAACATCCAGTTTGTCCAAGTCAGTGGTATGATAGAAACAAATGACCCGGTAGCAAATGTCATAACATATAACCAGGAACTGTTGTATTTGTATTCCTGCTCCTACCCTTTGGAGTATTTTATCAATGATACTAGGGTGGATGTGTAAGTGAAGAATTTGTTTCTTGTTTGTTTAGGTGAATCAACTTTAGAATAGGATTTTTTTAAAGTCTGAGATGAACGTCTAAATATTTCAGAGTTAACACGCTTCTTTAGAAAACATTTGATTTCATTTTATTTTTGTTGCATCTTTTACTTATTATGTTTAATATAACTGCTTGTGATGTTTTCTGATATATCAAAACAAAGATGTGGATTTCCACCTTCCATGTGGCACTCCATTGTAATTTACCTGTGAACAGGGACAGGGCACCCACTCCATCAGACAGGCTCCTACTTTACATTGAAAAGTCACATCACAATTATGTTCACTGGCTAGATTGTGATCAAAAGTGATAACCCTAATTGAATTCCCCCTTCCCTAGAGCACATGTGCCAAATTGCACTCCAATCAGCACCCCAGCTGAGACTAACTGACTCACCACAGTCCCATATATCATATTCCTCTTTTCCAATTCTCATTTCAGCATCTCAACCCTCTAAATGGAGAATATCCTGTTTGATTCAGAAGATCCAGAAAAATCAATGTTCCATTTTGGCTATGGAGTAATCAATGCAAATCTGAACCATTCAATCAATTGTGTAGCTTTTTACTGCCACGTTATTACAGGGTTCAATTGATAAGTATATTGGATGCATCGGGTATGATAATAAGAGAATTTTGGTGCAATTTATCATTATGATTTCATGCTGATTGATTTATGTAACTGTATTTACAGGGCAGGAGTAAGTATAGCCATCAAGGATAATAATGGTACTTTCAGGAGCACCCTCACTCTTCAGCTTTACAGTGTAAGTTGCCTGATCATCTGTGTCGTCAACAGGATATCAAAATTGCAAAATTTCACCAAAACTTAATTCACACAAGTTAAATGAATTTAGGAATATCTGACATCCAAACCTTTTCCCTTGATTAATACATCTCTTAAATGTATTACATTGAAGATGTCTGAAGCAGAATTTGAAGGGATAGAGGCAGATTCCTATATCCAGGGATTTTAGATCCTGCCTGATTTTTCTTTGTCCAGTCATTTAAATTCCTAGAAAATTGACCAAACTCCATCATGGGAGAAAGCTTGAGGATGTAAACAATTATATGTGCACAAATCATTGAAGGTGGCGAGGCATGTTAAGAAAGTGGTTAAAAGTCATACAGAACCCTTGGCTTTATACATAGAGGCATAGAATACAAAACTTTATAAAATGCTGGTTTGACCTCAACTGGAGTATTGTGTCCAATTCTGGGCACCACACTTTAGAAAGGATGTGAAGGCTTTAGAGAGGGTGCAGAAAACATTTATGAGAATGGTTCCAGGGATGACAGACTTCAGTTATATGGATAGACTGGAGAAGCTGGGATGTTCTCCTTTGAAAAGGATGCAATGAGATTTGACAGAAGCGCTCAATAATCAAGAGGGGTCCAGCAACAGTAGATAGAGAGAAACTGTTTCTATTGGCGGAAGCACTGAGAACCAATGGACACCGATTTCAGGTGAATGGCAAAAGAACCAATGCTATCATGAGGAAAAAAAGTTTACGCAGTGAGTAGTCAGGATTTAGAATGCACTGCCAGACAGTGTGGTGAGGGCATTTAATAGAGAGTTGAATAAACGCCTGAAGAGAAAAAAATTGCAGGGGCTGCAAGGAAAGGACAGTGGAGTGGGATTAGTGGAGTTGCTTTTGCAGAGAGTCAATATGGGCATGACAGGTCGAATGGCCTCCTTCTGTGCTGTAACCATTGTTTGATTCTATGGGCAGGATTTTTCAGTCGGTGCGCAGGGGTGGGCCCAACATACCGACATGTAAATGATGCATGATGACATCGGGTGTGCGTCCCGACATCATTGCGCAGTCCCGCGATATTTCTTTCGTCAGGCACGTGCCGCAGTCAGCTGCGCACCTGCTGGGATGTAAACGGCCTATTAAGGCCATTAAGAAAGTAATTGATGTCATTGGTAATGCTGCCTGTCCAACCTTACAGTTGGCGGGCAGCGAAAAGGCCAAGCGGCCTTCGCGTTTTTTAGGAAACATCATCCACGAGCAGGATGAGGTTTCCTAAATCTTTTATTAAATAAATAAATACTTTTCCTATAAATAAAAACATGTCTCATCTCATGTGACAATGAGGGGACATGTTTAAATAAATTTTTCAACTATTTATTTAATTATTTGAACATCGATTCAATCTCCCTGAGGCAGCTCCATGCCTCAGGGAGATTGAAGCGTTCTTTCGCCCACACGTGACCACCCCCGCCTGCTCCCGCCGAGCCCGCCCACCACCTGAAATATTCAGGCCTATAAGTTCAGAAGACAGACTAAGCTGTCAGTTGAGATGCTGCCCAAAGAACACCCCCAGCAAAATAATAAATAAGGCTAGAGAATTTGAAGTTACCATAGTGGTTATAGATGTAGGTAGATAGAGATTTGATTAGGATTAGAGAGTAGCGTCCACATAAAAGGATTGTACAGTGAAACTACAATGAAATTAAATAGAGGGGAGGAGGGTTCTGGAGAGGGCATACGTAGGCTTACAAAGCAAGGCAATATGGTGGCACTGCAAGACAGCTATTTAGGTAATGATACCCAGAATGTGACAGGAAGGGACAGAGTGTACAAACATAAAAAAAATAGGGCAAATAGGGTCAAAGAGGAAAAAATTGGTAAAAAGGCAAATTTAGTGACTCTTTACTTTAATGTAGGTGGTATTCAGAACAAAATAAATCAATTAACAGCACAAATAGAGGTTAATGATCTTATAGCCATTACAGAGACATGGTTACAAGGAGATTAAAGCAGAGGACTAAATATTCAGGGGTATATGACTTTTCGAAAGGACAGGCAGGAAGGAAAGAGTAGTGGGGTAGCTTTGTTAATGTGAGATGGAATAAGTACGATAGCAAGAAATGATCTTGGATTGGAAGATGTGGAATCCATATGGGTGGAGGTAAGAAATAACAAAGGGAAGAAGACACTGGTGGGAGTAGTCTATAGGCCCCCTAACAGTCGCTATACTGTAGGACAGAGAATAAAGCAGGAGATAATGAGGGCATGTAAAAAAGGCAGTATATTGATCACAAGTGACTTTAATCTTCATGTAGATTGGGAAAATCAAATTGGCAGAGGGAGCCACAAGCAAGAATTCATAGGGTGTATTCGGGACAGTTTCCTAGAGCAATATGTTGTGGATCCAACCAGGGATCAGGGTATTTTAAGATCTAGTAATGCATAATGAGGCAGGTTTAATAAATGATCTCAGAGTAAAAGATACCCTAGGAAACAGTGAGCATAGTATGGTAGAATTTGGCATTCAGTCTGAGAGTGAGAAACTTGGGTCAGAAACAACTGTGCTAAACTTAAATAAGGGAAATTACAAAGGAATGAAGGTAGAGTTGGATGGAGTGGACTGGGAAAGGAGTTTAGCAGAAAAGACGGTTGATGAACAATGGCAAAAGTTTAAGAAAATTGTTCACAAGAAAGGTATATCCCATTGAGGAAGATGGATTGTGGGAAGGAGATAAACCAACCATGGGTAACCAAGGAAGTTAAGGATAGTATCAAATTTAAAGAAAAAACATACAATGTGGCAAAAATTAGTGGTAAGCCAGAGGATTGGGAAAGTTTTAAAAACCAACAGAAGATGACCAATAACGCAATAAAGAGGGAGAAAATAAACTTTGAAAGTAAACTAGCAAGTAATATAAGAACGGACAGTAAGAGTTTCGAGGCCAAAGCCAATATAGGCTCCTTAGAGAATGAGGCTGGGGAAATAATAATAGGGAACCAGGAAATGGCAGAAGAGTTGAATAAATACTTTGCATCAGTCTTCACGGTAGAAGACACTAATAGCATACCAAAAATACTAAATAATCAAGGGACAAGAGGGGCAAGGAAATAAATATAATAACTAACACTAGAGAAAAAGTACTAGGGAAACTAATGGGGCTAAAGGATGATAAGTCACCTGGACCTGGTGAATTGCATCCTAAGATATTAAAGGAAATAGCTGCAGAGATAGTGGATGCACTAGAAGTAATCTTCCAAGAATCCTTAGATTCTTCCAAGAATTCTTCCCAGAGGATTGGAAAACTGCCAATATAACACCCTCATTCAAAAAGGGAGGGAGACAAAAAACAGGTAACCATAGGCCAGTTAGCTTCATTGGGAACATGTTAGAGTCTAGTATAAAGGATGTAATAGCAGAGCATTTAGAAATGCACAATATAATCAAGAGCCAGCATGGCTTCATGAGGATAAATCATGTCTGACAAATTTGTTAAAATTCTTTGAGGAGGTAACAAGCAGGATAGATAAAGGGGAACCAGTAGATGTAATATATTTGGATTTCCAAAAGGTATTCGAAAAGGTACTGCACATAAGACTCCTTAATAAGATAAGAGCCCATGGTGTTGGAGGCAGTATATTAGCATGGATAGAGAATTGGATAACTAATAGAAGTCAGAGAGTTGGGATACAGGGGGGGCATTTTCAGGATGCCAAGTTAAAACTAGTGGAGTGCCACAGGAATCAGTGCTGGGGCTACAATTATTTACAATATATATTAATGACTTGGATGAAGGAAATGAAAGTACCATCACCAAGTTTGCAGATGACACAAAAATAGGTGGGAGGTCAAGTGGTGAGGATGACACAAGGTGTCTACAAAGGGATATAGATAGGTTAAGTGAGTGGGCAAAAACTTGGCAGATGAAATATAATGTGGGAAAATGTGAGGTTATGCACTTTGGCAGAAAGAATAGAGGAGCTGAATATTACTTAAATGGAGAAAGACTGAAGAAATCTGCAGCAAGAGGGATTTGGGGATCCTCGAGCATGAATCCCAAAAAGCTAGCATACACATTCAGCAGGTGATAGGAAAGGCAAATGGCCTTTATTTCAAAGGGAATGGAATATGAAAATAGGGAAGTCTTGCTAATACTATACAAGGCACTAGTTAGACCACACCTAGAATACGGTGAACAGTTCTGGTCCCTTTATCTAAGGAAAGATGTACTGGCATTGGAGGTAGTCCAGAGAAAGTTCACTAGGTTGATCCTGGGTATGGAGGGATTTTCTTATGAGGAGAGGTTGAGTAGGTTGGGCCTGTACTCATTGGAGTTTAGAAGAATGACAGGGGACCTTATTGAAACATATAAGAGTCTTAGGGAGCTTGATAGGGTAGATGCTGAGAGGTTGTTTCCCCTTGTGGGAAATTCTAGGACCAGAGGGCATAATCTCAGAGTAAGGGGTCACCCTTTTAAGACAGAGATGATGAGGAATTCCTTCTCTCAGAGGATTGTTAATCTGTGAAATTCTTTACCACAGAGAGCTGTAGAGGCTGGGTTGATAAGTATTTTCAAGGCTGAGATAGACAGATTTTTAATCAGCAAGGGAATCAAGGGTTATGGAGAAAAGCCAAGAAAGTGGGGTTGAGGCTTATCAGATGAGCCATGATCTCATTGAATGGCAGGGCAGACTCGATGGGCTGAATGACCTACTTCTGCTCCTTTGTCTTATGGTCTTTTAACCGGGGAAAAAACTAACCTGGGGCTGCATTTGCAATGCTGCTTTCTAAGCTTGGGAAAAAGATAGAAAAAAGGATAGGGGAATGAGATTGGAGGTATTGTGGGCAATCATCTACAAAGAGAGAAGGTTCTTTCAAGTCCAGTTTGGTATTCAGTGGCTGGGTCATGGTCAGAGGGAGTAATGAAGAGGAGTCAAACAGTTGCATTTGGTCTCAGTGAGTTAAAGGTCCTTGTACCGTAGTTTTCACATTTGTTAATAATATCTAGGCTGGTATAAGAGTGAGGAAGTAATGGAATTCATATAGCTAATATTGTGGTGGTGATTTTCAATAAAAAGATTGACTGACTTTAACCCCAATGCCCAAGTGTACAGGGCATGTGGGTGGTTAAAATAAAGACAGCATCCTCTCCCTCTGAGTTGGAAATGTACTCATGCTCACATATTTCAGGCACATACATGAATGTCTGGGCATGTTCATACAGGTGTCCTGCTGCCCAAGATGTCACTCCCACTCACCAGCCAGATATCAATTCATTTTGGGATTGGGCAGGTGATTCACCTGCAAGATGGAAAAAAAAACCCTGGTGTTAAAATGGTCCAGGTCTCACTGCCATGAGTTAGTGAGCTTGACACTCCCCCTGGTGGCCCAACAACAAACTCATGCCCTGAGTTAAAATTGGCATTTGAGATAAAGCAGAAGGGCAGGTTTAGTGGATCCAGGAGGAACAAGAGGATGGAAACAGAAGAAGACGATTCAAAAAAAGGGGGAAAAGGCAATGGAAGCAGAGTCTTTAAATATTTTTAAGGCAGAAGTAGATAGATTCTTGATAAGTAAGGGGGTGAAAGGTTATCAGGTAAGACGGGAATGTAGAGTTGAGGTTACAATCAGCTCAGCCATGATCTTATTGAATGGGGCAGCAGGCTCAAGGGGCTGAGCAGCCTACTTCTGCTCCTACTTCGTATGCTCATATGTAAGCTCAGTCAGATCTTTTGAAATCAAAAAGGCAAAGGACAAATGAGATAGTGAAAACACAGCAAATAGGCATCCGGGCAAGCGTGGGATCAGACAAAAGGGAGATCAAGTTGAACATGGTTTTCAAAGTCATGAACGCTATTAGATTTGAATTGCTTTCAGATTTAGGGCTATGGAAAGTGGCTGAAAAATCAGATTACTGTACAAAAATATTACAACTATCATGTCATAAGTGTGATAAAACTACATTTTTTTCAGGATGCAGCATACACAAATGCCTTGACTATTCCAGAATTTGGACTCACTTTGAAAACCAAGATTTATGTCGAAGTAAAAGCTATCAATTTAACCAACAAGTAAGAAGATTTGTTCTTTTTGTTATGCCTGAAAATTTCAGATGGCTTTTATAATTAGAATGGGGGAGCAGGCTCAAGGGGCTGAGCAGCCTACTTCTGGTCCTAGTTCATATGCTCATGTGTAAGCTCAGTCAGATCTTTTGAAATCAAAAAGGCAAAGGACAAATGAGATAGTGAAAACACAACAAATAGACATCTAAACAAGTGTGGGATCAGACAAAAGGAAGATCAAGTTGAACATGGTTTGTTTTACAACAGATCATTAGCCCAAGAAATGCCAAATGTGAGTTTGTGTGGACTGTTTAGAAATGATAGGTTAAGTGTCACTAAGATTTAATTCATTTTAATACTTGAGCTCATGTCCTCTTCCTAAAGTAGAAACTAACTATACAGTGTCATTTGAGAGCTAGTGAATCCATACTGGAAAATCGCTAATATTGAAAGTATACATTTAATTTCTTCATGAATAATTTTCCAGTTAAATCATCACTCTGAATCAAAAACCAAAGCCATAGTTAACTAACAGGAGGTCAGGTTAGCTTTAGGCAAGATGAACTACGCTCAGTTAAAGCCCTCCTTCACCCTCTAAGCTTTGCCTTATCTAATTTGTATATTTTAAATTAAGATTTGAATGACAAATAAGATTGACAGATTCCATAACTAAGAAGGCAACATTACTTCCTTAAAAATGTAAATAAATCATAATATACATTCTAATCAGCCTCAATGTACAGAACAAAATTTGGTTTCCTTGTTAATCCTGAAAATAATATTTTTCACAACAACAAATGAACAAAATAAATTCCTATGTGTATTTGTGGAAATGAGTGTGCATTGTGCATTGTAGCTAATCAAAATGTTAAACTAAATTACATTGGGAGTAATTTTGTCTTTGGCTGATAATGTCAAATGGGCGATATTGATTCAGCTTCCCGTTAAACATCTCTCTCCCGATTTTCATTTCCCCATAGACTACAGAGTGACCACAGGAGAGCACATAAAAATAATTCAGTTCTTACTCTGGCAAGGCTCTTCCTTTCTGGAAATAGACCGGGCCGGCAAAGCATATGCTCCGACCTAAAATGGCAATTCTATTTACATCATAAATCTTCAATTTCTATAATAAAAATAGACTGTTCAAAATAAAGCTAGCCACATATTGACAGTGTTGACTGGGTGGTAAGTTTACTGAGCCCACTTTGACACTGTTACTACTTGGTTAATGCCAGGTGAAGTCCAGCAAAATCAACTCCCTAGAAACCATTGAGAAAGTAAGTGAATGACTTGCTCTCAGGAGGATACAAAATCCAAAGGTAATTTAAAAGTAGGGAAACAGAAAAGAAAGACATAATCTGCTCTATGTGAAAATTCTCATGCGCTTGCTTAATATTTATTATAACTTATTTTCTACCACACAGGTTCAATGTCCTTCTTGATCGCTGCTATACTTCAACCTCACCTTTTCACTTAAATTCTTCACAAACTTATGATCTCTTCATTGGGTGAGTACTCCAAACCTCACTGCTTATAATAGTTTTCATCCAATTTAATTTCTTTCTATCAGCTTACTCATATGTATTTTCATTCATTCCCCATTGTGACCCCCATATTTCTTGAAACTTTTTGGGTGAACTATTAGATGTAGAAATCAGATTGCACCTATAAAACAGCTATGCTGTGATTCCTCTCAGACCCTTTGATCTGAGGAGCAAAAGATAAGGGCCAAAAATAGCTTCTTCAGACTTTCCTGCTTTCATAATAGTAAGATGGTAGACCCAGGAACAACCTCTCAACTTATTTACATCTGTTGCAAATAATGTTTGTTGGGAACACCACTATCTGGAAGTTTCCCTCCAAGTCACTCACCATCCTGACTTGGGAATATATTGCCGTTCCTTCAATGTCGCTGGGTCAAAATCCTGGAACTCCCTTCCTAACAGCACTGTGGGTGTACTTACACCACATGGGCTGTAGCGATTCATGAAGGCAGCTCACCACCAGCTGCACAAGGGCAACTAGGGATGGGCAATAAATGCAAGCCCAGCCAGCGAAGCCCACATCCCCGAATGAATTTTTAAAAATTCAGCTTTTGGTATCCTGTCCAACACTAAGTACCATTTACCCATCAACATTATTCTTACTGGCTTACATTGCCTCCCTGTTCAACACACATTGAATTTAAAATCTTCACCGTTTTAAAAATCCCCTTTACTGCCTCATTTCAATCTATTTCTACAACCTCTTCCAGTATTTATGAACAAGAAATTTATCTTGGGCAGTGGCACAGAACAGGCGGTATTAGATCAGTCACCCGTTTATTCTATTCCATTGCTGTCAGATGAATTTCTAGCCCTATATCTCTTCTTGCATCCTTCAGTCTTACAATTCTGGCTTTATGTCATCCCGCCCTCCCTTTCTCCCACTATTGGTGGCAGAGCCTTCAGTTACCTTAACCTACTGTCTGGGATTCCAACACCAAAATTCTTCATTTCTTTCCCCACATTTAATAAAGCTTCTCAAATCCTATCTTTCATTCAAGCTTCTGGGCAGCTCTGCTAACTTTACCACAGTGGCTTTGTCCATTTTATTTATTTTCTCTTGCTTATTTGTAAAGTTGTTTAGATATTTTCTACATTAAAGACACCAAACTTTAGCAGAAAGACAAAGGTCAAAAGAAATAGCAGGTCATATAACCTTTCCACCATCCAATAGAATCATGGCTGATTTTCTAACTCAACTTCACTTGCCCATATCACCTAATTCCCTTAATATCCAAAAATCTATCGATCTTGGTCTTAAATATATCCTCTAAGGTAGAGAATTCCAAAGATTCACAACCCTCTGAGTGAAGAAATTTCTCCTAACCTCAGTCCAAAATGTCCATCCTGTATCCTGAGACTATTACCCCTAGTTCTAGACTTGCCAGCCAGGGGAAATAGCCTCTCAGCATCTAGCCTGTCAAACTCTTTTATATGTTTCAATGATATTATCTTACATACATCTAAACTCTAGTGGTAATTCTACTCAATCTCTCCTAATAGGAAAACACTCTTATTCCAGAAATCAATCTAATGAACCTTCACTTCACTGCCTCCAAGGCAAACATCTCATTCCTTAGGTACGGGGACCAAAATTGTACACAATGCTCCAGGTGCAGTCTCATCAAAGCACTGTATCATTGCAGCAAGACCTCCCTAATCTTGTACTGCAAGCCCCTTGCAATAAAGGTTGATAGATCATATGTGTTGTGCTAACATTTCAGTTATGCTAAATCTTTCTTGCAATTTCTACCAGCTTTAGTAACCTGAAATATCATGTAATTGTAAAAAGATTCTGGGCAGGATTTTCCCACAGGCTTCAGGACCCCGATACTGGGACCAAATGGGATCCTGAGCCCACACTAGCTGGGAGCCAGAATGGTGAAGCTATTTTCCTACAGGCAGCTTCATAATTGGCTGCTTCCATGCTCACCATCAAATTAAAGATGGCAGGGAGGCTCCCAGTCTGGAGGGGCCAAATACAACGCAATCTAGCACATAAAGATTGGCAGAGGTGGGCGCTGCTGAAATATATAGGGAGGCATGAGGGCACCTACATTCCCAGTCACCAACTAAAAATGGGGGATATATGAAGATCCAAAAGGCATAGGGCCATCGGACAAGAGGGGAAAGCCACCCATGGTAACAGGCACTGCTGCGGTCATAGCTGTTTATTAGCACCATGCCTCCCCATTAAATGGAGCCTCTAACTCCAATGGACCCCAGACTTCTGCATTGAGGCCACCTCCATTAAATTGGCTTCAAGGCAGGGCACCTTCTAAACCGCCCTTAATTGAGGTCTTAAATATAGAAATTGGTTGCCCATCTCTTTAGTGTGGGCAGCAAATCTATTTTCCAGGCCACCCCCAGGAAACTTGCCAGGGAGCCATCCTGACGTACCTACCTGCTATTTCTCTGGCCCCACCCACCCACCCTGCCTTGAAGCCAGTCACTACATGGTTGAGAAAATTTAGCATTTTATGTAACTTAATTGATGTTGAAAAGGAAGGGAATTGACAAGAGATTTGTTTTTCCCTTTTATGAGATTAGGAATGAGGCAAGGTGATTCAACCTTTGTAGAGTAACTGCTCCAAATATGTACAGGCAACTTCCGACCTTGAACAAAGTACACAAAACGGTAGAGTGTTCTTTACCTAAAAAGGCACCATGATTTTCCTACACTTTCCTCAGGAGAAATATGTAATTTAAATACTGATGAAGCAAAAGATAAATAAATCATCATAGTATGCAGTGGCACCCTTGTTTGCCTTCCATGCACATTCTGTATTTAGTTAGTTATTCGTCCACTCTTGTAATATTATTTTGGGGAGGAAAGAAGAGAAACACAAGGGTTGGAATTGTCCATGCCTGCTGGCGTCGGGCATGTTCGGTGGCGTTAGCGGACAATATGGCGCGAAGGCAAAAAATCGGTTTCACGGCATTGTGAAATCAGTTTGCGATGGTGAGCCGTGTTTCCTGCCATCGGATGTCGGGAACCTCATTGAAATACATCTGCATATCATTATAAGCCCAGCCCGCCAGAATCGCCCCCCAACCCCCGCCACAACTGCTGGATCGTCCGCCCACGTCGGCACAGTTGCACGCAGACGTCTTTCACAACAGCATATAAAAGGCGTGCACTTGGCGGGCTGCATTTTGAGGGAAACTCGGAGACGAATACACAGTAATGTTGCACAGTGTTCGCCTGGGTCGCCTGTTGGACTTCAAGGTTGAGGCACATCGGGGGGGAAGGGCTGCCCTGTGGTTGAAATGCATAGGGTGGGGGACGGGGGGAGGGCTGCCCTGTGGTTGAAGGTAGTGTACAAGCATGTGTGGGATGGAGGGTGTGCATGAGGGAAGAAGCCACATTTTAGGGAAACCTTGTATAAAGTGACCATTCCTCTGCAGCTGAGACAGTTTAAGTGCAGCCACATTGATATGATTGGAGTCGGGCCTCTAGCTTCTCTGCCTACTCAAGCAAAGCAGAGGCATCAAAATGCCACAAGTGCTTCAAAGCTTTTTACTCCTCAGGCGTAGACTGCAAAGTAATCAGTATTTTAGTGGACTGCAGAACAGATGGACGACTGGGCACGTTGTACAATCTCCTTGCTAAAGCTGGCCATGGAGCAGTCACTGGTGGAGACGCTCACAGCCCCTTGTAATGTCATCATCCCGGTTTGGACCAGTCTCCCCCATGGTTCAAGCTAACAGTACAGCCTTGCATTGCAGGTTAGGAGAATGCGCGTGCCTGAGCTGAGAGCACAGCATACAGGCCTGTGGCCGAAGCTGCCACCAATTAGTTGGGTGGAGTGAGGCAGAGGTGGGTGCGGTTTCGGGCAGCCATGCAGTGCATTAATCTCTGGCCATCCAATTGGTGGCCAACACTCTACGGGATGCGTTAAGGGGCCATCACACTTAACCAAGACAGGTTCTCAGTACACCCATGATAACTCTCATGTCTCTCTCTTTCATCCTGCAGCAGGAGCACATCAGGATCATCTAGCCTGGTGAAGTAGCATCCACGAGGTCACGGATGACACTTTCACGAAGGCACACAACTTTGTGCATTTCGCCCGGGGCTAGGACAGCCAGAATGCAAGAGCGATTGGATTTGCCAAAGTCTCAGGTTTCCCACAGGTGCAGGGTGCCATCGACCACACTCACATGGCACTCAGATCTCCATCGCAGCATGCGGTCAACTATGTATGTCAGCTGCAAGGGATTCCATTCACTGAATGTGCAGCTGGTATGCGACCACCACAAATGCATCCTGCATGTCTGTGCACAGTTTCCAGGGAGTGTACATGACTCCTACGTTCCCAGTTGGTCACAGATCCCTGATATCTTCCAGGATCCACAGGGGCTGCAGGGATGGCTCCTCAGGGGCATGGGCTACCCACAGAGGATATGGCTGATGACACCTGTACGTCAGCCTCAGACTGCAGCAGAGCAAGGATACAACATGGCTCATGCTACAACTCACAACTGGGGGGAGCAGACCATCAGGATGCTGAAGATGAGATTCTGGTGCCTAGACCGGTCTGGTAGAGCCCCGCAATATAGTCCACAGAGGGTGTCATGCATTTTCGTCATCTGCTGCTGCAATGGGAGAGGAGCTGGCTGAAGAGGAGATGGAGGAGCTGGAGGTCTCCTCCTATGAGGAAGACACCGACAGGGATGAGAGTGAGGAGGTCCTCAAAGGTGACAATAACGGCGATGAGGCCCTTGCGTTGGCCAGACAAGGCAGGTGCGCTTGGGAGGCCCTCATAGCTGCTACATTTGTGGAGGGTGATGACGACATGCAGTGAAGAGACACCATAGATCTTCACTTTGCATCTATGAACATTTGTCTCCAGTCTGGCTTATGGAAATGCACATACCCTCTGTGAAAATGCTCCTGTCATGGAGAAGCAGTGGAAGCCCTTACAGTCGCTCATCACATAGCCTCTGAGAATGTCTGACTCCTGTCTGGCTGAGGGTAGCTTGCTTGTGCCCTGTGATCAGGGTCATATCATAGAGACGCAGCCAGAAAACTTTAAAAGCATCTGATCCTTTGTTTACCTTCAGCACCTGACCCTTCAGGAGCACAGGGTCACTGGTCACAGATGCTGAAAAGATGGGGGCGTGCCCCCCCTTAAAGGTGCTGAGGGCACACAGAGAGAGAGTGACGGTATTCTATGACACCTGCCCACAATATTCTGGCAGCAATGACAAGCATCATCGAGGTGCAGGCGTCAGTAATGTGTCTAGTGAGTGTGAGGGCGATCACTTTGGACTGAAGGCTGCACAAAGCACAGGAAAGAGGCGCTGGACTGAGACACCTGCCTTTATCTTATGCAGAAAGGTTTCACACCTGAGCACGAACGCTGTTCATCAGAACAAAGCAGGGAGACATTCCTGGGACTCTACTAACAATAGTGAACAGTATGTACAAGTGATTAACACCCATGTCCATGCTGTGAAACTACATCTTCTTAACCTTACTAACCCTGCCGCTACACCTTGATGCTCCCTGGACATCCACAGCAGAGGTGAAGGCAGCCTGCTGACTGTTACGCCCTGTCTATGACGACCTTGGCTGGCATACTCTGGAGGGCTGAGACCTGGAGGGCCCTGGCTGTTTTCAGGGTCCTGCTGTGTGGCAGTGGCACCCACCTCGGCCTGCGGAGCTGGAGCTGGAGCTGCTGAGGTCACAGGAACAGGGTATTCGGATGGGCTGGACACTCCCGGAGTCACCTGGATGGATGGGCCCTGAGTATACAGCTGCTGACCACACCCCCCCCACCCCACCCCCACCCCAAGGGTCCCAGGCTGATGCCTTGAGGAGAAGGGGCAGCTGGAGTGAGATCAAGCTGCCCCGTACCCCTCTCGCATACACACTGTTGGAGGCCAACTATGGCATCAGCGATGTTGAGCCCGTGCAGCAGTGCAAGAGCGACATCCTGTACCAAAGTCTCCATGGCGGCCACCATCCTACCAGTGTTGACCTTGGTGCATTGGCAGGTTGGCACTATCACCACAACCTGAAGGCAGACGGACTCCTCCATCATGCCTTGCGTTCTGAGGAGTGCAGCGGACATCCCTTCCTGATGTTCCCAAACTTGCCTTTGCAGCTCCACAACTGTGACATGACCGAGTCCAGAGGCTCGTCATCTGACTCAGACTCAGCAAATTTCTTGCCTCCAGCATTCCTCTGAGTGCTGGACGCCTGGGAAATCCCTGTTGCTGTCTGCTGCTGATCAGACAGTGCAATGTGCTCACCAGATTGTGATCCCGAGGCTACTGTAAAGCTAGGTTCCACCGAAGTGTGTGTCTCTATGCTGGTGGAGGGCGCGGATGAGCGCTGTGTTGGGGCTTCCAGATGCAGGTGCAGCAACACTGAAAACATTTTTCAACCACTATTCCTATATCAGAATTTGTGTTTATAGATCTATACAAATCAGAAAAGATCTATCTTTAGGACCTCAGCTTCACAAGAAAAGTTCCTAGAGTTGTACCATCTGCTGAACTTAACCTGCAAATAACAAAGATCAAGAACTGCTGTTTTCATACAAGGAAGATTATCACATGATGAAGTCTCCAAGTAATTACATCCTTCAATACACAGCAATGGACTTGTATCAGCTTCTATCAGCAAGTATCAAGTGCTTTGTCTGCTAGGCGCTCAGCATTACAGTGCGCCTTTCATGCTGGCTGGCCTTTAACTGGCAGGACCGCTCCTGGGTCCACCTGCCACGCCCGCCCGATGAGGTAAAAATCCTGCCCAGGGTGTCTGAGAGGTTTATATGCTCTCTCCAACACCTTGACTTCTCCTTTGCACATTCCTGATGAAATCTCTTGATGTGTTTAGTGCCTTCCCAAATAAGCCTTCTCCATTTCAACTGATCAGAAACCAGGGTCTCCCATAAGTCAGCGAGGATCCTCTTCAGGGATGCTTTGAGGACATCCCTAACACGTTTCTGTTGTCCTTCTGGGAGTCTCCTGCCATGACTGAGTTTTGAGCAGAGCAGCTGCCTCAGGAGTCTCATGTCAGGTGTCAGGGATACAAACTACACATCCTGCCCACCGAAGCTGGTTTTGAGTAATGGGTACTTCAAAGCTGGGAAAGTTGGCTTGATAGAGGATGCTTGTTCTCGGATTTGGACGGCCTTGCAAAGGTACTTCTCCAGTGCTTTGAGATGCCTGCTGTAAGTCTCCAAAGCACATAGGAAAGTGGACATCACCTTTGTCTTGGTTTTGGGAATTTTTTTTACTTGTTCATGGGATGTGGATGTCACTGGCTATGCCAGCATTTATTGTTCAAATGGGGCATTGAAGAATCAACCACATTGTTGTGGGTCTGGAATCGCATGGGTTTTTACGACAATGGTTTCGTGGTCATCATTCGACTTTTTTTAATTCCCAGATTTTTATTGAATTCAAATTCTACCATCTGCCATGGTGGGGCATTAACCCGGGTCTCTGGATTACCAGTCCAGTGACAATACCATCACCACCTTCCTAGTCCTCAGATACTCTTTTCCTCAGTGGGCCAAAGGCTGAGCTGGAACAATGGGGGCAATGATGAATTTCATCTGCTACATCTGCTCCCAACATACAGAAAATGGTCCATATTTTGTTGACCACACTAGGAAACACTCAGACAACAGAGAACTGCCTTGAGGTAGAAGCAAAGAATAATTTTACTGTTCTTCAGCCACCACCTCCAACCTCAAGAAAAATGTGCCTCCATAATGAAAGTGTATGTGAAAGGCCAGCAGGAGTGAGCATTGCTTGAATTGGTGCCTCCTGCCTCCCACAAGATGCCAAACTCCCAACTTGGGTTTGTGTAATGCTTAATGGGCTCAATAAGAAAGATGTGCAAAGCCTTCTTACTTTCACCATTCTCTTAATGATGATGATGCCCTTGTTGTATGACAAGAGAAACCTGCACTTGGAGTGGATTATAGCGAGCGAAGTTCTGTGCAGTAGTTAGTCTCACTGCTTCATCTGTACAGATCATCATCTGCTGGTGAGGAATATCTTAATAAGAGGACTGGTGGGCATGGGTGCAGCATGTTGCAAGAAGCTGAAATGAAAGTTCTCCGTCTGAACCCATTTATGGCCAAAGTAACTATAGCCCAGTGCCAGGGCTGTGCCATACTACTGGGCAGATAACAGGTGATAGTCCTGGAAGACCACTGTAGCTGATATGCTAAGCCCTGTTATTGGTTGGAAGCCTCATAGATTGATTGCCAACTTAGGATCATGACAGCAAACGCTCCAGGTCAAATTTTACACTAAGACCAGAAAGTGTGGCTGGATCCAGTTACCCTTAAGCTGGCGGGGCAGAGATTTCCCTGCCCCAGAATGCAGCTCACTCTGTCCACATCTCTCCCCTATCTTCCTGCTTCTTCTAGCTAAGCAGGTAAGGGGAACGAACCTATTTCCTAACTCATTCATGGAAGGTCACATATGTCTCTCACCTAATTCTCTTGTTACTGGCAAACTGATAACATATATGCAGCCAGATCCAAGGGAACATTGACTCTGTCAGCACCCTCCCTCTATGCAGCTGTGCTTTTACTGTAGTGTCCTTTAGTGCCAAATAAGACCGCCTTCTGTTGGTTTACCTCCTGCTTTAGTACTCCAAATTTTTAATATTGAAAGGATACATGACTCCACTGTGTCACTGTAAACAACTAGTCCATGTTTTTGCCACCACTACGACTTCCCCATTAATGGTGAGTTGCAGTTCTTTAAAATATGCTGCCTTATCTAACTTCATACTCCTCAGACAAGTTTTCTGGGTAAGCCTTCCATTTGCCAACAAATTATTCAAATGTGGGGAAGAAATTTCCCCCATAAAATTCTGAGCCGCCAGTACAGAAGGGCCAGCTCAAACTCCATTTTTGCAAGACTCACAAGATCAGGAATTTACTGTTGAAATCTTAGCTAAAATCATTTGTTTGACTTTTATAGATGTAATAGAGAACAGCAGACCAACATAGTGTCCAATGGGCAGGATCAATTTGCAAGATTCTACTTTGAGGCGTTCCGCTTCACTGAGCATCGAAATCTGTCTGTCTCTACCTTCTATCTGCACTGCATAACACGTCTCTGTGCACAAGCTGCTTGCAGTGACTTTTATGTAAGTACAAAGCTCATATATTTTTAGTAGAAAAATAGGAGTTGAAATTCAACTGTGAGTGAGGAAGGTATGAGGATCATGGATGTAGTAGCAGAGGGGCCTTAGCCTTTGTAATTATCCAACGGGTTTGAGGTTCTTGCAGCTTATATGAATAAAAGCAGAGGCTATAGGGTGGATGAGTTAACTGACCATGACACCTTCATACAGAAAGCCCTTCAAGCAAAGGGATTATTTAGAAATGTAGTCATAGTAGAGGATAGTCAGGGGAATAGCACAGTTCTTTGTAGCTGAGAGCGAGAGTCCAGAAGGTTGTGTTGCCTGCCTGGTGCCAGGTTCGGGTCATCTGCTCGGGTCTGGAGAGTAACTTGCAGTGCCGGGGGCGGGGAGGATCCAGTTGTCATGGTCCACATTGGTAACAATGACAAAGATAGGACTAGGAAAGAGGTCTTGCTTAGGGAGTATGAGCAGCTAGGGGCTAAAGTAAAAAGCAGAAACTCAAATCTCTGGATTATTACCTGAGCCACGAGCAAATTGACATTGGGTAAGTAAGATTAGGGAGTTGAACGCATGGCTGAAAGATTCGTGTGGGGAAAATGGGTTTTAATTCATGGGACACCGACGCCAGTACTGGAGAAAGTGGAAGTTGTACCTTTAGGACAGCCTTCACCTGAAGCATGCTGGGACCAGTGTTCTGGCAAGTTATATAACTTAAGACTGTAGAGGTGGCTTTAAACTAAATAGTGGGGAAGAGGGATCATGTGAGGGAACGCATGGTAATTAAAGGCAAATGATAAGACAAAAGAGCGAGGCAGCAATAAAGCTAATGATAATCAGAATATGGCAGGAAGTGACAGAGCATATAAACTTAAAAGTGTGCCATCAGATAAGGCCAGAGTTTGCAAAAGTAGTAAAAACATAACTAAAAGCTCTATATATAAATACGCATAGCATTCATAACAAAATGGATGAATTGTCAGCTCAAACATAAATAAATATGCATGACCTGATAGCCATTACAGAGACGAGGCTGCATGGTGACCAAGGTTGGGCCCTGATTTTTTTTTAGTTCACTCATGGGATGTGGACATCGCTGGCTAGGCCAGCATTTATTGCCCATCCTTAACTGCCCTTGACAAGGTGGTGATGAGCTGCTTTCTTGAACTGCTGCAGTCCATGTGGTGTAGGTATACCCACAGTGCTGTTAGGGAGGGAGTTCCAGGATTTTGACCCAGCGACAGTGAAGGAACGGTTGTGTATTTGCAAGTCATGATGGTGAAAGGCTTGGAGGGGAACTTCCAGGTGGTGATGTTCCCTTGTGCCTGTTGCCCTTGTCTTTCTAGATGGTAGCAGTCATGGGTTTAGAAGGTGCTGTCTAAGGAGCCTTGGTAGGTTGCTGCAGCGCTTCTTGTAGTTGGACACACTGCTGCTATTGTGCATCGATGTGGACGGAGTAAATGTTTGTGTATTAGGTGCCAGTCAAGCGGGCTGCTTTGTCCTGGATGTTGTCAAACTTCTTGAGCGTTGTGAGAGCTGCACTCATCCAGGCAAGTGGGGAGTATTTCATCACATGCTTGACTTGTGCCTTGTAGGTGGTGAATATGGGGTTTTGAAGAGTCAGAAAGTGAGTTACTTGTTGCAGAATTCCTAACCTCTGACCTGGTCTTGTAGCCACAGTATTTATATGGCTAGTCCAGTTCAGTTTCTGGTCAATGGTAACCCCCAGAATGTTGATAGTGGGCGATTCAGCAATAGGAATGCCATTGAATGCCAAGGGGCGACAGTTAGCTTCTCTCTTGTTGGAGATGGTCATTGCCTGGCACCTGTGTGACGCGAATGTTACTTGCCACTTGTCAGCCCTAGCCTGGATATTGTCCATGTCTTTCTGCACTTGGACATGGACTGCTTTAGTATCTGAGGAGTTGCAAATGGTGCTGAACATTGTGCAATCATCAGCAAATATCTCCACTTCTGACCTTATGATGGAAGGAAGGTCATTGATGAAGCAACTGAAGACTCTTAGGTTGGCTCTTAGGTACTTGACATTTTGGAAAGAAACGAAGCTAGGAAAAGGGTGGTGGTGTAGCTCTGTTAATTAGGGATGGCATCAGTACAATAGTGAGAGATGCCCTTAGTTCTAAAGGTCAATAAGAATCAGTTTATGTAGAGATAAGAAATAGCAAAGGTAAAAAGTCACTTGTGGAAGTAGTTTATAGATCCCCTAACAGTAATTACACTATAAGACAGGGTATAAAGCAAGAAATAATGAGGACTTTTAAGAAAGGTACAGCTATAATCCTGGGTGACTTTAATCTACATGTAGATTGGACGGATCAGATTGGCAAAGGTAGGCTGGAAGACGAGTTCATAGTATTTTTGAGACAGTTTCTTAGGGTAGCGCATTCTAGAGCCAACCAAAGAGCATGATATTCCAGACCTGGTAAAGTGCAATGAGACAGGATTATTTAATGACCTCATAGTAAAGGAACCTCTAGATAGCAGTGATCATAGTAAGATTGGATTTCACATTCAATTTGAGGGAGATAAGAGTTCCCTAAAATTAGTGTTTTAACTTAAATAAAGACAACTACAAGGATATGAAGACAAGGCTGGCTAAAGTGAACAGGGAAATTAGGTTAAGGTAGGTCAATAGAGATGCAGTGGCAGACATTTAAGGAGATATTTCATCATACTCAGCAGATACATTCCAGCAAGAAAGAAAGGATCTAGAAGAAGGATGCACCATTAGTGGCTAACTAAGAAAGTTAAAGATGGTATCAAAAAGCGTGCAACTCTGCGAAGATTGGTGGTAGGTCAAAAGATTAGATCAAATTTAAAAACCAGAAAAAATGACGGAAAAAAAATAATGGGGGAGAAATTAAGAGTATGAGAGAAAGCTAGCTAAAAATATAAAAACAGGTAGTAAGAGTTTCTATAAATATTTAAAAAGGAAAAGAGTAACTGAAGTGTGTGGGTCCTCTAGAGAGAGAGTCTGGGAAATTAACAATGGGAAATAAGGAAATGGCGGAAGCGTTAAACATTTTTTTGTCTGTCTTCACTGAAGAAGACACAAATAACATTTCAGAAATACTTGTAGATCAAGAGTTGAAAAGGGGGGAAGAACTTAAAACAAACACAATCACCAGGGTAAGGGTACAAAGAAAACCATTAGAACTAAAGGCTGACAAGTCCCCAGGTCCTGATGGACTTCATCCTAGATTCTTAAAAGAAGTGGCTGCTGAGATAATAGATGCATTGGTTGTAATTTTCCAAAATTTCTGAGATTCTGGAAAGGTCCCATCTGATTGGGAAATAGCAAATGTAACACTTCTATTCAAGAGAGGGAGACAGAAAGCAGAAAACTACATGCCAGTTAGCCATAGAGAAATGCTAGAAACTGTTATTAAAGAGGTTGTAGTTGGGCACTTAGAAAATCTTAATGCAATTAGGCAGATGATGGGACCAAATGCATGGTTGCTAAATTTGCTAATGACACAAAGTTAGGTAGCACAGTAAGTTGTGAAGAGGACATAAGGAGTCTGCAACAGATAGATTAAGTGATTTGGCAAAATTTGGGAAAATGTGAACTTGCCCACTTTGGCATTTAAATTAAGAGAGATTGCAGAACTCTGCAGTATAGAGGGATCCTGGTGTCCTTGTACATGAATCACAAAAGGTTAGTATGGAGGTACAGCAAGTGATTAGGAAGCCAAATGGAATGTTGTAATTTATTGTAAGGGCAATGTAACATAAAAGTAAAAGATTTGCTACAGTTGTACAGGGCGAAGGTGAGAACATAGTTGGACTACTGTGTACAGTTTTGGTCTCCTTTCTTAAGAAAGGATATAATTGCATTAGAAGCAGTTCAGAGAAGGTTCACTCGAGCGATTCCTGGGATGAAAGGATTATCTTATGAAGAAAGGTTGGACAAATTGACCATTGGAGTTTAGAAGAAATATATAAGATCTTGAAGGGATTTGACAGTGTGGGAATGTTTCCCCTTATGGGAGACCTAGAGATAAATGGTATAAATCTCTCTCCATTTAAATAACATACTTCTGTTCAATTCTTTCTGCCAAAGTAGATGAGTTCACATTTTCCCACATTATACTCCATCTGCCAAATTTTTGCCAACCCATTTAACCTATCTATATCCCTTTGCAGACTCCTTATGTCCTCTTCACAATTTACTGTCCTACCTACCTTTGTGTCATCAGCAAATTTAGCATCCGTACATTCGGTCCCTCCATCCAAGTCATTGATAGATATTGTAAATTGTTGAGGGTCCGGCACTGATCCCTGTGGCACTCCACTAGTTGCAGTTTGGCAACCCAAAAATGACCCATATACCTACCAGAACCAGGGGACACAGTTTAAAAAGAGGTCTCCCATTTAAGATGGAGACAAAGAGAATTGCTTTTGTCTCAGAGGGTCATTAGTCTGTGGAATTTTCTTCCCCAGAGAGCAACGGAAGCAGGTCTATTGAATAATTTTAAGGCTGAGTTATATAGATTCTTGATTGACAGGGGTCACAGGGTAGACAGGAAAGTAGAGTGAAGCCATGTCAAATCAGCCATGATCTTATTAAATAGCAGAGCAGGCTCAAGGGGCCAAGTGGCCAACTCCTGCTCCTAATTCACATGTTTGAACATTCATAATTCCAAGGATCCTACTCTGCTGACCAAAGTATGATGTCTGGAACCAAAAATGCGGGCCACGTCCCAAATTGTATGGGCAAGAATATTTACATAATCCGGGCAGATGACCTGCGCCTTTATGGAGAAAAATATTATATATGTATGTATGTAAATATATATATTATATAGCCTATTTGAAATTGAAGATTAAAGTAGTAGAGATGTAGAAGAAGGTGATGCACTCTGGATTATTTAAGTTCAGCTGCTCTTTTCAACTTTTAGTTACAGAAAACTTAATTTATAAAAATGTTTCTTTTTGCGTTATCTTTAGCAATGTAACAGGAAAAAAAGAGAAGCACCACTTATAGTCACTACTCCAGTACCGGTTAAATTATCTGATCCTTCAATAGTCAGCTCCAAACCAATCACAACCAAGAATGATAATGGTATGTATTCTTTAATTTAATTTATATTAATAAAGACATAAAATAACAAATAGGTAGGAGCCATTAACACAGAATTAAACAATATAATGTTCAACCACTATTCTGAAGGCAAGGGAAAAACAAGCAAATAATGACGCGAATCTTCATTCTATTGTGTTCCCTGATTTTCTCTAACAGCTGGAGCTAGTTTTAGTAGAACCGTGACTATAAATTATTATGAATTTTGCACAATATTTGCTCTTGCTTTTGCCTAAACTGATGTGAAAAGCAAAATATTGAGCCACTTCAATTGTAATATTGAGTCTCTTGAACTTGACTTTACTACTTTCACTGAAACTCACTTATCATGATTATCAATGATATTATCAGTTGTACTCAAGCTGATACAATGGCTCAGAATCTGATAGTAGCACAGAGTTATAGCAGGTCAATTTTGACTTTTTTGGCTGATCATCCATACTCATGGTGTAGAGGCAGCCACAATTTCGAGGCACTGGTTGCTTTGATGTTGGTCTAGCAAGTTACGGATGTCAAACTTCTGGCAATCTCTTTCTTTCCTCTCGCACCATCACCCTACCCATTTCTACTTCAAAATATTCTTGCTTACTGCCTTTCCAAGTCTGCTAGTAACGTTACAGTCAAAACTGCTCCCACGTCTCTTCACTCTGCCCCTGCACTGAGGAACTTCTCATCCGTATTAATTTTAACCTTGATCTGAATTTTCCTTATCCACTTTCCTCTGATTTTTCTTCACGCCAATCCACTCACTTCCCACATCTACACCTACTCCTATGAACAGCTCCCTAGATTTAGCCATCTTTAGAAATCTTACAATGGCTAACATCTTTATCTTAGGTAAAACTGTCTCCAATAATGTTCTTGCTACCTCTAATATCCGCATTGTCCTGTCTGTTTTAGATCACTCTACTAACCACCTCTGCCTTTGGAACATTACCCTTTTCCAACACTCTCTCAAAGTCCCAAATTGCTCTCCTCTGACTTCCCTACCACCTCAACATATTTGCTGCACTCACCTTGCTCAATAACTCCCTTGTTTCTGCATATGTGTCCTAACGCAGTTAACACGTCTACTATGTCTTTTCATCCTTCCTCTATACAGTCACATTGGGCATATTCTAAGGCTTCATCCTTCTCCTCTTCCTTATCCACATTCTGTCCCTTTGCAACATCATTTACAGAAGTGGGGTCTTCTTTAATATGTACGCTGTAACACCCTAGTTAACATCACTACCTCTACTCCTAACTGCTCAACCATCACTGCTGAGCACAGTGAATTTTGGAAAGTTGGGAAGATTGCAACATATGCCTAAGAAGGAAATCACCCAATTAGTCCTATATGCACACTGAGCTACTTAATTTTCCGATATTCATTGATTTCCTGTTGTTTTCACAACTCCCCGACAAAAGTAGGTACTCAAAGGTTTAGTTGACAATCGCCATACTGGAACTACAGACTTCCCGATGAGTCCTCATCAGTTTCAATCACTGAGAACCCCTTCCTCACTGGTACTTTACTTCATCATTTGCTTCCACTTCAAAACTCATTTGTTGGGCTTTGTAGCTACTCAATAGTGATGTTAGTTTTATGTACGAGAGCGTGTGTAGTTTTGGAGAAAGGAATACACACCTTACTCCATTCAGAGCAGATGGAAGTCGATGGCTCATTCTGATCAGAGAAAGATCTGTTCCCTCATGGAAGGCCAATCTTTCATCCCACTTATTTTTCAAATTTAACTCTGATATTTCAGACAAAACAAATGTGGAAAAGGTTTAGCTAATAAATAAATTGGGATTAATATTTACTTATAATGGTTTTTGTTTTGTACTTTTGTCCACAGTGGTGAACACAAATGGTGATTCAGGTAAGGGCAACTACAGTTGAAGCACTTTTAAATGCCTCACAAAAGAATTTTCAAAAAATTAAGAAAAAAAGAGGGATAGAAGCAAAGGCCAAAAATTAAAGTGGGATTAGGAACAGCATATGTTACTTAATTATGGTTTCAAAGTCAGTCGGCCTCAGCGAACATATGGTAATTTCCCATTGATATTTGCTAGCATTTAACATTCATTACAGCCTGTCTGAGAATGGTCAACTTATTCCTACATGCTCAACATGGACACTATTCCACCATTGTGAACATATAAACTTTGTAAACAATTGTTCACATAATTGGAAAAACATGGAACATCAAACATTCAATTCCATTCAGGATCTCCTTTATATTCCCAAAGATGGGCAGTTGATTTATAGTCCAAAAATATTATAGCAGATATGAATTTGTACCTACTATAGATATGTTCTTGGGTTCAGTGGTCGTCAGTCACTGCCATAAGTGATTGGTCTGTGTGTTAGGAAATAGAGATAGTTTAAATAAGTTATATTGCTATTTGTGGGTGTTAGGAATGAGTTTCAGCTTTAATATTTAAGCTTGATTTATATTCCTGTTTCTGTGTGTTAAGAAGAGGTCAAGTTGAGTTTTAGTTTAACTTTAAAAGATGCTTGTATTTCTAATGAGAGTTTTATGGCTATTGCAGCTAAGTTAAACAAACAAGAGTAGAGAAACTTGCTGTTGCCTAGCATCTGGGGTCCGAGAGGCAGGTCCCTCCTACAGACACACAGAATAAACTAGAAACAGCAGTTTGATTTGGAAGCTGTTTGAGTTCAGTTGATTTTGAAGACAGCTGCTGGGCAGAAGCAGCCTAGGAGACTCAGATAGCCAGTTCCAAGCAAAAGTTAGTTGAAAGTAGCTGCCAGGGAGAGCCTGGAGCAAAAGGGACAATAGCCAGTCCCAAGCTAAAGAAAAGACCCCAAAATCCAGGGGAGTGGAACAGGAGAAAGTCCCAAGAAGAACTTCTAGTCAAAGGGAAGGACAGGAATCTGGAAAAGGTCCTGTTAAGTAGTGAAGGGCAGAGAGAAAGGCTCCAAGCTTCATATTTAAAGAGACAAAAGCTGTATAAAGCAGATTTAAAGTGAGAACAGCTTGCACAAGGCCAGAAGGTCTATAACTCTTTGCTATGGGCATGTGAATCAGTGGTACTGTTGACAGCTGAGTTGGTGAGAGACAATGAATGGAAGACAGCTTGAACACATGTGATGACTCAGGGGAGAGGAACATCAGAATGAGAGTTCAAAACACTGGAGGTGAACTCTTGCAGGAAGCGTCTGAGAGAAAGCATCAGTTTAGGAGAAGATTCCAAGGCCAGGTCTTGGAGAGTGGAAATTGGAAACCGTCGTGTGAAAGACGGAATGCAGTGAAACCAGTTGGCTCACAGTGTGACAAGCGTCTGGGGGGAGTTGAGGAGAGATCCATAGCATCTGGTTGAGGTGGCATCTGTGACTTGGTTTCAGTGTGTGGTATGCCTGACCACAAGTTGAATATTGCTTTACATGCACTGTGTACTTACTGTGGACATTAGCATATAAGATAGCATTTGTACTTGTGTTACAAATCTGTATACATCTGTAAAGGTATAGTTGTGAGTAGAGGAGTATTATAATATAGTTCATCTTTTCTTGTTTAGTAAATGTCTTATGCTTTTGTTAAAAGTTCATTAGCTGATGCCAGTGACTGGTCAGTAGCCCCTCTCCACATATCTAAACAAACAAATAAAAATTAGGATCTATCAAGTTGGAATATAATGTGGGAAAATGTGAGATTATGCACTTTAGCAGGAAGAATAGAGGAGCTGAATATGATTTAAATGGAGAAATATTGCAGAAGGCTGCAGCAGAGAGGGATTTGGGAGTCCTTTGCATGGATCCCAAAAAACTAACATACAAGTTCAACAGGTAATAGGGAAGGCAAATGGACTGTTGGCCTTTAGTTCAAAGGGAATGGAGTACAAAAATGGACAAGTCTTGCTAAAACTATACAAGTTAGACCACACCTAGAATACTGTGAACAGTTTTGGTCCTCTTATCTAAGGAAAGATATACTGGCATTGGAGGCAGTTCAGAGAAGGTTCACTAGGTTGATTCCGGGTATGGAGGGATTTTCTTATGAATGGAGGTTGAGTAAGTTGGGCCTGTACTCATTGGAGTTTAGAAGAATGAGAGGCAACCTTATTGAAACATATAAGATTCTTAGGGGGCTTGACAGGGTAGATGCTGAGAAGTTGTTTCTCCTTGTGGGAGAGTCTAAGACCAGAGGGCATAATCTCTGAGTAATAGTAGCCCAATTAAAAGAGAGATGAGGAGGAATTTCTTCTCTCAGAGGGTAGTCAATCTGTGGACTTCTTTACCGCAGAGGACTGGAGAAGCTGGGTCGTTAAGTATATTCAAGGCGGAGGTAGACAGATTTTTAATCATTAAGGAAATCAAGGGTTATGGGGAGAAGACAGGGAAGTGGAGTTGAGGCTTATTGGATCAGCCATGATCTCATTGAATGGCGGAGCAGACTCGATGGGCCGAATGGCCTACTTCTGCTCCTACGTCTTATGGTCTTATTAGGCATCACAGCTGAGTCCAATCTTGACCTCATTTGATATCTGCATACTTGTACTGAAGTAATTGCTTGGTAGACTCTGCCTTACTCTTCCCCCAGCCTATGGTCCAGGCATGCTGAGCAAGACTGTAGCATACTAATTGGGTTTCTGATTCAATGTTCATTGCTAGATCATTAAGTACTACAAGCATGTAGACTGTCATATTTCTCACACATTGTTTAACATGTTTTTTTTTCCCCTCCAACATCAGCCTTAGCTGCTCAACAAGCCTTAGGAGTGTATACTGGACTGGGAGTTGGTTTGGGAATCCTAGCAGTCATCTGTATTGTCATGATTGCAGCAGGTGTACTGGTCTACCGAAAATCCCAGAAAAAAAACAACTTACCTTAGGTTGGAAAACCCATGAAGAACAAAAATAAACAATTTCCCTTCACTGAAAACTTTGTTCAACACTCAAGGTTCTAACAGTGCTTTCTTAAGTGGATATGTTGGGTCCTATTTTATCTTTACTAGCAATATTTTGTTGTGTATAGCAATACAGACTTTTTTAATGTCACTAGTAATGAAAGTAGTTTTTTTTCTATTATTCATTTTAACTGGACCTATGCTAGGATTGGCTGTGACACATTGAAGAGGAGAGTATTTCCAAATAACTAGCTAAAATGAACAGAGCCTCTGTGTGCAGTAATTAAATTCACATCAGGAAAAGGTATTAAGCACAATGCCACAAAACATTGATTCAAAATTCCTGTTCAATGATTCTATGATTTAAATATTTTGTTCAAATATGGCTTGTCAATCAGGTTGCTTAAATTACTGCTTCTCAAAGTTGCAATTTTTTAGCCACATCTGTTGTTACTGAATATTGTCTTTTTGGTATAACTTGTAAGCGGGAGGCAGATGCACAGCAATGTCATGCTGTAAATGAGTAAAATTGTAAGTTTTTACAAGTATGATTTCCACACAACTTAAGCTGATATGGTATGAGCGTAGAATAAAAAATAAAATCAGAGCTATGGCTGAATGTATATACAGCTCAGTTTGCTATTGAGTCAAATGAACCAGGAATATCCCAAATGTAAACTCTTGGTCTTTGCTGTTTTAGCTGAATTCACCTTAAGTGTTAGTTGGGGTCATCAGAGTTGACAATAGAGGCGGTATGAGGCTTGGCAGGGTGAAATCAGTGAGACAGCCAACATCTATCTGTTATCCACTGACTCCGGCTAGAAGTGACCCTAAGTGGATGTTAGGTGGGGGCAGGATTTGGTTCTCCATGAGCGATTAACCCACTAGCATTCACTATCTCACCTCATACAAGAGGAATGGCCCCTTTGATGGTGCACCATGGAACCACACTCCAACATGATTCGTGACCTTCAAAAGAAAGGTTGAAAGAGGAAACATTTAATGGGGAAAAAGAGAAAATCAGACTCTTTGAGGGTAAATATCTATATGCTGTAACAAAAACAAATGCATTCAAACTTGGTTATTGTTCAACAGTTTTCCTATAAAAGCTGTAATTTTGTTGTACTCATATAGTTCTGAATTAATTTGTTAATATGGAAGTTTTAGGAATTAGTAAGCTCCAGGAAATACATGGCATTAAGTTACACAGCTCCCTTGTTGGACTCCATAGACCATCAGATGGGACAGGGCACATGCCTTTAAAGAAATCCATCTGATTTTCTGGTATTCACTGCACCCAGGTCATCCCATGCATCTGGATGCATACCCTGGAAAGTCTCCCCTTGTATGTTTCCCCAATCGTAGATTAAAGTGGAGGTAAATTTGGCCAAATTCAGATTTTTGAAAACATGTTTGGAATGAAAAACAAATAAGAACTGTTAGGAAAAGAAAAAGGCAATTAGACTCAAAATGCCTAACACATTTTGATATATCAACACTATTTCCTGCTTTTTTCACTGCATTCCTCAATCCATTCTCCCTGTAGAATCATATCTCTTAAGCTCTTTAAGATCATTTATGTTTTCTCCTTCAATTATCTTCTCTTTAACTTTTATCCACCCTCAACTGCAACTGCCATCTTTGCCTACCTAAAAGGTTTAAATCCATCCAAATCTACTTGTATTTTCCTCATAATGTGATCAATGCCCTACTGCCTTCTTTCCAAGAAGCAACCCCTTTCAGCCATGTACGTCATTAATCTACATTCCTAGTCATACCACCTCCTGGAAAAGGTGAAATACTTGAGGCTAATTTGATAAAAAAATTCCTTAAGTCAATCAAAAAAGCTCCAAGAAACCAAGGTAAGTCATGAATTTCATCATTCCTGACTACTCTGTGCTTACCTTTAACAGTCTTTCGGAGGAGAAGTTAAACTGAGGCCCTAGCTGTCCTCTCAAGTAGATGTAAAAGATCCCAGTGTCATTATCTTGAAGGAGAGCTGGAGAAAACCCTCTCCCGCACCTTCCTCTACCCCTGTATTCTGGACATTATTTATTCCTCAAACAACATCTCTGAAATAGATTATCTGTTCATTGTTACATTGCTGTTTGTAAGTGCTGCGTTTCACGCATCACAGCAGTGACCACATTTCACAAAGTACTTCAGTGGCCCTAAAGTGACTTATGATGAACCAAGATGGTGAAATTCACAAGACTTTCTTTTGTTCTTTACCCTATAATTTGAAATGACGTTTTCTCTCAAGAAATTCCCCAGCTCACTTTTGAAGAAGCCTGGGTAATCAAAACCTGAGTAATTCATTGCAGAAGAGAACAACTCTGTGAAAAGAAATATTTCCTAACATTTTAGCTACCTCATTGGTTACATATTTTATACACATCACCTAATTCTTTCATTCCTATTCATCCAAAACAACTTGTCTCAACAGACAGAACATGAACATTTATCATTTTAAATTGCTGAATCATATCCCCTACATTTCTGTAATGAAAATAATATCAAGTCATCAAGCCTATCCTGATAACCAACAGTCCTAAGATTGATCATTTTAGTTACTCTCTTTTGTTATTTTTACAGGGCCTCAATATTCTTTGCCATACATAAAGACCAAAACTGGAAGTAATGCAAAAAGTGCAGCCACACCTCAGCCTTGATGGCCTTAGTATGTTATCCTAGTTTTACATTCTACCATCCTAGCAATAACACCCAAATCTCTACTTGACCTCTCAGTATCCTTGTCACAGTGCTTGTGAGCCTTCTCCATGCCCTTTATTAGATGTCCCTGCATGGTATACACAGTCCTTCAAGGTCCTAGATCCAAAATGAATAACACTGCATTTATCCACACATGGGCAATTTGTGTATGACCATGTCATTAATTATACATTAAAAACAGTATGGGTTCCAAGACTTAGACCTGCTTAATTCCACTTCTAAGCTCAATTGAAATTAGCTTCTGATTCTTGTTTTTAAGCCAATTATCTACCCAGTAACTTATTTTCCTTTTCCACGAATCTTTAATATATTCATTATTTGACAATTAAGGACCACATCAAAAGCTTTCTGTAAATCCCAGAATATAATAGTAATTACATTTCCCTTTCTTATCATGTCAGTAATCCTTAGAAAACTAGCGGATTCACTAAACATGATTTTTTTTCTGAGTCCATTTTGACTGGCTTTTAAAAGTTATGTTTTCTAAGATCAATACAAAGACTCTTCCTATGGATGTTGGATATTCTGCTTTGTAGTCTCTATTAAGTCTCTTTTTTGTCTCTTCTTCAAATAACAGAGTTATATTAGCTACATTTCAACTTCAGGAATTCAAATCTGTCAAAATTGGGATGAATTTATAAAGAAACATTAAGATCTATCTTGTGCCTTTAGAAAACCAGTGCCACTGCATTTATTCAAATCTGATATTACCAATATTCTGAATATCTTTCACTGGAACATTAGCTTGTAAACATTCCGCAATGTTGAATTCATTCTTTTTTGCAGCATTTCTGTCATTCAGTTTTGGTACCTCATAGTAAATCTCTAAATGTGTCCTTAAAGTGTTAAGACAGTACATGGCATAAAAGCTTTTGCAATGCTGAATCAATATGCATGCTCGTATGCTAACATATTGTAAATCACAAATAATCTAAATATTTACATTGTTGTATTTTCATGCATTCTAATAAATGTTGACTCTGTTGAACTGACACTGTTGTTTCAGTACAATGGCCAAGTAAATATATCTGTGCTATGATTACATATCACCACTTCCTGTGCTAATGAAATGTCATATTACGTTATCAGAAATCCTGGGACCCATGTTCCATCGTCATGCCTAGGTATTAGATTAAAGATGATGTGGTTTAAGTTTACCTGATACTTACACTGTACTTACCTTCAGTTCTCCCAGTTCCTGAGATTTGCATGTCAAAGTTAGGTAAAAAAAAATGCATCTATTTATATAAATTGCATTTATATAGTGCCTTTCATAACCATAGGACATCTCAATGTGTTTTGAGCTAATGAAGTACTTGTGAAGCATAGTCACTGTTCTAATATAGTAATCATGACAGCCAATTTTGCACACAACCTCCCACAAACAGCAAAAATGATAACGACCAAATAATCTGTTTTTTTGATGTTGATCGAGTGACAAATATTGACCAGACACTGGGGATACTTCCCCTACTCTTCTTCAAAATAATGCTAGGGGATATTTTGCGTACACCTATAAGGACATATTAATGTCTCATCCAAAAGATAGCACATCTCACAGCGCAGCACTCCCTCAGCATTGGAGTGTCAGCCTTATTTCCTGTGCTCAGGATCTAGAGCAGGGCTTGAATCCACAGCCTTCAGGCTCAGAGGCAAGACTGCTTCCAATTGAGCCACAGCTCACAGATGATCATGTTGCCATAATGAAAACAGAAAATACTGGAAAAACACAGCAGGTCTGGCAATACCAGTGGAGAGAGAAACAGAGTTAACGTTTTGGGTCCAATATGATTCTTCTTCGGAAAGAAGTCATTTTGGACTCAAAATGTTAACTCTTTTTTTCTCTCCATAGGTGCTGCTAGACCTACTGAATTTTCCCAACATTTTCTGTTTTTATTTCAGATTTCCAGCATCTACAGTATTTTGCTTTTATGATCATGTTGCCATCCTACCTGAGATTGATTCCTTTGGGTCGCTTCTTCCCAAATGAATTCCTCTCATCAGCTTTCAGCATTATTAAATGATTTAAACAAAATCAATAAAAGTTATTTGTTTGAAAGTTCTTAAAGATTCTTAAAGCCAGTTCCCACTTCAGCAGGAATTTGGCATTTCTGTTTTCAGAATCAAAAACCTCACTATGGTGGGAAACTCCATTGTCAGCCCGCAACCACCCAAACTACATGAGTGGCAGGGACCTTAATAGCAGGAGAGGATCAGCAGACAGGAAGGGTTTTGCAATATTCAAAAAGAACCTCAACAGCAGGGTAATGGAAATGCAGCTTTTAGTGGAGGCTTAGCGTCCTGACACAACAGGAAGGGCTGGGGCTGGGGGGGGTATTTGCACTCAAAGGGGTAAAGCAAATGGGAAGGGCTTACAATGCTGCTGGGCTTAATGATTGCAGATGCCAAAAAGGGTTGTTTGGACACTGGTGGGGTCAGAAAATGCAGTAGCATGGGTTCTCAGAGTACTGGTGAGTGTTTGGAGCACAGTGGCCAATGGGAACATCAGGTCTGTGTGAGGAAAGGGGAATGCATTGGCTGGAGTTGGGTGAGTATCATGGAAGCAGTGAAGGAGTGGCTGTGAAGCCTGATATTCTGGCAGGGATAATAATTACAATGACTGTGATAGCTCGGGACAGGATGGCTGATGATCTAGCGCTTTCAGCTCATTACATGTGCATCCGCAAACAGCTCAGCAAATGGAGGGGCTGAGCAGGAAGTCACCATCCTTGCCATTACCTCATGAAGTCAAAGGCCCTATTTAAAGGGCACCCGAATAGCCTGTGCTATCCCTTCCATCTTTGCCTGGCTACTGCTTAACCCTTCCTCTCTAGCTCTTCCTCCCTTCCTTGGTCATCTTCCATGTAACTAGCACTGCCACCACCTGGTCTCAAGCGTAAGCTGGCATTCACAGACGCTCCTCAAAAAGGACAATGTACAGCAACTCACAGTTAATCATGGAAGAAGTCTACCTCATGAGTTGCACGCCACTTATGTGCACATGTTAAAGTGAACATTCTAATTTCTTGCTGGCAGGGAACTTAATTTGGAGGGGAAACTTAATTTTGGTGAATTAATGAGCAAGCATGACATGCTATTGCATGCAAAAGGACTTCCTGACATTGGTTGTCAGTAAGCTCGACCTGCCTTTAAAGGCCCAAGAACATAATTGCTGAAGTTCATCCTGCCATGGGAAATTGATTTCTGGCCTCACACCAAATTAAGTGCCCCTGCCTGCTGCAGAAGATTCTGCCCTTTGAGCCTCCCAACAACTTGCTTTCCTACCTATCTCTGTATCATCTGTAAAATTGGCTACAATACGGCCAAGTCATTAAACGTAAATATATGAGGTCCTAGCACTGATCCCTATGGAAACTGCTTTAGTTACCCATTTATCATGACTCTGTCCAAGAGGGCAGGCGGTTTGATGCTGCCAGACCTGATGAGTTTTTCCAGGTAATTCTGTTTTTGTTTTGGATTTCCAGCATCAGCGGTTTAATGGCTCACCCGAAAGGCAGTATTCAAATAAGGCGCCCACCACATTCCCTCACAACTCTCAGACAACCATCGCAAGAGCTGACTCCCCCGGGCGCCCTGCCCCCGGTGGGAAAAATACAATCCACCCGTCTCTCTCCACGCTTGCGCACTGAGGCTTTTTCCTTGGGCTGGCTGCCATTGCTGATAGGTGCCTTGTGGCAGCGCTGCTCAGGGCGGCGGGGGAAGGGGATGCAGCGCGGATAAAGGGGCCGGACCATCCGGCGCTTCGCCCTGGTTTGTTGCTGGTTGGTGTGGGGGAGGTGCTGGGTTGGCCGTTGAGTGCAGACATATTTAAACAGGTAAGAAAACATAGTAGGTTTTATAAGTGTCATTGAGACAGTAATGAACCCCGGTTGGCGGGCCATTGTTTCGTGTTTCCTTTAAATGAAGATGAAATATATCAAAACGAAAGCCCATGTTCGTCTTTCGGAAGCATTTGTTTGTAAAAGGGAATGAAGTGATGTGACACTAGAGCTGTACCTGTCAGCAGAGATGTGGGACAAAAACTGCGGATGCTGGAAATCCAAAACAACCTGGGGCACTAAAAACTACAAAGGTGGATTGAAGAACATTTTCACTTTCTCCGACTGCTCCCTCCCCCCACTCCCCCTTAAATAATTGTTACTTTAGAACTTTATTTTAATTATTCCCTGCCCTCCGGTTCCATTATTTTGGGATTTGCATGTGGTTTATAAAAACTAAGTTGCTAAATTTTGCAGTGTTGATTTTTGTCAGCCATGGCTCTGAGTAGCACACGTCGCCTCTGAATTGGATGTTGTTTCACACCGGAGTTTTTTTTGTAAAAATATACTTCATTCATAAAATATCTAAAAGAACATGACAATACATTTCAGAACGGCCATCACAGAAATTGTGATGAAATTCGAATTATCTACATAGATCATATTTCATTGAGGTGCTTCAATACAGTAAGAAGAATATTACAGACATTTCAAAATGGTCATTACAGAACGTGCAGTGCTATTCAAATTACCTACATAGATCATGTTGCACTTCAGTTGCTTCAATACAAAATGACAGATGTAATATTTATTGTATACATTCAATGTGAGTCATTTAGCCAGAGAGGCTCTACACAATTCCCAGCTTCTTGGTGCACAATGGCTGAAAGGTCTTAAACAGCGACCTTTCCTCATTGCGCCTCTGCAGCGGCTGCCCCAAGCTTTAGTGTATCCCTCAGCACGTAGTCCTGGACCTTAGAATATGCCAGTCTGCAATGCTTGAGGACAACTCTTTGCCAACAAGTTTTGGGTAAACCAAAGAGCCTCTTTCACCAAGCTGATGATCCCCCAGCTGCAGTTGATGTTTGTTTCAGTGTGCATCCCTGGGAGCAGCCCTTGGAGTGTAAAGTCCTATGTCACGGAGCTGCTTGGGGTGAACCTCAACAAAAACCATTGCGTATCTCTCCAGACCTTTGCAAATGCGCATTCCACAAGAAGGTGGACAACTGTCTCTTGTCCACCACGGCGACCTCGAGGGCAATGTGTGGAGGACGTGATACTCTGGTTGTGTGGGAAAGATCTGATGGGGAGGACCTTTCTCACCAGCAGCCAAGCTATGTCTTAGTACTTGTTTGAAAGTTCTGGTGATGAGGCATTCTGCCAAATGACTTTGACAGTCTGCTCAGGGATCCATCCTACAGGATCTGCCATCACCTTTTCCCACTGGTCCTCTAGGACATTGCATACAGACCACTGCCTGATGGATTTGTGATCAAAGATGTTTCTCAGCATAAATTTTTCCATGAGGGGATAGGTGGTATGTCATGGTCCAACTACTTGGAGCATTCTACGGCAACGTGGCCAGATCCATCCTTTGCAACACCAGGGATATGTAGAGCCTCAGCACATAGTGGTACTTGGTATTTGCGTACTGAGGGTCTATGCACAGCTTGATGCAGCTACACCCAATGGTATTTATCAGGATGAGGGCTATGTTGGGCATGTTTTTTCCCCCTTTATCTAGAGGTTTGTACGCGTGTCCCTGCGAACAAGTTCCATTTTTGACCTCCAGATAAAGTGGAAGATGTCTCAGGTGATCACCACAGTACAGGAGTGAGGAATGGGCCAGACCTGCACCAACGTACGGCAACACCGAGAGTGCCTCACACCTGATAACCAGGTTCTTATCCGCAATGGAGAGGGAGCATTGCTCCCATATGCCCAGTCTTTTTTTGACCATAGCTATTTGCTCCTTCCAATTTCTAACGCATGCCCTAGTCTGACCTGATGGTGAAGGGGACAAAAGATCAGTCAGCCCAGTTCCCAAAGAAAACATGGCCTCACTCTTGCCATGATTTACCTTGGCTCCTGAGCCCAGTTCAAATTGGTCGCAGATGTTAATCACCAAAGAGTTGAGCACTTGATCTAGGCTGGCACTCAGTGGAATCTTGGAACTGCTTTTGTTCGGACAAGATGTTAAACCGTGGCCCCACTTGCCCTTATCGGTGAATGTAAAAGATCCTGTGGCGCACTTTAAAGAAGAGGAAGTGTCCTCCTAAGGTGTGCTTGACCATATCCTTCAGCCAAACGTCACTAAAAAATTGAGTCTGGTGATTATCATATTGCTGCGGTGGGAGTTTGCTGTAATCAAACTGGCTGTTGTCTTAAAAAAAAAGGAACAGGAGTTGGCCAGTCGGTCCCTGGAGCCTGCTGCACCATTCAATAAGATCAGAGCTGATCTGATCTCAGTCTCAACTCCACTTTTCTGCCTATTCCTCATAACCCTTGACTCCCCTGTTGTTCAAGATCTGTCTAAATTACAACAGTGATTACACTTCAAAGTTACTTCATTGGTTCTAAACTTTTTTGAGATAACCTGAGGTCTTGAAAGGTGCTATGCAAAAATGCAAGCCTTTTGTTCCAGTTCCACATTCCAAATTTTAATTATAGTAGAAGTGATTTTCAGTAATTTTCTAATCTTGCTTAAAAGGAAGAACCCATTATCCCAAGGTCTTCATTTAGTAAATTGGTGAAATATGAACATTAAATTGGGCTGAAGATTGTTGTTGAGGTACAAGTGGAGATATAAACATTTCCCATTACAGGCCATAATAGATTCTGATTTTTATAAAATGTGTGGAATTAATAATAGATAATAAGGAAATGGTGGAAGAAATGAACAAACATTTTGCTTCTGTGTTCACTATAGAGGATACAAAAACATTCCAGTAATAGCTGCAATTAGGAGGTGAACGGGAGAAAGGAACTTGGTGAAATTGAAATCACTAGGGAAACGGTACTGAGTAAATTGATGGAGCTGCGGGCTGGCAAGTCTCTGAGTCCCAATGGACTACATCCTAGGGTCTTAAAAGAGGTGGCTAATGAGGTAGTTGATGCACTGGTGTTAATTTTCCAAAATGTGATAGATTCTGGAAAGGTTCCATCAGATTGAAAAGTAGCAAATATAACCCCTCTATTCATGAAGGGAAGGAGGCAGAAAACAGGAAACTATAGGCCAGTTAGCTCCACGTCTGTCTTGGGCAAGTTATTAGAATAGATCATTAAGGAGTTATAGCTAGGCACTTAGAAGAGCTTAAGGCAATTGGGAAGAGTCAGCGTGGTTTTGTGAAAGGAAATTCATGTTTAACCAGTTTGTTCATGACATCTTTGTCTATCTCTCCTTTGGCTCCACCTCCTGCTGGTCTTCTATCCAGCTTCACCTGCCCCACTCCCCTTAAACAGTATAAATTTCTACTTTTACTTCTCTTTAGCTCTGAAGGAGAGTCATACGGACTCAAAACGTTAACTCTGTCTTTCTCTCTGCAAATGCTGTTAGACTTCCTGAGTTTTTCCAGCTTTTTCTGTTTTTGTTTGAGTTGCTTGGAAGTTTGTGTGCTCTCTCTCCAATGCCTCGACTTCGCCTCTGAAGTCTCTCGATGTGTTTGGTGCCTTTTCGAATAAACCTTCTCCAGTTTGGTTAGTCATTGACCAGGGACTCCCATGAGTCAGTGGGAATATTCGACCTCTTCAGGGATGCTTTGGGGACATCCCTCGAGCGTTTCCACTGTCCTCCTGAGAGACTTCCACCATGACCAAGTTCTGAGTAGAGCAGTTGTTTTGGGAGTCTGGTGTGAGACATACGAAAGGCATGTTATGCCCAATGGAGCGAGTTTTGAGTGATTAGCACCTTGATGTTGGGCATGTCAGCTTTAGAGAGGACGCTGCTGTTGGACCGCTCTTCTTTTCACCGGATTTGGAGGATTTGCGAATGCACTGTTGGCGGTACTTCTCCAGTGCTTTGAAGTGTTTGCAGTAGGTTGTCCAAGTCTCTGAAACAGGGGCACGGGGATCAATGCTGCCCAGTGAACTTTGACCTTAGTCTCAGGTTTGAGTTCCTGCTCCTCAAATTCTCTTTTCCTCAGTCAGCTGAAGGCTGAGCTGGCATGCTGGAGACGATGTTGAATCTTGGCACCTATGTCTGTCTTTGAAAGGAAATACTTGCAATATAACTCCCTCTATTGACCCCCCCACAACTCCTTGTCCCCCCTTTAGAATATCTACAAGAAGTAGTGCTTGGACAGGAGTCCTGTTCAAGAAAGAAGAACTTTGATAACTTATACCTGGATGCATCTCTCGTTGGCTAAGGTTTTTCTGAGAGGGGTCAGCATCTTTCTAAGCTTTAAATAGTGATTATACCTCTTGGATGTTTGCAGCACAGAAGGAGGCCATTCAGCCCATCGTATCTGCACCGGTCAATAAAGATCTGACTACACTTATCCCATTTTCCAATGCTTTGCCCGTAGCCATGGAGGCTATGGCAACACAAATGAATATCTAAATACTTAAGTGTTACACGAGTTTCAGATTCAACCACCCTTTCAGTTCCAGACTCCTACCACCCTCTGAGTGAAAAAAATTCTCTTCAACTCTTAGCTTTCTACCTCTTACTTTAAATCTAAGCCCTCTGGTTATTGACCCCTCTACTAATGGAAAAAGTGCCTTCCTATCCAACCTATCTATGCCGCTCATAATCTTATACACCTCTATCCCCCTCTCAACCTTCGCTGCTCCAAGAAAAACAACCCCAGCCAATCCAATCTTTCCTCATAGCTCAGACTCTCCAGCCCAGGCAGCACCCTGGTAAATCTCCTCTGCACCCTGTCCAGAGCAATCACATCCTTCCTATAATGTGGTGACCAGGACTGTACGTAGTACTCCAGTTGTGGCCTTACCAGCATTTTATGTAGTTCCAGCATAACTCCCCTGTTCTTGTATTCTGTGCCTCAGCTAATAAAGACAAGCATTCCATTTGTCTTCTTAACTACCTCGGGGATCTGTGGATATTCGCACCAAAGTTCCTCTGATCTTCAGTACTTTCTAGGGTCCTACCATTCATAGTTTAATCCCTTACCTTGTTAGCCCTCCCCAAGTGCGTTACCTCACACTTTTCCGGGTTGAATTCCACTTGCCATTGCTTTGCCAACCTGACCAGTCCATTGATATCCTCCTGTAGTTTACGGATATCATCCTTACTTTTTACCACCCTACCAATTTTCATGTCATCCACGAACTTCTTGATCATACCCGCTACATTTAAGTCCAAATCACTTACGTACATCATAAACAGCAAGGGCCCCAGCACTGAGCCCTGTGGAACTCCACTGGACTTCCGGTTTCAGAAACATCCCTCTACTATCACCCTCTGCTTTTTGCCTCAGTCAATTTTGGATCCAACGTGCCACTTTGCCTTGGATCCCATGGGCTCTTACTTTCTTGACCAGTCTGCCATCAGGGACCTTCTCAAAAGCCTTGTTGAAGTCCATGTAGACCACATCAACTGCATTATCCTCATCAACACTCCTGGTGACCTCCTCAAAAAACTTGATCAAATTTGTCACACACGACCTTCTCTTAACAAATCTATGCTGATTGTCCCTGATTAATCCGTGTCTCTCCGAGTGCCAATATATTCTGGCACTCAGGATTTTTTCTAGTTTCTGCGCCATCAATGTTAGACTGAATGGCCTGTAATTTCCTGGTCTATCCCTTCCTCCCTTTTTTAATAAAGGGACAATGTTAGCAGTCCTCTGGCACCTCATCTGTGGCCAGAAAGGATTTGAAAATTACTGCCAGGGCTCCTGATATCTCTTCCCTTGCCCCGCTCAACGTCTTGGGATACATCTCATCCAGGCCTGCAGATTTATTCAATTTTAAGGCCGCTAAACCTGCTAGTGCCTCCTCTCTCTCTGTTAATTTCCTCTAATATTTCACAGTCCTCCTCCCTGATGCCTATACCTGCGTCATCCATTTCCATTGTGAAGACCGATGCAAAGTATTCATTGAGGACTGCACTCATGTTTTCCAGGTCCACATACACATTACCTCTATGGTCCTTAATTGACCCTACTCTTTCCATAGTTATTCTCTTGCTCTTCATATATTTACAAAACCCCTTTGGGTTTCCCTCTATTCTTCCCAACAATGCTTTCTCATGCACTGTCTTAGTTTTCCTAATTTCCTTTTTTAAGTTCCCCCTACACTTTTTATACTCCTCTAGGGATTCTACTATATTGAGCCTTCGGTACCTGCTGTAAGCTTCTCTTTTTTCTTAATCCTAACCTTTATGTCCCTTGACATCCAGGGTTCTCCGGACTTGATTCCCCCCCCTTTGTCTTTACAGGAACATATTTGCCCTGTACTCTCACTGTTTCCTTCTTGACGTGCAAGTCAAAGCAATTCTTGGCCAGTATAAACTTTTCACTTTTATAGTACTAGCATTTGTATAGCTCTGAACTCATCTGAACAATCCACATTATCTTTGAAGGGCTGCAACTTTTATCGACAATAAACCATTAATAATGAGCTAAGTAGGATTATTAGTGGCATTGCATGAGCAACTGGAGTTTACACTTCAAGTTAAGTGGTAGCACCATTGCTAAACTTATGGGTTTTGAATACAGCCTAAGTCAACTTGATTGTACTTGTCAATGGTTACCTATGTTCTAAGCATCGTTTGCTTGGATTAACCTTGGAGTGGGAACAAAATTATCTAGTTGAGAAAGTAAACTGCCTGTTTAAATAAGTTTAATTTCCTCCCATGCTCGCTGTTAATTCTTAATCACTAACCATGTTTCCTATTATCTCATGTAGAATGGATGAAAAAAGAAAGAAGTTGGAAAAGCCTTCTGTAAGTAAATTTCTTTGCTGGTGTCCTGATGTTTAAGTTAAACACAAGTCTTGTGGAGAAACAAATGGCTTGTATAAATATGGTGTGTTTTTTAGCATTCAAATGTGATAAGTCCAAGAAAAGGGACATAAATATGAGAGGGCCTTTAAAAAATCAAATGAAGAATTTGAGAGGAATTTCTTTATGTACTGGTTGGAATGGCACTCACTGCCACATGGAATGTTTGAAGCAGATAACATTAACACATTAAGGGGAGACTTGATGCTTGCATGAGAGAGTAGCAAGGACGTGGATTGATATGCTGCACACTTGTCTCCTCCCATTCCAAATCTCTTGTGGTAACCAGAATTCGTCGTCATCTGGATCCTAGGCAGAGTTTTATAAAGGTTCAGCATAATTTCCTTGCTTATCTATTCTATATGTATCTATTTATAAAGCCAAGGACCAATATGTTTTTTCAATAGCCTTGAAAACTTTGCATGTGTACACCACCTTCCTCCCCACCACCATCCCCCCCCAAAAAAAAAGGTGGTGACATTTAGTGCAGAGAAGTGTGATGTGATTCATTTTATTAGGAGGATTGAGGAGAGACAATAAAAACTAAATGGTACAATTTTAAAAAGAACAGATACACCTGTTTTTTGGGGGGGTGGTGGGGGGGAAGGTGGTGTACACATGCAAAGTTTTCAAGGCTATTGAAAAAACATATTGGTCCTTGGCTTTATAAATAGATACATATAGAATAGATAAGCAAGGAAATTATGCTGAACCTTTATAAAACTCTGCCTAGGATCCAGATGATGACGAATTCTGGGTACCACATTTTAGGAAGGACATTGTGCCTTAGAGATGTTGCAGAGAGGTTTGATAGAAATGCACCAGGGATGAAAGGTTAAAGAAATTGGGGTTGTTTTCCTCAGAGCTGAGAAGGATAAGGGGAGATTTGATAGAGGTGTTCAAAATAATGTGGAATTTTGATTAAAGTTAATAAGGAGCAAATGTTTCCAACAGTAGAACGGTCACTAACCAAAGAACACATTTGGCTAGAGAGCCAAAGGTGGCATGAGGAAAGAAAATTTACACAGCGAGCTGGAGTGCACTGCCTGGGTGGGAGTGATAAGAGATTTCATAATGACTTTCAAAAGGGAATTGGATTAGAACTAGTTCTGGAACTCCCTTCCTAAATCCCTCTGCCTCTGTTCTTTAAGATGAATCTTAAAACCTGCCCTTTTGACAAAGTTTTTGGTCACCTGTCCTAATGTCTCCTTATGTGGCTCAGTGTAAAATTCTGTTTGATAATGCCTCTGTTGAAGCACCTTGAGACATTTTACCACATTCACGATGCTATTTAAATGTTGTTGCAGTAGAGCTTAAATGTTATTGCAATAGAGCAGTGATCAAAAATAAATGGACCAATTTCCACTTTTGTCTATTTGTACCAAGTCTTTAACTCAGTACTAGCTTGCAGCTAGTAATGCTGATGTTTTTCTGCAATTGGTTCAATCAGATTTTGAGTGCTCTGATTAAATTGAATTGTCACCAAATCGTCACTTTAAAAGCACGAAATTGGATTGAAGTGGAAAAATTTACTTGGCTGTGGGAAGAAAGCAGAGTAGTGGCATTAATGGGATAGCTCTTTCAAAGAGCAGGTATGATGGGCCGAATGACCACCTCCTGTGTTGCATTATATTTTGATTCTGTATACCTGTTCCTAAAAGTCTCAACCTTATTTTCAAATTTCCCCATGGCCATGTCCTTGTCTATCTCCACAACCTCCTCCAGCCCTACAATCCTCCGAGATATCTGCACCGCTCCAGTTCTGGCCCCTCGTGAATCCCTGACTTTAATTGTTCCTCCAAAGATGGCCATGCCTTCAGCTGCCTAGACCCCAAGCTCTGGAATTCGTTTACTATACCCTCCTGCCTCTCTCCTTTAAGACGAGCCTCACAACCTGCCCCTTTGACAAAGTTTTTGGTCACCTGTCCTAATGTCTCCTTATGTGGTTTGATATAAAATTCTGTTTGATAATGCCTCTGTTGAAGCACCTTGGGACATTTCACTACATTAAAGGAGCTATTTAAATGTTGTTTCAGTAGAGCAGTGATCAAAAATAAATGGATCAATTTGGTCTTATTTGTACCAAGTCTTTGCAGCCAGTAATAATTATGTTTTGGGGCAGTTGATTCAATCAGATTAAATTGAATTGTCACCAAATCATCCCTTTAAAAGCACAAAATTGGGCTTCACTTGCACAGAACTTGTATCACATTGAAGTGAAGTCAGGAAGGAAGGGAAGTAAAATACATGATTTTATAATTTTGCATTCGATGCTGACAAGATGGGATGCTAAAGTTCTATGTATTTCCGCGTTTTAATCAGAATATTCAACATAGGAACAGGAGTCGGTCATTCAACCACTCAGGTCTACTCTGCCATTCAGTTAGATAGTGGCTGATCTGCACATCAAATCCATTTTTCTGTCTTCACTCCACATCCCTCATTACCCTTAACTAATACAAGTCCATCAGTCTGTCTTGAAAGCTCCAATTTACCCAGCATCCACAGCCTTTGGGCAGAAAGAAATTCCAGATTTTTACTACCCTATGTGTAAAAAAGTGCTTTTTGATCTCTCTCCTAAATGGCCTAGTGCTAATTTGATGATATCCACTCATCATTGATTCTCCCTCCTGAGGAAATAGTTTCTTTGCACCTACCCTGTTAAGTCCTTTTAATATTTTAAGCACCTTCGTCAGATCACCCCTGTTTTGTCTTTATTTTTTAAGTACTCTTCAGTTAGGTTCTGCATATTAACTTCTCCTGTGTCATGCAATACTCACTGTTAAAATAGCTTCCTCACAAGGATAAGTGACTTAGTACCAGCTGTCCACTGATGTTGCTTTTGAGGCTGATGGATGTTCTGTGGGAAAATCACTTGGTTCATCATCAAGGTTCATGTAGGGAATCATTGCAACAAAGTTTGTGATCCACAGCACAGCATGTTAGAACACTGTCATCCAATCTATATATAATTCTGGAAACATTCAAATTGTTGTATGTTTTGCGAAATGTTTTTAAAAAGGCTTTTCATATGATCTTTTCAATCAAACGCAATTCATGCATGAAATCGTACTATTATTAAATGGCAAATTTTTTTTCTTTCTAGCAGATTAACTCTGATGCACAAAGCAGTAGCGATACCAGGTAAGTGATGTACTTGCAATGAATGCACAAGCGAAGATTGCTGTTCACTGAAAAATAACATACATTAATTGCGATAAACAAGAGTCTTAATAGTTGTGATTGAACAAATTTACTGAATGACAGAATACAAAGTGTAATGATCAATAATAATATCTCTAATTGAATAGCATAACCAGGATAGAACTGCAATGGCCAGCCTTGGAACCTCTGCTATGCATAATAGTTTTAAGTGATTTGACTAAACTATTTTAAAAAATCAAAAATATACTAATGCCAAGTTATGTAAGGAAATAGCATGATGATAGGAATATAATCAAAGAAATCAGTAGACTTAACAGTGCAGAAATGAATTACAAATGGAAGTGGCTGTGCAGCAAGAATTACAAATCTAATTGCAAATAAGTTATTGTTGATTTGTGTTCAAATTCATGGATTTAATTTAAAAATGTTTTACATCGCAAGCAGTCACTAAGAGCTGCAAAAGGACAGGCAAACTTGTCAGCTTCATAACTTCTAATTTTAAGTTTTGCATGTAATGATTTCTGCTACTTCTCTATTTTCATTTACACTTGTGTGTGTGAAACTGGCTGATTTGTGCCTCCCCTAATTGAAGATAATTCTGTCAAATCTCAAAAAAAGTTGCTTGTGCATTGGAACTTAGTATTGCATAAAGTTGTTGGTAGCCTTTGAATTATAAAGCACCCAAACTATTTGAAGTGTTAAAGAAAGAAATACACGTTTCTAGTAGTTCATCAATTTTGTTCAGTGAGTAGCTGAGCTATAGAGACAAGAAAGTCACTGGTTCAATATCTGATCTGTGCTGAGTTTGTTGAGAAATTCAACAGCAAACCTCTTTAAATTCTTCCCTAGGGCAGAACAAGTGCCTGAAGCAAAAAGTGAAGCTTTCCACCCCAAAAGAGGTAATAAATCTTTAATACATTGTATTTTTAGATATTTAGATAAAATTTCAATGCCAATATTTAACAAAACAATAGTGTTTACAAATATTTCTTTTCAACAAACATCCCAGACATAGCAGATGCCAGGCATCTGGCCAATGTCGGCTGACGATGAGTATATTAGGTAGTAATATTTTAAAATGTCAATTAATGATGGAATGCTTTGATATCTTACTGCATTGCATACTGTAGAAGTATCATGAACCTGATGCAGTGTGGTTTCTTTCACAGTTGGTGGTACAATCAGATAACATGGAGGCCTATTTTAAATCTTGGCAAACATTTAGGCATATTTATTCATCATGTAACTGGAAAAAGAGGTTAGCTATTTTTGGTAGTTTCCTCACCTTTCTTCTAAGATGCAGCTTCTATGTAAGATGGAGTGAGGCACTACCCAGTCATTATCCTGGAAGATTTCCAGGAACTTTCTTATCATAGGCATGCCACGTGTTTCTTGGCACTCTTGGACTGTGCCCACTCATTAGCTTCCATTCATATTATGTTTGATAAGGAAAGAAATATGAGCACAAAATCTCTAAGATAGGTGAATGTTGTGTTGGGGATATTACTTAGAAAAAAGATAAAAATTACCAAAAATTCCTCATTCAGTCTGCATTTATTATACATTGCTGGGTATGTTCAAAATAGTACTTGAAGGACCTGCAGAGAAGCGCAAATCTTGTTGTCAGAACATATTGATCAGATTCTAAACTAAGTAGCAATACCTGGTTATAATATCTGTATAACACATTATTTATAATAACTGGAGGAACAGCACCTCATCTTCCGACTAGGCATTTTACAGCCTTCCGGACTGAATATTGAATTCAACAACTTTAGATCTTGAACTCCCTCCTCAATCCCCACCCCCTTTCTGTTTTTTCCCCCTTCCTTTTGTTTTTTCCAATAATTTATATAGATTTTTCTTTTCCCACCTATTTCCATTATTTTTAAATCTTTTATGCCCTGCTAGTCTTTCCACCCCACCCCCACTAGAGCTGTATCTTGAGTGCCCTACCATCCATTCTTAATTAGCACATTCGTTTAGATAATATCACCACCTTCAACGCCTCTGTGTTCTTTTGTCTGTGACATCTTTTGATTATCTGCTCCTATCAGTGCTTGATTGTCTCTACAACCCCCCCCCCCCACCTTAAACCAGCTTATATTTCACCCCCCTCCTTAGATTCACTCAGTTCTGTTGAAGGGTCATGAAGAATCGAAACGTCAACTCTTTTCTTCTCCGCCAATGCTGCCAGACTTGCTGAGTTTTTCCAGGTTTTTGTTTTGGATTTCCAGCATCTGCAGTTTTTTGTTTTTAACACATTATTTATGTTAGTTTGCTTGAGAACTCAGTCTGCGTGATAGAATCTGTAGAATGCTCCTTTAGAAGCCCTGAAAGTTTCTTATAATCAAATTGATAAGAATACAGAGTATATTCTACAAGTGATAACATGGCAATTAGAGCCATAGGAAACAAAATTCTCTAATGAATTTAGTATGATTTAAGATAGCAAACCTATGCTTCGATGCAGTGGAATCATTCCACTAGCTCAATTATGAGTAAGATGATCAAAATTCTGTCTTAACTGTTTCCTGATTCAAATGGAAACAGAACAGCATTTTGGGTAAACATTTAGTGGATGTCTGGAGTGACACATAATTAAAGAGACAAATCAAATAGATTTAGCAGAGATTTGTACTTGGAACTGACTTGCATGCCATGCTGAAACCAGAGCTGCTATTCAGATGAAGAATCATGGGAACCCTCTGCTTCTGTTCTGCTATTCTGTCATATCATGGGCTGTTCTGTGTCTCAACTCTATTTGCCCACCTTTGTTCTGATTTGTTACATAAGAAAATACTATCAATCACAGTCTTAAAGATTTCAATTGACCTGGCATCCGCAGCATTTTGGGGGGCGGGGGGGTGGGGGTGGGGGGGGGGGTGGCAAGCATTCCTGATTTACACTATGTTTTGCATGAAAAAAGTGCCTCCTGATTTCACTTCGAAAAGGGTTGGTTGTAAATTTAATGTTATATCCCCTTGTTCGGGAATTCCTCCACAAGAGAAAGTAGTTGTGCTGTACCTACTCTATCAAATCTTTTGATCTTTTTAAATATTGTACTTCTGAAAGGGCCTGGCCAAGGCTCTATATAGCTGGAGCACTTTTCAGTGTTTTTGTATTCCAACCTTCTGAGATAAAGGCCAACATTCTATTAATCTATTTGTGTCTGTGCACCAGTTTTCAGTAATTTCTGTGTGGGCACCGAAATCCCTTTACTCCGCACAGCTCCTAATCTTTCACGTGCTGAGAGTGAACATTTGAACCTGATGCTCGGAAAACTAAACTGAAGGTTGTAAGTGAACCTGAGATGAAACAAGATCATCCTTTATGTTTCTTTCCTCAACAGACGTGCCTCAGCACCCGCTCACTCCAGCAGTGCATGGAGGACGGGTTCTGAAAAAGACTATCATTTTCTATTCACTTGCTAATTTATTGTTATATTAAAAAAAGTTTGGGCTCATAACTATCAGAAACAATCAATTTGACCTTTATAAGCTGTAAGCAACTTGACATTTCTAGATTTTATGTGAATTACAGATTCCAGCCAGAGAAACCAACCTTTGACAATTAAAGAAACTTAAAAATCACACCTCAATAATTAAAAGTTCAAAACATTAATGGAAGAAAGAAGAGTATGCTGGGATCAGCAAACATCAAAATCCTTGAAACCAATGCTGGGATAAGATTAGATATTTTCTATATCTTGTTGAAATAGGTGATAATTCCAGAAAATGGCTAAATTGTCATAAAAGAGTGGTCTGATTAATTTGACATGCATGCCACCAGGGATCCAAATTTACCTATTTAAAAAAAACTGTTTTAGGCTGGAAAGAGAGTAGTAAATTTCATAGAACTGTAGTGGATCGCAGCACAGTCCATCATATCTCTGCCGGCTATTTGCTAGTGCACTTCCTTTAGACTCGTGCACAGAAAATCAGATCTAATTAAGGCTTTCAAATCCTGGGCCAATATTATGCAGCTTGTTCATTGGAAAGACAAACATTGTAACTGATGCTGATAAAGAGCATTTTACTCTAGTTTACTATTCTGGTTTCTTCACTGAAGCTGGAGGCCACACACAACAGAACACAGATCTACATAGACAAACTTTACTCTCACGTCGGTCCCAATTGCATCTCTTTTTTCTTCTCCCTCTCTAAATTTCTATATGTTCTCTCCTTTGGATAGGAGGTCAACAATGTAGATGATGAACTATTCCCATCAGTATCACATGGCCTTAGCTGCCTAAAGGCAGGTTTGGATTCACCTTCCACACTAAGATGAGATACAAGTCATTTCATTTTAGGATAACTCAGTTAAAATAACAGCTGACTTGGAACTATATTACTGTTACTTCATTGTCGCTGGGTCAAAATTCTGGAATACCCTTCCTAACAGCACTGTGAGTGTACCTACACCACATGAACTACAGCGGATCCAAAAGGCAGCTCACCATCACCTTCTCAAGGGCAATTAGGGATGATCAATAAATGCGAAACCCACATCCCATGAACGAATAAAAAAGAAGTTAAGGATGAGATTCTGAATCCTGGTTCAATTATGAAATAATGGAACAGCTATTTGAAGGCAGAAAATACTTTGGCTTTCAGAAACTTTTTGATAATGATATCTATTATCCTGAAGGATATTTCTAACTGAAATTGGAGTTTTTGGCAGCAAAAATATTCTTCCCCGGGCTATTTCTTCCATGTGTTTTCCGGCCATCTCACTTACACCGTAAGACATCCATAATGGGAGTGTAAGTAATGATCACTTGACTGCGCTAGATTTTGTCTGTCCAATGTAAAACTGAAACCAGATACCTACATAAAGAAAAATAACTTTACAATAGGATTATTGCAGCCAGCTCAAATCACCATGGAGCCAGTTTACATAGTACTTTAGTTGCATATTTTCCATTGTTATTTTCTCAGATCTAGGGCATGGTGCAAGGATGAAAATTTGGTGACTTCTCATAAAGGTGCATTTACTATATGTCACTGTGGAAGCTAGAGACCTGAATTCAGCTTTATTACTGTAGTGGTAACTAAGTTGACCTTGTTACATTTGGAAGCACCAAGGTTCACCGAAAGAAGGAATGTTGTCAGCATCTCTGGAGGCAGCAGCACCACATGAGAAGTAAATGCTCTGGCAGCAGCAAGCTGAACACACCCCTGTATGGCCCAGTGATTAAATCTCTCATATAGACCCTTTCCAGGGCTGTAGCACAGTACTGCAACCAAAGGATAAAGTTGAGAAATAGCACTGCCAAAGGAATGACATGCCAGTTCACTTGTCAGTAGCACCAGGGATGTGAAATCTAAATGGAGTGAATGAATGGCTCCTGCAGTATATGCCAACGATGCCGAACTTGGAAGTGTACATCAGGGCATAAAATAGGCTAGCAGAGTGAGCAGGCAAGTGGCAGATTGAATTTAATACAGAGAAATGAAAGGCGATGCATTTGGCAGAAAGGGTGGGGAGGGGCAATTTAAACTAAAGTGCACAGTTTTAAATAGTGTACAGGGCAGAGCAACCTGGAGGATCACCTGTATAGATCTTTGAACGTAGCATGACATATTGAGAGAGTAGATAAAGCATATGAGATTGTGTGTTTCATTAATAGAGAAATTGAGTACAAAATTAGAAAAGTTATGCTGAACCTTTACAAAGCTCTGGTTAGGCCACAACAATAATATTGTATCCAGTTTTGGTCACCTTACTTGAGAGGGTACAGAAGAAATTTACCAACATGCTTCCAGGGATGAGAATGTTTTTTTTTAGTTTAGCTTGGTGGTGTTCTCCTTTGAGCAAACACAATTGAGAGGAGATTTGATACAGGTGATCGTGACAGGTTTAGATAAGGTAGATAGAAAAAAGCTGTTCCCATTAGCTGATCATACAAGGGAATGCAGATTTAAGGTTTTGGGAAAGAGATGTAAGGAAGGTGTGAGGAAGAACGTTTTTATACAGAAAATGGTAATGACCTGGAGCTTGCTGCTGACGAGGTTGATAGAAGTAGAAATGATGAATGATTTCAGAAGGTAATTGGAATGATACTTGAGGGAAATAAAACTTGCAGGGCAATGGAAATGAGAGCAAGGGATTGGAACTGACTAGATTGCTGTACAGAGAACCAACATGGGCTTGGTGGGTCTAATGGCCTCCTTAATTTTGGTTAACAAAATATATAAATGCCAGATTTAAAATTTACAATTGAGCTAGTTCCAATTGCTGTTTGTGAAAGACTGTTCCAAACCTCAATATCACCCTTTGCGTATAGAGATGTTTCCTAATTTCACTCCTGGGAGGTCTAATTTTTAGATGTTGCTCCCTAGTCCTACTCTCCCCAATCAACATAAATAGTTTTTCTCTGCTGACCTTTTCTGTTTCCCTTAATATCACCCAAATCACCAACTAATCTTCTGAATTGCAGAGACTCAGCCCTAGTTTGTGAAATCTCTCCTTGTAATTTAACCCTCTGAGTCCAACTATCATTCTGTTAAATCTGTGCTGCACTTTCTGTAACACCAATAGATCCTTCCTAAGATGTGGCGCCCAGAATTAATGTCAGTACTCTAGGTGTGGTCTGACCAGGACTTTGAATATCTGAAGCATGACTTTTCCACCTTTGTATTCTCCAGATATAAAGGCCAGCACACCATTAACCTTTTGATTTTATTTTGGACCTGGTGTTCTTAACATTTTAATGATCTATGTAACTGTCCCTTTGGACATTTTTTCTTTCTTCTTTCACAAGATATGCGCATCACTGGCAAAGCCAGCATTTGTTACCCATCCCTAATTGCTGTTCGACTGAGGGCAGTTAAGAGTCAACCATATTGCTGTGGGTCTGGAGTCACATATAGATCAGACCGGAGGATGGCACATTTCTTTCCCTAAAGGACATTAGTGAACCAGTTGGGTTTTTACAACAATCAGTGATAGTTGTCATGATCACCATTACTGAGATTAACTTTATATTCCAGGTTTATTAATTGAATTTAATTTCCACCAGCTGCCGTTTGGGATTTGAACCAATGTAACCACCCCTTTTTCCAGCTTTCACCATTTAGAAAGCACCCTGTTCTATCCTTTTTAGGTCCAAAGTGGATGAACTCACATTTGCTGACATTGAAATCCACAATATTGTGTTATTCTGTGAAGAAGGGTGTGTGTGTCTGTGTGTGTGTGTGTGTCTGTGTGTGTGTGTGTCTGTGTGAATATGATTTAACTAAGCTGGGGAAAGGTTACTGAACATAAGAAATAGGAGTAGGCCATTCGACCCCTCAAGCCTGCCCCGCCATTCAGTATGATCATGGCCCGATCTGCCGCAGGCCTCAACTCCTTTTTCGTGTCAGCCCCTCATAACCCTCAACTCCCCAATATTTCAAAAATCTGTCTACCTTCTCTTTAAATATTTTCAGTGATCTAGCCTCCACAACTCTCTGGGGCAGAGAATTCCAGACATTCACTCCCTTCCTGAGAGAAGAAATTCCTTTGCATCTCTGTTATAAATCAGTGTCTCCTTATTCTGTAACTATGTCCCCTAGTTCGAGATTCCCCCACTAATGGAAACATCTTCTCAACATCTACCCTGTCCAGCCCCCTCAGAATCTTGTACACTTCAATATGATCACTCCTCATTCTTACAAATTCTAACGAATAAAGGCCTAACCTGTTTAGCCGTTCTTGATAAGTCAACCCCTTCACCCCATGAATCAGCCTAATGAATCTCTCTTGAACTGTCTCCAATGCTAGTATATCCTTCCTTAAATACGGGGACCAAAACTGTACACAGTACTCCAGGTGCGGCCTCACCAACACTCTGTACAGTTGTAACAAGACGTCTCTATTTTTAAACTCCAACCCCCTAGCAATAGAGGCCAAAATTCCATTTGCCTTCTTAATTACTTCCTGCACCTGGATGCTAACTTTGTGTTTCACACACAAGAGCGCCCAAATCCCTCTGTGATGTACTTTTTTGGAGTCTCTCTCCATTTAAATAATAGTCTGCCTTTTGATTCTTCCGACCAAAGTGCATGACCTCACACTTTCCTACATTAAACTTCATCTGCCAAGTTTTAGCCCACTCACTCAACCTATCTATATCTCCTTACAGATTCCTTATGTCCTCATCACAACATGCCCTCCCACCTATTTTTGTATCATCAGCAAATTTGGATACACTCTGCCCCCTCCTCCAAGTCATTAATAAAGGTAGAAGATAATTGAGGCCTGAGGACTGATCCTTGTGGCACTCCACTAGTTACACATTTCCAACCTGAAAAAGACCCATTAATCCCGACTCTGTCCTCTGTGTGTTAACCAATCCTCAATCCATGCTAATACATTACCCCCAAGCTCCTATCTTGTGTGTTCACCTTTTATGTGGCACCATATCAAATGCCTTCTGGAAATCCAAATACGCCACATCTACCAGTTCCTTTTTATCAACTCTGTTTCTTATATCCTCAAAGAACTGTAACAAATTTGTCAAGCACGATTCCCCTTTTACAAAACCATGTTGACTCTGATTGCATTAAGCTTTTCCAAATTTCTTCCTTAATAATGGACTCTAGCAATTTCCCAATGACAGATATTAAGCTGACTGGCCTATAGTTTCCTGCTTTTTGTCTCCGTTCCTTCTTGAACAGGGTCATCACATTAGCAGTTTTCCAATCCGCTGGGACACTCCCGGAATCCAGTGAGTTCTGGAATATTTCGGTCAATGCTTCCACTATCTCTGCAGCCACTTTCTTTAAACCCCTTGGATGCAGGCCATCAGGTCTTGGTGACTTGTCTGCCTTTAGTCCCATTAGTTTGTCCCTTGTGATAGAGAGTATTACAAGATCTTTCCTCCCGTTAGTTCCTTGCTTATCTGATATCTTTGGGATGTTATAGTGTCTTCCACCGTGAAGACCAATGCAAATTATCTGCCATTTCCCTGTTCCCCATTAACAATTTTCCAGTCGCATCTTCCAAAGGTACCACGCTCATTTTAGTTACACCCTTTCTTTTTATGTACCCATAGAAACTCTTACAGTTTGTTTTAATATTTTTGCCAATTTGCTTTCATAATCAATTTTCTCCCTCTTTTTAGCTTTTTTGACATCCACTGCTGGTTCCTAAAAAATCCCAATCCCCTGTCTTACCACTAGTTTTCACCCCTTTATATGCCTTAGTTTTTGATTGGATACTCTCCTTGACCACCTTTGTTAACTACCGGTGGTTCATCCTTCTCATAGAGTCCATCTTTTTGACCGGGATAAATTTTTGCTGAGCGTTATGAAATATCTGTTTAAATGCCTGCCACTGCTCATCCATTGAGCTTCCCCTTAATCTATTTTCCCAGCCCGCTTTAGACAACTCTTTCTTCATACCTCTATAATTGCCCTTATTTAAGTTGAGGACACTGGTTTGAAACCTGGGTTGCTCACCCTCAAACTGAATTTGAAATTCTACCATGTTGTGATCACTACCCCCTAGAGGATCCTTAACTATGATATCTCTTATTAATCCCACCTGCTCACACATTACTAGAGCTAAAATAGCCTGTTCCTGGGTAGGTTCTTCAACTTATTGCTCTAAGAAACAATCCCTGATGCACTCAACAAATTCGTCTTCCATTTTACCCCTGCCAATCTGATTTGTCCAGTTTATATGCAGATTAAAATCATCCATGATAATTGTAGCGCCCATCTTACATGCCTCCATTATTTCCAGATTTATACTTTGTATGACAATGTGACAACTCTTCAGGAGCCTATAGATGACTCGAACACGTGAATTCTTCCCCTTGCTATTCTTTATTTACACCCAAACTGATTCCACAACAATCTATTGCACCTATATCACTACTCAACACCTTACTGATACCTTCTCTTATTAACAAAGCTACCTCACCTCCTTTTCCTTTTTGCCTATTTTTTCCAGAATGTCGATTATCCTTGGATATTGAATTCCCAGTCTTGGTCACCCTGCAACTACATCTCTGTAGTAGTTATCAAGTCATATTAATTTATTCCTATTTGCGCCATCAACTCAGCTATCTTGTTACAAATGCTGCATGCATTCAGATAAAGAGCCTTAAGCTTTGACTTTTTACCATTATTACTCTTTCTGGTTCTAATTTCTGCTGCACTCTTCTGCTTATATTTTCTGCCCATTCCTGTCACACTTTGGTTATCGTTTGCCGCTTCACTACCCTACAACTCTGCTCTCTCGTTTCCTTTAGATTTTTTTTTCACTTTCCCTTGAGTTCAACCCTCTCCCCCACTAATTAGTTTAAAATTCATTCTAGAACCCTAGTTATAGGATTGCCAGGACACTGGTCCCAGCATGGATCAAATGAAGCCCGTACAGCTCTCTCCTTCCCCAGTACTGGTGCCAGTGCCCCATGAAAGGGAACCGATTTCTCCCACACCAAACTTTGCCCTCCCTAATCTTATTTACCCTACACCAATTTGCACGTGGCTCAGGTAGTAGTCCGGAGATTATTACCATTGTGGTTCTGCTTTTTAATTTTACCCCAAGCTGCTCGTAATCCTTCAGCAGAGCCTCTTTCCTAGTCCAACCTATGCCGTTGGCACCTACGTGGATCACGACAATGGGATCCTTCCCCTCCCACTCCAAGTTCCTCTCCAGCCCATAAGAGATGTCCTTAAACCTTGGCATCAGGTAGGCAACACAGCCTTCGGGACTCTCTGTCTTTGCTGCAGAGAACAGTATCTATTCTCCTAACTATGCTATCCCTTATTACTACTATATTTCCCTTTTCTCCCCCAACTTGAATGGTGTTCTCTACCATGGTGGTGTGGTCAGTTCACTCATCCTCCAATCCTCCATGCAGCCTGTGCCCTCATCCACACTGGGAGCAAGAACTTTGCACCTATTGGACATGGGCACTGGCTGAGGCTCCTCCAAAGCTGAATTCTGGATCCCCCATACCTGCTTCACTCGCAGTCACACCCTCCTGTCCCTGACCATGGTCCAAATTAGATGTAATTAATCTAAGGGGTGTGACTGTCTCCTGAAACACAATGCCCAAGTAACTCTCCCCTCCCTGATTTGTCACAGTGTTCGCAGCTCAGACTCCAGTTCATCTGAGCCGAAGTTCCTCAAGCAGCCTTGCTGCAGATGTGGTCACCATGGATCGCACCGGTTTCCTCCAGCTCCCATGTACTACAGCTGTAATACATCGCCTGCCCAGTTATCTTTATTCTATTTAGTTAATTAATTTGGATGTTAAATATTTTAAAAATGAATTTCTTAACTGTACTCTTCAGCTGTAATAATGTCTCCTGATTTAAACCACTTGGCCATGTCTCCAAAAGAGACATGGAAGAGATACCCACCAATTACCTACCTGTTTTCTTTTGACATCACACTTCAGCTCTGACAGGTAAAAACTGGTTGAAGAGGTTCTCTGCTGCCTGTTTTTCTCCCCTGCGCCACTGCGTTTCTCACGCAGGCCCACTCTCTGTGCGCTAGAGACACGTTGTCTGGGAGGTTTTAAGACATGGGAGGTTTTAAGCAATGTGGTTGACTCTTAAATGTCATCTGAAATGGCCTAGCAAGCCACTCAGTTGTATTCAACAGCTACAAAGTCTCAAAAAAGGAATGGAACTGAACGGACCACCTGGCATCAACCTAGGCACCCGAGACGACAACGGCAAACTCAGACCTGTCAACCCCGCAGAGTTCACCTTACTAACATCTGGGAGCCAGTGTCAAAATTGGGAGAGCTGTCACTTAGCCCAGTCAAGCAACAGTCTGCCATAGTCATCCTCATGTAATTATATCTTACAGATAATGTCCCAGACACCAATATCATCGTCCCTGGGTATGTCCTGTCTCACTGGCAGGACAGACCCAGCACAGGTGGCGGCATAGTGGTATACAGTCGGGAGAGAGTTGCCCTGGGAATCCTCAACATCAACTTCGGACCCCATGAAATCTCAAGGCAGCAGGTCAAACATGGGCAAGGAAACCTGTTGATTACCTGGTTCTGCCCTCTGAAGCACTGAGGGTAGCAAGGGCGCAAAATGTACTCTGGGTGAGGGACATCAATGTCCATCACCAAAAGTGGCTCGGTAGCACCACTGCTGACTGAGCTGGTGGAGTCCTAAAGGACATAGCTGCTAGACTGGGTCTGTGGCTGTTGGTGAGGGAACCAACAAGTGGGAAAAACATGTTTGGCTTCATCCTCAACAACCTGCCAGCCGCAGATGCATCTGTGCATGACAGTATGGGTAGGGGTGACCACCACTGTCGTTGTGGAGACGAAGTCCCGTCTTCACATTGAGGATACCCTCCATCATGTGTGGCACTAGCACCATGCTAAATGGGATAGATTCTGAACAGATCTAGCAACTCAAGACTGGGCATCCATTAGGTGCTGTGGGCCACCAGCAGCAGCAGAATTGTAGCTGAACACCATCTGTAACCTCATGGCCCGGCATATCCCCAACTCTGCCATTATCATCAAGCCAGGGGATCAACCCTGGTCTGATGAAGAGTGCAGGAGGGCATGCCAGGAGCAGCAGAAGGCATACCTAAAAGTAAGATGTTAGCCTGGTGAAGCTATAGTACAGGACTACTTCCGTGCCAAGCAGCAAGTGATAGACAAAGTTAAGTGATCCCACAACCAACGGATCAGATCTAAGCTCTGCAGTCCTGCCATATCCAATCATCAATGGTGGTGGACAATTAAACAACTCACTGGAGGAGGATGCTCCACAAATATCCCCAACCTCAATGATGGGGGAGCCCAGCACATCAGTGCAAAAGATAAGGCTGAAGCATTTGCAACAATCTTTAGCTAGAAGCACCGAGTGGATGATCCATCTCGGCCTCATCCGGAGATTCCCAGCATCACAGTTGCCAGTATTCTGGCAATTCGATTCACTTCACATGATATCAAGAAACAGCTGAAGGCACTGGATAGTGCAAAGGCTATGGGCTTTGACAATATTCTAGCAATAGTACTGAAGACTTGTGCTCCAGAACTTGCCGCACCCCTAGCCAAGCTGTTCCGTATAGCTACAATACAGACATCTACCTGGCTATGTGGAAAATTGCCCAGCTATGTGCCGTACGCAAAAAGGAGGACAAATCCAACTCGACCAAATACTGTCCCATCGGTGTACCCGCAACCATCAGTAAAGTAATGGAAAGGGTCATCAATAATGCTATCAAGCGGCACTTCCTTAGCGATAACCTGCTTGCTGTGCCCAGTTTGGGTTCCGCCAGGGCTACTCAGCTCCTGACCTCATTACAGCCTTGGTTCAAACATGGAGAAAAGAGCTGAACTCCCCAGGTGAGGTGAGAGTGACTGCCCTTGACATAAAGGCCGCATTTGACTGAGTGTGGCATCAAGGAGCCCTAACAAAACTGGAGTCAATGAGAATCATGGGGAAAACTCTCCACTGGATCGAGTCATACCTAGCACAAAGGAAGATGGTTGTGGTTGTTGGAAGGCAGTCATCTCAGTTCCAGGACATCGCTGCAGGAGTTCCTCAGGATAGTGTCCTCGGCCGAATCATTTTGAGCTGCTTCATCAATGACTTTCCTTCCATCATAAGGTCAGAAATGGGGATGTTCGCTGATGATTGCATAATATTTGGCACCATTCGTGACTCCTCAGATTCTAAAGCAGTCCATGTCCAAATGCAGCAAGACCTGGCCAATATCCAGGCTTGGGCAGACAAGTGGCAAGTAACATTCATGCTACACAAGTGTTAAGCAATGACCATCTCCAACAAGAGAGAATCTAACCATCGTCCCTTTGACATTCAGTGGCATTATCATCACTGAACCCACCCCCCCACCCCCGCCACTATCAACATTCTAGGGGGATTACCATTGACCAGGAGCTGAACTGGACTCGCCATATAAACACTGTGGCCGGAAGAGCAGGTCAGAGACTAGAAATCCTATAACGAGTAACTCACCGCCCGTCCACCATCTACAAGACACAAGCCAGGAGTGCGATGGAATACTCCCCACTTGCCTGGATGAGTGCAGCTCCCATAACACTGAAGAAACTTGAGACCATCCAAGACAAAGCAGCCGGCTTAATTGGCACTACATCCACAAACATTCACTCCCTCCACCACTGGCACACAGTAGCAGCAGGGTGTACCATCTACAAGATGCACTGCAGGAATTCACGAAGGCTCCTTAGACAGCACCTTCCAAACCCATGACCACTACCATCTGGAAGGACAAGGGCAGCAGATAGATGTGACACCCACCTCCTGGAAGGCCCCCCCACCAAGCTACATACCATCCCAACTTAGAGCTATATCGCCATTCTTTCACTATCACTGGGTCAAAATTCTGGAACTCTTCCTAACAGCACAGTGGATGTACCTACACCGCATGGACTGCAGCGGTTCAAGTAGGCAGCTCACCACCGCCTTCTCAAGGGCAACCAGGGATGGGCAATAAAGATAAAAACAAAAAACTGCGGATGCTGGAAATCCAAAGCAAAAACAGAATTACCTGGAAAAACTCAGCAGGTCTGGCAGCATCGGCGGAGAAGAAAAGAGTTGACATTTCAAGTCCTCATGACCCTTCAACAGAACAGCCAATTTCTTAACCAGATCAACAATTTGCCTTCAATTCCATGAGTTTCAGCTTGAGCTTTTTTTATTTCATTCATGGGTTTTGAGTGTCGCTGGCTAGCATTTATTGTCCATTCCTAATTGCCCTTGTGATCATGGTGGTTAGCTGCCTTCTTGGACTGCTGCAGTCCATGTGCTTTAGGTACTCCCATAGTGCTGTTAGTGGGGTGTTCCAAGATTTTACCCCAGCGACAGCGAAGGAATGGCGATATTGTTCCAAGTCAAATCGGTATGTGACTTGGAGGGGAACTTGCTAATGGTGGTTTCCATGCATCTGCTGCCCTTGTTCTTCTAGATTCTGGGTTTGGAAGGTGCTTTTGAAGAAGGCTTGGTAAGTCGTAGATGGTAGACAATGCAGCCACTGTGAGCTGGTGTTGGAGGGGGTAAATGTTTAAGATGATGGATGGGGTGCTGATCAAGTGGGCTGCTTTGTCCTGGATGGTATTGTGCTTCTTGAGCGTTGTTGAAGCTGCAGTCATCCATGCAAGTGGAGAGTATTCCATCACACTCCTGATTTATGCCTTGCAGATGGTGGAGAGGCTTTCGGGAGGCAGGAGGTCAGTTATTCGTCACAGAATTTCCAGTCTGTGACCTATAATTATAGAATCATAGAATGCTTACAGTACACAAGAGCAAGAGCAGCTCATTTAGTCTCACTCCCCACCTTTTCTCCATTGCCCTGCAAATTGTTTCTCTTAAGATAATTGTCCAATTCTCTTTTGAAAGCCACAATTGAATCTCCCTGGTTGTGCATTCCAGATTCTAACCACTCACTGTGTAAAAAAGTTTGTCCTCATGTTGCCATTGCTTCGTTTGGCAATCACTTTAAACTGGTGCCCTCTGGATCTCAATCCTTCTGCCAATGGGAGCTTGTCCAGCACCTCCCCCACAGTGGATTTGCATATCTTTATAAAATCTCCTCTTAAACTTATCTTCTCCAAGGAAAACAGCCCTAACTTCTCCAACCTATCTTGGAGATTGTCATTGCCTGGCACGTGTGTGACTAAAGAAGCTCGATACCATCAGGACAAAGCAGTCCACTTGATTGGCACTTCATCCACCATCTCCAACATCCACTCCCTCCACCACTGACTTACTGTGACAGCAGTGTGTACTATATATAAGATGTGCATTGCTGCAACTCACCAAGGCTCTTTCAACAGCACCATCCAGGCCGGTGACCTCAGGCACCTAGAAGGACAATGACAATAGACAAATGGGAACACCACCACTTGCAGGTTCCCCTCAAGGCCACTCACTATTCTGATTTATAACTATATTGCCGTTCCTTCACAGTCGCTTGGTCAAAATCCTGGAATTCCCTCCCAAACAGCACTGTGGGTGTACCTACACCACATGGACTGCAGCTGTTCAAGAAAGCAGCTCACCAGCACATTCTCAAGAGCAATTAGGGATGGGCAGTAAAAATGCTGGCCTAGCTAGTGCTGTCCATATCCCATGAAAGAATTTTTAAAAAAATATTACTTGCCACGTATCAGCCTAAGCCTGAATGTTCTTCAGGTCTTGCTGCATGGAGACATGAATTGTTTCAGTATCTAAGCAGCTGCAAATGGTATGGAACATTGCAATAATCAGCTAACATACCTATTCCTGATCATGTGATAGAGGGAGGATCACCCTTGAATCAGCTGAAGATGGTTGGGCTGAGCACACTATACTAAGCTCCCGGAATGAAGTCCTGAGGTGAGAAGATTGGCCCCCAACAAACACGACCATCTACCCTTGAGCTAGATAGAATTCCATCTAGTGGAGAGTTGTCTCCCTGATTCCCATTGACTTCAATTTTACTAGGAGTCCTGGATGCCACAATTGATCAAATGCTGCCTTGATGCCAAGGGCAATCACCTTCTCCTCATCACTGGAATTCAGTTCTTTTGACAAATGTTTTGACCAAGGTTGTAATGTGGTTTGGGACCAGCTTCCACTAGCAGAACCCAAATTGAGCATTAGAGAGCATGTTATTGCTGAATAAGTGCTGCTTAATAGCACTGTTGACAACACCTTCCATTACTTTGCTGATTGATTGAGAGTAGACTGATGGGACAGTAAATGGCTAGTTTGGATTTCTCCCACTTCTTTTGGACTAGACATACCTGGGCAATTTTCCACATTGTTGAGTAAATGCCAGTATTGTAACTGTGCTGGAACAGCTTGGCTAGGGGCCTAGCTAATTCTGGAGCACATACATCTCCAGTACTACAGCTGGTATGTCATCAGGGTCCATACATAGCCTTTACTTATCCAGTGCATTCAGCTGGCATTTCTGGATGAATATGGTTGCAAATACTTCAACCTTGTCTTTCACACCAGACTGCTGAGGGAGGCAAGGGAGGAGATCGCAGAGGCTCTGACTCAAAATTTTAATTCCTCTCTGGCCACGGGGGAGGTGCCAGAGGACTGGAAAACAGCTAATATGGTTCCGCTATTTAAGAAGGGTTGTAGAGATAAGCCAGGGAACTACAGGCCAGTGAGTCTCCTGTCAGTGGTAGGGAAACTATTGGAGAAAATTCTGAAGGAGAGAATCTATCTCCACTTGAGAGGCAAGGTTTGATCAGGGATGGTCAGCATGGCTTTGTCAGAGGGAGGTGATGCCAAACAAATTTGATTGAACTTTTTGAGGAGGTGACCAGATGTGTAGATGAGGGTAGTGCAGTTGATGTAGTTATATGGATTTCATCAAAGCCTTTGACAAGATCCCACATGGAGGACTTATAAAGAAGGCAAATACACATGGGATACAGGGTAATTTGATAAGGTGGATTCAAAATTGGCTTAGTTGTAGGAGACAGAGTGATGTCAGAAGGCTGCTTTAGTGATTGAAAGCCCATGTCCACTGGTGTACCACAGGGATCTGTGCTCGGTACCCTATTATTCGTCATTTATATAAATGACATGGATGACTATGCGGGAGGTAGGATTAGTAAGTTTGCGGATGACACAAAGATTGGCTGGGTGGATAACAGTGAGGTTGAGTACCTTGGGCTACAGGAAGATATAGACGGGATAGTCAAATGGCCAGATAAGTGGCAGATGGAATTTAACCCTGAAAAGTGTGAGATGATACACTTTTGAAGGAGTAATTTGACAAGGAAGTATTCAATGAACAGCATGACACTAGGAAGACCTCAGGAACAAAGGGACCTTGGCGTGTGTGTCCATAGATCTCTGAAGGCGGAGGGGCATGTTAGTGGGGTGGTGAAAAAGGCATATGGGACACTTGCTTTTATCAATCGAGGCATAGATTACAAAAGTAGGGAGGTCATGTTGGAGTTGTATAGAACCTTGGTGAGGCCACAGCTGGAGTACTGTGTGCAGTTCTGGTCGCCACATTATAGGAAGGATATGATTGCATTGGAGGGGGTGCAGAGGAGATTCATCAGGATGGGATGAAACATTTAAGTTATGAAGGGAGGTTGGATAGACTTGGGTTGTTTTCATTGGAGCAGAGAAGACTGAGGGGCGACCTGATCAAGGTGTACAAGATTATGAGGGGCATGGACGGGGTGGATAGTGAGGAGTTCCCCTTAGTTGAAGGGTCAGTCACGATGGGACATAAGTTCAAGGTGAAGGGCAGGAGGTTTAGGGGAGATGTGAGGAAAAACTTATTTACCCAGAGGGTGGTGACAGTCTAGAATACGCTGCTTGGGAGGGTGGTGGAGGCGGGTTGCCTTGCATCCAATAAAAAGTACTTGGATGAGCACTTGGCCCATAGCCTTGAATGTTATGATGTGTCAAGTGCTGGTAAATGGGATTAGTTAGGTAGGTCAGGTGTTTCTCATGTGTCGGTGCAGACTCGATGGGCCGAAGGGCATCTTCTGCACTGAGAGATTCTGTGACATGCTGTGCTCTGCAATCATTGAGGATGGGGATGTTTGTGCAGCCTCCACCTCTGCTAATTGTTTAATTGGCCCCCACAATTCACAACAAAAAGAGAAGAGTTGACGTTTCGAGTTCTGTTGAAGGGTCACAAGGACTCGAAATGTCAACTCTTTTCTTCTCCGCTGATGCTGCCAGACCTGCTGAGTTTTTCCAGGTAATTCTGTTTTTGTTTTGGATTTCCAGCATCCATGGTTTTTTGTTTTTATCCCACAGTTCACAACTGGAGATAGCAGGGCTATAGGGCTTTGATCTGAACTGCTCATTGTGCAGTTGCTTAGCTGTGCCTTCAGCATGCTGATTCCACTGTTTCGCAAGCATGTAGTCCTGTATTGTAGCTTCACCAGATTGCCACCTCTTACTGGAACCCCTGATGCTGCTCCTGACATGCTCCCCTACGCTGCTCATGAAATCAGAGTTAGTCACCTGGTGTGATGGTAATGATAAAATGAGCTAAAAGCCCTATCACAAGGGGCCTTATCAAAAGCCATCTGCAAGTCCATATAAATAACATTCATAGATGTTCCCCTATTCTTAGCTTTAGTTACCCCTTCAAAAAATACAATCACATCAGTCAGGCGTGACCTACCCTTTACACATCCATGTTGACTTTCTCTGAAAATGTTAAAGATGTTCAGTCACTCTATCCTTAATTATAGACGCTAGTAATTTCCTGAGAATGGATGTTAGGTTGGCTGTCTTCTGCTCCCTGGTTTCCCTCTTGTACATTTCTTAAACAGTGGAGTAACATGTGAATTTTCCAAATTGTGAGAAGATTATCATTTGGGCATCTGCAATGTTCTTGCCCACGTCCTGGGATGAAAACCATCTGGTTCTGATTATTTGCCACTCTTTTGTGCCATTATTTTCTTCATTACTGTTGTTTTACTTTAATTCTGGTGAGCATTGTCTCTGATTCAATATTAGTTTCCTTGGGATGTCCAGCATGCGGACCTCTACCTCAACTGTAGATACTGAGCAAATTATCCAATGTGTTCACCATTTCCTTATTTTCATTGACAATGATGAGAAAATAGAATTTATTTGTGGACCAGTGATGCTTATTGTCACTATCTTTTCATTTCAGCACCAGGGTTAAAAGCTATCCAAGACTGGTGGTTTGAATGTTCCTTGTAACTGATGATATACGGACATAAAATTCAGTGGCTTATCTCCGTTAAACTGCCTCAGTTCCTGGTATTCTGTGTTTATCACTTTCTATGAAGTAGCAGGGATGCATAGAATTGGGCATTTTTCAGCACACAGGATTAGCATGGAAAAGTGATGACTACTGTGTTTTAAGAGTTACTTTTTTTTACATTTAAATGTGTTATGAGGCTTATTTCTCAGACAAATACTCAAGGTTAAGTTTCTTGGTGATGCCATTTCATTGTATCCTTTAGTTATTTTTGGAACCTATGCTTATATGTAGTAGAATTTGAAACTATTAGGTATATTGGAAAAAAACTGAAAGAGTGATAAACCTTTGGAATAAATTGTCAATAAGGACAATCGAATAAAAACATTGAGGTTGTTTAAAATTCATCTTTATATTACAGAAGTGGAAAGATCTTAGATGGTTCAAATGCTGTGGATGCTGGCATATAAGTCGACCTTTGAAGCCTCAAAATCCCTCTAAAAACAGGGGTCAACTTATATGTCAAGTGCATGGATGTGGGTGGTCGCCATCTTTGCCATTCATCCTGCAGGGTCTGCTCTGTGTGGGTGTGTCTTAAACTCCTGCACATCTGAAAAATATGGGGTTGTCTTGTGCAACAGGTTGCCTTATAAACCAGAATCTATGGTAACTTTTTTGTAGCACTGACCTTATGTTCTTCACTCAGCTGTATTTTATTTTATAATGTGTTGCCACTTCTATAGGTCCACACGTGAAGGATGGCTTTTTGAAGGTGACATTAGGAGGCAGTTCACTCATTTGAGGGAAGGAGGGAATTAGCTCACCATCACCTTCTCAAAGGGAAATTAGGGATGGGCAATAAATGCAGACCTTGCCAGTGATGCTCACATCCCATTGAAGAATTAATATAAAAGATTTTTTAAAAAATCAGGAAAGGGAAAAATGTCCTTAGAAAATTCCTTTGTTAGATCTGTGTAATTGAAATACTTTTTTCAGAAGAAAAGCGTAAATGTTTAATTCATGCTTGTATTTTTGTGAATTTAAGAATGTTTTGTACTATATAACAAAGCCAGAAACTCCATGCTGTTGGTGCAGTGCTGGAGCACAGATTCCATTGCCTGGTTTTAGATAATACAAGGCTAATGGGTTTCTCTCAAGAACATACACAAAGAACTTCGTTCTAGTGATGACTTTATACTGCAATTTTTGTGTCGATGCAAAAGCAAAAATAAGTAGGTCTGAGACCCCATCAAGCATTCCAAAAGTTTTAAAAACACTGATTTGCCAAAAGTAGTAAAAGCTGCATTGTTAATTCTCTATTCATTTTTGTTTCTGTACAGCTGCTGTGCCAGTAGAAGGACCAAACAAGTGTTACTTATTGCGAGAGCTCTCTGCAGAGAGAAGATCCATTGAGAAAGGAATGCTGGATGTTGATCGACTCATTCTTAAACTCTTAACGTCTGGCACTTTGGATTTCATCTCCTTGAATAATATTACTAGATATCCCGTTAGGAATGACAGGACTCTAGCTCTCCTGGATCACTTCTTACAAATAAATAACAATGGTATTTTAAGGCAGTTTGTTTCTCACATGCGAGACCCAGTGATACTAAATGCAGAAGCACTAAACTGGGCTGAGTATATGCAGGGATGCAGTGAGTATACTTCAGTTTGTTTAGTTTCTACTTTGATGTTTGTCATATTTTTTATGCTCGGTCCAATTTGTATTTTGACTGTCCTTCCTGGGCTTAAGATCCTTAATGAAACCAGACGTACTACCTGAGCATTGTGCAAAGCTGAATCGCTAACTTTTGCCACCATTGGTAGGAAAGTTTAACTGCTCCAGCTGCCCCATTTCATGGTGGCTCAGCTGAAGTTAATTGGTGAACCAGCCAAGTGATCAGCCGCTATCATCACAAAATTAGTTTTTCAGTTTGTTAGCTCCAAGATGTAAAACTAAGTACTAGGTCCTCGGGCCTCATCAGAATAAATCGGGGAAGCTGCAGATACCAATTGAAGTTCACCTATCTGGGCCTGTAAGACCTGATCAGGGATAACTGATTATTCAAAAGAGTTGAGGAGTCACTAGCTGAAGTTGAAAGTGGCTTGTTGAGAAGCGACAGTTCAGTGCAGCACATAATCAGAATAAGTATAGTAGACATAAGACCCAAGATAAGTAAGAAGGATTCCTGATCCTGGGTCAGAAGGTCAGAATGATCTGGTCTCTGCTGCCTGCCATAATCTCTTGCCTTTAGCCTAGTCAGGGTGTTAAGCTGAAGCTTGCAACCCGAAAGAGCCTCCTCCCTTCTGTGCTTTTTCCTCGACCGCCTGTTTATATAATTTATTTTTAGAGTTTGGTGGGTATCTCATGCCAATCACTTGTTCAATTACGTCTTCCTATCCAATTGTCTAATTGTCAAGGTTTAGGTATCCAAAGTATACCCCTCCCACTCCAACCCCTGATCCAAAAGGTTACCCACTCTGCTTATCTCTTGGAAGTACATCTGCTGGTTAATTTCACCCAGACAGTTGTTTAGTTAAGTGGGCAAGAGTTCCATCTTATCAAGCTTAGTAATACCTACCAAAGGCCAGCTTCCATGTTGTGTCCTTCAGCAGATAATAGGCTTCCTAATGAAAACATAAATCAATCCTGACTTATTCTGTGTCTACATCATCACTGGCATGCTGTTGGGGATTTTTTCTTTCAAAGAGAGAAAGAAAGAGCTATTTCTGAAGTATCCAATTAACTTTGTAAGATTTTGTAAGGCCATTAGACAGCCACTTCTTACAGGCCTTACCAATTTTACCCCGAGGTACTTCCAGATGAGTGGATGAGGATGGGCCAGCAGCCTGCAACTTTATGGAGTCAGGAGGAGCACTCCTGCTGACCAGTAAATACTAAACATTTTCCATTATTTTTGGGCTTAATTTGTGTGGCCTCCAGCAATCCCTTTAGGATCATTAGTTTAGGCTGCTGAAGACCCAGAATTGCTTGTTGGAATTTGTGCAATTCAAGCTCCAACAGGGGCATACAGATTTAAGAGTTGGATACTAATGTAGCCACAGGAGCCTATTGCAGTAGGCCATCTTTAAAAAAAATAAGAGCCCAACCAATTTAACATTAACCCAACCTCCATGTAAATTAAGCGTGGATTGCTAAATTGGTGACTGTGCACGTTTTAGGCACATAAGTGTCAATTTGACTCTTCCTATTCCATTTGCTAACCCACTTTTTTATTTTTAACTTTCCTTCTATCTAACTTGACTGAATAATCCCTTACGGCTTATCATCGTGTGAAACAAATCCTTAGTACTTTAGGGTTTTTAAGTGCTCAATGCCACTGGATGTTAAAGTGGAACAGTGATAGGAATGAGTACTTTCAATCATAAGCATTCTTATTCTTTCAGTGTCCCCTCCAAGCACCCATCACTCCCTCCCCCAAATAAAAATAAATATGTCTTGAAAGATTTTGTTTAAAATGCTTCCTTCCTAAACTAACTTTTTCTTTGTCATCATCCATACTCTTGAGGAGTAAATCTTTATAGTTTTACAAGTGTACCCTGCTTCAACTTGGCTCAGCAAAAGCACTTAAGCCTATGAGTCAGCAACACATGGGTTGAAGCTCCACTGCTACTTAATCTAAGCAGGCACTTCAATGCAGTACAAAGAAAATGCTGCTTGCCACCTAAGACATAAAACCAAAATCCTCTGCGTGGTTGGACAGAAAATATCCTGTGGTATCTTTACAAAGAAGAGCAAGGAATTTTCTTGATGTCCTGGCTAACATTCATCCTTCAGCCAGCACCGTCAAGACTTGGTTATTCGCCTCACTGCTGTTTGTAATTTTTTATTACGTGCATATTTGCTTAAACAACAGGGACTGCACTTCAAAAGTAATTAATTGGCTGTGAAATGTTTTGGGACATCCCAAGGACATGAGAAGTGGTATATAAATGTAAATTCTTATTTAATTGGATTTGGAGAACTTTGTGCACAGCATGCACATAAAAATGTCATCTGGATGGTGCAGATGTGGTCAATATTTCTCTTGTTATATAAAGTCTTGTGACTTGTGCATATCATCAACTTGTTTCCTCCTGAGCTAAAGAGGCTGTACTCTCTGCTCTTTGAGTGATACCCCTCATTAAAGGAAAAGCTCTGGTTTCTCCTCAGGAGTAGATTAGATTGTAAAACTTGCCTTTGGTCCATTGGTCTTTCAGGTTTTTCTGACAATTGTAAAATTTGGACATCACAGGATCAGGCAGCGATTGTAATATAAACAAAGCTGGCCTCGTTACGAATGGCATGAGAGTAAAATATGAACAGGCTGGGCAGCAAGGAGTACTCTGTTCAGATCACGTAGCAAGCAATTACATAGTTACAGGCAGTCATTTCAAATGAAATCAAAAAAGCAGGCCAAAAAAAATGACCTGAGACAAAAAATTAGGTTTACAGTCAAAAAATTTGGACCCTGCTGTTCTGTTACTAATCTGTTAACTGCTGACAAATGCCACATATTGCTTGCATGAAAACAAAAAAAAACAATGCACCCTTCGTTGAGACAGTATGTTAGTACCAACCCATGGCAGAGGTTTAAATAATGGGAAAAATTCAATACTCTATTCACAATTGCATGATAAATGACTAATGCATTAAATGCTTGTTGGGAATTTGGATTCTCCAAACCTACTTACAAAGACCGTATTGAGAGCAAAATTGAAAAAGGCAACGTTCCAACCTCAGTCTGCAATCATAGATTGTCTAGACACTTTGTTGAATAATCCTGAACACTTAGCTGTACTAATGGAAATTTCAGTACTTAATTTTGTCAGGCACTCATTACAAGCATCCAGCACCAGGGATGCACCAAGTTGCTGTGAAATTATGCTGGCATAAAGGGGTGCCAAGGATGTTTTGACACTAATTGGTATTGGTAATTTTATGACATTGGACAATGACACAGACTTGGCACTGCCACTTGATTTGGCACATATGCCAGTGCTCAACCACTCCAGGGGCACACTGGCACCAGTTTTTGTTAAGGAGGTATTGACTTTAATTGTTTCTGAATGATATATAAACCAAAGAGAAATACACTCAGTATTTCAAACAGCTATCTTTGTGGAAAGTAGTTTCAGACTTTCAGATTTCATGAGCAAATTGAAATGAAGAATGGCTGATTCAGTGCCATAAACAAATCCATTTGCACTTTGACCAATTCAATAAAAGTTATGCTTCTTCTAATAGGGAGGCAGCAATATCGTTTTATGGCATTTTCTATACTTGAGAATGGATCGCCGCCACACAGTAGAATCCACACCAAGCAGCTTTCACTGTGTCTTCCATGAGATTTACTCTATAAAGTTCACAGCAAAATGGGGAAGTTATTACAGATGCAAGGATTTTAGAAACCATTTTTAAAAATTCATTCATGGGATGTGGACGTCGCTGACTAGGCCAGCATTTATTGTCCATCCCTAATTACCCTTGGTAAGGTGGTGGTGAGCTGCCTTCTCAAACCACTGCAGTCCATGTGGTGTAGGTACATCCACAGTGCTGTTAGAGGGGTGAGTTCCAGGAATTTGACCCAGCGACAGTGAAGGAATGGCGATATATTTCCAAGTCAGGATGGTGAGTGGCTTGAAGGAGAACTTCCTAGTGGGTGCGTTTCCACGTGCCTGCTGCCCTTGCCCTTCTAGGTGGTAGCTGTATGATTTGAGAAGGTTATCTACGTCTTACAGGTGGTATTATCTGTAAAACAACCAAATGGCATAATCCACACAAGTTTGCAAAGCCTTAATGTTTAGATGTGATTGTGGCTTAAGATCACTTCTTAGAACGATCTATCCTGACAGCTGGCGCTACATGTACAATTTGGTGTGCTGTTTTGTTGTGTGGAGGATATGAGGAAGAAAGATAGATTATCTAACTTGAAGAAAGACGTACACTATGATACCAATTCCAATGTTAGTGATATTAAACTGAGTGTGTTTTTCCCACATCTAACCAACATAGGGTTTAATTCTATTTTGTGAAAGATGCAGATAATTTGAAGGGTCTAAACACCACATGGTGGGTGACATCTTTTCAATCTGTTTTGAAGCACTAAGAGGTTATGATGCCAGTCTTTGTTCAATATAATTACAATGTGCTGTTGATGGACCTCCCTCAGATGTTGTCCAAGAGGGGCCTTTTTGATTTGCACTCTAATGTGATAGATCCCCTTACGCTAGAAAGACATGAGGGAACAATGTTTTATTTAATTTCATGCCTTATACTGAATGTTTTTTCCAGTGAAAAAAATAATCATAGCCTAAAATTATTTGTTTCTCTTCCCACAATATTGCTCCACTTCAATTCTTCAATCACAATAGTTTGGAACATGTGAACATATTTTTATATCTATATTTTTAAAATATTTTATTTGGGTGAAAATAGCCTATCAGCTTGCAGAATCAGAGACCACAGTCCTTTAACCAATCATTCATATCCTTTTAATCTGTCCACACAAAATTCATATATAAAATTTATAACATGGATTTATTGAACAAAGGTGCAACAAGAAGTGAAATTTGAGGGGAAAAAATATATAATTAAATGGATAAAGTTCAGCACCATCTCATGCTATTGTTTGTCACAACATTGCCCCCTTGTTTTAATGAAATTAGTGCGAGGAATCCTGACACAATTCCCGGTGACTTAGTGAAAAGTAGAAAACTGAGTTTAATAGTTGGTCAGAAATAGACATTTCAATACATACCTGTTCCAAAATTGTTCTTGAAATACAGACAAGATAGTGTTAGGTAAATATCCTGCCAAATTAGGCCAAACTTTAAGCATTTTTGGGTGTGGTCTCTGTCAGCACAACTATAAAAATAAATTTGCCAATTTATATATTACCCCTGGCTTTTTGTTGTTTAGGTGACAGCTGCTGCATGTTCTTCATTAAGAAATACGCCGATGTTTTTAAATATGTCTTGGAGGAATACGGCGTGGAACGTTTTGCTGAACACTTTGTGAAATCAGGAATGCTGAAGGAATCAGAGAGCAACGATTTATGCAAGTATAACTATAAGGAGGGAGCAGAGCGTTTTATGCACATCCTGTTCACCAAAAAAACAATTCTGTGTGTTGCGGACATGTGGTTTACATTAGTGGAACATCAGCATGATCTTCCTTACCTAGGACCATACATCAACAGTTTCCTGAAAGCGTTTGATGAACAAAGTAATTATATTCTTTTGTTTAATCTTGGGTAATGGTGACAGAATTTCCTCTGATTACAAAAGTAAATTTGAATTTTTTGCACTAAAATATACATTTCTGATAGCTGTATCGCAACCGGGGTCAAATATAGAAAATATAAAATGGGTCGTTTATACATGATACTCCAGTAGGTGGCAGTGACGGCATCTTAAGGGGAAAAATATGCCTTTCTGATATTGTGTAGGACGTATACTGACATTAAAGTCTAAGTGATCAAGGAATGAAGGAACTAAAGGTCAAACAAATCAAAAGTGCTTACTATAGAGGAACATGATTCAGTTAATGTTCAACTCTCTTCATGCCACTTCCTAATTCTTGGTCCTGTGGCTTGACGTTGCTGAGGTACAATATAACCTGTTTAAAGGAAAGTTTAGCTCACCCCAGCCCTAGAGTTCATTTTCTAGCTCACTGTCCAAGATTGACAGTGGGCCTGGTAGAAGGAGTGATAATGTACCACTTCCCTATCCCATTTCCTGCCCACTGACGAAAACCTGGATCTGTGAACATAAGGTAGCTCACTTCAACCTCCTTCCTCAACTCCTTCCCGTGTTCACCTCTCTTCCCGTGTCCAATTATCCCCTATCCCCTAACCCTCCCTGATGTAAATACAATACAGCACTTGATCTTGACTCTCCAGGTGCAGTATCACAGGAAATCAACTACTTATTGAAGAGATACTAAAATTAAGAAAATTAGTCATTTGCAAACTCTCTCCATGACAGAGAAAAACCTAATTATGAAACGTGATGAATTTTCCATATCTCCTCCCAATATTCATGGTGACCAGCTAATTTATGGGCATGTGTAACAATTGAGTATTTCTTGCAGGATTCAATCATTGGATTTATTACTGCAATATTGCTTTTACTCTTTAATTGGCTTGAGTATAAATATCTGGTAGAAAATTCTGCTTATGGGTCCCCACACAATTTTGCCATTTCACTGGAGGAGGTGCTAAGAGGAAGATGGGAGCTTCCTGACAAAGAAAGGAAACAGCAAAGTAAAAGGAGAATTAAACTTGCCAGCAATTGTTATAGTTTAGTCATTGACACAGCAACTCAAGGAACCGATTATTTCAGCTTCTTTATTCTGTTGGGCTCACCAGTCCCAGAAATTGCACCAATTATGTCGTCATCTGAAAAGAGAAAAGGGTGAAGTTAAATTTTGAGTGTAGATAAAAGCAAATTGTATTTGCATAGCACCTATAACATAATAAAATGTCCCAGGAGCCATATAGCACCAAGCCATACAGGAAAATGTTAGAAATAAAAACAGAAAATGCTGGGAATGTGCAGCAGATTGGCTGCATCTATGGAGAAACAGAGTCAACATTTCAGGTTGAGTGTGTCACAGGCTGCAGACAGTCCAGAAGGATGAAGAGGCATAGTTTACCACATTCACATTGGATGTTGTTTGCGAATTTGATGAGGGCTGTTTCAGTGCTGTGACCCTTTACCCCAGATGTAGTCTCTTATCAATGGATGAGGAAGAATTTCTCCTTTGTGTTGTTGATCTTTGGAATTCCCTTCCACAGAGAGCAGTTGAGGCTGAGTCATTGAACATATTCAAGGCTGAGGTGGACAGATTTTTGATCAACACGGGAGTCAACGGGTTATGGGGGACAGACAGGAAAGTGGAGTTAAGGTCACAGTCAGATCAACTATGATCTTATTGAATGGTGGAGCAGGCTCAATGGGCCAAATGGCATGGCCCTGTTTCTTTTTCTTATGTTCAGCTGATCCTGGTAATTTTTAAACGGGTTGGTGTTTTTTCTTTTGAATATCACCATCTTTATGGAAAACTGCTTAGCAAACTTTTGTTTATTTGAAAATATAGCACAGTGAGTAAAATTGTATCAGAACCAGTGTGTTAGGTTGCAAAACTCTTTCGTCTTCCAGTGGAGCTTACACAGTTGCCCTGTAATGCTATCACATCTTAATACACTGTGCCACTAATGCTCCCACAATCCAGTATCTCGTGCCACTGCTGCAAGATGCTTTACCTTCTTAAAATGCCCTTAAACCAGAGGATGCTACGCTGCAGTGCACCCTAACCTTGCAATCCCCTCATGTTGTGTCTGGATCCTCAACCATCTCTGAGTCTTCAGACACTGGCACTCTCCCTACTGCTGAGACATCATGGTACCTCCCCCAGTCTTCCAACCCTTTTCTGCTACTGCCAGACCCTATGGAATCACTCAGTAAACCAAACCCCACGTTCTACAGTATTGCCTTATACCAGAAATGCTTCCCAATGCCAACCCTGTGTACCTAAGGTAGAAGTAAAGAGAGAGAAATTAAATTCACAGTAAAAGAATGGGCAATTGATTCAGGCTGCTCAGTTAGTTTCTTGGAGTCATGTTCAGAGTCATGGAATGCAATCCCAAAATTATTGATAAAAACCTTGGGAAAATTTACATTCATTGTACCATTCGCTTTACAAAGACTCTGCAATAAGTTAATAGAAGAGTTCCAAGGAATCCAACAAGCATTTTTAAAATCTGTCACAATCTCAAGTGATGTAACATGGCTTCCTGGAAGCTGATTTTAGTATACTCCAGTCAAGAGCTGACTCAGAAATTATGCTGCCTCTTTCTCATCAATGATATTTGAAAACATTTTATATTAAAGATAAAATAGCAGGTTCTCAAAGTCTAGTATTTCTGCACCACCATACCACTATGAAGGTGATAAGGTTATCTATGTCTTACAGGTGGCATTATCTGTAAAACAACCATATGGCATAATCCGCACAAGTTTGCAAAGCCTTAATGTTTAGATGTGATTGTGGCTTAAGATCAGTTCTTAGAACGATCTATCCTGACAGCTGGCGCTACATGTACAATTTGGTGTGCTCTTTTGGTGTTTGGAGGATATGAGGAAAAAAGATAGATAATCTAACTTGAAGAAAGACGTACACTATGATACCAATTCAAATGTTATTTTAATGAAATTAGGAAGAATAAAAAATAAACATATTATCTAAATGGTGAGAGATTGCAGAGCTCTAAGATGCAAAGAGATCTGGGCATCCGAGTGCTTGAATTGCAAAAGGTTAGTATGCAGGTACGGCAAATAATTAGGAAAGCTCATAGAATGTTATTGTTTATTATGAGGGGAATTGAATACAAAAGCAGAGAGGCTATGCTTCAGTTATGGAGGGCATTGGTGAGACCACATCTGGAGTACTGTGTGCAGTACTGGTCTCCTTATTTAAGAAAGGACGTAAGTGTGTTGGAGCAGTTCAGAGAAGATTTATTAGACTAATACCTGGAATGGGTGGGTTGTTTTATGAGGAAAGGTTGGTCAGGGTTATATCCCCTGGAGTTTGGAAGAGTAAGAGGCAACTTGATCAAAACCATTAAAATCCTGAGGAGTCTTGATAGGGTGGATGTAGAAAGGATGTTTCCTCTTGTGGGAGAATCTAGGACTAGGGGTCACTGTTTAAAAATAAGGAGTTGCCGATTTAAGACAGATGAGGAGAAATCTTTTTCTTTGAGGGTCGTGAGTCTTTGGAACTCTTCCTCAAAAGGCGGTAGAAGCAGAGTCTTTGAATATTTTTAAGGCAGAGCTAGATGGATTCTTGATAAGCAAGTGGGTGAAAGGTTACCGGGGGTAGGCAGGAATGTGGGATCAGATCAGCCTTGATCTTATTGAACAGCAGAGCAGGCTGTAGAGGCCAAGTGGCCTACTCCTGCTCATTGTTTGTATGTAACTGTTCTGATGAAGGGTCATCAACCTGAAAAGTTAACCGTTTCTTGCCAGAAACTGCTGCCTGACCTGATTATTTCCAGCATTTTCTGTCTTTATTTCTGATTTCCAGCGTCTGCAGTATTTTGATTTTTTTACAAATGGTCTGATGGTAAGTGGGCTCTACTTTTGCAAATGAACTTGAAGTAACTCATTTCCTTTGTGCAACCTCTCTAAAGAAGACATAATATTTGAGCTTCTGAATTTTCCATAATTTTTCTCTTTTTCATATTTTGATTAAGCTGGACCCTTCTGCCCACAATTTGACCCTGAATTGCCAGTCAAACCACTGTTAATTAAGAAGTGCTACGTTAATGTGTATCGCCTGCTTCATTTAATACATGTGGAAGGCACAGAGGCTGTTCGGAGTATTTTTGATGCCCACATCTCACCAGAGGAATTGGAAGAAGAAGTTACAAAGAATAAAGTCTTAATCAAGAATCGGCTAGAGGGAACAGATTTTAGCAGCGTCAGAAAAAAATGGATGAATATTATTTATTCGACAGAGAGCTCAAAAACTTTGCATTTTACATTACCTTTGTTTCAGTTTCTTGCTGTGTTTATGAAGAAGTTTCCCCGTCCCAAAAAAGGCTGGACTGGGAGGCTTGCAAGATCTGACACTTCCCCAGGAGCGTATTTGCGGCGGATTTGTGAAATGCGAGATCACCTTTTGAAAGACATTTTCCGCACGGACCTTACTTATGAAAAATTTGACAGAATATGGAACGAAGCTGCAGAGATACTTGTTCACCTTGGAGTCAATGATAAGAGACTCCAAGAACTTCGCTTGCAGCCAATGAATGTTGTGTTCCTTGACAGGAGATACATGGAAAAATACTTTAATAAACCACTGTCCCAACTTTTGGAAGAGCTTATTGCTAGACATCACAGTGGTAATTTTAAAATTATTTTTTAAATGCCAATTGGATTATGCCCATTTGTTTTCAGTGGTATTGTTACTATTGTCCTTTACAAATGTCCATAGGACAGAATTTTCCACCCTAGGTGGGTGGGAGGAGGTTGAAGAGTGAGAACATGGAGGCATGCCTCCAATTGGTGCCCCCAATCGGGGGCACACTGCCATTTTATATGGGCAGGTCAATTAAGGCCCGCCCAGCGTGCCGTCTGCATGGAAGCGCTGTACACTTATGGTGGGAATGGGGTGGGGGGTGGGGGTGGGGTTGGGGTGAGGGGTGGGGAGGGGAGGAGGGAGGGGGGGGAAGTCCCACACCCCAACATTTTCTACATAAACTGAAAATTAGCCCTCTTCAAGTGCATGATTTCTTTTTTCAGCTTTGTGGTTCCAGAACATCAATCAGGCAGGGAAAAGCCTCAAGGAAGAGCTGTGTAATTGTATTAACATTGAGTTAACACTGTGTGGTGGAGGTATGCACTCTACTGAATGTCCTCTTCACTTGTTCGTACTTAGAATAGTCTTCCGGCAAGGGAGCAAAAGCTGTGGAATTTTCAAGAAATAATGAATGTGGTGCTGGTGAGACCATAGGTAACAATGAAGAGGATTTACTGTATGCCCACTTACATCTGACCAATTGCTTCCTTCAAGCTTATAGTTTTTTGAAAAGCTACGTCTGGACTTATGGCTGTTGGATTGTGTATAGCTTGATACCTGCTCAATGTAGACCATAATATTTGCAGATTTCTTTTTGTGGCTTTTATTTCATGTGCAGAAATATTGTTTCTCTTTGTTCAGGTATCAGTTCAATTTGTGCTTGCTCATTGGCAGTGGATCATTGTGCAGGTAAGCCATACAGCAGTCAAGTGTTCTTTTTGGAGAACTGATTTTTTTATTCTAAATTACTCTGACTAATCCCTCAAGTGGTGTTTTATCTGTGTATTTGAATATAGAGTGAATCTGATTAAACAACTTTTAATGAAATTTCTCTGGTCAATAATCCAGGCATAAATAGGAGATGAAAGAAATTTCACCCCTGCAATGGTTCTTTAACGTCTTTATACAAAATCAAAAATTGACCAAAAATCCCTAATATTGAAAGCTTTGTGGGAACATATGATTGCAGTTTTAGTTCAATCAATTGCACACCTAGAACCACTGATCACTGCCCCTTCAACCAATCGCAAGGCACAACATCACCCAAACAGAAACCAAAAACTGCTGGCCCTTTTGTCTGTCCCTTGTCTCTTAAGAAATCCATGGTCAGAATACAGCAAAAAAATTCTCTCCAGTGACAACTGAGCAAAAGAATACTTAACTGGCAAAAGTTGTCCTGACATTTCTTCACTCCCAATCCAAATATCATAAAACAGTTTTTAAAAGCTAAACAATTCAGACAGAAATCACCAATGTCTTCTAGTCACTCCCAACAACTTTTGCTGGGCGTGTGATGCACTGTAGTGGGCCTTATGAACAACCCCAATCTTGGCCACACCCTCCCTTTAGACGTCACAGCCTGCTGAGGCATTCAGGATAGTGCATGGGCACAGAAACTTCATTATGTCCCCTCTTCACTGGTTGTTTTTGTGCTGTGCAAAGAAAATATTGGTCAATTTGATGTTTATATAATTAATCAATTAGGTGCTCCTATAGCAGTTCATCTGTTGGGCATTTATATTATGTTACTTCGTAGTTATTGATCTGTTGGTGTTTATAATATTGGAATAATTCATCTATTCAATACCTAGAAGTTAACAAAAAGATCTTGTTCATTATGTCCCGCATATCTAATTGATGCAAGTTAATTGTACCACTATTAATGCATAATCACTCTTGTGGTTACCAGAAACCAATCTCTATGCTCCCAGCCTGACTATCCGTTTGCAGCCATTGTCCCAAACATAAAAGGTCCCTCCAAGCCTAAGCCATCTAGCTTTGTCTAAACTCCCAAGTCTGGCACCCCAATCACTCTTTGCCTAGGCACGCACCTGACTCTCAGATCTTCCAAGACAGGTGAAAGTAAAAGGAAAGATTTGTCAGAGCATAGCAAATAAGGAAGTGTGAGAGGCATGCAGAGAAATTAAGAATGGAGTGAGGAAATGGATGGAGAGATTTGGATTAAAGGAATGAAAGTAAGATAAGTGATGGTAGGAGAGAGTCTACAAAGCATGAGGAGGGAAACAAACTGTAAGACAAACTGAATAGAGAGAGATGAAAAGAATTGGATTGGGAAGTATGCAAAGGGACCTTTACAAAAAGAGAGGAGCACAGTTTTTTTCATTTTTTTGTTCTGAGTGCCACTGAAGATCAACTAGCTACCATAAAAATGGATACAAATTTTCCAAACCTACAGATTCTGCATTCAGGAAAATCTTCTACACCCAGAAGGGTAAGACCATAGAACTTACAGCTGCATTAAGTGATTATGAGGATTAGTGTAGGTGCATTTAAGGGGAAGCTAAGTAGATATATGAGAGAGAAAGGAATAGGAAGATAAGTTGAAATGAAGATGAGATGAAGTAAGGTGGAAGGAAGCTTGTGTGGATCATAAACACCAACGCATGGACCTGTTTGGCTAAATAACAGTTTATGTGCAGTAAAATTCTATATAATTCTATTTGTGTTTGAATATTTTTACATTATGTCAATGACAGAGGTTATTATTTTGCTTAGATATGCAAAATTATGCAAACAGGATAATTACCTTTTTTTCCTGTGATACACTTGATGCGATTTTCAAAAAAATTGTCTATGAACTAAGGGCAACCCTTGAAGTATTTTGTATGAGAAAGGAGAAGGGATCCAAAATTATGATTGTTAGCCGTTAGTTCATAATTCCTGTAAATAGTCTTGTGGTCCTTTGAATTCAGCAGCTGCATATTACAGCGAAGCTGGGGATCAGTAAACAACATTACAAACAGTTGCTTATTTTTATTCTTTCATGAGATGTGGGTGTCATTGGCAAGGCCAGCAATTGTTGTCCAATCCTAAAAGCTCTTGTACTATAGCATTCCTATTTATGTAGCTAATTCTGGCTCTTGTTTCAATGGTTTAACCTTAAATTATAAGAATTAGCATCTCAAATTAATATTCTGTCAAATATTCTGCCTCTTTTGAATACATTATGCATGTTTTTAATTTTAAATAATTAAGCCTCTTGTACTTCAGGGCAACAAACCAAAAGGCTTGGGGTAAAAGTGGTTGATGCTCAAGAAGAGCAGAAGGAAAAGGAGACTTCAGAGGATGAGTTTGTAAAAACTGTTCCTGTATGTTATTGACTTTCTGAATCTAATATATAATCACATGCTCTTTGTTATTTCTTCATCTCTGTGTCAATAACAAATATTGCATCACTATTTGTAGATAGAGGACCAGGGCTACTTTGAAGCAAATAATCTTGTAACACTGAACTGAATTAGAAGCAAACTATACTGACACTTGTGTTGAGTTCACTGATAATCAGTATCCCTCCCACTTGGTTGATCCTTAAAGGATTTAGTAAAAAATTAGGAATTATTGTAATTATTTTTTTTAATTATTTTCCCCTCCTCCCCATGCTCAGAAGATGGTGCTATTCCACAACCATCAGTCTTCCTATGGTCACTCAAGTGGCTGTTTTTCTTTTCATTCCTGAGATATGGATATTGATGGAAAGACTGGCATTTGTTGCCAATCCCTAGTTGCCCTTGAGAAGATGATGGTGAGCTTTTTTCTTGAGCAACTGCAGTCTGTGTTGTATAACCTCCCAACGAACTTTACAGAGTGCCTGAGTAAAAGGAACTCTTTACAACGTTGGCAAATATACAAGGTGGAAGGTTGAATACTCAGCAATTGGTTGGGGAGGGATCAAGGGAACCGGAGATGGGCCTTGTAGAAGAGATGAACTCAGAGATGCAGATGGGAAAGGAAGTGCATTGTGACCATGGATTAGAGATAGCATTGGTGCCACCATGGGGGGAGTCCAAGAGCAGCAGGGTATAGAGAAGGTGCAAGATGTCATTTCATGGATAGTTTCAACCTTTGAGCAGAAGAAATCCATGAGCTCTTCATATTTTGTTTTGGGCATGAGGAAAGAGAGGGTAGAGGAAATGAAAAAAAATGGCATGGTCATTGATGAGACCTTGAAATTGAAGTGGCCACTATAGATGAAACGAACCAACAGCATGCAAGCATATTCATAACCTTTGTTTCAGTACACCTATTATACTATCAAAGTGAAATGTAAGAGTGAACGTAACTACTGGTCTGCTCCTACCAAGTAGTATTGTCACCATGATATTTAGCAAATGTTGTTTAGCAGTTTAGTTTGTGTTGGGGACAACAACAGACTTCATGCAATACAGCAAGTGCTGTTAGTATTTTACCCCATTGTAAGGGTCTTTGTGCTTCAATAGTTTAGTCATGCTGCATCATCACTTATTATAATGAAAAACAATCTAGATGGGACATCATCTCTTCCTATCCAGTTTTTTGTTTGTGTAATGAAAAATTTAACTTTGTGTATCTGGGGAAGGGGCCTTGTAACCTCTGATATTGAATGCAATCACTATTCAGTATGCAATCAGTATTCAGACAAGGGCAGAACTCTGTGTACATTAACCTTAGAATAATTTTACAAATTTGTAACTTTCATTAACCACCATGAAAAACATTCTACTGTACACATAGTTGACATGGCGTCATTGAAGATTATAAAAATACACATTACAAACCTTGAATCTCAATTCTTGCACTTACCGTTTTGCAAGAAGAATTATTTGTCACCGCACACTTCCATTTTGTGTTGCAAGACTGGGATGACCCAAGTTATAGACTGTAATTATAGTGAGCATTCCAGCAGGAGGTACATTTACTGCTTGCCATGAACAAATGGCTTTATATTTCTTCATGTACATAGCAATTCATCTAAAAACTAACAGAATAACAGATTATACTAACTGTAATTTGGGAATTTGGATTAAAGGTTGCTGCAAAATTCAGGTCCCAGTTTACCTCATTCTGAAGTCAGCACTTAGTCACTATACTATAGGCCATTCAAAAAGTTAATTTTGCTTTTTTTAAAAAAGGTTCTCAGTAGGTTAAAAGCACTTTTTTCATTCATTTTGTACACATAGGCAACAGGAGACTCAAAATCAAAGAAGAGACGAAAAAGGTCAAGAGGTAAAAAGGTACGATTTTGCAATGTTTTGATGCATATTTGTAAACAATTTGAATACGGTTCTGTATTTACCCTGAATTTATTAGCATTGTCTTTTCCTTTTCCAACAACTGGATTGTTGTGAAGCTCACCCTTGGTCATTTGTAAGATGCACTTATTGCCCACATTTGGTGGAGTGTTTGATATAGACTGACTGTCTCCCTTTGCCATTTTGCAGCTTTACATACTCTTTACATTATAATTTTGTTATTAGTTGGAGTCCTGACTTTGGTAGCCATGATGCAAAGGGGTCAGTCCAGCTGTCTTGAAGGAGTCGCAAGCCACTTCAAGAAGTGGCTATCCCATGCCCTAATGGAAGAAGCGGTGTTGTCAGTGACAGATATAAACATTGATACGCCGGTCTATGATATCTGTGGCAATTGAAAGTATTTTCTGGCCCACAGACCTTTCCCAGCTATCCCAAGAGGTCACCGGGTGTAAACATCTGTCATACATTTTGACTTTTAGACTGTGTATTTAGACTTCAGCCATAATCAGGATATTAAATAAGTTGTTTTTAAACCTTCCTGCAGCAAATGAAAAAGCCAGACACCTGCTGGATGTTTGTTTAAAATTGCTAAGTTTAGTTAAATTTTGTTTAGTGGATAAAGTTGAGGAACCAGTCCTTGATAGTGTAGCCCCTGAACATCAATTATATTGGACTTGTTTAGATTCCTAACTTTAAATCAAAGTTTAGAAAGTATTTTGTGGATTTGACTGATCAATTTTTGCGTGCAAATTTACAAGGAATACATCCCAAGATGTAAATTATTCTAAAGGTACGTGGTAATTTACTACTGCCAATTTATAGAATACATTGTAAACTGATTAACACACTCAGTTAATAGGATAAATTACAACCTTTACTGGTTGAGCATCTATCTTATCTAACGGTAAGGGTAAGTAATTAATACTTGCATTAATCAGATTACAACTCTTCTGTTCTATTCTGGGGGATCTCATTTTATACAAGCAAGTCCAAACTTGCAGATAAACCATTTAGCTCTATTACCATCTATTGGAGCACTGAATTATGGAGGCTTGCTTACAGCATTGCCATTTACGTGCAAGATATAGTGCCCTCTCAAATATGTATATAGTCTACAACTATACCATGCAATCCTGCAACTTCAGTCTGCTTTGACTGAATTGTTTTTGAATCCTGATTAGAATTAAGACTCATGGTGAAGAAGATCCTGACCTCATTGTACCTCTGTTACTCACAGAAGAACTTTGTTTTATGCATCAGCAATGCTCTATCTAAATTTAAATGAAGTACTGCAATTACAAGTAATTACTATGTGAATACAGGGTAAAAAGGCAGAAGCTGCTGCCCAGACACTTCCACAGGAAGCTGAAATACTCAAGGAACCAAAAAGGTAAGAATCCTTCATTGTAGCTCAAAACTCTTAATATTTCTGCAATGTTTTCTTTTTCATGAGAAGCTAGTAAACAGATGCTGATCATATATAGGTAATTTTTAAAAATGTTTTCAACTTTCAAAAAGATACTGTTTTAGTGATTGCTGAAATAAACACTTATTTGTGAATCTTATTAGGTATTTTGTGGTCATTTTACAGGTTCCGTGTCTAGATACTGTACATACTTGATGCACACGGTGCTACTTTCTCAACTTATATTGTATTGAGAGAGTCTGACTAGTAAAAAGTAACAATGGAGAGTAATTCTGATTGTGCTCTGGGTGTTTATTGAGGAAAGATGCTGGGGATAGCAAGATGTTATTAAAAGATACATTTAAGCACTGCAAAGTCAATGACTTTGCATCAATAGTAAACTCATAGCATAAATGAGTTTTTAAGATCCAAAGATGCCCTGGAGCTTAACAAACACTCTCTTCCAGGGAGTTTTGCTGCACATTGACCCAGTGACAGCTCAGGCTTCTGGAATGGAATTCCACATCTGCATTGTAATTGCAGCATTAGTATGAAGTAGTATAAATGCCCCTTTCAGATTTAGACCTGCCTTGTTGGTTTCTTTCATGGATTGTATGTTGCACTCTTTTGCAAGTTTATTGACTGTAATTACTTGCAATTTGTAGGCCAACTCAATAACTAAGATGCTTTCTTAACCATCCATCAAAGGCCTATCATTAGGGTAGCTTGTCCAGTTTCAATCCAGTTCTTAATTTTGTTGATCTTCAGGAGAAAATGCTCTTTGCATTCATACAGCACTTTTTACATAGGACAATAGGACATTCCAAATTGCTTCGCAGCAATTGAATCACTTTTGAAATGTAGTTACTGCTGTAAAGTAAGCAAATATGGAAGCCAGTTTTCACAAAGCAAAGCATAAAAAGTAATGAGAAACATGACCAGTTAACCTGTCTTCTGGTGGTGTTGGATGAATACACCAGAGAGCCCCTGTTCTTTATCGCAAAAGTTCTTGGAGTTCTTCTAAACCCATCTGAATAGACAGACAGACAGAGAGTGGACCTGCGTGAGAAGGGCAATGGGAGATAAAAACCGGCAGCAGAGAGGGAGGCCCAGAACACAGACAGCGGCGGAGGGGTTAAAAAACAGTGGCAGAGAGGGAGGCCTGGTATACGGAGAACAGACCTTCATGAGAAGGGCAGCAGTGGCGAGAGATAAAAACCAGCACAGAGAGGGAGACCAAGCACATGGAGAGCAGACCTGCGTGAGAAGGGCAACAGTGGCGGGAGATAAAAACCGGCAGCAGAGAGCCCCTTCAATCTGTTTCTACCTGTCAGAGCTGAAGTGTGATGTCACAGGAAAACAGGTAGGTGATTGGCAGGTATCACTACTGTGTCTGTCTTGATTGGCCAAGTGGTTTAAATCAGGAGACGTTATTACAACTGAAGAGTACAGTTAATAAATTCACTTTCAAAATATTTAATATCCAAATTAATTAAGTAGAATTGAGATAGCTGGGCAGGCGATGTGTTGCAGCTGTAGTACATAGGTGTTGGTGGACACCGGTGCGATCCACGGTGACCACATCTGCAGCTAGTGCTGGCTGCTCAAAAGAGTTTTGGCTCAGAGTTGATGAGCTGGGTCCAAGCTGTGGACACTGCGACACACAGGGAGGGGGAGAGTTGCCCACAGTCACACCCCTTAGATAATTACATCTAATTTGGACCGTGGTCAGGGACAGGAGGGTGTGACTGCGAGTGAAGCAGGTATGGGCGATCCAGAATTTAGCTTTGGAGGAGCCTCAGCCAGTGCCCTTGTCCAATAGGTATGAAGTTTTTGCTCCCAGTATGGACAAGAGCATGGATTGCAGGGCGGATGAGCGAACTGACCACAACACCGTGTTACAGAGCGCCATTCAAGTGTGGGGATAAAAGAGAAATGTAGTAGTAATAGGGGATAGCATAGCTAGGGGAATAGACACTGTTCTCTGCAGCAACGACAGAGAGTCACGAAGGCCGTGTTGCCTACCTGGTGCCAAGGTTAAGGACGCCTCTTCTGGGCTGGAGAGGAACTTGGAATGAGAGGAGAAGGATCCAGTTGTCATGGTCCACGTAGGTGCCAATGACATAAGTAGCTCTAGGAAAGAGGTTCTGCTGAGGGACTACGAGCAGCTCGGGGCTAAATTAAAAAGCAGAGCCACAAAGGTAATAATCTCCAGATTACTACTGAAGCCACATGCAAATTGACATAGGGTAAAAAAGATTAGAAAGGTAAATGTGTGGCTCAAAGAGTGGTGTGGGAGAAATGGGTTCCAATTCATTGGGCACTGGCACCAGAACTGGGGAACGAAAGATTTGTTCCATTGGGATGGGCTTCATTTGAACCATGCTGGGACTAGTATCCTGCGAATTGTATAATTAGGGTAGAGATAGGACTTTAAACTAATTTATTGGGGGGAGGGTTCAATTGAAGGGAAGTTTAAAGAAACAAAGGAGCAGAGACGCAGGGTAGTGAAGAGGCGAAACTGTGACAAGAATATGTTGCAGAACCTACCTGAGATCAGGCTATTGTAGATCTAGTAATGTATAATGAGATAGGATTAATAAGACATATCGTAGTTAAGGATCCTCTAGGGGACAGCGATCACAATATGGTAGAATTTCAAATTCAGCTTAAGGGTGGTAACTCTGGTCTCAAACCAGTGTCCTCAACTTAAGTAAGGGCAATTGCTGTGGCATGAAGAAAGAGTTGTCTAAAATGGGCTGGCAAAATAGATTAAGGGGAAAGTCAGTGGATGAGCAGTGGCAGACATTTAAGCAGATATTTCAAAACGCGCGGCAAAAATTTATCCCGGTCAAAAAGAAGGACTCGGTGAGAAGGATGAACCACCCATGGTTAACAAAGGTGATCAAGAAAAGTATCCAATCAAAAACTAAGGTATACAAAGCGGCAAAAAGCGGTAGGCCAGAGGATTGGGAACTTTTTAGGAACCAACAGTGGATGAATAAAAAGCAAATGAAGAGGGAGAAAATTTATTCTGAAAATAAATTGGCAAAAATATTAAAAGAAACGGCAAGAGCTTCTATGGGTACATAAAAAGAAAGAGAGTAGCTAAAGTGAGCATGGGACCTTAGGAGGATGCGATTGGAGAATTGATAACAGGGAAATGGCAGATAATTTAAACCAATATTTTGCATCGGTCTTCATGGTGGAGGACACTATAAACATTCCAAAGATATCAGATGAGCAAGGGACTAATGGGAGGAAAAATCTTGTAACAGCTTCTATCACGAGGGACAAAGCATTTGACAAACTAACGGGACTAAAGGCAGACAAATTGCCAGGACCTGATGGCCTGCATCCCAGGGTTTTAAAGGAAGTGGCTGCGGAGATAGTGGAAACGTTTGTCGAAATATTCCAGGACTCGCTGGATTCCAGGAGGGCCCCAGCGCTTTGGAAAACTGCTAATGTGATGCCTCTGTTCAAGATGAGAGGAAGACAAAAGCAGGAAACTATAGGCCAGTCAGCCTAACATCTTATCGTTGGGAAAATTCTAGAGTTCATTATTAAGGAAGAAATAGCAGGGCATTTAGAAAAGCTTAACGCAGTCAAACAGAGTCAACATGATTTTGTGAAAGGGGAATCATGTTTGACAAATTTGTTACAGTTCTTTGAGGATATAACAAGTGGAGTTGATAAAGGGGAACCAGTAGATGTAGCATATTTGGATTTTCAGAAGGCATTCGATAAGGTGCCACATAAAAGGTTATTGCACAAGATAGGAGCTCACGTATTGGGGTAATGTATTAGCATGGATTGAGGATTGGTTAACACACAGAAGACAGAAAGTCGGGATTAATGGGTCTTTTTCAGGTTGGAAAAAAGTAACTAGTGGAGTGCAACAAGGATCAGTCCTCGGGCTTCAATTAATTGCTATCTATATTAATGACTTGGAGGAGGGGGCAGAGTGTACCCAAATTTGCTGATGATACAAAAATAGGTGGGAGGGCATGTTGTGATAAGAAAATAAGGAATCTGTAAAGGGATATAGATAGGTTGAGTGAGTGGGTGAAAACTTGGAAGTTGGAGTTTAATGTAGGAAAGTGTGAGGTCATGCACTATGGTCAGAAGAATCAAAAGGCAGACTATTATTTAAATGGAGAGAGATCCCAAAAAAGTGCATCACAGAGGGATTTGGGTGTTCTTGTGCGTGAAACTCAAAAAGCTAGCATGTAAGTGCAGCAAGTAATTAAGAAGGCAAATGGAATCTTGGCCTGTATTTCTAGGGATTTGCAGTTAAAAATAGGGAAGTCTTGTCACAACTGTACAGGGTGTTAGTGAGGCCACACCTTGAGTATTGTATACAGTTTTGGTCCCCATATTTAAGAAAGGACAATACGGGCATTGGAGGCAGTTCAAAAGAGATTCAGTAGGCTGATTCCTGGGATGAAAGGGTTGACTTCTCAAGAACGGCTGAACAGTTTAGGCCTTTATTCATTAGAGTTTAGAAAAATGATGGGTGACATTATTGAAACGTACAAGATTCTGAGGGGCTGGACAGAACAGATGTTGAGAAGATGTTTCCACTAGTGGGGGAATGTTGAACTAGGGGACATAGTTACAGAATAAGGAGACACTCATTTATAACAGAGATGCAAAGGAATTTCTTCTCTCGGGAAGGGAGTGAATGTCTGGAATTCTCTACCTCCAAGAGTTGTGGAGGCTAGATCACTGAAAGTATTCAGAGGAGGTAGATAGATTTTTGAAATATTGGGGGGGTTGAGGGCCATGAGAAGCTGGCACGAAAGAGGAATTGAGGCCTGGGGCAGATCAGCTATGATCTTATTGAATGGTGGGGCAGGCTTGAGGGGCCAAATGGCCTATTCCTGCTCCTATCTCTTATGTTCTTATGGCAGACAGGTTCTCGGTTCAACATTTCTTCCAAAATCAGGCACCTCAGACAATGCAGCACTCACTTGGTATTGCACTAAATTGTCAGCCTAGATTCTATGGTCAAATCAGGATGGGGTTTAAAAACAGAATGTTTTGACTCAGGTGAGAGTACTACCACTGAGCCTTACTGATAGCTGAAGTTCCCCCAAAATGGCACTGTTGGGAAAGGCGATGGGCAGAACTTAATGCCCCACCTTACCCCCAGGCAACTTCAGAGGCGGATTCCAGACCGTCATCACCCTCTGGGGAAAAAGTTTTTCCTCATATCCCCCCTGAACCCCCTGCCCCTCACCTCGAACTTATGTCCCCTCGTGACTGATTTCATTCTACCAATTTTGTTCATAACATAAACACATTGCTTGGTGTCTCTCAGCTAGGTGCAAGATTTTACCATTCTTTTGAATGGTTTATTCAACAAATGCAAATTGCACTTCACCTTCTACTTCTTATGTTTATCTAATTAACATCTCAAATTGTTATACATCAAAGCAACCAGACTAGCTGGCTTTAATCCAATTAAGCCACATACACACACAACTACAATTCCAATTTAAAAATAATTTCCCAATAACATTATAGACATTAATATCTTTTCATGACACTCATCTAAAATTGTGTTGCCCTTGTCCTAACTTGCGCCAATCCCATTCACCCATTGCCCCTGTGCTCACTGTCCTATATTGGCTTCTGGTCTGGCAATGTTTGTTTTCAAATCTCTCCATGGCTTCAGCCCTTCTTATTTTAATAACCTGAGCCAATGCATTAACCCTTCAAGATCTATGCTCTTTTTCAATTCTGACCTCTTGGGTATCCTCAAATTTAATTATTCCACCATTGGGAGCCATGCTTTAGCTACCTAGGTCCCGAGGTCTGGAATTCCCCCCCCTAAAACTTTCTCCCTTACTACTGTATCTCCTCATAAGACGCTTCTTAAAACTTAACTCCACCTGTCCTAATATCTACCTCTATAGCTCAGCGTCAAGCTTTGTTTGATAATACACCTGAGATTTTTCTTGGGACTTTTGACTATGTTGCTGCTGAAGCAAGAGAAAATATCAACTTTGGCTGATGTTCCTGCTCACCCAGTATTGACCTCAGGAAAATGTGCATGTCTGAATGTTGGTGAAAGACAGAAACTGCTAACCTCTGATGCTCCTATCAAAACAGTTTGCTGACGCTCATTCTAGAGTAACACATGGTAAACATGGTAACCGCTTTCTGAGACACAGAAGAGAAATTCACTCATATGGAATCATTGATACCTTCAGGAGAGGGGGAAATTAGCAGAATGTAAATGTACTTTTCAAATTGATCAGAACAGTGAAAATCCAAATTTGTGATCACATTGTAGTTTTACCTACTGATTTATCAATTCTTAAAATTTATTTATAATCATATCGTGGCTGGATTTCTCCTTCAGTGCATTTTAGGAATCTGTTTATTTTGACTTGATTGTACATATAAATGAAAATTAGTTGGTAGATGGGTTTTTTTCACTGCATTAACCAGTATTGTACTGATGTTGCAAATTTTGTAATACACCAGCAGTTTACAGCTAGCATTCCAAACTTTTGCAGAACAGAATTTTTTAACTCTTGCTTTTGTTACACAAAGATGATAATGTGTATATGAGAACCTTTAAGCAACATTACTTCATAAGCACATTAGGGTTATATTGCCCATAGACAATTGCATTCAAAACCTGGAGAGCTACTGATCAGGTGTGTGTTTTAGGCATGTAGTATTTCATAAAACATGTATGTGTGGCATGTAACATTATGCATATGTGCCTATGTGTGCTCAGTAGCGTTTCACGTTTTGCAAGAAACCAGAACATCCAGTATGTAGCAATTTGAATATTTTGGTCTAAAAGTTATTGGATGAGCTCTATTAAGTAGATATGAGTGGAGCAGTGTCAGTGCATAAATAGGAATAGGAGTAGGCCATTCGGCCCCTCGAGCCTGCTCTGCCATTCAATAAGATCATGGCTGATCATCTTGTGTTTCGATTTCCATATTCCCATCTAACCCCAATAACCTTTGATTCCCTTGCCTAATAAGAATCTACCTACCTCTGCCTTAAAAATATTCAGTGACCCCGCCTCCACCACCTTCTGTGGCAGGGAATTCCAAAGTCACAGAACCCTTAGAGAAAAAATTTCTCATCATCTCCATCCTAAATGGGTGACCCCTAATTTTAAAACAGTGCCCCATAGTTCTGGACTCACCCACAAGAGGAAACATCCTTTTGACATCCACTTTGTCAGGATCTTGTATACTTCAATCAAATCACTCCTCACTCTCCTAATCTCCAGTGGAAACAAGCCCAGCCTGTCCAACTTTTCCTCATAAGATAACCCACTCATTCCAGGTATCAATCTGATAAACCTCCTTTGAACCGCCTCCAGTGCATTTACATCCTTCCTTAAATAAGGGGACCAAAGCTGCACACAGTATTTGAGGTGGGGTCTCACCAAGGCCCTGTATAACTGAAGCATAACATCCTTACTTTTATGTTCAATCCCTCTCATAATAAAGGACAGCATTCCATTAGTCGTCTTAATTATTTGCTGTACCTGCATACTAACTTTGTGTGACTCATATACTAGAACACCTAGATCCCTCTGCACTTCAGAATTATGCAGCCATTCTGCATTTAAGTATTACTCTGCTTTTTTGCTCTTCCTGCCAAAGTGAACAGCTTTACATTTTCCCACATTAAACTACACTTGCCAGATCTTTGCCCACTCACTCAACCTATCTATATCTACATGCAACCTCCTCATGTCCTTTTCACAACATACTTTCCTACCTACCTTTGTGTCTTTTGCAAATTTAGCTACCATGTTTTCATTCCCCTCATCTAGGTCATTGATGTAAATTGTAAAAAGTTGAGACCCCAGTAGAGGTTCCTGTGGGATGCCACTCGTCACATCCTACCAATCAGAAAAAGACCCATTTATGCATAGTCTTTGCTTACTACCAGGCAGCCAATCTTCTATCCATGCTGATATATTACCCACTGCACTATGCGGTTTTATTTTCCAAAATAATCTTTGATGTGGCATCTTATCAAATGCCTTCTAGAAATCCAAGTACAATTTGTCTACAGGCTCCCCTTTATCCACTGCACATGTTACTCCTTCAAAAAATTCCAATAAGTTGGTTAAACATGATTTTCCTTTCACAAAACCATGCTGACTCTTCCCAATTGCCTTGAGCTCTTCTAAGTGCCCAACTATAACCTCCTTAATGACCGATTCTAATAACTTCCCCACGACAGACGTCAAGCTAACTGGCCTATAGTTTCCTGTTTTCTGCCTCCCTCCCTTCTTGAATAGAGGGGTTATATTTGCTACTTTCCAATCTGATGGAACCTTTCCAGAAGCTAGCGAATTTTGGAAAATTAACATCAGCACATCGACTACCTCATTAACCACCTCTTTTAAGACCTTAGGATGTAGTCCATTGGGACCCGGAGACTTGCCAGCCCGCAGCTCCTTCAATTTACTCTGTACTGTTTCCCTGGTGATTTCAATTTCACCAAGTTCCTTTCTCCCATTCACCTCCTGATTTGTAGCTATTACTGGAATGTTTTTTGTATCCTCTATAGTGAACACAGAAACAAAATATTTGTTCATTTCTTCCGCCATTTCCTTTTAATCCACTATTAATTCCCCACTGTCACTCTAGAGGACCAACATTCACTTTACTTACTCCTTTCCTTTTTAAGTACTGTATAAACTCTTGCTATCCGTTTTTACATACCCCTAGGTAGCTTCCTCTCGTACTCTAATTTCTTTCTCCTGATTAACTTTTTATTCATTCTCTGCCGTTCTTAATATTCTGTCCAATCATCTGTCCTGCCACTCTTCTTTGAGGAGTTGTGTGCTTTTTCCTTAAGTTTGATGCTTTCCTTAACATCTCTAGTTAACCACAGATGGTGGGTCCTTCCCTTAGAATTTTTCTTTATAGTAGGAATGTACTTATTCCAAATACTCTGGAATATCTGTTTAAATGTCTTCCACTGCTTCTCCATTGATCTGTCCTCTAGCCTAGTTTCCCAGTTCACTTCAGCTAGCTTAGCTTTCATCCCCACATAGTTGTCCTTATTTAAGTTTAAGATACTAGTCTTAGACCCACTCTTATCCCTTTAAAACTGGATGTAAAGTTCAATCATACTGTGGTCATTGCTACCTAGGGGACCTTTACTCTGAGGTCATTAATTAATCCTGTCACGTTACACAATACCAAATCTAATGTAACCTGCTCTCTGGTTGATTCCAGAACACGCTCTAAGAAACTATTTCGAAAGCATTCTAAGAACTACTTATCCAGGCTACTACTGCCAATCTGATTTTTCCAGTTTATGTGAACATTAAAATCACACATGATTATTGCCGCCCCTTTATCACAAGCACATAACATTTTCGCTTGAATACTTTATCCTACACCGTGGCTACTGTTAGGGGGCCAGTAGACCATTCCCACTAATGACTTTTTCCCCCCTACTATTCCTTATCTCCGACCAATCTTACCTCTACATCCTGATCTCCTGCACCAAGGTCATCTCTAACTATTGCACCAATGCCCTACTTGATTAACAGTGCTACCCTCCACCTTTACCTAACTCCCTATTCTTCTTGAATGTCATATACCCTTCAATAGTAAGGACCCAATCATTGTCATCCTGCAGCCACATCTCCGTAATTGCTATCAGATCATATTCATTTACTTCAGTGTGGGCCATCAATTCATTTACTTTGTTATGAATGCTTTGTGCATTCAGATCGAGAGCCTTCAGTTTTGTCTTTTTGTTACCTTTGTAACATCTAGCCTTGACTGTTGTATTCTCAGGTTTTATTCTCTGTCCCATCCTGCTATTCTCTGACCCTCAATTCTCGTATTACTATTTTGCTCTCCTGTCGTGACTCTATACTTTGAATTGCTACCGTTACCCAAGCTTGATCCCTCACCCCTCTTGTTTAGCTTAAAGCACTCTCGACTTCCCTAGTTATGCAATTTGCGAGGATACTCATCCCAGCCTGGTTCAGGTATAAACCGTCCCAATGGTACAGCCCGCATTTTCCCCAGTACTGATGACAGTGCCCCACAAACCGGAACCCACTTCTCCCACACTAGTCTTTGAGCCATGCATTCATCTGTCTGATCTTATTTGCCCTATGCCAATTTGCACGTGGCTCAGGTAATAATCCAGAGATTATTACCTTTGAGGTTCTCTGAATTCTTTGAATCCCGCACCAAGCTAAGAAAATCTGCTAGTAACATTGTTTCAAATTAGTCTAAGACGGTTTGGCAGCTGCAACTGTGGCAATTTTTAGTTGTGTGATTATTAAGCGTTTGCGTTAGAAAGCAATTACAGGCCAGTAGTCATTGTACCACAAATGATGCTGTTTGTTCTGTTGACCATTGTTATGTTACTTTGCAGCTCCCTGACTCAGAGCAATGGAATTCCCAAGGAACAGAATCAGGAACTCACCCAGGAGACTGAAGCTACAGGAAGTGGTAACATTGATCTTACTTTTATTTATAATGGTAGAGAACATATGAGAACGATTGGTGCTTTTATGATATGGCAAATGGTATTTAGAGGCTAACCAAATCCACAAGGGAAACTTGGCCATACTATCACAATGGTTTTGCAGTTTATATTTATCACAAGAAGGTTTGTGCGCTGAATTCAGAAATAATGAGTCCACTAACACTTTTGGAAATTTAAAAAATTAAATTAAAACATTTATTAGCAAAAAAAGGAATACAACATATACAAGATTAATATTATAAGACATCCCAAACTCCCAACTACATACCCTCTTTAAGGCAACTGTCCAATACAGATTTTAAATTTAGACAGGCATCATGCAAGGTTACCACAGGCACCTACTTGACAGTCGAATTCCAAAGGCTTTTAACACAACTTGGATTACTGAATCAGCAGAGTTCTGCAAAGTGGCTAGAGACTGTTTCCGCAAGTCTGTTTTACATTGTGTACCTTTTAGATCTTACATGGCCATCCCCTCTAAACCTTCTGCCCTTCTTTAAATATATTTCTCCCTCTTTAATCTGTAAATCCCATTGTTCCCACATGTCTTTGGAATTTACTTTTCTTATGTTATAAAAACTTCTCCTGAATCAACTTAAGTGGTCCCCTTACTTCATGACCGTAGACTGATTCAAAAAGACTAAATTCTGTCAATTCATTCGGGGTATCTCTAATAGCAAATAATAATAGAATCCCCCAAGACTATCCACAGGATTGGCTTTGACTATAAGCCGTCATCATGGTTTTCAAGGTTTGATGCCATCTCTCTAAAGCACCTTTTGATTCAGGATGATAAGCTAATGACTTAAACTGCTTTATCCTCAGGCTGTTCATTATTTCTTTAAACAGCTGTGACATGAAATTCAAATCCTTATCCAACTGTATTCCTTTCAGGAGCCCATAGTTTGTAAAAATATTTAGTCAACTCCCCTACAATTCTTTTTGCTGTAATATTTCATAAAAGTATCACCCCTGGAAACCTTGTAGACACACCCGTAATTGTCAGCAAGTACTTTTTTCTACTTTGTCTTAGGGAGGGGCCCTACACAACCAATCAGGACCCTAATAAAAGATTCCTCAAATGTATGAATCGGAATTAAAGATGCCGGTTTAATCACTGCTTGAGGTTTTCCTGTCACCTGACATGTGACATGGTCTACAGAATTTGACTACATCTTTATGCAATCCAGGTCAATAGAAATGTTATTGTACTTTTGCCTGAGCTTTCCTAATTCCTAATTGTCCCACTATTGGAATTTCATGAGCTACTTTCAATATCTCATTTCTGTATCCAGTTATTTGATGTACTACCTTCCATTTCTCATCTGCTGAAACATGATACAGTCTCCACTTCTTCATTAGCACGTTACCTTTAAGGTAATAACATTCTGAAATACATTCTGTCTCTGTTTCTGAATAAGCTATCTGATATAACTTCTTTATTCTTGAATCCTTCTACTGTAACTCTACCAATTTAACTGAACCAAACACTTCCACTTCATTCTCTCCAACCTTATTTTCCTGTACAAACTTTTCAAAAAATGATCCAGCTAATTGAATGTCAGCATTTTTTCCCTGTCTTTTAGATTCCTCCCCTTCCTGTTTCAACCTGTGAGTTTGTGAACTTGTTAGTACACAATCTGGAAACAATCCAGGAACGCCTCTGTTGAATGCATCGTCACAGGCTGCTCAACTCCAGTAGGCATTACCAACATCTGTGACCCAGTTATGTCATTACCTAAAATGAATTGAACCCCTGCAATGGGTAATTTTTCCACTACTCCAGCAATCACCTTACCTTACCTGTTTTCAACTTACTCTTTAAATTTACCTTTCACAATGGAATAGGTTTAGCATCTCGATGAATTCCACTAATTGCCACACTTTCCTGCAATTTTCCCTCTGGACAACAAATAGCACTATCCCATAACATTAAGGATTGACTAGCCCCGTATCCCTTAAAGTGTTAATATCTTTGCCTGCTCCACCCTGTACACATGGAAAGGCTTTCCTTTCATACACAAAATCTTTAAACATTCCTGTAACCTGCCCTTCAGCATTCCCTTGGGCAAATTGTGAACATATTTCCACTTCTGTACTTATCACTGATTCTTCCTGCTTTACCTGTACACGACCCACTGGTTTTTCCTGCTTCTGGATCTCAGAACCCACAGTTTATTTCCAAAACTTTTCTGTGCTCCAACTACTGCAACAGATTTTCCCTGTAACCTCCAACACACTTGACTTCATGTGCCTCACCTTATTACAATAAAAACACCTAAGTTTTCCAGTGTCACTTCAATCCTCAGCACCTTCTCTTTTGGTCTGAGGAGAAACTTCCTGAAAATTTCCAACTGTTCCTTCTCAGGTTTAAAAGGGTGACAGAAAAATGGTTTAGATCTGTGGACTAGCTCATAATCATCAGCTATCTCCGCTGCTTGCCTTGCCGTTTTAACCCTCTGTTTTTCCACACAAGTTCTGACTACTGAAGGAATTGAATCTTTAAATTCTTCCAAAAGAATTACCTCTCTCAGAGCAGCATATGTTGTCTCTACCTTTAATGCCTGTATCCACCGGTCAAAATTACTTTGTTTTACTCTCTCAAACTCAATATAAATCAGACTAGGCTGTTTTCTTATGTTCCTGAATTTCTGCCTGTGCGTCTCAGAAACCAACTCTCATGCACTCAAAATTTTTCACCGCCTCATAATCTCTTTTGACAGCAATGCATATACCTTATGAGCTCTACCTACCAACCTAGACTGGAAAAGCAGTGTCCGGATTTCTTGTGGCTATTTCATCTGCTTAGCTATCTTCTCAAAGGAAATAAAGAACGCCCCTACATCCCCTTCCTCAAACTTTGGAAGAGCCTGCACAAATTTAAACATCTCCCCACTAGTTTTTAAATTGAAAATGGTTGTTTGCACATCAGAAGTTTCCTCAGCGTCTGAGATCTCTTTTTTAACCTTCAGCTTTTTAAGCTGATATTCCCTTTCTCCATCCTCCATTGCTAATTTCTCCCTCTGAAGGTCAAGTTTTCTCATTTCCATTTTAAATGCTCTCTCTTTCCTTTATGTTTGCCTCCAATTCCAGTTTTTTAAGTTCCTTTTCACGTTCAAGTTTCTTCATTTGCAACTGGAACTTAGTTAATTCAACTGACTCACCCCTTAGAGAACCTGGTCTCTCTCGTATCCCTTCCAATTTCAAATGCTGCGCTATTACTTCAATTATGTCCACTTTCTTTGCCTTTCTGGTTAAACCCAACTACAACTTGTACGCCAATTCTGTTAACTTACCCTTAGTTACTTTTTGTAAACCAGTCAGGGCTTATTCTTCTACTCCCAGAAAAGTCTTAGCAAGGGATAAAGCTATATTTGTAGCCTCACCACTTTAAAACCCCTCAACACCAACTCCTGAGTTCAATGTCCTTCTCATACTCGTAGCCCTAAGATTCATCAACTGCAAGACAATCAAGCAATTTCAAAAATCCTGCAAAGAGCCCCCAATTTTGTTATGATAAGGCAGGTGGTATTTGCTAGGCTGATCCACAAGGGATACTTGGCCACACTATCACAATGATTTTGCAGTTTATATTTATCACAAGAAGGTTTGTGTACTGAATTCTGAAGTAATGAGTCCATTAACAACACCTTTAGAGATTTTAAAAATTAATTGAAAACATTAACAAAAGAAATGAATACAACACATACACAAGATTACAGTTACACCATTACTTAATATTATAACACATCCCAAAATTCCTAATGGACCTGACTCCCAACAACACATCCGCTTTAAGGCAACAGCCCAAAACAGATTTTAAATTTAGACAGGCATCGTGTAAGGTTACCACAGGCACCCACTCAACAGTGGAATTCCAAAGGCTTTTAATACTACTTCGGTTACTAGAACAGCAGAGTTCTGCAAAGTGCCTAGTGGTTATTTCCCAAAGTCTGTTTCACACAGTGTATCTTTTAGATCTTACACGGCCAACCATGATACAATCTTTCATCCTACTTTATAGATATTTCTCCCTCTTTAATCTGTAAACCCCATTGTTCCCACGTCTTTGGAATTTATTTTTCTCAGACTATAAAATTTTTTCACGTCATCAATATGGCCTTTTCTTTTTGGGAAAAGTAAACATAATAGCCTCTTGCCCTATTTATTTTGTTACTTGTAAACGTCCTACCCTGTCTCTTTGAAAATCAAGCAACTTCCCACATATCTTAACATGCAAACTTCATTCACACACCTACCTGCTGTGACTTTTACCCTAGCTCACTCAGCATTTCACACACCTTTTTCACACTTAACTCTTGATCGTTTCAACCTTGCAGTCTATCCAACTCCAATTAAATTAAATCAGCCACACAGACAGAATCATCCACACACACACAAACATAATCCTACTTTACAATACCCCAGAGGATTATTATGAAAAATATGGTAGTTTCATGACAGCACCAAAGGTTTTCAATTTAGAACTTTTATGGGATTAATTTTAATATTTCACACCTTACCGCCCTGTGGAACTTTAGGAGCATATGTGCAACCAAGGTGATGCCACTTGATAAGGTGGTATCCTACACTCTTTTACAGTACCTAACTGAAAGATACTGAGTGTGTGTCAAATAACAGCTTAGACCCCATGTCCTACTAGTCAACATATTAGTTAACTAAGCCACATATTTTACATATTGTGCTCATTAAGCATATTGGGCCATTAAGTATTATCAGAAACAACATGCTATAGTCAACTTCGTGTGAACGAGTATGCTTTAAATCCATTAGTCCTGATTCCGCTACAAGTTGAGGAAGCCAGTTGATTACTAATGAAGATAGAGCTTAGCCATTCTGCTCAGGGAGAGGGAATTACTTACATAATTCTTGTAATGAGCAGTTTTATTCTCATTCAGCAGTGTGGATGAATTCTGCTAACTCTGTTAGCACAAAACTGAAAAGCAATACATCTCTCTCAGCAAAAATCAGAAAAGACAGGTTACAAAAGCTACCAGCAAAATAATTAAGGAAGTAGCAAATAAAAGGGATTTGGTTCAAACTTGTTTCAAACTTTAATTAAATTGCAAACGTAACTCATTTTTAAATGTCGAGCATGCACCAGTAGAGTTCAACTGAGAGTCCGCCAACTCTTTCCTGATTAGCAGCATGGACAGTCTAAGTTGGAATACCTGCTTTTGTAGAAATAGCATCTGAAGAAGGTTTGAGATAGTCTAATAAAGCTTAATTAATCTATATAGAAGGAACAGTGCACGCAATTCATTTAATACTGAACGTTGCACTTATATGCAAGCCAGTACTCTGCTGCAGCACCCCTTCACCTACTGATGAAAAGTAAATAATGCCAGAATTTTATCATGAATTCAGGAGAATAAAGGTATTGACCTGAAAGAAGCAGAGAAAATGTATGGCACAGAAGGAATGAAGGTCGCATTTTAACTTTGTTAGCTAAAGCAGTTACTGCTTATAGTCTAATCACTTTACTTTCTTGCCATTCTGATAAAAGGTCACGGAGCTGAAACATTGCAAAGACCTGAAACATTGGACAGAATCTTGTGCCTTACCCTGTGATGAGGTTGGTGGTGAGGGACATTTAATCAGGTGCGGGGTTGGGGGGGTTACCTGACACCTTCTCGCCGTCACCTCCCAAGAGCTTGGGTAGGTGTCGTACTGGCAGCAGCCGCTGGTTGCTGAGTATAGAAGAGCTGTAGGCCGATCGGGGGATGCAACTTCCACCCCAGGGTCCTAGATCCCAGGGGAAGGCTGACCACTGGCCTGCTGAGTGCCTGAGTGGCACAAGATGTGGCAGGTCTTCTCGAAAAGAAGCAATGCGGGGATCTCATTAGCTCTCCAGCCCATGGACATGACCCCCATCGCCTCCACAAGATTCCACCCATTAACTCTGTTTCTCTTTCCACAGATGCTGCCAGACCTGCTGAGTTTTTCCAGCATTTTCAGTGTTTATTTCAGATTTTCAGCATCGGCAGTATTTTCCTTTTGTTCTATGCTTGCTGATTTATCACAGTTATAATTTGGACACAAAATGATTTGTCATAGCTGGCATGTTTTTAGGATGATGAATATTCAGTAGGTGAAAATATAACCATTCTGATACCATGGGCTTTGCATATAGAACTGTGATTTAATTCTACAGCAGCAATTTTAGATTTTATAGCAGAAAGAATGATCTTGTTTCTTCAAAACCCACAGTAAAGCAATAATATTTCTGTCTCCCTTATCCTATTATGATTCGAGATATATTTTCGTATTAGAAACATTTTTTTCAATGGTATTTCTTGTTAATACCATACAATCTTTGCTAAGTTTGCAGATGATACAAAGATAGGTGGAGGGACAGGTAGTATTGAGGAGGCAGGGAGGCTGCAGAAGGATTTGAACAGGTTAGGAGAATGGGCAAAGTGGCAGATGGAATACAACGTTGGGAAGTGTGAGGTCATGCACTTTGGTAGGAAGAATAGAGGCATAGACTATTTTCTAAATGGGGAGAGAATTCAGAAATCTGGAGTGCGAAGGGACTAGGGAGTCCTAGTCCAGGATTCTCTTAAGGTTAACTTGCAGGTTGAGTTGGTAGTTAGGAAGGCAAATGCAATGTTGGCATTTATTTCCTGAGAGGACTAGAATATAAAAGCAGGGATGTGCTGCTGAGGCTTGATAAGGCTCTGGTCAGATCACATTTAGAATATTGTGAGCAATTTTAGGCCCCGTATCTCAGGAAGGATGTGCTCGCCCTGGAGATGGTCCAGAGGAGGTTCACGAGAACGATCCCAGGAATGAAAGGCTTACACATGAGGAACGTTTGAGGACTCTGGGTCTATACTCGATGGAGTTTAGAAGGATGAGGGGGGATCTGATTGAAACTTACAGAATACTGAAAGGCCTGGATAGAGTGGATGTGGGGAAGATGTTTCCATTAGTAGGAGAGACTAGGACCTGAGGGCACAGCCTCAGAGTAAAGGGAAGATTTTTTAGAACAGAGATGAGGAGAAACTTCTTTAGCCAGAGAGTGGTGAATCTATGGAATTCATTGCCTCAGAAGGCTGAGGAGGCCAGGTCATTGAGTGTATTTAAGACTGAGATAGATAGGTTCTTGATTGGTAATGGGATCAAAGGTTACGGGGAGAAAGCGGGAGAATGGGGTTGAGAAACTTATCAGCCATGATTGAATGGCGGAGCAGACTCGATGGGCCAAATTGCCTAATTTCTGCTCCTATGTCTTATGGTCTTATAATGCGTAAGCAGAAGTATATTTTCATCTTCACCGTATATAGAATAATTCTGGAGTCATTCCACCAACCCTCTTCTCCATTTTCTCGCTGCAATACAGCACTTCACTCCAGCAAATTACCCACAGATGTGGAGATAATCTATGGTACAAAGGAAACTTTTCAACCTACGCAGCCTTCAATCCAAAACCACTCCAACCTCAGTCATTGAGTTTCAATATACAGCCGACACTTGTTTGTGCATTCACTCAGAAACTGAGCTTCGGGTCATTGCCAACTCCTCCTCCGAAGCATATGAGGAAATTGGCCTTTCACTAAACACATGGAAAACTATGGTCCTCTTCTAACCAGCTCCCACAGCAGAACACCTGTTCCCATCAATTTAGAACTGTTTTCTAAAACTGGACTGTTTTCCATACCTTGGGGGCCACCTCTTGACGAAGGCAGACATAGACAACAAAATCGTTGCCTCCAATGTACCAGCTCAGTCTTTGGTCGACTGAGGAAAAGAGTATTTAAGATCAAGATTTCAAACCAGAGACTAAAGTCATGGCTTCCCAGGCAGCAGTGATCCCCATTCCCCTATGTGCTATGGAGACATGGACAACCTACAAAAGGCACGCCAAAACACTGGACAAGTGCCACCAGTGGTGCCTTCACAAGATCCTCCAAATTCAATGACAAGAAAAGTGGTCCAACAGCAGCGACCTCTGCCAAGCCAATTTGCGCAGCATCGATGCACTGAACACTTAAAACCAGCCCTGCTGGGTGGGACATGTAGTTCATATTGCCTGACACCAGACTCCTGAAGCAACTGCTGAACTCAGAACTTAGACACAGCAGGAGACTCCCAGGAAGATGGCGGAAATGCTTTAGTGATGTCCTCAATGCATCCCTGAAGAGGTTAAGCATTGCTTCTGACTCATGGGAGACCCTAACTTTTGGCCAACCAAAATGAAGAAGGCTCATTTGAGAAGGCACCGAGCACATCAGGAGACTTCTTTACAAATGTGCAGAGGCCAAGCCAAGGTTCAGAGGGGGCGCACAAACCTCCAGACAGCCCATCTACCCAAGCACCACCTGCCCCATCTGCAGATTGCACATTGGACTTAGCAGCCATCTCAGAATTCATCGAGCTGGAGTGGAAGCAAGTCATCCTCAATCCCAAGGAACTGCCTAAGAAAAAGAAGGACAATAATTTGACAGAGTGGATCACCTGCCCATTATAGAGATGGTCCAGTTTTCATTCCATTTGGTTCTCCGAAGCCAAGTGGGCAAGCCACGCTGCCATATTACCACCAATGCTATGAGGATGCAAATTGCTGTACCATATTACCACCAATGCAGTGAGGATGAAAAGTTATCCCATAGTGTTTTTAACTCATTGGGCAGAATTTTTAGGATGGTGTGCGGATGCGCGCCTGACCTGATCGGACGTGAAATCGTATATGATGATGTCGAGCGAGCATCTCGACGTTACCCCGCACTCACACGATGTTTCAGTTGGCGGGCAGGCACGACTGTCGGAAGCGCGGCCGCCGACAATTAAGGAGACAAGTAAAGTTGTTAAGGTTCCAATTGTCCCTGATTTTTCGTGGTCTGTTCAACCTTACAGTCAGCGGATGGGGGAATCTGTCAGGCAGATTTTGCATTTTGATGAAACCTCATCCAAGGGCGGGATGAGGTTTCCGTTATTAAATAAAAAGAAATGTATGGGCAGAATTTTCATCATGTATATGATCAGGTGACTGACTCTGATGCCTGGATGTTTATTCCGGATTTTAAAATCTTTACTTGATTGCTTTAAGGTCTTCAGCTTCCTAAGGAAACTCCCTGCCTTCAGGGAGCTTTCATTCAGTGCTCACCTGTGCTTATGTCAGCACCCACCCTCTTCCTGCCCCCACCCTGGCAGTGCTGTGCATTTCAGCGCGCGCTTCACGCTGGCTGGGCGCTAATTAGCCAATCAGCGTGAAATAGCAGTTGGAGGCCGATCGTGGGTGGCGGTCTGTTCCCTGACTGCTCCCGAGCCTGCCAATTGTGCCTGCACGCCAACCTAAAAGTCCTGGAAAAACTCAGCAGGTCTGGCAGCATCGGCAGAGAAGGAAAGAGTTGACATTTCGAGTCCTCGTGAGGACTCGAAACGTGAACTCTTTTCTTCTCCGCCGATGCTGCCAGACCTGCTGAGTTTTTCCAGGTAATTCTGTTTTTGTTTTGGATTTCCAGCATCCGCAGTTTTTTGTTTTTAACCTATAAGTCCTGCCCATTGTCACTCATTGACAAATGACAATAGGAAAATATGCTCCATAAACGTAGCATGATTTCGATGACATTCTTAACCACCGTGTTATCTGTTGCAACCTGGTTTCCTTTTTTCAGTGTAAATTGTGAAGAAAATATTTGATCGGTAATACAATCCTGCAGAGCACTAGAAACCTGCAGCCCTGTTCCATTATTTCCGCTAATGCATTCATTTAAATAAAAAAACAGCTAATCAACAAGAGATTATATGGAATAGGTTTGAATGTATAATTCATCCATAATATTTCTGAATCTCTTTTATTCCTCCTGATTAACTTAGTGATGTGATTAGACTAAATGCATCCAAGCAAATTCTTGCCACGGTATAAGCAGATGCTTTGTTGAACTTTATGTGACATGAATTTTATTTTCTGTAGTGATGGTGGTCTTATAATCCAGAAATGACAGGGTTCCAAATAAGATGTTGTCAATCTCACATGCAAATACATTTTATATCACACCAAACTCCAAAAAACACTTAAACCATTTGTAATACAAGATTATGTTGATGACAACTGCACATTACCAACTTGGGGGGAAAGAAATTGTCTGTTCTTTCACAGGCTGTGGGTATCACTGGCTAGGCCAGCATTTGTAGCCCATCTGTAGTTGCCCTGGGGAAGGTGGTGGTGAACTTCCTTCATGAACCGCTGCATTTCCTGTGGTGTAGGTACATCTGCAGTGCTGTTAGGGAGGGAGTTTCAGGATTTTGACCCAGCAACAGTGAAGGAATGGCGATATAATTCCAAGTTAGAATGGTTTATGTCTTGGTGGGGAACTTGTAGGTGGCTGTATCCTCATGTACCTCCTGCCCTTGTCCTTCTAGGTGGTAGAGGTTGCAGTTTTGGAAGGTGTTGCTGAAGGAGCCTTGGTGAGTTGCTGCGGTGCATCTTGTAGCTGGTACACACTGCTGCCACTGTACATCAGTGCTGGGAGGAGTGTATGTTTAAGATGATGGATGGAGTGCTAATCAAGTTGCTTTGTCCTGGATGCTTTGTCAAGCTCCTTGACTGTCGTGGGAGCTGCACTCATCCAGGCAAATGGAGAGCATTCCATCAACTCCTGACTTGCACTTTGTATATCGTGGACAGGCTTTGAAAAGTTAGGTGGTGAGTTACTCACTGCAGAACTCAGCCTCTGACCTGCTTTTGTAGCCACAGCATTTATGATTCATCCAGTTCAGTTTCTGGTCAATGGTGACTCCCAGGATGTTGCTAGTGGAGGATTCAGTGATGGTAATGCCATTGAATGTCAAGGGACAATGGTTATACTCTCGTTTGTTGGAGATCGTCATTGCCTGGCACTTTTGTATTGTGAATGCTACTTGCCCCTTATCAGCCTAAGCCTGAATGTTGTCCAAGTCTTGCTGCATATAGACACAGACTGCTTCAGTATCTGAGAAGTTGCAAATTGTACTGGACATTGTCCAGTCATCAGTGAACATCCCTACTTCTGAACTGGTGACCTGGAGGGAAGATCATTGATGAAGCAGCTGAAGATGGTTGCATGTGGTAATATCCCTAATTTAAGTGGTGAAATATAAGGCTTCACTTATATTGCACCTTGACCCCCTATCATTTATTGATTTTTGTTTTTACCTAAAAAAAAAGGTTATTGCATCTTGAGTAGCACTACAAACCACAAATGGTTTCTGCTCATGCAGATGTGATTTAAGAAGAACTAAAATTATCTCTTCTTAAGCATGAATAAATCTACTTGAAGTTAATGTAAACTTTTAGCGTGCAGTTACTCAAGCCCCCCCTTCTCTGAACAGGTAAATTTCAACCACGGGACATGAGCACTGCATCTATAGAGTGCCCTCTCCTTCCTTTCTCTTTCAGCTTTTTCTGTGTTATGTACAAGGTATGGGGGTGTTCACACAATGCTGGTTGATCACCATATTAAGCATAATTTTTTTTGGATTTAGTGAGTGGTTTTACAGCCGGATGTCCTTCCTGCAGCTAACCCTCCCCATTTATCTGGGCTGGGCACCTTCATCGATACACACTGGCTTATTTACGCCAGTGACTGGGTTACAGAGTTCTCCCTCCGGTGAATGGAAATTACAATTCAAACCAGGCAAGGGTGAACAATCTCAGACTGTAAGCTGCAATATAAATGTATCACAAGTTGTGGAAATTATTTTTATTGTTGCTTTTCTGCAACTGTATGAATGTTAAAATGTAATTTACACAATGTTACTTCATTTTTATGTGATTTCCATCAAACGAGCTCATTGTAGGGTGGTAAATTCTGTTTCTAATGTGTAGAGTACCTTGGTGTACTGCTGCAGAATATCAGCAGATAGAATGGAACAGATATGTTTTCACTGTAGCTATTCATCTGTTTCCAGTTCTTTCTTGGATGTTTTTTTTCCTGCTGAAGGGACTGGATTTTTTTAAAATTATGTTTTGGTGTCTTCATACAAATGAATATAATGTGATAGTGAAATTTGGTTCCATGTGTTTGCAGGTGACATATTCCCTCATTGAGAAGAATTGTCCAGTTACAGGATCATTTACCTCCATGTTTTTGTCATTGTGTTTAACCCTAAATTAAAATTCCCTATAATTTTCCTTGCATTTTAATGGTCTGTATGTAAGTTATGGAGGGATGCAGTTTAAACGATAGGAACCAGGAATAAAAGCCAGTCACCTGACCATCCACAGCTCAGAAAATCTTCATTAGATCCCCAAAACCACAGCCACGTTAGTTTCTCAGACCTGTTCTCATACAACAAAGATAACATAAGAATGAAAGATTCAGTTGAATCAACCCAGATTAATTTGCAACATAGCAAATGTGATTTTCACCAACATGAAATTAAAGGAACCGCAAATTAAATAAACTTTCAGATGCATGCACAAGTGGGGCCCAAAAGCCTCAGCACAATACCAGAGAGACTTTGGTGGGGAGAGTGCAATCCTTCATATTTTCTAACTGTCCAAATAACAATCCTTTGGCAAAAAATGTTGCACAAAACCCATTGCACCATTGAGTAGCCCAGTGCAGTGCCTTTTAAGCCTCCCTGTAGCGATGACTGGCACTCAGATTTGGGATAAACTCCTGAATTTCATCTCAATGCCAATCTGATTGGGGATCCTACTGAAGTAATGAGAGGCGGATATGCTCCCTACCTCTGACTTCCTTCCCTTGTTCCATCACCCCCAGATTAATATGATTTTTGCTACTGTTGAAAGTTGCCTAGTTAAAAAAAAATTTATGTATTCATTAAACCTGAGTCAAGGGAATTCTTTGAAACCCACTTCCTATTCTTTACCAAGATTATTTACTGCCAAAGCTGTCTAAGAATCTACTGCAACCCAGGTACCTTGCAAAAGAGATCTTTCTGACTGCGTTACTATAGCTTTGAAATATTTCATCAACATTCATCAACGTCACTCCAACTACCAACTAGAGCAATATAGCTAAAAATCAATAAAGCTTACTTGAAACAGTCCCCTGGACTGCCAATAAGGCTTCCATGCATCATTCTAAACTTGTGCATCATGTGCACTAAATCATGAAGCACTATCTAAACATATGACTGTGTTGGAATTGAGAATAATTGCAAAAAGAAATGGAGGAAAAAAGCAAACATGAGAGAAGAAAATACATATAGGTGACTGTCCTGTTTTACAAGTACAGGACATTAGTACCATATGGAACAGAATCTAAGTATCTATCCTTTTACGATTAGGAGGTGTAATCGCTTTTTAATTTTGAAATGAATGCTGAGGTCAGTTACAAGTCTGGCTGCAGAGCATTACATAAAAATTACAGTACAAATCAGTCAGTGTTGGTATATATCCTTCACACAAGCAGTAGCCCTAATCCCATGTACCTTCCCTGCTTCAAACTTCCTTTATTCACATTTCTTTCAACCTTCTACCTAACTTGTTACTGAATGTTGATCAAGCCCTGGTTTTGCTTGACTGACAATCAATTTAGAATTTGGAAGACATTGGTGCATTTATATAAAGAGAGATAGAGGTGAATGACAACACATTTTAGGATGGTTTTGCATCCATAAGAAAGGGAGTTGAGTGCAGGTGGTTGAAGGTGCAAGTTATCCTAATGGTAAAGAATCATTGTTGACAACGTTTAAAAGTCCCACCGTTTACACCTATCTTGAATTTGTTTGATTGTTTTTAATTTGCTTTAACGTACTTTTATAAGGTACGCTGTAGCTGTTGGAAAAAGTGAAAGTCAGGGTTGGTAGACCAAGACTGGGAGTAAGTCACCTGGAGAAAAAAAGCCTAATTAGGTGTGGCAATTGGCAAAATTAACCTGCCTAGATGAGAATATGTTTGACTATGATTTAAGTGTTAGAGAATAATAGGACATAAAAATACTTGGAGGAAACAAATGGTGAACAAATAGAACTTTGTTTTTTTTATATAAATAAAAGGCTCAGTTTGTGTGCACTTCTTGTCTGCACAACCTAACTTTCTGTTATCAGTGTTTTTTTTGCACTTTATGTGCTGGATTTTCCCATGTGCTTCAGGACCCTGACACCGGGACAAAATAGGAGACCTGAGCCTGCACATATTGGCAGTGTGCCCAATGACACAGTTTTCCTGGAGGCAATCTCCTAATTGACTGCAGCGCTTCCATGCTTGACCTCCTATTAAGGAAGGTGAGAGGAGGCTCTTGATGTTGCCAGCCCAGTCAGAGGGCTGGCGGCAGCTCGAGCCTCGCCAGCTCCACCATGAGACGTGTGGCTGCTGCTGAACAAGGTAGGTAGGTCGCAGACTGTGAGTATGCCTCAATGTGGAGCTGACCTCGGAGACATGCAAAGGGACAAATGTTAGGTCCCTTGAAATGGTAGGGAAACCCTTCCGATTGTATGGTTTGGGGCGCAAGTGCTTTCCTGCTGGTGACCCCCTTTTTTGAGGTATGGAGTCTCAGGTTCTGAAGGCCCTCCAACCTACCAAAGTGAGGCTGCCTCCATGGAAACAGTGGCCTCCACGCGCAGCTTGTCAGCGTGACAGGGGTTTCTCCATCGTTGGCAAAATATCCACCACGCCTACAAAATCAGACCCAAGTGGATCTGTAATCCAGTGCCCCATCCATGTATGGGAAACTTCCCTGATAGCAGGAATGCATTGCGAAGCCGTCCTTTTGCAACTGCCCCCTATTTTGTTGGCCCCGACACCTCCAAGCCTACCTTCGTAGGGCTTGGAAAATTTGGGTTCTACCATTATAAATTCTTATGCTTATACTTATATATTACTGTGCTATGCTTATTTTGTTTTTATTCTTATACTTATCCATTACTTATACTATTCTTCGCCAAGTGAACTTATCTTTTGATTGCACAACCTGACCACCACAGAATCGCAAAATTGTTACAGCTCAGAAGGAGGCCCATCGTGTCTGCACTGGCTCTCCAAATGAGAAACTCACTGAGTGCCATTTCCCTGCCTTCTCCCTGTTACCCTGCAAATTCTTTCTTTTCAGATAACAGTCTAATTCCCTTTTGAATACTTCAGTTGAACCTGCATCCACCACACTCTCAGGCAGTGCATTCTAAACCCTAACCACCTACCGTGTGAAAAGGTTTTTCCTCATATCACTTTTTGCTTCTTTTACTAATTACTTCAAATGTTTGCCCTCTCATTCTCGATTCTTTCACGAATGGGAACAGTTTCTCTCTATCTACTTTGTCAAGACCCCTTTTAATTTTGAATACCTCCATCAAATCTCCTGTTAACCCACTTTTCTGTAAGGAAAACAGTCCTAACTTCTCCAATCCATCTTGATAACTAAAATTCCTCATCCCTGGAACCATTCTTATGAATCCTTTCTGCACACTCTGTAATGCCTTCACATCCTTACTAAAGTGCCCGGAACTAGACGCAATACTTTAGCTGAGGCCTAACTAGTGACTTATACAAATTCAACATGACCTCCTTGCTCCTGCACTTTATGCCCCTATCAATAAAGCCCAGGATGCTATGTGCTTTATTGAAACTGCTCTCTCAACCTGTCCTGCGAACTTCAATGTTTTATGCACAATTACACCCAGGTCCCTCTGCTCTTGTGCCCCTTTTGAGTTGTGCCTTTTATTTTGTATTGTCTTGTCATGTTATTTCTACAAAAATTAAATCAATTCACATTTCTTTGCGTTGAACTTCCTCTGCCCACCTTTCTACCCATTCCAACAACTTGCCTATATCCTTTTGAAATTGTACACTTTCCTCCTCACAGTTCACAATGCTCCCAAGTTTAGTATCATCCGTAAACTTTGAAATTGTGCCCTGTACACCAAGCTCTAGGTTATTAATATACATCAGGAAAATTGCCTGAATGAGTGCAGCTCCCGCAACACTCAAAAAGCTTGACACCAACCAGGACAAAGCAGCCCGCTTGATTGGCACCACATCCACAAACATTCAGTTCCTCCACCACTAATGCACAGTAGCAGTAGTGTGTATTATCCACAAGATGCACTGCAGAAATTCACCAAGGCTCCTTCGACAGCACCTTCCAAACCCACAACCATTACTATCTAGAAGGACAAGGGCAGTAGATAGATGGGAACACCACCACTTGGAAGTTCCCCTCCAAGTCACACACCATCCTAACTTGGAAATATATTGCTGTCCCTTCACTGTCACTGGGTCAAAATCCTGGAACTCCCTTCCTAACAGCACTGTGGGTGTACCTACAACACATGGACTGCAGCGGTTCAAGAAGGCAGCTCACCATCACCTTCTCAAGGGCAACTAGGTATGGGCAATAAATGCTGGCCTAGCCAGCAACGTCCACATCCCAAGAATGAATTTTAAAAAAGCAAGGGTCCCAACACTGACTTCCAGAGAACTCTGCTACAAACCTTCCTGCAGCATGAAAAACATCCATTAATCACTACTCTCTGTCTCCTGTTGTTAGGCCAATTCTGTATCCATGTTGCTACAGTCCCTTTTATTCCATGAGCTAGGTCCCACAAACCATTTAAAATGTTTCTATTTTTTCAATCTTCCATTTTTTGTCAGTAACTGAATTTCTAGAGCACAGAATCACACAAAAAAGTATGAAATAAGAGATTAAACAAAATAAAAGAATATTTCACAACAACTTTGTTAACTAGCTAGTTGTTATCTGAGATCAATAACAGTAAGACAATGGCTCAAATTTTCCTGTCAAAATAACAGTGAGGATATTGGCACTTGTTATTATTTACGTGAAAATGCTACAGCAGCTACAAGCAAGGGTCAGGTAAGCCATTAAATTCAAAAATCCAAAGGTTGCTATCCCAAATGTATGGCTCCATCCTTAGCCTTCTGAAAACAGTATTTTGCTATCAGCCTCACCATCCAAATGCGTTGAATGGATTGAAATTGTTGTACTTGTGTAATAGATATGAATGCCTGTCCATTCTAGTCTAAGTCCCCTATGAACACCATAATAAATATTAATAATTGCCAGTCACCCACTCTAATTTACACTTCCTTCTCAGTACATTCACTCTTAATTGCACAATCCTTCAATTTGATTGGCTAAAGAGGTGCACAGTTGCTTTGCTGCATTTGTTCAGGTTTCAGATGCTCCATTTCCATTGCTGCAATGTTATCAGCTCACGCTTTCAGCAACTTTCCTTGCAAAAAATTAAAATTCTAAATGGTTAAGGGAAAGTCTTAACTACCGACAGATATAATTAGATACTGTGACACAGTAAAATGTGGCCTAATAAGCTTACAGCAAAGTTACACTTTTTCAAAGTTTAGTGCTTCAAATAAGGTAATGTTCTTACAACCAACCAAAGTTTACTTGGGAAAAGAATATTTCTGGATTTTAGTTCTTGACTTTGGTGTTGCTGGGTTGAATTCGAATTCCCGTTACAATTCACTACCTTGTTTGACTACAAGTTACTCATCTAAATCCATTTATACTGCATACCGAAAATGGCCTATTCACATGTTCATGTGCAACTGCACACCTCTAAGCTACAAAATTTTTATGTGACCAGTGGGTAAAGTTATACTGCTAATTGACCTGGGTGGAGGAAGGCTGCACTTTTCAAACATCTGATTTATCTAATTTTCAGCCTTCTCACTCCTCCCTCCAGGCTATTTTAATTAAGCTTTAAGGGTACAGCCTGTTTTCTCATGGTCCATGTCATGTTAAAAACGCAGTTTTTAGTTCAACTGACATCTCTTTATCCCTCTCTCTCCATCTTTTTTTTTCTCTTCCCTTCACTATGTGCTGTAGCAGAGCGGGAACCTTACTGTCTATGGTTCAGTGAATGCTGAAGTTAGTTCCCTACATTTTTTACCCATGCTTTAACATGAAGAAATGCAACAATGGTATTGTCATTTGTGTCTTTTAATGTCGTCATTTTTTTTTACTTGAAGCCTCAGCCTCTACAAAAAGGCTGGCCTGCGACTTGATATTTTAACCCTAAGCTGTGCGCTGGACTTGAATTGTGGAGCCTGAGAATGTACAATAGACTTAATTTCCCAGGATACATTAGCATCCTGTAGTTAGTTGTATTGATCATTATTTCAGACCAGTTATTTATAATTTTAAACCAAATTTTAAAAGTTTTATTCAGGTAAAATTTATAATGGGATTTTTTTTTTAAATTGATAGTGTGTATCTGTGTTGAGATAAAATGGCAAGTGTCCAGATTAGACCCCATTTTCAGCTTTTGGCCTTTATTAAGGGGATCAAGTATAAGTAAGGTAGTCTTGCTACAACTTGAGAGGACATTGGTGAGACCACACCTAAAGTACTCTGTACAGCTTTGGTCTCCTTACTTTAAAGGGGGAGTATGCTTGCATTAGAGGCAATTCAGAGGAAGCTCACTGGGCTGATTCCTGGGATGAAGGGGTTGTCTTATGAGAAAAGGTTGAGTAGGTTGGGCCAATACTCATTGAAGCTCAGAAGAATGAGAGGTGATCTTATTATAACATATTAGATTCTTAGGGGGCTTGACAGGGTAGATGCTGAGAGGATGTTTCCCCTCTTAGGGGAATCTTGAACTAGGGATACAGTTTAAAATAAGGGGTCTCACATTCAAGACAGAGATAATGAAGAATTTCTTTTCTCAGAGGGTCATTAGTCTTTGGAATTCTCTTCCACCGAGAGCTATGGTGGCTGTATCATTGAATATGTTCACGACTGAGTTAGGCAGATTTTTTGATCCACGAGGGAGTCAAGGGTTAGAGGGGTGGGGGTGATGGGGATGCAGGAAAGTGGAATTAAGACCACAATCAGATCAGCCATGATCTTATTGAATGGCTCAATGGGCCAAATTGCTGCTACTCTTTCTTATGACATTTTTTGTATTCTATAAGATTCAGAAAAATCATTCAGCTGAGTGGATTGAAAAACGGAAAAAAAATCCTACATAATTTTTAAATTCAATTTTCAAACCAGAAAAACTGTAAAATTCCTAACCAATTATCTCATCCCTGTTTTTGTGATGCTTTGAAAAAGTTGATGTCCTAAACAAGCAACTTAAATTTTGAAAGTAAACAAGTCTTCTTTGAGGAAATGGATAGGAAGGAAAGGCAGGTGCAGAGGGGAACAGGTTGAGGATGAGATTTCTCTCATCCTACCTGCCTTTAGGGCAAATGAATTCAGTGTTAGACATGAGTGAATTTTAAATCTTGTCCAAGACTTTGGAATGTAATTTTTTAACCTTTGGAGTATAATATTGATATCAGCTTTCCTTTTTTTTAAATTTCTTTTTCTGCTTTAATGTTAGGTTTGAAACCAGCTCAGGGCATTTTAACAACTGCACCTGATCTCAAGGATAATCAGAGGATGCCTGCACCTTTCCTAGTTTCTGCTCCTTCTCCAGCTGAATCCTGTGACTCCAACAATAGAAGTGAAAATGAACCTGAAAATGAGGAGACTAGCCAGATCAAGGTAAGTAGCAATGCAGTGTGATATACTATTTCTTCATCAACTGTAGCTGCATTATATTCTCATTTTAAAGTTCTGTGATTTAAATGAAAGGAAAGTTATGTGGGTGCCTTATTTTTAACAAAGGCTGCCCATTTACAAGACTGTTAATAGTATACCCTTGTGGGGCCATATGTAATTACTTGGATGAATTGGCCATAATGTGTTTAGAAGTTTGTGGAAGATTCATCAATGGAGAATTTTATATAAGTGCAAATTGTACATAAAGGTTATTTTCCAAACATTTTTTAACTTATTCACCGGTGAGACAATATCTATTGCCAATTTCTAGTGGGCAAGAAGTGCTGCTGGGTGGTCTTCCTAAACCACTGGAGTCTTTGGTGATGGCGCTGCTGTGGTGATAACTATAGGGAGTTTCAATTTTGACCCAGCAACTATGAAAGAACAGCAATGTATGTCCAAGTCAGGACGAGTTGTGACTTGATGAACAACATGCAGGTGATCACATCCATGTTAATTTTAATCTTGTCATTCTTTGTGGTAATTGTCCCCAGGGTGGGAGATGATGTTGAGGTAAGTTTGGCATGTTGTTGCAGTATGTCCTGCAATACTGCAAAGATAGTGTACCTGTGTTGGGGGGAGTGGATGCTGAGTACAGTGGCACCAATCAAGCAGACTGCTTTGTCCTGGGTGTGTTGAGCTTCTAATAGTTGTTGCAGCTACAGCCATCCAGTGGTCTGCTACTGTTTTCAGCACTGACCCCATGAATATTATTAGATTTGTATTTTATATTTCCTTCCTGGATTAATGTCTCCTTAGCCTTGGAAAGCTGACAAACCTTTTCATATGAATGATGTTGAGGAATTCGCTGACAGGAAGCCTAGGTGCAGTCGGATTACACATTTTATTTATTCCCACTTGGAGATGAAGCCCTTTGCCATTAGGTGGCACCCAAGTAATTCTGACCCCACAGTGTTGACACTAATCATGTCGGCCAATACTTTAAACTTAACGAAGGGAACACTTTTATTGTTATGCTGGTGCATTTTGACAGCTTTCATGTTCCACTTATTTATTTTTGTACCCCAATTCTTTAAATTAGGTAGGTTGACAACATCTCCAATGTTGTCTACTTAGTTTGTATTAAGAGTTTCTCATTTCCAAGCTATCCATATAATCTGTAGCAAAATAAGTGCCATTAATGATGCAAAAATTAGATAGCTGCTCTCTATATCCTCTTAGTTGTCAGTTCAGTTTAGCTAATAGCAATTTTGCTTTGAGTCAGAAGGTTATAAGCCCAAGCCTTAGTCCAGAACTTCAACATGTTGTTTGGCTGACATTTCACTCCAGTACTGAAGAGTTGTTGCATTATTAGAGGAGCAATCTTTTGAGTAAGATGCTAAACTTCGTCCTAGGTCTGTCTGTTCCAGTGGCTCAGTTAGATATTTAAAATCTCATTGTTCAAAGAACAAGCAGTTCTGATATTCCACATGACAACACAAAGTGCTCTGAGATGTTTCTAAAATATGCTTAGATGCTACATAAATGCAATTTTATTCCATTGTTCAAATAAATCATTAACTGAATGAACAATGAAATGGGTTAACTAATAAAGTAAATAGTGTCAACTTCTGGGCTAGGGGAGAAACTTGAAAAAGTATTGTGTTGCTCTTTCACTTGTTGCTCTGTTTTATTTGCAGATTTTGGACGGAATGGTTGATGCTTGTGTCAACACTGATGATGTTGATTTCAAGGTAGTTTGTGTTTCTAAAAAAAAATCAATAAAGTTATTAATTTCTTTCCTTTCTCCACTACAGTTACCCAGTTTCCATGCTGTTCTTTCACCTCTGCAATATGGGTTTGAATTTATCTCAAACTGGTGTGAAGTTTTCTCTCTGTGGGTCCTACGTGAAGTGAGTTCAGTAGTTTCAACTCAGTTCCTACTGGGATTGAGTGCAACACAAACGTTGTCCATATTTCGCTATCCACAGCCAGAGAGGCTATGAGGATTGGTCAAGTGAGAAGAGGAAAACACTCGCACCATTAGTACGCAGATAATCCAACTGTTTATCACTTGGTTTGAACATGGCCTCATTTTGCTGTGTAACGTACCGTGCGATTGAAAAGATAAGCATTTAAAATCTGTCTCTTGTTGATCTATACAGAACTCATTCATAACATTTCATACATAGTTCTCAAAATTGCAAAATAAAGGGTTTTTTTAGTCTAATCAAAGGATAATTGATTAGATTAAGTTCTGTTCTTCTCTATAGGAGACTTTCAAGAAAATAGAGGAAGAGAGGAATGGATTGATAAGTACCATCGAAGACCTGCGTGACAGCTGCAAACAAATAGAAAATGAAAGTCATCTTGAAATTAAAGCATGGAAACAAAGAATCCAAGAGAAAGAGAAACAGTGTGAGGTACCTGTCTAATGTTTATCTTTAAACAAATATCATGAACAGACGATATGAAGCTACAGTGCTGCTTTAGTTTAAAGGAATAAAGCACTTGTTTTGCATCCAATCTATGTAGGATTGCATAAGATATAGAGCATAGAAACAGGCCATGTGGCCGAACCGATCCATGCCAATGTTTATGCTTCACTTGAATCTACTCCCATCTTTTCTCATTCAATCCACCATCGTAACGATCTATTCTCTTCTCATAAGCTTATCTAATTTCTCCTTAAATACCTATGCATGCAAAGATATGTCTGATACGCTGATTGTTATGACTGATGCAGTTGGTAAAGCTGAGTTATTTAAAAATCCCAGAGAGAAAATTTAAACAACTGTCATATCCTATAATTTTATGTGTTATGTTTGAGATGCGACTCTCTCTAAATTCAGGAATCAGACCATCAGTTCTTGAGGTTTTACATGAAACTAAATGAAACATTTTATTAATTTACAGAGGTTAAAATATGTATACACTGGCTACAAATTACTTCTATCATAACTTCTAACAAATTCCCAAACTAATCTCCATTAAAGCAACAGCAATCCATAGACTTAAACAAACACCAGATAAAGCATTTTCACCTTACAAATTCAAAATGAGGTTCTTTTCACTTTTGTTCCTGTGGAGAGAGTTGGAGGCTTCCAGCTGCCTTTTGATCTCACATTGCCTCTGCTCTGCACACCCGAAAACTGCTCAAGTTATACCTACCACCACCCACTGAATGTAACTCATTGCATCACTAGCTTTTTCATAGTACTAATTTTATTAGTAATATAAACATATAGCTTGGTATCTGCTAGATAGGTGTTAGTTTTAACCCTATTTCTTGAATGCTCTATTCATAAAATGCAAATGCACGTTATCTCTCTTACACATCAAAACTAGGACACATCGAAGCACCCAGACTAGCTTTAATCCAATTAGGACACAGCTGCAGAGTAAACCTCTATTTTAAAAGAAAAATATTTTCCAATAATATATACATTAATAGCTTCATGACACTGATTACAATATTTTAAGTTAAAAGCAGGTGGAAATTCTTGTTTTTGACAATATTATTAATCAATGAGCATGTTGGAATGTGAATAATTACTTTATTTAAATACTCATCCATGTTTAGGTACATTTACTGGTTTAAGGAATTTCTCCACTATGAAATGAGGCTTCATATCACTCCAACATCCAAATGCCACAAAATACATTTGTTAAGGTTACATTTGTGTCACACAAGTGTCAGACAATGTCAGCTCCAACAAGACAAAGTCTAATCAACTCCCCTTGACATTCAATGGCATCACTATCACTGAATTCTCCCCAGCCAATATGTTGGGGGTTACCATTAACCAGAAACTGAACTAGAACAGCTGCATAAATACTGTGGCTATAGAAGTAAGTCAGAGACTTGGAATTCTCAGTGAGTAATTCATAATCTGACTCCCCAAAGTCTGGCCGCCATTTGCAAAGCACAAGTCAGGAGTATGTTGGAATACTCTCTACTTGCTTGGATGCATTTAGCTCCAACAATGCTCAAGAAGCTCGGTATCATCTGGGACAAAGCAGCCTGGTTGATCAGCATTCCCTCCAGCACCTTAAACATTTACTCCCTCCACCACTGACACACAGTGATAGCAGTGTGTACCATCTACAAGTTGCACAGCAGCAACTCATCAAGCCTCCGTTGACAGCAGCTGCCAAACCCGCAACTTCTACCACCTAGAAGAACAAGGGCAGCAGACACATGGGAACATCACAACTTGGAAGTTCCCCTCCAAGCCATACATCATCCTGACTTGGAACTATATTGCAGTTCCTTCACTGTCACTGGATCAACACCCTGGAACTCCCTCCCTAACAGCATTGAGAGTGTACATACACCACATTGACTGCACCGGTTCAAGAAGGCAGCTCACCACCACAACCTCAAGGACAGCAAATGCTGATGTTTCCAGCAATGCCCACATCACAAAATAATAATAACAAACGTGAGTTTCAAGATGGGAGCACATTCCTTTTCTCTTGTGCAGATTTTCTAATATGACAGATAACATCCTGATGGGGTTGATTTTAACTCTAAGTCATCTTAACCTGCAGGCAATTGAGGCAACCATACAAACCATGCAGGGGCCTGATTAATTTATTTAAATCGAGGTCCTGTTACATGAGTTGGATTCTGATTGAATTTTAATCTGAGCCTAAATAGGAGAGACTCTGAACGATTTTGTTATGATCTTGGTCTAGATCAGTAACTTTTTTTTAAAAGAAGAAATCCAAAATCCCTGTTATTTACTGAAAGAGTGAAGCCACAAGATTTCATGATTTAAAACTAAAGACATTTTATTATACAGGAGCCAAACAAGGCAAACACTATAAAACAAAAACAGAATTACCTGGAAAAACTCAGCAGGTCTGGCAGCATCTTCTCCGCCGATGCTGCCAGACCTGCTGAGTGTTTCCAGATAATTCTGTTCTTGTTTTGGATTTCTAGCATCCGCAGTTTTTTTGTTTTTATTAAGGCAAACACTATATACTATCTTGGGTAGCCACCTTTATTCTAAAACCTAGAATCAACATAAGTTAAAAATGAATCAGGCAAATTGCAGTCGATTATGAACTATAAATTACACATTATATGGCAGATACAACTAAGACAGATCTTACGAATTGGCTCAACAGTCCACTCTACATATACATCATCATCTTGGTCACAAAATCTTTCAAAACCCCATCTTCCTCACAAAGAATTTCAGCTCCTCCTTCTAGAATTTAGCCTGATCACCAGCCAACAGCAGCGCACAACTAACTCGAGTTCCACGGGCACCGTCTCACCAAAAATGACTTTTATCTTCATAACCTCCTCAACTCTGCATATGACTGCATAGATCCACCATGTTATCTTGAAGTAACAGCAACAGTTGCAGAAACTGTATAATTGCCTATTCTCAGCTTCTGGATCTAGCCTCCATCTTCTTCAGCCTGCCTGTACTACACCACTGGGATCATCATCTGAGCTCTGATGGCTCTGTATCCTTTTATATGGTTTCAACCAGGTTCAGCTTCCCCAGAAGTTTTGGTTTCCAATCTCCGTTTCGGTCATAGTCTCCTTAGAAACTGAAAGGGTTTGTTTCTTTTCTCTGTTTCCCTTTTCAGTTTTCCTTTCCAATTAATAATTGTCTCAAAAATTATAAGTTTTGAAACCACAGACTCCATCACACTATACCCGAGCATTCATCTTGAGAAATTGGTCAACAACATTTAAATATGGCCTTGCGGCTAGAATCGGCTGATGGCTTCCTAGTGTTGCTGGTGGACAGGATATTAACTTGCCAAAGTGGTAGAGTAACAGTTCTCTTACTGAACTAACCATCCAGAGAACATGAATTCAAATCCTGCCATGGCAATTTGAGAATTTAAATCAGTTCTTTTCAAATATCTGCTATCGGTATCATAAAGTGGGTGAATCATTATATAAACCCAACTGGTTCACTATGTCCCTTAGGGAAGAAATGTACTGTCCTTATCTAACCTGACTATTCTTTGTTACATTAACGTGCCTTAATCTAAACCTGTACTGAAACTATTTATTTCTATACAATGGGCCTTATGATCCTTATTCTTTCTATAAATGAAAGGAGAAAAAGATAGCATTAATATATTGCCTTTCATGACCTAAGGATGTTCCAAAGCATTCTACAGCTCATACAGTACCTTTGAAGTGCAGTCATTGTTGTAATGTAGAGAAACATGGCAGCCAGTTTGTGCATAGCTAGCTCCCACAAACAGGCATGACAAAAATGGCCAGATAATGTGTTTTGGAATTGTTAGTTGAAGGAGCAATAGAGCCAAGACACCATGAAGAATATTCCTGTCTTGTCTTTGAATAGTGCCATGAGATCTTTTATGTCCACCTGAGAGGAAAGGCTGGGCCTTGGTTTAATGTCTTATCTGAAGGAAAGATTTGTGCAAAATTGTGCTATTTTATGGGATTGAATTTTACACGGGGGGCAGTGGGGACCCACATCCCCCCCCTCCCCCGGCAAGAAAAGTTGGAGGTGAACCTACCTTCGTTTGGCCAGCTCACCACGCAGCCATTTAACAGCCATCGGGCCACCCCCTGCTTGGGAGGAAGAACCACTTCCGAGAGCTGCCAGCCAATTAAATGGTTGGCAGTGCTCTGGTCCCAGCAGTGGCACCAGGAGTGGTGATCACTGCTGGGACTGCTGTCAATCCTGAAGAAGACATTCACAATGGAACCCAGACTTTAAGGTATGTCAAGAGTCTCACCGGGCCCAAATTAGCAAGCCCAAGTGAGGAGGTAGGGGCCAGAGCATGTACTGGGCAGTGGAGGAAGGGAAGTGGGGTTTGGAAGACCTTAGAGGAGAGGAGGGCCCTCTGATGGGCACAAGAGACCCAAAAGGAGGCACCTCACCTTGATGGCCACCAGCCTGATCAGTGAAACCTGCCAGACTGCAAACTTGGCATGGGCCTCTCTCTTATCGCAGGTAAAATCCAAGCAGCAGAGGGAGGATGCCCTTAAGTGACCATCAGTTGGCTTTTATGGGCCTCAATTGGTCCAAAGTCAGGCTGACCTCCTGACGCCTCCCACACTGTTGGTACAATTGCAAGGGGTCAGATGGGTATGTGTCAGAATGGCACCCATGGCATGGCGCCCAATTCTAAGGCCCCCATCTCCCCACTTGCCAACCTGCCAAAAATCCAGCCCAAGGTGTTTATCCGTGCCTCCTAAGGAACTGTGTTGAGACTGCCACACCTATTTCATGGAGTACTCTTAGAATCAGCCAAAAGTGAGTGGAGAGTCGATCTGGGCTGGAGAAAGATCTATTTGCCGTAATTAAAGAACAATGATCCTCACAATTTAAATTTTAATATCCCTAATATAAAAATGTGCTTTTAATAGAAGAAACTGTTTTTAGTAAGCATTTGGAAATTTGAAACATAGGTTCAAGCAGCTGTAATAAATGTAATGAGCCAGTGAAAGGGCTTAATATCAAAATAGATTTTCTGGAATTGTTAATGAAAACACATCCGCTATTTCACATGGCTAAGTTATCAAAGACTGCAAAGTGCTGCTTGGTATCAATATTTAATTTTGTTTTTCTGTCTTAACCATCCATTAAATCCATTAACCTATCTAACAATTTATTTCAATTGGATACCATTTGGAATGTATGGATTTAATGGCCTGGACAATTATCTGAGTTTTATATGCATGCAGAGCAATGTTTTAAAGATAATTTTCAGCTCTTTTCTGTAATCAAATAAACATAATGAAAAGAATTTAAAGCTTACATTGGAAAGTTTTCACAGTTTCTTTTTTAATTATTTTCATCACTAGCATCATTTTGTGCATTGTCTTGCACAAGATTAGCAGAAACTAACTGCAATTATTGCTAAATATTAAAAGTTAAAAAGATTAAACTAGATGGTTGGTCAGATAATTGCAGTACTATAAGACTAAATTTTATATCCTTTATATTTGATCTTCGTCTTAGCCTACAGAGATCCCGTACCTATGAGGCATGGATTTATTGTGCTCCCAGATCACTGCCATGCCTCCATGAGCTAATCACTTTGAACAGCAATTTTTAGTAAGCATTTGGAAAGGGTGAATGCTTTTTTGCCTCGCTTTTGTGGAACGCAACCTGGCTTGCAGTCAGGATTTGGACATCCGGCCCAACAAGAGATCAAACCCATTCCTCCTACGATTGTAGTGCTATTTGTTGGTCCTACAGTGCATTTCTCCTCTCGTGTAGCTTTTTGGTGCTTATTTCGGAATATTTTGTTTCTGCAGGAATGAAAAATTTCCACCATTTGTGGAATTCTGACTTTGGGATCGAGGAATTAGGCCCTTTTGATATTTTTTCTGACCTTCGTCTCCACAGACCTGTATTTGAAATATACCTCTAAACATTTTAAAAGAGCACAATTTGTCTCAGCTTATGAATGCAACATCAGAAAGGGAACAGGTTTGCCATTGATTCTGACAGATGGTGTTGAATTTGTGCGGTGTTGAATTTGTGCAGTGTTGCCTGCCCTTGACCGCCTATGCAATATATTGACTGTGTGGCTTAGTCAGACATGATGCTGGAGCGCGAGATGCTGGGTGAGGAGGGAGGGATCAAATGCGGCATGTGAATGTCACAAAGCACACGGGCAGTTCTGAGATCAAATGTGGCCTGGTGTGCAAGGCAGCTGGACAGGTGGGATATCACTGAGCATGTCTGCTGACTAGGAAGAAATCAGATAGCTAGCAGCCGACTTCCAGAGTCCGCAGTTCACAAGCACCGTGCGAAGGTACGACGTGCAACTTTAATTTCCCCTTTCTCCCTGCTACTGGTACCTGCTGTCCAGGTCAAGCCACCTGGCAAACTTTTTTTCTCTCTCTCCCCAATGACCCCAGACTCCCTTTGGGCAAAAACTCCCTTTCAGCCTGTTGTGTACCCGTGGCCTAAAGGCCTCTCTGTCTCTTGGACCAGCATGTGTGAATTTAGGGGTGGGAGACAGTCTTGCTGAACTTTTGTGTGCCAAACTTGTTTTCTTGCTTATAAAGCACCAAATAGTAGGCCTTTTCTCTACTTGTGCCCTAATCCCTGTATTCTCTAACGCTGCTTAACTTCATTGACCAGCAAGGAAAGTTGAACATGACTGCTTTATTGAAAATTAACATGAACAATTGTTTTGACAGAAGACATAGCGCACCCAATTTACAATTTTGTTTTAGCAAACTTTCTGAAACGAGGCAAAAATGTAGCTTACATTAATTTGGAGATTGTGGCTACCACAATATGTTTGGAAAAATCAGTTAAGTGATTGAAAGTTCTTATATACATAACAACAATTATTTATGAAGGGGTTTTAAGATAAAACATCCCTAGCTGCTTCACAGGAGCATGAAAAATATTATAAGATAAAACCAAGCCACAGAAGGAGATCTTAGGTCAGATGACCAAAAGCTTGGTCAAAGAGGTAGGCTTTAAGGACTCTCTTAAAAGAGGAAAGCAAAGTAGAGAGGCAGAAAGATTTAGGGAGGGAATTCCAGAGTTTAGGGCCTTGCCAGCTGAAATCACAGCCACCAATAGTGGAGCGAATAAAATCAGGGATGCTCAAGAGGCCAGAGTTTAAGGAGTGCAGATATCTCAGAGGGTTCTGGAGCTCGCAGAGATTATAGAGATAGAGAGGAGCAAGGCCACGGAGGGATTTGAAAACAAGGATGAGAATTTTAAAGTGGAAGTATTGCTTAACCAGGACCCAGTGTAGGTCAGTGAGCACAGGGATGATAGGTGAATAGAACTTGGTGTGATTAAGGATACAGGCAGAGTTTTGGATGTCCTCAAATTTACAGAGGGTAGAATGTGGGAGGCTGCCCAGGACTGTGTTAGAATAATCATAGATGAGGGTTTCAGCAGCACTTGAGCTGAGGCAGGGGTGGAGATGAGCAGTATTACAGAGGTGGAAATAGGCAATATTGATGATTACTCACATATGTGGTCATAAGCTCATCTTGGGGTCAAAACGGACTTGCTCAGCCTCAGAGAGGGATGAAATCAATGGCTTTGGAACTCATTTGGCATGGGGACCAAAGACAATGGTACTGGTCCACAGTCTTGATGATAGTAGAAGGTAAACAAAGGGAAAATTAATGTCCTATTTGAAGTTTAATAATTTCACCCATTTGAAGTCATTTAGAAACATTTCCACTCACTACAGATCATAAAAGTACTATAATTACATTATTTCATAATTATTTCACAATTTTTGACCATTAATTTTCAGACCTTTGTTTTCGGCCACTCTCATCCTTAGTTTCTGCAAGAACGTTCACATTTCAATTACAGATTATTTTTAATGTATTTATTTAAAAGGCAATTTTCTCACCCCTCAGAGCCTTCAGCAAGAAATTGTAACCAACCAGCATCAACTCCAGGAGGAATCTTGCAAGCTCTTCCAGGAGCAGAAAAATCATCAGATACAGTTATTGAAAGTCAAAGAACAAATTAGAGTCAAAAGATCTCAATTTGAAAGGTACCATAGCATTTAAATAGAATGCAGTTGTGCATTGGTTGTAACAATTATCACTTTTACAATTTGAGCTGTCTCCCAACTTTCTTTGCCTCTATGTGTGGCTTATGTAAATGGAAGTAGCATGCCACAAAATTAATGATTACTCTTCCACACCAGCTTGCAATATATAGCCCTGTCTCTCTCTACTGAAAGGTGGAAAATGCTTTGCTGTCAGATCAGGTAGTTCAAGCTAAAATTAGTAAATTAAGTTTATTTATAAGACTCATAATTACATAGAAACAAAAGACTACAGATAATCAACAATGCAGTGATTGAATTATGCAACTTTATTCTGTCTCAGAAAAATGAAAAGAGCCTTTTTCAGGATCACTTAACTGAGACTTGAATGAATGTTATATGAGGGCTTCTTTGCCCCACAGAATTGTCTTGCCATCATGATAAGGGAAATAGATGTTGCAACAAATAACACTGTAGGGTAGGGAAAACTAATAGCAAATATATTCTTTCCAGGCAAGTTATTGACTACATCATCTCAAAAGTCCCCTCAGTAATCATATGAACTTGTTATTAAGCCACTTGATTTTTCAAACAAAAAGTGTGTTACATAGACCGACAATACTTGATGAATTGTAATTGTTTTTAACACCTGACTTACACATCTGTGGTTTGCCACTAATTTATTATAATCTAGATTTGCATGCCCACTTTTTCCTGACAGAATTATACAGTGGGGGCTACCTTGAAGCTGAATTGTGTACTTGTTGATGTTACTAGCTGCAGGAAGAGGGAGCAATGCATAACTTGTGCAACTCCCCAAACTTCAGTGAAATGACTTCCATGTTCCTGCCCATATGAAATTGTTCACATTGGAGTGAACAGGGTTGACAGATTAAATTGCCTGTCCTTATTCTGTGTTTTGTTATTTAACTAAATATGGATTTTCATTCACATTGAGCGTCTTACAAAGAGTAAGTCCCTGCACACTGAGTGAACTCACCGTGTTTTGTGTCACTCTTTCCCATCTCGGCACCAAAATTGTGTGTTTTACAGTAAAAGTAAAGGCTTTTTCAACTGGGTTTCCAGGTATCATCAAGATTGGTTTCAGAGTGGTATTTGTCTCCCCCCTTAAACTGTTCATTACCTTCCTGTCTCTTTACTACTTCTGAACAATTATTTCCACCCCCACTCCACACAGATCTTCAGTACTTTCCATGCCAACAATTCACTATGTATTGCTGAAAAAAACATTTTGTCGAAGCTTTTCATCTTGCACTCATCAGGACAATCGCAAGAATACCACTGTCAGGGGAAGGAACAACTTTATACTTGAACTACGCTGTTGATATCCCGAATTTGACCTTTGTTGTACCTCTATCTCAGGTATACAAATAGTCATTTGGTAGCACAGAACTTGAATATTGCTGAAACAAAGACCAAACAGCAGATGGTGAAATTTGAACTCAATAAAAATCTGGATGATGACATCTGGTTCACTGATGTCCTTTAGGGAAGGAAATCTGCCATCCTTACCTGGTCTGGCCTGCATGCTTCATCAGGGAGAGGGAAACTTGTGAACTTCTGGCCTAAATGTGACTCCACAGCAATGTGATTGACTCTTAAATACCCTCAAGGGCAATTAGAGATGGGCAATAAATGTTGGTGTAGCCAGTGACGCCCACATCCCACGAGTGCATAATAAAAAATAATTTTTTAAAAACCTTGGAATTCTGCAGTTGTTCTCCATTTAACTAATACTCTGCTTTTTTATTCTTCCTACCAAAGTGAACAACTTCATATCTTCCCACATTGACCTCCATCTGCCAGATTTTTGCCCACACACTCAACCTATCTCTCAACCCTCAACTCAATCTGTCTGCAACCTCCTTATGTCTGCTTTACAACATATTTTCCTACCTATCTTTGTTTCATCTGTAAATTTAGCTACCATGCCTTTGCTGTACTCATCTAAGTCATTGATGTAAATTGCAAAAAGTTGAGGCCTCAGAACGGACCCCCCTGGGACTCCGCTTGTTACATCCTGCCAATCAGAAAATAACCCATTTATGCTTGCTCTCTGTTTTCTCCCAGCCAGCTAATCTTTTCTCCATGCTAATATGTTACCCACTACACCATGAGCTTTTATTTTCTGCAATAACCTTTGATGTGGCACCCTATCAAATGCCTTCTGGAAATCTAATTACAGTACATCAACAGACTCCCCTTTATCCACGGTGCAAGTTACTCCTTCAAAGAACTCCAATAAATTGGTTAAACATGAGTTCCCTTTCTCAAAAAAACAGTGCTGACTCTTCCCAATTACCTTGAGTGCCCAGCTATATCCTCCTTAATGATTGATTCTAGTACCTTTCCCACGTCAGGCAGACTGGCCCATAGTTTCCTGTTTTCTGCCTCCCTCTCTTCTTGAATAGAGGGGTTATTTTTGCTACTTTCCACTCTGATGAAACTTAACATCAATGCATCTACTACTTCGTTAAGACCCTAGGATGAGATCCATCAGCACCCAGAGGCTTGTCAGCCCGCAGCAACAGCAGTTTGTTCAGCAAGGCTTTTCTAGTGATTGTAATTTCACTAAGTTCCCCTCTCCCTTCTACCTCTTGATTTACGGCTATCACTGGAATGTTTTTTTGTATTCTCTATCGTGAAGACAGAAGCAAAATATTTGTTCATTTCATCTGCCATTTCCTTATTATCTACTATGACTCTCCATTCTCACCCTCTAGATGACCAACACTCACTATACTTACTCTTTTCCTTTTTAAATACCTGAAGAAGCACTTGCTATCCGTTTTTACATTTCTAGCTAGCTTCCTGTCATACTCCTGATTTCTTTCTCCTGATTAAACTTTTAGTAATTCTGCTATACTTTATATTCTGACCAATCATCTGACCCGCCGCTCATCTTTACACAGTTATGTGCTTGTTCCCTAAGTTTGATGCTGTCCTTAATTTCCTTAGCTAACCAAAGATGGTGGCTCCTCCCTTTAGAATATTTCTTTATAGAAGGAATATGCTTATTCTGAAATATCCCCTTAAATGTTTCCCACTGCTCCTCTATTGATCTGTCCTCTAGCCTAGTATCCCAGTTCACTTCAGCTAGCTCAGCTCTCATGCCCACATAGTTGCTCTTATTTAAGTTTAAAGTACTAGTCTTAGGCCCACATTTCTCTCTTTCAAACTGGATGTAAAATTCAATCATATTGTGGTGGCTGCTACCTAGGGGCGCCTTTACTCTGAGTTCATTAATTAATCCAGTCATGTTATATATTTCAAAAATAGTTAGTTGTGAAGCATTTTGTAACATGCTGAGGTCATAGAAAACACTGTATGAATGCAACTTCTTGCCTTATATCTTCTGACAGCCCATTATTCATTAGCCAATCCTCCATAGCTTTACACTTCTTCTCATTGAGTTCTCTGCCCAAAGGCAGGTCTGACCCACAGCTCCATGATCTCCAGCCTGAGTAGGGCAAGGAGGCAGATCCTGAATTCACTCCAGGTGAAACAGGGATCAAGCCCTGTGCTGTTGGCACCAATCTGATCCACACTGGCTGTCCAACCAGTGATCCAACCGGCTCCCCAAGGAGTCTAAGTTAGTGCAGAAACATACACTTTTACATGCATGTTATAGTCTGCAGCTACGGATAATGATGGTAGAGGTTCCAATTTCTTTCCATCACATGACTGACCAGGTATCTTTCCCGCAATTAATGCCTGCTATTGATGTATGTTGGAAGGATTTGCAAGATGATATTCAACCTCTTTGGCTGCATTGTGAACACACTTTCCTTGGCCATCAAGTCTTGGAGTCCAACTCTAACTCCAAGCTCCTGGCTCACAAACACAAAGAACATAAAAAAATAGGAGCAGGAGTAGACCATCTGGCCTATTGAGCTGCGCCACCATTTATATAATCATGGCTGTAGATTTTAATTCCATTTTACATTTTACACCCCACTCCCCATGTCCCTTAATTCCCTGAGAGACCAAAAATCTGTTTATCCCAGCTTTACATGTATTCACCGATGCAGTATCGACAACCCTCTGGAATAGACAACTCCAAAGATTCACACCCCTTTGAGTGAAGTAATTTCTCCTCATCGCAGTCCTAAATGATTGGCCCCTTAGCCTGAAATTGTGCCCTGGATTTTAGACTCCTCAACTAGAGAAAGTAACCTTTACCCTGTAAAGCCCCTCCAGAATTTTGTAGGTTTCAATGATATCGCCTCTCATTCTTTTAAACTCCAGAGAATATAAGCTCAATTTACTCAGCCTCTCATAGGCCAGTCAATGCAAGTATATCCTTTCTTAAATGTGGTGACCAAAACTGCACACAGTATTTCAGAGGTGGTCTCACCAAAACCCTGTGCAATCGCAGCAACATTTCTTTATTCTTGTACAGCAATCCTGTTGGAATAAAGGCCAACGTGCCATTTGCCTTCCTAATTGCTTGCTGCACCAGCATGCCAACTTTCTGCATGCCTTGTACAAGCACACCTTAGTCTCTTTAGACATCAACACTTGCAAGTTTCACACCTTTAAAAAAAAATTCTGCTTTTCTATTCTTGTGACCAAAATGAATAACTTCACACTTCCCTACATTATTCTTCATCTGCCACCTGTTCCCTACTCACTTAACCTGTCTATATCCCATTGCAGCTTCTCTGTGTCTTCTCCACAGCTTAGTTTCCCACCTAGCTTGGTATTATCAGCAAACTTTGATGCATTACTCTCTTTTTCTTCATCCAAGTCATTAATATAGATTGTAAATAGCTGAGGCCCCAGCACTGATACTTGTGGCACTCCACTATTTGCTGCCTACCAGCTTGAAAGGGCCCCATTTATGCCCCACCCCACATCTCTGCTTTATATTTGTTAACCAATCCTCTATTCATGCTAAAATATTACCCCCAATTCCATGAGCCCTTAACTTGCCTACTAACCTTTTGTGTTGCACCTTATCAAATGCCTTTTAGAAATTCAGGTACACTACATCCCCTGGTTCCCCTTTATCGACCCTACAAGTTATATCCTCAAAAAACTCCAATAAATTTGTCTCTAACAGGATTTCCCTTCAGTTAAACCATGTTAACTTCTAATCATTCTATGCTTTGTATCAACAATTCAAAAAGTGTAACTTTTGTAAAAGAGTTCTCTCACAGGGTATCTGAAACCTGTGTGAGCAAGACAAGCAATTGTAGATCTGCACAAGAAATAGACTGAAGAAGCAGCAATGAACAACACGATCAGAACTAGGAAGTATCAGTTAAGATACTTAATTCAATGTCAAATTGGGTACAGAAAATAAAGAGAGGGAAAGGAAGTTGAGAATTGAATTGAGAGAGCAATTGGAGAAAGAAAAAGGTTAAAAAAAATGAAGCAATGAGATTCCACAAAGTTAATTTTCAGTGTCAGAGAGGTTGTTTATAAGTAATTAAGTGATATTAGTAATTGGCTAGCTTTATTCTTTCATGCAATGTGGCTAGGTCATTTCAGAGGGCAGTTAAGAATCAACCACATTACTGTGGGTCTAGAGTCACATATTGGCCAGACCAGGCAAGGATGGCAGATTTCCTTAGCTAAAGAACATTAGTGAACCAGATAGGTTTTTATGACAATCGATGATAGTTTCATGGTCACCTTTACTGAGACTAGCTTTATATTCCGGATTTATTAACTGAATTCAAATTCCACCAGTTGCCGTGGTGAGATTTGAACCCATGTCCCCAGACCATTAGCCTGGGTCTCTGGATTACTAATCCAGCCACATTACCACTATGCCATTATCTCCCCATAAAACATTACTCATACTGGAATGGACAAGCCCTAACTTATTTCGCCGAATTTAGTACATATCTATGAGCTAAGTATAGCAACTTCGCACTGCTCCATACTTTTGAATGGGGAAACAAACATTAAGATGCCAGTTTTGGGAAGCTTTTGAAGGAGCAGCACATCTCGGAGAACAACTTCCAGATTTTTCATTTAACTGCATAGTTACCAGAAATTACTGTCTGACTTAAATAATCTGTACTGGGAAATTAAAAAGGTTTCCCGTACCCAATGTGAAACTTGACTGTGACAAAAATTAAACAATTTTATCAATGTTTCATTTATTTTTCTTTTTACCACAGCATACATGGGATTAAATCCCAGGTTTACTCTCTCAAAATGTCCACCTTGTTTTGATCCAGTATCTGCATAATATAGATTTTTTGTCTGTGATGGATATGGATATAGCTGCATAGATATTTTGTCGAGTAAAGTAAAGAGTAAAGGATTGTAAAATGGCAGCGTGCTCAATTGTTGATCAAACTAAGTAGGAATGCAGGGAAGCCTGAATATTGGAGTTAAAATCAGAATGTCATGCAGGTGATGTGAAGGTTTGACAATTCTTCTACAGAAATAATTTCAGAATGAGTTGTATGTAAGCCTTGTGTTTTAAAATTAAATGATTTGAACAGATCAGATTTAAAACCCTCCTTGCAGTAACTGAGACAAAGCCGGGGTTAACAATAAGCCAACTATTGTTAACAAAAAACGGGAAATAAATAATTCATTATCTTACTTCAGAGGAGTAGGATATTGTCTGCCTCAAACGTAGTCTTAGAAAAGGGTTTGGTTGACAAGCCCATCCATGAATCCCTGAACATAGAAAAGATTTGAGGAAGGAAAAGCTGCCCTACTTCCTACGAGAAAAAGCATAACAGGATGCATGTAAAGTCAGTTCAGTTAGATCTCGGAGGAGAGTCTAGCCTAGCGAGATTTAATCCAACAATTCATGCTACCAGTCATTTGTTACTAAAATATTTGCAGAATCTAACTATTAATATAACCTAGCTAAAAATTCAAGTCTGGAGCTCTTTCAACTGACAAAATAATGCAAGCGACAGAGGTGTTAGTTAGAGGTCATTTCAAAATTCAGGGGTTTTTTTTAAATAAACTTAAATTATGATGAAGAAATTCATTGCATCTTTCTCTCCGCTTAATGCACATTCTGAAATTTACAGATCAGGAAGAACTACAAATACGTGAGTAATTAGTAATCTGGTCTTTTTCTCTAACACTATAGAATTTTCAATTGAGTGAGGCGGTGGGCAAGCCCGCAATTATCTGACACCGGTTAGCATGCTAGTTTGCTGGCATGTTCCCACCTACAAGCCATTTGGAATACGCCAGTTTGGGTGAGAAATGGCTGCCCACCTACAAATGGTGTTTGAAATCTTCCAATTGGCAAGTGGGTTGCCCACAGTGGTTAGACCCCAGCCAGGGGACGGAATGGCCTCCTGCTGTCGGATAAGGGGACAGTGCTCCAGTTAACTTTTTAAACCATCCCATCCCAACCCCTGCAGCCACGACTTGTAACTGGCCACTGGCACCTTGGCAATTGTGGTCAGTTTTTAATTGCAGAAATTTTATAAGTTTTAAGAGGTCACCTTCATCTTGAAGCTCTCTCTGCCACAGTGGAGCTGCTGCTGTTTCAATGGTTATTGGTCCTCCAGCCATGGGAAAAACACCCACCCACCCACCACCACCCCCCCCCCCCCCCCCCCCCAACTCTGCCATCCTTAATTGGATTGCAAATACACACCTGTCCACTGATCACTGATTAGCATCTCTTCAAAAATCGGAACCCAACATTGGGGCCCCAAGCCAAAACGAACATCCAGCTCATACCTTCTGTTTAAAAAGCCTCTGTTTCTAAAAGAAAACCTGACCCAAATTTGGTGGAAAGAAGTTTTTGAAATTTGACCCTGAGCTCTCTAAGATAAATAAGCAGAAATTGCTAAAAGCTAAAGAGAAAAACGTCAATGGTTCAGTTGCTGAATGGTGCAACCTAGGACAATAATTAAATGGCACAGTGAGATTAGTTTTGAATTTTCTAGCAAAAAGCCAACGCAAGCAAGGTGGGCAAAAAGGCCACTCTCTGGGACAATTAAAAGCTCACTGTCCTTGGAAGAATTATTTATTTCAGCCAGTTGCTAATTTTTGCCCAATGATGTAAGTGTGATGACTTTGAAAGTCATGGTGTCCCAGATATATACCCCAGGTACAAGGCTGTTAAATATATTTATATGAATATATAGATATTTCAGAATTCTCAAGGAGTTTTCATGGGGATTTCTTATGTACTTGATTATTTTTTCAGATATGAAAAATCAGTTAATGACAAGAATGAGGAAATTGTGAAATTAAAAAAAGAATTTCAAAATGAACAGTAAGTACTGTAGTTTATAACCTTTTTAAAGCATTTAATTTTTGAATATTGTTGGTAATTCTCCTGCTGTGAAAGTAAATGTGTTTGAATTTGCATAGTAATCCAGAGTGAATCTATACTCTTGACTAGGCTGGTTGAACTTTCGAGATTCAAGAGCCAGAAAAGAAAAAGCATAAATTAGGGTGGGGGTGGGAAAAGTGGAAGGTTTGTTAAGGAGCAAATAAAATAAATTCCCCCAAAATATATGCATTCATTATTAAAAGAATGAAGGCTTAATTTATCAGAGCTGAGAAACCAAATTTAAGACCCCTTTCTTCTTTGGTGTTGCAACATGGCCAAGAAGGACACTGGTTCTTATTGGACACCCAGCAGTAAAGTGACACTGAACTCAAAACATATAGATTAAATGGAGCAGAATGGAAGATAGGCTGCCTGTTTTGTGGTGGCTGATAAGTGTCCTTTGTTATTCTCAATTCCTCGTATTGAAACTGTGCACATAGGCAGGGCAGCTAAACAAAAGATTCAAAGAGCTGCATTTTTGCCATAACTGAGCTGTATGCAGTTGTCAAGTCACAAGTTGATCCATTCCTGCTCTAGACTAACAGTCCTAAAAGAATAAACAGAATGTTTCATCAGTAATGCTATATATTTCTAATTGACACTAGTGTAAAAGGCTTTTATAACTTGCACACCATTGGCCATGCCTTCAGCTGGGAAGATCCTAAATTCTGGAAATCCATCCCTAATCCCTAAACAGGAAAGCCTACTTCAATGGGGAAGAATGGATCTGGGCCGAATAAATTGTAGTGAGAAATTGGCAGGAAAAAGGATAGCTGAACAATGGACTATCTTCAGAGAAGTCAGGCACATTCAAGGTATATTCCCTCCAAAGGGAAAGGTAGGGCAAACAAATCCAGAGCCCCCTGGATGACAAAAGAGATAGAAATTAAGGTAAAGAAGAAAAAGTGTGCTTATGACAGATGTCAGGTAGGAAGTACAGTTGAGAACCTTGCTGAGTATAGAAGGTCCAGGGCAGGTGAAAGAGCAAGTAAGAGAAGCAAAGAGAGGGTATGAAAAGAGACTGGCAGCTAACATAAAAGGGAATCCCCAAGTCTTCTATAGGCATATAAAATGTAAAAGGGTGATAAAAGTAGGAGTGGGGCCAAAAAGGAAATTTACACATGGAGTCAGAGGGCATAGCTGAGGTATTAAATGAATACTTTGCATCTCTCCTTCCCAAGTGAGAGGTTGCTACCCAGGCCAAGGTGAAAGTAATTCAGACATTAGAAGGGTTTAAAATTGATAAGGAGCAGATATTGAATAGGCTCTCTGCCTTAAGTTGATAAGGCACCAGGACCAGATGAGTGCATCCAAGGATACTGAGGGAAGTGAGAATGGAAATTGCAGAGGCACTGGGCATAATCTCGCAGTCTTCCTTAGACTCTGACGTGGTGCCAGAGGACTGGAGAATTGCAAATATTGCACCCTTGTTCAAAAAAGTGTATAAGAGATAAGCCTAGCAACTACAGACCAGTCAATTTTACTTCCGTGGTGAAGTAACTTCTAGAAACAACAATTCAGGACAAAATTACAAATCACATGGACAAATGTGGGTTAATTAAGAAAAGTCAGCATAGATTTCTTAAAGGAAAATCGTGTTTAGCTAACTTGCTAGAGTTTTTTGAAAAGGTTACAGAGAGGGTTGATGAGGGCAGTGATGTTAATGTGGTGTACATGGACTTCGAAAAGGCATTTGATACAGTGCCACACAACAGACTTGTGAATGAAGTTAGCGCTCATGGAATAAAAGGACAGTAGCAACGTGGATATGAAACTGGCTAGTGACAGGAAATAGAGAATAGTGGTTAATGGATGTTTCTCGGACTGGAGAAAAGTTTGTAATGGAGTTCTGCAGGGGTTGGTGTTGGGACTCTTGCTTTTCCTGATATATATTGATGTCCTACACCTTGATTTACAGGGCATAATTTCAAAATGTGTGAATGATATAAAACTTGAAAGCATTGTGAACTGTGAAGAGGATAGTGTAGAACTTCAGAAAGATATAGACAAGTTGGCAGAATGGGTGGACAGGTGACGGATGAAGTTCAATACGAAGAAATGCAAGGTAAATCATTTTGGTAGGAAGAACATGGAGAGACAATATAAAATACAACTCTAAAGGGGTGCAGGAGCAGAGGGACCTGGGTGTATTTGTGCCATAATTCATTGAAGGTGGCAGGACAGGATGAGAGAGTGATTAATAAAGCACACAGTATCCTAGGCTTTATTAATAAGGGCATAGAGCAAGGAGGTTAGGTTGAACTTGTATAAGACGCTAGTACGGCCTCAGCTGGAGTATTGTGCCCAGTTCTGGGTGCAGTACTTTAGGAAGATGTGAAGGCATTGGAGAGAATGCAGAAAAGATTCACAAGAATGGTTCCAGGGATGAGGAACTTCAGTTATGAAGATAGATTGGAGATGTTGGGACTGTTTTCCTTAGAGAAAAGAAGGCTAAGAGGAGATTTGATAGAGGTATTCAGAATCTTGAGGAGTCTGGTCAGAGGAAATAAGGGGAAACTGTTCCCACTCATGAAAGGAGCGAGAACAAGAGGGAACAGATTTAAAGTAATTAGCTAAAGAACCAAAAGTGATGTGAGGAAAAACTTTTTCGTGCAGTGACTTGTTAAAGTCTGCAGTGCATTGCCTGAGAGTGTGCTGGAGGCTTGTTCAATCAAAGCAATCGGAAGGGAATTAGACTGTTACCTGAAAAAGAAGAATGTGCAGGATTACAGGGAGAAAGCAGGAGCATGGAACTAAGTGAATTGCTCATTCAGAGACCCTGTGTAGACACAATGGGCTGTATGGCCTCCTGCACTGTAACAACCCTGTGATTCTGTAATCCTCTCTACTTTTCTTTCCTCCTAAGGCACTTGTTAAAGCCTACCTCATTGTCTAAGCTTTTGGACTCTGCTCCAATATCTCCTTAGGTGTCTTGGTGTCAAGTTTTGTTTCATAATGTCACCTTTGAAGCACCTTGTGATGTGTTGAGCCGTTAAAGGTGCTATATAAATAGAAGAAGTTGGTATTGTCCTGCAATAACTGCGTACGCAATATCATTCACATGCGGTTTCAGAGCTGTAGATTGCATGAGGTATATCTGATGAAAGACAAGTTCAACTTCAAATAACAATAAGTTCAAATAACTTACGATTTAAATCCTAAAAAAGATGGAAACTGTCTTTTCACTGTGTTTCCCCAGTCTCTACACAAATATAATTAGAAATACTGGCTAAGTATGCAGTGTATCCAGCCAGTAGCTTTTTCTGTCAGAATCAGGCAGCTTTGTATAGGTTGCCAGACTGATCTCAAGTTGCAGACCCCTTATTAAAAGGAATTGAACTTCCTGAAACATATGGAACCTTCCTATAAGTGACATTATTAGGGAGGACTGGAGAGAAAGAGATCCAAGATGGGATTTGTGATATTCTAAGTAGTAAGGAGCACGTATTTCTAATAATTTTTGTTATGTATACATTGGAGGAGTACCACAAACATATAAGTACTTCTTTCAAACTTACCATTACTTTTAAGGTATGGGCCAGATTTTCTGACCTTTGGTAATGAATGATTAGTAGTACCACATATCTATGTGCATTCTGTTTTTTTTATAACCACAACACCCCAGCAAGCAGCTTTGCTTGTTGATACGCAGATCAGAGGGTCCGGCACAGAAGTTGATTGGCGGTGCTTCCAATTTTCCTGTCATCTAATCAATTTATACTTTTTCTCAAACCAGTAACAGATTACAGATGGTACAGAATTCAAATCTTTTAAGCTCCGCTTAAAAGCCTAAACCTCTAATTTGCCTAAGATTATCGGTGAACGTGATTGTATGTGTTACCGTACAATTGCTACCCCACAATTGGTAGAAAAAAGAGATTGTGTCATATTAAGATATTGTTCAATCATTTCACTTTATTTAAGGATGATCTAAAATATGTCATTTTACCTTGATATTTTCAGTGGAGTCCATGCAGCTTCATATCTGTCTGGTTGTGTGTAAATTAAATTATTAATATGGATGAAACTTCAATTTAACTTCATATCAGACTGATCTGTTTAACCTCTCATGTCTCTTGTGGCATCTGCCTTTGACAAGTTCAGCATTTGGGTTGCCTACATTTAGTTTGGGACAATAATCCGTTTATAAGCTTTGCAGCATACAATATTTTATGTACTCTTGGCATTTTCACAGAGAACAGTGGCGCCATGAAAAGCTCCAGCTGGAGGAAGAACTTGCAACTGCACAACAAAATGAAATAGAGAGTATGAGGAAAGCAATCAGTCAGGAGGTGAGAAACCTGGCCAGGCTTTCACAGATTTGTTGATGGGTACTTACTGATACTTCGATATTAATTTTTAATGCTGTCTCAGTCTCCATTTCAGCTTAAGTCAAGTATGTCAACAAAACATCAGAAGATGTAGTATTATGGCTTGAAAAACAGCTTTTGTTTCCATTTCTTGAAATTTAATCTCGAATTGAGTGGTAGCTGATCTGGTAGTTTTTGAATTTGTTGAAAATTATGAACAATATCATAGTTATTCCATCAGTAAACGATGTTTATGGGCAGCTTCTCTTCGACATTCTATTGCATGCAGCAAAACTTAACTATTTTGCATTATTCCAAAAAGGATAAGAAAAAGTATCATTGCTTTTATTCTTTCATTTGATGTCGACATCGCTGGCTATGCTAGCATTTATTGTCCATCCCTAATTGCCCTTGAGAAGGGCAATCAGAAGCCGCCTTCTTGAACCACTGCAGTCTGTGTGGTGTAGGCACACCCACAGTGCTGTTAGGAAGGAAGTTCTAGGATTTTGACCCAGTGACAGTGATATAGTTCCAAGTCAGGATGTTGTGTGGCTGGGAGGGGAAATTGCAGGTGGTGGTGTTCCTATGTATCAGCTGCCCTTATCCTTCTAGGTGGTAGAGTTCGCAGGTTTGGAAGGTGCTGCTGAAGGAGCCTAGGTGAGTTGCTGCAGTGCATCTTGTAGATGGTACATATTGCTGCCACTATGTGTCAGTGGTGGAAGGAGTGAAGGTTGAAGGTGGTGAATGGATTGCCAGTCGAGTGGGCTGCTTTGTCCTGGTTGGTGTCAAGCTTCTTGAGTGTTGCTGGAGCTGTACTCATCCCAGGCAATTGGAGATTACTTCACCATACTCCTGACCTGTGCCTTGCAGATTGTCAACAGGCTTTGGCAAGTCAGGAGATGAGATACTCACTGCAGAATTCCCAGCCTCTGACCTGCCCTTGTAGACACAGTATTTATATGGCTGGTCCAGTTCAGTTTCTGGTCAATCCCCAGGATGTTGATAATGGGGGATTCAGCAACGGTAATGCTATTGAATATCAAGAAGAGATGGTTATATTCTCTCTCGTTGGAGATGGCCATTGCCAGGCATTTGTGTGGCGCAAATGTTATTTGCGACTTACCAGCCCAAGCTTGAATAATATCCAGGTCTGATGAGACAGTAACTAGCCTGGTTGGGTTTGTTCTGCTTTTTGTATACAGGGCATACCTGGTCAATTTCCCATATTGCCAGGTAGATGCCTGTGTTGTAGCTGTACAAGAACAGCTTGGCTAATTCTGGAACACAAGCCTTCAGTGCCATTGCCGAAATATTGACAGGGCCCATAGGCTTTGCAGTATCCAATGCCTTCAGCCATTTCTCAATATCAGTTGGAGTGAATCAAATTGTCTGAAGACTGGCATCTGTGTGTGATGGGGACCTCCAGAGGAGGCCGAGATGGATCACCCACCTGGCACATCTGGCTGAAGATATTTACAAATGCTTCAGTCTTGTCAGCTGCACTGAAGTGCTGGGCTCCCCCATCAAAGAAGATGAGGGTGTTTGTGGAGCCTTCTCTTCCTTAGTTGTTTAATTGTCCACCATTCATGACTGTGTGGCAGGACTCCAGAACTTAGATCTGGTCTGTTGGTTGTGGGATCACTTGGGTCTATCTATCGCATGCTGCTTCCTCTGTTTGGCATGCAAGTAGTCCTGTGTTGTAGTTTCACCAGGTTGGCACCTCATTTGTATGTATGCCTGGTGCTGCTCCTGGCATGCCTTCCTTCACTCTTCATTGAACCTGCAGCTTGATAATGGTAGAGTGGGGCATATGCTAGGTCATGAGATTACAGATTGTTGTTGTATACAATTCTGCTGCTGCCGAGGACCCACAGCATCTCAGGGATGCCCAGTTTTGAGTTGCTAGATTTGTTTGTTTGAAGTCTATCCCATTTAGGACAGTGATCGTGCTATGATGGAGGCTATTCTCAGTGTGAAGTTGACACTTTGTTTCCACAAGGACTGTGTGATGATCACTCCTACCAATACTATCATAGACAGGTGTATCTGCGACAGTCAGATTGGTGTTGATGTGGTCAAGTAGGTTTTTCCCTCTTGCTGGCTCCCTCACATACCTACCACAGACCCAGTCTAGCAGCTGTGTCTTTTAGGACTCAGCCAGCTCAGTCAGTCATGCACTCTTGGTGATGGACATTGAAGTTCCCCACTCAGAGTATATTCTGTGTCCTTTAAAATGAAATGAATATCTATCAGGGCAAGTAATATGATTCTGTGCCTAAGTGTAATTTGTAATTATGTTCTTTATAAAAGTAGACTTGAGCTAAAGTTGAATTGAAGGAATACATACTGAAGAGATTATGTTTCTGTGGCAGAGTCTTTTGCTGGAGATGCGCAGAGATTTCTTGCTCAGGAACCTGAAGGATGCCCTGCTGGAGACAGAACATCAGCTGAGAATGCTTGGGGATAAGATGACGGGGTATATTTGTTTGATTTTAATGAATTCTACTGAAAGTTGTTTACTATTGACTCATAACTATAGGCTGTTTATATCATATTAACAAGGCGAATCTATGCCTCATTAAACTCTGTAGACTATGCACTCATCAAACTAACAAATGATTGTCAGAAATTTGGAGAGATGAGTTTTAAACAATCATTTTTTTAAAAATTTTGGTTGCTCAGAAGTAGCATTTTGTTTTTGGTTCCATTAAGAACCACTGGTTAGGCCGCACATAGAACATGTTTTTCTTAACACAATCCAAGGCAGCCAAGCTTTGCAAAGAGAGCCTCAAAGAGGTTTCGGCCCATTTTTTGCTTATTCAAAGAACTTAAAGTCTGTTTCGGCATGGGCCCCAGGCAGCTCTTTTTCTGCCTTTACCAAAATGCCCTCCAGTGCACTCTGTTGCATAATGTTTAAGAATATAAGAACTAGGAGTAGGAGTAGGCTATAGGGCCCCGTGAATCTGCTCTTCCATTTAATGCAATCAGGGCTGACCCTCAACGTTAAATTCTATTTTCCTACCCGCTCACCTTAGTTCCCTTAGTACCCAAAAGTCATGAGGACTCGAAACGTCAACTCTTTTCTTCTCCGCTGATGCTGCCAGACCTGCTGAGTTTTTCCAGGTAATTCTGTTTTTGTTTTGGATTTCCAGCATCCGCAGTTTTTTTGTTTTTATCTCTAATCATCTACTCTGTCAAGCCTTCTCAGAATCTTGTGTGTTGCAATGAGATCACCTTTCATCCTTCAAAACTAAAGTATAAGTCCATTCTACAAAACCTCTCCTCTCATTCCAGGAATCAATCTGGTTTCAGCCCCCGCTCTAAGGTAAGTATATCCTTACTTGGCAACAGAAACCAAAACAGTACGCACTGCTCCAAGTGTTGTCTCAGCACAGCTCAGTATAATTGTAGCAAGAACTCTTTATTCTTGTACTCCAATCCCTTTGCAATAAGGGCCAACATACTATTTTCCTTCTGATATTGCTTGCCGTATCTTCATGTTAACTTTCATATTTCTGGTATAAGGACACCAAAATCCCTCTGAACACCACTTGATAGTTTCTCAACATTTAAAAGATATTCTGTTTTTCTATTCTTCCTACCAAAGTGAATAGCCCCACATTCCCCCATGTTATACTGCATCGGCCACCTTTTTGCCTGCTCACTTAACTGTATGTTTTAGCAGGCTCTTTGTGTCCTCTTCAAAGTTTACTTTCCTATCTAACTTTGTATTGTCAGCAATATGAAACAGGCTTGAAAAACGGATGCAGCACCAGTGAGATTCTAGGCTGAATGTTTACATTGTACACATATACTAAAATTGCAGGCAGATTGCTGACCCATCACAGATACAGGCTGCTATAAACAAGTGGGAAGCTGTTGCTGCTGATCTCAGAAGCAAAATTGAATACACAAAGGTATGTCTAAATTTTACTACCTTTTCTTTGCTTTGAAGAGTATTGTATCATAATTTTGTAAATAAACCTGAACTAAATTAATAACTTGAGTCTATTCAAACTGTCACTAAAATATATCTATGAATTTCATCCTTATTTTAATACATTTTTCCTTTTATGAAAAGCCTTGCACTGTGTTGCTATGGTGTTGCAAGTTAAGCAAATAGTAGGTTGCATAAGCAGACCCTCATCTCTTACCAAAATTACCTCACACATGTCTGTATTGAAATTTGTTTGCCGTTTACATGCCCATTCTGTAAGTTTATTAAGGTCTTTTTGGAATTTACTGCAGTCCTCCTCAGTATTAACTGTCCCTCCCAATTTGGTGTCATCTGCAAATTTAGAAATTGGGCCCTTGATTCCAAAGTTTAAATTGTTGATATAAATCGTGAACAACAGTGGTCACATCAATGATCCTTGTGAGATCCCACTTTCCACCTTCTGAATTGCTTCCCTTTACTCCTACTCGCTGCCATTTGTCTTGAATCCAGATAGCTATGCATTTTACTTTTGATCACCTTAGTTACCCATCACATTCAGTCCATTCCTAAAGTTAAACCTTCTCTATGTTTTTCTTTGAAGATTATGATCTGGGCACTTTCACTCCACAAAGCCTCTCCTGTTGCCACAACATAGATGTGTAGGGGGAGAATTGGGAATTAATAAAATAAAAAAAATTGCAGGCTTATAAGGAAAGAACAGGAAACTAATTGAATAGCTCCTTCAAAGAGCTGGCATAGGAATGATGGATGGGATGAGTAGCCTTGTTTTGTGCTCCCTGATTCTGTGAAGACTGCTGTTGAGATATATTTGTGGTTTGCTTTGAAGCCAAGTTGGCTTCATTTGAAGACCTCAGATCAAAGCAGTTCTTTGCTATTACACATGCAAACAAATTATCAAACAATTTTCCAATCCTGACAGAATGTGAACACCAGCTTTGTTGTCTTTTTTTTTTCTTTTGATACTTAGCGTACAAACCAGATAGCTTGGTTCCAAGGACAACTCTGGAGTATCTGGCAAGCCTTTTTAAGCATTTAACAAAGGGATATGATGGAATTTCTGATATAATTAAATTGTGCATATGAGTAATTATTTCAGTACAGCAAATAATTAGGAAAGCAAATAACACATTAGTCTTTATTGCAAGGAAATCGGAGTGTAAGAGTAAGGAATTATTGCAATTATGTAGGACTTCATTGAGACCACACCTGAAATACCCTGAATAGTTTTGGCCTCCTTAACTAAGGAACAATCTACTTGCCTTGGAGCGAGTGCATTGAAGGTTCACTAGATTGATTTCTTGGAATGAGAGGGTTGTCCTTTGAGAAGATGTTGAGTAGAATGGGCCTATAGTCTGAAGTTTAAAAGAAAGGTATGTGACCACATTGAAATGTATAAAATTCTTAGGCTTGTTAGAGTAGATGCTCAGAGGCTAATTGTCCTGGGTGGAGAGTCTAGAACTATGACTTATTCTCAGGATAAGGATTTGGCCATTTCAGACTGTTGAACAGAAATCTCTTCACTTGAGAGGTTTGCAAATCTTTGGAATTCTCTCTTCCTGAGGGCTGTGGGTGCTCCATCATTGAATATATTGAAGTGTGAGATTGATAAATGTTTGAACACTGAGGGAATCGAGGGGTATGGGCATAAGGTGGAAAAGTGAAGTTGTGATAGAAAATCCATGACCTTATTGAATGACAGTAAGTTAAAGCCTACTCCTGCTTCTATCTCTTACATTTGTATGCATTGACAGTACTCAACCTATCGACTTAATAGACTTAGTCCAATCCCCTTCCAACCTAGCTTATTTTTATTCTTCCATCTCAGGAACAATAGAATTAATTCTGGTGTTCTTCTCACTAACATCAATTGGGATCAGTAGTTAATTCAATACAAACCAGGATCAGATTTAAAAGCCCCCCTGGACTGTAAGACTTAAGTACACACTAAACAGTGCTGATATTCACTCATGATAACCTAGTATTTGAAGCAAGTTAGTTTCCAAAGGAGAAGGTGATACTAAGCAGTGATTATTAACTGAATTTATTCTCCTTCGTTGTTTAGGCAAACTTCAACAAACATATCTATCTGATCAAGAACGGAGCCAAACTTAGTAATCTTCCTGCACTCAGCAATCCTGAACCTCCAACCCCACTCGCTTTGCGCGTTCTGGTAAGTAGATTGTTTTCTCTGTGCAGTAGAATTTGGATAAGTGGATACTTATGTTCACTGCATTTATATTGGAAACAAACTGGAAAGATACAAGTTCAAAAGTGGTGTTGGCAACATAAAGAACAGGAAAACATGAACAAATGAGATAGAAAGATCTGTTGGAATTTCTGTTTAGCTCTTAAGAAACAGAAGAAAACATAGTCGTACACCTTCAACATTTGTGTTAATATAACCTGTATTCACATTAGATCCATCCAAAGTTTCTCTTGAACCAATATAACTAAATATCTACATCCAGATTTTTTTTCCCATTATATTTGATTTGTTTTAGGGGAAACCTTAGGAATGTTAGTAATATAAAGAACTATTTTGGAATGTTCATTTTCATTGTGGCCACATTTTTTGGAGAAATTTCTTTCAGCTCAAGTTAACGATTTACCTGCACTTTCTAAATCAAAACCTCAAAAATTGGATATTGAGCCCTAACATAATTGATTTGATGGGTATAAATGTGTGTTTTAAGGTAGATAGCAATTTTGATTGGATAAAAAGAAACTGGTGAAAATGTAATGACTACATTTCAGATATAATATTTTATTATACTTGTGAAGCTCCACCATTACTTCAAAAGAAGGAAATGCCATTGGGTTTGGAAAGAACCCAAAAACAATGTAATCAGAAAGAGTTTATTTCCATGCTGCTCCCCTTTCCTGAAGGTGATCGTTCATGCTTGAGATATTGTTGTACGATGGCTAACAGCTCTTTGCTAATGTGGACAACTGGTGTCTTACTGATTAAATATTTGTCAGGCTATTGAAAGCTGGGGACTATCAGACACACATGCACGCACCCTGCGTGCATACCCCACATAAACCTTTGACATTTTTCTTCTATTTTATCCACAGCAGTTGGGGCCCATTATAATCACTATCCTAGCTGAGCGCAAGCATGGCATTAAAATTGGGACCTTTATGCCCTGTATAATTCGGTATCACACAATTGGTGCACTTACCCAACAACTTGCAAGACACCCCACATTTACAATCTATTTCACTATTTAGATCTATTGACTTCCTTAGGTTCCATTTTGGTATCTCATTCAAGCAGTCATACATTTTATGAAAGCATAGAGAGAGAGTAGTGAGAAGTGGAAACTATTTGACTATGAGAGACATTATATGCAATATCTAAACCTCACCTCACTAATGTGCATAACAACAGCACTTTCCATCAAGGGTAACAATCGGATTATTAACGCTGGCTGTCTTAGCTCCTCCCTAGGTCAGGGATGATATCATCAAATTTAGTACCCCCACTACTAGCCATTGCTGAGAATAGCTGAGGAGTATAGACCATGAATTAAACTTAATCTGTATGGCTCAGCTACAACACTGCCTTTATCAATTAGTATTCAAGAAGATCTTGAAAATTGTTAATAGGGAACCTGGAAAGAAAGCTTAATATTGAAAATATTCCACACCTACCTACAACTTTATCTGTGTGGTATATTTAAATTCTGTTTGTAGAAATCTGGAAGGAAAACAAGCTCTCGGTATTTACCAGGATCCCAGCATTCTCTACAAATGCATGCTGCAACCACAACTGCTGCTACCACTGCCACTGCAACATCCAGCCTGTTACAAGAGTGTAGAAACAGGTAGGTATAAAACCAATTGCAAGTTTATTTGGTACTGATGTCTTAATGGAGTTAATCTCGTTACCATTGAACAATAATAGATTATAGCATACGAGCATCTCCAGTAGGCCACTGATTTGAATAAATTGGAAATGGTACGCTGATTATCATCAACCTCCTACTGTTGAAATCTCGCTTTCTTCCAGAATTGGATATCATCTGAAAAATGTGCTACTTGTTCCATTTTGACTTTCTTTCGTCTACAATGATATTTATATTGTTTCATCAGTTTCAGAACCCTAAACCAGATATGATTGAATGAAATCTACATAGCTGTCCATAGTACTGGTAATTTCAAAACTATTCCGTTAATCATCACCTCCGAACTATGTCACGTAGGCTTCCCCAATGGCTAAGCAAGATTATCCAATAAGTCCATGTAGATTCTAGGCTCCATTGCCATTAAATATTGAGTTTGGAGATCTCAGTTCGTGTTAGAGATATTACAGTTGTCTTTCTTGGTCCTGGATTAAGCTGGAGTAAACAGGTCAGGGATCCATTCATTATTGATAACCAATGATCCTTTCTAGAATTGTGTGCAGTAGTTAGGTACATAGTGTTTGACTCCACTATGTTGCCTTCTGTGGTAAAATAGTCTCCCAACAGATGAGGCATTGGAAAGTACTCATGATGCAATAACCCAAGAAGTTAACAATTCTAGGGTGAAGGGGGAGAAAATTGGTGAAAAAAGAAAGGTTGAAATCTTTGTCCGTTTCTAAACTGGCATGGAAAATAGAATCATTAGATTCAGCATTTTGTTTTCTTCCAATAGCAATAAATTTGATATAATTAATTCAACCATCATTAATTCAGTTATCATTACTTCCTCACTTCTTCCCTGAATTGTGTATGGTAGGACAGCAACTAAATGATGCATGTGAAACAGTGTTTTCTTGCTTTCATTGTAACTGAGAAATCTTGTTTCATATATCAAAATGTCAGTATTTTTTAAAACTGAGCATATGATATGGTGAAATTATTTAAAATTTATTAAATTTTTTATTTCACACTTTGACACCAATGTATCACATTATTTAGGAATGAGCCGTTAACAGTGAAAATTTAAGATACACATACAAAACTGGCAGACATGTAAATCCATTGAAACTGTTCTATAACATCATGATGCAATTCAGCATCATGATCACCTGTCACCTTAGAAAGTATTGTCATGAAAACATAAGCAGGCTGGGGGACATGTGGCAGATGAAATTTAATGCAGAAAAGTGTGAAGTGACATAAAGTGAAATGATAGGTAGGGGGAACACCACCACCTGCAAGTTGCCCCCTAAATCACACACCATCCTGACTTGGAACTATATCGCCATTCCATCACTGTCACTGGGTCAAAACCCTGGAGTTCCCTTCCTAGCAGCACTGTTAGTGTACCTACACCATGTGGACTGCAGCGGCTCAAGAAGGCAGCTCACCACCATCTCCTCAAGAGCAATTAGGTATGGACAAGAAATACTGGCCTAGTTAGCGACACCTACACCCCATGAACACATTTTTTTTAAATTGGTAGGAAGAATGGGAAAGGCAATATAACTAAAGGGTACGATTCCAAAGTGGGTGAGGAGCAGAGAGAACTAGGGGTATATTCACAAACCATTGAATATGGCAAGGCAAGTGGAGAGAGGTTAAAAAGGTTTATAGGATTCTAGACTTTATAAATAGAGGCATAGAATACAAAAGCAAGGAAGCTATGATAAACTTTTATAAACAATGGTTCGGCTTCAACTGGAGTATTGTGTTCAATTCTGGGCACTGTGCTTTAGGAAGGATGTAAAGGCTTTAGGGAGGGTTCAGAAAAGATTTACAGAAATGGTTCCAGAGATGAGAGACTTCGGTTACCTGGATGGATTGGAGAAGCTGGGGTTGTTCTCCTTAGGAAAGAGAAGGTTGAGGGGAGATTTGATAGAGTTGCTCAAGATTATGAGGAGTCTAGATAGAGAGAAATTATTCCCATTGGCAGCAGGGTTGAGAACCAGAAGATATAGATTTAAGATGATTGGCAAAAGAACAAAAGGCGACATGGGGAAAAAGTTTACACAGGAAGCAGATCTGGAATGCACGCCTGAGAATGTGGTGGAGGCAGATTCACTTGTGGCTTTCAAAAGGAATTAGATTAACACCTGAAAAGGAAACATTTGTAAAGCTAAGAAGAAAGGGCAGGAGAGTTGGATTAGCTAAATTGCTGTTGCAGAGAGCTAGCACAGTCTCGATGGGCCAAATAGTCTGCTTCAGTCCTGCACCAGATCTAGGATTCTATACCTCCCAGCTAGTATGCATGTCCCTAAATCCTGTTTAATCCATCTAATTCAAATAGTCTATAAACATGGACAGTCTAATCCCTTCATTATCCTAGATCTCAATCAAATCTCCACACGGTCTACAATTTTCTAAAGTAAGAAGTAAACTAAGCCAATTTGGTAACTAAGGATTTTTAAGCCTTTTATCAGTCTAGTAACTTCCCACTCAACCTTTTTTCTGGTTTCTATGTCACCAATCATGTAAGGGAACCAAGGCCGGACACAGTATTCTAGATGGCATCTAATCATGGTTTTGTAAAGCAGTGGTGTAGTGCTTTTTGTTTTTTATTGGATTATCCCAACAGTACATAATAATACTTTGTTTTTACTATGGCCTTGCAGCACCAACTTGTACCTCAAGAAGTTCATGTACTTAACACCGAGGATACTTTCTCACTCAAGTCTTAAACCTTGAACCTGGCACAGCAAATACATGCATAATATACTTGTATGTATATTAAGTAGCATTTGCCAGACATGGGCCCATTCTTCCATTCTGTCTAGTCCTTATTGTATTTTTTCCCTCACCTATGGTTCTAATACCTAGCTAAATCTTTGTATAGCATGCAAACTTGCAAACAGTTTTCCCCAATGCCTTGTACTAAATCATTAATAAAAATTGTAAAGAGTATCATTTGAAATACTGATTCTTGCAGATACCCACTAGTAGCAGATCCTACACTGAACCACTGCCATTAATAACAATTTTCTGTCTTTGAAAATGGAGTTTGTACCCAACCTACAATCTGCCCAGCATTTCAACAGTGTTCTACTGTATTTTGTAACCAAGTGTGTAATACCTTGTCAAAAAGTTTTTTTTAAATTCAATTATATAGGGCTGAATCTTGCCTATGTCGGGTGGGCTGGGTGAGAGCGGGCAGGGGCAGGCGCGGAGCCAGTCGCCACCCGCGATTGGCTGCACGCCACCATTTTACTTGGGTGGGCCAATTAAGGCCCGCCCAGCATAACGAGCAGCTGGTACCGCTCAGTGCCACCTGTGCAGGCAGGGGGAGGAGGGAGAGTCGGGGCCTGCGTTCTTTCGTACATGCGCACAAAAGAGCGCAGCAATCTCCCTGAGGCACAGAGCTACCTCGGAGATTAAGTTGATAAGTTTTGTTATAAATAAAGTAAAAAATTATTTAAATATGTCCCCTTATATGACATGTTTGAGTGTGTAGCAAAATTTATTAAATTATTTTATAAAACCTTCAGGAAACCTCATCCTGCTCGTGGATGAGGTTTCCTGAAAAACGCGAAGGCCGCATGGGCTCTTCGCCTGCTCGTCAACCTTAAGGTTGGACGGGCAGCGTTCTTAACAAGTTTAATTACTTTTTTAATGACCTTAATAGGCTGTTGACAGTTCGGCCAGTGCGCGCCCACCGAACGAAAGATCGAAATGACGTCAGGACGCACATCCGACGTCATCTCACGTCATTTTACACGTCAGCATGTCGGGCCCGCCCCCACACGCCAACGGCAATATCTGGCCATAACGTCAACCAGGCTACCTACCTTGTCCACAAACCTCGTAACGTCCTCAAAAAATTCAACTAATCTTCGAACAGTTTCCAGAAGTCACGTTGAGTTCTCTACTTTCTGTCAATATGGTCATTAGAGTATTTCTAATGATCCCTTCAAGCAACTTCCCTACATCCATAGTTAAGCTAACCAGTCTGTAATTTCCTGGTTCTGCCTTGTTACTCTTAATGGATATTGGCACCATATGGCCTTTCTCAGGACCATGGGAACAATCTCAGACTATTGTTAGCTATTAAATATATGAGCAATTTGAACACTGCTCCCCTTGTTTTAGCACCTTTGTGTGAATATTATAATGACCAGCAGTCCAATCTGTTTTGAGACATTTATTTTATTCAAGACTACGCCCACATCTACTTTGACACTTTCAGTTTTAGAGTCACCTGTGCACTGCACTATTAGGAACTGAATATCATCCACTGGAGTGAAGACTGATACAAAGTAGTCATTTCAAATCTTTCTTATTCTGGAATTCATCTTCACTTCCCCGGAGGAATCTCTCAAAAGCCTTGTGCAGTTATTAACGACCCTTTGACTTCTGATCAATAACCCCTAATAATATTACATTGTTCATGGGCACTTTTTCAGTGCAAGGCACCTTTTACTTTTTTGCACAGGCATGGTATTTAACAATGATCAAGCCATGTGTGGTACCTTTCCAGGCTGCTGTGTAGCCATGCGTGCAGGTACATTGATACTAATTTAGCTGAAAAGGATTTTACTGTTCCTACTACAGTCAAAAGAAAAAAAGACTTGCATTTATACAGCAATTTTCATGACCACTGGATGCCTCAATTTTCAAGACCAATAAAGTACTTTTGAAGTATTGTAATGTAGGAAATGTGGCAGTGAGCTCCTACAAACAACAGTGTGATAATGACCAAATAATCTGTTTTTGTGATGCTGTTGAGGAATAAATGTCGGCCAGGACAGCAGAGATAATTCCACTGCTTTTCTTTGAAATACTGCCCTGGGATCTTTTACTTCTGCCTCAGTTTAACATCTCATCCAAATGACAACAACTCCAACCGTGTAGCACTCCCTCAGTACTGCACTGAATTGTGAGCCTTGATTTTGTGCTCAGGTCTTGGAACATAAGAACTAGGAGCAGGATTAGGCAATTCAGCCCCTCGAGCCTGCCCCGCCATTCAATACAATCATTTCGGCCTCAACTCCAACTTCCCGCCCTCTCCCCATAAGCTTTCAACCCATTACTAATTAAAAATCTGTCTGTCCCCTTCTTAAATTTATTCAGCATCCCGGCATCTGCTACACTCTGAGCTAGTGAATTCCACAGATAAAATGGGACTTGAACCCAGAACTTTGTTATACACATCTTCAGCAGTTAACTTTTAGCTGCTCTGTTCGCAGATTTTGATGCCTTTACTGTTCTTCTGAAATGTATTTTCTTTTAGCCAATAAGGGTACTGACATGTCCTTGCATATAATCAGTTAACCACTTTGGTTTTGTTTTACCATTTACCCTTCTTTTACTCTAGGGGCATGGATTCCCTTTGCATTTGATTGATCTTAAATGTATTCCATTTTTCTACTGCGTTGATAATTTTCCCCATCAGTAAAATTACTCAGTTGACCTGAATCTGGTTACTGTCATCTTTATAAATTTAGTCCAGATCTGGAACTAGCATTACTTTTTTGTCAACTTCCATTGAATCTAATGATATTGTACTCACTGTTGCTTAGCTATTTGATACTGTATCAGGGTTGCCACAAAGACCTAAATCAAGTACCTGATTATACCTAATTTCCTCATCAATGCATTGTGTTAGGAAACACATGTTATCCAGAAATCTGTCAGCTGCCCTGTCCTCAGTATTGCAAAGCCTGCCTATGGACCAACTAATCCCTAGGAAAATTAAAATCCCCCATTCTTCAGGCACTTCTGGATTTAAATGACTGCAAGTGTAGTGGTTTCTATTTCCTTTAGCCTTCACTATCCCCCATATAAGAGACACAAAAGAGGATAAATCTATTCTTTGTTTCTGAATATGTCTGCAAGACAACGGTGAGTAACGTTGAGGTAATATTGCTCTTGGAGGCATTAGGCATATCCCTGAAATAATCAAATACATTTCCTGGAGACAGATGCATAATAGTGTACAGGGGGAAATAAATGGGGTGTAAGAAAGGCACCGCAATAATTGTGAGTGACTTTAATCTACATGTAGATTGGGCGAATCAGATTGGCAAAGATAGCTTGGAAAATGAATTCATAGAATGTATTTAGGACAATTTCTTAGAGCAGTACGTTCCAAAGCTAACCAGGGAGCAGTCTAATCTAGATCTGATAATGTGCATTGAGACAAGATTAATCAGTAATCTCATAGTAAAGAGCCTCTTGGCTACAGCAATCAGAAAAAGATAGAATTTCACATTCAGTTTAAAGAACAAGTGTGGGTCTAAGGCTAGTGTTTTAAATCTAAATAAAGGTAATTATAGGGGTATGAAGGCAGAGTTGGCTAAAGTAAACTGGGAATCTAAGTAAAAAGGTAAGACATTAGAGATGTAGTGGAAGATTTTTAAGGAGATTTTTAATAACTCTCAGCAAAGATTTATCCCAATAAGAAGGAAAGAGCCTTTCAGAAGGATGCATCACCATGGCTAAATAAAGAAGTTAAGGATAATATCAAGTTGAAAGAAACACTCTACAATTCTGCGAAAATTAGTGGCAGGTCAGAAAATTGGACAAATTTGAAGAACCAGCAAAGAATGGTGGAAAAAAAAAATATAAAGAGGGAGAAAGTAGAGTATATGAGAAACCTAGCTAGAAATATAAAAATAGATAGCAAGAGTTTCTACAAGTACTTAAATAGGAAAATAGCAACTAAAGTGAGTGTTGATCCTCTAGATAGTTAGTGGGCAATTAATAAATGAAAACAAGGAAATGATAAATGCATTAACAGGTATTTTGTATCTGTCTTCACTGTAGAAGACTTAGAAAACTTGCCAAAGATACTTGAAAATCAAGATGCTGAGAGGCTGTTTCCCCTTCTGGGAGAGTCTAGGACCAGAGGGCATAATCTCAGAGTAAGGGGTCACCCATTTAAGACAGAGATGAGGAGGAATTTCTTCTTTGAGGGCTGTTAACCTGTGGAATTCTTTACCACAGAGGGCTGTTGAGGCTGGGTTGTTAAGTATATTCAAGGTTGAGATAGACAGATTTTTTTATATTTGTTGACGGGATATGGGCTTCGCTGGCTGGGCCAGCATTTATTGCCCATCCCTAGCTGCCCTTGAGAAGGTGGTGGTGAGCTGCCTTCTTGAGCCACTGCAGTCCATGTGGTGTAGGTACACCCACAGTGCTGTTAGGAAGGGAAAAGGGAGTTCCAGGATTTTGACCCAGTGACAGTGAAGGAAATCAAGGACTATGGGGAAAATAGAGATGAGGATTATCAGATCGGCCATGATCTCATTGAATGGCGGAGCAGACTCAATGGATCAACTGGCTTACTTCTGCTCCCACGTCTTATGGTCATATCAAGAGGTGAAATGGAGGGAGGAACTTAAAACAGCCACCTTCACCAAGGAAATTGTATTGGGAAAACTACTGGATCTAAAGACTGACAACTCCTCAGGACCTGATGACCTGCACCTTAGGGTCCTAAAAGGTATGGCGGCAGGAATAGTAGAGGCATTGCTTATAATCTTCCAAAATTCTTTAGATTCTGGAAGGGTCCCAGCAGATTGGAAAATAGTGAAGGTAACACCATCATTCAAGAAAGGAGGGAGACAGAAAGCAGAAAGCTGTAGGTCAGTTAGCCTAACATCTGTCTTTGAGAAATTGCTAGAATCCATTATTAAGGAGGTAACAGCAGGATACTTAAAGAATCATGGGATCAGGCAGAGCCAACATGGTTTTGTGAAAGGGAAATCGTGTTTATCTAATTTACCAGAGTTCTCTGAGAAAATAACAAACAAAGTGAATAAAGGGGAACCTGTAGATATGCTGCACTTGGATTTCCAAAAGGCTTTTTATAATGTGCACAGCAAAGGTTTCTACACAAAAAAGAATATATGGTGTAAGCGCTATAATAAGGATAAAGGACTGGTTAGCTAACAGGAAGAAGAGTAGGGATAAATGGGTCTTTATTGGGTTGGCAAGCTGTAACTAGTAGTCTGCCATAGGGATCAGTGCTGGGGCCTCACTATTTACAATCTATAACAATGACTTGGATGGAGGGCCCAAATGTAAGGTAGCTAAATTTGCTGATGACACCAAGATAGGTAGGAAAGTAAGTTGTCAAGAGGTAAATAATCTACAAAGGGATATACGTAAGTTAAATGGGTTGGCAAAAATTTGGTAGATGAGGTATAATGTGGGAAATAGTAATCGTGACCATTTTGGCAGGAAAAATAGAAAAGCAGTACACTATTTAAATGGAGAGAGATTCCAGAAATCAGTGATACAGAGGGATCTGGTATCCTGGTACATGAATAACAAAAAGTTAGTAGGCAGATGCAGCAAGTGATTAGAAAGGCAAGTGGAATGTTGGCGTTTATTGCAAGAGAATGGGATACAAAAGTAGATGTTTTACTAAAGCTGTACAGTGCCTTGGTGAGACCAAGAAGCACTTGTGTACAGTTTTGGCCTCCTTATTTGAAGAAGGACATAATTACATTTGAAGCCGTTCAGAAAGGGTTCACTTGCCTCATTGCTGGGATGAAGGAGTAATCTTACGAAGAAAGATTGAACAGCTTCGGCCTTTATCTATTGGAGTTTGGAAGGAATAAGCGGTGATCTTATTGAAACATATAAGATCCTGAGGGGACTTGATAGGGTGGATAGCAGGAAGATGTTTCCTCTTCTGGGGGAATCTAGAACTAGAGGACACCATTTAAAAGTAAGAGGTTTCCCTTTTAAGATGGAGATGAGAATTTTTTTTTGAGGGTTGTTAAACTGTGGAATTCTCTTCCTCAGAGAACAGTGGGGGCTGGGTCAGTGAATTTATTTAAGGCTGAGTTAGATAATATTTTGATAATCAAGGAGTATGATGGGCAGACAGCAAAGTGGAGTTGAGATCACAATCATATTGGCTGTGATCTTATCGAATGGTGGAGCAGGCTCAAAAGGCTGAATGGCCTACTCCTACTCCTAAGTTCTATGTTTCTATGAATCAGCACTAATTTTTCAACTCTCAGGTCTCAGTTCAAGTTCAACAATTGGTATGAGTCACGTTTCTCTGTCAGCTGTGGTCATTTGGTAGTACAGAACTTGACTATTGCTGAAAAAAAGAGACTCATTGAAGCTTTTCATCTTGCACTCATCAGGACACTTCACAAGAATACCAAATAAGGGGAAAACACCAATTTATACTGTATGAGAAGAGAGTGCTGATTGATTGGCAAGTGGACTTGGAATATAACTAGAGTCTCATATAGTATAAATTGTTTTCCCCTATATTGGTATTGTTGTGAAGTATCCTAATGAGTGCAAGATGAAAAGCTTTGACATGTCTCTTTTTTTTCAGCAATACTCAAGTTCCAAAGTGGAATGAATTTAGACAGTCCTTCCTAGTTTTTAGCTTGTTTAACTTCACAACCTAAATTGGTAGTAAATTAACAGTGCTACTCAGCAAAGGCTATAATGATGCATGGTATGGGAAGGGAAAATTATTACTTTAATCTGGTAGGAGCTTTGATATTTAAATTAGATGCCATGGTCTGGAAATGTGGCTGTGTAATTTTTTTGTGGGGGGGGTGGGGGGTGTAAACAGCTTTCAAAGTCTCCACTGTGGTGATAAGAAAGGATAAGCTCATTACAAATTGAAACGTGCGTCCGCCATATTATTAAAGGCCAAAAAATCAGCATGCAGTGCACATGCCTGAAATAGGCATTAGGCCCTTTGCGTTTGCAAATAAGAGGCCTACCACTTACTAGTTTTGAGGCCAGCTTTGCAAGATTGGTTTGCCCTGAGGCAGTTGGTGCCAGCTGCACTCAGAAAAGCCAGGTCTATCAGCAGACAACAGGCAGTCCTTAATGGGACCGTCTATCAGGTGACAACCAATAAGGGATGGTTTTATAATATACTTAGCTGAAGGAGTGCTCAATCTGACACCAAGCTCAAAGAACGCGGGCTGCTGCCGCCCACTATGTCGTGCCCTGCCTTCCACCCAATCTCCACACCTACCGAACACCACTGTCTATCCTCTGTAATGGCTCAATTCCTTGATTGTCCCTCCTTCATCCCTTATCTGCAGACTGCTGCTGATCTTGCCCCTGCTCAATCTTCAGTCCCGCTTCATCTGCAAACTGCAAGTTGCTGTCCGCAGCTTGCTGGCTCAATGTTAGTAATGCCCATGGGCCAATATCGGGTGAACATTGGAATGATTACCTGCATAAAATGGGCATATCTTGAATTGCTGGACCATTGTTGTATAGCATTGCATAATTGCATGTCACTTTTCTTACAGATCGGAATTAAGCAGTTTTGTTGATCAAGGCCAAATTGAACAGGAATTATGGATAGGAATTGAAAATCAAAAAGCCTCTAAGCAGTTTGTACAGCAGCAGGTATAAAATGAAATCAGATATTGATTGTATTTCTATAATATCGTTATAGAAATAACTGATGTACAATACATTGTATTCTAATTAGGTGACTAACTGATATTTGATTGTTTTAAATGCACTTCTTTGGAGCAGGCAATCAACATGTTTAAAAATAATTTTTAAAATGAGTAGGGTCTTCAAGGTGAAGACTCAGGTAAGTGCATTTCAGTGTGGTGCTGCCTCTTACGCCACTAAGGTCTGCACTAATTTAAGCTGATCTCTGGGGACAGCAGCAAGGGACTGCAATTGGTCTCAGAGTCCCTGGTAGGGGACAGGAAAATCAGCCTCAATCCCTGCTGCTGATTGTCATCCAATGATCCAAGTTCAAAAATGTACATGTTCACATCAGGTGAGCATGGTATTCGGTTTATGGTAAAGTGGTCTTACAGCACTTTTTGGATTGTATGGGTAAAAGTTTCTTTTGTATGGTGGTGCCAGGTGGGTGGGATTGCATCCTCTGCCTGTTATGGGAACCACACGATATTCAGTTTCATCTACTTTAATAGAATTGGACATCTGGCAGGACGTGTAGTGGGCAGGCCATGCATGTACCATACAGTTTGCTCCAACACCCAAGATTAATTTCTACCCAATATGTGAATAATGGCCACTTTGGCAGATTACTGAAGAACTGTGTGTCTCTGTTGAGTTGTCCTACAGAATGAGGACTGCCTTCAGAAAAGATGGGGAGTAAAATAAGGGAAAACTGCAAAAGGAAAGAAGAATGGCAGAATTTAAATCATTGCCCTTGATTACTTCACACAACATGTCTGAATAACATCCCTAACAATTAAACAAATTCCATCCCTGACTTCAAGGGCAGCAGAAATATCTTAAGTATGTTACAAAGCAGTCCTGGTCCGGATCTAGAATTAAAATTTGAAGTGCTCGTAGCCTGAATTTCTAAATATGTTAAAGCCAAAGATTCATAACATTATGATCCATTGTAATTTTATGCTTTTGTACTCAAGAGTATTGAAGAAGACCCTTGCGTCATTTGCCATGAGGAACTAGTTCCCCCAAAGGATTGCTATGAGCTGGAATGTAAACATGTTTTCCACAAAAAGGTGGGTATGCATTTATAGCAGTTTCTCTGATCTTTTTGTTGAGTACTGATTGTTATCTAGACCTCCAATAACTTATATCACAGATCTATAAGTAAAAGAGCATGTTTATTTAATTTATACTTACTTCAAAAATTCAAAGGCTGAAATAACCACCTCCTCCAAGACATTCATCCGAGACCAGGTACTAATATTGTTTGTTGTTGGTATAAGTACATGAATTTCCCATTGTTTCACCTCAGATCATACCACAAACAACATAATGGGAAATTACTAGTGTTGCTACTCAAATAGGTAACAGTTGGATGATTATTCAGTATATCTTGCACAACTGGGAGATCTAAAATTCTTTTAGTGTCTGTTTGTGGACAGGTATGTTTTCATAATTTATGTCCCACTGTCATACAATTGATAGTATTACATGCATAGACTTTTTAATTTGAATTTGTTGAAGTTAGAAATTTTATACACCCAGTCAAATTTGTTGCAATTTTGATTGCATTACATGTTTAAAATGTACTGTTTACTTTATAACTAAGCAACTGCAGAATTCTCTGAGAAGGACTTTGAAATCTACCTCCAACCTTTATAAAACATTTGCTTTTCAACCAATCTACATTGCTTAAGTATCACAAAATGAGCACTACCCAACTAAGCATTATGCACAATGTCAGGTCTCTTAATTCTTATGTTCACCAAACTATTGGCTTGTGCACACCTCAGCTAATTAAGAAATAATGTTGTTGGTTAAATATCTGTGGTTTAAAAATAAACTTTAAAATTAGAAAAGTGATTTTTTTTTTTATTCGTTCATGGTATGTGAGTGTCACTGGCAAGGTAATTCTTCATTTGTTGCCCACCCCTGATTGCCCCTGAACTGAGTGGCTTGTTAGGCCATTTCAGAGGACAATTAAGAGTCAACCACATTGCTGCGGTATGGAGTCACATGTAGGCCAGAAGAGGTAAGGAAGGCAGATTTCCTTCCCTAAAGGATATTAATGATGGGTTTTTGCAACAATCTATGTCATGGGAGACTAGCTTCATATTCCAAATTTAGTAATTGAATTTAAATTCCACCAGCTGCCATGCTGGGATTTGAACCCATGTCCCCAGAGCATTAGCCTGGGCCTCTGGATTATTAGTCCAGCGACATTACCACTACGCCACTATCTCCTGCCTTGATGGGGGTAATTATTCTTCAACTGGGAAAATAAGGAATCCAATTTAAAAAGTTCAACTTTGATTAAAACCAAAAACTACACCAGCACAAATGTAAAATCCTAATCTATTGTGCATAACACCATGGTAACTTTTTTCTGAACTAACTTTATCATCTTGAAATCTGCTATCTCCATCAGTGCATCATTCAAGCATTGTTCAAACTTCATATCAAAGGCAGATTGTACTCTCCAAAAATTTCAGTAATCTATGGCACTTTTATTTTTCTGCTTGGGTACTTACTTTCCCTGGACATTAGTTTTGAACACTAGGAGCAGAGGGCCCTTCAATCAAATTAGGTCCCCATTAAGAGATATAAATGTTCTATGGCCAGGATTAAAAGTTTGCCCAATTAAATCACTAATGTTTCTGTTACTGAATTTTGAGCAGTATAAGTCTTGCATGATGGGAGTCAAAGTCACTTAGGTGAAGCATGAAAATTAAAGGCAAAGAAGGTATTGCTTCAGATCATTATTCAGTGATTCACTATTAGAACGTGTATATGAGCAGATATTGGACGGGAGTACATTTGGACTTAGCTATAATCCATTGTCTTTTGATTCTTGCTATCCAGTCAGACAATTGGAAAATGACCACTTTACCAAAATCCATACAACTCAGCCAGCATCTTCAGCAGCCATGTGCAGGAGGGGTGGAAGGGGCTGGCGATTTCAAAAATAAAATGAAGTGACAAGAAACAGAGACTAATGGTCAATGGATATTTTTCAGACTAGAGGAAAGTTTGTAGTGGAGTTCCCCAGGGCTCGGTGTTGGGACCCTTGCTCTTCCTGATAGATATTAATGATCTCAACCTTGCTGTACAGGACACAGTTTTAAAATTTGCAGATGATATGATTCTGAACTGTGAGGAAGACAGTGTAGAACTTAAAATAAAATAAAATCATATAAAGGGTACAATTCTAAAGAGGGTACAGAAGCAGAGGGACTTAGTGTATATGTGCATAAATCATTGAAGGTGGCAGGACAGGTTGCGAGTACAGTTAATGAAGCATACAGTATCCTAGGCTTTATTAATAGGAGCATAAAGTTTAAAAGCAAGCAAGTTATGTTAAACTTGTATAGAACACTGGTTCAGCCTCAGCTGGAGCATTGCGTCCAGTTCTGGATGTTACATTTTAGGAAAGATGTAAAGGCATTGGAGAGGGTGCAGAAAAGTTTGCATGAAAATGGTGCCAGGGATGAGGAATCTCAGTTAGGTAGATTGGAGAAGTTGGGACTGTTTTCTTGGAGAAGAGAAGGCTGAGAGGAGATTTGCTAGGGGAATTCAAATTCATGAGGGGTCTGAACAGAGCAGTTGGGGAAAAACTGTTCCATTGACGGAAAGATCAAGAACAAGAGGGCAGGGATCTATGGTAATTGACAAAAGAAGCAATGGCAACATCATGAGAAACTTTTTCACGCAGCAAGTGGTTAGCATCTGGAATACACTGCCTGAGAGTGTGGTGAATAGAGGTTCAAGATGAATATGCAGGGGAGAAGGCCGGGGAATGTCCCTAGGTAAATTGCTCATATGGAGAGCCAGTGCAGACACAATGAGCCAAACAATTCTATGATTCTGTAATAAACCATACTAATTGATTTGCAAAGGTGGCCCAGGTGTTCAAATAACTCAGTTATTTTATTTTTCTTTATTCTTTCATGGGATGTGGGTTTTGCTGCATTTGTCAGCATTCACCAGCATTTGTTGCCAGTCCCTAATTTCCTTTCAACTGACCTTTCAGAGGTTAAGAGTCAGGGGTTTCCTTCCCTAAAGGATATTAGTGAACCAAATGGGTTTTTACAACAATCGATGATAGTTTCATAGCCACCATTACTGAGACTAGCTTTATTATCCAGATTTATTAACTGAATTCAAATTCCCACAGCTGTGGCAGGATTTGAACCCATTAGCCTGGGTCTTTGGATTATTAGTCCGGTGACATTACCACTACGCCACTGTCTCCCCCCATCCCCATATATCTATATCTATAAATACAGATATATCTATGGACATTTTAAAAGTTAATTCAAATAAAATTAGCATTGGCCAACATTCTCCAAAAAGTTCTGACTCAAGTATAATCCTTATTAAACACAAATCATCCAATCAGCATGAGAGACATTTAATTTTCCTGCGCACTTACAATAAATTAATATTTCCAGCAATAAATTAATATTTCCAGCATCTGCAGTATTTTGCTTTTAAATTAATATTTATTGCTTGATTATATTTTGTTACCATCAGTCCCACTTAATTTTTTTTAATACTCATGTGGGTGTCGCTGACTAGGCCAGCATTTATTGTCCATCCCTAATTGCCCTTGAGAAGGTGGTGGTGAGCTGCCGCCTTGAACTGCTGCAGTCCACATGGTGTAGGTATACCCACAATGCTGTTAAGAAGGGAGTTCCAAGATTTTTCCCCAGCAACAGTGAAGGAATGGTGATATAGTTCCAAGTCAGGATGGTGTGCAGGTTGGAGGGGAGCTTCCAGGCGATGGTGTTCCGATGTGTCTGCTGCCCTTCTAGATGGTAGTGATTGTGGGTTTGGAAGGTGCTGCCTGAGGAGTCTTGGTGAATTCCTGCATTGCATCTTGTAGATGGTACACACTGCTGCTACTGTGTGCCAGTGATGGAGGGAGTGGATGTTTGCAGATGGAGTGCCAATCAAGTGGACAGCTTTGTCCTGGATGGTGTTGAGTGCTTCGTGAATGTTGTTGGAGCTGCACTCATCCAGACAAGTGGAGAGTATTCCATCACACTCCTGACTTGTGCCTTGTGGATCATGGACAGGCTTTGGGGAGTCAGGAGGTGAGTTACTCACTGCAGGATTCCTAACCTCTGTCCTGCTATTCTAGCCACAGTATTTACATGGCTAGTTCCAGTTCTGTTTCTGATTAATGGTAAGCCCCCGGATGTCACACTTAAGAGTTGTCATATTGTTGCAAAAAAGAGAAAAACAGCCATTTCATACTGGTTTTCCTGACTTGCAGCCAGGCTACAATTTCACTAAACACACAACAATGAAACTATAATTGATCATAGACTGTGTTTACAGTAAGTACACTTCATGGCTTTAAAAGGACAACCAGGTAAACAGAACTACACCCTTGGAGCAGAATAATATATTGTGCAGTAAATAGTAAAATTTCTAGTTGCCAGCAGCGACAGGAACTCAACAGATTTTATGTGCGTACGCAATCGCACATCTATAAATGATGTTTGTTATATCTGTAGCTTTTGATCTTCTCAGAAGCTGACTAAAGTTTCAAAATGGGTCTATCAGTCCTCATATTTTAGCTAGCAGGAGACCTGAATGCATTCATCTTTATTGCTGAATTACACTCACTGGAATCCATGCCTGATGAAGAGAGAAAAAACTGTGTTTGACTGCTTAAAAATATATCATAAGGACTACAATAAAAGAACTGCCAAACAGAAATTCCTATCTGGAAAGCTATGTTCATGGTTTCATATTAGAAGCAAAACAAAAGTTTCTTCTGCTTCTATGATAAATATACAATATTTCAGGCATCTGCACATGTACAACCTTGGTGCTCTGAAAAGTACTGCAATTCCAGTTGGCTACTTCAGCTCATTTATTAAAAATGGTCATTTTATTTCCCAGCCCCCTGCCCAGAATCACTTGGCTGCACTTGAGGGCTATTCCCATGAGTAATCCTGCAAGAGAACCCCTAGTAAGAAAAATAAGATTGAAACACACAATTACATGCCCACAGCATTTTTATATGCTTTTAAATTAGAAATTATTTTTAATACAATATACTTCTATTGATGATATGAAGATTAGTTTTATGTAATGTGAATTAGGCCTAGAAACCTTTTCAAATGATCAGCACAGCAAACTCGAGCAATTCAGAATTTAAAAATTAATTCCTTTTGTACGCACAGAAGAGATGTTAATGCTGACACATAGTAAATAAATGAATATTGTTATATTGGCATAATGTTGTGAATGAGCAGTCCATAAATTAAAACTGGAGAGGAGGCAGAAGTATTTGTGCTATCATATATCTTTTAAAAATTTGGAAAACAATGTATATCATTATTTTTATTTGGAAGTTTTAAGGTATGAATTTAATTTTAGAAGTGCTGAAAACTTTTTTTCAGTCAAAACCTAGGACTTTAAAGATTGCGGCTATGTCACAGATGTTTATTTCTGGACAAGTTATGTAAACAGTGGTGCTGGTAGCCAGTTTGCTCAGATAAGATAACTCTTCCACAATGCAAAACAGTTAAAGAAATCATCCCACTGTAACTCAAAGATGCACTACCTAATTTACCACAATGACAGACATCAAAGCATATGATCCTATCATTGGTTTTAAATTGTACATTTTTCTCTATCATCTAGCAATGTAATTGTAATATAGATATTTTTCTGCCTTGCCACCTAACATTAGTCTCTAATATCTGAACTACTATATTTTTCTTCCCAGTGTATTGATTACTGGCTGAAAGAACAAAGCACATGTCCTATTTGCCGGATTCTTGTACTAAAGCCAGAGGACTATCCACAGCTTTCAAAAAAATAAGGTTCTTTCTTTTAATACTGTTAAACATTGGACTTTCAAGCAAGAATATAAATATTGAATTATGAAAAGTGCCTATATTTAATATAAACAAACAGAATAATATTTAAATACTGATTGTACAGAACCTCATGGTTTGAAATATTTTGGTGACCTCTGTCCATGATGTTCTCTTTGACTGCGGTTAACCCTTATAACTTCAATATCTTTAAAGTTTTGACATGCGTATATATTTTCATGTAATTGCTGTAAAAGTTATTCAGTTTCTAATGCCGAATGTTACAGTGTTGGAATCAGGAGTGTAAATAAATATTTTTGATTTGCATTATTCTCTGGTGTTACTTAATGTAGAAGATAAAAAAACATGAAATAGAACTTTATTTTCTTTTACAAAACATCGGTCTCTTTTACACTACAGCCTCACAATATATGGTCATGCATACTGTCTCCCTCTGATATCCAGACATTTTCAGCAGGGATCACAGGTTAGCATTCAGGAGCCAGAACTCTTACCAGATTTGTTTTTTCTTCCTCAATGTAACTTGAGATTTGAATGTGGGAACTGTCTATCTCAGTTACCCTCAGAAGTACATTTACCAATTGAGAAAGTATTTTTTAAACAGGAGACCAAAGTGCACTTGCTTAGTTGAAGAGTGAAAAAATGAGAAAAATATCAACCTATGCCTACAAACGAGAAAAGGTGAGAAAGTTCAGTTAAAACAATTGAGAGAAAACAATCAGGTTGCAGTCAGAAGTGCAATGTAGGAGAAGTTGTGAAAACTTTAAATAGCATTCAGGAAAATCCTATAACATGAACATGATATAATTTGAAATTGTTTACCTGACTGTACTTCTGGGAGAATGTTAAAAATTATGCTTTTTGGACGCCTGTGAAAATTACAGTAGTTATGGATACATTCCTTTTTTATTATAAAGGCCAAAAACACAATGAGAACGTGTGGTTAAACATCATAGCGACTACATTTACTCTACTTGAGTAGACCCTATACTGTGTAATTGTTACGATTGGATGAGGAAGGACGAACTGGTTCCCCTTTATTCAGCCTCCTCTTTTCCCCATAAATGCCTTTTCCAATCCAAATGTATCCAATTTTTAATAAGGAGCCAATCAAACTAGGTTTTCTTGAGTTAAAGAAAGGGCAAGTTTATTTGTTACTAAACCCGAGAAGAAAAAATAAAAGATGCAATGATACACACACATATGAAAAAGTAGGGTCCAAATAAAAGTTTGTTGATTGTCCATGAGGTGTAGATTGTTGAAGGTTGCAGCCATTTGAGGTTAAATGGTTTCCTTTAAAATCCTGGAGTTGAATGAATTTCAGGTAACTGCACTTAGCTAAAGAGAGTTTCCTTCCTTTTAGTTCCGTGATCCATCTCCCATAAATCAATGAGTTTCTCCTGAGGTTCTTTCTGATTGAAATGCACAATCACTGTGAATGATTTTTACACTGTTAAGAGACAGTGCTTTTATTAGCTTCAGAGAGAGAAAGAGAGATACCTTACTGCTTCCTTCAGCAGTTTTTCCAGATGACTTTGATGTATAAATGAGGGCAATGCATTTGACCTAGTCTGCTTGGACTTCAGCAAGGCTTTTGATAAGGTCCCACATGGGAGACTGATAACAAAGGTAAAAGCCATGGGATCCAAGGCAATTTGGCAAATTGGATCCAGAATTGGCTGAGTGGCAGGAAGCAGAGCGTGATGATCGAGGGGTGTTTTTGTGACTGGATGCCTGTGTCCAGTAGGATTCCACAGTTTTAATTGCTTGCAGCCCAAGGCTGCTGCAGTGAAGACATAACCCCAAAAGCCAAGAAGAGTTCAGTGACCCATCCCTGGAATGCCTTTTGGAGGCCTGCCGTGATGTCATCTACCCCTGCTTTGGCCGGAGGAATTCCAGCAATCTCACCAGTCCGGCTTGGGAGGTAATGACAGTGGTGATCAGTGCCAATGCTGCACAGAAGAGGTTGGCCATCCAGTGCCGAGTGATCACATCCGTGCTGCCGGAGAAAGGCAACCATCTCTTCACTCTAAACAGATACTCAGTAAAGCGATTGAATAGGTCATCAACAGTGCTATCAAGTGGCACCTGCTTAACAATAACCTGCTCACTGCTTCTCAGTTTGGGTTCTGCCAGGGCCACTCAGCTCCTGACCTCATTACAGCCTTGATCCAAACATGTAGAAAAGAGCTGAACTCCAGAGGTGAGCTGAGAGTGACTGTCCTTGATATCAAGGCAGCATTTGACTGAGTGTGGCATCAAGAAGCCCCTGCAAAACTGCAGTCAATTGGAATCAGAGGAAAAACTCCACTGGTTGGCATCATACCTAGCACAAAGGAAGATGATTGTGTTTGTTGGATGTTAATCATCTCAGTCTCATGACATCACTGCAGGAGTTCCTCAGGGTAGTGTCCCCGGCCCAACCATCTCAGCTGCTTCATCAATGACCTTCCTCCCATCATTAGATTAGAAGTGGGGATGTTTGCTGATGATCGCACAATGTTCAGCACCATTCGTGACTCCTCAGATACTGAAGCAGTCCATGTCCAAATGCAGCAAGACCTGGACAATATCCAGGCTTGGGCTGACTAGTGGCAAGTAACATTCGCACCACACAAGTACCAGGCAACAACAACGAGCAAATCTAACCATCACCCCTTGACGTTCAATGGCATTACCAATGGCGCAAGTCAGAAGTGTGATGGGATATGCTCCACTTACCTGGATGACAGCAGCTCCAACAACACTCGAGAAGCTTGACACCATCCTGGAAAAAGCAACCCGCTTGATTGGCACCCTATCACAAACATTCACTCCCTCCATCATCGATGCACGGTGGCAGCAATGTGTACAATCTACAAGATGCACTGCAACAACTCGCCGGCACTTTCCAAATCAATTACCTCTACCACTGAGAAAAAAGGGCGGCAGATGCATGGGAGCACCTACACCTGGAAGTTGCCCTCCAAGCCACTCACGATCCTGACTTGGAAATATATTGCTGTTCCTTCACTGTGACTGGGTCAAAATCCTGGAACTCTCTCTCCCTAACAGCACTGTAGGTAACCTATACCTCATGGACTGCAGCAGTTCAAGAAGGCAGCTCATCACCACTTTCTCAAGGGCAATTAGGGTTGAGCAATAAATGCTGGCCTAGCCAGTGACGCCCATATCCCATGAATGAATGAAAAAAAAACTCTCGTGGCCATCATACATTCACGGGCATCTAGCTCACTGCCAGCTTATACTCACACACACCCTCACATCTCCATCTGGCTTCATCTCTGAAGATTGCCTTCTCAGCCCTCACCATCTTGAGGCCACTTGCACAGATCAACATGTGTCCCCACACACCTTGGGATACCCAGCTAGGGCAAGGGCAAGCCCTAGCCCTGCAGTCGTTGAAAAGCTGCCCCTGCCTTACCACTGGTCTGGTAGGTAGAGGCTTACCCGTGAGCCCCTCTAAAAGCGACATGGTGCTGCCTGCAAAGCCTGGCGCTGATGACCACAAGTGCTGCCCGAAGCAAGGTAGGCAAACAAACCTCGAAGTGCAGGTCACCAGGTGCACAGTGCTTACGTACCGTTGTGAAACATGTCGGCATGAAATCATGCCAATGTGAACTCATGATCTGGCTTAGGGGGATGATTCCAGCGAGCAGAGCATATAATGAGTTCTAATGTATTAAAATTAGCTTCCCGGTGTCCAGTGGCAGGAAATGCAGCCCCCCATTGACGGGTGGAGCGGACGATCACAAACTGACTTTGCGATGTCGTGAAGCTCATTTTTGTGATCTCCCAATATTTTCCACTCCCGCCTGCTATGACACCCGCCACAAATGGGATCGGAAAATCTCGACTAGTGTTTGGGAGATATTTATCACCCAACATATTTACTGATTCTGGCACAGTTTATAGTTTTATATAACCCAGTCTGCAATTTATTTATTTGGACAAGAATATAATTTATTTACTTTTAAAAATAATACTTGTGTTTATTTAGTGCTCTGTCGTATTGAAATATCTCAAAGACTTGCACACACAATAAACTTTTAAAGTGCAGTTGCTGTTATGTGAGCTAATGTGGCAACTGATGTGCCAGCAACATCCCACAAACAGCTATGAGATCAATCGCCAGTTAATGCATTTTTTTTTTGTAATATTAGTTGGGGGAGAAATGTTGGACAGCATACAAATGACTGTTTTAAAGCTTCAGCATTAGCCACTATAACAATAGAGTTGAGTTTATAATATCATTAAAGCCTATGAGGAAATTGGTGTCCTAAGTTCTACTTCGGATCTGCTCTATTTTAATCCAATTGACTCAACAATTATCACTTCTGTCTGACTTCAAAGCTGATATGATTGACTAGTCAAGACAATTGTATAACATTATTAGCAAAGAACAAACTACCAAGAATTCCATCTAGAAACATCTTGCCATGTGTTCTTTATTAATATACATGGACTAATAATTTGTAATTAACATCAGTGACAATGATTTTCTGTGAAACCATGTTAAGAATATTTTCTCATTTATAAAATGCATACATGACTTTCTTGATTTTATAGAAAACCACATTCCTATTTACTCCTCCCTCAACCAACAGGCACCCCAAATTCAACCCTTTAACTCATTGAAATTTGATAGGTACTTGAGGCTGGATTGAGAGAAGAAACAATGAAGAAGTAATTTTTATTTTAAAAACTCCAACAATAACTAAAATCTCAGAATGCTCATTTGGAGAGTCAGTGCAGATACAATGGGCCAAATAGTCTCCGATGCTGTTAAAATTCTGAAATTCTGCGTGATTCTGTGAAAACCTGAAGGAATGAGATTGTACATTTGTAATAGTTAATTTTCAGTACCACAGAGGTTGATTACAGTAATTAACGGTAATTGCATAAGGGTACTTGGGCTTGGGACAACAATTTAACTTTCTGTGGCTTGTTTTCTTCATACCCGCCATGCAAAGAACAGGAACTCATGCCGCTCAGTGCATTTGAATGGGGAGTCAGACAGGGTGGGCACATCAAACTAATAGTAGAGCATGCATCTCCAACAGCATCTATTTGATTTCCTCATTTAATCATGCAACTGCCCTTGCCTGATGTATGTGGCATTTGCAAATAAATTATGGAGAGCACTATTAGCCTCATCGTTACTTTGAAAGCAAATTTTGGGCCAATATGTTTACAAGCAAATGGCATCAATGAGTTTCTCTGGGATAATTTGACCCTAACTAAGAAAACTATGCTAGAAATTATTGTATTCATTTCAATACAATAATGAAAAAAAAGAATGACTTGCACTTATATAGGACTTTGCACGACCACCGGATGTTTCAAAGTGCCTTACAGCCAATGAAATACTTTTTGAAGTGTACTCACTGTTGTAATGCAGGAAACACAGCAGCTAATTTGCACTCAACAAATTCACATAAACAGCAATGTGATAATGACCAGATAACCTGTTTTTTGTGATGTTGATTGAGGGATAATTATTGGCCAGGACACCAGTGATAACTTCCCTGTTCTTCGAAATAGTGCCATGGGATCTTTTGCATCCACCCAAACAAGCAGACAGATGGGGCCTCAGTTTAATATCTTATCCAAAAGACAGATATTAAGAGATAAACATGAATGCATTTGTAGGGATTGTCACATCCATTAAAATATCAGAGGAATGTAATACAAATAAATTAAGCATGCACCCACTACTATTGCCAAAGGTAAAATTTTGGCTCCTATTATTATGTAGAGCAGTTAAACATTTTTTAATGTAGAATGGTATTGGAACAATAGAAATGAATTTTGTTTTATAATTTATCTACTGGTTTGATCAATCTTGGAGCTGTAGACTGTACTGAACATATTTCAATTAGTATTTAACAGCTACAGAGTGCAGACATGTGAGTAATGGGATTTTCTCACATCCAGTTGCCATAGACACTTAGATCAACAAGATTTATTGAAGAACATCTGCCTACGCAAATTGTCAACAGATCATGTAGCAAATTTTCTTGTCGCAAAATTTTTCAGTTAAAAAGTTATCAAAAAGCATAATCTAATTTTATTTGTACATTATACAATCCTAACGGTATTAACTGCATGAAATCCTTCTAAAATTGCCGGTGTGGAGGTGGGCTTGGGAGGCTTTGAGTAGACCCAATTAGTTTTATCTGGAAGTTTGACAGTTTTGTTTTCACTGCAAATTAGGAAAAGGTAATCAAGTTTACACTTTGTTTTAGATAAGTAAAAATTCTTAATTCTTAACATTTGATAAAGTACCACTTAAACTTGTTAACAAAACTGAGGCCAATTGAATTAAAGAGACAGTATAGCATGGATGCAAATTGGACTAAGGGATGGAAAGCAGAGTAGGTCCTAATATGTGTTTGTCAATCTGAAGGGCAGTATAGGGGTCAGTATTAGAACCACTGCTGTTATTAATATATGGAATTGACTTGCAATTAATTTGGCAATTCTTAATATAATTCTTAACATAATTTTACATTATTATAAATTATGTTTTTTTAAATCATGTTACAGGTTTGTCACGGTTTGTTTCCTACCGATAATGCCATTAAAATGCTAATTTTAACATAAAGGTTTATTTGCCTTATAAATGAAATATATTATGGAACATGGGTTATCATCTATGGAGATATCATTTCATATCACACTACTCGTTTTGGAAACACATCAGGAGGGGGCAGCATAAGCACTTGTTGGTGGAAGCTGCTATTTATGCTCCTTAGTAGTAGGTTAGCACTGACAAACATGGGGATGAACGTATCCTCTCTGATTGCATAAGTTAAATCAAGTTATCCAGGCAAAGATAAGCAGGTTAATTTTTATTCTATATGATAAGATCATTCAGTTTAAAAACATCTAGTTTGTTTCCCCAATGCTTGATTTCTACATATGAGTTTGATGTGTTATGGAACATAGCTTTTGTGGGATTAGGTAACATGTTAGTCTTCAATGTTCATCGTTGGAGATATATTTTCAATTGCAGCATTAGAAAATATAATGATCCATTGAACACTACTGTGAGTGAATTGAGAACAATGCAGTCTCATGGGGATTCCCTTGGGGTTGCCAATTGTTTGGCATTGGACCAGAAAGTCTGATTTTTGAGTAGAAATTCCTGTATTGTAAACCAGATTTTGTCCACTGCCACTTTGCCATGATAGTTACTAAGGGAAGTAAGGGTTGAAATTACAAAGGCTCTGGCCACAAGCTTTCAATCCTCCTTAGATAAGGCAGTGGCGAAGAGGACTGGAGGAGTGTACATGTTACATCCCTGTTCAAAAAAGTGGAGAGGGATAAACCCAGTAATCTACATATCAGTCAGCCTGATGCAATGATGATGAGACTTCAAGGAAATAATCTGGTACAGAGTTCATAAGCACTTGGGAAAAATATTGGGTTAATAAGTAAAAGCTAGTGTGGATTTGTTAAAGGCAAATTATGTTGACTCACGTAAGTTCTTTTGATGAAGTAACAGAGTGTTGATGAGGGTTGTGTGGTTGTTGTGGATTGGACTTTCAGAAGGTATTTGATAAAGTACCACAAACTTGTTAACAAAATTGAGTCCAATTGGATTAAAAAGACAGTATAGCATGGATACAAATTGGACTAAGCGATGGAAAGCAGAGTAGGTCCTAATAGGTGTTTGTCAATCTGAAGGGCAGTATAGGGGTCAGTATTAGAACCACTGCTGTTATTAATATATGGAATTGACTTGCAATTAATTTGGCAGAAATTTAAAGTTTTCAGATGACAGGAAACTTATAGATATCGTAAACAATGAGTGGGATGGTAACAGACTTAGAAGGACAGACGGACTGACAAAATGAACATGCACAGGATGACACTTAAAGCAGAGAAGTGTGAAATTATTAATTTTGGTAGGAAAATTTACAAAAAGCAACATAAACTAAATGATACAATTTTAAAGTAGGTGCAAGAACAAAGAGTCTTGTGGGTGTACCTCCATAACTCTTTGAAGATTGCAGGACAAGTTGCAAAGGCTGTTAAAATAGCATACTGGATCCTTGGCTTTATAAATAGAAGCATGAAGTACAAGAGCAAGGAGATTATCCTAAACATTCGTAAACACTAGTTTGGCCCCAGCTGGAGTATTGTAGCCAATTCTGGGCATCACATTTTAGAGAGGATATCAATATCTTAGAAAGGAGATGATTGGGATGGTATCACTGAAGTGGATAATAATCCTAGTTCCTTTATGGGACTATTCCAGATCAGGCGTACTCCTCAGATGATCACTCTCACTTAAGATTGAGAAAGATGGACCTCACAGAAACTTAAATGGGTCTGAAGAACTGATCCAACTCTTTCTGAAGGAAAGGAACCACCAAAGAATATTACCATCCTCCAGATAGCCTTTTTAACAAGTTTTAGCCAGATTATAACAACCCAGATATTATAAGGGTTTGGGTATCTCTCCTCAGTAATGTAATTCTCCACTGAAGCGTGAATGGAGATGGGTTCTTGAGTTTGGATACAGAAGACTATATGAGACAATAAAATTAATTAAAGAGCCCAACATTCAATTCACATTTGATGCTAAGTCAGTTGCAACATTGATAGTTTTAGGAAAGTAAAGTATAATCTTGTTTTATGAGAGAATCCAGGTTTAAATAATGTTAGAGAGATATTTAAGATATTCATCAATATTTAAAGTAATATTTACCTTAAATCCCCAAGTAGAAAGCTACAGAGTCTAGTGAGATACATCTACCCCAATTAAGGGAGGACTATCATCGCTACATTAAAGCAGCTACACCTTTACGAAGCAAACAGGATACTGAGGGATGCAGATGGTGATCACTTCCTTGCTATACTCAGTTTCCAGGATTCAGTTGACAGGGCATTTAGGGGCATCCTTAAGGTTATCCATCGTTAGATTGTCTTATCTTACAATTTATCAATGCCTAGCTGAGGTGATATAGAAGCCAGTTCTTTTTTTTTTCAGGAACTGCCTTGTGTTAGAGGATTTACCATATCCCATGCCACAGAATGTTGGTGTCCTCGAGCACACAATTACACCCAGGCATGTTTATAAACTTCTGAACCTTTGTCCAGCAAATGAACTCTGCTTTTAATTTTTAATCCCTACTTCAAAGGAGAGTTGCTCTTTTTAATCTTATAGCTCCATATTTATAGCTGCAATCCTTCACATCAGGGATGAAAACTTCAGTTACATGAAAAGAATAGAGAAGCTGGAGTTGTTCTCCATAGAGCAAAAAAGGCTTAAGGGAGATTTGATAGATGTGTTCATAATAGTAAAAGGTTTTGATGGAATAAAGAAGCTGAAACTTGCAGAAGTGTTGGTAACCAAAGGACACAAATTGAAGATGATTGGCAAACGAACAAGTCACATTTGAGGAGAAAAAAGGTTTATGCAGCGAGCCGTTATGATCTGGAATGCACTGCCTGAAAGGATGGTGGAAGGAGATTCATAAGTAACTTTCAAAAGAGAATTAAAGAAATACTTGAAGGAGAAAACATTCATGGTGCTATGGGGAAAGAGTAATGTGAGTAAGGCTCATTGAATAGCTATTTCAAAGAGCTGGCACAGGCACAATAGGCCAAATGGCATCCTTCTGTGCTGTATATTAATATATTAAGTGGAGGCCTTAGATAGATAAGTTTTTAAGATTGTCAATTAGTTTCATTTTGCTTCTTGTAATATATCTTTAAGGGATATCGCTAGAAGGGAAATGTGTCATGTGATCCAGTCTTAGTTTCACTTTTGCTTTGAGCAGAGCACACACACACTGTTCTGCTGTCTTCAAGCTTTATGCCTATGTATAACTGTTCTCATGTGCCTAGTCTTAATAAATGAATCCACAACGTGTTTACCCAGTCCCTTGTGAGCGATTGGTTGCCGTGTCTTGCACAGTAAATAAGCCCAAGTATTATATCATTATATTAACACAACAGTTTCCTTTTCTGCTTCCTATCTTCCTTAGTTGAAAGCACCTTGCTAATGTTTGGCAAATGACTATTGCTTCATCCAAGTGGCCCTTATTCTTATGTGAGCTTTGAGAGGCAAAGTGGGTAAGCTATTAGACTGTAGATTCCTCACAGTGGAGACTGATACTGTGCTCACCTGTTGTGCTTGCAAACAGACTTTACTACCTAGTAATCACTACTGTAATCAAGAGTGGGAACACATGATGACTTTCTCTGCCTTTACCCAAGGGACACTGGAGTCAATTTTTCTGTCACTCTTACTTATTTGACTCTTAAATAGCCTAACGACCTAGTCAATTGTATCAAAGTCACTACCATCAGTTCAAGGACAAGGCCCACCACCACCTTGTCAGGGCAATAAAGATGGCCTTGCCAGCAAAAACTACATCCCGAAAATGAATATTGAAAAAAGCCACCTAACTCAACACAGGCAAAAGGAAAATCAAACCTGGGACTTTATAGTCAGCAAGAACTGACTTTACTAACTCAGCTATCATGGAGCTGTCTTATCAATTTTCATTAGCAATAAAGAAAATAACTCAGACCCTGAGCCCACCCCTTTTAATCTTCCCTCTACTCATCTTTAGATTTGACAAAAGGGGATAATCTTAAAAAACGCTAATATGTGACAGGTTGTCAGTTGATCATGCCGCCTTTGTCTGTGAGTAAAGTATTGCAGTATTCCCCTGGTTGAGGCCAATCACTAGAAAAAGACAGAAAACAGAACCAGCTGCATAAATAGTAGCTGAAACTGAATGAATGGTAACAAGAACTGTCTGTACCCTACAAGAAAAACAACTGAGAAATAGCCTAATTTATGGCTACATGTCTTTATGGATTTTGTTATATAATCACCTACTGTAATAAGTAATTCTGCCCTAACTGTATCATTTCATACTGGAATATCTCAAAGAAAAACCCACAACCATTTCAACTACTCAAATCACCAAAAAACAGTTAACAAAAAAATTTTAAGCAGTCTTTGGAAAACTCACCTAATTATACAAATTTGTTCCAACATTGCCAGTACATCTGCAGAAATGCCTTCTCTATCCCTACATAGTCACCTCAAGGCTGCATCCTTTTCCTCTTTTGCCTAGTTTGCATGTTTCCCATGCAATATTATTTGAAGCTGGAGATAGTTCCCATATGTAAGCTCATGCACTCACTATACCTCTCTACCACCTACCTGAACTCTTCTGTGTCACTTGCATGTATAGTTGAGCCAGAACTTGCCCTAATTGACCACTGCCATGAGTGAAGCCAATTTATTAATAATCCATCCCTCTAACTCCACCTCTCTGCCTACATGCTCTTATGTTCAACATGATGTGCAGACTTGGTATCCTGTTTCATCCAGACCTGAGTTTCAAACCTCAGATCCGAATCCATCATCAAGAAAACTCACTGCAATTGTCGCCCTCCTCTGCGCATAGCCAACTCCCACCAGAATTAAAACCAAATCGAGCTGTCTTTACCAACTTCCATCAGCTCCCTGTCTCCCAATATACAGAATCCAAAACCCTCATCCTCCTTTACATATACCTCCGGAGCCTTAGGTCACTCTGCTGCTACACACAACTTCACACTTACTCCTCCAATCCTAGCCTCGCGCATCTTAGTCTCTTTTTTCCTGATTTCACGGCACTCTCTGAACTTCACCCCCTACTATCCTGAACATTTTTCCCTAGATTTAAGAATTTTCCCCAATTCTCTCTGCAGCATCACTCCTAACTTTCCCATATCTTGGCTCACTTTTTTCCCTCTCCTGCACTCAGTGTTTGTAGATTATTAGTCATATGCAAATATAAACTTGACCTGAATGTGCACAAATCCAGAAACATTCTCACCTTTATTATAAAGGTTATCAATTTTCAAGCATTTAAAATGTATGAGAACTTGTGTAATGAATCCAGCTTTACTCTGCAGATCAGGACATGTGAAGAATTGATGTTTATTGATTATTTTGTGTGTACCGTAATCTAAATGCTAAGGAGATGAGAGGCCAGGTAGGCAAGCATACTAAATACAAATTTGAACAAGAGATGTTTTAAATGTTGAAAACAGTCAAATTTTATTCAGATATAAATGATTGCATTCAGATGTACCTAATTAAATCTAGTTAACCATATGTGACCTGGTAGGGATTTTTGCTCATGTATCTAAATATCTGATAACTATCTTATCCCAAAGTATAATTATCCTCACCATCAATGTTTGTACATGAATGCAGATCAAACATGCTTTCTGGTCTTATGCAGCAGTAATTGCAGGTGCCTTAGTGAATGAAATAAGTCTGACCAGATAACTCTATTCCAAATAAAAAATAATTTTTAAGAGTCCTTGGTCTTTGAAACGCAGAATAAGAAGAATTCTTCAATCCTATGAAGCACTCAACAGCCTGCAATTCTTGCCAAAAATAATATTTCAAATGATCTTGAATTGCCTCAGCCAGGTAGAACTATTATTTCCTTAAAGTATTGAGGGTTTGTGGTGCCTAAAGTCATTCAAAATATGTTTTAATGAATTAGAGACCATTGTTTGTGTTTTGGCCATTTGTTATTAAGCACTTATTGTTTCTTCCACAGATTACCTTGAAGAGAAACATTTCTAATACTGCACACTATATGCACTATTCCTTCTGTAATACAGTAATTGGCAATAAAAATTGTGGATGAAAATCAGCCTTGACTACAGACTCTTTATTTCAAAAAAGAAGTTTCCAGGGACTTCAGCAAATGATGTCAGTTGATACTCCAGCACAGTATTGAGGGAGTGCTGCACGGTTGGAGCTGCCATCTTTCAGATAACACATTAAACCAAAGCCTTGTTTGCTCCCTCAGGTAACATAGAATATCCTATGGCACTATTCAAAGAAGAACAGGGGAGTTCACCTGGTGTCCTGTCCAATGTTTATAAACAACTAAAACAGAATATCTTGTCATTTGTTTAAATGCTGTTTGTGGGAGCATGCTATGCATTTTGGCTGCTATGTTTCTTACATTATAACAATGACTACACTTCAAAAGTACTTCATTGGCTGTAAACCCTTCCTAACAGCACTGTGGGTGTACCTACACCACATGGACTGCAGCAGTTCAAGAAGGCAGCTCACTGCCACTTTTTCGTGGGCAATAAGGGACAGGCAGTAAATGCTGGCCTAGCCAGCAATACCCACAACCCATGAAAAAATAAATAAAGCATTTTGGCATATCCTGAAGTTGTGAAAGATTCTACATAAATTTAAGTCTTTATCTTGTTGTATTATGGATAGATGTGAGATCATATATTTTGAGTGGAAAATCAAGAATTGGAAGTATACACTCAAGAAAGACACCAAGGTGTGGCAGAACAGAAATCTAAAGATTCAAATATCTAATTTCCGTAACTTTCATGAAATACATAAGGTATAGCACAAACTAAAAGACCGGGAGATTTTCAAGGTGAAACAACATTGGTGAGTTGATTTGTTTTGCTACTCCAAGGAAGTGTGGTAAAAACCAAGGGTTTGGGGGTAGCAGGCAGCTGGAAAGAGAGTGATTTCCCAGGTTAAGTGAAAGCCTGTGCATTGCCTTTCTGATTGACAAGCTTACCTCCTCAGTGTTTTGCCTGTATTACTGTGTGACAAGCTGCTTCAGAGGGAAGGAGTGAAGGAATTCTTCCTAGTAGGAAGCTGAATGCCACAGCAGCCTGTGTTATAGGGACCTGAGAAAAATTACAGTACATATTGACTTTTTCATTTAAGTAGTACTCCTGTCTAATAAAGATATTACCTCACACCCCAGTATTATTTGAAAATACTACAAATAATGAGTTATTTTTTTGACTACCTATATTTTCATTTTTGCCATCTTCGCCAATTTGCCACTGAAGTCTTCATTCATGTGTCACCTCCAGACTTCACTAGCCTAATGATACCTTTGCCAACCTTACATCCTTCTCCCTCCACAACTGTCGAATACTGTTGCTTACGTCCTAACTTACACCAAGTCCTGTTTAACAACTACCTCCGTCTAGTATGTTAATGTTTCAGATTTAAACTGATTATACTTGTGTTTAAATTCCTTTATGAACTCAACATTCCTACCAGAATAACCATCTCCAGCCTTTCCAATCTTCGCCTTCCCAATCTTGTCCCCCAACTCTGTTCCTCTTACTGAGGTTTCTTCTACATCCACACAACCCTTCTTTTCTCCATGCTTAGTGGGAGTTCCTCTAGCATCTAGGTACCACACTTTGGAATTTCCTCCCCAAATCCCTGTGCTTCTACCTCCCTCCAAGTCTTTTAAAACCCTGCTTCTGCCCTGCCCCCTCCCTCTTCCTGCCCTCCTTCTTCCTCCCCTATCCCTACGTTTGATCAAGCCTTGGGTCCCCTTTCCTAATCTGTCCTTACACGGCTGAGCATACACATCTCCCCATGCCTCCTTGAAACATTTTAGGATGTTTTCTGTGTTAAAAGCACTATTAAAGAAAATGGAAGCTACTCTGCCTGGTTGGATAAACCTGTTGTGCAACAAAAGTGTAAATTTTAAGACCATTTTTTGTACCATCATCAAGAAAATGAGTTTGAAGGATGAAGATTAGGGCCCTATTGTTATTTATTGAGAAACCAAAAATATTTATCTGAATTCAGATAGACTTGTAAGGATGGTGTATTATGTTGTATAGTTGCTTACCAGCAGATTGCACAGTAGATAAATGGCATCAAAAGTAATAGCAGAGTCCTGCAATCATACATTATTAAGTAGAAAGGTAAATTTTCTTCTTATGGAACTCAAATATTTTCTTTATCAGGGCCTAGAACTATATCTTAAGCCATACATATTATTTGCTTTTCTATTCAGCATCTGATGCAGTTATTGGTATTTTTTTTTTCTTGGCAGTTTTCTTCTCTCTCCTGACCTAGATCATAAAACAATAGATACAACACAGAAGGAAGTCATTCAGCCCATCATGCCTTTGTCATCTCTATGAATGAGCCATCCAATCAGTCCCACTCCCCTGCTCTTTCTCTATAACCCAGCAATTTTTCCCTTTTCAAGTATTCATCCAATTTTCTTTTGAAAGTTACAATTAAGTCTCCTTCCACCATCCTTTCAGACAGTGCATTCCAGATCATAACAATGCGCCGCATAGAAAAAAATTTCATACTGCCTCTGGTTCTTTCATCAATTACCACAAATCTATGTCCTCTGGTTATGCCACTGGAAACTGTTTCTCCTTATCTACTCTATTACGATCCTTCAAAATGTTAAACACCCCTACTAAAATCTCCCTTCACCTCCTCTGCTGTAAGGAAAACAATCCTAGATTCCCTAGTCCCACCAATGAAGTCTTTCAACCCTGGTGTCATTCTAGTAAAAAGGCACATTGGTTTGAATTCTGACCTCTTGGGGCACCACTGTATTCTCCCATCGGGGACTAAGTCCCCGGGCGGGGACGGGAGTGTTTCCCACTGCAGAAGCCGACAGGAAATCCAGCAGTATCTTATGGCCCCAGCTTCATTAATTATACAGTCGGGGGTTTCCCAACATCTTGCTTGGCAGGCAGGCTGGATGGCATATGCCCCACCGTCATATCCAGGCACAATATTTAAAAGGCAACCAGACATCCAAGTTATTGACCAGGCCCATGCAGAGGCAGGAAGGGGACAGGGACCTCCTGCACCTAAGTTCAGTGACACATCCCTACATGTCCTCCTCTACCAGGTGGTGGCTAGGAGAAGCATTCTTTACCCAGCTGGTGAGAGGAGGAGGCTGAGCAGGGAGATCACCCTGCAAGGGTGCAGGTCACTAATGCTGTCAGTGCCCAGGATGTCCAGCAAAGCTCAGCCCTCCAGTGCTGAAAGAGAATGACCTCATCTGCTCCACCAGGGTAAATTATGCTTCAGCTACTCGCACTAACCACAATAAAACCAATGACTGTCTGGGGACATGGGCCTCACTGACAACGGCATAAAGTCATGCCTCATAGCCCCACTGCAGTCCATCCACTCTGAGGTGGATTGACCACTGTGCCGCCTCCTCCTTTCACACAGACAGCTCAATGCTGTATGGAAGGGGGGATGGGGAAGGGGCTCAAGCACAGAGGGCACCAGCAACCTCCACAAATAATATGCCTCTCTGAGCCTTATCTTTGTATATGGATGGGCTCAGCGCCTAGGAGGGTGCTGGCCGAGAACCCTTCTAGACAACATGCAGTGCATTAATGCCATGCCACTCAATCCAGTGGATTATTTCTAAGAGTGGAAGCATAAGAAATGAACGTAAAATTGCTATGTACATGTGGATGCTGCATACAATTCCTCTCCACCATCTTCTCTGTTGCCTTTGAGCAGAAGTTAAACAACTGGCAAGAACTTGAGAAGATGGGAGGGCGTCGCCCACAGCTGAAAGTTCTATCAGAGTTCAAGAAGAGGGCAGCGCCAATGGGCAGGTTTGGAGTGGGACCAGGGCCATTGGAGATGGGGAAACTGGATTTGGGCCTCCGTCCAGTAAGGATCCATGCCTCAGGTCCAAGGGCATCTTCATGTTGGAGGCAGCTCATGCTGTCACTTGCTTTCTCCTCTCTCACTTACAGGTGCCACCAGGAAGAGGCCAAGGCCTGAGCCAGAAGAAGTCCTGTCAGGCTTCAGCACAAATCCATACCCAGAGAGAACTGAGGAGAGAACACAAGAAGAGAGTGATGTGCAATTGTAGAGGTGTCACAACAGACACCTACACCCTCCACTAGTCCAGAGACACTCTCCTCGGTGGGTATTAGCTCTAGTGTAGGGACAGTCTCACACTCTGGTGGTCACCACACACACACACACACACACACACACACACACACAGACACAAACACACACCTTCCGGAGCAGGATGCAGGGTCAGCGAGCTCACTGGCACCCGGAGGACTGCTAAGGAAGAGACATCTGCAAGGTCCAAGTCCGATAACGGGCCTGTGGAATCAGCCTTCCAACTAATGCAGGAGAGTCAGCATGAGGAGGGGGAACAACAGGCAGAGGTATCAGAGGCCCTCAACAGGGTGGCATGCGAGTCGGAGGAGTCCGCCCACCTGCTGGCTGATGAAGTGGTGCCAACCTGTGCACACATCGAGGTCTCCAAGGGGAGGATGGCAGACTCCATGGAGATCCAAGTCCAGCAAATTCTGGCAGAGATGTGCGCAGACCTGTACTCCACCCCATTAGCCATGGGGGATCTTCTGCAGTGGAGCACAAGAGGGGGACAGAGCACCTCAACCTCCCTCCAGGTGCCCCTTTCCCTTAAGGAGTCAGGCAGGGCCCTCGAGCACCCAAAGGGAGGAGGAGCAGCAGCTGGACACCTTCAGGACATCCAAATCCCCTTTGCCTGTGACCCCTTCAACCTTATCCTCTGTCACTGCAGAGGGAGCAGCTACCCCACAGCAGGACAGCCAGAGTAAGCCGGAGCCCTCCAGGCCTCGGCTTTCCAGAGGATGGCTACCAAAGTTATCCAAGGCAACAGGGCCAACTGGTCAGCAGGCTGTCTCCATCCCTGACGCGAATGTCAGGGGAACACTTAGAAGAAATAACAGGGAAAGGAAAATTAAGAAATATTAAATCACAACTGGTTGCACAGGTGAACAATTAAATGTCACAATTCGAGAACTTTTGTAAATATAATCACCTTTACTTCAAAAACGTCTACTGACTTGTTTTAATGTGATCCTTAAGGCTTACCAATTTCCCCCTCACCCCACCACCCACCTCCCACCATGTTCTTCATCTGCCTGTGGACACTCTATCCCCTGTAATGAGGCATCTGCAGGGAGTCAAGGGTACATGCCAGGGCCCTTGTGAGCCATGTGCAAGTATTGTCCCATGTGCACTGCACCATTCTCCTTCAACGTCTCATGCATCCCAAGGCCCTAGCATTGTCAATACTACAGGGACACAATGGCTGGAATAGTAATCTGGAGATCCAGGGTAATGCTCTGGGGACCTAGTTTCGAATCCTGCCATGAGGATGGTGGAATTTGAGTTCAATAAAAATCTGGAGTTAAAAGTCTAATAATGACTATGAAACCATTGTCAATTGTAAAAACCCATCTGGTTCACTAATGTCTTTTAGGGAAGGAAATCTGCTGTCCTTACCTGGTCTGGCCTACATGTGACTCCCACAGTCACAGCAATGTGGTTGACTCTTAAATGCCCCCTGAACAAGAGCAATTCGGGACGGGCAATAAATGCTTGTCTAGCCAGCAGTGCCCTCATCCCATGAATGAATTAAAAAAACATGCTCGGGTTCCCTTTCATTTGTCCAGCTGAGATGACTTGCTTGTCCACCACCCACTGACCCAACCCCCATGCAGCATCTTGAGATCTCCACCACAAGGCTCTGCATGATGGTAGTCGCATTTTTCTTGCGCTCCAACACAGTTTCTCCTCCCGCGGTCACACACACCCTATCCCCATAACTGTTGACCCCCCAGCATAACTTTCAACCTTCCCATCATTACCCTTCAACCCTCTTCCTTCTCCTTCGACAATGTTCAGATCAATGTACCTTTCCTTCCTGAGAATCCCACCTCCCCGCTACCATTGACTTGGCCAACCTCCTCCTGCCCAACCCAAACCCCCCCCACCCAAGTCCATGTGTTTCTCCACATTCCCACCAATGACCTTCGGTGCCCCTTCACATGACATCACCACACCCTCACTCTCCCACCCTACCAGCTCCCTCTGCCCCTTGTAATCCTCGCCATTCCTTCATACCACGGTAACCCTCAGTTTGCACCCCAAGAGTCACAAATGACTCCACCTACCCATCCCCGTGAACTCCTTCACACCCCCATGCCCTTTCACATCTTGACAACCCCTAAACCCATGCTCCTTCACACGTGCATGTAGTAGTGATAATAATGGGGGACTTCAATTATCTTAACCTTATCTTAATACAGACATGGAAAATAAAAGTAGAAAGAAAAGAGGGGGAGGAATTCTTCAAGTGTTCTAAAGAACTTGCTTGATAGGCATGTTTCTGGCTCAAAGTGGAAGGATCTAATTCTGGGGAATGAAGTGGGGCAAATGAAATATCTTTCAGTGGATGGGGTATATCAGTAACAGTGATCACAATAATTAAAGGTTTAGAGCGGTTATGGAAAAGGACAAGGGAAAATCAAATGCAAAAATACTCAACTGCAAGAGGGCTAATTTGGCCCTCATGGAATGGAATCAAATGTTCACAGGTAAAACAGTAAAAGAGTAATGGGAGGCCTTCAAAGACAAGTTAGGTTGGGTACAGACTTGACGCAAGGGAGAAAGGAAGGGCATCCAAAGCTAGAGCTCCCTGAATGACTACAGATATAGAGATTAAAGTTAAACAAGAAAAGGAAGCTTATGACAAACACATTATAAGAGCCAAGCTGAAAGTATAGAGGAGATCTAAAAAAGAGAATAAGGAGGGCCAAGGGAAATATGAAAATAGATTAGTGGCAAACATAAAATGGGGTTCAAAAGTCTTAAGTATAAAATCTTATGTATATAAATAGTAAAAAGGGTAGTTAGAGGAAGAGTGGAGCTAATTAGGGACCAAAAGAAAAATCATCTTATGGAGGCAGAAGGGCTGGCTGAGGTATTAAAGGAATACTTTGCATGAGTCTTCACCAAAGATCAGGATGCTGACAATATCATAGTAAAGAAGACACAAATAGGTAAGGACGTACCTAAAGGAGCACTCAGCATAGAAGAAACACCCAATCTGAGATGCATCCTAGGTTGCTGAGGGAGGTAAGGATGGAAATTGTGGAGGTTCTGACCACAATCTTCTAAACCTCCTTGGATACTGGAGTGGTAGCAGAGGACTAGAGGACTGCAAATGTTACACCATTGTTCATTAAAAGGGAAAAGGATAAACCCAGCAATTATAGGACAGTCAACCTAATGTCAGACACTTTTAGAGACATTAATCTGGCACACAAATAACTGGCACTTGGAAAATGGCTTAATAAATGAAAGGCAGCACAGATTTATTAAAGGTAAATCATGCTTGCTTTACTTGACTTGAGTTCTTTGGAGAGGACTGGTGAGTGCAGTGTGATTGATGATGCATTTATGGACTTTCAAAAGGCATTTGATCAAGTACAAATTAATATATACCTATTAGCAAAATTGAAGCCCTTGAGACTAAAGGACAGTGGCTGTGTGGATATAATACTGTTTAAGGGACAGAAAGTAGAGAGTAGTAGCGAATGGATTTTTTTCTTAATGGAGGGAAATATAGGGTGGAATTCTCCCATGCCCCCATCGGGGGAAGGAGGTTTAGAAGATTGTGGCCAGAACCTCCACAATTTCCATCCTTACCATTTAGATATGTAAGACTTTATACTATAAAACTTTTGAAACCCATTTTATGTTTGCCGCTAATCTATTTTCATATTTCCCTTGGCCCTCCTTATTCCCTTTTTTAGATCTCCTCTATACTTTCGGCTTGGCTCTTATTATGAACCTTGTGTTTGTTATAAGTTTCCTTTTCTTGTTTAATTTTAATCTCTATATCTTTAGTCATCCAGGGAGCTCTAGCTTTGGATGCCCTTCCTTTCTCCCTTGTGTCAAGTCTGTACCCAACCTAATTCCTCTTTGAAGGCCACCCATTACTCTTTTACTGTTTTACCTGCGAGCATTTGATTCCATTCCATGAGGGCCAAATTAGCCCTCCTGCAGTTGAGTATTTTTGCATTTGATTTTCCCTTGTCCTTTTCCATAACTACTCTAAACCTTTAAATATTGTGATTACTGTTACTGATATACCCCACCCATTGAAAGATATTTAACTTGCCCCACTTCATTCCCCAGAATTAGTTCCAGCATTGCTTCCTTCCACTTTGAGCCAGAAACATGCCTATCAAGCAAGTTCTTTAGAACACTTGAAGAGTTCCTCCCCCTCTTTGCACTTTCTCCTTTTATTTTCCAAGTCTGTATTAAAATAATTGAAGTCCACCATTATTATCACTACTCTAAAGTGCTTACAACCTTTCTGCTATTTGCCCCTCCATGTCCTTCTCGCTATTTGGTGACCCATAATACACACCAGACAAGCATAATAGCTCTTCTATTATGCACAAATTCTAACCAAATACATTGTGCCTTTGGGTCCTCAAGTACATCATCCCTTTCTCATGTTATAACAGTATCTTTGATTAAACCACCCACCTCACCACCCTCCTTTTTTCCTTCCCTATCTTTCCTGAATATACTGTAGCAAGAGTATTAAGTACCTCTCTCTTTGTTTGAGTCAAAACGTTATTATTGCTATTATATCATAATCTCATGTATTACTTGTACATTCAGCTCACCAAACTTAATTACAATCCTCCGGGCACCTATGCATATGCACTCCAAACTCATCTTAGTCTGCCTTGCATTTGGCCCCTATCTGATCCCTCCTATTTCTGAGCTACAGTACTCTTTATTCTAAGGTTGTTTGTCTCTCCCAGTTCTCTGTACACCTTGCAGCTCCTCTCCATTGCTTCACTGTGATGCTCCTCCCCCTTCCTAGTTCCTTTAAACCCTCCCCTATGCTAGAGCTCCACAAGTGCTTATTGCCCTCTGATGAGTATTATCCATATACAAGAACCTTCAGATTTTTATTACCAATTTTATTACCTGCTTTTTCAGGTCTTTATTTTTATTATCAAAATGCAGGAGTAAGCCAATGTTGGGGCATGGACCTGAAAACCCAAGGTAAGTTCAAAGAAAATCATGAAAACATGCAGGGGACTAAAAAGGTACTCTCAGGTGCTAAATTGTGGTACCTTCTTTAAATTTTCTTGAAGTCTTCAAGGTATTTGCTCCTCTTTAAGAAGCCCTTCCATTCCATATACCTCAGGTACTGCTCAGCGTTCCCTTTGGTCATATTTCAGCTGATAACATCAAGAGCACACTTCGCTTCTGCTCTCAGAGCTACTTCATCAAGAAAGAAGCTGCTTAAAACAGATTTTAAGCAATTTCAACAAATGAACATACTGAAGTTGACTTCACCTGCTAGATTTGGTGCTGAAAGTCAGTCCTGAGATGCACACACATTGCACTAGTGACATCATCACGTACATTGTCCACATTCGTCATCACACAATGCACAAGATGTATGATCTGTACAACCACAGGGTACACAAGGAGCAGAAGAATTTTGGCTTTTGAAAGGTACAAATCAGACAAAAAAAATATTTTAACTATCTACTAAATCCAGAAACATCCTGAACTCTATCTCTGAAAAGTGATAAATATCCATCTTCAAGGTCATGTTTCTGTTAAGCTATTCGACCTCAGGAGGACATAACAAACTGACCTCATCTATCAGCCATACAAACATATTTCCAATAGAGCTTCTGGATTGTGAGCAGGAACCTCTTTTACTCTAGAGAGCTAATATTACCATTCTAACTGTGATCAACACACACTGGAAAATAGGGGATCCAGAATGGAACTTTCCAAGTCCATATGGCTTAGCTACTTACTAAGTAAACTCACTGAGTTATTAGGGGAGGCTGCTGGGTACAACTGGGAAAATGCAAATTTCCTTAAACTCCTATTTGTTCAGTAAATAATTGTACTACATGATGTGGTTACGAGCTACGCAGGCCAGCAAGGCCCCAGGTTTGTAAGAACATGAAACATGGAACAAGAAACCCTCAGTATAGGTCCACAGACAACAACCTCAGTAAAGCAGCATATTGTGTTCAATGTCGTTTTAGAGGATCTCAAATTATTCTTTTTTTTAAACTTTCCAGTCTTGACCTCATTCAATTATTTATCTAGTTCTATTCAAGTTAGTTGGCGCAACATCAACAATTCTTTTGTCCATGGATTTGTTCTACACATTTCTGTGGGAAAAATAGCTTTTAACCTCATTTATAACATGATCATTTCTAACTTATTTCTGTTTCCATGCTCACAATCAAATTCAAATACCCTATTTACATCTATGTCATTGATTGCTCTCAATACTTTAAGATTCTGGATTGTGTCCCCTTTTAATGTCCTTTTTTCCCCTTATTCTTTCATGGGATGTGGGTGTCATTGGCAAGGCCAGCATTTGTTACTCTTCCCTAATTTCCTTTGAACTGAATAGCTTGCTAGGCTGTTGAAGGGTCCAGTTAAGAGTCAACCACACTGATGTGAATCTGAAGTCACAAGTAGGTTACACTGAGTAAGGGTAGCCAATTTTTTCCCTGAAGGGAACTACATTAGTGAACCAGATGGGTTTTTACAACAATTGGTGATAGCTGTCATTGTCACCAATACTCAGATTAGTTTAATATTCCAGTTTTATCAATTGAATTTAAATTCCAATCAGTTGTCATGGTGTTATTTAAACCCATGTCTTCGTTCTAGAATGTACAGTTTATACTTTTCCAATCTTTTTTCATCAGTCACCTTGTTTAAACTGAGAATCATTCTTGTTACTCTTCCTTGCACGTTTTCTAATGCATGTATGTCCATTTTGAAATATGACAACCAACATTGCACATAATTCTATGTGTATCTAATTCATGTATTTTGAAACTTTAGCATAACTTCTATAGACTATCAACTGTTCTTTCTGCTAATGTACCCCAACATTCTATGTGCTTATCTCCACTTTTTTGTCAAAATTTTTCATCTTGCACTCATCAAGACAAGATTGGTTGACAAGTGGGCTCTGATTGGTAGAGGCATCGTCATGGAGAATGCACCAGTTGATGGTGACCGACTCTTGCAAATTTTCCTGATGAGTGTAAGACAAAAATCTGCCACAAAAAATGTTCTATTTTTTTCAGCAATGCTCAAGTTCTGTATTACCAAATGACTACTTATCTCCACGTTGCCTTGACATTCGAAGTGAAGTGTCTCTTTAAGTTTATCCCTGTGCTAACTTTATTCCATCCGCTGAATACAATATTGCTTGTTCTTTTCCCCAAGTTGCACCTTGCCTATGAAAAGGTGACCTGCATTTAATTTGATATTAATTAGCAATGCTATAGGCCTCAAGTTGTGGTCAATGTAAGAAGCAGGAAAATCTCAGATTAGTGCAGTTGGTAGTGCTCTTCAGAGAATGAAGCTAGGCTGTTACGTTAAGGCATATTAAAGCAAGTGTAATTTGCAGCTGGTATGAGGTCCTTGATGCTAGCACTGGGAGCTTCAACTGGGATCCACAATTGACACATCTTTCCTTGATTAATAAAAATATTGCAATTGTAATTGAGACTAGTTTGAAGGAGTCACTGAACAGAGTGCTACTTGTTGCCAGCTCCCTACAGTTGTTCAGTGTTGCATATAACATACAACCAATTGGCGAAGGCTATAGACAATTGCCTGACCATGAATCTTGGATATCCTGAATCTTAAACGTTCTCCTTTTTCTCAGTTGAGGTTGAAGAAAGGTTTTCTTATCCTTTTTACATCCATAATATTGGCCAAAAAGCATCAGTGATAGGAAACAGTAGGTGAAATTTAATCCAACCTCTCGCGACAAGAAACAGAGCAGACAGGCCCACTGAATTGTGGCACAGATTGCATGTCCGTCTGCTGCCAGCAAGAAAACCTCCTGTGCTTAAGTCAGAGGTGGGAAGAGTCCCATGCAGGAAATTCACCCACTCATGGCGGGATGCCATTTAGGCTTCATTAGCGAGCCGGTTAACACCAATTATCCCTGAGCTCACCAAAAATAAATGGGGGATCAGTGATTAAGTGGAAGTTGCGCGGCTTTCCCATGCCTCCTAAAGGCCATGCAGCAAACCCTATCAGGTTCCCCAGCTGCCTACCGTGATGGGGGTCGGGGTCTCTCGTTGCCATGCACTCAGTGCCCAATCGAGAGACCCAGCACCTGGAAGGGGGACCATAGGAAGCCAACCCCTGCCATTGCCTCCTACCTCTCTTCCCCCTCTCCCTTGAACCCCTCCCCGTGTCACCCATCCTGCCCTCACTCATCTGTGTCCAAGGATCCAGGTGAAGTCCCTGACGCAATACCAGCAGCAGCCACTGCTTCTGGTGGCACTGCTGGCAATGGAAAGCTGCCCCTGATTGGCCAGCAGCTCCTGGCGGGCAGGAATTCAGCCAAGAGGTTTTAAATCCCAGGGACGGCCTGATGCTGGCCAGCTAAGTGCCTGAGAGGTTGGTCGTCCCCCGTGGAAACGACATTAGTTTCCCAGTAGTCCTCCAATTGGTGGGCAGGACCCACTACAGGAACATTAAATTTGGCCTAGAAGTTCTTACTGACTTTTTCCTCCCTGGTCCAGGGCACTGAGCAAACTAGATCCTGCCCACCCCAACACCCCCACCCAACCCTCCAATCATCCCTGTCTGAATTCAGCTATGTCAGCATAGCAGGAAATCAAGATGGCAACTCTGGTTTCTATGGCTTAGTGCTACACCAGGTTAAATGGGTAACAATTACAATACCTTTGCTGAAAATTCTCTGAACACTCGCACATGATTATAATTGGCCAAAGAAATGGGACTAAACAGTTAAAGTATACAAAAAAGCAGCACCAAGTACCAGCAGAGCTCACAATCCCAAATAAAAGTCAAATTTGGAACTTGTCATTTTTTTAATGGACTTTAAGCTTCTGAAAGGAACAAGCTGCATTACAGATTGATAATGTAATACTTCATCCCTTCAGCATAGACATGGCAGTGAGTTCTGACAGGCTGGTCAGGTGTGTAGCTATCTGATTATGTCCTCATCTGGCTCCCAATAAAATCATCTTGCTTGCCCAGGGATGTTAAGACCAAGTGTAGTGACTGCACAACTGCCTCAGCTAAGTGAATACAGGCCAGGATTGAACATGGGGCCTTTGTGGCCTGTGTGGTTTAGTATCACATTACACCATACACATAGCCAATGGACCACTAGGGAAGCGAAATACCAAATTTTATCCAGTTTTCATCATTTTAGGTATACGATGGCCTGTCCCTTTAAAATATATTGGTTCATAAACAACAAAGGACAAAGCATCTATCTGAATAAGTATGCTGCCATGAGGCCTATCATTACTTCCCTACTGCTACGGTGAATGGCAGCCAAGCAGCTGGCACAGTAGTTATTACCATGGCAACAAGTTTAGTTATTAGATTTGTACATTTATCCTTCTCGGTACTATAATGGGTGGGAGTGGGAGTGGGGAAAAGAGAAAGTGATTGCTGGCTACCCAGTAGGAAGAAATCTGACTCCTGGAAATTAGCGAGGAATATCCATCTGCTTATTCTGATGTTTCAAGTTGAGCATCCATTTGTTGTCCCTGATAGTGTTGGTGAGGAGATTGGTCAGATGATGGCCCTCATTTTATGACTGCTGTGGTAGAAGTGATTGTGTGACAGACAATGTAACAGTGTAATACTTGAGTTTTCTGTTACCTCCCAAGCAAGAGTCATTTATTGACTTTACTTCCCATTTACCTCAATCTGAGCAGGGTCTGCATCTCTGCTGCTAAGACAAGGATTCCAGTTTCCAGTCTCTGCCTCATGCACCTTTTGGTTGTTTGTTTGAAAAAGGATACAACCTAACCATGGTTCCCCACTCCAATTTTCCCTACCCCTTGCAAGGAGATGCCATTTCTTCTGTTCAGATCTAGGTTACTCAGCGCAGTTCAGATTAACAACTCCATATGGTTGAACTGATGCCCTCTTAGCTGAAGGTGCTTTGTGCTAGTTTTCCAATTTAAATTGTCTCCGTGCCACCACTTGGTAAGGGTTTTAAAATTTCCCCTTTGTTCCTAATTTTAATGAAAAAGTAGACATGGACATAAAATGGTAACTTCGCTCTATACTTATTTCAACTTTTTCACTAAAATTGATAAACCCAAGGATATTAAAGCTAAAGTATTTTGGGGATTATAAACATCTATTTATAATATAGATCCAGTTTTATTTTATTTTCATTTCTTCTCCAAATCCTTTCGTCCTGACGATTCACTTATTGGCAGGATGTAATCTAGCCACCATTATCCCATTTCAAACAAGTAGCTAGTACTAATTGATCTGGCTTAATAAAAATTGTCCATTTTACTGCAATATTCATAAACCTTTCAGTTTCAGAACCTAGATGGATTGATAATAAAATTAGACAGAAAATCAAAGGAGCATTTTAGTGGCTAATGGCAATTATCATGTCATAAATCTTTTAAACTTATTACAGGAATCATTAAAGTGCATAATACTATGCATTTGGATGTCTCTCACTTAGGGATTATAATTTTAAACATTGTCATAAATCTACACAGGGTGCTCCCTTTAATGGTCTCACTTCCGAAAGCAAATATTTTATAGGCAGAGAGAAGCATTTACAGTACATTAAATATCGTGATGGCAACCACTCCATTACAGTGCAAGGAATTCACTAGAGTTTAGCTTATGTCTGGTCTGGACCTAGAATTATTGCAGAATAGTGGTCCATTCAGATTCTAACCAGATCAAGTACTTTTATCCTGGCAAATATTCATCCTTTGCTCAACATCACAAAAGCTGATTATCTGTTCATTATCACTTTGCTTTTTGTGAGAGCTTGCTGTGTGCAAAATTAGCTGCCATGTTTCCTGCAATTCAACAGTGACTTCACTTCAAAAGCACTTAATTGGCTGCAAAGCGCCTTGAGGCATCCAGTGATCGTGAAAAGCACTATATAAATATAGGTCTTTTGGGCCATCAGAAACTGGTATCCTGGATAGCTAAAATACTGAATACTTGTATTATTAGCAACATTTTAAAATAACAGCCCTTATTGTTACAGAAAATCACTGCAAGTATTTTTCTCTGTTTTTTTCCCATGAGCGTCAGGTTACAGTCCAAACATGCTTTAAAACGCATATGTTATAAACTATCCAGCAGAACAATTAAATATTATCTTGGTATCCAATTTCCAATGTATTTTACTACCTTCATTCCTAGGGCTGGAAAATCTGACACCTCAATAAGCCAGGGGCAAGAAAAGTGACAGCTTTTGCAAACAGAAATGCAAAACACCTTGTCAACATACAACTGATACCAGCACATCACTGCTTCCTTCTCAGTTTATCTGCTGGTTCTCTGCTCACCTGTTGCACTTTGATTCTTGACTGCCTTGAGTACACCTAAACTGTATCTTCTTTTCTTTATAATTAGATTATGTTGGCAAAAGTTCAGATTTCCCCATCGTAACTTCAGCAGAAAACCCACCTACACGTGGAAACAAGGCCTCAGTCAAACTTTGCCAAAGTTACAGCAGCAGAGCAGAGGTGATGTGGAGGAAATTCAATCCCCTTGGTATCTTTCTTGTTGTCCTTCACTGCACCCTTTCCAAAGCTTGCTATTTCCTCTCCAATGAGTGGGCAAAAATAGGCACAAAGCTCCATGGGACTGATTTTGTGAATGTTTGTACAACTAACAGACCTGCAAGACATCGCCAGTGGTTTCTTGGAAAGATCCAATAGCATCGAATGTTAATGGTGTAGTTATCTTCAACATTGATTGGATCCAATAAAACCCAGTTACAAAAATTAGTTAAGATGGAAAGGGATGGTATTTCTAGAGTTCATACCTATAAAGCCTCTGGATAAAGAATAAGGTTAGAAGCTAGAAGGTATGTATTTTCTGAAAGAATTAGTGTCATAGAATCACAGAATCTTTACAGTGCAGAAGGAGACCATTCGGCCCATACAGTCTGCACTGTCTCAATGAAAGAGCAATCTACCTAATCCCACTCCCCTGCCTTATCCCTGTAACCTTGCACAATCTTTTTTTTCAGGTAGCAATCCAATTCTCTTTTGAATACCTCGATCGAACCTGTCTCCTCCATCCTTTCAAGAAGTTCGTTCCATTATTTTGAATCTGTGATATCTAGTCCTTGGTATACTCTTGAGAGGGAACAATTTCTCACTATTTACCCTGTCCATTCCCCTCAGGATCTTGAATACCTCTATCAACTCTCCTCTCAGTCTTCTTTTCTCTAAGGAAAACAGTCCCAACCTCTCCAATCTATCCTCATAGCTACAGTTCTTCATCCTGGGAATCATTCTTGTGAATCTCTTCCGCATTCTCCAATATCTTCACATCCTTCCTCAAGCATGATGTGTCATCTGGAACACATTGCTAACATGTTATTCATTGAGCGTTGATATAGATCGTTAAAAGATTTGAAAGCTGTTTTGTTAGGAGGATAATTCTAGTTATTGGGGTAAGTTGCACGTTAGTTGAGATTGCAACCATAGTCTCCCAAAACTTTGCTTGGGTGTCAGATAGAAATTACCCTGGGTTTTTCTGAAATTAACTGCAGGTCTTTTTTTTTCCTCCACCTATCCCAGGAGAGACCATTGCTAGAAGGTAGTGTGAATGGTGTGAGGGATTGCACTGTTATCAAGATAGGATGAGATTAATGGGAGATGATGGCCTATTTTCTCTATTTCTATGTTTCACGTACCTTTTAATCTAATGTTTGCTATAAGTGCTAATTTCAGTGAGAAGATGAAGACTGGTGACTGTCAGCTATTCCTCAATGAAACTGTATGGGATTTATATGGTTATTCTTGTTCTGGATTCTGTGATGGCCCAGCAAGTATCACCAGCACTTTGTCACTGAACTTTCAGGGAGTTAGTATGGTTCAATTGATGGCATTACCCTGATAAGGGCCAACATTTTACCAGCCCCCAGAAAGCAGGATGGGAGGGCAGCAGTAAAATCGCAGGGAGCCAGGTCAGAACAGTTTCCCGATGCAGTCCTGCCATCAGGGCATTTTACCAATGGTGGGACTGGAAGCAGACAGGCCACCAGCACCAAGGAGGCAGGCAGCCAACTTCTATAAGCAAAGCCCAATTCGGGCCCATTTAATAGTGCCACAGGCATTTTTCCGACAGCGGATCAACTCCCCACCGCATGAGGAGGCCACTAGTAAATGGAGGCAGCCTTCTAACAGCAGCCCTGGGAGAAAACTTTCATAAAGCAAAGAGGGAGCTATTGGCAGGGAAAGTGGCCCCCATGAGATCCCCAGAGCAGCTCCCCCTCCAGCACTTAGCCCTATAATTTTTTACAAAGAGTTTTTTTCACCTATTTCCTGTTGGCCCCAAGTCTCCTGCCTGTCACGACCACTGCACCCATGGTGGCTCTGCTGCTTGCACCAGCAGCTTTGGTGATGGTGGTGGGTGGTTGGGGTGGGGGGGGGGAGGTGGGGGGCACCTTCTTTAATAGGGCAGGAGCCCCGGCTGAAACCAATTAAGTAGCTGCTGCTTGTGAAGTGTGGCCCCGGCCCCACCTCATGCCAAAAAGGAGACCCGCACACCACCCCCCCCACCATCCCTCCCACCCCCTATCCCCCCTCCCCAATCACCGCATCCCCCCCACCATCACTGCATCCACCACCCCAAACCTCACATCTCCCCACATGCCCCACAGGCAGCGGGGCCGCTGCCACCTAAGGAAAATCCTGCTCAAGGAGCTGCTTTATTTGTGCCTGCTCCTAATATACCCTGCGTATACCTTTCAGGTGAGCAGGAATTTGTATGGAGATGGATAGTTTGTCACAATGAGGAGTACAAAGCTGAGCATCAAGTTTTCCTCATGTTGAAACCACAGTTCAGGATCAGCATCATCCAAGGCAGAAGTATCCAAGCCTATGCAATCAGTGCTTGTGTGATGGGCCAGTTTCTTCATTCACTCTGGGTTCTGGAAAATCAAATAAAGGATCCATAGAAAGAGAAAGGGAATATATCATTCTAAAGTACCTCAGAATCATAGAATTGTTACAACACAGGAGACCATTCGGCCCATCATGTCTATACCAGCTTTCCGAATGAGCAATTCACATAGTGCCATTCCCCCACCTTCTCCCTATAACCCTGCACCTTTCTTTCTTTTCAGATAACAGTCTAATCCCCTTTTGAATTCCTCAATTAAACCTGCCTCCACCATACTCTCAGATAGTGCATTCCAGACTGAAACCACTTGAGACATGAAAATGTTTTTTCTCATATCACTTTTTGCTTCTTTTGCCAATTAATTTAAACCTGCGTCTTCTCGTTCTCAACCCTTTCACAAGCAGAAGCAGTTTCTCCCTCTCTACTCTGTCCAGACCTCACATGATTTTGAATACCTCTATCAAATCTCCTTTCAGCCTTCTCAGCTTGCACACTGAGTCAGCTGACATTCAAGAGGGACTGACCCCTGACGAGTGAGGAGGAGAGAGAGGAGCTTTGGAGATGGCCATCCAAAATCCCTGCTTCTCTTCCTGATATCACCAAAAAAAATGTTTACATTTAATTTTCCATTTCCTGAAGAGCCTGCAGAAGTTCCTATGTGGAGCAGTGGTTCAAGCCACTCACCGCCTGGTACAAATAGGTGGAGTATCGACACACCATGCACCGTCCATTTGTACCTCAGAATTTCAATCTTAGGACCTTGATTTCCATAGTAGTCTCCTCCCAGAACAGGCAAGTGTCCTGGTCGCCCATGTCAGGACCTTATCAAAGGTGGCAGTATCCAAAGCATCAGAGGGCTGTAAGTGACCAAGATGCAGTAACTTTTCACACCCACACAGAACCTTGTACACAATTGCAATTATGCATAAGTATTTTAGCTTTCTTACATGTTTCAATCACCTCAGGAATAATTCCATCTAATTTTGAATGATATGCTACTTTTTACATTTACACAACTGCCAACAGGAGGATACTTTTGAGTAATATGAATGATATTGATTGCAAATCTCACTAAATATATAAAGGTTAAGTGACTGATTATGAGATTGAAAGGTGCACTGTATTAAAAGATCCTCCTCTGATGTTGGTACCTTTTTCTTACAGAGAGCACATTTTTCAACTTTTGGCACATAGTGTTTGATTGCATTTTTCCATCTTTACAGGGTCTTGTTAATTGCTCTTTAATTGTTAACCCATTTTGTTGCTTTGCTGTTTTTCCTGAAGACGAGCTTGTTGAGAGCATAATAAAGCTGCAGCCATCTGTTGATTTGTATGTTTCCCCAGGGAAATTTCACTGTCTGGTGCACATGTAGAAGCTATGATATCCTTCTTCATGTCCCTGTATTTGCAGACTATGGTGGAGGAGGAGAAACAAAGGAGACACGACCAGAAAGATGCATTGCCAGCTCAGGAAATGGCTAAGGACCAGCCCTTATGCCATGACTTGTGTTTGCAGGCCAACTGTATCTAGGAATACCCAAAGAAATCTGCATGAAAAGCCTATAACTTCCCAAATATGCTGTCTCTCAGATTTGGAGACTACTTGAATAACAAGAATTGAATTGTCAACACCTGCCACGGTGGTAGCTACTTTAAACTTTCATGCTATTGAATCCTTCTAAGCAGTAGTGATGCAGCTATTGTGTCTGTAGTTGTGTAATACAGTTCAGTAATACCTTCCCCCAGAGAAGGTGATGGCTACTAAGTGTCTGTCACTGCTGATGGGTCAGTAGATGGGTTGTCCAAACTGTATTAACAGATCATATATCAAATTCCTTTTAAATAATGAGAAGTATTTGAAAAGGAATAACATTAATGGTTGCAGGGAAAAGACAAAGGAGTAGCATTAGCCTAGTTAACTCCTTCTGAAGAAGTGTGCAGTGGCCTGAATTGCCACCTTCTGTGCTGTAATTTCTATGGGCTGGATTTTACAGACTCCCGCCAGTGTGTTTGAAGGTTGGGGTGGGCGGGGGAGGGGTTTGTAAAATGCAGCGCATGGTCTTCCCCACCACCTCCCAACCTGTCTCCCATTTTATGGTGGGCGTTGGTTGTGGGGGGGGTGAGGAGAGGGGGTGTGTCAGACGGCTTGCCCACTCTTTTGCCTATTGAGATGAGACCCTTAAGTGTCCAATTAATGGCCACTTAAGTGCCTCTTTCCACCTCCACTGTTATTTTACCCACAGAAGGGAGAGGTCTATGCCAACTGGGTAGCCCAGCATTTTTTACTACGTGAGCTGGTGTTGGGCAAGAGTGGGGGAACTTCCTTTGGGTATCCCCTGTGCCCATCAGAAGCACCCTCCCTAAGGTCATACTCCCCCTTTACCCTCCCCTGACCTATTAAACCCAGCACCCCATCCCCTCATGCTTCTCTTTGGGGTCATCCACTCAGGCCCTGCCGATACCCCGGACTTACCTTGAAGTCTGGCTCCATACCCCCTCCATTTTGGAGACTACCTGTAGTCCCAGCAGTGGCCACCACTTGCATCTGGCATTGCTGGGACCACAGAGGTGTCAGTCAATCAGATTGACTGGCAGCTCTCCGAGATGAGACTTCCTCCCTAGATGGGGGCGGAAGTCTCGACTTTAGGCAATTAACGCTGCTTCCAGCATAAAATGCCTGCAGGACAGCTGGCTTTTTGGTGGGCAAGTTCCCTACTGACCTTTTAGTCAGGGCGCAGGGAACCGGCCCTATGACTGAATTCAGTAGGTTCTGCTGGAAAGTGTGTATGTGTGGATTGTGATCTTGATTGTGATGGGTCCCATAGTCAAATAACCTGCTGACATTTATTGCCTAGTCTCACACATCATGCACTGGTACATGTGGAAGCCAAGCACAAACAAGTGACATCGCAGAAGAGAACAGTAAAGGGGCAAAAATTGGGGGAAACCCTTTCAAACATGAAATACAGCAGGTTCTCTGAATGCCTCAGCTTTCGAATTTAATTCCGTACAAGAAGAAAAGGCCTTCAATTTGATCCGTAGTCTGTGTTGATTTCAGTGATTGCAACCATGATAATTACAATAGCCTACAGAATTCCTGTTAAGAATGGAAACATTGGAAAAGTGTCTGGTCATTTACAGTGACAGCAGTTGGAAAGTACATGTCTGTATCTTTCTATTGAGAAGAGGAATAGGCTGTTGAACCTTATAGCTGTCTAGGTTCATGCATGGATTATGATTATCTCAATAAGGTAACTGGTGCACAGTCCAGAATGAGTCAATGTCAGAAAAGGACCGTAAAAGGAAAAGGGAGCTGGGCAAAATAGTGATCCATGTCAAAACAAAGCACATAGTTAATACAAGATGAGGAATTGTCACTGCTGATGATAATTAACACTTGGCAGGTGCACTTTTACTGAATGATTCTTAACAATATTTTCCCAGAATAGGATATACTTTGAAACGGAGGTTCTGCAATTACTGGTGAGTAATTTCTGTAGCAATAATGGCAGTGACATGGACGACATGTTTCTGTTTTTCCTCGAAGCTCAGATTGTTTCCATTAATAGCATCATCGTCCGGGCATCATCCATAGACCAAGCCCATTTAGAATTTATGAACTCACTTGCATTGATGTTTTTCATCTGTTGTTCATAAAATCCAAGCTTTTATTTTCCCAAACCAAATTATAGGATGATGCTAGCACTTTACATTAGATTTGTTACATGGCACCATTGAATGAACGAGGAGTTTTTCCGTGTCCTGGCCAATTAATGGATACCAAACACAAATTAACTGGTTATTGGTCTTACTGCTGTTTGTGGAACCTTGCAATGTGCAAATGGGTGCTGCATAGCAACAGTCACTTTACTTCAAAGTAATTGTATTTGAAGCACTTTGAGACATTTCTGAATGGTGTGTTAACTGTTGCATAAATGCAATTAGTGAAGTGAAGAAGTTTAAAAATGTATACAACTTCAATTATATTTTGAAATGGAAATAGATCCGAAAAATACCTTTGCTGTATAGTTTAGCCCAGAGGTCACTTTAACCTTTCATTTTTGGCTCCCAACCTTATCTAGTTGGATTGCATTAACATGAAAAATGACTGAAAAATTAAAGCAAGAAAAGTAAGAGCCATGTTTTTATTGTGGGGATAAAAGGCTAATCATCATGCTACACTTCACAGTTTCAAATGATTATTTTAACAAAAAACATTATTGTACTGTAAATAGACCTGTTTGAGTGATATAACTATACCATGATTATAGATAATGCCATAATTTGGAGGAACAGGTTTCATGGTTGTTATTGTTTCTAATATAGCTGAGACAATAAATTATTTTAAAATATGCTGTTAGAAGCTGTTTTCTATCATAGGGATTAATAGCAGAAAAAAGTTGTCTTTCTTTAACCTAAGACGCTTAGAATTATCTCTTAAAGATGTCTTTACAAACAAAATTCTAATTTATAAAATCACAAAATTTGATAACTCAGAGTTAGGTCTATTGCAATTTTGATTTATTTTCTACTGATACATATAAATGCAATACATGTCTTGAATTTATATGCAAATCATGCATTCTACCAGAGACACTTCACTATTTGCTATGTATTTGGTTTAGAAATGCCGAATTTTCATCTTACTGCACCCAATAGTTTTTTATTTTAAGCTGACCCCTGGTTTAGCCTAAGCTTCATTCCTCAACTAAATTGTTCACATTTCACCAGATGGAGCTTTTGAGCTAATTGAGATACATTGCACTATCAAGATTAATGCAAAACAATGTATAGGTAATGTGAAGGCACACTGATCCTGGGCCAATGTACATCTTAAGCTCATCAATTACAAAATATTATACTTCTCAGACTACACAACATTACATTAAAATTACGCCAGATAATAGGTGCTGGAAACATTGGCACAGCGATGCCCCTCATTATATGCTTTGGCCGTGCCCACTACTTTTGGTTCTTTTTGGAAAGGTGTATGGAGCAGAAGATAATTTAAGAGATAACAAGCAACATTACACAGAATATTGATGTTGGCAGTAAATCTGGAAGCAAAGAGTGTATCAGCACTGGAAGATCTATGACCCCATCACCAAGAACAAAAATTAATAGAAAAGTCATTGGGTGAGAAATTGGAATTGCTTGCACTCATGTTTTGGATGTTGCTAGTGCCCTATGAGTTCAAAATGGCATCTGTGGTGCACACAGGCACTTCAAGGTAAACTGTGCTGGACATAATATTGATGAGGGCATTAGAATACATGCATGCAGTGAATGGTCACTGGATGTAGGCACAGCAAACTGTCTTTTGCTGACTTTGAGGTTTTTGCACAAACTAATTGCTCCCAGACATGGGTACACTAAAAGGCAGCTCCCTTGTAATACAGCATGACTTGAAAAGTGTACAGAGAGCTTGCAGAGCAGAACAAGTTGCTTGAAAAGGGAGGTGGGCTCTCAACAGAAAGCTATTTCTCATTAGCAAGCATTTCTCCTAGCTGAAGCTCAGTGAGGAACAATGTGTAAGATGTCTGTGCTTCAATAAGGACACCCTCACTGAAATCCAGCACCTGCTACAGCAATGGCCTCAGAGCAGGGCAAGGACTACGTTGCCAGTGCCTGTGAAGGTGACCTTGACATTGAACCTTTTTGTGTCTAGCTCCTTCAAGGCTCGAGCTGGAGATATTTGGAGATAACTTGCAGTTTGCCACCCGCTGTTGCTTAAGGACGGTGCTACGATCAGGTGAGGGGGTTCAATTGACTCCCCTCTTCTCCCTCCCCTTGTTTGGCCACAACAGGTTTTTTGTTTGAAAATGATATACTTGACAGTTTAGTGAGTACTTAACTGTTAACGCAGTGATCCTAAAAGAATCAAACAGGATTTCTTCAAGTTAGCAAAGAAAGAGGTTAACTTTATTATACTTAAACTGATCCAAGTAAAATAATAAAACACACTGACTTTCACACATACCCATACTCAAATTTTACACACACACAAATACAGATTACAGAGTGGGGAAGTTTAGGTTGGTCAAATTAGAGTCCATGAAAAGTAAAAGGAATATACAGTGTCACAAGGCTATGCCCCTTTTCTGGAAAATATGAATTTTCAACTGACCAGAAATTTTGCAGTTTAAAATGAGACAGAACAAACTACTTCAAAATGATGGTTACCTTCCAAGGTGAAGGCGAAAAACAAGCAAACAACCCTCAGGCGTGTGAAGAGAGAGATATTTCCTATAGTTCAGAGACCATTTAAACTCACCACTGTCTAAGGAACAGACATTAAAATGCAAGATGCTGGATATTCAAACAATGGCTGCCACAGACAGACCCACCCAAAACCCCTTGGAAATACACAATGGATAAAGTATAACAGGTGAAGCTACAGCCACTGCTGAGAGATTGAAAGAAAGTTTTCAGCAGAGGAAACAGGCTGAAAGCTGCTGCTCTCTCCCTCTCCATCTTTTAGAACATGTGTATTACCTGGTTCAGAAGCCAACTTTGCTAGAAATCTACCAACAAACCAATATCTCATAATAATTGCAACATCGGCATCTGACCACATCCATAAAACCAGCTAATCCAAATTTGCCACATGTTTAAAAGTCTATACCTCCAGGACAATCAAAGAGCATTTAACCGTATATTCTTTTAACTTATTTTATACATAAGACTCAAACTTCCCTTATTTCTGATACCTATGTGCATATCATCACATTTTTATTATTTTTTTCTCCTCTAATTTAGTATTTATTAATTTTTCTCTTTCTTTAACTCAAGGAAACCTTGTTTGATTGGCTCCTTATTGCTCACAGCTTAAATAGTTAAATACTTTCTGATTTGGAAAGGGCACAGCCTCATGAGAAAGAAACTTAAACCTTCATTGTGACCAACTGAGGAGGCTGAATAAAGGGGAACCAGTTCAATCCCTTCACCTGATCATAACAAAAATCTGTTGTTTGGAGATTCAGCTGGGTCAGGCTGAATTTGGTGGACCTGATGCTTCTGATTTAAAAATGTAGATGGCTGACGTGGTTGTTCTTGGAGACAGTAGTGCTGGGTTGAATTCTTTAAAAAAATCTCTGTTTGCAACAGTGATGTCCCTAGGTAGTCACAGTTAGCGAACAGGGTTCAAAGCTTGCAAGCTGGGTTAGAGAGAGAAGGAGGTAGGAGTGATCCTATTCTGATCTTGTCTCTCAGCTACTTGTTGTCAGTTCTGCAGAGAAAACAGGTGCTTAAACATACAAAAGGTTGGCTTGTCATGTGACCATCCCTCACCAGCTGCTCAGGGGATCCAAATAAGATAATTTTAAGCATATTCCAAAGGTAACTTGATTAGATTGTGTCTATGGCCCAGGGTCCAATTGTTCAAGTGATTAGGCTTAATGGTTCATCTCCAACAGTTGAATATCTCAGATGATTGCCTTAATGCCCTGTTAATGGCACAGGAGATGTGGGCCATTCACACTTGCCTGAGGTGGATTGTCTTTGTTGGGTTTTACAGATATGCTGTCTCCTTTGGCATGGATTGGAATGTAAAATGTGCGGTGATAAAAATTGGGGTGACCATCTTTGGCTGCAAGCTCAAATCACCTTCAATCTCTGTGTTTAAAATGTTTTTAAAAGTTCAATTCAAGTTTCCAGCCAGTGGATTAAAAAAAATCATTATTTGACATAAAGTATATTTTCATGACAATGGTTACTAAGGCTCTGTAACTCAATGAATGCTAACTATAATTTATTCTTGCTAAAGAAAAGCAGGTGGAGAAAGAACGTAGGTTATGCTATTACTGCAGAATTTCCCATGGGGTTAGGTGCCATTCACTGCATCATGTTTCTTTACGGGCTCTGCATGTCAACTTTAACTTATACCAGAACTGATTCCATACCTTCAATGGCCAGATGCTGTGTGACCATAGGCAGTGAATCATGCAGGTAATGCCTGGTATCCTGGCAGAAGTCATGATGCCTCCATTCTGTGGTAGTCCCCTGTAAGAGCTACATTTCTACCACTGCAAATCAAAGGCGGAGGAGGGGACCAGTCACTGAACATGGCTGATTAATTCAGTGTGCAACTCACAGACAAAAGGGCAGCAAGCACACAATGAAAGTTGTGCTTCCACAAAAACATGATAGAGCAGAACACTAGCATGCTGAAGTAATGCTTCTGTTGCCTGAACTGCTCTAAAGGAGCAATGCAGTGCTCAGGAGAACAGGTGTCAAAATTAGTGGTGGCCTGCTGTTTGCTGCACAGCCTTACCATCATCAGGAAACATATTTGCCTCCAGCTATACAGCGGGCAGCTCAAGAGCAGGAGCTTGAGGAGGAGGAGCTAACTTTTCTGGTTGAGCTTCCTATGAAGAACTCATCTAAGTGTAATACCGATAACGTCAACCCCAATTCCCCATTCACTAACAGTTCCAAGCCTTACCTTCCCTCTGTCACTGATCATCACAGCATCTACTTGGCCACAATCTAAAAATAAAACACACCACAAAATAAACATTCCAAATCATACTGAAGTCAATTATTCACCGTTGTGCACTCCCTTAATGCCTGTCTTCCATGTGCCTTTGCCTGTTCTACTGTTCCTATATGGTGCCATCCCCTTGACTGCAGCATGGCTGGTGAATTTCAGTGGGGGAGACTGTGGATGGCCTTACAGGAAAAGCTCAGCAGCCCTGGGCCTAGAAGGCTGGGCTGTGGATTGCATCATCTCACCATGGGGTGGTAGCAGTCCAAGCTGGCTAGCAGACAGGCACCAGCAAGGGCATTGAAGTAGGGCAGAGTACAGAGCATCCGAGAAATGAAAGCAGGTTTGATGCTCCTTGGAACCTCTGCCACTTCCCCAGAGTAGCACCTCAGCAATTCTAGCAGTCTGTTGAAGGATAGATTGCTGGGTTGCTGTGAGACCCTACAAGTCCCTTTGATCAATATAATCCACAGTCATGATGGTAGCAATCCTTGCCCTCAGTCTGACTTTTCACTGCAGCTCTCAGGCATTGGGTGGCTGCTGCTTCTGCTGCAATGGAAGTTACAACATTGGCCATGGCTGGGTTCACAAGAATGCAAATGGAGTTGGTCACCACTTCCATGCTGGAAAGGATGGGCTCCAACCTCTGTGCAAAGCCCTGTGCCAAGTTGGTGCTGGACTTCCCCATGCTCCTTTACATTGACAGCAAGCTTTCTGGCAGGCCTCCCAATGCACCAAGCATTTTGTTATGCAGAATTCTCCTGTATGCTGCCCTGAGATCTCTGCAGTAGAACCTGTCTGTGACCTTGCTGTCCAGTGAGGTGACCTCCTGCCCTGGCTGCAGGCCACTCATGCTTGGTGCCTCACCAAGTGCTGATTCCTCCTCCAAGTTCCCCTAAAAATTCTGTAAGGTGTCAGTATCTGCGCTGGTGACTGCCAGTGTGAAAATGAATGCTGCCGTATCTTCATTATTACTGTCTTCTTGCCATCCCTCCACTGCCTAGCCAGGTAACTCTTCTTGGGTATCTGAAAAGAGAAAAGCACAAGTGTAAGGTTATGATGGGAGGAGTGCAGGTAAAGTAGGAGTTGCATCCTTACACCATCAATAGCTTGTGAATCAAAAGAGAATGTGGGATGAGGGAGAGGTGGGATGTGAGAAGGTCTGAGGATACTGTTATCTTCAATGGTTTCAGGCCTGTTGCTGGTCACCGCTTCAGCGATAGCTGTTCCAATAATGGTCAGCACTATCTCCTCCACTGGATTTAGCATATGCAGGCACATCTGTCTCCCTCCGGTTAGCTCCTCCTGCCTCTGCACGTGCGTCACCTTATCCTACAAGAGAAAAAGAAGTGACTTAAGGAGTGTCATGCAGTCTGTGTAATGTCATGGTTGAGTAGCTGGCAGCGTGTGCAAGCCGTGGGATGTGGATTGAGGTTTGCAGCAATGCTGAGTATGTGGAGCATTTGAATATTAGGTTTGAGTTCTGATTGATAGAGAGTGTTGGTATGTAAGTGATGGAAATTAGGTGAATTGAGCAATGTGAGAGGCTAGTGGTGTAGTTATTGGGATGTGGCATTTGAAAATGCATTCACTGACCCTGACCACACGTGCAAGGTCATAGAATTTTTACAACACCATATCCAGGGCCTTGGGGCTTGACTGATGGCATTGACCCCCATGGTGATCTATTCCATTGCCTTCTGATTGTGGCTGAAGGGTCTCCTGGTCCCACTGCGGCTACAGAACATTCCTCCTCCTTTCCACCTCCTCCACCAAGGCATCCAGTGCAGCATCCAAAAACCTTAGAGTACACTTTTTCCCATGTTGTGCCATTCTTTTCCTAATCAGTGTCACTTCCTGCATGACTCCCATGACCTACTGGCAGCCACAAGGCACCTCACCTTTGTGATGTAAACTACCTTTAAGTAGTGCAGGCTAGCTTTAAGTGGTATTAAGTGACCCCTGCTGATGTGTCCAGTTAACAGTGTGATTAGTGCTGACTGGAAGGAGCAGTCATTGAAATGAGCAGACAGCATGAAGTTGGTGTGCTGCCTGCATCCTAATCAATGAGTGCAGCTTGATCACGCATTGTGACCCTGAGCCAGTTTTCGGGGGCTACAGAATTTAACCCCGAGACTGTGAAAACTATAGTGAAGCTATTTGCACAGCTACTATTTACAAGTCCTGCATCTCAGTTTCCAGGGCACAGACTGTCTCTGTCTATGAGGTGAGCATACTGGCATTCCTAAGCTAGGTTCCCTGTAAACTGGGCGGCCACACAGCTACACAGCAACCGAAGGTCCCTGCGCAGGTCACACACCAATCAGCCCCTTTAAGTTACCACATATGAGCAACAATGGAAAAACTTAAAGGGAGCTAACTTAAATGAATCACCTGTGCACTTCAAAAAAAATAGGAAATATGTTGTCTCAAAGTTCTGTGATTGTTATGATAATAGCTGTGAACCATTTTTGGATGTTCCGGAGATCTGAAAGGCATTGTATAAAAAACATTTTTGTCCTTTTTCTTATCTCTGCTAATCTAAATTCTATGTCCTCTAGTCATTTTGTCCTGATATTTAGTTTCTCATGGAGGTAAGGTGAGAGAGGCTGCCCTTGACATCAAAGCACTATTTGACCAAGTGTGGCATCAAGGAGCCCTAGCAAAACTGGGGTCAATGAGAATGGGGGAAAATTCTCATACCTAGCACAAAGGAAGATGGTTGTGGTTGGTGGAGGTCAATCATCTCAGCTCCAGGACATCACTGCAGGAGTTCCTCAGGGTAGTGTCCTCGGCCCAACCATCTTCAGCTGCTTCATCAATGACCTTCACTCCATCATAAGGTCAGAAGTGGGAATACTCGTTGATGATTCAACAATGATCAGCACCATTCACGACTCCTCATATGTCCAAATGCAGCAAGACATGGACAATATCCAGGCATGGACTGACAAATGGCAAGCAACATTCAAGTCACACAAGTGCCAAGCAATGACCATCTCCAACCAGAAAGAATCTAACCATCGTCCCTTGACATGCAATGGCATTACCATTGCTGAATCCTGCACTATCAACATTCTGGGGGTTACCATTGATCAGAAACTGAACTGGAATAGCTATGCAAATAGTGTAGCTGCAGGAGTAGGTCAGAGGCTTGGAATCCTGTAACAACTAATTCACCTCTTGACTCCCCAAAACCTGTCTACCATCTACAAGGCACAAGTCAGTAGTGTGATGGAATACTCTCCACTTGTCTGGATGAGTGCAGCTCCCACAACACTCAAGAAGCAAGACACCATTCAGGACAAAGCAGGCCACTTGATTGGCACCCATCCACAAACATCCCATCCATTCCCTCCTCCACAGGGGCACAGTGGCATGAGTGTGTACCATCTACAAGATGCACTGCAGGAACTCACAAAGGCTCCTTAAACAGCATCTTCCAAACCCACAACTGCTACCACCTAGAAGGACAAGGGCAACAAACAAATGGGAAGTACCCCTCCAAGCCACCCACCATCCTGACTTGGAAATATATCGCCGTTCCTTCACTGTCACTGGGTCAAAGTCCTGGAACATCCCTTTCTAATAGCACTGTGGGTATACCCATACCACATGGTCTGCAACGGTTCAAAAAGGCAGCTCACCGCCAACTTCTCAAGGGCAACTAGGGATGGGCAATAAATACTGGCCTAGCCAGCAAAACTCACATGCCATAAATAAATAAATAAATAACTGAGATCCAAGTTTCAGTTCTTTCTAACTTTGACCCTTTTCAATTTCCCCTTTTCCACTTCCTACTCCAACTTCTAACATAAAGTAGACGAAATAAAGACAGAAAGTGCTGGAAATACTCAGCAGGTTCTGGCAGCCTCTGAGGGGAGAGAAACAGAGTTAATGGTTTGGATTTTCAATGGGGAACTGGAGCGGGATCACTTTGAAAATAGCTCCCCCAGCTGGTGTGTCTGTGTCCCAACACCTCCGGATGCATCGGCACTTTCAAAGTGAGGAGGGGGTGCAATTGGGAACCCGTTCTTCTCCAATTTACAGCCTGCTAAGCTCCTTGAGGGCAAGAAGGTGAAATGTAAATCACCAAACCTCAACAGTCTGGTTCATATTAGTATACAGCTACCTGTTTCAATAAGGGCAGAAATTAATGGACTTTCTCCAAATGGCAGGCAGTGATTAGCGGGGTACCGCAGGGATCGGTGCTGGGACTCTAGCTATTCACAATATATATTAATGATTTAGATGAGGGAACTAAATGTAATATCTCAAAATTTGCAGATGACACAAAGCTGTGTGGGAGGGTGAGCTGTGAGGAGGCTGCAGAGATGCTTCAGTGTGATTTGGACAAGCTGAGTGAGTGGGCAAATGCATGGCAGATGCAGTATAATGTGGATAAATGTGAGGTTATCCACTTTGGTAGCAAAAACAGGAAGGCAGATTATTTTCTGAATGGCTATAAATTGAGAGAGGGGAATGTGCAATGAGACCTGGATGTCCTTGCACACCAGTCACTGAAGGTAAGGATGTAGGTACAGCAGGTGGTAAAGAAGGCACATGGTATGTTGGCCTTCATAGCCAGAGGATTCGAGTATAGGAGCAGGGATGTCTTGCTGCAATTATACAGGGCCTTGGCGAGACCACACCTGGAATACTGTGTGTAGTTTTGGTCTCCTTATCTGAGGAAGGATGTTCTTGCTATAGAGGGAGTGCAGTGAAGGCTTAGCAGACAGATTCCTGGGATGGCGGGACTGACATATAAGGAGAGATTGAGTCGGTTAGGATTATGTTCACTGGAGTTCAGAAGAATGAGGGGGAATCTCATAGAAACCTATAAAATTCTAACTGAACTAGACAGGGTAGATGCAGGAAGGATGTTCCCGATGGTGGGGGAGTCCAGAACTAGGGGTCACAGTCTGAGGATACAGGGTGAACCATTTAGGACTGAGATGAGGAGAATTTTCTTCACCCAGAGAGTGGTGAGCCTGTGGAATTCGCTACCACAGAAAGTATTTGAGGTCAAAACATTGTATGTTTTCAAGAAGGAGTTAGATATAGCCCTTGGGCAAAAGGGATCAAAGGATATGGGGAGAAAGCGGGAGCAGACTATTGAGTTGGATGATCAGCCATGATCATGTTGAATGGCAGAGCAGGCTCGAAGGGCCGAATGGCCTACTCCTGCTCCTATTTTCTATGTTGCAATAGTGGTAAACGATTAAGTGTTCCAGGCTGCGTCTTCTATACATGAGTTAGCGCAGGTACCTCAGACCCCCTTCCATGCCATGACCTTCAACCTGTGTCAGAGGAATTTAGCTGAAATGTTCCTCTTGTTGTGGTTGAATATCAGCTGAACATTGAGGGAGTGGGAGCCCTGCCTGTTAATGAATCTGACTGGCTGATCACTGGGTACCTTGATAGCCATATGGTTGTATGGGTTGTATTCTGTTCCTGGGGGAACCCCGAGATGGCAATGAAACCCGATGCCCTCTGACCTTGCATGGCTGCATTGGTCGTGAAATGAAGGTACTCTTCAGCCCTGGCAAAGAGAGTATCAGTGACCAGTGAGATGCAGTGGTGTGCTGCCACTAAGGTCCATAGCAGATCTTCAGAAGGAGCCAGAAGCAAAGAAATTCAAGGTCACGGTGATTTTGACAGCTGCTAGCAGGACACGGCAACAAGTGCTGTGAGGTGCAAGGTTTTCAGTGATGAGGGCACAGATGTCTGTGACCATCTGCCTGGAGAGTCACATTCTCCTGCAGCACTGGTAGTCAGCTATCTCCTTCTTCAACATTACATCCTATGTTGAGGGTTTTGCCTCCATTGTCCTCCTTCCCTGCTTTCCACCCCTGTGCTTTCCTGCTTCTCGGGATCCTGCCCTTCCTGCAGATAGTGTTGCCCCTCATCACCAATGGGCTCAAAATCTGACAGTTGTGTCCCCATTGCCAACTAGAGCCTTCCTTTGAGGCAGGGCTGCCCAATTGTCCTTGGCAGTCTCGCCCTCTGCTCCCATGATGCCAGGAGTGGGGGCGTGGGTGTGGGGTTGGGGTTGCAATCCTGTTCAATGTCTGGTCATTGAGCATCCACTCCCCCTACCACTTGTGCAGTGCCAAGGGCACCCACTTATAAAGAGTTGAGCCCCCCTTTTCCCTGCTGACACTCGTATGAGGCTGGCTCATGACTGGCTCCCCACTCTGTATCCAACTCCCCTTAGCTGAGCTGTTTCTGAAGGCACATTTTACATGAGGAACACTTTTTCATGCAGCGAGGTGTTAGGATCTGGAATGCACTTCCTGAGAGTGTGGGTGAAGTATGTTCAATGAAGGCATTCAAGAGGGAATTGGGTTATTATCTGGAAAGAAAGAATGTGCAGGGCTACGGGGAGATGACGGGGGAGTGGCACTGGGTGCGTTGCTCATTTGGAGAGCCAGCACGGACACAATGGGCCAAATGGCCTCCTTCTGTGCTGTAAAAATTCCATGATTTTATCATGTGCCCCTTTAAAACTTTAAACTTCAAACTTTAAAGCTCTTAACAAACTTTTAAGCATCTTTGACAGCATCTATGGAGAGAAATAAAGCAGAGTTAACAGCTGAAGTCCTAATGACTCTTCTTCAGAGTCATATTGACTCGAAACGTTAACTCTGATTTTTTTCTCTCCACAGATGCTGCCAGTCCTGCTGAGTTTTTCCAGCATTTTCTGTTTTTGTTTCAGATTTCCAGCATCCATAGTATTTTGCTTTTATTTTAAGCAGCTTTAAGTCACTTCAACCGGGAGGAGAGTGAGATTCCTGTTTGCTCTGGCGAATATTGCTCGCTCCACGATTGGTGTCTGGAAATTAACACGGTGCCCAGCGTCAGTATTTTCAGGGCCTCCCCACCTCCGTTCCCATGGTCTGGAGGCCTCAAAAATTCAGTCCTTGGACTCTGAAGACATTTTAATGCTCGAGTGATGTGGGGACTTTGGTCGGGATGATATTGTGATTGGTATGCAAGTAGTTCACCATGCATATTTATTAACTAAAGTCAGATCCTGTACCCTTCCCCAACGTCTCTAACCCAGGGGAGAGCGGTGAGCACAAATGACACAGATCATGTTGATTAATTTATGCTGCTGTTAATAACCCTTTTCTAATTGGTCAGAACAATGACCTGCCATGTCAGAACAATCTCGATTGTAAGAAAAATTAGACTTTGAATAATTCATACTACATGTCTGACAAATAGACTCCTTTGTTATCTAATTACCTGCATTAATTTGCTTTGTTAATACATCATAAAGATATGGCACCTGCCATAAATCTTAATGAGAACATAATTACTGGCAACATTTTTAACACGATAATGACACCATCTCACCATCTGCCAGAGTGTTGTACAGTGCGGATGTGACACCAGCTTCACTGACTCTGACCGAACACACCGGGATTAGTGGTCAGTTTAAGCCTCCATTTAATGTCAAAGCAAAATGCATTTACCCTTTCAAAATGTTTTATTTTAATAATATTTCTATTTCTTACGTACTTCGAAATGATGCGTAGCTCAAACTGACAGGCAAATATTTAAAAATGCATGAGAACTTAAGAAACTATCTATGAACATGCCAGAATCCTGATGAGCTGCAGTCATACTGACATGTTTTCCTTATTCATCACGGTATCTTTATACAACACAACAACGAGACTTCATTTTTAGTGTGAAAAGATGTTCTAAGGTGTTTCATAAAGCTAGAAGGAAAAATTGGCTAAAAGCAAAAGAATTGGGGGTTGGGGAGGGTGGGGGTTTGGTGTGAGGTGATAATGCTTTACTAAAGAAATGGGCTGCTGGCTCTTCTAGGAGGAGGGGGAGGTGGAGAAATGTGCACAGTGTTTAGGGAACAGGTTTCAAAGCATTGTGCCAAGACAGCATGTTATATTTTAATATTGGTTCTGCCGATAACCTTTAAGAGATTGATAAATATTCACGTAGACACGGAGTTGGTTGAACAAAGCGCTTCGTTTATTGACCGTAGTAACTGAATTATCAAAAAAAATGGATCCTATGATTCTCATAATGCACTTTTTTGCAAAGTACGGCAAGCTAAACAAGATATTCAATACATAACCTATTCCTCCCCCTCCTTATTGGAAATGTCAATTAACAAAACATTTTCTGAACTAGGGAAAGAGGGTAGACTGCCTCTCTTCCCACTGAACCCATCGCAAGTCTCTGACTTTATAAATTCAGACACTCAGGAGGTCTTTTCTCCCTGTGTGGGTTACGGTGGACTTCTGGTGCTTTTACAGGGTAATGTTCATCAGAGACTGATGGCAGTTCAGAACTTGAAGCCGATTCTGAAGTTGTGTCCAATGCAGGAGAAGATGAATTGACTTTAATTTCAGTCGAGCTAGACCGAGGAGGTGACTGAAGTCGGCATTCCTTGACTTGGAAATGGCTCTTCCATAAGAGATGTCTCTTTAAATGGTGCTTGACTTGGCAACAGTTGGTCAGGTGAGATCATTCACGGTTTGGACTGTGTATGAAACAGGTCCTGTCTGAGCAATCACCATAGCAGGAACCCATTTAGATTTGGTAGCATAATTATGTGCCAGAACTTCTTGTCCAGAACAGAAAATTATTGGCTCTTCTCTCCACTTGGTCATGTTGATCTTGCACAACTTGTTGTGTTTTTGTTGATCTCAGCAGACCAAAGCAAGTGCACAGTGGCCATCCCATCAGTAGGAATGCTGGAGATGCTTTCGTCGTAGCATGTGGCGTGTTTTGATATGTCAGCAGAAATGTGCCCAGATGCTTTTGAATGGAGGAATGTCCTCGTGCCTAACTTAAAGCATGTTTCATGGTTTGAATAAATCTTTCAGCTAACTCATTGGTGATGGGTGGTATGGTGCTGAGGTGATGTGATGAATTCCGTTGCTTCTCAAAAAACTCTCAAACTCCTGTGAGACAAACTGAAGTCCATTGTCGGTCATAGGTTGTTCTGGAGCCCGTAATGACTGAACATTTCTCTTAGCCTTTGAATTGTGCTCCCAGCTATAGTAGAGGACGCCACTGAATCTTCTGGCCATTTGGAATGAGCACCCACAACCATGAACATTATCCCTTCAAATGGACCAGCGAAATCGACATGGATGTGCTGCCAAGGGTTTTCTAGCCAATCCCATGGATGGAGGGGTGCCAGCTGAGGCATGTTTCTCACACTCTCATGAAAGACAAGGGGCAGGATTTTCCAGTCATCAGGCGTGCGCAGTCAGTGGGTCCAGGAGCGACCGGGAAACGGGCAGCCGCCCACGATCGTCCCCTGGCCACGATCGACCCCCAGCCGCGGTTTCATGCTGGCTGGCCAATTAGCAGCCAGCTAGCGTGAAAGGCACGCTGAAAAACTCAGCGCTGCCGGGGTGGGGACGGGAAGAGGGCGAGCACTGATGTCAGTGCGGGCACAGGGAGCGCGCAATGAAAGCTCCCTGAAGGCAGAGATCTGCCTCAGGGAGCTGAAGAATTTTAAAAACCAAAATAAGGATTATGAAGTTCTGAAAAAACTGTCCCCACATAGGACTCACTCACTTGAACATATAGATAATAGAAATTCTGTCAAAACATTTTTATTTTTAAAAATTAATCTCAGAAACCTCATCCTGCCCATTGATGAGGTTTCCTCAAAAATCCAAAGGCCACCTGGCCGATTTGCCCGCCCGCCAACCATAAGGTTGGGCAGGCAGTGAAAAATCGCTCTTAATTAATACATTAATGGCCTTAATAGGCCTCTTAATTGTCGGCAGACGCACTGCCAACTCTCGTGCGCATCTGCCGACTGAAATATCACACAAGTGCACGATGTTGTTGGGATGCTTGCCCAACATCATCGCGCACTATTTTACACCTGATTGGGTCAGGCGTGCGCCCACCTGTGGGATGTAAAATTCTGCCCAAGACCTCACCCTGGCTTCAATGTATTGGTCCAGGCCAGGCTACCAAAAGTAGCTTCTTGCAATCTCTTTCATGTGAACTATTCCACTGTGTCCAACATGCAGTTGGTCTAACACTGGTTTCCTCAATGTTGGTGGAATAATAATTTGCATGCCCCAAAGCAAACATCCTGAAGTGACTGATAACTTCATCCTCCTGGAAATGTAAGGATGAAGGTCAACTGAGCCTCCGAAGTTCAGGGAAGTGTTGCCATACATCACAACGTCCAGGATTTAGGACAATGTTGGGTCCACTCAAGTGACCTTTTTGATTTGGACTGTTGTGATGGGTGTGTTCTCCACATGTGCAAGGTAGAAAATGGCTTTCTGAGCAGTGTCCACATGGCTGACTGGTAGGAGCAGCCTCAAAAGGCCATTTGCATTGCCATGAAAGGTAGATTTTCAATTTTTTATGTCATATGTATGAGCACCCAACATCGATGCCCAATGCTGCATTCTGCTTGTAGCTAAAGAAGGGATGCCTGTGTGTGGACCGAATATCGAGGTGAGTGGTCGATGTTAAACCAAAAGGCAAACAGAAATATTGGTGCAGTCCCTTGTGTGTTGTGGTGGTAAGATAGTCTTGAGGCTTCTCATCAACGTGCATTTGTAAGTAGGCCTGGAATAGATCTAGTTTGCTGAATTTCTGTCCACCAGCCAGGCCAGTAAAAAGGTCCTCAATATGGGGAAGCGGACATTGTTCAGCACACATAGGGCTAACAGTTACCTTGAAATCTCCACAGATGCATATGGAGCTGTCTTTCTTGAGTACTGGAATGATGGGTGTTGCCCATTCAGTGTAGGAGACAAGTATCAAGACTCCTATCTTGACCGGACGCTCCAGGTCAGCTTTGACTTTTGGTTGTATGGCATAAGGCACGGTTCTGGCCTTCTGAAATTTTGGTTGAGTGTCCACTTTGATATCCAATTTTACGGTGATTCCCTTCGTGGTTCCCTGATCTCCTTTGAAAACTGCAGCATGTTTTATTTATAACAGCTGTCAGACTGGTTTCTTCTTCTGCAATGCTGTTTACTTCTGCCCAGTTTAACCGGATCTTCTCAAGCCATGACCGTCCAAGTAAAGCTGGGTAGTTACCATTTACCACAAACAGTGGTAGCTTAGCAGTCTGTCCATTTAGTTCCACTTTAACTTCCGTTCTGCCCATCATAGGTACAGATTCCCCTGAATATGTTTCCAAATCAATTTTTGCAGGCATCAAGGGCAGGTTCTCCTTATACACAGCATCTGGGACCAGAGAAACTACTGCCCCTGCATCTAGTTCCACAGGTATTGGTTGCCCCCCCCCTCCCAGCAGCAGTGTTACCCAGTAGCCCTGTGAACCATGTGCCACTGACAAGATGTGGAGGGGCCTTTTTTCTTCAGACTCGGTGTCACTCTGGTCCACCCATTCCTGCCATATGCAGATTTTTCTTTGTTACGCCAGACAGCAGATTCCTTTTTCTCTGGTTTGCCTTTCTGATTCACTGCTACTTTTTTGTTTTTATAGGCATGCTGAATGTGTCCCTTCTTGCGACAATGACGGCATTCAAGGTCTCTGCACTAACATTCAGACTGATGGTGATCAGGCTTTCCACAACGGTAACATTCTCGGCTGCTTGCTATCTTGTGTAAACACTCAACTGTTCCATTATGCATTGTAGTTGATGCACTCAGCTGCAGTGCTTCTTTTACAGCCAGCTCCATGGAGACTGCAATCTCTATGGTTTTCTGTAAAGTGAAGTTCGCTCTGTCAGGAGGTGATTCTGGATTGCTTCAGTACGAAGGCCACAGACCAACCTGTCATGGAAGGTTTCATTCAGTGCTTCCTTGAATTCACAATATTCAGTAAACTTTTTAAGGGCTGCAACACATTCACAATTGTTTTCCTCTTGGTTTCTTTTGTGAAACTTAAATCTTTCTGCTATGACAAGTGGCTTAGGGGAAAAATGTGTCTCCAGGACTTTTAAAATGTCTTTATATGATTTTGTGTCGGGTTTGTTAGGCTGCACCAATCTTCTTAATAAGCCAAAAGTTTTAGTTACCATCACACTTAAGAAAGTTACAACCTTTCTATAATTTTCAATTCCATTTGCAAGGGCAAAGAAATCAAAGCATTCAGTGTAGGAGTTCCACTGTTCCACAGTCTCATCGAAATGTCCCATAGTTCTAGTAAGTATAATCATTTTTTGCCTTTTGGTTTTCTTTTCTTCATCAGTTAATTTTTATTTACTATTGATTACTTTTTTTGTAGTTACCACTTTAAATGCTGTTACTGCTTTAAGGGCTATAACTGTTTTTTTAACTTGGGCTATCAGCAGTTGCCAGTATTGTCTTTATGGGTTTTTTTTCCGCACTTTTCTGTTTTGGCAGGCTCCCAGTGATTGTAGGCGGGCCTTCTTTTCTAAACTTTTTTAAACTGTCAAGGCAAGAGCACTTCTTTTCTCTGGGATTCATTCCTTTTCTCTTTTGGTCCTGATTTGGAACTTTGGGGGCTGTCTGCAGCCAGCAGCCCTGATATTGTAGTTTTCCCATGATTTCTCGGGATCCCCGCGATTGTGGGTCTCTTGTTTCCTTAGGCACTTGTAGGAAAGAGTTACCGCAGCACTTTTTTCGCTGGGCTAGTTCTTTTTTTTATCCTTGCACTTGCAGATCCTTTTTTTCTGTACTTCTGGAGCACTCCAGGAGACCTCTCAGTTGTTCAGATCGGGCCCGTTTATTCTTTAAACGCAGAGCTGCTGCTCTGCTCTGATTGCCTTTTTTCCTTTAATCTTCAGAGTAGCAACAATTCCATTGTTTTATTTAATTCTACAGGGACTTTGTTGTTTTTGAATCTTGTGCTTTGGGAGTATCGGCAGGCCAGCTTTTTTTAAACTTATAATTTCCTTTTACTAGCTATTTCAATGTACGAGAAGCATTACTGCAAAGGTCCATCATCCTCGTCGCCAATTTGTTATATTTCAATATTGATTCTGACAATGACATTTTTTAGAGAGTAATAACCACTCATTTAAGCACACAGGTGGTTGAACAAAGTGCTTCGTTTATTAACTGCAGTAACTGAACTAACAAAACAAATGGATTCTGCGATCCCATAATGCATTGGCTTGCAAAGTGCAGCAAGCTAAACAAGACATTCAATACATGACACAGCGTAAGGTACCAGTGTCAGGCAAAAGGTGGAATGTGCACAAGAGGCCAGAATAAGAGAAACACAGAATTCTTTTATGGGATCTGAGTGTTGCTGGCAAGGCCAGCATTTGTTACCCATCCCTAACCGTGAACTGAACGGCAGGCTAGCCTACTTCAGATGGCAATTCAGTCAACCACATTGCTGTGGGTCTGGACACATGTAGGCCAGACCAGGTAAGGGTGGCAGATTTCCTTCCCTAAAGGGCATTAGTGAACCAGATGAGTTTTCATGACAATCAATTACAGTTTCATAGTGACCATCACTGAGACTGGCTTTATATTCCAGATTTATTAACCGAATTTAAATTCCACCAGCTGCCGTGTTGTGATTCAAACCCATGTCCCCAGAGCATTAGCCTGGTTCTCTGAATCACTAGTCCAGCCATATCACCACTATGCCACCATCTCCCCTCAGTCAGGGGGTGAAATTGTCCCAGCTTTGCACTAAGTGCAGTAGTGAGTGGGAAAAACGGTGTGTTACCCGCCAGCCACAATGGATGTTTCTCACGCCGCATCATCCCAAACCCACCACATTAATTATGCATTCCCAGGAAAGACGCCGTTTTGATGGCGAGTGCGCTCTCATTTGCCCCCCATGCCAGAGCACCTTATTTAAAGTGCAGCCACGCTCACAGCTCTCAATGCATCCAGCAGAGGACAGCTGCACAGGAGACAAGATGGCCCCAAAAGGCAAAAAGACTGCAGCCCCCCACTTTAGTGACACATCCCTCTAGTGCCTCTTGGACACCGTGGAGGCCCACCATGATGTCTGATAGCCCCGCTCTGGCCGCAGGATGGGCAGCAACATTATCTATCCAGTATGGGAAGCGGTAGCAGCAGTGGTCAGTGTCAATGCCTTGAAAAAGAGGTCCGCCATTCAGTGCTGCTACAGGATGAATGATCTCATCCTCCGCCAGAGTAAGTGACTCTTCTCATCACTCTGAACTCATACACTCCCAAACCCATCACACATCCACAGGGGTCTCATACCTCAAGGGACAACACCACTAACTCTCACACACACCCTCACATCTCCATCAGGCTTATACCCTCTTGAGTTCACGTCCATGGCTCCGCTCACCACACAAACATTCCACGCATCCTTATCATCTGCCGTGGCATGTGCCCTTGTTACGCTGTCTCCATCTGTTTTCATGCAAGAGAAGCTGGCTCACAACAGCAGGGGTAGAGTGACCCACATTAGGCCCCTCGCTCACTTTGAGGAGCGTGCCATCTGGCTGACTAGTGAAGACATGGACCGTGCCAGTGACGATGGTGAGGGTTGCAATAACACCCTCATGAGGATCCTGCACCACATCATCCCTCTCTCAACGCAAATGTGAGTGCTCTCTCTCCTGCTTTTGACACTGCTGCCAGCACTAATTATCTTTACTTTGGTTGACAGGGAGCTCTGTCAAGCAATCGATACCCTTAGCTAACCAGTCCTTCAGCTCCATCCAGGTCCTCACCTCCAGCCAAGAGGACACCTCTTCCATTGAAGTGCTGGAAATAAGCAGCCTGGAAGACTCGTCACAGAACTTACCCACACCCTGCACCAACACAGAGACACATACCTCACTGGAACCGAGATCTAGATCAGGTTCATGTTCACAATTGGTGGTCACCGCATGGACACGTGTCCCCAGCAGGAGGGGGGAGGTGCGGCCAAGCTCCCCGGCACTCAGAGGACTGCTAGAGAAAAGGCATCTGTGACGTCCAACTCAGATGACAAACCTCTGGATTTGGCCTTCCAACTCATCCTGGAGAGTGAGCAGAAGGCAGGGGAGCATCATGAAGAGCTGTTGGAATTCCTCAATAGAGCAGATGAAGTGCTGCCTTTAAGCGCTTATGTGTGCTTATGGAGATCTCCATGGGAAGGATGGCAGGCACTATGGAGATGCTGGTGCAGCAGAACGCGGAGATGCGTGCAGACCTGCGTGCAGGAGCCATCAGTGAGTTCCTGCAGTGGCAACGCAAGAGGGAAATGGGGCACCTTGACATCCCTCCAGGTGCTCCTTTCCACTCAAGGCATCAGGCCAGGGCCCCCGGGCATCCAAAGGGAGGAAGAGTGGTAGCGGGATACTCCTGGGTCATCTAAGTAGTCTAATAATCTAAGGCTGTTCTCTCCTTTTGAGTCCCCTTTGCTTGTGAGCCTCTCAGCCTCATCCTTTGTCACCACAGAGGGAGCAGCTGGCCAATGGTGATTCTGGAAGGTGAACTGTGTGTGTGTGTGTGTGTGTGTGTGTGTGGGGCACGGCCTTTCAGAGTCTCGTGCAAGCTCTCTCCCATGCACACGGATCCTTCACTTATCACACTCACCTCAAAATCCTGAGCATTTTCACTGCTGCCTGCTGGGGTTCGCTTTCAGTTGTCCCTCTGAGCTGACCTGCATCTCCGCCCGCCCACTGATCACACTCCCATGCAGCACCTGATCTTGCCCACCAGGAGTCTCGTTTCACTTTCAATTTAGGCAGCATGGTAGTGATAGAGTATTTCATTCCCTTTCCCGTCCTTTCCCTCCCCAAGTCACCCATTTTCTTTCCCCAATCACAGTTGACCCCTTGGCATCACCTTCCATCTCCCATCCGTGACCTATCAGCTACAATCCTTTCCTTTCGGGGATGTCCAGATGATCGTGCACGTTCCCTTCCTTCCCGAAAATCGCACATTAACATTCCCGACCTCCTCCTTCCCACCCCCAGGGTCCGTATCTGCCTCTGATTCCTCACCAAACACCCTAGCCTTCTCCTGCTGCCATCAAACCCTCACCCTGCCACCCTACTACCCTACCGCCTTACTCTGCCCTCGGTAATTCTCACCACTCCCTCGTACCATGCCCACCCTGAGTTTGCTTCCTACGAGGCAGTTCTGGACTCATCAGGGCCCTCCCTTGCATGTTTACCTGTACATCCCTCCCCTCCGAATCCCTTTCCCCCTTGGAAGCCCCTCCTCCCTCCCCAGAACTCCTTGCCCCCCGGAACTCCTATTCCCCCACCCAGACTCTCCCCACCTACCCATCCCCAGCCCTTCCTCACCCCGGACTCCAAAGTTTAGTCCTTTCCCCTTCCTGACCCCTTCAGACACCTTTACTTCTTCTGCCTCCCTTAGTCCTTCCCCCCCCCCGACTCCTTCCTCCAACCTTACTTCTTCCTCCAGACTTACTCCTTCCTCCTCCTGGACTAACTCCTCTCTGTGCACTCCTTTCTCCTCCCGGACTAACTACCCTCTCTACACTCCTTCCCACCTCTGAACTCTTTCCCTTACACCATCTACCCCCGTACACCTATCACCCTAGTTGCCATCTTCTCCCCCATTATCACCTCCTGTTCCCCGTACTCCCTCCCCCTCCCAACCTCCCCTCTGACACCTTCATCACCCCCTCCCAACCCACTCTCTCCAATACCTTTATTCCTCCCTCCCAACCTCACCCCCCCACTGACACCTTTGTTTCCCCTCTCCCAACCTCACCCTCCCCCACCGACACCTCTTTCTCTCCTAGTCAGCCCTAGACTTTCATCTCCAACCCCCGGTACATCTTCCTCTCCCAAACACAGCTGGACCTTCCTCTCCACCCCCTCGACCATCATCCGTTGTGAGCAGACCCTCAACAGTGACTTTCCAACTTCCGTGAGCTGCTTCGCAGCAGAGTCATATCCATGAGAATCCACCCAGCATGCCATGGCCGTTCCTCCAGTGAGCTGTTGCTGTCGGGCTCCAGCATCTTCTGCTCCTCGGATGTCTGCGATGTAAGCAAGGCCCTGGCGGTAAATCCCGACTTCTGTATGTCACACTTGTCAAGACGTGTTCTGCACTGGCGTGTTTTCTCACCAATGTGCCCGGATGCTCCAGCGTTTGGGGGGATGGTTCCAGAAGGCTGGCCTTACAATGACTTGCAGATGTATTACAATGAGGTTCCCGATGTCCAATGGCGGGAAACGCAGCCCACCATCGATGGGCTGAGCGGGCAATCGCAAACTGGTTTCACGACGTCGTGAAACCGATTTCTGGCCTTCTTGCCATGCTGTCCAGTCATGCCGCTCAACATGCCCAATGCCAAGGGGCACAGAAAATTCTGCCCAGGAGGTGGGGAGAACCTGGAGAAGAGCTGAGATGGGAACGGCTGTTGTCATAGAAGGAGTTTAACATGGGGGGATTTGAATTTTAGCCCCCCACTGAGGCCCAGATCCCAGATATGCAGGTTCGAAAAAAGTGCCACTGGCCAGTAAGCTGTTTCCCCAGCCCCATTCTGTCCTGGACCATTTTTATGGAAGCAAGGCTGGGGGGCAGTGGCAGAGGGCAGGGCTATCCACCCACAAGCAACAGGTAGCTGATCCAACTTGCTAAAGGCCATTTAAGGCCAATTAGGAGGCTGCCTGTGATTTTCCAGTCAGCCTCCAGGCTCCTGTGGGTGTTGGGGGCCACTTTAACCACCTGGAGGCTGCCTCCCAGTCGCAAGCTGAAGGGTCAGTTCACCAGGCTGGCTTAGAGCTCTCCCTGTCTGTCCAAGTTCTTCAGCAGGCGCAGGCTGCCCTACAGAGAGGAGCCCCCACCCCTTCCAATAACCTGGCACTTAGAGAGACGGCTCCTCCATTTTGAAGCACCTTGTTCAATGATCTGCCATGACAGCCTGTTGCTGCTTTCAAGCCGGAAGGCCTCTGCTTGTCCCTCCATGTTCTAGAGTCCACTTGCCATCCTTAATTGGACGGCAAGCCGGCCCTCTGGCCATTAATTGCCTGGTCCAGGGAAAATCACCAAGTGTCTGCTTCCCGCACAGTGCAGATTTCTGATCTGCATTGTTAGAGTTCAGAAGTCCACAAGGGAAAATCCAGCCCTAGGATGAGAATTTTAAGATGTGAGATGTGGGACTGAGAAGCCTACAAGGACATGGATAATGATTGAATGGAACTTGGTGTGCAATCAGATATGGGCAGCAGAGTTTTGGGTGAGCTGAATTTTATGGAGATTGCGAAGCTAGGTAGAAGAAACTTGAAATATTCAGGTCCAGAGGTAACAAAGGTAGATTAATTGTGCTGTGTCTGCATTATTTATGCACACTTCTACATCTCAGTGTGCTGTACATTTCTATTTCACAAGTATGTTTCATTCATAGTTTTCAGCTCATTTCAACTTTGTAGTCTTCTAAAAAGACCTTATCATATCTTGAAGCAGTTCTCATACATAAATTCATCTGGTGTAGGTACTGTTATAAAAACATATATGCCAGCCATTTTGTATGCAGTAAAATCTCACAGGCCACACTCAGATGAATGAGCAGGTAATTTATTCTGAGTGTTGGCTAAGGGAGAAACTTCGGGCAGAGTCTGGGTTTAATGTTTGATTTTAACAATAACACTTCATTCAAACTTGTGTTCCCTCATGATTGTACTGAAGGACTGTGGACTCAAGTTGTGGAGTGGTGCTTAAGCCCACATACAGCCTTCACAGAAGTGAGAATATAACCAACAGAGACACTGCAATGCAAATGTAAAATTATTCTCTGTTGATTGAACATTTTCACCTACACTTTCAACATGGCACAGCATTCCGCAGTCATTTCCACTTGATGCTGGAACTAAAAAAAAACACGAAAACCCAGACCCCAACAATTAGACATGCAGCAGCTGGTGTCCTCTACTGCTGACCTTGCAAGAATATGTGAGTCAGGAGGAGATCAGTAAATTTAAATATCTCAGGCAGACAGGTGGCCAAAAACAATGTAGCAGTGGTGTGCAGGCCTGCAGGGAGGATGTCAGGCCTACTTGAGAAGCCTCCTGACAGCGGCCCATAGCACCCCTCTCGTTAGATCGATTATGACTGTCTAAAAAAGATGAAAAATTCTCTTCCTCGGGGGAAACAGGCCACTGAGAGTGTACTCCGCTCTCTGGATCTTCCTGCCAGCAATCGTCTCCTCACACCCCAAGCTTAACAAGGGGAAGTCTAAGCCCCTAGCCCCCCAACCTCACCTCCCCACATTAATGGATGGAGCATTCATCCTAAAATAGGCTGAAGAAAACTTCCAAGCTAAACCTACATACACAGGTTCAAGCCCAATTTACAGTCCTTCAGGCATATTCCCACCAGATTAATGATAGGAAAGCGATGGAAGGGTTGGGGGTGTTTCTGTGTTGTATCAATATTGAAATGCTGACCTTACCTCTCTGGGCTCTCAACACTGGTGCCCATGAGCATGTATCATTTTAATGTGGTGTTTATAAAACAGAATATTTTCCTGAAACCTGAGGAATCCACTTGTTTTTAATGTATACACAGTTGTTCATAAGTCAGGATTTGTGACTATATTTTGGCTTCAGATCTTTGGCTAGGATTATATGTATTGATAAAAAAAGCAAAATTCTTGTTGGACGTTCTCTGGAGCTATTATATTCCTCCTATAGGACTCAGCCTAAAACTGCACATATATTCCATTTGCACATCTTTACAAAATTATGCTTGCTTGTGTATTCAGTTCCTCTTGAAGTAAGCTGCAAATTTCCATTTGAGCTCTTAATGACTTTTTTAACCTGCCCACCCTCTTTTAAGGATTTATATATCAAGACACCTAAGTTCCAATTTTAACCCTAATTGCCTGACAGAAAAGAGGCAAGTGTGTGGTTAAAATAGCAACAGACTAGCAACTACTGCATTTTCACCACACACCTGCTCACTGTCATTTTAACAGGGAAAGCAGCCAAAGGTAGACTGGGGCATTGAGAGTACATTTAATTGGGGTCCTATCCTGCAACAAGGACCCTAATGCCATTTTTACTGCAAACTGTTGCAATCCCTCCCATTGTCACGCTAGCCATTAAAACCAGGCTGTATTGATCTCTGAGAGACACTATTTAAAGGGACACTCACCTGCAGCAAACTGGATCACAGGATCTCTGTGCTATTTGGATGGCCAGGAGAGTTACCAGAGTCCAGACTGTTTCTTTCTTCTTTTTTCTGCCTCAGTAAGATCGATCTTCTAATCATGGGTGTTATTATCAGTAATTCAATTTAGATGGAGAAACAGTAGCGGAAGAGCAGCAGCAGTTTCTATCGGAAGACAACAGGTGAGGACACGGGCATTTGTAATAGGCTCAAGCATACTTGGTGTGCAGGCAAAGGCCCATTGCTCACCCCTCCCCACGCCCGTTAGGAAAGTTGGTTGCAAACTGACCAACTTTTAAAATGGCTGCCCCGCAGTGATATTATGCTGTGGGCAGCCTTAGCAAGCTTAGCATTTGACTTTCAACCCTCAGCTACCAGCCAATCTCAGTCGTGGCCGCTGCTGGGACTGAGTCCCACGGGAAGAGAGCAAATGGATCCCAGACTTGGGTAAGCCCAGCATTTTTGGGCAGGGCGGGATTGGGCACTTTAGGGAGGGGAGTGTGGGGTTGGGTTTTGGAGGCTGGGAGAGGCACAAAATTGGAGTACTATCTTGGGAATGTTCCCCTGATGAGCTCAGGGCACACCCCCTACCATAGTAGGTACCCCGCTTCCAACTCATTTTTTTCACCAGAGTTGGCAAAAAGTGACCTGACCCTCTCCCACCCCCTTCCCCTGCCAGCCGCATTATGGTATGGGCAGTGTAATATTCAGGTCAATTGGTTTGTTGACAAACTCAATTACCTGTTTATGAGGTTTCTTTACTTGGCAGGTGGGCTGCTGATTTCAGTGTCCGCCTGACTACCATATTGTGGGAAACTGGTGTGTGAGCATCTGGTTCATGACCTGACATCATCATGTCAGATTATACACATGCAGTTAGCAGTCCCAATTTCCACATGTAAAATCCCGGCCCAAAAGTCAGTTGCTTGATGTATTCAAAGAGCAGTGTCTCAGGAAATTTGCTTCAACAGCTTTGCAGACTTCTGCAATGGGCCTGGCTGCCGGGTCACGGGATCATGCTTTGCCATTTGCTATCAAAGTCATCAAGCCCTTAACATTGTTGTCATGGGTGCCTTCAGGTTGGTTAGAGGGGACATTAGTGACATCTTCCAGTGTATATTAAACATGTTGCCGATACCTTGTTTGCCTGGACAAAGCAGTACTTCAACTTTTCCATGGACCTCAACAGTCAACATGAGAAAACTCAGGGATTTGCAGCAGTGATTGGTTTTCCTTGCATCCATGACAATGTTTACTGCATCCATGTTGTTATCTGTACCAGAAAACCAGCCAGCAGCATGCATAAACAGAAAAGACGACCACTCCACTAATATCACAGTAGTGGCTGATTGCAAAAACTGGATCAATCATGCACGTTTGTGCCTGGTACCCAGGCAGTTGCCACCAAGCATTTTACAACATTCAGCTACTCCCTAATATTTGACCTTTCCACCAATATGACAATTTGGTTTCTAGAAGACAAGGGGTAATTTCTACATGCAGGCCCAGGGAGATAAATCATGAACCTGGTGCTTCTCCTGTTTCATGGCTCCTTCCTATCCACCTCCCACTCCCTTAATCCTCCCCCACTCTCAAATTCTTCAGGTGCACAGAATTGGAAATCAAAATCACTGTGAAGTTGAACTGTTTTATATAGCTTTGGCAAAACATTTTGGCTTTGGTACCCTATATATCTATTTATAAAGCTTATCAAAAGCTTGGGTTTCAGTATGGTATACTTTACAACCACAGCTTTGTCAGACAATTACATACAACTTGGTCAATCATATTATGCAACCAGCTCTGTTTGTTTGAATTTGGCCCAGACACCAACATCCAAACGATTTGAACCTCACAAGCACTGCAAACAACAATCCCATGTATAGATGAGAATATCTTGCACTAACAGTGATATATTCTATTACCTTGCAGTAAATTAGCATCAACCAATTCACCTGCAATAATGTGCTATTTCTGTCTACACAAGTGGGCTTTGTTAACAGAAAAATTGCACCTTGCATTGAGTGATAAATATTTTCACATTTTAAATTTAAACTAACCACACACAGCCACTCAACATCCTGGCTTAGAAATATATTGCCGTTCCTCACTGTTGCTGGGTCAAAATCCTGGAACTCCCTCCCCAACACCACATGGACTGCAGTGGTTCAAAAAGGCAGCTCACCACCACCTTCTCAAGGGCAATTAGGGATGGGCAATAAATGCTGGCCTAGCCAGCAATACCCCCATCCCATGAATGAATAAAAGAAAAGTTATAACTGTCCAGCATGAAGCATATAATAGGAGAGCAAAGAAATGCAGATGCTGGAAATCTGAAATATAAACAGAAAATGCTGGAAATACTCAGCAAGCCAAACTGTGGAGAGAGAAACAGGGTTAATACTTCAGGTCCACGATTTTCACTAGTTCTGACAAAGGGTCACTGACCTCTGTTTCCCTCTGCATAGATGCCGCCAGTCGTGCTGAGCATTTTCAAGGTTTCCCACTGGAGCAAAAATAACCCATTTTGCCAGCCCTCCAAAAAGCAATCAAATTCCTGTGAGCCTTTCATTCTCCTTCAGCAAGAAACCCAGCAGCAGCTGCCTGAGATCTGGTTTGACACAACATTAAATATGCATTTTAAAAAAAGTAAAGGCATGAAGAAAAAATAAACAACTTGCTGAGCAAAAAAAAAAAATCAATGTCACACCATTAAATTGATCATTTAGAAAAATGAGTAATTAATAAAAATGACATTAAAAGGTGCCAAGCAGCAGAGCCAACTAATAAAACCTTTTTTGCTTTTTTACTTAAGAAAGAGAGACGTTGACCCCAAGTCCTGGTCACCTGGGTAGGGGGAAGAGACCAGGGCCAAGTTAAGGAGTTGGGTTTAACTAATAACTCCAGCATCCGCAGTATTTTGCTTTTAATTAACTATCGCCAACCTTGCATTCACCTCAACAAAAACAAAAACAGAATTACCTGGAAAAACTCAGCAGGCCTGGCAGCATCGGTGGAGAAGAAAAGAGCCGACGTTTCGAGTCCTCATGACCCTTCGACAGAACTTGAGTTCGAGTCCCATTCACCTCGACGGAATTCATATGAAAATGGGAGCCCCCGCACGGAACAGCCTCTGTGTGTATTTATGTCCAGCTCAACCCCAGTCTCAGGGTTCTCATTCATTCATTCCCTCTCATGCTCACACTCACAAATACTCACTCACTCCCACAGGAAGGTTTGGAAGTGTTCTTGCTGAGGAGGAGTTCGTGATGGCTGTGAAGGTGACAAAACACTTCCCTTCTACCCTGCCTAACAGTCCAGCTGCTCCAGGCCTCGCTATTGCTGCAACTGCTGCTTCTCCTGGACTCCCCGTCCGCCATATCAACTCCTGTGGTCCTTTAATGGGACTGCATGAAAGGATGAGAGTGTGGCCAAGGGTGGACTACATCAGCCAGAATGCACCCTGGCTGTCAAAACAATTGGCCACTTGGATTTGGCTCTCTTTCTAATAGCCCCTTATACTACAGAACTTTGTTCTGGAGCGGAGTGTCCACCACGTGCTTATATGTGGGTGCATTGAGGCATGGGGCAGCCACTTGAGAGAGGGGCAGTGCTGCTGTAAAGGCAAAAGCTGCAAGTTAAGTCCGGGCCCCCGAAGGCAGAGGCACATTGTACACATTCCTCTCCTGGGCCTTGCCTCCATTCATGGCTCATGACACACCTCCACCCGAGATATCTGAGTAACAAAAGAACAACCATACAGTAGAATAGAAGGAGATCATTTGGCACATTGAAGCTGTGCAGTCTCTTTAGCAGAGCGATCTATTCCCCCACTTCCCCTTTATCCTTCAAGTGTTTATCATTAGAGTGATTATTGACCACATCACAGAGCTGCTGAAGTGCGTGGAAAAGTCTCGGGCCTACCAAAATATTCCTCACAAAGAGTTTTCCAGCTGCAAATCATAATAACTTGCCATATTGAGAGGCCTGCGTTTGGAGGAGCCACAGCAACAGGTGCTCATCAGACACACAAGACAAGGGCGAAGGCAAGGATTCAACAGAAGAAAGGGGACCAATTCAACAAGAGTTGTGAGGAATGAAATCTGCCATACTGCAAAAACTATACTGCAGATGTGTCAAATGTGATTACGATGATGAATATAAAGGCAAAGATAATAGTCGCCTTTCATTCATTTTTCACCCAATTGTGAACCCATGGTGCCTTTCACATAAGAAGTTGGTATTCCTGGTATTGGGTCCTTTGAGATGTTCATGGTCACTGATTTTTGAGATCCTGAACCCGAAGGCCCGACTGCAGACTGTTTCACCTCAGCTGCTGCCAGGGCGGTCTGATCCAGCAGACATTCTGACACTATGGTGGGCACTAGCTGAACATTTGGTGAAGGAGCAAAGCTGGTGAAATTCTGAGAGAGGGCAAGGCTATCACCACACAGTGCCACTCCTATGGAAATGGGCCTCAGCATTGCTATGCAGGAGAGCAGAATGGTCAACTCTTAACTGCCCTGGGAAATGACCTAGCAAGCCATTATGGCAGCTCACCATCACCTTCTCAAAGACAGTTAAGGGACAGGCAATAAATGCTGGCCTTTCTGGTGAGATTCACATCCCATGAAAGAATACGTTTGTTTTTTTTAAAAAAATGCAGAAGATGATTAATTGAAGGCCAACATCTGATTGGGCTACCATCTGATTAGTCCACCAATCTTTCCAATGTGGACATCTGTCTCTCCAAGATGAAACCCAAAGACATTGTGGCAGACATCTGAACTTCCACCAGAGATGTATAGGGTGATGACATTGACTCCTTCCTGAGGTCCTGGCTGCAGCATACTGGAGGTGACCACACTCTCCGAGATAGATGGCAGAGTTCTGATGTCACATGACATCGCAAAAGTGAGAAGCCGACTCCTGCACACTTTAGTCATTTATTGAACCACTTAGCAGGCCATTCAGTACCTTCTATAACTACTTGTGCTAGGCCAGACGTTTTCTGTCTATGGCTAAGCCACTGAATCCTCATCTTGGTCCTGCTCAGCTGAACTGGGAGAGGATCGATCTCTCCGGCAAGCTCTGACCTGGGCTTTCCCTGCTCCTGGCACCTGCTGCTTGCCCACTTGTACTGGCTGTTTCATCATGAACTCAACCCTCTGCCTCACTATCTAATCCATATGGGGCGTCAATGACCCTGCTGTTGCTTAGAAGGGGTGGAACACATAACAGTGCAACCTCAGGAAGATTTTTCACATTCAGGTGTCTTCTGCAGGTTAGAAAAATGTCCAGGAACGGCACTAAGAACTGGAAATTAGCAAGTGACAGTCATGAAAATGCAACTTGAAGCAGTGAAGCTTGCTGCATATTTGCTTAGGTGACTGAAAGGTTATAAGTAAAACAGGTCGAGTATACTTTAACCATAAATCCAAAAACTGAACACTTTCAAAAACCACACTTGACTTTTCTCGCCATTCTATTGACTTTAGTCTATAGCCAGCCTGGGCGTAGACTATTGTAATGTAAGTAGGCCTAGGCCTATATGCGGTATCTGAAAACCAAAATTATTTGAAATCGGAAATGCAATCAGCCCCGAGGGTTTTGGATAACGTATACTCGACCTGTATGTAAATATTCCACTCAGGTGAACTGAGTGACTGCAAGACCTGAGCTGTCTTGAAAAAGAGCAGCGGGACCAGCATCAACATGTAATGAGAGGAATCAACAGCAGCAGAACATTAGCAGTGCTCAGTTTGTGTGTGAGAGCAAATGCATTGAAAGAGAGGGAAGAGGAAGAGAAAATGATTGTTGTCCGTGGCTTCCAGACATGCCCAGGTCGATGCTAACTGCCCTTCCCCAGCACCACCACCCCACCCACAACACCACAGTGAAAGGAAGGGGTTAAAATCAGCTAAGTCAATTTACTGCCCAAGGCTGCACCATTCCTGCTAGATGACATTTTATCTTCTTCAACTTCCAAGTCAGCCAAAGCTCCTGCTACAGGTAGGGGAAGCCTAATTTAAAGCTAAAAATGGTATTTTAACATAAGTTGGCATTTGGAATGTCTGCATGAGGCCAATCCCAACAGATAAACCAAGTGTGGAATCCTTGTGAGATAGAAAGAGCAGGGATTGTCCCCCAATAGGCCTCACAGGGAATTCTTAGGCCTTCCTAGCCTGGGTCTCACCTCTCCTCCACCCCCATCCCCGCCCTCCATAGTGACATTAAATGCTTAATCCCCTACTCAAAACTAAATTTATACCAGGGACCATTCCCTTGGGTTTCCAAAATCCTGGCTTCTGACCCATTTTCTGCTCCAGCCTTGAAGGCCCTGATATTACTGCCACCAGTTTTATGTGGAATTGTTTTGGATTATCTAATTGAGGAGTTAAAATGGCCCAATGTTCAATCTAAGCTGTCGATGGTGGTTTCCCCCACCCCTGTTGCTACAACTGCTCCCTCTGCCAACCACATTGATAGTGGGGAGAGTGAAAGATTGCCAGCACGGTGGCTATAGTCAGGGGTTGCAGGACAATACAGAAAGCAAAGATGAGGAGGAGTCCCACTTTCACAATCCGAATAAATTAGTTACATTTTTCCCAACAGTGCAGCCAGATCCTTAGAGCTATGATGCTTGGATTAACCGACTCGACAACTTCCACCATGTTGTTTGACTATTTTGCCCATCTAAAGAAAATATCCCTTGTGCTCCTCACTTTTCCACAATGACTACCATGGTTGATCAGACAATCGGAATGCATTAGTTGACATCATGTTGTCTTCTGCCTCGCTAATGCACTTTATTCACACCTCATAACGAGCTGCAGTGCCAACCAACCTATTATATTTCTCACTGTCTAAAGTGGCAAGCTACCTATTAATGCTGACAGCTGATTTGCACTTCACATGAAAATATGTCCAGATAGTTTTCTTCTGCTCAGGATCAAGACTAACATCGTTAAGTGAGACTTGCTCATTATAAACTGTAGTCAAACATTACATGGAAAATATCCAACGTTGTAGCATTGCCTAGGGGCTGAACAGCAACCTTTGTTTCAGTTTAGCTTACTGGATAACAGATAGGCTCTCCCACAAACTGTCATACCTCAGAACACCAGATGCATAAATGCTGTATCAGATTTTGGTTTTGAAACATTTTCATTGAAAGTAGCAGAAAAACAGAAGTAAGCGGATAATGCAGCACTATTTTTATAAAACTTTAAACATGTGTTTCCTCCTTGGATGCAAGAACAACAAAATGTGCAACACTTTTCTAACTCTACTGTTACTATTAAGTCTTAGCAACTATCTATAACTGTATCTTAACTGCAGGGATAGAGAATGGTCCACAGAACTCCAAACACCACATTTATGTGAGATGTGATGCAGTAATGCAAGATGAACTGACAAACTAAGCATTGTGAGGAAAATGTCCTGTGAATTGCTTGACGTGTGTCTTCATAATGGAGTTTCATTAAAAGTGACCACCAACAGGGAGTCAGCAGTTAAATTAACTGCTGGGAAATGGTTGGAAACATAAAACTAATAAGGTAAAGACTTGCATTTATATAACATCTTTCACAACCTTGGGACATCCCAAAGTGTTTTACAGTCAGTCTAGTACTTTTTGAAGGGTAATTGCCATTGTAATGTAGGCGGAAAAAAACCAGGAAAGTGATAATAAAGAGATATAGGGTGAAATGTTTGAACAATCAAGGTGATGCAGGCAACACACAAACTGTATGCTGCCGACATGTGGTCAATTGGTGAAAGAGTGTGATGAGTCACATGTAGAGAGAATAGCTCATCAGCAAGCTGGTTAGTCATGGTGGCTAGAATATGGCAGGAACAGTTGACTGATACAGGATAAAAGCATTGTGGCTGCTGCCAAGATAGTGGGCATTCACCGACACAATACTCTGTATTTGGTCGTACACCAAATGCATGTAAGGGAGTGGAACCCTTTACAAATTATGGAACATCTACCCTTTGAGATGCAGCATTCACAGGATCATGTGTGTGCAAGTGATGGCTCCCTGCATTATTGAGAATTCTGCTATCTTGGCAAAGCCACGTGCACACTCCAGCTGCTCCTCTCTAGTTAGACAGAAAGCAATGAAATCCCCTCTACTTGTGATCTTCCCAATACAGCAATGCACAGTGAACTGTGATATGTTGGCAATGTTGCTGTCCAGCCTACAAGGATTCTGAGGCATAAAATTAAGGACTATTGTGATCTTGATGGCCAATGGCAACGTCATCCTCATCCTCCTGATATGATTGAAAGAGGTGACGTGGTTCAGTGAGCACCTCCTTGGTGGAATTATAGCTGCCTCTGACACTGCCCTTGGCTGTGGTGGAGGTCAGTGTAGTGATCTCTGAATGTCCTAGCTGGGTACAGGGTTCTGTTCAGAGCCCTCCTCCTCCAGCAGTCAGGATGCAGGCCAACAATCAGGTGCTTTGCCTCACCTTCACACACCTACCAATGTTGCCAGACGCACCCCTCGCAGCCTCAAAAAATGTGCAGCTGTATAGCTATGGCTGGCGCATCGCCCAATCACATTCACTGACATTCTTCCCTATCTCTTGCAGTAAAAGGTGACACACAATCACAAGGAGCAGGGGACAGCCTTTTTCTCTTAAGCTCTATAGAAGAGATGGTGCTCTGCATCATAGGGCTGGCTACAACAGAGCCCATTGCATCCGGTGTTGTCAAGAACAATACAAAGCATTTTATTTTAATGGAAGACAGGGATTAGCTGCAAGAAATAGTGACAGGAATCCCTCAGGAGATCTTCAAATTTACAATTAATGATTAGTTAGACAGAATTAACAGCACTGAAAAAAGCCATTTGGCCCAACTGATCCATGCTGGTGTTTATGCTCCACACAAACCTCTCCCACCCTATTTCATCAAACCCTATCAACCTATCTTTTTAATCCTTTTTCCTCAAATTCTCTTCTCTCAAATGTGTCTATGATATTCGCTTCAATTACTCCACATGGTAGCAAGTTCTACATTGTAATTAAACTGTCGTTAAAGAAGTGCCTCCCTAATTTTCACCATCCTCTCCCTATACCATCCCCATATCCTTACCCTTCCTGACAGTGCAGCATCCTGCTGGGGTACAGTTCAAATGGTGCCTGGTCTAAATGGCCAGCATTTGACCATGACCATGATGACAAGAGGCATTACACACAGTTCCATCAGATCGGAAAGTAGCAAATATAACCCCTCTATTCAAGAAGGGAGGGAGGCAGAAAACAGGAAACTATAGGCCAGTTAGTTTGACGTCTGTCATGGGGAAGTTATCGGAATCAATCATCAAGGAAGTTATAGCTGGGCACTTAGAAGAGCTCAAAGCAATTGGAAAGAGTCAGCATGATTTTGTGAAAGGAAAATCATGTTTAACCAATTTATTGGAATTTTTTGAAGGATTAACATGCGCAGTGGATAAAGGGGAGCCTGTAGACATCCTGTACTTGGATTTCCAGAAGGCATTTGGTAAGGTGCCGCATCAAAGATTATTACTGAAAATAAAAGCGCATGGTGTAGTGGGTAGCATATAAGCATGGATGAAGATTGGCTAACTGGCAGAAAGCAGAGAGTAGGTATAGATGGATTTTTTTCTGATTGGCAGGATGTGATGAGTTGCATCTCACAGGGATCTGAACTGGGGCCTCAACTTTTTACAATTTATATCAAAGACTTAGATGAGGGGAGTGAAGACATGGTAGCTAAATTTTCAGATGACACATAGATAGGTAGGAAAGTATGTTGTGAAAAGGACATGAGGAGTTTGCAGATGGATATAAATATGTTGAGTGAGTGGGCAAAGACCTGGCAAATGGTGTTTAATGTGGGAAAATGTGAAGTTGTTCACTTTGGTAGGAAGAACAAAAAAGCAGAGTATTAAATGGAGAATGACTGCATAATTCTGATGGAATCTGCCCTCACGCCTTCTCCTCCCTCCCAGAAACATGATAGGGTCCCCCTTGTCCTCACTTATCACCCCACCAGCCTCCGCATTCAAAGGATCATCCTCCGCCATTTCCGCCAACTCCAGCATGATGCCACCACCAAACACATCTTCCCTTCACCTCCCCTGTCAGCATTCCGTAGGGATCGTTCCCTCCGGGACACCCTGGTCCACTCCTCCATCACCCCCTACTCCTCAACCCCCACCTATGGCACCTCCCCATGCCCACGCAAAAGATGCAACACCTGCCCCTTCACTTCCTCTCTCCTCACTGTCCAAGGGCCCAAACATTCCTTTCAAGTGAAGCAGCATTTCACTTGCATTTCCCCCAACTTAGTCTACTGTATTCGTTGCTCCCAATGCGGTCTCCTCTACATTGGAGAGACCAAATGTAAACTGGGCGACCGCTTTGCAGAACACCTGCGGTCTGTCCGCAAGAATGACCCAAACCTCCCTGCCGCTTGCCATTTTAACACTCCACCCTGCTCTCTTGCCCACATATCTGTCCTTGGCCTGCTGCATTGTTCCAGTGAAGCCCAACGCAAACTGGAGGAACAGCATCTCATCTTCCGACTAGGCACTTTACAGCCTTCTGGACTGAATATTGAATTCAACAACTTTAGGTCTTGAGCTCCCTCCTCCATCCCCACACCCTTTGTTTCTTCCCCCTTCCTTTTGTTTTTTGTTCTTTTCCAATAATTTATATAGATTTTTCTTTTCCCACCTATTTCCATTATTTTTAAATCTTTTATGCTCCCCCACCTCCACTAGAGCTATACCTTGAGTGCCCTACCATCCATTCTTAATTAGCACATTCGTTTAGATAATATCACCAACTTCAACACCTCTGTGTTCTTTTGTTCTTTTGTCTGTGACATCTTTTGATGATCTGCTCCTATCCTAACAACCCTTCTCCCCCACTTCTCACCCCCCCCCCCACCTTAAACCAGCTTATATTTCCCTCTCCTTGTAAAGAAAGATCAGTTCTGTTGAAGGGTCATGAGAACTTGAAACGCCAACTCTTTTCTTCTCCGCCGATGCTGCCAGACCTGCTGAGTTTTTCCAGGTAATTCTGTTTTTGTTTTAGATAGATTCTTGTTGGGCAAGGGAGTCAAAGGTTATCAGGGTTAGACGGGAATGTGGAAATCGAAACACAAGAAGATCAGCCATGATCTTATTGAATGGTGGAGCAGACTTGAGGGGCCGAATGGTCTACTCTTGTTCCTATTTCTTATGTCCTTACGTTCAATCCAACTCATGATTGAGGAAATGACCTTGGGTCTTCAATTAATTCCAAGCTTTTTCTAATGTTGAGCAAATTTTATTTGGTTAGCATGTTCATAAAACTAGCACTTCACAAAGATGCAGAATATTGATGTGGAAGGGACTACTCCAGAAAACAGTGGAGGCAAGTAATGTCAGTAAATTCAAAAGGTAGCAGAATTGGTTTTTGATCAAGGAGCTAACTGAAGGATATAATTAATAGCATATGGAAATGCATCTGTTATACTTTAGGACTGCTCATCTATACAGCAATTTTCCGTTCCCCACTTATATGCTCCTCTAATTTTGGAAGGAGTTCCAAATAAAAACAATTTGAACAAAGAGAGTAATTGAATATTGAAGGAGTCACACATGCAAAGTAGAAAGGGACCTAGAAGAACTCCAATTTTGTGACACAATTCTCGATAAATTATTAGCAGATTATTGAACCATATATTTCATCAGATCCAGTCCAGATATAAATCCAACCAAACATACTTCTGAGTAGTGTAACTAAAGCATGCTCAGCAGCAGAAACATTGGGCTGGATTATGCTGGAGCAGGGCATCTTGTGCCATGTCTTATAAATTTTACATAGAATACACTACACAGAAACAGGCCATTCCACCCAACCAGTCCATCACATCCTATAGCTTGAAGATTTTTTTCCCTGTGACTTGGTGAAAACATGACTTTATAACAGCACAGTAAGGACCTTGGTGAATGATGGGAGCAGTAGCCTGTCAACTGATGAAATTGAAGGATTGAGAAAAAAATAGACAAACAACAGGGAAGGAAATAGGATGCATTGGAGTTGAACTAGAGTAAAATCAAGTACAGAAAAAAATTACTGAGAGCGAAAGAAAATTGAGTTAAGAGGCAGAGAGAAAATGAAACAGAAAGAACAGAAAGAAAAAAATAAAGTTTAAGTTTTAAATTTTAAAAATGTCAAGCAATTTACTACCAGTGGGAATGAAATTCCACAGTTTAATTGTTTTCTTCTGGGCTGGAGAGGTTGAGTGATATTGTAACAAGCTAAATCTCCTCATGAGAAAGATACGTAGCAACCCTCGCTTTCTGCTTGCGATTTTTAAAATTTATTCTTTCTTGGGATTTGGGCATCACTGGCAAGACCAACATTTGTTGCCCATCCCTAACTGTCCTTGAATTAAGTGCCTTGTTAGGCTATTTCAAAGGGCAGTTAAGAGTCAACCTCATTACTGTGGGTCTGGAGTCACATGTAGGCCAGACCAGGTAAGGGTATTTCTTTCCCTAAAGGACATTAGCGAACCAGATGGGTTTTTACAATAACCAATAATAGTTTTATGGTCACCATTATTGAGACTAATTTTCAACTCCAGTTTAATGGACAATTAATGCAAAAAAACGACAATTTCACAAAACTAACATGGGCGAGCTGACGTTTTCAGGAGGCTAACACCAGAGTGGCTCAAATTGTCCAACAATTTGTGCCACTTTGGAATTTATAAGGTATCCCTTCTTCCAGTTGCTAAAGGACTTACAAATTAATAATAATTGAACTCGCCATTATTTTACCAGAAAAATCTGATAGCTGATTTCCCCCCACCCTAGCACAGTGTCACTAATGACAATCTATAGTAATCAGTACTACCAGCAGCTTGGCTCAGAGTGTCTGACTCAGCATAGACCCAGGCTCTTACTTGGGATTTCCTTCAAATACATGGTTCAATATCAAACATGCACTACATTAAACTTTGAGACAATTGAGTTGTTAAGAATAATTTTTCACTGTCCTCTTGTCTTGGAAGAAGATGTAACCTGCTCTTTTACAGTAAAGAGCTCTCCTTGTCATGGAATGTGAAACTGTACAGGAAAACACATGCTTAAGGCAAATACAAGTTGGAGCTATTACAGATATGAAATCCATGGGAAACTCAAAAAGACAAGGTCACTAAGGGGAAAATATACATTACTTTGCATGTTATAGGAAAGAAAAGGAAGGAATGATTTGCATTCATATGGTGCTTATGACCACTAGATGTCTCAACATGCTTTACAGCTAATTAAGTACTTTTGAAGTGTAGTCACTGTTCAAGAAAATGCAGCAGCCAATTTGCACTCAGCAAGCTCCCATAAATAGCAATATTATAATGACCAGATAATCTGTTTCTGTGATGTTGTTTGAGGGATAAATATTGGCCAGGACACAGGGATAATTTCCCTGCTCTTTTTTGGAAAGTGCCGTGGGTTCTTTTATGTCCAACTGTGAGGGCAGACAAAGCCTCAGTTTAAGGTCCCATCCAAAAGATAGCACCTCTGGCAGTAGCAGCACTTTCTCAGTACATTAAGTCCTCGCTCTTGTGAGAGTCCTCACACAATGGAGAATGGGGGAACCCTAACATATTTCACTCGCATTGTCTTTACTAAGTCCAAATTGCAAGTTTTCAGCTCCCTCACTGCAAACTTCATCTATCCATGGTCCCACGCCAACTGTCAGTCCTCCAATCCATCTGATGATGACCAGAGCAACATCTCCTTGAAAGGTAGACTTATATGTTTTGTGATTGGACACAAGAGTTACTACAGTTACACTTCAACAATTTATATAAATTCAAAAAATTCTGTGAAAAATGATAGTGATGGATCCTCGCACAACATTATTCTCCCAGACAATGTCACTGATCAGATCTATGATCCTTTCTTGCAGATGTTCAAATACAGATTTAGCCACCATTTTCTGAACCAGGGTTAGTGGAGTGAACTGTACGTTGGGAAATCATGATTTTGCTGTTGTTATCATGAAACAATTTCTTCAAACTTTTCTGTGCTACGTTTGTGAAACAGCCACCTTTGTTATGGTTGTCTCGACATCTTTTTGTTCTTGCTGCCTAATAATACAAAAAAAGTCAAACATTTTCCCAGAAATAAATGTTTGTCAACTACAACAACTTGCTTTAACAGCTTTTATGTAATAAAACATCCTAAGGCACTTCACAGGAGCAATTATCAAACAAAATTTGACACTATATACGGAGATGTGAAGACAGTTGATAAAAGTTTGGCCAATGATGTTGGTTTTAAGAAGCATCTTAAATGAGGATAGGAAGATAGAGAAATGGAGAGCTTTAGGAAGATTGGGCTTCTTTGGCTCGGCAAGTGTGGGCGGGGCCCACTCGCTGAGGCGTAAAATGACGCATGGTGACGTTGGGCGTGCGTCCTGACGTCATGTCGTGTCATTCAAGCTTCCAGTCGGCTACATACCCGCCGAACTGTCAAAGGTCTATTAAGGCCTTTTAACTCTCAATTAAAATAATTAACAAAGCTGCCCATCCAACCTTAAGGTTGGCGGGCAGGCAAAGAGCCCAGGCAGCCTTCACATTTTTCATGGAACCTCATCCACGGGCGAGATGATGTTTCATGAATGATTTTAAATTTTGACAAAAATTTTTATTGAACATAATGCACATGTCCCAACTCATATGACAGTTTCACATGAGGGGACATGTCATAAAAATTTTCTCGCCACTTTATTAAACTTTTTGGACTTCAAACTAATCTCCCTGAGGCATTCGCGACTCAGGCAACCCTTACCCCGCCCACACAGGGAATGTACAGCGCTTCCGGGTGTGCATCACGCAGGTCGGGCCTTAATTGACCCGCCCACGTAAAATGGCGGCGCAGACCCAATTGGGGACGCCGACTGGCCCCGCGCCCACTCCCACTCCACCCACGCGACAGCCAGAAAACTCTGCCCATTGTTCCAGAGTTTAGAGCTTAGGCAGTGTTACGACTGGGGTGGGAGGAGTGTGCAGTTGATCTAGCCCCACTCCTCCACAGGACGTACCATTAGTTTAAAAGTTTAATTTACTCACCAGTGTGGCCAATTGTTTACCTTCATTACTGGTACCCAGAATAAAAGACACTTTAACCAGACTTCTTTCCATAAACAACAAACTTATTAGTTCATTATAAAACCAGTCTTCTCAAATAGAAAGGCAAAGCTTATCAATATGGAATATGAAATTATACCAATTACTCTTTCAAAATACCGTGTCTCACACACACATAACAATAAAATAAAAATAAAAATGGAGGAATTTGGCCAATGGTTTAAAGGCAAAGGATAGGCAGTGGAGTTCTTGAAATTGTGCCTGAGTTAAATTCTTGGTCCCTCAGCACTGATCCATGAAACAATCATTGACTCTGACACTGCTTTTCAGTTGGACTCATGGAATACTCGAGGGTACTCTATTCCAGCATGTATAGCACCTCACAAGCAGCTTATATTCACTTCCGGCTGTGGACTGGCTCTGGACTGCAAAAAGGCTGCTGTGTTCCTTCTCAAACATTTGGTCCTTCTCTTCTCAAGGCAAAACCAAAACCAGCTTTTAAAACCATGTGATCCCTCTTTGTACACAGTTCATCAAGGTCAAGTTGACAGTTTGTTTTCAATTGCTTAATTAACCTTCCTTGTGAAAGGATGTTTTTTTCAGAAAAAGCATTCAGAGTCCTGCATTAACCTAAGGGAAAGTGTATTTTAAAACACAAATTCTTTCAGAATATCCTAAGTCCTTGAAGATGAACCATTTTCTGTGATTAAAGTGTTCATGATAGCAGTTGGAGGCACAGCAACCAATGGTACAGCAATGAAAATGAGGAATGCACAAGAAAGCAGAATTGGAGGAGCACAACAATCTCAGTAAACTAGACTGAGACTGGCACATTGAGCATAGGTGACCATTTTCTTCCACTTTTCTCATTTCTCCAGTCCTCTACAATGCTTTCAACATTGGCACACATATGCTTTCAAACAAAGTCCTTCAGGAACAAGAGCTAAGGTAATATTTCCCCTGATGAGCGTAGGTGCAGTGAAATCAATTATAGCAATACATGTGACCTAATCAGCATTCCCCACCTCTCAAGAACAAAAAATATATTTTTAAAAAGATCAATTAGAAAGTTATCACAGCAGAGAGACCAATCTAAGATGTTCTGATCCGCGTGGCATAGGAGCTCACAACATGGTGCATTTATCCACTAAGCCATCAGGGAAACTTGCCTAGTGCCTTCTTGCAGTAACAAGCTGTGCTTCCACATACAGAAAGCCTTATGCACATTTGTTTTTAAAACGATCTCTGACGATCTCTGCAATCCTTGTACAAAATGCAAACAATTATTTTGCCAAATTAACTGAATTCTGTTGTTAGGACAACCTCACACAGAGAGGGTGGGGACCAAATGTTTTCATTTCTTTCCCAAGTATGTAAATTAAAGCAAGAGCTTTAAACATGACACATTAGATCCTGCACTTTAAGCTGATCAAAACATAAAAATCTAAAGAGAACGGTTTCAAATTGTGAATTATCCATAACTCAAAAAGCACTGCAGGAATGATTGCTTGATTATGAATGTTTTTCCACGTCAGAGCAATTCAATTTATTCCCCAGAGGAATCGCCATCAGCGGATGCTTAAGCACCTCATTTGTGGTGCAGTAATAATGACTTCAGATCACAATATCCACAGGTCAATTTCAAGGAAGTTAATGATTGGTTCTGGACAGGATTAACTTCCTAGAATTCCCAGAGCCAGCTCTTCAGTAGGTACTCTATTAATGCTATACATGGCCCTTCAGCTTTCATCTTCCAAGAACATCATTCTTTGATATGCTTCTTTGAAAGGTGATGTGTTTTTGTAATGGTTCACAGGATCACAGAATTGTTACAGCACAAAAAAAGGCCATTTGGCCTGTCATGTCTGTCCTGGCTCTCCGAAGAAGCAATTCACCTAGTGCTACTCCCTCACCTTCTCACCGTAGCCTTGAACATTCTTCATTTTCAGGTAATAATCCAATTCCCTCTTGAATGCCTCAATGAACTTACCTCTACCACACTCTCAGGCACTGCATTCCAGACTTTAACCACTCACTGGTTAAAAAGTTTTTCCTCATGTCACCATTGCTTCCTTTGCGCCAATTACCTTCTGGTCTTTGGTCATTCTGCTAATGGTTCTAACAGAAGAGTTCAATAGTCAGAGTCAAACTGACATTATGGCATTAAGATCTTTCCTTCAGAGAGAGTCTCAATTTATCTGGTAGTCCCTTGTATTCTTATATTGATTCTGCATTTTTAAAAAAATATTATTTTCATCTTTAGTCTTGCTTTGCTGAAAGTGCTAGCTTATGTGGATGTAGAATTTTGTAGATCCCACAAGCAATCTGGCTCCTCATCTAAATATCATTCTTCATGTGTAGGCATAATTAGTGAGCTATCCCACGATGAAAGGCAACACGTCTGAATTCAATCTTGTCAGCCAAAGTCTACACACATGAGGGGTGATTTTAACCAAATCACCAGCCCCACCTCTCCTCAGGGAAAACCATTTGGGTGTGCGATTAGAATTAGCTGGGTGCCTTACCTGCCAACGTGCTGGATGCACCCCACTATCTTCAATTTTAACCTGCTGTTCTGAGCAGCCAGCAAGGAAATGTGGCTGAAGCCAGAGGTTCCTTCTTTAAACGTGCAGATCTGGGTCTGATGACATCATCAGGCCCAGATGCAATTTTAACTGTGATCTCATCCAACATGCCTTTCCTTTTCTAATTCACTTATAACTGCACTTTCAAAATCCCAGCTGGCTAGCCTGCATGTGGTTGTCCATTCACCATAAAATTTCTGCAGCTGCTGATGCTCAACCACTACCTCGCCTCCACCTTTCATACCCTTGTCCCCATTAAAACCTGTCTCTCACCCTTGAAGCTGCCCCTAGCTGCTATATGGCCCCACATTCACTCCTTTAAGTCCAAGGGACACAGACCTGAAAGAAGACGGATTTAGCCATTAGACCAGATCTGGTTGATCCACATAAAGCACTCTTGGGTCCTGCTCCTGTCTGCTAAAACTGCTCACTCTTCCAGGATCATCGTGAAATGCAAAGATAACTTCGGGCTTCTTTTCTCAACTGCAATCTGCCTTCCTAAGCTGTTCTCACTCACCTCCAAAAATAAATGTGAGAGGTTCATGAATTTCTTTGTCACTAAGATTTGAGATATCCAATCAACTGCCTCTGCTGCTTCCCCCTAGTCCACCAGCCTGTCTGGCCAACCTTTCGCTAAAGCTCCTTCTTGCCCTAGCCCTGAACTCATATCTTTCTCTAGTTTATCTCCTATCTTCCCTTAGGCCCGCTCCAAGGTTATCTTCTGCTCCTTTGACCTTATTTACACTCAGTTGCTGGCCAACCAAGATACCCTCCTGTCCCCAACTTAGCTGATATTGTTAATGGTTCTCTCTATCCGGGTACTGTCCTTCTTTCCTTTAAAGCTGCCAACATTACTCGTCTCCTCAAAAAAACAAACACTTGACCCCACCACCCTTGCAAACTGCCCCATCTCCAGCCTCCTGTTCCTCTCCAAAGTCCTTGAACGTGCGGATGCCTCCCAAACCTATGTCCATCTTTCCTTGAACCACATGTTTGACCCCAATCAGGTTTCTGCCTTTACTATTGTCCTGAATTGGTTCTTATCAAAGGCACAAATAACATCCTGTGTGATTGTGACAAAGGCAAACTATTTCTCCACATCCTTCTTGACCTGTCTGCAGCCTTTGAAACAAGTGATCACACCATCTGCCTCCAACATTTCTCCACTGTCGTCCAGCTGGGTGAGGCTGCTCGCACCTGGTTCCATTTACGTATCTAATCATAACCAAAGTACCATGAGCAATGGTTTCTGTTTCCACTCCCATATCATTATCTCTGATGTTCCCCAAGGATCTATCCTTGGCCCCCTCCTATTTCTCATCTACTGTTGCTCCATACGGCTTCATCCGAAAGCACAGTGTTAGGTTTCACAAGTGTACTGATGACACCTAGCTCTACCTCTCCACCATCTCCACTGTTGTTAAATTATTAGATTGCTTGTCAGCCATCCAGTTATGGATGAGCAACATTTTTCTTCAATTAAATATTTGGGAGATTGAAACGGTTGTCTTCAGTCCCCGATCCAGACGCCATTGCCTAGCCACTAACTCATAGAGTTAGTGTCTGTGCTGGCCATCAAGCACCTATCTATTCTAATCTCATTTTCCAGCACTTGGGGCTGAATTTTCCCCCTATCAAGGGAGTTGTGAGAGGGCAGGCAGGGACGGGTGCAAACCCAATTGGCCCCACACCGCCATTTTACATGGGGGGCCAATTAAGGCCCACCCAGCGTGATGCTCGCCCGGAAGCACTGTGCACTCCCTGTGGGGGGGGGGGTTTGAAACATGTCCCCTCATGTGACACTGTCACATCAGCTGGCACATGTGAAAGAATTACTTTTAACACTTTTACTAACTTTTAAAACACTTCATGAAACCTCATCCCAACCGTGGATGAGGTTTCATGAAAAATGCAAAGGCCGCCTGGGCTCTTTGCCTGCCCTCCAACATTAAGGTTGGATGGGCAGCTCAGCTCATTGAATTAATTGCTAATTAAATGGCCTTAATAGGCCTTTGACAGTTTGGCGGGTGCGCAGCTGAACTGAAAATCTGAGTGACGCGCGGTGATGTTGGGACACCCACTTGACGTCACTGCGTGTCATTTTATGCGTCGGCAAGTGGGCCCCACCCCTGGTCACCGACTGGAGAATTCTGCCTTTGGCCCATAGCCCTGTATGCTATGGTGTTTCAAGTGCTCATCTAAATACTTCTTAAATGTTGTGAGGTTTCCTGCCTCTACCGCCCACTCCAGATTCCAACTACTCTTTGAGTGAAAAAAATTTTCCTCAAATCCCCTCTTAACCTCCTGCCCTTTATGTTAAATCCATGCCCCTTGGTTATTGACACCTCCGCTATGGGGGAAAAGTTTCTTCCTATCTGCCCTATCTATGCCCATCATAATTTGGTATATCTCTATCAGTACCCCCTCAGTCTTCTCTGCCCTTAGGAAAACAACCCTAGCCTATCCAGTCTCTCTTCATAGCTGAAAAGCTCCAGCCCAGGCAACATCCTTGTGAATCTCCTCTGCACCCTCTCCAGTGCAATCACATCCTTCCTATAGTGTGGTGACCAGAACCGCACACAGTACTCCAATTCTACCTCTCTCCTTGGAAACTGTTTGTACCCTAGTTGACATATTTGAACCCAAGATGAGCTTCCAACCACACGTCCTCGCCATTGTTAAGATGACCTATTTTCACCTCTGTAATATTTGCCAACTTTGCCTCTGCCTCAGTTCATCCCGTACTAAAACCGTCATTCATGCCTTTGTTTCCTCTAGCCTTGACTACTCCAATGCACTGCTGGCTGACCTCGACTTATTCTACCCTCCATAAACTTGAGGCCATCTGAAACTCTGCTTCCCTGTCCTTACTCGCAACAAGTTTCATTTCCCCTATCGCCCCTGTGCTCATTTACCTACTTTAGCTTCCGGTTAAGCAACGTTTTGAATTTAAAATTCTTATCTTTGTTTTCAAATCCCTCGGTGGCCTCACACTCCCTATCTCTGTAATCTCTGCCTGCCCCACAACCCTCTGAGCTATCTGCACTCACCTTTTTGTTCTCTTGAATGTCAATATTAATTTACTTTAACAATTTGGTGGGTTTTTCACTGGGAATGCACACCATTTAAATGAACTGCGTTCATTTAAAATCAGCAATGCTGTTTGCACTTTCAGAGCTTTTACTGTTAAAAATGTGTGTTATTTGTGTCTGCCATTTGGAAATTGTGTTTTTATTCTTACCTTTTGGATCTTTCTTCTACATGTTGTCCTGTCTTATCATGAATTTACTATTACTGGATTGTTAGGAGCTGCAATTCCAGTTACAGCAAAATTCGGAAGGTAAGACTCGCTCTGGTACTCAAAGCGCCAGATGTGGCTCAGCAATAGCACTCTGACCTCTTGAGTGTGAAGGTAATGGATTCAAACCCCACTTCAGAAATTTGAGCATAAAATCTAAACTGACACTTGAGTGCAGTACCAAGGGAGTGCTACAATTGCCAAACCTGTCCTCTAGTGTGGCCATAAAAGATCTTGTGGAACTGTTTAAAATAGGAGCATGTGAGCTCCCAACATTTATTGTTCAACTAACACCACCCAAAACAAATTATCATTTATTATTGTCATTTAAATTGTAAATTTATCTCATTGCTGTCACATTTTTCTATTGAACAAGAATGAATTTCCTGGCCCACTGTAGTCAGGCAGGGGGGCGGGGGTTGGGGGGGGTGGGGGGGGTGCGGGTTGGGGGGGTGGGGGGGGGGGGGGAGGGGGGGGGGGGGGCGGTGGTCGGAGGGGGTGGTGGTAAGAGAGGTCAAAATATTGGAATGGAGGCATCAGATATTCCAGCGGATGGCCAGCTCAGCGGGAGACATCACACTTGCAGGCACCCTGTGTAATTAAGCCTGTTAAAAAGACAATTAACTTTAATTTTACCAGGGTTTTCTGATTTTTCTAAAGGTCCACCGAAACCACAGGGCTTCAGAGCCTCACGTTGAAAAGAGGCGGTGAGCTAGTGGGACTTCAGTTCTGGATCCAGATGGCATCCATCGTGAGTTTTAGCAAGCCTTGGCAGGGAGGGTGGTGCAGTGCAGTCATTTGCATAGTCAGTCGGGAAAAGGGGAAGAGGCACCAGGGCAGCAGAGCAAATTGCAGGAGTGGCTTATCTAGGCTGGAGTTTGTGGGGTAAAGCAGAGGTGGAACGAGGCCCTGGTGACTGAGTGAATTTACATGCCAGGGGTCTCCTTCACTCAAGTTTCAATTCTTCCAGTGAGGAGGAGCATCAGAAAGGCGGGGGAGGGGGAACTACAGCCACAGGCAGAGGAGCAGCAGAAGTGCCAGCCTCAGTGGGGGAAGTGGGGATGAATGGAGGAGAAGGGCGCAGAGGGGCACCCAACCAGCCTACTGTGTGAAGAAAAGGTTATCCATCACAGAGGGTCTACACACCACCCACAGATGTCAGAGCAGCAATGTTGCCAAGGACTGTGCCTCTCTGTATCAGAGTTGTGTGACATGCTGGAGAATGAGGTGAGCCCCATTAGAGGTGGTGGCCACCCAGTGCCATATTGAAAGTCACCATGGCACTGAATTTCTATGCCTCAGAGTCATTCCAAGTATCCACTGCAGATATGTGTAGGATCTCCCAGTCTGCCGCTCATCACCATCTCAAGATGGTCACCAATGCCATATTCAAGAGGGCTGGTCATTATGTGTGGTTTCACACCAACACAGACATTCAAGCTGAGAGGACTATAGGATTCACTAGATTTCCCCAGGTGCAGGGTATAATTGACTGCACTCATGTGGCCATCAATGGTCCCACAGACCTTGCCATTTACTTACACCCAGTAAGTCATAATGCTGTGGCATGGAGAGTGCCTCCACTTTGTGCAGTGTCTTCGCATCCATCAAACTCTTTGCACTGTCAGCTGAAATGGAGGCAGGTTGCTGACTTTGCTGTCCCATGACTTGGGGTGACCTTGGGGTGACATTGTCCTACAAATGTAGGAGCTTCCTCTGTCATCATAACTCAGTGTGGTGCTGGTGTCACTGACAGAGGGACCAAGGGGATCCCTCTTCAGCCTCAGAAGTAGACGGCTGTTCCCCAGTCTCTGCAGCTGGGCTTTGACCTGCATGAGCAAGATGATTAATTGGATGATAATGCACGTTCCATCATATTCTTCTGTCTGCTCCTAGCCTGGAGCTCCATGTGACACATGGTACTATGTTCCATTTCACCAGAGGCTCTCTTATGCACATCCATTGAGCCATTCACTCTCTTGTGTCTCCACTCCTGTCTCCACACTTGTGATGGAACAGTCCCTATGCTGTCCTCTAGTGCCTCCTCCTCCTGGGGGGTCAGCATTGTGAGCTAGGGGACACTACCATCAGTCTTCACCCTTTCCTTCATGTTGTGGGCTGTCTTCTCCTGCAAGCACATTGATGACCATTTTTAGTTTCCCAACAAAGACAGGCACTATGCTTATGCTGCTGGCTGCCTGACTCCCCATGAGGGTAAAGGGGAGCTTGTAGATGAACTGTACTTGGATTTCCAGAAGGCATTTGACAAGGTGCCACATCAAAGCTTATTACTGAAAATAAAAGCGTGTGATGTAGTGGTTAACTTATCAGCATGGAAAGAAGATTGGCAGGCTGGCAGAAAACAGAGAGTATGCATGAATGGGTTTTTCTGATTAGCAGGATGTGATGAGCGGAGTCCCACAGAAGTCTGTACTGAGGCCTCAACTTTTTAAGATTTACACCAATGAATTAGTGAGGGAGTGCAGATGTGGTAGCTTTATTTGCAGATGGCACAAAGATAGGTAGGAAAGTATGTTGTGAAGAGGACATGAGGTGGTCACAGATGGATATAGATAGGTTAAGTGAGTGGGCAAAAACCTGGCAAATGGAGTTTAATGTAGGAAAATGTGAAGTTGCTCACTTTGGCAGGAAGAACAAAAAAGTAGAGTATTACTTAAATGGAGAATGGCTGCATAATCCTGAGGTGCAGAGGGATCTAGGTGTTCTGGTACGAGTCACAAAAAGTTAGTAGGGGTGTACAGCAAGTAATTAAGAAGGCTAATGGATTGCTATCCTTTATTAAGAGAGGGATTGAACATAAAAGTATGCTTCAGTTATACAAGGCATTGGTGAGACTGCATCTTGAACACTGTGTGCAGTTTTATCTCCTTATTTAAGGAAGGATGTAAATGCATTGGAGGCAGTTCAAAGGAGGTTTACTAGATTGATACCTGGAATAAGAGGGTTGTCTTATGAGAAAAGGTTAGACACACTGGGCTTGTTTCCCCTGGACTTTAGAAAAGTGAGGGGGTGATTTGATTTGAAGTATACAAGATCCTGAATGGCTTTGACAAGGGGGACGTCAAAAGGAAGTTTCCTCTTGTCCAGAACAAGGGGGCATTGTTTTAAAATTAGGGGTCGCCCTTTTAGGACAGAGATGAGGAGAATTTTTTTCTCTCAGCGGATTGTGTGACTTTGGAATTCTCTGCCTCAGCAGGTGGTGGAGGTGGGGGTCATTGAATATTTTTGAGGCAGAGGTAGATAGATTCTTGTTAGGCAAGGGAATCAAAGGTTATCGGGGTTAGATGGGAATGTAGAACTTGAAACACAAGAAGATAAGCCATGATCTTATTGAATGGCAGAGGAGGCTCAAGGGGCCGAATGGTCTACTCCTGTTCCTATGATGATGACATATGAGTGCCTCCTGCATGTGGCCACACAGAAGCAGTGATGGATCAGGGTCACCCACTGAAATGCTGCCATATCTGTGACAAGCAATTCTGCTGCCTGGCTCCATTGCCAGGAACTAGTTTAGCATCAAAAACATAAATAAAATACCTGGAAAAACTCAGCAGGTCCAACAGCATCAGTGGAGAGGAATACAGTTAACATTTCAAGTCCAATTCCTTTTCTAGCCAGCTCGCCCTTACTCATTGCCACATGAACACCCCTAGGGAGTTCAAAGTGTGATCCAACTACCTTGGTGGATCGCCTGAGGTCATTCAGTCACTTATGGTACTGCAACCAAATTGTAGGGCCAACTTCCCAGCTGCGATCTCCGACCAGGCTTGTTTTGTCTCATCCTCCTGTTCATTGAGAAGAGGATCACCTGCCTTGCCTGAGCACCCTATGGGAGAACCTACAAGGAGGCGTCGTTAAACCATTGCTAGACGGGGCTACTTCCACTGCTTTTCCTCTCAGGCATCTTTGTGGCTGTATCTAATTAAAAGAGTACTAGCAACACTTTACATATGACGCCAGCACTCCCAGTAGCGTCACCTCACGCTGCTATTGGCGGCTTGCTGAGTACCTCCACTATCTGCTGGCAGTTGTCTGGCCAGCCGCCGCAGAATGTACCGTTCACCTGAGAGCCTGCCCTTCCCGCTCCCCCGAAAGACTGAGCCTCCCGCTTCTGGGATACTGAAATATTCAGCTTAGTGTTTCATATCGCAAGCACTTTTAATGCATCAATCCGATCCCTCACTTACACTGGTCCAAAGCACTGCAGCAGAATTTGAAAAACAGGATCCAGCTTTACAGGTGAACAGTGAGGAGTGAGGTGAACACTGATGTTCTGTGCTCTCAAGAGGCAAAAAGTCAGTTCAAAAACATGCTGCAATGTTACACTACAGTGACATTTACATGGTCTGCACAGCTATGTAGAACTCAAATATTGAAAAGTATGGCTCCAGGGTGAAGAGTTCACACCGCACAGTCTAATGTAGTATTGAACATTGTGTTGTGTACATAAGAGATTTGCATATTCTGCGTTGATGCAGTTTGTTTGCAGCACGAAGCCCCATCCGTACGTTCTGGGACCAGTCCAGTGTTGTCTCCTTTGATGTTTGCTTTGATCTTTTCATCAATGCGCCATTTTTAAATTAGGAAACAATCTGCAATAGTTCTCTTCAAATGTATAACTCAGCTGAGTTAAAGTTGCTTTGGTTTGCACATGGCTTTACTTAACTGATTGGGTGCATTTCTTCTTATGCTGTCACTAAGAACTTCACTGAATATTTTTTTTTCCTTGATGCCAATTTTTTATACTGCAAACCAGAGGCACTGTCTTGGTGATGGGGTATAGGCTCTATATGACCCCTCGTCCTCTCTTAATTAGCCATTATTCACTTGTGTGTCTTGACAGTGTGTGTTGGTAGGTTAGTTGATGGCAAAAACACCATAGCCGATCTTAATCCTTTCCTAACCAGATGTCCAGAAATGAACATTTCCAATAGAGATTGCTGGAAACTACATAGGAATAGGAATGCTGGAAAAGTTTCCCCTCCCTAATCTAGGTTAATTGTAGCATTCCTACTGTCACCCTACTTAGATAAGATAACATAGCACAGAGTGGAATCTTCCTGAGCTGTATAAATCAGCCACTAAGATAAAGCTGTTCAGGAGGATCCTGCCAAACATTCCTTAAAGGAACATCCATTTTTAAATCAATTTTATTGTCTTCTTCTGTTAAGAATGCTGATCCTTGCTGGGTTATAGTTTCACAGTGACAGCCCTCCATTATCTCACCTAGTCCATCCTATAACCACGAGCCTTGATGATGAGGCCCTGGATTTTCTGAAGTCCACTCAGCCAGTACAAGTACAGAAAAGTGGAATGCTACTCACCCTCATGAATAACAATTTGAATTCAGATTGTGCTCCCAGGAGCAAATTGAGACAAAGAGCTGCTGGAAGGCCATCAATTGAGTTAAAAATCCTCTGGAATGTTCAAAACCATTTGATCTTCCAGAGCAAGAAATTGTCTGAAATCAAATGTTGAATTTTAAGTTGGAGATTTCAGGGGACTGGGAGTCAATATATGTCAGAAGGGACAGTTGTGATGGATGAGTAGCATCTGGTGCAGAATAGGATATGGGCGGTGGAGTTTTGGATGAGTTGAAGATTATGCATAGTAGAGGATAGGAGGCTGATCAGGACAGCATTGGAATGGTCACGTTTGGAGGGGAGACAGCATGAATGAGAGTTCCAACATCAGATGGGTTGAAGAAGGGCAGCTGGGTCTTGTTATAAAGGTTGAAGAAGGCAGTCTTGCTGATGGACAATATCTAGGGTCAGAAGATCAGAATACTGAGGTTCTGATCAACTTGGTTCACTCAGATACAGAGACTGAGGATGATGTAACTCTCTCCGCCAGGACATTAGTGAATCAGATATTACCTTTTTAAACTCCTGAGGTTTACTAGAAAGCTATTCAGAATTTTTCACTTTGTAAGCATATTGATAATATATATAGTAGTGAGAATAATTGTATTTAATGTTGATGTGTGTATCCATTTTGTTCAGTGGTCTAAATTGATCTCTTGAGGGTGATGGCATGTTCTGATGTAATTAAATCAAGGCAATCTGAGCGAAGTACCAGAGGGTGATGACTAACCATCAAACCACATCATAGTGAAAGAGTCAATGCCTTTAGATGGGCAGGGAAGGAAATTGGGAAGGAGAATTTGAAGAAAAAAAATAGCAGTGCTTGAATCACAATTCAAATTCTGCTAGCAAACTGACACAGGAAGTGTCAGACTTATCAGCAGTAACACGATTCAAAAGGAAATACAGCAGATCCTGGCTGATATGGTTGCTGGCCAGATCAGTGAACTGAAACCAAACAAGGCATTTATCATTGTTGTAGATGAGATGAAAGGTAAAGGGAAGGAAAACCAATTTTGTTGAAGTTCAGGTAGAGTCACAAGTACTGAATCTGGATCAGTTATCTTATTTTCAAAGGGGAATCTGAACACAGAGGAGCTGGCAGAACAATAATCCAATGTCATACAACCAGAACTATGAAGGGTATTTTAAGTTAATGGGGATTTAGTTGTAGGCGGTGTTAATATGATCTAAGTATCACATATTGGGTCCCATGGATACTCCAAAGCATATGTTGATGTCAACAAAAAAGATTTCAAATAAAAATGCTGCCCATCTTGCATTAAAATAAGCACTATGCTGTACTATGGAGGCATTTCTGTTTTGAATCATTTTGGCTGCACAGACTGCCAGGTAACTCACTTTTGACTATTCTGCTCTGACAGCTGATGCAATTATTGCCCATAGAATCCTCCAGCCAGCCATGTTTATATACATATAACTAATAGAAATGCTACTGTTGTTAGACACATAATGGAGATGAGGGATTCCCATATAGCCTTCTCACCTCCACAAGATCATGTATGATTTTAGGGAACTAGAGAGCAGACAGGCTTCTAATTCTGGGTTACTTGGGAATCTGGGAGAGGGACTTAATTGGTTCTTTGTACACGTCCTCTGTTATTATCCTGAGGCTATGTGCATTCTACCCTAGTGGGTATTTTCCAGCTTTTGCATGCAAGTGTCCTTTTGCTCCCTGGCAGCTGTTATCTTAGCAGGAACTACTTTGTTCCAGCCATTCCTGGTAACAGGGATGGGTCAATCAGAGACCAAGGCTGACAAGGTGACCAGTCCCAGTGTGATTACAGGGATGCCAGTTATGCTTCTGCCTCCATTTTAGGTTTGCAAATCCTGGTTCAAAAGGGGCCCACAACAGATGGATGACATTGACTCCCATTTAATAGAAACTGTTCTTTCTATTCTGACAGCAATACACCATACCCTGACAATTGCTTTATTTTACATATCCTGAGTAAAACTGTCTCATCTGTCTAGCCCAAAAGTAACAAATCAAAGCTGATACCTGAAATCAGTCACAGGCCAGTTACAGATTGAATTTTTTTTCAAATTGCTCCAATTACACTGTCCTTCTTGCAGCTCAAATGTATGGCTGCAACTCCACATAAAGATCCTTAGTCCATCTGCAGTTTAAAAGCAAAATTCTGATGGGTTAACCAGTCTTCCTCCGATACACCTACAGCTGCCCCATGCAGAAACCCAAGTCACACTTGTATTCTGTGTGTAAGCAAAGACAAAGATAGCAGATCATCACCGAGTGCAGTTTGTCAATATTCACTGGGGATAGTGCACCGTAATATCAAGCCCCACTGCTCCCTGAGCCGTGACAAATGTGAAAAGTTTGATGAAACCACCAGATTGCCCCAATTCCACTTAACTGTTTCATTTAGGTTAACAGGTTTGTAAACTTAATAAGTAAATAGCTGTTTATTGAATAAATTGTCTTTAACTAGTGGTAAAAGAAAGAAATATGAACTGCTAACTTCTAACACTATAACTTAAGCTCTACCCCCTTCTTAAATCCCTATATACACACACACACACACACACACACATACACACGTGCGTGTGAGCGCGCGACACTTAAGACACACAAAACATGGATTTTAAAGATGGGATAAAACAGTTCAATAGCACCAATTCCAGAGTACAGGATTCACTGGGTTGATTTTGATCGATGTCTTTCAATTTCCTTTCAGTTCTTGTTGATGACACAAGGTGGTCTTCCAGCACTTTCAGTCTTTAGTTCACTGCTTGAGAACTTGCTTTTCATTGTCTCTAACAGTGGCTTTCCCTTTTTCCTTTTTACAGGGGTTTCCTCAGAGACAGAGCAGTTTATAGAGATATGAGGAAGAGAGATTTTAAATGTTTTCTCTTTGCAGGCCAGGAGCTTTCTGCTTTGTGGAATTACTGGAATCTTCCACACACAGGAGCAAGAGGTTTTAGGTCTTGTTCCTTTCAGGCTAGGAGCTATTCCTGCTGCATTGCACTTCTCACAAACCTGGTCACCTGGTCAGGAGCCAATCAAAATGCTGTTGCCAGGCAGCTCCCCTGGTCCAGGACTCCCTTCCAGCACCATCCTCCCTTTCATGACACACTCTGTTCCAGGGCTGCAACATTGTATATATCCCTCATCCTGTTCCAGTGGACATGTCTTTCAACCTACAGCCATTGTAATTCTTCCACAGTCCAACAGAAAATAAAAGGATATGTTCTTTATAACTGTCCAACAGAAAAAAAGGTATGTTCCTTACAAGTTAGTTACAGAGTGTGGACTTGGGAATTTGGTGAGTGAGAGCATTTGGTGCAGTGAGGGAGGATGGAAACAGGTAAGTGGTTGGTGACTATTTTGTTCATTTATCTTTCAAAACTCATGTAATTTATTAGTAATCGTAAGGTTTCATTAATAGTAGTAAGGTTTATGAGCAGCAGTAAAACTCATTGGGAGGAGTAAGGTTTATTAATTATCATTTAATTAAGAAAATAATAATAAATTAACTAGCACATAATAAAAATGGCAGGCCAGGTGATGTTTTGCAACTACAGAATTTGGACCTCCTGGGTGCCAGTGTGATCTGGGGCAAACATGTCTGTAGTTAGTGTCAGTGGTTTGAGGAGCTTCGGCTCAGTCACTGAGCCGGAGGCCAAGCTGCTGATACTGCGAAGCATCAGGGAGGGGAAAGACACCTGGACACTTTGTTCCAAGAGGCAGTCACACCCCTTAGCTTAGGGTCTTTTGATTTGGTCTATGGTCAGGGATGGGAGGATGTGACTGTAAGTGAGGCAGATAAGGGGATCGAGAAGGTAGAAGTGGAGGAGCCTCAGCCCTTGTAATTGTCCGATAAGTTTAAGGTTTTTGCAGCTTGTGGGTACAAAACCGGGGGCTGCAGGGTGAATGAGAGAACTAGCCATGGCACCAAGGTACAGGCAGCCATTCAATTCAGGGGAGTAAGTATGAATGTAGTGGTGGTAGAGGAATGTCTAATCAAGGGGATATACACAGTTCTCTGCAGCCAAGAGCCTGAGTCCAGATGGCTGTGTTGCTTGCCCTATGCCAGGGTTTGGCACCTCTGCTTGGGACTGGAGTGGAACTTGCAGTGGCAGGGAGAGATTGGACTAGGAAAGATGTTCTGTTTAGGGATTATGAGCAGCTAGGGGCTAAATTAAAAAGTAATAATCCTAATTAATAGTAATACTCAAAGGTAATAATCCCTGCTTTATTACCTGAGCCACAAGCAAATTTGTATAGGGTAAATAAGATTAGAGAGCTGACTACATGGCTCAAAGAGTAGTGTGGGAGAATGGATTTTGATTCATGGGGCATTGGCACCAATACTGATGAAAGTGGGAGTTGCACTGTTGGGATGGACTTCACCTGAAAGGTGATGGGACCAGTGTTCCAGCGGGTAATTTAACTAGGGTGGTAGAGAGAGCTTGAAACTAAGTAGTGGAAAAAGGGATTGTGTGAAGGGAGATGTAGTAAATCGAAGGGTAACAATGAGTTACTAGAGCAGGGTAACAATTTTGGTAAAGATAACCAGAATGTGGCAGGGAGGGGCAAAGAGCACACACTTGACGTTACACCAGCAGATAAGGCCAAAGATTTCAAAAATGGTTTAAAAAAAGAGTTAAAGGTTCTGTATTTGAATGCATGCCACATTCATAGCAAAATGGATGAACTGTTAGCACAGATAGAAATAAATATGTATGACCAGATCGCCATCACATAGAAATGGTTGCGGGGTGAGGAAGGCTGGGATGAGAATATTGAAAGGTATTTGACATTTTGAAAAGATAGGAAGCTAAGAAAAGGTGGTGGGGTAGCTCTGTTAATCAAGCATGCCATTAGTATAGTAGTGAGAGATGGCCTTAGCTCGAAAGAACAAAATAAAAAAATCTGTTTGGGTAGAGATAACAAATAGGAAAGGTAAGAGGTCACTTGTGGGAGAAGTTGCTAACCTCCCTAACAGTAGTTACACTAGCACAGAGAATACAGGAAGAAATAAATGGGGTGTATAAGAAAGGTACTGCAATAATCATGGGTGATTTTAATCTACTTATAGATTAAACAAATCAGATTGCAAAAGTAGCCTGGAAAATGAGATCATAATGTGTATTCGGGGCAAATTCTTAGAGCAGGATGTTCTAGAGCCAACCAAGGAGCAGGCTATCCTAGACCTGGTAATGAGCAATGAGACAGGATTAATCAATAACTTCATGGTAAAGGATCCTTAGATGACAGCATGATAGAATTCCATGCTCAGTTTGAAGGGGTGAAGTGTGGGTCTAAGATTAGTGTTAGAACCCTGAATAAAGATAATTATAAGGGTATGAAAACAGAGCTAGCTAAAGTGAACTGGGAAACTAGGTTAAAAGGTAGGACAATAGAGATGCAGTAGCAGACTTTTAAAAAGATATTTAATAACTCTTAGCAAAGATTTATCCTAATAAGAAGGAAAGTCTCTTTGAGAATGATGCATCATCGGTGGCTTAATAAGAAGTTAAGGATAATATCAAATTGAAAGAAACATTTTACAAATCTACAAAGATTGGTGGTAGGTCAGAAGATTGGTCAAATTTTAAGAACCAACAACAAATTACCAAAAAAAATAGAGGGAGAAAGTTGAGTATGAGAGAAAGCTAGCTAGTAATATAAAAACAGACAGCAGGAGTTTCTACCAGTATTTAAATAGGAAAGGAGTAACTAAAACTTGTGTTGGTCCTCTAGTGGGTGAGTCTGGGGAACTGATAATAGAAAACAAGGAATTGGCAGAGGTGTTGAAAAGGTATTTGTCTCTTTCTTCACTGTAGAAAACTTGGAAAACTTCCCAGAGACACTTGAGGATTAAAAGGTAAACGGGAGGGAGGAACTCAGAACAGTCACCATCACTAGGGAAAAGGTGCTTGGAAAACTATTAGACGTAAAGGCTGACAAGATCGCAGGGCCAGATGGCCTGCATTCTATGATTTTAATAGAAGTGTCTGCAGAGATAATAGAGGCATTGGTTATAATCTTCCAAAATTCCTTAGATTTGGAAACCCAGTGGATTAGAAAATAGCTAATGTAATATCTTTATTCAAGAAAGGAGGGAGACAAGAAACTACAGGCCAGCTAGCCTAACATCTGACATTGAGAAATTGCTAGAATCCATTATTAAAGATTTTATAGAGGGATACTTAAAATAATCATAATGTGATCAGGGAGAGTCAACATTGATTTGTGAAAGGGAAATCATGTTTAACTAATTTATTATAGTCTTTTGAGGAAGTAACAAGCAAGGTGAATAAAGGGGGATCTGTAGATGTGGTGTACTTTAATTTCCAAAGGCATTTGACAAGGTTCCACATCAAAGGTTACTACTACAGAAGACAGGAGAATGTGGTGTAGGGGATAACATATTAACATGAGTAAAGGGTTGGTTAGCTAACGGGAAGCAGAGAGTAGGGATCAACGGGTCTTTGCTGGGTTGACAGGCTGTAACTAGTGGAGTGCCACAGGGATCAGTGCTGGGGTCTCAACTATTTACAATCTACACCAATGATTTGGATGAAGAGACCAAATGTATAGTAGCTACATTTGCTGATGACACCAAGATAGGTAGATAGATAGATAAATTCTCAAGAGGAGACGGAGAGTCTGCAAAGAGATATAAACAGGTTAAGTGAGTGGGCAAAAATTTGGCAGATGGCCTATAATGTGGGAAATTGTGAACTTGTCCATTTGCAGGAAGAATAGAAGAGCAGTGTACTATTTAAATGGAGAGATTGCAGAACTCAGTGGTATCTGGGTATCCTGATACATGAATCAGAAAAGGCTAGTATGTAGGTACAGCAAATGATTAGGAAGGCAAATGGGATATTGGTGTTTACTACAAGAAGAATGGAATATAAAAGTAGGGAAGTTTTACTGCAGCTATACAGGGCATTGGTGTGACCATAACTGGAATACTGTGTACATTTTTGGTCTTCTTATTTGGAAAGGGATATAATTACATTAGATGCAGTTCAGAAGGTTCACTCCATTCATTCCTGGGATGAGGGGCTTATCTTATGAAGAAAGGTTGAAAAGGTTGGGCCTATACCCATTGGAGCTTAGAAGAATGAGAGGTGATCTTATTGAGGCATATAAGAACTGGTGGGGACTTCATCAGGTGGATACCAGGAGGATGTTTCCGCTTGTTGGGGAGACTAGGACTAGGGGACATGGTTTAAGAATAAGAGGTCCCCCTTTTATGAGGAGAATTTTTTTCTCTCAGAGGGTCATTGGCCTGTGGAATTCACTTCCCCAAAGAGCAATGGAGGCCAGACCATTGAATTTATTCAAAGCAGAGTTAACAGATTTTTGAATGACAAGGGAGCCAAGGATTATGGGGGTGCTGACAGAAAAGTGGAATTGAGAACACAACCAGATTAGCCATGATCTTACTGAATAGCGGAGTAGCCTACTCCTGCTCCTGTGTTCCTAAATTCCTTTGTATGCATGTCTTTATTTTACTTTCCCTCTGATGCCGCTGAAGTGTCCTGTGCCTACTGTTTTCCTAAATTTCTTCCTCTCTCTCCTAGCAATACTAGGCTACAATTCCCCTGCCCAAGTGGCTGTTTCTCATATGTGATCCTATACTGTGAAAGATGACTTTTAACCCTATTGAGCACAATGTAATCAATCTGATCTTGTTCTCACTCAATGTCCACATTTCAATGGGGCATAGAATTTCCCCTTGTTGCCCATGAAATGCACTGAGTTAGATTCAGCATCACAAGGTCAGTGATCACTGGTGTCATATTACCTTCCTTTGCAATGTCCTATTCTCCTTGGTTGAGGTATCATTAACTAGCAGACGTAGATGTAGGGTAAGAGATAGAAGTTTAGAAGGGATTCGAGGGACATTTTTTTCATCCACAACGTGGTGAGGATCTAGAACTCACTGTGTGAACTGATGGTAGGGGCAGAAACCCTCCTAGCATTTAAAAATAGCTGGGTATGCACTTGAAGTGCCGTGATCTACAAGACTAAAAACCTGGAGCCAGAAAGTGGGATTAGGCTGGTAAGGAACATAGGAGTGGGAGTAGGCCATTCAGCCCCTCAAGTCTGCTCCACCATTCAAATAGATCATGGCTGATCATGTACCTTAACTCTATTTTCCTGCACTATCTCGATATCCCTTGACGTCATTAGTATCTAGAAATCTATCGATCTCTGCCTTCAATATACTCAATGACTGAGCTTCCACAGCACTCTGGGGTAGAGAATTCCAAAGATTCAACACTCTCTGACTGAATAAATTCCTTCTCATCTCAGTCCTAAATGGCTTGCCCCTTATTTGGAGGCTGTGTGGCTTGGTTCTAGACCCTCCAGCCAAGCGATACGTCCCTACAGCATCTACCATGTCTAGCATTTTAAGAATTTAAGTTTCGATGAGATCACCTCTCAGTCTTCTAAACTCCAGTCTCCTCAGTCTTTTCTCATAGGACAGTCCCATCATCCCAAGAATTAGTCTGGTGAACATCTGCTGCATCTATGGCAAGTATATTGTTCCTTAGGTAAGGACACCAAAACTGTACACAATACTCCAGGTGCAGTCTAACCAAGGTTCTCCTGTACTCAAATCGTCTTGCAATAAAGGCCAACATACCATTTGCCTTCCTAATTGCTTGTTGCACCTGCATGTTAGCTTTCAGTGACTTATGAACAAGAACCCCTGGGGCAGAATATTGCGCTCGTCGGGCGAGCGCACGCATGCACGCCCAACCCGGACAAGCGTAAACTGATACGCCATGATGTCAGACAAAGGTCCCAATGTCATTGCACACTCATGAGATATTTCGGTTGGCAGGCATGCACAGGAGTCAGCAGCAGCCCGCCAACAATTAACAGGCCTAATAAGGCTATTAAAATAATAATTAAGTTAAATTTTTCGCTCTGGTGAAAAGGCCAAGCAGCCATAGGATTTTTTAGGAAACCTCATCCACTGGCGGCATGAAGTTTCCAACAGCAAATAAAAATTAAATAGAAATTTTAAAATTTCATTCATAACATGTCACAGAGTCACGTGAGGAGACATGTTTTTAACATTGCTTAAGTTTTTAATTTTTAATTTTAAAAATCATCAGCTCCCTGAGGCAGCTCTGTGCCTCAGAGAATTTTTATTGCACGGACCCGTGCGCATACATGAACTTCAGCGCTCGTGCTCCTCCTGCCCCCACCCTTGCAGCGCTGCAGCTTGTGTTTCACGCTGGCTGGCCGTTAACTGGCCAGCCAGCTTGAAATCGCGGTCAGAGCCCGATCGTGGGTGACAGTCGGCTTCCTGACCACTCTCTGGCCTGCCCGCTGAGCCCACCCGATCTCCAGAAAATTCTGGCCCTGGTTCCATTCGGACATCAACACTTCCCAAACTCTTATCATTTAAGAAATACTCTGCACCTCCATTCCTCCTACCAAAGTGTATAACCTCAAACTTATCCACATTATAAGCCATCTGACATGTTCTTACCCATTCACTTAGCCTGTCCAAATCCCCTTGAAGCTGCCTTGCATCTTCCTCACAACGCACATTTCCACCTAGCTTTATGTCATCCGTGAACTTGGAAATATTACATTTGGTCCCCACATCCAAATCATTGATATACATTATGCATAGCTGAGGCCCAAGTAATGATTCTTGTGGTACCCCATTAGTCTAAGCCTGCCAACTAGAGAATAACCAGTTTATTCCTACTCCCTGTTTGTCCATTAACCAATTCTCAATCCATGCCAGTATATTACCTGCTATCCTGTGTGGGACCTTATTGAAAACCTTCTGAAAATCCAAATACACCTCATCATTAGTTCACCCTAATCTATGCTGCTTGTTATATCCTCAAAACACTCCAACAAGTTTATTCCTGATTTCCCTTTCATAAATCCACATTAACTCTGCCCAGTCAGGTCATTATTTTCTAAGTCTCCAGTTATCACATCCTTTATAGTATATTCTAGTATTTTCCATGCTACTGACATCAGGCTAACAGGTCTGATGTTCCCCACTTTCTCTCTCCCTGTTACATTTGCAACCTTCCAAACTGCAGGCACGGTTCTAGAATCTATAGAGTTTTGAAAGATGACCACCAATGCATCCATTATCTCTATTGCCACCTTTTTCAACACTATGGGATTTAGATCATCGGGTCCCGGGGATTTATCAATTTCAATCCCATTAATTTCTCCAATACTACTTCTTCACTTTTACTAATTTCTTTCAACTCCTTATTCTCACTAGTCCCTTGGATCTCTATTAATTCTGAGAGATTTATTGTACCTTGCTCTGTGAACATAGGAACATAAGAGCAGGAGTAGACCATTCAACCCATCAAGTCTGCTTTACCATTCATGGCTGATCATCCACTTCAATGCCTTTTTCTCACACTATCCCCATATCCCTTTATGTCATTGGAATTTAGAAATTTGGCAGTCTCTACTTTAAACATACTCAATGACTGAGCTTCCACAGCCCTCTGGGGTACAGAATTCCAAAGACTCACATCCCCCTGAGTGAAAAAATTTCTCCTCATCTCGGTTCTAAGTGGCTTCCCTCCTATTCTGAAATTGTGTTCCCTGGTTCTAGACTCTCCAGCCAGGGGAAACATATTACTTGCATCTATCCTGTCTATCCCTTTAAGTATTTTGTAAGTTTAGAAGACAGACACAACATAATTATTTAGCTTCTCTACCAGTGCCTCTCTCCCACCATACCTTTTAATATATTTTCCCAATCCAGCACTGCCAGTTTGCCCTCCATACCTTCATAGTTTATTTTGTTTAGCTTTAAGACCCTAGTTTTGGATTGAACTACATTGTTTTCAAACTTCATGGAAGATTCTTTCATATTAAGATCATTCTTCCCTAAAGGTTCTTTTATAGCAAGATTATGAATTTGTCCTTTCTCATTGCATGATCCAGAACTAGATATAAAATAGCCTGTTCCCTAGTTGGTTCTTCAACATTCTGCTCTAGATGAACAATGGCAGAAATTTAAGAAAATATTTCATGGCTCACAACAAAGATATATCCCAGTGAGGAAGCATTCAAGGAAGGGGATAAACCAACCTTGGTTAACCAAGTGAGTTAAGGATAGTATCAAATTAAAAGAAAAGACATACAATGTGGCAAAGATTAGTGGTAAGCCAGAGGATTGGAAACTTTTTAAAACAAAAGATGAGCAAAAAAAAATAAAGGGAGAAAATAAACTTTGAGGGTAAACTAGCAAGTAACATAAAAACCAACAGTAAGAGCTTCTTTAAATATATAAAAAGAAAGAGAGACGCCAAAGTGAACATAGGCCCCTACAGAATGAGGCTGGGGAAATAATAATGGGAAACCAGGAAATGGCAGGGGAGTTGAATGAGTACTTTGCTTCAGCCTTCACGGTAGAACACGCTAGAGAAAAAGTACTTGGGAAATTAATGGGGCTAAAGGCCGTTAAGTCCCCTGGACCTGATGGGTTGCATCCTAGAATATTAAAGGAAGTAGCCACAGAGATAGTGGATGCACTGGTAGTAATCTTCCAAGTAGCCTTAAATTCTGGAAAAGTCCCAGAGGGCTGGAAAACTGCCAATGTAACACCCTTATTCAAAAAGGGAGGGAGACAAAAAACAGGTAACTACAGGCCAGTTATCTGTCCTTGGGAAAATTATAGAGTCTATTATAAAGGATGTAATACCAGAGCATTTAGATTTACATAATCTAATCAAGCAGAGTCAGCATGGCTTCATGAAGGGGAAATCATGCCTGACAAATTTATTAGAATTCTTTGAGGAGATAACTAGTAGGATAGATAAAGGGGAACCAGTAGATGTAATATATTTGGATTTCCAAAAGACGTTCAATAAGGTATGGCACATAAGGCTACTTAATAAGATAAGAGCCCATGGTGTTGGGGTAGCATATTAGCATGGATAGAGGATTGGCTAACTAATAGAAGACAGAGAGTTGAGATATGGGGAGCATTTTCGGGATGACAACCTGTAACTAGTGGAGTGCTGCAGGATCAGTGCTGAGGCCTCAATTATTTACAATATATATTAATGACTTAGTTGAGTGAAGTGAATGTACTATCACCAGATTTGTGGATGATACAAAAATAGGTGGGAAGGCAAGTGGTGAGGATGGCACAAGGAGCCTTCAGAGGGATATAAACAAATTAAGTGAGTGGGCAAAAAAGTGGCTGATGGAATATAATGTGGGAAAATGTGAGGTTATGCACTTTGGCAAGAAGAATAGAGGAGCTGAATATTATTTAAATGGAGAAAGACTGCAGAAGGCTACAGCACAGAGGGATTTGGGAGTCATTGTGCATGAATCACGAAAAGCTAACATACAAGTTCAACAGGTAATAGGGAAGGCAAATGGAATGTTGGCCTTTATTTCAAAGGGAATAGAGTATAAAATATGGAAGTCTTGCTAAAACTATACAAGGCGCTAGTTAGACCACACCTAGAATACTGTGAACAATTTTCGTCCCCTTATCTAAGGCAAGATATCCTGCATTGGAGGCAGTCCAGGGAATGTTCATTAGGTTCATTCCGGGTATGGAGGGATTTTCTTATGAGGAGAGGTTGAGTAGGTTCTGTCTTTACTCATTGGAGTTTAGAAGAATTAGAGGCGACCTTATTGAAACATTTAAGATTCTTAGGGGACTTGACAGGGTAGATGCTGAGACGTTGTTTCCCCTTGTGGGAGAGTCTAGGTCCGGAGGACATAATCTCAGAGTAAGGGTCATAGAAACATAGAAACTAGGAGCAGGAGTAGGCCTTTCAGCTCTTCGAGCCTGCTTCACAATTCCATATGATCATGGCTGATCACCCAACTCAATAACCTGCTCCCACTTTCTCCCGATACCCTTTGAGCCCTTTCGCCCCAAGACCTATATTTAACTCCTTCTTTAAAACATACAATGTTTTGGTCTCGTTTTCAAACAGAGCTGAGGATGAATTTCTTCTCTCAGAGGGTAGTGAATCTGTGGAATTCTCTACCGCAGAGGGCTATAGAGGCTGGATTGTTAAGTATATTTAAGGCAGAGATAGACAGATTTTCAATCAGTAAGGGAATCAAGGGTTATGGGGACAAGGCAGGAAAGTGGAGTTGAGGATTATCAGATCAGCCATGATGATGATAATGAGATGATCCAAATGGCCTAATTTCTGCTCCTAGGTCTTATGGTCTTATCTCATTGAATGGTGGAGCAGACTCGATGGGCCAAATTGCCTATTTCTGCTCCTATATCTTATGGTCATAAGGTCTTAAAACCATCCTGTACACATTCCAGAATTTGTCCTGCACAGCATTATTCAGTTCCCAGGCTTGGTCATCCTGCAGCCACATTTCCGTAATGGCAATTAAATCATACCCATTTACTTCTATTTGTGCCATCAATTCACCTATCTTGGTGTGAATGCTGCATGCATTCAGAGAGTGTGCCTTTAATTCTGCCTTTTTAACATTATTCCGTATTTTGACTCTATATGATGTTGACATTTGTTTCTGCTGCCTTCCACTTTTGTTTACTACTTTTCTACTTCCCATTACCAGCTTTGTTCTTCTCTTATCTGAATTCCCTCTCAGGTTCCTTCACCCTGACAAACTGGTTTCAACCCTCCCCAAAGCACTAGCAAATCTCCCCATGACAATATTGTTCCTGGTCCTGCTAAGGTGTAACCTGTTTTTCTTGTACAGGTCCCACCTGCCCCAGAATTGGTCCCAATGCCCCATAAATCTATAACTCTCCCTCCTACACTATTTCTCCAGCCATATGTTCATTCACTCAATCCTCCTATTTTGGTACTCACTAACAGGTGGTACTAGACGTAATCCTGATAATACTTCCATAGAGGTCCTGCCAGTCAATCTCTTTCCTAGCTCCCTAAGATCTTCTTTCAGAACCTCATGCACTTTGGTAGGAGGAATAGAGGCATAGGCTATTTTCTAAATGGGGAGAGAATTCAGAAATCTGGAGTGCAAAGGGACTTGGGAGTCCTAGTCTAGGATTCTCTTAAGGTTAACTTGCAGGTTGAGTTGGTAGTTAGGAAGGCAAATGCAATGTTGGCATTTATTTCGAGAGGACTAGAATATAAAAGAAGGGATGTGCTGCTGAGGCTTTAAAAGGCTCTGGCCAGACCATATTTAGAATATTGTGAGCAATTTTGGGCCCCGTATCTCAGGAAGGATGTGGTCTGGGTCTATACTCGATGGAGTTTAGAAGGATGAGGGGGGATCTGATTGAAACTTACAGAATACTGAAAGGCCTGGATAGAGTGGACGTGGGGAAGATGTTTCCATTAGTAGGGGAGACTAGGACCCAAGGGCACAGCCTCAGAGTAAAGGGAAGATCTTTTAGAACAGAGATGAGGAGAAACTTCTTTAGCCAGAGAGTGGTGAATCTGTGGAATTCATTGCCACAGAAGGCTGTGGAGGCCAGGTCATTGAGTGTATTTAAGACCGAGATAGATAGGTTCTTGATTGGTAAGGGGGTCAAAGGTTATGGGGAGAAGGCGGGAGAATGGGGTTGAGAAACTTATCAGCCATGATTGATTGGTAGAGCAGACTCGATGGGCTGAATGGCCTAATTTCTGCTCCTGTGTCTTATGGTCTTATGGTCTCATCTTTCTTTCTACCTATATCATTGGTCCCAATGTGGACCACAACCTCTGACTGTTAACCCTCACCCAAAAAAAAGTCCTGCAGCCACTCAGTGACATCCTTGACCCTGGCACCAGGAAGGCAATATACCACCCTGGAGTCACGTGAATGGCCCCAGAAATGCCTGTCTATTACCCTAACTATTGAATCTTCTACCACAATTGCTCTTTCACTCTTCTTCCTCCCCACCTGTGCAGCTAAGTCACATGCGTTGCCACAAACTTGGTTCTTGCTACAATTATCTGAGGAACTATCAATTGCCCTCACCAATAAACAAAATGGAAAATTGGTTAGTGAGCAACATAGACTTAGAGGACTCCTGCACTACCTGCCTTGTGCTCCTAGACTGTCTGGCAGCACCTTCCAAACCCACCCCATTTCCTCTCTGCCTGCAAGCTCCTAACCTTTGCTGTGACCCCTTCCTTAAACATGCTATCCACATAGCTTTGCAGATGCACCACAGTGACTCCAGCTGCAGCTCGAGTTCCAAACCCAGAGCTCAAGTTTCTGCAGCTGGCGACACTTCCAGGATGGTTCCTTGTTAGCTAGCATGGACACAATGGGCTGACCAGCCTCTTTCCTTGCGACAAATTTCAATGATTCCATGATTCAATAGCACTTAACTAGTTGGAAACCACTTTATGATATTCTGAGGTCATACTAAGTGCAATATGAAAACATAGTCTTTCTTTTGCTCTCACTCAATCAGGATTTAGAAGGATCAAAATATAAAGATGCTTTAAGGAGGTCTTTAAGGAGGCAGTCAAAAACACTTAAATATTACACTCAAAGCTGCTCTAGGTCTCTGTGTCATGAGATTGCATTGACTGTGAGTGGGTGGAGATTTAACAACAGGCAGTCAGTGATCCTCTACTCGTGATTCAACAGCTGTGCGATATACACGGGTCTGCTGTTAGATGACTTTGCTGCAATATTTCAGTCCAATTACCTGCCATTCCCAATCTGCCAGTAAAGGGCTTTCTGACAAAGATTACACTATTTTATCCAATAATTCTCTCAGTCTGAGCCTTCAAACTAATAATCATTTCTTCAGTATATAATCTTTGCTGAAACAGAATGTTCTATAAGTAATTACTTCACTGAGCTTTGTTTGTAAACAATAGATACTGAAGCTAGAGGTATTGGGCAGAATTTTAACTGATGGACCTACTATCAGTGAATGAGACCAGCTGTTGGTCGGGACACGAAACTTAGTGGAATGGGCTTTGCTGTGACTGTATAACTTAGCCACGGTATTAGCATCCCACTTTCAAGTTTTCTGACTAATTGGAGCAGACAAGCATGATCATGGCCCACACCAGACTGTTCACGCCTCAGAATTTAAGGGAACTCTGGCAGGTGACAGTGTGGATCTTTGCTACAACAGTCAGGACAGAGACAGCAACTTCAACGATGGAGCCTCAATGTGGGAAGGCTGCCCCCTCTTCTCTGAGGCACCCCTGAAAGTCTTACTATAAGGACTGTAAGGACCTGAAGAGAGATGCTCTTGCTAGTAGACGAGAGAAATTGGCTGTCCTCTGAAACTAAGCAGGCATGACTGAAAGTGGTTGAAGAGATGAGTAGCAGGATTGTGGCCCCTTACTCATGTACTCAGCGCTAAAAGAGGTTCATGACCTCATAAGAGCTGGTGTCAGGCACTCATAGACTTCACTAATCTTCTCTCCAGACCAACACAAGCTGCTGCTCCATTTATTCCTCTCTCTCAAGGTATCTTCTCACATCCCCATCTGAACAACCACCTCTGACACTCATCATCATCTTATTGCTCACACCCATTGCACACAATCACCTTCCACGAATGTTGTGCCTCCATCTTCTCACCACAATTTATTTCTCATGCTTATAACTCTCTACTTTTGTTACTTGAAGGAGAAGAGAATGCAGAATTCCAAGGAGAGACAGTTTGACATTCCAGTAGTTGCCACCCTGACTGCTGTGGAGGATGACGCACTTGAAATCAGCAAACGGTCAGAGTCTGTGGCATTTTGGAGATGGAGAGAATAGGGTCTCGCAGATACTTGGTGACAGAATTAGATATCACACAGCCACAGGGTACACAGCAATTTTTTCTGTTAATTTGAAGTCACCTCTAACTGAAAAATGATCATCTGCACAATGATAACTTTGAACCCTTTTCCTATGTCAGTTTTAATTCATATCTTCCACCTTCCACGGGTTCCTTCGAGTGTGACACTGTAGATGGTGTAGTAGGAGGCACATTCACGCCACCCAATACCAGGCAATGAGTATCCCCAACAAGAAAGAATCTAACAAGCGCACCTTGTTATTCATTACCATCGCTGAATCCCCCACTATCAACATTCTGAGAGTTACCATTGACTAGAAACTGAACTGGACCAACCATATAAACACTGTGGCTACAAGAGCAGGTCAGAGGCTAGGAATTCTATGTCAACTAACTCACCCCCTGGTTATGGTTGTTGGAGGTCAATCATCTCAGTTCCAGGATATCACTGCAAGAGTTCTTCAGGGTACTGTCCTAGGCCTAACCATTTTCAGCTGCTTCATCAATGACCTTCCTTTCGTCATAAAGTCAGAAGTGGGGATGTTCGCTGATGATTGCACAATGTTCAGTACCATTCACAAATGCTTAGATACTGAAACAGTCCATGTCCAAATGCAGCAAGACCTGGGCTTGGGCTGACAAGTGGCAAGTAACATTCATGCCACACAAGTGCCAGACAATTACTTTCTCCAACGAGAGTCTAACCATCACCCCATGACTTTCAATGGCATTAACATCACTGAATCCTCCACTATCAACATCCTGTGGGTTACCATTGACCAGAAACTGAATTGGGTTAGCCATGTAAATACTGTGGCTAGAAGAGAAGGCCAGAGGCTAGGAATCCTGCGGTAAGTAACTCACCTCCTGACTCTCCAAAGCCTGTCCACCATCTACAAGGCACAAGTCAGGAGTGTGATGGAATACTCCCCACTTGCCTGGATGAGTGAAGCTCCAACAAATTCAAGAAGCTCAACACCATCCTGGACAAAGCAGCCCTCTTGATTGGCACCCCATCCACAAACATTCACTCCCTCCACCACCGACACACAGTAGCAGCAGTGTGTTCCATCTACAAGATGCACTGCAGGAACTTATCAAGGTTTTTTAGGCAGCACTTTCCAAACCCATGACCACTACCATCTTGAAGGACAAGGGCAGCAGATTGATGGGAATACCACTGCCTGGAAGTTCCCCTCCAAGTCACTCACCATCCTGACTTGAAAATATATCACCGTTCCTTCACTGTTGCTGGGTCAAAATCCTGGAATTCCCTCCCTAACAGCACTGTGGGTGTACCTGTACCACATGGACTGCAGCGGTTCAAGAAGGCAGCTCACCACCACCTTCTCAAGGGCAATTAGGGATGGGCAATAAATGCTGGCCTAGCCAGCTATACTGGCATTCTAAGAATGATTTTTTAAAAAAAGACTAATCATCAATTGGTATATGTGATGTTGGAGATATTGTCTCCTGTGACTTGGAGCTCTGCGTTTATCCCCTCTGTCCTGTGGAATGGCAGGTGGCTGAGGAGAACCCAACTGCTGCTCCTGCTGCTGCTGGTGTTACACTTGCTACTGGTGGTGCTGTTCCTGCTGCCATTGTCCTTGCTGGTGCTGCTCCTCTTGTTCTTCATCAGAGTTCCAGGGTAGAGCTGTATAAGCTGCTCGCATGCCGCTTAGAAGGCTGACAGCTAGGGAGTGCAGATCAAAGTCAAAGAAGATAAAGGTAACAGAAATGGCCTCCAAAGCCATTTTTTCCCCTTTTTTAACCCCCTGTACATACCCACCCATTTTGCAGGTTAAAACTTCCCCCATTAATGCAGCAACCAGAAACTAGAAATATTAGTTCTGATACATGCTGTCAAGGAGAAAGGAAATAACATATTCCAACTTTTACTTCATAAGAAACCCCGACCACACCACTCAGTTATTTTGTTGCCCCTAAGGGTTGCTTGATGGTGGACAAGCAGTCAGACAGTATTCATGGAATCAAGAGTATTGTGGATAAAGGTGGGTACAAATTACCAACATATGAAATTTATATATGGCATCATGTTTGTGACTAATGTCAATGAGTGGATCTATATTGCTGAGGAATGGGAGGGAACGAAGGATGAAATATTGTGGTAGACAGGAGATAGGGATGCAGGCACAGGAGGATTGCAGGATATGTGTTGAGACAAATGAAAATGGAATCATATTAGGGCTATATAACAGGGTGGATGATGGAATGAGGCAGCAAGGATAATGGCATGGTCAATGCACCAAAACGTGTGGCAAATTCTGGAAGGAATCGCACATGGTTGCAATAACAAGAGATAGGAGTTAGTGACTTTGGCCAGGGCTTTAGTTGGAAAGTAAATGGCACTGGAGGAATTCAACCAGAAAATGATGGGAAAGGTAAGTGCAAGTTGAGGAGTGTCAATGCATTTGAAAAACTTAGAGATTAACAAAAAGATGGAAATGGGATTGGTCTTTAAAGTGGCTGGAAGGAATGAAGGTGAGCTTTTTAAGTAAACTACACAATCCAGTAATGTGATAGGTTAGATGCCAGTTTGCTCTATGTTAACTAATCTCAGAAGTGGCAGTAGGCCTTTAGCACCATTGGACTAGGGAGGAGAACACTTGACTGGGATTTCGGATCCTAAGTACAAACATTAACATTAAGTGAGACAGGGTGAATTAGACTATGATATCCCCCCGGCCGGAATGGTAAACAGTCTCCAAATATTCACTACCTGATTATGCAAGCAAAATGGTCTCTTAGGAAAAATATCAAGAGATGATGGAAATGTATCTCAGTAAAACTCAGCACCTTTCAGAAATAAGAAAGAGAAAAGGATTTTTTTTTTAAAAAAAGATATTGAACTCTAATATCTAGTGTGTCAGTGGTAGTATGATAATTCATGATCTGTTTCCCAGTCTGTTCAGTCGCCAATCTGTCGCTGACAATCTTGGGAAGTAAAACTACTTCCCTGGTGCTTTCCCTGCAAAGAAGATCTGTTGAGTCTCAGTGCTGCTTCGAAATAGAACTTGTCTCTTTCTGTCTCAATCTTAAAAGCTTAATTGCTCAGAGCAGCAATTGGAGAAGCCATAGAGGTATCTACAAATCCACCTTTTACCATCCCACGACATAGTATGTTAATTTTCCAGTATGTTTTAGCAGTGAGATGTGCAACACATATACAGAGTTAAAATAAGCTGTCAGTCTGACTCTTGTCCTTGAATTTAACAATTTTCTAATTTTACACTTTCTCAGCCTACTGCACTGCAGCTTCCATACATTTGTAATGTTCCATTTCTTTTATTCCTAATCATAACCCACAATTCTCATCACAAAAAATTACATGATAAGATTAGAGCTTCCTTAATGACTGAAGGGTTAAAACTATTATTTTAGTTTTGAATATCATGAACACATATCCCAGTGTTTGAACACAATAATGATTCTTGTTAGAAACCAACTCTCCTAATCTGAGAAGATCATGTTATTTCAATTTACGGGATTTGTACCCAAAACCATCATGAAGTGTGCCACAAAGCTGCAGTTTTGACACTAAATGCCAGAAAAGACATTGTATTATTGTTTGGTGAAAGGGCAATGTTACAGCATGAAGCAGACTTCCTTTTTACCATCCTTTTTACTTTCCCCTTACAAATGTTACTCCTGATCTGGCCAGGCTTGCTGCTGGTAATGATAATGGAGATGAATGGAAAATTACTTAGTGCTCTGGAGCTCGATAATTCTCATGTCTGCATTTCTCTCAAATGAACATGTGCCATCATTTTTAGCAGGGTCTTCAAAATATTATAAGGTGCAGTAGAAAGTGAATGGAGAAGGACAAAAATTATAACTAGGTACCGGTACATCAACAGAATATTCTAGAACTGGTAAGAATATTTCCATGTATAGAATTGTCCCATTCCTTTCTGCATTCATGATTGATCATCTTCTCCATTTAAAAAGACTGGTCAGAATTTTTAGAGTATGTCATTAAAATTCACAAATACAAATTTATGTTTGTTGTCTGCATGCTTACTTGACTAGCAACGACCAGGACATCTTTTATTGTGTACTTTTTCTGGATATATTGCTTGACTCTAAGCAGCTTATTTCAGGTTTTCCAAAGGCCATAGATTTTCACCATGATAAATTTGTCATATTTGGGTTTTTATCTAATTCCCTTAATATTTCATCCTTTCCTCACAATTTTAAGAATATTCAAAACTTCTTAAATAATGCAGCATTTGTGCTTTGTGGTACACTGTTTGTGGTATACTGCAATCACTGTACATTTTCTAAAGGAAATACAAAGCAAGTTGTATTTGTATGGTGTATTAAATATAGAAACAAACATCGTAAACTGCTTTACAGGAGTGTAATCAAACAAAAGTTGACACTGAAGCAAAGAATGCGATATTAGAAATAACTAAAAGCTTGATCGAAAAGGGGGGTCTTAAGGAGTGCTTAAAGAAGGAGAGGGAGGCAGAGAAGTTTAGGTAGCTAATTCTCTACTCTGTTTAAAGAAGAGCAGATAAGTTCTACCAATGCTCTGACTAATTTGTCTTCAACTAACATCACTATGACAGATTGTCTAGTCAATGATCTCGTAACTATTTGGAGGATCTTTCTGTGTGCTAATTTACTGCTGCTTTTCCCTACATTAGAATGGTGACTACACTTCAAAAGCACTTAACTGGCTGGGAACCACTTTGGGATATTCTGAGGTCATGCTAAGTGCCATATAAAAGCATATTCTTTCCTTTGCTCTCGCAGGGTTTAGAAGCAACAAAATATATAAACGTGCCTTAAGGACATCCTTACACCTGCAGTCACAAATACTATTAAATATTACACTTAAAGCTGCTCTAGGTCTTTGTGTCAGGAGATTGCATTGACTGTGAGTGGGTGGGGATTTAGCAATATGCAGACAGTGATCCGCTACTGGTGATTCAACAGCTGTATGTTATGCACGGGTCAGCTGTTAGATGGCTTTGCTGCAATATTTCAGTCCAATTACCTGCCATTCCCAATCTGCCATTAAAGGTCTTTCTGACAAAGATTACACTATTTTATCCAATAATTCTCTCAGTCTGGACTTTCAAACTAATAGTAATTTCTTCAGTATACCTTTTTGCTGACACAGAATGTTCTATAAGTAATTACTTCATTCAGTTTTGTTTGTAAGCAATAAATACTGAAACTGGAAATATTGGTTCTTTTATATGTCATCAAGCAGGGAAGCAGTAGCATATTCCAGCTTTCACTTCATAGGAAATTCTGTAGATCACACTACTGTACAACTATTTTGTTGCCCTTAAGGTTCATCCATGGCTTGGTGGTGGGCAAGCAGTCATACAGTATTCATGGATAAAGCTGGGTACAAGTTACCAACATATGAAAGCTGGCAGCATGTTTTTGACTAATATCAACAAGTGGCACGATATTGTTGGGGAATGGGAGGGCACGAAGGCTGAAACATAGTGGCAGATGGGACGTATGATGCAGGCACAAGAGAAAATGCCATTGCAGGGTATGTGTTGAGGCAGGTAGAAAGGGAACCATATCAGCGTTATCTCACAAAGCGGATTATGGGTTAAACAATCCAGAGAACAATAATATGGTCACTGAATGGAAGGTCAAGTAGGAATGGCACATGATTACAATAACGAGACATATAAGTTGGTGACTTTGACCAGGGCTTTATGTGGAATGAAACAGCACTACAGAAATTCAACCAGGAAACAGTGGGAAAGGTTATTTTTATTTGTTCGTGGGATTTGAGCGTTGCTGGCTAAGCCAGAATTTATTGCCCATACTTTATTGCCCATACTTAATTGCCCTGCTCAGAGGGCATTTAAGAGTCAACCACATTGCTCTGAGTCTGGAGTCACATGTAGGCCAGACCAGTTAAGGGCAGCAGATTTCCTTCCCTAAAGGGCACTATTGAACCAGATGGGTTTTTACGACTATTGGTAATGGTTTCGTGGTCATCATCAGGCTTTTAGTTCCAGATTTTTATTGAATTCAAATTTCACCACCTGCCATGGCGGGATTCGAACCCAGGTCCCCAGAGAATTACCCTGGGTCTTCAAGAATACTAGCCCAGTGACAATATCACTATGCCATGGTGCATGGTTGAATTGTGACAATGCATTCAGGAACCATAGAGGTTAACATAGGGGGATTGATCTGTAAAGCAGCTGGAAGGATTGAATTTGGGCTTTTTAAGTAAGCTACACAATCCTGTAAAGGAGCAGGTTAGATGCTGTATTAACTAATCTCAGCAGTGGCAGTAGGGCCTCAGCGCCATTGGATTACCTGACTCTGATTTCTGCAGGAAAATTGACATTAGGTGAGAAGGATGAATTAGGTTGTGATACCCCCACTGCTTCACATGGCAAAACAGCCTCCCAGTATTCACTAATACAAAAGCAAGATACTGTAGATGCTGGTAATCTGAGATAAAAACAAAAAATGCTGTAAATATTCAAAAGGCCTGGATTCATCTGTGGAGAGAAACAAAGTAAACGTTTCAGGTCCATGACCCTTCTATTGTCACCATTTTCTGTTTTTAAATATCCCAACATTCAATACCTGACTATGCATGCAAAGTGGCATCTTCATAAAAATATCTCAGGAACTGTGTCTCAGCAACTTCAGTACCTTCTAGAAGGAAAAATGAGTAAAGGAAAGGCACTGAACTCCAACAGATGGTGTTGTCAGTGGTCGGATGATAAGCTGTGATTTGTTTCCCAGACTGCACCATTGCCAACCTGTCTCCGATTGCTCCGGGAAGTAAAACTACTCATAAAGCTCTCCATGAGGGCTGTGCTTTCCTCGCAATGAAGATCTGTGTCAGTCAAAAACACTGTTGTTTAAAAATAGAACTTGTCTCTTTCGATCTCAATCTTAAAAGTTCCCTACGCTCAGAGCAGCAATTGGAAAAGCCATGGCGGTAGCTAGGTACAAATCCACCTTTTACCAACACATGGTATATTATGTTAATTTTCCAGTATGTTTTAGCACTGAGTTGTGCAGCACATATACAGAGTTAAAATGAACTGTCAATCTGTCTCATTTTTTCCCTTGGTTTTAACATTTAGATTTTCTAATTTTCCAAATTCTCAATGTACTGCACTACACCGTCCATGCATATTTTAATGTTGCATTTCTTCTATTTTTTTCATGGGAAGGGAGCATCATTTGTTGTCCATACCTAATTGCCCTTAAGAATGCGGGCTGCCTTCTTAATCCACTGCAGTCCACGTGGTGTAGGTACATCCATGGTGCTGCGGGGAAGGGAGTTCCAGGATTTTGATCTCACAACAACTGCAACAGTTGCAAATGAGGACAGTGTGTGGCTTGGAGGGGAACTTGAAGGTGGTGGTTTTCCCATGTATCTGTTGCCCTTGTCCTCCGAAGTGGTAGAAGTCATGGGGTTGGAAGGTGCTGTCAAAGAGCCTTGATGAATTGCTGCAGCGCACCTTATCTATAGTACACACTGCCGCCACCTTGTGTCAGTGGCGGAGGGGATGTATATTTAAGGTGATGGTTGCCAATCAAGCGGGTTGCTTTGTCCAGGATGGTGTCGAGTTTTTTGAGTGTTGTTAGAGCTGTACTCATCCAGGAAATTGGAGAGTATTCCATCACAAGCTTGTGTCTTTGGGGAGTCAGAAGGTGAGTTACTTGCCACAGAATTTCTCTCGCCTGCTGTTGTAGCCACAGTATTTATATCACCTCCATCCCCCACCAGGATGGTCTGATGGCTCTCCGCTTCTTCCTAGAACAGAGGCCCAAACAATCTCCATCCACCACTACTCTTCTCTGTCTGGCTGAACTTGTTCTCACACTGAACAATTTCTCCTTAAACTCCTCTTACTTCCTCCAAATAAAAGGTGTGGCTATGGGTACCTGCATGGGCCTCAGTTATGCTTGTCTCTTTATGGGATATGTGGAACATTCCTTGTTCCAGTCCTACTCCGGTCCCCTCCCACAACTCTTTCTCCGGTACATCGATGATTTCTTTAATGCTGCTTCATGCTCTCATCTGGACCTGGAAAAATTTATTAATTTTGCTTCCAATTTCCGCCCCTCCATCACTTTCACATGGTCCGTCTCTGACACTTCTCTTCCCTTCTTTGACCTCTCTGTCTCAATTTCTGGTGATAGACTGTCCACCAATATTCATTACAAGCCTACCGACTCCCACAGCTACTTCACACCCCACTTCCTGTAAGGACTCCATCCCATTCTCTCAGTTCCTTCGCCTCCATCACATCTGTTCTGATGATGCCACTTTCAAAAACAGTTCCTCTGACATGTCTTCCTTCTTCCTTAACCGAGGTTTTCCACCCACGGTGGTTGACAGGGTCCTCAACCATGTCCGGCCCATCTCCCCCGCATCTGCCCTCATACTTTCCTCTCCCTCCCAGAAACGTGATAGGATCGCCCTTGTCCTCACTTATCACCCCGCCAGCCTCCGCATTCAAAGGATCATCCTCCGTCATTTCCGCCAACTCCAGCATGATGCCACCACCAAACACATCTGACAGCATTTCACAGGGATCGTTCCCTCCGGGACACCCTGGTCCACTCCTCTATCACCCTCTACACCTCAACCCCTCCCATGGCACCTTCCCATGCAACTGCAGAAGGTGCAACACCTGCCCCTTTACTTCCCCTCTCCTCACCATCCAAGGGCCCAAGCACTCCTTTCAAGTGAAGCAGCATTTCACTTGCACTTCCCTCAATTTAGTCTACTGCATTCGCTGCTTCCAATGTGGTTTCCTCTACATTGGAGAGACCAAATGCAGACTGGCTGACCGCTTTGCAGAACACCTTCGGTCTGTCCGCAAGCATGACCCAGACCTCCCTGTCGCTTGCCATTTCAACACTCCACCCTGCTCTCATGCCCACATGTCCATCCCTGGCCTGCTGCATTGTTCCAGTGAAGCTCAATGCAAACTGGAGGAACAGCACCTCATCTTCTGACTAGGCATTTTACAGCCTTCCAGACTGAATATTGAGTTCAACAACTTTAGATCATGAACTCTCTCCTCCATCCCCACCCCCTTTCCGATCCCCCCTTTTTTCCAATAATTTATATACGTTTTTCTTTTCCCACCTATTTCCATTATTTTTAAATGTATTTCCATGCATTGTTTTATCTCTACCTTTTAGCCTATTTTGATCCCTTCCCCTGACCCCAACCCTACTAGGGCTATCTGTCCCTTGCTCGTCCTGCTTTCCACCCTTAATGTCACCTATTAGCACATTCCTTAGATAATATCGCTACCTTCAACACCTCTTTGTCCTTTTGACTATGACATCTTTTGGCTATCTCCACTTATCACTGGCCCTCTATACAGCTCTACCTGTCCCACCCCCCCACCCCCCTTAAACCAGCTTATATTTCACCTCTTTTCTATTTTTCCTTAGTTCTGTTGAAGAGTCATATGGACTCGAAACGTTAACTGTGTTCCTCTCCGCAGATGCTGTCCGACCTGCTGAGGTTTTCCAGGTATTTTTATTTTTGCTTTGGATTTCCAGCGTCGGCAATTTTTTGCTTTTATCTTAGTATTTATATCACTGTTTCAGTTCAGTTTCTGGTCAATGGTAACCCCCCCCCAGAAGGATTCAGCGATGGTAATGCCATTGAATGTCAAGGGGAATTGGTTAAATGGTCATTTGTCTGGTGAAAATGTTACTTACCTCTTATCAGCCCAAACCTTATTGTTGTCAAGGTCTTGCTGCATATGGAGTTGTGAATGGTGCTGAACATTGTGCAATTATCAGCAAACATCCCCACTTCTGACCTTATAATGGAGGAAAAGCCATTGATGAAACCACTGAAGATGGTTTGGCCTGGGACACGACCCTGAGGAGCTCCTGCAGTGATGTCTTGGAACTCTTTCTAATTGTATTGTATTCTCATTCTATTTCTAATCATAAACCACAATTCTCATCACAATAAATTGGATAATATGATTAGAGTTTCCTTAATGATTGAGGGGTTAAAACTTCTGGATGCCATGAACACACATCCCTATGTCTGGACACAATTGCAACAACAACAAATTGTATTTACATAGGGCAGGATTTTCCCTTTCACAACAAAAACAGAATTACCTGGAAAAACTCAGCAGGTCTGGCAGCATCGGCGGAGAAGAAAAGAGTTGACGTTTCGAGTCCTCATGACCCTTCGACAGAACTTGCCGAAGGGTCATGAGGACTCGAAACGTCAACTCTTTTCTTCTCCGCCGATGCTGCCAGACCTGCTGAGTTTTTCCAGGTAATTCTGTTTTTGTTTTGGATTTCCAGCATCCGCAGTTTTTTTGTTTTTATCTCTAGGATTTTCCCTTTGTTGGGTGGGTGCAACGGACAGGCCCGGGAACAACCACGAAGTGGACCGCCGACCGCGATTTCATGCTGGCTGGTGAATAAATGGCCAGCCAGCGTGAAATGCACGCTGAGACCCGCAGCGCTCACAGGGTGGGGATGGAAGAGCGCGAGCGCTGAACTCTGCACATGCACGAGCGAGCATGCTCTGAAAGGTCTCTGAAGGCACAGAGCTGCCTCAGGGAGTTGAAGGATTTTAAAATGAAAAATAAAGATTTGAAAAATAAGGGAAACGTCCCCACTTGTGACTCAGTCAAATGAAGATGGACATGTTAAAAATGATGTCAAAATTTTTAAAAAATGTTTAAATTTACTGTTGGAAACCTCATCCATGGGTGAGATGATTAAAAATACGAAGGCCACCTGGCCGATTCACTCACCTGCCAACCATAAGGTTGGACGGGCAGCGAAAAATTCAGATTAATTGCTAGCTTAATGGCCTTAATAGGCCTCTTAATTGTCAGTGGGCATTATCATGTGACTGCACGATGAATGTGTGATGACATCGGGATGCTTGCCCGACATCATCGCACACTATTTTACTCCTAATCAGGTTGGGCACACGCCCACCCATGGTATGAAAATTTCTGCCCATAGTGTTTTAATGTAATAAAGTGATCCAAGGTGCTTCACAGGAGCATTATAAAGTGAAGTAAAGCAGTGAAGCCAATATTAGGACAGATGGCCAAAAGCTTGGTCATAGAGTTAGATTTTAAGGAGCTCTTAAAGAAAGAAAGCGAGGTTGAGAGCAGAGAGGTTTAGGGAGGATATTCCAGAGCCTGGACCTAGGCAGCTGAAGGCATGGCAACTAAAGTTGGAGCAATTAAAATGGGGGATGCTCAGGAGCCCGGAATTAAATGAATGCACACATCTCAGAAGGTTGTGGAGAAAATTACAGAGATATGGAAGGATTTGAAGACACAGATGAGAAATTAAAATGTTACCTGACTGGGAGCTGTAGGTCAGCGAGCACAGAGGCAATGGTGAATGGAACTTGGCGCAAGTAAGGACACAATGATGACTCTTGTTGGAAATCAACTTTCATAATTGGGGATGATCATATTATTGCAGTTTAGAAGATGTACAACATAGTAAACATTAGAATAACCTCAATACCATTTTGTGCTCTGGATTTGCATGTTTGGATTTCTCTCAAATCAACATGTGCCAATGATTTTTTAGCAGAGCCTTCAAAATAATACAACGTAGAATAAGGATTTCCTAAATGAATGGAGAAGGACAAAAATTATTAACTAAATACTGGTAATACAGAATATTCTAGATCTGGCAAATATGTTTCTATGGGCAGATTTGGCCCATCCCTTTCTGCATCCATGTTTGACCATCTTCCCCACATAAAAAGACTTATCAGAGTTTTTCATTTGTGCCATTAAAATTCACAAATTAAAATTTATACGCTGAATTTTCTGGTTGGTGTGTGGGGGCAGGGCTGATGCGCCGACATGTAAAATGACACACAATGACATTGGGCGTGCATCCCGAGATCATTGCGCGTCATCGCGATGTTTTGTTCAGCAGGCATGTGCCGGAGTCAGCTGTGCGCCTGCTGAAATGTCAACAGCCTATTAAGGCCACTAAGAAATTAATTAAAGTAGTTAAGAACACTGACCTTAAGGTTGGCAGGCAGGCGAAAAGCCCAAGAGGTCGTCGCATTTTTCAGGAAACCTCATCCATGGGCAAGATGGGGTTCCCTAGAGCTTTTATAAATTAAATAAATAAATTTTCCCACCTATACAAACATGTCCCAACTCAAATGACACTGCAAAATAAATTTTTACATAATTTATTAAACTGTTTTATTATCCATTCAATCTTCCTGAGGCACGCAGCTGCTTCAGGGAGATTGCTGCGTTCTTTCAAACGCATGCGAGAGAGGGTGCAGGAACCAACTCTCCCTCCTCCTCCTGCCTGCACAGGTAGCGCTGAGTGCGACCGGCTGTGCATTACGCTGGGCGGGCCTTAATTGGCCCGCCTGTGTAAAATGGTAGTGTGGAGCCGATCGCGGGCGGTGATTGGCTCCACACCCGGCTCCCGCCCTGCCCGCCTACCATGGGAAAAATCCTGGCCTATGTTTGCTTTCTGCATGTCACTTGAGTAGAAATGAAGCAAGCTATTTTTAAATTATGTATCTTTTCTTGATATGTTGCTTGATTCTGAGTAGTTTAAGTTTTCTGAAGGCCACAAAGTTTTCACCATGATAGATTTGTCAAATTTGGATTTATATCCAGTTTCCTTAATATTTCATTCTTCTCCCAATTTTACAGTTAATATTCAAAACCTTTTAAAACAAATTTGTAAATAATGTAGCATTTGTGCTTGGACCCTGCTTAGTCTATATTTTCTAGAGGAAAAACAAAACACCTTGTATTTATATAGTGCTTTTAAGACATAAATAAATGTAATATACCTTTTCACAAAAAGGTAATCAAATAAAAATTGACACTAAGCCAAGGAATGCAATATTGGGACAAGTGATTAAAAGCTTGGCTGAAAAGGTGGGTTTTAGGGAGTGTCTTAAAGGATGAGAAGGCAGAGAAGTTTAGGGAGGAAATTCCAGAGCTTAGCTCCTCGATGTCTTCATCATTGGAATACTCCCCATAATGAGATAGAGGGAGCCAGGGTGGGGATGCAAACTGGACCAGAGTTGGAGGAATGCAGAATTCTTGGAGGGAATAGGGAGAAACTATTTCCACTGGCGGGAGTGTCAGTCTTGAAGCAGGTTATTGATAAGGATAAAAGCATCTGCCCTCACGCCTTCTCCTCCCTCCCAGAAACATGATAGGGTCCCCCTTGTCCTCACTTATCACCCCAACAGCCTCCGCATTCAAAGGATCATCCTCCGCCATTTCCGCCAACTCCAGCATGATGCCACCACCAAACACATCTTCCCTTCACCCCCCTTATCGGCATTCCGTAGGGATCGCTCCCTCCGGGACAACCTGGTCCACTCCTCCATCACCCCCTACTCCTCAACCCCCTCCTATGGCACCACCCCATGCCCACGCAAAAGATGCAACACCTGCCCCTTCACTTCCTCTCTCCTCACCGTCCAAGGACCCAAACACTCCTTTCAAGTGAAGCAGCATTTCACTTGCATTTCCCCCAACTTAGTCTACTGCATTCGTTGCTCCCAATGTGGTCTGCTCTACATTGGAGAGACCAAACGTAAACTGGGCGACCGCTTTGCAGAACACCTGCGGTCTGTCCGCAAGAATGACCCAAACCTCCCTGTCGCTTGCCATTTCAACACTCCACCCTGCTCTCTTGCCCACATGTCTGTCCTTGGCTTGCTGCATTGTTCCAGTGAAGCCCAACGCAAACTGGAGGAACAACACCTCATCTTCCGACTAGGGACTTTACAGCCTTCCGGACTGAATATTGAATTCAACAACTTTAGGTCGTAAGCTCCCTCCCCCATCCCCACCCCCTTTCTGTTTCCCCCTTCCCTTTTTTTTCCAATAAATTATAAAGATTTTCCTTTTCCCACCTATTTCCATTATATAAAAAAAACCCCACTAGAGCTATACCTTGAGTGCCCTACCATCCATTCCTAATTAGCACATTCGTTTAGATAATATCACCAACTTTAATTTTAACACCTATGTGTTCTATTGTACTATTGTCATTGACATCTTTTGATGATCTGCTTCTATCACTGCTTGTTTGTCCCTACAACCACACCCCCCCCCCCACCTCTTTGTCTCTCTATCTCTCCACCCCCCACACACACACCTTAAACCAGCTTATATTTCAACTCTTTCTTGGACTCGAACGCAAGTTCTGACGAAGGGTCATGAGGACTCGAAACGTCAACTCTTTCCTTCTCCGCCGATGCTGCCAGACCTGCTGAGTTTTTCCAGGTAATTCTGTTTTTGTTATAGATAAGGATAGTTTGAACACCGACCTGAGAATTTTAAATATGAGGTGTCATTGTGGAGAACCTAGATTCCCAATGTAGGAATGAATATAAAACGAAGCAACTTTTCTGCTAAAATCAGATTTAGGGAATATGCAAAAAATCCTGAAGGTCTCAGTGAAATAAAGGTTGGGACAACTAATCCTACATAAATATCAACAGAAAGTGCTGGAAACACTCAACAGACCTGACTTGCTCCAGCATTTTTTTCTCTCTGTTTATATTTCAGGTTCCAGCAGTATTTTCCCTTTGAACCTGATCTAAATGTTGTAGAGAGAGAGAGAGAGAGAGAGAGAGAAGGGGGGCGGGGGGGCGGGGTGGGGGAGGAGAGATCTGGGAACTCCAAGTTCCAGAAGACGTTGCGCTGCTGGTTAGTGCGCACGCGCTGCCTTTGCAGTTGGTGGGGGCGGGGGCTGAGATATTCACCTGCTCCAGGAGCTTGGCTGCCCGAATCCCAACCACATCCACAGCTCCAGCTCTGTCACACTGACAGCGCTGGGCTACCGCTACCACCAACACACACACACACACACAGGCGGCCCGATATCACTGACAGCTAAACGGGACATACGCTCGCAAGGAAAGTGGGCAAGAAACTTCCAGGGAGGAGAAAAAAAAAGTTTTCCCCCATCTCCCACCCTACTTCCCCCCCACCCCCCCCTTCCCTCCACCCTCAATCCAGTTTATCGAGTCGTTTAAGTGATCCGCAGCGAGTGAGGAAGAAATACTGTCAACAGACGGGAAAATGGGAGCGTCTGGCACTGGAATCTTGCACCCGGTTTTGATCCTTCTTCTGGGGTTAGGGATGCAAGGTGAGAGCGATTTAACTGGCGACTGTTTTTTCTTTCTTTCATGCAACCCTGAAGTGTTGAGACTTGAGGGATATTCTGCAACTTTTTTGTTGAGTTTATTCTGAATTGTCTCTGGTGTCGACCAAGGTAACGTGCAAAATCGAAAAAGTTAAATAACTTCATTCCCCATTCTTAAACCATCCTTTTTGTTTTTTTTAAAAAAACTAGTTTGTTAATCCTGTTTGTATCTATGGCCAATACGTTTGTATTTTCTCTCTCTCTGTTGTATGTGTGCCTGTAACGCTACGATGTTATTTTGATGGTTACGTTTTGTCCTTAAACACGACTCATCGCTCCGACACACACCAGATTTGTTTGCAGCTCGGCTCAAGGAAAAGGCGGGGAGTTTGGCGGGGGGGGGGGTGGGGGGGAGAACTTGTTCATCTGGTCCTGCAGGTATGACACCTGCAAAACCCGCAGATCGAATATCCTTTCAATAAGTTTGGATTAGACAAAAAAAAGTTATGACCCATTGGGAAATAATTAAGGATTTTTTTTAATTTGATGGGTAAATCAGTAGATAGATGGTATTCTGATAGATAGTGTTCTTTGTTCAGAGAATGACCAAAGTCATATCCCCGCGTCAACTTTCCATTAATAATATGAATATCCCTTTTCACATTGCTGAACTGAATGATTCTTTGGCAACTGGTACGTAGGTTGTTCATTTCAATTTTTTGTGCAACTCTTATACAAGGACATGGCAATTAATGGTGGATCTACGTTGAACTCTTGACATGTTGCCCCGGAGTCCAACTTCCTCCTTTACTCGATGTGACATGAATCACTTGCTAAAGAAGAAGTTGAATTTTGCCTCTGGAATCCCTGCCCAGTGACTCCGCGTTGCCGCGCCCTGTTGATTGGGACAGGTCAACGACATTCTCGCATTACACTAAATCCGTTCCTGTACACAGTCTGGAAGCGCCGCTTCGGTTATGTTATAAATCCAGACAGAATGATTAGGCTTTTTCTTTTACGAGTAATGGATAAAATAAAACATCACGGGAAAACATGGCATTTGAAATGGTCGAGTGGTGTTCTTCTGTATTGGAACTTTTCTTAAACATTTCCGGCTCTTTTTTAACCTTGGAAAGTTCAGTTTGAAACGCATTTCTTTTAACCTGTATTTTATTTATTTTTTGATCCACGAGGAAAGCGGGCGTTGGTTAGCGTTAAATTATTAATGGCATTGCTGTCACTAAGTATAAATTGCACAGACAGGATGTCGAGAGCAGGGAAACTTTTTGGATAACATCCTTGATTTAAAAGCTCAAAGAGAAAAAGGAAACATTGTTCTCTTTCTGCATTTTCCTGTTGTAGCTATCTGGGCGGGAATTAATGTGCGGTTTAAACCTGTGATGGACTTCCTTAATCCCTTTGAATTCATCTGACTTGGAAGAGGGTCAGCATCAAAGTGTTCACAGGAGGTTGGCTGAACATGATGTTCATGGTTGCTTTTAAGTTCAAATGCAGTGCAGTTCTAGTTAAGTGCGTGTTTGATATTCTGAAGTATAATTATATCAGGTGTTTACTCTTCAGAGGTAATTTAATTCATCCCGTAGTAGGAGGACTGATTTAATGTTGTCAAAACAATTGTATTTGTGAACAAAGGTAGTAGTAAAACTCATATAAAAGTTTTTTTAAAAAATGCTAGAGATGAAAATAATGGGAATGCATAGCAAGTTATTCAGCATGAGTAAAGGGAAAAGCTAGGCTAATGTGTCATTTAAATTGAGTTTTGACCAAGACTGGAAGCCTGAAATGTTAATCTAGATTTGTTTCTCATATTGACGCATCTGTTTTGTGTTTTCATCATTTTCTGATGCTTTTAAATAATTGAGTACAAAATTTGTCCAATACATCTTGTTTTTAAGTGCTTATGTTACAGAGGGTTTGCTAACGTCCAATAGACAACACAATGTTTCAATAGCTAACAATCTGCAGATATACTACACCCCCATATGGCAAAAAACCCAAAATGCATTGTTCTTTTTTTGGATACGTGTTGGTTGAGGTCATTGTGGTGATGTTTGAATGTACTGTTCCAATCATTGCATTGCACTAGGACAGTTTTGACTGATACAATACTGAGATAATCATTTTACCAGCATCCAGCACATTGAGGTCAGCAGGACCAGAAGAATTAAAGATGTATTGGACGAATGAGTAATTGTTAGAATTGATGGAATTCCCCATTTCAAGATTTTGTTTTGACTTTGTTATCTTGTGCCACACGCTGTCACTTTGAACCAGAAATATCTGTGACAACCTGCTCTACCCTTGAGCCAGTACTATTCTTTATTTAGTCATTGGGAAATAATCCCAATGCTTTTTGCATGGTTGTTATTTTCTTTCTCTTACCGTTGCTTGCTGCTTTCTCATTTATGCTCTCCTTTCTTGCATTCGTTCTCTGGAATTTAATCCCTTTTTTTTTGGAAACATCAGTGAAATTAAGTCACCAAATTGTGTTTTGTCCAAATGTTTATCAATCAGTGGCACAGAGTCCCAGTTATGTGAAGGCATTCAACACTTTAATGAAACCAAATTTTATATAAAAAGATCACTCTCCTAAGGTATGAGTGATGTTTAAAAAAAACATTAAAACAAAATGTGAAACCTAATCTCAAATGGACATTGTGGTAAGAACTGTTTTGGTCACCACTGTGAGCTTACAGCGAGGTTTGAGCTGAACTCTAGTAGACAAATTGACACCGTTCGCCTTTGGAATGCTTAGAATGGAGGGAGTGGTTGTTTACTGCTGTAAAATTACAAACAAAAAATTATCAGAATGTTTACCATAAATGGAAACAGGGTGGTACCATCTGGTGTATTTGTGTGCCAGGAAGATGAGAAGTTGGATGTAAGAATTATTTTCCCCTATTGTTTTCATGTATAAAACCTTGTAGACACAGAAACATTGTACATCACAAATGTTGTAAATCATTCTGTCACTGCCACTGCGGTAAGATTATTGAGGCCTGCTAAAATTTACACCATCTAAAAACAGAACACACAAGCCTCTTTTTAAAGCAGTAACATGTTCTGTAACCTGGCAACCACAAAGGGTGTCTTAGCATCATGTTCAAGTGCTGGATCTGGGGAATTGTTAGTGTGACACAAATAGGCTGTGCGCTTTGCTGTCAAAATACAGGGATAGTATTGTAAATTATAATTACAAGAATCTACAAAACCCACTCCCTTTTTTCTTGTGATTTGCCATGCTGTTTAAATAGTCATGTTTTGTTTATTTCAGTAAAAACCTACCACTGTAGTCTACAGATAGTGAATTAAGGTGCTAACCAGAAAGGAGCATGTTAGTATTGGTGAATGGAGCATTTTCCCATTTTGGAGACCACCATTGGCATCAAACACTCCTGGGTCAGATGTAGCACTGCCAACTGCAGAATCAACTTACTGTACAGTGCCAACAATGTGTTTTTGCTAAATCTCTGGAGAGCACCCCCTACAACACCAAGTCCCCCCCCCCCCCCCAGGTGAGATGTGGTCTGAAAATGAGGAAAGTTTAATGCTGTGGGCCCAAAGCACTAAAACTGGGTTGACATTTTCTGAACTCATTTAACTTGAGTCATTTGCAGCTGGCAGACTGAGAATTTTATTCCGCCAGTTAGGGTTAGATTCAAATCCAGAGGTTAAAAGGCAATTTTCTAAGTTCCTGCATTACAAAACCTGAGAGAAGTGAGGGTGCTGGGAACATTGACAATTTTACAAGTGCAAGATTCAAATTTACCAAGCTTTTTTCTTCAGCTGATGTTACTAGCTTGCATTTTACTGGCTGCTCTGTGCTAGTGTTGCTGGGATAAATACTGTTGGCCAGTGACAGCACTGAGGGCTGCACCCTCCGTAATTCATAAAGTTCCAACAAATAATATCAGCTGAAGTGAAAATGGATTGATAGTGGGGATGAGAGCTGGCACTGCAACATGCCAGGAAGGCAGTGCCAGGAGATTGGGTTACCACAGGCATGCAAGTGCGGGAGCAGCAATCAACACAGGTCAGTGAGTGGGGTAGCAGTGTGCACTGTGGAAGACCAAGTATCAGAATCTGGAAAACACCCAGATGTGGGAGGTATTTTCTCAACCTCACGAATCTACATTGTACCTTCCTTAAAGGCTCAATTTTGTCCCTGTAGTGTGGAGCCCAATGCTGCACACAGCACTCAGGCCTTAAGACTGTATAAAGGCTCATAATTTTCTTGGCTTTTATATTCTGTGTCTCTTTTGATAAAACTCAGAATTCCATTAACTTTTCTCAGTGATATTTTCAACTTGAAATGATGCGTTTAATGTTGTAGAATCTTAGCATCTCACAGCACAAGATGTCATTTGGCAAGCGTGCCTGTACTGAATCTTTGAAAGACTCGTACAGTTTAGTTCCACACCCCTTTAAGCGTTAATCCTACAAATTAGTCCTCAGGTACACATTCAATTGACTTTTTAGAAAAAAATTCCTCTGGAGTCTGGCTCCTGTATCCTTTTAATGTAGCGCGTTCCAAATTTTAACCCTCTGTGCAAAGAAGTTCTTCTCTGTTTCCCTCCAGTTCTTTTGCCAGTTATTTTAAATTTATGACCTCTGGTTGCTGACTCACTTGCCAGAAGAAACAGTGTCTCTTTACTTGCTCTATCAAACCCTTCATTAGTTTGAATACATTTATTAGGTCTCCCCTTAAGCTTCTCTGCTGTAAGGATAACATTCCGAGTTTCTCCAATCTCACCGCGTTATTGAAATCCTGGCATTATCCTGGTAAACCTCTGTACTTTCCAAGACCTTTGCATCTTTCCTAAAATGTGGTGCAATTTTCTTTATTCTTTCATGGGTTGTGGGCGGTGCTGGCAAGGGATTTGTTGCCCATCCCTAATTACCCTTGAACTGAGTGGTTTACTAAGCCAGTTAAGAGCGAGCCACATTACTGTGGGTCTGGAGTCAAACGTAGGCCAGACTTGGGGGTAAGGATGGCAGATTTCCTTCCCTAAGGGGAGGAAACTAGGACATTAGTGAAGCAGTTGGGATTTTACAACAATCAATGATAGTTGTCCTGGTCACCATTGCTGAAACTAGCATTATATTCCAGATTTATTAATTAAATTCAAATTCCACCAGCTGCCAAGGTGGGATTTGAATCCATGTTCCCAGATCATTAGCTTTGGCCTCTGGATTACTAGACCATTACACTAGAGATTATCACTACACTATCTCCCCAATGCACAGTTCTCCAACTGAGGCCAAATCAGAGATTTGTAAAGATTTAGCATGACTGATTTGTTTTTGTATTCAATGCCACTATTTACAGAGCTAAGTATTCCATAATCACCTTCTCAACTTGCTCTGAAAGCCTTCAGACATCTGTGAAAGCATGTGCCCTCCACCCCAGTCCCTCCATTCTTGCATATTTATGATTTTCCTTCTATCCTTCATAATGCCACTTGCTTTGCTCTCAGCCATTTTCAGGATTGACCTATCTGATATCTTCTCTTTAGTAAAAATTATTGTGAAGAACTTATTAAAAAAACTGACTTTTTAAGATTTTCTCTATGATTTGACAACCCTCTCCACTTGGGGGCATCTTGCCTCGCTTTTAAAAATTCTAATTTTTTTTCCCTAATATATTCATAAAGAACCCGCGTGTTCCTCCTGATATTTTTTGAAACTCTTCCTCCTGTTTTCTCATAGTTTTTCTTCTCTTGACCTCTTATATTCTTCTATTCCCCATCAGTGGTTTTCTTTCCTGTTTTTTTTTCTGATCTCCTCGGCCTTCCGCTTCAATTTTAATTGATTTCTAACCTTCCAGGGCATCTTAAAGCTACTAGTACTTTCCCTTTTTAATGACATATACTTATTACGATTTATTTTTTTCAAAAACATCTGTTGCTCCGCAGTTCTCGTGCTAATTTCTTCTTCCACCTTACCTCAACTGATGTGATCCTCATCTTTCTAAAATCTGCACAGATCCAATCTGATGTTTTAGTTTCTATATTGACTTTTTTCGCTTTCTCATTGAGCCTTAAAATGATCATATTGTGGTTGCTATTCTTGAGGACCTCACCTACATTTAGCTTGGTTACCTAATCTATTTAAATTACACACTTCCTTACAACACTTTCTATGCCCTTGTGTGTCTACTAACGTACTGCTTGAGGAAACAGTCTTGTGTACATTTTAGGAATTTCGTTTACTCCCTCATGTCCCAATTGATAAGTGAATAATTAAAATTTCCCAGAACATCAACATTGAACTTCCTACTCATCCCTGTAACCTGACTGCAGCTTTCTGCTTCCATTTCCTTCCCACAATTTAGAAGTCTGTAATGCACCCCTACTAATGCAACAAGTCCTTTTTGAATCATTCAGACAGAATCAGTATGGTTGGTACTCTAGTTGATGCAGAAAGGGATTCTCCCTTTCTGCATTGACACTCTTTTCAGCATGCACTCCCTGTTATCAATAATGCCCTTTGTATATGACACACTTAGAAAAGATAGAAAATATGTTGACATGCCTATTCTCCATTCGCATCTAGCCAGGATTCTGTTAATAACAATTGATTCCAGTTCCCCCATTTATTTCCCACTTTCTGTACTTTGCATTTATTTTAACATCTTTTGCTTTTATTTTTAACACCATCCGTTTTTTGCCTAAAATACCCATTGTTTCCAATCTATTCCCCATTTTACAGCTAGTTTGTTTGATTTAATTCCTATATTCATTTTGCTAAATTGTTTTGTGCAGGAATAACATCTGTTTTTCCTTTCCTATTAGCTGAGCCTGAATAGTTCTGTTTTTCAAATGCCCATGCCCTCTATTTTTTTAGTTTAAGTGCCTCATCACTTCCCTATTTCATTGTTTTGTCAGTGCAATAACAACCTCCCCATTCAGCTGTTGCCCATCATTGTGGAATAACACTCTCATTTGTTCCAGAACCAGCTCTGTACTTTTAGTCACTCATTGTCCTTCATATTCTAGCATATGGCTGAGGAACTAATCTTCAGGTTGTCACCTGTGAAAACCTGGCTCTAAATTGGTTGATTAATCTCCTAGGTTCATCATCTTGTAAGACTTCTATCCTTCCTTTATAATCTATCCTTGGCTTTCTTATGAGATACAGTAACTGTCTGCTTCCCCACTTCAGCCCCATCAACATCTCCCCCATACATGCTTTTTTAGTCTATGAAAAAGTCCCTATCCAGCTAGCACTTGGGAAGCAAAAAAGCCCAACTTTTTTCTGAAACTCCAGTCTGTTCATTACTTCCTGATGGGCATACCCTCTCAGTTCTTGTGTCATCTCTGTGAAACAATTTTTGCATATCCCTAAAGCCCCAATTACCTTCTTTAATCATATAGAGATCAGAACCCAAGTGTGACTTAACGAAGGTTCATAACAAATTTAATTTGTTTTTTCTTCTTTTCAATTCTGTGCCCCTAAAAATGGAGCCCAGTGGTTGGTTTCCTTTTGGTTTTGACCTTATCAACCTGCATTTCTATTTTTATTGGCTTGTGTTTCTGTAACCCTTGTTCCCTTGGCTGCCTTACCCTTTTCAGATACTTAGGCCAGCATATTACTACTGAGGCAGGTAGCTGGAGTTGGGAAATTTCCTGACTTGGCAGACCTGCCTCGGTTTAAAGGGCCCCATTAGATTAAATTTGCGCTCCAGAGAGCATAACATAAGAAATAGGAGCAGGAGAAGACCATACGACCATCGAGCCTGTTCTGCTATTCAGTACGATCATGGCTGGTCTTGTGCTTCAGCTCCACTTTCCCGCCTGCTCCCCATATCCCTTGATTCCTCAAGAGACCAAAAATCCATCTCTTTCAGCACTAAATATATTCATTGATAGTGTTGTGAATGTACTATAGGGTAGAGAATTCCAAAGAGTCACAACCCTGAGTGCAGAATTTCTCCTCATCTCAGTCCTAAATGATTGGCCTCTTATCCTGAAATTGTGCCCACTTGTTCTAGATTCCCTCGCCAGGAGAAACAGCGTCTCAGTATCTACCCAGTAAAGCCCCTTCATACTCATGAATGTTTCAGTGAGATTTTCTCTTATTTTTCTAAACTCCAGAGAATAGACCCTGTTTACTTACTCTCATCATAATCCTTATCATCCCAGGGACCAATCAAGTGAGCCTTGGCTGTATTGGCTCCAATGCAAGTAAATTCTTCTTTATCTGTGGAGACCAAAACTGCACACAGTATTCTAGTTGTGGTTTCACCAGAGTACTGTACAGTTGTAGCAAGATTTCTTTAGTCTCGAACTCCAATCCCCTTGCAATAAAGGCCAACATGCCATTTGCCTTCCTGTTGTACCTGCATGCTAACCTTTTGTGTTCCTTGTACTCGTACAAGGGGATACAGGATCATGTTGGGCTTGCCGACCCCAGAAGCAGATCCATGGTGGCCACAGGGCCAGGCAAGTGCCGGGGCAGGTTGGTTAAAAGGTCCGCCCTAGTTCTCTGGGGCTTTTCCCTTGTGGTTTTAGATGTTAGGTCCTTTAACCCTTGTCACGACCTACTGAGGATAGGGCACTGCAATATCAATCCCCACTGCTCCCTGAGCCATGACAACTGTGAAAAAGGTTTGATCAACCCATCTAATTGTTTAATTTAGGTTGACAGAATACAAGCACCAGGTTTGTAAATTTAGTTAGTAAATAACTGTTTATTGAACAAATTGTCTTTAACCAGTGGCAAAAGAAAGAAATATGAATGGCTAATTTCTAACTCTATAACATAAAACCCACCCCTTCTTAAATTGCTATACACACATACAAGACACATAAGATACAAAAAAACATGGGTGGGATAAAACAGTTCAACAGCACCAATTCCAGAGTACACGATTTGATGGGTTGATTTTGATTGATGTCTTTCAGATTCCTTTCAATTCTTTGTTGATGACTCGAGATGGTCTTCTAGCACTTTGTCTTTGGCTCACTGGTTGAGCACTTGCTTTTCAATGTTTCTAACAGTGATTTTCCCCTTTGCCTTTTGACAGGGGTTTGCAGAGAGGGAGCAGGTTATTGAGATATGAAGAGAAAAAGCCAGCTAGCTATTATTGTAGTATTACTGGAATTTTATACACACAGAGGAGAGATGTTTTAAGTCTTCTTCCTTTCAGGATAAGAGCTATTCTGTTGCACTGTCCCCACACAAACCCTGGTCACCTGGTCAGGAACCAATTTGAAACGTTGTTGCCAGGCAGTTCCCCATTAGACCAGACTTCTCCTCGGCACTATCCTGCCTTTCATAGAACACTCCTTTCCAGGACAGCAACATTGTTTATATCCCTTACACTGTTCCAGAAGACATGTCTTTAAAACTACAACCATTGTAATTATAGTCCACAGTCCAACAGGAATAAAAAGTTATGTTCTTTACACCTTCACCTGTCACATCCCTTCACCTCCCATTCCACCTTCATGACAACTCATGTTTCCTACTCACTTCCATGCCAATTCATGCTTCTTCATAGCTCCTATGTCACCTCCAAGTCCACTCAAGCCCCCACCCACTCTCCATGCCCCCTTATACTCATACCCCCTATCCATTCTCCCATGCACTATTATAATGCCATAGCCACTCACCTCGTACCCACTGTGGACAGACTTCACGAGCCTTGGGATGAAAAAATAAACTTCCAACACTCTAATTCAGCTGTTACTATTGCATATTTGATATTGAACTAACTCTTCGAGAATCTCATTCAACGATTTTAAAACTTCTCAAGTGGTTTATCCCAAATAAAAGCCAGCACACATCTATTCAGAACCTGCATCAAAGACAGCAAATCCTTTAATAGCCTCCTTAAACTGTCAGTCAAACTGTGAACACCGAACCCCCTACTGTGTTTATTGTAACCGTTAAAACTCTGTCAAGCACTCATAATATAATAGCTCTTGGAGAAATATCAAAAAAGACCTCTATTGAAACTGCACAACTAGATGATGATTTTCTTTTCTAGCCTACACCAGATGGCCTGTTGATCAAAGCAGTCCAGCAGTGGGTTTTTGTTGACTCTCATGACAGCTTCAGCCTCTTTTCTTCATGTGTAAAATTGGGAATTGAAAAAACCTTCAGATCTTGGCACTTAAATGCCTTTGAAGGACAGATAAAGTTTTTTATGTCTGCTCCATTAATCATGACTCCCACACTGTGTCTTAAGGCCCTTGCAACGGCCAAAACGGAGCTTGTTTGAATTCCGCACTAAATTCAGATGGCCCTATTGAGTTTTGGTTTCCTTCTTGTCTGATTCATGCTTCACCCCTTGCGCCCCCCCCCCCCCCCCAACCAAAAGGCACAAATTTGACTATCGGAAATGGGTGTGGAATTTTATTACTGAAATGCACCATTTCACACTTAGCTAATTCATTTATACATTATACACCCATTCTGCAAGTTCACTAATGCCTTCCTTTATTTTCTCACATTCTTCCTTTGTATCAACTATAACTCCTAATGTGGTGACTTACCCAAATTTTGAAATCATTCTTCTGATTCCTGAGTCCAAATTATTGACGTAAATTTGTGAACAACATGCTTCTAGCATTGATGCAACACCACTGCCTACCTTTTGCTAGGCTGAGTAGCTTCCCTTAACCCTACTCTGTTTCGTAGCCAGCTTGTTATTCACTCTGCTACCTTCCTGCTGACTGCACGTGTTCTGACGTTAGTAATGAGTCTACTAGTGGTATCGCATTAAAAGCCTTTCGGAAGTCATTAATCCTCCCCATTTGTAACCCCAAGTGGAGGAAAGGTCATTGATGAAGCAGCTACATAGGCTTTACAGCAGGGAAACAGGCCAAAAGATTTAATTGGCATTTATGTGCCACATGAGGCTCTACCCATCCTACATTATCTAACCTATTAGCATATGCATCAATACTTACTCCCTCATGTAATTGCCTAGCTTTCCCTTAAACGTTTCCATACCAGTTGGATCTGTGATGTTGCTTTGAGGAACTTCTGAAGCAATGTCCTGAAGACGATAGATCTGCAACAACCATAACCACCTTCATTTGTGCTGTCTCCAGCCACTGGAAAGCTTACATCTTGATCTAATTATGACCTACAGGTTAACCATTTAACTATTGAGCCCCTATTCGCTAATGCATTTTAGCTGTGTTGCTAACTCCAATCCCACCATATTTCTCAAGCCCTGCTCTGTGCCTTGTTTTGTTTGCTAGTATCACTGATATTTATTTAGTCCTGCTCAGATTCCTCATTTTCCAAAAAGGAAGCTAAAGCTTCAGCTCTGTTTGGGAACATAGTGGCTCTGGGTGCTCCTATTCTAACCTTTGCTTTGTTCCCTTTCCTTTCCTTTGGATAGTTGCCCATTATTCTTCCTCCACTGCCTGCTCTAATTGGTGTGATTACCTACTGTAGCTTCATAAACTGCTCTCCGTCCCAATGAATTGTTTTTATCTTCCTAGGGTTCTGTGATTCCAAGCTTGAGCAATATGAGGCATTTACTCGAGTCAACATCAGGTGTTCAAATCTCCCAGAACTTGCAGTCCTTTCAAAGTCCTTTCCTGTACTATGAATTTTAGATTTAATTAGTTGTTAAACTTTGAAACTTTTATTAATTGCATGTAATATCACTTGGCACTGTCTTCCCCTTTTGCTCATAATTTCCACTCACCAAAGTTCTGTTTTAGAAATCTTTATTCTCACCCTGTCCCTCTGTGGTTTGCAATGTGCTTTTGGAATTTATCACCTCGTGAAAGACTTCATTGAGCTATCAAATTCTTTATGAATATGTCTTAGTTAATGGATTTTTAACATTTAAGAAAGAACAGTCCAGTTGTAGTTCACTTTGCTGAGTTTAACACTCTCTCTTCCCTCCGGTTGAAGTTGTTGGAGCTAGCATGAGGCAGAGTGTATGTAAATGTGCAGTGTCAACAAACTATTTTCTCACAGATGAATTTCATCTCTTCACTATCAGGCATCCACATGCATATACACTCTTTAGACTTTCACTATGGCCACTGCATAGCGTTTGTGTTTAGAAAAATTTGTTTTCTTTAAGCCCCCTAACCCCCCACACCACTGCCCTGGCTCATAATCAGCTGACTCCACATATCATCATGAATTAAACCTACTAGCTGTATATACAAGTCAATTCATTAGTAGAATAGCAGAAACTTTTGTACATTCCCCACACTTTTCCTGATCATTAGCAGTCATGCCTTCAGCCATTTAGGTCCCATGTTGTGGAATTCCCTGTCTAACCTTTCTTCCTCTGAACATTCCTCTCTTCCTTTAAGACTCGTCTTAAATCCTTTTGTCGAACAGCCTTTCCTAATAACTTTGTTTCTGTTCAAATTAAAATGTTACCCAGCAAATTTCCTGACTTCACATCCACTTTTTTCTGATTACACCTCTAATGTAGAAAAATGTCCAAAGGTGCTTCACATAGTTACTATAACAATATTGTACTGAAAAACTATATATTTGGTAAATTGGTAACTGCAGAATCATGTTGTTGGTGTACAGCAGATAAATCTCATTTGAAGTGTGACCTGCCTAACATCTGAAAGAGAGATTACATTCAATTAAGTTTTTTTTTAAGTTTGTGAAAATGCTTCCTAGCTAATTTCCTACCCATCAGACCAGTGAAGATAAATGAAATAATTGCAGTCGGCTTCCTTGTTTGCCGTTTATTCTGCAGGAAGTTGATGACAATTAGGAAATGTGTCTATGTTGCAGTCCATTAAATTACTCCTGGCAAAGAGCTACAAAATTAGGTATCATCTATTATCCTGTCTAGGTGGGGTAAGGGAAGGAACAGCCAGTGGATATTTAGAAATACAGTTTCCTAGAAAGCTGAGGGAAGGGCAGGTAGAAAGAACAGGGATGGAAAATGTTTCCTCCAAATATTTACCAAGATTAATCCTTGTTGAATTTCCTCACTGGACATTTTATAAATAAAGAGTCTACACATGAATCTCTGTTCATGTCAGTAATAACTCTTAATGTGTAGAATGTCCATTTGCATGAGGCAAAGAATAAATGATGTCATTTGTAAAGCTGCACTCTAGCATGAATTGGTACCTTCAAGAGGTAGGGAGGATATTGGGAACGAGGGAGAAAATATAATGCAGTATGACTGAAAAGTTTGCGCTGGTGGAGCCAACTCCAGTAAGTGTGGCGGTGATAACATGAACACAAATCACTAAATGATGGCCCGTTATTAGTTCGATTTTAATAGAAGCAGAATTGATCTCCCACAAGATATCAACACCTTTTAGGACAGGAGAGGGAGGGGCAAGAATGGAGAAAAGGAGGAAAATAAAAGTGAATTATTGAAGTCTGTTACAGCTGCTTAATAGGCTTGGATCATCTCCAGTTGAATTTTTTAAGTAGCACACACGAATATTGATGAAGCACTGAAGTTGAGATGGAGCTGTTGACAGGCATTCTCAAAAATACTGTTTACAAGCTGTCAGCACATGACTCTGTTACTCTGGTCCTTGTGCTGACTGAGTAAAAGCAGTTATTGTAAATACTACCTAAAGTTACAATGCAGCATGGCCCAAGCAAGAGTCAGAAAATATTGAGTTCATGTTAACCCAACAACTCAGTAAGATAATCGTGGAGTAGCTAACCCATAAAGACCAGGTTTAACCCCTAATCCATGCTGAGTTAGCTAATCTTCCAGGGCAGTAAAAGGATGCCATAGTTGTCCCTCATTACCCCTGAGTTAACTGCTCTCACTCCTTAGTTACTATTAGTGATGTGTCTGGAAATGAATATGTGTGGATGTTGGCTGTGAACAGGATCAAGCTGGGCTTTGATTTCCCACTCTAAATAACCTGCTAACTCTCTAAATCTTCGGTCAAATTTGCTGATCAGATTTGCCTCAACTGGTTTTGACCACTTTCTCCCCCCACCACCCCTGTTAATATTTTACTTCACTTCCTTTCCTGAATGCATTTACTCCTTGCTGGGATACAGTTTGCCAGGCTGAGTTGTTGCTGGGTTCTTGGGGGTGGAGGGGGCATCATAGCTGAACTCCAGTGCCGTCCTTGCCCAAAATCCACATACTCGTACATTCCAGCAAGAAAAGAACAGGCACCATGATCAATTGTGGCACCTCTACTACCACATTCAGCACCAAGTGGGATTCAAATCCTGGGATCTTCTCTTTATGGCTGAATTCTACAAGCATTTCCTTTAGGGATCAAAGCTATCATTTGGCTATAACCATTTCACATGGGACTTACCTCGACTTCCTCTAAATTTGAGAAAGCTTCACCAGCATGTGACAGAATGTATCATCTAGTGTTAGATTTCTTTCTGGATTTGAGGAGATTGGAGTGCACAGGGATGTGGCCAATAATCATAACATCACACAACTTACTTTAGAGGACAACAAATTACTGTTCAGGTCTGCCAGTAGCTCATTCAGTAACAGTGTGGAGGTGAGTGCTGTGGTTCAGGAAACAACTATGCCAAAATGATAATTCACTTCTTCATCACTTCCAGGCTCTGCTATTTCAATACACATACTCATTGGCAGTGTATGTAGTTCCACCCTACGCGAACTATAGTCACGTGGTAATCTGCCAACTGCCCCCTAAATTTATCCTCATTTTGTAGCCTCCTTAAATGGTCTCCATTTGCAGCTTCCTTCCTTCTTGAATTTCTTAATTTCAATTTCTGGACATTCCTGCCATCATTTATAGTCTTCAGCCATTGCAGCCTAACACTCAGGAATTCTCTTCCTAAAACCCTCTACCTTGCTACATCTCTGTTCACTTTCAAAAGCCCCTTATAAAAATGCCTCTTTGATCATGCTTAGACATCTTCCCTGTCTTCTATTTTCAATTCTTATCTAATTTTATTGCAATCTTACAGCAAAACTGTTTAAGACATTTCCCTGTTAGGCTGCATTTTCATCCAGCTGGAAATTGGGAACACCAAAGCCATTGATTTCAGCTCCTGTCATTAACTTTGCCCTCTTACCACAGATTTTATTTCCTCGACTGTTATTTGAGTCTAAAACAAGCTGTTTGACCCTGAGCTGAGCTTTAAACATACAAAGTAAGAGCAGGAGCAAACCTCAAGCCTGTTCTGCCATGGCATAAGATCATGGCTGATCTTTGACCTCAGGTCCACTTTACCACCTCATCTCTATATCTATTGATTTCCACAGTGTCCAAAAATCTAACTATCTAAGCCTTGAATGCACTGAGCATCCACAACCCTCTGGGGTAGAGTGTGAAGAAATTTCTCATCATCTCAGTCTTAAATGATTGACCCCTTATCCTGGGTCTATGCTCCCTAGTTCTAGACTCTCCAGTCAGGTGAAACAGCCTCTCAGTATCTATCCTGTCTGGTCTCCTCAGAATATTTTATTTCATGAAGTTCAACCTTTCCTTGGACAACTCTCCATCCCAGAAATCAATCCAGTGAACCTTAAGTGCACTGCCTCCAAAGCAAGTGTATCTTTCATTAGATAAGGAGGCCATAATTGTGCACAAAAACCATGTATAAAAGTACCAAGATGCCCCTACTCTTGTAGTCCACCCAGATTTAATAAATGCCAGTGTGCCATTTGCCCTCCTAATTGCTTGCTGTACCTGCATGTTAACTTTGTGTTTCTTGTATGATGACACCCAAGTCTCTCTGAACATCAACATTTAAAAGTTTCTCCCCATTTACAAAAAAAAAGTTCTGCTTTTCTAATCTTCAATCTTCCCACAAAAGTGAATAACCTAACTCCATCTGCCAGCTTGTTGCCCACTCAATTAATCTGTCCATATCCCTTCGTAGCATCTTGGTGTCCTCCTTGCAGCTTACTGTCCCACTTTGCTTTGTATCAAAGCACATTTGGACACATTACTCTCACTACCTTCCTCTAAGTTATCAATATAAATTGTGAATAACTGAGACCCCAGCACTGACTCTGGCGGCACCCCTCTAGTTACAACCTGCCAACTTGAAATTGCCCCATTTAACCCTACTCTCTGCTTCCTGTCCGTTAACCAATACTCTAACCATGTTAATATATCACCCCGACCTCACAAGGGTTGTGTAATAATTTTTAAGTGGCACCTTATCAAAAGCCTTTTGGAAATCCTGATATACAACATTCACTGGTTTCCCTTAAGCTGTGTTGCTGGCTGGATCCTCAAAACTCAAGTAAAATTGTCAGACATGATTTTCCCTTCTTAAGCCATGTTGATCTGCCTGATCAAATGATTTTCTATGTGCCTTGTTAACACCCCTATAATAATAGATTCCAGCATTTTCCTGATGAGTGATTTCAGGCTAACTGGCCTGTGGCTTGGCTTTCTCTCTTGAATAACGGCGTTATATTTGCTGCCTTCAAATCCACTGAGACCATTCTAGAATCTAGGGAATTTTGGAAGATCATAACCAATGCTTTCACTATCTCTGCAGGCACCTCTTTTAGAACCTTGTAGGCCATCAGATCCAGGGGATTTGTCAGCTTTTTGTACCTTTGGTTTTCATAATACTTTTCCTCTGCTGATGTTACTTTAAGTTCCTCACTTTCATTAGCTCCTTGGTACCCCACTATTTTTGGTATGTTATTTATGTCTTTTACAATGAAGACAGAACAAAATATTAGTTTAATGCCTTTGCCATTTCCTTATTCCCCATTATAATTTCTCCCATCTTGGCCTATAAGGGACCGAGCAGTTGGTAAAGCGGAGTTATTTTTTAAAAATCCCAGAGGGAAACTTTAAACAACTGTCATAACCTATAATTTTAAGTGTTATGTTTGAGATACAACTCTAAATTCAGGAATCATATCACCACTTCTTGAGAGGTTTTATATTAAGCTAAATGAAACATTTTATTAATTTACGTGAGTTAAATATATACATATGGCTACAAACTTTTACGATCATAACTTTTAACAAATTCCCAAACTTTTAATCTCCATTAAGGCAACAGCAACCCAACCAGACACCAGACAAAGCATTTCCACCGTACGAATTCAAAATGAGGTTCTTTTCACTTTGGTTCCTGTGGAGACAGTTGGAGGCTTTACAGCTGCTTCTGATCTCACATTGCCTCTGCTCTGCACACCCAAAATGGTTGCCTTGTTATACTTAGCACAGCCCATTGAATGTAAATTCTCATTGTATCACCAGCTTCTTCTAACAATAAAACCCCTTTCATAATACCAATTTTATTAGCAATATAAACAAATTGCTTGGTCTCTGCTCACTAGGTGCCAGAATTCACCCACTCTTGAATACTGTATTCAAAAAATGCAATACACTCTATCTCTCTTACATATCAAAACCAGTACATATCAAAGCACCCAGACTAGCTGGCTTTAATCCAATTGAGACACACCCACAGACTAAACCTCTATTTTAAAAGAACAACGTTTTCCAATAATATTATATACATATAATAGCTTCATGACAGGGACCAACATTTATTTTTGCTATGCTTTTCCTTTTACAGGCTGGTAGAAACCTATATGTTCTGCCTTTGTTTCTTGCCAGTTTACTCCTGTATTTTATTTTTTCCCCTTATTAATGTTTTTGGGTCATCATTTGCTGAGTTCTAAAACCCTCCCAATCCTTAGACTTACTACTATTGTTTGCAACATTCTCTTCTTCTAATACTAATCTTAGCTTCTTTAGTCAGCCACAGGTGGATCACTTTTCCCCTGGAGTTTTTGCTTCTCAGTGAAATGTGTTTTTGTTGAGAATCTTGAATTGCTTCTTTAAATGTTTGCCATTGCTTTTCTACGTCCACACTTTTTAAATATATTTCCCAATCAATCTCAGTCAACTTGCTCATCATACCTGTGTAATAAGCTGCATTTATGATTATTTGGATTTGAGTATGTCACCATCAAACTTGATATGGAGTTCATCATATTATGATCACTCTGGCTAAAGGTCCTTTACCATGAGGTTTTTCCCTAGCATGCTATCCATTTAATTGCACCTCCTCAACAATGCTCACCTCTGTTTCTAACTCTCTCTGCCGCAGAAACTCTTATACTTTTATTACCTCCAGGTGCAACAACTTTAACATTTTCCATCAGCCATCCATCTCTTGCCTTCTATAAACTCCAACTTATCCATGCAGCAGCTGCGCACATTCTAAGCCAGGTTAACTCCTACTTGCCCATCATCCCTGTCCTGCCAACTAACACTAGTTCCTTGTCCCCCAGTAATTTAAATTGAAAATCCTGTTCATCTATTATAAATCTCTCCATGGCCTTGTCCCATGCTATTTCTGAAATCTTCTTCAGCCTAGGTTGTGCTCCAAATGCTCACTCTCACCTTCTGAGAGAATTTGCCTTTGATCCACTGCTGGTGGGAACAGTCTTCCAACGCTGCAATGCAGCTCTTTGGAAGTTCCTCTCGAAACATCTCTGCCTCTTTTCAACATTATAGTGCACCTCCTGAAAACCCAGCTCTTTGATAAGACCTTTAATTTCTCCTAATCTCCCTCTTCCTGCGTGGCATTTGTTTTCTTTACAACTGTCTGTGATGCACCCTGGAACTTTTCTTACGTCACAGGTGTTATGGGAATACAAGTTGGCATTGTCTTTTATCATTTAATCTCTCTTTTGTATGAGTGTGCTGGCTATAGTATTGAGTAGAGTATTTGGTCTTGATCTTGGTGCCTCTGAACCAAGGAGGGGAATAAGCAACTAAGATTTCCTATCTAGTTACCTAAACTGGGAAGTGTAAATGTGTAGATGGATATCTGATGAGAAAAGGTTCTTGCTCAGCTGTGATGGCCTGCATAGTTGGAAGTTTGACTGTAAGTACTGTTTTTGCTCATGTGAAGAGACTCTGCTGGTATCCATGCAACCATACTTCGGAGTGAGTCAGTGCCTTTGTGAAAGAAGGAAGAAAATTGGAGAGTCAAATCTGCCAACTGTTTACAATAAATACAACAGTTACATAATACAGCTTCCAACATTCAGCTTTGTGTCCCCTGAAAGGACCATGCAAGCATATATTAATTAATCATATATTTGTTTTTTTTTGTCTGATTGAGAATAATTGTGTAAATATCTCACCCGTTCAACGTGAGCTGAGTTTCACTGATGGAAAACTAATGTGGCATTCAAATTTTAAGCAAAGTATATAGATGGTGGAAATATCTCAAATGCTTGACCTACATTAAATTGCTTTGAAATACCATCACTGTTTCGTTATCAAACTTGTTATTTAGGTAAAATGCATTATGGCATTTCTCTATCATCATCATTTCAAAAAAAGACAAAACTCTGTTTGTTCCTTCATAAAAGGTTAAGAAGTTTGCTAAATGTTTGTTGATAAGGACTGCACCCTTTATTTATTTGGTCTCTTTGCATGTATGTTCCCTTCCTATAGTCCTAAATAAATTATGAAAATTTTATAAGATTAAATTTTGGCACAAAGAATAATGCTGTTTACTTAAGGTGTTTGAAATTAAAGGATGTTCATTCCGTGAAATGGATCATCTTGTTTTTTTAAATTTTCTAATAGGATTAGAAAGCACAGTTGTTGCTTTCCAATTTACACTTGAAACCTAAAGTTCAAACTGGACATATTTTGCTAATTTGAAACAGCTGAGAATGTTGCTTCAATTTTTTTTCTAAGATTCATAAGGTTTCTTCTAATTACTGCTTCCTAATAGAAAATTGGACTTAACTATTTAAAGATGGTAAGGATATCTGTGGTTGTTCCTGGCAGATGCAAGGAAGAGTATGTAGAAAAATTCATTTAAAACCTTTTACTAAAAAATTAACATTATGATTTTCTTTTGGGAATGAGGAGTATGAACAATTTAGTTCTTAATTTAAAAAAAGCTGGAATGAACTGAGTTAACAATCTTAAAATTGCAGTGACCTTCTCAAAATTATTTTGAGAAATGTTCATTGATTCCCATCAGAGCTCTATGATATGAACAGTTCATTACATAGAATATGTATATGAGAATTAAATAGTTGATGTAAAAGGCTGTATAGTTTGGTTGGGCAGGCCCTTGGAGAACAGAGTTGCTCTTGTGGCAGGAACCCTTTTTATCGTGTGGTATGATTATTGTTACATTAGTGCCTTGCCTCCTTGCGCATCCCTTGAGATCAAGTCCAGAGTGGTTCAATGAATTAAATATGTGCCAAGCATTTTCTCAGAACTGTTTCTGTTTTGACAAAGAAAATGATGAGAGGAATTAAAAAGAATAAATGCATTCTATTATTACAAATACTTTGTAGCATAAATATGATTGCTTTACAATTTCATTTTGCAAACGGATCTTTATGTTTTCCTAATAGTGCGTTGAATAAATTCCTGCAATGAGGACCTACAAAGCAGCTGAATAGTGATAAACCTAAGGTTGCTAATTATATAATGTCTTCATGGCAATTAAATATTAATGATCAAGAAAATTCACTATTTTTGTGGTAAATAATACATGATGCAATTGTGTCTATGGACCAAGTGTTCCCTCTGTTACTGAAAAAAAAATCACTTCTGGTTTTAACATTTCTACTTCTCCTTTCTTGAGGCAACCACCTCTCTAATGGGAGTTTGTTTGGTTTCTAGAAGCCAAACATTTCCAGACGCTGAAATATTTTGTGTTCCTTTAGGAACCCATGAGCACATTCAATGTCACTGTTTTTGTGACAGGGCTAAACCTGTGCTGACAGCATAACTTTAGGGATTGTGGTAAAACTATTGCATCTCTGGGCTGGAGGTTTTAAACTCCACACGTAATCCTCATTCTACATCGTCCAATTTCACATAGTTTGACTTGAATAAATAAATAATAAAGCCAATACTAATAACATCCACAGAATTTACATCCCAGAAGTGAATATGGGAAATTTTCAAATCCAGCCTGCTCTGTACGATGCCTTGGAGCAGACATTTCCTAACTGCATTTTTGTATAAAATCAAAAAACTGTGAATGCTGGAAATCCAAAACAAATACAGAAACAGAAATACTTGGAAAAACTCAGCAGGTCTGGCAGCATCGGCGGAGAAGAGTACAGTTGACGTTTCGAGTTCTCATGACCCTTCAACAGAACTAAGTAAAATTAGGAAAGGGGTGAAATATAAGCTGGTTTAAGGGTGGAGGGGGGGGATTTGTTGGGACAAGCAGCCAGTGATAGGTGGAGATAACCAAAAGCTGTCACAGACAAAAGAACAAAGAGATGTTGAAGGTGGTGATATTATCTAAAGGAATGTGCTAATTAAGAGTATAAGACAGGACAGATAAGGTATAGGTAGCTCTAGTAGGGGTGGGGGAATACTAAAAGGTAGAAATAAACAATGGTGGAAATACATTTAAAAATAATGGAAATAGATAAGAAAAGAAAAAATCTATATAAATTATTGGAAAAAACAAAAAGGAGGGGGAAGAAACAGGAAGGGGGTGGGGATGGAGGAGAGAGTTCAAGATCTAATATTGTTGAACTCAATATTCAGTCCGGAAGGCTGTAAAGTGCCTAGTCGGAAGATGGGGTGCTGTTCCTCCAGTTTGTGTTGGCTTCACTGGAGCAATGCAGCAAGCCAAGGGCAGACATGTGGGCATGAGAGCAGGTTGGAGTGTTGAAATGGCAAGCGACAGGGAGGTTTGGGTCATGTTTTTTCCGCAAGCAATGTTAGATCTTGAACTCTCTCCTCCATCCCCATCCCCTTCCTGTTTCTTCCCCCTCCTTTTAGTTTTTTCCAATGATTTATATAGATTTTTTCTTTTCCTACCTATTTCCATTATTTTTAAATGTATTTCCACCATTGTTTATTTCTACCTTTTAGTATTCCCCCACCCCCACTATAGCTATCTGTACCTTATCTGTCCTGTCTTATACTCTTAATTAGCACATTCCTTTAGATAATATCACCACCTTCAACACCTCTTTGTTCTTTTGTCTATGACAGCTTTTGGTTATCTCCCACCTATCACTGGCTGCTTGTCCCAACAACCACCCCCCCCCCCCACTTAAACCAGCTTATATTTCACCCTTTTCCTAATTTTGCTTAGTTCTGTTGAAGGGTCATGAGGACTCGAAACGTCAACTGTACTCTTCTCCACCGATGTTGCCAGACCTGAGTTTTTCCAGGCATTTCTGCATTTTTGTTTTACAGCCATCCAAAACTCTTAAAGCAGATTTACAGAAGTGCTTGCAAGTAGGTATTTCTGAAAGGCTACAACTTCGTAATTATAGTCCTAAGGCAACAGTCCAATACTTTTCAATATTTTATTCTTGTAGTACTTTCCATAGCAGAACAGTAATTAATTTTATTCATTTTTGGCAGCTTGAACTTTGTTTTGTGATGGTGGTCTCTTATGTTGACCATTAGTGAGTTATTGTCTCACATGAGAGAACGGTTTAATCAGTTGTATTCAGCATTAAGGGTCTTTGATTCTATAGTAGTCAATCCATTCAATAAATAGTAAATTAATTTTTTTATTACTGCAAACTGATGATCTACCAAATGTTTCCAATAAAGCTGCAACTCGTATAAATGTTATGAAGCAATAATAAACAGATTGTGAAAACCAGCTCACTATCAAATCACTCCCTTGTGCAACACCACCAAAGAGCAGGAACATCTAACGCTAGAAACATCTGAAAAATGAACTCTTCCTACATGCTGCACTTACTATTCTAAAATTATGTCAGATTTGCATGCTAATTTGTTGAATTCAATATTCTTTTGAAATACTAAGTGATTTGAACTTAGCGTAGGGCCCTGAGTTGGGTGAATCCCATTAGTCACTGGTCCAATTTACAGAATTAACTTAGAGTTTGAGTACATTTTGCAGCTTACTCCTGAGTTCTGCATGCCTAAAGCCATGTCTACCAGAATTGATTTTTAAAGAAACCACTGTACCCGTGAGCACTGTGCTTGCTGTGATGTAAACTGGCTATACGTAATACAGAAAGCAAACTAATTTCATAGCCAGAATGCACAAGGTCATTGGATTTAGCAAAATCTGATGTGGCAATAGTTCAAAGCAGGAGTTTAATTTGTAATTATATCTGCACTTCAGGCAGAATAAACACAAAACTGGAGTCTTGCTGGTCTCCACTTGTATCTGTGCAACATGGAATGCCTGCATTGTGCTGTGTTGTTGACACAATACCATCTACATCAAAACTAGGAAATTCCATTCATCCACTAGACTAAGAGGAGTTTAAGTGTAACTTAGAGTTGAAAAGTAAGGCAATTTGCCAGGTTGTTAAATAACATGAATTCCACCTTCCCTGATTTCTCTGTTGCAGATCTCCGCGTGACAATCTTCTGATCTATGCCGAGTGTTTATTTTATATTTCACTGTAGGATTAATAAATTATTTTCGTTAATTTATTCTGAACAAGCTCAAAATGTCTTGCTCATATACAAAGAACATGGAAAAAAAATATTGAATGAGAAAAGACCAGCCAGCTCTCCAACCAAGCTCCTTCTTCACTTACAATCTGTGCTTGGCTGGAAATAAAAGCAGAACGTGCGTGGAATATATAGCTATGTCATCAAATAAAAAGAGGGAGAAATAAATTAACATTTCTGGAATTGACCTTTCTGTCTGATGAAGAGTCCATAACTAAAATGTTAACCTATCATGTTACCTTTCCTCCAAAAGCAAACTGCCTGCAGATATTGGAGTACAGAAATAAAGACGAAAAATTGTGAGAAATTCTCAGCAGGTCAGAGAGCATCTGTGGAGATTGACCTAAATCATTGACTCTGTTTCAATGATCTTTTGTCAGAACTGTAAAAAGTTAAAAATGCAGCAGGTTTTTAGCAAGCACAAAGGCAGGGAAGGTGTGCGATTGGGTGGAAAATAGGAAAGACTAAATGACAAAGTGGAAGATAGGTAAGGCAAAAGGAAATGACTGTGGCATGAATAAAGAAATGATGGATTCAGAGCAGTAGTCCTCAAATTCTTATTTGATTTCTATATTTCTTATTTCTGATGAAGGGTCATATGGACTCAACTCTAACTGTATCCCTCCCGCAGATGCTGTCAGACCTGCTGAGTTTTTCCAGGTATTTTTGTTTTTAGTTCTCAAATTCTTTTGGTTCAAGGACTCTTTTTCAAGCCTATTAGTAATCACAACTCCTCCCACATCTAATAAAACTAGATTATTGTCATGGAAGTGCTGTGTATAAAGCGTGTGTTAATAACACTTTTAAGAAAATGGGTGTTTACTTACAGGTATTAGTGAGTTGGGTGTGCCTGCTTCTCATTTCTCAGTATGTAGTACTTAAATATGTTTTTAAAAATCTCCCTTCCCTGAAGGCATGAATTCACCTGGAACTCACCACCAGCCTTGGCAACTGCAGGTCTAAGTGGTAATCTATGTGCTGCTCTCAGTACTCCTCCTTGCGCACTCCCCCCCCCTAGCTGAGAGAGCCAGTCCACTCTGCCACTGCACATGTGGGGACTGTGTTCTGCTCCCAGCTCGCACCAAGCCTGACTTTGATAACTACTCCATTATTTTGCGGACCAGTATATCCTTCCTGAGCAGCAGTACCTAGAGCTGAATGCAGTGTTCCAGATGGAACCTCTCAATCGGACCCAGCAGGAGATGGACAGCATAACTCGTTATTTTTAACCTTTACAAATGTGCACTCTGCCTGTTGAAGTTTTTTTTTTGAACATATTAGTTTAATTTCTTTTACACAACAAAACAAAGATGGTGGACTGAATTTTACATGCCCCCGGTGGGCATGTTTCCCTTTTTGGGGGGGAGGGGGCATCCATCCCGGCACCCATCCCAACACCCTCCCGCTCACCCCCCAAGCTCCTCCCCCATAATACGGGGTGGGGGGCAGGCGGGCTGCTGATTTCTGTGCCCGCCTGCCATATTTATATGAATAATCAAGGGTCAGTTGACCCCGATGATATGCTGTCCAGGCCATAAAACATTTGGCATGGGCAGCGAGGCAGGAGCGTGAAGCGCACTTTAAAAAAAAAACAAATACCTTGAGGGTGGGAAGGAAGTTGGGGATGGGGGTTGCTCTTCAGCTCTTCAGGAGCTGCCCTTTGCTGATTGCAGGATGGCCCCCCTGCTTGGGTTATTTCCTCCCCTCCCACTTTCTACCTGCTGCCTCCCTTCAAAGCCCCCCCCCCCCCAACCAAACTCCTGCCTCTCTCCCTAACCTATCCAAACCCTCCTTGCCCAAGACCCTGGACTTAACTGCTCTGGAGATCCATGGACCTTGATCATCTTCATTTCTTGTACTCCTAGCGGCTGCCTCTGCCTTCCTGGCAGGACTGATGAAGCTGCTGGCCAATCCGATTGACTGGCAGCTCCGGAGGGTGAGACTTCCTCGCCAGTGAGGGGGCAGAAGTCCCACTTGGCCCTCGTTAGTCCTCTCTGCAGTGCTTTATGCCTGCAGGGCGGGTTGACGTGAATTTGATGGGGGCGGGGGTGCACGTGCCATTCCCCTCCCCCTTCCCTGGATTTTTCAGCCCCGTAAGTGAGTGGGCCAGAACAAACTATTGACGTTTCTAAGCATTATCTAAATAGTTCATAGACAGTCAACAGAAGCATTATCTAAATAGTTCATAGACAGTCAACAGATATTGAGTTTCGAAAAACTTTCTCCATTCATAAATTGGGGGGCAGTAACTCTGGTCCACCAAGATTTTTTCTCTTATTTGTAAAGAGTTGTAGAGCAATGGTTCTCAAACTGGTGCGGCACATGTTCTGGCTGCATTCGCTGTCATCTCCTCTGTTCACCAAGCCTATCTCCCACTTAGTTATTTCAAGGATCTCGGAAAAGAGTTTGCGTTTCTCCAGTTTGAGAACCACTGGTCCAGAGGAAATAGAAAACCAAAAAGCAGAATCATTACCGACATTTGTAAAAAAAAAAAAATTTGGGTAGAGGTTATGAACTAAATTTTTGACCTCAGTGTTGAGGTTGTAAAGTGCCTAATTGAAAAATGGGGTGCGGTTCCTCCAGCGTGCATTGAACTTCATTGGAACAAGTAGGAGACTAAGGTCAGAGTGGGGTGGAGAATTCACCTGACAGGGCACTGGAAATTTGTGATCATGCTTGCAGATTAAACGGGAGTCTTCCGCAAAGTGGTTACTCAATCTCCGTTTGGTCTCCCCAAAAGAGAGGAGACCCGACCCTGGGCAGTGACTACAGTATACTAAACTGAATGATGTGCAAGTGAACAGTTGTTTCATCTGGAGTATTATCTTTACTGTCTGACAAACCCTACTTCACTAATTAACTCTCTTGTGAGACAGTTCCGCATAAGCATATTCAGACCTGCAAATTTTCAGAACATCGATGAATTCTCACATCTCCACTATTCTCTAGTTAGTGTCCTCCAGAGAAAAGGCCAGCCAGTACTAGTTTTCTAGTTTAGTTTGGTGGCGTGAGATGCAATGCACGGACTACCAGTACATGCCCTCCTTTGAGTGAAAGACAAAGAAAAACAGATTTGATGCCGGAAATATGAGAGAACAATAAAAATGTTGAAAATGTGCAACAGGTCTGTCAGCATCTGGAAAGAGAAAAGGTAGGTTCATGTCAAAAACAAAAATACCTGGAAAAACTCAGCAGGTCTGGCAGCATCTGCGGAGAGGAACACAGTTAACGTTTCGAGTCCGAATGACCCTTCAACAGAACTAAGTAAAAATAGAAGAGAGGTGAAATATAAGCTGGTTTAAAGGGGGGTTGGGACTACTTGTCTGCTTATATTTAACCTCCTATTTATACTTAGTTCTGTTGAAGGGTCATTTGGACTCGAAACGTTAACTGTATTCCTCTCTACAGATGCTGCCAGACCTGCTGAGTTTTTCCAGGTATTTTTGTTTTTGTTTTGGATTTCCAGCATCTGCAGTTTTTTGCTTTTACCTTAGATAGGTTCATGTTCCTGCTGTGGTCCCTTAATCAGAATTTAGATGTTCTAATGAAGGGTGCGCCCTCAAGATGACCCTAACTTTTCTTTTCATGGATGCTGGTGGGTTTGCAATTAAAAACAAAATTGTTGCACAAAATTCAAACACATCACCGTTGGAAAAATCACCCCACTCTTACAGCTTTGGAGCACAATGGAAAAACTTCTAGTTTTCACCTCACCATCATATGGAAGAAAACAAAAATCCTAGATAACCAGATAGATGAACATTTAGCCAATAATGAACTTGCCACCTTAATCAACTAAACAGAACTTATTTTCCAGTTTTGCTATTCCCTGGGTGTTGAGTGAGAATATTATAGTCATTATGGCACAGGAGGCCATTCGACCCATTGCGTCCACATAGAGCAGTCCAGATAGTCCTGTTCCCCTGCTCTATTCCCTTAACCCTCCAGGTATATTTTTCTCAAATGCCCATCCAGTTTTCTTTTTGAAATCATTGATCATCTCCACTTCTTCAACCACCCTCGCTGGCGGAGAGTTTCAGGTCATTATCATGCACTTCATATATAAAAAATCTTCCTCACATTTGCACTCCCCACCATCTCTTGCCTAGAGGTGTAAATGTGTGTCCCCTCGTCCTTGTACCATCAGTTAATGGGAACAATTTTTTTTTTTAATCCACCTTATCTAAACCTTACAGTATTGTCCAGCTATTATCCTCATAATTATACATTACAATCCTCTAGAAAGCCAGGCTAAAAATGTCACATTACTTTTTTGCCTTAACTTATGACCAGTACATTTGTTTTAACAGGATTGTTTTTTTGTTAGCCTATCCCTGTCATTTTGTCAAAATTCTGTCTCATAAATCTGGATGATGAAATAATCTTATTAGGACAGTGGGAATTATTTTTGAGTGATTAAGCTTTATGTCAGAGGACCTGGTGATATTTCTCTGGCAATCACACCTAACTTCTGATGACTTCCCCTCAGGCACCAGTAGTGTAATGTTAGGATTAATTTAAAACAAATTCTCCATTAGTGTTTCATTGAGATAGATTTGGAGTTGGATCCCTATTGTGAAACTAACACCTGTAACTAATTTCCTGACTGCAAGGGAGCACAATGAAATGTTAATCTACCTGCATGATATTTGAAAAGCACACTGTTTTATCTCTCTATATAAAATGCAGTGTAACATTGTATACCATGTATAGTGCGACACAATTTTTACCCAATGCAACACTGTTTAACATGGCATAAGATGGTGTGATACCTTTTAGCACATGGTGTCTCATGGTGTTTAACATGTGCAGTGTGACACCATTTTACGCACATGACTGCATTTACCACATACAGTTTAATGTTGTTTAATATGTACAATTTGACATTGTTTACCTGAACAGTTTAGCAATTATGTCTGGCCCCACCAGGCTTTAGGTAAGAGAATTGCAGTTCCAGACAAGTAGCATGCTGGCTGGAATCCACACTGGGCTCAAACTGAAATCTACAGTTTAAACACTGTAGAAGCCAGCCTTAAGCAGGGTTTTTTCAAGGATTCCAGTGAAAGAGCAGCTTAAATAAGAACCAGCTGAAACTGGATCCTTATTAAGTGACTCGGATAAGGCTTTTGTGTTAGGAGCATATATAAGTAGCCAATTTAATGCGACTTACAATAGAGTGCCGGAGTTGAGTGCTTCAGGGAGTTAAGCAGAGGAAGGGAAAGAGGTGCATGGCTGCTTTTGCCTAAACTTTTTCAGCCTCCAGCAATTGATCCTTGCTCTGCTGCAGGAGAAGAAACTTGTCAATTGGTGAGTATCCGGTAAGTGATTAAGGTTTATTTTATTCGTGAGGCGAGCAGGAGAGGACAGAAGGCGCTTATTGAGAGACCTACCTGCAGCGAGACCAGCAGTGCAGTGATGTCATGAACTACGACCTGATGCAAGTGCAGGGAAAGTAGCTGAATGGTGAGTAGGATTGGTGAGTATTTCTCTACTTTAAAGTGGAAGGTCTTTAGTTTGTGTTTAGGTCTCTAGTCTTTTTTTCTCTCCTAAAAATGGCTTGTTAAGTATAAGAGAGATACTGGTGTAAAAATTAATTACAATGAAGTGTAAAGAGCAGGGACACTAGAGTAATTAATTAATAAATAAAATATGATAGTGTTGGCAGGATGGATGATGTGTTGACGCTGCAGCATGCAGGTGAGGCGGATATGGGACCCCGGGGGGGAGGGGTGGTGGTTCAAGGAGCCTCGGCCCTGCAATTGTCCCAACAGTTATGACGTTCTTGCAAGCTGTGTGGCCGAGAGTGAGGACTGCAAGGGAGGATGACCGAGCCGACGACGGCACTTTCATAGAGGGAGCCATTCAAGTTGGGGGAGGAAATAGGAATGTAGTAGTGGTAGGGGACAGTATAATTAGGGGCATAGATACTGTTCCCTGTAACTGTAAGTGAGAGTCCTAAAGGCTGTGTTACCTGCTTGGTGCCAGGGTTAAAGACATCTCAGGGCAGGAGAGGAGCTTGGGGTGGGAGGGGAGGGATCTAGTTGTCGCGTCCACATTGGTACCAACAACATTGATAAGTCTAGAAAGGATGTTCTGCTGAAAGAATTTGAACAATTAGGCGCTAAAATAAGAAACATAATCTCCAAGGTAATAATCTCGGGATTACTACCTGAGGCACGGGCAAACTGGCATAGGGTCAATAAAGTCAAGGAGTTAAATGTGTGGCTCAAAGATTTGTATGGGAGGAATGGGTTTCAGTTCATGGGGCACTGGCACCAGTACTGGGGTAGAAGGGAGCTGCCCTGGTGGGATGGGCTTCACTTGAATAGTGCTGGGACCAGTGTCCTGACGAACTGAATAAATAGGGCTGCAGAGAGGGCTTTAAACTAAATAGGGGGGCAGGGAGGGTTCTGGAGAGGGGATACGTAGGCTTACAAAGCAAAGGGATATGGGAGCCTTGCAGGGCAGCTACTTAGGTAATGTTACCCAGAGTGGGACAGGAAGGGACAGAGTGTACAAACATAAAAAAAAAAGCAGCAAATAGGGTTAAAAGGGGGGAAAATAGTAAAAATGCAAAATTAATGGCTCTTTACTTAGATGAACGTAACATTCAGAACAAAATAAATGAGTTAACGGCACAAATAGAGGTTAATGGGTATGATTTTATAGCCATTATGGAGTCATAGTTACAAGGAAATCAAAGCTGGGAACTAAATATTCAAGGATATGTGACTTTTCGAAAGGACAGGCAGGAAGGAAAGGGTGGTGGGGTAGCTTTGTTAGTACAAGATGGAATAAGTACAATAGCAAGAAATGATCTTGGATCAGAAGATGTAGAATCCATATGGGTGGAGGTAAGAAATAACAAGGAGGAGCAGACACTGGTGGGAGTAGTCAATAGACCCCCTAACAGTAGCTTATACTGTAGGAAAGAAAATAAATCAGGAGGTAATAAGGGCATGTAAAAAGGTAGTACATTAATCATGGGTGACTTTAATCTTCATGTAGATTGAGAAAATCAAATTGATAGAGGTAGCCACAAGGAAGAATGTGTAGGGCATACTCAGGACAGTTTCTTAGATCCAATTAGGGATCAGGCTACTTTGGATCTGGTAATGTGTAATGAGGCAGGTTTAATAAATGATCTCACAGTAAAAGATCCCCGAGGAAACAGTGACCACAACATGGTAGAATTTAGCATTCAGTTTGAGAGTTAGAAACTTGGGTCAGACACAACTGTGCTGAACTTAAATAAGGGTAATTACAAAGAAATGAGGGCAGAGTTGGCTGGGGTGGACTGGGAAAGGAGTTTAGCAGAAGAGATGGTTGATGAACAATGGCAGACATTTAAAAAAATAGTTCATGACTCACAACAACGATATATCCCAGTGAGGAAGAAGGATTCAAGGAAAGGGATAAACCAGCCATGATTAACCCAGGAAGTTGAGGATAGTATCAAATTGAAAGAAAAAGCATACAATGTGGCAAAGATTTGTGGTAAGCCAGAGGATTGGGAAAGTTTTAAAAACCAGCAGAAGATGACCGGAAAAAATAGAGGGGAAAAAATTAATTTTTGAGGGTAAACTAGCAACTAATATAAAAATGGACAGTAAGAGCTTCTTTAAATATATAAAAAAGAAGAAAGGCCAAAGTGAACATGGGCCCCTTAGAGAATGAGGCTGGGGAAATAGTAATGGGGAACCAGCAAATGGCAGGGCAGTGTAATAAATACTTTGCATCAATCTTCATGGTAGAAGACACTAATAGCGTTCCAATACTAAATAATCAAGGGGCAAAACTGGGGAGAAAATAAATACAATAACTATCACTAGAGAAAAAGTACTAGGGAAACTAATGGGGATAAAGGTTGATAAGTCCCCTGGATCTGATGATTTGTATCCTAGGATATTAAAGGAAAAAGCTATAGAGATAGTGGATGCACTGGTAGTGATCTTCGAAGAATCCTTAGATTCCGGAAAAGTCCCAGAGGATTGTAACACCCTTGTTCAAAAAGGGAGGGAGACTAAAATCAGGTAACTATAGGCCAGTTAGCTTAACATCTGTCATTGGGAAAAGGTTAGAGTCTTTTATAAAGGATGTAATAGCAGAGCATTTAGAAATACATAATATAATCAAGCAGGGTCAGCATGGTTTCAAGAAGGGGAAATCATGCCTGACAAATCCATTAGAATTCTTTGAGGAGGTAACTAGCAGGATAGATAAAAGGGAATCAGTAGGTGTAATATATTTGGATTTCCAAAGGCATTCGATAAGGTACCGCACAAAGAGCTACTTAATAAGAGTCCATGGTATAGTGGGTAGGATATTAACATGGATAGAGGATTGTCTAACTAGTAGAAGACAGAGTTGGGATATGTGAGGCATTTTCAGGATGACAGCCTGCAACTGGTGGAGTGCCACAGGGATCAGTGCTGGGGCCATAATTATTTACAATATATATTGATGACTTGGGAAGTGAATGTACTATCGCCAAGTTTGCTGATGACAAAAATAGGTGGGAGGGCAAGGGTGACACACAGTCTACAGGAGGATATAGTCAGGTTAAGTGAGTGGGCAAAAACTTGGCAGATGGAATATAATGTAGGAAAATGTGAGGTTATGCACTTTGGTAGGAAGAATAGAGGAGCTGAATATTATTTAAATGGAGAAGGTGTTGCAGCTTTCTACAGTCTGTGGAATTTATGGGTCCTCGTGCATGAATCACAAAAGGCTAGCATACAAGTTTAGCAGGTAATAGGGAAGGCCAATGGAATGTTGGCCTTTATTTCAAAGAGAATGGCGTATAAAAATAGGGAAGTCTTGCTAAAACTATATAAAGCACTAGTTAGACCACACCTGTAATAGTGTGAACAGTTTTGATCCCCTTATCTACGGAATGATGTACTGACATTGGAGGCAGTCCGGAGAAGGTTCATGAGGTTGATTCCAGGTATGGAGGGATTTTCTTATGAGAAGAGTTTGAGTAGATTGGGCCTGTACTCATTGGAGTTTAGAAGAATTGGAGGCGACCTTATTGAAACATATAAGATTCTTAGGGGGTTTGACAGGGTAGATGCTGAGAGGTTGTTTCTCCTTGTGGGAGAATCTAGGACCAGAGGGCATAATCTCAGAGTGGGGGTCACCCATTTAAGACAGTGTTGAGGAGGAATTTCTTCTCTGAGGGTAGTGAATCTGTGGAATTCTCTACCACAGAGGGCTGTAGAGGCTGGGTCAATCCCTTAATCAGTAAGGGAATCAAGGGTTATGGAGAGAAGGCAGTAAAGTGGAGTTGAGGATTATCTGATCAGCCATGATTTCATTGAATGGTGGAGCAGACACAATGAGCTGAATGGCCTACTTCTCCTACATCTAATGGTCTTATGCGGGTGGAGGCCGGAAGGAGACAGGGTTTGGGTACGGCACCATCTCACCTAAGTACATGCCCTTTCTGCCTCCAAGCTCGACACCAGCAAGAGCACGAGTTTCCACCCCTAATATTGTATATGTGACTCCTCATTCTCAATTGCGAGCTACTGGAAATAGTCTGCTTGTATTGACCCATCCTAACCTTTGACAATTTTAAATACTTCTGTTATATTGCCCTGTAATTTGTGATCTAATGAAACAAGAACATTGTACTGAACTAAATTTGACATAGTTGACGCATGGTGTTATAACATTATAATATATATGGAACAAACTTGTTTTTGTATATCACTTTATAACATCCTCCGAATGTTCAAAGCACTTTGCAAGCAATGGATTATTTTCTTGAAGTCTGGTCATTGTTATGTAGGCAGAAATATCAGGCAGGCAATTTACATACATCAGGATCCCCCAGATAGCAAATGAATTATTAGGTGATTTGTTTTTGGTGGTTTGGCTAAGGGAGGATGTTGTCCAGGACACCTTGCTCTCCTGTTCATAGTGCTGTAGGACCTTTTAGCTGAAAATGGCAGAATAGGACTTCTCTCTTTCAGAAGAGAGATTAAAACAGTACTTCCAACAACACCACTTATTAGACAGTGTACTAGAATGTCAGACTAGATTGTGTCAAGTTCATAATGCCTGAAAAACAAGCTTGGAACCCTCTAATTTCTTGCCTGTTATTTCTTTGAATGGCAAAGCGCACCTTGGTCTGTTGATGTTAGTGGACAAGTGGACCTGTACTGAAATATTGTATAGAAAATATATACAACTTAAGTGCTTATTCAATAATTTCACCTACAATTGTCATTTATAGGCTTGTCTTTCAATATCATGTGATGTGTTTTGTACCTGATTTTTTAAAAATATAATCATATTTTCAATCTAATAATTTCTAGAAGTCATGCCAGACAAATATTCAAAGTACATATTTGATTTCATATTTAATGACTATTTAATTGAGTATTAAATTTTACTTGTTTGTTTTACATTTCATCAATTTTTAATGCCGTCTGATTCTAAGTATGAATATTAAATTATACTTTAACCATATATATTTCATAATACATTTGAACCCCTACATTCAATTTGTGTTTTACAAATATTTAATGAGCCTTGGTTGATTTTTCAGTTTTGCATATTAGATCTGTCTGTTAAGGCATCTGCCAATCTGAAGAGTTGCTGGAGTTGGGAGTCTACCGAAATGACCGGACCTCCTTCTCATGCCCATGACACCCATGTTTTAAAAATATCACTGAATCCAACTAGCAGTCCCAAGATTCCATAAGAGTAATAGGAAGTTACTCCCATCTCCCTGTGACACTGAATATGGTTCTCTGCTGCTCAGCACAAATTTGAAGTCGCTCCTGTCCATGTGCAGTACAACCCATAGGACTGTCTATAACTGAGTTAATGATGGTGAAGTTGCTGCAAATGGACTTGACATCCCTATCCATTATCCATTGACTCCTGCTGGAAAGGGCATGCTTCGATGTTGAGTGATCACTTTATGCTACCATCTATAAGGCACAATTCAGGAGTGTGATGGAATACTCCCCACTTGCCTGGATGAGTGCAGCTCCTACAACACTGAAGAAGTTGAACATCGTCCAGGAAAAAGCAGCCCGCTTGATCGGCATCGCATCCACAAACATTCACTCCCTCCACCACTGACACACAGTAGCAGCAGTGTGTACCATCTACAAGATGCACTACAGGAATTCACCAAGGCTCCTTAGACTGCACCCTCAAAACCCATGACAGCTACACTTAGAAAGACAGGCAGCAGATAGATGGGAACAGCGTTGCCAGGAGGTTCCTCTCCAAGTAACTCACCATCCTGACTTGGAAATATATCGCTGTTCATTCACTGTCACTGGGTCAAATTCCTTGAACTCCCTAACAGCACTGTGGGTGTACCTACACCACCACATGGACTGCAGTGGTTCAAGAAGGCAGCTCACTACCACCTTCTCAAGGGCAACTAGGGATGGGCAATAAATGCTGGCCCAGCCAGTGAGGCCCACATCCTGTGAATGAATTAAAAAAATCACGGGTATTTTTATTTGTGTTATGCAAATAACATTTGTATACAAAGTTTTAATGTAGAAAGAAACATCCAAGGTGCTCCAGCAGTTTGTAAGAAAAAATCGAATTTGGAGTGGGGGTGAGGTATCTGCACCTCTGGATGTAGGTGCAGGTTGGAAGGAACTAGCAAGTTGGCCTACAGCATCCCTGGTGCTGCATGACTTTCCTGGCATTTATCCATTTATCCAATATTTCCAAGAAAATGCTTGGATGTAGAGGGATTACCCTTTGAAAATCTCAGTAACGATAATGATGCTATTGGGGAGGTGAGAGGAAAGCAGCATTGGGAACAGAACATTTGCCACAAAGTAAGCTAAGTGGCAACACTTTTTTTGGAAGTATGATCTGCCTTCAAAACTGTTCAGTGAATCGTCCTATGATGTCCTTTTGAATAAATTCACATCTACAAGGAACACAGTTTATATGGGTGTAAATGTCATTCAGTGTCAGATATCCTCTCCATCATTGAAAATATCTGCTTCTGCCTCACTAACATTGTCTGTCTCTGCCATACCTTAACTCATCCACTCTAAACATGACTATTCCAATGCCCTCCTGACCAGCCTTCCATCTTGCATGCTCTGTAAACTTAAGCTCACCCAAAACTTTGCTGCCCTTAACTTGCACCAGGTCTCATTCCCCCTTCACGCTAGTAGTTGCTGACCTTCATTGGCCTCTGGCCAGGAAATCCAAGGAGTTTAAATCTCATCCTTGTTTTCAGATTTGTCCATGCTCTCTCTCCTCTTTATATCTCTAATTTCCTCCAATGCTGCAATCTCCCAAGATCTCAGTGCTCCTCTGGTTCTGGCTTTTTACACATTCTAGATTTTAACCATTCCACATTGCTGGATATGCCTTCAGCTGCAAGGTCCCTAAATCTGGAATTCCATTCCTCAAACTCTCATCCGCTATGGGCTTCTCCCCTCCTTTTAAGATGCTCCTTAAAACTTATTTCCTTGACCAAGCTTTTGGTTACCTGTCCTAATATCTCTGTGGCTCAGTGTTCAGTTTTGTCTGGACATGGTCCATCTTGGGGCATTTTACTATGTTAAAGGTGTTATATAAATGCAAATTTTTGTTGTCCTTATCACAGGCTAAGCAAATGAGACAGGTCAGTTGGCTCACCTTAATTCATCCATCCAAAGCTATAATAAAGTCACCCTGTTACAGCATCCACTTGTTTCTTACATGATTTCTGGGTTTCTGCCTCTCTCACTTTTTCTAAGAATCCATATCTTGCTCACTCTTGATCTGAAGAGGAAATTCCTGATATTACTCCAAAATTTGCCTTTTACTAAAATAGCAAAACTAGATACTTGAAAGTATTGTGAACTTTGAAGTATTGTAGACATTCTCAATCATGGAGAGGATGTTTGACATAGTTTGTATGGGTGTGAATATCACTGTGTTCCTTGTAGAAGTATTTAAAAGGATCATAGGATGACTCACTGAACAGTTTTGAAGGCAAATGCCTTGGCAGGATTTCTTGTCAGTGGTAGTTTGCCATTACCTTCCACTATCGGCAGAGCGAGGGAGCAGCTCTCAAGTCCACCTCTGCCAAAACTGGAATCGAACCCAAACTGTTGGCATATTCTGAACCACACACTAGCCATCTAGCCATCTGAGTCAACCAGCCCTCTAGGAGAATGAGTAGAGGTGGTCAAAATCATGAGAGGCCTAGACAGAGAAGATGGAAAGAGCCTGTTTACGTTGGTGGAAGGGTGAGAACCAGAGGGCACTGATTCAAGGTGCTGAGCAAAAGAACTAATGGCGACATGGGGAAAAACTTTCCAGTGTGTGGTTAAGATCTGGCATGCACTGCCAGAGTGTAGTGGAGGCAGATTCAATTGTGTCTTTCAAAAGGAAATTGGATAAACACTTGAAGTGAGAGAATTTTTTTAAGGCTGTGGAGAAAGGGCAGGTGAGTGGAACTAGATGAACTGCTTTTACAGAGAAATAGCATAGACTCGACAGGCTTGATAGATTCCTTCTGTTCTTTAGCCATACTGTAATTCTCTCAATTCTTCACAACCTCTCTGAAAGATGATGACTGACTCGTGAAGGGCTTAAAGTACTTGCTCGTGGCCATACTTCCTATTTCGTTTAGATGATTAGTGATGACAAACTATTTAATCATAGGGATAGACATCTATTCTCAATCATGTCCAATTCAAAACCTGGCTGATAGTCCTTCCTTCCCATCCCCATACCAGCTTGAACTCGCAGGATTCAGTTTTTGACTGACATTATATGACAACACAAATTGGTGGTGGACCATAAGACTTTACAAGGCTATCAGTGGTGGAGAAGTGGAAATGAAGAGATATTATTGATTGGTCAGGTTTATTGGAAAACAGTGTGGACTAAACTGAGTCAAATTCAGCTAATTTCCAATAAGCTCAGAATTATCCAATTTTGGACAGTGCCAGCTCTGAATTCAGTTTATCAGCCCTTTGTCACATTCTTCAGGGACGTTACCATGGAGGGTATTAATAATAAACAACTTTCCTGTCAGATGTAGAGCAACAGTTCAGGTGAACTGAAGTTCTCTAAAGGCATGCTTGGTTGTCATATTCAGCATGGTTCATGCTTTATCACATGGCTGATGGTAATTCCTGAAGCCTGATGATTTAAACTCTTAAAGATCCTGTCATATTTCTTTGTTTTTAATGTATGGCAACACACATTCTCAGTCAGCAAAGGAACATACAAAAATCTCTCTCACTTCAGGAATGGAAGGGGGCTGTAGGGTATTGACAGCCAGAGGGGGAAAAAAAGATGATATCTTCCTCATTTTTATGTTGTGAATCATTGCTTGCAGACTTCCTTTTTCATGAGAGCCATGGCAAGAAGTCAGAGGCTTTTGTGAGAATCCAGACTTGTTTTCAATTTCCTCTTTAAATTGCTTAATTTAATTTGCTAGTATCGAGATTAGGTTTCAGTAGGGCAGGGATTAGTTTAGTAAATATCAGTGTCCTATAATGGAGTTACGCATTTCATGTAAAATTCTGTGACTTGGTGGTTGAAAATATAGTCAAACAAGAACAGTCTCTGAGGAGATGGAAATAATGGGCCCTTAAGATGCTCTGTTGAGATGAGGAAAAGGTCGAGAACTGATATTAGGTCAAGAACAGGTTAAGTGGCTTCAGTGTTTGTGGTGGTTCTGTTGGGGTGACAGCTTCTTTGGTATCTGAATACAATATAGTAAATCAAAAAAAGTCTTGCTCTCTTCAATTTTCTCTCATCTCCCTCTGAAGTCACAGAATTCTTGGTGGAATATTAGGCAACAGAGATTTGACCTGGGCCCTTTCTAAGCTATGTGGCTCAAAAAAGGAGGCTTTGGCCCCAAGGTTCCAGTGGAATTCTGGCACCAAATGGTTACAAAAGGACCAGTGTGGACAGGACCTGGATAAATTAGTCTCCTTCCAAAGGTGAAGAAAGGGGAGTTCTTGCTGTGAGCAAGAAGCTTTTTCCACCCATAGCCTGATTTGTAAAAGGAGACAGGCGAGCAGGGTGGCATTCTGTTTACCAATGGCTCCCATATTCAGAGGACTGGGTAATCTGGAAGCCAGCCAGTTATTAGCATCTGTGGGGAGGTACAGTGTGACCTGGATTTTAACCTACAAACTCTGTGGCGGAACACTGCCACAATGAAATCAGTGCTCTTAGAAAAAGAACTAATTTCCCCTTTACTGGACATTTCAGCTGGTTGCATCAGCTTCTCACCCTAACAAAAGGAGACATTTCTTGTACCTCCTCATCTGCAGGTACCCAAAGGCATTATTTATGGCATGGGTAAAAACAAAAAAACTGCGGATGCTGGAAATCCAAAACAAAAACAGAATTACCTGGAAAAACTCAGCAGGTCTGGCAGCATCGGCAGAGAAGAAAAGAGTTGACGTTTCGAGTCCTCATGACCCTTCGACAGAACTTGAGTTCGAGTCCAAGAAAGAGTTGAGATATAAGCTGGTTTAAGGTGTGTGTGTGGGGGGCGGAGAGATAGAGAGAGAGAGAGGTGGGGGTGGGGGGGGGTGTGGTTGTAGGGACAAACAAGCAGTGATAGAAGCAGATCATCAAAAGATGTCAACGACAATAGTACAATAGAACACATAGGTGTTAAAGTTAAAGTTGGTGATATTATCTAAACGAATGTGCTAATTAAGAATGGATGGTAGGGCACTCAAGGTATAGCTCTAGTGGGGGTTTTTTTTTATATAATGGAAATAGGTGGGAAAAGGAAAATCTTTATAATTTATTGGAAAAAAAAGGAAGGGGGAAACAGAAAGGGGGTGGGGATGGGGGAGGGAGCTCACGACCTAAAGTTGTTGAATTCAATATTCAGTCTGGAAGGCTGTAAAGTCCCTAGTCGGAAGATGAGGTGTTGTTCCTCCAGTTTGCGTTGGGCTTCACTGGAACAATGCAGCAAGCCAAGGACAGACATGTGGGCAAGAGAGCAGGGTGGAGTGTTGAAATGGCAAGCGACAGGGAGGTTTGGGTCATTCTTGCGGACAGACCGCAGGTGTTCTGCAAAGCGGTCGCCCAGTTTACGTTTGGTCTCTCCAATGTAGAGGAGACCACATTGGGAGCAACGAATGCAATAGACTAAGTTGGGGGAAATGCAAGTGAAATGCTGCTTCACTTGAAAGGAGTGTTTGGGTTTGTTGCAGTCCTACTCTGGCCCCCTTCCACAACTCTTTCTCCGGTACATCGATGATTACTTCGGTGCCGCTTCATGCTCTCGTCGGGACTTGGAAAAATTTATTAATTTTGCTTCCAATCTCCACCCCTCCATCATTTTCACGTGGTCCATCTCTGACATTTCCCTTCCCTTCCTTGACCTCTCTGTCTCAATCTCTGGTGATAGACTGTCCACCAATATCCATTACAAACCCACCGACTCCCACAGCTATCTCGACTACAGCTCCTCACACCCCACTTCCTGTAAGGACTCCATCCCATTCTCTCAGTTCCTTCGCCTCCGTCGCATCTGTTCCGATGATGCTACGTTCAAAAACAGTTCCTCTGACATGTCCTCCTTCTTCCTCAACCGAGGTTTTCCACCCACGGTCGTTGACAGGGCCCTCAACCGTGTCCGGCCCATCTCCCGTGCATCCGCCCTCACGCCTTCTCCTCCCTCCCAGAAACATGATAGGGTCCCCCTTGTCCTCACTTATCACCCCACCAGCTTCCGCATTCAAAGGATCATCCTCCGCCATTTCCGCCAACTCCAGCATGATGCCACCACCAAACACATTTTCCCTTCACCCCCCTTATTGGCATTCCGTAGGGATCGCTCCCTCCGGGACACCCTGGTCCACTCCTCCATCACCCCCTACTCCTCAACCCCCTCCTATGGCACCACCCCATGCCCACGCAAAAGATGCAACACCTGCCCCTTCACTTCCTCTCTCCTCACCGTCCAAGGACCCAAACACTCCTTTCAAGTGAAGCAGCATTTCACTTGCATTTCCCCCAACTTAGTCTATTGCATTCGTTGCTCCCAGTGTGGTCTCCTCTACATTGGAGAGACCAAACGTAAACTGGGCGACCGCTTTGCAGAACACCTGCGGTCTGTCTGCAAGAATGACCCAAACCTCCCTGTCGCTTGCCATTTCAACACTCCACCCTGCTCTCTTGCCCACATGTCTGTCCTTGGCTTGCTGCGTTGTTCCAGTGAAGCCCAACGTAAACTGGAGGAACAACACCTCATCTTCCGACTAGGGACTTTACAGCCTTCCGGACTGAATATTGAATTCAACAACTTTAGGTCGTGAGCTCCCTCCCCCATCCCCACCCCCTTTCAGTTTCCCCCTTCCTTTTTTTTCCAATAAATTATAAAGATTTTCCTTTTCCCACCTATTTCCATCATATAAAAAAAATATTAAAAAAAACCCCCACTAGAGCTATACCTTGAGTGCCCTACCATCCATTCTTAATTAGCACATTCATTTAGATAATATCACCAACTTTAACTTTAACACCTATGTGTTCTATTGTACTATTGTCGTTGACATCTTTTGATGATCTGCTTCTATCACTGCTTGTTTGTCCCTACAACCACACCACCACCGCCCCCCCCACCTCTCTCTCTCTCTATCTCTCCGCCCCCCCCACACACTTTAAACCAGCTTATATTTCAACTCTTTCTTGGACTCGAACTCAAGTTCTGTCGAAGGGTCATGAGGACTCGAAACGTCAACTCTTTTCTTCTCCGCCGATGCTGCCAGACCTGCTGAGTTTTTCCAGGTAATTCTGTTTTTATTTATGGCATGGGCATCAGTCTGATTTTAATTAGGTGACTTTTCCTAATAGACCCTGAATATTCCAGTGGGGTCAGAAATACAGTTGGCTGTTCCATTTGGTTTTCCTACTTAATGTTGGTGGAGTGGGTTCTGAGTTTTTCATCCCTTTGCCTCTGAGCTATTTAAATGGATCCTTAAAATCTGAAGCAAAATCCAAATTCACTGTAGAGTTTCTGCAGTGGATATTTTTTCACTCTCAGATGACAGTGGGTGGTTAGAATTCCAATGTAGTAATGTTGCTAGTTGAACTGGTGTAACCTGCAATGCAGTTGCACCTCGAGGGTGAATATGGAGAAGTTTCTCAGGTGTGCATATTTACAAGCCTTGATGTAAAATCCAAGCAAACAGCCAAACCAGCAAGAAATTTCTTTAACAGAACACTAAGAGAGAAGAGGCAAGGTAGGAACACTGCTTGGCTCTTTCATTCCTCACCAATGTTACTTAATTGTATGTCATTCTAATATTTTACTGCACTTGGCTAGAATCATGAATTTTCAAATGCTATCTATCTATGTCCAGGGAAAGCCAGGCATAGTGACAAGAGGAGAAAAAAAACACATCCAAACTCCTCTGGAAGGGGAGTGAAGACAGGGTGAACAGACTCCTGGGTGTGGGTGCTACTGAGCTACTAGAATTATCCCTTATTACCAGAAGAGAGATGGCAGTAACACTTGCTGTCTCTCGCAGGATGTTGCCACAAACATTTTTTCACCCTCAACAGAGCAGCCAAGGTAATGTATTGCACAGCTGTCTGTTCCCTTCCTTTGTCCACCCTGGACACTAGCACACTGATCACCCTTTTTAAAGTGGCACTTTCATGTTCTTCACAATGTTCTCTGGTTAAGAACACCCCTAGCTCCCTATCCTGCACCATAGCTGCACATCTCTAACACAACACAATTCTTTCAAACACCTCAGTGCCATAATACCCCATATCTCTTACTTCATCTCCCCATGTCATTTGCCACATTCCCTAACCACCAACCTTACTCCCGTTTACTTTTCTCCTTGCAGGAGAAACAGTGCCCACTAAAGGCAGACCACCAAACCGAGCTTTGGCACCTTTAAGCTCCTCCCTCCCTCCCTTTGAAGATGAGGCCGGGTAAGCATGCCATGGGAGATGTTGAAGTCAGCAGCACATTATTGGTGCGTGTTGCTAACTGAACACTTGCACTATTGCTTTGACACCCCTGTGAAGCTTCTCATAGCAACTACCTTCCTCCACCTCCTGTCTCCTTAATTCCAAGGGGTATAAGGCAAGGTAGCTCTCATGATCTGTTAAATGTGGAAATGAGTTCCTGACAGAGAGTCTGCAGAAGGAAACATATATTTGTTTTTTGGACCCTGCTCAGCTACCTGCACTTGCTTCTAAGGAGGCCGGAGTGCTCAGATTTGCCCCAAAACATCAATTCCCCTATTTGCTTATCCACTCTTGCCCTCATTCCTCTATTCTGCAGTAAACCACTGTTAGAGAAAGAGAAAGATAATGGGTAGGATTTTCAGCCCCTGAAGGGGGCAGGCATGAAAATTTACACCAGTGGCTGTTGTGCCAGTTTGCTGACACTACCCCACCCCCAGGCCATTTTCCTTGGAGGTGGTATTTGGGTGAGGAGTCAGCTACCATTGGCCGTTAAAGGCCTATTGCCAGAGGTCCACTGGAATTTTCCACTTGTCTTCCAGGCTCCTCAAGGCATCCGGGCCTAGGCCAGTTGGAAGTGGCCTTCCAGTGGCAGACTGTGGGAACACTGCTCCAGGTGATCTTTGTCTTCCCTGCCTACAGCCACAGGTCCCCCTGTGGAGAGGCTCCCCTTCTGCAATGGTCATCGAGTTTTACAGCACGGAAAGAGGCCCTTTGGCTCATCATGTTAAATAGTTGCCCCGCTGTTGTGTCTATTCGTTTCATTTAAAAGATTGGCATGCTCTCTTGCACGTGCACTCTGACCACTACTTGGCCAGTTAAGAGGAAATCATTGCCAAGTCACTGTTCCCCACGCAGTGCTGGTACCTGACCCCCATTTGTTCCTAATGCCAGGTTCCTGACCCAAGGGCAAAATCCTACCCAATGGTCTAAGTGATAATGAGACATAAGTCACCCAGAAGTTGCAGCTGCAGCATACTGCCTTTCCTCAGGCCAGCAGCACAAACTAGGGCTCCAGGAATTCTCCTTCCCACTGTGTCAGTGAAACATGGGAGGTGAGACCCACCTGTCCAGGAACACCCTCTAGAGAAACAGCTGGTATTGACTTCAAGCCAGGAAACAAGCTGCCACGGGATTGAGGACCTTTCTGTGCAACATGGGGAACCAATCATATTCCACCCTCCTACCTCTCGCATAGCACTTAGAATCACGAGTCAGTGACCATTAGAAATTGCATACCCTACGCTGCTGAAATGGGAGGAGATTCCTCTCCCAGGTTTAGTCTGCTTCAGCACAACAATGAATAGTCAGTTCACCTGCTTTAACTTTCATTTCTTATGCTTTAGCCTGAGCTTGTGCGTCTTTCTGCAATCTTTTCCTCATTGATTCTTTGCAATATAGAGATTGCATGAACAGTATGAATGGATAGTGAGATATTTGTATTAGGGTTGCATTTGAATACAGTATATTCTTTTAATGGTGCATATTTGTCTTCACTTCCATCACAATATTATGTAAATTTTCCATCTGAAAGGACCAGCACTGCTTGTGCCTCCTCAAACCCAACAGGTTTTAAATAATATGGCTATTAAATAATATCTGAATGCTACTAATTATCAGTAGTTTGAACTCTTAATGCAAAGCCAATCCTACCTCCTGCTGGCATGCCACTGTGGCGCAATATCAGTTTCGAGTGCTGGCACAGAGGTTACAGAGACAGCAGGTTACAGAGACAGTTCATTGAACTTTTTCATCCATTCCATAGATAAATCTCTGCCCTCCACTTGGCTACCTCTAAGTTCTCATTGACCTGAATCGTTATCTCTCCCTACCCACATGTATTGGCTGACCTCATGAATGTTTCCAGCATTTTCTACGTTCATTCCCTAAGTTTAGCAATTTGATGTGCATAGAATAGTTCATGCTAGCTAATGTGCATCCTCTGAGCCCATATGCTAACTACTAGATGTTTATTTTTTTTTTAATATTGGATTATTTTTGGGGACAATGGCTATTAAATAATATCTGAATGCTACTAATTATCAGTAGTTTGAACTCTTAATGCAAAGCCAATCCTACCTCCTGCTGGCATGCCACTGTGGCGCAATATCAGTTTCGAGTGCTGGCACTAGACAGGGTGGTGCTTTGAGGCTGCAACTGTTGCTATTGAACATTTCACAACCTCACTACAACCCTATTATGCTTCATTTATTTTTGTACTGAATTGGAGCATAACTGCACGTATCCTGAAGGGTTTTAAAATAGTTTCAAAATTCCCCTGGCTTCAGAGGCTGGTGCACAAAACAAATTCTCTCAAATAAGGCGAGTCTAATTTTCATTTCTGCAGGAATAAGAATGGTGTTTTGAAATCAAGCAGCAATATAAAAGCATCCTTTATGAATTGGTGAACTATATTCATCCTGGCTTTGACAATGGGTCACACGTATATAAAGGTTGAATGTAAATGCATACGTTATTTCCATAGTCTTGAAGGAAATAATTTTCTTTATGTTTCTGACATTTATACGTGATAATGTGTTTCTGTAAAAGTTTCAAATTTGTGCTTATGAGAAAACTGCACCTGCTTCTGCTGTTTGAGTGCACCGTTTCTCCCAGTAGGGACATATCCAATTTTATTAAGGTCAGAGAATTTAGGTGAAAGTTGGCAGAGGCAAGATTGTGGGAGTCTAAGTATGCACAGTGGTACTGCTGGAATTTAACCTCCTAACACAGTATAGTTTATCCAGCAGATCATTGGTAAGATTCCCATTGTTTATGTAGCACAGATAACCCTATCTATTAGGTTTGGATCAGTGGGATTATTGTAAGTTGATTGGAGGGAATCACAGCCCCTGGTGACAGGGCTGCCCTTTCCAGTTTCATTATTGAGTGAGGTAGGCTGGTTAACCACCAACAGTACCCTGGAGTACTGTCTGAGGATCATCAGGTCGGTCATAGAAGGTTGACCTGGTTCCATCCTGCCTGCATGTCATCTCAAAGCAGTGTTAACCCCAAGAAACTCACCTCTGAGTGAGTTTTGTAATGAGTTGGTCGTGAGACAGCTGATGAACATAGTTTTAGCTGTTGCTAGATGAATAGCTGCTATTAGGAGCTCCTTAAGAAAGGCATGGTGATCATCACAGCTCATGGTATAGTATTTGAAGCAAAGAACAGGTTGTGCCATCCCACCCTGATATTGTGTGTCATAGCCTTGCCTGAAGTGATTCTGATTTATCCCATTTCTTCAGCTGTGGTACTGAATGATTGCTCAGTCAACATCTGTTGATGGGTGTTCTTAGTGCTGACACCATGTGAATAGAACAGAATTAGAATTAGTATCAGTGGTTCCACAGTTTCACCCTAAATCCTGCCAATGAACTGCCCTATTTGCTTTGCTAGTTCCCAGTGCTGGGATCAGAAGATAAGTGAACATCACAGTTTTGTTGGAACTGAGATTGAAACCTCGTTTATGACTGAACAGGATGAAAACATACTGTGCTAGTGTCAGCATAAGCTTGTGAAAAGTGCTCCCAGGTTACAAGCTGTACCCTGGCAATATTTCTGCAGAAAAGGGTTGGTCGACCATCTTCGTTAATTGCTAGAGGCCTAGCTGGCATCCTCCCAGCAATGTGGAAAACGGCCCAGGTATGTCCTAGCCACAAAAAGCAGGACAAATCCAGTCGGCCTCCTCGTGTTCATCAGCTTAAGTGATGACGGTGTCATCGACAGTGCTATCAAGTGGCACTTACACAGCAATAACCTGCTCAGTTTGTGTTCCATCAGAGCAACTCAGCTACCGACCTCATTATAGCCTTGGTACAAAAATGGACAAAAGAGCTGAACTCATGAGGTGAGAGTGACTGCCCTTGATAATCAAAGCCGTATTTGACCAAGTATGATATCAAGGAGTTTAGCAAAACTGGGGTCAATGGGAATTGGGGGGGGAAATTTCCCCACTGGTTAGAGTCATACCAAGGAAGACTGTTGTGCTTGCTGGAGGCCAATCATCTCAGTCCCAGGACATTACTGCATTCCACTGGTCGGAGTCATACCTAGCACAAAGGAAGGTGGTAGTGGTTGTTGGAGGTCAGTTATCTCAGCTCCAGGACATCACTGCAGGAGTTCTTCAGGGTAGTGCCCTCGGCCCAGCCATCTTCAGCTACATCATCAATGACCTTCCTTCCATTATAAGGTCAAAAGCAAGGATGTTCACTGCTGATTGTACAACGTTCAGGGCCATTCACGACTCCTCAGATACTGAAACAGTCCATGTCCGTATGCAGCAAGATCTGGACAACGTTCAAGCTTGGGCTGATAAGTGGCAAGTAACATTTGTGCCACACAAGTGTCAGGCAATGGCAACCTCCAACAAGACAGAATATAACCATCACCCCTTGACATTCAGTGGCATTACGATTGCTGAATACCTCACTTTCAATAACTTTGGGATAACCATTGACAAGAAACTTAACTTGATGTAGCCATTGTATTTATATGGCTAAAAAACAGTCAGAGGCTGGGAATTCTGAGGTGAGTAACTCACTTCCTGACTCCCCAAAGCCTTTGTCCCACCTGTAAGGCACAAGTCAGGAGTGCGATGGAATACTCTCCACTTGTCTGGACGAGTGCAGCTCCAACCGCACTCAAGAAGCTCGACACCATCCAGGACAAAGCAGCCTGCTTGATTGGCACCCCATCCACCAACTTAAATATTCACTCCCTGCACCACCACACAGTGGCAGCTGTGTGTATTATATATAGCAACTCACCAAGGCTTCCTCAACAGCATCTTCCAAACCCACGACCTCTACCACCTAGAAGGACAAGGGCAGCAGATGCATGGGAACATCACCACCTGCAAGTTCCTCTCCAAGCCACACGCCATCCTGACTTGAAACTATAGCACCGTTCTTTCACTGTCACTGTGTCAAAATCCAGGAACTCCCTTCTCAGCAGCACTGTGGGTGTACTTGCACCAGATGGGCTGCAGTGGAATTTTAAAACAAGTCTCTGCTGCCAGTATCCTGTAACTGCAATTCCTGGGAGGCTTGGTCTTTATCGACTGCATCACCTTCCTATTGATTTCGCTGTCTCTGGGCACTAAGTGGACTCAGTGGCAGCTGGATTTTGAGCGTCGCAGGTAAGGGGGAAATGAGCAACAAGTGGGTATTTTAAAGCTGCTTTAACATTGGCCTCAGAGGATGGCTAGTTGAGTGGGTCTCCTGCACCTGACAGCAAGCACAATGCACGAGTAAATTTGCTAGATTTCTTGAGATTGTATGTTGAGAAGATCCAGCAGAAAAAAAAAACATGTTAATAAGTATCATTGCCACAGTAACACTGCAATATGCTTTTGCAATCCACTCGCACCAGTGTAGTATAAAACCAGTTTAAAAGTGCTTTCCTCTTGTATGAGGGCAGCAGAGTGCAGATATTCTTTCCATCATCAGACATTGCCTGCACTCGTTTACTACTTTAAAAATATTACCTCAATTAGTCAGCCATGACCTATTTGTTTATAAATCTATGCTAACCCTGAAGGGTCAGCTGATAGTTATGCAAATGCTTAGCCACCGTCTCTGACAGGTAGCATCCCTTGAATTATTTCTAGGGTCTCTTGTACAACTGGAATTTCATCTCTGCCTCTGCTGTGAAAATGAATGCAAAGTATTCATTTGATAAATCTGCCATTTTTTCATTATCCACTATAACTTTACCTGCTGACGAGCCCATTTTTTACTTTACCACTCTTTTCCTGCTCATTTTAAAAACTTTTGCTTTTAGCTTTGGTCCAAAAGCAGATTTGGTAGATTTAACAATGTCAGCAGCTAGAAAGACCTTTATAAAAGTGAGTACTGGACATCAGCCTCAATAATTCTGGCTTTGACTTTTAAGAGTCAGCAGCCCAAGGGCCCACTGAACTTGATTAAAAGCTCAATTGTAGACTGTAATCGAGTTTGGGTCCCTAAAACTGACAACCCACGAAAATGAAGATTTTTAAAAATTCTTTAACGGGATGTCACTGGCCCTAGCTATTTTTATTGCCCATCCCTAATCGCCCTTAAGGTGAACTTCTTGAACTGCTGCAGTCCATGTGGTGTAACCCACAGTGTTGTCAGGAAGTGAGTTCCAGATATTTTGACCCAGCAACAGTGATAGAAAGGTGATATAGTTTCAAGTCAGCTTGGTGGGAAACTTGCAGGCGATAGTGTTCCAATACATTTTTTTTATTATTCGTTCATGGGATGTAGGCGTCACTGGCCAGCATTTATTGCCCATCCCTAATTGCCCTTGTTCAGAGAACATTTAAGAGCCAACCACATTGCTGTGGGTCTCGAGTCACATGTAGGCCAGACAAGGTAAGGACAGCAGATTTCCTTCCCTAAAGGACATTCGTGAACCAGATGGGTTTTTACTACAACCGGCAAAGGTGTCATGGTCATCATCAGACTTTCAATTCCAAATTGTCATTGAATTCAAATTTCACCATCTGCTGTGATGGGGTTCGAACCCAGGTTTCCAGAGTATTACCCTGGGTCTCTGGATTACTAGTCCAGCAACAATACCACTACGCCCCTGCCCCCACCTCTTATTGCCCTTATCCTTCTAGGTTGTCGAGGCTGTGAGTTTGGAAGCTGTTGTCTAAGGATCCTTGGTGAGTTACTGCAGTGCATCTTGTGAATGGTACACACTGCTGCCACTGTACATTGGTGGTGGAGGGAGTGAATATTCAAGGTGGCGGATGCGGTGCCAATCAAGCAGGCAGCTTTGTCCTGCGTGGTATTGAGCTTCTTGTTGGAGCTGTGCTCATCTTGACAAGTGGAGAGCATTCCATCATATTCCTGACTTGTGCCTTGTAGATGGTGGACAGGCTTTTGGCCGGGGGAGGGGGGTGGTGGGGGTCAGTAAGGAGGTGAATTACTCTCCAGACTTCCCAGCCTCTGACCTCTTGTACCTTCTCTCCATGTTAGCGATAATGTAGTCTGTCAGTTTTATTGTGGGGAACTCATTTGTGCGTGTTTCCTCTCTCTGGATCCCCATTAAAAAAAATGGAGTCCAGTGCACTCTGGGCGAGGGGCTCTCTGTGTGCGCTCTGGGCGAGGGGCTTTCCAGACCAAATGTAAAAAACGAAGTGCAGCATATGAGTACCACCCTCCAATCTTGATGCATTATCAAGTGAAAACAAAAGCAATATTAGATTCTTTTTAAAAATCCAGTTTGCTGCTCATTTTTTAATGAAAGTTTATTTTGCAGAGTGTAAAAATCCAGGTTAATTGTTAATATACGCAGCATAGATTTCCTGAGTCCTCATCGACTGCCATTGAGGGTGTGTTGTCTGGAGTTCTCTATCCATTGAGATCAATCGATGGAAACTCGATGCAAATGGAGACTTGAAAAAGCAATATTGTTTTCTTTGTGAGGTTTCTTTACACATTGCTGTCGTGTTCGGTAATGCAAATCTGTTAACTGACAGTTTTTAGATGAATAGTTAACACCTCAGTCTACGCTGAGCTTATGTTATCAGCAGAAGTGTCAAATTTCTTTTTTTTTAAAGTTGACATGAGTCCTTTTGTAAGTATAAAACAAAATCTGTCCAAATATCTTTGTACAGTTTATAGGAAGTCCTTTTTGAGTGTACTCTTTTGAGCGCTCTGCCAGTATTTCCATTAAAACATTTTTTAGGAGCAATTGCCAATCTCCCCGTATTTCCATGGTAACACCTGGCTACATTGTCATTGTATCCAGAAAAGGTTTGTTGGACACATTGCCAGTATTTCCATAGAGACGCTCTGGACACACTTGCTGTGGATGAATAGGTAGTATCTTCTGAAATATTACACTGTATCCATAGAAACAGTTGGATACATGGCCAATACAGTAGATCCTCAAAGTACTAAGCTGATGTGCAAAAGAAAAATATTTGTTTCTCTATTAATAAAGGGAGTTGCATCTTGCAGCACTGTGTGTTTTGTCAGTGATTTGGAAATAGATTACCTGCAATATGCAGCTGTGGCTTAACAACCTGCATTTTGCATTGTTGATTTTCTCCCTTCCCCTCTTTGATGGCACTGATCCATGCTGGAATACAATTCCATGGCTCTCGTCCAAATGGCAGGCCATTTAACTTTAGGGACGCATCACAGCTGAAATTAAGATAAAAGCAAAAAACTGTGGATGCTGGAAATCCAAAACAAAAATAAAAATACCTGGAAAAACTCAGCAGGTCTGGCAGCATCTGCGGAGAGGAACACTTAAAGTTTCGAGTCCGTATGACTCTTCAACAGAACAGCTGAAATTAATAGTCTTTACCCACTGTGTTGTGCACACAGTTGCAAACAGGGGCCTCTAGATAGCACTCGGGCAGGAACCAGGCTGGTTTATTTTTCCTCTCCACAGTACTAGTCAATCACAGCACCTAGACCTAGCTGAGGCCAGCTGATTCAGCACAGGCAAGAAACGCAACCTGAAATCTTAAATCCGTACAACTTGGTCTTACACTGTGCTCATTGTAAGTGTCAGTATAGAAACATTTTTAAAAATTGTTTGTGTTTATATAGCTGTTGTTTGGGATCATTGCTAAGATTTTCATATTTATTAAGCTACATCTCAGATAAAAAGTGTAAATATCTTCTTCCACATTATCTTGCTGTAGGTAGATCACAGTAGACATAGTAAATGATCACAAACAAAATAAGCAGTTTCAGTAGAAGGTGAGAATACCACAGTGGAGCCCAAATGGCAAGATAGATGTATAAATTACATACAAGTAGTGTTGGTCGTCTGAGGCTACTGGATTGTAGGAATCAGAGTTCAGCTATGAACTTATAAACGGCTTTTTTGGATTTGCGCATCCACTGTCCTGGTGTTGCTAGCACTTATTGTGTGACTTAATTGCCTTTGATAAGGTAGTGGTGAGCCATCGCCTTGAACTGCTGAAGTCCATGTGGTTAAACTAATCCCACTGTTCTGCTAGGTAGGGAGTTCCAGGATTTGACCCAAAGACAATGAAGGAATGGTAATATATTTCTAAGTCAGGATGGTGTGTGATTTTCGAGGCAAGCTTGCAGGTGTTCCCATGTGCCTGCTGCCCTTTCCCTTTAGGCAGTAGAGGTGCAGGTTTGGAAGGTGCTGCTGAAGAAACTTTGGCGAGTTACTGCAGCGTCATATTGCAGCAGTGGTGAATAGACTGCATAATTAAGGTGATGGATGGCATATTAGTTAAACAGTCTGCTTTGGTTTGTCCTGGATAATGTTGAGCTGCTGGAGTGTTGTTGAAGCTGCACTCATGCAGACAAATGGAGAGTATTCCACCATGCTTTGAGGATGGCAGGCAGTCTTTGGGAAATCAGAAAGCGAGTAACTCACCATGTAATACCCAACCTCTGACCTGCTATTGTCACCACAGTATTTGTGTGGCTGGCTCAGTTGAGCTTCTAGTCAATGATGAACCCCAGGATATTGATGGTTGCGATTCAACAATGCTAATGCCATTGAATGTTAACAAGTGTTTTTAGATAGTCAGGATTTCAATTGATATTTGACTGACATATTGTCAACAGTGTCTATTGTGCACACCTTTAATCATTGTCAATATTTCCATAGGCACGCTTAGGATATCTTGCCTCTGTGCCCATAGAGCATTTTTGAACATCTTTGACAATATTGTCAGCATTTCCATTGGAAAAAGCATGGTTATCTTTGTTTCCATGTGAAGCATTTTAATGGAATCATCCATGGGTAGTTTGCCAGCGTACTGTTTTCCCAGAGACAATTTTGACACATTCACAATATTTTCACAGATACCTTGCCAGTATTTTTAGAAAAGCCTTGGATGTTTAACATTCTGCACATGCATAGCTGCATTGTAGTTTGACTCCTAAAGACAAGATATTTTAAGACCAGTTGGACTAGTTTGTAGCTCTTTAGAACCTGCGAATTGTGAAAATGCAGGCATAGAGTGCGTGTTCAAGTGAAGAGTAATATGTAATTATTTCTTCAGATACATAAGATGCTTTATAAATTGAATATTTTTCACTGGTGCTGAGTCCGTACTTCAATAGTTGTTTATGCACTAAAGTTGTGTACATGTAGAGGCTATGAAATGAAAGCAGTTTGATATCCAGGTGTTTTTATGAGTAATTAATTTAACCGATTTAACACTTCATTACCTAAGTCTTATATGGATTTTCCAATGAGTTGAATAAGATCAGTGATAAATATTTCACTGTTCCATTTGTCACAGCCAGGTGAGGTAGAATGGCTCCCCTCGCTTTCTGTCTCTCTTGTTTGACCGCAACATGTGTTTTAAAAGAATTTGCTTACCAGTTCAGTGAGCGTTTAACCAGTTAAGTGCTTTGACTGTAAAAGAAACACACAGGTTTTCTTGTAAGTTTCAGAAGAAAAGGAAATGGCATTCGTAGTTAACAATATGTAAAAATAATAAAAATGCTCCAACTCACACTTGCACATGCATTCAAAAGTTGTTCACACACACAATATCAAGAGCCAGGATAGATGAAATTGTTCGAGTCCCAAAAGAAAGTCAATCATATACGGAAGATTGATGAGTCACATGATTTCAAGCTGGGTTCAGTGACCTTTCTGGATTCTGCGTTGAGACAGTTTAAAATGTTGATGGACGATCCCTGTCTTTTCCTCTGGAAGCAGCAGCTGTTTGGTTTATGTGGAAGATAGTGTTTGACTGGTCAGAATATAGGCAGGGCACATGCCTGCCGAATGGCTGGAGAGAGAAAAGGACCACAAATCATCATCATGCTGTTGCCCACTCATAGTTTTTCTGCATTCTGACCCTGGAAATCAATGTCCCTTTATACAGAGGGCTAGCTTGCTGTCACGTGACCAACCTTCACAAACTACCCAGTTACCAAATATGGTCATAAGCTCATCCCAGATCCATTGTTTAAAGTGATTCGGTTAAGACTCGATGAGCCAAATAGTTTATGGTCTTATAGATAGATAGATTTTTAATCAATAAGGGAATCAAGGGTTTGGAAAAGGCAGGAAAGTGGAGTTGAGGATTATCAGATCAACCATGATTTCATTGAATGGTTGAGCAGGCTCAATGGGCCGAATGGCCTACTTGTGCTCCTATGTCTTATATAGTCTTATGGTTAAAATGGTCAGTGGGCTCTATTCCTAGCCTCATCCATTAAGTGATTGAGCTTAACAGCTTGGTCCTCGCCTACCTGAATAATTGGATTATATCTGAATGTTTTTGAGTTGTTCAGGGAATCGCAATTCACGTTCATTAGCTTATTGTTCTTGGTGAGCTATGTCCAGACAGCCTGACTCTGTTCTTGTAGCTTTGTAAGTTGCAAGGTATTGTTATGTAGATGTTTGGCCATTTTGAAACCTGTGGAGGTCCTTGAGCTTTTAAGCTTATTTTGTGGCTTCAGCCCACTCAATAAGCAGTCACTTTTGGATATTAACACCAGGGTTTTATAGCACATTATATATGCCGTTGTGCACATTTTCTTCAACTCTCGCTCCTGGAACATGATCCGCTTCATATGTCTTGAGGCGACTACCCCCAGCCCACCAGCTCTGAGATGTAGCTAGAACTGAGATAGGTACTGGAGATTGAGATTGTGACCATCAACTAAAAGTTATTCATAACCTTGGTTTATTGCATCAGTGAGCATTCAGTGAAAATTATTGTAATAGCTGTAATCCACTTTTTGTTTTATTCCTTGAAATGTTTTTTGCTATCATTATTTTTCTAATGGTAGGTATCCAGTTATGCACACCTCCATTGCATGTAAATCATTTTCACTCTTAAATTGAGCAATTTTTTAGTTTAAAAAAAAGTATTAATTCATTTTGGCATCAAATTTGACTATCCTGTTAAGATCATTCACATAATTGCATTTTTTTATTGCATAAACAAATGCTAAATTATTGGTAGCGTGCTGAATAATCCTTGACAATGACCTTTAGTTACTAGTTTTAGATCATGAACTCTCTCCTCCGTCCCCACCCCCTTTCCGATCCCCCCCCCCACTTTTTCCCAATAATTTATATAGATTTTTCTTTTCCCACCTATTTCCATTATTTTTAAATCTATTTCCATCCATTGTTTTATCTCTACCTTTTAGTCTATTTCGATCCCTTCCCTTCACCCCACCCCACTCCGCCTAGAGCTATCTGTACCTTGCTTGTCCTGCTTTCTACCCTTAATTAGTACATTCCTTAGATAATATCACCACCCTCAACACCTCTTTGTCCTTTTGCCTATGACATCTTTTTGCTATCTCCCCCTATCACTATCTACCTGTCTCCCCTCCCACCCTTAAATCAGTTTATATTTCACCTCTTTTCTATTATTACTTAGTTCTGTTGAAGAGTCATACGGACTCGAAACGTTAACTGTGTTCTTCTCCGCAGATGCTGACAGACCAGCTGAGTTTTTCCAGGATAATTTTATTTTTGTTTTACCTTTAGTTACTGATCTGCAGGCGGTGTAATTTTTGGATATCAGCTTTCCTTGATCTGAGTTGGAACTTCTAATTGTCAGATTTGCTATATTAAAGGCTTAGTGTGAAACTGACCAATCTTTTTCCAGCTGTTGAAGGGTCAAGTTGCTAGCAATTTTGGGATTTGTAATCCTAGACAATATCTTTTTGGAAAGTAGATACAACAGAGTCTGGTGACCTGAGTGAGCTAAATTCTGGAATGTACTTTTATTAATAATAATGCTAGAAATTGTCATAGTATTTTTGAACGTAAGATTATTTTTCTAAAGTACAATGTAGCTTGGGTTTAAGTCATTAGAGGACCAAGACTCAGGGTAGTGTGCTAGGCCCAATCATCTTCAGCTGCTTTATCAATGACCTTCCTTCCATCATAAGGTCAGAAGTGGGGATGTGCAATCATCAGCGAACAATGTTCACCATTCGCGACTCCTCAGATACTGAAACAGTCCATGTCCAAATGCAAAAGACCTGGACAATATCCAGGCTTGGGATGACAAGTGGCAAGTTACATTTGCACCACACAAGTGCCAGGCAATGACCATCTCCAGTAAGAGACCCTAACCATTGTTGTTGCTCCTACTTCTCTTTAGCTCTGAAGAAGAGTCATACAGGCTTGAAACGTTAAATCTGCTTCCCTCTCCACAGGTCTGCTGAGTTTTTCCAGCATTTTCTGTTTTTATTTCACATTTCCAGCATCTGCAGTATTTTGCTTTTATCAGAGGCCAGGAATCCTGTAGCAAATAACTCCTCTCCTGTCCCTGATGGAATACTCTCCACTTGCTTAGGTGAGTGCAGCTTCAACAACACTCAAGAAGCTCAAAACTTTGTCCTATTCAGGACAAAGCAGCTCGCTTGATTGGCACCAACCACATCCACAAACATTCACTCCCTCCATCACCAATGCACAGTGGCAGTAGTGTCTGCCACCTGCAAGACGCACTGCAGGAACTCACCAAGGCTCCTTAGGCAGCACCTTCCAAACCCAGCAACCGCTACTGTCTAGAAGGACGAGCAGCAGACACATTGGAAGACCACCACCTGGAAGTTCCCCTCCAAGCCTCTCACCATTTTGACTTGGAAATATATCACCATTCCTTCACTGTTGCTGGGTCAAAATCCTGGCATGCCCTCCCTAACAGCTCAGTGGGTGGCCCTACACCACATGGACTGCAGTGGTTCAAGAAGGCAACTCAACACCACTTTTGCAAGGGCATTTATGGATGGGCAATAAATGCTGGCCTGCCCAGCGATGCCCACAAATGAATGAATAAAAATAAAGTTTCCATATTTAGGAATTTTCTAATTTACAGAATTACATTAGACTGGCTATACCACAAGTGTGAGAATCGGAAAACAACATAGATAAAAATATTTAACCTATGGTGTTTTCTGATTCACACACTTGTGGTTAGGCATTCTAATGTAATTCTATAAACTAAAGAATTCCAAAATACAGAAACTTTTTTTAAAAATTAATTTGTTTGATGTGGGCATCGGTGGCTAGGCCAGCATTTATTGCCCATCCCTAACTGCTCTTGCGAAGGTAATGGTCAGCTGCCTTCTTGAACCACTGCAGTCCATAAGGTGTAGATATTTATAAAAATGTTGACAAAACAATGATAAAACATCATAAAACAGTAGTAAAAATTGTTTTACTTATCCAAATACTGTATCTTCCATGTTTCAGCTTTCAAAGTATTGTACTAAAATTATGCAGATGATATTGAGAGGTTGCTTGCGTGTGCTCAAATTTCCGGATACCTGGTGTTTCTGGAACAAAAGATTTCCAGAGTGGAGCGGTTACAGCATATTAGCCAAAATTACAATTCTAACAAAATGAAAATTTTGTAGCAGCTCAAACTGGAAATAGAGAAACTATCAGCTGCCAAGGGGTGCGGATTGGATGGTAACAAGGCTGCATCTGTCTCCAGTGCAACACAATAAAACTGCCACAATGGTGCACTGCTCGCAGATGCGGCGTGTTCAAGTGACACATCACTGCCAGCGACAGTTCAGGCAGTTGCCAGTAAGAAATATGGCACTGTATAACGTGTCAGTTTAATAGTAAGGACTCCAAAAGCCCTTCCCTGCTACCACTCCCAGTTTACTGAGAAACCTTAATAAGTAAATGTACCACCTGGTATGGTACTGAGCTGGATAGTAAAGAGGATCAGTCTGTGCTATGTTAGTTGCTCTCAATTGGTGCACTGTTTTGGGGAACTAAATTCGCCTTATGCACCTGGACTAGAGAGGGAAAAATTCTGCTTTATAACCATTCAGTGAGCCCTGCTATAATTTGGACAGTGTGAAGTAAGTTTAAGAGTGGACTTGAGTGTGATGGCCACAATGATAAAATTATCTGCCAATATTGCCCAGTCTCGCACATGAAGAATGTGAACTTAGAAAACAGATGGTGTCTATTTGTCTGTGTTTGAATGAAAGCATCCGTATCAATAGCTCAAGAGGTAAAATTGGGGAATAAAAGGGGCTTGGAACAAGATACTTCCTGAAATGAAATATTTTTTAAAAAAGGGATGGATTTGATAACCTGTAATTGGTAACCGATGTTGGTGTCAACAAGTTCTTTTCTCCTAATTGATGGGATGTGGGCATTGCTGGCTAGGCCAGCATTTATTGCCTATCCCTAAATGCCCTAGTTTACAGGGCATTTAAGTGTCAACCTCATTGCTGTGGGTCTGGAGTTACATGTAGGCCAGACCAGGGTAAGGATGACAGATTTCCTTCCCTTAAGGGCATTAGTGATCCAGATGGGTTTTTACAACAATCGACAATGGTTTTGCGGTCATCGTTGGACTTTTAATTCCAGATTTTTTATTGAATCCAAATTTCAGCATCTGCCATGGTGGGATTCCCAGAGCATTACGCTAGGTCTCTGGAATACTAATCTTGTGACCATTATCACTGGATCTATTAAGGAGTCTATATATACTAATTACAGGCCTATTAGTATCTATTTAATCTGGATTTTTGAAAATACATCTGAAAGGGATTCACAAATAATGCAAGGAACATATCTTTTTATTTCTTTTGGACTGTGGATTAAAATTACAATGGCTGCAGTTTGAAAGACATGTCTACTGGAACAGTGTTAGGGATATATACAATGTTACTGTCCTGGAATAAAGAAGCATGAAAGACAGGATGGTACCGAGGAGGAGTCTGGTCTAATGGGGAACTGCGTGGCAACAATGTTTTAATTGACTCCTGACCAGATGACCAGGGTTTGTGTGAGAAGAGTGCAGCAGAATAGCTCCTAGCCTGAAAAGAAAGATCTAAAATCTCCTCTTCCTGTGTGTGTCAGATTCCACTAATTCTACAAAAATAGCTAGCTGGCTTGTTCTCATATATCTATAACCTGCTCTCTCTCTCTGAAAACCCCTTTAAAACCATAAAACATAGGAGCAGAAGTTGACCATTTGGCCCATTGAGTCTGCTCCTCCATTCAATGAGATCATGGCTGATCTGATAACCCTCAACTCCATTTTCCTGTCTTCTCTCCATAACCCTTGATTCCCTTACTGATTAAAAATCTGTCCATCTCAGCCTTGAATATACTTAATGACCCAGCCTCCACAGCCCTCTGCAGCAAAGAATTCCACAGATTCACTACCCTCTGAGAGAAGAAATCCCTCCATCTCTGTTTTAACTGGGCGCCCCCTTACTCTGAGATTATGCCCCCTGGTCCTAGACTCTCCCACAAGGGGAAACAACCTCTCAGCATCTACCCTGTCAAGCCCCCTAAGAATCTTATATGTTTCAATAAGGTCACCTCTCATTCTTCTAAACTCTAATGAGTACAGGCCCAACCTATTCAACTTCTTCTCATAAAATCCCTCCATACCTGGGATCAACCTAATGAACCTTCTCTGGACTGCCTCCAGTGTATCTTTCCTTAGATAAGGGGACCAAAACTGTTCACAGTATTTTAGGTGTGGTCTAACTAGTGCCTTGTATAGTTTTAGCAAGACTTCCCTATTTTTATACTCCAATGTCAAGAGGCACAGGAGAAAATCATTGTTAGAGACATTGAAAGGCAAGTGCTCAACCAGTGAACTAAAGAATGAAAATGCTGGAAGACCACCTTGTGTCATCAGCAAAGAACTGAAAGGAATTTGGAAGACATGGATCAAAATAAACTCAGTGAATCCTGTACCCTGAATTGGTGCTATTGAACTGTTTTATCCCATGCTTAAAATCCATGTCTTTGTGTGTCTTATGTGTCTTGTGTGTGTGTGTATAGGGATTTTAGAAGGTAGATTTTAGATTATAGTGTTAGAAATTAGGTGTATTTCTTTCTTTTGCCACAATTTGTTCAATAAACAGTTATTTACTTATTAAATTTACAAACCCGGTGTTTGTATCCTGTTAACCTAAATTAAACAATTAAGTGGGTTGAACAGACTTTTTCACATTTGTCACAGCTCGGGGAGCAGTGGGGCTTGATATTGCAGCAAACTATCCCCAGTGAGTCATGACAAGCATTAAAATTCTGTGATTAGTGCTATCTTACATTAATAAAAGAAATTCTAAGGTGTTTTTTGAAATGTAAGATCATGAAGTTTTGAACTTTTACTCAAGTCATGTAAGGCGAATGCACTTAGCTCAGATCCATGTTTAACACAAAAATATTGGCTGATAGCTTGAAAGAAAGGTTGAATGTAGCTGCTCTGGATCCCATGGTTGAGTAGTCCACAAATGATCACTGAGTGAAAAATGGCTGAGGAGAAGCCCTGAGATAAAAGTTGAATATCAAAGCAGTAAAATTACAAAGTGAAGGGAAGCAGATTTAGTGTCCTATTTCACTCCGTTCACTGTGAAAAGGCACAAAATAGAGGCCAGCAATCCTCTCCTCTCTTTTCCCTGGAGAGCGGCAAAGATTAAATAGTCAATCTGATTTGCCTGGTTTCAAGCAGATAGTGTCAGAGGACAGGAGTTGCTTGTTTGTCTACTTTTACAGCCACAGTTTAATCTTTGACCAAGAGAGGAAACCAAGGGAAAAAAAAAATAAGGGAATAAAGAAAAGCTAGCTTGTCAGGTGGTAATTGCACAAGACAGCCTCTTTGACATTATACCTGCATTCATTTTAAGATGTAGATAACAGAACTGGAGAAAAGAATGAAATTTAGCAGGGCAGATGCCACCAGAAAAACTAATGCATTTTTAATATAGTGCTGTTACTGAAACTTACAATACACAGGACAGTGATAACCAATGGCAGTCAAATGGAAATCAGGTGTCAACTGCAGTTAATTATTATAACCATCTCATTACATAAAGTTAATGAGTTAATTTAAATATTTTTAATGGAACATTACACTTTTTTACAGTAGTTTTTATCCATTATAATTATTCTGCAAATCACTCACAGCTGTGTTGCATGTGACTCACAAGCCTTTAGAAAACTTGCATAGCTGTTACTAGTGCCATTGCCATTAAGTATGTGATTATTAAATAAGGAAAAAGACACGAATATTGTGCACAAGCATATAGAAACTTGTAGTCGATCATTAGATATTAAAATTGGGGAAACCAGCCAATTTTCTTTTTATTCCACACTAAATCCTGCCTCCTAACATCTAAGAATGCTATTTTGAATAAAGTACCCCTGAACTTATTAAACAATCCTTGCCCTCCTGACACTCTGTCATGGATGCAGATGAAATGCAGAGTTTGTGTTTGGGCCATTATTATTGGAGTTTAATTTGAACTTAAGAATTGGGGAAAGAGTATGTAAATAGGCCACTGAAATGGTAACACAAACAAATGAGTATAGAAAAGCATAGTGAAATTTTTGATTTTGTATTTAGAGACATAGATTTTTTCTTTTTATTTATTCATACGCAGGGTGTGGGTGTCGCTGGCAATACCAGCATTCATTGCCTGCCCTTGCTTGCTCTTGAGAAGGTGGTGGTAAGCTTCCCTCTTGATCCACTGCAGTCTGTGAGATGATGGTAACTCTCAATGCTGATGCATAGGAAGTTCCAGGATTTTGATCCAGCAACGCTGAAGGAATAGTGATGTAGTTCCTCAAGTCAGGATGGTGTGTAGCTTGTAGGGGAATTTGGAGTTGGTAGTGATCTCACTCTACTGTCCTTCTAGGCAGTAGAGGTTGCAGGTTTGGAAGGTGCTGTTGAAATCTTGGTGAGTTGCTGCAGTGCATTTTGTAGATGGTACACATCGCAGCCATGGTGTGCTGGAGGTGAAGAGAGTGAATGTTTAGCTCTGGATTTGGGATGCTTTATCAAGCAAGTTGCTTTTTTCTGGATGATGTCGAGCTTTTTGAATGCTGATGAAACTGCACTCATGCATGCAAATAGAGAGTATACCATGATACTCCTGTCTTGTGCCCCTTGGGTGATGAAAAGGCTTTGGGGAGTCAGGAGGCGAGTCACTGCAGAATATACAGCCTGTAACCTGCTTTTGTAGCTATATGTTGACTGGTTCAGTCAAGTTTTTGGTCAATGGTGACTTCAAGTGTATTAATGATGAGGCATTCGAAGATGATAATGCCATTAAATGTCAGGGGAAGGTGTTTAAAACTGTCTTGGAAACTGATGTTGCTTAGAATTTGTGTGATGGGAATGTAACTTATTATTTTATTAGCCCAAGCCTGATGTTATCCAGATCTTGCATGTCGGCACAGACTCCTTCATTGTCTGAGGAATTGGAAATGAAACTGAACACCGTTAAATCATTAGTGAACATCCCCGGTTCTCACCTTTTAAGAAAAGAAGATAGTAAATTTGTATAACACCTTTTATAAAGGCTGCTGTTGAAGTACAGTATACAATTTTAGGCTGCTCGTAATAGAAAGCATAGAAAAGCAATCAGATAGTGCAGCTTTGGTTCACTAGGATGTTGCTGGAGATCAATTGTGAAGAAAAACCATTGTAGCTGTAAAGGTTAAGTGGTGATTTATAGATTTTCAGGATTATAAGGGCTTATGATAATAGCAGATAGAAATAAATTGTTTCCCCTGGTGAGCAAGATGGTAGTGAAAAGACACATGCAGGGTGGGCACAAAAGCAATTAATGGGGAAATTGGAAAATATTCTTTAAAGTTCAACAAAGAAAGATCCAGTGCTAGGAAATGAAGTGGTGTCTTCTTGAATTGCTGCAGTCCATGTGACATAGGTACATCGTGGTGCTGTTAGGGAGTTCCAGATTTTGACCTGGTGACAGTGAAAGAACAACGATATAGTGAGCAACTTGGAGGGAAACTTGCAGGTGATACTGTTCTCTTGCATCTACTGCCCTTGCCCTGGTAGAGTCATGAATTTGGAAAGTGCTGTTGAAGGAACCTTGGCAGGTTGCTGCCTATGTCCTGGTGGTGGAGGGACTGAATGTTTAAAGTGGGTTGGTCGGGTGCCAATCAAGTAGGCTGCTTTGTTTTGGATGATATGCAGCTTCTTGAGTGGTGTTGGAGCTGCACACATCCAGGCAAGTGGGGAATATCCCATCATGCTCCTGACTTATGCTTTGTAAATGCTGGGCATAACTGGGATGTGATTAAATTCCCTATTGCTGGAGATGGTCTTTGCCATACAGTTGTGTGGTATAAATGTTACTTGCCACTTATAAGTCTAAATGTTGCCCAGCTCTCATTGTATATGGACACGGACTGCTTCCTATCTAAGGAGCTGTGAATAGATTTGAACACTGTAATCGACAATGTATATAGCACCATTAATGTAATAAAACGTTCCAAGGCCCTTCACAGGAATGATATAAACAGGATATGGCACTGTCACATAATGGGATATTAAATCATATGACCAAAAGCTTGATCAAAGAGGTAAGTTTTAAGGTGTTTCCTAAAGAAGAGAAATAAAGTAGAGAGGCAGTGAGGTGGAGAGAGGGAATTCGAGAGCTTAGGACCTAGGCAGCTAAAGACATGGCCAGCAGTGGTGGAATGATTAAAATTGGGGATGCACAGGAGTTCTGAGTTAAATGAATGCAGATATCTAGGAAAGTTGTGGATCTGGAGGAGATTATGGAGATAGAGAGCGGGTGAGGCAATGGAGAGATTTGAAAACAACGATGAGAATTTTAAAATCAAGACATTGCTTGATTGGGAGCACAGGGGTAATAGGAGAATGGAACTTGGTGTGTGTTGGGACATGGGCAGGAGAGTTTTGGAAAACCTCATGTTCACAGGCTAGAATGTGGGAGAAGAGCCAAGATTGCGTTGGACTAGTCAAGCCTAGAGGTATTGAAGGCATGAATGAAGGCTCCAGTAGCAGATAAGCTGACGCAGGAGAGAAGTCAGAAATGTTATAGAAATGGAAATGGGAGGTCTTACAGGTATTGTAAATACTTGCTCAAAACCCTCATCTTGGATTAAAATTTGATATTGAAGTTGTGAACAGTCTGGTTTAGTCTCACACAGTTGATGAGGAAAGGGATGGAGTTGTTAGTTGGATGATAAGAAATAGGAGCAGGAGTAGACCATACAGTCCCTTGAACCTGTTCTGGCATTCAATAAGATCATAGCTGATCTTCTGTCTCAACTCTGCTTTTCTACTGCTCCCCACATACTTGATTCCCTGAGAGGCCAAAAATCTCTTTCCCTCAGCCTTAAATGTATTCGATGATGGAGCATGCGCAAACCTGAGGGTTGTGAATTTTTGGAATTCTCTACCCCGGAGTGAGGAAATTTCTCTCATTTCAATCCTAAATGATCATCCCCTTATCTGGAGACTGCTCCCATGTTCTAGATTTCCCAACCGGAGAAACAATGCCTATTCCTTTCAAGTCCCTTCAGAATCTTGTATGTTTCAAATCAGATCATCTCACACACTTCTAAACTTCAGTATAGGTTCAATTTACTCAGCTTCTCATCATAGATCAAGCCTCTTATCCGAGGCACCAATCTAGTGAACTTACGTGATACTGCCTCCAATGCAAATATACTCTTCCTTAAATATGGAGAACAGAATTGCACACACCACCCCAGGTGAGGTCTAACCATAGCCCAAAACTATTCAGCAAGCCCTCTTCATTCTTGTGCTCCAATCCCTTTGCAGTAAAGACCAACGTGTTACTTGCCTTCCTAATTGCTTGCTGTGTCTGCATGCTAACTTTGTGTTCCTTTTTCGAATACACCCAAGTATCCCTGAACATCAACGTTTGGAAGTTTCGGGCTGGATTTTCACTGAGTAGGGTGACTCGGGAGCCTTTTAAAAATGGCAGGCAGGTCCCAATTCCGAGATTTCTGACTCCATTCAAGGCTGCCTGATTTCTGGGAGTGCCTTTTAAAGGCTGCAGGCTGGTTCGTGTCAAAAGCCTGCACGCAGCAGTGCTGATCTGACTGGCTCCATTGCAGAGATAGGAGTGTCCTACTTCTCTGAAATTTTCAGGGAACTGGGCCAGGTTTTTAGAAAGTCATGGTTCATGACCCTGCAGAGGAGTCGTGACCCCATTCTGCATGAGGTGACCTATTTGAAAAGTGAGTTCAAAATGTCCTCATGCCCTCTATACCAAGCTATGGCACTTCCATGACTATTCACCCACGAGACACTATGTGGAACCAGTGAACCCTATAGTGACAGTAGGATGTGTAGTAATTCATTCATTACTTTCCACTATGTTTAAAAAATATCATTTCACTACAGGACAATAAAACCCGTCAATCATCCGGACTGTTTAAAGTATCAATACCAGAAACCACAAGCCATCGAAACCACTTAGCTTGTGTCAATAAACACTGAAATTGACAGCAGAGATTGGAGAGCTAGAGCTGTCAATCAAGCAATGTTTTTCCTGGGGTGCAACTGTTTCAATAAGTGAGCCTGTCTGAGAGACCAGACATCCATACTCAGCAGCAAGCTTTCACAAGTTTAAAATAAAGATTATGTTTCTCAAACACTTGCCCTGAATTAATGCAATGTTTCACACTTGCATGCACACACACAAAGATTGGATGTAGATAGTGCTCTTTTGGAGATTACAGTTGATTCAGTTTTGAATTTCCAATATTTCATTACAGGTCTGTGGGTTTTTTCAATGGATTCATTGGTTTGAAGTTGAAATTAGGGATTTGTAAACAAAAGGTTCACAGCAGGTTGTGAAGTTTCTTGTAGCCAAACATCTAAAAGGTTGGTTCTCAGGTGAACTTTGAAACTGAAACAGGTTAAATACTTTGGCTGCTTGATGACTTGCAGCTAGTTTCAGAGTCTGGTTCTCAGACTGGCTGACGTCTGATGGATCTGCTGGGCCTGGGGTAGTAAAGGTGCAGTCTCTGAAACCACCTTTGATCACATGATCACTGGGTTAATACCGCTGAGGTCCACCCACTTTAGTTTAGATGGAGGGAGGCCATTGTGATACAATGGATCATTAATGGTGGCCATTGAGTTTTGATCTTTCCTTTTGTCCAGTATGAAATATAGACACAGGCAGTTATTAAACAATGAATTCCACAAATGGCTTTGAGGTACCCTCACCAATGTCTATATTGAAATTGTTGCTCACTGGAGATTTGATGCTGTAGTCCACATATCGAAAGTCACATGATTTGTGGCAGCCATCTTAACAGCTTATTTGTGTCTCAATTTTTAAAAGTATTGACTGAAAGTTTATAGTAGGACATACCTATACTAGGCATGACAACTTGGAAAAATGTCCTGTTTATCTTATTCTTTGCTTCCTGTTCATTACCAATCTACCATCCCTGCTAATATAATACCCCCAATGCCATGAGCCCTTATCTTGCTTGTTAACCTTTTGTGTGGCAGCTTATTCAATGCCTTTTGGAAATCTAATTTAGTACATAGTGGCTCCTCTTTATTTACCCTGCTTATTACATCCTCAAAAACTCTAATAAATTTGACATACACAATTTCCCTTTAGTATAACCATGTTAACTTAGTATGATCAGACATTGTTTTTCTAAGCGCGTTGTTAAAACTTCCTTAATAATACACCCTTGTCCTGGTGACTGATAGACTAACTCCCTCCTTTCTTATAGAGGTGCAACATTTGTTAATTTCCAATCTGCCAGAACCATTCTAGAATATGGGGAATTTTGAAAAATCATCGGATCCACTGCCTGTGCAGCTATATCTTTTAGAACTCTTGGATGTAGGCCGTCAGGACTAATTTCTCCTGTCTGCCTCTTGGGGACCAATATTTACTTTAGCTACTCTCCTTTTTTATATATTTGTAAAAGCACTTCCAATTTTTAAAATATATTCCTGGGTAGTTTACTCTCTTCCTTATTTATCAACTTTTTTTGTGGCCCTTTGCTAGTTTCTAAAACTCTCCCAATCCCCAGGCTTTCTACTCTTCTTTGCAATATTCTTCTTTTAATCTAATACTATCCCTAACTTCCCTAGTAAGCCAGAGATGGATCTTTCTCACTAACTTTAAAATTAAATTTATTTTTTGCTGAACATTTTTTGAATCATTTATGTAAATGTTTCCCAATGTTTATTTACTGCTATACCTTTTTAGTCAATTTACCCAATCGACTTTAGCCAGCTGTCCCTTCATACCAGTGAGGTCTTTGGCGCATGTGTGACTGCCAACAGTTGGTAGTGGAAGCGAGAGGTTGATGGGGAACATAAACAATGGAAGGTAAGGTGAGCCCAACAACAAAATTACCCTGACTGGGGAGATTGGAGTGGAATTGATGGGGATAGCAATAGTGGGATGGGGAAGGATATGCCATGGGAGGGGTGGAAGGAATTGGATGATGATGGCATGGGGAGGTGTGGAATGGGTGGATGAGGTGATAGAATTGGATAAGTGTAGCAAAATGGCAGGAACAGTTATTCAATAACTTATTCTTTGTGCTAAAAATGAAATTTCACTAGTTTTGAATGAAAAAGTTTTAGAAAAGCTGTCAGGTGAATTAAAAGAATATATCAGCATTGTTTCTATAGATGAAGATGATGATAATAACAGTCTGTACTTAGAGTTTCTAACTCCAATGGGCCTACCACAATTTAGACTTGAGGTAGGAGCAGTTATAATGTTGCTACGAAAAGAATTCTAAACCAGGACTTTGTCATGGAACAAGATAGGTCGTTGGGAAGGTGTTTTCTTCAATGATGGATGCTGAAATTATAACAGTGTGGATTTTAAGGAAATAATGCGTTTACTCTTCGAATAATATTGATCCCATCAAATTTAAACCTGCTTTTTCAATTCGAAGGAAAGCTATTCTCAATTAGACTTTCATACTCAAGTCACAAGGCCAGACTTTCACATAATTTGTATTTATGTTCTTAGGCCTGTTTTTACAGATGGACAGCTTTATGTAGCTTTTTCCAAAGTGAGAAGTTTTGATAAGCTGTTTGGTGAAAGAATAATGAGAAATCCTGTATTGAAAGAAGTAGTGTTGCAAAAATAATACTAACTTGGCTGCATATATTTTGAGTCTCTGCTAGTCTCCAATAATACCTTCTAATGACCAGCATTTGACTTGAGATAAAGCTCTAGTTTCCTTGCTTCTGACTAACTGAGATTTTTAAATATAGGCATCTCGTGAGTACATAGCCATGAGAACAATCCCAAACCTCAGTGAGCTGTTAAATATATGAGCTGGTGGTTAACGTAGAACAACCCAAATTTTTTTTATAACACTCTAGGGTGAATACCAACTTAATGGTTCATTTGGTTTAGGAGCCCTAATTCTAATGAGAACTGATTGGATGTGCAAAAGTGGGTTGCAATTTCAGCAGCAGCTGTATTTTGCAGCAAAAGTAACTCAGTATAATTTTCCATCATTAAGACTGATGCAAAGTAATGATTTAACATGTTAGCTCTGTGTGCTCTGCATAGTATTTAATAATCTTATGCAGTACTTAATGGCTTTCTGATTCCTAACAATGCTGAAATAAAGATCTTGCTTTCACTACCACAGCTATGCACCATTCTTCTTAGTAAGAAAGCAAACATCATGCACGTGACTTGATTATTGTTATGTTACTTGCCACACTCCCTCCCATTTGAAATGTTCAGTGAAAAAACCTTTAATGTGCTCTTGAAAGAACACTCGTTGTCAGGTGTGGAAGGATAATTAACATATTTACAATAGTTGCTTTAATATAGTGTCTTTTTTTTGTTTAATATTATGATGTAACATATACATTCTGTAACAAATAAAGTCCTGACAATGCCCATGACTGCAATACTGAAGTAAACTTAGATTTATTTTTTTTCTTTTGGCTTCTAAATATGAAGTCAAGCACATTTGGAGTGAATAGGCTGGGCCAGACTTGCCTCCTTAAAGTAATGTTTCCTTTAATGTTCTTCCTTTTGATTTTTCTTTTCCTTGTAATTTTTGTTAAAAGGTTAAGTAAAGTCAGATCTGAAATGTTGCTGGCTCATTGACTTCCCCTTAGATCTTTTGTTGAAGATGTAAGTGGATTGCATCTGGTTTGGGGGAAAATGAGAGGGATGATCTCAAAAAAAAACCACATCAGTAGTGAAAATTTGTTTATGCTAAAAGGTGTGTCTCTACTCTTGACCCTTTTTCAATAAAATGTAGGCGTGGTTTGAATCTCAGCTCTGGCTTTGTTGGAGCTGTACGGCAGATGTGTGTCTGCCACGGGCAATACTAAAAGCCTTTCACCTTTTTTTAAAAAAAAATTACTAGTGGCAAACGTGAGTTTCCCTCCTTATTGGCTACAGTTAGAAATATAAACTGCCTGACTCTATTTGCAATGGAGAATTATTTTTTTTCCCTGGATCTTTTAAACTGCTGTGAAGTTTGCGGGACTATGCTTCTGCCTAATGAGAAAAACACTAGACGGGAATATAACTGGGTGATAGTGGTTTCTGGGAGATCAGTAAAGCATTGCAGCATAGTATCAGTATAGGGACTGTTGCAGATTCACAAGCAGATATGGTGCTGAGCTCTAATGAATCTTCGATTTTCTTTCCTTTCAGCATTATCTAGTCATTGTAGTTCTTGACAATAAGCACCTCATCTCTGGTGTTATGCCGAAATGCGTTTACTGTTTGATTTCTAAAGAAATTAGGCCTCGATTAGTTTTTATTTTTGAATTAAGAATCTTGAATTAACTCTATTTTGACTCTATTTTCATCCTGTATTAAATCTGTTCTGTTCTTGATCCCTGTGTAACTTGGAGGGCACAATTAATTAATACGGTCAGTCTTTGCCTTTTTTTTTTAGTTAACTCAAAAGTTCCTTATGAAAGTTTAATTTCTTCCCACAGCATTATTAGGTAACATGAGATGAGCTTCCTTTTCGCATTTTCCTTTCTTTACTGCTACTAAATGAAAGAGGTTTTGAGCTGGCCAGATCCTGAGCAGGACAATTTTCATCCTATAGGTAAAAGCAAAATACTTTGGATGCTGGACATCTGAAATAAAAACATAAAATGCTGGAAAAACTCAGCAGGTCTGGCAGCATCTGTGGAGAGAGAAACAGAGTTAATGTTTCAAGTCCATATGACTGAAGAAGAGTCATATGGACTCGAAACGTAAATTGTTGATATTCTAGTGAACAGAAGTGGGCCTTCTAATCTTCCCACCTCTGCCTGCCTCATGGCTGCTTCTGAAGGTGGCTTCCCTGACTCCAGCCCTTCCCGCCACCTCAAACCACCATGAAGATGGCATGAATTGGCACTGCCAGGCAGCAGGTGGGATCGCGACTTTGCGAAATGGCCCGACTCGTGACTCCCACCTCGAAGATGAAAATCCAGACCTTGGTCTTTAATATAGCCAGCAGCACTGCCCCTTCTTGCATATGAAGTCTGTTTTAAGCAGGCTTCTTTTTTCCTTTGCTTCTACTCTCCTTTGCTAATTCTTTAAAAAAAATTGCACTGCATTAGGGACCAAGCCTCGGGAGAACAGCTTACATACACCACACTCCTGTTTTTACATGCTATGTAGGCTGACCCCAGAATTAGAAATTTATACATGTCCGTCATGTTAGAAAGCACCAAGGTCGTAAAGACCATTATATCAGAAGTTTGATCAAAAGCTGGTTCACTGGAAAACAAACTGGATTTTTGCTGGCATTAGATTTGCATGGAATGATAAGTTTATCTTTGGTAGTGCTGTCAACTTAGTGGGACCCATGCAATAGGAATTGACAGTGCTATAAAAATGTAAAATCTCCAAGAATTTTAAATGTTGCCCTGAGGACTTTGAGTATGGCTGAGCCACACAGAGCAGCTACGTTCCAGGTTTAGTGCTGAATTTAATGATAGTTGGGACATTGATAGCAAAGCTACAATTGGCAGCTGGAGTACTCTGGTAGCAATAAATCCATCAGGGTCTCTGCTCCTCATTGCCAAGGCCACTGAGTTATGGCTTTGACAGAAACATGAATAGAATCTCATTTCAGCTCCCAAAATACTAGTAACACTTCGAGAAACCCAACAACAAAAGCACAATTTGACTTATTTAGCCACTATGAACCAATGGCACCAAAAGTAAATGGACAGAATTGTGGAATGCAATCTCTAAAACACGCAGAAACCCATGCTGCCAAAATGGAACTTGACTTAGTCACCACGGAGGAGAGTTTCAGTATGATATTAGCAGTGGCACCTGCCCAAGGTCAGAGTGGCCAGCATAAACCTTCCTGGCTTGGGCCATATTTAAATTTAACCCACGGGCTGTGGGTGCCAAATGGGTGCTCTGCTGCAGCTCAATGGTTTTAGACCTGGAAACATAGTCTGGCTTTGATATGGAGTTGGCTGTTTCAGGTCAGATTGCTGGGTGCCCACTTTAAAGACCTGCCTGAAAATTGAATCGGGTGGGAAATGAGGTGTTTTCGAGGTTTCCACGAGATTTTCCCTCTGCTCTCATTCGCATTTTTTGAGCAAGAGAAGAGTGGTCATGTCTGGAAAAACCCCCATAAGTTCCTTTTGTTACTTCCTCCAGTTAATGCCCTGCTGACGTCACTATCATGGTTCACATTCTGACTACTAGTGGAGGGTAAATATCCTGGACTGAACCCAACAAAAAGCCTTTGAGAGAGACAGGGAGGGGAAAAGATTAATGGGAAGAGAGGTGGGGGTTGGGTGGAGTGGGGTGGGGTGGTGGAGAAAAGAGAAATTCAAGTTAGCTCTTCTAATTAACTAAAGTCTTTTATCAGGTATAAATGGCTGTTGGCAAGCCAGTTTGACATTTCACAGCAGCAGAGCTCTCAACAACAACAGATAAATTCCAAGTGGCTGTTCAAAATTGTAAAATATACAGTGGTTGGAAAAATGCAGTTTTATTTCCCTGTTGCATACCCCCCTGGTCCATTAGAATAGCTTTTAGTTCTTGGGTTGGGAGGTTTAATTCACAGAAGACAATACTCTGTTGAAGAAAAAAGTTTCCAAAACAGCTAAATGTGTAACAGACCGTGTTTCTGAATGTCCCCGGCACAGCTGCTATTCAGTTTTCATTTATTTGTATGTACATTCTGCACCAGGACACCTGCTTCAAAAATGATGAGCCACTGGCAAAGACTTACTCATTTAAATTAAAAGCTGCACCAGGAGACCGGAATTATATTAACAGTACATTTAAACAACTCGGCTGAGCAGTTGTGGAATAACTGATAATTCTCCAGTCTTTAGTCCTGATTTTAACTCTGGCTGGCAGGGAGGTCATGAGTGGAAATCTTTGGGTGGCTGTGTCAGCATGAGGCCCTGACCATGTTAGTTCCCAGAATTTATTTTCATATTGTACTCCCGCCTAAAACTGGTGGGAATTACTGGATAGCCAATTGCAGTGCAGGAAATCATGTGGTAGCAGACCAATGCCAGGGAATGTTGACAAATAATACCCTGCCAAGGTAAATGATGAGCAGGGATCCAGAGTGATTGTGTTGTGGGTAGGGGACTGGTTGAGGCAAGGGAGACCTTATAAGGCTAGCAAGACCACTCCCCCCTCCTCCTGGCTCTCAAGGAAATAAACATCACTTAAGGGGCCTCTTCTGGTCTTGCATCCAATTTGTGGCAGTCTTCCCAATTGCATTTGGTGTTGTGTGACTCACAACCCAGTGTTAAATCGATGCTGGCAGTCCGAGTGATGACATCAGATTCTCCCTTTTCAATATTTATGAATCCACCGCATGCCTCCTGCCCCATCTGCTCTGTGACCATCCCCCTAAATAAATTGCTCACCTCTGCCTCCATAATCCTCTTTCTTTCTTCCTCGTGATAGGACTACAGAGATATGCAGGAGCTAGGCCCTGGAGAAATTCAAATGAGTATAAAAGTCTTAAATTCTAAAGCACTGGAGGACTGGGAGTAAATGCAGATTAACGAAGACAGGGGTATTGGATGAGCAGGACTTAGTGCAGGCTGCAGAGTTTTTGATGAGCTGAAGTTTACAGATAATGGGAGATGGGGGGACAGTCAAGAGGATATTGGAATAGTTGAGTCCAGAGATGATAAAGTCCCGGATGAAGGCTTTGGCTAGGATGGAGATGACTGACTTTATAGAGGTTCAAGTAGGCTGCCTTTGTGATACAGAGAATATAGGGTTCTGAAAATCCTGGCTACATTTTATCTCTAGTCCGTAGTCAGGTCAGTTGTAACATCCCTATTTAGTCACAATAGCTGAGGTCAACTAAGCATGGAAAATTATCATGCCATATTTAATGAAGGTGACTGAGAGAAACCAGGAAATTTTCAATCAGTTAACTTAATATGTTATCTGGAAATTGCTAGACATAAGTATAAAGTAACTGATATTCTTGAATTTTCAGCCAATCAGAAAACGAGCAAGGGTCAGTTTGTAAAGGATAGGCCATGCTTGATGAATCAGATTGAATTTTTTGAAGAAATGACTAAAGTAGTAGAAATGGGAATGTATGTGGATGTTATATGGATTTCCAGAAGGCATTTGATAAAGTCACTCATGAGAGATCAGGCCAGTTATGGTGCTTCTACTCATCACTGGCTCAGATTACTTAACAGCGCAGAGATTAAATATGGTTCTGTATTACTCGGGGATATACCCGCTCCTAATTTACCTACCAAATCATTGGGCGAGCTACAGTTATGGACCTTACCCTTTGCTGAACTTCATTAGTTGCCACTTTCTATCTGATACTAGTCTCTGAAAATGAATAACAGTGATTAATCTTTTAGTTTTATCCTGTGAATGTGCTAAGGATGTGAAATATTATGCAAACACAAGTTAAGATTTTAGTAGGTCACTGATGTCTTGGGTGCATTTTATTGAAATCTAGATGTAGATTTGGCCACATTGAGAATCCCTTTAAATTCAGAAGATCCAGTTAAAAAAATGGCAATGCAGACTGATAAGAAAAACAGCACAAAATGTCCCAGTCAGGTGAGCAAAACTGACACTAGGCATCCCCATGTTGCCCTTTAGACTTAGGCTGCTGAGACTGCAGGGCACTGATAGGTTCTTGCACTAGATAAAGGACATCTGGCAGATTCTGCTTGTTCTGTGGAGAAGGAAAGAAAACAATTCCTGGAATCTCAGGCAGCCTTCAAATACACCTTGGAACACAGTGTGCAGTTGGCAGCTGTATTCTCCATAACTCATACATTTGACTTTTCATAATTTTCACCTGGGGTCATGCAAATGATCTCCCCTTGGGCAGCATAATTAGTGCTCATGCACATGGCCAATTTCTGTGTATTTTTTTTTCCCTAAAAGTCATTTTCTGTCGCCCATAATTGAATAAAAAATGTACAAGATCATGCCTTGTAAATGAAGAACGGCAGAAATATTGTGCACTGAGTGCTTGGGGAAAGCTGTAGTTGTTGCCAAAATGACCGAAGTCTGTTAATTTGTAGGCAAATCACTGCTGCATTGCAGTGTCCTCTCTGCACCACACGAGCGTGCGTGCGCGCACAGACACAGACACACAGACGGAGACAGATGCGCGCACGCACACACACACAGACAGAGACGGTCAGTGTGTGTTTCTTCACATCAAGAACTTTAGAAGGCTACAAGTGAAAACGATTTCTGGCAGGATGCATACATTTTTTAGTAAGAATATATGGGGCAATAAAGCCGAAGATGCCAAGCTCCGAAAATAAATCTGTCAAGTTGAAACCGTTTTCCCAGCTGTAGTTGCTATGTAGCTTTTTGTTTTAAATGTTTTTTTTCTCTCTGTCTACCATTTTCTCTCCTCTTCTTCTGAAACAATGTCTACATTACTAGACACCTTTCTTAAAATGTTAGTGCTCAGGAACCCCAACTAATTTTCACTTCATTAAAATCCAAGGGCACAGACCAAATGCAAGATCACAACTGTAACCATGACTGAAGTCAACTAATTCAGCACAGAATTGAACTTGGCACCCTATTGGATTATGTCTGTGAGCATCAAAAACTGAATCTGCCTTGGGTTGTGATCCTTTCCCACCCCAAAGCTAAACTGCCTGCCAATGCTCGCTTTTGAGAGATACTGATGGTGACTTGGTTGAAGGGCTGGAGGGGACCCAACGTCCTTTTTATTTTGATAAATGCCAGTCAGTTGACACCAAGAGATAATGCTCGCTCCCAGGAGAGCTGGAATTGACAGGTTTAGTCCTTGTCCAAAAATACGATGTTTTATTAATCTAAAGGATTGTTTTTGGCTTTACTGAAAGCAGAAATGTGTTCTCTCCAGGCATTGCTCAGCTCCTGTTATCATTTGGAACTCTAATTCAATATTTGGTTTTATTTTACAGAATCCTAAAATCAAATGCAATCACTTTATTATTCCAGAAGAGCTAATTTGATATATAGGTTCAACATTTTGTGCTGGTGAGCCTTTGATTCAGAAATGACCTTTAATCTTATTTTGTTGCCACAGATGGTTAAAATTGTATGACAGAGATTAGGTTCATTCATTTGTGCTCTGCCCAAAGACAGGTCCTTGGCTCATTGTCCGCTGATGCTCTATCCACAGAATCACAGAATGGTTACAACACAAAGAGGCCATTCGGCCTGTCTTGTCTATGTTGGCTCACCAAAGGAGCTATTCACCTAATACCACTCCCTCATCACCTCCCATTTTAGATAATCCAATTTTCTCATGAATGCTTTGATTGAACCTGCCTCCACCACACTCTGGCAGTGCATTCCAGATCCAACTCATGAAAGCCATTTTCTTAGCCGTTTTTATCAGCGTTTTTTTCCCACTTTTACGGGGAGGTTGGGGAGTCAGAATCCCACCTCTCCCGCAACCGGAATGGGAATGTAACCTGCGCTGATGGCATTATTCTGAACCACATGCTAGCCATCTAGCCATTTGAGCTAACTGGGCACCTTAGGTTCATGCATTACAAATTTCAGTATGATGCGAGTCACCTTTCCAGCACTGTTAATGTTAATAGTCTTTTTTTTAAAAAACTGCCACTAGGGTGCTAATAGGTATATTGACCTTATATGTTCAAGTCCAACACCGCAACAAATGGAACAATGATGTGGATGTTTGATTCTCCACAAGAAACACTACTAGAGTTACTGTGGGGAGGGGCAGTCAGAGAAACATTTACTACTTGCAGTGAGTTCCCAACTTCTTAATCCATTGGAGCAAAAAGACTTTTCTAGCAAGTTGAACTCAGAGCGATTGTTAACACAAGTTAAATCCCACATTTCGCAAGTGAAGTTTTTTGATGCAATGAACCTTTAGTGCCTAGGTTGATTAATGCACTTGTTGCTTTGGAGCTGATCCATGGGGTTAGCTGATCTCAGTTGGCATGGTGGTAAATCTTTCTAGGTTAGGAAGGAAAAAAAAATCAACTAAATTTCCCATTACTGATTGCTGCTTTCTCTGCTCAAAAATACATGCATGATGTGGTCAAAATTGGGTGAGAATGTTATTCACTGACTAGCTTATTCAGATTCGCATAAGAGAGAGAGAGAGCAATTTGGGCAAGAAGGGTTGTCCACACTCATGCTTTCCAAACAATGAGTCTGCATCTTCAGGAGGGTAAAGCAAAACAAAATAATAATGGCTGTGCAATATTATTCATGGTAAGGCAAGGTTCCAGGGTAGTGTTGTGATGTTTCAGTTACTAATATATACTAAGTTTAAAAGATCTTTTGTTGCTTTTTGCACAATGTCCACTTTACTGTGTTCATGTTTCCAAGTGGTTCCATGGGCACTGTAAATGTTCTGCCTGTGACCATTTTGACTAAATCAAGGATTTTTATCCCTATTTAAATTGAAAGTATTTACATTATGTTAGAGAAATAAAGTAACAGTGCAAAGTGAAAATGCAGGGCTAATGCACAATTTAAGACCGGTTTTAAGAGTTGTTATCTTGTACTAAGTTCAGAATCAGAAATGGGTGGGACGGAATGGATTAGAGCAGGAAATATGAGGACCTTTTAATCATAAGTGTCTCCAGATCATAAGACTGAGTAAATGGGGAAAAAATTACCCTTCACCAGTTTCCATTTTCGAAATTTCCAGATAACCCACTTCAAAACTGGATGCCTGGCTGGCCCATGGTATTTTCACATTTCCTGCCTTCACCTTCTCTGTATTAAAGTGAACTGCAGAATACTTGCTTTCAGAAGTCTTTTGTATCTGTGAAATTTGCTAAGTAGGAGACAGCAGCATCTTGATTATCAGATGATATGACTTGCAAAACATTCATGCAAAGGAGAGTAGCACTGTATAAAATCTAGTCTTTTGTTGTATTGAGAATTGGGCGCCTTTCTGGCAGCGCACGTCAGTAGGAACAGCAAGTGGATCAGAAACCTAATAACACTCAGCAGTATCTGGGGATGAATGGAGTGCTGAAAGATTGTTCTCCTAAACAGGACTTAATGGAAACAGATAAAAGATTGGCAAAGTGTATTGGTCACAGATGAACCCTGGGTGTTTGCTTTTTCTTGTATCAGTGCCTTCCTCCTGTCCTTTTCACAAATCCACCATGTTGTTCACGAGCCCATTGTGTTTCTGAACAATGCCTCCATATAGCCCTGAGGTATCCTTTTAATAAAAACAGAAAACCCTGGAAATACTCAGCAGGTCAGGCAGCATTATTGGAGAGAGACAGGGTTGATGCTTTGGGTAGATGATTTTTCATCAGAATGGGAAAAAGTTAGAGTTTTAAGCAAGTACAGTGGCAGGAAGGTAAGAGTAAATGGGAAAGTCTGCAGTAGGGTGGGAGGCAGGAGATTAAATGACAAAAGGGATGACCTGGAACATTGGGCTGGATTTTTATCATGGGCTTTGAGAACCCGATGTCAGGATAATTGTGCATCCTGAGCTTGCATTTGCTGACAGTCAGACTGACTTGGTGGTTTTACTGCCGGCGACTCCCTAATTGGCTGCCTGTGGGCCTGCCACCCAATCAGAGGGCTGGAAATTTTGCTCAGCAGACCAACCAGGAGAGATGAGTGCTACTGACTTATGTTGGAAGCCTTGGCGGGGAGGGAGGGGGGGGTCCTTCAAATTAGGCGCCCTCGTGGAAGTCAGTACAAATTAAAATTCAGGATAGCCGAGGAGGGGGGAAAGCCTTACCAATTGCAAGGCAAACCTAGGGAGAACGTTTGGGGTCGGGGGTGCGAGTGGATGCTGCCTTCTCTGCCCATGATCTCATCTATGAGCAGTTGGCCCCCAGGCTCTGATGCCCACCCTCCCTTAGCTGTTGCAGGAAGGCTGCTTCCATGAAGCTGGTGGCCTCCCAAAGTAGTACAGGGGCTGCTCTACCCTTAACAAAATGCAAGCGACCCTGTAAAATGACCTTATTGGGCCTTTAATCATGCCAAGGTAGAAGTAAGCCTATTGCTGGGAAACTTCACTGGTACTGCATCCAGAAGTTGTCCCGGTGTGGCCTCTGTTATTTTACCAGCCCCAGCTGCCACCTCTGTCCCATTACCCAAAGAGCAGTAAAATTTCTACCTATTGGCTCTATTTCTCTACCCATAGATATTGTTGGACCTTCTGAGCATTTTCTGCCTTTATTAAAGATTTCCAGAATCTACAATATTTTGCTGATTTTAATTGGATTCAATATTTTGTTTAAAAAATGTTTTAAAATCTGAACATCTTTCCAGTCATGTCTCTGCTCCCTCGCACTTTCTGCAGCCAGGAATTTGGAATGATTTGAACCAGTGACTTTCCACTAAAGGCTCAGAGCCATTGCCTGGATAGCTGATTCAGATGAAGACGTGCTCTATATATTCCTCTCCAGGGATGGAACATCTGCCTCCATAATGGCCTTCTATGCAAAATTTGAGCCCATATTTCTTGTTCCTTCTATGAGGGAAAGATTGTTACTCTTTCCAGTTTTCCCCCATTATACTTCTTTCTGGAAAGCATTGATTCCACGCTGCAATAGTGTTAAATAGATATGGTTTGTTCTTCAGTACCTTGTCCAAGTGGAGATTATTCAAGTGAGCCTCAACGTGGAGGTTAAGAGGATTTTGATGGTATTTGGCATCATGTCCAAGGTCAACCTTGTTCTCATTCGGTGACAACATATGCAGTTCCAACAGGGTTGCTGAAAAGTATGTCTTACGTGGGCGTACGGAAGCACCTCAGAGCAGGCAGGAACCAGGCGTATTGAGCCCTGACTTATTCCTTGATCATTTCGCTGGTGTGAACATTAGCAGCTGAGCACATATAGACCCCTTTACTTTGTCGTTGACTAGAACGCTATATCTACTCTTGGCTGCCAAAAATGAAAAGGTAATTTAAAAAATAGTGCAAAAATAAATAGGATCAGACAAGGCTGTGCTACCTCCATGGGTTGAAGTGTCTGGTAATTCTTGCTGTCAACGGTTGCATAGTCATTATAATACAGAAGGAGGCCTTTCAGTGCATTGAGTCCTTGCCAGCTCTCTGTAGAGCAGCCCACTCTGTCCCATTCCCCAGCCTATTTCTGTAGCCCTGCAAGTTTATTTCCCTCAAGTGTCCTTCCAAATTTCTTTTGAAACCATTGATTGTCTCTGCTTCCATCACCCTTTTAGCCAGCGAGTTCCAGGTCGTTACCACCCACTGTATTTTTTTTAAAAAAGCCCTTCCTCACATTCCCTCCCCCGAATCTCTTGCCCATAACCTTAAATCCGTGTTCCTTCATCCTTGTATGAGCAGCTAATGCAAATGGCTTTTCTTGTCTGCCTTATCTAACTCGGCCATTATCTTGTACACCTCCACTTAATCTCAGAGATAAAAACAAAAAAACTGCGGATGCTGGAAATCCAAAACAAAAACAGAATTACCTGGAAAAACTCAGCAGGTCTGGCAGCATCGGCGGAGAAGAAAAGAGTTGACATTTTGAGTCCTGTCAAAGGGTCATGAGGGCTCGAAACGTCAACCCTTTTCTTCTCCGCCGATGCTGCCAGACCTGCTGAGTTTTTCCAGGTAATTCTGTTTTTGTTTCCGCTTAATCTCCTTTGCTGCAATGTAAACACCCTCAGCACTGCAACCTAACCTTGTAGCAAAAATCTCCTTGGAGCCATTCTGGTAATTCTCCTCTATACTATATTTCAAGGATCCCAACATCTTCTTAAAATGTGATGACCAGAGCTGTACACAATACTGTAGTTGTGACCTAACCAGAGCTTTATAAAGGTTAAGCATAATTTCCCCGCTTTTGTACTTGATACCTCTATGAAGCCCAAGACTCCATATACTTCTGTTTCTGCCTTTGGTTGTCAGCATCATGGATAACATCTGTATTCTACCAACATTTACGAATGTGGTTAACTATGTGATAATAACCAGATAATTGCTAACAACTCTCGCAATATGTCCTGCAGCCTTTAAAGTTGAATGTACACTCTTCCCTGCACACTTCAGAACTTTATCATTTGGTCCATTTTTCCTCCCCCGTCCCTTCTGCCAAAATGTATCACCCCACACTCCTCAGTATGAAATTTCATTTTCCCCTTGTCTGTCCATTTGACTAGTCTATCGTTCTCCAGATGCAGTAAATTGATATCATCCTCACTTGTCTGCCACAGCTCCATTTTTGGTATCATTGGCAAATTTTGAAATTTTACTTTGTATTCAATTTCCAAGTCACTTATATATTTCAAAAAGCAATGGTCCTAGCCATGACATAAAAGCAAAAAACTGCGGATGCTGGAAATCCAAAATAAAAACAGGAACAGAAATACCTGGAAAAACTCAGCAGGTCTGGCATGGGCGGAGGAGAGCACAGTTGATATTTCGAGTCCTCATGACCCTTCAACAGAACTAAGTAAAAATAGGAAAGGGCTGAAATATAACAAACCCCCCCCTACTTAAACCAGCTTATATTTCACGTATTCCCTCTTTATACTTAGTTCTGTTGAAGGGTCATGAGGACTCGAAACGTCAACTGTGCTCTCCTCAGCCGATGCTGCCAGACCAGCTGAGTTTTTCCACGTATTTTTGTTTCTGTTTTTGTCCTAGCCATGACCCTTGGGGAACACCACTATCTATCACACTCCAGTCTGAACAACAACATTGCTGTTTTCTTAAGTCATTTTTATCTAAGCTGACACTGATCTTTCATGTGCTCAATTTTGATATTCAGCCTTTTACATGACACTTTGTCAAAGCTTTCCAAAGCTTGAATATTCTCCCCATGTAGGAACACTAAAACTGGCCACAATATTCTAACTCAGCCTATCCAAGACCCTAAAGAAAAACAAAATGGTATGCTTTGTTTTACATTGAATTGCCTTGTGAATGCACACTTGAAACAAGTTCACTTTTTAACTGTAGTGTTGATCATGAACCATTAGAGATTGATGAACTGAAACAAATAAATTTCCTTCTTAATTCCTGCTTTAGTCTAAATTTGTTTGTGTAATTGTTATTTTAGTTTGTGTTAATAGCTGGGAGTATCATACTAGGAACCAGAACAGTGCAGTGTTAGTTGTGAAAGTCAAAGCATATGAAATCATCTGCCAGTACCCTAAATCTTCAGGAAACATATTCCACTGGTAAATTGAAATGCATTTCTGTTAATAGGCACCAGCAAGTCTGGCCACTGATGCCTATCTGTTATCACAAAGAAACAGGAATATGTTTTGTTGTACTAAATAATAGGTTACACATTCTTCCTAATTATGACTTTGAAAACATGCACTGAAGCCTGCATGGTGGTGCTACTACCTCCATGTTACTTTAGCCAGACCTCCCAGAGATTAAGACAGGTCTCTGATATGGAAATACTTAATATTTCACCCAGGGGCATAGGTTTATGATGTGAGCACAAGGAGACTAAAAACAAGGCAAATTTATTCAAACAATGCTTCAGAACTGAAGGTAAAAGGAACTAATTCCACATTGCCTTTGTAAATCTCTGCTTGTGACCTTTGAAAAGTTGTTCACTCCCATCACTCGACCTGGATAAGATTTTGTGAAGGGTCAGAAGTTAAATTCTCAATTTTTATATATATATTGTTTATAAAATTGCTGAACCTCTTACAGAGCATCGTAAGAGATTTTCTAAACTTATCTCCACAAAAAATGCCTTGTGATGGCTGTTACAGTAATCCATTGGAGGAACTGTGTCGCCAGTGAGATAAGATTAAAGCACAGCATTGCAGTTAAGGATACTCCCCTCCACATGTGTCCTTTCTTGAGTCACAGGATAGTGACAAGAACACTAGCTGATTTTTTTTTTCACTGCTCTAGCTTGAAGGCACCATGTCCAATTGTGGCATCAGGATCACCACCCCAACTGAGATCAATTACTTAGCCCGGACTAGGGATCAAATTTAGGGTCAACCTTATTTGCATGGTTCAGTACAATATACCTACTGACTGAGCCATCAGAGGAGCATTCTGTGTTGTCTTAATTCCCATTTCAAGAATTATGATATTAAATGGTCAATTTGTAAACATTTCAGAGCACTTGTAACAATAACATGCGTTATTGCATTCCCCCAAAAACCTGGATTGTTTACAAGAGAGGGTACTACCCGCAGAAACTATTGCTGTGTAAACCGGCAGGTATCTGCTTGTTAGCATTCTTTGGGCTGTGCGCACCCTGCATTTTTCATTTGATTGAAGCCCTTGCATGGGAAGTTTGAATGACTGTGTTCTATGTGCATGCGTGCGAGTCAGATTTTTCTTGTCTATTCTAAAGCTAGACAGGTAGAAAACCAATAACGTACTAGGGGCAAGTGCTGATAAATGAGCTCTGTGATAGTGTTGATCAGGAAGGTTCCTGGTTTGACCCCAGGTTGGTGCAAATTAGTTGATCTATGCTGGGATAACACTGTCATTAGTCCTCCCAACCAATCAACCCATGGGATATTGAAGCATATTTGAATACTGACAGTGTTATCCCAGCATAACCTATTTCCACTTTGTCCCTTTTCTTTCATCTCTTGAATCCATTCAGACATTATTCAATCTACGTCAGCAGCAGTTAGGAATTTAGCCAGTCCCATGTACAAACTTGAGGCTATGGCTGACCAATTCTATCATTGCTGTGCCAGTCATGTGCTGCATATTAGTACCTGTAATGGGTGTCTTTCAGCAGATGGCACAGCTCTATGACATGTCTGACCCAGACCCTTTGAAGATACTTGACTATTAAGTAGATGTGGCAATGCCTACAAATATGATTGATGTTATCTCAGCAAGAGATGATTGCCTTGGCATGCATTCTTTCATGATGTATCAGATAAACATGCGGTGATTGGGTGCTTCTGACGATCCATCCAGCATTAGTTAGTTAGGCCTTCAGATACATGTGAAATTGTGCTCCTATCATAACTTATATTGACAGTTGAAATGTCAATTGTGCTTAGTGCCCTTGAAGGTTGAGAGTTCAAGTCTCATTCCAGAGCACAAAATCTAGGCTGACACACCAGTGCAGTACTGAGGGAGTGCTGCGCTGTTAGAGGGTGTTGTCTTTTGGATGAGTTCTGTCAACCCCAGGTAGATCACGTGGCACTATTTTGAAGAGGAGCAAGGAAATTCTCCTCTGATGTGGCCAATATTTATCCCTCAATCAACATCACTTTTTGAAAAAAAAACCTGGTCGCTATCAAGTTGTTTATAGGAGCTTGCTGTGCACAAATTGGCTGCTGCATTTCCTACATTACAGTGACTATGATTCAAAAGTATTCCATTGGCTGCAAAACACTTGCATAAGGCAATGCATAAATGTAAGTTTTCTTTTCTTATGAAGCCTCTGTTGTCAAAATGCGGTCTGCTAATTGTTGCTTTGTTCCCACCTACCAAATGCAGAAACAGGTGTGGATTTACTGGCAGGTAAGAAGAGCACTGTCATGAATTGTAATCTACCTGCCATCCCTTTGGGATCCTCCTATTTCCAGTACTGCACCTCATGGGATTTCCATTGTGAAACCTGTTGATGGTTGCAGTGGTGCTTTTGGGAAAAAAATTAATTTTAAAAAAACAACTGGCACACTCAAACATTGTGGTGTTCCTCTTATTTGGCAACATTTGCCTTAAGGAGGCAAGGCTGGATCATGTCAAGGATTGAAATTCTTCAGAGGTCTTTATTTTATCTTAAGTCAAACTGATGATATTTGTAACTGGACTGCTTCACTTTATCTTTTCTGCTTCCCACTCAGACTCCAAAGTTACCATTGGCCTGAGTCCACTTGCACCATCCAAGTTCCTCGTACCTTCTCTAGTCCAAACTGGGTCTGGTTCCCTATTTAAGACATATAAGTAATAGGGCCAGTTCCATGTTTTAATTGCTACCAATCTGTCATTGTTTCAACCTTAACATAAAAAAAAGTTCTGATCACATTTATCCAACCTATTCTCATGTCACTTTTCATTTGTCCCCCTATCCGTTTAATCCTGAAGATTGACATAGTTTTCACCTCGACCACTAATCCTAGAAATAAATTTCACAACCTCTCAACTATTTGTGTGAAGTTCCTCTTGCCCGCGGTTCCAGATCTTTCGCATTGTTTCCCGTATTTATGGTCCTTCGCTCCAGAAACAGTTTCCTATCTATTCTGTGATGTCCTTTCATAATTTTAAACACTATTATATCACCTTGTTGTTCTAATGAAGAAAGGAACATTTTTAAGTATTTCTTTGTATCTGTGTTTCCTCATACCAGACAGCATCCTAGTGAAATAAAAACAGAAAACACTGGAAATATTCAGGAGGTCTAGCAGCACCTGTGGAGAGGGAAACAGTTAATGTTTCATGTCCACATGACTCTTCTTCAGAGCTGAAGATCCTAGTGAATTGCATTAGACCTTCAATAAAGTCTCAATGTATTTCTTATGATGTAGTGTCCACTTTTGTGCAGTTTTTGAACTGAGGTTTATATTAAGGTTTTATGTAGGCTCATCATTACCTCTTAACTTTCATGTTCATCTCTTGAGATAATGCTAAAATCCCTACATGATGCACAGGCAGTTTTGTTTCTTGAATGCTTTGCAGCCATGTTGCCCAAAAAAGTAAGTTTTGAGAGTTTTTTAAGCCAGATTGTAACAATGGCATCAATTGAGGAAATGGGTAATGGTGCAAAAGCTAAGACCATTGCCGAAGGCATTATACTTATATGGCGGTGTTGAATCCCAGGTTTTGGGACAGGACCTTACATGTGGATGAGGCATACTTTATATGGTAATGTTGTTAACTGAAACCTTAATTATGAATCCCAAACTGGAAGCTTCGACTTGATTGTTATTTGCATTCAGCTCTTACCCTAGAGGAAATTGTTTGCAATCATTTTGGACTGCCCGAGGGAAGGAAGCAGACTGAGGAGACATTCCTGATAGGTCAGCCAAGAAGGGGCATTTCACAGCAATTATGGAAACATCCCTGGAGAGCCCGTTCTCCTAATTGCATAAATTAAAGTTAATTTGAAAATGTTAACTCAGGTAGAGAGTGGTTTTGGCGGGGAGAAAATAGAAAGAAATGACTGCAGAATAAAGTCCGAGGCATGCTGTGCATCCAACCAGAATGAGAGATTTGAAGATTTCGAGAAGTAAACTTTTTTAATTTTTATTATGTGAAACCACCAGTGACCATGATTCACATGCTCCATTTCAGCAGCAAACGCTAATGAAGGATTTACAAATATTCTGCATTTTCAGGAGTCCTGCCAGAAGACTATCCTCCAGAGACGCATAAGAAAATATATTTTTTTAAAAGCAGCTGCCAGCTAATAGGCTGGTGTGGAAATGACTCACAGAATGAGCAATATCAGTGATAAAACCCAACAAAACAAATAGATCAGTAATACTGGAAGGAAAAGCGAGAATTTAAACAGACAGCAAGTGTGCCATTTTTTGTCACCTGTTGACCTGAAGTCAGAAGGTTACAAATTAATTTGGCTACTCATTACTTTTATAATAAAGTTTTTTTTTGACAACTTTCAAGGCAGAGCACTGTCTATATGAGCAGAGTTGGTTACCAAGAAGAGTTTGGGTTTATGGAAAAAAAAATTGATATACAATATATAATGATGCCACATTTAGATTAGAGTAAAAGAGACCACTTGGGTGCAGTATCAGATATCATTGCCTAAAAAATGGAAACCATAACATACCCCTTTTACCTTGCTGGATGCAAAATCTGTACCATAATTTCAGCAGTGTCATATACACAGTGGCCAAGTTAAAGGAAAAATACAATAAAAACATGACAAATGGGATGACAGTCAAGAGGTTGCATTTTCAAAAGGGGGGAAGAGGAGAATTTCCATGAACACCTAGATGTTAAAAACAAAAAAACTGCGGATGCTGGAAATCCAAAACAAAAACAGAATTACCTGGAAAAACTCAGCAGGTCTGGCAGCATCGGCGGAGAAGAAAAGAGTTGACGTTTCGAGTCCTCATGACCCTTCGACAGAACTTGAGTTCGAGTCCAAGAAAGAGTTGAAATATAAGCTGGTTTAAGGTGTGTGTGTGGGGGGCGGAGAGATAGAGAGAGAGAGGTGGGGGGGGGTGGTGGTGTGGTTGTAGGGACAAACAAGCAGTGATAGAAGCAGATCATCAAAAGATGTCAACGACAATAGTACAATAGAACACATAGGTTTTAAAGTTAAAGTTGGTGATATTATCTAAACGAATGTGCTAATTAAGAATGGATGGTAGGGCACTCAAGGTATAGAATTAAACAAAAGTTTGGGGGACAATAGCTCCATGGTGCATTCTCCATTGCAACACCTCAACGAATCACTATCAACCTGGAACCAATCAGCGCCTTTTTCTCATGCAGTATAAACTGCTGCTCCCTTTGAAATTTGGTAGTCTTGCATCTGTCCTGATGAGTGCAAGACAACATGTCTCTTTTTCAGCAATTCCTAATTTTTCCAAATCTAATGAGCTCAAAATTCTAGGGGCGAGGGAGGGAGGGTGGAAAGTGAGCAGATTGTTCATGGGCTAAGTGCAATAAGGCAGAAATTGTATCTGCCCAAAGGTAAAAGCCAACTAAAATTATGTCAAGAGTGGGTCAGGACAGGCAAGCCTTCTACCCATGCGTCAATGCCATATGTCTGCTTTGGTGTTTACCTGGGGGTGTTCCTGGGCTACATCTTAATGCTTGCCCTAGACTGCTGAGAGTTGGCATAAGTACCAGCCTCAAAGTTCCCAACACTAAAAAGATTTCAGAGGGAATTAAATACCTTTAGAGATCTGTTCTATTGTCCGGGCAGGCGAAGGAATAAAATAGAACAATTATTTGCCCAGTTGGTTTAAAAACAGCCTCTTCCTTCCCATCAGAGTAGCAATGTTTCCAGACTCTCAGACTGAATTATAAAGTCATCTCAATGTATGGGCTTGAATCAGCTTAACATCTAGGCTGATTCAAGCCCATACATTGAGATGACTTTATAATTCAGTCTGAGAGTCTGGAAACATTGCTACTCTGATGGGAAGGAAGAGGCTGTTTTTAAACCAACTGGGCAAATATTTGTTCTATTTTATTCCTTTGCCTGCCCGGACAATAGAACAGATCTCTAAAGGTATTTAATTCCCTCTGAAATCTTTTTAGTGTTGGGAACTTTGAGGCTGGTACTTATGCCAACTCTCAGCAGCCTAGGGCAAGCATTAAGATGTAGCCCAGGAACACCCCCAGGTAAACACCAAAGCAGACATATGGCATTGACGCATGGGTAGAAGGCTTGCCTGTCCTGACCCACTCTTGACATAATTTTAGTTGGCTTTTACCTTTGGGCAGATACAATTTCTGCCTTATTGCACTTAGCCCATGAACAATCTGCTCACTTTCCACCCTCCCTCCCTCGCCCCTAGAATTTTGAGCTCATTAGATTTGGAAAAATTAGGAATTGCTGAAAAAGAGACATGTTGTCTTGCACTCATCAGGACAGATACAAGACTACCAAATTTCAAAGGGAGCAGCAGTTTATACTGCATGAGAAAAAGGCGCTGATTGGTTCCAGGTTGATAGTGATTCGTTGAGGTGTTGCAATGGAGAATGCACCATGGAGCTATTGTCCCCCAAACTTTTGTTTAATTCAATAAAAGCACAATTCCTGCAGAGGACAGGTCCCTGCTTATGAATCTATGTAGCTTCTAGCAAGCATAAGTGAGCCACATTACGAGCGCAACTGATAATCTTAAATTGGTTGTTAGTGTAATTCTTAGCACATTTGGGACTGTTCAGAAAGTGCTATCTCATCATGGAATCACATCTAACGTTAGACATTATGTTCTGAGTTTTTCAAGCATGGGCTAGTTGAGTACAGTCAGAATTCTGCCTATTGTGAGCAGGTGAAGGAATGTGCTGTTTAATATGATCTGCTAGACATTGGAACGTATGGCCTATGTACCTGGCATCTCTCTGGCACTGAAATTCATATAGCACATTACTCATTTGTTTGATTGGCAGAACATCTTTTTGGCTTGACTGCAGTATTCCGTTAGTGGAAAATACCACTTATTTTGCTACTATTGCATAGTAGCAGCATGAAATGGCTAGCTTTACCTGTTACTCAAATTTTTTGAGAGACCTTGCCCTTATAGGGTAACTTGAGGCAGACTGGGCACTTTGCAGGTCTGAAAGTTGACAGCCTTGGGCCCAGAAAGGGATCAATTGAGTGTGATCAGTTTGTGCTAATATGTGATGAACCTGAAAATAGAGAGTACTAAATATGAAACAGAAGTGATAGACGTAGTTAGAAGAAATAGGAATTGATTATATACCTATCTTTTCAAAGTAATTTCGAGCAACATTCCAATTTCCCCTTCACCATGAAAAGATCATTTGAGGGCCATCGTAGTACTTGCAAATAAATATTGGCAGTAAGTATACTGCAGGAAGATTCTATATAAACTGAAAATGCAGTTGATCGTACCTAAATCTGACACAATCATCATGGTATGCACAACTGCAGTGGTCAGATCTTGGAACACCTGTTTTTGCTTCCCTGTCCCTGGGATTTGAATTCAATCATAGTATCCTTGCCACTATCCTGGACGCAAACAATGAGTACAACACAGACCAGGGTTTACTCTTAGGATCTTTTGATTCTTTGTGATTCAGTTACATACCATGTTTAACCTTTGATTTTTTTTTTTTCCTTGATTACTGCAATATTTGAATGGACAAGTTGTGTGCTTGATTAAAGGAGAAGATAGCAGGGGAAGCAAGCCCCCATAATATGACTCCTCTGTGACTCAGTGTGTAAATGCATCAAGATGTTGTCACACAAAGTAGGAGGGTCCCTGCTCTTTGTTATGTCAGTCACTACAGTTGGAGCAATAAGGGGTAGTACAATCAACCTTAGCCTTTCCAAACTGAGAGAAGAAAACTGATAGGATTCTTGCTCTTGACCATGACCCTGTTGGAAGCATATATATGAACATGTCATGTGAGCATATAAACAGCTCCACTATGATGTACTATCGGCAACATCTATGTCTGCAATGGGCTTGAGCCTGCAACCTTCATACTCTGAGGCAAGAGTTCTACTCCCTGCACTCCATAAATTTTAGACTGTACAATCTGCATTCATCCAATAGAAATAAACTTTTAAAACATTGAGAGAAAACTCAGTGGAACTTGTTTTACTTTATTGTGGGAAAATGTAAACATTTTAATAGAGAAGACAAAAAAGCAATGAAAATGCTTTCAGAAAGCACTTTGAAAGATTTTAAGGGGAAAGCTAATATAGTATTGCATCATGGTCAGAGCCTGTATTTATACAGTAATAGGCATCAGTTGATGTAAGAAAATTAAATGGGAAATGTGGACAATGGAATTTCCAATGCAAAAAGGTGACACAAAGGTGGCACCAAAATACATAAGGTTTGTAGACAGGAAGTATATGGAAATGCTAGATATTTAATATAATAAATGGGTGATCCTAAAACACCCCTAACAATTGACTCCCTGCCAAATGTCTTCCCATGTACAAATGCTTGCTTTCAACTAAATGTTGTTTTTATTCAATTCCGTACATTTTAAAGTCTATAATACGTGTCTGTACTTTATACTGTAATCTTTTTTGTGAGACAGTGCCAAATGTCTTTATGAAACCTAGCTAAACGACACCCACTGTTAACAGAAGTCACTGCCTGTAGGAAAGGAGCAAACGAGAGAAAATTGGCATGTAAAACAAAAAAAAATTACGAATTGTGCTTTGTAATAACTATGGCCTTGAGCTATGAAATGAGATACCTGCATACTGCAACTGTGCCATTCGGAGCTTAGGCCAGGATTACAGAAAAAGGGGCAAGAATTACATTTATTTATTTTCTCTCAAGAATATCCATGTTGGGCTTTTGCTCCCTTTTGCTTTGAATTGAAGTTTGAGGCAAAAGTATCTTGTGTTGCATCAGAATATAATGTCATAGACAAGAGGGCAAGGCGGATTGATTTATTACTGTTCCCCCCTTCTGCCTGTGACAGCAGTAGTTTTGATTTCTAATTTAATTTGTTTCCCTTAGTATTCTTTCCCTTGTTGGAAAGGGCATGGTGTGTTTACTGAACCCCGTTTATGAGGCCCAATGTTAAAAATAACCCCATAGCAAATTCTTTAAGGTGAAACAAAACTAGGATTTATTACCACATTCAAAACCCAAGGGATGGATTGCGACACACATTCACACTCACAAGCATACAAGGTAGAAAGGCAGAGAAAGAAAGGGAAAGAAGTTACAAATTAGCAGCTACTTATATAAAAAAAAGTAAGGTATTGGCATTAATTCATGTGGGTAGAGTGTAGTAAGTCAACGTACAATTGTCTGGCAGAATTCCTAGTTTTTGACCTAGGAACTTAGTTGAGGCAGTTGTAGCTGCAGCAAAGTATTCTATTCTGGGAATTAGTTCACTTTGAAGATGAAATACAGGATTCTTTCTAGAGGTGCGACTTTGAGAGACATGGAGGTCAGAGGCAGGCTGGTAGTCTGGAGTCAGTTGTTCTCTTCTGAGGTTAAACCGGAACTGATGACAATCCAAAAGCTGTATAATTAAAGCAATTCAAACAGCTTGAATCTCGCTCATGTGACAGGGTGGTTTTGGGTCGAGCTATTCAGCTAATGATGTACTTTGAGGACTCATGTTAAAACCCATTCTATTTTGGCAGATAACTGAGGGACCATTAGCACAACATTGGAGATGAGGAGCCACAATAGCTCTACCTTTGTCCAGAACTGGCTGGTGCAGACGTCTTGTCTACTAGTCCTTTGTGTTGGCTTGGTTGGAATGTTCATGCAATGCAATGAGTGTCACATTCAAGGAGATTGATGAGTTAGCCTTTGTTCATTTTCTAAAAACAGATTTTGAACAAGACAATATGAAAGTGAAACAAATTTTAAAGTCTTTTTTTCTTTGTGCCTCCCCGGCATGACACACCTCCACCATTGGGAGTAAAAGGTAAGGAGGTATACATTCATTCTCTCATTCACCCTGAAAAAAATCACGCACAGCTAACGGGGGAAATGTCAGTTCCCTGCTGCATTCTCAGGGTTTACACACTGGACAGGATGTTGGCCAATGTGAATAATTTCTTTTGTCAGTTAAAAGGCTGCAAGATCCAACTCCAGGGTATTGGGAGAGTTCCTGCTGCTCAGGAGCTCAGCTGTATAGGGATCCAGCTTGTCCTGGGTTTCCTGCTTCCCCTGGGCTATCTGGGTGGGCTTCAGCTGGTAGGGCTTTCTGTTTATTGGTGGGGGTTCTTGCACATCCACATCTAGACTGCTAGTGGGGTACCCACCAGCTGATCTCTGGGAATTCCTTTAAATTCCCCAAGCAGGGTGACCACACCCTCTCACTGCTTTTAGGTCAGGGTTGCTGATTGGTTATTTGAGATTATGGGCCTGGCATCTGGGAGTTCAACTGGTGAAGCCTCCTGTCCCTCCTTGTCACGTGACTCCTCCTGGCTACCCTCAGATGTGTCCACCTTCCGATAGATACTCACTGGTTGACTGGGCTCTGGGTTCAATTTGGTTCTAACTGTACTTGAATTACCCTTGTGGTAGTCCCAAGGGCAGTGGAGTTTTGGGGTTAATATCTTACCCTGATCTGTTACCTTGGAGAGGGGTTGGTTCCCAACCTGTCCCATTTTGTTTGGGACACTACTACCTGCAGGTGGCTGTCCAGCTGCTGCTATACTGACCTGCAGCTCATCAACTAGGGGAGGCATCTCCCTCACTGTCTGCATGTCTCCTTTGGACCTTCCCTGTTCTGGTTGGAAAGACGGTGTGGGCTAGCCAGACCTCCTGCTCATCCTGCAAGGTTACAGGCTTCTTTCCTTTTAAATTGTTCTGCCTGGTTTGGTACCTTTTTTGCGTTCCTATTCTGACTCACTCACAGGTTGGGCTAGGTTTGTCTGTTGTGTCCTGTGGCTTTTCAACTGGGTGAGGGAGTTTCCTCTGGGGATATTTGGGAACCTCTTGGGTCAGCCTTCCTTTTTAAATTTGCTGTTCGGGTCTGGGAACTTTCTGTGCCCCTTTTTATCCCCAGAGAGAAGGATTCCACTAGCCCCTTTTTGGCTGCATCTCCTCCAACCTTTGTTACACTCATCTCTGCTTTTTTGCTTCCTCCTGACTCCTCAACTGAATACTGCTCACCGCTTTTGGATGCCTGGGAGTTAACTACAACACTTGCTCTGCCTTTTGGGTGGTGGCAAATGGGGACTTGCTCGCAGGGTAATACTTGCCAAATTTAGTTCCTGTAGGGGTGGGCCGGTCCCTATTCAGACCCATGTCCTCTAGGATACTCTAGCTCACATGGGCTGGCTAGCTTTAGCTGCTCTGCCATGTGGCTCTTTGACTGTGTGAGGCAGCTCCCTCACTATCTGGTTTGTTGCCTGGGAATGGCCCTATTCCCTGTTTAATTTAGCAAAGAAGGTGTTGGCTAGTTCAGCCTCTGGCTCGCTCCCCTATCTCTCTTGAAACCTGTTTTCCTGACCCCTTTGAATCTTACTGGCCTAATCTCCGCCTTTTTAAATGCAGGTAGCTTTCCCTAAGCCACCTTATCCCTGATGGAGTCTTTCACTCCCTGCAAGGCCTCTGAACTTTCTCAGCCTTCAGCCATAACTGCAGAACTTTGCTGAAATCATTTCGTTTATCCAGCCTCTCTGGACTGTTCTGGCTTCTCAGGTACAGTGCTTGGGACCTCATCAAGTCATTCCCCTGTAAATAGCTAATTCTGCCATCTCCTTTCTACCTCCTTTTGGAATTTGCTCTCTTGAGCTTTTAATTTCATCCACAGCACCTTTTGTTGGTAAGCCCATTCTCTCTTCTCTTCCATGGAATACTCTCTTTGGTCTCCTCCTTTTTAGCTTTGTGGCTCGAGTAATTATCTTGAACACGGGTCTCCAATCAGTTTTTGGTCCTGAGTCTTCTATCTGTTCTGGGCAGGGACTGAGGTCTAAATTCACAAAGTATCTTGAGTGCTTTGGGTTTTTGGCTTCGGGAGGAAATTTTGCCTGTGTTTTCCAGGCTACAAATCTCAGTCGTCCCTGATTATAGGGAGGCTAAAGTTTCACTAGTTAGTACTTCCTTTTGCATACCCATCTTTGTAGTATAATTTACCATGTTGCTCTAACGTGAGATTAAAAGAATTTGCTGCAATACGTACATTTGTCTTGCAGATAATTTCTGCCACTGAATTTTCCCTCTTTGGCTTCTAGTCAGTTTCTTTCAGTATCTGAATCAGGCTTGTTTTAAAATTTAGGCTCTGGTCAGATTTTTCATGCACTTTGGTCAAATTTTGGCTCGTATAAATGGACCAATGCTGGGCACGAGCTCTCAATTCTGTTACTGGCAAGAAGGCGAGGTGGATTGAATTATTCTTGCTGTTCGTCTCTTCTGCGGTGACAGCAGTAGTTTTGATTTCTAATTTAATTTGTTTCCGTTAGCATCCTTTCCCTTGTTGGAAGGAGCCGTGGTGTGCTTCCCAAACCCGGTTAATGAGGTTCAATGTTTTAAAATAACCCCATAGCAAATTCTTTAAGGTGAAACAAAACTAGGATTTATGAACATGTTCGAACCGTGGGATGGATCACGACACACATTCACACTTACAAGTGTACAAAGTATGCAGAGAAAGAAAGGGAAAGAAGGTACAAACTGCAAGTTGCCTATATTTTTTATATATATATATATGGCAGAATTCCTGGTCGTTGCCCTAGGAACTCGGTTGAGGCAGTTGAAGATGCAACAAAGTATTCTTGTATTCTGGAAGTTAGTTCACTCTGTAGACAAAATACAGGATTCTTTCTGGAGATCTGACTTTGAGGGAGATGGAGGTCAAAGGCAAGCTGCTAGCTTGTAGTCACGTTTTCTCTTCTGAGGTTAAACTGCAACTGAAGGCAGAATGCAAAAGCTGTATAATTAAAGCAATTCAAACAGCTTGAATCTTGGTCATGTGGCAGGGTGGTTTCAGGTTGAGCCATTCAGCTAATGATGTCCTTTAAGGACTCTTGTTAAAACCCATTGTATTTTGAGCAGATAACTGTGGAATCATTAGTACAACATTGGAGATGAGGAATCACAATAGCTCTGCCTTTGTCCTGAGCTGGCTGATGCAGACATCCACTAGTCCTCCAAGTTGGCTTGGCTGGAACGTTCATACGATACAAGAGGTGTCACGTTCCAGGAGGTTGATGAGTTAGACTTCGTTCATTTTTTAAAAACAGAATTTGAACAAGAGAACATGGAAGAGAAACACATTTTTGAGATTTTTTTTTGTACCTTCTAGGCATGAAATATGTTCAATGTAATACTCCATGTGTTTGAACAGGATTGAGCAGTGTTTGGTTGGATCTGACTTGCTTGTGCATATATTTTATGTGGATCAGGATAATTGCAAAAAATGTAAAATTTCCCCTTTAGCAATGATACCCATTGAGTAAGCCATTCAATGGCTTTTCAATATTGAACAATTTTAAAAAAAAACTTCAATCTTACGGAAGATCGTAATAGATGCACCTTCAGTGCAGGGTTGGAATTTCCAATGACTAGAGGCAAGTTGCTTCCTACACTGTTTGAGCAAATAAACAATGCAAGTGTTTCTATCTCTATTGCTAAAACAGTTTCATTTCTCTTTTTTTCCTCTGTCTCCTCCCCCTCCATACACCCACCTCCCCTTTCCTCACCCAAACTCAATACAAGGTCACTGGATAAATTTGGTTGAGGAAGTGCATATAGTCCATCATAACTCAGCCAGTTAGAAAAACTCAGTTTGCCCTGCCATAGTACCGAGCTATCCCTCAGATAATTCCAAGGTTTTGGCCTCTGTTGTCTTAAGCCCATTTCATATGTTAATCACTCATTGCGTGAAGAACAACTTCCTGGCATCAGTCCTAAATTTGTTTTTCACGAGGTTGAATCTGAATGCTTATTCTCATTTTAGTTTGAAGAAGACTTTCTTTAGATTGACCTTTCCATCTTTGCCACATGTGCTACTATCCCAATTTATTTTGAGGCCCTGATTTAGATTTACTTTTACAATTCTCTTCACTATTGTGTTATCACTGAGAGACCTTCTTCGGCTGTTCTTACTTCAAAGAAGCTAATTCACATAATAATCTAATTACATTGTTTACCACATCCAGAACTTGCATAACCAAAACTAGACATTCAGGTTATGATCTGAAATTATCCGTTCTCTAGTCAGCATAACATCCTGTGATTTGCACTCTACTGGTCCAGTTATATTGTACAGTGTTCTAATCAGAATGCTGAATTTGCTAAGTAGGCCAGGCATTTTTTCCATATTGCCTGGTTATATTTCTGATTTCTAGCATCCACAATATTTTGCTTTTTGAATTCTATTTGATATGTCGGTTGCTAGTCAAGAGTGATTGGACATATTAAGTGCAAAGTCCACTGATACACCTACATCTCTTTAACTTCATCCATAGTGACTTCATTTTTAGGATTTGAATGCAGTGTGTAATGCCTTTGAGTTGAATTTAATCTGCAAATGCTCTACCCACATGTTCTGCTCGGACTTGCATGTTTTATTTAGCTCATTTGGCAATTTCATCAGATTTGATTGACTCCCTAGTTTGGTATTGTTGACAAATTTGATGCATATTCACTGAATTTCAGATTGCAATTGATTTGATCTGAATTGCAATCAGGGTCACAGTATTGATCTGGAGCATTTCACTCCCCCATCCTTATATCATTCCCCTATCAAGGTAACAGTTCACCCTTTCCTTCAAACAATTTTTATTTAGTTGCAGTTGTATTTGCATTCTCTGAATTGTCATAAGCTTACCAGAGCAATGACAATAACTTATGTTAAAGGCGCTATATAAATATAATGAATCCTTCCCAGCGCTTCACAGGAGCATTATAAAACAATGACATTGAGCCACACAAGCAGATATTACGCCAGATGACCAAAAGCTTAGTTAAAGAGGAAAGTTTTAAGGAATTTCTTAAAGAAAGCAAGTGGGGTAGAGAGATGGAGGGAATTCTGGAGCTTAGGGCCTAGGCAACTGAAGGCTCGGCCACCAAAATGGAACAATTATGATTAGGAATGTACAAGAGTCCGGAATTAGAGGAGCACAGATATCTCAGAGGGTTGTGGGGTTGGGGGAGATGACAAAGATAGGGAGGAGCAAGGCCTTGGAGGGATTTGAAAACAAGGGTGAGAAGTTTAAAATCAAGATATTGCTTGACTGGGAACCAATGTAGGTCAGTAAGCACAGGTGTGTCAGGAATGGGATTTGCTGCGAGTTAAGGTATGGGAAGCAGAGCTTTGGATGGCCTCAAATTTATGGAAGGTGGAATGTGGGAGACCAGCCAGCAGTGCATTTGAGTAGTCAAGTCTAGAGGTAACAAAGACATTGGTGAGTGTTTCAGCAGCAGGTGAGCTGAGCCATGGGTGCAATAGAGTGATGTTACGGAGGTGGAAATAGGCAATCTTGGTGATGGCATGAATCTGAGGTCGAAAGCTCACCTCAGGATCAAACCAAGGTTGTGAACAGACTGGCTTTACCTCAGACTGATGTATTGGAAAGGGATGGAGTCGGTAGTTAGGGAATGGAGTTTGGAGCAGCGTCAGGAGACAATGGCTTTGGTCTTTTGGCTCATCTTGTACTGATATGCCTGTAATATTTGAAGGTTTGTCACAGTCTACTTGACTTAATCCTTCATGAAGTTAAAGAAGTTGTTGTGATGGTCTGATGTAGCTGCTACCTGTACTGTTGCCTTTATCTGTATCAAAGGTGGAATTTACTCTTTCTTTCCATCATTTCAAATAAATGTTCCATGATAAGGCACATAATAAGCCTAAGGCCTTGGACCCATTCCCATCCTAAGCCTTGCTGCTCTGAGAAAGCACTGAGGAAACCTTAAATACTTCTCTACAAAGAGAAAGAAAAAGAATTGATACAAAAGCTTTGTACGCCCACAAATAGTAATTTAATTCACTTTGAGGCTGAAATTCCTTTGAGTGCTAGCTTAGTGCAGTGGTTAACAAGCTTCCCTGAAATGCCAATGTGATATTTTAACCCGTATAAAATTATTTCAAATCAGTGTTTTAGGAACAGGGTGTAATGTCGTGGAAACGCATTGACCTGTTCACTAAAAGCAGTACAGAGCGATGCCAATCCTTTTTGCGTTTGGAAAAAGATCCAGTTGTTTTGAATGATTTTTGCCAATGTTTGATAATGGTTCTGCCCAGTTTTGAACCAGAGAACTTTTTACATGTTAAGCAAATGTGATCACCACTGCGCTGCAGAAATAGGAGATCACCCGAGCAATAACAATTGTTAGTGGAATTCGAGAAGGTTCATATATAGCTGCATTTTATATAAAAGCAGTTCCCATTCACATCCTGATCCAAATTTAGTATTTTACAAAATATTCATGTATTTGTCAAGATTAAATTGTGCCATTATTTACCTTATGATATGTTAGGTGTTAAAAAAATAAAGACAGCACTTCAACGCCAGAGCAACATGACATTGATTTATTTTATTGTTGAACTTCTGTCAATTTTAAACAGGTGTGGAAACCTCTTAGCACTCTTGTGACAAGCAAACAGCCCCCTTCATCCAGTCACTACCACTGAGCAGCCACTGTAGAATGCACAAGGGATGAATGAACCGACTATTTCTTTTAAATCAGCCATTTACTGGCACTCATTGCATTTATTGACCTTTTGGGGTTCTGCCCAGTTTGCTCTTGTTAATTGGAATTGACAGATGCTTATTCATTCCTTTAATTGTAAATGACAGATGCTTAATTAATGTTTTCTCTGTCTGTACAGCCAAGCTGCACCTCACTGTTAACCTTTGATTGATATTTGTTAAGATTTGATTGCTTGCTCAGTCAAAGATTTAGTAACAGTAGGAAAGTGTTTAGTACTTAATTGGATGGCTGAAACTCTCATAGCAGTTGAATTACGAGTAGCTGGATAGACCTTAATTTAATTAATTTTGACAAAGTCCACAGGGAGGATGAGATGTTTGTAATTAGTTCCTCCTGCCCCCAACCTCAGACCAAACTCTGCTCCTGCTCTCGCCTTTAGTTTAAACATAACGTGATGGCTTTACAATTTTTTGATATGTGAATTATTGTAGTTTGAGTTACATTAATTGAGAGCTTAGGGGTGACTGAAATTTTCTTAGTCTAATTGAAAGGCTCAAGCTCTCCAGAGCAGGAAGATTTTGGATGTGTTGTATTATCAGTGTCAGTGCTAAAATATTTTTTTGTGAATCTGCCAGGAACATTTGCTTGCTAAAAAAGCTGGTAGATTAGTATTTAGTATATGTACTAGAACATGTATTTGACAGTATAACTCTTCCAGTTGTTGAACATGTTTTTATTAGCAAAGTCAAGGTGCAGTTTAGAGACTTGAGGAACAGGCTCAACAGAGGCACCTAATGGCCAGAGCATGCAACTGTGGTAGACGCCATCACAAAAGGAATTTTATAGAGCAATTTTCAGTGGTAAAGTTGGCTGAAAGTTGAGAAATCAGGCAGTCGAGTCTTGCACCCAATTAGTTACTGGTTAATTTCCTATTGTATTGGACACAAGAGGTTGGATTTTCATGGAGGAGGTGGGAATCAGGAGGTGGGGTCATTTTTGGGTTTCAAACCCATTCTGGATGCGAGCTGGGAAATTGACATTTCTGTTGAGGCAGAAGCTTAATTGGTGAGGGGTCAGGACTGACCACCAATTAGTGGCCAGGTGTGAATGACTTTATTATTATTGCTGTGAATGACTTTATTAACAAAAAGGAAAGAATCTGCATCTTCAAATTGGCCAGGGTAGATGTAGTGCTAGAACACTAGATGAGGCAGGAAAATGTTGCTGTTATTAACATTTAATTTTTCTTTTTCAAAACTTCCACTTTTTTAAATCTCTCAACTTTTTCCATGCTATGCTGCTGACCCTGTTCCCAATAGGGCTGGAGCTGTTCAGCTTTACACAGCTCCCAATGGCCACTTGCCCCCACAAAAATCTCGGGGCGTTAGAAGGTGAGCCCTTAATTGCATAAATGTGCCCAATTAACAATGTGGGGAACTTCACATTCCTGTCCTTCCCCATTGTCCTTGTGAAAGTCCGCAAGGTTGGGAATGGAGGCAGCAGACTGGCACGCATTTGTTTCAGTTGTTCTCCTCCATGCCAATCCAAGGAGTCAAGACCAAGTATAGTATTCAGGTAAAGTAGAGCTAGAGGATTGAGGGATAATTGGACCAGGGTCTGCAGATGTAATTTAGTCACCATTTTATATTCTAGCCTTACCTTTATATATAAAGCTTTGATTTTGTAGGGATATATGAGGAAACGTAGACATAGAATTGGTTGGCACATTGGTGTATCTCTGAAATACTGGAGGGAAAATAGTGGAGAGGAAGAGGAAAAAAGAGAAGGCAAATGTGTGGGTAGGATGGAAGAGGGGGAGAGGCGAGGAAAAAACAGGGTGGGGTAGAAAGAGGGGAGGAGAGTGAGAGAAGGAAGGATAGAAGAGGAGGACGTTGGCAGGGAGAGATGTGAAGGGGACTGTTTAAAAAGAGAGGCAGCCAATACTTTGATTGTGAAGCTTGTTTCAGGATGGCAAACATACCTATGCTGTCAAATTTAAATACTTGGGGACCAAGAGATGTAGTTGAGAATAGGTCACACAAGTGCTGACTAGTGGGGGAGGGTACAAATTAGCAATCAAAAAGTAGTCATATTCTTCAAACAAAATAGTTCTCAGTGGGCCGTGGAGAGGCTGATCGACAGGCATGGTAAACAAGGGCAGTGGATATGAACTGGCCAATAAAGTTGCCAACAGTTAGGGGCTGAGATCAGTAGAAGCAGAGAGTTGGCTTATGAAATTAACATGTAATTGTTAAATAAAATTATTCTCAACAGGCTGATGGTGGGGAGCGAACATCTTAATGGAACTGCTTGTTTAAAGCAGCAGGGCAAAAATGAGAGAGAGATGTCATTCCAAAAATGAAAAACAAAATCCACCATAAGAAACACCAATAATTTTCAAATTTGAAGCTTAAGTGCAATTGCCTGCTGGGTAAAATCACTCAAAGGGGGAAAAATCAAGATGGCATTCAGCTGGCACAAAAGATCAGAAATCTTCTCTGTCGCATCTGCAATTGTACAATTAGTGCACCAGTTTATATAAGCAGGTCAGTCATATACACGTTGGGATTGAAATTAATAGTGTAAAATAAAATTGACAAAAAATATAACAAATGTAATAATGGGAAATTGAACAGGATGGTTCAAACAGGAAATGTGTGTAAACAGAAGGTTGTTCATAAGGATGGATTGATAAATATATGCAACAAGGGAAATGAAATCAAGTTTCTTTTTGCTGCTTTTCTGACCTTTGGATAAACTGGCGCCTCCACAAAGAGAGTGGCTAAGTAGCTGCCAATGTAGAGAAACTTCCAGAAGAACAGCAATTACCCCCTCATTGATTCCAGTACCTATATGGACCACTGCTCTAATATGAACAGCTGTGCATTGACTTGCAAGCAAAGGCTGGGTTAGCAGCACTAGACCCCTGGGATATCTGTGAACAATGAAATAAAGGATGAACAATCATGTAAAATAATTCCAACATATGATTTAGCAACAAAATAAATGCTGTCAAGGAGGCTAAACTCTCCATATGAGACCAAGTAGTATTACAAATATTAAAAAAATGAATTATTTACAGGTGATTTGATGGTTGAATTCTGATTACAGCCCAAAAATATTGAGCCACAGGCCAATTCCAAACCCTCCTAAAGACTGGTTTATGCAAAATAGAGCAACTTAATCAATTGCAAATAATAAAATTTTTTTTAAAAACTTTGCAATGTTGGTTATTTGACCACAGTGGAACATTTACCACACAAATGACAGCAGACAGTTCGAGATGTTGAATTCAGGACTGTGCTAAGATTATGCAAACGACAGTACCTAGCATCAGATGATCATGGATCAGGTTCGGCTGCGATTGCCTGTGTGGAGCAGCTGCTGACATTTGCAGTTGAGGCCCACACATGAATGGGAGAGACACTGGAAGACAGCTGTTGCCTGTAGAGTTGTAATCCAGCAAAGGGTCAATGTCTTTAGGAAGGATGAGGCGGAAGGGAAGAAGAAAATGTTTTGGGGGTGAAAAAAATACATTGACCTATAACTGATAAGGAAATTAGTGAGAAATCCTAAATCGACCGGTTGTGCAAAGAGCGCTGCTTTATCTCAGGTGGTTTTTTTTTGCGGATGTGGGGGGGGGGGTGGTTTAAAGGAGAAGAAATGTGGCAATGCTATCTGAAACCAGGAAATTTGATTATTCTGAGGCTAGGGATCAATCTTTGGCTGTTCTCTTCATCACCGCTAAATATCTTGGGTGTCTCAATGATACAAAAAGACAGTAGTAAATGGCTTGGTCAACTATGCAGTCATTTTAGGTGGTGGGTGGGGAGATGCAGGGGAGGAATGGGGTGCAATGGGAGTTGGGCCACTGATCCTGGAAACATTTTGGAGGCTGCAGAGGGGCTGGCAGGTGTGGAGGTTGTTTGGGCAAAGGCTGGCCTTGGTGATCCAACACTTTGTCCCAGCTGCAAAAAAACAACCCTCTCGCCCTCACCCTCTACACACTCTTCATCAGTTAACTTGTAATTGTTTAATTCTTTCTTAGGATTTGGGTGCCACTGGCAAGGCCATCATTTTTTTGCCCATCCCTGTGCAGACAGTTTAAATTTTCCAGCAGGCTGTTTTTGCAAGGTTGTAGTGTCATAGAGCGAGGTGACTACAGAAGTATCTTCAGAGAAGAACATGCATTTATATTGGACTTTTTATTATGTCTTGAAACACTTCACAGACAAGGAATAACCTTTGGAATTACAGTCACTCATGAAAGTAAATACAGAAGGCACTTTGTACACAGCAAGATTCCACAAACAAGAATGAAAAAATAAGTCAGTTAATCTGTTTTGGCGATTCTGACCGAGAGATAAATGTTGGTCAGGATAATGGGAGTACTCCACTGCTCTTTTTTGGCCATTTGATCTTTTACATTCTCTTTATGAGGAAACAGGACATTGGTTTAACATCACATTTAAAAGACAGCACCTAATAGCGCAGCACTCAGAAATGTGAGGCTAGATTATGTTGTAAACCTTCAGGCATGAGATTTGAACCCATGACCTCTGACTTGAGAGATGCATGCTACCATTAAGCCATGGTTAACATTGTAAGTTAACCTCGATGCCAGATAGCTTAGTTTGTACGAGTATATCTTTATGCCATTCAATAGTATTTGGGAAGAGGTTTCCATTAACGTTGGAGGCAGAGTTAGAAAAAGCACAGCCAACACTATGATGGGGCAAAGTTCCTCTGGGGAAAAGATGAATCTGGAAACATGATTCTCAGAAAACCTTGAAATGAATGTCAGAGTACACAAATGGAAGGAACAACATTTTAAACTGGCGTTCATGTCAGCACTGTTATATGTTGGTTTTAATCCAGGAGCTGAGACATAGGCTGTGAAATTGGACTTCTAGATAGGAATCCATTTTTTTTCGCATCAGTGAAGTGGCAGAGGTGCAGGGCATCTCCACATTACAGCCAAGCATGACTGGAGCTATGGGAAGGATTATGGAATAAAATGATTTGATTCCCAAGTGGATTAACAAATAATTAAAATTGAAAATAAAGAAGAAAAGATATTTCAAGCAAGGCAGAAAGGGAAAGAGTTCACTGGGGTGAGTCTAAGAAAATGCAGGAAATACCAATCTAGGAAGGCAGTTGAATCTAAGGGTGCAGCTTGAAAACTAAGGAATTAGATGTGAATTTTCACACAGATAGAGAGACTGCCCATCATAATAAAAATGGCACTGGAGCCCAGATCCTGGCCCGTACCATTTTCACGGGGGCTTATTTCAGATCCATGGTTCAGAGTGACAGCTGCACAAGTTAAAGTGCAGCTGCCTTCAGTCAGATCCAATTTTGGCTAATGGGCTGTCCGAAACACGACTTGTGCACTTTAGACCTATTGGGAAAGTCTAAAGTTAGCAGAATTCTTTGGAGAGGTGGGTGCCCTCCTGGAGAGTTCCAGGGACCACTTTGGGAGAGGTCAGGTGCCTTTTTGGATTATTAAAGGTTGATTTGAACGTGTGTAAAAAGTGTGTAAACTCAGTAGAATTGTTATGAGAGCAATTGTCACGGGAGCTGTCAAAGCTCATTGGAGCTGTCAAGGGATTTAAATTTCCTGGCTTTTAAACTAAAGTGATCTGCATGTTTAAAAAAAATTAGTGCTTGCTATTTCACTGTTTGTTGACGTGAGCCTGAGGGCTTTCAATATAGGATTTGTGCTGCATGACTGATTTCACAACCTATCAATATCTCAGTTTGACTAACAACTCCAATTGGTTATAAAGTCCTTGTGGGGCTATGAATACAAATACTTGTTGTTATCAGGGATTGCATGGTTTAAGGAATTTAAATGTAGTAAATGGATTTTAATCAGTTTTTTAATATAGTGAATTCATCAGTAGGCACCTAAAACTTTATTTTATTACTTTGCAGCATGGGTCCTGAGGCCTGTCCATAGTAGATATGGGTGAGTTGACATGGAGGGTGCAAGGTCAAAGGGTGGAGCCATGGGTGGCATGAGTAGGCACTAAGTTGGTGTAAAGTGCCATGGGGGTGGGTAGAGGGGCATAGTTGGCATGGAGGTAAGAGATGCCACGGGGTGGCATATGGGGTGATGTGGGCTGGCCTGGATGGGAGTGTTTAGGGGGGTGAGGGTGTGAGAAGGTGTTTTTTTTTTGCAGCTGGGGCAAAGTGTTGGATCACCAAGGCCAGCCTTTTGCCCAGCCTACCTCCTCACCTGGCAGCCTCTCTGCATCCTCCACAATGTTTCCAGGATCAGTGGCCCAACTCCCATTACACCCCACTCCTCCCCTGTATCCCTCCGCCCACCATCTAAAATGACTGCATAGTTGACCAAGCCATTTACTACTGTCTCTTGTATCACTGAGACACCCAAGGTATTTAGGGGTGATGAAGGGACCAGCCAAAGATTGATTCCTAACCTCAAAGGACTTGAGTTATGGAGAAAGTTGGGTTTCTCAGCCATGAAAGAAAGGCGGCATTAGAAAATAATAGGGAATTAAAAGGTTAATCTGGAACACCATTTCAGATTCAGACATGAAATTAAGACAGATTCAGACAACTTCTGCAAATCCTATAGATAGGAGAAAGGGTTCACCGCAATTAATATATTAAAATGTAACAACATGCTAAAAGATTGAGCAGAGGGGCAAAAAAAATAGTAGCTGAGGTTGAATATAACTGCAATAAATTCAGAGGCAAGAGGTCAATCAGTAAATAGGTGAAGAACATAAAAGTTTCAGATTCAAGGGAGCAAAAACAGTCAGTATTCTGAATTATTGCTTTTGTCATGTCTTCCCATTCGCAAGGGAAGACATGAGCAAATTATGTCAATTTTCTGGAACAAATAGTGGTAAGTAAAATCAATTACTTCTGCATAAATTAAATTGGAAGTCCAAGACAAGCTATAAAGGCTCAAAACAAATAAATCCCTTAAGGTAGTTGCTACTTTTCTTAGAATGATGTGCAAGTATAGAAAGACTGTGAGGCAATGACAATCATCATGATTTGCTGGGTGCTGGGGAAGTACCAGTAGATTGGAAGCAGAATAAATAATGCCTACATTCAAAAAACATGAAAGAACATACACATTCTAGTCTCATTCAGATTCTGTGAAGAGGAACTGATGATCAAACTGTATGGCGCTCTGAAACTAGACCTTAAATATTCTGTCCACTTCTGATCATTGAAACATAACTGCAGGATGTTGTGCAGACAAAAGCTATAAGATCAGTTCTTTGTGTGAAAGCTCTGAGTTATGAAGAAAGACTAGAGAAAAAGAAAGAAACAACTTTTACAGCCTGGAAAGGAGGCATTTGATACATCATGGAGATATATAAGCAAGTTAAAAGAGTGGAAAAGGTAAAAACAAAATATTATTTCAAATTAAGAGGACAAGGACTCACAGATTCAAACCAATAAGAAGTAAATTTTGGTCAAATACCAGGAAATTCTTCATTCGGTAAAGAACTTGTGTCTTTCTCTCATTCATAATTGCAGGACTTTCCAACGTGCTTCACAGCCAGTGAAGTAAGTTACTGTTGTAACATAGGGCAATGAGAGGGCCAATTTGTATAGAGCAAGGTTCTACAAATAGCAATGTTGGCTGAAATAAATATTGGCCAGGACATTGGGAGAATTTCCTTGCACTTTAAAAGGTGTCACGGGATCTTTTACATCACCTGACAGAGCACCCTGGGCATTGGTTTAACATCTCATCCAAAAAATAGCAACCATGACAAGTGCAGAACTCCATTCCTGTCCTGATTTTGTGCTGAAGTTTCTGGAATTGAGCTTGACCCTACAACCTTCCAACTTGGGCAAGGGTGCTATGGCCAAATTAAGGCTGACAGAATAAATGTTCAGACAGAATAGTGGAAGCAAAAACTACAATCATTTAAGAAGCAATAGTATGCTGTTATGTGAGAACATTAGGATCTGTCTGAATGGATTAATTAAAATGGGCGAAATGGCCTTCCTCATCTATAATTATCTTGGGATTTCTTTGTGTTCCACTGAGCCTGCTCCTTGCATTGGCCCATATATATTCTGTACTATAATTGACATTCCCAAGTTTATGTAATTGCCTGAGGAAGAAATAACTACAGAATAATCTTAGACAAAAATTTTTCCATGATATTTACATTAAGCCATAAACTACTAATGAAAAATTGGCCATGTTGTCGAAATAATTTATGTTTCAAAAAAGACACCTTTTAGCCTGAGGTTCATTCTGACAAACTGGGCAAAGTAGATCAGGATTGTCCCACATTCAATTCTGGTCTGTGTTTAGTCTCAGCCCCTTTGGCTGAAGGGGAGGGACAAATTGGTTAGAGATCTCACTCTAGATAGCTATCCAGACTGATGTTATGAGTATGTGATTGTTGAATGAAGACAGCAACACAATCACCTGTGATGCCATGTAATGTCACGTAGCCTGCCAACACTCGCTGCCAAGGTGCATACATGTAGAGCTGTACCCTAGCAAGGACTTTTGCATCTTCAAGAAAGTAGGGGACAGATTGGCAGAGAAGAAAAACCTTATTCGAATAAAAACTATTAGTTGTAAATTCATATTAATGACAGGGTATGCAGATCAAAAATTATTTAGTTGGGCAGCTATGGGTGCTCTGAGTGAGACGATATTGATGTGAAAGTATTTTCCTCTGACATCTATGTGCATAGATTGGTTGAATTAGTATGTGTTGTAGCATGTAGTGTAGAAACAACTTTTCAAGTCCAAACATTGTTTGGTGTTTCCATAATTAAAATATACAAAATATTTTTATATGATGCAACACCTTTCAAATCCATAGTACCCACAATGATCGTGTTAGTAATAGAGGCAATAGACACAAATTATGGCTATTTAGCCTTGAGATTTTCATTGAGCTGTGGTTGTTCATCACAGCTGTAAGATGAGTATGAACTATCTTCTACATTTTTTAAATCCCTCTCTATCTGTCATGAAGACATTGATCTCTTGTTGAGATGCAGTTTCATGGCCACCACCTGGTAGGTCATCCACATGGCCTTTATTCAAATGTAACTTTGAATGTGTGTCCTTATTTGTGATCTTGTGACAACTGAGAACATACAAATTAGGAGCAGGAGTAGGCCATTCGGCCCCTTGAACCTGCCCTGCCATTTGATATGAGCGTGGCTGATCTGATTATGACCTTACCTCTTTCCTTCCTAACCCATATACCTTCAGATTCTTGATTGACGAGACAGTCGATCTAACTCAGTCTTAAAAATATTTAATGATCCTGCCTCTACTGCTTTCTGGGGAAGAGAATTCCACAGACTGACGACCCTCAGAGAAAGGTTCTCCTTGTCTCCATCTTAAATGGGAAGCTTCTTATTTTTAAACTTTCCCCTAGTTCTAGTCTCTCCCACCAAAAAAAAATCCACTCAGCATCTTCCCTGTCAATTCCCCTCCAGGATTTGTATGTTTCAATAAGGCCATCTCTCATCCTTCTAAACTTGAATGGATAGGCCCAACCTATTCAACATTCCCTCATAAGATAAATCCTTCATCCCAGAGATCAGTCAGGTGAGCCTTCTCGGAATTGCTTCTAATGCAAAAATATCCTTTTGTTGGGTAAGGAGAGACAAATGTGGTCGCTTACCCCAGCACTGATGCCAGTGTCCCATGAACTGAAACCCATTTTTCCCATACCAATCTTTGAGCCATGCATTCATCTCTTTAATCTTATTTACCCTGTACCAATTTGCTCATGGTTTGGATAATAAACCGGAGATTATTACCTTTTGGGGTTCTGATTTTTAATTTAGCCCCTAGCTGCTCATACTCACTGCAGAGCGTCGTTCCTAGTCTAATCCATGTCATTGGTACCTACATGGACCTAACTGGATCCCCCCACTGCAAGTTCCTCTCCAGCCTCTCAGATATCCTGAACCCTGGCAACGGGCGTGCAACACTGATGTCTGGACTCTCGTTATCAGCTGCAGGAAACTGTATCTATCCCCCTGGCTATGCTGTTCCTTATTACCACTACATTCATATTTACTACTCCCACTTGAATAGCTTCTTGTACCATGGTGCCATGGTCAGGTCACTCATCCACCTTGCAAGCCCTGCTTTCATCCATACAGGCTGCAAGAACCTTGAACCTGTTGGACAATTGAAAATGCTGACGCTCCTCCACTTCTACCTTTTCGATCTCCATACCTGCCTCATGTGCAGTCATATCCTCCTGTCCCTGACCATGGACCAAACTGAACAACCCTAGCCTAAGGGGTATGACTGCCTTCTGGAACAAAGTATCCAGATAATTTACCCCCTCCCTTATGCCTTGCGGTGTCTGCAGCTCAGACTCCAGCTAAGAGATAGTTGAGGTCATCCACTTGAGTTTGCTCATGGACATGCATTGATCTTCCTCATCAGAATATCAATGACGTTCATATCAGTCCTGCTACAAACTCCTATTGTGAAATCCAGTTGCAAAACCATATAGACTGTCCCTTTGCAAGAATTAAACTTCCACACTTGTAGCCTGATAGTGCTGAACAATTTCTGCACTATGAAAGCATGTTAATATAAGTGACTAGCAGAGATCTGCAAAACATCTGTGGCCAAATTAGAATCTTTATTGCAAAGGTACTCCTTTAAGAACATTATTCTTTCAATAAAGTCTTTTAGCGTCATCAAAACTTCTTTGGACAAAGCTGCATAAAGTTGTCCATGAGTAAAAATAGGCCTCGGAATATAAATACACATGTCCTTACAAGTCCAGCCATGTGACTTGTATATAGTCGTAGGATATGGAAGTCTAATTAAGAACTGTTTTCTCCAGAGTTGAAAAGGCAGGTTTACAACTGATGGACTCAATAATATTCAAGGAATAAACACTATATTCTCGAAATCTGCTTATTATAATTTTTAAAAAAAAATTCATTCACGGGATGTGGGCTTTGCTGACTAGGCCAGCATTTATTGCCCATCCCTAGTTGCACTTGAGAAAGTGGTGGTGAGCTGCTGCCTTGAACTGCTGCAGTCCATGTGGTGTAGGTACCCCCACAGTGCTGTTAGGAAGGGAATTCCAGCATTTTGATCCAGCGACCGTGAAGGAACGGCGATATATTTCCAAGTCAGTGTTCCCATCTATCTGCTAGCCTTATCCTTCTAGATGGCAGTGGTCATGGGTTTGGAAGGTGCTGTCGAAGGAGCCTTGGTGAATTTTTGCAGTGCATCTTGTAGATGGTACACACTGCTGCTACTGTGCATCGGTGGTGGCGGAAGTGAATGTTCGTAGATGTGGTGCCAATCAAGTGGGCTGCTTTGTCTTGGACGATGTCAAGCTTCTTGAATGTTGGAGCTGCACTCATCCAGGCAAGTGGGAAGTATTCCATCACACTCCTGACTTGTGTTTTGTAGATGGTGGACAGGCTTTGGGGAGTCAGGAGGTGGGTTACATGTTGCACGATTCCTGGCCTCTGACCTGTTCTTGTAGCTACAGTACTTATATGGCCGGTCCAGTGGCTGGTTCAGCATCTATCATCAAAGAAAACAGCTTCCAAACAACTGATCTTGTTTCATGACGAAGCTTTGGTTTAGGATTCAGATTTCGTAGAACATTGTAACTGCTCCTTCCTTGTGTCTTTTTGTGCAATGGTATGCCCATTGGAGTTAGACTGTTGTCATGATCTGGTTAGGGGCCAGTAACTTTAGGTTAAAGTGGACAAAGTTTGAAATCTCAGTTACCCACTAGGAGAATAAAACCATATGTTTCATTGTTTTAAACAAAATAAACTTTTTAATATACCAAGTCAGAAAAGTAAAACAATTTACAATATCTATCTTATAGTCTATCATTCAGAACTAATGTGAGGTAAATATGAATTAACAGGCAAACTGTGGTCAAACACACCATACTGCACATTAAATTGCAGATGCAACCAGGACAGAGCCCACATAATTCTCAGCATCCCACCCAGATGTCACTGACCACTGTGAATCACAGTACCTCATTAAAATTTTCTCTCCCTCATAAAGAATTTCAACTCTTCGCTTTCGAAGACTTAGCTTTTGAATTCCCTCGATGCTGTCCAACTCAGTTTGTCACAACAACTGCTCGTCTTTTGACGGTTCAACCACTTCTACTGAGACTGTGTGTCACGGGATGCACTCCTGCCTCTAATTACTGGCACAATTCCAACTCTTTTGCAGACTGCTAGCTTCACTAAGCTGGCACTGCCCCAGGTTTCTCCAAACTCCAGTCTCCTGACTGCACTGAGTTATAAATGGCTCCCAGGGCTGCTTGTGAGCCCTAACTGCCTAGCACAGAACCAGTATCCTTATGCCATCTTCTCCACTCCCCAGCCTTCTCTGAGCCCTCAGTGTCTGGAGACTGCCAACAGCTCCTTTCAGTGGTGATGTTTGCTGATGGTGCTCAACACCATTCACGACTACTCAGATACTGAAGCAGTCCATGCCCATATACAGCAAGACCTGGACAGCATTCCGGTTTGGGCTGATAAGTGGCAAGTAACATTTACACCACACAAGTGCCAGACAATGATCACCTCCAACAAGAGAGAATCCAATCATATCCCCTTGACATTCAATGGGATTACCATCACTGAATCCCTCACTATCAACATCCTGGAGTTATCATTGGTCAGTGGCTAGGAATCCTGTGATGAGTAGCTCACCACCTGATTCCCCAAAGCCTAGCCACCATCTACAAAGCACATGTTAGGAGTGTGATGGAGTACTCACCACTTGCCTGGATAAGTGCAGCTCTCACAACACTCCAGAAGCTTGACATCGTCCAGGACAAAGCAGCCCACTTGATTGGCACCACATTCACAAACATTCACTCCCTCCATCACCAACACACAGTGGCAGCAGTGTGCACCATCTACAAGATGCACGGCAGGAATTCACCAAGGCTGTCAGCACCTTCCAAACCCACTACCATCTAGGAGGACAAGGGCAGCAGATAGATGGGAACACCAACATCTGGAAGTTCCCATCTAAGACACTCAGCATCCTGACTTGGAAATATATCACTGTTTCTTCACTGTTAATGGATCAAAATCATGAAACTCCATTCCTAACAGCACAGTGGGGTGTACCTAGACCACAAGGACTGCTGTGGTTCAAGAAGGCAGCTCACCACCACCTTCTCAAGGGCAACAGGGATAGGCAATAAATGCTGGCCCAGCCAGTGACACCCACATCCCGAGAGACAATAAAAAACTGTGTTTAGAAGAAAAGATCTTCCTCACTTCATTCCCCTTGTACTTCTTGCCCAAAACTTTAAATCTGTGTCCTCTCATCCTTGTGCTATCAGCTAATAGGAACAGCATTCTTGTTCTTTCCTATCTAAACCTGCCTTGATCTTGTACACCTCTATCAAGTCTCCCCTCAACTTCCTTCGCTCATTGGAGAAAAATTCCAGCCTCTCCCCCCTTAACGTGGTAGCTAAAATCCCTCATCATTGGAGCCATCCTGGCAAATCTCCTTTGCAGCCTCTGAAAGATGTTGTGGTGACCAGAACAGGAAGCAATACTCTAGATGTGGCATAAACAGAAGTTTATAAAAGTTCAGCATAACCTCTCTGCTGTTGTACTAAATACCTTTATTTATGAAGCCCGAGATCCCATATACTTTGCTAACTACCCCCTCAATATGTCAATATATACACATCAATATATATATTATCAATATAAGATGGCCACCAAGAAATTCAATAGGGAATTCAGAAGAAAATTCCTTACCCAAAGAGTGGTGAGAATATGGAATTTGATATTACTACTTAGTGTCTATTACTGGTATTGATTGAAATGGATATTACAGATATGTTGAAGGGGAAGCCAGACAAACACATGAGGGGGAATGGAACAGAAGGCTACAATGATGGATCTAGATGAGGAAAGATGGGAGGAGATTTGAGTGGAGCACAAATGCTGGAATGGACTGGTCAAACCAAATAGCCTGTTCCTGTGCCTACATAATTCTATGTAATATGTCCTGCAAAAGATCTATGCATATGAAGCCCCCAGGCCTTTCTGTCCTTGCACATTCTTTAAAACTATGCCATTAAAAGTATATTTTCTCTCCCTATCCCATCTGCCAAAATGCATCCCCTTATACTTCTTTGTATTACATTTCATCTGCTATTTGTCTGTCCATTCTGCTAGCCTATTTGTGTCCTGTTGCAATCAGTTGGTATCATTCTCACTGTTTGCCACAACTCCAATTTTGCTATCATTGTCAAATTTTAAAATTTTACTCTATTCTAATGTTCGGCATTTATAAATCAAAAAAACCAGAGATCATAGTAATGACCCTTGAGAAATGCTATTGCCTAGCATCTCCAGTCTCAAAAACAACCATTTAGCATTCTACTAATATTCTTTGCTTTTGGTTTATATATATATATATATATATATATATATATGTCCTGTCACTTCCAGTTGTGATTTGTTGCTGTTTGATGTGTTCAAAATTTTATCCATCATGAATGTAAGGTTTGATGTGCAAATATGTGTGTTTGATACCTGAAGTATGATGGACAAACATGTGCTTCCTGCAACAATTTTACTAAATCTATGTAGATATATACATTAAAAAAAACTGCATGAGAAATGTTCAGAATGAAATATTTGGCTTATCTCCCAGCGTTTTTCTCCTGCCATTTTCCTTTGTTGTTAACATGCCGTGAATAACTATTTGAATATACAGCTCCTGCTCTCCTCTCATTAAGTATAGACCCTGTCTGAATGCTGCAGTGTTGTTTTGAGTAGGTTATCAGGTTGTGAGCTTACAGTGGGATTGAAATAAATATTTTTAGTGTATCAGTTCCTTTTGAGAGGTAAAACACTGCAGTGCCATGATCAGATCAGCCCTGTGGCCTTTTCTCAATTTAGTTCCCCTTTGAGGATGTGTGCATATGCTTGTTTGCTGTCCTCAGATCTTTGAGTGGCCAACAATGTGAATGTATAATTGGGCCCATTATGCTCAATCTCAATTAAACAGCTTTTAAACTTATGCACTGGCTTTATTCATGCTGGATCCATTCTGGTGGTAGGGGACAGTTGCCATATATTGTTTGGTGTGAAGTCAGAACTTCCAAGTGATTTTTCTTCAGCTGTCTTTTCATGGTGCTTTCCTAATTTCATTTTTCAATGCCTTTTGCGAGACTTTTTCAGCTGATTTTCCTGTAGTATTTCTTTCTCATTTCTTGTTCTTATTTCTCTTTTATTTCTTGTGGGCAGGGGGAGTAAGCTGTAGTAGGGAGCACAGGTTGAGGAGAGAAACAATTGTTATAAAAACAAAAATAATAAAAAACAAAAACAGAATTACCTGGAAAAACTCAGCAGGTCTGGCAGCATCGGCGGAGAAGAAAAGAGTTGACGTTTCGAGTCCTCATGACCCTTCGACAGAACTTGAGGAGACACACAATTGTTATACCTTGCTTTGAGTTCAGTGCACATTAACACAGTGCATATTCACATTCCTGTGAGGGTTGGTGTCTTGGAGATCCACTTTTGAAGTAGCTGCAAAGTATATTTGTTGTTCAAATTGTGGGAGACTAGCATGTATGCTACAAACTTAGTAAATAGGAAGTCCTCCCCTTTCTTTCATCACTTCAATGTTTTGAAAAGGTTATATTTTTTGAAGGGCAGTTTTGATGGGCCCATAGGTGTCTCTTGCAAACACCTGCAATATGGTCGTATGCATTTGAAAGAAAACTGAGACCGGTTACTAAGATTAGGAGGTACCACACACACTCCAAAAAAAATCTGAAGTATTCGGTGTTAAGATTCAAAAGACAGATAAATTGGGGCCATATTTCATAGGATAAAAAAATCTGAAAACTCAGTAAAAGGGCGCGGCTCGATCTGATACCATTACAACATTCCTAACAAGCCAGGAATTAAGCCTGACAGTTTCCTCCGGTCACATGGACAGATGTCCTGTTGGAAGATTTAGAAACGGGAGGATGGATAAGCTGTGCTGTAATAAGTTAGTATTATCCCTTGTCAAGTGATCAACATGTCAATTTGAGAGTGCATGAGAATCAGTCGAGCTGTTTGTTAGATGCACACGCCCAAACAACATTTTTGACACTCCCATTTGTTCTTGTTTAAATTCTAGGTGTTCATTTCTGTGTGCAAAAGACATTTACACAAAAAAATTATAAACTGAAAAAATAGACTGAATTATATTATTTCTAAAACTTCTATAAAACACAATTTCAGTGTATCTAATTTTTTGACCTATTCGTATTGTATTAGCCACAGCTGCTGATGATGTTACATGGTGGTCTGTGATGCTACAATTTTGTGAAGTGAGCACTTAAGCAACAAATGAATCCCAGTGGCATTCTAATCCTTACTGCTAGCAATTTGTTAATTGTCCATCAAACTGTCAGCTTCATATTTCATTGTTCAATAACTTGTCAGATCCAGACAATTCAAATATTAGTCTTGTCAGCACAAACAGAGGGTGGAAAATTGATTCTCATGATAATTTAGAAATGTTAAGCAACACAAGTTACAGACTTTATATGTAGGACTATATGTTCCATTTGGTCTCTGCTGGAATTTCACTGCATACAATTCTTCACTTTGTTTTAATGGTTACGTATGTTGCTTTTGCATATTTGTTATCACCTTTTCAGTTTCAATTTCCATTTCCTCATCTCTTCAATTGGTTTTGTATTTACTTGAGGCACATATATTCTTTATACATGATATTCCTGCGCTAATACACCTATGAGAATTTAAATGTAATGATGATTCAGTCTGTAATAGGGTGTGCATGTTTTTTCAGGAGCAGCTGTTTCTTAGCTGCAAGATTAGCCATTAGGCTTAATGGGAACTAAGAAATCAAACAGTTTTTTTCTCTTAAGCAGAAGATTATACTTGGTGCTTGCATGCTTATGAAAGTGAAATATTTGTAAGGAGGAACAAAACATTTGCATTTAAAAGCAGAACTGAATATTGTAAATTAAGCAGTGTCTGTATTCTGCTGTAAAGTGACTTTTGACTCACTTTAGTAGAATGAGCTCCACCACAACACTGAAGTATTTCTATTGCACTTTGCAATGCACCCATCACAATGAAATGAACCAAATTCTTTCCCCATCATTCAAGTCTTCATAGGCAAAAGTACGAAAGTGGCGTTGAACAGATGTCAAAGTCCAACCACCAAGAGTTCGAAGAGCGAACTAATTTTTGATGTAGATTGGGAGTTCCAAATTAGGACTCAATCGGAGAATTCCGAATCTTTAAGTATCACAGTTTTACACCCTTACCAATGGTCAAATGTAGGTTGAGTTTCAGGGGATTCCTATAGTTTGAAGAGTTGAATTAAACTCCCTTGATAGGTCAGTTGATGAAGGCAACTTGTAACCTATTCATACAGAGGGGCCTGGAGATTCATGTGTATAGATCTTTAATTAGAAGCATCGAGTACAACAGCGGGAACAGAGCTTTGGTTAGGCCACAAATGGAGTATAGCGCCCAGTTCTGGCTGCACACAGGAAGGATAGAGGGTCCTTCAGATCATCCAGAGGAGATTTACCAGAATGGTTCCATGAATGATGGATTTTAGCTATAAGGTTAGATTGGAAAAGCTGGGGATGAAGGAAGATTTGATAAAGGCATACCAGATTATAATAGGCTGAGATAAGGTAAACAAAGGAAAGTTGTTCTTATTAGTTGATAGTACAAAGATTAAGGGGCTCAGATTTAAAGTTTTGGGCAAGGGATATGAGGAAGAACTTTTTCACACTGTGCCTAGAAATGACCTAGAACTTGCTGCCTGTGAGGGTGGTGGAAGCAGAGATGACCAATGATTATATTAGAAAATGTTTAGGCACTTGAGAGGAATAATCTTACAGGGCTAGGTGGATAGAGCAGGGGAACGAGAGGCAGTGGGGAAGTAGGGAGAAGCTATTTCGGGATGCCTGCCGAGTGAATTCCCACCACCAGCGAATGTTCTTGGGGACAGGCAAGGAGGCGTGTCAGTTGCCTGTTGCACCGCGGCAGGGAGTGAATTTGCATGGTAAGTGCTCCAATTAGGTCCAATTCAGTGGTCCCATTGCCATTTTGCTGTAACACAGCAGCTCTGCTGCCGCTGCTGCAGCTGCAGTTTCCTAGCAGAAGGCCGGGTGTCCATCTTGTCGCAAAAAAAGGGGGCTGCAATCATGGCTGAGCACCAATCCAGCAGATAGTAGGTTTCCAATCTTACTGGTCTATATGCTGGTTATTTAATTGTTGCTGAGTAGCTCAGTGTGGCCGCCTCCATGTTGAGGTACCCTTATACTTCGTACCCTGGATCAGCAATGTCCACTTCTCCCAGTGGGGCTCCAATGGCTCCAGAGATGGTTGACAGCATCGAGAGCCTGCCTGCCATCCTTGATAGGATTGTGAATTTGGTGGTATCCAATTAGGAGGGTGCCTCTCAGAAGACTGTGACCCTGGCTTCACTGCTGGCAAGAGCAGGCTCGGACCTCACATCTGGTCCCAACGTCTGGGTCCTAAAGCCCTCAGGAAATTTTTGTCCATTCACCCTCTTGAAACAGAATGGTGATTAACACAAAAAAAATTAGGAAATTGAACTGCAGTAAAATCCTGATGAGTCAAATGCCAGGGGATCCACCCACACACTTGTGTTAAGCAGTGCTTCGTGATAGGTAAGGAAGCCCCATTTCCACATGAATGCATCTTTCTGTAACCCAGTATGCCTACAAAAGCGGTCTGTGTCAAAAATAACAGATTCAAATGCCAAATGAAAACACAATAATGCAGTAAATGTGTGGAAAAAGTCTTTATTAATTTATTTGCACCTTACAATGGCCTGACCTTGTAAAAGGCCAGAGCCTTGCATTGAAAAATGTTGGGAGTTAGCTCTGGAAATACTCCGTAATCCATTTTTGCTTAGCGTGCTGTTTTTGGATGTGCACGATGCAGCCCACCATGCCGTCAATGAAGTGTGAGATCCAGAGCATCTCTATGGCCTTTGTGGCATTGACTAAGGAAACAGTCGGGGAAGAGGGCGAGCGATCATCGGACTCTTCAGGGTCCTTGGGGCCATCAGTTGAAAAATGTACTGCATCCACAATTGCATTATCTGTCAGTTCCGACGTGCAGTGTACAGCATTGTCCAGCCCCGTGTACCTTTCCATGGTTGTTCATCACTGCAGGTGCATTCCGTGTGCTCCAGTTTCTTTGCCAGGGTGCCTCTCCTTTCCTGCAGGATTGGATCAGAGCTGGGAATGTTCTCTGCTCATGCTACCTTGAACCATGTTAGCAGAGCCTCTTCAAAGTTTGGATAGACTTCGCATCCTTTTCCTTGCTGGAGAGAATACCTGCTTGTTGAACTGTTCCCAGGATGTTTGCATTGTGTTTCATAATTGTATAATGGTTTCATCATTGCTGCATCAGCTTCGCCTTCTCTCCGATCGACACCACTTTTAGCCTTCTCAAAGCTTCAGCCATGCGCACAGGCTATGCATGTCCTTTCATAGGACCACCTTAATGTCAAGTGATGGTTTGCCCAGTGTACCACAAATCATGCTCTTCTATGCTCTAATTCCACTCTGGTTGGCACAGTCATATGACAAACTTGGACAAGTTTGGCTAATCCGGAGTTACCAGTGTGGAATTTCTGCTTATTACGGGCGTTGTTCTATGGGATTTGCTATTCTGCCAGCGAGAATGATTGATGACTTTGACATAACCGGAATTTTGTTTCATCGCGATTTCAGTGCAGTTCTCTTTCTGACCTGTTGGGCTCTGTGCCACACCCAGTGCTACATTTATTCAGTCAGCCACTCTCATGTCTTCTCTGATTGAGATTGCCATTTTATGTCCAAGAATTGACAATTTCATGCTATGGAGCAGTGTTTGTTAGGAACTGAGTTAAGACTACCAAATTCATTTCATATCTAGCCATTACACCTGGCAAAGAGTGCAATATTATATCTACGCTAGATTCAAATTGGTCTCAGAAGTAAAAGACCACTAGCCTATATAAACAAGCAAAGCTGCAGATCATTGTGTACCATTATGATCTACTTCTTGTACCAGTAGATGAAAAAGTTTCACTTTCTGAGAGTTACAGAATTGAAGATCATAACACTTGCAATTTTAGAATTCTATCTTGTCCTCAGAAATAGTTAGATGAGGAGACTAAATCCAGGCATCAAAATTGTATGGATATTCTGTTCCCATTAGAAAATAGCTAGGTTGGTGAATACTCTAGTATATACATGTACGAATTTGAGCTGCCTGACCATTCATGTCAACTAGCAGGGAAATATGAACTGCAATTATTGCCAGTGAACATTTTAATTTCACTTGGCATAAAGACAGCAGCACTAATACCAGATCCAGTATCGCTAATGTTGCTGGAATTCTATAAGCGACAAGAATTTACTTGCCCTTTACTTTCCTGCTCTACTTGAACCTGAAATATTGCCCAGTTGTTTTTAAACATGTTTACTCTATCACTGATTTTTTTCTACTTTTTTACTTTTCTACTATTATTTGACAAATTTACGAACGCAGGGACAAGAGTTCCAGCAGTTCATTGCTGTGTAAGAGAGGTGACTAACATCATCAATAAAAGCCACTATCATTTCCCAGAGGAAGGCTAACACCAACTGGGGAGGACACTGAAACATATTCTATTTCTCTTTAGTCCTGATGAAGAGTCATACGGACTTGAAGTGTTAACTCTGTGTTCCTCGCTACAGATACTGCCAGACCTACTGAGTTTTTCCAGCAATTTTTGTTTTTGTCACTGAAATGTATTGCCTGACTAGCTTTCTTATCATCCTGTGTTGCAAAAAACAAAAAAACTGCAGACGCTGGAAATCCAAAACAAAAACAGAATTACCTGGAAAAACTCAGCAGGTCTGGCAGCATCGGCGGAGAAGAAAAGAGTTGACGTTTCGAGTCCTCATGACCCTTCGACAGAACTTGAGTTCTAGTCCAAGAAAAGTCCTTTTCTTGGACTCGAACTCAAGTTCTGTCGAAGGGTCATGAGGACTCGAAACGTCAACTCTTTTCTTCTCCGCCGATGCTGCCAGACCTGCTGAGTTTTTCCAGGTAATTCTGTTTTTGTTTTTATCCTGTGTTGCAGATGGAATCCATATGGCAATCAGGGTTCCACAAATCAACTTAAACATGAACAGGAAAGGGTTCCATCCTGTAAATGTGCAATTGTTTCTATAAAAAAAAATGTGATTCTTCACATCATTTCACAGTGCAGGACAGCAGACTTATGGGAATATCATAACCTGCAAATTCCCCTCCAAGTTATTGTCCATCCTGACTTGGAACTATATCACTCTTCCTTCACTGTCGCTGGGTCTGCTGGGTCAAAATCCTGGAACTCCCTAACGGCACTGTGGGTGTACCTACACCAGATGGATTGCAGTGGTTCAAGAAGGTAGCTCAAAGGTTATTAGGGATGGGCCAATAAATGCTGGCCTAGCCTGCAACTAGCCACATCCCAGGATAGAATTAAAAAAATATATATCCAGGGAGGACCCAGAATATTTTTAATATGTGGCAATCCATGGTGGAGCACACAGGAAGTTCCAAAGCAAATGATTAGATTCTGCTTGGGACCAGAGCTACCTTTTGAAGTCCTGGGACCCTTATTAGAAACTCCCACATACAGGAGCATGCAAGTACAGTGAGCCCTGCGCAATCGGCTGACTTACTGTTGAGCAAACCATGGGTGGGTGGAGTCTGAAGTATATTGCACTGTTTGGAATGCCAAGGCAAGGAGCCAAGAATCTGAAAAATCATCGTGTCTGCATTTTTGCTGAATTTTACCATCCAGATGAGGGTAAGAATGCAGGAGAATGAAGAGTAGGCCGGAGAGCCTGAACAGGTTGAGGAAGAAATGAGGTGAAGCTGGATGGAACACAGAGGAAGTACAGAGGCAGCTACTTTCTCTGCCATTTGCAGGGGATCCAAGCAGATCTTATACCGTAATTTAATTTACTTCAGTAAATAAGAACAACAGATTGTTGTTCTGAGATTCAATAGGCCCTAGTTTCAGAATAAAAAAAAACAAAATACCCACATGCACCTGAAAGTTTAAGTTGTTATTGCCGAGGAAACACTTGAACTCTTATTTCAACATTTATTTCAAACATCGTGATCTTCAAATGTGGCTAGTTGAAATTCTTCTAGATAACATTTTGGCTATGAGGGAACATGTATTTGGAATGTATTTATATTTATAAAGGTTCTAGGATTTCATGACAGAATGTTACTTTGTTTAATGTTAAAGCACTAAAATGAGTGTCCAGATAAATATGATGGTGATGAATACTATTATTCTTTTCTTGATCTGCTTATGTAGATTGGCCTGGTGCAGTCATACCAATTTCAGTTAGTTATTGCGTTATTTGCAAAATAACCAATTTCAGTTAGTTATTACGTTATATTTGCAAAATAAAAATATAAAACTGTATGGGGAAGGGCAGAGAAATGGGATCTAGTGGATAGCTTTTCAGAAAGCCAATGCAGGTGCAATGGGCCAAAGGCTTCCTTTTGTGCTGTAAAAATTCCATGGTTTTGTGATGGATTTCATTGGATAGAAATTTCAACAGGCATGTTTCACATATAACCTCTTAACATACTTAAGAATATTTCTATGTATGCTATTTTTACCCTACCTTTAACAAATACCTACAAATAATGCAAATGGGCTCATACAAGCACACTGAGCAAACATTTGAACGTCACCAATCTGCATGTATATCTTTCTGTTAAAGAGTACATAAAGTGTGTGTGTGTGTGTATCTAGATCACCATAATGTTTCTTCAGTGTACAGAAAACATTTCATACAACATGGTCAAGTTTTGGTCATTCTAATATATGGAATTAATTTTCTTTTAATTTTCCAAAATGTGTTATTTTGATGTAGCCTATTCCAACTGGCATATGCTTGGTAACATAACAGTTCATATTTTAATGAGATACGCCATTTGTGATGAAGATCATTGTAGGCATATCCAGAATTTTCCTTAAGGCACTGGTGGGATCTTCCAGTCCTGCCTGCCAGCGGGATTTACCAATGCCGCTGAAGTCAATGGACTTTTGGCTAGCTCATCACATTCGCTGTGGCGGGACCAGAAAAATCCATGCCAAAGTTGGATTTCTTCTGTTTGTTTTGTTTTGCTCTACACCTGTGCTGTTGGCACATGCCCAACGCACAAGTTTATCAGGTCTTTCTGGCTAGTGAATTCCAGCATGCTTTACTTTCAGGTTGTAGCTTGCTGGGCTGAACCTGCACATTGGGAACCAGTACTAATAACATTGGGCTCAGCACAATATAAAAGCGGCAATAGTTTTGGGGAGGGGTAAAAATAACCCTTTCTGAGCTAAACATTTTCCTCAGGGTGAACCCACAGATCATGTTTGCTGCTAACTATCAGATGAATGATAATATATGAATTTGGCTTTTTCAACTTAATGCATATTTACTTCACCTTATGCATGTTCTGTCATTTTCAAATCTAACTTTAAAACGACTGTTAGAACCTTTTCTGAATTAGCCAGATCATTTGTCCTCCAGGGCTGCCAACTACAAATCAAGTCCCCCCCCCCTCCCCCTATAGTAGGTGTGGACTCGCACTGAGATGTTAGTGTAATGTTGCAAGATGCCATGCCTCTGGGTGGCTTAAAATGGACAGTGCTCCTAGGATTTTCCAATAGGCCACTTTATGAACAGTGACAACATATCTTTGAGAATTCACATCTTTTTTCCGATTTATATAATCTCACTCTAGGAGATATTGTGAGGCATTAAAATAGTGAGTTGATCATACGTATTATATGGTCCTTCGTATTGACAATCTAGACTATTCACTTGGGCAAGATAGTAAAAATTGCTGTCACTGAGTCAAAGTGTATGAGAGGAGGGAAGAAAAATGCGAGACGGTCAGAAAAACCTACACAAATGCATTGAAAAGTGGAGTCTAGAGAGAAGCTGTCTGAAGGTGGTGTTCTGTCAGTGTCAAATTACTTGACACCAAAGCAGATAAAGAGGTTCTGTGAATAGTATTGAAGTGTTAGTCCATAACTGATTTTCCCAGTTAGCTCATGAGATTTTTGATGATAACTGGCATGCTAACTTCTTTCCTAAAGGTGCAGGATAATTACTGCAATCTTTGCCCTTGATGTTTCAGGGTCTCTGCTCTATCAGCAGAGGAACAGAATTCCTGGCTGCCCTGCAATGTAAGGTGTAGAACCTGTCCAAAATTGTGGAGCTCGAGCGTTTCCTATAAATGGAGTAGGTGGAAAATGTCTGTAAGGGCACATCAGAGAAGCACGCCCTATTGCGTTGGCATTAGACACAGTACTGCTCTCTGGAGAGATGGAATCTCAGGAAAGGCCAAAGGAAAAAAGTCCCTCATTATTTTTGTACTTCTCCTAAGAGAGTAAATATACTGTATATTTTTAGAAAAAGAGCTTGGCAATAGCAATGACTATATCAGTTAGCAGTAGTGAAAATAATTGGTTGAACTAACAAAAGATTTAACCTCAGTCACCTAATTTGCTCAGAAAAGTTTGTTAATTTAGTCAAAAATTAGAAACACTAATTGCTGAAAATTGTCTATCTTGGTGAGTGCCAGTTCAATACTCAAACCTTTGGTAGTTCAAGTATAGGCTATAAAGCTACCATGCAAAGAACATGGTTTTATTTTTCTCCAAACCTGTACTGCCTCAATTACCAACAATTGCCATTCATATCATTATTATTTGAGTCAAAAACAAAAATACCTGGAAAACCTCAGCAGGTCTGACAGCATTTGCGGAGAGGAACACAGTTAACGTTTCGAGTCCGTATGACTCTGTTCCTCTCCGCAGATGCTGTCAGACCTGCTGGTTTTTCCGGGTATTTTTGTTTTTGTTTTGGATTTCCAGCATCCACAGTTTTTCGCTTTTGTATTATTATTTGAGACTTGTGTACAATATAACTGATCTAATTGATTACTTAACAAGCCAGTGCACTTCAAATAGATACGAGTATTTGAAGCATTTTTGACACTTTTGTGAGAGGTCTTTAGCAACTTTGTAAATGAAAATCTTTACCTTCTTTTGGGGCAACTGTAAGAAGACATCCAGTCTGAATGGAAGAGGTACAAGTTACCAAGAAATGCATTTGAAAAAAAAACTACACTCGCCATTAGGACATTTTGGCTCAATATGTGAAAATGCGTGGCATGTAGCAACCAGTGTAGTTTGGCTATTCAAAACATTTTTTTAAAAAATTGCCTCAGCAACATAAAGCAACAAAAATGAAGTACAAGCCTGTTGCCGTCAAAGCACTAAGTGCTCCTGGCCAGCACATTGTTTCTGCTGCAGAATCTGCTGCAAAATAGGTCGTTTCTGAATTGATTTTTATTTTCTTTCACTTTTTGTCTGCCATTGTATCACGAAAAGTAAAAAACCCGTTTGTCCTAGTATTAATCTTACTGATGTGCATGATTGGGAGAAAGATTAAAATGTGTAAAACTGCCCTTTGGATCAGTTCAGGTTGCAGTAACTCTTTCATGGAGCAGCAAATTCTATACTAATAAAAATAAGCAGAAGAAAGGAACATTTTTTCATTTTGATCATAACTTGATCAACCAAACAGCACCCCTTATTAAAATATCTATTATTAGGATATGAAGCACTGATGGGTTCAGCATTTATTGCCCACTCCAGTTGTTGAGGGTGTTGCGAGTTACCCATGTTGTGTAGGCCGAGTCACATGTAGGCAAGCTTCAGTAATGGTGATGTGTCCTCCTCCCTGAAGGACAGTAGCAAACTATTGTTGTGCAGAGTTGACCATGTTGGATCATGCAAAATTTGTTAAACTACATGGAGACGAGTAGCGCCAGGGCCAGAATACTGGGCGTCAGCAGACAGTGAAGGGCTACTGGGTGCCTGTTGTGCGTTAGATGATTTTCCAGAAATAGCTGGTGAACACAGATTGCCGGTTGATGTGGAATTGCTATAGTATTATTTATAAAGTAAATTGTCTTTGTTAACTTGTGCAACAAGGTTATGGTATGGAATGTTCCATAGTGTGGTTTGAATGTCTAAACATTGGGCACTCTGTACTGAACAATCATAGTAACTTTGTGCTCTAGGTCTATTTCTCTTGTATTGAATAATTTTGTACAGAAATGAACATATTCCAATTAAAATTTGCATTGACAAAACCATTTTACTAGTTGAACGTGCATTGCTATATTAATCTAGTTGGTGTCGTATGTTTTATTTCGGTATTCTCCCTTGCTGTTCTCCTTGGTCGGAGTAGGGTGTTGTCCTGTAATTGGTCTAATCATTGATGACCATTTTGAGCATGTGAGGATCATAATGATACTGACCTCATTAGTACCTTGCATCCACACGCATGTGCTCAGCTAATTCAGACCTTCCCAATGTAAATCGCTGGATTGGGTTGCCTCGCTATTTGGGGATGAACCTGATGTTCTTAAAACAAGGCTTCCTTTTTCCAGTAAGTACAATTGATTTCACCATAATTCAACCAAAAAATCACTTATTAATAAAAATAAGGCTGTTTGTTATTGGCATCTTTCCATCTGCAAGAGACATAGAAACAGGAGTAGGCCATTCAGCCCATCAATTCTGCTCTGCCATTCAGTTAAATCATGGATGATCATCTAACTCGATGCCATTTTTCCATGCTATCCGCATATTTCTTGATGTCACTACTGTATAGAAATCTAGTGATTTCTGCCTTGAACGTGCTCAGTGATTGAGCTTCCACAGCCCTCTGGGGTAGAGAATTCCAAAGATTCAACACCGTCTGAGTGAAGGAATTCCTCCTCATGTTAGTCTGAAATGGCACATTCCTTTTTCTGTGAGTATGTCCCCTGATTTTGGACTCGCCTGCCAGGGGAAATCCGATCTGCATCCACCCTGTAATGCTCTGTAAGGATTTTGTAAGTTTCAATGAGATCACTGCTCATTCTTTGAATGATGGGAATGCAGCTTCAGAACTTTTGAGATTCAATGAGATCATTTGTTGCATTTCTTTAGATAGTTGAACAAGCCAATTCTAGGAAGGCAAAGTCTGCCACAAGTGCCACACATGAAGTTGTCCCTTGCCAATGGTGCGGGATGATCTCTGCTGACGCCTTGTTTGCAGGGCTGGTGTCTGGTTTGGAACTTCTGAAACCACATGCCGTCATGGTGGCAAACTCCTGCCCACAACTAGTGACATCATTTGCATCGATCGTCAGCTGGAGTTTCCCACTTGTCATGATTGATGTTGAGGACTTTCATGTCTCTCTTCATTACACCCTTGCATTGGAGCTTTGGGTGCCCTGCCAGTGTCTTGTCATGGGCTGCCTCCCAGTATTGCATATCCTTGAGATATGGCCACCTTCCATCCTGTACACATACCCAAGTTCAAGCTTGCAAAGCTACTTTTGCTTGATTAGCACTAGCATAGTTGGCATGTTTGCCCTACACAGGACTGCTTCATTGGCATCACTTTGAACGGCAATAAGACAATAATAATAAGACAATAAGACATAGGAGCAGAAATTAGGCCATTTGGCCCATTGATTCTGTTCCGCCATTCAATCATGACTGATGAGTTTCTCAGCCCCATTCTCCCGCCTTCTCCCCGTAACCTTTGATCCCCTTACCAATCAAGAACCTATCTATCTCGGTCTTAAATACACTTAATGACCTGGCCTCCACAGCCTTCTGTGGCAATGAATTCCATAGATTCACCACTCTCTGGCTAAAGCAGTTTCTCCTCATCTCTGTTCTAAAAGATCTTCCCTTTACTCTGAGGCTGTGCCCTCGGGTCCTGGTCTTTCCTACTAATGGAAATATCCTCTCCACGCCCACTCTATCCAGGCCTTTCAGTATTCTGTAAGTTTCAATCAGATCCCCCCTCATCCTTCTAAACTCCATCGAGTATAGACCCAGAGTCCTCAAACGTTCCTCATATGTTAAGCCTTTCATTCCTGGGATTGTTCTCGTGAACCTCCTCTGGACCCTCTCCAGGGCCAGCACTTCCTTCCTGAGATACGGGGCCCAAAATTGCTCACAATATTCTAAATGTGGTCTGACCAGAGCCTTATAAAGCCTCAGCAGCACATCCCTGCTTTTATATTCTAGTCATCTTGAAATAAATGCCAACATTGCATTTGCCTTCCTAACTACCGACTCAACCTGCAAGTTAATCTTAAGAGAATTCTGGACTAGGACTCCCAAGTCCCTTTGCACTCCAGATTTCTGAATTCTCTCCCCATTTAGAAAATAGTCTATGCCTCTATTCTTCCTACCAAAGTGCATGACCTCACACTTCCCCATGTTGTACTCCATCTGCCACTTCTTTGCCCATTCTTCTAACCTGTCCAAATCCTTCTGCAGCCTTCCCGCCTCCTCAATACTACCTGTCCCTCCACCTATCTTTGTTTCATCTGCAAACTTAGCCAGGATGCCCTCAGTTCCTTCATCTAGATCATTAATGTATAAAGTGAAAAGTTGTGGTCCCAACATTGACCCTGCTGAACTCCACTACTCACTGGCCACCATCCTGAGAAGGATCCCTTATCCCCACTCTCTGCCTCCTGCCAGACAACCAATCTTCTATCCATGCTAGTACTTTGCCTCTAACAGCATGGGCTCTTATCTTACTGAGCAGCCTACTGTACGGCACCTTGTCAAAGGCCTTCTTGAAGTCCAAGTAGATAACATCCATTGGCTCTCCTTTGTCTAACCTATTCGTTACCTCCTCAAAGAATTCTAACAGATTTGTCAGGCATGACCTCCCCTTGATGAAACCATGCTGACTTTGCCCTATTTTATCATGCACTTCCAAGTATTCTGAAATCTCATCCTTAATAATGGACTCTAAAATCTTACCAAAACAGAATTACCTGGAAAAACTCAGCAGGTCTGGCAGCATCGGCGGAGAAGAAAAGAGTTGACGTTTCGAGTCCTCATGACCCTTCGACAGAACTTGCGTTCGAGTCCAAGAAAGAGTTGAAATATAAACTGGTTTAAGGTGTGTGTGTGGGGGGCGGAGAGATAGAGAGACAAAGAGGTGGAGGGGGGGGCGGGGGTGTGGTTGTAGGGACAAACAAGCAGTGATAGAAGCAGATCATCAAAAGATGTCAACAACAATAGTACAATAGAACACATAGGTGTTAAAATTAAAGTTGGTGATATTATCTAATCGAATGTGCTAATTAAGAATGGATGGTAGGGCACTCAAGGTATAGCTCTAGTGGGGTTTTTTTTTATATAATGGAAATAGGTGGGGAAAGGAAAATCTTTATAATTTATTGGAAAAAAAAGGGGGAAGGGGGAAACAGAAAGGGGGTGGGGATGGGGGAGGGAGCTTACGACCTAAAGTTGTTGAATTCAATATTCAGTCCGGAAGGCTGTAAAGTCCCTAGTCGGAAGATGAGGTGTTGTTCCTCCAGTTTGCGTTGGGCTTCACTGGAACAATGCAGCAAGCCAAGGACAGACATGTGGGCAAGAGAGCAGGGTGGAGTGTTGAAATGGCAAGCGACAGGGAGGTTTGGGTCATTCTTGCGGACAGACCGCAGGTGTTCTGCAAAGCGGTCGCCCAGTTTACGTTTGGTCTCTCCAATGTAGAGGAGACCACATTGGGAGCAACGAATGCAGTAGACTAAGTTGGGGGAAATGCAAGTGAAATGCTGCTTCACTTGAAAGGAGTGTTTGGGTCCTTGGACGGTGAGGAGAGAGGAAGTGAAGGGGCAGGTGTTGCATCTTTTGCGTGGGCATGGGGTGGTGCCATAGGAGGGGGTTGAGGAGTAGGGGGTGATGGAGGAGTGGACCAGGGTGTCACGGAGGGAGCGATCCCTACGGAATGCCGATAAGGGGGGTGAAGGGAAGATGTGTTTGGTGGTGGCATCATGCTGGAGTTGGCGGAAATGGCGGAGGATGATCCTTTGAATGCGGAGGCTGGTGGGGTGATAAGTGAGGACAAGGGGGACCCTATCATGTTTCTGGGAGGGAGGAGAAGGCGTGAGGGCGGATGCGCGGGAGATGGGCCGGACACGGTTGAGGGCCCTGTCAACGACCGTGGGTGGAAAACCTCGGTTAAGGAAGAAGGAGGACATGTCGGAGGAACTGTTTTTGAATGTAGCATCATCGGAACAGATGCGACGGAGGCGAAGGAACTGAGAGAATGGGATGGAGTCCTTACAGGAAGCGGGGTGTGAGGAGCTGTAGTCGAGATAGCTGTGGGAGTCGGTGGGTTTGTAATGGATATTGGTGGACAGTCTATCACCAGAGATTGAGACAGAGAGGTCAAGGAAGGGAAGGGAAGTGTCAGAGATGGACCACGTGAAAATGATGGAGGGGTGGAGATTGGAAGCAAAATTAATAAATTTTTCCAAGTCCTGACGAGAGCATGAAGCGGCACCGAAGTAATCATCGATGTACCGGAGAAAGAGTTGTGGAAGGGGGCCGGAGTAGGACTGTAACAAGGAATGTTCCACATACCCCATAAAGAGACAGGCATAGCTGGGGCCCATGCAGGTACCCATAGCCACACCTTTTATTTGGAGGAAGTGAGAGGAGTTGAAGGAGAAGTTGTTCAGTGTGAGAACAAGTTCAGCCAGACGGAGGAGAGTAGTGGTGGATGGGGATTGTTCGGGCCTCTGTTCGAGGAAGAAGCTAAGGGCCCTCAGACCATCCTGGTGGGGGATGGAGGTGTAGAGGGATTGGACGTCCATGGTGAAGAGGAAGCGGTTGGGGCCAGGGAACTGGAAATTGTTGATGTGACGTAAGGTGTCAGAGGAATCACGGATGTAGGTGGGAAGGGACTGGACAAGGGGAGAGAGAAGGGAGTCAAGATAACGAGAAATGAGTTCTGTGGGGCAGGAACAAGCTGAGACGATCGGTCTACCGGGGCAGTTCTGTTTGTGGATTTTGGGTAGGAGATAGAAGCGGGCCGTCCGAGGTTGGGAGACTATCAGGTTGGAAGCTGTGGGAGGGAGATTCCCAGAGGTGATGAGGTCAGTGACAGTCCTGGAAACAATGGCTTGATGTTCAGTGGTGGGGTCATGGTCCAGGGAGAGGTAGGAGGAAGTGTCTGCGAGTTGACGCTCAGCCTCCGCGAGGTAGAGGTCAGTGCGCCAGACAACAACAGCACCACCCTTGTCAGCGGGTTTGATGACAATGTCAGGGTTGGACCTTCTCCGTCTCCGACTTACCCCACGTGGATTTCAACTGAAATTCCACTCCTCATGTTTCGAACCCACCCAGGATTACAGGTATCTCCGGGACATAAAACGTTTCTCGGACTGCTGTTCCCGTCACATTCTGAAATCCACACTCAGTGCCATGCGCCGCCATATGAACACACTCGACCTCTCCCTCCAGCAGCACCGCCGTACCCTTTTTCAAAGCTGCGCGTGCCCCCAGTTTCATTTTATCCTTTGGCTCATCCGACGCCTCAACAAGAAACTTTTTCTCTTTCTCTCAAGTGCTAAGGAACGCAAGCTGCAACAACTCATTGACACCAACACCCATCTAGGACCCTCCACCCCTGCCTGTTCCTCCGTCCCCACCCTTTCTTCCAATCCCAACCCCAGCCGTGTATTCACTATACCCCCTGACCTTCCCCTCTCCGATGCTGAACGTTCAGTGCTCAGCAAAGGACTTAGTTTCATACCCTTACGCCCTCACCTCAATGAATTTCGGGCTCGGCATGATGCTGAACTCTTCTTCCGCCGTCTTCGTCTCCGGGCTCACTTCTTTGGGCAGGAGTCCTCTCCCAGTTCAACGGATCCTTTTACCCATCTCCAATATTCTCCCTCCACCTGGACCCCTCCCTCTGGATTCTTACCTTCTCTTGATCTTTTCATTGAGAACTGTCGGCGCGACATTAGTCGTCTCAATTTCTCTGCTCCTCTCACCCATTCTAACCTCTCTCTCTCTGAACTTACTGCACTCCATTCTCTCAGGTCCAACCCTGACATTGTCATCAAACCCGCTGACAAGGGTGGTGCTGTTGTTGTCTGGCGCACTGACCTCTACCTCGCGGAGGCTGAGCGTCAACTCGCAGACACTTCCTCCTACCTCTCCCTGGACCATGACCCCACCACTGAACATCAAGCCATTGTTTCCAGGACTGTCACTGACCTCATCACCTCTGGAGATCTCCCTCCCACAGCTTCCAACCTGATAGTCTCCCAACCTCGGACGGCCCGCTTCTATCTCCTACCCAAAATCCACAAACAGAACTGCCCCGGTAGACCGATCGTCTCAGCTTGTTCCTGCCCCACAGAACTCATTTCTCGTTATCTTGACTCCCTTCTCTCTCCCCTTGTCCAGTCCCTTCCCACCTACATCCGTGATTCCTCTGACACCTTACGTCACATCAACAATTTCCAGTTCCCTGGCCCCAACCGCTTCCTCTTCACCATGGACGTCCAATCCCTCTACACCTCCATCCCCCACCAGGATGGTCTGAGGGCCCTTAGCTTCTTCCTCGAACAGAGGCCCGAACAATCCCCATCCACCACTACTCTCGTCCGTCTGGCTGAACTTGTTCTCACACTGAACAACTTCTCCTTCAACTCCTCTCACTTCCTCCAAATAAAAGGTGTGGCTATGGGTACCTGCATGGGCCCCAGCTATGCCTGTCTCTTTATGGGGTATGTGGAACATTCCTTGTTACAGTCCTACTCCGGCCCCCTTCCACAACTCTTTCTCCGGTACATCGATGATTACTTCGGTGCCGCTTCATGCTCTCGTCAGGACTTGGAAAAATTTATTAATTTTGCTTCCAATCTCCACCCCTCCATCATTTTCACGTGGTCCATCTCTGACACTTCCCTTCCCTTCCTTGACCTCTCTGTCTCAATCTCTGGTGATAGACTGTCCACCAATATCCATTACAAACCCACCGACTCCCACAGCTATCTCGACTACAGCTCCTCACACCCCGCTTCCTGTAAGGACTCCATCCCATTCTCTCAGTTCCTTCGCCTCCGTCGCATCTGTTCCGATGATGCTACATTCAAAAACAGTTCCTCCGACATGTCCTCCTTCTTCCTTAACCGAGGTTTTCCACCCACGGTCGTTGACAGGGCCCTCAACCGTGTCCGGCCCATCTCCCGCGCATCCGCCCTCACGCCTTCTCCTCCCTCCCAGAAACATGATAGGGTCCCCCTTGTCCTCACTTATCACCCCACCAGCCTCCGCATTCAAAGGATCATCCTCCGCCATTTCCGCCAACTCCAGCATGATGCCACCACCAAACACATCTTCCCTTCACCCCCCTTATCGGCATTCCGTAGGGATCGCTCCCTCCGTGACACCCTGGTCCACTCCTCCATCACCCCCTACTCCTCAACCCCCTCCTATGGCACCACCCCATGCCCACGCAAAAGATGCAACACCTGCCCCTTCACTTCCTCTCTCCTCACCGTCCAAGGACCCAAACACTCCTTTCAAGTGAAGCAGCATTTCACTTGCATTTCCCCCAACTTAGTCTACTGCATTCGTTGCTCCCAATGTGGTCTCCTCTACATTGGAGAGACCAAACGTAAACTGGGCGACCGCTTTGCAGAACACCTGCGGTCTGTCCGCAAGAATGACCCAAACCTCCCTGTCGCTTGCCATTTCAACACTCCACCCTGCTCTCTTGCCCACATGTCTGTCCTTGGCTTGCTGCATTGTTCCAGTGAAGCCCAACGCAAACTGGAGGAACAACACCTCATCTTCCGACTAGGGACTTTACAGCCTTCCGGACTGAATATTGAATTCAACAACTTTAGGTCGTAAGCTCCCTCCCCCATCCCCACCCCCTTTCTGTTTCCCCCTTCCCTTTTTTTTCCAATAAATTATAAAGATTTTCCTTTTCCCACCTATTTCCATTATATAAATAAAAAAAAACCCCACTAGAGCTATACCTTGAGTGCCCTACCATCCATTCTTAATTAGCACATTCGTTTAGATAATATCACCAACTTTAATTTTAACACCTATGTGTTCTATTGTACTATTGTTGTTGACATCTTTTGATGATCTGCTTCTATCACTGCTTGTTTGTCCCTACAACCACACCCCCGCCCCCCCCCTCCTACCTCTTTGTCTCTCTATCTCTCCGCCCCCCACACACACACCTTAACCAGTTTATATTTCAACTCTTTCTTGGACTCGAACGCAAGTTCTGTCGAAGGGTCATGAGGACTCGAAACGTCAACTCTTTTCTTCTCCGCCGATGCTGCCAGACCTGCTGAGTTTTTCCAGGTAATTCTGTTTTTGTTTTGGATTTCCAGTATCCGCAGTTTTTTTGTTTTTATCTCTAAAATCTTACCAATGACTGAGGTCAGGCTAATCGGCCTGTAATTTCCCAACTTTTGCCTCACTCCCTTCTTAAACAGAGGGGTTACATTAGTGATTTTCCAGTCCTCTGGGACCCTCCCTGACTCGAATGATTCCTGAAAGATCACCACTAACGCCTCCACTATCTCTTCAGCTATCTCCTTAAGAACTCTGGGGTGTAATCCATCTGGCCCAGATGATTTATCCACCTTCAGACCTTTCAGTTTTCCTAGCACCTTCTCCTTGGTAATGGCCACCATACTCACCTCTGTCCCCCGACTCTCTTGAACTTTGGGGATGTTACTCATGTCTTCCACCATGAAGACTGATGCAAAGTATCTATTCAGTTCCTCCGCCATTACTTTGTTCCCCACTACTACTTCTCCAGCATCATTTCCCAGTGGCTCAATGTCTACTTTTGCCTCTCTCTTACCCTCTTCTCTTGCAATCTTCTTTTATATTACTGGCTTGTTTACCCTCATATTTAATCTTCTCCCTCCTTATTTCTTTTTTAGTTGTCCTCTGTTGGTCTTTGTAGGCTTCCCAATCCCCTGGTTTCCCACTGTTCTTTGCTGCATTGTATGCTTTCTCTTTAGCTTTTATGCTGTTCCTGACTTTCCTTGTCAGCTATGGTTGCCTCGTCCTCCCTTTAGCATGCTGCTTCTTCCTAGGGATGAATTTTTGCTGTGTCTCCCAAATTACTCCCAGAAACCCCTGCCATTGCTGTTCCACTGGCTTTCCTGCTAGGCTCATCTCCCAGTCAATTCTGGCCAGCTCCTCCCTCATGCCTCTCTAGTTGCCATTATTCAAATGTAATACCGTTACATCTGATTCCAGCTTTTTCCTCTCAAATTGCAGGGTAAATTCTATCATATTATGGTCACTTCCTCCTAAGCGTTCCTTCACCTTAAGCTCCCTTATCAATTTTGCCTCATTACACATCACTTAATCTAGAATTGCCTGTTCCCTAGTGGGCTCCACCACAAGCTGCTCCAAAAAGCCATCTCGTAGACATTCCACAAATTCCTTTCCTTGGGATCCACTACCAACCTGATTTTTCCAGTCTACCTGCATATTGAAATTCTCCATGATCACTGTAACCTTGCCTTTCTTACACGCCTTTTCTATCTCCTGGTGTATCTTGTGCCCCACTGTACGGAGGCCTGTATATAACTCCCGTTATGGTTTTTTTTTCACCTTTGTGGTTCCTCAACTCTACCCACACAGATTCTACATCGTCTGACCCTACGTCATTTCTTAACTATCGATTTAACTTCATTTCTTACTAACAAAGCAACCCCACCTCCTCTGCCAACCTGCCTATCTTTTCGATAGGATGCATATCCTTGGATATTTAGCTCCCAGTCCTGATCCCCTTGCAGCCAAAATATTACCAAAGTAAATGGAAGTTATTGAGCCTTTGTTCTTGATAGGTGTAAGTTGTCCAGGCTTCGCTGCTGTACAGCAATGTATTGAGGATACAGATCTTGTAGATAAACTTGCTGTCCCTGTGGGTCAGTTTGTTGTTTCTCCTTGCTGCCTTTGTTAGTCGGCCAAAGTTGGCCTCTCTAATGCGTGTGCTGAGCTCTTCATCAAGAGACAGCTTCTTTGTCCTGTGAATCCAAGGTGCCAGAATTTGCTGACTGCTTCCAGTGGTGTGTTGCTGTGTCTGATTACAGGTGAAGACACTACACCCTGGTACATAACTACATTTTTCTTGACACTGACGGTGAGGGAGCACATAACGCAAGCATGGGATAGAGGATCCATGAGCTTTGGAGCTGGACTTCTGTCTGGGTAACTAGCGCAGCTTCATCAACATACAGAAGTTCCCTGTTCAGGACATGCCACATTTTGGTCTTGGCTTTCAGTCCTTTCAATAAATAACTTATTAATAAAATAAGAAGGTGCTTTACAATAAAATAGGGAAATAAAAGAATCCAAAACATTATTTTAAAACATTTTTATAAACTTTTGATGATTTCAACATTTCCTTTTCCTTACCAAGATACACTCTTCTTCTTTTGCTAATAATGTTGAACTTTGGTTTCATAAATACCATTCATCCTCTGGTACCTTGCGGAAGTATGCGCTTGCCATGTGTGTGCCTAATCCCATTTTAGCTCAACTTCTATACAATTTTACTTGAATTGTGTTCTAGAGCAAGACCAAAGCAGGTATTGCCTTCTAACCAAGAAAGGCTGAGGCCAACAATATCACCCTTACTGCCAATTTGGCTGAGGGATGTTTAACTTGGTACATGTTGAGCATTGAGAATTGAATTTGGTAGCTTCTCAGTCTGCATGGTCCAACTTACAACTTAAGCAATAGGTGCAGGAGTAGGTCATTGGATTCCTTGAGTCTGCTCCATTGAATAAGATCATAGCTGACCTTTGATCTCTATTTCATTTTCTCGCCTAGTTCCCATAGCGTTTGATTTTCCCAGAGTGAAAAAACCTGTCCATCTCAACCTTGAACATGCTCCATGACTGATTATCCATCACTCTGAGTAAATGATTCCAAAGATTCCCAGTTCTGAGTGAAAAAATACCTCCCCGTCTCAGTTTGAACTGATCAACCACTTATCTTGAAACTATGCCCCCAGGTTCTAGACTCTCCAGACGGGGGAAACAGCATGGGGGAGCTAGTTGTCTTTAGGGAGAGCTTCATATGTGGTTGCTGCTCCCACAGTCTTATGGGCTGACTATGGCACTTAACAAGATATAGCTGTGTCCTCCCCATGCATATAGTTGCACTAATCCAATAACAACTAGTAAGCATTTGGAAGCCAAATAACTTTGTGCCATCAATGAAAAGGCTGGATAATCTCCAAACTTTTAACTACATTAAACAACTTTCTGAATTAGAAAATAGAAGAAAAATGTTGAGAGAAAGAGAGAATGTGCAGTTTGTACAGAGTATTCATGCAAATTGGATGGTGATTCCAAGAGGTAAATTACTTCCTCACTGAGATGGCGCTAATAGAACAATGGGCAGAATCTTACATTCCTCGCCGATAGGTTTGTAGGCTGGGGGTGCATAAAATTCCTCAGATGGCCTCTGCACTTGGCTCCAACCTCATGAATTTTGTGGCAGGACGAGTGAGGCCCAGGCCGGCCCCCTTCCCCTGTTCCAGTTGAGGCTCTTAAGAGGCCAAATAATAACTCTTTAAGGGCCTTTTCCTGACCAGCTTCAATTTTCAAGGCTGGTGGGAGGAGTTCAGGGGCAGGGGAAGCCTGGAAAGTGATCCTGCTCAGGCCTCTGGTGGGAAATGGGGGTGGGGCATCAACAGTCTCCTTTCAGCTTCAGGCTGCACAAGGTGTGGCTCCTGTTGGAGCTCCCTCTAAACCCCCCCAGTCCCCAAACACTACCACCACCGAGATCCCTGCGCTGGTCCCTGACTCTGGGGACTGCTGTCAGTCTCCATCCTGTCCACTACAATTTGGCTGGCAGCTCTCTGAGGTGGAACTTCCTCATGACTGAGGGTGGAAGCCCTCCCTTCAGGCAATTAATGCTCCTCAGAGTATTAACTGGCTGCAGGGCAGCCAGTATTGATGATGGTGTGTTGGTCATCAGGTGGCGGGAAGGAGAATCCTGCCATCATAATAATCCTGGCCAATGTATTTTGGTCAGCTGGGTGACACAAACAGAAACTTATCACCATGCTTAAGACTCTAGACTACAAGAACTTAATTGCTGATGTATGGAGAGATGTCCTGGAGCACTTCCTGATCAGGTTTCATGGGTAAACTATCTGGTATTCATGCATGATTCTCTATTGTTCTTACAATATTATGTTTCTGGTTGAACTAAAATGTGTATTGTATTTTATCATCAAACACTATCTGTAGGTTCAGAATAATGGGTCTTCTGCATGTGCAATCATGTACCTTGAGGGATTACTTTGGAATGTTGCACGGTACAAGGTTCGTATTGTAAAAAGGCCATTCTGTGAGCATCAAAGTACTTGATATCTGTCACGAGATGCATCAGTTTCTTGGAAGAGCATGTTATGACTTGTCATAGTGACTCATTAGGACTAATACAAGCAAACATAGGTTATTACTGGTCACTATCAATTACCCATTTAGGTATAGACATGCTTAAAGAGCCAATTTTTAGAGAACTGTGCAATTCAGAATCGATACAATTGAACCGAGACTTAGGATCTTTCATGATTTGGTTTGGAACGTGGTTGTTTTGAAGCTTACTCATCTTTCGGGTGAGTTTCTCTTCAGATTTCAGCCCACCAACCCCTAATTTACTCCTCTTGCCCTCCTTTGTTGCAAGTGGTGTGACACTAGGGAACAAATGAACGAACATTATTACATTTACCTTATTTCTAATGCTTCTGTATAATTATAAATATTACAAATAAATTCAATTATTAGCATTAGCCTCCCCAATCTTGTCTCATGGTGCAGTATTCTCTGCCCTTTGAAGAGGCAGGTGTGGAACTTAGTGGGCAGCATGTAACCTCTGTTGTAAGGTAACTTGAACGGAAACAAATTATTTAGCCTATGCTGCCATTCAGTTTACAGGTCTAAGGCTCAGATCAGAGGAGGTAAGAGTTTGGCTTAGAATTTTTAATTTTGCTCTGAAAATGGATATGAAGAGAAGATTAAAAACCCAAATAATAACCAGATTGTGTATCAGTTGTATAATTGCGGATTCCCTGTGGCACTGGTCATGATGAATTAGAGAATATGCTGCTTAATAACAGTGATATTATACAAGACAACACATTCAATTGGCTTTTTATGAAGAAGTCAAATTTGTGCTTATATCGTATTCTGGAACTTTCATTGACAGTGTGGACAAAATTCTGTTATTCAATGAAATACATAGGCAACTTAATCATCTTAATACATTCAGTTCTTGTCATTATAGCACAGCAGGAGGCCATTTAGCCTGATGAGCCCATGTCAGCTCTCTTTGGAGCAATCCAGTCAGCTGCCTTCTGTCACTTTATCCCTGTAGCCTACAAGTTTATTTAACTCATGTGCCTATGTAATTGCCTGCCACAACCAGTTGTGAATGGTGGTGGACAATTAAACAATTCGCTGGAGGAAGCTGCTTCACAAATACGCCCAGCACCAATGATGGGGGATCCCAGCACATCAGTGCAAAAGATAAGACTGAAACATTGCAACAATCTTCAGCCAGAAGTGCCAAGTGGATGATCCATCTCTGCCTCCTCTGGGTTCCCCAGCATCACAGATGCCAGTCTTCAGCCAGTTCGATTCACTCCACATGATATCAAGAAATGACTGAAGGCACTAGATAGCCTTTGCACTATGGGCCCTGACAATATTCTGGCAATAGTACTGAAGACTTGTGCTCCAGAACTTGCAATGCCCTGAGCCAAGATGCTCCAGTTCAGCTGCAATACTGGCATCTACCTGGCAACGTGGAAAATTATCCAGCTATGTCCTGTACACAAAAAGCAGGACAAATCTAACCTGGCCAATTACTGCCCCATCAGTTAACTCTTGATCATCAGTGAAGTGATGGAAGGGGTCATCAACAGTGCTATCAAGCAGCATTTGCTCAGCAATAACCTGCTCACTGACGCTCAGTTTGGGTTCCACTAGGGCCACTCAGCTCCTGACCTCATTACATCCTTTGTTCAAACATGAACAAAAGAGCTGAACTCCCGAGGTGAGGTGCTGGTGACTACCCTTGACATCAAGGCACCATTTGACCTAGTGTGTCATCAAGGAGCCCCAGCAAACCTGGGGTCAATGGGAATCAGGGTAAAAATTCCCTGTTGGTTGGAGTTATACCTAGCACAAAGGAATATAGCTGTCATTATTGGAGGTCAGTTGTCTCAGCTCCAGGACATTGCTGCAGGAGTTCCTCAGGGTAATGTCCTAGGCCCAACCATCTTCAGCTCCTTCATCAATGACCTCCCATCATAAGGTTAGAAGTGGGGATACTTGCTGATGATTACAGAATGTTCAGGACCATTTGCAACTCCTCAGATACTGAAGCAGTCCATGTCCAAGTACAGCAAGACCTGAACAACATCCAGGCTTGAGCTGACAAATGGTAAGTAACATTTTTGCCACACAAGTGCCAGGCAATGATCATCTCCAACAAGAGAATCTAACCATCACAACTTGGCATTTAATGGCATTACCATTGCTGAATCCCCCACTATCATCATCCTGGGGTTACCATTCACCGAAAATTGAACTGGGCTAGCCTTGGCTATAAGAACAGGTCAGAGACTCGGAATCCTGCAGTGTATAGCTCACCTCCTGACTCCCCAAGCCTGTCTACCATCTGCAAGGAGAACAAATCAGGAGTGTGATGCAATACTTCTCACTTGCCTGGATGAGTGCAGCTCCAACAACACTCAAGAAGCTTGACTCCATCAGGACAAAGAGCCCGCTTGCTTGGCACCTCATCCACAACCATTCACTCCCTCCACCACTGACATCCAATGGCAGCGGTGTGTACCATCTACAAGATGTACAGCAGGAACTCACCAAACCTACCTCGATAGCACCTTCAAACCCATGACCACTACAATTTAGAAAGACGAGGGCAACAGACATATCATATGGGAACAGCACCACCTGGAAGGTCCCCTCCAAACCACCCAGTATCCTGACTTGGAAATATATCGCCGTTCCTTCACTGTCGCTGGGTCAAAATCCTGGAACTCCCTGACAGCACTGTGGGTGTACCTATACCACATGGACTGCAGCGGTTCAAGAAGGAAGCACACCATCAGCCTCAAGGGCAATTAGGGAATGGCAATAAATGCTGGCCTAGTCAGCGATGCCCACATCCCATGAATGAATAAAAAATCCTTCTTAAAACCCATATGGAAAACATCCATTGGATCCCCTTATCGATCTTCTCTGTTACTTCTGCAAAAAATTCAATTAGCTTAGCCAAGTACAACCTGCCTTTGACAAATCCATGCTGGTTCTCCTTAATTAATTCAAGTCCCCCTTGCTTTTTCCCCTGATTATTGTTTGTAAAACCATGCCCACCACTGATGTGAAATTGACTAGCTGTTGTACTAGGAATGTCTTTGCCCCATTTCTGGCACATTCGCTTATCTAGAGATTTTTTTTTTATTCATTCACGGGATGTGGGCTTCGCCAGGCCAGCATTTATCGCCCATCCCTAATTGCCTTTGAGAAGGTGGTGATGAGCTGCCTTCTTGAATCACTGCAGTCCATGTGGTGTAGGTACACCCACAGTGCCGTTAGGAAGGGAGTTCCAGGATTTTGACCCAGCAACAGCGAAAGAATGGTGATATATTTCCAAGTCAGGACGGTGAGTGACTTGGAGGGGAACTTTCAGGTGGTGGTGTTCCCATCTATCTGCTGCTCTTCTCCTTCTAGGTGGTAGTGGTCGTGTGTTTGGAAGGTGCTTTCTAAGGAACCTTCCAACCTGAAGATTGGAAGATTGCAGCAAGCCCTGCTGCTATCTCTACCCACTTTCATTAGTGAGCCATCCGGACTAAGTGACTTATCCAGTCTAAACATAGCTAGCCATTCCAATACATCCTACCTATCCATTTTCATCCCATCCATTACCTCTATGATCTCTGCTTCTACTGATATTTCTTTCAGCAACCTCTTCCTCAGTAAAGACTGATACAAACTAATCATATATTCTAGAATTACCCTGCACCTCTAAGCATATATCATCCTTTTTGTCACTAGTAGGTTCCACCCTGCCTTTTACTATCCCCTTCCCATTTACACGTTGGTAGAAGATTTTTCAGTTCCCTTTTATATTAACTGCCATTCTATTCTCATATTCTCACTGCCGGTCTTAATTTCCTCTTCATTTCTCCTCTTAGCTTACTGTATTTGGCTTGATGTTCGCATGAAAAATTCAATTGACATGCATCATACTTTTTGTTTCTTCATGTTCCAAATCTCCCTTATTTCCAAGGACTCCTGCCTATGATTCCCCAGCCTTTTGCCTTTCTTGGAATACCTGTACCTGAAATATCTCTTCCTCAAGAATCACCCATTGTTCCATTGCAGCTTTCCCTGTTTGCCTTTGATTCCATTCTACCCTGGCTGGATCCCCTTTCTTCTCATTGAAGTTGGCCTTCTTTCAGTGTAGAAGTTCTACTTTACATTGTTCCATGCTCTTTGTTACGAATTGAGGCCTAATGATGCAATGATCACTCTTATTCAAGTGCCCCACCAAAGATACTTGGTCCATTTGGCCCACCTCATTCCTTAGCATCAGAAGCAGCAATGCCTCCTTCTTGGTTGGAACAAGAACATACTGGCCAAGTAAGTTCTCCTGAACACCTTTCAGAAATTCAACCCCCTCCTTACCCTTAATATTATCTCAATTGATATTTGGTAATGAGTCCCCCAGTATTACCACTCGATAGTTCTCAGACATCTCTGTGATTTCCCTGCAGATTTGCTCCTTTATCTCTCTCGCTATTTGGAGGGCGATGGAAAACCCTCAGTAGTGTGATCATACCTTTCTTGCACCTCAACTCTTACCAAATGAAGCCTGTCCTTGTTGCCTCAAGGTATCCTCTCTTTCCAATGCTACAATTTCTCCACTAATCAGTGTGGCTACCCCTCTCTTTTTTCCTTCCCCATCTTTCCTGAGCATATTATATCCTTGAATATTAAACCTCCACACGTCTCCATTCATGGCCGCCATTCTTGTCATATTTCCAAATGTCTATTTGCGCTTATTCACCAGACTTTATGTATTTTTGTATATGTATTCTAAACCTGTCTTTGTATTCTTCATAGTCCTCCTTAGTCCGTTCCTATTTAAATTAGCGCTACCTCCTTCTCTAGTACCATGAAACTCTTACGAATATCTAATTTTATTATTCATTGGTTTTAGGAGTATAACTTTTAGGTGGTTGATTGAAATTTTTAGAATGTAAGAAAGATAAATGAAAACACTTAGTTTGGAAAGCTGGTAAACAAGCTTAAAGTAATTGCAAATTCAAAGAGTGGCCTTTGTTTATTTAATAAGGTCAGAGTTGGAAGTGGGAAAACCCTAAGCAATGGGCTCCCTCTTTGAGCAGTTTGGTGGGAATGGGATGTCTGCAGCAGTCTCAAAAAGGGGTTTAAATTATTCACAAGGCAGTTAATATAAAAGGGATCCTAAAAATCTCCTACCGATATGTAAATGAGAAGGAGATAGTGAGAGGCAAGGTGGAACCTACTAGTGTTTTGCAAAAGAAGTAAATGCGAGGTGAGAAAAAACTTTTGCAAACAGTGAGTAGTTAGGATTTGGAGTGCACTGCCTGGAAGTGCGGTGGAGGCATGTTCAATTGAGGCATTCAAGAGGGCATTGGTTGATTGTTTCTATTTAAATAATGTGCAGGGTTACAGGGAAAAGGCAGGAGATTGGCACTAAATTATAATGCTCAAAGAGCCGGTGCAGACACGATGGGCCAAAAGGCCTCCTTCTACACCAAAACAATTCTGTGATAATAAGGATGAGATTTACTTAGAAGTTCAGGGTAATCCCAGAACATGAGCACTTTGTATCAGTCTTCACTGAGGAAGAGGTTGCTGAAAGAAATATCAGTAGAAGCAGAGATTGTAGAGGTAATGGATGGGGTGAAAATGGACAGGCAGGCCATACTGGAATGGCTAGCTATGCTTAGACTGGATAAGTCACCTAATCCGAATGGCTTGCATCCCAGATTGTTAAAAGAAGCGGGCAGAGGTTGCAGCAGGGTTTGCTGCAATCTTCTCCAGGTAAGGGAATGTGCCAGAGGATTGGAGAGTGGCAATGTGAGACCCTTATTCCAGAGATGGTGTAAGGGCATTCCTGGTAAACAGCTGGTCAGTTTAACATCAGTGGTGGGCAAAGTTTTAGAAACAATGTTTCCCATACAAAGGGAAGGTGTAGCAATTCGGGATAATTAGTTCAAATCTCTACCTGGGATATTGCAGTTGTGCCAGATTGCCATGGGAATGGATTGCAAGAAGGTTTATTTTGGTTTTCTCTGTGATTCTCCCAAACAGGCAGTCAGCTTGGGAGTAGATGTGATACAAGCAGGGAGCTGTGGGCCAGGAGCAGAGGGTTATCAGAAATTGAGGCTGTTTTCTGATTTGGAGTCACTAAGCAAGAGTGCAGCGAGGCTCATACTTGAGCTGGGGAGTTGAGAATTGTGAGATATTGATGGAGAGTTGGAGGGCTCATTTAGTCGGGTGCTAGTGGAAGGACCCAAAGAACCTCATACCTCAGAATAATGGGAACACTGAGGAGAGTCAGAGTGAATCCCTGAGAGCTGTGGCACACCTTGGTTTAGTCCCAGGAGAAATGAAGGAACCCTCAAGATCCTGTAAAGCATAGGGTTGAAATAAAAGCAGAATAGGAAGTGGTCTGTTGAGACTTTCAGGTTTAAAGTGTATGTTTATGGATTAATGTTAAGTTAGTAGTACCTGTTTTGTTTAACTCTTATACGGTAAAAGTTTTTTTGTTTAAAACGTGGCATAATTCTTTCAGTTAATAACTGGGGGCTCAGATTTCTTTTTTAAAAGTCACCAGTCTCTACTGCGATCATAACACAACATACACTCGCTTTATGCAGTGTCTTCCTCTTTACTGCTATGTTTTGATGCCTAGCAATTAATTTTTTTTAAAGCCCAGGATGCATGTCAATTTGGTAGACAATTTACCAGATGGAGATAAGTACTGGGCACTTAGCTGTAATTGGGAGGGGAAATCATAAAATTTAGCATCAGTTATAAGGAGGTGGTCCTGGATCTTTGAGGAATTGTAGTTTCGCAGGATTGGCAGACCAACAATGAGACTTCTGATGCTTTTCAACATGGGGAAATAATTGGCTTAAGCAGATTTGTAAAGGAGTAAAACTGGTCCTTGGGAGCACTTGAAGATCTTGGAGTTTGGTACCGCTATGGGTGATCCTGGGGTTCAGTGGTACAGAGTGTTTGCTTTCTATCACTTTCAGCTGAATTTACTTTCTGAAGTTTAAAAAAAAGGAAATAGCTTTGATGTCAAATATAAATTCAAAAAAGCTTTTTGGTTTCATTTTGTTTTTATTTAATTTGAAAGAGCAAATTAAATAATTTTATGCTGGGCAAAATTATAATTTGACATTTACACTGGGGAAAAATAGATTTTCAGTATTGAAATTGTTTACAATTTCTAATTATAAATAGTGCAGGCAGAGCAATAGCTCAACATTGCTTCCTTTCTTTTTCCCTGAGCTTAGCTTTGCCTCTGACATCAAAAAAAATTTTAGACAGCAGATTAATTCTCAAATGTTACCTGAAGAAATCTTTCAAAATTTATTTTGTAGATCTTCTAAATAGTCAATCTTGTAGATCATGAAGATATCTAGTTTTCCTCAGAAAAGCATAATTAACATCAGAGAAGAGTTAAAATTAGCGGCTTATGTCAGTTGTGCCCAAGCTTTTTAACTCTTTCATAGGATGTGGATGTTGCTGGCAAGGCCAGCATTTGTTGCCCATCCCTATTTGTGCTTGAAATGAGTGGCTTACTAAGGCCAGTGCAGAGGACAATTAAGAGTCAACTACATTACTGTGGATCTCAAGTCACATGTAGGTCAGACTGGGTAAGGACATTCATGAAACAGATGGGTTTTTTCAACAATTGATAGTTTCGTGCTAACCATTACTGATCTAGTGTTATGTTCCAGAATTATTTAATTAGATTTAAATTCCCACCAGCTGGCTATGGTGAGATTTGAATCAGTATCCCCAGAGCATTAAGATAAAAGCAAAATACTGTGGATGTTGGAAATCTGAAATAAAAACTGAAAATGCCTGACAGCACCTGTGGAGAGGGAAACAGAGTTAAGTTTCCAGTCAATATGATTCTTCTTCAGAGCTGAACCACAAGCAAATAAAAGTGGCAATCATGCAGACCCTTTAACCTTTCAATAGCTGAAACTACAAGCATTTGAAACCTCTTAACCTAATATAAATAAACATTGTGAAATTGACAGCAGAGATCAGAGAGCCAGATGGGCCAATCAAAGTGTTTTCTTTGGGGTTCAGATGTTTCATTTGGCTGATGGATTGGGCTCTCAGCCAAGCCTCATTATGTATTCTTAAGTGCCCATACATCCAACAGAGCACTAAAACACCTGAGCTCCAGATAAAACATTGCTTGATTGGCAGCTCTGGCACTCTGATGTCTTCTGTTAATTTCAGAACCTTACTTATACAAGATAGAGGTTTCAAGTTCTTGTAGTTTCTGCTACTGAAACTTTAAAAGGTCTGGGTGATTGACACTTCTAATGGGCTGTAATAAAATGTATTTTTATGAATGAATGACTTTTTAAAAGCTTTTTTTACACATCCTATTGTCACAATAGGCTTCATTCGATACTATATAGTGTATAGTGGGTGAATGGCCTTGGAAGTTGCATAGATTGGCATGGGTGCCAAAGAGGTTGTTTGGGCAAGGGGGGCATGAGGGCCTTAAGGGATGGGTGGGCGTACATTGACATGGAGAGCATGAGGGGCCACATGGGAGGGTGGGGGGCATAGGTGGCATGTGGTTGCGAGAAGGGTGAGGGATGGAGGCCCTTTTTGTTTTCGTTTTAACTAGAATGAAGTCCCATCAACACTGAGCCGGGCCTTTTAAACAGCCTGTCTCCACAACTGGCAGCCCATGTGGTTGCCTCTGAATTTTTTATCGGGTTGGCTGGCCTGATTCCAGCCTGAGCCCAGCCTCCACAATGAAAATCTCACCATTGTGGTCAATTTCTCCCAAGGCAGGCTGGCCAAACTGGGGTTTTTTCTGCTCCCACGACCTGCCTTGAGGATGAAAATCCAAGTCAGAGAGAAAGACACGAGGAGTGAACACGAAGGAAGGGGGAAGTTGACTGCTCTGTATAAATTAATCATAGTTAATTTTAGTCCTGCAGGAATAGCTGACCTAGATGTTCATTCCTGAAGGTCCTGAATACTTGTCACCTTCATGTGGGTGGGCACCTCAAATGCCGTGGTTTTTAAGCAGTCTTGCATTTACTTTAGGCGGGAGGGATGGTGAGGTGGGCGGTCACCTACTGTTGTGATACTCTGGTGCATTCAATTTGAGCTTGTGCAGAGAAGCAAGCACCATTATAATGCTAAACAAAAACAGAATTACCTGAAAAAACTCAGCAGGTCTGGCAGCATCGGCGGAGAAGAAAAGAGTTGATGTTTCGAGTCCTCATGACCCTTCGACAGAACTTGAATTCGAGTCCAAGAAAGAGTTGAAATATAAGCTGGTTTAAGGTGTTTGGGGGGGAGAGGTGGGGGGGGAGAGAGAGAGAGAAGTGGAGGGGGGTGGTGTGGTTGTAGGCAAAAGCAGTGATAGAAGCAGATCATCAAAAGATGTCATAAACAACAGGACAAAAGAACAAAAACAATTACCTGGAAAAACTCAGCAGGTCTGGCAGCATCGGCGGAGAAGAAAAGAGTTGACGTTTCGAGTCCTCAAAGAACACATAGGTGTTAAAGTTGGTGATATTATCTAAATGAATGTGCTAATTAAGAATGGATGGTAGGGCACTCAAGGTACAGCTCTAGTGGGGGTGGGGGGAGCATAAAAGTGCCCTACCATCCATTCTTAATTAGCACATTCGTTTAGATAATATCACCAACTTTAACACCTATGTGTTCTTTTGTCCTGTTGTTTATGACATCTTTTGATGATCTGCTTCTATCACTGCTTTTGCCTACAACCACACCACCCCCCTCCACTTCTCTCTCTCTCTCTTCACCCAAACCCCCCCCCCCACCACCAAACACCTTAAACCAGCTTATATTTCAACTCTTTCTTGGACTCGAACTCAAGTTCTGTCGAAGGGTCATGAGGACTCGAAATGTCAACTCTTTTCTTCTCCGCCGATGCTGCCAGACCTGCTGAGTTTTTCCAGGTAATTCTGTTTTTGTTTTTGTTTTGGATTTCCAGCATCCGCAGTTTTTTTGTTTTTATATTTTTTGTTTTTACCATTATAATGCTGCCTGGTCTGCTAAGTATTTCCAGAATTTCCTGTTTATATTAATCTTGTGTTGTTTTGATTGCTGTGATCATAGAAAAGCTGTCAATTTGATTTACTTAAAAGCTTCCATCACGTTGCAATAATGTAAATTTCTTGAATGACTAAATAACACTGAAAAACTGGGCCGGGCTTGCACAGGCCTGTAAAATATTCCCACGAATACAATTTTCACGTGAGCACTCTGTAATGGAATTGGAGGCAAGGAAACTCATTTATTTGTGGAATGTTTATTTTAAATTGGGAAAATAACCTGTTTTGAGCCTGTTAAGCATATAAATATGGTGTGAAAGCTATTAACACAGATTTGACCAATAGATGTTTGTACTGGATGTGATCTGTGAGCTAATTGCCAGTTGATGTACCTAATGTTTAACCACATTAAGAGCTATTCAGGTAATATTCACCACAATGTTAATGGAGTCACACTTATCCTTTTATGTCTAGTTTGTCTGGTATGTCTCACCACAGTCTCCTCCAGTGAAATAGTCCTCAGATTGCTACTCTAAGTAATTACCTGTTTGTTTAAAAGCATTTTAAAACATTCTTTATGGCAGCACTTTCCTATTATGAGTACTCCACTGGGTTGGAGTCATACCAAGCACAAAGAAAACAGTTGTGATTATTGGAGGTCAATCATCTCAATCCTTGCAATTGCTGCAGGAGTTCCTCAGGGTAGTGTGCAAGACCCAACCATCTTCAGCTGCTTCATCAATGAGCTTCCCTCCATCATAAGGTCAGAAGTGGAGGTGTTCACTGGTGATTGCATATTGTTTAACATCATTCGCAATTCCTCAGATACTGAAGCAGTTCATGTCCATTCTTGCGACATATGGACAACAATCAGGCTTGGGCTGATAAATGGCAAGTAATGTTTGTGCTACACAAGTGCCAGGCAATGACCATCTCCAACAAGAGAAAACCTAACCATCTCCTTTGAAATTCAGTGGTATTGGCATTGCTGAATTCCCCCATTATCAACGTTCTGGGGTTTACCACAGACCAGAAACTGAACTGGACTAACCATATAAATACTGTGGCTGCAAGAGCAGGTCAGGGACTGGGAATCTGCAGTAAGTAACTCACCTCCTGATTCCCCAAAGCCTGCCCACCATCTACAAGGCACAAGTGAATACTGAGATGGAATACTCTCCACTTGCTTGGATGAGTGCAGCTCTCACAACACTCAAGAAGCTTGAGATCAATCAGTTCAAAGCAGCCTGCTTGATTGGCACCCATCCACAACCTTAAACAGTCACTTCCTCCACAGTGTCACAGAATGGCAGCAGTGTGTGCCATCTACAAGATGCACTGCAGAATTCAAAGACTCCTTCGACAGCATCTTCCAAACCCACTGACCTCTATCACTTAGAATGAAAAGGGCAGCAGACACATGGGAACACCACTACTTGCAATTTCCGCTCCAAGCCCCCCACGATCCTGACTTGGAACTATAAAATGGATGGATTCCATCACATTCTACTGATGGCATCCCTTTTTACTGTAGGTTTGCAATGTTTTTATTGCAGTAAGAGCCTTGTGTTTGGAACTTGTATGTAACTTGTACCCAATGGGACCTCACTGTCTTATCTAATTTGGACTAGTGTTACTAATGTGCACACCTGGCAGGGAGTCCTGCTCGTCAAGTGTGCTTATCAGGAAATCATAGGCACACACATTCCCCATGATTTGCCATCATTAAATTTAAATATGGCTCCCCACTAGGTGCACATGCTTATAAAATCATCTCATTTGTCTCTCTCAAGGTCTGTGAAGTAAATTTTCAAATATTTTTGTATTTCTATTTCCAAGAAATGAAACAGATGAGAGCTAGCAGGGAGAAGAAGATTTGGTCTGGATGTGAGTTGAAGTCACGCTAGCCAGGCATTCCTCAATAGCACTCTCTTCTCTGAATCAGAAGGTTGTGTCTTTGAGTCCCAATTCAGAAAATTGAACACAAACTTCTAAGGTGCTACTGTTTCTGAAGGAATGCTGCACTGCCAAAGATGCCAACTGTCAGATGAGACATCAAACTGAATCTGCTCCCTCAGGTAGATGTAAAAGACCTTCGGCACTATTTCAAGAAGGGAGGGAGGGGGGCGTATTATCTCTGGTATCCTGGCCAGTGCTTATTTTTCAACCAACATCATTAAAAACAAAACCTACCTGTTCATTTTCTCATTGTTATTTGTGGAGGCTTGCTGTGCAGAAATATCTGCTGTGTCTCTTGCATTACAGCAGTGACTATAGTTCAAAAAGAAAGTATTCATTGGCTCTAAAGTGAGTTGGGACATCCTGAGGTCGTGAAAAGTGCTTTATAAGGTTCACCAGACTGATTCCTGGGATGGCAAGATTGTCATATGAGGAGAGGTTAGGTCAACTAGGCCTGTATTCACTGAAGTTTAGAAGAATGCGAGGGGATCTCATTGAAACTTATAAAATTCTGACAGGACTGGACAGACTAGATGCAGGGATGATGTTTCCCCTGACTAGGGGGACTAGAATATGGGGTCACAGTCTGAGGATATGAGGCAGGCCATTTTGAACAGATGAGAAATTTTTTCACTCGGGTGGTGAACCTCTGGAATTTTATACCACAGAAGGCTGTAGAGGCCAAGTCACTGAATATACTTAAGATGGAAATAGCTTTTTAGACACTAAAGGTGTCAAGGGCTATGGGGAGAGATTAGGAGCATGACATTGAGGTGGAGGATCAGCCCTGATCATATTGAATGATGGAGCAGACTTGAAAGGTGGAATGACCTACTCCTGCTCCTGTTTTCTATGCTTCTATAAATGCGAGTCTCACTTTGTATATTCCAGCACAGGCTCGAGATCAAACCTGTAATCTTACTAGTTTATTCATCAAGCCATTGGAGAGCCCCCTGTTGCTTTTATAATTTTTTTTCTTTATTCTTTCATGGGTTATGGATGTTGTTGGCTAAGCCAGCATTTATTGCCCATCCCTAAATACCCTTGAGAAGGTGGTAGAGTGCTGCCTTCTTGAACCACCATGGTCCATGTGGTGTAGGCACACCCACAATGCTATTAGGAAAGGAGTCCCAGGGATGACCCTGTAACAGTGAAAGAACTTTGAAATAGTTCCACGTCAGGATGGTGTGTAGTTTGGAGGGGATCTTTCATGGGTGTTCCCATGCATCTGCTGCCCTTGTCCTTTGAGTTGGTAGAGGTGGTGGGTTTGGAAGATGCTGCCGAAGGAATGTTGACGAGTTGTTGCAATGCATCTTGTAGGTGGTACACACTGCTGCCACTGTGTGCCTTTCGTGGAGGGAGTGCACATTTTAAGGATGTTAATTGAATATTGAATCATGTGAAAGGACTGATAAACAAGATCTGTATAGACTAAACAGTATATTGCATAACAAAAACAGAAACAGAAATATCTGGAAAAACTCAGGTCTGGCAGCATCGGCGGAGAAGAGTACACTTGACTTTTCGAGTCCTCATGACCCTTCAACAGAACTAAGTAAAAATAGGAGAGGGGTGAGCTGGTTTAAAAGGGGACGGGGGGAGGTGTTAGTTGTTGGGACAAGCAAGCAGTGATAGGAGGAGATAACCAAAAGATGTCACAGACAAAAGAATAAAGAGGTGTTGAAGGTGGTGATATTATCTAAAAAAATGTGCTAATTAAGAGTGGATAGCAGGACAAGAAACGTACAGATAGCTCTAGTGGGGGTGGGGTGAAATAAGACTAAAAGGACATATAAGGTATAGATAAATGATGGGTGGAATACATTTAAAAATAATGGAAATAGGTGGGAAAAGAAAAATCTATATAAATTATTGAAAAAAACAAAAAGGAGCGGGAAGAAACGGAAAGGGGGTGGCAATGGAGGAGGGAGTTCAGTATTCAGTCCGGAAGGCTGTAAAGTGCCTAGTCAGAAGATGAGGTGCTGTTCCTCCAGTTTGCGTTGAGCTTCACTGGAACAATGCAGCAAGCCAAGGACAGACGTGTGGGCAAGAGAGCAGGGTGGAGTGTTAAAATGGCAAGTGACAGGAAGGTCTGGGTGATGCTTGCGGACAGACCGAAGGTGTTACGCAAAGCGGTCACCCAGTCTGCGTTTGGTGTCTCCAATGTAGAGGAAACCGCATTGGGAGCAACGAATGCAGTAGACTAAGTTGAGGGAAGTGCAAGTGAAATGCTGCTTCACTTGAAAGGAGTATTTGGGCCCTTGGACGGTGAGGAGAGAGGATGTGAAGGGGCAGGTGTTGCATATCTTGCGTTCACATGGGGAGGTGTCGTAGGAGGGGTTTGAGGAGTAGGGGGTGATGGAGGAGTGGACCAGGGTGTCCCGGAGGGAACGATCCCTATGGAATGCCGCCGGGGGGACAGTGAAGGGAAGATGTGTTTGGTGGTGGCATCATGCTGGAGTTGGCGGAAATGGCGGAGGATGATCCTTTGAATGTGGAGGCTGGTGGGCTGATAAGTGAGGACAAGGGGGACCCTATAATGTTTCTGGGAGGGAGGAGAAGGCATGAGGGTGGATGCGCGGGAGATGGGCCGGACACGGTTGAGGGCCTTGTCAACGACCGTGGGGGAAAATCTCGGTTAAGGAAGAAGGAGGACATGTCAGAGGAACTGTTTTTGAAGGTAGCATCATCGGAACAGACGCGACGGAGGCGAAGGAACTGAGAGAATGGGATGGGGTCCTTACGGGAAGTGGAGTGTGAGGAGCTGTAGTCGAGGTAGCTGTGGAAGTCGGTAGGCTTGTAATGGATATTGGTGGACAGTCTATCACCAGAGATTGAGACAGAGAGGTCAAGGAAGGGAAGGGAAGTGTCAGAGATGGACCATGTGAAAATGATGGAGGGGTGGAGAATAGAAGCAAAATTAATAAATTTTTCCAAGTCCTGACGAGAGCATGAAGCAGCACCGAAGTAATCATCGATGTACTGGAGAAAGAGTTGTGGGAGGGGGCCGGAGTAGGACTGGAACAAGGAATGTTCCACATACCCCATAAAGAGACAGGCATAGCTGGGGCCCATGCGGGTACCCATAGCCACACCTTTTATTTGGAGGAAGTGAGAGGAGTTAAAGGAGAAATTGTTCAGTGTGAGAACATGTTCAGCCAGATGTAGGAGAGTAGTGGTGGATGTGGATTGTTCGGGCCTCTGTTCGAGGAAGAAGCAGAGAGCCCTCAGACCATCCCGGTGAGGGATGGAGGTGTAGAGGGATTGGACGTCCATGGTGAAGAGGAGGCGGTTGGGGCCAGGGAACTGGAAATTGTTGATGTGACGTAAGGTATCAGAGGAATCACGGATGAAGGTGGGAAGGGACTGTACAAGGGGAGAGAGAAGGGAGTCAAGATAGCGAGAAATGAGTTCCGTGGGGCAGGAACAGGCTGACACGACCGATCTACCGGGACAGTCCTGGTTGTGGATTTTGGGTAGGAGGTAGAAGCGGGCCGTCCAAGGTTGGGTGATGGTCAGGTTGGAAGCTGTGGGAGGAAGATCTCCAGAGGAGATGAGGTCAGTGACAGTCCTGGAAACAATGGCTTGATGTTCAGTGGTGGGATCATGGTCCAGGGAGAGGTAGGAGGAAGTGTCTGCGAGTTGACACTCAGCCTTCGCGAGGTAGAGGTCAATGCGCCAGACAACAACAGCACCACCCTTGTCAGCGGGTTTGATGACAATGTTGGGGTTGGACCTGAGAGAATGGAGTGCAGTAAGTTCAGAGAGAGACAGGTTAGAATGGGTGAGAGGAGCAGAGAAATTGAGATGACTAATGTCACACCGACAGTTCTCAATGAAAAGATCAAGAGAAGGTAAGAATCCAGAGGGAGGGGTCCAGGTGGAGGGAGAATATTGGAGGTGGGTAAAAGGATCCGTTGAACGGGGAGAGGACTCCAGCCCAAAGAAGTGAGCACGGAGTATATTGCATATTTCACTAGGTTATCCAGAAGCCCATATTTTCTGTGGCAGTTGAATGATGTCACCCTATTTTTGAATTATGTCAATATTGTTGCCTCCCATCTTTCGGCTTCTCTCATTTTGCAGTTACCTTTGATGAGAGGAAATGTAGTCAGACATCTGTTTATTTGATTCCGTTAACTTTACAATGGAAAGATTAATTCCCATGGAAATTAGATTGTTTAAAAGTACAATGTCAAAAACAATTCTGCAAGATATTCTGCACCCTCTTACTACTAAAGTTTGCTGATTGAAGATAAGAAAAAATGTAGAAAATTTAAAACCTGCGTCTTGTCTATAAGTAACATCCTTCCAAAACAGAACAGAAAAGTTATGTTAGAACTAGTAAATAAGCATGATCCTAAGACCCCTATCCTTGGTTTCTTCCTGTTTCTTATCTACATGCTGCTCTTTAGTGACATCATCTGAAAACACATTATTTTCCACAAGTATGCTGATGACACCCAGCTCTACCTCTCTACCACCTCTCTCGGCCCACTTCAGTATCTCTAAATTGTTGGACCGCTTGTATGTCATCCTATACTGGATGAACAGAAATTCCCTCCTTAAACCCCTCTGCCTCTTTACCTATCGTTCCTTTTTTAAGACGCTCTTTGAAACTTACCTCTTTGACCAAGCTTTTGGTGATGTGCCCTCGTACATCCTTATCTAGATTGGTGTCAGATTTTGTTTGATAATGCGCCTGCAAAGGATGCTTTACCACTTTAAAGGCAGGATGTAAATATAAGCTGTTATTGCCACTTCACATTCTTTCAGGCAGGATCACAGAATTGTTATAGTGCAGAAGGAAGCCATTCAGCCCATCGTGCCTGCACCAGCTCTCCAAATGAGCAATTCACTTAGTGCCATTCTCCCACCTTTTCCTTGTAACCCTGCACATTCTTTCTTTTCAGATAGCATTCAAAAGGAACTTAGACTGTTTCAGATGAACCTGCCCCATCACACACTGAGGGAGTGTGTTCCTGACCTTAACTCACCATGTCTCCTTAGACAGCACCTGCCACACCCACCACCTCTACCATCTAGAAGGACAAGGGCAGCAGATACATGGAAGCACCATCACCTGGAAGTTTTCCTCCAAGCCACTCACCATCCTGACTTGGAAATATATCACCGTTCCTTCACTGTCGTTGGGTCAAAATCCTGGAATTCCCTCCCTGACAGCACTGTGGGTGTACCTACACCACATGGACTGCAGCAGTTCAGGAAGGCAGCTCACCACCACCTTCTCAAGGGCAATTAGGGATGGGCAATAAATGCTGGTCTAACCAGCAATGTCCACATCCCATTGAATGAATAAAAAAAACACTCGTTACGGGAAAAAGTTTCTCCTCGGACCACTTTTGCTTCCTTTGCTAATTACTTTAAACCTGTGCCCTCTCGTTCGCGACCCTTCCACGAGTGGGAACAGTTTCTCCATATCTACTCTGCCCACACTCCTCATGATTTTGAATATCCTCTATCAAATCTCCTCTCAGCCTTCTTTTCTCCAAGGAAAGCAGTCCCTAACTTCTCCAATCTGTCTTCTTGACTGAAGTTCATCATCCCTGGGACCATTCTTATGAAGCTTTCCTGCATTCTCAATGCAATTTTATGCCAGAAAAAGATTGGATGTGTCTTTGCCTGCTCCCTTGACAGGAAGGAATATTATTACTTTAACATGCAGATTAAGAAAAAAATGGAAGTCAGCCATTAAATAATTATTTCTTGTCTTGAATTATTCCTGTTTCAGTGATGAACCAGTTACAGATTTCTCTCCAGCCAACTCGTATGATTAACATTGGGATCCTTTTGACAGCTGTTCACAAAGCACTGATTATCCCATGCTATTAAATTAAAATATTCCAATATAATCTAAGGTGAAGAGCTGCAGGCAATATTAGTTGGCTGTCAAAATATCAAGTGAATAGAACTAGGCATCGGTAATAGCATAGAACTTCTCGTTTAGCAAAGTACCTCCTGTGCAGGGAGGAAAATACCCATGTTAATTGGCAAATTTATGTATTTGCCTACAAAGTGAATTAAATTGAAATTAAAAGGTTTTCCCTGTTTTGTTTGTGTAAAATATCTTGTCGTGATTTAGAGCTGAAATATGAACTGACTGACTTCTGTTTCTCAACAAGTGATGTCTGACTCGTTGACTATTACCAGCATTTTCTGTTTTGTTGAGACCTATTTTACTCCTACTTTGCTTGGCATAGCTTTGACTAATTTATTTCAAGCCTGGCCATTGCATAGGTTCCTTAGCTCATTTTCTGCACTTTTGGATTGCTTGGGTGTGCTGCATGCATTTTGATGTCCAACGTTTTAGAGTGCGATGACCTGTGGATCACCAGATGAGTGGCTTTTAGAAGCAGTTCAATCTAAAATGTCAGTTCTGCTGCTAAGCTTGGTATGTATCAGTTTGCTTCATGGTTTTGATTTGCCAGCCAATCCCATGATCAGTTTACAGATCTCATCTTTCTTGCATCTTATTCCATATCTCCTGACACTGAACTTTTCAGATGGAAATGCTTTGTAAAATGACATCTATGTATGAATGTGTGTCTATTTGGAAGCTCATGATGAGCTAACAATGGATATTGGATAAACCCCTGGTGTTTGAGAAATTGTGTACAAGAAGCTCTTAAAAACATAGGTGAAAACTTTTGCATTCTAAGAGGTTATATGTGCATTTTTATGGTATAGTGGAGAAGCTGATCAGGGCAGTTTACAGCAGAGAAGATTAAGAGGAGATTCAGTTGGAGGTGTTTAAAATCATGAACGGGTTAGAAGGGCTAAATAAAGAGAATGTGTTTCCAATGGTTGAAGGGTTGGTAACCAGAGATTACAGGTTTAAGATGATTGGCAAAAGATTGGCATTCTTGGCTGAGATCCCAGATACCCATGAGACTGTTAAAACAACTGCACTCGGAAAATATTGCTTGATTGATAGCCCTTGCTCTGTGATCAGTTCTGTCAATTGCCCAATACTTATTTATACAAATGTGTCAAGTACTTGCAGTTTATGCTATTGATTCTTTAAAGGGTCTGGATAATTGACACTTCCATAGAGCTGCAGTACAATTAGTTTTTTTTAAGAAAGGAGGCAGTTATGAACCTTTTTAAAGCTTTTTCACAAATCCTATTGTTACTATGGAGTTCACTGGGCTTTGTAAAGAGTGGGTGAATGGACATGGAAGTGCCATAGCTTGGTATGGGGCAATGGAGGGTGGGTGGAGGGTCATAGGTTGGCATGGAGGGTCTGAGGGTCCATGGGGAGGGTGGGTGGGGTGCAAGAGTTGGCATGGATGTATGAAGGCTGGAGGGCTGTTCTTTGTTTTGCTGTCATTATTGCAACTGGGACAAAGATCCAGAGCACCGAAGAAGACCATTTCAACAGCCTGCCTCGGCACTCAGCATTTCCTGTGGCTGCCTCTGAACTCTGAGGGCAGTGGCATTAGCCACCTTCCCTTAATGAAAATCCCGCCTTTGTTGCTTTCTCTCCCTAGGTGGGCGTGCTGAGCCAGGAAATTTCCCGACTCCCGCTACCCACCTACAGGATGAAAATCCAGCCCCATAATTCTATGCATTACATATACTATTCTCTTCAGTATTAATATTCTACTGTTAACCTTTTGGGATTTGTATTCCATGCTCTTATTCAGAACCTGGAAGGTAAGGCTGTCACTTGCCAGTGTGTAGAATCACTTGGCCATTTTGTGGAAATGTTAAATAGAGAATACCGTAATTACCAACACAACTGATTACAAATTGCGTGAAATAAGAATTTAAGAATTAAAATAAGATGTAACTGGTTGGCACATTGGCTTTTGACAATTGCCTTTGGGCGAGGAGTGGCATCATAGAAAAGATGACCTGTATCCAAAATGGAATCTGGACAATAGAATTGAATATGAGTTCGTGGTCGGTACGTGCATTGTCTATGATTGAAAGTCAGGGTGGAATGCAGTGTGTGGGAGGGAGATTGACACACAATTGTTGAAAGCCCAGAAGAACTTTAAATGTGATTAAGGGAGGACAGCTATTGCCAGGAGCAGTCAGCAATTTCTTTATTATGACAGACGTTGAAGGCCATCAGTTTTCTTCGAGAAATTAACTGAACCAGGGAAATAATTAGGCACAAACCTACATTATTATCAGACGAGACAGGCGACAATGACTGAATTTCTTTTTATTTGTTCTAAGCATGTTGTTTTTATGTGTAAAAAAAAAAAAATATATTTTTTGATTTGAAAAAATTAGGTTATGTTTGAAATCGAGTAGAGTTAAGGAAAAGGAGAGGGTTGTGCCTTTTTTGTTGATTTTTAAGCCCATCACGATGCAAATGCCTCATGAAATATGTTACTGAATTAAAATCAAATCATTCATATTTTGGCATAACTTTTAAATCTGTTAGACCTCTACATTTTTATTTTATATTTTGAAATAAACGCATTGGATGCACTCAGAGCCCATTGTAATCGCATAGGTTGCACAGTTCTAAGGTAGCACCAGGGTGCATATTACGGATAGACATTGTTCTTTCTAAGACTTCTATCGTAACACAGTTTTTTAGTCCAAATAGAATGCATTTGCAAATGTGTATTTCTTACTCAAATCTGCATAACAGTGAGTAAGATGCTTTATCTTTTTCTGTGCTGTTTGTTGGTGACTATCCCATATCCATGTTTTGTTTTTGCTCAGGAAATCCATTTAAAGCTTTAATTTTGTCTGCCAAATCTGGAGAAACATTGCCAAACTGCAGTACCATTTCCAGGAAGCACTGTGCCTCAATGATGTTCGGGGGGGAGGTATCTTGAAGATGGCCTGTGATTTGTCATTGGCTCTCTCACTTCTCTCAAACCCCCCCACCCCCGAACTCGCGAAAAACTGTTTTTCCTCCCATTAGGAACAAACTTCACTATCATCACCCATGATCTTCCCTATGTTTACAACAGGTTAACATTTGCCTTCTCAGTCTGACTAGCCTATCAAACATTAGTTTGGAACAAAAAATACCTGGAAAAACTCAGCAGGTCTGACAGTCTGCGGAGAGGGATACAGTTGACGTTTCGAGTCCAAATGACTCTTCATCAGAATTAAAAAATGTAGAAATAAGATGAAATATAAGCTGGTAGAGGGGTGTGGGACAGGAGGAGCTCAATAGGAGGCCAATGAAGGGTCATATGAACTCGAAACGTCAACTGTATCCCTCTCCGCAGATGCTGTCAGACCTGCTGAGTTTTTCCAGCTATTTTTGTTTTTGTTCTAGATTTCCAGCATCTGCAGTATTTTGCTTTTATCTAAACATTAGTTTGGAATCTGACTACAATATTTTGTTCTCTGATCTTGTTCTTCCATTGCAATATGATCACAATGATTTGACCATGTTCATAGTCATATCATTTGCCCAGTTTGAAGCTGGACTAATGCTGCATATTTCCATTTTTCCTGATTCTCTGGTAAAATGTAGCTTTCAAAATGGATTTCTACACAATGCGAAATACTTTTTCCTATACTGTTTTGGAATTTCCTCAAATTATCCTCCATCTTTCAGGATAATGTTAATACTTTGATGTGCTCAATGATCAAGTTTTCTTCAGCTATCTAATCCTGAAACAACGGCTTTTGACCAATACTCTGGCTTTCTGAAAGCAAATTTGTCCATAGGGTAAAACCATTTACCGGATTTTCATACAGAGTTTCCACTTTTACTAATTTAAAAGCCTTTTTACTGTTTTTCCTCCCATTAGACCATCAGCAAAGTCTCTCCTCCAATTTCCTGTGATCTCCAGAGGAACAGAAAATTATCACTACCAGCATGTTGTACTTGTGTTCTATTAGGATAGACTGAGACGTAGACTCAGACAACAGTACTTCGATCAAAAATGCTTGTCTTAAAACTTACACCTGCCTCCCAAGGCTGGTGAACTCTCCTTGTAATTAAGACCCCACTGGTCTGAATTGTCCCTGTCTCTCCCTGCATTTACTCTTTTAGGCTTTCTTCACTGCCTTGTCTTAATAATGAACTTAGGTGTAACCTTAATAACCCTATAGAATGTACAACAACTTGTAGGTAGCAATGTTGAATAGAAAAAGCCCTAAAAGCAAACAAGAGTGCGTGAGACAAGAGAGAAATTAAAGATATTTATTTAAACTTATGCAGGCAGATCTATTCACACCTGAATGACTGCCACAGAACTCAAACAACATTGAAAAAGAGAAAAAATAAATAATCCATGCATTCTCCTTTGCATGTAATTAAAGACGTAAGGAAGTAATTTCCTGGGTCTAAAAGGATTGTAGGTGGTTCAGCTTTACAACAGTGTTGGCTTTGTGAGTTTGCTTGAATTCAGGTGTTTTTGAATAGAAACATACTTTTTTCCCCTCCAACTTTCCTATTCAGCCTCTTAAAAATGTTGACTTTTTGGGGGGTTTTATACCTTGTGAAGTGACTGTTTCATGCGTGAGTATCAGTCGGGGCATTACAGTTAAGTTTAATGCTGCCCATATATTTTTTTCTAGGGGCAGGCATTGGATAGCAAGAACAGAATCCATAGATGAATGATATTCTCTCTCCCAAAATCAATTTCAGTTCTAATCATTATCTTAGCTAAGATCAGGTAACTGAGTACAGATGAGGGATTGACCCTGAGATGAAAACTAGACTGTGACTCATAGCAGTTCCTGTATTGCAATCTCCTGTTATTTTCTACTTTGTTGTTTCTGATAATTAGTGTATTGGGGAAGATGGAAGCCATATTCAAACTTCTGCTAATTGACAGGGCAGAACCTGGTCTCATAAATCAAATAATTGAGTTAAAATTAATTCATTAAAGAGCGGATTTGCATTACAATACTGAAGGCATTTTCTTTTATTAGATTATCTCAGGCAGTCAGCCAATTCCATTGTACCAGATCTAGTAGTTGCTGGTAATCACTGAATACAAATGCAATTTTTAAAAAAGTTTTTATTATCTTGACTATCTTCAGTTTCTATGAAATAAAAAAATGTTTATCTATCAGACGCACTTACTGCATGAAGATCACACTCCATTTTAAACCACCATAAAGACATTTTTCTTTTAAACTCTTAAAATGGAACATTGAAAAGAACATTGGTTGGCTTGCAGTGTGTTGCTGTCGTGGATATAACAGTTCATTTTCATCAATATCCTTTAACATCTATTTAAACTCCAATCTCAAATTATGAAGACCTTAGATTCTGGAAGTAATACATCGAGATAATAGTTTGTGATTTGTTCCCTGTGCTGCAACAAGTAGGTCTGAAGTACATTTGACATTGGGCCTTAGACCTTGAGAACAGCAAACTGTAGAGAGCTGCTGGGCATTCTATGGCAGAATTTCAGTTTCAGGCCGCTGTTGCCTAGGAGGGGGTTAATGATTGGGCAGGGTGGGAGTAAAATTGTGGGAGAGCAGGGGGAAAGTTGGGAAGGTGTGAGGATGGGGTAGTGATTTGGGAGGGATGTTATAGGGATTCAACTACTGTTTAAATCGGAGGCCTGAGCTGGTGAGCAGTGTTGGCTTGTCTTGTCAGGTCAACCTGTAAGGAGGGATATCTCAGGCCAGGAGAGGCCCAGCACGGGCAACTAAATGAAAAAAAAATCCTTGTTGGTCAGGAGAAGCAGAAGTGTTTGGTAAATGGCAGTGAACTTCTTAAACTGACTATTGTTCTCCTCCTCCTCCTGAAACAGGTGAGTCGTAGTTCCTTGGGAGATTTTACTACTTTAAAAACACTGTTCTAAATGCACAATGTTGATGGTTTGTTCCAGATACTGGATGTCTACTGGTACCTCATCCAAGTGTCTGTCCTCCATGTCAATCTTAATTAGCAAAGGGAGCTCCCAGCTTCTTTTCCCCACGACCAACCATTTCCTAAAAAGCTAGTTTGTCTCTAGGCCTCTCTTAACCATGGCTTCATCCATCAGCCACCTCCTCAACACCATTGCCCCCACCCACCAACCCTCCCTCACGCCCCTGCCACTCCATCTTACCACTTACCTTAAAGGGAACAAATTATAATGTCAACTAGCATGGAAAGGGAAGCCAGTTGGTCAATAGTTCTGTGGAAATTGGGGAAAAGAGAGCAGCAGGTGAGACTTGTGAACAAAATGAGTTCAAGAATGGGCATGAGAAGAGAGAAAAATTAACTTTTTAAGACATGGTTGGCAGTGACAAAAATAAGCTGTACTCTCTTTAATCTTTACTCCAAGCTTGCACACAAAGAACTGGTAATTGGACGAGGTGCCAGTGGACAACCAGTATCTGGAACAGTATCAACAACAACGTTGTGCATTTACATAATGCCCTTAATGCCATAAAACATCTCAAGGCAGTATGAGCCTTCAGAAGAAGAGAACAAAGGGATTTTTTATTTTAAAAGTTCACTGCCTTGCAGTGAGAGCTGTCCTTTTTGAGGGATTTTGTAGTAAACTTCAGGCATGTTTGTAGAATCTAATTTTTGCACCTCCCCTTCTCATTAGGAAGCATTGGCCTTGATATTAAGAACCCACAATGGGCCAGCGGGGTTGGTGGTCAGTGGGTAGGGTTTTTTTACATATATTATTGTACTTATATATATTCTCCGTCTTTCTCCCTCCCTCCCTCCCTTCCTTCCTTCCTTCCCTCTCTCGTGCACACTCGCTCTCTCTTCCCCTCCCCCTCTCTCTCCTTCCCCCTCTCCGTCCCTGCCCCTCCCTTTCCCCCTCCCTTTCCCCCTCCCTTTCCCCCTCCCTTTCCCCCTCCCTTTCCCCCTCCCTTTCCCCCTCCCTTTCCCCCTCCCTTTCCCCCTCCCTCTCCCCCTCCCTCTCCCCCTCACTCTCTCTCTCCCACTCTTGCGTGCGCTTGCTCTCTCTCCCGCGCCCCCCCTCTCCCGCCCCCCCCCTCTCCCGCCCCCCCCTCTCCCGCCCCCCTCTCTCCCGCCCCCCCTCTCTCCCGCCCCCCTCTCTCCTGCCCCCTCTCTCTCCCGCCCCCCTCTCTCCCGCCCCCCCTCTCTCCCGCCCCCCTCTCTCCCGCCCCCCTCTCTCCCGCCCCCTCTCTCTCCCGCCCCCCCCCTCCCGCCCCCCCTCTCTCCCGCCCCCCCTCTCTCCCGCCCCCCCCTCTCTCCCGCCCCCCCTCTCTCCCGCCCCCCCTCTCTCCCGCCCCCCCTCTCTCCCGCCCCCCCTCTCTCCCGCCCCCCTCTCTCCCGCCCCCCTCTCTCCCGCCCCCCTCTCTCCCGCCCCCCCTCTCTCCCTCCTGCTCCTGCTTCACCTCCTTCTCCACCTCCCCTTCACCCCCCTCACGTGCTCGCCCCCTCCCCCTCCCCTCTCACTCCCGCCCCCTCTCTCTCTCCCTCCCGCCCCCTCTCTCTCTCCCTCCCGCCCCTCTCTCTCTCCCTCCCGCCCCTCTCTCTCTCCCTCCCGCCCCTCTCTCTCTCCCTCCCGCCCCCTCTCTCTCTCCCTCCCGCCCCCTCTCTCTCTCTCTCTCCCGCCCTCTCTCTCTCTCCCTCCCGCCCTCTCTCTCTCTCTCCCTCCTGCCCCCACTCTCTCTCCCTCCGGCCCCCTCCCTCTCTCCCTCCCGCCCTCTCTCTCTCCCTCCCGCCCTCTCTCTCTCCCTCCCGCCCTCTCTCTCTCCCTCCCGCCCTCCCCCTCTCCCTCCCGCTCCCTCCCTCTCTCCCTCCCGCTCCCTCCCGCTCCCTCCCTCTCTCCCTCCCGCTCCCTCCCTCTCTCCCTCTCACCCTCCCTCCCTCCCTCTCACCCTCCGTCCCTCTCACCCTCCGTCCCTCTCACCCTCCGTCCCTCTCACCCTCCGTCCCTCTCACCCTCCGTCCCTCTCACCCTCCCTCCCTCTCACCCCCCCTCCCTCTCACCCCCCCTCCCTCTCACCCCCCCTCCCTCTCACCCCCCCTCCCTCTCAACCCCCCCTCCCTCTCACCCTCCCTCCCTCTCACCCTCCCTCCCTCTCCGTCTCTCTTCCCTTCTCTCCCCCCCCCTCACGTGGGCTCGCTCTCTCCCCCTCTCTCCCCCTCTCTCCCCCTCTCTCCCCCTCTCTCCCCCTCTCTCTCCCCCTCTCTCTCCCCCACTCTCTCCCCCTCTCTCTCCCCCTCTCTCTCCCCCTCTCTCTCCCCCTCTCTCTCCCCCTCTCTCTCCCCCTCTCTCTCCCCCTCTCTCTCCCCCACTCTCTCCCCCTCTCTCTCCCCATCCCTCTCCCCCACTCTCTCCCCCACTCTCTCCCCATCCCTCTCCCCCACTCTCTCCCCCTCCCTCTCCCCCTCCCTCTCCCCCTCCCTCTCTCCCTCCCTCTCTCCCTCCCTCCCTCCCTCTCTTCCTCCCTCTCTCTCACCTTCCCTCCCTCTCTCTCACTCTCTCTCACCTTCCCTCCCTCTCTCTCTCCCCCTCTCCCCCCCTCTCTCTCTCTCTCTCTCTCTCCCTCTCCCCCCCTCTCTCCCCCTCTCTTGTACAGCTAATTCTTATTGCACTTTATGCTGTTCCAGCGGTTGGCTACTTCAGATCCATGTAAAGACCAATGATTGAACCATGGACCTTCCTGTTCTCTATGCTTCACAAACTATCTTTAGATCTAAGCTACAATGAAAGCTATAATGATTGTTTCCATATTATAAGACATGGGCACATTTTCTGATCAGGTCTACCACTGAGCATTAGCTGAGCAGTGCCTTATTAGTATTTACTTGTTCTTAATGCTGATTCCCACTAATTTAGTTAGATCAGCTTGTTTTTATATTCTGCGTTGAGCTCTTAGACCAAACCAGGCCTAGGTGTTGGGATACACTGGTCAGCACCAAGCTAAGCAGTTCTATAAGACCCAACACACCAGGGTGGATGTACAGCTGCTACAATTGACACAGTTCTCCCTAACCTTGGGATGGAGAACAGAGATTATGGCCTGGAGTTTCATGCCTTTATCCGTGTTGGGAGGTGGAGGGATTTAAAAATGTTGGACAGGGTACAGTTCTGGGATCCCTGCCCCCATTCCTGGCATCCCCAATTTTTGCTGATGTGGGATAAGGGTGTCGGTAGCACACATGTATTACGGAGGTTTGGCTGAGAGCTCAGACCCATCAAAGGATTATGTGGGCAGGAAGTTGTTTACACAGCTGGACAATTTGCTTAATTGACATTTTTATGTGGTTATAACAAGTTGTTCATTCTGTGATTTTTTTTCAATGTCTTGAAGTTTATTTGCACAGGCTTAAATGGTGTCAAGTATTTAAAGCTTCTGTTATTGATACTTTCACGATCTGTTTGATTTGACACTTTTATAGGGTTGTACGACTGGGTGTTTTTTTAAGCTGTTTTACACATGCCATTGCTACTATTGAGTTCGTTGCATAGTGCATACTGGTTGAATGGGAATGGAAGGGTCATGAATTGGCAAGAAGGGTATGAGGAGCCAATGGGGTGGTGAGGAGACATACGTCGACATTGAGTTGGCAAGGGCGCTATAAGGGACTATGGGGATGGGTGGGGCATGTGTTTGCATGGGGGAGCGTGGAGGTGACATGGGGAGTGGATGAGGTGTAAATTGGATTCTTTTAATCCAAGCTGACACTGATCCTCCTACCCTGAGTCTCATTTTTGTTAACCAATCTTTTATGTGGTGCTTTCTCAAACATTTACCCGGCTTTTATGTGTTACCTTGTCAAATGCTACTTTACAGTTTGGCAAGAAGGCTTCAATTTCGTCTAAACATTAATAATTAATAATTCTGATGAAAGGCCATCAAGCTGAACCATTAACTCTCGTTTCTCTCTCAAAAGATGCCTAAGGAGCTCCTGAGTATTTCTGACATTTTCTGCTTCAACTTTAGATTCCCAGCATTTGATGTATTTTTCTTTTGTACTAGATATTAACCTTTCCTGCAGTTGTAGCTAACAATGATTAGGTATCTGAAAGGTGTCAGCTATGGCTCAGTCAGTAAAATTCCCACCTCCTGTGAAGGTTGTGGGTCCAAGTGCCACTCCAGAGACTTGGCTTTGAAAATCTAAGCTGTCACTCCAGTGCATCACTGAGGGAGTGCTGCATTATTTGAGATGCTGTCTTTCAGGTGAGACATTAAACTGAGCCCAATCTGCCCCGTCGAGTGGATGTGAAAGATTCCACCGTGCTATCTTGAAGAAGAGCAGGGCAGTTATCCCTGAGGTCCTGGCCAATGCTTATCCTTCAATCAACATCACAAAAACAGGTTTCTAGTCATTGTCACATTGATGTGTTACAAGGTGGCTGTCGCGTTTCCTACATTACAACAGTGACCATGTTGCAAAAGTATTTTGTTGATTGTAAAGCATTTGTGATGTGCTGTGGTCAGGAAAGGTGCTTTATAAATGCAAGTTTTTTTTTGTAAAAGCTCATGTAAAATGTGAACAAACAGGCAATCTTAGCAACACACATTTGTGGCAACAGACTTGCCTAGACCAACATTAAAAGGCAGAACTAAGATTTGCAGTGAACAGTTTTTTTTTCCTTTTTTATAACGCGAAGCTAGAAAATCCTCCATAAGCCCCCGCCAGAAACACTTTTGGAATTGGTTCATTTCTGCTCGGTGCATGTTTGCTTCCTACTGATCTTAGCATAAATCTTTGTTTTTATTTTGCATGGAAAAGAGCTGGAAGCCAGTCTGAAATGATTTTTAACTTTTCAGCATTACTTTGCTGAGAGGCTAGTTGGGAACCATTTCAAAGAATGAATCATGAATTCTTAAAACCTGGTGACAGAAAACAGCTTCCTTTGTTAAATTGCTAAATGTCCTTGGGCTGAATGTCAATGAGACTTGAGCACTTTACAATGTGCAAGGATTCTGTCTTTTTTTACCTCAGGGCCTTGAGGATCCAGCCCAAACTTATGAAGACATCTCTCATAGAAACTGAAGAATTCCGCTGTTGGTGTAATTAATTTGGGCGATCTTGACCAAATTCCTAAACTGCAAAAAGGGCCTCATATTTTATACTAATTGACATTTAACAAGGGGGGAAAATAGTTCCTTTATATCTGTGCTTGCTGCTGCCGACATAGTAATCAGCAATCTAGAAGGTCAAAATTGCACAATTATGATTTGTAAACACTGTACAGCTGTGAAATAGAAAGTTAACAAATAAAAAAGATTATCTTACTATACAAAGTCTGGCAAACGTACTCCATAATGATACATACATGGTCAAAGGTGCTGTATCTGGGTTCAGCCCCCAATAAAGATCTGAACATATGAGCATACGAATTAGGAGCAGGAGTAGGCCACTTGTCCCCTCGAGTCTGCTCCACCATTCAACTCGATCATGGCTGATCTGATTGTAACCTGCACTCTACATATTTGCCTTCTCCGATAACCTTTCACCCCCTTGTTTATCAAGAATCTATCTACCTCTGCCTTAAAAATATTCAAAGACTCTGCTTCCACTGCCTTTTGAGGAAGACTCCCAAAGACTCTCAACACTCTGACAGAAAATTTCTCCTTATCTCTGTCTTAAATGAGCGACCCCTTATTTTTAAACAGTGATCCCCTAGTTCTAGATTCTCCCACAAGAGGAAATATCCTCTCTACATCCACCCTGTCAAGACCCCTCAGGATTTTAAAGGTTTCAATCAAGTCGCCTCTTACTCTTCTAAACTCTGGTGGATACAAGCCTAACCTGTACAACCTTTCCTCATAAGACAACCTGCTCATTCCTGGCATTAGTAAACTCTCTGAACTACTTCTAAAGCATTTACATCCTTTCTTAAATAAGTACAGTACTCCAGATGTGGCCTCACCAGTGACCTGTATAACTGAAGTATAATCTTCCTACTTTTGTATTCAATTCCCCTCACATAAATTATAACATTCTATTAGCTTCCCTAAATACTTGCTTTACCTGCATACTAGCCTTTTGTGATTCATGCACTAGGACACCCAGATCCCTCTGAATCTCAGAGCTCTGCAAACTCTTACCATTTGGATAATAAGCTTTTTTTAATTTTTCATGCTAAAATGGACAATTTCACATTTGCCCACATTATACTTCATTTTGCCAGGTCCTTACCCACTTACTTAACCTTTCTATGTCCCTTTGTAGCCTCCTTACATCCTTTTCACAATTTACTTTCCTTGTGTATCTTTGTGTCATTAGCAAATTGAGCAACCATTCCTTCAGTACTTTCACCCAATTCATTTATGTAAATTGTAAAAAGTTGAGGCCCCAGCACTGATCCCTGTGGCAGACCACTTGTTACATCCTGCCAACCAGAAAAAGACCCATTTATGGCTACCCTCTGTTTACTGTTAGCTAGCCAATCTTCTGTCCATGCCAATATGTTACCCCCTACACCTTTTATTTGCTTTTATTTTCTGCAATAATCTTTGATGTGGTTCTTTATCAAATGACTTCTGGAAATCTAAGTACAGTACACCCACCAGTTCCGCTTTGTCCACGGCACATATGTCTCCTTCAAAGAAGTCCAATAAATTGGTTAAACATGATTTCCCTTTCACAAAACTATGTTGACTGCCTGATTATCCTGAATTTTTCTAAGTGCCCTGCTATAATGTCCTTAATAATAGCTTCTAACATCTTCCCGAAGACAGATATTAAACTAACTGGCCTGTAGTTTCCGACTTTGTCTCTTTCCCCCACCCCACCCCACTTTTTTTAAATTAAAGAGTTACATTTGCTATTTTCCAACCTAATGGACCCTTCCCCAAATCCAGAGAGTTTTGAAAATTAAAACCAATGTATCAGCTATCTCACAAGCCACTTCTTTCAAGACCCTAGGATGAAGTTCATCAGGACCTGAGGATTTGTCAGCCTGCAGCTCCAACAATTTACTCAGTATCACTTCCTAGGTGATTGTAATTTTCCTGAGTTACTCACTCCTTTCCATTTCCTGATTTACAGCTATTTCTGAGATGTTACTTGTATCCTCTATAGTGAAGACCAATGCAAAATATCAGTTCAATTCATCTGCCATCCCCTTATTTACCGTTACTAATTCCCCAGACTCACTTTCTGTAGGACCAACACTCACTTGCTAAACTCTCTTATTTAAATATCTATAGAAACTCTTACTATTGGTCTTTCTATTTCTCGCTAGCTTCCTCTTGTGTTCTAATTTTTCCTTCCTTATTAATCTTTTTGCCATTCTTTGCTGTTTTTGACATTCTGTCCAATCTTCTGACCTGCCACTAGTCTTTGCGCAATTACATGCTTTATCCTTAAGTTTGATACTGTCTTTTTTTAGTTGACCACGGATGATGGGTCCTCCCTGTGGAAGCTTTCTTTCTCATCGGAATGTATCTATTGTGTGTATTCTTAAATATCCCTTTAAAAGTCTGCCACTACATCTCTACTGACCTACCCCTCAACCTTATTTGCCAGTTCACTTTAGCTAACTTTGCTTTCATGCCTTCAAATTATAGTGACGGCATTGCACAGTCAGGACTCCACATTCAAAGGCTATGAAAATCAGATGGCTGATGCACAACAGTAGTCTTACACTCGAACAGTGATGGGTATAATTCTGATGTGGCTGACTTTTGGTCCAAATTCTGATCCCCTTCGTCAGAGGTGTAATATTCTTAACAAAAACAGAATTACCTGGAAAAACTCAGCAGGTCTGGCAGCATCGGCGGAGAAGACAGGAACAGAACTTCTTCAAGGAGGTAGGCATTTCTTGAAGAGCAGTGGCAGTCAATTAAACACAGAGATAAAAACAAAAAAACTGCGGATGCTGGAAATCCAAAACAAAAACAGAATTACCTGGAAAAACTCAGCAGGTCTGGCAGCATCGGCGGAGAAGACAGGAACAGAACTTCTTCAAGGAGGTAGGCATTTCTTGAAGAGCAGTGGCAGTCAATTAAACAATTGACTGCCACTGCTCTTCAAGAAATGCCTACCTCCTTGAAGAAGTTCTGTTCCTGTCTTCTCCGCCGATGCTGCCAGACCTGCTGAGTTTTTCCAGGTAATTCTGTTTTTGTTTTGGATTTCCAGCATCCGCAGTTTTTTTGTTTTTATCTCTGTGTAATATTCTTTCATCGGAATGAAAACAGAATCTTGGGCTCACGATGTTATCCCTGAATATTGGAGTTGAAAGCTTAGAATGATGAGGATTTTATCTTTCACAGTTTTTTGTTTCTACTTTTCCTCCTTGAGTGCATTGCCTACTCTCCGATATCTTGTATTTTTTTGTGAGACTTCATGGTTGATAGACTGTTCAACCTTTGGCAGTAACCCAGTCAAGCCCAATTCTCTCTTCCCCAGACACCTATGAACTTGGTCTGGAGTTGGTAAGGTCACAAGTGCTACATGCATTCACAATTCACAGCCTTATCCCGTACCACTAAAAGCAGCTGGCAACAGGAATGAGGAAGGGAAACCCACCCGCCACCTCAGCTCTGACAAAAGCAGAGGCATGAAAATCTGATCTCTTGTGTAGGTTTCTAGCTAAGGATCATGAACTAATTACCACCTTGGTTGAGATCAGCAAACTCAGTGCAGGGCAATAATCGAAGCAAGAGCCTTCCTGATATTCATTGCTCAGCTACCTTAAGCATGCCAGCAGTTACAGTTTTTACCGTTTCATTATTTTACTTGGGGTCATGGCGATGACGAAGAAGTTTTCAGTTTTGATCTCCAGACAATTAATTAGCAAATTTCAGGCAAGCCAGAATTGGTATTACGATACTGGCATCTGTGTACCTGGCTGATGAGTGGGAAGCTCAAGCCAGTATTACTGATAATGATTCCTGCTGAAAACTGCACATGTGTAGGCCATACTGAACCTGCTAGCGTTCACACATTCGTCTCATAAGTGAAAAATGGCCAACTAAGCTGAGCACTATGGCCTCTTAAGACCTGGGGAATTGTATCCTTTCAGTAATTGTCTTCAGAAAAGAAAGATTTAAAAAAATCTGTTCTTAGAAAAAGAAAATGTTGGATTGGTGTATGTTTGAGAATCTGTTTTTGTGCCCTGTAAATCAATAATCTTGTACTTCAGTCCATTTAATCACCAAGATTGCAACTGATGCCATTCTAAACTGACTAAAATAATTGGCTGAAAGTGATTACAGCGGGTCCTTTATTGTGTTTACACATAAGATGGAGTTCTAATACAAAGTTAATTAGATCTAGCAATTTTCTCGGGACATTTACACAAATCTGAGATTAAATTGCACCACAGGTGGTTTGAATGCAGCACTTCTACTGCAGAGTAATAGGAAGAAATTCACTGGAAAGAGCTGCAAAGTGTGAGCAATGTGAATGTACAGTGGTGTGGAACAGGATCTATAAGAAGGAGCTCTGTTCCCATGTAAATAGGATTAAATTCAACGACCCACAGGCAGTATTTCATTGAAAATCACTCAGAGCTCACAATAGAGTAGGTGCTCAATTTTCAATTATTGTAACTATGTCTATAGTACAGAACTGCATTTCATTTTTTAGACTAGGCGAAGTTTGTATGGGTTTCTAGCACATTTATATTCAATTTGTCCCCAGTTGCACATCTTAAGTATGTGGCAAATCAATTGTAAACTAAGTGTCACTTGTGCTGGCTGAGATGGGATCCATTGGCAAAAGAGGTATTTTCAATACATGCCCACCCGTTCAGGCCAGAGAACTGTGTTTTTGATTGTTAGCCTTTGTGCACCTTCCCTAGTCTTAACGAGATTAGTTAGATGTGCAGTTATTTTAAATTGGCTTTAGTTGCTGCAATATGAACTGTGCCGTTTCTGGGTCAGCAGGGGTACCAGCCATTATTGCAGAAACGCAGCAAGGTTTTTAAAACCACCTTTTGTTGGAGTCCAGTAAAATTGCACTCAATTCAAATCAATCAAGACTTTGTCAACACCCTGTAAATAAACCGTACTCATAGATTTCCATTTCTCAAGTGTCACAAATCATTATTCAAAGCTTTTGGAAATTGATGCATTTGGTACATAAAAGAAAGAAACAGGGAATGTAAGATTTTTAAAAATTAGGGTAAGGTAAAATCAAAGTTATTTAGTCAGCTAGTACAGTGACGAGTGTGAGAAGTTACTGGGGTTTTTCATAGAGCTTTATTTATACTAGGAAGCCACTGACTGGCTATGCCAAAAGATAGTTCAACACACCGGACTAGGACATGCTTTCAGGACAGTGATACTTCCCGCCTCAAGTTCCCAACCTCCGGCAGACTGTCAAAAAAGTTGCAAGGAGAGAGCCAGTCTTTCCCTAATGTGTGTGCTAGAGAGGGAGCTGCATCAGCCGTTTATTGCATATCATCTGGAAAGAAAGAAAACTTGTATTTATATAACAGCTTTAACATCTTTCGAACATCCAGAAACACTTCCAAGTTAATTAGTAGTTGCTACTATAGAGGCGAGCAGCAATCAATTTGGATTCAACAAAATACCACAGCAGTCAAGTTATGACCAGTTAAGCCTTTTTTGTTTGGGGGGTGGCGGTTATTGGCTGAGGAAGAAATGTTGGCCAAGGCAGTAGGAGAACTCCCCTCTCCACTGGTTTGGTAAAGGACAACACTAACAGAGGCCTACTTGTACTTTAGAGAGCTGATTTTACGTGTTCTCCCAGCAGGGAGAACAGCCTTCTCCAGCAGGTATGCTGCATGATGGATTGGAAATTGTGGGGACTGCACCCGCAATTTCCTAGTTATGTGCTATTGTCGGCAAAGCTCCCTGCCAGGAGCACAATTTCTTAAAATTGTAACATGTTCAGATTCTCGGGTAGGAAATGAAAATGAAAGCATCTGAAATGTTGTGTGGTGGGGGGAAGCAAAAAGTGCAGAGACCAAACCTTTTGTATGCTTTTTCAAGTCTCTTCAGGCTAGCAGGAGCGACACAACTGGCACGTAACTATGTTATTGACAGCACTAACAATCTATTAACATATTTATAAGGTGCAGTCTGTAACTATGCCAAGCACAGTCTGTACATGTTGCAATTTGTTCTTTTGTACTACAATGTGAGAAAGTGAAGCCATTTGAAACACAAAACATGCTTTTTTTAATCAAACACTTTCTGTGGGTGTGTGTTATTAACAGGACCTGTGCAAGGCTAATTGTGGCCATGTATCACATTCTTTTGTGAATTTTACAAATTTTCTCATTTCCTTTCCTGAAGGAGGTGACATGCCCTGTGGGATTTTATTTTGTGCAAGTCTAGAGAATGCGTATTGGCAGATTATTTGACTTTGGAGACGCTTTGGCTGAGTTTAATCATCCTCTGATATTCACTTTCCAGCAGAGGCCACTCAATTGTGCACAGGAGCAGGAACTTTCATTAATTTACCTTTCCCTTTCTAGCCTGGAATACCAAGGCCTTTTGGAGTATCTTCATGTTGTCCTGATTGTGAGCAGCTAACTGGTATAAACTAAGGACTGAACCTGTGACATTTTATTGTTTGTAGGCTAGGCACCACATGAAGCAATTTAAAAAAAAATTCACTTATGGGATGTGGGCATCGCTGGCTATGTCATCATTTATTGCCCATCCCTAATTGTCCTTGAGAAGTTGGTGGTGTGCTGCCACCTTGAACTAATGTAGCCCCTATGGCGTAGGTACACCCACAGTGCTATGAAGAAGGGAGTTCTAGGATTTTGATCCAGCAACAGTGAAGGAACGGCGATATATTTCCAGGTCAGGATGGTGAGTGGGTATCTGCTGCCTTTGTTCTTCTAGATGGTGGTGGTCGTGGGGTTGGAAGGCACTGCTCAAGGAGCCTTGGTGAGTTTCTGCAGCGCACCTTGTAGATGGTACATGCTACTGCCATTGTGCGTCGGTGGTGGAGGGATTGAATGCTTCTGGAAGGGGTGCCAATCAAGCAGGCTGCTTTGTCCTGGATGGTGTCAAACTTCTTGAGTGTTATTAGAGCTGCACTCATTCTGGCAAGTGGAGATTATCCTATCACACTCCTGACTTGTGCTTTGTAGATGGTGGGCAGGTTTGGGGAGACAAGGTAAGTTACTTGCCGCAGGATTCCTAGCCTATGCCATTGAATGTCAAAGGGTGATGGTTAGATTCTCTCTTATTGGAGATGATCATTGCCTGGCATTTTTGTGGTGCGAATGTTACTTGCCACTTGTCAGCCCAAGCCAGGATATTGTCCAGTTCTTGCTGCACTTGATCATGCTTCAGTATCTTAGGAGTCACGAATGAGCAGCTAAGAAGCCAGATGAAACATTTTAAAGGTAATATTATAGATTAATCATCTGAGCATGGCGCTGAATTTGCAGGGACAATGTAGCAGTAATCTGGGCAGGTGCTCCACACTATTTTCCCATTCATTAATGTGTGCCCAAATTCCTGATCTGTACTTTCAAAGGGCAATGCACTGGGAGCCTTATTTTCCCAAATCACCCCAGTTATCCTAAAGAATATTACCTGCATTGAGGTTGAGAGGAACTGAAGCTTTGTGTTCCATGTACCTGCACACTGTTCCTTTCTGGAATGACATTTTAAGGCTTGTGACATTAATTTAATAAGGTTTACTCAGTAGGGCCAAAGAAAGGCACTGCTCCATCTGTTTTTCTTACTGCCGGGTAAGGAAATGAACAACATAAGTCATTGGTTTATTTGTTGCCTAGAATTGACTTCATTATGTTAGTCCTTATGTATACCCAGCAGCAGGCAATGGTGTGGATTATGTCTTTTGGATGCTGTTAAGATCCTGGCTTATTGCTGACATTCTGCATGCACTTAGAGTCTGGCAGAGAAACAAAAAGCTTCTGAGTGCATAAAATTGTGTTGAAAGTCAGTTCTACACTAAAGTATTGTACTGTGTGTTGACCCCATTGTGAACTTCTGAACCTAGTCATCCTGTTTTTTCGCTATTTTCAAGGGTTTGTAAATGATTCTCCTACTATATGTTTGATCAAATGAGGTTTGAGTACAGTAACACTGATCAGATGAGGTGTAAATAGATGGAAAGTGAACTGGAGTTGTCAGGCAGCATTGGCAATGGTACTTAGATTTACAGAACAAGACACCTATGGTCGTTCAAGCCTGCAAAGGAGATTAAATACCTGTTTAGAAAAATAGTGATAATTGGGTTTTCTTTTGTCCTGCTCATATACATTTGTTTTGCTAGTTAAGTTATTTGTATTAGTCATATTTAATTACATTTTTGTGTTTTGAGGTAAAATTACATTAGAGCTGGTGGCTAGTACAGTATTGAGAACCTGCCTGATGCACTCCAATTGTTGCGGGCAATAAACCAAGATGATGCTGGGCTCTCCTGGGGCTGATAAATGTACTTTCTGTTGTAAAACTGAAGGGTACAGGCCTAACAGATCCCAGGTTCACACCCTTTTCTGTGCTATATGAGCTACTGTCAGATGGGGTCACAGGCAGGATGCTGCAGTTGACCTCCCCATCCTGATCTGGAGAGGGGAAATATCAGACCAGATTCTCAGCCTAATGGCAATTCAGTAACATTTATCAAAGGCTGTGCATGTGGGGATCTCCTAAAGACCGAATCTGTTTTTTCGGTTGTGATATTTTTGTGATAGTTGAATAGGCAATACACTGCTCACTGACGAAGACTGACTGAGGTTGATGAACCTGAGGTTAACTTGGCTGTGCAACCTTAAGTTAACACAAGTCAGCACCTTTTTCTGAGGGATGGGAGCGGATGCTTTTGTGTAGGAAATAATTTGCTACCATATAAGCAAAGTGTGTCTGTTATAGGGAGCTGCCCCAATACAGCAAAAGAGGGATTCTTTCTGTCAGCGAGATTGGGTGATCCTGTTGAAAATTTGAGCCAGTTACAAAAATCTAAACAAATGTGTCTAACCAGTTCCCTACTTGAAATATGAAGCCGGCTCATTCAAAAGCTTCTTTGTGCCAGTAAAACTGTTTGCACTCCCTTGAAGAAACTTGTGGCACTGAAAAAAAAAAGCCAACCATTCACAGCAGATACTAAATTTGAAGTTTGAATGTAACCAATCATGCCTCGACATTGTTCGGTTGCGGCAGTGTAAAAATTCTAAATGTATTTTCAAAAGTGATGACTCGAAGGACTTCACATGTTCTACATAACTTCCATTAGTTCTATATCTCCCTGCCCCTTTCTGCCACATCCCTCAACTTTGCTGAGTGATCATTCTGGATGCATTTCCAGGTGACAAACAACCCTATCTTTTCCCTTGGTATTCAATTTGCCTATGTAACAATAGTCACGATAATTTATTGTGTGAGGAGTTTTGAGACACAATTACAAGACTATGTATTTATATTACACCTTTCATATATAGAGACGTCCTCAAGCAAAGGTGTAAGGGAAAAATTGGATACTGAGCCACTGAAGACAATACTAGGAAATATGACCAAAAGCTTGGGCAAAGCGGTTGGTTTTACAATGGGACTTAAGGGTGAAGTAGGAGATGGAAAGATAGATGGGTTTAGAATGGAAATTTCAGAGCCTGGGGCTGAGGAGTCTGAGGGCACACTGCCAATGGTGAGGCAAATAAACAGAAAGAGGCACAAAGAGCTGGAGTCAAAAGTATAGACTGTTTTGCAGAAGGAGGTTGTAGCTTAGGAGATGGTGATAGACGTGGAGAGGGATGAGAACATGGATGAGTTTAAAGAAAAAAGTGAAAATTTTAAATTTGAAACATTGGGGAACAGAAGCCACTGTAGATTGCAAGGAGGTGCGATGAGTGAATGGAACTCGGTGCAGTTTGGGATACAGGCTGAATATGAGCTGATGTTTATGTAGGGTGGTGGATGGAAAGCTAGTCAGAAGAACATAGTCATCTAAAGATGACAAAGCATAGATGATAAGTATTTTATTAGCAAATGGTCTGGGGTAGGGTTGGAATTGGGTGACATTATGGAATCTCCCTACCTATTAGCAACCATGTAATTTCATGGGAGAGGCAAAAAACACACACAACCCCAGGCCACTTGGGGAGAACATGGTGGCAGGGTGGGGTGTGGGGGTGGAATTCCTCTTTGACCCTCTTATGTGATCAAAATTAGTCTCGCAAACCATATTGACCATGCTTATAACCCAGTGTTTTGCCTATTTGTTTACGTAAGATGTATTTTACACTCAAGCCAGGAACTAGTCCAGTTCTCTCTTGAAGATTTGCACTTAGCCCATGAGCAAGAAACTTGTTCCTTAGATCTATTATCCTCTGAAATAAAAGGAACGACCTACCATCTGATTTAGCCCTACCCTTATAGAGTCATACAGCACAGAAACAGGCCTGACGCTTTCCAATCTATTAAAGGAACACAGTTTAGGCTATTAACTATTTTGTATACCTCATCAACTCACCCAAAGGCTATGCATTGCTAAAGTGAATAGATTGAGCTTTTTAAGCCTATTTGATCAACTAAGGCTTTTTAAGTTCAAAATTGCTGATGGTATAAAAATGGGTAGGAAAGCAAGTTATGAGGAGGATACAAAGGCCAAGATTTTCCAGTCCCACCCACGGCAGGAATCGTCGCAGGCAGGATGGAAAATTTGGCTCACCAGCCCAAGGTCCATTAACCTCGGGCAGGAATTTCCAGTCTAAAGAGCCTGCGAAGGGATATAAATAGGTTAGAAGAGTGGGCAAAAATTTAGCAGATGACGTATAATGTGGCAAAATTTTAAGTCATCCACTTTGGCAGGAAGAATAGAAAAGCAGAATATTATGTAAGTGGAAAGAGACTGCAGCATGCTACAGTACAGAGGGACGTGGTGTCCTGGTACATGAATCACAAAAAGCATGCAGGTACAGCAAGTAATTAGGAAGGCAAATGGAATGTTGGCTTTTATTGCAAGGGGGATGGAGTATAAAAGTAGGGAAGTCTGCTACAAATATAAAGAGCATCAGTGAGACTGCACCTAGAGTACTGTGCATGGTTTTGGTCACCTTACTTAAGGAGGGATACACTTGCATTGGAAGCGGTTCAAGGGAGGTTCACTAGGCTGAAACCTGGGAGGAAAGGGTGAGCAGGTTGGGCTTGTACTCATTGGAGTCTAGAAAAGTGAGAGTTGACCTTATGCAAACATGAGATTCTGAGGAGGTTTGCTAGGGTAGATAATGAGAGGATGTTTCCTCTCTTAGGGAAATCTAGAACTAGGGGGTACAGTTTAATATGGAGATGAGGAGGTGTTTCTTCTGAGGGTCGTCAGCCTTTGGAATTCTCTTCCCCAGCAGACAATGGAGGCTGATCATTGAATATATTCAAGGTTGAGTAAGACAGATTTTTGATCTACAAGGTAATTGGGGACTATGGTGGACAGACAGCAAAGTGGAGTTAAGGCCATAATCAGATAGCCATGATCTTATTAAATGGTGGTACAGGCTCAAGGGGCTGAATGACCTATTTCTGCCCCTATTTCTTATGATATTATGAATTATTACTGTGGCACTCCTGAACCTTTTCCAAAGCCTCTAAATCACCCACCATATGATGGGCCCCAAAACTGGATGCTGCATTATAAATATGGTCAAACCGAAGCCTTGGACAAGGACAAAGTGGCGTGCCTTGTATAATATTGGATCATCCTGTTAATAGAACCTAGTACAATATTTGTTTTTGTTTTGGCTTTGGCTTCTTGATATTGGCCATGAGCTGTGGCGAGAATTATAAACTATAATGCCAAGATCTTCTGTCTCAACTATTTCAGTTCTGTTCCATTTAAGTATACTTGATGTTGACCCTGCCCACTTGCATACCTCTGCTCTTACCCAGGTTAAATCTAGGTACCGTTTTAGAATTATGAACTGGATTAATAGGATAGACCTAGAAAGAATGTTTCCACTTTTGGCTCAGTTGAGCCAATATGGGCCATAAACACAAGGTAGTTATTAATAAATCCAATAAGGAATTCAGGGGCAACTTCAGAGGAACTTGCTCCCACATGGAGTAATTGAGTTGTTTTCCAATTCTTTCATGGGATGTGCATGTCACTGAGAAGCCCAGCATTTGTTGCCCATCTCTAATTTCCTTTGGGGTAGTAGCCTTTGACTGCCACAGTTCATTTGTTGCAGATAGACCCACAGTGCTGTCAGGGAGGGAGTTCCAGGATTTTGACCCAGTGATGGTGAAGGAGTGGCAATATAGTTCCAAGCCAGGATGGTGTGTAGCTTGGAGGGCAACTTGCAAATGGTGGTGTTCCCATCCGTCTGCTGCCCTTGTCCTCCAAGGTGTTAGAGGTAGCGGGTTTGGAAGGGCTGTTGAAGGAGCATTGGTGAGTTGCTACAGTGCATCTTGCAAATGGTACACACTGCTGTCACTGAGAGTTGGTGGTGAAGGGAGTGAATGTTTAGGTTGGTGAATGCAGTGCTGATCAAGTGGGCTACTTTCTCCTGGATGGTGTTGAGCTTCTTTGTTGGAGCTGCACTCATTCAGACAAGCAAAGAGTATTCCATCACACTCCTGACTTGTGCCATGTAGCCTTGGATTAGCTGCAGTTTTCTCCTGTAAAGTTGTCAGCTGGGACCTTGCTTCAGTGTTTCAACCAAAAGATCAGTACTGCCCCAAAGTGTCAAAACCTGGATTGAGTTAACCAAGCTGATGCTTCACAATGAAATCTTGCTATTCAAAATGTTTTAATCGTGAAGCCTTTTGCAAAGTAAGTTAACTTTAATATATTGGCTAAATTCTGTGAAGATCCATTAATGCTGCACAGTCCCGCTGGCTGGTGGGAAGAATCATTAAATTGGGTGCTTGGATAAATTAATTTTGCTCTCATTTATGTCACAAAACTAGAACTTTTGGGGTTTTATTGATTGTACATTTTCGAAGTGAACAGTTCCAGGTGCTGGCTGGTACAGCAATGAAATGTTCATTGGTGAGTGGAATGCAATTATGGGCATCCACGTTCTTCCCACCCTCGCCCCAGCCGAAAAATGATTCGGACGAGATTTAGCACCAATCTGCTTTCATGTCACGTCATTAAAGAATTAGAAGTGAGGAAAAATCATACAAATACCACATGAATAAAAATAATGCTGTAGTTGTTGCTTATGCTTGTGTATTGCTGGGCCACTTGTTAGGGCAAGACCTAAGGATCAAAGTAGAAGGAAGTGAGTGCAACTGATTACCAAACTTTTCTCCTATTCTCGTTTCCATCGGACATTCCAACTCCCTCCTTAGAGTGCAAATCTGCTGATACTGGACTCATGTGAGCCTTGTTGGGCATTTCTATCTCAGTCAGTAACAAATATTCTGAGTTGAGGTTCACAAAATTGCAATTCCAGCATTTGATAGCGATCAGCTGACTGATATTTTTCCTTTCCTGGATACACACTGGTGATTTCTATCACCTATTGCTGAGATTAGAGACTTTCAAGGACCGCATTCACGCTACCAAGGTGGGTAGCTTGAGTTGGCAAATTTCCTGACTCAGTAGACCCACCTCTGTTTAAAGGGTCCTGTTGGACCCAATATATGCTCAGGTGGGGGGTAGTGGAGAATCGAGCCCGCTGACCCCGGAGGCAGATCATGGGCGGTCCCGGGATGGGCAAGTGCAAGTCGAACTAGTTAGAAGGCGCACTTCAATTCTCTGGGACTTTGCCGCAGAGCTGTTAGGCTCTCTGGCTTCATCTCTCATACCACATTTCTCCCCCATGTCGCCCCTCCCCCATACCCCATGCCAATTTATGTACAAAAACCACCCGCCATGCCATCCACGTGCCATTTTTAAAGGTCCTGACTTCACGAAAATCTGGCCCTGTGTCTTGATTACTCACTTGGATAAGCTTGAGTCATCAGAGGATGTTATTACTGATGTAATTCTTCAATAGACAAATCACCACACTACCACCAGGGGCACACAATACCTCATTATGCTGGCCTTAACTAATTGCCATGTTTTGCAGTGATGCTTGCCCCGCGGATAAATGAGATCATCTTTTTTAACAGAAGCTATTGTTATGTGACATGCGCGTCATGCCTCAAGCATTCAGTTCCATCTATGAGGTGGAGTCAAAGCTTTTTGGTTCAAAATTAGCTTTCAGACAGCTACGTAGTTGACTCCAGATAAGCAGACACCTGCCTGAGGCAGCATCTGTTTCATGAGTGCAGCCTGTTACACTAAGGACCTTGCCCATTGAGACTACAAACTCCCTGCTTCACAGAGGGATAATAGTTGTACTGTTTTCCATTCATTTCTCTGCCTCTAAGTTTCTGTTGTTTAAGGTTTTCGTAACTATTGCATGTCACTGAGCCAGATCTATACTGAGTTTAAAGTCTGCAGACATTGGGATTGACATATTAATTCTGCTGAATCTGTTCTGTTTCATTTGGATTATGGTTCTGAGCATTTACAGATGCTGGGATAAATTATCAACTTCATTGCATGGGCAGTAATCTGACAGATGGGTTTGCCCGCATATCCAATTTTCCTTCTATTGACATCAATCCGGATACCAAAACCAATGCATCCCATAAAATTATTAATTTAAATAGACAAAGCAATTAATCATTCAGTGCACACTAATTCTTATTGTATACATCTAGGTGTCTAAACTCATACTTTTGACTGAATACGAATCAGGAGTAAGTGCAAATCGGCAGCCTGTGGGTACACAATCCTGGACTTTTCATTGCTGATTTTTTTTTGTAATGATCAGCAGATCTTTTCAGACATTAGCTGCTTATCCTCATCAATGGGGAATGAAGCTGGGGAGCTTGAAGCGGACACACACATCAACTTGGTGTACTACTAGTAAGTTAGTAAAAAGCTCACCAAATCGCTGAATATAGGCCTTGTAACATTGAAGCAAATAGTGTATAGAGTAAAAGAAAACAATTTACTTTGTGATCCATAGGAAGTTATAAACGTGTGAGCAGAGCTTTTTTTTAATGAAAATCAGTCCTGCATAGATTTTTTTCCCCAAAGCTTTATTGCTTGCTGCCGATCCTTATCTATCCCTGAGTTGATTGTTCTTGGACTGTTGTTCCATCTCCCACTGTGATTGAATGGAATAACATCACTGACTGATGGAAATTACACATGCCTTGTTCACATTTCCAGCCCAGAACTTCTATAATATCTAGACTAGCTCAATCCCACTGAGCAGAGAGGTAGCGATGCTTCAAATTGGTCTACTAATTGTAGTGCGTTTTTACTCCCTTTTTCACTGTATGGCCAGGTAGAGGCTAAAAAGGCAATTGTGGTGGCTGAGGGGGCAGCTGAGGAGAGTGTTCTATACAAACGCCAACAAATGGACAGCAGAGCTCAAATGCCTACACATCACATGAAACATAGACACTTGGCATATATGCAGATTTATTGATTTTCTTTTGTGTTACCAGGAATGCATTTTGCCACTAGTAACCTGGACAGATTATGTTCCCTACGGACTGACATCAAATTGAGTAAAATAGGAGCTGTGTTAGTTCTGTTTTTGTTATTTGGAAATTAACAGTGATAACAATCAGAAACAGGGATCCTGGCTGTTGTTTCTTCCCCCACTTCTCTAGTATTGGGGCTTTAAGGTCAATTTTAGCACCCAGGCCGAGATGAGTTAATTGGGGATTGAAATTGGGCATCCCTAACCCAAACGGCTGAGTTCCAGACTAGGCAGATGACTTAGCACAGCGCAAGACTATTCAGGAGTATGTAAACCAATATTCTCAATATGTTCTTGCTAAATACAACAAAAGAGCCAAGAGCAATCACCTGTGTTGAGAGCATCTTTGTTATACACTGCTACTGATTGTAATAGTATATCTCTTTCATAGATATATTGGCACTCAGACACAATCAGGTGTAGGAATTTTCATTTAGACCTCACTTCATTACTATGGTTTATTGAAAATTCTACAGCTGTCTTTAACATCCTGCAGAACAGACTGTTCAGACTATTTTCACCCAATTTTTTTTGATCAGGAGTGAGAACATGGGGATCAGATGAGATTATTTATTACTACCTCTCATGTTCTGTGCTGTAATTCTATCTTCAATTGAGTAAACGCAATGCTGTCATTATGCTGATTTTCTGTTACAAAAGAAAGCTACACATGAGATAAAGAAATCTTTGTGAACAAGGTTATATACATAATCACATCTAGTCGGTTTCTCAGTTGGTCCGTTGGTGATAATGGTGCGTACAGAATGTGAGTACACATATTTTTTGACCGCACACAGTGTCTGCTTGCTTAGGCTTGACCCAACAGCACAACAGTCACACATTAACTCTTTAAAACATAAGAAATTAGTTGGCCATCAAAGCTCATCCCCTCTAGTATCTAACACTTGCATGATGGCATGAAGTAGTGATTGATTACATTAGGGGAAATGTAAAGCCTCTAATATAATCTCATTGAATATTTCTTGGTATATATTTTGAATAAGAATATGCTACAATTAGAACACTTTATTTTTAAAATATTTTATATTATTTGTTTTTTCCCTCACTTTTAAGATGAAGGAGAAAATGTAGCAATCGTGATCAAGGTTTTGAGAAATGTTCTGATCTTGGCTGATGGGGAAACAATGTCGCATAGGGAAGGCAATAGCTAGGGATCCAAAGAGTTGTAGAGAAAGTTTAAATGAAAATTTAATGGGACATGAACTTCCCCCCTCCCCATGATATAAAAAGTTGTAACTCTTGTGATATGGTTTGGTAAATAGTGGAAGGTATGAAAAAGTTACAGTGAATGAACTCTGGTGGGACGTGACAAGTTGTGTTCTTCGTGGCTCTCTCTTATGTTCTCAACTTTCACCATGTGTATTAATGACTTGGATAAAGGAGAAATGTTGTGTATCCAAGTTAGCAGATGATATCAAGTTAGAAGCACAGTATGTTTTGTAGATGGAGAAATTACAAAGGGGCATAGGTTAAGTGACTGGGCAAAAAGGTAGCAGATGACGTTCACTATGGGGAAGTGTGAGGTCATCTGGTTTGGGTCAGAGAAAGATGAGTTGGAATATTTTCTAATTGGTGAGAGATTAGGAACTGTGGAGGAGTAAAGGGATTTGGGTATCCAAGCATACATATCATAAAAGCTAGTGATCAGTTACAAAATTAATTATAAAAGCTTATGAAATGTAAGCCTTTATCTCAGAGGGATTAGATTACAACAGAGATGATGTGATGCATCAATAGTAGAGAGCCTTGGCCAGATTTCACACACGAAGAAGTATATATTGGCCTCTGAGGGGATACAGTGCAGATTAACCAGAATAGAATGCAAAGTTATAAAGGATTAAATTCTGAGGAGGTTGCATAAATGTGGCTTGTATTTCCTCAAGATTAGGAAGGTAGGTGATCTAGTTGAGAAATTTAAAGTGATAAAGGAAATCAATAGGGTAGATGCAGAGAAACTATTTCTTCTGGTGAGGAATCTGGAAAAAGAAGCCACAACCTTAAAATTAGAACTAGGCCATTCATGAATGAAATCAGGAAACACTTTTTCACACAAAGGGGAGTGGAACTCTGGAACCCCCCACCGATGCCCAAAAGGCTGAGCAAACTAAATTAAATAAAATGCCCAAGACTGAGATTGACAGATATTTTGATCAAAGATGAGTGAATGGAGCTGAGGTGCAGATTAACCATGATCTACTTGAAGGCAGAACAGGTTCAAGGAGTTGAATGGTCTACTCCTATTCCTATGTTCCCAAAATTCTGTGTAGTTATTTGTCAAAGGATGAGAGGTGGTAAAGTCAGAACACTGGATCAAACATAGCTCAAACAGGTGGCTGCCGCCTTTTCCATTGTGGTCAGTTGTTAAGGCTCCTTCACAAGATGAAAATGTTTAATGCTGACCCAGTTCCCAGCACAAGAAAAGCTCTCACAGTTCAGAATTTGAAGACTAGTAAAAAGTTAAACGATTATGAAAGAGACCAAAATATATGTGGGTGGATGAGAAATGTACAGTTGCAGAAAATGGGTGTTCCCACTGAAACATTGTGGTAGCCATATTATTTATATTGTGAAATTGATAATATACCTCACTGATACTTGTTTGGAAACAGACCAACAATGGAAGATCAGGCTCTGTACAAGAGCAGAACTGGGTGCAATGTAGAACTGTGTTTTCTAGAGGAGCATTATAGTTAGTTATTCTGAGCAATAATATAATTAGAGGATAGAAGGCTTTTATATGTAACCAGTTCCTGCGGCTTGCCACTTAAGCGTTTCTAAATAAAACTCTAGGATCCTCTTCCTTTTCTCCTTTCCATAATGACATGTTGGCATTTGTGGACTTGGAAAGTAAGAAACAAGGAATAAATGTTTTAAGTATGTTTACATTGGCTGTAGAGGTGTCTATCCTGGTATGCAAGCATTGCATATCTAGTGCCAACTGAAACGTAAACTTGCCAGATTTTTTTGAGACCAGATGTTGGGAAGACCTGGTTTAAATAATGGATCGTTTTGCCAGTGATTATTAATCAGTCTGGCATATTTCAACTGGGGCTGCCACTGAGAATCAGCAGTACAAATACAAGCTATAAGACTAATAAAAAAGCAGCTTAAGCCAGCTTGATATTTAGATCCACTTTTTCTACATGTTTTGGGTTTTGTCTCTCTTGTCTTTTATTTTTGTAAATTTTGATATATTGTCTATATGGAGGTGAGTGGTGGTATTTTTCTTTATTTGTTCATGGGATGTGGGTATCGTGGCTAGGCCACCATATATTGCCCATTTGCCCATCCCCAGTGATGAGTTGCTTCCTTGAGCCACTGTAGTCCATTGTCTGTTGTAAGGGAAGGAATGTTTCTCCTACACAGAGTCAAAATAAATTACTCCCCCAATCAGTTGGCCATCTTGCTGCTTCACACCTACACCTGACCTGTTCCCCATATTACTGGAGTGACGGGTGGTGGTTAGTTAAGATATCAGGCAGCCTGCCTGTTCTTAGGCCTATTGAGACCCTGCCCCTTAAGGGCCTCAATCCACTTCCACTGCTTTTCAGTCAACGGGGGGCAAGGAGAGCAGCCTGGCAGCTTTGAATGCACAGGCTGCTATTGGGCAGGAAGGAGGGAAGGGGTTACTTCCTTTTGGGGGGTCACCTGTGACCATCGGGGGGAGGAGCTCTCTCTCTCCCCCCCCAACCTAAGATTGTACAGTCTTCTATTCTTAACCCCCACCCGCCCACTCGTTTGGGGTCTCCCAGCGGGACCAAAATCCCCAGACTTGCCTCAAGTCCAGGAGACCTCTTTTCCTTTGGGACTGCTTTTAGTTCCAGCAGTGGCCACTGCTCTCTCCTGGGGCTGCTGGGACTACAGAGCTACCACCTAATCAAATTGTCTGGCAGCTCTTTAGGGCAGGATGTCATCCCTGGTGGGGCTGGATGTCCTACTCTGACCCAATTAAGGCTGCCCCCAGCGTTATAGTGATGTGGGGCAACCATATTTCTGGTCAGTGAGGTGCTGACTGACTTTTGGGTTGGGGGTAGGTAATCCATTCACAGAGAGAGGTGATCAATACTGAGACTACAGTGAGTCCCCTGAAGAAGAGGAGCCATGGAGCTTGAAACAAGCTAAGTGTCTTGCCTGTGCCAGGCTGGCAGGCCCTGTGAGTGGGGTGAGGGGTTGCCACTCTCCCTGGCCCAGCCATCAAGCTGTCAGCATTTACTGGTTGGCCTGGACACAGTGTGGGGCTCCCCCACCATGGGTAAAATTGTCATGAGTGTGCGCGTAAGTGACAGGCGTGGTGTTTTTGACATGTGCCCAATTTTAGGCCCCCACCCCTGGCATACTATAAAATTCAACACATTGTCTCCAAGTAACAGGTCGGTCTTTTTTTTTTATTCATTCACAGGATATGGGCTTCACTGGCTTGGCCAGCATTTGATGCCCATCCCTAGTTACCCATGAAAAGTGGTGGTGAGCTGCAAGATGGAGCATCCATTCGACACTTCTGGCTGAAGATTGTAGCAAATGCTTCAGCCTTATCTTTTGCACTGGTTAAGGATGAGCATATTTGTGAAGCCTCCTCCAATGAATTGTTTAATTGTCCACCACCATTCATAACTGGATGTGGCAGGACTGCAAAGCTTAGATCTGATCTGTTGGTTGTGGGACCGTTTAGCTCTGTCTATCACTTGCTGCTTATGCTGTTTGGCATGCAAGTAGTCCTGTGTTATAGCTTCACCAGGTTAACACCTCATTTTTAGGTATGCCTTGTGCTGCTCCTGGCATGCCCTCCTACACTCTTCATTGAACTAGGGTTGATTCCCTGATTTGATGGTAATGGTAGAGTGGGGGATATGCCAGGCCATGAGGTTACAGATTGTGTTCGAGTACAGTTCTGCTGCTGCTGATAACCCACAGCGCCTAATGGATGCCCAGCCTTGAGTTCTTGGATCTGTTCGAAATCTATGTCATTTAGCATGATGGTAGTGCCACACAACATGATGGAGGGTATCCTCATTGTGAAAACGGGACTTCGTCTCCACAAGGACTGTGCGGTGGTCACTCCTACCGATACTGTCATGGACAGATGCATCTGCAGCAGACAGGTTGGTGAGGTTGAGGTCAAGTATGTTTGTCCTTCTTGTTGGCTCCCTCACTGCCTGCCACATACCCAGCCTAGCAGCTAGGATTGAGATGAAAACAATGTCTTCATTCAGAAGGTTGTGAGTCATTGGAATTCTGTATCCCAAAGGCCTGTGGATGTTCAGTCATTGAGTATATCCAAGACTGAGATCAATGGATTTTTGAAACTAAGGGAACCAAGAGACAAGACGTTGGAGCAGGAAAGTAGAGTTGCCAAGATGTTAGTGAGGAGGACTTTGCAGGGTCGTGAGGACAATGTGGGTGTGCCTTTGTCATTTCCATTGTCTAGATTGACGTTGGGTAGTCCATCCAGTTTATTTTTGTTGGACTTTTTGTAGCAGCTTGAGACAACTGAGTGGCTTGCCAGGCTATTTCAGAGGGTTTAAATAATTAATTCTGATGATGAGTCATTTTGGACTCAAAATTAACTCTGTTTCTCTCTCTACAGATGCTACCAGACCTGCTGAGTTTTTCCAGCACTTTTGTTTTTATTTCAGATTTCCAGTATCTGCAGTATTTTGCTTTCATTTCAGAGGGCAGTTAAGCATCAAATATGTTGTGGATCTGGAGTCACTAGTAGGCCTGACTGAGTAAGGATGGTAGATTTCCTTCCCTGAAAAACATGAGTGGACCAGATGGGCTTTACAACAATATCGTAGCTATGGGATCAACAATATGGTAGATTTGAACCCTGTCCCTGGTGCATTAGTGCAGGCATTTGGATTACTAGTCTAGTTAACCATATCACTGCTACTGTTTCCATAAAATTTTGCATGACCCAATCCTCCTATTTCTTATACTCTTATGTACTGCTGTGTGCCAGCCAGTACCTTCCACACCTTTCAGTGGATGAGTGGAGCCCCATATACTGCTCCACAGAAATTGTCTAATTGGTGCTTAAGTGCCAAACTTGTACATGTCTGTTTTGGCACTTTAGGTCCAGAATCTGGTGGGCAAGAGTTAAGAAATACTGTTTGGCCCTCTCACTTCCTCTAGAAACTAATAGGACGTCCTTCCTGTCATTATTAATTGGGGGGGGGGGGGGGGGAAGTGTTGCAGTAATCAGTTAATATTTAGTGATGATGCACAGCTCTTTTTAAAATGAAGGTTGAATTCCTGTTGATCACACAATAGAAATGAATTTCACTTGAAAAATGTAATGGACTAAGTTTTTACGTTTACTTTGGTGTAATAACTTGCTTGAAAAGGTCAAAGTAAAATCTGAAGCCACAAATTAGACTTGCGTTTCAATGTAATTATGGCATAGGAATGTTTTTCTTTCTCTCCATGGTGATCAATGCTTGAGTGCCAAACCTGCAGATGTCTCTGTTTCAGCACCTCCAGGCAAGTTCAAGTAATAGTAATCAGCAATTAGAACCAAAATTGCGTGCTAAAGCCAGACTTTCGAACAGGTGTGGTCTTATTAGAGCAGTATCCATTCAATGCCTGGTTCCACGATTCCACCAAAATAACCTCAATAATTTTCTCCTACTTCACACTCCTTCCCAACAAATGATAATCCTATCTTTTGTGACTGTTTATTTACCTGAGCCATTTTAATCTTTTTCCAATGAACGCTATCTTTTGTGAGCCAAGATTCCCACTCCTGATCACTCTCTCCAGTGACACTGCTGAAAGTGTGGCTGTGTAAATACTGAGGACAAATTGAGCTTTACCTTCTCCGCTACCATCCTGCTGTTACTCTCTGTTAAAGGCTCAAACGTAAAGAGTGGTGCCTTGGAACTGTACCCCAGTGATAGATTTAATGCCAATGAGAAAAAAACTGAAGAAAAATTTAGCAGAGAAAGGAGACCTGTGTGGTTATATGAAACCCATGAAGCGTTAATCTGTTGAAATAATAATACAACATTGGACTTCACTGGAGTTTAAGCAAAATGTTAGCTGGAAAATATGTTGGCTAAGGAAAGCAAATTAAGATATTTGGTTTTAAGATGACACTGCAGCACACCGATAAATATATTTCACAGGGTTTTCACGGTTCAATTGTTGTAATTATAGATTAACAGAACACTCAACCTTTCTTATTCTTGCTGAGAGTGTTATCTTATGTTCTACACTGATTTCCCAAGGAAAATCCAAACTATAATCAAGATTATATTTTAGAATTTTCTTCTAAATTACTTGGAGTTTCTTTCCCCTTTCAGCTACCCATCCAGCTGTGAATTATCATGAATATAATTCGTGTTCCTATGTTACCTGGTGGGCAAGGGTTAAGAAATACTGTTTGGTCCTTTCACTTCCTTTGATTTTCTAATACAGTTAGAAACTGAAAGAACATCCTTCCTGACACTGTTAGTTGGAAAAAGAATCTTGCATTACTCAGAATTAATATTTAGCAATGACGCAAAGCAGTTTTCTTTTTAAAGAAAAACACTTAGAGATCCTGTTCATCACGTGGTGGAAATTAATCATGCCTTTATGAAAAATGTAATGGATTACACCGCCTTTTACTTTGGTGTAATATATTGTACGAAAAGGTCAATGTAAAATCTGAAATTTCATTGCCGACTTGCATCTCATTTATTGGCCCAGAATTTCCTGAAACCATTCACTGTAACTGCGGCATAGGAGAGCCCTTATTTCTGAGAGGAAATTGTGCATAAATGATTTACGCCGCAGCATCCATGTGCTAAAATCTCCTCAATTGTTTGCACTAATTCCAAAATATGTCTGCGGAAACCTTCTGATGGTTATTTACATAACCCTAACCCCATGCAAAAGACCTTGAGTTTTCTGCATTTACATGAGCTAAATTAATGCCCAGAAATGCAGGTGCAATATTTTCTGAAGCCACGTGATTGTGGTATAACTGAGAATTCTGATGTTTGATGCTAACGTTCTTTTGTTTTGCATTGTTCTCAGTGCACCCAAAATTTTCCAGACCCTTGCCCCTCCAACAAGCTCGGAAGAACTAAGCAACTGGAATGGTCTTTTCAGTGGCCATAACCCTGTTCTGTATAATCATGGAGAGAAATAGTAGAGCCAAAAAAATCTCTGAAGCACCATGGCAGAAGTTAGCAGCCCACTTTCTGTTGTCTATGTTGGTGACTCAGAATTGACACTTCTTTTACGCAGTTTCAAAGACCTGGCACATCAAGCAAATGAACTCTGTAGATCTGGTTTTAAAATCCTGTCTACAAGTTTGGTGCAGAAATTGGCATAAGTATGATCAAGTATCTGGGCCATTCTAACCTTTTAACAACAGGTCAACAGCAATTTGCATTTCTTATTGTCTTTAATGTCAAAAATATTCCCTGGCTCTTGAGGCAGAAGGGAGAAGTAAAAAAATAGATTGAAACAGTAGGTCTTGATTCATGACATTAGTGAGGAGAGGTGACTTGGCTGAAAAGATGGGTTTTGAGAGTATTTTTAAAGGTACAGCGAGAAATGCAGAGACAGTGATCTGTTACTCCCCACCTTTTCTCATTCTGTAAGTGGGCTGCTTTCTGTAGTCAAAAACATCCAGGCATGAAGAGTCACCCTGTAAGCAAATTTGGAAGTGGGGCAATATAAGTAGAATGTAGGTATTTCTCTGACCTGATAGCAGCAGTGCCCTTGCTACCATAGTGATGTTATCCACAATTCCCATACTTTGAGACATATACATACCATTTAATGATATGCATACATAGCAAAGGAAGAAGGGCCAGGATGAATGAATGTGATGGCATCCTGTATGCAAGGATCACTCCAGTGTAATTGGGAGTGTCCATTCAGAATTCTTCTGGCTACTATTTCTAACAGTTGTAAATTCTTTTGTGAAAGTGTCCTTGTTTGACATATTTCAATTTCCCCATATGCTTTGACAAATAAATGTACTGCTCAACATGGCGAGAGGGCCCTGTTAGTTCAGTTGTCTAGATGAGGTTCATAATGACTCCAATAGCACAGTTTTGATTTCCATCCCAGCTGAGGAAGACTTCTCACTCTTTTCCTAAGTGTGCAAGGCAAGCCACCACTGATGGAAACTGCCAAGAAAACAGTTCATGATGAAGCATCAGCAGAAAATGAGCCAGGGGCCTGCCTTGGGGCAGAGCACACATGAAAGAATGAACAAAAAATGGCAAATGGAGGAATTCTATTCTCCATCTTTGAGAGCAATAGGAGATGATGAGATAATAGGCCCTTTAAACAGAACACTTCCACGTGATTACTAAAAAATTGACTTGAATGCCATTACCCTCACACAGATTAATTTCTAATCATAAAATCAGCACATCTCTTGCAACAACTTCTCCATCCACAACAAATGATCACCTCAATCATGCCCCATGGTTCCATCCTTTTCCTTGCCTTTGTGTTGCTACTTGGCAACATGATTTATAGGCATGGTTCAGGTTTCTATACTGATTAAACTTTGGACATCTGTCCACCACTACTATTAGTCCACTGTGCAGTCTAATTTTTTATCCAGGTGAAATAGTGAACATGCAAGAACTTCCTTCAACTCAATGCAGGCAACATAAAGCTGTTCATTTTATCACAGCTTAGCCACTGATTCCATCCCTTCTCAGCTCCTCAGTCAGCTAGAATCCAACGCCTGTTTTTCACCTGAGTTGAACTTCAAACTCCACCTCCGGGATATTGCTTGCCTGCTAAAACACTCATCCTTGCTTACACCACCAACAGACTCACCATCCAATACATTACTACCAATTTCTAAAATTTCTATTGGTGTCAGTTAAACTCTGATACCCACTTCATATCATCCACACTAATGTTAAAAGCATAATCCCCTATATCTTCACTAGTATCTGTCAGATCATTTTTCCTGCAAAGCGTCAAATTGGAGATCTATGTTCTTATCTAAAAGACCCTTCATGGCCTTGTTCTGATTACAGTAAAATCCCGGCGGGTTGAATTCAGGGGATCTGCCTGAAAATTCGTGTTAAGTGGAGCTTTGTGATAGCCGCGGAGGCCCCATTCCCAAATGAGTGCACCTGTTTTTCTTTATTTCACTTGTGGGATGTGGTTGTCATTGTTTAGGCCAGCATTTATTGCCCATCCCTAATTGTCCTCGAAGGTGGTGGTGAGCTGCCTTCTTGAACTGCTGCAGTCCACGTGGCATAGTACACCCACAGTGCTGTTAAGGTTGGAGTTCCAGGATTTTTGACTGTGACAGTGAAGGAACAGTGATATATTTCCAAGTCAGGGTGGTGTGTGGCTTGGAGGGGAACTTGCAGATGGTGGTGTTCCCATGTGTCTGCTGCCCTTGTCTATCTAGATGGTAGTGGCTATAGGTTTATGATGTTGTCTAAGAAGCCTTGGTGAGTTTCTGCAGTGCATCTTTAGATGGTACACACTGCTGCAACTGTGCACCAGTGGTGGAGTGAGTGAATGTTTGTGACCTGATATGCCTGCAAAGACAGTCTATGCCAAAAGCAACAAATTCAAATGTGAAATGAAAACACAGAAAAGCAATAAATGTATGAAGTCTTTATTCAACTTGTCACACCTTACACTGGCCTGACCTTGCAAAAGGCCAGAACTTTACATTGAACAATGTCAGGAGTTAGCTCCGGAAAAAAACTCCATAATCTTTGCATGGTGTGCCATCTCCTGAAGTGCATGATACAGTCCATCATGTCGTCAGTGCAGTCAGTCATGTTTTTGTACTGCAGTACGAAATCTTGGGGCATCTCTATGGCCTTTGTGGCATCAGCTAGGGAGACAGGCAAGTGAGTGGGCGGGCATTCATTGGACTGCTTGTCGAACTGTTCCAAGATGTTCGCCTTGTATTTCATAATGGTGGACAAACTCGATGGTGGAATCTCCCACACCTTCGCGATGTCTATTTTCTGCTTTGCACCACGGTTTTCCAATTAACACCACTTTTAACTTTCTCACAGGTTTAGCCATACTTGCAGGCTATGCATGTCCTTTCAAAGGGAGATCTTGATGTCGAATTAAGGCTTGCCCAGTGTACCATGATTTTGCACATGCATGTTGTAACTACACTCTGACATGTTGGCATGGTCATATGACAAGCTTAGACAAGTTCGCCTAATCTAAATTAACCAGTAAATCAGTTTATTGGGGCATTGTACTATGGGATTTGCTATTGTATCGGCAGGAATGGTTGATGACTTTGACATAATCGGAATTTTCTGTCATAGAGTTTGATTCATCGTGATTTCACTGTATACCTTCAATCATTTCCAGGCCTACATATCAGTTTGCATTCTCCCAATATGTGTTCCTTCTTCAGTCTCAGTTGTCATGAACTCGAGCTCTGGCCTGCAGATATACTAGTTGCAAGAGGAGAAAATCATGAGGAAATTAGAAAAAAATCTACACACCATAATCCATTGCAATTAGCTAACCGAAGCCATCATGTTTCGACTGGTTCTCCTGAGAAAAATTTGTCTGATTTGTTTTGATCTCATGTACCTTTCTAGTAAAATAGGCAACTTGACTTTGGAACAATGTGCAAGCTCATTTGGCTCATAATCTTTCTCTTCGCTTGCCAACCAATCAGCACACTCTTCTCATGCAGTATAAATTGTTGTTCCCTTTACAATTTGTATCCTAGCAAATCTGCCCTGGTACATGCAAGGCAAAAAGCTTTGACAGCATGTCTCTCTTTTTTCAGCAATACTCTTCACCGTTCTGTTAGACACTGGGAAGCCCTTTCACCTGTCCTTTACCTTTATGATCAGAGACTGCTCTGACCATAACCGTAAATTCCTGCCAGATTTATTTGCCTTAAATGCGCATAATTTTGATGAAACACTATTTGACAAAACTCATAATCCCAGAATTGAGATGTGGAGGAAGAAAAATTTGAGCAGACCCAACTCCATCAAAAGCTGGGGAGCATTTACTTCTACAGCATTAGACTTGTAAATATGCGGATGTGCCTGTGCATAGTTATGTTTTCAGTAAACAGACATTATATTACCACTCTAATTTTAAGCTTGCTTGTGTGTTTTTTTTCTGTTCTTAGTGGTAATGTTTTTGAAATGGGGATATTTTGTATTATTATTATTAGCTTGTAGAATAAGATGCAGTGATCATTCAGCAAGCTGACAGCTTTTCCAGATGTTGTGCTACTAACCCTGGCTATTTTCAGAATCCTAGGGTTGCCTTTTTTATTGATTGCATGTCACAACAGCAAATGATGCTTAACTGAAATGTGAACATATGCCACTGATATGCAACTGATATGTTTGTAATTGTTGTCAAAAAAATCCTTTTCACATTTTTCCAGTTACCACAACCAGAGATCCATATAAATTCTCCAACTGTACCAAAATTATGCAGCCAATAGCAACTTGGATTTGTATAGCATTTTAATATAGAAACATCCACTAGTAATTCAGAGACAAAACAGATGGAGGAAAACTGCAACCTCCCATCTTTGGCCTCCTACAACACAAGTTTCAGGAACAGTATTTAACCTTTTGTACACTGAACATTGATATTAATAACTCAAAACTTTGCCTCTATCCCTGATTTTTCTTTTCAGGGGGAGATGCAGGTTCTGTGGAATGGCATCAGGGGGCAGGGAGGGTAATTAACTTCATCAGTTGAAGAGTCATACAGACTTGGAACATTAGCTCTGTCTTCCACTCCACAGATGCTGTCAGACCTGCTGAGTTTTTCCAGCAATTTTTGTTTTTTGTTTCAGGTTTCCAGCATCTGCAGTATTTAGCTTTTATCTAAGTACTTTTGAAGTGTAGTCACTGTTGTAATGTGGGAAATGTGGTAGCCAGCTTGTACACTGCAAGCTCTTGCAAACAGCAGTGTGATGATGACCAGATAAAAAGTTCATGTGATGTTTATTGAGGGATAAACAGTGACCAGAACACTAGGGATAACTTACCTGGCTCTTCGAAATAGTGCCAATGAATCCTTTATCTCAAGCTGAGAGGGCAGACTGGGCCTCAATTTAATGTCTCATCTGAAAGAAGACACCCCTGACTGTACAGCACTCCCTCACTACTGCACTGGAGTGTCAGCCTCGATTTTTGTGCTCAAATCCTGGAGTGGGATTTGAATCCACAATCTTCTGACCTTGACGCAAGAGTGCTACTAACAGCCATGGTTGACCCACATCCTTTAGTTATTCTCCTGCCTTCTCATTCTTCTTTGAAACAACCTGCTATATCATTTAATAGGTCCATGCTACTCTATTATGCAGGTTACAGATCAATCTACCCGTTAACTTTCTCTTGTTTGGGATATGTGATCTGCTTCCCTTCAACCCTACAAAAAACTTGCTGCTTTCTCTATACAGATGTTAAGTCATAAACTGTACATGTCGAACATTTTATATTGCTTTTGAGCACTAGCAGATGCCTTATTTTCTTGTTTACTCTGTGAAACATAATTATTGGCTCAATATTCATCCCACCCCCAAACACCCTCTAAGTTTCTCCCAACCTCTCCTGGATAATGATCTGATTATAATGCATGGCAGTGGTCTAATACTCCCTTCCAGCTGCCTTTGTTTGCTTATGAGTCCTAACAAGCTGTTTGACTGTGGGGATGTTGCAGTCAAGTGTGATCATCTCCTCAACCATGTACTTTCCATTGGGATCAATTTATGTAGATCGATACCAAGCTGATTTTCTTCCCCCTAGCTAAGAATCACTTAAGCCAATTACAACTTGGCATAGACTGGCAACCGATGTCTGTGTAGCTCAGAACCACATGGGTGCCACCAGAGACCTATTTTTAATCTGCAGCAAAATAAAAATAAAATTGAAAATGGCAGAAGAAGCCAAATTATGTGTCTTACTCATTCCAGTTTTATGCAAATCATTACACCCAGAAATTATTCACTAGAAGCAAGATTTGAAATGTATATGAAACTAACACTGGTTCACTGGAAGAGACACATATGTCCCGCAGATGTTATTGACAGCGGGAGTGGGGCTGGTCCAGTAGACCAGACAATGCCCTTTGTTCCAGATGGAGGAAGTGGACATTTCATGACAAATTTAGTTTTAAAAGTGAAATACTCCACCCTCTGTAAGTAGCATGCATTATTCCTGGGCTCAGGAAATTACATGCTACCAAGTCTTTGTAACGGTGCTTGTAACCAGGAGGTATATCGTACTTTGGTCTGTCTTTAAACCATGCAATTTCAGGAAGCCAGAATTTTTTGAGAAGAGGAAAGAGGCTGCAACACTGAATAAAAACACTGCTGTAGAATGAGTAAGGGTTATCAAAAAAAATGTCAAGACCAGGAAACAGAAAAAAGGTCTACAAACATTGGAGTCAGGATTGATTTGCATACATATACATGCACAAAATATTCAAAACAAAACTGGAGAGTTGGAAGCATTGATAACTATGGTGGGATGTGCTATGGTTATAAAAACATGGATGAGATTGGAACAGGACTGGGAACTTAATATTCCTGGGCAGAATTTTATGGTCCCCTGTCAGGCAGGGAGTGGCTGTAAAATTCTTCGTGTGGCCTTCCGAAGTTCTTGCCTGCCCAACCTCCCCAAAATTTTACAATGGGATGAGTGAGGCCTAAGCCTACAACCCCTCCCCTACCCTCATCTCAATTGAGGTGCTTAAGTGGCCAATTAATGACCACTTAAGGCCCGTTTCCTGCCCAGCCTCAGTTTTCAGGGGCAGGGGAAGCCGGAAAAGTTACCCTGCTCAGGCCTCTGGTGGGAAGTTGGAGGTGCCCCCATCAATAGCCTCCTTTTAACATCAGGTTCCCTCCTCCTGAAAAGGTCTGGCCCCTGAGGGTGCTTTCTCTGCCCCCCCCATCCTGGCCTCCACTGACCCTCCTATCCATCCTGCCCACCCTGCCATCCCCACCCAGGGCTTCACATCCCCCTCCACTGCCCTGGGACCCCCAAAACTTACTGCTCCTATACTCCAGGACTTAAATTCTGGGGTCCCAGTCCTGTCCACTGCAGTTTCAGGTGCTGCCAGGACTAGAGCTGCCAGCCAATTTGTCAGCAGCTCTCTGAGATTGGACTTCCTCCCAACTGAGGGGAAGAGTCCCGCCTCCAGGCAATTATATGGCTGTGGAGCAGGCAGTATTGTCCGTGATGTGTTCGCTGCCAACTCCTCTGATTGCAGGAAGGGAAACTCCAGCCCTGGTTATTACATTTTCAAGAGAAATGGGAGGGGCATAAAGGCTTTTGGTTGCACCCATGTTCAAAATGATTCTATCACTGTCATGGGATGTAGGAATTTCCCTTGGGGTTGTGTTAAGACGACAACTGTTTGCAGAGTTAAGAAATAGGAAGAGAGACGGTACAATTCTTGGTGTATAGTAATGATCACGAAGCAGTGGGCATGAAATAAAGGAGGAGACTGCTAAATTCAGATAAAGAACAGCAGGACAGTAATTGTGGATGATTTTAACAATCTCAGAATAAATTGGGATAAAGGTAATTCATGTGATGAAAGCGGGGGACTCTTGTCTTTTTAATGCATCCAGGAGTGCTTCATGTTTGGCGTGTATTGTCTGACAAGGAAATATGCACTGCTTGATTTAGCTTTGGGAAATTGAGTCAGGCAAATAACTCCCGATAATAGGAGAAAACTTGAGAAACAGTAACCAGTACGATTTGGTGGAGGAAATGAAAAGGCTAAAGAGAGGCTAAAATAACGCTGCTGTACTGAAAAGGGCTTAGTTCAATGAGATGAAAAAGAGATCTGGTCCAAATTTACTAAACAGAGAAGTTGACAAACAGGTTGGTAGATCAGCAGTGGAATTCTTCAGATACAAGAGATGCATGGAGTACAAAATAAATACAGTTCTATATAATACAAAGGATGTGTCAAAGAAAAGGGTTCTACTGATAAATAGATTTAAATTAAGTGAGGCATACGAAAAATGGAAATCGAAAAGTCTTTAAATATATGAAAAGATAAAAATGGTTGCGGTGAGATAGCCTAAAGATAATGGAAGAGGATGTAATTGTGGAGGATAGTATGGAAAGCTATGGAAAGGTATCTCATAATTTGCTTTGGCTTTTACAAATGATTGGGGATGTGAAATGTAAGCATACAAAAGGAACACACGAGCAATTGACAGAATTAACTGTTGAAAAGGAATTGGTCCTGAAAATGGTAACGGAACAGTAGATGGATAAGTCGTTGGGCCCTAATGTCATGCACCCTCGGCAAGTAAAATAAATTAGAGAGGAGAGAGCACAGGTTCTGTCCACAATTTTTAATCCCTGTTAAATATGCTGATTGGCCTCCAGTCCAACAGAACAATGTAACATTTTTTTAATAGTGAAGGGAGTGTAAAACTAGGTAACTATATCTTTTTCTTAGGCAGTCCCTTGGGATCGAGGGTGACATGCTTCCACTCTGGTTTGATGGGTTCTGAGATGGCTGATACGTCCAATGCGCGATCTGCAGACTCTGCTACATGAGGGACAGGTGCTTCTTTAAGTGTTGGGTAGATAGTTTGTTTGGAGGTTTGTGCACTCCCCCGATGCCTCAACTTCACCTCTCCATGCTCTCAACAAAGTCTGTCAATGTGTTCAGTGCCTTCCCAAATGACCCTTCTCCATTTTGGTTAGTCACAAGCTAGGGTCTCCTATGAGTCAGTGGGTATGTTTGACCTCTTCAGCGATGTGTTGAGCACATTCCTAAAGTGTTTTAACTGTCCTCCTGGGAGTATCCTGCCACAACTGAGTTCCAAGTGGAGTAATTGCTTTGGGAGTTTAGTGTTAGATACATAAATGACATGTCCCACCCAGTGGAGACGGTTTTGAATGGTTAGTGCTTCTGTTGGGTAAGCTGGCTTAGGAGCGGACGCTGCTGCTGGACTGACTTTCTTGCCACTAGATTTGGAGGATCTTGCGAAGGCCCTGCTGGTGGTACCTCTCCAGTGCTTTGAGGACCAATTATGGGCAAAAGCCTTGGAATCCATGATTCAAGGTAAAATTAGGGCAGCTAAAATAAATGCAAGTCATGTTCAACAAATTTATAAAGTATTTTTGAAGAGTTTAACTATTGGCTAGGTAAAGATAATGTATTAGATGTTGTGTATATGTATATTCAAAGGCATATGGGAGTTTCACAAGACTTTTTTAGAAAAATGCAGGTCTATGGTTTAAAAGGAACTGTAGCAGCATGGATAACAAATTGGTTGATGAACAGGAATCAAGGCATATGGGTATTATGCGACTGGAGAGGCAATGGTGCACTCCAGGGCCAGTGCTGTGTCTACTTTTGTGATTGGTGTACACAAATAATTTGGCTTTGGGAATAGGGAATACAGTGTTAAAATTCCTGACAACATGAAAATAGGCTTGGCAAACAGTGACGGGAAGGGTAAAAGGCTCGTAGGAGCAGACCTGTTCCACGATTCAGTTAGATCGTTTTTTAAATATTTATTAATTCATGGGCTGTGGGCATTGCTGGCTAGGCCAGCAATTATTGCCCCTGCCTAATTGCCCTTGAGAAGGTGGTGGTGAGCTGCCTTCTTGAACTGCTGCGTGTCCCTGTGGAGTAGGTATACCTATAGTATAGTGCTGTTAGGAAGGGAGTTCCAGGATTTTGACCCAGCGATAGTGAAAGAGCGGCGATATATTTTCAAGTCAGGATAGTGAGTGGCTTGGAGGGGAACTTCCAAGTGGTGGTATTCCCATGTGTCAGTTGCCCTTGCCCTTCTAAATGATAGTAAGCTTAAGTTTGAGAGGTGCTTCTAAAGAGCCCTTGTGAGTTCCTGCAGTGCATCTTGTAGATGGTACATACTGCTGCTACTGTGCGTCAGTAGTGGAGGGAGTGAATGATTGTGGATGGGATGCCAATCAAGCGTGCTGCTTTGTCCTGAATGGTGTCTAGTTGCTTGAGTGTTATTGGAGCTGCACTCATCCATGGCTGATCTACATCTTAACTCCATTTACCTGCTTTTCGTTCCATAATCCCATTATACGCTTGCCTAACAAAATTTGAAAACTGAGATTGATAAGATTATTCAATTGACCTAGCATCAACAGCTTTTTGAGCGAGAGGGTTCCAGACTTCTATATGTATCAGGAGGACATGATGGGTTGGCAGATGAGTTAGCAGGTGGGAAATGCAATTTTATACAGATAAGTGTAAGATAATACATTTTGGGAGGAAAACATGGGATGGGAGAATGCAGTCAATGAATGACCAGAGAGACCTGGAGGTTCAAATACATAATTCCCTAAGTGCAAGTGCCAGTAGATAAAAGCCATGAAAGAGGCTAATAGCGTTTTGGCTCTTATATGTGGGGCCATAGTCATTAGACCACAGTTAGAATGCTATGTGCCACTTTGATATTATTATAGAAATATTGAAGCCATAGATATGTACAATATTGAATCATAATTTTGTCAGAGAATGGACATATGAAGCGAGAATTGAGATACTAGGACTATTTACATTGGAGTGGAGATACTCAGAGGAGAATTTAATAGAGCTTTTTTTAATGGTGATGGATTTTAATTGTGAATAGGGGAAAACTGCTGTGGTCGAGGCGTCAGTAACGAAAAATTACCATTGAGTTTTAAAAGCGAGATTATGATAATTTTTTTAAAAGCAGACTTTTGGAGCATGGAACACTTTTGCCAGAGGGGGCTAGTCGTTTAAAAGAATATTGAATAAATATTTTAAATGGATGATGATACAAAGCCATGGGGAAAGTGGGGAAATCTTGGCACAAATGCAATTTACAGAATGACCTCTTTCTGTATCCCAAATTTCCATTGCTTAACAAATAACTGATGGTGTTGTCTTATATCTGTCTTGGAATATAAAGGATTGAAGATTCCTCAAGATTGTTTTTATGCAAATGAAACAACAGATTGTTTTTACTCAATGCAAGGTCTCCCCTAAGAATTTATTGGGCTGAAATGAATGATCATATGAAATGTGGCATATGGTATGGAGTACTTTCTTTTCACGTTCTTTTACATGCAAAAATAATGGTTTTAGTTTTAGCTGAAATGTGTAAAGTATCAAAGACACCATAAATTAAAGGTACCACCCAAGATCATTAATATAATTCTAAATATTAAGAAACTGTTATTAGATCTTCCTTTCTTTAACAATATCCACATGGTAGCATTGAAACCACTACACTACATCAACACTAATCAGCCCTCAACAAGAAATGACTCAGTTGTGATGGAGCCTTCTCATAGGAAATCAGGTACAGGATCATTATCATTTCAATAGTGACTTCTTGATGAAGTGCTTTTGATAGCACAAGATAAAACATAAACCTACTGCAGGATGTTGTCTTATAATTTGGAATCACAGTATTGCCTATGAAGAACCATATAAACATAAAATTCTGAGTTACATTTGAAACAAGCACTTCATTAGTTGAGTTTGTTTATTTTGGGGATTTTCTACTTCAAAGAACATAAAGTCCTGATATTCTTTGATCAGCCAATGTCAGTTTGACCTGCTCATTTGACAATAAACAGATGGAAATTCTATCCTCAATATGATCCATTAATTGGACTGAGAGTCACCTTTAAAGCAGTTCCGAAATAGGAATGCACACATACTATTACACTATTGTTCTAGCTAAATGAAGACCCTACCATTGGTATGATCTAGATATAACAACACTGATAAATATTTGATATGGAGCCTCCCTCCCCACTGCCCATCCAAAACATTCACTTAGCTGATCTGCCTACCAGTGGCTCCAGGAAATGACTTTTTTCATCAGACAAAGAGATAGCCAGTAAACTGTACCCAGACCATCAGGGATGAGTTTGTTGCTGGTAGCAGCTGGCATTTTCCCTGATATGGGAAAGTAACAAAATTGATGAAACCACAGTGAAAGGAAGAAATGGGATGGCCTAATACCTTTGAATAAAAAAAGACTTCCCTCTGTCCCATTTTTTTCTCCAATCCTGCTACTAATGTACATGGATAGAAAAACAAGAGTTATATTTAGCTGAAGTGGGAAAACTACCTTTCCCAGTCGAGGTCAATGGAAAAGACATTTAGGCAGTGTGTAAAATGGACTTACTGATTCGCCAGCACCTGTTTTGTCTTACTGTCCAAGACCAATTTCACCACCAGTGACTCAGCACAGATTTAATTTGTCATTCTTGACCTGAGAGGAACCAATATTATGGTGACCAAAGGTCAAATGTATTTAAAACATAAAATCTAGTAGCAGATATACTTGTTAAATGTATTTATAGAACACAATATAATCTATTATGATATATATGTATGCGCACAAAAATGTAATATAAGGGGTATTTTAAATTGTAACTTTGATTTTTTTTGTGAAAATGTAAGCAATACAATTCCTTGAGCATACCTGTTGAATTAAAAGGATTGTTTTTTTTCTCTATATCCAACTGTCTTACTCAGTTCGGGCGAGACTGAGTTCAGATATGGAGCCTATTGTGCCCATTGAGCTTGGCTGTCAGCACTGTCTATTCATTAAGTGCTTTCTCCCTGCTTGGCACAATAATGCTTCATAGCAACATTCCCACACTGATTAAAATTTATAAATTGAATTTTATTCTTCTCAATTTTTCCCCTTTTTGTTCTCTTTTCTGAAAGCAGTGACTTATTCTGATCATTACAATGGTGACCGTACTACAAAACTATTTCATTGGCTGTAAAGTGATTTGGGATATCCTGAGGTCATGAATGGTGCTAAATAAATGCAAGCATTTTTCTTCTTAACCAACCCCCAATACTTCACATTCTTCAAATATAAGCTTTGTCGGTGTGTGTCAGTCTATTCAATTGCAAAACTTGCCAGTCTTTTCAATCATGTCTTTCTTTAGGGCCAGCTTTTCTTTGTACTCCAGTTGTAGAGAAAACAAAGGCATTTGTAGGGAACATGATTTTATTACAAGCAGCAAGAGGAAACCACCTCTTCTGCGGTCCACACATTCACTTTATACCAGGAGTGGAAAGGGTGTCCAGGATCCTAAATTTCATCAACAAAAACAAAATGGTATTGCTGAGCATTCAAAGTGAATCATTGGGCTGGAATTTTTCGGAATTGCAGACTTTAAAAAATGGCAGGTGGGACCTGGATGCAAAAGTCATGCCCCTATTTCTGACAGCCCTAGTGTTTGCTTGTAGGGGAAAGGGGGGCTGGGTGTACAATTCACATAAGGGAAACACAAACTCAGCAGGGCCTTTTGAACTCAGTGCTGAGATTTCTCATTTTGGCTGTTGCACGGGCCCTTAGCCCATAATGTAGCAGGCATGAATTGATAGAGTAAACATAAACATTCTTGAAGAACAAATAAGGTCCATATAAGTGTCATGATCTGCAGTTTTATAAATGCCCCACTCTTTAAACTTTTTAAAAATGGCTGCAGCTGTCATTAAGAGTATTAAAAAAAACCCTCTGCTGGACTACTTTGACTGACAGGCATGGGTTAGAAAAATGTAGCATCTGGTCTTCAAGATTCAGTAGAGCTCTTTGTTGACATGTCATTTTGTATGCTTGGCTGAGTTTCAAAATTTACAGTTATCTAAACAGAGACTTCTGGATTCATATTTGATTGACAGTCTAAAGGATTAGCTGCCCTTGATTTGGGAATTGAATAGAAGTTTGTTTGTTTTTAATAGATTAACCGCGTGAGATTTAAAGGCTTTGAATGGGTTCCATGAATGGGAGTTTTTTTCGCTATCAAGTGTGTGGGACTGAGAGCTATATTATATTATTAGAATTTTTTTATCCAAATAGCTTCTGAGGTCTACCCATGGTGGATACTGGGTGAATGGCTATGGAGGTGGCAGAGGGTATGAGGGGCTGTGGTAGGTGGGAGGCATGAGTTGACATTGAACTGGCATGGAGGGTAGAAAGGGGTTGAGTGGGTGGGGGGCATGAGTTGACATTGAGTTGGCATGGAGGGTATGAGAGGCCATGGCAGGTGGGTGGGGTGGTAAACGCATCTGAACTTCTGAAACAACTGAGATGAAGCCTGAGACAACTGAGCCATGCCTTCTAACCAGCCCCCATGGTTGCCTGGCTACCTTCCCTCTGCTTCCAGGGTCAGTGGGCCTGACTGTATCCTGCATTGGCCACAACCTCTGGAGTGAAAACGCATGTTTCAGGTACTTTTTAGTGGCGCACCTGGCGTATGTTCAAGTGTGTTCAAGATAATTCAAGTTATCTGATCTGGTATCCAAAATCCGGTCCATTGATTCAGCTATGTTTAAACTCCTGGCATTCCTGCTTTTCCAGCCCCATATTTGGATAATTATATTTGGAAGATTTATGCTGTCGCTTGAATCCTGCAGTGTCTTTTTAGTATGGCCGGTTAGCTGCACATAGACCTGGATTTCCTGAGTGCAATGACCACCAGAGAATTCTTCGGTATTTCTAAATATGTCTTGCAATGAGCATGCAGTTGCACCTGTAACCACCCCCCAAGCGCCCACCCCTGCCACTGCCCTCTTGCATACTGGCAACTTAGGAGGCCATTTAGTGCCTGACAAACGGTTACTACACAGATGAATTTCTAGGCCATTGTCTCCAATTTTGGGCACACAACTTAAGGATGGATATCAAGGTAATGGGTGTGCAGGTGAGATTCAATAAGATGGTAGCAGGACTGAGAGGCTTTAATTATGAGGAAACCCCGAAGGAACTGGGGCTCTTTTCCTTACAACAAAGAAAGCTAAGAGTAGATTTGATAAATTTTTAAGGGACTCCGATAAAGTAAATAGGGCAAAACTGTTTTCACCCATCGGTAAATTGGTAAGTAGAGAATGTAAAAATTCAACTCGAGGCGGCCCACTACCACCTTCCCAGGGCAATTATTGATGAGTGACAAATGTGCTCTTGCTCGAATCACCCACATTTTGAGATCTTTTCAAAAAACTCAAGTTATATTTGTTAGAATTATGGAATGCCCCAAATGAAATAATGGTGGAAGTACTTTTAAAATAGAAGTTGATAAAAATTTGAAAAAGAAAAGATAAAGTTAAGGACAGGGGAGTGGGATTAATTGAGGATGGGGTTGGTAGGGTGAGATGGGTAGCTCTTTCAGAGAGCTGGTGCAAGTGTGGTAGGCCAATGGGCTCTTCTGTGTTGTAAAATTCCATGATTCTGTGGATAATGATCGAGTGGATTTCATGTTTAATTTTTCTACTCCTAGATGAGGAGCACGGAGCTGATTATTGTTGTTTTAATATCATTCTGAGTGGTACCATTAGCTAACAACATGGAATGATGCTGGGAGTTCCTGATCTGTTTGATTACACGGGACATTGTACTACTACCTGCAGACTTTAAAGAGAAATGCTGTGAAGCAAGACTCCAAAATCTGTGTCTGGCTACTTCCTGAAAAAGGGCCCCAGCCAATTAGCCGATAATAGGACAAAAGGAAAATACTGTGGATGCTGGAAATCTGAAATGAAAAAAGAAAACGCTGGAAATACTCAGGTCTGGCAGCACCTGCATTCTGATGAAAGGTCATCGCCCTGAAGCATTAACTCTGGTTTATCTCTCTCCACTGATGCTGCCTGACCTGTTGAGTATTTCCAGTATTTTCTGTTTTCATAACTTATAATGAAACTGAGACTTTACAGCCAGTCACGTATAATGGTAGTTTGGTTCTAAAAATGGCTCCCCCCAGGTCTCTGGATATTTGGAAGTTAACACCAGGAAATTAAGTACTTTGAACTTGGCATGACTTTGTATAAACTAAGAACAGTGTTTATTCTTTAAACCTCTGTGGGATCAATGAAATGCTATTGTTTATTTTCAATAGGAACACAGCGCTGGTCCAGGTAGAAATGCTTGGCAGTGGATTGCTAATTTGGTGTTGGTGTATTGTGTTTGTGATGACAGGGTCATCATTTTTAATTTGCTTGTGTGTGTATTTTTATCAGGACAAGGAAATAAAAGTGCATTTTTTGCGATGATATTCACCGGTCACACGTACTCAGCATGAGGATCAGACAGGCAGGATTTTTCAAGAGGACTGGGCTGCTGCCCTTCGAGACTATGATGGTGTAGAGCAACTTGAGTAGAGTTCAAAAATGATGAAGCTGAGATTTTGGGTTTGCCTGCCCCTTTATATTTTCATGGTTTGATTTAGAGTTGATCTTCATTCAAGGCAAGTTGAAAGCAGGCACATCTCAAATCACACTTTCCAGACTTTTATGTTAAGCTTTCTTAAATGTATGTTGACTCGGTTTAGGACTGACAGATTTTCTTTGTTTTTTGGTACTGTTGCATTTGGCTGTTTTATTTTGTTTGCTATTTTGATGTTTTTGATACTTTTATTTCCCTTCTAACATTGCATGGAGGTTGGAATGCCATGTGTCTTTTTGAATTACCTGGTAGCTTGGCTTGAACATATTCCTTTTGTTTGCAGGGAACCAGCCCCTGCTTATGAATGTACATTGCTTCTAGCGGGTGTAAGTGAGCCATGTTACAAGCTTGACTGGTTAACTCGTGTGATTATCTTAAATTAGTTGTTAGTGTAGCTATTAGTGCACTCAGGATTGTTCAACAAGTGCTGCCCAATCGCAGAATAACGTCAAACAGACATTTTCTTTTGGTTTTACAACACAGTTGGATACAGTCTGTACTTTGCTTTTTACAAACAACCGAAGGAAACATGAGGAGCCTGTTGTTTTCCATTGCTTTTTCCATGGAAACTCTTCGGCCAATCGGAGCCAACTTGCCAACCAACTAGCACCCTTTTCTCCTGTAGGATAAATTGTTTGATGGTTTGAAGTCTGACATTCTTGTATTTGTCCTGATGAATGCAAGGTGAAAAGCTTCGGCAACAAAGCTTTCTTTTCAGCAATAATACAATACTTGCATTATGTTCCTATTTTGCTGTATGTGTTTTTTTTACTGCAGTAGGAGGTGAACGGATGGTGATTCGTGGTAGGTGAAGTAAAGTGGAGAATAATGCTGGCTATGGTGCATAAAAGGTCAGCTCAATGGGAACTGCTATTCAGTGGTACCTCTGCTTGGGCAACTTAGCATTGCTGGATCTTCCTCCCTGACTGCAGCTCCCAGGGAGCAAATCACTAATCAACCTTGATTTCATGGCCTTCGTTCTCCTTGAGAACAGCTTGACCTTGCATCTTTCACTTGCTCTGTGATGACTGTAATTCTGATAAAATTATGTCGTATTATCTTTTAAAGATTTTTGTAGGCTGTACTGTAGCACACCCAAGTGTCTGTTAAAGCAGCAGAATTTTTGTTTCTGTATGTGAATTGCTTACTATAGTTGTATCCTCGTGGCAGCACTTGCCTTATAACATGATTTCAACCCCATTTTGTGGTAGTCTGAAAGATTGTTGTAGAATTGCTCATTCTCTACATGGGGCAGCAGTGCAGGAGACCTGACTGGAGGTTTCAGCAAAAAAGTTGAGGGATGAGTAATTGACTGGCACGAGAAATGCTGCATCTATGGGCAGAAGACGTCCTTGCAACATATGAACAGATTGGCAAATGGCCTTGTGCTTATCCAAAGCCTGTAAGACATACTTGTCTTTTGTCATTCATTGTCAGGTAGGTTATGTTAGGAAGTGGATTTTTTTTCCGTATATTCATTGGATTGGGGTGTTGTTGAGAAGGTCAGCACTTAATCCTGATCCCTAATCATGTAGGCAGTACTTGGTAAATCTTATTTAATCTTATATCACTTAGGCATTAAATACTGCAATTAGGGCATTTCACACAAGCTTCATGCAGCACCTGCAGTATTTTGCTTTTATCCATCAGTAACCTCAGTATGAGTGCAAGCATTCTTCACTTTGATGCCTTATTTGCTCTAAGCTCCTAGTAATATTTGTTTTGTAAGAACTCTGTTGTTTTGTTCTCTGCCCTACTAATCTCTTATTTTTAATTTAATTCCAAGCTACTTTAAATCTCATGAATTTAGGGGGACTAAAAATCTATTTTGGTGCATTCCTCTTGTAAACCTGGCGGATGTGTGGTAGAAGAGCAGGAATTTGAGCAAGGACTGCCTCCTCCCCCCCCAAATTACAAACCTTGGAGGAAGGTGTCTGAGGATGGGCGCTGAGATTGGGAATTTCTATGACCCTGGCTGAGGATGTACACAGAGCGAGAGGATGTATACTAGGCTACCACCAATGTGTGTGTGGAGCTCACCTAACAGTCCAAGCAATGGGCAATATCCCTGAAGATTGAGACTTTTTTTAACCAATATTTTTCTTGCGAAGGGGCAGATAGGTTACCAGCAACAATTTTCTGTGGGTTAGTAGGGGAATCCCCAGCAGCACACCAAAAGCAGGCGTCCTGCACCAGAATGTCCAGCTCACTCCTCTGTTTCTTCCAGGGTTGTGTTAAGAGAATTACCTCTCTGATGCCACATTTTATAGTCACCAAAGAGGGTATAAACTGGCTTTTACATCAGATTATATGAATTTTTGAGGCAAGAGTTAGGAGAAAGAAAGCAAAATTCTCCCCACCAAAAATAATTTTTTCATGAAAATGCAAATTAGTGTTGACATAAAATATGCTGCAAGATATAAAATGTATAAATAAAAAACCCTAGGATGGTTTAAGAGCTAAATCTTTCAGCAAAATAGCCTTAGGCTAATTCCAGACGGGCAGTGAGCTATGTAGTGAGCAGCTGAGTCCATAAGACATAGGAGCAGAAATTAGGCCATTCGGCCCATCGAGTCTGCTCCGCCATTCAATCATGGCTGATAAGTTTCCCAAACCATTTTCCCGCCATCTCCCTGTAACCTTTGATCCCCTTACCAATCAAGAACCTATCTATCTCGGTCTTAAATACACTCAATGACCTGGCCTCCACAGCCTTCTGTGGCAAAGAATTCCATAGATTCACCACTCTCTCGCTAAAGAAGTTTCTCCTCATCTCTGTTCTAAAAGGTCTTCCCTTTACTCTGAGGGTGTGCCCTTGGGTCCTAGTCTCTCTTACTAATGGAAACATCTTCCCCACGTTCACTCTATCCAGGCCTGTAAGTTTCAATCAGATCCCCCCTCATCCTTCTAAACTCCATCGAGTATAGACCCAGAGTCCTCAAATGTTCCTCATATGTTAAGCCTTTCATTCCTGGGATCATTCTTGTGAACCTCCTCTGGGTCAGCACATCCTTCCTAAGATACAGGACCCAAAATTGCTCACAATATTCTAAATGTGATCTAACCAGAGCCTTATAAAGCCTCAGCAGCACATCCCTGCTTTTATATTCTAGTCCTCTCAAAATAAATGCCAACATTACATTTGCCTTCCTAACTACCGACTCAACCTGCAAGTTAACCTTAAGAGAATCCTGAACTAGGACTCCCAAGTTCCTTTTCACTCCAGATTTCTGAATTCTCTCCCCATTTAGAAAATAGTCTATGCTCTATTCTTCCTACCAAAGTGCATGACCTCACACTTCTCCACGTTGTATTCCATCTGCCACTTCTTTGCCCATTCTCCTAACCTGTCCAAATCCTTCTGCAGCCTCCCCGCCTCCTCAATACTACCTGTCCCTCCACCTATCATTGTATCATCTGCAAACTTAGCCAGGATGCCCTCAGTTCCTTCATCTAGATCATTATTGTATAAAATGAAAAGTTGTGGTCCTAACACCGACGCCTGCGGAGCTCCACTAGTCACCGGCCGCCATCCTGAGAAAGACCCCTTTATCCCCACTCTCTGCCTCCTGCCAGACAGCCAATCTTCTATCCGTGTTAGTACCTTGCCTCTGAAACCATGGGCTCTTATCTTACTGAGCAGCCTCCTGTGCGGCTCCTTGTCAAAGGCCTTCTGGAAGTCCAAGTAGATAACATCCATTGGCTCTCCTTTGTCTAACCTACTCGTTACCACCTCAAAGAATTCTAACAGATTTGTCAGGCATGACCTCCCCTTGATGAAACCATGCTGACTTTGCCCTATTTTACCATGCACTTCCAAGTATTCTGAAATCTCATCCTTAATAATGGACTCTAAAATCTTACCAACGACCGAGGTCAGGCTAATCGGCCTGTAATTTCCTATCTTTTGCCTCACTCCCTTCTTAAACAGGGGGGTTACATTAGCGATTTTCCAGTCCTCTGGGACCCTCCCTGACATATAGACCAGGAAGATTGTAAACTTTTTTCTTTCTCCATAAAGTCCCTAAGCAGCTGTTATTTAATGAAAACAAACTTTTTTTTTACTGTTATATCAGTTAGGGAGGTGGAGCAGAAATGCCATGAGCATGGTTGTCCCCATAGAGGGAGCTCCACCACCTCCCCGGTCCAAAAATTTCTTCTTGTCACAAAGCATTTTAATGCTCCTTAGGCTCACTCCTCACTCTATGTTGAGATAGCTGGACTTAACTAGGATACTGACAGGGATGCTACAAATTACCTCAGCAGTCCTGGACTAAGGAGGTGAACATCAGATAAGGCTGCCTCTGCTGGTCGCCTTCTAGCAATGCCTGTTGGAAGTATACATATGAGTGTTGAGTAAAGACAGGATTGGACTCATCTGTCACATCCTCCATCGTCCAAAAGCTTGTTGTCATTCACTGAGGCTACCATATTCGAGCTGAAGTGCCAAGGCACTTGTGGAGCTGTACACCATCAAAGGGCCTATGGCAGGGAAGGGAAGGGGGAAATTAGCAGTGAAAATTGACAAGAAATACTGAATGTGACAGGAAGCTGACGGTTGCTGTAGTAACTGTCTTTTGTGATGAATTTGGTTTGTTTCGGCTGCCTTCAATCCTATGTTTTTCCCTGTATTGTAAGAGGCTGGTGACTGCCTTGTATTGCAGTTTTTGTAAAAAAAACACAAGGCAGGTCAGGGTGGCAGCTGTTTCCATTACTTGGTTTCAGTTAATCAAAGCTATTGTGTAGGAGCAGAGCATGTGATATTGTTTAAACAGCATTTTCCTATAATAATTCTTTCAACGCACTTCAGGGACCTTTAAAAGGTTTCCTTTGGTAAATCAGATATTTATAATTGAGTTGGCTGCATAGATTGCATTAGAAAATTAATACATATTAATAAATTACAAAATAATAAATCTTAAATAAAATGTGATTTTTTTTTGCAAGATAAAATAGATTGATTTTTTTTTTTGCTCATCCTGCTGAGGCTTTTAAAGATTGAGGAATAGCAAACTCTCAATTTGTCACTCAGTATCAGGGTGAAGCACTGTCAGGTCAGTTACAGAATAGGTTAGGTGCGTGGTAAAGCTGTTCCCGTTGTGCTTCAACAATGCCCCTTAATCACAGCCTCAGAATAGGTTTACCCTAACCGCACCAATGTACAGGTTTACATTAGCCATTATTGTGACCTCTAAGTCAGATTGCTGAGTACTGCTGATTCTGGATAGTGACTGCTAGTAATTGGATTGCTAGCAAGTAGAGAAAGGAGACCTTTGTGTCATCAATCAGAGCTGAATTCAAGTTTAGGTTTGACAGTTGGAAGGACCCATTCCAAATTCTCCCATGATGAGTTATTCTAAATGAACAAAGAAAACCTGCCATCCTTCTCTCCCAAGTTGTCACTGTGAGGTATATAGCCATTGTGGAATGACTGGTGGCAATCACCTATTAGAGAGGCATCCATAGGGAGGGTACCCATAGATTTGAGGTGCACAGCCATAAAGAGAAGACTCGTGTTGGGAGGAGGGGACAAGGAACAAACTACAAATGTTAAAAACGCAATCACAGGAGCAGGCAGCTGCCATGAGAGACCAGTGCTGAATCTGGAAGTCTGCTTTTTTTTCAAAATCAGTTAATTTAAATTGCTGCTTTTTTTTTGCACTCCTTGGCACAGATATTTGAGGGATTTGGACTGGGTGGAAGGGGTGGACTGTTTTGCATTTGGGCCTTGCCAAATTTAACAGCAAGATCTCTGAGTGACATTTTTGAATCCATTTCATGTTTGCAGCAGCCATATTAAGGCTGGCTGGCTTTTGGGACGTGGGCCTTCAATGTCAGGGAGCAAAGAGGAGGGAGGAATCAGAAAGGCTGGGTGGGGTGTTTGTGGAGGCCAGAGGAGGGGGAAATCAGAAATGGCAAAGAGTTGGGGGGGCATAGAGAAGATGGAAGGGGTGAAAGGAAACCTGAGGCCGTAGCCAGGGATCAGGTGGGATGGGAGGGGGATGGAGGTGAGATTGGAAAGGCCAGGTCAGTGGAAGATTGTGGGAGTGGGGTGAAGTGATCAGCTGAGCAGTGCTGGAAAGGCTCTTCCCTGCTGGACCCAGCAGTTCTCACCTCCCTTCAGCTGCTGGGTATACTGAGGCCTGGGAAACCTGGGTGGCTAGGGTTAAATCTAAAACTGAGAAAAAGTGAGGCGCACATTCTCATTAAAATATTTAAATAAGGCACCTGCCTCCTGGGAGCACATTTGTTGCCAACTCCCCTTACCCAGCCTGTCTCCGTTAGAGGCGAAAGTGGGCGTGTTCGAAACAGGTTGGGTTCCATCTTGAGATTTTTAACACCCAATTAACATCCCACTCGTTTTGGGGTTTAAAACTGCCCCTTTGTATTGGCACCTTATTCATGTTGGTTAATTTACAGAATAATTTGAATTTTGTTGTGCAAAAATAACTGAGGCTCAGGCTGCATTTAGTGAATGGTAGTAATTGAAATAATAGTTAATTGCCCTCTGTCGGTTGGGAAACATGATATACCACAGAAAACTATTGTTATTTTGATGGATTATTCCAACTGTTGTGTACTGCAGGTTGTATAACATGGTATTACTTTCCTGTTTGCTACTGAATTTGATCCAGAGTGAATTGATTCAACAAAGTTCCTAGCCCTCCATGATTCACGAGGCCATGTGGGTAGCTGATACCTATAGAACAGCCACAGTCTCTCTTTTTAAACATCTTGGCACAGACCCAGTGTTATGCCACCATTTTATTTTTTCCTTTTCTGGAGACATTGGCTTGTATTTTCCAGTCCCGCCAGCAGTGGGCAGTGTTGTGTCAGGATAGGATAATTTGGAGCGCAGTCAACTGACTACTGGCCGTTTTCCAGATTTTCCATCCTGCCCGTGACGATGCCCGCTGCTGGCGGGACCGGAAAATCCTGACCATTGATGCCAGTGCGCTTGACCCCCATCCACTTCACCTCAAGCAGATAACTCAACAATGAGGAGCATCAGTCTCAAACTTGATGACCATACAATCCCATTTCTCCCTAGGTGTTGCTGGATAATGATGCATAATGGGAATCCCTCTCAGAATGCATTGTTGTGTGGAAGTCAGGCGAATACAGGACCTGGGCCTGTTGTCATACCCTCCATGCAAACTGACTCCCATCATTTACTATCTAGGGTCACAGATATGGAGAAAAGCTGCATAGACCTAATACTCTTGGTTCCCTTGAGTCTAGTGATTTCAGCAAATGAAGGACAAATATTAGGGGAGAGAAAAAAAACACCTTAATAAGGGCTGCTAATTAGAGCCCTTTGTCTGGACAAAGGACAGATTCCGAAAGCAGAATGGACTCTTCCAGACCTCAGTACACCCTAAGTTGGTGAGTTAGGCCAACTGGATCGTTTGATTGGCCCATTCAGAACTAAGTGGTTTGCAGGACTAGCAATGATTGCAATTGTATGGGGTTTTCTTGTTGCTATTTTGTAACAACAGCTAATAGGTTTCCAGCAGCTATCCTGGTCTGATATCTCTGTGGAAAAGAAAAAGCTTACCTGTGGACCTTGGATGATTCCTGTATCACTGCTCTGATCTTCTGGACCATGGCCAAAATTTTCAATCTGGGCTCAGGAACCCAATGCCTGACAGTGTTGGGGTCCCAACCCTATGCCATGCCTGTGTCGCTATCTTCATATGCACCATGCCCTAATTGGACCAGAGGCAAGCTCGGCGGCCAATTAGTGGCACCGAACGCTGCCAGGAGGCAGGAGCTGCCTGTTGAGCACAAGCGTCAGAGGCATGATGAGGCTGCTGCTGCCTTGTAGGATAGAGAAGGCAGGACGTCCGAGGGACAACAGCCTCCCAGCCCAGAGATGTGGCGAAAAAGCCATTGAAAAGAAACTGCACTCAACCTGATGCAATCACTCTATTACCAAAAGACTTTCCTCAGAAAAAAAACATTACTTGATGGCTCTCTGCATTGCACCTGACAGGTGCGCACTGACATGCACTAGACTGTTCGTTTGTTTGGCTTTGATGATCTGTGATTTGAGAGTAACACTCTGACCTTTTCCAGCACGTTGACAAGCACCTTACGGTGCTTAGTGGGCAGTTAATTGGAGGCTGGGGGTTCCCGGCTCCAGCACACACACTACCCTCACTTTGAAAATAGCAACATGACCTGGGGGTGTTGAGACACTGACAAGTCTTCCAGGAGCACTACTTTTAAAGCACATCTGCTCCCGTTCTCAGCCCCATGGGAAATTGAAAACCAAGCCTCATCTCTCCTGCATTCCTCTCCCTCCCTCCCCCCCCACACCACCACCACCAAACAAGAAATTCCTGGGCAATGACAAAGGAATGGAGATCTCTCATCATGCCAATGCAGGACCTCCGCCCTATTTCCTATGCTTTGTATTTGGGAACTAAACGTTCCCAGATGCTAAATGCAGAAAAATAATTTGTGACCATTGAAATTTACACAGTGGAATCATTTTTCAAACGTTTTAGCAGATTTGTTACTACATTTATTTTAAACAGGTTGAAGAACTTCTGTTAAAACAGCTGAGAGGAATTTCAGACAAAACTTCTAAGCATTCATTCACAATTATTCCACAATGTAATGATCCATAACAAGTTGGCTTATACCCATGCTGTTGCAAGGTCCCAGAAAAGAGGAGAAACCTCACTGAGAGTCCAAAGGTTGTTATATAGTACATGTGTTTCTTTATATGTGCTCTGAGAACAGTATTCTGTTGCTGTGGTAATCTGCAATACGTTAAAATAACTGTCTTGGACCAAACAAAATGCAATACAATAGGAAGTCTGGGTGATTTTTATCTGCTGTTCAACATTGGTATGTAATCCTTCACATGGAACAAAATACCAATCTCTTTTCCTCAGCATTGTTTGAAAACAAAGTTGGATCAGGAAGTGATGTGAGTAAAATAGTTACTCAGCAAGGCTACAGCATGGATGTTAAACAGTAAGGTACTTGTATTTAAACTTCACAATAACCAAGTAAATTCAGGCAAAGTTTTAGCTGAGCTACACAGATAAGAAAGCCCCAAGGTCGATTCTTGTTCTGAGCTGAGTTAAATGATCATGGCAAGAGAGCCAGTAGAATGGGCGTCAGAAGTTCCTGGGATTTGAGAGGGCAAGAATGTAGCTATTTATAGGCGTAGGCTCAGTATGGGGGGAGTATGTTAAATATTGTAGCCAAGTTAGAAAGCAATTTACCTTTTTGGGCATATCTTTGAATATTGGGAGAGTGTAGTGGGAATGTGGATTCGCAGGATCTTCTCCATCTCAGTGATCTATTGTGGAAACTCGTACACAGAGGTCAGCAGGCTTTGCAGGATTTTACATCCATAAAGGATGAGAAGTCCAAATGGGCCTGAATCCCATGACACACCCCTAGCGTGCAAAGCTCTGTAGTCAAGTTCATAAAATTACCTGATAAAATTGTCACCAGAATGGTAGGTAATTAACAAAGTGGGCACATGGTGGGAAAGGTGGGGAGTTCAATGTAGGGACACATCAGGATCTTTCATGGCAGGAAAGACCATTCAAAATATTTTCCTAATCATAGAAGATTAGGTCCTGTGGGGGAACAAAAGGATTCAGATGTCCATGTACACAAAACACTGAAGACTGTGCAAAAAAGTAATTTGAAATGTCTAATAGAATATTGGCCTATATCACAAGGGAATATGAATACAAAAATGAGAAAAGGATGCTTGTGTTGTACAGGGCTTTGGTCAGATGCTAGGGATCATGTCAAGGGATATGGAACAGAAACCAGTAAATGGAGTTGAGGTAACAGGTCAGCCATGATCTAACTAAATGGTGTATCAGACTCGAGGGACTGAATGGGCTACTCCTGTTCCTGTGGCATATCAGGATGTTCCATCTGAACATCCAAAACTTGGAGTAATCCGATCTCCCACTCTCAAACAGTCCATAAGATATAGGAGCAGAAGTAGGCCATTCGGCCCTTTGAGTCGTCTCCTCCATTCAGTGAGATCATATCTGATCTGATAATCCTCAACTCCACTTTCCTGCCTTTCCCCCATAACCCCTGATTCCCTTACTGATCAAAATCTTGTCTATCTCAACTTTGAATATACTTAATGACCCAGTCTCTACAGACCTTTGGTAAAGAATTCCACAGATTTATTATCCTCTGAGAAAAGAAATTCCTCCTCATCTCTGCTTTAAATGGTTGCCTCCTTACTCTGCGATTATGCCCTCTGGTCCTGGACTCTCCCACAAGGGAAAACAACCTCTCAGCATCTACCCTGTCTAACCCCCTAAGAATCTTAAGAAATCTGTAAGAAAGCCCAATAAACATTTTGCAGTTCATAACACTTTTTCATGTTATATATTGTAATTTTGACATGTTAAGACAGCAACCTATTACAGTATTAATCTGGGAGAAGATTTGGTTGAATGCTAGTCCAGTAATAGCACAAATGACACCAACGGATCAAGTATTGGTTATTATTTGTCCAGTTTCTGGCAAAGCTTCATGCTCCTGAGTCATTGTTATTTACTTGTCCCCAAACAAAGATTAATCCTGAAAAATATGTAAAAGAGTAGATAGCTGTGGTTGAGTTAGCTTTGGGAGTTAGCACTGGCATATTCAATGGTCTGAATAGACTTGTTTTCAGATTATGTGAAAAAGGTTGTTGTATTTAAATGTTATAATTTGCATGTGACTGATCAGGGAGCAGATATCAGCATGCAGTGGAAAAACACGTGTAAATTGGGGTATATGAAATACAAGTGCCCCATCCTGCAGAGGAGCATTTAACCTGCAGAATTGTGCAGGATACAGATGAGATTGGTTGGTTGTATTGAGTGTTATTGGGCCTAAATTCAATGAGCTGTCCCAGTGGAATATAAACATAGAGAAAACCAGACAGTCATGTAACTAACCTGTGTAACGTTTCTAGATTCACCAGTTACAGCAGATAAATTGTTCTGTAGGAAGTTCGACCCCGACCACCTGCCACCCCCACTGTGCAGACAGCAAAAATTGTTGAGAGGGCAGTGATTTTTAATATGAATCATTAATAATAGGGACAATACACTCTTTAAAATTTACGATAGACAATTTTTTTTTTCCTCCCCAGCATAATCTTAGTCTGAGGAGAATAACAATCACATCCCTCATTGCTCGTGAGAAGATGGTAGTGAACTGTGGTCCCCGTGCTGTAGGTACTTCCACAGTGCTGTTAGAAAGGGAGTTGCAGGATTTTGATCCAGCCATAGTCAAGGAATGGTTATATAGTTCCAGTTCAGCATGGTGTGTAGTTCGGAGGGGAACTTGCAGGTTGCCATTGACATCCTATTTTGGTAGGGGCCCTTGAAATGGACAGTCAAGTGCCCCCTCACACCCTTCCCCCTTGCCCCCAGCGACCGCCAGGTGAAGCTTTATTAGACAACACAAATCGAGGTTCTGTCACTGCAATAAGACCTTGATGTACTTTTGTAGTATCAGTAGATGGAGCATGTGCTGTGCATGCCCTGACTATTAGTGTTTGGTGTTGAATTCCCTTACCGGTGGACTTTTTAAAGGGACCACCTCAACAAAGGAATATAGTTTAAAAAGTGTTTAAACGATTCTTGTGGGGTCACTGGCATCAGAATAATCAACTACCCTGATACTGACCCACAGCCTTCCTCATCATCCCACCACCAATCCCAACCCCGCACCCCACCACCACCACCACTCCTCCCTGCCAGCCTCCTGCCCATTCCAACCACTAAGCTGCTGCAAAAACCCAGGCAACCCCCAGTGAGACTCCACACGATCAAGAAAATGTGTCAGACCACAGGTCTTGCAGGTGGTTGGCGAGCTCCTGGTCGAGTCTACCTCAATGCCCTACAAGGGTTAGCTGGACCTCACTTTTCAGGAGGGGAAAAAAACAAGATATCAGACAAACTGAGAAAGATCAGCCACATTCACCTGAATGTTGTTGTTCTGCTAACTGGAGGGAGTTTTTTTTGGGGTACGTGAAATAAGGTTTTAGTTTGTAAAGGGACTGTTTCTAGTACTACGCTTTCCCGATATCTGTGAGCACCGGGGCATAAACAACCTGTGTCCCCACCCTAAAAAGTAATACCTGTAACACCATTTAAATGGCAATAGCAGCATGAAGTTCAGTGTTAAACCTCAAGCAAAAACCAACCCAAAAGTGATAGAAAAATGCATACCTATTATTAGCCTATTGCAGCATTTTTAAACAAACACAAATGCATATATTAGAGCAGCAAATGGAAGTATAGCAGCACCTTGTGCTGCAAAAGTGGTATTACAAAAACATAAAAATTCAATGGCCCTCAGTATTATTGTGCTTTCTTAGGACATATATTCACTGTTTTACATGTTAATATATAATGAATTTCCAAAACATTATATTTCTAATGATTTGGATTTTGAAACTTTAAGCCTGGAGAAATTGTTTCCATAAGCTTTTAGGTTTTTATGCTTTGTGTTTTACTTTTTAATCAAGATGAGAACCAGGATCTTTCTGCCCATCCATATATAATCCACTAAAGCTGACCCGGGGGGTAATGAAAGTTGCATAAATAATACGGCTCTTTTCTTTAAGAGACTGACACTCCCGTTGAGTCAGCAGCCAGTGTGCTGGATGCATAGTTCCTATTACTAATAAAATTCTATTCGGTTTTCATGAACCGAACACTCCTCTGGTGATTGCAACAACAGATTACTTCTTATCAAAGTCCCAAGATAACCTGAAAACAGTTTGTCTTTTTGAAAATTCAAAATGGTTTTGCTGGATTTTATCCTTTGCAATGATGATCGTTATGCATCCTAAGATGTTACTTTGTAAAGCATTCAGTAAATGCATTGGCTGCAGTACTGCTGGTGGTGGTTGGGAATGTAGGGTGGGTGCAGAGGGGTAATGCTTGTCTATCAAGGTAAAATAAACCAGTGGAAGTGCTGAAACGATGCAGTTTGCTATCAGATTACATATGCATGAGTCCATCTGCTGCCATGAATAGAAAGTAATGAAAGCACATTGTTGAATTCACACAGTGATTCATGTATGAATGGGGGTGTTGTGCTGAATTGTGCTACAATTTATATTATCTATTATTGGAATAATCTTTTAGTGCCTCATCCTGGATCACGGATGATATGCTCATTTTTAAATGTTCAATCTTGAACAATGTTTAAGCTTCTTATACCACAATAGCTTGTACTTGTACTTATATAACACATTTAACATAACAAACATTCTAAGGCCTTTCATAGGTGAGCATCAGTTCTGAGCAGGAATAAGAAAGCAGGATATGAGAGGTGTTGTTGATTAGGTCAGGGTGAAGAAGGCGTTCAAAGAGGGGAGGGTATAGGACATCAAAGATGTTTGGGAGGCCTACATTGTGGGCACATGAGGGCCAGTGTCTTCAATGGTGGAGGGAGTAGGAAATGTTCATAGTCAAAATTGGGCGGGGGGGGTAGTAAGGGAAATAACTGGGATAGGAGCCAGGACCTGAGCTGATAAATACTTGTATGTTAGGCTAGATGGTTATCTTATTGCTGTCCTTGAGCCGAATAAAAGAGATAGAAATATGTGTGGACAGGTATGTCCTTATTTTTATGTAACTGAATTGATAATTGTCCTTTATTCTCCAGCACAAGCAATGACCACGGTGACTGCAATGGTTGGAGATACTGTAACATTGTTTTGTGAGGCGAACAGAGATGGTGATTTGTCCTTGGTGTCATGGAGAATGGTGAGTAATTCATGGACCGTTGCAGTTTCTTAGACACTGCTAATACATTCAGTTACTGATGTGAAGAATTTCTAAGGTAGTCAAAGCCTCTGGCTTTTATGCAAATATAAAGAAGGTTGATCAGCCCGCTATTGTTGAAGGGTTCATACTGGGAACATACATGAATGGCTCATCCAGTGGCATTTCCTGCTTTGTTCCAGGCAGATACTTAGAAATTGGACCTCCCTATAATAATGTTGAAAGTTCTGAATAGTCTGATCACCTTTTTTTGGGACAAGTTGGTGCGATGTGAATGGCAACATATGCAACATGTGGAGGAGATGGAAAACTCATTCTTTCTAATGTTCACTTTCCCCAGCAGGGGAGAGTATCCCTTGCAGTATGGTTCAATTGTTCTCCAAAACAAAAAATAAATTCCAAAGATGCAGGCAAATCTGAGAAACAAGCAAGCATTTTTGTGCTGTAAATGCTTTTTAATAAAAAAATTCATTTCCTACTGTTTGGGCCAACTGCTGAGAATCTTGTGGATCAGTTAATGCATAGAATTTACTCCAATAGGAAATAAATTTAATGCTTGTGCAGATTCTGGGAATTGCCCACCTAACAAACTCATTAGCACGTCTGCACTTCCGACTTGAATCAGCCACTTTCAGGATTTTGAGAATCATGAGCCTCCAAAGCATGCTGCTTTGCCATTGCAGTCAAACCTTGCCAACAAATGCACGTTTTCAGGGCCATTGTCATCTTAAGTCTCAAAGCTCATACAATGACTTTTTTCTGAAATGTCAGGGGTTTTCTTGAGTTCTTATCTGTTCGGGGACTGTTTCAGCATTTTTGGTTGGCATTTGCGAGTTGAACAGTTCCTGCTTCTAATTGTTATTCAGTTATGCCTGCTTGAAAGTGTTTGTGTGAGCATCAAAGCAAGGGATTTTTTTCGCTCTTTGTCCAGAATTTTGCTACATCTAGAAATGTATCCCCGAAAATCCACTAAGTGTAAGAGTGACAGAACAGGCACTGATAACTGTCACTTCAGGGTGAAGGTGGGGCCAAGTATTTTGCAAGCTATCACCAGACAGCCATGCGACAGGAGGAATGGCATGGTTATGTGTTTCGGGCAGACAGCTCCCTGGCCTGTTAGCACCATGGGCTCTCACTTAATTTTTAATATTATGGCCATTTGGCTGAAGCAATCTGTACACAGTCTTTGTCCTAATGTCAAGATCACTGGGTTATGGGAGGCTAGTGGTTAAGAAGTTCCAAGCATAGAAATCCAGATCCCAACAGAATTCCCATCTCTGCAGAGTCTCCTGCACCTGACCAATGCCCAGGGTCTGCCTTTGGACGACTGCATTTTTAGCCTCTTTATTTATGAATAAGTTTAATGATTCTGCTGCACCTAATGCTCAAAAGAAATCTTAAGCCCTGCCCCGCCCCTTTCATAATAAAGATAGGATTGGATTGGTTTGATTTGAAGTATTATTTTGCTCCTTGCTCCAGGAAACATGTCTGCTTATGCTAGCCATCTTGGCTTACAAGTAAAAAATAGGAATAAAAATAAAAATACCTGGGAAAAACTCAGCAGGTCTAGCAGCATCTGCGGAGACAAACACAGTTAACGTTTCGAGTCCGTATGACTCTTCAGCAGAACTAAGTAAAAATAGAAGAGAGATGAAATATAAGCTGGTTTAAGGGGGGGTGGGACATGTAGAGCTGGATAGAGGGCCAGTGATAGGTGGAGATATCCAAAAGGTGTCATAGACAAAAGGACAAAGAGATGTTAAAGGTGGTGATATTATCTAAGGAATGTGCTGATTAAGGGTAGAAAGCAAGACAAGCAAGGTACAGATAGCCCTAGTGGGGGTGGGGTGAAGGAATCGAAATAGGCTAAAAGGTAGAGATAAAACAATGGATGGAAATACATTTAAAATAATGGAAATAGATGGGAAAAGAAAAATCTATATAAATTATTGGGGAAAAAAAGGGGGGGTGGATCGGAATGGGGGTGGGGATGGAGGAGAGAGTTCATGATCTAAAATTGTTGACCTCAATATTCAGTCTGGAAGGCTGTAAAGTGCTTAGTCGCAAGATGAGGTGCTGTTCCTCCAGTTTGCGTTGAGCTTCACTGGAGCAATGCAGCAGGCCAAGGACAGACATGTGGGCATGAGAGCAGGGTGGAGTGTTGAAATGGCAAGCGACAGGGAGGTCTTGTGGATAGACCGAAGGTGTTCTGCAAAGCGGTCACCCAGTCTGCGTTTGGTCTCTCCAATGTAGAGGAAACCGTGTTGGGAGCAACGAATGCAGTAGACTAAATTGAGGGAAATGCAAGTGAAATGCTGCTTCACTTGAAAGGAGTGTTTGGGCCCTTGGCTAGTGAGGAGAGGGGAAGTAAAGGGGCAGGTGTTGCACCTTCTGCAGTTACATGGGAAGATGCTGTGGGAGGGGGTTGAGGTGTAGGGGTTGATGGATGAGTGGACCAGGGTGTCCCAGAGGGAACGATCCCTGCGGAATGCCGCCGGGGGGGTGAAGGGAAGATGTGTTTGGTGGTGGCATCATACTGGAGTTGGCAGAAATGGCGGAGGATGATCCTTTGAATGCGGAGGCTGGTGGGGTGATAAGTGAGGACATGGGGGACCCTATCATATTTTTGGGAGGAAGAGGAAGATGTGAGGGCAGATGCGCGGGAAATGGGCCGAACACGGTTGAGGTCCCTGTCAACCACCGTGGGTAGAAAACCTCAATTAAGGAAGAAGGAAAACATGTCAGAGGAACTGTTTTTGAAAGTGGCATCATCAGAACAGATGCGACGGAGGCGAAGGGACTGAGAGAATGGGATGGAGTCCTTACAGGAAGCGGGGTGTGAGGAACCATAGTCAAGGTAGGTATGGGAGTCAGTAGGCTTGTAATGAATATTGGTGGACAGTCTATCACCAGAAATTGAGACAGAGAGGTCAAGGAAGGGAAGTGAAGTGTCAGAGATGGACCATGTGAAAATGATGGAGGGGTGGAAATTGGAAGCAAAATTAATAAATTTTTCCAGGTCCAGACGAGAGCATATTTTATTAATTTTGCTTCCAATTTCCACCCCGCCATCATTTTCACATTTAGGGCTATCTGTATCTTGCTTGTCCTGCTTTCTACCCTTAATTAGCACATTCCTTAAATAATATCACCACCTTCAACATCTCTTTGTCCTTTTGTCCAAGATATCTTTTGGCTATCTCCACCTATCACTGGCCCTCTATCCAGCTCTACTTGTCCCACCCCACCCTTAAACCAGCTTATATTTCACCTCTCTTCTTTTTTTACTTAGTTCTGTTGAAGAGTCATACGGACTCGAAACGTTAACTGTGTTCCTCTCCGCAGATGCTGCCAGACCTGCTGAGTTTTTCCAGGTATTTTTATTTTTATTTTTGTTTTGGATTTCCAGCATCCGCAGTTTTTTGTTTTATTTTAAGTAAAGAATAGGAACTTGAGCTGCTGCCAGCTGCACCTCAGCAGATCTCCATTTTCCTGTTCTGAAAACCCTTGATAGAACGCCAGACAAAGGAAAGGTTTAAAGGCTACGAACAGTTGATCTTCATTTCATTTCTCTCTTTTTCAGAAAGTAAGTGAAACGGACAATGAACAACTAATTTCATTTTCACCAACTAAAAATGCAGTAACATACAAAGAGGTTTCTGGATACAAGGACAGGATAATTATGAATAAGGACTACTCCTTAAATATCTCTAATGTTGGAATTCAGGATGAAAAGATATTTTCCTGCTTCACCCTGGTGCAATCAGACATAAATGAAGTTCCAGTCTCACTCAAAATTTACAGTAAGTATCAGAGATAATTGTATTAAAATCGTCTTAATACAGCAGAGGATCTCCACAGCGGACTGTTGTCCTTGCATATTGTACTCACCCATTATTATATTTCCCCAGTAAATGCAGGGGGTAATAAAGGCAATTAGAATATTGTCTTTTTCCTCGACGACCAGGATTCAGGTTCATTTTAGTCTTATAGGTCTGGATTTTCCCCTCTGTCCACAGGAGAGCTGGGTCAAGAGGCCCACCTGCAGCTTGACCTCACTCCGGGCCTGGCCCAATTTCCTGGGTCAAGGAACTTTCCTCTGGTGCTGCCACTGGGACTGATTCTGCAGCGCCTAATGAAACATGATGATCAACGAGGACAAAAGAGCACTGAATATGAAGGAGGGACAGGCCAAGGCCTAAATAGAATAAGATTGTGTGGCCTAAATATGAGGGAGAAGTGCCTTCTATGGGGCTATCTCTCCACAAAAGGCCCATCAGAGCCACTTGTTTTTGCACCAGGGATTACCACCGCCCACTCAGCATTTTCTAGTTGGAAAGCAAGGAAATTACGCTGCTTCCAGGGGTCGCACCTCCCTATCATATGTGGCATTCGGGGAAGGGGCGGCGGACAGCAGAAAACTGCCCTGAAAAGAGCAACAGAGTGAGGGGAGAGGAAGATCGAGTTCATTATAGGAAGGCGGTTGTCTATGCCTCTGCAGCTTTCCTATCAGATTTGAGAAGAAGCAGCAGAGGAAATTCCACTTCAGTGAATTAAGCTGTTGAAAGGGAGTCTATTCATTTTCAGTCCCCTCTCTAGTGGCCATGAGCTCCCGAGCACATCCTCACTGCAGTCAGTAAATGACAATTTTGCATTCATGCTTAGAGGTGTCACAATGACAGGGTATCTGCTTTTATTTCCTCTTCATAAGCTTTTTCACAACAGCAACTTACAGCTATGTGGCACTTTTAACATAGAAAAACATGCTGAATAGCAGACACCAAGCCTTTACAGGAGCATTGAGCAAGCTGATCAAAGCTTGTTTTGTTTTGAGAAGCTTTTATTTAAAGGTGGGGAAGCGGAGAGATTTGGGGGGAGAAAGAATCAGCACTTCAAAACAAGAACACAAAAACCAGGAAGTTCTAATGATGTTCATATGCTGAGCGTCTGTAGTGCGTCTGTACAGCAGCTGGAGATTACAAGCCCTCACCTGTTGGTTTGTATAGTTATAAGATACACTTCCTGATAATGACGATGAATATGAATTTAGCAAGTGGAAATCAGTCATCGTGAAGAATTTCAAAAAACAAAATGGACTGTTTATCCAGTGGTAATAGTAATGTGCACATGTACTCATCAGGGCAAATTCACCAATCACACATCCTAATAAGGATCTATATTCAAAGGGAGACCCAAGTTGGATGAATCAACAATATATGCGGTCAACCCATGTCTGACTTATGGGACACAGTTTATCCTGTCCCGTGGAGGCAGGTTTGAAGGTGTGACTGGGAGGAAAACTTGAAAGGAGAACTTCTGGCCAATGTGTTCCAACGTCTGCTGATCTTGATGGATGTGGGCAGAAGAGGCAATGGTTACCTATCCAGCGGTGGCAGGTAGCCACTTTGCATATTTAGCTGCCTACTTGTGGGCAGAACGGGGACACCGCTGGAATCTTCCTGGATCTTCTCTCCTCCCCCCTGGAGGCAAAAGCCAGCAGTGCCTGGTGGAGAGCCTGTGTGGGTTCTTTCTGTTCACTTCCGAACCTCACACCTTCCTCCACCGCTTCCCCCACTGGAACCGCAGCCAATTGTGGACCAGAGCTGCAACTGCAGGTCATCCTCTGAAGGGGTTTCTCCTCCACAGGGATGTCATGGCAGCTGTGATGTGGCCACCGTTAATTTATAAAAGTAATCATTATTTCAGCGGGCACCTCAATGTGGAGGCACCCCCACTGTCCCCATCTGGCAGCTGCAGCTCCCACCTCTGTCGCTGCCTCTGGGATCCCTCTCAGTAACCAGCCTGCCATCCTTAATTGGATGGCGGACCTGGAGGTGATCTCTTAATTGGAGGCAGATGGGCTGACAGCAAGTGTTGACCCCACCCCTCGATTATTTTTTTTTTAAAGAGGACAAGTTTCTGTCTAATAAAGAGCTGAGCTGAATGCTGATTGGTGTTGGGGGACTGGTGAGTGGGTGAAGGGGGTATGCACAATAGGCCTGAGTCTGGAGGAAATGTGGCAAGGTATAAGGCTGCAGGGTCCTTGCAGAGGATAGGGTAAGGCCAAGCCATATAGGGAATTGTAGACAAGGCCAAGGAATTTAAATTTGATCCAATGGGAGATGGGTAACTATTGTAGATTAATGAAGATGGGTGTGAAGGGCTTGAGGGTTTACTGCACAACAGGATGTAAGTGATGGAGTTTTGGATTGCATGCAGCCTAGGATTCAGGAGGCTGTTGAGGAGAGCATTGCAAAAGTTACATCTAGAGGTCGTATTAAACAAAGCATGAAAGAAAATAGTGATTTGAATTTCACTTGCCCATTTTGCTGGGATCCCTCTAGAACGCTGGTGGAACAGCTGAGGAAAAGACTGAAAACATTGGGCCCTGGCCTGATTTGGGATTCCCCATTTGGCCTTGTAAAGGGTGGGTCAGAAGGGGTAGAGCTGTGGGAATGGACTCCTTATTCTGAGAGTTCTGCTTCTTCAGCCCATAGGACATGGCACAATTCTGGCAGTTGGCATCCCCAGTGAGGGAAGGCATACCAGCCTCAAGAACAGGTGCATGTGGGGGGTTTTTTTGGAAGGAAAGGGAAGCAATTTGGACCCTCAAGCTTTTTTTTTTCATGATTTTGGTATTGGCCTTAAATAGAAGAAATCTTCAGGTTATCTTGTGGTCAGGGATCTTCCCAACCTGATTTTCCTGTAAATTCTCCAACCCTGTGTTTCTTACAGGAAGCTGAGCTTTAAGGAACTGCAAGTCAGGCGTGGGTTGATGACAACATAGAGCTGGATTTTCATCTTCGAGGTGGGAAGTGGGAGTTGGTAAATTCCCACTTCCACCTGCCTGCTTTAGGAGAAAGTGCCCGCAATGGTGGGATTTTCATTGTAGGAGGGTGCAGGCGCTGCAGTCAGGCCAGCTTACCCAGGAAAAGATTCGGAGGTAGCCAGAGATGCTGCCGAGTGTGGAGGCTGGATGTTTAAAAAGCCTGCCTCAGTGTTCGTCCCAGTTTAAATTAAAACAGAAATGCCCTCCAACCCTCATCCCCCACACACTTCTCATGCCCCTGATGCCAAGGTATATCTCTCTCTCTCTCGCTCGCCACCACCAACACCCCCCCCCCACCCCCCTCCACACACACAAACAACCCCTATGGCCCCGCATGTGCCCCATGCCAAGCTGTGGCACTTTTATACCCATTCACTCACTATACACTTTGTGCGGCTCCCTGTTAGCATTGTGATTGATGGATTTACCCTGATGTGTGAATGTGCACATTACTGTTACCACTGGACAAACGATATGCTCTATTTTTTTGAAACTCTTTACAATGACTGCTCTCCACCTGCAAAACTTCATATTCATTGTGATTATTAAGATATGCACTTCACAAACCAACACGTGAGGGCTTGTATCCTTTGCCTGCGGTGTCACTCATTTGCACTACAAGCATGTGAACTCTGTTAGAGCTTCATGGAGGCAGACTTGGATTCGGTTGTGTGCTGCCATCAGTTCTGAAGTGCTGAAGAATATCAACAACATCACTGAGCGGATACGATGATTATATAATAGAGACAGCTCTGAAGAAGTCATACGGACTCAAAACTTTAACTCTGTTTCTCTCTCTGCAGATGCTGCCAGACCTTTGAGTTTTTCCAGCATTTCCTGTTTTTATCTCAGATACTATTACTAGTTAGGCTGCACCCATATTGTGTATGGCATATCCATGATTTAATAGAATTTTAAGTACATTGTTAGCCTAATCTCTATTAGCTGATTGAATGCACATATATGTAATGTTAAGTATTCATCAGTCTTTCCTCCGTTTTAACCTGCTTGAATATTATGTACCGAACTTCAGTGACTCCTTCAGTGTTGCAATTTGAGCCTATGACTGGATGAAGTAATGTTTACTAATTTTTTTGCAAAGCTGCCTATGTTAACATTTTTCATTTACTTAAATATCCACATATGAAGTTTATGATTTTTCACAATTATACACATTATTCACATTTTCATTCCCCATCAAGTGTGATAGCTTTTTTTCAAATTCTGTTTCAGGCATGGCAGACAGACGTCACTATTTGTACTACCTATGCAGTTGCCACCCACATCTGTTCTGTGTGTTGACCCAGTTCCCCTTGGCAGTAAAAAGAGCTTGTCACCTCCCGCTTCTAGAGCCTCTTCAATGAATCTGTCTTTACATAGTCTGTGATCATCCTTCATTATTGCCCAAAATAGGGAACTCTGTTGCTGTATTGACCCTATGTACTCTGTAGCTGAACTGAGCCAATATGCTAAATGCTGTACTTAGGAATTGGTTAGCATGTATATGTATATTTGCAGAATGAAAAGTAAATTTCCTTATAAAATTAATTCTTATTTACAACATTCCCATGCATTAAGTGATTTCAGTTCATCAGTATAAATTTTCGGTAAATAGTGTTTTAAGCCTAAACTTTGTTTCTTTTAGAAAAACCATCTAATCCTGAAATTGTGGAACTAGCTGCATTCTTAGAAGAAGGGAAACTACAGGAGGTATGTACAAGACACACACACAAACTGACTTGGTAACAGAAGCAAGAGAGCTAACTCATTGTACAGATTGATGACCAGAATTGCTTGGGAAGCTCTGGGTATTATTCAGTTGTGTTCCATATAATAAAAGGCCATGGTTTGTGTTTGCAAAGTTATAGACTACAAATCCAAAGAGATTTAAAAGTAGCAATATTCTTGCATTGCTCAAATGCTATATGGACCATTGTTAGTCCTGGTCAGCAAAACGTAAGATGGACATAATTGGCCTTGAGAGATCCAAGAGGAACAAGTAATAAAGATGAGCTTTGGACATTTATTTTATGAGAAAATCATAAGGAAATTGAGCTTTCTCATGGTGCCTGAAGATGGACTAATTCAAGTTTTAAAGACTGATCAAGTTAGCAAAAATAGTCATTGTGGTAAAGGGATCACATATTAGAGGCACAAGTTAAAACTTGTAAGTTCGGTGTAAGAGATGCCATATGAAGCTTTTTGAACAAGGGTAACAAACTCAGACAATACATTACCAAGGAAGGTGACTGAAACAGTCAGTATAAATAGCATGGATTTCTGGAAATGGAAAGGAATTGAAATGTGTTGGTGGCATTAATCTTTTCAAAAGGCTAAAGGTTGTTGGAATGAGTGACCTTTCCTTTTCCCAAAAATTCTTATGACCTTGTGTAACATGTATTATTCTGTTTTATACACAACACAGATTAATGAATCAAGAAGTTATATTTATAAAGTGCTTAATTTGTGCTGATTAACTGAAGATGTTAATTACACGTTTTTTAAAAAAAACCACGTGTTCAGCGATGGGCAACATTATCAGAATTGTTTTTCAGCATTCGGAAAGTTTAAGGCATCACATGCTCTAATGAAACGGTGAATCCAGCAATCTTTTTATAATGGTATCACCTCTTAAATGAGTGCAAAAAATGTTTGACTTCCATTAGTACAATAAGAAGGTTTCTACTGCAATTGAGGGCCAGACAATAAAGCGGGAGCATCAATTTCCATTTGATGTGTTACCTTGAAGTAAAATTCTGTTGTGCCTGCTGCTGGCGCTTATCAGGAGCACATATTGGGAAATTGCGTACTCCTCACCCAATGTTTTCTATCCATTAACATTAACTGGCACTTTCCCTCCATCAGACTATGTAAGCATGGTGTTAGCAAGGAGCATTGGTACAGGTATGTTCCCTGTCTCTATACACAAATTTCCATTCAGTTATGTACTCCCAACAGAGAAAACATTAATGATTAATAAACACAAAGTGTAGAACTTTGTTACTGACGTGTTTCGAGATATGTAATTGTGATTTATTTTGTGCCTGTTCTCTTTTACCTCAGGTTGGTGTGTGTGTTGTGAACAATAGCTACCCTGTTGCCAACATTACCTGGCAGCATAATTTTCAGAATGTCGACCTCAGCAGCTCAGGTATGATTCTAGAATTCATGATCACTGATCGTATATTGAATTGGTTGATTTTGAATTATTACCTTTCTCGTGGGGAATGATAGAAATATTGTCATCAGATTAGATGGACTGTGAGCTTGTGTGAGACAATGGGCTGTTTGGCTACAAAACACATCAGATTTCAGTCTGGTCCTGTGCTTGCATGGAGCAAGCTTCACTGGATGGTAATCAGGAGAGTCAACTGGCTGATTTCTGTTCCACTGCACCTAAGACACTGGAGCTAATTGTGACATCTCTGTTACTTCCTCCTCGCAATCAGTAGTGCATGTTCATAAGCGTTTTTTTGCCTATTTTCTTGTTCTCGTACATTGACTTAGTCTTTCTAAAATGAAATAGCCCAGACATATTTTCATAGACAACAAAGGCCTTTTGTTTAGTCAACCACTACCTATACACTTGAATATTCATGGAGTGGATTCCAAGAACAGCATTGTCTACTACTCCATCATGATCCAGCCAAGAATGGTAAAGAAAACCTGCATGACCGGACCTCTTTTGAGTGTACAGTTTCCTGTTTGAAAACCCTTGCTTCAGCAAAGGTTTGTATGAAAATATCAATTAAAAAAAATTAGGGTTTGAGTCCAGTCAGATGGCCCCGCTTTGATACTGCCAGTCTGTCTAAGGAAATTTTGATTGAAATGTCCTTCCAAGCCCATTCTTTGGTGAGAGAGTCGAGAACCAGATGACACAGGTTTAAAATGATGCACAAAAGAATGAAAGACGAGATGACAAACTATTTTTTACGCAGCGAGTAGTTACAATCTAAAATGCACTGCCTAAAAGGGTGGTGGGAGGCCTTTAATGGGAATCGGATAAGCACCTGAAGAGAAATAATTTGCAGGACTATGGGGAGAGTGGGACTAGCAAAATTAGTCTTGCAGAAAACTGGCATGGGATCGAATGACCAAATGGCCTTCTCTGCTGTAACCACTCTATGATCCTAACAAATGTTTTACTTTTTTTCTAGCCAATGATAGAGTTGTTACTAGTGAAAAAGGTTATTACAACACAATATCTTCTCTGAAGTACACGTCAAAGAAGGGGGAGGGAAGAGTTTCTTTCACCTGCATAGCAACTTACTTTGAAGACCAAGACAGAACAGCATCTAAAAAATCTTCGCCTGTCACTTTGTTTGTACACTGTAAGTAGCAATCAGGTCCCTGCTAAGATAGTGTTGAATGACCTGCTAACTCTCATGTAGAAAAGTACACTTGCAATTTATAAGACAGTTCATGTCCTCAGGCCAACCCAGCACTTCAGAGCCAATGAAATGCAGGTAATTGGCATGAAATAAGGCCCTACAATTAGATTCACCAATTAACCTTTTTTGGCAGTGTTAGTTGAGGGATACACGTTGGCTGGGATACCAGGAGAACTCCTTTGCTTCTTCAGATACTGTTGTGAAATCTTTCACATCCATCCAAACAGGCAGATGAGACCTCAATTTAATATTTCGTCAAAGGGATAGGCTCTGTGATAATATGTAGCACTCCCTTCAGTACTAAACTGAAGCGTTAGCTTAATTATGTGCTCAAGTTCTGCAATGAAACTCCGAAACAAAAGTGCTATAGCTTAACACTGTTAAATGTTTATAGGGATTGACCTGTATTTACTCTAGTTTACTGTATATGTTAATATCACACCACAGCAACCTTATCTGCATATCCCGGGTTGTGTATTCAAGAAGCATACAATTTACTCATCATCATTCTGTATCTGTACCTAAGAATTTCAGTTACATCCTGCCATCTGACATTATTAATTGTATTTTTCTTATTAGTTACTTCTCTCCTCCATTTCAAAACAGCCATGAACCACCTAGTCAAAAAAAAACCCTCAGCACCTAGTTTTTTCAAACTATCATTTCAGTGTCACCTTCCTTTACAAAGTTCTTGAACATATTGTCACCTCCCCGGGGGAGATCTGGGACAATGGATGCTCATATTTCTCCTGAACCACAAAGAAACATAAAAATGTATACTTACTTTGCTGAGCCTCATCCAGCCCTGGTTGCTATTCCCAGTAGCTTGGCCGAATGGGCAAGCCACGTGCTCCCCCACTCAGGCCTTAGGTTAAAATAGATGACAGAGCTCTGATAAGATTGAAACCCAATCTACATTTTTAAAGTGACCCCAGTGACTTGGGTTAGTTTCCCTTGCTGGTAGTTTAAAATTGCAGTTAATCAAAATAGGATGCAAAAGGAGTAGGTAAGTGCTCCATCTTAACACAATCCCATTCTCCCACCAACTCTGTGAGCGTTGTGCTGGATCCATCCTCAACATCTCTGCTGCCAACATACTATCCATCTTTAACACCTTTTCTCCATTGTGCAGCTTGGTGGGATTGTTGTTGCTCCTTTACACACTTATTCACCTGATTGTAGCCAGAGAATCTCCGGCTTTAACTTCTCTTCCAGGTCCAGAATGTTACAATCGAAGTCCCCTAAGCTTCTATCCTTGGTCCTGTCCACTTGCTCATCTTTGTGCTGCCCGACATTGTTATTCGTAAATGTAGGATCAGCTTCCATATACCCAATGACCATTTTGAGCTTGACTGCATTTGATTCCTCTATTGTCTTGTACTGTTAGGTTGCATGACCGACATCCACTTTCTCCAATTTTTTCTATCCTTTCACAGGATGTGGCTGTCACTGGCCAGGCCAGCATTTATTGCCCATCCCTGATTGCCCTTGTGAAGGTGGTGGTGAGTCACCTTCTTGAACTGCTGCAGTCCATGTGGTGTAGGAACACCCACAGTGCTATTAGGAAGGAAGTTCCAGGATTTTGACCCAGCAACAAAAGGAATGGCAATATAGTTCTAAGTCAGTATGGTGTGTAGCTTAGGGGGGAACTTGCAGCTGGTGGTGCTCCCATATATCTGCTGCCCTTCTCCTTCTAGGTGGTAAAGGTCACATGTTTGGGAGCTGCTGTCAAAGGAGCCTTGGTGAATTACTGCAGTGCATCTTGTGTTTGGTACACACTGTTGCCACTGTGCACTGGTGGTGGAGGGAGTGAATGTTTAAGATGGTGGATGGGGTGCCAGTCAAGCAGGCTGCTTTGTCCTGGATGTTGTTGAGTTTCTTGGGTGTTGTTCGAGCTGCACACATCCAGGCAATTGGAGAATATTCTGTCACACTCCTGACTTGTGCCTTGTATATGGTGGACAAACATTGGGGAGTTGAGAAGTGAGTTACTTGCCACAGAATTAATTTTGGGAAGACTGAAGGCATGGTCTTCCACCCCCATCACATACTCTGTCCCTGCTTCTCATGATTATTAATTTGACTTTATGCAAAATATCTAATGTGTAGTGTACAGATGGCACACAGTGAACGCTTTCTTCCCTCCCCACCACATTAGCATGTACAGAAAAAATAGTTTAGCTTGCCCCATAACTCCCGATCTCCCTGAAACTGGCAGAACATAACACATTGACAGGAATCGCTTAGACTGAAACTACAAATCTAGTTTATTAAGAACAGATATCAACAGCAGCAAAATATGCTAAACAGCTGATTTAATTAGATTACAGTACTTAACTCACAGTATTTCTTTCAAAACAATACAAGTTCTGAACTCTTAACAATTCTGGTCCCATAATTTAGACTATATATTATAATTACAGGCCCTTATAGAAGTACAGAGAGAGAAACTGGACAAACAAGTCTTTAATCTGATTATGCACCTCTTGAACTCAAACTGGGACAAAAGGGTGCCTTCACAATTAATCAAAACTGCCAATCAAAAGTAGATTTCAAAGCAATTGCCAGTCTGATGACTCATGTGTTTTCCCAGTTGGATGGAATAAGAACAGCTGCTATTTGTCCTCTATTTTTCATCAAATTACGAGAACTGAGAACCTTACCTGGTTGATGCAAACAATGGCAGTGGTACTGTCTTGTAAATGTGAGAGTGATTAAAGTTTTCTCATATGGCCACCGATAGACCCAGATGTAATTAGAGACGTCGGGAAAGAAAAGAAACCTAAAGTTGCATTATTTGAATATTTGTGTCACAATACTGTAGTTCTAGCCTGGTCCCCAGCTGCACGTTTCACACCTTTCCCTACGTTGAAAAGCACTGACAGTAATGCCAGTAGTCATGGAAGACCATGCTGGCAAATTAGTAATCCTAATTAAAATATATCTTCTCATCATGTGGAACAGGACAGATTTTTGATTTGTTACAGTCCATTTTGCAAAAAAAAGTCGGGAACAACACCCAAGACATCAACTAACAATGATAAAGCCATTCCAAGTGATGAAGTTAGCTAACAGTAAGCCTTTAAACTAATTCATGAATTGGCCTGTGACAGGCCAGTAGTAAAGCAAATGGCATTATTGTGAGTACTCAATGGTAGTAATAAAACTATTATCTGTTTAGAGCATGTGACTTATGGCATAGTCAACCTGGTCCGTGGCCTTTGTGCACATTTAAAGTTGATTATTCTTTACTTTCATTGTAACAATGCTTCATTATCCTAGTGTATATTAGCTCCCATATAGATCACATTTAAAGCAATTAAAGTCACTGAGTAACAAAGTAGTTTTTCTGAAGTCATTGCATAGCAATTCTGCAGTTAGCATATACAGCTAGCACAGCCAGGAGTCAGAGAATCTTCTGGTTGCTTGGTTTATCCTGCACTGACATTAGATAATATGTAACATGGCAGTAAAATGTTTTTTTAATACAAACCTCTAGGATTACTGTTAACGTTTCCGGACTTGAAACGTTAACTGTATTCCCCTCCGGAGATGCTGTCAGACCTGCTGAATTTTTCCAGGTATTTTTGTTTTTGTTTGGATTTCCAGCATCCACAGTTTTTTGCTTTTATCTCTAGGATTACTGGTTTGACTAACTCCAGTTACTAAAATATATGCTCGTTATAAGCTATGTACCTGAAAAATGCAGTGGTGATGCCCCCTCTGCTACAATAACTTGCATTTATATAGCACTTTTAACATAGTAAAAGGTCCTAAAGGAACTTCACAAGGAGCAGTCTCGAACAAAATTTGGCACCAAGCAACATATTAGGACAGACAACCACAACCAAAACCAAACCAAAAAGACAAATTTGAAGCAGCATCTTTAAATGAGGAAAGAAAGGCAGACAGGCTTACAGAGAGAATTCCAAAAATGAGGGCTCGGTAGCTGAAGACACTGCCGTCAACAGTGAGGTGATTAAAATTGGGGATGAGCAATTGGCTAGAATTGGAAAAATGTAGATGTCTCGGAGCATTGCCGCACTGGAGGAGGTAACAGAGCTGGGAGGGTTGAAGGTATGGAGGGATTTGAAAATAATGATGAGTACTTTTTTAAAACGAAGTGTTGTTTAACCAGGAGCCAACGTAGGTCAGCGAGCAGAGAAGTGATGGGGTGAATAGGACTTGGTGCAAATTAGAAGCTAGGCAACTGAATTTTGGACGAGCTTATGTTTGTAGAGCATGGACAATGGCAAGCCAGCCAGGAGGGCATTGAAATAGTCAAGTCTAGAGGCATGGGATCAGGGCTTCAACAGCGGATGAGCTGAGACAGGGCTGAATCTTTGTGCAATTTCCAGAGGGATAGTAATGATTTTATCATACTCAGTGCTTCACTAGAGTGACATAGTTGAAGTCTTGGCAATTCAAAAATGTGGCTGTTTGTGGGCCTACATTTGTAGCCTTTCATGCAACATCAACTCACCAAGGTACCTTTGACAGTACCTTCCAAATCTGCAACCTCTGCCACCTAGAAGGACAAGGGCAGCAGACACAAGGGAATGCCACCACCTGCAAGTTCCCCTCCAAGTCACACACCATCCTGACTTGGGACTATTTCACCATTCCTTCACTGTCGCTGGGTCAAAATCTTGGAACTCCCTCCCTAACAGCACTGTGGGTATTCCTACACCGCAGGGACTGCATCAGTTCAAGAAGACAGCTCACCATCACCTTCTCGAGGGCTATTAGGGGCAGGCAATAAATGCTGGCCTAGCCAGTGATACCCGACCCCGTGAACGAATAAAAAAGAAATCCCCATTAAAAAATGAAAATATGCTTTATAAACCCTGTCCTGTGAAAGTGTTTCTGATTGCTTGGTAAGTCTATCCAACCAATAAATGGATCCAACAGACAAGGCTACAATACTATTTGAGTAGTTGACTCAGTTCGGGCAGCAGTAGGGCTACTACAGTTGGCCTCCAGGCTTCCAGAGTAGAGAGAGGGGCCAAATCAGCCAATGTTCCTGTTCTTGATCATTAGCTTGATGCCCACTCCTGTGGTGGTGGACAATAGAGGCCTGCAGGTTGAAAAATATCTCATTTCACTTTCGGAAATGAAATGCAAGGGGATTTGTTGTATGAAATATGCAAAGAATTCTCAGGAATGTAAGAGCTAACATGTATTATTCTGTTTTGATCAGACAAAACTTCAAAAGTTTCATTGCAAGTGACCCCAGCGCAAGACGTCGAAGAAGGGACAAATGTCACACTATCGTGCTCGGGTGATGGGTATCCTCCACCAGACGCATTCGTCTTCATCAAAAATGTAAGTCAGATATAATCATTACATTAGTCTTAATTTAATTAATGTCCTTCATTTAATTAACAGTTTGTTTTTTTTAGCTCCCTTTTCTCCTCATTTGTAAATGCCATAAATCCTTTGCCCAGCTAAGTCCACTCCAGGTGGATGGAAGTTCCATTCTAATTTGGAAACAACACAAATCCAACATAATTGGGTCACCACTGTTTCTATAGGAGTTTTGCCGGAGTCACGGCAGGAAAGCAGCAGAACCCCAGTGGGATATAGAACCATTATATGTACGCTAATAACTTCATAAGGCATGTGTGTGAATATACACCTATCTATCTATATATATATATATATATATATATAATAAGTTTGCATCTGTATCTATATTTAAATAAAATGCAAATGTAGAGTCCTGAGAACACAGTACATTTGAAAAAACTAATGAACACACACCAATTGTTGGGATATTATACTTCACTGTCATATCAGCAAAATATTTTCATAATTGATATATGCCCAGGCTGACAGCAGACTTTGAATATATTGCATTTCATTTGTTGCATCCATATTATAACCAATCATATGTATACTGAATATGTACCTTCTATACGAATTTCACAGGGAGAGGACAAACCTGTCAGCATGGACCAGTATGAACTGATTAATGTGACGCAAGAGGATACCGGTGAATACACATGTTCACAACAAGATAACCCTGACATAAAGGATGCTGTAAACATCACTGTGCACTGTAAGTCTTTTTAGAAGAAATATTTATGGATTTCTTTTGTCCTGCTTTATTAAATTTGAGCACGTGTTTCCTAATTAGGGTTTAGGCTAACCAAAATGGGCTGGCATTTTCCTGTCACAAACGTGGATACATTTCGTCATCTCTTCAGAAGCATGGCCAGTCTCTGTGATCATGTTCCCTTCAACAATGCAATTTGGCAACAAGCTTCTGAGAACCTAGTTTTCTGCTTGATTGGGGAACTTCGTTTACCTGCAGAAAGTGTCAAATCAAAGATAAATTGTCTGAGATTTGGACCTTTTGAGTGAATGCCTGGAATAAATATGGGGAATTTAAACACAATTCCCAATGGATGAGAGTCCATAACACACAACTACCAATAATTCAGCTTAATTTCCCACAATCTGTAAGAGGAGGCAAATCAGTATATTCCCTTTATTTTTTCCCTGCATAAAGCAACATTAGTTAATCAGAAGAGATAACCATGTGCAATAGTGGCATAGACTAAACTGGCAAAGAGAAAGAAAGCAGAGCATAGTGGTGGGCAGTTATTTTTCATGTTTTCTTTTCTATTAATATTGATGGAAATCAAAGTGGGGAGAGATGTAAAATGGGATGATGATCACCCGTTTTACACCAATGCACAGTCAAAATTACACCGGGGGAGAGGGGTTAACAAAATATTTAGAACTCCACCCATCGCTGGAATTTCGTATAAATGGATATTGATAACTGGATTGAACTCAACTGTTTTTCGTTCTTCATTATTGTGACTACTGTTGGAAATTTATAGGAATGGATGTCAGGCAATGATTACACTGGGTTTGGCTGTAATTCCCTTTATAGTGCTAATACTAATGGTTCACACATGTAGACTGGTCCATTAGTTGAGGTACCAGATGATGATCCTGAGGAACTATACCCCAGCAAGGACAGAACCTCTGCCGAGATAATCTGCAACATAAGAGGTGCATCATCCTTAACACTCCTGATATTTAATCTGGGGAAACAAATGGCCTGTAAATTAGAGGAATCAAATGAGAAATAATAACTTATAAATATCCTATTAATTACAGACTTGGCTTTGACTGTGAATCTGAGTGAAAATGTCTCTAAGATGGTTGGGGAGAATATGACCCTGGAATGCATTGCTAAGTCTTCTGGAACTGTGGATGTTACCCTGATGAAAGTAAGCTGATGAATATTGCTTCCAATCTTTGTGCTATAGAATTTGGTCAGGGTTGATGTGATGTGGCAAAGAAGTAGAGTGTATGTCAAAATTTAAAACCTTGGAGATGAACCCCTCAAATGCTCCAGAGCACTTCCTCCAAATTAATCCATCATTAGTTTGCTAGGGTTTCAATAATTTACAAGTCTTTGGGAAATTAACTTATATTTTCAGTTTTACTTTCTTCCCTTTTTGTAAACTACTTAGAACAGATTTTAACTAAAGACAGAGATCAGGTGGGCAAAGCATGCTTGCCACTTGCTCAATGCTGCCAGTGTGAAGCCCAGGTTGTGTTTACATTCTGTCAGTGAGCTGCAGACACCAAGTGGAAATCCAGCTGCACTTCTGTGGATCTGGGAGGATGGAAAATTGCCAATTCCCACATTGAGCTGGCTTAATATCAGAAGCAATCTGGGATGAGCTGGTAGAATTTTGCATCTTGACCTTGGAGGAAAATACCTCAAAATTATAATCAATTGCTATGTTGCAATATGGTGGCAGCCAGAGCAGCAAAATAAATGGGACAGAAAGTGGCCCAATGATATTTATGTTTAATTTACATTGGGCTGGGAGAATTGAAATGAGCGGTCTTTAAGTCGTGTACTAAACTCTTTCACACTCTTCTTTCTGTCCGTTTTCAATGTTATTTTCTCTTGATTTTTCTGTTCCTCTTTTTTTTCTTTCCACCTCTTATTCTTTCAGGAAATAACATTTTGGGATACAGTATATGAGTACTTTGACATGCCATATAGTAAGTGTATCATGCTTTGGACTTGTGGTTACCTGAAGCCTTCCACCATGCTATTTTCTTCACTTCATGCCTGGGTTTGTTGAAATGAACGATTGCTATGATGAGTTAATGACTCCATTATGGTCCAATATGGACCTTGATCTTTTTTGTCCTTCAATTCCTTTGTTCCTATATTTTCTTTCTCTCCCTTTTCCTTTCTACCATTTTTTATTGATTTTCTATCCCTTTTTTTCTAATTTATTACTCCATTTCCTTTCCTTTAGCCTTTGCCTTTCATCTCCCTCTCTTTTATGAACAAACAAAGCAAGAAAAAGCTAATAAGTCTATCAACGTTCAGCTTATGCATTGGGCACTGCAGCATCATGTACTATCCTTTCCAATAACTGGTAATACTAATTTATGGGAAGATCAAAACTAGAAAAATTTAACAAACTTGCCCCTCAACCCCACCCTCTCTCTTTTACTCACCCTCCCCCTTCCCCTCCCTGCACCCCCCGCACCACCCCCCCCCCCCAACCACCTATATATGACTTGTTCTAATATCAATTCCCTTGGTGTTCTATTCATCATTAGTATTTCTCTGCCTCCTATCCTCTCTTCATTCTGCTGTGATACTCCTGGTGTACTCTCTGTGGTTAATGTGATGTCTCTCACTGTAGTGTAGTGAATCATAAACAGAACCCAGGGTTAATCATCCCAAAGCATAGCATGTTGGAACCTCTACATTACTGTCAGTTAGATGGCCATCCAGCGGATCCAGTACAGTTGGCTTATAGTTTGAATAAAGCTCTAACCAGCTGAAATATGGCTGTAGTTGCTAGCAGGCACAGTGTTATAGCTTGACAAGAGATCTAAAAGGTTTTGCTTAAAGATAGAAGGGGGCATCTGTTCCAATTACTAATTCGTTTTAAGTACCCAAGGATGATTTTGGATGCGCACTTAGGGATGAAGTACACTTCGGCCTTCCTTGTCTGAGGACCTTACTGCATGTTTGGCTATTGGTATACAAGACATGTGTCCAAACAGTTTATCTTTGTGGTTCATAACTTCTAGGCAACAATGGAAAACCTTTCTGTAGCTCATGAGTGAGATCTATTGTCAAGCAGTGAAGATTTTTAGTGTAAGGGGAAGTTGTGGGAAGATCTGGTCTCCAATGACCTGTCACTAAGTACTCCAGAGGATTTGTTAGCCTCTCAGTGGTGTTTTCATGCTCTTATTATTACCAAAGCTCCTCACGAGGTCCATGATCAAGCAGTTGGTGACAAGTAAGCAAGGACTATAGAATTAAGTTGGTTGTCTGAAACATTTGATTTCAGCATGGCAGAAGAGTCTAAATGTTTGTTGTAATCCTGATAAGGGAATTTTGAGATTTGGGACCACATTGGTGGAGAGCAGGGATAAGAGCCTTGCTGGGGGTGCTTAATTCTCTAACAAAAGTGATATTTTCGTACAAATAGTGATTGTACAAAGGCTGGTAGTTAAATTATGTGCTGCATGAATATTTTGTGTTCCTCTGGGCTGCGGTGGCTCCTTGAACGTCTGTTTTATTCCAGAAGATAAATCTGGGTCTGTTTTAACATAGTATGCTTCTGACGTATTCTTTCTGTGTTTCAGAAGAATAAGGTTTTCCCAAATCCCTTCATGGTGGAGTCACTGCAGTACGTGCATTCTGGTAGTTATACCTGCTTAGCCAAAATAAAGGAAGTGAAGGAAATGAAGAGAGAAAAAACAGTAATTGTACGAGTGGAAGGTAAAACAAATACATTGGTCTAGCACCAATCAGGTCCATCTTTGTTTCTGAGGAATTTCTCCCTATTTTTTGAAAGCAGTAATTCTGATTTATAGTTCCATGAGCACCAATCATCTTCCAGGACCTCACTATGTATTCCACTCTATTTCTACAGTTGGACGTGGGTAACGTAGTGACTTAAGATGGAATTAGACCAGAGTCCAATCCTGCCATCATCTGACACCACACATATTGCCTCCAGGATCATTCAATAACGGTCAAGAATTATTTTCCCTAGCCCTATGGTGCTAAGACCAGTTTTAGCACCTATAGTAACACCATGGCTGAGATCAGCTAAGTCAGCACTGACTAGAATTGAACTTAGGACCTTCCCAGCTGTGTGTGAATCAACATGACACCAGGCAGGGCTTTTAAAGGACCTAATTTTACTAATGCTTTACGATAGACACTTTAAGCGGCCTAGAAGTTTAGGGTAAGTCGAGCCTAAACTGTTGAAAAACTAGTTGACAGAGTTGTTAGCAAAGTGGGTTTCTTTTTCTTTGGGTTAGAGTTCCTTTTGCATCACCAGGGCAGTAATCTGGTGGTGTGGGTCACATGACTCTTATTGAACCTACCTGATTTCATTCCATTAATTTAAAGGGAATCAGGTTGATTCCATCAGCTATAGGCAATCTGTCTTGCCAGATTACCATTTGGATAATGAAGACAAACATCTTATTCCTGTGTTTGCTTAAATTGGCCCCATCAGTAAACAATCTTTCTCTTTGTTACAGGAAAGCCAAGGATAAATAAGTTGACAAAGAAGGTTGTGAACAATGCTAAAGTGATCAGCTGTGTTGTGGAAGGATTCCCCAAGCCCACTGTGCAGTGGAGCATCAATGGGACATCTGTAAGTAACAGCATGGGGAGATGTCCTCTGTCTTTCATTTGAAGCAGAATTGTATTTTTTTTAATTCATTCATGGGATGTGGACGTCACTGGCTCAGCCAACATTTATTGCCCATCCCAAATTGTCCTTGTTCAGAGGGCATTTAAGAGTCAACCACATGGCTGTGGGTCTAGAATCACATGTAGGCCAGACCAGGTAAGGACGGCAGATTTCCTTTCCCAAAGGACATAAGTGAACTGAATGGATTTTTATGACAATCGGCAATGGTTTCATGGTCATCATTAGACTTTTTAATTTATGGGATCATTTGCTTTATAAATGGAGGCATAGACTACAAAAGTGAGGAGGTTGTGCTAAAGCTATGTAAAACATTACTTTACTCTAGCTTGAGTGTTATGCTCAGTTCTGGGCACCACACTTTAAGAAGAACATGAAGGCTTCATGGATGGGACAGAAGAAGTTTATTAGAATGGTCCCAGGAATGAGGAATTGGTTAGGTGGATTGACTGGAGAAGCTGGGGTTGTTCTCTTGATAGCAGAGAAGGTTAAGAGGAGATTTGATTGAGGTATTTAAAATCATGAAATGGTTATATTGAGTAATAGAGAAAAAACTGTTTCCATTGGCTAAAGGTTCAATAACCATTATAGACAAAAGGCCTAGTAGTGTTAGGATTTGGGATGCACCACCTAATAGGGTGGTGAACGAGATTTGATAGCAGCTTTCAAAAGATAATTGGATAAATACTTGAAGGAACAAAAATTGCAGTGGTATGGAGAAAGAATTGGGGTTTGGGACTAACTGGCTTGCTCTTTGAAAGCGCCGGTGCAGACTTAATGGGCCAAATGGTCTCTTTCTGTGCTGTACTATTCTACAGTTTTATAAATGAAAGGGGTCATTTTCCAACTTGTGTAAGTTATGCCAGTGGAGACCCTCATCCACTGTGCGCATTATTGGAAGATCAGGTGTACTGCAGATGATTTTCTGACCATTTATTGGAAGATTAGGTGTGCTGCAGATGATTTTCTGACTATTTAAAGTGCATGGAAGATCATGCAGAGTACATCCAAATTTCAGATATGCAGTCAGCAGGCAGAGCATTCCAGCAGCTGCATGAAGACAGGAAATAACCTCTTGGATATATCTCAGTATATTCTACAATGGTAATTTTTTTACTGGTGATCATTTGGAAAAATGTCATTTTGTATCATTGTGATTTGATCCACTGGAGATTATATTAAAATTCTACACCAAATCTGATTAGATAAATGAGCTGTTCAGATAGAAGAAAAAGCTCACTATGATGATGCACTTTTTAAAAACTAAATTATATTTCCATACGTGCTTTGAAATTACACTGTTCAGTATTAATAACACATTTGTTATTAATTTTGCTTTTTTGGTCTTAAGCTGTCTATTGGAAGTATATTCTCTGTTCCTTTTTAAAACCAGTGTGCGGAGCATGGTTTAGAACTGTGATCCTAGGGGAGTATTGTCCGTATTCTCTCTCACACACACAAAGGAAATTTGGGAACAGAAAGGCCACCAATGCCCATGGGGCTTTACCTTGAATACTTCATTGAAATGCCCAATGCTCATGTGACCTTGGACACTGGATAGTAACCAGGAGGGGGAATCATGGTTGAATTCCTGTGTTTCATTTCCTTTCCCAGGGGAGTGAAGGCTAAAAGTACAATCGTCATAGCATCCTGACCAAATCTATCTGGACTATATGACCGTAAGACTTAGGAGCAGAAGTAGGCCATTCGGCCCATCAAGTCTGCTCCGCAATTCAGTGAGATCATGGCTGATCTGATAATCCTTAAATCTATTTTCCTGCCTTCTGCCCATGATCCTTGATTCCCTTACTGATTAAAAATCTGTCCACTGTCTGTCTGTATGGCTCAGTTCTACATCGTATAATTCTTTTACCAAATGAGTCATTAGGAAGTTCCCTCTAGAGTCTTTCTTAAAGTATTTGTCCAATAATCTACATATTTTTTCTGTGCGCTCAATAGAAATTGAGTGGAGACTTCCCAAGCACATATCAGATATCAGATAAAACAAAGAAACATTCACCTCATCTTTCAGAGCTGAATTTGAACCCAGATCACAAATGTGAAGTGGCAGTAAGACAAATGTAGCCATCCTGTGCTATGGAATATGAAGCCTGGCTGGTCAGATGGCAGGTCAGAGATGGAACTACACTGCTGATTCTGTGATGCACACTACTGTTGAGCAAGGATCTGTACTCTGAGCCCTAACGTGCTCTCTGAAGCCTACCCTAGATTTTCAGAACTCACAATAAATACTGTGCAGTCCCCTAATGTGAATGAGAAATAGAAATATTTTCATTGCAGCCAAGAGAAGAATCAGTAAAGGACAAAAAATCACAGTGGAACCACAGGATAACAGTACAGCCTTCAGAGAACATTACAGTAACATGCACAGCCATAAACCCCCATGGACAGGATCAAGATACAGTGAATCTAACTGCCAGTGAGTATTCTGCAACATTTCACAAATAAAATGAGTGGTCGCTTATTGAACATATCAGTTGACCTAATAAAAGCTCATCTGCAATGCTTTCATATTCAGCAATAGTATTCCATGTATGCTGTGAGAAGTATTTCTGAAACTTTTGATGAATAATTTTCAATTATTTAAATACAGTTCATGTATTTCACTATTGATAAACACAGCTTTCTGTTCCACGTACCTTGTGCTGAAAGTTGATTTGAGATAGTATAACTTGGAACATTTCTGAGGCACCTCAATATTTGTTGAGGTGCCAGGAAAGCACCTACTCCGGTTTCTGCATTTCCACCATTAATGGGGAAATTTCCTGTATTATTTGAACACTCCTAGAAAGAATTACCCATAAAACTTGTGAAATGACTGGTACTGATCCGAGCTGGTCTTGTACACCTTAAGATGGAGCTCCTGTTTGGACCAGAATTGGTCATTTCCAAATTTTGACGGTTTTTCCTTCTCCGGCAGCTGTCATTGACCGAAAGGAAAAGGAAGCCGGATGCAAGGCAATTCTTGTTATCTGATACATGACCCTTCTATCTTCACACACACACCCTCCCCTCCCCTCCCTTCCCTTTGTGTTTCTTCTTATTTTAACTTGATCCTTAACGGTAAAGACAGTATATTTCTGAACATTTTCTGTTCTTTTTAAGCTGCTTGCTTTTTCACTGCTTTGAAGTTAAAATTCATTGTAATGTCTCTCTACTTTGTTCTTTTCCTGGGCCTCAAAACTGTGATCTGCCTTACCTCACCCAGTTTTTACTGTCTCCTACAATCTGCAGGTTATTAAAACCCATGCTTGGTGTCACTTGACCATTGCTTCTTGATTTTTCTCCCCGCATTTCACAACCTTGATGACAACCCGCTTTGAGCTCAGTTTATAGTAAAAGGTGAAGGAAATGTTAATTGAAGCACGATAATGAACTTGCTGCCTTGTCCCTGAAAGTTACACTTGTTCATTCCTGTGCAAAGTGCTAATTGAAGGCACAATTACATGACAAAAGGCTGCAACTGTCTTAGCTGTTTAATATTTTTGCTCAGATCTATTGTTTAGTTGGTGCTGCAGCAAGATTCAACTCATTGCAATGAATTGCTGCTTTGTCTTAATAACAGCTTTGCATATTCAGTGAATGGAATGGACGATGTGCCAGAGCCATTTTTATTGCGTAATCTTATTTATTAACTTCTTTGAAGGTACAAGGCTGTCTGTTTGTCCCTCTTGTTTCACTAGTAGTACTTCATAGACAGTGATCATCACATTACTCTTAAAATTATTCATATTTTGGAGTGATCTCAGCAATTGTGGGAAGCAAAATTGACTCCACCATGTTGCTCACTAAGTGTTTGTTTTATTTTGACTGTCCCTGATTATGTCCTGTGAGCTGCCTCTCACCTTAATCTAGAAGTGAGTGACTAGCTTGGGGGACAAATTTTCTATGGCCATCTTGGGATAAAGCACACCATGAAGTTAGGGAGCTGGAATAAATCTTCAGGAATGGATTCCGTGGGTTCAAATTAATTTGTATTTCTCTTTGCATTTTTCAGTGCGATTCAAGGAACCAGTGGATGAAACTCTTGAACAAGACCCTTTAGGTAGTTACTAGAATTGCAATTCAGCTATAACCAGTCTGTCAAAATATGCAATTTGCTGCATTGTCAAGTTATGGAGTGACTGAAATAGGGAATAGAATGATATTCCACTTCATTCCCAATGAGAACACCGGTACCATTCATACTTAACCTGTGTCCCCCACTCATGCTTTTATTCCTTTTGGTTTTTAGGCTAAGCTGTTTGTTTTCTCTTCCCTATATTCTTTCATGATGGTGTTGGTTTCTTGATGGGATACATAGCATTTGGAGAAGTGCCTTTGTGCACTGCGGCATGCCATAGTCATGTGACCTCTAATGCCATCCTTTGTGTATAAAGGCTTGAGAGCTGAAACCATTTGGGCACTATATTGAACATTTTGTTTTCCATGTATTTGTCATGTATAAATCCGAGCCGTTCCTCACCAACTGGTTGATCCCTGTCTGCCCCAACAGAGCCAACCCATAATCTAGCACAACTCTGCTCCTTCCCCAGCAACTTGCTTCTGCTAAATCAATTTGTGCAAAATCTTGGCATCCTGATCTCCAAATCCTGCATCCTCTTCATTACCAAGGTTACTTACTTTCCCTGAGGAAACATGGCATTCCTCTGGCTCTAGCTAACCACAACCAATATCGTTTTCCATACTTTTGCCAGCTCTGGATTCAGTTAGTCCAGTACCTTCCTTTTTGACCTCTCCTCCCCCATTTTAGTTTATGGAGAATGAAATTTAACTTCTGGTCAAGACTGGCAGCAATTCAGGTTGGCAATTGCTCCATACACTTGTCTTTGCCGGTATGAGATTCGAGCCAAATTCAGCATCTGGCAATTGTTGGAATGGAGGCAGCCGGTTGCAGATCTGTTTTATCCCAAGATGGCCACAGAAATTTTGTAGCTCCCTGATTCAGGCCAAGGCATTCCTAATTTCTAGGGTTGGTGCATATTGGTCAGTACATTTATCCAGAGAGCCATTAATTCCTGTGAACAGTAAGTATTATCGAGTAAGAAAAGGTGATTATTACCATTTTGAGGCATCGTACGGTCAAATTAATTTAAAAGTTTAGTTGAATATTGTGACTTAATAAATCTGACTGGAATGCTTTTCCTCCTGCAGACCCAAACAATAAGAATGACAACAGCAAAGGCAATGACCAGGCCAAGGTGATAGTGGGAATCATCGTAGGCCTACTAATAGCTGCAGTCATCGCTGGTGTGGTTTACTGGTTGTACAAAAAGAAAAGGTATGCAGTGGTATATCAATCAGTAACAACAACCTGTATTTATATCATGCCTTTAACATAATAAAACATTCCAAGGCACTTCACAGGAGCATTATGAAGCAAAATTTGACACCGAGCCACATAAAATGATGTTATGGCAGGTGTTTGAAAGCTTGGTCAAAGAGGTAGGTTTTAAGAAGCGTCTTAATGGAAGAATGAGAGGTTTAGGGAGGGAATTCCTGAATCTAGGGCTGAGGCAGCTGAAAGCATGGCTGCCTATGGTGGAACAATTAAAATCAGAGATGTTCAAGAGGCCAGAATTAGATGAGTGCAGACATCTGAGAGTTATGGGATTGGACAAGATTACAGACATGGAGAGGGGCAAGACAACTGAAAAGCTTGAAAACAAGGCTGAGAATTTTAAAATTGACTCCCAGTCAAGCAACATCTCAAAGTAAGTCAATGGCAGGAGTGATGGGTGAACGGGACTTAGCATCAGTAAGCACATGTGTAGCAGAGCTTTCAATTATTTCAATTTTTTGGTCCAGAATGTAGGAGGCCAGCTAGGAGTGTATTGGAATAGTAAGTCTAGAGATAACAAAAGCATTATTGGGGGTTTCAGCAGCTGATTGTCTGAGGCAGGGGTGGAGTTGGCTACTGTGACAAAGGTGGAAATTGGCGATTTTACTGGTGGCAAAGATATGTGGTTGGCAGCTCATATTGGGGTCAGATGTGACACCAAGGTTTCAAATAATCTGGCTTAGTCTCAGACGGTTGCCGGGTGAGGGAAGGAGTCAGTAACTGAGGAATGGTATTTGTAGTGCAGATTAAAGATAATGGTTTTGGTCTTCTCAAAGTTTAGTTGAAGGGAATTTCTGCTTCTCCGGTGTTGGATGTCAGATAAGCAGCCTGGTAATTTAGCACAGTGGAGGAGATGAGAGAGGTGCTGATGAAGTAGAGCTGGGTGTCATCAGCATATGTGTGAAAACTAACTCTCTCTCAGAATAAAACTTCCTCAAGATGCCTTACAACATTTTAATAGCATCTCACTTCTCAATGGAACAGTGAAAAATATTCCAAAAGCTTGTCTCACCTCCACTGACTGGACTCATCTGAGCTCCCTGGAAAACAAATAGGTACTTGAAAGGGACCTGTTTGTAATAAAGTGTAGCAGGGAATTTTGTGCAATTTCACTTTTTTTCTGTTTCTGGTCCTAATTATTTTCACATTTTAGCGCAATAAATATATCATAATGAGAGACCATTAATATAAGATAGCCACCAAGAAATCCAATAGGGAATTTGGAAGAATCTCATTTACCCAAAGAGTGGTGAGAATGTAGAACTCAGTACCACAAGTGTGGTTGAAGTGAATAGTATAGATACATGTCTGGCTTCCCTGAAGTGCATATGAAGGAGAAGAGAATTGAGGGTTACAATGATAGGTTTAGATGAAGAAAGATGGGAGGAGGCTGAAGTGGAGCATATACGTTGGCACAGACTGGTCTGGTTGGGCTGTTTATCCAATGTAATTCTGTAATTGTCTTTAGAGATGTAATCCTTGGGAATTAACTCAGTAAAGCTGTTGAACCTGACTGAGCGTAGGCAACTTATTTTACTGGTGACCATCTCTGTGATCAGGTAGTTCCAGATTGGCATGTAGGTGGGTTCACAATTGCCGTTTTCCATTAAAATGAATTAAGTTGCTAGACTACATGGGCTGTCAGTAATATCACAAACAATCCGTGAAAATGGAGGGAGCAAACACTCAGTTCTCAAGTGGGGTAGAAAATTTGGACTGGAATTTTCTGCTTCTGCAAAGGCTGAGCCTAAGGGAAAGCGAGAGCAGAAGCAGAAATTCCTTGCCTTGATTTGTCTTACAAACATCAGGGGATAAGTTTACAAATATACTAGTTAATCTACTGTTGCACAATGGGGTGAGGAGACCAAACTGTAGTTTGGAGTGAAGGAGTGGGTAGACGGAAATTGGAATCGAGCAGGCAAGCAGATATAACTCAAGTCACCAATTTAAAAGCACGCTTTTAAAATAAATTTATTTCATATTTTTAGTTTATATTAATTATTTAACTAAAAACTTACAGGAAATGAGGACAGAATTGGTTGGAGCATTGGAATTTCTCTGTAATACAGGCCGAGGAATTGAGAGTTATAAAACTAAGGGGCTACACTTCACGGGTATAATATTTACATACTCGCATCTTTCTCAGGTTTCTCTCCTATCTCCCCATATGCCCTCTCAGAGCTCATTCCGACCATGAGACCCACCTCCTGTACCTGTGATCCTATCCCCACTAAACTGCTGATCCCATCTAGCTTCCCCTCCTGGCTCTGATGTTAGCCAATGCTGTAAATGTTTTCTTCTCTTCAGGTGTTGCCCATCTCTCCTTTAAAATTGCCATCATCACCCCTCTCATCAATAAACCAACCTTGATCCCCAACATCCTTGCAAACTACCTTCCCACCTTCAGCCTTCCTTTCCTCTTAAAAGCCCTCAGACTTGTTGCCTCCCACCTCAATCCATCCAGTCATTTCCATCTGTCCTGGAATCCCATATTTATTTCTGAATCCTGTTTCTGCCTGTACCACAGTTCCGAAATAGCTCTTAGCAAAGTCACTAATGACACCTTTGTTGCAGTCACATAGGATAAGTCTCTTTTCTCATCTGTCTCAACCTGTCTGTGACCTTTGACACAGCTGACCATACCATCCTTGTCCAACGCCTCTCCACGGTCACCCACATGGGTGAGACTGACCTTGCCTTTCTTGTTACCTAATTATCGCCAGAGAATCACTTGTGGCTTCTCTTCCTGCTCCCGCACAGTTACCTCTGGTGTCCCCTAAAGATCTATCCTGGGTCCCCTCCTTTTTCTCTCCCACATTCTGCCCCTTCAGTGACCTCATTCGAAAGCACAGCATTATTTTTCACACCTGCACTGATGACACCCAGCTCTACTTCTCCTCCACCTCTCTCAACTCCTCCTGTTGCTAAATTGTTAAGATTGTTATCTGAAATACAGTATTGGATAAGCAGAAATTTCCTCCAATTAAATATTGAGATGACTGAAACTATTGTTTTCGGTCTCCCTGTCCAAACTCCGTTCCCTAGCTACTTACTCCATCCCTCTCCCTAGCAACAGTCTGAGATTAAGCCAGCCTGTTTGCAACTTTGCTGTCATGTTTGACCTCGAGATGACCTTCTGATCTAATTCTTGCCATTGCTAAGACCACCCATTTCTATGTCCAGAGCATCATCTGACTTTGTCTCAACTCACCTGCTGCTGAAACACTCATTAATGGCTTTGTTACCTCTAGCCCTAACTATTCTAACCCATGCCCAGCTCATCTCCCACATTCTACCCTTCGTAAACTTGAGGTCATCCAAAACTACTGTCCATGTCTTAACCCCCACTTGGCTCCTGGTCAAGTAATGTCTTGATTTTAAATTTCTCATCCTTGTTATTAAATCCATCCATGGTCTCGCCCCTTGTTATGCCTGTAATCTCCTGCAGCCCAACAAACCTCTGAGATATCTGTGCTCCTCTAATTCTGGCCTCTTGAACATCCACAACCTTGATTGCTCCCCATTGGCGACCTTGCCTTCAGTTGCCTAGGCCCCAAGCTCTGGAATTTCCTCCTTATACCTCTCTGCCTTTCTACCTCACTTTCCTCCTTTAAGACACTCTGTAAAACCTACCTCTTTGCCAACCTTTTTGGTCATCCAATGTACCATCTCCTTATGTGCCTCGTTATCATACTTTGTTTTGCACTGCTCCTGTGAAGCAATTTGGAATTTTTCATTACGTTAAAGGTGCTATATAAGTTGTTATGCTTTCTGTTCTAAATGTGGACATATAATGGTAGCATTGCTACAGTAAAAGTTTCTTTCTTGCTGAATACTGGGTCTTTAAATATAAATTGAAATTGACTCTGCACTGTGATTCTCACCCCTCCTTAAAACTCATTCTCTTAACAGCCCAACATCAAAAACCAAAACCAACGAAAGAGGCACAGCTGATGAGATCAAAAAGATAAATAAGGGAGATAACAACCACACATCAGGTTCCTCAGCTGTATAACTGCGTTGCCTCAACAAGCCAGGTACGGCTCCATAAAACACAAAAGCACTCCAGCCATTCCTAATAAATTAACTATAATTGCACTGCTACATTAGCTATCATCACTATTATTACACTGGAAGTGCCTTTCTATATTGAAACTAATGATAGGTAGAGGGTAAGTACTGAAGCTATAATTCAATTTCAGCATCATCATAAACCTGAAGAATAATGCATAAGTAGTTTGTGGATGTCATCCAAATCCCATGACTGAATGACTGAAAAGTGAGAGGTTATCTTGATGAGTGGTCTCTGGAATAATTGCCATATGATTTATAAAAGTGGATAGTATTCTGCACTTCCAAAGCAAAGTTATGAGAAGCCTAAAATTATGTTACAAATTGTTTGATTTGGTGTATTCCCTTGAAATTTAATTTTAACATTTTTTTTTGCATATTTTACATATGAATTACATGTTATTTTGTTTTAAGTTTGCAACTTTGGCCTCACACATCTATTCTTTTTCATTCTGAACAGCCTGTGCTGTCATCTCAACTCTGATTAAATGTTTTTTTAATATCAAAAGAGGCAAATAAAGGGAGTTAATATTCTAGCATCACAAGAGATGTAATATTGATTATGAATAACAGGAAAATTGTCCTCACTGACAAAATCACTAATTCCTTGACAGCAATATTTTGTATTCTCAGCTGTTTAACCACTTTGGTTAAAATTCCTCGAATTCCATGTTCAACAACATCACAGTCCAGAGTTTAGATTGTTTTCCAGAATCTAGAAGCCGCAGTTGACATGTCCTCATGCCATAGAAATGGTCATCACTGCTGGTTTACTGCAATTTTGTTGCCTGTAACCTTGATTATCCACTTCGTATTGACTCTGCTATAACTGATGCATGACCTTAGCCTCGGAACCGTTTTTGCTGTTGGGATATGTTTTTTTTTGCCAAAAACTAGTTTGAGTTTTTGAATATTGACTTGTAAAACAAAGGGAATGCTACATTTGCACATCACTCTAATACTCTTCCCCTCGTTGAAGGTATCGACTGGGCAACTGTTCCATGGCCTGAATTTTGCACCTGTTGGGCGTGTGCAGTCGGCAGGCCTAGAAGTAGATGTGGAATTCGCTCCCGGGCAACTTCGGACAGTAAATGCGATTTCACATTGGCTGGTCAATTAAGGCGTGCCCAACGTGAATCACATATTTTTGTTGGTTTTTTTGGGCTGCGTGGGGGGCGGAAGCTTGTCGCACGTTGGGTCCAATGGGGATCTGGCGGGAGATTTAAAAATGCTGGAGTCAGATCCCTGAACGTTATCAGCCTCCTTGGAGGGACCTATACATTTCGGGACACCTTCTGGAAACATCAATGTCAGCAGCATCTGTTGGATCTACCAGGCAGGAGGGCAAGGCTGGTGGGCACTCTGCCACCTGCTTTTCTGATGAACGGCTGGGCGTTCTTGTCCAGGCATTGAGTGCCAGGCGTGAGGTCTTGATGTCCGGGGATGGCAAGAGGAGGCTCCTGCACCTGACCAAGAAGGCCAGGACAGGGGTAGTAGCTGAGGTGAGCGGGCACGACATTGTCTGGCGCACATGGATGCAGTGCTGCAAACACTTCAGCAATCTTCTGCTCTCCACAAAGGTGAACTGTGTGTGGACGACTGGCTGTTCTTAGTATAAGTGTGTGAGCCAAATGACATTGAAACTTGTGCCCCCTTGGCCTGGATGCATTGAAGGGTGAGGTGTGCTAATATGACGTGCACTGCTACCTGGTTCTCAGCAGGGGTGGGACAGGCTGGAATGGTGCTGCAGGTAGGAGCAGGACTAGTAAATTCCCTTCTACCCATTCAAGCAAAAGCAAAGACATAATGCTGGTGAGAGATTGTGGACAGGTGGTGGGTTCCCCAACCTACTCATCATGATGTGCTATGCGACGGACACTCTGGAGCAGGAACGCCAGCCAGCATGGCGTGAGGTCCATCGGTTGTAGAGAGACGGGTGTCTCTGACGAAGGCAAGACTCCAGTGGGCAGGTGAGAGATGGGCTTAACGTCTCAAGACATAGGGTGGCATCAACTCACTGAAGTTGTAAGCAAGAATGAAGCAACAGTCTCAATGTGTTGGTGAGGCACTTGTCCATGGTGTCAACAGCCTGTCTCACGAGCACAAAGGTATGTGAAGAGTGAAACTAATGACATTTTGTTTTCCTCCTTCAGATGCGCTATTCTCAAGAGGATGCAGGGACTCAGGGGACCCTCCCTTGGCTCCAGAGGAGGAGCCCCAGCCATATCCACTCATGTCACATCCTCTCTCGGAACCACGCACCAGCGCAGATACATTAAGCTGTTGGATTCAATGGTCGTGCACATTGGTGAGGGCATGGCACAGTTGCTTGACGAGCAGGCGGAGGCAGAGTGTGCCCAGGGCACCGGCAGTATGAGAACTGCTGGAGACCAGGACCGTGCTGGGTCCGAGGCAGATGATGTATGTTCAATAGAATGCACAGGAGGATCTGGCAGAGATTCCTGAGGGTCTGTCTGCCATGGTCTCTGTCTTGAAGGAGTCCATGCAGAGCGTGAGCACTGTGTTGACCGGAACTCCGAGCGCACAATGAGCTCTAATGGAGAGGCAACTCCAGGAACAGAGTCGTGGGTTTCTGGTGTTGCGTTCAGACCTACAAGCCCACATGTTGGCAGTGACCTCATCAGGTCATTGCCAGTGTGAGAGATGGACGAGGCACCTAGCCTCCCTGCTCGGTGCCCGTCCATCAGTGGTCAGCAGGGAGGCTCAGACTGACCTCACACTGGTGGATCAGCTGCTTGTCGTCCCTGAGGGCTCCTGTCATGGTTCTCCAGAAGAGGGTGGCAGCTTCTCCTCCCCTCTGCCAGTAACCATGGCATCTGATGAGGCTGCGACAACTGAGAGGTGCCCAGCCATTGGTTTGGAAGCATCCTGCCAGGCAGCACCTGCGCAGGCTCTGACAGTCAGAGGACAACTACCAAGGTTATCAGGATCAACAAGACATCATAGTCAGCAGGCTGTCTCCAATGCCGCTGTCAGTGAGGGGGTGGGGGACACACCAAGGCACAGCACTCGCTAGCAAAAGTTTATGGCACTATAAACATGAGGGGATTTTCACGGGGTGAAGTTATTTCATTAGATTATTTTTATACCTTCTATGTGACTGTTAACACTTTATAAAGTTATGTTCCTTTTGTTTAACCCTTGATGATATAAATATTGATTCTGTTTTCATGGCCTGAGTGTCCTTCATGTATTTCACAGGTGCTCAGGACAACAGCGTCTTATGATAGACGGTAAAGGCTGCAAACTTTATTACAGAGGTGGGATTTGACATTGGGGTCATAGTATGGCCTCATCGGGAATGTTTAGTACGGAGGAGATCATTCTTGGCCTGAGGTTCATGCTATGCCTTGGATATCTAGCTGAATGTGTGGAGAATCGAGGCCTCCTTGGTGTCCCTGCCTCCCTGAGGCTCTCATGTTTACCTCCACATCATCAACTTGTGCCTTCCTAGACTCCTCATCAGAACCATCAGTTGAGTCTTCCTCAGCGGTCTGTGGAGCTTCTTCTCTATCCTCACACTCCAGTGGGTTCCCCCCTTGCCAGAGTCAGATTGTGCAGAGCGCAGCACACGACAACTATAAGAGATATGCACCCCTAGGCCCAGGTATCTAAACCTTATCTTCAGAAGGCCAATGGTCCTTTTAATCACTGCCCTTGTGGAGGCATGACTCCTATTGTACCTCTCTTCCATTTCTGTTCTTAGGTGCCAGAGTGGCATCAGGAGCCAACCATCCAGCCAAGCTGGAGCTATGAACAACCTTGGCATCTGGGTGTGTCACAGGATATATGCAATATGGGAGCTGCCAGGGTATCTTGCACAGACTTGCAGAATCTGTCTTGTGATCGTCTCACCCGCTGGCGCCTTGATGACCACATGAGTACAGTCTATGTCACCTTGGATGCAGGGGAACCCTGCAATTGCTGCAAAGTCTCTAGCTTGTTCAGCTTGGCTGGCCTCATCGATCTGGAAATGAATGAATGTCATGACCTATCTGAAGAGAGAGAGCATCAGTGACCAGCTTGATACAACCGTGGGCAGCAGATTGGGACACTCCACATAGATAGTTAAGGGCTACTGTGACCTTTAGAACCACAGGCATAGAGTGGCCCCACGCACAGTTGGAGGTGATTTCCAGTCCAATCATCTGACATGTGGAGGTTACAGTCTCCCTAGAGAGGCAGAGCCAACTGCAATATGCCATGAGGGTGCAATGACTTCGGGACGCTCACCCAATGTGTTCTCGCACGATTTCGCGTTCGTTCAGGTCAGCTGGGTGTCCGCATCAACACTTTGTTTGATACCTCACGCAAGGAACCATTTTTCATACACATGGCTAAACAGTGATTGGTTTTGGACTACTTAGATGAGGACAAAATGGGTCATACAGTTATATACTGTCCACATGTTACCTTTTCTAGCTGCTGTCATTGCAGCAATGAACATGAGAAGGAGAACGTTAGCTGATTGTTTCTTCTCCCTACACTAGGAAGGCTTTGGTCAATTATTGCTATTTACTACAATCTGTTGAAATCAGCTAAAATAGTACAGAACATATACTAAACAGTAGATTTTGATTTGCATAATTTGATTATAAGTTCGATTGTGCTTTACTGATTGACCTATTCTGGGGGAAGCTAGTTATAAAGGGTTATAGGCTCAAACTGTACAAGAATGGTAGACATTTTGGTCTGTACCAGTGTTTTATTTTACAATCCACCACCATTAATTCTTTGGGTAAAGTCCACAACCTTACTGTATAAATTTTAAACTTCAAAATAGCTTGTTTTTATATAGTGCATTTAAATTCATTGTTCCTAGAACACAACTCAGTGTGTAATCCTACTATTGACTTTTAATTTACAAAACTGGTCCTGTGCAGTTCTCCTAGCTGTACTATGAGCACTCATATATATTGCTTGGGATATACAAATGACACACTCCATTATTAATGTACAAATTGTTTGGCAAGTTAAGGGAACGAAGAGATAGTGTGTTTCACTTTAACATCCTTAATAAAGTAGTCAATATATCTGTTTAATGTTGAGTGTTTCACTTTAATATTGCTTGCTACAGACTTCTTCTTTTGTGGCCTGTCTGCTCATGACTTTTCCCGCAGTGCTTCTGCCCTTGCCCTCAGTCCAGTCCTTCTTCCACCTACCTTTGCCAAATCCTGGCCTTGTTGTCTGCTGCTCTTCCCTCCCAGCCTCTGTTCTTATCTGAGTCCTCGGGGCTGTTCTTCGGCAGCTTCTGGCTCTAGTTCTGGTTGCACTGAAGACCTCGGCTCCATCTAGTGCCAGAAGTTGGTTGGTACTTGTAGCTCTGGGACCTTCAGCTCCTGTCACTAGATGGAGCCTCGATCTACTGAGGTGAGTACTGTATTTTTTTAATAAGTCAGTGATGTATTATATTTTGCAGTTATTTCAGCTAGGAATGCACAATGCTGCACATGTATGGTACAGTATTTCAACTTGCACATTAGTTTTCCTGGGTGAGAAATGTCCAAAGGAATCTAACTCTGGCTTTAACATTGATTCCTATGGGAACCCATGATTCATTTAAAAGTCGTACATTTCAGGAGTACAACCACAATTTTAAATGAGGAATTACAGTATTTGTTTTACTCTGCTGCACTTTTTGTTTGCCCAAATGGCTTCTCACCCTAAGCCTCCCAGTTCTTATTACGAAGTTGCAGGATTTGCATGGCAGTTTGGGCTCAAACTTAATGACACAAACACCCTTTTAACAGTGATAAACTGTTAATGCAATGCCAATCAACTGCTTCCAGAAACAGAATAATTTTAACTGTTACACCGCATGTAGTAAATACTTGATTTTTAAAAATATCTTTATTTTCCTTTGAATTAAGAGGGAAAAAAAGCACATTTCCTTCTGTACCTGATTTAACTCTAATTCCTCCTTACTACCATTTGTTTCTTTTTCAAATTCTTAAATCAATTGGTTAAGTGGATTAGACTTTGGTTCTATTGTTCACTAATGTCCCAGATTTCCCATTCCCTTTGTCACGTTTCTAGCAAGTTATAGTGCAAATTATGTTCAAGCCAAAGGATAAAGTCCAACTGACTGAGGACACTGCAAGATCTGTTGCTCCATCAAGTGAATGCCAAATAATGTGCTTTTCAATTTGATGATGGTGGTTTGTTCTTTTCCCTTCTTTCTAGGGAAAGAAAACATCTATTAAGATACAGATTGGCCAAGGACATGATTGCCATTGAAACAGTGAATTGCAAGATATGCTGAAATCGGCAGCGAGTTGAAATTGCCGTGCTCCACCACCACTGGCAATGCCTTATCTCTAAGACACAGAAATACAAATATCTCCAGCTGCATATCCAAATATTTTTAATGAAACACATTGAATCTGTTTGTTACTCTGAGGGCTGAAATCACATTTTACTTGAGCAGTTGTACACAAGGGGAAATTATCTCCTTTCAGATACAATGGTGAGGTAAATATGCAGTAACTTTTCATTGCATTCAACACATAAAGCACATGATTAATATTAGGAAGAGGTGACTGAGATATTTCTTACTCACACTAAGGGACTCAGTCCTCTAAGGGATAATGTAAACTGCCCCATTGCAACAAGTGAGGGTTTTTTTAAAAAAATGTGTTTCATTGTTTTGAATATCTGCACTGATGTGTTTGCTTTAAATGTTAATATAATTTTCCAGGGGGTGGTGAATGCTTTCATATGCCATTTCCTTATGGCATTGGTTTATGGGTTAATGTGGTCATACTTCAAATGTATTTTTTTAAATATTAGCTTCAGGTTAATTTCCATGGCAATTCTGGGCAGTAAGAGTTGGTACAAAGCAAGAAATCCACCAGTTGAGTTGATAAACATTGTTACACTTCAGTGGAACTTCCATTATCCTCAATGGAGGAAATCCTTAGCAGATAACTAAATCTCTGAATTTTAGTATTGGATGTGTGGTACAGCAATCACGTAGAAATGGGAAGGAAGATAAGTAACTATATATTGAATTTAAACGTTCTGGGTTGCAAAGTTTATTTATGTTGGGGGAGGTTGAGCTTAATGAGCTGTTGGAAAAGGGCAACAACTCATGCAATGCTTTAAGCCTTCAAATATTCTGATACTTAATCAGGCTGATTGATATCAGAGCACAGATAATGGAGGTTCCACTGGCTCTCATCAATTACTGGCTTGCATTTAAATTTTCCTGATCTTTGTCTCAGCCTTGCTGCTAGTTTAACCAACTAGTTGCACAGCGTTAAGCACTCTGTGTAATGGCCAATTTCAATTTGGTAGAATATGTCTGTTTTTACAGTGATGTATCCTCCAGCCCTCACACTCGCATTATGTTGGAAAAAAGCGCATTCACATATTTTCATCCATTGTGCCACCCAACAGGACTGGAAAAAGGGAAGAGATGTGTGCTCAATTAATGCATCTTTTTATACTAATCTTAACTGAGGCATCTACAGATAATGTTCTTAAATAGTGTCATAGAGCAGATGGTATCCAAGAAGGTATGAAAAATATTAGAAGCCAAATACAAATGATAAATAGGAATCCAGCTATTTTGTTTACAAGCACGCAACTAAATCATTTGACAACTCAGCAACTTGGTTTATGGCATTTGTGCATTATGTAGACAAATGAGCAAAAACATTGAGGATGGGAAAAGTGTAGCATTGTAAATACACCCAATGAAGGTGTTTACAATGTCATTGCGCGCTGACTGGATCCCTATATGGATTTGACCAAACAAAAATGGGTTTTTTGTTAAGATAAATGAAAGTTGAAGCTAGCAATTAAACAGGTGTTTAATTTACCATAAATGTACTATATGTCTGGACATTGTGGGATGTCTGAATACACATGAATGCTAAGATTGTGCACGTTTAAGGAATTTATTCACTTAGTTTCTGTGGTGACCTGATATATGGGCTACTTTTTTCTTTGCAAACTACAATCTTCATTTCTGTGATGCCCCTTATTTCATGTACTGGAGTGAGATTTAGACTTAAAATATTCGCCAGATGTTTGTTGTAGCACATTCACAGAGGTTGTGAACCCTTAGAAATTCACTTACCTCTGCAGCATATTTATATATTACTGTATGTTAGCAGTGCAGGCAATTAACTAAATTTGGGTCATTTAAAATGACATATTGCTCATTAATCCATGATATGGTGAATACTATGTTTTTGTTATATAGGTACATAAGCGTACACTAGATGGATCTAATGGCTTCACAAAGACTTATGTCTCAAAATTACACACATCTGGGGAAAAATAACGATGTCTTCTAATCCTGCAACATGAACCCACACAGCCCCACTCGTATCATTAACAAAAATACGTTGGCGGTTGCATGGAAAAGTGGATGAAACTGTGTGCAAACATCACTATAAACCCCTGTAATAAAAATGGAATTTAACTTATTCGATTATATGGCGGTGGCCCAAATTAGTTAGCCTGATTCCCTGTACAAAGACAGCCCATGATCTTTAATCTTTCCAGTTTGCTAAAAAAAATAAATGTTTCGAAGCTTTAAATGGTCTACAGTGTATTATTTATTCAATGGTAAGAATTGATCAAAATTCTACCTCTGACCTTGTTTATGTTCAAAGTTTTTCAAAAGCAGAAGTACAGTGCTTCTAGCTCAGCTGCCAATAGAATATATGGATAAGGGCTAGCCAAAGATTGTAGTTCTTTAACTAGCTCTGCCAAACCTTGAGGTAACTAAAGCTGCTATTTAAATTTTGTCGAGTGGTGGAGGATGTAGCTTCACAACTTGGACTCACATTGGTTAAATATTAAAAACACCCTATGAGCACAGAACTGATGTAATTTTTAGTTAGTTTTGTTCTGTACAAGAATTTCTACCATCCAGTTTAGTGTATCGATTGTACAGCTTCTAGAGGGAAAAAAGTTAATTGGCACAGCATTAAAGAACTGGATATTGAAAAGGGTAAAGTATGGGTAAAGAAAATCAGATATACCACACAATTTTTGAATTTCATTTAACCTGTTGAGGTATAGAGAGAAATTAGGAATTTACTGTAGAATTGTTGACAAATTACAATAGTCCATGAATCTGATCATGAAGGTTTGTTTTCCTTTTCTCCTTCATGTTAAAACCTGCAATCATTCAATGATTAATTTTAAAAAGCTGGTAATAATATGGGTGATTGTTCACTAATTCTGTTAGTAACTAATCAAACTGCAACCATTCCATAAGCATGTGTGTTCAGGTAGCATCAGCTTCTCAGCAATAATTTGACAATAACTGATCATAATCTGATTGTGTACCCATCACTTTACTCATTCAATATTGTACTGAAATGAAAATGATCATAGAATTAATCAAGAAAGGTATCTTTACCGCTTACTTATCCTCTTTATATGAATATTAAATGCCTGCTGACTTGTGCATTAAAATGGTGAGATTTGTGACCCTCCTGTTAATGCAGCTTGTATAAACCCAAATCTCTCATATCTAGCAAACTTGCATTTTGTCTTGAGACACTGCAGAATTCAGGCAGCCCCTTGCCATCCACTAGCACTCATTAATGTGTGGACTGGGACAAGTGTGAGGGCAGGGAAAGAGGCTGAGTATAGTCTCATACCAGGGAGGCCCAACCTTTGCTTATGGCACCCAGCGGAGCACTCTTGGCCCGACAAATGAGTATTAAAAACCAACTTTAATTCCCTCTCTGCTTATGTTCTCAATTGACTTCAGCGCTAAAATTGTGGGAGCTGATCTGCATACTTCCAGGCAGGTGGCTTTGCTGAGTGTTAGCAGCAGTTTGAAATTGAAGGGACTTACTTCGGTGGTTAAGTCTACGTGCTCAATTTTGGGCAGGGTAAAATATTTTATAGAGAAGGGGATTTATTTTGTGTGTAATGAGTCTAAAAACATTTTATGATCTCTAAATAGTTAATACTTAGACTCTTTACATATGCAAATATCAGTAAAATAATCTAAATTGTAATTATGCAGCTAGTAGATGGTAAATTGCAGAAAATGAGATCTTTGTCAATTTCATATTTCATTCATTTCAATTGGCAAAGCTACAGTTTATTACGTACATAACCAGTCAGCTATGAAAGAGACAAGTTTAAAAAAAACAGCACCACACTGTTACTGACCCTGTACTGCGTTAATTAGCATGGCACTAGAGCAGGTCATCTGGCTCATTAAGCAAATTATAATAAATATTAGAAAAATAATAAATAAGCCAGATATTGGAAGTATTCTGACATAGATCATTCTCCAACTTGTCAAGTACTCCAAAGGTCTGCCTGCACAGTTAAATCTCATGCATGAAAAACACAAAGTGTTACAGGGTCGCCAGTGCTCAAGGTTTCACTGATCCTGTATCTTTCATTCTCTAATATGAAGTCATAAAGACTATTAATACTGAAGATGTTTAGTAATTTTTTTTTGTCAACCATTAATGCATTATTTACCCTGGGAAATTTCTTCCTAAGTGGCTGGCAGTTGAACCGTTCGATATTATTAAGTATATTAGCAAATCTTGTCCAACAATTTCTAGGACAATGTGTTTCTAATTTTGCATTAAATCTTACAGCAATTGCTAATGTGTAATTTAACAATTTCATTTGGCTTTTGGCAGATATCACGAAGTAAAAATTCCAAACAATTATTAAGGCAACATTACACAGTTTAACAACATTTATCCAGAAGCTGTCAACATTTTTTGATGTTGCTTAATTATAGAAAATTATCCAGACTACTGTATAATTATTATATATTTAGCCCCTCAAAGCTGTTCCACCATTCAACGAGATCATGGCTGATCTTTGACCTAACTCCATTCGGGCCTGTGCCCCAAATCCCTGAAATATCTTTGGCTTAACAAAATCTATTCTATTTCAAAATTAACAGTTGATATACATTAATTGCCATTTGTATAAGTGTTCCAAATTTCGACTACCCCTTTTGTTAAGAAGTGCTCCCTCATTGCACTCTAGGCTCTAATTTTTAGACTCTGCTCCCTAGCCCTAGCCTCCCAACTAGCAAAAATAGTTTCTCCCAATCTACGTTCTGTTCCCCTTAATATCTTGGAAACTTTGATCAAGTCACCCATTAACCTTTAAATTCCAGGGAATAAAATTCTAGTTTATTTAATCTCTCCTTGTAACTTAACCCTTGAAGCTCAGGTATCATTCCAGTAAATCTATGCTGCACTCTTTTCAAGGCCCGTGGTATCCTTCCTGAGGTGTGGTGCTTAGGTCTGCTCACAGTACTCGCAAGAGTGGTGGGCAGCTTCTTGCACAACTTTGGGTCATGCACAAAGATCTGTTCTACTGGAAAAATGTGCTGCATAAAATTTAAAAAGTACTTAGCCAATATTATTTTAAGTCTTCCTAGAAGTTTGCTGGTCAACTTGAGTTATTAGACTGTGGTTAGTATCTCACATGCTTGTGGTCAGAGTAGACAGATCCCTTCCTTCTATTCAGCACCCCCTCACCTTCAACTTCCAACCACATAAAAGCTTGGTCGATATTAAATAGCCCAACCTGAAAAGCCCATGCACTTAGTGGCTAAGTGAAATGATCCAAAATCTGATCCCCACAGTTGGTCCTGCTGCATTAGACTGCTTATAATCCCTTAATATCTTTGGCTTAACAAAATCTATTCTCAGTTTCAAATTTAACAATTGATCTAACATCAATTGACATTTGTAGAAGAGTTTAAAATTTCTACCACCCTTTTTGAGAAGATTTCCTGTTGTCATTTATACTAGTTGATTAGCACAGTATTCCTTTAATAACAAAGCATTGCCTAACAACTTCACGTATCTCCGTATTTTTACAGTGCAGAAAGATGCCATTTGGCCCACCAACCCTGCATTCATAAAGGACAGGGCAGTAATTCATAACTACTTAAAAATGCCGACTTTGATTGCAGTGGTTGCCAAATAGAAAGTTTGAAGATAGTCACAAGATTTCCCATAACCATTTCCTAGATCGGTTCTTTCTCTAGAAAGAGATGTGGATTCATCTGCAAATTAGAGCAGAAAATGACTCCTGCATTATTTTACAATATTGAGTGTCATCTTAAGCTGTTCAGTGATGGGAAGAATGCACACGATGAAATAATAGTCACTGGAAATTACACAATTTACTGCACTTTCATTATTTGTGAAATAAGCTAATCATTTGATGTATTTATGAATGAAGAGTGAATCATAGCTTGCACGCCCCTATAAGGTAATAAAATCCTAGTCCTTGTAAACCATTGGCCCTGTTTATGGGCAGTGAGAGGATTTTCTTGGACTCTGTAGGTTATAATGACAAATCCAGTCCTCTGCTACACTATGAAAAAAAGTTCTACATATTGTACCAGCATTCACAAGCTAGAAAGAAAAGAATCCTTCACTCAAGCAGAAATAATAAGTGTTAAAAAGAAATGGACACCATTTATTTGTTAATACTGATTTTTATAAAATATTTTACAAGAACAGATAAAATATTTAAAAGGTTACTGAATATCAGAATTGAAAAAAATCAAAAGAATGTTGAACAAAGTATAAATTAATTGCACACATTACTATTTTGCCATGTGTTAGACAAATAAAAGGGCATCCTTCTCAACAGAATATTGAGTTAGATTAAAATAAACCCAAATAAAAAACTGGAGTAGTTTCTTATTTCAGAAGAGTCCTCAGATTCAGAGCACAGGTAGTACCAACAGAATGATGAGGCTTCCACCTGGAGGCAGTCCTTAGTAGTGCACTGCCTCATTTCAGGTAGGTGAAGAGTTACTGTTCAGCTCAGAAGTAATGTTAACATATCGCACCAGAATACAGTTTCTACAAAAAAAAAAAGGCTTTGCTCACCATTTAAGCAAAAAACACAAACTTCAAACCACATGTTCAACATAGTTACATGAAAAGAGTTGAGGTGTGACTGTCAGCTGAAAAATATGATGGTTAACTTTCTCTGGGCTCATGATGTAGACAGCAGCTCAACATCATCTGCAGGATAGCTAGAGCCTGCAAGTTGCTATACAGGTTTCACAGGTTTCATCTGTCATAGGAAATCCACGAGGTTCCATAATGTCAAGGGTCCTATGAAATATAACGATGTCCTCTAAATACTTAAAAATATCACAAACTTCAAGAAGATTTCCAGAGCTCAGAGTGTGCAACAAATGTAGCTCATGAATAATATACATCTCCAGTTATGGGTGCCTTGAGAGAGAATGTCCATTTTGCCATTAATGCACATTATAGCTATTTAGCTTCAAACATTTACACTCAAAGACATAAGAAAACTAAATAAGACAAGCTGACCAGTGCAAAGGGAAAAAGCCAAGTTGAGAATGAACAAAAATCTGAATATTGGATGAATGTGCCTGTCAAAAGGGTGTCATTCAACTTTATTTAAGGTAAATCATTTGGCAACACAAGTGTCACTCCTGAAATTGAATTCAAAATCTAAGTTCTAATAATTGCTGTTGGCTTTTCCGTAGATCTAGAATGGTGAGTGCAAGTAACCTGGTGAGGTCCATCCTCAACTGAATACATGTTCATTGTGCAGGATTTTAAAACAATGATAAATGGTTTGTCTCACTCTCTGAAAAATGTTTTTTAAATATACCTTAATATAATACTGTTAATGTTAAGTCATTATTATTGTGAATTGGCTATCAAACGGAAAATACTGAAAAAAATTAAATGCCTTAACATTTTCATCAACTTTTAATGGAAAGCAGCAGTTGTCCTATTACACTGACAGAGGTATTATTTTGATTTATATAGGGAGAGCAAACTGTGAAGAGCGAACATTCTATCCCCCACCTACAATGGACCCCCATTTCACAGGCAACACAAATGGACTGTTGCATCAGTCACTTTATATTTAACTTTGAATGATAGTGTAAAACGATGATATTGACTGGAAATGAAAATCATAATTTTCCCCAGTTTTACGCAATCATCTAATGCCAAAATTACCTCAACTGCATTTAATCCAGTGGAAATTATGGTGAGCTGGATTGAGTGCATTAATGCATTTATAAATATAGTAAAAATAAAAATTACATTAAAAATATTGTTTGCAATTTCCCCATATCCTTTCAAAGTTCATTCCTTTAAGATCCACAGGTTGTCTGTAACTTTACCGATGCTATTATGTGGACAGACCAGTAGAGGACAGCATAATAGCAAAAGGCATATTTTGAGCATTCCACAGCTGATAGCGTACCATATAACACAGTACTCTCAGAAGCTGAGATCAAGAAACTACCATAGACCTCTTACTGCAATTTATGAAAGATTTAATAGCCACAATGTTATGCATCATTCAGTCAATGATTTAAATGGCAGTTAGTTTTAATATTTTCTTTCGATCTCTAAGTTTAGTGATCAAGACATTTTAAAACTGCTCAGAATAAGGAACAGTTGAAGTCAGGTTTCAACTATTATCAAGGCGTGAATTACTCGGCCTCAAATCTATGAAGCAAACCAGTTACCTGCAATGCAATTGACTGAACTTTGTTACAAAGACTAGTCATCATTTACATAACAATGATGGATATTTGCCCTGAGTTTTGATTCACCAGAAATGATGGTGACACAAGGCAAAGTTGAACCAGCCATTCCGTTCACCAATGTAACCTAGAGAATAGGCAGCAACAGAACCAAGTTAGTTTATTGTTCATTGTTGGGTAAATAAGATCTCCTATCAATGTGAAAAAAGTAGATGCTTCATGAATTGACAGGAAACTGTTCACCATTTCACAGCTACCTTGACATCTGGCATTATAACAGTGTAAGGTTTTGTTTCTTTCTTCAGACTGAGTAGTTGACTGATACAGGTTCTAAATTACAGTGATACCAGACTTGAAAATTGACTATACTCAACCTTCCCAAACAAAAGGGTGCTGATAACATATTACCAGAAAATAATGGTATCATTCCACTCCACACTCACAAAAACTGATACTCTTATTCTGCTACACAGTTCTACTAATATATTGGCACATAATTGAATGGAGGCAGTTTTACATTCAGTTGGCCATAATCAGTGTATAGATGCTGTGTATTGTCTCTGATGCTTTTACTACCCTATATCCAGCATTATAAACCATTCTAAAATTTAAAAAAACTGACAGATTTTTACTTTGGAATTGATCCAGTAAGCAATGTCACAATTCACAAAAGTGGGTCCGCATTTTTGTTGCATTAACCAGAAACTTCAAAATCAGTTTTGTTCTGTCAGAATACAACACAGATGAAGTAGCTGGGTTATAAGGGAAATAGAAATAATTAAAAAAATACATCAAAGGCTGTGCACAATGGAAAGCTGCCAAGGTTACAGTCAAAAAAATTACATTGAAAGGCAATACATAGACAAATATATGTAACTCCACATTCAGAAATTAGTTTTTTTTTAATAAAGAAATTTTACTTTATCTCAGAAAAGACTCAGTAGTGAAGGCCACATGCTTTTTGCACCTGTTGAATAGATTGAAATGCAGCAAATTAAAGCATCTTCAGAAAGAACTCATTTAGTCTGTGCCTAGATTAAATGATGAGGGAGGAGAGGTCAAAACCGGCAGTGTGTCCCCATCAGTGCAGATTGACATGAAAGGAATGCTGCAGCAAGGCTGACCGGTCCCAGAGTCCAGACAAAAAATACTGAGACCGATAACACTGTATATCCCACTTAAACAAAATGTTCAGATGACTTTCAAAAAAATTTTGACAGCGGTAAGCAGCAGAGATCTCAAGCAATTCACAGGAGTGAAATTCAAGGACAGTAAACTTTCTTCTCAGTTGAACCCTGATTCTTAACATTATGGCTAATAAAAATACATAAGCATCATTCTCTATCTTCTACCAGAAACTTTCTCAAGAAACCCGCAGAAACAGTCTGTACTCAGTCAGCACACAGTTGTTCCACCAGTTGAATGCTACTTTAAATTTCAATGCTCTTCAGAAATTCAGAAGACTATTCTCTGGGCTTTTGAACAGCTCCTTGCTACGGGTTGAGGCGTGGTGAAATAGGAGGAAAGCAGGCAAATTCTCTTAAAATATTTCTTGCCATCTCTACATTATTGTTAGCTATCAGAAGGGCTCGTTTTACATCTTCAAAGGAGTAGCCTTCTCCCATCAGTTTTGCAATTTTAGCATCCACATTTTCTCCTGCGTGGCTACTGTGCAAAGAGGTTGGTTCTTGAACATGACTTTTCTTGTGGTAACCATCTGGTGCAGTCCTACGGGGCAGTGGTTTAGGAGGTCTGGCTGGAGCTTGGGAAGTATCTGAAACAGGAAACAGAAAATGAAATACTAAAGTCCAAGGGCATAATGACAAATGAAAATTGTCAAGTGACACATGCCCCATTATCACTTCAGTTCATTGTTAGCAGAGTTTAAGTAATGAAATACCCAAGCAGACAAACACTTTTGTCAAAAAGAAACAGAACCCAACTTGCATGATTTTATTTGTAACACTGATATACGACATCCTATAGCATTCACACTCATTCTTAGATAACACTTTGGTATACCATCGAGGAATTATAACGCAGAGAGGAATGTGAGAACTCTCGAATTACTGTCAATTGTAGTTCCTTAGTAAACCAAATTTTGTAGCTCATTGAGTTATCCAACCTGGTTTCAATGTGAGAGATTCCTTTGATAAAAACAAAAAACTGCGGATGCTGGAAATCCAAAACAAAAACAGAATTACCTGGAAAAACTCAGCAGGTCTGGCAGCATCGGTGGAGAAGAAAAGAGTTGACGTTTCGAGTCTTCGTGACCCTTCCACAGAACTCGTTCTGATGAGTTCTGTGGAAGGGTCACGAGGACTCGAAACGTCAACTCTTTTCTTCTCCGCCGATGCTGCCAGACCTGCTGAGTTTTTCCAGGTAATTCTGTTTTTGTTTTGTGAGAGATTCCTTTGTCTTACAGACATTGTACCTCACAAAGAGAAGCTACATAATTTCATCTTTTTGGACATAACTTGTACATTAGTGTCTGAAGTCAAAAAAGTATTGGAAAGAGATTGAAAGTGAGTATCATAACTGGATTGTGTGTGGAATGCATATAATGGCCAAAATACTACAATTCTCACATATTGAAATAGTGCTTCTCATATTCAAGATTACCCAGTATCTATGGTCAATAGACTATTTGGTTCCAGCTATCCTTGGTTCCTTAAGTTGATGCTTTGCCCCTCATACCTGCCAATGATGGGAGTTGATCATATTCTTGTGATATCCTGTTAGATTTCTGATTATCTTCAACTGTCCTTCTAGCTGGAGGTACAGGAACACTTGATGGGTCAAAGACAGCATCTAATTAAAAATAGAAAAAAGATTAAATTCTTATTAATTTTTTAAAAATTATTTATTTAGTGCCTCATCACATGCCCAGAAATGTCTCAAAATGCTTTACATAAAATGTATTATTCAAATAAAGAGTTGCTATGTGGGCAAGCAAATAGGGGATGAACATACTAATTAGGAGCAGGAGTAGGCTATTCAGCCGCTCGAGCCTGCCCTGCCATTCCAGAAGATCATGGCTGCTCTGACTGTGGCCTCAACTCCGCATTCTGCCTATCCTGATAACCTTTGACTCCCTTGTTAGTCAAAAATCTATCTACCTCTGCCTTAAAAATATTAATTGACCCTGACTCCACCGCTCTCTGGGGAAGAGCATTCCAAAGATTCATAACTCTCAGAGAATTTTTTTTTTCTCATCTGTCTTCAATGGGAGGCCTCTTATTTTTAAACTGTGTCCCCTAGTTCTAGTCTCTCCCACAAGGGAAAACATCCCTATAGCATCTAACCTGTCAACTCCCCTTATATGTTTCAAGGTGATCATCTCTTAATCTTCTGAATTCCAATGGATACAAGCCCAGTCTGTCCAACCTTCCCTCGTAAGACAACACCCCCACCCTGCCCCCATCCCAGGTATCAGGCAAGTGAACCTTTCTGAACTATTTCTGATGCATTTATATTCTTTCTTAAATAAGGAGACCAAAACTGTACACTGATCTCCCTTTACTACAACAGTAGCAAAACATCCCTACTTTTATTTTCCCCTTGCAATAATCTATTTTTAAAAAAAAATATTTGTTCATGGGATGGGTGTGTCGCTGGCTAGGCCAGCATTTATTACCCATGCCTAATTGCCCTTGTTCAGAGTGCAGTTAAGAGTCAACCACACATTGCTGTGGGTCTGGAGACATGAGGGTCAGAGGTCAGACCAGGTAAGGACAGCAGAGGAACATTAGTGAATCAGATGGGTTTTTAAAACAATGGTTTCATGGTCATCATCAGACTTTTAATTCCAGATTTTTTATTGAATTCAAATTTCATCATCTGCTGAGGTCCCCAGAGAATTACCCTAGCTCTCTGGAATACCAGTCCAGTGACAATATCACTATGTCACCACCTCCCCCTGTACCTGCATACTAATTTTTCCAGATTCATGTACTAGGACACCCAGATCCCATCATAACTCAGAGTTCTCTCTCTATTTAAATAATATGCTACTTTTTTATTCTTCCTGCTAAAGTGGACAAGTTCTATTTTCCCACTTTATTCGCCATCTGCCAAATTTTTGCCCACACACTTAACCCATCTACGTCCCTTTGTAGATTCCTTATGTCCTCTTCACAACTTACTTTCCTACCTAACTTTGTGTCATTAGCAAACTTACCAACCATACGTTTGGTCTCTTCCTTAAAGTTATTGATATAAATTGTAAATAGTTGAGACCCCAGCACTGATCCCGTGACACTCCACTCGTCACATCTTGCCAACCTGAAAATGATCCATTTACGCCTGTTTCCTGTTAAATAACCAATTCTCTATCCATGCTAACATGTTACCCCCTACACCATGTGCTCTTATTTTGCATAGTAACCTTTGGTGTGATACCTTGTCTAATGCTCTCTGAAAATCTAAGTACAGCACATCCACAGGTTCCCCTCTATCCACGTTGCTTGTTACTTCCTCAAAGTACTTCAATAAGTTAGTCAAACATTTATTTCCCTTTCATACATGTTGAATCTACCTGATTGCACTGAGATTTTCTAAGTGCCCTTGCTACAATATCCTTAATAATACATTCTGGTATTTTCCCTATGATAGATGTTAAGCTAACTGGCCTATGGTTTCCTGCTTTCTGTCTCCATCCTTTTTTCTTGAATCATGGAGTCACATTCACTATTTTCCAATCTGAATGGACCTTTCCAGAATCTAGGGAATTTTGGAAAATTAAAACCAATGGATCTACTATTTCAGCAGTCACTTCTTTTAAGAATGAAGTCCATCAGGCCCTGGGGACTTGCCAGCTTTTAGTTTTAATAATTTTCTCAGTACCCTTTCCTTGTGATTGTAATTGTTTTAAGATCCTGCTTCCCCTTCACCCCTTGATTTGCAATTATTTCTGAGATGTTATTTGTATCCTCTATAGTGAAGACAAATGCAAAATATCTGTTCAATTTATCTGCCATTTCCTTATTTTCCATTATTAATTTCCCATTCTCTAGAGGATCAATGCTCACTTTATTTACTCTTTTCATTTTTAAATACCTGCAGAAACCCTTAATATGTCTTTATATTTCTAGTTAGCTTCCCTCGTACTCTAATTTCTCCCTCATGAATCTTTTACTCATTCTTTGCTGCTCTTTATATTGTTACTCATCCTTGCAGAATTATATGCTTTTTCTTTCAATTTGATACCATCTTTAACTTCTTCAGTTAATCACAGATGGTGTGTCCTTCCCTTAGAGTTTTTGTTTCTCACTGGAATGTATCTTTTTTTGAGCATTTTGACTGCTTAAAAGTCTGACACTGCTTCTCTACTGACCTATCCCTTAACCTAATTTCCCAGTTCACTTTAGCCAGCTCTGTCTTCATGCCCTCATAAATGCCCTTATTTAAGTTTAAAACACTAGTCTTAGATCCACTTCTCTTTCTCCCAAGCTGAATGTAAAATTCAATCATATTATGATCACTGACACCTAGGGGGCACTTTCACTATGAGGTCATTAATTAGTCCCGTCTCATTGCACATTACCAGATCTAGCATAGCCTATTCTCTGGTTGGTGCTAAATTGTGCAGCTCTAAGAAACTGTCCCGAAAACACTTTATGAACTCATCATCCAGGCTACCTTTGCCAATCTGAGTTATCTAATCTTTTTGTAGATTAAAATCATCCATGATTATCGCCATCCATTTCCAACAAGCTCCCATTATTCCCTCCTTTATACCCTGTCCTACAGTGTGGTTACTGTTAGAGGACCTATAAACCACTCCCACAAGTGACTTTGTACTTATACTATTTCTCATCTGTACCCAAACTGATTCTACATTTTGATCTCTAGAGCTAAGGTAATCTCTCTCTATTGCACTAATGTCATCCTTAATTAATTACCCCTCCACCTTTTCTTAGCTTCCTGTCTTTCCTTAATGTCATATACTTTTGAATATTCAGGTCCCAGTCTTTGTCATCCTGCAGCCACGTCTCTGTAATGGCTATCAGAATTTGCACTGTTAATTCATTTGTTTGTTACAAATGCTATGTGCATTCAGATATAGAGCCTTTAGTTCTGTCTTTTTACTATTTTGTAACCTTATCTTAGGTTTATACATTTTGTCCCTTCTTGCCACACTTATTCCTACCTTGCTCTCTTGCCTTGCCTTATCTATTTATCACATCTTCTCAAGCTTAATCCCATGCCTCCACTATTTAGTTTCAAGCCCTCTCTACCGCCCTAGTTATACAACTCACCAGAACACTCACCCCAGCACAGTTCAGGCGAAGGCCGTCCCAACAGTACAGTTCCCACTTTCCCCAGTTCTGGTGCCAGTGCCCCATAAATCAAAATCCATGTCTCCCACACCAATCTTTGAACCACATGTTTAACTCTCTAGATAAAAGCAAAATACTGCGGATGCTGGAAATCTGAAATAAAAACAAAAATAGCTGGAAAAGCTTCGCAGGTCTGACAGCATCTGTGGAGAGGAAGACAGAGTTAACGTTTTGAGTCCGTTTGACTCTTCATCAGACTCGAAACATTAGCTCTGTCTTCCTCTCCGCAGATGCTATCAGACCTGCTGAGCTTTTCCAGCTTTTTTTGTTTTTATTGTTTAACTCTCCAATCTGATTTACCCTACACCAATTTGCTTATGGCTCAGGTAGGTTAATAATGCAGAGATTATTACATTTGAGGTTTTGTTTTATAATTTAGCCCCTAGCTGCTCATACTCCCTCAGCAGAATCTCTTTCCTAGTTCTATCTATGTTGTTAATACCTAGGTGGACCACGACCACTGGATCCTCCCCCATGCACTGCAAGTGCCCAGAGCACCAGGCAGGCAACACAGCCATCTGGACTCTTGCTTTCGGCTGTAGAGAACTGTGTCTAATCCCCTGACTATACTGCCCCTATAACACCTCCCGCCTGAATGGCTTCCTGTACCGAGGTGCCATGGTCAGTTCGCTCATCCACCTTGCAGCCAATGCTTTCATCCATACAAGCTGAAAGAACTTCAAACCTGTGGGGCAACTGCAAAGGCTGTCTTCCACTCCTATCTTCTGGGTCACCATACCTGCCTCACTCTCAGTCACATCCTCCTGTCTCTGACCACTGACCAAATCAGAAGACCCTATCCCTAGGGGTGTTACTGCCTCCTGGTATAAAATGTCCAGGTAACTCTCCCCCTCCATGATGCATTGCCCACCTTCCCCCTCCCTGTCTATAGCTCTGCCTCCAGCACAATGACTCTGAACAAGAGCTCCTCGAGCTGCAGATACTTACAGCAGGAATGTGTACCCTGGATCAGCCCGGCACCCAGGAACTCCCACATCCTGCAGTCGCAACAAATCGCCTGCCCTGCCATCTTTATTATGTTAATTCACTTTATAGAGTAATGTTGAAAAAGATGCATGTTGTCAAAGCTGTTTGTCTTGCACTCAATTGTCCTGACAAAAAGCTTTGACAAATTGTGTCTTTTCTCAGCAATACTAATTTATGATTAAACTGCTCCCAATAACCTTTACTACTGCTCTTAAACCTTACTACAACTAATAAAACCCTACAATTGCTAATAAGTTGCATGAGTTCTAAGGATAAACAAGCAAAATATTCACCACCCAATGACATTTCTTTTCCTGTGATGTCGTAATTTGATTTTTCTCAGAACATGGCCGATCTGCTCTGGAGCTACAGATTGGACAAGATTGAATAGCTCTTCCCATGTTACTACCTCAGGGTCCTCTTTTTGCCCGCGCTTCTAGATTGTGGTTACTACTTCTATGTCCTCTTTTCGCCCAGTCTTCCAGGTGCTTTTGACTGCCTCTTCTTGCCCGCTCCTCTAGGTGCTGCTGCCTGCCTCAGGGTCTTCTTCACCCGCTCCTCTAGGTGCTGCTGCCTGCCTCCGGTTCCTCTTTTCACTTGCTCTGCTAGGTGCTGCTGCCTGCCTCCTGGTCTTCTTCACTCGCTCCTCTAGGTGCTGCTGCCTGCCTCCGGTTCCTCTTTTCACTTGCTCTGCTAGGTGCTGCTGCCTGCCTCCTGGTCTTCTTCACTCACTCTGCTAATGCTGTTGCCTGGCTCCGGGTTCTCTTTTCACTCGCTCTGCTAATGCTGCTGCTTGCCTCCGGGTCTTCTTCACCCGCTCCTCTAGGTGCTGCTGCCTGCCTCCGGTTCCTCTTTTCACTTGCTCTGCTAGGTGCTGCTGCCTGCCTCCTGGTCTTCTTTATCCACTCTGCTAATGCTGCTGCCTGGCTCCGGGTTCTCTTTTCACCCGCCCTGCTAATGCTGCTGCCTGCCTCTGGGTCCTCTTCGCCCTCTCCGCTAGGTGCTGCTGCCTGCCTCCAGGTCTTCTTCACCCGCTCCTCTAGATGCTGCCTGCCTCCGGGTTCTCTCTTCGTTTGCTCTGCTAGGTGCTGCTGCCTGCCTCTGGGTCTTTTTCACCCGCTCCTCTAGGCACTACTGCCCACCTCCGGTTCCTCTTTTCACTTGCTCTGCTAGGTGCTGCTGCCTGCCTCTGGGTCTTCTTCACCCACTCTGCTAGGCGCTGCTGCCTGCCTCCGGGTCTTCTTCACCCACTCTGCTAATGCAGCTGCCTGCCTCTGGGTCCTCTTCACCTGCTCCGCTAGGTGCTGCTGCCTGCCTCCGGGTCTTCTTCACCCGCTCCTCTAGATGTTCCTGCCTCTGGGTCTTTTTCACCCGCTCCTCTAGGTGCTGCTGCCTGCCTCTGGGTCTTCTTTTTGCTTGCTCTGCTAGGTGCTGCTGCCTGCCTCTGGGTCTTTTTCACCTGCTCTGCTAATGCTGCTGCCTGCCTCCAGGTCCTCTTTTCACCCGCTCTTCTAGATGCTGCTGCCTGCCTCCAGGTCCTCTTTTCACCTGCTCTTCTAGATGCTGCTGCCTGCCTCTGGATCCTCTTCACCCTCTCCGCTAGGTGCTGCTGCCTGCCTCTGGATCCTCTTCACCCTCTCCGCTAGGTGCTGCTGCCTGCCTCTGGATCCTCTTCACCCTCTCCGCTAGGTGCTGCTGCCTGCCTCCGGGTCTTCTTCACCCGCTCCTCTAGGTGCTGCTGCCTGCCTCCGGGTCTTCTTCATCTGTTCTTCGAGGTGCTGCCTGCCTCTGGGTCCTCTTTTTGCCTGCACTTCTGAAGGACTAGTTGTTTGCTTCCAAAATGACTTTTGAAGGTCCATATTTTTTTTAAATAGTCCTATGGGACCTTTAGCATACAAACAGGGACTGGATTAAAGTTTCCGCTGAAGAACAAAACATCAAATAATGCAGCATTCCACTAGCCCTGCACTGGAGAGTCAGGCTGATTTGTGTGTTCAAATACTGAAGTGGGGCTTGAAGCCATAACCTTTTGACACAGTGACAAGAACTAACAAATTGCGTGCAAGTATTTGGAGAAGTCAAACATAAATGCTCCATCTTTTATTACTGGGTGATGAATTAAACATATGAGCTGTGGAACAGCAAAGTTTTCTAGGTCCTGCTTTGCCTGTTGATAAAGAACTATATTCATTGGGAATAACAAGGCTGTAGTTAAGCTACAAATATCGGAAAGAGATTCAAAGACCCAAGGGATTGTCTTCGGCCCAGCCACAAATTCTAGAAGCTCTTCACCAATTCCACCAAACCATCTCCACCTCACCAGCCATTGTCTCAGGCTGAACCAGACTGTTCACAACCTTGGCATTTTATTTGATGCAGCTTAGCTTGCAACTCCATAATCTCCTCCATCACAAAGATCCCCTTCTTCTACCTCTGTAGTATCTGATCTCTGCCCTGGATCAACTTATCTTCTGCTGAAACCCTCATCTATGCTTTTATTACCTCTATACTTAACTATTCCAGTGCCCTCTTGGCCAGCCTGCCATTTACCTTTCCCATTAAAAAAACTGCCAGATATTAAGAGATTTATAAAAGTTCAAACTCCAGTTGGACATTAGATTGTTCAAGTTCAAGAGAACTGAGTCAAATGGCAATTTGTTGCTCTTGCCTTTTCCTTATATTGTTCTGCTAATGTTAAACAAAGTAATTCGTTTGGTGATTCATAGCTTAACATGAGGTGATCAATTAGCATATTAATTACACTACTAATAACTGGAATTAAGCCAACTTCTTTTGACAATCATACAAATGATTAACTCAGAAGCAGAGTATGCCCCTATATGTAATATGAATCTCCAACTGTAGGAAAAACTTCTGCATGTTCCTGTTTATGCCCTCCCCACTAAAATTTTTTTTGAACGAGTTGAGGGGTATCCACGAAGATTTACAGTAGATGCTTTTAACAGAATGGCAATACAATTTCAAACAACTATGATCATCCTTGTTTATAATGTTTTCCCATATATAACCTAAATCAACAAGCGCCTGCCTTATTGCAAATGTCACTAGCACCTGGCTGAATAAGATATTACTTGAAGATCAAACCAATTTTCTTTAATGGCAGAGTATTAATACACCTGAAAATAATGCACTTTTCAACAAAAGAAAATTGAATTAAACAGTTTTCAAGCAGAAGTTGCAAACTGAATAAGATATCTGATACAAGCTGAGCAATGCAATATAATGCAACCACTTTTGAAGTGCTCAGTAAAAACACGTTTGGAAAAACTGATGAAGCTGGCAATAGCAAACAACTCAAGTACAAAAAAAGATTGAAGTAATTAATAAATCTGTAATTAATAAATAACTTTCTTCTACATTCTTTCAATAAGAATGGAGCCTAGTTTAAATTACCACAATTCAATGATGTGCTAGAGAGTTTGCAAGGCACAGTCGTGGACACGATGGGCCGAAGGGCCTCTTTCCATGCTGTAAAACTCTATGACTAATTGTTTTCAAATGATCCTGGCTCTGAAATATACAAAACTAAAAGTCAAATTGGTGTGGCTGCTTGTGAAGACTTCAAGAAACACAATTTACTGACTGTTAAATATCATAGTTATATTGTGATACTTGCAGCCCAAAGAGTACAGCACTGGATGAGATCAGATTTGAATTCACACTCTAAGCTAATGAACTGTGCTCAGGCTCATTGCTAGAAGTAAGCCAGTCAGCCCTATTGGGAGTGCCTATTTTTGAAAGCAGCCTGGTAGGTCAAACAAGAGCACAAGTGGAAGCTGAAGTAGATAGCATAGTCAGGCAGGGGATCAGGACAAGGGAAGCAAATAAAAACTTACAGGAAGATATGGAATTCCATAGACATATTCAGTACTTAGATGGCACATTGAAAATCTTACATCTTTATACACTCCCTGCCAACATCTTCAATAATAAATTCCTACATCACATTTATAATGGAAACTGGTTGAATAAGCTTGTCATGTTATACCACATACTCTCCTTAGTGGAGATGCTGCAATGTCACCACTGGTTAGGGTATAATTAAAGTGGTACCAGCTTACATAACTGACTTCCACTATAAATGCGGACACAAGGCTTTATAATGGGAGTAGAAAGACGGAATGCAACACTTTAAAATGGGGACTGAATTACAGCTGGGCGCTCTGGTCCAATTATCTTCAACCCTCCTAATTATTTTTTGCCTGATGATTCCACTTGGTGTTCACTCCCGCTGTGTTAATGTCACAGGAGTTTGACATTATTAAAAATATTTCAAGAGAACTAAACTGCGCAACTTGAACTTAAAAAAAAGCTGATTGCTGGTACTCTGATATGTCTCAACAAACCAACAATATACTCTAAAAGTTCTCAGTATATTTAGACAACCACATTCAGCAACTGATCTTTATTCCATATACACAATACAATCATAACCTACAGAAAGTTGGATTACCTGCACTGAAATGGAACGGATCATGGCCAGATGTGGGTCTGCTGCCTGAGCCAGAGGATCTGGGCAGATCAGGGAGGCTGACTCGTACAGGCGGCGGGGGTGGAGGCAATGAGGGAGGAAGGCTCTCAAATACATTATCACCTGCTGGCAAAAAACACAGAAACTTAAGCCAAACAAGGCTTCTCATTGATATACAGACCTAAACAACATAAAAGTTTTAAAATTAATAACCTCAAATTCAAAAGGGTTCCCAGAAATCTACCAAGGACAATTGGAGATTAGCAGTTAACAGTCACTTAGTTTCCAACAAAAAACCAGGTGCTGATTTTGCACAGTACATCAAAATAAATGGTTTAATATTTGTGGAGGAAAAATGCTTCCTTTCGTGGTCAATTTTTGGGTAAAACATAGAAGTTACGGGGAGACACACAAATTTCCAGGCACCATCTCCTGTCTCAAATCCCACCTAGAGGTGTGCCAACTGCTAAACTGGAACAGGCTACAGGAACCAAAGAGCCTACTCCTGTTCCTAGGTATGAAAAACCTTCGAGTGAGACACTGAAGGGGAAATTTGTCTCATGCCAGAAATCTGCGATAAGTGGGCAGTGCATCTGCAACATTCACCCAAGGAGCCAACAACAATATTGTGCAGAAGAGGCCTGAGGCCCAATTTCCAGCAAGCCTTAGGTCCTCATGTTTGGGTGAATGTTGCAGGTGCACCGCCCACTTGCTGCAGATTTCTGACATGAGACAAATTTCCCCTTCAATGTCTCACTCGAAGGTTTTTCATACCTAGGAACAGGAGTAGGCCTTTTGGTTCCTGTAGCTTGTTCCATCAATTAAATAAGATTATGGCAGATCTGTGCCCTAACTCCATTCACCCACCTTTGCCCTATATCCCTTAATATCTTTGGTTGACAAAAATCTATCAATCGCAGATTTAAAATTAACAACTGACTGAGCATCAACTGGCATTTGCAGAAAAAGTTCCAAACAATTGTTACACTTTTCATGCAGAACTGCTTCCTAATTTCAATGCTGAAAGGTTTAGCTCTAATTTTTAGGACGTGTTCCTTAACTCTAGTCTCACCAACCTGTGGAAAATTTTTCTCCACCTACCTTATCAGTTCCCTTTAATATCTTGAAAGCATCAATAAAATTACCCTTCATCTTGTAAATTCCAGGGAGTACAAACTTAGTTTGTGTAATTTTTCCTATGTTAATCTTTGGAGTCCAAGTATCACTCCAGTAAATCTATGCTGCACTCCCTTCAAAGCCCATCTATCGCATTACAAAGATGCATTCCTCAAAGATGCTGAAACATTGGAAAACATTTAAGGGAATCTATAACCACTTAAAAGGCTATTAAAGAATGACCAATCAGGGCATCTTCTGAACCTTAAATTGTTGAAAGGAATAATGACCTTTTTCTTCTTCCATTGCTTTTGTTGATTTGGCCTTAAAATATATTTGTTTAATCAGCATGTACTGATCATATTATTCCAGGCACTAGCTAGGAAAATACACTGAGCCTGAAATGATGGAAATCTTGTGCTAATGATCATTCAACTGTTAATTTAGCTTCAGATGACCGTCAGCCACAGCAAGCCAGGCAACCTTGTATCCTGCAGCATTATCAGCAGTCTTCATTCAAACAAAAGTACTAAATCAGCAGAACAGACTAAATAAAACGTAAAGACAATGTTCAACATAATCATGATTATTATGTCTGGGACTCCACAAATGGTTCAATGGGTAACTTGGTGAGATACTGACTCAAAGTAGGAAAGTACCCAGTCTGATCTCTGGTCTTTGTATTGTTAGCAGGTCTCAGGCAGGGCAGCAAAAGGAGTGCTACAATTGGCTTTAGTGGCACAAGAGTGGGTGGAGGAAGAAGGAAGAACCAAAACAGCAAGGTTCTCCCTCCTCCAGCCCCTTCACTTATCATCAGCTGTAAAGGGTGGGTGTGACATGGCTAGTCAGTCCTTAGTTGTAGTCTCATGCACTAAAATGGCAGCACATACAAAATGCTAGAAGATTGCAAATTCCTGTGGAACATAATTCCAGAAAGGCCTTCATGACAGAAAACTGGGAGGAAGCATGTAGCAGATGTTCTGGTTTCTGCTCATAATGCTCAGGTTTTTTTTCTATCTTACTGAACTCGGTAGTCCAGAAAATTGGTGAATGAATAGTTGAACCAAAAAGATCAGAATAGGTCTCAAGCTTGTTCCCTAATCTGTGTTGGATTAGCTGATATCAAGCTAGATGCAAATAGAGGAACTACGATGTCCATTAGTACTCGAGGTAGAAAAACACTACTGCCAGCCACACACAGCTACTGGAACCAGACATCTGTGGACAGGACTGGAGTGATCAGTGATGCACTCTACCATGGAAATTCATGCTAACAATTGTTGTCAAGGCTCACACTTGGAAGAATGGTTACTTAAGAACATTTTTCATGAATCTGTGTCCAGCAAAGTGGTAAGGAGGGGTGCTGAGGAGAAAAACTTAAGGGAAAATCTAGTGAGAAAATCATATTTAAAAATACTACTCACAATATTGTATCAATTATTTCTAAAGTTTAACTGTTCATTCTGTCCAAAAACGTAGCTTTATAACTGTTTTAAATGTACTGCACTCCAGTACAGCTTACTGTGCTAGCTTAGCAATTTGTTTTCTATACGCCATGATATCAACACTTTTGTCTGATCTAGGAACCTACATGTGATCTTTACTAGAGCACTAACTTCTTTTAAAAAAACTTTAAAACCTTATATTTTTTTCCATAGGCTGTTGCAAACTCTTTCAGCAAGACTCTTGATTGTGAGCAACAATTACCAGTATCTATTATGGTAAGTCAACAAAACATTCATCTGCAGCCAGGACTATGAACTTTACCAATCTCCAACTTAAGTGGTAGTGCCTCACCTGATACCTATGCAAGGCTAGTGATAAGAGAACTCAAGAATCTAGAACTTTCCTTTGTGGGGAGGAAGACATGGAGGCTTTGAGCCTCAGGTGATCTGACCAGGAAACAGACATTCAAACCTGTGCCTACAGATGCTCCACCTTCACTCTAAGGTCTGAACATTTCAGGAATATTCAATTAAAAAATTTTTTCCAGCCCCTCAGCTAGAAAAGAAAGTGTGTTTGTTAGAGACTGAGCCAAATAAGTCTCAGGGAAAGAGTTTCAATATGACAAGGAAGTATTCAATGAACGGTATGACACTAGGAAGTTCTGAGGAACAAAGGGACCCTGGCGTGTGTATCCATAGATCTCTGAAGGTAGAGGGGTATGTTAGTGGGGTGGTGAAAAGGGCATATGGGACACTTGCCTTTATTAATCAAGGCATAGATTACAAAAGTAGGGAGATCATGTTGGAGTTGTATAGAACCTTGGTGAGGCCACAGCTGGAGTAGTGTGTGCAGTTCTGGTCGCCACATCATAGGAAGGATGTTATTACACTGGAGGGGGTGTAGAGGAGATTCACCAGGAGCCTGGGACAAAACATTTAAGTTATGAAGAGAGATTGGATAGACTTGGATTGATTTCGTTGGAGCAGAGAAGACTGAGGGGCGACCTGATCGAGTTGTACAAGATTATGAAGGGCATGGACAGGGTGGATAGGGAGCAGCTGTTCCCCTTAGTTGAAGGGTCAGTCACAAGGGGGCACAAGTTCAAAGTGAGGGCGGGAGGTTTAGGGGAGGATGTGAGGAAAAACTTTTTTACCCAGAGGGTGGTGACAGTCTGGAATGTGCTGCCTGGGAGGCTGGTGGGTTGCCTCACATCCTTTAAGTACCACCTGGATGAGACTTGGCACGTCATAACATTCAAGGCTATGGGCCAAGTGCTGGTAAATGGGATTGGGTAGGTAGGTCAGGTGTTTCTCACGTGTCGGTGCAGCTCGATGGGCTGAAGGGCCTCTTCTGCACTGTGAGATTCTGTGATAATGGGAAGTAGTTTCTGTGACATTTAATAAATGGAATGATTGATTCAATACCATTAAAATTGCCAATAATCTGATTTTACTGCCTCTCATATATTCTGAAAATAAGTATTTATGTAGCCATAATCAAAGTAATGATACTGAATCCTTATCTATGTACCTGGAGGAGGAACTAGAAGGTCATAATCAGAGGGTGTTCTGTTCAGAGAGGAGCAACTGGGTTTTTGGCTGTCTCTTGCTGGAAGTCGAGCTGGTGGTAAGGGAGCTGCAACAATCGGCATCTCAAAAATATCATCTGAAAATACCAGAAACATATTTACCTCATTTACCATAACATTCAGTGCAAAATGCCATTTTATATTAATTTTCTTCCCTCGTTTCCTAAAGGTTCAGCATTTTATTGGACAATAATTCCAAAGGCGCTGGCAGCTCCTGAGTGACCTTTCCTTATGCAGGAGCCTATAAGGGGAGTGCAAGAAGACTATTCAGCCATAGAAGATACCATTGTTAAACCTAACTACATCTTCAGACATCCAACCCAATGCACTTTTCATACAGGAAAGAATGAGAGCCCTGGTTGATTTTCTTACAATCTAGCCCAAAGTTAGCGGGGTCAATTGTAGCATCCCAACTTCTGTTCTGGCTGAAATCATTAAAACTGCACAGCCAGGAGACAGAACACAATCTGAATAGCTTAGTGTCACACTGTCACATCACATTTGCCTTTTTAGAGAAACATACATTTTTTGAAAACAGTAAATTATATAACAGTACTCATTTAACAGGTACAAGGTTTTGAGATGGACAAAGAACAACTTTCCCTAATGTGCAAGTTATTGAGAAAGTGAGCCAAAGGGCAACAGATTGTAAAGATAAAGAAATATAGGTTGCAATTTTCTTTTAATATACCACTATAATCGCCAATCAACATTTTTTGCCCTGGTCATGGATTCTGAAAGTAAGTATTTTATCACGATCAGTGTAACAATATTAAGCCCTAATCTATAACCTTAATCTAAGCTACATACCTGGTGGAGGAACCAAAAGATCATAACCAGAGTGTGTTTGGATCAGAAAGGAGCAAATCCTTGGATCAGGGAATTAAAATGAGAAACCTTTCCATTTAATTTAGAGTGTGCTTAAGCAGGCAACAACAAAGCATTGAAAGATCAGTAGGCAAAAATATCTGTTGCATTGCCCATTGACCCCAAATAACAAATAAACTATTCAATAAATAATACAACAACTTGCACCTTTAATGTTGCAAAATTGAATCAACACAATTTGATACCAAGAATGTACGGAGATATTAAGATAGGTGACCAAATGTTTGATCAAAGAGGTAGGTCTTAAGGAGCATCTTAAAGGAAAAGGTGGAGAGGATGGGGGTGGTGATATTTCCAGAGCTGAGGCAGCTGAAGGCATTAGCTATCAATGGTTGTAGAGCTGGAGGAGGTTTGTTAATCATTATTAATTCAATCTTGTGATGATAAATGTTCATATTTTATATCGGAACAAGTACCAACATTACGGGCAAAAATTAAGAAAATATGGTAATATTTCCTTTTTAAGCAGAACATGTTTCACTCTAAAGCACAAATGGATCATAAAGCACAAACACATGGATCATTTCTTCAGGAAATAATAAAAAGGCAAGCTGTACTCACTGTGTTTGAACAGATTTTGTTGTTTTATTATTGCTAATATTTTTGCTTATTTGAATTTATTTGTTTAAATAATTTTATTAAAAAGTTAAAATCAAATATATTTTACCTATTTCCAACGCTTTAGGTTTCTTTGCTTCTGATGTGTTATTGGGTGTTCCATTAGCACACTGTCCATTTTCAAATACTCTGAAAAATTAAAGAAAATGAAAAATAAAACAGGAGGAAGTTACAGAAATAAGGAGAGTGAGGCAATAATTCAATTTAAACACAAGAATGATGATTTTAAATTTTAGACATTGGGGATCAGAAATCAATAAGGGGAGATGGTGGTGTAGTGGTAACATCACTGAACTAGTAACCCAGAGGCCTAATCTAATGGGTTCAAATCCCACCATGGCAGCTGCTGGAATTTGAATTCAGTAATCTGGAATTGAAAGTTAGTCTCAGTACTGGTGACCATGAAACTATTATCGATTGTCATAAAAACCCATCTGGTTCACTAATGTCCTTTAGGGAAGGAAATCTGCCATCCTTGCCTGGTCTGGCCTACATGTAGCTCCTAACTGCCCTCTACAATGTCCTCTAAGTGCAAGTCACTCAGTTCAAAGGCAGTTAGGAATGGGCAACAAATGCTGTCTTTGTCAGCGACATCCAGATCCCATGAAAGAATAAATAAATAAATGTCAGCAAGCACAGGGAAAATAGAGGAGTTTAATTCCCTTTTGAAATGCAAAATCTACAGGAACTAGTGTAGTGGATTAACATACTATCCCTTAACTCTGACCAAGGTTTGAATCTGTTGGGAGATGACGTCCTTTAGCTACTGATTGTAAAGTAAAATGAACATTTGGATTGAACTGTGCTTTAACTTTTCATAGCATTCCAAAGGTACTTTTCGCCTAAATCTTATTTACACCTCTCTTCAACTTGTTGATGTCACTGAAATAGAATTTGCATTTTTGTCAAGTTGTTCAATTCTTTTTAATTTAGTTTTCTATCCAATATCACTCTATTCTTTCCTTGTTTGGATATGGTTCAAGAGCTGTTGGAAACACATTCGAACCCATGTTCCCAGAGCATTTCACCAAATTGGCCATGATTCATGAGTGAATCTAGAGAGTGAGCACTGGGAATTATTTCACTCTGGAAGCATCACAGCTGAAGCCAATCCTGTGCTCGCTCAATATCCATACATTCACTGTTCCTTTCAACTTGGATTTAAAGATAGCCATCAGGATTCAAAGCTGATTTTTCACTTTTTAGACAAGGGGTGACAAAACTAATTGTGGCATCCTCTCTGGAGCTTGGTCTAAGTCACTTAACTCAAATCACCTAACTCAGCACAACTGGGGATTGAAGCTGAAGTCTGCCTTGACTATATGATTCACCTACTGACTAGGTAAGCTTCCTAAGCCTTATAAGGATAATTAATCTTCATTGTTTATGAAAATAAGTCTATTTTAATAGTTACAACTGTATTTCAAGAGGGAGGAATTAAGTCAAAAGTAAAATTTTAATCTATATGTATTTTGCCATCAGGGCTGGTCCAAAAGGGGTGAAAGGCTAGAAATACTTCAAAAATGTTGGAAGGCTGTAAAAGCTAAACACTTAAACTTTGTCAAAATAAATTTATTGTGCAAATTATTATAAAGAAAAGCCAAAATTCATTTCAATTATTGCTTAGCTTTATAAACATGTTTTTTATTCTGAAAATTACTTGCATTCTATATAATTATTTTTAATTGTATTAAATCCCTCAATCCTTGTTCAAAGCAGAAATTGAAACACAGATTTCATTATATAGGAAAGCTGAGGCTGGTTAGAGAAAGTCGAGCAGCAAAGAGGCTCAACAGATAGACAAAGAGATTAATCTCTGGATTATTAGCTTAGCCCTGTGCAAATTAGCATAGGGTACATAAAATTAGAGAGATAAATATGTGGCTCAAAGACTGGTGTGGGAGAAGCGGGTTCCAGTTTGTGGGGCACTGGCACCAGTACTGAGGAAAGTGGGGCCTGTAGCATCGGGACGGTCTGCATCTGAACCATGCTGAGGCCTGTGTTCTAGCGAGCCACATAACGAGGGAAGCAGAAAGGGTATTAAACCGAATAGTAGAGAAAAGACAAGAGAGAAAGGTATTAATAAACAGACCGTGACAGAAAGGAACAAGGAGGGAGTACAAATCTAAGAATAAATCAGCAGATAAGGCTAGAGGTTACAAAAATAATAAAAGGACAAAAACTAAAGGCTCTGTATCTGAATGCATGTAGCATTCAAAATAAAACAGATGACCTGAGAACACAAATAGAAATAAATAAGTACACGCTGATAGCTATTACAGAGACATGGCTGTAGGATGACACAGATTGGAACATGAATATTGAAGGGTACATGACATTTGGGAAGGACAGGAAGCGAGGAAAAGGTGGAGGGTGGCTCTGTGAATTAATAATGGTATAAGCACATTAGAGGAATGATCTATGTTCAGGAAACCAGAATGGAGAAACGCTTGGGTTGGGATCAGAAATGATAAAGGAAAGAAGTCACTTGAGGGAATGGAATACAGGCCCCCTAACAGTAACCATACAGTAAGACAGGGTATAAAGGAAGAAATAATGGGAGCTTGTCAGAAAGATATGGCAATAATCATGGGGGATTTCAATCTGCATATAGATTGGGAAAATTAGTTGGGCAAAGGTAGCCTAGATGAGGAATTCCTAGAATGTTTTTGGGATAGTTTCTTAGAACAGCACATTCTGGCCCCAACCAGAGAGCAGGCTATACTAAACCTGGTACTGCGCAATAAGATAGGATTAGTTAATGATCTCATAGTGAAGGTATCCCTAAATAGCAGTGATCATAATATGGCTGAATTTTTCTTTCAGAGGAGTGGGTCTAAGACTAGTATTTTAAACTTGGATGAGGGCAATTAATGGCATGAAAGCAGAGCTAGCTAAGGTGAACTGGCAATTTAGGTTAAGGGTTAGGTCAATAGAGATGCAGTGGCAGACTTTTAAGGGGATATTTTAGAATACAGAAAATAGATACATTCCAACGAGAAAGAAAAATTCCAAGTGGAGGACCCATCATCTGTGGTTAACTAAAAATGTTTAGAGATAGTATCAAACCTAAAGAAAAATCATATAATTGCACAAAAATGGGTGGTAGGTCAGAAGACTGGACAGGATATAAAAAAAAGTAAAGAATAACCAAAAGATTGATAAAGAAGGAAAAATTAGGGTACAAGAGAAAGCTAGCTACAAATATAAAGACAGATAGTAAGGGTTTCTGTAGATATTTAAAAAAGAGAGTTAACAAAGTGAGTGTTGGACCTTTAGAAAGTGTCTGGGGAAGTAATACTGGAAAATAAGAAGATAGCAGATGAATTGAACTGGCATTTTGCATTGCTCTTCATTACAGGGGATACAAGGAACTCAGTAAAATTACAATTGCCAGGGAAGTGGTATTGAGAAAATTGCTGGAGCTGTGGGCTGACGAGTGCCTGTGTCCTAATCAACTTCATCCTAGGGTCTTAAAACAAGTGGCTAGTGAAATTTTCCAAAAATTCCTATATTTGGGGAAGGTTCCATTAAATTGGAAGATAGTGAATGTAACTTCTTTATTCAAAAAGGGAGTTAGGCAGAGAGAAGGAAAATACAGGCCAGTTAACTTGACATCTGTTTTGGGGAAAATGTTAAAGGCTATTATTAAAGACATCCTGGTTGGCAGGATAATAATGAGTGGTGTGCCACAGGGATCAGTACTAAGACCTCAACTTTTTTACAATTTATATAAATGACTTGGATGAAGGGACCAAAGGTAAATTTGCTGATGATTCAAAAGTTAAGTAGGAAAGTAGGTTGGGGGTTACCACCGACCAGGAACTGAACTGGACTAGCCATATAAATACTGTAGCTACAAGAGCAGGTCAAGAGACTAGGAATCCTCTGGCAAGTAACTCACTTCCTGACTCCCCAAAGTCTGTCTGCCATCTACAAGGCACAAGTCAGGGGTGTGATGCAATACTCTCCACTTGCCTGGATGAGTACAGCTCCAACAACACTCAAGAAGCTTGACACCATCCAGGACAAAGCAGCCCATTTGATTGACACTCCTTCCACAAACATTCACTTCCTCTGCCGCCAACGAACAGCAGCAGCAGTGTGTACCATTTATAAAATGCACTGCAGAAACTCACCAAGGCTCCTTTGGCAGCACCTTCCAAACCCACAACCACTACCATCTAGAAGGAGAAGGGCAGCAGACAGATGGGAACCACCCTGACTTGTAAATATATTGCTGTTCTTTTACTGTCACTGGGTCAAAATCCTGGAACTCACTCCCTAAAAGCACTGTGGGTGTATCTGCAGGGACTGCAGCAGTTCAAGAAGGCAACTCACCACCACCTTCTCAAAGGCAATTAGAGATGGGCAATAAATGCTGGCCCAGCTAGCAACACCCACATCCCATAAATGAATGAAAAAAACAAAGTGATATAGATAGGTTAAGTGAGTGGGCAAAGAACTGGCAAATGGAGTATAATGTGGGAAAGCGTGAAATTGTCCATTTTGGCAGGAAAAATAAAAAAGCATATTTCTAAATGGTGAGAGGTTGTAGAGCTCTAAGATGCAGAGAGATCCAGTGGTCCTAGTGCAAAGGCTAGCATGCAGGTACAGCAGGTAATTAGGAAAGCTAATAGAATGTTATCCTTTATTGTGAGGGGAATTGAATACATAAGACGTAGGAGCAGAAGTAGTCCATTTGGACCATTGAGTCTGCTCCGCCATTCAATGAGATCATGGCTGATCTGATAATCCTCAACTCCACTTTCCTGTCTTCTCCCCATAACCCTCGATTCCCTTACTGATTGAAAATCTGTCTATCTCACCCTTGAATATACTTAACAACCCAGACTCTACAGCCCTCTGTAGTAAAGAATTCCACTGATTAACAATCCTCAGAGAAGAAATTCCTCCTCATCTATGTCTTAAATGGGTGACCCCTCACTCTGAGATTATGCCCTCTGGTCCTACACTCACCCACAAGGGGAAAACAGCCTCTCAGCATCTACCCTGTCAAGCCCCTAAGAATCTTATGTTTCAAAAAGGTCACCTCTCACTCTTCTAAACTCCAATGAGTACAGGCCCAGCCAACTCAACCTCTCCTCATAAGAAAATCCCTCCATATCTGGGATCAACCTAATGAACCTTTTCTGCACTGCCTCCAATGCCAGTATATCTTTCCTTAGATCAGGGGACCAAAACTGTTCACAGTATTCTAGGTGTGGTCTAACTACTGTCTTGTATAGTTTTAGCAAGACTTCCCTATTTTCATACTCCATTCCCTTTGAAATAAAGGCCAACATTCCATTTTTCTTACCCATTACCTGCTGAACTTGTATGCTAGCTTTTTGAGATTCATGCACGAGGGCCCCCAAATCCCTTTGTGCTGCAGATTTCTTCAGTCTTTCTCCACTTGCGTAACATTCAGCTCCTTTATTCTTCCTGCCAAAGTGCATAACCTCACATTTTCCCACATTATATTCCATCTGTCACGCTTTTGCCCACTCACTTTACCTGTCTATATCCTTCTGTAGACTCTTTGTGTCATCCTCGCCACTTGCCTTCCCACTTATTTTTGTGTCATCTGCAAACTTGGTGATGGTACATTAATTTCCCTTATTCAAGTCATTAATATATATTGTAAATAATTGCGGCCCCAGCACTGATCCCTGTGGCACTTCGCTAGTTCCAGGTTGCCATCCTGAAAATGCCCCCCCAACTCTCTGTCTTCTATTAGTTAGCCAGTCCTCTATCCATGCCAATATACTACCCCCAACACCATGGGCTCTTACCTTATTAAGTAGCCTTATGTGTGGTATCTTATCGAATGCCTTTTGGAAATCCAAATATATTACATCTACAGGATCCTCTTTATCTATCCTGTTTATTGCCTCCCCAAAGAATTCTAATAAACTTGTCAGGCAGGATTTCCCCTTCATGAAGCCATGCTGACTCTGCTTGATTAAATTATGCATTTCTAAATGCTCTGCTATTACATCCCTCTAACATTTTCCCAACGACAGATTTTAAGCTAACTGGCCTATAGTTACCTGTTTTTTCTCTCCCTCCCTTTTTGAATAAGGGTGTTACTTTGGCAGTTTTCCAATCCTCTGAGGCATTTCCAGAATCTAGGGACTCTTGGAAGATTACTACCAGTGCATCCACTATCTCTGCAACAATTTCCTTTAATATCCTTGGGTGCAACCCATCAGGTCCAGGGGACTTATCAGCCTTTAGCCCCATTAATTTCCCTAGTACTTTTTCTCTAGTGCCTTCTACTGTGAAGACTGAAGCAAAGTATTTATTCAACTCCTCTGGCATTTCCTGGTTCCCCATTATTATTTTCTCAGCCTCATTCAGTAAATAGCCTATATTCACTTTGGTCTCTCTTTTCCTTTTTATATATTTAAAGAAGCTCTTACTGTCCTTTTTTATATTACTTGCTAGTTTACCCTCAAAGTTTATTTTCCCCCTCTTTATTTTTTTTTTGTTCATCTTCTGTTGGTTTTTAAAACTTTCCCAATCCTCTGGCTTACCACTAATCTTTGTCACATTGTGTGTTTTTTCTTTCATTTTGACACTACTCTTAACTTCCTTGGTTAACCATGGTTGGTTTATCCCCTTCCTACAATCCATCTTCCTCACTGGGATATATCTTTGTTGTGAGTCACGAACCATTTTCTTAAACATCTGCCATTGTTCATTAACTGTCTTTTCTGCTAAACTCCTTTCCCAGTCCACTCCAGCCAACTCTGCCCTCATTCCTTTGTAATTGCCGTTATTTAAGTTTAGCACAGATGTTTCTGAGCTAAGTTTCTCACCCTCAAATTGAATGCTAAATTCCACTATGCCACAGTCACTGTTTCATAGGGGATCTTTTACTGTGAAATCATTTATTAAACCTGCCTCATTACACATTACCAGATCCAAAATAGCCTGAACCCTGGTTGGATCCACAACATATTGTTCTAGAAAACTGTCCCAAATACACTATGAATTCTTACTCATGGTTACCTCTATCAATTTGATTTTCCTAATCTACATGAAGATTAACGTCACCCATGATTAATAAACTGCCTTTTTTACATGCCCTCATTATCTCCTGATTTATTCTCTGTCCTACAGCATAGCTACTGTTAGGGGGCCTATAGATTACTTCCACCAGTGTCTTCTTCCCCTTGTTATTTCTTACCTCCACCCATATGGATTCCTCATCTTCTGATCCAAGATCATTTCTTGCTGTCATACTTATTCCACCTCGTACTAACAAAGCTACCCCACCATCCTTTCCTTCCTGCCTGTCCTTTCGAAGTCACATATCCCTGAATATTTAGTTCCCAGCTTTGATCTCTTTGTAACCATGTCTCTGTAATGGCTATAAGATCATACCCATTAAACTCTATTTGTGCCATTAATTCATTTATTTTGTTCTGAATACTACATGTATTTAAGTTAAGAGCCATTAATTTTGCCTTTTTACCACTTTTTCCCCCTTTAACCCTATTTGCTGCTGTTTTTTTATGTTTGTACACTCTGTCCCTTGCTGTCACACTCTGGGTATCATTACCTAAATAGCTGCCCTGCAATGCTGCCATATCCTTTTGCTTTGTAAGGCTACTTATCCCTTCTCCAGAACCCTTCACCCCCATTTAGTTTAAAGCCCTCTCTAAAGCCCTAGTTATTCCATTCGCCAGGAAACTGGTCCCAGCACAGTTGAAGTGAAGCCCATCCCACCGGAACAAAAGTAGAGAGGTTATGCTTCAGTTATACAGGGTATTAGTGAGACCACATCTGGAGTACTGTGTACATTATTGGTCTCCTTATTTAAGGAGGGAGGTAAATGCATTACAAGCAGTTCAGAGAAGGTTTACTAAACTAATACCTGAATTGGATTGGTCTTATGAGGAAAGGTTGGACAGGCTAGACTTGTATTCACTGGAGTTTGTAAGAGTAAGAGGTGACTTGATTGAAACATATAAGATCCTGAGGGGCCTTAACAGGATCAATGTGGAGAGGATGCTTCCTCTTGTGGGAAAATCTAGTACTAGGGGCCACTGTTTAAAAATAAGTAGTTGCACATTTAGGACAGAGATGAGAATTATTTTTCTCTCAGAGGGTTGTGAATCTTTGGCACTCTCTTCCTCAAAGGACAGTGGAAGCAAAGTCTTTGCATATTTTTAAGGCAGAGGTAGATTTGTAATAAAAAAGGGGGTGAAAGGATACCGGAGGTAGGTGGAAATGTGGAGTACAGGTCACAATCAGATCAGCCAGGATCTCATTGAATGACGGAGCAGGCTCGAAGGGTTGAGGGGCCTACTCCTGCTCCTAATTTATATGTATGTTCATATATATAAGGGTTGCAGTGACAACAAGATGACTAGTGCCAAAGCCTGAACACCAAGGTGTACAATCTTGTTTACTGACTGGAAAAACAGCCTCCCATATAAAACAAGCTCAATTTAGCAACCCCACCCAAGAAGTTGTAGCCTGAATTGTGCTTTCTATTCATTCCATAGAAAAACATTGTTCAGAGCCCATAGAAAAACATTGTTCAGAGCCCATAAATTATTTTACAACCCACCCACTCAGCATTATTCAGAGCTAAGCAGCCTTTGACGCAAAGGAACATTAAAAGGCAAGGGTAAAGTTGAAAAGAGGAATTATATTGATCTTATACTATGCATCTACTACAAATCTAAAATCATTCCAGTTTTATGGGTTTACTTAAAAATATTTTCTAGTTTCCTGCTTATCAACCAAAAACTTATTCTTGATGTTGCTAAGCTCTTTATGTCAATTGCTGAACATTCTCACTTCAACCCTTAAAACAGATAAGGTCCAAGACACACAAATAAGTCCTCAACTGTTAAACACTCAAAATTGAAAGTTCTAAATACAATAATTCCTCTTTGTACTTTTGGATGCATTCATATCCAATTACTTCCACCTGTAGGTCAACTCCAGGTAGCATTTGGGAACACCACCACCTGGAAGTTCCATCCAAGTCACTCACCATCCTGACTTGGAAATATATCACCATTCCTTCGCTGTAACTAGATCAAAATCCTGGAACTCCCTCCCTAACAGCACTGTGGGTGTACCTACACCATATGGACTGCAGCAGCTCAAGAAGGCAGCTCACCACCACCTTCTCAAGGGCAACTAGAGATGAACAATAAACGCTGGCCCAACTAGTGAAGCCCACATCCCGTGAATGAATAAAAAAAAAATCCTGCTTCTGTATTAATTTCCTGTCAGAAACTCATTTAATGAAAGCTAAATGGGTGACTTTCAAAATAAAACATGCATTTCTCATCACTCATTCAGGCAAGGATCAGACAACATTCTGCAAATATGATTAAAATTAAAATCCTGACAATCTTTTAAATGTAAAGAAGTTCCCAAAATCAGCCCAACAATAAGTTTTATTTAAGCCTTTTAAGTATTCATTTTAGAATGTATTTTTTTATCATCTCCAGTTAGGCATATACATTAGGTAATCCAAGTGAATTCTATCTAGAACTAGATCTACCTTTTGCTCTACATTACAAGTTTAAGGACATGGAATGGTGATTTTCCACCCACTGTTTTAATTGCATCTTTGATCGGGGTTTGAAAAAAAAAATTCAGATTGTAGTACCACAGATACAGAGCAAGAAAATTTGATAAAAGCAGAAGTCAGATTAGGTTAGGTTCATTTAGTCAATTGTAGGATAGTAGGAAATCATTATTAAATAAAGTCCCATAAGTTTTACATTTAGGTACTGTTATTTAGAACTTTCAGTACTGCATATGACATAAGGAAAATCATTTTAACTTTTTAAACTTGTTAATACAAATTGTGAAGCTAATTTTAAGTAGAGCATTCAATATCAAAAATGAAGTGTGCTGTTTGTTATATATTGATGCTGATGTCACTTGCTGTCAACACAAGAGTCTCATGCAGTCAGCTGTGAGCTAAAGTAAACCTGCTCTTCCTCACCAAAACTGATGGGCAAGAATTTCTGGTTAAAAATCTCCTAGCAGCCCAGGTCTTAAAAAAAGGTGACAGCACAAGTTTGTATGTCTGCTAAAAACCAACCTACAGGTGCCTCAACAATAACTAGGCAATTCTGTGTTCCAAAGCAGAGAAGATCGTGTTGATGTATTTCATATTGCTACAGTTGTAACTTATTCTAACAAAAATATTTCCTTTCAAAATTGCAAATCACAAATTTCTTCTATCCAATTTGAAGTGTGAGCAACTATTACATAATGTCCATCGTGAAAGGATTTTGATAACAAAGGTTGTGAATTATTCAAAAATGAACAATGCAAAATGGTAAAGAAATACAAAATAAATTGCATGGCAGGTTAAGGATTTGCACTTTAAATTAATTATGATGAAGGTTACATTTCCTCTCCCAGAGTAGCTACGCAGTTGTGTTTCCCACTTTGGTTAATGCTGATAAGAACCCAATAGCCTTCTAGTGTGAGGAGAAAATCCAGCAGTGACTATTAGACTATTAAGATAACTATTAGACTATTGAAAGAACAAGTTTGTGTTCCAGGTACAGAATGTTTATAAGCACATAATCCAATCAGAATTTCCACCATGATAATTAACAGGTAAAAACTAAAGCATGACAGGGAGGAAACCAATGCACAAGTTCAGTCGAAGAAAAGAAGTATCACAATTGGTTATGATGTTTTCTGTGATCAAATAATCATCTGATTGCAGCTATCAAGGTTCATACATGAATTATTGTCACTTGGGTGAGGCAACAATGGCCCTTGGAATCATACCTCGGCGAAGCCTCATCATTCTCAGCATCAGAATGGTGGGGAGAAAACTGAAGAAAATAAGATGATGCTAAAATATTTAAACGTGGCCTTACACATGTATAGATTTAAATTGATTACTTTTGATGTAATTCAACAGGATTTTTTTAAAAGTACATATTTATTAGTTTTTGTACTACAGAAAAGTAGAAATAACAATTACTTCATAAGGTAATGAAAATAAAACTAGTCTAGCCTAAAAAGGAAACTTACCTTGATGTACGAGGCTTCACAGTTTGCGAATGAGTTTGTGCAGCTATGGGCACAGGATATGATGATGGAATCTTGTACTCATCTTCATTAAACTCATTAAGCCCTCTTATTTTTTCTGAGTTTGATTGTGAATTTGTGAATGGGTGTGGATATCTACAAAAGTAAAACTTTCATAAATAAAATGGTTCACTGCAGAGGAGTAATCCATCACACAACTTCACGTAACATATTTTTCTGATTTCAAGTAGTTACCATTAGCTCTGTTATGGGAAAACAACATTTTGCAGTGACATAATCAAACAGTCCATAAACTCTGCAATTTACTTCCCACTTGACTTGGCATTAAAAATTTTCACACAATTTTTGTTTTAATTACTGCCAACATACTAAATTTAGCTAGTTTAAACTAAAGCTCCATAAGAAGTAAATCTAAATGAAAAGAATGACAATAAACTATTCTTGATGACCACAATAATAAAGTTTGAGGAAATATTTAATATGGTTGCAGTCTTTGGTCAGCAACTAATGGAGAGGAATATGCCTGCCTACTGGTAAACAAATGGCAATCAGTGTCACACAATATGCTGCAGTGTCAACATGTCTGATTGCAAAGAAGCTGAATTCTTGATTTTGACTGTGCCATTGCAGAGCTGTTAGCAAGGGATTACACATCTTCCTACAGAAGGAAGGGAAGGAAAATAAAATGGGCAATCTTCACTGGGCTGCTCTCGCACATTTCCTGTCACTGAGAGCTGCTTCGATACAATAATTAACGAAAGACCTATTCCTATTTTACCTTTTCAACTTATTATGAAAAATAGTTAGAAAACACAAATGAGGAATAGCAAAATGATATCCCAAAACAAGCCTTTCAGGAAAACATGTATACCTGAACTATGTCATTATCTTAAGCAACAGTAGGTAAAATTAAAATCAGACAAAAATTAACTTTCACTCCCCTCTAAGTCTCTCTCCTCTCAATCCCCCAGATCATGCACCATCTTCCAGATAAAAACATTTGAAAATGACAGCAACTATAATTGTTACAGGACTATGGACATACATGAGTTGCTCACTTTCATCACTCCTAAGACTGCACATTGCTGTTAAAGCAGCAGAATTTGCAATGGGTAGCATGTTTAATTATATCCATCTTTGTAGCTTTTGTGCAATCATGTTAGTTTATAGATAGCTATTAGGAGCAAGGCAATCTCCAATGTACTGAACCAAACCAGCAAAAATCAGAGCCATGAGCATGATTAAAATATTAATTGTAACATTTCTCATTAGCAATAAATGAGATCAATTGCAATTATTTAAACACATAGAACACGAATGATACCACAAAAATAGGTCAAATTTCTAAACAAAAATAAATGAATAGTGTCTAGATCTGCTAAAATCCAATACAGGGGTACGTGCAGGGTCCAATTCTTTAGGTACTAGTATTTGTCAGAATACAGAATATCTTAATTCAGTATAAAGTCACAGTATGGATCCCCATAGCAGACATGAATTCTATTCTTTGGGACACTACACCACAAGTTCACATCAAGGGTGATTCTAGTTAGCCTTCTTGTGTTGCCTCAAATGCTGAAAACTGCAGACTGGAATCCTGCTCACACTTGCTCAACTTCAACTAGCATCAGCTGAAATTAACTGAGGAATTGTCATTGTTCTACTGGTGATAATCATTGCCTTCAAGAATATGTTGAATTTTGATAATTATTCTGAAGTTGATATTTTCCCCATGCAATCTGAAAACTTAAATAATTGTTAAGGAGGCTTTGTGGCAAAAAAAAAACTAGTTTATTCAATTGTTGTTTGCATATTTCACAGCAGATTATGAATCTGACCTTGTTCTTATAGGGTATTATCCAAACAAAATCATTGCCACGAAAACAAATTGTCCATTGATTTCCTGAAATAGCAACCTGTATGCAAAACCTTGGAATCTTTATTTCCTTTGTTTGTGCTTAACAAAAAAAGTATCCTGCCAAATCACTTCTCAGATGAGGAAGCAGCAACAGCAACAAGTATTGATACAGCATCATTAATTATAATAAAACATCCCAAAGTGCTTCACAGGGGTGTCAAAGTAAAATATGATACCGCACTACATAAGAAATATTAGCCCAGATAAAGCAGGTTTTAAGGCGTTTGTTAGAGGAGGAGAGAGAGGTAGAGAGGTGGTGAGGTGCAATTAAAATCAGTATTGCTCAAGAGGCCAGAATTAAAGAAGTACAGATATCTGGTCGATGGGACAATCCTGGAACTGTCTCCCTAACAGCTATACGGGTGTTCAGAAACACGCTCTGGGAGGCTTCTTAGTCAAATAAACAAACCCTAGAATTTAGCCACACACTGATCCAACAAATCACATGACCTCTACTCAGTTGAACTGATCTTAAAATGACAGTCATCAGAGGGTGTATCTACACCACATGGACTGCAGCAGTTCAAGAAGGCAGCTCACCACCGCCTTCTCAAGGGCAATTGAGGATGGGCAATAAATGCTGGCCTAGCCAGCCAAGCTCACATCCCTTGAATGAATTAAAAAAAAACCTTGGGAGAGTTGCGGGGCCACAGCAGATTACAGAGATAGAGAGGAGTGAGTCAAGGGGAGATGAAAATGAGGACGTGAATTTTAAAGCTGAATTGTTGTTAACTGGAAGCTAGTGTAGATCAGTGAACACAGTGGTGATGGAATTGTCACGAGAAAATATATGGACAGCAAAGTTTTGGATGACCTCAAGTTTACAGAGGATAAAATACATGAAGCTGGCCAGAAGTGCAGTGGAATAGACAAATCTGGAGGTAACAATGAAATTCACAAGGGTATCAGCAGAAAATGAGCTGAGGCAGGGATGCAGTCATGCGACATTGCAGAGATGGAAATAGGCAGGCTTATTGGTGTGGGTGAGTGGTTAGAAGTTCATGTCAAGGTGAAGTACGGCACCAAGGTTAGAAAAGTCTAGTTCAGCCTCAGACAGTTGTCAGGGAGCAGATTGGAGTTGGTGACTGGGGAACAAGGTTTGTATCGGGGACCGAAGACAATAGCTTTGTTCTTCCCAATGTTTAACAGGGGGGACATTTCTGCTCATCAGCTACTCGATGTTGGACAAACAATCTGATAATTTAGGGACAGTGAGGGAGTCAATAGAGGTTGTGGTCAGATAACGCTGGATGTCATACAAGTGAAAACTAACATTACTTACAGATTCTGTTGCCAAAAGGCAGCACGTAACTGAGAAATAGGAGAGGGCCAGGATAGATCCTTGGGGAACACCAGAGCCAACGGTGCAGGGGTAGGAAGAGAAACCATTGCAGGTGATTCCTTGGCTACGATTAGCTAGATAAATGTCAATGTATCAGTAATTACATTGTCAAGGTCCAATGACAATCATCTTGTTGACCGGCATTTACAATGTACAGCAATTACATTGTTAAAACATGTGATGGGCATTGGCTCACCCATAAATGGGTACTGCTGTACCTCTCCAGCGGGAAAGGAACTGAGAGTCTATCACTCTGCTGAGCTGGCTGAGGAATAAACCTGCTTGAGGTAAAAGACCAGCTTCAGACTCATTCTTCCCTTATATATAAATATTGGAGTTAAGATACAAATGGAAACAGCCAAATGCAGTCCTACTCTCTGGATGATGGTGGAGAGGCTTTGGAGAATAGTGTGATTAACAGTGTCAATGGCTGCAGGAAGGTCAAGACGACGAGAGGAATAGTTTACTTTAATCACAGTTATATTAGATTTAATTTGTGACTTTGATAAAGAGCCACTTTGGTACTCCGGCAGGAGTGGAAACTTGACCAGAGGATTCAAACAAGGATAATTTACATTTTGGCAGGTAGCTAAAATGCATGGAATGGCCTGCATAACTGGCCCAATTTTCACTGCATCTCTGTTGGGAAGTACAGTGACTCTTCCCAACAACTTGCATAAAATCATGCTAAGTACTGTGAAATCAGGCACAAACTTGCATCCAATCATTCCATAGCTTAACGTCATGTAACCGTGAATGTTTTTAGTTTAAATAGGAAATAGCATTTTTAATGAAACTTTTGAGACTACTCTAGGAAACAATACTGGCTGCATGAAACAAATGTAACATCATGGGATGTGGCCATCACTAGCAAGGCCAGCATTTATTGCCCATCCCTAATTGACCTTTAGAGGGTGGTGGTGAGCTGCCTTCTTGAAATGCTGCAGTCGTGTGGTACAGGTACACCCACAGTGCTGTTATGGAAGGTGTTCCAGGGAATTGACCCAGTGACAGTGAACGATAATGCATAACTTGGAGAGGAACTGTAAGGTGGTAGGCATGGCCATTGCCCTTGCTCTCAGTGTTATACGTCGAGAGTTTGGAGGTGCTAAGTGTCAGCATGTAACTGTTGCTATAGTGATCTTGTAGATGGTACAAGCTGCAGCTACAGTGCACCGTAGGTACACTCATGTTTAAGGCGATGGCTGGGGTGCTGATCAAGAGTGCTGCTTTGTCCTGGTTGGCATCAGGCGTCTCGAGTGTTATTGGAGCTGTCCTCATCAAGTGGAGAGCATACCATCACTCTCCTGACTTGTGCCTTGTAGGTGGTGAACCGATTTTGGGGAGTCAATTGGTGAGTTACTTGCTACAGAATACCCAGCCTCTGGCCTGCTCTTTTAGCCAAAGTGTTTATGTGGCTGGTGCAGTTAACATCCTACTGTGAACTACACACAAAAGCCAGCAACTTCAACATTAACACAATCACTTAGTACAGCACAGCCATTCAGTCCATCAAGTTTGCACCAGTTGTTTTGAAAAGCAATCCAGTTAATACCACTCACCCCACACTTCTCCTATATCCTTGCAATCTTCTCAATTTTTATCCAAATTGCCTTTTGAAGGTTGCTATTTAATTTTCAGGTATCACCTTATCAGGCAGGTCATTCGAACTCTTACTCACTCATTGCTTAAAAATGTTTTTCCTCATGTCACCTCTGGTTCTTTTGTCAATCACCTTAAATCTGTACTGTGTAGATATGTCAACCACTGGAAAAAGTTTCACCTCACAAACTGTATCTAAACCCTTTATGTTTTTAAACACTTAATCAAAACTCCTCCTTCTGTGACCTAAGGAATACCACCTCAGGTTCTCTAGGCTATGCCACAAAACTGTAATCCCTCATCTCTGGAATCATTTTAGCAAATACAGTACACAAGTTCTAGTAGAAATGTCGATTTCATAACGTACGCAACTCAGATCCTGCTTAGCTTCTTTGTGGATATTATTACAAAGCAGTGGAAGCGCCTGTGATATAAGGTTTTGACATGGTGCCATATGAGAGATTACAACTAAAACAAAGCCACAGAAATGCAGACTACATTAGGATTGGAAAAAAAGAGTTGGCTGAATACAAAAACGACAGTACTTATAACAGTTTCTTTAAAAATCCATTCACGGGATGTGGGCGTCGCTGGCTAGGTCAGCATTTATTGCTCATCTCTAGTTTCCTTGAGAAGGTGGTGGTGAGGTGCATTCTTGAACCGCTGTATTACATGTGGTATAGGTATACCCACAGTGCTGTTAGGAAGGGAGTTCCAGGATTTTGACCCAGCAACAGTGAAGGAACAGCAATACATTTCCAAGTCAGGATGGTGTGACTTGGAGGGGAACTTCCAGGTAGTGGTTTTCCCATTATCTGCTGCCCTTATCCTTCCCGGATGGCAGCAGTCGTGGGTTTGGAAGGTGCTGTCTAAGGAGCCTTAGTGATTTCCTGCAGTGCATCTTGTAGGTAGTACACACTGCTGCTACTGTGCGTTGGTGGTGGAGGGAGTGAATGTTTGTGGATGTGGTGCCAATCAAGTGGGCTGCTTTGTCCTCAAAATGTCAAGTTTTTTTGAGTGTTGTGGGAGCGGCACTCATCCAGGCAAGTGGGGAGTACTCCATCACACTCCTGACTTGTGCCTTGTAGATGGTGGACCTGCCCTTGTAGCCACAATATTTATACGGCTTGACTAGTTCAGTTTCTGGTCAATGGTAACCCCCAGGATGTTGATAGTGGGGGATTCAGTGATGGTAATGCCATTGAATGTCAAGGGGCAAAAATTAGGCTCTCTCTTGTCAGAGATGGGCATTGCTTGACACTTGTGTGGCTTGAATGTTATTTGCCACTTGTCAGCTCAAGCCTGGATATTATCCAGGTCTTGCTGCATTTGACATGGACTGCTTCAGTATCTTGAGTCGTCGCAAATGATGAACATTGCGCAATCAGCGAACATCCCACTTCTGACCGTCGGAAGGTCATTAATGAAGAAGCTGAAGATGGTTGGGCCGAGGACACTACACTGAGGAACTCCTACAGTGATGTCCTGGAGCTGAGAATACTGACCTTTAATTAATCACAACCAGCTATTGTATAAGACTGCTGATTGTCACAGGGGTTAGTGCACGGTGGGCGGAATCTAAACATTACAGGCCCCCATGCAGCAGGAGCAGTCTGATAGGAGGTCAGAAACTGCCTATAATTAAAGCAAGTTTTGCCATGACTCCAACTGAGCCGTGGTGCCAGCATTTCACCTCCAGGTTTCCTGGCCACCCACAGAAGACTGGTGGAACAATGTGCCACATCTGTCAAAAGAAGGATCTCTAGTCAAATGGACAACAACAAGGGCCAGAATGACTGAACTATGCATTGATTGCTGAGCCCTCAGCTAACAGGAATGTCTGCTCAACACCACCCCCTTCCTGGTTTTACTGGTTCTTCCCAATAGGTCCTGTCACGAGACTAGAAGGACCAAAGCTTCCAAAGGACAGAAGCATGAGTGCATCCCCTCAAATCAAGCAGGTGCAGATAGAAGTGATCAAGGACGTGAGCGGCAGGCGTGCGGTCCCTCAAATCCTTACACTGCCGCAAGAGGCTCACAGATCCCAGGAGGGCAGGAAAGGTGAGGAGCATCTTGCCCCCAGATGCCAGCACCCTCCTGCACAAAACACCAGACCAACATATCATGAAGGCCCACCCACAACTCTCTCCCAAAGCACCTCCTCACATCCCCATCTGAGCAGCCAACACTGACACATTCGTCCTGTGCGATCTCACACCCATACCCAGTCATTCTCCACAAATGTCGCCCCTACCCCTCCCCATATCTCTCCTTCTTCTCCTGCAGGGGGAGGCAACAAGCACCGAATTCCAGAGAGAAGCAAAGAATCAGTGAGGTGGCCCTTCTGTGTCAGCAGCCCCAACAGCCACCTGCTCCAGGAGACTGTAAATACCAGCACTAATCCATCGTGAATGTCCAAGACTCCCACAACAGATCAGATTTGTTAAGAATAAATTTAGTGCACAAACTCTCGAACCAAAATAAACCACCTGCAAGCAGTGTGATGGAGCTGCTTATTAGTGCATAACTTTGGGGTTTGGCTGAATATAACAGGGTTTCTCTATACAGTGAATTTCTAACCTTAGCTATACCAATTTGGAGAAAGAGGAAGCTCTTGGAGAACAAGCCATCCAAAGCTGTTTTCACTACCCATTAAGCCTATAAATGTCAACCCTGAAGAAAGTTATCTACTTGCCTACTTTAAGATATTTCGATATTGTGTGTATTTCTGTGATGCTGTAAGGCCTCTCTTTGTTTCTTTTAATATGTATTATCTTTATACTCGTGTCAAAATGGAACCAGCTGAGGTGGACCAACGTCCTGAGCTCCAGAAACTGGAGTGCGGAGGGCAGCGGCAGAAGGGAGAAATTTTAACCGAAACATTAACTCTGGGGCTTATATGGAACTTAAAAAAAAAGACTGGATGAGAATATACGCGCCACAACATGTCAGGTCATGCCACTGGGGCAATGGCTAACCATTAGACACCCTGATTACAGAAACTGACCTAGACGATGGCCTCTCGGGTATGTGTGAACAGCTTTCTTCCTGCTTACCAAGATACAGAAATCATGCCCATTGCCAACAGGTACCTGGAGACAACCCTTGCTGAGAGCAGGAAATGACCACATGTAGGTTGTCTTTGCCTAGCCAGCGTACGACTGATAATCCAATCTCGATTTAAGATGTTACCTCATATGCTGAGAGACCAGGGTCAGAAAGGGGTATAAAGCCACAGCTCCCAAGGTGCTGCAACCAGGAAGTGTGACTTAGTCAGTCACTGGAAGCCATGTGGAGGAATTCATTAAGCCACCCGGGAATGAGCTCCTACACGCAGCTCTTACTAAGCAACTGGTGTAAGTATATACTATTGTTTAGTGGGTTAATAAAGGCTTTCCACATAAAGTGGAAATTATATCCATAGTTGATGCCAAGAGAGGACCTTAGAGGGTAGTGGACTCCCTGGTTAAGAGTCTTGCACTACCTACTTTAATGTGGATCTGCCCAATAGGATTTGTGGAGGGGAAAATATTTAAAGAAGAATTCACTTGATTATAAAAGAGTGCTAAAGTAATGCATACGTGCTTTTTCATAGAATCAGATTAAAATCATTCCTGTAGATTTAAGGAAGAAGATTTGCTGTAACTGTTTCATTAGGAAAAAAGCTACAAAATCATCTGCTGCAGTTCACTTTATCTTCTTTGCTACAGAGGGAGCAATTGTTCCTTTTTTTACTGAAAGTCATTTAATCTTTGATAATGGATTCAATTCATAATGAGTTGTTCCAATGCAATAATGACGTGACACCAACCAGACAATTTGGAAAATTGCCCATGTGCACATTATTTACAAAAAACAGCAATTGACACCCTCTCAGCCTCCTCTCAATCATGAGCAAAATGATGGACGAGTCTTCACTCACACCATAGAGATGGTACAGTAACTTTTTAAAGTCAAGTGCACACATTAGATAATGATGCAATTTTTTCAGGCAATTCCAGTTCAATCATTCTGCCTCAATAAATGGTTTTCCATTACAATGGTTACTGAGGTATAGTGCACCACTTTTATTTTCAAAGGTTACTTTCCATTATGTGCATTAGTTTCAACAGTATGTCCATTACCAACAGTATATCCTAGCTTAATATCTGGAATCGTAGCTCAGAAACTTAAAAAGTAGAATTAGTTTAGGTGGAACTAAGAAACAGGAAGGGACACGAACCATTGAGGAGAGTTGTTAATAGTTCTAGTGTATAGCAGAGTGTAAATCAGGAATTAAAGGCACAAGTAATCATGGGGAACTTTTAATCTTTATACAGATTGGGCAAGCCAAATTTTCAGTTAATAGGGTGGAGGATGAGCCCATGGAAGAGATATAAGATAGTTTCTAGTTCAGTATGTCAAGGAACCAAATAAGGAACAGGCTATTTTGGATCTAGTATTGTACAATGAAATTGGGTTAATTCATAACCTTGTAGGAAAGGGGTCTCCAGGGCAGAGTGACCATAATATGATACAATTTTATACTGATTTTAAAAGTGATTTAATTAACTCCGAATTCAGGGTCTTAAGGCTAAACAAAGCAAACTACATTGAGGGACAAGTTGTGAAACTACATTAAAAAGAACAAAAGCAGACAAACAATGGCTAGCATTTAAAGAATTAATACACGATTTGCAACAAATGTGCATTCTTTTAAAAGCACAAAAACACCACAAAAAGAGTGGTCCAACTATGGTTAACAAAGGGAATTAAAGATAATATTAGGTCAAAGAAAGAGGCTTATAATGTTGCCAAAAGAGTAGTGAGTCTGAAGATTAGGAAGATATTCAAATTTAGCAAATGAGTACCAACAAATTGATAATGAAAGGGGAATAATGAAAATGACAGTAGATTAGCAAGAGATCAAAAAGATTGTAAATATTTCTATAGGTATGTAAATAAGAAGAAATTAGTGAAAGTAAACATGGCCTCATTAGGTTCAAAGACAGATGAAATTATAATGGGAATAAGGACAAAATAAGGAAAAAACAAATACTTTCTATCCGTCTGCACAGGAGAAGACAGAAAATATTCCGGAAAGATTATGAACCAAAGGTCTAGCGAGAATGAGGTGATTGGCAATTTGCATCCTTCCATCTGTGAGAGATGAGGGGAATACAGCTTCAGAACTTTGGGGAGGTCAGGTGAAATCATCTACTGCACTTCATTTGGCAGAAACGTCTTAGACAGCGACCTTTCCCCATTGTGCCTTTGTGGTGGCTACCCCAAGCTTTAGTGCGTCCCTCAGCATGCAGTCCTGGACCTTGGAACGTGCCAGTCTGAAACACTCAGTCGGGGACAACTCTTTGCACTGGAAGACCAACAAGTTTCGGGCAGACCAAAGAGTGTCTTTCACCGAGTTGATGATCTCCAGCTGGGGTTGATGTTTGTCTCGGTGTGTGTCCCTGGGAATAGCCCGTAGAGCACTGAGTCCCGTGTCACAGAACTGCTCGGAATGAACCTTGACAGAAACGACTGCACCTCTCTCCAAACCTTCTTTGCAAAGGCACAATCCACAAAAAGGTGAACAACAATCTCATCTCCATCACAGCCACCTGGAGGGCAACGTGCAGAGGGGTTGAGACTCCTGGCATGTTGGAAGGATCTGACAGGGAGGGCCTTTCTCAACACCAGCCAAGCTATATCGTGGTGCTTGTTGGAAAGTTCTGGCATAGGGGCTGGGAATTGCATTGACCCCTTGGGCTGTACAGCTCAAAATGAATGTATGCATTGAATACTAATTATATTATAATTGTACTAAAGCACCTCAGAGTGCAACATGATGTATGTTGATAAGTCCAATACCATTGCACTGTCTGATTGTCTGTAATGACCATATTGAAATGATTGTATTGAAGCATCTCGTGATACATATGTAAAAGTTGAATCTGATTGCACTTTTTGTGATGGTGATTTAGAAATGTTTTGTAATGTTCTTCCAGATATTGTACGAATAAAGTATATTTTTCAAAAAAAAAATCTACTGCACTTCATGTGGGCTGTACAACTAACATTGAATGTATAAGGTGTATATTACATGTATCACAATTGTATTGAAGCACCTGAGTGCAACATGATCCATGTAGACAACTTAAATGCCATTGCATTGACTGTCTGTTAAAATATTTTGAAATGCCTGTAACGTTCCTTGATTGTACTGAAGCACCTCAGGGTGCAACATGATCTATGTAGGAAACTTGAATACGATTGCACTTTTTGTGATGGCGATTTTGAAATGTTTTGCAATGTTCTTTCAGATATTTTATGAATAAAGTATATTTTTGCGAAAAAAAATCTACTGCCCTTCATGTGTGGCACTTGTGGCCATCGAAAGAAGTTGTCTCTTGCCGGTGGTGCAGGATGATCTCTGCTGATGCCTTGTTTGCAGGGCTGTCTGCTTTGGAGTGTCTGAAACCACATTTTGTCGTCATGGCAACCCTTGCGCACAGCTGGTGTCATCATTTGCATCAGTCGTCAACAAGAGTTTCCCACTTGTCACAACTGATGTTAAGGGCTTTCATGTGTCTTTTGACAGCACCATTGAATCAGTTCTTTGGTCGTTTCATTGGTGACTTTGTCTTTTCATGTAATCCCAAGGATATATATCGTAGACACCAGAGATGGAAATCATTGAGCCTTTTTTCTTGATGGGCCGAAGGGCACTGTGTGATTCTGTGATTCTTAGTAGGTGTAGATTGTCCAGGTTTCACTGCCATACAGCACTGTGCTGAGGATATAGGCCTTAAAGATAAACATCTTGGTCCTGCGGATCAGTATGTTGCTTTTCCATGCCCATTTTGTTCATCAGCCAAAATTGGTGACTGTCTTTCCAATGTGTGTTGAGCTCTTTGTCAAAAGAGCAAGAATGAGGAACTTATATTGATTTCTTCAAGTAAAGAAATAGTACTGGAGAAATTCATGAGACTAAGTGGTGACAAATCCCCAGGGACCTGATAACCTGCACCCTAGAGATTTAAGAGGTAGCTACAGAGATAGTGGATGTATTGGTTTTGATCTTTCAGGATTCCTTAGATTCCAGAATAGGTCCCAAGGTTTAGAAGATAGCAAACATAATCCCACTATATTTAAGAATGGAGGAAAAGAAAAAACGAGAAACAATAAATCAGCTACACTAACATGAGTGGGTAGACAAAACGATAGCATCTGTTGTTAGGAATGTGGCAAAAGGCACTTAGAAAATCGTGATATGATTAAGCAAAATCAACATGAATTTATAAAAAGGGAAGTCGTGTTTCACAAATTTTCTAGAATTTTTTTGAGAATGTAACTAATAGTACGGATAAAGAGAAATCAGTGAATGCCGTACATTCGGATTTTCAAAAACAAAAGAGGTTATTACACAAAATTAGGACTCATGGGATTGAGGTACTATATTATGGATTGAGGATTGGTTAATGGACAGAAAACAGTAGGAATGAACAGAACATTTTCCAGTTGGCAGGGTCCCTCAAGGAACAGCAATTGGCCTTGGCTATTTACAATCTAACATAAGGCGTAAAGGGGCTGCAGAACAATGTAGACAGGTTGAGAGTGGACAGGACATGGCAGATGAAATACAATGTAGCAAAGTGTGAAGATATCCACTTTTTTTTCCAACCAAAGTAAAACATTTTTTTGAATTGAGGAAGACTGGCAAATATTTTCATTCAGAGGGTGCTGGGTGTTCTTGTGTACGAATTACAAAAAGTTAACATGCAGGTACAGCAAGAAATTAGGAAAGCAAATAGTCTGTTAGCTTTTATTACAAATGACTGAAGTTATAAGAATAAAGAAATCTTACTACAATTGTAGAGGGCCACGCCTGGAGCAGTGTGTGTAGTTTTGGCTTCCTAACCTAAGTAAGGACATATTTGTCCTCGTGGGGATATACAGCAACAATTCACTAGACTGATTCCAGAGGTGAGGGGATTGTCCTATGAGGAAAGATTGAGTAGACCATGTGTACATACCGAAGAGTTTAGAAGAATGAGAAGTGATCTAGTTGAAATAAAATTTTTAAGTAGCTTGACAGGGTAGACGCTGAGAAAATAGTTCTCCTGTCTGGGACAGCTGGAATATGGGGTCACAGTCTCAGAATAAGGGGTCAGCAATTTAAGACTGAAATGAGGAGAAATTTCTTCACTCAAAGTGTCATGAACCTTAGGCATTTTCTAACATACAGAACTGTAGATGCTGAGTCTAGCATTGAGTCATTGAGTACAGTATATTCAAGACAGGGGTCGATAAGTTTTTGAGTACTAAGAGAAATGGGGTGGTACAGCAAGGTGAAGTTGGTCTTATAATTCCAAAAGATCTTCAGGATCTTATTGAATGGTGGAGCAGTTCTGAAGGGCCAAATGACCTACTCCAGTTTCTATTTCTTATGCTCTTATGCATAAGACATGATTTGGCTGGTCTGACAATATTATTTATTCTGTAGGGATACCTCACTAATTTTCACCAACAGGAAATGGGCTTAACAGATTAATCAGAACTTATAAATTCCTGTAATTCTTGCCATGTAGAAATGTAAATTTTTTTCCAGGGAAAATACAGGCCTACAAGAGTTACATCAGCACAGCTGAACGTTGAACATGTTTATTTATATCAATTGTGAAATAGCATTTTCAAAATAGATTGATTAATGTAGTCGAATTTAAAATCTATTGATTGATTGTCCCACCCACATTCATGTAAAGGGATAAATCTACAATTTAATTATTAAATGAAAGGACTTTTTTCTCACCCCTCTTTAAGGGAGTAATTCATGCTAAATCATGCACCCACATGAAATATTTGCCTCGCAGCACCTCACCAAAGTAACCACTTTTGTATATGTACACCTGCACAATGAAGACTGGTAGACTGTTCAAAAGGACTAGCCATCGCCAAGCCTCATTCTGATAACACTGAAATGGCTTTCCAGCAGAGGTCACTGAGCAGTAATCAGGAATCACACCTAACCTTTGTCCTTCCTGGGCATGGATACTAACAATGGATACTAACCTCATTACTGATTAAGTCACTGTGGATAAGTAATTGAACTGGCTAGCTTTTTAGTTAGTAAAAATCAGTACCGCATCACCAGGTAGTACCACAACTATTGGGATTAAATGAACATTAATAACCCAAGTAAAAGATCATGCTTGTTCAGTCTTTACATTGTGTTGGTGTATCTGATAGTACAACATTGTTATTTTTCACCAAAATAAAAATGACTTACTTTGTGTTGTTGGGAAATGCTGCAAGTGTTGGTGGCGGTGGAGACTGTCGTGGTGGAGGTACATCATATTCATCAGTCCGCAGAAGTCCATTGCTGATTGTCTATAAAAAGAGTGAACAAATTATTGTTTATTTCAAAGAACTTACAGCATCTGCCATTGACATAGCTTTAAAACAGGCATTTTGCCGTACCCAGAAATTCATACGTTTTTCATAATTATACAATCATGTAGCAATAAACAGTGCACTTATAAGATTTGGCTACTTATATTTATTGGTTTTCATTAATGAATGACCTTCAATGAAAACTCCAATCACAAAGGATGACTAAGATTGATGTTCCTTTGAACACGATTAGAGTCATAGAATCAGAGGTCTAAGCACAGAAAAAGGCCCTTCGCCCCATCGAGTCTGTGCCGGTCAAACAAGTACCAAACTATTCTAATCCCATTTTCCAGCACTAGGCCCATAGCCTTGTTTGCCATAGCATCGCAAGTGCACATCCAAATATTTCTTAAATGTTATGAGGATTTCTGCCTCTACCACCCTTTCTAATAGCATCTAAGTAACATAGCACAACCACTTACAATTCTTACATTTTAAATTTTTTCTTTCCTGTTGTACTCAACTCTGGTTCAGCAATTTGACTGCAGTGCAAAGATACACTAATACTCTCCAAGTATATACGTAATAGGTGGAGCCAAAAATCAAAACTGCACGTAACAAGACTTCTAAATGTGACTGCTGAATGCACATTACTCTAATAAAATCAAGGCATTTAATAACAGCATTAGCTGTACAACCCGTTCAAAAAAAGGGTGTAAAGATGAACCCAGCATCTACAGGCCAGTTGGTTTAACTTCAGGGGTGGAGTAACTTCTAGAAACAATAATTCGGGACAAGATTAATAGTCACATGGACAAACACAGGTTAATAAAGGAAAGCCAGCATGGGTTTATTAAGGGAAAATCATGTTTAATTAGCTTGCTGGAATTTTTTGAAGAGATAACAGAGAAGGTTGATGTGGTATATATGGACTTCCAAAAGGCATTTGATACAGTGCCACACAACAGATTTGTGAGCAAGGTTGTAGCTCATGTAATAAAAGGGACAGTAGCAACATGGATGCAGAACTGGCTGAGCAACAGGAAACAGAGAGTAGTGGTTAAGAGGAAGGTTTGTAGTAGAGTTCCCCGGGGGTCAGGTTTCGGACCCTTACTTTTCCTGATATATATTAATAACCTAGACCTTGGTGTACAGGGCATAATTTCAAAGTTTGCAGAAGGTACAAAACTTGGGAGCATTGTGAACTGTGAGGAGAATAGTGTAGAGCTTCAAAAGGATGTAGACAAGTTGGTGGAATGAGTGGACTGGTGGCAGATGAAGTTCAATGCAGAGAAATGTGAAATGATTCATTTTCTTAGAAAGAATATGGAGTGACAGTATAAAAAAGGGGGTACAACTCTAAAAGGGTGGCAAGATCTGAGGGAGCTGGGTGCAGTACATAAATCATTCAAGGTGGCAGGAAAGGTTGAAAGAGCAGTTATCAAAGCAAACAGTATCTTGGGCTTTATTAATAGGGGCATAGAGTACAAGAGCAAGGAGGTTATGGTTAATTTGGATAAGTCACTAGTTTGGCCTCAGCTAGAGTATTGCATCCAGTTCCGGGCACCACACTTTAGGAAGGATGCGAAGGCACTAGAGGGGGCGCAGAAAAGATTCATGAGAATTGATCCAGGGATGAGGAACTTCAGATATAAAGATAGATTGGGGAAGTTAGGACTGTTTTCCTTGGAGAAAAATAAGGTTGAGAAGGGATTGAGAGGAGATTTGATAGAGGTATTCAAAATCATGAGGGGTCTGGACAGAGTAGATAGGGAGAAACTGTTCCCACTCATGAAAGAATCGAGAATGAAAGGGCATAGATCTAAAATAATTAATAAAAGCAACAAAATTGATATGAGGAAGAACTTTTTTTTACATAGCGAGTGGTTAAGATTTGGAATGCGCTGCCTGAGTGTGTGGTGAAGGCAGGTTCAATCGAAGCATTCAAAATGGAATTAGACTGTTATATGAAAAGGAAAACATGGAGGATTACGGGGAATAGACACAGGAATGGTACTAAGCAAGTTGTTTATTCAGAGAGCCGGCGCAGACACGATGGGCCAAATAGCCTCCTTCTGCGCTGTAACAATTCTGTAATTGTGTGAACAGGAAGTCTATGGTTCCAGAGAAAAAGGATCCTCATTCTACACCAGTGTTATCTGCCATAGTAAGACCCATTCTATGCATCACAGCTTGACTGAAATCAGAAAACTTTTGAGGTTTAAACATGACAATTAGATAACCATTGTTAATCAATTAGAGGTGCAATACAGTGGTTTATCACCAGCTGCATTGAGAGTAAGCTGCAAATACAAATTCCACTACTCCAAAGGTCATGGTGTCTCTATGATTAAAAATCTTGCAGAAAGCAAATTTCAGACATCAGATCACATCACACTTTAACTGTGTGTATCGCAGGAAAAAGTAACCAGTGTGAGGCACCTGCACAACCTCAACTAACAAAAAGTGCCAATCTGACAGCAATAACCACCAAACAAACCAATCCCAATGCTTACACTGGTTTTCCCACTTGACATCATGATTTCTGAGCCACAATAATACATAAATAAATTTAAATTAGGAATATCTCAAGATGGCTACCTCCCTTTTCATTCGATAGGGGCTCGAAGTCTACTTCATTCCTCAGTTATCTGTGTATCTGAGCATTTCCTGAATAAATCTGCTATGCTAAGACTCCCAGACGTACCAATGTTACAAATGGATTACTCCCAAAATGTAAAAATACCATCATGCATGGAGTCCAACTTCTACAGTGTAGTTTAAATATTTTCTACTTAAGACTAATACTTCACACAAAGATCAAGGCTTGTAAAAAGCGATGTGCATGTTTGGTGACAAGCCACTGTTTTGGTCTATCTGGAAAATGTTAGCATTTCAAAGACACATCCTGAGTGAAGAAGAATTTTTCTCTCTCAAATATATATTTCTGATTGGACATCAGATCTAGGAAAAACATTTTCTCTCAGGACAGCTGCCATCTGAATTCACCATACCTCTAATGTTCTAATGTTACTAAACAGGTAATCCTCTAGGCTAACATGCAGAGTCTAGCCTGCTAAAACTGATCCTTGATTTCAAGGTGGGAGGGTTCCTTCGGAGCATTCTAGATGGCAACTGTAATGAAGATTGTGTGGAACAGCATGTGTAAAAGAATAAAGTATGATTTCTTTTTATTCCATATTAAGTTATATCTTTGTTGCAATAAGGAAGAAAACCAGGAAGCAGGAAAAGCCCCTACTTCGCAAGGCCTAGCACCCTACCATACAATTCTTTTCTCCCCTCACGATGTTTGGTTATCTCTGAAATGAAATAAAACAATCTTCATTGTTTCACAAAGATAAAATGTATATTGTTTCTAACTTAGCCCTCATTGCTCCATTTTCATATTGCAGAAAATTTGATATAGATCTTTTCATCCAGTTTCCTATGCAATTTGAACTTACTATATCCTGCAACAAATGTCTAAAGTTTATTTTGAACAGACTTATTATGAGCACTAAAATGGCCAAGGAGGACATGATATTCAGCAGATTCCAATTACAAAATTAGTTGCTCTCTTATCACTAAAATACTCTTGAGGTGTAATAGCAAACATGAATGCATGGATGGGAATTTATAAACAAAGTATTGGGTTGGGACCACAGGTCACTTTAAACTGCCCTTTCCTCCTTACCTCCAGTAACTGCCCAAGGTAGGCACTCCCAGCAATGCATAAATGGAGTCAGTGCTAGCTGAAATATTTGAATCCTGAGTTTGGAAAATGGACCCATTTGAGTGGCTGGAAGTTCCATCCCACCATACTTATAGCAACAGAGAAGAAAATTCAAAATGAGGAAATCTTGAAGCATTGTGGGATTTGAGGGATAGCAGCATTCTATTTTTCCATCATCTACACACATGGTAAAAACAAAAAGATTGCTTACATAGAACTGAGTTGAATAGCTAATAGTGAATTGCACAGTAGGTGGGGAAATTCCTCAGCTTCCAGCAGTGAATCTAATAAGAATTTGCAAATGCCAGAATTACAAGCCAGTGGGGTACACCACAGCTTTTAATAACAGAATTCATATAAGTAGGAAACTTGGGGGTCAAGAATCCGCACACAACACAAACCAATTACTACACAACTAGGAGTGTTTTACTATCATAACTTTGACATTATCAAGCCGTTTCCACTTTACAGTGATGTGGAAGTTGTAACTCCCTTGTAAATCCAGAGTTGGGTCCCAATTGACAGTGAAGGGGAGCAGTGTGAAAGTTCTTCCTGAGGAGACAATTTCATGTGGCTTGAGTTTGATATTGCTTTGCAGTGAATGCTTGAAGTTATTTTATTAGTTAGCCAGTTACAATGAAAGAACTTCTTTGTAGGTTGGCTCCATCAAATTTGTAGGATATCCTGAAGCTTTACAGCCAATAGATTATGTTTTGAAATGTGGTCATTGTTAAGTAGGCAAATGCAGCACTCAATTTGTGCACAGCAAAGTTCAACAACAGCAGAAGAGATTACTGATCAGCTGACATGTATTTTGTTGGTTCAACAGCAAAATACTGTAAATGCTGGAAACTTGAAATAAAAATCAGGAAATGCTGAAAATACTCAGGCAGGTCTGGCCACATTGGTGGAGAGAAAATCAGAGTTAATGTTACAGGTTGATGACAAAGAATCACTGACCTGGATGGAACACTGTCTCTGTTTTGCTCTCCACAGATGCTGCCAGATCTGCTGAATATTTCCAGCATTTCCTGTATATTACTGGCACACTATAACACCTCCAGTCCAGAACTGCAAAGTCAGGAAACATCAAGTGTCTGAATTTTTTTCAGCAGGCTTTGCAACTCTCAGGCTGTCAGCACTGTAACAGCCCTGGACCCAGTGGGTCGATGCTGCCAAAACAGCAAGGGGGTAGACAGTGAGTGCAAAGTGTTATTTAAAACACATCTAGTGGCAAGTGCCAAGCAAGCCCGGAATGCTTGTGAAGCAGTGAGTGTTGGTCAGTTACTGTTTGCGGGAAAAACTGGGAGGTCGTGTAGCTGAGCTGGAAGGTGAATGGTAGCTTCAAACTTTGCTGTGTTTCTGTCCCTGTCCTGTGCTGCTTCTTATCTTGGGCTGGCGAGTTTGCTTGGTAAGACTGGCAACTAGACTGAATGTGGAGGAGAGCGGCTTATTACTGTGTGCATGCGTGTATCTAGCATTGGTGTAAAGGGTACAGAGGATACAGATTAGGTAATAAGTTCAGAAAACTGCAAGTATCTTCAGATATATACTGTGAATGTACTGGGATTAACCAGCCTTAAAAGCACATTTATAAAGGAGTGTATTGATTAACTATTGAAAATGCTCAATTTTATTCTGACCACTGTACATTAGTTTAGTGCATCAGCCCATATTTTGAAATTAATGGATTTGAAAATGCGAACTTTAATCTCTTAACACTAGTTTCGGCATGTTTTATGTCTCAGGTACATACTTATATCCGGTTTACACATATGTGGTTAGGCATTCCATAATCCAGAAAATTTCAAAATCCAGAAATGCCTTGTCCCAAATATTCCAGGCTGCAGAGAATTCCTTATCCTCCTTTGAACATCTTTATTGGATTTTATGATAGCTAGCTGCATGGATATGTGGGGATTTTGTTTAATGTCCAATCTAAAAGTGGCATCTCCAATAATGTAGCATTTCCTCAGGGTTGCACTGAATTATTAGCCCCCAAGATTGTGTGCTCAAGTTGAGTGCTCAACTTTCTAACCTGCAGCTCAGGGTGACCAACCACCCTGGATATTACAGGACTGTCTTATTTTTGAGATAACCCCCCTCCCCCACCCACCCCCCCATACTTTTACTAATCTGGCAGCACCTCTGAACCTTAATTTTTCCCCCCCAAGAGTTGGTGAGCAATGATATTTTCCCCAGGAGTGGAGGCTGGGTCATTGAACATACCGAAGGCTGAGCTAATTCTGTCCTAAACCAACACTCACATGTGTCTATTTCAACAAGAAGTCAACTGATAGTGATTAAGGACATGAACCCTAGCTAAATTTTTGATTCCTATTGTAGTGGTGCTGATGTTTATTGCAACACTCCTTCAGCTGTGATACGCAAGATTTAGAGTATTGTTCATCTGACAAGCTGATATTAGATCAAATGTCTGTGAATTTACAAGCAAGAATTACCATAAATTTGTCAGTTTCCTGATTCCACTGTCAAAACTTGCACCTGCCTTGGGCAGCAGAAATACAACAATTAAAACTGAAAAAAATGAGGAAAGGGACAGGAAATGGCTTATAGCGACTAAATGCGGCTGGTTGCTAAGGTCATCCTGTTAAGTCCCAAAGTAACAACAGAACGAAAAACACAACAGGAATCAGGTTTACACCCCCTGTCCACAGTAATCAAAAACTAAACTGGAACTCTGGGCCTGGAAATCTGTCACAGGCATAAAACAGGTGCCAGCACATGGCACACATTGCAAACATTCTACATCGGAAGTGCTCCAGCTGCCATACTTTTAAAGGCTGCTGTGCAAGGTCCACGGAATTGTACGTGTTTCGCACCAGGTATGAGGACTGGTGCATATGTAAATATTTTAGTTTTATTTTTTGGTATGCTGAGTGTTGTTGGCAAGGCCAGCATTTGTTGCACATCCTTAACTACCCTTGCGAAGTTGGTGGTGAGCCACCTTCTTGAACAGCTACATTACCAATACGGAGCCCAATTGCTTTTTGATACCTCCCTTTCTAAATTTGGATCTTGCTAAATGCAACGGATGCTGGGCTTTGTGCATTCAGAATAATCACAGCTGTGTACAGCCTAACTAATAGCCCTTGAAGGGATTGTTGGATGCTGTCACCAAAAAGGTACTTCTAAAAAATAAATACTTACTTGAATGTTGAGCGGGGAGGAGTACAAACTACCAGAGGTGACTAGTGGAAAGGTGACCGTCTAACTCGGTCTCGTAGAACTGAGCTGCCTCTCGACATCCAACTTATGATTCCAGCAATATGCTGATTAATTGAATTTCCACTCCTTGAAATTTTGAGTCAAATTATAAAATTTCTCCCAGTTAATTAGGCTTTGATATACATCCTTATATGAAAGTCCATTGATTTTTCAAATCCTCATTTCTATGGTGTGTATTCTCCTAGCAAATGTAAACATTTGATCGGAAGTTCACAAGTGTAGTTCAAACCATTGTTTTTATCTCATTTCCTCTCTTCCGTCAGTGTCCGCTGCCCCAACCAACCAGTACCTCACCATGAATGAGTGAGTAAAGGCACCAGTTGGGACTAATACTGAGGGACATAGATCGAACACTTCCAGATTTAACATTCCCCAATCTGTGCTATTTCAGAGGTGGGGAGGGGAGAGGAATTAGTGTGTGGGATAGGGAGGGGTGGTATCAGTGAACACTATCTTAACTGCTCCATATTTTTCTTCCAAGGAGCGGTCATCGCTCTCAAGAATGGCCTCAATGCCTAGTGGACCATTTTTTTAAGATGCTGCAAACAAATGTTTATATTTGGTAATTGGGTGTTTGACTTCTGCTTTCCCATAAGAAAATAAAACAAGCAGAAACTAGTTTGTTTTTGTGGCAATGCAAATAAATTTTCAGTACAAGTTCAGGGTGCAAAAAAGCAAGGTTACATTTATGAAACTTCATTTCTGATATTCTGATGTGATAATTATACATTAGTTCTATAATCTTTTTTTTACCCTGGGAGGTGTGAAACTTCTTGCCTCCTTACAGCGTAAACACAGAATCATCTATGAAATATGGCAGACCACTTGATTTGCAGTAACAATTGTGGAAGCATCTAGCATTCAGTCATTTGGATACTGGGATGACTCTCACTAAAAGCTTCACAGTGACAGCCAATCGGATAAAGATATTTGACTAACATGCTTTATTACCAAAGCTATCATCTTATTTAACTTATATGTGTGAAGGTGGGTAGGTCAGTAGGTGTGCAAGTAGATAGGTTGGGGGGGGGGGGGGGTGTGTGTTTGGGGGGAGAAGAGAGACAGAGAAAGCTACACACAAGCACATGCACCGACACAGAGACACAGCTTTAACCTTAGCTGTTAAAGTGCACAACGGAAAAACATTCAGCAGCTTAAATAAAATGCTGGTATTATGAAAGATCATGCAACTGGAGAATTGAAGTCAAATAAATATATTACGAAGAAAATTAAAGAATTTTGGAAAGAATCTTGAGAAGGCATGAATGAATGAATGAATTAGGGAGGCAAATTCAAAGAGATCTGCTAACATTAAATGGACAGCCGAAAAACACAACAGCAATTTAAAGATCTCGGGTAATCTTGCTGAAATCTGGTCCTACAATGAAATTTGATTGCCCCAATATCTTTCTCCATGTTTTATCTCACAGGTTCTATGCATTGGTGCCTGTAGCCAAAACCACCAATTTTTTCTGGTTGACTGACTTAAGGTTCGGAAGAGATTAGAGAATGAAATAAAATCAATGTAATTCCACCAAACTGGAGATCACTGAAAATATCTATAAACAATAACTTGAAGGCAAATCCTAGCCAACCCTACAAAGACACAAGCTGTTGACAACAAACTAAAGCAAAAAGGTCCCTGTCAAAAGCCGTCTGAAAAATCCAATATATATTACCTATGATGGACCAGATTCATGTAATATTGACCTTAGTACATTTTAAAATAGTAGCAGTTGAAAGATTACATTATTTCACAAAAAAAACTGACTAGAAAAATGCAAGAGATGGATCCTGTCTCTAGTAATTATACTGTAAACATGAATAACACGTTCCAATTTAGCATTTAACCACAACTAATAATGCTATCCACAAAAAAAATTGCAGAGAATAGAAAATGCATTATGTTCAACTGTGTGCTAGATTACTCACACCAAACCCCCTCCTTACCATATCTCTTAATTCTCTTTCCCTCTCAAAATCATTTTCGACTGTCTCTTCAACCCATTTATATTGCTTATCTCAATAGCCCTCTATGGTAACTTAATCCATTGGGCTGGATTTTCCCGTCGGCAAGCATAAAATGACACGCGGTGATGTCAGGTGGAACTCCCAACATCACTGTGCCCCATTTAAATTTTCAGGTAGGCGGGGGTGCAACAAAATCAGCTGTGCGCCCGCCGACCTGTCAATGGCCAATTGAAGCCATTGATGGAGTCATTGAAGCAGTTAATGGACCTGCCCATCCAACCTTAAGGTTGGCGGGTAGGCCAGGAGCCCAGGTGGGAATTAGAAAAAGCATGAAACCTCATTCACGGGCAGGATGTAGGTTTTTAAAAATTTAATTTAATTTTTTTAAAAAAGTTATGGACAAATGTCCCAACTCATGTGACAGTGTCACATGGGGGGACAAGTCATGGAATTTTTTTTTTCTCTATTTTAAATATTCTTTACTGTAGAGATGATCTCCCTAAGGCAGCACTTAGCGTCAGGGAGTTGAGTGTACCCTTTTGTGTGCATGCGCGAAACAGCGCATTCTCAAGTTTAGGGAAATCCACCCCCCCGCCTGCACAGGGAGCGCAAAGTGCTTCCGTGCGGACGTCACACTGGGTGTGCCTTAATTGGCCCGCCCATGTAAAATGGCGCTGCAGGATCGGAGGCACACCTGTGCAGGCCCGCCCTTCAACTTCGCTCCTGACGGGGGGAAAATTCAGCCCATTGTTTTTTCTTTTGAGTTTATTGCCTATTTCGCTTTCTAAATATTTCCTAATTTTTAAACTTACATCCACTTGTAATTAATTCCTCTGGCATGGTGAACAATTTTTGTACGTTAATTTTATTAAATTCTTTTATAAACCTGAAAATTTACAATGGATCACTTTTGTTCAGTTTGCTCCACACTAACCAATAAATGATTTTGCCACAATTCATTTAAATGCTATACCTTTTAGAATCCCAAAAGGCATAGGAAAAAAAATCTACACAAAAAAAAATTGCATCTTCAAGTGTTTCCCTTTATACCTAATCCATTGGGCAGGGTGACTGCACGGCATAAACTGGGCCTAAAGGATGGGAAATCATGCAAAGAACAATTTAAATGTTACTGAATAGTGATGAAGCTCTCACTAATTGTTCTATCTCAATGCATATCAGCCTAAAATATAGCTAGAAAATAAGAGTGCTTTCACACAGTCGTTCCATGTTTATAGAAACATCTCTGCTGCCCAATATCCTTCCTATGATTAAGTGGCCAGCTGAAATGTGGTTGGCACCTTATATATCAGTACAAAATCCTCCAATTTGTACCCCCTCCCTCTGTTAATGCAACAAAGTGAAAGTAAATAAATCAACAAAGATCAATTATAAACACACTTAAAAAATACCTAAGCTCACTCATTTAGGTCCAATGTGCATGCCATGTACTGCATTTACATGTTAAAATTACAAATGTTTATAAATTTTTCTGAACTATTGCAAGTTAAAATTACACACATACTTTTTAAAATGAATAGCAATTTATAAAAAAAACTACATAACAGTAATAAATATACTATATGTTACTCATAGGAGCAAAAGGTCATTCAGATCCTCAAGCCTGCTCTGTCATTAATTTAGATCATGGCTGATCGTCATCTAAATGCCAGTTATCCACCTTGGTTACGTAAACCTTATTAGTTTATCCCAACAAAAAATCTATCAATCCCAGTTTTAAACTTTCAATTGGCTTAGCCTTAACAACTTGCTGGAGGTGAGAGTTCTAGATTGCCATCATCGCTTATGTGAAAATGTGTTTCCTGACATCACCACTTTATGGTCTAGCTCTAAGTTAAAGCTATTGCACTCCGGTTCTGGACTCCACCATCAGAGGAAATAATTTCTCTCTATTGATCCTAACAAATCTTGTAATCATCTTAAAAACCTCAAATAGGACACCCCTTTATCTTCCATACTCTAAGAAATACAAGCCTATGTAACATATCCACATAATTTAAATCTTTAAGCCCCAATGTCTTTCTAGTGAATTTGTGCTACAATCTATCCAAGATGTAAAATCTATTCTGACCTGGGGTGCCCAAAATGGAATTTAGTTCTGTAAAGAGGATCTAGCCAGAATTTTACAGAACTGTAGCATAACTTCCGCTCCTTTGTCTTCTAGCAACCCTCCTCCCATCCCTAGAGATAAAGAACAATGTTCCATCGCTTTTTCAATTATTTTTCATACCTGTCCATCAGCTTTTAATGATTTCTGTAGTTGGACCTCTAAATCACTTGCTTCTTCACAATTCGTAGCTTCTCACCATTTAAAAAGCACTTTGATCAATCTTTCTTGAGTCCAAAGTGGATAACCTCACACTTTCCCATTCAACTCCATTTCATCCATTCTAAGAACTTTACACCTGAAATTTCTGCAGCTATCCTCATCCAATTAGTTACAAAATAAAACAAATTCAAAATACTAACATTAATAGAAACTTAATTACAGGAACTCTATTCTAATCCTTACCTTTGCACTGTCATAGGATACTTCTTGGCGCCTGCCAGGCTTGCGTGGAAAATTTGGTTCTGTTACATGCCAACTTTGCCTTCCATTCAAGTTAGTAGGCGCTGTGTGGCCAGATTTAGGAGATCGATCACAACCAGATTTGCATTCTGTGGATGTGATAGAACCATGCGTATCCCTGGGACACCAGGCTTCATGTGTTATATGCTGGTCCCTTAAAGAAGCATTATCAGAATTATGTAGCAAACGTGCAACCCTGCTTTCTGGTATGGGAGGTGGTCTCTCAGGCGGAAGAGGTGGTTCTCTGAGGGGAGGTGGTGGTGCTGGAAGAGGCTTGTCCTGTTTTCGTACCATGCATGGAGACGACTGATTTTAAAAAGAAAAACATTTCAGATTATCATAAATCTTAATTTGATAATGTCAAACAAGAGCCAAAAAATTCAAAAGTAATTCAATGGCAATTTAACCTCAGTGTTCTGTATTTTATTGATAACAAATGTACTAGTTTACTTCCCTTTTTTCTGGTGATTAGGGGAACAAAAACAATTAAACGTTATAAATAATAGTATTTTGCAGAATGATTTTTTAAAAATAATAAATTAAAGGAGTCAGCATGCTAAACATCAAAAACAGCAGGCTAAATAAGTGATGCTACACTCAACAGGTCACAGCAAAGTTCTGTAGCCCTCCTGCAGCTAGCCAAGAATGGTGGTGAATAACCAGGAAACTAAGAGGAAGAGGCTGCTCCATGGTCAACCATAGTGGAACCGAGCAAGTGGAAGCAGGAGAGAAAGCCCCAATTAAAATGCCGAGTAGATGATCCCACCGGACCTCCTTCAGTTCCAGCCATCACAGACAGAAGCGTCCAGCTTATTTAATATACCTCATGTGGCTTTAGGAAATAGTCCAGTACACTGGACGCAGCAAAAGCTTAGGGGCCCTGACAATATCTTGGCTGTAGTGTTGAAAAATCTACACCAAAGCTCGATGCTCTCATAACCAGGCAGTACCAGTAAAGCTATGACACTGGCATACATCCAGCAATGTAAAAGGATACCCAGGCATGTCCTAAAGGCACAAAAACACAATGGAGTAGAAATTCAGCTTGGGCCTAACGTAAATTGAGTGGTACCAAATCAACTGCCTGGAAACTCCCCATCAATATTTCATTACACTGACTTCACACGCAGTTGATGCAGCAGCACCTATTTAACATTACCATCCAAGATGAATTTCTACCCCAAGTCTTGCTCTGTCAATTACCCTATCAACCTCCTCCAAATTGTTTGTAAAGTGATGGAAGAAATCATCAAGGATACCATTAAACAATATCTAAATTCCCAAAACTCAGTTCAAGATCTCAAGTCACGGTCCACATTTCAATCAAAGCTCTGATTCAAAGAAATATGCAAAAGCTGAATTGAAAAGGAGGCTTAACATTGAGGAAGCATTTGATTATCTACCAGAGACGTAGCAAAACTGAGGTTCATATGGTCAGTGGAAAAACCTTCCCACAATTAGGAATTCCTTACAAAAAGGAAGAAGCTGTGGTTGTCAGAGGCCATTGAAGCCTCAGAGCATTGTCACAGTTTTTTAGGAACCAATCCACAGCCCAATCATCAGCTGCATCATCAATGACCTTCACTGTGTCACAGTGGCAGGAACTGCTTTTCACTGATGATTCTACTGTGCTCAGTTTTTTAAAAATTCGTTCATGGAATGTGAGCATCACTGGCAAGGCCAGTGTTTATTGCTCATCCTTAATTGCCCTTGAGAAAGTAACGGTAAGCCACCTTCTTGAACCGCTCCAGTAGTGTATAGTGCTGTTAGGAAGGAAGTTCCAGGATTTTGACCAGGATGGCCAAGTTGCTGGAACTGCACTCATCCAGGCAAGCATTTCAGTACACTTATGACTTGTGCCTTTGAGAAGTTGGATGAGTTGCTCGCCACAGAATTCCCAGCCTCTGGCCAGCTGCTGTAACCCTGCTATTATAATCACGGTATTTATATAGCTGGTCCAGTTAAGTTTCTAGTAAATGTTTACAAGGATGGTTAACAGGATATTGATGGTAGAAAATTCATGGTAATGCTGTTGAATGTCAAGGAGAGGTGGTTATATTCTCACATATTGGAGATGGTCATTGTGTGGCACCAAAGTTACTTGCCACTTATAGCCCAAGCCTGACTGTTGTCCAGATCTTGCGAGCACTGACTGCTGCAGTACCCAAAGAATGACAAATAGTACCGAACACTGCACAGTCATCAGTGAACATCCCCACTCCTGATCTTATGTTGGGGGGAAGCTCAATGATAAAGTAGCTGGAAATGTTTGGGCCTAGGACACCACCTTGAGGAACTCGTGTGGCGATGTCCTGGGGCTGAGATGAGTCTGAACTCCTCTGATAATAAAGCCTCCAGCAGGATCTGATTTGGGGCGACATCCAGTAGATAGCATTTGTTCCACATTGTTGTTTTTTGCACTTAATCTTCCACAAGAGAATGCTTAGTTATTTCCCCTAACCTTCGATGGCACCACCATCATATCTCCTTCATGATCACCTTCAGAGTCGCCAGTAACTACAACATAACTGGGCCAATCATATCAACTCTGTGCACTGGATAGGTCCTTTGCAACAACTGGCCCGGATCCTGACCTCTGAAAGTCTCTTCATCACCTACAAGGCTCAAATCAGAGGCGCGACAGAATATTCTCTACTAGCCAGGATGGAGACAACTGCAATAACACTCAAGAAGTTCAACATTATCCAAATAAGAGCAATCTGTTTAATTTGTAGGTGCAACAATTCTTCAGGGTTGTCTTGACACCTCCCTCCCCTGCAACCATACCACCAAGAAGGACAAAAGCAGCAATGTTGTAGGGACATCACTATCCTCAAACTCCCCTTCAAGTTATCACAATTCTGACTTGTACATTTATCATTGTTCCTCCATTGTTGCAGATCAATATCCTTGAATTCTCTATACACGGCCATTTTGGGAGCAACAGCACCACAACAACTATAGCAGTTCAAGGATAAAACCAACCACTATTTTCTCAGGGAACCAAATGTGGGAAATAAATATGGCATTGCCAGCTTTGCCAATGTTCCAAGAACAAGTTTATATTTTTTAAAGAAAATAAAAACCGATGTGTAGCTGTATTATTCATGGCAGCTTGAGGCTTTTTCCTCTCTCCCTGTTTTTTCTCCAACCTAAAGTAGCCACTAAGAGATATTGGTGGTATTATTCAATGCATGTACAAACATAAACAAGTACACTTTAAAAATGGTATTGCTTCCATAACAAACTATTTTATTAAATCTGCTTGATGGAACAAGAGGCACAAAAGGGGCCAAGAATGGCACAATTTATTCCTTAAACGCAGGAATACAAATGTGCAACTGAACAATTTGTATTCGTGATTTTCATACCAATTTTCTCGATCCCAAAGTTATTTTAAGCTCATAATACCATTCATTAGAAACTCCTTACAAGCCAAGAAAGGACTTCTGTATCTTATAATTGATCTCTACAGTTAAGTCATTTACTAACAATTGCTTTAATAATTTACCTTTGGTGAACTAGTGGGACTGGCACAAGGTGACCGAACCACTCCTTTCTGAATGAGATCTAACCGAGGCGGCACTGGGGGGAGGTTGAGGTGTTGAATTTGGAGTGGATCTGGAGCTGCTTTTCGGCGCTGTGCAACAGGTGATGAGTTTGGTGATGACACTGGTGAAATTTGCCTGTCCGTACACTGCAAAGACCAAACAAGATTATGAGGCAATGAATGCTCCATAATTGAGGACTTCATAAAGCAAACTGATAGGTCCACTTTCATTGTAGTCTTCCAAATAGCTAACACTCAGATGTATTTAGCAGCATCACTTGTTCAGAAAACATTTCTATATTAAGATTAGAATCCTACAACACAGAAGGCAGGCATTAGGCCCAACACCGTACCAGCTCCCCAAAAGAGCCGGCCAATTTAGTCCTACACCCTAATTTTTTCCCATAGCCCTGTAAATGTCCAACTGACCTCTAAAAGTTTGTATGGAATTTGATTCCGCCAACTTTTTAGCTAGTGTGTTTCAGATCATCTTAACTCTCTACATGAGGAAATGTTTTCATTTTCCCTCCAGTTCTTAGGTCAACTATTGTAAATCTATAAACTTTGCCAACCCAGATGCCAAAGAAAATAATTTCCATATTTTCTCCAAAGTACCTCAGAATTTGAATACCACTATTAGGTCACCCCTTAACCTTTTCTACTCTGAGGAACAATCCCAGCTTCTTCAATCTTTCCACATAACTGAACTCCTTCATATCACCTTGTAAACCTCATCTGTACCTTCTCCAAAGCCTTGAAATCCTCCCTATAACGTGTGGTGCCCAGAACTATGTGCAATACTCTGGAGGACTAACCAGAGACTTGTAAATGTATAGCATGACTTACTTGTTTTTACATTTAATGCCCCTATTTATAAAGCCAAATATCCCATATGGTTCCTTAAAATCTTCTCAACTTGTCTGGTCACTTTCAAAGATTTGTGAATATGCACCCTCAGGTTCCTGTTCTTGCACCACCCTCAAAACAGAACCATTTAGATTATACTGTCTCTCCATATTGCTTCTCCCAAAATGTATCACCTCAGTTTTCTGCATTAAATTGTATCTGCCACATGTCTGCCCGTTTCATCAGTCTATGGATTCCTGAAGTCTGCTATTTGCTGACTATTTATTACGTTGTCAAGATTTATCATCCACAAACTTCAAAATTATATTCCCTTTACCCAAGTTGTCATTTCAACATAACAAGAAAAGCAATGGTCCTAATACAGATCGCTGGGGGACCCACTGCATACTTCTGTCTGATCAGAAAGACAATAATTCACCACTGCTCTCTGCCTCCTATCCCTTAGCCAATTTTGTACTCAAGTCACTGTTAAACCATGTGCTTCTATTTTGCAAATAAGTGTATTATGATGTACTAATCAAATGCCTTTTGATAACCACATATACAATATCCAGAGCACTACCTTTATTATCCCCTTTGGTTACTTTATCAAAATAACTCAGTAAGGTTTGTCAGATATGATTTGCCTTTGACAAATCTGTTCTGACAATCCTTACTACCCCAAGCTTCTCCAAGTGAGAATTCACCTTTCCTTGAAAATTGTTTCTGGTAGGTTTCCCACTACTGACATTAGACTATTCAGTCTGTGGTTATCAGATTTATCTCTCTCCCCATTTTTGAACAGGAGTGAAACATTTGCAATCCTCTTTTCCTCTGGCACCACTCCAATATCCAAGGAGGACTGAAAGATAGTTGAGAGAGCTTCTGCTATCTCTATCCCAGCTTCCCTCAGCAACTAGGTTGCATTCCATCTAGACCTGGTGACTTGTTAACTTTGAGAGATGCCTGCCTATTTAGCACCCTCTTTCTATTTTGATTCTATCCAATATCTCTACTCTATCCAATCCCCCCACCCCCACCATACTCTGACAATCCAAGTTTGTGAAGACAAACACAGGATACTCATTCAGTATTTCAGTTATGCCCTTTGCTTCCATAAGAAAATGTCTAATTTTTAAACCAACAATAACTTGAAGGAAGCTCTAAATTTGCAAAACAGGAATTAGAAATTACAAAGAGGACACTTAATGGAACTGGGAGTTCAAATGTTCACTTGCTGCATGAGACGATCACCACCATTCAAGAATGCCAACTTGAATGAGAGATTTCAGCCTCACACCTATTGCTATTAAGCAGTAACATTTTGAGAATTTGAATTTTGTTTTAATTTAATTTTAATTTTTTTTTTAAACTTGTGAATTTCTTTATACTAGCTAAACAATTTTAATGGACAGATCTTAATGGTGAGGTTTATACCGATTCCAGACTGCAAAAGCTGCAAAGTATTCAATATTTATGAAAATGGTAGAACTCTCCACGTAACAGCCATGAAGAGTTTTGCTCCTGTATTTTTTTTGAAGATATCAGTGAGTCAAAAAAAAAAACTACTGTTTGGAAAACCTCATTGGAGGCTTAATATTTACAAGGTAACTGCTAAAGAAGAATTTTGAAACTGTTTGCATAGTTTTTAAACAAACATTCATCAGCTATACTGCTGCCAAATACAGGAGTTGCCTTTGGGTAAAATATTTCAAGAGCTAGAAGATTTTATTATTTGGCAATTATTTATTAAGCCAAAGAAATCAATGGTAGTGTTAAACCTCCAAATTATCTTTCTTCTTACCCAAATCACTGCCTTAAAGTTGTATTAATTTATTTGAGCCATCTTCTCATTTGCAACTTATTAGTACAAGAATAAGTGCATGTAATTCCCATTATGGTATGAGTGAGAAAAGCTAATATTGCTCTGTAACAAAGTTTATTATATTAATATGTCACAACAACCTGCGACACAGCATTGTGCTGCAGGCGGAAATCCAAATTTCCTATAATTACTGTTTTTCCAATGACAGTTTATCGTAGCTACAACTTACACTGTAGTTGGCTTAGAAGCGTAACTCTTGGAGCAAGCATGCAGCACTGATAGAGGGAAGGAGTGATGATTTTACTCAGTGTGATATGAAACCATTTGAGAATATTTCAAGACAATTTAAAAAAATGAAAACCATCATGAAGGATTTTCTGAATCATTTTGAATGGAATTCAAAACTACAATATTATGCCATTCTAAGCATCTAAGCCAAGATTCATCACTATAAATAAAATTCTACTCAGTTCAATTGATCCATTACCTCATAATCAACATATAACGATCAATCTAAGTCAGTACTATTGCCATAATGGTTATGAGTAACACAAACCAATTGTAAAACCATCTTAGTTACAAATTTGTTTGAGATAAATTGCATCGGGCTGTATCTATTCCTGCATCACTATGACTACGTTAAGATATGTGATTCGGTAAAAATATGAGACCCAGGAAAAAGATTTCATTCAATTGTTTTTACCAGAAATGTCTCCTTTACGCAACAGTTTGGAAAGGCACAGTGTATGCATCTTCTCAAAAGCACCATCAAGCAGAAATGCTGATAAGTCTTAACACAAACAGTTTGGAATTATTGCTATATAAGATACTGTCTACTTGGTACTTAATACAAGAAACCTGCTGTAGATTTTTGGGAAAGTAATTGTGAATTTTATAAATTCAAAGTAAATTCAGTGCTCAAAGTTAATAAATGTTGTCTAACACTTTCTTCGCATGTCATTCCTAAAAACTCCTGCAATGTAGCGTACATGTTCAACTCCAGCTGAAATCACAGCTGTAGCAATACAAATTATCTTGGTCATCAAATAATCAAATTTTAAAAACACGTTAATTGTGAAACAACAAATTATTGCATGATGACATGCTCAGATCTTGAATATAACTGCATCATAGCTTATGCAGATAACCATCTCCAACAATATGTGCCCGAATTACATACCAATTTTAATATTGCAGTAATGTTCAATCTTATGTAGGTCATGATCCGATAAACTCTCATGATATTGGTCCTATAATATACATTATCAGTTAGCTCAACGGATTAATTCATCTCTAATTTTCTTTTAACTGCAATTGATTGTGAAACTGTACAAATCTAATTAAACAGACTTAAATTGGTACAACCTTGAGAGAATGGCATTGTTCTTTTTACAGAGATGCATCTTGTTGAGCTTCTCTATCAATAGCTCTCTCCTAAGGACCCTAGGAAATAGATTGTTATCAAGACCTAGAGTGAAAAGATTTCACTATCAGTGAAATCAAAAATCTGGAAGTTTAACGGTTTTCATAAGATCATCTGATTGTTGTACATGACTATCATGTATTAGTTTCTGATGGCACAGGCCCAGTAGTGCATTTCCAAATATACCATATTAGACACAAGATTTTTCATGAGATTGATATGGGAGAGGATTTTCAAGTTTTTTCCCTTCATGATCCACTTAATTGTGTGCCATGCAGTCCAGCAGAGCACATTTAAACAACTTAAGAGTATAAAGCAGCAAATTCAAAAAACATTTTTATTGAAAACACTACTACTTTTGTCAGCCAATAAATGTGCCAAAATTGAACTAAATATTAAATTACAGCAGTGTGTTATAATGCAGTTGTTTGCTTGTAGCTAAGCCATTGCTGCCTGCTGACAATCTCTTAGGACCACTTTTCAATATAAATCCATCACTGAAGTTATATATTAACATCAGCACATTTTAGAATCATATTTTCAATTTGTTAATGTATCAAACACACAACCACTATTCAGAAAATCCGATTCAGACTTGTACCATTTTCAACCTACCTTTCTAAATGAAGCTAGCTTGTTCATAACTAGTGAGTCATCACGATCATCATCGTCATCCAGGTCTAATATTGGCATATTAAAACTGTCTAGGCAGAATTTCGCTCCATCATCTCTTGGATCAAAAGGATCAACAATAATTGGCTCGGTACCTTTGATCTCACAACGGCAAAATGGGCATCCTTGTCCATCAGATTCCTACATAGAAAATAAATCAGATATAATATGAAAGCAATGATTGGTCTGGGTTTTTAGGTAATAGTAGGATGGAAGGAGGTTTTCTGTATAAAATTAAAACCTCATATACAACACAGATTAATGCAAACCCCAAGAGGCACAATCCATCTGTCTGTTTAACTTCAATTTTTTTTCATTTGAGGTTGCGGTCTGAGGTTTATTAATCACAAAAAAGAAACATATTACAGTACATGGAAGTTTTGCTCAACTTTTTTCATTAAATGTGGATATTAAACTGAGTAAAACACATTGTAGCAGAAACTATAAAGAACGTATGTTAACAATAAATGCGCTTAGATTGTGAACTGAACTAAACTAATCCAAAAGCATCTTCAACATGATTACTGAATTGTAGAATTCTAGACATTCCAGCCTTCCAACATGAATTTTCACTTTATTTGTCAAAATGTAAATTATTTAAAAAAATGGGTTAGAGAGTAGTTAAAACATTCTGCAAAGGCCCAAAAGGGTATCTTAATAATAAGTCTTTACAACTGGCAATGACAGATACGAATGGCATGGACATGGCACATAACTACAAAAGGTCTTCATCCACAATGTAAATGCAAAGGTTAGTTATATTGGCATTTGATCACACATATATTTGAAGCAGGAAATGGTGCCATCAGCAGTCATTCAAGGAAGTTGATTTTCATATTCATAACAAGCATAACTTTTACCACATATAATCATTTACAATAAATCCACAGCCACCTTTTTTCTTACAGGGACGGACTCCAAATCATTAAGCATCATCTAGGGGCAAGAATTTTAATTAATCAACTACAAAGAGCATTATTAAAAAGCAAGAACGAACAAAAACCCAGGCCCTGATATTTGCAGGGAGAATGTGGAGGAACACACAAGTGCAGTAAACCTATCAAGGCCAGGGGTGCAGATGTCCTGTCAAAGTTAATATATGACCTCATTTTAAATGATGCCCAGCAGCCAGCCAAGTTGACAGGCCCAAGTGCCAAAACCAGTGGCAGGAGGACACATCTGCGGTCCTTAGGGTTGATCCCTAGCAATGAAGGAAAGCAAGAGATGAGGCTTGCAAGGGGAGCATGCTGAGACCCGATCAACATGCGGGGTGTGGGTGGGAAGGGGCTGGGTGGAGAGGGGCCACAATCGGCAGAGGGAGACCAAAGACTTCCTCAAGGGGTCGGGGGAGCACTCCAGCTCCTCTTGGCTCACAAGGAATGCTGCAAAAAGGCACTTGCCCCTTAAGCTTTTACTGCTGGGTTTTCCAATAACTCAACTGTTGGCAATAAATCAGCAACACTGTGCTCATCTACCTACTAACAAGCTTCCACAACAAAATGTATTAAGAAAATGTTGGTAAATGGTTAATATAGGATTACGGCATTCTACTTTACAGTGAATTGTTCCCAAAATCTTAAGCAAATTGAGAAAGTTCAAGCGCTTTACATTTATACTTTTAAAAAAATTTATATTTAAAAAACACATCAAAGACACTGGATTTTTTTAAACCAGAGTTTGGATATGAATTTATTAGTTTGAGGGATTATATTTCCCTACTTAAATGAAAACATAATATTTCAGGAGGACGAAACTTCCTGTAGTTTATGATAGCTTGTGCTTCCAATTTTCTGTGCATGTAACATTTGATTTTAAATCCATCACAGATTTTCTTTTAACTGATGTGGAATTCTCTAACTGTGGGAGCATTTCTCCATCTCATCCAAAACTAGGGTACCTTAACATCAAATTTTTCAGAGCTTATTCAAGAGTTTCAGGGGGAAAATATGGTACTTCCCATCTATCCCTGCTTCATCTTCCAAACATGGAACTCAGAAGCTAATGCTCAGCCTTAGTCCTCTTTGAGTGTTACAAAATTAAATGAAGAGTGTAGAAAATCGATCTGTGGAGTCTGCTTTGATATTCTATGATCACCCACGTACCTGCCACGCTGTCAGACAAGAGGTGCACATTAAGTGACCACACGGCTCAATTTTCACATCCTTATCATTCTCAGCACAGATTTTACACAACTGAAATGTGGAGCCCATCTCACAGTACAACTCATATTGTTCCTAGATGGAAGAGAATTTTACTCTTTAATGTAGTTGCATAATTTAGTCAGCAATATCATCAACATACATTTTCAAAAAATAAAGAACAAATGCAAACCGCTCTCAGTCCTCTGCTCTGGCTAATCTGTAACCAAGTCAAAGGATATCAAAGGATAGAACAAGAATGGTTTGGTGAGGCACATATTCCCGCTCTCCCCTCCTTCATCTGTTCAAAAGCTTTCATTGAAATCCATATATATATATAATTCCAAAGTTTTCAAATGACACAAAACTTGGAAGAATTGTAAACTGTGAGGAGGACAGTGCAGAACTTCAAAAAACATTTACACATTGGTGGAGTGGGCAAATAGGTGGCAGATGAAGCGCAATGCGGATAAGTGTGAGGTGATACACTTTGGTACAAAGAACATGGAGAGACAGTATAAAATAAAGGATACTATTCTAAAGGGTGTGCAGGAGCAGAGAGACCTGGGTATATATGTACATAAGTCATTAAAGGTGGCAGGACAGTTAGGGAGAGCCGTTTCTAAAGCATGCAGTATTCTAGGCTTCATTAATAGGGGCCAGAATACAAGAGCAGGGAGGTTATGAAGAACTTATATAAGACAATGGTTAGATCTCAGCTGCAGTATTGTGTACAGTTCTGGGCAACACGCTATAGAGAGGATGTGAACACAATGGAGAGAGTGCAGAAGAGATTTACGAGAATGGTTCCAGGAATGAGACACTTCAGTTATGTGGAAAGATTGGAGGAGTTGGGACTGTTTTCTTTGGAGAGGAGAGGAGACTTGACCAGAAGTTTTCAAAATCATGAGGGGTATGGACAGTGTAGATAGGAAGCAACTGTTCCCATTCGTAAACAAATCGAGAACCAGAGGGTACAGTTTTAAAGTGTTTTGCAAAAGAAGCAAATGTGAGGTGAGAAAATCTTTTTCACACAGCAAGTAGTAAGGGTTTGGAATGCACTGCCTGGAAGAATGGTGGGGTCAGGTTCAATTGAGGCTTTCAAGAGAGCATTGGATGATTATCTAAACAGAAACAATGAGCAGGGTTATGGGGGAAAGGCAGGAGATTGGCACTAAGTTAAAATGCTCAGAGAGCCGGTGCAGACATGATGGGCCAAATGGCCATCCTTCTACACCATAACAATTCTGTGATTCTGTGGAGCAAATCTTTGAAGTTTGATGAAGTGCTTTTATTAGTGTTGAGCAAATCACGATATTACAGTGTTCGGACGTTTGAAAAACATATAGTAAGAAAACACATGGCATCTAAATCAGGATGCAAATCTGGTACCGTGGACACAGTACATGCTTTCAAAAGGGAACTAGTCCACAAGCCTAATTTGCTGCAGGCAACAGTCTCAGCCTCAGAGTTAACTCGCCATCGTGAAAGACATCAAGGTTAGCCAGACTGGTTTCCGGCTGAGGTCGTAAAGAAAGTCCCAGGATGCAAAAAGGTGAGAAGCGGTTGGCTACAACTAACAAATTCAATGTAGGGCTGTAGTTCTGGTCCTTCCAGTTCCACAATAACATAAGTAACATTTTTAAGTCTACCTTTCTGGTGGCACCATCCAGCATTCTCTTTAAGGGTTACTGGTTTACCGCCAAACACTGAAGAAAACTGAACACACTACATGCGACACATGCACTGGCTACTTGCACTTGAAAGAGGTATTGGGCCCATTGCCTAAGACAATATAGGCAGCTTTAAGCCTGCTTGAAGACCTCTTTGCAAAATTTGTTTGTAAGTAACCAGTGCATGTGTCTCACTGCATGCCCTTGATGCCTATGCAACAACTTATGCTAATATGACGAGCGGCACACTTCTGGCGCAGGATGAACATGCGCAGGTTGCCTTCTGTATTGGAGGTGTAAAACAGGCACAGCAAAATCCAGCTTCTAGACCACAAAGACTCAAACTGTAGCCAGAGGTCAGTCATCTTACCTGTGTGACCTTTATGTGATCATGAGGTGTTGGTTCACACAATCCAGTTAGATCTGGATTGTAACTTCGTCCATCCGGGTATAAATAACTAAATAAAATGAAAAGTTCTTCACGTAATTACAGTAACCAAGTCACAATTTTGACATTGAAACAGATTTTGACATTATTACTTATTTTGCCACAGAAGTCAAGGGTACAAGGAATCATAGAGAAAATTTCATTAACAGATACATACAATCCTTCTCGGCATCCATCTATTAGGGCTTGGAAGAGGGGTTTGTTGTGTGGAATCGTCTGCAAGATGTTTCCATCATTTGTGACATAACCAATTGCCCACTGGCCAAGCCGAGTGCAGCTGAGCCTAAAGATGTAGCTAGGGGACAAACAGAAAATAAAATAATTGAGTTTGTACATACGGTACAAACCTCTTCTACCTGGGATATTGTTATTGAATCATTTTTAAAAACTTTCACATGACAATTAAACTAAGGAATCAAACATTCCAGTTACTCAAGCTACACAGATCTGAGGTGTTGTTTAAAACCCTGATGTTATATCCCTTACAAAAGCAAGTATTTTACCATTACCTTGAAAGCTGAAGGCTAAATCTGGAATTGTCACTCAGTAAATCATCAAAATACCAATCATAGCCATTAAAAGCATCGAACGAACCACAGTGGACAAATTCCCTCGATTTTAGCAGTTATTTCTAGCAACATGACGAATTGAGTGCCAGGCATTAACATTTTCTCTTAACACAAGAACGGTGCTCAAGTTTTCAAAATTAGATAATCAGAAAATGTAGCTGCCAGACACAAATTTCAATTAAGCCCATTTTGTAGGACAATTTGGCAGCATGTTTGCGATATGAAGTAAACAAATAAAATTCCAGTAAAACCACTATTAATTAATCAAGGGAAAGCTGATAGTTTCACACCATTCCTAAGGGTCACCTATATCCAAATCATGGAACTATCCAATCTTAAAAGAACCGGGTTAAATCATAGAGATGCAATGAGTCACTTGAAGGTTGCAGTACAGAGTTGCTAGAAGTGCACAATGGTTCAACTTCTTGCTTTTTAGATACTGTCATACCTTCCAGAATGTCACATACTGATTAAATCTTTACAACATAAGACTAGATCTTGCAATGACCATTAAAATCAACCCATCTGTGACTATAATGCAGAAACTTGGAAATGTAATAAACAATGAAGAGGACAATATAAGACTTCAGGACGGACTAGTAAAACAGGTAGACATATGACAGATGAAATTTAATGCAGGCAAGTGTGTAGTGATACATTTTGGTAGAAAAAATTAGGGCAGGCAATATAACTAAATGGTAAAATTTTGAAGGGTCTAATTACATCATGTCACTTCTAGTTCTTTTATCAATCACTTTAAATCTATATGTCCTTCATTACAACAGTGAGCATTTTGAGATGTCCTGAGATTGTAAATGGTGCTATAGAAATGCAAGTCTTTATTTTTATCAGTCAATAATAATCTTAAGACGCAACACTGATTCTTCTTTCTACCTTGCGTGAACTGATACAAATTAAGCAATTTTAATAAAACAGCACTGAATTTATTTATATAATTTCAATTCTATTAACTGATAATTTGAATTAAGTAACTGCATTAGTTTTATTCAGAGACATGGTCGACAGTTCAAGATGACTAAGGGCTGAAAAAAGAAGTATAGAAAGTTTTGCAAAAATGTTCACAGAGAAGTTAATGTCTTGATGAGAAATATTACAATAGTTACAGAAAGGCTGGATATTATAAAGGTTAAGATTGAAATGGATAGAATTAATGAAGAGGATAGTAAATTATTAGCTGACAACCACTACAAACCACAAGCATTAAACGAGCAAGCAGGCAAGCAGATGTGAGCTGATATAAGACTACAGAACTTTGTAACCTATTAATCATAGGGGATTACAATATCCCAAAGGTCGAATGGGGCAAAGAAAAGGAAAATGGAGATCTAAAACCAATTCACTCCAAATTAATGTTGCTAACATTGCACATATATGGCTATTATCGAAATACAAATTAGAGTCAGTACGTTATTTAAAAACTTTAAAAGTTGCACATCTTAAGGCTACTAGGAGTTTTGACTTGAGTGCTTTTTGACATTACTTCCACTGGTAGTTAAGGTGACAAAATGTCTTAAGTGTGACATAATGGTAATATACAAGGCTGAACAATGCTTTAATCTGACTGCTTGTAAATGCTGAAATAGAAACAGGATGTTAGAAATACTTTGCAGGTCACCTAACATCTGTGGGGAGCAAAACAGTTAATGAATTCAGATCTGAAATGTTAACTTGATTCCTCTCTGCATGGGTGCTACCTGACCTGCAGAACGTTTCTAGCAATCTCTACTTTTATTTCAGATCTCCAATATTTGCAGAATTTTGCTTTTGTTCATTTATGTTGCCTGGTTAGCTGATTGACAACAGGATACCAGTGACTGAGCAGTCAGTTTAAGGTACTTCTCAGCAGGGCTGCCAACCGCTGATGGGTTCTTCAGCTATCAACACCATTTCTGAAGATAAAGCATCCAACCTCCATATAACCAACAGCACTAGTGCTATTGAACGCAAGGTTCTTTTCATATAACATTAAATGCACTTAGATAACACGTAGAAATGCATTAAAAATACACTGATTCATGGAATCCAACTCACTAACCACTTTTAAAAACAAAATATTCAAGAATACAATCAATCTTTTTCATTGCCATGCGCTTCCACTCTCTCTCAGATTTAATCTTATGCTTATAAATTTAGGAAAGTGATAACTGGTGGCTGTTTTAGGGATATATTACTTGTATGTAGATTATCAGATGCAGAAGGTAGGTGCCCCAGATCCATCAATGAAGAAGAAGAAAGCAATATATAATATTATTAAAGGTCATGTAACCTAAACAAAAGGGTCAAAATCAATATGTAATTGTGTGGTGACTGCACACCTATAAACAATATTTCTAAAAATCAAAAACCTTTCAACCTACAAATGAAACAGTTAATAAATTCAAATTGTTAAGTGTGGTTTTCATATGAAGTCCTTTGTTCCTTCAAGTTCAATAAAAACAAAAGCAGCAAGATGTCTTAAAAGTCAAATAGGCACAATTAGCGATTCCTTAACCTACTAGTGGTTTTTAGAAAGATGAAGATGTATGCATTTTACAAGTGTCAATACGAATGATTAACTGTAGTCTAACTGGTATAGAACACATTTAGTCCCAAAATCTGTCCAAAGGTTTGTCAATAGGATCATGGATTGTGCTATCAAGCAGCATTTACTCAGAAATAACCTCTGCTCCCTGACACTCTGTACCTGGTGGAATCCATACTCTCAGCTCCTCACCTCATCACAGTCTTGGTCTAAACGTAGACAAGAGAGCTGAACTCAAGAGGGGGAGACGAAAGTCACTGGCCTTGACATCAAGGCAGCATTTGACTGAGTGTAGCTTCAAAGGGCCCTAGCAAAGCTGGAGTCAATGGGAAACACCTGACCTACCTAACTAATCCCATTTACCAGCAACTTGGCCCTTAGCCTTGAATGTTATGATGTGCCAAGAGCTCATCCACGCACTTTTTGAAGGATGTGAGGCAACCCACCTCCACCACCCTCCCAGGCAGAGCATTCCAGTATGTCACCACCCTTTGGGTAAAAAAGTTTTTCCTCACATCCCCCCTAAACCTCCCGCCCCTCACCTTGAACTTGTGTCCTCTTGTGACTGACCCGTCAACTAAGGGGAACATCTGCTCCCTGTCCATGACCCTCATAATCTTATACACTTCGATCAGGTCGCCCCTCAGTCTTCTCTGCTCCAACAAAAACAACCCAAGTCTATCCAACCTCTCTTCATAACTTAAATGTTTCATCCCAGGCAACATCCTGGTGAATCTCCTCTGCAGCCCCTCCAGTGCAATCACATCCTTCCTATAATGTGGTGACCAGAACTACACACAGTACTCCAGCTGTGGCCTCACCAAGGTTCTATACAATTCCAACATGACCTCCATACTTTTGTAATCTATGCCTCGATTGATAAAGGCAAGTGTCCCATATGCCTTTTTCACCACCCCACTAACATGCTCTTCTGCCTTCAGAGATCTATGGACACACATGCCAAGGTCCCTTTGTTCCTCAGAACTTCCTAGTGTCATGCCGTTCATTGAATACTTCCTTGTCAAATTACTCCTTCCAAAGTGTATCACCTCATACTTTTCAGGGTTAAATTCCATCTGTCACTTATCTGCCCATTTGACCATCCCGTCTATATCTTCCAGTAGCCCAAGACACTCAACCTCACTGTTAACCACCCGGCCAATCTTTGTGTCATCCGCAAACTTACTAATCCTACCCCCCACATAGTCATCTATGTTGTTTATATAAATGACGAATAATAGGGGACCGAGCACAGATCCCTGTGGTATGCCACTGGACATGGGCTTCCAGTCACTAAAGCAGCCTTCTGTCATCACCCTCTGTCTCCTACGACTAAGCCAACTTTGAATCCACCTTATCAAGTTACCCTGTATCCCATGTGCACTTGCCTCCTTTATAAGTCTCCCATGTGGGACCTTGTCAAAGGCTTTGACGAAATCCATATAAACTACATCAACTGCACTACCCTCATCTACACACCTGGTCATCTCCTCAAAAAATTCAATCAAATTTGTTAGGCATGACCTCCCTCTGACAAAGCCATGCTGACTATCCCTGATCAAACCTTGCCTCTCCAAGTGGAGATAGATTCTCCCCTTCAGAATTTTCTCCAATAGTTTCCCTACCACTGATGTGAGACTCACTGGGCTGTGGTTCCCTGGCTTATCTCTACAACCTTTCTTAAACAGCAGAACCACATTAGCTGTTCTCCAGTTCTCTGGCACCTCCCCTGTGACCAGAGAGGAATTAAAAATTTGGGTCAGAGCCCCTGCGATCTCCTCCCTTGCCTCCCTCAGCAGTATGGGACACACATCATCCTGACCTGGAGATTTGTCCAGTACTAAGCCTGCCAATATCTCCAATTCCTTGTCACTCCCTATATCAATTTGCTCAAGAACCTCGCAGTCCCTCTCCGAGTTCCATACCTTCATCCTCATTCTCTTGGGTGAAGACGGATGTGAAGCAATCATTCAACACTCTAGCAATGTCCTCTGGCTCCACCCATAGATTGCCCCCTTGGTCCCAAATGGGCCCTACTCTTTCCCTGGTTATCCTCTTCCCATTGATATACTTACAAAATATCTTGGGATTTTCCCTACTTTTATTCGTTGGCTGATGACCGAGCAATGTTCAGCACTATTCACAACTCCTCAGATACTGAAGCAGTCTATGTCCAAATGCAGCATGACCTGGACAACATTCAGGCTTGGGCTGTTAAGAGGCAAGTTACATTGGTGCTACAAAAGTGCCAGGCAATGACCATCTCCAACAAGAAAGAATCCAACTGTCTGCCCTTGACATTCGATAGCATTACCATCACTGAATCTCCCAACTTCAAAATCCTAAGGATATCATTGACCAAAAACTGAACTGGACTAGCCATATAAATACTATGGCTACAAGATCAGGTCAGAGGTTAGGAATTCTGCGGCAAGTAACTCACCTCCTGACTCCCCACAGCTTGTCCACCATCTACAAGGCACAAGTCAGTAGTGTGATGGAATACTCTCCACTTGCCTGAATAAGTGCAGCTCCAACAACACACAGGAAGCTTGACACTGTCCAGGACAAAGTAGCCTGCCTGACTGGCACCCCGTCCATCATCTTCAACATTCATTCCCTCCACCACTGACGGACACTGACAGCAGAGTCCACCATCCACAAGATGCAATGCAGAAACTCACCAAAGTTCCCTCGACAGCCCCTTCCAAATCCACAACCTCTACCACCGAGAATGACACAAGTAGCAGATGTATGGGAACACCACCACCTACAAGTTCCCCTCCAAGCCACAAACCATCCTGACTTAAAACTATATCACCATTCCTTCACTGTCACTGGGTCAAAATTCTAGAACTCCCTTCCTAAAAGTACATGGACTGCAGCGGTTCAAGACGACAGCTCACCATCACCTTCAAGGGCAATTAGGGATGGGCAATAAATGTTGGCCTAGCCAGCGACACCCACATCCCATGAGAGAATGAAAAAGATTATACAAAAGTGCACACAATTTCAAAAAGAAAAGCTGCAGATTTACAGTCAACCTTAACATTCTTTCGTTTTGAATAAAATACTTCCTAAATGACTGCCTTATTAGTAAGAGGGATAACTTGAATAAGTTTTGAAAAGAAATAAAAGGATAAGAGGTAGAGTATTGACTAGAGGTTCCTTCTGCTTTAGTTTAAACTGCTGGTTGAATTCCCTCACAAGAATCAAAGTATTATACTAAGTTACAAATACACAATTTATATTTAGACTTTTCTAACCAGTAACAAACTCTTACACTAAATACAGCTCATTTCGACTATGAAAACACTATTATTAAGTATTACTTCATTAACCATTTGATCACACATGTTTTCTATCATAGACATCTGAAAAAGACCACAAGCATGTAATGTTGATTAGGTAAATGTAAATAACCACAAGAAACAACATCTGTAATATTAACCAAATCAAAGGAGGAAAAAAATTAGAGCAATGATTGAAGTCCTCAGTCGATAATTTAACAAAAGTAACTGAAACCATTTTTTAAAGTAAACATATGCATATTAATTCATTCCGTCAGAAGATTTTTAAAGATCTCTCCTTCATCACCTTCCTGCAGCCACTGATTCATGGGTACTGACAGCCTGTTATTATTGTGCCAAAGTAACCATTCTCCATATGTTATCAACAACAGGATGTATGGTTTGTGGCATCTCAGCTCTTGCTGGACTTGACTTCAAGCAATGCTTGCATACGTGTGCCTCTACCAGAAGATGTGGGATAACAATCAGGCTCAGATTCTTGCTGATTTTTGCCCAGCCTAAAGGCACTGAGTTCATATACCATCCTTACCATCATACTAGGAAGATTGCAGATGGAAAGTATGTACAGTTTGGCATAAGGGATCACAAGAAGGATAGCAGTATTACTCCCTTTTATCAAATTTTCCTCATTTCAGAAGGAACTAAATTCCAGAAAATAGCAACTTAGCAAATTCATTTCATACAACCATGCCATAATCAACTTGTGATAGATCCAACTGTTAACTGGTTGATAAAATCTTTTTTAATTGTCAATTTGAGTTTTTCTGGGGAGTCCTTTTCAGGTTCTAAACCTGAGGGAAAAATCAGGTCCAAAAAATCCCAGCTCTATTTGGAGAAAATTCATTCCCAAATAAAAATAAAACATCAATATCAATATTTAAGGTCCAAAGTCAATTTACAGTATGTGATCAATAACAAATGATGCAAGGAATATTGCATACCATTTACTTTCCTTTTATTGCCAATGAATTTTCCAATTTAATGCCTTCAGCAGATTTATTTTCCCTGAAATCCAATGCAAAGATTAGCAAGGCTCGATGGTGATGAATTTTTCAGTTTGACGGAGACATTTCTTCAGATAAAACCAGCAATTGGTTCTTTGGCAAATGTGTACCCTATTGAAACTCATCAGGTATCATGCTCCTATCAACTTAATTACTGTATATTTGATGCATTTGCTGTAAATTTGCAGACTGTTCAAAACATTTTCTACTTAAATATATTTATTTAAATTCTATGATTATTTATCATATCCACTTCATATTACATTTGACAGTACACTCAAAGCTAAATAAATGAATGTTGGACCTGATTTTAACACTGATTTGGGGTTATGGTTCAGAATTGAGATCTTCTTGATTCACCAACTTAAAAATGGCCACGAGTTTATGATGGAACTCAGTTTAAAAAAACTATGACTCCGGTCAATACATCTTGATGTTGATTTTAAAGTGAATAAATGGGATACCAGTTTACAATTAGATTTATGAGAAAAAGTTTTAAAAAAAGAAATTGTCATGAAAAACGCACTTCTAACAAGAATTCATCTCGAATTGTTGGCACACAATGAGCACCCAAGTTTATGTCCACTTTCCAAAACAGTGTACATTTCGCTTTGATTGGAAGAAAGTAGAGTTAAATACGTTCCATCATTTGAATATTGCTGAAGGGAGAGACCTGGTGCCGAAGCTTCCTCGACAAGCTGGCTGAGAAATCTTCTAAGGGTTTCTCCACTACTGTCTACCGCAAGTCTACCTTCAACAGTTAATATACATGTTGGGATTCGTATAGTTCCATTTGCCATATGATAGACCTTATTAGCAAGGAGGAAAACTCTCCACTGGCTAGAGTCATAAAGGTGAATGGTTGTGGTTGTTAGCGGTCAATCATCTCAGTTCCAGAACATCACTGCAGGAGTTCTTCAGGGCAGAGTCCTAGGGCCCAACCATCTTCAGATGCTTCATCAATGATCTTCATTCAATCATAAAGTCAGAAGTGGGATGTTCGCTGACGATTGCACAATGTTTAGCATCATTCGCAACTCCTCAGATACTGAAGCAGTCAATGTCCAAATGCAGAAAGTGGCAAGTAACATTCGTGCCACAAAAATGCCAGGCAATGACCATCTCTGACAAGAGAGAATCTAACCAATGCCCCTTCACATTCAATAGCATTATCATCGCTGAATTCCCCGCTATAAAACATCCTGGGGGCGGGGGGTTATCATTGACTAGAAACTGAACTGGACTAGCCGTATAAATACTGTGGCTACAAGAGCAAGTCAGAGGCTAGGAATCCTGTGGCAAGTAACTCACCTCCTGACTCCCCAAAGCCTGTCCACCATCTACAAGGCACAACTCAGGAAAGTGATAGAATACTCTTAACCTGGCTGGATAAGTGCAGCTCCCACAACACTCAAGAAGCTTGACACCATCCAGGAGAAAGTAGCCCGCTTGATTGGCACCCTATCCACAAACATTCACTCCCTCCACCACCGATGAACAGTGCAGCAATGTGTACCATCTGCAAGATGCACTGCAGGAACTTACTAAGGTTCCTTAGACAGCACCTTCCAAACCCATGATCACTACCATCTAGAAGGTCAAGGGCAGCAGACACATGGGAAGACCACCACACGGGAGTTCCCCTCCAAGCCCCTCAGCATCCTGACTTGGGAATATATCACTGTTCTGTCACTGTCGCTGGGTCAAAATCCTGGAACTCTCTTCCTAACAGCACTGTGGGTGCGCCTACACCACAGGGACTGCAGCGGTTCAAGAAGGCAGCTCACCACCACCTTCCCAAGGGCAATTAGGGATGGGCAATAAATGCTGGCCTAGCCAACAAAGCCCACATCCCGTAAATGAACTTTAAAAAATCTTGTAAACAGGGCCCCAGCTATTTGCTCATCTTGCAAGCTTGATGCAGAAATAGAGCGCAAAGCTATCTTGCAGGGAAATGGCCATCCTGATCAGATTATTAATCACTGTGCAATGCATACACTCGCAAATGGGCCAAAGGCCACCCTTTTCGGAGCTAAAAAGTGCCTGGTCTACCTGAGGTTAAGAAAGCTGTTTCACACTGCTACTAGGCAGTGACAATGTGACTGATATTTTTCACTAATAGTTTACTGCTGTCTTCCAAACAGACTTTCTGCCTACTACACAATTGAACAATATCATATGTGAATTTCAGTGCTGGTGTAATACCAATTACTTAGGTATACATCCCAACAACTGGCTGGTCAAATTAAACATGTTCCTCCAGCTGCTCGTAATAGGCAGGGTACAGATTGTACTCAACAAGCCCAAGCTTGCAAAGCCCAAAACAAAACATCTACTGCTAGATGTGATTCTGCAATTGGGCAGCACTTGCTGAACAATCCTGATTGCATTAATAGCTACACTAAAAACGAATTTATGATAATCAGCTGAGCTCTTAATGTGGCTCATTTACACTTGCTAAAAGCAACATACATTCATACTCAAGCACTCATTCTCTGCAAACAAAAGGAATATGTTCAAGCCTTGTGCATTTTTTCGATTACCCAGAAGCATGGGGAGCCTATAATTCCTTTTTCCTTTCTCCAAGGCAACACCTCAGACAATCAGTCGACTTGCCAGCTAATCAGCATCCTTTTTCTCCTGTAGTATAAAATATTGAGTTTTTGAAATTTAGCCTTACAAGTGCAAGATGAAAAACTTTGGCAATATGATTCTCTTTTCAGAAATAAATACTTTGTTCTCTGAGTGGTGGTATGTGACATGTGGTGTTTCCCAGGAATAGAGGCCTCAGCTTTTCACCACATCCATTAATAATTTGAATGAAAGAGAGTTACATGTCCATAACTGCAGATGACATTAAATTAGAAGGCACAATAATTTATGTGGTTAGGAGCAGCAAGTTGCAAATGGGCACTGACATACTATGTGAGTGGAAAAATTATGACAGGTCAATATGGGATGCTCTGGATCAAGGCAAACCTGAATACTTTCTTAACGGTGATCAATTAGGATCTATGGAAAAGCAAGGAGATTTAGCTGTTGCAAGTCACTAAAGACTAGTGTACAGGTATGAGTAAACAAAAGGCTAATGGAATATTGGCTTTTATCACAGGAGGGGTGGAGTACAATAGGGAGGATGTTATGGTTCAGTTGTACAGAGTCTTGATTTCACCTCAAATGGAATACTGCATTCAGTTTCAGATACCGAACCTAGGGAAAGATATTGGTCTCGGAAGGGATATGACACAGTTTCACAGAACGATACCAGGGCTTAAAGCATTAAATTACAAAAACAGATTGCACAGCCTTGCCTTGTATTCAACTGCAGTTGAAGGATGATCAAACAGAGATATTAAAAATGATAATAGGGGAGGTGATGGCATAGTGGTATTGTCACTGGACTAGTAATCCAGAGACAAGGGTAATCCAGGGAATCCCACCATGGCAGATGGTGGAATTTGAATTCAATAAAAATCTGGAATTAAAAGTCTAATGATGACCATGAAATGATTGTTGTAAAAACCCACCTTGTTCACTAAAGTCCTTCAGGGAAGGAAATCTGCCATCCTTAACTTGCCTGGTCTGGCCTACATGTGACTCCAGACCCACTGCAATGTGGCTGACTCGTAAAAAATGCCCTCTGAACTAGGGAGAGGTAATAAATGCTGACAGGCCAGCGACGCCCACATCCCATGAATGAATAAAAAAAATAGATAAAAAGAAACAATTTTCTATGGTGGAAAGATACAGGACAAGGCAGCATAATCTTAAACTTAGGAGTTAATTGTTTAGGAGTGAAATGGGGAAGTTCTCTTCAACAAAAGGTCATGGAAATGCAGAACTTGATCCCTCAAAAGGCTGTGGATGCTGGGTCAATTGAAATTTTCAAGATGGAATTGATAGATTTTTGTTAAATAATGATTTAAAAAATAGATAAAGGCATTAAGGATATCACAGGCTCAGTGGTCTCTCCTGTTTCTAATCCATGAAATGTCCCTTCCATACAGTTGTACATCAAAGGCTGTGACTGAAGACCTGAACAAATACCCAGCCATATGCATCCTGTTCTTGTTACATGAGATAGATAATTTGAACCATACTGTACTGAAAACCAAACTGAGGGTATTAATTACCCAGAATATTTAAAATACACAGTTTATTGTTTACCATTATTTAACTATTAAGAGATCAACCCACTTGGTATCAAACACGAATGTTAGAAGTAATTTTAAAATGTGTACAGCCAAGATATAAATGAGTACAGCGTGAACACAGGAGGATGCTGGCAAAGTTTAGCTAAAGGCAAATACTAGATTGTACCCTGGGGCTTCCACATTATGTTCCATCAACATGCAAAACAACTCCTTGTGTGGAGCTAACAGTCTATTATACTTCGTTAGACATAACTGTTACAACTAAAGCTAATAAATCCCACCTTTCAGCAAAGTAGGTTGTTAGTTCAAATAATTATTGTAGCCTAGCTTATTTTCACAAACAGGGCAGCATTAATTGAAGGCAAGAATATATGGTACAAAACTAAACTGCAGGGTACACAGAGAAACATCAAACTCCAGAATATCACAGGCTTTCCAAATTGCAAAGCAGGTGCATAACATATAGCATATGACACCACAATCAATTTCAGATAAACATATCTTATCCAAAACACAAAATAAATACAAAATTTAAATTTTGTATGATTTTACTCAACATCGTAGATAGAAAAGTTATCCAATCAATTTATTTTCATTGGAAATATTTTTAATGTCAGAAGACATTAAGCAATCAATTGCTTATATTCATCTGAAGGTAGCAACATGTTTAAATGCACAGGCTTTTAACACTGAACTCATGCATAAGAATGCACAAAAAGGACAATTCGGCCCATTAAACTTAAACACAGACCATGTACGATAAGACTAGTGGTTGTAGCACTGCACTAACAACGCAGAGATTATAAATTCAAATCCCACCAGTGGTAAACTGTGAAATTTAATTCAATAAATCTGGTAATTTCTAAGGTAGCAATATAAAAATGGCTATAAAAACTGCTGAATTGAATCCCAAATTCCCAACTGTTTCACTGAAGTCCTTCAGGGAGGGATCTGCTGTGCCTACCCATTCTGACCTACATGTCCAGTTCTACTGTTGACTTTTAATACCTTCAGGTAAATTGGGGAGGGCAATACATACTGTGTCACCCACAAATAATAAATATAAAACCCCTTCATTACAATAAATCTCCACTCAACCTTCCAGGGCAAGAACCTACATCCAAAAATAGGGCAAATCAAGCCAAATTCCAAAACATCTATTCAATCTCATGTGTCACACTATTGATATCAACCCAAATTGGCATTCATGACCCCAGCAATCCAGGAGGCATCACACTTCAAACAACATTAAATTATCACCAGCCATACCTTACCCTGGAATCCTCAACGTTAGTCATGACCAGATATCTAGCTTGTTATTTTCACAAAGGTGTTAGGTGCAACATTAGCTTTTTTAAAATCCGGGTAGTCAGTTCCATGTATCCATAAATCAAATGAAAAAAATAATTCTAATCTCAAACCTTACTTAAATAATTTAAGTGATATAACAATACATTTACAATTTTCTATCTAACCCTTTGTATAAACAAAATAATGCAAGCCATTATCTAATTCCATGGGCGAAATTTTACGGCCCCTCCCGCCAGTAGATTTTACCGTTCTGTCAAAGTCAATGGGCTTTTGAATGGCTCGCTGCATTTTACGGCCCCTCCCCCACCACAACAGGGCCGTAAAATTCCACCCTATGTTATTCTTTTCTAGATAATGTAAGCCCGTTTAACACAGGCCATTTAACATTATTTCGCTTTAACATCATTCAGTTAATGGGGCTTGTATTCTCGCTTAGCATCGCTAGATTCATTTTAAAATTGTTTCCCACCGGTCTACCGTAGGGCCATGTGACAGAGCCTATCAACGCCATTTTGGAATGGCCTCTGCTGCTCCCTGACCCTTTCTCTCACTGCCAACCTTCCGACTTGCAGCATCTCCTGCTTCTGACCCACCCTGTCGCTGCCAATCCTCTGGTGCTCAGCCTCTGCCATTCCCTAACGCACCCTCTCGCTACTGACCCTCTTGACTTGCAGTGTCTCCTGCACTCCCGTTCACTGCTTCCCTCTCCTGAACCCTCGCTGGTGAGCGAGGGCACACCTCCAGAGCTCTCATTAACTAGCGAGGGCTCAGGAGAGAGAAGCAATGAGCGGGAGCATTTTAAAAAATCATCAATTACAACAGCCCCAGCTCGCCACTTCTGCATCGTTTCACAACCCCGAAGTTCCGGCTTCAGATCAGATCTGGGCCTGGACCTTGAACGGGAGTGCAGATTTAGGGGAGGCAAGTAGTGAGCAGGAAAGTCGGAGAGCAGAAGGTTCGGTGAGAGAAAAGATCAGCGAGAAGGTGAGGCTGTAAGTCAGATGGTGGGCAGCAAGAGGGTGAGTCAGGTAGTGGGAGTGGCCATAAGTCAGAAGGAGGGATAGTCCACAGCAAACAGGAGGGTCTGAGAACAGATGTGTGGCAAGCGGGGGGTTCGGGAAGCAAGATCAGTACCGAACATGATCATCAGCAAGCGGGAGGCACTGCAAGTTAAGTTACTTCATTTACCAATATAGAAATTTAGCATTGTGAAATATTTCAACTTACAGAGTGGAATGTCTTAATTGTTTTTTTCTGATAAGAAAGGTCTTACAGAACATAACTATAGCTTTTACATTGGTTTTAATGGGAAACTCTGATTTGCTCATTGTTGTTTTACCTAAAATCACAATTTTCAAGAACACAACTACAAGTTTAAGTGAGGACTTATTGTAGCTTTTGTAAGTATAGCACTTTTTATTTAAATGATTTTCTGATAACAGAAGTTAGTCTACTGTAACTTTTTGTGAGAAGTTTTCTAATCAGTTTGTCTAAGAACTCATTGAAATCCAGCCACTAAAAGGCCCTTTCACCAGTCAGTATAGCAAGTTTGGATTTTTTTTGTAACAGATTCAAAATAATTAGTTTTCTTGCATTTTGCTGAATAAATCACACCATCCATGCTTATCCAAAGTTAATTTTGTTAACTCATACAGACTCAAAAACTTAACTCTGTTTTCCTCTCCAGAGATGCTGTCAGACCAGCTATTTTCGTTTTTGTTTAATTTTGTTCCTCTCTTCAAGCCTACAGTTCAAAAAACAGTTTGAACCAAACTTGCAGCTTATGTTTCAAAATAAACCCGATCCAAGGATCTGAACTGCAAACACAGGGAGGAGGGACTGCTGCATGGAACAAGTAACTGCCTTTCTAGCACTGTTGTGGGCCAGGAGGAACAGTTGTGCTTCCCCTGATTCACCAAGTTATCCTTTAAACACCCTAGCAATTGGACCCCCCAAAAATTGGATTTCCTTCTGACCCACGATCTCTAATTCAAAGCTTAGATTAATGCCAAATTTGCTTCGTCCTTACCTGCCAGGTTTGTTGATATATTTTTGGAGCCGAGCTTTCACCTCATCGTAGGTGAGAAAAGCCATGTAGCCAGGGTGTGTCACAGCCAAGAAATTCCAATTCCTTAAGATCGAGGTCCAAGGCTAACAATGAAAAACAGTTAACTTTTTTCCACTTGAATAAACAAGGCAATTGATTCAGCTTTTAGAGAAACAAATGTGAAAGGTTAAATAAATACTAAATGCTAACAAATACCAACCTCCAAACTACTGGAAACCTAATGTACAAGGGACAACTTCTTCCATGCTTTGGCATTTAATTACAGCAATGTCCTTCAGCAGCATTAGTTATAGGCGCTTTTGCTGAAATGGTTACTTAAAACTAGTAAGATAAACTGGTACACTTGATTTTGCAACAACGTACAATTTGTCATCTGCACATGAATAGCAAATCATTAGGCACTTCACCTACTCTTTTGAAACCAAAGTATATTCTGGGGCTCAGGGGAGACACAGAACTGTGGAAGTTTACAGTATGGAAAAAGAGTCATTCAGCTCATCATGTGTGTGCCAGCTGTTTGTAGAGTAATCCAAAATTAAACAGTTTTGAAAACGTCAGATGTGACTCGAAACGTTCTCTCTGTTTCTATCTCCGCAGATGCTGCCAGACCTGCTGGGTATTTACAACATTTTCTGATTTTATTTCAGATTTCCAGCATCTGTAGTAATTTGCTTTTATAATCAAAATTAATTCCATCAACCTGTTTCTCATGCATTTTTTAAATCATCCAAATGCAATAGTCTCTACTTTAAAAACTCCTTAAGGAAAACCGTCCACACTCCAACAACGCTCTGCACAAATAAAATTATCCATACCTCTTTTCACTCTCAGGACTGAATTTTAGCGGACCTGCAGGAGTCGGCTGGGAGGCAGGAGGGAACTGAAAAAGATCAAGAGGGAGTGTGGTGGGGGTGGTCCCATGGCAACAGCAACACCCAGCCACCCCCCTCTAAACTTCTTTCCCTTACAACCACCCCTCACTGAGGCCTGCTTGACTGGTTGCCAAAGAGTATGATCGGGGCTCCCCAGACAGCCGGGGCCAACCCCACCTCAGTTTTCCAGCCCATCATCAGAGCCACTACTGCCCTGACAAAAATCAAGCCTTTAATGGTAATTTTGAATTAGTGCCCCCTTGCTATCTGTGCAACCAAAGCAGAAAATATTTCTCTATTCAGTAAACCAAAATCTTTCATAATTTGAGAAAATTCTCAAATCTTCTAATATAGCTTTCTCTGATCCATTCGAGAAAGCTCAAATAACTAAATTACTCCCCTTACCTATAGTTTTGCCACCTTTGCAGTGTCTTAATAAAATTCCAAAAGCTTTAATGTGCTTTCTATAATGGGGCATCCAAAGCTGCATGCATTACTCTAAGGAATATTTTGGGAGAATTCATCATGCATTTATCTATGGCCCTGTTTATGAAACCCAGTTAGACCTTATCGGAAAAAAATATGTTATGGTTGCAACTTAATTGTGCTTTCCTTTCATTTTTGTTTCTTTTCCTCACCATATTCCTCTTTTACATATGCCATTCCTCAACCAAGAGGTAAAGTAGGTACAAATATATCGATTGGTATGTGATATCTTTCCTCAGGAATTCAAGTTGCTTTTATAAATGACTGCAGCATATTTAGCACATCCACTGATGTAACTGGAAGAAAAAAAATACATCTGGTGTCCAAAAGGAACTCTGTCCTCTGTCTATTTATAGATATGCCTTCAAGTTTCTATCAATTTACTTTACAAATATATTATCTAAATGCACCACACCCAAATTTCCATAATTGAAAACTTGATCACGTTCCCCAAATCCATATAAAATGATAAATTTTCTTATTTATAAAGTTATTTATAATTATCGGTAACCCCTCACAGTTACCCCACTCTGCATCCACCCTAGAATTTTTATATCCATCGCTGAATGTGGGCACAGAAACTGAACATAATACTCACTCTCACTCACTTTTCCAGAACTGCTTCATCCAATTGAGGGTTGCAGGGAGTCAGAGTCTATCCTGACAGGCAATGGGCATTAGGCGGATACACCCAGGATGGTACGCCAGTCCATCACAGCACACACATACACACACGTACGCAGACAGACAGACACACTGGGGGCCAATCCATCTAACCAACACGTCTTTGGATGGTGGGAGGAAATCGGAGCACCCAGTGGAAACTCACGCAGACACAGAATGTGCAAACTCAAGGTGAGGATCGAACCAGGCCCCTAGAGCTGTGAGGGAGCAGCACTAACCACTGCTGCCCATTGGACACAATACTTTACCATTAAATGGGAACCTGCTATTTGCATGCATTTAGTTGAAGCATTCCTCTTGATAAAAATACCTTTCTGGTTTAAATTAATGGAGCTAGATCAGACATACCACTCAGAATAATTTTCCTTAATACTCATACTGCTGGCTAGCAACATTTATTATTGACAGTATCAAACAATGCATCTAACTAACTCTGGTAGCTAAAACACAAAACTCCCAGCCTATAATGTAATAAAATATTCCGCTTAATTACAGCGCTTCAAAGAATCACAGAATGGTTACAACATAGAAAGAGGCTATTCATCCCATCGTATCTGGGCTGGCTCTTCGAAGAAGCAATTCACCTAGTGCCACTCCCTCACCATCTCCCTGTAGCTCTGCACATTCTTCCTTTTCAGTTAACAGCCTAATTCCCTCTTGAACATTTCAATTGAACCTGCCTCCACCACACTCTTCAGGCATTCCAGGTCCTAACCACTCACTGCATGAAAAAGCTTTCCTCATGTCGCCATTACTTCTTTTGCCAATTACCTTATATAGGTGTCATCTTGTTCTCAATCCTTCCACCAAGGGAACAGTTTATTGCAATAAAGGGAAACATTGGTAATAAATCACTCTAAAACAATGCATCATTTCAAAAAAAAAAGTATACTATCAGAACCTTCACTATTTCAACCAAGACACTTAAGGAAATGAGGGGCAGCCAGCAACATTCATTTTTTTTTTAAATGAGCAGCCAAAAATATTGGCAAAGTTTAGTAAACTCGTGGAGAATTTTTTGTTACAGCATATTATGAAATTATAACACCAAATTTCCACCATCCTCTTCAACAGATCATTCAAAGATAGGTGATACAACCAATCTTTCAATCATGGCAACCCAGGAGCACCACCATATATTTTTGTTAGTAAAGTCTTCCAAGTTATAAACCAAAGGATTTTCCAAAAGTCTAACTATTAAAGCTCTTGTGGAAGCTGGATCTCAACTCCATACTTGTTCAGAACATTGTTTTTGGACGTGCAGTGACAGGACGTCAGATAACATTGTAAGATAGTTGCGGGATTCCCTCCAAGGTAATAATGTATTTATTCTTTTCTAAAATAACCTTTGTGGCCAAATAAAATAACATGAAAGAACACAGGTAGTTTTGATCAAGGGCACAACTTTACAATCCCAGGAAACATGAACGAAGAACAGACAGTCCCTTCATTTCTGAAGATCCTAATCACTTACTGATTTCATCAAATTTCGGTTCCTCAAATTTAAAATCTGGGAATTTGGTGAGGTGTCCTCCCCCATTGAGCCGTTGCAGTTTGGCAATCTCCTCATCGATATTTTTCTGGTATTCTGGACCAGCATCAAAAGTGTACAATAATTATTCGTGTTCGCAGATAATTATTTTATTAGTCATTAACTCACCTGAAAGAGCCTGGTGAAGATATCAAATTCAAAGATTGAAATGTAATCATTACACGTCAAATCAATTGTAGACTTCAGGGCCATGGCTTCCAAACCAGAGCTGATAGAATGAACTTCATGAAGGCACTGTCTAAAGACTTTCCATGGCACAATGGTTCTGAAAGAAGGAAAAGACCACAGATTATTTCTCTTAGCAATGAGATGATGGTTTAACATCAATAAAATGCACAAGTATTTACACAACAAGCATTTATAAGTTGCAGTATAATGCCAACTAATTTTTTTCTCTGGGCACCCTGCTTATTTCTCCTAGGAATAAATATTTTGTAACAAAGAACAAATCTCTTAAATCAAAATTTATTTTATTCAAATGTTAACTTAGAAAACGGGTAAAAGCTGACCAACAGCTTACAGCCCCAAAAACAGAGCAATTCTGGGATGTAAAAGCCAAATACATGTGGGCTCTGTACATAGGTATACACAAAATTCTTCCACTTGGATTGGAGGAAAAAAGACCATGAAAGCCTACAGGGAGAATCTAAATATTAAAAAATGCAAAATTGGTGGGGCACTTCTAATAGGTTGTGGGGCCACATTTCTCTATAATATTTGGAATTGTTATTCTTTACCCAGCTAAGCTGGTACTCCTTATCCCATTCATCCCAAAACTAGCTCAAAATGCATTCTGACTCGACATCCATCAAGTTTGCACTCTCCAACCTCATTCACTCTCAGTTAATGGCACCCTTCTTCCTTTCAGATCAAGTATCGTTTCCAGAATCTGCTCCATTCCTCCTTTTTATGACCAAATGTTTCTCATTCACTCCACAGCATTCCCCTCAGGAGGCATTTATTTATCTCCCCCTTACTTTGTTTTCAATCCCCCTTTACTATCATCCATTCAACAATTTTCTTCTCAGTACCATCCATTATGTCTTTCTTCTTCCCCTATACGTTATCCACACACCTGTCAAGGTTCCACTTTCTTCTGAATGCTAATGGCTATCATTTATAAATACTACAAGAATGAACTCCCAATGGAGGCAGCAACCTCAGCCACTTGCACTGGGATCAGAGACAAGAACACCACCATTAAACAGTGGACTTAGGAGGCAGGATGGGGGTGGGGTCTGGGGAATGGGTCCTCCTGATCTGACCAAGACCTCAATACCATTATCCCCCCTAACCCTGAAAATCTTTGATTCTCTTGTTAGTCAAGAATTTATCTACCTCTGCCTTAAAAATATTCACTGACCCTACCTCTACCACTCTCTGGAGAGGAGAGTTTCACAGACTCATGACCCTCAGGGAAAATAATTCTCCTCAACTCTGCCTTAAATGGATGATCCCTTATTTTTAAACTGTGCACCCTGGTTCTGGTCTCTCCCACAAGGGGAAACATCATTTCAGCATCCACTATGTCAAGCCCCCTCAGGATCTTATATTTCAATAAGATCACCTTTCATTCTTCTAAACTCCAATGGATACAGGCCCAACTTGTCAAACCTTTCTTCGAAAATAATCCCCTCACCCCAGGAGTGAGTCAAGTAAACCTTTTCTCTGGACTGCTTCTAATGCAGTAATGTCCTTTCATAAATAAGGAGACCAAAACTCAGTACTTCAGTTTTAATCTCACAAATGCCCTGCAGAGCTTTTTTTTTTTAATTCATTCACAGGATGTGGGCTTCGCTGGCTGGGCCAGCATTTATTGTCCATCCCTAGTTGCCCTTGAGAAGGTGGTGGTGAGCTGCCTTCTTGAACTGCTGCAGTCCATGTGGTGTAGGTACACCCAGAGTGCTATCAGGAAGGGAGTTCCAGGATTTTGATCCAGTGACAGTGAAGGAATGGCGATGTGTTTCCAAGTCAGGGTGGTGAGTGACTTGGAGGGGAACTTCCAAGTGGCACTGTTCCCATCTATCTGCTGCCCTTGTACTTCTGAATGGTAGTGGTCCAGGGTTTGTAAGGTGTCAGCTAAGGAACCATGGCAAATTCCTGCAGTGCTTAGTGAATTCCTGCAAAATTACAGCAAAACACCTTTACTTTTATATTCAGTTCCTCTTGCAATAAATTACAGCATTCCATTTGCCTTGCTAATCATGTGTTGTACCAGCATACTAACCTTTTGAGATTCAAGTACCAGGACTGTGGGTGTACCTACACCGCCTAGCCAGCGATGCCCGCATTCCGCAAAACAATAAAAACACATGCAGATCCCGCTGTACCTCAAGAGTTCTGCAATTTCTCTCCATTTAGATAATGTGCTGCTTGTCTATTTTGGCAGGAAGAATAGAAAAGTTCACATTTTCCCACAATATTGTCCATCTGCGAAATTCTTGCCTATTCACTTAACCTATCTATATCTCTTTGAAACCCCTTATGTCCTCTTCACAACTTACTTTCCTACTTGCCTTTGCATCTTCAGAAAATTTAGCAACTATAGATTCTATCCCTTCAACCAAATCATTGATACAGATTGTAAATAGTTGAGACCCCAGCACTGATCCCTGTGGCACTCCACTCGTTACATCTTTCCAACCTGAAAATGACTCTTTATGCCTACTCTCGTTTTCTGTTAGCTAACCAATCCTCTTCCTATATCCACACTAATATGTTTACCCCCCCCACCCCCCACCACACCACGAGCCCTTACTTTGTGCATCAACATTTGATGTGGCACCTTGACAAATGCCTTCCAGAAATCTAAGCACACCACATCCACAGGTTCCCCTTTATCCCCCTTATTTCCAAATCCCTCCATGACCTCATCTCTCCACAACTTTGTAACATCCTCTAAGCTGTACAATCCTTCAGTATTTGTGCTCCTCCAATTCTGATCTCCTGCGCATCTCCTATTTGAATCATTCCACCACTGGTGGCTGTGCCTTTAGTTGCTAAGGCCATAAGCTCTGGAACTCCTTCCCTAATCCATTTCACTTCTCTCTTCTCTTTTAAGACGCTCTTTAAAACCAAACTCTTACCCTTATGAGGCTCAGTCAAATTTTATTTGATGACACTCCAATGAAACACTTCCATTACGTTAAAGTTGTTAAATAAACGCGAGCATCCTAGTTGGAATGCATGCTTGCCTATGTCCATTATAAAGAAACATTGTTTTCTTCCTCCACAACTACTACTTAGTCCAAAAAAAATCATGTACAGAATCAAATTACTGTCCATTAAAAGCACAGAATCAAATTACTGTCCAGTAAAACAATGCAAAATTATTGTGAATGAAATGTTAGGTGCTTGATTTGCTTTGCAAAGTCACTTTAAAACTAAACTTTTAAGAAAATATGCAGCAATACTGTTAGCGTTACCTATCCAAACTATGACACTCTATTTCATGGGCTTGTTCAAAAGGTACCGAATTCCGTGCAACAAAATTTTTGTTAGCTGGCTCTAGCTTGGGGTTCAATATATCTGGTTGCTATTGTTATTAATAAGCATGGTTTACACTATTCTTACAAAGCTGGAATTAACAGTTGCGTTAACCTGTTCAAAATCTTAGTGGATTTCAAAATGCAACCCACGAATAAATTAAATAAGTTTGTTGTACAGGAGGGCTTTGAGCACTCAAACCTTTCTACAGTAACTGAAGTACAGTCTCAACACCCATCACAAAAGCAACACGAACTGAAGTAACTGTTATGTTGAATATGATTTGTAATGTAAGAAAATAATAAAAAATCTTTAAGATCAACAAAGAATCACAAGAGACCTCTTTTGAATATCCTGCATTCCCTATTTAAATGTAAAGCCCTATTCAAACCTAATCTTACAATATTTTAGATACATAATATTAACATTATTTTATTACATCTCAACCAAACTGACTTCCATATTCACAAGTCAATTACTATCTAATTAGCTTTGTTAAAAATGACAAATTTAGAAGCAATAAATTTGTTCATCATTTTCATTCTTGGATTATTAATCAACAGTAAATTATTGCAAAATGTATACAATTCCAAAAACAAAATGACAACAATCAAAATAAATGCTAAAAGATCTGCTCACTTTCCAACAAAATCTCAAGAACAAACCTGGCACATTGTTAATTATATCATGTGTATTCATTTCTCCCTGCACCTGACACAAGGAAAACATTCATGAAGTTCTTTTTGTTCCCCCAGAGAGCTCAAAGGAGCCTTGGTGCAGTTCTGTTAAACAACAACCTCAAAAGCTGTTATTATAAAGCCACTAACCAAATACCAAATTTTCATTAAATCTCATTTGATGTAATTCCTCCAGGTAAATAAAAACTACTGAAGTTAAGCAATCTTGTCAAGTAGCTAATAATGTGAAAAATGAAAATTATGCAAGCCCCACTACAACAAATTAGGGAAACCAAAAAGTTTGGAAGAACTCTTGCTACTGTGACCGATTATGTAATAAATGTCAATTTAAATCAACACTGCTCACTATTGTTTCTCTTCAAACCACAAACCACAAATGTGACCACTCTATTGTCCGCTAATCATGTTACACGTTGCAAATTTGGTCTTACAGGATCATTAGACTGAGGTAGAATCAGGTATTTGGGTGCAGAACCAGTTGTGAAATGCTCTACTTTCAGGGGACATAAAGCATGCATAAGAGACTGAAAATTGGTCTGTGGGGACAGTTGTTTCTCCTTCCAAGGAGACGCAGAAATAAAAATTACAATTGTACTGCAGAATTATGCATTCAATGATCATGTATTTTGTTTAGGTAACCTAAAAAGTTACAATGGTGCCCCCAACACATTTGAACTCCATCAATAACCTCAATCTTGCCTTTGACCCAAATGGTCCTCTTCTCATTTCTGACAAAATTAAGAAGCAATCTTAAATGAAGTGTCATTTTCTACAACATTAGGTGACTCCCATTCAATTAATTACTTGCTTTATTTTAAAAATAAGCTACACCAAAATCTTGGCCTTCAATTTGTCCTAACAAGAATCACTATGTCCTCAGAAAGAACTTTGTAATTTGTACATAATGTGTCCTGCATACAATCAACATTACTAAAATGGGTATAAGGATGAGAAGAGATGGTTGAAAAACAGTCGAAAGGAAGCAATGAATAAATAAGGAATTAAAGAATGAAAATAAAATTGTGAAAGGAACAGATTTGTAAAGGAGGAATTAAAATAAGCATGAAAATGTGCAGTGTCACTAAAATAAAAAGATACAAATATTTAGGGCCTAATTTTAATACTAAGTGAATGGGTGTTGAGCGAATTAAAATCTTGCTCTTAATTTTACTGCTTTTTAAAACAACATATTTGAAAGGTTGTATTATACATTAGCAAGGGCACAGCCTTGGAATGCACACAAAATTTTGATTTAAATAGACAGGAACCACATGAAGAAAATTACAATGCACTATATATCTTCAGTACTAACAATCTATCAGATATTATCCTGGATGCTTGATAAACAGGAAACCACTTAGTACCATGTTGAAACACCACAGCAGAAGAAATGCACAAGAACTGACGTATTTCATTATATATGGTGACAATGAAAAGGTTACAGCTTTAAGACATTGCCACAATACAAAACGATTGGGTCCTAAAGTGTCCTCAAGTACTAGATTCCAGCAGTATCAAGGAAATGCACTAGACGTCATGGCCTTGTCCTCTTGCAGACTTGAGAGGAAAATATAATCTCAAAGGTTGCTCAGTACTTCCTGTGCAAGATTTCTGATGTCCAGTGACCCCATTTCCTCATTATCTGCTTATATTCAACATAATTCTAGGTACTCTCACAATGGGTTTATGGGAATAACTAATTTAAACAAAGTGGGACATCTCCCAGATCAAATTCAAATCATAAATTTGAGCATTTCCATGATTTATGCTTACAATAGCAACACAGAGTCTGTTGATTGCATTAAATGCAGTTAATAGACAGCAGAAAAGTGGCTGTTAAAAACCGTCCTTGCTAAGTTTTGTAAATCAATAATCCCTTCATGAACTCATCTTAACTGTCATGATGCGTCAGTGAATATTTTAACGCCCCACCAAACAAAGCAAACTTTAGGACAATACTGACATCAAATCTCATTGAAGATGTACAAGATTAAAGTCAGTGGAACATAGATTTTTTCCTTAGCTAAATGCCAACATGTTTCAAGGTCCTAAAAATGTTAGAATCCCTCTGTTGTCTACTTTCTATAACGGTCCTCTTTTACCTTTGAAAAATAATTATCATTAGGCTGAAAAATCCATTGTTACTTGCATACAGGCCGGTAATGTACATCATCAGCCTCAGTTGGATTACAATGCTGTTGTTTCTAAAATAGTAAGTCTTTGATGAGTCAGAACCACAAATGCATATGAGTCATGTTCCTTACTGCAAATAGGCTGTCACCATTGTGTTTCCACGAGGAGAAAACAGTCTCTCCCAAAGGGCTAATATATACACATAGGAAGCACGGAGAAAACATTTTGTTTAGTGCAGATCTGTACAACAGTTAATGCGGAAACAACTGTTATTTTTGTAATAGGACAAGAATACAATTTGACATTGTAGGTATCATATTATGTTCCAAAGGAAAAAATTAAATGGTACAGTAGCAGAACCTGAACACCTAAAGTCACAGAACAATTTAGGACATCTATGTTAAACAGCCAAGAAATTATATATTTCCTTAATGAGACTGCACAGCATTCTGACTGAATTCATAGCATTCAGGAATACTGAACTGGGCGAAGTCTTCCTCAACTGAAGATACCCTGAACGAAGTTGCTGTGAAGCGTAACACACTTTTTAACCAAGATAACAGCAAAATACTGTGGATGCTGGAAATCTGAAATTGTCTCCAGGACTGTCACTGACCTCATCTCCGCTGGAGATCTTCCCACCACAGCTTCCAACCTCAGTCTCCCAACCTCGGACAGTTCGCATCTACCTCCTTCCCAAAATCCACAAACAGGACTGTCCCGGTAGACTGATCATGTCAGCCTGTTCCTGCCCCATGGAACTCATTTCTTCCTATCTTGACTCCATTCTCTCTCCCCTTGTCCAATCTCTTCCCACCTACATCTGTGATCCCTCTGATGCCCCACGTCATATCAACAATTTCCAGTTCCCTTGCCTTAACCGCCTCCTCTTCACCATGGACATCCAATCTCTCTACACTTTCATCCCCCACCAGGATGGTTTGAGTGCTCTCCACTTCTTCCTTGAACAGAGGCCCAAACAATCCCCATCCACCACCACTTTCTTCCGCCTGGCTGAAATTGTTCTCTCACTGAACAATTTATCCTTAAACTCCTCTCACTTCCCCCAAATAAAAGGTGTGACTATGGGTACCTGCATGGGCCCCAGTTATGCCTGTCTCTTTATGGAACATTTCTGAGTCCTACTCAGGCCCCCTCCCACAACTCATTTTTTGGTACATTGATGACTGTTTTGGTCCATGCTCTCATCTGGATCTAGAAAGATTTATCAATTTTGCTTCCAATTTCCACCCCTCTAACACCTTCACAATGATCCATCTCCGACACCTCCCTTCCCTTCCTTGACCTCTCTGTCTCCATTTCTGATGCTCACTGTCCATCAATATTCATCACAAGCCCAACAACTCCTGCAGCTACCTTGACTGCAGCTCATCATGCCCTGCTTCCTGCAAGGATTCCATCCCGTTTTCTCATTTCCTTCGCTTCTGTGACATCTGTTCCGATGATGCCACTTTCCAAAACAGCACTTGTGACACATCTTCCTTTTTCCTTAACCGAGGTTTCACACCCACTGTGGTTGACAGGGCCCTCAACCACGTCTGACCCATCTCCTGCGCCTCTGCCCTCACACCTTCCTCTCCCTCTCAAAAACATGATAGGGTCCTCCTTATCTGCATTCAAAGGATCATCCTCTGCGATTTCCGCCAACTCCAACATGATGCCACCACCAAACACATCTTCCCTTCAACCCCCACCCCGCCCCCCATCAGCATTCTGTAGGGACCATTCCCTCCGGGACACCCTGGTCCACTCCTCCATCACCCTCAACACCTCATCCCCTTCGCACGGCACCTTCCCATGCAATCGCAGAAGGTCCAACACATGCCCCTTTACCTCCTCCCTCTTCGCCATCCAAGGGTCCAATCACTCCTTTTACGTGAAGCAGTACTTCATTTGCAACTCCTTCAATTTGGTCTACTGCATTCGCTATTCCCAATGCAGTCTCTTCTACATTGGGGAGACCAAACACAGACTGGGTAGCCGATTTGTAGAACACCTTAGGTCTGTCCGCAAGCATGACCCAGATCTTCTTGTTTGCAATTTCAACACACCATCCTGCTCTCATGACCACATGTCCTTCCTTGGCCTGCTGCAATGTTCCATTGAAGTCTACTGCAAACTGGAGGAACAGCATCTCATCCTCCGATTAGACACTTTACAGCCTTCCGGACTTAACATTGAGATCAGCAACTTCAGACCATGATTTCTCTCTCCTCCATCTTCAACCCTTTTTTATCCCCTGTTTCAAAATTCATTTTTATTTTTATCCATTTATTTTTTATTTATTTTTATTTATCCATTCATTGTTTTATCACTTTTAAAACCCATTTTTGATCCTTTTTCCCCACACCCTCCCCGCTAACGACCATCTATAACTTGTTCATGTTGTTCTTTTCAGAGTGCTTACCCTTGTTTTGCTATTATCACATTCTGCTTTCTTACCTTTATGCCATTATCAGCACCTCCTATAGCCCTTACAACTACCATTAACACTCCCTTTGTCCATGACATTTTTGTCAATCTCTCTTTTGCCCCGACCTATCGCTGGCCTTCTATCCATCTTCATCTGCTCCACCTTTAAACAATATAAATTTCTATCACATTTCTACTTCTCTTTAGCTCTGAAGGAGGGTCATACAGGCTTGAAACATCAACTCAGTTTCTCTCTCCACAGATGCTGTCAGACCTGCTGAGCTTTTCCAGCATTTTCCATTTTTATTTTACACTTTTTAACCATATGGATAGCATTATGGGAACATAGGAACAGGAGAAGGCCAGTCAGCCCATTGAGCCTACTTCGCCATTCAATACAATCATAGCTGATCGAACACTTCAATGCCTTTTACCCACGCTATCCCCATAACCCTCTACGTTAATGTTAATCAGAAGTCTAACAATCTCCACCTTAAACATACTGACTGAGCTTCCACGGCTCTGGGGCAGAGAATTCCAAAGATTCACAACCCTCTGAGTAAAGAAATTTCTCCTCCTCTCAGTCCTAAGCAGCTTCCCCCTTACTTTGAAACTGTGTCCCCTGGTTCTAGACTCCCCAGCCAGAGGGAACTTCTTACCAGCATCTGCCGTTCCACTCCTTTTAAGTATTTCATAGGTTTCAGTGAGATCACTTCTCATTCTTCAAAACTCTGGAGAATACAGATCCAGTTTTCCCAATCATCCCCAGAACAAGTCTGGTGAACATTCGTCGCACTCCCTCTATGGCAATAATATCCTTTCTGAGGTAAGGGGAACAAAACTGCATACAGTACTCCAGGTGATTTTTCAAATCTAGCATAAATAAGGAATACAGAGCAGCAGAATCCTCTCTAGTAGCTAGCCTTCTGTCTGGTGCTTTGATAGGTCCATATACATACATTCGCTGCATATAGTTCGAGTCATTATGGCACAGGTGGAGGCCATTTGACCTATGGGGTCTGTGCCAGAACACTCCAGTCAATCCCTTTCCCTTGCTCAATCACCTTAACCCTGCGAATTTATTTCCATCGCCCTATGAGTTTATTTCCATCAAATGCCCATCCAATTTCAATCAAATGCCCATCCAATTTCCTTTTGAAAACACATTATCTCCATTTCCAGCAACCTCGTAAACAGCAAGTTCCAGGTTATTACCGCATGCTGCATAAAAATGTTCTCCTCACAACTCCCTGCATCTCTTGCCCAAGACCTTAAATCTGTTGTCACCCAATCTTTGTATGAACAGTTACTTTTCTTTGCCTACATATCTAAGCCTATCATAATCTTGCACACCTTTAATAGATCTCCGAATAATGTCCTTTGCTCCAAGGAGGATAACTGCAGCTTCTCCAACCTAACCTTGTAGATTTTAGCTGCTATCATCCCTGCTACCATTCTGGTAAATCCATTCTGCCACACTTCTCTGTATTCAATTCAATTTGTCGCTTGCCTGCCCAATCTGCTAGCCTATATACTACTGCAGTTGATTGTTATTAAACTCCCTGTCTTCCACTCCTCAAAGTTTGGTATGATCAGCAAATTTTGAAATTTTGCTCTCTATTCTAATACCCAAACGATTTACATATATCAAAAGTTCCCCATATCTTCACTATTCCTTTTCCATTTCTCACAGGGTCCTCATAGGCATCTAGTCAGGTCCTGGGATTTTGTCCTTCTTAAAGAGTTTGCATTTGATATATCTTACACATCCCAAGGCACTTCACAGCTAAATCAAGTACTCCTCAAGCGCAATCATTAATATAATGTAGACAAACATGGCAGCAATTTGTACACAGCAATGTCCCATAACAGCAATGAAATGAAAGACCAGATTCTCTCTGTTTTTAATATTGGTTGAAGAAGAATTATTGGCCAAGACACCAGGAGAATTGGACAGTTCTTTCAAAGAGCTGGCACAGGCCCGACAAGCCAAATGGCCTCCTTCTGTCCTACAGAATTCTATGATTCTGTTCTGTGATTCTCTTCTTTGAATATCACCCGGGATATTTTTCATATCTCAAATAACAAATCGAGTGTCAGCTTAAGTCTCGTCGAAAAGACAGCACCTTCAACAAAGCAGCCTTCTCTCAGTACTGCTATTAAGAGCCACCCCGGATTATGGCCTGGATTTTCACAATGATGGAAAAGTCCCGCCCCCAAATATGGCATCTACATATTTGCCAGGGCAGGATGGGCTCAGGTTGGGATTTGCGCATGTGTGCTTCGCAGAGGCAGCTGTCCATATAGATCAGCAGCTGCCTCCATTCATGTCTAACTTTGGTGACCCAAATGTGTGAAGCATGACTGCACAGATTAGAACTAGGAGTGGGGTACCTCTTTGCTTACAGTCCCAGGACACCTGTGGGGGAGGTCAGATGCCCCGAACGAAAATCCGACCTTCTGGGGCACTTTCACCCAGATCAGGTTAATGGAGCTGGGAAATGTCCCAACTGTGAAAATCTAGGTTTGTGTGTTCAAGTACCCATAGTCAGGGGTCACTGCAGAAATTTCCAGCTCAGGCGAGCATGGTACTACTGAGTCAAGGTTGGCACTTCAGCTGAACTAATTTCTTAATAATCTTCATTTATTATATTTCTCATCATTTCAACTAATTCAGAATTTACCTTGTCCGCCTTCTCTATTGAAAACACCCATGCAAAAGTATCCCCATGAGTTTTTTTGTTTATCTGCTTTTACCTCTCCTTCTAAAGCTCCTAACACATTTAAAAGTTTTCTTTTTACTGATATATTTGCAGAATGCTTCACTTATTTTTTCTTTGGAGATTCTCCTTACTTTCATTATCCCTTTATTTATCTATTTAATTGCATAGTTACTTTAGAACATACTGCACAAAAACAGGCAATTCACCTGGTCTCTGCTGGCATTTATGCTCATCAAAAGCTTTCCCCCATCCCGAGTCATCCAATTTTATCAGCATATTACTCGTTGCTGAACCCAATAACTCCCTCCTCTTGGCTTATTTATTGGTTTATGATACCAATGGTATTTTATTCTATGCCTCCACTGTGAAAACAGATAAAAAAAATTCATTTAATAAGTCTGCCATTTCCTAAGTGTCACGTTCCTCAGACATGAAAGAGATCATAAACTGTTTAAATCAAACTTTACCCTTTTGCTTATTTAAAAAGTGGACCTTGCAGAACTAAAAGATAGTTGCTACAGGTCACATGATACGTAAGTCAGCTACAGTTTTTGGAAATTTCCAACAGCGGTTACAAGATAAAAGCTCAACCCTCATCCCATGGAATCTCACACACCTCATTGTCAGGGCTCATTACAATCAACAAAACCATGGACCAGCAGATGACCTGTCTCCCCAGCCTGATCCTACAACAAATGGAGGGCCATCGAAACTCATAATATCTGCAGAGGCTTAAAAGCCACCATCCAGCTCTTAAGATGAACAGTGGATTTTGACCAGAGGCAGAGAAACTACTCGTTTGCCTGCAACTGACTCATTAATGGGCAACAACACACGACCTAAGCTTCTAACCTTTGGAAAGTTTTAATATTACATTTGTAGACTCACAACTCAGTCTGCTGTTTAAATTCCAGACTGCAAACATCAAAACAGGATTCCAGGCTGACCAACAGCCTGCATCATGTCTAAGCCTCCTCACAGCATGTTTCTTTGCAAGATTCCTGCCATTGCCTGCCAAGTAAACCAAGTCTCTGTGTACCAAACTCATCTCGCTGCATCACCATCAACTTTAAAGGAATTCTGTAAATTTTGCTTCAATGAACTGGAAACCACCTGAACTCTGAAGAGGAGTCATACGGGCTCGAAGCATTAACTCTGTTTTTCTCTCCACAGATGAAGTTAGACCTGCTTAGTTTTTCCAGCATTTTCTGTTTTTGTTCTGCCTGAACTCTAGTTCCTCCATGAAGGAAGCCTCACTGGACTCTGACTTTCTGGACTTGAGAATCACATGATACCCATACCCATGGTGCTTTTTTTTCTTTAAGTTATTCATAGTTGTAAAAACTCCTCTTTCCTATCTTCTTGTGTACTTAATTCTTGCGTGCCTGTGTGTATGAAGTGCGACCATTCCGAGTTTGAATGCGTGAATAAGCTATACTTCTCATTTAACCCTAAAGAGAGCTTGCTGCGCATCACTTTAAAAAATGACCTCACAAACAGAGGGTTTGGGGGAACACACCACAGCCTATTTTAAAACTTAAAACACCTCTGCTTATGGACAATGGTGAGGAAATAAAGGATTTCAGTTTTTCCCCCCTCCCTCATTTGTAACAATAGTCTCAGCTGCTTTGTCTTTAATGGCTTCATCTTCCCCCTCTCTTAATATTAGCTTTGATATCCTTGCATCCTTTTCTTTTCCCATTTTACACCTCATTACTTCCTTTCTACCCCTTTGTTGTATTTTTAAGTAACTCTGTAAATGTACTTCCTTGCATTTATGTAAGCCTCATCTTTTGCTTGATACGATATACCTCATTTGTTGACCATGGTGGCTTCACCACATAAGTGGAGTATATGCCATTATGAAGTATCTAGATATTTAGTACTGTACCATTTATTTCTTTGAACACTTCCCAGAGCTTGACTGTAGATTTACTCATTAGCAGGTCAGCCCAGTCTATCACAATCAATTTATTTCTAATATTGGCGCTATTCTCCAAAGACAATTAATACCATTAAAATACTCATAACTATTACAGTACATAAGGATAAAAATGCTTAGCATTGAAGTGACACAAACTACCAAAACAGTGACTGGAACACTTGCAGCCTTTAAAACTCCACTGTAAACCAAACAGACAAAGATGCGAGACAGGCTTGTTGTGGTGAAGAAAACAAAATAACCATGTCAGTGCTAGCTTTTCTCTAGAGTAAACCAAAATGAATCCCATTAGGTTGCTGCCTTCTCAAAGCTTTGCATTTTCATCAGCTTCAAGTATTTATCAAATTTTCTCATGAAAAGATGCAATAAATAGTCCCTGCCCCAACCACTCCCTGTGGCAAAGCATTTTTTGCACAGCCTGAAAATAAATTTTTCCAAACCACTCTCTTCAATCTTAGTCATTATTTTAAATTAATAATTCCTTTTCACAGATTCTTTAACCAGAGGAAGCATTCCAGTTTATTTACTCTATCACTTTCATAAATTTTAAAATTGCCACTTAGCTTCTTTGCTCCAATGTAAATAGGCCCAGTATCTCAAGTCCATGCCCATAACTGTATTTTTCCATCTCTGGCATCATCCTGCTGCTTTTACATCCTTTCTATAAAAGTGCACCCAAACTGCACCTGAACAGGTCTGACCAACATTTTGTATGAATCATCACTAACTCATTACTGTTTACTGTATGATCCCAGTTATAAAATCAAAAATCCTATTGACTTGTTTATGGATTTATCTAACCATACTCTGGAAATTATGAACTTGAACCTCTAGGTGTCTCTGTTCATCCTTCAGTGTCTTTCCATGAAGTTAGGATGACCATATTTCTAAAACCAAATCTGGGGGCAAACAGTCCACAACACTCTCACCTTCCAAGGCAAGGAGCTCATTTTGATCTGCTTCTGAGGACATTTACCCAGCCCATTCCCAGCCACCCCGTTCATTCGTCCCGTTACCTGTGGCCCGTGTCTCAGATATTTTGGCTCCATGGCTGTTTTTTCAGTTTTATTTCTCAGTGAAGCCGCACACCATTAACTATTGGGGGGGGGGGGGGGGTTGGGAGAATGGCAGAGCAGGTGAACTGCCGCCAAACAGCACAATCTTTGCATAAATTAACGCTGAAAAAATAGTTGAAAACAAGAGATCAACATCCCTCTCAACAATCAGAACCTGCCCAACCACACAGCCCCACAACACTTCATTGACCAACTGCAGGGCAACTCATGACCACATGATTCCTGATTTGAACCATGCATCCTTTGATAGTTAGGGTATTCAACTGGGGTCATAATTTGTGAACTAGGAATCATTGGGAGATATTGCTTGCCTGGGTCACAGTACCTCATCTGGGTACTGTCAAGAAAACCATGACATATTGTCACTCTATATTAAAGTCTATAATTCCAGTCCTTGTATTCCCTCCCAAAAGGTATCATCTCACATTTATCAAGTATCTACCCATTTTGAGAACCTGGCAATGCCAGTTTGCCAAACTACCTACTTTTCTATCAATGGCAAATTTCAAGTTGCATACACTGTATCCAAGTCCAAAGCCTATACAGAGGACAAAAGCGGACCCAGCACACTGGCCCTAGGTAAACAACTTCAAACCTTTCTACAGTCCAAGTACTATTTATTTATATGAATCTTTGGTTTTCTGGCAATTTTCTATTTAGGCCATTGTAGTTCCTGTTGTATCATATGTCTAATTTTTTCTAACAACTTTCATGGGACACCTCATAAAATGTGTATCAGAAATCCACATGAACTATAGATACATCCTATGAATTACTTCTGAAATACAGTGACTGCTGTTTTGTAGGCCAAGCGACAAATTAATATACAGCAAGGTCCCGCAAACAGCTCACCACCACCTTCCCAAGAGCAATTTGCGATTAGCAATACATGCTGGCCTAGCCTGCGATACCCACACCCCATGACGGAATAAAAATAAAGAAATTAGACAAATGACCAGTTCATCTGTTTTACTGGTATAACTTGAACAATGAACATTGGCTTGGACAGCAAGAGAACTCCTTGCTCTTCATCAAATGGTACAATGGGATCTTTTAGGTTCAATCGAATAGGTACACAGACCTCAGTTTAACATCTCTCAAAAAGAACTTGCACATTTGCAAAGTTGCCTCTAATTCTGTTGCCAATCACTTTAAATTTGTGTCCTACATTACAACAATGACTACACTTTAAAAGTATTTCATTAGCTGAGCAGCACTTTGGGACATCCTGAGGTCATGAAAGCCACTAAGTAATGAAAGTCTTTCTTGTTTTTTCTCTAAATAAGACTCTAAGCATTACTGAAGTACAGCTGCTCAAATGAGCACAATTTTACCTCAGACTAGCCACAAATTTGAGTCCATCAGCCATTTTCACATTTCTTCAGTGTCCTACTTTGGGGGTTGGAGCATGACCAGTGGGAAGAGAAGGGAAGTTAAAATTCTTTTCAATTTAAACTGAACCATGTATTTCTGATATCCACTAACTAGAATATATTTTAGAAGCTTCCTTCTTATCTGACAAATGAAAAGGAAAAAAGGTGGAAATAAGTGTAATTTCCATTCTTCAAAAAGAAAGTTTTCTTAACGGTTCTGGTACAATATTAAGGGAAGGTCTAAGCTTTTGTGAACTGTGATCCAAGGTTCAAGAACACAGGCAGGCGACTCATTATCTCAAATTACGAAACTCACCTCTGACAGTGCACGCCTATTGTGAAGTGCTGTGAGATAGTCCTTACTAAGACTTAAAAACAAAAAACTGAGGATGCAGGAAATCCAAAACACAAACAGAATTACCTGGAAAAACTCAGCAGGTCTGGCAGCATCGGCGGAGAAGAAAAGAGTTGACGTTTCGAGTCCTCATGACCCTTCAGCAGAACTGAGTGAATCTTAGGAAGGGGGTGAAATATACACTGGTTTAAGATTGTGGTGGGGGTGGTTGTAGGGACAAACAAGCAGTGATAGAAGCAGATAATCAAAATATGTCACAGACAAAAGAACAAAAGAACACAGAGGCATTGAAGGTGGTGATATTATCTAAACGAATGTGCTAATTAAGAATGGATGGTAGGGCACTCAAGGTACAGCTCTAGTGGGGATGGGGTGGAAAGGCTAGCAGGGCAGAAAAGATTTAAAAAATAATGGAAATAGGTGGGTAAAGAAAAATCTATATAAATTATTGGAAAAACCTGCGGTCTGTCCGCAAGAATGACCCAAACCTCCCTGTCGCTTGTCATTTTAACACTTCACCCTGCTCTCTTGCCCACATGTCTGTCCTTGGCTTGCTGCATTGTTCCAGTGAAGCCCAACGCAAACTGGAGAAACAGCACCTCATCTTCCGACCAGGCACTTTACAGCCTTCCGGACTGAATATTGAATTCAACAACTTTAGATCTTGAACTCCCTCCTCCATCCCCACCCCCTTCCTGTTTCTTTCCCCTTCCTTAAGTTTTTTCCAATAATTTATATAGATTTTCTTTTCCCACCTATTTCCATTATGTTTAAATCTTTTATGCCCTGCTAACCTTTCCACTCCACCCCCACTAGAAATGTACCTTGAGTGCCCTACCATCCATTCTTAATTAGCACATTCATTTAGATAATATCAACAAAATCAACACCTCTGTGTTCTTTTGTCTGTGTCATCTTTTATCTGCTCCAACACTGCTTGCTTGTCCCTACAGCCACCACCCCACCCACTTCTCTCCCCCCACCCAACACCACCCCCCCACCCCCCCCAAACCAGCTTGTATTTCACTACTTTCCTAAGATTCACTCAGTTCTGCTAAAGGGTCATGAGGACTCGAAACGTCAACTCTTTTCTTTTCGAAACATCCCCCACCAGGATGGTCTGAGGGCCCTTAGCTTCTTCCTCGAACAGAGGCCCGAACAATCCTCATCCACCACTACTCTCCTCCGTCTGGCTGAACTTGTTCTCACACTGAACAATTTCTCCTTCAACTCCTCTCACTTCCTCCAAATAAAAGGTGTGGCTATGGGTACCCGCATGGGCCCCAGCTATGCCTGTCTCTTTATGGGGTATGTGGAACATTCCTTGTTCCAGTCCTACTCCGGCCCCCTCCCATAACTCTTTCTCTGGTACATCGATGATTACTTCGGTGCTGCTTCGTGCTCTCGTCGGGACTTGGAAAAATTTATTAATTTTGCTTCCAATCTCCACCCCTCCATCATTTTCACGTGGTCCATCTCTGACACTTCCCTTCCCTTCCTTGACCTCACTGTCTCAATCTCTGGTGATAGACTGTCCACCAATATCCATTACAAGCCTACCGACTCCCACAGCTACCTCGACTACAGCTCCTCACACTCCGCTTCCTGTAAGGACTCCATCCCATTCTCTCAGTTCCTTCGCCTCCGTCGCATCTGTCCTGATGATGCTACCTTCAAAAACAGTTCCTCTGACATGTCTTCCTTCTTCCTTAACCGAGGTTTTCCACCCACGGTCGTTGTCAGGGCCCTCAATCGTGTCCGGCCCATCTCCCGCGCATCCGCCCTCACACCTTCTCCTCCCTCCCAGAAACATGATAGGGTCCCCTTTGTCCTCACTTATCACCCCACCAGCCTCCGCATTCAAAGGATCATCCTCCGCCATTTCTGCCAACTCCAGCATGATGCCACCACCAAACACATCTTCCCCTGTCGGCATTCCGTAGGGATCGTTCCCTTCGGGACACCCTGGTCCAATCCTCCATCACCCCCTACTCCTCAACCCCCACCTATGGCACCTCCCCATGCCCACGCAAAAGGTGCAACACGTGCCCCTTCAATTTCTCTCTCCTCACCGACCAAGGGCCCAAACACTCCTTTCAAGTGAAGCAGCATTTCACTTGCATTTCCCCCAACTTAGTCTACTGCATTCGTTGCTCCCAATGCGGTCTCCTCTACATTGAAGAGACCAAACGTAAACTGAGCGACCGCTTTGCAGAACACCTGCGGTCTGACCGCAAGAATGACCCAAACCTCCCTGTCACTTGTCATTTTAACACTCCATCCTGCTCTCTTGCCCAAATGTCTGTCCTTGGCTTGCTGCATTTTTCCAGTGAAGCCCAACGCAAACTGGAGGAACAACACCTCATCTTCCGACCAGGCACTTTACAGCCTTCCGGACTGAATATTGAATTCAACAACTTTAGGTCTTGAACTCCCTCCTCCAGCCCCACCCCCTTTGTTTCTTCCCCCTTCCTTTTGTTTTTTTCCAATAATTTATATAGATTTTTCTTTTCCCACCTATTTCCATTATTTTTAAATCTTTTCTGCCCCTCCACCCCCACTAGAGCTATACTTTGAGTGCTCTACCATCCATTCTTAATTAGCACATTCGTTTAGATAATATCACCAACTTCAACAACTGTGTTCTTTTGTCTGTGACATCTTTTGTCTGTGACATCTTTTGATTATCTGCTCCTATCACTGCTTGCTTGTCCTTACAACCACCCCTGTCCACTTCTGTCCCCCGACCCAACACCGCCCAACACCGCCCCACCCCCCCCCACACACACACACACACACACACACACACACACACACACAACCCACCCACCCACACCTTAAACCAGCTTATATTTCACCCCTCTCCTTGCATTCACCTAGTTCTGTTGAAGGGTCATGAGGACTCGAAACGTCAACTCTTTTCTTCTCCACCGATGCTGCCAGACCTGCTGAGTTTTTCCAGGTAATTCTGTTTTAGTTTTGGATTTCCAGCATCTGCAGTTTTTTGTTTTTAACTCTTTTCTTCTCCGCCGATGCTGCCAGACCTGCTGAGTTTTTCCAGGTAATTCTGTTTTTCTCTTACTAAGACTTATTTGCTGTGCAAGTATATAAATTAACAAACTTGAATTGGCCTTGGGCATGGAAACTAGAGTGCAGCAGGATTTATCTTAAACTGCCAGCTTTAACCAAATTAGCTGGACAGACATACTCACATAGTGACCATTTTTTTTACAGAAAGGTTGAAACAGCCCTGAAGTAGAAACTTGGAAAGTAGATTCCAAGATCTTCAAGGAAAATTACACTTAAGGGAATGAATCATGATAGCCTCTAACTGACAAACCTGTCTGGCCCAAAATGGCAAACCATTTTCCAAGATAACCAAATTTAAATCAATCATCAATTGCATTAAAGAGATTGCATCCTCCTTAAAGAATTGGTCTTGAAAGACTTAAATAACAGTTGCGTGCCAAATGTCTTGTTGATAGATAATGCATATGTGAAATGCATCATTTTGAAACATAACCACCTCACATCACCAATTTCCATTACTACCAGCTGGTGAAGTATTGTGCAGCTTCAAATAGATCTGATCCAGATGAAATTAAATAAACCATGCATGGAATAAAACTACAGCAACTAAGTAAATTCCAGTATTGATCAAACACATTCCTATCTGCAATTATTTCCTACATCCTATCTAGCATCATCCTGTAGCACCATTAATACAAGGACAGCAACAATGACCTTCTCAAGGCAATTAGGGATGGGCAATAAATGTTGCTCAGAAACCAAGAAAAAAAATCACATTAAATCCCTTTTCAGTCTAGTTAGCAAATCTGTATCGGAAAATCTAAAGATTTTACAATCCTACCATCCTTTGCTAGCTATGGAAATACAATCATTCTTTCCACCACAATTGATTCAGTTAAGGCCTTTTCATAAAGGGTAAAAGCCATCATTAATAGAGAAGGTGCTACTGTGTCTCAATTACCATATTTTTTTCTGGGGGTGGGGGGTTGGAGTGAGTTGGAAAGGAAGAGAAAGATAAAGAAAACGTGGGTGCTCAACCCAAATGTTCTACTGAATTTCTTCAAACTGTGAAATACCTGCTGTGTTTCGTGGATCAACATTCAGTATTCTTTCAAGGAACAATTGATGAAGAGTGCCAAAAGCAGAGAGGATAAGTTTGAATTATGTAAGAACAATGAAAAAATGTATCTAGACTCTATATCATATATCAAGTTAAACAGCAAGAGGGTTTTTTAAGTGAATCTAAGCTCCATTTAGATTCTACCTTTCAAACAATGTTGATCTGCTATAAAATCTAAATTGATCTACTTAGACTACAATTTAAAATCTGCCGAAGTAATGATCTTCATTTATTGTGCAGTAATGCCAAAACCATACATTTAGGGTGTTTACAGGCATTCAAATAAACACACACATATACTATGCAGCCATACCACATGACAGATTATTGGCCATTACTTTCCAGTTTGTAAGCTAATTAAAAAATGAATAAAAAACAGAACCAATCAGCATATTCAAAAAGCATACACAATAATTCATTCCATCCACAGATTTTAAAATTAAAAGCTAACATATTAGAAATGTGTTCTGCTAAACTGGGCTTATTTTAGATAATCACCACATGGTAGCACACCAATATCATCAAACTATTGCAGACATTGCCCCAACAGCTGCAAATCTGGTGAAGCTACAGCACATATATGCACGCTAAAAGGCAGAAGCAGCATGCTATAGACAGAGCTAAGGATCCTACAACCAATGGATCAGATCAAAACTCTGCAGTCCTGCCACATCCAATCATGAGCGGCAGTGTGCAATTAAACCACTAGCAGGAGGAGGCAGCTCCATGAACATCCCCACCTTCAATGATGGTGGAACCAAACATGTCAGAACAAAAGGCAAGTCTGAAGAATTTGCAACCGCCTTTAGCGAGAAGTGCCCAGTGGATGATCTATCTCTGTCTCCTCCTGAGGTTCCTACCTTCGCTTAAGCCAGTCATCAATTTGATACACTTCACATGATGTCAAGAACAGCTGAGCACACTGGATTCAGCAAAGGCTATGGGCCCCAAAAACATTACGGCTGTAGTGCTGAAGGTTTGTGCTCCAGAACTTGCTACACCTTTAGTCAACCTGTTCCAGTGGAGCTGCCATACTGGCACCTACCATCAATGTGAAAAATTACCCAAGTGTATCCTGTCCACAAAAATCAGGATAAATCCAATCCAGCCAATTATAACTCCATCAGCAAAATTATGGAACGTATCATTGGCAGTGGCATCAGCAATAACCTGTTCACCAATGCCTAGTTTGAGATCCACTAGCACAATTCGGTTCCAGACTGTATTGCCGCATTGGTCCAAAGATGGAGAGAAAAGAGCTAAATAGCAAAAGTGAGATGTAAGTGCTTTGTTATCAGGGTAGTATTTGACCAAGTGTGGCATCAAGAAGCCCTAGCTAAGTTGATGTCAACGGAAATCAGCGAAAATTCTGCACTAGCTGGAGTCATACCTAGCACAAAAGATGTTGTGGTTGTTGCAGGTCAATCACTTCAGCCCCAGGGCATCATTGCAGGAGTTCCACAGAGCAATGATCTAGGTCTAACCAACTTCAGTTGCTACATCAATGACTCCCACCACCCCCCCACCCCCCCTTCAAACCGCCATCATAACATCAGAAGTGGGCACGTTCACTAATAATTGTACAGTTCAGTTCCATTTGCAATTCCTCAGTTAATGAAGCAGTCCATGCCTGCATGCAGCTAGGCCTGGACAGCATATGGGCTTGGGCTGTTAAGCTGAAAGTAACATTCATGCCACACAAGTGGCAGGCGAAGACCATCTAGTCAACAGTTGATGTAACAAGTAGGGTAAATAAAGGGTAGCCAGGAAAAGTAGTATACTTGGATTTCCAAGGCATTCAATAAGGTGACACACAAAAGGTTAATATGCATGATAAAGGCTCATAGAGTTGGGGTAATATATTAGCATGGATAGACAATAAGTAGAGTACAGATAATGGGACATTTTCAAGTTGGCAAGCTGTACCTAGCAGAGTGCCACAAGGATCTGTGCTGGGGCCTTGGCTATTTACAAATTATATTGATGACTTAGACAAAGAGACTGATAGTAATGCATCCAAGTTTGCTGATGATACAAATCTAGGTGGGAATGTAAGCTGTGAAGAGGACACAAAGAAGCTGCAAAGAGACTTAAAGAGGTTAATTAAGTGGGCAACAAGGTGGCAGATAGACTATAATGTGGGGAAGTGTGAGATTATTCACTCTGGTAGTAAGAAGAGAAAATCAGAATAATTTTTAGAAGTACCAAAATTTTAAATATTGATGTTCAGAGAGACTTGGGTGCACTCTTATAAGGAACACAAAAACCATGTAAATAGGAAGGTAAATGGCACAATGGTCTTTATTGTAAGGGAATTGGATTCAAATAAGAAGTCCTGCTACAAGTAGGGCTTTGGTGAACACTGTGTGCAGTTTTGGTTTCCACATCCAAGGAAGGATGTGCTTGCTTGGAGGCAGTACAGTGCAGGTTCACTAGATTGGTTCCGGGGATGAAAGTGTTGTCCTATATGTGAGAAACCAAGGGAAATGGACCTATATTCTTTTTTTCCATTCTTTCACAGGATTTGGACATTGCTAGTTAGGCTAGCATCTATTGCCCATTCCTAATTGCCCTTGAGAAGATGGTGGCGAGCCACCTTCTTGAACTGCTGCAGTCTATGTGGTGTAGGTACACCCATAGTGCTCTTAGGAAGGGAGTTCCTGGATTTTGACCCAGTGATGGTGAAGGAACGGTGACATAGTTCCAAGTCAGGATGGTGTATGGCTTGTGGGGGAGCTTGAAGGTCATAGTGTTCCCATGCATCTGCTGCCCTTGTCCTTCATGTTAGTTGAGACCGTGGGTTTGGAAGGTGCTGTCAAAGGAGCCTTGGTGAGTTGTTGCACTGAATTTTGTAGATGGTGAACACTGCTGGCACTGTGTGTTGGTTGTGGAGGGAATGAGTGTTTAAGATGGTGGATGGGGTGCCAACGAAGTGAGCTGCTTTGTCCTGGTGATGCTGAGTTTCTTGAGTGTTGTTGAAGTTGGAGTTCTGAAGAATGAGATGATCTCATTGAAACATACAAGATTCTGAAAGGGTTTGAAAAGGTAGACACCGAGAAACCGTTTCCCCTGGCTGGGGCATACGGAACACAGGGGTACAAGTCTCAGGATAAGGAGTCGATCTTTGAGGACTGAGATGAGGGGAAATTTCTTCATTCAAAAGGTGTGAATCTTTGGAATTCTTTACTGCAGAGGACTGTGAATGCTACATCGTTGAGTATATTCAAAGTTGGGAATAGAAAGATTTTTGATATCTCAGGGAAATAAGGGATATAGGATCGGGCAGAAAAGTGGAGTGAGGCAGATCAGCTGTGACCGTGTTGAACAGCAGAGCATGCTCGAGGGCCTGCTGTAATTTCTTACGTTCTAATCTCCAACAAAAGACATTTGATGGAATTATCCTTGTTAAGTCCCCAACTATCAGCATTCTGTGGAAGTGGTCACCATTCACCAGAAACTTAAATGGAAGAGCCACATACTGAGATTACAAGAGCAGGTCAGAGGTTGGACATTCTGTAGCGAGTGACTCAACTCATGATTTTCTCAAAGCCTTGCCACCATCTACAAGGCAAAAGTCAGGAATATGATGGAATTCTCTTCAGCAACAACAACACTCAAGGTCCTTGATGCTAACGAGGACAAAGCAAACTCCTTTATTGGCACCCTGTCTACCGCCTTAAACATTCACACCCTCCACTATTGGCATAATATGGCTGCAGTGTGTGCCATATACAAAATGCATTGCAGTAACTTGCCAAGGTTTCTTCAACAGTACTTCCCAAACTTGCAACCTCTACCACCTAGGAGGACTAGGGCAGCAAATGCAAGAGAACACCGCCACCTGCAAGCTCTCCAAGTCATAACTGACTTGGAAACATCACCTTATCAACATATCACCAAACTTCATCATTGCTTGGTCAAAATCCCGAAACTCCCTTTCTAACGGCACTATGGGAACACATTCAGACTAACAGTGATTCAAGGCGGCTCACCACCACCTTCCAAAGGGGCATTAGGTTTCGACAATAAATGCTGGTCTTGCAAGCAGCAGTCACACCCCATAGAATGAATAAAACACAAACAAAAATCATCAGAGGCTATTGGTCAATAATAATGGATTTCTAACAGCAAAAATGCTTTAAAATTACCACTAAAAGCAATATTTTAATTGGGGCTGAATATTTATCAGTGGATCATGGTGCCTTTCTTGCATTTTATCTGCAAATCTACTGCTGTAACAAAGCAGCAGCCAATCAATGAAATGTTGCAAAGGTCAAGCCAGAGAAGATAGTCTAAATATATTGGCGAAATCTAGAGAGGCAGACATTTATTGCTCCAGCAGTCACATAAAATGCAGCCACAAAGGCATGTCACATGTCTTTTTTAAATTGCAAGTAAGAGTTTGGTAATATCACTTTCATGCACTACGACCTCTTTGGCAATTAGTTCACTATTCAGAACAGTTGCTAAAAATATTTAAACTGACTCAGCAGAGAACTAGCTAACAGGATAAAAGTCATCGCCAGGTCTGCTGGCTGTAAGGGGACAATGTAATAAAAAGTTTTCAACTAGACCTGTTGAGAGCTTGGGTCATTTGCACAACAGTATGCAAAATTTGGTACAAATTACACTCAAGTCTCACTCAGAGTTCCCTTTAAGATAAATGGTTAAAAAAACTTGCTAGTGTAGGAAGAGATGCTGTTGAGGTTGGACAATACACCATGCCATGCCTAAATTGTTTGGTGGCAACGCTGAAAAATTAACAAGCACTCCAGTTCCTCGCATTGACACCATTCATTTGGTCAGCATACTTTTGAAAGACAATCCTTACAAAAAACAATTCATGCAGTGCAGCATTTTGAGAAACGATCACTCTACACAAAAAAGCTTCAAAGTCATACTTACTTGTCATCAAAAGCCCGTTTCCAAAATTCAGCAGCATCTGCCTTTGTGATGCGAAAGTTGTCACCCTGAAAATGGCCAGAAGGGAAGATGGCCTTGATTTCTGCCAGCATGTGACTAAAGATGAGTGACAGCTTTGTAAGATTCCTCCTAGGTAAAAAAAACAGTACATCAGAAGAAAAGATATTTCAATCTACCTCCAAAATATAAATCTACACATCAGCAAGCACATTGAAATTCAAAAAAAACTCAATAAGAGCACAAAAAGCTCTGCAATTTTCAAATTTTGTGCTTTATTGAGGAAAGAGTTGGCAAATTTAAAAAGCTCATGACACAGCCACAGAGAGGCTCAGTGGGCCACCAGTTTATACTATACATCTATGTGTAACATTATCTTTAGGCCTAAATACTATCACAATGAAACACCACTGAAAATTCAATATCCAATGTTACATTTACAGGTCATTGATTGGTTTTGTTATCAGCCCAAAGTACAGATTAGTTCACATCTTTGAACAAAGGCTAAAATGGAGGGTCATACCATCGGATTCAGAAAACCACAGCTGAGAGATGCCTAAAGTTCAAATGACTGGATATTTAAAAATATAATCCAACTCATCCGCCTACAACAAACATATTAACCTTGATGGACTCCCATTTATGTCTCTGTATTAGTGCTTTTCTCAAATACAATTACTCAAGTAATAAGTATGCTTCACTTTTACTTCCTTGGAACAAGAAAAAGATCAATGTTCTGAAAGAACAAGATTTTTGGAAGCTCCTCCATAATAAAAACTAAAAATAGATATCAGAGAATGCTTAATATTTTTGCTTATTGTAAAATTTTAATGCTGGATTTAACAACTGAACACCAGGAAAAAACAATGAAGTTGTTAAAACTTCCAAAATTAGGATTCCAATAAGTGACCCTTTTACAAAGCATGGTGACGGTTCTCATCTGTTTAACTCCGATGGAATTAAATATCAAGGTACTGAAGTTACAATACTATTCCTTTTGTAGAAAAGCAATTGGAAAGCACCATTCGTTCCTCAAATGCAGGTATTGTACTGAGCATTTTGAACAGCAGCCATGGTTTAGACTAGTGTTTCAAATAAAATCCAAAATACTGAATAATCAACAATAAAAACGGAAGTCAATTTAGAAATCAAAATTTATAGCATTCTCTTATTTTTACTTCTATTATAACACAGATTTTCTATAATTTGTGACCAAGGCTATCAGTCCATATTAATAAAACTGATTTAGCACCTGTTGCCAAAGCCCCATTCTGAGAGATCTGATTGGTCTTGTATGCCAACACACTGCCATTGCTTTGTGTGGAGTCTCCATTTTAATTTCATCTTTTAAATTTTCCCCAGATGGTCAAGGAATTGTTGGAAGAAGGGCCTGACAAAGTCAGTTGAGTTCAGAGCAGATGAATGGATTGAAGCTTGAACAGTTCAAACACTGAGTCCAGTAATCCATGGTTGGAAGAGAAAGTTGGGACACTCTGAACTGGAGGTAGGAGTAGAGCAGCTGTTAAGCTTGCAGAATTCAAGATGCAAGAGAAGTCTAAAAAAGTTCAAAGAGCTTGAAGCATCTGGATGGGGTGCCAGAGAAGTGATAGAATGGGAGAAGTTGCAGAAGGACTATGCAACAGCCCAACAAGTCTACACCCAGGAGCACCAGGTGAACAATCATCCCCATTGGTGGGAGCTGGAGTTATAAGTAGATCAGAGTCTATGGCAGTACCCTAAAACACATCCAACAGAACTACACATGGTTCAAGATTCCCGCCAACAAAATTGACACCACAATAGGACTCAGCAGCACAGCACAACTAAGAACAAAACCTCTTCACTGCTTATCCATAGGTACTACTGTGGAACATTACTGGATTTTTATAAATGTAATTTTCTCATCATGAAATGAGCTTGCAGTAATAAAATTACTTGCTACTTTGGTTATGCACTTAACTACAAATACAGTCTGGGTCAGCTGACACACTGAATATGAGGTCAAAATCTATTTTCTGAGATACAAAAGATTAACAACCCACTGTTACCCATGTATAACTTCAAGTTGATCAAACCAGCATCATAATTCTGTGAGAGTTAACTTTGCTCAATTTTAAAATCACTTATATAAATAAATATCAATTACAGAGATATACTGGCTGGCACTGTGATTCTGTTCCTTTCTCATTTAACGTTTTCAGTAGAATACATTTGTTATGAAAACATACTTTATATCAAATGATGATTTCAAATCCACCGGCTGGAAACCTGAACTGAACCTTTCAAAAACAGACTAAAGTGTGACATGAGCTCACATCTAAGGATGGCTACACAATGTGCATCATGGTATCTTCCACATTCCAACCCATTGAAATGAAAATCCCCATGTCTGCAAAAAACCATCAAAGACAATGACCTCAGGGGAATATGATGTTGATTGAGGGATAACGTTGACCAGGCCCAGTGGCTGCAAGATACTGTTTCCAACGAGCAAACTTTGAACAAAAACAGAATTACCTGGAAAAACTCAGCAGGTCTGGCAGCATCGGCAGAGAAGAAAAGAGTTGGCGTTTTGAGTCCTCATGACCCTTCAACAGTCAGTTCTGTTGAAGGGTCATGAGGACTCGAAACGTCAACTCTTTTCTTCTCCGCCGATGCTGCCAGACCTGCTGAGTTTTTCCAGGTAATTCTGTTTTTGTTTTGGATTCCAGCATCCACAGTTTTTTGTTTTTATTTATGAGCAAATTTTGATAATGCTTCCGCCCGGTTTCAAGCCGGGGACCTTTCATGTGTTAGGCAAACGGAATAATCATTATACTACAGAAACAGGGCACCCTCAGGGGAATAGTGAACCACATATTCTGTCCCCATTAGCATGGCATTAAGACAATCACATGGGGTACTCAACTCGTTAGGGGATAAACTCATTAAACCTAATCATTTGGACAATGGGACCATGGCTGAGAGGAGGATTCCCAAACATGAACTAATCAAGTTACAATGGAACATACTAGCCATGATCATGTTTAAATCACTGGGTAATGGTCATGTGACAAGTCTGCCCTTTGTGTGTTTAAGCATCTGCTCTCTCTGCAGTACAGGATAAGCAGCCAAGACGCTGAAAGACGACGACCCAAGTGGGGTCTATCTCTCTCTCTCCAACCCAACTTGCAAACTTTAGAACCCTGTTTGCTGATTGTAACTACCCAGGTGCTGCAGACAGAAACTTCTTAAAGGGATTCAAACCCACACTCTGCCTCCAGGAGAACAGACAAATCACCTCCACGAGGGAAAAAGCAGGGCCATTAAATTCAACCTGAAGTCAGCCAAATCACCAACCTCCACAAACTGTTTACCTTTACATTCTTACCAGACTCTAACTTCCTCAATCTATCCTTTCCCACTCTATATATCTATTTATTTGTGCGTGAACTTCAAGTATGTGCGCATGCATGAAATTCGGACAGTATTTTATTATTTTACTTAGACCAGGTTAAATACAATAAAAGCTATCCTCTTTTCTTTATCAAAACTCAGGAAAACCTGTCTGGTTGTGTCTTTTATGATAACAGCAGGTTAAAAACAGTGAACTGGCAAGTATATCATTCTCAAGAAAAAACCTGTTGCAGTCAAATGAGGAGTGGGAAAAGGAGGGAGACAGTCGACCCCTCCTCATCTGATCATGACATCATCAACAAAAAAATTGAGAATGATGATGACTGGTACTTCAGTAAAAAAAAAGGGATACATGTAAGCATTTCAGTGAGGGTGCTTACAACTTTAAGAAGCCACAAATGAGCTTGTCTTGGGTTCTGATCTCATAGTCTCTCTTGGATCGAAGAGGCAATGCAAATTTAAAAGGAAAAGTGAATGGTGAATACTTCTTACAAGTTAAAGGTTTTGGCAGCTGCCAGAAAACCTACTGTAACTCGATTATAAAGAGAGACCTTGTTGAAATGCATGAAGTGAACCACGTACATGCAAATTAGTCTGTTGTTCACTTTCAAGGCACTAATGTAAAGATGTCTTTTACCCTTATTTACTTATTTTTGATGTGTTCATGTTACTTACGCTTTGCACAAATAGTGCAAAGACGATGGTGAAGATCCTGGAGGCTAAAAAGCAAGAATTCTTAGACTACATAGATAAACATAAATGTAAGGCATCCGGACATGTTTGGACCGAGTGCAGAAACATTATGTCTACAGTACAAAGCTGCCTCAACTTTGGCATGTGCTGCATGCTTCATCAGTATGGAGAGAGGGCATACAAACAAGCTGTGGGAAATGGCATCTTCACAATATATTAGGCATTTTAATTCAAACACAGAGGCTGTGGCATAATCTCATGTCTAAAATATGCCATTTTAGTAACTTGACAGCTCCTAGACTACATGGAAAGCCAGAAAATATTTGACCTGAGAGCACAATAACTTTCCAGAGATAAAAAAAAAATGCAGGAAAAACTGCACTGGACTCACCTGGAAGGAATAATTCCAATTTTGGAAATAGGGGTGATGGGAGAATGCAAAAAATTCATCCTATTCATCATAAACCTTGTGGCATCACACACTGCGACTAAATACCATCATCGTCCCCAAACTTTTTCTGGGGGAAATTGCTGGCAAAGGTGACTGCAGAACCAGCAGGAATACTGCTAAGGAAATTAATGTTCCATAAAAACCATATTAGCTGTCACATAAGTTTTGCTAGGATTTTTGAGATTAGTAGCAATTAGCAATTAATTGCAACATTTTATTAATCTACAGAAGATAACCTTTTTTTAAAACCTTAAGTTGTGGAAAATTCAGAATCAGTGATTAAAAATCAAATAGGATACTGGAGCGTCACCAAAAATAAAAAAGGTTGCAATCTTTTTGGGTGAATTCACCAGGTAACATATTACTCAGCCATATAGATCCAGGAGGTTTCAAATTCAACTCAAGTTTGCTAAACTCCAAGTGCTGTTCAAGCACGACAGATGGTCTCAGCACTACTAATCAAGTAGCATTCCTGGTCATCATCCAGTGAGCCCTGCTAGAAAACTATACATGTGCAAATGTCAGGGGAGGGCAAGTCAAACCTCTATGATTCAACTGAGCATCTTCCAATGCTTAGTGTCTAGGCTTACACATTAAGAATATTTACTTGTGTGAGGTACTGGAAAACTGCAACAACCATTGGAATCACAGGCCATGTGGAAGTGAGAAAAGGCCTTCTTTATTTTATATAAAGTAGATATTACGGAATTATGCGTCTGATCTCGATTCCAAGCTTTACATTGCATTATCAATCACTTGGAGAACAACTGACCAATTTGTGTTAATAGTGGAGCTCTGAGGTTTGTACCTTTCTTAATAATTTTGGAAAAATTGTGTGATTTATACATTTTTTTGAATCAGATTTCATACTTAATCTATTCTTCCCTCCAAGAAACAACCAAATCACTCAGGTTGTTGTGGTCACTCCTCAGGGGTTGGTATAAATGGAAATAAAAATATTTTTTTTTTATGGATACCACCTTTATAGGATCATTCAACATAAAAGAACACGAGAGTATGTTCCTGTCCTATACATTAATTAGAAGGGATGGATAATGGTGAGTTTTACTGGCCACAAGAAGTGCTAATATTTTGCAAAATTGCATTATATCTGAATTCATGGAGATGGAAGTTAAATATTTCTTCTCCTAACCACGAGTTCAATTATCAGTTCTTCGTTCCAACATTAAAGTTTAATCTTATGTATAATGCAAGACATAAGTAGGCCACAGTGGAGTCTCTAAAAATTGCTCGCCTCATACACACATCTGCACATGAACTGGTAAACCACAACCTGGCCACCAAACCTTTTCCTACCTTGTAACAACATAACTGACCTCAGCTTCCCATAAACTATTGCACATTTGTTTCCAAATGAATTTTTGAGAGAATATATATATATATGAATACTACAACTATAATCTTTATTAAGGAACGTTTTGTACATTCAAATAAAAATCACCAATCCAAATAGTCATAATTGTGAGCAATTAAAGCTAAGTCTAGTAAAAAGAGAAGCTTGAACAAACAAGAGAATGCCTTCAACAGTAAATTTGGGTTCCTCTGTTGAACAAAGGGTGTTTTTGAATTCATTTAAACTAAAGACAAACTTTTCTGTCTGAGACTAGAAATTTTACTTCAAATCGTTTATTCTTGCAAGTTGAGAATTAGGCTGAAATTTGGCTGATGAAATAAAACAAATTCATTGACATTTTGTACAAATGAATTGAGGATTTGCAGAAGAAAAATTCTCAAAAATACAGGTGCACATGAAACTTTTTTTACTCTTTCATGAGATGTGGGTGTTGCTGGCAAGGACAGCATTTGTTGCCCATCCCTAATTGCCTTTGAGAAGATGGTGGTGAATACCAGAACTTTGCATTACATTTTTCAGGCAATATACTGCTTGAACTGTTAATAAGGAGACCAAATTGTATTCTGTGGTGGTTTTTTAAGCATTTTTACTGCACTTAAAGTAATTAACACATGCAAAGTGTCAATTTTTTTCCATTAAAAGATACAGTTTATTTGACAAAGTGTCACACAAAGGGCTTGTTAAGAAAATGAAAGTTCAAGGAATTAAGAAGTAAATGGCAGTATGGTTACAGAATTGGCTCAGTGACAGGAAGCAGAAGGTGGTAATGGGTGGATGTTTCTCAGACTCGAAGGTGGGTTGCAGTGGTCTTCCCCATGGGTCAGTTTTGGGTCCATTACTCTTTTACATTTTTATAAACCACCTATACTCAAGCGTAGGGAGCAATACTTTGCAGGTGATACGAAACTTGGCAATGTAAAAGATCATGGGGCTCCCAAACTGTGATGCATAAGAGATCTCTGGAGGTTACACAGGAGAAATTGTCTGATAGTGGATTTAAGGTCTAACGCAAACATTTTTAAAAAATTTCATTTTTTAAAATACATTAATTTCAGTATATATGTGGGTAAAAAAAAAATAAGTTAGGATGCTTTCCAGTGGATGTTTGCTTTGCGCCTGTTGTATTTTTCTCTAATGGAAGGATATGCGGCTTGGCCCAGGAATGGGCTGGCATTTTTTCTTATTAGTTCATGGGATGTGAGCATCGCTGGAAGCACCAGCATTTATTGTACGTCCCTACTTGCCCTCGAGAAGGTGGTGGTACACCGTCTTCTTGAACCCCTGCAATCTATGTAATGTAGGTATGCCCTCAGTACTGTTAGGGAGGAAGTTCCAGGATTATGGCCTAGTGACAGAGAAGTTCCAAGTCAGGATGATGTGTGGCTTGGAGTGCAACTTGCAGGTGGCGGTGTTCCCAGGTGTCTTCTTCTAAGTTGCAGTGGTCGCAGGTTTGGAAGGAGCCTTGGCGACTTGCTGCAGTTCATCTTGTAGGTGGACAGGGCTCTCAGCCATGTGGTCACCAGCACCCTCAGCCAGCCTTTTGAAACTTCTATGCATGGGTCAGAGGTCGCCACAGAAAACTCAGTCTTCCAAACAACTTGGAGCCAGCAGAGTCACCTGGAGCAATGCACCGTCCAGGACAAAGGGACCAAACATCGCCCACACTAACCTGGCCTTTTGCCTGGAGAAATGAGACAACTGGTCAGCCATCAGTGGTTTCTCCAATTTCCAGGGCTACTGGCTGGAGACGGACTTCCAGGTGGAGGAACGAAGGGTCATTGGTTCAAAATTCTGGAACTCCCTCCCTGACAGCACTGTGGGTGTAACTACAAAACAGAGACTGCAGCAGTTCAAGAAGGCAGCTCACCACCACCTTCTCAAGGACAATTAGGGATAGGCAATAAATGCTGGCCTAGCCAGCAACATCCACATCCCATAAATGAATAAAAAATAACTGCACAAGCTGCTGACCACACCACCGACTATGGGCTCCAGGACACTCCCATGTCTCCAAGCAGGAAAGGAGGAAGCATATCATCTGAAAGGAGCTGGATCCTCCTGGATCATGTTACTGATCAGTACAAAGGGGTTTGGTGGAGCCTGCAGGGCTGGATCATATAGCATGGGTAAGAAGACTCTGCTGAAAACTCCACCGATTTATATAAGAAATTTGCAAAGGTTCCTTACTTTCTTTTTTAAAAACCTAATTCACCACATCACAGAATCAGAAAATTTACACCTCATTTAGCACTCCATTAACAAAATATATCATTTATATGTTATTAAAAATGTGTGCATGATGGAACCAAAGTTTACAGGGTTATTGCCTTGATTTAAAAATAAGTTCTATTTGCTTGCAGATACAACATAATAACCCGAATAGCAAATTCAAACAAAAGCTTATGTTCATATAGCACTTTTAACAAAGAAAAATACCCAAAGGGGTTTCACAAATCAAATTTGACATGGAAAGGGATTTGAGGCTTGGAGGGGCAGATTAATAGGAGATGATCAAAATTTACCAAAAAGATGGGTTTAAAAAAACATTTAAAGAAGCATGCCATTTTAGCACTCCACCCAGCTCTCATGCCCACATGTCCATCCTTGGCCTGCTGCATTGTTCCAGTGAAGCTCAACGCAAACTGGAGGAACAGAACCTCATCTTCCAACTAGGCACTTTACAGCCTTCTGGACTGAATATTGAGTTCAACAATTTTAGATCATGAACTCTCTCCTCCATCCCCACCCCCTTTCCAATCCCCCCCTTTTTTTTCCAATAATTTATATAAATTTTTCTTTTCCCACCTACGTCCATTATTTTTAAATGTATTTCCATCCATTGTTTTATCTTTACCTTTTAGCCTATTTCAATTCCTTCACCCCATCCCACCCTCACTAGGGCTATCTGTACCTTGCTTGTCCTGCTTTCTACCCTTAATTAGCACATTCCTTAGATAATATCACCACCTTCAACACCTCTTTGTCCTTTTGTCTATGACATCTTTTGGCTATCTCCACCTATCACTGGCCCTCTGTCCAGTTCTACCCCGCCTCCCTTAAACCAACTTATATTTCACCTCTCTTCTATTTTTCCTTAGTTCTGTTGAAGAGTCATACTGACTCGAAACGTTAACTGTGTTCCTGTCCGCAGATGCTACCAGACCTGCTGAGTTTTTCCAGGAATTTTTATTTTTGTTTTAAAGAAGCAGAGATTGGTGAACATGCAGAGATGGTTAGGGGGAAATTGACACCAACAATGACATGGGATCCACTACTCATGAGATAAAGCGAGTAAGATGTGTATAAAAAGGAATCAGAGGAGGCTTAGAGGATGTTGCTGAGATCGAGTCCAGCAAGGCCATGAAGGAATTTGCTAAGAATTAGTTGCTCAATTTTAATATGTTTTGTGACAGGAACCAATGCAGGTCAATGATGCATGAATGAGGAATGGTGCAGAACAGAGTATAAGTTATGTTTTCAAGTGGGATTTTGTGGAGGACATTAGAATACATCTAGCGATGACAAAAAGATTAAATGAGAGTTTCAGTGGCAAAGGGACTGCAATCTTGTACAGGTGAAGATAGGTGATCGTCATGATATGGGGGTTAAAATGCGTTTCATATAAAACAGAATGTCAGGGATCCACACACGCTGTTTCAGTCTGAGTTAGTGCTTGGAAGGGTACTGAAATCAGTGCTTGGAGAAACATGGGTTATGAACGGCAGCCAACATGGATTTGCTAATGGCAAATCCTGTCCAACTAACCTAATTGATGAAGTAACAGAGTGCTGATGAAGGTAGTGCAATAAATGTTGCATATATGGACTTTCAAACTGCAGTTGATAAAATACCACATAACAGAATGAGTCAGAAAATAGAAACACTTGGGATAAAAGAGTACCGGACTTTGGTACAAAATTAGCCAAGGAATTAGAGGCAAAGTGAAGTGCTGAATGGATCTTTTTCTGACTGGGGAGAAGGATGCCATGGGGCTCCCCTGTGCTCAGTATTGGGATCATTGCTTTTCATGTTATATATAAATGATATGGACTTTGGTCTGGCCTCCTTCTTTGTTGTAAGATTCTATGATTCTAAAGGAATGAAGTGTATGACATGGTGGACAGTGATAGCTGACAGTGAGAGACAGTTTTTCCATAGTCAGACCATTGGCAACAGTTCAAAAAATGGTGATCAAAAGAAGTTAGAATGGGGACAGTCTGGAGTTAGTGGGGGCAGGGGGTGGTGGGAGAGATGGTGGGATACATGCAGAGGGTTACTAGAAGTAACCAACAGCAGAGTGCATAAAACATTGCTTTTATACATCAGTGTCTGATTTATTGAGCAACTTATGACTCAAAACCATCATTTATTGCTTTAAACATAATGCGCCTATGCTGGAGCAAACAGCCACCTCCGTCACATTAATGGTGAATAGCATTCATAAAGCAAATGTTAAAATTGTATATGCGCATTATATATTGTGTATTTTGTACAAAAATAATGTTTTGGCTTTAAAGGGAATAAAATATATTTGTGTGCACAAGCAGCTGGTAGATTTCGAAGGCAGCACACAATAAGTAGCTTGGAAACACCTGTAGCAGATAGTGATGAGGACAGTAGTCGACTTCAGGATAGCTGACTGAATGGGAAGAAGCACAGCAGATGGAATTCAATGTGGAGAAGTGTGAAGTGATTCGCTTTGTAAGTACTAATAATATGGAAAGACTGTACTAAATATGGCACGAATTTTGAAAAGTGTCTACAAGCAGAGACAACTTGGTAACCATACACACAAATCTGTAAAAGGTGTCAGGGCAAGTTAATTGGTGGTTAAAAAAGCATAGAATTACTTTGTTTTTGTATTCTATGCTTCTGTTTATAAACCCAAGAGATTCATGCTAGAACTTTATAAATCACCGGTTAGACTTCAACTGGAGTATTGTGGGCAACTTTGGGCACCATGCTTCAGGAAAAAAGTATCCTTTCTAAGACCTTTATGGAGGACGTTTACCAGGATGTTACCAGGGATGAGACACTTCGTTATGAGGAGAGGGTGGAAAAGTCAGTTATCCTTGGAACAGAGAAGGTTAAAATGTGACCTAATAGAAATTTTCAAGATGATGAGAAGTTTTCGATAGCATAGATAAAGGCTGTTCCCTCTGTACACTCCAGCACAGGCACAATGGGCAAATTGGCCTTCTTCTGTACTGTAGGTTTCTATGATTTGAAAACTTATGAGCCAAAAACTTGTTTAAGTAGAGAACAAAACTTATTTAAAAGTCATTGTTCAGATACTGGAATAGTAAGAAAATTTCAAAATTCTCTTGTTGCAGTAGCCTCTCACCAAGTTACTTTACAATGAAGACATTATAATCACATCCAGTTTTGATAGCCAGCATATAAATATGCACTTTTGAGCAACTGTTCCTACACAGTAAATCAGGATTCGAATCCTTGGCTGACTTGATTTTTATTTCTCTACTACAAAGATTAGGGAGACTGTAAAAGGAAAAATTTATGTTTATGCAACATCTCGTGACATCTCTCAAACATTTCAAAATGCATCACATATAATGAATTATCCTGAAGTGCAGTGCTTGCGTTATATCTACAAGTGTTACGAGTTAATTTATTTTGTGTGTTAGTTTTGGAATGATAGCCAGGTCACCAGAAGAACTCCTTGTTCTTCTCTGCACAGTGCTGTAGAATCTTTAATGTTCACCTCAGTCACTGGAACAGACAGACATATACTTCAATATGTCATTCAAAAAGATGGCACCTCCAACAGTCATGGTACTAGACATCAGTACTGGAGGAGTGGAAGCCTGCACGATATGGAGAAATGCTCCACTTAGGTTGAACCTATCACCCAAAGTGAAAGCATGAGGAACTGATCCAAGCTGATTCTCACTAGTGGCTCTTTCCTGCTCCAACTGCAATCAGCTGTACTTCTTAAAGCCTTTCTGAAATACGTCCTCACGATGGCCCAGCGATACAAAGTTATATAGGCCAAGAAAAGTCTATGCAAAGTTAGCTGACCTGAGAGAGGCAGTAGCTGCAGCACTGCAATTACCTTGATCCTTTGGAAAATGAGAGGAGGAGGGGTGCAGCGATAGGAAGGAGAAGAAAGCTGCAAGCTTTATGTTCATATTATCTGGTTGGAAGGTCAGTTATGTAAAATAGCATTTGCCAATCTTTCAACTTCAGTGGGATATTAGTTTGGCCACCACTGATGGGAAAGCATTGAGGGTGGTGGCCGATTGAATATCATGTTTTATGTCCTTGTCAAAGTTGGAAGTTACAACCAGCGAGGGCAGAAGTAGGCAGTTTATGATTGCTTTCCCCAGATCGATGAATAGCCAGGCAACATTTATCACTTATGTACATAAAAATAAAACGCCCACTTAGGGAAGATATGAGGGGATCTCTAGTGCTCAAAAAACAGCTAGTGTGGAGGAGATACAATGAGAGAAAAATAGACTAAGATGGGAGGGGGAAGAATTCCAGAATTAAACTTCATTTCACAAGATCATGTGTCATGATTAACAAAATGGTTAACTATCTAAAAAATAAATGAAACAAGTTTCCATTTTGTTTCTCACTATTTTTAAATTGTTAATTTTGGCATATAACAACATATGTGTTTAATTTAAAGAAATTTAAATTTAGATTTGTCCACAATTTGAATTTCAGTCTTAAGAACTAGTCTATCAGATTATTGCAGAAAATGTTCTACTACTGACCAAGAGCTAAATATAGTTGTTCCAAGACCACAAACCTTGTGGATTGCTGGCATAAGGTATAATGTAGGTTTTACAGGCTACAAGTGAACGGTTGCACACTAACTGAACTTCAAAGACCATTTTAGGAAATACGATACTTGCTTTTACTATCAAGTAAGCAACAATGTTAAGGAGAATAATGGTGCTGCACAGAATAATTCTTAGTCCTGAGTCCATTTAGTATCTTATATGTAAAACAATTATAAAACTATGCAAAATCAAGTACATACTTCAAGCAAAAATGACTTGTTACTGAAAACAGCTGCTGGAAGAACGAGGATGACATGCCACATAGTAGTATGCTAAGCATAGATTCATTAGCACCAACTGGAATTGTGCATCTTGAAGACTGTCAAGGGACTGGACAGATAAAGACTGGGCGGTGGTATGGGGTGGGGTGTAATCTAAGCAGCATAATTACATTGGCCCATACTCGCTTGCCTCCATGGGGCCAGTACAAAGCAGCACACAAAAAGCCTTAGTATTCCAAGAAACCTTAGTATTCCAAGAAACAGTGCTAGTCTTTTTGATAAAACATCTCCACTTTACTGCAACAAACTACTACTTTAATTGCCCATAACATTCTGTTTTATATATTATAGTATTTTACACTTTAATCAGATTTACTGAGAAAAGTTGGAAAAACAGAAAAAGCCATTTTAAGGAAATCTGGTTTTCTTAAACAGCAATTATGATTCTACCACAGATATTAACATGATGTAATAACTTTGGCAGAAGTTAGGAAACCAATGTGGAATATTTTCTACCATAACATAAACACTATACTTAAATTTAAGTCATCTGAAGAACACAACCCTCCCTTTCCAGAGATGTGCTGGATTCCTTAGTCTAAATGCCAACTAAACACTGACATTTTTTTCAAATTATACTTCACTGAAGATTAATGTCCTTTATATGACTAAGCAAAAATTTAATATTTGTAAAAATATAATTTTTCCTTAGAATAGCCAACTACGTTTTAAAAATGCTTTAAAATTATGTTCAGTGACTCAACTATGGAAAGACTAGCGGCACCAAGATGATATCTGTGGGTAGTTTCACATAAGCGTTCTCAAAAATTCTACGTCACTAGAAAGAAAAATGGAAGATAGTAAGCAATACAGAAAAGAAAAACAGCAAGTCTATCTTTAATATTATTCATAACTGAATAGAAGCTGCACACATTTGTAAGAAATATAAAATATATGTACAGTGAAAAGGGGCATGAGATGAAACGAAGAAGAGGGATGAATGGGCAGACCAAGTACAACAAAGGATGCTGAATGTTTGGACAGCATAGCCCAGGGAGGCAATCAAAGCTGATGATATCACCACTTCTAAGAGGGAGCTGGACAGGCATTTGGTAAGAAAATCAATGAAGAGATACAGATAATGAACTGTGGATTCTGTTTTTGAACTTTGGGACCAACCTGAGAGATGTGCCACAATGCTCTTTCCCACTGCTAAACATTATGGGGTAGAAATTTGTCTTGGGCAGTGGTGCAAGACAGGCAGTATTGCACTGACCGCCAATTATATGCAGTGTCTGGTATTCAGTTTCATTGACTGCAATTGACACAGGTAATGGTCTAGGAGCAGGAAGTGAAGATATTGCAGTTGATAACCTTGTTGGATTGCTTATTTAAATTTAAAATCTATTCTGGACTGTTGCTTTAAAGTGGGTGTGGAGTTGGGAGTCAGGTTAATGAGGAATTTTGGGATTTGCTAATAATATCAAGTAATTGTAAACTTATGTCTGTGTTTGAATTATTTTCTTTTGTTAATAAATGTTTTCATTTAATTTTTAAAATCTCTAAAGTTGTTAGTGGACTCACTACTTCTGAATTCTGTGCACAAATCTTCTCGTAATAAATACAAATTGCAAAACTGTTGTGATTGCATGGCCAAGTTTCCTTTGTGGGTTTGGTCTACCTGGCGCACATCACCTGCCACGTCATAACACGGTAGAAAGAGGTTGGAGGAAGATGGCATGGTCAACTGTGCCAAAGGCTACAGACAGGTTGAGGTGGATGAGGGGGGAATTACTTACCTTTGTCACAGTCACATAAGATGTCATTTGTGACCTTGGTAAGAGCCATTTTGATTCTGTGACAGGGATTGATAGCTGATTTCATGAGATTTGCTTGAACAGAGGGCTACTTGAATAAAGAGAAAATCTGAACACAAGCAATAAACACGAGAATGTTTTTTTCCCATTGCTCCAGCTCTGGCACACCATGGTCAATCTTAACTTCCAATGGTTTTTAGCCAAAAATGATATGAAAATTATGTCAATCTATTACCCAGCAATTTGTAGATCACCTGATAAGCTTACAGTAATTACTACATTGATCGTCACTGGTTCTGTGTGGCTACAGGATGCTCCAGATAGCAGCCAGCCATTTCACAGAAAATGTTGGAACACAACAAAATAAATCAACCTGCAAATAACACAAATATGCAGTAATTATAAGTTTTCTATGCAGTGTGCAACATATTTCTCTGCTAATACACATTTAAATTATCACACTTCTGATTTGTTTAAATAACATTGATTCATCAAATACTTTCAGGTTTGAAGTCATATTGCTTCTTCACCCATCCTACTATGCAGCCTACAAAACACGACATTTTACTGGCATCTATTCATCTTGGGAGATGATGGTACTGTACTGAATGTCATCAGCTATGACCGTAGAGGCCAATTTGTGAGTGGCACTTCCTTTCGCAGCTGTCACAGATGAATCGTGGCCTGAGGTAGACTGATGTTTTATTTTCTTCTGGCTCTCCTTTCTGCCATCTGGTCATTTCTCTTGCTCTCTGCTGTTTCCACAGCCTTCCTGACTCCTTGTCTCCAGGCATTCTGGTCAGCAGCAAGGACTTCCCATACATTGACTCCAATCCCAGCCAACTTGTCAACATCCTTGAATCGCAAACGTGGGTGACCTTTTATCTAGTGCAAACTCCCCAAAGAGCATGTCTTTGGGATGAAGCTATCATCCCTTCAGCTCACATGATCCAGTCAACGGAGTCACTACTGACTCAAGCGGACAACATGCTGGAGAAACACTGGTGTACTTCCGTATTTGGCACTCTGTCTTGCCAGATACTCAATGTTCGTCTGAGGCAGCAGGGGTGGAAGCTGTCTAGCTGCTTTTCTTGACTTGCATAATTTGTCCATGCCTCGCTACCTTATGGAAGGGTGCCAAGAACACAAGCCTGGTACACACAGAGCTTTGTATTTTTGGTTAGTTTGTTGTTGGTCCACATGACTTCGACCTGACAGCAGTGGCCTTGGCAATGCTGGTGCTGATTTCAAAAAAGGACAGGTTGTTGGTAATTGTTGACCCAGAGTGAGATGGTCAATGTTGATGGAAAATGGAGTCTGTACATCATGGCCAATAGCTTAGGTCTTCCTGATGCTGATTGTCTGTCCAAAATCCTTGCTGGTCCGGGAGAATCGATTTACAAGCTGTTGCTTGTGTTGCAAGTGAACTTCAGTATGAGGTGCCAGCGTGCCGTCATCAGCAGCTCTCGAAGTAGGACATTGCACACTTTGGTTTTGGTGCGCAGTCTTGCCAAGTTGAACAGCTTGCTGTCAGCTCTGGCATGGAAGTAGGCACCCTCATTTGAGTCGCCAAAAGCGCAAAATAGCAAGAAGAATATGCCAAAGAGAGTTGATGCCAGAACTCAGCCCTGCTTTACCCCACTGCTGATCTTTAAAACCTTCTGTGATGCTCTGGTGCAATTGGTGAAACTGTGCACGTCAACATCGAAAGCTTTGGTGAGGTCTATGAATGCACTTTTCCTGTAACCAGCGAAGTGAGAAATTTAAGTCACGTTTTGATCTGCTAGCTCTGAAGCCACACTGAAACTCAGTAGATGTGTGATGCCAAGGTTTGCAATTTGGTCAGAGTAATGCGAGAAAGACCTTCCCCACAATAAATAAAAGGACATGCCTCAGTAATTGTTGCAGTCATTGAGATCCCTTTTGTTTTTGAACAAGGTGACTGTTTTGCAACACGCATATCTTAAGGAACAAATCTTTCTTTCCAGCAGAGATACAAAAGCTCTTTGGGATGCTGCAGCTGGTTAACACCTTTTAATGATTTCAGGTGGATTGGCATTGTTTCCTGGGACTTTACCACTGGCAAGATGATCAATGGCCTTGTTGAGCTCTACTCTGGTAGACTTGCTGTCCAGTTCCTCCATGACGGGGAAGACTGGAATGGCGCTGAGAGCTTTTTCAGTTCTCTGCTGCATAGAGTTCAAGGTAGTGCTCCCTCCACCTTTCCATCTGCTTACTAGGTTCAGTGATGATCATCCCTGTCTCTGTCTTCAAGAGGATTGGTTTGGTTACTGCTGGGCCAATTGCTTTCTTGATTCCTTCATACATCCCTCTAGCATCTGGGTTCAACAGCAGATTGTATACTATCGCAGGGTTTCAATCAGTACTGATTAGCACAGTACCCAGTAGTGCGCTGAGACTTGATTCTGGCCACTTTAAGCACATCCAGGTTTTGTTTGCTGAGGACTTGCTTGTAGTTCATGGGGGCTCTCCTCTTGTTTGCAGTAACTGGCTCCATTTTAGCCAAATAAGCATCAAACCAGTCAGCATTCCTCTAATCTGCAGAGTTATAGGTGGCGTTACGCAGATGATCCCACGTTGACAGCACACTCTGGCCTTGGGCATTATTTTCCAAAAGAGCCAGCTTGAGGATGTTGGGGAACTCCTGGGTCAATGGTATAGCAAATGTTGATCCGAGGAGGACCTTTCTTCTTGTGTGGCATATTTTCCTTGGCTGAAGCCTCACCTTGCTACACAACAGGTAATGGTCAGTGTCTCAACCTGTGCTGTGATAACTACGAGAGACGAGGACACTCAGGTGGTTCATATGGAGATTTAACTGGTACCAGTGCCAAGATCTTGGATGTCTCCAGGACACTTTGTTGCACAGCTTAGTTTGGAAGTAGCTATTCATCATGCAGAATCCATGGTAGTAGCATAGCTCCAGCAAACTTTGTCTATTTTCATTCGTCTTGCCGATTCCCTGGTGGCCAAGTTGTGCAGTCAGCACCCACCTTTGTGTTGAAGTCCCCTAGAACATAAAGTCCCTTAGTGCTGGAAATTCTGCTGATGGCAGCATCAAGTGTCTCACAGAATTGATCATTGACATCTGGGGTGGAGATGAGTGTCAGGGCATAGATGCACATGAGGTTAACTGGGCCCATTCTCGTTGGCAAGCAAAATGCAAGAAGTCTCTCTGAGACTCCTGTGGGGGTTTAATCATCATAAGTAGAGTGTTTTTTTAACTACAAAATCCACTCCATGCTCAGGTGTTGCCTCTTGGATTTTCTCCTGCTAGAAGAACATGTAGTATTTCTCTTTCAGGGGCCAACTTTGAGTAAGCCTCGTTTCTTGCAGCACAACAATGTCCACGTTGAGTCTTTTGTGTTCTTTGTCAATCACAGCTGTCTTGTGTATGTCATCAACCTTCAGGAGGTCGTTGGTAAAGCCAGGACACATGATCCTCACATTCCAACTTGCACTGTGAAAGACTGGTGTCTTCTTTGTTGAGTTTGTTTTGCCTGGTGCATAGATTAGCAACCTGCCTGTCAAGATGACTCTCTAAGCTCCAAGCACCCACTGAAGCAAGCAGGCACGGCATGACAGCATCTAACTGACTAAGGGCTGCCCAGCTTGAGGTAGGCGATAGCTATCCAATGAGTTGCGATGATGTCTCCCATTCTTGGAAGTAACCCCTGGCACGCGTGCTCTAAGCCAGTCAAGCGAGGCCAGTAGCTGTTTCTTCCCGTGTGATGCCAACATAAACCACGAAGCTGGAGTGCCCTCTTCAGGGTGCAGGCCTGGATAAATAGTATGGAGAGCCTGAGTTGCTCAAGCACCCCCCTCAGCATTGTTAGTATATTCCAAAAGGATGAAACCAATACTGTTTGGTACCAGCTCCACTGCAGGAATTGCCAGAAAGCTGCCTGATAGATGACAGAGAATCATCTACAAGACTCCGCTCTGGATTTTCTGTCAGGGTTTACTCCCTTAGCCGCCTTCTCTTCTGAGACACCCAGAAGGCAGTGAAGCTAATTATCCATAGCTGGGAGTCTGGTTTGTGGGCACCAGGGTGTAACGGCACACCAGTGGACCTGTATACCACACATCTGGGGGCCAGGGCTCCTCCAAGGTTGATGACACAAGCGCAACAGCTGTGATCGGCAAAGAACACACAAGGCTCAATGTGGACATTGCTGCACTGAAAGAAACTAGGCTTACTCAAAGTTGGTCCCTTAAAGAGACACTATATATTCTTCTGGCAGGGAAAAATCCAAGAGGCGGCATGTGAGCATGGAGAGGGTTTTGCAGTAAAAAAAAACGACTCAATGACTGAACCCCCCACAGGAGAATCAGAGATTTCTTGCACCTGTAGTCCATAAAGTACTCATTTACGTATGTCGTCACACTACATAGGACTTGCTGAAGAAGAGGCTATGTACTGGCGAGAGGGGCTTAGGCACTCGGCTCTCTTTTTGCAATAGTTATACTGCTAGCCAGCAGTGAGAGCTGTGAGCAAGAGGTAACAAGCAAACTGACCATTACGCACCACCCGTTACATGAACACACTTGACACATCGTATCAACCGGAGAGATACAAAAAATACAACAACACACAAACAAGTTCATTACATCTTAGCATTCACTCAACAGCTCTCGTCTCTATGGGTTCTCTTGGATTCGGTTCTACTTATGAACTCAAATTTCTTTTCCTACTGCGTTAATGCTATGCTCCTAAATGTCATGCTTATATTGTCCATGCATCTTTGATTTCCTAACCTATCATTCCCTTTTAAACTCTGTCATGTGACGCATATTAAATTTGAAAGATGTGCGCTTAACAGCCTCAAACTGCTTAATCTGCAAATGTTCCCATTACAAAGCAAGATAAAGGTCGCTCTCATAGTACTTCAGTTATTGCAATTCATGATGTGAGACTCCAAGTGCAAGAAATTACCCTTGAATTTATACCAATGGACAACACACTTAAGAATTCCCACTATGCCCTATCCCTCATTGGCTTCCTAAACTGTTCATATGAATCTCAACCCAGCTTTAGGACCCAATATTCCTGCTGAGTAGTGACCCAAGTGACTTCTGATTTTAGCCACATGCCTCATTTCTTCCAGCAGCCCTTTCAACAGAATCAGTGGTTGGCAGGAGTTGAGTCCTCGTGTCTTTTGCTGGATAAGTAGACCTACTAGGTTTCTCTTGCATTTTCTGTTTTAATTTTGGATTTTCTGTATGATTCCCTTTTTTTTTAAACTTTTGGTTTGTGTGGTCATTCATCTGATTTTCACCCTCCACAAGCTGCACATTATTGTTATTTTCACAGAATCACAGAATATCACAGTGCAGAAGAGGCCCTTCGGCCCATCGAGTTTGCACTGACACGTGAGAAACACCTGACCTACCTACCTACCTAATCCCATTTACCAGCACTTGGCCCATAGCCTTGAATGTTATGACGTGCCAAATGCTCATCCAGGTACTTTTTAAAGGATGTGAGGCAACCAGCCTCCACCACCCTCCCAGGCAGTGCATTCCATTCCAGACCATCACAACCCTCTGGGTAAAAAAGTTTTTCCTCACATCCCCCTAAACCTCCTGCCCCTCACCTTGAACTTATGTCCCCTCGTGACTGACCCTTCAACTTAGGGGAACAGCTGCTCCTTATCCACCCTGTCCATGCCCCTCAATGTCTTTCCATCGCCTTACTGATGATCCTCCCGATTTGATGGGAGGATCATCATAAAATGATAGTATCCTTCCTGAAGCCAGCTTCACAACCATTCAGGCAAAACTCCTGCAAAGTCAACTCTGATGGACTGGACACTGTGTCCAGATGGCCGAAAAGCATCTCCCCTCCCAGGTCTTGTTTTCTCAACCCTCTATTCACCAATGTTTCAAGGGATGACAGAGAAAACACTTCAAAGACACTCAAACTCTCCTTGAAGCACAGCAGCTTTGACATTAATGACTGGGAGGCGTTTCATACCAATTGTTCAAAATGGCAACTACTTGTCTAACAAGCTGCATCACGCTTTGAGTCACAACGTCTTAAATGAGGAGGCAAAGTGGTGGCAGAGAAGGAAAGAAAAGGAAGCAAAGCCTGCACTCCAGATCCCACTACCCTGTGGGACATCCTGCCTCATGTACCCAAATACATATGGTTCGAGAATCAGCCTGTTCAATCACATGACCAATGGAAGGGACTCATTATCCTTGAATCAAAGGACAGTCGATGATGACAATATACATCATCTTACAGTCTTCTATTAAGCAGTTTGCGATTTTTTACACCCATTTATTCCCTCTGTAATTGGCACACATATTAACTATCTCCCTTTCATTCCCATTTCAACTTTACTAAAATGTATATTTTATCTACCCAGTATTTTATGTTTTTAAATTAAATATTTAAGAATATATTCTTCCAAGTCATTAGGAAAATCACAATGACTTGATTCCAAGTATTCTTTACAGGAAAAAGAGGAAAGGTTTGTTTTGTTTTATTGCAGAAAGAAATTTCCATGAAAATGCTTTCAGGCTTTTTTTTTTAAATGAGTAAAATACTGACTGTAGCAATCTTTAACCAGATTAAACACTTTAATAACACATTAAACCACATATGCTTAATGATTCCTCAAAGTACGTCAATAACCAGTACATATCAGAAGATGAAAGAAAGCACAAGCCAGAGGTACTTTTCCATATAACCTGAAATACACACTACAATATTGACAATACAAAAACAGAATTACCTGGAAAAACTCAGCAGGTCTGGCAGCATTGGCGGAGAAGAAAAAAAGAAAACTCAGTTCGGTCAAAGGGTCATGAGGACTCGAAACGTCACCTCTTTTCTTCTCCGCCGATGCTGCCAGACCTGCTGAGTTTTTCCAGGTAATTCTGTTTTTGTTTTGGATTTCCAGCATCCGCAGTTTTTTGTTTTTAACAACATTGACAATTTCAGACTAACAGCTGCTTAGAGAAAACCACCGATAATCTTGTGCAAGATATCACTTTTGAGAATACTTCCGAGTGGCCAGGTCCCACGAGACAGAATGTTTATTCTACAAATCAAACCACTGACCTGCTCCTTCTGCACAAAATTAGACCTTCAATGCAATGTACAGACAGCCTGCTTTGACTGGTATAGGTAGAATTACAGCTTTCATTTAGCTTTCTTTCAAAAGCAGGTTTTTCTAAAGCATATGACTCTTATTGTACTAGGAGTTAATAAGTTTGTACACTTAGGTAAATGTTGGTAACTTTTCTTTTGATATTAGGACTTTATTATATTTATACAGTACTCCATTGAGTCATACAAGTACAAGACAACTCTGAAATCCTTCAGACAACATACTGCAATATTTTATCGTGCCGGGTGGGAAGGTGCCAAGTGGAGGAGAGACCTCTTGCCTAAAGGAGGAAGTCAACTCAATGTACAGTATTTACAGGGGCAGTCACTCCCTCGCTCCATTAAGTGGAACTGAGGAGATGTAAGCTAACAACTACTGCTAGAATTGCTTGGCAGTGAAACCTCACATGGAGAAATACTCCCAGTGAAGTCCAAGAAAAATAAATGGCTGGTTCCTTTATGCTTGGGAGCACACAGAACTAAGATATCCATGACAAACAGCCATTGATGAGTTTGATATTAAAGCCCAATTATCTCTGGAAAACCCAAGTCAAACTTTCTGCTTTTTTAATCCCTGGAAATGGCTAATTTATTTTTATTCTGCACCAAGAAAACCAAATTAAAAAGGTCATTATAAAAAAAGCGTCAATGAATTCAACAAATTCAATTATTTTGGGATACTCAGAATACCCTTGATCAGGTTGGTGAGCACTGGAAATAACTGGTTAATTACTGGGGGATTATTATACTGACAGCTCCATGCCTAATCAATTTCATTCAGTGGTGCAATACCTTTATAGTAGAATAAGCATGGTAGACTATTTGTTCTTGCAACTCAAGTTGGAAAGAGCCTTCTGACTGATGGAGTGATAGTGCATTGACTTTGTGTACACATAATACCCAAACATTGCTTTATACAGACCTTAACTTGGAGGGCAACATTATTGGACTGAGATGATCTAAAAAAAAAATTGTACGTTGGTTTGGGGATATAAAGAATTGCAAGAGAAAATCATCCTCGGCCTGTTCAAGAGCAACGTTGGCAAATTCCCAGAAATAGTCTCTTGGTTAGGAAATATGTAACAGAAAAATTTTGATAAAGATAGCAAGGCAGACCATTAGTAACATGTCTCAAAACCCGAATAAACCTGTTACCCAACAGATTTAATCAACATTTCAGTTAAAATACTTCTAGATTAATTTTGAGAGGAAACACCAACAACTCCGTTAATTCAATAAGACATAACCTATTATAATTTCATTTGATAACAAAACCACAGTGTTCAATCCATTTGGCAAGTAAGTACATTGAGACCTGGGTTTCAGTTCTTCTAAACAATCCCAGGAAATAGGAAATGTAGGTTTACATTTTTATGAAGACCCAAGCAAAGTAATAACCATTAGTATATTTTGCCATTTGTACCACCAACTTTACTCATCACAATCAATAACAGGGAATAAATGATGTCACTGTTGACCATAATTTATCATTAAGGATCCCACCCCAAGGTGAAGATGAGGGCTGGAACTCACTGCACAACCTTTATGCAGCTAATTGTTACATCAGAGGAAGTTCATAAATCACAGAGGAATATAAAAGAATTTAAACTATAGTCTCTAAAGACTCATTACTATTTCTTGTGTTATTATGCTCAAATTTCCCTGTGACTCAATGTTGCTTCCTGCAACCATGGCACTTCGTTACTACAACTGTACCTCTGATTGTGGCCACATATTGTATCTTTTATTCTGCTATAATGCAGGAAAGACCACTGCTAACAAGAATCAGTCACTGTTCTCTCCCTGTGAAAATTGGGTGGTTGGGGCAGTGTGGAGGTGAACCTATTTCTTTGTGATTGACAGCATGATGTAAGAACTTTTCTACATTAAAGCTTGGTTTATAATAAAGTCCAGTAATTGAAATTCACCTTAACAACAGTCTCAAATTCTATTTCTCTAGTTTGCTTGATTTAAACCTCAGTTTACAGGTATACACACATGCCATTTTTGTGCATGCATATATTTATAAATAACAATATCTTGAATCTGTATAATGCAATTAAAAATGTAACTACAGATCTGAACCAAAATCACCTGGATTCTCAATTAAGTAAAGCCAGCATGATTTGTTAAAGGCAAATCAAATTTACAACTCAACTGCTATTTTTGATGAGGTAAGAGAGGGTTCATAAGCGTAATACAGTTGATGTGGTCCATATGGATTTCCGAAGGCATTTGTAAAGTGCTACATAATAGGAGTGCCAGAAAGTTAAAGCCCTTGGAATAAAAGGAACAGTGGCAGCATGGATATAAATTTGGCTGAGTGACAGAAAACAGACAGTAGTGGTGACCGCAGGAAGGCATACATTAAGTCCCCAGGGGTCAATACTCAGATCACTGCTTTTTTTGACATATTCGTGACCTAGGCTTGCATGTGAAGGGGCCACATTCAAAATTTTCAGATGGCACAAAACTGCGAATTGTGAGGGAAATAGTGATAAACTTCAAGAGACATAGGCAGATTGGAAGAATAGCCAAACACATGACATATGAAATTTAATCCAGAGAAGTGTGAAGTAATTCATTTTGGCAGGAGAAATGAGAAGAAGCAACATAAACTAAAGGGTACAATTCCATAAGGTGTGCAGCAACAGAGAGACCTGCGAGTGTATATGCACAAGTCGTTGAAGGTGGCAGGGCAGGTTGAGAAAGTGTTTAAAAAGGCATTCAGGGTTCTGAGCTTTATAAATAGAGGCCTAGAGTACAAAAGCAAGGAGATTGTGATAAGCCTTTATAAAACATTCATTCGGCCTCAACTGGAGTATTGCATCCAATTCTCGGCACCACACTTTAGGAAGGATGTGAAGACTTTAGAGGGGGCAGAAAAGATTTATGAGATTGGCCCCAAGGGTAAGGGACTTCAGTTAGAGGGACAGATTGGAAAAGTCGGAATATTTTTGTGAGTGACCATAGGCTGCTCCTCCACCAGCACTGTCGCTGCCATGAAACATGAAAAGCCCTTGGCGCAGATCCAGAAGAACATGTTTTTGGTCATCACTAAGAGGAGCATGTTCCAAGGTTGAGGGAGGAGGGTAAAAAGAGGGAGACCAAAACTTAAGCCAACAGCATGTTTCAAGGTGGAGGAGGGTGGAAAGAGGCCAAAGCCAATCTCTAGAGACTAGGCAAATCAGAGAGATAAAAACAAAAAACTGCGGATGCTGGAAATCCAAAACAAAAACAGAAACACCTGGAGAAACTCAGCAGGTTTGGCATCATTGGCGGAGAAGAGCAAAGTTGACATTTCAAGTCCTCATGACCCTCCAACAGAACTAAGTAAAAATAGGAAAGGGGTGAAATATAAGCTGGTTTGGGGGGCGGGGTGCGGAGGGAGAAGTGGGAGGGGGTTGTTGGGACAAGCAAGCAGTGATAGGAGGAGATAACCAAAAGATGTCACAGACAAAAGAACGAAGAGGTATTGAAGGTGGTGATATTATCTAAAAGAATGTGCCAATTAAGAGTGGACAGCAGGACAAGCAAGGTAGCTCTAGTCGGGGTGGAGTGAAATAAACAATGGAATACATTTAAAAATAATGGAAATAGGTGGGAAAAGAAAAATCTATATAAATTATTGGAAAAAACAAAAAGGAGGGGAAGGAAACAGAAAGGGGGTGGGGATGGAGGAGGGAGTTCAAGATCTAAAATTGTTGAACTCAATATTCAGTCTGGAAGGCTGTAAGGTGCCTAGTAAAGTGCTCTCTCGCCCACGTCTGTCCTTGGCTTGCTGCATTGTTCCAGTGAAGCTCAACGCAAACTGGAGGAACAGCACCTCATCTTCTGACTAGGCATTTTACAGCCTTACAGAATGAATATTGAGTTCAACAATTTTAGATCTTGAACTCCCTCCTCCATCCCCACTCCCTTTCCGTTTCTTCCCCTTCCTTTTTGTTTTATTCCTATAATTTATATAGATTTTTCTTTTCCCACCTATTTCCATTATTTTTAAATGTATTTCCACTATCGTATTTCACCCCACCCCCACTAGGACTACCTTGCTTGTCCTGCTCTCCACTTTTAATTAGCACATTCTTTTAGATAATATCACCACCTTCAACACCTCTTTGTTCTTTTGTCTGACATCTTTTGGTTATCTCCTCCTATCACTGCTTGCTTGTCCCAACAACCAACACCCCCCCCACCCCACCCCCTTAAACCAGCTTATATTTCACCCCTTTCCTATTTTTACTTAGTTCTGTTGAAGGGTCATGAGGACTCGAAACGTCAACTTTGCTCTTCTCCACCAATGCTGCCAGACCTGCTAAGTTTTTCCAGGTATTTCTGTTTTTGTTTTTGACTAGGCAAAACAGCCCCTTCACTGATTCACATAGCTGATGGCTATGCAGGCATTTATATTAAAAAAAAGTTGCACCCAGTTCCCAACTACTTTGTAACGATAGGTAATAATGACAAAACTATTCCATTTAGGACTACTTAAAACAGGGCATGGTTGTTTTCTTTTCACCCTGACACACTATTCAATGGCTGGACACGCAACACTTTATTATTGCTTAGTAACCATTTTTATATTAACTATTCAAGAAGTGATACAGTGTGCGCTAAAAGGTTTGTTCTGGTGTGTCCAGAAATCAGGCATTAAAAAAAGGCTAGTGGAATTTACCGTAGCTGGTGGGAATTACTGTAAATCACAGCATAGCAGGCCAGACATATAAGATGACCCAATTTTAACCTTTCTATAATAAAATAATTTGATTTTCTGGGAAAAAATTGCTGGCCTGCATCTTAAACCTCATCAAAGAACTGGTTGATTTTGAACTAGAGGTTTCAAATGTTCGCCAAAATTACAAGTGACAATATTTTTGTAGTAAGGTAATTCATTTTACAAGATTAATGCAAATACTGAAGAAGTGTTTGCTTAAATGATATTAACAAAATGTAATTTAGTCAGAATTAGCATTTAAACCCAAGAGAATCCTCCAAACACAATATTTAGATTTATACCTTAGTTTGATACCATTTACCAATGCATTTTGCTGCAAACTACACAACATAATTATTGGGAACAATGCAGGTACTGACAAAAAGCACACCGAAAACTATTGTGTATAATGATAAGAATGCTGGATATAATTGAAACCTTGTAACCAATTATTAATTTGCTTCATACATCTGTAAAGCAGAGCTTGATCAGCCCTAGCGACAGGATATGCCCTCACATAGGATTTTCATGAGATTTTTGCACATGGAGCAAGTTTTGCATAGCATCAGCGTCAAACTCAATGTCATACAACACTGACACTCAAAAAATGTTTCTGGAACCCTCGGGAAAGGGTTTTAAACATATTTTTGAAATTAACCTCGTAATCCTGTTAACATATATTTATACATGTAGATATTATATACCAGTTTTATATTCAAGGGTCAAGAGTGGACATTATAAAAAGGTTAACAAAAAACACATTCCAAAAAAATTTCAAATAAATAAAAGGATCACCAAATTTTCTACAGTAAGGCCATGCATGTTTAAAACGAACACCCTAGGGATAGAATTATGAAAGTAACTTGTGCATTCTGTTGAAGATATGGATAGTGCCAATGTTCCTCCAGTGGACATGTGATACTGACATCATTTACATGTTGCACAGGGCAATGCACAGAATCAATCACATTCTGCTTTTATATACTGAGATTTCAGAATTAGGATTTGAACAGTACAGAATAAGCTGGGTTGTAAGCCAGAGTCTTATTAAATATGGAAATTGTGTTTGTGATAACTGAATTACTGTACAGTTTAAGAATGGTAATTTAAAAATTATAGTCACTCATTTCAGAGCCAACAACTCCCAAAAATATCTGTTCCATGCACCCTACTGTAAGCTGTTGAAGCTTTTAACACCCACACAACAAACTTCCTCTCAGTTATTCAAAACTTTAGCCTTGAAACATGTTTTACTGGCCCTACTTCTGAAATCTACACACCAGGTGGTGTAAAATATGCAACTCCTTCGCCAACAAATGACATGAAAATCTCTCTTCAAACCCTACAACATTCTGCAGAGTGGAAAAGGTTGAGCCAATCTATTCAAAATGTAAACTCCACGGCCAAACGTGCGCTGTAAATTTTCACTTACATCCTCTAGTGTCCATTATATCAAATTCAACAATTAATGTGGTTAAATTTAAACAATTATAGAATTATCCACATGCTCATGTTTAAAGGGGGCACTTAAATGCAGAGTTTACTCTAAGCAGGCAACTCAAAACAGGATGTGGGAGTCATTTAGAATCCTTGTAGAGTTAAAATTCACGAAATTATTTGAAACAAACTTTTAAGAAAAGCATTTTGCATTCATCCATGCACTGATAAACTCAAGTCGTCTCATATTTGGCCAGAGGGGGTCAGGGAAGAAATGGTGCAAAAATAAATATTTGGAGAGGGGAAGTAAAGGCATTAGACATGATTTTTTTTTCACATTCACTTGAGGACAGTGCTTCTGACAAGGTTTCAGGTCACATTTTCTTTCCCTGCTGCGGCCCCAGTGGCTCCTGACTAGTTAGTGTGGCCTTTCAAAGGCTGTAGTCGTATTTATCTCTTCACCACAATCATGAGGAAGGCAGCACAGCGCAGTTAATGTGTTTAGTATTTCCTGTTTGCCAGTAGCAGGCCTACTTTTTTTTAAAATTCAACTCATGTTTTCAGTTATTCACTAATAAGGAAATCAATAACTGTAGCAGATGATAGACAACTAAATAGAGGGGTTTACTAGGTTTGAAAGTTTGACCAATGTTAACTGAACAGCCAACTATATTTGCAATTAACCTTGGATTGCACTACATCATTTCTGTACCACTAAAGACGACAATTTCTTTCCCAATGGTTTATAAAACATACTTCAAAACAGGCATGCTCTTTACTTTCTTTGCATTGTGTTTTCTGAAATCCGACATTACTAATAACAACAACATTTTGGTCATAAAACTGACTAGACTAACCTTCCAAATTAATTTTCCATCAGTTTTCTTTTGGTAGTTCTGGTATTAATAATTCTATGTTTTCTTTCCAAATATGAATTCCTCCAGTTAGGTGTACAGTAATTTTTGAGAAAAACTGCATAAAAATAATAGAAAACATTGAGAAATAATAGTTGATGTATCAGTATTCAGTGCCTCTCCAAACTGAATTAGTTTAGTGGCAGTTTTTTTCATCTTAATGCATCTTTAATCAACTAATGAAATCTTTGTTGTGTCCCTTAAGAAGGATGGGCATTGAAGGGAGAAAGAGAGACACAGGTAGTAATCCATGAGGTGTCCAGCATGAACTACACGCCCAGAAAAATGGACTTAATTTCAATTTGATTTAAAATGTACAATTTAGAGCTCTCTTTATTGTTCAGTTGACAAGCTCACTGCATAGACAATAGTGAACACTGGATAGATTATGAGAGTCTCCGGTTCCATGATTGGCATTTAGTGAATCTACTGATCTCAGTGGACAATTGTGAAGATACTAGAATTGTTTCTTTCTTGAGCTAAAGAAGAACAAAAACCTGTCACAGTTTTCACTCCTCACCACTATCTGGTGACTTAGTCGAAAAATATGCACACGAGCTTCAGCTGAGGACGGGTACAGCCGTGACATCTCTTCTGGAGAAATAACCAACTGCTTGACTTCTTTGAAAGCTCAGCCAGGACATGGCCAAATGGATAGTTTTGGGTTAGCATTTTAAGCTGTTAACAGATGGACCAAGGTAGAGGGGGTTCAAATTGTCATGGCAATCCAAAATACTACTCCCCTCCCCACATTGTTGTTTCTACATTTACCCAAAGCTTCCTTAGGATCCTTCCTTTTCCTCATTTACATATCATCGAATAATTATATTGCCTCTGACACCCAAATCCACTTATCCATACCAATTGCTTCTTGGAATCGTCTATTCGACATCAAGTCGTGTGTGTGAGCCAGAACTTCTCCAGCTGAATACTTGGAAATCCAAAGCCAAGTTATTCAATTCCTACCAAAAACTCTATACCCCAGCTCCCAGCTCAATCATCCCAACTCATCCTAAATGCTCAACCAGGCTAAACCAAACAATGTGCAATCAGTATCTTGTTAAAAGTTGAATCGAGATATAAAACCCATATTTCATCCTTCACAAAGAGAGCATGGTTACACCTCTAGAAGACTGTCCTGCCTTCAACAATATCTTACTCCTTCTATTACTAAAACCCTTATCCATAATCCTCAGAACCCAATTGCTTCAACTCACCATTGTTGATTCCATATATGCTCCCTACACAATTTCTCCAAAATGCTGCTGCCTACATGGCTGGTGGCAAAAAGAAGCTAATGAGCTAAGATTTTGTTTTCTTGGACTGCAAGTACAGTCAACACAAGTAATACAGTGGTTGGTTGTCTTAATTGAAGAACACTTCACGTCCATCATGTTGGAGGATCTTAATCTATTCCTGACTGTGAAGTGTCAGGAAATTATGCAAAAGGTCAGACACCCAAAAGAGTAGTCTAGTTTTTGGAAACAGAATGCCACACAGGCTGGTACAGGTACAATGTCTCAAATCCAGCTGTCTAAAAACCAGAGTTATCCAAAAACCGGATTTTTACAATATGCCATGCATAAATCTTAATTGAGTGAAATAAAAAAAAACTTACATGGACAATTCAGCTTGGCACTGCATTGGTGCGGTAAGACGCTGGACTCGTTATCTGCCTCACTGCATGCACACTGGTCTATTCCAGCACTCCAAGAGACCCTTGACCTCACCTAACTTGGCTTGGCCCGAGCGCCTGACCCAAAATATGGCAAGATCTGAAGTCTGGCACGACCCTGGTCCCAAGGTTGCCGGTTTTGAGACACTGTACCTGTATGTATTAATTAGTACATTAGCTTTCTTGTGGAATAATGCAATTTAATGATTTGAACCCAGTATTGATTATGTCCACCTGTGGAGAGATCGCGGGAATACACATGACGAAGTTAGAGATATTATGCATATGGCATATATACCAAGGCACATTATATACAATATATTGTCAATATCAGCCATGGTTCAAGTGGTAACACTCTTGCCTGTGTCAGAAGGTTGTGGGTTCAAGTTAAACTCCAGTGACTTGAGCACAAAAGTTCAGACTGACATTTCAATGCAATACTGGGAGAATGCTGCATTGTTGGAGGTTTATCTTTAATGTCTCCTCTAAATTAGAGACCCAGTCTACTTTCTCAGGTGGATGTAAAAGATCACGTGATACTATTTTGAAGAAGAGCAGGGGCTTCCTCCCTGGTGTCCTGGAAAATATTTATCAAAATCATAAAAGCAGTGATCTGGTCATTATCACATTACTGTTTGTGGGAGCTTGCTGTGTGCAAAGTGATTGCTGCATTCCTACATTGCAACAGTGACTATACTTCAGAAGTACTTCACTGGCTGTGTTGCAACTAAACTGGAGAAGATATTACAGCCTTTAATTCCTAACACATTCATCCCTTTCAAAAAAGTTCTGAAAACCTAATTTTTTGACTGCTCCTTCAACCAGTTCTTCTGAACTCTCTAGTGAATGGTCTATCATATTTGAAGGACATTTTATTACATTATGGGATCTACAGGTACACAGTTCCAAGTAAGTGATGTTCACAATCCTACTAACCTAATAATTGTAATTAACAATAGAGAAACCAATATTGAAAGTTTAAATTGCTGCTTTCATATTGTCCTTTTAATTCAGATTCAGATTAATCCAGCATTTAATCACTAGTCACTTTCAAAAGCCAACCAACTACACATAGACCTAACTTAAATCTATGAGAAATTGTTTTAGCAGCACCAAAGCTGCGAGTTGCCTCCCACACACGGGGCTCCCAAAATATGAAAGCAACTTACGATGCAGATCCTCAGTAGACATTGCCATTTCTAATGTTTGCATCAATTGGACAAAACTATGCAATGAACAAACTCATCTTTCCCCCAATTATATTTTGATCTTTTAAATAATGGAAATAAATAATTCAGACTTTAACATTTGTATCTTGCAGAACCACTGACAACACTATAAAAACAAAGAGAATTTTACTTAAATGGCGCAGGTCAATTTGGCTGACCTAATTACTTTCTGTGAACTATGTGCTGAATTTGCGCAACTGAATATGATACTGTCCTTTCTAACCAGTAAAAACTTATGAAAACTCCAAATGCAAATAATGCACAGGAAATACACAGTGGGTTAGCCAGCATCTGAAACAAAAAGGTCAACATTACATTGCAAACCTGTTTTCTTTCAGATGCCAGCTACCCTTGCTGTATATTTCCAACAATTCTTGTTTTTTGTTTCATCTTTTTTAAATTCAGGCATAAAGGGATGCAATATGAGCTGCAATTTGCAGAAGTGGGTTTTGTAAATTGGGGATTGAGATCTTTGATATAATGAGATCTACTTGTCTCAGATATAAGTTAATTTAATTTCAAACCGTTCTCAAGACCTTTTTGCTCAGCTGAAGAGGAGTGTCACAGATTCTGAAATGGTATGTTCAAAATGCAGCATTAAATACTTTGCTATAGAGTGCTTCTAAACTACCTGGCCAAAAGATAAAGGAAATTGTTGGAAAAAAATCAATGGAAAAAGACAAATCACACACAACTAACAATATTTAACATATAGTAAAAGAGAGTTAACTCCGTACATGCTTGCTGGGGCCCTCAAAATGGGAAACATTATGGGAAATGTGGAGTGTGCAAGAGAGTTATTTCTCTGCATACTGAAAGAGCTGCAAGGAGCACTCTCAGTAACATAACCCAGGCATACTGGCAACCTAAAGAATTCAGGTAATAACAAAGGAACATCTTAGCATCTAGATGGCTTATTAAAATAAAATGCCCTTCTTGCCACATTGTGGTATTGGGGAGATAGTTATGTGAAACATATAGCATTTACATTGTTACCCAATTTTACTTTGATTTCCAAAGATCACCTCATCAATGACACTTTGACTGTTCTACAGAGCATTATGGTTTCAGCTTGAAGCCTAACCAGCATGTGACTATATTCAAAACAAAAACAGAATTACCTGGAAAAACTCAGCAGGTCTGGCAGCATCGGCGGAGAAGAAAAGAGTTGACGTTTCGAGTCCTCATGACCCTTCGACAGAACTGTCGAAGGGTCATGAGGACTCGAAACGTCAACTCTTTTCTTCTCCGCCGATGCTGCCAGACCTGCTGAGTTTTTCCAGGTAATTCCGTTTTTGTTTTGGATTTCCAGCATCCGCAGTTTTTTTGTTTTTATCTCTGTGACTATATTCGCCTGACAACTCCAATGTACAGAAGTGATTTCTGTTTTCACTAGGTTTATTCTTTTGGGATTTACTTGCACAAGCAAACTGCTGAATGCTGCATGCCATTTTTTTCTCTTGCATTTCCAGAAATTCAGGTAAATCCAGACTTTCCCTTCTTAAGAAGAATTAAGGAAGAATATACACTAAACGTGGAGTCGACGTCTATCCTATCAAAGAAAATTACATTCATATTAAGTGCAGTGCTGGGATTTGCAAAGTTCTGCCAAATCCCAGAGAGATGAAAATTATGTTGAAGCTTCATATCATTAGGAACAGAGAAATGATCAACATCGCTAGGTTATGGCTTTTTAGCTGATGAGGAAGAAACAATGGGAGAGATTTTAACTCACTCCAAACCCACTCACTTCTACACTACTAAATCTTGCCCAAAATGTCTTCAAAGACTTATTTTGCCCCTTCAAAAGCCTATATTGTGCCATCTGGCATCTCTGAAGTTCATGAAAAAGATTTTACGTTCTGTTGCAGTTTACAAATTGCCATGTTTCCAATTAATTTAGTGATCCAAGATTGAAGCTGTAGTTTTTTTCGCTAGCCCTTCAAAGCTTTTACAACTTTACCAGATGCCTACACTTAATTGCATGACACAGAATGACCTTATTTTGCACTGAAATGAATTTGAAGTAACTTTAAAATGTGTGCGCAGTCATCCAGGACAGGCAACTGTAGCTTCATTTTATGTTCAAAGCTTTCAATTCCTTTCTGGGGGTGGGGGGGATGTTGGGGAGACAACGCTGAGGAGGGGTGCACTGCTGCTTGCATATTCTTATTCCCAAATTTAGCAACCATTGACCTTTTTAAAACAAAACTCATCAACATGAAGACTCTGATCAGAGTTTCAATCTCTTTTGATTGTAACTTTGCGGTTAGTCATTGCCAATCATTTGTGCTGAAAATTGAGCTTTGTTAAGCTCTTTTCGGGTTATTCTGTGAATGAATGGGTTTAGCAATAGAACTAACAAATACCCTTACTATACAGGGCAAGATGTTTTCTTTGCCTCAATCCTTGGTCTTTTTAGGTCATTGTAGTTGTAATGACTTGAGACCAGGAATCTGGTTATGCCAGTCTAGGCCAGCTTTCTGGATGCGTATGTGAGGCCTGAGATTACTCACATTATTTCTGTCCTTCTTTCCTCCCCAAAAACATGTGGCTTCTGCTCAAAACAGCAACATGATTTAAATTAAGAATTCTGAAATGGGGGAAATTCAGACATCAATTCACTCATAAGGACACTGTTGGTATTTCAATTTGCTGTGCCCTTTAAAATAATATTGCAAACCTTGAAGGAAATGGAATCCACATTTTCAATATAACAAAATAGTACAACTGCTTCTGGCGCTGGTTTTCAGAATTTTATAGCAAGTTATTTTAAATAGCTGACCATTCAATTCGGTTATGGGAAATACATCTATCGAGGATTATACTTTATCTCCATAATAACCTTAATACAAACATGCATTTTACCTACTCTTTCTCCCCGTGTCCCCTTTATAGTGTTGTTTATACCAATGTAAAAATGTGTGCACATAGGAATCCAACTCATTGGTCTTGTTAATATTTTCATTAACCGCTCACTTAGAATAGCTATATGATCACGATTGGCTGAGTGGGTGTGAAATTTGGTTAGATGGTTAACTATTCAGCAACTGGCGTTTCTAGAAGACAAGGTTATGCGAGACAACCACTAAACTTGCACAGCTAAATTTGGTTCCTTCTTCCTGTTAGTGGACTCACACAGCCCGAATTTTCCATTGGTCAAGAGTCTGCTATGAGGATAAAGCTGAATACTCATGGGATGTCAATGTAAGCAATGTTTGAAATAATCACCATACTGAGGGAAAATATATATGTTCAGGTAAATTCAATTCAATTTAGATCAACAGTAATATGTACAAGATGGTTTGTAAAGTCATCTGTGAATTTCTAAGTGATTGCTAAATTGGGGCGACCATACTTTCAAAACCGGGAGGGGGGGGGACAGCCCAAAATGCACTCGCGCCATCTGAGGCTATGGAGCATGCTCTGATTTAGCTCCTGGGACATCCACACTGCCCAACTCCAGCCACCATCATTAGTTCCCCATTACTTAGGCATTTTGACTCTGAAGCCATGTTCCCTTCACCAAATTGCAGTCACAGAGCACAATCTCTGCATAAATTAAAATCACTCTGTGGTTTTCTAGTGGTTGAAGATAGGAGATTGCCATTGCTGCCACCAATCAGAAACCACTTCACTACACAGTCACACATTTTATTTATTTATTGCAGGGCAGTTCGGGATCACATGGCTCCTGATTTGAATCTGCACAGAGTTAATTATTAAGGTATTCATTCGATGATGAGTTTCTTGAATCAGGGACACTTCTGGGGATACTGTTCGCCCAGGAACACAGAACATTTTCCATGCGAAATATGCCAAATAGGCTCCATTTGAAAAATAACTATTTAAAAATAGATTTTGAAAAATATTTTTAGTATGCTTCAGGAGAGTATGGCAATATTTGGCAGTGCTTACTTTAATTTTTGGCTTAAAATGCTACCAAAAGTTCTTTGTATTTTAGAAGTAAGGAAAGTTGATTCAACAAAGATTTTTCCTAGTCTTGTAGGCACATGACTAAATGAGAGAAAAAAATCTGCACTTAACTTTGGCCAGATTATGTAGTAATTGCGAATATTAAAAATTACAAATGAAAAATGAAGATTCTTTAAAAAAGCTTCTCTTAAATGAAATTTAATGCAACAGAAGTAGGTTAACCATAATGCTCCATTTTTATTGCACAAACCAGCCTTTAGAAAACAACTAGTCCAAGTCAGTGCTTTACTGGTGTTCTCCAAAATGACAGTGTTCTCCATAACTAAATATAAGCTAGGTGACAACGCAGTATAAATAGTTTCAGATTTTATTAACATGTGTTCTTTGCAACAATCTCATCCATCAGTTGCAAAGGACAAATTTGAAAAATGGTAAACTCCATTAGAATTTAAGTAAGTTTCAAACCTCAGTCTCACAATATCCTGTCTTATTCCATTCAGCTCTATTCTTGTACAGATCAAAGTATGATCTCGAAATCTTTTTGTTCATCAAGCATGTACAAAAATAAAGTCTGCATACTGTACATATATGCATTGCCATGGAAGCCATTTTGGTTTTCAGTGTTCAGATTTCACTGTCATTTTGTCCATATCTTAAAATGAAAATAAATTTCATGCACATAGACAAATCAAGGTCAAAAGTGTGATTTCAGAAAGGGGGCTATGCTATCAAAGCCACTCTGAAAACTGACATGAAAGAATGAGGGTTAAGATACCGACACAAAATGATGCTCAAGTGCTCGTTTATTTCAAATAACAGACATTGACAACAGAAGGTGAAACTAGGAAATACTGCTATGGTTATACCTTCAGCATTTACTGCTGAAGGCTTTTGTTAACTGAAAAAGTGGCAGCATGAGCAATAGAAAATTAAAACATTAATAATTAAGATAATTAACTCAATTTAATGGGAGAACCGCATATCCTATTCTTAACAGAAATTTAAGACCATTAATGCTGTATTTTTATTATTTCACTCTTGGACACATTCTTTGTTTGTCACTGACTGCTACTAAAGCATTTAAGCCATCTCAGGAGGAGTGTGAACAAAGAAATGCAGGGCATATCTCAAGAGGAAACAGACTAGTAAGAAACATTATGGAGGGAAGGTTTCAAGAAAAAAAGAGGAAGAGGAAGGCAGAGAATGCTAGATGCCTTGAAAATTGAATTCAGTTATTGGCAAATGAGAAGAATGGTACACGACAGAGAGACATGCAGAAGACTGAGCTAAGGACCTGCCTTTGGGCAGAGCGCACAAAATGCTGATGAGGTAAAATGCAACACAATGAAAAACCAATGGTGCACAGATAACTGTGAAAGACATCTTAAAAAAGGCAAACCAATATTCTGCTTGTACAATAACCCATTGACTGGATTGGTCTGCTAGTTATAATTCCCAGTATAAGCGCACATTGCCTATAAATGTACAAGATTTGATCGCAGCTTTTTATTTTTTCAAGTGCACAAATTCTTTTAGAGGGAAAAGAGGCAGACAAGCTAATAGTAAAGTCTAAATTTTAGGGATCCCTTTCAAACTAGCGTAGAACTGTCAGAAGGCATTTAATTAAGACTATACCTCCAAACCAATGTATGTTTAAGGAACAGATCAAATCCCGCATGTATTACAACTCTGAGAATGTATTAATGACTGGTAATGTGCTTTTGTAGCCCTTTTATATTTGGAAAAAGTTTCACCCTCAGTTACAAATACCTCAAACTGGTTTCCATTCATATACCCCTAGTAACAGGAAACCCTAATAGAACAATTGGCTTTTACAGAGTACTGAGATACAGGTGTGAATTGTAAAATAAAACTCAGCTGTAATGTCAAAATTTAGAAAAATCTAAGTATTAAATGTAAACAGTAGTTATTCAAAGTTTGTAATCAGGCAAAAGATTCCCTTATACAAATTCAACAGCTTTTTTGTGTCAAACAGAAATGGAAAACGCCAGGCACTAAATAGAAACAAAGAGAACTTCACCCAAGGTTTACTTTAGCATTTAAGAAAATGCAAGTATATTCTTCCAGCAGGCTTTATTTAAATGGGTTGTGAGAACCTTGCATCTGTCAGTTAGCTAAAAAGTGCCTACACAAATGCTTAAAATACAGGTCACATTACACTCCTACCCCTTTAGGGAATCCCCAAAATGGGGACTCCTTTTATAATGTTACTTTCAGATTCACAAATATTCTCCTGAGTTTTTTTTCCAATCACTGAGGCATTTTTAAAAATAGTGCATGCTATTTATAAATCTACTTCAAAGATTTCCTACAAAAGTATAGATTTAACACATTTATTTTCATCATGAAACTAGGTTAAAAAGTCACACTATGTACAACACTACTAATTTTTGAGCAAATGTGCACTGGGAGTTCAATCCTATGCATTGAAATACTGTATTAAAGGACCCTGCCTCAGTAATGCAGTTTCTAATCAAGAAGTAATTGCCAAGTACTTAAAAAAAATACATTTCAGTAAAAAATGTATTTTTCATATCTGAATTTTTAATTATTGAGAACAAATTTGTAATTTTATATTTAGTGAAACAAAATTTATTTTGAAGTAAGAGGAGATCTGGAAAGAAAAGTATAATAGAAGACAATACAGGACATAAGTCATGAAAGGGAATCAAAAATTTAACACAAAATCCCCTCTGTTCAACAGACCAAATAGTTTAATATACCAGCTGCAAAACTGGTTTCCCCAAGTCACTAAAATAAGTGATCATTGCAAAAGCGCATCCCCATTTTAGAATTTACTAATAAAACAATCACATTTGAATCTAATTTTGAGAAATTCACAAAACCAGGCATCTCACAAAATAATGCAAAAGATACCCAGTCATTTTGAAATGTAAATTAAACATAGCCCAATATTACAGTAAAAAAGCTTCATTAGTATATAAAGAACAATCAGCCAATGACAAGATACTCTTTCAAGATTGACAGCACTATTGAAAAAAGTCATCAAATTATATTACGAATATGGAGAGCCACCGCAAACATAAATACCCCATTTCAGTCTAAGCCGCTTGCAGTAATGGGGTGTGCTTAGGCTGGAGTGTAAAGCAGGAATTTGCCCCAAACCCACACATTCCAACTGGATGTGTCAGGCTAAAACGGGGCCTAAGTCTTCAGGAACCATTGCAGGACAAGAAATTTTGTCTTCACCTGGACAATAATCTGGTTGATCTGTACCTCAACATCATCTTTCAATCTTAATTCCATATCCCTTCATTTCCTGACCAAATACATATGTCAAATACAGCCTTGAAAGTTTCAACTGAGCCACGATCCATAGCCATTTGGGGAATGGAGTTCCAGCAGATTTTTAATACCTTTGTGTGAAAAGGTGCTTCTTGATTTCATTCCTAAATGGCCAAACTCTAATTTTATTATGTCTTCTTGTTCAGGATTACTTGTTTCTGCCATACAGAGCCCCTTTAATCCCTTCAGCATAATCTATCTTAATTAGATCACCCCTCAATCTTCCAAGTTCAAGTGATTTGCCTAATTTTGGTTTGTATTCATGAAATTTGAATTAGGTTTTTTTTAATAAAAAGCACGGAGATTCCACTTTACTTTTCTTTAACTGATGGGATCTTCTGACTAATCATTCAGAATGGTTATTTTCATAAATCTTTTAGTACCTATTCACTGGTGGTCTCCACACCATTATTAATTTTTAATTCATAGATTCCATGCTTCTGCAGTTATGTTTGTTGCTGTTTTGCTTTGAGAAAACCAACAAAAAATGACTGACAGTAAAAAAAAATCAGATAATGAAGCAAGCATTAGACAACAGAAAATGCAGGCAAGATTTTCATTCTAGACATTTAAAAAAAATTAAAACTACTAGTTGTTTAGAATATAATGTTGATGTAAAATATCCATGTTACATTATACATTTTAATGAACTTAATAAAACCCACCAGTTGCCTAGATGTATAATTCTTTCACCTAAAATATGATTAGCCCACACAAGAGCTAAGGTACTGACATACAGTGCAAGTAGCATTGTAATGACAGAGGCAGTTGGTCTATGGCAGCCATTTATTGGTATCAATTTTGTTTCTCAGTGCCAGTGGCAAGAAAGCAAGACGTGCATCTTATCTCGAAAATTCATTGATCTGAAACGTTAGCTCTGTTTCTCTCTCCAATATTGCTGTCTAACCTACTGTTTCCAGCATTTTCAATTTTTATTACAGATTTCAAGCTTCTGGTTTTGCTTTTGTGTTATATCTTGTTATCAACTGTATTATTGAGTTATCTACAGTACAGCTTTTGCTGCAACTGTGTTGCTTAGAAGCTAAATGCAAGCTCATTCAGCTGTTGCTCACTAATACAAGGTAATTGTCACACAGTAAACCACTTTCACACATTTCCTCACAGCTTAAAGAAATTCAGGCTTAAAGTTACTAAATTTATAATTCTTCCTTTGTAGAGGCTGCCCACAATCTAGAGAGATGGCTGGGAGGTGGTGGTTTGGGGAGGTAATATGTGCACATTTTAGATTAAGAGGAATAAAATATTTGCCAATAATAGTTTTTCCATAACAAAACATTTACCTGGTTCAACAGCTAACAAAAAACACGCGAGTTGTTAGGTGTCACATTCCTGTAGCTAACACAGCTCTGCAGTAGAATTCGCATCCCCAAGAAATAACCCCCCTTTTTAAATTACAAAGCAGTTTCAACAAATAAAAGGGAGAAATAAATAGCAGAAAACATGCAGGCCACTGGACCACTTGATACTCTTCCATGTGATCTGAAATGGTTACTTTATGTATGGTTACTGCCAACTCAAAATAGAGTTGAGGAGGGTGGAAGTATACAATTACAGGTATGGGAGTGTAATGGCTATGGTACCCATTAGAAATTCAGAAGCTGAGAGTTTAAAATCCAGCATGGCAAGTTATGAAGCTGAATTACTTAAATATGAAACATTTTAGTCCAGCACCAAAGGCAATAAAATAACTATGCAATTTGCTAAATAGTTATAAACAAGTCATCTGATTCACTAATGTCTTTCAGGGAAGGAATTCTGTCACCTCCATCTGTCTGGCTGACATGAGACTTTAGCCCAGCACTGGCAAATAGAAATTGGCTGACTAGCCACAGGTGAAAATGCTTTAGACACAACACAGGCAGTAATTCATGTCAATGCATCCTTAGCAAAAATCTCCAAACAGCTTGAAACTTAGCAATTTTTCTGTTTCACCAAAGTTTGGAATAGTGCCGTGAGTTTATCAAAATAATCGCATCTCAACGCAGCTTCTAGGTTTGTGTCTAGCAGTTACGAACCTAAGCATAAATGCATACATAAGACCCATAAAAAAGATACAGGGCAGAATTTTACATCCTGCAGAAAGGCACGCGCCTGACCCGGTCGGGTGTAAAATCACGTGAGAAGACATCAGGCGAGCGCCCTGACGTCATCCTGTGCTCACGCGATATTTCGCTCAGTGGGCGCCTGCAGAAGTGCGCCCGCCGACAATTAAGAGGGCAATTAAGCCCATTGACGGTGCAATTATCTCCGATTTTTCATGGTCCGTCCAACCTTACAGTTGGCGGACAGGCGAGTCAGCCAGGTGGACTTTGTATTTTTGATCAAACCTGATCCAAGGGCGGGATGAGGTTTCCGTTATTGAATTAAAAAAAATAAAAATCTGTGGACAGCATTTTTATCATCTACATGTTCAGATTGTGATGCTTGAACATTTTTTTTCTTGATTTTCAAAATTTTATTTCATGGTTTTTGGGTCTGCAGCTCCGAGGCAGCTTTCTGCCTTCAGGGAGCTTTCTCTCAGCGCTCACCCACGTCCGTGGAAACATCATCGCCTGCTCTCCTCCTGCCACCACCCCAGCAGCGCTGAGATTTTCAGTGCACACTTCATGCTGGCAGGCCATTAATTGGCCAGCCAGCATGAAATCGCAGTCAGCTGTCCATTTCACGACTGCTCCCGGGCCCACCGATTGTGCCCGCCTGCCAAGCTGAAAATTCAGGCCACAGACTTACAATATAAATCAGAACACACTGGTTCACATTATTACAACCATAACCAAAGCTTCAGTCTGGAAAAGGTCTCTTCTGCTTTGCATTTTTACTAGGAACACACGAATAAATGTCCTACATGAGTGCTTTTTGGCTTGAGCAGCCAAAGTGCATTCATTGATCAGCGTGAGACTTCCCAAGGCTGCTAGGCTGGTTCATCTTGGGAAATTGCTCTGTTAACTTTCATAAAAATTGGTAGCAGTCTCAAGGCAACTGATCCCAATTACCCTGCCTCTGCTGAAAGTTCTGTACTATCGCCGACAAACTGATTCATCTCTGCCTGTGAAGTCACCACCGGAAAAATGAATCTTACACCACTGGTTTTGAGCCCACCGACTTCCATGTAGGAATTCCTCATGAGGCTTTGATTCTGGACTCATGTGAACCAATATTTATTTTCTCTGTGGTCTCTGTACTGTAAAACTTTCTTTTCTCTATCCCAGTCTTTCCTGTATGTATGCGGAAGGGGACATTGAGTACCCTCCTTTTCACGATTTTTGAATATATGCAATAAACATTTTGAGCTCATCCCACACTGAGTTTGCTATGGGGCTATTAGTAGGAACTGGGTCACACACAAACCGAGGCGTTGGGAAATATGTCACTGCTTATTAAAAAGGAAACACCTTTTATTCAAAACACCTTTCTCTTTACAGGCGGGTGATGAGAGGGAAAAAGTAGTGCTGTTTGAACGGACACGCCCTCCTGTCCGAAACAGTGTTAAATGATATGGAGACATGCCAGGTAAATGCAGCTGAGATACAGATCAGAAGCAAGCAAACAAAATGGTGGAATAGAAAATACAACCAGAAGAAAATGCAAATTAGAAGCTAAAATTAGTGCCAACTTGATTTTGCAAACTGAACTTTTGCAATGATTTTCATTTGATTTCCTTTAAATTTATGGTTTAACTCAAATTCTAGGGGCCTACATTTCTCTGAATGATTTGGATTACAATGGCTATGCACACATTCCCATTACAAAAAATCTATACGTAGCAAATGTTTTATGCTTAATCACATTTTAAATGTCACATAATGCATTTCGAGTCAGGCTGGTGATGATAGTGGAAATGAGGAACAAAAACAGAAAATGCTATAAACACAGTACATCAGCAGCTGTGGCAAGGATAGATGAGTTAAACATTTCGGGTGTACATCTTCTGTCAGCACCCAGAAAAGAACTGGCTATGCCAACTAAGCCATCAATATAGATATGCTAATCACTCCCATCTTACACCGTGGACAGGCATAATACTAATTGCAGACCAGTCAGTACATGCTCAATACCATCACATTGCACAAATAACCTTATTCTTTTACTTATTAATATTATTCACATGCAAAAGAAACACAACAATCAGTTCAACCATCTCCTCTGATGAAGTATAAATGTCAGTAAAATGTCACAAAGTCATGTCTATCCACTGGAAAGTATTACACATGGTGATGGCAACTACATACTCCATGACGAAGTACAGAGATCTCAAAACATATAGCTTGTATCAATATAATTAATTTAGCACATTCCAAACGGGATAGTGGTTTAGTCTTCCCAGAAAGCTACATCAGTTTTTGAGCTCATCTTCCAATTCCTTATTATAATTATGCCAACAGTCAGAGGTAGGTGTGTGTCAGCCATCGGCCTTCATTTGGACAAATTAGACAACAAAAAGGACATAATAGCTTTATTACTAACAATTTCAAAATTTTCCCAGATTTCATTAAAACATTGCAATATAATTAACTGTATTTCAATGGCCAACCATATTTTTGCAATCCTTAAATGGCACTTGTGATACTTTTGTATTTGACAATTAGGATGCTGTCTTGGCCTTGGCCATGGCCCATACCAGAGGAATTTCTAACATTCAGAAGACCAATAGGGATATCGCTATCTTTAAAGAGGTATGAATGCCTTCTGTGATTGCTAACAATCAAATTCCAAAGAAATGCACCAACCCACTTTGCATTTCCAAGGCAGAGCTCCAACCAATGAAGGCCATAAGATGTAGGAGCAGAAGTAAGCCATTCGGCCCATCAAGTCTGCTCCACTATTCAATGAGACCATGGTTGATCTGATAATCCTCAACTCCACTTTCCTGCCTTCTTCCCATAACCCTCAATTCTCTTACTGATTAAAAATGTCTATCTCAGCCCTGAATATACCCAGCCACACAGCCCTCTACGGTAAAGAATTCCACAGATTGACTACCTTCTGAAAGAAGAAATTCCTCCTCATCTATGTTTTAAATGGGCGCCCCCTTACTCTGAGATTATGTCCGCTGGTCCTAGACTCTCCCACAAGGGGAGACAGCTTCTCAGCATCTACCCTGTCAAGCCTCCTGAGTCTTTTGTTTCAATAAGGTTGCCTCTCATTCTTCTAAACTCCAATGAGTACAGGCTCAACATACTCAACCTCTCCTCATAAGAAAATCCCTTCATACCCAGGATCAACCTAGTGAACCTTCTCTGAACTGTCTTCCAATGTCAGTATATCTTTCCTTAGATAAGGGGATCAAAATCGTACACAGTATTCTAGGTGTGGTCTAACTAGTGCCTTGTATAGTTTTAGAAAGACTTCCCCTATTTTTATACTTCATTCCCTTTGAAATAAAGGTCAACATTTCATTTACCTTCCCTATTACCTTTTGAACTTGTATGTTAGCTTTTTGGGATTCATGCACAAGGACTCCTGAATCCCTCTGTGCTGCAGCCTTTCTCCAATTAAATAACATTCAGCTCCTCTATTCTCCTTGCCAAAGTGCATAACCTCACATTTTCCCACATTATATCGCATCTGCGAAGTTTTTGCCCACTCATTTAACCTAACTATATCCATCTGTAGAGTCCTTATGTCATCCTCACTGCTTGCCTTCCCACCTATTTTTGTGTTAACTGCAAACTTGACGATAGTACATTCACTTCCTCCATCTAAGTCATTAATATACATTGTAAATAATTTAGGCCCCAGCACTAAGCCTTGTGCTACTCCACTAGTTACAGGTTGCCATCCTGAAAATCTCCCCCTTATCCCAACTCTGTCTTCTATTAATTAGCCAATCATCTATTCATGCTAATATACTACCCCAACACCGTGGGCTCTCATGTTATTAAGTAGCCTTATGTGCAGTACCTTATTGAATAACTTTTGGAAATCCAACTATATTATATCTACTGGTTCCCCTTTATCTATCCTGCTCATCATCTCCTCAAAGAATTCTAATAAATTTGTTAGACATGGCATAACGCCTTTGCAGATGGTATGTCTGCAAAGGGCAAATGGGACCTGGACTCCTCTATTAAACGCATCAAGATTCCAGACGTGGAGAAATACATCCTTTGACCAAGACCCAGGAGAAGTGGTGGGAGGTATGTCACATGCCATCCCCCCCAAGTTGTTAGAACCTGCAATATTGCCGTGTGGAACGGAACCCAGACAGTCTACCACTTTATCATCTAACAGGTAGTAGCAGAAAGAGCTCTGTCCAGGTGAAGTGCCTGGCCCTCATCTACACTGTGAACCACTGGAACATTGGAACTTCTGTATCTATGCCTTCAAGACTAATTCATCTCTACCTGCCTTCTCCCATCGTGGATGCCCTTGCTTCTCTAAAGTCGGGTCACCCTGCAACAGTTTCAGCCTGCTAACCTCTGGAGGAATACCCCACTGGACTTTTGACTCTGGGCTCTCATGGAACCATAACTGTTATTTTTATTGTGGCTTGCCCTGTAACCCTTTCTTTCTCTTATCCCTCTTTTATTGTATGAGTGCAAAAAGGGGCAGATATTGCAACATCCCTTTCCCACGTTTTGTGGGTGTGTAAAATAAACCAAACCTCTTATTCTACCTTACCTTGAGTTTGCTGTGGGGTTATTAATAGAGGACTGGATCACTCTAAACTAAAGGGTTGGAGAAAACATGCCACCACTTATAAAGGGAGGAATTCAGAGATTTTAAAAACACCTTTCTGTTTATGGGCAGGTAGTGTGAGGAGAAATGAGGGCTGTCAAATTAATCCCTCTCCTGTCTGTAACAATGCCTTTTTAAAAATATATATTCATTCTCTGGATATGGACATTGCTGCATTTATTATCCACCCTTAGTTTCCTTTGAAAGGGTGTTGGTGGTCAAACAATTGTGGACTATCTACCTTCTCAAAACCAGCACCTCATCCACCACCTTAAAACATTTTTTCCCTTCACCAGTGGCAGAAATGTGTACCATCTACAAGATGCATTGCAGCAATTTGCCTTCAACACCAAACTCTCACCTAGAAGGACAAGAGCAGCAGACACGTGGGGACAGTGCTCTGTGCAAGTTCCCCACCAAGCCACACACCATCCTGACTTGGAACTATATTGCCATTCCTTCTGTCGCTGAGTCAAAATCCTGGTTCTCTCTCCCTAATAACATTGCAGGTGTACCTACACCACATGGGCTGCAGTGGTTCAAAGTGGCAACTCACCATCACCTGCTCAAGGGTAACTAAGGATGGGCAATAAATGGTGTCCTTGCCAGCAACATTTATGTCCCAAGAATTAATATAAAGAAACTTTTCATCATTGTAAAAATTTGTTAGATTTTCTCTTGAACTTTCTTGCAGTGAAATAGGCTCAGAAAATTGTTCTTTCTTAATTATAATATCACATTCCCTGTATCATTCTGGTGAATATTTGCTGCACATTTTGCATATTCCTAAGATCCTTCCTACTAATGAAATGCCAAAAGCTGTAAGCAATACTCCAAACGTACTGAATGGCCTTCAACTCTGCTGTAATTTCCACAATTCTGTGTGAAGCTTAACTCAACCAAGCCTATATTTCTTTTACATTGGTCACTAACTATATAAATGAGATCCTCTACACATTACTTGTTTACAAGACATGCTGGTAACAGGAAGAGAAAGATAAAGCAAAAAAAATCTTTTGGCCATGAAATCTTATGGTCACCTGTAATTCATGACCATTCTAAACAGGAAACAATAAGGAGGTATGTTAAATAACAATGTGCAACTAAAATGTTAGCAGTCTAACATTACCACCAATACCTAAAACAACTAAATGTATGCAGACCAAGATTCAATACAGTTCCACAATTCACCCATATTTCCTTTTCCAATTATAATTTCACATAACACTCAATTTTAAACACACAATTACAACCAACCACCTTAGTTGGTTACAGATATATTGTATCAGTCTTGGTACTTCTTGTACAATGCATTAAATTATTAAGCACAGAATTTAATTGGACTGCTGGACTTTCCCAGTGAGCATGTGTTGATTTGAGAAAAATTGCAGTGACAATATCATAATCATTAATCTTTCAATGCTGCCATGACAGCTGTGCCTGGACAACATAGGGGCAAGGACAATTAAAGTCAATTTTTCCCTCAATTTACAAAATAAAGTTGGATGCCATGTTTCACTAAAATCAACTGTGCCTACATCTCAAAAGTAACTAATTAGCTGTGAAACACTTGGAGACATCCTAAGGATGTGAAAGGCACTACTTGTGTATAAATTTCTTACCATAAGTATATTTTTCATTGGTGTATTGGCCTTTAGACTTTCAAATCTTATTCCAACTCCGGCCTCAACAGGTTAGGGTTTCAGAATTTCAAAAATTTGCTAATTTGCTCCCCACCTACTTTTCAAGGGCCATTAGGGATGGCCAATTTGCCAGTGATGTTCACATCCCAAGACCATATTTGTAAAAAAAAATAGGCTTTGTAACAACACATGCGCCTTAAATAACAGTATTATTGGTAGTATACATAAGTACATTTGTATTAAATTTTGTCCCAATCTCACCAACATGCAAATACACTAGTATATTTATAGTAAAGAACAAGCAAGCTCACCAAAGGTTGACCTTTTAAAAAGTGAGCAGAATTGTCAGAACAAAATAAGGCAAAACAAAAGTGAACCTTTGCTCCGTGAAGCTTTGGCATTGTTAAAGAAAATGACATAATGCACTTGATATGGTACATTTAGCATTAGTATGAAGTATATGTGAAATCTGAAAATCATCATGCTGGTGCATGAGACTTCCCATTGGGACATGAAGACATAAACTTTGCTACTTTACTGATTTTCAATCATAATGCCGTAATATGACCAGTTAAATAGCTTTCAAAATAAACAGCACCAATGGAAGATTTTTTTTAAATTGAAAAAGGAGGAAAGAAGATGCAGGCAAATCTGAACATTATACTAAATCCAAAAGAGCAATGTGAGCAAAATATACTTTAAAGCAGCATCAGAAAAGGGTGCAGCAGAGGCAAGAATCATAAGAAGTACCCCAAGCACAAATAGTACTGTTCAGTAAAACAATTGTTGTAGCTTAGATTATATTTTGTTGTTTTATGTCTGCAAATTATTACAGAAAATTAGCTGTCATAATTCCAGCAGTAACAAATACGAAACACTAATTTTTCTTTCAAGTTAATTCCTTTTTATTTTACAACACTATTTGCATTTATACCAGGGAAACAGAGTACTTCTGGTTAGATATCACTTCCCACCTTTTAATTACTGGGAAATAATGTCAGTTTCATTAACTATCTATCACTGTGGACTGTGATGTAATACTATAACAGCTCTACAATGTTTTTATCTTGAAAAACATTTTTCTTAGTTAATAGATCTTGGCACAGAAGAAACACAGGAGGCGTAGACCTCAAGGTATCAAAAAACTTTAAATAACCAACGTGTTATTACATGGATACTATAATAGGCCTCATATCTGACCCAAACATGTTCCACTTGAGAAACTCCAATTTTATTTTCAAGTGGTCTAGGGAAATCAACATTAAAAGGGAGATTGCGATTTCAGCCAAAGAAAAATTATACAGGGCTGCCAACAAGACCAGTAGGTAGCTAAACCTTTCACCAATCCTGTGTGCCAGGCCACAACTCGGTTGGTAGCACTCTAGCCTGAGTCAGAATGTTGCGGGTTCAAATTCCACTCCAGGACATGAGCACAACAATCAAAAGCTGACATTCCAGTGCAGTACTGTGAGAGTTCTGCACTGTCAGAAGTGCTGCCTTTTGGATGAAATGCTAAATCAAAGTCCTGTCTGCCCTCTCAGGTAGAAGTAAAAGGTCCCATGGCACTACTTTGAAAAGAATAGGTGTTATACCCACTGTACTGGTCAATCAACATCACAGAGAGAGATTATTTGGCCATTATCACATGACTGTTTTTGGGAGTTGCTGTGAGCAAATTGGTTGCCACGTTTCCTACATTACAACAGTGACTACATTTCAAAAGTACTTCATTGGCTATAAAGCATTTGTGAAAATCCTGTGGCCATGAAAGTGCTATAGAAATGCAAATCTTTCCTTTTCTTTTCAGTGTTTTTTCCAGGCCTGCCATCAATTCAGCTGCTGATTACAGATTGCAGTTCCCCACAGGTTTTAGTCACTTCCAACTCAAACAAAGGATGGCCAATCTTCACAAAATAGTGAATTTACTAATGGTAAAAATTATTTTATCTGAATGCAATTGTACATTTAAAAACACATTGTGTGTTTTTTCACACTATTAATTTACACCCACTGGGAATAGGCTACTTGGAATAACTTAATTCAATGCTTTTCAGAAGCACAGAATTCAGTCTTAGCTATACTTTGGCCCATTCCCTCAAGTTTTGCAATTCACCTGAAAATTCATACATTAGTCCCAAGATGATAAATGAGTTAATACTGTAACCTCTGAAGAAAATAATTTGAGTAAATTGCCCTAATCTAGCAATTTACCAATGCAGCTCAGAACTCTTGCAATTCTGTGTTTATTTTAGTCAGTTACAAAAGTTACTTGCCACTTATGTTAAATCTTAATTCACATTCTGGCTTTCACTGAGTAATCAAGCCCATTTAAGCATCCATTCATCACACATTCCTTTGCTCTCAACTATCTGCAGATTAATTATGTGTATACTTTCAGCTGGGAAGGGAGATAACTCCAAATGAAAACCTTTCAGGAACAAGATGGGGTAACAAAAGAAAAAAAGACCTTTGAGCCAAAATAAACTAAATAATAAATTGTGAAAAAGTGATGGTTACTAAACTGTTTGTATTACTAAAAGTTACAGCCATAAACAGACATAGCCTACTGGTCATCTATTTTGCATTGCTGTGTTTTCTGCAAGTTTTTAATAGCTGAAATATTTCCTTTTGGCTTGTAATGGAAACAAGTCAAGCATACAAGGGAAATTTATTTTAAACTTTTTATTACACCATAATATCTGTAGCAAAGTAATCATCGAAACCCCTGGATCCAGAAAGTGAATGATCTGACCCCATGATCAGACTGCAAAGAATATTGTAATGTATTCTGGCAAGCCCCAATCCATTTTCAACAATTACTGCTCTGTAAGGGTTTTAAAATTTCTTACAAACATGTCATTCTGTAGTTCTCAGTCCTGTTTAGAGGCCCACATTTGAATTCATAGTCAGATTCACCCACGTGGCACTCGTTCTCAGAGTTACAGGGCACATTCATTACAATAAAATGTTGAATTAAAAAGGGAGAGAGAAGATATGATAGAGAAAATTAACTGCATTTGTTTGCCCCCACAGCAATTTCTGTAGTAGTATGCCATTATGAAGTGGCAGTAATAGAAGGCCACAACGTTTATAGCCCTCACAGATAGCAGCGAACAAACAAAAGAAAATCAAATCAGCTTTCAAACACCACAGACCTGATGTAGCTTGACACATGTCAGAATTTTACGTCTGAATGTGATCCTTCTGCTCTATGCCAATCAGACATGAGGCATGTTGACAATTATGCCAAACTCATAGAAAAAGTCAAACATGAACACTGAGCTGACAAGAAAGTGGAGGAACTGGATTTTTAAAACCATACACTGCAAAACATTGATAGTCAGTCACGTGGGGTAAAAGCAAAAACATGGGAATTCAGATCAAAGTTTGCTGTTAAATCTCAAAAGATGTACAATCAAATTACAGAAGCTATGCCTCTTCAAAGGCTCCTATAAAACTGGTTGCAACTTTCTTCCCATATAAGCATGAGCCGAGTTAGTGGGAGCAACCAAATATTATGAACAGAGTTTGGATATTCCGAAAATGTGAATATTCTTTGAAAGTATTAATAGCATTAAACAGTGTGGCTCCTGAACTCCCTGCTTCCACCAACACACATCGGCAATTGGCTCTCAATCTGTCTAGAAAACACAGGTTGGTCACAGTGTGTTAATCACTTGCCATTTGCAATACCAAGGAAACAAGATGACATTTTGTTTACCACACATCAAATGTGAGTAATACCAGTTGTGGTCAGCCATCTGATATAGAAAGATGCAATTGGTATTGCAAATATAAAATTTCCTGCTAATAGGTTAATGTATAACTGTTGTTCAGCACAGGTTACAATACTGGTGTAAACATGCTTTTAAAATTAAACTTTCAGAGTCTACATCTCAGGTTTCAAACACACCTCAAATAATGGGAAAATGCGCTCAGTCATTTTACTAATTCTCTGCACAATACCATCATTCCATGCAGAGAGATGGTTTAAATCAAATCTCTCTCAAAGCAGATGATATTATAGCCAAGTTTTCACTTTGGTGCTGGAAAGGTCAATGATTTGGGGGTTGAGCATTGGTATTGCCAATAATGATGCACCAACTTCAGCAACATTTGTGGCATCACCTTTGTTAATTGGCAAAATGTTTCTAAAAGCTGCTTAGTTCAGGTAGCTCAACTCACAACATAGCTTTGTGAAACAAGTTTGTGGAAGAAAGAATGAAAAATTAGGGCATTTATCCTACATTAATTGTTCTCAAGTGACGCATGGAGGAATCAACATGTTCGCCACAGTGCCTCCTGGGAGCATTTTTAGAAACTGGATATCGTAATTCATTTATTCATAGGCTTTCACCACATGCAATGATTTTAGTTTAGAAACAAGCAGGGTTACAGGCTACACTGAGTATGGTCAATGTAAACAAGTGTCAGCCTCACCAGCTGACAAAGGAGACAGGGAAGATACAGGCAACTGTCTACTATTTAGTGAATGTTTTTCCAATATGGCTTTGTAGTTCTCAACATACATTTCCAACACCAAGGAAATAAATACTTCAACAACCAGCAACAAATGATCCCATTTGAAACTGCTGCATCGGATCATCAAAATAACCATCCTTCTGCTACTGGAGGATCTCTGGTGCTTGAAAGTACTATTGTGTATCTTTTCAGCTAATGTAAAGGAAATTTGGAGAAACAGGGTAAACTGGAAAACCCATTAAAGGCTTCTGAGCTCATTAGTCTAGGCGAGCAGCAGTTTGCAATTGTCCCCATTGACTGTTTTTACTGACTTTAAGGCCACAATTCCATACAGAGCTTAACCCTTTGCTTTCAAACTCACAATGCTTCTATTATTTAAATTAACAGGTCTCTAACGAATAGCTTTTCATTGCAGGTCATAGCTAACAGTTTAAAAGAGACAGCAGCTTAACTGGAGATGTGCCAAATATGAACTGGATAGTAGAACTGCCAGTACAACTTTCAAACACTAACTATCAGCAAAGTAGAAAACATACGCTGCGGAGAAGTGCAAATACTACATTATTACAAAATATCTTCAACATGGGTGAGCTAAGAACAGGACAGGAGGCACCTAGCCACATTACCCAAAACATGTGGCATGTATATGACTGGCTTAAGATCACATCTGATATGAAACAGTGTTCACTAGGGCCAATGTCAATGCAACTACACAAATTGAATTAATGTAGGTACAACAAAATTTCTTATTGTAAATACTCTAAATATAACTTGCATGCCAGCACTTCCAAATCATTAGCCCATTGTACTGTGATATTGTACAGTGGCAATAATTGAAGATATTAATACCACTGGAAAGGATTATTTTATGAATATACAGCTTCCATTCTGGAGAAAGCAGCACAGTGCTCACTTTCATGTTGTGAGCAAACCACAAACATGTTGTAATGGAAGAGTCATTTCAAGCATTCTCCCACAAAGCAGACTTCCCTCACCAGCCAACATTACTCAACTGATAAGCGATTCAGGGCGCAAATGGGGAGGAATTAGCTGCCATTACTAATGTTTGCAAGAGGAACTTGAATTGCTTCAAAACTAGTCATCTTGACATGCCATTACCAGGCTGCACTAGCACTTACAGCTGATTCTTTATTAGGATAAAAGACAATGAAGCCATTACTCAAGTCAATTAATATTAAATTATAATTTGAAAGTACCAAACAGAAAGGAACAAGAAACCTAACCATCTCTACACTTTGCATTTCCTTTAACCTTGTAATATTTCTCACTTTAAAAGGCAGTTACATCATTATTTTAAGGGTGCACTATTACACTTTCCTCTTTTTTTGCATAATTTCCATGATTTCAAAAGCACATGCTACTTTTGGGTTAAAACAGATTTAATGAACAGGGCTTAGTTTTTTTTTAAATGCTTGCTTTATATTGACAAATTGATTCTTCCCCTCTATAACCCAGCAGTGCTAGAACCAAATATTGTCACTCAACCACCAGAAAGAGGTAACTCAGCAGCGAATCTGTCTCATTTACAACTGTCACACAGCTATTGCTGGACAAGTTGCAACAACTTTTAAGAATAAAGTATATTTTGGGGGTGGGAAGGGGAAGGAAAAAAACCAGCAATTAAATAGCAACTGATTTCATGAATCTCATAAGTGAGGTGGGGGTACAGGGCAACATTACTCCAACCGCAAATTATTGGCCCAAATTTCGTGGCAAAAAATTAATGTAAATCAGGCAGCAATGTCTGGTGACCACACATGCACAGCTAAATGTGACAATCAGCAGCCAGGAGACACTCACTGCCCATCAACACAAATTCACATAGTTATGAAAAAATATTCAAAATAGGCCATGAAGTGTTTGAAAGAGAGAGGGAGAGAGAGAGAGAGACAGGGAGAAATAGAGGGCGCACAAAGGAATACAGGCACTTAAGAGAGATACAGCCAGAAACAGAGAGAGCGAGAGAGAGAGAGACACGGCAAGAGAGACCAAGATGTGCAGACATTTGGGCAAGGCATTCCAGCATTGAACTTTAAGGCAGCTTAACGTTCTGCCACAACTGAGGTAGAGAAATTGAGGGGAGGACCAGAGATCAGATTGAAGCTTTCAGATGGACATATAGGGCTGAAGGAGATTGTTGAGATAGGGTGCGTCAAGGCAACGGAGGGACTCATTGATCAAGATAAGGGGTTTCAATGTGATGCTTTGGGGGCAAGGAGCTGGAATAGATAGGCAGAGACTGAGGTTAGTGGTTTCAGTCTTCCAGGTAGAAATCTGTAAAATGTGGAGCTATTGGAGATGTGATTCATCTAAAATTTGATGCTACATAGGTAGTCTTTCAATAGAGAAGCAGTAAAGGGGTTGAGAAGTGGCCAGGTACATAAGCGTATAGTCAACTTGCAAATGCATGCTAAGTCAGTGTGAATGATGATGTCAAGTGGCAACATATAGGCAAGATATAGGAGGGAACAAAGGATTCTTGGCACTGATGACATAGTAGAGGAAGAGTAGCTAGTTCCACTTTTATTGGCTGTATTTGGATAAGTAAAGTGGTACAGCTAAATGTGACAATCAGCAGCCAGGAGACACTCACTGCCCATCAACACAAATTCACATAGTTACGAAAAAATATTCAAAATAGGACATGAAGTGTTTGAAAGGGAGAGAGAGAGAGAGAGAGAGAGGGGAGGAGAAATAGAGGGCGCACAAAGGAATACAGGCAGTCCCATGGAGCTAGGGGAGATATTGGAGGGTGGCATTTTTGCAAAAAAGTAAATGAGATATTAAGCACCACAATCACCAAGGATGGCACTTGCCACTTAACTGTGTCTTTTCAGTGCTCTGAGAATGGTAAAAGCCAGATTGCAAGGATTCTAAAGGGATTTTGAGAGGCACAGGCATGGAACAGGGAAGCTGTGACATGATCAGGAAAAAAGGGACTAACTGGAGATGACAGATGGGTCAAATATGGCAATGGTGATGGCTTTGAAGGAGTCAAATGGTGGCTGAGGGAAAGAAACCAATTACAGTCAGTTAGCATCACAGCTAGGAATGAAAATCAGGGATCAAGATGCTGTTCTCATGGATGTGATCAGCTTTGAAAGGACTGGAGTGCTGGGCTAGAATAAGGTGGCTAAGAAGAATTAAAAGAGGATAGGGTTTTGAGCAGGAGGAGGAGGAGAAGAAGCTGCTACATGGATGGTTTTGAGCTTGGAGTTAAGCTCCTCAGGTTTGGTGTCTGAGGTGGGAAAAGGTGGTCATGAAAAAGGAAGTCTGAGTTTGTCTGAACCCTTCAAACAAGGCCTGATGACTCATGACTAGGCTAGCTATGTACCATTTAATTTGGGGTTTGCGGCCTTGTAAATTGAAAGAATGAAGATGAGTGTTATGTCGGGAGCAGTGACAAAGTGGGAGGAAATGATAGGCTTGCTGGAGACAAGGTGTTGAAGATAGAGACGAGGACAATCAAGCAGGTTGACGGTAGCACAAATATTGTGACAGCTGGAGGTAAAAAGAAAGCTGTAGATTTAAGAATGCATTTGTCAGGAAATTAGCAGAGTTCCCCCACGAACAGATAGTGAGATTTGTGTCCAGCCCTCAAACAGGGTAACTCTGGAACACTATCCACATGATATGGCTCTTATACAGGGAGAAATATTTATCTTCATTGCACAAAATACAAAGCATGAAAGGAATTTCTACTTAAAAGTAGAAATAAATTAAATTATTTTTATTCCATTTATCAGGATGACAAGTTATGTACCTTACTCCTACAGTAAAAACATTCAGCATTACACTCTGTAAACTCCTTTTTGTTTAATTGCTGGAAGAAAAACTGTTTGCAAAGTACAGTAAACTGTTAGCAGAACCATTGGGACAATTAACAATCAAGAACCCTTTCCAACAGATATTACATATTACATCTCCATCTATCAGCCATCCAGGAGAGTTGCACAAAGAATCACAACTCACTGATCTAACAAGTAGGCAGAGAGATAGTAGCTGTGATAGCTTGGCCATATCCTCCGCATGCATAATTCCAGATGGCAGGAAGGAACATTTACAGCCAAACCTTTGTATCCACCAAGCAATCTCAGATTTTTTTTTAAACTGAGAAAGCAAGTTCCATTTTTGATGACCCACTGAAAACAGGATGAAAACAAAATCCCCCAAGAGCCATTTAACCATCCATCTGAGCATGTAATTGTAATATTAGTCCGGTTCAAATTAATTCTGTGCATGCTGTGAAACAAGGCAACTGATGCATCATAGATCTAGACATTTCTTTCCATCTCTCTGTACGCTTTGAACAAAGTACCAAGAGAAACAAGTGCTTCTAAATTAGTTAACCAGCTTCAGGAACATGTTGCTAAGAAAGGGAAATGCAGTCTTGAGGTACATCCTGAGTAAGAGCAAGCAACTACTGGGAAATGAAAAACAGAACAATTTCCATTTATAAGGTATAATGTCCTGCATCCCAGAGGTTAAACTCTTGGCTGTGGTTAAGGTTCTTAAATGCTGATTGTGTAATATGGAGAACTCTTGCAAGTCAACAACCAGCCTTTGTGAGACAGTAAACTGGCTATATCTTTAGTTACCAAGGCCAGTAAAATTCTAAGAAAATTAGTTCATATTGTCCAAAATGCAAGTTAGGTGGTGCAGGTTCAAGCATTTTGAATACAGTTTGACATACATTGCAAAAGTTTCAGTTCTCTTTTACAAAATTGATTTCAACCTTTAGAATTTACTATTGAACTGATGGTGTGGGAAAATGTGTTTTCAGTGCAACACACAATCATAATTCGAAAGGCAAAGCTTGGTTGCTTTTTTTTTTAAACAACAAACACAACGATCCAGTTCAAGCTCGTATGGAAAGCGAATATGAATTGTTACAATTTATTCATCAACAATGGTTGGGAATGAATCGAGTGTGACAGATTTTTTGCACAGGGGAAGAGAGGTGTTAAAAACATGGTTTCTCCTCTCCACCTCTGCATTCCCCACACCCATCCTTCCCCCCAAAAACCACCAATGCAGCATGAAAAGAATCGCAAAGGTACACAGGTTTGTGTTTTCCTGGATTAAGCTTTTGTTCAACTCTCAGGTCTGAACCCAAATTAATGAATACAAAATGAACTCAAATGAATACAAAAGAACTCTCAAATTTTAATATGCCTTCAATCCAAGTTTAATACATCTAACAATTGCCAAAACAGTTTTGTATCTGCTAAAACTCTAAAGTTACTTTCTACGTATCATGGAAAACATTTACATAGTTTCAGGACCTTCAAAATGGCTGGATTAGTAGAGAAATGCTGAATAAACAATTTTTGCTTGACAAATTTAGGTGAAGTGGTCTGCTAAGACTGGTAAGGTCAACACATTTTGGAGTTTTAACTGAAAAGTTGAGAACCACAATTATAACTGCAGTTCAGCATTTCCTCTTACACTGATAGTACACTTCTCAACACTTGCCACTCATCTTCAGCTGTAGTATGTTGATAAAATGTTAGGGCAATAAGACTGTCAGTATTAAGTAACAGTGCAGTAACATGACAGGTGATTTTACTGGGGATAAAAATAATTAGAGGAAAAATAATTAGAGGAAAATAGAATCAATTCAAAAAAAGTAAACATAAGCTTGCCATGTTTTTCAAGCTTCAGCAGCCTTCCCCTAAAAAAACTGGATAAAATACAGAGATTACTTGCAATTGAACAGGAATTTAAAATAACTGAACTTTTTAAATTATATAACACTGCAAATATTTCCAGATTAATGGCATTAGGCCACTGTATCTTAAAATATGTAAAAACAGTAATCAGTACAATTGTCACAGGTCAGCAATTGTATGACTGCACTGACTACCAATTATGGAACTTGTCAAGTGATTTCAAAACATTATCAAACCTTAAATTTAATGAAAATCTGCTCAGAACACTCCAGAGATAAAATAAGCCAAAGTAGCCAGTTGCTCTCTTAAAATTATTTTCATAACTTCTTGTGGGACCTCAGTCATGTCCTATAAGCCCTGAGTGAACTTCTCTGAAAACTCAAATCACTGTATCTAGGGAATCAGAGCTGTAGCTGAACTCTCAGTGGATTTCAAGAACAAAAGGCAGACCCAATCTGTTATCCAGTGAACTAAACATTTAAGTACCTCATCAGTAAAAATTAAGAACAAATTCTTGCTGGATTTACAGCATCAAAAAATAAACTATCCAGAACAAAAAGGGCAACAGAAGTTATCATATTTTTAAAACTGTATTTAAAACAAACTTGCCCTTCGGTTTCTTGTATTTTTCTTTTGAACACTGAAGATATTATTACAGGAATCCACTAGGAACCTTCTATTAGTAAGCCTTCAAATTCTCATACATCTTGGGATGAATGGGTCAAAGCTGACTGCAGTCCTTTTCAAAGTTCTGTGATGGCCAACATAACAGAACAACACAAACATCCAACAACCTCGAGCTTAAGTGCTGACAACAAAAAACAGCAGAAATATAGATAGCATCTATCTCTTTCTTGCCCCACTCCCACCTTTCTTAGTGTAAGGATCCAAGGACACAGTCATAGCAATATGCTGTCCACTGTTGGCTCCAGCATCCAATTCACAATCCCTCTATCTGCTATCCAGTTCAGGCCCCCATGGCAGGCTTCTTTTCCTCAATCTTATTTGATGGATCAGTGGGGAAGAAACACATTGCGTTTCATGTGAGCAGCAGTGGATGGACATCAAGAATGTGCGCTGCAAGGTTTTTCATAAATAAACTTAGTTGGGAAACTTAAATGTAGTTTTTTTAAACAAAGATTTACCAAATACTAAATGGGCCAAGGAGACATCTTCATCCACACCAATCATGCAGAATCTGTTGAAAGTCATACTGAAGGGTACGAGAGAAAGCTAACCAGAAATATAAAGACGAATAATAAGAGTTTCTATAGATACTTAAATTAGAAGAGTTAACAAAGTAAGCATTGGTCCTATAGAAAGTAAGTCTGGGGAACTAATAACGGAAAAGTAAGAAGATGGCAAATGAATTGAACATGTATTTTGTATCACTTTTCACTATAGAGGATACAAGTAACATCCCAGAAATAGCTGTAAATCAGGAAATGGAAGGGAGAGAGGAACTCAGAAAATTACAATCATCAGAGAAGTGGTACTGAGCAAATTGCTGGAGCTGCGGGCTGACAAATCCTCAATTCCTGATGGGCTTCATCCTACAGTCTTAAAAGAAGTGGCTAGTGAAACAGTTGCTGCATTGGTTTTAATTTTTCAAAATTCTCTAGATTCAGAGAAGGTTCCATTAGATTGGAAAATAGCAAATGTAACTCCTTTATTCGAAAAAGGGAGGAAGACAGAAAACAGGAAACTGCTGGCCAGTTGAGTGTCATAGGGAAAATGTTAGAAGCTATTGTTCATGATGTTACAGCAGGGCACTCAGGAAAGTTTAAGGCAATCAGGCAGAGTCAACATGATTTGTGAAAGGGAAATCATGTTTAGCCAATTTATTGGAGTTCTTTGAAGGAGTCACATGTGCTGTGGATCAAGCAAAACTGGTGGATGTACTGTACTTAAATTTCCAGAAGGCATTTAATTAGGTGCCATAGGAAAGGTTATTGCGGAAAATAAAAACTCATGGTGTAGGGGGTAACATATTGGCATGGATAGAAGATTGACTAAGGAAACAGGGGGTCTTTTTCTAATATATATAAAAACAAAAAAACTGCGGATGCTGGAAATCCAAAACAAAAACAGAATTACCTGGAAAAACTCAGCAGGTCTGGCAGCATCGGCGGAGAAGAAAAGAGTTGACGCTTCGAGTCCTCATGACCCTTCGACAGAACTAGTTGGTGGGATGTAACAAGTGGTGTGCCACAGGGATCAGCGCTGGAGCCTCAATTTTTTTACAGTTCATATAAATGACTTGAAAACACTAGCTCTGTTTCTCTCTTCAGATGCTGCCAGACCTGAGTGATTCCAGCATTTTCTGTTTTTAGTACTGAACAGAGTAACTGGCACAAGGAACAACATAGTTTAATATCAAGAGGTGAAAAACTATACATCTTAAAGTCATAGTGAAAGATGACTTTAAATTCACCAAATACATTCTATTAGGCAAAAGAATTGAAGGAGAGATGTGCAGAATTTTTTTATGCCACTAGTTGATATGATCTGGAACACACTGCCTGAAAGGGTGGTGGAAGCCAATTCAATAATAACTTTCAAAAGGGAGATGGAAATATACTTGAAGGGAAAATTTTCGAGGGCTATGGCACTAATTTAATTGCTCTTTCAAAGAACCAGCAGAGGTACAATGGGCCAAATGGCCTCATTTTGTGCTCGGTCATTCTATGATTCAGTGAAAGAAAATTATATTAGTAATGTTTACCCTCATGACAGCTACTAGACCATATTATTCACTATATCCCAAAGGGTTTCTAAAAACAAAAACAATTGAAACAAAAATATGTATTGATTTTGAAGTTGGTGGGAACCAATTGTATTAAAGGCACAGGTATAAAATACTTAACAGTGGCATTAAGATGGCAATGGCTCAATAATTGTAATTTTGATCATTCAACATTTTCTCCTAAAAATCTTACCTTATTTTTAGACTTTGTGTGAAGCCACTTGCTAACAGACAATAGTCACACCCAAGTAGATGGAGGCTAATAAGTTAGGTTTTCTGCTATATAGAGTTTATTAAATATTCTTTGCAAGAAAATAACATTCAATTGTTGAAAATTTAGATAGTTAAGATGGAGAATTTCAAAACAAATTTTATTTCAGCCTAGTCTTTGAAGATATAAGCATCTTCATTTCCACTGATTAAGTTACACGTGCTGCATATTTTAATGATCTCATGCTTGTGGTTATTACTGCTTTAACTAAAGGCTACAGAAATCCACAGTACCCATTTGGCAGCCAGGCTGTGACATGCTTCCTGGGTTTTTTTTTAAAACAGCCTGTGGTTTATATCAAATCCTTTCATCCATAATAAAAAAAGAATAATCACAGTCAAGATTTTGTCAGTAGATATACTTAAATTGTGCTGTAACAGGAAACAGTTTTGAAAAGATGGGGAAAACTATTAGCCTCAAGGCCTTCATTACTCTGAAAATTAGAGGGATGTATGCTCAAATGATGAACTCTTACAGGTGTTTTTTTTCTGGACAGAACAAACCTGTTTAAAAGAACTGCAAAAATAAAAATGTTGCATTAAAAATAAACTGCCTAAAATGTTAAAAGGCACTGAAGAATTTGATATAAAAATACACCATTGCAAATGACCACTGGAAGCATTTGAGGCTAGTTCTATAATATTTTAATAGCTCACTATTCTAAGATGTCTCTAAAATTTCATAAACGTTTGTCCACCCAATTAAGTTAATTTTTTCAAAATGAGACACTGAGTTATAGTGTAAATACTGTTCGCAACATTTCCACAATTGAGCAAAAATAATCAAGAACAATTGGTCAGAACAGCCAACAGACTGCACTTCACTTGAAATCAGTCAGAGCTCTACTAATGCTAAGCAGACACTAAAGCACACTTAAAGCAACATGATCAAGATCAAATTCACAAGTGGTAACCATTCACTCAAAGGGAACCTGATCGTTAACCTGTAGGTCTTGCAAATGACAATATTCCTACATATTCCATTCCTGTTGAGTTAACTGCTTCTAATGAGCAAACCAAGCAAGATGAACAATAAATCAACAGTCATATAAACATTCCTTTATACAGAATCCTCACTTGAAAGAATTCTCTCCAGAGTTAAAGCTATATGGCCAGTCTTGCTTCAGCGACCATTAAAATGTTAAATTGAATTTGAAGTTGCCTATTTTAGGGTTTTTCACTTATTAATTCTTCAATGACTATTTTGTACACAGAATCCTAAAGTACGGGAGGCGGCCGTACCAGTACCAGCAGTTGGAAAGAGCCGTCCAGTTTAGTTCCACACCCAGCTTTTCTCCTTAACTCTACAAATTAGTCCTCTTCAAATAAATGCCTTTTAATAGTTCCTAAGGAACCTAATGTCTCCATCCTTTCAGGTAGCAGTCTCCAGAACTTAACAAGTTACTGTGAGGACATTTATCCTTCTGTTCTTTTGCTGATTATTTTAAATCTAGGGCCTCCAATATTCCAATACACTTGTCAGAAGAAATAGTCTCTCACACTTGCTCTATCAAAACCCTTCATATTTTGCCTACCTCTGTGGGATCTCCCCTTCACCTTCTCTGCTCTAAGCAGAACAATTCCAGCTTTTCCCATCTTTCCACATAACTGAACTCCCGCATCCATGGCATCACCCTGGTAAACCTCCTCTGTACCCTCTCAAAGGCTTTGAAATCCTCTCTAAAGTGTGATGCCCAGAATTATGCACAATACTCTGCTGAGGCCTGACCTGAGATCTGCGTGACTTCCTTGTTTTTGTGTTCAATGCCCTTAATTACAAAGCCAAGTGTCCCATGCTTTCTTCATCAACAAGCCCTACCAACTTCAAAGATTTGCAGATATGCACCCCCAAGTACTTCTGTTCTTGCCCCAACAAATAGCACCTTTTAGATTGTACTGCTTCTCCCAAAGTACATCACTTCACATTTATCCATGCTAAATTGCATCTGCCAAGTGTCTACTTATTTCACCAGTCTATATCCTCCTGAAGTTTGCTACTATCCTGCCTGTTATTTACAATGCTGCCAAGTTACGCATTTCCCACAAATTCTGAAATTGTACTTCCATATCCAAGTCCCAGTGTTTCACATACATTAAGAAAAGCAATGGTCTAAATGCTGACTTAGACGCCTTACTGCACACTTCTCTCCAGTCAAAAAAACACCCATTCACCACTACCCTCTTATCCTTTAACCAATTCTGTACAAAATTTATCACAGGCCCTTTAATTCCATGTGTTTCTATTTTCCAAAGAAGTTTGTTATGAGGCATTTTAGCAAATGTCTTTTGAAAATCCATATAAACAGCATCTACAGAACTATCTTTATCAAACCTCTCAGTTACTTCACCAAAGAACTCAGTCAGACACAATTTGATTTTAACAAAACCGTGCTGGCTGTTCCTTATTACCCCATGCTTTTCCAAATGAGAATTCATTTTAGCCACATCTGGTGGCTACTGCTAACTTCCAAAACAGAGAGCCTAATATCACATCCATTGCAGATGCCAAGTCCAGTATCCTTGAGCTCAGCGCTATGGTTTTAGGCCAAGATGAAATGAAAAGGCAACACCTGTCACTGATTTGTACATTTTGGGGAAGGAGGATTGGAGATTCCTGGAATAATACTTCATTGCAAATAGATACCATGGTCATGGAGTATTGGGCTCAACATCTGGCACTGACTGATAGTCGCTTTCAAAACTGGCCAGTGTAGAAATGGGCAATGAAAACCGTAAACTTGATATAAACTAACAAATGAGAATATTATAGAATTCAACATTTTTAAATTAAATGTTAGTTGTTGTCAGTACCTATTCAAGACTATATTAAGTGGTGCCATTCATCTCTTCCCTTCCCCAAACATTAGCTAATGCAGTGCTAAAGAGGCTGATATCTAACACGATTGTCACACCAACTTTGTGATTCCCATCGACCGTACTAACAGAAAAAGGAATTGATGCACTATTAGCTTAAGAGCTAACATGGCAGGCCGGAAACATACGCTACTAATCTAAACATCAAGAACTGCAAATGCAATGGCCATTCACTAGAATATGAAGGTATCAACCTTGGCTAAGTGGTAGTGCGCTCGCCTCAGAAAGTCATGGAGTGCACTCCATAGATTTCAGCACAGATCTATCCAGCGTGGCGCTTCAGGGAACTCTACACTCTTCAAGATGCCATTTATCAGATGAGATATTAAACCAAGGATCTCTGAATGCTCAGGTGGCCAGAAAAGAATCCATCGCATTAATAAAGAAGAAAATGGGAGTGTCCCAGTGTCCTGGTCACCATATATCCTTCAACCAACACCACCAAAATCTTTTATTTGGTCATATATTTCATTGCTGTTTATTGGACCCTCCCTGTGCATACAGTGACTGCCATGCTTGCCTACATTAAAACACAATTGCATTTTAAAGTACCTGTTTGATACATAAAGCAAAGCAACTTGGGAAATCCTGAGGACTTGAATGACATTATGCAATTTCTTTCTTAACCTCAAAATAGTCACAACATTAACAGTTCAAAGCATTCCTTTTGCCATTATGAGTCTATCAGGAAGGTGGGAAAAAAAAGCCAGGTCTAGAATTTAAGCAAACTGAACACCAAAGTTCATGTTCTGAAAGCATGCTCTAGAAGTTTTAACCGGGAAGTCAAAAGTTTATGTAGATAGAAGTTTTTAAAAAGACTTGAAATGACAAACTATTACTCGAGAGCAAACATCTCAATTTAAACAAGAAAAAAGTACAAGAAAGAACACTAAAATCCTCAACGTGGTATTTCACACGAACTTTCCAATAGAGAATCACAAGTATATCAAAACTTTTCCAGCAAATACATAGGACAAAAGGTAGAGTTGAAGCTAACATGTTTGAGCAAGTCTTATTCAAAGCCTTGAGGTTCACACGCACTGGCACAAAAGACTTATCTTTAAAAGAAAGGAAATAAGGACAAGTTTTTTTTTAAAAAAGCTTTATGCAGAAAAGATGGTTAACAACCTCATGAATAAAACTTTATTTAGGAGAACATGTTTTTATATTCATTCACGGGATGTGGGTGTTGCTGGCTGGGCAAGCATTTATTGCCCATCCCTAATTGCCCTTGAGGAGGTGGTGAGCTGCCTCCATCAACCGTTGCAGTCCATGTGGTGTAGGTACACTCACAGTGCTGTTAGGAAGGGAGTTCCAAGATTCTGACCCAGTGACAGTGAATGAACAGCGATATATTTCCAAGTCAGGATGGTGAGTGACTTGAAGGGGAACTTCCAGGTGGTGACGTTCCCATCTATCTGCTGCCCTTGCCCTTCTAGATGGTAGTGGTCGTGGGTTTGGAAGGTGCTGTCGAAGGAGCCTTGGTGAGTTCATGCAGTGCATCTTGTAGATGGTACACACTGCTATGACTGTGCATCAGTGGTGGAGGGAGTGAATGTTTGTGGATGTAGTGCCAATCAAGCGGGTTTTGCCCTGGACAGTGTCAAGCTTATTGAGTGTTGTGGGAGCTGCATTCATCCAGACAAGTGGCGAGTATTCCATCACACTCCTGACTTGTGCCTTGTAGATGGTGGTCAGGCTTTGAGGAGTCAGGTGGTGGGTTACTCATCCTACTTCCTAGCCTCTGACCTGCTCTTGTAGCCACAGTATTTATATGGCTAGTCAAGTTCAGTTTCTGGTCAATGGTAACCCCCAGGATGTTGGTAGGGGGGGGATTCCATGATGGTAATGCCATTGAACATCAAGGGGCGATGGTTGGATTCTCTCTTGCTGGAGATGGTCATTGCTTGACACTTGTGTGACGTGAATGTTACTTGCCACTTGTCAGCCCAAGCCTGGATATTGTCCAGGTCTTGCTGCATTTGGACATGGACTGCTTCAGTATCTGAGGAGTCACAAATGCTGTTGAACATCATGCAATCATCAGCAAACATCACCACTTCTGACCTTATGATGGAAGGAAGGTCATTGATGAAGCAATTGAAGATGGTTGGGCCGAGGACACTACCCTGGGGAACTCCTGCGCTGATGTCCTGGAGCTGAGATGACTGACCTCCAACAAAACTGTAATGAAGTCAGGAGCTGAGTGGCCTTGGCGGAACCCAAACTGGGAGTCAGTAAGCAGGTTCTTGCTAAGCAAGTGCCACTTGATAGCACTGTTGATGACCCCTTCCATTACTTTATTGATGATCAAAAGTGGGGCGGTAATTGGCCGGTAGGATTTGTCCTGCTTTGTGTGTACAGGACTAACTTGCATTTTTTCAACTTAGCCAGGTAAATGCCAGTGTGCTAGCTCTACCTGGAACAGCTTGGCTAAGGACACGGCAAGTTCTGGAGCACAAGTCTTCAGTACTATTGCCGGAATATTGTCAGGACCCATAGCCTTTGTGGTATCTTATCCAAAGACGCTACTATTGAATTTCTAATGGCTTAATTAGAACAAAGTTAAAATACAATTGTGCTGCAGCTAAGTTATACAGACAAGGAACGTTCCAGTTCCTATTTTGTACATATGCTTAAATTTCAGTGACTGAATGCAAATCAATGGAGCGTGGAGAAAAGGGAAGAACAAACAGTGCAGAATCATCTGTACCGAACACTTATTAATTTAGATGCTGGTTGGGATTGTCCAAATACCAAAGCTTCCATAAAGCTAGGCCCAGTATCCCTACTGAACAACTCAAAAGGAGTATCCACGAGCAAATATCACCTCTATGTTATCTGGATCGTTTACAATTATTTGCCTGGACTACAGATTGAAGATAAAGCTTCAGTGGTTAAAAGTTCTACAGGCTGGTTTCCTGTCCTACACCAACACAGTCTCACTTTGATGTATAAATTAGCAACAGACTAATTTACTTCAGACAATGAACAACTCCTTAATACAATAATCTTTTCCAGTGCCTTGGTGAAAATTTAAATCAGAGGCTAGGATTTTCTTCCAAAAATTATCGCAGCTCAGCATAAAATCTTAAAACAGATGAGCATTTATTTGTTCACAAGATGTGGGCGACGCTGGCTATGTCAACATTTATTGCCCATCCTTTGAGAAGATGGTGGTGAGCCAACCTTTTAAACCGCAGCAATCCTCCCACAGTGCTATTATGGACAGTGTTCCAGGATTTTGACCCAGAGAGTGAAGGAACAGCACTTCAGTTCCAAGGCGGGATGGTGTGTGACTTGCAAGGGAATTTGCAGGTAGTGGTGTTTCCATGCATCTGCTGCCCTTGTCCTTCTAGGTGGTAGCAGTCACAGTTTTCGAAGGTGCCATCAAAGGAACCTTGGTGAGTTGCAGCAGTGCTTCTTGTAGATGGTACCCGCTGATGCCACTGTGTAATGGTGGTGGAGGGAGTGAAAGTTGAAGGTGGTGGATGGAATGCAGTCATGAGGACTGCTTTGTCCTGGATGATGTTGAGCTTCTTGGGTGTTGTTGGAGCTGCACTCATCCAGGCAAGTGGAGAATATTCAATCATACTCCAGATATGTAGATGGTGGACCGGCTTTGGGGAGTCAGGAGATGAGTTACTCACCTCAGAATTCCCAGCCTTTGATCTGCTCTTGTAGCCACAGTATTTATATGGCTGGTCCAGTTCAGTTTCTGGCTAATGATAACCCCCCCAGGACATAAATAGTGGGAGATTCAATGATGGTAATGCCACTGAATGTCATGGGGAGGTGTCCAGGTCTTGCTGCATATGGACACGGACTGCTTCAGTACCTGAGGAGTGTTATGATCCCTGCTGAGGTTACCCCTGGACAAGCCTGATCCCAGACCGGAACCCAGCTTGATAAAACCTACCTTTAATTTTGTTTGTTTAGATATGTAGAAAGGCTACTGAACAGACACAGGAGTCTGCTAATTAACTTTTAACACAAGAATAAAACCTGTATTAAACAAGAAAAGATGAACTATATTACAATACTCCTACGCCCACAATTATACCTTTACAGATATATAAAGATTTGTAAGGATAACAAGTTACAAAAGCTATCTTATACTTTATTGTCCACAGGAAGTACACAGTCCAAGTAAACCTATGGTGACCTGTGGTCAGACACACTGCACTCTGAAACCAAGTGACAGATGCCACCTCAACCAAATGCTATCTCTCATCAACTTCCCACACTGTGAGCCAAATAGTCTCACTGAACTATGTCTTTCACACAAGGGTTTCCAATCTCCACTCTCGAAGACCTCGCTTTGGAATCCTCTCCCAAACCGATGCTTTCTCTCTAATACCTTCTGCAAGGGCTCACCTCCAGGGTTTTGAACTCTCCTTCTGATATTCCTCTTCCCTGGGTCACCGCATGTATTCAAGCTGTCTTCCACACACACTCTCACTGACTAAACCATCAACAATACTATTGCTTCACATACCCACAGACTTTCAGTTGTCTCTTTGCACCTTCTTGCCTATTCTCGCTTTAAATCTGCTTTCTGCAGCTTTGGTCTCCTTAAATCTGAAGCTTGGAGCATCTCTCTCTGCCCCTCACTCTCAACTTAATTAACAGGACTTTTCCCAGCTTTCTGTCCTTCCTTTGACTAGGAGGGCTTCTTTGGACTTTTCCCTCTTCCACTCCCCTGGATTTTTGGAGTTTTTCCCCTTAGCTTGGGACTGGCTATCTGTCTCTCTTGCTCCAGTCTCTCTCTGGCAGCTAATTTTCAACTAACTTTAGCTTGGAGCTGGCTATCTGCCCCTTCTAGGTAGCTTCTGTTTGACAGCTGTCTTCCAAACCAGCTGAACTCCCAACAACTTCCAAAACAAACTGCTGTTTTTCGCTTTTTGTGTTTCTGTGGGAGGGACCTGCCTCTCTGGGCCTCCAATGCTAGGCAACAGCACTGATTTCCTACTCATATTTGCTTAACTTAAGTCATAAACTTTCATGAGAAATGCAAGCACCTTTTTAAAGTGAAACTAAAACTCCATTTGACCTTTCTTAACACACATACAAAAATAGAAATCAAACTTAAACTTTAAAGCTAAAATTGATTCCTAACACCTACAAATATCAATATAACTCACTTAAACTATCTCTATTTCCTAACAGGAGTTGAGAATGGTGAACATTGTGCAATCATCAGTAAACATCCCCACCTTATGATGGAGGGAAAGTCATTGACGAAGCAGCTGAAGATGGTTGGACCTTGGACACTACCCTGAGGAACCCCTGCAGCGATGTCCTGGGACTGAGATGATTGACCTTCAACAACCACAACCATCTTCCTCTGTGCTAATTATGACTCCAACCAATGGAGAGTTTCCCCCTGATTCCCACTGACAATTTTGCAAGGGGACTTTGATGCCACACTTAGTCAAATGATGTCAAGGGCAGTTACTGTCACCTCTTGAATTCAGCTCTTTGTCCATGTTTGGACTAAGACTGTAACGAGGTCAGGAACTGAGCGGCCCTGGCCGAACCCAAACTGAACTTCAGTGAGCACATTATTGCTGAGTAAACGCCACTTGATAGCCCTTTCGACCATCCCTTCCATCACTTTGCTGATGATCGAGAGTAGACTTGTGGGGTGTCAATTAACCAGATCGGTTTTGTCCTGCTGTTTTTTGTGAGGGGGCAACAGGACATTCTTGGGCAATTTTCCACATTGAAAGGTAGAGGCCCGTGTTGTAGCTATACTGGAACAGCTTGGTGAGGGACGCAGCTAGTTCTGGAATATAAGTCTTCAAGACTATTGCTGGAATGTTGTCAGGTCCCATAGCTTTTGCAGTATTCAGTATCTTCAGTCATTTCTTGATATTACATGGAGTGAATCAAATTGGCTGAAGACTGGTATCTGTGATACTGGGGACCACAGGAGGAAGCAGACATAGATCACCCACACAGCACTTCTGACTGAAGATGGCTCCAAATGTTTCAGCCTCGTTTTTTGCACTGATGTGCTGGACTCCCCCATTGAGGATGAGGATATTTGTCAAGCCTCCTCCTCCATCCACCACTATTCATGACTGGATGTGGCAGACGTGCAGAGCTTAGGTCTGATCCATCAGTTGTAAGATCGCTTAGCTGTCCACTGCATGCTGCTTCCGCTGTTTGGCACACAGATAGTCCTATGTTGTAGCTTCACCAGGTTGACACCTCATTTTTAGGTATGCCTGGTGCTGCTCCTGGCATGCCCTCCTGCACTCTTCAATGAATGGGGGTTGATCACCCCCTTGATGGTAACAGTTGAGTGGGGGTTATGTCAGATCATGAAGTTTCAGAACGTGGTTGAATACAACTCTGTTCATGGCCCACAGTGCCTCATGGATGCCCAGTTTTGGGTTACAAGATCTGTTCAAAATCCATCCCATTTAGCATGGTGGTAGCGTCACATAATGTGAAGACGGAGCTTTGTCTCCATAAGGGCTCTGCGGTGGTCTCGCCCACCAATACTGTCAATGGCAGATGCATCTGCAACAGGTAGATTGGGGAGGCCGAGGTCAACTAGGTTTTTCCCTTTTGTTCATTCCCTCACCAACTGCCGCAGACCCAGTCTAGCAGCTATGTCCTTTAGAACTCAGCCAGCTCAGTCAATAGCAGTGTTACCAAGTAGGTCATAATCAGCAGAAGGAGTCCCTGCTCATGTTTGACCTGATGCCATGAGCTTCATGGGGTCTATGGTTAATGTTCAGGACTTCCAGGGCAATTCCCTCTGAGTATACACCATTGTGCTGCCTCCTCTGGTGGGTGTTCTGCCGGTGGGACAGGACATACCCAGGGATAGTGATGGTGGCGTCTGGGACATTGTCAGCGAGATATGATTCCGTGAGTATGACTATAACTATTCAGTTTCATTCCTTTTGAGGCTTTATAGCATTTTGATATAATTGAATGGCTTGCTAGGCCATTTAAGATTCAACCACATTGCTGTGGGTCTGAAGTCAGACTAGATAGGGATGGCAGATTTCCTTTCCTAAAGGACATTTGTGAACCAGATGAGTTGTAACGGCAATCAATGATAGTTTCATGGTCACAATTACCAGCTTTCAATTCCAGATTTATTGATCAAACTGAAATTTCACCAGCTGCCTTGGTAGGATCTGAACCTGTGTCCCCAAAGCAATAACCTGGGCCTCCGAATTATTAGTTCAGTGACATTATCACTACATCATGATGGTGATAAACTTATTTTCCCTCCATTTATTTTCCACTTCATCTCATTTACTGTCTATTCTATCCGGAGATGTTTCTAATGGAATATCATAACAATAAATTGCTGGTATGGTAATAATGTAAAGATCGGCACCGGGATATACTGGTGATTAATAATATGAATTGCTGTTTGTATCTTCTATAATGATTATCTTGACCTTCCCTCATCGAGGGATAAAAATTTTAGTTATGTGATTTCTAATGTTGAGGTTCAGACTATAATATCCCAAGATATTTACATCACAAGGTATTATACAACATGGCCAGTATTTTATTTCAGCAATTTGTTATTCAGATCAATCTCCAGCTTCCCATCAGCAGAAAAATCCCAGGGAAAGCCAATGGGACTACATTAATTTGAAAATTGAATTACTAAATCTCCCATCACTTTTACAACTGTGTTGCAAATTCTCCACAAAATTGCTTCGCATTCCCAAGAATGAATAATAAAATGCTTTGCTTTTTAGTGTTCTCAGGGACTTTGAAAAGTCACACTGACAATATGAAACTAAATAAACACTCCTGTAATTTCCCACTCGTCCATAATGCATCAAATTTGATTCAAATCAGGGATCTCCTCCATGCTTGTATGCTGCAGTCTAATTTCAGAACATCCCTTCACAAGTTCACAATCAATACTCAAAGAAAGAGTCTAAGAATACTTGGAACTAAAAACGTTACCCTCCTTTAAAAGCACTCTTGCCCTAATAGTTTTCCCATTTATTTGAATATAGTTCCACAGGCACCAACATCAATCTTCATGTGTGAAACTAACTAGGAAGTATTGGCAGACTAGTTGCTGTGAAGGACACCATCACCAAGCCCAATGGGTTGGGATTCAATTTAAGAGGTCTTTTGATTGTGCTTTAAAAAGGAAGAGGAAGGCTACCTGCGGAAAGTGAGTAAGTGATGATAATAATAAAAGCAGAAAACTGGAAATACTCAGGTCTGGTGGTGGAGACAGAAACAGAGTTAACTTTTCATTAGATCTTTCATTAGAACACAGTTTAACTATAACTGAAGAAAAAAATGGAGAGATATGGGGAAACACTGGTGAAACTAATGGGATTGCTCTTCGAAAGAACTGCCACAGCCTTAATGGGCTGACTCGCCTCTTCCTGTGCTGTACTATTCTTTGATTCTATGACAACCAGCAAGGATAAGGTCATGACTGTTACTCGAGTCATCAGGAGACTAGTGGAGAACGAAATTAAGCAGCGCATGAACTGTATCTCAAGGAAGAGATGAGCTTCAAACAGGCACGTGAAAGAAGATGAAGAGAAACTGCAGTGGTTCAAGACTGAAGCTAGAATGCTTGGGAACCTGGCAAGAATTCAGAGTAATGGCAGGGAAGTGAAGGGTGTGGCACTTTTGCTTGGAGATGAAGGCAGAGGAAGAGAGAATGTGGAGATATAGATTTAAGGAGATGTTTAACCGTGGAGAAAAATGGTCTTGGAGCAGATGTACATATCCACTAGTGCAATGGGTAAATAGGACCCCTATCCTTAATTAAAGTCCCCAGTTACAAGGGAATATCAGAATTTCTACTGACTTCATAACAATCCAATCAGACTCCATAACAAATCACTTCTTTTCCAATCACTGGCCACATTATGCTCACAGTGCTTTTGAAATGAAGAAAGAAGCCACCTAAGCCAAAGTGTGTGTGCAGGCAATTTGCACAATACAAGATCCCACAAACAGAAATGAGATGGATTACCAGATAATGTTTCAGTGGTATTGGTTTAGGGGTAAACATTAGCCATGAGAACACTCCTACTTTTCTTTGAATGGTGCCATAGGATCTTTGAAGTCCACTTGATCAAACTGATAGATCTTTGGTTTTAACAACCCATTGAAAAGAAAGCAATTCTGCCAACGTAGCTTTCTCTCGGTACTACACTGAAATTTCAAACTGCATTATGTGCTCAAATCTCTCAACTGGGGCTAAACACATCACCTTCCAACACAAAGGCATCAATGCTAGCTATGGCTGGCACTTGCCAATGTCTTACATCTTTGCAAAAGAACATTCTAATTTCTAACCCCCATGTGACAGAATACATACCTACAGAAGATAAAGACAGGCATGCAGTTGCTTTCTTCATTCCAATCTGATTTTATTAAAGAAAACACAAGAACAATTTTGAACACAAACAAAGCCTCTGAGAAAGTAAATGAGAAGAGTGAGTGGGAGGGGTGGGGGAAAAAGAAGATGGTCTTTAGCCTCTTGTGGTACACTTTTAAAGGGGGTAATTACATGGTGGATTACAGGTCAGTGAATGATAGCGAACAAGGGAGAGGGAAGAATACAGGAGATGAGTGGGTAATTCAAAGGAGAAGAGGTAGGGACAGTGATTTGAGTGAACATATAGTAGGGAGTGAAATAAAGTAGAGGGACACAATGAGAGCAAGTGGATGGCAAGGGAGCAAGTGGATGGCAAGGGAGCCAATGAGGCCCACAATTACCTCAAACCACCACTGCAGCCTGTAACCATTTCTCTACCACATCAGGAAATACCACCCACGTTCTGTTACCTAACAGAAAAAAAGGGGAAGTAAAAAAAGGATAAAAGAGAAAGAAGCTGAAGAGAAGCTAAAGGCAGCAAATGGAGAAACAGCAATGCAAACACAGCAGGGGCAAGTGAGAGAAGACATTTTCTGCAAGTTACTGTTTGCAAACCTGCAGAAGGTTGACCAGTAATATATTAAAAATCTTACATTTGTACGTGCTTAGTCATATTTTTGTCCATTATAACTCCTATCTTTACACCTATAATAACAACTGCTCATGGAAACTAATGTTGTAACTACATTGCTCCTTCTGCCAGTGAAGACACTGCGGTGTACCATTGAAAAGAGGAAGGCATAATTTCAGCATAACTTCCATTGTAAATGTAGACATGTCAATTTATAATGGAAATATAAAAATAAGGACTTTGTATTTTCTTTCAAAATGGAACTCAATTATCCCCTGCATTGAACCACTCTTCACCTAAAGGCCACATTTACACATGAATTTGGAGGAGTAGGTCATTCGACCCCTCAAGCTTACTCTGCCATTCAAGATGATTGTGGCTGATCCAATTGAGGCCTGAACTCCACATTCTGCTGAGCCCGATAACCTTTGACTCCCTTGTTAATCAAAAATCTACTTATCTCTGCCTTAAAAGTATTCAATGACCCCGTCTCCACTGCTCTCCAGGAACAAGTGTTCCAAAGACTTATGACACTCAGAAAAAATTTCTTCTCATCTCTGTATTAATTGGGAGACGCCTTATTTTTAAACTGTGTCCTCTAGTTTTAGCATCTCCCAGAAGGGGAAAATATCCTTAACCTATATCACCTTGCAAGCTTGTTATGTCTCCTTCACAACCTACTTTCCTACCCATCTTTGTATCACCAGCAAATATAGCAACTATACATTCAGTCCCTTCATCCAAGTGCTTGGTCTTGACTTCCCACATACAGCACAGTGCCACAGTGGAGCAACCAGTTGTATTATTCAGGGAACTAAAACATATATCATTTCCCACAAACAAAATTTTGAGGAATTTTCAAGAAAGCTGAGAGTAGATTTTTCCTTTACTCCCAAAACTACTACACTTCATTCACTCAAGTATACCTGGCAAGACCGGACACAATAGTTCATCTCGCCTCAACTAGTAGGGTGGCCCAGACATTTTGCAAACAGATGCAACTCAACAAGTGGGGAAACCTTATTATATCGGTATTTTTATATCTCTAAGTTCAAGCCCTTAGCTGCTCCATTAATCTATGCTCCACAGTTTACAAACCTTAGTGAAGTTCATTTTTTTTACAAAGTTAATGCAATATATTTCAAACTCAGCTTTGTTGCTTGGAATATTGCTTCATATGAAGAAAGGACAAGTATAGTGCTACAAAAGAAAGGTACTGGAAAAACTCAGCAGATCTGACAGCATCTGCGGAGAGAGAAGAATAGAGTTAATGTTTTGAGTCTAATGACTCTTAAGTATGTTATTATATTCTAATATAATCCAATCTAAGAAATCACTGGATAACAAATTAAAAGATTTCTTCTGGCCAATATATTTAAAAGCGCAAATAACTTTTAGTATGTGCTAAATTAGCCAATATCAAGGGCAGCACAATCGGCTACAGCACCATAAAGTGAGGGAAGTGAGATAAAGAAAATTAGCTGGAATTGCTGTTCCTGATCAATCCAAAAAGTTTTATTAAAAGTGAGTTTGTATCAATGTTGAATAAGTAAGGAAAGGTTAGACTTTGCTTAATGTTCTCCACAATCAAACAGCCTGGCTGCTTGTGCTGTGCTGGCTTACAATGTTTTGTGATCAATCGGGTGAAATACAGTGTGGCACCCAACACAGAATTGTATCCTCGCACAAATTACTGCCTTTAACAGAAAGCAGGAAAGGGCATTGCACAAACAGCCATCATCTTACAAATAAGGTTATCTTATTTCATGTTAATATTGAAATATGCCAACAAAGATAATCTTGAGCCATTATGTCCAGTTTCTCAGCAATGTAACTTACTTTATGCAAGAGCAGAAGGCTCAAGCCCAGCTTCATGCAATGTATAGTTTCAGGTAAGTATTGATAGTAGAAACGCGGTTTTCATGGCAATTAGCTCAGTTTAGGCAAGTTTTTGATCTTGAGTGCAATGATAATGCTTTTATTTCAGATGTTATGCTAAACTGCAAATATTTTCAATAGAAAGCGATCTAGTTTCATAAGATGCATGGCCTTATCACCCTTGGTATTAGTTATTTTCAAGGGAGGGGGAAAGTGAAGCTGCTCTCCCAGTTTCTATAAACACCACATAACAGGAACACTGGGTTTCATCAAAAAGTGGAGGACCACATGCTTCCCCACATTAAACTCCTTTGTCCACAGCTTTGCCCACTCGCTTATGCTATGTGCCTTAGTAATTTTCTGCACCTGCAACAATCAGCTGCGCTTCCAAACTTAGCACAATCTGCAAACTTGAATATACAACTCCCTCTTCCCTCATCTAAATCATGGATATGGTGAAAAGCTGAAACCCCAGTACAGATCGCTGAGTAAAGCCACTGGTTACATCCTGCCAGAATTGTTTTTTATTCCGTTATGGGATGTGGGCGTCACTGGCTAGGCCACCATTTATTGTCCATCCCTAAATGGCCTTGAGAAGGTGGTGGTGAGCTGCCTTCTTGAGCCATTGCAGTCCCTGTGGTGTAGATACATCCACAGTGCTGTTAGGGAAGGAGTTCCAGGATTTTGACCCAGCAACAGTGAAGGAATGGCGATATATTTCCAAGTCAGGATGTTGTGAGACTTGGAGGAGAACTTGCAGGTGGTGGGGTTCCCATGCATCTATTGTCCTTGTCCTTTTAGGTGGTAGAGATCGCAAGTTTGGAAGATGCTGTCGAAGGAGTCTTGGTGAGTTGCTGCAGTGCGTTTTGTAGATATAGAGTCATAAGATTCAGTGCTTAACTCTGCTGCCACTGTGTAACAGTGGTGGAGGGAGTGAATGTTTAAGGTGATGGAAGTGGTACCAATCAAGCAGGTTGCTTTATCCTGGGTGGTGTCCAGCTTCTTGATGTTGGGAGCTGCACACGTCCAGGCAGGTGGAAAATATTTCATCACACTCCTGACTTGTGCCTTGTAGATGGTGGACAGGCTTTAGGAAGTCAGGTGGTGAGTTATTCTATGCAGTGTTCCCAGGTTCTGACCTGCTCTTACAGCCACAGTATTTATATGGCTGGTCCAGTTCAGTTTCTGGTCAATGGTAAATCCAGGATACCCAGATTTTAGTCAGTACTCTGTAATAACTACCATATCTTATGTCTTAAGCTGAACTTGTGTTTTAACTCATTTACTTTCCACTTCTGCTATGTGTATTTGTGTAAATTCAGTATTTGATACCATTTCTCTCAATTCTGAATTGAATAGCCTTGCCAAGAATACTGCTAGATGCAACACAAAAGTATTTCCATATACAAAACTCAGAGGAATCATTAGAATTTCCTCTCCAGTTGTGACTGTAATATACAATCAGAACTGGTCAACAGAACAAAGTCTAAATTTATCGTAAGCAAATGTTACATTTCCAAGAAATATTCCTACTTAATTGTGTTCTCTAGTGTCCCATTATTGCAGCTACACATGCAATATTTTAACAGCTGTACAAACAAATTTTGAATATTTCTAACTCAGCATTGGTGCAATATTTCACCCTTTTAGAAAGCAGCTGTAAAACATTGTCTCCATAGCTCAGTAAGTAGTCCATGGAAACCACAATATGAGCAGTCTTGTTTTATTATTCATTCATGGGGTGTGGGTCATTGGCAAGGCCCTGCCCTTAAAAGCAACTAAGAGTCAACCACATTGCTATTAGTCTGGAATCATATGTAGTCCAGACCAGGTAAAGATGGCAGATTTCCTTCCCTAAATGACATTAGTGAATCATATGTATTTTTATGACAATTGATGATAGTAATTGTAATCATAAAAACTGAGACTAGATTTCAATTCCAGATGTTTTAATTAATTGAATTTTAATTCCACCAGCTACCATGGTGGAATTTGTCCCCAGAGCATTAGCCTATATTACCACTACACCAACATCTCCCTGCTACCTGCGAGGTCTTGGCTTTAAATAGAGTTTTGCTAATCTCATTTTGTCTTGGCATCTCCAAGGAAAGAAGCAGACATTGTCCATTCCCCAATTCCCTGTTCATTATTAGACCACTGATAAAAGCATACGATGTGTGGTCATCAGAAAAGAGCTACAACAGGCTTGGCTTTAATGATTGTTTCGACAAATAATATGCCTCCACGCAAACACCATGCTCATGCAAGAAAAACTGCCACTAGGACAAGCCACACATGAACCACCATAGCCCATGATACACCCCTCAACACAATGCGGGGTAAAGTCAGACTGAGAGTATGCGAAGCTGAGTGCACGCACCAAAGTGACAGCGCAATAAAGAGATCCCCTTTTTCTTCTGCCCCAAAATAAATAAGGCAGCATTATTCACTCAAGTAAATTTCATTTATTTTGTTCTTGTTTTGGGTTAGTTCAGCATAGAAAAAAACTTTGATAACGGGAAATGGTACTGATTGAATTCTTAAAAAAAAATTGGATAGAAAGTAATAGAAATGCATACTTTTTCAGATATGAAAGCTAATCATTTCAGAAAGATGCTCTGCCAGAAAGCAATTTATCATAAGATTAGAGCAAAATGATTTTACAGCAAAAGGTCACATTAGTCAACCTCAACATATTCCATTTAAGATTTCACCAAGTGACAACGCAGTTACAGATAGAAACCCACAATGTAACATTGAGACATCTCATGATGCCACAGGAATTCATGTAATATTGTACCAACACTGTTCAACCAACACTTGTCAAAATTTCCACACTTTACTTATACTGAGCAAAACTATAATAGGACAAACCACGATAGAGCTTTCCAGAGTCATAAGATTCAGTGCTCAACTCTGCACCGAGTTCCTATCTTGACAAAGTGACATTTTATGAGAGGCATGGAGCCAAAAATGAGAAACCAACCCCCATTCTGACCAAAGAGGACGCTGGATCTCTCATCAGCCAAAATATTTATTCTCCCACTAAGAAAAGCACTGGAGTTTAAATTTCTGTGACTTACAAATATGCAAGGGCTTTAATATGATTCACATAACAGAAGATATCTGGTTCCCATCCAACTGCATTTTCTGCATCTCAATAGTCAGGTTTACTACGGTCGGTCCTAGACCATGTAAAAACCCAAATGGGACAGAAAATTGCCACAAATCAATTTATATCATATCAACAGTGTTGACCTATTTTAAGTGAATTTTGTTTGATCAGAGATTAGAACTGCATTAAATCATTAGCCTCCTCCTCCTCCACTCCTCCTATTATGGTTTAGATCAACATAAAATTGAAGCTGTTCAACAAAACCAAAAAGCCTCTGGATAAAATGTAATGTAAGCTTCCCCTCACATTTGTATATGAGTATATAATTTTGTCAAGTTCGGCTACATAATGTACTCTCATTCCACTTTAAATTCACAAATCTCACCACACTGGCAACGAGAGCCAACACCTAGACCCTTCCAAACTCTTCCAATGGTATTCAAAGATGCATTTTCACTGTAGTCAAACCTTTGATCCTATGTCATCAGAACCTATTCCTTAAGTATACGTCAAATCTAGATGAAACATGCAGCTACACAGATGGATTTTGACAAGTTGCATACATTTAAAAGGGGGTCTGGGTAAGCACGAGGGAGAAAGGAATAGAAAAATATGAAGAGAGCAGGAAGCAGGCTTGTGTAGGGCAGTTGGGCCGAATGGTTCATTTGTGCTGTATACTCCACGTAATTCTATGTAACATAACACAGGCTGAGGTGATGACCACCTCAGAGGGAAAATATTACTTCAAATTTTCTGAGGCACCAGAATAGTTCCAGTAAAATAAAATTTGCACGTAGTTTTTAAAAATAGTTCATTGATCACAGACAAATTAATCTGCTCAACCAAATAATATTGAAGAAATCCTTCAAAGCACATGATCAATAGCCAATTAACGGTGGAAGTCTGATAGGGGTTACACAGACACACAAGGCGGGCTAATTTCACTAGCTACAGAATCAAAAATAGCACAATAGAAAATGATTTAAAATATATTTTTACATAGAGTTCAGCAAATTCATTTGATCATCCTACTGTAATCAATCAGCCACTTGGAGCAGAACTGGTATACAAACACAATCAGACCATCGTATATGCTAAGCAAAATTAACATCAGCTTATTGAGGCAATCTCAATAAATTTAGCCCAGTGCATGCAAGTTTGTCACATACACTGGATTTTGAAATGTAAACAAATTGCATGCTAGAGCCAGTCTAATTTTTAAAAGATTAGAAGTTACTAGGTTCTTAAATCGGTCAATTTTCATTAGCTATTCATTGGGTGAATTTAATTTAAAAGTTACGCCAAAAAGCAGCAAATGTGAAACATGCCTCAAAATTTGGAGTAGCATCTTCGAGTAACTATTCCAGATTTTCTATATTTAAGGGTGATTTAAAAAATATTTAATATGAATTTGATCAAACAGTTCATCCCAGGATGGTTGAACTGTGCCAGCTAGAATGCAGTACAATTTCAGTCAACCAGTAATTCTCGATTTCAGAGTTCATCTTTAGATAACCGCAGTGTCAACGCTGCTCCACAGATCTGTTTACAATGTGTAATTTACGGACACGTGCCCAAAATTTAGGTGACATTTACAGGTTTCTTTCTATAGTACACAATTCCGCAGTACAAATATAAATTCAATAGAAAGGCTTGTTCTGTATAGACTTAAGAAAAAAACTGAGCCGAGTTAAACTTCCGTTTTCATCCATAATTTTGATCCATTAAGCGTGGGTTACTATTGACCAGAAACTGAACTGGACTAGCCATATAAATACAGTGGCTACAAGAGCAGGTCCAGGGGCTGGGAATCCTGTGGCAAGTAACTCACCTCCTGACTTTTCTTTGTTCTTTCAAACTATTTCTTTGTTCTTTCAAAATGTTTTAGATGACGGGCAATATGATCAGCGCAGGCTTGGAGGGCTGAAGGGCCTGTTCCTGTGCTGTACTTTTCTTTGTTCTTTGACTCCACAAAGCCTGTCCACAAGGCGCAAGTCAGGAGTGTGGTGGAATACTCTTCACTTGCCTGGATGAGTGCAGCTCCCACAACACAAGGAGCTTGACACCATCCAGGACAAAGCAGCCCGCTTGATTGGCACCACTTCCAGAAACATTCACTCCTTCCACTACCGACAAACAGTGGCAGCAGTGTATACTATCTACAAGATGCACTGCAAAAACTCACCAAGGCTCCTTAGGTAGCACCTTATAAACGCACAATCTAGAAGGACAAGGGCAGCAGACAGATGGGAAAACTACCACCTGGAAGTTGCCCTCCAAGCCACTCACCTTCATGATGCTGTTCCTTTACTATCACTCGGTCAAAATCCTGGAACTCGCTCCCTAACAGCACCTACACTGCAGCGGTTCAAGAAGGCAGCTCATCACCACCTTCTCAAGGGCAATTAGGGATGGGCAATAAATGCTGGCCTAGCTGGCGACACACACATCCCGTACAATGAATTTAAAAATCCTTTCATGTGTGTTCACAATACATTAACGTTATGTTGATAGAATCAAAAATTGAAGAACTGCATGTTCATTAACTTTCCAGTAAACTGGCTGTAGAGTAGGGAGATGGTGGCATAGTGATAATGTCACTGGGCTAGTAATCCAGAGGGTCAGGTTGATGCTCTGAGGAAACAGCTTCAAATCCCAGCATGGTAGCTAGTGGAATTTAAATTCAATTAATAAAGCCTGGAATTGAAATCTAGCCTCAGTAATGATGACCATGAAACTACCGTTGATTGTCATAAAAATTCACCTGGATGACTAATGTCCTTTAGGGAAGGAAATCTGCCATCCTTACCGGTTCTGGCCTACATGTCATTCCAGGTCCACAATAATGTGGTTGACTCTTACCTGCCCTCTGAAATGGCCTAGCAAGCCACTCTTTTCCAGGGCAACAAATGCTGGCCTTGCCAGCAACGCCTACATCCCATGAAATAATTTTTTTTTAAATTCTTCCCAAAAGTAAAAGCTGGATGCTTTTGCAAAATATTCACAAAGTTTCCTCCTAAACACCCCCACCTCAAACAAAACACTTTTGTTCACAAACAAAAGGCCAACGGCCACAGAAATGTTAACTTTCAATCAGACAGGTCTTCCATCCTGTAATGCTATGGTTTGCGTTGTGGTCATCAACTCTGTGTTGAGCATCACCTGGTGCAGCTCAGGAGCCCCACTCTGGCATGACAGTCTCCACTGCATATGAAGAATGTGGATTGGGAAGGCGCACGATTCGCTGGCCTCTGTTCTCTCTGGAACCTCTTCTTGGACAGCTGAGCTTTTTGTTTCTGCTTGCCTCTTCCAATGCCCTTCCCAATCATCAGCATCCAGTGACAGTTTCCCAGTATTAGTGTCAATATTCACCATCTTCATATCTCAATTGCATGTGTCCCTGTAGGCGAGGCATGGTCGTCCAGTGACCTAGTGGCCAGTTCACTGTCAGAATTGTCTTTAGTTATATGGCCATCATCCATCCCATGAACACAGCTGAGCCAATGCAGACGTTGTTGGCTGAGTAATATGAGTGTGTGCTGATGGAATTAGTATGCTCCAGAACCTCAGTTGGTGGCCTTGTCCTACCAAGAAATGCCAAGGATAGGTCTGAGTTAGCAAAGGTGGAAACTGTTCAGCCTTTTGTCATGACTAGCATATGTTGTTCAGGTCTCACCACTGTAGATAAGTACGCCAAGGACACAGGCTTGATAGACTTGCAGTTTGGTGTCCTCAGTCAGGTTGTTGTTCCACAGCCTCTTATGCAGATTAGACATAACAGCTACAGCTTTTGCAATGTGTATGTGGATTTCAGCATCAAGTAACAGATTGCTGGTGATTGTGAAGCCTCCGTATGTGAAGCTAACAACAATCCTAAGCATTACATAGTCAATGCTGACAGATGGCGGTTTGGCAACATCCTGGAGCACGACATTTGTCTTCCTGAAGCTAGTCAAACTAAACTCTTTACAGGCACGAGAGAGTGTCCATTTGCCACTAAAGGTGTTCCTCAATATGGAATATTAATGTGGTGTTGTCAAGGTAGGGCAACTCTCTGATGAGAGCCTGGCGCGCCTTTGTCTTGGATCTCAGGCAAGCAAGGCTGAGTAGTTTCACATCAGTTCTGGAAATTATCTATTTGGATAACCTGAAGGCATATGATAGCAGCAAAGTGAAGAATATGCCAAAACGTGTGTCAGAGCCAGAACACATCTGTCTGCCCCCACTGCAGATTTTGAATGGTTCCCACGTTGCCCAGTCATAGTTGACCTTGCCCATCCTGTTGTCATGGAAAGAGGAAGTCACAATGAGCAGCTTCAGCAGGCAGCCAATTTTCTCCAGCTTAAATAAACCGCCTCTGATACATGGTTGAATGCCTTGGTGAGATTAATGAAGGCAAGTGGTTCTTGTGTTCACACCATTTTTCTTGCATTTGTTGGCCTGAAGATCAATTGTTCCAGTTCTAAAACCACACTGGGATTTGAGGCAGATGTGTTCAGCTAGTATCTACAGTCTGATAAGGACAACACGGGCAAAAACTTTTGCTATGACGCTCAGCAGGGAGATACCTTGTTAGTTGTTCCAATCATTGCAGTTGCCCTTGTTCTTGAACAGAGTCACTATCTTGGCATCATGCATATCCTGGGGCACTGCCCCCTCCCTCCAGCAGAGGCAGATAAGCATCTGCAGTTCATGTAGATGACAAGCAAGAATATAGCTTTGTCAAGTTCCTCCAGAGTTCAATATCCAGCTCTGCCATGACAGGCAGGCTTTCTATGGTGCCTTGAGCTTCCTCGGTGACAGTGTTCTCCCTTAGGGGAAGGCAGTGTTCCACCCATCTCTCCAACTATTTATTGCAGCCGGTAATGACCTTCCCTGCCTCTGTTTTCTTTGTTGAAACTGTTTTCTTTGCTGATAAATCTGTTGTCTTTTTGATCCCTACACACTTGCCCCTAGCATTCCCTGTGTCAAAGGGCATCTGATTTTCTAGCAAAGTTGTAACCAGTAGTCTTTGGCGCACTGCCTAACAGTCTTTTGGACTTTACTTCAAGTGGCTCTTAGTGTGTTCAGAGTTTTCCCACTCGGATTATCTCTTGTAATTAATGAGAGCGGACTGCTTGGCTTCAATGACGGGTTCCATCATGGTGACATTAGCCTCGAACCATGCAGCATTTTCTGCTCTTGCTTCCCATATGTTGAGAATGCGATATTATAGATGGTGTCTCAAAGTATGTTCAATTTTGCTCCGGCACAGTTGGACTGCCAGACAGTGCCTGCTAAATCGAGTCGAGGATCTATTGGTTTTTATCTGAGTATGCAGTACAGCTGATGGTGATATATGAGTACAGCATTTCTGTTTGGGATTTAAAAACTTCAAGAATTGTATCCTCAGCCCAGTGCACACAGGGAGTGATCTGTATCACAGTCAGCACTGTGGTAGCTGTGTGTGTTGAGAATGCTGCCGAGAGAGTCATGTCTGGTGTTGATCAGATCCAGCTGGTGCCAATGCCCTGATCTTGGATGTCTCCAGGACACCTTGTGGCATGGTTTGGTCTGAAAGAAGGTGTTAGTTACACAAAACTCGTGGTAGCAGCAAAGCTTAGGTAGTCTTTGTCCATTCTCATTTATCTTTCCCAGGCCATCATGTCTAAGGCAGGAGGGCCATGCCTTGTGGTCTGTACCCACTCTTGCAGTGAAATCCCCAAGTAGGTAAAAATGTTCTGACTCAGGGATTCTGATGATAGAAGAGTCAAGCTCCTCACAGAACTGGTTTTATGCCTCTGTTATGGAGCACAGCTTTGAAGCATAGATACAGATGAGATTAACTGCCCCCGTTTGATTTGCGAGGCAAATGGGGAGGTGATGGCATAGTGGTATTGTCGCTGGACGAGTAATCCAGACACCCAGGGTAATACTCTGGGGACCTGGGCTCAAACCCCGCCACAGCAGATGGTGAAATTTTAATTCAATAAAAATCTGGAATTAAAAGTCCAACGATGACCATGAAACCATTGTCGATTGGTGTTAAAAACCCATCTGGTTCACTAATGTCCTTCTGAGAAGGAAATCTGTCGTCCTTACCTGGTCTGGCCTACATGTGACTCCAGACCCACAGAAATGTGGTTGTCTCGTAATGCCCACTGAAATAGGCGAGCAAGCCACTCAGTTGTAATAAACCGCTACAAAGGCACAAAAAAGGAATGAGACCAGACGGACCAACCGGCATCGACCTAGGCACTGGAAACGACAACGGTAATCGCAGCCCTGTCGACCCTGCAAAGTCCTCCTTACTAACATGCCAAAATTGGGAGAGCTGTCTCACAGACTGGTCAAGCAACAGCCTGACATGGTCATCTTCACAGAATCATACCTTACAGATAATGCTCCAGGCTCAACCACTACCATCCCTACCACCGGCAGGACAGACCCAGCAGAGGGGGTAGCACAGTGGTGTACAGTCGGGAGGGAGTTGTCCTGGGAGTCTTCAGCATCCACTCCAGATCCCATGAAGTCTCATGCCATCATTTGGAGGAAGCACTGAGGGTGACAAGGGCACAGAATGTACTCTGAGTTGGGGACGTCAATGTCCATCACTAAGAGTGGCTCAGTAGCACCGCTACTGACCAAGGTGGCCGAATCCTAAATGACAGCTGCTAGACTGGGTCTGCGGCAAGTGGTGAGGGAACCAACAAGAGGGAAAAATATACTTGACCTCATCCTCACCAAACTGCCTGCCACAGATGCATCCATCCATGACAGTATCGATAGGAGTGACCACCGCACAGTCATTGTGGAGACAAAGTCCCGCCTTCATACTGGGGATACCCTCCTTCATGTTGTGTGGCACTACCATTGTGCTAAATGGGATAGATTTCGAACAGATCCAGCAACTCAAAACTGGGTATCCATGAGGCACTGTGGGCCATCAGCAGCAGAAGAATTGTATTCGATCACAATCTGTAATCTCATGACCTGGCATATCCCCCACTCTACCATTACCATCAAGCCACGGGGTCAACTCTAGTTCAATGAAGAGTGCAGGAGTGTATGCCATGAGCAGCAGCAGGCATACCTAAAAATGAGGTGCTAACCTGGTGAAGCTATAACACAGGACTACTTGCATGCCAAACAGCATAAGCAGCAAGTGACAGACAGAGCTAAGCAATCCCACAACCAACAGATCAGGTCTAAGCTCTGCAATCATGCCACATCCAGTCGTGAATGGTGGTGGACAATTAAACAACTCACTGGAGGAGAAGACTCCACAAATATCCCCATCCTTAATGATGGAGGAGCCCAGCACAGCAGTGCAAAAGATAAGGCTGAAGCATTCGCAACAATCTTCAGCCAGAAGTGCCACGTGGATGATCCATCTCTGCCTCCTCCGGAGGTCCCCAGCATCACAGATGTCAGTCGTCAGCCAATTTGAATCACTCCGTGTGATATCAAGAAACAGCTGAAGGCACTGGACACTGCAAAGGCTGTGGGCCCTGACAATATTCCAGCCATAGTACTAAAGACTTGTGCTCCAGAACTTGCTGTGTCCCTAGCCAAGCTGCTCCTGTACAGCTACAACACTGGCATCCACCCGGCTATGTGGAAAATTGCCCAGGTATGTCCTATACACAAAAAGCAGGACAAATCCAACCCAGCCAATTACCGCCCCCATCAGAGTACTCCTGGTCATAAGTAAAGTAATGGAAGGGGTCATCAACAGTGTTATCAAACGGCACTTGCTTAGCAATAACTTACTCACTGATGCCCAGTTTGGGTTCCTTCAGGGCCACTCAGCTCCTGACCTCATTACAGCCTTGGTTCAAACATGCACAAAAGAGCTGAACTCATGAGGTGAGGTGAGAGTGACTGCCCTTGACAACAAGGCAGCACTTGACCGAGTATGGCATCAAGGAGCCCTAGCAAAACTGGAGTCAATGGGGATCAGGAAGAAAACTCTCCACTGGTTAGAGCCATTTTTAGCACAAAGGAAGATGGTTGTGGTTGTTGGAGGTCAGTCATCTCAGCTTCATGACATCACAGCAGGAGTTCCCCAGGGTACTGTCCTAGGCCCAACCATCTTCAGCTGCTTCATCAATGACCTTCCTTCCATCATAAGATCAGGAGTGGGGATGTTCGCTTTTGATTGCACAATGTTCAGCACCATTTGCAAATCCTCAGATATTGAAGCTGTCCATGTCCAAATGCAGCAAGACCTGGACAATACCCAGGCTTGGGCTGACAAGTGGCAAGTAACATTCACGCCACACAAGTGTCAGGCAATGACTATCTCCAACAAGAGAGAATCCAACCGTCCCCCCTTTAAGTTCAATGTCATTACCATCACAGAATTCCCCCACTATCAATACCCTGAAGGTTACCATTGACCAGAAACTGAACTGGACTAGCCATATAAACACTGTGGCTACAAGAGCAGGTCAGAGGCGAAGAATCGTGCGATGAGTAACTCACCTCCTGACTCCTCAAAGCCTGTCCACCATCTACAAGGCACAAGTCAGGAGTGTGATGGAATGCTCCCCACTTGTGTGGATGAGTGCAGCTCCTACAACACTGAAGAAGCTGGACACCATCCAGGACAAGCAGTCCGCTTAATTAGCACCACGTCCACAAAAATTCACTCCCTCCACCACCGACGCACAGTAGCTGCAGTGTGTACCATCTACAAGGTGCACTGCAGGAATTGACAAAGGCTCCTTCGACAGCACCTTCCAAACCCATAACCACTGTCACCTAAAAAGACAAGGACAGCAGATAAATGGGAACACCACTACCTGGAAGTTCCCCTCCAAGTTGCTCACCATCCTGACTTGGAAAATATATCACTGTTCCTTCACTGTCGCTGGGTCGAAATCCTGGAACTCCATTCCTAACAGCACTGTGGGTATACCTACACCACATGGACTGCAGCGGTTCAAGGCAGCAGCTCATCACCATCTTCTCAAGGGCAATTAGGGATGGGCAATAAATGCTGGCCCAGCCAGCGAAGCCCACATCCCGTGAATGAATTTTTAAAAATGGAGAGAACATGCTCTGAACCATTTGTGGGGAGGAAGAGGTGCTATCACCAAGAGTACCAAGTTCTTTATAGCAAAGCCTACACCTTGCTCACTCGTTTCCACTAAACTCTTTCCCTGCTAGATGAATGTGTAATGTTTTTCTTTCATTTATAGACTCTCTGTAAGCCCAGTCTCTTGCAGGGCGAGTCCCAGTCTCTCGTGGGGAATCTATGGCAATGTTCAGCCTATCTGTTCCACGTCGATAATAATTGTCTTGCATGCATCTTCGACCAGCTGCACTCCCATGCACATGGTCCTGATGTTCCAGCTTGTCAATTGAAAGATTGGCACCCTATTTTTCCTCCATTTGTTTGCCTGGTGCGATGATTTCCATCCACTTGTTGAGCAGAGGCTATAAGCCCCAAGCACCCACTAAAGTCCAAAAGGTCAGCGTGATGCGTCCAGTGTGTGGGTGAAGAAAGTTAGCACGTTTTGTGCTTTTGTGTGCTAGCTTGCTTCTCATTTCAGCCTACACAGTAATGTACACGAAGTGAATATTGCACAAATTTGCTGTAAAGTTCTGTCCATGCTTATAAACGAATGTATTACTAAGTAACACTGACTTAACCGGTAGTGCAATTTTCACAACTCCACCATATAAGTTCAAAATCCAGTTGTAATGACACCTAAATTATACATTGCTCATTTTCACTGGCACAAAAAATCCAATTCTGAGAGCATTTAGTTACACAAGCAAAACTTTCTGCTCTTTCTAAACACTTCATGATCTTAAACACGTCTTTCAAGTCTCACCTTAGCCTTCTTTGCTCTGAGAAACACAGCCCCAGTTTCTCTAGTCTACCACATAACTGGAATCATCATTTCTGGAACCATTCTGGCAAATCACTTCTGTATATTTTGCAAAATTTTCACATCCTTCCTAAATTATGCCTAGGATTGGACAAAAATTACAATCAAAGAATTATTACAACACAGGAGGAGGCCATTTGGCCCATTGTGTCTGTGCCAGCTCACGTAAGAGCAACTTGCTTATTGCTATTTCCCTACCTTCTAACCGTAACCCTGCATTTTCTTCCTTTTCAGATTACAATCCTATTCCCTCTTGAATGCCTCTATTGAACCTGCCTCCACCACACTCCCAGGCAATAGCTCCCACTTGCTGCATGAAAAAGTTTTTCCACACATCACCATTTTTTCTTTTGCCAATTACCTTAAAGCTGTGCCTTCCCATTCTCAATCCTTCCACTAAAGGGGACAGTTTTTTCCCTATCTACCCTGTCCAGACCCCCTCATGACTTGAATATCTGTCAAATCTCCTCTCAACCTTCTCTTCTCCAAGGAAAAATCTCAACTTCTCTAATCTACCTATGTAACTGAAGTTTCTCATCCCTGGAGCCATTCTTATGAATATTTTCTGCATTCACTCCAATGCCTTCATATCTTTTCTAAAGTGCAGCACCCAGAACTGGGCACAATACTTCAGCTGAGACTGAAACAGTGTTCCAAAAAAGTTTATCAAATTCCCTGCATTTCTACTCCAAGCGCCTATTAACAAAGCCTAGAATGCTGTATATTTTACTAAACGCTCTCTCAACCCATCCTGCCACATTCAATGATTTATGCACATATACATCCAGGTCCTTCTGCTCCTTTGTGTCCTTTAGAATCGTACCCTTTATTTTATATTGCCTTGCTGTGTTCTTCCTACCAAAATGAATCACTTCACGCTTCTCTGCATTAAATTTAATCCGCCAGTTGTCGGCCCATTGCACCAACTGATGTCCTTTTGAAGTTCTACATCATCCTCCTCACAGCTCACAATATTTCCAAGTTTCATATTATCTGCAAATTTTGAAATCGTGCCTTGTACACTAAGGTTTAGGTCATTAATATACAGCAGGAAGAGAAAGGGTCCCTGCGGAACTTCACTACAAACCTTCCTCCAGTCCGAAAAACATCCATGAACTACTACTCTGTTTCCTGTCAATCAGCCAATTTCATATTCATGTTGCTACTGTCCCTTTTATTTCATGAGCTATAACTTTGCCAACAAGTCTGTTCTGTGGCACTTTATCAAATGTCTTCTGGAAGCCCAAGTACACCACATCAACAAGAATACCTGCATCAACCTTCTCTGTTACCTCAACAAAAAACTCCAACATGTTTGCCAAAACACTACTTGCCCTTAACAAATCCATGCTGGTTTTCCTTAATTAACCTGCAATTGTCCAAGTGACAATTAATTTTGTACCAAATTACATTTCTAGCTACTTCCCCACCACAGAGGTTAAATTGACTGGCCTGTAGTTGTGTGGGTTTATCTTTATACCTTTTTTTGAACAGAATACTCCAACTGAGGCTGATCTAGCATTTTACATAAGTCTAGCATATATTCCTGGCTTCTTGTACACCATGCCTCTATTTATAAAGCTGAGAATCCCCTACCTGTCCTGCCAAAGATCCGTGCACAAACACCCATAGGTCTCAGAGTTCTAGCACCCTCTTTAAAATTGTACCATTCAGCTTGTATTGTCTTTCATTCTTCCTTATGAAATGTAGTATTGAATTTCATCTGCCATGTGTCTGTCCATTCCACCTGCTTGTCAACATCCTCTTGAGGTTTATTACCAGTATTGCTTTTTCATTGCTTGCTAACTTCCAAGATTCATGTCATCTGCAAATCTTGGAATTATGCCCTGTACACCCAAATAGAGGAAGCTCAGGGGCAGCATAAACACCAGCATAAAAACATACAGAATGCCCAGTTTCTGTGCTGTAAATTCTAAAATATAACGCCTAGTCGATATAAAACAGAATACAGATTTCATAAGTTTTGTAATGCACAAATTTTAAAAAATCAATTTTGGGCTCAGGCAATTTTATAGTATCTTGGTTCCTGTTTAGTTCACATTTCTAAGTAGTAACAGAGGAGAACTTCGGTTTCATACATAGGGCAACAGAAGACAGCTTACTGATACGAAGCATTATATCCAGCATAACAAAATGCTTCTGTACATCAAATTACGAGAAGTTTATCATATGTCAAATTACGAGAAGTTTATCATATGTCATTTATCAAGTCCTTTCTTTCCTTAATATAAAACATCAAAATGTCTTCCTGTGCCAAAGTGCTATATTAATATAATTTATTATTACTGTAAAAGTAAAGTTGACAAACCCCCATTTTGCCACCTTTGGGAACATAAATGGCCTAACTCACCTTGTTCTGGCAGGTTTTGAAGCTTCTGACAGATGTATTAACACTGCTTCTGCCCAGCAGCAGGTATTTAAAGAAAACTGGAGGAAGAGCAGTAAAGCAAAGCTCTCCCTAAGTCGCCACGCCAAATTAAAAGCACCTTATGGGATAGAGCAGTATACTCAAAATACAGCCTGCGGGACATTGGAGGCCCACCTGCCTTCACTTCTGACCTTCTGCAGAGTTGCTAGGCTACATAACTCCCAGCTTCTGTGCAGCTTATTTGGCTGGGGGAAAGGATGTTAGTGGAGTTGCAATTCAGCACTGTTACTTTGCCTTTTCTTGATCTCCAGCCCAAGGAGGCAAGACAATGCTTGTAGGAAGCTGAATTACACTAGTTTCCATAAACTTAATGAAGCAGCCTTCTAGATGCCCTGCCACCCTGCCCGCACCTCCAAAGCAACACACTGTTCCCCAAATCCACACAACCCAGCACCCACCACCCACCCCCACCACCTTCCTGTAGGGCAAAGCTTGGCCTCTACTTGGAACGACTGAAATTAGTTCAGTGTGTGGAGAATATTAAATAAACCCGCAACCCATTAGTCCATTTTGCAATATTTCTAAAACGTAATCACAAGCAAGATGTTGCTTGGCATCATGACCCGTAACAAAAAATTTAGTGATACTGAAATTCAATATTCCATTTTTATATTAAAATCACCCAGGTTTGCAAATTATCAAATAAAGATGATGCTTTCAAATGTTGCTTGACAATATTGCTTAAAATGTTACATTTTCCTTGAGACTGTGCCCTGAACAGCAATAAAAATATTCTGGCGGCATTCCTCGTTAAACATTTGGGAAAAGTTTAAAGCAAACCATCCAAACTTCAGGAGGATGCATTTCTTTCAGGCAATTCACATCTGACTGTCAGCAGTACAGCTCATAATGACTACATCCGCTCGGTAATAACATCCTTTTCTTGAGGCCACATTATGGGTATAAAAAAAGTGGATTCTGTCTGGTTTGCATTAGATTTCATTTATTTTAACGGGTCCATCTCTAATTCAAAAGGTTTATCAACAAGTTTCAAACTATTCTACTCTTCTAGAAAAATCAAGGGGTAAAGCATTGTTCTTTTTTTCCCTTTTATCCCTTCCCTCATCTCCCCACCCCCGCCTTCCCATACTAAAGCTTGCTACAGGACAGAGGTTTATTTTAGACTGTTTGCTTAAATTGTGCATTTCCTTTTTCCTGTACGTGAGTCTATCTTTCAGCAGGAATCTGAAGAAAATCTACATTAAATAATGATGAATCATTGCTAAGAAGTGTTTTTATTTCTGGTGTTTATTAAATTCAAGTTAATTACAACATTAGATTTTCCAAGCCATGGCTATTCTTTCTCCTTCCAAAGGAAAGTGTTTACTTGCTATGCAAACAAAACTTTTTAACATATACTTTTCAGCAAAAATAACAAAATGTTTAACTTTCTTTTTCCAGTTCCTACTTTTACTCCCAAAACAGTGTAAACAAATGTCCAGGTATGAGCTAGAGGCAGGAAATCACTTATTGTTTCTTTTTCCTTATTTGGGGATAAGGAGTTTGTATGCTGTACATGTCCGGAATTGCAGTATTACAGAAAGCCTGAGTAAAATAATACGTCACATAACTCGGTGAAACTTTTGAAGTGAAAAGCTAGATAAATATTAAAATCATGCATGTGTAACCAATTTGTTATTTTAAGAATCTGATTATTTTCCTTACGTAACTTTTGCTAAAAGGTTTGTAGAGATCCTAATCTATTCTGATGACAGTTCACTCCTGAACATTTTCTCTTCTGACAGGCTTATAATTTCAGGACTTTCTAGAGCTAATGTAGCATTCTGGCAAAATCTGTCATTTGGGATATACTGTCTTCTACTCTAATTCATCATTAAGTCTGCACAACTCCCTAGCTAACTCGGTTTTCCCTTTTTGCTTCAATCTAGAGGCTTTTCAAACCTTCACCTTTGCATCAGCTAAATTGCTGCACCTTCACTTATTCCACCTTTACTATTGTTTCGACCTCACTGGCATTCGGCACTACAAGCCTTGGCCCTTTAACAAAGTTTCTCAATTTTAAAAAAATTATTCTTTTTAGCTGTTACTGTAATTAATAGAAGGAACAGAAGAACTTACACTTGTACAGTGCCTTTCAAAACTTCAAGGTGTCCCAATGCACATCACAGCTAATTAATTACTTTTTAAGTGTAGTCACTGCTGTTATTTTGTAGGCAAACACATTGTTTTGTGGGACCTTTTGCACAATGAGACTAATGACCAGATAATCTGTGTTTCAGTCATATTGGTTGAAGAGTGGTCAAAGGTCAGGACACCAGGAGAACCCCCAGCTGTTCTTCTTCAAAAAGTGCAATGAAATATTTTATCTCCTCCTGATGGAGTCTTAGTTTAACAAAAGATGGCATCTCCAACAATTGCACCATAATGAACTATCAGCTTCAATCATATGTTCAAATCCAGTATGGCTTGAACACATTCCCTGAGTCAGAAGACCATTCATAAGGCTGAGAAAAATGTTATTCACTGAGCCACGTTGACGTGTGACAAAACAAGTTTTTTTGGTTTCCAGTAATTAGAATTACTTCAATGGCAGCTAAAACAAGAAATGCTGAACACCAGTTGTATAAACATCACCTCCACATTTGGACTAAGTTCGATAACATGGGCAGTGGAGAAAAACTAAAGCAAAATTAAAAATACCTGGAAAAACTCAGCATACGGACTCGAAACGTTGGCTGTGTTCCTCTCCGCAGATACTATCAGACCTGCTGAGTTTTTCCAGATATTTTTAGTTTTGTTTTGGATTTCCAGCATCCGCAGTTTTTTGCTTTTATCTTAGTGGAGAAAAACTGTCGCTCTTGTATCGCACTGGATTCTCTTTGGCTAGAGTTACAAATAAAGTTGCAAAGTTACTAAACCAGACAACACACCATTAAAATAGCCAATTTGCTAACTGAAATCAACTGTACAGAGCACAAATTTCGTTTAACAGTTCGGATGGCATCAAGCCACAAAGAACAAGTTCAATTTACAACCGTCGACGGAAACCGCGAGTAAGACTCGAGTCAGAATCATTCCTGGAAGTGCTGTTGCATAATAACATTTTTATGAGAGTGGGCTTATTCAGGCTTGTGCCAGCAACATTTCAGTTCAACCACCGACCATCCCATCCGTACAATGTTGCTGTGCGATGACGTTCAGAGTTTAACTACCATGACGTTATTATAGTTTGCAGCTGATTACCAAGAAATTCTGCAGCCGCTAGAATGATTTCCATAATATCCTTTTCAAAAATCAGGGCAAAGGGATTTTTTTTTTTAAATAAAGCAAAGTTTTGACATCTTGCTCAGCTTAACTACTTTCATCGTTATATTTTAGCATCTGCTCATTTGGAATTGGCTAAATTTCCATTAACGGGTTTCTATTTACCGTAAGCGATTTAATGGATTTGATACTTCATATTAATCCACTCCAATAACTTATTGAGAATAACTTCTGTTTAGTTCTTTTTAATGGGAAAAACACTATTTTAAAAGGTCAAAACGCTAACTGGATTGAAACTCTTGACAGTGCAACTTCTACTACCGAACCCACTCGTTTAAGGTATTTAGATTATTAAAATACACCTACACGGAAAATACCAGAATGACAGTAATTATGTAAAGGCATATTACAAGAAATATTACATTTCTTAAATGCTTGCAAATACTGAGAAAAGTTGCATGCTGGTTTGCATCGGAAGAAAGGTGCGGAGAGCATGAGTCGTCAGTGTTATGGTGATGATGATAATAGTTATTTGTCTTGTTTTTTTTTTACCTATCCTGAGACTGCTCCTCATACATCCTCTCTTTGCCCTCCTTGAAGAGCCTGATGGCCCGCTTGGATTTCTTCATCAGGCTGTCGATGTAGATCTTGAAGTACTCGTTCTCGCTCAGGACATGCATGCGGTCCTCGTACTTGGACAGGATGAGCCGGAGGTGCTGGTAAGTGTCCGGCAGGATGTCCAGAATGTACGGGGGGCTGTTTTTCAGCTGCAGCTTGGAGTTCTGGCACAGCCTCACCACTTTGTCCATCAGCTTCCAGGTCTTCTCCACCATCCGCTTGTCGGCCGCCTGCTTCGGCGGCCCCACCGCGTCCTGGATGGCGTCGATCAGCCCCAGGATCCGACCCTTCTTTACGTTGCTACGTGGATTCCTCGGCGCCGCCGCCATGTTCCTAACCCCTTCTTTTACTTGGCACTTTCTCTTTGGTATTTTTTTTCCTCTCCCTCTCTCTTTACTTCGGAAATACAAACAAGAACCTTTCGCTCCCTCAGAAATCAATCAAAATCTCCAGAACAGGAGCGGGATCAGGACCGATGTACCGGAGTGTCTAACTGCACCATGTGCAGGCGTTATGTTCTGAGAGGAAGGAGGAGTTGGGTTGTGTATGTGTGTGCGCGCGTGGGATTTTTTTTTAAAAGGCCCGAACGGGAAACCAAACCCGAAAAGACTCGACTCGGACTCCACACAAACACACCGAGCCACAGGAAAATACAGGGGGCGGAGCTCCCTGCCGCATGACGGACAGCCCCTCTGCACCAATCAGTCGCAAGGTCCTGCCCCATTCCCCGCCCTCTTCCCCGCCTGCTGTCTCCACCCTCTCCGTCCACCCAGTTATCCTAGCAACCAATCCTACGAGGCTTTCCGTGCTTGACAGCGCAGCGAAACCAATCATTGCCCCGATTGATGTGGGAGGAGGTGGGGCGCATTGACACTGCGAAATTCTAATTGGTTTTTCAGGCGACTAATCCAACAATCATATTTATGGAAAGCCTGCGGCGAGCTATCATTGGGAAATTGGCAGCCACGTTTGACCAATGGAAGAGAGCTGCTACAGCCCAGGCCCACAGCAGCCAATTGCTTAATGATTGACGGGGTCAGGATAACGGTACCGGAGTGATTTGCGTCTCAAGCACCCGGCCTGTCTCTGGGTCATCCGACCCAGGCATTTAAAATTAAGCTGAAGTTTAAAACTTGTTATCTCAAGCCTTTGAAAATGTCCGATCAGGGCGATCTTTAAATATGAGCTCCATTGATAAAAAACGCGGAAGTCAGATGATGTCTTCTTATTTACATAAAGGCGGACCAATAGAATGACGAGTAGAATTGTAAACAATGGGAGCTAGGACTTCCGGTTTGGCGCTGGCCCAATCCCAACTGAGGCGGGAAGTTTAAACTCCATCAGCTGCAGCTGCTTCACTCGTGTTGCAAGGGAAGCACCGGGCATAGAATTATCCCGCTTTGTAATTAAAGCATATACGTGAGAGTGCTTATTTTATATTCAATCCATTATTTTTTAATGCAAGAATAAAAAGATCTTGCACCAAATCCTTGAAAACAGTTCTAATAAAAGCAAAACAAAAACAGAATTACCTGGAAAAACTCAGCAGGTCTGGCATGACCCTTCGTCAGTCATGAGGACTCGAAACGTCAACTCTTTTCTTCTCCGCCGATGCTACCAGACCTGCTGAGTTTTTCCAGGTAATTCTGTTTTTGTTTTGGATTTCCAGCATCCGCAGTTTTTTTGTTTTTATCTCTAATAAAAGCAATTCTGCTTTAAAGAAGCTCTACTTTCCCTTCCCTGTGCCTCTGCACATTCTGGAGTTTTTTTTTATTCGTTCATGGGGTTTGAGCGTCGCTGATTAGGCATGCATTTAGTGCCTAACCCTAATTGCCCTTGAGAAGGTGGTGATGAGCTTCCTACTTGAACCGCTCCAGTCCCTGTGGTGTAGGTACACCCATGGTGCTACTAGGGAGGGAGTTCCAGGATTTTGCCCCAGCGACAATGAAGGAATGGCAATATAGTTCCATGTCAGGGTGAGTGGCTTGGCGGGGAACTTCCAGGTGGTGGTGGTGTTTCCATGGATCTGCTACGCTTGTCCTTCTACATGGTAGTGGTCGTGGGTTTGGAAGGTGCTGTCTAAGGAGCCTTGGTGAGTTTCTGCAGTGCATCTTGTAGATGTGCACACTACTGCCACTATACATTCGTGGTGGAGGGAGTGAATGTTTGTGGATGTGGTGTCAATCAAGAGGGCTGTTTTGTCCAGGATGGCGTCAAGCTTCTTTAGTGTTGTCGAAGTTGCACTCAAACAGGCAAGTGGAGAGTATTCCATCACACTACTGACTTGTGCCTTGTAGATGGTGGACAGCCTTTGGGGAGTCAAGACATAAGCTACTCGCCCCAGGATTCTTAGCCTCTGACCTGCTCTTGTAGTCACAGTATTTATATGGCTAGTACAGTTTAATTGTGATCAATGGTAACCCCCCAGGATGTTGATAGCGGTGATTCAGTGATGGTAATACATTTTGAGTGTCATGGGGTGATGGTTGGATTCTCTCTTGTTGGAGATGGTCATTGCCTGGCACTTGTGTGGAGTGAATGTTACTTGCCATTGTCAGCCCAAGCCTGGATATTGTCCAGGTCTTGCTACATTTGGACATGAACTGCTTCAGTATCTGGAGTCGTGAATGGTACTAAGCATTGTGCAATCATCAGCGAACGTCCCCACTTCTTACCTTATGACGGAAGGAAGGTCATTGATGAAGCAGCTGAAGATGGTTGGGCCACTACCTTGAGGATCTCCTGCAGCGATAGTGATATCCTGGAGCTGAGATGACAGACCTCCGCCAACCGCAACCCTCTTCCTTTGAGCTAGGTATGACTCCAACCAGCAGAGAGTTTTCCCCCAATTCCCACTGAGCCCAGTTTTGCTAGGGTTTCTTCATGCCACACTCAGTTAAATGCTGCCTTGATGTCAAGGGCAGTCACTCTCCCCTCACCTCACCATACATGGTGCAGGAGTTTGCAAAGAAAAGGCAACAAAAGCATTGTTGAAGTTAGAGATTTTTGCAAATAAAGATGTGTGGGGCAAGGCAGGATGACTTAAGAAGGCTATGCTATAAGTGATGGACTTCAGGAGGGATACACAGAAGGGTAAACAATGTGATCTTGGATCTCAGGTAGGGAAAGGCCATGGACAGATTTAAGTAGCAGTTCTATATGATTTTCCTTTCTCGATTTTTTTCTATTAGAAATGCTGAGGTCAATTTGAGTCAGCTGTAACTCATTTTTTCCTCTGAGTCAGAGGTTGTGAGTTCAAGGGGCACTCCCAAACTTGAGTACAGAAGTCAAGGCTGACACTCCAATGCAGCAATGAGAGAATGCTGGACTATCAGAGGTGCCATCTAACTGATGAGACATCAAACTAAGGCTCTGTCTGCCCTCACAGATGGATGTGAAAGACCCCAGAGCACTTTTTCAAAGATGAGCAGGAGAGCTATCCCAGTGCCCTGACCAATATTTATCCCTCAATCAACATCATAAAAAATATTTACTATCTGACCATTATCGCATTGCTGTTTGTGGGAGTTTGTTGTTCACAAATTGGATGCTACATTTCCCACATTGCAACAGTGATTACACTTCAAATGTACTTTATTGTCTGTAAAGTCACTAAAGGTGCTATATAAATGCAAGTCTTTCTTTCAATTGTAGCATCCACCCTATCAGGTAGAGGTTAGCTAATTTGATTGAAAGTGAGAATCGAAGTAAACGCTTTCTGTTCTGTATTGCTCTGTTCCAGAGGGGTTGGTTCAATTACAAACTAAGACATCAGGGAAAGCAATTTCTGAGGAAAATTGATAAAAAAACTGATACAACCATTCATGTCATTGCCTCCCATTTATGAAACTAATGTAGTCATTAAAATCAGTGACTGAATTTACAGTGTTCTGATGAAGAGTCATACGGACTCGAAATGTTAACTCTGTCTTCCTCTTCACAGATTCTGTCAGACCTGCTGAATTTTTCCGGCTATTTTTGTTTTTGTTTCAGATTTCCAGCATCTGCAGTATTTTGCTTTTATCTTAGTATATATCATTTACTTTGCTCGCTCCTAGGATCAATCTAGATATTATGGAACTGTGGTTGCACTATTCAGTTATCATTAATTGCAGCCAACTCCTGCATATTTAAATCATACAAATATGCACTGGAATGATTTCTATCAACACTAGGTGAATTGTTCCTTCAGGGAGCCAGCACAGACAAGACAGGCCAAATGGCAATTTTCCATGCTGTAACAATTCTATCAATCTTTCTAACAGAAATAAAAGGAAACATAGCTCTGAATCAGGAAAATACAATCTGCTCAAATTCAGAACATAGATTAATAAGCATTTTAATATTCCTACATTGTTACTGAAATAGATTATTTGCATTCACACAGTTAATGGAGTGTGATTAAAATAGAAAATTACATTGCGGTAAAATCTCGATGAGTCAAATCCCAGGGGATCCGCCTCCAGATTTGTGTTAAACAGAGCTTCGTAATAGCCAAGGAGGCCCCATTCCCACATGAATGCCTCTCTAAGCAACGCTGTGTGCTTACAATCATGGTCTATGTCAAAAACAAGATTCAAATACCAAATGAAACCCCAGTAAAGCAGTAACTATGTGAAAAAGTCTTTATTCAGTTTTTTCACACCTTACAATGATCTGACCTGACTCCCCCAAAAATGATCTGATCTGACACCCCCAAACCTGTCCACCATATTCAAGGCACAAGTCAGGAATTTGAAGGAATACTCCCCACTTGCCTGGATGAGCGCAGCTCCCACAACAGTCAAGAAGCTTGACGCCGTCCAGGACAAAGCAGCCCGCTCAATTGGCACCACATCCACAAACATTCACTCCCTCCACCACCGATGCACAGTAGCAGCAGTGTGCACCATCTACAAGATACACTGCAGGAATTCACCAAGGCTCCTTCGACAGCACCTTCCAAATCCATGGCCACTACCATCTAGAAAGACAAGGTCAGCAGATAGACAGGAGCACCACCACCTGGAAGTTCTCCTCCAAGTCACTCACCATCCTGACTTGGAAATATATCGCTGTTCCTTCACTGTCACTGGGTCAAAATCCTGGAACTCCCTCCCTAACGGCACTGTGGGTATACCTACACCACATGTACTGCAGTGGTTCAAGAAGACAGCTCACCACCACCTTCTCAAGGGCAACTAAAGGTGGGCAATAAATGCTGGCCCAGCCAGCGAAGCCCACATCCCATGAATGAATTTAAAAAAAAAAAGGCCAGGGCTTTGCATTAAAAAAGGCTTGGAATTAGCCCAGGAAAAACTCTGTAATCTTTTTCTGCTTAACATGCTGTTTTTGGACGTGCATGATACAGTCCACCATGTCGTCAAGGCAGTCAAACATGTTTTCAGTGTTTTCGAGCTGCAATGCAAAATCCTGGAGCATTTCTATGGCTTTTGCAGTTTTGGCTAGGGATTCAGGCAGGCAGTGAACATTCAGGGCTCCTCAGTTGAAGAGCATACTGCATTCTACACTGGCATCATCTGTCAGTTCTATCATGCAATGTATGATATCATTCACCTCCACCTAAGTTTCCCTGGTTGCTTCTGCTGGATATTCCATGCTGGCTTCATGCAGCCAGGCAAAAAGTGCTTCATCATCGGGTTGGATGGCCTCACCCTGCCCTTTGTCACTCTTGACATCTGCAGTTGTAACCTGTTTGAACCTAGCGTGGTGGAAGCAGTTAGCAATTGTGGCTTCTATCACCATCTTCCACAACTTTTTCATCATGAACATGACTACTAGTACAGTTGGATTGAGTTGCTCTTTCTTATCAATGCCCTTGTGAGAGATCAGCTGCCATCGGTACTGGGTTTCAGGTTCCTAATCACCCCCTGATCCATTGGCTGGAGCTTGGCTGTGGTGTTGGGAGGCAAGAACAACAGTTGCACACTCTTCAGGCCTGTGACATCTGGGTGCACGGGGCAGTTGTGTGTAATGGTGACAATCTTTCTTTTCTTGATGCATTTTGTCCATTTTCCAGATCCTTGCCTCAACAATGCTGGACATCATCCAGCCAGTTTTGCTAGCTTCATACTGCAAGGGCACAGTCTTGGCAATCACAAAGCAATGTGGCTTCTTCGATTTTCCTATCACACGAAGCTGCAGTTTTTTGATGCCATCCATGTTGGCACAGACCATTGCAGTGATGCATTCTTGCTCCATTTTCTACCATTACATGTTTCATCTTTAAAGATCACACGGTGGTCTGGTAAAAGATGGTGAAACAGTCCGGTTTCATCCTTGTTAACAATGTCTCATGCTGCATACTCATTCAAGACTTTGGTGAGAATATTTTGGAGTCAATCATCTGTTATTGCTGCCCATTGCTCCCTACTGATACCGTACAGCCGGATTCCTTCTTCAGGAATGTCCAGGTGAACATGCACATTCCCTACCTTCCTGAAAATCCCACCCCCATCCATTTTAACCTCCCCGACCTCCTCCTTCCCACCCCAGGGTCCGTGTTTGCCTCCACGTCCCCACCATCCACCCTCACCACCCCTTCTACTGGTACCGACACATCTTCACCCTCCCACCCTACCGGCTTCCTCTGCTCCCTCTCTCATATTCACCAGTCCATCTTAGCACGCCCACTTTCGGTTTGCTCCCCAGGAGGCAGTCATTGACTCCATAGACTACTGCGTTGCGCATTCACCTGAGCATTCAACACCTCCCCCCTCAATACCTTCCTCCCACCCCCCCCCCCCCCGTTACACCTCCATCACCTGGAGGTGTAACACCTCCACCTTCCTCCACCCTTACTCCTTCCTCCACTCTCCACTTGCCTGGGTGAGTGCAGCTTCAACAACACTCAAGAAGCTCGACACCGTCAGGACAAAACAACCCACTTGATTAGCACCACATCCACAAACATTCACTCCCTCCATCACCAAAGCACAGTAGCAGTAGTGTGTACCATCTACAAGATGCACTGCAGGAACTCACCAAAGCTCCTTAGGCAGCACCTTTCAAACCCGTGAACACTACCATCTAGAAGGACAAGGGCAGCAGATACATGGGAACACCATTCCCTAGAAGTTTCCGTCCAAGCCACTCACCATCCTGACTTGGAAATATACTGCTGTTCCTTCATTGTCGCTGGTTCAAAATCCTGGAACTCCCTCCCTAACAGCACTGTGGGTGTACCTACACCACATGGACTGCTGCAGCTCAAGAAGGCAGCTCACCACCACCTTCTCGAGGGCAATTGGGGATGGGCAAAATATGCTGGCCTAGCCAGCGAGACCCACATCCCATAAAATTAATTTTAAAAACCATTACTCCTTCCTCCACCCTTAATCCTTCCTCCCCCGGATGCCTTCCCCTTTCCAGACTGCCTCCTCCCTCCCCAGACGCCTTCACGTCACTGAACTCCCTCTTTCCCCTGGACACCTTCACCTTCCCCCCACTCTGAACTTCCTTCTTGCCCTAGACACCTTCCGCACTCCAAACTCCATCCCTTGTACATTCCTCCCCCCTTACACCTATCTCCCCAATTGCACCATTCTTCCCCATTACACCTTCCTCCTCCAGTACTCCTTCCTCTCCACGGACACCCTCCTGCTCCTTCCCAACTTTACCCCTCTGACGCCTTCGATTTCCCCCTCCCACAACATCATCATCTCCCTAAATTCTTCGCCACCCCCCAATCTCAACTTCTCTCTGATATACCTTCCTCTCCCACTCACATCAACACCTTCCTCCTCATCCCCGACACTCCCCCTTCACCAATAATCAGTACCAGTCCATGACAAAGTCCGTGAAGTTCTGAAGCAGGTCCAAAGCACCAACAGCGACAATGAAAGATGGTACAAGGAGAAGTCTGTGAATCTCCGAAGCCTCAGCAAAGTCGAAGCTGCTGTGTGGAGACCTTCCACCTTCTGAGAGCTGCTTCAGGGGAGAGCCATGTGTATGAGGATCCACCCAGCATTTGATGCACGTGTTCCTTCAGGGTTCGGTAGATGTAGGCCTCCAGCATCTTCTCCTTGGGTGTCTGTAATCTGAACAAGGTCCTAAAGGTAAGTCCTGACTTCTGCACTTCATGCTTGTCCAGGCATGGTCTGGGCTGGCGTGTTTTCTTGCCAGCATAATGGTAAATCGGGCATGGGGGGACGATTCCGGTTGGGCCTTACTTTTTTGGGTTCACACCGGCCTCCAGCTGGATTCGCAATCTGCCATGCTGGACACCATCAGATGATTCTGCTGTGATTTCACACCGGTGTGAAACCAATTTCTACCCCTCCCCGTCTGGCACGATGCCTGCTGCAAATGTGAGCGGACAGTTCTGCTCCCTTCAATTGACAACACTTTTAACTTTCTCACAGGTCTAGCCATACTAGCAGGCTCCCTGTCACAGGGAGGTCTCAATGTCGAGTGATGGCTTGCCCAGTGCTTCATGATTCATGTGGTTTAATTCTGCTATGATTGGTCGGCACAAACTTAGACAAATTCTGCTAATCTGGAATTACCAGTAAGGAATTTTGGTTTACCACGGGCATCGTTCTATGGGATTTGCTATTCTGCCGGTGGAAATGGTAGACGAGCAAGCTGATTGTCACCCAAGTTTGGCTCATCGCGATTTCACTGTAGTTGGAAAATAATTTCTTAGGATGGCTGTAGAGAGAATAGAATATGAAAAACTCAAATGTCACATCAGAAAGTTTCAAGGTTCAATTCCCGATCTGTCCTGATTAACCAATTCCAATCATGAATAGCTAATCTCAGCCATTGCTAACTTCAGCAATCTTGGAATGGGGAGGGAAAAACTCAACCAGGGATCTGTATCTTGCTTGCTATCCAGTGATCTCTGCTGGAGAGGATGTGCTTATGAGCACACATTAAGGTCAGAATTAGGCTCAGTTATGGTTCTCTTGAGTCTTGAAAAGCCTGCTACCAATCTAGATCCACATGTGAATAATGGTCATTCAGGTAGAGGGACTGCTAGGTGTGCGTGGAACTTCAAACAAGAAAAAGTTAGGTGTCTTTGAGGAGGGAATGAAGTAGAGCGATTTAAAAAAAAAAATTGTGGCATTGATATAAGATAGAATATAAGGTTTCTAGAAGTAGAAAATCACCATTACTTCCACCAAATATATACATTTCACTGAACGGTGTACATTTGGTCCTTTTATTACATTTGGTGAATAGCTGTCAAGAGTGCTATTATTCCATAGTTATGTATGTATTATCTATTGGAAGAAATTTCTTGCAAGTAAGGAATACTGATTGATTTTTCTTTGGACTTATGCCACCGCCTTTCCCCATTAAATGCCACGCTCATGGGCAGAATGTATTTGCTCTCTTCCTGCCTGTAATCAGAGAGAGATGTGCATGGAGAGAAGTGTGTCTTTTCTTACCCTTGGATTGTGTATTCCAATTAAATAATTCAGCAGCGAGCCTTCCTGAGTTTAAAATTAAAGAAAATTATTTATTCCTGCACATTTACCCTGAAGTGACACAGCATCACACAGTCAGTCTCATATACACATGCATGCATGTGCATGCAACTATTGGATACAAATAAAATAGTGTACTTTTAAAGATTACAGTTAATTCAGTCTCCGATTTACAATTTCAGGGTTCACGTGGCAGGCCTGTGGTTGCTTGAATGGATTCAATTATTTAGAATTGAGTAGTCGAATATCTAGGATCTTGGTTGTCTGGTGAACTTTAAAACTGGAACAGGTTAAGTACTTTGGCTGCTTGATAGCTTGCAGCTAGTTTCAGAGTCTGGTTCTCGGACTGGCTGATAACATATGGCTCTGGTGGATCTGCTGGGTCCTGGGGTAGTAAGGGTGTAATCCCTGAAAGCAGCTGTGATCACCTGACCTCTGGGTTAACACTCCTGAGGCCCAGCCAGTCTAGTTTGGCTGAAGGAGGCTGTTATAATATAATGGAAAGTTGATAGGGGTCTTTGAGTTTTGATCTTTCCTTTTCTCCAGTATGAAACCTGGAGACAGGCAGTCTGGAAACTCCATTGTTTTTAGGTGTTGGCTCATCCTTAAACAAAGAGATATGTGAATTCTACAAATGTTTGTAAGGTATCCTCACCAGTGTCCACATTTAATTAGATATACACCGGACAATTGATACTGCCTGGAGTCAAAATGCCAACAGTTACATGATTTGCGTCAACCATCTTATCTGTTTGTGTCTAATTTTTACAGGTATTGTCTGAAAGTTCTGAATAGGATATGCCCGTACTGGGCATGACACCACATACTTCCTTGTCTATGAACACACTCTAGCCATGACCACAACCCTCAATTAACACATCACTAAAAGTTACTTTGAGCAGAGATATAATGGCATTCATATTTGGATTGACAGTTATTCCAAAATTGTTTGCAGCATATTCTGTTTTAATCAGTAAGTCAGGCAGCATCTGTGGAGAGTGCTAAGTGTTTCTAATGTTTTCCATGTTAGGAAATAGAGATAGTTTAAGTAAGTTATAATGGTATTTGCTGCTGTTAGAAATGAGGTTTAGCTTTAATGTTTAAGTTGTATTTGTATCTCTGTACCTGTGTGTTAAGAAAGGTCAAATGCAGTTTTAGTTTCACTTTAAAATGGTGCTTGCATTTCTAATGAGGTTTTTTACGATGTTGCAGTTAATGTAAACAAACAAGGGTAGAAGAATTGAACCGTTGCCTAGCAACAGGGGGCCAGGGGGCCAGGGAGGCAGGTCCCTCCCACAGGCACACATAGAAGAAGAGAAACAGCAGTTTTGATTTGAAAGCTGTGGAGTTCAGTTGGTATTTTTTGAAAATTGCTGGAGCAAAGGGGACAGATAGCAAGCCCCAAGTTTTGGGAACCCCAAAAATCCAGGGGAGTGGAAGAGGGGAAGACCTTCTAGTCAATGGAACGACAGGAACCTGTAAAAGGTCCTGTTAAGTGAAGTTAAGAGTGAGGGGCAGAGAAAGGCTGTAAGCTTCAGATTTAAAGAGACAAAAGCTGCAGAAAGCAGATCTAAAGCAAGAACAGTTTGCAGGAGGCAAGAAAGTCCAAAGAGATGACTGAAGGTCTATAACTCTTTGCCATGGGCATGTGAAACAGTGGTGTACTGTTGTTGGCTGAGTTTGTGACAGCAAGTGCATGGAAGACAGCTTGAATGCATGCAGTGACCCAGGAAAGAGGAACATCAGAAGGAGAGTTCAAAGTCCTGGAGGTGAACCCTTGTGGAAGGTGTCTGAGAGAAAGTGTTGGTTTTAGAGAAGATTCCAAAGTGAGTTCTTGGAGAGTGGAGATTGGAAACCCTCATGTGAAAGTCGGAGTTCAGTGAGACTGATTGGCTCATGGTAGGACAAGTGGTTGGGGGAAATTTGAGGAGAGATGCATAGAATCTGGGTGAGGTGACGTCTGTCGCTTGGTTTCAGAGTGTGGTGTGTCTGACCACAGGGTGCCATTGGTGTACATGGACTGTGTAGTTATTGTGAACATTAACCTATAAGATAGCTTTTGTAACTTGGGTTGTCCTTACAAATCTGTATATATGTGTAAAAGTATAGTTGTGGGTGAAGGAGTATTGTAATATAATTCTTCTTTTCTTGTTGGATAAATTTTTTTTGTTAAAAGTTCATCAGCTGACTTCAGTGACTCTGTTCAATAGCCACTCTCCACTAATCAAACAAATAAAAGTTAGGATTTATCAAGCTGGGTTCCACCCTGGGATCAGGCTTGTCCAGTGGTAAACTCAGCTGGGAATCATAACACCTTTTTTTTATTTCAGATTTCCAGAATCTGCAGCTTTTTATTTTTTTAAATAGTTATTTGCTGTGAAGAGGAATCCAGCCATTGTTAAGCATCTGTGCAGGCTGGCAATGTTGGAAAATATCCTAGGTTTGAAATTGCAGGTTAAAATTTGCACTTGAGCCATGTGTTGGGAGTCGACCCTTTGGATTGCTTTTTCTCTTTTATTTATTTTTTCTGAGGACTGGTGTTTACCAATGATAAGTTTTTGCATATTCACTCATTAGACAGCGGGGCTTTTTATTACATTTAAAAACATATTTTATGGTACTGTACTTGAGAAGTTGATAGCTTTTTAAAAAATTTTACATGTGTATTTTGTCAAGTTTACTGGAACTGTAATCATTTTGGAGAAATTCACCCTGCTCCAGATTACTATGCAAGCTCTTCAGCATTGTGTATACCTCAGGTTCATTCTAGAATTCAGCTTGTCCATTAATCAATTGACTTCAATGTCATTTTGGAACTGAAAGCTTGTTTGCAATGCCCTGCTGGTAGTTTTTTTATTCAAGTGAAATATATTAACCCATTACATGTGTCTGTAAGGAAAAAAAAAAGAATGAACAATCCACAGGTAACAGACAGTATGCAGATGAATGAATTGAAAGGCCTGGATCATTCACTGACCTAGTCACCCATCATAGAATCATAGAATCATTGAATGAAATAGCACAAGGGGAAGCCATTCAATCCATCAGGCCTGTGCTGGTTCTTTGGTGGAGTTATACAACTAGTCCCACTCCCCTTCTCTTTTCCATGATGTGCCCAAGGATAAAACGTATACCTGGACAAATCAGTTCACAAAATATGAGTTCAACAAAGAGCTTTACAGATACTTGTTTTGTCAGTATCTAAGGTAATTTTTACCTTTTGACAGGACATTTGAGCCCTTGAGACATTTTAGTTGAATGCTACATCATTTCTATTTGGCAAGATCTTCCTCGGACATAATTTAAGGTAGCCAAACTGTCTTTGTGAAGGAAGTCAGTAGGAGATCTGTACATTGCTCTTTCCAAATCGGTGGTACAAATAATTTGGCAGAAACTTTTTCTACAATACAAAAAATTCTTTGAGTTGATACAGAAAGGGCAGTAGTTCATTTGGTTATTATTAAGGTAATTACTATCCCTGTGATACTGATCACCAGCTCCAAATGAGGATATTGATAAATTCTCAAAATGGCAGTAAGCAGAATAACCAATGAAAATTATGAAATTACAACACTAAAGAGACCTGAACTTTTCTAACAAGAAGCCCCAACTTGAATCTCAGTTTCAATTAAAAATTTCCTTAACAGTTAATTTGTGACTTTTGATCCAGCCCAGAGGTATCTAAATTATGTTCCATATATGGCTTGCAATATACAGTTCTATAAATGTATCTAGCCTTTAAAAACAAGACAACTCTGACCTATGTTTTACTCACTGTTTTATCCTGTTTGAATTTTACAGGCCTGATAGTTTGGAAAGGACAAATAAATCCTAAATAAAAACAAACTGCTGGAAAAACACAGCAGGTCTGGCAGCATCTGTGGATTAAGAAACAGAGCTAATATTTCGAGTCCAAAGGACTCTTCGTAACTTTCTGTTTGATTTCAGATCTCCAGCTTCTGCAATATTTTGCTTTTATTTCACATAAACCATAACTCCGTTTGTATTAGCAATTTGAAATATATGCACATCATATGTGTCCCCAATGTTCCATGGTAAACACACATTTGGTCTACAAAAACAAAACAACTGGACATCCCTAGTTAAACCAGTTTGGTTCGAAGATGAAAGCTAGCCACAGATAGATCCCTTAACATGTAAGTATGCACACTTCCAGTCATTTTCAGCAAAGGTAATTTAGTCATCCAAGACTCTTGAAGGATGATGTTAGCTTCTGTATTGCAGGACAACAAAGGGAAAAGTGGAGAAATAGGCAGGGAAACATATTATTGAATAATTATCAATCTCAGTCACACTATAATTGTAATTTTCAAACTGCTCACCACTTTATAATGTTTGGCAAAAGTTGATTTAAAAGTCATTGTACAGTGCCAGTTCTCTTCAGTATGATCTCCCACACGCTGAGTATTTTTGGTAGATGACTGGCTGAATATGTCACCTCAGTAATGAGTCATGGTCTCAATGAGCCTTTTGATTGGCTGATTGCCAGACTTGGATAAATTGTCTCTGGAATTTGTGATGTGGCTACAATAATAAAGTATCTATGTATGCCATGGTGAGCGGTATCAGCTACTTTCAACAACAAATATTGGCATCCTAAGCTATACCATTATGACAAGCCAAAAGAGCAAACTCCTGGGTCTTGATTGTTTAACACACAGAAGACAGAGAGTCGGGATTAATGGGTCTTTTACAGGTTGGAAAGATGTAACTAGTGGAGTGCCACAAGGATCAGTCCTAGGGCCTCAGTTATTTACTATCTATAGTAAATGACTTGTAGGAGGGGGCAGATTGGAATGTATCTAAATTTGCTGATGCAACAAAAATAGGTGGGAGGGTATGTTGTGATGAAGATATAAGGAATCTGCAAGGGGATTTGGATAGGTTGAATGAATGGGCAAAAACTTGGCAGATGGAGTTTAATGTAGGAAAGTGTGAGGTCATGCACTTTGGTAGGAAAAATCAAAAGGCAGACTATTATTTAAATGGAGAGAGACTCAAAAAAAGCACAGCCCAGAGGGCTCTGGGTGTTCTTATGTACAAAACACAAAAAGTTAGTATGCAGGTACAGCAAGTAATTAAGAAGGCAAATGGAAATTTGGCCTGTATTGCTAGGGGCTTGCTCATGGTGTTGGTGAGGCTGCACCTGGAGTACTGTGTAAAGCTATGGTCCCCGTATTTAAGCAACGATATACTGACATTGGAGGCAGTTCAAAAGAGATTCACTAGGCTGATTCCTGGGATGAAGGGGTTGACTTATCAAAAATGGCTAAACAGTTTAGGCCTTTATTCATTAGTTTAGAAGAATGAGGGATGATCTTATTGAAACGTACAAGATTCTGAGGGGGCTTGACAGGGTAGACATTGAGAAGATGTTTCCACTAGTGGGGGAATCTCGAACTAGGGGACATAGTTACAGAATAAGGGGACACTCATTTAAAACTGAGATGTGAAGGAATTTCTTCTCTCAGAGGGTAGTGAATGTCTGGAATTCTCTACCCCAGAGTGTCCTGGAGACTAGATCACTGAAAGTATTTAAAGAGGAGGTAAATAAGATGTTTGAAATATTGGGGAGTTGAGAACTATGAGGAGCTGGCATGAAAGATGAGTTGAGGCCTGGGACAGATCAGCCATGATCTTATTGAATGGCGGGGCAGGCTTGAGGGGCCAAATGGCCTACTCCTGCTCCTATTTCTTATGTTCTTATGTGTAATATACAATTGTTATTTCTAGAAAAATTAAATTCAACGCCACAATTTTCCATTGTTAGTTTATACATTCATAGAACTTTCAATTATTTTGTTCAGTTACTCAGCTCAAGTCCATATAAAAAATTCGCCCAAAGCATAAATGCCTATCTAAATTACTTTTCCATGCATTTTCCCACATAGATTTGTGTCTGTTGCAGAATTGCTGACTGTGCCAAAATGGGAGCACTCTCATGTAATAAAAAATGGTGCTATTGAGTTAAATTTGGGTCTCATGTCTGAAAGAACCATTTTTTGCCCAGCTGTGGCAAGGTGGTAGCACTCTCACCTCTGAATCAGAAGATTGTAGATTCAAGTCCTATTCCAGAGACTAGAGCACAAAGTCTAGACTGACATTCCTGTGCAGCACTGAGGCATGTGGGACTGTCAGAGGTGGCGTCTTGGATGAGACTTTAAACTGAGTTCCCCTACTCTCAGGCAGATATAAAAGATACCATGGCACTATTCAAAGAACAGCAGCACTCTTCCCAGCTTCCTGGCCAATATTTATTCCTCAACGCAATTCAATTCCTCAGCACCGGTAAAACAGACTATCTAGTCATTTTCTCATTGCTGTTCGTGGGAGCTTGTTGCGCACAAATTGGTTGCTGCACTTCAAACATTACATTAGCAACTACACTTCAAAAAATGCTTAGTTGGCTTTTATATAGAATTTATTGCACAAAAACAGGCCATTCTGCCTAACTAGACTATGCCATTAATTATGCTCTATGCTGTGATGGCCCATGTGCTCTTGGGGGAGAAAACTATGGCCAGGCTTTTTCCCTCATCGGGCGGGCTCGGCTGCGGCGGTCGGGATCGGCCAGAAAGCCGATCGCCGCCTGTGTGATCAGGGTTGGATCACGATTTCACGCTGGCGGGCCAATTAAGGCCTGCCCAGTGTGAAACACGCCCGGCAGTGCTCAGCGCTGCCTGTGTGAGGAGGGGTGGGGTGAGGAGGGTGAGCGTGCAACTTCACGCATGCGTGCAAGTGCACGTTGGAAAAGCTCTCTGAGGCACAGAGCTACCTCAAGGAGATGAAGATTTTAAGAAATAAAAATAAACGATTTTAAATAGTTAAAAAACATGTCCCCTCATGTGACCCTGTCACATGAGCAGGAACATGTTCTTAATGAAATGTTTACATTTTAATTTAATTTTTATTTGCTGTCGGAAACCTTATCCCACCCGTGGATGAGGTTTTCTAAAAAATGCAAAGGCCACTTGGCCTTTTCGCCTGCCTGCCAACCATAAGGTTGGATGGGCCACAAAAAATTTAATTCAATTACCTTTTTAATGGCCTTAATAGATCTGTTTTTTAATTGACAGCGGGCATGCTGCCAACTCCTGCGTGTGCCTGCCGACCGAAATAGCACGTGAGTGCACAATGACATTGGGATGCCCTTTCAGTATCTGAATTGAGTTTTTGGGTGTAAGGCTAATGGGTGTAACAGGAAAGTCGGATATGAGGAGTTTGATTCCGATTATAAGTAACTGATCTCATTGTATATTCAATGTAACTGACTATTTAAGGTAGAGTGTAGTTATTAGGATTCATTTTCTTTGATTTTGGTGTAGTTAGATTCTTTGGTTTTAAACCATAAACCTCGTAGCTTCATTCTTTTGGTAAATACATGGGTTTTTGAATTCTCCAAAACATATGTTACTGGTCTCTACCAGGATTATAACAATACAAACCTCCTCCCACTTACTTCACATCACTCTATATCAGCATGTCCTTTTGTTCCATTCCCACATACACTTACATGCTATATAAATCAAAGTTGTTGTTGAATTCCTTGTTGGATTTATTAGTGACTATCTAATATTTATGTCGCCTAACTTTGGATCAACTAAAAGTAGAAGCAACTTTTGTGTATATATATCCTATTGAACCCCTTCATGATTGCAAAGACCTCTATTAGGTCTCCTCTCAGTTTATTTTCTGTTCTGGAGAAAAGGACCTCAGCCTGTTCAGTGTTTTTTACTGGCTTTAAAGTGCTTTGGGATGCCCTGAGGTCATGAAAGGTATAAAGGCACATTTTTCTTCTTTAGGGATGGCGTTTCCATTGGAGACAAGAGTTGTGTGGGATTTGTGCACATATTAAAAATGGGTGAATTGTAAGTATCACAAAGCTCAAACATTAGCAGCTGATGAGGCAGTTTTCACACCTAAACAAAAGTGCTTATCACAATGATTACCAAAAGTGCTTGAGGCATAGCACCTGACGATGAAAAAGACTGAAACTATCACTGAATTGGTTACTAGGCAATTTTCACACTTAGGCATAAACACTTGTAAAAAGAGCTTAACACATCAGTTGGCAAAAAGGGCTGTTATAATAAGGCAGAAGGGCATTCTCATGAATAAATTCTGATTTATTTAGCAGTTGTTGCTTTTACAAGGACAGCTATCATTGGAAAAGCTAAAAAAGCAATTTGTACACATTTTATTCTCAAATCTTTTATTATTTTATCAGTTACTCATTCAAGTTGGCTTTACTGTACTTTAAAGGTGGGAAGGAAGTCAGAAAATAAAAAAAAATATCAATTTCAAAAGAAAACTCACTTCTAGGCCCTGGGTTTTAATGCAGTCAGGGCTCCCAAGACTCATGGATTGTCCCGAGATCATGAGGAATGGAAAATTGACCTTCCAGTCCTGGCAATATGGGAAAGGGTAGGTTCCATCCATGATAAATGCCTGAGCACCCTAAGACTTTTACTTTTCACACGACAGCTGCTGGTGTAAAACCCATACCGCATATTGTCAACTCCACCCCCATCATGCCTGGCACTGGAGCCTCTGCAGTTACAACCACCTGTCTTCTGTTGACAGGTTCTCAGTCATTCCCTGCCACCAATTTCAAGAATTAGCCAAGAATTTCCTCATTGATGGCCACTTCCTGCCACTGGAGCTTTGTCACCGGTGGTTCTGCTGGTTCTGTGGCAGACATTGTTAGATCAAACACGGGGAATGATGTTTACATAAAGTAGTTTTTTCAAACTATGCAGGATAATTTTAGTAAATGGGTAGGTTGCAGTAGAGTTTTCCCTTGGGCACTCAATCCTGGCACACAAAACAAATGTCTGTGCAGCATGGTTCCAAAACATTTCTATCTAAATTGCACATTTAATTTATAAAAAAAAACTTTTTTTGTACTGTAACATAACTAGTGTCATAGAGTCTCTATAGCACAGAAGGAAATCATTCGGCCCATCGAGTCTTTCCCCAGCTCTCTTTGCAGCAATTCAGTCAGTCCCATTCCCTCTCTTCTAACCCCACAGCCCTGCAACTTTATTTCCCTCATCCAATGTCCTTTTGAAACCATTCATTTTCTCTGCTTCCATCACCCTCATAGGCAGCAAGGTCCAGGTCACTACATTCACTGTGTAAAAAAAAAAGTTCTTCCTCATATCATTCCCCCTGTGTCTTTTGCTCCAAACCTTAAATCTGTGTCCCCTAGTCCTTGTACCATCAGCTAGTAGGAACAGCATTCTTGGTCTATCCTATCTAAACCTGCCTTGATCTTGTACACCTCTATCAAATCTCCCCTCAACTTCCTTTGCTTGAAGGAGAACAGCCCCAACTTCTCCAACTTAACTTTGTATCTAAAATCCCTCATAACTGGAATCATTCTGGCAAATCTCCCCACAAGAACATTCACATCCTTTCTAAAGTGTGGTGACCAGAACTGGACAAAATACTCCAGTGGTGTCCTAACCAGAGCTTTATAAATGTTCAGCATAATTTCCCTGCTTTTGTATTAAATACCTTTATTTATAAAGCCCAAGATCCCATATACTTTGTTAATTACTCTCAATATCTCTCCCTCTCCCTCTGTCTCTCTCTCTCTATATATCTATATATAGTGTATATATAGTCACTATATGATTATCACCAAGAAATCTAATGGGGAATTCAGAAGAAACTTCCATTACCCAACGACTGGTGAGAATGTGGAACTCACTATCATAGGTAGTGGCTGAAGTGGGTGGTACAGATGATAAGGGGAAGCTAGACAAGCACATGAGGGAGAATGGGACAGAGGGTTACAGTGATAGATCCAGATGAGGAAAGATGGAAGGAGACTCGAGTGGAGCATAAACACTGGATTGGACTTGTTGGGCCCTATAGTCTGTTTCTGGCCTTTGTAATCCTATGTAGAATGTCTTGCCATCTTCAAAGATTTATGTGCATGAACCCCCAGGTCTTTCTGTCCTTGCACATTCTTTAAAACTGCACCATTAAATATATACTGTCTCTCCCGAACCCTTTGCCAAAATGCATCACCTTACACTTCTGTTTTAAATTCCATCTGTCACTTGTCTGCCCATTCTGCTAGCCTGTCTATGTCCTGTTGCAATTGGTTGGTATCATTCTCACTTTTGCCACACCTCCAATTTTGCTATCACTGGCAAATTTAGAAATTTACTCTATTCCAATGTTCAACTCATTTGTATATATCAAAAAAAAACAGTGATCCTAGCAATTGCACTTGAGGAACGTTACTGTCTACCATCCTCCACTCTCAAAAACAACCATTTTCCACAACTTGCTGTTTTCTGTCCTTAAGCCAATATTTTTTATCTAAGCAGACACTGACCTTCCTATTCGATGAGTCTTAATTTTATTAACCAGCCTTTTATTTAGTACTTTACCAAACTCTTAAAATCCCTTTAAACAACATCCCTTAAACAACCTTCTCTGTTACTTCGTCAAAAAGTTCAATAATTATCTAACAATATCTTATGAAAGCTCAAGCACTAAGATATTCAACCACGGTAAATAGAATAACATTTACAAACAGAGAGCTGGTGAGGGAGTTTTAACTTTTTTGACCTGCTGGAGATTGGGGTAGCTGGCAGAGCATGGGAAACCCAAATGTTGTGACTCCATGCTCCTCCACAGCGGGCATGTACATTACTGACAGGTTGCACATCTATAAGCCAGCCTAACGTATAGGGCAGGGAGCAGACCAGAGGAGGTCACAGGACCCGTTCGGCCAATGTTTCGACCCTGAGGATGTTCCCAAAGATGGTGGAAGCCTGGTCATCCAGCATTAATTTTAAAATGATGGATGCAACTGAGGCACAGAGCTTCATTATAATATTTAAATTGCTTTCCTGCCTCCTGTGAGCAGGTCGGTCACTCAAATGCCTCCCCCCCCCCACCTCCTCCCACCCACTACTCCCCTATCCTGCCTCTGTTGAAAATGGAAGTTAGAGCTGGGTCAGGGTACAAACTTGCATTTATAACCCCCACCCAGTGTCACATGACGAAGCATCATGTTAACAAATGTCTGGTGATCAAATCTCCAGAATTAAAATTGTCTCAAGGCATTCAGAGAAACCAGCTCACTGGATTTTGTTCATTCATGGGCTTTACTGCCTTCCAAACCCAGAGCCTCCACCACTTAGAAGAACAAAGGCAGCAGAGGCATGGGAACACCAGTACCTGCAAATTCCCCTCCAAGTCACATACCATTCTGACTTGGAACTATATCACTGTCCCTTTATTGTCACTAGGTTAAAATTCTGGAGCTCCCTTCCTAACAGCTCTGCTAGGTTGTCTCCACAATACATGGGTTACAGCGGTTCATGAAGGAAGCTCACCCACAGTGCTGTTAAGGAGAGAATTCCAGGATTTTGACCCAGCAACAGTGATGGAATGGCAATATATTTCCAAGTCAGGATGGTGTGTGGCTAGGAGGGGAACTTGAAGGTGGTGGTGTTCCCATGTATCTGCTGCCCTTGTCCTTCTGGTTACTAGAGGTTGTGGGTTTGGAAGGTGCTGTTGTAGCAACATATGGTAAGTCTGACACAGGATTGAGGGGGAAGTAAAAAAAAATTATCTGATTTACAGGCTGTACTATGGCAGCTCAAAAGTAAACTGAGCCCGACCCTTACATCCTATGCTTAGCAATATATTATGCTAAGTAGTTTAATAGTTTCAACCTGAGCTAAAAAAAAACCGGAGAATCACACAGACCTGAGAAAAATGTTCATTACCTTTTCACTGGTGGAGTTTGATATTTCTGCTGCATTAATTTGAAGAAAAATAACCTGCTGGTTCAGCTGATCTCCTTGCCTGAACAAAATGGTCCCAGCCAACAAATAACAAATACACAGCAAGAAAAGTTGACTTTGAAAGGTAACTATACACAAGTTAGTGCCTTAATAAGAGCTTCTTGAGAAAGTCAATGGTGTGTGCAATTGCAAATCAGTATTTTAGAAGCTGTTTGACAGCTACAGCCATGGGCTCTCAAACCAGATGTTCAAGAGTTTGAATCCCAAACTGGAGTGACATTTGAACCTGTCTGCTTGCAGTGGGTGTTTTGCCAATTCTCAATTGGGCTATTAGATTAAGCGGTTCCTGAAACAGAGCATCCAACTTAAGGCAAAAAGGAAAATGTGGCAGGAACCATTTCCACACTGCACTAAAAAGCAATCAGAGTGTAGGAACAAAACATATGTGGATCTGGAAAATCCGGCAGTCCTCACTCAAAGCAGAAGCACAAAGGTGGACAACAGCACTAGGAGAGTAATGAAGAAAATTGGAAGGGCATGCAAACATTTTAAAAACTTGCTTGGTAAATTCATGAAATTAAACTCCAGGCATTCAGAGACTGATATAGTCATAAAAGAAATGCTATTTGATCCAGTCAAGAGATCCTAAATGCACTGGGTGCACTGTCCCAGATGGTAAGATGGTGGGCCCCAGGACATTATTCTAAGGAATCCACGCAGCAATGTCCTGGGGCTGAGATGATTGACCTCCAATAGCCACAATCATCTTCCTTTGTGCTAGGTATGATCTCAGCCAATGGAGCATTTTCCCCTTGATTCCCACTGACTTCAATTTTGCTCTGGCTCCATGAAACCACACTTGCTCAAATGCTACCCTGATGTCAGACAATCCACGTCACCCCTGGAATGAGGCTCTTTGTCCATATTTGGACCAAGCCTATAAGGAGCTGGGTTGGCCTGGCAGAACCCAAACAGAGCATCGGTGAGCAGGTTATTAGTGAAAATTGCCACTTGATAGCATTGTTGGTGACAGTTTCCAACACCTTGCTGATGATTAAGAGTAGATTGAATGGGGCTGTAATTGGCTGGATTGGATTTGTCTTGCTTTTTGTGGACAGGGCATGAGTAATCTTCCACTTTGTTGAGTAGATGCCACTGTTGTAGCTATACTGAAACAGTTCACCTAAGGGTGCAGCCAGTCAGGAGCACATACCTTCAGCACTATAACTGGGATGATGTCAGGGCTCATAGCCTTTGCTGTATCCAATTCTTCAGCTAATGGGATTCTGTAATGCTGGGGACCTCAAGAGGAGGCCGAGATGGAACATCCAATAGCACTTCTGGCTGATGTTGCTTGCAAATGCTTCAGTCTTGTTTTTTGCACTCACCTGCTGGGCTCCATCATTATTGAAAAAGAGGATATTTGTGGAGGCTCTTACTCCTCTTAGTTGTTGACACTATTCATGATTGGATGTGGCAGAACTGCAGAGCTTTGATCTGAGCCATTAGTTATGAGATCGCTTAGTTCTATCTATAGCATATTTCCATCATCTTTTCAGGTAGTGCAGTTCAGATCACAGAAACTTGTGAAGAAAAACTTCGTCACCTGTGGCTCTTTTGCCTCTAGTCTTAAATTTGGTTCCTTTGGTTACCAACTCTTTTGCCGCTGGAAACGGTTTCTCCTTATTCTGATTCATTTCTCATGGCAATGTCTTGACCAATCAGGGTGAAGCTGCCTGGTTTAAATTTCAAACAATGCTTGGCAGTTAACTGTCAGCCACCGCCAATTGGTGCATTCTCCAGGGCAATGCCTCTACCAATCAGAGTCCACTTGGTGACCAGTCAACAATCTCTTCTCATACAGTATAAATTATTGCTTTCCCATTATATTGGTATTCTTGTGGTGTTCTGATGAGTGCAAGATGAAAAGATTCAACGTCTTTCTTTTTTCAGCAATACTCAAGTCCTGTACTGCCAAATGATTCCCACAGCCTTAACTTGCATCTGAAAACAGCAACAGATGGGTGAGGGAGTGGAGAGTTCCCACTACCCAAGGAACTATGGCATCACGAGTCAGTGCTTTCAGACTAGAATGGGATAATGATTAGAAAACAATCCCAGGTCAAACAGTGATACAGTATAGTTTTATCAGTTGCTGTGCAGTCTGGTTTGGAGTGTGTGCAATCCAACAGTTAACTTCTTTCCAGATTAGCAGTAGTAAGAGTTTACTGCTTAAAAGAGGTTTTACATAAATACCAAGGGCCAGTACAAAGGTCAATCCTGCAAATCAATTTAATGTAAAATATGATAAACTGGAGAACAGATGGTTTGTAGATATATGATTTTAAAATGTTACATAAAGCCCACATAGTTCAAAACAGAAACTCATGGAATTCTACTCATTCAGACGTGCTGCCTTATGACCCCATAATGTTTTACAGTCCAGGTTCAGACTTCTGCCAGTAGAAAATACCTAAACAGTTTTTACAATCCCTATCCAATTTCCTTTTTTGTTTTTTTGTGAATGAGTGGATTTTCCTGCACTTTTATTGGATCAGGAAACTCAGACAGACTGATGTCATCAAAGCAGGGATTGCTACAGCCTCCACACAGAGGAAACTGTTTTCCATGTGACTTACTGTACTTCAGTGAGTAATAGTTTTCAATTCTCAAGCCATTTACGGTTTTAGGAAATGGATCATTCATGGGAAAAAGAAATTAATCACCACTGCTGCTGACTTAGTGACTTACTTACAGTTCTCCACCCATGCAAATTGCTATCACTGCATATTTGTCTGTTCTGCACATATTCTCCTTTATTCAACAAAGCATTATTGAGCTTTGGAAGGAATTGATAAAGGGGTAGTTTTGAACTTGCCTAGTTCAACAGGTAAGGCTCAGGCTGCCATGATGCAGAGCCACTTTTCCACGAAAATTCCAGATATAACTCCTGGTCTTCTACCGAGCTGACTGAACTGAGTTCAGATTTTTTTTTGAAAAATATACTTTATTCATGAAATATCTGGAAGAACATTACAAAACATTTCTAAACTGCCATCACAAAAAGTCATGAGGTGCTTCCATACAATCAATGAATATTACAATCATTTCAATCTGATCATTACAGGCAGTCAGGCAGTGCAATGGTATTGGAGTTATCAACATACATCATGTTGCACTCTGAGGTGCTTCAGTACAATTATAATACAATCAGTATTCAATGCATACATTCATTGTGAGCCATACAGCCCAAGGGGTCTATCATAATTCTCAGCCCCTCGGTGCACTATGGCAGAAAGGTCTTAGACAGCGACCTTTCTCCATTGCACCTTTGCGCAGCTACCCCAAGCTTTAGTGCATCCCTCAGCACGAAGTCCTGGACCTTGGAATGTGCCAGTCTGCAACACTTGGTCAAGGACAACTCTTTACACTGGAAGACCAACAAGTTTCGGGCAGACCAAAGAGCTTCTTTCACCGAGTTGATGATCCTCCAGCTGCAGATGCAGGTAAGAGCACTAAAATTCACCTCAATGATCTGAAGTGCGAAGGAGAAACATCAGCCGGAAGCTCTTCTCCTGATCGCATTTCAGTTGGCCTTGCTGAAAGTGAAAACGTCAGGCAGATGAAGGACACTCACACCACCCCACCCTGTGGTGAAATAATTTATTGACCCTACGAAGAATGGCTACTTTAATGAAGCATCAGAGACTTGCCAAACTGTACCAGAATAAGAGATGACTTTTCCAGGAAATATTGTCATTGATATCACAGAAAATGTTATTGGAAGACATTTTCCCATGTTTGTACATGTGCAGTGACACAATCCAAGATTTCCTGGCAATGTTGGCCCAGATTTTGCAGTCAATAGTGAGGTGATGGTGCACACCATTGACCTCAAAGAAAGTTGCCCAAAAGAAATCCAGCAATCCCTATGGCATGGATTTCCCCTTTGCTGACATCTGTTTGAATCTGGCACCAAGTAAATGAGAATTTCAGGTGCCGAACACAATGAGGTCATCAAATAGAATAAGCAGCCATTCACATTGAAGTAGCCATTCACATTGAACCAGGAAATAAAGTACGCTGATTATGGATCGCAATTTAATGTCATTTTACAGAGAACAAAATAAATAATGATAAATACACATATGATTCAGGCAGAAATTGAAATATTATAATAATGCTTCTTTGCAAAAATTACTATTTTAAAAATATGTGGAACTTTTTCTTCTTGGATAAATTTTTCCTGCCACAAATATAAAATTAGTTTTTCAGGGCCAAAGAAGTTGTTCATAAGTAATTATTAACTTAATATGCTGTTAAAAACTCAGTTAAACATAATTCAACAAGATGTAATGTTCCAAAGATTTTTACAGTGAAGCTAATAACATTAGAAGAGCAAGTTCTTGTCTGTTCAGTGACTTCAAATTGATTGAAGTTTGTGGGGTCTTCAATAGTTCACTGTATTGAGAAGCATATATCTGACAGCAACTTTCAGGGCCACTTGGCTCCAGATCTCATTCCAACCTTGGTCCAAACATGGTCAAAGGAGCTGAATTCAAGAGATGAGATGAGAGTGACAGCCCTTGACTGAGTGTGGTATCAAGGAGTCCAAGCAAAATTTAAATCAATAGGAATCGGTGGGGGAAACTCTACATTTTGAGCGTATTGGAGTTGCATTCAACCAGGCAAGTGGAGAGTATTCCATCACATTTCCGACTTGTGCCTTGTAGATGGTGGGTAGGCTTTGAGTTGTCAGGAATTCCCAGCCTGAATTGTAGCCGCAGTATTTTTATGGCGGGTCCAGTTCATTTTCTGGTCAATGATAACCCTCAGGATTTTGGTGGTGGGGGAATTCAATGATGGTAATGTTGTTGAATGTCAATGGGAGATGATTAGCACAAAGGAAGATGGTTGTGATTGTTGGAGATCAATCACCAGCCGTAAAAATAGGCAGGCTCAATTCAGGTTGAGAATTCCCGATTACTCAAAGCCTATGCACCATCTACAAGGCACAAGTTGGTGATGTGATGGAATACTCTCCCCTTGCATGGATGAGTGCAGCTCCAATAACTCAAGAAACCTGACACTATCCAAGACAAAGCAGCCCACTTAATTGGCACACCTTCCACCACCTTCAACATTCACTCCCTCCCCATTGACACACAATGGCAGCAGTATGTACCACCTATAAGGCACTGCAGCAACTCGTCAAGCCTCTTTCGTCCGCACCTTCCAAATCCATGACCTCTACCACCTAGAAGGAAAAGGGCAGCAGACACATGGGAACCCAACCACCAACAAGCTCCCCTCCAAGCCACACACCACCCTGACATGGAACTATATTGTCGTTCCTTCACTGTCGCTGGATCAAAAACTTGGAACTCCCTCCCTAACAGCATTCTAGGTATACTTGGGCCAGATATCTGAAGCAGTTCAAGAAAGATGGCTCCCTACCACTTCACAAGAGCAATTAGAGATAAGCAACAAATGCTGGCCTTGTCAGCAAAACCCACACCCCATGACAGAATTAAAAAGAACTCCAGAAGTTGCTGCCAGTTTTACAGGAACGTTGACAGTGAACACTAACAGTTTTGCTGTCATTACTAATACAGAGTCACTGTGTTACAAGTATAATTCAATTTTGTTTTTTTTCAAAAGATTTTAATAGAAATGTCAAAAAAGCTTCACAGATCAGGCATATGGCCTTAAAATAAATTTGGTTATGCCTAGGGGGCATGTAATTATCTTGCATACACATCATTAAAATAAAAGGAACTGGAAAATTGCAATGGAATTCTGTCCTAAATAGGTCAAGACATCACAGCAGATTTATATAGCTATCTTTCCCATTACATTACTAACTCAGTTTGGCTAGGAATCCATATTTGAATCCTTCCAGATTTGTCCTTTTAGCGATGAGGCTTTACTCCCCCTCCTTTGTTAGGATGACCTCCAGGGAAAAAGCACAGGACCACTACTTCCTCTGCATGTCAAAGACTTCGCATTTGCGGTATACCTCCCTCCTCCCCCCACCCTGCAGTTCTCTGATTTTGGTGGTTTGTGGTAACAATTTTATTTGAACCTCTGTCTCACATCCTTCTATGTTCTTTTGACGATAAACATGGGATATGGTGTTGATTATGCCACAGCTTTCTCTCTGACAGATGTGCTCCCTGTGGGATTGAGTCCATATGCTTTCAAGCACGCAGTTTTAATTTTAAAAAACTCTTGCTCAATAACTCTCAATTTATTTTCTATGAAATACTTTTTCCTATGTAGTGTTCCTTCCTAATTGGCCATCTTCACCACCGACTGTCAGAAATAGGATGACCAGCCATTTAACATATGCAGAGGAAATAACGATCCTGCTTTTTTCCCCTCGGGTCATCTACACAATGGAGAGGAATGAACCAGGATAATGTGTCAGTGAAGGGGATTATTTTGGAAACAGCCATTCATCTGGGAGGATTCAAATATGGGACAGTACTTTCTCTGCCGGCTTCAAATCCAATGCAGGGTCAGATGGGGGTCAGAAGCCCTGTTGGGAGCTATCACACAATTGTGATTTTCCCTGAATTGTCTAATTAATAGCCAGAGGGCAAGCTTACCCTCCAATTAAAGATGGTGGGCAGCATCTCGAAGCTGGAGATCCAATAGGAGGCCCTTCAGCTTGGAACAGCAGCAGGCTGCCTTTCAGATAAGAAAGAGAGAGCACCTACATCTTGACGTGCCCCCTCTCCAACTTTTGTAAATTCAAAATAAAAAAAAAATGCCCTCAGCCCCTGGGCCACCATTGCAGCTGAAACCAGGCAGCTGGGAAAGGCATAAAGCCTGCCTGGAGCATTTGCCCCCATTTCGATCCCACCCTGAACTTACTCCAGGAAGGTGGACCATCCCCTGATGCCTCCAGGGTTCAGCTAGAATGGAAAACTCTAGTCGGTTTCTGACAGCAGGGCCAGGATTTTATGTGGATAGATGAAGTGGGGAAGGCGGAGCTGGAAAGGATGGCGCTTACATTCCCAACTCAATGCCTAATTGCACTGCTACCTCATGCCAGCCAGCCAATCAGCTGCTGGCAGGAGGTTGGTTGGGGGAGGGGGTGGGTGGCAGAGCGGAGGGGTGATGAATCTGGGGTTGGAGGCAGGTATTTAGTTGGTGTCCGTGGCATCAGTTGATGCCAATGGATGTGCTGGCCCCATCTTTAAAGGGCTGCCAGGACTGGAATGCAGCTGAAGACCTCCTGCGTTCAAGATAGCCAAACCCTGAAGACCTTTTGCAGTCCAGCCAGCCACCCCCTGAAACTCCTGCTCTAATGCTAGGAAAAAGGTCAGCAAGGCAGGCATAATGAAGGCCAACAGGAAGAGGTGCTTGTGGGCAATCTCCAGAGGAAGTTCCAGTAATGCTGGTACAAGCTAGAGCCAGTTCTGAATGGGGAAATTATTTTTATTATTCATTTATGAGATGTGGGTGTTGCTGGCTAGGCCAGCATTTATTTCCCATCCCTAATTTCCCTTGAGAAGGTGGTGGTGAGCTGCCTTCTTGAACCGCTGAAGTCCCTGTGGTGTAGGTACACCCACAGTGCTGTTAGGGAGGGAGTTCCAGGAACTGGTGTTCCAGTAAGAAGTGCCAGCAAAACTGGTGATGGTACTGTTAATACTGGCAGACCAGTAGGAACAGCCTATAATACTGGTGTTATAACTAGTACTGGTCCAAACTGTTACTTTTCCAGATTATCCGGTGATCTTTATTGGTGGTGCACTTATACTTATCGCATTTATTGTTGGCGCAGGCTTAAGTGAGCATCAGCTGGTTTCAATAACAGGAAGTATGCAGTCCCCTTCCAATGGGTATTTTTATGGATGGAAATGCTCAGGATTAATAAGTGTGACTGCAGATTTGGAGGTCAGACAAAACACTCAGAGGTTTGTGTAAAAGCTGTGCAAATTAAATTGTGTAAAATGTCAACCATACAAAATTAAAATTCAGAATTGACCACAGATTAAAAAAACTCAGATGAAAGTTTCAGTAAAATCTGCACCAACCTTACTGCTGGAATAAAAGGGAAAAAACACAAATAATTGCACATCATCACTATACTGATTGATTTTGGGCCGATTTTGCTTTTCAGTTCAGATCCACAATCTCCTCCGTCATACAGCTGTTCAGCTTGCCTTGGTCCTTCGGGATCTCCTCCTCTATCAACCCCTTCATCTTCAAGCGATGGGTAAAACATGCTGTAGCTAGGGAGGGAAGAGGAGAAACATGTGTCAGCATTGAATCATTGAAACCATTAAAGTCACTACTGAAGTCACAGTTGAGATAGTAGTGACATCTATCACAGGAAGAGATGCAATGTTACAACAGAAACTGATCAGAAACATGGACATCTGCAGTGAATACAGCCTAAGAAGAAATAGTGCTTGCGAAAGGCTACCTTTGACAGTGCCTACCTTCCTGGGTGAGAGCAGGGTTTTGCTGTGTGACGTGTGCCACTGTTTATGAAATATGGACATACGTGACCATATATGGAGCTGCACCTGAGCACTGGAGGCCCATACAGCAGTAGCCAGGCACTTAACAAGTAATGAGTTTGTCCTCTGGCCAGTCAAGTTTTCCCACTGCTGCTCTGTGATCGCCAAGCTGCTCTGCAATTGAACCTGTAGGGAAACAAAGAAACATATCAGGGGTCTGTGTGCAAGATCTGTAAATATAGACAAATTACTGTAAGTATACAGACTCTGCATGAATGCAGATGATATATGTCGCCATCTATGATATCTATCACTTTTAAAGATGCTTTCTGTGTGAACTGGCACTGATTTTATTTGGAGCATTGAGAAAATCATACCTTCCCATCTATTGAAGTGTAAAGTGCCTCCATGCGTGTGCTTGCCTCTCCAACTGTGAGAATAAACGCAGGTGGAGGCTTCAATCTGTGCAGGCCTGAGCGGGGTTATCACTCCCAGAAGCATGGTCCTGGGTTGCAATGTCCCCACACGAGATTCCTGTGGTCCTCGTGCTGTGACAGAAAGCAAGAGAAATAGTTAAGCTTATACGATTCCTCAGCACTAAGGTAGCTGTGCCATAAGGGTAGCAGTTATATAAACAAACATATTACTCTGTGTGAAGTTGGTGAGAAATTGGTCCCAAAAACTGTAATTGAGCCTTGATAGCTCCTCCAATCCCTGCTGGAGCCCTCGGTTAATCCCAGGAACCTCCTCCATCTGCTTCCTGGAGGGCTGCCATCTCTGCCTCCAGCCTCTGACTGCTTAGCAGCTCTTCCTGGCTCTGGACGGGTTTTGTCACACCCTCTAGCTGTATGGGGGCCTGGGAAGTGCTAGCTTTATTAGTCTTCACCACTAGCCATTAGCACATCACGCTCCCCAGCTGCCTGGGTCAGGGCCCTTCCGGACAATCTTATCCTTTGATCAGGAAAAACAAATAGATGTTAACAAGATTGTTGGCATTTTCGTTCCATGCACTATTTTCTTTTAGGCACATTTGTAGGCCCGTGAGAATATAATATTCAACAACATGATGAAAAAAGATGAGTAGAAGGCTGCTGGAGAAGCGGTACCCTGCACGCACTAGCATCTTCCAATGCCCTCTTCGCTTGAATGGTTGAAAGGGGAACACCATCAGCACTCGTGTCACTTTCAACAGCAGCGTCCCAAACCTTTGGGATTCGGAGGCATGATGTTTCCATCTGCTCTCTGATGCCTTTGTGGGACTCTGCAGACAGAGAAAGAAAACCTCAGCGTGCCTCAAAGACACACTTAATTTGCAATAGCCAACAGCACAAATTTTCAGCTCTTTCACTGAGATTTACCTGCAAACAAAAGGACCTGCGCCTTATAAAAGACATTGCCCATTTCCGGTTCTCCTTGCCTGAATTGTAGTTGATTGAGTTGCTGCTCATGCTTGCCTGGACCCACCTCACCTTGTACACCTTGGACTCATGATAGGTCTTGGGATCAAATTTTTTAATGTCTCCTGTGACTGACACAATCCTGCTGATGTTTTTGGCGGATGTAAGCAAGCTTTGCAACCTCGGCCATTCTTGGATCCTAGAGAAACTGATTGGATTAATTTAAGAAATTAGTGTCAAAAACCAGCTCTCTTCTCCCAAGTTGCAAAAACCTGTCTCCATTATCCACTCTAACTCTCTCTCCCCTCAGCCTTCCGCCCTCTACCAACGCCTCCCCCCCCCACAACACCTCCCCACCCCCTCGCAGGCCATCTCCCAGCTTTTAAAATCTATTACTGTGGCTCTTAAAATCACATCCCATGCACTAGTGAAAATTCAATGACCAGATGATCATTGCTAATTTTTCTTGTTCTCTTCCCCCCATGCCAGCTTCCTTCCTTCCTTCCATCTATATAACCCTTTAAAAACATCTCCTTCTTACCCGGGATGGCTTTCTGGTGCTAGGATGCACTTGCCTGCACTGCGCTATACCTCTGCTGCAAGAGGGAATAACTGGAAATATGCTCGCTTGCTTGAAGCCTCGTTTTAAACCTTGGTGCCCAAAATTCAGAGTAACCGATCAGTGTCTGGCATTGGGGCAGTTACTGACCAATCAGCTTCTGAGTTTGGTGGAACTTCTGTTTTACACACGAGGGGGTGTTGGGAGAACTTCAAATTGGATGCAAAAAGGAAAAGCAATTAACCAGTCAGCTCCATCTTGGAACTCGTCTTTGTAAGCACAGGAGCTTAACATTAGTAGAAATTTCATATTGCGGGGTCTTCCCCAACATCAACATGGTGATCCTGCAGCAGAGAACGCAGCAAAGGACTTCCATGCCAGCCACAGTCTCTCTCAAGGTCGAGCCCACCAGCCTCGCCATTTGGGGTACCATTGCAATGGTTTTGGCAGTAAAAGTAGATTAAGATTAAAATTAAAATTATGCTGATGTGCATAATTTTCCTTACTCCACGTCGAGCTTCTGCATTATTTATAGTGATTATATGCATGTTACATAGATTTATCATGAAGTATAACATATTACAATATCGTACATCATTGTATATGTATTTTATAACATGTATTTTAAATTAGGATGATCATGGAAAATAAGCCTTAAGGCAGTTTTTCCACACAGGCGTAGGACCCTGACATCAGAACCACAAAGCCTACACTTGCTGGAAGCCAGTCCAGGTATTTCTCATGAGATGGCCCCCATTTCGCAGTCTCTGAGCTCGCAGTCCAATTGAGGACAGCGGGCAGGCTGTTGATGCTGCTGACCCAGTCACAGGGCCGGCGGCTCTAGACCCTCGCCATCAGCAGAGGTGTCCTCTGAGGCAATATAAAAATTAAATTGTTTAAAGGAACTAAGGAGGCAGGCTCTGCTGATCTGGCAGCAGCATTTGGGCTTAGTGGACCCTTTTTAATGGGCTGGAGCTCCCGGCTCCAAAGATCCCCCCCAGACTGCTATGAGCAGCCATGTGTCATTAAATATTTAATCAGTGGCAACTTTTTGTCACTTCAGGTCTCAAGTCGCAATTGCAGGTACTGTTCTGGAGAGATGAATTAAGAGAGAATCTGAAGTACAGAGAAAAGCATAGAAAATTGGTAGAGGGAAATATTGAGGATATATATGATGAATTGTATTACAGAAACATGTCTGAGGATGGCTAACCACTTAGTGAAAGAAATAACTTCTCACACATAATCAATTTGGATAGGCCGCCAGTATTTAACTCTGCCAAATGCTTAATGTAGCCTGTGTATTTAAAGTTTCACCCAAATCTCAGAACTAGTAATCGTAGCTGGATAATGGTTCGAAAAACACGAACCGAAAATTGAATTGTTCCTAAATAAAATCGTCAATGAAGCAAGGAGACTGTAGGAAGAAGGAATGGAATGAAATCAATGGGGGGCGGGACAGGATAACAAGTAGATTATTTCCATTTTGCTGTTGCGTGGATTGTCCCGCACGTGCTGCAATGCAGAATATAGTCAGATTTAATGGATATTATGGATGTGGCCTGTGCTACCATCCTAGTACGATAGTAGGCCAGGTTGTGAAGTATCCAATTGACGTTTATGAGCGTGAGGACGGGATGGATGACAAAATACTTTATGACAAGTCAAGGGCAATGGAAGAGGGAACGAAATTTAGAGGTATTAAGGGACCTAGTGTGAACTTGCTGCATGTTCCATCACACCTGAGGATCTGCACAGGCATTTCTCCTGACACCCAAGCAGTGCCGGCCGAAGGATCGGTAGCCACCTGTCTTAAAATGGAATTTGGTGAAATATGCTACGTTGTATATTTTCCAAATAATGGTGGCTCTGAACTAGACCTCTGTTCCTTTGAACATTTTGAAATTGTGACCTAGTTGTTCTGCGCTGTGGGGGCCAGCATTTCACACTTATAATCTTGGGAGAGAAATGTGTTAATTAGGACGGCCAAGTTATACGACCTCATATTCACAAAACGCCAGGTGGGTGCAAGGGTGAATGCAATCCCGAGGAATTGTAATGGAATAAAAATAAAGCACGTGATTGATGTCATGTCTGTTTATTGTCTTGGTGGTGGAATCATGCCAATAAAACAATAATAGATTACTTCACATACATACCAAGTCTGCATATAGATGTACAAAGATAAATAAGGGATAATGTACATGAAATGTCCACACATGAAAACCTCCATTGAAATTGACACTTATGTAATTTTTGCAATTTTTCTTCTGCAACGAAAATAAATAAAGGGACAATCAACATGGCCCCTCGTTTGGAACTTCATTAAGGCAACCCACCAATCACGAGACAATATAAAACTTGGAGGCTGGGGGACCAGGGAGGGTAAAGACTGGGAAGAGGGAAAACCGAGGGAGAGAGACATAGTGGGGGGGGTAGGTTGGGGAGGGACTGTTGGAGTTAGCAGGGACAGGGAGGGAGAAACAGTGCCTGTTATTACATTGTGGGAGGTGGGGGCGGGGGGTTGGGGGTGATGGCAATGGGGTGAGGCTGCAGTATCTCCTAGGGAAGTAATGGATGGAGCTTGGTCAAGGGGTGACCCTTACAAGGTTGCTCCAGAGTAGCCTAATGCCAGATGTACTTGAGTTGCTCAAAATGAACAGAGAGAATGTCACTTGCCAGGCATTGTGCCTGTTCTTGTGGGGCAACTAACATTTCTGTTTCTGTTCCACTAGGGCAATTGACATTTCACTTCCTTGTTCCCACAGGGGAAGAAAGCCCACAATACGCAAGAGAGTGCCCAGACCAGCAGGGGAAGGATGGCCATTTCCAATAATCCTCTGAGTTATGGAAGGGGAAGCTCCAGAGCTGTCAGGGCTGCATAGTGGCTGCTCCATTGCAGACTGTGAAGCAGGAGCATGGGTGCAAGAGGGCAAGCAGCCTCATGAGCAGGCATTAGGGAGCCTTAGGCAAGAACGAGAGTGGTGTTTCTCTGTCATCCATTATACATCCATCAATCCGAACACCAGCTGATTCTGGAATCTCATGTTTGGAAGGTCAAAACCTTTAGATTTTTCTGCCACAAGAAAGAGTTGCCATCTCCACGGGACAGTTGATCACCTTAGAGGAGGAGGATGGGATCTCAGAAGGTACAGTGTCACATCATTCCCTTGCACCCTCCACAAGCACAGGTACTTCACATTGGTGGGCACGCGTTCGTGCATAGGTTCAGGGTCACAACCTGGTGAGAGCAGCACAAACACGCCTGACCAACTGGAAGACGCTGTGACAGCCAAGGCCGCTGACACTCAGAGGAGCGTGGGAGGCCATGGCGATGCTGAGACCCAGGCTGATGACAAACCTCAGGAGTCATCTGAAAGGCAGCTGATGTTGGAAGTTCAGCATGAGGCGTGTGTACATCTGACAGAGCTTCCAGAGGGTATCTGTGCTCTGGTTTGGATAGTGAAGGAGTCCATCGAGGCCACGAGTGCTGCCATTTCTTTCTTATCTTTGTGCTTGTCCTCTTCCATTGTGAGATTTATGAGAGAGCCAGATTCAGCAGACCAGTCAGTGGGCACCAGAGATGCTCACAGACCTGCATACCATCACCTTGTCCAGGAGCTCTATGAAGAAGTGACAAGGCAAAAGTGATTGTAATAAAGGTGTTATTAGTTTTCTCAACATTTCCATTGATTGCCGGAGACCCTCTGGAAGTGCGTGAGTATTATAGCTCACTTCAAAGGAGGGATAACTGTGTGCACAATCATCTTTTTGACTGATCAGAAGCACCAGGTGACAGTGGTTGCAGGAGCCTGGCTTTCAACTAAGGTAAACAGCAACAATGGAGGATGAGGGTGGACCTTTAATTGGCTTGAAGGATGATGTGGGAATGGCCATCTGAAACAGGTATGTGTTAGGAACTAGAGATAGTTTAAGTAACTTATATTTGTATTTGTGGGTGTTAGGAATGAGTTTTAGCTTTAAAGTTTAAGCTTGATTTGTGTTTCTGTATTGGTGTGTTAGGAAAGGGGGCAACTTGAGTTTTAGTTTCACTTTAAAAGATGGCTGCTTTTTAATGAGGTTTTATGACTCTTGAAGGGAAGTTAAAACAAACACAAGGTGGAAAACACTGGCTAGCAACAGGAGGCACACAGAGTGAGACAGAGAGAAACAGAAGAGCATTTTGAGTTCGGTTGATCATTATGCTCTAAGGTGAGGGAAGCAGTTAAAGTCTCTCTCTAACTGGACATACTAGCAGATTTCTTTTTTTTTAAATTCATTCATGGGATGTGGGCGTCAGTGGCCAGGCCAGCATTTATTGCCTATCCCTAATTGTCCTTGTTCACAGGGCATTGTTTAAGAGTCAAACACATGGCTGTGGGCCTGGAGTCACATGTAGGCCAGACCAGGTAAGGACAGCAGGTTTCCTTCCCTAAAGGACATTAATGAACCAGATGGGTTTTTACAACAATCGGCAATAGTTTCATGGTCATTATTAGACTTTTAATACCAGATTTTTTTATTGAATTAAAATTCCATCAGGAATTTGTGGTAGGATTCAAACCTGGGTCTCCGAGCCTTACCCTGGGTCTCTGGATTATGAGTCCAGCAAGAATACCACTATGCCATCACCTCCCGAGAGGAAAGTAAGTATAAGAATCTTAGATGAGGTGCTCTAAAGTTAAAGTAACGGTGAATGTCAAGTGAGTTCTGGATCTCAACAGAGATACCAAGTTATCAGCAGTCTACTGGGAGAGAAAACTGCAGGGAGCAGATCCTTAAGAAAAAGGAGAAAGGTCCCAAGAAGCCCTTTAAGTTAAGTCAAAGGTTAAGGACAGGAATCTGGAACAAGATCCTGTTCAGTGGAAGTGAAAGCAAGGAGCAGAGGGAAAGGCTCCAAATTAAAGAGAAGAGAACTACAAGAAGCAGACTTAAAGCAAAATAGGCTTGCAAGAAGCCAGAAGATCCAAGGAGACAGCCAAAGGTTGGTGATTCCTTACTATGGGCATGTGAAGCAGTAGTGTTCTGTTGGCATGGCTGAGTATCTGAGAGAGAGTGCATGGGAGGCAAAGCTTGAATGCATGTGGTGACCCAGGGGAAGGGGGTAACATTGAAGGAGAGTTTGAAATCCTGCAGGTGGAACCTTGTGGAAGGCATCCAAAAGAAAGTATCATTTGGGAGAAGATTCCAAAGCGGGGTTCTTTGAGAATGGAGATTGGAACCCCTCATGTGAAAGATGGAGTTCAGTGAGACCGAACATACAAACATATGAATTAGGAGCAGAAGTAGGCCACATTCCTGCATCCCTGATAACCTTTCACCCCTGGTTAATCAAGAATCTATCTAGCTCAGCCTTAAAAATATTCAAAGACTCTGCTTCCGCCGCCTTTTGAGGAAGGGAATTCCAAAGACTCACAATCCACTGATAGAAAAAATTTCTCCTCATCTCTGTCTAAATGAGCAACCCTTTGTTTTGAAACAGTAACTCCCTAGTTCTAGATTCTCCCACAAGAGGAAACATCTTCCCCACATCCACCCTCTCAAGACCCCTCAGGATCTTAAAGATTTCAATTAAATCGCCACTTACACTTCTAAATCCCAGTGGATACAAGCCTAAGCTGTCCAGCCTTTCCTCATAAGTCAACTTACCCATTCCTGGCATTAGTTTGGAACATTCTCTGAACTGCTTCTAACACATTTACATCTTTCTTTAAATAAGGAGACCAATACTGTACACAATACTCTAGATGTGATCTCACCAATGCCCTGTATGACTGAAGAATAATCTCCCCACTTTCATAATCAATACTCTTCACAATAAATGACAACGTTCTATTATTTTTCCTAATTATCTGCTGTACCTGCAAACTAACCTTTTGTGATTCATGCACTAGGACACCCAGATCCCTCTGAATCTCAGGGCAGGATATTCCCATTGGCGAGCAGGGGGCGGGGCCCGCTCGCTGGCATGTAAAATGATGCGCGGTGACATCGGGCGGAACTCCCGACGTCACCGTGCCCCATTTAAATTTTCCGGTAGGTGGGGGCGCAGCAAAATCAGCTGCGCTTCCACTGACCTGTCAACGGCCAATTGAGGCCATTGACAGAGTAATTAAACTAATTAGTGGACTTGCCCATCCAACCTTAAGATTGGCAGGCAGGCCAGGAGTCCTGCCGGGAATTAGAAAAAGTATGAAACCTCATTCACAGGCGGGATGAGTTTTCATGTAGGTTTTGAAAAATTTTAATTAAATTTTTGTAAAAACTATGGACATGTTCCAACTCATGTGACAGTGTCACATGAGGGGACATGTTAGGGAAATTCTATTTTTCTATTTTTAGCTTTTTTACATTTAGAGCCAATCTCCCTGAGGTGCACTGTCGATTTGGGGATTCCCCACCGACTACATAGGGAATGCATAGTGATTCCGTGCAGATGTCACGCTGGGCAGGTCTTAATTGGCCTGCCCATGTTTCCTCCCACAAGAGGAAACATCCTCCCCACATCCACCCTGTCAAGACCCCTCAGGATCTTAAAGCTTTTAATTAAATTGCTCCTTACACTTCTAAATCCCAGTGAATAAAGCCTAACCTATCCAGCCTTTCCTCATAAGTCAACTTACCCATTCCTGGCATTAGTTTAGTAAACCTTCTCTGAACTGCTTCTGCACCCCCAATCGGGGATGCTGATCAGAAGCGCGCCTGTGCGCGCCTGCCCTTCAATCCTGTCCTCAGAGTTCTGAAATATTTCACCATTTAGATAATAAGCTTTTTTCTTATTCTTCCTGCCAAAATGAATGATTTCTCATTATGCTCCATTTGCCAGATCTTTGCCCACTCACTTAACCTATCCATGTCACTTTGTAGGCTCCTTATATCCTTTTCACAATTTACTTTCTTACCTACCAGCAAATTTAGCAACAATTCCTCCCCTCTATCCAAGTCATTTAAGTAGTAAAAAGTTGAAGACCCAGCACTGATCCCTGTGGCACATCACTTGTCATATCCTGCCAACCAGAAAAAGACCTATTTATGCCAACCCTCTGCTTTCTGATAGCTCACCAATCTTCTATCCATGCCAATATGTTACCCCTACACCATGAGCTTTAATTTTCTGCAATAACCTTGGCCGATTGACTCACAGTGTGACAAGCATCTGGGGGGAGTTGATGAGGGATCCATAGCATCCATTTGGAGTGGCATTTGTCACTTGGTTTCAGAGTGTGGTGTGCCTGACCACAGATCACCTATTGGTTTACATGGACTGTGTATTTACTGTGAACATGAAAGTATAAGATAGCTTTTGTAACTTGTTTTATCCTTACGAATCTGTATATTTCTGTAAAGGTATACTTGTGGGTGAAGGAGTACTGTAATATAGTTCATCTTCTCTTGTTTAATAAATGTTTTATCCTTTTGTTCATCAGCTGACTCCTGTGACTCTGTTCAGTAGCCGCTCTCCACGTTTCTAAGCAAAAAATAAAAGTTAGGATCTATCAATCAAGGTTCCAGTCTGGGATCTGGCTTGTTCAGTAGTAACATCAGCTGGGATCAAAACATACATTTGAGCACCTCCTGAGTCTTTCTTGCTTGGAATAAGAGCCATCCTCTTATTGAATCCCAGAATTGGGTCCCGGCCACCATTTTTAAAAGTCTGCCTAGTCTCTCTGACTCCACAAAAATCCATCCCTTTGTGCCCTCTTTGCTTTCCTACCTATCTTCCTATCATCAGCAAATTTGACCACAATACAGTCTGTTCCTTCATCCAAGTCATTGATATATATTGTAAATAGTTGAGGTCCCAGCACTGATCCTTTGGCACCCCACTAGTTACAGTTTGCCAACAAGAAAATGACATACTTATCCCTCACCTCATGCTTTACTAAATCCTCATTGGCCAGGACCACACCCCTTTGCAGCACCAGTTGAGTGAAGCACAGCAGACCACCATGATCCAGGAGACCCTTGCTCGGGTATATTGAAGAGCCTCACCAGAACGATCCAGGCACTGGAATCTTATCTTCAGGAGACTGAATCTCTACTCAATGGTGGCTCAGATCAAAATGTGGCTGATGTTTTGTTTCTCTTCTGCTTCCATCCAAGGGTTCCTCAGTGGAATAAGTAGCCATCTCTTTAAGTGATAGCCTTTGTCGTCAAGAATCCAACCTTGAAGTCACATGCAGCAGTGAAAATCTCTGGCACCTAGGAGTGGCTGCTTCCAGGGTACTGAGCACACAACTGCAGGATAGGAATATAGGAACACATGACTTAGGAGCAGGAGGAGGCCATTCAACCAATCAAGCCTGCTCTGCCATTCGATAAGATCATGGCTGATCTGATTGTGGTCTCAACTCCACTTTCCTGTCTGCCCTCCATAACCCTTCACTCCCTTTTCTATTAAAAATCTATCTAACTCAGTCTTGAATAAAAACAATGATCCAGCCTCCACTGTTCTCTGAGGAAGAGAATTCCACATACTAGTGACCCCCTGAGAGAAAAAAAAATTCTCCTCATCTCCATCTTAAAAGGGAGACCTCTTATTTTTAAATTGTGTCCCTCAGTTCTAGTCTTCCCTTCAAGAGCAAATGTCATTTTTAAAATTCTTGCAAGGGATATAGTTGTTGCTGGCGAGGCCAAAGTTTATTGCCCATCCCTAATTGTCTTGAGAAGGTGGTGAGCTGCCTTCTTGAACCGCTGCAGTCCATGTAGTGTAGATACATCCATAGTGCTGTTAGGGAGGGAGTTCCAGGACTTTGACCCAGTGATGGTGAAGGAATAGCGATATAGTTCCAAGTCAGGATAATGTTTGGCTTTAAGGGGAACTTGCAGGTGGTGATGTTCTCATGCCTCTGCTGCTGCTGCCCTTGTCCTTCAAGATGGTAGTGGTCACGTGTTTGCTAGGTGCTGTCAAAGGAGCCTTGGTGAGTTGTTGAAGTGCATTTTGTAGATGGTACATATTCTGCCGCTGAGCGTCGATGGTGGAGGGAGTGAATATTGAAGGTCATGGTTGGGTGCCAATCAAGTAGGCTGCTTTGTCCTGGATGCTGTGAAACTTCTTGAGTGTTGTTGGAGCTCCACTCATCCAGGCAAGTGGAGAGTATTCTATCACACTTCTCTGACTTGTGCTCTGTGGAAGATGGACAGGCTTTGGGGAGTCAGGGGTTGAGTTACTTGCCACAGGATTCCCAGTCTCTGACCTGCTCTTGTAACCACAGTATCTATATGGCTCGTCCAGTTCAGTTTCTGGTCAATAATAACTCCCAGGGTGTTTATAGTGGGGAATTGTAATGCCATGGAATGTAAAGGGGAGATGGTTGGATTCTCTCTTGTTGGAGATGGTCATTGCCTGGCACTTTTGTTGTGCAAATGTTACTTGCCACTTATCAACCCAAGCCTGAATGTTGTCAGATCTTGCTGCAACTGGACATAGATTGTTTCAGTACCCAAGGAGTCGCAAATGGTGCTGAACATTGTGCAACCATCAGTGAACATCCCCACTTCAGACCTTATGATAGAGGGAAGGCCATTAGTGAAGCAGTTGAAGCTGGTTAGACCTAGGATACTACCTTGAAGAACTCCTGCAGTAATGTCCTGGGACTGAGATGTCTTCCAACAGCCATAACCATCTTCCTTTTGCTAGGTATGACTCCAAACAATGGAAAAATTTCCCCCTTATTCCCTTTGACTCCAGTTTTGCTAGGGATCCATGATGTCACACTCAGTCAAATGCTGCCTTGATGTCAAGGGCAGTGACTTTCATCTCACCTTGGGAGTTCAGCTCTTTTGTCCATGTTTGAACCAAGGCTGTAATGAGGTCAGGAGCTGAGTGGCCCTGGTGGAACCCAAACTGGACATTGCCAGATCTTCCCTTTACCAATCCTATCAAGTCCTCTCGGGATCTTATGTGTTTCAATAACCTTCATTCTTCTAAATCCCAATAGGTAAAGGCCCAACCTGTTCTACCTTTCTTTATAAGTTAAGGCCCTCAACCCAGGAATGAATTGAGTGAACTTTCTCTGAACTGCTTCTAATGCAATTATATTCTTTTTTTAAATAATGAGACCAAAATTGTACATTCTACTGCTGTTGGCAGTGGTCTCAAACCAGCTGCATATTGATGAAATGGAACTCCTTTCCATTAATGAAGACCTTTGGGAGCCTTGATGGTCACATGCATGCAGTCAATCATGGCTTGCACCTTCAGGGAACCAGTGTTGGTCCTGAATCCTATGGCTCTCTCTGACTGACTCTTCAGATCAGGGCCTTAGTATATGCATTGACTGGCCCTCCTGAAAAGGGCATCAGTCACCATCTTGATGCAGTGATGTGCCACTGCTTGCGAATTCACACATGTGTCCAGTGGGCCTCTGGGATGAACTGGAGGCTGAGGAATTAAGGACCAGGGTGACCTTTACTGACAGTGGCATCGGGTGACCACCAATGCCAGTGAGTCTCGATGCACCTATGCACCAGCAGCCAGATGGCACTATAGAGGCTCAACCCCAAAGCCCTGGCACCTGAACTCCCTCCTCCCTGCAAATTGCTATGGCTGCAATGCCTCAGCCTTCCTGGGAAAGCATGCAGTCCCCACCCCACCCCAGCAGCTGCTGAATGCAGCAATGACCTCAGCTGCCACCTCTTTGCCACAATCAGGTATCTTTGGGTGCCCTGATGCTGCATGGCCCTGGGCAGATGGGTTGGAGAGAAAAGTTGGCAGGAGGGACCCCATTTAGGCCTTTTGCCTAAGCTGCTTGTCTTCATTTCTGCTGGGGAAACATCTGCTTAAAATCATACAAAGGGTTGGCTTGTCATGTGACTTTCTTCTCCAACAGGGGATTTAAAAAAGACATTGTCCATGTATTCCAAAGGTGACTTGATTAGCTCATGCCTGGAAGCTAATTTAGCCAGGGTACCATTGTCCAATCTATTTGCCTTAATGGCCCATCTCCAGTAGTTGAACACCTTAGGCGATTGCCATAGATACCTTGCTCATGAGACAGGAGATGTGAGTCCTTCGCACTCCCCTGAAGTCATTGTCTTTATGGGTTTTGCAGACAGACTGACCCCAGTCCAATGAATTAGATGTGGAATGTACAGTAATTCAAATTAGGATTAGCCATTTTGGGTTGAGGGTTCAAGTGCTTTCGTTTCTGTTTTTTGAAAAATGTCTTTTTAAAAGTTCAATTCAGGTTTCCAGCTGGTGGATTAAAAGACATTATTTAGTATAAAGTTCACCTTCATGACATATGTAAGGGAAAATGCTTTATCACAGTTTTCCATTGCACAAGTAATGCTGATTCCTTCCAATCAGGTTTCCGCTCCTGCCACAGTGTGAACATGACTCTTATCAAACTCACAAGTTACATTCTATGTGACTGTGAGAAAGGTAAACTATCCCTCCTCATCCTTCCTGTCTGCAGCCTTTGACCTGGTTGACCATCTTCCTCAACACCTCTCTGCTGTTGCCCAGCTGTGTGGGATTACATTCACCTAGTTCCTTTCGATCTATCTAATTGTAGTCAGAGGTTTACTTGCAATGGCTTCTCTCCTGCTCTCACACCATTACCTCTGGTGGCCCTCCCTCCTCCTATTTCTTTTCTACATGCTGCACCTCGGTGACATCATCAGAAGGCATAGCAGTTGTTTTTACATGTACACAGATGACACTCAGCTCTACCTCATCACCGTCTCCCTCGACTCTTTCACTGTTGCTAAATTATCAGACTGCTTATCCAACATCCCATACAGGATGAGCAGAAATTTCCTCCACATCAATATTGAGAAGACTGAAATCATTGTTTTCGATCCCAGCTCCAAACTCTGTTTTCTAGCTTCACCCCTTTTGCAGGAATAGGCAAGGATCAAGCCAATCTGTTTGCAATTGTCACATTTGATTCCGAAATGAGCTTCTGACCACATATTAGTGTCATCAGTGTTTCCGCCTCCTTAATGTCACCTGACTTCGCCCAGTCTCAGCTCATCTACTGCTAAAGTCCTCATTCACGCCTTCCTTACCTCTAAACTTGACTGTTCCAAAGGGGGTCCTAAACAGATGTTAGTATGAGGAGGGAAAGGCAAAACTGGGCCTGAGGATTGCTTCCTGTATCCTTGAAGATTCAAGAACTACTTATCTTGTCCCCATCTGCGCAATTTTGAGCACCCACCAGGTTTCTCTGGCAGCTTTTACACTGAGTATGTCTATTCCTGAGTCTTCAAAAAATCTCATTTCGTTGTGGCAGTGATGGCATCATCACACCACGACTTTTACATTTAAATTAAGCCCTTGCTAGCCTGCACCAGGACCCTCGGCTGATTTCAAAGTGAAGATAAGATGTCACTGGGTGAGAATAGAGTGACCTCAGGTAAGTGGACTTGGTGTGATCTCAACACCTCCCACATACCATTCTCGCTGGGGGAGGCAGTTAAAAAACAACCACAGCCTCTGCTTTAAGAAATCACTCAGTATAAACTTTTTCTGAATAAAACTTTTTGTCCTCTCATTTTCCTTAAAATATTTCAAGAACAACTAAATTGGACTGAGCAAATATTTTATCATTTGGTTAGCTATAAGTGCTGTCGATGTGTTCACTGCACATGCTTAGATTTCAGGGTTACACAGGTCAAAAGAGCACATTCAGACTTTTGGGGAGCTTGACGCCTTCATGAAAAATCTTTAATATTGGTATTAAAAAACACAAAGAAAAAGATAGTGCTAAGTTTAATCATCTTATTGTGCAATTCTTTATGCATTTTTTTTTACTGTCTTTAAAATATTATTTTAACCAGTACAATTTTTTATTTCTGCGAAAATTCTTGACATTTAAAGTTTTACAGGAAGCAAGGTTTTGTGGACAGGAAGTGCCATTTGTGAGTGTTTAAAAATATAGAAATGTTTGTGAGGACACTGATGCAGTAGATTACTTCAATCTCTTTTTATCTCTAGATTTCAATCAAGCCAAGATTGATAGGCTTTCTCTTCTCACACTCGTGCCTATAGATAACTCCATGACACACTGTGGTACATATATCAATTGGATTATCAAGTGAGGTAACAAGTCCTTTTTAAAAAGTTGGAGTGCTGCTTTTGTAACAGCTAATATTCAGAAATTATGTCACAATCTTCCTTTTTCCTTTAGTTATATCTCGATCCCCTTAACTCTTTTTTAAGAACTTCTCCTGGAGTCATTCGCTGTGTGACACTCTCAAAGAGCTACATACCAAGTCAAGGTTCACAGAAAATATGTAAACATGAACTACTAGCAGTCACAAACTCAGAAGTTTCCTTTACTTGTAAGAATATCAGCTACAGGAAGTTGTAAACTGCTAAAGCACTTTTATTGTGGTGGTCCTAGTGTTACAAGGAGTGACAGAAATATAGTTTCCATGTGATCCTACCAAAGCTACAAGAACAAGGTGAAGCATTAAGTGAGAAAAATGCATTCAGCGCATCAAGTTCGCTTAACATACACTAGTATCAGGTCTACTCTCCTTATTTAAACTGCCGAGGAAATATTTTGCAAAGTTTGTCCTTGAACCCATAAAGTCAATTAAGAACAACTACAAAAGATTTATCTAACACATGCCCTACATTTTAAATCCTAGGCATGGGCGTCTTTGTCATGTCCAGTCTTGGAGCTGCTAGCGAAAGAGTATGGCAGTAGAGTAGGCATGTTACTGGATTAGTAATTGAGAGAATGAGAGTTCAAATCCAACCATTGAGATTTTCAATTCAGTCTCAGAAAAAAGCTGGAAATAAAAAGCAGGTATTAGTAAAAGAGACCATGGGCAAGATTTTGAACACCTACTGAGGTAGACAGGAACTAAAAATAGCCCAACTGGTGGGTGCTCCGGTTCCCCAGTGAAGACTAATGGGTTGATGGATATGTCAATGAGTCCATGATGATATTAATGATGTAACTGTAACATCAGTAGTCAAATGACCAAGAACCTCCAAGACTAGGAGTAGAACAGTCTGTGGGCAGAATTTTCCGTGCCCGCTGGTGTAGGCGTGTTTGGTTGCATGAGCGGACAATGTGGCAAGAAGGCCAAAAATTGGTTTCATAATGTTGTGAAACCAATTTGCAATCGTCCGCTCTGCCCGCCAATAGTGGGCCATATTTCCCACTGTCAGACATTGGGAACCTCATTGTAGTACATCTGCATATCATTATAAGCCAATCCTGCCAGACTCATCCCTCACACGGCATCACTTGAGCACATTGGTGTTTTCACAACAGCATGTATATGGCGTGCATTTGGCCGGCTGCACTTCAAGGGGAACTTGGAGCTGAGTGCACAGTAACATTGTACAGCACCTGCGAGGGTTGCCTGTTGGACTTCAAAGTTGAGGCGCGTTAGGTGGATTGGGGGCAAGGGCTACATGTAGTTGCTGGTGGTGAACAAGCACCTGTGGGGTGCGGGTGAGGGAAGCAGGAGGGGAACCTTGTATAAAGTGGCCATACCTCCGCAGCTGAGACCGTTCAGGCGCAGCTACATTGATATGATTGGAGCCGGGTCTCTAGCTTATCTGCCCACTTGAGCAATGCAGGAGCATCAAAGTGCCACCATGTGCTCCAGGGCTTTTCACCCCTCGGGCACAGGCTGCAAACAAATGAGCATTTTAGTGGACTGCAGAACGGTTGGACGACTGGGCACATTGTACAGTCTCCTTGCTAAAGCTGGTCATGGAGCAGTCACTGGAGGAGGAGCTCACAGCCCATTGTAATGTCATCACCCTGGTTTGGACCAGTCTCCCTGATGGTTCAAGCTAACTGTGCAGCCTTGCAGCGCGGGTTAGGAGAATGTCTGTGCCTGAGCTGAGAGCACAGTTGGCAGCCCAGTGGGCGAAGCTGCTGGCAATTGGTCAAGTGGAGTGGGGTGAAGGAGGGTGGGATTCCGGGCAGCCATGCAGCGCACTAATCTCTGGCCATCCAAATGTTGGCCAGCAGACTCCGGGATGTGTTAAGGGACCTTCAGACTTAACCAAGAGAGGTTCTTAAAACACCCAAGCTAACCTATGTGTCTCTCTCTTTTATTCTGCAGGAGGAGTACATCAGGAGCATGGAGCATGGTGAACTAGCTGTATGCCTCGTGGTGTACAGAGAACGAAGGCAACGGAGAAGAGAGCGATGGAAGTGCCAGGCTGCACAGAGGGAGGTGCAGCACCTTCAGGAAGAAGGGATGGCTGGGGCTCCCACACACACTGATGAAGAGCCACAGTGAGCCGTCGCTGGTTGGTACTGATCCAGACCCAGGGTCTATAGACGCCATCTTTCGTTCCTGCAGATTACTGAGAACAAGTGTCGCCAAAGACTGCGCATGTCTAGGGAACTGGTCACTCACATCTGCCAGTTACTGCCGGATTTGGGGTCATGGGGACACAGAAGGCATCCACTGCCAGTGGCCGTGAAAATGACCCCTCAGCCAAGTTTTACACCAGTGGCTCCTTTCAAGGCTTCACGGGTGACCTCTGTGGGATATCACAGGTCTCTGTGCACAAACTCATCCATGAGGTCACAGATGCCATCTTCGTGAGGGCACACAACTTTGTGCATTTCGCCCAGAACCAAGACAGCCAAGATGCAAGAGCAATGGATTTGCCAAGATCTCAGGTCTTCCATATGTGCAGGGTGCGATCGACTGCACTCACGTGACACTCCAATCTCCATCACAACAAGCGGTTAACTACATCAACTGCAAGGGCTTTCATTTTCTGAATATGCAGCTGGTGTGTGACCACCAGAAATCCATTCTACAGGTTTGCGTACAATTCCCAGGGAGTGTCCATGAGCCCTGCATTCTCAGTCGGTCACAAATCCCTGACATCTTCCAAGGTCGACAGAAGCTGCAGGGTTGGCTCCTTGGGGACCAGGGCTACCCGCAGAGGATGTGGCTGATGACACCCATGCGGCGGCCTCAGACTGCAGCAGAGCGAAGGTAAAACGAGGCTCATGCTGCATTTCGCAACTTAGTGGAGCAAACCATCGGGATGCTGAAAACGAGGTTCCAGTGCCTGGACCGGTCTGGTGGAGCCCTGCAGTACAGTCCACAGAGGGTGTCACACAACATCATCTTCACCTGTTGCTCCCTTTACAACCTGGCACTACAATGGGAAGGGGAACTGGCTGAGGAGGAGATGGAGGAGCTGGACGAGTCTTCCGATGAGTAAGACATCAATGGTGATGAGGGTGTGGAAGTCCTCGAAAGCGATGATGATGGCATAGAGGCCATTGTACTGGCCAGACAAGACAGGTGCATTTGGGAGGCCCTCATAGCTGCTAGATTTATGAACGATGATGATGGCATGCAGTGAGGAGACAGCATAGATCCTCACATTGCATCTGTGATCATTTGACTCCAGTCTGGCTTATGGAAGCTTAGATACCCTCTCTGATATACTCCTGTCATGGAGACACAGCAGAGCCCTAATAGTTGCATGATTCCAGGAGGATGATGACCACATGCAGTCAAGCGATGAAGAGCTGCCAGCCTCTGATTGGCCGGCACTCTTAGCAGGTGGAACTTCCGCCTCCAGGTCCTTTACCCTGGGGAAAGCCCGCTGCCTGATTGGCATTTATTGTGACGGGCCTTCCGGAAAAGTGGTGATGCTTATTGGCTGCCAGCCGGCGGGCATGATTCCCGTCACCTACATTAACTTCTGACCTGAATCTCAACAAACCCTCTGTGCTCACAGCATATTCCTCATTACATCCACTTTTCTATCTGACCTTGTTTAGATCCATACTTCAATAAAATGAAAAGTTTAAAAATTGTTGACGTGGGTGTTTGCAGTGGGTGAGATATTTTACAGCTTGTGAGCTACCCTGTTGAGAGTAGTATGACCAGGGTGGCTCTGTTTAATCCACCCACATACGTTCAAACAGAAGCCTGGTCTATGTACAACAAAGACACTTAACATTTACTTCAATGATTAAACTCTTAGGTCGAGTAACTGTCTGACTGTGGAGTTTAACCTTTGAAGAAAGGCAGTTATGTTTTCACACAATGGTAAATGCTATAAAATGATCCTAATTTTGTACCCGACTTAAAGAATTCAGCCTACTTCATATATAGCTTTATGGGAGAACCATAGCCTCAAAATTCCTGTCAGTGGTACTAATGGATGACATGCTATTTATATGATGTTCCCCTGTGACTATTTTAGCAGAGGCCTTGCCCATTGACAATAAAGTTTGTCTCTGACAATGGCAACAGAATGTAAGTTCATAATATTTTAGGTATTTCCCTTATAGCATTCAATCTTCTGCTTCTAAGTTATAGAACATGTTGCATAACACTACGGATATTTTGTATCCCAGGCCACTGATATACAGTGACTGATTAAACGAAACTTCATTTTTTATTATATGTCAATCTTCCATCCTCCCTTTTCATGTCGGACCATTCATCCCTCTGCCAATTATCCTCTTCTTCACAATCATACCCTAAGTTCCCCTTAATAAACTAGCTGAGAGTCACTGCTGACGATGTGGAACTCTTGCAAAGTGAGAGCTGCCGGCTAATTAGAAGTTGGCACAGGTTACAGGTTAGTAATGTGGGGGTATTGGGGGGTCTGCTGGCAGACGGATTTAGGGGGTCAGCGGGCAGGGTGTGGCTCTCAGTATGCCCTCCTCTTCCCAATGCTCAGTCCTTTGATCAGGCACTGAGTGCCTTTGACCGAGGACTCCCCTTCCCCTCAGAAGTAACAAACCGGCCACGTGGTTTTTATGCTGCATGGCAACAGACTTGCCCATCACTGGGTTAATACTAGTGGCCATGGGTTGAGGCCCTTAGACGGCCATTAATTGGCCTCTTAAAGTCTTCAATAGATGGCAGGGTAGGAATGTTGGCCTTGGGCCTTTCTGCCCAGAGAGTCATTCTGGTCAAGGTGGGAAATTGGTGGAGTTCCCGTACACCACCATCCCACATAATTACTGCCTCCAAGCTTACCCCAGTAAGACCAGAAGATTTTGCCCAATGGTCAGGAAGCTGAAATTCTCTCTTCAAATAGGCTGTGGATGATGGATAAGTTGGAGGTGTCAAGACTGAATTTTCTAGATTTTTTTTTAGTAAGTATCAAGGAATATGGAACTAATGTGGGTAAATGGAGACAAGGTCCAATCAGATCCAACATGATTTAATTGAATGTAGGAGCAGGCTTAAAGGCAAGGTGACCAACTCATGGGGAATAAATTAATGGACACTTTGGCATCTGAGTGGTTGGTGGGTGGGGGGTGTGGGGGGTGGCAATGTGTGGGGGTTGCAGGCGAACCTCTAAGAGCAGGGGGGGTGCTGACAAACCCCAAGGGACTGAATGGCCTACTACTGCTTCTATGTTCTGACCTAATTTTCTATGATGGATATAAACCAAATATTCTTCAATCATGCATCCCTCAGTGAAATTTGTGTTACAACATTTTCTCTGTTTACAGTTTGCTTACACTCTGCTTCCCTTAAGCTGAGATGGAGCAGTGGTAATATCACTAGGCTAGTAATTTAGAGGGCCCGCCTAATGCTATGGGGGTAAGAGTTCAAATCCTACCCTGACAACTGGTTTTAAATCAAAAATTTAAATTCAACTAACTTTTAAAAATCTACAACTGTGACTATGAAACCACCATTGTTCAAAACCCATCTGGCTCACTAAGGCTGTTTAGGGAAGGAAATCTGCTGCCCTTACCTGGTCTGGCCTACATGTGACAGCAGGCCCATTATTAACTGCCCTCTGAAATGGCTAGCCACTCAGTTAGAAGGCGGCTCACCACCACCTTCTTCTGAAGAGCAATTAGGAATGGGCAACGGATGCTGGCCTTGCCAGTGATGTCCACATCCTGTGAAAGAATAAAAATAAAAGTTTCTATTGGCTAACCTGGACTTCCTTCTTGGAGGCTAAATTCATAAGAGGTGATTGGCTGTGATTTGGACTGGGGCCTCTTGGGATTAAAGTTGCCTTTGTTTCTTAGCAATTGAGTTATGAGATGAGCTTTTTGCAGGCCAAGTTTCATTCCTGTTGCCTGGTCATCCTGGCCATGCCCCTCTTATTGCCACTTTATCTGAATGGATTGGCTCAAGGGCGTAGCAGCATCATGTTAAATGTCTCCAGTCATGCAACTGGTAAGTGTTTTGGCTTGAGTTAGTGGGAGGGTTATCTGAATGGTTCCTTTTAGAACAAAAACAGAATTACCTGGAAAAACTCAGCAGGTCTGGCAGCATCAGTGGAGAAGAAAAGAGTTGACATTTCGAGTCCTCATGACCCTTCCACAGAACTCGTCAACTCTTTTCTTCTCCACCGATGCTGCCAGACCTGCTGAGTTTTTCCAGGTAATTCTGTTTTTGTTTTGGATTTCCAGCATTCGCAGTTTTTTGTTTTTATCTCTGGTTCCTTTTAGATCCTGGCCTCACTGCCAGATGCTAGTTTGGATCCTAGCCCACATCAGATGTCAATGCACTCTCCAGACTGCATTGGAGGGTGTTAATGGCTGCTGTCATCATCATACATTGAAGAAACATTGTCTACTCCTGTAAGGGTGGAGGGTAGCTGCAGATATACCTCGAGTACCATATTCTTCTGGGGATGCTTTAGAATAGAGAACCCTTCTCTGATATTACTCTGGCAAATGGGAGAGAAGGTGAACCCAGGGTCTGAAACAGGCAGCACCTCTTCCTCTATCTTCCTCCACCTCTCATGTGATTCATGAGGAGAAAAGATGAAGAGATTTTGCAATGAAGAAAGAACATTTATGTAGTATATTTCAGAGCCTCTGGATGTCCTAAGGTGATTTATTCCCAATTAAGTAGACTTAAAGTGCAGTCACTGTTATAAGTTAGGAAATTTTGTCAGCCCAAATGCAAGCAGCAAGGTCTCACAAACAGCAATGAGGTAATGACCAGAGATCCTAGGTCATTTTTACATATGCGTTAACAGATAAATGTTTTTCAGGGTAATGGGAGAACTCTGAGATAAAAGCAAAATACTGCAGAAGATGGAAATCTGAAATAAAAACAAAATGCCATAAAAACTCAGCAAGTCTGACAAGTATGAATGGAGAGAGAAACAGAATTAATGTTTTGAGTCATGAGACTCATCTTTAGGACTCCTCTGAACAAGTCATATGGACTCGAAACGTTAACTTTGTTTCTCTCTCCACAGATGCTGTTGCGTTTTTCCAGCATTTACTGTTTTTATTACATATAATGGGAGAACTCCCCTTCTCTTTAAGTAATGCTATGGAATCTTATACTTCTGCCTGAGAGAGCAGACAAGATTAAGTTGCATCACCATCTTCATTTATGGCTAATCCGTTTGTTACAACATGGGGATTAGCCCACCGAATCAATTGATTCACTTGAGTTGAAGTTGGCTTTTAAAAAATTATGACACCATTGAAACCTTGTGAATCAAAAGGTTTTAGCTGTCATACACTGTGGTTTGGTAAAGTGGTCTTACTACTTTTTGTCTTTAGCACTGTTCCATTACTCACTCTTTAATAACCTCCACCCGCAAATGTCTTGAAATTGTTAATGGCTTACTCATAAAGAGTGAGAGATAAAGATAAAACATTTCATTTAAATGTAGTCAAATCTTTAAAAAGGTGGAGAAATAATTCTCAGCGCCAAATGAACAACTTGTAAATCTTTATATCATAGACATAGGGATTTTGAGCCTCCACCAGGGCTGGGCACGGAGGTGGGGAGGTGCTAAAAATAACGTCACAAGCGTGTGTGTCGGTTCCCCGGCTCCAACCTGCCTCATCCCATTGTTCTGCTGACGGGGTGGAGGGGCAGCAGGGTTGCCTGCTTGAACACAGTGGGCGGCCAACCAGGCTCATGGGGCCAACTGAAGGAGGCTGACTGGAACCAGTTTCATTGCCTTGCAGCTGCAGGCAGCTTCCCAGCAGCCGACCAGGAGGCCAGTGCTGCAGGCAGGCTTAGAAGTCCTCCCCTGCTTGTGGGTGTAGCAGCCGCTGCAGACCCCACTGTGGAGGGGTTCCTCCTCTCCCCCACCACAGTGCTGGCCCGGTTGCAAAGGCCATTTTTAAATTTAAATTTGGAGAAAGCTGGAGAGGAGGTGCCTCCGTTTTGAAGCACCAACACCCTCACTTACCTGCCATGGCATCCTGCTGCTGCTTTCAAGCTGGAAGGCCTCTGATTGACCCTCCAGCTTTTAAAGCCCACCGCTGTCCTTAATTGGACAGCAAGCCCACCCTCCAGCCATTAATTGGCCTCTCCGGGGAAAGTCACATTGAGTGAATTGTTTCCTACACTGCGTGGACTTCTGACCTGATTTGAGCCTGACAGCAGGGTTCAGAAGCCTGATGGAAAAATCCAGGCCAGGAACGTCGAAAAGTTTAAGACCAGAAAAGATTGCTTGAGAGCAGAAAAGATTTTGTAGTCCATCTGACAATCCCAAAATCACAATTGAGAGAACTCTTCCAAATATTTATTTCTTTACATCTTACATTTCTTTTCTTCTTTACATTTTCCCACATTGTCTGTTTTCACCGTCTCCCTGATACACTTATTTACTTGTTCACTGCCTGCATAAAGTAGTTGGCTTAGAACCTCCATGGGCCTTGTTGAGGGAACAGAAATACGGTTGGGCAAGACTTCTGCCTGTTGCTTTTGGTCTCTCATTAACTGTCCCAAATTGCACGGATGGGGTCATGAACATAAATAGGCCAAGCAATACACGGCTTCAGACACACCACAAAGGTGACCAGCCCACTACACTGCAGGAGTCTAATTATTTATTAAAAGCAATGAATAAATGATAGCCAAGATCTGGAGATGCCCAGCATGGGTCTATCTCTCTTTTTGTACAGGCAAAATGCATTTGCCATTTTTTAGTCTGCACCCTCAGTGTCTATTGACTTCTGCAAAATGACTCTCAGAGCTTGACAAAGTTACTCGACTAGAAAAACTCAGCAGGTTTGGCAGCACCTGTGGAGAGAGGAACAGAGGCCGGGATTTTCTGGCCCTGTCACAGGCGGGACCTGCCGCAGGCGAGGCGGCTCCCCAGCCAGAAGTCCGTTGACTTCTGGTGGGACCGGAAGATCCCTACGGCAGGCAGATGCGGAAAATCCCGCCCAGAGTTAATGTTTTGAGTCTGTTTCAAGTTTGAGTCATACAGACTTGAAATGTTAACTCTGTTTCTCTCTCCACAGATGCTGCCAGACCTGCTGAGTTTTCCTAGCATTTTCTGTTTTTATTCCAGATATCCAGCATCTGCATTATTTTGTATTTTTCTTCATTGGAAGTTCTCTGGGATTTTGTTTATTTTAAGCATGTTTAGAACTTCTGCTTAAACAAGGTCATCTCTTGCAGTATCATATTCCTGATGAGTGGGGTAAATGTAGTATGTTTTATGCTACTGAGGCATGTTGAAGAAGAGTCTTGGGGTTGATTGCTGGTCTGTGTTCAATTTGCTGATGTCAGTCAGGATGTTGATTGGGCAGTACAGTTGGCCTCAGTCTCACCAAGTGGGAGAGGAAGAAGATCAGCTAACAGGCCTGCCACCACTTACTCACTAGGAGGCTCATGCAGATGGTCGCTGATGCCTGCAGGACAGTATCTTCGGGAGAGAAGGAAAAAGCTGCTTTAAAAATAAATTGGATCATATTATTGATGTTGGAATGTAACTAAACAAAATGAGATTATGTCTGACAATATTTGCAGATGATTCATCTCAAATGGTAGGTTCTGAATGTAGCTCTCCACATTTAGTCCTATATGGTAAAATAAACTTTGCACTTCACAACCCACATGCTCGCTGTCAGAGTGGAATTGACTTTAAATTATGAAGATGTCTGCTATACCTGTCTCTCAGTGAGAGATGTCCTAGGGTTGGAAGGACATCTAAAATTAATTTTCAAGTAAAGTAGAAAGCTGTAAAAAGCATTACATTTAAAGACAAGTAAAGATTTTTTTTAAAAATCACATACGCTAAAGATTTTAAGTACATATGGCTTAAATACATAAATAACTGTGCATTTAAAGCAATTATAACCATTCAGTTGGATTGGGATTCTGGGTTTGTACTCAGCTTTATACACTTAACACAAGAAAGTGACTGCAGCTGTTGCAGGAGCAGTAGTAGTGTTGTGTCATCTTTAGACACGAATAAAATCCATACAATAATGTATTCAACAGTGTTGGCAATGATACAAGCTCAACGGGTCAGGGTAAAGCTAAAATGAGCTTTGGCTCCTTTTGGATTTGGAGTTCTCAAAGTTGAGATATTGAGAAAGTTTAAAGATCCAATTTATATGGTTACCAGGAAGCACAAAACCAACCCAGGTCGACCAGGCCTGTCATCACTAGAGTTTAGAAGAATGAGAGGGGATCTCATTGACACATAAAATTCTGACAGGGCTGGACCAGCTGAATGCAGGAATGATGTTTCCTCTGGCTGGGGGGGTGGGGAGGGGGCGGGGTGGGGGGGGGGGGGGGCGGGATGTGGGGGGGGAATCTAGAACAAAGGGTCACAGTCTCAGGATATGGGCTAGACCATTTAGGACTGAGATGAGAAGAAACCTCTTCACTCAGAGGGTGGTGAACCGGTGGAATTCTCTACACAGAGGGCTGTGGAGGCCAAGTCACTGAATATATCTGAGAAAGAAATAGATAGATTTCTAGACTCTAAAGGTGTCAAGGGGTATGGGTAGAGAGCTGGATTATGACATTGAGATAGAGGGTCAGCCATGATCATATTGAATGGTGGAGCAGGCTCGAAGGGCCAAATTACCTACTCCTACTTCTATTTTCTATGTATCGATGTCACTTCTGCCACCTGGGATCAGATCTACAAGTCTCCAAGGGACTTCTCTCAAGCTGCTAATACTACTTAAGAAAACAGACACTGAACTTTCCTATTATGCTACCAAGACTTGAACTAAGGTTGCCAACCCTCCGGGATTAGTTTGGAGTCTGCAAGAATTGAAGATTAATCCCTTGGACATTTCTGCAAGCAACCTGGGAGAAAAATCATAAGGGAATTAAAAATTGTAAGTTTCTTCATTTTCTCTGAATATTCTTGCTTATTAGTTATCAAAAAATATCCAGGGAAAAAAGCGGCTGTTAAACTTAATAGGAGGGTATGTGGTGAAACCTCTGGGAATACAATCAATGAAGTTGGCAACCACAGTTTGGATACCAATTAGACCATCGGGGAAAAACCATGAGATTGCTATGGATTTTTTTGGCTGGAAAGTAACAAAAGAAAATGCGTACTTTTCATGCTATAATTTTAGATGGAGAAAGCAGACTCTCACTTATCATCCAGCTTGATAATATATGAACATATGAACAAGGAACAAGGGTAGGCCATTCAGCCTCTTTAGCCTGCTCCGCCATTTAATAAGATCATGACTGAACTGATAGTATCCTGAAATTTGTATCCCACCCACTGCCGATAACCTATCACCCCTTTGCTCACCAAGAATCTATCCACCTCTGCCTTAAAATATTCAAAGACTCTGCTTCCACTGCATTTTCAGGAAGAGAGTTCCAAAGATGATAATTAATCACAGTTATCTACATTACTGACAACCTGAGGCTTAAATTTGGGAGAAATTTGGCTATTCACGTATTAGTCTGAACTAGGCCAAATGTTGTCACTGAATGGTTGAAGTAGATATTGGTGTAAAATGTAGGGTGTATGTGAAATGTGGACTACACTAAGAAAACATGAAAGGACTATTAAAGTATGACCACAAAACTTTAGAGTTAACTTACATATAATTTTTCATCAAATTAACAATTTCTTCAAATAATTGTAAGACATATTGCAATGTGGATTTTGTTTGTTGATAAGTCCTTTATTTTTTGTTAAGCAAGATATAGGAGTCAAGCAGAAGTTTGTGTTTTGGGTGAGTTTCCTCTTGTTCAACGCACCCATCCCTTGTTAACCTATTTCTCAGCACTGTCTTGAAGTCTGACTGTTGGACAGATGATTGGTCTAATCGACTGGGACAAACTTGCAGCTACAGGCAATTTGCAACTTCCTAGAGAAAGTATAATCATCATACAGAAGCACTCATGGTGTTATTTTGGCCCAAGCTTTTCAATTAGAACGGCTTCAGTTATCTTTGAGGAGAACCATAAGATGAAACAGATTCAATATAGAGGATAAGACAAATCAGATGAGGAAGATGTCCTTTTAAAGGAATCTAGCAGCCAAATATGAATTGAACTGGTCCCCCTGAAGAGTAGGGAGGTTTCGTTTTACCAGAAAGGTCACGGACATCAGACGTTATTGCTTCAGATCAGGACCTGTTTCAGTCAACACCAGCAACCAGAACTGCAGGCTTAGGTTGCCTTTAAGTTTTTTAATCTCTTTTCTATGACATTTTACTTATCTAGTGTCGAGCTGCTGAGTGGGTGTATCTCCACAGAATAAGATACAAAGATAAGCACAGAGGAGCAAAGGCATTTGACTCATCAAACCCTTCCTTCCATAGATACCTACGCCCCCATCCCATTCACTATTAACTCTATAAATAGCCTCGTGAATAATTCCAGAGATTTATCCTGCTCTCTTTATCCTACATGGACACAATGGACCAAGATTATATTGCTGTGACTGGCAACTATGACAACAGATTGTAGCACTTTCATTTTTGAACTGCGGGATGAATATGTAAAGCAAAGGCACCAGAGATGAATGGCATCACATGGATGTTCCTCTCCAATTGAGCAAAGATTTTAAAAAGAGAAATAATGAAAAAAATCTTCTAAGATTCGATAAAAGCTACTTGCATTTATATGTAATTTTAAGTTTTCAGACCCCCATACATGGCAACCTGAAAAACCTAGCAACAGAAGACTAAATAACACCTTAAAAATCCTACATTGCCTATACTGGTGTTAGACTTAGCATGTTCTTAGCAAATAGTGGAACAACACATCTCTGAACATTGATGTGAGTGGGGAATGAATGGCACGTAATCTGCTGTCAAAGTAATGGTGAGGCTAAAAGCCTTCACTGTTATTTAAGCAGACATGCTATGTCAACTTCAGGCAAAGCAGATACATGATGAAATGCAGAAATCTAAAGGCTGCTGTTTGCAATGCACTACTCCACTGTTAGCTTTATGCAAATGGCATCTCATTGGGCCAGAACTTCTGTGGAGTGGCAATCAGATTGCGGCTCTGCTCCTATTTGCTTACACCAGAATGCTGCTGCACCCTCCTTGCCCAATCTTCCAAATCGGGCCGGGTGAGAAAAGTGCACTGCTGCAGTTTCCCGAGGCCTTCAGCCGAATGCAGTCGAGTTGAGGGAAAGGAAGACACAGCCCCTATTTTATAGCACCAGCTGCTTTAAAGCAGGTAGGTTTAAAGGTCCAGCCACTTTGAGAAGCCAGGGAGAAGGTCGGTGGGTAGGATGGGCTGGTGGGGGGTGGTGGGGGAGATTGTGTCAGGTGGTCAGTACAGGGGTTGGGGGGGGTGCAATCCGCTGGTTGGGGGGGTGTATGTTGGTCAGTGGAGGGTATCGGACAGTTGGGGCAGTTTGGGTGGCTGGGGGGGTCAGGTAGTAGGTGGGTGGGGTTAGGTGGTCTCTGGGGGTGGAGAGTCGGGGTTGGAAGGTAGTCAGGGGCGTCAAAGAGTAGTTGGGGGTGTTGTCGGGGTGTAGTTAAGTGCCCTGCAGGGGGTTGGTAGGCCAGTTGGGGGGTGGAGGGTAATCAGGGGTGCTATAGGGGGACAGGAGGGTAGTTGGTAAGGTGGGTGGGTAGTGAAGATTTGGGTGGGTAGTCGGGCTGGATGGGGGAGTGGTCGAGGGTTTGGGGAATAGTCAGTGGGGGTAGGGGCATCAAGGGGTAGTTGAGGGCTCAGGTGGGTTATTGGGGGTTTGGGGCTCTAGTCAGGAGGGTGGGGGCGTAGTCAGGGGGTCGTGGGTAGTTGGAGGTTGGGAGGGTAGTCAAAGGGGGTTGGGGGTTAGTTGGGGGATAGGCGGGGGGACGTTGGGAGGTTAGTCAGTGAGGTGGGGGGGTCCAGATGGGGAATGGGGGTGTAGTCAAGGTTCCCCTCGGGGGTCAGGGGTTGTCAGTACCATAGTTCCCAGGGGTTAGAAGTGCTTTTAGTTCTTCTAACTTTCCTGGGTAACTATTCCTGTAAGACAGCTAGAACCATCTGAAGACTATGATATAAATCAGAGTTTCAGATGGTCCCCAGTGCAGGGTAATTGCCCAATGGAAGTTTGAGCTTTCCAGGTAATTGCCACGCAGTCCTTACATGGGGCTTCCAGGGGGGTCCCCCAGCGGATCTTTAGGGTACCTCATGGGTTCATCACCCTGGAGATCTGAAGTTATGGGCCATTGTGTTCCTCATTATTGAAATCATTGAATGGCAAGCTGTACATTTGCCATAAACACAAACTAAACTCACCACTGAATATTGGAGCTGGTTTGAGGTGATGCAAGGAGCCTGTTTTAGAGTCATTTCAAGTCCAGACATATGTAATTAAGCCTGGATCAGCTGTCTGAGATTTGTTGAACAATGTACTAATTGGTAAATACTGCAATGAACCTTTCTCGAATGGAAAATTAAATAATAGAAACACGGAATCTCATTTCTTCAGGTTTTAATTGTTGTTAGGTATTTTAAAAATGTGAAATTTTAGATTAATAATTTTTCCTTTTCCTTCCTGTCTTTTTCCTCTCTCTCTTTCTGTTGCTCTCCTTATTTCTCTTTCTGTATCTGATTTGACATTGAATTCACCCACTCAAATTTCCATTCCCTCTGTTTAATTCAATCTGATTGGTTAGAAGATAGACAGTATCTTGCCCTGTTCACTCAGGTCCCATGGTTGGTTTCCTCGCTGTGGGGTTTTCAGCTTGCCGATCCAGCAATTTCTGATGCAAAATATTGTTGCAGTTAAATGGCAAGGCCAAGTCAATCTAATGGTAGATGCTGTTAGATTCACCCCTTCATCAAATTATGGCCCAACATCTCCATATGGTGTGGTGTGCCATCTACTGGCCTGTTGACAACTCATAACATGTCCAAATTAATTTTGAGGAAGCTATATTGCTACAACATAAATACTTTTAAAATTGTGCTAAAATTTTTCAAGATATTAAGCAGAACTGATAGGGTAAATGAAGAGAAATTATTTGCATTGGTAAGGGAGTCTAGGACTAGGGAGCATAGTCTACAAATTAGGGGCAGACCGTTCAGGAGTGAGATTGGAAACACTTCTAAACACAGAAAGGGTGGTAAAAGTTTGGGACTCTTTTTTGCAAATGGCTATGAAGCTAACAACAGTATTAAGCTTTTATGCTATAGAATTGTTTCAGACCAGTGCAGAGGTCTGACTACTGTGGAATAATGCTGTGTAAGCTATATCGGCCTTGGGTCTCAGTAGTTCTCTATGCATCAACGTGACAGTGGATTTAATTTAGATGTTTATTATCAATTCACTAATATATTTGGCTACTATGCAAAATTGTTTCTTTGCGCCATGCATACGTACCAGAATGTAAGGTACATAGATAAATTTTAGCTCTTACATGATAATTCACTCAGAGTAGCTATTGTAATTCTGTAAGATCTGATAAACCATTCAGAACAATCTGTAATCATTGTTTACAGCTATACTTATTAACTTTACGCTTTACATTTTTGCTCTTTCGTATTTAACTTCCCAACAGTAAAAAACTAATAATAAGGATTGGCCCTACAAGCTGATAGGTAATGAATTATCTTAAGTTTTTATTGATTGATTTGATAGTATGATGAAATGATTAATACTATTGTCAAATACTCAGAAATCAACGTCAGTCAACTCAGATTAATTAATGATGTATCATTATGTAAATCATGTTGGAGAAATTGGGCAGTTAATGACTTGTGTTTGTTGAACAAATGTCAGAAATATAGGTGAAGTATTTATAATCACATAATCACTATTAAGTCTCTTATTTTGGCTTTCATCTGGTAAAAACATTAACATATAGCAAGGACTCAATTTTCCCAGCCCCATGAAGATGGGGTTGGGATTGGGGGGACCCAGGAATATAGCGGGGAACAGCATCAGGACATTTTCCTGTACATTCCCGCCTTTCCAACTGGTAGGCTGGGGCCAGGGTTGGTTCCTTGCTCGATGGAAGCGTGTAGCCAATCGGGGCCATTTTGAGATAGTGCCAGTATTTACTTGGCACCTGAATGTGGGGGCTCATTAGAGGTGGCCTCCTGGTAGCAGGTCAGGGGATCATTGGAGCCAGAGACTCCATGCCCTAATGACTGGACTGTGGGAATCAAAGACTGCAACTGTGTCTATCATTGCTCCTGGGTAGTGGTTTCCCCTCCATCCTGATGCCCCTACAGGCTTCAGGCCTCTTTATTTGTTGATTTCTCAACAGACAACTAGGAGCACCTCCATGTTGAGGCTCCATCATGTTCTCCTGCCTGCCTCAGCATGTCCACCTCTCTTGGTTCTGTCCGAACATTGCTGAGGGCCTCTGACTGGGCCTCCTGCGTTTCAGGTCCACCTGTCACCCTTAATTGGATGGGGCTCCTGGAAGCAGCTTCTTAATTGGCTACTTCCAGGAAGATCGCACTCAACATCCCACCAAAAATTCACCTCCAACTGTCAAGCTTTTGTTCACTTTGTACCTTGCTGTATGAAAGAAAAGACTGCATTTATGTGTGCTTTGTTTCTCATGCAGGTTAGAGCTGTATAGAATAGGGTACAGCTATTTTATGTGGATTAGTTAAATTTGGTAATTATTATTCATATGGGCTTGTAGGAGTAAAGTGGTCAGATGTTTTATGATTTTCTAGGATGAGTATGGGAAAGAAGGATTAATCCTTTGTTGAAATTCTGGGAGCTAAGACAATGGCACCAAAGATAGATTTTGAAACAGAAGAGAAGAGCTCAGTGTTCAGTTGTGCTCTGATGCCCCATGCAGCAGTTATGGAGGAGTCCTCCAAAGCAGCTCATACCACCTCGCCAGGAATATCCGTTTGTAGGTCTTTCTTAGTTGGTGAAGTTATAAAGGACACAGCAGGCTACAAAAATGTGATAAACATGAATTAGAGTAAAGCAAAGCTTCTCTTGACCTGTCAAGGCAGCAAAATGTCCCTTTTAAAACCTTGATGGTCCTCTCAATGACTGGTCTGGTAGAGACATATGTGTTGTAGCATTCCTCTACTACTGTTTGAATACCTTATAGTGAGGTGCCAATTGCAGCAGGAATACAGCTTACCACCCTCAAGCCATTGTTAACATAATTTTCTTCCTTAAAGAGAAAGTGAGGATTGAATTCAAGCGATACATGCATTCTGTGATTTTCCAGTTAATCCTGTGTTGAATAACAAGATCCTCTGCATGTTGTCACATAGCCTGAGCCTTCAGAGCATGGAAGTCCCTACTTTTAAAGGAGTATTGTTGCCTTGTTGTTGTGCCAAACTGGAATTCACCAGCACTCCTCAAAAGTGCAACTTCAATAGACTTTTGGCTGCTCTCTAAGTTTCCCGGTCCCGCCCACACCAATTCCTCCAGTGGACAGGACCAGACAACCCCAGCCTCTGACTCAAGACAGTGAAGGTGCAAAGAGATTTGGGCGTGGAGCCTTCCGTCTCATAGGACAATGGTTTGCACAATGGTGGTCAACACTGTGTTAAGTATCACATCAGGAGCCTCACTGGGGCATGGCAGTCTCTGCCACATTTGCTGCAGAGGAAGGCAATGAGCTGAGAAGGTCTACAGCTCTGTTTTCTCTGGACCCTCTTCTTAGCCAGCTGAGATTTTCATTTCTGCTCACCTCTTCTAATGCCCTTCCGAACAGTCAGCATGCATCTGGAAGTCACTGCTGTCAGCAACTGTCATTGTCATTGTCAATGTCTGCCATCTTCATACCTTGCTTGCAGGCATCCAAATTGACAAATTACTAAAAGCCTATGACACAGGTACAAAAATAAACAAAAAGGCTAATGAAATGTTGTCGTTAATCTCAAGGGAATTAGAATTCAAAAGTGAAGAAGTGATGCTCCAATGGGGCAGAGCTCTGATCACACCCCGTCTGGAGTACTGCACTCAGTTTTGTGCACTGAAGCTCAGGAAAAATACATTAGCTTGGAGTGTTTACAGCACAGATTCATCAGAATAGCAGGGCTTAAAGGATTAAATTACAAAGGCAAGTTGGATAAACTTGGCCTGTATTTCCTTGATCTTGAAAGCTTTAGAGGTTAGGAGGTAATCTAATTTAGATACTTAAAATCATTAGGGATTCAATGGGGTAGATGCAAAGGAATTATTTCCTCTGGTGAGGGAATCCAAAATGAGGAGGCAGAGTCTTAAATTTGAAAGTGAAATAAGGAAGCACTTTTCCACACAAAACATGGTGGAAATCTTACATAAAGATAAAAGCAAAAAACTGCGAATGCTGGAAATCCAAAACAAAAAGAAAAATACTTGGAAAAGCTCAGCAGGTCTGACAGCGGAGAGGAATACAGTTAACGTTTCGAGTCCGTATGACTCTTCATCAGAACTAAGGAAAAATAGAAAAGAGGTGAAATATAGACTGGTTTAAGTGGGGGTGGGGCAGGTAGAGCTGGATAGAGGGCCAGTGATAGATGGAGATAGCTAAAAGATGTCATAGACAAAAGGACAAAGAAGTGTTGATGGTGGTGATATTAGCTAAGATATGTGCTAATGGTGACATTAAGGGTAGAAAGCAGGACGAGCAAGGTACAGATGGTGGGGTGGGGGGAAGGGATCGAAATAGGCTAAAAGGTAGAGATAAAACAATGGATGGAAATATATTTAACAATAATGGAAATAGGTGGGAAAAGAAAAATAAATATAAATTATTGGAAAAAGGGGGATCAGGAAGGGGGTGGGGATGGGGGAGAGAGTTCATGATCTAAAGTTGTTGAACTCAATATTCAGTCCGGAAGGCTGTAAAGTGCTTAGTCGGAAGATGAGGTGCTGTTCCTCCAGTTTATATTGAGCTTCACTGGAACATTGCAGCCGGCCAAGGACGGACATGTGGGCATGAGAGCAGGGTGGTGTGTTGAAATGGCAAGTGACAGGGAGGCCTGGGTCATGCTTGCGGACAGACAAAAGGTGTTCCGCAAAGTGGTCACCCAGTCTGCGTTTGGTCTCTCCAATGTAGAGGAAACCGCATTGGGAGAAGCAAATGCAGTAGACTAAATTGACGGAAGTGCAAGTGAAATGCTGCTTCACTTGAAAGGAGTGTTTGGGCCCTTGGACGGTGAGGAGGGGGGAAGTAAAGGGGCAGGTGTTGCACCTTCTGCGGTTGCATGGGAAGGTGCCGTAGGAGGGGATTGAGGTGTAGAGGGTAATGGAGGAGTGGACCAGGATATCCCGGAGGGAACAATCCCTGTGGAATGCCACCGGGAGGGTGAAGGGAAGATGTGTTTGGTGGTGGCATCATGCTGGAGTTGGCGGAAATGGTGGAGGATGATCCTTTGAATGCGGAGGTTGGTGGGGTGATAAGTGAGGACAAGGGGGACTCTATCATGGTTCTGGGAGGGAGAGGAAGGTGTGAGGGTGGATGCGCGGGAGATGGGCCGGACACAGTTGAGGGCCCTGTCAGCCACCATGGGTGGAAAACCTTGGTTAAAGAAGAAGGAAGACATGTCAGAGGAACTGTTTTTGAAAGTGGCATCATCAGAACAGATGCGATGGAGGTGAAGGAACTGAGAGAATGGGATGGAGTCCTGAGACAGAGAGGTCAAGGAAGGGAAGGGAAGTGTCAGAGATGAACCATGTGAAACTGATGGAGGGGTGGAAATTGGAAGCAAAATTAATAAATTTTATAATTTTTAAATCTTACACTTGCTCTTCCAAAGCTTGTGGATGCTGGGAAAACATTCAAGACTAATGCCAATATATTTTTTTAGATAAGGGTACCAAGGGATATGGGACAATGCCGGGTAAATAGAGTTGAAATCAGTCATGATCTAATTGAATGGCAGAAGAGTGTTCAAAGGCTGAATGGCCTACTCTTGTTCCTATATCCACAGATAATGCCAACCATGATCCTGAGAAGCTCTCACTTGTTGCTGAGGCAAAGGTCAAAATCTCTCTGTCATCCAAAACTCTTTCAGGCAGTCAGAAGCAAGTCCACATAATGCAATAAAAAAGGTTTAAGAGATTGATCCCTTCTGCAGCAATTGCTCCTCAAACTTCCAGCCATTTTCAGGTTCAAACCCTCCCACTTTTGTTAGTCTCAGTCAATTCTGGTAAAGCCACACCTTATATTTCTTGTTCCAATTACCCCATGGCAACCACTCCAACCACCTGCCCCCACCCCCGCCATCCTCAGTCCTTGTGCATTGCAAATATAAATACAGGAAATCCAGGGATGCAGTGCTATTGACCCTCATTTAAATATATTTAAATTATGTACGGGGACTTAGCAAGTAGGCTGCAGGCAGCTTAATTTGTGCTAGGAAATCTGGGGGATCAAGTTTTGGGTGAAATATCAGCAGAAATGCCTGCATGACAAGTTGTTGGCCAGGAAATTGAGCTGCACTGATTTAACGTTGGAGAAACATTAAAAATAGTGCACAAAAATGAGGTAGAGTGGGCTGAAGTTTTAAGGCACCGGATTCCTTGTTCGCCACTCCCCCCACTCCCACTCCTGGCTTAAAAGTCAGGGGAAAGCCTACCGAGCAGAACATTGGCTGCCACGTAGCTATTGACCATAAATAGACTGGAGGCAGGATTTAGGAAATCCCACCTCAGAGAGTTGCTGGCCAACAGAGGTGTACATCGTTGAATTGGGACTTGAGTCTGTGTTTGGGGGGTCTTACCTGGTGGCAAACATGGGAGGATCCAGCGACTTGAATGTGAGAGGCCAATGGGGGAAAGGAAACCTAGGGGTGGGGGGGATGGTGTAAAACCTTGCTGCGGGGCCTCCGATGATCCCAGGAAGCCAGTTAAGGAAGGCCTCACCTGCCTACCACCAGCCTGTGCAGGGAAAGCTGCCAGACTGGCGCTTCACATGGGACTTTCTCGCTGCCTGTTAAATCCCAGTGGTGGCAGGGTGAGGCCCTTAAATGGGAATTAATTGCTTATTTAAAGGCCTCAATTAGCCTACCTCTGTCTTCAAACCCGCAGATGGGGCAGCATAAAACCCAGCCCAATGTTTCAAAAGCCTAAATGTAACATTTCTACTTGATCAGATATTACAAAAAAATTATAACATTACTTATGATTAAATGCATACCTTCATACCATGTAATAAGCATATGTATATGAATGGGCAAATGCTTTTCTGGTAGGGTTAACTGGTTGTTTAAATAGCTGGTTAAATAAATAAGACTGATCTGAACAATTACCCAGGTCTGCCATCACTCACTCACCAAAAATAGTTAGTACTCATCATTAGTAAGCAACCAGCAAGTAGGCTTGGCTCCCCTAGCCTTTTTTCTGCATGTGTTGTTAGTACTTCTCTCTCTAGTGATTCATTCCCCAGCTATCACGAGCTGTAATTATCCAGAAATGACTTGCCTACAGACAGCAGCCAGTCACTTTACAAGGATAATCCTGAGGGGTCAGGCAGCCTTCAGCAGCTGCCAGACATGCTCACCAGCAGCATTTCAGATTTGTACATTTAAGTGATTCAGTTGTGAGAACAATTGTGTCATACCATTAGCTCCTATCAATCACATGCTTAAGTGATGGAATTATTAATGGAAGCAACTACTGAGTAAAAATGAAGTGAGTGCTGGAAGTGATTATAATGTACTGACTTCTTTGTTTGTCTGCAATTTTCCCTCTGATTTACTCTCTTGCTCCTTTCCTCTTGAAGGTGATGACTTATAATGAGTTGCAGTTCCATAGTTGAAGGCAGCACTCATTATCTTGTTCAAGAAGCTTTTATTCATGGGAGAATGTGACAGTGGGCATCAGAAGGCTATTTATTCACAAAGGGCATCACTGGTCTGATCAGAACTGATCTTTACCAGGCATCTACGAACATCTTGCAGCAAGATTATAAGCAGCAATGGAATCTATGGTTCAATTCTCCTTCTGATAAGCTAAGGTTAATTGTAGCACATTTGACCTGGGAATTTCCTGGTTTATTTTGTCCACTACCATACATTTACCTAATAAGCCATCAGGGAAGTTACAAATCTTCCCAAGGAAATCAGACACCATTGTGTCGTGAGAGTGAGGTGAGAACAGTTTATAATGCTCTTCTGAAGCTGATATGGAAGTCTGTGAAACAGTTTTGTTTAATTGTCCACTCATTTTTTCAGGCAATGTGTACTATGGTTAGCTGCACCACACTGAAGGATTAACAATTGTGAAGTACTCATCGCAAACTTTTCAACTGATGTTCAGTGATTGACTACTGGGTAATGACACAGTCAGTATATATTTTAGAAATAACGAAGAAACCGATATTCTGGAAAGTCATGCATCCTGTTTCATCACTAACCTAATTTTCTGTGATGAGGTCCCAGAACATTTTTTTTTCTCTATATGCTCCTCTTTGTGAGTGATGCCATTGATGGAGAATGAACTCTTTCCACTTTGGACAAATAGTGTCAGCATCGATCACCGCCAAATCAAGGATAGCAAATAGCTGGCAAGGAAAACTCTTTGTACACAGTTTCAATAAGGAGACTCAACTCCATTCACAGAAGGACACCACCTACTGCACTGATATAGTATTTCCTATTTCCTGTTTCAGCAGTCCTGGGATCATCTAAGCTTCGACTACCAATTGAGTGTAAAGTTAGAGTTTTATTGTTCTGTGGACCCATTCCCACTGGAACTGAATCAAGACCACTCAAGATCACCCTCAATGTTTTATGTCATCATCCAACAGCAGAAGAAGTCATATGGACTCGAAACATTAACTCTTTTTTTTTCTCTCCACAGATGCTGTTAGACCTGCTGAGTTTTTCCAGCATTTTCTGTTCTCTTCTGATATACAGTATCTGCAGTATTTTGCTTTTATCTAACAGCAGAACCCACCAGGAGAAGAGAGGCAGCACTGAAAGAGTTAAAAATAATCAGTGGTTTTCCTAGAGACATGTCTAGTGTACAATACAGACCAGGGAATTTATAGCATCCATCTTTAGTCTGTGCTCAATATTTGGATTTAAGACACAAGAAAGACAGTGGTTCTATAATTTGCTCAGCTTTTCTGGGCTGGGTAAATCATGAGGTTCCCATATTATATGAGGTTTTCTGCTAGAAAGTGTGCTTGTGCGTTAGTGAGAACAGGATCAGGATTGATAGGGATTCTGCCCATAATTGAAAACTGCTCATTCACCAGGCCTACACATGAAGAATGGTTAGTTGCCATAAAGCACCAGAGGTCAATTGATCAATTGATACCTATGGAACCATATGCCAGCATGATTTGTTGTCTTCTGGGGAGGACAAGAGATTTGGAGTAGAAAATCGATAACCATGGAAACTTATATAGAATGTGGATAGACTAATGGGATTATTAGCTTGCAATCCAATTCTACTAATCTGTCCATGTGGACAGACTATTTGAATTAGTTAAAATGGGGAAAATGAAGGGACATGCTTATAAGATAAATAAGCATAGAACGAGGTTAGATGTCAGGAGGGTTTTCTTTCCATAGGAGGTCATTGACATTAGGAACAAGTTGCCAGCTTGTCCAATAGGTGCAGATTCACTGCAAAGATTCAGAAGGGAACCAGTCAACTTTCTACTGGAGGCTGATAACACTGCATCCAAAAGATAGGTGGGATGCTGGGTGATGTATCTGATGGTCGCTGGTTTCTCCTGGAAGTTGATCTTGATCACCTTGTGGGACAGAGAGGAATTTCTCTGAATTCATTTTCCTGAATTGGCCTGGAATATTTTTCCTCTTTTCTTTTGCCTCTCCCAGAAGATCACATGATCACACGGGTGCTGCTGAGTGTGGAGTATGGGGGGGGTGGGGGGGGGGCGGGGGTTGTGCTGGGGCTTGGGGGGGGTGCTGGCATTTTGCCTACTTGTGCCACAGTGGGACAGAATCAATGGGCTAGCTGGCCTTTCTCTATCTGCTTTCTTCATATCTTTGTCAAATGATATCCTGTTGTAAATACTGGTTCTTAACAAGCTGCCACTACTTTCCCTCAAGTTAAACAAATAATAGGCAGTCACCTCTGTTGACAAGCATTATTATGAGATGAGATTATTATGATAAATTATTATTTCTGCAGAATCAATGCTGATCATTGCCATAATTTAAAGCAACATTTATAATTATTAGGTAGATCAATGCGCCTGTCCAGATAAGGGCCAACCCAAATGCTGCTTCTTGTTTGAGGTAATCCTGTGACATCATGACTTATAATATTGCTACAAATAAAATGAGATTTCAGCTATTAATCAGGTAGTTTTGCACCATACAGGGCAGTGTCAACTATAAATATTTCTCAAAAGTATTGTATTTTGTGGGTGGCTTTTACAGTCACTGTATATATCCAAAGAAGTGTACTGTTGGACCGAGCATGAAGCAAGATATTATTGGAGTGTATAGCAAAGGCAATGTAATAATTGTGGGGGAGAACACTCCTGCAATTCTTTGAGTAGTTCTACTGAATAGTTACATTTACCCGAGAGGGCAGAGGGCCTTGATTTAACATCTCATCTGAAAGACGGCATCTCTGATAGTGCAGCACTCCCTCAGTATTGCACTGAGCAGGCTAAATTTTGTGCTCAAGTCTCTGGCACACAATTTAACCCCACAGCCTTCTAACTCAGAGATGAGAGTGTTACTAACTCGGCCATGGCTCAGGCACTCGGCTGTTAGTAACCTAAGCAACATTTTCCAGCAGATATTCATAGCAGTGGCCTCAGAACTACTGTTGATGCACCATTCAAGCATTAACAATGGGTTGCTTGTGTTTTTTCACAGGGTTACAAAAAAAAATCAGTGGAACACATGATTTGACTGTTTTCAGTATGTGAGCGAAAACATATGCTTTAACATGCACATAGCAGCCCAGCCAACTGAAACAAAAAATAAACCATCTTCCGAATCCAACCGTGAACTCCAATTAGAAGTCTTTTAAACATGAGAAATAACGTGGGAAGGCTAGGGCAGATATGCATTGGGCAAAATTCCTGTGCTTCGTGATGTATCCAGGAAGGACAATAAATGCTGGCCTAGCCAGCAATGCCCATATCCCATGAATGAACAAAAATAAAATCCAGATAAGGAAAATGGAGTTTAGAGAACAAGTGTTGGATGTTAACCAGGAAAGAGTCAGTGAGGGGAAAGAGACATTGTTTAGGAGTGATCAGTATGTGTGGAGGTGGCACAGAGTGTCTCTTGCCTTCACATGTCTTGAAGAAAGATCGGGAAGAAAGTGCCAAACCTCAAGAAATCTCATAAGTTGAGGCAACAATATTATTCCTTGTTGCAAACACCTGGCCCAGGCGCAGAAGCAAAACGGTACTCTCTGTTAACAGTTTATTCTTAAAATGCTGGAGGGTGCCAAGCAGTTAGAGAAGGTCACCTGACACAGACCAAGAAATGGTTAGTTTGAATGGAGAGATTTAGTAAGTACACATGGCTCTGTGTGCACAGCAATAAAATACAAAGGGGCTTCACTAAAATAACATAGATCCTCATTTTGTCACACGCAATACTCCCGAACCTGTATAATGATATAATACTGTTAGAAAAGCAAAATACTGAGGATGCCAGAAATCTGAAACAAAAGCAAAAATAGCTGGAAAAACTCAGCAGGTCTGACAGCATCTGCAGAGAGGAAGACAGTTAATGTTTCAGTCCAATATAATAAGGTTACTGCTCTATGTATCTTCAACATCTCTGTAGTATGAGAGAGCAGCAAGAATCCTAAACAATATAAATAATTGGATAGGAGAACATGAAGGGAGTAAGACACGCTGAAGCTGGAGATACCCCCAAGTTGATGGTTAATAGTCTAATGTTCATGTCATGTAATGTTGTTATGCATTTAGGTAAAGACTTGTGCCAAATCATAAGCCTCACTTACATTTAGAGTTGTTGGGAAGACAAGCATTTTGTCAGGTTTGCTTTCTCCCCTATCAATACTCTCCTTCATTATTTTTAATTTCTGACTTTTGACTTTGCACCTTATAAGAAGGTAAGGATGGATATTCCTTACAGAGTTCTGAGTGACCACACTGCCAACTGATGTGACAAAGTTTCATGAGGAAAGATAATGGTTGTATGATATGCCGATTTTTTTTAAACTAAGGAAAAAGATAACAAACATATTGTGATCAAATATTCTGTAATATCACCACAAACACTTAGCAATGAGTTTACCTTAGTCCATGTCACAACATACATTATGTAGGGTGGTCATAGCAATTTTCCAGTTTTCACTGGCCAGCCACTGAAACCTGTAATTGCATCCTGTGCACATTCTTTCCCACGGGGAAAATTAAATGATTTTTTAGATTATGATGAAGATACAATGTCATAATGTTAATTGGGATACACTGCAACTGCCACCTAGGGGCTGTCTGGCAGAAATACATTAGCTGCAGTTGGCTTTATGTCATTAGTGAGGAACACTATAATAGTCTCACAAAGATACTGTTGCAAGCTACAACAGATAAGGAGAGTGAGATGCTAGTATTGAATTAAGCAAAATATGATCTTATTGAAAAGAGCGGGGATGAAGAGCTGGTTTTGCGATTTTTCAAATTCTCCAGCTCTTTGAAGGATGTTGATGGAAAGAAAGACTTCTTCAGTGTGATAGGTGAAATGCGACTTCCTAAATGTGTATGAAAAGATTCAAAGAGCAGGAAGCAAGTTTTCATCGGCAGTCAACAGTCAACAGTCAGGACCCATCTGTCATAAAGTACAAAAAAATTAAATGTTTTGAAAAAACTATTTTCAAAGCAAAATTATTCCAATTTAAGCATTGTTTGAGATTATTTTTATGATTTCACTAAAACTGTTAAACCCTTGTTCATAACAATGTAATAAATAATATCAACTGGTCAAATTTTCTGCAAGTTTCCCTTTAATTGAACAATAAGACAGCAACTTAACAGAATCAGAGAAATTTGTTTCTTAAAATTACAGCACAGGAGGACTGTTACATATGTGCAAGCTCTTCAACATTAGTTATCCACTTCAATTCCGTTCACTGCAATTTCCATTCTTCCTTTTCAATTAATTGTCCAATCCTTTTTAAATGACGTTACAATCTCTGCTTAATAGCTACTTGTAATAAAGTATCCCATATTCTAACAACCTTCAATATGGAAATTTTCCTTCAACTTCTTCCTTCATTCTTCGAGCTGTAATCCTGAGATTATTCCTGCTTATTATCAATATGCCAACTGCTGGAAACAATCTTTCACTATTTATCTCTTCTAAAGCCTTTACAATCATGAAAACCTCTACTGGATCCTTCCTAAACTTTCCATCTTCCAGTGAAAACTGCCTTTTTTAAAAGTCTTTTTCCTTACTTATAACCATTCACATTTAATGTAATTCTAATGACTCTTTGCTGTATCCTTTCCATGGCTCCAATAACCTTTCTATAATGGAGTATCCAAGACTGCATACAATACTTCAAACTGTAGCTGGACTAAAGTTTTGTACAAATTCAAGTAAGTTCTTTGCTTTTATACTTAATGCCCCCTTGCATAAAACTAGGAATCCCATTTGCCTTTTTCTTATCTTTACAATTTGCCATCTTTAAAGGCTAATGTATCTGCATTTCTAGGTCTCTGATTCTCCATTCCATTAACACACTTACAACTTAGAACGTGCTTCCTTTCACTGGAGTGCCGTGCACTCTGTACTTGTAAACCCTGGTATCTGTGCAGGACAACTCAGTGAACCAGCAAAGCACAATGTTCATGGACAGAATTTTATGACCCCTACCGCCAGCGGGATCTTCCGGTCCTGACAAAGTCAATGGACTTTTGAATAGCTCATCCCATTTTCTGGCCCCGCCCCCACCGCAATGGGGCTGTAAAATTCCGCTCCACATGTGCACTTTCCAGCAAGCATCACGAGGTAGTGATCAGAAGTAGGATTCCTATTCATCAAATAGTGAGGAAGCCTGGGAGCTTACCACATGGTGCATTTACTCACTAACTCATCAAAGCCAATAGACCATATATTAGTGGCAGGCATTTCACAAGGACTCACCAAACTTATCAGTATTGACATAAACATAATTTTCTCATTTAGTTAAATTTTTCATTTGACTTTGTTGTAGGATGCTGCTACATTTGTGACTTTGTTTGTCAAACTATCTGTGTTTTTATATTGCCAGCAGCATATGATGTGAGATTACTACTATTACCATGGCTGTTCAAGGTGTCCTGCCAAACACAGCAGTTCCCTTCAGTATTGTAATTTTGCTTTAGTCTCTTTGACACTGACAGTAGAGTGTTGGATGGAGTTGCTAAGTTGTTTTGAGGCTCTGATTGCAAAACTGTACCGCAATGAGAGATGTACTTCTTATGGATACCTCCATACAGTATACTTATAACATATAATAAAGATTCATTTTAGCTGAAGCAGAGTTGGGACACTTATTTGTCCTCACGGTTGAGTGGAGTGTAAATCAGGTAATGTTCCTAGTCACTATCCATTGACCAATGCTGTCACTTGAGGCAGGGTTTGGCTCTGAAGCCCCCCACACTGCCCACCCCTGATGAATAGCATGCCTAAATACATGGTCTAGGCTTACAAATGAATAATTACCACTTGGACAAGGTACTAGAGGATGTCGTATGCCTGCATTACCATACTCAGCCTTAAGGAAAAGAATGGAAAACTTGGGCATAAGTTCATCCTCATTTTTGAAATGCACCTTTCTTGAGATTTTTAAACAGCTATCCCTACAAAGAAAACATCACATTCCTATGTAATATTTAATCCTCATCTTCTTCTCTTACCATTATCAAGTAGTCCTAACAACCCAGAAAAGGATTGGTCACATGTTTGGTAGTCCAACACTTTATAGGCTTGTGACAGTATGTGCACAATTAGGTAAGGTAAATGGAATGCTTTTTGATTATACAACAGTCAATTGTGCTATTCCCAAGGATGCTAACCTGGGACTGATCCAGTTTCTTATTAAAATCAATACTGTAATTTGATTGTCCTTAGAGACAATGAAAGTGTGCTCTTTACCTAGCTGTTGTGTGTCCCTTCAGAAATAATGGAAAACTAATCACTCAAAGCGCCCTGGATCTTCTGCCGAAATTGACTCCAGATAGTAACATGATTATTAATAGAACTAAATGTCAATCCTGATTCATTCAATTTTCTTAATATCTTCCCTGACACTGAAATGTCAGTATCACTGGAAACTCGGTCCAATAAGTGAAAAACTTACCTATCTGGGAATCTGCATTTCAGAGAAAGAATTAAATAGTCCTTGGTCATATTGAAGAGTTAGTTAACTTTACTTGCTTTTTTTCTAAATGATACCTTATTCTGTATACATGTTATGGGCATCAGTTCATGAAAGATTACATTACTGATGGCTAATAAATCCCATATAGCTTCCCTGCTAGCTTTGGGGGAGTTATAAGAGACTAATATACTTATTAGCAACTAGTGCTTTATAGGATTTTGAATTCAGTCATATATGATGGAAAAGTCCAAGATTTCAGCAGCATTAGCTAACTCGGGACTTGATGAGGACACAACAAGTCTTAACGCTCTTGGCAGAAAGGGGAAGGATTGGCCAGTGCTCCCATTTCTAATTGTTAACCAGTGACCCCTGCTGGGATGTGTGGCTGGTGCAGTTCAGATGAAGGTATGGCTGTGAGCCCCTTCAGAGCTGAATAGGCTGCTGAGCATCACAGTTAGGTTCACGCATGAAGAACAGCTACCTGGATAAAGTATACAATCATAGAATGATACAGGTTAGAAGGAGGCCATTCAGTCCATTGTGCTTTTGCCAGCTCTTTGGTAGAGCTATCCAATTAATCCCACACCCTTGCTCTTTCTCTTATAATTTTCAGCAAATTTAGCAACCATACCATCTGTCCCTTCATCCAAGTCATTTATATAAATTGTGAAAAGCTGAGGCCTTAGCACTGATCCCTGTGGCACACCACTCATTACATCCTGGCAACCAGAAAAAAACATTTATATCAAAGACCAGTGGTCCCAATACTGCACTGTAGGGAACACTATTGTATATACCCCTCCAACCTGAAAAACAGCCATTCACCATTACTCTCTGCTTTTTGTCCTTTAGCCAGCTTCGTATCCATACTGCCACTGTCCTTTTAATCTCTTCAGCTTTAATTTTGCTAACAACTCCCATATGTGGTACTTTGTCAAACTCCTTTTGAAAGTTCTGAACAAAATATCCACAGCAGTAGCTTTATCAACCTTATCTCCTACATTATCAAAGAACTTGATCAAGTTCATCAAATAAATTTTCCTTCAACAAATCCATGCTGATTTCCATTCATTAGCTTACTCTTTTCCAAATGCCAATTATTTTTGACCCAGATCATTGTCTTTAAAAGCTTCTCTACCACTGACGTTAGGCTGATTGGCTTGTAGATGCTGAGTTTATCCTTCTTCCTTTTTTAAACAGCGGCAACTAGAGTCTATGGAATTAAAATCCAGTGTAAATCAGCACCTTCAGGGAAAATGAAGAGAAAGCTTAAGTAATCCAAGATCCAAACTAAGTGCTTATTATGATGCTTCTGTAGAAGAGGTGACATGCAAATCTTTATAGCCATTCTGCCCAAGTCATTACCAGGATGTCAGATCCTATAACTCAGAGACTTACCACCTCCAGTAAAACAATAAACAGAAGAATTTGTACTAATGCATTACACTGTCTTATGATAATATTGTACAGAGTAATGTCAAGACATATACAGAACTGTTTCACTTAAGGAGTCCAAAGGTTCTGGCTTCTGAAGTGGTTTATATTAGCACACAGACATTAAAAGGTCAAACAGTTTTCAATAGCAATGACCTCTTTTTGATGTTACTCATAACCATGAGTTGCAGTTGGCCATATGATATTAATGGGCAGTGACTCTACATTTCCAAGCAAGAAAATAGACGCTGTCTGTGCCTAAAAAGAAACTACTTTGAAGCACCATGGTCATAAATAGTCATGAGCTCCATCAGTAATTGATCTGTAATTGAAACTAAATCATCAGACAAGGATCACAGCTGACAAGGCAGTTTCCTGCTGTTAAATGTGTACAGATGGATGGGGTTGCATTTTCATGTTGGAGATAGGAATCAGAAGATTGGACTAATCCCGAGATCCCATTCTTGCCTGCATCTGGAGACTGCCAGAAGACAGGAATTTCTGGGGGTCCAGGCCCTAAATGGCCTGTAAACAGGCCTGCCGACCTGATGTTCCTGATACAATCAATGGCTCAGCTATATACAATTGAACCTTCTGGCCACTTTAGACCACATCCCCCCCACCCCCCACCCCATCCTGCCTCTTCAGTCCCCTGACCCTCAACCCCTGACCCATCATCACTTTATGAACAGAATTCACAAGACATATTATAACAGTTGGAAGCCATTGACTATGCAATAAAACTCCTGAAACAAACAAACAGATTCTTCAAACCAACTGTGTTAACAGAGGCAAGCATTTTTAAAACCATTAAGCAGTTGGATTTCAACCAAGAGCCCATAAAACTCTAAGTAAACAAACAGACTTCAGAACTGCTATCTCAACAGATGTCTAGACTGAATATATAAAAGGAATGGGCAAAAGATTAAACATTTACACATTGTTATCATACTAAGCTACCCTTTCAATAGTGTGAAATGTACTCTACCTTTTTATCCATTAGATAGACTTTTTTAAAAACTCATCTGAAAATGTTTACAATGTTGATCTTTTACTTGACAGTTTGCCAGTTGACAGAAGTAACAATCTGGCAAAGTAAGGTTTACTGGGTAGTTACATCTTCCAATCACAACTGTCATGACACACCATAATGAACACAGATACAAGTCACAATATAAAGGAGCTGTTATGACCAGGCAAGGAGGAGTTGAATTGTTCCCCTCTTTGCTCTTTCCTAGTCTGACCACAACAGGTTTTTATTTGGAAAGGATATGCTTGCCAATTCAATCAGTACTTAACCATTTGTTCACTGTGCATTTGTGCACTGTGATTTGTGCACTGTGAGGAAAGTGCGAGAGGAGGATACTGGGACAGGCAGTCTGCAGCACCTGGAGGAGAGTGCGAGAGGAGGACCCTGGGACAGGTAGTCAGCAGCACTTAGAGGAGAGTGCGAGAGGAGGACCCTGGGACAGGTAGTCAGCAGCACCTAGAGGAGAGTGCGAGAGGAGGACCTTGGGACAGGCAGTCAGCAGCACCTGGAGGAGAGTGCGAGAGGAGGACCCTGGGACAGGTAGTCAGCAGCACTTAGAGGAGAGTGCGAGAGGAGGACCCTGGGACAGGTAGTCAGCAGCACCTAAAGGAGAATGTGAGAGGAGGACCCTGGGACAGGTAGTCAGCAGCACCTGGAGGAGAGAGCGAGAGGAGGACCCTGGGACAGGCAGTTAGCAGCAATTAGAGGAGAGTGCGAGAGGAGGACCCCGGGACAGGTAGTCAGCAGCACCTAAAGGAGAATGTGAGAGGAGGACCCTGGGACAGGTAGTCAGCAGCACCTGGAGGAGAGAGCGAGAGGAGGACCCTGGGACAGGTAGTCATCAGCACTTAGAGGAGAGTGCGAGAGGAGGACCCTGGGACAGGCAGTTAGCAGCACCTGGAGGAGAGTGTGAGAGGAGGACCCTGGGACAGGTAGTCAGCAGCACTTAGAGGAAAGTGCGAGAGGAGGACCCTGGGATAGGCAGTCAGCAACATCTAGAGGAGAGAGCAAGAGGAGGACCCTGGGATAGGCAGTCAGCAGCATCTAGAGGAGAGTGTGAGAGGAGGACCCTGGGATAGGCAGTCAGCAACATCTAGAGGAGAGAGTGAGAGGAGGACCCTGGGACAGGCAGTTAGCAGCACCTGGAGGAGAGTGCGAGAGGAGGACCCTGGGATAGGCAGTCAGCAGCACCTAGAGGAGAGTGTGAGAGGAGGACCCTGGGACAGGTAGTCAGCAGCACCTGGAGGAGAATGTGAGAGGAGGACCCTGGGACAGGCAGTCAGCAGCACCTGGAGGAGAATGTGAGAGGAGGACCCTGGGACAGGCATTCAGCAGCACCTGGAGGAATGAGCGAGAGGAGGACCCTGGGACAGGTAGTCAACAGCACCTGGAGGAATGAGCGAGAGGAGGACCCTGGGATAGGCAGTCAGCAGCATCTAGAGGAGAGTGTGAGAGGAGGACCCTGGGATAGGCAGTCAGCAGCATCTAGAGGAGAGAGTGAGAGGAGGATCCTGGGACAGGCAGTTAGCAGCACCTGGAGGAGAGAGCGAGAGGAGGACCCTGGGATAGGCCGTCAGCAGCATCTAGAGGAGAGTGTGAGAGGAGGACCCTGGGATAGGCAGTCAGCAGCATCTAGAGGAGAGAGTGAGAGGAGGATCCTGGGACAGGCAGTTAGCAGCACCTGGAGGAGAGTGCAAGAGGAGGACCCTGGGATAGGCAGTCAGCAGCATCTAGAGGAGAGTGTGAGAGGAGGACCCTGGGACAGGTAGTCAGCAGCACCTAAAGGAGAATGTGAGAGGAGGACCCTGGGACAGGTAGTCAGCAGCACCTAAAGGAGAATGTGAGAGGAGGACCCTGGGACAGGCAGTCAGCAGCACCTGGAGGAGAGAGCGAGAGGAGGACCCTGGGACCAGCAGTCAGCAGCACCTGGAGGAGATTGTGAGAGGAGGATCCTGGGACAGGCAGTCAGCAGCACCTGGAGGAATGAGCGAGAGGAGGACCCTGGGACCAGCAGTCAGCAGCATCTAGAGGAGAATGTGAGAGGAGGACCCTGGGACCAGCAGTCAGCAGCATCTAGAGGAGAATGTGAGAGGAGGACCCTGGGACAGGCAGTTAGCAGCACCTGGAGGAGAGTGCGAGAGGAGGACCCTGGGATAGGCAGTCAGCAGCATCTAGAGGAGAGTGTGAGAGGAGGACCCTGGGATAGGCAGTCAGCAGCATCTAGAGGAGAGAGTGAGAGGAGGACCCTGGGACAGGCAGTCAGCAGCACCTGGAGGAATGAGCGAGAGGAGGACCCTGGGACCAGCAGTCAGCAGCACCTGGAGGAATGAGCGAGAGGAGGACCCTGGGACGGGCAGTCAGCAGCACCTAGAGGAGAGTGCGAGAGGAGGACTTGTTTCTACTTGGCAGAGCCCAAGTGTGACATCAAAGGAAAACAGGTAGGTGATTGGTGGGTATCTCTTCCATGACTACAAGTGAGGAAGGTATGGGGATTCAAAATTTGACTTTGGAAGAGTCTCATCCAGTGGTCTTGTCCAATAGTTATGAGGTTCTTGCTCCCAATGTAGATGTGGGCACAGATTGCAGGGTGGATGAGCAGACTGACCACAGTACCGTGGTGTAGAGTGCCATTCAAGTTGGGGGAAAAAAGAGAAATGCCGTAGTAATAGGGGATAGTGAAGACCGAGAGTCCAGAAGACTGTGTTACCTACCTGGTGCCAAGGTTAAGGGCATCTGTTCTGGGCTGGAGAGGAACTTGGAATGGGAGGGGAAGGATCCAGTTGTCGTGGTCCATGTAGGTACGAACAACATAGGTAGGACTAGGAAAGAGGTTCTACTGAGGGACTTTGAGCAGCTCAGGGCTAAATTAAAAGCAGAGCCACAAAGGTAATAATCTCTGGATTACTAACTGAGCCACGTGCAAATTGACATGGGGTAAATAAGATTAGCAAGGTAAATGCGTGCTTCAAAGATTGGTGTGGGAGAAATGGGTTCCAATTCATGGGACACTGGCACCAGTACTGGGGAAGGAGAGAGCTGTTCCATTGAGGCGGGCTTCATCTGAACTATGCTGGGACCCGTGTCCTAGCGAATTGTATAACTAGAGCTGTAGATAAAACTTTAAACTAATTAATTGGGGGGAGGATCCAACGGAAGTGAAGTTTAAAAATCAAAAAGAAACGAAAGAGCAGAGGTACAGGGTAGCAAAGAGGCGAATGATAATCAAAGTATGACAGGAAAGGGCAGAAAATATAAACAGAAGAGTGTGGCAGAAATCAGAACCAGAACGAATTTTAATGGTAAAACGTCAAAGCTTAAGGCTCTTTATCAGAATGTACGCAGCATTTGTAACAAAATAGGTGAGTTGATGGCACAAATAGAAATAAATGAGTATGATTTGATAGCTATTACAGAGACCTGGTTACAGGATGCCCAAGACTGGGAACTCAAAATTCAAAGCTTTTCGACATTCCAGAAAAATAGGCAAAAAGGAAAAGGAGATGGGGTAGCTTTGTTAATAAAGGAAGGTATCAGTGCAGTGACAAGTAGTGATATAGGTGCAATAGATTGTGATGTGGAATCAGTTTGGGTGGAAATAAGGAATAGTAAGAGGAAGAAGTCATGGGTGGGAGTTGTCTATAGGCTCCCGAAGAGTTGCCTGACAAATTATAAATTGGGAAATAATGGAGGCATGTAAGAAGGGTGCTACAATTATCATATGGATGATTTTAATCTGCATATTGACTGGACAAATCAACATGGAAGACAAATTTATAGAGAGCAGCAGGAATTGTTTCTTAAAGCAATACGTTGCAGAACCTACCCAGGAACAGGCTATTTTAGATCTAGTAATGTGTAATGAGGTGGGGTTAATAAGAGATATCGTAGATAAGGATCCTCTAGTGGGTAGCAATCACGACATGGTAGAATTTCAAATTCAGTTTGAGGGCGTGCAACTCGAGTCTCAAACCAGTGTCCTCAACTTAAATAAGGGCAATTATAGAGGAATGAAGAAAGAGTTGTCAAAAGCAGGCTGGGAAAATAGATTAAGGGGAAGCTCAGTGGGTGAACAGTGGCAGATATTTAAGCAGATATTTCATAATGCTCAGCCAAACTTTATCCCTGTCAAAAAGAAGGACTCCATGAAAAGGATGAAGCACCCCTGGTTAACAAAGGTGGTCAAGGACAGTATCCAAACAAAAACTAAGGTAAACAAAGTGGTGAAAAGTAGTCATAGGCCAGCAGATTGGGAATTTTTTTAGGAACCAGCAGTGGATGACTGAAAAGCTAATGAAGAGGGAGAAAATTGATTATGAAAGTAAATTGGCAAGGATATTAAAACAAACAGCAAAATCTTCTACAGGTATATAAAAAGAGTGGCTAAAGTGAGCGTGTGAACCTTGAGAGATACAACTGAAGAATTGATAATGGGGAACAGGGAAATGGCAGATAACTTAAACCAATATTTTGCATCGGCCTTCATGATGGAGTTCACTATAAACATCCCAAAGATATCAGGAGCTAAAGGGAGGAAAGATTTTGTAACAGTCTGTATCATGAGGGACAAAGTATTTGACAAACTAATGGGACTAAGGGTAGACAAGTTGCCAGGGCCTGATGGCCTGCATCCAAGTGTTTTAAAGGAAGTGGCTGCAGAGGTAGTGGAGGCATTGGTCAAAATATTCCAGAACTCACTGGATTCTGTGAGGGTCCCAGCAGATTGGAAAACAGCTAATGTGACGCCCCTGCTCAAGAAGGGAGGGAGATAAAATGCAGGAAACTATAGGCCAGTCAGCCTAACGTATGTTGTTGGGAAAATGCTAGAGTCTATTATTAAGGAAGAAATAGCAGGACATTTAAAAAAGCTTAACGCAATCAAACAGAGTCCACATCGTTTTGTGAAATGTTTGACAAATTTTCTAGAGTTCTTTGAGGATATAATAAGCAGAGTTGATAAAGGGGAACCAGTGGATGTGGTGTATTTGGATTTCCAGAAGGCATTTGATAAGTTCCCTCATAAAAGGTTATTGCCCAAGATAGGAGCTCATTATATTGGGGGTATTGTATTCACATGGATTGAGAATTGGTTAACACACAGAAGACAGAGAGTTGGGATTAATGGGTCTTTTTCAGGTTGGAAAGACAAAACTAGTGGAGTGCCAGAAGGATCAGTTCTAGGGTCTAAATTATTAACTATCTATTAATGACTTGGAGGAGGGGGGGCAGAGTGTAATGTATCCAAATTTGCTGATAATACAAAAATAGGCGGGAGGGTATGTTGTGATGAGGACATAAGGAATCTGCAAGGGGATATAGATAGGTTGAGTGAGTGGGCAAAAACTTGGCAGGTGGAGTTTAATGTAGGAAAGTGTGAGGTCATGCACTTTGATAGGAAGAATCAAAAGGCAGGGTATTATTTAAATGGAGAGAGACTCCAAAAAAGTGCAGCACAGAGAGATCTGGGTGCTCTTGTGCATGAAACATAAAAAGTTAGCATCCAGGTGCAGCAAGTAATTAAGAAGACAAATGGAATTTTGGCTTGTATTTCTAGGGGGTTGCAGTTTAAAAATAGGGAAGTCTTGTTACAACTGTACAGGGTGTTGGTGAGGCCGCACCTGGAGTACTGTGTACAGTTTCGGCCGCCGTATTTAAGAAAGGATATAATGGCATTGAAGGCAGTTCAAAAGAGATTCACTAGCTGATCCCTGGAATGAAGGGGTTGACTTATCAAGAACGGCTAAACAGGTTAGGCCTTTGTTCATTAGAGTTTAGAAGAATGAGGGATGATCTTGTTGAAACGTACAAGATTCTGAGGGGGCCGGACAGGGTAGATGTTGAAAAGATGTTTCTACTAGTAGGGGATTCTCAAACTAGGGGACATAGTTACAGAATAAGGGGACACTCATTTAAAACTGTGATGCGAAGCAATTTCTTCTCTCAGAGGGTAGTGTATTCCTGGAATTCTCTACCCCAGACAGTTGTGGAGGCTAGGTCACTGAAAGTATTTAAAGAGGAGGTAGATAGATTTTTGAAATATTGAGGCATTGAGGGCTATGAGGAGCTGGCACAAAAGAGGAGTTGAGGCCTGGGGCAGATCAGCCAAGATCTTATTGAATGGCGGGGCTCGCTTGAGGGACCAAATGGCCTATTCCTGCTCCAATTTCTTATGTCCTTATGTTCTTATAAAAAAAATAGGGCAGCTTTTGTTGAGTTTAACAAAGGAAGAGGTTAGCTTTCTTATATTTAAATCAATCTAAGTAAAATAATAAAATATGCCCTGATTTACACACACACACACCCACACACACACACACACTACAGCGTGGGGAAAGATAGTTTGGCCAACAAGTACATAAAAAGAGTTAGAGTATACAGACTGTAGTTAGGTGACTCGGCTGACTTCAGGCTGAATTTGATGGTCTGGATGTTTTGTTTAAAGATGTAGATGACTGAGTTGGTTGTTTTTCAGGAGACAGTAGTGCTGGGTTGGATTCTTTTAAGAAATTTTGTCTCCAGTAGGGTGTCCATGGATGATCACAGTCAGCAAACTGGGCTCAAAGTTTGCCAGGTTGGTTGGAGAGAAAAGGAGACAGGAAACACCTAGGTCTTCTCCCTTAGCTGCTTGCCCTCAGTTCTGTGAAGTCTGGCGCTGATGACTGCGAGTACTGCCTGAAGCAAAGTAGGTAAACAAGCCTCAAAGTCCCGAATAAAGTGCAGCTCACCAAGTGCACGTCGCTTATGTCCAATGCTCAGATGATCCAACAGGGGGAGATGATTCCAGCAAGCTGGGCTTCTAATGAAATGCAGATTTATTACAATGAAGTTCCCGACATCTGACGACGGGAAATGTGGCCTGCCATTAACAGGCGGACCGGACGATTGCAAATTGGTTTTGTGACGTGAACTGATTTTTGGCCTTCCCACCACATTGTCTGCTCATGCCCACCATAATGCCTGCCACCAGCAGGCATGAAAAATTCTGCTTCTAGAGTCCCCAGGAATGAAGCCAAAGTGATGACACTGATGAGCCTCCTGCAGCCAAAGCGGGGTAGAGGTCATTGTGACAGGCTCCAACGGTGTCTGGAAGTCGTCCCAGGGATGTGGCACTGATTCAGGGGGCTGCAGTCTTCTCACATTTAGGGGCCATGTCTCCTGTGCAGTGATCCTGGCCTGGAAGCACTGAGAGGTGTGCGCTTGGCTGCACTTTAAATATGGCGCCTGGCATGAGGAAGTGGTGAGATGACGGCATGGCGGGCAAACTGGAGGCTGCTCGCCAACAAAACGGGTGTTTCCCAGGAATGCATGATTAATGAGGTGGGATTGGGGCGATACGACATGAAAAGCTGCCATGACGGCTGAGGTGTAAAATGTTCTTTTTCCCACCGTCTCAGCTTTGCACTTAGTGCAAAGCTGAGACGGTTCCACCCTGGAGCAATTCTGGAGGGTTGGCAACCCTAGGTGATGGTGTGTAGAAGTAACACCATGTCTACATAAGGCAGGGCTGTTGGTCATTTCCTGCCCTTCATTTTCAGATGTTTGTGTATCCTCATCTTCATCTTTGGTGGCTGGAGAGCGATCGTGTGCCTTTTAATTAATGATAAAGGTCGGAATCTTTTTGCTGCTGTGCTTGTCAGCCCAGGATTTTCCACTCATTAAAGCGAATGAGTGAAAATTCTTGTGCTGGCACGTGGAAAAGCAGAAACCCTTGGCCAATTTATCCAAACCGATGGTACCATCTCCAGGAAAAATCTGCAGGGAGCAAGTTGAAATGACAAGCTCTGAGACCAGTGGCTTTGGATGTGTTTTAGCTAATTACACTCCATAGGCATTTTGCAAATTCTGTACTTCAAAGGGATCATTTTGAAAATAAAGCAGACTGAAGAGCTCACTTAGTAGCGTTTGCTGCAACTATGATACAATCAAGTGAATTGAACCTTTGTGACCTGCTAATGCTTGCGTGATTTTACCAGTGCAACATTCTTAAATCGGAAACTAACTTATATAATCACGTGGACCAAAAATAAGAATTACTACAAATCATCATTAGGCTCTAGAGACCTGATATAATTATTTTTGCATTACAGTAATTCCTTTCCCTTCATATTATTAAAATATTCATGCCAGTGTGCTTCACCATGTAAATATAAAAACAATCCACATGCAGTACAATAATTTCATGAAAATAATACTCACAATGTTCACTAGGTCACCTCTCACAAATCACTTTCTACTGCCACATTTCACTACCAGCCAGTTCCCACATCTATATGAGTACCTATTTATTCTCTTACAAATTAGCTCACACTTACCTCTTCAAATATGGACAAAATTATCAGGAAAAAGAGAGCTGGAGAAAGGGGATCTTTACAGGGCTGACATTAGTCGAATCCTGCAGTGAAAGAAGGCCCCAGGCACAAGGGCCCAATGCTGAAGTCTGATGGAGCTGGACCTTCTTAAGTTGCTCAATATACACTAGTCAGTGTGTTCTGGAGAGCGGAGGGATTGTTTAAACAGCACACTGATTAGTGGAGATCATGGGAGGGGAAAGGTGATTGGGAGTGGGGGGGCGGGCGTCTCCTACTGCAGTCTTTTGGCGTGGGTCAGATCTCTTCCCTGCCCTGTTTGCAATGTCTGGAATTAAGTAAGTTGGTATGCATGGAGAAAAAAATGGACATTTAGCATCAGAGAAACAGAATTTCGACCTATGTAGATTTCTCAGACATTTGGTGGGGAGACTCCTAATCATATTGACAGGTATTGACATGCTGGAGGCTGACCAAGAGAAAGGGGAAGATGGGGCTGGATCTTACAGCCCCTTGCCGGGTGTGTTTTTGCGGGGATGGGGGGAATGTAAAATACAAGGGGTGGCAAGCCCACTGCCTTTCCGCCCACCCCTGAGGCTTTCCCCATAACACAATAGGTGGGTGGACACTGAAATCGGCAGCACACTGGCCACTTTAAAATAAATAACTAATGGTCAATGGAGCTTGTTACCAAGCCAATTGTCTGGAATAATATGCTGCCCATAACATAAAAGGTTTGGCGCAGGCAGGCGGGCATAAGTGGATAGGCTTCTTTATCTGTGGGCCTTCTTGCAGTTCCAGCAGCACCCACCACTTCACTCTAGCACTGCTGGGGCTGCTAGACCTATGTCCAATCAGATTGGCCAGCAGCTCTCGAAGGTGGAAGTCCCCCGTGGGGAGGAAGTCCCACTCTCTGCTCTTTTATCCTGCTGACAGTGCGTTATGGTTGCGGGATGGGCTTCTGTCAGGTGCACTGGCTGCTGGCCAACTCTTGCAACAGATGGGCAAGCAATATGTGACCCCCCACAGGCTCCTGTGAAATCCAGCTCATGGTGATATATTTTATCAGTTTACTTGTGCACTGAAATAGCAGTAGGACAATCAACAGACAGTTCATGACTCAGTAAATGCTTAACCACTGGGAGAGGTACTGAAGAAAAGGCATAAGAACAATCAAGGACAGGCAACTTTTTCACAAAATGATAAGATGAAAACAGATGGCAACACCGAGTCATTGACACACACCCTTAACCAGTTGTGATTTGAAATAGCTCTGACAGATGTCTATGAATAGATTACGTGGATTTATTTTCACACAATGGGGTATGATGGGCAGAGAGTTTTTTTTTAAGTGGATATGTGAATTTATGTATTCATATATCACATCGTTCTAAAATATTCAGTAAAATACTCACATTGAATAAGCGGATTTGAGAACAGTTTACAGAAAATAACTTCCCCTTTCAGGATTATGAGCAGATTTCCAGCTAGTGTTTTATTTTCCACACACCAATATTCCCTCCTCTTTCTTCTCAAAATATCTTAATACTTACTTTGAAAGCATTGAAAAGACACAGCTATGAATGCCTTTCTATTATCATTCAACTTCATGATATCATATCAGTCAATGTATGCTTTTGTCAATGTCAATGTCAGATAATTTCCAACTGTCTCTCACACTGCTCAGATTGTACTAGTTAACAGCAGCAACGCATTTCAAATGGTAGGTCACTGCTTTTTTTTTCCTCTTATGAAGTTAGTGCATATTATATAAAGTAACAGCTGCTTGGGCAGAGTTATACAGAGCATGTTTTAATCTTGAGATCTATTATATCAGGAATTCACCATACATATAGTCAACCACATGTAATGGAGATTAACCCTCTGCAGTTTCAATGTGGCCTACCTTTTGGCAATTAAAGCATTTGGCATTTCTGTATGGATATGCTTGTGTCATATGATTGTCATTACAGCGATAACAAGTCACGAAGGCTCTCTCAACAGCACTCTTGTGATCAGTTCTCCCTGCTTTAGACTTGGCAGAAGCTGTTCTAGTCACTTGCTTAGGACAAAATTGCTGAACATTCTTTGATGCCATCTCCTTGGTACAAGCAACCTTACACGCAAGCTCTAATGTAAGATTCTGTGTGTTTAGTAACTTCAACTGGATTCTTTCATCCACCAATCCACGCATGAATCTGTCTCGTAATGCACAGTCTAAGAATGTACCAAAGTCACAATAAAATGATAAATTCTTCAGAATTTCACTGCTTGCCAATTGAAGACCAAAGCAGGAAAGAGAACTCATTCTATTGGTCATGGAGAAAGGCAACATCATAAAGGTGGAGTTCACAATATTGAAGTGAATTCAGAGTGTTTAAGTGAAGAAGAGCTCGGAATGTACTTATGCCACTAGAAGTCATGCATAGTGACATAGCTGCAGACTGTTCAGTTATGAGTAGAGACATGTACGAGAGCAAATTCACTGAAGTACCTCTGAGAACACAGTTCAATTGAAAGCCTACTCAACAATTTCACTACTTTTCTGGTTTCTGATTCCAAATTTGTAGTTTCTGCTATCTCTAGTGGCTTAGAATTAAATGCTCCTCCAACTTAGTGATAATTATTTGCTTTGTTGGGAGTAAGATTTGTTAGTGTGCCGTACACTTCTAGGCCAATCTCCCTTAGCAAAATTTCTTAAAATACACTAACAATTTGATGGTAGACAGGCAATAGTTAGTATTTAAAGAAGTGCTACATGGTCTACAACAAATACACATTCCTCTAAGGCAAAAACACCCAATGGGAAAGGTGAATCAACCATGGCTGACAAAAGGAATTATAGATTCCATTAGATCAAAGGAAGTGGCTCATAAGGATGCCAGAGAAAAGTGGTAAGCTTGAGGATTATGACCAATTTAGAATCCAGCAAAGGATGACCGAGAAACTGATAAAGAAAGGGCAAAGAGAATATGAATGTATGAATGCAAGCTAGTGAGAAACATAACGACAGACTGTAAAAGCTTCTTTGAGTATGTGAAGAGGAAAAGATCATCTAGGTCAAATGTGGGCCAATTACAAGTGGAGACAGCAGAATTTATAGTGGAGAATAGAGAAATGGAAGAAGATACAGAAAATCTCCCAGGGATAATAGAGAACCAAGGGACTTGTGAAGCTGAGACACTAGAAGAAATTAATATTAGTAAAAGTTAACTAGATTGAAGGTTGATAAATCCCCTGGATTTATTCCCAGATGAGCTACATCCCAGAGTGTTGAAGAAGCTGGCTATAGAGATAATGGTTCCATGGGTGGTTATCTTTCAAAATTCTACAGATTCTGGAAAGGTTCCTGCAGACTGGAAAGTAGCAAATAATGTAACCCCCCTATTTAAGAAGGGAGAGAGAGGGAGAATGGAGAACTACAGGCCTGTTAGTTTGACATCAGTAGTAGGGGATATGTTAGAATCCTAAAGGATGTGATAACTGGACACTTAGAAAGTAATGGTAAAATTGGGCAAAGTCAACATAGATTTATGAAGGGAAATCATGTTTGACAAAACTGTTGAAGGTTTTTGAGGATGTTACTTGTAGTGGATATGGTCTATTTGGATCTTCAGAAGGCTTTTAATAAGGTCCGACATAGGAGATTAATAAATAAAATTAGAGCACAAGAGATTGGGGGTAATATACTGGTATGGATTGAGAATTGGTTAACAGACAGGAAGCAGAAAGTAGGAATAAATGGGTCATTCTCAGGTTGGCAGGCTGTTACTAGTGGGGTAACCACAAGGATCAGTGCTAGGGCCACAGCTGTTCACTATCTATATAAAATATTTGGATGTGGGAACCAAATTCAATATTTCCAAATTTGCCTATGACACCAAATTGAGTGGGAGTGTAAGCTGTGAGGAGGATGCAAATAGGCTTCAAGAGGACATGGACGAGCTAACTGAATGGGTTAGAACATGGCAGATGAAGTATAATGTGAATAAGTGTGAAGTTATTCACTTTGGTAGAAAAAACAGAAAGGCAGAATGGTGAGAGGTTGGGAAATGCGGGTGTCCAAAAGGACCTGGGTGTCCTTGCTCATGAGTCACTAAAAGCTAGCATGCAGATGCAGGAAGCAATAAGGAAAGCAAATGGTATGTTGGCCTTTATCGTGAAGGGATTTGAGTACAGGAGCAAAGTTGTTTTGCTGCAATTCTGTAGAGCCTTGGTGAGCCCTCACTTGGAGTACTGTGTACAGTTTTGTCCTCCTTATCTAAGGAAGAGTATACTTGCCATGGAGGGAGTGCAACAGAGGTTCACCAGACTAATTCCTGGAATATCAGGATTGTCTTATGAGGACAGACTGAGGAAACTGAACTTGTGTTCAAAATCACAGAATCACACAGTACAGAAGAGGCCCTTCGGCCCATCGAGTCTGCACTGACGCATGAGAAATACCTGACCTACCTATCTAATCCCATTTACCAGCACTTGGCCCATAGCCTTGAATGTTATGACGTGCCAAGTGCTCATCCAGGTACATTTTAAAGGATGCGAGGCAACCCGCCTCCACCACCCTCCCAGGCAGCGCATTCCAGATCATCACCACCCTCTGGGTAATTAAGTTTTTCCTCACATCCCTCCTAAACCTCCTGCCCCTCACCTTGAACCTATGTATTCTGTAGAGTTTCGAAGAATGAAAGATGATTTCATTGAAACTTACAAAATTCTTGCAGGGCGTGACAGGGTGGACGTAGATAGGATGTTTTCCCTGGCTGGTGAGCCTAGAGCCAGGGAACATAATCTCAGAATAAGACAGAGTTGAGGACAAATTTCTTCACTCAGAGGGTGGTATTGAAATCCTCTACCCCAGAGGGCTATGGAAGATCAATCATTGAGCATGTTCAAGATAGAAATCGATAGATTTCTGGATATTAATGGCATCAAGGAATAAGATCCTTAGGGATCTTGACAGGGTGGATGTGGAGAGGATGTTTCCTCTTGTGGAAGAATCTAGAACTAGGGGTCACTGTTTAAAACTAAGGGGTCACCCATTTAAGACAGAGATGAGGAGAATTTTTTTTCTCTCAGAGGGTAGTGAGTTGTTGAACTCCCTTTCTCATAAGATAGAGGAAGCAGAACCTTTGAATATTGTTAAGGCAGAGCTGGGTAGATTCTTGATAAACAAGCGGATGAAAGGTTACTGGGGGTAGGCGGGAGGTTACAATCAGATCAGCCATGATCTTATTGAATGGCGGAGCAGGCTTGAGGGGCAGAGTGGCCTACTCCCGCTCCTAATTCATATGTTCGTACGTAAGTTCGTATGATATGGAGATAACGCAGGCAAGTGGCATTGAGATAGATGATCAACCATGATCTAAATGAATGCCAGAGCAGGCTTGACAGGCTGAATGGCCTACTCCTGTTTCTATGTTCTTATGCTCCTTTCTTGCACTCAAAACTTGCCTCCTTCTAAGTCTGGGCCTCTTCACTTTCACCTTTGAGTTCAAATATATCATTAGCTCTGGGAACATGCCCATTCTTTCAATGTGTCAACTGAAAGAGTGACAAACAATATTATATATTCCCAGCCTTCTGATGTATCCCATGTCTGCAGCCGTATTGTTCCATTTTCAAATGTAACAGTGACCCAGTAAACGCTTCACTATGGCTGTCTGTAACAGTGCTACAGAAGCTAGGTCAGCCTAATCAGTGCAACCTCACCAAAACCAGTGTTGTCAGTAGCTGAACAGGTTGGACGCTAGGACCCTACAACAGCTTATTCAACTAAGCCCAGTCACACAACACAAATTCGTCAAAAATCTTTGTCATTCTAGCAGGTAGGTCACTGAGACCCAACTTATTTTGTTCATCACCATCTCTACTGCCATTTGCTGCAAACAATTTTGCACTTTAATCTCATTTAATTGCCAAAATCTCTTATTGGGAGAAATTTACAAAGAGAGACAGACACCAAGATGGCCAGATCATGTGTTCAATGACATCATCACACACTGGGCATACTTATGACATATGAATGCATTACAAGTTGTATGCCCAAGTATCAGAGTTCTGAACATAATATTCTGAATGTTGGGGAAGGTGGTGGTGTAGTTGTAATGTCACTGGACTAGGATTTCTGAGGTTCAGACTAATGCTCTGTTGACCCAGGTTCAAATCCCACCAAGGCAGATGGTGGAATTTAAATTCAATTAATAAATCTGAAATTTAAAAAGCTAGTCTCTGTAATGGTGACAATGAAACTGATAGCATAAAAAACCATCTAACTCACTACTGCCCCGTTAGGGAAGAAATCTGCCATTCTTATCTGGTCTGGCCTGCATGTGACTCCAGACCCACAGCAATGTGACTGACTCCTAAATGCTCTCTGAAATGGCCTAGCAAGCCACTCAGTTGTATCAAACTGCCAGGAATCTTAAAAAGGAACAAAACTGGATGGACATTGACCTAGGCACTGGAAACGACAACAACAAACACAGCCCTGTTGGCCCCACAAAGTCCTCCTTACTAACATCTGGGGCTTGTGCCTTGGTCAAAACATGGACAAAAGAAGTGAGGTGAGAGTGACTGCCCTTGACATCAAAGCAGCATTTGACCGAGTGTGGCATCAAGGAGGCCTAGCAAAACTGAAGTCAATGGGAATCAGGGGGAAAACTCTCCGCTGGTTGGAGTCATACCTAGCACAAAGAAAGATGGTTGCTGATGTTGTAGGTCAATTATCTCAACCCCAAGACATCACTGCAGGAGTTCCTCAGGGTAGTGTCCTAGGCCCAACATCTTCAGCTGCTTTATTAATGACCTTCCTTCCACCATAAGGTCAGGTGTGGGGATGTTCGCTGATGACTGCACAATGTTTAACACCATTTGTGACTCCTCAGATACTGAAGTAGCCCATGCCCATATGCAGCAAGACCTGGACAACATTTAGACTTGGGCTGATAAATGGCAAGTAACATTTGTGTCACGCAAGTGCCAGGCAATGACCATCTCCAACAAGAGAGAATCTAACTGTTGCCCCTTGACATTCAATAGCATTGCCATCACTGAAACCCCCACTATCAGCATCCTTGGGGTTACCATTTACCAAAAAATGAACTGAACCAGCCATATAAATACTGTGGCTACAAGAGCAGGTCAGACACTGGGAATTCTGTGGAGAGTAACTCCCCTCCTGACTCCCCAAAGGCTGTCCACTATCTACAAGGCACAAGTCAGGAGTTTGATGGAATACTCTCCACTTGCCTGGATGAGTGCAGTTCCCACAACACTCAAGACATTTGACACCATCCAGGAAAAAGCAGCCTGCTTGATTGGCACCCCATCCATCACCTTAAACATTCACTCCCTCCACCACCAACGCACAGTGTCAACAGTGTGTGGCATCTACAAAATGCAGTGCAGCAACTCATCAATGCTCCTTCGACAGCACCCTTCAAATCTTTGACCTTTACTACTTAGAAGGACAAGGGCAGCAGACACATGGGAACACCACCACCTGCAAGTTCCCCTCTAAGCCACACACCATCCTGACTTGGAAATATATTGCCATTCCTTCACTGTCACTGGATCAAAGTCCTGGTACACGCTTCCTAACAGCACTGTGGGTGTACCTACACCACATGGACTGCAGCAGTTCAATAAGGCAGCGCACCAGCATCTTCTCAAGGGCAATTAGGGATGGGCATTAAATGCTGGCCTAGCCAGCAATGCCCACACCCTGTGAATGAATAATTTCAAATATAGGAGCTGGATTAGGTCAACTGACCCTCTGACCCCACCCCACCATTCAGTAAGATCAAGGTTGATCTTCTGCCTTAACTCCACCTTCCCACATTATCCCCATATACCAAAAATCTACCAGCCTCTGTCTAGGATTGCCAACTCTCCAGGTCTGGAGTATCGAGGGATTGAAGATCAATCCCCAGGACACTGCTGTGTGCAATCCTGGAGAAAAAAATAAGTGGAACATTAAAACAATTTTTTCTTGTCACTTTCTTTGAACAATTCTCTTTACCAGATATAAAAATATTGAAAATGGGGAAAAAAGGCTGTTTGGCCGACAGTCAAGCATCATCCAGTTGGATAATGAGTCTGTTTGCTTTCCAATTGATGTAGGAAGGCAGTGCGTCAAGATGACTGATGTGTTGGCCGACTAATGGCTGCAGCATGGGGGCAAGTCATGTGATGAAACTTCCAGGAATACATTTAATCACAGCTGGCAACCTTACCTCTGTCTTGAATATATTCAATGACTGGACATCCATAGCTTTCTGGGATAGAGAATTCCAAAGATTCACAATCCTCTGAGTGAAGAGGTTTCTCCACATCTCAGTCTTAAATGACTGACCCCATATTCTAAATTTTCCCACCAGGGGAAACATTTTCTCAGAATTTATCCTATCAAACCCTTTAAGAATTTTAAAAGTTTCAATTAGAGTATCTCTTATTCTTTTGAATCTTAGGGAATAAACTTATAGCCTATTCAGTTTCTCTTCAAAGACAATGTACTCATCCCAGGAACCAGTGTGAACCTCCACTAGCGCAAATGTGTCCCTCCTTAGGTAAGGAGTCCAAAACTACACACAGTACTCCAGGTGTGGTTTTATGTTTTTTGTTATCAGATTTACTTTGTCCGGTGAACGCTAGCTGCACCCTTAACATTAACACATTAGTTGGTGCTTGAAACAATATAGCCTGTGACACTGATTAACCGAAAAAGCACAGGTGGTTTATTGGAGCTAAGAATAGGGCACTAACACCATGTGTGTATCTTCAAACACTTCCAGCTCTGGACTTAGTTACCCAAGAAGCCCACGCTGTGTAGTGATTAGTCAATACAGTCACATGGTCAATTAACTACATTCTCTTAAAGGTACATAATACTCCACTTTACCACATCTGGCCTCACTAATGCCCTGTATAATAATAGTAAGACTTGATTCTTATACTTCAGAATCTTTGTCACAAAGTTTTGACTTCTCTAAACTACTACCCCTTGGTAATCCATTTCTTCACTTCAAGTGTCTTAAAACCTCAATAAAAATGCATGCATGCAAACAGTCCCCCAGACTTGCAGGCTCCATCTCACAAAACCTCTAAACCCAAACCCAAGTTTCATCTTTCTTAACACACAAAAAAAATAATTAAACTTAAAGTCATATCTTATTCCTAACACCCACAAATATTTTTGAAAGCTATCTCTAGTTCCTAACATATGCTTGACAACATCACTGTTGCTGAATGCCTGATATCCCCTTTAGCGAGCTCCAGAATGAAATTAATGTTGGGAAAAGTGAAATTCACGTCACAGAGCTTGCTAGATCTTTGTGGGCAGTTTCCTTCAAGGTTAGTAGCGAATGTTGTCACTTTGTCACTAACCACAAAATCTTGGCCAGGTCTCACTGCTGTGTGTCAGGCCCTTATTACTATGTGCAAATTAGCTGCTGCATTTTTCTGCTATTTTACAGACATATAAAAATATAATATGGTTAACACTCTTGTCACACATCAATAGTTGTGTCTGAGAAAAAGAACTATTATAACTCTAAGAAAGTTTGAAAGGTTCCAGAGATTCAACATTGAAACTGTGCAGCAGAATACAGGTGAAATGCAGGGAAGGAAACACTTCAATGGGAACAACTTTCACAGGGCTATCTCAAAAAGATGAAGCAACGTTGAGCAGAAAGTTGAAAGAAAACAGACATAACCGCTGCAGTTGTCAAGTTTAATATTCAACCCCCCTCTCCCTGCTCCCCTATCCCCCACCTCAAAGACCACCTACAAACAGCAGGAGGCCGGACTAGGCACAGGGTGAAAGTGGCAATATTACTATGCAACAGTGTTATATATCTGTCCTGCAGCTTGAGAAAAAGCTAAGCACATTATTTAGTTGAGTAGGTTTTTCATTCATTAGTCTGTTAACCAGTCTGTTAGACTGCTTCCAGGCACCTTACAGAGCTCTAGCTCAGGGAAGTATCCAGTTGTGCTATTTTGAGTCATCTAATAGTTCATTTGACAAAATTGAGGGGACAACCTACAGGCTCACTGTAATGATGCGCCACTTCTCTTTGAGACTAATCTTGTTGAGATTCCTTTCACAGATACTGTTTTTAATATTTATTAACTAAGGACTGTTTGGCTGTTATTTTAAATTAGACCTAATTAATCAACACTCCTCCCCCACTTTTCTTTCTCTGGGCATTTCTTAACTTGTTTTTATCAGTTCTATTAAAGGGGATTTCTCCAGTTTGACTGCACAAGATCTGATGACGTTATATTTGAAATGTTAACTTGCCTCCTTCCTTCAGATGCTGATTATTGTGCCTTTCCAGCATTCCTGATTATCAATGTGTCCTTCTCTTCTATGTAAAAGCACAATAATAATTTATAATTTTTGTGGAAAATGTGTGAATAAACATTGTTTTTCCCATCACTGCTGCATCCAGGCATTTTTCTTTACTGCAAAGTCCAGTTACCATTTATTAATATTTTAAAGTATGCTGAGAGGCAGTGAATACCTGAGGCACAAAGCTCTGTTTCTCATTTATGTGAATGGTACTGCAACACACAAATAAAGAATCGGGGCTTTCTCGCAGTTAGCAAGGTGCAATTTGGGTATCCTCTGCAAATTTAACAATAGCATTGGAAAAGCTCTAGAGACGCCTGGATGATCTGGAAGAACGGGTTTGCCAGTGGCAAATTCAGAGTGCATACCATTCTCCGAAAGAGGCAAACACAAGGAACAGGATGTGAAGATTAAGCTGCTGTCAAAACCAATTAAGACCAGCAGTGGGCAGAAGTTCTGAGGCATTACTTTCCAGAGGAAAATAATTTGGACATGAGCAAACAGTGACATCATTGTAGGACATCAGCTGGCCTGGGCCAATTGTGTGTCCTCTGTAGAAAGAAGCACTGAGCTAAGCCACAGAATTTCCCTCAATGCCCACATCTGCCTAATTCTGTGATATAGTTTTCCAGCCTAGTGTATATCAAGACAACCACAGATTCAGAGGTTACAGCAAATCATCTCCTGTGTTCATCCACCCAATCTACCTGCACAACCTCTATGAACTCCAATCAATGGAAGAAAGACTTCTGCGACTTTGGCAGAGGCGCCTGCACAAGCCAAAGATTAATCTATCATTGTTACTGTTAGGGAAAAGGGGAGGGGCCCAACCCGGGAACATTTACAACATTGCACTATCTATGTTTCTACAATAGGTGGCAGACTTTAGTAACATTCAGTCATATTTGAATCACACTGTAATCCACAAACAAGTTAACTAACTGCTACAAATTCCAGAATTTCTGATATGTAAAACTGCAAAAAGAGTAATAAACCTCCTGGTATAACTTGACTATGGAGAGACTTACCCGTGGACACATCAATCACAGTTGTAGCTGTCACAGCAGCTGACATCCTGACCAGCAAAGCTGGCACTGCAAAAGCAGCAGGCAGCAGACAATGGTGGAGCAGATCAGACAGAAGATGCAAGAGAGACAGAACATACCAAGACAGTAAAAGTGAGGTGCAGTTTTTTTGGACGGAGTGCGTGTGTTCCTGCAGTGGCGACGAAAGGGGGAAATGGGGCACCTTGACATCTCTCCAGGTGCTCCTTCCCCTCAAGGAGTTAGGCCGGGGCTCCCGGGCACCTGAAGGGAGGAGCAGCAGCAGCTGGACACCCCTGGGTCATCCACTCAGTAATCTCAGATGCTGTCCTCTCCCTCCGTGTCCCCTTTGCCTGTGACCCCCTCCACCTCACCCTCTGTCAAAGCAGAGGGAGCAGCTGGCCCATAGGAGGACAACCAAAGCAAGCCGGGGCCCTCAAGGCCTCTGCTTTCCAGAAGTCACATGCCAAAGGCATCAGAAGCAACAAGGCCAACCACTGCACAGACTGTCTCCACCCCTGTTGCAGATGTCAGGGCAGCATCTAGAAGTCTAAGGCATTCAAAAGTTATGAAATTCTGAACACAGTTGGTTACATGGGTGAACACATTTTGTCATTTTACAATCTGGGAGTATATTCACTTTCGCCGAATAATGTGTAACGGCGTCTTTCAGTTTCATTGACAGGCTTTGCGAGTCCTTCCACTGCATCCTCCTTCCATTAGCAGTTCAGCTGCACATGACCGGCTCACAAGTGATTCTGGAGACAGATGTGTGTGTGAGGCAGGGCCTTTCGGAGCCTCGCATTGACCTTCCTTCTCCCATGAGAATCCACCCAGCAAGCCATGGACATTCCTCTAGTGAGCCGTTGTCGTTGGGCTCCAGCATCTTCTGCTCCTTGTATGCCTGCAATGTGAACAAGGCCTGGTGGTAAGTCCTGATTTCTGCGCGTCACACTTGTTAAGACGTGTTCTCCACTGATGTGTATTCCCGCCGACGTGTGTGGACGATCCAGCGTGGGGGATGATTCTGGTGGGCTGGCCTTATAATAATATGCAGATGTATTACAATGAGGCTCCTGATGTCCAACGGTGGGAAACGTGACCCGCCATTGACAGGCAGAGCGGATGATTACAAACTGGTTGCTTAACGTCATGAAACAGATTTTTGGCCTTCTCGCCATATTGTCTGCTCACGCCACCAAACATGCCCGACACCAGCAGGCATGGAAAATTCTGTCCATAACGTCCAACCTGAGATGTGATCCCGCAATTGGACAGCATTCACTAACCAATCCTGATTGTGCTAAGAATTATGCTGGCAACCATTTTAAGATTATCAGTTGGGCTTGCAGTGTGGCTCATTTACACGTGCTGGAAGCTATATTTATTCACACACAGGGCCCTGACTTTTGCAGACAGGAGCCTGTCCATGCATTGCACCTTTTTCAATTAAATGGAAGCTTAGGGGACAGCTATTCCACTGATTCATTCCCCAGGGCAATGTGTTGACTAATCAGGATCAACCTGCCTGGTTTGAATTTAGACAAAGCTTGGCAGTTAACTGTCCCCTGGTGCATTCTCCATGGCAGCGCCTCTGCCAATTAGAGTCCATTTGCCAACCAATCAGCACTCTCTTCTCATACAGTACAAATTGTTGTTCCTTTTACAATTGGCATTCTTGTGAATGCCTGCAGAGTGCAAGACAAAAAGCTTTGACAGCATGTCTCTTATCAGACAAGCATGTCTGCTTACCATGTGTGTTTATAAATGGTGAAGTCCATTGTTATGATGGTGAAGGTTGCAGCCATTTTAATGTGACGGGGTCAAACTTATTGATGTTGACTCTCCCTTGTGGGAGAGAAAACATGCAGCTACCTGGAAACCTTGCTCACACATGAAGGAAGGTTTTGTTGTGGTCACAAACCAACCATAAAGAATGATGATTTGGAGCCTTTAAGGCAACATGGATGCAATCAATAACACTCTGCACTGTGGGAAGCCTGTTAATTGGGCAAAGGCATCTGATGTGATAGTGCCACACAATATAATGGAGGGTATCCTCAATGTGAAGGCAGGACTTTATCTCCACATCGACTGTGCGGTGGTCACTCCTACCAATACTGACATGGACAGATGCACCTGTGGCAGGGAGGTTGGTGAAGATGAGGTCAAGTTTGTTTTTCCCTCTTGTTGGTTCCCTCACCGCCTGCTGCAGACCCAGTCTAGCAGTTATGTCCTTTAGGACTCAGTAGCTCAGTCAGTAGTCGTGCTACCAAGCCATTCTTGGTGATGGAGATTGAAGTTCCCCCACCCAGAGTACATTCTGCACCCTTGCTACACTTAGTGCTTCCTCTGAGTGGTGTTCAACATGGAGGAGCATTGATTCATCAGCTGAGGGAGGGCGGTATGTGGTAATCAGCAAGAGCTTTCCATGCCCATGGGGTCCAGAGTCAATGTTGAGGACCCCGAGGGCAACTCCCTCCCAACTCTATATCACTGTGCCAACATCTCTGCTGGGTCTGTCCTGCTGGTGTGACAGGACATACTCAGTGATAGTGATGGTGATGTTTGGGACATTATCTGTAAGGTATGTTTCCAGGAGGATGACTATGTTAGGCTGTTGCTTGACCAGTCTGTGAGACACCTCTCCCAGTTTTGGCACAAGTCCCCAGATGTTACTAAGGAGGACTTTGCAGAGTTGACAAGTCTGAGTTTGCCATTGTCGTTTATGGTGCCTAGGTAGATGCCGAGTGATCTGTCTGGGTTCAGTTCTTTTTTGTGACTTTGTAGCAGTTTGATACAACTGAGTGGCTTGCTTGGCCATTTCAGAGGGCATTTAAGAGTCAATCACATTGCCACATTTTAGGCAGCCAATCCCATGGAACACATCTTTATACTTGCTCAGGATGTCATCGGTGGTGACAATCATTATTCACTTGATTAGCTTCAGATTTTCACAAGCTTTGAATTTTTTAAATCAGTCTTCACCACTATTAAGTACTTCAGATTTTTTTTTGTAGTTCACTTTAAATCCCGAATTTTCAGCTCGGCGAAGGGGCGGGCCTGATCGGAAGGCCAGGAGCGTCGGGAAACGGACTGCTGATTGCACCTGACCCCTGACTGCGATTTCCCGCTGGCTGGCCAATTAACGGCCAGCCCAGCATGACATGTGTGCTGAGAAGCTCAGCGCTGTTGAGTGGGGGGGGGCGGGAGGAGTGTGGGTGATGACATTTCCGCAGACCAGGATGAGCACTGAGAAAAAACTCCCTGAAGGCAGAAAGCTGCCTCAGGGAGCTGCAGACCCGAAAGCCATGAAAGAAAGTTTTGAAAATCAGGAAAAAAATGTCCAAGCATCACAATCCGGCACCTGAACATATATGATTAAAATGCTGCCCGTAGATTTTTATTTTTATTTTATTTAATAACGGAAGCCTCATCTCGACCTTGGATGAGGTTTCATGAAAAATGCAAAATCGATTCACCCGTCCGCCAACCGTTAGGTTGGACGGACCACAAAAAATTGGAGACAATTGCGTCGTTAATGGGCTTAACTGCCCTCTTAATTGCTGGCGAGCGCGTTTCTGACTTTTTTGTGCGCTTTCTGAACAAGATATCACCCAAATGCAGGATGACATCGGCACGCTTGCCCGATGTCTTTTACACCCGATCGGGTCAGGCACATGCCTGCCCACAGGACATAAAAGTGTGCTCTAAGTGTGCACTTGCCCTCTACTGCAATTTTTTCATTTGTATAAGTGGACAGCTTCACTTTTGTTTTAGTTAGCTGTTTTTCTTTGTTTATCCTACCACACAGGCTAATGGGAATGACATTTGCTTGTGCACCTATGTCAAGCTTGAAATTCATCATCATGTTGGCAATTTTTAAATCAACCTTCCATCTGTCTTCTTTGGAATTTATTGTTACTGCAACAATGAAAAGTTCAGTTTCAGTGTCTGTGTCATCATCTGCAATCGTGTGCACTTTCTTTGATTTACACATCTTAGAAAAGTGATTTGGTTTATCATAGTTCTTACACTGCTTTCTGTAGGCTGGACAACTATGTGGTAAATGTTCTGTTCCACAAAGGCTGCAATTAAATGTTTTAATAGCAATTTTGTTATTTTCACCTTCAGGCTGCCTATTTGTTCTTTCCCGGGGCTGTTTCTGTTTAACTGCATCTAACTGGTTGACTGTGTGAGGCTTATCCTTTTCTGTTTAATCTGGCGTTTTATTGTCTATGCTGCTCTGCAGATATTTATTGCTTTCTCCAGCGTGAGATCAACTTCTCTCAAAAGCCGTTCTCTCGGAAAGTCATTTGTGATCTCACAAATTATTCTACCTTGGATGAGTGATTCTTCAAGCTCTCCAAATTCACATGATTTAGCTCGTTTTCTCAGCTCAGTTACGTACTGACAAATGTTGTCACTGCCTTGCGAGCATGTATAAAATCGATATCTTTCATGCGTGATGTTCTTCTTAGAGCTGCAGTAGGCTTTGAATTTTTCCATTATTTCTTTCAAATCATTTTGTTTCTCATCACTTTCAAATGTGAATGTGTTATAGACTTCTAGGCTGCTAGGAAGACAGTACCTGAGGGTCTTTTGTATCACTGCCCATCGCTGTGAGGTACAGCTCAAATTGCTGTCGGAACCTCCTCCAGTTTTTGGCAAGATTTCTCTCTAAACTGAGCTCTTGTCAGTGGTTTCAGAACCTCCATTGTTGCGTTTAGTTTACTTCTTACACCATGTGTTGTTTCTTGTTTTATTGACATTGTAGCTGAGCTAACTTTATTGATAACACATTTTCCTAACATTAACACATATCTACAGTATCTGAACTCTAGACAGGCTCCAACATGAGCTATCTGGCCTTCAGACCCCAGGTCAGGTGACCCTGTATATCGCACAGAGTACCATGTAGTATCTAATACTAGAGTCCACAACTGCAATCAGCTATTATCGTGACAGATCTGACAGGTAAGTAATTAAGAAGATTTTGAGGTTGTTAAGAAGCCATAATGAGCTGCTTTAGCCCCGAGTTCTGGATTTCCCAGTCAAGGAACCTGTTTCCCAACCTCACAGCAACTTGCCAGGTTCATTAAGATAAGTGCACAATGGACAGAGCTTCTTCAGTGAAACTCAGAAGCTGGGAAGTCTTTGATCAGTTACATTGAAGAGCTCCAGCCATAGCCAGGTGAAAGGGCTAAAAACAAAAAACTGTGGATGCTGGAAATCCAAAACAAAAACAGAAATACCAGGAAAAACTCAGCAGGTCTGGCAGCATCGGCAGAGAAGAGCAAAGTAATTCAAAGCACTTCTTCTCTCCAAGTGGTAACACTACTCGACAGGTGATTGTTAACTTCTTTTCAACACTTTACCTTTATAGCACTTCACTCAGTTTCAGCTGCACTTCCCTACTGCCAGTCTTCATCATCGCATGGGAACAGCATATGCTGTTCCATCTTCCACCTCTATTGAGAGTCAAGAGGAGAAGCCACACCACCACCAAAAGCTCCAGCAGCATCAGGAGCAACACCAGGAGAAACATTTTTATTAAATCTCTTAAGCAATAGTACCCATTTACAATGACACTGGTTGCTTAGGAATCCCACGAACTAGGGTCCGTCTCGGGTGGTCAATCCTTCAACAGGTCTCCCAGCGTGACTTTGGAATGGCTGACCGCTCACTCAACAGACCGCAGTAGCAATGTCCTTGCCTTTATACACCTTCCTGACATTAGGTCTTAGCATATAAGGCAATATCTTGAATTGGATCATCCGATTGGATTAATAGCCCCACCCTGTCCATCCAGGACCACCTCTACATGGTCATATCCTGCCCTCAGCTTGGAGGGGGTGTGGCCGTGTCTCCAGGTGCATGTGATCATAGGAAGAAGGCCATCTACACATTCCAAAGCGGTCATTGTCTAGTTCAGGTTCTGTAGACAAAGTGTCTGTGGCAAACCATCACCTCAGCAACCTGCCCTGACATACCTGTGTGTGTGCGTGTCTGTTTAGTTGAAAGTGTCTTTATTTTTACAAAGTTCAATATGAGCCTCAGTGATGTCTTCAGTGAAAACTCTTCTCCGTAGCTCCATCTTCTTACCACTATGAGACCAACCCAGCCCACAGGACTCCACCACAACCAGCTTACATTCATCAATATGAAAGAAATTAAAGCCCGATTACATGATTAAAAGTGATCAATACAAAACAATTTAAATGATGCAGTGACTTACAACAGGGCAGAGGGGATGAACACTGAGCTCCAGCTGGGAGGAGGTGAAACCCCCGACACAGGGTCTACAGGCGGAGGATCAGCACTCTCGACATGTCTGAGCACCAGCGCCTCAAGAGGCTTGAGTTTTCAAGATAGGGCACTTTTGCCATCTGCAGCCTCCTTGAAAAAGACCCCCTTCCCAGTGGGGCAAGTGGGCATTCATTGCCATTGGCCAATAAGAGAGACGAATGAGTGGAGCTTTGGGAATGTTGGTTTGAGGTGTGCTGTGTTGGAGAACACTCCGAAAGGCAATGTGGGGTTTGTCAATTGGAAGTGTTATGCCACTCACACTACCCACCCTCCTGACATCCTGGATCCTTTTGGTGCATTTTCTTCAATGCCTGCACATTGCTTCTTTTGACACCTATGTGGTTGGAGAGGTCACCCTCTTTTTCCCGTTCTTGGGAGAGCTCATGTCACTTCAGTCCCTCAGACCCCAGAGCAGCATCTCTAGATAAGAGTGAGAGACCTGGGTGGAACAAACTTCCAAGGTCCCCTTTCCACTCCTGTAGTTTCTGCAGCCTCAAAAACCCAAGGGCTGGTGAGCCTTGTAACCCATGTGGTGGTGCCGCTAATTACAAATCCTTCCTATGATGGAATGGAAGCATCATCCTGCCCTTCCTGATTGGTTGGGTAGCCTGGAGGGAAGATGATAATTGCTTTGCTCTGTTAAAGAACAACTACTGATACAGACCTAAAATGTTCCCGCAGTTTCAGCAGGACTAAGGAGCTAAGATTCCATGCAATGTCTGTCACAGGAGAGATGGCCTCAACTTTCCTGCCCTGATCCATTTGTCTGACCAGGTGCCATTCCTAAGGCTGTTGTGTCCCCTGGCTGGGCCTTACACTGGAGAGTAGGCAAGAAAAAGGAGCACATGTGCAGACCCGAGAGACTTCAGAGTCATGTGGCTACTGCTGGAGAGCATCAGTAACAAGGCCTCAGGCCTGAGTTTCATTGGGAATGAAGGGAGAAAATTACCATCAAATCCCCCAGCCTGCTGCATCCCGAACAAGAACAGAAATACCTGGAGAAACTCAGCAGGTCTGGCAGCATCAGCGGAGAAGAAAAGAGTTGATGTTTCGAGTCCTCATGACCCTTCAACAGAACTAAGTAAAAATAGGAGAGGGGTGAAATATAAGCTGGTTTAGGGTGGGGAGTGGGGGGAGAGAAGTGGGGGGGGGGGGTGCGGGTGGTTGTAGGGACAAGAAAGCAGTGATAGGAGTAGATAACCAAAAGATGTCACAGACAAAAGAACAAAGCGGTGTTGAAGGTGGTGATATTATCCAAAAGAATGTGCTAATTAGGAATGGATAGCAGGACACGCAATGTACAGATAGCTCTAGTGGGGGTGGGGTGAAATAAGACTAAAAGGGCATAAAAGGTATAGATTCCCCATCCACCACTACTCTCCTCCGTCTGGCTGAACTTGTTCTCACACAGAACAATTTTGCCTTTAACTCCTCTCACTTCCTCCAAATAAAAGGTGTGGCTATGGGTACCCGCATGGGCCCCAGCTATGCCTGTCTCTTTATGGGGTATGTGGAACATTCCTTGTTCCAGTCCTACTGCGGCCCCCTCCCACAACTCTTTCTCCGGTACATTGATGATTACTTCGGTGCTGCTTCATGCTCTTGTCGGGACCTGGAAAAATTGATTAATTTTGCTTCCAATCTCCACCCCTCCATCATTTTCACATGGTCCATCTCTGACACTTCCCTTCCCTTACTTGACCTCTCTGTCTCAATTTCTGGTGATAGACTGTCCACCAATATCCATTACAAGCCTACTGACTCCCACAGCTACCTCGACTACAGCTCCTCACACCCCGCTTCCTGTAAGGACTCCATCCCATTCTCCCAGTTCCTTCGCCTCCGTTGCATCTGTTCTGATGATGCTACCTTCAAAAACAGTTCCTCTGACATTTCCTCCTTCTTCCTTAACTGAGGTTTTCCACCCATGGTCGTTGACAGCCCTCAAGTGTGTCCAGCCCATCTCCCGCGCATCCGCCCTCACACCTTCTCCTCCCTCCCAGAAACATGATAGGGTCCCCCTTGTCCTCAGTTATCACCCCACCAGCCTCCGCATTCAAAGGATCATCCTCCGCCATTTCCGCCAACTCCAGCATGATGCCACCACCAAACGCATCTTCCCTTCACCACCTCCCCCCGGCGGCATTCCGTAGGGGTCGTTCCCTCCGTGACACCCTGGTCCACTCCTCCATCACCCCCTACTCCTCAACCCCCATCTATGGCACCTCCCCATTCATACGCAAAAGATGCAACACCTGCCCCTTCACTTCCTCTCTCCTCACCGTCCAAGGGCCCGAACACCTACTTTCAAGTGAAGCAGCATTTCACTTGCATTTCTCTCAACTTAGTCTACTGCATTTGTTGCTCCCAATGCGGTCTCCTCTCCATTGGAGAGACCAAACACAGACTGGGCGACCGCTTTGCAGAACACCTGTGGTCTGTCCGCAAGAATGACCCAAACCTCCCTGTCACTTGCCATTTTAACACTCCATCCTGCTCTCTTGCCCACATGTCTGTCCTTGGCTTGCTGCATTGTTCCAGTGAAGCCCAACGCAAACTGGAGGAACAGCACCTCATCTTCTGACTAGGCACTTTACAGCCTTCCAGACTGAATATTGAGTTCAACAACTTTAGACCTTGAACTCCCTCCTCCATCCCCACCCCCTTTCTATTTCTTCCCCCTCCCTTTTGTTTTTTCCAATAATTTATATAGATTTTTCTTTTCCCACCTATTTCCATATTTTTAAATCTATAACCTTTTATGCCCTTTTAGTCTTATTTCACCCCACCCCCACTAGAGCTATCTGTACCTTACGTGTCCTGCAATCCATTCTTAATTAGCACATTCTTTTAGATAATATCACCGCCTTCAACACCTCTTTGTTCTTTTGTCTGTGACATCTTTTGGTTATCTGCTCCTATCACTGCTTGCTTGTCCCTACAACCACCCCCTCCCACTTCTCTCCCCCCACCCCCCAACCTTAAACCAGCTTATATTTCACCCCTCTCCTGTTTTTACTTAGTTCTGTTGAAGGGTCATGAGACTCGAAACATCAACTTTATTCTTCTCCGCCGATGCTGCCAGACCTGCTGAGTTTTTCCAGGTATTTCTGTTTTTGTTTTGGATTTCCAGCATCCGCAGTTTTTTGTTTTTATCTTTATTGATGCATCCCGAACTCTGCCTTACAGCTGCCTTCCGGACCCCACAAATCACAGGGGTCTTGGTGCAAGTCCCACCAACAGGTTTCTCCAGGTGTTTCTCTGCAGGTGTATGTTACAACAAAGTGCCTTATACCTGGTTTAGGTGGAGGCCCAGTGACGCCTGCCTTTGGGAGGCACAAGGATATCCCAGGGTTGTGTAACACAGCAGAGAGGTGTGGATATGAGAACGTGTGTGGAGACCTGATAGTGCAGCTCTCTGCCCTTTTTCTTCTCAACATTGCGTGGAAATTAAGCAGTTCCCAAGTGTAGTGAAGAGCTGCAGGGGTGGACCTTCTCCTGCAAGTGTTGTAAGTGCCTATCATTAATGAAGATACATTGCAGTCGAAATTCATCTGCAAATGGCAAGTCTTTGAAAAGTGTCCCCAGTGTAGTACTGAGAGTTCTGTATAAGAGGGACAGGACAGTGAATGCGTTAATCCAACAGTAACAAACATACAGTGAAATGTACCACAACGTGTCTGTGAGTTAAATTAGCAAATCACAAGCAATTACAGAAGGCAATGCCATAGAGTTCATCTTAATTCATTAATTCGTGGAGACACTAAAGTCAACCCTTTTCAGCAACCAATAATTTTTTACCTAATTGCTGGATTGTTAACTCCATTGCTCTCCTTGGAGGTCTATTTCATATATTGGCCACTCATTGTGAAAAGAAAAAATTCCTGACTTAAGTCCTTTTGTTGCTTTGAACTTGTATTCTCTTGTCCTGCTCTTACAATTAAATTTAAAGCAGACTTCTCAATGAACCTTTTCTATTCCCTTAAATATCTAATGAAAAGGACCTCTATAAAATCATCGCTCAGATGCCTCCTTTCCAAGCTGAAAAGCCTGAGCATAAAAAGTGGACTGAATTTTTCAGGCACTTCATAGCCTCCTAAGTTGCCAAAATTGGATGAGGGGCAGGAAGTGCACTACTCGTCATTATTGGGTAAGGACAAATATTGAGGTGCTTGATATGTTCGTTCTGTCAGGTCGCTTTGCTCAGCAAACACTGTTGCACACCTATCTATTGGTGGGTGAGTTGGTAAACAATATACAATAGACGCAGAGACCAATGTAAGATGAAGCACATGCTGTTTATTTACACAAGTAACAGAGAACTGACACGTGTGCTTCTCTAACCAGACCTTATTCTAAACTACTGATTAACATTGTAGCCCGCGCTACACAGCAATTGGGTAATACAGTCATGTGGTCAATCTGCTCACATTCTCTTAAAGGTGTATTGCACATCAGATTACCACAGTGTTCATTAACCATGCCTGAAGCAGGAGTTAGATCCTTTGCATATTCAAATGAGGGACCTACTGCCTACTTGAGGTCTGGGCTTCACTCAGGGAAGCAAACCCTGACCTATGAACTTTCTCCCCCTTGTTCTTCAAAGGTTATTGATTTCCTCCCCACTCCAGAAGCTCAGGACCTGATTGCCTTGAGTCTCTTGATCCTCCCACCCTCGGGCCCTACAATTTCTCCCCCTCTGAGTCTTCCGAACACTTCCTGGGTCATATGATTCAGCCTCAAGTCCCGCAGTCTTTCCATCCATGTCTTGCTATTCCTTCCTGAGTCCCATGATTTAGTCCCCCACCACCAAGCCCTAAAATCCCTCCACCCTGAGTCCTACAACCCCTCCCATCAAAGTTGATGAACATTCACCTAGGTCTCAAGAACCTGAGTTCTGCAATTCTTTCCTTCCCAAGTCGTGCAATTGCTCCTCAAGCCATATGATTCCTCCCTCACAAATCCTGCAACTTTTCACTGCTGCCCCCACCATGTCGTGCAATCCCTAACCACTCCCCCCCACCCCGGGTCCCACAATCGCTCCCAGAATCCCACAATCACCCACTCTCCCGAGTCCCACAATTGCCTTAATACTTCCCCTACCTCCACAATTCCTCTTCCCCTGTCCTGCAATCACAATTTGAGTCCCACAATGTCTAGATCCCCGCAGTGTCTTTCCCCAGACTCCTGCAATCTGCCCCCCACCTCCGAGACTCCAGCAATCTCTCCCCCCTAGGTCCTTCAATCACTCTCCCCAGACTCCTGTAATCTCTCCCCACTAAGTCCTGCAATCTCTCTCCCTAGATTCCTGTAATCTCTCCCTCCTACACTCCTGCAATCTCTACCCCCTGGACTCCTGCAAGCTTTCTGCCCTATGCTCCTGCAGTAGCAGCCCCATCGCCCCTGGCTTCCGTGTTATTCCCCAGGGTAATCTCTTACCTGTGAACTATTGTGATGCTAGCCGAGCCCAATCTTCATGCACTCCTTTTCATGTGGCTCCTCACACATTGTTGTCTTCAGCATGTTGGAAACCCAGTATCCAGGCTCCTCAGGTCTTGCCATTCATACCCTGGGTTTTACTGAATTTCTGGGCTCGAGTTTCTCCAATCTTTGCTCATTGCTCAGGCACTTGACCTTCAGGGATCAGCCACATAGCTCTTCTCCGCATTGTCTCTAAATCTTGAATATCGCCTTTGTGTCTTTGTAAGCAGAACTGGACATAGCGCTCAAGGTGATATCTAACCAGAGCCTTATACCGTCTGGTCTATATTGAATTATTAACAGAAATATTCACTGCTAAATTGAAACATTTGTTGCCATGAACGTAAGGAACAATAAACTGTTGCTCTGCTGATTAGGTGCCTCAATTGGAGTCATCTATGAAGAGGTTATCACAATCACGCTATGTGATCAATTGTATCACCAGAACACAATAAAATTGTAACCTTTGCAGAATTATTTTCCTGTCACAGCTTCCAGTTTTATATGTGCAACTAATTCAAATATCTTTTCTGCAGAAAAATATTTTTGAAATAGAGCTACAAAGGAGCAAATGCAACTGCAATCAAACTGTAACTCAATCCAGAAGCCTTTAAAATTCAAATCCTTTAGGAGAACATTGAAAGAAGTCATCACAAGGAGTTGAAGGTGAGTTGTTGCCTTTCTCATTTCCTTAAACAGCTGGTATTTCATCATATTAAATTGGCATAGAAAGAATCTGTATCCTCTTCAGTGCACTTATCACATAGTTTCATACATCTGGCTTAGTTTTATTAAAAGAAAGCATTAGAAAAACTCTTTGGTGGTTCCAGAAACAATCAGTGACACAATAGCCTCACATAAAAATTCAGCAAGCCTTCTCTAACTTACAAATATATTAGCTTAAGAACATAACAAGAAACAGGAGCAGGTGCAGGTCTTGCGGCACCCCAAGCCTGCTCCGCCACTCAATAAGTTCATGGCTGATCTTCTACTTCAACTCTGCTTTCACACCCTATTCCCATATCCCTTGATGTCTATAAATCTGTCTATCTCAGTCTATTTAATGATGGAGCATCCACAGATCTGGGGTAGAGAATTCCAAAGATTCACAACCCTTTGAGCGAAGAAATTTCTCCTCATCTCAATCCTAAACAGCCGATCACTTATTCTGACATTGTGACCCCTAGTTCTAAACTCCCAGCCAGGGGAAACATCCTGTCAAGCCTCTTGAGAATGTTATATGTTTTAATGAGATCACGTCTTATTCTTCTCAACTTCAGCTGCTCATTATTATATCTAGATCTATCTAATAATTTTATCAGCTATAATCTCCATAAATTGCACCTTATCTTTGGTTATCTGTCACATTTTTTAGCTGATGCACCTATAGGTAATAATCCACTTCTCAGATTACTTGAGCTAATCTTCAACCACACATAGACTCTTTAGTCTGCAAAATCATATCTAAGTTAAAATGAATTTTGACAATCAGAAAATTGTGAGCAATCACACCATCGGTGGTTAGGCTCCTAAAATGATCCCTTTAGATTGCATGTTAAAGTAAATATTAGAATTTTAGTGCTACTGTGCTTACCAATGGAAAGCTTTGACTTGTAAATGTTTGCTTCTGTCCTATTTGACCTGGATAATCTCATTTTTATTTACAGCTGCTGGTTCATAGTGCAACCCACTCCCCCACAAATATAGCATGAGAGAGCTCTTACATTAACTAGAACAGTAATGCTCAGATTTGCCAATCAGTACTGCTCTATTTTCTAGTGGCTGGATGTGGAAAATAGTTAGTGCGCTGGAAGTGCAGCTGTTTGGTGTCCCAGCACACTTTTCCCATCATTGGAACCAACAACAATACAAGCCTGACCTCAAAACAGTCAAATGCTTAATTCTAATATGAATTTGGGAGTGTGCTGGTCCTGCATGTCACTTCCTGCAGTTCTGGCTGATGGTAGGGTGGGTCCCTATTAAGGCCAAAAAGTTGGGAACTCTTTTTTTTATTAATTCATGGGATTTGAGTGTCCCTGCCTAAGCCAGCATTTATTGCCATCCCTACTTGCCCTTGACAAAATGTTGGTGAGCTTCCTTTTGTAACCACTGCAGTTCACTTGGTGTAGGTACACTCACAGTGCTGTTAGGGAGGGAGTTCAGGATTTTGACCCAGTGACAGTGAAGGAACGGCGGTATATTTCCAAGTCAGGGTGGTGTGCAGCTTGGAGGAAGCTTCCAGGTGGTGGTGTTCCCATGCATCTGCTGCCCTTGTCCTCTCGATGGTAGTGGTCGTGGGTTTGGAAGGTGCTGTCGAAGGACCTTTGGTGAGTTCCTGCGGTGCATCTTGTGGATGGTACACACTGCTGTCACTGTTCATCGATGGTGGAGGGAGTGAATGTTTGTGGATGGGGTGCCAATCAAGCAGGCTGCTTTATTCTGGATGGTGTCAAGCTTCTTGAGTGTTGTTGGAACTGCACTCATCCAGGCAAGTGGAGAATATTCCATCACATTCCTGACTTGTGCCTTGTAGACGGTGAACAGGCTTTGGGAAGTCAGGAGATGAATAACTCGCCACACGATTCCTAGCCTCTGATCTGCTCTTGTAGCCACAGTATTTATATGGCTAGCTGAGTTCAGTTTCTAGTTAATGGTAACCTCCAGGATGTTAATAGTGGGGGATTCAGCAATGGTAATGCTATTGAATGTCAAGGGGCGATGGCTAGATTCTATCGTGTTGGAAATGGTCCTTGCCTGGCACTTGCATGGCGCGACTGTTACTTGCCACTTGTCAGCCCAAGCCTGGATATTGTCTGGTTCTTTTTGCATTTGGGCATGGACTGCTTCATTATCTGAGGAGTCGCGAATGGTGCTGAACATTGTGCAATCATCAGCGACCATCCCTATTTCTGACCTTATGATGGAAGGAAGGTCATTACTGAAGCAGCTGAAGATGGTTGGGCCTAGGACACTACCCTGAGGAACTCCTGCAGTGATGTCCTGGAACTGAGATAGCTAATAAAATTACATTTTTAAAAACAGATAGATCTAGATGTAATCATTTGCAGAATGACATTGAAGATTGTGAGTACATATAGCTTGAATCAATAAAAGAAATTGTGCAATTTACCAGAAGACACCGCAAAATGCCTTCTGTGTCCTAACTAATACAGTAACAAAAGAAAGTGAAGAGGTAGTTTAGAAAATGTTACAGCCTAGAGTTGACAAAACACAATACTGGTGTAAAACTGATAATGGAAGACTATTGAATATAAAATGAACAGGGTCATGTACAAAGCAAACATAGTTATGAGACAAGATGGAATAAGCAGAATAAATTCAAACAATTGCAGTCTGCTGATTTGAAGTAAAATTAAGAAATGCACGAGGAGGCTGAGAAGCCACCATTTTACAAATTAAACGGTACAGGGTCAGAAACAACATTGTGAAGCTTGAAAAAAACGTTTGTTTCACTGGCAGAAATCAATAAGCTGCATTCAAAATATTTTCAACAAAATTAGAACTTCATAGAGGAAAGTACAAGCACTAACAAAAATGCAGCTGGCTGGATAAAAGTAGAACCATTAAAAAATTCAAGGGGAATGAGCCATACTTTAGAGATTTACCTGGCTGAAAAGCCGAAAAAGAAACAAATTATGAACTAAGAGAAGGCAAAAGATGATTGTATACAATCTGAGGTCTGTAATTGAAAGCACGGCAGAAGAGATCATTATGCTTGAAAAGGTTAGAAAAAACATTTGAAGATGGCTGCTCTTATCAAAAATTGAAGATGTGAAATACTGATTCATCAAAAGCAACAGCTGGAGTGACAGTTGAAATGGTTTAATAAGGCGCCCTACAGACCACCAAGGAAGGCTGAGTGACTAATTATATCAAGAAGTATTTTCCACCGAAACTTCCTCACTAAAGTGACCTTCACTGAAAGGTGGAAATAAATAATGAAGGGAATATCATTTTTTGGGTGGTTTGCAATATGTAGCCCTCTGGTGTAAATCAGAATGAAATGCACTGTTGTGTTATTTACAGGTGAGAATATTATAATAAAAGAGATACATGGCTACTTTAATTTCTTTAAAAGTATTCTTCATGAAATTAGTTCCTGCTTTAACATCACAACCAGGAGGAGTAGATATGCCCTTTCCAGGTTTTCCTGAAAAGTGAAAACTTTGATATGTTGACAGTGTGCAAGCTATTGAAGCAATGAACGCTATTGGCATTAAACATAAAGAGAAAAGCAAGGTAATTTCCACACATAGATTAAATAGTTTTCCCATGACAGGTTACAGAGCAACACATTAATGGCTATCAGCGCTCACTATTATTAAAGAATAAATTGGACAGCAACTTCCGGTGAATGCACATACTCATTGCTATCTTGGCTGCCCTGCTACCCCAGAAGCAGTGCTATAATATTATCATAGAGACTCAGCACCGAAATACAGGGACCAGCATGCTCTGCCTTTGCTTACCTGATGTATACCCATGGAGCTCTCCAGAAAATGTTTGGGTTTGTCCATTACAGCATAAGCATATTTTTAATAGTGTGACAAGTCTTAATTACTATCAACCTCTCTACCACTGAAAATTAATTTTTATAAGTGTAGAGTCCCAGTCCTTCAGATTTTAATTATTGTTGAAAATTTAAAAAAATAAAAAATTGTAAATACTATTTTTAACTTTTTTTTTCTGCCTCTTTTATCTCACTCGCTTAATCCCATCTTTCCTTTCCTCTCTTTATTCTGTTTCCTGCATGTAATTTGACCTTGAATTCAATATTCTGATTTACACTTCCTGATTCAGATTCTGTGCTGCTCAATAACAATTTTTCAATCTTGATTGGTGAAGGAGATAAATTATGCTTGACCAGCCTTATTGATTTTTTAAGGAGGTAACAGAGAGAGTAGAGAGTTGTAATGGAGTAGCTAATGCGCATCTCAAGGGTGGGCAATAAATGCCAACGATGTCCACATCCCATGGTCAAATAAATTTTAAAAAAGATGTAATTTATCTCGATTTTCAAAAGGCCTTTGATAAGGTGCCCCATAATAGATTAATGGATAAGGCCTTGGAATGTGAAATCAAGGGACAAGTGGCAGAATTTAGCTGGCTTTAACACAGAAAGTAGAGAGTGGGAATCAAGAGTGGTTATTCAGGGCGGCAAAAGGAAGTGGCATTTCACAAGGATCAGTGCTGGGGCCATTGCTTTTCACAACTTACATCAATGATTTGAACTTTGGAATCAAAAACACTTTTTCTAAATTTGTGAAGGACACCAAACTGGTGGGATGGTCAATACTGAGGCGGACTGCAACAAATTATAGCTGGACATTAATGAACTTGCAGAATGGGAAAATAATGGGCAAATGAAGTTCAACACAGAATGTGAGGTAGTACATTTTGAGCGGAAGAATAGGGAGGTCATTTATTAAATTGGAAGGCACAAATCTAGGTGGGGTAGAGAAACTAAGGGATCTCGGAGTAGAAATGCACCAATCACTATAAACGGCGTCACAGGTTAGTAAAGCCATAAAAAATAAATGAGGCATTTTTTTTGTTAGAGGGATAGAATTGAATGTAGGGAATGTATGCTAAATCTGGATTAAACCTTGATTAGATCACACAGTTCTGGTCACCATATTATAAAAAGGATATAAGGTGCGGAAGAGGGAGCAGAGGAGATTTACAATGATGATACCAGAAATATATTGATATATATATCACGAAAGGATTGATAGGCTGGGTTGCTTTTCTCTTGATAAACAGGCTGAGAGGTGATCTAATAGAGATATTTAAAATTATGAAAGGTTTTGACAAAGTGGATACAGAGAGAATGATTCCTATTGCAGGGAAGAGTGTAACTAGAGGTCATCAATATAAGATAGTCACCAAGAAATCCAATAAGGAATTCAGAAGAAATTTCTTTACCAAAAGATTGGTGAGAATGTGGAACTTGTCACTGCAGGGAATTGTTGAAGCTAATAGTATAGATGCATTTTAGAGGAAGCTGGACAAGGATATGAAAGAGAAGGGAATAGAAGGGTTGATGATAATTTATAGGAGGAAAGATAGGAGAAGGCTCAAGTGTAGCACAAACATTATCATGTCTAGTTGGGCCAAATGGACTGTTTCTGTGCACACATACGAACATTGAGCATACCCTCCATCGTGTTGTGTGGCACTACCACCATGCTGAATGGGATAGATTTTGAACAGATCTAGCAGCTCAAGACTGGGCATCCATGAGCCACTGTGGGTCATCAGCAGCAGCAGAATTGTACTCAACCACAATCTGTAACCTCATAGCCTGGCATATCCCCCACTCTACCATTACCACCAAGCCACGGGATCAACACTGATTGCATAAAGAGTGCAGGAGGGCATTCCAGGAGCAGCAGCAGCATACCCAAAAATGAGGTGTCAACCTGGTGAAGCTACAACACCAGACTACTTGCATGCCAAACAGCATAACTAGCAAGCAATGGACAGAGCTAAGCGATTCCACAACCGGAGTTGGCCCCAGGGAGCTGAAGATTTTAAATAAAGATTTTAAAAATAGGGTAAACATGTGCCCTCATGTGACTCTGTCACATGAGCAGGGACATGTTATAAATGAGGTTTAAACATCTTAATTTTATTTTTAATTCCTGTTGGAAACCTCATCCCGCCTGTGGATGAGGTTTCATAAAAAATCCGAAGGCCATTTGGCCTTTTCGCCCGCCCGCCAACTGAATGGTTGGACAGGCAGCAAAAAGCCCAATTTAATTGATTAAGGGCCATAATAGGCCTCTTAATTGTCGGCGGGTGCGCTGCCGCCTCTTGTGCATGTCCACCGAGTGAAACATTGCGAGTGCGCGCGGTGATGTCGGATGCTTGCCCGAAGTCATCGCGCACTGTTTTACTCCTGTTCAGGCTGGGCACGCGCCCGCCCGATGAGAGAAAAATTCTGCCCATGGACAGCAGAGTTTTGGATGATGTCAAGTTTACAGAATGTAGGAAGCCAGCCAGGAATGTGCTGGAATAGTCGAATCCAGTGGTAACAAAGGCATGGGTGGGTGTTTCTTTTTTTTTCATTCATGCGATGTGGGCGTTGCTGGCTAGGTCAGCATTTATTGTCCACCCCTAATTGCCCTTGAGAAGGTTGTGGTGAGCTTGATTCTTGAACTGCTGCAGCCCATGTGGCATAGGTACACCCACCGTGCCGTTCATGAGGGAGTTCTGGGATTTCAGCAGCAGATGAGCTGAGCCAGAGTTGGGTGATGTTACAGAGGCAGAAAGAAGTGGATTTAATTGGAGGAAATTTCTGCTCAACCAGTATTAGATGTCAGATAAGCAATCTGATAATTTAGCAACAGTGAAGGGGTCGAGAGAGGTGATGGTGAGGTAGAGCTGTGTGTCATCAATGTACATATGAAAGCTAAAGCTGTGTTTTCAGATAATGTCGCCAAGGGGCAGCATGTAGGAGGGGGCCAAGGATAGATCCTTGGGAACACCAGAGATAACAGTGCAGGAGTGTCAAGACAAGTCATTTCAAGTGATACTGTGGCTTTGGTTAGATAGATAAGAATGAACCAGGTGAGTGCAGTCCCATGCTGCTGGATGAATCAACCAGGTTAAAGGCTGCAGACAGGTTGAGAAAGATGAGGAGGGATAGTTTACCTTTGTCACAGCCACGTATGGTGTAATTTGTGACTTTATTAAAGCTATTTTGGCATTATGGCAGAGGTGGAAAGCTGATTGGAGGGATTCAAACATGGAATTCCAGGAATGATAGGTATGGCAGAGAACTGTGTACAGTTTTGGTCTCCTTATTTAAAAAAGGATATAAATGCATCAGAGAAGGTTCACTCGACAGATACCTGGAATGGAGGGGCTACCTTATGAGGAAAGGTTGGACAGGCTGGGCCTGTATCCACTGGAGTTCAGAAGAATGAGAGGTGATCTTATCGAAACATATAAGATCCTGAGGGGGTTTGACATAGTGGATGCTGAAAGGATGTTTCCCTTTGTGGGAGAGATTAGAACTAGGGGACACCACTTAAAAATAAGGGGTCCCCCATTTGAGGCGGAGATGAGCAGAAAGTGGGTTATTTGGAACTCTTCCTGAGAGCGGTGGAGGCAGAGTCTTTGAATAAATTTTTAAGGCTGAGATAGATAGATCCTTGACTAAGAAGGGAGTCAAAGGTTACCGGGGGGGAGGCAGAGTTGAGGCCACAATCAGATCAGCAGGCTCAAGGGGCCAAATGGCCCACTCCAGCCCCTATTTCATATGTTCGTATGTGGATTTGGAAGGCGACAACACGTTCAATGACTTTGGAGATGGTAGGGAGGTCAGAGATTGAATGGTAGTTTGCAAGGCTGGTGGGGTCAAGGGTTAGGTTTCTGAGTAGAGGGATGATGACAGTAGCTTTAAAGGAGAGAGGAACAACACCTGAAGTGAGCAAACCATTAACAATATTGGCTAACGTGGGGACCAGGAGGGGAAGTTTGTTGGTCAGCAGTTTAGTGGGAATAAGATCGAGGGAGCAGGAGGTGGGTCTTGTGGACAAGATGAGCTCGGAAAGACAAAGAGGGGAGATAAGAGAGAAACTATGGAAAGATGTGAGTTCAGAGTTGGATCTGCGGAAAACAGTTAAGGTATGCAAGCTTGCCTCTTGTATTCTAAGGCAGACAATATGTGAAATCTGATCAGGCTTCCAGCTGATGCAGTTGGGGGGGGTGTCCCAAGCACTATATAATAACTTAATCATTTATATTGTATCTAAAAGGTATATATATAATATACATGCACAAACACAGTATTAGGATTTGCTTTAATCTCCCATGATTAAGAATTTTGCTGTTATTTTTGCTTATATAAACAGCTCATAAATAGTGGATTTGTACTGTAGCTATAAATAATTAAATGGTTAAAGTAATTCATTCCTCGGATGTTTTAGGGTTTAATGTGTCAGAGTAGAATTTAGCTGACTGCACTGGTTAGCTTCTGCTGAAAGTGCAGGATGTATGTTTTGTGTTTGTCGATTTCTTTTTGTCACCATATTGTGAAATGAGGTTGAGGCAAGGGAATGGACAATGGGGTTAAGATGGTCAGTTAAATCCTAGATGATAAACAAGCTGGCACCTGGTGCCAGATTTTCATATTTGAAGCAACACTGGGAGTTGGGAAGTTTCCCGATGTCACAATCCTGTCTCCTACCCAGCAGTGCCGGCTTGTGGCATTGTCATCTGGTGGAGGTGGGGAGGCCTGGAGTTGGGCATGCCACTGGAGGTGGGCAGATGCCAAGGAGGCCTTTGTTCGCGTAGGCATCGGCTCAGTTCTGCAGATCAGTATGGGGACCCCATAACCCTCACACTACCCACCCTGCTCACTCCCCTCACCCCTTACTCTTCCCCTCACCCATCCCCAAACACCCTTACTCCACCTCAAACCCCTCACCCCTACCCCTCCCTTCACCCCCTCAACTCAGTGCTGGAAATGGGAGCAGGAATCATGGATCCTGCCCCAGCCACCATTGTTAAAGCCTGCCCGACGCACTGCGGCCCCATGTCAGGGTGGGAAAAGCTGGCCCCTAGTATTCTGTAGTAATTACCTCATTCTCATCGGTTTTGTTCATGGTAACTATTATCACATAATAATCAATCATCCTGCACAATGTGCACGACTACAGTCCTACAAAGGTCTTAAGCATTCCTTAATTTGTGGACAGAGTCAAGATCAAAAGGATTGATGAAGTATCAGTCTCTATTCAGAGGAAAATGGAGTAATATAATTTATTTCTCTGTATTATCGCCTGGTTAGAAACCTTAGGGAGTATTTTCAGGCCCCGCTATGGTGGCAGGAACGGAGGAAGATGTGGCCTGGAAATGTAGGCACTCACCGCCTGCTGGTTTCCTAAGTCTGTTCCTAGCAACAAACACTTTTGCTGAGACAGTTTCGGTGCTGTAAGGGCTACCTGCCCCCAAAGGCAGATAGTCAAATAGGCTCATTAAGAGCCTTGTTAACTGCAATTAAAGGAAGTTGACTGGAATTTTCTACAACAGGCCTCTAATTTCCTGAATCAGCAAGGGGCAGTTTAATTGCCCAGAGGCTGGCATCTAGCAGCATACTTGGAGGCCCTTGTTGCCTGCCTGGATGAGAGAGCAGGCCACCATGTAGAGAGAGTCCCCATGTTCCCCCAATAGGGGGAACCATTTTTATTTAAAGGTTCAAAAAGTTGGTGAGATTGCACCTCCGTATTGAAGCGCCAGGTGGAATTTTACACTGGTGGGATTTTACGGTTGTACCAAAGTCAATGAGCTAATGAACGGCTTGCCACATTTTACAGCTCTGCCCCCACCACAATGGGGCCGTAAAATTCAACCCACCGTCTCTGCTACTTAACTGCCATCACAGCCTGAGGCTGCTCTCAAGATAGAAGGCCTCTGACTGACTCTCCAGTTTCGAGAGACTGTCTGCTGCCCTTAACTAGAAAAATAACCTGTCTCCCTTTTCTGGATTAAGGGGGTGTCTCACTGTGTGATTGTTTTCCTTGGGGGTTGGGATTGGGATCCAGAAACAGTTCGGACTCCTGTTGCCCATCCCTGCATGGAAAATCCAGCCTGTGGGGAAGGCCAAGGCCTTGGTCAAGCACAATGAAAGAATGAAGTTGCAAACCGCATAGTTGTCAGATTCAAATGTTCTTACACCATTACACCATTGCCTGTCACATCAGCTCCCCTGACCAACATTGGCTAATCGGCTACATCCATCACATCGCAGTTATTATCTCATCTTTTGTAGACTATATGCATCCTATAAAATCCATCTTCACTCTTTCTGGGCATGAGTGTTTTGTGAAAACTGTAGAGCAGGCTACGTTATAGAGCTCAGGGATACTGATCTACTTCCTGAAGTGATCAATTTTCTAATGAGATTACTGGTAGGTACAGGCCATCAGTAACATGATAATTTTGTAGTAATGGCACAAATAGATGTGCTAACTCATCTGTTTGTTATTCTCTTGCTTTCTTTCTAGATTGGAGCCATTATCTTCACTTTAATATTAAAATGATGGAACAAAGCAACCAGAACAATTAGATTTTAATTCAAACTGAAAAACATTCAGAAGTGATTAAACGATCAGAATTAAGGGGATTATCTGCTATATTTTACATTTAACACATTCTAAAATAATGTAATCATCATTTTGCTAGAAATACCAAACAAGAAATCATGAATACATTTATTATGTCACCATATAGCAATCAGAGCAGTTCTTATCCCATGAAGTCTAAATAGTCTGTAGAATAAAGCTGTGACACATGCACATGGAAAGCCACTCACCCACAGACACTGAGGAAAATACTTTTCCTTTTTCTACTCTGCCCTCTACTGACTTTTAGGGGGAAACTACAAGCTGTATAATAAGATAAAAGCAAAAAACTGCGGATGTTTCAAATCCAAAACAAAACCAAAAATACCTGGAAAAACTCAGCAGGTCTGACAGCATCTGCGGAGAGGAACACAGTTAACATTTCAAGTCCGAATGACTTTTCATCAGAACTGAGGAAAAATAGAAGAGAGGTGAAATATAAGCCGGTTTAAGGTGGGGGTGGGACAGGGAGAGCTGGAGAGAGGGCCAGTGATAGGTGGAGATTGCCAAAAGATGTCATAGACAAAAGGACAAAGAGGTGTTGACAGTGGTGATATTAGCTAAAATACGTGCTAATAGGTGACATTAAGGGTAGAAAGCAGGACGAGCAAGGTACAGATAGCCCTAGTGGGGGTGGGGTGGGGGGAAGGGATCGAAATAAGCTAAAAGGTAGAGATAAAACAATGGATGGAAATACATTTAAAAATAATGGAAATAGGTGGGAAAAGAAAAATATATATAAATTATTGGAAAAAGGGAGATCAGAAAGTGGGTGGGCATCGAGGAGAGAGTTCATGATCTAAAGTTGTTGAACTCAATATTCAGTCCGGAAGGCAGTAAAGTGCCTAGTCAGAAGATGAGGTGCTGTTCCTCCAGTTTGCGTTGAACTTCACTGGAACATTACAGCAGGCCAAGGACAGACATGTGGGCATGAGAGCAGGGTGGTGTGTTGAAATGGCAAGCGACAGGGAGGTCTGGGTCATGCCTGCGAACAGACCGAAGGTGTTCCGCAAAGCGGTCACCCAGTCTGCGTTTGGTCTCTCCAATGTAGAGGAAACTGCATTGGGAGCAGCGAATGCAGTGGCCTAAATTGAGGGAAGTGCAAGTGAAATGCTGCTTCACTTGAAAGGAGTGTTTAGGCCCTTGGATGGTGAGGAGGTGTTAAAGGGGCAGGTGTTGCACCTTCTGCGTTTGCATGGGAAGGTGCCATGGGTGGGGGTTGAAGTGTAGGGGGTAATGGAGGAGTGGACCAGGGTGTCCCAGAGGGAATGATCCCTGCGGAATGCCACTAGTGGGGGTTAAAGGGAAGATGTGTTTGGTGGTGGCATCATGCTGGAGTTGGCAGAACTGGCGGAGGGTGATCCTTTGAACGCAGAGGCTGGTGGGGTGATAAGTGAGGACAAGGGGGACTCTATCATGTTTCTGGGAGGGAGAGGAAGGTGTGAGGGCGGATGCATGGGAGATAAGCCGGACACGGTTAAGGGCCCTATCAACCACCGTGGATGGAAAACCTCGGTTAAGGAAGAAGGAAGACATGTCAGAGGAACTGTTTTTGAAAGTGGCATCATCAGAACAGATGCGACGGAGGCGAAGGAACTGAGAGAATGGGATGGAGTCCTTACAGGAAGCGGGGTGTGAGGAGCTGTAGTTGAGGTAGCTGTGGGAGTCGGTAGGCTTGTAATGAATATTGTTGGACAGTCTATCACCAGAAATTGAGACAGAGAGATCAAGGAAGGGAAGTGAAGTGTCAGAGATGGACCATGTGAAAATGATGGAGGGCTGGAGATTGGAAGCAAAGTTAATAAATTTTTCCAGGTCCAGACGAAAGCATGAAGCAGCACCGAAATAATCATCGATGTACCGGAGAAAGAGTTGTGGGAGGGGGCTGGAGTAGGACAGGAACAAGGAACTTTCCACATACCCCATAAAGAGACAGGCATAACTGGGGCCCATGCGGGTACCCATAGCCACACCTTTTATTTGGAGGAAGTGAGAGGAGTTAAAGGAGAAATCGTTCAGTGAGAGAACAAGTTCAGCCAGATGGAGGAGAGTAGTGGTGGATAGGGATTGTTCGGGCCTCTGTTCGAGGAAGAAGCGGAGAGCCCTCAGAAAATCCTGGTGGGGGATGGAGGTGTAGTGGGATTGGACGTCCATGGTCAAGAGGTGGCGGTTGGGGCCAGGGAACTGGAAGTTGTTAATATGATGTAGGGTGTCAGAGGAATCGCGGATGTAGGTGGGAAGGGACTGGACAAGGGGAGAGAGAATGGAATCAAGATAGCAAGAAATGAGTTCCATGGGGCAGGAACAGGCTGACATGGTCGGTCTGTTGGTTTAGTCCTGTTTGTGGATTTTGGATAGGAGGTAGAAGCGGGCTGTCCGAGGTTGGGAATCCATGAGGTTGGAAGCTGTGGAAGGAAGATCGGTGCAGGCTTGGAGGGCCGTAGGGCCTGTTCCTGTGCTGTACTTTTCTTTGTTCTTATGAGGTCAGTGACAGTCCTAGAAACAATGGCTTGATGTTCAGTGGTGGAGTCATGGTCCAGGGGGAGGTAGGAGGAAATGTCTGCAAATTGATGCTCAGCCTCTGCGATAATAATAACCTATGCAGGATAAAAGATTGCTGAAGTCAACAGGCTTTCATTGCAAAATGATTGGTAACTTGAAGCCAGCTAATAATGCAGGTGGCAGAATGATGGCTGTTTAGATTGAGATAAAGGGGGAAAGAAATCAAAGTTTATCTGCAGATAAGCTGAACTTTGAGTGATGGCAATGGAGAGGATGAAACAAAACAGGCAATGAATTTAGGAATACTAACACAAAAAAAGATTTTAAAAATCCAAAGTAAAATGTAAAGATGACAATAGAAGAAGCATCTGAAATAAAATGAAGATGATATATTGGATTGCAGAAGCATAGTTTGCTTTAACAGTTGGTAGTAAATTCAATATGCAGAAATACAGGATTTTCACAAAAGATCGGTATGATAGAAGGGTCAGTATCAAGGGGCTGATAACACAACGCTCGATACCTGTGGTGCTGATGGACATGAGGTGCATATAACTGGGAGCTGAGGCCTGCTGTGCACCTTTGTACATTGTGTGCGGTAATGTGGTCGATAAGCACCTGTGGCACTGAGGTCCAGGCATGCCTCACTAGCCTCATTAAAGTCTCATGAATCAGTGTCTGGATTTGACCAACGCTATAAGGGGAGAGGCATTGCTAAATAAAGTTATGAGTAACAAAACAGGTCAGGTAGATTAAGTAATTGTGCCTGAGCACCTCAGGCATAGTAGCCATAATACCATAAGGCTCAAGGTTTAACGTGAGGGGAAAAATCAAGGGCACCAGATTAGATGAGGGCAGCTTTTAGAAAGATGAGGAATGAGCTAGCTGCAATGAGATGGAAACAGAAATTGTCAAAGCACTGTGATGTGATATTTTTAAAAAGGAGAATGCAAAGTTGGAGAATAAATATATACCATTTTTAAAAATGGCTTCAAGTTCAAATACAGCATGCTGTGGATAAATATAAAAGATAGAAACAAACTATTATTGATTCGATTTATATGTATGATGAAATAAGAGGATACAGGAAGAGAGGTTAAGGAGAAGAAGGAGTGAATGTCAAAAATATTGTTTCAAAAATATTTGAAACAAGTGTTCCACAAATGCATCAGCAAAAAAGGGAATAATTAAGTGTGAGGTGAGCCCTCTAGAGGTCAGTGTGGTAGTAGTGGGTAAACAGAAATTAGCAGTGTGTACTTAACAGCTTCACCATTTCAGTATTTACAATAAAGGCTTTTCAGGAAGGGGTAAATATTGAATTGGTTAAAAAAAAATGAGAGATATTATAAAAAATAAAAGAACCATATAGTCGTTTGGTAGTACAGAACTTGTGTACCGCTTAAACAAGACAAGTTAAAGTTTTTCGTCTTGCACTCATCAGGACACTTCGCAAGAATACCAAATATAAAGGGAAAACACCCATTTATACTGTAAGAGAAGAAAGTGCTACTTGGTTGGCAAGTGGACTCTGATTGCTAGAGGTGTTGCCATGGAGAATGCACCAGTGATGATGACTGACAGTTAACTACCATGCATTGTTTGGAATTTAAACCAAGCAGCTTAACCCTGATTAGTCAAGGCATTGCTCTGAGGGATGAGTCAACGAATGGCTGTCACTTATTTTGTTTAGCTGAAACAGGTGCAATGTGTGTACATGTTCCTTCTGTCTGCAAAGAACAGGGCCCTGTGTATTAATACATATAGCTTCCAGTACACACAAATGCACCATATTGCGAGCCTAACTGACAATCTTAAATTGGTGTCAGTGTAATTCTTAGTACACATAGGGTTACTTAGCAAATGTTGTCCAATCATGGTCATATCTAATGTTGGATGCTATGTTTTGAGTTTTGCAAGGATGGGCGAATAGCAGCTGGGACATGCTGTTTGATATGATCTGCCAGTCTTTGGAATGTGCAGCCTACATACCTAGTGTCACACTGGCACTGAAATTCATATACAACAGTACTTATTTGTGTGATAGGCAGAACGTCTTTTTGGCTTGATGGCAGCATCCTGTTAGAGGTGAACACCACTTGTGTTGCTACTGCATAGTAGCAGTGTGAAACAGCTAGCTTCACCTGTTGCTCAAATTTTTGAGATACATAGCCCTTCCAGGGTAATCTGAATGAGACTGGAAACTTTTTAGGACCCAAAGCGGCAGCCTTAGGCCCGTTCATGAATTTGCATGATATACAGCATGAAATGATCAGTTTAGCCATTATCCTGGAGGATGTCTTTGATGTGCCCTATCTCAGTATCAAGCTTGCATGGTGAGCAAATGGCTCAGGCCCTATTTACAAGGTTGCTGATAAGGCCAAATCTATAGCTTGTGGAACTGTAAGAATCCCAATGTGCATATTGACCAGTGAAGTACGGCTTGCACTAGATCGTGATAGAGAACCCCCTGGCAGATTTCTCAACTAGTACACGCTATTAAGCTACTAAGGCTGAAAGATCGCATCAAACAGCATGTCTCAGCTGTTGTTGGCAACGGGCAAAGTACAGACCGTACCCAACCAGCCTGTGCTTGCAAAACTCAAAACACGATGTTCTACATTAGATGTGATTTCGTGATTGGCAACGTTTGCTAAATAATCCTCAATGTGTTAAGAACTACATTGACACCAATTTAAGATTGTCAGTCAGGCTTGCAGTGTGGTGCATTTGCATGTACTGGAAGCTACATATATTAATACACAGGGCCCTGTTCTTTGCAGACAGAAAGAACATGTACACACATTGCACCTGTTTCAGCTAAACAAAATAAATGATCGCCATTCGTTGACTCATTCCTCAGGGCAATGTCTTGACCAATCCGTGTCAGGCTGTCTGGTTTAAATTCCAAACAATGCTTGGTAGTTAACTGTCCATCACCATCACTGGTGCATTCTCCATGGCAATAACTCTACCAATCAGAGTTCACCTGCCAACGAATCAACTCTCTTCTCATGCAGAATAAATTGTTGTTTTCCCCTTATTTTGATATTTTTCTGGTGTCCTGATGAGTGCAAGATGTAAAGCTTTGGCGTGTCTTTTTTCAGCAATACAGAAGGAACGTATTAGAGGGTTATATAAACTAAAGGAAAAAATAGCAGATCTTCGTAGAATATATTCAAGGAACTTAGATTTTATATTTAAGAAGGCTGAGAGAGTGGATGTGTGCCAGAGGACTGCAGGGTGACCAATGTAAATGTATTTTTAAAAAAGGATACAGAGCTAACCTAGGTAATTACAGAACACTTAGCTTAATATATATAGTTCAATTATAAATGAAATTACTAAATATCTATATGAATAGAAAATACTTAGAAGGAAACAGGGAGTATGCGTTAAAGGCAGTTTCTCAGAATGGTTGGAAATACATAGAGATGTTCCATATGGTTCTGTTTTTGGACTACGTCTGTTTACTATGCACATTAATGAGTTGGATATAGGGTAGAGTGATTCGTGTCCAAATTTGAAGATGATCATAAAATAGGAGGCATAGTAAGTAATTCTGAGGACCAAAGGGAGCTGCATGAACACTTTGATAAAGTGGCAGCATGGGCAAAAAAGTGCCTGATGGAATTCAATATTATTAAATGTGAGATAGTACATTTGGGAAATAATAATAGTAAAAATTACACTCTAAATAAGAGGAGGCAAGGAGATATAAAAGAGTAGAATGTTTAGGCGATTCAGGTTCACAAGACCTTAAAAGCAGCACCTCGAGTGGATAAGACCATAAGGAAGCTCATGGCTGTTTTTAGGCTCAGCTTTGTTCCTGTGACACCAGTGGATACCTGAACCAAGAGGCCACATCAGCATACTTGGAACAAGCTACTGGACAATGCTCGGCTTAACACGCAGTTCACTGAACGAAGATGTCAATGTTGGCCTGCCTGCATTGCAGGCTGCAACCCTCAGTTGAGTCCCAAGAGGAGGGATTGGAGACAGCTACATGGGAAATCCAATCATGACTCCTGTGCAATTGAAAGATTACTCCTTTTCTCCCTGGTTCCACAGGATGGGTTTTATTTTAATTTTGTTTTAACGTACCCAGAGTTGGTGGCTGCCAAATAATCCTGAACAGGGCAGGCTGTGATTATTTATGCAAATGAGCCATGAGGGTCTTTATAGTAATTATAGTTTCATTAAGTGTGTAATGTACCTTTAAGGATAATGCTTGTTAAGGAGGATCACATGATTTGTAGTAACCAATAGGAGAGTAGCACAGGCTATCTCAGGAGTCAGTGTGTAGAGATGAGGTTGGAGTTGAAAGCACACATGTAGTTGCTGCTGAGTACATTGTAAATAAACTTAATGTTTCCACCCAAGAAGTGTCTGCAGATCAACGCTATCGATAGTAGCAACTTGGCCACCCTCACAACAAACTGGCGATGAGAACATGTACAAGATTGAACAGAAAGAAGTTGGCACTGTACCTCACCCAGTGATTGTAAGTTGCAAGCTCCATTAGAACTGAAAAAGTTATCCTCTCTCAAAATACCACAATTTGGGAGAATTGATCCTCTTGAACCAGCCACAGATGATTGGTCTCATTACATAGAACGCCTCACGTCCTTTTTTCAAGCAAACAAGATTAAGGGGGAAGAGAAGAGGTGAGCGATCCTCTTAAGTACATGTGGGAACAAAACTGACAGTTTGATTTGAAGTTTGACGGCACCCAGTGACCCAGATTTAAAAGATTTCGATGAATTGGTGGACCTCGTGAAGGGTCATATTCAACCCAAGCCCTCAGTCACAAAGCAGAGTTCAGGTTTAATTCATGAAATAGAGCCCCGGGTGAGACAATTGCATGTTACATGGCAAATCTGAAGCAGCTAAAGGAACATTATGAGTTTGGTTCGCCTCTAAATGACATGTTCAGAGATTGTTTAGTGTGCAGTGTGAATGAGGACATTATTCAGAAAAGATCATTGCCCAAAGTGAATTTGGATTTCAAGAAGGCACTAGAGATAACAACATTGAAAGCGCAGTAAGAGATTCAAAAGAAATATAAGGTGTGCAAAATGGTGCTGTCCTCCACGTTGGGTGGGAAACGCCAGCTGAAAAGGGTGCAAAAATGCAAGACTCTGCTGAGAAGCAGGAAACAGCCCCCACTAGCCGAATAATAAAGACAAATAACTTAGCAGCGAAATCTAAGAATAATTTTAATAAAGCAGTCTTTTAGCAATTTGCAGTTTTAAAAAAATTGAATGCTACTATCGTCACAGAAATGGACATATGATGAGGCAACGCAAGGAAAGATTCAAGCAGGATTGTAAACAAAAGAAGAAGCCCAATGAAATCTACAATGTAGAAGAGCCTGAAACAACAAATTCAGACACTTACTCCTTGTTTAATCTGAAAGTTGGAAAGACAGAACCAATATTTGTCACAGTGAAAGTAAATGGCAAACCTATTAAAATGGAAGTGGACATGGGAGCTTCCACTACAGTAACTGTGGAACATACCTTCGGACATGTGAATAACAGTGAATATCAATTAAGTTTACAATAAACAGCTGCCAAATTCAAACATACATGGGTGAAGACATTCAAGTAAAAGGCATTAGCAGCGTAACTGTCCATTATGGAAGCCAACTGGCAAAGCTACCAGTGCTGGTATTGAGAGGCAGAGGACCAGGCCTTCTAGGGTGAAATTGGCTAAGGGAAATCAACCTTGAGTGGCCACTGAGATTCCAAAAGGAAGCTGGAAGCATTCCTGTTTTGGGAAAGGAGTGTGTAAGGACTCAACAACCTGAAGAATTGCAGGCTGTCTTAAGCCAAAACCTGGAAGAACATCAGAAGAAACCCGAAGAGACCCTGCTTGATGACAGAGTTTGAGACGAGGTGAGCAACCTTTGCAGGGAAAAAGAAAACCTGTTGAAAGACCTTCACACGCTACTAGATTCCCTCAGGTCAAGGTTTGCACCTCTGGAAAAATGTGAAGAGAAACAGAGAGAATTCAGCACTTCTCCAAATAAACTGAAAAATGAGTTGGCAGAGAAGGCACAACAATTCTCAATTTTCCAGGAGGCAGCAAACAAATACAAAAAAGAAACAGAAAAACTGAAGAATCAGCTAAATGAAGCCAAAGAGGCTTTGGAATCAAAAGTCACAGAATTTTCCAAGAAGCAGACAGTTAATTAAATTTTGGGAGATCAGTCACTGAGCTCAGACAAGTTGAGCTTGCATCTGAGAGAAGCCTGGCCAATAGTGAAGTCAGAAGGAAGGCCGAGATTAAAGTCTGCGCTAGAAAGAAGAAAGAAAGGTACAGAAATACTTTCATTCTGGCAGCATACAAATATACTTTCGTACATAGGACTGGCAATGAAATCACAAACGCCGATGCACTTACTCGTTTGCATTTACAAGAAAATGATGAGCACGTCCCAGTTCTATAGGAACTTGTTTTGCTGTTAAGTTTCTTAGATTCCTCATTGGTTTGTGCTCAACAGATCAGAGACTAGACAATTTGGGACCTAGTCCTATCTCAAGTATAAGAACAAGTGCTGCATGGTTAGTCACAGGAGTCCCTACCTGATTAAATGAAACCATACTTCAACGGAGGCATGAAATAACCAGAAGAGATGGCATCTTATTGTGGGAAGCATGAGTGATAGTTTCTCCAAAGGGAAGGGAGCCACTTTTAATTGAATTACACAATGCCCATCTAGGAATTTCCCGAGTGAAGACCATAACACGCAGCTATCTATGGTGGCTTGGGATGGATGGCGAAATAGACAGTTTAGTGAAGCACTGTGTGCAATGTCAGCAACTGCTAAAGTTGTTGATGACAGCTCCGTTACACCCGTGGGAGTGGCCAGGTAGACCCTGGGTGCGGTAACACATTGACTATGTTGGACCTTTCCTGAGAACAGTCTTTCTGCTCATTGTTGTCACCAACGTCTGGCGCTACAATTGAGAAGCTACGTCAGTGTTTTGCCATTCACGGACAACCAGAAGTAGTCGTTTCCGATAATGGCACGGCATTTATGAGTGCTAAGTTTCAGTGGTTTATCAGCGTCAATGGTATCACTCATGTAAAAACTGCACCGTACCACTCTTCCTCAAACAGACTGGCTGAAAGGGCGGTTCAAATGTTCAAGGCAGGCATGATAAAGCTAACTGGTGATTCCTTAGCAACCAAACTAGTACACTTTCTTTTTCATTACAGGACTACCCCTCACACAACAACAGGTGTCATACCTGCAAAGTTATTGTTGAAATGCCATCTCAAGACAAGATTCAACTTAATAATGCTGAATTTAGAGAGGAAAGTGGAAAGCAATCAGGGAAGCCAGAAAATTAGGCATGACTGGCATAGTCGTGAGTGGAAATTTACCGTGGGAGACTGTATATGTGAAGAACTTTGGAGAAGGATCAAAGTGGTTACCGGGTGAAACAAGTGTGGTGATGGGACCTCTATCTTAGCACGTGGAGGTGGAAGGTTGGATCATCTGGAAACATAACGACTATTTAAGGAAGAGAGCAACAAATCACCAAGATATGTTTCCACTAGTGACCATGACCGGGCCTGCGTTTCCTGTTGAGGATACTCAACCCAGGACTGACATGTCTGATATTCCTGTAAGAGTTGAGGATACAGAACTACAAGTGTCCACCAAGCACCTGATGTTCAGGCAACTCCGGAAAAGGAGGTTCCTGACAAAGAATCTGAAGTTGTGGAGCTGCGATGTTCCACACCTATCAGGAAACCACATGAAAGACTGAATTTGTAAATTCCTTACACAGTGTAAATATTATGTTGTCTTGAAAAATATGTACTTTTAAGTATATGTATAGCTGAGTTAAAACAGGAAAAATGTAGTAATTATGATTTTATTTTGTGTAATGTACCTTTAAGAATAATGTTTGTTAAGGAAGATCACATAATCTGTAGTAACCAATAGGAGAGTAGTGCAGGCTACCTCAGGAGTCAGTGTGTAGAGATATGGAAGAATTCTGGCCTCCCCACCGCCCCCCCCCCACCCACCCCCAATCAGGCGGGGAAAGTGCAAGAGTGGGCACGGGCAGGCGCGCCTCCGATCGCCACCCCCAATTGCGGGTGTGCCGCCATTTTAAGTGGGCGGGCAAATTAAGGCCTGCCCAGTGTGACGTCTGCTAGAAAGCACTATGCGCTCCCTGGGCGGGCGGGGGGGGGGGTGGTTTCCTCAGCTGAGAGTGTGCTCTTTCACCTATGTGTGTGAAAGAGCACACTGATCTCCCTGAGGCTAAGCGCTGCCTCAGCGAGATCGGCTCAGAATTAAAACTTTGAAGATAAATGTTTGAAAAATTTCCTTGACATGTCCCCTCATTTGACACTGTCACATGAGTTGGGACATGTCCATCACTTTAACTCTAACCTTTATTAAATATTTAAAAACCCTCATGAAACCTCATCCCGCCCATGGATGAGGTTTCATGCTTTTTCTTAAGCCCACCAGGGCTCCCAGCCTGCCCGCCAACCCTAAGGTTGGATGGGCAGCCCTATCAATGACCTCAATTGTTTTATTAATAGCCTCAATAGGCCGTTGACAGGTCGGCGGGCGCACAGCTGACTCAGCTGCGCTTCTGCCGACCTGAAAATGGAAATGACGCGGGGTGATGTCGGGAGTTCCGTCTGATGTCATCCCACGTCATTTTATACATCAGCGAGCAGGCCTAAAGATCCTGCCCATAGAGTTAGAATTGAAAGCACACATAGAGTTGCTGCTGTGTACATTGTAAATAAACTTAATGTTCCCCCCAAGAAGTGTCTGCAGATCAACTCTACCAATAGTAGCAACTTGGCCACTCTCACAACAGTCTTTGACCTACATAAGATGTTAATTGTTAAAGAAATCAAAGAAACAAAGGAGTAAATGTACCTCAAAGTGCTAAAATACAAATTTCCTTGATCTTTTTAGCACTATAGTGGTGTAACAATGGCATAAGTGATGAGGCAATGAGGAAATTTAGGGTCAATACGTTTTACAATATTATTTTTTAAAGAAAAGAAAAAATCTATAATTTATGTATTGTCTCATTCACAGCAACAATGATAAAGGATATAATATGACAAATTTGAAGATCTGTTAAATATAGTAAGGAACAATTATGAAAGTTGAAAGTTTATGTGGTTATTATTTACTTCTGACTCAATTTTGAGAACAACAAGTGTCTTCCACTTAGTGGAATTGGAAGGACTGGAGGACACTGGTGTTTATGCTATTTTCCAGGATAATGCTACAGTGGATAAGTGGGAGAGCCCCTGCAGAAATGTATCCCTTACTGCCTTATCATTAACTACAACTAACCTTGTTTCTTGCTCTGATACTTATAAAAGAATAGATTATGTTTTAGTTGTCTGTACCTATGTGGACAGCGCATTAAACAACATCTTCCATTTAACAGCCCATTCAGATAACTTCTCTAAATCAGCTTTCCATCTACTAATCTCATTTTATTGCTAACCTTAGCGTACATTCTGAGTCATATACAAATTTCCTAATAGCATTATTCATGCCCTCCTCAAGCTCTTGGATCAAAATACTGAACAATAAAGGACAGAGTTTAGGGGAATACTCATACTGGGTGACAGTTTGAGCCCTCCCTGTTAATATCCACCCTTTGTTTATGCAATTTCAAATAACTCCCAATCCATTCCACTGTTTCTCCAATAAAGCCATGGCATCATTTAAAAAAAAATAACATTCCTCTATTTGGACCACTCTGTTCATATGTAATCAAAAATCAACTTGGAAAACATTATTAAGAGCTTGCCCAATGGCTTAATGGGTGCAGGTACCAGTACTGTAAGCCACAGAGGACAAAAGGATTCCTGGTTTTAGCTCACTGCCATTTGAGTTATCCAATCTCACGCAGGGTGGCCTTGCTTGGGGAGCTCCTGAACATTTGTGACGGCAGGTGGTGGGCTGTATTTTACTGAATTCCCTGTAGCGTACAATATAGAACAAGTCAATGATGTCCATCAGGTCCCTCAACTGTGTGTGATTTCAGCAACTTGACACAAAATAACACACCTTGCAAAATACATAACCACGATTAACTGCTGTCCAGTGATCTTTGCCCTAAGTTTATGAGTATAGTCAGGTTCTAGCTCAGTTATGATGGGCCCCATTGTTCTTTGCAGAATAAATGAGTGTAATTCAACCATTGCTGTGTAGAAAGAAGGCAGCCAAAGAATGATGTCATTGATGTATAAAAAGTATTAAGTGATATAGGAAAGGGGAAAATATCACTTTCAAGTAAGTCAGGAGCATAGGATCAGGTTAAAGTAAATTTAAAAGCGATACCAGGATATTTTCCCAGTTTCACTCACTCACTCTAATTTATCTTCCTCTGAACGTACGGAACTTAGACCCAACATTGTTATTGAACCTGCGGGCAAGGGTGATACTGTTGTTGTTTGGCTTACCAACCTGTAAATAATGGAAGCTGAACACCATTTCTGCTACTCCTCATCCTACCTGTCCCTGGACCATGACCACATCAATCCATCATTTCCAAGATTGTCACTGACCTCAAATCCTCTGAAGAACTTTCCACCACAGCCTTCAACCACATAGGCACCCAATCCTAAACAGCCTATTTGGACCTCCTTCTCAAGATCCACAAAAAGAACTGCCCTGGTAGATACATCATTTCAGCCTGCTCTTGTCCCACTGAACTGATTTCTTCCAATTTCAACTCTACTTTTCTACGTCTCATCCGACGCCTCAACAAGAAACTTTTTCTCTTTCTCTCAAGTGCTAAGGAGCGCAAGCTCCAGCAACTCATCGACACCAACACCCATCTAGGACCCTCTTCCCCCGCCTGTCCCTCCGTCCCCACCCCGTCTTCCAATCCCAGCCCCAGCCGTGTATTCACTATAACCCCTGACCTTCCCCTCTCCGACGCTGAACGTTCAGTGCTTAGCAAAGGACTTAGTTTCATACCCTTACGCCCTCATCTCAATGAATTTTGGGTTCAGCACGATGCTGAACTCTTCTTCCGCCGTCTTCATCTCCGGGCTCACTTCTTTGGGCAGGAGTCCTCTCCCCATTCAACGGATCCTTTTACCCACCTCCAATATTCTCCCTCCATCTGGACCACTCCGTCTGGATTCTTACCTTCTCTTGATCTTTTCATTGAGAACTATAGGCACAACATTAGTCGTCTCAATTTCTCTGCTCCTCTCACCCATTCTAATCTCTCTCCCTCTGAACTTACTGCACTCTGTTCTCTCAGGTCCAACCCCAACATTGTCATTAAACCCGCTGACAAGGGTGGTGCTGTTGTTATCTGGCGCATTGACCTCTACCTCGCGGAGGCTGAGTGTCAACTCGCAGACACTTCCTCCTACCTCTCCCTGGACCATGAACCCATCACTGAACATCAAGCCATTGTTTCCAGGACTGTCACTGACCTCATCTCCTCTGGGGATCTTCCTCCCACAGCTTCCAACCTGATAGTCGCCCAACCTCGGATGGCCCGCTTCTACCTCCTACCCAAAATCCACAAACAGAACTGTCCTGGTAGATCGATCATGTCAGCTTGCTCCTGCCCCACGGAACTCATTTCTCGTTATCTTGACTCTATTCTCTCTCCCCTTGTCCAGTCCCTTCCCATCTACATCCATGATTCCTCTGACACCTTACGTCACATCAACAATTTCCAGTTCCCTGGTCCCAACCGCTTCCTCTTCACCATGGACGTCCAATCCCTCTACACCTCCATCACCTACCAGGATGGTCTGAGGGCCCTTAGCTTCTTCCTCGAACAGAGGCCCGAACAATCCTCATCCACCACTACTCTCCTCCGTCTGGCTGAACTTGTTTTCACACTGAACAATTTCTCCTTCAACTCCTCTCACTTCCTCCAAATAAAAGGTGTGGCTATGGGTACCCGCATGGGCCCCAGCTATGCTTGTCTCTTTATGGGGTATGTGGAACATTCCGTGTATCAGTCCTTCTCCGGCCCCCTTCCACAACTCTTTCTCCGGTACATCGATGATTACTTTGGTGCTGCTTCATGCTCACGTCGGGACTTGGAAAAATTTATTAATTTTGCTTCCAATCTCCACCCCTCCATCATTTTCACGTGGTCCATCTCTGACACTTCCCTTCCCATCCTTGACCTCTCTGTCTCAATCTCTGGTGATAGGCTGTCCACCAATATCCATTACAAGCCTACCGACTCCCACAGCTACCTCGACTACAGCTCCTCACACTCCACTTCCCGTAAGGACTCCATCCCATTCTCTCAGTTCCTTCACCTCCGTTGCATCTGTTCCGATGATGCTACCTTCAAAAGCAGTTCCTCTGACATGTCCTCCTTCTTCCTTAACCGAGGTTTTCCACCCACGGTCATTGACAGGGCCCTCAACCGTGTCCGGCCCATCTCCCGCGCATCCGCCCTCACGTTTTCTCCTCCCTCCCAGAAGCATGATAGGGTCCCCTTTGTCCTCACTTATCACCCCACCAGCCTCCACATTCAAAAGATCATCCTCCGCCATTTCCGCCAACTCCAGCATGATGCCACCACCAAACACATCTTCCCTTCAACCCCCCTGTCGGCATTCCATAGGGATCGTTCCCTCCGGGATACCCTGGTCCACTCCTTCATCACCCCCTACTCCTCAACCCCCACCTATGGCAGCTCGCCATGCCCACGCAAAAGGTGCAACACCTGCCCCTTCACTTCCTCTCTCCTCACCGTCCAAGGGCCCAAACACTCTTTTCAAGTGAAGCAGCATTTCACCTGCATTTCCCCCAACTTAGTCTACTGTACTCATTGCTCCCAATGCGGTCTCCTCTACAATGGAGAGACCAAACATAAACTGGGCGACTGCTTTGCAGAACACCTGTGGTCTGTCCGCAAGAATGACCCAAACCTCCCTGTCGCTTGCCATTTTAACACTCCATCCTGCTCTCATGCCCACATGTCTGTCCTTGGCCTGCTGCATTGTTCCAGTGAAGCCCAACGCAAACTGGAGGAACAGCACCTCATCTTCCAACTAGGCACTTTAAAGCCTTCTGGACTGAATATTGAATTCAGCAACTTTAGGTCTTGAGCCCCCTCCTCCATCCCCACCCCCTTTCTGTTTCCTCCCCCTTCCTTTTCTATTCCAATAATTTATACAGATTTTTCTTTTCCCACCTATTTCCATTATTTTTAAATCTTTTATGCTTCCCCACCCCCACTACAGCTATACCTTGAGTGCCCTACCATCCATTCTTAATTAGCACATTCATTTAGATAATATCACCAACTTCAACACCTCTGTGTTCTTTTGTTCTTTTGTCTGTGACATCCTTTGATGATCTGCTCCTATCCTAACACCCCGCCCTCCACTTCTCTCTCTCTCTCTCTCCCCCACCGCACCCCGCCTCCCTGCCCCACCATCTTAAACCAGCTTATATTTCCCTCTCCTTGTAAAGAAAGATCAGTTCTGCTGAAGGGTCATGAGGACTCGAAACATCAACTCTTTTCTTCTCCGCCGATGCTGCCAGACCAGCTGAGTTTTTCCAGGTAATTCTGTTTTTGTTTTCTACTTTTCCTAACCTTGATCAGTCTCTGGCTACCTACAACTGCTACCTTCTGACAGTGTCTGGCACTTTAACTGTTTCCAGTTTCTTGGCCCTGAACCTTTCCTTTAACCATTGACCTTCAATCTCTCTACATCTCCATCCCCCATCAGGATTGCCTGAGGGCTCTGGGTTTCTTCCTTGAATGGAGGCCCAATCATTCCCCATCTACCAGCACCCTCCTCCACCTGGCTGAACCTGTTTTCACATTGAGCTGCTTCTCTTTTAACTCCACTCACATCCTCCAAATAAAAGGTGTTGCTATGGGTACTTGCATGGGTCCTGGGTTATGTTTGCCTTTTTTGTAGGAATAGTGGAATATTCTTTTTGTCAGTCTGACTCAGGTCTCCTTCTTCACCTCATTGGTGAGTTTCCTGCTCTTGCCAAAAGCTGAAAAGTTTAATCAACTTTTCCTCCAATTTTCATCTTTTCCATGATTCACCTAGTGCCACTCCCTAGCCCTCTTCCCTTAGCCCTGCACATTCTTTCTTTTCATATAATAGTCCAATTCCCTCTTAAAAGCCTATATTGAACAAGCCTCCACCACACTCTCAGGCAATGCGTTCCAGATCCCAACCACTCACTGCGTAAGGAAGGCATTCCTCATATCTCCAGTGCTTCTTTTGCCAATTACCTTAAACCCTTTTGTTCTTGATGCTTCCACCAATGGGAACAGTTTTCCCAATATCTATTCTGTCCAGACCCTTTGTGATTTTAAATACCTAAATATCTATCAAATATCTTCTCAACCTTCTCTTCTCCAAGGAAAACAGCTGCAGCCTCTCCAAACCATCCATATAACTGAAGTTCCAAGGGGAGGCAATAGTGTCGTGGTATTGTCACTGGACTAGCATTCCAGAGACCCAAGGTAATTCTCTGGGGACCTGGGTTCAAATCCCAACATGGCAGATGGTGGAATTAGAGTTCAATAAAAGTTTAATGATGACCATTGTTGATTATTGTAAAAACCCATGTGGTTTACTAATGTTCTAGAGGAAATCTGCTGTCCTTTAGTTTGGCCTACATGTCTCTCTGGACCACAGCAATATGATTGACTCTTAAATGCCCTCTGAACCAGGGCAACAAATGCTTGCCTAGTCAGTAATGTCTACGTCAACTCCGCACCCTCCCCCATCCCCTCCAGATGCTTGTCACACTGTGAGCCAACCAGTCCCACTGAACGCCATTTTTCACACAAGGGTTTCTAATCTCCACTCTCGAAGAACTCACTTTGGAATCTTCTCCCAAATGACACTTTCTCTTGGACACCTTCCATAAGGGCCCATCTCCAGGGTTTTGAACTCTCCTTCTGTTGTTCCTCTCCCCTGGGTCACCATGCGCATTCAACTTTACCTTCCATGCACTTTCTCTCAGATACTCAGCCGGGTGGAATATCCATAGCATCTGTTTGAGGTGGCATCTGTCACTTGGTTTCAGAATGTGGTGTGCCTGACCACAGGTCACCTATTGGTTTACATGGTTTGTGTACTTCCTGTGAACATTAGAGTATAAGATTTGTAACTTGTGTTATCCTTACAAATCTGTATATATCTGTAAAGGTATATTTGTGGGTGAAGGAGTATTATAATATGGTTTATCTTTTCTTGTTTAATAAATGTTTTAATCTTTTGTTAAAAGTTCATCAGCTGACTCCTGTGACAAGAAAGTGGGGGGGCTCTGACTTGTCCAGTTGTAACATCAGCTGGGATCATAACAACGGCAGTATGTTTCCAATCCAAAGAGATAGGAGGCATTGCTAGACCTTGTTCTTGTGAACGTGATTTGCCAAGTGGATCAAGTGTCAGTAGGGTGGGGGGGGAATTCCCTCAGCCAGGAGTGCACTTTTTCGTGCATGCATGTGAAGGAGCGCACAGATCTCCCTGAGGCAAAGTGCTGCCTCAGGGAGATCGGATCCAATTGACAACTTTAAATAAAGGTGATAAAAACATTTCCCTGCCATGTCCCCTCATGTGACGCTGTCACATGAGTTGGGACATGTCCATAACTTTTATTGAAACATTTTATAAAAATTTAAATACCCTCATGAAACCTCATCCCGCCCATGGATGACATTTCATGTTTTTTCTGAAGCCCGCCTGGGCTCCCGGCCTGCCCGCCAACCTTAAGATTGGACAGCAGGTCCACTAATCATCTTAATTAGTTTTTCAATGGTCTTAATAGGCCGTTGACAGTTTGGCGGGCGTGCCGAACTGAGAATCTAAATGACGCGGGGTGACGTCGGGATGCATGCCTGATGTATCCCCCCATCATTTTACACATCGGCGAGCAAGCCTTGGCCCCAACCCTGCTCGCTGACTGAAAGATGCTGTCCCATCTTAATCTCTATCTATTCATCAGACAAGCACATACAAACATACAAATTAGGAGCAGGAGTAGGCAACTCTGCTCCTCGGGCCTATTCCACCATTCAATAAGATCATGGCTGACCTGAATGTAACCTCCTGCCTACTCATGATAACCTTTCACCCCCTTGATTATCAAGAATCTATCTACTTCTGCCTTTAAAATATTCAAGTACTCTGCTTCCATTGCCTTTTAAGGAAGAGAGTTCCAAACACTCACGGCCCTCTGAGAGAAAAAAAAATTCTCCTCATCTCTGACTTAAATGAACAATCCCTTTTTTAAGACAGAGATGAGGAGAAATTTGGATTTCTGGGAGCTCTCGATTTGTTTGCCCTATTTTTCCCCTTCGTGGGAATATACCTTGACTGTGCCTGAGCTATTGTGCCCGAGCCCATTGTTCAGTTACAGTTTTGCCTGTCAACATTTGATTCTAATTTATTTGGCCCAGATCTGTTCTTACCCCAGTGAAGCTGGCTTTCACCCAGTTAATCATTCTTACTCTGGATTGTTCCTTGCCCTTTTCTTTAGCCAATCTAAACCTTATGAAACAATGATCACTGTCCCTTAAATGTCACTTTACTGACACTTGATCCACTTGGCAAATCACATTCACAAGAACAAGGTCTAGCAATGCCTCCTATCTCTTTGGATTGGAAATATACTGCTGTTATGATCCCAGCTGATGTTACTACTGGACAAGTCAGATCCCTGGGGGGAACCCCTCACTTTCTTGTTTAGAAACATGGAGGGCAGCTACTAAGCAGAGTCACAGGAGTCAGCTGATGAACTTTTAACAAAAGATCAAAACATTTATTAAACAAGAAAAGATAAACCATATTATATTACTCCTTCACCCACAAATATACCTTTACAGATATATACAGATTTGTAAGGATAACACAAGTTACAAATCTTATACTCTAATGTTCACAGGAAATACACAAACCATGTAAACCAATAGGTGACCTGTGGTTAGGCACTCCACATTCTGAAACCAAGTGACAGATGCCACCCCAAACAGATGCTATGGATATTCCACATCAACTCCCTCCACCCCTCCAGACGCTTGTCACACTGTGAGCCAACGAGTCTCACTGAACTCCATTTTTCACACAAGGGTTTCTAATCTTCACTCTCGAAGAACTCGCTTTGGAATCTTCTCCCAAATGACACTTTTTCTTGGACACCTTCCATAAGGGCCAATCTCCAGGGTTTCGAACTCTCCTTCTGTTGTTCCTCTCCCCTGGGTCACCATGTGCATTCGACTTTATCTTCCATGCACTTTCTCTTGGATACTTAGCCGTGTCAAAAGAACACTACTGCTTCACGTGCCCATATTAAGAGGTACAGATCTTTGGCTGTTCCCTTGGATCTCCAATAAATGTTTTGATCTTTTGTTAAAACTTCTTGCAAGCCTATTTTGTTATAAGTCTGCATCCTGCAGCTTTCTCCCTTTAAGCTTGGAGCCTTCCTCTCTGCTCCTTACTTTCATTTCCACTGAACAGGACCTTTTCCAGACTCATATTTTTCCTTTGACTAGAAGGTCATCTTGCGACTTTCTTCTTTTTCCCACTCCCTGGTTTCTGGGACCTTCTCCTGTTCTTATGGGAAATCTGCTTTTTGCAGTTCCCTCCCCTGTCCAGATCCTCCTAGGTCCTGGTTTCAATTGAACTGAAGCTACTTTTATGTTTTTCTCTGTCTCTTTGGGTCCCTCTTTCTGGACCCCTGTTGTAACAGCAAAATTTACTTCTACCTTGTATTTAACATCCCTTCAAGGATCATAAAAGCTCATTAGAATGCAAGCATCTTTTAAAGTGAAACCAAATCTCAAGTTTCCCCCTTTCTTAACACACCAATACAGAAATACAAATTAAACTTAAACTTAAAGCTAAAACTCATTCCTAACACTTACAAGTACAAATATAACTTACTTAAGCTATCTCTAGTTCCTAACACTGTAGAATTTTTTTGTGAATGCACTCTAGGAACTCTTGCCCCTCTCTTCCCATTACACAATGACTATCCCAGTCTATATTTGGATAATTAAAGTCCCCAATTATAACTACACCATAATTCTTGCACTTCTCTGTAATTTCCTTGAGAATTTGTTCCTCTACACCTTTCCCACTAGTTGGTGACCTATAGACTTCACCGAGCACTGTAATTTTGTTCTTTAGCTCAAGCCAAATAGATTTTGTTCCTGACCCCTCTGGGACATTCTTTCTCTGCAGCATTGCAATGCTCTCCTTAATCAATATTGCCACCCCTCTCCCTTTCCTTCCTTTCCTATCTTTCCTGAACACCTTGTATCCAGGAATATTTAATACCCAGTCCTACCCTTCTTTGAGCCAGGTCTCTGTTATAAAAATAACTTCACATTTCCACATGGCAATCTGTGCTTGTAACTCATCAATTTTACTTACCACACTCCATGCATAGTAACTCTAATTTAGACTTGATTATTTTCTGTCTTACTCTGAACCCACCTAACATCTGACTATTTTCCTACTATAGTGCTATCTATCTTTCCCAGTATTCTCTGCACCTTGCTATTCCTCTCTGATATTACCTCCTGATTCCCACATCCCTGCCAAGTTAGTTTAAATTCTCCCAGATAGCAATTGCTAATTGCCCTGCAAGGAATTCAGCTCTCTTTGAGTGCAACCTGTCTCCCCCGGAACTGCTCCAACGTCCCTGGAATCTAAAGCCCTCTGACCTGTACCATCTTTCCAGCCATACCTTCATTTGCTTTATTCTCCTATTTCTATACTCACTTGCACGTGGTACTGGGAATAATCTAGAGATTACTATTTTAGAAGTCCTGCTTGCTAATTTCCTACATAGCTCCCTTTTTCTGACTGCAGAACCACATCCCTCTTTCTGCCTGTGCCAAAGTGGTCCTGCTAACAATTTAACCCCTCTCTCAGGTTACTCTGCAGCCACTCAGTAACATCCTTGACCCTAGCACCAGCAAGGCAACATACCAACCTGAATTCACATCTGCGGCTGCTGAAATGCTTGCCTATTCCTCTAACTTCCAAGTCTCATATCATTATTGCTCTTCCAGTCTTCTTTGTAACCCCTATACAGCTGAACCACCCATGGTGCCATGGACTTGGCTCTGGCTGCACTCCCTCGGTGAACCATCACTTTCAAAACTGAGTACTGGTTGGAAAATGGGATGCACTCATGGGATTCCTGCACCATCTGCCTGTTTAACATACAAACAAGGAGCAGGAGTAGGCCATTCAACCCTTTGAGCCTGATCCGCCATTTAATAAGATCATGGCTGATCTGAGAGTAACCTGAAATCTACATCCCACCTATCCCCGATAACCCATCAGCTGCTTGCTTACCAAGAATCTACCCACCTCTGCCTTAAAAATATTCAAAGACTCTGCTTCCACCACCTTTTCAGGAAGAGATTTCCAAAGGCTCACAACCCTGAGTGAAAAAAATTTGCCTCATCTCACTGGTGCCCTGTACAACTGAAGCATAACCTCCCTACTTTTGTATTCAATTCCTCTTGCAATAAATAATAACATTCTATTAGCTTTCCTAATTACTTTTTGTACCTGCATACTAGCCTTTTGTGTTTCTTCTTGACTGTCTGGTGGCCACCTATTCCCCCTCTCTCTGCATACTCTTACGCTGTGGGGTGATGTCTATAAACATGCTATACATATTTCTGATTGGCTGGTAGCTCTCAGGGGGCAGGACTTCTGCCCTCAGGGTCCTTGATCGTGGTGAAGGCCTGCCTCTGGCCTGTCAATGGCACTTAATGCAGCCAGCCTTCCAGAGCTCCAGCAAACTCTCCAGCCAGCAGGTGAGACACCTGCCACCTCCATTAAATCCAGCTGGGCTGTCTAGGTTTCTTCTTCTCTAATCCTTCTTCCTCATGCTCCTGCTCCTCAGCTGTTTGCTTTACATCTGGTGGTAAGAGCTGTTCCCTCATGATAGCGTGGTTGTGCAGCACATGGCTGGCCACCATGAATCTTGACATCTGCTCTGCCGTTCAGGCAGGGACCCAGCACACCAATTGTTGACTCCTGTACCAGCATTGCTTTCATTGTATGTATGCTCGACACATTTGCATAGATTGCATTCCAGAGTCATAGAAACTTAGAATGGTTACAACACAGGCGGCTATTCAGCCTGTCGTGTCCATACCAGCTCTCTGCAAGAGTAATTCACCTAGTCCTGCTTGCCTGTAGTCCTGCATCAGCCATGTTGTCAGTAGGTAGCCCTTGTTGCGCTGTGGCCACATTTGGTTTGGTGTGGTGGCTCAAATGTAGCTTGCACAATAGTCTGCCACAGAATTGAGGCATCACAACTGCTGCCAGGATGCCAGGCATTGACCTGCATAACTCACTGCCTATGGTCACACACCAGCTGCATGTTGAGGAGTTTTTGGTTCCAGGATATGGCAGAGTTGGCATGTGGCACCTGCAAAAGGATGTGTGCACAATCTATGGCAACCGCACCATGGGGAAGCCGGGAAGTGTTGTGAACTTGCATGCTCACTCCACCTGTTGCTCTCCAGTACGGGGAATAAAACGATGCTAGGTCTCTCTGGATAGACAGCCTCTGTAACCTTCCTGAATGAAAAATAGTGAAATGCAAACTGCAACATGTTGCAAATATCTCCAGCAACAGCCAGGAAGGAGCCAGATGCTTGAAAGTTCATTGTCACAGTCACCTTTCACAGGCACTGACAATGCAGTCATCTCCTTTCACAGGCACCAACAGTGCAGTCATCACCCTTCACAGGCACCGACAGTGCAGTCATCACCCTGCTCTGAGGTTGTACTTGTGGTGGCAGCAGATGGCAGATTTCAGTGAGGATGTCCGTTCTGAGGCACAAATGTCTCAGGCATGTTGGTTGTTGAAATTCAAGTCTGGGGAAATGCTCCCTTATCACACTATGTGGATGTGGCCTCCTGCTGATGGTTTTTCTCCCCTTCCCCTCTTCCCTCTTGAGGAGACTTGTCCTGCTCTTTGTGGCTCCCAGTCATGCTGTGGGAATACCTACTCATACACTCATATCCAGAAGCAATTGGTTTCTACAGGGAGCTTGAAGTCATCAAAACTATTTTCAGTACCAGCCACAGTGCTCCCTGTAGACTTTTGCAACTTTAAACAACTATGGAATGCACCAAACACTTGTAAAATCAAAGCAACATCCAGAAGAAATCAATCAGCAACTTACTTATAAGATGTTGATGCTCCCTTTAAGTAGTGCTGGTGCATTTCTTTCCTGATGTTGAAGGCATGTTCAACTGTGTGAGTTTAAGAGAGGGTATTAGCTAGAGCATTGAGCTCCAAAATGGCAGCAATGACATCAAATCTGTGTTGCAAGCTGACTGATGTCATGATCTTCCTGCTCTGCATATTTCTAGTGGCCACTCAGTGTACATTCACTAATGCCCTCACCAATATGGTGTCTGGCACAGTTCACTCTGATGCTAATTTGCAGCTCACAGCACCGAATAAAGGGCACCATTGATTCCAGTTGCATGCTCAAGAGGCAATACCTCATAAATCTACTGGTATTCTTGGAGCCATATCTAAATTAGTAAACAAAGTGAACCCAGGGGAAATAATTTATTTGCTTTTTAGAAGAAACTTGATAAAACTCCATTTGAGGCTTTAAAAGATTGAGACTTATAGGGTAAATTTTCAGTTTGCTACTCTTCTGTAAAACTGAAATCAGCAGAAATGAAAAATGGATGGTTTCTGTAAAAGGTGGCAGAACCACAATACCAGTTAGATGCCAGGCAGCAAGTTTGTCATCTACTCTATAGAATGGAAGACAAATTAGCTGATGGAATTTAAAACTGGTTTAACAGTAGAAGAGAGAAGGTGATGATAAATAAGGGAAGATTTGGCAGGGAGCATTGTCCAATAAAGTTTTCTAGATGTCCTTTCTAGGCGCCCTGGTATTCACACAATTCATGAATTATTTGGAGGTCCCTATTTCTTGTAAAGCTTATGAGGACATCAAAGATTAAAATAGTGCACACAAAAGTCTGACGCCAAAAATAGCATGTAGAGGAACCCTTATGTGGCCAGATGATGAGTTTCAAATCGAACAAAAAAAACATTTCAAAGATCGGTATCAATGAAGTGGTTGGAGTGCTAGGTAAGTTTAAATGTATCTAAATGTCCAGTTATGCACATTGAAATAGGAATGATGAAACTTGTGTATGTTGTGGACCATTAGTAAAGGTGTAAAAGGAAAAGGATTCTAGGGGTGATCATTGAACATTCACTGAAAGTATCAAGTGACTATGAAACTGTTATCAATAATCAAGTACTCAGACACATTTTGCGAGGATCTGATTTCAAGTCAAAATAATCTACAATGCAGTTCATTCTTAATGATCATTTTGTATTACATAGTAAATCTTAATTTCCGGAAGTACTTTTCCTTTATATTACTGATGCACTTGCACTCAGTCAGAATGATCAGCAAACATTTAGTTATGAGTATTTTGAAGCGACTTTTTTAACATTTCAGAAACAGTAAGGAATTTCATATTCTACTGAAAGCTATTAAAACGGAGTGACCAGCCTTGCTGCCCTCAGCTGTAGCTTCCTTCTCTCAGCTTTCCATGGGATACTGGTGTGGCCATGTTTAGAACATTGTCAGCAAATTTGGGCACCCTACTCACAAAGCATTTTATGGATTAAAATAGGTTCAGAGAAGAGAGGAAATGATTGCACAGATGTCAGAAAGTACACACGCTCAGGCTGCATCAGCAACCACCGAAATGAAGGTCACGGTGGGCGCTCAGACACATGCTCACACAGCTCAATGACCATCACCCATTTCAGGAACATCTGTCACAATAACCACTTGGCCGTGCTTCTGCCACCGTGAGAGCACCTCATAGAAGCATTAGGTTACAATCCAGGTGTCAATAACAAGCACTATGGTGGTAAACAGTAAAAAAAGAGAATGCATGGCTTTAAAATGTGGTGGCACTTCATTAGCATTGTGTCACATGAACTTACAAATTAAGAGCAGGAGTAGGCCACTAGGCCCCTCGAGCCTGCTCCGTCGTTTAATAAGATCATTGCTGATCTGATTATAACCTCAACTCCACATTCGCACCTACCCCTTATAACCTTTTCCCCCTCGCTTATCAAGAATCTATCTAGCTCTGCCTTAAAGAATATTCAAAGACTCTGCTTCCACTGTCTTTTGAGGATGAGAGTTCAAAAGACTCATGACCCCCTGAGAGAATAAAATTTCTCCTCATCTCTGTATAAAATGAGCGACCCCTTATTTTTAAACCTTGACCCCTGGTTCCAGATTCTCCCACAAGAGGAAATATCCTCTCTACATCCACTCTGTTAAGACCCCTCAGGATCTTAAAAGTTTCATTCAAGTCATCCCCTACACTTTGAAAGTCCCGCAGATACAAGCCTAACCTATTTAACTTCTCCTCATAAGATAATCTGCCCATCCCAGGTATTAGTCTATTAAAGCTTCTCTGAACTGTTTCCAATGCAGTTACATCTTTCCTTAAATAAGGAGACCAATTCTGTACACAGTACTCCAATGTGGTCTCATCAATACCCTATATAACTGAAGAACAACCTCCTTACTTTTGTATTTAATTCCCCTCGCAATAAATGATAACTTTCTATTAGCTTTCCTAATTACTTGCTGTACCTGCATACTAATCTCTTGCAATTCGTGCACTTGGATACCCAGATCCCTCTGCATCTCAGAGCTCTGCAATTTCTCACCATTTAGATAATATGCATCTTTTTTATTCTTTCTGCCAAAATGGACAATTTCACAATTTCCCACTTTATACTTCATTTGCCAAATCTTTGCTCACTCACTTAACCTATCTATATCCATTTTCACCCTTCTTTTGTCCTCTTCACATGTTCCTACCAACTTTGTGTCATCAGAAAATCTAGCAACCATACCTCCATCCAAGTCATTTATATAAATTGTAAAACGTTGAGGCCCCAGCACTGATCTTTGTGGCACACCACTCACTTTATCTTTCAACCAGAAGATGACCCATTTATACCTACTCTCTGTTTCCTGTTAGCTAGCCAATCTTCTTTCCATGTCAATATGTTACCCCCTACACAATGAGCTTTTATTTTTCACAATAGCCTTTGATGCGGCATCTTATCAAATGACTTCTGGAAATCTATGTACAGTACATCCACCGGTTCCCCTTTATCCAAATCATATGTTACTTCTTCAAATAACTCCAATAAATTAGTTAAACATGCTTTTCCTTTCACAAAACCACGTTGACTCTGCTTGATTACTTTGAATTTTTCCAAATGCCCGGCTATAATGTCTTTAATAATAGCTTCTAACATTTTCCCTATGACAGATGTTAAGCTACCTGTCATGTAGCTTCCTGTACTCTGTCTCCCTACCTTTTTGAATAAAGGAGTTACATTTGCAATGACTCCAGTGGCCAGTGAGTGTTCCTGTAGTGATATAATAGAATAGAATCTGAGGTGAAATGAATGATCTGCCTGGCAAGTGGATTGTGGTGGGAAGTTCCCATATTTCCAGAAATGAGAAAATCTTCATCTCCCTGATGCAGCGCCATGCCTCAGGGAGCTTTACCTGCATATGCGGAAGTTTGCGCTTGCCCTCCACCACCACCCCCCCCACCCCCCCACGCCACAGGCAGTGCTGAAGGCCCGCCAGCGTGAAATCACGGTGTGGTTCCGGCCGCAGGCAGCAGTCGGCTTCCCGACTGCTCCCACCCACCCCCGCTGAGCCCTTATGATGAGGGCAAAACCCTGGCCCAATGAGCAGAATCTTGTTAAGGCACTGGGGGTCTCACCTGCCAGCTGGTGGGCTGGCACTGCGTCTTTTCGGGAAAGCTCACTGAACCACATGCCAATCAGGCCATGGCAAGGCCAGTGTCGGGCCTTCCCCTGGGATCAAGACCCCGGAGGTGGAAGTCTCACCGTACTGAGAACTGCTGAGCAATCACAGGCTGGCAGCTCCTGTACTCAGCAGCGCCATAGGGGAGGCCATGGCTGCTGCTGGAAGGACAGGCACTGGAGTTGCAGGATCGTGGAAATACCCTGGCCATGGGTAAGTAATGTGGAGGGGTGGGTTTCACAGGGCAGTGTGGGGTCGTGGGGTGAGGGGTGTAGGGGTTCAGCAACAAGGGCAAAGGGGTAGATCTCAATGGGCGCCCTCCTTCCTGATCTCCAGTCCTTCAATTGGGCACCGAGTGCTTTTGGTTGAGGGGCTACACCAACTCCACCCCCCCACCGCCCCCCCCCACCCCCTGCTGAGGAGCTGACAAGCAGCCTCCACAGGTTTACTCGTCGTACATGCTGCATGGTGACAGGCTCACCTGTGGCTGGGTTAATATGAGTGGTGGAGGGATGAGGTTCTTAAGTAGTCATTAATTGACCACTTCATGGCCTCAATTAATGGCAGTGGTGGGGGTTGGGTGGGGGGGGGGCGCGGGGGTGGTGGTGGTGGTGTGGTGGTAGGTCGACCATGGGCTTTCCCTCCCAGAACTTAATTTGGAAGGTAGCAGGTTCCCAGTATGCCATCATCCCTCCTAATTACATGTCCTTCCCGCCTCCAAGCTCCCCAGCAGGTGACAGCAGAAGATTCTGCCCAGTGAGACACACATACGTTACTACCTTGGGAAAGATATACTGAATGAACTGATTCAGCTGTTACCCAACACCATCAAATAAGAAAATTGTAACATCTGCTCATGCTGCCCAAATACTTTTCAATCATTCCAAATTGTACACCAGATGTAGGTCATGTTGAAGAAATGACCATGCTCATTCACTTTGTGGACACAGCTTCAGACACTGATAATTGGGAGCCGAAACACATAAAGGGACATTTCTTTGGATTTATGCCACTAAAGGAGACAACTGTTGTTGGTATGACGGACACTATCCTTCACCAGTTAAAAGAGGTATCATTGTCTATTGAAAACTTACGGTTGGCAGGTGCGTGCAGGAGTTGGCAGCACGCCCGCGAACAATTAAGCAGCCTATTAAGGCCATTAATCAATTAATTGAGTACAATATTTCGCTGCCCATCCAATCAGTCGGATGGCAAGTGAGCAAAAAGGCCAAGTGGCCTTTGCATTTTTGGTGACACTCCATCCATGGGCAGGATGAGGCTTCGACCAGTGATTAAAAAACAAACTTTTTGCACTTCTATTTAACAACTCCATGCTCATGTGATAGAGTCACATGAGGGGACATGTTTTCATTATTTTTCGTTTCTTTATTATGAGTGCTGAAATTCTGCAGCTCTGTGCCTCAGGGAGCTTTTACTGCGCGTGCCCGCGCACGTGCATGAACTTCAGCGCTTGCGCTCCTCCCGCCCCCACCCCGGCAGTGCTGAGCGGTGCAGCATGCGTTCCACACTGGCTGACTGTTAATTGGCCAGCCAGCGTGAAATCGTGGTCGAGGCCCGATCGTGGGTGGCTGCTGGTTTCCAGGCCGCTCCTGGACCCACCCACCGCACCTGCCTGACGAGGGCAAAATTCTGCCCTATGTGTATTTCTCAGCTTCAACATGTTGCTGGGAAGTTCTAATGCTCCGTATGCCTAATCTTACAGTGAAACCATTGAGTGAAACAAGATGGGAAAGTTGGATTAATGGCCTTGAAACCTCTTTGCTATCAGTTGCCTTAATTGAAATCTCTAATGATACTCTAACAGGAGCATCTGGCAATACCTGAGTAGATGCACAAGCTCTTGTAAAAGGCATTTCTAGTTTCAAGTTTGTGGTTTCCCTTGTTGTGCGGTATGACACCCTCTTTGAGATCAACATGACTGGCGAACAGCTTCAGGTGAAGGAAATTTGTCATACATAGTGCCTTTAAGCAGCCAAGAGAAACCAAAAAGTTTCTTGTAACTCTAGGAGTGATGAAGAGTTTGAGAAAACATGAGTAGTTGCATGTGAACTTGATAAGGATTTGGAGATATTGGTAAACCATGAACTAGATCTGGTCCATATTAGGAGAAAGAGGAAGAAGTTCACTTAAGAAGTAAATGATGAGCCTATTCAGAGCCCCAAGGAAAAATCCAAAGTGAACAAGGATTTTTGTAGACCTTGGCACGGCAGTATAATTGGTTGAAGAGGGATTTACACAGATGTATTAAATTAATAATAAAAACAGAAAGTGCTGGAAAAACTCAGCAGGTCAGACAGCAGCTGTGGAGAGGGAAAGAGTTAACATTTCAAGTCCGTATGACTCTTCAAATTAGTGCTGTGTTTGGCTTCCTCTATGATGCTCACAGCTTGCAGAATAGCTCCTTAAGGCAGATTATGGAGCATTGCTTGAAGCTAGAGCAAGCTTTATAACATGGAGGGAGGGGGGTGGAATTCTCCCATCTGGGACCAGGCCCCATGGCGTGGGTGGGGACAGGGAGTGTTTCCAGCTGGAAGCCAATGGGAAAACCTGTGGTATCTTCTGGCCCCAGCAGCATTAATTATGCAGCTAGGGGTTGCCTGATATCGTGTATGGCAGGGCAGGCTGGATGGCGCGTGCCCCACCATCATATCAGGGCGCCATATTTAAAAGATGCCTCAACATCCTCACTGTCTATACAAACTACAGAGATGTCTGGAAGGGGAAGTGAAGGTCCAGTGCTGAAGTTCAGTGATACCTCCCTGCATGTCCTCCTGGACCATGTCCAGGTCTGGAGGAATACACAGTACCCGACTGATGGGAGGAGGAGGCCAAGCAGGGAAGCGAACCCAGCAGAATAGCTCCTTAAGGCAGATGGCCGATGCCGTAAGCGCCTGGGCTGTACAGAAGAGGTCATCGATACCATGCCACAAAAGAATGAATGACCACATTCGCTCCACCAGGGTAAGTAAAGCCTCAGCTGGTCACATAAACCACGAGACCAATATGTCAGGGTAAATGGCCTCAGTGGCAATGGCATGGTTGTGCCTCAGAGCCTCACTGCAGTGAATCCACTCTGCCACGGTGTGACTATTGTGCCTCCTTCACCCTTCAACATACAGAGACCACTGTGTGGACAGGGAGGGTGGGGGTGGGGGGAAGAAATGAGCTTAGCCGCAGAGGGCACCAGCAACTTCTGCAAATCTGATGCATGTCTGAACCTTCTCCTTGCATGTGGTTGGGCTCAGTGCTCTAGCCCACAATCCTTCTGGACAACCTGCAGCGCAGTTATGCCCTGCCACACAATAGTGGGCTATCTTAAGGGTGGAAGTATGTGAATTGAACCAAATTGCAATATACAAATGGATGCAACATGCAACTCCTCTCAAACCCATCTTGTCTGTTGTCTGAGCAGGAAAAGATGAGGCACAACAGTTGAGAATGGGAGAAGACGGGAGGGGGCATCCACATCTGAGGCCTTTCATGGAGTTTGAAGAGAGGCCAGCTCAGCTGGCATTGTAGAGCGGGACCGGGCAATTGGCGATGGGGAGCTTGGACTTGGGGGCCACTCAGTAAGGATCCATCCATGGTATAGAAGCCTGAGAGTCAAAAGTGCCATGTTGGAGGCAGTTCATGCTGTCACTTGCACTTTCCTCTCTCACTGAGAGGGGCCAAGAGGAAGAGGCCAAGGCCTGAGGATGAGGACTTCCTGTCAAGTCTCAGCAGAAGACCTGGCCCAGGGAGGAGCCAGGAGAGAAGAGGAGAAGTGCTCACCTGAATAGGTGTCATAGCAGACACCTGCACCTTCCACCAGCCTGGGGACACAGATGTCGGTGGGCATTACTTCTTGCTTAGGAAGGGTCTCACAATCTGGTGGTCATCATACAAACAGGAGGAGGTAGGTTCAGCTGAGCTCACCAGCACTCGAAGGACTGCTGGAGAAGAGGCATCTGCGAGGTTCGAGTCTGATGATGAGCCTCTGGAATGAGCCTTCCAACTAATGGTGGAGAGTAAGCAAGAGGCAGGGGAACAACAAGCAGAGGTGCTCATGCAAGTCAGCGGAATCTGTCCGCCTGCTCTTTCATGAAGCCCAATTGTGCATACATCAAGGCTGCCATGAGAAGGTTGGCGGATGTCATGGAGAACCTGGTCCATCAGAATGCCCAGTTTCTGCCAGAGATGTGCGCAGACTTGCACTCCATTGCTGTAGCTATGGGTGAGTTTTTGCAGTGGCAATGTGAGACAGGGACAGGGTTTCTTGACCTCCCTCCAGGTGTCACTTCCTCTCAAGGATTCAGATTGGAGCCTTTGGATACCCTAAAGGAGGAGGAGCAGCAAGTGGACATCACTGGGTCATCTGCTCAGGGTCATCTCAGGGATAGTCTGCACCCTCTGAATCCCCTTTGCCTGTGCCCCCTTCAACCTTGAGCTCTGTCACCACAGAGGGAGCAGCTGGCCCATGGGGGCAGCCAAAGGAAGCCAGGGCCCTCTAGGCCTCGGTCCTCCAGAGGATGGCCACCAAAGTCATCAAAGCCAACAGGGCAAACTAGTCAGCAGGCTGCCTTCATCCCTGCTGTGGATGTTGGGGAAGCACCTGGGAGAAGTAGTAAACCACGGAAAATAAATACATTTTGATCACAACTGGTTGCGCATGATTGTCACAATTCTAACTTCTGGAAATATAACCTTTCACTGCTATAATGTCTACTTTCTTTTTTCAGCATGGTCCTAAGGCTAAGCGATTGCCCCCACCACCCCCAACATCCCACTCAAGTACCTCTCCTGCAGAAACCTGGCGCCCTCAAGTGAGTCTGCAGGGAGAAGGGTGTGTGGCAGGTCCTTTGCGAGCCATGTGCAATCATTCCCCCGCATAATCTGAGCCTTCATCTGTCAAACACATATCCCAGATGCCTAGCATTGTCAATACTGCCTGCTGAGGTTCCCTTTCAGTTGTCCAGTTGAGGTGACCTGCATCTTTGCCTACCCACTGACCCAACTCCCATGCGGCATCTTGACCCAACATGAGGCTCTGCTTACTTTTGGTTTGACCAGCATGGTAGCTGTCAGTTCTTTTCTTCGCTCTGGCACCATTTCCCTTTCCCCAGTCACCCATGTCCTTTCCCCATCACTAATGACCCTCCTGGCATTACCTTCAAGCTCCACATTGTCATCCTCCAGCCCGAAACCTTTTCCTTTGAAAATGTCGAGGTGAATGTTCACATTCCCTTCTTTCCTGAAAATCTCACCCCAGTGCACCTTGACCTGCCTGACCTCCTCCTGCCAACCCCCAAGTCCATGTCTACCTCCCCATCCCCGCAAACGACCCTCATCACTCTTTCACATGACACCTTCGCACCCTCACACTCCCACCCTATCAGCTTCTTCTGCTCCCTGTAACCATGACCGTTCCCTCCTACCACGCCCAGTCTGAGTTCGCTCCCCAGGAGTCAGCGGTTGACTCCACTGAACCATCCTTGTGAGCCCCTTCACCTGGACATTACTCCCACCCCCACTTCGCACACAAGGACATTTCCGCTCCCCCCCCACACATGTGATCCCCCACCCTTTCACATACTTGGACATGACCCCAACATCCCCCACCCCCGTGGCAGCCAACGGCCCTTACCCAATCTCCCCCATCTGTTCCCTGTACCACCTGGTTATACCCCTGTAAAACCCTTTCCTTCATCCCAAGCCATGCACGTCCTCCTCTAGGCTGCCACACCTCCAACACATCTCCAACCCTCTTTGCCTTCTTTAACCCCACCCCCCCAAACCTCCATCACCACCCAACTTTGCCTCCTGCTGCCTTCCATCCCACAGCTCAAGGATCCAATCCCATACCAAAGTCCCTGCAAAAATGTCTGAACCCACTGTGACATCCCTGGAAGAAGGTCTGACCCATGATGAATACCCTGGAAGAATGTCCAAACCCATAGGGAAGTCCCTAAAAGAATGTCCGAACCCATGATGACGTCCCTGGAAGAATATTCGAACCCATGGTGTAGTCCCTGGAAGAAAGTCTTAAGCCTGTGTGAAGTCTCTGGAAGAATGTCCATAACACACGGTGAAGTCCCTGGAAGAAGGTCTCCAGCCTGAGCGAGGTTGCTGTGTGGAGAACTGCTACCTCTGGAAGCTGCTTCACAGAGGAAACAAGTGGATGAAGTTCCACCACCCTGTGCTGCATGTGGTGCTCCAGGGTCTGGTAGTTGGAGGCCCCCAACATGCCGTCAGATGTCCATGAGCTGACCAAGGCCCTTAAGGTAAGTCCCAACTTTTGCATGCCACATTGGTCCAAATGTGTTCTGGACTGGCACGTTTTCCTGCTGGTGTTACAGAGAATCGGGCGAGGGGGAAGATTCTCATCGGGCCTTCATTTGCAGCACGTTAGCGGGATGCAAATCAATTTCAAGCCGGCCTCCAGCGAGAATTGCGATCTGCCATGGCAGGCAGTATCGGAAAATCCTGCTGTCCTTTCACGCCAGCATGAAACCAATTTTTGGATCTCCTGCCAAATTCTAACCCCCCTGCCCCACCCCGCCTGCCATTGATCCCACTGATGGGGGGCGCGTGGGAGAATTCCGCCCCAGGACTTCAAAGATACTGATGCCTCAGATTTGTGCAGTAAATTGTGAGCCAATGCAAGACAAATTCCAAAGTGTGGATCACCACAAGATGTATTGAACTTTGAATGCAAAAATAACTCAGGGGCAGAGCCCCCAACACATTTATTGCCCTCTGCATCCTCTTGACCTGCTCTCTGGCCAATGGTGAAAGAAGCTGTTTGAAGTTAAAGCTGATCAAAAAGTATATTGAATGATGCAAGAAAGGCTTGTTGGGCTTTCCAGCTTGTCAATAGAACAAGAAATTTCACAAGACATTGACCTGAAGGAACTTGTTTCTACATTTGCGAATCTGAAAGCTCAGAAAGGGCAGGATTTTTACCTCGTCCAGCGGGTGCGGTGGGAGGGCCCAGGAGTGGCTGCAACACTGACTGCCACCCATGATCGGGCCACGACTGCGATTTCACGCTGGCTGGGAGCCTCAGCGCTGACAGGGCGGGGGCGGGGGTGGGAGGGGCGCGAGCGCTGAAGTGTGCACATGTGCGGGGGGTGCGCGCGGTGAAAGCTCCCTGAAGACACAGAGCTGTCTCAGGGAGCTGAAAATTTTTAACATTAAAAATAAAGAATTAAAAAATAAGGAAAGCATGTCCCCTCATGCGACTGTCACATGAGCGGGAACATGTTGAGAATGAGTTTTAAAAGTTTTGTGTTTTAATCACTGGATGAAACCTCATCCCGCCCGTGGATGCAGTTTCACAAAAAATGCAATGGCTGCTTGGCCTATTCGCTCACTAGCCAACCGAACGGTAAGGTGGACAGCAAAAAATCAATTTAATTGATTGATTAAGGGCTTTAATAGGCCTCTTAATTGTCGGTGGGCGCGCTGCTGACTCTCGCGCGCACCTGTCGAGTGAAATACCGCGAGAGTGCGCGATGACGTCGGGACGCTCGCCTGGCATCCTCGTGCACTATTTTACTCTTGATCAGGTCGGGCGTGCACCCACCCAACGAGGGAAAACTTTGCCCAAAGTTACATTCTAAATTTTTTTTGATCAACTTGCAGGAAAACACACAAGACAATATCATGTCATGTGAGCCAATGTTATACATTAATGCATGTGCATTGTACCTTTAATATTCTGTGAAAAGTGTTGAACAATGAGAATGTTATGTTCAATCAGTATCATAATATATTCATTTTTTTATTGTAAAATAAATCCGAAATGTATTAATAAATGCATACTAAACTAATGCAAAATACTGTTGATTTTTTTCTGACATGCGTGGGGAAGGGAATGAGTGATGCCGCTGGTTGAAGTGCTAGCTGCCTAAATTAGAATTCTGTGTTTTCAAGTTCAGCCATTCAGAAAGGCAAGCTCCCTTGTCCTGGGCAATGATTTTGCATGATGCGGGTTGAGGTCTCATGAGGTTCAACCATTCAGAAAGACAAGCTCCTGAATGATGATCTCTCTGATGCAGGCTGAGGTATCACGAGATGTGTGGAGCATACGAACCTAAGTGGCGCCGAGAGGGAACATGGTGGTGCTGCAGAAGAAGCAGAGCAGTGGAATGGGACTTGGAAGGCTGAGGCCATTGGAGCTAGGGCTGAGGAGGGCAGGTTGCAGAAAACTCAACCTTTCCGCTGTTGTTTGACAATTTTTAGCGGACTCTCAACTCACACACTCACAAACCCATCACACATCCACAGGGCCCTCACTCACAGCCGTTCAAGTGACATCACCATTCACTCTCTCACACACACCTTCACCTGCCATGCGGATCATGTCCTCATCCCGTCCATGGCACCACTCACCACCCGCACATGCCAGGCATCCTCCTCATCTGGTCTGGCAGGCGTCTGCTTACACTCTCTTCACCTATCTTCATGCAGGACAAGCTGGCACACTGCAAAAGGGAGAGGTCACAGACTGGTGGAGGATTGCCTGACATCAAGGTCCTCACGGACTTGGAAGTCAGCCATCCAGCTGGCTGGTAATGATTGAGACTGTTCCTGTATTGACAGTGAGTTCGGTAGTGCTCAACCAATGCTCAACCAAGTGAGAATCCAGCAGTACAACAACCATACTTTGAGTGAACTGCCCTGTTCTGCAGTCCCCTGCCATGCATTAATTATCTCTCCTTGCTTTCGCAGGCACATCTGGAAAGCAGCCGAGGGGGTACATGAGCCAGGTCCTTGACACAAGCCCTGAGAACACCTCAGATGAAGAATCTTGATGACACCCTAATTGATGTCTGCACCTCGATGGTCCTTGTCATTGCTGCCAGAATGTTGTGGGCAGGCGTCACAGTGTTCTGTCATTCTCTCTGTGTGCTCTCAGCACCTTTGAGGTGGGGCTGGCCCCCATCTCTTCAGCACCTGTGACCAGTGACGCTGTGTTCCTGAAGGGGACAGGTGCTGAAGGCTGACAAAGGGTCCAGTGCATTTAAAATTTCACGATGGTGTCCGACCCTGATCACAGTGTGCAAGCAAGCTGCTCCCATCCAGACAGGAGTCAGAAATTCACCAAGGTCTAAGGAATGTCCTGACTGCATGTCCTCATCATCCTCCACGATTCTTGCGACTATAAGGGCCCCCCAAGCACGTCTGCCTCATCTGACCAGTGCAATGGTCTCATCGCCGGCATCCTCGCCGTCAAGGACCTCATCATCATCATCATCATCATCCCCTTCGACGTCCTCCTGATCGGAGGATATGTGCAGCTGCTCCATCTCCTCCTCAGCCAGGTCCTCCCTCTGTTGCAGCAGCACCAGGTTGTGTAGCACGCAGCAAGCAACAAGCAACGATGATGTGCGGCACCCTCCGGGGACTGTATTGCAGTGCTCTACTGGACCTGTTGAGGCACTGGAACCTCTTTTTCTAAATGCCTATTGTTTGCTCCACCAAAGTCCAGTTCGTGATATGAACATCATTACACCATCGCTCTACTGCAGTCTAAGGCCACTGTACAGGCGTCATCAGCCACATCCTCTGCAGGTAGCCCTTGTCCCCAGGAAGCCAACCCTGCAGCCTCTATGGACCCTGTTAGATGTCAGGGATCTGAGACCTGCTAAGGATGTAGGAGCCATGGACACTCCCTGGGAATCATGCGCAGACCTGTAGGATTGTTTGTGGTGGTCACACACCAGCTGAACATTCAGCGGGTGGAAGCCCTTGCAGTTGGTATAGTTGACTGCTTGTTGCCATGGAAATCTATGTGCCACATGAGCACAGTCAATTGCACCCTGCCAATGGCAGTGATCTGTGCAAATCCCAGCTCTCTTGCTTCCTGGCTTTCATGATCCTGGGCGAAATACACAAAGTTCTGTGCCTTCACAAAGATGGTGCCTGTGACCTCCTGGATACACTTGTGTGTGGAGGCTTGCGAAATCACACACAGGTCACCTGTGGAGCCCTTAAAGGAGCTACTGGGATAAAAATTGAGCACCATGGTCACTTTCACAGCTACTGGCAATGGATGCTCTCCATGTCCCCGTGGTGCCAAATCCTGCAACAGGTGGTATATGTGACCAATCAGTTCCCTAAACATGCGCAGTCTTTGGTGACATTGGCTTCAATCATCTGCAGGAACGACAGGCGACATCTATAGACGCTGTGTCTAGATAGGTGCCTACGAGCGACGGCTCGCTATGGCTCTTCAGCTGCATGTGCAGCAGGCCCTGCCACCACTTCATCTTGAGGAAGGTGTTCCTCCCTTTGCCAAATCCAGGTGCCTCTTCTTCTGCATCTCTGGTCTCTGTAAGCCATAAGGCATACTGCTGAATCACCAGACTGCATGATCCTGATGTTCTCCTGCAGGATCAAAGAGAGAAACGCATGAGTTAGCATATTTGCCCTAACAACCTCTCTTGGTTAAGTCTGAAGGCCCCTTAATGCATGCTGGAGAGTGTTGGCCGCCACTTGGATGGCCAGTGTGTGGTGTGCTCATTGGCTGTCCGAAACCCCATCCACCTCTGCCCCGACTGCACTTGACCCATTGGCAGGAGCTTCGGCCATTGAACTGCATGCTGTGCTCTCAGCTCAGGCATTCTCCTAACCTGCACTGCAAGGCTGTGCTGTTAGCTTGAACCATGATGAATACTGGTTCAAACCTTAATAAAGTCATTGCAAGGAGCTGTGAGCACCTCCACCAGTGAATGCACCTTGGCCATCTTTCGCAAGGAGATTATACAACTTGCCCAGTCGGCCAATTGCTCTGCTGCCTCCTAAAACACACATTAATTTGCAGTATGTGCCCGAGGGGTGAAAAGTTCTGGAGCATTTGGTGGCCCTTTCATGCTTTTCCGTTGCTTGAATGGGCAGAAAAGCTTCAAAGGCCCAAGTCTAAGCATGTCAATGGAGCTGCAACCGAACGGTCTCAGCTGCAGAAGAATATTCACTTTTGACAAGCTTTTCCAAACGCATGGCCGCTTCCCTCACCTTGATGCTAACAAACAGGGCTTATAATTAGATGCAAATGTATTAAAATGACATTCCAGAGAAGTGGCGGTGGGAAATGCGGACTGCCATTGATGGGTGGACCGGACAATCGCAAAACCAATTTTTGGCCTTCTTGCCATATTGCCCCTCTCCCACACCCCCACCCCCCACCCGCCATGATGCCCGACACCAATGGGGCTGGAAAATTCCAGCTGGTGTCTCCCTTCTCAGAAAAACCATAGTCAAACTTGGCGGCTCCAAGTGTATTCCATATTACATCACATGTAGCGAGATGTCATCATGCATGACATTCTGGTTGAACTATAATGGATCTCAGACTTATCAAGAAATGGTGCCTTAAGATTGCAATGGTGTGCTCAATGATGGCACAGAAACATTGATCTCATTAAACCAGTGTTCAACAAATGTATGGGGATGGTGCATAGAAATCATCAACCACACCTGCAGTTTGGTTTAAAATAAAAACAGAAACTGACAAATGACATTGGCATGGTAGGTGCAAAAAATGTGATCAGTATGATCTTGTGCAGATGACAACAACATAGCTGCATTTTGATGGAATGAAAGCCCTTGCAATTCATGTAGGCAGCAGTATTGTGGACAGAAACATGCAGAATAACATCTGTGAAATCTGTGGTGCCAAGAACTTTGGGATATCCTGAAAACTAAGAAAACTCTGGAGCTTTCTTCTGCTGTTTCCAGATGTCCATGAGAATGATGATGGAAGTATATTCTCCAGTTGACTGCTTTATACTTGTAGGGACTACAGAATGATTAATCTTGATTATGTCTCCTTCAGCATCCTGGAAGGAAATAGAGGTAAAAGAATGTTGAGGGCTGCTATGGTCTCTGCTGCAACACGGAATGCATTGCTTCCCCTGGTGGTTGGCTGCAAATCATCCTGTAGGATGTGGCACAAGGCTATGACTGCCTCCCAGGAAAAACGTAGGGAGGATTTTAACTTACTGATCACTGGGAAAGGAGCAGCAATGGAGTACCACTGTTTCCCACTCCGTGTCCACACTTCTGCAAATTTTAACACTGCTCATTTTGGCGATGGGTGGACTTCTTGTCAAAATCTGTCAGGAGCCTTATTAATAAATGCAAATCAGAGTGCCATGATGTAAATTGGACCCCGGTTACATTGCAATCTGCTCCTGCAGCAAGGTTCTTTAAAGTAAGTTAAGAACGTTTTCTTAGTCCGGCCTAGAAGATCAGGAGTGCTCTTTTGGATCACACAAGATGAATCCAGGCTACTGCTGTTCCAACCTACTCTCCCTGCCCCTTACAATACATGGACCTACCCTGCTACTGGCAACCTCCTCTCAGCGCTGGTGGGTGTAAATTGAAGGGTTAACGTCAGAAGCACATATGATACTGATGTAAAAATGATGTCAGATCACATGACTGAGAAGTAAGCGAGCTCTGAAAGGAAGAGAAGCTCCAATCTCATGTAGGAGTCCAAATGTGCAGTTAAAGAGTGATGGTTTTAGGAAACTGTAGACTTGAGCAGTGTACTTTGGGAGGATGGACAATCCCCAAAACCCCTGTCTAGAACCTGGCCACACAACAAAACATGGTATCAGCAAGTAAAAGACTGAGCGAAGCTTAAAAAGAAGATAGAGGGCTGGCAAGAAAAGAGATCCGCAGAGGAAGGAGAAAAGAAAAACAATGAAGACTCACCAAGACATCAGAACATTGTGGGAGTCGCAGATACAAGCCCAGGGGCCAGACAGCAGCGAGCAAAGGCCCAAAGCAGCCAGCAGAGCACTGAAGCAGAAACAATTCCAGGGCTCAACAGAAACATGGGAACCACACTAACGCCATCAAAACCATTTCAGAGTGCAGAAAGCTCGTAATAGGCCCAGAACTGGGATAACTGGGGAAAAAGGTTCACAAGGTACAGAACTGCTTCAGGGTTACACAAAATAAAATCAAAAAAACCAGGTCAGCACATTATTTATGCAGTAGGACCTATCACTAACAATGTGATCGCGAGGCAGGGGGTTGATTGGACTTCAACTTCTTATGAAAAAGTCCTGCAAGCTTTTGACTCTTATTTCAACATTCATCAGAATTTAATAATAGAGGGCCAAATTTAATTGAAGAAAACGAAGACCAGGTGAAAGCATGGATTCGTTCATCAACCACCTCTATAGACTAGCAGGGAACTGTTATTACAGAGCCCTAAAGGATGAGCTGATTCACGATAGAATCGTAGTCAGGTACTAGGCGCAGCATTATCAGATCCCTTACAGACAAGAGAGGATTTAACACTAGTGAAAGCTGTGCTGGTTGTGAGGCAAATGGAACTCAGGAAACAGAAATAAAAGCAGAAAATGCTGGAAAACTCAGCAGGTCTGGCAGCATCTGTGGAGAGAGAAACAGAATTAAAGTTTCGAGTCCGTATGGCTCTTCTTCAGAGCCCCATTTCCATTGGACATTCTTCTCGCCTGTGTGGTTTGTTCCCGCCAGACCGAAGACATGTCAAAGTGGCAGTTGGTGCGCTTTTCCCCATCTTGGCAGGCTTAGGCTTTGGTGCGCTTTCTCTTCTATGTTCTACAATCTGAATGGTCTCACTCAATCTTCTCCAGGGGACCTCTCCTTCCCCGTGATTTCTTCCCCTCTGTTTTCTTTTAGCTTCAGGAGTCTGTTTCCTGAGATAAAAGCAAAATGCTGCAGATGCTGGAAATCTGAAATAAAAACAGAAGATGCTGGAAAAACTCAGCAGGTCTGACAGCATCCATGAAGAGAGAAACAGAGTTAATGTTTTGAGTCTGTATGACAACCTGTAAAAAGAGGGAGAAAATTTTAAAACAGGGCCGCATAGAAGAAATAGAAGAGCCACAAGCAAAGGAATTAATGATCCTGGGGGAAGGTAGATGATACTGAAAACAAATATTGGAGTATTAAACTCAAAATGGTTGGATACCCCACAGAGCTTAAACTAGACACAGGAGCAGAGATTCTGTTTTATCAGATGAAATTAAATGCGTAAGTAGATTGCATTGCAACCCCTGTCCATCAAATTACAGAGTCCTGATAGGACAACTTCAAAAGTGAAAGGCTGAAATATAAAGACCGAGAAATCCTTGAACCTCCCTAAGTCAGTCAAAATTGGAAGTGCTCTCTACTAAGCAGAAAGGCATATCTGAAACTGAAATAAATCTATAAAGCAAAGTTGCTGAAGCAAAGCCAATTTGCCTCTTTACACTGAAGAACTTCCCTCACCCACTCTTGGATAAAGTCAAAGATGAAATTGAAAATATGCAGCAGCAAGGGGTTATCTCACCTGTCACCATGCCAACAAAATAGGGTTCATGGATGATTACGGTCCCAAAGCCAAAAGGCTCTAGAAGAATCAGAATGGATTTAACTCAACTAAACAAATCAGTGGAGGTGAGATCCACCTGATGGCCTCAGTGGTTGAGAGCCTTTGCCAAAATAGCTAAGAGTACCTGGTTTTCCAAATTGGATGCGAACAGTGGATTTTGCCTGTTGTCTCTGGCCAAAGAATCTTGATCGCCGACCACATTTATAACGCCATTTGGTTGTTATGTTTCAATGGATTACCCTTTGGAATAGCAACTACTCCAGAAATTTTCCAGAGAAAAATGTCGCACATTCCAGAAGGGATGGAAAGGAGTATTGTGCCTTTTGGCTGACATACTTATACATTTATCCATGAGAGAAAAGCAGGATTGCAGAGTAGGAGCAGTCCTGAGAGTCCTACAGGATGCAGACCTATCATTGAATGGAAAATTTGAGTTTGTCGAACTATGATCAAGTTTCTAGGTCACATAGTTAAAGCCATTGGAATCATAATTGATCCACAAAAAACAAAAGTAATCAGAAAATTTCCACCACGCAGGAGCAAAACTGAGCTTCAATGATTCCTTTAGATGGTCAACCATGTTGGCAGGTTTCCACCAAATTGTGAGAAACTGTTCCCACTCAAGAGAACATCAAGAACAAGAGGGCACAGACTCAAAATAATCAGCAAAAGGAGTCGATGTCATGTGAGGAAAATTTTTTTCACCAGAGGGTGGTTGGGGTCTGGAACAAGCTTCGTGAAAGGGTGGTGGAGGCAGGTTCAATCAAGGTCATTAAAAGAGGGAATCGAATTGCTCCCTGAAAATAGAGAATGTGCAAGGTTACAGGGATAAGGCAGGGCAGTGGGACTATGTAGAATGCTCTTTCAGAGAGCCAATGCAGACTTGATGGGCCGAATGGCCTCCTTTTGCACTGTAATGATATTGTGATACCGCGAAATGCAGCAAAACCTAGACAATATCCAGGCTTGGGCTGACAAGTGGCAAGTAACACTTGTGCCACACAAGTGCCAGGTGATGATCATCTCCAACAAGAGAGAATCTAAACATCACCCCTTGACATTCAATGGCATTACCATCACTGAATCCCCCACTATCAACATCCTAGGGGTTACCATTGACCAGAAACTGAACTGGACTGGCCATATAAATACTGTGGGTACAAGAGCAGGTCAGAGGCCAGGAATCCTGCGGTGAGTAACTCACCTCCTGACTTCCCAAAGCCTGTCCACCGTCTACAAGGCACAAGTCAGGAATGTGATGGAATTCTCCTCACTTGCCTGGATAGGTACAACTACAACAACACTCAAGAAGCTTGACACAATCCAGGACAAAGCAGCCCACTTGATTGGCACCACATCCACAAACAGTCACTCCCTCCACCCCGATGAACAGTAGCAGCAATGTGTATCATCTACAAGATGCACTGCAGGAATTCACCAAGGCCAGAGCTTTTCTCTTGTTGGGCGGGCATGCACCTGACCAGAATGAATATAAAATGACGTGTGTTGACGTCGGGTGAGTATCCTAACGTCATCGTGCACTGGGTCAAAATCCTGGAACTCCCTCCCTAAGAACATTGTGGTTGAAGGAGGCAGCTCACCACCACCTTCTCAAGGGCAATTAGGGAAGGGCAATAAATGCTGGCTTAGCCTGCGATGCCCACATCCCATGAGTGAATAAAAAAAATCACTCAGCACTTACCAGCTACTGCAAAAAAAAAGCTGCAGCAAATAAAACAAGTCCAGCAATGAGATGAAAAATGTCTCCAAGTTGGAGAATATTATCTGGAAGGATGGCCAGACCATATCCCAGTAATCCAATACCATGGCAGTACTCAGAACAGTGGAAGCATCTCACAGTCATTGGTGACTTACTAGTCTTCAACAAGAGAATAGGTATACCGAGAGCACTTCGGCTTGATGCTCCTCAAAGATTTCACAAAGGTGTTCAAGGAATAGCAAAATGTTGTGTGAGAGCCTAGCAATCAGTTTTGTGGCCAGGCATTACTCGATCTACAGAAAAAATGATTTCTAACTGCCTAACTTGGGCCGTAAGCAGCCAGGAACAAAAATTCAAACCCACCATCACCACAAATGACCACAAGAGGGTAAAACAGCATGAGAGAGAACAGAGAAACAATCAGGCTTGGAACTTTATTCACAGGCAGTTAACAGTACAGAAGCCTTGGGAGAGAGTATGGGTCCGAGACCAACTATCATTGATAAAACCACTATCATTGATAAAACTCCACAACCAAGATCGTACAGGATTATGACAGACCAGGGTCTTGTAAGGAGAAACCGTAGTGCCTCCATATCCTTAGAGAGAAAGACATAGAAACTTGGGTTTACTACTCAGATCAGAGCCACCAGGAGAAGAACACTCAGACAGAAAGGAGAGTATGGAATATCCTGGACCTCAAAAGGAGATTAAAACGAGACTAGGGAGATTGGCCAAGGCACCTCAGAGACTGATCCTGGGAAGCCTGAGACTTTGGAGGGAGGTATAGGAGGATGTAAATAGACAGGGATAAAGACTTGGGGGGAGATGTAGAGTAAAGGGTTAACATCAGAAGCATACAATATGCTGATGTAATAATGTCAGATCACATGACTGAGAAGTAAGAGAGACCTGGAAGGAGAAGAAGCTTCAGGCTTGTGTAGAGGTCCAAATGTGTAAATGCTTGATGTAAGTAAAGAGTAGTGGTTTTGAGAAACTACAGACTCAAGCAGCATACTTTGGGAGAATAGGTACTTCCCAAACCCCTTCTACACCCCAACTGCACAATGAAACAATGGACAGCCTTTGGGATGCTGCACCTTCAGTCTCCCAACAGCCAGTTGCTGCTTTCACCCAGTAAAGGCAAGCATCTAACCAGCTGCATCCAAAGCAACCTCCGATGAAGACTTTTATACAGGATAGCTATCCACTCCAGCTACCGTCAGGATTGGTCCACTGCAGGCATTGCTTTTCAGTTTGATGCATGAATGTTCACCTTGGTCTGCACATGCTGTTAGGGAAGGGTGGGATGAGAGTGTTTCTGAACAGTCCTCTGACATCTCTTGCCTCAAGGACCAGACCAGTTCTCTTCCTCTTCTTCCTAATATATCAAATAGAGCAGGTTTACCAAAGGACTTCCATGTTAAGTTTCCTGCAAAAGTACATGTGCAAAAATCCTTCCTGTAAACCCATTTCCAAACAGAGTGGTAGAAAATGGGCCTGGTTTTTCAGATGCAAAACCAGAGCAAAAAGCTCAATTTCAAATAGGAAGCCAGCTAGTGGAGTTGGGTAGATGGCTAATGTGCGGTTCAGAATAATGACAACAGCATGGGTTCGATTCCTGCTTTTACTAAGGCAAACCTGGGGCCTGATTCCTTGTGCTGCCTGGGAGTAAGTGGAAGGCAATGGCAAACTACCCCTGAAAAACAAAATCAGCCAAGAAAATGATTCAGGGTAAAGGATCAGCAGATAATGAGCCAAGGACCTGCCTTCAGGCAGAGCACACTTCAATCACTCACCTATATGCTCAAACAAGTCTCCCACCATACTGGCTTGTGTGATATTCAAGCATCCCAGGTAGCTGTCAGAAATAGGTGTTAGGTTGCTTGCATATGCCAACAAGGGGCCTAACTTCTGTTGAAGGCCCTCCCTGGGAAACTGGTCTGTGCTGAGTAGAGAAGACACAAGGCAGCTTTACTTAGTTTTGGTTCCTTTTGTGACCTAACTAGTGATCCTTAAAGGAACTGCTGGAGGCTGTAACCTAAACATTTTCTTAGCTAATACATTTTGGAGGAAAAACAAGGAAGTAAAGTATAAACTCAATGAAAAGGCATTGAAGAGTGTGCAGGAAAATAGAAAACCTTGTGTGCAAATATAAATTTCCTAAAAAATGCAAGTAGGTAAAGCCCTAAAAAATGCCAATAGCTCTTCAGCCTTTATAAATGGGGCATAGATACAAGAGCAAAGGGTTTGTGATAAATTTGTACAAACAATAGTTAAGTCACAGATAGAGTAAGGTGTGTAGTTTTTATATTCTATGAGAGAAAGAATATTAAAGCCACAGAAAATGTACAAAAGGTAGATTCACCAGGAAATTGCCAAGCATGAGAAAAGATAGGAACAAGGAAGAGTTGAGATAATTGGGCTATTCCCACAGGGTGAAAGAAGGCTGAGAGGAAATTCAATAGAAGTTTTTAAAGTAAGGAAGGATTTTAATAAAGTGAATAAGGCAAGACTATTTCCCTGGTTGAGGAGTCTGACAACGTGTCATGAATTTAAAGAGAGTGAGAAGAGAGGAAAGGCGAAATTTTTTTACACAGAATCATTGAAAAGGATGCCATTCAACCCATTGTGTCTGTGCCGGCTCTCTGCAGGAATAATTCAAAAACTCCCCCGCCTTTTTCCCTCAGTCCTGCAATATTTTTCCTTCAGAAAATATCCAATTTCCCTTTGAAAGCCATGATTGATTTTGCCTCCACCACACTCCTAGGCAGTGCATTCAAGATCCTAAGCAGTCGTTGTGTAAAAAACTTTTCCTCATGTTGCCTTTAGTTCTTTTGCCATTCACCTTAAATCTGTGTACTCTGGTTCTTGACCATTCTGCCAAAGGGAACAATTTCTCCATACCTACTCTAGCTAGGCCTTTCAAGATTTTGAACACCTCTATTAAATCTCCTCGAAACCTTCTCTTCTCTAAGGACAGCAGGCCCAGCTTCCCTAATCTATCAATGTTAATAAAATGCCCCAACCTTGGAACCATTCTTATAAATCTTTTCTGCACCCTCTCGAATACCTTCACATCCTTCCTAAAGTGTGGTGCCCAGAATTGGCCACAATACTCAAATTGAAGCCAAACCAATGGTTTGTAAAGGTTCATCATAACTTCCTTGATTTTGTACTCTGTGCTTCCATTTATATTTATTTATTTAAATTTATGGAACTTTTTTGGAACATGGAATGCTTTGCCACAAGGAATGCTTCAGTCAGAAACTATTGCATCTTATAAGGGAAAGGTAAATAAATATTTGAAACAGGGGAAGATACATGGCACTGGAGAGAGAGCAGACCAATGTCATTAGCTTCAGGAAAAAGCTGGCATATACATGACGGGCCCAAGGGCCTCCTTCCATTTGTAACCATTTACAGTCCTAGGTTTCTACCTTCCTCCTCCAATGGTCGGAATCCAACTGTGAAATGTTTACTGTAAAAGTGCTTTATACATGTAAGTTGTTGTTATTAATTCACCGGTATCGATAGCAGCTACATTGGTGGTCTAGGAAAAGGCAGTTAATATGGAATGTGTTTTAGTCAGTGACATTGCCAAGAGTACAATTTGTCTGGGACTGATACTTTCAACTCTTTTATTCTTCACACAACCTTTAGTTATTAAAAATAAATGAATGCAGTTAGATCACTCAGTGTAATAAATGCAATACCAACAAATTCTGAGGGTATTTTGTTTCCATAATACTAGTGGCTTTATTGGCAAATAACCCTTCACCAAAACAATGTCAAAATGGCAGTCACTCACCTGCTGCTTTTCCTTTCTTCAGTTAATATTTTGTTAGTGGAATAGCTTTATGCCACATCGGCACTTGTGTAAAATCACATTAACACACAAAGTGCACATCAGTGCCTGTAAGTCAAATAGATCATATTCTGTACCAAATAACGAAGCACATCACCTTCTGCACTGAAACATTGCACAAAATTAATTGTGCACCTCAAAGCAGAATCTAGCCTTGTATGCTCTATATGTTGCTCTCTTGCTATGTATCCATCATCCAGGGAGGGTATCTATTCGTGTGAATGAGCAGCTGAATACTGGCATAGCTTCCCTTGCACAAATGTACAATTACATGCAAATACAAAATCTATTGTTTTATAGAAATTTACATTATATATACATGTTAAATATTTCGGATTTTCTCACAGCATGATGAGGAACTGCTGAGTGAAGGAAATGATCTGTGTAAATTCTGTATTAAATGACTTCTGTCAACTCTTGCATTTATTTCTCAACAGTGTTAATTATTTTTTAACATAAAATGTTTATTTGATTACAATGGGTTTATTGTAAGAATGAAAAGTAGCATTTCTACGCTAAAATGTATATATTCTTACCTCTCTTTGAAGGCAAAAACTCGGTGATGTAGCTGGCTGTCATTTTCTCCTCTTTTGTATTCTTCCCAAAAGGAGAGCCCAGGGCACTTTGAAATCACTGTCTCAGACATTACAGCAGGCCTCATCAAGAAATTCTTTTCTAGTAGTGAAGTGATACCTGAGGCCTGGGGTATTCTCAGATAAGTTCTGTATTCCACTCATTGGGGTCACAAAGCTTGAATCTAATGCCATGCAGCCAGCTCCATTTAGTTACTAGTACACCAATGCAAGAAATGATCAATATTGATTGTCTCCGTCATCTCTCTGGGGAATCTGGTCCATAGATTGAACCTTCGTTCACTGAAATATTGGCTGGAATTTTCTGGGTCCTTTGTGGATGAGATTGGTGGGGGTGCGGAATATCGAAACGGAAGACATTAGAGTGGAAGCCCAATATCGTCATGTTGCTGCTGAACATTCCCTAGGATGGCCAACAAAGCAGGAGGACATCATGGTTGGGTGCAGCGGGAAGGTAACTTCGCCAATTAATTGGCCAGCTGTGAGTGATTTTACAGGGGAGTTCTAAATTTTACCGATGGTACATGGGAACCATGGGGCTTCAGAGACCTGCTTGGGAAAAGGAGGTGATAAGCAAGTGGAAGCTCCATGCTGGTTTTTTCCTGCTGCTATGGAGTGAGCCTGAGTAGCATTCTGCTGGTGGAGCAGAGTGGGTACTAGGAAACAAAGGCGGAAGTGGTAAGTGGTGGGGGTGGGAGTCAGTGAAAGGTGTCAGTGCTGATACATACAAATATGTGCTGTCAATTAAGTCCCATCTGGACACTGGCATTTGAGTACAAGAAATGCAGGTGGGGAAACAGGGATGATGGTGTGTTTGCATAAGAGATTTTGGAAACTGAGAGAGGACATCAGACATGGACCTCATTCATGGACCGAGGGCACCCCCACTCTGTGGTTGACAGGGCCCTCAACCATGTCTGACCCATCTCCCGCACCTCTACCCTCACCCTTTCCCCTCTCTCCCAGAACCATGATAGGGTCCGCCTTATCATTTTTCATCCCACCAGCCTCTGCATACAAAGGATCATCCCCTGCCATTTCCTCCTACTCCAGCATGATGCCATCACCAAATACACCTTCCCCTCACCATCCCTGTCAGCATTCTGTAGGGACCGTTCCCTCCTTGACACCCTGGGCCACTCCTCCATCACACCAAACTCCTCATCCCCTTCCCATGGCAACTTCCCATGCAATCGCAGAACCTGCCCCTTTACCTCCTCCCTGTCCAAGGCCCCAAACAATGCTTTCACATGAAGCAGTGATTCACTTGAATCTCCTTCAATTTGGTCTACTGTGTTCATTGCCCCTAATGCGTTCTCCTCTACATTGGGGAGACCAAACGCAGACTGGGTGGCCAATTGGCGGAACACCTTAGGTCTGTCCGCAAGCAAGACCCAGGATTTCCTGTTGCTTGCCATTTCAACACACCACCCTGCTCTCATGCCCACATGTCCGTCGTTGGCCTGCTGCATTGTTCCAGTGAAGCCCAACCAAAACTGGAGGAACAGCATCTCATCTTCCGATTAGGCACTTCACAGCCTTCTGGACTTAACATTGAGTTCAACAACGTCAGACCATGAATTCTCTCCTCCATCCCCACCCCCTTTTTAGTTCAGTATTTTGAGTTTTAAAATTTATTTTCTTTCTTTATTTTTATTTATTCATCTTTTTTATTTTTTAACATTTAAAAAAATCCTTTTTTATCTTTTTTCCCCAACCCACACCCCCCCATCCCCCAACAGGGCCACCTGTCACTTGTTTCTATGGGCAGGATTTTTATGTTGTTGGGTGGGCGCGATCGGCGGGCCCAGGATTGGCCGGAGATCAGTCCCCGACTGCGATTTTACGTTGGCTGGCCAATTAACTGCCAGCCAGCATGAACTGCATGCTGAAATGCTCAGCGTTGCTGGAGTGGGGGCGGGAGGAGGGCAGGCCTCCCTGAAGGCAGAGAGCTGCCTCAGGGAGCTGAAGACTTGAAAGCAATTAAAGTTTTTAAAACCAGGAAAAAAATGTCACAATCAGTCACCTGAACATATACATGATAAAAATGCTGTCCATAGATTCTTATTTTTTTCCATTAAATAACGGAAACCTCATCCCGTCTTTGAATGAGGTTTCATGAGAAATGCAAAATCCGCCAGGCTGATTTGCCCGTCTGCCAACCATTAAGATTGGATAGACCACGAAAAATCAGAGACAATTGCAATTTCAATTATACTAATTGGCTTCTTAATTGTTGGTGGGTGTGCTTCTGACTTTTACGCCATTTGCCGACCTAAATATCGCGTGAGTGTGGGATGACATTGGGATGCTTGTCGGAAGGCATTTCATGCGATTTCGCATCCAATTGGGTCAGGTGCGTGCCTGCATGCCACCCTAAAAATTCTGCCCTTGTTGTGCTTTCACAGAGCCCTGACCCTTGTTTAGCTATTAACACATTCTGCTATCTTACTTTTATGTCACTATCAGCATCTTCTTTAGTCTTTAACACCACCACTAACACTCCCTTTGTCTTGTGTCCATGACCTTTGTCAATCTCTCCTGAGCTCCCACCTAGCCCTGACCTTCTATTTTGGCTCCACCTGCTCCACCCCTTCTTAAACAGTATAAATTCCATCACATTTCTACTTCTCTTTAGCCCTGAAGAAGAGTCATATGGACTCAAAACGTTAACTCTGTTTCTCTCTCCACAGATGCTGCCAAACCTGCTGAGTGTTTCCAGCATTTTCTGTTTCTTATATGGACCTCATTCATCCAAGCTTCGGGGCCCACCCAATGAGGAAGAGTAGCAGCAGAAAGGGAGAGAGGCCTAGGCACAGGCAATGGATTTCAGGAACCTTGGAGCCAACAGGAGGGCTTGCCTAGGGGTGAGGACACAGAGGGAGCAGATGGGCACAGAATAATAATCATGATATTTTATTCAGGATATACACTTGCAGCATGAAGGCTGAATTGCAGTGTGACTTACATTTAAAAATTCATATATAATAAGTAATCAGGTTAAAAATATGCAAACGTGTAAAAATCATGCAGTCATGAAACTGGATAAACAAATTCAGCAGGTAACAGGGAAGTAGTGGACAGGATAATTAAAAAAGGGTAATGTTGAATTAAAATTATATTAAAATGGCAAACAAGAAGATTCTACTTGCCAGAGAGGGTCTGCTGTCTGAAGCTCAGCTGTTTACAAATGTTTGAGTGGTAGTGTCAGCAACTTTTCCTCTTCAGGGAGGCCATCACTGATCTGTGTGCCATGCTGCAGAATGAGCTGAGGTGGACACCTAATGCCAGTGGCTCTGAAGGTCACCATGCACAGAACCACTACACCTCTGGGTCTTTCCAGGGATCCACTGGAGATAAATGCGTAGTTTTGCAGTCCGCAGTGCATCAATGCATCAAGGTGGTGACTAACGCCCTTTTAAAGAGGGCCAGCAAAATGTATGTTTCTGCACTGATCCAGACAGTCAGGCTGAGAGAGCCATTGGGTTGGGGGCCATTGCTGGATTCCCCCAAGTGCAGGGTGTGATTGACTGTACAGATATGGCAGTCAAAGGCTCCCATGGACAGCTAGTGGCCTTCATTAGTAGGAAGGCTTCCATTCCATCAATGAACAACTGCAAGCACTGCAGGCGGATCCTTAAGGTATTATTCTGTGCCCATCTGCGCCTTCTGTGTCTTCACCCAGGGCAAGCCCTCCTGTTGAGCCCTAAGGTTGCTGAAATCCATTGCCTTTGCCTCTCTCTCCCTCTCTGCTGCTACTCTTCCTCATTGGGTGGGCCTGGTTCCCGGGAAGCAACCACGGTGAAACATACTTTGGCAGTCCCGGATGCCACAGCTTTTCTGGCCTCCCAGCCCACCTTCAGGATGGATACTTGGTGACAAGGGTTATCTACTGATGACATGATGACTAATGGCTGGGAGAAACCTATGCACAGATGCGTAGGGCAGGTACACCATCTGCCAAAGGGCAGCCTGAACTACCATTTAGCAGCTTATAGGGCTTCTGAAGATGCATTTTAGGTGCTTAGATTGGTTGAGCCCTTTGGTATGCCCAGCAAAGGTTTCACATTTCTTGATAGTCTGCTTGAGAGACACTGGTGTCACTGGCAGAGGGACTGAGGAGCCACTATCCACCACAGGACTGCCCTGAGAGGAACCCCAAGATACGAAAGACAGTCGTTCCTCCTCCCTTGTAAAGTAAACTTGTATGTCCCTGCTGACCTGAAAAGTGCAAGGATGTGGTGGAGACTCCAGGTACTTTGTCCCTTCTTGTCTTGCCACTGCTACACTGAGATCATGGACAAGGCAATGGCATGCAATCTGCCCACATCTTAGATATCCACTGAGTGGTCAGTTGGATCTGGCTCTCCATGAGGGCTCTGCCAATTTCACAATGGATGAAACCAATTGCTCACACACCTGAGACATGGTGGCACTTGACGCCTGGCTTGACTCCTCCATCATTCATGCTTGGCTATGCATAGCCTCTAGAAGTTCCACCAGGTGTTCTCTTATCTCACACTGCAGCGGCAACAATTGTCGAGTTGCTGATGACTCCACATGCACATAATCAGCCTGGAGCGCAGCATTGCCCTGGCCTCCAACAGTCCTCCAACTCGACTGTCACAGCCTATATCAGCTGCTCGGGTGCATCTGTGATGTGCTCACCACCTTGTGTCCCCAAATCTAAGCTCAAACGGATACCCACCGAAATGAGAATATCTGCAATGGTGAAGGATGCAGTGGAGTGATGTTATGATGCACCTTTTGAGATTACCTTCTCCTTCTCAGAGGCAGATGGCTGCCCCTGGTCACTCCAACACCCTGTTCTTTGGTATGATCTGCACGAGAGAACAGTTAGTTTAAAGGTTATGTGCTTCACGTTGCATCCTTCCAACTGTTCCTAGGGTTGAGCTCCATGTACATGAACACATTGCCTTGTGTGCACCAGGGTCTCCATTGTGTTTCTGCACTGGGCCACTCAATCTCTTGGATATGCACTCTTGTAATTACAGATGGAGTGGCCATCATGCAATTCCTGCCAATTCCAATGCCTCCTCCTCCATGGGAGTTAGGGTGGCCCCTCAATGCCAGTCTTGGCCCATTCCTTGAAGTTTCTTGAAGTCTTCTCCTGAAAGCAGAAGGATGAACTTGGAGGTAATATCTCCATGGAGCCAAGCACAATGCCCATACATGTGGCAGTCCGGCAGTCCGTGATGGGGACACATGAATACCTCCTGCTTGTGGCCACTCTTGAGAGATTACATGGGAGTCATCAATCAAAGACAGGCACCTCTCTCCAGAATGTAGCCATGCCTCTGACATCAAACTCACACTCTCATGTTGCTACAAGCAAGCCCCAAAGGGAAAAGAGGTATGGAGTACTCATCTTTTCAGACTGATTAAGGTAATTTGACATGCTTGTGGCAATGGAGCCAGGTTCAGGGACGAACCCATAGCTGCTGATCTCCTCTGTGATCTCCTTCCAGGCCTGCTTGGTGAGTCAGGCCAGTTTCCTTGTCCTGGGCCTTGGAAAGAGGACTTCTCGCCATGCTCTTGCTGCCTGGAGGAGAGCTTGCAGGAGGGCATCACTGAACCATGAGGCTTTCATGCTGCCATTCTTGCTGCCTCTGATCTTGCTGTCTCAAGGTTTCCAGATAGTCTCCATTAAATTCAGTGCAGCAGCTCTTTAAATATGGTGCCAGCACCACATTATGTGACTTGACGCTGCCTCCACCACCTCTCAGCCTGGCTCTGCTCCCTCAGTGGTCAGGCCCCGTGCTGTGCACTGCTAATTTGCCAGCCACCAGAAGCACAATTTCATGTTTTGCAATACAAAATAATCCATTATATTCAACACACTAAACCTTGGCCAGTGGAGGCTTCTGCCTCATACTCATATGTGTGTGTGAGAATTATGATAGAGCACGAGAGAAGAAATGGCCATGTACATTAACAAAAATTTAAAAGATCCTGGCTCCTAAATTCCTGGGATGTGATCTTGGATCACGCCCATTGGTACCCAGCAGCACTAAGCCCACTGTAGTTTTTGGGAGGGGCACCCTCCACCATCTCAGATACTCTCATTTCGGTGGGTATCTGTTTGAGCTTAGATTTGGGTGCGCACATCACAGATGCACCCGAGCAGCTGATATAGGCTGTGACAGCTGAGCTGGAGGACTGTTGGAGGCCAAGGCAATGCTGAGCTCCAGGCTGATTATGTGCATCTGGAGTCATCAGCAACTCGACAATTTGCATGGAGCAAGTGGGTGGAATTCAGGTACATCCACAGAATCCACAGAAACTCTGTCTTTGATCTGCTGTGGTTAGGGGGGGTTAGTTATGGCACTTCAACTCTACTGATGGCCCTGAGCGAATGGGTCAATTGGGTGAATTCTTAAAAGACAAATTTTGGAACCTTCTGGGATCCAGTCTGATGCCCAATTGCACAGAGTTTGGAGAGTTTGAATAGTGATTAATACAGCTGGGATTATATTGGAAGTAATTTGTAGCGTTCTTACTAGTCAGCCTTGGACTTCCTTCTCACTGCTGCTAGAAATCTGAGGTCACTGCAAATGCTTTACACCCCATTCCCTACCCACAATCAGGACATCTTAGAAACAACAAAAGGAATTATTTACGGACATATCATTCTATGCCATTATAATGAAGGAAGAACAGCAAAGGGTTGAGGAAAGGAAAGTGAGTCAGCAGTTAAGGGGCTTCACCCCACCAGCTACTATTACAGGCAAAACAGGCTCAATGAGGAAAGTGTGATTCACCAAAGAGACAATAGAGGAACTCTGCCACTTACTTCACAAGGACCTGCTGCACTTACCTGCTCACACTGTTCTGTCTGTGGCTATTAAGCTGACAAATGCTTTATGACACAAGATCATTTCAGACAGTTGCAAGCGGAACTCTGTAGTATCAACCAAGGTGCAGTATGGCCATGTATTTGTCAAGTGACTAATGCTCTTTACTTATTACCTGGGAAACTCATCAACTTTGGTAACACAGCAAGGCAGCAGTGGGATAGGGCTATCCAGTTCTATGTGGTTGAAGGCTTTTCCAAGATCCTGTATGCGATCGACAGCACCCATGTTACTTTGCATGCTCCTACAGACAACACTCCTCTACAGGAAGGACTTCTAGTGCCTGAATGCACAGATTGTGTATAACAGCCTGCAAAGGATCCTGCATGTCAATGAGAGATATTCTGGAAGTTGTCATGATACATGTATCCATGAAATTTGGCTCTCCCTGGTCTCTTCAAAAACAAAATCAGGTTAACAGATAGTTTCTGGATGTCAAGGCCTACCCACTACATAAATAGACACTGATCCCACTCAGAGTTGCCCAAATAACAAGAGAGGATCATTACAATTAATCACATGCCTCTATAAGAGTTTTCATTGAGAGAAAAGAGTAAGATTGCAATTACGGACCAGCTATAAACATTCAGTAGATCAGCAAAGGCAAAAGAGTTCTCAGATAAGTAACAGAGCAGATAACTGAATCATAGAGAAACATGGATATTTCCTAGAACAATACTTATGCATTGCCTATAAGTTTTTAAATGGGACCATGTCACTTAGCAGCACTTATGTTCAGTATTTTATGTACTATAAGGTAGGCTTGCATGTTGAAATTTAAACAACTTAGGTCCTTGCTCCCTGACATATACCTAACTACTCTCTGTTCTCTCAGTCCTTGTGACTGCAGGATCTGGAGACTACAGCAGCCAGTTAACACTATTTATTCATGTTATAGGATAAGACCAATCCTGTGGAAGACCAGGCTACTGAACGAAAACATGGCAACGTCTGAAATTTGACACCATAAGAAGAGGAAACCAAGTCCATAATTGCCTTTGATTCTGGTTTGGCTGTTGAGAATGGTGATATGGATGTCTTTGTGGCTTCAGTAGGTTCATGAGAATGTATATATTATCTATTTTAATGCTTCCATGTGTACTTCTATCTCTTTACCAGCTACCACCCCCTTTCCCAGAACCTTCTACCAAGGATCCCATGACAAAGAATTAACCTGTCCCATGTCCATCCCAGGATCTGGGGAGCCTGAGAGAAGGCGTGTGATGACTAGCTGTGAGGAAGAAGTATTTTACATAGACCATTGAGAGTTTGGTGAGAAAATGCAGATTTTTGATGAACTGAGACTTCCAAATAATAGTATTCTATTCATCTGTGATGGTGTACCAAATAAGTTAACCATGGGCCTGCTCTTCATGGGCTAGATTCACAGCATCAGTAATATTACCATCAGATAGTCTGGCATCCTTTGAGATATCTACCATCAGTCCTTTCCAGATTGGAAATCTGTGAAGTGCGCAACATTCTACCATAAATTGCAAGTCATTGCTGGGGATATACTTCAAGGCACCCCCAACCTATCCAGACACTCGAAACTTCCTTTGAACATCCCGTTCACTTGCTTCATCCTTATAATTATCTTCATGTGCGCATCATTGTAGCATTCCTGTGCAGCACTGATGGTCTTAAGAAGAAGTTTCATGAGTCCTGGGAGTACAATGTATTCTTAGACACACAGAAGCCATCCCGGCCCTTGTCTCTGACATTGAAATGGAACTAAGACCCTGGGCTGCCTTTAATCCGTTATTTTAGTGATACCATGCTGATTCCAAACTGGAGTGTATAGTCCACCAAAGTTTGGGATTGCACTCTCCATCTAAGTCATTTTCTAATCGATCCCTGTGTCATCAAATAGGCGAGCTTCTTGACTGCATTCAATTCAGTTTTGCCATTAGTGACTGTTGTATAACATATGGCTTCCCAGGAGTTGGTTTATATGTTACTTCAGTCATCTTTGGACTAATAGTAAGCCTGTAGCTACTAGCAGAAGCTGATTGCAAACCTATCCATCATCAGCTGAAGGTCCTCTTCAGAATGCACCACAAATGTGCAATCATCAGCATAAAAAAGTTATTGTAAAATTTGTTTGGAAACTTCAACTGATGCTCACAGTATTAATAGATCAAACAGTTTTCTTGTTGCATGAAAACAGAAAATGCTGGAAAAACTCAGTAGGTCTGTCAGCATCTGTGGAGCGAGAAACAGAGTTGATGTTTCAAGTCTGTATGACCCTCCTTCAGAGCGGTCTGAAGAAGGACCGTACAGACTCGAAACGTTAACTCTGTTTCTCTCTCCACAGATGCTGACAGACCTGCTGAGTTTTTCCAGCATTTTCTGTTTTTGTTTTAGGTTTCCAGCATCCGCCATATTTTGCTTTTTCCTTAAACAAAAACAGAATTACCTGGAAAAACTCAGCAGGTCTGGCAGCATTGGCGGAGAAGAAAGGAGTTGACGTTTTGAGTCCTCATGACCCTTCCACAGAACTGAGTGAATATAAGGAGAGGGGTGAAATATAAGCTGGTTTAAGGTTGGGGGGGCGGGGGGGTGGTGGGCGTGGGGGGAGAGAAGTTGGGGGGTGGTGTGGTTGTAGGGACAAGCAAGCAGTGATAGGAGCAGATAATCAAAAGATGTCACAGACAAAAGAACAAATGAACACAGAGGTGTTGAAGGTAGTGATATTATCTAAATGAATGTGCTAATTAAGAATGGATGGTAGGGCACTCAAGGTACAGCTCTAGTGGGGGTGGGGTGGAAAGACTAGCAGGGCATAAAAGATTTAAAAATAATGGAAATAGGTGGGAAAAGAAAAATCTATATAAATTATTGGAAAAAACAAAAGGAAGGGGGAAGAAACAGAAAGAGAGTGGGGATGGAGGAGGGAGTTTAAGATCTAAAGTTGTTGACTTCAATATTCAGTCCGGAAGGCTGTAAAGTGCCTAGTCGGAAGATGAGGTGCTGTTCCTCCAGTTTGCATTGGGCTTCACTGGAACAATGCAGCAAGCCAAGGACAGACATGTGGGCAAGAGAGCAGGGTGGAGTGTTAAAATTGCAAGCGACAGGGAGGTTTGGGTCATTCTTGCGGACAGACCGCAGGTGTCCTGCAAAGTGGTTGCCCAGTTTACGTTTGGTCTCTCCAATGTAGAGAAGACCGCATTGGGAGCAACGAATGCAGTAGACTAAGTTGGGGGAAATGCAAGTGAAATGCTGCTTCACTTGAAAGGAGTATTTGGGCCCTTGGACGGTGAGGAGAGAGGAAGTGAAGGGGCAGGTGTTGCATCTTTTGCGTGGACATGGGGAGGTGCCAATGGTGAGGGTTGAGGAGTAGGGGGTGATGGAGGAGTGGACCAGGGTGTCCTTGAAGGTTCGTTGTTGTGTCATCTGGTGTAACCGGATGTAATGTGTTCTTTGCTTCACATCATTCAAAGCAGGGAAATGTTTAGACAGAGTGCCATCAATGCACATTCTGCCAGGCTTTCATTATTCAGAACTGACAAGAACTCTCTAGACAATCTTTTCTTCATATATCTTCAAAGTCCGATCTGTCTGATGATGTCATGATTATTGGTCAGGTCAACAAATACCATACAAAGATCTTGATTTTGCTCCCCACACCTGTCTTGAATTAAGTTTGCAATGACCATTATGTCTGTGGTGCCTTCACTGGCCCCGGCACTAAGTACTGTTCTGGAAGATTATGTCCATTTTATTCCGCAACAAACAACAAGGAGAGAAAAGAATCTTTCTTCAAATAGCAGTCAACACAGCTTTCAATGTTGAGGATCCTGGCTAACCAACCTCGTTGACTCCTTTGAGGAACTGACAATCCATGCTCACTGTGGAAACAGAAGATGATGTGTAGTTAGAATCCCATAAGGCATTTAATACAGTTCAGTACAAGAGGTCACAGATTAAGTTCAAAACTTTGGAAATTTTGGAGAAAAAAAAGGGTATGAATAAGAGACTGGGTGAAAAAGAAAAAAAACTTGGATATACATCATATTGTTATGAATTTAGGATGTCTCAAAGTTGTTACAGCCAATTATGTACTTCTGAAGTGTACTTCCTGTTGTAATGTAGAAAAAACACTAGCCAATTTGTGCGCTGCAAGCTCCTACAGATGGCAATGTGATAATGACCAGATATTCTGTTTTAGTGATAGTTTGAGTAATAAATCTTGGTCAGGATACCAGGGATTACTCCCCTGCTCTTCTTTAAAATGGTACTATGGGATCTTGTATAGCCACCTAAGAAAGCTTTAACGTCCCATTGGAGAGATAAATCCTCTGACAATGCAGAGCTTCTTCCATACTGCGCTGGATTATCAGCCTTGACTATTATGTTCAAGTCCTGGACTGGGACTTGAACCCACAATCTTCTCGCTTAGAGGTAAGAATGCCAGCAACTGAGCCAAGGCTGACACTTGATTGAATGATTCCAATCTCCCAGTTTCTCCATCTCCCTCGTATGTATTCTGACAATATCAATTTCAATACCATTCTTCTGATATTTCTTCCTCTTCCTCAACCACAGATTCCCCTCAACTGTGTTTGAATGGGCCATTCAATTTCCCATATATCTGCTCTTACCCCTTCCCCTCCCTCCCAAAACCACAACAGAGTTCCCATGTCCTCACTTTCCACACTGCCCATTCAACAGATCATCCTCTGCTTTTTCTGCCATCTCCAATGTGATACCGCCACAAAACACATCTTCCCCTCCCTTCCCTTTTGGCATTCTGAAAGGACTGTTCCCTCTGTGACACCCTGGCCTGAATTTTTCCCGCGTCAGGTGGGCTCAGTGGGAGCAGGTGGGGGTGGTCGCGGAGCTGACTGCCACCTTTGATCGGCTCCGCACTGCCATTTTACATGGGTGGGCCAATTAAGGCCAGCCCAGTGTAATGCGCAAGTGATAGCGCTCAGCGCTACCTGTGTGGGTGGGGGGGGGAGGGTGAGTCGGGGCCAATGCTCTTTCGTGCATTCATGTGAAAGAGCGCTTCAGTCTTCCTGAGGGAGATTGCCTCAGGGAGATTGAAGCACTTTTGAATGTAATAAATAAAATTAATAAAAATTTAATGAAACATGCCCCCTCATGTAACTGTGTTTTTATTTTTCAGGAAAACTTTTCATTTAATTCATAAAAGCTTTAGGAAACCTGATCCCGCTTGGGGATGAGGTTTCCTGAAAAGCATAAAGGCCATTTTGCCTTTTCGCCTGCCTGCCAACCGTAAGGTTGGACGGGCAGTGTTAATTTGACATTAATTAATTTGTTAATGGCCTTAACAGGCCTATCAATTATTGGCGGGCGTGCAGCCAACTCTGGCACATGCCCACTGAATGAAACATCGCGATGATGATGTTGGGATGCATGCCCGACGTTATCACGTGTCATTTTACATGCCGGTGTGTCGGGCCTGCCCCCGCTTGCCGACTGAAAAATCCTGGCCCCTGGTCCACACTTCAATCATCCCCAGCACCCTCTCCTTTTCCCATGCAAATGCAGGATTTGCAAAACCTGTCTTTACCTCCTCTCTTCCCGCCTTCCAGGGCCCAAAATACTCCGTCTAGGTGGAATAGTGATTTAGGTGAACTTCTTTCAATTTAGCATACTGTATTCGCTGCTCACGTGGTCTCTTGTACTTTGAGAAACCATATGCTTTGTGGAATGCTTCTGTTCAGTCTGCTAGAGTGATCCTATGCTTCTGGTTGCCGGACATTTCACTTCTTCACTTCCACACTGACCTCTGTCCTTGACCTCCTACACTGTTCTAATGAAGCTCAAAAGAGCTTGAGGAACAGAATCTCATTTTTTAATTAGGCACTTTACAGCCTATAAGACTCAACACTGAGTTCAACAATTTCAGATCATAGCCTCTGCATTCATTTTTGTTTGGATGACAACTGTTAATGATGATTCTGCTATTGGCACCTCCTCTAAACCCATCTTTTGTTCCTTGACCTGTTCCATTACCACTCCCTTTAATCTTGCATGATCATCCCTTTTGTCATTTAATCTCGCCAGACTCCTGCCCCTCACCCCTTTCCCTGCCACTGTACTTGCTTTCTGAGGCTGCTAAATCTGCTCAGGATTTCCAGCATCTTCTGTTTTTATCTCAGATTTCCAGAGAAAATGGGAGGCAATGGCATTGTGGTATTGTCGCTGGACTAGCAATCCAGTGATCCAGGGTAATGCTCTGGGGACTGAATCCCGCCATGGCAGATGGTAGATTTTGAATTCAATTAAAATCTGGAATTGAAAGCCTAATGATGACCATGGAACCATTGTCGATTGTTGTAAAAACCCATCTTGTTCACTAATGTCCTTTAGGGAAGGAACTCTGTCGCCCTTACCTGGACTGGCCTACATGTGACTCCAGACCACAGCAAAGTGGTTGACTCTTAAATGGCCTATTAAGCCACTCAGTTGTATCAAACTGCTACACAGTCACAAAAAAAGAATGAAACCGGACGGACCACCCGGCATCGACCTAGGCACTGGAAACGAAAATGGCGATCGCAGCCCTGTCGACCCTGCAAAGTCCTTCTTACTAACGTCTAGGGGCTAGTGCAAAAATTGGGTCGGCTGTTTCACAGACTAGTCAGGCATCAGCCTGCCATAGTCACCCTCACAGAATCATACCTTACAGATAACGTCCCAGACACCACCATCACCATCCCTTGATATGTCCTGGACAGACCCAACAGAGGTGACAGCACAGTGGTATTCAGTCAGGAGGGGGTTGCCCTGGGAGTCCTCAACTTCGACTCCGGACCCCATGAAGTCTCATGGCATCAGGTCAAACATGAGCAAGGAAACCTCCTGCTGATTACCACTTACTGCCCTCCCTCAGCTGATGAATCAGTGCTCCTCCATGTTGAACACCACTTGGAGGAAGCACTGAGAGTGACAAGAGTGCAGAATATACTCTGGGTGGGGGACTTCAACGTCCATCACAAAGAATGGCTTGGTAGCATCACTACTGACCGAGCTGGCCAATCCTAAATGACATATCTGCTGGGCTGGGTCTGCGGCTGGTGGTGAGGCAACCAAGGGGAAAAATCATACCTGACCTCATTCTCACCAACCTGTCTGCCGCAGATGCATCTGTCCATGACAGTATTGGTAGGAGTGATCACCGCACAGTCATTGTAGAGACGAAGTCCAGCCTTCACATTGAGGGCATCCTCCATTGTGTTGTGTGGCACTACCACCGTGCTAAATGGGATAGATTTCGAACAGATCTAGCAACTCAAGACTGGGCACACATGAGGTGCTGTGGAAGATCAGCAGCTGCAGAATCGTACTCAACCACAGTCTGTAACCTCATGGCCCGGCATATCCCCCAATTTACCATTACCATCAAGCCTGGTTCAATGAAAAGTGCAGTATGGCATGCCAGGAGCAGCACCAGGCATACCTAAAAATGAGGTGTCAACATGTTGAAGCTATAACACAGGACTACTTGCATGCCAAACAGCATAAGCAGCAAGTGATAGACAGACCTAAGCAATCCGACAACCAACGGATCAAATTTAAGCTCCGAAGTCCTGCCACATCCAGTTGTGAATGGTGGTGCACAATTAAACAACTCACTGGAGGAGGAGGCTCCACAAATATCCCCATCATCAATGATGGAGGAGCCCAACACATCAGTGCAAAAGATAAAGCTGAAGCATTTGCTACAAGCTGCAGCCAGAAGTGCACAGCCTCCTTCGGAGGTCCCCAGCATCACAGATGCCAGTCTTCAGCCAATTCAATTCAGTTCACATGATATCAAGAGACAGCGGAAGGAACTGGATACTGCAAAGGCTATGGGCCCTGACAATATTCCGGCAATATTACTGAAGACTTGTGCTCCAGATCTTGCTGCGCCCCTAGCCAAGCTGTTCCAGTATAGCTACAATGCTGGCATCTACCCGATTATGTGGAAAATTGCCCAGGTATGTCTGTACAAATCCAACCTGGTCAATTACTGCCCCATCAGTCTACTCTGAATCATCAGTAAAGTAATGGAAGGGGTCATCAATAGTGCTATCTAGCGGCACTTGCTTAGCAATAACCTGCTCACTGACCCCCAGTTTGTGTTCCACCAGGGCTACTCAGCTCCTGACCTCATTACAGTCTTGGTTCAAACATGGTCAAAAGAGCTGAACTCCCGAGGTGAGAGTGACTGCCCTTGACATCAAGCCAGCATTTGACCAAGTGTGGCATCAAGGAGTCCTAGTAAAACTGAGTCAATGGGAATCAGGGGGAACATTCTCTGCTGGTTGGAATCATACCTAGCACAAAGGAAGATGGTTGTGGTTGTTGGAGATCAGTCATCTCAGCACCAGGACATCACTGCAGGAGGTCCTCAGGGCGGTCCTCGGTCTAACCATCTTCAGCTGCTTCATCAATGATCTTCCTTCCATCATAAGGTCAGAAGTGGGGATGTTGATGATTGAACAATGTTCAGCACCAGTCATGACTCTTCATGTACTGAAGCAGTCCATGTCCAAATGCAGCAAGACCTGCACAACATCCAGACTTGGGCTGACAAGTTGCAAGTAACATTCATGCCTCACAAGTATCAGGCAATGACCATCTCCAACAAGAGAGAATCCAACCATCAGCCCTTGATGTTCAATGGTATTACCATCACTGAATCCCTCACTATCAATATCCTGGGGGTTACCATTGAGCAGAAACTGAACAGGACTAGCAATATAAATACTGTGGCTACAAGAGCAGGTCAGAGGCTAGGAATCCTGCTCTGAGTAACTCACCTCCTGACTCCCCAAACCCTATCCACCATCCACAAGGCATAAGTCAGGAGTGTGATGGAATACTCCCCACTTGCCTAAATGAATGCAGCTCCCACAACACTCAAAAGCTTGACAGTGCCCAGGGCAAAGCAGCCCCTTGATTGGCACCACATCCACAAACATTCATTCCCTCCATCACCGACGCACAGTAAAAGCAGTGTATACCATCTACAAGATGCACTGCAGGAATTCACCAAGGCTCCTTCGACAGCATCTTCCAAACCTATGACCACTACCATCTACAAGGACAAGGGCAGCAGACAGATGGGAACACCACCACCTGGAAGTTCCCTTCCAAGTCACTCACCGTCCTGGCTTGGAAATATATTGCTGATTCCTCACAGTCGCTGGGCCAAAATCCTGGAACTCCCTCCCTAACAGCACTGTGGGTGTGACTACATCAGATGGACTACAGTGGTTCAAGAAGGCAGCTCACCATCACCTTCTCAAGGGCAACTAGGGATGGGCAATAAATGCTGACCCAGCCAGCGAAGTCTACATCCTATGAATGAATAAATAAACGAATAAATAAAAAATCCACAGTAGTTTGCTTTTGCACAGGTGGGTAAGTATTTGGCTTCAAAATTCAGCTGGTAGCTTTTTGAAAATTGAAATAACACTGACTTAAGATTCTCTCTCCATCTGAATCCTTTCTCTGATCTCAGTCTCTCTTGCTTCTTTAGCTGAGTACATATTCTAAAGAAGTGGCTTCTCTTCCCACTCCCACACCATTATCCCTTCCAAGCCCTCCAAGGATCTATCCTTGGCTCTTCCTATTCCTCATCTGCACACTGTCCCTCATGACATTGTACTGAAAAACAGGCTCCACATGTACGCAAATCTATCTCAGCACCACCACTCTTGATCCCTCAACCGTCTCTAACTTGTCTGATTGCTTGTCCGACATCCGGTAGTAATTGAGCAGAAATTTCCTTGAACTAAATATTAAAAAGTCCAAAACCATTGACTTCGGTAACCACCATTGTTCCTTTGCCACTAACTCCATCCCTCTCTATGGCGACTGTGTGAGGCTAAACGAGTCTGTTTGCAACCTTGCTGTCATATTTGATCCTGAGTAAACTTACGACCACATATCTGTGCCATCGCTAAACCACCATTTTCCAACTCTGCCTCTTTCCCAGCTCATCTGCTGCTGAAACCTTCATCTATTCCTTTATCGCTGGGCTTGACTATTCCAACACACTCTTGACTGACTTCTACCTTCTGTAATCTTGTTATCCTAAACTTGGGGGGCCAATGTCCGTAATCACACCAAGTTCCATTCACCTATTGCCCCTGTGATTGCTGACCTAATTACGCATGGTTAAAGAACACCTTAATTTTAAAATTCTCACCTTTGTTTTAAAATCTCTATGTGGCCTCACCCCTCCATAGGTCTTCAATCTCCCCCAGCCCAAGCACTCCAAGATATTGGTGTTCATCTAAGTCTGGCCTCTTGAGCAAGTCTGATTTTAATTGCTCCACCATTGTAGCCTTGCCTTTATGTGCCTCAGTCAAAAGCTCTGGAATTCCCTCCCTAAACCTCTCTGCTTCTCTACTTTTCTTTCCTCTTTTGAGACACCCGTTAAAACCTCCTTAAACAAACTTTTGACCATCTGCCCTAATAGCACCTTATGTGATTGTGTGTCAAATTGTGCTTTATAAAGATTCTGTGAAGCACCTTGGGATGTTTTACAACATTACAGCTGCCAAATAAATGCAAGTTTTTTTTGGTGTTTGACACTGAGATGAACTCCTGACCACACTTTTGCTCCATCACTATTTTCACCTTCACCTCTATCTCAGATCATCTGTTACTGAAACCCTTATCCATTCCTTTTTTAACCTCTAGATTTGACAATTCTAAGGGACTCCTGTTGGGCCTCTCATCTTCTATCCTCCATAAACTTAAGTTCATCCAAAATCCTGCTGCCCAGATCCTAACCCACAACATGACCTGATCACCCATCAATGGCTCCCTCTTAAGCAATGCCATGATTATAAATTCTCATCCTTGTTTTCAAATCCCTTCCTGGCTTCATCCCTCCTTATCTCTAATCTCCTCCAGGCCAACAATCCTCTCAGATACCTGTGCTCCTCCAATTTTGGCCTCTTAAGCGTTCCTGATTTTAATTGCTTCAACATTGGTAGCCCTGCCTTCAGTTGTTAACACCCCAAGCTCACAGCCACACATTCAATGTTTCACTGCTTTTTTAAAGAAACACTGAATATAAATTTTATTTCACTAAAGCTTTTGAAATTTGCCTTTTTTGTTTTTCAAAATCATTTCAAGAAAAGCTACTGAACAGAAAGCATGCAAAACTAAGGAAAAATATTTCATTAATGCAGTTGATACATGTTGGAAAGTTAGGAGCACTTTACACGCTCAGATTGCACAGTCTAATTTCAGTTTACACAGTTACAGCTTTGGGCAAAGATGTCACAGTGAAGATCAGGCAATGGGGAAAGGGTGAGTCCTTCAAATAAAATCTTTAATGAAGCCATAAAAGAAACAGAAGATACTTCAATGGATAAACGTGAACATGATATTGTGATACATGTAATTTTTAAAAATTTGTTTTTGATTCTTATCTTAGAGAATAGAAATTTCAGTTACTGAAGAAAAACATAGCTTTGAGTTTATTTCATATTTCTGATGCTTTCTATCCCTTGTAACATTGCTCACATAACAGTGGTCAGAAGTGATGTACACTTATATGGATAATATTCCCAAATTGAAATGCTTGTTTGTGGAACCCGTGATCTGTTTTTATAATTAAAATGTGATCTGCTCTCACTATAGAATAACATCTACTATGTGTCACACTCCACCTACAGAAGTTCCTGCAAATATTTATATTGGGTCGAATTATGCCCTAGGTTTGCTGGGACTGCATTTATCTATAGGCTTTCTATGGGGTTTTACATGGAAAGTTACTGACAGCCAAACAACCAAAAATGCAGTGCTCTCTGCAGAGCATCTTGTACCTATGTGAACAGGACAAGCAATTGGGTATCTCCCTAACCAATCAAATTAAAAAATCATTAATCAGCAATATAAAATCTAGACAGAGTGTGTCAGTTAAAATATTTAATTCAATGTTAAATCAAGGATTTGAAAGGGAAATAAAGATTGGATTAAGAGAGAAATATGAAAGAGAAAGAAAATGTAAAAATAAAATAAGTTTTATAAAAAATCTTCAACTACAATTAAAAGTTGAATGAATGAAACTCCAACTTGTAAAAGTTACTTTTCAGTGCCAGAGAAATTGTTTGGCAGTTGTCATTGCATTAAAAAAGTACCTAGGCTGGAATGGGCAAGGCCTAACCTTTACAGACAAATTTAGCCCTTATCTATGAGTAAAGTACTGCACTTTCACACAATTGGTACATTTGAATAATGGGACAGGTCATACCAGAGGAGCAGGAAATATTGGACAACAATTTCCATATTTAAGTGTGGATGTACAGCCACCAGAAGTTGCTGCACAATTTGTCCATCAATAATGGTTAGTGTTATTAACTTCACTACTATTTTTACAGCAAAATCTGGCCCAATGGATTTTCAATGATTATTACATTTCCCATACACCAAATTTACTATATGATAGATAGGTTTTATATATATATATATATATATATATAATATAAGGACATTGTTTAATGCTTTATATTTGTTTCAATATTGTGACTATTGTGGCAGTTCTGAGAAGTAATGGTAAATTTATATTATAATTTGTTTTTATAGGAATATTGGAACAGGACTAGGCCGTTCAGCCCCTTAAGCGTGTTGTCATTTTATTGAACCATAACTGATCTGTACTTGAACTCTATTTAGATGTGCTTTCTCCATATCCCATGGTACCTAACAGAAATCCATTGATCTCAGTCATGAAAATTTCAATTAATCCAGTATCCATGCTCTTTATGGATAAGAGCTCTAAATCTCCACTACCCTTTGTTTGAGAAAGTGCCTCTTCCTTTCACTCCTAAATTCCCTGGTTATTATTTTAAAATTATATGCTTTGCTCTTGACCCTCTTGCCAAAGGAAATAGTTTCTCTGAATTTATCGTATTGAACCAGTGTATGATTTTAAATACCCCAATCAGATCATTCCTCACCTCTTTAACTTAATGGAATGCAAACCAAGTTTATGCAAGTTGCCCTCATAACTTAACCCTCACAGACTCAATATCATTCTGGTAAATTTATGTTGTTATCCCTCTGGGCCAAAATACTTTTCCTGAAGTTGTCCAAAACTGAATAGAATACTCCAGATGGGGTCTGACCAAAGCTCTGTACAACTGAAACATCACTTCCTCACTTTTGTCTTCCAACCCACTTGAGAAAAAAAGCCAACATTTCATTAGCCTTTTTAATTACACAGGCTGGCACTCTTTTCACTTGAAAACAGAAGGCTGAGGGGTGACCTAATAAAGGCCTTTAAAATTATGAAAGGTTTTGACAGAGTGGATACAGAGAGAATATTTCCTCTTGTGGGGAAGAGCATAACTAGAGGTCATCAATATAAGATAGTCACCAAGAAATCCAATAGGGAAATCAGAAGAAACGTCTTTACCTAAACAGTGGTGAGAATGTGGAACTCACTACCATAGGGTTAGTTGAAGCAAATAGTATAGATGAAAAGCATATGGAGGAGAAGAGAATAAATTATTACGATGGCAGATTTAGCTGAGGACAGAAGGAAGGGGGCTTGAGTGCAGCATAAACACCTGCGTGGACTGGTTGGGCAGAATGCCTTGTTTCTGTGCCATATATCCTACGTAAATTGCTTTTTGCACCCAGGACCTGTCTTCAGTGTACATAGACAGCTAAATCTCTTTGGTCCTTCACAGCTCCTAATCTCTCGCCATTAAGAATATAGCCTGACTTGTCTTCCCCGGATCAAATCCCACCTCACATTTCCTTGCATTAAACTCAAGTTGCTATAGTTTTGCCCATTCACTTAGTAAGCTTATTTCAATGTCCTTCACTCATCTATACAATTGAATATGCTTTTTAATTTAGTGTAATCTCAAACTTGGATAAATAACACTTTATTCTTGAAACTTAGTCATTAATAAATATGGTGAAAAGCTGAGACCCCAGTACAGATCCACTTGTTAGACTCTACTAACCAGGCAATTGTTACGATCCCCATACAGGCTGATAACTTTTAAAAAGAAGTTCGAACTTCTAGTTAGTAGCTGAAAGAATGACTCATCAAGATTTCATGTTTTAAGGTGTTTACTGTAACAAAGGCCAAAATGTATTAGTAGCTAAACACTATCTTTATAGGCAACTTATACTTTAAACCACATAAAGGAACCTTCCCATTTTACGCTTATTATGCATCACAGCCTCCACGGAATTAGAGTCCTTAGAGCAAACAGTCCACAGTTGCTCCCAGTTTCCAAAGGATTCATATCACCTTGTTTCATTGAGTAGTAACTTTGAGTGACTGTCTTCAGGTACTTTCCTTAGTTTTCGGAGAGTTTCCTAAATCCACTAGCAGAAGTAAAGCCTGTCCCAATGATTTTTACCCTCTAGCTGTGCCAGGGTGAATCTCCTGGAATCTTTAGATGGTAGCAGGATGTGTCTCTTCGACAAGAGGCCATCTCCCTCCTGCATCTGGCTGTGGTAGATCGCAAAGTCAAGCAGTCTCTTCTCTCTGCTAACCAAACAAAACTGTGATATTCATTGATTTGTAGGGAAGCCTGTAACCTGATCTCAAAAATGGCCTCTTCTGCCCTCTTTACCATGGCAAGATGAAACACATTAGCCTAGCATCCAAGTAGTAATACTGATTAGAAATATTCTTGACCCCAATTCTCTTTTACCTTAGAAATAAATAGACGGTTTACAGCACAATTATTTACTTTCTGGGACTTTGGGAGTCTCAGGTTCTACCCATTGTGAACTCAGAGACTGCTGTCAAGTAGTCTTCAGAACAGGTCACATGATCACCTCCATTTTACTTTAAATTAAAGACACAGTTCAAAAACATAACAGTTTTATAAATCTCATAATTGTAACACAATTTTTTTTTATGCCTTCTGTCTCCTACCTCCCAACCAATTAGAAAATCTATGTCACAAAATTACCTTCAATTCCATGCATGTTCATCTTCAATAATAATCTCTCATTTGGACCCTTAGCAAATGTCTTTTAAAAGTTAATACAGGTAATATCCACAGACATTCTCCTATCCACTATGTCAAAGGCCTCCTTAAAACATTTCACTAAATTAGTCAGGCATGACCTACCTTTCACAGATCCATGTCGAATGTCTTTGATCAGTTTTGACTGGTTCAAGATATTTTGGTTATTTTTATCAGCAGAGAGTTCTGCAGTTCTTTAAGTTATCTGCTAGAGAAGATTATGAATCTCAGTAAAATTATAAGAAATAAAAAAGTTTTTTTATTTTATCAGCTATTATAAAATTTCAGTCTAATAGTTCCTTATAAAGTGATGATGTAGGCAAATGTTATACATCTAATAAGTATTGCTACTGTAGTTTTTTTATGCATGTCTTCGAATTTCTTGTGATTGTAAAGCAATTTTACATAGATAAAATTGAGATTTCACAACAATACTTTTGTCTTTATTATATAAGCTTTATAAAAGTGATACAGTTAAAACAAACAGTATATTTTACATTAAGTTTTAGTTCCATATTGAAATCTTTTACTACATTTTACCTTGTGTGTGTAGTGAACAGTATTATAAAGTTTGCAGATGATACAAAATTTGATGAAGTGGTAGGTCATGAGGAGGGTAGTTAAAGGCTACTGGATGACATAGACAGAATGGAGAAATGGGCAGAAGCATGGCAGGTAGAGTTCAATGTGGAACGTATAAAGTGATACACTTTGAGAGAACTAATATGAAAAGACCTTATGCTATAAATGGTGCAAATTTGAAAAGTATAGGTGAAAACATACACAAATCCCTAAATGTGACAGGGTAACTGGATAAAGTGGTTAAAAAAGTATATTGGTTTCTTGAGTCTATGGATAGAATAGAATATAAAGGTAAAGAGATAGTGCTTGAACTTTATAAATCACTGGTTAGGCCTCAGCTGGAGTCTGTAAACAATTCTGGGTACTACCTCTGGAACAATGTAAAGACCTTAGGAATGGTATAGAGGAGATTTACCAGGACGTTACCAGGGACGAGGTGCTTCAGTTATATGGGGAGGCTGGAAAAGTTAGGACTATTCTCCTTGGAATAGTGAAAGTTAAGAGTTGATCAAATACAGGTTTTCAAGATCATGAGCAATTTTGATAAAGTGGATAGAGAAAAATTATTCTCTCTTGTGAGTTGGTTAATAACTAGGGTGTATAGGTTCAAAATCATTGGCAGGAGCTCCAGAGGGCAGATAAGGAGTTTTTTTTTCCACTGAAGAGTTGTCAGGATCTGGAATACTCTACTTGAAAAGTTGGACAAAGCTGATTCCATTAATCCTTTTAGAAGGGGGTTGGGCAGGTACTTGGAGATGTGGAAATTACAGGGTTCCAGAGACAAACCGTGGATCTGAACAAAGCACAACTCCTCTTTCAAAGATCCAAAAGAGGGATGACAGACTGAATGGCCTCCTTATTCACTGTAAGTTTCTATAATTCATAAATATTTGCCACAATATATTGCACATACATAGGCAATATTCCCAAAAAATGCGTTTTTCTTCTGTAAGTTGTTTGTTAATAGATACAGAAAGGAACATATTTTGATGGTTATTTTGTGTTTACTTTGGTAAGATTGGATATAGGAAGTATTTAAAATTATTTAAAGGATTTGCAAATTAGTTTTTGCATGTAACCCAATCTTATTCTCGATAGAACTATGTGTTTTATTATAACATGTCGAAAATTATTCATGGTTCTTTCGTTTCAAAATAGGCTTTCCTGACATTTTTGTGAAAACAATGTTCCCTTTGGAACTCACTTCCTAACAGCACTATGGGTGTACCTACATTGCAATGGACTGCAGCGGTTCAAGAAGGCAGCTCACCACTACCTTCTCAAGAGCAACTAGGGATGGACAATAAATGCCAGCAGAGCCCACATCCCGTGAATGAATAAAAATACTGTAAAACTTTCTCACTGTATTGCCACAATCTCTTATTGATATGAGTAAATTATGTTCAGTCTTCTCATTGACATTACTTTGATAACATGATACTAATTTCTCTGAACACTGGAAGCTCCCACCTGGTCTAAAATCTATCAATATGAAACACATTTGTATAGCTACAACATTAGTTTCCTAATTTTAGTGCCAACATGGAGAAAATATCTTGACAATTCTACCTGGTACAATGTTCTTCATTTACACTGAATGGAAAAATCCTTTCAAGCATTGTAAAAAGGGATTCTTCAGGCCTACCTTGCTACAAGCTTGACAGAACACACTCTTGCAGTTTACAGCATATGTTAGTTTCTCCTTGAGCTAAATGGGGTTTACACAGTTCCAATGTTGTAATATTTTCTCTTTGGCTGCTGTCTTCTGGTATTACAATGATGTAATTAAATGTAACACATCTTTTTTAAGCCCTTACATAGTATTTGTCTTTTGAACATGTTTTAGAATGCTACTTTCTATGTGATTTATAAAGCAACCTGACCTTTTCTCCCATACAGCATGCAATACATCCGATGATTACTTTAAACCAGCAACACCAAACGTTTCTGTTACTTTTCGCTGCACCGTTTTAGAGATTGTTCTTTGTCTGGGTTGTATTGGTTTTTCAGAGATCTAGTTACATACTGTATGTTGCATCTGTTGCAAGTGTCCCAATGCTTTCTCTGTGGCTTGCTCCCTTCCCGTGCTATGATCCCTTGTAGTTCAACCGCATGCAATATGCCTGATGACGAGTTCCTATTCTAGTAGCTGAGTCTGTTTCTATCTCTCGCACACATTTTATATAAATCTTATTAAATCCCGTACGTTGGGGGGGGGGGGGGGGGGGGGGGAGGTGAACAACGTACCTCTGGACTGGCTGTTTCTCTTTCAACCCTCCCTTCCCTTTTCTGCTGCTGTAGTTCGCATTTAAACAAACTAAAAACGAGTTCTTGTAACAAGGCAGTTCTTTCTGCATGTGTGTGTGTGTGTGTCACACCAACAGGGGGAAAAAAAGAGATGCAGGTTTGCTGTGTATGCGCACACATTTATACAGAGATGTTTTTATAAGCGAGAGAAGGTTAGTTAAACAGTGTATGTTTCTCCCAGTTGTTACAGTCTGTCTCTTTGGTTGCTCTCGGCTCTTGCTCGGGCCTGGCAACCAATGAGGGTCCCTCTTGTAGTGGCAGCTTCTCGCCCTCGTCCAAACAGCCGGAGAGAGAGGGAGTGTGAGAGAGAGTGAGAGAGAGAGAGAGGGCCAGCAGCAGCAGCAACTTCTCCTTCAATCCGCCTGACTGTCACTTGCACAACAACAACCAGCAACAGAACAACAAGCAGCGACTTTTTAAACATACAACTTCTCTCACCCAACGCCACCCCGAGCCGGGGGTGGGGGAGAAGAGAGCACTCATTAAAGAGAGAGAGAGGGAGAGAAGCAGACTGAGAGAGAGAGAGAGGCTTTAAAAGGGCCGCCGGACGGACGGGACCCCGGCACCAGGTGTGTACCAGAACCACCATTTCAGTGACTGTAAACTTTTCATTGATTGTTTATCTCTGGCTTTTTGAAATACTGATCATTTTGTGGCGTTTGCGTGTGTGTGAGAGACCCAAGTAGGCCAGAGAGAGAGCAGAGCTAGGCCAGTGTTATAACAGAGAGAGAGAGAGAGAATGTAGACAAGTGAGAATAATAAAAGGAAACTGTTGGCAGAGGGAGAGAGGATTGTGTCTCAGTCAGGGCAAAGTGGGATTTGTGCTGACATAAACCCTGCCTTTGGCCATGGGTAAATGTTGGGGAGAGGAGGAGGAAGGGGGTTAAATGCCGGGATTACAGGCGACGAGCTGTCTCCATACTGGACAATAATGTGATGTTGTCAATAACTTAGAGAGAGAGAGAGAGAGGCCTAGTCCTTTAAACCCCGTTTTCTCATCTCTCTCCCTGTAATGGTGGAGTGAAAGGAATCGGCTCGGGGCTCAAACCGTGCTTTTCGCTTTCGGTTTTCTGTCATGAAAAAACAAACAGAATAAATAAGGAGGAAGGGGAGGGGGGTGGGGGGGGGGGGGGAACTGGATCAGAGAGAGAGAGAGAGAGGGGATCGGTTTGTAACGGCGAAAGGATCAGCTGGTTCCTTCAGTACAGGAAAGTCTCTCAGTGAGAGAGAAAAAACCCGATTAACATCCAGAAATCTGCAGCCACCTCTCTCATTTTGCAAGAGTTTCAACCCGCACCACCGTGACCTCCACTCAGAGAGAGAGAGGGAGGAAATCTGATGGATGAATAAGGTAGAGAGACAAACACCGTGCAGCCTCTGTACCTGCTTTTTCTGCCCTTGTCTTTTCTGATCAAATCCCATTACCGCCTCATACGAGATTTGCTGTTTAATTATATAGTGGTGCTGCGATACCACAGCTTTAAACACATCGCTGTTTATTTATTATTATTTTAAACGAGTGCACTTTTTCTCAGGAAGTATAATTCTGGTGCTGAGTGGGACTCCCCCCCCCCCCCCTCCTTTTTTTTCCTCTCTGAGGGGAGGTGGAAGCTGAAACCATTCCGTGTCCTGCAAATGACACGTTTAAGCGACTCACTCAGGCCAGGGCACTTCTTTTCCTTTCCTCTTTTTAAAAAACAAAATAACCCAAAACAAATCGTTATTAGTGTACAGAAATACAGGGATAGATCACTGAATGGCCTGGTGATAATCCACCAGAGATCTAACCTTGTAACTAAGAGGGAGTTTGGGTGAAGCAGGATGGAGTAACCAGCACTGAAATGGCAGCTTGTTTTGGGGGAGTTTTTATCCTCCCTCCCTCTTTCTTTCTCTCTCTTTCTCCCTCCCTCCCTCCCTCCCTCTCTCTCTCTCTCTCTCTCTGTATGAGTGAGGTTTTTGCACTTGGTTTCCCCGAAGCAAGATGGACTCTCTCTCTCTGTGTCTTGTCAGCCTTAGATCGACATTTTGCACAGCGATGCAAACTTGAGCTTGGCCTACTTTTACACTGCAAATAGTGTGATGGGATTAGAGGAAAACGGAACAACGTTTCTGAACGGCGATCGCCTTTAAATTGTAACTTCGGTCACTGTACTTTTTTGTTGCATTTGGGTTCTGTCGAGTTGCCTGTATCAAAGAGATTTTTTCCCTGTGTGTGTGTGTGTGTTGCAAGTAGTCCTTTTCCGGAACACCCCGTGTTTTGACGTGTGGGTTGAATGTACCTGTGTTGCTATCTAACAAACTGATTGATTTTTTACACTTTCTAATCATTCTTAGTGCCGAAAACTGTAAAATGACAGTATATTCTACTATTTTAATACGTAAGGCGTAGTGTACGTCCCATGTGCCGAGTATGTATAGCACTGTCGTATGGAGCTGACAGGTCCTGTAGCTACTGGCTGGGGCTAGTGAGCCAATAGCTAATGCAAGATTTAGAGTCGATCTGAAGCAAAATTCGTCGCACTTCGACTTCTTAACTAAGTGCAAATAATATTGTTAACCCATTATGACATTTATAGCTTGCACTGGGAGTCTTTAATTCACAGTTTTAATTCATATTTCTGTTAAATACAGGTGTGATACTGGAGTGTAGATGAGTATGTCAGAAATCTCAGGGTGTACTGTTTGTTTTCAAAACTTCAGTTCTTCGAATGGAATAATAAGCGGAAGATCAAGGAAGTGAAGAGTTCTTGTTGGAAGAAAAGTAAGGCAAAGGAATCAAGTAAACTATTTTGTAATTGGAACTGGTGGCTTCGCAATCGAAAATGGCTGTTTATAAAATGGACTTAATTTCACAATTGATGAAAATAATCTAACCCACAAGTGATAACTTGTGTGTGAGGTGATAGTGGTTTACCTTACGAGGGACATGAACTTCAGGCTTTCTCCATTAGTCACAAAAATTGCCAATTGGAACAATAGTTGGCCAGATTTGAAGTTTATAATCGAAGTATTAATGATGCAATTTGACAGTGCATTATTTTATTAAATAAGATGTGAACTATACCTTATTTCTAAACTTTTCTGCAATACTTTTTAGTATGCAATTTTATTGTATTCCAGATACCTCAGTGGCTTTAGGAGGACAGTGGCACATTTAAACTGAAATAAAAAAGGAATTCAAGTGCACATTAGAGATTGTGGTACATATTGGTACCAATGACATAGGTAGAAAGAGGGATGAGGTCCTGCAAGCAGAATTTAGGGAGCTAGGAAGCAGATTAAAAAACAGGGTCTCAAAGGTAGTAATCGATGGATTACTTCCGGTGCCACGTGCTAGTGAGAATAGAAATAGGAGGTTAGTCCAGATGAATGCGTGGCTGGAGAGAGGGTGCAGGAGGGCTTTAGATTTCTGGGACATTGGGACCGTTTCTGGGGGCGGTGGGACCTATACAAGGCGGACATTATGCACCTGAACTGGAATGGGACCAACATCTTTGTGGGGAGATTTGCTAGTGCTGTTGGGGAGGGTTTAAACTAACTTGGCAGGGGATGGGATCCTGAGAGGAGGTTCAGCAGGGGGAGATGCACAGCCAAAATTAGAAGAGAGAGCAAGTGAGTCTGGAAGGCATAGAAATTATAGGCCGTTAAGGCACAAGGGAGCTTGGCAAAGTTGGATGGTATTTATTTTAATACAAGGCGTCTGATGAATATGGCAGATGAGTTGAGGGCACAAATTGCCATATGGAAGTATGATGTCATTGCTGTCACAGAGACATGGTTGAGAGAGGGGCAGGATTGGCAGCTCAATATTCCAGGATATAGGGTCTTCAGGTGAGATAGGGAAGGAGGGAGTATTGCAATATTGATCAAGGAATCAATTACAGCAGTAAGGAGGGATGACATCTTACAAGGCTCCTCAAATGAAGCCATATGGGCAGAACTTAAAAACAAAAACAGAACAATCACATTGCTGGGAGTGTACTATAGGTCCCCAAACAGTCAGAGAGAAATAGAAGAGCAGATATGTAGGCAAATTTCAGAGAAGTGTAAAAGTAATAAGGTAGTAATAGTGACGGATTTTAACTTCCCCAGCATTAACTGGGTTAGTCATAGTGTGATTGGTTTAGAGGGAGTAGAATTCTTAAAATGCATCCAAGAGAGCTTTTTAAGCCAGTACGTAGAAGGTCCTACAAGAGAGGGGGCGGTCCTGGACTTAATTTTAGGGAATGAAGCCGGGCAAGTGGTAGAGGTATCAGTGGGGGAGCGTTTTACAGATAGTGATCATAATTCCAATAGATTCAAGATTGTTATGGAAAAGGACAAGGATGGACCAGAAATTAGAGTTCTAAATTGGGGGAAGGCTGATTTTAATAAGATCAGATATGATTTGGCCAGAGTGGACTGGGAGCAGCCACTTTTAGGTAAATCTGTGTCAGAGCAGTGGGACTTATTCAAGAAGGAAATAGGGAGAGTACAGGGCCAACATATTCCAGTAAAGATAAAGGGTGGGACTAACAAATCCAGGGAACCCTGGATGTCAAGGGGTATACATGATTGGATAAAGAGAAAAAGGGAGGCTTATGGCAGATACCGAGGGCTCAAAACAGCAGAAGCCCTGGAGGAGTATAGAATGTGTAGGGGGGAACTTAAAAAGGAAATTAGGAGAGCAAAAAGGTGGCGTGAAAAAATATTGGCAGGTAAAATAAAAAAAAGTCCAAAGTTATTTTACAAGTACATTAAGAGTAAGAGGATAACTAGGGAAAGAGAAGGGTCCATTAAGGACCATAGTGGTAATTTGTGTGTGGAGCTAGAAGACGTAGGTAGGGTTCTAAGTGAATACTTTGTGTCGGTGTTCACAAGTGAGAGGGACTGCATGGGTATGGAAATCAGGCAGAAGGACTGTGATATAATTAAAGAAATTAGCATAGAAAGGGAGGAGGTTCTAAGTGGCCTGGCAGGCTTAAAAGTAGATAAATCTCCAGGATGAAATGTATCCCAGGTTGTTGAGTGAGGCAAGGGAGGAGATAGCAGGGGCGCTGGCAATAATTTTCAAAACCTCTCTGGCCACAGGAGAGATGCCAGAGGACGGGAGGACAGCCAACGTGGTACGTTATTCAAGAAGGGAGGAAGGGGTAAACCAGGGAACTACAGGCCAGTCAGTCTAACCTCAGTGGTGGGGAAGCTATTGGAAGCAATTCTGAGGGACAGAATTAATCTAAACTTGGAGAGGAAGGGATTAATCAAGGACAGTCAACATAGTTTTGTTAAGGGGAGGTCATGTCTGACCAATTTGATTGAATTTTTCGAAGAGGTGACCAGGTGTGTAGATGAGGGCAATGCATTTGACGTAGTCTACTTGGACTTCAGCAAGGCTTTTGATAAGGCCCTGCATGGGAGATTGATAACGTAGGTAAGAGCCCATTGGATCCAAGGCACTTTGGACCCAGAATTGGCTGAGTGGCAGGAACCATAGGGCGATGGTCGAGTTTTTGTGACTGGATGCCTGTGTCCAGTGGGGTTCCACAGGGATCGGTGTTGGGTCCCCTGCTGTTTGTGGTATATATAAAGAACTTAGACTTGAATGTAGGAGGGTTGATCAGTAAGTTTGCGGATGACACGAAAATTGGTGGGGTGGTAAATAGTGAGGAGGATAGCTTTAGATTACAGGAAGATATAGATAGACTGGTCAGATGGGTTGATCAGTGGCAAATGGAATTTAATCCGAATAAGTGTGAGACGATGCACTTGGGCAGGACAAAGAAGGCGCGGGAATACACGATGAATAGTAGGACCCTGGGAAGTACCGAGGATCAGAGGGACCTTGGTGTGCATGTCCATTGATCCCTTAAGGTAGCAGGAAAGGTAGATAAAGTGGTGAAGAAGGCATATTGGACACTTGCCTTTATTAGTCGAGGCATAGAATGTAAGAGCAGGGCGGTTATGCTGGAACCGTATAAAACGCTGGTTAGGCAACAGCTAGGGTATTGTGTGCAGTTCTGGAATCTGCATTATAGGAAGGATGCACTAGAGAGAGTGCAGAGGAGATTTACCAGGATGTTGCCTGGGCTGGAGAGTTTTAGTTATGAGGAGAGATTGGATAGACTGGGGTTATTTTCCATGGAGCAGAGGCGATTGAGGGGGGACATGATTGAGGTATAAAACTATGAGGGACATAGATAGGGTGGACAGGAAGGAACTTTTCCCGTTGGTGGAGGGATCAGTAACCAGGGGGCATAGATTTAAGGTAGGGGGCAGGATGTTTAGAGGGGATGTGAGGAAGAATTGTTTCACCCAGAGGGTGGTGGGAATTTGGAACTCATTACCTGAAAGGGTGGTAGAGGCAGAAACCCTCATAATATTTAAGAAGTATTTGGATGTGCACTTATGATGCCATGGCATATAAGGCTATGGGCCTAGTGCTGGAAAATGGGATTAAAATATTAGGTACTTGTTTGACTGGCGCAGACTCGATGGGCTGAAGGGCCTTTTCTTGTGCTGTGGAACTCTATGACTCTAAAATGACCTTGTGTACTAAGATATACCACTATGTTAAAACATTCCACTTGATTCTCTTCTCAAAGATATCACAACTTCAGCTATTAGTTTTGAAGATCTTGCATGAGTGAAAACATCTGCATGTTTTGAAAGTTTTAAAGAGCATTCTATACTCAAAGAACTGTTATTAGTATTTCCTAAAAGTTGTATTAATGGCATCTGAGATTAACGCAATGCATCGACTTGCTGTCATTTATTACCTGTTTGTTTAGTATTTACATTGAGAATAATGCGTGCAGTTCTACTCACCATATTAGAAAAGGAATATAGAGGTAACTGGAGAGGGTGCAGAGAAGATTTACAAGGATGACACCAGAAACATGTAGGCATACACAGCAGGAAACGATTGAGGGGCTGGGTCTCTTTTTTTCTCTTGAAAAATGGAGGTTGAGGAGTGATCTAATGGCGGTCTTTAAAATTATGAAAGGCTTTGATAGATTGGATGCAGAGAATATGTTTCCACTTGTCGGGAAGAGCATAACTTGAGGCCATCAATATTAGACAGTCACCAGAAATCCAAGTTGGAATTGAGAAGAAATTTCTTCACCCAAAGAGTGGTGAGAATGTGCAACTTGCTATCACAATGGAGTGGCTGAAGTGAGTAGTTAAGATACATTTAAGAGCAAGCTGTACAAGCATTTGTGGAAGAAAGGAATGGATGGTTAGAATGGTAGATTTTGATGAGGAAAGATGGGAAGAGGTTCGTGAACACTGTCGTGGACTGTTTGGGCCGAATTATTTGTTTCTGTGCCATATGTCCTATGTAATCCTATTATATATTTTAAGAACCCATAATTTAGTTTTCCTGGTAATGTTACTTTTATTCTAATAGCATCAGTTATTCCAAGTACATAGGTACATCATTGCTATTTTCTTGTTGCACCACTCTGTCTTCTCAGCTCCGTGAAAATGCCAATGCTGCCAGAACTACTGTAGCTACAAAAAAAATTGTGTTTCAACTGCAATGTAGTTCATCTTAAGTGTTTCTAAATTATTTTTCTATTGGCTAAAGAAGTGGTCAATCATGCTGGACTAGTGTTAATAATTAAAGGTATTTTAATGGTTGGAGTAGAGACCCATCTCTAAAAATCTGCAGAGTGTACTACACAAGTAGATAGTCTTAATGAACCAGTTCATTCTGAGAAGGTGGATTCCAGACTGCATTGCCTAGCTATGGTAGCACTGAAGGTGTAAGTGGCATTTATGCTAAATTCTGAAAAAACTGTTGTAGGGAAGGAGAAAAAATTGATAACTATCCTAGTAGTTATTTCCAAGAACTGGCAACTCAAACTGGAGCCAGGGAAAAATAATTTGTCTGATGTATTTGTACCTTCGTGTTCTATCTACAAGGATGGGGATCCTAGAGAAATTTAAAATCACCAAATAATTCTGTTGATTTCAGTGACTCTTGGCTTTTTTGTGACATGTTCTGGCAGGTATATCAGATGTGTTTGAGGCCCATGTTGTATAAAAAGGAAAACGGTGGATCTTATTTTCCTGAAGAATGCATGGTCATGATTTTATACAAGTTTTATACAAATCAAGCATTAAATGACTGTCAAACTTCAGTTACATTGTTTTCATTCATTTCTGTGAGGCTTTCAACCTAATGTTTTGTGCAGCCCTTGTAAAAGGTGAAAAGAACTATGTGTCCAAATTTTGGACTTTATCTGGGATTATGTAGCCCAGCTTCAAGATCTAGGTAAGGGCATCAATATGCTTTTAAGGTAAGATTATGCATTTTCACACATCCTGCTTGAAGTGGTCTTCACTGATAATGTTAGGTCTAATTGAAAGAGAATGACCTTGAAGTGTCCAGTCTTGGCATTTCTGAAAGAACCGTTGGCTTTTCACAAATTTCATGTTGGTGAACTTCCTTGTGCGCTTGTTAAGCAGTGAGCTATTGTAGCGAATGCTGCCATGTTTCTAGTCTTATGGTTTTGCACAGGACTGGAGAGATTCTGATGTGATGATTGAAAGATGCAAGAGGTTTTGTCCCAATTGTTGATTCAAATTAGTATCTGGGGTTTCTGCTGGTAACTAATTTAACTTTGATGTAGTTGTTCTTTTGCATGCAATCCTGAACAAAGGCAACTGTTGTCTTGTCTCTCATTGATAATATGAAAACCCCAGAGTGAATTAAGCTTTTGGCTTACATAATATGTTTCCAGACAGTTCTTTATGGTTTAAGCTCCTAGCCATGGAAAAGCATGCTGCCTAAGGCCTTGTCCAAGATCCAGGACCAATCCTTAATGTGGATTAGTGACAAAAGGGGGAAAAAAGTAGGAGGTACATATCTTACACCAAGTTGTTGTTTATAGGAAGTTGACTCATGACAGGCATTTTCCTTTCTGAAAGTATCTTACATGAAGACTTGATTCAGTAATTTCTTAAGTATGGCTGGTATGAGATGTTGGACTTAAAAGTTTAAAACATTGGAGTGGCTGGCACAATGTGAGTTACTCTGCATTGCCTATTGAGCTGAAGGCAGATGTTCATTGTATAACTGAGAGAAAAAAGAACCGTGGTTTGCGATGAGCTATTGGATGAGGTTATCTGGAGGATGAGCCTGCAGTTGTACATGATACATCCAGGTTTCAGTGCCTACTTACATTATGTTGCAGAGAAGTAAGAAATTGCTGCTGAAGTGTTACTCCTCAAATTAGTGGAAATTCCATTTGATGGCGTATGATGTGTGTCCATACTGCGATCAGGTGGCAGTATGCTCACCCATTTTATGGTGAGTTTTAATGCTCACTGTGGTGCTTGTGAGGAATGCCTATGACTTGCTGTTTGCCTAGTAAGAGCTCAGTTGAAAGGTCTAAGAACCAACCAAAGTCTACAATTGTTGGGGATGAGAGGAAGGTAATGGGCATTTTGTTGTTGATGAGTGTGGCCCAAGAGGCACGCCTAGCAATGGGAGATTGGGACCAAGTTGATTTTCTGTAATCCAAAACCTAGTATGGGTTGACCTATAATACCCCAAGACTCTATATTAATGATTGACTGGCCAACCTGTCCTGTTGATAGGATTTGTCCTGCCACTGGCTCATTTGGCTTGAAATATAAGAATACAAGAACAGGAATTGACCATTTAGCCCCTCGAGCCTCTTCTGCCATTCACTGAGATCATGGCTGATCTCCAACCTAACTTCATATACTTGCCTTTGCCTCACACCCTTTAATATTTAGGGATAAAAAAGACCTATCAATCTCCGATTTTAAAATGAACAATTTATGTAGCATCAATTTCAGTTTGAGAAGGAGTTCCAAACTTTTACCACCTGTACTAAACTAACCCTGCAAACAACTGCCCCATGTGTGAAGGTTATCACTGTGTTGGTACAAGTTGTAGTTTCAATAGCTTAAGCTTGAGCAGAACTTTTAGCTACACTTGAGTACAAGATCTAGGCTGACACTTCAATGTAGTACTGAAGAGTGCTGCATTGTCCATGTCTTTCATTCTCTTTCAGAAGAAATACCAAACTGAGGTACCATCTGACTTCTTGGGGATGGTGGGGGCAAAGATCCTGGGGCACTATTTTGCACTCGACTAGGGGATTCCTCCTCCATGTAGTGGCCAATTTTTAACTCTCAACCAGTGTCACTGAAACAGATTACCTGGTCATTATCACATTGTTGTTTTGGAACCATGATGTGTGAAAATTGGCTGCCATGTTTCCTGCATTACAACGGTGATGAAAGTTCATAAGTTCTTCATTGGGTGTAAGAAGCTCTGAGAAGTCCTTGGGTTCTGAAAGGCACTAGATAAATGCAAGTCTTCCTTTTAAGTTTTTATTGCGAACCCTTTAGCATTGACTTTTTTCAATTTGTACCTAAATTTTCTAATTTAGTTGAAATGGCTCCATATGAGAAGCACTAACATCAAGTAAAGTGAATTTCTAATTATTTCTTTGTAGGCTGTTTTCAGTATTCATAAGTATGGCGATATATTCCTACCTATGTCTGGTGGCCAGTGGACCAAAAAAATGTTTCTCAGAGGAAAATAACAGAATCACCATAAATGTATTGAAGTAAAACCCTTGTTATCACACTGCATTCATTGTCACTTTTTGCAAGATGGCAAATTGAAAGTGACAGTAATAGGAATCCTCATTCTCACATACCGAAGTGCACTGATTATCCAAGATGGTTATTGGAAATTTAAATAAAACAAGTTTCCCCCAAATGATTCAGCTGGTTAAGCAGCTGAGTTTTACAAACCGCTGTTGTCAGCTGTCTCTCGGTTCGAGGGTGATGTCTACTTAGGATCATGTCTACTTAGGATCATGTCTACTCAGGATCATGTCTACTCGGGATCATGAGTTGGGTCTTCATGGGTCATGGGTAGTCTTGTGACTGAACAGGCCTATTCTCAATCCACAGATCACCGGGCACCTGGGGTAGGACGTTCCACAAGGTAGTGCAATTCGGAGTGCAGGATTTGCTTCTTTTTCCTTTCCTCTCTGTTGCTACTCTGCTTGATGGAGCTTGATGGACAAGTTCAAAGTTGACACCGTTTTGAACAATTGGTAGCAAGCTCTTCCCAGTCATTAATGTCGATGCTGCTGTTTTTTAAGGAGAGTTTTAGATGTCTTTGAAGACTTTTCTTTGTCCTCCCCGGAACACTGGCTATTGGAGAGTTGAGAAAACGGGACCTGTCATTGGAGATGCTTTTTAGCTATTCTGCCAAAGTGCCCAGTCCATCAAAGTTGGTTTTGCAGGAGTTTTGCCTGAATGGTTGTGAAGCTGGCCTTAGGAAGTACAATAGCATTTGTTTGATGGCCCTCCCATTGAATCTGGAGGATGTGGCGGAGGCAATGCTGATGGACTACCTCTGTGTCGTTGACATACAGTCCAGTTCTCACCGCAGTACAGGGGAGGTGGTGGCGTGCTTATATTGTCATTGGACTTGCAATACAGAGACCCAGGGTAATAGTCTGGGAAGCCAGGTTCGAATCCCACCACAGCAGATGGTGAAATTTGAATTCAATAAAAGTCTGGAATTAGGAGTCTAACGATGACCATGAAATCATTGTTGATTGTTGTAAAAACCCATCTGGTTCACTCGTGCCCTTCAGAAGATCTGCCATCCTTACTTGGTCTGGCCTATATGTGACTCAAGGTCCACAGCAACGTGGTTCATTGTTAAATGCACCCTGAAATGGCCTAGCAAGTCACTCAGTTGTATCCCAACCAGGGGGACCACCCGGCATCGACCTAGGGACCGGAAATGACAATGGAAAACTCAGCGCTGTCGAACCTGCCAAGTTCTTCTTGCTAATAGCTGGAGGCTTGTCTCATGGACTAGTTAAGCAACAGCGACATAGTCATATTCACAGAATCATTCCTTACAGACAATGCCCCAGAAATCACCATCACCATACCTGGGTATGTCCTGCCCCCCTGACATGACAGACTCTCCAGAGGTGTTGCCCTGAGGGTTCTCAACATTGACTCTGGACTCCATGAAGTCTCATGGCATCAGGCCAAACATGAGCATGATGACCACGTACCGTCCCCCCTCAGCTGATGAATCAGTGCTCCACCGTGTTGAACACCACTTGGAGGACTAGGTGGCTAGGGCACAGAATGTACTCTAGGTGGGGGATTTCAATGTCCATTACCAAGGATGGCTTGGTAGCACCGCTGACCAAGCTGGCCGAGTCCTAAAGGACATAGCTGCTAGATTGGGTCTGTGGCAGGTGGCAAGGGGACCAACAAGAGGGAAAAAAAATACTTGACCTCATCCTCACCAACCTGCCTGCTGCAGATGCACCTTGTTGTATGGCAACACCACCATGTTAAATGGGATAGATCTTGAACTGATCTAGCAACTCAAGACTGGGAATCCATGGGGAGCTATGAGCCATTGGCAGCAGCAAAGTTGTACTCAGTCTCAATCTGTAACCACATGGCTCAGCATATCCCCCACTCTACCATTGCCACCAAGCCTGGTTCAATGAAGAGTGCAGGAGGGTGTCAGGAGCAGCACCAGGCATACCTAAAAATGAGGTGTCAACCTGTTGGAGCGACAACAGAGGGCTACTTGCATTCCAAGCAGCATAAGCAACAAGTGATAGACAGAGCTAAGCGATTCCACAACCAATGGATCAGATCTAACTCTGCAGTCCTGCCACATCCAGTTGAGAATGGTGGTGGACAATTAAACAACTCACTGGAGGAGGACGCTCCACTAACGTCCCCATCCTCAATGATGGAGGAGCTCAGCACATCAGTGCAAAAGATAAGGCTGAAGCATTTGCAACAATCTGCAGCCAGAAGTGCCGAGTGGATGATCCATCTTGGTTTCCTCAGGAGGTCCCCCGCATCACAGGTGCCAATCTTCAGCCAAATCAATTCACTCCATGTGAAATTGGGAAACAGCTGAAGGTACTGGATACTACAAAGGCTATGGGCCCTGATAATATTCTGGGAATAGCACTGAAGACTTGTGCTCCAGAACTTGCTACGCTCCTAGCCAAGCTGTTCCAGTGCAGCTACAACACTGGCATCCACTAGGAAATGTGGAAAATTGCCCAGGTATGTCCTGTAATCAAAAAGCAGGACAAATCCAACCTGGCTAATCACCGCCCCATCAGTCTACTCTCCATCATCAGTAAAGTAACAGAAGGGGTCATCAACAGTGCCATCAAGTGGCACTTGCTTAGCAATAGCCTACTCACTGGTGCTCAGTTTGGGTTCCGCCAGGGCCACTCAACTCAATTCCTGATCAAAGCCTTGGTTTAAATGTGGACAAAAGACCTGAACTCCCGAGGTGAGAGTGACTGTCCTTGACATCAAGGCCACATTTAACTAAGTGTGGCATCAAGGAGCCCTAGTACAACTGGAGTCAATGCGAATCAGGGGGAAAACTCTCCACTGGATGGAGTCATACCTAGCACAAAGGAAGCTGGCTGTGGTTATTGAAGGTCAGTCATCTTGGTTCCAGGGCATCGCTACAGGAGTTCCTTAGGGTGGAGTCCTAAGCTCAACCATCTTCAGCTGCTTCATTAGAAGTGGGGATGTTTGCTGATGCTTGCACAATGTTCAGCACTGTTCATGGCTACTCAGATACTGAAACAGTTCATGTCCAAATACAGCAAGACCTGGACAATATCCAGGCTTTGGCTGACAAATGATAAGTAACATTTGTGTCACACAAGTGCCCGATAATGACCATCTCCAACAAGAGAGAATCAAACCATTGCCCCTTGACATTCAGTGGCATTAGCATTGCTGAATCCTTCACTATCAACATCCTGGGGGTTACCATTGACCAGCAACTGAACTGGACTAGCCACATAAATACTGTGGCTACAGGAGCAGGTCAGAGGCTAGGAATCCTGCAGTGAGTAACTCGCCTCCTGATTTCTCAAAGCCTGTCCACCATCTGCAAGGCACAGGTCAGGAGTGTGATAGAATATTCTCCACTTGCCTGGATGAGTGCAGCACCAACAACACTCAAGAAGCTTGACACATCCAGGACTAAGCAGCCTGCTTGAGTGGCATCCCACCGACAAACATTCACTCCCTCCGCCATAGACACACACAGTGGCAGCAGTGTGTTCCATCTACAAGATGCACTGCAGGAACTTGCCAAGCCTCCTTAGACAGCACCTTCCAAACCCAGGACACTACCATCTAGTAGGACAATGGCTACAGACACATGGGAACACCACCACCTGGAAGTGCCCCTCCAAGCCACTCACCATTCTGACTTGGAAATATATCGCTGTTCCTTCACTGTCGCTGGGGCAAAATCCTGGAACTCCCTTCCTAACAGCACTGTGGGTGTACTACACCACATGGACTGCTGCAATTGAAGAAGGCAGCTCGCCTTCACACTGTTCAAGGGCAAATTAGGGATGGGCAATAAATGCTGGTGTAGTCAGCAATGCCCACATCCTGTAAATGAATAAAAAAAAGTGTGGTGATGACAGCTGCTCCGTGTGCTAGGACTTTTGTTTATTTGCGGAGGTCTTTTTTTGTCAAACTCTCGCTGCTGTAGATTGCAGAAAGCTGAGCTGGTGCAGCCAATTCGGTGTTGGATCTCCTTGTCAATGGTTGATTTTTGAGAGGGGTGGCTGCCTAGGTATGGGAAGTGCTCAATTTACTCCAGAGTGTCTCCTTCACCATTAATTGACGTGGAGTATTTGGCTGACCAGTTATGGGTTGGTATGAGTTTTGATTTAGCAACATTCAAGGACAGGCCGAGTTTCATGTCTGCAGAATTGTAGAGATTGGGATTGGCTTGCAAATCTGGTGTAGAGTTGGCAGTGACACTACAGTGATCTGCAAACTGTAGACCATGTATGTCCAAGGTGGTCAGCTTAGTTTTGGCATGGAGGTGACTGAGGTTAAAGAATTTTCCCTCCAGGAGGTATTTAATACTGACACCAGAGGGCACTTGATCTTTGATGAAGTGAATCGCCACTGTCAAGTAGATTGTAAATAGCATGGGGGCTATCACAGAGCCTTGCTTGACCCCGATCCAGATTTTGAAGGTGCCTGTTTCAGAACTCCCACTCGACAGTTGTGTCATATGATCCTGAAGCAGTTGTAGGTTTGTGATGAAGTTTATAGGACATCCAAATCTTTGGAGCACAATCCCTAGAATCGTGTGATTTATTGAGTCAAGTACTTTGGTCAGGTTAATGAATGCAATGCAGAGTTCCTAATGGTGTTCTCAATGTTTTGCTTGGTTTTGTCTGGGAGGTCTGAATCCACACTGTCTCTGGGAGAATTTCCTCAGCCACAGGATCTCGCTGATTCAGGGGAATGCATGTCAGGAAATTTCCTGCTATGGACAAGAAGGAAATACCTCAATAGTTTCTGTAGCATGACTTATTCCCCTTCTTGAACGTTGTTAAATTGTTGCATTCTAGAAGTCAGGTAGAAGTTATTTTTTTCCAAGCTCGTAGGATGAGTGCATGGCATCTTAATATGAGCAAAATCCCACCAGCTTTGAAGACCTCATCTGGAATATTATTGGGGCTACAGGCTTTATTGTTTTTCATCCGATTGTTTGTTGCAGTTCCCCTAATGATGCTGGTTCTCCCATGGATTCTACCACAGGGTACTGGGGGAAGGCATGGAGAGAATCAGCTGCCATTGTGGATTCATGGTTAGGAATTGTTGAAAATGTTCTTTTCAGCGTTGACAGATGTAATTGTCATCCTTTGTGAAGAGAAACACCATCCAGCGAGCAAAATGGATTTTGTCCATTTGACCATGGCCTGTAGATTGCCCTGGTGGCTTCAAAAAAAGCTTTACATGTCATAATAGTCGGTGCATTGTTGGATCTCTTGAGCTTTCTTTTACCATCACCTTTCCTTTATTTTCCAGATTTGTCATTGTGTGTCAGCCTTGAGCTGTTGGAATGCTGCCTTCTTGACTTGCAACTTTGAATTGTTCTGTCAAGCAATGAAGGCTGCTCACATTTGTTCTAGGAGGTCACATATTTCAGCATCATTTTCATCGAACCAGGCCTGGTGATGACAATGCTCGAACAGTCTAGTGCAAATAACTTTATTTTATCCCACTGTTCTGGAATTCTTCCTCTTGGACTTTTGGGCCTTGCAATGTCTTGGTGCTAGATGGATGTTCATCACCAATTGAACAATTTAAGATCAGTTGAGTAGGCATCAGTCCACGGCATGGATCAAGTGATACAGACATCACTTAGATCTTTGACCTGAGCAATTATATAATCCAGGAGGCGCCAGTGCTTTGAGCTAGGATGCCTCCATGTGGTTTTGTATTTGTCCTTCTGGTGGAAGAGGGTGTATATTATAATGAGGTTAAGCTGAGCATACTTTGTCAGTAGGAGAATTCCATTTGCATTGGCTTTTCTTACTCTGTTTTTCCCAATGGTTCCACTCTGGGCATCGGATTCATGACCAAACCTGGCACTTGGGTTCCCCAGAAGGATGATCTTTTCTTCTTTCTTTTTTAGGGATGGTAGTGAGGACTTCATCAAGGTCAGAATAGAACTTTTTCTTAACACCCTCACTGAAGTCAAGGGCCTGGGCATAAATGCTGATGGCACATTGGTTACAGCTGAGCTGTGGATGAAGTGTCATGAGTCTTTCATTTACACAACTGGGGAGTTCTGGTAGTGTATCCAAGATCCTATTCCGGATGGCGAAACCAACTCCGTGGACACAAGGGTTGCTATCAGCCTTTCCTTTCCAGTAGAAAGTGCTTGTTCTTCAGCTGCCCCTCCAGAGGAAGGTGCGTCTCACCGAGGGCGGTGATGTCAATTTAGAACCTAACTTACATGATATGATTGTAGTTCTTCTTTCCAGATGGTCACTCTTGAGTTTACCCATTAGTGTTCTAACATTACAAGTAGCAAAATTTAAAGTTTTTTTCTTTCTTTGACCACAAATATGGTGACACCGCAGGGTGTGGTTCCCCAGCCAGGAGAAAGTGGATCAGCCTATTTTTGGGGCACCTTTTCTAGCCCCGTCCATGCTCCATTTGAGTGAGTAGAGGGCACCCTGAAGAAGACTGCTCAGTCACTGATGCTGCTGCCCAAAGACTCCCCTGTCCTAACATAAATGTCCAACGACCTTCCATGTATCTGTTGCCTGTGTGCAGATTCTTTACTAGGGACTCCCAGGTTCATAGCCTTGACCCCGTCGCCAATTCTGTATCATCACAGGGCTTGGCAAATGCACCCTGGTAGAAGCCTGGTTTCTATTGTGGGAGGAAATCAATTTACTAATATTTAACCCGTGTAGGATACAGGGCAACATGGGGAATGCTTTGAACATGCATTTATTGCAGCACACAAGTTGCATGCATAAGTTTATATAGTTTAGCAAAGTCTAAATATGCTCTTAATATGAACATGATTTGCATAGATGTGTATATCTTTATTGGAGCCTGGAGTAATTCCTCGTAATGTCACCGGGCCAGGTATGTTCTGGAGTTTTGCATTGTTATAAAACTGATAATGATGAATGAGGTTTCCATTACATTGTGATTTTGGTTTTTGTGGAAACAGCAAACTAACCTGTTCCAGCATTCTAGACCTAACACTTCAGTTATGTCAGTTTTTATGTGAACTTGTTTTTCAGCAGAAATATGTACGTATTGGGGATTTAAACTGTTCAGAAGTGTGCAGTTAGTATAAACATATGTACAGTACGAGTTTAACTGGTATTTACATGGTTCATTAACTTGTAGTTTCTGACCACTTCTTTTGTAATGCATTGTATAACAGAAATGGAACTGAAATAACAAACCTTTTTGTCAATGATGGACCATACTACATAGCAGCAGGAGTAGCCCAGTCAGCCACTCGAGCCTGTTTTGCTATTCAGTTAGATCATGGATAGATTATGTACCTCAACTCCACTTACCAACCTTTGATCATATCGCTTGATACTCTTATCTAATAAAAAATCTACCAATTCCAGCCTCAAATTTCAGTTGACCCAGCTACCACAGCCTTTTAGGGGAGAGAATTTCACATTTCCATTACCCTTTGTCATGGAAAAATTGCTCTAGGTTTCACTTCGAAACACTAATGCTCTAATTTTAAAATTGCAAAATCATAGAATCATAGCAGGATTAAGGAACAGAGGGAGGCCATTTAGCCTGTTGTGTCCATGCTGGCTCACTGCAAGCCAACTCAGCTCATCACACTCCCACATCCTTTCTCCATAGGCCTGCAAAATTTCTCTCTTCAGATAATGATCCAATTCCCTTTTGGAAGTCACCATTGAATCTGTCTGCATCATACAGAGTGCATTCCCGGTTGCTTGCTGCATAAGAAAAAATAGTTTCCTCATGTCGCCATTAGTTGCTTTAAATTAGTGCCCTCCTGGTTCTTGATCCATCTGTCAGTGGGAGCAGTTTCTCTCTATCTACACTGTCTGGATCCCTCGTGATTTTGAACTCCTTTTTCAAATCTTCTCTCAACATTCTCTTCACAACCCTTTTCTCCAATTTATCCATGTAACTGAAGTTCCTTGTCTTTGGAACTGTTCTCATAAATCTTTTCTGCACCCTTTCTAAAGCCTTTACAACCTTCCTAAAGCGTGGTGCCCAGAATTGGACACCGTCCTCCACTTGAGACCGATTCAGTGTTTTATAAAGGTTCACCATAACTTCCTTAATTTAGTACTTTATACCTCTATTTATAAAACCCAGGATCCTACATGCCTTTTTAGCCACTTTCTCAGCCTGTCCTGCAACCTTCAATGATTTATGCACGGAAATCCCCCAGGTCTCTCTGTGCCTGCACTGCCTTTAGAATTGTACCCTTTATTTTGTGTTGCCTCTTGTACTTTCTCCCAAAATATGTCACTTCACACTTCCCTGCATTAAATTTCATCTGTTACCTGTCCACACATTTCACCAGCCTGTCTATGCCTTCTAGAAGTCTATCATCATTCTCCTCATGGTTCGCAATACTTCCAAGATTTGTGTCATCTTCAAATTTTGAAATTATGCCCTGCACATCTAGGTTTCATCTGAAAAACAACCATTCACTACCACCCTCTTGTTTCCTGTCACTCAACCAACGTTGTATCCTTGCTGCCTCTGTCCCTTTTATTCCATGGGCTTCAACTTTGCTGGCAAGTCTATTATGTGGTACTTTATCAAATGCCTTTTAGATGTCCATATACACTGTATCAACTGCATTACCCTCATCAACTCTTTGTTATCTCATGAAAAACTTAATCAATTTAGATAAACATGATTTTTCTTTAACAAATTGCTGACTTTACTTATAATTAATCTACAGTTGTCCAAATGACTGTTAATATTGTCATGAATTATTATTTCTAAAATCTTTCCCATAGCTGGTTAACTGACCATTAGTTGCTGGGTTCATCCATATACTTTTTTTGAACAAAGATGCAACATTCCTAATTGGTTTTGATGCTAATGAGGGACCAAAAGCACCAAAACTAAATATGGCCGTCTGTAACTGCAGTTCTGTCTGGATGAAATTAAGGCCATATTTGCTGCCATACTCATTGAAATTGAAACAAAGAATGTACTCGCTGTACCTGAAGTACATGTCCTAACTGGAGGCACTTTGTAAAATGCCTATGCATGAAACTTCTCATGTGTTGGTAGAATGGTCCATGCATGAATGACTTGCCACTGAGTGATGCCTGATGTCACTGTCACTGGGTGAATTACATAATGCAGAGGGCCCAGTGCTGTTCAGCACCACATACTGAGCTCTGATTTAAGATTGATCACAATATTTTGTGTCAAATTGCAGTATATTGTTAAGGGTTTATAAATTGGATACTTAAATTTCATCCAAATGGCTAATTTATTTTTGTGATAGATTGCACGTACGTAAGAACATAATCACTCAGTTGTGAGGGTAGGCCAGCTGGCCCACTGAAGCGTCTCCCTCTTGTACATAATTTGGTATTATAGTAGTATAACATTCTTTCCTAGCCGAAATTTTCAGAGTACCTTATATTGACCATGGAAATCACAGAAGAAACCCATTGCTTGTAATCTCTATTTAAACTTGCAGGCAGAAAAGAAATCAGCTCCTTGATTGTGCAGTGCAAATCATGATTTGCGCTACAAGCGTATGTAGAGATACCATAACTGAATTTGGATGTGTAGTTTTATGACATGATTATACATTGAAGGGTGTATGGTTTAGTGGCGTCCTTTACATTGTGGTGTGTGCAGTGATTTCATAAGTGACCTGGAGTGGGAGAAATATAGGATTTAAAAAAAATTAAATTGTGTAGAATTGCAGTAATTTGGGGCTGATAGTCATTCTTTAAATCCACGTTGAATTTCTTTTCCCAGTGCCTTGATGTAATTGACAAGTCTTCAACAATGAGGTCGGTTGAAAGGTAGTTTTATTTCACTGGGTTTTGAAGTTGCTTTTCACCCAGTCTCAAATTTCCTTGTACATTTTCCTCCAGAATCGTGCCTAAACCTAAATTTTTCCAAAAAGATAAAACTTTGAAGTTTGGTTATCCCTGAAAATAGTTGCACTATTTAACTGAACATCATTTCCATTTAATTTGTGAATGCTGAGGCATAGTGCATTCCATTATTTTGTTATTTTTGTTGTAATTCATTTCTTGGAATGGGGTCATAATTATGGTAACCATCTTACAAAATTACCCCATGTGGAAATACTGTTGACAATTGTATGGGTAGTATAGTAAATGCCACCATTTATGTTGCTGATTGACAAATTGAGAAGAATTGGCTTATATGTAAGCACTTTAAACCTGAGTGAGAAAGCTGTGAACATCAGCACCACTCATGATTTGAGCAAAAATTATAGACAGATACTTCATTGTAGTACTGGGGAAATGCTACACTGTCAGTGGTGCAGCCTTTGGATGTGACATTAAACTGATGCTTTGACTGCCTCTTCTGGTGCTTCATAAACATTAAAGATCTGTAACAATGGAAGAAGAGCAGGAATCCCTCCCAGTCTCTTCCCTCTACCGATATCAACAAAAATGTCATTTGTAACGTTGCTATATGAAAAATAACTTATGTTCCCTATATAACAGCAATGACACACACAATGTAGCCCCTGTTACGCAGGTGGTGGAGGGAGTTAATGTTTAAGGTGATGGATGAGGTGCCAATAAAATGCACTGCTTTTTCCTGGATGTTGTTGCAATTCTTAAGTGTTTTTGGAGTTGTACTCATCCAGGCAAGAAGAAAGTATTCTATCACAATCCAGACTTGTGGCTTATAAGTGATGGAAAGACTTTGAGAATTCATGAGGTGAATTGCTTGCCACAAAATACCCAGCCTTTGACCTACCCTTGTAGCCACAGTATTCAAGTGACTGGTCCAGTTAAGTATCTTGTTAATGATAACCCTCCCAGAATGCTGATGATCCTACAATGTTAATGCCATTGAGTGTCAAGGGGAGATGTTTACAATCTGTTTGGCTGGAGATGGATATTGCCTGGTGATTGTATGGTATGAATCTAACTTGCTACTTTATCATCTTAAGCCTGGATATTGTCCAGGCCTTGTTACATCTGGACATGGACTGCTTCATTACCTGAGGAATTAAACACTCTGCAATCATCGATGAATATCCCTATTTCTGACCATACAATAGATGGATGATCATTGATGAATCAGCTGAAGCTGATTGGGCCTAGCACTGAAGAACTGTACCAATGTCCTGAGACTGAGATGATTGATCTCCAACAGCCACAACTGTGTTCCATTGTCCTACTTGTGACTCCAACCAGTGGGGCATTTTCCCTTGATTCCCACAACTTCGGATTTTCTAGGGCTCCTTGATGCCACACCTGGTCACATACTATCTTGATGTCAAGGGTAGTCGTTCTCAGTTCACCTCTTTGGAGTCAGCTCTTTTGTTCATATTTGGACCAAGGCTGTAATGACTCGTAGGACCGAGTGGTTCTGGCGAAACCCAAATTGAACATATGTGAACAGGTTACTACTGTGTAAATGTCACTTGATGGCACTGTCTATGACATCTTCCATCACTTTGCTGATGTTGAGAGTAGACTGGGGCTGTAATTCGCTTAATTGGACTTGCCCTACTTTTTATGGACAGGATGATAGGCAATTTTCCATTTTGTTAGTTAGGTTCCAGCATTGTAGCAGTACAGTTAGCTCTGAATCACACTTCTTCAGCACTACGGCCAGGATGTTGTTGGGGCCCCATAGTTTTTGCTCTGTACAATGTGCTTGGCCATTTCTTTATATCTTGTGGTGTAAAATCGAATTGGCTGAAAACAGGCACATGCAACAGTGCAGTGGAGACCTCTGGAGGAGGCCAAGATGGCTGAAAAAGGTTGTGAATGCTTTATCCATATCTTTGTACTCACATGCTGGGCCTCACCATCATTTGAGGATAGGGATGTTCATGGAACCTCCTCCTTTTCCCATTAGCTTAATTGTCCACCACCATTCATGACTGGATGTGACAGGATGCAGAGATTTGATTTGATCCGTTGGCTGTGTGATCACTTGGATCTGTTTAGCATGCATGTAGTCTTTTGTTGTAGCTTCACCAGGTTGGCACCCCTTTTTCATGTATGTCTGGTGCTGCTCCTGGTACACTCTTCTGCACTGTCGCCTGGCTTGATGGTAATGCGAGAGCAGGGGATACATCAGGCCACGAGGTTGTAGACTGTGAGAGTATACATTGATGCCAAATTCTGTGGTGTTAGAACCGTTCGGAATCAATTAGCACAGTATGAAGACAGGACTTAGTTTCTACAAAAAACGCTTGGAATCCTATAAGTACTGTCATGGACAGATGCACCTGCAACCGGTTGGTGAGGATGAGGTCAAATTGCTTTTTACCATCTTGTTGGCTCGTGCCATCTGCTGTATGCCCAGTCTCTGGTATTTCTGAGTAGTGGTGCTACCAAGTCACTCTTAAGGGCATTGATTCATCCAGAGTTTAATTTGTGTCACCTTGCAGAATACTGATGGATCAGCAGAGGGAGGGATGGGTGGTAGATGGTAAGCAGCCGATGTTTAACCTGGTGCCATGAGACTCCCTGGGGTCCAGAGTCAATGTTGAATATTCCTGCAGTGCTGTCACCTCTGGTATATATGTCCTGCCGATGGGAGAGGACATTGGGGATAGTGATGGGGGATTCTTACATGTTGGCTGATAGGTATGATTCTGTGAGTATGACTTAGGCTGTTGTTGCTTAGCTAGCCCTTGGAACAGTTCTCCCAATTCAGATACAAGGTGGGATTTGAGCTCTTGTCGCTGGATTGATAGTCCAGGCCTCTGGATTACTAGTCCAGTAATGTAGCCAGCATGTTACTGTACCTCCATTGCATTGTGATGGGCTACGGGTTGGTGGGACTGCAGGTTTCTTGGAGGAGAATCTTGGGGCAGTGTTAAGGCAATGGCCAGATTGGAAAACTTCATTGGTTTTAGTATGTCAACACTGAAAAGTAAAAGAAGGACGATACAACTCTTTCTGTTAATTTCCAGTTTGAGTTATATGACATGTTGCTTCAGTAAATCTATTATTGTACAGTGATGGGCGATCCAATTTTGTAGAATAGCTGCTACAAGAATGACCAGAGTAAATGTCAGATACTACATTGTAGGTTTCTTGTTAACTATTAGGAATGCCATTGAGAATCCAGTAGGACATAGAATATCATTCACATCCTTTGTGTGATATTCTAAGGTGAGAATTGCTTCCATCTGACTTGACACCTTTATCGAAGAAGGTATTTAACTGGTCAAAGTAAAACCATGTTCTTTTGGTTGCTCAGATATCAAATCCAAGGTTCTCTGACTGAGCTTGTTTGTTTCATAGTAATTTGGAGACTTTTATTCAGACTGCCAGTTGCATCAATGTCTATATAATCCTTTGTGAATTGTGAGGAGGATGCAGAGAGCCTTCAAGGGGATTTAGACAGGCTAAGTGAAGGGGAAAGAACATGGCAGATGGAATATAATGTGGAGAAATGTGAAGTCATCCACTTTGGTAGGAAGGACAGAAATGCAGAGTGTTTCTTAGATGGTGAGAGGTTGGGAAGTATTGATGTCCAAAGAGACCTGGTTATCCTTGTTCATAAGTCATTGAAAGCTAACATGCAGATACAGCAAGCAATTAGGAAAGCAAATGGTGTGTTCGCCTTTATTGCAAGAAGATTGAGTATAGGAGTAAAGAAGTCTTGTTGCATTTCTCTAGAGCCTTGGTGAGACTGCACCTAGTGTATTATGTGCAGTTTTGGTCTCCTTACCCAAGGATGGATAAACCTGCTATCGAGGAGATGCACTGAAGGTTCACCAGACTGATTCCTGGGATGGCAGGATTCATACGGACTCGAAACGTTAACTCTGTTTCTCCACAGATGCTGTTAGACCTGCGGAGTTTTTCCAGCATTTTCCGTGGGTTTGTTATATAAGTTTTAAACATTGGTAAATAATTTCCACTCAAATTCACTAGTGGCAATTGTGCCAGACACTGGGGTGGAGCCAGTTAACTGAAGTTCCTTTAGCATATTTTCTTTGCATGATTTGCATAACAGCACTATATGCTTAATTTATTTCAATCCTAATTGCCAATAATCTAAAACCAACATGATTTCAAGTGAAAACAGAAAATACTGGAAATACTCAGCATGTCTGGCAGCATCAGTGGAGAGAAACAGAATTAATGTTTCAGGTCGATAACCTTTCATATTTAAATATCTAACAGGATTTACAATACAATCTGATAAAGTGTTTTAATAAATGCTGATGATGTTCTCCCACATTGTTAAATCTGCAATGTGTAAAACAAATCCAACTGTAAATATATGTGCATGATACTTTGGAATTGAGGCTACCTGTTGCAAATGGAATAATTTTAACCACTCTGCATGAATATGTTACAATAGTGGGAGCCACAGCACAAAAGAGCAACATGTATGACTGGACATTCCAGAAACTGTAACAGTTGTGTGTAGGATAGCAAACCTGTTGAAGGCTTCCCAGCTACAAAACTGGCGTGGAGGGGGAAAGAAGATACTGGAGATGGAAATGAGAAAAAACTCAAATTGCTTCAAGGATCAGCAGTTTTTAGAGGTAAAGTGAATTTTCATTGTATTTTCATCATGGTAGCTTCTTCATTGCAGCCAGTTGCAAAATTTGTGTGAAAAACTAACTTGAAAAAAAGTTCATATTTTGCTCAGTGAGGCATTGTTGACAGTGCTATAACTTCAGTTAATACTGGAATGATGTGTTAACAATAAAAGTCATACTCTTCTGGAATGTACAAAATATCACTGAGATTCATCATCACTTTGTTCTCTTTACAGATCTATAAAATACTGACAAGACGAACTTGCGGAGCATGCATTACTCAAAGGAATCTTAAAGTTGATCTTGGGCCTGGGGGCATCTCAGATGTAAGAAATCTGGATGCTGGTTCCAGACCTACATGGAGGTGAAAGATTTGCTGGTTTTATCAGCGTGCTGGTGAGCGGACATTCAAAGTCTAGAAAGTTGTGAAATGTGGTTCTGGAGTAGGATGGAGCAGGTCAGTTGGAGAAAACGGAAGAAGTTGCTCTCAGAATGGTGGAGGAGGAAAAATCGTGAGGGAATATCATCAAGAGAATGCAACAAGGTTGGATTGGCCATATGCTAAGACATGAGAACTTGCTGAAGGAGATGATTGAAGGAAGATTAGAAGGGTGTAGACCAGGAGGAAGAAAGAGAATAATGATGTTAGATAATTTTAAATTGAAAGTGGGAGGCTTCTACGAGCAACTGAAGAGGAAAGCGCAAGACCGTGAGGTATGGAGAAATGAGCAGAGGACCTTGCTTTCAGCAGATCACTATTATAACTATGAGCTAAAGGCCGGAAAATTAACCTGCTCCTTTAATAATGTTTAGAGCATTGCGCAAGGTCACTATTCAGTAAGTTATTAGACTGCAAACTGATATGAAAGTTATTCATGGGTCAAGTGAGCTCATTTCTTCAGCAAGCTCAAAGATTGCATTGGAGATGTTGAAGGAGCAAGGCCTGTTTTGTGAGGCTGATGTCCGCTGAGGTGTGTTGTTATAAGACATGGTGACAAATGTAACTTTGTCCTTTTGCTTGACATCACAACATGAAATCCATATGCTGCTGACCCGACTGGCTTCATTCGTACCTAAGGGTTTAACATGTTTATGTTTTTATTGTTCTCAAAGATGGTAACTGACTCAAGATTGGATTCAGCAAGCTTGGAAGATGGTGATTTATCTGTGGATATAAAAATGAACTTTGTTTCTTTAATTCCTTTGGATTACAGATGAATTGGAAATGTCAAAGAATTATTTCCATAGTCAGAGGCCAGTAATACTTGGAATTTTGTCAAGCAAAGGAATATCAACATAGTGACTTTTTCATGTGCTTTATGATTATATGGTTGGGAAATGGATTGAGAAAAGTGTGCATGACGTAGACTGCATGGAACAGTTGTTTTCATACTTAGACAGCTGTGACAGGAGGTGCTGTCTCCCTCATTAAAATGTTTAAAATCTTTATCATTTATCACTATGGTCACTTTGTTTTGAGGTGTTTTGTGACTTCTTTGTTTTGCTATAGCATGTTTGTTGTTGCAATAGCTTTTCATTATTGCTACCTGTTTAAGTTATTAGTTATGGCTCAAGGCAACCCTAGTTCCTGGTAGATTAGACATTTTGCTTTCTTTATGGTGTAGGGTCTCTATGACTCGGATAAATATTATTTTTGCCAAAGAGATACACTTATACTTTTAAGGAATTATTAATCATCTTTGGTGTTTCTCACGGAGAAGAATTTTTTGGTCTCCACACAACTGTGTTTGAAATCATTCTTTGTTGTCTTTCATTTTCTGTGGACCTTTTCTCTGTGATTTCCACTTTTTTTTTGTCTCCATATGGCTCTGACCTTGCTTTCCTCTTTCTGATAATTGGTGTCTTAATCTCTAACCATCACATAGGTTTTTTCCGTATGTTTCCTGTGCCTCTGTCTCAGGTGTTTCTGTACATTGAATTTTTCGAAGAGGTGACCAGGTGTGTTGGTGAGGGCAATGCATTTGACGTAGTCTATTTGGACTTCAGCAAGGTTTTTGATAAGGTCCTGCATGTGAGATCGATAACAAAGGTAAGAGCCCATGGGATCCAGGGCAATTTGGCAAATTGGATCCAGAATTGGCTGAGTGGCAGGAAGCAGAGGGTGATGGTCGAGGGGTGTTTTTGTGACTGGATGCCTGTGTCCAGTGGGGTTCCACAGGGATCGGTGTTGGGTCCCTTGCTGTTTGTGGTATATATAAACGATTTAGACTTTAATGTAGGATGGTTGATCAGTAAGTTCGCGGATGACACGAAAATTGGTGGGGTGGTAAATAGTGAGGAGGATAGCCTTAGATTACAGGAGGGTATAGACAGGCTGATCAGTGGCAAATGGAATTTAATCTGGATAAATGTGAGGTGATGCACTTGGGCAGGACAAACAAGGCATGGGAATACACGATGAATGGTAGGACCCTGGGAAGTACTGAGGATCAGAGGGACCTTGGTGTGCATGTCCACCGGTCCCTTAGGGTAGCGGGACAGGTAGATAAGGTGGTTAAGAAGGCATATGGGATACTTGACTGTATTAGCCAAGGCATAGAATATAAGACCAGGTAGGCTATGCTGGAACTGTATAAAATGCTGGTTAGGCCACAGGTAGAGTATTGCGTGCAGTTCTGGAATCTGCATTATAGGAAGGATGTGATTGCACTAGAGAGAGTGCAGTGGAGATTTACCAGGATATTGCTTGAGCTGGAGAGTTTTTAGTTATGAGGAGAGATTGGATAGACAGGGGCTATTTTCCCTGGAGCAGAGGAGATTGAGAGGGGACATGATTGAGGTATAAAATTATGAGGGACATAGGGTAGACAGGAAGGGACCTTTCCCCTTGGTGGCGGGATCAATAACCGGGGGCATAGATTTAAGGTAAGGGGCAGGAGGTTTAGAGGGGATGTGAGGAAGAATTGTTTCACCCAGAGGGTGGTGGGAATCTGGAACTCACTGCCTGAAAGGGTGGTAAAAGCAGAAACCCTCTTAACATTTAAGAAGTATTTGGATGTGCACTTGCGATGCCTTGGCATACAAGGCTATGGGCCCAGTGCTGGAAAATGGGATTGGAATAGTTAAGTACTTGTTTGATTGGCGCAGACTCAATGGGCCGAAGAGCCTTTTTCTATGCTGTAGACCTCTATGATTCTATGACTCTCCCATTCTTGTCTAGAGACTTGAAGGGAAACTTAGTGTTACAACTCCGTAATAGCTGCAATTTTACCTCCTTTGTTTTTGAGACCATAGCTCTTCCTTTTGGCATTATACATTTCTGAAACTGCCTTCTGAATATTCTGAACATCACAAAGATTTTTTGTTCCAGGATATCATTGCTACGTGGCATCTCCTGATTGATCCGCTTTTAAAAAAATACACATTCTCGTTCTTTTGGGACTGTTGGTTGTCACTCTTTATTGTACAGTGTCATATTCATCAGTTTGGTTCATGAATTTCATTTTTGCTTTGATATATTCTCTAAATAAAGATATTCCTCTGCTATCTTAACTGAAATTGCTACCTTAACATGTGGAACAGGCCCGAAGGGCTGAGTGGCCTCCCCTGCTCCTAATTCATATGCTTCTGTGAAGTGTAGGAAGTTTGGGCTTTTGTATGTAGTAAGATTTAGGCCTGTACCCACTAGGAACTGGGTCGAAACTGCACAACTCATTTTTTTGTGTGTGTTGGGGTGGTGGGGAGATGGGGTGGAATTAACGCTTTTGATGCTGAACTTTAGGCAATGGATGAGTACATGAAGGATGTATAATTTCCTGTCCATTAATTTTGCTAGGTAGAAAATTGTGTGGATGTGTTAACTTCTGCTCTTAAATTCCCTGTTACATTCTACTGGTTCATGAAGCTTAGCCCTGGGAGTACTATTTCATAAAATCTAATCCTACGTATACAGATATTTAAGTGCAGATTCTGGAAGCTGAAGAGGTGGAAAGACAGTGTTGTATTGCACTGCACCTCCTCGCACCACTTTTTTAAAAAAAAACACAGCTCTGTCATATCCTAGGCAATTACAGCTGTGTAATCCAGCCTATTTACTTTGATAGATGGATTCCACCCCAACAGTTTGGAAGTCACAATTTATAGTTTTATTTATTTAATGCCACTGAAACTCCATGATGTTTGGGATATGTCTGAATAGGCCACTTTTGTGAACACCACTTTTTAGTGCCTGTAGGGGCAGGCTGAACTCACTGGCTCCCCTTACTGGCCAGAAAAAATGTGGTCTTTGAACACTGGGACAGCATTTATATCTATTTCCGTGTTGCTGCTATGGGGGTGACAGGGATTGATTTTTTTTTTAGGGGCCATTGGAAATAGCCCCAATTTAATTGACTTTACATTACTGCTGTTGGACTTTCTGTTGGCATCACCACTGTATGACAAAGGAAATGTAATATGTATTGATGCCTAAAAAGCAACAAGTCTCTTCATTTCCATTTTTAAATGTTGAGTGTATTTAAATATCATAAGCATTTTCAATATTTTTACATTTTGTAGTTCCCTGTGAAGTTGTGCTCTGTCCTTTATGCCTCCTTTTTCTAGACTTATATGGCCAGAATGTTATTTGACCAATATTAGCATTGTTTTGCTCAGCTTATAGTCCATAATTCTCTCACAGCTCTTCTGTAAATAAAATAGGCAAAATGGAAGCAGGAGTTTTGTATATCAGGAATCTCTTGTGGAACCCTGTATTGTTTACTAAAATACCATGTCATGGAACGGTTAGGTGTGGCCATAAACTTGTGATCCCCCTCTGCTCTCAGCCTGTCTGTTTTGAATGGGGAATGTCTTAAGTGGCAAAGTATGAAAACCTGAGTCAGACAGTTTCACTGCTTGCTACCTTCATAGCAGCAAGTTACGCTGAAGAGGTGCTGGAGCCCTGAGAATTAGTTTGTTTGGTCTTTTGCAACACCAGGACCGATTGGAAATCCCGTGATATGGGGGAATAGCTTGAGACTGCAACCTACAATTTAGTGCTGCTAAGCTTTTGTACACTAACTGCCTAGGGAGAGCAAAAATATTTGATAATGGTGTGGAGAATTTGGTATTTAGATAGCATTCAAAAACCACTTCATAACAACTCAAACTTGATTGCAATAAAAGTGCACATTTCAGAACACTGGCTGGTGAATGAGTTGAAGCTCTCAATTTGGTACAGGCAAATAGATAGGCCAGATGATTCCCTGTTTTGTACCTTGTAATAATTTGGGGCAATCTGTTACATACTTACTGCAGGGGATGTTTAATTGAACACAAACGAGAAAACAATTTATAGGGTGGGTGGGAAGGCCTTAGTAAGAGAATGTTCACTTTGGTAAAACAAAACTAAGTTTCTTAGATTTAATGCAGGGGACATCTTAGTAATAATTTAACTTTTTTGGAGTAATTATATAAAGGACAAATCCAAATGTTGCCTTTAGTTGACATTGAATTTGTGCAGCAGCAATTCCATAAATGCAGTATCTATGGTTCCTGTTTCCAGCAACCCTGTAAGTAACAGTGCTTTTCAGTGATAGCAAGTAATGCTAAGTATGGCTTTAACCAAAGGAGTATAAATTCTCTCTCTGTGCCCCTCCGCCCCTTCCACAATATACCGCCTTCTCTGATTTAAATCAGTGATTTAAATCCAGTATTTGGGATTCTTAACTTGGGGATACTAAATGAATAGAACGTATATTTGAAATCGATTTATTGTTCAAGATTTACCAATGTAATTTTGTTACATACTTTGAATGAAAAATTACACCAAATAATGTCTTATTTTTATGTTAAATTTTGCCCCAAAACAAGCGACGAGTAAACTTTCAGTAATTGTTTTTTGTTCTTTCATAAAGCTTCGCGAAGCTGCAATAGAGTAGGAATAATGCCAAGTAGGTAACTTGGGTGTTCTGCAAATTGCTATTTGAAGTTTACAATGCATTATTTCTCAAAAGAAGAAACTCTCATATTGGCAAAGTTGAAATAATGTCATCAGAGTAGCCTGTCTAAAAGTGCTATGTGCCTTTTTTTGAACCATCAGTTACTGGTTGGCAGTAATGTGAACAAATGAATATTCTGAAGATTTATCAATAACTACTTGACTCAAATGTGCATATAATTATATGCACACAGACATAATCTAGAGAACAATATATTTTTAATGACCTATCATTTTGATCAATATTTTTCAGGTTAGCCCAATTACCTGCCAGTATAAAAATATAGTACATTGAAAATTCATAGTTAATATTCAGATTGGAATCTCAGACATCAGTGACATTGTGCATGGCTAAATTAGAAATATTTTCAAACAAATAGGAAGACGATTTCAGTTTTTCCATTTTTCTTTCGTTGCCGTGAATGACTATGGATATTGTCTGATAATTATAGTTACATTTAACAGTACACAATTTTTTCTCTCTTCATATTTTTACACAAAAGCAAATAACGTGCATTTATGTGGTAACTTTCATATCCTTTTACTCACTGTCTCTTGCATCCTAGAGTCCTTGTTCTCCTCTCTCAGTTAACATTTTGGAGCTCCTGGACTTCTGTGCTAAATCAACTTTTGAAATGCTGCAGGTAAAAGCTATTTATTACCCTACCACCAGCAGAGTGACACGTAGGAGCAGGAACTGACCTGCATAACAAATGTGTCCTCACACCTCTCCCTGCGCAGCCCCAACCCAACACCCCTCCGCCCCCCCCCCCCCCTTCCCCCCAGCTATTGGTCACTATCCACTATGTGCTGTGGTCCAGTAGAAGTCTGTCCTGGCCCATATTTTCCATGAACCCAGGGAATACTAGGCAATTTGTACAGCCATCACCTTGAACAGAAAGTTTTCAAAAGAATTAAGAAAAATAAAGCTGATTTCCCTCCTAATTCAAAGAACTGTTTCCAATTTAATTTATTTTAATTCAGGTAGTTAATCTAGTACAGTCATCTAGTATGGTGCACTCCAAATTGTGTATTTTCATTTTTCTCTTTTGAAGAACACCTGAGAAAATATTGAGTGACAGATATTGAGAACCAATGATTGATCTCATCATTTTGCAGGGCTGGGACTTCCTGTTACCTTGATCAGAGTAGTTAGCACAACTTAGCTATTGTTAAAATTAAAATCCTGGGCTTTTGCTTTTCCTTTCTTTAATTATTTATCTCCTGTATGGCTGTTTATTTTAAAGTGTGCTGTGAATAATGGAATTGTTCAAACAAAAATGCATACAGTTATCAGAAACTGCTTTAAAATAGTATATGTACAGGCCAGCTAATGCCTGCTAATGAGTTGGGAGTTGTTTCTTGTTATGTTTGCAGTAATGACATCCCAGTCATGAATTCTTCAGTGTGAATGCCTTCTATCAGTGACACAAAGCACACTAGCAGTTACTGTCTGTACTGCCAACTGTTGTAGGATACAAAACCTGACATAAAATTGATTGAAACCACCCATGAAGTTTGCACTAAAAAATGGCATCTCTTAAGTCATTACCTAATTATGAGTTCAGCTATTTTTTCCCAAACTCTCAGTTTTGTCACCTGTACGTCTTTGTTAATATATTGCTGTCAGCCATGGCTCAGTTGGTAGCATGCCACTGAGTCAGAATGTTATGGGTTCAAGTCCCACTCAGGATCAACACAAATCTAGGCTGATGCTCCAGTGCAGTACTGATGGAAGTGCTACATTGTCAAATGTGCCATCGTTCGAATAGGACGTTAAACCGAGGCCCCATCTGCCTGCTCGGGGAGGGAGGGAGGGGGGGTGAGGGGGGGTGCACGGGATGTACAAACTCCCATTGCATTATTTTTAGGAAGAGTAAAGTATTATAATCACTCCCTAACTATATATTATTTTTTGTGTGTAGATTTGCTACATCATTATCTTCAGCTACACCACCTTAAGACCATGATATAGCCACAGTGCAGATAACATCTAACCAAAATTTTTCAGTCAAGTTTTTAATAACCTGCTTCAATTACATTGATAACCAAGTGAAGGTGGCACTCAGTAGAGTGCATATATCTGCCATGCTGTGTTAATGTTAGTACAATTACACAGCTTTTCCTTTAGGTTTTTTTCAGTCTGGTTGATGTTCTGTAACTACAAAGCTGAGGAAAAGAAATCTTTTTAAGAACTTTCGTCTCACTGTGAGTGCTTCAGGCCAATCCTCAACCAACAACCTGTGCTGAACACTCTGCATACACTTTAACAGATGTGGTAAAAAGCAGCTGAGACTGAGAACATTTAAAGGCGGTTCAGTATATAATGTAACATTAACTGGATCACTTATTATTAAATTATTGTGGGATTAGTGTCTGACACTATTGTGAATTGATGAGACTACTCTAGGAGTAAACTCTTTAGATAGGTGACAAGTTAAAAACATTGGTTATCCAGTTTTCCGATTAGGCTGGAATTTATGTTTTCCCTCATGGGTAGCATGGTTGAGTTGATCTCTCTCGTGGGACAGCAGTGATAGCTTCTGGATTATCAAATTGATAATTCCCTTTAAGGATAATCTGTCCCCTTGGATCCTTGGTTCAAGCTTATTCCACCATACATGCGTATCTTCCAAGTTGACTCCAAACTTCTTCGATTTCAGACACTTGTACTGTTAAGCAACACTCTCTGCTTGTGATGCAGCTATACATTTGACTTATTCTCTCTATCTTTGGAAATATGTCTTACTTTTAAAAGCACCCTTAAGGGTTACAACAGAAGAAGTCTTGAAACTACAAGCAAAAACTACATCTAATGAAGATAAGGCGAAGGAAATCTGGAAAGCACTTCTTAATATATTTAAAATTTAAGGAAAAAAATCCCTTCCACACAAATGACCAATCTAATAAACTATTTTGCATGTCTTTTAATGGATCCGTATTTCCTATTCCTGCAATGCTTTTCGTGTCTTCCACTGAGGAGACACAAAATAATTTTCAAAGCCTCTGTCATATTTTCATTTCCCATTATTAATTCCCCAGTCTCACTCTCTAAGGGACCAATGCCCACTTCAGCTACTCTGAATGGACAAGCTTGTATTTTTGGTGGACCTAAATTCATTTTGTCATTTTTTAGAATTTTACTTTTGAGAATGCACAGAGGGAGAGGGATTTGTTATGATGTTGCCTTCTTTCCTTCTAATAAATAAATATTACCTGAGTCAACTCTAACATTAAAAAGCTTCATCAGGTTTTAATGAAACTTCAAAAAATCTTAACCAGTGTTAGGTTCATTTTGAAAGCAGCTGTACTAGGAGCTTGTTGATGTTGGCCCATGTCTCTAAGTGTTTTTTAATTGAGTAATAACTTGAAAAATAGGCACTTCTTTGGACCGTTTTCTCATTAGTTCCTTGATTGCTCTTGATATAAAATGAATTTCGGAAATGTAATTATGTAGCCATAAATACAAACCTAATATTTTAATTTCAACGTGTAAAGTGACTTCCTGCATTTGTTGCTGAATTTATTTGTAAATTCGGTCTAGTGTCAAGATTTCCATTTACGTTAACTAGATAAATGTTAGACTACATGTGTGCTATACAGCACATACATAAATACAGTTGATGTATTTTTTGCTGATACAAATGTCAACATATTTGCACCAGTGGGGGAAAAATGAAATTTGTCACCAGCTTTCAATTCATACTTTTATGAACCCGTCCATTTTCAATGAGCAGTCGTGTTAGATGTTTCAGGAGGTATTTCATAACTCTGTCAACAAAGATATATTCCACTGAGAAAGAAAGACCATGAGAAGGCTGCACCATCTGAGACTAACTGAAGAAGTTAAGGGTGGCATCAAATTGAAAGAAAAGGTGTAGCATGCTGTGAAGAGATAGGCTAGAAGATTGGGCAAGTTTTAGAAACCAGCAAAGCATCAATTTAAAAAAAAGGGGGAAAAATTGGAATATGAGAGCGAGCTAGCAAGAAATATAAAAACATATAATGAAAAGGAAAAGAGTAGCTGAAGTGGGCATTGGTCCCTTAGAGAGTGAGACTGGGGAATTAATAATGGGAAATGAAAATATGACAGAGGCTTTGAAAATTATTTTGTGTCTCCTCAGTGGAAGACACGAAAAGCATTGCAGGAATAGGAAATACTGATGCAAAAGGGAGGAAGGAACTGAAAATAATCATCAGCACAAGAGGAAAAGTAATGGGAATATGAAAGATTTGAGGCTGACAAGTCTCTTTGACCTGATGGCCTGCATCCTAGGGTCTTAAAAGAAGTCGCTGCAGAGATAGTGGAGGTATTGGTTATTACCTTTCAAAATTCCTTAGATTCTGGAAATGTCCCAGCCATTGGAAAACCCCAAATGTTCAAGAAAGGAAGGAGATGGACAGTAGGAAACTATAGGCCAGTTAGCCTAACACCATTGGGAAAATGTTAGAATCCCTTTTTAAAGAGGTAGTCAGGCAGAGACAATATGGTTTAGAGAAAGAGAAATTGTGCTTCACAAATTTATTAGAGTTTTTTGAAGATGTAACAAGCAGTGTGGATAAAGGAGACCAGTGGATGTGGTGTATATGGATTTCCAAAATTCATTTGATAAGGTACCACATAAAAGGCTACTACACAAGAGTTTATTGTACTGGAGGTAATATATAAGCGTGGATTGACTACCTAACAGCAAGCAGAGAGCCGGGTTAAATGGCTCATTTTCAGGATGACAAACTGTAATTAGTGGATCGCCACAGGATCAGTGCTGGGGCCTCAACTATTTACGATCTATGTTAACGACTTGGATGATGGGACCAAATGTATTGTAGACAAATTTGCTGATGATGTGAAGATAGGCATAAAGCAAGTTGCTAGGAACATACAAGTGGTGGGTTTTTCCGGTCCCACTTTCCGCAGGACAAGAAATTGCCACCTGGTCCGTCAAAGTTTCTGTCTTGCCTGCAAAATATTTGGTAGATGGAATATAATGTGGGAAGATGTGAGGTTGTTCTATTTTGGTAGGAAGAATAAAAAAGCAGAATTTTTAAAAAATTGTTCATGGGATGTGGGCATCACTGGCAGGGCCAGCATTTATTGCCCTTGAGAGCTGAGTAGCTTGATGGACCATTTCGGAGGACATTTAAGAATTAACCACATTGCTGTGGGTCTGGAGTTGCATGTAGGCCAGACCAGGTAAGGACAGCAGATTTCCTTCCCCAAAAGACTTTAACTAAGACTCTCTCTCTCTCTCTCTCTCTCTCTCTCCAATCTCTTTCTTCACATTAGTGAACCAGATGGGTTTTTACGACAACTGACATTATTTGACTTTTAATTCTGGATTTTTTATTAAATTCAAATTTCACCATCTGCTGTGGTGGGATTTGAACCTGGGTCCCAAGGTCCCAGGTACTCTGGGTATCTGGAGTAGTAGCCCAGTGACAATACCATTACACCACTGCAGATTGCTGTGGCTCAGAGGGATCAGGTTGTCTTTGTACATGAATTACAAAAAGTCAGCATGCAGATACAGCGAGCAATTAGGAAGGCAAATAGAATGTTGGCCTTTATTGCAAGGGGGGTGGAGTATAAAAGTAGGGAAGTCTGGTTATAATTGTACAGGGCATTGTTAAGACCACAACCAGAGCACTGTGTACAGTTTTGGTCACCTTATTTAAGGAGTGATACACTTGCATTGGAAACAATTCAGTGATGGTTCTGTAGGCTGATTCTTGAGATGGGGGATTTGTCTTATGAGGAAAGGTTGAGCAGATTGAGCCTATACTCTTTGGAGTTTAGAAGATTGAGAGCTGATCTTATTGAAAGGTATAAGATTCTGATGGAGCTTGTCAGGGTAGATGCTGGGAGGATGTTTCCCTTGTGGGAAAATCTAGAACTAGGGGGACACAGTTTCAAAATAAGGGGTCTTCCATTTAAGACAGTGATGAAGAGGAATTTCTTCTCTCAGAGGGTCTTTAGTGTTTGGGATTCTTTTTCTCCAATGTGCAGTGGAGGCGCTGTTATTGACTATATTCAAGGCTGAGTTAGACATATTTTTGATCGACAAGGGAGTTAAGGGTTACTGGGGAGAGGCAGGAAAGTGGAGTTAAGACCACATTCAGGTCAGCCATGATCTTGTTGAAGAATGGAGCAGGCTCAAGGGGCTGAATGACCTACTCCTGCTCCTATTTCTTTTGTTCAATCTAGATTTTGAGTCCCTTATTAACAGTTGAAACAAAATGGTGGGACCTGAGGCATATTTAGCTGGGGTTCGTGATTGCCAGGCAATGTGGACACTAATAGGGTAGTATTAGTATTCTTCACTGTTACCCTGTTGACATAGGTATTCTTAAGTACATAGCACATAATTTCAATTTAAATTAATCTAATGTTAGGAGATTAGAAAAAAATGGATCATCACCACACGGGGTGCAGTGACTCCAGAAGGAACCTTACTACATTAACTAAGGGTGGGTAATAAATGCTGGACGTTCCAGAGATGCCCTGGTACCAAAAATGAATGACTTGATTTAAAAAAAATAGTTTTGTACCCAGGCTGAAAGTATGCTTTCATTCCATTGTTAACATAAACACAACACTAAACAGGCTCCTTAGCAGCATCTCCATCATTGAGCTGGGCTAAAAGCTGTTTGAACCTCCCTAAGCCTAATCTTGAACATACAAAATATATTTATTATGAAGGGGAAACAAGCATTACTTAAGTACCCATCGGTTATGAACCAAAGCTAAACTTATTCAAAATAAGTACACGTGATTACAGTTGTGACAGAACATAGCTGTGAAATAATGGAACTTTGACTTTTTAAAGATTTTTTTTTTGCTCAGCCTTCTTCTTCTGGTCAATTTACTGATATAGCACTAGAGTATCATCCCAGCTGGGGTCATCTAAATTTGCATAGATGATGAATTGAAATCAGGTAATGTGGTTTTGTACCTGCTCATTTAAAGTAAAACATGTTCATAACATTTATCAAAAAACCTTTAAAATTTAAAGTTCTGTTTTAAACGAAGTCCTCAACGTGTTGAAAGGCCCAAGAACATCTTGTATTCAATATGCCTGTGGTTTAAAGATGACAGCTTGCATTTAACATAGGAGACATCCTAAGGTGTGATGCAAAGTAAAGGAATAGATTCCAAACCATGGAGGAGATGCTAAGAAGTGGCTCTGAAAGCTTGTTTGGAAAGAGAAGTTTTGAACAGGCTGTTAAAAGTGAAGGAATACGTTGAGTGGCAAGTGAAGGTGACGCTGTTATATGGTTAAATTGTAAATATTTTCAAACAAATAAGACGCCTTTTCTGTGTTTACTATTATAGCTAATACGTATTCCTAACAGTTTTTTTTTGCCATCGACGCAGGTTGTGTCTGATAACTTTGGTTAAATTTAACAGTAAAATATCTTTTTTCCCCTATTTGAGAAAAATTATCTTGAGAGACTATAGGGTGTCTTATAACCAGGCTTCACTTTACTGACGTTTGTAGTTGTTTGGTAGTATTGCTATAAAAAAGGACATGCTGTTGAAGAGGTGGTGGAGTTGGTACATTCTCCATTGCAATGCCTTTATCAATCAGAGTACACTTGCCGAGTAATCAGCACTCACTTCTCGCATAGTATAAATTGTTGTTCCCTTCACAATTGGTATTCTTGCGAATCTGTCCTGAGTACAAGATGAAAAGCTTTGACAGCAAGTTTCTTTTTCAGCAAAAATTTACTGATATTGGTATAATATGGAATTCATTTCAGCGAATTATGTGTGCACTCTGCTCCAAAGACTTGGTTTATATCTGCCTGTCTCCATGTGAGGTAACCACTCAGTGTAGATATTTTCCAGTATGGATACAGTTTGACAAAGTTTTAACTCAGTAGACGTCCACAAAAGAATTAATGAAGCGGTAAATCTATATGTCTTTGGTAGTATCAATCATCATCAATGCCAGAGAGACATGGAATTGAACAGTAAAGGTGTCATGTTAGTTGGACAACTTTCACCAGTGCTGCCTATGTAAGATCCTGGGCATCACGTGGAGAGACAGCATCATCAATGAAGAAGTGCGACAAAGGACTGGTCAGAGGTGCCCGCAAGACATCGTGACAGAGAGATAACAGGCTGGCAGGATAAGTAGGGTTGGAGGCAGTGGGAACGGGGCGGCCTTGGTTGGGCCCATGGGGCTGGCAAAGGAAGGACCCCTCTCCCCACTGCACGTGCCTATCATCAGCCTGATGAGTGAAAGTTGCTGTGCTTTCCAGTTGGCACTGGCTTCTGCCTGCCAGAGGAAAATTCTGGTGGGAGTGGGGAGAGGCTTGGTCCAAAGTTGGGCTTGATACCTCTCCTGCCACTAGTAAAATTGCAGTTGGTGCTGGAGTGGGCGGATAGACGCTGGGAATAGCGTGAAAGGCATTGTGCTCAATTTTACGCCCCCTACCCGTCTGCCAACCTGCCCCTGGGATGGTGGGATTGGTGCTTGGGGAAAGACGATAAACTTCACATTTTTTTGAGAGGATGTTGCAGATAATGGGGGTGATTTAGTAGAATGTTTAAAGTTGTTACAGGTTGGAACAGAATAGGTAAAAGCAGACTGTTTCCACTTGTTGAGGGGCCATAGATACGAAGTTAAATGCAAGAGCTTTACAGCTTTAGTAGTTGAGGCAAAATCTATGTTAGCATTTAAGATTAGATTGATTAGATGGATGAAGGAACAGGTGTTGAAGGAATATGGGAATGAGATGTATAAACTTGATCACGCAATCTTCTTACATAGAGGGTAAACACATGCATGGACCAGTTAGGCTGAGTGGCTTGTTTCAGTGCTGTAACTTCTTTCAATGCTGTAATTTCTATGTATGTATGCAGGACATCAGAATTTAAACAGGGCAGCTCACTTTGAGTACAAATGTATTTGGACTTCTGTCAGAGGCCTATATGCCTTTTGACCATGTTTTATACTGTTAAAATCAAGTTTTGTTGTTGTTTATATGGGCTAATGAAAAAACATTTCACATAATTTGATAATGCAATCTTCTGTTGACAGATTGTGTAGGATGAATGCATTGTTGGTGTCATAGGGAAGCCTTTGGTCCAGATTGCTCCACTTACCAATTCAAGAAGGCTGTGTGATGTGTTGTGTTTGTGTGAGAAGATGAGATAATGTAAGGTTGGGTGTGAAGTGTGCATTTTCAAAAACTTTGACATGACGTAGAGTATGTGGAACCCAAATATTTACAGTGCTGCATATCCCAGTTGTTGAGTCAATAGGCATATAGGTCTCATTTATAGCACTCGACCATTTTATTCATCTTGCATACTCTGTTTGAATGATTCATTCCCTATAGTAATATCTCTTTCTTTTTAGGTTGTGATCAAGTGAGAAGGATTTTGAAAAAAACTTCATCTTCATCACATCAAATTCCATTTCCATTGTTTGGGTAAGGAAAGTTCGAAGCTTTTTGATGCACAAGTTCATCTAGAGTAAACCTCCTTTCTGCAGATTGACAGGTCTAACAGAATTATTTCTTGTTTGGGTTCATCTTATTAAACCCTTTTATTAAATGTAGAGCTATGGCAGGATCAAGAATTTTGCGCTGAAGAGGTTGTTATATTGGTGTTTGTTGTGACAAAGTTGACCTATACTTCCAATTATCCATTTTGTGTTCAGGCTATTGCTGTCAGAAGTTGTCAATCACATATTTGTGTATTGCTGAAAAAAAGAGGACATTTCAAAGCTTTTCATTTCGCACTCATCAGGACACTTGCAAGAATACCAATAATGAGGAAAACAACAATTTATACTGTATGAGAAGAGATTGGTTGGCAAATGGACTCTGATTAGTAGAGGCATTGCCATGGAGAATGCACTAATGATGGTGACTGACAGTTAACTGCCAAGCTGCCTGGTTTAACCTGTCTCTTTGACATGTCTCTTTTTTTTTCAGCAAAAATCCAATTCTGTACTACCAAATGACTAAATCATATACTGAGTCTTTTGGATATTAGAGTACATATGTTCTGCTTCTCGTCAGAGCTGCCCTTATCAAAGGAGAATACGTTAAATATTTCCTCAAAAGTTGCCCTGTGTCAGGTTGAGGTGGGGAAGGAAATGGGGAGGGTAATCTATAACTTGTGGTTGATATACAAATTAACAGAAAGGAACACTTTTGGCAGATCTTTAAATAAAGAAAAATGCTCAGGAATCCAAAAGAGCACATGAAGTTTCTAACAGCAACATTTTAGGTACAATTAAGAAAAGCAGAATCAGCTTAAACTAAACACGAGTATAAGAAAACTTCATTTATACTGCAATGTCTCGATTAACCAATGGAGTAATTCCAATTGGCTTCTAAAGTATAACTCTTGCATTTAGTGCAGAACAATTGTGAAATATATGTCTCAGGTTGTTGTGTCTTCAAACATTAACCATTTTGGAGCACACATTCTCTAGTAAAACCAGAAACTACTCAGCAGGTCAGGTTGCATCTGTGGAAAGAGCAACAGAGATAACATCTCTGATCTCAAAGATGTACATCTTCTGTCAAAAAGTGATTAAAAATTATAGCACTCGACCATTTTATTCATCTTGCATATTCTGTTGAATGATTCATTCTGCATAGTAATATCTCTTTCTTTTTAGGTTGTGATCAAGTGAGAAGGATTTTGAAAAAACTTCTTCATCTTCATCACATCAAATTCCATTTCCATTGTTTTGGTAAGAAAAATCCAAAGCTTTTTGATTCACATGTCCCTGTAGAGTAAACCTCCTTACTGCAGATTCATGGATCTGACAGAATTATTTCTTGTTAGGAGGAATTCATCTTATTAAGCCCTTCTATTAACTGCAGAGCTATGGCAGGATCAAGAATTTTGCACCGAAAAGGTTGTAATATTGGCGTTTTGTTGTAGCAAAATTGACCTATACTTCCAATTATCCATTTTGTGTTAAAGCTTTTGCTGTCAGAAGTTGGAAATTAGAGTACATATGTCCTGCGGTACTTCAGAGCTATTCATTTCAAAGAAAAATACAAATATTTCTTCTACAATTGCTGTAATTAAAATTCTCAATTAAACAAGTGTAATTTCGATTGGCCTTTTAAGTGCGACTACTGCATTTAGCACAGAACAAATTGTGAAATATATGTCTCAGTTTGCTGTGTCTTCAAACATTAACCATTCTGGAGTGGGGAAAGAATCATTCTGGTATTCTTGTTTCCAAACTGCACAAATTCTTCAATCAAATCAGAAAATGCTCAGCAGCTCAGGTAGCATCTGTGGAATGAACAACAGATAACATTTTAAATTGATGCACTTTCATCAGGACTGGAAAAGGTTAGAGATTGGAATAGATTTCAAGAAAGTGAAAATGGGGAGTGTGGAAATAAAAGCAAAAGGAAAGATCTGTGATAGGGTGGAAAGCAGAAGAGATTAAATGACAAGTGTTGGTGGTGCAGGGCCAAAGGGAGTGTTGATAGGACAAGGGAAAAAAATAAACAAAAGATGTATCTAGAAGAGGTGTGAAAGGCACAAGGATGAACATCATCTGTCAAAAAAATGATTTAAAAAAATAAGCAAACAAGGAAAAAAGAAAAAAGATGAGGGCAGGGGCTATTGTCAGAAATTGTTGAGCTGTGTTGAGTCCAGAAGGCTGTAAAGTGCCTAATCGAAAAATGTGGTGCTGCTCCTTGAGCTTGCGCTGAGCTTCATTGGAACAGTATAGGAGGCCGAGGACAGTGAGATCAATGTGAGTACAAGGTGGAGAATTAAGTTGACAGGCAATTGGAAGCGCAGAGTCATGCCTGCATACTGAGGAAGGTGTTCCGCAGGGTGGTCATCCAATCTTTGTTTGGTCACTCCAACTTAGAGCCAGGTTCTCCAGTTGCTTGGTTGCAGCATTTCCAGAAATCTCTTTAAGTCTGACATTATAACCAGAAAGCTGTTCCTAGTTTAATGGCACAATAGTTTTTAATACCTGGGTGACAACAGGATTCAGCACATATAAGCATCAGCTCATGTGAAACAAGGACATGATAAACACAATATAACTTGTATTTTTTTTTGCATTTTATTCAAGTGAATTTGTTTTCAGCTCTTTCTCTCTGTGCAGATATCTATGATGGTAAACTAATGATGTTCCATATACTTGCTTTTTTATTGAATTTTTCTCAGTAGAGCAATGTTAATACATAACTGAGAATGAATGTAGTTGAAAAGTTCTTGTGAAAGGGTTTACTTACCTTTTAGAAATGGGTATAATCTAATATTTGGACAATAAGCTAGATTAATATTTCAGTGAAAGAGGGATCTTTAATAAAAGGGACATGTAATGCAGATGTATCTATGATGTACTGAGAAAGTGAATATTATAGTGTGCTACTGTTTTTTTAATTTGAATGAAATACTATCACAGTGAATATAAGACGTGTAGAAATTTAGAAAACCTTCATGGTAAGTCCAATAACAACAAAAAATGATTTTGCATTGATTGAAATTCAGCGCATTTGCCTTCACTACTTAACTTTTAACTTTGAAAATAAACATGTGACCCTTGTATATATGGGCTTGAATTTTTCCTGCATCGGGCGGGCTCGGTGGGGGCAGTCAGGAACCCGACCACCACCTGCCATCGGGTGTGCGCCGCCATTTTACGTAGGTGGGCCAATTAAGGCCTGCCCAGGGTAATGTGTATCGCCGAGATGGGCGGGCGGGGGCGGGAGCTCGATGTCCGCCGGGTCCCAATGGCGACCGGCGGCCTATTCAAAAATGGCGCAGGCAGCCGTTGACTTTGCAGAGCAGGACGGATGCAGAACGTCGTTGGAGAACAGGCCAAGCGGGAGGGCAGGCCGGTGGGGCAGTCGGCCCCGAGGTTTTCAGACGACTGCCTCGCTGCCCTCCTGGAGGAGGTAGCAGCACAAGGGACGGGAGGAGGAGGTGTCCCCACCTAACCAAACATGCCTCGGAGGAAGTGGCATCATGGGTGAGCTCCCATGATGTGGTGAGGCGCAGTGCCGCAAGCGGTTTAATTACCTCCTGCAATCAGGGAGGGTGAGTACCGTGTTGGATTGGGTCACTTAGCACAGCAGTTAGCAGCGGCCCCTCCCGTCCGGACCTCAGAGGTCTTAGAGTGTGAGTAGCAAATGTCAGTGAGGCAGCATCTGGGCAAGGGGTGATCCCTGGCTGCTTGGAATGAGTGTTTTGCGGCTCCAGGGTCACGAATCGGCTGAGCCCTGGGAGGTATTCCTCAGGTGGGCTTGGCCAGGCTGCAATGGCACTGCAGGTACAGGGTGGACTAATCAATGCTCTTCTGTCCTTTCAGGAGAAGACAGCCCACAATAATGCAGAGAGGTGGAGGACTGGCCCACCTTCTAATCTTGACCAGACACGAGCAGGAGGCGCTGGAGCTGGAGCGGCACCATGCGTTAGATCAGCCGGTCGCGGTGAGGTTGGGATGCCACTGGGAGGTAAGAGTACAGTGCACTGTTGTCAGAATGTCTGTCATTACAATCATTCCACTGCATATTGATTTGAGCCTCCAACATGGAATCTCCATTGATAATGGAAAGACAAGGACACCCTGATCTGGGTGCTAGGCATGCACAGTAACAGTGTAACTACTTCAACTAATTACTTGTCCTTGTTCTTTCTTTTAGGCTCACCAGAACACCCTCAACCTCAAGAGCTTGAAAGACAGCTGCTCATGGAGGATCTGAATGCACCAGCATCACACCCTCTCAGCCAGGCAGTCATCAGTGCAGATACCAGCACCTCGGTGGGAATAAGATTGTTGGCTAGTATCTTGGTGCACAATGGTGAGGCCACTTCACACTTGCTTGAGGTGCAGGCAGAGGCAGAGAATTCCAGGGCGCCGGCACTTGGAGACCAGGAATGTGCTCAGACAGTGGTTGATGATGTGCCCCTGGAGTTGTCACTGAGGCAGCAGATGCTGGAATACCAGCAGGGTGTGCGGGAGGATCTGGCGGAGATACATGAGGGAATGCGTGCCATGGTGCCCGTGATGGATGAGTCCATGTGGAGCGTGAGCAATGCAGTGACCCTCATGGCTGAGTGCACTGCCTCCTCCATGGAGAGAGTGGCTGGTGACTGTCATTGAGAGGCTCCTCCAGGAGCTCAGTCACAGCTTCCTGGGGATGTATTTGGACCTGCAAGCCCTCACACCGGCAATAACTTCAGGTGGTTAGTGTCAGTGTGGGGGATGGATTGTGCACCAAATATCCCAGCTTGATGCCCATTCATCAGTGGTGAGCAGGGAGGTCCAAAGCGACTTGACGTTGGCACACGAGCTGCTTGTTTTCCCTGCAAGCTCCTCTCTGGCACTCTGGATGAAGGCAGCAGCTCCCCCTCGCCTCTGCCAGTGACTGTGGCATCTGATGAGGCTGCAGTGACTAGGGAGGTGCCAGCCGTGCCAATTTGCCGCTCCCTCCCAGGCGGGGCTAGCACAGACTCCACGGGCCAGAGGAAGCCCGCCAAGGTCATCAAGGCCAACAGGACAGCACAGAGAACAGACTGTCTCCAATGCTGGTGCCAGCGAGGGGAGAGCACTTAGATGTAGCAGCCGCAAACGTAAATCACCTTAGGCACAACACAGGCTTCTCACTGATGTTCTTTTTTTGCCCCACTTTTAAGTTCTTTATAAGCTGGTGTGATGTGATGTCAGGTGTGAAACACCTTTACATTTAATTTGATTTATGTATGCCAGGCTCCACACCAGTAAGTGTGCTTGTTTTCAACAAGCCTCAGGGTGCTTCACTAGCTCTGCAGGTAAAGGGTAACCCATGATGTTACGAGTGACGTGTTTGTCATTGAGCTTTATTGAAACGGCACATAGTGCATGTTGTTCATCAAGCAAATGTTCCTGTCAGATATCAAGTATGGAACCTGTAGCTCTGGCATTTGGTAGTGGTTCATCTTTGGTAGGCTAGCTGAAGGAGCATTGGATCAAAGCCAGGTGTTCCTGCCTTCCTGGAGGTTGCCCAGTTCAGTACCTTATCCCCTCAGTGTTTTCCTGAGTGTGCTCGTCCTTGGAGTCACTACTGGGCTCATCACCTGCTGCCAGATTAGCCACGTCAACATCCGCTTCCTCCACTGCGTTCCCCCTTTCCAGCGCCAGATTGTACAGAGCGCAGCATGCAGCCACTATCGGTGACACACGATCTGGGGGGTACTGGAGTGCGCCCCCTGAGCGGTCCAGGCGTCGGAAGCGCGTCTTGAGAAGACCGATGGTTCTCTCTACCACTGCCCTTGTGGAGGCATGGCTCCTATTGTACCACTGCTCAGCCTCTGTTCTTGGATGCTGGAGAGGCGTCATGAGCCACATTTTGAGGAGATAGCCCTTGTCACCCAGCAGCCATCCATCCAGCCGGACTGGAGCACTGAAGAGCCTCGGCGCCTGGGAGTGTCTCAGGGTGTGAGCGTCATGGGAGCTGCCTGGGTACCTTGCACAGACTTGTAGAATCAGCATCCTGTGATCACACACTATCTGCACGTTCATGGAGTGGAAGCCCTTCCTGTTGTCGAAGGCACCGGGCTCACCTGTTGGTGCCTTGATGGCCACATGTGTACAGTCTATTGCACCCTGGACGCGGGGGAAGCCAGCAATGGCTGCGAAGCTTCTATCTCACTGTGTCTGGCTGGCCTCATCCATGCGGTAGTGAATGAAAGTGAATGCACACCTGAACAGAGCATCTGTCATCAGCTTGACACAAGTGTGGACAGCTGATTGGGAGACTCCACAAAGATCCCCCACTGAACCCTGGAAAGAGCCAGAGGCATAGAAGCTGAGGGCCACTGTGACCTTCTGCGCCACTGGCATAGGGTGTCCACACAGTTGGAGCTGATCTCAGGGCCAATTATCTGACAGATGGAGGTCACTGTCTCCCTTGAGAGGCAGAGCCTCCTTCAGCACTGCACCTCAGACATATTGAGGTAGCTGCATCGTCGCCTGTAAACCCTGGCAGCAGGATAGTGGCGTCTTCTGCAGCCTATTCCGCTGCACTTCTTGTTGGCCCTGTGTCTGCGCTTGTCCTCCCACAGGTGGCTCCCCTGGAGACTGAATAGAGACTCCTGGCCTCCTCCCCGTCCTGGCCCTCTCTTCCTCCTCAGAGGAGGTGCCTCCAGCAGAGACCACAATCCCCATTCCCAGGGTAAGGGAAGGCTGCCTGATAACTGCAAGGCCCCAAGTGTTATGACTCCTCCGGAGGCCAGAACCAAAGCCTGTTTTTTTTCTGTTAAAGCAGCTCTGAAGCGCAATGAAGTTGTCCTGTTCACACAGGCAAATAGCAGTAAGTAATAATCTAAAGTTCTAACAACTTGCATTAGCGAGCCCACTCACCCCTCTTATCCCACCCGTGGATGAGGTGTTTGAAAATGTGGCCTGCCCACCTGCCCGTTGCACCCGTGCGATGCCCTGAAAATCGGACGGGCTGCGCAAAATGTAAATCAGTTGCTGCCTTAAGGTCCTTAACTGCCCCGTTAATTAATGGCAGACACACATCCGTACTCATAGTGCACCCGCCTTCCGAAATATCATGATGGTGTGTGGTGATGTCGGGACACATGCCCGACGTCATTTTACGCGCTGGCATGTTGGGCCTGACCCCGCATGCCGACTGTAAAATCCTGGCCATGGAGTATTTTAAAAAAAATTATAATTTTCAGAAACGCAAATTGTTGATCAGAGATGACTTCTGTGTCAGCTGGGTCCTATGATGTTGCTAAATATATTCTTGTGCACTTAGGTGAAACCTAAACTGCACAGTGCTTGCAAACACATCTTGCTTCTGACACCTGGGGCTAAGTTCATTCTCAGAAGGTGATGGAGAGAGGTGGAGGCATGAACCTTCTAACTGCAGTACAGTGTAGAGAATGCCTTGGCTAGAGAGATTGCAATATGCTATCCAATTGTACACTTAAAAGTTCTGTTCTCTACAAGCACTTTGTTTCCATACTCATTCAGGTACCCCCGATTTACACAACAAATCTGTTCCATGGCTGCACTGGTTTGCTGTGATTCTGATCCCAAGAATGAATTTAGGGAAGATTGATCCATGCAGTTCTCAAAGGGAAAAAAAAAAGTTTTCCTTAATTTATATTTATCAAAGTGACAGTAAAGCTTTTGAATTCTGCAAAATTTTCACCATTGAAAAATAACTTAGATTTTCTAAAATCAATTATATATCGAAAGCATTCATGTGAGGGTGGACTTGAATTATGTATCATAGCAATATATTGTATGCAAAATCCACCATTATTAGCTAAGCTGTAGTATCCAAAGAGCTGGAAGAGGATTAAAAGAAGAAATTTGACAAAACAAAATGCATCGAATGATGGATCGGGTACTTGTTTTGTGTGAAGGAATATTTTGCCCATGTTGTCTTTTTTCTCCATGTGCCCATCTAGATCTTGGTAAAATAAAAATTTGCTTTGCCTTTTGTAATTAAAGCACACACGTGCTTTTGCTACTATTAGCACATAGAGGACATTTGCTTATGTTTTTTAGTGCTCCCAACTTTTGGGATATTTCAGAAAATTCTATAAAAGTGTTATCATATTTGCCAGACTTTCTAATGGTTTTATTTTAGAAAGAAAGCCTCGATCTGTTGTAGTGTCTTTCTCCACCTTAGGCTGTCCCATGAAGTTCTAATTTTTAAACTATAGTCACGAATTAATGTCAGGAAATGTGACAGCCAATTTAAGAAGAATGAATAAAAGAAATAGTCTTACAAACAGTAGTTGCTGAAATTTAATTTGGTTTACTTCTGAAGCTGGGCACTATGTTGTCAATCAGAATTTTAATGATACATGCACCAACATCATCTTGGGAAGCCTAGTAACTTCTCATCTAAAATTATTAGATGGTGTAATAAATACAGTTTGAAAAGCATACTTTAATCCATCATGAACTGACTTTATCAAAAAGCAGAGTACTGCCAATGCTGGAAATCTGAAGTAAAAACAAAATGCTGGAAATATTCAGAAAATCAGAGTGCATCTGTGGAGAGAGAAACAGAGCTAATGTTTCAGTTTGATGACCTTTCACCAGAAAGTTCTGATGAAAAGTCATCGACCTGAAACATTAACTTTTAGTTGCAACATAGTGGAGTCAACATGTAGGGCCAGAAATTACTGGAAAAATAATGATGAATCAAAGGCACTTGACATTTTTAGTTCATAAAAAACGCAGGCAAGTTGCAGCGAAGAATAGGTATACCAGGGGTTTCAATTTCCCACATATTGTTGCACTACTCTGCTGTTAGTCTTAATAAAACCAAAAAAAAACTAGCTTGAGCATCCGTCTCCCATTGAAATTAATTGTATGCCATGAAATTGCTGGATTGATGCTGCCAATGTGGATTAATCTCACCGTAGCCATTTAGGATTGATAATTCATGTCATAAGACAATGTTGATAATATGGGACAGAACTTTTAATCCGAGGCCGGGAGTTGGAAATAAGGGCTAGTTCTAGGTCTCGACCCCATACCGTAACATACTTTTGACATGCCCACTGCAATTTTCAACACTTAAGCTAATTTTAGGCCACGGGGTAGGCTTGCTGTCCAATTGGGGATGACATATGTTAATAGAATCAAAGCTGGTGAGTGGTCAAAACCTAGACTCACAGCTTTTCTTTACTGAGAGAGTTTCATGGCTTTCCTCACCCTCCCAGTGTCCCAGCTGTCCCCTATTTATATGTGCTCAAAGTATTTAATTAAACCATGCCCTTCAGCTGTGTATCCTAACAATACAATTAACATTAACAAGGGGCAGGCTGCCAATGTCTTAGGGTCTCCCAATGGCTGAGGTGTGAGCTGCCAATGTGAGGATACAGACAGTGAGGGACCAGTGCAGCTATGTTCATTTTATTTTTTTAAAATGAGATAACTGTCTGGCCATGATCCTGGAGGGGCTGCTGTGGCCTGGCAGCCATTATGTGTCTGGGAGGCGCTGGGAAGAAGTGTTTCCTTGCTTGATCCATTATGAACCCACTCCCCAATTTCCTGCCCAAAGCCCATGTCCAGACAACAAGGGCTGCCTGCAGTGCTGACTGGAAATCCCAGTCAATGCAGAAACAGGACCTTGATAGGCTTTTTAATAAATATAATTAGCCTAAATTGGCTACCCGCCACTTGCCTGTGGGTAGCTAATCCAACCCCAAGTGGCCTCTTTCGAAATGGTTCAGGGTTGGGTCGCAGTGGGGAACCAGTACAGCTGCCAGAGCTGCTAAACTGAGTGCCCGACCACCTCCAATGTCATTGAAGCATAAAATTCTGACAGAGATGGACAGACTGGATGCAGGGATGATGTTTCCTCTGGCTGGGGTGTCTAGAACAAGGGGTCACAGTCTCAGGGTATTGGGTAGACCATTTAGGACTGAGATGAGGAGAAAACTCTTCACTCAGAGGGTGGTGAACCTCTGGAATTCTCTACCGCAGAAGGCTGTGGAGGCCAAGTCACTGAATATATTTAAGAAGGAGATAGATTTCTAGACTCTGAAGGTGTCAAGGGGTATGGGGAGAGTGCGAGAGTGCGGCGTTGAGATAGAGCATCAGCCATGATCATATTGAATGGCGAAGCAGGCTCAAGTGGTCAAATGACCTACTCCCACCCCTATTTTCTACGTTTCTATGTTTTCCTGATCCGGACCCCAATGTTTTAAAAATTCCAACCCATAATTTTAGATCCTGACATAATATTTAACTTTGGAGGCCCAGAAAGGGAGCAATGATCCTAAAGAGTGAATTTTAACTTTAAAGAGTGAGTGGATTTGGGAGCGAGTGGGTGGTTTAAAAGCATTATCATTAACAGCAGCCTGGAAGTCGGTTCCAACCCACCAATTTTAACTGTAACTTTAACTTTTAGCCGGTTCCAAAGAAGAGTCATATCAGATTCAAAATGTTAACTCTGTTTTTCTCTCTCTACAGCTGACGCCAGACCTGCTGAGTTTTTCCAGCACTACTTGTTTTTACTTCAGATTTCCAGCATCTGCAATATTTTGCTATCATTTAACTGTAGTTGGCTTGGCTGCATGCAAGAAACCCCCTCCAGTAGGCAGGTTGTTGATTTATTTCATTTTTAACAGTGGGTGAACAGGTTTCCTGAGAAATCACCTGTGAAAGTAATAGGGGTAGTTGATGGGGCTGAAGAAATGACATGCAGAAAACACCACAAATACTGGGATTTCACTCCTGCCTCTTTGCCTATGTGAAAGGCTTTTGCTCGCAGTTCTTGTTCTGAATCTGAACTTTCATTCATTTGTGTTGATTTCTACTACTCTAGAGGTGCCTTTCACTACTTTGGATGTTTGTACATCCGATCTCTACTTCCCATATCAGATCAGCATGGATGCTGTTTATGTTGCTTAACCTGGGCCTCAGATGTATAGCAGGGTCAGGAGGAGCAGTAGCCTTCTCTTCACAGACATGTTGCTCCATCGGAGAGAGGAGATGAGCACAGAGGTGCAGCTTGGGGGTGAAACCCGCAACAAAGGGTAATAAGGCCGAGGATCAGCTTCCCGGACCGTCCAAACACCAGTGCCTCAGGAGGCTCCAGGTATCGCATTATATGTCGCCACGGACATTTGCAGCCTGCTGGAAAAAGACCAGTGCCAAGTGGACATGATGCCATTCTTTACAAGTAGCTGTCAAAGTGACCACCACCCTCAACTTCTCTGGTTCCTTCCAGCGATCTGCAGGTGGTTTGCAGAATTTTGCAGTCCATGTCCCAAAAACTACGCACCACGCAGTTGACCGATGCCTTGTATGCCAGGGCAGGCTATTGCTGTACACTTTGCCACCATAAGACATAGGAGCAGAAATTAGGCCATTCGGCCCATCGAGTCTGCTGCGCCATTCAATCATGGCTGATAAGTTTTTCAACCCCATTCTCCCGCCTTCTCCCCGTAATGTTTGATCCCCTTACCAATCAAGAACCTATCTATCCACCAATGAAACCTGTCAGATTGAGTTAGGTTTACTGCTCTGGCTGGCTTCTCACAAGTTCAGGGCATTGCCGGTTGCACACGTGGCAATCAAGGCACCTCCCAGATCACCCTGAAATGTTTGTGAACTGTAAGGGCTTCCACTCCATTATCGTGTAGCTTGTCTGCAACTGCAAAAAGATCGTTATGCAGTGTGTAGGATTCTCCAGGAGCTGCCATGTTGCATTTGTTCTGCACCAGCCCACCTTTTCTAAGTTCTTCACACCTTGGAACAGACTTGCTGACTGCCTGCTACTTAAAATGTGGCTGATGGCATCCTTGAGGAGGCCAAAAAGTTTGCCTCAAGATCAGTACAATCAAAGCCATATGACAACAAGGTGTATCATTGAGCAAACAATCACAATGCTCAACATATGCTTCCTGTGCTACAACAAATCTGGAGGCGCCCTTCAATATGCAGCTACCAAGGCCTCAAGAATGATTGTGGTGTGCTAGGATTGCAGCTGCAGGAGGTGCAAGGTACATAGTGCAGTGTCTCTTAGGAGGAGAAGAAGGAAGAAGATAATGTGTCCATGGCACAGTTGCAATGCATGTCGCTGCTGGGGTCCCAGAGATGGCCTCATGCTAGCGAGATTTAGTTAGTTTGTTTCAGTGCATCCATCTGCCAGCCACATGCTGAACCCACGAAGATCTCTTTCCCTCAACACAAAACAATACTGCAACCAACAGATTATCCATGTCACAGACACCCATTGCTTGGCTTTAAGACCTGTTCCCTATTCATTAAAAGAGAGAGGACCACTTGTCGGACAGTAGCTAAAAATGGTCAAGATGGGAAAGTGGTACAAACCAGTAATTTTTACGTGACTCAGATGCTAATCAGAAAATTAATGATCTATTGTTGTGCAACACACTTATGTGCACACCTTTATGCGACTACAATTCTTTACTCTTTTTCTGCTAGTCCTTTGTGGTGTAAATCCTCTGGCTTCAGCAGATGGAGAGGCAGGCTGCCCATATCCCTGCTTTGACTCCTGAGGTGCTCTTGGCCGACAGCATCTTGGCTTTGGAGCCAGGAGAACCCCACCAATGGCTGTTCCACATGCATCTATGCAGGAACAGGCACGATCATTGGGACTTTTTTTTTCCTTCATGGGATGTGAATATAGTTGCTCATCTCTAATTGCCCTTGAGAAGGTGGTAGTAAGCCACCTTCTTGAATGGCTGCAGTCCCCATCTGGTGCACCTACACTAACAGTTCTGTTAGGAAGGAAGTTCCAGGAAGCAGCATGTGGGACGCCAACTGAGCGGTGGCAACGGGTGAGAAATTAAAGTGCTTTAAGCAGAGTCCTCACTTTCATGATAAAAGCAAAATCCTGCGGATGCTGGAAATCTGAAGTAAAAAACAGAAAATACTGGAAAAACTCAGCAGGTCTGGTAGCACCTGTGGAGACAGAAACAGAGTTAGCATTTCGAGCTCTGAAGACTCAATGTTAGCTCTGTTTTAATTCCTCATTTTCGTCTCCTTTCTCCATCCTCCTCCTGTTGGCCTACCTGCACTTCCTTGCTAGCAATGAACTGGAGAGCATTTTGCTGCAAATCATTGAACATTGAAGGGCCACAGCTAAGGTTTCATTAATCTTCTTTAAGGTGGCATTCAGAATGTGCAAGTCATTGGTGAGGTCCAGTATGCCTTCAGCTGGCCAATCTTTCCATGAATGAAGACATCATCACAAAAACCTACGACGTTGTGGCACTTATTCTTGGGATGGACTCCTTCAATTTCTTTAGAAGCATGAACAATGAGGTTGAAAAGCTAACCAATATCTTTCACAATTTTGCTGCTGCTCCAGAATTATCCTCTTCATTGACGGCCCTGGAGGTCCAGCATCTCTGTCCAGCCGAGTAGAACTTGGAGCATCCTGTGCCCTCCAGGGACTCTCCATCTCGGTGCCTGTTTCCACTTCCTGCTCTTGTTGACTTGTGTTGTGATGCATGAGACACCAGGTGAAAGCCCAACTATCTGTCTCACCAGACCCCTGAAATCTTTGTACTTGAGCTGGTGCATAGTCTGCATGAGCGCTTTCCTCTTGGACTGTATGGCCTCCTTTGTGATGTCTTTGTCCTCCTGCAGCACCTCCACTTGAAGGGTCTGTGGAAGATGTAAGACATGAATTAGCACTGTCAAGGTAAGAGGATGTAATCATTATGTCCTCTGGTGATCACTTTTCACCAGCTCCTGACATCAAGTGAACATGAGTGAGTCAAAAGCAGTATAGATATTTTTCCTAGTTCTGATGAAAGGTCATCGACCTGAAACATTAACTCCGTTTCTTCCTCCACAAATGTTGCCTGACCTACTGAGTATTTCCAGCATTTTCTGTTTCCGATTTCCATCATCCATAATATTCTGCTTTTCCACATGTAGCAGTGTTGTATGCCTTGTGGCTGTGCGATATTTAATTTTATCACTGGGTAGTTGGGAGGCCCCCATCTCTCCACCTCTGGCAAGCACATTGTAGCTCATTTTATCTCTAGTGCCTCCTCCTTCCTCTGCAGCTGCCAGTTACAAGATGGCTAGAATATTCCACCTCCAGTTATCTGCCTCTCCCTGCTATTGTGTGCTCTCTTCTGCAAGGATAGAAAGAGAGGCCTATGGGTGAGAGTAATGAAATGTGTTGAACAACATTTTTTTGAGGGAGACATGCGGGAGAGGCATGTAATTGCATTAAGATAAGGGCGAGTGGTGGATGGTCAGATGGGGATGCAAGGAATTGCATGCACAGAGCAGGATGCTTGCACCTGCAAGGTTGGTGTGAGGAGTGGACTTGGGAAGGCAGAGTATTTTTATTTACCCTTCCACGGGATATGTGTGTTGCTGACTAGACCAGCATTTATTGTCCATCCCTGATTACCCTTGAGAAGGTAGTGGTGAGCCGTCTTCTTGAACTGCTACAGTCCACCTAGTGTAGGAACGCCTGCAGTGCTGTTAGGGAGGGAGTTCCAGGATTTTGACCCAGCTACAGTGAAGGAATGATGATAGTGTTCCAAGTCAGGATGGTGTGTAGCTTGAAGGGGAACTTGCGGGTGGTTGTGTGGGGGAATTGGTTTGATATGCACATCAGGATGTAGTTGTGCAATTTTATCCACTTTCCATGCCTTGAATATTCTCCAGCCATGTGTTTTTGCTCTCTGCATTACACTTTTCCTCCCATTGGCAGGGAAGAGTATCTCCCAACGAGTCCTTGCAGCCTGCAGTATCAGGTTTAGGAAAGTATCTGTGAACTGAGGCACAACCTTGCCTGAATGGGAATTCATTAGCTGCTTCCTCTGTTCTACCTTCACAATCCTTTTACTGTCACCTTCGTAGTGTCCCTTTAAATGACAACGACTCAGGTGGATTGTCATTTATATGGCTAGGCTGGAAAGGCACAGACAGGCGCATTGCAGTTACTTACAGGCTTTCCATGTGCTACCATACTACCTCACCTCCAACAAGTTACCACATTAAAACTCCCTGCTGTGGTATGTCACTCCTGCAGATAGTAAATTGTTCTTGTATGTTTTTGAAAGTTTTTAGTTGTCTTGACAGTATTGTTATTCACATGACTGTTTAGAGTCAGGAGGCAAAGCTGTTTTGACACAATGCGAATTCAGAAAATAATTTTGGGATACAATATATAGGCTAGAGATGTGATATATTAAGTGTAATGTTCTAAGGAGGAAAAAGGTGGCCTAGGACCTAGGGTCCCAAAATGGTAGAAAATTAACTAGCAAGTATTTTGGTGTCTTTTTGTCTAACAATTCTTATGTTCCCCTGAAAGGACTTAACTGTTTCTGACCATGATGGACAGCGCCACTAGTCTCATACTTCATGGGTCAAGAATGCTTGCATGTTTTACACACCTACCCTGCCACTCACTCATTAACTTCTCAAGGACCAATGCAACAAATGCCAAACATAACCTGGTTTCAATATCCCCTTCTGCTTTTTTTTTAATTGTTCTTTGACTTTCCCTTTTCTGTCATTTTTTTCCCTCGTTCACTCTCCTTGCCTTCTTTATTTCAATTTTGTATCTAATTTGACACTAATTCACTGTATTTCCTTCTCTGTTGTTCACTCTGTTTATTCTTCTAATCTTTTCTTTCATTGTTAAAGAATATAAACCATTGAGCTTGATGTTCACGGGCTCCATGTTTCTTCATTGACATTGCTGTGCTGTTTTTACTTCGCCATTCCAGAAATTTGTGATGCTAGTATAGTGTGATTTGATGGGTGAGGTTAAAAGTCCAGTAAGTGTTATTGGCTGTGAGAAGTGCCATTGCAGTAACTTATTTACCACAATATATAGCCCTATCCCACTCACAGTTGCAGATTTCTACTGTTAGAAGACTTGGCCTGGATTTTGCGGTCAATGGTAAATGAATGGTGCCAGTCGTTCATTACATTCAAACTTGTCTGCAGCCTTTCTGTGGGCTTTTGCACCGGAACGTGTCTTAATTAGCAGTTCAGATTAGTGCAGTGCCCTACAGGGGATCTTGAACCTGTGTGAACAAGGCAAGCAATTGTTTATCTCCTTAACCAGTGAGATTGAAGAATCCTTACAGAGAAAGATGGGACAGAACTTTCCCAATCTAGCAGACCTAGGTCTAGAGGTGGGAGCAAAATGAGAAAACAGTACATTGAGTTGCTTCCCTGATGTGTTCCGTCTCAATGATCTTGCCAGAGTGGGAGGTCAAACAAGCACTGGCTACCCACCCAGGAGTGATGGGTAGACAATTTGGGTAATTAAATACTCACTTGAATGCAAACTGGTGAAGCTGCCGGCATCTTCAAGATGTTGGACAGGTCCCCACCAATGGCGAAGACGAGTAGATGCCTCGATGTGACCTCCCAGCAGCAGGCTGGCACACTATCGCCACCATCTCTAAACTAAATTAACCCCCCCATTCTGGTGCTCCAACCAAAGGCAGTCCTGTGGAGAGGTTCACTCTCCGCAATGATGCCTTGACAGCCGAGCTGCCATTCTTTATTTTCAATTTTGCTGAACTGTCCAGAGAGCACCTGCATTTTGACATGATCTTTCACTCCCCTACCTGCATCACCCAGTGGGGCTGTTGGCCGTCGCCTGTCGACAGCTTCGGGTCTTCTGATTGGGTCTCCTGCCTCCTGCCCACTGTCCTTAATTGAATGGTGTACACAGAGGCAGCCTGTTAATTGGCTGCCCCAGTAAGATCATGCCAAGGGCACATCTCTCACCCGACTGTGCCAAGCCATGAAACTTTTCAAAGGGGATAAGATTGCGTCCACAGAGTCAGGACCAGGAAGTGTGAATTAGAATATTGAATTCAATAACAAATCATGTGCATAAAGCAAAACAAAGTGAATGCATGAAGGATAAAAGAAATAAAAAGAATAAATTAAATTTTTTTTCACTTTTTAAGATCTCCAGCATTAATTAAAATCTGAATAAATGAGACTCCACGTTGTTACAGTTAATTTTCAGTGACAGAGAGGATGTTTGGTAGTAATTAAAATTTACTATGCTGTTAAAATACACTTGGACTGGAATGGACAAATCCAACTTTTTCTGGCATGTTTATTGGTATCACCTAAGTACCCCAACTTTATTCCATTGCTTCATATTGGAACTTTATATCCAGCTCCACCCCCCTAAAACAGTATAAATTTAATCACATATTTACCTCTCTTTAGCTCTGAAGAAGAGTCATCCGGACTCGAAACTTTAACTCTGTTTTTCTCTTCACAGATGCTGTTAGACCTGCTGAGTTTTTTCAGCATTTTCTGTTTTTGTTTCAGATTTCTAGCATCTGCAGTATTTTGCTTTTATTCCATTGCATGTGTTTCAATCCCTAGTCTCTTGGCGAGATACTGTTACAGTGAAACTTCTGGAAGACAGGGCATCTCGGACAGCAGATGCTGTCCTTATTTAACTGTGCATTTGCAGGTGCTGGATGTGGCTGTCTGAGTGCTGATAGTCTTGTTATTTTTACTGCAGAGTCAGGGCCATTGTCCCCTTACGGCAATTGTTTAGCTGTGAGTATAAGTATTGTGAGAATATCTAAACTTTAATGATTAGAATAGATGTAGATTACAACTCAATTTCATTTGGTTGGCTTAAGACAAGTTAGTATATGTTGTATTCTGTATACTTAACTTGCATTGATATGATCCTAGAATGTACAGAGCATATATGCAACATGGAGTGAAGCAAAGCCCACTGACTCCAATTAGAGTCATGTAATTCAATTCCAGAAACCTGATCTTTCATTTTGTGGGTTGCTATAATTTCACAGAATTATAGAATGGTATAACACAGGAGGTCATTCAGCCTATCATGTCTGTGCTAGCTCTTTGTGAGAGTAACTCGGCTGATCTCACTCCCTGTAAACTCATTGTTCTATTAATAACATTGCTATCTCGTGCTTTCCATTGATCAAGTTGCTTTACTTCAAAATTTGGAGTGCAAATGTGCGTGTATAGATGAGGGAAATTTTGGCATGCATAACACTATTAGGTCCAGCGGATTTTAAAGTACTGTCAGCATCTGCGGAGAGGAACACAGTTAACGTTTTGAATCCGTATGACTCTTCAACAGAACTAAGGAAATATAGAAAAGAGGTGAAATTTAAGCTGGTTTAAGGGGGGGTGGGCCAAGTAGATCTGGATTTCCACCCCACCTTAAACCAGCTTATATTTCACCTCTTTTCTATGTTTCCTAGTTCTGTTGAAGAGTCATATGGACTCGAAACGTTAACTGTGTTCCTCTCTGCAGATGCTGTCAGACCTGCTGAGTTTTTCCAGGTATTTTTGTTTTTGTTTTGGATTTCTAGCATCCGCAGTGTTTTGCTTTTATTTTAAAGTACTGTGTTGGCTTTAGGTGCTATGCTGGAACGAATACAGCACTACTGTAGGCTTGAACTAACTTGATGATGTGGTACACTTGAGTCAGAAGCAAAATACTGTGGATGCTGGAAGTCTGAAATATCAACCGAAAATGTTGTAAAAACTCAGGTTTCACAGAATCTGTGAAGTGAGAAACAGAGTTAATAGGCTGAATTTTCCTGGCCCTCTCCTCCATTTTGCTCATGGCAGAGTGTCCCCCAACTTTATGCAGAGGCCTCCAGATTAATGGAGGTGCCCTCCTCGCAGCAGGCCATCAGGCCATAGGAGTCAGAAACCCCTTGTTGTAAAGAGGGGGCTGCAATAATGAGGCTGAGAACGACCCATCAGAGGGCTTGCCCCTCCACTGTGATTCATCTGCTGGGCTCGATCCAATTTTTTTGATCATTGTTGTGCAAGCCAGTAAGGGCAGCTCCACGTTGAAGCACCCTCTTGGTCCCTGAGCTACCTCAGCAGTGCCTATCGCTCTGTGTGTTAGCCAAGTTTTCAGAGCTGCCGGCAATCCAGGAAGATTGCTTTGCTGGTCTCATTGCCGGCAGGTGCAGGCTTGGGATCCCCATTTGATCCCAAAGCCTGTAGGAAAATTCTGCCCAGTGTTTCAGGTGAATGATCTTTTATCCAAACTGAAAGAGGTGAGAGTGGAACCAATTTTAAGCAAGTAGAGAGGGAGTGGGGGAAGGACAGGGAAGAACAAATGAGTTAAGAAAAAACCCACAAAAACAAGAATAATGCCCTTGAGCTTACATTGGGTCTCATTGGAAAAGCGTAGGAAGTCGAGGACAGAGAGGTCCGAGTGGGCATGGGGCGGAGAGGTAAAATGACAGTTGGCTGGAAGGTCAGGATCACACTTGCAGTGTGAACTGAGGTGATGGACAAAGCAGTTATTTTTCGATTAATCAAGACACAACCTTCCAGACTCGACATTGAGTTCAACAATTTCAGATCATGACCTCTTTCCCTTTTTCTTTTTTTGTTTAGTTTAGTTTCTGAATGGCATTTATTGGTGGTGACTCTGTTTTTACATGTACAGCTCCTCTAGACCCATCTTTTGTTTCTTTACTTATTCCATTACCATCTCCTTTTTGTTTTGCACCATCATCCCTTCTGTAATTTAATCTCTATTGCCTTCCACCCTATCACAGACATCTTTTGTTCTCTCCCCAACCCTATTTCCCTGCCTTTGTGCGTGCTTAAAACCTGTTACATCTCTACTGTTTTTTCCAGTTGTGATGAAAGGGTGACCTCAAACATTGACCCTCTTTCTCTCTCCAGGTGCTGCCCGACCTGTTGAGTATTTTGAGCATTTTCTACTTACATTACACCTGAATCAGTATGTGAACTGGCTGCTCTATTAGGATTTTCAATTTACATACAGGTTATTTGCTTTTATTGGTTTGAATAAATACAAGATGATGCACTGATTAAACTGCTATGAGAGTCAATTTGTGCTGTAAATCACAGTACAACAGGAGCAAGTGCAAAGCAACACATGGTATCTCATGCATTATCCTATATTTATTCAACCAGTGCAAGCAATTAACTTGCCTCGTGTACGTTGTAATTTGAGCATCATCGCAACATAATAGTGAATGCTGTTTGCTTTATGTGCAAAAACGCTGCAGTGCCCAATTAATTCTTTTTTAAAAAGCACTTTTGTTGCACTCGTCTAATACACTTGATGTATGCTGATGTTAAACAGCAAACTCCAATAAACATGGTATCATTACAGCTCCCACAACACTATGTTGTACACCAATATGCTAATTTTCTAACACGTTCTTTGCCTTTGCATTTTTTTTGTTTTGTCTCCTTCACTTTTCATTACCTTCTCAGTGCCAAAGGGTGTGTATGCAAGTAATGGATATGAATGAATTACTTTTTGTTTGACTTTCCAAGTAAAATAAAATTGGGGCAATGACACAATGTAAATTATCACCGATATTCTACTGATGGATGTTCACAAATCATAAGATGTGGCATAGAAATTGCTTATTTTTTGAATGCTTTTAAGGAGACTAGGGCCTGAATTTCATGCTTGGCGTGTGCGTCAAGTTGGCGGAAGTGGATGTGGCCTCTGCTTCCGGTCGCGGTCGCATTGCAAACGTGATTTCACGCTGGATGGCCAATTAAGGTCCGCCCAATGTGGAATGCTCCCTCTCAATGGTTGGGAAGGGCCAGGTGGGAGCCTGTCAGGTGCCGGGTCCAATGCTGACTCGGCGGGCACTTGAAAGCCGGCAGAGGCAGCTCCCTGAAGGCTGCCAGGGGAGAATCTTTGGAATCTGTCCACGAGACGGGAACAACGATCTCATCAGCGGCTGGAAACGTCAGCTGATTTTCTCTGGATAACTACTCCACTAACATATCAAAATGCTACCGTACCCTTGGTGAATCCCAGAGATCAATAATTTCTCCGTGTCGCTCGCACTCTGCTGCCATGCCTCTTGCTGGAAGTGTGGCAGAAATTCTTTTTCTTCTTTTTGAATAATTCCTCCTTCATGTCTTTTTTTTCAGTTGCCATATTCTCCATTTTACCACCAAAACATTACAAATCACTTTTGTACAGGCTCGCTCCTATTTGTTGGAACAGAAAATTTGAATAACTTCTCAGTTAACTCATTGCCGTAAGTTAAACTCTGGTGAAATTAAATCTTTGGTCTAACAATTTAGCCATTGGTTAATGAAGCAAAGCTAATTAAATTGACTTTATTCTCAAAATACTTTCCCCATGAAACCTCAAATGTAGTAATCTCAAGATTACTCCCAGTTCCACGTGCTAGCAAGAGCAGGAATAAGAGTATAGACCAAATGAACATGTGGCTGGAGAGATGGTGTAGCCGGGAGGGATTCAGATTCTTGAGGCACTGGGACCGGTTCTGGGGAAGGTGGGACCTGTCCAAACCGGACGGGCTGCACCCAGGCAGAGCTGGGACCAGCATCCTTGCGGGGACTTTTGCTAATTCTGTGGGGAGTATTTAAACTAGTGTGGCAGGGGCATGGGATCCCAGGAGTAGGGTCAGATAGGTCAGATTCAGATCAGAAAAATGGAGGTAGAACATTAGATAGGGACGTTGTGATAGACATGGAGTTACAGGAGAAGCAAAGTTTACAAGTGTCCAGCAAGGGAAATTGATGGGGTTAACCTGTTTATACTTCAATGCAAGGAATATTACAAACAAGCTAGATGAGTTAAGGGCATGGGTAGACACATGGCAGCAGGATGTCATTGCTATAACGGAGATCTGGCTAAAAGAGGGACAAAACTGGCAACTTAATATCCCTGGTTATAGAGTCTTCAGACACAATAGAGTAGGAGATAAAAAAGGAGGTGGGGGTAGCACTAATAGTTAAAGAATCAATTCCAGTTGTGAGAAGGGATGTTATACTAAATGGGTCAACAAACGAGGCTTTGTGGATTGAGTTTAAAAATAAAAAAGAGGCAGTCACACTACTGGGAGTATATTACAGACCCCCAAATAGTGAAAGGGAGATAGAAGAACAAATATGTTGGCAAATTTCTGCTTGTAAGAACAAGAGGGCAATAATGGTAGGAGACTTCAACTATCCTAATATCAACTAGGATTCAAACAATATAATGGGCACTGAGGGAGAAAAATTCATGCAGCGTGTTCATGAAAATTTTTTCAACCAATTAGTGACAAACCTAACGAGAAGAGATGCGATTCTAGACCTAGTCTTGGGTAACGAAGAAGGGCAAGTGGGTGAAGTGACAGTTGGTGACCATATCGGGGACAGTGATCACAATTCAGTTGGATTTAGCATTACCATGGAAAAAGACAGAGGTAAGGCAGGAGTAAAAGTCTTGAACTGGGGGAAGGCAAATTTTGCAGAAATGAGAAGGGACTTGGCTGAGGTGGACTGGACAGCTCTGCTGGAGAATAAAACTGGAAAACCAGTGGGAAGCACTAAAAAGCTAGATCCTAATTGTATAAAGTAGACATGTCCCCTACAAAAATAAGAGTGGCACTGCCAAATCTAGACCCCCCCCCCCCCCCGGTTGTCTAGAGGAATACAGGGGAAGATCAAACAGAAAAAGAAAGCGTACGATAGGCACAAAGAACTAAGCACTGCAAGTAGCCTAGACGAATATAGGAAGTACAGGGATGAAGTAAAAAAAGAAATAAGGAAATCAAAGACAGAGCATGAAAAAAGATTAGCAAGTAAAGTTAAAGATAACCCAAGGATGTTTTACCAAATCATTAATGCTAAAAGGCTAGTTAAAGAAAATGTGGGACCTATCAGAGATGAAGATGGAAACTTGTGTGCAGATGCAGAGGCTGTGGGAAGGGTTTTAAATGAATATTTTGTCTCCATGTTTACAAAGGAAAGGGAGGATGTAGATATAGTAGTCCAGGAGGAACACTGCGAGATATTGGACGGGGTAGTCATAAAGAGAAAGGAAATACTCGAAGCGTTGAAATCCTTGAAAGTTGATAAATCACTAGGGCCAGATGGATTGTTTCCGAGGCTGCTGAAGGAAGTCATGGAGGAGATAGCAGAAGTTCTGAGGATTTTCTAATCTTCATTAGATACAGGGGAGGTACCGGAGGACTGGAGAAATGCAAACGTCGTTCCATTGTTTAAAAAGGGATCAAAAGAAATGCCAAACAATTATAGGCCAGTTAGTCTTACATCGGTGGTGAGCAAATTTGTAGAATCAATCCTGAGAGATAGGATTAACTGTCATGTGGAAAGGAATGGATTAGTCAGGGATGATCAGCATGGATTTGTTAAAGGAAGGTCTTGCCTCACAAATTTGATTGAATTCTTTGAGGAAGTGACAAGAAGGGTTGATGAAGGTAGTGCAGTGGATGTTGTGTACATGGATTTTAGCAAGGCATTTGACAAGGTCCCACATGGCAGGTTGGTCAGGAAAGTAAAAGCCCATGAAATTCAGGGTAATGTGGCGAACTGCATAAAAGGTTGGCTTTGTAACAGGAAACAAAGGGTAATGGTCGATGGATGCCCTTGCGAATGGAAAGTTGTCTCAAGTGGTGTTCCATAGGGCTCAGTGTTGGGACCCTTGCTGTTTGTGTTATATATTTACGATTTGGACGTGAATGTGGTGGGCACGATTGGGAAATTTGCAGATGACGCAAAGATTGGCCGAGTAGCGGATAGTGTAGAGGATTGCCATAATCTCCAAAACGATAGAGATGGGTTGGTGGAGTGGGCAGTAAAGTGGCAGTTGGATTTTAACATAGGGAAGTGTGAGGTCATACATTTAGGGAGGTCAGACAGTTACAGGGATTACACAATAAATGGGAATTTACTAAGAGAGGTAGATGAAGTGAGAGATCTTGGCGCGCAAGTACACAGGGTCCCTGAAGGCAACAGTTCAAGTAGGCAAGGTTGTAAAGAAGGCAAATGGAATGCTGCCCTTCATTGGCAGAGGTATGGAATATAAAAGTAAGGATATAATATTGGAATTGTATAAAACACTGGTGAAGCCTCAACTGGAGTATTGTGTGCAGTACTGGTCACCTCATTACAGGAAGGACATAATAGCTCTGGGGAGAGTGCAGAGGAGGTTTACAAGAATTTGCCAGGGTTAGAAAAGTGTAGCTGCGAAGAGAGATTGGATAGGTTGGGGTTATTTTCCTTAGAACAAAGAAGGCTGAGAGGTGACTTGATTGAGATGTACAACATAATGAGGGCAATAGATAGAGTGGACTAGATAAAATTGTTTCCCTTGGTGGAGAATTCTAGAACCAGAGGACATAGATTCAAGATAAGTGGCAGAAAGTGTAGGGAGGACACGAGGAAGAACTTTCTTACACAGAGGGTAGTGGGTGTCTGGAATTCGCTGCCCAAGTTGGTGGTAGAGGCAGAAATTCTAAACTCTTTTTAAAAAGTACCTGGATCTGCACCTTAGGTGCTGTAAGCTGCAGGGCTATGGGCCGGGTGCAGGAAGATGGGATTAGAAAGGGCACCTGGGTGTCCTCGGGCTGGCATGGACAAGGTGGACCGAATGGCCTCCTTCTGTGCTGTAACTTTTCTATGGTTCTATGAAGTTTAAGGATGAATAAAATGTTGGGTTTGGTTCCCCCTGTTTATGTTAGGCATGGGGGCCTCCTGTTTTGCCATTTTTTGTTAACCTGTTCACTGGTGTGACCATTAACACTCTCTGTTCTTATGTTCATTTGATGTGAATGCCAACATGATATAAATTTTGCTTTTGTCCTGATGGCCTGAGTATGCTTCACTTGTTTTGTAGGTGTACGGCATGCCAGTATCTAATGCTGGACGTGAGTGGCTCTAAACGTTTTTGCATAGGCACTGAGTGGACTTTGGGTTCAAAAGGAAGGGATCAAACATCTGGGATGGAGATGGCACCCCTGGCATGAGGCAGAAGCAGATCGTTGGCAACCTAGCTGAAGGAGTGTTGGATCAAGGCATCTCTGGTGTCCCTGCCTCAATGAAGGGACAGAAGTCTGCCTCCACATCCGCACCATGCTCCTCACCAGGCTCCTCTGCTGACTCACCACTGGATTCATCCTCTGTGGCCTGTGGAGCTGCCTCAAGATCCTCTTCCTCCAGTGGGTTCCCCCTTGCCAGTGCCAGATTGTGGAGAGTGCAGCATACAACCACACTTAGTGCCACCTGCTCTAGGAGGTATTGTAGTGCCCCCCCCGCGAATGCCCAAGCATTGGAGGCGCATCTTCAGAAGACCTATGGCCCTCTTCTTTCACAGCCCTTGTGGAGGCATGACTCCTGTTATAACCCTGTTCTGCTTCTGTTCTTGGATGGTGGAGAGGTGTCATAAGCCACCTTTTCAAAGGATAGCCCTTGTCACTCAGCAGCCACCCATCCAGTCGAGCTGGAGCACTGAAGAGCCTCGGCACCTGGGAGTATCTGAGGATGTAAGCGCCATGGGAGCTGCCAAGGGCACCTTGCACAGACTTGCAGGATCTGCGTCTTGTGGTCACAAACTATCTGTACGTTCAGCGAGTGGAAGTCCTTCCTGTTGACGAAGGCACTGGGCTGATCCATTGGCGCTTTGTGTGCCGTTGATTGCACCCTGGATGTGGGGAAACCCAGCAATCACTGCAAAGCCTCTGGCTCACTCAGCTTGGCTGGCCTCATCCATACGGAAATGAATAAATGTCATTACCTGCCTGAACAGAGCATCAGCTACCAGCTTCGTGCAACTTTGGACAGCTGATTGGGACACTCCACAAAGATCCCCCACTGACCCTTTGAAAGAGCCAGAGGTATAAGGATTGAGGGCCACTGTGACCTTCAGAGCCACTGGCATGTGGTGCCCACCTACACAGTTGGAGTTGATCTCAGGTCTAATCATCTGACAAGTGGAGGTCACAGTCTCCCTGGCGAGGCGGAGCCTCCTTCAGCACTGCACCTCAGACATATTGAGGTAGCTGTATTGCTGCCTGTAAACCCTGGCCGCAGGATAGTGGCATCTTCTGTGGCCCTTTTACGCTTTGGACTACCTGCTGGTCCTGCGCCCCTTGTGCCTGTGCCTCCCGTCCCACAGGTCGCTCCCCTGGAAGTTGCATAGGGACACCTGGTCTCCTCTCCCTTCTGTCCCTCTCTTTCTCCTTAGAAGAGGTGCCACCAGTGGAGACCACAATCCCCATTACCAGGGTAGCAGAAGGCTGTCTGGTGCTTGGAAGGGTCCACGATCAAAACCCTCCGGGGGCATTGGAGACACCAATGAGTCCTGAAATGAAGCCTAAAAATGTTAAGACAGAAGCTCAGAACAGAGATGAAGCTGTCAAGTTCAAATAAGCAACAAGCAGCAAACCATCTCCTAAACTCCTCACTACTCACACCGGCAATGCTGCTGACCCTTTTTATCCCAACCTTGGATGGGGTTTTGTTAAAAGTTTTGCCTGTGCAATGAGTGTGAAATCACGCGGGCAAGGTAAAATTGAGTACAATTGGCTTTTTAATGGCCTTAATTGTCACTTTAATTATGTGTGGCTCCGACACTTAAAGATTGCTCGTGTGTGGGATGACGTCAGGACACTTGCCCGATATCATCTTGTGCTATTTCCCGTCCATTCGGGCCGGGTGTGCACCCGCTTGTGAGACGTAAAATTCTGGCCTAGGAAGGTGGAAAGTTATCAATGAACGACATTTTAAAGCATTTTTTTTACACATAACACTGCCACTATAGGGTTAATTGGTTCTATACTCTGTGAATTGACCTGGAAGTGCCATAGCATGAGGGGACCATAGGGGATGGGTGGTGGCCATACCCGTGGCATGGGGGTATCAGGAGGACCTTTTCAACTTGGCTTTCGAAAGGTCCTCTCCTGCAGAGTGTTTCACAACACGTCTAAGATACCGTGAACCACGACTCTTCAAAAAGCGGACCTGACTCCATGAAAATTGCGGAGGACTAGGACATGCTTATCCCTGTAATGGAGTTGGCCAAGTTGGAGGTGCAGAATGCGGGCTCGTGATCCGAACCAGCACACGCTCTTAAAAGGTACTTCTGAGTATTGGAAACCCTGGAATGGGGTTGCGAATCCTGCAATCAGGACCCTCTTGCCATTCATAAAGGGCCTCCAACTCATCCCAGCTCTGTGAAAATCCAGCCCAATGATGCAGTTGTAGAGGCTTTGGTGCCCTTAAGGACAATTATACAGTGTTGTCAATCTTGACTACTAACCTGTGATGCTGGAACGGTGTTCGTGTATTTGTTGGGCAAAGGCTGGTGTGAGTTCCACTGAATTGGGAATCCATCCCCCCAGTCCCCTCTTCTCCCTGTCAGTCAAATATTAGGCCAGCGTTTACTGTTAAGGTTCACACCTGAATAATTGCCCTGTGGTAATGTGCCAGAAGCCAACACATGTGAAATTGTGCCCCAGCAATGGGTGAACATCTTCAGAAGAATGGTATGAGAGAAGTGACTGAGGAAAATTGGAGGAAAAAAGTTGTGAATTTATCGGAGAAGAGAGCATTTATGAAATATGGAGTAAAACAATGTGGGATGTCAAACTGGATGTGAGTTACTGTATCAGAGACACTATAATCTCCTTTTGATTGTGATTTGTGGCCAATTTAGTGTGTTTATCAAAAATATTTGCTTAGTTTTGACATTTTGGTCCAGTGTACATCGTGATTGTGTCTTGGTATTGAAACTTAACATTCTTCTACCTCATGATCACATCTGAACTCTACGAGACATTTTACTGCTTTTCTATGTTTTAATCTCTGTTTCTCTTAAGTCATGATGTTTGGCCTTTCCCCTCGTAGACTCAGTAACTGCTTTCACATTTCCATATTGAATTTTTTTGTAGTAGTAGTAGTAAGCTGTTCAACTTGCCAAGTCTCCCCAAGGTACAGTTAGTGTCTAGGGCAATAAATATTATCAGAACTCCTGATGAAACAATACTTGTGAAGAAAAAGAATTGCAGCTAGAGAACAACTGACATTCACTTTTACAAAAGCACTGACAATTGCAAACATGAGTGGCCTGCCCGATCTCTTTCTACTGTACTACAGTAGAAAAAAAATGGATTTGTCTTCAACACTTGGGGCAGAATTTTCGGGTCGGGGACGGCCGCAATCTGTGGGCCTGGGAGTGGCCGGGGAACGGACTGCCATCTGCGATTTCTTGCTGTTTGGCCAATTAATGCAGGCGCGAGGGGAGTGTGGAAGGAAAGCTCCCTGAAGGCAGCGAGCTGCCTCGGAGCTGATGAATTCAAAATCAATGCAAACAGAATGTAAAATCTGGAAAAAATGTCCAAACGTCAGAATGAGACACCTCAACCTACGGATGATGAAAATTTTTTCAAAATATTTTAATTTTTTTTTTAGTTAATCACGGAAACCTCATCCTGCCCTTGGATGAGGTTTCCTCAAAAATGCAAAGGCCCGCCTGGCCAATTCGCCACCCACCAACCGTAATGTTGGACGGGCAGCAAAAAATCGCTGTCAGTTGCTACTTTAATGGCCTTAATAGGCCTCTTAATTGTCGGCGGGCGTGCTGCCGACTCTCGCATGCCCCCACCGACCGAAATATCACTCGAGTGTGCGATGACGTTGGGATGCATACCCGATGTCATTGCGCGCTATTTCACGCTCGAGCATGTCAGGCGTACACCCGCACGCCAATCAGAAAATTCTGTCCTTGATTCTATTTTTTATTTTTTGTGAAGTAAACTCCTGAGGATAATTTGTCAAGCACTAGAGTAGCTTTTTAGATTTAAAAAAAATGCATTGAATTCTCGGAATCTGAATAAAAGATAAAGGGGGCAAATGCACTTTCGGACAACCAGTGCCTGAAAGAGAAAGGCAGATAATATTTTTTGATGGGAATCTTAATTAGAATCAGTCCTCAAAGATCTCACACACAACTGTAACCTGTTTTGCTGAAAAAAGAGACATGCCTAAGCTTTTCCCATTCCTTGATGTATTATTTGAGAAATCTGGTTCTCTAGCACAAGAAGTCGCAGATGGCAGTCCGTTCCCCGGCCACTTCCAGGCCCACCGATCGTGGCCGCCCCCTGACCCGAAAATTCTGCCCCAAGTGTTGAAGACAAATCCATTTTTTTTCTATTGTAATACAGTAGAAAGAGTGCGGGCAGACCACTCATGTTTGCAATTGTTAGTGCTTTTGTAAAAGTGAATGTCAGTTGGTCTCTAGCTGCAATTCTTTTTCTTCACAAGTATTGTTTCAAATTGCAAAGAGTGAGTTGCAAAAAAAAATGCAAGGAATCTTTTGGTGATGTGGCTGTTTCTCCACAGGATTGGATCTGTAGTATAGAAATAATCAGTTATGCACAGGGCACTTTTGCGGTGAATGTCTGTTCAGCACAGAACTGTTCTACCTTATTAGGAATGGGTTGGTTCAGTGATACTGACTGACTTTAGGTTCAAGTGAATAGATAGCTCAAAGTGAACCTTGATTCCAAAAGTGGTTGAAACAGTGAAAAGTTACTGTATTCCCAGCTGCTTCAAATTCAGAGTTAAGTTGACTGCATAATACTTAATTGAAAGAGTTGCTATTCTAAACCTTTCCTTTAGTTGATCGGAATTATTTTTTAAAATGCAACCAGGAATATAAATGTGCACACAGATCAAGATGGAGGAGCTTTATGAATTAAGGCACAAGATCTAAGAACTGTGAAATTGGCCCTGCTAGACAAATTGGAAGGTTAGATTTCCATCCTGATAAAATATCAGTTTCGTCATAAACATTGGGCGGAAACGTCCCAGATTTGCACTAAGTACAGTAGCGGGCGGGAAAAAGAACATTATACCCACTGGCTTCAATGGCAGCTTTTCATGCCACATCATCCCAATTCCACCTCTTTGATCATGCGTTCTCAGGAAACACGCCATTTCGCTGGAGGGTAGCCTCTGATTTGCCCACCACGCCGTCTTCCTGCTGCTTCCTCTTGCTGGGTGTCATATTTAAAGTGCAGCCGCGTGCACACCTCTCAGTGCTTCCAGCCCAGGACTGCTGCAAAAAGGACCTGGCCCTGAAAGGCAAGAAGACTGCAGTCCCCCGATTCAGCGACGTGTCTCTGGAACATTTTTTGGGCGCTGTGGAGGTCCACCGTGATGTCCTCTACCCCCACTCTGACCGCAGGAGGGGCTGCAACATCACCAATCCGGCTTGGGAGACTGTGGCAGTGGTGGTCAGTGCCAGCATCCTGCAAAAGATGACAGCCACCCAGTGCAGGAAGAGGATGAATGATCTCCGTTCTGCAAGGTAGGTCAGTCTTCTCACCTCTCTCAACTCACACTCACAAGCCCATCACACATCCACAGGGCCCTCACTCACTGTCGGTTCAAGGGACATCACCATTCACTCTCTCACACTCACCTTCGTTGTCCTCATCCTGTCCATGGGACCACTCACCACCCACATATGCCAGGCATCCTCCTCATCTAGCCTGGCAGGCATCCTACATACACTCTGTCCATCTCTATTCATACAGGCCAAGCTGGCACATAACAAAAGGGAGAGGTTGCAGACTGGTGGAGGAATGCTGGAGATCACGGATTTTGAAAATCGAGCCATCCAGTTGGCCGACGGAAATCAGGACCGTTCTTGTGCTAACAGTGAGGTCAGGGGTGCTCAACCAAGTGAAGATCCAATTCTGCAACATCCATCAGACAACCATGCGGTGAATGATGTGTTCTGTTTCACAGGCTTGCTTTCTCTCCTTGCTTTCGCAGGCACATCTGGGATACAGCTGAAGGGTCCAATACCCAGGTCCTTGACTCAAGCTCCAAAGACATCTTGGAAGAGAAATCTTCCGAAACCCTCATTGAAGACCCATCACGGTGCTCACCCACACCCTCCACCAGTGCAGAGACATGCACCTCGGTGGGACCTAGCTCTAGAGTAGCCTAGGGATCACAATCTGGTGAGCATACCGCACTCTGATCCACTGCAGATGGCGGCAGGGTCTTCCCAGGTTTCCGGCACTTGGAGTACTGCTGGAGACCAGAAATCTGCTGAGTCCAAGTCAGATGATGAGCCTCTGGACTCGGTCATACCTCCTTTGCTGGAGCTGCAAAGGCAAGCTTGGGAACATCAGGAAAGGATGTCCGTTGCACTCCTTGGATTGCAAGGCACAATGAAAGAGACCAGTCACCTTCAGACTGAGGTGATAGTGCCAGCATGCCAGCACACAAAGGTAGGATGGCAGCTTCCATTAGAGACCTTGGTCCAGGACATAGGCCCTGCACTGCTGTGTGGGCTGAACTATAGTTGCCCTCCAACAGTGTCAACGTGAGAGGGGTACGGGGCAGCTCGATCCCACTCCAGCTTCCCCTTCTCCTCATGGAGTCAGCCAGGGGCCCTCGGGGACCCATGAGGAGGAGGATCAGCAGATGCACTTTGTGGGGCTATCCACCCAGGTGACTCTGGGAGTTTCTGGCCCATCTGAATCCCGTGTTCCTATGACTCCAGCAAATCCAGTTCCACAGGCCGAGGAAGGTGCCAGTGCCACATGGCGGAACCCCGAACACAGGCTGGGCCCCTCCAGGTCTCGGTCCTCCAGAGTACATCCGTCAAGGCCATCACAGACAGAATGGAGCAGTGAGCAGGCTGCGCCCACCTCGGCTGTGGATGTCAATGTAGCGGCAGGGTTAAGAAGGTTAAGAAGATGTTGTTGCGCACCCTGTGCATGGGTGTCAATCACTTGTACATATTGTTTACTTTATTAATAAACTCCCAAGAAGTCTCCTTGTCTATGGCTCCTTGTTCTGATAAGCAGTGTTTGTGTAACTCAGATGTGAGACCTTGGTCCCTGCACAAGATAAAAGCAGATGTCTCAGTCCAGGGCCTCTTCCCTGTACTTTATACAACCTCCCCAGCACACTGATGATGTGCCTTCACTGTCACTGGTCACATCAGTTATGCCTGTACCTCAGTGGGGCTTATCATTGCTGCCAGAATGTTGTGGGCTGGCAGCACAGAGTTCCGTCATTCTCTCTATGTACTCCCAGCTTTGAGGTGCGGCTGGCCCCCAATCTCATCAGTATATGTGGCCGGTGACAGAATGGTCCTGAAGGGTTCAGCTCATGAAGGATGCCATAGGATTAGAAGAAGTTAAAGTTTCCTCGTTGCATCTTCATGATATGACCCTGTTCAGAGAGCGCAAATGAGTTTCCATCAGCCAGATAGGAGTCAAATGTTCACAGATGCAATGTGAGGATCCGTGGTGTCCCCTCACTGCATGTCATCATCATCCTCCACAAATCTAGCAGCTATGAGGGCCTCCTGAGCGCGCCTGCCTTGTCTGGCCAGTGCGATGGCCTCATCGCCATCATCCTTGCCTTCAAGCACCTCCTCACCCTCATCCCCTTCGATGTCCTCCTCCTCAGAGGAGACATGCAGCTCTTCCATCTCCTCCTCAGCCAGCTCATCTCCCTGTTGCAGCGCCAGATTGTAAAGGGTGCAGCAGGTGATGACGATGCGTGACACCCTCTGTGGACTGTATTGCAGGGCTGCACCAGACCAGTCCAGGCACTGGAACCTCATTTTCAACATCCTGATGGTTTAAGACCGTAAGACGTAGGAGCAGAAATTAGGCCATTTGGCCCATCGAGTCTGCTCCACCATTCAATCATGGCTGATAAGTTTCTCAACACCATTCTCCTGCCTTCTCCCCATAACCTTTGATCTCCTTACCAATCAAGAACCTATCTATCTCGGTCTTAAATACACTCAATGACCTGGCCTCCACAGCCTTCTGTGGCAATAAATTCCATAGATTCACTAGCTAAAGAAGTTTCTCCTCACCTCTGTTCTAAAAGGTCTTCCCTTTACTCTGAGACTGTGCCCTCAGGTCCTAGTCTCTCCTACTAATGGAAACATCTTCCCCAAGTCCACTCTATCTAAGCCTTTCAGTATTCTGTAAATTTCAATCATATCCCCCCTCATCCTTCTAAACTCCATTGAGTATAGACCCAGAGTCCTCAAATGTTCCTCATATGTTAAGCCTTTCATTCCTGGGATCATTCTCTTGAACCTCCTCTGGACCCTCTCCAGGGCCAGCACATCCTTGCTGAGATATAGGGCCCAAAATTGCTCACAATATTCTAAATGTGATCTGACCAGAGCCTTATAAAGCCTCAGCAGCACATCCCTGCTTTTATATTCTAGTCCCCTCAAAATAAATGCCAACATTGTATTTTCCTTCCTAACTACCGACTCAACCTGCAAGTTAACCTTAAGAGAATCCTGGACTAGGACTGCCAAGTCCCTTTGCACTCCAGATTTCTGAATTCTCTCCCCATTTAGAAAATAGTCTATGCCCCTATTCTTCCTACCAAAGTGCATGACCTCACACTTCCCCACGTTGTATTTCATCTGCCACTTCTTTTCCCATTCTCCTAACCTGTCCAAATCCTTCTGCAGCCTCCCAGCCTCCTCAATACTACCTGTCCCTCCACCTATCTTTGTATCTTCTGCAAACTTAGCCAGGATGCCTTCAGTTCCTTCATCTAGATCATTAATGTATAAAGTGAAAAGTTGTCCCAACACTGACCCCTGCAGAACTCCAGTGGTCACCGGCCACCATCCTGAGAAGGACTCCCTTATCCCCACTCTCTGCCTCCTGCCAGACAGCCAATCTTCTATCCATGCTAGTACCTTGCCTCAAACACCATGGGCTCTTATCTTACTGAGCAGCCTCCTGTGCGGCACCTTGTCAAAGGCCTTCTGGAAGTCCAAGTAGATAACATCCATTGGCTCTCCTTTGTCTAACCTACTCATTACCTCCTCAAAGAATTCTAACAGATTTGTCAGGCATGGCCACTCCTTGATGAAACCATGCTGACTTTGCCCTATTTTACCATGCACTTCCAAGTATTCTGAAATCTCATCCTTAATGATGGACTCTAAAATCTTACTAACGACTGAGGTCAGACTAATCGGCCTGTAATTTCCCGTCTTTTGCCTCACCCCCTTCTTAAACAGGGAGGCCACATTAGCGACTTTCCAGTCCTCTGGGACCTCCCTGACTCCAGTGATTTCTGAAAGATCGCCACTAACACCTCCACGATCTCTTCAGCTATCTCCTTCAGAACTCTGGGGTGTAATCCATCTGGTCCAGGTGATTTATCCACCTTCAGACCTTTCAGTTTTCCTAGCACCTTCTCCTTGGTAATGGCCACCATACTCGCCTCTGCTCCCCGACTTTCTTGAACTTTGGGGATGTTACTTTGTGTCTTCCACCGAGAAGACTGACACAAAGTACCTATTCAGTTCCTCCACCATTTCTTTGTTCCCCACTACTACTTCTCCAGCATCATCTTCCAGTGGCCCAGTGTCCACTTTACCTCTAAGTTGCAGCATGAGCCTTGTTGCATATTCTCTCTGCTGCACCCTGATGCCGCTGCCCGGGAGTTACCAGCCACATCCTCTGACAGTAGTTCTTGTCCCTGAGGAGCCATCCCTGCAGCCCCTGTGGACCCTGGAAGACGTCAGGGATCTGAGACCTACTAGGACTGCAAGAGTCATGGACACTCCTTGGGAACCATGCACAGGGCCGCAGGATGCTCTTGTGGTGGTTGCACACTTGCTGAACATTCAGCGAATGGAAGCCCTTGTGGTTGACGTAATTGACTGCTTGTTACCACGGAGATCTGAGTGTCACATGAGTGTAGTCAATGGCACCCTACTCCTGTGGAAAACCCGAAATCTGAGCAAATCCCAGCGCTCTTGCTTTCTGATCCTGGGAGAAATGCACAAAGTTGTGTGCCTTTGTGGAGATGGTACCTGTGACCTCATGGGTGCATTTTTGGACAGAGGCTTGCGATTTCCGACAGAGGTCACCTGTGAAGCCCTGAAAAAAGCCACTGCTGTAAATTTGGCCATGGGCAGTGGATGCCCTCCATGTCCTCGTGGCGCCAAATCCTGCAGCAGGTGGCAGATGTGACCAACCGGTTCCCTGGATATGTGTAGTCCTCAGCGGTACTGGTTCTCAGTCATCTGCAGGAAGGTTTGGTGCTGTTTATAGACCTTGGGTCTAGCTAGGTGCCGACCTGCGACGGCTCACTATGGTTCTTCGGCTTGTGTGGGAGCCCCAGCTGCTCCTCCTGCTGCCCTGCCAGACTCCTCCATCGCTTTCTCATCCTTCATCTCATCTCTCTGTAAGCCATGAGGCATACAGCCAGATCACCAGGCTCCAAACCTCTGATGTACTCCTCCTGCAGGATGTAAGAGACAGATGTTTTGGTTTGCTTTGGGTGTACTAAGAACCACTCTTTGTTAAGCCTGGAGGCCCCTTAATGCATCCCAGAGGGTGCTAGCCAGGACTTGGACAGCCAGAGTTTAGTGTGCTGCACGGCTGCCCGAAACTCCACTTGCTTCCACCCCACTTCACCTGACCAATTGGCAGCAGCTTTGCCCACTGGACTACATGCTGTGCTCTCAGCTCAGTCACAGACATTCTCCTAAACTGTGCTGCAAAGTTGCAATGTTAGCTTGAACCATGGGGGAGACTGGTCCAAACCTGAATGAAGACGTTACAAGGGGCTGTGAGCGCCTCCACCAGTGACTGCTCCATGGCCAGCTTCAGCAAGGAGATTGTACAATGTGCCCAGTCGTCCAATTGTTCTGTAGTCCACTAAAATGCTCATTAGTTTGCAGTCTGTGCCCGAGGGGTGAAAAGCTCTGGAGCATTTGGTGGCACTTTCAGGCTTCTGCATTGTTTGAGTGGGCAGCCCTTGCCCCAAACCGTGCCCCCCATGCAACTTGCCTGTGCCCCTCTCCTGAATGCACAGCACCTCAACCTTGAAGTCCAAACATCGGCCCTCGCGAGTGCTGCACACTCTTACTGTGCACTCACCTCCGAGTTCCCCTCAAAGTGCAGCTCACCAGGTGCACACCTTACAAATGGTGTTGTGAAAGGTGCACGCCGCTGTGCTTGGATGACCGGTGTGGGAGGATGATTCCAGTGAGCTGAGCTTATCGTGATGTGCAGATGTATTACAATGAAGTTTCTGCTGTGTGGCGGTGGGAAATGCTGCCTGCCACTGAAGGGCAGAGCGGACAATTGCAAACTGGTTTAATGATGTCGTGAAACCAAATTTTAGCCTTCCCACCATATTGTGCACCCACACCCACCATGACGCCTGATGCCAGCAGGCATAGAAAACTCCACCCAAAATGATGCATTGGAATTGTTTACAAAAAATGTTGTTTAGATTAATTAGATGATTACGGTCACAACAAAGTTACTCTTCAAAATATTCTAGTTGAGCTTACTTTGATTACCAAAAAAAGCTACTCTTCAGGCAAAGTGAGAGGGTGATGGAAGGAATACAACATGGCAACTATATATAGTCAGAGTGGAACTGACTGGCAACAATCTACTTGCAGTTTAGTTCCAATAAATAATTCAGGTATTGTGCGAAAGAGATTAATTCAAGTATGTTGAGGATAGTTCATTTCACAAAGTGGCTTACACCAGGAAACCTTGTGATATCTATTTATAGAGTGGTTTATAAGTCAAATGAATGGAGAACCGGCCTTTCTGATTATGCATTTGCACTTATGTATACTAAAGTGGCTGATAAGTTGACTGTTTGTATCCTGCTGGTGTGTAGCTGCATTTTTGCTTCTAAAAAAAAAGCACTTAAATATTCTTGTTTCTGTGTTGACACAGTTGAATTTTAATACTTTATAAATTCAATTTATATTTTGCCCTGTGAAGAGGAATCCTGGACATGTACTATAGCTTGCAATCACTGCCTTGTGAAAATGTCTTCTGGCATCAAGCCAGAGGCCACAACTATTGTATGAATGATTGTAAGAATTTTTCTAACTAAACAGAGCCATTTGTGCAACATGTATGTATGTGTGTGTGTAGTTAGTGTTGTATGACATTCCTCTGTGCTGCCATTAATGCTGGTTTTAAACTAGCACGGTGAAAATTTCATGCAAACATCATAACCCATGTGTGCGTAAGTAGTACTTTCTAGGGTTAAGTTTTTCAGCAGTTTCCCTGAATGAAACTCTGCATATAATGGTTTCCATGTTTGATGCACTTGGAACTCCAATAATTTAATGATATTACACCATGTCCCCAGTTTGATATGCTACAATACAGACAGGAGGTTTTGTCATTGAAGTACGAACTTATTAAGAAATATTTCTAAGCTTTTGACACATTATTGCCTTCTGCATGGAAAGACCTTCAGGCTAGATAGAGTGACTGGAGTGCTGAAGTGTTCAGCTGTAAAGAGTGGGTTCTTATCTCTGAAGTGGAACCAGTGATCATATTTACTCTAAAGACTACTGATCTCTGCTTAAAGAAATTGGGATTTAAAAAAAATTATGCCTATTGAGTACTTGTAATACCTATTTATTGACCATAAGGTAATTATTTAACAGTTGGGATTTTGATCAGCCCTGTTGGAGAAATGTAGATTACAATCCAACCATACGGAATAATACGTTTGAAATTCCTGCTTGCTTTGAATGCTATCATGCAGCTTTTGTTTCTCAGTAGTGTGAAGCAGTAAAATACATTTACAGGATTGAAAGAAGAAGAAAGCGATTTTATGGATACCTGCCAGTGCTGCATGAATAGGAAACCCCTGCTTCTCAAACCACTCCTTGAGCCAAGCGTTTATTTCTCGAAGTTGCTGGATCCTATGCTAATTGGCGCATGACTTGAGGAACAATCCAGAGATTATTATCTCTGAGGTTCTGTGTTCCTATTTGGACCTTAACTCCTCACAATTTCTCAGCAGAACACAGTCCATCATTCCGCCAACTCCAGCATGATGCCAATCACTTTACACCCCACCAGCCTCCGTATTCAAAGGATCATCCTCCACCAACTCCAGCATGATGCCAGTTCTGAATCGTGGTATATGTACATAGAAATTACAAAAACCACTGAATGCTGGAGGGCAGTCTGGGAACTGGGGAAGGCATATGCTGCTTGTTTTTAAGAGGTGCTAAAGTGAAGCAGGAGACTTCTGTCAAGTGAGTTTGACATCCATTGTGGATAAAATTATGGAAGCGCTTATTAATGATCAGATCACAGAGCACCTGAATAGAAATAAGATCATAAAAGATAGCTAATGTGGGCTGATGAAGGAAAGGTCCTGCTAACTTACTGGTTTTATTTGAAGATGTGGGCAAGCCTGAGAGGAGTACAGCAGTGTGTGTGGTGTGCTTGGATTTCAGTAAGTCCTTTGATAACAGTGTCTTTGGAAAGGTTGGTGTTGAAAATGAAGAAAGCAAGAATTAGTTAAAATATTTTCAAAACCATTTAAAATAAGTAATCAGAAGGTATCAGTACAGTGCATGTCATCCACCTGGAAGAATGTTACCGTTGGTATCCCACAGGAGTCTGTTTGGGACCTCTTGTTTTGTAAATGATCTTCAGAAACGATCCGGAATTGGGCACGAGCACAGTGGCTAAATTTGCAGTTAATACAAAGTTAAATAAAGTGGTTGACTCCAAAGCTGAAAAGGACAAAATACAAGAATATGTCTGGAAATTGGCAAGGGACATGAAATTCAATGTATAGAAAGGCAATGTGCTTTATGAGGGCTTAATCTACATAGGGGCAATAAGTCCAGGAAAGGGACTATTACTTGGATGGAAAGAATGGACTGTGATGAGTTCTTTTACGTTCTGTAGTACAGTCAAACACAAGGATATGGCCTACATTTGAAATTGAGTAAATTCAAACCTAATCTGCAGAAGCAATATTTCAGAGAGCTCCCTACTTGGAAGCACTTAGTATTGATTTAACCAGTTGCAAATTAGATAGATTTCTTTCAGAAAATGACATTTTGCTGTGCTGTATATGAGTAATTTGAGACATAGAATGTGATAAGTCTAGCATGCTCGAGGAATAGTTGAATTTGGACCTACAGCTCCTATGACTCTCCACTATTGGGGTTTACCTTGTGGCTTATCTGGACCTGTTATAGAACAATTAATAATGATTTATTGCAATTATTCAACAATTCCATTGTTGTTACATCATGTGACCACCTAGGTGGAAGATGCGAATTAGATGGTCTGGTCTTTTTGCATCCAACAATTCCTATATTGAAATGAAAACAGAAAGTACTGGAAAAATTCAGCCGGTCTGGCAGCATCTGTGGAGAGAGAAACAAAGTTGACAAGAGTCATACAGGATTGAAACATTAACTCTGTTTCTCTCTCCACTGCGGCTGCCAGACCTGCTGAGTTCTTCCAGCATTTTCCATTTTTATAACATTCCATAATGCCCAGTTCTACCTATGTCATTGATTCCTATGTGGTCCATGACAACTGAATTCTCTCCATCTCAATCCAAGTTTGTCTCCAGTCGCAAGATGTCCTTTACCTGGCACCGGACAGGCAACACAACCTTTGAAGCACCGAGTTATGGCTGCAAGGAACAGTATCATCCCCCCACCGACTCAACTGCCCCATCACTATCACATTTCTTTTCACTCCCCCTACATGAATGGCGTCCTGCCCCATGGTGCTATGGTCAGTTTGTTCATCCACCTTGTGTCCTTGTTCTTATCCACACAGGTAGCATGTACCTCCTGGCTGTTGGTCATAGTCAAGGGCTGAGTCTCTCCATCACTATATGCTGGATCCCTATACCTCCTGTCTCTGATCACTAACCAACTCTAAAAGTTTTACTTAACCTAAGGGGTCCGACTGCCTACCGGAAAAGTGTCCAGGCACCTTTTGTCACCATTGATGCCCTGCAATGTCTGCAACTCAGACTCCACTCAGCAACTCTGAGCTAATGCTGCAAAAACTGCAAACACTGCATATATGGTTATCTAGTGCATTTCAAAAACTCTCATGTGTTGCATGCACCATTTCCCCCACCATGTTTGCCTAACCTTACTTATTTATTTGATTACTTTACTAAATTAACTAGTTGGCTAAAATAATAGCAAGTTACAGTCCGCTAGATTAGGAACAAAATAATAATATTCACTGGAGGTAAAACAAAAATAAAAAGCAGTACTTTCTTTCCCTTTAGCACTGAATGCCTACTTGCACAAAATTCCTAACTTTGCACTGTTCCCAGGTCACTCAGTACGTTAGCCAACACTCCACTTATATTGAGAGTTTACGACTTACACCCAAATTACAACTGCCAAATCAACTTTCTGCTGAAACAATTAACACTTATTCAGGAAGCCACTTTCAGGTGATTGAGATTTACCTGCTACTGCCAGGCAGTTTATTTTAATTAGGTATCTTAACTAACTTGCAGTTTTTTTTTGCAATTTTAAAGTTCTAGATTAGATTCTAACTGTTAACCTAAATTGCAGCTTGAGAAATACTTAGCAGAGAGATCCTACTTAATCCAAATTCCTGACTTAGCTCTCTGTTCTCGGATCACTCTGTGCTTCCCACATCCTTTCTGAAGCGTACTGTCCAAAAGTGGCCACAGTACTCCAGTGAGACTGAACCAGGTTCATCATAAACTTGTAAAGGTTCACTATAACTTCCTGGCTTTTGTACTTCAAGCCTATACTCATACGAGGATCCATTATGCCTTATTGATGGCTTTCTCAACCTGCCCTGCCACTTTCAACGATTCCTGCACACATATCCTGAAGCCCTTCTGCTCTTGCATCTGCTTTAGAATTGTATCCTTTATTTTGTATTGCTTCTTCCTACCAAAATGTATAATTTCACACTTCTCTGCACTAAATTTTCTCTGCCACAAGTCTGCCCATTCCACCAGTCTCTTGAGGTCTATCATTATGCTTCTCACAGTTCAGAGTAATTTTGTGTCACCTGTAAATCTTGAAATTATGTCATGTGCACCCCAGTTTGGGTCATTCATATAGATTAAGAAAAGCAGTGGTCCTGATACAGATGCCTGGGGAACCCGACTATATACAGCGCTCCAGTCCAAAAAACAACTGTTCAACACAAATCTGTTTACTGTTACACAGTCAATTTTGTAACTGTGCTGCTACTGTCCCTTTTATTCCATGGACTTCAACTTTGCTGACAAATCTGTTATATGGCACTTTATTAAATGCCTTTTTTTTGGCATGGATTGGTTTGACCAAATGGCCTTTATCTGTGCTGTAATGAGTCTGTTACTTTTGGATCTCAATATACACTACATCAACCACATTACCCTCAACGACCCTCTCTGTTACGTCATTTAAAAACTCAGTCAAATTACTTAAACATAATTTTCCCTTAATTTCATGCTGGCTTTCTTTAATTTGTCCAAATAACTGTCAATTTTGTCCCTCCATCTTTATACCCCTTTCTCAATAACATTTGCAACTTTCCTGTCCTGTGGCACCACCCCTGTATCTAAGGAGGATCGGAAGATTATTACCTCGGCAATTTCCACTCTTACTTTCTTTCGTATCCTTTCCTATCCTCTGACCTGCTCTTGTAGCCACAGTATTAATATGGCTAGTCCAGTTCAGTTTCTGGTCATTGGTAACCCCCAGGATGGTGATAGTGGGGGATTCAGTGATGGTAATGCCACTGAACATCAAGGGGCGATGATTGGATTCTCTCTTGTTGGAGATAGTCATTGCCTGACACTTGTGTGGTGTGAATGTTACTTGCCACTTGTCAACCCAAGCCTGGACTTTGTTCAGGTCTTGCTGCATTTGGACATGGACTATGATCACGCCGTGGAGGAAGGAAGACGTGGGACACGTGCCCGTGATACGTTAATTGCTGACAGGCTCCAGGAAGAGTAAAGTCAAGTGATGGAATATGGCCACATCTCTCCTAGCCCTCAATGCCATTTTGTTTCAACTCTGGGGATGATCACCAATTGCAGCGAGAACGAGTCCTGTATTCACAAACGCGTTCTGACCCCATGAATTGCCAGGCCTTGACCTTTTCTTTGGTCTTTGGGGCCCTATGAGTGAGCTCACTCTCTGGGAACTGAGAGTCCACTGAGGAACAAGAGCCATCTGAGAGACTTGAAGCACTTGCTGTCATATAATGTTGCAAATACTGCTGAGATGAGGGCATGCCTAGGGATCTCCTCCTCCTGTGCATGTCTTGTCTTCTGCCACTACCACTGAGGAGACACAAATGCCGCTAGATTATCAATGCTGATGAGCTGCCCTCACGAAGTGGTGTTCCTTGAGGAAGAAGGGTTAGGAACGCTTACATCATACATTTCCAATGGAGATTTAAACAAATATCCCTGACAGCACACACGGGTGTTGAGACTAGTTTAACTGAGGTTGACATCACAGGAATGTGAATCTCAGAGTGGGACACTATCACTGAGAGGGAGCAAGGCTAAACCTCAAAATAAGAGGATTCGAAAGTACAAAATCACAGCACCTTCAGTTGACAGGAACATTCACATAACCATCAAACATATTAACAAAAGTGCAATTTATTTACATGTCTGACACACCTGTGACCCAAAAGTGACATCAATTTTTCTTAACTTTCCTAACTCTACTGCTACACCTGGGTGCAACCCCAACATCCACAGCAGAGGGTGTGGCAGCCTGCTGACTGCTACGTCCTGATGTCTGTGATGACCTTGGCTGATGTTCTCTGGTGGCCCGAGGCCTGGAGGGCCCTGGCCTGATAAAGGTCATCTGCTCAGGGGCAGGCACGCCCTTGGCGGCCTGAGAAGCTAGAGCAAATGGGGTCACAGGCAGAGGGGGCTGTGAGTGGCTGCACATCCTTGGAGTGTCCTGAGAGGAGACCCCCGGGTTGTCTGGCTGATGTTCATCCTCGCTATGGGTGCCCGAAGATCCCACCCTAACTCCTGCTGGAGATGGTGCACCCGGAGGGGTGGTCAAGTTGCCCTGTCACCTACGTCTTGATGATGCCCACCAGGGTGTGTGGCCATTGAAGTGCAGGGCCGAATGCAAATCTGGCAAGACCTGCTGGACCAAGGTCTCCATGGTGGTCACCAGCCTTCCCGCATGCCAGAGCGACGACATCGGACAGAATGCGGACGGACTCCTCCATTGTTTGCCCTAATCTGCTGAATGACAGTCGAATCTCTGCCTGATGTTCCAGTGCCTGTCATTGGTGGGAGAGGCCGATCTTCCCTTCTCCACAGGAGCAATCCTGTCCTCCCCAGCCAGCTCGGCTGCAGCCTCATCAAACTTAGTGAGGGCATTGATGTCAGCCATCCCTTCCCTGGTCGTGATCTCTCACACTTGTGCACCAGCTTGGTCTGTATGAAGAAGATAAAAAAGGCATGTGATGAGAAGGGATGGAGCAGAGGCTGGGATGGATGCATGTGCCCTGTGTGTGGTGAGCCCTCCCCAGACGAGCCAAAGGATGGATTGTGAATAACGTGACGGATGGGATAGTGGCGATAAAGTCTCCATAAGAGAATGAGTGTTGATATGCGTCCCCTGCTAATGGTGGCTTGAGATCCCTGAAGAGAATAGCTATTTGAGTGCACAGTGCCATGGTGAGAGTTTGATGTTGGTGTTGAAGAATGACCTACCCTGGCGGAGCAGATGAGATCATTCATCCTTTTCCTGCACTGGGTGGCATTTTGGGCGTGGTTGCCAGCCACACTGAGCTGCTTCACGACTGTCTCCCAAGCCGGAGAGGTAAGTCTGCTATGCTTCTTGCAGCCACCCCTGAGATAGAGCACATGCCTTTATTCCTGCACCCCTCTGATCAATGCCTGGAGGGCCTGGTGCGTGAAGTGGGGTACTGCCTCCTTTGTCAGGTTCTCGGCCGCTGCCTTCTGACATCTCTAGTGGGGTGAAGGAAGTGAGATTGTTTGTTGGAGTCGCCTATGAATGCGGTGCCTGGACCTTCGATCCCACCACCTAACCAAGGACGCACAAATCAACTCTTGACCTGCCAGGTGATTCGGACTGATACGTGCCTTTGCATAATTAATGAGGCTCCAAGCGCAGAATCGGGCACCAGTTCTCGCCCTTCCGATCAGCACTGCCGAAACCACCCGCCACTGCACTTAGTCTCATTTATGGAAAATTCTGCCCTAACTTTTCAATGTTGGGTTTACAATGGGATTTTATTTGATTGCTGTTCAGCACATTTTATTATCCAGATATTGGTGAATAATAACCATTTATAGATACCAAGGTTGTGTGACCTAGAACTAAACTAATTCAGCACGAGAATTGATATATTGCAACTAATTAAAACACAAGTGTACTGAGAGGGTGAAGCATTTCATTTGAATGAACCACTTCTAACAGTAAGTATGGCATGATGTGTGAAAGAGATTGTAAACTAACCCAGGGGTTGGGATGATATAATGGTCAGGGCAAAGCGTGAATGGTTTATCACCACTATATGCATCTGAAGATTTAAATGGAACTAATTGTCTGATATTTATTACTGTGCGTTTTTTGATTGCATTCTGAGCAGTGTTTGTTTCAGAAATATTCTTCATTAATGATGCTCACAGAAGAAAATTCTCTCTTTTGATGTGTCTCTGCCACAATAATGAATCATTTTTAATTTATTATATTTTAAAATTATTGATGTCACATCACAATATCAGCAGAATTCTGAGATTTAATTACAGCCTTTGACTCATTGCAGCATCTTTGTTACTGTGTATAATAGGCTTTAAACAATTCTATGAACTTGCTATGAAGCAAAGTAAAAGTCTGTTTGACAAGCTATGCTATATAGATAAAAGGGTAATAAAACAGCTGATCATATAGGACCTCAAGTTGGCATCACTTTACCACTCTGGTCAATTTCACCAGCATCGTGTTACAAGCAAATCAACTATTGAATATGTGCATAATGTATCACTTAATTTTGTATGTCATTGAATTTGGTTTTTCAGTTACCAGGAAAATAAGTAGCAGTAGTAGAAATAATGAAGCAACCAAGTCATGACTGACCACGAGCAGCAAGTAATACAGAAAAAAATTAAAACACACCCAAATGTTACAGCATATGTCATCTTGCTGGTGTGTTCTGGAAATCTTTTAATTTTTGCAATATTAAACAAATGTAATTGAATACACCATGTCATACTAATGTTAGATATCTGTTAGCAAAGAAGAATTGAATTGCATTTCTTCATATTACTGCATCATTGGTAACCCTTTCAAATAAAGCTCTCTTTCCAAATCATGGCCTTAACTGAAAGCATAATAAAAAAAAAACTGTATCCAATGAATAATCCAAATGCATTTGAGAAAATATTGTTTTAATCCAATTTTCAAAATTCTTTAAGCAAATTGGAAGTTGGCATTTAAAAAGGAGTTTACTTTAAGATAAAGGCATTTTACAGTGATGGATCTCTTGTGTAATCTGATGCATTATGCAGTACCATATGTTTTAATGGGATTTGTGCAAATAAGGAAGATAGTTGAGATGATGGAATGTATATTCAGTGGTACATTTTAAGTTAAGATTATCTAGGAATATGAAATTTAAAATATGTTGAATGGATGCTGATTTCTTGGCTCAAATTTTGCAGTTGTAGTGACGGTAAAACTGTTAGTGTCAGCCATCATTACAACTGTGAAACTGACTGTTGAAGTCTCTGCAGATGTCACTCTTTTGAAGTAGCTTGAATTGATGTAAACATCCACTTTTAAGCTATCAGCCTCACTCTAACAACCCATGAAAAAGTTGTACCTTATTAAATGAAGTGCAACTTGGTTTTTAATGACTTATGAGTCATAATTACTGCTGAACTATCTCCCTGGCCCTAAAAAAAAACTTCCATGTATATGGCATGTCAAATTTCTCCATTATGATTCTGTCGATTTTTAATCAAAAAAAAAGTTTTTCTCTGATATTTCAGCTTCTACCTTTGTAAGAATAGGGTCTTATTCTTTCAGATTTTAATTACTGTTGGAGATTTTTTTAAAAAAAATATACTTGCTGTTCCTTTATCTCTATCTTAACCCCAGATTTCTTTCCTCCTACATTTTGTTTTTTATACATCGTTTGATGTTGACTTAAATATTCTAATAAATATTTACTGATTCAGACTCTGCATGGCTGCATGACCCTGCATGAGGGCTCTTCAGTCTGATTGCTTAAGGAGATGCATAGTTGTTTGCCCTATTCATAATGATCTAAAATCCCCTGTATTTTTGGGCATTTCTTATCACTTCAATTTCCAGAGCAGCAGCCACAGAAAGTCTGTAAGTGTAATGAACGGCGAGTACCATTTGTTTGCTGCTAACTGCAAAATTCAGACCAATATTATAATGAAAAAGTATTGCTCTGAAAGTGCATTCAAATGTTATTGCTGATTTGTCGTATTATTGTTTGGTTCCCTTTTAACCTGAAAAAACACTGGTATTATGCCACCAGTCATTAGGAGGTCTATAACTCAACTTATTGACTTTGACATAATTTACAAGATGATTCTGGTGAGACTGAAAGGGCTCAAAATCGATACATCCTTGGGGATGGAAAGTATGTAGATGAGGGTGCATGGACTTGGTGAATACAGGGCAGCCCCACTTAATTGGAAATGAGCCAATATCTATTTTCAACTAATACAGCAAAACAAATCAGGGTAACTATCAAACCCATCAATAACTGTCAAAATAGTAGTATTGATCATAAGGAACAAACTATATGAAAACAGCTTAATAAATGTTATTCAACATATTTTCAGAAGGGAAAATCCTACCTAGCCAACCTCCTGGACTTCTATTGAGAAAGTGATATTGGATGAGGAGGGTAATGTGCTATGAGCTAAAAGAAAGGCGGTGGATAGCTGGCAGTAATGGACTACTCACATTTATGTGTTATCATTGTGGAGCACCAGACCTCAAAGCCAAACAGCGTGCTGAATTATGACGCTAAATTACCAAGTGTAAGTCAGTTGCCATCATACTGAAGCCATATGGGGCTCTGGTCAAATCAGTGCTGGCATAGGAAGAATAACTTAGAAATATAAAAAGTACAGGATATATGATTTTGAAATGGAGATTGAATTAATCATCTAATTATCCCCTCCCCTTTGATCCTGCTTCACCTGAGGACTACACTTGATCTTGCCTTACTAAGTACAGCATCAAGGAATATTGACTAGTGATTTACTAAATCCATGCAGATTTCTTTTTGCTGATTATTTTTGGTTGGATTTTGGAGGAGGGGGAATTCCCTCCTAACTATTAGCTAATACTTACATATTTGGCAGTGGTGTGAACTTAGCCCTCAGCCTCTGGCAGATTAACGAGAGATTGAAATGGATGCACAGATGGGAGATGACCTTGTCTGATAGTATCATTGCATGCTTGTTTATTACTGATTTCCCTGCAGTAGATGTTCACAAATAAATGGAGATAACAAAGCAACTCTCTTGGTAAGGACCTATTATTGATGGTAAAGTAGAAGACATACATATGAGGAAAAAGTACAATGTTCGAAAGTGTTAATCTTGTCTCTAATCTCATTGAAATGATCTGGGGAACTTCTTGGGCGGTATTGAATGCCCAGTGATGAGCATGGTGGCAGGGGAACTTTTAATCAGACGGGAAGATGGCAGGTGGGGACCCTGCCTCCACCCTGATTAAATCTGTGGCGGGAAGGCCTATGGATGGACTTCCTGCCCTGCTGCCAATTGAGGCCTTTAAGTAGGCAATTAATGCCCACTTAAGGGCCTCATCGCTTCACCGCTGGTATTAACTCAGCAGCGGGTTTTTTTTATATTCGTTAATGGGCTCCGGGCATTGCCTTGCTAGACCACCACTGGCAATGCATGCTCACATTGTCTACTGGGTCTTGCCCCAGGATGTCCGCAACAACCCGCCATGAAAGCAGTGGGATATGAATGGCTAAGTTATAGTGTGACAGGCGATTATCATATGATTTAGAATAAAAAGAAAAACAGACTGCATTGTGTTAATTCTTTTGACAAAAACATGAATTTCAATTTGCACCTGAAAAATATAATCAAGACTCAACTTTATTTTACCTAAAAAGCTCATAGGGAATCAAGGGGCAGTATTTAATGGAGGTGACAGGGGTCTCGCTAGACAGCTGCGAAGCCCCGTGTCACCTCTTTTTGGGAAGGCCTGCCATATTAAACAGGACAACTTCAGGCCTTTCCTGGGATCAAGGACCCAGGGGGCAGATTTTCTTTGTTAATGTTCCTGTGAAGTGCCTTGGAGTGTTTTGATGTGCTAAAGTCACTATCTGGATGCAAGTCCGATAAAGGAGGACATATATGGACATCTATATTACTGTGGTCTGAGGAAGAACTCAGTAAGCCCAAGCTTTTCTTACTAGAATACACCACTTCAATCATGTGGGTGGGAAATAATTATGAAAAATATTCTAATTTGAAATTCAAGTTGTGTAGAATTTTTCTGGCTGCTACGAATACGTTCGTGAGGATTTAAAGGGATAAAGGAGGAAATTGCAGGAACTCTGGCAAAATTCTTCCAGAAGTACATAGAACCATGGCATATAAACATAGAAACTACAAAAATCACTAAATGCTGTGGGGGGTGTCTGGGGACTTGGGCAAAGGCAGATGTTGCCTGTTTTTAAGAGGTAGCAAAAGTGAATCAGGAGACTCCAGCCAAGTGAGTTTGACATTCATTGTGAGTAAATTTATGGAAACGCTTTTTAAAGATAAGATCATAGAAATAAGATCATAAAAGATAGCTAATGTGGGCTGATGAAGGAAAGGTCCTGCTAACTTACTGGTTTTATTTGAAGATGTGAGCAAGCCTGAGAGGAGTATAGCAGTGTGTGTGGTGCGCTTGGATTTCAGTAAGTCCTTTGATAACAGTGTCTTTGGAAAGGTTGGTGTTGAAAATGAAGAAAGCAAGAATTAGTTAAAATATTTTCAAAACCATTTAAAATAAGTAATCAGAAGGTATCAGTACAGTGCTTGTCATCCACCTGGAAGAATGTTACCGTTGGTATCCCACAGGAGTCTGTTTGGGACCTCTTGTTTTGTAAATGATCTTCAGAAACGATCCGGAACTGGGCACGAGCACTGGCTAAATTTGCAGTTCATACAAAGTTAAGTAAAGTGGTCGACTCCAAAGCTGAACAGGACAAAATACAAGAATATGTCTGGAAATTGGCAAGGGACATGAAATTCAATGTATAGAAAGGCAATGTGCTTTATGAGGGCTTATTCTACATAGGGGCAATAAGTCCAGGAAAGGGACTATTACCTGGATGGAAAGAAAATAATATACATGAAAAGTGAAAAAGATTTGCGGACCCCGATTGAAAATACACTGAAGCTATCGAAACACCGTCTGTTGGTAGTAAATAAGACAAATGGTATGTTGGAATGATTAATTTTGAATTGGAATAGCCATGTAATTCTGCCATTTTACAAATCATTGGTGTGACTGCACCTATACTGTTGTTCTGGTTGCCTCAATACAAAAAAAACTTTGCAGCCATTGAAAGGATACAGAAGAGAACAATTCAGCGAATGGAAGAATTGGGTTTTTCCGAGTGACTATGTAAGTTGACATGAGAAGTCGAGGTCGAGTGCTGATAGGATTAATATTTTCAATATTCTAACAGTTCTAGATAATTTTGACTATGATGAGTCCTTTTATGTTCTCTAGTACAGTCGAACCCAAGGATATGGCCTACACTTGAAAGTGAGTAAATTCAAAACTAATCTGTGGAAGCAATATTTCAGCGAGCTCCCTACTTAGAAGCACTTAGTATTGATTTAACCAGTTGCAAATTTGATAGATTTCTTCCATAAAATGACATTTTGGTATATAGTTTGTCGGTAATTTGAGACAGAGGATGTGATAAGTCTAGCAGTCTCGAGGAATAGTTGAATTTGGACCTACGGTTCCCATAACTTTCCACCACTGGGGCTTTCCTTGTGGCTTATCTGGACCTGTTATAGAACAATTAATAACGACTTATTGCAATTGGTCAATAATTCCATTGTCATTACATCAAGTGACTACTAGGATGGAAGATGGCGAATTAGATGGTTTGGTCTTTTTGCATCCAACAATTCCTATATTAAAATGAAAGCAGAGTATTGGAAAAGCTCAGCCGATCTGGCAGCATCTGTGGAGAGAGAAGCAGAGTTGACAAGAGTCTTATTGGCCTTGAAACATTAATTCTGCTTCTCTCTTCATAGATGCTGCTAGATTGGCTGAACGTTTCAGCACTTTCTGTTTTTATTTCAGAACTCCAGCATCCGCACTATTTTGCTTTAATTTTTTTTTTATTCGTTGATAGGACGTGGGCTTCGCTGACTGGGCTGGCATTTATTGCCCATCTCTAGTTACCCTTGAGAAGGTGGTGATGAGCTGCCTTCTTGAACCACTGCAGTCCACGTGGTGTAGATACACCCACAATTCTGTTAGAGAGGGTGTTCATATATTGATATATTCAAAGAACTAACAACAAAGATGCTGTAATTGAAACCTCATTTAGGTAAACACACAAGATAGAGACAATAGAAATGGAAGGACATTTTCAAATTTTATGTCAGGAAAAATAACCAGGAGGCTATACCTTCATAGCTTTACCCTGGATCTTATTAATGCTTTATTTATCGTATCCTTCCAATACTGCCTTATTTTCTCCATCTGATTTAGGCTCCATTATAAAGATATCATTAATTGGCACTGCTTTTCTTGGGAGGTGAGGGACACTTTTTTATTGCTTCTCAAGATTAGAGAAGTCAGGACTGGGCAATTGAACGTTTTCTTTGCTCAGCTTCAATGAAGTGTTCTGGTGGGGAATTTCCTTTAAGCTCAGTTCACTTTTTTAATGAAAGGAACTTGCCAATTAAAAATTGAAGTTCATCAGTGCATGCAGCTGCAGTGTAAAGGCAGATTTGCACTTCTACCTTTTTGTTTTGATTCTTTTTCTTTCTCCTTGCCTGTAATCACGCGTTTATAAAACACTCATTTATTCTCCTCCCATTTGGTTGCCAACCCCTGTATGCCAAACTTAAGAGAAATTGGGGTTGTTCAGACTACAAAGTAAGTTTGAATGCCGGTGGAAAATTCCAAACCCCCTTTCTCCTGTCTCTGAATATGTTCCCAGTTGCATTATTTGGAACAAAGGGCTTCAAATACAAAATTAGATGTTGCTTGCATTTGGTTATTTTAAATCTGTAAGCATTATTGGTACCTCAGTACTTTCTATCCTTTCAGCTGCAATTGAGGATCAAACTGCTTTTTATTACAGTTGTTCTAAGTTACCAGCTGTTTATGTCACCTAATAAATGGAAAAAAAGGATTACCATTGGTGCTTCATAATCAGCCGACAGGAGGCCTATTCTCTTCTGTTGCTGTTCTGGCAATGTCTGTGTATGTCTCCCTCAGGTTAGTGTGCTTCACTGTCACAAGGCCATCGCACTGCATACACTGCCAAGAGCTGATCAGACACATCGCAATTGAGGCTGGTGGATCCGTGCCAGACAGCTAGGGGACTGAGACCTGTGACTTGGATTATTGCATAAGAGATTGCAGTCCCACGCTGTGGGGTTGATCTCTAATTTTGTTATGGCACACATCAAATTAATTTGGATTTTTTATATCTAAATAATTCAAGTTTTGTTTATCTTCCCTTATTAGTTATTTTGGTTCTTACGCTAATAGGTCAATGATTCACCACTGAAAGTCTATTGGTTTATATTCTGAATAGTCACAATTGCTTGGTTGCAGATTAAGAATGAGAAAACTGTCAAGCTGTCAGAAATGTTCCTACTATAAATGAACCGTAAAACACTTTTCATATGGAAACATTCAATTATCAGTATTCCCACATTAGCCATTTAAAGCCTACCATGTATGCCACAGCATGCTAATGACAACATTATGTAAATTTTTCTAGATGTTACTACTGAGAGATTTGTAACAGCTGAAGAGCTTTAGACACTGTCAACCCATGTATGATAACTTGAATTTAACAATCAAACATCACATACTAAATAAAAACAAAAAAACTGCGGATGCTGGAAATCCAAAACAAAAACAGAATTACCTGGAAAAACTCAGCAGGTCTGGCAGCACCGCCGATGCTGCCAGACCTGCTGAGTTTTTCCAGGTAATTCTGTTTTTGTATCACATACTAAATGTTAAGTTGTTAATGAAATGCTTTAAAACACTGGAAATCATTTTTGAGGCCTTGGTTTGAACCCTCAAAGCTTTTGTTGCTGCTATTGTATCAAACACCACAGGTCTTTTTAATTAGCAGCTAAGGGTTAAGTTTGTCGTATATGTACTGTAATTATTTTTGTCAGTTGAATTAAATTTGAGCAATATAATTTAGGTATTTGCAGTAAAAACAAAAAATGCTGGGAAAAACTCAGCAGGTCTGGCAGCATCTGTGGAGAGAGAAGCGGAGTTAATGTTTTGGATCCGTTTGAGTCCTGTTCTGGGCTAAAGAGAAGTAAAATGTAATGGATTTTATACCATTTAAGGGGGGTGGAGCAGGTGGAGCAAGATAGAAGATCATGGATAGTTGGGAGCTAAAGAGAGATTGACAAAGATGCCATGGACACAAGAATGTTAACTTTAGTGGTAAAGACTAAAGAAAGTGCTGACAGTGGCATATGGAAGTCCTGTTGGAGAGAAGAGCAGTATTTCTTCAAGGTAGGCATTCCTGGAAGAGAAGTGGCAGTGAATTAAACTGCTTTCACCTTAGGTATTGGCAGTTTAAGTTGTTAAGATTTAAGTGTTTATCCAGTTAAAATAACATATTAAATGTGTGCGCTTCGGAGACTAAGCTCAATGCATCTTTTATAGTTGACTGTTTCAATTTTTTGCAGGTATATTTTCCACTTCTTCCCTTTTCACCCCAATATCTACAATTATTTTGAATTTTAAAAGTAGAAGAACAGCCATTATAAACTTAGATATGCTAACTACTTTTACAGGCATGCCTGATGAGTTTAGTAGATTTTAAAATTCTCTGTTCAAGGAAGAAGTGGAGGCCCCTCAGACCATTCTGGTGGGGGATGGCGGTGTAGAGGGATTGGATGTCCTTGGTGAAGAGGAGGTGGTTCGTGTCAGGAAACTGGGAATTGTTGATGTGACGTAGGGCATCAGAGGAATCGTGAATGTAGGTGGGAAGAGACTGGACAAGGGAAGAGAGTTGGAGTCAAGATTAAGAAGAAATAAGTTCTGTGGGGCAGGAACAGGCTGACACGATGGCTTTACTGGGACAGTCCTATTTGTGGATTTTTGGGAAGGAGATTGTTGCTTCCTAAATTCAGGCCCATCTTTGTCAGAACTCCGTATTTGAATCCTTCCAAACTGGTTTCTTCCACCGCCACAGTACTGAAGCGGCCCTTATTAAAGTCACAAATGATATCCTGTGTGACTGCCTTAAAAATTAATTATCTTCTCCATCATTCACAATCTGTCTGCAACCTTTGACAGAGTTGATCAGACCATCCTCCAGCGCCTCTCCACTGTCATCCAACTGTGTGGCACTCACGCTGCATATTCTTATCTATCTAATCATAGCCTGATAATCGCCACCAGTAGCTTCTCTTCCAGTCAACACAGTTACCTCTGGTACCCTCTAAGGATCTATCCTTGGACTCCTGCTATTGCTCATTTGACAGGGGATCCTGTCTATGCTGTTTTGGTGCTTACTTGTACTCATGCCCTTCTGAGCTATTTTCTTGGCTGCTTTTAGTGGTCGTTTGTCAATGCCTTTCACTGTGGCACTGGTTTAGTTGTTGACAACTTGATCATTGTGATAGAACAAAAGCTGCTGCAAAAAAGAGAAAAAAATAGGCCAGCATTACAGGTGTAGGTAGGCACCCCCCTCATCCCCACTGGCATTGTGCTATGACTTCAAAGGTTAATCTCTTCCCCTCGTCTGAAAAGAGAAGCCCACTAGCACCGCCAACACTAATTGCCCTAAAGAAAACGGGAGACATAGCTAAGGTCTGTAATGACTAAAGTCAATCCTCAGACTGCACAGCTACAGTACCCAGGAGAAAATCAATAAATCATATTCCTGAATGTTTTCTGTTTAGAACAGTGTAGGAGGCAAGACCAGAGTGGGAATGATATAGGAAGGTGATGTTGCGTGTTATAGGAGAAGCAGGGCCAGACATGAGAAAAGAACAAAGGTGTTCAAAGCAATTGCCTAATACGTTTTTGATGTCTCCATTGTAGAGGAGATCACACTGTGAGCAGCACACTTAGCATATTAGATCTGAAGTACAGTAAGTCCCCATTTAATGTTGTTTCGCTTTAATGTCAGTCAGTTAGTGGGGCTGTATTATCGTTCAGCATCATGAGATTCTTTGTAAAGTTGTTTCCTGCCAGTTTGATGTAAGGCTGCCACTTTAGTGTGGTCCCTCCCACTTCCTGACCCTTTCTCTCACTGCTGACCCTCTGGCTCGTGGTCTCTCCCGCACCCTAGTCCACCCACTTGCTGCCATCGCTCCAACTTGCGGCTTCTGCTCCTTGACTCACTCTCGCAGATCCTTGCTCTCGAGGAACCTCCGGCTCACCAACTCTCCAGCTCGCTTCCCTTTTCCTGAAACTGCATTCCTGTTCAAGAAAGGTCCTAGGTCTGGTTTCAGATGTGATCCGAAGCTGGAACTTGGGTTGTGAAAGTGCGGGTCCTGATGTTGCAGAATTGTTGCTATTATAATTGATGGTTTTTTAAAATGGATATAATATTACGTGAAACCAGGAATGAGTTTACTTTCATTCCATATCGCTGTTTGCTATGCACATTTCCACCACTCACCACTGCAGTCACGTTCCCAGAGTCCTAGTGCCACTGCAGCTACTTATTTTCAGGCTCACATCTTGAAAACCCACCATCTCTCTGCAAACCCTCTTCCTCCTTATTCAAGACTAAATACACCACAGAGTTCATTTTTAAGTAACTTGAGTTGAAGCCTCAAGTCGAAGCTGCCTCTTGCCGTTGGTTTAAGAGAGGGAAATGACAAGCGGGAGCATTTAAATAAAAACAAAGAACTGCAGAAGCTGGAAATCCAAAACAAAAACAGAAACAGAAATACCTGGAAAAACTCAGCAGGTCTGGCAGCATCGGCAGAGAAGAGCACAGTTGACGTTCTGTTGAAGGGTCATGAGGACTCGAAACGTCAACTGTGCTCTTCTCCGCCGATGCTGCCAGACCTGCTGAGCATTTAAATAACATTGTTCATACATGTGAATAAATGCTGGATCTGGACCCTCCCAAGTGTTAGATGCCTTGATTATTGTCTACAGGTATTTGCTTACAAGGTTTGTGATGGCCTTAAAAGCATAGCGTTCTTTAGCATTTTACCATGTCACACAGAAACATCTCAAAAGCATGAAGTAAATTACTTTGAAGTACAATGACTGTTATGCAGCGACCTAAGTTGGTTAGTTCTACCTCATGATGTACCACATATGCTGGAGTATCTCAAGCACCTACTGAAGATTGACGTAATATTCGTATTATTTGGATTATGATGCAACAATTTCAATTTTTCATGATCTAGTTTGCATTTGGTTCTTGGAGGTGGGGATGCGGTGGGGTGAGGGCAGAAATCATCGCCATGGTTGGTGCCTCATTTTATTACAAATGTTTGGGAAATTGTGCTCAGTTTTGGACATTTTCAGTGTTAATATACCTACATTTCAAACCTAAAGGTATGAATTTACATTTCTTGCAGAGATATTCGCAGCTTATATACATAGGAAGCTGCAAGTCCTCAATGAAGATCAGCTGCGTGGTTATCTGCTGCTTAGTCAATGGTTTAGTTTTGGGCCATTGTAAGTATAGGAAACAAATAGGGTGTCAAGATTGTGAAAATGCCTTGAGTGGGAAACTTAATAACATAGAGCTGTGCCAATTTACATCGTGGAAGCGATGTTCCAATGATAACTTGTTGAGTTGTGTATTTGGTTTGGCATTTGACAATGTGATTATGAGACTCTTTCAGGATTTTACAATTTTACTTTGGTTAATAAGTGCTCCTGTTCAGTCGCTGCCCTGAAAGTCAGTACAGCAGCATTGTTTGTGCTCTGTAAATGCAACTTTTCTGAGTTGAGTATTATTCTGAACTTGAATATGTGCCCTTCCTATTTTCTCTTTGGAATGTCAGCCTTGGCTCAGTGGTAACACACTCTAGCCTGAGTCAGAGTTTTGTGGGTTGAAGCCTCACATCAGAGTTGAGCACATAATCTATGTATCCACTCTTGGGGATGATTGGAGCAGTGGTGCTTTATTTTGTTTCAACTGAAAATCTGAAAACACTGTTTAGAGAAAGATCTGTTGATGAAAGATGCTAAAGAATATTGAAAACATATTTCATATTAGCAATATCCTATTCAAGACTACTTGCACGTACCCATGTAGCATTGTATGATCATGGAGTGATCTACAGAGACTTTTTTTTGGTAGTCTGTGTTTGATATGTTGTTTCTCTTGGTGATTTTCAAAGTATTCCAATGAACATGTGTTTTGACCCACTTCCATATTGATCTGAAATTTTAGTTATGAATTCTGTGTATACTGAACTACAATGAGTTTTCTAGAGTCTGCACCATTTAATTTAATTGAGCCTAGTGATAACTTTGTCACTCTTAAACTTGTTACTTTATAGAATGTGCTAATTCTGAATACTGATTAAGATTGTTTGAAAAAATTGAGCTGATTCTGGATTCAGCAGGTTGTAGAAGGGCCAGGTATGAGTTGTAACATTTTCATTATCCTGTAAGAGCGCATAAAAATTGGCTAGACTTTTTATCATCAATGCATTCTTATGAAATTTAAGTGCCTATTGTTCTATTCTCTATTGCATTGCTTAGTTCTCGTTATTATTCATAACCTCATCAATGGAAACAAAGATTAAATTATGGATGTGTTGTAAAGTTACATAATTGAGTTACTATTATTCTTAATAAGCAACCAAAGGGGGTCTCCTCTAGCATTTTTCACTCTGAGGTTAATATTTTAAATGCAACACATACTGGAGTTGAGTTTTTAATTCATACTACATTCATGTGGTTCTGCTTCTTAAAATAGAGATCTCCAATAGCTCAACTCTGCCACTAGCAGGAGCTTAAAGGTATTGAGTATGTTTGAAATAATTGTACTACAGGAAGACACAGTGATTCCTGTAATGTTGAGAAGTATCGCATACATTTGGTTTTCGCGATTGACTTGGAGAAATTGTAAGGAATGATCAGAGAGCTCAAATTAAATTGTATGCATCAAATTTGTCTACTCATCAGTTGCTATAGCATTCCAAAGTAATTGATTCTGTCAAGTTTTGTGTGTTTTTATAATTATTAACATTAACTTATAAATTACTAACCAACTTTAGTTTTGCCAACTTTTGGGTTGTGTATCCCCTACAAAATTGCAATATTCAGGATTTATAATCTTAATTTGGTGGAGAGGACATTTGAGTTTTATTGCTTTAGTATATGATATTCCTTGTTTTGACAGAATCTTGGCTGCAATTTTTGCATTCTCTATTGAAAATGGTTATATTCTGCTGCTGTTATGAAAGGGAGATGCAATTTAATATTGCCAAGAGGATCTCTGGTACTGAATTAGGCTTTTTGGATACTAGGTACTAAAGAGGGATGCATTGATTAGCTGTCAGGAAACCAAATATGCTAAGGAAGAGATGGTGGCGTAGTAGTGATATCACTGGACTAGTAATCCAGAGGCCAAGCCTGATGCTCTGGGGGCATTGGTGCAAATTCCACCATGGCTAGTGGAATTTAAATTCAGTTAATAAATCTGGGATATAAAGCTAAGTTCAGTAATGGTGACTCTGACAACTATCATCAGTTGATTCACTAATGCCCTTTAGGAAAGAAAATTTGCCATCCCTAACTAGTCTGGCCTACATGTGATTCCAGACCCAAAGTTACTTAACAGCCCTCTGAAATGGCCTAGCAACCAGTCAGTTCAAGGGCAATTAGGGATGAGCAATAAATGCTGGTCTTGCCAGCGATGCCTACATCCCGTAAACAAATGAAAAAATAGGAGTAGGTTATTTGGTCCTTTAAGCCTGCTTCGCCATCCAAAAACATCAGGCTAATCCTGATTCCCCTTGTATCCAAAAATCTTTCTACCTTTGTCTTGAATAGACTCAAAGACTGAGAACTCACAGCTCTTCTGGGAAATAGAATTCCAAAAGTGTACCACCCTCTGAGTAGAGAGGTTTCTCCTCCTTTCACCCTAAATGATTAACCCGTTATTGTGAGACCCTCCTGCCAGGGAAAGCATCCTCCTAGCATTTACCCTATATGTATATGCTTTATTACATGATTATAGGGGAAAATTATGGTATGTGAGAATTCAGTTATTTTGTGTTCATTTCCATTTTGTAAGCATGTTGCATAATGATGTACCTAGTTTGATTAAATGGCCCTTGTACCTCATAGAGCTTTTCATTGAGATTCACATTTTAAGCAAATTTAGAAGCCGTGCTCTGCAGTGGAGTTGGTTCTTCCAAGACAGTAAAATGATTCTTTTGAAACTCTTAAGTTCTAGTTAATTGATTGTCCTGGGAATCTCTGGTTTTCAACATGCACTAATGTATGTTTCGTTAACCTGCTATTTTACAAAGTACTCGCTGGCTCAGACAGTATTGAAAACTGTTGTACGTTCATTCAAAAATTAGTTCACATTGTTTTTAAAATCCTCATTAAATGCTAAGTTGTAAGTTCCAAATCTTTAATGCACAAACAAATCTTGTTTTTTTGTTAAGTTGTATTTCGTTACACTTAAGTTAATTATACAGAAGAAGAGAACACCCAGCAGCTAACCAGTAGCATAACACTTAACAGATTTCCAAAACAACGAAGAGTCCAAAATCTTTAGAAATTCTGTTTAAAAATTGTAAAACGAATTACAAAGGATGTTTGTGGATAAGATCTCTGGGGAACCCATCTGGGACACTTCCACTGAAAGCAGGTAGGCAGAGCAGAGAAATGAAAATACAAGCACTTCTGTCTTTTTTGAAGTGAAGAAGGTGCCTCTGAAGAACAAATGGATTCTTTTTTAATAGCCAGGCAATTAGATTATTAATCATTTATACTATTCAAGCAGGTGAAGTAGGAATAGCAGTCTCATGGCTGTATCTTTGCTCTCGACATGTGGCCAGAATAGAAACTATTCAGAAAGTTTAATTTGGGCCTACAAGTTCTCATGCTTAAAAATGTGGACTGGCCAAATGAATTCGACCTAATTGGATCCTGAATACAGTCAATAATATCACTGCTGCCATCACTAGCATAAACTAGTGAGATGAATGAAGTAATATCTGACTGTACGTTTCATCTTGAGACTAATTGGCGTATTACCAAAGAACATCTTTTGAGTTTTTGCTTTCACTTTTTAAAATATAATAAACACACACACACATACATATACACACACACACACACACAGGCAAATGTCTAAGAAAATTATAGAATGTTGTATGAAAGGTGGGAAAGGCAGCATTTTTTCAGCTTTGAATGTTTTCAACAAATGCAGTAGGAAAGGAGACATACTGCTAACTTTATGTGAATGACTGGTTGATAAAATTTGCATAAATGTTACTTGACTGGTTCAAAACCTAAGCAACATTGACTATACTTACCTGGAGTTTCTGTAGAAGTTCTCTAGCAAGAGAGCAGTGTAATCTCCAGAGAAATGGTGTAAACAGCTTAAAAAAAAACTATTTACATCTTTTCTCTGGGGGTTAAACCAAAGGTTAGACAGGAGATTGAGAGAGCATTGCAGAAATTTGGGGACTCTACATTTGGTCAAAATGAGATAACTGATTAGTATTTAGCCAAATCCACAAAGGACCATAGGCAGCTGACTCCATTAGAGAGCAACAATTGGATATGTATGGCTTGAGGGGCACCACTGCACAAGCGCGGGGCAAGGTGAGGAGCCAAGCCTTCTTGAACTACCACAGCTGGTGTGAGGATTGAACATACACTGTTGGTGTCATTTGGCATTGCACTGTAGCTGTCTAGCCAACTGAGCTTACTGGCCCCTAATTGGAATAGAACTGAAGTTTCCAAATGGACTTTTAGACCAGTTACTGGGCAAAAAGTCAAGAAGTTCTGACATACCTAAAGATGATTTACTAAATACTGAAGGCATGGATTTCGTGGTCAGCAGTGAAGTTATGGTGCTTACCGTTCACCTCACTGATTGTTAAGACACAGTTTTTGCAGGCTGTAGGCTACAGACTTGCTGTAATCTGACATCTGATTTGGTGTGGCACCCTCTACAGGGATCTGTGCTGTCTGAGCAGGTCAAAAAAACTGTCAGGCTCTTCAATCAGGTTGAAGTAACTTCACTAAGGTATGTAGAGTCCAAACCAGGAAGTATAAAGGAAGAAATATAAAATAGTTTAAAATCATTTATAGAAAATAAAATAAAAATGGGGAAGATTTTTTTTTTGTAAGCTCTCCAACACTCATTACCTTCTGAGGGAATGAGACTCCAAATTTGCAAAATTAATTTTCCAAGTTCAGAGAAGCTGCTTGATAGTATTTATCACGCACCATGCAGTTTTAAAAAAAAACTCCATTTTGAATGCAACAGTCCCCGCTTTCCTGCTGTCTGGTGCACAAAAAATTGAGCTAGTACTCCAAGTTCATGCTGTTGCAATTGCTTCAGTGCCGCCAATGCACCCTGTGGAGGAGCAGGGTATTCCTGATCTCTGCATTTAACTGCTCATGTGTGGATGTCAGAAGTTGCTGTCCGATTAACCCCATTATAATGGTGATTGCTTTTATCCTCAATGTTGTTATTATTCCAAATCCAGCCCATTATTTTTGTGTGTTTTTTTTATCCCATCTGCCCTTCATTCAGATTTCCATCTGGCTAACACGAATTAAATTCTTTGAAAGTGCTTGTATATAATTAAGGTTAGGTAATTTGTAGTTCAGTTGTCTGCAGAATCTAGGATATATTTTTAGCATTGGGTGGCTAATGATGTCAACACTGAACAAATGGGAATCTGTTAAAGATCGCTCTGGCTAGATCTAAGAGTGTGGTGTACCTCATATTTTCTTCTGGCTAGCCTTCTAGGATAACGTGATGTGTTTTATGCCCTATTTGTGCAAGCCCCTCGTTGCACTATGAAAAAATACATTGAAATAAGTGCAGGTATGATTGCAGTGTTCTCATTGCGAACGCACGTGCATTCAGTACACCTGTATTAAGCGGGAGTTCAGGGTCATGCACATGTTGGCTAAGGAAGTCTCTGTTTGAAAGGGCGGCAGCTTATTTAGACTGGATGAAAGTGGATTTATGGCAGCTAAATTGTTAACTGTTTTTGGCACTTTGTTCATTTTTAGAGAATTATGTCCTAGATTTTTTTCCAGCATCATTTATCATAGCAACATTAAAACCAGAGAGTTAGGAATTTCAGTGGAGTTTTCTCTCTCTCTTATTTGGAGGAGAGAGAAGAGCATGAAGAGGAGATTCCACATCACCTTGGGGATATCTGAGGAAATCTGCCATTGTTCACAAGGAGTCAGTTGCACTGTGGTTAAACATGCTGACTATCTCCATCACAGGAATCGGTGACACTGTTGATACCAGTCACAGAATCTGAATTTTGTGCCTCTGGCTCATTACAAGCTACTATAGGGAACATATGCAACATCAATCATTTTGCAGTGCACATATGCATCAAGTAGGTCACAAACGTTTTGGCTACCAGAGCAATTAACAGTATAAATTTTCTTTGACAACCTGACACAGAATCAGTATGCCCCACAATATGTTTTGTACTGCAGGATTTTTCAATGCCCAGGGCGTTATTTGTGGCTTTCGTGTGGCCTGTACACAATCTGATGGCCAACATGAACTGCAAGGGTTTAATTACATCATTGTACAAGTGGTCAGTGATGGGGGTTGATATATGATTATGCAGATCGGTACCTGCTTCCCAGACAAGTTGCTTTTGTTTTAGTACAATTCTCTGTGTTTAGACCATTTAAAGGAAAAAGTAAACATCAAGGGTGTATTCTAAAAGACCAAGGTTATCCTGTTCAGCCTGGTGCAACGACATCATTGAGCTAACAACAAACAGCAACTCAAATACCTAGATAAATTGGGATGTTTTACAATAAACTATGGCATATCTCCAAGATTATCATTGTCTAGTGCCTGCTGCATATTTTGAAAGGCCAAACAATGGAACGACTCGTAGAAAGGGAGGCCAGCCACAACCTAGGGCAGGACAAGAAGCTGATGATCATCTAGAAAGTTTATATGCTGGAATACCCAGTAAAAACAGTGAGCTTCACAGAGGCTTTCAGTTAATTGTCACATCTGTCCTCGCCACAAGAGTGAAATTTGGTGGTTCAAAAATACACCCAACTATATTAACCTCTGCACTATCTCAACTACTTTGGTTAATTAATTTAGGATTTTACTCAGCAGAGAAAAAATATGATAAGTGGAAATACTGTACATTCCTGAATGCCTACATTCATAAATGAAATAACCAAATAACCTTTAAATAAAATAAATTCAAAAGTATAAAATAAATACAATATACAATAAATGTAAATAAATGTTTAAAAAAAATTACACTCACCAGCTGCCTGTTTTCAGATTGACCAGGCTCCATCTAAAGGCAGGGACTTCAATACTGAGGGAGGAGTGGAAGTAAGGGATGGAGCAGAGGAAGAAGTGCAAAGACCCCAACAGCACTGGGGAGGTGTTGAGGTGGGGGAGTGCTGGGGAGGGTGGGGCAGTGCAGTGAGAAGACGTCATGTGCACATTGGGGTCTGCGGGCCACAGAACAGGAAATGTGTGACAAATTTTGTTACAGTGAACGCTGTAATGTTAAACAGATATATGGTCCCTTTTTTATGAACAATCTTAAAGCAAAACAATGTTGGGTGAGTCAACATTAAGCGGGGACTTACTGTATTTGCTAAACGTGTTGACATGTGATTAATCATAAAAGCTGAAGTTCCTCCTTTGGATTTAAATTTAAGTACCTAATGAGAATTTTCTAATGGCTGAGCAGATAAATTCACCATCCCCTTAAATTAAGGAGAAGGAAAAAAAACTATTCTGCATTTTGAGTGATTCCTAGGAAATGTGTATTTGGGCATCTTGTGCACTTGATTGTGTTGCCTTTCACAGTTGAGCAGCCTTGCCACACCCAGCCAGGGTTTACACACAAAGGATCTGCACTTATGAAAGCTACTGAAGGGTTCCTGTCACTTGTGGAATCATACGTCAGTTTGAGTGGTTAGGAATAGGAAGGGGCAAGACAGCTTCAGTAAAGCCAATTAAAAAGAAAATTAAATTTACTTATTTTGATGCTGGGACAATGTGTGTGCAGGACCTGGAAAGAAAAAGATTGTTTTGAAAACAATCTCTCCAGGAATCTTCCTCCTCTAAAGATACAATGCTCAACAAAATACACCGACTATCCCAATGTATCCTTCTGTAAATACCCATGTACTGTGTCATCATCTAAATATACGTAAAAATAATTAAAAATAAAAGGAATTTGGGAAAATAAGTCAGACTTCAGAACTACAAACCCTAACTCTAATCTGCTGTCATCCTATCTTTCAATTTTAACAAATGCTCAATAAAGCTCCATAACTGCACTTACAGACAGCCTAAAGTCTACAAGTGATTTAAATAACTCGTTAAAATATTAGAATGTTTAAGACCGTTTGATGTTTACTCATGCTTTCCAGACCTTTTGATAGCTTCCTGTGGATTGTGATCCCTGTGTATTTAAGGCAACCATCTGAAATTTTTAGCCATACTTAATTTCTTAATGTACCTTCCTAAATTTGTCTAATTGTCTCAGAGCCCTTAGATTAGGGAAGAGAAATTCAGCCAGCTTCCAATTCCTGATTGTAAACCAGTGCTCTTGACCATAAGTTTTTGGGCGGATTTTAGAAGAGGGCAGGATCTTGCTTGGATTGGCATGGTCTTTATTGGAAAAACATGCTGACACTCTGTCAAGGTTCACACATGATGAATGGCCACTGGGGTAAAGTACTTGAAGGCACCAGCAGCTGTAGAACCCTACCCTGGCAAGAAGTCAGTGTCTTCAGGAGATGACGAAATTCATCAGGAACAGTGAATTATTATTAAGTAGGTGTTCAAAATTTTAACACATACTTACATTTATTATTTTAATATATATTTTTGTCATTGCTTCAGTTTTTTATGTGGAGAGATTTATTTCCAGTATTGCTTGACATCAGCTCAGCTTGCTGTATCTGTGTTTAATTTGTACAGTAATGATGCCACTAATTAAAATGTAGATAGACAGGGGTTGCTAAATTATTAAGAGCAAAAACCAAGAGGAACATTTACTTAAACACGTTGTGATTGGCAGAACTAGAAATTAATGTTAGCGTAACCCTGTAAATAACATTCTGAAATGTAATTATTACCAAAAATAATATCCTGTTGTATATAAGTACTAACAATTCACAGGTCACAACCCTGGAATTAATTTCACTTTAAGAAGGAAAGTTAACGAATTCCCATACTGAATCATCCATTTGTCTGAATGTGCCGCCAACTAGACAAAATATCCTCTTAGAATGCATGGCAATGATAATTACATTGATTTTTGTTGATTGTGTTTGTCAATCAAACTGAAAGCCAGGGTGTGGTTGACTGCTGCTGCATATCATATTCCCTGTTAAAAAAACAATTATAGTGTTCAAAAGCATTGTATAATTTCTGAGTTTTTAAAGAACCACTTTCTTGTCAGTTTCACCACAATTCCCATAAGTTGATCTGTCTGCTATGATTCAGAAACTGTACTTACTCGGTAACCTGTTGCAAATTTGAGTTTGCTGGTGTTCAGTCAGCTGCTCCCATAGGTGGTTTGAGTGTCTTATCTATTGGGATTTAACTCCTATTGACCTATATCTATTTGCAGAATAGTGTTGCCTGGGGAATGTAACAGTACTATTGCCTCATGACCTGAACTGGACATTGATGCTTTTCATACCTGTAGTTCTTCAATTCCTCCAAAAACAGACTGAGCAATCACTTGGTGAGGTCAAATGTCAATGGTTAAGCTGCTTTGTTTCACAGCATGTGATCAGAGTGCCAGTTATAATTAAAATTCGCTTAATTCATCAGACTTCATTTTGCTTCCTGTACATAAAAAAAAAGCCTTGCCAGGCTGCTCCATATTGGTGATCTGTTTTACTGGTATTTTCAAAATTATCTTTTTTCTAAATGCTGAAAGAGATCTGAGACAGATCCAAACAGACTAAGCATGTCCAACCTGTGTTTTGCGGTAATCGATAAAGTCAAAAGCTGTTATTCTATTGCTTGGGCTATATAGTTTATCAATAGAGCCAATAGTGATCATATTTTATACTGGGCTGGTCAGACTACATTTTGAATACCATGTCCAGTTCTGGTTACCAAGAAATGACAGACATTCAGATGCCAGAGCAGTACACGGAGCAGCCCACAAGACTCATCCACAATGTTAAGCATCAATGTTCAGAGGAAGGACTGGAGATAGTTGCACTTTTCAGCCTAGAAGGGAGGCATCAGAAGTGATCTTACAGAGGTTTGCAAGATTGTTATGGGTATAGAACAGGTTAGCCCTGAATATTATTTCATACTGCAGTACTATGAAAGGGCAGTTTTAGGACTAATATCAGGAAATTCTCCTTCTGCAAAGAGTAATCAATATATGGGATAAGTTTTAAGGCAAAGTAATGGAGGCACCAATGCTCTTGCCAGGCTGCCATTTTATTCTGTGTAATTAACATTGCTGATTTGTACAGACCCTATTTTACTGCCAGAATGGTATAGTTGTGAATGCAACTTCAGGCAAACTAGTTAATTCTGAAACAAAAACAAAAATTGCTGGAAAAACTCAGCAGGTCTGACAGCATCTGCGGAGAGAAAGACGGAGTTAACGTTTCGAGTCTGTATGACTCTTATTTCTGAAATTAGTTTGGTGTTGCTCTGACTATTCTATTGTTTGGGTTATATAGTATAAATAGGGTATTTGATTGATAAGTACACCAAAAGTCTTGAGTAAAACCTGTATTGGACTTTAAATGTGTCTGAGCGCAGATAAGCGTGGTTTTTTGATTGGCAAATTGATGAAAAGAGCACTTTATCAGTATTCACTAATGCGGATTGATGCAAAATTTAAACATGTCACCATTATCCACTAATCTACATTATCTAGAGGTTTTTCTGGAATCGGGTAAAAAGACCGCGCCAGTATCCACTTAATTTACTGTATCTTGTACATGTCACAAACTTCTATTCTATCCTTAACTAGCCGTAACATTATGGGCGATCCACTAATGTATACACTACTTTTCAGTTCACTGCTGCTGAATCCACTGTTCTGTGAAATTCTTTCCATTTCCTGTTGTCTCAAATTATTGAAGGTTTTTATACATAGTTTCTGCTTGTTTCTGCTTGCTTCTACGCTTAGAATTTCCAACAGCAGCGTTCTACTCATACAGGCGATGACATAGGGGTATTGTCTAGTTTTGTCTCTGGACTAGTACTCCAGACACCCGGGTCTGAATCCCACCACAGTAGATGGTGGAATTTGAATTCAATAAAAATCTAGAATTAAAAGTCTAACGATGACCATGAAACCATTGTTGATTGTTATAAAAACCCATTTGGTTCACTTATGTCCTTTAGTCTGGCCAGAGCCACAACAATGCTACTCTGTTGTCTCAATCCACTAAAAGGCCTCAAAAAAGGAACGAAACTGGATGGACCACCTGACCTAGGCACCAGAAACGACAACGGCAAACCCAGTCCTGTCGACCCTGCAAAGACCTCCTAACATCTGGACACTAGTGCCAAAAATGTGGGAGCTGCCTTATATATCATATCTTATGGATAATGTACTTTCCCTCCGGCCAGACAGACCCAGCAGGGGTGACAGCACAGTCGGGAGGGCGTTGCCTTGGGAGTCCTCAACATCGACTCCATGAAGCCTCATGGCATCAGGTCATTAATTTGCAAGGAAACCTCCTGCTGATCACCATGTATCACCCTCCCAACAGCTGATGTATCAGTGCTCCTCCATGTTGAACAACACGGCGCAAGGGCAGAATGTACTTCGGGTGGGGCAAGTGGCTTGGTCGCACCACTACTGATCGAGCTGGTCAAGTCCTGAAGGACGTAGCTGCTAGACTGGGTCTGCGGAAGGTGGTGAGGGAACCAACAAGAGGGAAAAACATGCTTGACCTCATCCTCACCAACCTACCTGCCGCAGATGCATCTGTCCATGACAGTATTGGTAGGAGTGATCACTGCACAGTCGTTGTGTCTTCACATTGAGGATACCCTCCATCGTGTTACGTAGCACTACCACCATGCTAAGTGGGATAAATTTCAAACGGATCTAGAAACTCAAGACTGGGCATCCATGAGGCGCTGTTGACCATCAGCACCAGCAGCTGAATTGTACTTTAACACAATCTGTAACCTCATGACCTGGCATATCCCCCACTCTACCATTACCATCAAGCCAGGGAATCAACCCTGGTTCACTGAAGAGTGCAGGAGGGCATGCCAGGAGCAGCACCAGGCATACCTAACAATGAGGTGTCAACCTGGTGAACAACACAGGACTAGTTGCGTGCCAAACAGCATAAATAGCAAGTGATAGACAGAGCTAAGCGATCCCACAGCCAATGGATCAGATCTAAGCTCTGCAGTCCTGCCACATCCAGCTGTGAATGGTGGTGGACAATTAAACAACTCACTGGTGGAGGAGGCTCCACAAATATCCCCATTCTCAATGACGGAGGAGCCCAGCACAGCAGTGTAATAGATAAGGCTGAAGCATTTGCTACAGACTTCAGCCAGAAGTGCCGAGTGGTTGACCCATTTTGGCCTCCTCTGGAGGTCCCTAGCATCATAGATGCCAGTCTTCAGCCAAATCGACTTACTCCATGTTATATCAAGAAATGGCTGAAGGCACTGTATAGTGCAAAGGCTATAGGCCCTGACAATATCCCAGCAATAGTACTGAAGACTTGTGCTCCAGAACTTGCCACGCCCCTAGCCAAGCTGTTCCAGTACAGTTACAACACTGGCACCTACCCGGCTATGTGGAAAATTGCCCAGGTATGTCATAAGAACCAAAAACTGAACTGGACTAGCCATATAAATACTGTGGGTACAAGAGCAAGAATCCTGTGGTGATTAACTCACCTCTTAATTCCTCAAAGCCTATCCACCATCTACAAGGCACAGGTCAGGAGTGTGATGGAATACTCCCCACTTTCCTGGATGAGTGCAGCTCCCACAACACTCAAGAAGCTTGACACCATCCAGGACAAAACAGCCCGCTTGATTGGCACCACATTCACAGTCACTCCCTCCATCACTGATGCACAGTAGCAGCAGTGTACCATTTGCAATTTGCACTGCAGGAATTCACCAAGGCTCCTTCAACAGCAATTTTCAAACCCATGACCACTCCATGTAGAATGAAGAGGGCAGCAGATAGGTGGGAACACCACTACCTGGAAGTTCTCCTCCCAAGCCACTCACCATCCTGTCTTGGAAATATATCACCGTTCCTTCACTGTCGCTGGGTCAAAATCCTGAAACTCCCTTCCTAACAGCACTTTGGGTGTACCTACACTACATGGACTGCAGCGGTTCAAGGAGGCAGTTCACCACCACCTTCTCAAGGGCACCAAGGGACGGGAAGAAAATGCTGGCCCAGCCAACACACCCCATATCCCGTGAATGAATAAAAAATATAGGGCAGAATTTTCACCTCGGTGGGCAGGTGCATGTTCAACCTGCTCGATTGTGAAAGGACATGCATTGACGCCGGACGAGTGTCCCGACGTCAACGTGCAGTAGCGTGATATTTCGGTCAGCAGGCATGCACGGGAATCGACAGTGTGCCCGCCGACAGTTAAAAGGCCTGTTAAGGCCATTAAAGTCATAATTAACTTACATTTTTTGCTGCCCATCCAACCTTACGGTTGGCAGGCAGGCAAAAAGGCCAAGTGGCCTTTGCATTCGTGGGTGGGATGAGGTTTCCAAAAGCAAATAAAAATAACATTTAAAAAATTTAATTAATGACATGACCCTTGCTCATGTGACAGATTCCCATGAAGGGGCATGTTTTATAACATTTTATGTGCCTTTATTTATTTTTCTGAAAACTCTTTAAGACAGAGTTGCCTCAGAGAGATTTGCAAGCATGAAGTTCGTGCTCGCACTCCCCACCCCCAATCCCCTCCCCCGTCCCTGCAAAGGCAGCGCTGAGCGCTGCTGCTCGTGCCTCATGCTAGGCGGACCTTAATTGGCCCACTAGCGTGATATCGCGGTCCGGCCCCGCTGGTCGGCTTCCCACCCGCCCCCGCTATGCCTGCCCAACAAGGGCTAAATTCTGCCCATGTACTCATTAGAATGACAACCCCTCACTTTCAACCAAATAGCTGTTTAAGCGACAGCAACCCTACTTTTAAATAGCAACATTATTGAGTTCAGATATTCTATTCCTAATGTAAAACTTAGTTCCCCACTTTCTGCTCTAGGTCTTCTCTTATTCCTTCTGTTCCGATTTCCTGTTCTTTTGATTGTGACTGTGAATCGTTGCCTGCGTGTGAATGATTGACTAATTATTTACCACAAATTTCCTGATCTTGTTGGAATCACGATGGCATATGCTGGCTACAGAGAGAGAGGAGCTGCCAGGGGCACAGAGAAGCCAGAGTGAAAATTTTGTACAAGGTGTCACAATCTGCTTTTGGCCCCCAGTGATCTATAGTGGCTACAGCATTAGTTGGGTGACTAGTATATCTGATCTGGCTGCGATGTTGTTGCATTGGTAGACATAGAGAAAAAATTACACTCCCATGTGCTTAATACAAGAAATCTGTCACTTCTGTATTTTATGTTGATGAAATACATTATTATTGGACATGTTTTTTGAAGAAAGAGCTTGCATTTTATATTGTGCCATTCATGACCTCAAGATGGCCCAAAATGTTTCACAGTCAATAAAGTACTTTACAATTCTACTCAGTCTTGTAATACATGGCAGCCAATTTGTGCAGTGACAGCAATGAGATAAATGACCAGATTAACTATTTTAGTGGTAATAGTTGAGAGTTAAATGTTGTCCAGGGCACTGACAGAATAGCCCTGCTGCTTTTTATTTGGACTATACAATCTCTTATAGCCACATAGAGGGCAGAAAGGGGCCCTTGTGTTAGTTTTAGAAGGCATCCTGATGGAGGAATAATAAAACATCTCAAAGAGAAATTTGGATTTATATAATGCATTTCAAGCTTTCAGTTGTCCCAAAGTGCTTCACAGCCAATTGCTGCATTTTACGTGCCCCTGCTGGGTGTGTTTTCCGTTGGGGGGCACGTAAATTAGGGCGGAGGCCCACCCTGCCACCTTCCTGCCCAACTCCAAGCTCACCCCATAATACTAAATAAATAATTAAGGGTTAATTTAGCTTGTTAACAAGGCAATTGACCCCGATTAATACACTGCCCATGTCATAATACTGTTGGTGTGGGCAATCTGGTGGGAATGGGCAGGCCGTGTCTTAGAAAAAAAACCTTTCAAAGGGTGGGAAGGAACAGGGAGTACTACCTTCAGGGGGTGCTGTTTGCACATTGGGGGACAACCCCTCTTTTTATCTCCCCTTTCTTCCTACCTGCCAGCTCTATAAAACACACCCATCTACACCTCTCTCTACCACCCCCCCCCCCCCCAATCTACCCAAACCGTCCGTGTGCAAGAGCCTGGACTTACGTTGCTCCAGGACCCATGGGCTGCTTTCTTCAACCTGCCTGCAGTCCCGGCAGCACCCACTGATGTGCTCTTGGCGCTGCCAGGACTGATGGAGCTGCTGGCCAATCCGAAAGCGGAACTTTCTCCCCGGTGAGGTGCAGAAGCCCACACCGCCCTAATTCAGCCTGCCTGCAACGTGTTACAGCTGTGAGGTGGGTGGGTGGGCTGGCATGGAGTGGGTTGGCTCCATGCCAACTTTGCTTTATGCTGCCCCATGAATTAATTTTGAAGTCTAGGCATAGTGTTAATAGGCAATGTAGCAGCCAGTTTGGACACAGCAAGATCTTTCAAGCAACAGTGTGATGAATGACAAGATAATCTGTTTTGCTGGTGGTTGAGTGATGTGTGGTGGCTAGGTCAACGTAGGAAGACTTGCTGATTCTCATCGGAATAGTGCCACAGGATCTTTTGTGTCCGCAATACAGATGAGGCCTCAGTTTAATGACTCATCCAAACATGACATCTCCAACTATGCAGCATTCCCTTGGAGACTGCACCCTAAAGTCGTCACTCCCAAAACATATTACATAGCAGTTATGTCACTGGTAAGGAAACTGCCCACATCTCCCTGAAATAAACCATTAACTGTGTTGTAAGGAATTTTAGAGAATTCTGTGGGAATTGTTGGACATACAGGTTTATCTAGGTTTTGGATGTAGTGGGTAAATTAAAGTAAAATTAACTAATGATTGCACTAGTTTTGTTGTAAGAAGCCCATTTTTGTGTTGAATTTCTGGTTCTCAGAAAACGATTCATCGGCTTCTAAAATATTGAGTATGTTAAAACAATGTTTTATCATTGATGAGCTGACTTGAAAAAAAAAATATATATATATGAATTTAAAATACAACTAAACTTAGCAATTCGAAAAAACTGTTAGGACAGGAATGCAGGGTCAATGGAGCCAGTGAAGGGAACAACCCAAGGGAAATTAAAAACACAAAACATTGAAATCATTTCTGTTCTGAGGAGAAATTTTTTGCATTTCCATCAAACAGCACCTCAAGGCTAGCTTGTTCACGTTTAAGTTCAACTATTTTTTGTTTTTAAAAAAAACTGGAGGAATATAAATGAGTAAAATTGCCGTCTGCAATGTATTTTTTTGCCTACACCGAAATTCAGGATTTAACAGGAAGAGAAGGAACTTTATGAAACGCTTGGCTGTGCTTACCATGATAGTATCTTGATAGATATATGGTAAGGCAGGTGATGTGAATTTATGGGAGGGAAATCTTACCTAACAAATATACTGGATTTTTTTGAGGGAATGAAAGACCTTGTTGATGACGGAGATTCTGTGGACTGTATTTAGATCTCAGCAAGGATTTTAATATCATGGCACATGAATCTACAGGCATGAGCTGGGTTGAAAGTTGGGTAAGTTAGAGAAAGCAAAGGATAGGATCGAGCTGTTTCCACATGACAGGGAGCAGCAGTTATGCCATTGCAGTTTCGTGCATATGAAAACAAAGGCCTGAATCTTCTGGTCGGCGTGCAGAGACGGACCCCCCCTCGCCAACGCGTAAAATGACACGCGGTAATGCCAAGCGTGCGTCCCAACGTCACCGCGTGTCATTCAGATCTTCAGTTCGGTGAGCGCGCACTGGAGTCGGCTGTGCGCCTGCCAAACTGTCAAAGGCCTATTAAGGCCATTTAAATATCAATTAAAAGAATTAACTAAGCTGCCCGTCCAACCTTAAGATTGCCGGGCAGGCGAAGAGCCCAGGCGGCCTTCGCATTTATCATGAAACCTCATCCATGGGCGGGATGAGGTTTCATGAAGGTTTTTCAACTTTAATAAAAATTTTTAATAAAATTCATAGACATGTCCCATTTCATGTGACACTGTCACATGAAGGGACATGTCTGAATAATTTTAAAAAAATCTTTTATTGACTTTTTGATAATGAAATTAAACTCCCTGAGGAGATTTCTGTGCTCTTTCACGCACATGCCGACACAACCTCCTCCCCCCCCGCCCGCCCGCACAGGGAGCGCTCAGCGCTTCTGGCTGCGCATCATGCTGGCGGCGGGGGCGATCGGCTGCGCACCCGCTCCCGCATCCCCCCCCCACTCCCACCCACCCAACCCCCGACGGGGAGAAAATTCTCCCCAAAGAGTTTGCAGCTGACACCAAGTTGGGGAGGAGGGTTCAAATATTAGGGGACAGGCAAACTAAATAAAAATATCTGGATAAGATTGGAAAACTGAGGTTATAAGTTGTAATATGGGAAAAAACAGGAAAACGAGATTAGGGGACCAACAGGAGGAATGTAAACCAAATGATTCTGCACTAAAGGACATAACACAGAGATATGGGGGTGCTAGTGAAACCAACGTACATGATAGCAGTAAGAAAACCTGAATCTAAGGGTGTATAGCCAAAGACGTAGCACACAAATTGCCAGAGGTGTTAGTCACTGGTATGGCAGCAGCTGCAGAACTGTGCAGGACTCTGGTCATTGTACTGCAGCAAGGATGTCAAAACATTGAAGATAGTTTAGCTGTCTTTTTCTGCATTAATATTTATTTTCAGACATCTGAGTTGTGAGGGAAGATTACAAAGCCTGAAATTGTTTACTCTGAAGTGCAGATATTATTTGAGTGCAACAATGCTTTATGAAATAAATAAATGGAATTCTAATAGATGCCACAATCTCCAAAATTGGGGGTATGTGCTTAGGTTTAGCACAGGCAGATGCACAGACTTAGATGTAATTGCTTTACACAGAAGGTGGTGTACATGTGGAATAGAATGTTAGAATGGTGGATAATGTGTTAAGATTTACAGCACAATTTGATAGATATTTGAGGGAATTGACAATGAGAGGTATTAGTTTTTAGATATGGCACATGGAGTGCGTTATCTTTTCTCCAGGCATGTACTATTTTACATTTCTACAAACATATTCTCTGTGAAATAGAGGACATTTTACGATGCAAATATTAGAGACGTGATGAGGGATTTGTCAGGATGATGATAGTGACTAGCCTTTTAGTTTTTAATCATTTTGGAGTTATTCCTGATGCCCTGGCCAATTTTATTTCTCAATCAACATTGCAAAATCAGATTATCTGCTCTTTCACAATGCTGTTTGTGGGAGCTTGCTGTGTGCAAATTGGTTTCCAATACAAATTGGTTTTCAACATTATAACAGTGACTACATTTAAAAGAAAAACTTTATTTGTTGGTAGTGGAGGGCACACTGTAAATGCAAGTCTGTTTTTTGGAAGATCGAAGTCAACGTCTTCAACATCCACCACAAACTTTGGCTGACCATTCTCTCAGGCAGAATTAAAGTGCTTGGCATTCTATTCAACTCAGAGCTGACCTCTCAATCACAAAGGCTGTTTACATCTGCTTCTGTAACTTTGCTTGCCTCTTCCCCTACTTTAGCCAATCTGCGGCAAAATCCTGATCTATGCTTTTGTTGCTTTCAGGTGCTACTATTCCAATGTTGTCCTAACTGGCCTTCCATCATCTCTGCCCTATAAATATAAGCTCATTCAAAACTGTGCAATGCATTTCATATCCCATACCATTTCCTGCTTGACCATCATCCCTGACTCAAACGTTCTGGTCCTCTGACACTGGCTTCCTATATTTAACCCCATGATTTGCTCATCATTGACTACCGTACCCTCAGTCACCTTGGCGCCGCGTTATAGAATTATCACCTTAAGGTCCTGCACCTATCACTTCTTCTGTAACTCCTTCCTTAAAACCCACTTCTTTGACCAAGCTTCCAGTCACCCTCCAGATATCTCCTCCTTTGCCTTGGTGTCCATTTTTTGATTACACTTCATTCTGTTCCAAAGACTTGCTTATTATGTGAAATGCCACCACAAATATTATGTTCAGTATTGTAAAGTTGACAAAGAAAAACGTATATATACAATGCAACCAAATTGAATCTTAAAGGGGGATGGAGTGCTTGTGAGTAAATAGAGAAATAGTATTATAAGTCATTTGTTCACATCCAGCTTAAAAGAAGTGGATAAAATAATGCAATATGCATTTTGTCAAGATACATTAATGGTTCTGTCAGGCAAGTCATTCACCTGTTGTTACTAATCCTCTGCTGGTCTTAACTAGTCTTGGTTTAGTGGGCCATTGCTAACATCAGGCCCTAGAAATCTGTGGTAATTTATCATCAGTTTAAGATTAAAAAGAAAATAATTGCAATCGCAATATGAAGTAAGTTTTAAGTTTGACGCTTCCAGTCATCTGAAACCTGAATCCACCATCCATTATTGTGTGTTCAATTAAGTATTGGCCAGGGTGATAACTGGAATGCCTTGTGAAAGTTTAAGCATTTCACTGGTTTGAAGTGGGAGCATGAAGGATTGGTCGTTTCCTTTCTTCTGCTTAATCCAAATATGTATTCTCAGCCTCGTTCTGTTTGACATTTGTCCACTGTTGTGGTCTGAATCCAGAAGCTCAGAGCTTTGTTATTCTCCCCCTTTGATCAAAAATAGAGGGAAGGATAATGTTGAGAGAACTGATATGTTCTGACTATTTGGATTTCAGGGTGTTGAAGCAATACAACAGAATTTTCAACCTTGCTTTTCCTAACATGATTGAACCACCTCCATCAGCACCCGCAGCTAGCTGATTAATAATTGGGACAGTCAATAGTATTTTACTGCAACTAATCATTGGAGGACCATGCCTTGCAAATACATCAGAATTAATCTGCCAATGTACTGTAATTGTACAGACAGTTACCCTGCAGCGCATTATTCATGAATTCACAGCAGCGAGTCTTAAATAAGAATCCTGTAGTTACATTTCATAAATGTTTTAATGACAGCATGCTGTGTTTGAATATATCTAGATTTTCCCTAGGTTTCTGTGACTAAAGAGATGTAATATTCAACCGAATGGTCACTTAATCCATTTAACCTGTGGATCATTATACTGTAAAAGCAAATTAGCATTAAGTTAAACAATGCATTACTGCTTTCAGTTTATTCTAGCACTGACTGGGATTTTTTGTGTTTATAAATACTCTTGTTCTTATTGTTCTCACACTGAGATTTAATAATCCTTGTTGAAATTGTTGTTCTTGTCCTTCCCAATATTTGTTTTATGGTGTGAGGCACACCTTTGCTTGCCTTACAGAAATTCAGAGATTTGTACAGTCATTACACCAGACCTGTGTCATAGAACGCTTGAAGGTTGACTACTCATTTTTCTTTAAACCCAATTAAAAAAAGGTAGATTGCAGTTTAATGCCAAGATACAGTGTTTTCGCTTTCTTTTATGGTGCATTCCGAATATTAGGAACCTAGGAGCAGGGGTAGTTATTTGCCCCTCACGCCTGCTCCGCCATTCAACTAGATCATGGTCATCTTTTACCTTGATGCCATTTTCCCATACTTTCCCTATATTGCTTGATATTAATACCTAGAAACCTATTGATCCCTGTCTTGTATATATGCAATGACTGAGCTTCCACAGCCCTTTGAGGTGGAGAATTCCAAAGATTTTCCACCTCATCTCAGTCTCTGACACTATGTCACCTGGTTCTAGACACCCCAGCCAGGGAAAATATCCTTCCTGCATCCGCTGTGTCAAACCCTGTAAGAATTTTGTACACTTCAAAGAAATCACCTCCCATTCTTCTAAACTCTAGAGAACCCAGTCTCCTCAATCTCTCCTCATATGGCAATCCTGCCACCCCAGGCATCAGTCTGGTGAATTTGTTGCACTCCTTCTACGGCCAGTATATCCTTCCATAGGTAAGGAGACCGAAACTGTATACAATACCCTAGGCGCAGTCTCATCAAGGTTCTCTACAATTACAGAGAGACTTCTTTACTCCTGTACTCAAATCTTCTTGCAATAAAGGCCAACATATCATTTGCCTTCCAAAGAGCTTGCTGCACCTGAATGTTAGCTTTCAGTGACTTATGAACAAGGAAATCCAGGTCCCTTTTAGAATTTCTCTGCATTTCTGTTTTTCCTACAAAGTGAATGACTTCATCTTTTTCCACATTATATTCCATCTGTCATGTTCTTGCCCACTCACTTAGCCAGTCTAAGTCCCTTTAAAGCTCTTTGCATCCTGCTCACAGCTCACATTCCCACCTAGTTTTGTGTCATCAGCAAACTTGGAATTATTTTATTTGGTCCCCACATCCAAACCATTGATATAGGCTGTGAACAGCTGGGGCCCAAGCACTGATCCTTGCAGTACTCCACTAGTCACAGCCTGCCAACCTGAGAATGATCCATTTATTCCTACTCTGTTTTCGGTCTGTTAACTAATTCTCAATTCATGCCATTATATTACTCCCAATCTCATATGCTGTAATTTAGCTTACTAGCTTGCTGTGTGGGATCTTATTGAAAGCCTTCTGAAAATCCAAATATACCACATCCAGTGATCCCCTCTTATCTATTCTGCTTGCTATGTCCTCAAAAAAACTCTTAACGGGGTTTGTGAAATATGATTTCCCTTTCCCTAGCAAAACTGGAGTCGATGGGAATTGGGGAGAAAACTCTCTGCTGGTTGGAGTGATACTTACCACAAAGTCAGATGGTTGTGGTTGTTGGAGGTCAATCATTTCAGTTCCAGGACAACACTGCATGAGTTCCTCAGGGTAGAGTCCTAGGCCCAAACATCTTGGCATACTTCATCAATGACCTCCCTCCATCATAAGGTCAGAAGTGGGAATGTTCGCTGATGATTGCACAATGTTCAGCACCATTTGCGACTTCTCAGATACTGAAGCAGTCCATGCCCAAATGCAGCAAGACCTGGATAATATCCAAGCTTAGACTAATAAGTGACAAGTAAAATTCGTGCTATACCAGTGCCAGGCAATGACCATCTCCAACAATAGAGAATTGAACCATCACCCCTTTGACATTCAGTGGCATTACCGTTATTGAATCCCCTACTATCAACATCCTGGAGATTACCATTGACCAGAAACTGAACTGCACTAGCCATATAAATACTCCGGTTTCAAGAGCATGTCAGAGACTTGGAATGCTATGGCGAGTAATTCACCTTCTGACTCCCTGAAAACTGTCTGCCATGTACAAGGCACAAGTCAGGAGTGTGATGGAATACTCTCCACTTGCCTGGATGAGTGCAGCTCCAACAACACTCAAGAAGCTTGACACCACCCAGGACAAAGCAGCCTGCTTGATTGGCACCCAATACACAAACATTTACTCCCTCCACCACTGACGGACGATGGCAGCAGTGTGTACCATCAACAAGATGCACTGCAGGAACTCACTAAGTTCCCCTGGACAGCACCTTCCAAACCCACGACCGCTACCATCTAGAAGGACAAGGGCAGCAGACGCATGCGAACACCACCACCTGGAAGTTCCCCTCCAAGCCACTCACCATCCTGAGTTGGAAATATATCTTCGTTCCTTCACTGTCACTGGGTCAAAATCCTGGAACTCCCTTCCTAACAGCACTGTGGGTGCACCTACACCACATGGCCTGCAGTGGTTCAAAAAGGCAGGTCACCACCCATCTTCTCAAGGGCAATTAGGGATGGGCAATAAATGCTGGCCTAGCCAGTAATGCCACATCCTATGAATGAATAAATAAGAAAAATCTATGTTACTCTGCCCAGTCCTATGATTATTTTCTAACTATTCTGTTATCACATCCTTTATAACATATTCCAGCATTTTCCCTACTACATATGTTAGGCTAACAAGTCAGTTATTCCCCATTTTCTCTCTCCCTCCTTTCTTAAATAGTGGGGTGACATATGCTACCTTCCAATCTGTAGGAACCGTTCCAGAATCTATAGAATTTTGGAAGATGACCACCAATGCATACACTACCTTAACGGCCACCTCTTCAATAATCTAGGATATAAATCTTATCCAGGGGATTTATCAACTTTCATTCCCATTGATTTCTCCAGTATTACTTTTTTTTTTTACTAATACTGATTTCTTTCAGTTCCTCATTCTCACTAGTCCTTTGTTCCCTAGTATTCCTGGGAGGTTTTTTTGTATCTCCCTCCGCAAAGACAGACACAAAGTATTTATTTCGTTTCTCTGCCATTTCCGTATTCCCCATTGTAAATTTTCCATTTTCAGCCCGTAGTGGGCAGAGAATCTTTTCCTTTTCACATGCCTCTCAAAGCTTTTACAGTCCGTGTTTTATGTTTTTTGCTAGTTTACTTTCATATTCTATTTTCTCTCTCCTTTCAAGTTTCTTGGTTATCTTTTGCTGAATTCTAAAATGCTTCCAATCCTTTTTTGGCAACTTTTTAACTTCTTCCTTTGATCTTATACACTCATTAACTCCTCTTGTTAGCCATGGTTGGATCACCTGTCCTGCTGAGGTTGTATGCCTCAAAGAAATATAAATGTCTTGTAAAGCAACAATTCTTTAAATGCTAGCCATTGCCTATCTACTGTCATACATTTCAGTCTAGTTTCCCAATCTAACACAGCCAGTTTTGCCCCTCATACTTCATTGTATATATTGAACTTATAGAATTTGTATATTGAATATATATTCTGCAATACAGACTCCCTGTGGTGGAAGTAAAACTGCCATTTGTATTGCAGATACGTTTCTATATAGCTATCCCACTTTAAAACAACTGAACGTATGCAATTATGCCAAAGTTGCTGTTTGCAACTATTTGCTAGGCGTTGGTACCTTCCTTGATGGATGCTGAAAATCCTTGTGAGCACAATTGCTTTGTCAACCTGTGCAGGTTGAGTTCTTCATTTTGCCTAATTTCCTGGTAATGTACCAACACCATATTTATATTGAAATTGGAGTTTCTGAATGGAATAACTTTTAATAGTATGCATTACCCCCTGGCACCAGGAACATGCCTTGTTTCCAGTGCCAGTTTGTTGGTGATGACACAATATTAAACAGCATGGTCAGACGTTATTGAAATGGAAGACCTAGGAGCTTGTAGGCAAACAACAAATTAGGGTATTTGGTTGCAAGAGGTTTTGTATTCTGTTTCAGTTACCACTATGCTTAGCAGGTTGACATTTTGTGGTTAGTGGGTGTGTGTTTACTTTCTCATTTGTTCATGGGATATGGTCTTCGCTGACAAGGCTAGCATTATGGCTCATGAGAAGATGATGTAGGTACACTCACAGTGCTGTTGGGGAAGGTTTTTCCAGGATTTTGACCCAGAAGAAGCCTTAGTGAGTTGCTGCAGTGCATCTTGTGCATGGTACATACTTCAGCTCAATGCACTGGTAGTGGAGGGGATGAATGTTTAAGGTGGTGTACGGGAGGTCAATCAGGCAAATTGCTTTGTCTCAGGTGGTATGGAGTTTTTTTTGAGTGTTATTGGAGCAGTACTAATCCAGGCAAGTGAACTGTATTCCTTCAGGTTCCTGAGCGTAAACCATCATGAGAGTAAACTAGCCAGGAATATAAAAACAGATTGTAAGTGCTTTTACAAATATATAAAAAGCATGAGAATATCTACAGTAAACATTGTTTCCTTAAAAGCAGAGACAGGAGAAATCATCATGGGGAATGAGGAAATGGCAGAGACATTGAACAAATATTTTGGGTCTGTGAAGATATAGTAGAAGATACAAGTCACATACCAAAAATGGAGGGTAACCTAGAGGCTAAAAGGAGTGAGGAAATTAAGGTAATTAATGTCAGCAGAAAAAAAAAGTATTGGAGAAGTTTGAGGGACTGAAATCCCAAAACATGCCCAGGACCTGATGGCCTACATCCTAAGGCTTCTAAAAGAGATAGCTGCAGAGATAGTGGATGCACTTGTTATGATTTTCCAAAAAGTCCTAAATTCTAGAATGGTCTCAGCAGATTGGAAGTTAGCAAATGTAACACTGCTATTCAAGAAAGGAGGGAGAGAGAAAACAGGGAATTACAGGCCATTTAGCATGATATCAGTCGTTGGGAAAATGCTGGAATCTATTATTAAGGAAGTCTTAGCAAAGCATTTAGAAAGTCATAGTATGATCAGACAAAGTCTGTTTTTTGGTTCATGGTTTTATGAAAAGAAAATCGTGTTTGATAAATTTATTAGAGTTTTTTTGAGGATGTAACTAGTAGAGTAGATAAAGGGGAATCTTTAGATTTAGTGTACTTGGAATTCCAAATCCCATTTGATGAGGTGCCACACAGAAGGTTAATATACAAAATAAGGGCTTGTGTAGTTGGGGTAATATGTTAGCATGGATAGACGATTGGTTAACAGAGAGGAAGCAAAGAGTTTTGATAAATGGGGAAGTGAATGGTGGAGTGCTTCAAGGATCAGTGCCGGGGCCTCAGCTACTTACAATCTATATAAATGAATTAAATGAAGAGATAGAGAATAATGTATCTCAGTTTGCTGACAGTACAAAGCTAGGTGGGAATATAAGCTGTGAGGAGGACACAAAAGGCTGCAAAGAGATGGAAACAGATTAAGTGAGTGAGCAATAAACTGGAGTATAATGTGGGAAAGTGTGAGATTATTTACTTTGGTTGTAAGAATAGAAAAAAATACTTTTTAAAAGGTGTGAAAGTTGTAAATTTTGATGTTCAGAGGGACTATACTTGCACAAGGGATTCAAAGTTAGCATGCAGATACAGCAATTAATTAGGAATGCAAATGACATGTTAGCCTTTATTGCAAGGGGATTGGAGTATAAGAATAAAGAAGCTTTGCTACATTTGTACAGGGCTTTAGTGAGACCACCACACCTGGAATACCGTGCAGCTTTGATCTCCATATTTTAGGAAGAATATACTTGCATTGGAGGCAATACAGTCTAGGTTTACTAAATTGGCCCCTGGGATGAGGGGGTTGTCCTGTGATGAGAAGCTGAGTAAATTGGGCCTATATTCTACGGAGTTCAGAAGGATGAGAGGTAATTTCGTTGAAACATTCCAGATTCTGAAGGTGCTGGACCGGGTGAGGTTGTTTCCCCTGACTGGGGAATCTAGAATGCTGTGCACCGTCTCAGGATAAAGGTTGATCATTTAGGACTGAGATGAGGAGAAATTTCTTCACTCAAAAGGTTGTGAGTCTTTGGAATTCTCTACCCCAGTGGGCTGTGCATGCTCTATTGTTGAATACATTTAAGGCTGGGATAGACAGATTTTTTGGTGTCTCAGAAAATCAAGGGATATGGGCTTGGGTAGGAAAGTGGTGGTGAAGCCATAGATTGTCTATGATCGTGTTGAATTGCAGAGCAAGCTGGATGGGCCTTTTGGTCTAGTCCTGCTCATATTTCTTATGTTTGTACGTCCCTAACTTGTACCTTGTAGTTGGTGAATAGGCTGTGGGGAGTCAGGAGGTAAGAGAATTCCCAGCCTGTGGCCTACTCTTATAGTCCCAGTATTTGAATATTTTAAAGTCTGAGTTAGATTCTTGACTGACAAGTCAAAGGATATAGGGGATAGAAAGGAAAGTAGAGGCCTCAATCAGATCAACCATGGCAAAGCAGTTTTGAGGGGCCAAATGGCCTATTCCTGCTCCTAATTCATATGTTCCTATTCATGTGCTTGGTCCCATAAAGTTTCTGGGAAATAGTGACCCCCCCCCCCCCCCCCCCCCCAGGATATTGATGATGGGGAAATTCAGCAGCAGTAAGGCTGTTGAACATCAAAGGAGGGTAGCTGGGCTCTTTTTACAGATGGGAATTGTCTGGCACATGTGTGGTGCAAATGGTGCTTTTCACTTATAAACCCAAGCCTTACTGTTGACCAGGTCTTGCCCCATGCTGGCATGGACTGCTTAATTACCTGAGCGATTGAGAATGGAACTGAATATTGTACAACCATCAATGAGCATCCACATTTATGATGGAGTGAAGGTCATTGATGAGGCAGCTGAAGCTGGATAAGCCTAGGGCATTGCCCTGAGTAACTCCTGCAGCGATGTCCTGGGACTGAGATGATTGGCCTCCAACAACCACAACCATCATCTTTTATATTAGGTATGAAGTGGTAAGTTTTATCCCGATTCCCATTGACTTCAATTTTACTAGGACTCCATGATACCACACAATCAAATGATGTTTTGATGTGTAGGGCAGTCACTCTCATCTCACGTCTGGAATTCAGCTCTTTTGTCCATGTTTGGACCAAGGCCCCAATGAGGTTTGGAACTGAGTCATCCTGGCAGAACCCAAACAAGGCATCAGAGAGCAGATTATTGCTGAGTAAGTGTTGCATGATAACACTGTCGATGACATCTTCCGTCACTTAGCTGATGATTGAGTGTAGACAGATGGGGTAATTAGCTGGATTGGATTTGTCTTGTTTTTGTGGACAGGACATAACTGGGCAATTTTTCAGTTTGTCAGGTTGATGCCTGTATGTGGACAACATGACTAGAGGCACAACTAGTTCTGGAGCACAAATATTCAGTACTGCTGCTGGGATGTTGTCAGGGTCCATAGCCTCTTCTATGCTTTAACCGTTCCATGATTCTATCCAATACATTCAGCCATTTCTTGATACCACTTGGAGAGATTCGAATTGGCTGAAGACCAGCATCTGTGCTGGTGAGGTCCTTGGGAGGAGACAGAGGTGGATCATCCACTTCATCCTTCTACCTGAAGATGGTTATAAACACTTCATCCTCCTCTCTTGCTCTGACATGCTGGCATCTGCCATCACAGAGGATCTGGATGTTCATGGAACCTTCTTTTTTGTTTAATTGTCCACCATGATTCACTAATGGATGTGCAGGTTTTGGCGCTTTGACCTGATCTATTAGTTGTGGGATCAGTCTGTTCTGTCTGTAGCATGCTGTTTCTGCTGTTTAGCATGCTTCTCTGTGTTGTAGCTTCTCTGGATTGGCATCTCATTTTAGGCATGCCTGATGCTGCTCAGTGCAGTAATATACTGCAAATATAAATGTCAAATTAATTACTTACAATATGACAATTCCAGTGTGGCATAGAGGATAGCAGATCATTGGTTGTGTCGTGCATTACCACCTCTTCCATGCAGCAAGTTGTTTGACTGTACCTGGATTGGGGTAGTCCATTATTGTGCTAGCTGTCTGCAAGAACAACTCAGCTAGTCCTATTGTCCTACTCCTTGCCCCTTCCCTTATCTCGTAGCTCTGCGAATGTTTCTCTTCAGATACTTATCCAATTCCCTTTTGAAAGCCCTAATTGAATCCGTCTCCCCGAAGCTCTGAGGTAGTGCATTTCAAATCCGAACCACTCGCTGGGTTTAAAAAAAAGCATCTCTTGTCACTGTTGTTTTTTTTTGCCAATCACTCAATTGCCTTAAATCGGGGTCCTCTGGTTCTCAATCCTTCCACCAATGGGATCAGTTTCTACTAGCCACTCTGTCTAGATGCCTCATGATTTTGAACCTGTCTAGCAAATCTTCTCTCAAACTTCTCTAAAGAGAACAGCCCCAGCATCTCCAGTCTATCCTCATCCCTCAAACCATTCTATAAGTCTCTTCTGCACCCTTTCTAAAGCCTTCACATCTTTCCTGCAGTGCAATGCCCAGAATTAGAGGCTTATTGTAATTTCTTTGACTTTGTACTTTGTTCCTTTATTTATAGAGGCCAGGATCCTGTATGCCTTTCTAACCACTCTCTCCACCCTCCTTGCTACCTCCAGTGTTTTCTGCACATATACCCCAAGGTTTCTCTCTTCCTGCACCCCTGCCCCCCCCCCCCCCCCCCCCCCCCCATTTAGAATTGTGCTCTTTATTTTCTTCCCATCATTCTTCCCATCAAAATGTGTCATTTCATACTTCTTTGGATTAAGTTTCATCTGCCACGTCTACCCATTCCATGAGCCTATGTCCTCTTGAAATCTATCATTATTCTCCTCTTACTTCCAAGTTTTGTGTCATCTGAAAATTTTGAAATTGTGCCCTGCACACCCAAGTCTGTTATTTTCATAGATCAAGAGGGGCTGTAGTCCTAGTGCCAATCCCTGGTGAGCTTACCTACAGTCCAATAAACAATGGTTCACCACTACCCTATTTCCTCTCACGGAGCCAGCCAACTTCTCAGGTTAACAAAATTCTGATGAATGCAGTTCAGAAATTCTTCCCCCACTCTACCTTTTGCATCATTACCATCCCTGTCTGTATTAGGATAATTGAAACTCCCCATTATCACTACTCTATTGTTTTGAACCTTCGTAATTTCTCTGCAAATTTGTTCCTCTATATCTTTCCCACTATTTGGTGGTCTATGGAATACACACAGTAATGTAATGATTTCTCAATTGCTGCTTAACTCTGTAATAGTAAATTTGTCTATTTTAAGAGGTTACTGATGTGAAATTAAAGCAGCATTGTGCTTAAGAAAGCTTTCAAAAATGAGTTAACCTTTTCCTGGCAATTCATGGGGTGGCCAAGAACATTGACCCATTATTATCATGAGTAGTGAGGGAGGTAAAACACATCACTCACTGCTAGAGGGTGCTCCAGTCACGAATTTGTGATGTTTGCATAATATATTCAAATAGCCACTAGGGAGAGCTCCATTATAACTGGCGGCAGTTAGCATCAAGTCACTGCCCAGGATTTTATAGCATTATAGATCTTTGAAATAAATCTACACCTTCTGAACTTAAATTATCAATTTAATTCAAGCTTGCACATGAAAACCTGAAATCAAGGCTTCCAATTATAATAAAATACAGAAAGCAATATTCTTTGTAACATGAAACCTTTTGCCTCTGCAGTGAAATTTGTACCTCACCTATAGCCCATTATCCTCGCGTTACGGGGTGCAGATGTGGTTCTGAAAGTTCAAATTTAAGCATCAGTCTTACGGACACCTGATCTTGTGGTCCTCCTCACACTGCCAAGCTTTATACTCTGCATTTGCTGGATGAGATAAGGCTGTGCTTCAGACAAACATAAGCCTTATATAAATAGAACAGTTGCTTAAACAAGATCTATTTCAGGAGTTTTAACCAGGCATCATGACAAACAGATATCTCGTCCATAGAAAATAGATAGTAGACCACTGGTCTGCTTTTATATAATCTTTAAAGCAAGGTTAATTTTATTGGAGCTAATGCAGAAACATTTTTTTTACAGTAAGTTTTTAAATAACAAGTAGTTCCCTCCCTTCAAGTCACAAGCAATAGTCCTTTAAGAGCTGCTAATTCATTGGAGCTTGCACCCCTGTTGACCAAACTATAGATCTGGTCCCTGTGTCCCATGCATTGGGATTTTATGAAAACCATAGGAAGAAGCAAACCTCTCAAAACTCAGTGAGGCCATGCCATGGGCACAGTTATGAACTTGTTGTTGTTGCAGAATTGGAGCTTAGATGTACAACTTACAGCTCAGATTTAAAGCATTTTAAAACCCGTCATTTTTCAAACTAACCCACAATGAAAAGAGGTGAGGTAAAACGATGGGAGGCATGGTATCTATGCAAAGTGACAGTTATTCATATGTGTGAGCACATGATGGCGAATATTTGAAGGTTATTTGCCCAGCACACTTAATCCTGTCCTTACCTCACTTGGCACCCACAAATGCACACTCACTGATGGCAATCAAGAGCGAGACTGAAGGCTGATTATTTTTTTCCTTTCATAAAGCATGGACACTGAGACCAGTTACAGTGCCCCTACTGTTGCCCCAGTTGAGAACAGTCTACTCAGCACAGACTGGATCAAATCAGGGGTTTCCCTGATGCGTGACTCAGGTACACACTGAATAAAATCACTCAGTGATTCCAGAGGTTCTTAAACTGTTTGTTTGAATTATGCATCTGCCTAAAATAGCTTTTGGCACTGTTAACCAGTCTTTCATGACATGTTCCTGGAAGTTTAATTACGGGAAAATGTAGAGTTCTTAAATGAGAATCGAGTAACACAAAATTCTTGAAGCAATTTACTTTAGTTTTACACTTTTAACTTTATCTGCTATGAGCTAAGAGACAGAAGGGAATTCTTGTAGCAATTTTTTTTGTTTTATTTCAGGGTACTCTAAAACTGTAATTACTTTTGATTTAAACCTGCGGACGCATTATTTTCTGTTATGCTTCGAAAGATGAACCCATGCCTGCAGCTGCCTGCTCTCCCTGCACTGCCCTTTACTTTCCTCTCATGAGCATTCTTCTACAGACAAATAAAACTTGTGCAAGAAATATTTAAAACTCTATATGATTTAATGAGGTGTGCATTGTCCTTGAGTTTGAGAAAATCTTTCAAGGCTTCTATGTTGGAAGGAGAAATGGCTTCCATGTGTAAACTTGACAAAGGAGCCATCATGACTGAAAGGTGGATTGCCATTGCAATATCTAAGTCATGGCATTTATCCAGATCTGGATAAATTTGATCTGAAAAAGATCTGCATCTTTGTTCAAAAACAAACAGTAATAGATAACATTAAAAAAAATCCATGTTCTACCATAATTGATGTTCAAAAAATAATTCAGAGAAAGGCTGAGAGAATGATGAGGTAGAAGGATTAGAGGGGACATGTTTTCACCCAGGGGTTGGTGGGTGCCTGGAATCCACTGTCTGAGTTGGTGGTTGAGGCTGAAATGCTCAACTCATTTAAAAAGTACCTGGATCTGCTTCTGAAGTGCTGTAACCTGCAAGGCCATGGACCAGGTGCTGGAAAGTGGGATTAAAAATGAGTGGCTAGTTTCTTTTTTCTCTTTTTAGTTGGTGCAGACACGATGAGCTGAATGGACTCTTTCTGCATCGTAACTCTTATGGTTCTATGAGAGAAACAACATTTTTAAAAACCCTACTTTTTGGCTCAGATGCTCCTCTTTACCCCATATGGGCCCGACGATTAGGTGGGTGATGCATCCTGAATTGGAAATTCCTAAACTTGCACAGGTTTCCAGGTGCAGGCTATTTGCTTCTGTCCACACATGTTAGAAATCAATCAGCGAGGGAATTTGCACTGGTAGTTCTTATTATTGCTGCTGCAAGCCTTAAAGGGCTGCAACAGCTTAACGACAAATTGCCGCTTTTCATTGTGGCTGCAGAAGCTGTCAGTTGAGGTTTGGAAAATGGCCAACAGCAGAAAGCAATGAAGCACACTAATCACCTGCCCAGCAAGGAGGAGGCTGCTGAAGGTGCTAGGCGAGAAAAGGCAGACTGAACGTGTTACAAGATGGCGGTTGTAGCCAATGCAAGTAGCGAGAATCTGGGTGCTGGACAGGGAAACTGCTCACCAAGAGTTGCTAACCAAGGGCATGTATCTCAGTGTCACATGAATGCATTGCTGCAACAATAACTGCATCACACTGTTCCTTTCTAAAGGCACATTCCTGAACAGCTCTTGAACTTCTCTTTGATGGCCACCAGTTATCACTTTTCAGAACCTCAGCAACATTTCCTTCATTGCAATGTGGCACACCGAAGCCCCATCTACTCAGGACCTGTATGCAGTATCAATTTGTCACACCAATACCAGCATGTAAATGACCCATGAAGAAATGCTATTAATGGCAACTAAGCAAAACTTGAAGGTGTTGGTATTTCCATGTGCCATGGTCCATTTCCTTGTGGGTAATGAAGGTTTCAGCTCCATAAGATGCTGTCGAGGAAGCTTTGGCAAATTTGCTGCTGTGAGACTTGTAGATAGTATAGACTGCAACCACAGTATGCTGTTTGGAGGGAGTGAATGTTTAGGCGAATGGATAAAATGCTAATCAAACAGACTGCTTTCTCCTTGATAATGCAGAACTTTTTGAATGTTGTTGCAGCTGTATTCATCCAAGAAAGTGGAGGATATTCTATTCCACATGGTGGAGAGGCTTTAAGCAGCCTGGAGATAAACCACTTGCTGCAGAACACCCAAGGTGGGATTTTCTGGCCCCGCTCACTTCCGGGATCGCCCGGTCTCGCCACAAGTCAATGGACTTTTGGCTGGGCCGCTGAATCTCCCATGCTGGGGCCCACCACGATGGGGCCATAAAATCCCGGCCTCTCTGTTTGACCTGCTCCAGTAGCCACTGTTTATGTGGCTGGTCCAGTTGAGCTTCTGGTCAATGGTAAACCCCATCCCATTGCCTTCTACCCCCATTACCTTAATTGTGGGGGAGTGGATGATAATAATCTAATATTATAATAAGGGGAGGTGGTTATGCTCTCTTTTTTATTGGAAATAGCCATTGCCTGGCACTTGTATGGTGCAAATGTTACTTGCCACTGAAATCTGCTATTCAGGTTTGATGCATTTGGGCATCTGAGGAATTTCGAATGGATGGGGACACTGGTAGTGTGAAGGTCACTGTTGAAGCAGCTCATGATAGTTGGGCACAGGGTGCTGCTCTGTGCAGCTCCTGCAGTGATGTTCTTGGGCTGAGATGATAGGCTTCCAATAATCACAAACACCTTCCGTTGTACAAGGTATGATTCCATCTGGTGGAGAGTTTACCCCCGATTCCCATTGACTACAATTTCACTAGGGTTCTTTGATGCCACGCTCAGTAAAAATTCTGTCTTATGTCAAGGACAGCTATAGAAAATAGGAGTAGGAGTAGGTCATTTGGCCCTTTGAGCCTGCTCCGCCATTCAATATGATCCTGGCTGATACTCTATCTCAACCCCCTTCTACTGCGCTCTCCTGATGCCCCTTGATGCCTTTAGAGTCCAGAAATCTATCTATTTCCTCCTTATATATATTCAATGACTTGGCCTCCACAGCCTTCTCTGGTAGAGAGTTCCACAGGTTTATCACCCCCTGAGTGAAGAAGTTTCTCCTCTTCTCAGTCCTAAATTGTCTATCCTGTATCTTGATACTGGGATCCCTTGTTCTAGAACCCACAGCCAGAGGAAACATTGCCCCAGCATCCAGTCTGTCCATTCATTTTATATGTTTCAGTGAGATTCCCTCCCATTCTTCTAAACTCCAGTAAATACAGGCCTAGACAGCCCAATCTCTTCTCATCTCAACTCACTTCTATTGTTCTGCTCTCTCTGCCCATGTTCAGAGGCCTGTAAGTGTGTGGTTCTTCCAGAAACAAACAGATCATAAGTGAGCAGGCTATTAGTGAGTATCACTTGATAGCACTGTTGATTGCTCTCCATTATTTTGCTGATGATTGAGAGTAGGCTGAGGGGTGATCATTGATTTGGCTTGATGTTGCCCTGTTAATTTTGTGAATGAGATATACCTGTGCAATTTTTCACATTGTAAAGTAGATGGTTGATGTAATAATCGTACTGGGCACTTTATTAACAGCTTTAATGCCAATTGCTACCAATCGTTATAATTGTAATGCCACTTGGTACCTTTTCCTCTGGTGTCTTTTATTCAGATAATCATTGATCAAGGAAAAATTTATTTTAGATTTTTCCTTGGTGAAACTTTCTTATCCTTATTATTATATTTACTGCTTCACTTAGGCAGAGGTGCCCTTTGTTTCGTATTCCATATTAGATGTACTGTGATATTAGTTAGTATTTGGGTGTAGATGTTAGGGATAATCATGGACTGAGATTGAATGCAACACTGGTGATAGTGCCTCCAGGGCACCTTTGCCACTTGAGTTTGGTCAGGACACTCTTCCACTTGCTGCCTCAATCCTGCCTCACTTTCCTGGATTGGCCCTAATTACTGCAAGGCATAGAAATTTGCTGGTGCTAAAGTGGATTATCAGTTTTAGCACCAGGAGGAGGAGGAATCTGTATTAAAGGCAAAGTGCCCTCAAGATTTCAATAAAGTCTTTCACAAAATATTCTGTATAAGGAGATAAGTTGAGTTAGCCACTAACTGGCATTTGCCTTCTTATCAGGGTCATGAGAGCAATCTTCCTGTTGCTGCTCCAACATGTACTGTTCACTCCGCTTCTATCAGTGTCAGAGTTGGTGATACCGCAATGAGAAAGCAGGGAAGTTGGGCTGTTTGCTTAACCCTCCATCCCTGCTGTTATTTAAGTGCGACAGGGTGGTCAACGATCACAAAACTACTCCCTACTTTTGCAGCGATGGGGAGTTAGTGGCATCAGTTTCAGGGTGAGGTTCTGATACAGGACCTCCCTGCCACACTTTCCTCTCCTCCTCTGTTGGTACTGCCTTTGGACTGTATGATGGTGTAAAATCCAGCCCAACAGTTCCTGAGATTCTGTGGAAAGAGATGAGGTTATGTCTGGTGCACAATGCAGAGTAAATAGGTGGAGTAAAATTAGTGATAGGGTGGCTTCTTCATGGTCCTGTGGAAGGGATGGGATGATAGACCTTTTCTAATTGTTTAAATGCTGGGATGAGGAGGCAATTATACCAACTATGATAGGATGAGAAGCATTTCTACTGAAGATCATAACAGTTAACACTGAAGTTCCATAATTGCCTACTGCATATCTAGGGCTGAATTTTCCCTGCGGGTTTGGGAAGCTAATGTCCAATTATTTTCGGATCCCAGCCCTGCACCACGTCTGCATTGCTGACACAATGCTATTTTAATACCCAAAGCCCCTAATGGGCCAGGAGCGAGCTCGGTGCCCAATTAATGGTGCTGCCTGGAGGCAGGAATTGGCTTTGGAGTGCAATGCTCAAAGGCAGATGGCAGCCATTGCCTTGCAAATTGGAGCAGGCAAGAGAGCGGAAGCCCAGCAGCCTCACGGTGCAGCCAAGTGGCCAAACAGTCAATCACAAGGTACTTGACCCACTCTGCTCAATTGATGGCAAATTTGTGCCATTGTTCAAGCAGCTCAGTTTTTTTTTGGGTAACTTTTTAATTCAGCAGCAACATCACATTATGGTTCCCTGCAGTGCGTCCATGAGGTGTGCACTAATGTGCCCCAGATTGTTTGCTCTTCGCGCTGACTTCTTTGAAAATCTCCTGCTCCTCTCCAGGCCATTAACATGTTCTTCAATGAGCTAAACTGGTGGTCGAGGCAAGCAAGCTGCCGGTTCTCGTTCCCCCTCACCCCCTACCACCAATCTCCTTGCCATCTTGCTTTGAAGGATGCACATTCTGGAGGCATCAGAAGACTGAGACACCACCCGGGAGCACTATTTTCCAAAATCTTGCCCCTACGAGTGTTTGGAAATCCGGCCCCTAGTATCTATTTTTCTTTGCTCTTTGTCCTCCCAGCTGGCCTTCAATTCACTTCTCTTTAGCTCTAATTTGCTCAAAACTCATTTACTGATATTCTACCGCTTTCAATCCTTTCACACTCTAAATCTCGTTTATATATCACCTCATTCTTGCTGAGCTGCACTGACTTTCTGTCCCCCAGTTTATTGAGTTTAAAATCCTCATCCTTCCAACACCTTGCCGCACCTTTTCTGTGCAGTCTACTCCAGCTTGGTCCTTTCTGGTACTCCTTTTGTCCTCCTATTCTGGCCTTTATTACATTTAGCTCACTGTTGTTGGCAGAATCTTCAGGTGGCTCTGCCTAACTCAGGATATCCCTCCCTGAACCCGTCTGCCACTCCACCATTTAAGACCTTCCTTACTAAGCTTGGCTTGGCATCTGCTCCTTTATTCTTTTATCTTTGTTTCCCACACTCCATCCCACCCCCACCTATGGAAAACCCATCGGGATATTTTCTGCATTGGGGACGTTCTGTGAAAGCCAGTTGTTGTTGACTACAGAGCCAATATTGTTATTCTCCAAAAACAACAGTTCAAAAGTTCACAAGCTCTGGAATTAATTGTAAAAACAGTCACAAAAATGAAATAGTCAAGCTGCTACCAATAGGTGTTCCTATCAACCATCTAGACAGTATGTCGAGATTTGTCATGTGGGAGGACGCTTCCCCTTTAAGAATCTCTGCAGCAAGCGAGCAAGTGCTGAGAATGCCGCTCCCTTATGCTCATTACTGGCTGACAGCAGTGCACTAGAGGGAGCTGTTGCTTTCACAGTTCCCTCAAGAATATTATGAATCTTTGTAACAATGAGCTGTATCACAGTTGCTCATATTTCTATAATTTGAAGATTAGTATCCATACCTGGGGTTTGATGTACAGTATCTGCTACCTCAGTCCTGTTGTACCATGACATCCCGAGTTGCTAATCATGTGCTGCTTCTATTTGTGTTATGCAGCGCAGCACCATGAAAGCCAGCAGCAGAAATAAAGACCACTCAGCAGATGGCGATGGAACTGGAAAAAGACCAAAGCGGAAGTGTCTTCAGTGGCATCCTCTGCTTGCCAAAAAGATGCTGGACTTCTCTGAGGAGGAGGAGGAGGATGAGGAAGATGAAGATATTGATAAGGTAGAAATGGGGATTTGTATTGTAGATTAGTGCTATTTTTAAAGTTGGGAACTGATTGGCCTACTCCTGTTCCTATGTTGATTGACAGTTGTTTAAGGATTTTAACAATGGTTGCAGTCACACAATATGCCATAAATACTTAAAGCAGTTTTAACTCAATTAAACAGAAAAATATTATTTGTTTACCCTTCTTGCCCTGCATGATCTATTTGCCACTTTTGACACTGTCAGCTATTCAGTTCTTCTCTGCCTATCCCAAAGGATTCATTTTCTAGGTCCATTCCTGTCTCTCCCAATCTAGCCATTTCATATCCTTAAATGGCTTCTGCATTTTCCCCTGGTTCTTTCCTTGGAATCCCCCTGCTTATCTTCTACACACAATTGTTCTGTGATATCATCCTCAAACAGGGGCCAACAATCAACTGTATGTTGAACCACGCAACAATATCAAGACATGACCATTGTTGATTACAAAGCCGTCTCAGTTTGATCTCTCTGATTGCCAAGGCCTGGATGATTTGTAATTTCCTCTTGCTTAACATTGCCAAACACAAAGTCATCTTTTTTAGTTTCCCCCACCTCCACCAATCTACAAGCTTCTTATGCATTTCATCAGCCCCTCTGGCTGTTCATATAGGCAGTGTTCACCTTTTGACCCTATATACTAAAGCTGCTTTCTTCAATTTAGAATCATAGATTTTTACAGACAAGGAGGAGGCCATTTTCACTACTGTTTCTAGCAGGGCATTCAATGCCCTAACAATCCTCTGCATAAAGGACATCCTAACCTCTCATTTTGTTCTTTTAATATAGGTTTGTTTCTTCAGTTATTAAAAGTGGTAATAGCTTTTCCCTATTTGCCTTATCAAAAAACCCCACTAATTTGAATATTTCCATCAGATCTCCTCTTAGCTTTTCACTGTTCTCATGAAAAGAACCCTAGTTTCTTTAGTCTGTCCTGTAGTTAAAACTTCTCAGCTGTTGTTTCATCATCTACATCCCCCTGTTGGCCTTGACATGCTTTGTAAAATAGAACACACGAAACTGAACTCACTTGCTCCGGTATTGCTTTTCTTTAGGTATGCTCATTTCATGTTGTTTTAGGATTTCCAGAGCTTCGCCAAAGGAGCTGACATTAGGGGTTTACCTAAAAGGCACAAGCCAACTGAGTCATTCGCAGTACCCATGATATGTTAAAAGAAGAAATGCTGGAGGTCTAGTTCTTACTTTGGAGGAGCATCTTGGTCTGGACACTTGAGTATTTGTTTGTGCTTTTGCATACGCACTAAAAGACAACAATGATTGCGCACAGTGCTTCAAATTATTCCTCCGAGAGATTGCAGGAGTTTGCAACCTAGGTGTCTGCCATTTTCAATGAGCTCCAGAGGAACTTAAGTGACGAATGCACACATCTTTACCCTGGTCCTGATTCCAGCAAGTGCCGGGCACCAGGAAGCTGGGATTTGGCAATCTTTAACGATGCAGCTGTCGTCGCATTCTTTAACTGGAATGTCCTTCCGTCCAAATTGGGCCACTGCTTCAGCACCTCCAATGGAGGCCTTCAAAGGAATGGTATTCTTGTATCTCCATCTATATTGTGGACAATTCTTTTACTGATCTGCCACTATCACATCTTTTTATGTCAAGCTGCAGCCCAGTCTTAGTAGATTTTGTTTTCCAGTTATACTACAGATCAAAATTATGGAACAAGCTTTTTCTAAACCATTAGCCAGTTAATTGGGGTTGCATACTCCCATAACTTGATGCAACTCATGAGCCACTCTCACAGGTGAAGCCCATGGACCAACAGAGACACATTTCTGGTTGACTTTCAAAACCTGAGCTTAATGCTGTAACATGCAATTGCTGTATTCCAGTAAAGGAACACTAAATTTTGCAATAGAGTACATGACACTTTTTCTTGCCAATGTAGAGGAGAGGTTAGGTGCCAGTCTGCCTTCTGCAGATGGATCAAAGTAGACATCTGATACAGGCTTACAGACATGGGCTGCTTGATCCAAACATGCTGGCACCCTCATCCTCACAATTAGGGTCTTGTCTTTCAATTTGGAGAGCCAAGGATTCCACTCCAACTTGCTTGTATCAGTGAAGCAGACTCATCAAAATTAGAAGGAACCCTACATGCTTAAAGCCTAAATTATTTAAAATATGTGTTACCATGCCCCTCAATATGCAGTAATACATGAAGTGTAATAGCATGCTGAGTAATCACACTTAAAATTCTACTTCAAACAGTCATCAGTATATTGGATTGTGCATGAGTTCACAGGGGAGAAAAATTATGGAAAATGAGGAAATCGATTAGTACAAATAAATAATAAAACCTTTTAAACATTAGCTACTCTTAATGCAGCATGAGGATTCCTCTTTAAAAGATCTTCTGTGTTACTGTATGTAACAATGAACCCTGCAAATCTCCAAACCAAGTTTCAATGTGAAACTGAAGACGTCTGTTTTACAGTGAAGATTATTCTTGTTCTTGTAAAACATATTCTCAGATATCTTTATATTTTTGCTACAGGACACTTTGATGAGTACCGAGGGCCTTGAACATGAGGCAGATGAGACAGAAGACGATGACTCCTCTGAGCAACGAGCTCGCAGGCCAATGAATGCATTTCTTTTGTTTTGCAAACGCCATCGTTCTCTGGTCCGCCAGCAACATCCTCGCCTCGACAACCGTGGTGCAACCAAGATTCTGGCTGATTGGTGGTCAGTTTTAGATCCAAAGGAGAAGCAGAAATACACCGACCTGGCAAAGGAGGTGAGCCAGCAGAGCTGCATTACAATGTAAACTGTATTTCATAGTTGCCTTTGAAATGAGGACAATCTCTTGCATTAGACAGGTGACTTTTGAATCAAGATTCTCAATTTTAAAATTGAAGGCATATGTATTTTTAACTACATTAATGCCAACAATAACTGGTGATTGAATGTTTTCTCTGCAGATCCCTAAATATTTCCATTTAATTTAATTATGGAAGAAATGAACTGAACATTGGACATCAGTGAACTGCATCTCTGCAGAACTTGGATCTGCTAGTTTCCACCGGCATAGGTCTCTTGCAGGCCAATTGCAAATTCTTTTTAAAATCTTACCAGGGCCACGTGGTAAAACCTTGCACTCGATTACTCTGGAAAAAGACTAAATGGGCTTTTATCTATCATATACTTCTATCAGTAGCAAATGCATTCTGCAGGGATTCCCTTCACAGATGTTATTGGAACGTATCAGCTTCATTTACTTATCTGGACTGAGTGATTGATTGATTGTCTTTAACCACTTTGAAATATAGGTCGGAATTTGGGGTAGCAGGAACAGCGAGGCGATCAGCCCCCATCATTATTAAAGAGTAAATTTGTTGGCAACTTGGTGCTGCACATGCACAATTAAACGGGGAAATCAGGAAGTTGCTGGCTTGAGCTATCCTGCTCTTCCAGAAGCTTCACTATATCGGTATCTCATTGCGAGGCTCAACATTGAAATACATGAAGTTGGAGTAATAGCCCACTAGGTACCCATTAAACATGCAGAAAAAACTATAGTGCATATCCATTTTAGCGTAAGTGAACTTTTAATGGTGTAATGAGTCTGAATTATTGCCAAATATCCTCTCTGGCACGGTAAATTAGATTTTAAAGGTGTGAAGTCTCATTCCTCCAGGCTTTAATTATTGTTGATTTTTAAAAATTAAAAAATAGTCTTACCTTTCTTTACTTTTTCTTTCTATCTCTTTTATCTTTCTCATAATCTCTTCTTTCTTTCCCATTATTTAGTTTTCTGTGATTTTGAATTGAATTAAATATTCTAAGTTAGACTTCCTGGTTCAGACTCTGCGTGTCTCAGCAATGATTCTTCAATCTGTGACGAATATCTAGTTCATGATTCATGTTAATATTTTAGAGGTAATAATTATTTTGGGAAGATTGTTGTTGTGATGGGAAGGTAACTAAAATGCTGGACTTCAGAAATTGACCGAACATCTAAAAGAAAATGGCAGTTCAGGAAGTTACCTATATTTGTTCAATAGAGTCAGAATGGAAGAACTGGAGCCATTGAACAGCAGGTAGGCTTACTTAGCTGAAGAATTGTAGATGAGGTGTCTACATTGCTTGCAATGAAGTGCGGCCCAGTGAGATGTTTTGGGAGTTAGAGCTAAATTAGTTTAAAAGCATTCAGTGAACTCTGAAAGTGGAGATGGGTGGAGCTTAAGAAGGTTCTCTGGTTTCAGTTTATCTGTGTTTTTGATGGGAGTTGGGGTTGGTTGCAGTTTGGACTTCATGTGGTTTGCAGCTCACAGAGATGCCAGGGAGTTGTTAGCAAGCTCCAGTCAGTTAGGACTCCGAGAAGTCCTGGGGAACTGAGAAGGTGGCACTGGTTCCATGCCAGGCAGTTAGGGCTTGGAGAAGCCCGGGGAGCCAATTATCACTCAATGTAGCTGGGAGACTAGAGTTGAGAGAAACCCAGGGGCAGTGCCAGCTTAGTGAAGCTAGCAGTCTGTGTAAGAGTTGGAAGTGTGTGCTGTAAATTAGAGGTGGGCTTTGTTAACCCTGTGGAACACAGTCTCAGGAGAAGAGATTGAACTATCAGCAGGTGAGCAGTCATTGAGGCAGTCTGAGTTGGAGTGGCTTTGAGGGAATTCAGAGGTTCAATCTTCATAAGGGAAGAGTTGAAATCTCTCCTGAGAGAGACAGTTTTACCAAGATTTTGTGACTCTCAGTGGTTATTAACATCTGGGTGGGTTGTTGAGAAATCCGTGGTATCTGTCTTGGTCTGATCTGCGATTTAATGTGCAGTGTGTTCAACCGCAGTTTGCCTGTTAGTTTATATTTACTTCATATTGGGGAGAATTTTCTCCCCGTCGGGTGGAGGGGTGGTTGGGTGGGAGCGGGCTCGGGTGGGCGTGCTGCCGATTGCCGCCCGCGATCAGCTGCACGCTGCCATTTTACATGGGGGGGGCAATAAAGGCCTGCCCAGCGTGACATGCTCCCTTTGTGGGCATGGGGAGTGGGCTGAGTTGGGGCCTGCACTCAGAAATCTCCCTGAGGCACAGAACTTATTAAAGTTTAAAAACCTTCATGAAACCACATCCCACCCGTGGATGAGGTTTCATGATAAATGTGAAGGTCGCCTGGGCTCTTCACCTCCCTGCCAATCTTAAGGTTGGATGGGCAGCTCAGTTAATTATTTTAATTGCTGTTTAAAGGGCCTTAATAGGCCTTTGAACAGTTCGGTGGGCGCACAGCTGACTCCGGTGCACACCCGCCGAACTCAAGATCTGAATGACGCGCGGTGACGTCGGGACACACACCCAATGTCGACCCCTGCTCGCCGATCCGAAGATCCTGGCCAATTAATTGTGAATGTTAGAGTATAAGATAGATATTGTGGATTGTCTTACCTTTCTGGTTTTGTCTAGTAAAGTTTATTTTTTGTTTGAAACAGTGGAATCTTGTGGCTCTTTTAGTGGGTAACTGGGAATTCAAACTTTGTGTACTCTAAACAAAAAGTTACTGGCCCCTAACCAGATTGTAACAAAACAGATTGGTTAAGGAGAAACTGGCTTGCATGCCCTTTTTGCATAGGTTCCAGATCCTCTCCAGAGGGCAATGCCTGTTTTTGGTTTCCTAATTGCTGTAGCTTCCACTGCAAAAGCTCATAGAATGTCTGTGGGTAAGTGTAATGAACAGTGAGTACTGTTCTTTTGGCACTGCAAATCTGGCACCAATTGAAGATGAATCAAAGAGCAAATGCTTTACACTTCCCATGCTTAACCATATAGTTTTATAGGAGTAACTAGTTACTGTAAACTAGATTCTATAGTTCTATGCAATGACAGATGTGATCTACTGAACATTATACTAAGAATTCATAAATCTGCTACAGCAAACATGGTACATATATGTGATACCCTTACTTTTAATTGGCATTTCTCAGAAGCAATTTCCAAAGTGTCATAAACTTTACTCATCCACTTCCAATATGCAAGCTGTATTGATGAGGGCATTTTAATCCTCCCTATCATGTGGAAACTAGGTGGGTGGGCAACTTAAAATTGTAGTTTATTTAGCCATGTCAGCAAGTTTTTTTTGGTCCACATTTGGCAGTATGAGAGCTGGCTGATTTAAGTCTTAGGAGCTGATGGGATTTGGGGATTTCGGATTTTAACTGGCTCAACTCAGCAGTTGGCAAGGGCACCCAATCAAAGCTAGTAGGATCCTTTATGCAATATGTGCCACCATCGGGACTCAACTGCAATGTTTGACTCAGAGGCCTGAATGGGAAGCCACAGTGAGTTTCTTCCAGACTAACAGAGAAGGAAGAGGATCAGGGTCAAGGGTCAAAAGAGTAAGCTTTTAAAAACGTTATTTTTAATTTTTGGGGAAAAAATCTATAATATCTATTATTTTATGTTTATATATTATTGTTATATACATTATAATATACACATCAGTAAAGTTATACAATTGACATGCATGAAGATGACTCAACCCTGCAGGCATCTTTGTTTTAAATTTTTTTCAGCTTCTTTAACTAATTTCCAAGGTCTCATTGGGCTAGTTTTAGCAATGTTCTCTCACCATTCTTGCAATGATAAAGATGCAGGTGTTTATCATGATTGTTTTGCTGAAGAGAGAGGACCTTTCCACCTGTGATGCACTGTGTGCCTAAGCTATATTTTAATCCTTTCTTAGCTCCATGTTTCCTAACATTGCTCACCCCGCAAGGCTAGTTTTACCTAGGCAATTGGAGTTCTTTAGGCTACACAGTGATTTCTGTCAGTGTTGCCCCATGAGTGATAACAAGTACAAGGACTGTACCAAGTGAAGGCAGCTCTTTACCCCTCCTCTTGATTTTCATTATTCCTCTAGGAGTGTCAAGAACCTGGCCTACAATGAATCTATAATAATATTATTACAAAATGTATAGTGAATGTAGAACATTGCCAGTATAGCAACTGACCCCAAACAAGCAAGGGTTACCTATCACTTTTATTCACCTACCACTTAGGAGTACAAAACAACTTTGAAAGGGTATGGTTTAGGTTATTAGCTGGGCCATCTGCAGAGAACATGGTATTTATTTGAAAATAATATATATACAATTGTGTGTTTATTATATATATTAATAAAGCAGTGAAAATAACAGCAGTGTAAAGTGCACTCCCTCTGCTTGTGCAGGTTCAGTTGATAAACCAAAATTTTAATAATACCAGCAAGTTATCATTTCAATATTCAATATTAGTAAAGATATGTATAATTTATTGAGCACAGTGCCATTCATAAAATCACAGAAATGGTACAATACAAAAGGAGGTCATTCAACCCATTGTCCATGTGCAGGCTCTTTGGTAGATCCATACAATTAATCCTGCTCCCTTCCTCTTTCCCTGTGGTCCTATTAATTTTTTTCCCTTTTAAGTACTTATCCAGTTCTCTTCAGAATGTTACTACTGAATCTGCTTCCGCCATCCTTTGAGACTGCATTCCAGATCACAACAATTGCCATGTAAAATAATGTTTCCTGTGTAACCTCTTTTTCTTTTGCCAATCACATTAAATTTTGTGTCTTCTTGTTACTGACTCTTCTGGAAACGCGTTCTGCTTATTCACCCTTATCGAAACAGTTCATGATTTTCCCCTCTATCAAATCTCCTCTTCTCCCAAGAGAACAATTCCACCTTCTACAGTCTCTCCACATAACTGAAATGCCTCACCCCAGCACTGTTGTAGTAAGTCTCTTCTGCATCTCCTTTAAGGCTTTGATGTCCTTTCTAAAGTTTGAGGCCCGAAATTGAACACACTACACCAAATGAAGCCTAACCAGTGTTTTATAAAAGGTTTAGCATAACTAACTTTGTCTTTGGCCAGAATTTTCCCATCAGCGAGTTGGGGGCAGGGCAATGTGAAAATGACGCAGGATGACGTTGGGGGGAAACCCGACGTCATCCCGGTCCATTTAAATATTCAGAAAGGCAGGGGGGACAGCGAAATCAACTGTCTGCCCGCCGACCTGTCAGTGGCCAATTGAGGCCATTGACAGGATAATTAAAACAATTAAAGGCCCTGCCCATCCAACCTTCAGGTTGTTGGGCAGGCTAAGAGCCCCAGCGGGCTGCTGAAAAAACATGAAACCTCATCCACTGGCGGGATGAGGCTTCATGTCCATTTTTAAAAACTTTAATAAAGTTTCTGTGCTTCTTACTAACATGTCCCATCTCGTGTGACATTGTCACATGAGGGGGGTATGTTAATAATTTTTTTATTTTTCTATTTTTAAAGTTTTTTTTTAGACTGTCAGTAATCTCCCTGAGACAGCACTTAGTCTCAGGGAGCAGTGTGCTCTTTTGTGTGTATGTGCGAAACAGCGCACATTGACAGTTGGGACCCCCCTCCCCCCCGCACAGGAAGCATCAGGCAGCCCACCCGCTTAAAATGGCGGCGGGGCCTGTTTTGGTGGCAGGGATCGGCTGCCTGCCCACCGCCGAGCCGGTTGGGCCCACCCGCCCACCAAGGGAAAAATTCTGCCCTTTGTATTTAATGCCTCGATTTACAAGGCCAAGGATCCCAATGCTTTTTAACAGCTTTTTTAACTTGTCGGTCATCACAAAGATTTGTGTCCACACACCTCTACTTATCCCAGGGTTCCAGCACCCTGTTGAAATTCTACCGTTTAATTCATATAAAATCAACCCATGTTAGCAATCTGAAATTAAAAATAGAAAATTCTGGAAATTCTCAGGTATGGAGGCATCTGTAGAGAGAGAAACAGAGTTAATGTTTCATGTTGATGACCAGTTCTGATGAAGTGTCATCAATCTGAAATTTTAACTCTGTTTCTCTCTCCACAGATGCTGCCAGACCTGCTGACCATTAAAGTCATATTTCCTCTCCTCATTCTTCCTACCAAAATGATGCACTTCACATGTCTCTGTGTTAAATTTCTTCTGATGCCTGTCTGCCCAATTCACCAGTCTGTTTCTATGTCCTCATGAAATCTGTTACATCCTCCTCATTGCTTACTATATATCCGAGTTCCCTGTCATCTGTAAACTTTAAAACTATGCCCCCTATGCCTAAGTCATTCAAAAAAACAAAAGGAGCAATGGTCTAATATTTATCCTTGAGGAACACTACTGTACGTCTCCCTGCAGTCTGAAAAATAGCTGTTCATCCTGAAGCCATGCTGCCACTGTCCTTTAATCCCAGTGGCTTTAATTTTGCTAACAGGTCTCTTATGTGGTATTTTGTCCAACACCTTTTGAAAGACCACATGCACAACATCAGCTGCACTACCCTCACCAATCACCTCATCAAAGAGCTCAATCAAGTTAGTCAAACACTATTTGTCTTTAAGAAATCCATGCTGGCTTTCATTTATTCACCCTACTTTTTGAGCTGATGGTTTTTGAAGTTGGCTGTACCTCATCTCTAGGCAGTGGTGACACTCCATCAAGTGACCTGGCTGAGAAATGACCAATAATCTAGAATTTCAAATGATGCAAGAGAGTTTAGTACTAATCAGTGCTAAGTTTCAGGCTTGTAGTGACCAGGACGCCTTTAAATTGGAACGTACTCATTTAGCTTTGTGCAGTTGTTCATCAACTGTTCATTTCTGCCTACCAGACCTTTTCGAACAATTTTGCATAATTTACTTGTACAGGTGGGTCAGGATGTTTGAGGCAAGACAATAATGTCCAGCTCTCTTTTCCTCCTGCTGACAGGAATGTGAAAATAGCCCTGTTCTCTGTGCTGACAATTTTATTTATGACAAAGAGTTTCCCCTTTCTAAAAGGTCAGTCAAAACATAAATGTAGATTGCTACCCAACTTCTGCTGGTGCCAGTGTTTATATTTGCAATTACTGTTGACCCCAGTGGAGCCTGGGAAAACCTCATTGCTTGAGTCTCTGTGCTGTCAGAGGCAGCAGACCTCATTTACATTATAGTTACAGCAATGTAGAGAAGTTGATGCTGCCATCAGTGACGGTACTATAACATGAAGGGCATCAGAGTAAACTTCTTAAATAAAAGCAAAATGCTGGAAACCTAGAACAAAAACAAAATTACCTGGAAAAACTCAACAGGTCTGACAGCATCTGTGGAGAGGAATACAGGTGACGTTTCGAGTCCGTATGATCCTTTCTGGAAAAAAAAACAAACTTCTTTGTTTTCTAAACTAAGGTGACTCAGGAGATATTTATGGTTCCCATATATATAGTTTAAGAGTAAAGGACATTTCTGCAGATGTAAGTATGAAAAGAGGAAAACTAGATAACACACAGCAAAACTGAGAGAATGCAGAGATGTCTTTTTGCTATCCCGGTAAAATAACAGATACTGTGTTGATTTCAAACTAAGATGTCACAAAGTATGTGAAACAAGCAAGTTGTATTCATGCATAGCAATGTAACCAGGTGGGACCAAACTAGCAGTTTTCTATGCATGGTCCTACTTTAAAAGTGGCACTTAAAATGTACATTGCTCTCAGGCAAATGGAGCTGGTGTTTTTAATACATGTTCTGTAAAGTATAGAAAAAATGTCATTACTACCTTATTTCCTTTAGTGGGTTTCATGTTTGTGGGCCATGTAATATTTTCCTCTGGAGACCATCAGTTTCACCTGTTGGGATATATTACAGTGATGTGTGCCTACACTCATTCATTCTTTTTCATTCCTTTTCACTGCACTTAAAATCTGGCTCCATTAAGCAAATGCATTTATATGCTTTCCTTTATTTTCAACCCAAGTACAACAATACTGTGTAGTGTATTGCATGACATTCTGAGCTGAATTTTATGAGGCATGTCAGGACACTGACGCAGGGTAAAAAGTAGGCCCTGAGCCCACAACTGCCTACAGTGGGATCGATTTGGCAAATTTACTATAGATGACTTCCTAATTGATTACCTGTGACCCCCCACCATCCAATTAAGAATGGAGGGCGGGCTGCTGATACTGCCAGCCCAATTACAGGGCCATCAACTTTGAAGCCTCTTTAGCGCCACCGGGAAAGGTGGGTGATGCTGAGGTACGTAGGAGATCTCAGGCCTATAACAGGTCACTAAAAAATATTAAATATTCATGGGGCTAAGAGCCACAGGTAAAGCTGCGCTGAGGAGATCGTTAGGACGGTGGTTGCTACTTACCCTGCCACGGCTCCTTCTTTCTTCCATTAAATCATCCCTCGTGGGCTATCGCGGGGTGTTGGGCTGCCTTGCTGTCCATAATTTACAGTGCTGATGGCACTGTAAAATGATGTCTAGTTTGGCCTTTAATTTTGTAGATCCTTTCGACACCTGAACCCACTGTTAGCAAATGCCCTGATGGCGGGACTGCGTTGGGGAGCCGATCCAATCCGGATCCCAGCAATCTCGCTGGCCCTCCCACTGCCCAGGGAATGATAACATTCTGACCGCTATTTCAGCAATTAAGCGTTGGAGACCCTTGCATCATATTTCAGGCTCAGTGTGACGGCGTGTGCCAAAACTGCTCATTTTTCAATTAATTCATCCTGTATAATGAAACTTGTATCAATTAAAAGAGGATACAATAATATTTGATAGGCCATCTATGTCACTGAACTGAATAATAAATCAAGCAGTGTACATACTTCCAGAGTCACAAGGCAGCACTTTGTGAGGTGGTTTTGTTCCTATGTCTGGAGACACTGGCCTACCAGCAGCAAAGCCCAGGGCCACATTTCATTCTGCTTGTAGTTAGGCTGAGTTCTTAGTTTCCCTGTGCATGCCAGAAATGTGATGTTGACATTGCTGAATTGCTGATGGCAGTTTCCTGTTCTTAATGAAGGCCCATAATCAGAAGAAAAGAGTTGTAAAAAATATAAGAGACTTGGCTAGAGAACAAAAATGCAAAGATTAGGAATAAAAGGAAATTCCTTGGACTCGAGAGATGTGGTGAGTGATGCTGCACAGTGGCTTGTACTATGGGGAGGGGTTGCATGGGAGGTGTTGGATGCCCCTTAGTTATCATGTACATGAATTACCTGGATTTGTGAATTGAAATTTGGTCATGATACCAAAATAGGAAATGGTAGTGAGGATTGTGAAAGACTGCAGGGAGACATATTGAACAGGGTTATGTAAGCCTGAAAGATGATATTCGGCTGCGACGTCGAAAAAATCAAATTGACTGGCACAGCAGAAAAAGCCTCGTAGGTCCTTTGACAGCATTGTGTATCATTTAGTTAATGAGGAAAGTTTGAGGCTTGAAATTGCTGCTGTTTGGAGGTGTTGCCTGTAGCCCAGGTGTGAAAAGGTGTTTTTATACTGGGGCTGGATGAGATGCATCCAAGGATATTGAAGGAAGTGTGAGGAAATTGCAGGGGCACTGGCCATAAGCTTTCAGTTTTCCCTAGACTCAGGGGAGGTGCCAGAGGACTGGAGAATTGCAAACAATACATCCTTGTTCAAAATAAGTTGTAAGGATAAGCTCAGCAATTACAGAACAGTCAGTTGAACCTCAGGTTGTAGGGAAGTTTTTAAAAACAATTATTCGGGATAAAATTAATAGCCGCATAGAAAAATGTGGGTTGATTAGGAAGAGCATGGATTTCTTAAGGGAAAATCATATTTAACTAACTTGCTGGAGTTTTTTGAAGAGGTAACAGAGAGGGCTGATGAGGATAATGCTGTTGATGTGTACGTGGACTTCCGAAAGGCATTCAATACAGTGCCGCACAACAGACTTGTGAGAAAAGTTATAGCTAATGGAATAAAAGGGACAGTAGCAACGTGGATATAAAATTGGCTGCGTAATAGGAAACAAGAAGTTATGGTTAATGGATATTTTTTGGGCTGGAGGAACGTTTGTACTGGAGTTCCCCAGGAGTCGGTATTGGGACCCTTGCTTTTCCTGATGCATATGAATGATCTAGATCTTGGTGTGTAGGAGACAATTTCAAAGTTTGCGAATGATACAAAACTTGGAAGCATTGTAAACTGTGAGGAGGACAGTGTAAAACTTCAAAAGGACATAGACAACTCGTTGGAGTGGGTAGATAGGTGGCAGATGAAGTTCAATGCAGAGAGGTGTGAGGGTGATGCATTTTGGTGGAAAGAACATGGAACGACAATATAAAATAAGGAATACAACTCTAAAGGGTGTGCAGGAGCAGAAGGACCTGTGTGTTTGTGTCATTAAAGGTGGGTCAAGATGACATGCTTGTTGATGGGCATATGGAACAAAGTTCATCCTCTGTGCTAGGTAATTCCACAAAGCTCCTGTGCACTATTGATGATTGACTGACTCGTCAGGCTGACTCACTAAATGGAACCACAAGAACTGGGATTCTTTTCACTTGGCTGCAGATAACCCTGTGGGTGAAAGTCCAAATGTGTCGGGTGGTTCTTGTTGAACAGAATTGGTAAGCTAGGCAGCGATCTGATCTGGTAAGTTGCATGTCTTAGCCAGGTTAATGAGAGCAATATTCCTGCACAAACTTTGCAGCTCTCAACTGTAGCTCTGTAAACTTACCTATGAGCTCTCTGGATTTATTGAAATGGAGTTCCCCTTTATAGCGAGAAAGTGCATTTCATATTGGCCAAACTGGAACTTTAATGATTGGTGTAGATTTCTTATTAACTTGAATTGGAGATTTTTAAATGTGTTGATGGGTTTATACACATGTCGGACATTTGCTTGCTTAAAATACAGAGTTTAATAAAAAGACAAAGCAGCCAATTTGGGCACAACAAAGTCCCACACAATAAGATGAATGATGAACTAATCTGTGTTCATATATGGAAATTTATTAAAATCCATTTGGAATATCCTACAGTCCTAACAGAAGAGGTAACTGGTGGTGGTGGATGATTCTACAAGTTCAGACATATTCATGTGTGAAAATTTTCCTAATTGCTGAGAATGTTTTGGTGACATGGAATCAGGGCGATTATTTAGCACTTCTGTCATTGTGTTGTGAATTTGTTCACTGGCATTATTTCACTGAGTTATCATTTAAATATTATTAGAATTCTTTCCTTAAACGGTTAAGGGATTGCAATCTGCATAGGGCAACTCACAGAATTGTAGAGGGAGGCCATTCGGCCCATTGCGTCTGCACAGCTCTCTGAACATTTTAACTTAGTGCCAATTTCCTGCTTTTTCTCCGTAATTCTGCACATTGTTTCTATTTCGATAATCATCCAATGTCCTCTTGAATGCCTAATTGAACCTGCCTCCACCACACTTCCAGGCAGTGCATTCCAAACCCTAACTACTCACTGTGTGAAAGTTTCCTCTCACCTCGCGTTTGCTTCTTTTGCAAAACACTTTAAAACTGTGCCTTCTGGTTCTTGATCCATTTACGAGAGGGAACAGTTTCTCCCTATCTACTCTCTCCAGGCCCTTTATTATTTTGAAAACTTCTATCAAGTCTCTTCTCAGCCTTCTCTCCAAAGAAAACAGTCCCAACTTCTCTAATCTTACCTCATAACTGAAGTGTCTCATCCGTGAAACTATTCACATAAACCTCTTCTGCACTCTCTCATATGCGTTCACATCCTTCCTATAGTGTAGCGCCCAGAACTGTACACAATACTACAGCTGAGCTAACCGGTATCTTATATAAGTTCATCATAACCTCCCTGCTCTTGTACTCTATGCTCTCATTAATGAAGCCTAGAATACTGTATGCTTTAGAAACTGCTCTCTCTACCTGTCCTGCCACATTTAATGACTTATGTACATATACACCCAGGTCTCTCTGCTCCTGCACACCTTTTAGAATAGTATCCTTTATTTTATACTGTTTCTCCATGTTTGTGCCAAAGTGTATCACCTCACACTTCCCCACATTGGACTTCATCTGCCATCTATTTGCCCATTCCACCAATGTGTCAATGTCCTTTTGAAGTTCTACACTGTCCTCCTCACAGTTTACAATTCCTCCAAGCTTTGCGTCATGCGCAAACTTTGAAATTGTCTGCTGCATACCAAGATCTAGATCGTTTATATATATTTATAGATATATATATTTATACATATCAGGAAAAGCAAGGGTCCCAGTACCGACCCCTGGGGAACTTCACTACAAACCTTCCAGCCCGAAAAATATCCATTAACCATTACTCCCTGTTTCCTATCACTCAGCCAATTTTGTATCCACATTGCTGCTGCCCCTTTTATTCCATGACCTATAACTTTCCTCACAAGTCTTTGTGTGGCAGTGTATCGAATGCCTTTTGGAAGTCCATATACACCACATCAATGGCCTTGCCCTCATCAACTATCTCTGTTACCTCTTTAAAAAAACTCCAAATTTGTTAGACACGATTTACCTTTAACAAATCCATGTTGACTTTTTCGAATCAATCCACTTCTTTCCCTGTGACTATTAATTCTAGCCAGAATAATTGTTTCTAGAAGTTTCCCCACCATCCAAGTTAAACTGACTACTCTGCAATTGCAGGGCAGATCTTTACAACCCTTTTTGAACAAGGGCATAATGTTTGCAATTCCCCAGTCCTCCAGCACCTCCCCCGAATTTAGGGAACATTGAAAGATTGTTGCCAATGTCTCTGCAATTTCCACTCTTACTCCTTCAATATTCTTGGATGTATCTCATCCAGTCCCAGTGCTTTATCAACTTTTAAATATCAACAGCTTATCCAATATCCCCTCCTTATCAATTTTAAACCCTTCTAGTGATCGAGTTTCCTCCTCTGTCACCATGGCCTGGGCAGCATCTACCTCAAAGGTAAAGATAGATGCAAAGTACTCATTTAAACCTCAGCCATGCTTCTTGCCTCTGGTGTAAATCCCCTTTTTGGTCCCTATTCCTCCTTTTACCACCCTTTTACTATTGATGTGTTTATAGAATACTTTAGAATTTCCTTTAATGTTAGCTGCCAGCCTTTTTTCATCCCTCTTTGCTTCTCATATTTGCTTTTTCACATCCCTTCTAAACCTTCTGTATTCAGCTTGATTCTGACACCTGTTGTAAGCACACTTTTTCTTCTTTAACTTAGTTTCTATCTCCTTTGTCATCCATGGAGCTCTGGATTTGTTTGTCCTACTCTTCCCTTTTGAGGAAACATACCTTGACTGTGCCCAAACCATCTCCACTTTGAAGGTTCAGTACAGTTTTTCCTGCCAACCTTTGGGCACAGCTCCGTTCTTGCCCCATTGAAGTCCACTCTGTGCCAGTTGATTTATTCTTACTCTGGATTGACCAATATCTTTTTCCACCGTAATCCTAAACCTTATGATACAATGATCACTGCCCCCTAAATGTTCCCTTACTGTCACTTGATCTACCTGGCCCACCTCATTCCCAAGAACCAGGTCTAGCAGTGCCTCCTTTCTTGTTGGCCTGGACACATACTGCTGTGGGAAATTCTCCTGAACACAATCTAGGAACGCTTATCCCTCACTGCCCCTTACACTACCACTATCCCAGTCCATATACGGGTAATTGAAGTCCCCATTATAAATAATGTAAGTTCCTTGCAGATTTGTTTCTCTATATCCTTCCCACTGGCTGGTAGTCTATATATTACGCTGAGCAACGTAATTCTACCCATTCCTTAGCTCTCACCAAATCGATTCTGTCCTTGAATCCTCTGACACATCCTCTTTCTCCAGTACTGCAATACTTTCCTTAACCAAAAAAGCTACCCCTCCACCGTTTTTCCCTTTCCTATCTTTTCTGAACACTTTGTAACCAGGAATATTTAGCACCCGGATCTGCCCTTCCTTAAGCCAGGTCTCTGTTATCATTACAACGTCATAATCCCACAAGGCAATCTGTGCCTGTAAGTCCCCTATACTCCATGCATTCATATACATGCAGTATAACCCTGATTTAGAATTCATTACTTGCTCCCTTACTCCAATTCTGACTCTCTGTTTTAGTGCTATCTGCCTCTCCCAGCATTCTGTGCACCTTGGTATTACTTTCTAATATTCCCTCCTGGTTCCCACAAACCTGCTGAGTTAGTTTAAACCTTCGCCAACTGCACTGGCAAAAAGACCCGCAAAGAACTCAGTCCCGGCTCTGTTCAGATTCAACCCGTCCTGCTTGCACAGCCGCCATCTCCCCCAGAGCCAGTCCCAGTGTCCCAGGAATCTAAAGCCCTCCCTCCTGCACCATCTTTCCAACCACACATTTATCTGTCTTAATCTTCCTATTTCTGTACTCACTTACACGTGGCATTGGGAGTAATCCAGAGATTACTAATTTAGATGTTCTGCTTGCTAATTTTCTACCTAGCTCCCTAAATTCTGATTGCAGGACCACATCCCCTTCCTACCTATGTTGTCAATACCATTGTGGACCACGACCTCTGGCTGTTCGCCCTCCCCCACAAGGATGTCCTGCACCCGGTCTGTGACATCCTTGACCCTAGCACCAGGGGGGCAACAAACCATTTTGGAGTCACGTTGATGGCTGCAGAAACGCCTGTCTGCTCCCCTAACTAAAGAATCCCCCATCAGTACTGTCCTTTTGCTCTTCTTCCTCCCCTGCTGTACAGCTGAGCCACCCATGGTGCCACGGGCTTGGCTCTTGCTGCACGCCAAGGATCCATTGCCCTCACCGATATCCAGAATGGAAAACCGGTTAATGAGACTCCTGCACTACCTGCCTGTTTCTCTTGGGACTGCCTGGCGGTCACCCATTCCCTATCTGCCAGCTTGTCCCTAACTTGCAGTGTGACCACCTCTCTGAACATGCTATCCACGTAGTTCTCTGCCTCACGGATGCACCCCAGTGACTCCAGCCGCTGCTCAAGCTCTGAAACACGGAGCTCAAGCCTGTGCAGCTGGTGACACTTCCTGCACATGGGCCGGTCTGGGTCATGAGAAGTGTCCACGACTCCCCACATGCCACAGGATGGGCATTCTGTTTGGCTGAGCTGTCCTGCCATGCCTTAACCTTAAACTTTTAAATCCTACTTTATAAACCTTACCAAAAAATACAGTTCGTCCTTTATTCTAAACCTTAGGAATAGAATAAACCTTAAACACTTAACTAGATACTCACCAAACAGCTAGCTTCTTCTCCAACCAATCAAATTGCTTCTTTCCAATGATGTCACAATTTGTTTCTTTTCACTCTCCTTTTGAACTCAGCGCGGGCTGGTTCTGAGCAGCTGACAAGTCGGCCTCTCCGACTGCTGTTCCTGAAGGTGAGTGATGAGTTCGACTGTGGTTTGCCTGTTTTGTACTGGGCTCAATTGTTAAGTTTCAAAACAAAATGCACAGCAGGGCACTTAACAACAACATTTAGACTGAAGAGTAAGATTCAAAGCTTACACTCAAAATGTTAACTATTCTCTTTCAGATGCTGATTTATTTGTTGTGTATTTCCTGCATTTTAATTTTTTCAGGCTTCGTAAGTATTTACAAGTAATTGTCAGAAAACTGAGCTAGTGAAGTTGACACTGATGAATAAAAGCAGATTGAATTCTCCACTTCTATATATTTCTTATATAATCAACAAATAGTCTAAAAAAAAACTGTTAAGCCTGACGAATGGAAAATAATTCTGTCTTTGTCCAAGTCTTGGAGTATCCTTATGTGATTTGCATCCTTGTTAACAACTTCAGATCAGTTTCCTTTTGGATACCAGATGCAGTTGCAGATTTTCCAAAATATAGTATTTTACTATTTTTTCCCCATTTTTCTTAATGCCTTGATTGAAAAGAAATGTGCATGTGTGAATCTGCCATGTTGTTGCTCATTTAGCTCAAAGTTATGTTCCAAAGACACGCATGTTCTGTTATTTAGATGAATTGTTTATTAAAGGCCAGTACTGGGAACGAAATTTATAAATATTATAAAATCATGGTAACTAAAGGAGAGTAGAGGGAATATGTTCTACTGAAATTTATTTCCTTCTAAGATGGGTAGAACTAGGCAGTTAATGATATAAAGAATGGGCAATATATTTATAAAAAGGCAGCAGTGGAAATGAAATTTATATTGCTAAATATACTTTTTTAAACATCTGGCATTGGCTATTTATTTGATTTATTTATTTGAGGTGGCGGTTCAATTTATGAAAAGGATGCAATAGGAACATATTTTAGAAGGATTTGCTTCTGGGGAAAAAGACAAGCTTTGAGGGACATACCACTTTTTAAACTTAAGAGTATAAGAAATAGGAACAGGAGTAAATCATAAGGCCTGTCTGGCTTGGCCCCACCATTCAGCCTAAACTCCACTTTCCTGCCACATCTCTTGATTCCCTGAGAGACCAAAAATCTGCCTGTCTCAGCCTGGAACATCGAGAATGCTGTGGGGTAAGAGAATTCCAAAGATTCCCAACACTGTGAAGAAATTTCTCCTCATCTCCGTACTGAATGATCGGCCCCTTATCCGAGACTGTGCCCTTGTGCTCCAGCTTCCTCAGGCGGGGAAGCAACCTCTAAGGTCTGGATTTTCTCAGAGTTGGGCTGACTCTGGAGGTCTTTAACAATGGCAGGTGGGACCCTAATGCAGATCCCACTGTTGCTGGCGGGGAAAGGGGATGGGACATGAATCACACAGGAGGGCAACCCAAATTCAGCAGGGCCATTTGAAATTGGTGTCGAGTTCAAACAGACCACATTGTCACTTTTCCAAGGGCCTTGGCCCACCGGGTAGGAGTCACAATTTTACAAGGAGGCATAAACATTCTTGAAGACAGATAAGGTCTGTTTAAATGTCATGATCTGAAAGGATTTAAATCTTCAGCCCCTTAAAAATGTAAAAAAAAACAAGCTGCAGCTTTTGGTTAGAGAGAAAAAGAACAAATACCCAGTGCTGGAGTGCATTGATTGACTGGCCGTCTGGTATAGCTTAGAAAAAAAATTAACTGTTGGTTCCTGAAGTTTCAGTAGACCTCATTGTTAACCTTTCCCAAGAGTGGTTATTATAACTGAGCCCATTATGAATGTTTTGCTGAGTTTCAAAAGCTCCAAAACCACCCATCTCAGAAGGGATCTGAGTTCACATTTTGATTGACAACTTTAAAAGCCTGTCTTTGCTTGTTTTTACAACAGAAATACTACTTGAGGGGATTTAAATTTTGTGAATGCGTTTCACGAATGAGAGTTTTCTTTCCATATCAAATGTGTATAACTGAGAATTCTCTTGGCTGATTAGAAGTTTAATTATTTTGTCTCCACATGGCTTCTGAGGCCTTTCCGTAGTGAATGCTAGGTGAGTGGCCATGGAGAGTCATGGAGCTGGTATGGGGGTGGATGGGGGGTGTATAGGGATATGATGATTAGGTGGGAGGTGAGGACTAGAGGGCCCAAGAGCCTTTTATACAAATGGGTCAAAGTCTCAGAGAACTGAGGTGGGCCTTCTAACAAGCCTGCTTCTGTGGCCGCCTCTGAATTGCCTCCGGGGGCAGTGGGCCCAACTCCATTCCACCCTTGCCTCTCCGGAATGAAAATATGCCAGGCAGAGGCCCTTTGAAAGGAGACAAGTCTGCCAAATAGGGAAATTTCCCAATTTAAGTTCCCGTCTCGATGGTGAAAATCCAGCCCTAAGTGTCTACTCTGTCAAGTCCCTTCAGAATCTTAAACAAAAACAGAATTACCTGGAAAAACTCAGCAGGTCTGGCAGCATTGGCGGAGAAGAAAAGAGTTGACGTTTCGAGTCCTCATGACCCTTCAACAGAACTGATTGAATATTAGGAAAGGGGTGAAATATAAGCTGGTTTAAGGTTTGGGTGGGGGTGAGGGGGGAGGGTGACGGGGGAGGAGGAGAGAAGTGGGGGGTGGGTGGTGTGGTTGTAGGGACAAGCAAGCAGTGATAAGATGTCACAGACAAAGAACAAAGAAGTGCTGAAGTTGGTGATATTATCTAAACGAATGTGCTAATTAAGAATGGATGGTAGGGCACTCAAGGTACAACTCTAGTAGGGGTGGGGTGGGAAGAGTAGCAGGACATACAAGATTTAAAAATAATGGAAATAGGTGGGAAAAGAAAAAATCTATATAAATTATTGGAAAAAACAAAAGGAAGGGGGAAGAAACAGAAAGGGGGTGGGGATGGAGGAGGGAGTTCAAGATCTAAAGTTGTTGAATTCAATATTCAGTCCAGAAGGCTGTAAAGTGCCTAGTCAGAATCTTGTGTGTTTCAATGAGATCAGCTCTCATTCTTCTAAACTCCAGAGGGTATAGGCCCAATTTACTCAGTTTCTTCTCATAGGACAGGAACCTCATCCCAGGGACCAATTTGGTAAAGATTTGATCTCTCAGCTCCAATGCAAGTATACCCTTCCTTAAATATAGAGACCAAAACTGCACACCACTCCAGGTGTGGTCTGACCATAACTCAATACAATTGTAACAAGACTTCCTTATTATTTTACTCTAATCCCATTGCAATAAAAATTAGACCATTTGCCTTCCTAATTGCTTGCTGTACCTGCATGTTAACTTGCTGTGTTCCTTGTACGATTACACCCAATTCCCCCTGAACATCAACATCGCCAAGTTTCATGGCTTTAAACAAATTTTGCTTTTCCATTCTTACTATCAAAGTGAATGACTTCATATTTCCTGACATTATACTTCATCTGCCACCTTGTTGCCCACTCACTTAACCTGTATATATTGTTTACAGCTTCTGTGTCCTCACAGCTTATGTTCCCACCCAGCTTTGTGTCATCAGCAAACTTAGATAGATCACTCTGTCTCTTCATCTAAGTCATTAATATGGGTTGTAAATAGCTGAGACCCCAGCATTAATCCTTGCAACACTCCACCAGTTAGAGCTTGCCAACTTAAAAATGCCCGATTTAATCCTACTTTTTGCTTCTTGTCTGTTAACCAGTGCTCTATCCATACCAATATATTACCCCTACTCCATGAGCCCTTATCTTGCCTTTTGTGTGACATCTTATCGAATGCCTTTTGGAAATCCAAGCATACTACATCTACAGGTTCTATTTTATCTACCCTACTAGTTACATCCTCAGAAGACTCTAATAAATTTGTTAAACAGGACTTCACTTTCCTAAAACCATGGGGAGAATTTTCCCCTCGTTGTTTTGGAGGGGGGTCTGCGCCGCCATTTTATGTGGGCGGGCCAATTAAGGCCCACCCAATGTGACATGTGCCCGGAAGCACTGAGCGCTCCATGGGGAGGAGGTTGGGGGGTGGGGAATTCCCTAAATCGGGGCATGCGAGTGAAAGAACACAGAAATCTCCCCGAGGCACAGAGCTGCTTCAGGGAGATTAGTTTAAGTTCCCAAAATTTTAATAAAGAAAAAAATTTTAAGACATGTCCCCTCATGTGACAGCGTCACATGAGCTGGGACATGTCGATGAATTTTTATAAAAATTTTTATTCACTTTATAAACACTTCATGAAACCTCATCCCACGCGTGGATGAGGTTCCATGAAAAACGCGAAGGCCGCCTGGGCTCTTCGCCTGCCCACCAACCTTAAGGTTGGACGGGCAGCTTGGTTTATTAGTATTTGATTGATTGATATTTAATTGACATTTAAATGGCCTCAATAGGCCTTTGACAGTTTGGTGGGCGCGCAGCCGAGTCGGCTGCATGCCCACGAACTGAAAATCTAAATGACGCACGGTGATGTCAGGGCACCTGCCTGACGTTGCCTCGTGTCATTTTACGCCTTGGTGAGCAGGCCTCGTCCCCGCTTGCTGAGCCGAAGATTCAGGCCCATGTTGACTTTGTCTGATCGTGTATGATTTTCTAAGTGCTTTACTAAGATTTCTTTAATGATAGGTTACATATTTTCCTGCTAACTGGCCTGTAATTCCCTGTCCTTTCTTGAATAGTGTTTACTAACTTCCAATCCACTAACACCTTTACAGAATCTAGGGAATTTTGAAAAATCATAGCCAAACATCCACTATCTCTGTAGCTACCTCTTTTAGAACCCTAGGGTGTAAGCCATCGGGTTTTGAAGATCTGTCACAATATAGTGCCTTAAGTTTCTTCAATACTTTTTCTCTGTTGATATTGATTGCCTTAATTTCCTCACTTTTATTGGCCCCTTGGTTACTCTCTGTTTCTGAGTTGCAATGTATTTCTTCTTGTGAAGACAGATATAAAACATTTGCCCAATGTCTCTGCCATTCCTTCATTCCCTTGATCAATTCTCCCCTCTCTACCTCTAAGGGATCAACATTTACCTTAACTACCCTCCTTTTAATATACTTGTATAAGCTTCTACAATATGTTTTTATTTTCCTGGCTAGTTAACGCTCATATATTACTTTTTAAATTTACTTTTGGTGGCTCTTTGTTGGTTTCTAAGATACTCTTAGTCCTCAGGCTTGCCACTAAGCTTTGGAACACCCTGAGCTGCTTCTTTTAATCTAATACTTAAGTTCCTTAAGTAAACAATGGATGGATCTTTTTCTCAGTTTTTGTTTTTTTAACAGGATGTTCATTTGTTGAACATTTTGAATTGTTTCATTAAATGTTTCCCACTGTTTATTTATCGCCATACCTTTTAGCCTATTTAGCTTATTACATGCTGCACAGGTAACCGTTTCACATTTAACAATTACACATGTCATAGTTAAGAAGTTATAAGGGCTTAAACAAAACAAAAGTAAATAAATATAACAAGTAGGATTAGCAGAATTTAAGCATAATAGAATTGTCATAACTCAGAACCTGCCTTTTCTCCTGTTCTCCTTCAATAGGTAAACTAGGAACAATTCCCACAGCAAGAATTCTGTTTACTAAGTCACTTCATAAATTAAATTTTTACAAGGGAACAGGTTCATAAATCCCATGAATAAACTCTATTAATACTTTTTTTCATCAAACCACCTGGAAGACAAATCTCATCAGCTATCATCAATGACTGAACTGCCCCAGCATCTCTCAAAATATTAATTTATTTGTTTTGTTGGAGACATAATCCAGTAACCTCCAGTAACCTGACTCACTTCATCAGTATCCAGGGAAGAGTTCCCTTGACTACCCTGAGCCATATCCACTGCGCTAGTAGGTTTTGAGGAAACACACTGCAGTTGTACTATTGCTATTATTTTATCACCTGTTCCCCTTACTCGCAGTCTCCCGAAGACTCCTTAGGCATTCCTATTACTGCCACTGATTTAACTTTCAGCTTCCAACAATTTCCTTTTACATGCCATGTTTTATGGAAATGAAAACGTACTGGTTTCTTTATGTCATTTTTATTCTCTATATCATTTTTATTGACCGGAACAGCTTCTGCCTTCTCCATAAATCCAGAATCTTTACTTTTCCTCCAGTTTCCCTGTGGGTTTAGTAATGGAGATCTGTTGTCCCCTTGCTGCTATTGGGATGCTGTTTCAAAATTCTTCCATTATTATTATCTCTCTCAGATTCTCAAAGCTTTCTTCTAACTTCATTGATTGAAACCATCTGTCAAGCAACATTTCTTTCACCCTGGCAAATTCTATAAATGTTTGATTCCTTTTTTTCAAAATCTAAAATTTTAATTAATATGCATTGGGGCCAATCTCATAAGCGTGAAGGTCCCTAGTCTTCACTGTCTCATAATTTGAGGATCGTTCTTCTGAAAGACCAAAACACTCTGCAAAATAAGAGTCTATAGCCGGAATTTTCCAGCCCCACCCCCACGACGGGAAGCCATTGAAATCTCTGTTCACATCGGCGGGAACAGAACATCCTGCCAGCATGAGGGGCTGGAAAATTCCGGCCACTGTAGCTTTGTAGCCACTTTTTCAAACAAGATAAAATATCGCTCAACTCCGTCCTCAGTGAATTTAGGCACTCGATGAAGATTTTTTGTTAAATCAGAGCTTGGAGTGGGACTCAACTCATCTAACCTGTTAGATTCTCTCTTTCACCCCCTAACCTAAGTGTTTCTTTAGTCATACTGCCTGATTTCTTTCTCTCTTTGAAATGCTTTCCTTATCTCTTTCCTCCCTTGCTAACTTCTCTCTCTGGAGTTCAAGATGAAGCTTTCACGTTTCTCTTTCTTTTTCTATTTCAAACTGCTTCATCTGCCGCGAAATTGTAGGCAACTCAAGCTAAATTCTACCTGGGTCAGTCTTTTCTTCTTCCAATCCCAAATGTTGTGCTATTACCTCAGTTATGTCTGCTTTTTTAGCCTGTTTTTAACTCTAGTATTAGCAGAAAGGTTGAAGTTATTAACCTAACTTTGGTTAATTGTTGCAAAACACTCGGGGATAAATATTCCCTCTCCAGAAAAGTCATAGCAAGTGACAAAGCCATTTTGATTTTCAATAAGTATACTAAAATTTTGTTAGCCTTGACCCCCGCAAGTCCTAGCACACACATACTGTGGATTCAAATTCCGTGAAGGGCCCCCAAATTTGTTATAATCTTGGTGGAGAACAGTAACTTTTTTTTTAAGTAAACAGAATTGAAATCCCAGTTATTTACTAAGAGAATTAAGCCATAAGATTCCACAGTTTAAAACAAAATAATTTTTGCTATACGAGAGTCAACAAAGCAAACACTAAATACTATATATCCTATACTCTAATATCCAGAATTAACATGAGTTAAACATGAACGAACATCCACATTGTGGTCAAATATAACCTATAAACTGCATCTTAAATGGCAAACACTGTACAACTAACACAGATCTTAAGAAATTGACTCAGCAGTCCACTCATATTTTAGTGGTCATAGTGAGTCACAAAGTACTTCAAACCCTATCTTCCTTACAAGGAATTTCAGCTCCTATCCTTCTAGGAGCTGATAGCATGCAACAACCTGAGTTCCACAGGCATGGTATTCACCTCAAATGGCACACTTTGCAGAACCTGCTCAAGTCTTTCTGGTTGGCGTAGAGCCACCACTGTTATCTTCAAGTAACAGAAGCAGCTACAGCAACTTGTTATCTTTGTCTATTCTCTGGCTCGAGCTTCCTCTTCTTGAGTGTTCCTCAATTTGTCAGTTCTGCTCTAGTGGACTCAACAACTGCAGGTGCACAGCTTGGACTGATCTGTGTCCTTTTATATCTTTCAAAAAGGTTTCAGTTTTGATTTCCCAACTTCAGCTTGCTCCTGATTTCCTTAATGACTTGGAAGTTTAGTTTTATTTCCAGGTTTAGCTTTTCCTGCTTTTTTTTACAGTTTCATTTTCAGTTCAGCTTCTGTTTTGCGGTACAATATGCCTCAAAAGGATACAAATTAAATTTAAAAATATAGATACCCTTATGGTCTATATGAAGATTAAGTCCACCACAATTATTGCATTGCCTTTGCTACAAGCTCTATTAATTCTTGCTTAATGGCCTCTCCATTGGTATAACTACTTATTGGGGTCCTATAGATTGCTCTGATTTTCTGATCTTTATTATTCCCAAACTCCACCTACACTGATTCTACTTCCTGACCTTGCATATTGGCCCAAATCTTCCATTATGGTGTGAAGCCTCTGACTCAACTTACATCACTGATACACCTCAGGGACCCTGAGGAAGCCACCATGTGCACACATCCATAGTACTTGTGCAGGAAGTTTAAAGTTTCAATTGCCAGTTTTACCCTGCCCGGACTGTTCATGATCCCAAAGACAATGGGATCAGATGGCCAGGACCACAGAGACTTAGGCTGTTTGCACTATTCTTACCATGGTTTTTGCACAGATTTACTTAAAGTTTTTCATAGCAGGTATAAAACCCAGTGAAACTCTAGTAACCCAAGTAATTCAGCTGGTGGGTCAAAGCACTCCAGAAGCCTTAGCAATGTTCAGCCCCTGTCCTGCAAATGTTTACCCCTTCCCAACAAAGTTAACCCTGCCCTTCCTGGCAATGTTTATTTCCAATCTTCCCCCTCCTGCACCCCAGACAGTGCTCACCCTCTCCTGCACCCTGGATAGTGCTCGCCCCTGTCCCACCCCCAGACAGTGCTCATCGTCTCCCACACCCTGGACAGTGCTCACCCTCTCCTGCACCCTGGACAGTGCTCTTTCTCTCTCTCTCTCTCTCTATCTCTCTCTCCCGACAGACCTTCTAGAATCCCTGGCTGATGTGGATAGGGTCAGCATTGTCAGAATGGACGTACAGGTTGAGCATTTGCATGTTTTCGTGGGTTGAGGGGGTCAACACTGTCAGGTATGAGATGGGGAGGCGAGAGAGGGGCTTGAACATTTTTGAGGGTGAGGGAAGGGATGAACATCGTCAAGGCAGGCTTGGCACTGTCAGTAGGGTGAGGCTGTGCAGTTTGAGGTTGCCAGCTCCATTTAAAACAATGTAAGTCAATGATCTAAAGACGGACCTTAAGGGATGTGTCTGAAGTTCATGATAAGAAAAGGGGGCATGGCTGTGCTGGGATTACATCCGACAATTTGCTTCCCGACTGTGATCATCCCTGTGTCCCTGCTGAGACCGGCATCGGAAGGTGCAAAGACTGTATAGAGTACAATGGTAAGTGGGCAGATTAAATCGGAATTGGTGTCGGACGTTCCCTCTTCGACACTGACTGGAAGATCTGAGACATTGATTTTGAAATGTAGGAGTAGTCAGGAACTTTAGTGAGCGAGTGTAGAATTATTATTTTCAGCAGTGTACGCAATAATGCAAAGCAGAGATTTATTTATGGCGGTTAGGATCATTGTGCAAGAAAAAAAGGTCAAACAACTCTGCACAAGAGAACAAATGCCGTAAGAGCACAAAACAAGAATTTATTTATCATCTGTTTTTGTAGCAGGGCCAGAGTTTTCTTGTGGGAAAACATGATGACACAGAGATGAGCTAAAATATTGTCTTGATGGCACCCAAAATCAATTGTACTGTTTGCCTAAACACCTTGTTGATTCCCCCCGCCCCCCCCCGCACTTTAGTTAATTTTAGCTTGCCTTTTTTTGAGTAGAGATATTGTAGAGGTATGTGGGGGATACAGTGATGCAATAATACTCCATGGGTGTCATGAGGCACAGTGAGTTTGTGATCAGTTGGAGAAGAGTTGGTTGGTAGAGGGCATGATAATTTGGGAGAGGTGGAACTTGTTTCTTCAACTTTGATTCATCTCATTTCTGAATTGAATATGTTCATGTGGCACAGTGAATTATCAGAACATGTCTCCCAAAGCAGCCATTTAAGTAGATTTTTTTATTTTTGCCCCTCTCCATGCCATCTGTTTCCACTCTCCAATTTTCATCTTAGGCAACTGATAGTAGCCCACTTGATACCTTGCCTGATTGATCATTAATATGAGAGTTCGGACAGTAAACACCGGCAGACTGTTGGATCGTGGCTAAAAGTGACCTGCCATATTTCAGCATCCAAACAATTCCAAAAGGACACTGGTTAGAAATCAGAAACTTTTTTTTTCACAGCCTGGAGATGGTAAAGTGAATCGTCGTACCTTCATGAGTGACCCATGTTAGCAGCTAATTCCCTGCAATCTGCTTTAACGTTCGATTGATTCTCTCTTGGCACTTGGAAGCCACTGTCTGTATTGTGAATCTAACTACAAGTGACTTAAGTACATAAGAATGTAAGAATAGCAGGTTCATTCAAGTTGATTTTTTCAAACAGACAGCTTGCATTGTTAAAAATTATCAAGCTTCAAGGGTAATAGGAGCTCTGTACCACAAAAATGATTATCAGGATCATACAGCTCATTGGAAATCAAATCCCTCAGACACTGTATCCCTGTTTGCTGTGCTTTTTGTGTTTGCTGCTGTTTGTTGGTTATTGAGGATTTATAATGTCATAGATGATAGCAACCATCAACATGACATAATTGATTCTATAGACTAGAATGTAACCTAGTTGTAGGACTGTGCTTACCGTTTAAACATCTGTGGTAAAAAGCCCAGCTCAAATCCTCTGGAGTGCATATGCTAAATTACAGCAAATTGCACTCTAAACTATGCTTTCGGAAACTTGTGTAGAGGTTTATCATGATTTGGGAATGTTCCTGCTCTTTAAGTAGTTTGTTGTGAAAGCAAGCCTATTGTGGATTAAAATGGTATTGGATTATTTCTGTTAATAATTCTTCGTGTTACTTTGTCTTAGTACAAGGATGCTTTTCTGAAGGCCAACCCTGGTTACAAGTGGTGTCCAACTACAAACAAGCCATTGAAGAGTCCATCACCTACTGTCACAACAAGGAAGAAGCTGTGGACATTTCCAACAGAACCTGCAAAGGAGTTTCCCATCACCAAAAGGGTGGTAAAAGCTGAGGAAATGCCACAAATCAACTTTGCCATGGCAGGTACTTAATCCCATGATGATTTAAAAGGAATCATTATTATTTTACAATATGAGCAACAAGGACATCTTTGTTTTGACAAAACAATTCCTTTCAAAATTATTTTTTTTTCCAGTTCTTTGTTTCTCTCCCCTTCCTCCTCATGTCCTATGCCTTGGGACCTGATGGGTGTCTTGCTCCCAGAATTTTTCCAATGGCACTTTGTAATTAGGAACTGACTCTGCCCCATTCGACTCCACCCTTTAATTTACTAAGCTGAATGGCACCATACCACACAACACCATGGATTTATTTACCTGTTATCTATGTAATGTTTAAAAACAAGGTTGGAGAAATGGCCCAAATCACACCTGATTCCTGAGTGGAGAGTATTTGTGGGACGAATTTCCGTCAGCCATGCCCAGATTCTTCTTCCGGAAGTACAGTATTGGGAGTCCAGAGTGGTTGCCTGAAACAGGCATGATGTGCTTTAAATACACTAAGTGGGGGGTCTAACGTCCCATGTAGCACCCCTCGACCCCAAATATGATCAAAAACTGGTACGTGCTCTTCTTTGTTTTTCTAGCTTCATTGTAACCTACTTTTGGTGTCCAGTCTTGAGAAAATGAGGCCCAAGGCTCAATTCAGAGTAAGCCTTGGGCCAACGTATAGAACGGCACATTCCAGTTTTGCAGCCCACTTTGCCAGTTTTAAATGAGAACCCAGTTTCTTATCCTGAATGCCAACACTCCAGATATCACATATTGTGACAAATGCAGAACTATTTTAAAATCAGGACACCCCATTCCAGGACATTCATTTCTCTACAGTTCCTTACCATTTGCGAGTTAAACTTTCAGTGCAGGATTTTCCCGACAGTGAGCCAGGGGTGGGGCCCGCTCGCCGGCGTGTAAATTGGCGCACGGTGATGTCATGGGCGGAACCCCCGATGTCACCGCGCCCCATTTAAATTTTCTGGTAGGTGGGGGCTCAGCAAAATCAGCTGTGCGCCCACCGACCTGTCAATGGCCAATTGAGGCCATTGACAGAGTAATTAAACTAATTAGTGGACCTGCCCGTCCAACCTTAAGGTTGGCAGGCAGGCCAGGAACCCCGGCGAGAATTAGAAAAAGTATGAAAGCTCATCCATGGGTGGGATGAGGTTTCATGTAGCTTTTAAAATTTTTAATAAAGTTTCTGTAAAAATTATGGATACTTCCCAACTCATGTGACAGTGTCACATGATCACATGAGGGGACATGTTAGGGAAATTTTATTTTTCTACTTTTAGCTTTTTTACATTTTGAGCCGATCTCCCTGAGGGGATATTGGGATTCCCCCTGCCCGCACAGGAATCACATAGCGCTTCCGTGCGAACATCACGCTAGGCAGGCCTTAATTAGCCTACACACATAAAATGGCGCCACACCCCCGATCAGGGGTGCCGATCAGAAGCTTCCTGTACGCACCCGCAATTCAACTTTGCCCCAGACAGGGGGGAAATCCTGGCCACAGTCAACGTTGAGAATGATTTTACTTAAAATTCCAAACTAAGAAAGAATTTCAGTCAGAACTGTAATTGGCTCAAGCTTTAATTTCAAACATTTAGTGCAATTACACTTTGTAGACTTAAAGGGACATACATCAGCATTTTATAAAAACCATAATAAATTCTGCATTCAATTAAAGGTAATTAAAGCTGTTTTTTTCTTCTCACCTCTTCCCCTGCCCATAAACCTTTTTAGGGTTGCTGGGGCAACAAAAATTGATTGTCAAATTATTTATGAAAATGTCTCTTTCTTACTGCGAATCAGCGTTCAATGATGTGTTTGTAACTGATTTCTCAGTAAGGGAAGAAAACAGAGAATTTGGGATCCACATCTTGCCGTTACTTTGCTGCTTTTAAGCACTGAATTCTTTGCAATCATGTGCCAGAAAGCAGAAGCCCCCAAAACCTGAGTACGTTTTCATGAGGTGAAATGTTTATTTTCAGTTACTGTTCTACTATTTATGAATGTCTGAAAATGACGGATGGAAGACATCAGCCAATAACACAGTCAGTATTAGAAAGCTGTTCCTCATGGGCATCCATGACGTGATCAAATCCTATTTTCACCTGATGTGTGCGCTCACGTAACATCTAATGGAGATTGCTAGATTGCGATAATGAGTATGAACCTTGGACTCAGATTTCCGCCTTCCTATCCACTGAAGCCCAGTACTTGGCTGGCTAAGGTCAGTTTAACTGAGCAAAGGCCAAGGGTAAAACTTGAGGACTTTCCCATCTATGTCCAACATGGCTGCCGTGTTTGTTTACATAAGTGATTGTACTTGAAAGTATTTCATTGTACATTTAAATTATTCAAGTATTTCTTAGGGATATAAGGTGGTAGTGAAATGGGATTACTTCAGGAATGAATAACACATGCATCTCTTTACTGATAGATCCTACTCAAATGGGAGGACTCAGTATGCTGCTCTTAGCAGGAGAACATGCCTTGACAGCCAAGGAGGTAAGTTGATAGAAATGGCTTTGACCTCTGTGTATACATACTGTTTTCTAAACTTGCTTTTGGAACTTGAGATAGAATAACAACATTATAATTTACTGCACTTAGGCATACACTGCAGGTATGTTCATTGTTCTGTTAGTTCTGCCTTTTACTCCATAATTTAAAAATACAATGAGAGCAAGTAAAATTGTTCATTAATCTGAATAGTTAAGAGAAAGCATGGCTTATAGTAACAGACAGTCGTTTTGTAGGTCAATTCATATTGAACAAAATTTGCTCTTGGTAATAAACCTGTTGCCCTCAAACACTTGCAGATCTAATTCTACCTCTGCCACCACTATGCTCAAGCCTTGTCAAGTATTTCCACTACATTTGAATATTTTCCATACTTTTGACATTGTGCATCCTTTGTTATTGTTCACATAAAATAGGGTGTTACTATTCTGTGGGGAGAGGGTGGTGCATTTCCTTTTAAGGCAATCTGTTGTCAGATGCTCTTTTTCCAATCCACCCTGTATGAGGACTTATTCTGGGCTGTGCCTTTAGTTTTTTTCTCTCCCGCTATGAGCGGCACATGCATTGTCTCACACACCAGAAAGATTTGCCATTTTTGAATGTTTGCTGGAACATAAACTCAAATATTCTCTTTATAGTCTTAGAGCTCATGGAGAGACATTGTCATTGCTAACTAAACTGGAGAAATTCAATTTCACCAACGTTTGCAATTTATGGTCAAATACAGTAAGGTTCAACTCTAAGTGTGCCCTTTATTGGCTTATACTTCAAGGAAGGTTATTACATATTTTCCACTGGAGGTGACTTGTCAGTACCCAACAAAATCTTCATTGCTGTAGTCAGGATTGAGGATACCAGAGATAAAAACAAAAAACTGCGGATGCTGGAAATCCAAAACAAAAACAGAATTACCTGGAAAAACTCAGCAAGTCTGGCAGCATCGGCGGAGAAGAAAAGAGTTCTCATGACCCTTCCACAGAACTGAGTGAATATAAGGAGAAGGGTGAAATATAAGCTGGTGTAAGGTAGGGCGGGGAGAGAAGTTGGAGGGGGTGGTTGGGAGGTGGTGTGGTTGTAGGGACAAGCAAGCAGTGATAGGAGCAGATAATCAAAAGATGTCACAGACAAAGTGACATCTTTTGATTATCTGTTCCTATCACTGCTTGCTTGTCCCTACAACTACACCACCCCCCCCAACTTCTCTCTCTCTCTCTCTCTCTCTTTCTCTCTCCCCGCCCCCCGCCCCAGCCTTAAACCAGCTTATATTTCACCCTTCTCCTTATATTCGCTCAGTTCTGTGGAAGGGTCATGAGGACTCGAAACGTCAACTCTTTTCTTCTCCGCCGATGCTGCCAGACCTGCTGAGTTTTTCCAGGTAATTCTGTTTTTGTTGAGGATACCAGTGTGGATTGATGATTGCATTGTGAATCTGATAGTTTTGACCACATTGTGGTGCTGCAACGATAGTTATTTATGCAGGCTGTATAGATAAAACCTTTGCACGTTGGCCTCTTAACTTCTTGAGACGGTCAAGAGTGGTTAGGGAGCATTCAGTGCTCTCCACTGGTGACTTTCAGAATTATTTTGGGTCTTAGTCTAATTCCCAATATTTCATGCTTTAAGCATTTCCTATTGATGTCTCCCACTTTTTATTTTGTACCTTAGTATGAATTTACTATTCTTGTGTAATCACTCACAAGTGGATACTGTTCATTTAATTATGTAAGAATACTGCTACATATTATAAATTCTACTTGCAGAGCTGGAAAGGGACTGGCAAAATAGTAGGTGGCAAAAAATCTTAAAACTCTGCCCTTGCTAAAGACTTTACAATTTAGCACCCACTTACTGAACCCTGATGATTAAGTGCTCAAAATTTAATAGTTTTCTTTTTTGGTCTCAGTTCTTTCCTCTCCAAGAAATGGAATTATTACAGTGAAAGGTATGATGGTTCAGCTGAAACTGATTTTTTTTTACGTCATGCAGATCTCCTCCAATACAGCACCGTCAGGAGTCCCTGACTCGTCAAAGCAGTGTGGGAATTCAGCATTGTTTCAGTTAGCAGAGGTATGCTTCCTGGGACTGGGATGATGCATAAAGAAATATATTTATATTAGTTTCAGAAATGGCTTATTTCTTCTACTGGAATGTGTGTGTGAGTTTATGGTGAATAAAACAACTTGTGTTTTACAAAAAAATAAATTACCCCATCAGTATGTAAACCTTTCACAACTGAGGCTTCACAATCGGCTGTACAATTCAAAAGAGAATGCACCTGTGCACCCTTGTAAGAAGGAGAAGACAATAAACTTGCTTATACAAAAACAAATTAAAAGTAAAAGCTAAAATGGTTCACAACATTATGCAGCTGATAGAATCTCGGATTGGTATTCAATTTATCAACTCAACTACCAAAGTCAAGTAAACTTTTAGTGCATTTTGAACATTTAATATTTATTTTCCCGTGCTTTTGGATTAATAATGGTATTGTCAATGCATACACTAAATACAATGAGGCATCAAATGCCATCACCTATGGGTGACAGCTTGAAACATCTGCTGACTCATCTATGGTCACAAGGGCTTAAAGAGAACAGGTTAAGTTGGGAAACAAAAACAGAATTACCTGGAAAAACTCAGCAGGTCTGGCAGCATCAGCGGAGAAGAAAAGAGTTGACGTTTCGAGTCCTCATGATGCTGCCAGACCTGCTGAGTTTTTCCAGGTTAAGTTGGGAGGTGCTCAGATCCAATCTCAATCAAATTGTAGAATAAAGGGCGGGATTTTCCACACCTGCCCGCCGCCAGGATCTTCCAGTCCGACCGCAAGTCAATGGACTTCTGGCTGGGGCGCCGCCTCGCCTGCAGCAGGTCCCATCCACAACCGGGGGGGGGGAGTAAATCCCAGCCAAAATTTCAATTCATCTTCCAGTTCAGCGAATGGCTGTTCAGCCAATAAAGTACTTTTATTGTTTGTTCACTGTTGTAATGTAGGAAATGCAGCAGCACAGCAAGCTCCCAACACAAAGTGATAATGAACAGATAATCTGTTTAGTGATGCTGATTGAGGCATGGATATTGGCCAGAACACCAGAGTATAACTCCCCTTTTCTTCTTTTGAAGTAGTGGCATGGGATCCTTCGCGTGCTCCTGAGAGGTTTAAGGTCACGTTGATAGAATGCACCCCCAAAAGTGCAGCACAGTTTATGTACTGCACTGGAGTGCCAGCCTTGATATTTGTGCTGAAGTTCTGGAGTGGGACTTGAATCCACAACCTTCTCACTCAGATGCAAGAGTGCTACCAACTGAACCACAACTGACATATGGGGTTGTTAGTTTAAAATAAATTGAATACTTATTTATTAGTTATAAGTAAAGATGGGGTGGGGGGAGCTTGTTTGACTTGATAAAATGGTTGGCAATGTGAGGTCATGTGATGAAACCTCCAGGAATAAATCCAACCTGAGTCGGAAGCCCTCTTTGCATGTTGTCCTCCATTATCTTAAGTGGCAGTGGAACTTGTAGGCGTTTTTAACCAATATGTTCCTCTAAAGTTTCTGTTTAATTGTTACGTATTGGTTTTTGCTTCAGATGTGTTCGGACCGGTTGGTGACAGAAGGAGTAAAAAATGAGCCTCCTACAGGTACCTCAGAGGATGGGCACACGTCTGAAGTCCCCACCATTAATCCTGGATTAGGTACAAAGAATAACAATGATATTAAACCACAGGATTGGATTACTAATGACAAATCGCTGTCTTTGTTAACTGACACTTCTTCTGTGACAAGTCTTAACAAAAGTGAAAAAATTAAAAAGAAGAAGAAGAAAAAAGTCAAACTCGAAACTACCAAAGCTGAAAAACAGACATTTAAAAAAAGCGGGAAAAAACGGAAGTCGTCAGAGTCTGACATGGAAAGCTTAATGTACACAATTGATGCTGTTGCTAAGGGTGACTGGGGTACTGAAAAACCTTCAGGAAGCCCAGTGAAAAGTGGACGATGCTCAGCAAAGTCAACTGAAAATCTGTTACACTCTGTCTCTAGCCCACCAAAGAAAAAAATGAAACCAAAACAAATAAAATTACCTGCTGAAAAGATTTCAGAACTCAACAAACACGCAAAGGTTTCTGATCTCGAGAAGGTTACCGTCAGCCCAGTCAAAACTGAAACTTTTTCTGTCACTGAGCAACTACTTTCCCATAATGCACTAGGTGAAGTGAAAGCTGAGAACAAGGAAATCAGTAAAAAAACAGAAGCATCTGGGTCCAGAAAATCTGAACGATCATGTAAAGGTGCTCTTTATAAGACTTTGGTGTCAGAAGGCATGTTGACATCTTTACGGGCTAATGTCGACAGAGGTAAGTGAAACGGTTCTGAATCAAACTCCCCTTGAATGTGCAATTTGTACGGTTATTGATGTGCTAATACACTACACAATGAATGAAGGATATAATGTATGGTTTCAGTTAATTCTTGATCTCAACTGGAGAGGCACAAAGACAAATGAGGTACTTCTCCACAATGAACAGCCAAACTCAAAACGGACAGTGCTATCTCTTGCTTCCTAGCATCTGTTTGCTGAGCAACATGGACAGATACAACCAAAACAGCTTGCTCCCCCGGGCTTTTAGTCTGGGTGTAGTGCATAGCTTGTAAGTGGCGGAAATGAGAGGGAGCTAGCAATGTATGCAATGAGATGAATTAAAGCATAAGTTATATCAAAACAGCTCTTATCAAAGTCATAAATGATACCCTGTGTGATCCTGGGAAAGGTAAACTTTTCCTGCTCATCCTTGTCGACCTGTTTGCAGCCTTTAATACACTTGAGCATGCCATCCATCTGTAATACTTCTCCACTGTCGTCCAGCTGAGTGGGACCGCTCTCACCTGGTTCCATTCTTATCTATCTAACTGTAGTCAGAGAATCACTTGTAATGGCTTCTCTTCCTGGTTCCACACCATTATGTCCGGTGTCCCCAAGGATCTATCCTTGGCTCCCTCTAATTTCCCATCTACCTACTGCCCCTCCACGACATTATTCAAGGCAAAGCATTAGTTTTCACATGTAAGCTGGCGATACCTAATGCTATGCCACCACCAGCTCTCTCGACTCTTCCATAGCTGCTAAATTATCAGACTGCTTATCCGACATCCAGGACTGCTTTGGCAGAAATTTCTTCCAATTAAATATTGGGAAGACTGAAGCCATTGTTTTCCATCCCTGCTCCAAACCCGGCTTCCCAGCTGCTAGCTCCAACTCTTTCCCTGGTAACAGATTAAGCCAGTCGATTCACAGCCTTGGTGTTGCATTTGATCCCGAGGTGAGCTTCTGATCTTGTATTCGTGCCATCACAAAGAGCGCCTATTTCCACCACCGTAACATCGCCTCTATCTCAGTTCATCTGCTGCTTATTCATGCCTTTGTTACCTCTAGACTTGACTCTTCCAATGCACCCCTGGCTGGTCCCAGACGTTCTAGCCTCCGTAAACGTGAAGACGTCCAACTCTCTGTTGCCCATGCCTTAACTTGCAGCAAGTCCTTTTCTCTTATCACTCCTGTGTTCGCTGACCTACATGGGCCCCCTTGGTTTTAAAATTTTCATCATTATTTTCAAATCCGTTCATTACCTCACCCCTCCCTATCCCTGTAATCTTCTCCAGCCCCACAAGCACTCTTCTAATTCTGGCCTGTTGTGTGTCCTCAATTTTAATTGCTGCACAATTGGTGGTTGTGTCTTCAATTGCCTAGGTCCCAAGCTCTGGAAGTCCCTCCCTACACTTCTCCTCCGCCTCTCCACCTCGTGTTCCTCCTTAAAACCTACCAAGCTTTTGGTCATCTGATCTAGTATCTCCTTATGTGGCTCGGTGTCATACTTTGTTTTATAATACTCCTGTAAAATGCTTTGGGATGTTTCATTATGTTAAAGGTGCTATATAAAGATAAGTTTTTGTTGTTATAGATGGTGCACATAGACTGTGTTCCAGTTATAAGTCAATTAATTGTTGAATTGTGCACACTATCAGGTCATGATGCAAATACCCTGTTTTTCTACATGAGTGCACACAATATTCATACATTGACCTGTGGCCCTGGTGTTAATTGAAGCCGTGTTCCATGTCAACCAAGTGTGCCCAATGTTAAAAATTCAAACTAGTTTCAGGTGTGATTTTGTCAGGCATTGAAGATATTATTGGCATTTCTCTTCTACAATGTGCAGTGATACCAATTGCTGAAACCTGAATTGAAAAGCGCAGGTTGTCCGGCCCAGGTGTTTTTGGCGTCCTTCAGTTGGCGTGGGGAGTTTGGTGTGTCTGTCTTCATCCTGAGTGGGGCTGTAACTGGATTACTGGGCTTTATGAATGGTACTTACATGAAAAATGAAGACATTATGAATGAGAAAAACACTTTTGGAATACTATATTAACCATACTGAACACCATTTCAGCTCTTTAATCAGGCATTGGCATTGCTCTTCTACAAATACAGTGATACCAATTGCCGAAACCTGAATTGAGAAACACAGATTGCCCGGCCCAGGGGGGGGAGCAAGGATTTCTGCATGAGACAAGAATTCTGCAGAATTTAGCACAAATAGTTTGGGAACCTCTGGCCTAAGAGCTTCTCCTGAAATCTTAAGCCATTCTGCGCTTATATTTATACATATGTAGCTCTGCTCACTGAATAATAATTGTGAATTGTGATTTAAAAGAAAGTGATCTTAGCAGTCACTGTCGCACACCTAAACCTCAGCCGTAGTTCAAAAAGCCGCAATTTACAGAGATGTTGTCCCAACTTCTCACCCGTTCACAGAGAAACTCCTCTTTCGCCCTCCCAGCTCAACCTAGCACTCTTCCCAAAATCTCCCCTCAGCTCAACCCTGCATTTCTTTCATCACCCCTACTCCCGGCACCCCCAATCGGGAAGAAGATATTTTACATTTCTATTCTCAATTCAACTTAGCGTTGCCCCCTTCCCCTTTCCCTGGACCCCCAATTCAAGCTAGTCCTTTTCAAAGTTCCCCTGCTCCCCACCCTGCAATACCATTCAAGCTGGTGCTATTCTTCTCCTGTACTTCACTGATTAAAGCTGGCCCTCCAGCTTTAACATGACAAGTGTCACTTGTTCAGTCATGCTATCCCTCTCTCTCTCTTGTCGTTTCTAGCCAGCACTCTTTCCACTCCACGTCGCGCACTGTCTCCATTTCCTGTCAGTTAATGCTGACATTGTTCTTTCCACCCTACGTCAAAGTAACACTCCCAGTTTCTCCTGCCTTCTGTCTCCCCTTTCATTGCCATCAATCTCCTACTGTCTCATCTCTGTGCTGCTGCTCATCGCTGAGTCCCCAGCTGCTGTGTACCTGCTCTCATGGCAATTCTTGCCTGTACTGTGCAGTGACTGGAATCCCTTCCATCGGCAGTTGTACCTTGAAGGGCTCAGACAGAGTATGTTGATTTTTCTCATCAAATATTGACATGGCCTCAAATACTGATTTGTCAGTGTTGGCATACATTAAGTATCTCTCAGCACTTGTCTCCTTTCCATGGAATTCCTGTGCAATGAGTTGTACTAACCTTCAGCTCTGACCTCTACCATGGTCTCCCCTAGCTACCCTTTTTCTCCCTCAAGTCTAGTGTAGAGTGAAGCTGTTTTATTGTGTTTCTTATTTACTCTGGGTTCTGATGTTGCAGCTTTCAAAAGCTGTAGTGACTGGAATTTCAATACAAAGTTGAAAAAATAGCCTTTAATATCTAATAATGTTTGATAAGATATTTTTGCAACCAGATTGTATAAATTTTCATTTTCCATGGCTATCCCCGAAGGTTAATTTGGGTGACAACATGCATAAAGGCAAGAAATTCTTGTGTTATTTTGCCCAGTATTATAATGGTCAATAGATGGCAGTGTTGCAAACGTTTCCATAATAATGGCTACGTATGAGAAACACTTAAGGAAGGGTTTTCTGGAGAATCAGTGCATTGTGGCTGCATAAAGCCATTGTCTTCGGTCCCTGCCACAAACGCCACTCCCTAGCCACCAATTCCATCCCTCTCTCTGGCAACTGTTTGAGGCTAAAACAGACTGTTCATAATCTTGGTGTCCTCTTTGACATGGAAATGAGCATGGCATCACTTGGACTACAGATTTCCACATTGCCTGACTGCACTCCAACTTCAGCTCATTTTCTGATGAAACCCTTATTTGCGTCTCTGTTACTTCTATTTGACTTGACTTTTCCAGCCCTGGCTGGCCTTACAATTTCTCCCCTCCATAAACTCATGGTCGATTAAAACTGTGCTGCTCGTTTCCTACCTTGCACCAAGTTTCGTTTACCCATCACTCCTGTGCTCGCTGATCTACATTGGATCCCTTTAAGCAATGTCTCAGTTTAAAAAATCTAATCCTTGTTTTCATTACCCTCCATGGTCTCACTCCTCCCTATCTCTGTAATCTGCAGCCCTACAACCTTCTGACGCATCTGCACTCTTCCAATTTGGCCTCTTGTGCTTCACCATTGGTGGCTGTGCCTTCGGCTGTTGAGGTCCTAAGCTCTGGAATTCCCCCCTAAACCCCTCCACCTCTACCTCCCTTTTCCCCTTTAAAACGTACCTCTTTGACCAATCTTTTGGTGATTTTTACAACAAATAGGAATAAGCAGGTCATTTTGGGTTGGCAGGCTGTAACTAGTGGAGTACTGTGAGGAGCAATGCTTGGGCCTCAGCTATTTATAGTCTATGGGCGGGATTTTCTGGCCCCACCCACCACCAGGATTGGCAGATCCTGCCGAAAGCCAGTGGACTTTTGGCTGGGCTGCCAAATCTCCTGCGGCAGGTCCTGCCATGACAGGGCCGGAAAACCCTGGGCTATATCAATGACTTAGATGAGTGTAATGTATTCACGTTTGTTGACAATGCAAAATTAGATGGGAAAGTAAACTGTGAGGAGGATGCAAAGAGACTGCAAAGAAATAAAACAACATGTTAAGTGAGTGGACAAGAACATGGCTGATAGAAAATAATGTATAGAAATATGAAGTTAGCCACTTTGGTAGGAAAAATATAAGCAGAATATTTTTAATGGTCAGAGTCTGGGAATTGTTGGTATTCATTGGGACCTGTGTGTCCTTGTACATAGAAAGTTAACATGCAGGTACAGCAAGCAATTAGGAAAGCAGATTTTAGCCTTTATTACAAACAGATTGGAGTAGATGAGAAATATGTCTTACTTCAATTATATAGGGCCTAGATGAGACCACACCTGGAGTATTGCATACAGTCTTGGTCTCCTTAAGTAAGAAAAGATATACTTCCCTTAAAGGGAGTGCAACAAAGGATCACCAGTACGATTCCTGGGATGAGGGGATTGTTCTTTGAGGAGGGATTGAGTTGACTAAACCAAACAGTTAATGTTGGAATCCATTTACAATAAAGTGCATCCTTTAGTTTATAAGTGAGAGCACCTGTTGCTTATTGGGGAAAGATTAGAGAATTATTCTTAATTGTATAAGAATGAGTGTACACCGCTGTGGGTAGGTTGGTGGGGGGGCCATGGGAATTCTGTGCCGATGCTCTCTGGTTTTGTGAATTAACCTTTTTTAAGCAAAAGACTGGCTCCAGATTCACCCTTTGCTCAATTTATGAACAATGATTTGCACATTTAATTCCATAGAGTTTAGAAGAATGAGAAGTGATCACATTGAAACATATAGGGCAGAATTTTTGGGTCGGCGAGTGGGGGCAGGGCCCGCTCGCCGACACGTAAAATGATGCATGGTGATGTTGGGCGTGCATCCCAATGTTACTGCGCGTCATTTAGATTTCCAGTTGAACTGTCAAAGGCCTATTAAGACCTGTTAAAAGCTAATTAAAATAGTTAAATGAGCTGCCAGTCCAACCTTAAGGTTGGTGGGCAGGTGAAGGGCCCAGGCGGCCTTCGCATTTTTCATGGAAGCTTATCCACGGGTGGGATGAAGTTTTTATAAATTAAATTAAGATTTTCATTAATGTTCCTTGACGTATCCCAGCTCATGTGACACTGTCTCACATGAGGGGACGTGTCTCAAAAAATATTTTCTTTCCTTTATTTAGCTTTCAGAAAACTTTAACTAATCTCCCTGAGGCACAGATTTCTGCGCTCTTTCGTGCACATGCGTGAAAGAGCACAAGCTCGCAGGTCCCAACTCAGGGAATACCCCCTGCCCGCACAGGGAGCGCTTATCGCTTCCGGGTGTGCGTCATGCTGGCCGGGCCTTAATGAGCCAGCCCACGTAAAATGGCGGCGTGGACCTGATCAGGGGCCCCGATTGGGTTCACGCCTGCCCCCGCACAACCCCCCCGACGGGGGTAGAATTCTGCCAAAAAATTCTTAAAGGCCTTCAGGCATGGATGATGTTTCCTTGGAAAGTCAAAAACTGGTGATCACAGTCTCAAAATAACGGGTTGGCCATTTAGGACCAAGGTGACGAGAAATACTTCATTCAAAAGGTTGTGAACCTTTGGAATTCCTAACCCCAGAACGCTGCAGACACTCAGTCATTGAGTTTATTCAGGATAGAGATTGATATATTTTTGGATATTAAGGGAACCAAGGGATATGTGGAAAGAGAGAATTGAGGTAGAAGATCAGGCATGATTGCCTCAGAGGGCCAAATGGCCTTCTCCTGCTCCTATCTCTTACATTCTTATGCTCTTACCTGTCCTAAGATGATAATTATGTGGTTCTGTGTGAAATTATGTTTGATAAAGCTTTTTTGAAGCACCTTGGCTTTTTATTACAATGTTAAAGGAACTATGTAAATACAAGTTGTTGTAAAGACACAAAACATTACAGTGAAAATTCACTTATTCAAGGTAATGAAGTCAACCCCCAGGTGGCAAAGAATCAAGATTTCCTAACTTGCTGCACACTGTTTATTACTTGCTCACTCCACACTCATCAGCAAAAGTCATCACAAGCATAATTTGCCTCCATTTACTCAGCCGCCCCTTGCTTCCCTCATGCAACTGCTTGACTAACTATAAACTGCTTGACTCTTCCAATACAGCTACAATGCTGGCATCTACTCAACAAAGTGGAAAATTACCCAAGTATATCCTGTCCACAACAAATTCAAACTGGTCAATTGCCATCCCAGCAGCCTACTCTCAATCATCAGTAAAGTGATGGAAGGTGTCATCAACAGTGCTATCAAGCGGCATTTGCTCATTGATGCTCAGTTTGGGTTCCAGACCTCATCACAGCCTTGGTTCAATCTTGGACAAAAGAGCTGAGCTCCTGAGATGAGGTGAGAGTGACTGCCCTTGATGCCAAGGCAGCATTTGATTAAGTGTGGCACTAAGGAACTCCAGTAAATTTGAAATTGGTAGGATTGGGAGTCTTATTTTGTATGAAGGAAGATGGTTGTGGTTGTTGGAGGCCAATCATCTCAGCCCCAGGAGTTCCTCAGGGTAGTTTCTTACACCCAACCATTTTCAGCTGCTTCATGACCTTCCCTCCACAGGTACAAGTCAGAAGTGTGATAGAATTCTCCCCATTTGCCTGGATGAGTGTGGCTACGACAACATACAAGAAGCTTGATGACATCCAGGACAAAGCAATCTGCTTGGTTGGCACCCCATCCACCACCTTAAACATTCATTCCCTCCACCATAGGTGGCTGCAGTGTGTACTATCTACATGATGCACCGCAATAACTTGCGAAGGCTTCTTTGAAGCACCTCCCAAACCCAGGCCCACTATCATCTAGAACGACGAGGACAGTAGGCACGTGCAAATACTATCACCTTTAAGTTCTCCTCCAAGTCAGTCAACGTACTAATTTGCAAATATATCACCGTTCTTTCATTAACTTGCATGAAAATCCTGGAACACCCTCCAGTACCATCACTTTAGAATTCATAAAGTTGGCTCACCACCACCTTGAGGGCAATTAAGGGTGGGCAATAATGGTGACCTTACCTTGCTCATATCCTCTGAATAAATACATTTTTAAGGATTGTGTGAGCTACCCAGATAACTAAACAACAACAATTGTCCCCATTGTGCAGAGGTAAGATCTAAAAGGGAATATATATTCACCTGCAGTGATAACATCTGTAACCTGATGTTTGTGGAACTGCCTGTTTAAACTCACCTCTCATCAGCAGATGAGCACTTTTGAAGAGACAGGGAGCGTTCTGTATAGATTTTAACTTTGTCAGCTCTGCTAAGATCAGTGATCTGGAGGCTGCCAAAGGAATCCCTGGAAATGAAGGTATTCTTTAATGCTTACCTCAGCAGCTGGGAGAAAAGAGGCACGATTCACATAGGGGGTGCACTTTGTTTATCAGTCTCTGGCCTGTGACTGAACTGGCAGCTGGCAGGCAGATACTGTGAGGAATAAGGTCAGATGTCTTGTCTTATTGCATGGAGGACTGCAGATCTCAAACTGTAGTGTAGCTGATGATTTTGTGCAGTTCAAAATGCAGGGTGGTAGGTGTAGTTAATGTTTCCCATTGAATACATGGCTCAAAAGGTTTGCTAATGAATTGTCAAATAAATTCACAATTTGGAATAATGGCAAATTGAAACTCTTATTTTAATAATATAAATTTCCCTTATTTAAGCAGTTAGTTACAGAAAAGAACTTTGGAGAAGCTGATCTTGAAAAGATGTAAGCTAGTTCATTGCTGGGGGTAAGAATTGGGTTCTGAAGGAGCCTGATGGCTTACTCTCAATTTGCATGGTGGAATATAGATCCAACTTCTGGAGTCTTCACAGAATGGTACAGAAATGTATTTACATTTTTTTTTAGGTAAGAAAGCCTCAGGGAAGGGAGGTTCATCTGACCATGAGGGATGTTGGAAGGAGGAAGATTGGCCATTTTCAAATGTTGGGACCAGTGGAACCAAAAAGTTGAAGAAGTTGAAACAGAAAGATGAATCTGCTCTTGGGTAAGAAATCCAGCTTCTTTCTCTGCTTTCCCTGCCACTCATGTTAGGGATTTAACCTGGCAGCCTGTCTGCCATTCACTCATGTTTAGCTAATGGTTTTGTGTGTAGAACAGTCTTTTGTGTCTGTCTTGCAAACTCTACTATTATAAAATGTACTCATCACTGATATCTGATTTTCAGTGGACCTTGAAAGAAAGGATTATACCTATGACACCATTAAGTCTCTTGTCTGTATACTTTTAACTGTGACTGATAGCCTGATATTTTATCTGCTAGGATGATGTGTCAGCTATTAAAGAGTACTTGGTTTTTCAGAATATTCTGCCATCAAGAATATTTCAAAATGTGTTCACATAAACTGTTTTTGTCCTCCGTAACTGAGTAATATTGAGGATTTGTTTAGGGATGGAAAAATTCTGCCAGTGTTTTATTATGTTTCTCACTTCTGCCTATACCCTCTTCAATCCTAGGTCTTTTACATTTTTCATGTTAGCATTATTAGTTTTAATACACATCCTTCTAGTTTTTGTAAATCACAATTAACATGCAATTTTGCAAGGGAGGGACCTTGTGAAAGTATCTGGGTTGTTCTTACATGTTATCAGCCACACCAACCCCGTTCTGAACCTGCGTCTCTCTACAAGGTGTGACCAAAGTCTGGAGCAAACTACCCAGATACTGCTCCCCTGTGTCCGAGTGTCTCCAACGTACATTTCAGCTCAATAACTCTGAGCCCCAGAGATTCAAGATGGAGATATCAGCTGCAGATGTGATCACTCAGATAGTCTCTGTGCCCACTAACTCCTACATATTACAGTCCAGACACACAAGCTGTTCTTGCCATCGTGGTCTGGATTATTTATACCCTGTTTTTAGGTTGTTGTAAGTATTTATCTTTTCTACACACTTCCTTGCACTAAGCACCAAAAACTGGACAAAAGTTTTTAAATACATACTATATATAGCAAGCTTACACGAACCACTACACTGGAAGCAAAGAGCAGCACCTCCTTTTCCCTCTGCACCAAATTCCCACTTGCACAAAATTCCCAACTTTTGCACTCTCTGTTTACCGTACAGCCTGTTCTGTTGTCACCCTGTGCTGGCCATTCTATCCAACAAAGTTCACCTGGTTTAATTTGGCATTGAAGGAGAAACCTTAAAACTTGTGGATGACCAAGACCATCAAAATAATGCATTTGAGAACTCTATTCTTTGCCTTCCAGGTTGGGGAATCTAGAGCAGGAATTTGCAAAGAAATTCAACAGCCTTCCACAATATAGCCCAGTAACTTTTGACCGCAAGAACACAACAGTGACAAGGAAAAAGAAAAAGAATAGGAGTGGATCCACTGAGCAACAAAAAAGTGATAAAGGTAGGATAGCAGGATATAAAGTAGCCTAGATGTATTTTAATGCTGGATGTCTAGAAGTAAACATGCCATCTAGTGGTTGCCAAAGCCCTTGTAGATTTCAGGCTACTTGAATACCATACAGAAAATGCTTGAAATACTCAACAGGTCAGGCAGCGTCTGTGGAGATGGAATTGGAGTTAACATTCAGGTCGATCATGAAAGATCACCGACATACATAGGAAAATACAAAGTAGGAGCAGAAGTAGGCCATTCAGCCCCTCGAGCCTGCTCCACTATTCCATAAGATCATGGCTGATCTATTTGTATTTCGAGTTCCACATTCCCATCTACCCCGATAACCTTAGGTTCTTGCTAGGCAAGGGAATCAATCTACCTGCGCCTTAAATGACCCCCGTCTCCACCGCCTTCTGAGGCACAGTGTTCCAAAGTTGCACAACCCCGAACCATAAACTCTGTTTCCCTCTCCACTCATGTTGCCTGACCTGCTGAGTATTTATCGTGTTTTTATTTCAGATTTCCAGCTTCCACAGTATTTTTGCTTTTGCACTTATGTACCTCAATTAGACATGTTTAGTTGCTTTCTGGATTCCTACATGTTTCGAAAGAAGGGAAACAACAACAACTTGTATTCATATAGCATCTGTTAACATAGAAAGTCCTGATGTGCTCTACAGCGACATAATTGGATACAAATATTTGCCTAGCCAAAGGAGGATAGATTAGGGAAGGTTTTCAAAGGTTTGGTCAAAAATCTTTTTGCAAACAGTTTGGTTCAATCAAAGACTGGCTGGGAGGGTGATGGAGTTAGTGACAAGTGTACAGGATTTGTGATGTAAGACAAAGATGATGGCCTCGGCCTTCCTAATATTTAACTGGTTCAAATCAATCAAGATTGGATGTCAGATAAGGGGACAGGTAAGGGGATCCAGAGAGCAGGAATGCAGGAGCCTCAGCCCTTGCAATTATCCAACAGGTTTGAGGTTTTTTCAGCTTGTTTGGATGAGAGTGGGGGCAGCAGGGTGGATGAACTAACTGGCCTTGGCCCGTGGTACAGGAAGCCATTCAGGTAGGAGGAGTTACAAGGAACGTAGTGGTAGTAGGGGACCCTATAGTCAGAGGGACAGACACCATTCTCTGCAGCAAAGAGCGTGAGTTCAGACGGTTGTGTTACCTGCTGGTGCCAGGGTTCAGGACAACTGCTTGGGACTGGAGAGGAACTTACAGTGGGAGGGGGGGACCCGATCATGGCGGTCCATGTTGGCACCAGTGACATAGGCAGGACAAAGAAGGAGTTTCTGCACAGTCAGTACGAGGAGCTTGGCAGCAAATTAAGAAGCAGAACCTCAAAAGTCATAATCTCTGGACTATTACCTGAGCCACGTGCAAATTGGCACAGGAAAAATCAGATTAGGCGATGAATGCGTGGCTCAAAGCCTGGGACGAGAAAAGTGGGTTCCAATTCGTGAGGCACTGGCACCAATACTAGGGAAAATGGGATCTGTACCATTGGGATGGTCTACACCTGAACCGTGCTGGGACCGGTGTTCTTGTGAGCCACACAACAAGGGAAGTAGAGAAGCTTTTAAACTAAGTAGTGGGGGCAAGAGATCAAATTTGGGAAGATGTGGTAAATTAAAGAGTAGAGACAAAGAGAAAGATATTATTACAGGAAATGAAAAACAGACCGTAACGGGAAGGGATAGAGAGTACAAATCTAATCGTAAATCAACAGATGGGGTGAGAGGTTATAAAAACAATAAAAAGATAAAACTAAAGGCTCTGAATGCACGAACATTTGAAACAAAACAGATGAACTGAGAGTGCACACAGAAATAAATAAGTTTGATATGATAGCCATTATAGAGACATGGCTACAGGAGGACATGGATTGGGACCTGAATATGAAAGGGTATAGGACATTTAGGAAGGACAGGAAGCGAGGAAAATGTTGGGGGGGGGTGGGGGGGAGTGGGCAGGGGGTGGGGGCACTGTTAACCAGTGATGGTATTAGCACAGTAGAGAGGGATCACCTAAGTTCAGGAAACTAGGATGTGGAAACGGTTTGGGTAGTTATGAGAAATGGTAAAGGGAAGAAGTCTCTTGTGGGAATCATGTACAGACCCCCTAATAGTAACCACATAGTAGGGTGGAGCAGAAAGGAAAAAATAATGGGAGCTTGTCAGAAAGGCATGGCGATAATCATGGGAGATTTTGACACAAACAAAAACAAAAAATGCTGGAAAACTCAGCAGGTCTGACAGCATCTGTGGAGAGAGAAACAGACTTTCTCTCCACAGATGCTGTCAGACCTGCTGAGTTTTTCCAGCATTTTTTGTTTTTGTTTCAGATTTCCAGCATCCGCAGTATTTTGCCTTTACGTTAAATATATAGGAGATTTTAATCTACATGTAGACTGAAAAAGTCAGATGGGCAAAGGTAGCCTAGATGAGGAGTACATTGGATGTTTTCAGGATAGTTTCTTAGAACAGCATGTTCTGGGGCCAACTAGAGAGCAGGCTATACTAGACCTGATATTGTGCAACGAGATGGGATTAATTATTGACCTCATAGTGAAGGCGCCCTTAGGTAGCAGCGACCATAATGTGATTGAATTTTGCATTCTGTTTGAGGGAGAGAGGATTGAGTCTGAGACTATGTTTTTAAACTTAAATAAGGGCAAATATGAGGGCATGAAAGCAGAGCTGGCTAAAGTGAATTGGCATATTAGCTTAAGGGATAGGTCAATAGAGATGCAGTGGCAAACATTTACGGGGTTACTTCAGAAAACACAGAATAAACACTTTCCAACAAGTAAGAAAATGTCCAAGTAACCGTGGTTAACTAGAAAGGTTAAAGATAGGATCAAACTTAAAGAAAAAGTATATAATTGTGCGAAGATAGGTGGAAGGTCCGGAGATTGAACAGAATATAAGGAATAGCAAAGGATGATTAAAAGATTAATAAGAAGGGAAAAATTAGAGTGCAAGAGTAAGCTAGCCAGAAATATAAAAACGAATAGTAAGAGTTTCCATAAGGTTTTAAAAAAAAACACGTTAACAAAGGGAGCATTGGTCCTATGGAAAGTGAGTCTGGAGAATTGATAATGGAAAACAAGGAGATGGCAGATGAATTAAACAGGTATTTTGCATCAATCTTCACTACAGAGGATACAAGTAACATCACAGAAGCATCTATAAATCAGGAAATGGAATGTAGGGAGGAACTCAGGAAAATTGCAATCACCAGAGAAGTGGTGCTGAATAAATTGCTGAAGCTGTGGGCTGACAAATGCCCGGGTCCTGATGGAATTCATCCTAGATCCCATATTTTTGAACCCAAGTTCTAGATTTTCCCACAAGAGGAAACATCCTTTCCACGTCCAATCAGATCGCCTCTTGCTCTTCTAAACTCAAGCAGATACAAGCCTAGCCTGTCCAACCTTTCCTCATAAGACAACCTGTCCATTCCAGATACTAGTCTGGTAAACCTTCTCTGAACTGCTTCCAATGCATTTACATCCTTCTTAAGTAAGGTGACCAATACTGTATACAGTACTCCTGATGTGGCCTCACTAGTGCTCTGTATAACTGAAGCATAACCTCCCTACTTTTGTATTCAATTAAAAGAAGTGGCTAGTGAGATAGTTGATGCATTGGTTTTAATTTTCCAAAACTCCCTAGATTTGAGGAAGGCCCCATTAAATTGGAAGTTTGCAAATGTAACTCCATTATTCAAAAAGGAAGGGAGACAGAAAGTGGGAAACTACAGGCCAGTTAGCTTAACATCTGTCATAGGGAAAATGTCAGAAGCTATTATTAAAGAAGCTATAGCAGGGCACTTGGATAAGTTCAAGGTGATCATGCAGAGTTAACATGATTTTGTGAAAGGGAAATCATGTTTAATCAACTTATTGAAGTTCTTTGAGGAAGTAACATGTGCTGTGAATAAAGGGGAACCAGTGGATGTGCTGTATTTAGATTTCAAGAAGGCATTTGATAACGTGCCGCATCAAAGGTTATTGTGGAAAATAAAAGCTCATGGTACAGGGGATAACATATTAGCATGGATGGAAGATAGGCTGGCTAACAGGAAACAGAGAGTAGGCATAAATGGGCCTTTTTCAGGTTGGCAAGATGTATCAAACTATGTGCCACAGGGATCAGTGCTGGGACTTCAACTGTTTACAATTTATATTCATGACTTGGATGAAGGGATGGATGGGATGGTTGCCAAATTTGCAGATGATACAAAGATAGGTAGGAAAACAAGTTGCAAAGAGGACATAAGGAGATTATAAAAAGATATAGATAGGTTAAGTGAGTGGGCAAAGATCTGGCAAATGAAGTATAATGTGGGAAAATATGAAATTGTCCATTTGGGCAGGAAGGATAAAAGAGAAGCATATTATCTAATGGTAAGAGATTGCAGAGCTCTGAGATGCAGAGGGATCTGGGTGTCTTAGTGCATGAATCGCAGAAGGTTAGTATGCAGATACAGCAAATAATAAGGAAAGCTAACAGAATGTTATCATTTATTGCAAGGGGAATTGAATACAAAAGTAGGGAGGTTATGCTTCAGTTATACAGAGCACTAGTGAGGCCACATCAGGAGTACTGTATACTGTATTGGTCACCTTACTTAAGAAGGATGTAAATGCATTGGAAGCAGTTCAGAGAAGGTTTACCAGACTAGTATCTGGAATGGACAGGTTGTCTTATGAGGAAAGGTTGGACAGGCTAGGCTTGTATCTGCTTGAGTTTAGAAGAGCAAGAGGTGATCTGATTGGACGTGGAGAGGATGTTTCCTCTTGTGGGAAAATCTAGAACTTGGGTTCAAAAATATGGGATCGCCCATTTAAAATGGAGCTGAGGCAAAATGTTTTTTCATGGCGTCGTGAGTCTTTGGAACTCTCTTCCTGAAAAGGCGGTGGGAGCAGAGTCTTTGAATATTTTTAAGGCAGAGGTGGATAGTTGCTTGGTAAGCAAGGAGGTGATAGGTTATTGGATGTAGGCAGGATGCAGATTTGAGGTTACTATCAGATCAGCCATGATCTTATTAAATGGCGGAGCAGGCCCAAGGGGCTGAGTGGCCTACTCTTTCTTGTTCGTATATATGTTCATATGTAGATAACCGGCCTGATAACACAGAAGCAGTTGTGGGGTTGAGGGGTGGTGGAAAGATAGAGTTAAGTGTCGCTACTATATGGAAGTTCACCCCATGTCTTTGGATGATATTGATGAGGGGAAAAATGTGGATTAGGAAGAAAATATCCACATTGGTTCCTGGGGTCGAGGCTCCAGTGGATGGGAAACAAAGTCATTTCTGGAGACATTCTGGCTTTGATAGGATAGGTAAGAGTGTAATCAAACCACCTTGAGCTTGATAATGGATGAATGGTGTTGAAGGAGAGTGGTTTGGTCAGCCGTGCCAAAGACTGCAAAGAGGCTGACCAGGGCGAGACGGGATCGTACACCACTGTCACTGTTGTAGTGGATATCATGTTTGACCTTGATATAAGTTGTTTCTCTGATACGGCAGGGACAGAAACCTAATTGGAGAGATTGAAGCATGGGTTTTTGGTAAAGGTGAGAGGTGACAATATAGTCAAGGAAGGCGAAGTAGAGATGAAACAATAGATTAAGAGCACAGTGAGGGTTATTTTTTGAGGGGGTGGGGTGTGATGATTGAGGTTTAGAAAGGGAAGGGGATAGTACCTGAGGACTGAGAGCCATTTACAATGCCAACTAGCATGGAGGAAGAAAGGGCAAGGGTGAAGTAAGATACAATTCTAAATAGAACACCAGAAATACCTGAAAAGTTCCTAACAAAGATCTTGCAAGGTCAGAACTAACATTGAGTCCATGTATGTGCTGACAGAAATGTAATAAACTTGAACTTATAGAAGCTTGAAATCAGACTCAAAAGCGTATGAGTCCTACTTTATTTCAATATGCCAGTACACAGTGTATTTTTCACCTGGTTCATATGGAAAATGCCAGCTGCCTTATAATTGATATTACTATATGGAAGTTTACCCCATGTCTTCAGATGATATTGATGATGGGAAAAATGTGGATTAGGAAGAAAATATCCACATTGGTTCCTGGGGTCGGGGCTCCAGTGGATGAGAAACAAAGTCATTTCTGGAGACATTTTGGTTTCGATAGGATAGGTAAGAGTGTAATCAAACAACCTTGAGCTTGATAATTGATGCTTTCTTTTTTGTGACTATCTCATGGAATGACCAATGGTGTTGGTAGGTTCTGCATGGAACAATCTTCCTTTAGTGCAATGATGAACAAATTTGTTACTGAACACTTTGACTAGTCACAGGTCTTCAAATGTTGAATAGTTCAGGTAGGAAAATTTAACGTAGAATAGAAGCTTGTTATTATTAAATGTGAAAAGCAACGTTATGGAAGATTGATTTATGTCTGTGACAACACAGGAGCAAGGACATGTATTTAATTTCAGGAGATTTGTTCTCAATAATTAAGTTCAGACAGTGTCCATTTTTTTTTCTGCAGCACCAGCCGCTTTGGTGGCAGATGTAATCAGAGCACTTGGTTTTGTGTCGTTCCTGAGAGCTATTCAAAATCAACTAAATGAGTATATTTACACCTGGCCACTCCCACCACTCTTGTGAACATCCCCCCACCCCCTCCTCCCCCACCATATTAATTCTACAATGGAAGTTAGCAGGTATACTGTCCTTGTACTGAAAGTGACCAGTGGGCCAGCAGTCTAACACTGATTTAAATAGTCTAAGGTGTATCTGTATTTTCATTTTCCATCAGTTAGAACAGATTATGGGTTTGCCATTATTCTGTTAGCATTAGGAACCCGTTTGGTTAAAGCCAACATTTTCTATTTTTTTTATATTTTTATTTATATTTTTTAGGATCATCTCAGAAAATAGTCAGCAGGTGTAAACACCAAAAGAACACACACCATTTAACTGAAAAAGGTACAAATAAAGGTTAATTTTGCTATTTAGTAGAAATTTTTTTGATGGAGAGAAATGGGGTAAGGGAAGATGTGGCCCCAGTTCTTGAACCCTTTCAGAAATATTGCACTGTCTAGCTTCTGTATAAGAGCTGTAACTGCAGATATTCACATAACGAAGCATGGATGGAAATAAGCACATAAAACATTTTAATTGTTCCCAGAGGATGTTACACATACGAAATCATGCATGTAAATTTGTAAATAATGGCCTAAGTGCCCCAGTGAGGCTGTTAGGTTGAATATTGTAGCATAGCAGTCTGTTGGAATATAATTAAATCCACGGCAATCATATCCAGTTAATCTCTTTATATTACCATAATCATAAATTATACTAACTACGAAACAAGTTACAATAACTTTCAAGTGGAACAGCCAGTAAATGGATTACTGCAATAAAATTCTTTCAAGGTATCTTAGTCTGTGTTGACCAGTAATTAATATTAAGAAGCATGGTGTCTCACATGTGGATAATATAGGCCAGACTAGACCATTATAAAACGATCTTGGAATTTAACCTGAGCTTTCTCTAGTGTCAGGAACCTAATGATAAAAACGTTTGCTGTTTAAAATCCATTGGCTTCTGCATTACGGGTAGAATTTAAATATGCAGATTCTACTGCAAAAATACACATTCCATTTCTAATAGAGTGAAGCCTAATGACCTCAATAATGTCATAGCCTCCAGTTTGGATAGCTATTTAATAATTTTGAATATTCCACTGGATCTAGTAAACACATCATTTATTTACCATAAAGCACCATTGCAAATCTTTGAAACAACTGTCATTTAATCATTCAGCAACTCAGCCTTATAATGTACTGAATAAAGCCCTAAGTATGAAAATGATCTTACTATCTCTTGGTGAGATTTGGAATGTACTTATACCGTCACATATTAAATTCAATTCTGTTAGCCATTGTGATATGCTTTTCTATTTAAATTTGGCACTGGAAATTCTTATAGGAAGGAATTAAGTACAAAGCAAGTTCTAAACATCCAGCTAGTTATGTGTTTATCTATAATTAGTTGTATCAAGGTCACTGATGTTGTTCACACTACCTATGGCTTCTCATCTCATTCTACAGATTTCATTGCTGTAACAATCCTTTGTTTCTGACATGTGTTTGTGTTGTTATGGATTAATATAGAAGGATTTTAATATCAGTCTGGAAGCTAGGAAAAATATTCCACAAATTTCTGGCATCAATATTTTATAGTGATGGAATTAGATGATGTGGTTATGCTTAAAAAACATTTAGCCAATGAACTGAATTTCCTTTTAATATGTACATAATGTGTACCTTTTAGATCAAGCCATTTATTCAATTGGAGACACTACGTAAAAATTATTAGCAATGTAGAGCACTTTCAAAGTGGTCCAAAGTGCTCCATAAACTAATAACAAATTGGTAGAGGTAGATCAGTTGAGGAAGACATAAATATCTTGGCACTGAAAATAGACGTCTACAGTATTCTCTAAACAAACTAACAGAGCAGTCTTTTTTATGTCCATAGATACTACTGAAGTGTTGGGAAGTTAACTTAATTGTTTCTTATATTTCAGCCATAGTACCACAAGACACGAACTCTGAGGAACATACGGAGAAGGTGGATCGTGCTCCATCAGTTCCAAGCAGCCCGCTGACACCAGTGACACAAGAACCCCTCGTTGGCAGCCAAAAGCGCAAGGCCAGAAAAACAAAAATAACACACTTAATACGAACAGCTGATGGCCGTTTGTCACCTGCAGGAGGTAAGTGCAGGGTGGCCTAACTTTGTGGTCAGTGGCGAAGCAACAGTGCTCACCGTTCATTATGCTGCCCACAGATTTTATGTAGGTTTTTGGGGAGCAATTGGGAACCTCTATAGCACCCTCTAGAGGGGATCTGTGGCGTGTATGAGTAGGGAAAAGAAAACATGTCACTTCAACCAACCAGATTGAAAAATCCTGACTGAGGCACACACAGTCTAAGCCAGGAGCTTTAAATTAGAATATTGAATTCAATATAAAATTATGTATAGAAAATGAAATAAAGAGACAGAGAAAAAGATGAGATTGAGAGAGCGAGATAAGAGACAAAGAGAAAATTTAAAAATCCTTTTTAAAATCTCTAAAAATATTCAAAGTCTGAGTGAATGGAATTGTATGCTTGTAAAACTAAATTATCAGGTTCAAAAACAGAATTACCTGGAAAAACTCAGCAGGTCTGGCAGCATCGGCGGAGAAGAAAAGAGTTGACGTTTCGAGTCCTCATGACCCTTCGAGAATTATCAGGTTGTTTGGCAGTATTTAAAAGTTATTAGGCCCTTAAAAATTCACTTACTCCTGAATGTGCAAGCCATAACTTCCTCTGACATATTTAGGAGTTAAAACTAGTGGGCAAATACTGCAACATCATGGGTGGAACCGTCCCAGATTTGCACTAACTGTGGTAGTGGCCGCAATGGTGGGTTTTCAAGCCATGTTATCCCAAACCCACTGCATTAGTTATGCAATCCCGGAAAACATGTTGTTTCAATGGCGGGCGGGCTCTTATTCGCCCGCCATGCCATCATCTCGCTGCTTCATCACGCCGGGCACCATATTTAAAGTGCAGGCGTGCGCATACATCTCAGTGCTTCCAGCCCAGGGCTGCTGCAGGGAAGATGTGCACAAAAGACAAAAAAAAACTGCAGCTGGGGTTTAATGACGTTTCACTGAAACGTCTTTTGGAGACCACAGAGCCCTGCCGCAATGTCCTCTACCCCCCCCGTCTGGCCATGGGATGGGCAGCGGTGTGACCAACCAGGCTTGGTAGGCGGTGGCAGTGGTGATCAGTGCCAATGCTGCACAGGAGAGGTTGGCCATCCAGTGCAGATAGAGGATGAATGATCTCATCTATACAGCCAAGGTATGGCAACCATCTCATCACTCGAAACTCACACTCTCAAGCCCATCACACATTCACTGCTATCTCACTCACTGCCAGCTCAAGGGACATCATCACCCATTCTCACACACACACCCTCACATGTCCATCTGGCCTCATCTCCTCTGGAGACTGCCTCCTCAGCCCTCACCATCTTGAGGCCACTTGCACAGATCAACATGTGTCCCCACACACACCCTGGATTACCCTCCTACACCAGTACAGCCCTCACCCTGCAGCCTGATGCCACTTCTCCCCCTTTGCCAACAAGCCCTAGACCTGCAGCCGTTGAAAAACCACCTATACATGGCTGATATGGTAGGTAGAGACTGGCCCGTGAGTCCCCCTAAAAGTGATGTGGTGCTGTCTGTGAAGCCCAATGCTGATGACTGCAAGTGCTGACCGAAGTAAGGTAGGCAAACAAACCTCGAAGTCCCGAGTGAAGTGCACGTCGCTTATGTGCTGCTGTGAAAGACGTCGGCATGTTTTCCCACCATTGGTGGGTTAGCCTAATAATGATGTGCAGATGTATTACAATGAGGTTCCCGACATCCGATAACAGGAAACACAGCCAGCCATTGGCGGAATAAGTTGGTGATCCCAAACTGGTTTCACGCTGTCGTGAAACCGATTGTGCCATGTTGTCCGCTGATGCCATCGAACATACCTGACACTGGTGGGCACAGGAAATCAAGGCCCATGACCTTCATATGCTTAAGTGCCAACTCTATCAGTGAGTTACTGGTGTAGCAAAGCTTGTGGAGGAGCAGGGCAACTCAGCACTTCCTGATTTCTTCATTTGATTGTACAGACTCAAGACATTTCTGGCACTGATAGCTTAACCATTATTTCTGTCATAAAGTACAGGTAACCATGTACGTGCATTCTTATAAAAGTGGAAGATGGCACACTTAGAGGATGGACTTCTGGGTTCTACACGGAGCACACCAGAAACCTCCATACTGAATTAATTTTTGATGGCATTAAAACATTGATATCAATTTCCATTTGGAACTATATTTTAGTTTCCTGTGAGACATTCAAATTAATTTTGATTGAATTTTTTTGTGTGTGTTTTTATGCAGGAAAGTATTACACCTGCATTACACGTAGGCTGTGATTATAACTCAGCTGTCGATCAAGTATTGATCTGCAAATTCTGCATCTTAATTGCTTTTTTACTTGTTTTTGTGGATGTCAATGAAGTGTGCGTTTATTGTCCATTCCAGGTTTCCCTGACAAGATGATGGTGGGCCTTCCTGTAGATTGTTCATTCAAATAAATGACTTGCACAGCCACTTCAGAGGGCACTAAGTCATTTAAATAGTGTGGACTGGAGTTAAGTGTGTGACATTAAATAGTGGCAGCAAGTTTCCTTCCCTGAAGGATATTAGTGAAGCATTGGGGCAGAATCTTCTGTTTGGCGTGTGGGGGGTGGGACCTGCTTGCCGATGCATAAAATGACTGCGGTGAGGTCGGGCATGTGTACTGATGTCACCGTGCGTCATTCCGAGCTTCAGGTCAATGGATGCGCACCGGAGTCGGCTGCGCACCCACCGAACTCTCAAAGGCCTGTTCAGGCCATTAATGAACCAATTAAAGTACTTGTCAGGGCGGCCCATCCAACGTTAAGATTGGCGGGCAGGCGAAGAGCCCAGACGGCCTTCGCATTTTTCATGGAACCTCATCCACAGGCGGGATGAGGTTACATGAAGGATTTATTAATGAAGTAAAAAGTTTTCATCAAAATTCATATACATGTCCCAGCTTATGTGACATTGTCACATGAGGGGACATGTCGGAATATTTTTTTAAATTTTTTTTTCAATTTTTTGGAATGAAATTAATCTCCCTGAGGCACCTTCGTGCCTGGGAGATTTCTGTGCTCTTTCGCGCACACGTGAAACAGCGCAGGCCCCGACTCTCCCTCCTCCTCCCACCTGCACAGGTAGCATTGAGCGCTTCCGGGTGTGTGTCACGCTGGGTGGGCCTTAATTGGCCCACCCATGTAAAATGGTGGCGTGCAGCCAATCGTGAGCGACGATCGGCCCCCCCACCTGCTCCTGCCTGGCCCACCCAACGTGGAGAAAATTCTCCCCTTGGAGTTTTTGCAACCATCTGACAGCTCTCATGGTCATTTGATCTTGTGCTAGCCTACAAATTACCATATTCAAATCTCTGGGTTACAAGTTCAGTACCATACCCACTGCAGTACTGCACTTAGTGCCTGACTGTCATGGGCAGGAGCAAGCTTTGCATATGTGTGCTTACACATACGTCTGTGCAAGACTTTGCCCCCAGCTGGTAATTTTTAAATATATCGAGATGCCAGACAAGTGCACTGAGTTCTCAACACATTTAAATAGACCTTGTTTGTTATAAAGTGCCCAGGAAGCCTCCCAAAAGGCTCTTATGCAAAATGCTTGAGGTTGAACCCTAACTCCAGAATTCAATGGAAATGGCACCGGAAAGTAGACCTGTACCTTAAGTGCACCATCCTTCATCCATTCCTAGTAACTCTAAAACAGCGCCACAATATTTTTGATAGTAATTATTCCTCCATCTTGGGCAAAGGTTTGTGCTAGTGTTTTGTTCTATGGTGAGTTCTTGATCTCTCTCACGTATAGGGAATAATGAGAAGTGAAGCCGTTGCATACAAGAATAGGTAATGAGCATCCAAACCACCCTGTCTCCTTACATATATCTTCTGCAGTTGGTCTCAGTGGTTGGTTACACAGTACCCATTGGAAGAGACCTCAAACCAGGCTAGCTATCTACCCTCTGTCAAAGATGGGATAAATAGAGAGGAGTGACTTACTAAAACAATGAAAGTAAATCATTTTTAAATGGGCTGACATTTTTATGCACTACTTTCCTTTTCTAAATTCCCTACCTCAAAATTGCTTTTTAATTTCTGCAGATCTGACAAAGGAGAAGATGCCGTGTAAACAGGAAAAGAAGAAACAGCCACTAAAGACAGACACTTGTGTTAGTGGAGTCAACTGCAGTCATCCAGAAACTGAGCAGGCATGCAGCATTTCACCAGAAGTGCAAACAACATCTGCAATTCCAGCATTTTTCAGTTTAGCTGCCTTGGCAGAAGTTGCAGCCATGGAGAATGCACATAGGTGAGGTGACTAGTAGGTTATTGGCACATTATAAAAGAATAATCAGTCTGCAACTGCAAAGCGTTTGTTTTAATTGTAGGAAGAGAAATTGTTGGAAAATTTTGAATTTACAAATATTGGATAAAAATCATGTTCCATAGTAAAACCATTTAGTAACACAAAACTAGTTCATCACTGTGGTGTTCCTCTCAGTTTTTTTTAAATGTCTACGTATTGCAGTATACGTAATGCTATTCCTTTGGTTGCTGTAGCTATATTACAGGGAATGGATTTTCTAGCCACCCTCTCTATCTGATGCTGAACAGGAACATTGTGCCCGAAGTGCACAGGAGCACTGGCATTTTCTACACAGAAATAGCTCTAAATACCTCTTAATATTTTGAGGTTCTGGAAAATATTGAAGGGCCAGCGATGTGAACTGAGAGGGCATTTTGCAACGTCACATTCCTGAATTCAGAAAGTCAGCCCATTCAAACGGGACTAGGCTAGAGTCGGGGCCACTACCTCCCAAGTAGGTCCCGAGGCAGCTGCGGAGGTGGGCGGATGGAGGTGGGAAGGTTAGAAGGCCCGCCCTCGGACTTGGAGTGATTGGCTCAGTGCTGTTCACAGGTTTTAGGTACTCTAGCCCCCATTGTCCCACCTACCCCAGTAACCCTCCTATGCCCTTTTCGTACTTCAATTGCATGTCTGATTACAGCCCACCACGTTTCCTAGCCCAAGGAAAATGGCAGGCAGCAGGAATGGCCTGGTAATTATAAAATTGCGGTCCCGTACGTCTCCCGTTTGGTCCTCCCAGTGCAGCTTTTCTCAGTGTTGGGAGGAGAAAATTCAGCCCCATGTCTTTGGTTTGCACATAAGATCCCCCTGTTAGTGGAGTCCATGGGAAGGGTTTCACAGGATAGCTTTGTTCCAGGAAAACAAAGCCAAGATCATCCAACCCCACCCCCACCCTGAAATCCTACAAATACACGGGCAGTATAAAGGAGATAAGAACCCAATAAAATGGCTCTTTAATCTTTGATCCTTGGACCTTAAGAAATGAGTGTTCTTTAGGGGCAAGGTCATAAAACCGACCCTGCGTCTGCAACATATTAAAAACCTTGAATCCATGAGCGCTTCCTGTAAACTTTTAGTGTTGCTATTTTCTAACTGCACTTCTCTGCATCCAAAGTTCCCATATATTTGAATGGTTAATGAACAAGAATAGAAAATCAAAAGATTATACAATGTTAGTCTGCACGGAGAGACTAGGGAAGCTGAAATTGTTCTCCTTCGGACAGCGAAGGTTATGGGGAAAGTTAATTGTGGTGGGGAAAAACTGAGGGAGTAAATAAGAAGGAGCCGTTTTCACTGGTAAGAGGGTTGGTAAACATGGGGCATAGACTTAAGATAATTGGCAAAAAAAAGGAAAGATCAGAACAAATGTTTTGACACAAAGGGCTGTATTTTCCCAGCACCGATGAGTTAGGAATGGAGGCAGGACTGTAGAAAGAATGGCCACCCAGGAGCACAGCTGGGCCTCCTGCATCCATTTCTGCCCTCTGCCATTTTCCTGATGGCGAAGGAGGGAGTGGGCTTTGGAGCAGGCCCGATCTGGTTATTGGGGTCCTTAACATCGACATGGGCTCATTAAGAGCCTGTCCCTAACAAATTTTCTAATCTTTAGCAAGGCAACCTTAGCAACTGTCGGGAATCAGACCAGCTCAGTGAAGCCGGGACATAGACGGCTGCAAGTTTGTGTGAAACTTTGCAGTTTGAAGTGGAATTGAAGAGGCTGCTCATGGCAGAGAGGTCAGACCCCCATTATATAAAAATTCATAAATTCTGAGGAATGCTATTCTGTCCTGGGTTCCAGACCTCCCACTGCCCTCCAAAATGTGGCAAATTTCAACTTTTCGAACTTTTGTCCTAAAAGATTAACATGTAAATGGCAGCCACAGTAATGGCTGCCGAAACCAGTCACAATGTGGTCTGCTTTTCGACTGACCTGCCTCCGTTTCCAAGCTCTCGCCAGCTCGTTGGCAGGTAACTCCCCAGCTCGATGAAAGTAGCAGCTGTTTCCTGTGTCGTGACGGGCTTGGGTCTTGGAATTAAATCCGCCTCCCGATTCCTGCCTCTGGCGGCAAAATGCAGCCCAGCGAGTCCTTATGACCCACAGTGCACAGCCTGAAGGGGTGGTGGAAGCAGATTTAACATTCACTTTCAAAAGGGAATTGGATATCGTCTTGAAAAGGAAACATTTGCAGGGCCATCGGGAAAGTGCTGAGAAATTGGGCTAACTGGCTAGCTCTTTCAGAGTGCTATTTCATGCGTGCACAATGGGTCGAATGATCTTCTATAATGCACACTAAAAATGGAGGCAGAATGCATGCATGGCAGTCTTGTTGAAGCCAGTCTAAAATTTAACAGATTCTCATTTCACAAATGCAGTCCTGGTCGTGTCCATGTAGTGTTTGTTTGTTGCGCCATCTAGTGGTATGGTTTGGGTACAAAGTAAATGAGCTACTTTCAATGTTTTACTGCAAATTCAAACTTATTCGAATACGGAAAGCTTGTTGGTAGATGCACCATTGTAGTGTGCAGGTCCCCATAAAAATGTGGAACACTAAATGCTGATAATGAAGGTATCTTGTTGGTCAATGTGTGTATATGTAGTATTGATTTTCATTGTTTCCTTCTTCTGCAGAGGCCAGCATGCAGTTTCTCTGAACCATGATGGACAGCCCAAGGAAATGGCACAAACCTCAGTACTTATCTCCTGTGCAGACCAATAATGCATTATTACTTTGTATCTCTACAAAGTCTGAAACACAGGAGATCGGTCAGTTTGACCTGATATTGACTGCATTGTGGGAGTCTCACCCTTCCAAGGCTGGGTTCCTCACAGAAACAGCTGGGAAACACTGGCTCAGCAGAGCCCCATGGACAGGCTCAGAATCTGAGCATCAAACATTTACGAATGGGGCAAAACCAGTTTCTTCGGCCTTTGGTTCCCTATCTGAAGACAGCCTGGCTATATAAAAAAAATAGCTGTTACACAGAACAACTGCCCATGAAACCTACTGGCAATTCTTGCCGCTGCACGCTACACGATCAGAGTGTGAGCTACTCGAGTTTGCTGCAAGTTCTAGCTTTTCTCAAGTAACACTGATGCACTGTGCTAGTGACTAGATATTGTCAACCTCTCTCTTTTTTCCTTTTTTTTTAAGCACATTTTGATTTGAGTTTCACAGAAACCGTTTAATCATGAACTTCTGCCTGATTACTGAGATGGTGTGGCAGGAAAAGATATTATTGAAGTTCTTTACATTTTGCCCATTACATTAAGGTATTTTATTTCAACAGCGCCATTATTTAGTTGAAACCTCTGTTAATCTGTAGTTGAGTTTAATAGCACAATCTGTCTCTGTACAGATGGTACCTTTTGTTACACACGCAATCTTTTTGCTTGTTTTTTTGTTTTCCACGATGACTTAATACCTATTGTTTTTGCTTTCTCTTGCTAAACCTCACTGACCCTGCATTGGGCCAGTTTACTGGACGTGACTGTTTTCCAATATACTGTTAAGATGTGTAAAAGTAATTTGCTTATTTTTTAAGCAATTAGGCACTAATAGTGGCAGAAATCCTGCAAAGCTTTTTAGGTCCCAACTGTTGCACTGCTGTGTTTTTACAGTGAATGATTATTATGATGGTTGTAGGGTTACTAATTCAGCAAATTACTGAGGAGATATTCAGGTTTTATTTCAGGTTGCAGAAGTACATCAGCACAAAGGAAAAAAAAGTCTTCTGTCAGACCAACAACTAGAATTACTGATGTTTAGTACTGCTTAGCTTGAATGCAAAATATTTTTCTTCCCATATTGGTTGAAGATCATGTTACCAGAATGGAAAACAACTTGGACTGTAAGTGAGGTTTCAAAACAGTAGCACAAGTTTTGAGAGTTAGTAAAGTCATCAGCAGATACTCAAACACAGTTCTTATGCTGTTCCATGAAGTCACAGTAATACAACACCAGTTGTTGCCTGGGCATTATGATTGTTAATACAACATCCTTGACACCAACAAATGCCAGATATTAATTGTGCAAGAATAAGTCTATTTTTCAGGAAACCTGCAAGGTTATTTGGTGTACTGTATGTATTATATCCAGTTTTTATAAGCAGCATATGAGGAATAGTACACACTGTTCGCATCAGAGATGTTTTGTTCTTTTTGAAGATTGTGACTGGAATTTGCAATAAAAAGCTAATAATAAATATCATGGCACAGTTATAATGGAACATGTATTAGGTGCTCCTGTCTGAACTAAACAAACCTAGTTGATGCACAATATATCTTGCTTTTTGGATTAAATACATGTTAAACCTAAGTAAGATCTGATTCCAAGAATAATGGTCAACAGATTCATGGTCAAAATCTTAAGTATAACATTTCTTGATAAATTGTCATATTCATAGTAGGTTTCATTTGCGATGTTAAATTCTTGGCAATCATATGCAACTTCTAAGAAACGTTGGCTTTGTAATTAAAATTTGTAGCCCAAAAAATGGAATCCAGAAAGATTCTGTAGGAAAGACTGTTGTCTGCATGTGATATTCTTTTTGAGTTCTAAATTTATTTGCGGTTTTCAAGATACACATATACTTTTCTCCAATGTAATCTCTGTGATGACAGTTATAAATTTACTCAAAATGCCTCACTTTGATTTCCAACCTTGACGGACAGATTAATTTGCTTTTTTTTTCACCCTCCGTGGATGAGCTTGAGTTGGCCTCAACTGAGCTGCCAATTATAGACACTTTGAATATACGTAATGACTGCCCTAAAGAAGAAAATACAAATAGTACAGTGGCAATATTAACCATATTCAGGATTTTTAAAACAAGTGTGAGCTTCCATTATGGTTTTGTGGGTTCATGAATCACTTGATGTGATCAAGATGCAGTTTATATTTGTGATCTTGCGCTGCATCAGCTCATCTTGCTGGCGTTTCTACATTAATCCATTTATCCTCAGCATCCAGGTGATTATCTGTGCCTGATGGGTGTCCAGTAATCACACCGATGCCCCGCCCCAACACTGAAAAAGAATATATGTGACCACCAGAACAGAGCCTCAACTCTGTTGGCTCCAGAGTGAAATGGCCATCAGCGTTTGCATGAAGAAAGGCCAATGACCAGAGTGGGATTGTGTGGGGTAGGAGAGGAGGGGATCGGGGTGATAATAGGTCTGTGATCATATGTAGAACAATGCATTAGCGTCGAATGTTACCATCAGGAGAGAAAGAGCAAAGGGAGGAATTTGGAGGAAAGCAGAGTTTCCAAAGTGTGCAGAACACAGAAACCTGGTTAGATCTAAGTGCATTATTTCAGGTTGGGTCAACATTTACATCAGTATCTTTAAAAAAAAACTTCCATTCGTGTGGTTAGTACAAGTTTATTAGTGAAGACATGAAACCTGATACAAGTTTCACTGCAATTTTGTGCCAGTTTATAACTCATACTTCAACTTTATATAGTGATGAGTAAGCAAAACTATCAGTTAGATTCAAAAAGTGCCCATACCATATAGAACTGATGCATTTTGCTCTGAATTCTCAGACGTCATTCAGAGAATGAATTTGCCAACTTCTTCGACAAAATGAAATATAATTCTGCCTGGGAATGTGCAAACCCTACTGAGCTCATGAGTTGGCCTTTACACATCATTATTACAGGGTAAGGTGGGTGAACTTGTGCTTTGGTCCCATTCTGTTTCTTGCTTAGTCCATCCATTTATAACTTTTATGTGAAAAATCATTGAATTGGCAATTCAGATTTCCATACCAAAATTGGCAATTGGACCTCAAGAAAGCTGTGGCTGCATTGTCGATGTGCTTTATTTTGAAGCTTTGGTCTTCACTGTTGACTCCCAGGAAATGGATGCACTTCTCTCAACAACATGAACATGTAAACCAAAAATCCTCTTCCTGATTTGTATCTAAAGTGCACCATTCATTTATCTAGCAACTGATGCTGTACAGCACAAGTTATCTTTCGGCACAAAATTACTGTTTTCATTTCCAAACAGATGCTTAAACTTTCTGCTTTAAACATGCTGCACTGTAAGATTAATATTGAGTTAATTAAAGTTAGTTAAAGGGGAATCAGGGTCTAAGCTAAACTGGAGAGTTAAGCAAAAAATGGGCTTTGCTCGTTAAATAGTAGTGGCATATTGTAACTTTTATAGCCATAGTCTTTGTAGAATTAATTGGAGTAAGACTTAATTGTACTCAACTTCTTGAACATTGGTAAGACAGTTTCTCGATTGGTTTAGGGTTTGCACATCTCTTTCACTGGCTTAACAGGTAGACTAAAATAGCCCATCCTGGTAACATGATCCTTTTGTGACTGCTTGATACAATAATTCATTTACTGTTTGTCATTCTAGCTGTAAAGAACATTTTGTTAACGTTTTGTGCAATTGCCATCCTTTGCTTGTCATTAGAAATATGTCTTTTCCTCGTTGTAGAAACCAGCTTTTGCCCAAAGTCTAGCTAATATTTAAAAATGGAAAAAAGTACACAAGTTACTGTATTTAAATGTTCACAATGCTTTTTCACAAAAGTTGAGTATAATGAGAAAAATGTCTACATTTTATGCTTGACCAAGTAGAATACAATTCATTGTATTTTTGCATTTATTTTGTTTCCTTTACGATTAAGTGACATTTCCATGAGATTAATAGGTGGGATATGGAGTTTACCTATGATCTCCTTTCTTTGAATTATAAAAAGTGTGTGACTACATTGAAGTATAGCTTATTGCACTTGATATCACTTTTTTAGCATGTGAAAAGGCCCCAAGATTTGGTCATCAACATAGATGTGTGAGTTCTTAAAAGCGGTAATATTACATGTATCAGCTATACTGGTGCTTAATATGGGAATGTGACCATTTGCTTACATTGAAGCTCATTAACATTCACGGATGAGGAAAGTGGACAACACGGAGAACTGATAATTCATACGCGTGTTCTACCATTTCTGCTTTCACTGCTACAAATTATTGTGTCAGAAGCATTGAGAACAGCAAGAGTTACCACAGAGTGAATTTACTATTCTTTCTACGCAGAAGTGGAGAGGAAGAGTTGCATTATTGGGTTTCAGGAATGACTCTCTGTTTATTTTCCTTCAAAACATTAGCAAAGTTTTGCCCTTGCACATATTTAAATGGATACATCAAGTGAGACTTGGAAACGATAAGATCTGTGCCAGAATTTTTCTCGAGGCTTCTCCTACTCCAACACCATAACTTAGGCAGAAGTTTGGCAGAAACCCTGCTTAAGTATGTAAACAAGGTTCAGCTGAAGAACAAGGAGAATCCCCATTGAAATTCTCACAGTGGAAATTTAACAAACAGGAGATTAACCCTTTCGGCTCTCAATGTTCACTACTATTTGTAAAATGTGTAATTTTGTTCTTATGGCCTTTTGGTTTTTTCAAAGTATTAATGCTCAACAAAATTAGGTAACCATGGAACATTTAGAGAGTAGGAATGTTTAACTGTATATAACCAACCATTTTATTTTGATGCATAATACATGCCCTGTCGTTAAAGGTTAACAGGTTGATACAAGGGTGATTGCTGCAGGGAATATTCCTCTTGTAATACCCCTGTTAAATGTGTGACAGTAGTAATGGTTTATGTACAACTTCTAGATTGTGCCCCCAACTGGAGTTGCTGTGATTAACCTGATATAATGGCCCATGGACCTGCATTTGACACCCAGCATTACAAGTTACACTATTAGTTATAACAATTGTGTTGAATTTTCACAGAATAAATTAATAAAATGCAGCAACCCAAGCATTACATCGTAATTTCCTGCCACCTAAAGAAAATAAATGTCAAATAGTTCCTTTACAAATGAAGTAGTAGTTATAAAATTTGCTTTCTTTTATCTATCTGCAGGACACATTATATTGCAAAGGGCTCAGAATGTCTGTTTTTACACTCCAATTTTTTAATACGTTGATTAGTGGTAGAAAAAGTTATCAGCAAGATAGTATTCAGAAATACCCACTCATATTATTTTTTACAAGAATATACTAGGTAATTATTTAAGATCAACTAAATCAAACTGTAACTGTTGGTGAGATAGTGGGCGTGATGAAGTACCAATTTTGATTGTCCCAACTGGTTATTGCTGTTGACAATAGTGCTGCAAACAGTAAGTTCTTTTGAACAGCATTCCCTTGGTAGACTAAGAATTCTGTCACAGTTTCACCCTTTTTTTTAAAAAAAATGTAACTTTCTTTAGAGTAATTTGGAAACAGTCAAAACCAAAAGCCAGTTACAGCTGGTTAGCAATGCCTGCTGCAGGGATGTGTTTGGCAACCAAAAATTTCCATGCTACTGTCACATTTTGCTGATCAGGAAAAAGTGCAGCTTGAAGTATCACAGAAGTGGTCACAAATACACGCTGATTACGACTTTGAGAGAATTAGTTGAAATAAAAAGTTTTAATGCAAGTTTGGCTATACCCGAAAGACCCATTTGCACCTAAGAATTGCCATTATTCTGAATAAGAATAGTCCAGGCTGTTGTAGCTTGATTTACAGAAAGGATTTATCTAATCCTTGATGTAAGTGTTTTATTCACAAAGCATCATCCAATTAACCTGTACTAGTAAATTCTAATTAGGGCTTTTATTGTTAGGAAATGCAATAACTGATCATTTACTGTAGCCCCTGAATAAGTTAATTACTATTGCTTTGTCCATCGTGAGCGGAATGGGTGTGTGATGGTTCTAAGAATGTCATAGTGTGTATATTTGGAGTTCTTTTCTTGTATGGATGCAGAAAGCGGGGTGGGGGGGGGGGAACAATATAGCAGTCTTAAAAGCGTGACTCCACATCCTATATGTGGAGACTGGAAATTTGACTAATTTTGATTGTAAACAGTTATCCCAGTAATTTTGTTTAAGACCAAGTTGACAAGTTGCTCAGTTAATGAAAGATAACGTTGGGAACCCTCGTCATATAAATAAATAATTGCTGAGCTGAGAGTTAGTTTGTCATTAAACAATACTCTAAGCAGTGACTGAAATAGCAACAAATTATTGCTGCCATGTAATTAATGTTTTGTTCAGACAGCTGAACCTGGAATATTGATCTACACTTTTATAGTGGCTGTGAGAAAATGCTTTGCGGATGTAATTTCCTAACTCAGATCTAACATGCACATTTTTTTATCGTAGATGTTTATTTTAAATGAAGTTAGAATTTTAACAGAATGGGTAATATAACTTGGAGAAAATGATTTCTTTATGCATGAGAGTAAGGCACATTTAACAAACTCAAAATGTGCAGTGTATTCCAGCAGACACTTTTATTTGGCCTTAAAAATGTTTAGTGAGGTATTTAAATATTTTTTTGAATTGGTGTTGGAGACAAAGATGGCTTTACAAAAGTTAAACTTTTTTATTGTGGTGATGTCTTATTTATAATTGCTGCAGTAACACCTTGTGGCCAAAGAGATCATTCATCATTGCATTTCTTACATATTATTTGATACCGAATTAAGAAAAAGTTTAATTTTTGGAAAATATAGATTTGGAAGAAAAAATAACTCTATTGACCCAGTGATGTGTACTAGCTAAAATGTTTGTGTCATACCCTTTGGTCAGAGGTTCAAGTCCTGGTAAAAGCAGCAAGACCAATAGATCACCCAAATAATGATGGAGAGAATATACCATAATAAAACATAACCCACTATTACAAACAATAGAATGTGGCCTACAAAGGGTTGGCAGAGAACTGACTGATACACCTGTATTTTTGACCAAATGTATGATGCAGTTTAATATTTTATAAATCGAAATTTGTTTTAGGCCAATTAACAAAATGATTCCAGTAGTATATTTTTAAATGGTGATTTGACAGATAGACTGAAATATTTAATTTTTTTGGAAGAGGGGTGGAATAGTTTAATGATGTACAATTGATTTTAATTTTAATACCAAAAATGCAGGGATGTTTCCTGATTCACAAGAAGTATTAAATGAATTATATTTCATTAGAATAAAAGGCAGATGTATAAATAATTAGTTTACAGCAGACCGTCAAAGCCATGTTGACTAGCCCAGAAAATCAACATTAAGCTTTGTAAACACCTATAACCTCCGCGATTTGGTTATAATGCTGATACTGTTCAAAGGAAGACCCTAACTTGTTCCACACCAACAAAGGTTTATGCATTCTTGTGATAATTCAGTTATTTGTTTACACTTAATTGTTTAATTCAAAATATAAGAAATTTCAATAACACAGCAAAGTGGGAATTTAATGTTTAAAATTAAATAATCATAATCTGCATTAAGCAATTTTAAATTAAAAATAGACTGTACACACAAACATGTTCAGTTTGTAAAAAAGCAGAGCAAAGTTGCAGTTTAGATTTTACATATGCATAGCACTTGTTGAATGCCAGTTTACATGCCCATTGTAGTCATGTGTCCACCAACAATGAAATAAATTAATTATCAGCCCTAAGAAAACTAATTAGATTTATTGTTTATTTTTTTTTTAAGTAAAAGCTCATTTTGAGATTCTCTTGTGATGTTTTTACAATTAATATTCATTCTGTTGTTTTTGCACTGTCCACAACTGTAATTTTTGATTCCAATTCAAGTCTAGATTGGTGGCTGTGTTTCAACAGTGCTATTATCATACCATGTTTTGAATCTGAACTGAAGTGCCAACCATCCAATCTTTGCAAATCCATAGAAAGGTATGGAATGCTTCCTTTGAACATTCACAGCAAGTGAACTTCCATTGATGTAGCTGGAAAGATTCCACTGGCTCACTTCCATTTTATTATTTGGGTGTATGGTTCAGGGAACTGGGCAGCTGTCCACTAATGAGCCAATGGTTTTGATGCCAACACTGCATCAGCAACAGGGCTTAACTGTGCAAATATTCCTCTTTTAGTGAGATGGATCACAATCAGCAGTACTTCAATTCAGTTTTAGGAGGCCTTTGATGATCCATATGCTTCAAATTATTTATATCAATAAAATGTAAATAGAGTTTCAGATGTGTTAATGTAACCATTGATACCAGTAGCATCGCTATGGCAGTGTTTTGGTGGTAAATAATCCATCTACAGTTTGAAAACTCAGGAAGGTGCTGAAACCTCTAATTACATTAATCAAACTCGTATCAGACACTTTTTGACATCACAGTTCACAGGAGTATCCAAATTAATGATGCAATTACATTGCACATAATAAGACTGTTTATACAGACCCAAAAGTCACATGCTGAGGCTGACCAGTGCTTTTTTTATTCTTAGCCCTGGTTCCTGTTGTACAAACTTGTTTAACAGGTTTCTTGAGTTATGTTGTCCCAGTCAACGCACTTCCGAAGAGCTGGCTGTTCAATGACAAGCAACCCTGATATCAAGTGTGAGGTTTTGAGATCTGTTGCAGTAAGAATTAAGATGTAAAGGCCCTGTGTCATCTCATGGTTTGTTATGAGTAGACCCACAATGTCCGAAAAAGGGCTATGCGTGGTTCCCGTCGCAGTGGTATTTAAAAATTACTTGCAGGATCAGTACACTATTAGGCATGCACAGAGCAGGTGTGATGACGTAGATGCTCAGCGACATCATCAATATACTGAAATATTTGCCTTTTTCTTCTTGTTGCAGGCAACAAAGTAGATGACATAGAGCCTTTATTTGTACAATGTTCAATAGTATACTACAATTCAGAACATTAATTGAAAAGATACATGGTGTGATTGAATGGCATCTTCAGTTTGATCTTGCAGAGTGAATGTGGATGTAAGCTATTCAGTTAAACACACTTATGGTAACTGGGAGACTGCTGTAGGTTCTCATTTTGATGTTCCTAGAAGAGAAATTTCAGTGAAGTATAATTTTGAAAACGTGAAGCAAAATTCTTGGTGATGTTAGGATATCCCCATTACACGAGAATCAGTTCTTGTTACAGAAGGTGCCTGTGTATATAGCTCCTTTGTATTGCTTTGAGCAGAGTCCCTTATATATTTCTTACTAATATGCTCTGTAGAAATTGAATTCAGAAATTTTACTACTGATAATTAAGAGTTTAAAGCCACTAATTATATAAAAGTTGCATAATTTGACAGATGATCATTTTATATTGCGTACTGTTTATTGCCTGTCTGTTTAGTTTTGTGATTGAAACACAGATTTCCTTTTCCCTCTGTTATAATGCTGTATGCTGCTGCAGTGTTATTCTCTATCATTATTTCCTAGCAGGCAATAAAGCATATTGTACAGTATTATATAAATGAGTGAGATGATTATTTATAAGAAAATGAAATCTTGATTTACAACCAAAGTCAGCCCAAAATTGAAAGACATTGAAAGAACGTGACTTAATCCACCTTCACAAGTTGATTCTGGATGAATAATTAACATTGCTTAAAACATACACATTAAGTTTAAGTATAACCATGCCAATTTGCATACTATCGCATTGTTGAGACACCTGGCTCAATTGACCAGGCTATATGGAATGCGATTAGGCTATGAATCTTCTAGAATTGAGGACTAAGCTCTTGAGCATTGTTGTTAGCAATCTAGGCAAAAAATATTTTGTATTAACAATTGGCATTTGCGAGCTCCTAATAGTCCAGAGCTGCATTTCTTGCTCCATCATGGGAAACGTGAGTACCTCACTCACTTCAAAAGAAAAATGAAAGTACTTCACAACCTTCTCGGATTCCAGACTGATGAGAAAAATCCAAACTGCTGGGGTATAAATCCCAAGACACTGTTGGTATTTAAATTCAAATTAATCGATCCAGCTATTATTTCCTTATCTCCACCCAGTCCCCAAAGTTTCTGAAACTTTGATTAAACTACCAAAAGTTGCTAAAAATTGACATTTCCTGATTTTTTTTTAGAAATAAGTATGCTATGTAGTTTTATGTTTATACATGATTAAATGTTGCAGGATATGTTACAAAGCTACATGTAATTTGTTGGGTTTGTATTACTATAAGTGTGGGGTTGGGAGGAAGAATAGAATTTTGTTAAAATACAACTTGTACATTTTAGGTGTTAACACAGTATCTGCACAGTGAAATAGAATACACATCCTATCATTTGCTTTTTAGGTTGAACCTATTTGTTTATGACGACTGAAATTTGTGGAGTAATGCACTGTTTAAACAAATTGATCTTCAAATTAAATATTGAGTGACATTGAACACCATGACCATTTTTGAATTCTGTGCCATCAGCACTTGGAGGCACGATTGACCAGAAACACAACTGGACCAATCACAATAAATACTGCAACTACAAGAGCCTGGACATACTCTGGCAAGTGACTTACCTTCTGACTCCCCAAACGTTTCCACCATCCATAAGGCTCCATACGTAAATGTGATAGAATGGTTTTTACCCAGAGTGGGTGTAGAGAACTTCATGGTGTGCCCCTACTGCGCCCGAGGGAGGCGTTGCTAAATTTGGGGGCAGCATGTTTCCCCCCTTCGGCAGCCATGGCTTTCCAGCAGCTTTCGATCACCTAGAGAGCACTAGCTGTGTACAGGGATGGCCTTTAAACATGGTGCCCGCATTACTGAGAGCCTGAGGTGACAGTGGGGGTGGGAGAATCAGAGGCCGCTCTGCCAGTGACCTGGCGTGTTTCCCGTGAATGCATTTTTAACAAGGCGGGATGTGCCAGGAATGGGACGAAACAGTGCGAAAACTCGCTGTTGTGGCCAGTGGGTAAAATAACTTTTTTCACGCCCGCTGCTGCACTTAGTGCAAATCTGAGGTAATTCCATCCCTAGCTTGAACTCCCCCCACAAGTGGTGATTATTGAATTAAGTGCAAATCACCTCTTAAAGAACTCAGACTTTTGTGAATTTGAATCCATTTCAATCTTTATACATTGCTGAGTTGTTTCTGAATCAGTTTACAGAGCATTAGTAATTATATGACAAACCAAATGGGATTTAAGGATAGACTTGACAAAAAGCGCTTTTAAAAATAGTCACACACCAGAAAATGACATGAAAACACAATTAGTTACATTTAAGCAACCAGGTCAGGAATTCAGGATTCCCAAATATCTCTAAGTTCAGTCCTAATTGTAATGACAGCCTGGATCTAACATTGAGCAGAAACCCTCCGTTTACTTTCTGCACTGCACTGACTGACCTCTACAGGTATTTCAGCTAATTCTAAATGGTGATTTCATTATAACCACTTTGGGATATCCCTAATGATTGGAACTACATAAATACAAGTCTTTCATTCTAAACCATCTTCAATATGGTGATACAGTTGATTGGTTTCCAACTTTAAACGCAGCAACATCTCCTATTAAGACATTGGTTTTCATGCTTCCATTGTATTAATACAATTCAGCTCTCTGTTGGTGTAATGCCTATGTTTGTTATGCGGTGTAGGCATTTCCTACAGCACCCTATACACTTGACTGGACATCAGGAAATGTATGATCATTGAAGTTAGAGATTCAAAAAAATCTGTGAATAACAGAAATGAAGGTTCACATTTTGATCATAAACAATCCGTTTCATCTGTGGGCAGGTTTCCAGTGGAAGTAAGACAAATTATATCTTTAATGAGAAGCATTGTAAAGTATACTTATTTGAAGTGGGAAACAGCAAAAGTGTGACCTTATTTTCCAATTGGACTATTTTGGACTTCAAGGGCCTCTTGCCTGGCACTTGTTGTTAATGAGTTCAGTTTGTAACTGCTGATCTTTTATCACTTAGCACAGCTGGTTCAAACTCATCATCAATAAATTAAAGAAAGCAGGTTGTAGCCCTGATTTTTTTTTTTGAGACATAGTTGGTGAATTGGGGTGGTACACCAGGCGCATGACTCTGCATGCTTGAGTCATACATGCCCCCATTTGCAATGGGCAATTTTGAGGGACAAAAAGGGACAATGTTAAAGGCAAGCATGAACCTCACTAGTTTTCTACATTGCTTAAAATTAGATTCCAAACTGAATTTCATGACTTTGTGTAAGATCCCATAGCACCAATGGGATCTTTTAAATTCATCTGAGATTGCAGATATAGTCTTGGTTTCATGCCTTACACCAAACCACTAATTTTACATTATTGATAGGTGCATTTCTGTGAATGTAAATGTTAAGTGGTTCAGACAAGGGTGATTGTCTTGTCTAGGACAACTCCATGGGTGGAACAGTCCCAGCTTTGCACTAAGTGCGGTAGTGGGCGGGTAAAACATCATTTTACCCGCTGGCCGCAATGGCGACTTTTCATACCATATTGTTTGTTCCAAACCTGCTGTATTAATTATGCATTCCTGGGAAACATGCCATTTCCATGGTGGGTGGGCTCTCATTCGCCCACCACGCCATCACCTCACTGCTCCAGCGTGCCAGGCGCCAATTGAAAGTGCAGCCGCGTGCACACCTCTCAGTGCTTCCAGCCCATGACGGATGCAAGGAAGACATAGCCCTGAAAGGCAAAAAGACTGCAGCACCCAGGATCAATGAAGAGTCCCTTGGGTGTCTTTTGGACGCAGTGGAGGCTTGCTATGATGTCCTTTAGCCCTGCTCTGGCCTCAGGCAACTTCACTAATCCAGCTTGGGAGGCAGTGGCAGCAGTGGTCAGTGCCAATGCCCCGCAAAAGAGGACAACTACCCAGTGTCGCTGCAGGATTAATGGTCTCATCCATTCTGCCAGGATAATTCACTCTTCTCATCACTCTCAACTCACACGCTCAAACCCATCACACATCCACAGGGATCTCACCGCTCAAGGGACAACAGCGCTAACTCTCACGCACACGCTCACATCTCCATCAGGCTCATACCCTCTCGAGCTTGGGTCTTCGTCCTGTCCATGGTTCCACTCACCACACAATCATTCCATGCAGTGCCATGGGGGGGGGGGGGCGGGTGCCGCAGCCGACATTAGGCCCTTCACTCACTTTGAGGACCGTGCTATCGCACTGACTGGTGAGGACGTGGACCATGCCTGCGTTGACAGTGAGATCGGCAGCTAACACTTATAAGGATCCTGCACCACATCATCCATCTTTCTAAGCAAATGTGAGTGCCCTCTCTCCTGCTTTTGACTCTGCTGCCATGCATTAATTATCTCTACTTTGGTTCACAGGGAGCTCTGCCAAGCGACCGACACCCTCAGCCAGCCAGTCCCTCAGCTCCATCCAGGTCCTCACCTCCAGCAAAGAGGATGCCTCCTTCCTTCTCGTAAATCCCAGCCCCCTTCCACATTGACCTCCCCTTCCTCCTCCTTCCTATCCCCAGGATCCGTGTCTGCCTCCAAGGCACCACCAACCACCCTCACTGTCTCTTCTGCCACTACCATCGAACCCTCGCCCTCCCACCCTATTGCCTCACTCTGCCCTCGGTCATTCTCACCATTCCCTCATACCACATCCACCCCCAGTTCGCTCACCAGGAGGCAGCCATGGACCCATCTGACCCCTCCTTAGCATGTTCAACTAGACATCCACCCTACGGACCCCTCCCCCCCATTCTGGAACCACTTACCCCCTCAGAAACTCCTTTCCTCCTTGGAACCCCTTCCTCCCCCCTTTGGCACTGCTTCCTCCCTGGAATCCTTTCTCCCCTGGAAACACTTCCCCTCCCCTTAGCTCTCCTACCTTGCACCCCCCCACCCCCGCCTCCCGGGATTCCCCCTGCTTAGTCCCTCCCCCTTCCTGAATCCCTCAGACACCCTTACTTCTTCCATCACCCTTCGTTCATTCCCGCCATGGACCCCTTCCTCCAGCCTCACTTCTTCCGCCAGCCTTACTCGGTCCCCCTTCCTGAATCCCTCAGGCATGCTTACTTCTTCCTCCAGTTTTACTCCTTTCTCCTTCCCAACTCCTTCCTTCACCCTTACTTCTTCCTTCACTCCTACACCCTCCTCTTTCCGCACTCCTTCCTTCACCACCACCCCCCCCACTTCCCCGGAATCTCTCCCCTCTCTGCACTCCTTCCCTCACCCCAGACTCCCTCCCTCTCTGCTCTCCTTCCTTCCCCTGGACTTCCTCCCCTCTCTGCACTCCTTTCCGCACTCCTTCCCCCACCCCGGACTCCCTTCCTCCTTCCCCTACCCCGGACTCCCTCCCCTCTCTGCGCTCCTTCCTTCCCTGGACTCCTTACCCTTTCCACACTCCTTCCTTCCCCTGGACTCCTTCCCCTCTCTGCACTCCTTCTTCCTCATGGATGCCTTCCCCTCTCTGCACTCCTTCCCCCCTGCCGAATTCCTTTCCTTACACCTTTCACCCACTCCCCCCCACCCCCCCATAGGTCTACCTCCCCAGTAGCCATCTTCCCCCCTGTTACTCCCTCTCCCCCAAACTCAACCCCTGACACCTTAATTCCCCCCTCCCAACCTCACCCCCCGACACCTTCATTCCCCTCCTCTCAACCTCATTCTCCTCGACACCTTTCCTCTCCCAGTCGATCATAGGCCTTCCTCTCCCACCCCCTCAAGCATCAACGGTGACTTTTCAACTTCCATGAGCTGCTTCGCAGCAGACCCATGTCCATGAGAATCCACCCAGCGTGCTATGTTTGTTCGTCCAGTGTGCCACTGCTGTCGGGCTCCAACACCTTCAGCTCCTCGGATGTGAATGAGGCTCTGACGGTAAGTCCCGACTTCTTTACATGACAGTTGTCAAGATGTGTTCTGCACCGGCGTGTTTTCCTGCCGATGTGGGCGGGCGATCCGTGGGAGGGGGGGACTGTGTCCGGTGGGCTGGCCTTATGACGATATGCTATATTACAATGAGGTTCCCCAAGTCCGATGGCAGGGAATGCCGCCCAGCATTGGCGGGTAGAGCAGACAATTGCAAACTGGTTTCACGTGAAACCGATTTTTGGCCTCCTCGCATATTGTCTGCTCAATGCCAGCAGGCATGGAAAATCGCAGCCCATGTGTAACTTTTCCTGTCTGCAAACATGCTTCAGTAGAGATGTCTTCTACAGCAATGTTAAGTACCTTCCCTGTTCTTCGCTGAAGGTGGATTTCCTGCTTCTTCAATGTCAGGCCTGTCAGCATGGCAACATTGTGCAGCGGACAACAACAACCTTTTGAGATTCAGGCCAGGTAGCACTGCAATATATCCCCCTGATCTCTCCAGGCACCTGCAATGTTGCTGCCAGCTTTTAATAGTTAGAATAAAAATTGAGCTAACTACTTTCTGGAGGTTTGCAGAGTTGGATGGAAGGACTGGTTTTAATGTACTGATTCTTTCTCATTCTTTACTTTCTTATGGAACATATGTCCAATTCAAATGTTAACTAAAATTATTCTGTTACATACATACAAACTTATGAACTTGGATCGGGAGTAGGCCACACGGCCCTTCAAGCCTGTTCTGCCATTCAATGAGATCATGGCTGATCTGATTTTAACTTCAACTTCACATTCCTGCCTACCCCTGATAACCTTTCACCCCCTTGCTTATCAAGAATCTATCCAAATCTGCCTTAAAAATATTCAAGGATTCTGCCTCAACTACCTTTTGAGGAACAGAATTCCAAAGTTTCATCATCTCTGTCCTAAATGGGTGACCACTTATTTTGAAACAGTGGCCTCGAGTTCTAGATTTTCCCACAAGAGGAACCATCCTTTCCACATCTGCCCTGTCAAGTAATTGTACTAGGTATGTGTATTAAAGAAGATGAATTTAAAAATTCTGCCATTTCAAACATTAAAATGTTTGGGTGGGGAATTACAACATTCTGTTTCAAAATGAATTGAGAACTCCTGTATCAGCCAACCCCTGTGTGCAGGTGTGCCTGCAGTACCTGTTATAATGGGCACCATGATGGGTAGTTTCAATGTTGAAAGTCAGATAACAATAGCTGCTATCATACACTGTTGCGCTAAATTCAGTCACCAGCAATAGACTCTAGACTAAGATTTTAGTTTTTGGCTCGGGACCCTAAGGTTGGGCTCAAATGAGAGCCCCAACCCCGCACTGTGCCTGATGACAATTACTGACAGTGATTTCCCTGAATTCGCATATAAATGGCTAGAGGACCTGCTTGACACCCAATTAAGGACAGCGGCTGGGCTGTCGAAGCTGAATGGCTGTTGCAAGTAAGGGCAACTTTGAAAACTTTTGAATTATAAAACAGCCACAGCTGCTGGGCCACTATTGTGGATTGGGGTCCTCCCCGAAGGGCGGACTGTGGCGGCAGCCGTGGCCAGGTAGTTGTGGAGGACCTCGAAGTTCGCTTGGAGTGCAGGTGGTGGGCATGTCTGTAGCCTTCTTGAGAGATCTGAGTACATAATCCAATGTAGCACTTAAGAGGAGTACTGATGGAGTGCTGCACACTTTAGATGTGCCATCTTTCAGATTCATCACTAAACCAAGGCATCACCTGCTCTTGAAGGTGGATATGAAAAATCCCATGCCATTACTTCCAAGAATGGAGTAAGGCTTTCCTCAGCATCTTGGCCAATATCTACCCCCTACCAACATTACTAAAGCGGATATCCGGCCATTATCTCATGACAGTTTATTTGCCTTGAGAAAATTGGCTGTCACGTTTCCTACATTACACAGTTAGCACACTTCAAACTATTTAATTGGGTATAAGGTGCTTTGAGACACCCGGGGTCATGAGAGGTGTTATATGTATGCAAGTTTGTTCTCCATTTATTTGGAATTCTTACCAACCTCTGCAGTCAAAGGTTATGGCTGGAATCGCCTGCTCTCATTGGTAGCGGGCAACATGGTAGGCGGGAGGGGGAGAATTCGGTGGGGGGGTGTGGTGGGGGGGGGCACAGGAGTTGGTTTCATGGTAGCGTGAAATCACAGCAGGATCATCCAATAGTGACTGCCATGGCAGATTGTGAATCCTGCTGGGACCGGCATGAATCCCATTTGTATCCTGCTAATGGGTTGGCCTCCAGCCTGATTTAGCGTTATGCCAGTGGGAAAACACTGGACAAGCATGATGTGCAGAAGTTGGGACTTATCTTTGGGGCCTTGCTCAGATCATGGACATCTGAGGATATGATGCTGGAGCCCTACAGCTACCGGACCCTGGTGGAACACGTGCATCACATGCTGGGTGGATCCTCATGCACATGGCTCTGCCACTAAGTAGCTTGCGGAAGGTGGGAGGTCTCCAAGCAGCAGCTGTGACTTCGCTGAGGCTTTGGATCTTCACAGACTTTGAGATGGGATTGCATCATCTTCCATGGTCTCCATTGATGCTTCAAACCTGCTTCAGAATTTCATGGACTTTGCTATGGGCTGATATGGATGATCAACAAAGTGGGAGTGGTGGGGAGAGGGAGGTCTAAGTGTGACCGGGAGTGGAAGCTGTACCGGTGGTTTGGGGTGGGGGGGGGGGTGTGGGCTGCGGTTGGAAGAGGGGGAATGAAGGTGTTGGGGAGGGGGGCAACGGAGGCGTCAGGGGGTGAGGTTGGGAGGTGCAAGGAGAGTGCCTGAGGGGAGGAGAGTGTAAAGGGGGAGAGTGCTGCGAGTGGGGAGGTAGGTGTAAAGGAGGGAGTTCAGAGGGCAGGAAGGTGTCCAGGGGAGTTTGGATGGGGAAGGTTTCAGGAAGGAGGAGGGACCATAAGACATAGGAGCAGAAATTAGGCCAGTTGGCCCATCGAGTCTGCTCCGCTGTTCAATCATGGCTGATAAGTTTCTCAACCCCATTCTCCCACCTTCTCCCCGTAACCTTTGATCCCTTTACCAATCAAGAACCTATCTATCTCGGTCTTAAATACACTCAATGACCTGGCCTCCACAACCTTCTGTGGCAATGAATTCCATAGATTCACCACTCTCTGGCTAAAGAAGTTTCGCCTCATCTCTGTTCTAAAAGGTCTTCCCTTTACTCTGAGGCTGTGCCCTCGGGTCCTAGTCTCTCCTACTCTCTTCCCCACGTCCACTCTATCCAGGCCTTTCGGTATTCTGTAAGTTTCAATCAGATCCCCCCTCATCCTTCTAAACTCCATCGAGTATAGACCCAGAGTCCGAAAACGTTCCTCATATATTAAGCCTTTCATTCCTGGGATCGTTCTTGTGAACCTCCTCTTGACCCTCTCCAGGGCCAGCACATCCTTCCTGAGATACGAGGCCCAAAATTGCTCACAATATTCTAAATGTGGTCTGACCAGAGCCTTATAAAGCCTCAGCAGCACATCCCTGCTTTTACATTCTAGTTCTCTCGAAATAAATGCCAACATTGAATTTGCCTTCCTAACTACCGACTCAACCTGCAAGTTAACCTTAAGAGAATCCTGGACTAGGACTCCCAAATCCCTTTGCGCTTCAGATTTCTGAATTCTCTCCCCATTTAGAAAATAGTCTATGCCTCTATTCTTCCTACCAAAGTGCATGACCTCACACTTCCCCACGTTGTATTCCATCTGCCACTTCTTTTCCCATTCTCCTAACCTGTCCAAATCCTTCTGCAGCATCCCTGCCTCCTCAATACTACCTGTCCCTCCACCTATCTTTGCATCATCTGCAAACTTAGCCAGGATGCCCTCAGTTCCTTCATCTAGATCATTAATGTATAAAGTAAAAAGTTGTGGTCCCAGCACTGATCCCTGCTGAACTCCACTAGTCACCAGCCGCCTTCCTGAGAAGGACCCACTTATCCCCACTCTCTGCCTCCTGCCAGACAACTAATCTTCTATCCATGCTAGTACCTTGCCGCTAATACCATGGGCTCTTATCTTACTGAGCAGCCTCCTGTGCGGCACCTTGTCAAAGGCCTTCTGGAAGTCCAAGTAGGTAACATCCATAGGCTCTCCTTTGTCTAACATACTCGTTACCTCCTCAAAGAATTCTAACAGATTTGTCAGGCATGTCCTCCCCTTGATGAAACCATGCTGACTTTGCCCTATTTTACTATGCACTTCCAAGTATTCTGAAATCTCATCCTTAATAATGGACTCTAAAATCTTACCAACGACCAAGGTCAGGCTAATCAGTGTGTAATTTCCCGTTTTTTGCCTCAGTCCCTTCTTAAACAGGGGGGTTACATTAGCGATTTTCCAGTCCTCTGGGACCTTCCTTGACTCAAGTGATTCCTGAAAGATCACCACTAACGCCTCCACTATCTCTTCAGCTATCTCCTTCAGAACTCTGGAGTGTAATCCATCTGGTCCAGGTGACTTATCCACCTTCAGGCCTTTCAGTTTTCCTAGCACCTTCTCCTTGCTAATGGCCACCATACTCATCTCTGCCCCCCAATTCTCTTGAACTTTAGGGATGTTACTTGTGTCTTCCACTGTGAAGACTGACGCAAAGTACCTATTCAGTTCCTCTGCCATTTCTTTGTTCCCCACTACTACTTCTCCAGCGTAATTTTCCAGCGGCCCAATGTCCATTTTTGCCTCTCTCTTACCCTTTATATATCTAAAAAAAACTCTTGCAATCTTCTTTTATATTACTGGCTAGTTTACCCTCATATTTAATCTTCTCCCTCCTTGATTCTTTTTTAGTTGTCCTCTGTTGGTCTTTGTAGGCTTCCCAATCCCCTGGTTTCCCACTGCTCTTCTCTGCATTGTATGCTTTCTCTTTAGCTTTTATATTGTCCCTGACTTCCCTTGCCAGCCATGGTTGCCTCGTCCTCCCTTTAGTATGCTTCTTCTTCCTAGGGATGAATTTTTGCTGTGTCTCCCAATTTACTCTCAGAAACTCCTGCCATTGCTGTTCCACTGTCTTTCCCGCTAAGCTCATCTCCCAGTCAATTCTGGCCAGCTCCTCCCTCATGCCCCTGTAGTTGCCTTTATTCAACTGTAATACCGTTACATCTGATTCCAGCTTTTTTCTCTCAAATTGCAGGGTAAATTGTATCATATTATGGTCACTTCTCCTAAGGGTTCCTTCACCTTAAGCTCCTTTATTAAGTCTGCCTCATTACACATCAATAAATCTAGAGTTGCCTGTTCCCTAGTGGGCTCCACCACAAGCTGCTCCAAAAAGCCATCTCATAGACATTCCACAAATTCCTTTTCTTGGGATCCACTACCAACCTGATTTTCCCAGTCTACCTGCATATTGAAATCCCCTATGATCACAGTAACCTTGCTTTTCTTACATGCCTTTTCTATCTCCTGGTGTATCTTGTGCCCCACATCCTGACTACTGTTTGAGGCCTGTACATAACTCTCATTATGGTTTTTTTACCTTTGCGGTTCCTCAACTCTATCCACACAGATTCTACATCATCTGACCCTATGTCATTTCTTGCTATCGATTTAATTTCATTTCTTATTAACAAAGCAACCCCGCACCCTCTGCCAACCTACCTATCTTTTCAATAGGATGTATATCCTTGGATATTTAGCTCCCAGTCCTGACCCCCTTGCAGCCAAGTCTCCATGATGCCCACCACATCATACCTGCCAATTTCAATCTGTGCCACAAGCTCATTTACCTTATTTTGTATACTGCGTGCATTCAGATACAACACCTTCAGTCCTGTATTTCCCGTCCCTTTCTCATTGTCGTCCCTTTAGCTGATGTGCTTGAAGTTAGATTCCTAGCGCTTTCCAAACACTCTGTCCTATTTTGTGTTCTGGGGACTTTAATAGCCTCTCCTTTCTTTTCAGTTTTTTCATAATTTTCCACGAAGTTGAATCCACGCACCACCCCCGCCACCCCCCCCCCCCCCCCCCCACCCCCCCCCCCCCCCCCCCCCCCCCCCCCCCCCCCCCACCACGCTAACCTGCTGCTTTGTTTCCCATGAGTCATACTTCTTGGAGTTTTACCCTTCCCTCCCCCACCCACTTTCTAGTTTAAAGTCCTGCTGACCACCCTATTTACCCTTTTTGCTACAACATTGGTCCCAGATCGGTTCAGGTGGAGACCGTCCCAACGGTACAGATCCCTTCTGTTCCAATACTGATGCCAGTGCCCCATGAAATGGAAACCCTCTTTCCTGCACCACTCCTTTAGCCACATATTTACTTCCCTTATCCTCGCATCCCTATGCCAATTTGCACGTGGATCGGGTAGTAATCTGGAGATTATAACCCTTGAGGACATGTTCTTTAATTTAGTTCCTAGTTCCTGATAATCCCCAAACAGGTCCTCTTTCCTAGTCTTACCTATGTTATTTGTCCCGACATGGACCACAACAACCGGATCCTCCCCCTCCCTCTCCAATATCCTTTCAAGCCAGTCAGAGATGTCCCTCACCCTGGCACCGGGCAGGCAACATACCATGCGGGACTCTCAATCCTGATTACAAAGGATGCTATCAATTCCCCTAATTATAGAATCCCCTACAACTACCACTTGTCTTTTTGCTCCCCCCTCTTGAATGGCCTCCTGTGCCACGGTGCCATGGTCAGCTGGCTCATCCTCCCTACAGCCCTGTTCCTCATCCACACAGGGAGCAAGTACTTCGTACCTGTTGGACAAGGTCAAGAGCTGAGGCTCCTCTGTTCCTGAACACAGGATCCCTCTACCTGCCTCACTCGCAGTCACACCCTACTGACCCTGTCCACTGACCGAACTTGAGGTAATTAATCTACCGGGTGTGACTGCCTCCTGAAACAAAGCATCCAGGTAACTCTCCCCCTCCCGGATGTGCCACAGTGTCCGGAGCTCGGACTCCAGCTCATCAATTCTGAGCCGGAGTTCCTCTAGCAACCAACACTTGCTGCAGATGTAGTCACTGCGGCTCGCAATAGGATCTGCAAGCTCCCACTTTATATACAGCTACAGCACATCTTGACTTAGATAATTAATTTATTAACTAGTTCTGCAGTGTTTTTATTTTCAAATTTGGTGCAGATTTCCTACCAACCAATCAGGTCACAGCTTTCCAGTGATGTCACTTTCTTCAGTTTTGGCTTCAGTTACTCTGTGCCACTGCTCCAGTGCTCCTCCCTCCGAGTCTACTCCCTGGAGACAAGGCCGCAAATCCCCATGGTAAGCTAGATTTATACTCACCGCTCCGGTGCTCCTCCCTCCGAGTCTGCTCCCAGGATTTACTCACCGATCAGCTGCTTTTTCTTTAAAATCCACTTTCAGAAGAGTGGCCCTTGCAGGTCTGGTGCACCCCTGAAGGCACTACCTCTTCCTCTTTCTCTTTTCTTTTAGGTTTGAGGAGGAGGGAAGGATGGGAACACTACAGCAATGTAATGTTTGGGGCTATTCTGTTCTTTGACAGTGGGTACTCCTTGATTCTCTCCTGAGTCGCGGTGGCTGCAGTGACTTCTCCCAGAATGCTTCAGTCACTTCTCACTAGCTCTTTGGGAGTAAGAGTGGAGGAAGGAAAAAGGAGTGGGGTAGGGTGAAATGTCAAGGTGAATGTGCAAGGGAGGGGTCTGTGGAGTCAGTGACTGCCTCCTGGGTAGAGAACTGAGTGTGGACATGGGAGGAGGGAATGATCAGTGTGAGAGGGGGCAGAGGGAGCCAGTAGAAGAGGTGGTGATGGTAGTTGGTGGGGACATGGAACGGAGGCAAACAAGGACGCTGGGAGTGGAGAGGAGGAGGTCAATAGGGATGGGGGTGGGATTTTCAGGAAGATAGGGTATGTGCACATTCACCTGGACACCCTGGAATGACAAGGGCTCGGGTAGTCGGGTAATGGTGGCGAGGTCAAAGTGATGCTGGGGGGGGTCGACTGCAATGGTGGTAAGGACATGGGTGACTGGGGGAAGGGGAAGGACTGGGGAGCTTACAAGAAACTAGATTATGAACATGGTTTTCAAATCAAAAGTGAGTGGAGCCTTGTGTTGGATGGGCACAGGTGCTGTATGGGAGGGCGGAGATGCAGGTCAGCTCAGCTCAGGTGGACAACTGAAAGAGAACCCAGCAGGCAGCATTGAAAATGCTCAGGACAATGAGATGAGTGTGATGGATAAAGGCTCCGTGTGCATGGGAGAGTCATTGCACGAGGCTCCGAAAGGCCCCGTCTCACTTCTCCCTCCAGAATCACTCTTGGCCTAGCTGCGGGCACATGAACTGTTGGTGGGGCCGGGGGGTGGGGGGTGGGGGGGGTGGGGGGGGGGGGGTTGGGGGGGGGGGGGGGGGGGGGGGTGGGGGGGGGGGGGGGGGGGGGGGGGGGGGGGGGACTTGCAAAGCCTGTCAGTGAAGCTGAAAGACAACATTACACTTTATTCAGTGAAAGTGAATATATTTTCATGTTATAAAGTGACAATATGCGTTCACCCATGCAACCACTTGTGATCAGATTTTCTTAACTTTTCTAGGCCTACCACTTATTCTCGGTGTGCCTTGAATTCCGCAGCAGGGGTGGAGACAGCCTTTGTAATGGTTGGCACTGTTGCCTCTGATGACTTTGGCGTGCGTCCTCTGGAGAGCCGAGGCCTCGAGTGCCCCAGCTTGCTTTGACTGTCCTCCTGCGGGCCAGCTGCTCCCTCTGTGGTGATGGGACGAAGTTGAGGTCACTGGCAAAGGGAATTTGGAGGGAGTGGACAGCTTCTGAGATTCCTGAGTGGATGACCCATGGTGTCCAGCTGCTGCTCCTCCTCCCTTCGGGTGCCTGAGGGCCCTGACCTGACTCCTTGAGGGGAAGAAGCACCTGCAGGGATATCATGGTGCCCCTTTACCCCCCCCGTGTTGCCACAGCAGGAACTCACCCATGGCTCCCATTATGGAGTGCAGATTTAAGCACATCTCCGTATTCAGCTGGTCCAGGGTCTCCATGGTGCCTGCCATTCTTCCTCTGGAGACCTCCATACATGCGCATGTGGGCACCATTTCATTAGACAGCAGTTAAGCGCACTCCTCCAACTACCGTGCCATCTGTTGAGTTATTCCAGCAGCTCTGCTGACTCTCCAGGATGAGTTGGAAGGCTGAATCCAGAGGCTCGTCATCCGACTCGGACCTCGCAGTTGCCTCTTCCTGAGCAGTGCTCCAAGTGCCGGGCAGCTTGGCTGAACCTGCCTCCTGCTGCTGCAGACACATGTCCATGTGATAACCATCAGATTATGAACCCGAGCCTACTCTAGATCTAGATCCCACCAAGATGTGTGTCTCTGCGCTGGTGGAGTGTGTGGGTAAGCGCTGTGATGGGTCTTCCAGGCTGCTTATTTCCAGCTCTTCAATAGAGGAGGTGTCCTCTTGGCTGGAGGTGAGGATGTGGATGGAGCTGAGGGATTGGTTGGCTGAGGGCATCAGTCACTTGGCAGAGCTCCCTATGAACCAAAGTAGAGATAATTAGTGCTGGCAGCAGAGTCAAAAGCAGGAGAGAGAGAGAGAGCACTCACAGTTGCGCTGAGAGAGGGATGATGTGGTGCAGGATCCTCACGTGGGTGTTCACCGCCGACCTCACCGTCGTCGCAGGCATGGTCCACGTCCTCACCAGTCAGCGAGATGGTACACTTCTCAAAGTGAATGAGGGGCCTAAAGTGGACCACTCCATCCCCGGTCTAGGACCTCTCCCTCCTTGGGTGAGCCAGCTTCTCCTGCATGGAGAGAGTGTGAGCAGGACATATGGCACTGCGTGGAATGTTTGTTTGGTGAGCAGAGCCAGGGACAGGATGAGGACGCGAGATCCAGAGGATATGAGCCTGATGGAGATGTGAGGACGTGTGTGAGAGTAATTGGTGTTATCCCTTGAGGTGTGAGACCCCAGTGGATGTGTGATGGGTTTAGGAGTGTGTAAGTTGAGAGTGATGAGGTGGTTGACTTACCCTGGTGGAATGGATAAGACCATTCATCCTCTTCCTGCACTGGATGGCTGACCTCCTCTGTGCTCTGGTGGTGCTGACCGCTGCTGCCACCACCTTCCAGGCTGGATTAGTGACTCTGGTGAACCTCCTGCAGCCAGAGCCAGGCTAGAGAACATCGCAGCAGCCTTCCACTGTGTCCAGCCCCAGAGAGGCATCACTAAATCTGGGGGCTGCCATCACCTTTGCTTTTGGGGCTGTCAGCTGGAGCAGTCCTGGTCTGTAGACATGAAGTAGGCTGTGCTCTGGTGTACTTTAAATATGGCGCCCGGAGTGAGGAAAAGATGAGGCAAATCTAAGCCTACCCACCAGTGATCCAGCATATTTCTCGTGAAAGCATTATTAATGAGGCAGTACGCGTCGGGAAGGGGATGATAAGGCTTGAAAATCCACCATTGTGGCTGGCGGGTGAAGCGTCTTTTCTCATGCCCGCTACTGCCTATAGTGCAAATCTGGGTTGATTCTGCCCTATAAATCAAGCATGTATGAACAAATAGGTTACGTTTTCTCTGTTGGCTGCCATTATCAAAAATGTTGTTGAGCATAGAGTAGGTTTCATCACATTGTACACTCATGACTTTTTCATTAATTTTAGTGAATGGAGTAAGATAGACCTCACAAAGAACAAAATGAGAACAGGCCATTCATATATCAATGACATTCCATTGGGTACAATTTACTTCATCATGTGCTTCCTTTAGTTTCTTTAACCCCCTGATGAAATAATAATCACCTACAAAATCTCAAAGAAGGGCTAAACTCGAAATTCTAAATTATGTTATAATGCACAATGTTATTTTAAGATGACCGATTGCATTCAACATTTGGTCATCTCTTTTTATGATGATTTTTTGATCCAGTTCACTTTTGAAGATGTCTTGAGTATGATGATGGGTGAAAAGGGACAGTTTTCAAACCTGATGTTATTCACTACACCACCAGGGACCAGATGGAGAACACACAACAATTTTAAGTAGGCCATTCAGTTGTGGGATTAGGACAACCCAATTCTAATGGAATATAGACAAAAATCCATCAGAAAGAAATAACACCACAAAAAAAGCCTGGAGGAGAGATTTGGCAGTCTGGATTATTATCTCTAACGCAAAAATTTAATAAATTAATTTTAAATGGTACAAATGGAAGAAGTTAAAATTTCATACACTGGCAGTCCCCACTGGTCCCAAAAGAAACCTAATGATCCAGCAGACACCACACATGCTTCATAAAATGACAATAAATGTGAGTACTTACATGAAGTCTGAAATGTAAAATAAATGCTGCCATTGTAATCAGTGTTGCCATAGCAAGGATCAAGACTCTTAATACTATTGCCCATGTAATACTTGTGTTATCCCTTTCATCTGTGAAAAGTTATTGAGAAGGTGTTACATGACCATCTATCAATAGGCAGGCGTTGAAATAATACCGTTCCATTATCAGCACATTGTTTATAATGGGGATTTTGTTAACCCATAACACACACATTTGGCTAATGCGATTATGGATATAATTAACTTTTTTTTTCTTTACTCAATAAAACAATATTTAGAATTGTAAAAACAAAAATTCTGGAAAAATTCAGCAGGTCCAGCAGCATCTGAGGGGAGAGTAACAAAGTTAACATTTCAAATCCATATGGCTCCTCTTCAGAACTGAATAGAAGTAGAAATGTGCTGTGTTTTATGCTGTTGAAAAGTGGGGTGGGAGGGTAGTGGAGCTGGTGGAGCAAAACAGAAGGTCAGGGATAGGTTGGAGATCAGGCGAGATTAACTGACAAAAATGTCATGGGCACACAACAAAGGATATGGTAATGACAGTATTAAAGACTAAAACAGGTTTTAATAGTGGCACAAAGGTGAGCCCTGACTGAAAGCAAGAGCAGAGTGTATTAATAGCAGAACAAGGGTCAGCGCTTTCTGAAAGGAAAACACGAGAACAAGATACAGACTAGCACTTAGGGGGAGGGTGGGGGAAGAGGGTTGGAAAAAATTCAAAATGGGGAACAAAGGTCATGGCCTGAAGTTGTTGAACTCAATGTTAAGTCCAGAAAACTGTAAAATACCTTTATGTGTTGCTTAAATTCTCTAAACTTTCACCTGAGCTGAACTAGAAATACACCAACGGACGGGTGAATGTATCTATTTGATCTTTTCCACATCCCTGGCAGTTGCTGCCCATTTATTGCAACTCAAAATTGACTTTGCAAATTCTGTCAGCATCCCTGGAGGATAGGGGTACACAAAGTAAGAAGAGAAACAGCGAATAAGGAAATGAAGGAAAATAGAAATGACTGAGAGAATGAAATTAAAAGTTGAAATATAAAAAAAAGAAAAAGGAAGAAAAAAAACGAGAAGTAAAAAAAAAAGATTCATGGTGTATGATTTGCACCTGAATGCTGTACCCACTTGGGTTTGGAGTTTTGGGATTGAAATTGGTTTCAAGTGGCAGTGGGATTAGAAATGCAATGGTTCAAAGTTATTGGGGTTTGAAAATGTTTCTAACCTTCAGATTCAATATTCTAAAAACATGGTGCCAAGGCTTGGAAGTATGAGCATGACTTTAGCTGGTAGTACATTTGAGTTTTGAACACAGAGTTAGCACTATTTTGTTTTCCTTGAGAGCACTGCTGAGAAAGCTCTTTTATTATGCCCTTCCAGTAACATATAGAAAATACTTGAGTATTTTTGGAATCGATACAAAGGAATTGATTTTATGGACGTCTGTTTGGGTTAGTCGGTAGCACTCGCAGAACCTGCGGTGCACAATCCTGCTGACACTTCACTGAGGGAACTGGTGTTTAGTTGAGACATCATCCAGGATTTTTAGGATGGCGGGGATACTGCCTGTACTGCAGCCATTTGACGCTCCAATGAGCCTTAATTGGTTGGAGACGGGACTTCTGTCCCTCACTTGGGAGGAAGTCCCACCTCAGAGAGCTGCCGGCTCTCTAGTCCCTGCAGTGCCAGAAGCTGCAGTAGACAGGACTGGAACTGCAAGCAGTTCCCAGAGCTTAAGTCCCGGGAGTTCAGAATCAGTTAAGTTTGTGGGATTTTAGGGCAGTTGAGGACTAGAGGGGTGGACAGAAGAGGATGAGGTGTCAGCGGAGAGGCCGGGGGAGGGAGGACCTGGAGTGACCGGACCTTATGGGTTGGGGGGAGGGGGCGTGATGTTAAAAGGGAGCTGCTGATGGAATGTCACCCCACTTCCCGACCGAGACCTGAACACAGTTTATTTTCAGGCCCTTCCGCCTGCTCCAGAACTCCTCCTGCCAGCCTGAAAATTGAGGCTGGGCAGGAAACAGCCCTTAAATGGTCATCAATTGGGTACTTAGGGCCTCAGTTGGGGCAAGGGTGGGCGAGTCCTTGCCTGTCCCAGAGTAAAACTTTGGAGAGGTCAGGGTGAGTGGGACCCTAACGAGAAGCCCACCCAAGAAATATTACGCTCATGCCACCTACAAGCTAGCCGGCAGGGGAATGTAAAATTCTGCCCATTAAAGCAATGCCCCTCTTCAGGTGCATATTAACAATCACACTATTTAAAGAAGAGTAGAAATATCTCCTTTCTCTCACTCAGCACCCCCAAAAAAAGAGAAAGAATGTTGTCCAGCGACACTGATCAGAAGTTAAAGCATCAAACCATTGATCATGTATTTTACTGGTAAGGTACTATGTTTAATACTATCTATGCAATAGGACACACTTTACCTTGGCCATTAACAGAAATTCTCTCAGTGATGGGTGCAGACAGTGTTGAATGGTTCACTTGACAGGAATAATTTCCACCTTCATTCCAGTCAAATACAGAAAGATTCAGGAAACTTGTCATGGAGAATGAGTCATCACTGTTAGCATAGGGGGTCCCATTCTTAGTGCCATTGGTGATTAACTGCCCATTTTTAAACCAGGACACTTGAATGCTCTCAGGATAGAACTCCAGTGATGTGCAGATTAGCTGTAGATCTTCATTGGGGTAAGGCAGAGTCTCTGCTCGTAACTGGACAGTGGGAGCAGCTGAAAATCAATTGTAACATGTTATTAGACATTTCATTTCTAATCTTCATCCTGCCTGCCATTTTCTTCTACAGCTTCCTTCAGCTGTGACTGTGAGATTTAGGAACTGTTTAATTAATGTAACCTTGTGTGTACTGTGGGACCTGTGTTTAAAAGCTAACCTCAGAAATTTAAAACAATTGCATTAGGCTGCACTAAATTCCCCGGGCATTCATGGAAATCTCCAATGCTGTCACACCCCATTCTCAGATATCAGGTATGACTGGCTGCCTCCATTGTTTCACTTCTTTCCCCCAAGGCCTTGCTGGGCACCCTAGGTCATCTGATTCCTCACAGAAAGTGGCCCCAATACCTTGATTGCTGTTTGCTCCTGGTATGAATGCTCCTGATTCCTCTTGCCCCTCAGGCCTCCATTCTATTTCTTGTGTTGCTGTTTGTGGGTGACTGAATGTGCTGATTCCCTTGAAGTAACATACTAAGGAAGGCATCAAGAAACGCAAAGACCCAGGGCTGTGATTGGAATGGGCATTGGCTTGACTGTCTCAGTATCTACAAATCTATATTCTTACTTCCTAAAAAAAAATAACAACAGACCAGCCAGGTTGTGCTGGAGGTTCGATTGGAAGTTGCCACTACGGAAAAATGTTGGGGAGAATCTCCAGCTCTGTAATTTGAAATGTTTCTATTCCCTTGAAAGGAGCTTTGGCCTGAGGAATTTAATATATTTGATTTAATTGTGGATAAAATTAAAGAAAAATCCCAAAAACTTTGGAGTTAAAACCCAAGAACCACAAGTTACCTGCTTGAGGGTGGGAAGTGGAAAATAACTTACCCTTCGAGCAAAGTCTTAGGATTAACTTGCAATAACTGCTCATGTGATTCAACTAGGAATCCACAAACAGTAGTTGTTAATTTAATAAATAATCAAAGCAGATTGCTGAGATGATTTTGAACCCTCAGTATGGATTGTGCTTTGTTCAGGGACAGCGGTGATCAATTCTGTGAACTTACTGTCATTGTTATTAGTTGGAGTAATTTTGAATCCTGGTCAAAATTTGAGTCCATCTTTATGTTTGTTATTCCTTTTATTGGAGGATGCAGTTAATTTCAACAGCACATGATGGTTCATTTGAACTACAGTTGGTTTTTGTTCAGTTGAAAGGACCTACATCATTTTGCACAATATGCTGATCATGAAACATAATCATGACCCAAACAGCAGCAAACTACACAACCACTACATGGTCAAATACCGCTGTGTTTCCTCTTCTCCCTGTTGAGTACATGAGGCTATAGATTCTTATGCTGATAATGGAATCTTATGTTTCATATATAAGAAATCTAATTCTTAGAAACAAAACGTCTGTGAAATATACCAGTGTTTATTCAAAATGCTGGAATAGATTGTTGAGTGTATGCTTTCTGCCCTCATGGGTTATATTACACTAAAGCATACTGAGAAAACGCTGACTTAATCAAATTACGTTGAATTACATAGAATTAAAAGTGTTATCAATATATGAAGCTTTTGAATTTTGAAAGTCCTACAAATCATTAGTTCTTACCCTTGATGGCTCCATCCTTAATCCTATCATTCACTTTGAATCTGAAGGCTGTGCAATCCAATCTCACTCCAGGACTTGGCCACATAGTTTTGGTCTGACATGTCAATGCAGTATCGAGGGAAGGTTGCATTGTCAGAGCTGTCGCCACGGCCCTATCTGCCTATCTCGATGGATGCAAAAGCCGCACTCTACTATATAAAAAAGCGCAGTAAATTCTTCTGATATCCAAGTCAACATCTTTCCCTCAACTAATAGCGTCGAAATCTGATTAACTCATTAGTTGTCTTATCTGTTTTTTATGGGATCTTGCTGTGTGCAATTTATCTGCTGTATTTGCCCATGTACAACAGTTTCCACACTTCAGAAAGTAATCCACTGGATATGAAGCACTTTGGGACGTAATAAGGCATGACATAAATTTCCGTCCTTCCTCAATTGACATTCGCTAAAATCTCCTGTGGAGGGGTGGTAACAACCCAGGTTGGTTTTGTCAAGCCCAGAACACTGCTATTGCCTTCCGGCCACACCAAAATGACACCAAGTAGCCTATCATCTCCTCTTCATTGCTCATTATTATTCAAAACTTTGTTGGCTGTAAAGCTCTGTGAGTCATTCTGAGGTTCTGAAAGCTGCTACATAAATGCAAATCTTTTTTTCTCTCTTCAGTTTTATTGGGCAGAATACACCCTCCATCTGCTGCTGTTCTAAATAAATGGTCAGTGTGTAAAAGGAGCTGCCAATTTGGCATGGCTTATTTTGAACTACCAACCAATATCAATTATCAATTTACCACCCCACCCGCAAATCGCCGTTCCATTAGAAAAGTCGGTCATGATTCGACTGACTTTCAGGAAGGTCGATAAAATGTTGTGGACGGTCTTAACAAGCTCAGTGTGGAACTTTTGCCCCTCAGTGGAAGGAAGTCCCTCCCTCAAGAGCTGCCGGCTGCAAATAGTTCCACAAAAAATACAGCATAGATACCGGTCTCGGGTAAATCTGGGATTTTTGGGCGGGAAGGGTTCAGGCACCCTAGCGGGTGGTGGGGGTGGGGGTGGGGGTGGTGTGTGAATGAGTAGGGGGAGTGGTTTGGAAGCCAGTGGTGGATGCACAAAGGACAGGTACCATCTTGTGGGACTGTCCCCGATGAACACAGGGCACCACCCAAAGGCTGTACTCCCCCTTCCTTACCACTTTTTCACCAGAGCTAGTGATAAAGTGGCCTGCCAACTCTTTTCTACCTTGCACCAGCAACCATATTATGGAGGAGACAGAATTAAGCCCTTAATAGCCCCCTAATTGGGCAATTAAGGGCCTCAATAGACCTAAGGGCGGGTAGGCTAGCAGGTGCCTTACCCATCAAATGTCCTGGGAACAGGTCATGGGTGGGTGGAAGGTGGTCATATTTTATGTCCCCCTCCACCCAAAAGCAAGCAAGCAGGTGGGCTGTGAAATTCATCCTCCATATTCAAAACTCTATAGAGTCCAAGACCATTCCATACCTGATCACCTGTCCTCATATCTCAAGAGGCTCTTCCAGCATCTTTTTCATATTTGCTGAGAAGAAAATATAACTTATCTTTTTCACATAAATTCTTCAAATTCTCCTCTGTCAGCTGATTTGTTTTTGTCTTTCCACTTCATTGATATAACTCACTCCCAGCAACAAAACATCTCCCAGCAAGTCTTCTCTTCTCCTTACAACCTGCATGGTTTAAAAACCCAAGCTTGGAGCCATCAAACAAAAAATAAGGAAGAAATGGCATTTACAAAGCTTCTTTCAGGACCCCAGCATTTAAAAAGTCTATACAGCCACTGAAATACTTCTTCAAGGGTAGTCACTATTTTAGGAGCAGGTACTTCTGTTCAATTTTGCTGTCAGCTTTCATTACAGGGTGACAATACGATAAACTCACCTTCCACCATGAGGTGTGTGCCATTACCTTTTGCTATTAGTATAGGGGGAGGTATTTCAATAGAAACCTGGCAGAAGTAAATGCTGGAGTCTTTTAAGTGAAGATTGTGGATTATTAAGGATGTTGAGTGTGTTGAGAGATCCACTGTAATATTATCACGTTCCGTACAATGTCCCAATGTATACTTTGTAATATTTTTATTGTATGTATAATTACAAAGCACTTGTGCACTGTCTTTTTTCTCCCATTTTATCCTCAGCTGTTCTCCGTTTTCATTGTATGAACAATTTATTATCACAGTCTGTCCTTTTAATGCTTTGATTGCAGACGGCGTCTGGGAAACTGTCAGGTCTTGGCTTTCCGCTTGGAGCAAAAGAATACATAATAATTAATTTATCTAGAGAATCCAACATTAACAACCCATCATTGTGTTCATACATCACAATTCAACCCATTTCAAATCCAGGTTCAATTCATTTTGATGATAATCACATCACTCCAGTATTCAGATCCTACTGATTTTATATTTGTTTGCTAAGAGGCAGCTACATGCTCTTAGGCCTGAACTTCCACGCAAAGAGGATCCATCTTTGTGAAAATGGTGCTGGAGACCCACATCTGCAAGTCCCATCCCTGAACTCGCTCCCACCACACCCCCACCCCCCCACCCCCAACCCCCCCACCGCGCCCCCCCCCACCCCACCATTTTCACAGAGGGGGAATAGGGACGAGTCAAACTTTGGATATCCATAGTTCATGGAGTCAGCTGCACATGTTAAAGTGTCGACTTGCGAGGAAACCACAACAGCTTCCATGCTGAGGTCTCTGGTTACCTGATCTTCATATTTAAAGAGGACCCTGCCGGTTGCCAGAACATGTCCCTCTCACCTGCTCAGAACAGCAGGTTAAAATTGAAACCCACATGAAGAGAGCAAGCTTAATAACATTACTCCAGCTGTTTCCATCAGGAGCGTAATGTTAAAATCTCCCCAAGTGAAGTTATGGCTGGAATTTTACCAGGCACTTGGCGATGGACTGGGGAATGGGAAGGGTGGCAAACATGTGGGAAGGCATCAGGGGCGTACCTGATATCTTCCTGCCATCATGCCAGTGCCAGCAGCAGGAAAGGTAAGAGATATGTCACCTGCTCGAAGACCACTTGAGCCATTTAAGTCCAATAAGTGCCACTTCCTACCTCCAAGGGCAATTTTCCCCTGCCAGAGGGACCTGTTGCTGCATAAGGAGACCGTCTAATAAAGCCTGGTAGTCTCCCACTGAGCACTGGGGTGGGGTGGGGTGGGGTGGGGTGGGGCCCTCCTTGTTTGGGCACGCCATGATCCATGGAGGGGACACCATGGCAACAGCACCGCCTGCGCCTAACAATATCCTACCCAACTGGCAGGGCATACCCGCTTGGCTTATACATGTTCCAATCACACTTAGCCCATGACCAATGAGCCACCCTTGCCTCACAGCTGCAGCCCCATCAATGGCCACCGCTAGCAGTGGCGCTGTTGAGCTGCTGTCTCTCTGATCGGGCTGGCAGCTCTTTGGGATGGGCTGTCATCCCTAATAGAAATGGTGGTCCTGACAGTAGCCATTTAATTGGCCACCAGTGGGAATATGTGTCCTCAGATCCCATTGCCCACCAAAGCGGAGTGGCCTCCTGCTTTTGGCTCTAGCAGTGAGACTTCATCTGCAATGGAAAAACTCAGCCCTACCAGGATAACTTAAGGAATGTGTATAACTTTACATTATGGCACACAGATACAAACCTATTGGGCACTCAACTGTGTACTATGTTTGCCCCATCAAAACATTCCAAAACAAAGCACTAAATTCATAGAATACGCTTATTTAGAAAATGAAATTTCCAAAGATTGGAAAATTCACTTAAGAAAGTTGTGTTTAAAGTTATTTATTGCATTTTGTCTTAGTTTACCCAAAAAAATTCTTAGCAATATGATATTCACTCAATTCCCTTGTGAATCCATTCACATATGACAATATTCTGGTTGTTATTCCTTCTCTCAGCCACCATGAATATAACCAGATTAACCTGTCATTCCTCTGTTGTTTGTGAGAACTTGCTGTGCACAAAATGGCAGCCACATTTAACCATCCAGTAATAACCGAACAGTGTAGCTCATTGTATATGTATTACTTCCCAACATCTCTGAGAGACATAGGTCACTGTATATAAGTGCAATTTCTTTCTCTTTATCAAAATTACATTGGTAACCTGATTTTTTTTGCTCCTGGCATGCCCTTGCTCAAATCTTTACCTGGAGCTGTTATAATAATTTAAGGTTTGAGTGCAATTAGCATGAATTCTGCACCACACACTAGTAATGAAAAGCAGCTACTGTAAACTTCACAGAAACAGCACATGCACATTTCCAAAGGAAAAGAATTGTACTGTACACTCCCAAAAGAGCTTCATATATTTCCACGATTGCTGTCAGGTAGTGAAAGAACAAAAAAAAGTACTTGCATTTATGTGGTACCTTTCACACCTCAGACTGTCTCAAAGCCTTTGAGGTACTGTTGTAATGTAAGAAATGCAGCAGCCAATTCGAGCCCAGCAAGATTCCATAAACATCAATGAGATAGTGACTAGATAATCTGATTTTAGCGATGTTGGTTGAGGGATAAATATTGGCCAGGACACTGGGGAAAGCTCCCATGCACTTTCTCAAATATTGTCGTGGGATCTTTTGGATCTAGCTGAGAGTAGACAGGGTCTCATCCAAAAAATCAGCACTTCTGCAATGGGGTCATGGGCTAAATTCACTTTTTCTCATTTCATGTTTTTAGTACACTTAAACAGTGGCAGTATCACTTGAATCTGCTTTTGAAGAAGTTATTATAAAATAGCTGCAGTCTGTATTTTAAATTACTCTGCAGGTGAGATAAAAAGAAATGAATACCACCCTGGAAACGTGAAATTAAAGCAGAAAATGTTAGAAGTACACATTGGGTTAAATCAGCATCGGAAAGAGAAAGCTAGGTCAACGTTTCTGCTGGGACCTTTTTTTCAACTGAACAAGTTTAAGCAGTGAGTTATAAAGCAACATTTAACAGGATAAAAACCCTGAAATATTTTTGTAACTTTCTAATGTGAATTTGAAGAAAATATTGTAAGCTCCCTCACCTGCATTGAGAACAATATGCAGTAAAATAGAAAGCTGGACACCTCGAATTCTCAGCAATAACATTATTTGATGAGTTCTGAAAACATAGGAAAGGAAACAATTAACTTTGAAAGGTAACTGTAATTGATTTTCTTGCACGCCTCACAGTGGAGATTGACTGATTTAGTATACTTCGACTATTTATCTCTAACACATCGTTTTCATCGTTAAAAGCAAGTACTTAAACAACATCAAGGCCGTCAACATTGAAGAAATATTGGAGAGAGATTTAAGAGTTAAGCAGATTGCTAGTCCAATTAAGCTGATTTATTTCTAAGAAGGGGATACATTAAAATAACTTGACATTATGAGTAACTTTTCATTGAATTATGTGACAGATCAAAGGGGCTACAGTAAATAGACTCCAGTTAATCAATAAAATGGAAATTGTTTTGCAGCATAATGAAAATAGATATTGTTCTGGAGTGACATTATGATATTGGCACTAGAATCGGAACAGGAATATCTTGTAGATACTATGACATACTATCATGTTAAAATTACGGTACTGAAATGTTGCTGTGACAGAGCATCTATTATTTCTTGTTATTTATCGGACCCAGAATATATTTTTACTTCTTGCTCTTACTGTTCTCTGTTTATGTTAGACAAATGGAGTGAAACAGATACACAGCCTCTCCCTGAGGACCATTATACTAATTGATAGGGACAACGGTAGGAACAAGAGCTATAGATATATTCATTGAACGATCATTTTGTGTTGTACTATTAGGTTTTGACTTGTGGAGAGTACCCTTCCAATGTTAATCCGAGAGCTTATTGTTAGCCAGCAGTTAGTTTTAGTTTTTTCTGTTAACAACGGTGACATTAAGGTTAGGCTCCTCTGGGAGTCAATTACCTATTGAATTTTTATCAGAATCCCCATTCATTTACGCATTTCTCAATTAATATAAATGATCTTTGTGCTCTGATATAGACTCTGAAATATAATGAAGCAACAATATCAAGGACAGCAATTTCCAAAGTTCCAGGATCACAGAATTCAACACCATAAACCAGAGAATAACAGATATAAACATTTATTTAACAGGATGAATGGAATTGGCCTGCATAAAGAGTAGAATGTCACAATGTCACAATTCTCACTGTGTTGCCATTTACTGACTCAAATTTTAAAAACAGATTTAGTTTATTAGGTTCATTAATTTATTTCTTGCATTTTTAGGCTTTTTTTAACCAAAGGCACAAAAGTATGGCTTTTGCACCTGATATAAACCATTAAAAACACTAATTCTCATTGTGAGTCTGAAAATGTTAAAAAAAAGTTTGTAATGCATTGGATTCAAATAGGAAATTAGCTTATCATGTCCATGAGCCACATTTCATGCTGTTTCTCATGTTTATTAGCAAGTTTCCATGGCAGTGCTCATTCCGAGCCACAGGATACAGTTTTGTAATAAAAGAATGTTTATGCCATGTAGGGCCATTAATTTATAGTAACTGAATAAGTCAAATTCCATTTTTATTAAGTGGTAGTCTGGGAATTTTTCTAGGCTTTGGAGATAGAAGCCCATGATCTTCTATACCTTTACCTTATGATTTTATCCTTTACCAATTTTACCAATTGAGAATGCATAGCAAAATGATACACAAAAAGCTGAAGTTTGATACCGAGGTCTGAATTTTTGCAAAGCCAGCAGGGCTCTGTGCCTTAGACAAAATGGCACTAGAGCACGGAATCTAGAATCCAGGGTCCAGGAGTCCAGAGGAAACAGGACGTGTTTCACACATCCACAAGTTCACGAAGGCAGTGGCACATTTAAATCTGAAGCTGTCTTCAAACAGAAGCAATTTTGGTCACTCAGGTTTCTGAAACGCGACTCATGGGCTTTACGAATTGAATTTAAAAGTCTAAAGCTACCCTGAGCTTTTTGGAAAGGCTAGATACCCTTTGGGAGAGGTCAGGTGCTCCTTTGGGATGGTTGAGAGTAGACATGAATGTGCATAAAACGTGTCGAGTCTGGAACTGTCAAGCTGTCAAGTCATTTAAATCCCCTGTTCAAATTTTGAAAAAAAAGTCTGCAGTTGAAAGAAATTGGTCCTTGCAATTTCAAGAGATGTTTGTTGACATACACCTGAGTAATATCATTATGGTATTATTTCTGTTTGCCTGCTTCTACAACCTATCATTATCACAGTACGAGGCCTATAATTTCACAGGTTGATTGACTGTTCCAAGTGGTAATAAAGGGATTAGCTGTCTTTGATGTGGAGCTATGAATACAATTGTTTTTATAAAAGATTATGTAATTGAAAGGATTTAAATGTATAGGATGGGCTTTTATCAATGAGAGTGTTTTGTCTTAAATATAGTGAAGACCATAATTGATACTTTGAACTTTTTCTTCAACTCATGGCTTCTGAGGTCTGCCCATGGCAAATACTGGGTGAGTTGGCATGGAGGATGTAAGGGAAAAGGGTGGTGGGTGGGGCACATAGGTTGGCATAAGGGCCATGGGGATGAGTGGAAGCCATGGATTGGCATAAGTTGGCATAGGGGCTATAAAGGGCCATAGGTTGGCATGGAGGATATGAGGGGCTATGGGGGTGGATAGAGGGTCAGAGGTTGGCATGGAGGGTATGAGGGGCTATGGGGGTGGATAGAGGGCCAGAGGTTGGCATGGAAGGTATGAGCATCCATGGAGGTGTGTGGGGCATTAGGAAGGATGAGTTGGCATGGATGGGCATAGGGATTGTGTGGGGCTGTGAGGGGTGAGGGCTAGAGAGCTAGGATCTTTTGTATTGTTTTTATTATAACTGGGACAAAGACCCACAGCACTTTTCAAATAGCCTACGTCAACATCTGGCAGCCCCCGAGGCTGTCTCCATGCTGATTTGGGAGGCAGCGGGCCCGACTCCAGTAAGCATCACCACACCCCCACCCCAAAACTCCCCCCCCCACCCCCCCTCCCCCCCCCACCAAGATGGGGTTTGTAGATGAGGAGCCATAATGTGACTTCACCACATTGGGATCAGCCTTGAGCTTTAGTTGCTCTGTGCTGGAGCTTCTGGAGTTTGGCAACAAGTGATGCTTTGGCCTGGCCTCACTGTGAAATTGTGAAAACTTGCCTGTTGGCAGAACAAGGGGGAGCATATTATGTGGGTTGTCTCATTGATGCATTTCTGCTGTCTGTTGACAACAACAACTTGCATTTATTTAGCACCTTTAACCTAGTAAAATGCCCCAAAGTATTTCATAGGAGCATTATCAAACAAAATCAGATACTGAACCACTTAAGGTGACCAAAAGCTTGGTTAAAGAGGTTGATTTTAAGGAGCATCTGAAAGGAGGAGAGAGAGAGAGATGGAAAGGTTAAGTTAGGGAATTCAAGGTTGGGCCGATGAAGACACAGCCTTCAATGGAGCAATAAAAATCAGGGATATGCAAGAGGCTGGAATTGGAAGAGTGCAGAGATCTCTGACGGTTGTAGGGCAGGAGGAGTTTGTCAACATAGGGAGAGGTGAAGCCATCGAGGGATTTGGAAACAACAGTGGAAATATTAAAATTAAGGCATTGTCGGATTGGAAGCCAGTGTACATGATGGAGCAGAGTTTTAGATGACCTCAAGTTTATGGAGGGTGCGAGGTGAGATTTTGGGCAACAGAGCACTGGAATAGTCCAGTTTGGAGGTAACAAAAGCATTGATGAAGTTTTCAGCAGTGAGGTAGGGAGAAGATGGGCAATGTTATGAAGGTAGAATTAGGTCTTGGTAATGGAGAAGCTATGTAGCCACAAGTTCAGCTCGACAGTGAGAGAGATAGGCCTGATATGACTGGATTTGTGTGGCATATCCCAGCACTGACAACACTGATTTAGAGTTTTCCAGGTGATCTCACAAACATTGAATTTGGTGATATTTTGTTTCAAGAATATGGGCAGAATTGTCCCAGATTTGCACTAAATGCAGTTGCGGAGTTGAAAAAAGATGTTTAACCTGCCGGTCGCAATGGTGGGTTTTTATGCCGTAACATCCCCTTCCCATCTCATAAATTATGCAGTCATGGGTAACATGGTGGATCGCTGGTGGTCACTGGCCTGCCACACCCTTACCTCGCAATGTTCTCAGATCGGGCACCATATTTAAAATGCAGACATGTGCACAGTTCTCAATGCTTGTAACCCAGGACTGCGGCAGTGAAGATATGGACCTGAAAGCCAAGAAATGTGTAGCCCTCGACTCAGTGATGCATCCCCAAGACACCTTTTGGACGTCATGGAGGCCCGCCACGAAGTCCTCTACCCCCACTCCGGCCGCAGGAGGCCCATCAGTCTCACCACTCTGGCTTGGGAGGCGGTGGCAGGGGCTGTCACTGCCAACACTGCACACAAGTGGTTGGTCATCCAATGCAAAAAATGGATGAATGATCTCATCCATGCCACCAGGGTAAGTCAACCATCTCATCAATCTCAACTTACCCACATATTCAATGGCACACTGGCATCTCACTCACTGCCAGCTCAAGGGACATCACCATTCACTCACTCAGACACACACGTACATCTCCTCTGGAGATAGCCTCTTCATCTTGTCCATGTATCCATTCAACAGACACGCACACCTGGCATCCTTCTCATTTTATCTGGCATGCACCTGGCTCACACTTTCTCCAGCTGTCCGGAGAGGACGTTGACTGTTTCTATGACAACGGTGAGGTCAGTGGCAAATGTGAGGATCCTGCACCACATGATCCCTCTCTCAATGCTATTCTGAGTCCACTGTTCTGTGTTCTACACAGCTGCTGAGCACTAATAATCTCCACGTTCTGTGGAGATTGTGTCACATTTGCCACATTGCCCTCAGGCAAACCTGACCCCAACCCCAACCCCAACGCCAAGGACACCTCGGATGAGGCTCCTGAGGGCAGCACCGTTGAAGACCCATCACAGCGCTCACCCACACACTCCACCAGCGCAGTGACACACACCTTGGTGGAACCCAGATGTAGAAAACACTTGGGATCACAATCTGGTGAGCACAGCACATAATCTGTTCCACAGCAGGCGGAGGCAGGGACATCTTTGGTTACCGGCACTCGGAGACAAGTAACCTGCTGAGTCCGATCAGATGGTGAAACTCTAGACTCAGCAACTGGAACCTCAGTTGCTGAAGCTGCAAGACAATAAGGGGGACATTAGGAGGGGATGTCCGCTGCACTCCTCAGGTTGCAAGGGATGATAGAGGAGTCCATCCACCTTCTGTCCGAAGCGATAGCGCCGGCATGTTTACGCACCGAGGTCAACACTGGCAGGATGGCGGCTGCCATGGAGACCTTGGTCCAGGATATCAGTCCTGCACTGCTGCACAGGATGAACTCCATCGCTGATGCCATAGTTGGCCTCCAGCACTGTCAACGTGAGAGGGGTACAGGGCAGCTCGATCTCACTGCAGCTTCCCCTTCTCCTCAAGGAGTCAGCCAGGGGCCCTTGGGCATCCCTAGGGAAGGGGATCAGCAGGTGCACACCCCGGGGCCATCCACCCAGTTGACTCCGGGAGTGTCTGGCCGATCTAAATTCCCCCTTCCTGTGAACCCCGCAGCCCCAGTTCCACAGGCCGAGGAGGGTGCAGCTAGCCCACAGCAGGACACCCAAAACAGGCCGGGGCCTTCCAGAGGACGCACACTGCAGTCATCACAGACAGGGCGTCACAACCAGCAGGCTGCCTCCACCTCTGCTGTGGATGTTGGGGGAGCACAAAGAGGTAGCGGCAGGGTTAGGAAGGTTAAGAAGATGTAACTCTTTCGAGTACAAACACGTTTCCATCTGTTTCAGATGAAGTTACATTGTTTCATAGTTTGCCATTGTGAGATTTGAACTCTTGATCTTAGGGTTACAAACCCAGTACCATAACCACTTGGCTATTTAGGCCAAGACTTACTTCAGATTGTAACTCTTTTGAGTTAAAACCAATAAAACCAAATTAACAAAATTGGGATAAATCAGGCACAGCCCCTAATTCAGGTCAGCTGTAAAACCAAGAACAAAGTTTAAAGGAAACTTACAAACTTTAAATCAAAATGTGATTAAAGGGGTCAACAAAACATCCCAGTCCCTGCGGTGCCCACCGGGCAAGAAGATGTAACTCTTTCGAGTACAAACACATTTCCGTCTGTTCCTATTCAGATGAAGTTACATTGTTTCATAGTTTGCCATTGTGAGATTTGAACTCTTGATCTTGGGGTTACAAGCCCAGTACCATAACCACTTGGCTATTTAGGCCAAGCCTGGTTAAGAAGGTGTAACTCTTTCGAGTACAAACACGTTTCCATCTGTTCCTATTCAGATGAAGTTACATCGTTTGCCATTGTGAGATTTGAACTCTTGATCTTGGGGTTACAAACCCAGTACCATAACCACTTGGCTATTTAGGCCAAGCCTTACTTCAGATTGTAACTCTTTTGAGTTAAAACCAATAAAACCAAATTAACAAAATTGGGATAAATCAGGCACAGCCCCTAATTCAGGTCAGCTGTAAAACCAAGAACAAAGTTTAAAGGAAACTTACAAACTTTAAATCAAAATGTGATGAAAGGGGTCAACAAAATACCCCAGTCCCCGCGGTGCCCACCAGGCAAGAAGATGTAACTCTTTTGAGTACAAACCCGTTTCCATCTGTTTCAGATGAAGTTACATTGTTTCATAGTTTGCCATTGTGAGATTTGAACTCTTGATCTTGGGGTTGCAAGCCCAGTACCATAACTACTTGGCTATTTAGGCCAAGCAATATACCATTATGGACTGATCAGTTTTTTTTATTATAACTCTTTCGAGTACAAACACATTTCCATCTGTTCCTATTCAGATGAAGTTACATTGTTTCATAGTTTGCCATCATGAGATTTGGACTCTTGATCTTGGGGTTACAAGCCCAGTACCATAACCAGTTGCATAGCCTGGGCTTGGGTGTTAATCACTTATATGTAAATTTCACTAGTGTAAATAAACTCCCAAGAATGTCTTCATGCCTGTGGCTCCTTGTTCTGATGAGCAGTGTTCATTTCGGTCAGATGTGAAACCTTGGTTCTTGCACAAGATAAAGGCAGGTCCCTCATTCCAGGGCCTCTTCCCTGTGCAGTGTGTAACCTGCAGAGCAAAGTGATAGACCTGCCTCACACTCACTGGACACGATAATGATGCCTGCACCTCGATGGTGCTTGTCATTGCTGCTAGAATGTCGTGGTCAGGTGTCACAGAGTTCCGTCTTTCTCTCTGTGTACTTTCAATGCCTTTGAGGTGGGGCTGGCCCACCAGCCTCTTCAGCATTTGTGGTCAGTGCCATTGTGCTCCGGAAGGGCTCAGGTGCTGAAGGTTGACAAAAGATCAAGTGCAAATAAAGTTTCATGGCTGCGTCTCCATGGTATGCCCCTGATCACAGAGCTCAAGTGAGCTGCCCTCAGCTAGACAGGAGTCAGACATTCACAGAGGTTATGTGAAGATCTATGGATGGACCTCAGTGCATGCCTCCATCATCCTCCTGAGTCTAGTGACTATTAGGGCCTCATTGACAGGAGCCTGAGCACCGAGGGTGTGTGCGCTGCCATCAGCCACACAGGATTCAAACGTTCACAGGTGCAAGGTGAGGATTACAGGACTGTCCGCACTGCATCTTGACATCATCCTCCACTGATCTTGCGACTATGAGGGCCTCCTGAGCCTGCCTGGCTCGTCTGGTCAGTGCGATGGCCTCATCACCGGCATCCTCATCTTCGAGGACCTCATCAACATCATCCCCTTTGATGTCCTCCTCATCAGAGGGGACGTGCGGCTCCTCCATCTCCTCCTCAGCCAGATCCACCCCCTGTGGCAGTACCAGGTTGTGTAGCGCGCAGCAAGCTATGATGATACATGACCCCCTTGGTGGACTGTATTGCACTGCTCCACTGAACCTGTCGAGGCACTGGAACATCATTTTCAAGATGCCTATTGTTTGCTCCACCAGTCCGGGTTGCGGCATGAGTCTCTTTGTATCACCGCTCTGCTGCAGACTGAAACCGCCACTCAGGCATCATCAGCCATGCCCTCTGTGAGTAGCCCTTGTCCCCAAGGAGCCAGCCCTGCAGCTTCCATGGACTCTTGCTTCTTGGCTTTCCTGATCCCGGGCGAAATGCACAAAGATCTGTGACTTTGTGAAGGTGGTGCCTGTGACCTCCTGGATACACCTGTGCATGGAGGCTTACGAAAACACACACAGCTCACCTGTGGAACCAAGGAAGGAGCGACTGGTGTAAAAATTGAGTGTGGTGGTCACTTTCACAGCCACTGGCAGTGGATGCCCTCCATGTTCCTGTGGTGCCAAATCCTGCAGCAGGTGGCATATATGACCAGTTCCCTGGACATGCGCAGTCTTCGGCGACAATGGTTCTCAGTCACCTGCAGGAAAGACAAGTGCCGTCTATAGACCCTTAGTCTAACGAAGCACCTATGAGCGATGGCACTCTGTGGGTCCTATGGTATCTTTATCTTGAGGGTGGTGCTCCTCCCTTTGCCGAGACAGGCGCCTCCACCACACTTGTCTTCTACTTCTCTGCTCCCCATAAGCCATAAGGCATGCTGCTAAATCACCAGGCTCCATGATCTTGCAGGATCAAAGAGAGAGATGTGTGGGTTAGCACGTGTCCTAGGAATCTCTCTTGCTTAATTCTGAAGGCCCCTTTATGCACCACTTGGATGGCCAATGTGTCGTGTGTTTCATGGTTCTCTGAAAGCTCACCCACCCCCACCCCTACCCCTACCCCTACCCCACTTGACCCACTGGCAGCAGCTTCAGCCAGGCTCTCAGCTCAGGCGCAGACATTCTCCTAACCTGCGCTGCAAGGCTGCACTGTTTGCTTGAACCATGAGGGATACCGGTCCAAACCTGAATAAAGACATTGCAAGGGGTTGTGAACACCTCCACCAGTGACTGCTCCATGGCTGACTTTAGCAAGGGGATTGTACAACGTGCCCAGTCAGCCAATTTTCTGCTGCTGCCTAAAATGCACATTAAGTTGCAGTCTGTGCCCAAGGGGTGAAAAGTTCTGGAGCATTTGGTGGCACTTTTATGCTTTTGAGTTGCTTGACTGGGCAGAAAAGCTTGAGAGGCCCAACTTCAAGCATGTCAATGGAGCTGCTGAACGGTCTCAGCTGTGGAAGAATGCTCACTTTTGACAAGCTTTTTCAAATGCATGGCCGCTACCCTCACCGCACCCCCCCCCCCCCCCCCCCCCCCCCCCCCCCCCCCACCAAATCCCCACCCAGGCATGTGGTTCTTCCTTCAGTCTGTGCTGTGTCAAGAAAACAAGAAATTGTAATATCTTTCTTTTAATATCCCTGGCATATTTCTTATGTACTGGAAGACAGGCTGTTGGGTGTTTGTAAATAGGGTAATTGGAGTAAGAGCCAGAGTGATTGCAAGAGTCTAAAACCACTAGTGGTCTTGATATGTTAATGAACCAAGAAGAACTTCAATCAGAATTTTACATAAAGCATTAATAGGAGTGGTTTTGAATTGAGTTGTTTTAGTTCAAAGGGGGATATATGCAGGTTGTAAAAAGGTGTAAGTAGGGTAAAGGTAGGTTAAGTTTGCTTTTAATAAACCTAAGAGCTAAAGTAAAGAAGCTCTAATCAATTCTGGGAAGAAAGCATTCCTGAAGAGACTGGTTATGACAATAGAGAGGTCAAAGGGAAGGAATGCATTTAAGGAAACACTTAAGCCTAGGTGGGGGTAGCTACTTAGATCTCCCAGAAGACAGCGGGATAGCTGGTCAGAACTCCCAGAAGACAGTGTGAACAAAGTCAGACTAGGAGAACCAGGTATTATCAGCCTCAGAGGACACTCTAAGGAATAAAAGGCACTGTGTAATAAAAGTTCCTGTATCTGTATTTTGGGATCTCTAAGGATAGTTGCAGAACAGAAAAAGGCAAGTTCAGCTCTGATTGATGAGTTCCCAGTGTCTTCAATTAAAAGGGAAATTTTACGATTTCTGGGCATGTGTGGTTTTTATAGGAAGTTTGTGCCAAATTTTCGCAGCATGTTTTCTCCATTAACTGAACTCTTATAAAAAAACAAAAAGTTCAACTGGACATCAGAGTGCCAAAATGCATTCAAAAATCTGAAAACTGTGTTGACAATAGCGCCAATTTTAGCAACACAGAATTATACCAAGCAGTTTAAATTGTCTGTTGATGCTAGTGATGTGGGTGATGGTGCTGTATTATTGCAGGAAGATGACGCAGGTATTGAAAAGCCTGTGGGATATTTTTTAAATAAGTTAAATATCCACCAACAAAAAAACTCCACCATTGAGAATGAAACACTGCGTTTGGTACTGGCATTGCAATATTTTGAAGTTTATATTGCCAACAATTCATCAGAAACAATTGTTTACACTGACCATAACCCCATTAAGATTTTGTAAAAGTTTCAAAACCAGAATGCGAGATTATGGTTGCAACCATTTAATTTGCAAATTATACATGTGGGTGGATGAGAAAAACTAATTGCAGATGCATTATCAAGGGTTTAAGGTATAAGGAAGATTGGACATGTGAAACCTGGGGAGGAAAGGATTGAAATGGACTCTATTTTTACTGAGATCTTGGGTATATTATCATGTTAATGCACGCACCTTAAAATGTAATAGTATAGTGTATAGAGATAAGTAGTAATTAATAGGATAGAGGTTGAGAAAATGAAGCTGTCTTTTTGAATTATGATCATTCATTTTCTAAACAAAAAGTTGGGGGTGTGGGGGGAGGTGTCAAGAAATCAAGAATTTGTAATATTTTTTATTTTGTTAATAACCCTGGCATATTTCTTATGTACTAGAAGACAGGCTGTTGGGTGTTTGTAAATACAGTAGTTGGAGTAAAATCCAGAGTGACTGCAAGAGTCTAAAATCAACAGTTAGAAGTGGTTTTGATATATTAATGAACCAAAAGGAACCTCAATCAGAGTTTTACATAAAGCATTAATAGGAGCGGTTTTGAATTGAGTTGTTTTAGTTCGAAGGGAGATATATGCAGGTTGTAAAAAGGTGTAAGTAAGGTAAAGATAGGGTAAAAGCAAAATTCTGCGGATGCTGGAAATCTTTAGCAAAAACAGAAAATGCTGGAAAAGCTCAGCTGGTCTAACAGCATCTGTGGAGAGAAAAAAAAAGTTAATGTTATGAGTCCATATGACTCTTCTTCAGAACTTTGGAGAAGATTCATAAGGACTCGAAACGTTAACTCTGTTCTTTTTCTCTCCACAGATGCTGTTAGACCAGCTGAGTTTTTCCAGTGTGTTCTGTTTTTGCTAAAGATAGGGTAAGTTGTTTTTAATAAACCTAAGAGTGATGGCAAACAAATGACTAATCAATTCTGGGAAGAAAGCATTTCTGAAGAGACTGGTTGAAATAATAGAGAGGTCAAAGGGAATGAATGCATTTAAGGAAATACTGAGCCCAGGTCAGGGTAGCTGCTTAGATCTCCCAGGAGACAGCAGGGTAGCTGGTCAGAACTCCCAGAAGACAGCGTGAACAAGGCCAGACGGGGAGAACCAGTTGCTGTCAGCCTCAGAGAACACCCCAAGAGAAAAAGGCACTGTGTGGTAAACATTACTGGAATTCTGTAGATTTTAAAATTTATAAGGATAGTTGCTGAACAGAAAAGGGGATGGTTAGCTTTGAGAGTAGTTAAGATAAGGTCTTTTGGAACTGTTTTAAAGTACTGTTTACTGTGTGAAGCCATTCTCGTGTTGAAGTGTAATTGTGTTTTTATTTATTCTTTTAATAAATGTTTACTCTACTATAAAATCATCCCAAGTATTCAGAGGCATCATTTCCTGATTTCAGAAAAGAAAAGCAACAAAAGAGATTTTGTTCAGAGTCTGACAGAATTATTCTACCCTTTATCTAGCTAAATGCTACTGATGCATCCTAGGAAATTACACCAAGTGCTGAGTGACAGCTTGCATGATATAACTGCAGAGTCACAACTCTGGGCAAAAATATCATGTCCGCAGCCAAGTTTTGGGGAAGGGCCTTAAAATAAAATCTGTAAGAGTGACATTAAAAGACAAAATGAATCTCAATGGATACGTTTAGGCATGTAATTGTAAAATATGTAATGTTTTTCAATGTTTTGTTTTAAATCTTCATTTTGGGCATAGAAATTTTAGGTTCTGTGGGAAAACATGGCATGTCAAAAGTTTTTCAATTATTATTTTAGGTGATTTGAAAGTTTATCAACAATCTGAGATTATAAAATTGGTACTTTTGGATGTTTTCATATTAAATACTGTGGCTACAAAAGCAGGTCAGAGACTAGAAATTGTGCTGCAAATAATTCACCTTCTGACTCCCCAAAGCCTGTCCACCATCTACAAGGCACAACTCAGGAGTGTGATGGAATACTTTCCATTGCCTGGGTAAGTGCAGCTCCAACAATACTCAAGAAGCTTGACACCATTCAGGACAAAGCAGCCCACTTGATTGGCACCCCATCCACAAACATTCACTCCCTCCCCCACCGACAAACAATGATAGCAGTGTGTACCATCCACAAGATGCACTGCAGAAACTCACCAAGATTCGTTAGGCAGGCCCATCCAAACCCACGACTGCTACCATCTAGAAGGACAAGGGCAGCAGATACATCGAAACACCACCATCTCGAAGGTCCCCTCCAAGCCACTCACCATCCTGACTTGGAAGTATATCACTGTTCCTTCATAGTCGCTCGGTCAAAATCCTGGAACTCTCTCCCTAACAGCACTGTGGTTGTATCCGCACCACATGGACTGCAACGGTTCAAGAAGGCAGCTCACCACCACCTTCTCAAGGGCAATTAGGGATGGACAATAAATGCTGGCTTAGCCAGCGACGTCCACAACCCGTAAATGAATAAACAAAAACATAAGCGGTTGCATGTTGAATTAGCTTTTTCTCATTGTAATATACAGAGGTATGGGTTTTCCTAGTATAAATGTGAACATAGGAAATTTCAATTCTAAATTTTGACATAAAATGTGTTCCAGCTTGTACCCATAAAATCCTGCTCTACCTCATGAATCAAGTAATATTTTCCAAGCACAATTCAAGAGCTGTCAAACAGTCCAAGACACATTTCTCATCATTCATTCAACCTTAAATATTAATGGAAGCACAATGTAATTTCAGATTTTAAACATTTGCGATTTCTTTCTTTTAAATGATAATAGAATCTCAAATTAAATTCAGAAAACACCCATTCACCAACATAAATCCAATTTATTGCTTAACAAAGAATTTACAAATTAGTTTAGTATTTTACAATGAACCTTCATTCATAAGAAAAATACATCGCCAACAGAAATATATTGATATTATCAAACCGGAAAAAGAAAAAGTTAATCACGGTCCTTACAGAATCATGCAGGGAAGGGAAATGTCCCATTAACTAGTTAGAATATCATTGGCAAACCTTCAGATGCTGCTCCTTCTATCACTGAAATGGTTTAACAGACAGAATTTTCACCTGAAACTTCCTTCCAAGCTGCCTAAACACACTAAACTGTCGGTTATAAGAATCTGGTGTACTTTACTGCCGTCATGCCAGTTAATACCCAAAAAACCCTCCATAAAAAAACAATAAAATGAAACACTTACGTGAAGTTAAGGATGGATATATGTCATGCCACTGAATTAGGGGAGTAACTCTCAGTAGCTACTGCTAACACTTCCTCTTTTGGAGATACATGATTTAATTTGATATGAAACCATGTGGTTAATGAAAAATCTTTGTTTTTAACAAGACGGTTTTTGGCTACTGCAAAGTTCAGTATTCAACCTTATTTCAACAATAAAATTAATATGAAACTGACTGAAAGTCTATTAACAGGTTGCAATAGTGTAACAAAATCATATTTAGCTTTAGATTTATGGTTTTGTTGACTAGACTCAGTATTCAGACCAAAGGGCAGAATTTTGCTCTTGGCGTACAGGATCAGTGGAGGCGAGCAGGGGCAGTCGGGAAGCTGACCGTTGCCCGCGATTGGGAGCACACCGCGATTTTATGCCGGCGGGCCAATTAAGGCCTGCCCATTGTGAGACGCAGCTGCGGAATGAGCGCGAAGCAGCGGGCAGGGGGGGGGGCGGGTGCTCAATGTCCGCTGCGTCCAATGGCGACCCGGCAGCTGATTCAAATGCGGCCTTGGCAACCCGTGGAAGGCTGCCACCGAAGGACATGGAAGTCGTGATGGACAGCGCTGAGGTTGGACACAGCAGGTGGGAGGGCAGGTCGGCAGGGCATTCGGCCCCATCGTTTCTCCAATGAGTGCCTCGCTGCCCTCCTGGAGAAGGTCACAGCGAGGAGAGAAACGCTTGTCCCTGGGAACGGGAGGATGACGTTTCCTAAAAAACGCGAAGGCCGCTTGGCCTTTTCGCCGGCCCGCCAACCTTAAGGTTGGACGGGCAGCGTTAACAATTACATCAAGTACTTCCTTAATGGCCTTAATAGGTCAGTTACATCTTGATGGGCGCGCAGCTGACTCCGGTGTGCGCCTGCCGAACAAAATATTGCGGGACTGCACAATGACATTAGGACGCACGCCTGATGTCATCGCGCATCATTTTACACGTCGGAGTGTTGGGCCGGCCCCTGCACACCGACTGAAAAGTCCTACTGCATTTATAAATTAATATGACCGTAGCAGGGTGTCTTCATTCATTTATAGTCACCTGATAACATGTCTCACTTTTTTCGATTATTGCATTATATTTGCTATCCTTCGGCTTTCAGGCATAATTGTGAGCTGGAATTTTCCAGCCATGTCATGGCGGGACACACTGCGGGAGATTTGGCGGCCCACCCCAAAGTCTGTCGGCAGGGCCAGACAATCCCGGTGGTGGGCGGGGCTGGAAGTGGTGTTTATAAATCTTCCAACAACATTCCCTTTGCCTTGCATGTTTCCTCACTTGTGTCCCCACACAGGTGTCCTGTAGATTTCCTTGGGTTTCTTCATACAATGCTTTACTGAACCACTACAAACTCTAGTTTCCTGAGACAAACGTTATCAAGTTTTTTATTGTTAAAGGATTAACTCAACACATCTGATAGTTCTTGATTCTCCACAATGTTTCTACAACATGTCTGTCGAAGGGTTAATACAGGCTTTAACACGTTGTTTACTTCCTGCATAGCTGGAAGGTTTCTTCCTTGGATCTTTCCTTTTGCTATTTGTTGTTTGCCGTTCTCATGCATCTTCTAATACTTTATTCTAATTGTTTCCTCACCATACAAACGATGGATCTTTCAACCTTTCACACAAAAAAGCTTCTTACATTATCCTACCATAAAAAGTTATTTGCTTTTGGGTTCACTGAAATATATATACTTGGTGTAAGCATTGTGTATTGCCCAACTGCACACCTTTTCTAAAAGCTTTTGCCACACAAATGGATCCCTGTCAATACACCATAAATATCCATCCAGGGTTATAAACTACAATTTCTATTATTATACTGTGAATAGATAAAGTCCTGGATAATTAGCTTTTGTTGCAAGAGCAAGAGCTATGCACATATAGTCCCCACTGCTTTTCACAGTCATATTAGAGCTAACACAATTTGCCGACTGTGCACACTAGATGGTAGAGCAGTAATTGTACAGGAGTGTTGTGGAAAGAAAGGGCCAGGTTAAGATATTCTGTAATCTTTTTCACAGGTCAGTATTCCGCATGTCTCAGTTCATCCATTATTTTTTTTCTAATTAACTCCACCTATCTTTATCTATTTAAGATCTCTATTTTAACTTATCAAATTTTTCTTTCAGACCACACAACCTGATATTACGAATATGGTGCAATGGTGGAGGAAAAGGTAGAGAGACTATCTGTACAGGTTTGAAGTGGACATGAAGTGGGATTTTATCGAAAATGGAGTTTTGGTTGCACATTATGGCTATCCTCTCTAATGTGTTTTGCCTACTTCTCCAGGACTCTCTAGGATAGTAGTGCCCTCACTAACTCCAGATTTCCCCCACTCCCTCTTCCCTCACACAAGACCATCCTGGCATGCCCAGCCCTTGATTTACCTGTTTGCTGATGATCCTTCCTTTGGTGTTAGCGGTGGCCTCCAATTACCCAAACAATTGCTCCAGCCTCTGGCCAGCTGGCACTTTGTCCCCATTTTGGGTGGACAGTTGACTGGCATGTAGATAAGGCCGAGTGGCTAATAAAACCCAAGCTTTAAATGTTGATTCATCCCCAGGAATAGTGATGGTGCATTGTCATGTACATTGATTATTTTAAAGTTATGAATCTGTAAATTAAGACTAAATAACTTTGTAGTCAGCATCATCTAAAGGCATATCAAATTACCAAACAATGCTTAACACTTTCAACATTAGTGGGTTATAAATAGAACAATGGCTATCCAATTTAATTTAACAGCTATTCAATACCATTTCTAGTGGACGTTATTGAAAATATCATTATTAAGAGAAGAATCATACTTTAACACAAAAGTTCTCCTTTTTGAGGTTGTGTACTACATTCCTATCCTCCCCTACAATTATTCATTTTGTAACACTTATAGATAATTGCTCCTGTTCACTAAAATGACTCCTATTCACTGGTTTTACTAGAAATAAGCAACAAAAAGCCAGATAATTGATTATAAAATATTGATATTCACCTACAATTCCCAGCTTGCATTCTGAATGCCTTGACTCTGGATTTCTGCTCATATCCACAAACTCTTGCTCCTCCATTGAACGACTAGAGTTTCAGCCACTCTTCACCTGAAATCCTTCTGCTTTGCTATCTCTCTCCCTTACTTAAAAATCCATTACCTCTTAAAAAACCCATCTCTTTGACAGTTTAATTCCATGACTGGTGTCCTTCCCTTCCCTCTTTTAAAACATTCTGAGATATCAGATGCTTTTGTCCAAAAAAGATGCAAAATCCAATTTGTGCCAACCTGAGGCCTGAAGCCATTTTGGGACCCAGGCCTCATTAACATGCCACTGACAAGCTATAGATGCCAAGCAGGCTGTCCTATCTGAGCTAGCCAAGAGGAAGGCCAGTGATACCGAGGTGGAGTTGGGGGTGACCGCAGATGGGCCAAAATGGGGTGAAGTTTTTGGAGTTCCAGGAGAAGCACTTTTTAGGTGTCACCCCCTTTAAGGAGGTAATCCACTTTTCACAGAATACCATCACCCGACATGCTTTGGTAGCTGTAGCTTTTGCAGGCTGGTTGATTTGTAAAACACCAGCTTTGGGCTGGCAAATGGCAGGTAATACTCACATCACGTAAATGCCAGGGAGTAGCCATTCTGAACAAGAGAAAGTCCAACCACCACCTCCTGTCTTCCAATGGTAGTACTATCGCCATGCCTCACCATCAACATTTTGTGGACCATGATTGACCAGAACTATAACTGGACCCGCCATATCAACACAGCAGTTATGTACTCTGACATTAAGGAGTTAATGAAAGTTGTTACAATTAGGTGAGGAGGGGTTGGTTGGCTCCCTCTTTTCCCACTTCTTGTTTGATTGCAACAGGGTTTTTGTGAAAAGGATATACTTGCCAAATCAATGAGTGCTTAATTGTTCACTTGCTGTGATTATGGAAGAACTAATCAGACAGGTTTTCTTAAGAAGAAAGAGGTTAGCTTTATTATATTTAACCTGGTCTAGGTTAAGTAATAAAATAAGCTCTGATTTTCACACACACGCTTGAAGTTCTCCCTCACACGCGCACACGCACACCTTACAGAATGAGGAAAGATAGATTAATTGAATTTCAGTCTAGAGAAATAGAAAGGCTATACAGTCCATAGTTTGGTTATTTGGCTGACTTCAGGGTGAATTCAGTGGTCCTGCTGTTTCTCTCGTGGATGTGATTTAAAGATATAGCTGGCTGATTTGGTTGTCCTTTTAGAACAGCAGGGCAGGGTTGATTTCCTTCAAGAAGTCTCTGTCTGCAGCAGGAATGTCCCTGGGTGGTCATGGTCAGCAAACAGGGTTCAAAAGCTTGTGAGGTAGGTTGGAAAGAGAGAGGGGAGAAGAAAGCACCCCATTTAGGTTTTCTCTCATCAGCATCTCAGCTGCTTGTCCCCTTACAGAGAAAGGTGAAGCTTAGACATACAAAGTGTGGGTATGTCACATTACTGTCACTCAGTGATTCAAACATAGTCACTACTAGTGTATCCTTGTAACTTAATCAGTTCATGTCTGGGAATCCTCTCTCTCAGCCAAAGACCCATTGTTCAAGTAGTTGAGTTTAAGGCATTCCCATTGTAGCTTGATGAGTTAATGTCCAGGAACCCCTTTCAGCTAGGGTCCCATTGTCCAAGTGATTAGGTTTAATGGTTCATCTCCACAGTTGAATACCTCAGGTGGTTGCCTTGATGCCTTGTTAATGGGGACAGGGTATATGGTCCTCTCATATTTCCTGAGGTCATTGTCTTTGATGTGTTTTTGCAGACATGGGGTGGAATCTTCCATTCTGGAGTCTAAGTCCAGTGGCAAGGGGGAAGTTGGCATGATTCCCGCTGGGCGGTATAACGTCTGAACACGCATGGTCTTCTGCTGTTCAGTTTATTAATTATGCAACTGTGAGGAGCATGGTGAATCTCGTGGTGGGGTGGGCAGGATGTCGTCCGTCCCGCCATTACCTCATGGGGTCGAAGGTCCTGGTGCCATATTTAAACAGCACCAATGCAGACCAGGAGCTCCGCATTACACCTCCAGAGTCCTTGCAGCCACAACCCCGACTGGAGAAGCTGGAAGATATGAGCAACCACATCCCAGGAGTTACGAAGGTACCTCTGGCATTGCCTTTCACTCATCTTTAGATAAGAGAGCCGCTGACGATATCCCCGTGGTTGGGCCAGTCCTCTCCGTTGCAGTGGACCCAGTTTGCTAACATCTTGACCTTCTTCAGGCCCCAGTGCCTCTTACTGCTCAAGCCCTTTCTCCTCCTGGCCTGTGCCAACTTGCAATGGGCCCTCCTTTTCTTCTCGACAAGAGCCATGTGCAAGAATCTTCCCCCGACACTATTCCGTTTTAATTCACTACCCTCAAACCTATTGACTATTGCCTTGGCAGCATAGAAACCACATGAGCTCTTGTCAGCCATGACCATTCACCTGGGAGGATGGGAGTTTGGAATCGCAGGTTGGCTGCCTTCCAGCTGCTGTGCCCCTTCATCCATTTCCTTCCCTCCCATCATCCCCATCTCTGACTGCAGTCAATAACAAATTAGGGGAGGCGATGGCATTGTGGTATTAATCCAGAGACCCAGGGCAATGCTCTGGGGACCCAGGTTCGAATCCCACCACGGCAGATGGTGGAATTTGAATTCAATAGAAGTCTGGAATTAAAAATCTAATGATGACCATGAAACCATTGTTGATTGTTATAAAAACCCATCAGGTTCACTAATGTCCTTTAGGAAAGGAAATCTGTCTTCCTTACCTGGTCTGGCCTACATGTGACTCCAGACCCACAAGGTTGACTCTTACATGCCCTCTGAAATGGCCAAACAAGCCATTCAGTTGTAACAAACCACTACAAAGACACGAAAAAGGAATGAAACCAGACGGACCACCCGGCATCAACCTAGGCACAGGAAACGACGATGGCAATTGCAACCCTGTCGGCCTTGCAAAGTCCTCCTTACTGGGAGCCAGTGCCAAAATTGGGAGAGCTGTCTCACAGGCTAGTCAAGCAACAGCCTGACATAGTCATCCTCACGGAATCATACCTTACAGATAATGCCCCAGACTCCACCATCACCATGCCTGGGTATGTCTTGTCCCACTGGCAGGACAGACCCAGCAGAGGTGGCAGCACAGTGGTATACAGTCGGAAGGGAGTTGCCTGGGAGTCCTTAACATTGACTCCGGACCCTATGAAGTCTCATAGCATCAGGTCAAACATGGGCAAGGAAACCTCCTGCTGATTACCATATACTGCCCTCCCTCAGCTGATGAATTAATACTCCTCTATGTTGAACATCACTTAGAGGAAGCACTCAGAGTGGCAAGGGCGCATAATGTACTCTGGGTGGAGAACTTCAATGTCCATCACCAAGAGTGGCTCGGTAGCACCACTACTGACCGAGGTGGCTGAGACCTAAATGACATAGCTGCTAGACTGGGTCTGCGGCAGGTGGTGAGGGAACCACAAGAGGGAAAAACATACTTGACCTCATCCTCACCAACCTGCCTGCTGCAGATGCATCTGTCCATGACAGTATCGGTAGGAATGACCACTGCACAGTCATTGTGGAGGTGAAGTCCCACCTTCACATTGAGGATACCCTCGGTCGTGTTGTGTGGCACCACGACCGTGCTAAATGGGATAGATTTCGAACAGATCTAGCAACTCAAACCTGGGCATCCATGTGGCACTGTGGTTCATCAGTAGCAGCAGAATTGCACTCGAACACAATCTGTAACCTCATGGCTGGGCATATCCCCCACTCTACCATTATCATCAAGCCACGGGATCAATCCTGGTTCAATGAGGAATGCAGGGGGAGCATGCCAGGAGCAGCACCAGGCATATCTAAAAATGAAGCATCAACCTGGTGAAGCTATAAAATAGGACCACTTTTGTGCCAAACAGCATAAACAGCAAGTGATAGACAGAGCTAAACAATCCTACAACCAACGGATCAGATCTAAGCTTTGCAGTCCTGACACATCCAGTCATGAATGGTGGTGGACAATTAAACAACTCACTGGAGGAGGACACTCCACAAGTATCCCTAACCTCAATGATGGAGGAGCCCAGCACATTGGTGAAAAAGATAAGGCTGAAGCATTCGCAACAATCTTCAGCCAGAAGTGCCGAATGGATGATCCATCTTGGCCTCCTCTGGAGGTCCCCAACATCACAGTTGCCAGTCTTCAGCCAATTCAATTCACTCCATGTGATATCAAGAAACGGCTGAAGGCACTGGATACTGGATACACAAAGACTATGGGCCCTGACAATGTTCCAGCAATAATATTGAAGACTTGCATTCCAGAACTTGCCGCGCCCCTAGCCAAGCTGTTCCAGTACAGCTACAACACTGGCATCTACCCGGCTACGTGGAAAATTACCCAGGTATGTCCTGTACACAAAAAGCAGGACAAATCCAACCTGGCCAATTACCGCCCCTTCATTCTACTCTCCATCATCAGTAAAGTAATGGAAGGGATCATCAACAGTGCTATCAAGTAGCACTTGCTTAGCAATAACCTGCTCACTGATGCCCAGCTTGGGTTCCTCCAGGGCCACTCAGCTCCTGATCTCATTACAGCCTTGGTTCAAACATGGACAAAAGAGCTGAACTCCCGAGGCAGCAGTTGACCGATAGTGGCATCAAGGAACCCTAGCAAAACTGGAGTCAATGGGAATCAGGGAGAAAATTCTCCACTGGTTGAAGTCATATCTAGCACTAAGGAAGATGGTTGTGGTTGTTGGAGGTCAGTCATCTCAGCTCCAGGACATCACTGCAGGAGTTCCTCAGGGTAGTGTCCTAGGCCCAACCATCTTCAGCTGTTTCATTAATGACCTTCCTTCCATCATAAGGTCAGAAGTGGAGAAGTTTGCTGAAGATTGCACAATGTTCAGCACCATTCGCAACTCCTTAAATACTGAAGCAGTCCATGTCCAAATGCAGCAAGACCTGGACAATATCCAGGCTTGGGCTGACAACTGGCAAGGAACATTTGTGCCACACAAGTGCCAGGTAATGACCATCTCCAACAAGAGAGAATCCAAGTATCACCCCTTTATGTTCAATGGCATTACCATCACTGAATCCCCCACTATCAACATCCTGAGGGTTACCATTGACCAGAAACTGAACTGGACTAGCCATATAAATATTATGGCTAAAGAGCAGGTCAGAGGCTTGAAAATGTGCAACGAGTAACTCAACTTCTGATTCCGCAAAACCTATCAACCATCTACAAGGCACAAGTCAGGAGTGTGATGGAATACTCCCCACTTGTGTGGATGTGTGCAGCTCCTACAACACTGAAGAAGCTGGATACCGTCCAGGACAAAGCAGTCCGCTTGATTGGCACCACATCCACAAACATTCACTCCCTCCACCACCGATGCACAGTAGCAGCAGTGTATACCATCTACAAGATGCACTGCAGGAATTCACCAAGGCTCCTTAGACAGCACCTTCCAAACCTACGACCACTACCACCTAGAAGGACAAGGGCAGCAAATAGATGGGAACACCACCACCTGGAAGTTCCCCTCCAAGACATTCACCATCCTGACTTGGAAATATATCGCTGTTCCTTCAATGTCGCTGGGTCAAAATCCTGGAACTCCCTTCCTAACAGCACTGGACTGCAATGGTTCAAGAAGGCAGCTCACCACCACCTTCTCAAGGGCAACTAGGGATGGGCAATAAATGGCCCAACCAGCGAAGCCCACATCCCATGAATGAATAAACAAAAGGCACAGAATGAATGGCAGCTCCACACCTTGCTGGGACCTCGATGTTATGAGACCCATGAGTTGGGGACAAATCTGCTGCTGTGTGGGTGTCACCATAGAGAGGAGAACTCAACAGAATGGCTGACATCCAGTTGCCTCATAACTATGAAGGTGTCCCTTTAGTTGGCTACTTGTGCTGACCTTGAACTTTCCCGAAAAGACCCTCCTCCCACTTCAAGGTATCTCACTTACTGACTAACTGCGTCGTCAAAGTCAGACTTTAAAAATGATGCGCATCACACTCACTCCACCACCTTCTACCTGCCCCATCACCCACCAATTTCACCCCCCATCACCCTTGACCCACCCAATATCACCATTCCTCTCTCGTCTGTCACCCTTGAACTCCCCCATTACGATTCACCAACAAATGCCTCCCCCACTCCCTCAGAGCTGACTCCCATTACTGTTCCCATGTTCACCCTGACCATGCCACCTCCAGTTATCCGAGCGACCTGGCTGGTCCCCCTCAGTGGACATCCCACCGACCCCCTTATGCCACCACCCTCCCCAGCCCCCCCCAATGACAACTTTACCTACCAAACTCTCACCCTGGAACTGCCGCCCTACCACATCCCACTCCCTCCTCTGACTGTGACTGTTCCCTCTTATTACCTATACCCACAGTTCACCACCCACCCACCTGCACCCCCACCCTCACCCCCCAGGATCCCACCTTTGACACCAGCTACCACTCCCTCTAAGACACCCTCTTCTTCCCTCTTCCCTGGATACTCTATCTCCCCTTCCTTGGATACTCTTCCCGACCCCTCCCAGTTCCTTCCCCACCCCCCCATGTCCAGTCTTGGCGCAGCTTTTACTGCCAGCACTTGATATGAGTGAAGTTGTGCGAAGTCCCCAAGAAGGTGAAAGCAGCATCTATTGACCTCAAAGTCATGGTTGAGGTGAAGCTCACCAGGTGAACACCGCTCATATACAGACTTAAAAATGAACATTCGAAATTCTCACTCTCAGGGCACTTAATCTGGAGGGCGTATTTAATTCTGGCTAAGTGGCAGAAGTGCATGCAAATGGAGTTCCTGACATTGTTCATTGGGAAGCTCAACACTTTAACCCGCTTGAAAGTCAGGAGAACATAATTCAAACAGTTTATCCTGCTGTCTGGAAACAGAGATTTTCCTTCCAGCCAAATTAAATGCCCCCGCCTGTCAAGGTTCCCGCTGCTGGTGGGACCGGAAGATTCTGTGCATGTTGTCTCCAACTAATGGATTGGGATGTGGAAGGTACAGTGATGAAAATTGGGTAGCCATTTTTGGGTGTGTGCTCAAGTCACCTTTAGTCTCTGTTTTTAAAAAGTTCAATTCGGGTTTCCAGCCGGTGAATTAAAAATCATTATTTGACATAAAACACGTTTTTGAGACAATGCTAATCACAAACCCTGCCACAGTCACTTCAGCAGGAACCAGAGTCAGAGCAGGCAGGGAGCTAGTCTTTGAGAATCTGCCAATGATAATGCCTTTGTAACTGAGCAATAAAATAACCACCTAACTGGAGCTGCATGTCCCATCTTACTCTGTGGCCTACTTTGATTGTCAGAATAAGGTCATATTAGCAACAGATCAAACTATCCTGTATTATCATTTGACCACAGTAAGAATACTATCTTGCATTTCTTCTTCTATTTCCTGTGTCATTTCAGTCCGACATTTCTGTGCATCTTTATCTATGCAGGCATCATTAAATATTTTCATGCAACTATTATTTTTTTTCAATGCTTTCTTACTCCCTAATGACAGCAGTGGTTATTTACACCCCTTAATGCTTGGAAAACTATTTCCATACAGCATACAGGGTCACGGCCTGAATTTTACGAATGCATGTGAAATTGCACGAGATGACATTGGGTGTGTGTCACGACGTGATTGCGCACACGAGCAGTTTTGAGATCGACGAGCCCGGGGAGGGGGAGAGTCAGAGCCGCGCCCGCTGACAATTTAAGGGCCAATTAAGGTCATTAAAAAGACAATTGTACAAGATTTTACATTGCCCGTGCGATTTCGCACTCGTCACACAGGAAAAACGGGTAGGTGGGCAGCCCATTTTTAATGAATTGTCACTCGAGGGCAGGATAAAAAGGGTCTGGAACATTGCCATTGTGAGTAGTGAGGAGTTCAGGAGATAATTTGCTGCTGGGTGCTTCGTGAAACTTGGCAGCTTTATCTCTGTTTTGAGCTTCAGTCTTTGCATTGCTAGTCTTCATTTCAAGACTCATTGTTGTCTCCAAGGCCCCTGGAGGATTTACACTGTGTGGACCCTTCCAATCACCAGACAGCCTTCTGTTTCTCTGGTGATGGGGATTGTCTAATTTAGTAGTGGCACCTCCTGTGAGGAGGAAGAGAGGGGCAGAAGGGAGAAGAGGCCAGGTGCCTGTAGGCAGCGTCCAAGGGAGGAGCAACCTGTGGGAGAAGAGGTGCAGTCACAGGTTTAGGGCCAGCAGAGAGTCCAAGGTGGAAGGGACTGCAGAAGATGCCACTATCCTGCTGCCAGGGTTTAAAGGAGTGATGCAGCTACCTCAGCATGCCAGAGGTGCAATGCAGAAGGAGGCTCTGCCTCTCCAAGGAGACTGTGACCTTCATTTGTCAGATGATTGGGCCTGAGATCAGCTCCAACTGTGTGGGTGGACACCCCATGCCAGTGTCTCTGAAGGTCACAGCGGCCCTCAACCTCTATGCCTCCGGCTCTTTCCAGGGGTCAGTAGGGGATCTTTGTGGAGTCTCCCAATCAGCTGTCCACAGTTGCGTCAAACTGGTGCCTGATGTTCTTTTCAGGCAGGTCATAACATTTATTGATTTCTGGATGGATGAGGCCAGCCAGGCTGAGTGAGCCAGAGGCTTCGCTGCAATTGCTGGTTTCACCCGCATCCGGCTACAATTGACTGCAAACATGTGGCCATCAAGGCACCAGCAGGTGAGCTGGGTGCCTTTGTCAACAGGAAGGGCTTACACTTGATGAACGTCCAGATACTGTGTGACCACAGGATGCAGATTCTGCAAGTCTGTGCATGGCAGCTCCCATGACTCTTACATCCTCAGACGATCCCAGGTGCCAAGGCTGTTCACTGCTCCAGCTGAACTGGATGGGTGGCTGCTGGGTGACAAGGGCTATCCATTGAAAAGGTGACTTATGACGTCTCTCTGCAACCCAAGAACAGAAGCGAAGCAGAGGTTTAATCGGAGTCATACCTTCACAAGGGTGGTGATTGAGAGGATCATAGGTCTGCTGAAGATGAGATTCAGGTGTCTGGACTGTTCAGGGGGAGCACTACAATACCCACCAGAGTGGTTGTCTCTGATAGTCATTGCATACTGCGTTCTTTGACTCTGGCGAGGAGGGACCCACTGGAGGAAGAGGATCTTGAGACAGCTCCACAGGCCACAGATGATGACTCTGGTGGTGGATCAGAAGAGGAGCCCAGGGAAGAACATGGTGAGGGTGCGGAGGCAGACCTCTGGAACCCTCAGGGAGGCAGGGTCACCAAGGAAGCCTTGATCCAACACCCCTTCAGCTAGGCTGCCAAGGCACTGCTTCCACCTCATGCCAGATATGTCGCCTCCTTACCAGATGTTTGAAATGACCCATTCCATTGAACCCAAAGTCCACTCAGTGCCTGTGCAATAAAGTTCAGAGCCACTCACATCCAGCATGAGATATTGGCGTGTCCTGCACCCACAAAACAAGTGAAGCATACTTGGGCCATTAACGCAAAAGTAAAATTTATAATGTTGGCACTCTCAGAAAATGAACATAGCAATATAAGGCGTTAATGGTCACACCAGTAAACAAACTAACAAAACATGGCAGAACAGAAGACCATCTGTGAACAGTCCCTCTTGTGCTCACGATGTCTTAAACTTACATTGGCGAGTGCTGCGTCTTGGTGACCCCCACTACTGGCAGTGATATTGGAGGCAGATTGCTGACTGTGCTGTCCCATTGGCCTTGATGAACTTGGCGGTCATCCTCTGCCCAGTGGAGCCTGTGCTGGCCCCACCTGGGAACGAGAATACAGTGCCAAGGTTGGGTGCTCCTTAGTCTTCGCTTCCTCATTGGATGCCACGGTCACTGGCAGAGGGGCAGAAGAGCTGCTGCTGTCATCCAGAACGCCCTGTGAGGAGCCCGCAGAGATGACAAACAGCTTGTGTGCCAACGTGAGGTTGGTCTGGACCTCTCAGCTCACCATTGATGGACAAGCACATTGCAGATATATTAGGTGCCGCATCCACCTCTCACACTGGCAGTGACATCCTGAGGTCTTTGCCTGTGTGAGGGTTTGCAGGTCCAAGTGCAACCCCAGGAACCCCTGATTCCGTTCCTAGAGCTGCCTCTCCATAACAGTTGCCACTGTCTCAATGAAGCAGTGTCTTCAGTGTTGAGGGTCAACGCAGTGCTTATGCTCCACATGGACTCCTCCATGACAGAGACCGTGGCACACATACCCTCAGGAATCTCCAGATCCTCCCGTGCTTCCCGCTGGACATCCAGCTAATGGACCAGTCCAGCGACTCATCATCTGCCTCGGACTCAGCATGGGCCTGGTCTCCAGCAGTGTTCCGAATGCTGGTGCCCTGGGCACTTTCTGCCTCTGCCTGCTCTGCATGCGAGTGTGCTGAGCCTTCACCATTGTTGCCAATGTTCTAATGCCCACCAGTGCTGATATCTGTGCTGGTACCAGGTGCAGAGAGAGAGAGGGTATGTTGCAGGTGTATCTGATGGCCACTTGTCCTTCAGCATCAAGGCTGGCTAATTGGGGTGCTGCAATTGTTTGCTGGATAGCAAGCCTAGGTGAGGAAAAGGACATGTCATGACTCTATTTCTCTCTCCACAGAGACTGCCAGACCTGCTGAGTTTTTCCAGCATTTTCTGCTTTCATTTCACGTTTCAATCATCCACAGTATTTTGCTTTTATCGTAGACATGTCATCAGTATTAGTCATCACACTGTCACTGTGCATGCTAGGCAGGCTGGTGGGACAATGGAGGTCTGCATCATGGTGCCATCATTTTTCAATGAACAAAACGGACTCCAGGTTTGAGGTTTCCGTTACAGATGAGGCAACACAACAATGTTTACACACGCCGACACTCATGCATCTGTGCACTGCGCTCCTACCTTCGTCAGAGACCACTGCCTCTCCATGACCTGTGGACCGAGCTGGGCACCGGCACTCCATCTCTGAGGTATCCATCTCATTCCTCGCCAATGTGAGCAGGTTTGGGAGGCCTCTGCTTGTCCTTGAGTCTCGATGGTGTACTGGCTTCTCTTCTCCTGAAAGGACAGAGGAGCATTGATTAGTTCACTCTCTACTTGTAGAGCCATTGCAGCCTGGCCAACCCCACCTGAGGAACACCTTGCAGCGTACATCTGAATCATGGCCCTCGAGCTGCAAAGCAATCAGGCCAAGCAGCCAGAGCTCACCACCTTGGCCAGCGTCGATGTCATTGACAGTTGACAGTCTTACACCTCTGAGCACCATAGGCGGAAGGCCAGCCATTAACACTTCTCCGCACAGATCCATGCAAATTCAATGCTCATTTTTGCTGAGCACAGCAGATCATTGAACCTTTTGAGGCACTGCACCCATGTGCACCGCACAACATCATGACCGCTGACCTGGGCTGCCAGCTCTGCCCATGCTTTCTTGATCAGGTGTAGTGGTCTCCTCTTGCCATCCCTGGGGATGAGAATACCCTGCCTGTCACTGACTTCCTCCACAAGGATTCCCAGGCACTCATTGAGAACTGGAGGGGAGGTGGGGTGGGGGGGGGTGGGGGGTCGTGGGGTGTGGGGGGGGGTTGGTGGCTGAGTGCCCACTAGATGTTCCCTCCAGCCTGGCATGCCCAGCAGGTGCAGATGCCATGGCAGCTCAAAAAAAGTGTTTTGTCGAACAACTCTAAAGCTACAAAGTGTCCCGTGGCGGCCTTCAGGAAGCTACCTCTGCTGTTTTTAAATCCCTCACTGGGTCGCCATTGAACCTGGTGCCCGACAGGCTCCTGCCCCCACCAGCCCTTCTGACCATTGAGTTAAGCATGATTTCCTTTTCACAAAACCATGTTGACTTTGCCTGATTACATTGAAATTATCTGAGTGCCCTGCTATAACACCTTTAATAATAGCTTCTAACTTTTTCCCTATGACAGATGTTAAGCTAACTGGCCTGCAGTTCCTGCTTCCTGTCTCCCTCCCTTTTGGACTAAAGGGGTTACATTATCTATTTTCCAACCTAATGGAACCTTCCCCAAATTTAGGAAATTTTGGAAAGTTAAAACCAATGCGTCAACTACCACACTATCCACTTCTTTTAAGATCCTAGGATGAAGCCCATCAGGAACTGAGGACTTATCAGCCCACAGTTCCAACAATTTGCTAAGCACCACTTCCCTGGTGCTCGTGATTTTCTTGAGTTCCTCCCTCCCTAACATTTACTGATTTACAACTATTTCTGGGATGTTACTTATATTGTCTATAGTGAAGACCGATGCAAAATACCAGTTCAATTTCAACTGCCATCTCCTTATTTTCCATGATTAATTCCCCAGACTCACTTTCTAGGACCAACATTTACTTTGTTACCGCTTTTCTTTTTTTAAATATCTATAGAAACTCTTACTATCTGTTTTTATATTTCTAGCTAGCTTACTTGTGTACTCTAATTTTTCCCTCCTTATTAGTCTTTTGGTCGTTCTTTGCTGTTTACTGTTTTTTAACTTTTTTAGTTAATCATGGATAAAGGTCCCCCGTGCTTGGAATTTTTCTTTCTCACTCTTTCCTCAGAACCTGGGCCTCTGATAAGCAGCTGCAACCAGATGGAGATACTATGTGAGTTTGTTATGATTTTTAAGTATGATTTTGCTTGCTCCTAAAATCAAAATTCTCTGAAATCCAAACTTGGATTTTGATATCTTAGTTCATTGAATTTTGGACATGTGCAATAGCCCAGCTAATGTGCTTGTTATCAGTTAATTCTAGAAATGCAGCTAAACAAAAAGATAGTAACACTGTCATTTATGTATCTTTGACCTGGATCAAGAAGCAGATAGCCATAACTGATTAAATGCAGAAAAGTGTAAGTAAATCTAGGCGTGTCCTTAAAGAGCCCTGCAGAGCACATCTCTTTACTTGCTGTGCAGAAGTAGTTTTAGAAAGGGTGGCTTTGAAAGAGGAGCAATTGAGACAGGGGCAATTTAGTAATCTCACACTATAGGATCCTCTGGGGAAGAGTGCTCATAATAGAATAATAGAGTTTCATATTGAGTTCAAGAGTGATGAACTTAAGCCTGAATCTAGAGTGTTAAACTTATATCAAGCCAATTACATAGATATAAGGGATAAATAGAATATGAGAGTAAACTAGCAAGAAATATAAACCAGATTCTCTGAGCTTCTACAAGTAAGTAAATAGGAAGAGAGTAACAAAAGTAAATGTGAGTCTCTTCAAGGCTGAGACAGGAGATAATATAATGGAGAATAAGGAAATAGTAGAGACAGAAACAAATATTTTGGAACAAAAATAAAAAAACTGGAAAAACTCAGCAGGTCTGACAGCATCTGCGGAGAGGAATACAGTTAACGTTTTGAGTCCGTGCACCTGGCTTCATAGTAGAAGATACAAAAACATACCAGAAATAAGGGAAATTAATGGTCTATTGAAAGGAACTCAAAGTGATTAATATTAATAAGGAAAATAGTGCTGTAGAAATTAATGGGACTAAAAGTTGATAAATACCCTGGACCTAGATCCCAGGTTCTAAAAGAGGTGGGTACAGAGATAGTGGATACACTTGGTTGGGTTGTGATCTTGACAAATTCTGTTGACTCTGGAATGATCCAAGTGGATTGGAAGGTAGTAAATGCAACACCGCTATTCAAGAAAGGAGAGAGAGAGAGAGGAAACAGGGAAGCACAGGACTGTTGGCCTACATCAACCTTCATGAAAATGCTGGTAGCTGGGCACTCAGATAATGATTATATGGTTAAGCCGAGGCAACATGGTTTTGTGAAAGGGAAATCGTGCTTGACAAATCTATTAAAGATTTTTAAGGATATAACTAGCAGGCAAGGTAAAGGGGAACCAGTTGATATAGCTTATTTTCGAAAGGCATTTGATAAGGTGTCACACAAAAGGCTGTTACATGAGTTAAGGGCTCATGATTTGGGAGTAATATGTATAGAAGTTTGGTTTTAAGACAGAAAACAGAAAGTAGTAATGAACGGGTCACTTCAGGTAGACAGGCTATAATCAGTGGAGTACCGTAAGGAACAGTGCTGCTCATCAGCTACTTGAAATCTAATTTAATGACTTAGATGTAGGGAACAAGTGTAATGTATCCAAGTTTGCTGATGATACAAAGCTAGGTGGGAAAGTAAGAGGTGAGGAGGATACAAGGGGCTACATTTTTACTTTTTGACGTGCTGATAGCAGGGTATCTGGTAGTGCATTCGGAAGCTGAAAGTTTTGGCAGCACATTTGCCAGTGGCTTTTTAACCCAGCCGCTGCATTTCCATATGACTATGAGATTTCACAATGAATTAATGTGAATTGGTGTGATAGCAACCTACATAAGTTTAATTCAATTGAAATACTTACAGTAACCCTACTAGGATGAAACCTGAAAAACTGTCCTGATGTTTCAGTACTACGAGCACTGGATTTATGGCATTGCAAAACAACACCTCAACTCACTGGGATCTGCCTCATGGTGACACTACCAGCTGAAAAAACGGGTAATCAATTCTAGGAAGAAAGCATTTCTGAAGAGATTGATTGAAATAATAGAGACATCAACGGGAAGGAACGATTTTAAGGAAATGCTGAAGCCCAGCTGGTAGTAGCTGCTTAGATCTCCCAGAAGACAGCAGGATAGCTGATCAGAGCTCCCAGAAGACAGTGTGAACAAGGCCAGACTGGGAGAACCAGTTGCTGTCAGCCTCAGTGGACACTCCAAGGAAAAGGTACTGTGTGGTAAAAACTACTGGGATGCTATATATTTTAAGATCTATAAGGATAGTTGCTGAACAGGAAAGGGGAAGGTTAGCTCTGAGGGTAGTTAAGTTAAGATCTTGTAGAACTGTTTTAAAGTACTGTTTCCTGTGTGAAGCCATTCTTGTGTTTAAGTGTACATTTTTTTTTGCTTTATTTCATTTAATAAACGTTTACTCTACTATAACAAGATCACAAATAGTTGGGGGAATTATTTCCTGATTTCAGAACTTCTCTTCATACTGTAAAAATTGCAAAAAAAAAAACATTTTGGCAGCTGTTTCAAGTTTCCCTCTGGGATTTGGGCAGCTCAGCATTTACTATCAGCTATTCCAAAACAAAATTGGGGGCTCTTTATGGAATATTAAAAGAATAATTCCCTGATTGACTTGGAATTGGTGAATTTAAAGACAATGAGCATGGGGAATATACTGAACCAGGAGTGGTGTTGTGAGCTTTTAAAGTGGGAGACTGCAAATAGCTTTGGCAATTGTTAAGACTTGTCTTAGAGTAGAAGATATAGTCTTGGATAGTTAACAAAAGGTAACTAAAGCTAAGTTAATAGAATTGGCAGATAAGTTACAAATAGGATTACCTGCAGCGGTAAGGAAATCAGACATAATTGAAGTCATAGCGCAGCATTTGAAATTGGAAAGGATACTAGAGAAACCAGGTTCTTTACGGGGTGACTCAGTTGAATTAGCTAAGATCTAGCTTGAACATGAAAAGGAGCTGAAAAAACTTGAGTTGGAGGATTAAGAAAAGGACAGAAAAAAGAGAGAGCATTTCAAAGGGAAATGGAAATGAGAAAATTTGATCTTTACAGGGAGAAATTTGCAATGGAGGAAAGGCAGAAGAAAAGAGAAAGGAAATATCAGCTTAGAAAAGCTGGAAGTTGAAAAAGAGATCTCAGAGGCTGAGGAAGGTTCCAAGGATGAAATTACCACTTCCAATCTAAAACCCAGTGGAGAGATATTTAATTTTGTACAAGTTCTTCCAAAGTTTGAGGGAAGAGATGTCGAAGCATTCTTTATCTCATTTGAGAAAATAGCTAAATAGATGAAATAACCAAAAGAAATTTGGACATTGCTATAACAGCCTAGGTTGGTAGGTAGAGCTAATGAGGTATATGCATCGCTGTCAGAAGAAATATGTGGGGAACATGATGCAGCGAAGAAGGCTATTTTGAGTGCCTGTGACTTGGTTCCAGAGGCATAGAGACAGAAATTTCGAACTGTGATAAAACAGCCTGGACAGACTTATATTGAGTTTGAAAGAGTCAAACAAAGTAATTTTGACAGGTGGATAAGGGCATTAAAAATAGAGGGAACCTTTGAAGCCCTTAGAGAAGTAATTCTTTTGAAAAAATTTAAAGGTTCACTTCATTCAGTAGTAAGAACCCATGTGGAGGAACAAAGGGTTAAAACAGCTAGGCAGGCAGCAGAGATAGCAGATGATTATGAGCTGGTCCATAAATCCAAACCTTTTTTTCGACACCCTTTTAAATCTGAGAAGGATAGAAAATGGGAAGGTGAGAGGAAGGTAGATATTCAACGAAGAGAAGGAACAGCTGGAGATTCTAAGGAGATTTCACCTCTTTCTAGGAAGGAAGGTGCTGAGAGTAGAAGGGATGCAAGAAAGCTTAGATGTTTTCATTGTAATAAGATTGGCCATACGAAGTAAATGTACTGGGTTTTACGTGGGAAACCTTTTGGATTAGTAGGAACTACGAAAGGGGCTGTAAAGCCAGAGGCTTTAGAACAAGACAAAGTAGAAAAGCAAGCACAAGTATTAGCCAAAGGTGTGAAAATGGGTTCACAACCTATTCAAAGGAATGTTAAAAGGCAGGTTGCAGACATGTTTAAGGATTTCATCTGTGAGGGAAAAGTCTTTTCATGTGTACAAGGTGGAGTTGGCAACAAATTTCAAATTTTAAGGGATATGGGGGCTAGTCAATCCTTAATGTTATGGGGTAGTGATATTTGTTGTTCAGAGGGAATTTCGCAGGAAAAGGTATTAATAAGGGAATTCATGGAGAAACAGAAAGTATTCCATTGTGTGAGGTGAATTTGAAAAATAGCTTGAAACAGGTGAAGTGATTGTAGGAGTAGTGGAGAAATTGTCTATTTCAGGGGTTCAATTTATCTTAGAAAAATTATGTAGCTGGGTCACAGATGTTGGTGATGCCTACTGTAGTTGAACAGCCTGTGGAACAGCAATCCACAGAATTGTTGCAGGAAGAACATCCTGGTTTGTTTTCAGACTGGGTAGTAACATGATCACAGACTTATAAGTTGAGATAGGAGGAGAAAGAGTCCAGGAGACAGGGCAAAGAGACTGAAGTGCAATTAGCTGTCACTATCTTTGATAAGATTGCTCAAGAAGAAAGAATGAAGCTGAAGTGTTTAGCTCAAGGAAATTGATAGAGTTACAGCAAAAAGATCCAAAAATAAAGCTGTTATAACAAATAGCTTATTCAGAAACCACACCCTTGGCACATGTGTCAAAGTTCAGAGAAAGGTTGAACAGAGCACGTGAATTAGCTAAACAGCATTAAAAGATATCACAGCAGGTGATGAAGACAGAAGCAGATAGGAAGGCAAAGACTCATAGTTTTGTAGCTGGGGAAAAATTATTACTTTTGTTGCCAGTATCAGGCAAACCATTAAGAGCAAGGTTCAGTGAGCCTTATTAAATTGAAAAGAAATTAAGTGGTGAATTATTTAGTAAGAACTTCAGATAGAAGAAAAACCCGGAAGGTATGTCATATAAATATGCCCAGAAAGTACTTCAATATGGAGGATAAGCAAAAAGAAGTATTAGCCATGGTGACTCCGGAAAAGGAAGTAGGGATGGAAGATTCTCAAATTGACTTTCCTCGAACTCAACTGGACATTGAGGACGTGCTTAAAAAATTGAATGAAACACTGAGTTACCTTCCAGATAAGAACTGAAGTGACTAGGGAGAGCTGTTGAGAGTCATATAGGATCATCTGTGGGGATAAATTGGGAAAAACAAAGCTAGATTTTAAAATCTATAGACATAATTTCCTTTGGGAAACTTGAAACAGCTGTCAAATTTGTGTCTTTCATTTCCCACAGGCTCTTAAAGCCTTCAGCAGGAGGTGGAGCAGGAGGATGAAGAAGATTCCTCAGAGGACAACATTCACTTTGAAGATGCACTGTTATATAATTCAGTTTTCGCACTGCCCACCAGGTCAGATACATACACCTAGTGGGACTGCCAAGGCAGGTAGTTGGGTTTTTACCTGGTGCCTCACACATCACATGTGAGCAAGAGCAGGTGGTGGAGACAGGGACAACAGTGGAGAATCCCATCGGAGGGTGCAGGACACTCCAAGCTCTGCTCAGCTGTAAGCAGATCTTGAGCTTTGAGGCTGTTGTCAAACAGCCCAGTTCTGGAGCAGGAAATGCGACGTTCTGTCAGCCTTTCCAGTGGACTGTGTACATATGGACAGAAATTGGAAGAGTCCATCTCTAACATGAGTACCATGATGTCTTGGGCTTTTGCACTGATGTCTAGCTCTGTGGAAAGAGTGACCATCTACATGAAACATCAGTCAAATGAGTGCATGCTCACCAATGGCCAGCAAATTCAAACTGCCAGCTTAAACAGGATGGATGAAAACATCACCTTTGCCCTTCAGAGCCTCACTGATTTGCAGCACACTGCTCTCCAGCTCATTGCTAGCAGAGAAGCATGTTTGGGTCATGAGAGAGAGGATGGAGAAAGGAACACAGTGGTGGAGACACTGCTCAAAGCCCTTCCAATCCCTCCCCATTGCATTGCCACTATCCGTTCCCCAGACGCTGCCCCCTGCTGACTAAGCCTACCCCTAAATACAGGCTGAGCAGTAATTGACAAGGCTCTCATGGGCTCCAAAACTTAGAGAATGTTAATGTTATGATCCCAGCTGACGTTATTACTGGACAAGTCAGATCCCAGAGTGGAACCCAGCTTAATAGATCCTAACTTTTACTTTTTGTTTAGAAATGTAGAAAGCGGCTACTGAACAGTCACAAGAGTCAGCCGATGAACTTTTAACAAAAGAATAGAATATTTATTGAAAAAGAAAAGATGAACTATATTACAAAACACCTTCATCCACAACTATACCTTTACAGGTATATACAGAGCAGAATTTTTAGGTTAGCTTGCAGGTGTGTGCCTGACATGATCAGACACAAAATTGCATGAGATGACGTCTGGCAAGCGTCCCAAAGTCATCATGTGCTCGCGCAATATTTCGGTCGCCGGGCACGCTTATGTGTCGGAAGCACACCCACCGACAATTAAGAACACAACTAAAGTTATTAAAGTTCCAATTGTCCAAGATTTTTCATGGTCCAGCCAACCTTATGGTTGGTGGATGGGTGAATCTGCCAGACGGACTTTGCATTTTTGATGAAACCTCATCCAAGGGCGGAATGAGGTTTCCGTTATTAATTTAAAAAAATAAAAATATATGGACAGAATTTTCATCATGTATTTGTTCAGGTGACTGATTCTGATGTGTGGACATTTTTTTTTCCAGATTTTAAAATCTTTATTTAATTGTTTTGAAGTCTTCAGCTCCCTAACGCAGCTCTCTGCCTTCAAGGAGCTTTCATCCAATGCTCCCCTGCGCCTGTGCTTATGTCAGCATCTGCCCTCCTCCCGCCCCCCGCCCAGTACAGCTGAGCATTTTAGAGCATGCTTCATGCTGGCTGTTAATTGGCCAGCCAGCGTGAAATCGCGGTTGGGGGCCAATTGCGAGCAGCGGTCTGTTCCCTGGCTATTCCCAGGTCCACCTATCGTGCCCGCATGCCAACCTAAAAATCCTGCCCATAGATTCATAAGGATAACACAAGTAACAAAAGCTATCTTATACTCTAATGTTCACAGTAAGTACATAGTCCATGTAAACCAATAGGCGACCTGTGGTCAGACACTCCATATTCTGAAGTCAAGTGACAGATGTCACCCCAAACATATGCAATGGATCTCTCATCAACTGCCTCCAGCTGCTTTTCACACTGTGAGCCAACCTGTCTCACTTAACTCCATCTTTCTCCCAAGGCTTTCCAATCTCATGGAGGGCATGAAGGGGGCATGGACAGGAAGGATCAAATGGAAGGACCAAGATCGTTTGGGTCCAAGATAGGACCTTTTGACCAGACCTTTCAAAGGGTTCCTGAGTCCAGACTATGGCTCATGAATCGTCTGAGGGGTCATGAATCACGTGTCCATGAGAGGCTGGCAGGACTCCATGAAAATTGTGGGGGGGTGTGGGTATATGAGATGCTGACCCCTGCAATGGAGCTGGCCAGTTCGGAAGCCTGCATCCATATTCCAAACCAGTAAAAATTGCCACACCAGGAATGGGGGTGGGAATCCTGGAATTGGTGTGAGATTCCCAGAATCAGATCCTAGCCACAATTTTTAAAGGCCCCCAGAGTTGGCCCAACTCTGTGAAAATCCAGCCCTGTGTATGCTATAGAGGACAGCTTAGAGGTGGGAGACCATGGGTACAAGTGACCTGCAGCCAGAGTAGGGTGCAAGGGTATCACAGGTTCCAGCTTGCCAGAGGGTGAATTTGGACATGAGTTCTCCAGTAGAGAACACAGATAGGATGGCATATAGAAGAAGGCTGATGTGTCTTCATAATGAAATGCTTGGTGAATTGGCAGACCTGTCAAAGCCTGTGATCAATGTCAAGGATCGTGTAGGAATCAGGCATGCAGGAGTCTGGCAGAGGGCTTTGTGCGGAGCTAGAAGCCCATGCTTTCCAACATGGAAGTGGTAACCAACTCCATCTGCACACTTGCAGACCTAACCATGATGCAGCACGAGATAGCCAATGTCTTAGATTCCACTACAGCACAAGTAGAATACACCCAATGTCTAAGTGCTGTAGTAGAGCCTCCACCTTTTGTCAGCCAAGGACAGCTTGCTGCCATGCAAGCTCAGATTGCGCTATGATAGCAGCGTTTAAAGGAACTAGCAATGTTTCTTTGAATGTCAGCAATCTCTCCTCCCACAGTACTAGAATTGCTGAAACGCTGCCCCAATGTCTAGCAGTGCCTCTGTGGAATACGAACCTGCTTTCCTCGCTTAAGATGATGTCATTCATTATCTCACTACTGCCACTCCAAGAGCGCCCTTGCAGTTGTTTGTGAGCCAGCCAGCCAACTGTTGATGTCCATGCCAAGATGCTCAGTTCAGAGTCGGGTCTTCTCAACTCAGAACTGTTTGAGGTTGTCCTGAAGGGCCATCTGCAGTCTCCTCCATCCAGCCTTCTATCAGCCATGCTGCAGCCTTAAGACCATAAGATGTAGGAGCAGAAGTAGGTCATTTGGCCCATTGAGTCTGCTCCACCATTCAATGAGATCATGGCTGATCTGATAATCCTCAACTCCACTTTCCTGCCTTGTCCCCATAACCCTTGATTCCCTTACTGATTAAAAATTTGTCTATCTCAGCCTTGAATATATTTAACGACCCAGCCCCTCTGTGGTAGAGAATTCCACAGATTGACTACCCTCTGAGGGAAGGAATTCCTCCTCACCTCTGTATTAAATGGGCGCCCCCTTACTCTGAGATTATGCCTTCTGGTCCTAGGCTCTCCCACAAGGGGAAACAACCTCTTAGCATCTACTCTGTCAAGCCCCCTAAGAATCTTATATGTTTCAATAAGGTCGCCTCTCATTCTTCTAAACTCCAATGAGTACAAGCCCAACCTACTCAACCTCTCCTCATATGAAAATCCCTCCATACCCAGGATCAACCTAGTGAACCTTCTTTGGACTGCCTCCAATGCCAGTATATCTTTTCTTAGATAAGGAGACCAAAATTGTTCACAGTATTCTAGGTGTGGTCTAACTATTGCCTTGTATAATTTTAGCAAGACTTCCCTATTTTTATATTCCATTCCCATTGAAATAAAGGCCAACATTCCATTTGTCTTCCCTATTACTTGTTGAACTTATATGTTCGCTTCTTAGGATTCATGTACAAGGACTCCCAAATCCCTTTGTGCTGAAGCCTTCTGCAGTCTTTCTCCATTTAAATAATATTCAGCTCCTCTAATCTTCCTGCTGAAGTGCATCACCTCACATTTTCCCACATTATATTCAAGTTTTTGTCCACTCACTTAACCTGTCTATATCCCTCTGTAGACTTCTTGTGTCATCCTCACCACTTGCCTTCTCACCTATTTTTGTGTAATCCACAAACTTGGTGATAGTACATTCACATCCCTCATTAAAGTCATTAATATATATTGTAAATAATTGAGGCCCCAGCATTGATCCCTGTGGCATTCCACTAGTTACAGGTTGCCATCCCAAAAATGCTCCCCTTATCCCAACTCTCTGTCTTCTATTAGTTAGCCAATCCTCTATCCATGCTAAAAAACTACACCAACACCATGGGCTCTTATGTTATTAAGTAGCTTTATATATGGTACCTTATCGAATGCCTTTTAGAAATCTAAATATATTACATCTCCTGGTTCCCCTTCATTTATCCTGCTTGTTGCCTCATCAAAGAATTCTAACAAATTTGTCAGGTACGATTTCCCCTTCAAGAAGCCATGCTGACTCTGCTTGATTAGTTTATGTATTTCTAAATACTCTGCTATTACATCCTTTATAATTGACTCCAAAATTTTCCCAATAACAGATGTTTTTTTGTCTCCCTCCCTTTTTGAATAAGGGTGTTACATTGGCCATTCTCCAATCCTCTGGGACTTTTCCAGAATCTAAGGATTCTTGGAAGATTACTACTAGTGCATCCACTATCTCTGTAGCTACTTCCTTGAATATCCTAGGATACAACTCATCAGGTTCAGGAGACTTATCGACCTTTAGCCCCATTAGTTTCCCTACTGCTTTTTCTCTAGTGATAGTTATTGTATTTATTTCCTCCTCCCCTTTTGGCCTTTGATTATTTAGTATGTTTGGAATGATATTAGTATCTTCTACTGTGAAGCCTTAAGCAAAGTATTTATTCAACTCCTCTGCCACTTGCTGGTTCCCCATTATTATTTCCCTAGCTTCATTCTCTAAGGGGCCTATGTTCACTTTGGTCTCTCTCTTCCTTTTTATATATTGTAAGAAGCCCTTACTGTCCATTTTTATATTACTTGCTAGTTTACTCTCAAAGTTTATTTTCTATCTCTTTTTTTTTGGTCATCTTTTGTTGGTTTTTAAAAGTTTCCCAATTCTCTGGATTACCACTAATCTTTGCCACATTGTATGTTTTTTCTTTCAATTTGATACTGTCTTTAACTTCCTTGGTTAACCATGGTTGGTTTATCCCCTTCCTTGAATCCTTCTTCCTCATTGGGATATATCTTTGTTGAGAATCATGAACTATTTTCTTAAATGCCTGTCATTGTTCATCAACCGTCTTTTCTGCTAAACTGCTTTCCCAGCCCACTCAATCCACTCTCCCCTCCTTCTATTGTAATTACCCTTATTTAAGTTTAGAACAGTTGTTTCCGACCTAAGTTTCTCATTCTTACTCTCAAACTGAATGCTAAATTCTACCATATTATGATCGCTGTTTCCTAGGGGCTCCTTTACTTTGAGATTGTTTATTAAACCTGCCTCATTGCACATTACCAGATCCAAAATAGCCTGATCACTGGTTGGATTCACAATGTATTGTTATAGGAAACTGTCCCAAATACACTCTATGAATTCTTGCTCGTCTCTACTCTGCCAATTTGATTTTCCCAATCAACATGGAGCTTAAAATCACCCATGATTAATGTACAGCCTTCTTTACATGCCTTCATTATCTTGTGATTTATTCTCTGTCCCACAGTATAGCTACAGTTAGGGGGCATATAGACTACTCCCACCAGTATCTTCTTCCCCTTGTTATTTCTCCTCCACCCATATGGATTCTACATCTTCGGATTCAAGATCTTTCTTGCTATTGTACTTATTCCATCTCATATGAACAAAGCTACCCCACTATACTTTCCTTCCTGTCGGTCCATTTGAAAAGCCACAAACCCCTGAATATTTAGTTCCCAGCTTTGATCTCCTTGTAACCATGCCTCCACAATAGCTATAAGATCACACCAATTAACCTCTATTTGTGCTGTTAATTCATTTATTTTGTTCCGAATACTACGTGCATTTAAGTGTTTTTTTTATAGTGGTATTCTATTTTTGCACTTTGGTCCAGCAGAGGCTGTGATGGTCAGTAAGAGTTATAAAGTCATAGAGGCCTACAGCACAGAAAAAGTCACTTTGGCCCATCGAGTCCGCACCGGTCAAACAAGTACCTAACTATCCTAATCCCATTTTCCAGCACTTGGCCCATAGTCTTGAATGCCATGACATCGCAAGTGCACATCCAAATACTTCTTAAATGTTATGAGGGTTTCTGCCTCAACTACCCTTGCAGGCAGTGAGTTCCAGATTCCTACCACCCTCTGGGTGAAAAATTCTTCCTCACATCTCCTCTAAGCTTCCTGCCCCTTACCTTAAATCTATGCCCCTGGTTATTGATCCCTCCATCAAGGGGAAAAGTTCCTTCCTGCCTACCCTATCTATGCCCCTTATAATCTTATACACCTCAATCATGTCCCCTCTCAATCTCCTCTGCTCCAGGGAAAATAACCCCAATTTATCCATTCTCTCCTCATAACTAAAACTCACCAGCCCAAGCAACATCCTGGTAAATCTCCACTGCACTCTCTCTAGTGCAATCACATCCTTCCTATAATGCAGATTCCAGAACTACACAAAATACTGTACCTGTGGCCTAACCAGCGTTTTATACAGTTCCAGCTTAACCTCTCTGCTCTTATATTCTATGCCTTGGCTAATAAAGACAAGTGTCCCATGTGTCTTCTTAACCACCTTATCTACCTTTCCCGCTATCTTAAGGGACTGGTGCACATGCAAACCAAGGTCCCTCTGATCCTCGGTACTTCTCAGGGTCCTACCATTCAGCATGTATTCCCGTGCCTTGTTTGTCCTGCCCAAGTGCATCACCTCACACTTATCTGGATTAAATTCCATTTGCCACTGATCAGCCCATCTGACCAGCCCATCTCTATCCTTCTGTAATCTAAGGCTATCCTCCTCAGTATTTACCACCCCATCAATTTTTGTCATTTGCAAACTTTCTGATCAACCCTCCTACATTCAAGTCTAAATCACTTATATATACCACAACCAGCAAGGGACCCAACATCGATCTCTGTGGAACCCCACTGGACACAGGCATCCAGTCACAAAAACACCCTTCGACCATCATCTTCTGCTTCCTGCCACTCAGCCGATTCTGGATCCAATTTGCCAAATTGCCCTGGATCCCATGGGCTCTTACCTTTGTTATCAATCTCCCATGCGGGACCTTATCAAAAGCCTTGCTGAAGTCTAAGTAGATTACGTCAAATGCATTGCCCTCATCTACACACCTGGTCACCTCTTTAAAAAATTCAATCAAATTGATCAGACATGGCCTCTCCTTAACAAAACCATGCTGACTGTCCTTGATTAATCCCTGCCTCTCCAGGCGCAGATTAATTCTGTCCCTCAGAATTGCTTCCAATAGTTCCCCACCATTGAGGTTAGACTGACTGGCCTGCAGTTTCCTGGTTTATCCCTTCCTCCCTTCTTGAATAATGGTACCATATTGGCTGTCCTCCAGTCCTCTGGCACCTCTCCTGTGGCCAGAGGGGAATTGAAAATTATTGCCAGCACCCCTGCCATCTTCTCCTTTGCCTCACTCAACAGCCTGGGATCATTTCATCCGGGCCTGGAGATTTATCTACTTTTAAGCTACCAGACCACTTAGAACCTCCTCCCTTTCTATGCTAATTTCTTTAATTATATCACAGTCCTTCTGCCTGATTTTTACACCCATGTCATCCCTCTCATTTGTGAACACCAACACAAAGTATTAATTCAGAACTCTACCTATGTCTTCTGGCTCCAGACAAAAATTACCACTATGGTCCTTAAAGGTCCCTACACTTTCCCTCTTACTCTTAATGTATTTGTAAAATAAGTTTGGACTTTCCTTTATTTTACCTGCCAATGTTTTTTCATGCCCCCTTTTTGCTCTCCTAATTTCCTTTTTAAGCTCCCCCCTACACATTTTATACTCCTCTATGGCTTCGGCTGTGTTGAGCCCTCAGTATTTGCCATAAGCCTTTTTTCTTTTTATCCAACCCTGTATATCCCTAGACATCCAGGGTTCCCTGGATTTCTTGCTCCCACCCTTTGTCTTAACTGGAATATGTTGGCCCTGTAATCTCCCTATTTCCTTCTCGAATGAGTCCCACTGCTCTGACACAGATTTACCTAAAAGTAGCTGCTTCCAGTCCACTCTGGCCAAATCATATTTGATCTTATTAAAATCGGCGTTCCCCCAATTTAGAACTCTGATTTCTGGCCCATCCTTGTCCTTTTCCATAACAACTTTGAATCTAACGGCGATATGATCACTATCTGCAAAATGCTCCTGCACTGATACTTCTACCACTTGCCTGGCTTCATTCCCTAAAATTAAGACCAGGACCACCCCCTCTCTTGTAGGACCTTCTATGTACTGGCTTAAAAAGCTCTCCTGGATGCATTTTAAGAATTCCGCTCCCTCTAAACCAATCACACTATGACTAACCCAGTTAATGTTGGGGAAGTTGAAATCCCCCACTATTACTACCCTATTATATTTACACTCTGTAATTTGCCTACATATCTGCTCTCCTATTTTTCTCTGACTGTTTGGGGGCCTATAGTACACTCCCAGCAATGTGATTGCTTTTTTTTGTTTTTCAGTTCTACTCATATAGCTTCATTTGAGGAGCATTATAAGATGTCATCCCTCCTTACTGCTGCAATTGATTCCTTGATCAATATTGCAATGCCCCCTCCTCTCTTACCTCCTTTCCTGTCTTGCCTGAAGACCCTACATCCTGGAATATTAAGCTGCCAATCCTGCCCCTCTCTCAACAATATCTCTGTGACAGCAATGACATCATACTCCCATGTGTTAATTTGTGCCCTCAACTTATCTTCCTTATTCATCAGACTCTTTGCATTAAAATAAATACTACCCAACCTTGCCAACCTCCCTTGTGCCTTAACTGGCATATAATTCCTATGCCTTCCAGACTCACTTACTCTCTCTTCTAATTTTGTCTGAGCATCTCCCCTTGCTGAACCTCCTCTCAGGATCCCATCCCCCTGCCAAATTAGTTTAAACTCTCTCCAACAGTACTAGCAAAGCTCCCCGCAAGGACGTTGGTCCTATTCCGGTTCAGAGTAGGACTGTTGGTGAAGGGAAATTGTGGTTGCATATAGAATAAACGAAGATAAGAAATAGGTTCAAGAGTAGGCCATGTGACTTTGGTAGGTATAAGGAAAATCAGAATATTTTTTAAATGGTGAGAAACTATTCAATGTTGGTGTTGGAACAAAGAGCAAAGAAAAGTACAGCTCAGGAACAGGCCCTTCGGCCCTCAAAGCCTGCGCCGATTATATTGCCCGTCAACCAAACCATTTTGCACTTCCAGAGTCTGTATCCCTCTATTCCCATCCTATTCATGTATTTGTCAAGCTGCCTCTTAAACACCACTATCGTACCTGCTTCCACCACCTCCTCTGGCAGCAAATTCCCGACACTCACTACCTGCTGAGTAAAAAACTTGCCCCGCACATCTTCTCTATAGTTTTCTCCTCTCACCTTAAATCTATGTCCCCTAGTAATTGAGTCTTCCAACCTGGGAAAAAGCTTCTGACTATCTATTCTGTCCATGCCACTCATAATTTTGTAAACTTCTGTTAAGTAACTCCTCAATCTCCGTCGCTCTAGTGAGAACAATCTGAGTTTCTCCAACCTCTCTTCATAGCTAATAACCTCCAGACCAGGCAGCATCCTGGTAAACCTCCTCTGCACCTTCTCCAATGCCTCCATATCCTTCTGGTAATGTGGTGACCAGAATTGCACGCAATATTCCAAGTGTGGCTAACCAAGGTTCTATACAGCTGCAGCATGACTTCCCAGCTTTTATACTCAATACCCCTGCCAATGAAGGCAAGCATGCCATATGCCTTCCTGACTACCTTATCCACCTGCGTTGCCACTTTCAGTGACCTGTGGACCTGTACACCCAGATCCCTCTGCCTGTCGATGCACTTAAGAGTTCTGCCATTTACTGTATAACTCCTGCCTGTATTAGATCTTCCAAAATGCATTACCACACATTTGTCCGAATTAAGCTCCATCTGCCATTTCTCCGCCCAAGTCTCCAAATGATCTATATCCCTTTGTATCCTTTGACAATCCTCTTCACTATCTGCAACTCCTCCAACCTTAGTGTTGTCTGCAAACTTATTAATTAGCCCAGTTACATTTTCCTCCAAATCATTTATGTATACTACAAACAGCAAAGATCTCAGCACTGATACCTGCGGAACTCCCCTAGTCACAGCTCTCCATTCAGAAAAGCACCCTTCCACTGCTACCCTCTGTCTTCTATGACCAAGCCAATTCTGTATCCATCTTGCCAGCTCACCTCTGATCCCGTGCGACTTTATCTTCTGTACCAGTCTGCCCTTCTTAAACAATGGAACAACTTTGGACTTTGACAAGGTACCCTTTTCTTTTTGACTAATCTCACAATATCCTTCGTTAACCAAGGTTCCTGAAACTTGCCATACTTATCCTTCATCCTAGCAGGAACAAGTCGGTCCTGATTTCTTATCAACTGATGTTTGAAAGCCCCCCACACGTCAGTTGTTGATTTGCCCTCAAACATCCACCTCCAGTCTAGAATCCTCAGTTACTGCCTAATGTTGTTATAATTAGCCTTCCCCCAATTAAGCACCTTAACCCGAGGACTCCTGTTATCCTTATCCACCAGTACCTTGAAACTTACTGAATTATGGTCACTTCTCCCGAAATGCTCCCCTACTGAAACGAAAATCATTTGGCCAGGTTCATTCAATAATACCAGGTCCAGTATTGCCCCTTCCCTACTTGGACTATCTACATATTGTCTCAGGAAGCCCTCCTGGATGCACCTTACAAATTCTGCACCATCCAAACCCCTAGCACTAAGTGATTCCCAATCAATATAGGGAAAGTTAAAATCACCCACCACAACAACCCTATTGCTTTTACATCTTTCCAAAATCTGCCTACATAACTGTTCCTCAATCTCCCGCCGGCAATTGGGACGCCTATAGTAAACCCCCAACATTGTGACTGCACCCTTTCTATTCCGGAGCTCTACCCATATTGCCTCGCTGCATGAGCCCACCGAGGTGTCCTCCTGTCGTACAATTGTGATATTCCCCTTAACCAACAGTGCTACTCCCCCACCTCTTCTACATCCCTCTCTATCCTACTTGAAACATCTAAATCCTGGAATGTTTATCTGCCAATCCCGTCCATCCTTCAACCAAGTCTCTGTATTAGCAATAACATCATAGCCCCAAGGACTAATCCAAGCTCTAGGCTCATTTGCCTTGCCTGTTATACTTCTCACATTGAAACAAATGCATTTCAGACCCCCAGTCCCACTGTGTTCAGTAATTTCTCCCTGCCTGCTCTTCCTCTTAGTCCCACTGGCCATATTCACTGGTTCCCAGTCATTTATTTCAGCTGCTGACCTATTGCTCTGGTTCCCACCCCACTGTCATACTAGTTTAAACCCTTCCGAGTGACACTAGCAAACCTCGCACCCAGGATATTGGTGCCCCTCCAGTTTAGATGCAACCCATCCTTCTTGTTCAGGTCCCACCTGCCCCGGAAAAGATCCCAATGATCCAGATATTGGAAACCCTCCCTCCTACACCATCTGTTCAGCCATGTGTTTAGCTGCACTATCTTCCTATTTCTAGCCTCAGTGGCATGTGGCACAGGGAGTATTCCTGAGCTTATAACCCTAGAGGTCCTGTTTTTTAACTTTCTGCCTAACTCCCTGAACTCCCGCTGCAGGACCTCGTCACTCTTCCTGCCTATGTCGTTAGTACCAATGTGTACCAGAATCTCTGGTTGTTCTCCCTCCCCCTTCAGAATGTCCTGTACCCAATCAGCGACATCCTGGACCCTGGCACCAGGGAGGCAACATACCATCCTGGTGTCTCTTTCACGACCACAGAAGCACCTATCTGAGCCCCTGACTATAGAGTCCCCTATGACAATTGCTCTACTGTCTTTTGACCACCCCGCACCCCCCCACCCCCCGCCCCCCAGCGCTGAACAACAGAGAGAGCCGTGGTGCCACTGCTCTGGCTACTGCTGTTGTTTTCCCCTGATAGGCCATCCCCCCCAGCAGTATCCAAAATGGTATACCTGTTAGAGAGGGGGACAGCCACAGGGGATTTCTGCACTGATTGCCTGCCCCTTCTAATGGTCACCAATCTATCTGTCTGTACCTTGGGTGTGACCATGTCTCCAAAACTCCTGTCAATGATGCTTTCCACCACCTGAATGCTCCTAAGTGCATCCAACTGCTGCTCCAACCGATCCATGCGGTCTGTGAGGAGCTGCAATTGGGTACACTTCCTGCAGATGTAGTTGTCCAGGACACTTGAAGCGTCACAGATTTCCCACATCCCACAGGTGAAGCACTTCACCCCAGCAACTGCCATTTCTAGAACTATTTAATAAATTAATTTAAATCTAATAACTGCTTATTGACTCCTTATTAACTATACGTTCTCTAGGGCTAGATTTCTACTATAAATGCTAAACTCTAAGAACAGTAATCCCCTGCTTCTGGTCTAGATACCCTCTACTTATTAATTAAGTGATTAATTTATTTGGTTTAATTAGTTTAACAATGTTTTAGTTTCAAATTCAGTGTAGATTCTCTACCAGCCAGTCAGGTCCCAGATTTATCGTGACACCACTTTTAATTTTTTTTTAGGACCTGAGGTCCGTGAATCCCTGAGGTAAGGTTTTTATACTCACCTCGCTGGAACTCCGCCCTCCGACTCTGCTCCCTGGAACCAGGCTGCGAATTCCCAAGGTAAGGTTTTTATACACATCTCTCAGGGAGATTTGGGTATCGTTGTACCAGAAACAGGACTGTACTTATAGTCACTCTCCTCAAATATGCCCCACCCATTGAGTGAACACATACATTTACACTCACTCATGGAACTGTTCTTTATCTCATTGCAGAAGACAACACTGAAATTGTGAAAGGGAAGTGGAGGTGTTCATCCATACATTTCACAGCTAACAAATGCAGCAGAGGAAGCAGTGGAGTTTTGGCATCCTGCACTGTCGGAGATAGGGAAAAAGGAAGCTCCCACCTACCTGGTGACACAATTAAATAGTGACGACCTACACATCACATGACATTAAAGTCATGTTGACTTGACTTCAACAGAGGGTGAAATACAATCATCGTCGAGATGATAAATTGCAGAATTCTTATCTTGCCAGAGCTAATTCATATCCTATCTCTGACAGACCTAAATATGAGCAGCAGAGGTCGATGGAGATCACTGCTTACAATTGTTCAGAGAAGCTGAGTCTTGTGAGGGTGCACTATTATAGGACTCACGCTTACCATACACCAGTTCAAATATTCCTACCTTGGTGGGGTTTCGTAGAAAATTGGGTTTTCATCTGGTGACTCAGTTCATAATTTAGCAAGAGCAGATGAAGGTGGCAGGGTCTGCAGTGGAAAGAATATATCGGAGAGCAAACCCTCACCAAGCTCTGCCTAGTTGGACACAGATACTGTAATCATCAATGGGAAGGGGAATCATTGAGCAGCAGCAGCAGAGATTGTGTGATGCACTGACAGGCCTTGCAAGCACATTGACCATGACTGCAGACAGAATGGAGAAGGCTGCCTCAGATGTGAGTGGGTTGACATTGCAGGGCATTGCCACATGCTGTTGCATGGATAGAATGACAATGACGAAAGTGGACATGACATATGGCTTTTGCTATAGCTTTGTTTGGCTTCAGTATTCAGGTTTCTCACAGGTATCATCAGCCAAATATGAATTGGGTATCCCTTGTCTCAACAGCCACCCCTTAGGAGTGCTTGAAAGTCCAGAAGTGTCGTGGAATTTGGACTTCTGCAGGATGAAAGCATTTTGGCAGCTTCTTAGCAAACTGGCATACACCAACTCATGGAACTCTTTGTGGTTTCACACCCGCTGTATGTTGATGAAATGGAAGACCGTGTGGTTCACGAATATTCTTGTTTGTTCTCGGTGTGTATGGTTTGTCACGTGAGTGCTGTCAATCAAGCCCTGAACCTGTGGGAAACCAGCCAGAGATGCAAACACAACCATCTGATTGGTATCATAGCAGGCAAAGTTCACAGAATTCCTGACCCTGGAAAAGCCATCAGTCATATGCATGTGGACTGCCAACTGGTAGATTCTGGATATGTCTCCAGCAGAGTCCTGCAAGGATGTGAAGGTTAGAAAGTTGAGGGGATGCAGCCACCAGTACCAAGGGAAGCAGCTCCTCTTCTAGGAGGCTGCAGGTGTATGCTGCCACCAAGCGCAACATCCTGAGTCTACTGAAGCAATGCTACTTAGACATGTCAAAGAAACTCATCTTCTGCCTAAACACAGAATTCTCAAAGTGCACCCAGGAGAGCTTTTTGAGGCAGCACATAGAAAGTTCTACAAGAGAAGGAGCAGTACTGCACCTAATCTTAGGAAATGAAGCCAGGCAAGCAGTAGAAGTGTCAGTGGAAGAGCATTTCAGTAATAGTGATCATAACTCTGTAAGATTTAAGGTAGAAAGGACAAAAATGGATTGGAAATAAAGGTTCTGAATTGGGGGAAAGCCGATTTCAATATGATAAGAAGACAAGATCTGGCAAAAGTGAACTGGGAGCAGTCACTTGTAGGAAGGTCTATATCAGACCAGTGGGAGTCATTCAAAAAGGCAACAGAAAGAGTTCAGGGCCAACATGTTCCATAAAGCTGAAGTGTAGGACTAAGAAGTCCAGGTAACCCTGAATGTCAAGGGATATAGAGGATTGGATAAGGGAAAAAAAGGAGACTTATGGCAGATCCAGAGAGCTGAAAACAGCAGAAGCCCTAGAGGAGAATAGAAAGTGGAGGGGGTACTTAAAAAAAGTAATTAGGAAAGCAAAGAGGGGGCATGAAAAAACACTGGCAGGCAAGATAAAGGAAAATCCCAAGGCATTTTATAAATATATTAAGGGCAAGAGGAAAACCAGGGAAAGAGTAGGGCCAATTAGGGACCAAAGTGGCAATCTGTACATGGAGCCAGAGGACATAGGTGAAGTTTTAAATGATTACTTTTCATCTGTGTTCACTGTGAAGAAGGACAATGTAGGTGTAGAAATCAGGGAGGGGGACTGTGATATACTTGAACAAATTAGCATTGAAAGGGAAGAGATATTAACGGTCTTAGCAGGCTTAAAAGTGGATAAATCCCCAGGCCCAGATGAGATGTATCCCAAGCTGCTATGTGAGGCAAGGGAGGAGATTGCAAGGGCTCTGACACTAATTTTCAAATCCTCTCTGGACATAGGAGAGGTGCCAGAGGACTGGAGGACAGAAAATGTGGTACCATTATTCAAGAAGGACAGTGGGGATAAACCAGGTAATTACAGGCCAGTGAGTCTAACATCAGTAGTAGGGGAGCTATTGGAAAAAAATCTGAGGGACAGGATTAATCTCCACTTGGAGATGTAGGGATTAATAAGGGATAGTCAGCATGGCTTTGTCAGTGGGAGATCATGTCTAACAAATTCAATTGAACTTTTCAAGGAAGTGACTAGTTGTGTAGATGAGGGTAGTGCAGTTGAAGTAGTCTACATAGCCTTCAGTAAGGCTTTTGACAAGGTCCTGCATGGGAGAATGGTCAAGAAGGTAAGAGCCCATGGGATCCAGGGCAATTTGGCAAATTGGATCCAAAATTGGCTTCGTGGCAGGAGGCAGATGGTGATGGTTGAAAGTTGTCTTTGCGATTGGAAGCCTGTGACGAGTGGTGTACCACAGGGATGGGTGCTGGGACCCTTGCTGTTTGTAGTGTACATTAATGATTTAGACATGAATATCGGAGGTATGATCAATAAGTTTGCAGATGACACAAAATTGGTGGTGTCGTAAATATTGAGGAGGAAAGTCTTAGATCACAGGATGATATAGGTGTGCAGAGCAGTGGCAAATGGAATTTAATCCTGAGAAGTGTGAGGTGATGCATTTTGGGAGGACTAGCACAGGAAGGGAATACACAATGGATGGTAGGACCCTAGGAAGTACATAGGACCATAGGGACCTTGGTGTACATGTCCATAGGTCCCTGAAGACAGCAGCACAGATATATAAGGTGATTCAGAAGGCATATGGGATACTTGCCTTTATTAGCCGAGGCATAGAATATAAGAGCAGGGAGGTTATGTTGGAGCTGTATAAAATGCTAGTTAGGCCACAGCTGGAGTACAGTGTGCTGTTCTGGTCGCCACACTATAAGAAGGATGTGATTGCACTGGAAGGGATGCAGAGGAGATTCACCAGGATGTTGCCTGGGCTGGAGTGTTTTAGCTATGAAGAGAGACAGGATAGACTAGGGTTGTTTTCCTTAGAGCAGAGTAGGCTGAGGGGGGACCTGATAGAGGTGTACAAAATTATGAGGGGCATAGATAGGATAGATAGAAGAAACGTTTCCCTTTAGCGAAGGTATCAATAACCAGGGGGTATAGATTAAGGAATGGGAGGTTTAGAGGGGATTTGAGGAAAGAAATTTCACCCAGACGGTGGTTGGAATCTGGAACACACTGCCTGAGGGGGTGGTAGAGGCAGGAATCCTAACAACATTTGAGAAGTATTTAGATGACCATTTGAAATGCCATAGCATACTGGGCTATGGGCCAAGTGCTGGAAAATGGGATTAGAATAGATAGGTGCTTGATGGCCGGCACAGACACGAAGGGCCTGGTTCGGTGCTGTATAACGCTATGATTCTATGTTCTGTTGTAGATAGTGTCTCAGTGATCTGCTCCCCTTTCTGCTACTCCCCACTCTGCTGCTGCCCCCCCTTCGGGTCCCATCTCTCTGTTGCTTCCTACTCACTGGCACCCCCCCTCCCCTCCCCTCCCCTGTCCCCTTCCCCTCCCCCCTCCCCTCCCCTCTTTCCCCTGCTCCTCACTGTCCCCTGCTTTTCCCCTTATTGTAGGGTGGCCAAGTTGTAGTATAGTAATGGAGTTGAGCTGCAGATACTTCTTAAGTGGAAACATAAAGTTTACTTACAATGTACTCAGCAGCAACTACACATGTGCTTCCAACTCCAACTCTATCTCTACACTAACTGCTGAGGTAGCCTGCAATATTCTCCTATTGGGTACTACAGATCATGTGATCTTTCCTACATATTATTAAAGGTACATTACACACTAAATAAAACCATAATTATTACATTCCTCCCCCTTTAACTCAGCTATACATATTTAAAAGTATATATTTTTCAAGACAACATAATATTTACACTGGGTAAGGAATTTACAAGTTCAGTCTTTCAGGTGGATTCCTGGTACATGTGGAACAACTTCAGATTCTTTGTCAGGAACCTCCTTTTCTGGAGTTGCCTGAACATCAGGTGCTGTGGTGGACCCTTGCAATTCTGTACCCTCAAGTCTTATAGAGACATCAGACATGTCAGTCCTGGGTTGAGTATCCTCAACAGGAAATGCAGACCCGGTCATGGTCACTGGTTGAACCAAATCTTGGTGATTTGTTTCTCTCCTCCTTAAATGGTCCACATGTTTACAGATCATCCAGCCTTCCACCTCCACGTGGTAAGATAGAGTTCCAGTCACCGCACTTATTTCACCTGGTAACAACTTTGGTCCTTCCCCACAGTTTTTCATGTATACCGGCTCTCCCATGGGAAATTTCCTCTCAGCGACTATGCATGTAGTGTCTAGTTTTCTGGCTTCCCTGACTCCTTTCCACCTTCCCCTCTAAATTCGGCATTATAAAGCTCAATCTTGTCCTGAGATGGTGTTTCAACAATAACTCCGTAGGTGTGACACCTGTTGTTGTGTGAGGGGTAGTCCTGTAATGAAAAAGGAAGCGTGCTAGCTTGGTTGTCAAGGAATCACCAGTTAGCTTTTTCATGCCTGCCTAGAACGTTTGAACTGCCCTTTTGGCCAATCCGTTTGAGGAAGGATGGTACGGTGCAGTTTTTTACATGAGTGATACCGTTGAGGCTGATAAATCGTTGAAACTTAGCACTCGTAAATGCCATGCCATTATCGGAAACGACTACTTCTGGTAGTCCATGAATGGCAAAACTCTGACCTAGTTTCTCAATTGTAGCGCCTGACGTTGGTGACTTTACCTCATATATGTCCAACGATTTTGAGTGGACATCGACAATGAACAGAAACATTGTTCCCAGGAAAGGTCCAACGTAGTCAATGTGTAACCACACCCAGGGTCTACCTGGCCACTCCCATGGGTGTGACTGAGCTGTCACTGGCAACTTTTGCAGTTGCTGATATTGCCCATAATGCTTTACATATTTTCTATTTCATCATCCATCCCTGGCCACCATAGATAGCTGCATGCTATGGTCTTCACTCAGGAAATTCCTGGACTATGTAGTTTAATTAAAAGTGGCTCCCTTCCCTTTGGAGGAACTATCACTCGTGCACCCCACAATGAGATGCCATTCTGGCTGGTTATTTCATGTCTTCTGTTGAAGTGCGGTTTCATTTCGTCAGATACGGAATCCTGTGACCAACAGTGAAGCACTTGTTCTCGTACCTGACATAGGACTGGGTAACGACTTATCCAGTCTCTGATCTGTTGAACACACATAATGGCAAGGAATCTAAGAAATTTAACAGCAAAACAGGTTCCTGTGGAACTGGGACATGCTCATCAATTTCTTGTAAAGGCAAACGACTAAGGGCAACAGTATTAGCAATTTGATTGCTGGGCCTATGTATGAAAGCATATTTATATGCTGCCAGAAATAAGGCCATATTACTATTTCTGTATCTTGCTTGTATCTGCTGCCTTCTTTCTAGTGCAGACTTTAATCTTGGCCTTTTTTCTGACTTCACTATTGGCCAGACTTCTCTCAGATGCAAGCTTAACTTGTCTGAGCTCAGTGGCTGAGTCTCCCAAAATTTCATCACCTGTCTGCTTCTTGGAAAATTCTATGACTTTTGCTTCCAAAGCCTCTTTGGCTTCATTTCACTGATTCTTCAACTCTTCCATCTCTTTTTTATATTTGTTTGCTGCCTCCTGGATATTGAACATTGTTCTGTTGTCTCTGCCATCTCATTCTTCAGTTCATTCAGAGAAGTGCTGAATTCTTTCTGTTTCTCTTCATACTTTTCCAGAGGTACAAACTTTGACCTGAGGGAATCTTGTAATGTGTGAAGGTCTTCCAACAGGTTTTCTTTTTCCCTGCGAAGGTTGTTCACCTTGTCTTGAACTCTGTCATTAAGCAGGGTCTCATTGATTTTCTTCTGCTGTTCTTCCAGGTTTTGGCTTAAGAAAAACCTGCATTTTTTCAGATTGTTGAGTCCTTACACACTTCTTTTCCAAAACAGGAACGCTTCAGCTGCCTTTTGGAATCTCAGTGGCCAATCAAAGTTGATTTCCTTTAGCCAATTTCGCCCCAGAAGGCTTGGTCCTCTGCCTCTCAATATCAACACCAATAGCTTTGCCAATTTGCTTCCATAATGGACAGTTATCCTGCTTATGTCTTTTACTTGAATGTATATGTTTTTAGCTTGGCAGCTGTTTATCCTAAACTTAATTGATGTTCACCATAATTCAGATATCTGAAAGTATGTTCCCCAATCACTGTAGTGGAAGCTCCCATATCCACTTCCATTTTAACAGGTTTGCCATTTACTTTCACTGTGACAAATATTGGTTCTGTCTTTCCAATTTTCAAATTAAACAATGAGTAAATGTCTGAATTTGTTGTTTCAGGCTCTTCTACATTGTGGATTCATTGGGCTTCTTCTTTAGTTTACAAGTCTTCTTGAATCTTTCCTTGCACTGCCTCATCATATATCCATTTCTGTGACAATAGTAGCATTTAATTTTTTTTTAACTGCCAATCGTGAAAAGACTGATTGTTTACAAATCTATTAAAATTATTCTTCAATCTTGCTGCTAAGTTGTTTTTCTTTGTTCTTTGGCTAGTGGGGGCTGTTTTCCACTTCTCAGCAGAATCTCGCTTTATTGTACCACTTTTGCATGAGGTTTCTCACCAGATGTGGAGGATGGTGCCATTTTGCACCCCCTGTATTGCTTGTGAGTCGCTTACTGTGCTTTCCATGGCCAGTGCTAACTCTAGCGCCTTCTTGAAATCCAGATTCACTTCAGACAATAATTTTTTCTGAACAGTATCCTCTTTCACACCACACACTAAATGGTCTCTGAGTTGTCTTTCAGAGTTGTACCGAACCTACATGTTCCATTAGCTGCTTCAATTTGTCACATAGAATGCAATTGCCTCTCTCGGGGCTCTTTTTCGTGAATTAAACCTGAACGTCTGCATCGTGACTGAGGGCTTCAGTTGAAAGTGACCCTTCGAGGTCCACCAATTCATTAAAATTCTTCGAACTTAGGGCACTGTGTGCTGTCAAACATCAAATCAAGCCGTAGGCTTTGCTCCCACAAGTACTCAAGAGGATCGCTCGCCTCTTCTCTTCCCCTGTAATCTCATTCGCTTGAAAGAAGAATGTGAGGCGTTCTATATATTGAGACCAATCACCTGTGGCTGGTTTAAAAGGATCAATTCTCCCAAATTGTGGCATTTTGAGAGAGGATAACTTCTTGAATTCTAACAGAGCTTGCGACTTACAATCACTGGGCGAGGTATAGTGCCGATTCCTTTCTGTCTTGATTTCTTTTGTTTGATCCTATTTTATCCTCATCACCAGATTGTTGTAAGGGTGGCTGAGTTGTACTATAGTAATAGAGTTGAACTGCAGACACTTCTTAAGTAGAAACATAAAGTTTATTTAAAATGCACTCAACAGCAACTTTCAACTCCAACTCTACCTCTACACTGCCAGCTGAGGTAGCCAGCACTAGTCTCCTTTTGGTTACTACAAATCATGTGATCTTTCCTAACAAGTATTATTCTTAAAGGTATATTACACACTAAATAAAACCATAATTACTGCACCCCAGCTCATCTCACTCCTCTCTCTCCTGCTCCCGCCTCTCTCTTCCTCCTGCTCCTCTCTCTCCCTGCTGCTCCCCTCTCTTTCTTTCCTGCTCCCTCCTGCTCCTCTCTCTTGCCTGCTCCCCTCTCGCTCTCCATCTCGATCTCTCTCCCCCGCTCCTCCTCTCTCTCTCCTGCTCCCCCATCACTCCGTCTCCAACTCCTGCCTCTCCTGCTCCTGCCTATCTCTTTCTCCTGCTCCTCTCTCTCTCTCCTTCATCCTCTCTCTCTCTCCAGCTCCTCACCCTCTCTCCTGCTCCACACTCTCACTCCATCTCTTGCTTCTCACTCTCTCTCTCCTGCTCCCCACTCTCTCTCTCTCTCCTGCTCCACACTCTCACTCCATCTCTTGCTTCTCCTCACTCTCTCTCCCCTGCTCCACCTCTCTCTCTCCTGCTACACCTCCCTCTCTCTCTCCTGCTCTCCACCCCTCTTCTCTATCCCTTTTCCTCTCTCTCTTTCCTGCTCTCCTCTCTCCCTCCTGCTCCCCTTTTTGTCTGTCTCTCTTTCTGTCCTGCTCCCCCCTCTCTCTCTCACTCTCCTGCACCCCGTGTCTCCTGCTCCCCTGCTCTCCATTGCTCCCCACTCTCTCCTGCTCCAACCCCTCTCTCTTTCCTTTCCCTTCTCTCTGCCCCCTGCTCGTCTCCTCTCTCTCCAGCTCCCCCCTCTCCTGCTCCCTTTCTCTCTCTCTCACTCCTGCTTCGCTCTCTCTCTATCGCTCTCCTGCACCCCCTATCTCCTGCTCCCCTGCTCTCTTCTGCTCCCCCTCTCTCTCCTGCTCCAAACCCACTCTCTCTCCTTTCCCCCTCTCTCACCCAACTCCGCACTCTTTCCTGCTACCCCTCTCTCTCTCCTCTGCTCGCCCCCTCTCTCCCCTCCTCCCCGCTCCCACTCCCTGTCATGCTCCTCCCTCACGCTCGCCCTCCTGCTCCCCCCTCACTCTCTCTGTTGCTCCCACCTCTCTCCTGCTCTCTGCCTCTCCCTCTCTTGTCCCGCTCTCTCTCTCTCTTCTGCTCCTCTCTCTCTCTCTCTCTCTCTCCCCCTCTCATGTTCTCCCCCTCTCTCTCCTACTCCTCCCCGCCTCTCTCTCGCTCCTGCTTCCTGCCTCTCTCTCTCACCCTCTACTCTTCCTCCTCGCTCTTTCCTGCTTCCCCCTCTCTCTCTCCTGCTCTCCTCTCTGTCTCTCTCTCTCTTTTGCTCCCCCTCTTTCCTGCTTCCAGCTGTCTCCCTCCTGCTCCCCCTCTGTCTCTCCTGCTCACCTTACGCTCTTCCTCTCTCTCTCGCTCCTGCTCCCCTTTCACTCTGTCTCTCCTGCTCCACCCTCTCTCTCTCCCTCCTGCTCCCCATTTCTCTCTCCCTCTCTCTCTCCACCCTGCACCACCTACTCTCTGTCTCTTTCTCCTTCCTGCTTTCCCTGCTCTCTCTCCCTCTCTCTCCCCTGCTCCCACTCACTCCCTCTTCTGCTCCCCCCTCTCTAGTGCACTCTGCCTTCTCTCTCTCTCCTGTGCCTCTCTCTCTCTCCTGCAATGCCCATCTCCTGCTCCCCCTCTCTCCTGCTCCCACCCCCCTCTCTCGCTCCTTTCTCCTCTCTTTCTCTTACTACTCCCCTCTATCTCTCTCTCTCCCCAGCTCAGCCCTTCTCTACCTTCCTCCCCGCTCTCACTCCGTCATGCTCCCCCTCACTCCCTCTCCAGCTCCCCCCTCTCCAGCTCCCCTCAATCTCTCTCCTGCTCCCCTTCTCTCTCCTGCTCCCCCCCTCTCTCCCTCTCGTGCTGCCCTCTCACTCTCCCTCCTGCTCCCCCCTCACTCTCTCTCTCTACTGCTCCCCGCTCTCTCCTGCTCTCTGCCCTCTCCCTCTCTTGTCCCTCTCTCTCTTCTCCTCCTCTCTCTCTCTCTCCTTCTCATGCTCTCCCCATCTCTCTCCTGCTCCTCCCCTCCTCTCTCTCTTACCCTCTACTGCTCCTCCTCTCTCTTTCCTGCTTCTCCCTCTCTCTCTCCTGCTCTTCTCTCTGTCTCTCTCACTCTTTTGCTCCCCCTCTTTCCTGCTTCCAACTCTCTCCCTCCTGCTCCCCCTCTGTCTCTCCTGCTCACCTTATGCTCTTCCTCTCTCTCTCTCGCTCCTGCTCCCCTTTCACTCTGTCTCCCCTGTTCCCCACCCTTTCTCTCTCCCATGTTCCCCACCCTTTCTCTCTTGCTCCCCACCCTATCACTCTTGCTATTCTTTCTCTCTCTCTCTCTCTCTCTCCTGCTCAACCTCATGCTCTCCCACTCTCAATCTCTCTCATGCTCCTCTCTCTTGCTCTCTCATGCTCCCCTTTCTTTCGCTCCTGCTCTCCCTCTCTCTCCTGTTCCCCTTTCACTCTCTCTCCTGCTCCCCCTTCACTCTCTCTCCTGCTCCCCTTTCACACTCTCTCTCCTGCTCCCCCTCTCTCTCCTGCTTCCTCCACTCTCTCCCTCATGCTCCACCTCTCTCTTTCTCTCTCCAGCTCCCATCTCTCTCTACCCTGCACACCACTGTCTCTGTCACTTTCTCCCTCCTGCTCTCCTCACTACCCTGCATCCCCTTCTCTCTATATCTTTCTCCCTCCTGCTCTCCCCGCTCTCTCTCCCTCTCTGTCACCTGCTCCCACTCACTCCCTCTCCAGCTCCCCCCTCTCCTGCTCCCCCCACACTGTCTCCTGTTCCCCTTATTTCTCTCTCACTCCTGCTTTCCTCTCTCTCTCTCTTTATTGCTCTCCTGCACCCCTTAACTCCTGCTCCCCTGCTCTCTTCTGCTCCCCCTCTCTCTCCTGCTCCAACCCCACTCTCTCTCCATTCCCTTCTCCGCCCTCTTTCCTGCTAGCTCTCTCTCTCTCCTCTGGTTGACCCCTCTCTACCCTCCTCCCCGCTTTCACTCTCTGTCATGCTCCCCCCTCACGCTCTCCCCTACTCCCGTTCACTCCCTCTCCTGCACCCCCCCCACTCTCTCCAGCTCCCCCTTCTCTCCTGCACCCCCTCTCTCACAGCTGCTCCCCCTCTCTCCTGTGCCCCTCTCTCTCTCCTGCTCCCCAGTCTCTCTCTCCCTCCCTCTGTCCTGCTCTCCCCCTCTTTCCCTTTCTGTCTCCTGCTACCCCCTCTCTCTCCTGGTTCTCCCCTCCTCTCTCTTGTACCTGCTCCCTTCCTTCCTCTCGCCCTCTACTGCTCCTCACTACGTCTCTCCTGCTCCTCTTTCTCTCCCTTTCCAGCTCCTCTCTCTCTTGCTCTCCTGCTCCCCCTCTCTCCTGCTCTTCCTCTCTCTCTCCCCTGTTCCCCACCCTTTCTCTCTCCCATGTTCCCCACCCTTTCTCTCTTGCTCCCCACACTATCACTCTTGCTATTCTTTCTCTCTCTCTCTCTCCTGCTCAACCTCATGCTCTCCCACTCTCTCTCTCTCTCATGCGCCTCTCTCTTTCTCTCTCATGCTCCCCTTTCTTTCGCTCCTGCTCTCCCTCTCTCTCCTGTTCCCCTTTCACACTCTCTCTCCTGCTCCCCCTCTCTCTCCTGCTTCCTCCTTCACTCTCTCCCTCATGCTCCACCTCTCTCTTTCTCTCTCCAGCTCCCATCTCTCTCTACCCTGCACGCCACTGTCTCTGTCACTTTCTCCCTCCTGCTCTCCCCCTCTCTTTCCCTCTCCCTCCTATTCCTCTTTCAGTCTCTCTCTTCTGATCTCTTTCTCTGTCTCTCTCTCTCTCTTGCTCCCCTCTCCCTCTCTTACTCTGCCTCTGTCTCTCTCTTCTGCTCCCCCTCTCTCTCTCTCCCTTTCCCTCTATCTCTCCTGCTCCCATTTCTCTCCTGCTACCCCCTCACTCTCCACCCTCCCTCTCTCTCTCCTGCCCCTGTCTCTCTCTCTCCTGCTTACCTTCCCCCCTCCTGCTCCTCTCTCTCTCTCTCTCCTGCACCCTCTTCTTTCTCCTGCTCCCACCTCTCTCCTGCTACCCTTCTCTCCTGCTACCCCTCTCACTCCCCAGCCCCTCACTCTCTCTCCTGCCCCATCTGTCTCTCTCTCCTGCTCACCCTCCCCCTCTCTCCTGCTCCTCTCTCTCTCTCTCCTGCAACGCCCATCTCCTGATCCCCCGCTCTCCTGCTCCCACTCTCTCCTGCTCCCTCCTGCCTCCCTCTCTCTCTCCCCCCCTCTCATGCTCTCCCCCGCTCTCTCCTACTCCTCCCCTCCCCTCTCTCGTTCCTGATTCCCCGTCTATCTCTTTCCTGCTCTCCTCTCTGTCTGTCTCTCTCTTTTGCTCCCCCTCTCTACTACTCCCACGTTAAGCTCTCCCTCTCTCTCTCTCCTGTTCCCCTCTCTCTCTCTCTCTCTTGCTCCTGCTCCCCTTTCACTCTGTCTCTCCTGCTTCACCCTCTCTCTCTCCCTCCTGCTCCCCCTTCTCTGTCTCTCCCTCTCTACCCTGCACCCCCTTCTCTCTGTCTCTTTCTCACTCATGCTCTCCCCGCTCTCTCTCTCTCTCCCCTGCTCCCGCTCACGCCCTCTCCAGCTCCCCCTCTCCAGCTCCCTGCATGCTCTCTCCTGTTCCCTTTCTCTCTTTCTCACTCCTGCTTCCCTCTCTCTCTCTATCACTTTCCTGCACCCCCTAACTCCTTCTCCCCTGCCGTCTTCTGCTCCCCCTCTCTCCTGCTCCAAATCTACTCTCTCTCCATTCCTCTCTCTCTCCCTTCTCTGCCCTCTTTCCTGCTAGCTCTCTCTCTCTCTCCCCTGCTCGACCCCTTTCTCCCCTCCTCCCTGCTCTCACTCCCTGTCATGCTCCTCCCTCACGCTCTCCCCTACTCCCGTTCACTCCCTCTCCAGCTCCCCCCCTCTCCTGTGCCCCCCACTCCATCTCCTGCTCTCCTTCTCTCTCTTTCTCTCTCTCTCCTGCTCCCGCCTCTCTCCTGCTACCCCCTCATTCTCCAGCCCCCCTCTCTCTCTCTCTCTCCTGCAACGCCCAACTCCTGCTCCCCCGCTCTCTCCCGCTCCCCCTCTCTCCTGCTCCCCCTCTCTCCTGCTACCGGCTCACTCTCCAGCCCTCCCTCTCTCTCTCCTGCTCACCCTCCCCCCTCTCTCCTGCTCCTCTCTCTCTATCTCTCTCCTGCACCACCCATCTCCTGCTCCCCCACTCTCTCCTGCTCCCCCTCTCTCCTGCTCCCCCTCTCTCCTGCTCCCACCCGCCTCTCTCTTGCTCTTGCTTTCCGCCTCTGTCTCTCACCCTCTACCGCTCCCACCTTTCTCGTTCCTGCTTCCCCCTCTCTTTCTTTCCTGCTCTCCTCTCTGTCTGTCTCTCTGTTTTGCACCCCCTCTCTACTGCTCCCACCTCTCTCTCTCCTGCTCTCACCTTACACTCTCCTCTCTCTCTCCTGCTCCTGTCTCTCTTTCTCTCTCTCTCGCTCCTGCTCCCCTTTCATTCTGTCTCTCGTGCTCCACCCTCTCTCGCTCCCTCCTGCTCCCCCTCTCTCTCTCTCCCTCTCTACCCTGCACCCCCTTCTCTCTGTCTCTTTCTCGCTCATGCTCTCCTGTGCTCTCCTTCTCTCTCTCCTGCACCCCCTCTCTCACTTCTACTCCCTTTCTCTCTCTGTCTCTCCTGCTACCTCCTCTCTCTCCTGCTCCAAATTTACTCTCTCTCCATTCCCCACTCTCCCTTCTCCGCCCTCTTTCCTGCTAGCTCTCTCTCTCCCCTGCTCAACCCCTTTCTCTCCTCCTCCCCACTCTCACTCCCTGTCATGCTCCCCCCTCACGTTCTCCCCTACTCCCGTTCACTCCCTCTCCAGCTCCCCCCTCTCCTGCCCCCCCACTCTCTCCCATGCTCTCCTTCTCTCTCTCTCTCCTGCTCCCGCCCCTCTCCTGCTCCCCCTCTCTCACTTCTACTCCCCTTCTCTTTCTGTCTCTCCTGCTCCCCCTCTCTTCTATGCCCCCTCTCTCACTCCAGCTCTCCACACTCTCTCTCTCCCCCTCTCCCTTTCCCTCTTTCTCTCGCCTGGTCCACCCTCTATCCTCCTCCCCCCCTCTCCTGCTCTCCCCTCGCTCTCTCTCCTGCTCCCCCCTCTCTTCTGCTCTCTGCCCTCTCTCTCCTGTGCCTCTCTCTCTCCCCTTCTCGACCCCTCTCTCCCTTCTCACCACTCTCTCTCCCTGTCATGCTCCCCCCACTCTCTCCCTCCTGCTCTCCTTCTCTCTCTCTCTCTCCTGCTCCCCCCTCTCCAACCTCTCTCTCTCTCTCCCTTTCCCTCTTTCTCTCTCCTGCTCCACCCTCTGTCCTGCTCCGCCTCTCTCTCTCCTGCTCTCCCCTCTCTTCTGCTCTCTGTCCTCTCTCTCTCTCTCCTGCTCACCCTCCCCCCTCTCTCCTGCCCCTCTCTCTCTCTCTCTCCTGCAACGCCCATCTCCTGCTTCCCCACTCTTTCCTGCTCCCCCTCTCTCCTGCTCCCCCTCTGTCCTGCTACCCGCTCACTCTCCAGCCCTCCCCTCTCTCTCTCCTGCTCACCCTCCCCCCTCTCTCCTGCTCCTCTCTATCTCTCTCCTGCACCGCCCATCTCCTGCTCCCCCGCTCTCTCCTGCTCCCCCTCTTTCCTGCTCCCCCTCTTTCCTGCTCCCACCCGCCTCTCTCTCGCTTTTGCTCCCTACCTCTGTCTCTCACCCTCTACCGCTCCCACCTCTCTCTCTCCTGCTCCCCCCTCTCCACCCTCTCTCATTCCTGCTCTCCAACCTCTCTCTCTCTCTCTCTCTCTCCTTTTCCCTCTTTCTCTCGCCCGCTCCACCCTCTGTCCTGCTCCCCCTCTCTCTCTCTCTCTCCTCTCTTCTGCTCTCTGTCCTCTCTCTCTCTCTCCTGCTCTCCCCCTCTCCCCCTTTCTGTCTCCTGCTCCTCCTCTCTCTCCTGCTTCTCCCCTCCTCTCTCTCACACCTGCTCCCTTCCTCCCTCTCGCCCTCTACTGCTCCTCACTATGTCTCTCCTGCTCCTCTTTCTCTCCCTTTCCAGGTCCTCTCTCTTGCTCTCCTGCTCCCCCTCTCTCTCTCCCATGTTCCCCACCCTTTCCCTCCTGCTCCCCACACCCTCGCTCTTGCTCCTCTCTCTCTCACTCTCTCCTGCTCCGCCTTTCTCTCCTGCTCCCACCTCAGGCTCTCCCTCTCTCTCTCATGCTACCCTCTCTCTCGCTCCTGCTCCCCCTCTCTCTCTTCTGCTCACCCTTCACACTCTCTCCTGCTCCCCTTTCACACTCTCTCTCCTGCTCCCCTCTCTCTCCTGCTTCCTCCCTCACTCTCTCCCTCATGTGCCACCTCTCTCTCTTTCTCTCTCCAGCTCCCATCTCTCTCTACCCTGCACGCCACTGTCTCTGTCACTTTCTCCCTCCTGCTCTCCCCCCCTCTCCCATTCCTCTTTCAGTCTCTCTCTTCTGCTCTCTTTCTCTGTCTCTCTCTCTCTCCTGCTCCTCATCCCTCTCTTGCTCTGCCCCTGTCTCTCTCTTCTGCTTCTCTCCCTCTCGCTCTCTCCTGCTACCCCTTCTCTCCTGCTCCCCCTCTCTCTCTCTCCCTTTCCCTGTATCTGTCCTGCTCCCCCCTCTATCCTGCTTCCCCCTCACCCTCCAGCCCCTCTCTCTCTCTCTCCAGCTCCATCTCTCTTTCTCCTGCTCACCCTCCCCCCTCTCCTGCTCCTCTCTCTTTCTCTCTCTCCTGGACCCCCTTCTCTTTCCTGGTCCCCCCTCTATCCTGCTACCCCTCACTCTCCAGCCCCCCCTCCCTCTCCAGCCCGCTCTTTCTCTCTCCCTTTCCCTCTATCTCTCCTGCTCCCCCCTCTATCCTGCTTCCCCCTCACCCTCCAGCCCCACTCTCTCTCTCCAGCCTCATCTCCCTCTCTTTCCTGCTCACCCTCCCCTCCTCTCCTGCTCCTCTCTTTCTCTCTCCTGCAACGCCCATCTCCTGCTCACTTGCTCTCTCCTGCTCCCCCCTCTCTTCTGCTCTCTGCCCTCTCTCTTTCTCCTGTGCCTCTCTCTCCCCTGCTCGACCCCTCTCTCCCCTCTCCCCGTTCTCACTCCCTGTCATGCTCCCCGCACTCTCTCACCTGCTCTCCTTCTCTCTCTCTCTCTCTCCTGCTCACCCCTCTCTCCTGTACCGCCTCTCTCACTCATACTCCCCTTCTCTCTCTGTCTCTCCTGCTCCTTGCTCCCCCCTCTCTCCTGGCCCCCCTCTCTCACTCCTGCTCTCCACCCTCTCTCTCTCTCTCCCTTTCCCTCTTTCTCTCGCCTGCTCCACCCTCTGTCCTGCTCCTCCTCTCTCTCTCTCTCCTGCTCCCCCTTCACTATCTCTGCTGCTCACCCTTTACTCTCTCTCCTGCTCCCCTCTCCCTCTCTTGCTCTGCCTCTGTCTCTCTCTTCTGCTTCTCCCCCTCTCACTCTCTGCTGCTCCCCCTTCTCTCTTCTGCTCCCCCCTCTCTCTCTCTCCCTTTCCCTCTATCTGTCCTGCTCCCCCCTCTATCCTGCTTCCCCCTCACTCTCCAGCCCCTCTCCCTCACTCCAGCCCCTATCTCTCTCTCTCTCCTGCTCACCCTCCTCTCTCTCTCCTGCACCCTCATCTCTCTCCTGCTCCCCCCTCTATCCTGCTCCCCCCTCACTCTCCAAGCCCCCTCTCTCTCTCCAGCCCCCTCTTTCTCTCTACCTTTCCCTCTATCTCTCCTGCTCCCCCCTCTATCCTGCTTCCTCCTCACCCTCCAGCCCCCCTCTCTCTCTCTAGCCCCATCTCTCTCTCTCCTGCTCACCCTCCCCCCCTCTCCTGCTCCTCTCTCGCTCTCTCCTGCAATGCCCATCTCCTGCTCACCCGCTCTCTCCTACTCCCCCATCTCTGCTGCTCTCTGCATTCTCTCTCTCTCTCTCCCCTATGCCTCTCTCTCTCTCTCTCCCCTGCTGGACCCCTCTTTCCCCTCTCCCCGCTCTCACTCCCTGTCATGCTCCCCGCACTCTCTCACCTGCACTCCTTCTCTCTCTCTCTCTCTCCTGCTCGCCCCTCTCTCCTGCACCCCCTCTCTCACTCCTGCTCTCCACTCTCTCTCTCTCTCTCCTTTTCCCTCTTTCTCTCGCCTGCTCCACCCTCTGTCCTGCTCCCCCCCCTCTCTCTCTCCTGCTCCCCCTTCACTATCTCTCCTGCTCCCCCTTCACTCTCTCTCCTGCTCCCCTCTCCGTCTCTTGCTCTGCCTCTGTCTCTCTCTTCTGCTTCTCCCCCTCTCACTCTCTGCTGCTCCCCCTTCTCTCTTCTGCTCCCCCCTCTCTCTCTCTCCCTTTCCCTCTATCTGTCCTGCTCCCCCCTCTATCTTGCTTCACCCTCACTCTCCAGCCCCCTCCCTCACTCCAGCCCCTATCTCTCTCTCTCCTGCTCACACTCCTCCCTCTCTCTTGCTCTTCTCTCTCTCTCTCTCCTGCACCCCCTTCTCTCTCCTGCTCCCCCCTCACTCTCCAGCCCCCCTCTCTCTCTCCAGCCCCCTCTTTCTCTCTACCTTTCCCTCTATCTCTCCTGCTCCCCCCTCTATCCTGCTTCCCCCTCACCCTCCAGCCCCTCTCTCTCTCTCTAGCCCCATCTCTCTCTCTCCTGCTCACCCTCCCCCCCTCTCCTGCTCCTCTCTCGCTCTCTCCTGCAACGCCCATCTCCTGCTCACCCGCTCTCTCCTACTCCCCCATCTCTGCTGCTCTCTGCATTCTCTCTCTCTCTCTCTCCTATGCCTCTCTCTCTCCCCTGCTGGACTCCTCTCTCCCCTCTCCCTGCTCTCACTCCCTGTCATGCTCCCCGCACTCTCTCACCTGCTCTCCTTCTCTCTCTCTCTCTCTCCTGCTCGCCCCTCTCTCCTGCACCCCCTCTCTCACTCCTACTCCCCTTCTCTCTCTGTCTCTCTTGCTCCCTGCTCCCCCATCTCTCCTGGTCCCCTCTCTCACTCCTGCTCTCCACCCTCTCTCTCTCTCTCTCCTTTTCCCTCTTTCTTTCGCCTGCTCCACCCTCTGTCGTGCACCCCCTCTCTCACTCCTACTCTCCACTCTCTCTCTCTCTCTCCCTTTCCCTCTTTCTCTCGCTTGCTCCACCCTCTGTCCTGCTCCCCCTCTCTCTCCTGCTTCCTCCCTCAGTCTCTCCCTCATGCTCCTCCTCTCTCTCTCTATCCAGCTCCCATCTCGCTCTACCCTGCACGCCACTGTCTCTGTCACTTTCTCCCTCCTGCTCTCCCCCTCTCTCTCCCTCTCCCTCCCATTCCTCTTTCAGTCACTCTTTCTCTGTCTCTCCCTCTCTCTCCTGCTCCCCTCTCCCTCTCTTGCTCTGCCTCTATCTCTCTTCTGCTTCTCCCCCTCTTGCTCTCTCCTGTTCCCCCTTCTCTCTACTGCTCCCCCCTCTCTCTCCCTTTCCCTCTATCTCTCTTGCTCCCCCCTCTATCCTGCTTCCCCCTCACTCTCCAGCCCCTCTCCCTCACTCCAGCCCCTATCTCTCTCTCTCCTGCACCCCCTTCTCTCTCCTGCTCCCCCCTCTATCCTGCTCCTCACTCACTCTCCAGCCCCCATCTCTCTCTCCAGCCCCTGTCTCTGTATCTCCTGCTCACCCTCCTCCCTCTCTCCTGCTCCTCTCTCTCTCTCTCTCTCCTGCACCCCCTTCTCTTTCCTGCTCCCCCCTCTCTCCTGCTCACCCTCACTCTCCAGCCCCTCTCTCTCTCTAGCCCCATCGCTCTCTCTCCTGCTCACCCTCCCCCCTCTCCTGCTCCTCTCTCTCTCTCTCCTGCAACGCCCATCTCCTGCTCACCTGGTCTCTCCTGTTCCCAAACCCCTCTCTCTTGCATTTCCCTCTCTTTCTCTTACTTTCCCCTCTCTCCTACTATCCCCCTCTATCTCTCTCTTTCTCTCCCCTGCTCTCTCCCTCTCTCTCCTCCTCCCCGCTCTCACTCCCTCTCATGATCCCCCCTCACTCTCCCTCCTGCTATCCCCTCACTCTCCCTACTGCTACCCCCTCACTCTCCCTCCTGCTCTCTCTCTCCCTCCCTCTCCCATGCTTCCCTCTCTCTCTCATGCTCCCCCTCTCTCTGTCTATCTCTCTCTCTGTTCTGCTCCTCTGTCTCGTCAGCTTCCCCCTCTCTTACTCTGTCTTCCTCTCTTTCCTGCTCCCGCCTCTCTCTCTCCCCTGCTCCTCCCTCTCTCTCATGCTCCCCCTCACTCTCTCTCGTGTTCACAACTCTCCCTCTCTCTCACTCCCATCGCCTCTCCCTTTCCTGCTCTCCCCTCTCTATTTATCGCTCTCTCCTGCACCCCTCTCTCTCCTGCTTCCCTCTCTCTCTCTCTCCTGCTTCCCTCTCTCTCTCTTGCTCCCCCTCACTCTCTCTCTCCTGTTTCCCCACTCTCCCTTTCTCACATTCCCTTCCCCCTCTCCTGCTCTCCCTCTCTATCTATCTATCTCTCTCGCTCTCTCCTGCACCCCTTCTCTCCTGCTTCCCTCTCTCTCTCTCTCTCTCTCTCTCCTGCTCCCCCTCACTCTCTCCTGCTTCCACCTCTCTCTCCTGCTTCTCTCTCTCTCCCTCGCTCTCTCCTGCACACCTCTCTCTCCTGCTTCCCTGTCTTTCTCTCTCTCTCTCTCTCTCCTGCTCCCCCCTCACTCTCACCTGCACCCCCCTCTCTCTCCCTCTCTCTCCTGCTCCCCCTTCACTCTCTCTCCTACTCCCCCTCTCTCTCTCTCGCTCCCCCTCTCTCCTGCTCCGCCCTCTCTCGCTTGCTCTCCCCTCTTTCTCCTGCTCTCTCTCCCCCTCTCCTACTCCACCTATCTCTCTTGCTCCTCCCCTCTCATTCCTGCTCTTTCCTCTCTCTCTCCCTCTCTCCCTCTCCTGCTCCCCCCTCTCACTCTCTCCTGCTCCCCCCTCACTCTCTCTACTGCTCCCCCTCACTCTCTCTCTTTCTCCTGCACCCCTCTCTCTCCTGCTTCCCCCTCTCTCTCTCTCTCCTGCTCCCCCCTCACTCTCTCTTCTGCTCCCACCTCACGCTCTCTCTCTCTTTTTCTCCTGCACCACTCTCTCTCCTGCTTCCCCCCCCCTCCCTCTCTCTCCTGCTCTCCCCCTCTCTCTCTCGTTCTCTCCCCTGCTCTCCCCCTTTCTCTCTCTCCTGCTCCCCCCCTCACTCTCTCCTGCCCCTCTCTGTCTCTCTCTTGCTCCACCTCTCTCCCCTGCTCCCCCTTTTTCTCTCTCTTCTGTTCCCCCCTTCTCTCTCTCCTGCTCCTCCTCTCTCTTTCTCTCTTCTGCTCTCCCCTCTTTCTCTCTCTCCTGCTCCCCCCTCTCTCTCTTCTGCGCTCCCCTATCTGTCTCCTGCTCCCCTCCTCTCTCTGTCTCCTGCTCCCGCCTCTCTCTCTCCTGCTCCCCCCTTTCTCTCTCTCTCCTGCTCCCTCCTGTCTCTGTCTCCTGCTCCCCTCTCTCTCTCTCTCCTGCTCCCCTCCTCTCTCTGTCTCCTGCTCCCGCCTCTCTCTCTCTCCTGCTCCCTCTCTCTCTCTCTCTCCTGCTCCCCTCCTCTCTCTGTCTCCTGCTCCCGCCTCTCTCTCTCCTGCTCCCCCCTCTCTCTCTCTCTCCTGCTCCCCTCCTCTCTCTCTCTCCTGCTCCCTCTCTCTCTCTCTGCTGCTCCCCATTGTCTGCTGTTCAGCTACATATCCCTGAATGTCAGTTTGCTCCTGGCGCTGGTGGTCCTCGTACGAGCTCCAATCTAGGGCAGCCATAGCATCTCCCATTCTGATGTGTTTGAGAAACCTCTGAAGTGTTGAAAGTAACTTTTCAGCAAATTTACTGTGAACAAACCCTCTCCCACGAATAGCTCAGATAGATGTGAGTGTTGAGTATTTATTGCAGTAGTTCCATGAATTTGATTCAACCCTTCAATTGCCACTGAGTTCTTTCCTTGCTTTCACTTAAGAGTTTCAGGAAGTTCAGGAAACTCATGTGTATGCCACTAAATTGAAAAGTCAGGTGAAATAATGGTCTAATTGGATGATTAGCTAATGTTAATAGGCAAACCACCTCACCCAATGAGGTTTTGCTCAAGCGCTCCAATTAAATGCAGAATTTGATTAGTTGGAGCTGGCTCCCCAATGTGCTGACATTTTTGCTGATTCATTTGCTTTTCAGAGCTACAAAACCTGATGATATTTTGAAGGTGTAGTGGTTGTAAGTAAATACAGGTGAATCAGCCCTAAGTGCGGGTAATCTTGGGGGCAGAGCTTTCTAGTCGTGGACTTGGTTCAAGCATGTAGTTTCACCAGGAGCTCAGTAAATAAAGTTTACTGTTTCTAACAAGAAACCTGTCCAGTACACCAAGTTTATTACAATTGGCGATGATGATAAATAGCTCCGACGCTGCACCTCGCATCCTGAAAGTGAGTATATTGTTTTAAGGGAAGAAAGAAAAGCATATTCACCAGTCATGTTGCTCTTCGGCAGAATCAACCCATCCATGAAAGACTGGAGTCAGTACATAGAGTGCCTAGGTTTCTAATTTGTGGCGAATGAAATAACAGCGGAGGAGAAGCAGAAAGCAATTCTTCTAAGTGTCTGGGGGAAGAAGACGTATCACCTCATCTGTAGTCTGATGGCCCCAAATGTGCCTAATTCTAGATGTTTTTAACAAGCTAATAGACCTTGTGAAGGCATGTTTTCAGGCTAAGCCATTGGTGATTATGCAAAGATTCAAGTTCAACTCTGGAGTAAGGGCTTCAGGTGAGTCAATCGCAATGTATATCGTGAAGTTAAAACAGTTTTCTGAGCACTGCGACTTTGGAGATACTCTCAATGATATATTGCAAGATTGTTTGGTTTGTGGCATATACGATGACACACATCTTTAAAACGCATCTTTAAATACCTAAGTGAAGGTACTCAGCCACTGAAATTGGAGAAAACCACGGCTCAGCTGAAGAAGTACACTGGAGAGGCAAAACAGGTGAAAGACATCGCCTCTGTACCTGTATCCTGCAAGCAATCGACAGCCCAGCTGCCAGCAGTTGTTTTAACCGGTGAAGGAACTAGTCTTTCATGGCTGCGATTGGTTGAAAGAAATTAAACTCAACTGGTCAGAAATTTTTCAGGTTAGAACAGGAGGAATTCCTGTAAGTATGACAGTGTATTCTGAGATGGGAAAAATAAAAGGCTTACAAGCAAAAACATGCGTTGATTCGGAGCAACACCCCAGTTCTTTAAGGCCAGACCTGTGCCTTACACCCTAAAGGAGAAGCTGGATGCAGAATTGTGTCGCTTAGAGAAGCTCGGCATAATCCAACCAGTCCAACTTTCAAAATGGGCAGCGCCCAAAGCCCCTATGATGAAACCAGAGCAAACTATTTGCATTTGTGGAGACTACAAATTAACTGTGAACCAGGCTGCTAAATGAGACAAATATCCAATCCTGAGGATTGAAGATCTGTACACTAAGCTTGCAGGAGGAAGATCCTACACCAAATTGGACATGAGCCATACATACCGACAGCTAGATCTAGACAACACATTTAGAGGGTACATAACCATCAACACACACAGGAGCATGTACCAATATACAGGCCTACCCTTTCGTGTATCGTCTGCCTGTAATATTTTCCAAAGGACCATGGAAAGCCTCCTACAAGGCCTTCCCAAGTTGTAGTGTACCTGGATGATGTCCTGATCACAGGATCAACGGAAGCTGAACATTTGGCCAACCTGGAAGAGGTTTTAAGGAGATTTTTGGAGGTTGGTGTACGATTGGAACATGAGAAATGTACTTTCCAAGCAAATGAAGTCACTTATTTGGGTCATCAAGTGGATGCCCAAGGGTTGCATCCAGTAGAGGAGAAAGTCAGGGTAAGCAAGAAGGTGCCCTCACCTACCAGTGTCACTGAACTCAAGCCTTTTTTGGGCATGATAAATTATTACAGTCACTTCTTGCCTAATTTGAATACAGTGTTAGCCCCTTTACACTTATTATTGAAGAAGAAACACAGGTAGTCATTGAAGGCATAACAAAACATATTATTCTATTAAATTGGAAACTGTGTACCCCACCTTCTTTTACTAATTGGATATGTGATCTTATGCAGAATCTTAAACTTGAGAAAATAAAGTACACTATAAGAGGCTCCACTGATGGATTTTATGGAGCTTGGCGAACTTTCTTAGGTTACTTTGAGGAAGAACAGCTCTCTACTTTCATATAACTGACCCTAATTGGTTTGTATGTATTATATCAGGTGAAACTATATCTGACCTATGATTGTTGTTGATTTTCTTATTTTTTTTTGGGGGGGTTGGGGACGGTTTTTTTTTTCTCTTTCCTTTTTCTTCTTCTTCCTCCTATTTCTCTTTTCCTTTTGTTCTCTTCCATATGTAAGTGTATTGAATTATTGCTGTACTTTTCTTTTGTACGGTTACTCATTATGACTGTTGTTAAATTCTTTTTTAAAAAAAAACAAGAGAATAAAGAAGCCTTCATAAAAGCCAAGAAGCTTTTACACTCATCTTGACTGCTATTGCATTATGACCCATCAAAAGAATTAATATTAATTTGTGATGCATCTCTCTACAGTGTGGGAGCGGTATTGTCATGCAAAATGGAAGATGGTTCTGAAAGACCAGTAGGATATGTCTCCAGAACCCTCTCTACAGCTGAGAAGGGTTAGTCACAACTTGAAAAAGAAAGCTTATCCATAATATTTGGAGTAAAGAAATATTTGCATGGTCGGCATTTCACCATTGTGTCAGATCGCAAGCCACTTATGGGTTTATTTAGCGAAGGTAAAGCCATTTCGCCGATAGCCTTCAACAGAATTCAAAGATGGGCTTTGATTTTTGTTGGCATATGAGTACTCCTTTATGCACTGTCCAGGTGTGCATATAGCAAATGCAAAAGCCCTTAGTCACCTTCCTTTGCAGAGAGCACTGTACATGCTCCAGTGCCTCAAGAAGTTGTACACGTGCTGAATTTCCTAGACTCCTGCTGGCCTGTGTGAAGCAGATAAAGAATTGGACAAACTGAGATCCAATTTTATCAAGAGTCCGAGAACATGTATTGCAAAGATGGTTGGTTGTACAAGTCTCTGAAGAGTTAAAATCATTCTATGCTCATAAACTAAGTTGTCAAGATGGAATCTTGTTATGGGGAGCAAGAGTTGTTGTCCCTTCGCAAGGAAGAGAACCACTCTTGACAGCTTCACGGTGTTCATCCAGACATATCGAAAATGAAGATGCTTGTGTGAAGCTATATCTGGTGTCCAGATATAGACAGTGATATAGAAAAAATGGTTAAACACTGTCTCCAGTGTCAGGAACAGCAGAAGTTGCCTGTTTCAGCTCCACTGCATCTGTGGGAGTGGCCTGCTTGACCCTGGGTTAGTTTATATATAGACTGTGTCGGTCCATTTTTAGGTACCATGTTTTTAGTGATCATCGTCACGCATTCTAAGTCGGTGGATGTGAAGAAATAGATCACTTACATCATGTGCAATTATGGAAAAGCTGCACCAATGTTTTACTGTTCGTGGCCTACCAAAAGTCAATGTTTTGGATAATTGCTGCCACTAAAACGTAATTCCAGAGATTCGTGAACTTAACTGCGATTAAATATGTCAAAACAACACCATATCACCCCTCATCCAATGAGTTAACAGAAAGAGTACAAACTTTTAAAACAGGAATGAAGAAATTATCCAAAGGAACGTTAGAAACATGAATTTCATGATTATTTCTCAACTATTCAACAGAGGGCGCTGGTGAGAAGTGAGTGAAGCATTCTGGGAGAAGTCACCACAGCCACCGTGACTCAGGAGGGAATCAAGGAGAAGGACTCTTGCACTCAACAGGAAGAAGAGCATCCAATAGAGGGTGCTGGTTAGAAGTGACTGAAGCATTCTTGAATTCATTGCCACAGAAGGCTGTGGAGGCCAGTTCATTGAGTGTATTTAAGACCGAGATAGATAGGTTCTTGATTGGTAAGGGGATCAAAGGTTACGGGCAGAAGGCAGGAGAATGGGGTTGAGAAATTTATCAGCCATGATTGAATGGCAGAGCAGACTCGATGGGCCGAATGGCCTAATTTCTCCTCCTATGTCTTATGGTCTTATAGTCTATTGAGCGACTTCTCATGCCATATGGGTTCAACGCTGTCTAAATTACTAATGAAATGCTGCCTTCGTACAAGATTGAGTTTGGTGTTCCCTAACTTAGAAGGGAAGGGCGAGAAGAACCAGAGTGGTTAGAAAGTGAATCATGATGTTCACAGTAAAGATTGAAAATTTACAGTGGGAGAGACAGTTTTGGAAGTGGACCTAGATGGGTTCCTGGTATAATTGTTTCTGAAACAGGACATTTATCATGCCATGGTGGAAGTGGAAAGCTGGATTGTTAAGAAATATGTTGATCATCTAACAAGTAGAGAGACACTCCAACAACCAGTTACTCCACCTGAAATTGAAATCAAAACTTTGGTCCTTGACGTGCCAGATCAACATAGAATAGACATACCTGATGTCTTTGTTGAAATAAACAATTTTGACCCGCCATTGTCTAAGGATGTCCCTGTTTCTGAAGTTCCTGATCAAGTTGTTCCAGTGGAAGAATCTCAAGTCTTAGAGCGACATTGCTCTACCTGAAACAGAAAAACCACCTCAGTGACTTAATCTATAATTGCATGAACTGTGTATATTTGTATATGTTGTGGATTAAAATATTCAGAATCACAGAATCGCAGAATTGTTATAGTGTAGAAGGAGGCCATTCGGCCCATTATGTGCTCTCTGAGCATTTTAACTTAGTGCCAATCTCCTGCCTTTTCCCCGTAACCCTACACACTGTTTCTATTTAAATATTCATCCAACGCCCTTTTGAATGCTTCAATTGAACCTGCCTCCACCGCATTTCCAGACAGTGCATTCCAAACCCTAACTACTCACTGTGTGAAAAAGTTTTTTCTCACCTCACACTTGCTTCTTTTGCAAAACACTTTAAAACTGTTCCCTCTGATTCTGATTCTTTTATGAGCGGGAACAGTTTCACCCTATCTACTCTGTCCAGATCCCTCATGATTTTGAAAACTTCTATCAAGTCTCCTCTTAGTTTACTCCTCTCCAAAGGAAACAGTCACAACTTCTCCAGTCTATCCTCATAACTGAAGTGTCTCATCCCTTGAACCATCCTTGTAAACCTCTTCGGCACTCTCTCCAATGCGTTCACATCCTTCCTGTTTTGTGGCGCCCAGAACTATACATAATACACCAGCTGAGGACTAAGCAGTGTCTTCCATAAGTTCATCATAACCTCCCTGCTCTTGTACTCTATGCCCCTATTAATGTATGCTTTAGGAACAGCTCTCTCTACCTGTCCTGCCACATTTAATGACTTATGTACATATATGCCCAGTGTATATGCTCTGCTCCTGCACACCTTTTAGAATAGCATCCTTTATTTTGTTAAAAACAAAAAAACTGCGAATGCTGGAAATCCAAAACAAAAACAGAATTACCTGGAAAAACTCAGAGGGTCTGGCAGCATCGGCGGAGAAGAAAAGAGTTGACGTTTCGAGTCCTCATGACCCTTCGACAGAACTTGAGTTCGAGTCCAAGAAAGAGTTGAAATATAAGCTGGTTTAAGGTGTGTGGAGGGGGGCGGAGAGAGACAGAAAGAGAGAAGTGGAGGGGGTTGGTGTGGTTGTAGGGACAAACAAGCAGTGATAGAAGCAGATCATCAAAAGATGTCACAAACAATAGTACAAAAGAACACATAGGTGTTAAAGTTGGTGATATTATCTAAACGAATGTGCTAATTAAGAATGGATGGTACGGCACTCAAGGTATAGCTCTAGTGGGGGTGGGGAGAGCATAAAAGATTTAAAAATATTTAAAAATAATGGAAATAGGTGGGAAAAGAAAAATCTATATAATTTATTGGAAAAAAACAAAAGGAAGGGGGAAACAGAAAGGGGGTGGGGATGGAGGAGGGAGCTCAAGACCTAAAGTTGTTGAATTCAATATTCAGTCCGGAAGGCTGTAAAGTGCCTAGTCGGAAGATGAGGTGTTGTTCCTCCAGTTTGCGTTGGGCTTCACTGGAACAATGCAGCAAGCCAAGGACAGACATGTGGGCAAGAGAGCAAGGTGGAGTGTTTTAACTCCACTCTCACTTCCTTCAATATTCTTGGATGCATCTCATTCGGTCCAGACGCCTTATCAAATTTATATATCGACAGCTTATCTAATGCTTCCTCCTTATCAATTTTAAACCCTTTTAGTGACCGAGTTTCCTCCTCTGTCACCATGGCCTGGGCAGCATCTGCCTTGTAGGTAATGACAGATGCAAAGTTACACCTCAGCCATGCCTCTTGCCTCTATGTGTAAACCCCATTTTTGGTCCCTAATTGGCCCTACTCCTCCTTTTACTACTCTTTTAGAAGAATATATTAACATTCTTGTAAATAAGAGATGTAAAACAAAATTGAAGGGGATAGGAATGTAGTGATTGTAAGTAAAACCTTTCATACTGTTTTGGAGACCATGTGACTGTACAGACGATTCAGCCCTAAGTGTGGGTTATTTTAGGGGTGGAGCTTTTTAGTCATGGACCTGGTTCCAGCATGTAGCCAAACTCAGTATCATAATCTGGTGATGGAGCTCTGTATGTTGTCAGGGAGCCTGTAGGTGTTTCCTAAATCTGGTCACTGGGGAACATAGATGTATATTCATCATTATCTTGGCATGGATTGACCAAACCCTGAACTTACTCTTTTTGCAGATGCAACCCTGTTGATTTGTTTTGTAACTAACAGTTCTGCAACAGATTTTCTCCCCGCAATTTGATGTGATTCAGGAATTAATTGGAATTATAAAACATCTTCAAATTAATAACAGTATAAACCATCATTTAGAAAGCCATGGATTTGTTAAGAGAACGCCAAGAGTGACTAAATTGATTTAAATTTTTGAGGAGGTGACAATGAGTTTCCATGAAGGTAGATGCAGTCCACATGGATTTTAGCAAGGCTTTTGATAAGATTGCACATGACAGACAAGCCAGAAAATTAGGAACCTAGGGGCAGGTGGGATCCAACATTGGCTTAGTGGGAGGAAACAAAGAGTAGCATTTGACGTGTGTTCTTCTGACTTGAGGCTTTTCCAGTGGAATTCTGCAAGGCTCAGAATTAGGTCCTTTATTTTTCATGGTATATATCAATGATTTAGGTCAGGATTTTCCAGCCCTGTCACGGAGGGGTGGCGGGGGGGGGCGGTACTTGCCGTGGTCAAGGCGGCGCCCCAGCCAGAAGTCCATTGAATTTCGGCAGGCGGGTGTGGAAACTCCCGACCTTAGACTTAAACATGGGATGCATGATTAAGAAGTTTTCAGATGATAGAAAAATTGGTTTCATGGTTGATAGTGAGAAAGAAAACTGTAGACTGCTACTTTGTAAATAAAGCATAAATTTGAGCTAAGTAGCAAGAACTCAGTCTCATTTTGTGAGGTGCCAGTGGAGTGTGAAAGGCTAAGAAATTATCAATGGTCGGTAATGGTAATCCATTTGATGTAGTCTGCATGGACTTTAGCCAGGCTTTTAACAAGGTTCCATATGAATCAGTAACTTAAAGTACATTGGAGCCAAGGGAAAATGGCATCTTGGATCCAGCAGCAGAAGCAAAAGGGTTACAGTTGACAGATGTTTTTGTGACTGTAAGGTTGTTTGCAGTGCAGGGTTTTGCAGGGCTCAGTGTTCCTTGTTGTTCGTAATAAATATCATTGATCTTGACTTAAATGTAGGGCACATGATTAAGAAGCATGCCGATAATCCCAAGATGGCCATTTGGTTGACAGTGAGGAAGAAAGCTGTAGACTGCAGCAAGATATCAATGGACTGTTCAGATGAATTCAATGAATTCAATCCAGAGAAATATGAGGTAATGTATGTGGGGAAGGCAAACAAGGCAAGAAAATACACAATAAATTGTAGGATACTGAGAAGTGTAGAGGAACAGAAGGACCTTGGCACGCACATCCCTGATGGTAGCACAACAGATAGATAAGTGGTCAAGAAGGTATAGAGATAGTTTTCTTTTTTTACCCAGGCAAAGAGTATAAAACTAATGATGTTAAGCCAGAGTTGTATAAAACATTGGTTAAAGCACAGCTAGAGTAGAGCATGCAATTCTGGTCACTATGTTATAGGAAGGATGTGGTCAGGCTAGACAAGTTACAGAGGAGACTTAAGATGATGTCATCAGGAATGGAAAATGTTAACTGTGAGGAAAGAATGGATGAGCTGGGCTTTTTTTAAGTAGAGGATACTGATAGAGATTCAGTTAATGCATACAAAATTATAAGGGCACCAGATAGAGTGACTAGGAAGGATCTATTGCTCTGATCAAAGAGGCAAATAACTTGGGGTGCATAGATTTCATGTTATTGGCAGCAAGATTAGACTGGAGTTTTTTTTTTCACCCAGAGGGTGGTTGGAGTCTGGAACCCACTAACAGCAAGATGGTGGATGTAGAAACTGTCATCACAGCCAAAAAAAATACTTGGGCATGCACTTGGGGCACTTCAACCTACAGGGCTCCAGACCAAAAGTTGGGAAGTGGGATTACGTATGATCTTCTTTTTTGGCTGGTATGGACAAGATGGATCAAATTGCCTCCTCCAATGTCATAAATTTCTTATGTTTCTATGTTTAGTAGCTAAACTCATATAGTTCGTCAATTAATTAAACAGCAGGGCAATGTTTGAATGTATCCATAAACAGCTCTTCCTGACAAACAAGTCAGTTTGAAATTCCATGTGATAGGATCTAACTATAATAAACATGCCATACATTTCTGATACCCCTGAAGATAGATCAGTGGGCAAGTAGCCATGCTGTTTAGCACAAACTCAGATCTTTTTCCAAGGCCTCTGCCTATCAACTAATCATTAACACCAAAAGAGTAATTAAACTCCCAGTGCTGCAAGGTCAAATAAGATTCAACAGTTTCAGTGGTTTACATAATATTTTTAATTCAAAATCTGTAATAATCTCTGTGTTATACAGGCCTATATATGAAACTAGACACATTTGTCCAGTTACCAAAATTTCACTTTAAGATGTCTCTTACCAACACTGGACATCTCCCAGGTGCCGATTGTGTGGTGCTCTGAGGATGAAGGCCCGAAGTCTAGGCCATGCTGCTGTCCTAAGAACCAAGTCAACAGGCAGGTCACCTGTCATCGCCATTCCACTGGACCCCGGATTTCTCATTGATCAGCAGCCTGGCTCGTCCGATGTCAGATTCTGAATCCTGAAAGCCTGGAGACAGCAGTCTGTAATCCAGCTCCAGTGGTCTGAAATACAGAATGCTGTTTAACCTGTACCTTACTAGAACCACAGCTTGCCCTTCCAAAATGGAGGAGGAGGAGGCACTACCTAGTCTCAGGCTGCTTCTGAGGATGGGCATTGTTGCAGAGTCCACTGAAGCTACTATATGATCCATTGGCATCTGTAATAAAGTTAAAGCCCTGATGCAATTGAGGGCTGTAGATTTGAGTAGCATCTGTCAACAGTTACATATTCTAAGAGACTGACCACTGAACTTGCACCTAAGTGTAATATTTCTCAAACATTCTTCACTAATCTAACCTGACTATCCAGAGTTAAAGTATAACTGTAGAGATACCTATGTGGCTATCAACAAGTGAACCCCAGGAAAGCTCTGAATAAGACTTCTCACAGAGCAGGACTACAGAAACAGGAATGTAGTAACATTGATGCAGACAGATTTCAAAATAACCAAGTGCCAAGCCTGAGTCCAGGAAGATTAGGCAACAGCAAGAGATTCCACACAAGAGTTTATCCTAAAGTTGGGATGATCATGTTAGGAAGTGATTTTGTATGGTTACATCTCAAACTGTTAATAGAACCATTGAATGGTTACAACACAGAAGGAGGCCATTCGATCCTGCTGAACCCATGCTGGTCCTCTATAAGGACAATTTGGTTAGTCCCATTCCCCCACCTTTTCCCTGTAGCCCTGAAATTTTATTCCCTTCACTTTTGAAAGCCCCGATTGTATCGCCTCCACCACCCTCCCAGGCAGTATGCTTCAGATCCCAACCACTTGCTGCATGGAAATGTTTTCCTCATGTCACTTTTGGTTCTTTTGCCAACTATCTTAAAACGGTGTGCTCTGTTTCTTAACCCTTCTGCCAAAACAGTTTCTCTCTATCTACTCCATATAGACTCCTCATGATTTTGAACACCTCTATTGAATCTCGTCTCAACCTTCTCTAAGGACACTAGCTTCTCCAATGTATCCACTAAAATCCATCATCCTGGAACCATTCTTGTGAATCTTTTCTGCAGCTTGCTTCACATCCTTCCTAAGTGCAGTGCTGATAATTGGACACAATACTCCAGTTGAACCCTGGCTGGTATGTTATGAAGGTTCATTATAACTTCTTTGCTTTTGCACTCTAAGCTCCTAATTGTAAAGCACAAGATCCTGTATTCCTTTTTAACCATTTTCTCAATCCACCCTGCCACCTTCAATGACCTGAGCATTTATGCCCCAAGGTCTCTGTTTCTGCAACATACTTGGAACTATCCGATTTAAAGTGCATTTTTGGATGGTTCCAAGTGCTGGACAATTGCCCAAGGGAAGGTTGCACTTCTCAGGCATTGCTGTGCAAACCTTACCTGGGAACTTCCGAGGCTGGGGGGTGGGGTGGGGGATGGGAGGTGGGGGGGGTGGGGGGGGGGGCGTTGGGGGATGGGAGGGGAGGGGTTGGGCATGGGGATGGTGGGGAGGGGGTGGTGTAGGGGGGTGGGGTTGTGGGTGGTGTGGGGTTGGTGGTGGTGTGGGGGGTTGGGTTGGTGATGGTGTGGGGGTTTGGGGTTGGGGGTGGTGTGGAGGGGTGGGGTTGGGGGTGATGTGGGGGGGTTAGGGTTGGTGGTGGTGTGGTGGGGGTGGTGTGGTGTGGTGGGGGTGGGGTTGGGAGTGGTATGGTGTGAGGGGTGGGGTCGGGGGTGGTGTGGGGTCGGTGGTGGTGTGGGGGGGTTGGGGTCGGTGGTGGTGTGGGTGGGTGGGGCCGTTGGTGATGTGGGGGGTGGGGTCGGAGGTGGTGTGGTGGGGGGTGGGGTCGTTGGTGGTGTGGTAGGGGTGTGATGGGCTTGGTGGTGGTGTGGGGTTGGGGGTGGGGTTGGGGGTGGTGTGTTGGGCGTGGGGTTGGGGGTGGTGTGGGGGGATGGGGTTGGGGGTGGTGTGGGAGGCTGGGGTAGGTGGTGGTGTTGGGGGGTGGGGGTGTGGTGTGGGGGGTTGGGGTTGGGGGTGGGGTTGGGGGTGATGTGGGCGTGGGGTTGGGGGTGGTGTGTTGGGCGTGGGGTTGGGGGTGGTGTGTTGGGCGTGGGGTTGGGGATGGTATGGGGGTATGGGGTTGGGGGTGATGTGGGGGGTGGGGTTGGGGGTGGTGTGTTGGGGGTGGGGTTGGGGGTGGTGTGGATAGGTGGGGTTGGGAGTGGTGTGGTGGGGGTGGTGTGGGGGGGTGGGGTTGGTGGTGGTGTAGGGGGGTAGGGTTGGGGATGTGTGGTGGGGGTGGGGGTGGGGTTGATGGTGGTGTGGGGGGATGGGGTTGGAAGTGGTGTGTTGGGGGTGGGGGTGGGATTGGGGTTGGTGTGGGGGCGTGGGGTTGGGAGTGGTGTGTTGGGGGTGGGGTTGGGGATGTGTGGTGGGGGTGGGGTTGGGGTTGGTGTGGTGGGTGTGGGGTTGGTGGTGGTGTGGAGGGGTGGGGTGGGGTTGGGGTTGGTGTGCGTGTGGGGTTGGTGGTGGTGTGGGGGGGGTGGGGGTGGGGTTGAGTGTGTTGTAGGGGGTGGGTGTGTGAGTGTGGCAGTGTAGGTGTGAGGTGGGAGGGTTCCCCAGTGCATCTTTGGGGTACCCCCCAGTTACACTGCCCTGGAGCTTAGACGTTATGGCCCATTAGATTGGTCACCAAAAGCTCAGCCAAAGAGGTAGTTTTTAAAAAGCAAGTTAAGGAAAGAGAGGGAAGTGTCGGGGGGGAATTCCAAAGCTTGATGATTTGGCAGCTGAAGGCACAGGCAATGTTGAAGCAGGTAATAGTTGCTCACTTTTCCAACTTCCTTGAACACATGAAAGTAATAAGATTGCTGACATTAGGAAATGGCACCATGCACACTTAGAGGGATAGTTTCTAGAATTTTGAGAAACCAGCTAAGTGTGGCTCGTAAATGCTTTCAACCAAAGCTATATTTGATCTGGTGCTGGGTCTAATAAAGAAAATAAATTCCTGAATACTGATATCCTCGATTTTTAATGCATGCACAAAGTTTATTATTGATATTAATATTTAATATTAATTATTTCTGATGACGGCTGCTGTGGGTTGATGAGCATTACACAAATAGATATAAAAGAAAGCCATACCAGTCTGTGACCTTTAAGCTGGTCTACATTATAGTGAGTGAGACAGTACTGTTGTACTGAGAGGCGGGAGCATGTTTACTGAGGGCAGCCAAAATTACACCTGGTAAACAAACATTTGACTAGTCAACTGTTCCTTAATGAGAAAGATTGTCTGGAACAGAGACGTTCAATGACAACTTGTGTTTAAATAGCACCTTCTTCTTCAGTTCCCTGCCCAAAGTCAGATCTGACTTACAGCGCCATGGCCTCCAGCATAGAGAGAGCAAGGAGGGAGGTCCCAAATCCACTTCAGCTGGAACCAGAATCAAACCCAGTGTTGTTGGCACCAATCTGATCCACAATGGTCCTTCGGCCAACCGGCCCCCCAATGAGTCCCTATTGCTGTGGCAACATACACTTTTACATGCATGTTGTAGCCTGGAGCTATGGATAGTGATGGTTGAGACTCCAATTTCTTTCCATCACATGGCTGACCAGAAATCTCTCCTGCCATTGGCGTATGTTGGAAGGATTACAAGTTGCAGCTAATGTACAGGCCCATGCCGACCTCCCCACGGGACTCCCCTCACACCCCTGAACTCCCATGGGATTACCCTCACCCCCAATGATCCCTCCCATGGTAATCCCCAGCCCCACGAGGACTCCTCACCCCCACGGGATTCCCCCCAATGGAATTCCACCCCCCCCCCCCGCACAAGATTCCTCTCCATGAGATTCCACCCCCCACAGGACTCCCCCTGCCATCCTGGGCACCACCACCACCCCACCCCCCTCCGCCCCCCAACCGGGACTCTTACACCTCACCCCGACAATTGGGACTCCTCACCAAGGCCTAACTCGTGACTTTCACCAGCAACCCCCTCCAAGGCCTGACCTGGCTCGAACCCCCTCCTGACACTGAGGCCCAACCCAACTCCCCACTGAGGCCTGACGCCCCCAATCCCTCCGAGGCCTGGTCTAAGCTCCTGCTCCAAGGCACAATCAGACTCGATCGCACCACCAAAATCCACCCCCATCAAATCCTACCCATTTACCCATTACACTTACCTTATCCCTGGCCTGTCAAGGACCTTTAAACTTGACTGGGCCTTTAGCTTACCTGGTTGATGACAGCTAGTGCCATAAAAGAGGGGGCATGACCTCCTTACATCCAACTGAGTTGCCTTGGATGTTAGGCCCTAGGGATGCGCTGCACTCCCCAAATCTCGCCCAGCCTGAGTTGGAAGGTCAGGCGAGATAGGATTGAAAAAATTTCAGGTAAGAAAGTAGGGGCGGAGGGGAAATCTGACTTTGATTGCCACTCCACAGAAGTTTATGTAACCCAATGTCAAATTTTGAATGTCTGATAATGGTCCTGTGAAGTGGCTTCGGACGTTTTACTCCCTGAAAGACACTATACAAATGCAAATAGATTCCTTGACAAATGTAAGTGTAACTGTTGTCTAATGTTCCAGTTCCAGGCTGCCTAGTTTGGACAGTCAGGGACTGTCTTCCAGTTCACCATCCCTTTTCAGTTCCATCTCACATTCTGATAGGTTTTGCTGGTGAAGTTAGACGTAATTACATGTAATGTGACTTTGTGTTCCCCAAAACACTTTCCTATGGTCGTATGACATGCCAAACACACTAATAAAAAACATTAACACAGAACAGTTTTTACAATTATACTGGAAGAAAATGGGCACTGAAAGATAATGTGGGCCCTTCAGTAGACAGATGTGAGTAATATTGCAAGTACAAATAGAGAAGTGACAGACTTGTTGAATAAACACTTCCTGTAATTCCCAGAAAACTAATGATGAACCAAGAACAGGAAGTCATGAAATTTGACATAAGCAAGAAAACAATATTAGGAGAAACAAGTACTAAAGACTGAAAATTCCCAGGACCTGATGGTTTCCACCCCAGGATTTTAAAGAAAGCAAGTGAGGAAATTTTAAGTGCTTTTGTCATAATCTTCTAAAGATCTCTCAATACTTTTGAGTGCCGATGTCCCTAATTTCTATTGCATGTATGAATTTTGATAGTTTAAAAGATACTGATTAATTCTGAGGATATCTGCTGTGTGGGTTGACTAGCATTACATAAATAGATACAAAATAAAGTCAGACTAATCTGTGACCTTTAGGCTGGTCTGAGGTTTATCTGATTCACCAGTCGGGGTGATGAGTGGGATGGCATTGGGGTACTGAGAGACAGAAGGATGTTTACTGAAGGCAGCCAAAGCCAAAGCTGGTAAACCAAATGATCCTTAATGAGAAATCTGGACCATTCAGTTTGCACAATGGATCCTCATGGGCTACATACGTGGTTTAAGTCAATGTTCCTATTAATTTCCATATAATCAGAAAGGTTAGTGTGATGTTGGCCTTTATATATATGGATGATTAGAATAGAAAAGAGGAGCAAGATTTGCCACAGCAATACAAATCCCTGGTTAGAGTTCCACATCTGGAGTGCTGATGAGGTGGAGGCTGGAATCACTGGGGATAAGAATTCACTCATTGCAGAGACTGCAGGAGGAAAGCAGTGAGAAACTTGGTGATGTACTTGGATGGGGTCAAGGATTTTGCATTTGAAATGAGAAGTGAGAGGGGTGCACAAGATGAGCGCTCAAAGGAGGAGATAGTGCGAGAGGAGTAGGGAACAGATTAAGGTGTAATCTGGTGACCATAGCACCAGCATTGAAGTTTGGGCAAGTGTTGAGAGGTATACCCAGACAGGGAAGCTTCATTAAGAGGAAGGTGTCATCATCCCTCAGCCAGGTTTCTGTCAAGACAACAATGTTGATACATTCATCCACAGTAAGCTCCTGGGTAGCAAGGAACTCCTTCACAAGTAAACAAATAACCTGGAGGAAGATGAGATAATTGATTCACTGGCAGAGTCCACAGGGGTCAATGCTAGAAGGGGTGAGTGGGATGAGAAGGAGATCCAACAGATTAGCCCCAGTGGGAAAAAAAGTTCAGACCTTTTGTTTTTCTGGACATCTAAAGGCTGCAACATGGAACCCTGTGTCCATAAATAATGTTTAAGTCAATGTTCCTATTAATTATCATATAATTCAAGCAATGGAGCTAATGACATAAAAACAAAAAAACTGCGGATGCTGGAAATCCAAAACAAAAACAGAATTACCTGGAAAAACTCAGAGGGTCTGGCAGCTTCGGCGGAGAAGAAAAGAGTTGACGTTTCGAGTCCTCATGACCCTTCGACAGAACTTGAGTTCGAGTCCAAGAAAGAGTTGAAATATAAGCTGGTTTAAGGTGTGTGGAGGGGGGCGGAGAGAGACAGAAAGAGAGAGAGAGAGAAGTGGAGGGGTTGGTGTGGTTGTAGGGACAAACAAGCAGTGATAGAAGCAGATCATCAAAAGATGTCACAAACAAAAAACACATAGGTGTTAAAATTGGTGATATTATCTAAACGAATGTGCTAATTAAGAATGGATGGTAGGGCACTCAAGGTATAGCTCTAGTGGGGGTGGGGAGAGCATAAAAGATTTAAAAATATTTAAAAATAATGGAAATAGGTGGGAAAAGAAAAATCTATATAATTTATTGGAAAAAAACAAAAGGAAGGGGGAAACAGAAAGGGGGTGGGGATGGAGAAGGGAGCTCAAGACCTAAAGTTGTTGAATTCAATATTCAGTCCGGAAGGCTGTAAAGTGCCTAGTCGGAAGATGAGGTGTTGTTCCTCCAGTTTGCGTTGGGCTTCACTGGAACAATGCAGCAAGCCAAGGACAGACATGTGGGCAAGAGAGCAGGGTGGAGTGTTAAAATGGCAAGTGACAGGGAGGCTTGGGTCATTCTTGCGGACAGACCGCAGGTGTTCTGCAAAGCGGTCGCCCAGTTTACATTTGGTCTCTCCAATGTAGAGGAGACCACATTGGGAGCAACGAATGCAGTAGACTAAGTTGGGGGAAATGCAAGTGACATGCTGCTTCACTTGAAAGGAGTGTTTGGGCCCTTGGACGGTGAGGAGAGAGGAAGTGAAGGGGCAGGTGTTGCATCTTTTGCGTGGGCATGGGGTGGTGCCATAGGAGGGGGTTGAGGAGTAGAGGGTAATGGAGGAGTGGACCAGGGTGTCCCGGAGGGAACGATCCCTACGGAATGCCGATAGTGGGGGATGAAGGGAAGATGTGTTTGGTGGTGGCTTCATGCTGGAGTTGGCGGAAATGGCGGAGGATGATCCTTTGAATGCGGAGGCTGGTGGGGTGATAAGTGAGGACAAGGGGAACCCTATCATGTTTCTGGGAGGGAGGAGAAGGCGTGAGGGCGGATGTGCGGGAGATGGGCCGGACACGGTTGAGGGCCCTGTCAACGACCGTGGGTGGAAAACTTCGGTTAAGGAAGAAGGAGGACATGTCAGAGGAACTGTTTTTGAAGGTAACGTCATCGGAACAGATGCGACGGAGGCGAAGGAACTGAGAGAATGGGATGGAGTCCTTACAGGAAGCGGGGTGTGAGGAGCTGTAGTCGAGGTAGCTGTGGGAGTCGGTGGGTTTGTAATGGATATTGGTGGACAGTCTATCACCAGAGATTGAGACAGAGAGGTCAAGGAAGGGAAGGGAAGTGTCAGAGATGGACCACGTGAAAATGATGGAGGGGTGGAGATTGGAAGCAAAATTAATAAATTTTTCCAAGTCCCGACGAGAGCATGAAGCAGCAGCGAAGTAAGTACCGGAGAAAGAGTTGTGGAAGGGGGCCGGAGTAGGACTGGAACAAGGAATGTTCCACATACCCCATAAAGAGACAGGCATAGCTGGGGCCCATGCGGGTACCCATAGCCACACCTTTTATTTGGAGGAAGTGAGAGGAGTTGAAGGAGAAATTGTTCAGTGTGAGAACAAGTTCAGCCAGACGGAGGAGAGTAGTGGTGGATGGGGATTGTTCGGGCCTCTGTTCGAGGAAGAAGCTAAGGGCCCTCAGACCATCCTGGTGGGGGATGGAGGTGTAGAGGGATTGGACGTCCATGGTGAAGAGGAAGCGGTTGGGGCCAGGGAACTGGAAATTGTTGATGTGACGTAAGGTGTCAGAGGAATCACGGATGTAGGTGGGAAGGGACTGGACAAGGGGAGAGAGAATAGAGTCAAGATAACGAGAAATGAGTTCTGTAGGGCAGGAGCAAGCTGAGACGATCAGTCTACCGGGGCAGTTCTGTTTGTGGATTTTGGGTAGGTGATAGAAGCGGGCCGTCCGAGGTTGGGTGACTATCAGGTTGGAAGCTGTGGGAGGAAGATCCCCAGAGGAGATGAGGTCAGTGACAGTCCTGGAAACAATGGCTTGATGTTCAGTGGTGGGGTCATGGTCCAGGGAGAGGTAGGAGGAAGTGTCTGAGAGTTGATGCTCAGCCTCCGCGAGGTAGAGGTCAGTGCACCAGACAACAACAGCACCACCCTTGTCAGCGGGTTTAGATTTATGATTTATTCACAAATGAGGCAATTGTGCCAAGAGCAACTTTTTTCAAAATGGTTGGCATATAGAACCTCAAAATAGTACAGCACAGGAGCTCAGTTGCCCCATCCAGTCTCTGCTTGCTTTTTCAAAGAGCAATCCCATTAGTCCAGTTACTCAACTCTTTCCCTGCAAACCAGCTTTTTCTCCTCCTTCAAATATTTATCCAATTCCCTTTTGAAGGGAAAGGAAGGTTTACTATTGAGCAGAATTGACCCAGACTTGCACTAAGTGTGGTGGTGGGGGTAAAATGATATTTTATCCGCCTGCCTCGATGGCAGATTTTCACATTTTATTGCACCAAACTTGCCGCATTAATTATGTATTCCCGGGAAACACACCATTCCCATGGCGAGCGAGCTCTCATTCACCCACCACACCATCACCTTGCCGCTTCATCTACACCAGGTGACATATTTAAAGTTCAGCCGCACGCACATCTCAGTGCTTCCTGCCCACGACTACTGCAGGGAAGGTATCCATGGAAGGCACAAAGACTGCAGCCCCCAGGTTTAATGAGGCATTACTGGAATGCCATTTGGACACCATGGAGGCCAGTCGGGATGTCCTCTACTCCCAATCTGGCCACAGGTTGGGCAATGGCTTCACCAATCCAACATGGCAAGCAGTAGTAGCAGTGGTCAGTGCCTAAAGAGGCCGGCCATCCAGTGCAGATAGAGGATGAATAATCTATTCCGTGCAGCCAGGGTATGGCAACCATCTCAGCACTCTAAACTCATACACTCAAGCCCATCACACATCCACTAGCACTTCACTCACTGCCAGCTCAAGGGACATCACCACCTCTCACACACACCCTCACATGTCCATCTGACCTCGTCTCCTCAGGAGACTGCCTCCTCAGCCCTCACCCTCTTGAGGCCACTTGCACAGATCAAGATGTGCCCCCACACACACACCCTGGGATACTCCCCTTCCCCAGTACAGCTCTAGTCCTGCGGCCTCTTCCCTTGCCTGAGGCCTCTTTTCCCCACTTGCCAAGCAAGCTCTAGCCTTGCAGCCATTGGAAAGCCATCTATGTGTGGCTAATGTGGTAGGTAAAGACCTACCCATGAGCCCCCTCTATCCAAGCCTGGCGCTGATGACTGCCAGTGCTGACCAAAGCAAGGTAGGCAAACAAATGCTGGCGTCCCGACTGAACAGCAGCCTGCCGGGTGCACATTGCTTATGTGCTGTTGTGAAACAAGTCAGCATGTTTTCCCGCCAGCGTGGATGGATGATCCAGCAGGGGGGTATGAGTCCGGCGGGCTGGCCTTGTAATGATATGCTGATGTATTACAATGAGGTTCCCGATGTCCGGGATGGTGGCAAATGTGACCTGCCATCGGCAGGTTGAGTTGTCAGTTGCAAACTGGTTTCATACCATCATGCGCCATATTGTCTGCCTGTGCCACCAAACACGCCTGATGCTGGTGGGCACAGAAAATTCTGGCCATTGGATCTGCATTCATCAGGCAGTGCATTCCAAATTCTAACCACTTGTGAAAAAAGTTTATTCTTCATTTATAACCCAAAAGCCAACTTAGTGCCAACTCGTGTACCCAACACACCACCCGTCGCCCTTACATGCCAACACACCCAGTATCCACCTGGGCAGACCTCAGGCCCTAGGCAGAGATGAAATAAAATAAAGGTCTATAAAATAAATTTTGAAGTGTCTTTTGCAGACTTCATTATATTGAAAAGAACACTCTCATTCATAAAAAAAAATTGACTATATTTACATTTCTTCAACTACATAAAGCCTCAACAACAACCCGGATCAGGGAGTCTAACATGTGCACAAATCAAAGGTTGTCACGAAAACCCATGGCGCAATGAAATTGAAGGTAGGCGCGGGCCGACCAAGGTGGGATCCCGCTGCCCCTCATGACGACACACCACCGGCCCATCTCACCCGCTCCGCCAGGGAGCTGGAGCAGGAACATACGTGGTGAACTCTGCCAGGGCAGGACGAAGCCAGAGGAAACTCTGGTGGGGGTCTGTAGCGGTCCTGACGTACAAGTTGGTCATCCGACCTTGGTATGGGGTGTAAGACTAGTTGAACCATTTCATGGCTGGTATTCTCCGGAGTTTTCCTCAAGATAGCTGGTGTTCGTCCACATGCAGTTTTATTTTGTAAAGCGAATGATTAGATGTCTTGGGGCCGAAACAATCTCAACTTATTCTCAAACTTTAAATGGATAAGAAGACCGACTCACTGGCTTGGAGCCGGATGTGAACGTGAGTGCCCAGTGGGCCACTTTTATTCGGCAAAACTGGCGCTGCGGGATGAACCGAACGCCAGGTTAGGAAGCCCGATACAAATGCACATTAAATCCCACAAAAGGTGTTGGCTGATATAGACAGCAGGAGGGTGCCCATGGACGCCGGAATCCACTAAAGCGTGTGTAACAACTCACCTGCCGAATCAACTAGCCCAGACAATGGATGGCGCTGGAGTGTTGGGCCCATTCCTGGCCATCGCTGTAACCCCATTATTTAAAAAAGGAGGGAGGGGAAATACATGGAATTACAGACCATTTAGCCTAACATCAGTTGTAGGGAAAATACTAGAGTCTATTATAAACGATGTGATAACAGGATACTTAGAAAATATCAATGGGATTAGATAAAGTCAACATGGATTTATGAAAGGGAACTCATGTTTAACAAACCTACTGGAGTTTTTTGAGTATGCAACTAGCAGAATAGATAAGAGAGAACCAGTCGATGTGATGTATTTGGATTTTCAGAAAGCTTTTGATAAAATCCCACCTAAGAGGTTAGTATGTAAAATTAAAGCACATGGGATTGGGGGTACTATATTGGCATTGATTGAGAATTGGTTAGCAGATAGGAAACAGAGAGTAGGAATAAATGGGTCTTTTTGGGAATGGTAGGCGGTGACTTGTGGGGTACCACAGAGATCAGTTCTTGGGCCCCAGCTATTCATAATATATATCAATGATTTGGATGAGGGAACCAAAAGTAATATTTTCAAGTTTGTTGGTGACAGAAAACTAGGTGGGAATGTGAGTGGTGAGGACGATGTTTAAGAGGCTTCAAGGTGATTTAGACAAGTCGAGTGAATGGGCAAATACATGGCAGGTGCAGTATAACGTGGTTAAGTGTGAAGTCAACTTCTTTGCTAGGAACAACAAAATGGCAGAGTATTATTTAAATGGTGACAGATTGGGAAATGTTGATGTACAAAGCGACCTGCGTGTCCTTGTACACCAATCACTGAAAGCAAGCATGTAGGTGCAGCAAGCAGTTAAGAAGGCAAATGGTATGTTGGCCTTCATTGCGAGAGCACTTCTGTGCAGGAGCAAGGTTGTCTTACTGCAGCTATACAGAGCCTTGGTCAGATCACACCTGGAGATTTGTGTGCAGTTTTGGTCTCCTTATCTAAGAAAAGATATGCTTGCCATAGAGGGAGTGCAGTGAAGGTTTACCAGACTGATTCCTGGGATGGCAGGATTGTCTTATGAGGAGATTTTGGGCCAAATAGGAGTTAAGAAGAATGAAAGGGGATCTCATTGAAATTCTGACAGGGCTGGGCAGACTGGATGTAGGGATAATGTTTCCTCTGGCTGGGTGGATCTAAAATAAGAGGTCCTAATCTCAGGATACAGCGTAGGCCATTTAGGATTGAGATGAAGAGAAACTTCTTCACTTAGAGGGTGGTGAACATATGGAATTCTCTACCACAGAGGGCTGTGGGGACCAAGTCGCTGAATGTATTTAAGAAGGAAATAGATAGATTTCGAGACTCTAAAGATATCAAGGGGTATGGGGGAGAGAGCAGGAGTATGGAGTTGAGTTAGAGGATCAGCCATGATCATACTGAATGGCGGAGCAGGCTTGAAGGCTGAATGACCTACACCTGCTTCTATTTTTCTATGCTCCTATGTTTCTAACAAACATTTCACACAAGTGTATGATCCCTCATAACAACAAGCTTTGAAATTCATAGTCCCACTTCTATAACCACTTGTAGTTGTCAATGAGACTGTGAAATGGCAGGCACTCTACTTTGATAGTGGATCGTTGTGAAATCAGTCATGCAGCAGTAATCCAGTAATGGAAGCCCTTTGGCTTATGTCAGTAGATGGAGTGAAATAGCAAGCAATGTGTTTTTTAACACGCCAGCGTTTTTTTTCCGAAGCTTTAAAGGGCAAGACTTTTAAATGCCTTGATAGCTTTACAGCTCCCTGTGACAGGTCCTCTTGACAGTTCATCTTGAGAGGTCCTCTTGACACACTTGGCAGCTCCCTCTGACAGTTGCTTTTGATAGTTCCTCTTGACACTTTTGACACGTTCTCTTGTCAAGTCCTCCTCATAGGTCCTATTGACACTTTTGACAGGTCCTCTTGATAAGTCCTATTGACAGGTGCTGTTGACAGTTTTGGCAGTTGATTTTGAAAGGTCTGTTGACAGTTCCAATGAGCTTGACAATAATGCACATTTATGCACTTTTTATGCACATTTATGCCTAATTTTAACACTTCTAAAGGGCACCTGACCTACACCAAAGGTATCCTGGGACCAGATCTAAAGGGGTACCTTGCCTCACCAAACGGGTACCCTGGCTATCCAAAAGAACCTAAAATTCAGACCTGCTCTTACCAGGTCTACTCTGCACACTACAGGTTTCACAAGCCTGGGCTGCCAAAATCCAACTTCAGTGGAGGCAGCTGATGATTTAACTGGCCACCTACCTCCATAAAATGTGCATGTGTGAAAGGCAAACTGTCCCATTCCCGTCCTCAGGGAAATGCTAAGTGCCGTGTTTGGGGCAGGACTTAGGATTTTTGGGCACTTCCACCATTTTTGATGTGACCTTTCCATTGTGGCGAAAATCTGGTCCAAGTAACTGTAATTATTTGTCCCTGGAACCAGTCTGGTTAATCTCTTCCCACCATCCCCAAAACCTCCAGGTCCTTTCAAAAGTGTGGTGCCAGAATTGGACACAATATTCCAGCTGGGACCGAACCAGCATTTTATATAGTTTTAGCTTAACTTCCTGGCTTTTGTACACCATATTCTATTTATAAAGCCCAGGATCCCATATGCTTCATTAATTGCCTTGTCAACTTGTCCTGTCACCTTCAAAGGTTTGTACACAAACACCCCAGGCATCCAATGTTTTTGCACCCTCTTTAAAATCATACCATTTAGTTTGTATTGTATCTCACTTTTCCTATCAAAACATAGAGCTTCCCATTTTTTTGTATTAAATTTCACTTGCCATGTATCCACCCATTGCACAAGCTTGCCTATGCACTCTTGGAGTGGAATTCAATGACTTCCCCTGTGGTGGGTTTGGTGGTGGGATGACACTTAATTGGGTGGAAGGGTAGGGATCCAGCTGCCTTCCCACCTTTGCCCTGATCAAGTCCATGGCAGGAAGGCTCATGGACAGTCTTCCCACCCTGCTGAAAACTGCGACCCTTAAGCCAGCAATTAATGCCTACTTAAGGAACTCATCTCGCAACTGCTGGTATTCACCCAGCAGCGGTGGGCAGGGGGCTGTCACAAAACTATAATAAGTTTCATAATATTATTGTGGTTTATTGTAAAGTAGGTTTATGGGTGTGAGTGGATTGGTTCTGAGTGTGTGATTTAATTAAACTAGACTCAGATAGGCTGCAAGCTTGAAATTATCGAAAGAAGTTAGGAGTAAAGGGCATTTGAAATGCTAATGAGTAAACATGGGTAAGGTTTTAGCATGTAGGTGTGAAGGAAATTTTCATCTTTAGGTAAGTGAAGGAGTTGTTTGGGTTTCAAAGGGGGGTGGTAGGGTGTTTCCAGCTAATAAGATAAACAGGGCAAGGTTATTATGTTTATTTTTCCCAAAAGGTACAGACCGTACAGACAACATGAAAGGTTTTTATGTTATGGGAAAAGTAAAGTTCCAAAATCATACAGAACAATGGAATTTACAGATTAATGAGAGGGAAACATATATAAAGAGAAATGATAGGTTACGTTGGGGGACCATATAAGAACTAAAAGGAGTGTGTAAAACAACCTCCAGCCATGTTTGCAAAAGTCTGCTGTGTCCAGTAACTAAAGTTGGAGAAAATCCTTTGGAATTCGACTGTTGATTGGGTGCTGTGGTAAATTTCCTGGCTTGCTATTTAAATTTAAAATCTATTTTGAATTGTTGCTTTAAAGGGGGTGTGTAGTTGGGAGTCATTTTAATTAGGAATTTTGGAACTTTTTATAATATTAAGTAGCTGTAATCTTATGGATGTGCTTGATATCTTTTCTTTTGTTAATAAATGTTTTAATTTAGTTTTTAAAATCTCTAAAGGTGTTAGTGGACTCATTACTTCTGAATTAAGTGCCCAAACCTTCTCATAATAAATACAAATTGCAAAACCATTGTGATAACGTGGCCAAGTTTCCCTTGTGGATTTTGTGTGGCTGGCACACGTCATCTGCCACATCACAACAAAATTGTTGCTGTTTGCAGGATATTTGAAATTCCTTGACTGATTTGAAGTTGGTGAATCTGAAGGTTATGAGTATAAGAAGCACAGTGTACTCAGGAGTTGGTGTTGAGGGATTTTAAAGTGGTGAGATTGCAAAAATGGCTTTATCCACATCTAATACTTTTCTGGGAGTAGAAGACATAACTCTGATTGGTTTACAAACTGTATCTAAGTGTAAGCTAGAAGAATTGGTAGATAAGTTGCAGCTGAGGTTATCTATAGGGGCAAAGAAAGCAGACATAATTGAAGTGATAGCACAGCATTTGAAATTGAAAGGGATACCTGAAACTAGTGAGTCACGGCTGGAGGCAGTGAGACTTCAGTTACAAATGAAGAAGCTTGAACATGAACAATCAATAGAAATGATAAAAAAAAACTGGAATTGAAAAGATTAGAGACAGAGGAAAAGGAAAGAGAAAGGGCACTTCAAAGGGAACAAGCAGAATGGCATGAGAGAGAAAGAAAACAGGAAAGGGAATTGGCACTGGAGAAATTACAAGGGAGGAAAGAGAGTAGGAGAGGGAGAGAGAATATCAGCTTATAAAGCTGGAAGTTAAAAAAGAGATCTCAGAGACTGAGGGAGTTTCTGAGGATGAATTGACCATTTCCAATCTAAAGCCCATTGGGGAGATTGTTAAATATGTGCAGGCTCTCCTGAAGTTTGAGGAAAGGGAGGTAGAGGCATTCTTTATTTTTTTTGAGAAGATAGCTAAGCAGGTGAAATGGCCACAGGAAAACTGGACATTGTTTTTAGAGTCTAGGTTAGTGGGTAAAGCTCATGAGTTTTGTGCTTCACTGTCAGTAGAAGTATTGTTGGATTATGATGCAGTAAAAAGGCTATTGTGAGTGCATATGAGTTGGTCACTGAGGCACACAGGCAGAAATTTAGGAATATAAGGAAACAGCCTGGTCAGACTTATATTGTGTTTGAGAGAATAAAACAAAGTAAATTTGACTGGTGAAAACGGGCATTAAATGTAGAGAGAACATATGCAGCTCTTAGAGAAATACTTCTTTTGGAAGAATTTAAAGATTCAATTCCTTCAGTAGTCAGAACTCATGTGGAGGAACAGAGGGTTAAAACAGCAAGGCAAGCAACAGAGAAAGTTGATGATTATGAGTTAGTTCATAGATCTAAACCTTTTTTCACCACCCTTTTAAATCTGGGATGGATAGGAAGTGGGAAGGTGAAAGCAAGGCAGGTAGTCAAGGGAGAGAAGGAACAATTGGAAATTCTCAGAACGTTTTCTCTCAGATCAGAAAGGAAGGTGCTGAGGGTAGAAGTGACACTCGAAAACTGAGGTGTTTTCGTTTTAATAAGGCTGGGCACACAAAGTCAATGTGTTGAAGGTTATAGGGGAAATCTGTTGCGGTAATTGGAAAACAGAAGAATTTTGGAAATAAGAGTACTGTGTGTTCTGAGGTCCAGACACAGGAAAAACCTATGGTTAGTGTACAGGTGAAGCAGGAAGAATCAGTGATAGGCAAAGAAGTGGGAATGTGTTCACAATTTACTCAAAAGAGTTCTGAAGAGCAGGTTACAGAAATATTTAAAGATTTTGTATATGAAGGGAAAATCTTTCCATGTGTACGGGGTGGAGTAGGCAATTTTAAGAGACAGAGGTGCTAGTCAATCCTTAATGTGACTGGATAGCGATATTTGTTGTTCAGAGGGAGTATTGCAGGAAAAAGTGATAATAAGTAGGATTCATGGAGATGCTAAACCTATTCCATTGTGGAAGGTGAATTTAAAAAGTAAGTGGAAAATAGGTGAGATGATTGTTGAAGTGGTGGAAACATTGCCCATTGCAGGGGTTCAATTTATTTTAGGCAATGATATAGCTGGGTCACAGATGTTGGGTGATGCTTACTGTAGCCGAGCAGCCTGTGGCGGTGCATTGAAGAGAGATGTTGCAGAAAGCACATCCTGGATTGTTTCCAGACTGTGTAGTAATGAGATCAGAAACTCACAGGTTAAAACAGGAAGAAGAGGAATTTAAAAGGCAGGGAAAAGATGCTGATATTCAATTAGCTGGTACCATCTTTGATAAGATTGTTCAGGGAGAGAGAGTGGAGGAGAATGAAGCTGAAGTGTTTAGTTTAGTTAAGTTGGTAGAGTTATAGCAGAAGGATCCACAAATAAGGCAGTTATATCAAACAGCTTACTCAGAAACAGAGGCAGAATGTATTAAAGGTAAAGTGTTAATGAGGAAGTGGGGACTGTCTCATGTTTCAGCAGATGAAAAATGGATGGTAGTGCATCAGATAGTTATACCATCTGGATACAGAATGAGATATTGAGACTAGCTCATGAAATTCCAATAGGGGTCATTTAGGAATTAAAAAGATTCAGGCAAAAATACAAAACATATCTATTGGTTTGAATTGCATTAAGATGTAGTCAAATTCTGTAGAATGTGTCACACATGTCAGGTGACAGGAAAACCTAAACCAGCACCATTGATTCCGATTCAAGCATTTGAGGAATCTTTCTCTAGGGTCCTAATTGATTTTGTAGGGATTCTGCCTCAGACTAAAAGTGGAAATCAGTAATTGCTGACAATAATGGGTGTGTCAATAAGGCTTCCAGAAGCGATACCTTTGTGAAATATTACAGCAAAGAGAACTGTGGAAGAGTTGATTAAATTCTTTACCAGATTTGGTTTACCAAAAGAAATACAATTGGATCAAGATTCAAATTTTGTGTCACAGCTGTTTAAGGAGGTAATGAACAGTTTGGGGATAAAACAGTTTAAATCAACAACTTATTATCGTGAGTCACAAGATGCTTTGGAAAGTTGGCAACAAACTTTAAAAATTATGATGAGGGTTTATAGTCAAGACTATTCACAGGGTTAGGATAGGGGAATTCCATTCTTGTTATTTGCTAGTAAGGATGCTCCTAATGAACCAACAGGATCTGGTCCTTTTGAGTTAATCTATAGCCATGAGGTAAGGGGACCACTGAAGTTGATTCAGGAAAGATTAATGGGTCAAAATTCAGAAACTACTCTCCTGGATTATGTGACAAACCTCAGGGCCAGGATTTTCCAGTCGTCGGACTGGCTCGGCGGGAGCGGTCGGGCAGCCGGGAAGCCGACTGCTGCCCCCAATCAGCTCCACACCGCGATTTCACATAGGTAGGCCAATTAAGGCCCACCCTGTGTGGATCGCGAGTGGTAGCGCTGAACGCTACCTGTGCGGGTGGGGGGGAGGAGGGAGAGCCGGGCCTCGTGAGCAGTTCATGCATGCAATGGGACATGTTTTTATTTCCAAAATTAAGGTTTTATTTCATCAGTATTAGCTGTAGGAAACCTCATCCCGCTTGTGGATGAGGTTTCTTAAAAAAACATAAAGGCCGCTTGGCCTTCTCACCTGCCTGCCAACCGTAAGGTTGGACGGGCAATGTAAAATTCAGCTTGATTACCTTGTTAATGGCCTTAATAGGCCTTTCAATTATCGGTGGGTGCACAGCCGACTCTGGTGTGAGCCTGCCTAATGAAATATTGTGCAAGTTCGCAATGACGTCGGGACGCATCCCCGACATCATCGCGCGTCATTTGTGGGAATAAGCGGGGGAGGACAAATTTAGTTACACATGATGTAAATGTGCGTGATGCAGTTTCAATAAGGCTTATAGATTGAATCCAGTAAAATCTATAATCCTTATAGATTGAATCCAGTAAAATTATCACAAATGCAGAAAAAAAATCGAATTCGTGCTTCGAAATGACATCATTGAGTCTAGCTGTAGCAACTGGAGTTTGCCTGTTGTGACGATACCGAACCCGAATGAAACACAAAGACTACGGGCAGAATTTTACATTCAACGTGCGGCCGCACGCCCAATATGCCGGAACGTAAAATGACGTGTGATGATATTGGGCGTGTATCCCGACGTAACCGCGAACTTGCGCAACATCTTGAACGTCGGGGGCACGCGCTGGAGTTGGTTGCGTGCCCGCTGATAATTGAAAGGCCTATTAAGGCCATTAAGGTCCTAAGTAAGCTGAATTTTATGCTGCCATTCAACCTTATGGTTGGCGGGGCAGGCGCAAAAGCCAAGTGGCCTTTACACATTTTAGGAAATCTCATCCACAAGCGGGATGAGGTTTCCTAAAATGATTCAAATTAAATAAAAACTATCCTTTGAAATTAAAAACATGTCCCATCTCATGTGAAACAGTCACATGAGGGGAAATGTTTCATTAAAATTTTTATGTATTTATTTTTTTAACAAGTGCTTTAATTGCGGGAGCCGACCGGTGCCCCCCACCACCCCCCACCCCCACCCCCCCAACACCCCCCCAGCCCAACGCCCCTCCAGCTCCCATTGAGTTCACCTGATGGCTGGAAAATCCTGGCCTATGTATGGATTAACAAAAAGTGATTGCAGTGATGAAAGCAGATTCATATCCAATTCCACAGTTGGGAGACTGCATTGAGAAAGTAGAACAATCAAAGTTTATCACAAAGAATGACTTGCTGAGGGAATATTGGCAAGTACCGTTATTGGAGAGAGCAAAAGAGATATTAGCTTTTGTGACACCGGATGGACTACATCAGTTTAAAGTTATGCCTTTTGGTATGAAAAATGTACCCGCAACATTTCAAAGCTTGTCAAACAAAGTAACCGCAGGACTGAGCAATTGTGCTGTTTATATTGACGACTTGATAATTTTCAGTCAAACGTGGGAGGAGCATTTACAACATCTGAAAGAGCTCTTTGATCGACTGCAAGAAGCTAATTTGGTGGTGAACTTGGCCAAGATTGATTTGCAAAAGTGCAAGTTCCCTATCAAGGCCATACCATGGACATGGTAAGGTGGCTCCGAGTGATGTGAAAGTAAAAGCCATTGTGAATTTCCTCCTGCCAGCAACAAACCAAGAAGTTTTGAGATTTCTGGAATGAGTGGATTTTACCGGAAGTTTGTGCTAAATTTTAACAGTGTGGTTGCTCCATTGACGGTAGTTTAAAAACTGTATTGACTATGACACCAGTTTTGGCAGTACCTAATTATGCCAAGCAATTTAAGTTGGCAGTTGATGCAGCTGATGTAGGTATTGGTGTTGTAGTGTTGCAGGAAGATGAAACTGGAATTGAAAAACTGATAGGGTATTTTTCATGAAAACTGAATGTACATCGGAGAAGATACTCAACCACTGAAAAGGAGACTCTGGGTCTGGTATTAGCATTGCAGCATTTTGAGATTTATGTTGCAAGTAATTCTTCAGCAACAATTGTTTATACAAACCACAATCCTTTAAAGTTTCTAGACAAATTTCAAGACTGAAGGGCAGGATTGTTCAGGTGGAGTTTATTACTGCAACCATTTAACTTACGAATTATATATGTGGCTGGATGAGAAAATCTGATTGCAGGTCCATTGTCTAAAGTTTAAAGTTCAAAGGAAACAGGACATTTAACACCCGGACACTGGACTGAAACGACCTCTGTTGATACAAATGGTTTGTATATATTATGTTAAGGCATGCATCTGGTAATGTAATGATTTGTGCATATAGGTAAGTATAGTAAGTAATGTAAGGTGGGTTGAGAAAATGAAGCAGCCTTTTAATGACAGTTCATTTTTCCATAAGGATGGAGGTGTCATGAAACTATAATAAATTTCATAATTTTATTGTGATTTATTGTAAAGTAGGTTTGTGGGTGTGAGTGTAGATGGTCCTGTCTGTGTGATTTAATTAAATTAGACTCAGATAGATTGCAAGCTTGAAATGATCAAAAATTGGGGTAAAAGGCATCTGAAATACTAATGAATAAACGTGGATGAGGTCTTAGCATATAGGGTGTGAAGGAAATTTGTATTTTTAGATAAATGAAGGAGTTGTTTGGGTTTCAAAGGGATGGTAGGATGTTTAGAACTAATAAGATAAATAGGGCAAGGTTATTATGTTTATTTTTCCCAAAAGGTACAGACCACATTGGCAACATGAAAGAATTTTATATTATGGGAAAAGTAAAGTTCCAAACACATACAAAACAATGGAATTTACAGATTACTGAGAAGGAAACACGTATAAAGAGAAATTAAAAGCTATGTTAGGGGGCAATATAAGAACTAAAAGGAGTGTGTAAAACAGCCTTGGAAAGCCTCCAGCCATGTTTGCAAAAGTCTGCTGTGTCCAGTACTTAAAGTTGGAGAAAAGCCTTTGGAATTCTACTGTCGAGTGGATGCTGTGGTAAACTTGCTGGCTTGCTATTTAATTTTAAAATCTATTTTGGACTGTTGCCTTAAAGGGGGTGTGTTGTTGGAAGTCTGCTTAATAAAGAATTTTATGATTTGTTGTAATATTAAGTAACTGTAATCTTATGTATGCTCTTGAAATCTTTTTTGTTAATAAATGTTTTAATTTAGTTTTTAAAATCTTTAAAGGTGTTAGTGGACTAATTACTTCCGAAATCAGTGCCTAAATTTCTCATAATAAATACAAATTGCAAAACCATTGTGATAGCATTGCCAAATTTCCCTTGTGGATTTGGTCCACCTGGCACACATCATCTACCACATCATAACAGGACTCACAATATGGGAAGCCCAAAACCCTGTCAAAGTTGCTTGAAGGCTTCCAGGTGACATTCCTTCATTCAAAGGCACTCGGTCCTGATTGAGGGACTGCATCAGGAAAGGGTGGGGTTTCACCAAGAGCCACATCCCTGCCTTTGCTGCTGACCCCTTCTCTGCAATCCCACCCCTCCCCCCATCTCGTACCTCATAAGGGGCCCTCCCATAGCTCACCTGTGGTCTGGGATCCTTGCCTTGTCTCAGGTGGGTGCATTACTGGCAGCAACCACTACTTTTCCAGTGGCAATGTTGAGCAATAAAGAGCTGCTGGCCTCTGATTGGTCAGCAGTTCTTGATGGGAAGAACTTCTGCCTGAGGGCTTCTTGTTCCCAGGAAAGGCCCACCTCTGCTAAGTGCCTGAGTGACACTTAATGCAGCAGGCTTTCCTGAAACGAGGTGATGCAGGGCTCCCACCAGTTCTCCAGCTTCTTTTCTTGATAGCTGTAAGTTGCCCATATTTCAGTTGTTCAACAAGGCACTGAGAACATAGGCCTTATAAACCTGTATCTTGGCCTTAAGAGTCAACTTGTTGCCTATTGAAAGCCTATACACATCACGTCAACTATATTGCTCTATTCACCCTTTGTTTTACCCCACGTCAAACACTCAGTCAAGTTATTCAGGTGTGATTTTTCCTTAACAAACCTGTCCTAGCTCTCTTTTGTTAGTCCATGTTTGCCAAGTGGCTGTTAATTTTCTCTAAGGTTATTATTTCTCCAAACCTCCCCACCAGCAATGTTAATGCCAGGTTTATCCTTCACCCCTTTTTGACAAGGGTGTAATATTTGCAGTCCTCAAGTTTTTTTGGCACCAGCATAACATCTGAGGAGAATTGAATTGTGGCCAGCAGCTCCATAATTTCTATTTTTACTTCCCTTAGCAACCCAATGATCCAGACCAGCTGCCTTATCTACTTTAAGTATTGCCAGCCTTTCTCGCACCTCTTCATATTTATTTTTCTCAACAAGCTCCTCATTTACCAGAGCTTTGGCAAAGCCCTCTTCCATGGTTTACACCCGTTCAAAGTGTTCATTCAGTACCTCAGCCATGCCTTCTGCCTTCACTAATAAATTTCAATTTAGGTACCTAATCGGCCAACCAATGATAACTCTTTACTGTTAATATACCATAGAAAACCTTTGGACCTCTTTGCTGGTCACCAATCTATTTTCATCTTGTCTATTTGCCCCTTTTATTTCCTCTTCACTGCTTCTTATATTTTTTTTATATTCAGCCTGATTCTCACTTATATAATCAAGCTGACATCTGTCACACACTCTCTTCTGCTTCATCCTACTCTCTAACATCTTTGTCGTCAAGGGAGCAATGGCTTTGGTTATCCTCCCTTCCTCTCTTGCGGGAATGTACCGAGAATGTACCTGAACCATCTCCCCTTGAAACGCTGTCCATTGTTCCATTACATTTCTGCCTGCCAATCTTTGACTACAATTTATCCAAGCCAAGTCCCTCCTCAATTCGATGAAAAATAGTCCTCCACCAGTTAAGTGTTTTTATTCTTAATTGCTCTTATGTTGCTAGTTGAGGTGAAAAAATGGTGTATAGGCTTCTACTGTCCACTTCTGATATGGCCTCCACTGATCTTCATATTGCAGAGGGTGATTACATGGGCATTACCTGCACTGGCTGTATGGAAAGTAGACCACTTGTCCTATGAGAGGGAGGGAGGTATGTCAGTAATTGTTGTACAATGTGTTTGGGTGATGTGCCTGCCACAGTGGAATAGCTGGTAGCGTGTGGAAGCTGTGAGATATGAGACTGTGTGAGCTGAAGCATACAAATGTGAGGTTTGAGTTGTGGTTGACATTGACTGTTGCTAGGTAAGTGAAGAGGGCTTGATGAATGAAATCATGTGTGAGACTAATGGTGCAGTTAGAAGGATATGGCACATAAGAATACATCCACTGACTTTGACCACTTGTGTGTGAGATCATTAAATTTCTTGTGGCACTGCCACTGTGTCCTATCTCCAGAATATTGGTACAGCCATCTACTCCTCATACCTTCCAAGCACTTCTCTGGAGGGTCTCCTGGCCTCTTAATGGAAGAGAACCTCTCTCCTTTGATCAACCTCCTGCAACAACAACTCCAGTACCACACCCGAAAACCTGGGAGTACGTTTTATGCTCTGTTGCATCATTTTGGCTCCTCCCTGAAGGCCTTCAAAAGTTGTCCAAATGTTGCTGCAGCCAGAATACACCTCCTCTTTAAGAGGTTCAGGCTGACTCTAAGTAGTGCAGGTTAGGACATTGGTGCAAGCCATGTAAAAACTTAATGTGCTGCTGAGTAGCTGCACACCTCAGCAGGAGCTCTAGTGCTGGGCTGCATGCCACAATCATGGAAATGAGCAGGGAGCCTGATCCTTGTGTGCTGCCTGTATCTGCTTGAACAGACGCAGAGTAATCGCATATAACAATCCCCGGTGCTAATTTAGGAGAATATTTAATTTAGCCCCCTGATTTATTCATCAGAGTAATAAGTATGCATGAAACTCTCCAATAAAAATGTCCTAATCCAATTTAATTATAAATTTGTGAAACGTGAATAAAGGGAAGGAATTAACACCTCAACACCCAATTATTCTGAGGTAATAACATGAAATCGTTTTTGTTGTAGAAATGAGGTGCCAGAAAAGCTAATGAAAGATACAGAAGATTTGCCAGGTCTTAGCAGAAACATGTAATGAATTGTCACAGGCAATCACAGGTATCTTTGCACTAATTATTTTTTAATAAGTTATTTAATTGTTGGTATACAAGTAAAGTCAAAGACTAAGCACCACAAAGTAATTTCAGACAGGAAGACTGTTGTCAAAGGAACCCACAACAGACTGCTTCACCTTTTTAGGAGAACACAGTTGCATGCTCTCCAACCACTGTAGCAGAGCTGTTGCCATCCCTGTTCCGGAACAGAACATGTCAATGCAACTGGCGCTGGGTAAAATGTCTTCACTCACTAATTGTTTTACCAAGTGGATTCTCCTCATTGTTACTTTAGGTAAGGATGCTTTTCTATTCTAATAATGTTAGCAAAGTTGAGAGAACAGTCTGTGTAACCTTTTAAAAACCCTGCTGGTACTGATTGACATTTTTCTGTCACTGACATTCCTGGCTTGCAGATTTTCTTTTTTTTTGGTTGAGTATTCACTTGGCTTAAATATCATACAGGAAAACACCAGGTATTAGCTTGTATTGTCTTCATAGAAATCTAATTTATTTGAAAAGGAATCTGTCATGAATTTATATGTTTCATGAAACAAATGTGCTGAGCTGTGACCAGTATGCAATGGTATTAATTTTATCAATCTTATTTCTTACAACCAATGACATTTTTCATCTAATTCTAACCAAACATCAATTAAAATTTAAAAACTTTTGTTCTAAACCTTGCCACGTTTGCTGCATTGTGAAAGTAACTCCACAGTTAGCATGGTAGTGAGTGAGCAACACTTTTGAAGCAGGCAGTTCCATTCTTTTGCATGTATTAAACTTATTTAAACTCTTCTGTATAAGCAGTGCATCATTACAATTTTGTTTTATCGGTGACTAGGGCATCTAGGACAGTAATAGGCATAGACTGACCAAGTAGACACATTGTTGTTGACATTTGAGCAGGACCATGAAGGTTCTTTGCATTGACTAATGTTGGAACATGAAAAATATCCTAACCAGTTGTTTTGCTGACAGCAATCTTAATACTGCATTCGCAATCTACCTGATTTAATTGATAAGACGCTAAACTCTCATTGAATCAAACAATGATATTATAAACCTCTTGTGACAAAGCACATTGATATTACAAACCTCTTGGTCTTGCAAACAAACATTACAAACCTCTCCCTATAACTAAAGTATACAGCGACATGCTTTTCTTGACAGACTTTTAATTGATTGTACTGTTTACCTTGATTTCATACCTTAATTGCATTCTTTTTTAGAATTAAATTTTGGTCAAAAGCAAAATAAACACAACTTATACTGGTCTGCAGAACCCGTGTCATGTCTTGCTCAATAAGAATGATCATTTCAGTCTTAACATTAGAGCCACATCTTTAAATAAATAGGTAGATTCACGGATAGATGTTCAAATAGCTTTTCACAACAATGTTAATTTATTTTGATTTTTCATGGGAACAGTTTTGACATATGGTGAAGACCAAGTTTTCCAAACTCCAGCTGTTCTTAAAGCATGGAAGGGAGAAAGTGCTAAAATCTCTTACTTCTACCTGTACAATCGAACTGAAGTAGAAATGATGTCTGTTTCCTGGTGGAGGAGTATGTGGAAAAAACCTGTATGTAGAATACGTTATATCAATCAAACATTGGAGCGGAGTCCTAAGTGTGATCGTCGAGTGGACATTACTTTGGAGCTCAATGCTATGGTCACTCACTTTACCATCCAAAATCTCCAGTTGAATGATACAGATTTTTATTACTGTAAAATTGAATTCCCTATACCACCACCTACAAAAGAAATACAAGGAAACAAAACGCACCTCACAGTAGAAGGTATGAATTATAGCCTTGATAACATAAATCTTTTGTATTTCAATTGTCTTTTCTGGTCTCAAGCTAGTTTGAATTGTAAATATTCTTGCAAAGAAATTTCTTGAGATTATTATCTACATCATAACCAATATGTTTGCATGTGTATTATAGAATCAATGTACAGCATTTAGTTGAGAGAACAGCATCACTATATGCACAATGGGATTTTTTCCGATGGAAAATAAAGTAAAATATAAAGTTGTTCTTTTTTTCAAAATGCAATAAAACATGTCACATTTTCTTCCCCAAGCTCCTCCAGTGGTCGAAGTTAAATTCCTTGACCGACCTGAAAACGGTTGTTGCGTACAACTGGTTTGCAGAGCAGAGAATTTCCTTCCTGGTGACATCCAACTGAGGTGGAGTAAAGAAGGAAAAGAAGGCTCAGTGTGGATCAATTCCAGTATTACTACTGCCTCAAACAACAGCAATTCCGGAACAAGTTACGTTGACCTCTCTCACTGGGAGAACGGGGATGTGTACGCATGTCATGTGAATCACTCAATGTTGCAAATCATTAGGAAACTAACCATATCTATTAATGAACGACATGAAGGTATTTCAGTTGCACAGTTTTCTTCCCTTTCTTCACTTTAAAATCACTGTTTCCTTTTAACCAAAAAATGAAATAGTCTCGATACTATTAGGGTTCATTCCATCCTCCCACTTTTTATTTGTATTTAGAAAAAAAATCAGATTCGATAAGAGACCTGGTATCTCCTATATTTCAAACTTGTTTTAGTGGCCATGAACACGAAAAGCACAGAAATAACAAACACCTTTTTACCAAAGTATTGACACTAAGCAATCTGCCCACTATGCCCTCCCACTCCCTCTGACTGGCTTGGCTAAATCCACAAGTTAGGTTTTTTTTTAATGAATTAAGTTTATCCACAACCAAAAAAAAATTAAACAACTAATATGGGAATGTTAACACCCCACACCCATTAGGGAGTGGGAGAACTCCCCATTCCATGACATGGGTGAACACACTTTTCACAAGTTGAGGTCTAATTGTAATAATAGGACTCCATTATCACCTTAACCTGGAAGTCAGTGGGGCACCCTGTCCCAAGAATAAGAAAATAGTCTGAAGAGTGAAAAGGTTTTCCAGGTCCTACAAGGCTTCATCTGCCTCGAATCACACTCTTTGCAAATCACTGACGGCTTTCTTCTCTCCCCATAAAGAGAATTACCGTAGGTCTGGTCCTGACACTCCCGCTGCAAATTCCCACTGACTTAAGGGCAGCACTTTATCAACGATCATAAACCTCAGCCCTGTTCCCAACCAAATTTCATCCAGTCTTTTGTTATCCAGGAGTTAATTGACATTGCGTTAGCTGTTTTTCCTGAGAGTATATTCTGAAATCTTGCTTGATGCTTGTTAATTTTATTCTCAGTTTATGCTTCTCAAACAGTTATTTCCATGTTCTTAACTGGATCAGTATAAACAAGAACAGTAAACTGTATTTGATTTTGGAAGAAATTTATTATATTGGTTATCAGATGACCCGATATTGATGAAGCCATTAATTCAAAGACCTTGTTTTTTTTTATTACAGGCAGAGTATATATTTGGGTGGTGCTTGCTTCTCTGTGCATAATTCTAGTATCTGCCATTGTCTATTTACTATTAAAGTGTTCAAGAAAAGGTAAGATCCAGATTATTAGAATTTTTGCTTTTTAAAATCAAGGTTGAGGCTTGTAAATAGCTTTTAATTGACATTTGTGGAAATAGGGTCAGGATTCCTATTTGCACAACTTAATCGAAGTTCCAGTAGGTGGATCCATGTGGGGGCAGAATGGAGTTGATGCATTTACACTGCCAGCTTTCAGTATAACTTACTTGTATAACCGATAACAGGGTGTAGTGGGTTAGAATGCTGTCTTTTCACACCTTAAACCACTATTCTTAACCCAGTTCCAACTGGACGTGGTCCCACATAATGAAACTGTCCTTTGGCATTCAGAGAGTAGACAGGATGCCTGTTGTAGGACAAAAACAGAATTACCTGGAAAAACTCAGCAGGTCTGGCAGCATCGGCGGAGAAGAAAAGAGTTGACGTTTCGAGTCCTCATGACCCTTCGACAGAACTGTTGTAGGAATTGGAATATGTCACAATGTGGCAATGGGTGTACTCATGTGACATTGGGTTGAAACATAAGCAGTGTACAGCCTGATTTATTCTGCATGTCCTATGTTGTAATATAACAAAGGTGTGCTTCAGATTGAAATTGGCTTCACCTTGATGAGCATGTAATTCATAAAACTGATACTTTAAAACACCATAGGTAGCCATGCCTTCAGCTGCCTCAACCTCAAGCTCTGGGATTTCCTCCCTAACCTCTCTGCCTCTCTTTCCTCCTTTAAGATAATCCTTAAAATCATCTTCTCGATGAAGCTTTTGACATTCTGTCTCAATATTGCCTTATGTGACTTATGTGGCATCCAGTGGGAGGCAGCTAACTTCACATAAACCTCCAAAGTATCGAGCTCTGTGAGACCACATCCTTCATCCACACATTGTTAAGCAGCACTAGATGACTTATGTGACTTAGCAGTATTCAATCAATCATACACTGTAGAGTATTAATTTGTGACTTCTTACATTACGGTCTTCAGTACAATGAAACAGATAATTGGATCACTCTTCTTAAAGCAATTAACTGACAGACAGCTACAAATTTAAAACCGAGTTTGAAAAACTTCTTGATGCCTTAGCTGAGTAGTTTCTCAAATGACTAAAACTGAATGACAATCTTGCTATCAATGCTAGATTTCACTAACAGAAGACAGACTTCACACACTAGTGTCAAAATGATAGAATTCACTTTGAGTCAGTTTGGTACCTGTTTTCCATCATCAGGGGAATGATACTGATTTCTCCGTGACTGTATATTCCTTAGATATATTTATAATCATGGAATGAACTAAACCATACGAATTGTATTTTTACACAATTTTTCCTTCATTTTAGCAAATCCTGAAGTCAATCAGCTCTATGTTAATGTTGGCACTGTATCAAGAAAAGAAGAGACTGCCTCAACATGTCAGAACTCTAACCAAAATTTAAATCAACTTACAAATTCTAATTATAGTTTTATTAGACATGCTCCACTGATTATATATCAAAATGCCTTTTCAGCAGAGTAAAATGGCTTCAGTTAAAAAAAGGTAGTTATTTTATGATTCTGTTTTGTTGTGTCTTCTCAAATGAGAATTGCTGTCATGGAGCTGGGCTGTGGCCTATCTCTGTGGCCACTTTGAACACTATCTCATTAAGCTGTGAAGAGATGTGCTGAGCAAAAACAGAGATAGTACACCAATGCATTGCACAGTCCAATATGTAACTTCTTTGAATTTTTACTTTACTAATTGTGAGTGACTTTGTCAGAGTTTAAAATGTTTAACTTGTAATAATTATACAGAATATTTCCACTACATTGCTGCTGTTGTAAGTTATTCATCACTATAATATTTTACTTATTATTGTACTTTTATTTTGTTTGGAATTGCTAAGCATAACCTCCTACATAGGAAAGAGCACAGTTCATGTAAAGTAATGGAAGCTCTTTTGGAAATACAATATAGTTAAAAAACATTTGAATTATCCATTGCTGTAAAAATATATATTTGCCTCAGTCACGTGTTCATCTTCAGCCAAAAAAGAACCACCTTCACCACTAGGGGCTTCTCCATCTTCAGTCATAATAGTGCTCCATGATTGGCTGATTCAGAATGCAACAAAGATAACGTACAGCATGTGAAAATGTCGTGTGGCCTTAACACATTCCTTAATCAAAGACCATGCACAATCTGCCATACAAAATGAATTATGTCCTATATTAAAAAAAAACTCTTCTGAAGAGAAAAAACTAACAGTAAATATGCATTAACAGAAATATCAAAATTTTAAATATAAAACTAGTTGTTCAGTTGTTAGGTTAGTTTCCGCCCCGCCCCCCGCTTGTACTTCCTACCCCTCACATGGAATGTATTTGGGGAAAATATACAAAATATTCCAGCCATTAAACTTAAGTTTAACTGAGTGGACTACAGTTAATGTGTAGAAAATTATGAGATATGCATGTGCATCTGTACTGGCAGCATAAAATCAGGAAATTTTGTCTTGCATGGTCATTCAGGTAATCTATGTTTTGCTTACAATTTCTACAGCTGTATCTATGATTGCGTATTAAAATATAATACACCATTGACTCCATTTTGCATTTGATTAATAATCTATTGGTGAGTGAAGCTGAATGGGATGCAGAAATGTGTAGTTGATTTAAAGGCCAACATTGCAATTGTTTATAATCATAAAAAGTAAAAAATTGGCATTTATATTGTTCTTTTCATAATCTCAGGGCATCAGTGTATCAGAACTAATGACGTATTTTTGAAGTGTAGCTGCTATTGGTAATATAGCAAAACATTGTGGGACTTTGCTGTGTGCAAATTGCCGACTAACAGGTATGTGCTAAATGACCAGATGGGTAGGAAGAATGGAGAGAAGCAATATAGCACAAAGGGTATAATTTTAAAGAGGGGGCAGGAGTTGAGGGACCTGGGGATGGCGGGGCGGTGGGGGGGGTGGGGGGGGGGGGGGGGGGGGGGGGGGGTGGCGGTGGTATATGTGCACAACTCATTGAAAGTGACCAGAAAGGTTGAGAGGTGGTTAATAAAGCCTACCAGACCCTGGGCTTCGTTAATATTGTAATATTGTCATAGGGTACAAAAGCAAGGAAGTTATGATATGTATAAAATGCTGGTTCGGCCTCAATTGGAGTGGTGTGACCAGTTCTGGGCATCACATCTTAGTTAGGATGTGAAGGCATTAGAGAGAGTGCAGAAAAGATTCACAAGAGTGCGTCCAGGGGTGAGGAACTTCAGTTACATAGGCTGGAGAAGCTGGGGTGGTTACCTTGGGGAAGAAAAGGTTGAAAGGAGATTTGACAGAAGTAGTCAAAATCATGAGGGGTCTGGACAGAGAGGGGAAAACTGTTCCCGTCAGTAGAAGGTTTGAGAGCAAGGGGATACTGATTTAAGGTGAGGACAAACTCCTTAATGCAGCATGCCATTAGGATCTGGAGTGCACTGTCCAAGAGTGTGGAAGAGGTAGATTCCATTGTGCCTTTCAAAAGAAAATTAGATCATTATCAGAAGAGGAAGAATTTGTAGGGCTATGGAACAAAGATAGGGGAGTGGCAGTAGGTGCATTGCTCTTGCAGAGAGCTGGCACAGACAAAACAGGCCAATTACCTCCTTCTGTGCCCTAAGCATTCTATGATCTATGATAATCAGCTTTTTTTGATGTTGTTTGAAGGATAAGCATTAGCCAGGACGCCAGAAAAACTCACTTGCCCTTCTTCAAGTAGTGCTGTTGGATCCCTTACAAATGCTGCAAGGGTGGTGGGGTTGGGGTGCCATACTGTTTAACAACCCATCCAACTATTATTGGATGCTATATTATGATCTCCCTGGATAGAAGTTTCAAGATGGGCTGAATAGTGTTCCTCATCCAATAATTACCATATGATTGCTGCAATTTTAACTAGGCAAATGTGAAAATGCAGGAAAATTGCAATTTGTATCCAGATATCACTAGAACTTTCTATCCAAAATATGAGGACACCAGGAACACAGCCCTGGAGGAAGATTCCAGCAATGGCCTGTTCTCGTTTGGTACCCTGAGATGTGGTTCATTACATATTCATAGTGAGTTCCTGATTTGGGTTGAGCCTGACATGTTGGAGGGAGGAGGTTAGTAGCAACAAACTGTAGCAGCTATTTGAGGGGGCTAATTCATTTTTGATGGACACAGAAGAAGAAATGGCAGCAATTGGAAAAAGGGCAGTGCCATTTTTTTTAATGGAAATGTGCAACAAGCAGGGGTTTTCCTCTTTGGGCATCCGGAGCACCCACTTCTGTAAAGAAATGTGGGTAGTTCTTGGTAGGAGACAGAAACTGAGGCCTGGTCATCTGTGTGATAATGCCGCCTGTGGCAGTTTGGAATCACGCAGAATATAATTTGTGAATTTGATAACAAGTTTTGGCAGATTTGGAAACTTGATTGGAGGGATTCAAACCAGTTCCGGGAAAGATGGGCACGGATTTGGGAGGCGACAACACAGGAGTGGAAAGGTTGTTTTTTTTTTGAGGAGAGGGGTGATAATAGCAGGTTTGAAGGAGAAGTGGACAGTGCCAAGGAAAGAGAACCTTTGACAACATCAGCTAGCAAGAAAGCCAGGAAGGGAAGCTAAGAGAATAGGAGGTGGGCCTCATGGACAAGGTGAGCTCAGAGAGGGTAGGACGGATCGAGAGAAACTAGAGAGAGATACAAGTTAAGGGAAAGAGCAGTGATTTCATTTGAGGAGGGTTGGCCTGATGGGCTAGGGGAAGAGAGTTAAGGGATAGAGACAGCTGATCTTTGTGACTTTGTGAGCTCCTCATACCTGTTGGAGGTGAGGGTGGGGTCAAGGGTGTAAGAAGACAGTTTGCAGTAGAAAAAGGAAGCCAGTGGCTATCTTTGCAGTTCCGGATAATCCTGGAATAATAAGCAATTTTGTCAGATGTGAGCAGGACCCAGTAATACATTATTCATTCACATCTGTGACAGATGGTGAGAGAACCAACATGAGAGAAAATCTTCATTGACCTACTCCTCACCAATCTACCTGCTATAGATGCATCTGCCCATGATAACATTAGGAAGAGCAACATTACATTTCATTTGAATGCACAATATCTTTAAATCTTTCTGCATGACCACACACAGTATTTTAGAGTGGACAACTTGTGAGCTGCTTGCATTGTACTTTACAGGTTGCTGCAGACGGTACACGTAGCTTACGAGAAAACTGTAGCAAACGTCTATCATTCTGGATACCCTCACTGGTGAGAACTGAAGTGCATCTCCAGACCTATCTCAGCACCTGAGCTCCAGCGAATATAATCCTAATCAACTCAATCTCTCCTCATATGTCAGTTCTGCCATCCCAGGAATCAGCCTGGTAAACCTTCACTGCACTCCTTCTATAGCAAGAACATCCTTCCTCAGATAAAGAGACCAAAACGGCACACAATATTCCAAGTGTGGTCTCACCAAGGCCCTGTATAATTTCAGCAAGACATCCCTGTTCCTGAACTTGAATCCTCTGGCTATGAAGGCCAACATACCATTTGCCTACTTTACCACCTGCTGCACCTGCATGCTTACCTTCAGTGACTGGTGAACAAGGACACCCAGGTCTCATTGCACATTCCCCTCTCGCAATTTATAGCCATTCAGATAATAATCTGCCTTCCTGTGTTTGCTACCAGAGTGGATAACCTCACATTTATCCACATTATACTGCATCTGCCATGCATTTGCCCACTCAATCAGCTTGTCCAAATCACACTGAAGCATCTCTGCATCCTCTTCACAGCTCACCCTCCCACCCAGCTTTGTGTCATCTGCAAAGCTGGAGATGTTACATTTAGTTCCCTCATCTAAATCATTAATATATTGTGAATAGCTGGGGTCTCAGCATTGATCCCTGCAGTACCCCACTAGTCACTGCCTGCCATTCGGAAAAAGACCCGTTTGTTCCTACTGTTTCCTGTCTGCCAACCAGTTTTCTATCCATCTCAATACACTACCCCAAATCCCATGTGCTTTAATTTTACACGCTCATCTCTTATATGAGGCTTTGTCAAAAACTTTCTGAAAGTCCAAATAAACCAAATCCACTGGCTCCCCCTCATCAACTCTACTAGTTATATCCTCGAAAAATTCCAGTAGATTTGTCAAGCATGATTTCCCTGTCGTAAATCCATGCTGACTGTCCAATTATATAATTGTTTTCCAATACTCAGCTATTAAATCTTTTATAATGGACTCTAGAATTTTCCCCACTACCAACATCAGGCTGACTGGTCTATAATTCTGTTTTCTCTCTCTATCTTCTTTTTTAAGTAGTGGGGTTATATTAGCTACCCTCCAATCTGTAGGAACTGTTCCAGCATATATAGAATCTCAGAAAATGACTACTGATGCATCCACTATTTCTAGGGCCATTTCCTTAAGTACTCTGGGATGTAGATTATCAGGCTCTGGGGATTTATTGGCCTTCAATCCCATCAATTTCTCCATCACCATTTCCCTACTAAGACTGATTTCTTTTAGTTCTTCCCTCTCACTAAATCCAGTGTTCCCCAACATTTCTCTGATATTTAATTTGTGTCCTCCTCTGTGAAGACAGAACCAAAGTATGTATTTAGTTGGGCAGCCATTTCTTTGTTCCCCATTATAAATTCCCCTGTTGCTGACTGTAAGGGACCTACATTTGTCTTCACCAATCTTTCTCTTCACATATCTATAGAAACTTTTACAGTCAGTTTTTATGTTCCCCCAAGCTTACTCTCATACTCTATTTTCTCCTTCCTAATCAATCCCTTGGTCCTCCTTGCTGAATCCTGAAGTGCTTCCAGTCCTCAGGTCGGTTGTTTTTTCTGGCCAATTTGTATGCCTCTTCCTTGGATCTAATACTATCTCTAATTTCCCTTGTTCGCCATGGTTTGGTCACCTCTCCTATTTTACTTTTGCGCCAGACAGGAATAAACAATTGTTGCAGTTCACCCATGCCCTCTTTGAACACTTGCCATTGCCTATCCACTGTCATCCCTTTAAGTAACATTTCCCAATCTATCATAGCCATCTCATGTCTCATACCTTTGTAGTTTCCTTTACTAAGATTCAGGACCCTAGTCTCAGAATCAACTACGTCACTCTCCATCTTGATGAAGAATTCTATCATATTATGGTCACTCATACCCCAAGGGACGTCACACAACTAGATTGCCAATTATTCCTTTCTTATTACACAATACCTTGTCTAGGATGGCTGTTCTAGAGTTGGCTCCTCAACATATTGGTCCAGAGAACCATCCCGTATACACTCCAGGAATTCCTCCTTTACGGTATTGTTAATAATTTGATTTGCCCAATCTATATGCAGATTAAAGTCACCCATAATTACAGATGTTCCTTTATTGAATGAGCCTCCAATTTCCTGTTTAATGCCATTCCCAACATCACCACTACTTTTTGGGAGTCTATATACAATCCCCACTAACTTTTTTTTGCCCCCTGATGTCTCTCAGCTCTACCCATACAGATTCCACATCGTCAGAGCCGATATCTTTCCTCACTATTGCATTAATTTCCTCTTTAACCAGCAATGCAACTCTACCACCTTTTCCTTTTTGTCTGTCTTTCCTAAATACTGAATACCCCTGGATGTTCAGTTCCCATCCCTGGTCACCCTGCAGCCCTGTCTCCATAATCCCAACTATATCATACCTGTTTACATCGATTTGCACAGTTAATTCATCCACTTTATTGCGAATGCTCCTTGCGTTAAGGCACAAAGCCTTAAGGCTTGTCTTTTTAACATCACTTGTCCCACTCCCACTATTTTTCACTAAGGCCCTGTTTGATTCTTGCTATTGATATCTCTATATCACTTTTCTTATTACCTTTCTGTCTTCTGTTCTTTTCCTTGATTCCCCCTCCTATGACTCCTTGCATAGGTTCCCATCCCCCTGCCATTTCAGTTTAAACCCTCCCCAATCATTCTCGCAAATATTCTCCCTAGGACATCAGTCCTGGTCCTGCCCAGGTGTAACCTATCCAGTTTGTACTGGTCCCACCTTCCCCAGAACTGGTCCCAATGTCCCAGGAACCTGAAACCCTCCCCCTCACACCATCTCTTCAGTCATGTATTCAGCCAATACTTCCTGCTATTTCTACTCTGACTAGCATGTAGCACTGGTAGTAATCCTGAGATCACTACCTTTGAGGTCCTACTTTTCAACTTACTTCCTAACTCCCTATATTCTGCTTTAAGGACCTCCTCCCTTTTTTACCTATGTCATTTGTACCAAAACCACTGGCTGTTCACCCTTCCCCTTCAGAATGTCCTGTAGCCGCTCTGAGATATCCTTGACCCTAGCACCAGGGAGACAACATACCATCCTGGAGTTTTGTTTGCAGCCACAAAAACGCCTATCTATTCCCCTTACAACTGAATCCCCTATAACTATTGCATTTCCACACTTTTTACTCCTCCCCTGTGCAGCTGAGCTAACCATGGTACAACAAATTTGGCTGTTGCTGCTTTCCCCTGAGAGGCCATTCCCCCAATAGTATCCAAAGCAGTGTATCTGTTTTGCAGGGGATTAGCCACAGGTGATTCCTGCACTGCCTGCTGAGTCCTCTTGCTCTGCCTGGTGATCACCCATTCCCTTCCTGCCTGTGGACTCTTAGCCTGCAGTGTGACCACCTCTCTATACATGCTATCCATCATACTCTCCACCTCACAATGCTCCACAGTGTCCCCAGTCATCACTCCAGCTCTGAAACCCAGGCTTCCAGGAGCTGCAGCTGGAGACACTTCCTGCACACATGCTGGCCCCGGGCACTGGAAATGTTCCCAGCTTCCCACATAGAGCAGGAGGAGCACATCACAGCTTTGAGCTCTCCTGCCATGACTTACCCCTTTAAATTAAATTAAACCTTTTAGAAGATACTTAATATCAAATAATATCAATTACTCTAGGGTCCTTCTTCCCTACTCCTCACTGTTACAGAATATAGCCAGTACAAACAATGAACCACAAAATAAGACCTTAAAAACTATAAGCGATAAAAGTAATAAATACTTACCCGACCATTCTCACAGTACTCAAAGGATCACCTTGTCCCCTCCTCACCACCTTCCTCAGTCACCAACCTCCAACTTAAGCACTCTACTACAGGCCAGAATAGCACTCCAGTGCAGACAATGTCAGCACTGTAAGATGGCCTGTTTTTATACTCTCTGAATCTAGCATCTGAAAACCTGTTTAAGCTAATTATCTAATTAACTAGATTTAGCTGCAAGAAGAGCCTGTATAAACCCTGTTTTAAACCTGGCCTAAAACTCACCTGCTTCCAATCCAAACAGCAACTTTCAATTAATTACTAAATTAAAGAAAGACTAGACTTCAGATAGAAATTAATCCTTAACTTCCCTCAGTCACCAAACTCCAACTTAAGCGCTCTACTACAGCCCAGAGCAGCACTCCAATGCAGACCAAGTGCTTGTTAAACCCAGAAGTGGCAGCATTGGAGCTGAATTGCAGTCGTGATCAAAATATCCTTAATTTTAAGTCTTTACCCATTCCAACCCACTCATTTTTGAAGGTTAAAACTTAATCCTTTAATCTTATGAAGTGGAACAACCATAAATGGCACATGAGCAGGATGTGGTGATGCTTCACGTTTAGCAGTTGAGTATCTTGCACAGGAAACAAGATTATGCAGCTCCTCTCTGGAGCTCTCCAGACATGAATGTAAATTTCTGAACACAAGCATTGTTTAAGTATACCGTGTTTGTTTCTGGTTAAATTGTACAGTTTGTCTAAAACTTACTGCTGATTCCATTAAAGCAAAACTTGATTTTATGAAGATTCCTAGGACAATTCCGCCCTATGGCCAGAATTTTTAACTCTTATTGGCAGTGGGCCTCATGATGGGCCTGAGTGGACAATATGGAGAGAAGGCCAAAAATCAGTTTTACGTCGTCGTGAAACCAGTTTGCAATAGTCCGCTTCACCTGTCAGTGGGTCAATGGGGGGGCCGCACTTCCTGTCATCCAACATTGGGAGCTTAATTTTAATGCATTTGCATCTCATCATTATTCCTGCATGCCTGGAGTCAACCCCCCATGTCAAATATACCTCCCACCTTGGTGTGACTTCAGAACGGTGTGATTTACGACTGCCTTTAAAAGGCGAGCTGAACTCCAAGGGGAACTTGGGGGGTGAGCGCACACAACCTCGCAGAGCGCTCCTGAGGATTGCCCATAGGACATCAAGGAAGAGGCATTGCGAATTCGCGGGGAGCACTGGCTAGTTGCTTTTTCCCCGCTGGCTTTCAATGCAGTGCAGGGGCAAGGGCTCCAGTGCGGGTAGGACCGGGGAGGAGGGGGTTGGGGGCGGTGGGGGCAAGGCAGCTGAGCCTAAAGGAAGTATATAAGTATATGCCGAGAGTGGAGGGAGGGTGGTGGTGGTGGGGGATGGTGGGGGCGGGGTGGGGGGGGGGGGGGGGGGAGGTGGGGGTGGGGGGGCGGGCGGGTGGGGGAGGTGGTGGTTTGGCAGTGGATGGTGAGGGAAGTGGACACACAGTTGGAAAAGCTTGTCAAAAGTCAGCATTCTTCCGCAGCTGAGACTGTTCAGCTGGAGATCCATTGACATACTTGGATTTGGGCCTCTGAAGCTTTTCTGCTCACTCAAGCAATGCAAAACCATAAATGTGCCACCAAATACTCCAGAACTTTTCCCCCCTTGAGCACAGACTGCAAGTTGCGTTTTAGGGGGCAGCAGAACAATTGGACAACTGGGCAAGTTGTAGAATTGCCTTGCATGGAACAGTCACCAGTGGAGGTGCTCAGAGATCCTTGCAATGTCTTTTCCAGAGGAAAAAACAGTCAAAACTGGGAAATAAGAATACTGGTCTGAACTGTTTTTTTCCTTCTGGGCTATTAAGGTTTGGACCAGTATCCCTCATGGTTCAAGCTAACAATGCAGCCTTGCAGGGCGGGTTAGGAGAATGCCTGCACCTGAGCTGAAAGCACAGCATGTGGTCAAGTGGGCAAAGCTGCTGCCAATGGGTCAAGTGGAGTGGGGCTGAGGTGGATGGGGCTTTGGACAGCCAGTCAGCGCACCACTCACTGGTCGGTCATATGCCACCTGCTGCAGTATTTGGCACCATGGGCACATGGAGGGCATCCACTGCAGTGGCCATGAAAGTGATCACGGAACTCAATTTTATGTCAGTGGCTCCTTCTGGGGCTCCACAGGTGACCTGTGTGAGATTTCACAAGCCTACATGCACAAGTGTATTCCAGAGGTCACAGACACCATCTTCGTGAAGACACAGAACTTTGTGCATTTCGTCCAGGGTCAGGAAAACCACGAAGCAAGAGCACTGGGATTTGCAGCGATCTCTGGTTTTCCACAGGTGCAGGGTGACATTGACTGCATTCACGTGGTGCTTAGATCTCCATGGCAACAAGCAGTCAATTACATCAACCGCAAAGGCTTCCATATGCTAGATAGTCAACTGGAGTGCAACCACCACAAACGCATCCTACAGGCTGTGCACGTTACCCATGGAGCGTACATGACTCCTGCATCCTTAGCAGGTCTCAGATCCCTGACATCTTCCAGGGTCCAGAGAGGCTGCAGGGATGGCTCATTGGGGACAAGGGCTACCCACAGATGATGTAGTTGATGACACCCATGTGGCGGCCTCAGGATGCAGCGGAGAGACCATATAATGAGGCTCATACTGTAACCTGGACTTTGGTAGAGCAAACAATAGGAAATGAGGCTCCGATGTCTCGAGAGGTGCGGTGGAGCACTGCAATACAGTCCACCGAGGGTGTCATACATCATTGTGGCTTGTTGCACACTGCACAATCTGGTGCTACAATGGAGGTAGGATCTGGCTGAGGAAGAGATGGGCAAACTGCATCTCTCCTCCAATGAAGAGGACATTGAAGAGGATGAAGGTGGTGAGGTCCTTGAAGGTGAGGATGCTAATGATGAGGCCGTAGCACTGGCCAGATGAGGCAGGCGTGATCGGGAGGCCCTCAACGCCACAAGATTCATGGAGGATGATGACGAGTTGCAGTGCGGACAGTCCTGACACCCTTACCCTGCATCTGTAAATATTTGACTCCTGTGTGGCTGATGGCAGTGCACATCCCCTCAGTGCTCAAGCTCAAGTCTTGGAGATGAAGAAGAGGCCCTAATAGCCACATGATTCCAGGAGGATGATGATGACATGCAGTGAGGACACTCCATAAATCTTTACGTTGCCTCTGTAAATGTCTGACTCCAGTCTAGCTGAGGGTAGCTCGCAAGCGTTCTGTGATCAGTCTCATATCAAGGAGACGCAGCCAAGAAATTTTAAATGCAGCTGATCCTTTGTCGGCCTTCAGCATCTGTTCTCTTCAGGACTACACCATCACTGGACCATCATGGGAGGAGACAATGACGTAGTGGTATTGTCACTGGGCTAGTAATCCAGAGACCCAGGGTAATGCTCTGGGGACCCAGGTTAGATTCCCACCATGGCAGATGATGAAATTTGAGTACAATAAAAATCTAGATTTAAAAGTCTAATGATGACCATGAAACTATTGTTGGTTGTTGTAAATACCCATCTGGTTCACTAATGCCCTTTAGGGAAGGAAATCTGCTGTTCTTGTCTGGCCTGGCCAACATGTGACTCCCACATTCACAACAATGTGATTGACTCTTAAATGCCCCCTGAACAAGGCAATTTGGGATGGGCAATAAATGCTTGCCTAGTCAGCAGCACCCATATCCCATGAATGAATGAATTAAAAAAACATGCTGAAGAGATGGGGGACAGCCTCACCTCAAAGGTGCTGAGAGCACACAGAGAATGATGGATCTCTATGATGCCTGCCCACAACATTCTGGCAGCAATGACAAGCACCATCGAGGTGCAGACATCACTGATGTGTCCAGTAAGTGTGAAGCCAGACCATCACTTTGGTCTGAAGGTTACACACTGCACAGGGAAGAGGCCCTGGACTGAGACACCTGTCTTTATCTTGTGCAGGAACCAAGGTTTCACATCTAAGTGACACTAACACTGCTCATCATAATAAGGAGCCATAGGCAAGGGACATTCTTGGGAGTTTATTAACAATAGTGAACTTTATGTACAAATGATATGCCCAAACTGTGCAACTACATCTTCTTAACCTGTCGCTACGTCAAGGTGCTTCCCACAGTGGAGGTGGAGGCAGCCTGCTGACTGCTCTACCCAGTTGTCTGTGATGACCTTGGCAGGTGTCCTGTGGAAGGCTGAGACCTGGAGGGCTCCAGCCTGCTTTAGGTGTCCTACTATGTGCCAGCTGCACTCTCCTTGGCCTGTGGAGCTGGAGCTGCTGGGGTCAAAGGACGAGTGGATTGGGGTCGGCTGGACATTCATGGAGTCACCTGGGTGGACGGCCCCGGGGTGTCGAGCTGCTGGTCCTCCTCCCTATAGGTGCCCGACAGCCCCTTGACAAGAAGGGGAAGCTGGTGTGAGGTTGAGCTGCCCCGCAGCCCTCTTTTGTTGACACTGTTGGAGGCCAACTATGGGCATCAGTGATGGAGTTAAGCCTGCGCAACAGTGCAGGATCAATGTCCTGGACCAAGGTCTCGCTGGCGGCCACCATCCTGCTAGTGTTGGCCTTGGTGCATTGGCATGCCAGTGCTACCACCTCAGGCTGAAGGCAGATGGACTCCTCCATTGTCCCTTACAACCTTAGGTGTGCAGCGGACATCCCTTCCTGATATTCCCGAGCTTTGCAGCTCCAGTAACAGATTGAGGACTGAGCCTAGAGTCTCATCATCTGACTCGAACTCAGCAGATTCCTTGCCTCCAGCAGTCCTCCAAGTGCCTGTGACCTTGGATGTCTCCGCCTCTGTCTGCTGAGGAACAGGTTGTGTACTGTGCTCACCAGATTGTGATCCCAAGGCTGCTCTACGTCTACGTCCCACCGAGGCGTGTGTTACTGCGCTGGCGGAGGGTGTGGTCTTCAACGGTGCTGCCCTCTGGGTCCTCATCCACAGTGCTCTTGCTGAAGTTGGGATCAAGGTTGCTTGAAGGCGATGTGGCAGATGTGCCTAGAAGAGGAAGTGGAGATTATTAGTGCTTGGCTGCTGTGTTACACAGAACAGTGGACTCAGAGTAGCATTGACAGAGGCATGATCTGGTTCAGGATCCTTACATGGGTGCTTGCCGCCGACCTCACTGTCACCGCAGGAATGGGCCACATCCACTCCAGCCAGTTCCAAAGTGTGACTCTCGAATGGAGTGAGGACCTTGATGTCCAGCACTCCACCCTCAGTCCTAGACCTGTCCTGTTGATTGTGCGCAATCTTGTCCTGCATAGAGATGAGTGGAGAGAGTGTGAGCAAGGGGCATACCAGGCCAAAATGGGAAGGATGCCAGGTGTGCGTGTGTGCTGAGTGGAGCCATGGACGGGATGAGGAGGGGATCCCCAGAGGAGGTGAGGCCGGATGGAGATGTGAGGGTGTGTGGGAGAGTGAGTGGTGACATTCCTTGAGCTGGCAGTGAGTGAGATGCCAGTGAATGTGTGATGAGCTTATGAGTGTGTGAGTTTAGAGTGATAAGGTGGTTTCCTTACCCTGACGGCACAGATGAGATCATCCATCCCCTTTCTGCACTGGATGACTGACCTCTTGTGTGCAGTGTTGGCACTGACCATCTCTGCCATCACCACCCAAGCCAGAGTGGTGAGACTGATGGGCCTCCTGCAGCCAGAAGGCGTCCCAGGGATGTGTCACTGAATTGGGAGGCTGCACTCTTCTTGACTTTTGGGGCCATGTCTTCACTGAAGCAATCCTGGGCTTCAAGCATTGAGAACTGATCTTGCAGCTGCAGTTTAAATATAGCACTCAGAGTGAGGAAGTGCTGAGGCAAATGCGTGGTGGGCAAATCAGAGGCTTTTAAAAAATTTATTCATTCATGGGATGTTGGTGTCACTGACTAGGCCAGCATTTGTTGCCCATCCCTAATTGTCCCATTTCAGAGGGCAGTTAAGAGTCAACCACATTGCTACGGGTCTGGAGTCACAGGTAGGATAGACCAGGTAAGGATGGAAGATTTCCTTCCCTAAAGGGTATTAGTGAACCAGATGGGTTTTTCCAACAATCAATGACAGTTTCATGGTCACCATTACTGAGACAAATTTTTTAACTGAGTTTAAATTCCATCAGCTGCCGTGGTGAGATTTGAACTCAGCCCCGACAGCATTAGCCTGGGCCCCTGGATTGCTAGGTGACGCTACCACTACACTACCAGCTCCACGCCGGCTGCCGGTGTTTCCCATGACTGCAAAACTTATGAGGAGGGAAGAGGACAATGTGGCATGAAAATCTACCATTGCGGCCGACAGGTTAAATGTCATTTTTCACGCCCACTACCACACAGTGCAAATTGGGACGATTCCCCTCTGTGTGTGCAGACATCAAATTTGTATGATGCTATCCCATCCTTTTCCTGTAAACCAGTGATATTCTGAGGCTGAAGTTCTCAGCCATCCCCTACTTGTTAATTTCAAAATATTGGAAGGACTGGTATGTGTTTTTTTCCTTCGGATTACCTTCTTCTGACCCTATTTTCTATGTACTATGTACTTCCCAGCAATAACAGAAATGCCTGTGTTCAGTCTGTCTTGGTCTTCATGCTTTCAAAAATTTTCAGCCAGTCTGACCAGAGGCATAACATGATATTGCCAACTTAAGTTATTGTTGCCCATTGATGTATTACTGCATCCAGTGGGGGTCCTCAAGTCAGTCACTGATTATATGAACGTGGACTTTTACACTTCTAAGATGCATCGGGATCTCTCATGGATGTTACTCCTGATTCTATTGACCCTGAATAAAGCACAGAGACATATTTTCACTATATTTTGCAAGAAAGTAAGCAACCTATTTGAATATGCCTATTCACAGAGCATTCTCCATCTGAAAATTAGATCTGCAATTTCAAAATTCTGAACACATTTGACAAGGCCTGTTGATGTACTATACGTCTGCATTGCATAGATAATATGAATTCTTGCCTGTTCTTCGAAAAAATGGCACATAATCATCAGGCTCTGGATCGCACGACCTGAAAAAGTGATTTATGCAATCTGATTCCATAAATATTTTTAAATGGGGCTTAGACAGCTGCTTAAGAATGAAAAACTTAGAGGGTTACAGGCAGAAAGTGGGGGTGTTGGGAATGAGCACAACTACTCTTTCAAGAAACCAGCAGTGACATGATGGCATCCTTCTGTGCTTCAAATATCTATGGCTCTATGATGGGACAGGTGACCAATCCACTAAGGGGAAGGAGATGGTCATTTAAATATTATAATTAGGCTGCACATCTTCATTTTAACAGTGTTTCTATTTTTAACTACAGGCCATCAGGCTTCCTGGGTCTCAGGAAAACTGACAGCTGAAAGGAGGTGAGAAGAGCTAAATTTAAACTGTCAGCGAATCTACCAATCCCCCTCAGTCTGGCTGTCTGAGGCAGGAATCCTGCAGTAAAATTCTACGGGACATTCGGGAAACCCATTCTTCCAGATTTCCTGACCTCACACCAGCCCCTCTGCAAACTGAATTACTTGAAACGTCAACTCTTTTCTTCTCAGCCGATGCTGCCAGACCTGCTGAGTTTTTCCAGGTAATTCTATTTTTGTATAGGATTTCCAGCATCCGCAGTTTTTTGTTTTTACCTTTTTATTATACTTGTGAGGAGCACCTGTCTTGGAGGCTAACATTCAAGACTACATAGGGCTACTTTCAAATGGATCTTTTCTGCTAATCACCCTTGCAGCGCTTTCACAAGTTGCGCCCTATTCTCAGCCTTATTAGCATAAAGTTTGTACTTTGCTGTTGGGAAAGAAGCAGAATGCAGACAAATGGCTCATCATGAAACATTACTGGCTCATACCCTCTGTCTTATGCTTTATTTCGTACAATAGCCCTTTGACCAAGCTAAATATTGTTAGATATTTTTCTTGCTTTCCCTTGTTTAAAAGAATGTTTTTACATGTCACATGTCATGTGAACAATGTCAGCTTGACTAATTCTCAGCTTCCTGGCAGTTACAGGGTGTTATGACCGAGCAGTTGGCAAAGCTGAGTTACTTTAAAAAGTAACTCAGAGGTAAACTTTAAACAGCTGTCATAACCTATAATTTTGAGTGTTATGTTTGAGATGCAGCTCTAAATTCAGGAATAATACTATCAATTCTTGAGATGTTTTATATTAAGCTAAATGAAACATTTTATTAATTTACACAAGTTAAATATATACACATGGCTACAAATAACTTTTAACAAATTCCCAAACTAATCTCCATTAAGGCAACAGCAACTCATAGACTTAACCAGACAACAGATAAAGCATTTTCACCTTATGAATTCAAAATGAGGTTCCTTTCACTTTGGTTCCTGTGGAGCCAGTTGGAGCCTTTTGATCTTACATTGCCTCTCCTCTGCACACCCGAAAACTGCTCATTGAATGTAAATTCTCATTGTATCACCAGCCTCTTCTAACAATAAAACTATTCAAACCAATTTTATTAGCAATCTAAACATTTTGCTTGGTCTCTGTTTGCTAGGTGCCATAATTCACCCCACTTCTTGCTCTATTCAAAAAATGCAAATACACGCTATCTCCCTTACATTTCAAAACTAGTACACATCAAAGCACCCAGACTAGCTGGCTTCAATCCAGTTAGACACACCCACAGACTAAACCTCTGTTTTAAAAGAAAAATATTTTCCAATAATATTATATACATTAATAGCTTCATGATATAGGAAATAACAACAACAACTTGCATTTGTGAGGTGTCTTTAATGTAGTAAAACCTTTACTATTCCTGAGGCACTTCACAGGAATATTATCAAGCTAAATTTAACACCAGCCACATTGGCAAACTAGAAGGGCCCAAAGGCAAAATCTTGGTCAAAGAGGTAAGTCTGGCAGTGGCAAGTGACAGAGATGTAAGCATGTGGTTTAGCAATTCTAAATATTTTCTCAAAGATAAGCAACATTCAATCAAGGCGAGGAGGCAAGTTGCTTAGCACAGGAAACCATCATGGTTGAAAAAAAGATAAGATTAGCAATCGCCTGACACAAATGTTGAGCTTAAAAGTTTGAAGATGGTAGCTGGAAGGAAAGACTGAATAAAGTGTCTGTTTTAGAATTTTGAAGCAAAACTGACTTTGATTAGGAGATTGTGCGAGGTTGTAGGCTAGAAGTAGAGTAGGCCTCATTACAGCTCAGGAAGAACAAGACCAAGAAGGTCAAAGGAACACTTGATGTGGTAATATTGCTAAAATGGAGAAACAAAGATTTTGATAGAGTCAATGATGGTTAGAGGCGATGGAAAGAAAGGAAAATCAGGTGGGACTCACAATAGGCAGTGGAATTATGATCACTCATTTTCTATCATTGTCAAACTCTGTTGGGTCCAGTAATGAGTCAGAGGACGAGCACGGTCAGGAGAATGCTGACCTGGGCAGCCTCCAGGGAGGCAGGGACACCCGGGATGCTTTGATCCTACGCCCTTCAGCTAGCCTACCAAATAAGAACCACCACCACATGCCGGGGCTGCAGGCTCCACACTCGATACCTGACAGGAACATTTGCTTGGTGAACAACATACACTATGTGCCGTTTCAATAAAACTCAATGACAAACATGTCACTCATAACATTATGTGTTACCCTGCACCTGCAGAACTAATGAAGCACCCAGTGGCTTGTTGAACAGAAACACATTTAATGCTTTGTGCCTGGCATATATAATACAAATGAAATTGATAGGTGTTATCCATCACACCAAATAACATCTAACATAAAAGTAGGGGAAAAAATATCACCAGTATAAGCCTGTGTTGTGCTTAAGATGTTTTAAGTTTTCACTTGCGGGTGCTACATCCAGGTGCCCACCCCTCACTGGCACCGGCATTGGAGACAGCCTGCTCACTCTGCTATCCTGTTGACCTTGATGACCTTGGCAGGTGTCTTCTGGTCTATGGAGCCTATGCTGGCCCCACCTGGGAGGAAGCAGCCAGTGCCACAGCTGGCATCTCCCCAGTCACCACAGCCTCATCAGATGCCATGGTCACTGACAGGGCAGGCAGAGGAACCGCTACCCTCATTCTGAGAGGCGCCTGCAGAGACAACAAGCAGCTTGTGCACCAATGTAAGGTTGCTTTGGACCTCCCTGCTCACCATTGATGGACGGGCACCAAGCTGAGTTACTGGGTGCCCAATCCATCTCCCACACTGACAGTGGCCACCTGAGGTCATTGCCAGTGTGAGGGCTTGCAGGTCCGAGCTCATCCCCAGGAATCCCTGATTCAGCTCCTGGAGGAACCTCTCCATGAGAGTCGCCTCTCTCTCCAGGGAGGAGGCATTGTGCTCTGCCATGAGGATCATTGCATTGCTTATGCTCCGCAAGGACTCCTCCACAATGGAGACCATGGCAGCGTTCCCTCATGTTTCTCCACCAGATCCTCCTGCACACCCTGCTGGACTTCCAGCATCTACTGCCTCAGGGACGACTCCAGGGGCACATCATCAGCCACCGGCTGAGCATGTTCCTGGCCCCCAGCGGTCCTTCAACTGCTGGCACGCTGGACCCTCTCTGCCTCCACCTGCACCTCAAGCAAGTGTGAAGTGCCCTCACCGCTGTGACTGAGATACTATCCGCCGATCTAAAGCCCACCAAGGTGCTGGTATCTGCGCTGGTGCCTGCTTGGCAGAGAAGGTGTGATGCAGGTGCGTTTCCATGGTTGCTGTCCTCTGGGGTCAGTGGTGGGCCTTCAGGCTCCTTACCCCGATGGGCTGTTGGTGAGCCTGAAAGGAATAACAAGGACATGTCATTAGTTGAAGTCATTACACTGTTACTCTGCTTGCCTGGCACCCAGATCAGGGTGCCCTCATCTTTCCATTATCAATGGGGATTCCACGTTCGAGGCTCACATCAATATAGAGACTACAGGGGAATGGTTGCTTTTACAGACATTCTCTCCTCAGTGCACTGCACTGTGGCACCCCAACCTCACTACAGCTGGTTGACCTAAGCGCATGGCGCCTCTCCAGCTCCAGGACCTCCTGCTCGTATCGAGTTAGGACATATAAGCAGGCCAGTCCTCCACCAGTCCGCAACCTCTCTGCATTATTGTGGGCTGTCTTCTCCTGAAAGGACAGAGGAGCATTGATTCATCCACTCTCTACCTGCAGTGCCATTGCAGCCTGGTCAACCCCACCTGAGGAACACCTCGCAGGGCTCAGCCAATTCATGACCCTGGAGCTGCAAGACACTCATTCCAAGAGCCAGGGCTCATCCCCTTGCCCAGATGCTGCCTCATTGACATTTGCCACTCACACTCTAAGACCTCTGAGGTCTAAGCGGGGTTGGGGGAGTGGTGGGGGCCCGCTCCTAATTGCAGTGCTATGTGACCGATGCAAACACAGTACTCACCCTTCCCGATTGCAGGAGATCACCACATCATGGGAGCTCACCCTGGATGCCACCTCCTACCAGGCATGTTTGGTGAGGTGGGGGGGATGGGGGGGCTTCCTCCTTCGGTCTCTGGGGACAAGGATCTCTTTCCTTGCTGCCACCTCCTCCAGGAGGGCAGCGAGACACTCATCAGAAAAACACAGGACCGACTGCCCCCCCACCCCCCACCCCTCCCCACCCCCGACCTGCCCTCCCGCATGCCATGTTCACCAGTAATGAGCTCCAGGATGAGGTGCGTCTGCTTCACTGGCAGCCTTCCCATGGCTGCCACGGCCACTTTTGAATCAGCCGCTGGGTCGCCATTTGACTCAGCGGACATTGAGCTCCCGCACCCACATGCCCCTTCTTGCTGTTCCCGCTGTCGTGTCTTACACTGGGTGGGCCTTAGTTGGCCCACCCGTGCGGTGCGGAGCCGATCGCGGGCGTGGGTCGGCTTCCTGCCCGCCCCTGCCCTCTCCTGCTGAGACCGCACACCGAATGTAAAATTCTGGCCCATGAGTTCTAATCCAGCATGGCAAGACAGGAAATTTCATTCAATAAACATGGGAATTTGTGGATTACTAGTAAATGAAATTGCAACAAAAGCTGTCAGTAGTGTAAAAATCCAACTGGTTAACTAATGTCCTTCGGGTAGGGAGCCTGTCACCATTATCCAGCCGAATTACATCTGACTCCAATCTCACATAATGTGATTGGTTTTTAATGCCTTGGGGAAAGCTGTAAATGGACGGTAAACATTGCCTTATGCATTGTCCACCTCTCAGCAGTAAATCAAAAGATCACAATTGAATAGGTTGTGTGTTAATGTCATCCAACTTCTGAATTTGTTCATCTTTGATACAGTATTTTGCAGTTCCATATGTGTCCAGCAGAGGGAGCTTAATTTGGAAGTGATCTTTCTGTCACTCATGGGTAAAATTCTGCTTGAATGCTTCTGCATTCAGCACGTAAGAAAATGCAGGAATAATCATGGAGACAACGAACGTATTGAATTCAAACAGAACTCTGCATGCGTCATTGTGAGGAGAGCTTCTTCAGTTTGAATGCACACAAAATGGTATTGCTACTGCTCAGCCCAAACAAAATTAGTTTGCTGAGCATTTTTTCTTAAAGAGAGTACCCCTGTTATGACAGTTGCAATACTGAAACAAATATTACAGTCTGGAGATTCTGCTCAATTATGCTGGCTTTTTCAGCACACTTTCCCCAATATTAGCTTAACTAGCACAACAGATTGCAGAACTTTAAGGACAAGATACATTCAGCACAACTTGAGTTTCCACGATCTTTTACATTAGTTCAAAAATATTGCAATAGAAGCATACCACGTCTGCTGGGTGAATTAATAATCTGTGCGAGTTTCCACTAATTGCATTCATTTGTCGGCCTTATGTAAGGTGGGTTGGTGGGTTGGGGGTGTGGTGTTTCTAAATATTAAGCTGCTATTGGGTGTAAGGGCACTAATAGGTCCATTTTGAAAGGCTTTGAATGATTTTTTTTTCTAATTTACTAAGGAACTGACTATTGTACCCCCACCTAACTAGAAAATGGATTTGTGTATGTATTGAAAGTCATTCTCAGCCATTTAAAATTGAGTTATTCACAGGCGGTAGATTCATATTGTGAATTATAATGCTTAGCCATGACAGACATGGTTCAGTTGCTGGGACTTAGACCCCTGAGTCAGAAGATTGTAGGTCACTGTTCCAGACAAAAATCAAGACTGACATTCCAGTGCAGCACTGAGGGAATACTGCACTGTAAGAGATGGCATCTTTTGGATGAGATATTAAACCGAGGCCCTAACTGCGCTCTGGATGTAAAGGATGACATGGCACTATTTTGAAGAACATGTATCCTGGTCTATGCTTATTCTTCAATTAGCATCATAAAGCATAAATCCTGGCCAATGACTTTAACGGTTCTTTCGTATAGTGTTTTCAAATTTACCACTAGAATAGTACCCATGGAAGTAAAAACTTAGCATAAAGTTATTTTTTTTTGTCCAGTTGAAAACTTATTACAGGTGTTATAAAACAGATTGAAATTTCAGAAAACTTTTGAGTAAGGTCTCCGGGGCCAGAAACTGCCTCCATGTATATCATTTCTTACATGCGGAGACCAAAACTTCACACAATACTCCACATGTGGTCTCACCAAAACTCTGCACAACTGTAACAAGAATTCTTTATTCTTGTACTCCAATCCCCTTGCAATAAAGGTCAACATGCCTTGAGCGAAGTTAAGAAATTTCATAAATTTTAATAAAGATAATTGGAAAATCATCAATTAAACATGTTATTGGAAGAATTACCTTCAAATTGCTATATTTATACACTTTTTTTCTATAACTTGCCAGATTTTAACTTGCCAGATTTTCTAAAAACAATAAGTCATTTTATTGCAAATGTTTAAAATTTAATCTCTCTGCTGGACAGAACTGCTGATTTACATTTTTGTGTCATCAGTAAATTGCTGTATCTGTGAATGAAATCTGGATATCACAGAAACAGTTCAAACCTTCACAATGTGCTTTACCAGCATAATTAACTTTAAAATTAATTTAAATAGCTGACAGACCTCTATGTTGGACATGGCAAGTGTCTAAAATTGTGAACTTGTATGGCTGAGTTTCAAGAAGGCATCAATAATTTATAACATTTTCATTTCTGTCAATCTCTCTAAACTGTTATTGATTTTGACTCAAGAAAAAAGAACATAAGAAATAGGAGCAGGAGTAGACCACACGATCCATTGAGCCTGCTATCCATTAACCAATCCTCTATCCATGCTAATATACGATCCCCAACTCCATGAGCCCTTATCTTGCCTATTAACCTTTTGTGTGGCACCTCACTGAATGCCTTTTGGAAACCCAGGTATCAAATATCTACTGGTTCTCCTTCATCCTCAAAAAACAAATACATTTGTGTGGTAATAATGGTTTTATGTAATGTTGTAGTATGCCTTTAAGAAGGATGTTATAAAAGAAGATCACATGATCCTATGTAACCAATAGAGTAGTAGTGCATGCTACCTCCGTAGTCAGTAGTCTGAGTTAGTAAGGAGAAGTATGGAGACAGGGTTTGAGTTGGAAGCACACAAGTGTAGCTGCTGAGTATGTTTGTGAATAAACATAATGTGTTCCATCTAAGAACGGTCTGCTGGTCAACTCTGTCTATCATACCAACTCGTCCATCCCAAAACAAGCGTGCAACCTGGATCCATAAGTCCCAACAAACTGGCAACAAGGAAAAAATAAAGATACAATAAATTGGCTTCAAGAACAAAACAAGTTAATGAAAGAGATCAAGAGAAATAAAATCAGGCTATACCTCGCATGGTAATTATAAGTAGAATTTCTATCCTAATCGTTGAAGCAATCCCCTCACAGAATGCCGCAATTTGGAAGAATTGATTCTTTCACCCAGCCACAGGTGATTGCTCACATTACGTTGAATGCCTCATGTTTTTTTTCCAAGCAAACAACATTACGGGGGAAGAGAAGAGGCGAGCGATCTTCTTATCTACATATGAGAGTAAAGCCTATGGCTTGACTTGAAGTTTGACAGCACCCAATGCCCCCGATTCAAAAAGTTTTGATGACTTGGTGGACCTCAAAAAGGGTTATTACCAGCCAAAGCCCTCAACAATGATGCGACGTTCCAAATTTAACTCAAGAAATAGAATCCTGAGGGAGACAGTTGCTTGTTATGTGGCAAGTTTGAAACAGTTAACAGAACATTGTGAGTTTGGCATATCTTTAAATGACATACTCAGAAATTGTTTAGTGCGTGGTGTGAATGAAGACATGATTCAGAAGAGATTACTGTCTGAAATAAATTTGGATTTTAAGAAGGCGCTAGAGATAGCACTGGCCATGAAAGCACAGTAAGGGATTGAAAGCCATACAAGGAGTGAAAAATGACACCATCCTCCATGTTAGGTGGGAAGCCCCAGCCAAAAAGGGTGCAAAAATGCAAGACTCTGCCGAGAAGCAGAAAACAGCCACCACAGGTAGACTAATAAAAAGAAATGACTTAGCTGCGAAAATAAGGAATAATTGCAACAGAAGTGGAAACAGGCAAACTTGTAATGACTGGCAGTTTAAAAATATCAAATGTTTTTATTATCATCGAACAGGCACCTAATGAGACAGTGGAAGGAAAGAATCAGGCCGACTTTCGAATAAAAGAAAAAAATCCAGGAGATCTACAGTGTAGGAGAGTCTGAAGCAACAAATTCAGATATTTATTCACTATTTAATCTGAAGCTTGGAAAGACAGAACCAATATATGTAACAGTGAAGGTAAATGGCAGACCTATTAGAAGGGAAGTGGACACAGGATCTTTCACTACAGTGATTGGTGAACACACCTTCAATTATCTGAATTATGGTGAATATAAATTAAATTTGGAAGAAACTGATGCCAAATTAAAAACATACACTGGTGAAGACATCCAAATCAAAGGCATTAGCAGAGTTACTGTCCATTACAGAAGCCAATCAGTAAAACTACCCTTGATGGTGGTAGTAGGCAAGAGGCCAAGTTTCCTTGGACAAAACTGGCTAAAGGAGATTAAGTTAGAATGGGCTGAAATTTTCCAGCCGAGAGCAAGTGGATTACCAGACCTACTATAAAAATATGCCTCAGTCTTCAAGGACAAACTTGGGAAGATCCAAGGGCTGCAAGCAAGAATTCATGTGGATCCAGAGGCAAGACTCTGATTCATGAATGCAAGACCAGTACCTTATGCAATGCGGGAAAAGTTCAACACTGAACTGGACAGGTTAGAGAAACAGGGTGTTATACAGCTTGTGCAGTTCTCAGAATGGGCAGCACCAATAGTCCCCGTACTTAAACCCAACTAAAGCGGATGTGGAGACTATAAATTGACAGTTAATAAAGTGGCTAAGCTGGACAGGCACCCCATATCAAAAATTGAAGACCTGTATGCTAAGCTGGCAGGTGGAACCACCTACAAGGAGCTTCATATGAGTCATGCTTATCAAAATTTATTGTTAGAGAATGCCTCCTGGAATTTGTCACAATTAATACACACAAAGGGTTGTACCACTATACCCGTTTGCCTTTTGGCTTCTCCTCAGCTTGTGCCATCTTCCAAAGAACAATGGAGAGTTAACTGCAGGGATTGCTCCATGTTATAGTTTATTTAGGTGATGTCCTGGTGATAGGACTCACTGAAAAGGAGCATTTGGTGAACTTAGAAGTCCTAAAACATTTCTTGCAGGCTGGAGTGCGTTTAAAAAAGAAGAGTGCATGTTTCAAGTGAGGGAGGTCATCTATTTGAGTCACCAGGTATATTCACAGGGCCTCCATTCAGTTGAGAAATAAGTGAGAGCCATAAGAGAGGCACCTGCGCCAAAGAACACCTCCAAGCTCAAATCATTCCTAGGAATGATCAATTATTATGGACATTTCTTACCCAATTTGTCTACAGAACGGGCCCCCCTGCATTATCTATTCAAGAAGAGCCAGTGTTGCTCTCGGGATACACCATAGAAAGAAGCTTTCATAAAGGGTAAAAAATTGTTGCATTCGCCCAACACTATGACCAGAGGAAAGAACTGATGTTGGCATGTGACACATCCCCTATGGAGTGAGAGCAGTGCTCTCCCATCGGATGGATGATGGCACGGAACAGCCTATAGGGTATGTGTCAAGAATGCTCACCACAGAGTAAAAGGAATACCCATAGATAGAAAAAGAGGGCCTGTCAGTCATCTTTGGTATCAAGAAATTTCACCAGTATGTACATGGCTGTCACTTTACTATTGTTTCAGACCACAAGCCATTGCTGGGATTGTTCAGCGAGGACAAGGCTATACCACCCATAGCCTCAGCAAGAATACAACAATGGGCATTGATCCTGGCAGCATACAAGTATACTTTCATCCATAGCCCTGGAAATCAAATTGCAAACGCTGATGAATTGAGTCATTTGCCCTTATGAGGAAAAGATGAGGATGTCCCAGTTCCACAAGAACTAGTTTTGTTGTTGAATTTCTTAGATTCATCTCTGGTATGTGCTAGACAGATCATAGACTGCACAAGTCGAGACCCAGTCTTATCTAAAGTATGTGAACAAGTGCTTCATGGTTGATCACAAGAGCCTGTATCTGATGAAATGAAACCGCACTTTAATAGAAGATATGAAATAACCAGCCAGGATGGTAACATTGTGGGGAGCATGAGCGATTGTTCCTCCAAAAGGAAGAAAGCCATTGTTGATTGAACTACATAGTGCCCAACCAGGAATTTCCTGAATGAAGACCATAGCACGCAGCTATCTATGGTGGCCTAGGATGGATGGAGAAATAGGGAGCTTAGTGAAGAATTGTGTGCAGTGTCAGCAATTGCAAAAGTTACCTTCAACAGCTCTGTTACACCCTTGGGAGTGGCCAGGAAGGCCATGGGTACAATTACACATTGACTATGTGGGACCTTTCATGGGAACAGTTTTCTGCTGATTGTTGATGCCCATTAAAAATGGATGGATACATATGAGGTGAAGTCACCAAAGTCTTCTGCTACAATTGAGAAGCTATGTCAAAGTTTTGCCTTTCATGGACTACCAGAAGTGGTCATTTTTGATAATGGCATGACATTTATGAGTTCTGAATTTCAGCAATTTATCAGCCTCAACGGTATCACTTATGTAAAAACGTCACCTGCCACCCTTCCTCAAATGGACTGGCCGATAGGGTGGTTCAAAAATTCAAAGCTGGCATGAAGAAATTAACTTGAGATTCCATAGCAACCAAGCTAGCTTGCTTTCTTTTACACTATAGGACAACCCCTCATACAACAACAGGTATCACACCTGCGGAATTATTGATGAAATGCCGCCTCAGGACAAGATTGAGCTTAATAATGCTGAATTTAGAGTGGAAGGTGGAAAGGAGTTAGGGAAATCAGAAAACTAAACATAACTGGCACAGTCATGACAGGAAGTTTGCTGTGGGAGAGACAGTTAATGTGAAGAACTTTGGAGAAGGACCAAAGTGGACACCGGGTGAAATAAGTGCAGTGACTGGACCTCTATCTTACCACGTGAAGGTCGAAGGCTGAATCATACGGAGACATGTGGATCATCTAAGGAAAAAAGAAACAAATCCCCAAGAAATTATTCTACCACTGTTCATGACCGAGTCAACATTTCCTGCTAAGAGAACTCAACCTAGTCCAGATGTGTCAGATGTGTCTGCTGTAAACGGAAGAGTTGAAGAAGCAGATTTGCAGGTTCCCACCTGATGTTCAGACAACTACAGGAAAGGAGGTTCCTGACAAAGCATCTGAAGTTGTAGAGCTGAGATTTTCTGCACGCATAAGGAAACCCCCAGAAAGACTGACTTTGTAAATTACTTATCTGTGTAAGTGATTTGCTATTTGGAGAAAATTGTACTTATAAACATAAAATGTGTTTCTAAGTAAAGGAGGAGGGATTTGGTAATTATGGTTCTATGTAGTATACCTTTAAGAAGGATGCTATAAAGGAAGATTACACGATCTTATGTAACCAGTAGAGGAGTAGTGTGGGCTACCTCTGTAGTCAGTAGCCTGAGTTAGTAAGGAGAAGTATGGAGACAAGTTTTGAGTTGAAAGCACATAAGTGTAGCTGCTGAATAACCTTTGTAAATAAATACCACCTAAGAATTGTCTGCTGGTCAACTCTGTCTATTGTACCACCTTGGCCATCTCAAAACAAGCATGCAACCCGAATCCATAGGACCCAACAAACTGGTAACCAGGATCCAACAATTTGTCAAACAGAATTTCCTTTTAGTAAAACCATGTTGATTTGTTCTAATCTTACTATGCTTTTCTAAATGCATTGTTAAGACTTTCTTAATAATAGACTCCAGCATTTTCCCAACAACTGAGGGTAGGCTAACTAGCCTGTAGCTCACTGCTTTCTCTCTCCCTCCTTTCTTGAAAAGTGACGTAACATTTGCCAACTTTCAATCTAGTGGTATCATTTGTGAATCTAAGGAATTTTGGAAAATCATAGCTAGCATATTCACTATCTCTGCAGTTATCTCTTTTAGTATCCTGAGGCGTAGGCCATCAGGTCCCGAGGTTTGTTGGATTTTAGTCCCATAAGTTTCTCCAATGCTTTATCTCTGCGGATATTGGTTTTCTTCATTTCCTCACTCTTTTTAGCCCCTAGGTTATTGTCTATTTTGGTGTGGAACTTGTGTCTTCTACTGTGAAGACACAAAACATTTGTTCAATGCCTCTGCCATTTCCTCATTCCCCATGATCATTTCTCCTGTCTCTGCTTCTAAGGGACCAACATTTACTTTAGCTACTCCCTTCCATTTTATATCCTTATAAGTGCTCTTACAATCTGTTTTTATATTTCTGGCTAGTTTATTCTCATATTCCATTTTTAAAAAATATTTTTATAATCCATCCATTGTGCATGTATATTGGTGCATCACCAAAATAACTTCTAATTCTTAATCCTCTCTTAGATGGCTAATTCTGAAGAAGTCATGCATAAAGAACCATACTCTATATCCTTCAAAACCTTAAGCTGAATAACTTTTAAAAGGCAACTGGATATATATTTGAAAAATAAAAATCACTATGGATCTGGGAAAAGGGCAGGGGAAAGGGACTGTTGGATAGCTCTTTCAGAGAGCTAGCCTAAACTGAATGGCCTCTTCCTGTGCCAAATTATGATTCCAAGTCACACCATAGATTCATAGAATGGTTACAGCATAGAAGGAAGCCACTCAGTCTGTCATACCTATGTTGGCTCTCTGCAAGAGCAACTCATCTAGTTCCAATCCCTGTCCTTTCCCCATAGTCCTGCAATTTGTTCTCTTCAAGTGCCTATCCAATTCTCTTTTGAATGCCTCATTGTATCTGCCTCTATTAGGTTAGACTAGGAGGTCTATTTACCCAGTGTAAGGAGCCAACTAAGAAATATGTTCTATCTACATTTGATTTCTACTAAAACCCCGGGCTAAATCTTCCGGTCTGTGGATTGTTGGAGACCTGACGTACGACTGAAGATGTGTATTGGGATCCTGTGGAAGTCCTGATGTACAGATCTCCATGGGAATTGCTTGGGAAGTTTCAACTTCCGATGGGCAATTCCCTTGCTCCCTGGGACTCTCCACGAATGTCTCCGACCCTGAGTCAGAGTCAGAGAATTCAGGCAGTTCCACATTACTTACTTGGGTAGTTACCCAGGAAATGTTAAACAGTTTAGAAAATAGTCTAAGACCTGGGTAACTATACAACTGACACCCCTCAGCCCCCACCAAATCACTCCCTTAACCTGACTATCCTCTGACTTGACTACCAAACCCTTGGCCCGACCTTACTTGACTACCCACCCCCAAACCAACTCGACTACCCTTGCTGACCCAACTACACCCCATCAACCTGACTACCCTCCCCAACACAACCAGATACATGCCCAACCTGACAACCAACCTGACCCCCGGCTATCCTTCCAATCTGACCTGACTACATCCCAGACCTGACTGCCCCCAACCTGACTGCTCACTTACCCACCTCACTCACGTACCCACCTACCGCCTCACCCACTTATCCACCTCACCCACCTCTGCATCTCATCCACTTACCCACCTACCCAGCACACCCACTTACTCACCTCGCCCGCCTGCCCACTTACACCCCTAACTACTTGCCCCCTACCCACTTACCCATCTCACCCATTTACCTACCTACCCATCTCATTCATCTACCTATCTCACCCACTTACCACCTCACCCAATTACCCCCCCCAACATTTACCCAGGAACCTATCCACTTACCCACCTCACACACCTACCCCTTACCCACTTAACCCCTCACCCACTTACCTATTCACTCAATCACCCATTCCTCCACTCACCCAGTCACTAACATCCATTCACTAACATTCAAATTGTTTAAATGTTTAAACTTACCATATGGCAGCTAGTGCTGGATAAAGGGGGCGTGTCCTGTATCCCCCTGACTGCCCCATTCCAACTGTGTTCCCCAATGGACCTTGCGCTGCACATTTCTGTGAAAGCTGGGCTTGAAAGACCCTGGGAGAAATGCTCAGCAACGCTGAATTGTGGGAATTTTCAAACACAGCGCAATCTGATGAAAATTGCCCCTGCTGGGACGATCCAGGCCCTTATATCCACACATTGTCAGCATTAGCAGCTATCTGTATCCCCATGTACACAGCCAGTCTTGAAACAGAAATTAGTCTAAGGGATCCAACTGATTTTAATATTAAATCTGCATTCTCCTGCATTGTGGAGATTAATGGTGTTTCTGCATTATGAGATGTTGGAAAGAAATGTGATTTAGATCAGTTTAATTTTAAGGTTAAAATGAGTTAATCTTGTAAATAAAGATAAATTTTCACCTCCTGTGCTTCTGAAGCTGTACTCTGAGTGCTGATGAGGGTAATGAGTTACCATTTGTGAGCTAGGTTTCTTTCAGGTGCAGGATGTCAAGGGTTTCTTCTGAGATGAAGTCAAGATTGGTAAAGACTTATTGGAGTGAGCTCAGGCATTTTGAAGAACAAGGCAGAGTTAGAGGTTGGCTGGTAGCCAGGCAGGTGATTCACAGCAGGTGAGGGAGGGAATAAAAGACCTGAGTAGATTGGTTCAGGGTGGTTGAGGTGCTGGAAAAGAATATGTTAAGATGATTAAGTGCCAAAGGAAGGTATCACAGTGGGCACAGTGAAGGATGTGTGAATTGAATCTCAGTTTTTGATCCTGGTCCCTGATTTATATGCGGACCCCTATTTGCAATGAAGTTTTGAGCAATGAGCAATAAGCCAGTAGAAGAAACTACTCTGTTTTTATTGGGGAGGGAGAGAAAAGCTAAAATTTGCAGCTGTTTAACCACCTACCACCCTCTCACTCTGTCTTGTTCACCCTTCGAGTAGCTTTAATTTTCTCTTTCAATGCACTTTAACAGATTTGGCATTTAGATGGATTAGTAGTGGAACAGTAATAATCAATAAATGGTATGTTACACAGAGAATTCAGATACTTCACACACTGAGGGCAGATTCTAGCTAGTGGGTGCCAATGCCTTATACAATCTGGAATATAGATTAGCAAATCTTCTCAACAGGAAAACATATTGGAATTTCTGGAATGTTCTGTGCACTGTTTTCTGACAACTAATTAGAAAGGTTATCAAAAGTTATTACGGAAAACAAAAGCACATGGTGTAGGGGTAATATATTAGCATGGATAGAAGATTGGCTGGCTGGCAGAAAGCAGAGAGTATGCATAATTGGGTGTTTTTTGGATAGCCAAGATGTCACGAGTGGCGTCCCACAGCAGTCTGTGCTGGGGCCTCAACTTTTTATGGCTTACATCAATAAATTGGATGAGGGCAGCGAAGACATAGTACCTAAATTTTCAGATGACACAAAGATAGGTAGGAAAGTATGTTGTGAAGAGGACATGAGGAGGTTGCAGATGGATATAGATAGGTTGAGTGAGTGGGCAAAGATCTGGCAAATGGAGTTTAATGTAGGAAAATGTGAAGTTGTTCACTTTGGCAGGAAGAACAAAAAAGCAGAGTACTACTTAAGTGGAGAACAGCTGCATAATTCTGAGGTGCAGAGGGATCTAGATGTTCTAGTACATGAGTCACAAAAAGTTAGTGTGCAGGTACAGCAAGTAATTAAGAAGGCTAATGGAATGCTATCCTTTATTACAAGAGGGAATGAACATAACAGTAAGGACAACAGCAAAATACTACGGATGCTGGAAATCTGAAACAAAAACAGAAATGCTGGAAAAAAATCAGCAGGTCTGACAGCATCTGTGGAGGGAGAAACAGAGTTGATGTTTCAAGTCTGTATGACCCTTCTTCTGAGTCTGCAACTCAGAACCCCTGAAGAAGAGCCATACGGGCTTGAAATGTCCATTATGCTTCAATTATACAGTGCATTGGTGAGACTGCACTTCGAATACTGTGTGTGCAGTTTTGGTCTCCTTATTTAAGGAAGAATGTAAATGCATTGGGGATGGTTCAGAGGAGGTTTACTTGATTGCTACCTGGAATGAGTGGCTTGTCCTATGAAGAAAGGTTGGACAGACTGGACTTGTTTCTACTGACGTTTAGAAGAGTGAGGGGTGATTTGATTGAAGTATACAAGATCCTGAACGGCCTTGACAAGGTGGACATTGAAAGGATGTTTCCTCTTGTGAGTGAGTCCAGAACTAGGAGGCACTGTTACAAAATTAGGGTTCGCCCTTTTAGGACAGAGACGAAGAGAAATTTTTTCTGTCAGAGGGTTGTGCGACTTTGGAATTCTCTGCCTCAGAAGGCAGTGAAGGTGGGGTCATTGAATAATTTTAAGGCAGAGGTAGATAGATTCTTTTTCGGCAAGGGAATCAAAGGTTATCGGGGTTAAATTGGAAAGTGGAAATCGAAACACAAAAAGATCAGCCATGATCTTATTGAATGGCGGATCAGGCTTGAGGGGCCAAATGGTCTACCCCTGTTCCTATTTCTTATGTTCTATGTTCTAAATATTTAGAAATATGGCAGTGCATAACTAAACTCTGAGCACGCATTCCAATGAGCAAGACTTCCTGTCAGAAGTGTAAAATTAAAGATTCACTTGCATTAATCTGAAAACTTTGGGCAGAATTGTCCGTGCCCACTGGCATTGGGCGTGTTCAGTTGGCATGAGTGGGCAATATGGCAAGAAGGCCAAAAACCAGTTTAATGATGCTGTGAAACCAGTTTGCGATCATCCGTTCAGCCAATTGATGGTGGGCTGTGTTTCCTGCCATCGGATGTCGGGAACCTTATTGTAATAAATCTGCATATCATTATAAGGCTAGTCTGCCAGATTCATTTCCCCCAACGCTGGATCATCCACCCCGATGACGCATTTCACAACAGCATATAAAAGGCGTGCACTTGGCGGGCTGCACTTTGAGGGGAACTCAGAGGTGAATACACAGTTGCGGAGCATTAGCAAAGGATGCCTGCTGGACTTGAAGGTTGCGGCGACTTTCTGGGGGGGTGGTGGTGGAAGCTGCCCTGCAGTTGAAGGTCGCACACAAGCATGTGCAGGGTGTGGGGCTGAGTGAGGGAAGTGGCCACGCATTAGGGAAACCTTGTATAACATGAAATTCCCCTGCAGTTGAGACATTTCAGGTGCAGCCACATTGATATGATTGGAGTTGGGTCTCTAGCTTATCTGCCCACTCGAGCAACGCAGACGTATCAAAGTGCCACCAAGTGCTCCAGAGCTTTTCACCCCTCGGGCACAGGCTGCAAACTAATGAGCAATTTAATGGACTGCAGAACAATTGGACAACTGGGCACATTGTACAATCTCCTTGCTAAAGCTGACTTGGAGCAGTCACTGGTGGAGGTGCTCACAGCCCCTTCCAATGTCATCATCCCGGCTTGGATCAGTCTCCCCCATGGTTCAAGCTAACAGGGCAGCCTTCCAGTGTGTGTTAGGAGAATGCCTGTGCCTGAGCTGAGAGCACAGCATGTAGTCCAATGGGCAAAGCTGCCACTAATCAGTCAGGCGAAGTGGGGAGGAGGAAGGTGGGGTTTTGGGAAGCCATCCAAGTGGTGACCAGCACTCTCCAGGATACGTTAAGGGGCCTTTAAACTTAACCAAGAGAGGTTCTTAGTACACCCAAGCTAACCCACTCATCTCTCTCATTCATCCTGCGGGAGGAGTACATCAGGATCATGGAGCCTGGTGAACTAACTGTATACTCGTGGCTTACAGAGAGCAGAGACGATGAAGAAGTGAGTGACTGAGGCACCTGGTTGTGCAGAGGGAAGAGCAGCACCACCTGGAAGAAGGGGCAGCTGGGGGTCCCACACACACCTCCAAAGAGCCACAGCGAGCCGTGGTTTGTCAGTGCCTAGCTAGACCCAGGCTCCATGTACAACGCTTTTCATTCCTGCAGATAACCGGGTACCAGTGTCGCTGGAGACTGCGCATGTCTAGGGAACTGGTCGCTCACATCTGCCAGCTACTGCAGGATTTGGCACCGCGGGGACATGGAGGACACCCACAGCCAGTGGCCGTGAAAGTGACAGTGACGGTCAATTTTTACATCAGTGGCTCCTTTCAGGGCTCCACATGTGTCCTCTGTGGGATATCACAAGCCTCCACCAACAAATGCATCCATGAGGTCACAGATGCCATCTTTGTGAGCGCAAACGACTTTGTGCATTTCACCTGGTACCAGGAAAGCCAGGATGCAAGAGCGATTGGATTTGACCAGATCTCAGGTTTCCCACAGGTGTGGGGTGCCATCGATTGCACTCATGTGGTGCTCAGATCTCTGTCACAACGCACGGTTACTACATCAGCCACAATGGCTTCCATTCTCTGATTGTGCAGTTGGTGTGTGACCACCAGAAACACATCCTGCAGTTTCTAGGGAGCGTGCACAATTCTACATTCTCAGTTGGTCACAGATCCCTGATGCCTTCCAGGGTCCACAGAGGCTGCAGTTTAGGCTCCTCAGAGAAAAGGGCTACCCGCAGAGGACGAGGCTGATGACACCCGTGAAGCGGAATCAGACTGCAGCAGAATGAAGGTATAATGAGGCTCATGCTGCAACTCGCAACTTGGTGGAGCAAACCATCTGGATGCTGAAAATAAGATTCCAGTGCCTGGATTGGTCTGGTGGAGCCCTGCAATATAATCCATAGAGGGTGTCAGGCATTGTCATCGCCTGCTGCACCCTTTACAAATTGGTGCTGCAATGGGGAGACTTGCTGGCTGACGACGAGATGGAGAAGCTGGAGGTCTCCTCTGATGAGGAGGGTGTCTATGATGATGAGAGTGAGGAGATCCTCGAAGGCGATGGTGACATGGATGAGACCCTTGCACTGTCCAGACGAGGCAGGCATGCTCGGGAGGCCCTCATAGCTGCTAGATTTGTGGAGGAAGATGACGACATGCAGTGAGGAGACATCATAAGATTCTCCCATTGCATCGATGAACTTTTCATTCCATTCTGGTTATGACAGCGTGAATACCCTCTGTGATAATGCTCTTGTCATGGAGATGCAGTGGGGGTCCTAATAGTCGCTCAATTTCAGGAGGATGATGACAACATGCAGTAAGGACACTCCATTTATCTTCACATGGCCTCCGTGAATGTCTGACTCCTGTCTGGCCAACGGCAGCTCATGTGTACTCTGTGATCAGGGTCATATCATAGAGACACAGCCATGAAACTTTAAAAGCGTCTGATCCTTTGTCTGCCTTCTGCACCTGACCCCTTCAGGAGCGCAGCATCATTGATCACAGGTGCTGAAGAGATGGGGGCCAGCCCCACGTTGAAGGAGCTGAGAGCATACAGAGAGAATGACGGAACTCTGTGACGCCTGCGCATAACATTCTGGCAGCAATGACAAGTGGAGGTGGAGGCAGCCAGCTGACTGCTACACCCTGTCTATGATGACCTTGGTGGGCATCCTCTGAAAGGCTGAGACCTGGAGGGCCCTGGCCTGCTTTCGGGGTCCTGCTGTGTGGCAATGGCACCCTCCTCAATCTGTGGAGCTGGAGCTGCTGAGGTCACAGGAAGAGGGGATTCGAATGGACTGGACATTCCCAAAGTCACCTGGGTGGATGGGATGGCCCCAGGGGGTGCACCTGCTGATCCTCCTCCCTATGGGTGCCCAAGGGCCCCAGGCTGACTCCTTGAGGAGAAGGGATAGCTGGAGTGAGATCGGGCTGCCCCACACCCCTCTCGTGTACAGACTGTTGGAGGCCAACTATGTCGTCGGCGACAGAGTTCAGCCTGCGCAGCAGTGCAGGAGTGACATCCTGGACTAAGGTCTCCATGGTGGCTGCCATGCTACCAGTGTTGACCTCGGGGTGTTGGCATGCCAGCGCTATCACCTCAGCCTGAAGGCAGACGGACTCCTCCATCATGCCTTGCAACCTGTGGAGTGCAGCAGACATCCCTTTCTGTTGTTCCCCAGCTTGCCTTTTCAGCTCCAACAACTGTGACATGACCGAGTCCAGAGACTCGTCATCTGACTAGGACTCAGCAACGTTCTGGCCTCCAGCAGTCCTTCGAGTGCCAGACACCTGGGAAGTCTCTGCTGCTTCCTGCTGTGGATCAGAAAGTGCGATGTGCTCACCAGATTTTAATCCCAAGGCTACTCTAAAGCTATGTCCCACTGAGTTGTGTGTCTTTGCGCTGGTGTTGGGCATGGGTGAGCACATGACGGGTCTTCAGGGAGGGTTTCAACAGATTTCTCTTCTGAGCTTCCCTCGGGTCTTGATTGGAGGCCCTGGGTCACGGACACCATTTGCAGTTTCCCGGATGTACCTGTGGAAGCAAGGGGAGATAATTAGTGTATGGTAGTGGCCTGTGAAACACAGCGTACTTATCTAATGGATGTTGCACTGCTGGATCCTCGCTTGGTAGAGTCCCGCTGACCTCACTGTCAGCACAGGAATAAATCACAGTGGGGGTAGAGGACATCAGGGCAAGTCTCCACTGCATCCAAAATGCATTCGAGAGACACATCATTGATCCTGGGGGCTGCAGTCTCCTTGCCTTTTGGGGCCATGTCTTCTTTGTAGGAATTGTGAGCTGGAAGCACTGAGAGGTGTGTGCGCGGCTGCACTTTAAACATGGTGCCTGGCATGATGAAGCAGCGAGGTGATGGTGTGGCGGGCGAATGACAGCCCGTCTACCATGGGAATGGCTTGTTTCCTGGGAATGCATAACTAATGTGGCAAGACTGGAACAATACAGTGTGAAAAGCCGCCACTGTGGCCAGTGGGTAAAACGTTGTTTTATCCACCACCCACCACACTAAGTGCAAATCTGGGATGATTCTGCCCTTTATTACAGCTTGGGACATCAGCATGCAAATGCATAATATTTCCAGGACATTCCTTCTTCTAGTGTCCTAGCAGGATTAACAAATTTATTTAAATGAGTTCAAATGAGAAAAGCAGGTAAAGGATGTTGGGTAAGTATATTAAATTGTACACAATAATCCCGTAGCATGACTTTGGATCCTAAGTGCTTGCTCAAATTTAGTGAGCACAGTTCTGAAATTGAAAGTAAATGTTTTTCTTTGTTAATAAGTAAAGCAGGTCAATACAAACATGACCAAGCACTTGAACCTCCAACAAGAGGTAGAAGAAGCAGAAAAGAAGATTGAAGTTGCAGAATTCAGCTCAACAAATTGAGAACCAAATTCAGAGATATCACTGGACAACTCTGAACCATTTATGTTAATGTACTCCTATCATTTTACACATCTATTTAGAGTGAAGATTTTAAAAAGGCAACATCCAATTTTAAGGTGACGGTTCTCCATTGTCAGTACCTGGCAATATTTTCTTTCTCTATTCTCTGGTCCAAAGATGAGTAAAAGCTTTCACCAGTGTCCAAGCATTAGAAAGCTCTTGTGCTCCCTTCATGGTTTGTATGCTGTGTAAGTCAAAGATGGCAGCAAAATATCATCTGCAGTAAATTAATAAAAGTTTCTCCTATTCACTGCGGAATGTCTTTGTTTTATTCTCTTCATTAGAATGTAGTAAACTGCATTCAAAAATATCACTTCAAGCAAGTATATAGATTCAAGTACCTTGATTCATGTGAGATCTCAATTGGCAAAGTATGCCGTAATTTAGGAGTGTTTTATCATTAACAACCGACAATTATTCAAGTGATTTCAAATTCTAGTGCATGTTAATGTGTTAACTATCATTGATTTTGATGCTTGTTTTTTTCCAGAGTGCAGAAGAGGATTTAATATGCTTGCAGATTACATGGCTTTTGAGTTATCAGCCATTTGAAAATGTATAATGCCATTGTTAAAATTGCTGACAAAGGAATTTCACAAGTGTGTAAAGGCATTTGCTAATAACAGTACAAGTGTGATTTCAATCCATTTGATTTCTCCATGCTAAAAAATGGTATAACTGAATTTCCCAATGTTATAATTTGACAATGAGATAATCATTTTGGTTATAGATTGCATGGAAATTCTGAATGCATCCAAAAAAAAGCCATGTTAACCACTATTCCAAAAATTCTAACAACATGAACTATCAGATCAGTGCATGCGTAGGTGGATGAATGAGTGAGTGGGTAAGCGACATGTGAGTGGGTGGGTGTGGGTGAGTGAGTGGGTGAGTGAGTGAGTAAATAGGTGAGTGTGAGTGAACGGTTGAGCTGGGAAGTGGTACTGGGAGATAGAGTTGGGGCAGATTTGGTTGTGGGGGGTTGGCGGTGGGGCAGAGAGTCAGCTCAGGTCAGGGGAGTAGCTGGGTCAGTCGGGGTAGTGGTGCTGGGACAGAGAGTCGGGTCGGGGGAGGTAGTTGGTTGGGTCAAGAGGGGGTGGTGGTGGAAGTGGGAGAGACAGCTGAGTCAGGTTGAGTTGGGGGCTGGTTGGCATAAGGTAAATAAGATTAGAGAGATGAATACATGGCTCAAAGATTGGTGTAGGAGAAATGGGTTTCAATTCATGGAGCACTGGTACCAGTACTGGGAAAAGTGGGAACTGTACTATTGAGACAGTCTACACATGGACCAGGCTGGGACTACTGTTCTGGTGAATCATATAACTAGGGTTGTAGAGAGAGCTTTAAACCAAAAAGTGGAGGGAAGGGATCATGTGAGAAGAGAGATTGTAAAGTAAAGGGAAACAATAAACATGGCAGCAATTTGGGTAATGAGTACCTTAGTGTGACAGGAAGGGATAGAACACACAATCTAAGAGTGCACCAGCAAATAAGGCCTGAGATTGCAAACTTGGTGAAAAAAAAGTGTTTACGGCCCTGTATCTGAATTCACACAGCATTTGTAACAAAAAGGATGAATTAGTAGCACAGATAGAAATAAATTTGTATGACCTGATTGGCATTACAGAGATGTAGCTGAAAGCCGACCAAAGCTGGGACCAGAATATTGAAGCATATTTGACATTTCAAAAAGACAGGAGGCTTGGAAAAGGGGTGGGATTGTTCTGTTACTTAAAGATGACAAGGTCAGTACTGAAAGATAACCTTAGCTTGAAAGAGCAAGATGTAGAATCAGTTTGGGTAGAGAAAAAAAATAGTAAAGGTAAGAGGTCACTTCTGGAAGTAGCTTATAGGGTCCCTAACAGTGGTTACACCGTAGGATAGAGCAGGCAGGAAGAAATAAATGGGGTGTAAAAGAAAGGTACAGCACTAATCATAGGTTACTTTAATCTTACATGTAGATTGGGTAAATCAAATTGGCAAAGGTAGCCCTGAAAATGAGTTCATAGAGTGTTTCAGGACAATTTCTTAGAGCTGTACTGCAATAATCTGATGTGTAATATACCTTTAAGACAAGTGTTGTAATGTAAGATCACATGATCTTGACACCCAATAGAAGAGTAGCACGGGCTACCTGTATAGTCAGTAGTCTTGAGTTAGAATCTGAAGAGTAAAGAAATGTTTTGAGTTGTAAGCACACAAGTGTAGCTGCTAAATTCCTTTTGTAAATAAACAGAATGTGTTTCTTCTAAGCACAATCTACTGGCCTTTCTGTCTTGGTACCAACTCGGTCACCCCAAAACAAGCGTGCAACCTGGATCCTTTAGCCCCAACAAACCAGGGCACTGGATCCAACAAACTGGCAACGAGAGTAAAAAGCAAGAAAAGACGTGAAAACGCTTGGTAAAAAGCAAGAAAGAACAAAGGAAATCAGGAGAACCAAAATCAGGCCGTACCTCACACGGCAGTTGTAAGTAAAGAAAAATCCCCTCAAAACATGCCACAATTTGGAAGAATGGAGCCTTTTGATTCAACCCAGGACGATTGGTTTCATTATGTTGAACGCCTCGCGTTCTTCTTCCAGGCGAACAACATTGCAGGAGAGGAGAAGTGCCGCACAATCCTCTTATCCACGTGTGGGAGGAAGACATTTGGATTAATTTGAAATTTGTTGGCACCTAGTGCTCCAGATTTGAAACGTTTTGATGACTTAATGATGACTTAAAGAATCATTACCAGCCCAAGTCGTTGGTGATGATGCAAATTTAACTCTAAGAAGAGAGCCGTGGGGGAGACAATTGCTTGTGATGTGGCAAGGCTGAAGCAATTAACTGAATATTTTGTGAGTTTGGTACATCTATCAATGATATGCTTAGAGATTGCTTGGTGTGTGGTATAAATGAAGATGCGATTCAGAAGAGATTACTTTCTGAAACAAAACTAGGTTTTCAGAAGGCATTGGAAATCGCTCTGGCAAGGGAGGGTGCAGTGTGAGACTTGAAAGCCATACAGGGAGTGCAAAATGGTGCCACCCTCTATGTTGGACGGGGAGCCTCAGCCAAAAAGAGCGCAAAAGTGCAAATCTTTACTCAGAAGCTGGAAGCAGCCATCACTAGCAAACAAATTAAAACAGATAACTTAGCAGCAAAAACATGGCATTATGGTAGCAGAAATGGAAGCAAACAACCTTGTAATGAATCACAGTTTAAAAAGATCGAATATTTTTTCTGTCATGGAAATGGACACCTCATGAGTCATTGTAAAGCTAGAATCAGGCAGACTTTCAAACAAAAGCAAAAACCCAATGAGATTAACAGCGTTGAAAAGCTTGAAGTAATCGATTCTGATATTTATTTGTTATATAATTTAAAGGTAGGAAGAACAGAACCTATCTATGTAACCACAGGAGTGAGTGAGAGGCCTATCGAAATGGAGGTAGATACTGGGGCAGCTACTACGGTGATAGGTGAGCATACTTTTAAATACCTGAATCATGGGGAACATCAACTAAATTTGGAAGAAACTGATGCCAAATTGAAAACTTACATGAGAGAAGACATACAAGTCAAGGACATATGTCACCCAGAGAGTGGTGAGCCTGTGGAATTCATTACCACAGAAAGTAGTTGAGACCAAAACATTGTATGTTTTCAAGAAGGAGTTAGATATAGCTCTTGGGGCGAAAGGAATCAAAGGGTATGGGGAGAAAGCGGGAGCAGGCTATTGAGCTGAATGATCAGCCATGATCATAATGAATGGCAGAGCCGGCTCGAAGGGCCAAATGGCCTACTCCTGCTCCTAGTTTCTATGTTTCTATGTAAAGTCACAGTACACTACAGAGGTCAAACAGTGAAATTGCCCTTAATAGTGGTAGTAGGCGAGGGACCTAATCTCCTTGGATGAAGCTGACTGAAAGAAACTAAATTGGAATGGACTGAAATCTTCCATTTGAGAACTAATGGGTTATCAGAGCTACTACAAAAATATGCCTCAGTTTTCAAGGACGAACTTGGAAAGATTGAGGGGCTACGAGCAAAAATTCATGTAGATTCAGATGCAACACCCAGATTCATGAAGGCAAGACCTTATGCAACACTGGAAAAGGTAGACGCCGAACTGGATAGATTAGAAAAACTGGGAGTGATACAACCATTGCAGTTTTCAGAGTGGGCAGCACCAATTGTACCTGTTCTCAAGCCTGACCGAAGCATTCGAATTTGTGGACACTACAAATTAACAGTCATTAAAGTGGCTAAGTTGGACAGACACCTCATACCAAAAATTGAAGACTTATACGCTAAACTGTCGGGTGAAACTGCCTACATGAAGCTTGATATGAGTCATGTCTATCAACAATTGGAATTAGAGAAGGCCTCCCAGAAGTTTGTCACTATTAATAGACATAAAGGATTGTACCAATACATCCATTTACCTTTTAGCGTATCTTCAGCTTGAGCCATATTCCAAAGAACCATGGAAAGTTTACTACAGGGACTGCCCCATGTTGTAGTTTATTTGGATTATGTTCTCGTGACTGGACTCACTGAAAAGGAACATTTGATGAACTTGGAAGAAGTTTTAAAATGCTGTCGCAGGTTGGAGTGAGTTTGAAAAAAGAAAAGTGCATATTTCAAGTGAAAGAGGCAACTTACCTAAATCACAAGGTAGATTCACAAGGCCTACACCCAGTTGACAAAAATGTGCAAGTCATTGGTGAAGCACCAGTGCCAAAGAATACATCTGAACTGAAATCATTCTTAGGAATGATCAATTACTATGGATGTTTCTTGCCTCATTTGTTGACGGACCTGGCACCCCTGTATTATTTGCCTAAGAAAAACCAGCAATGGTCTTGGCAAACACCACGGGAAGAAGCTTTCACAAAAGTGAAACAGTTGTTGCAATCATCTGCCCTTCTAGTATATTTTGACCCAAAAAGAGTTGATATTAACGTATGACGCATCTCCCTATGGACTGGGAGCAATGCTTTCCCATCGAATGGATGATGAATCATAACAACCTATAGGGTATGTATTGAGAACACTCAGTACTGCAGAAAAAGGGTATTCTCAAATAGAAAAAGAAGGCTTATAAATCATTTTTGGTGTTAAGAAGTTTCACCAATATGTACATGGTCATCATTTTACAATCATATTGGACCACAAGCCATTATTGGGTTTATTCAGCGAAGGCAAGACAATACCCCCTATAGCCTGAGCAAGATGGGCATTGATCTTGGCAGTGTATGAGTATACTTTCATTCATAGACCCGGAAGTCAAACTGCAAAAGCAGATGCACTCAGTTGTTTGCCCATGCAAGTAAAAGATGAGGATGTTCCAATTCCTCAAGAATTTGTTTTATTATTTAACTTCCTGGATTCTTCGCCAAAATGTGCCAGACAGATTAGAGATTGGGCAGATCAAGACCCAGTCTTATCCAAAGTGTGAGATCGAGTTCTTCATGGTTGGTCACAAAAACAAGAATCTGATGAAATGGAACTGTATTTCCAGAGAAGTTACGTTATAAGCAGCCGGGGAGGTATCTTATTGTGGGGAGCACGAGAGATTGTTCCTCGAAAAGGACATTGTTATCTGAACTTCACAGTGCACATCCCAGAATTTCCAAAATGAAGGCTATAACGTGCAGCTGTTTACGGTGGCCTGGAATGGATGGAGAAATAGAAAACTTAGTGAGAAGTTGTAAGCAGTGTCAGCAAGCACAAAAATTACCTGTAACAGCTCTGTTACACCCCTGGGAGTGGCCAGAAAGGCTGTGGGTGTGAGCACACATCGACTACGTGGGACTTTTTAATGGAACAATGTTTCTACTTATCGTCGATGCACATTCAAAATGGATGGCCATTTATGACATGAGCTTGCTGACACCTTCTGCTACAATGGACAAGCTACAAGTTTCGCAATCAACGGACTACCTGAAGTGGTCGTATCACACAATGGAGCAGTATTTAAGAGTGCTGAATTTCACCAATTTATCAGCCTCAGCGGTATTACTCATGTGAGAACTTCAGCATACCACCCTTCTTCAAATGGACTGGCCGAGAGAGCAGTTCAGATATTCAAATCTGTTATGAAGAAGTTGTCTGGAGATTCTATAGCGACAAAATTAGCATGTATTCTTTTCCAGTATATAACCACCCCTCATACAACAACAGGTGTCAATAAAGCACTGACTCTGATCGAGATTTAGGAAGGACAGGAAGCTAGGAAAAAGTGGTGGGGTAGCTCTGTTAATTAAAGAGGGCATTAGTACTGTAGTGAGAGATGACCTTAATCCTAAAGTTCAAAATGTAGAATCAGTCGAGTGGAATTAAGAAACAGCAAGGTACAGAAAACACTGGTGGAAGTTATTTATAGGCCCTCAAACAGCAGTGGTAATGTAAATCACAGTATAAGTCAGGGAATTAGAGGTGCGTGCAACAAAGGTAATACAGTAATCATGCGGGATTTCAATCTACATATAGACTGGGTCAACCTAATTAGTACTAATGTTGTGGAGGTCGAATCTTGGAATGCATGCAAGAAAGTTTTCTAGGGCAGTATGTTGAGGAACCAAGTAGGGAACAGGATATTTTAGCTCTGGTATTGTGCAATATAAAAGGGCTAATTAATATCTAGGAGTAAAGGAGCCTTTAGGAAAGAGAGACTATAATATGATAGAATTTTATATTACTTTGAAAATGATGTAGTTCAGTCAGAGACTAGGGTCTTAAATCTAAACAAAGGAAACTATGAAGGTATGAGAGGCAAATTATAGACTCTTAGACATTTACAGCATATAAGGAGGTCATTTGACCCATGGTGTCTGTGCCAGTCAACAAAGATCTGACTACACTAATCTCATTTTCCAGCACTTGTACCATAGCCCTGGAGGCCATGGTAACGCAAATGAATATCTAAATACTTCTTAAATGTTACGAGAGTTTCTGACTCAACCACCCTTTCAGTCAGTGAGTTCCAGACTCCCACCACCCTGTTGGTGAAAAAAATTCTCCTCAACTCCCCTCTTTTCCTTCTATCTCTTACCATAAATCTATGCCCCCAGGTTATTGACCCCTCTACTAAGGAAAAAGTGCCTTCCTATCCATCTTATCCATGCCCCTCCTAGTCTTATGCACCTCTATCAGGTCCCCTCTCAAACTTTGCTGCTCTAAGGAAAACAACCCCAAGCTATCCAATCTTTCCTCATAGCTCAGACCCTAGGCAGCACTCTGGTAAATCTCCTTTGCACCCTCTCCAGTGCAATCACATCCTTTCTATAATGTGGTGACAAGAACTGCACTCAGTACTCCAGTTGTGGCCTAACCAGCATTTTATACAGTTCCAGCTTAACCTCCCTGCTCTTGTATTCTATGCCTCAGCTAATAAAGGCAAGTATCTCATATGCCTTCTTAACTAACTTATTTATCTGACCTGCTACCTTCAGAGATCTGTGGATATGCACATCAAGGTCCCTCTGATTATCAGTACTTTCCAGGGTCCTACCATTCACAGTGTAATCCCTTGCCTTGTTAGCCCTCCCCAATAGCATTACCTCACACTTTTCCAGGTTGAATTCTATTTGCCACTGCTCTGCCCACTTGACCAGTCCATTGACATCCTCCTACAGTTTTCGGCGATCCTCTTCACTATTTACCACCCTACCAATTTTCATGTCATCCACGAGCTTCTTGATCATACTCCTCACATTTAAGCCCAAATCATTTATGTACACCATAAACAGCAAGGGCCCCAGCACTGGGATCTGTGGAACCCCACTGGAAACAGACTTCCAGTCACAGAATCATCCCTTTACCATCATCCTCTGCTTCCTGCCCCTCAGCCAATTTTGGGTCCAACATGCCACTTTGTCCAGGATCTCATGCGGTCTTACTTTCTTGACCAGTCCGCCAATGACACACCTTATCAAAAACCTTGCTAAAGTCCATATAGACCACTTCAAATGCATTACCCTCATCAATACTCCTGGTTACCTCCTCAAAAATTCGATCAAATTTGTCAAACATTACCTTCCCTCAACAAATCCATGCTGACTATCCCTGATTAATCTGTGTCTCTCCAAGTGCAGATATATTCTGTCTCTCAGAATTCTTTCTAGTAACTTCCCCACCACCGAGGTTAGACTGACTGGACTGTAATTTCCTGGTCTATCCCTTCCTTTTTTAATAATGGGACAATGTTAGCAGTCCTTCAGTCCTCTGGTTCCTCACCTGTGGCCAGAGAGAATTTGAATGTTACTGCCAGGGCCCCTGATATCTCCTCCCTTGCCTTCCTCAACAACCAGGGATACATTTCACCAGGGCCTGCGGATTTATCCACTTTTAAGGCCACTAAACCTCCTAGTACATCCTCTATGTTATTTTCCTCTAGTATTTCACAGTCCTCCACCCTGATGTCTATACCTGCCTCGTCCTTTGCCATTGTGAAGACCGATGCAAAGTATTCATTGAGGACGTCTTGCAGGTCCACACACAGATTACCTCTATGGTCCCTAATTGGCCTTACGCTATCCCTAGTTATTTTCTTGCTCTTTATATATTATAAAAGCCCCTTTGGGTTTTCCTTTATTCTACCCACCAATGCTTTCTCATGCACTCTCTTAGCTTTCCTAATTTCCTTTTTAAGATCCTCCCTGCACTTTTTATAGTCCTCTAGAGACTCTGCTGTGTTGAGCCCTTGGTACCTGCCATAAGTTTCTCTTTTTTTCTTAATCCTAACCTTTATGTCCCTTGACATCTGGTGCTCTCCATACTTGGTCCACCTCTTTGTCTTTACAGGAACATATTTGCTCTGTACCTTGCTATTACCTCCTTGCATGTCTCCTACTGCTGTGACAGTTTTATCTGCAAGTAGCTGCTCCCAGTCACTTGAGCCAAACTGTATCTCATCTTAGTGAAATTAGCCTTTCCCTACTTTAGAACTTTTATTCCTGGCCCAACCTAATCTTTTTCCATAGCTATCCTAAATCTACCTAAGTTATGGTCACTATTTCCAAATTGCTCCCCTACTGATACGCCTTCCACTTGCCTGGGCTCATTACCAAATATGAGGTCCAGAACTGCCCCCTCCCTTGTTGGGCTTTCTGCATACTAGCTAAAAAAGTTCTCCTGGATGCAACTTAAGAATTTTCCTCCCTCCCTACCTTGTACACTAAACTGTCCCAGTTAATATTTGTGTAGTTAAAATCCCCTACTTTTACTGACTTATTATTCTTACACTTCTCTGAAATTTGATTGCATATTTGATCCTCTATCTCTCCCTGACTGTTTGGGGGGCATATAGTACACACAAACAGTGTGTTTGCCCCTTTTGTGTTTTTTACTTCTACCCACATGGCCTCATTTGATGATCCTTCCAAGATTTCATCCCTCCTCACTGCTATAATTGATTCCTTGATCAATATTGTGAACCCCACCTCCTCTTTTATCTCCTTCTCTATCTCATCTGATTACCCTATAACAAGAAATGTTGAGCTGCCAATCCTGCCCTTCTTTTAGCCAAGTCCTGGTCATAGTCATGATATCATTCTCTCATGTGCCTATTTGTGTCCTCAGCTCATCTGTCTTATTCCTCAGGCTCCTTGCATTAAAATATATTCCATTTGGCCTGGCTAAACTCACTTCTTTCTTATCTAGCCTATATTTCCTCTACCCTCCAGACTCACTTATTAGGGTTTTTAACTTCTAGTTCCATCTCAGCTTCTCTCCCCCCTGAACTACTTTACAGGATCCCACCCTCCCTGCCAATTTAGTTTAAATTTGCCCCAACAACATTAGCAAACCTCCCCACAAGGATGTTGGTCCCGTTCCTGGTCAGATGTAAACCATCCAACTTGTACAGGTCCCACCTCCCCCAGAAATGGTCCCAATGCCCCAGAAATCTAAAGCCCTCCCTCCTGTACCATCTTTAAAGCTGTGCATTCATCTGCTTTATCCTTCTGTTCCTATACTCACTACTGCGTGGCAGCGGGAGTAATCCAGAGATTACTACCTTTGAAGTCCTGCTTCTCAATTTCCTACCTAACTCCCTAAACTCTGCTTGCAGGACCGCATTTCTCTTTATTCCTATGCCATTGCTCCCAACATGGACCATGACCTCTGGCTGTTCACCCTTCACCTTCAAAATGCCCTGCAAACATTCCGAGACGTCCTTGACCCTGGCACCCAGGAGGCAACATACCATCCTAGAGTCACGTCTACAGCCACAGAAGAGTCTGTCTGTTCCCCTCACTAATGAATCCCCTACCACTATTGCCCTTCCACACTTCTTCCCCCCCTCTTGAGCAGCTGGGCCACATATAGTGCCATGGCCTTGGGTCTGATTGGCCTCCACAGAGGAACCATCACTCTCACTATTTTCCAAGGCTGAAAAATGGTTTGCGCGTGAGGTGCACTCAGGGGATTCCCTCACTACCAGCCTGGTCCCCTTCTTCTGTCTGGCGGTCACCCATTCCCTCTCTGCTTGCACTTCCTTAAGCTGCAGGTTGACCACATCCTGAAACGTGCTATCCACAAACCTCTCAGCTTTGTGACTGCACCGTAGTGCCCCCAGCTGCCGTTCAAGCTCCAAAGCTCAGAGGTGGAGCTGCTTCAGTTGGAGGCACCTCTTGCGCACATGGTCATCCAGACTGCCGGCAGCACCCAGGATTTCCCACATAGCGCAGGATATGCAAATCATGGGCCTGAGCTCTCCAAAAATATCTTAAATACATAGAATATGGACACTTGCTTTTATTTTATCCTTACTCCTACTTGAGTCTCACTGTTTTAACGTCTCTCACTCCTGAAGTCTCGTAGTTTTATCCTCTCTGTCCCAAGTCTCTCTGTTTTTATCTCTCTGCCCTGAAGTCTCGCTGTTTTAACATCCCTCTCCAGAAGTCTCGCAGTTTTATCCCCTCTGTCCCGAAGTGCCTCTGTTTTAACCTCTCCCTCCCAAAGTCTCCCTGTTTTAACCTCTCTGTCCCAAAGTCTCACTGCTTTAACCTCTCTGTCCCAAAGTCTCACTGCTTTAACCTCTCTGTCCCGAAGTCTCACTGCTTTAACCTCTCTGTCCCAAAGTCTCGCTGTTTTAACATCCCTCTCCAGAAGTCTCGCAGTTTTATCCCCTCTGTCCCGAAGTGCCTCTGTTTTAACCCTCCCAAAGTCTCCCTGTTTTAACCTCTCTGTCCCGAAGTCTCACTGCTTTAACCTCTCTGTCCCAAAGTCTCACTGCTTTAACCTCTCTGTCCCGAAGTCTCACTGCTTTAACCTCTCTGTCCCAAAGTCTCACTGCTTTAACCTCTCTGTCCCAAAGTCTCACTGCTTTAACCTCTCTGTCCCGAAGTCTCACTGTTTTAACCTTTCTCTCCTGAAGTTAAACCGAAGTCCCCGCCACTCTCCACGTCCTTTTCAAACTGAAGTTCCTGCCGCTCTCTGCATCGTTTTAAAACTGAGGTCCCCGTCCTGCTCTCCGCATTCTTTTTAAGCTTAAGTCCCCGCCGCTCATCCTGTCATTTTCAAGCTGAAGTCTCTACCGCTCTCCACATTCTTTTCAAACTGAAGTCTCTCCTGCTCTCCGTGCCATTTTCAAACTGAAGTTCCTGCCGCCCGTTTCATATTGGCTATGGCAGATTGGGAACTACATTAAATGGTCTGTTCGTAGACAGACAGTGGCTAGTATTTAAAAAACTAATACATAGTTTACAACAAAAATACATTCCTTTAGTGCACAAAAACCCATCAAGGAAAGTGTCCCAATTGTGGCTAATAAAATAAATCAAGGATTATATTAGATCAAAGGAAGAGGTGTGTAAAGTTGCCAAATAATGGTAAACCTGAGAACTGGGGGCATTTTAGAATTCTGCAAAGGAGAACCAAGAAAATGATTAAGAAAGGGAAAATAGAATATGAGAGTAACCTAGCAAAAAACGTAAAACGGACTGTAAAAGCTTCTCCAGGTATGTGAAAAGGAAAAGATTGGCGAAAACAAATGTGGGTCCATTACAATTGAGTCAGAACAATTTATAATGGGGAATGAGCAAATGGCAGAGAAACTAAATAAATACTTTATGTCTGTCTTCATGGAGGAAAACACTAAAAACATCCCAGAAATAACAGAGAATAAAGGGACAAGTGTAAATGAGGAACTGCAAGATATTAATATTAGTAAAAGAATAACACTAGAGAAATTAGTGGGACTTAAAGGAGATAAACCCCTTGGGCCTGATGATCTACAACTCAAAGTGTTGAAAGAGGTGGCTGCAGAGATAGTAGGTGCATTGGTGGTCATCTTTCAAAATTCTATAGACTCTGGAATGGTTCCTGCAGACTGGAAGGTGCCACATGTAACTGCACAATTTAAGAAAGGAGGGAGAGAGAAAATGAGGAACTACAGACCTGCTAGCCTAACGTCAATTGTACAGAAAGTGCTAGAATCTATAATAAAGGATGTGATGACAGGACACTTAGAAAATGATGGTAGGGTTGGGCAGAGTCAACATGGGTTTATGAAAGGGAAATCATGACCAGAATTTTACGTTGATCAGGAGGGCGCGTGCCTGACCCGAACGCACATGAAATTGAGCAAAATGATGTCGGGTGCGTGCCCTGACGTCATCATGTATATGAGCACTATTGAGGTTGGCGGGCCCATGCAGGAGTCTGAGCCGCACCTGCCGACAGTTAAAGGGCCAATTAAGGCCATTAAAAAACCTATTGTCCACGATTTTACGCTGCCCGTGTGATTTTGCACTCGTCACACGGACAGGCAGGCAAACTGTTTTTAATGAAACCTCATCCAAGGGCGGGATGAAATTTCTGGGGTGAAATATAATGAAAAATGATTTCTGGTGACTGATATTTTTTCAGTTCTGCTGTCAGATGCTTGAATGTGTTGCATAGATACAGTTTGGTGCTTTTTTTCTTGTGAGTTAATCTGTATAGGTATGCAGCTCCCTGAGGCAGCTCCGCAGCAGCTCCTTCAGGGAGCTCGCTAGAAGTGCCCACCTGCACTCTCACTATTGTCAGCACCTGCCCTCTTCCCACCCACCTTGGTAGCACTGAGGCTTTCTCAGCACGTGTTTCACGCTGGCTAGCCGTTAATTTACAGCCAATGTGAAATTGCGTTCAGTGGCCGATCACGGGCTAAAGCACATTTCACTTCCACTTTCGGGCCCGCCAACTTGGTGTGCACGCCAAGTGTGAAATTCAGGCCCATGTTTAACAAACCTGTTGGAGTTTTCTTAAGATGTAACTGGCAGAGCAGATAAGGGGGAACCGATGGATGCGGTATATTTAGATTCTCAGAAAGCCTTTGATTAGGTCCCATACAAGAAGTTAGTAAATAAAATTAAAGTGCATGGGATTGGAAGCAATATACTGGCATGGTTTGAGAAATGGTCAATGGACAGAAAACAGAGAGTAGAAATAAATGGGTAATTTTCAGGTTGGCAGGCTGTGTCTAGTGGGTTGGGCGCAAGGATCAGGGGTTGGGCCCCAGCTATTCACAATCTATATCAAGTTTGCAAATGACACAAAATAAGGTGGAAGTGTGAGTTGTGAGGAGGATGCAAAGACACTCAAAGGCATTTGGAGAGGCTGAGTGAGTGGGCAAAAATTTGGCAGATGGAATACAATGTGGAGAAATCTGAGATCATCCACTTTGGTAGGAAAAACAGAAATATGGAGCATTTCTTAAAGAGTGAGAGGCTGGGAGGTGTTGAACGTGAAAAGGATTTGGGTGTCCTTGATCATGATTCACTGAAAACTAGCATGCAGGTACAGCAAGCAATTATGAAGGCCTTAGTTGGCCTTTATCACAAGAGGATTTGAGGATAGGAGTAAACATGTCTCACTGCAATGATACAGAGCCTTGGTGGGACTGCACCTGGAGTATTGTGTGCAATTTTGGTCTCCTTACCTAAGGAAAGATATACTTGCCAAAGAGGGAGTGCAACAAAGGTTCACTAAATTAATTCTTGGGATGGAGGGATTGTCCTATGAGGAAAGATTAAATAAACAGACCCTTTATTCTCTGGAGTTTAGAAGAATGAGAGGTGATCTTATTCAAACATACAAAATGATTACAGGGCTCGACAGGGCTTCCCCTGGTGGTGGTGGGGGGTGGGGTGGAGGAGGGTCTAGAATCAGAGGCCACCGTTTCAGAATAAGGGTCTCAGGAATAAGGCCTATTATGACTGAGATGAGGAGGAATTTTCCACTCAGGGTGGTGAATTTTTGGAATTCTCTGCCCCAGAGGGCTGTGGAGATTCAGTTGTTGAGTATGTTCAAGACTGTGATCAATAGATTTCTACATATTAAAACATCAAGGGATACAGGGATAGTGCAAGAGAATGGTGTTGCAGTAGAAGATCAGCCATGATCTCATTGAATGGCAGCGCAGGTTTGAAGGGCCGAATGGCCTATTCCTGCTCCTATTTCTTATGTTCTTATGTTCTTGTGAAGGCAGAGCTGACTAAGGTGAACTGGGAAACTAGGTTAAATGGTAGGATTGTGGAGTTTCGGCATCAAATTTTTAAGGAGATATTTCATAACTCTCAGCAAAGGTTTATCCTAATGAGAAAAAAAAGGCTCTTTGAGAAAGATGCATAATTTGTGGCTAAATAAGGAAGTTAAGGGTAGTATAAGATTGAAAGAAACAATGTACAGATCTGCAAAGATTAGTGGTAGGTCAGAGGATTGGACAGATTTTAAGGACCAGCAAAGAATGACGGAAAAGATAATAAAGAGGCAGAAAGAAGAGTTTGAGAGAAAGCTAGCTAGTAATATAAAAACAAATAGTAAGAGTCTCTACAAGTATTTAAATAGGAAAAGAGTAACTAAACTAGTGTTGATCCTCTAGAGTGTGAGTCTGGGCAATTGATAATGGAAAACATAGAAATGGTAGAGGCATTAAACAGATATTTTGTGTCTGTCCTCATAGTAGAACACTTAGAAAATTCCCAAAGATACTTGATAATAAAAGTTGATAGGGGGGGATCAACTTAAAACAAACACGATCACCAGGGAAAAGGTGCTAGGAAAGATGCTAGGTGGTATTAGACCTATGTTATGACCGATACGTTGGTAAAACAGAGTTATTTAAAAATCCCAAAGGCGAACTTTAAACAACTGTCATAACCTATAACTTTAAGTGTTACATTTAAGTTGCAACTCTAAATTCGGGAATCAGACCACCAGGTCTTGAGGTTTTACATTAAACTAAATGAAACATTTTATTAATTTACACAGGTTAAAATATGGTTACAACATACGGCTAGAAATTACTACTGTCATAACTTTTAACAAATTCCCAAACTAATCTCCATTAAGGCAACAGCAACCCATAGACTTAACCAAACACCAGACAAAGCATTTTCACCTTACGAATTCAAAATGAGATTACTTTCACGTTGATTCCTCTGGAGCTAGTTGGAGGCTTGCAGGTGCCTTTTGATCTTACATTGCCTCTGATCTGCACACCCGAAAACTGCTAAAAGTTATACCTACCAGCCCCATTGAATGTTAATCCTCATTGTATCAACAACCTCCGAACTAACCTAAAACAAAAACAGAATTACCTGGAAAAACTCAGCAGGTCTGGCAGCATCGGCGGAGAAGAAAAGAGTTGACGTTTTGAGTCTTCATGACCCTTCAGCAGAACTTTCTAGCCATATGATGTAGCCATATTTTAACCTGTTCTGCTGAAGGGTCACGAGGACTCTAAACGTCAACTTTTTTCTTCTCCGCCGATGCTGCCAGACCTGCTGAGTTTTTCCAGGTAATTCTGTTTTTGTTTTGGATTTCCAGCATCCGCAGTTTTTTGTTTTTATCCAAACTAAACCTCTCTAACAATAAAAACTCTTTCATAGTACCAATTGTATTAGTAATATAAACATATGGATTGGTATCTGCTAGATAGGTATTATCTTTCACCCCACTACTTGAATGCTTTATTCAAAAAATGCAAATACACACTATCTCTCTTACATATCAAAACCAATACATACCGAAGCACCCAGACTAGCTGACTTTAATCTCACGCTGAACAATTTCTCCTTCAACTCCTCTCACTTCCTCCAAATAAAAGGTGTGGCTATGGGTACCCGCATGGGCCCCAGCTATGCCTGTCTCTTTATGGGGTATGTGGAACATTCCTTGTTGCAGTCCTACTCCGGCCCCCTTCCACAACTCTTTCTCCGGTACATCGATGATTATTTCGGTGCCGCTTCATGCTCTCGTCAGGACTTGGAAAAATTTATTAATTTTGCTTCCAATCTCCACCCCTCCATCATTTTCACGTGGTCCATCTCTGACACTTCCCTTCCCTTCCTTGACCTCTCTGTCTCAATCTCTGGTGATAGACTGTCCACCAATATCCATTACAAACCCACCGACTCCCACAGCTATCTCGACTACAGCTCCTCACACCCCACTTCCTGTAAGGACTCCATCCCATTCTCTCAGTTCCTTCGCCTCCGTCGCATCTGTTCCGATGATGCTACATTCAAAAACAGTTCCTCTGACATGTCCTCCTTCTTCCTTAACCGAGGTTTTCCACCCACGGTCGTTGACAGGGCCCTCAACCGTGTCCGGCCCATCTCCCGTGCATCCGCCCTCACTCCTTCTCCTCCCTCCCAGAAACATGATAGGGTCCCCCTTGTCCTCACTTATCACCCCACCAGCCTCCGCATTCAAAGGATCATCCTCCGCCATTTCCGCCAACTCCAGCATGATGCCACTACCAAACACATCTTCCCTTCACCCCCCTTATTGGCATTCCATAGGGATCGCTCCCTCCGGGACACCCTGGTCCACTCCTCCATCACCCCCTACTCCTCAACCCCCTCCTATGGCACAACGCCATGCCCACGCAAAAGATGCAACAACTGCCCCTTCACTTCCTCTCTCCTCACCGTCCAAGGACCCAAACACTCCTTTCAAGTGAAGCAGCATTTCACTTGCATTTCCCCCAACTTAGTCTACTGCATTCGTTGCTCCCAATGTGGTCTCCTCTACATTGGAGAGACCAAACGTAAACTGGGCGACCGCTTTGCAGAACACCTGCGGTCTGTCCGCAAGAATGATCCAAACCTCCCTGTCGCTTGCCATTTTAACACTCCACCCTGCTCTCTTGCCCACATGTCTGTCCTTGGCTTGCTGCATTGTTCCAGTGAAGCCCAACGCAAACTGGAGGAACAACACCTCATCTTCCGACTAGGGACTTTACAGCCTTCCGGACTGAATATTGAATTCAACAACTTTAGGTCGTGAGCTCCCTCCCCCATCCCCACCCCCTTTCTGTTTCCCCCTTCTTTTTTTTTCCCAATAAATTATAAAGATTTTCCTTTTCCCACCTATTTCCATTATATAAAAAAAAAACCCACTAGAGCTATACCTTGAGTGCCCTACCATCCATTCTTAATTAGCACATTCGTTTAGATAATATCACCAACTTTAACTTTAACACCTATGTGTTCTATTGTACTATTGTGGTTGACATCTTTTGATGATCTGCTTCTATCACTGCTTGTTTGTGCCTACAACCACACCAACCCCCTCCACCTCTCTGTCTCTCTATCTCTCCGCCCCCCACACACACACCTTAAACCAGCTTATATTTCAGCTCTTTCCTGGACTCGAACTCAAGTTCTGTCGAAGGGTCATGAGGACTCGAAACATCAACTCTTTTCTTCTCCGCCGATGCTGCCAGACCTGCTGAGTTTTTCCAGTTAATTCTGTTTTTGTTTTGGATTTCCAGCATCCGCAGTTTTTTTGTTTTTATGACTTTAATCCAATTAAGACACACCCACAGACTAAACCTCTACTTCAAAAGAGAAATCTTTTCCAATAATATATACATTAATAGCTTCATAACAACGTAAAGGCTTATAAGACCCCAGGACCAGATGGCCCACATCCTAGGGTCTTAAAAGAACTGGTGGCACAGGTAACAGATTCATTGGTTATAATCTTCCAAAATTCCTTAGATTCTGGAATGGCCCCAGCATATTGGAAAATAGTGAATGTAACATCTTCATTCAAGAAGAGAGGGAGGCAGAAAGCAGGAAACTATAAGTGAGTTAGCCTAACATCTGTCATAGGGAAAGTGCTAGAATCCATTATTTAGGAGATTATACTTAGAAAATCACAATGTGATCAGGCAGAGCCAACATGGCTTTGCAAAAGGGAAATTGTGTTTAGCTAATCTATTAGAGTTTTTTGACGAAGAAACATTCAAGGTGAATAAAGAAGACCTGATAGATGTGGTGTACTTAGGTTTCCAAAAGGCATTTGATAAGGTACCACATCAAAGGTTACTACACAAGATAAGAGCACATGGCGTAGATGTTCAATATTAGAAGGCATAAAAGATTAGTTATCTAACAGGAAGCAGAGAGTAGGGATAAACGAGTGTTTTTCGGATAGGCAAACTGTAACTACTGGAGTGCTATAGGGATCAGTGCTGGGGAGTCAAATTTTTATAATCTATACCAATGGCTTGGATGAAGGGACCGAATGTATGGTAGCTAAATTTGACAGCAAGATAGGTAGGATAGTAAATTGTCAAGAGGAGGTAGAGAGTCTGCAAAGGGATACCGACGCTGGGCGCCATATTTAAAGTCCAGCTGTTCGCACACCTCTCGGTGCTTCCAGCCCAGAACTGCTGCTTGAAAAGCATGGCCCCAAAAGGCAAGAAGACTACAACCCCCAGGTTTAGTGATGCGTCCCTCAAGTGCCTTTTAAATGCCGTGGAGGCCAGCCTTGGTGTCCTCTACTCCAGCTCTGGCCACAGGATGGGCAGCTGCATCACCAATCCAGCTCTGACAAAGAGGACAGCTACCCAGTGCTACAAGATGAATAGTCTCATCCATTCCACCAAAGTATCTCACTCTTCTCATCACTCTTGACTCACACACTCACAAACCTGTCACACATCCACAGGGATCTCACACCTCACAGGGACGACACCACTAACTCCCATATACACCCTCACATCTCCATCAAGCTCATTATTTTCTGGAGCTCGCTCCTTCATCCTGTCCATGGCTCCGCTCATCACACAAACACTCCATGCAGTGCCATGTGTCCTGCTTACACTCTCTCCATCTGTTTCCATGCAAGAGAAGCTGGGTCACATCAGCAGGGGGAGGTCCCAGGTCAGGAGTGGAGTGGCCCACATTAGACTCCTCACTCACTTTGAGGAATGTGCCATCGCACTGACTGGTGAGGATGTGGACCCTGCCAGCGGTGAGGGTGAGGTCAGCGGTGAACAGCCACCTGAGGATCCTGCACCACGTCATCCCTCTCTTAACACACTGAGTGTTCTGTCTCCTGCTTTTGACTCTGCCGCCATGCACTAATTATCTCTACTTTGGTTCACAGGGAGCTCTGCCAAGTGGCTGATGCCCTCAGCCAGCCAGTCCCTCAGCTCCATCCAGGTCCTCACGTCCAGTGAAGAAGGCACAACCTTCATTGAAGAGCTGGAAAAAAGCAGCCTGGAAGATTCATCACAGCACTCACCCACACCTTCCACCAGCATTGTGATACACACCATGGTGGGACCTAGATCTAGAGCAGGCATGGGTCCACAATCTGGTGGTTACCACATGGACACATGTCCGCAGCAGGAGGAGACAAGTCCAGGTGAGCTCCCTGGCAATCAGAGGACTGCTGGGGAAACGGCATCTGTGAGGCCCGAGTCAAATGATGGACCACTGGATTAGGCATTCCAACTCATCCTGGAGAGCCAGCAGAAGGTGAGGGAATATCATGCAGAGCTGTTGGAAGCCCTCAACAGAGTGGCATGTGAGTTGGAGGAGTGCATCCGCCTGCTCTCTGATGAAGCGATGGCCTCATGTGCATGTATGGAGGTCTCCATGGGGAGGATGGCGGATGCCATGGAGACCTTGGTCCAGCAGAATGCAGATATGTGTGCAGATCGCCCCGTCGTGGGAGCCATGGGTGAATTCCTGCAGTGGCAATGGGAGAGGGAAAAGGGGCACCTCGACGTCCCTCCAGGTGCTGCGTGCACTCAACGAGTTAGGCTGGGGCCCTCGGGCACCCGAAGGGAGCTGGACAACCCTGGGTCCTCCAATAAGGAATCTCAGAAACTGTCCACTCCCTCCGAGGCCGCTTTGCTTGTGAGCCCTCATCCTCTGTCATCACAAAGGGAGCAGCCGGCCCCGAGTTATTCTGAAGGGACAAGTGTATGTGTGGCAGGGTCTTTCGGAGACTCGTGCAAGCACTCTCCCATATATGCAGATCCTTCAAATATCACATTCACCTCAAAACGGCCTGAACATTTTGAGTGCTGCCCACTGGGGTTCTCATTCAGTTGTCCATCTGAGCTGACCTGCATCTTCACCCACCCACTGATCACACTCCCATGCAACTCCTGATCTCGTCCACTATAACTCTGGTGTCACTTTCGATTTGGACAGCATGGTGCTAATTCGGTTTTACTTTTGCTCCCCCGTCCTTTACTCTCCCCCAGTCACCCATTTCCTTTCCCTCTTCACAGTTGACACCCCCGGCATCACCTATCACTCCCCCCCACCCGCCCTCCATCACCTACCAGCCACAACCCATTTCCTTCGGGGATGTCCAGGTGAACCTGCACATTCCCTTCCTTCCCGAAAATCCCACCCCAATCCACATTCACCTCCCTGACCTCCTCCTTCTCACCCCCAGGGTCTTTGTCTAGCTCCGAGTCCCTACCAACCACCCCTGCCATCCTCCCACCCTACCGCCTCGCTCTGCCTTCGGCCGTTTTCACCATTACCTCTTACCACGCCCACGCTCAGTTCACTCCATAGGAGGCAGTCACGGACCCATCAGACCACCTTGCATGTTCACCTGGACATTGTTCCCTTCCAGACTCCTTCCCCCCACCAGAACCCCGTTCCCCCCTCTTAGCCGTCCCTCCTTCCCCCCACCCCACTCGCCTTGTTACTTGCCACTTGTCAGCCCAAGCCTGGATATTGTCCAAGTCTTGCTGCATTTGGTTATGGACTGCTTCAGATCTGAGGAATAGCAAATGGTGTTGAACATCATGCAATCATCAGAAAATATCCCCACTTCTGACCTTATGATGGAAGGAAGATCACTGATGAAGTAGCTGATGATGGTTGGGCCGAGGACACTACACTGAAGAACTCCTGCAGTGATGCCCTGGAGCTGAGATGACTGATCTCCAACAACCACAACCTTTGCATGACTCCAACCAGCGGAGAATTTTCTCCCTGATACCCATTGATTCCAGTTTTGCTAGGGCTCCTTGATATGTGATATATATTTATGAATGTGGTATCACACTCTGTCAAAAACTGCCTTGATGTCAAGGGCAGTCACTCTCACCTCACTTGGGAGTTCAGCTCTTTTGTCCATGTTTGAGCCAAGGCTGTAATGACATCAGGAGCTGAGTGGCCCTGGGGAAACCCAAACTGGGCATCAGTGAGCAGGTTCTTGCTAAGCAAGTGCCGTTTGATAGCACTGTTAATGACCCCTTCCATTACTGTACTGATGATGAAGAGTAGACTGAGGGGGCAGTAATTGGATCAGGTTGGATTTGTCCTGCTTTTTGTGTACAGGATGTACCTGGGCAATTTTCCACATAGCCAGGTAGATGCCAATGTTGTAACTGTACTGTAACAGCTTGGTTAGGAGCGTGGCAAGTTCTGGAGTCTTCAGTACTATTGCCGGAATATTGTCAGGGCCCATATCCTTTGCAGTATCCAGTGCCTTCAGCCATTTCATGATATCACATGGAGTGAATCGAATTGGCTGATGCCAGGGGCCTATAGAGGATGCCAAGATGGATCATCTACTCGGCATTTCTGGCTGAAGATTATAGAAAATGCTTCAGCCTTATCTTTTGGACTGATGTGCTGGGCTCCTCCATCATTGAGGTTAGGGATAGTTATGGACCCTCCTCCTCCAGGGAGTTGTTTAATTGTCCACCACCATTCACGACTCAATGTGGCAGGACTGCAGAGCATACATCTGATCTGTTGGTTGTGGGATTGCTTAGCTCTGTCCATCATTTGGTGCTTAGCACGCAATTAGTCCTGTGTTGTAGCTTCACCAGGTTGACACCTCATTTTTAGGGATGCCTAGTGCTGCTCCTGGCATGCCCTCCTGCACTCTTCATTGAACCAGGGTTGACCCCCTGGCTTGATAGTAGTGGCAGGGTGGGGGATATGCCAGGCCATGAGGTTACAGATTTTGTTCGAGTGCAATTCTCTTGCTGCTGATGGTCCAAAGCACCTCATAGATGCCCATGCTTGAGAAGCTAGATTTGTTGGAAATCCAGCCCAAAAAGCACAGTAGTAGTGCCACACAACATGATGGAGGGTATCCTCATTGTGAATGCGAGACATTGTCTCCGCAATGACTGTGCGGTGGTCACTCGTGCTGATACTTTCATGGACAGACGCATCTGCAGCAGGCAGGTTGGTGAAGATGAGTTCAAGTATGTTTTTCCCTCACCACCTGCTGCTGACCCAGTCACTCTAGCAGCTATTTCCTTTAGGACTCAGCCAGCTCGGTCAGCAGTGGTGCTACCGAGCCTTTCTTGATGATGAACATTGAAGTCCCCACCCAAAGCACATTCTGCACTCTTTCCACTCTCAGTGCTTCCTCCAAGTCGATATTCAACATGGAGGAGCGCTGATTCATCAGCTGAGGGAGGGCAGTATGTGGTAATATAATCAGCAGGTTTCCTTGCCACTGTTTGACCTGATGCCATGAGACGTTATGGGGTCCGGAGTTGATGTTGAGGACTCCTAGGACAACTCCCTCCCAACTGTATACTACTGTGCCACTACCTCTGCCCTATCAGTGGGACAGGACATACTCACTGATGGTGATGGCAGTATCTGGGACATTATCTGTCAGGTATGATTCTGTGAGGTTGATGCTTGACTAGTCTGTGAGACAGCTCTCACCAATTTTGGCACTAGCCCCCAGTTGTTAGCAAGGAGGACTTTGCAGGGTTGACGGGGCTGAGATAACCTTGTTGCTTCCAGTGCCTAGGTTGATGCTGGGTGGTCTGTCCGGTTTCATTCCTTTTTTGTGACTTTGTACTGAGTGTCTTGCTGGGCCATTTCAGAGTCAACCACATTGCTGTGGGTCTGGAGTCACATGTAGGCCAGACCAGGTAAGATTTGCTTCCCCTAAAGGACATTAGTGAACCAGATGGGTTTTTACAACAATTGACAAAGATTCCATGGTCATCATTAGACTTTTAATTCCAGATTTTTATTGAATTCAAATTCTATGTGGCAGGATTTGAACTTGGGCCTCCAGAGCATTACCCTGGGTGTCTGAATTACTTACCCAGCAACAATACCACTACACCATCACCTCCCTCAGATGAACAGGAGCATGAACAGGAGGGTCAGGAGGAGAGACCCAGACCAAGGGTTTATCATCCAAGAGTCTCCTATTTGCAAGTGAGAGGCAATGCTGTGCATGTCTGTGCTTGTCCTGAGCTCTGGTATACATCGCATATGCCACATTCGTCATGAAGACCTGATGCCACATGAAGTTGGGGGGGTATCCCCTGCCAGTGGCTTTGAAGGCGACCGCAGCACTCAATTTCTTTGCCTCTATGTCTTTCCAAGGATTAATAGGAGACCTGTGCAGTATCTCTCTGTCCACAACACATTGATGCATAATGGAGGTCACAGATGCCCTTTACAGGAAGGCCCATCATTATGTCAGGTTTGCTCTGGATGAAGTTAGCCAGGCTGCGAGATTCACCAGCTTCGCCACCATCTCAGGCTTTCCTAGAGCGCAGGCTGCAATAGACTGTACCCATGTGGCTATACGGGCTCCATGGCAGCAGCCCCTAATGTTTATAAACCGCAAGGGCTATCATCCCATCAGTGTACAACTGGTGTGTGATCATCAGAAGCACATGATGCACGTTTGTGTACGGTACCCTGGGAGTTGCCAAGACTCCTACATCCTGAGTCACTCCCAGGTGCCTGAGGTTTTCGAGGGGCCATTACATCTGCAGGGATGGATGCTTGGGGATAAAGGGTACGCACTGAAACGCTGGTTGATGACACCAGTGAGGTGCCCTCAGAATCATTCCGAGGAGCGGTACAACATTGCTCACATCTCCACATGCTCCCTTATAGAGTAGACCATAGGGCTTCTGAAGATGCACTTCGGATGCTTGGACCACTCAGGTGGCTCACTACAATACACTCCTGACAGGGTTTCCCACATCATCGCAGTGTGTTGCACCCTTCACAATCTGGCAATGCAAAGAAGTGAACCCCCACCAGAGAATGAACTGGAGAAGAATGAGTGCTCATCGGAGGATAAAGAGCCCTCCTCAGAAGGCCCAGAGGATGGAGTGTGAGCAACATGATAGATGGGATGGTGGTGATGTGAAAGTCCCGGTGAGTAAATGAGTGTTGATATGTATGCCCCGCTAATGGTTGTATGAGATCCCTGAAAAGAGTAGCTGTTTGAGTGTATGATGCCATGATGAGAGTTTGATATTGGAGGGAGTTGAAGGTTGACTTACCCTAGCGGAGTGGATGAGATTATGCATCTTCTTCCTGCACTGGGTAGCATTTCGGGTGGGGTTGCCAACTGCACTGACCTGCTCTGTGACGGCCTCCCAGGCTGGAGAGGTGAGGCTGGTGTGCTTCTCTGGAGCCATCCCTGGGATACAGGAGATGCCTATGTGCCTGCACTCCTCTGATCAAGGCCTGGAGGGCATAGTGGATGAAGCAAGGTGCTGCTTTCTTCTTCAGCAAGACCTGGACAATATCCAGGCTTGGGCTGACAAATGGCAAGTACCATTCACGCCACACAAGTGTCAGGCAATGACCATTTCCAACAAGTGAGAATCTAACCATTGCCCTATGACATTCAATGGCATTACCGAGACTGAATCCCCCACTATCAACATCCGGTGGGGGGGGGGGTTACCGTCGACCAGAAACTGAACCAGACTAGACATATAAATACTGTGGCTGATCAAGAGGCTACAAATTCCTGAACACTCAAGAAGCTTGACACCATCCAGGACAAATCAGCCCGCTTGATTGGCACCCCATACATTCACTCCCTCGACCACTGACGTACAGTAGCAGTGGTGTGTACCATTTACAAAATGCACTGCATGAACTCACCAAGCCTCCTTAGACAGCACCTTCCAAACCCATGACTACTACTATCTAGGAGGACAAGAGCAGTAGACACATGGGAACACCACCAGCTGGAAATTACCTTCCAAGTCACTCATCATCCTGACTTGGAACTATATCGCCATTCCTCCATTGTTACTGGGTCAAAATCCTAGAACTTCCTCCCTAACAACACTGTGGGTGTACCTATACCACATGGACTACAGCAGTTCAAGAAGATAGCTCACCACCACCTTCTCAAGGGCAATTAGGGATAGGCTATTATTGCTGGCCTAGCCAGCGATGCCCACATCCCATGAATGAAAAGAAAACTTCTGCTCTTTTAAGATGTCTTGCTGTCTCTCCTGATGCTGCAGCAGTGGTCCAGTGTCGAACTGCTAGAATTCAGTACCCTTGCAGCAGTGAGAATCGTGTCAGTCGCACACCCCACATCCTTCCTGACCACCAGTTCAGTAAAACAGGTCAGGGGTAAGGCAGGACAGGTGGAGCAAGCAGAATTTCCTCTCTTCTGCTACTCCATCACTGAGTCATGTCTCTGTTTATTGCCTCTGTGGATGATTATTCACTCCTCACTCTTCACTATCCCTGTGTTCTAAACTGTCTAGCACTGCCTCTGTCCGTGACGCTATTTTGGATAGTACAATCCAGAAAACTCATCAGGCTGAATTGTCCCAGATTTGCACTAAGTGTGGTAACGGGCGGGTAAAATATATCGTCCTGAACCTGCCTCATTATTTATGCAGTCCCGGAAAAAACACCGTTTCCATGGCGGGTGGGCTCTCATTCACCACTGCATCACACTGGGCGCCATGTTTAAAGTCCAGCCACAAATACACATCTCATTGTGTCCAGACCACCACTGCAGCATGGAAGACATGGCCCTGAAACTGAAGAAGGCTGCAGCCCCCAGGTTCAGCGACGCGAACCTCGAGCGTCTTTTGGATGCTGTGGAGGCGCGCCGGGGTGTCCTCTACACCTGCTCTGGCCGCAGGATGGGCAGCAGCAGCACTAACCGGCTTGGGAGGTGGTGGCAGCGGTGGTCAGCGCCAACGTCCTTCAAAAGAGGAGAGCCACCCAGTGCCACAAGAGGATGAATGTTGTCCCACACTTTTTCCATTTCTATTCGAGCAGGACAAGCTGGCACACAACAAGAGAGAGAGGTCACAGACTGCTGGAGGAATGCCCAAAATCAAGGTCTTCATGGACTTTGAAAACAGAGCCATCCAGCTGGCCGGTGAGGATCTGGAACGTTCCTTTGCTGATGGTGAGCTCAGCGCTGCTCTACCAAGTGTGCAGTGCAACATCCATCAGTCGATCATGCTGTGAGTGATGTGTCCTGTTTCACAGGCCACTACCATGCATTAATTATCTCTCCTTGCTTTCGCAGCCACATCTGCCAATCAAGCCCCGAAGAAACCTCTGAAGAGGAATCTGAAGGCACCCCCCCTGAAGTCCTGTCACAGCTCTCACCCACACCCTCAAACAGCACAGAGACACACACCTCGATAGGAGTTAGTTTTAGAGTAGACTTGGGATCACAATCTGGTGAGCACATTGCACCCTCCAATCCACAGCAGGTGGCGGGCAACAGGGACTTCCCAGGTTTCTGGCACTCGGAGGACTGCTGGAAGCCAAAACTTCACTGACTCCAAGTCAGATGATGAGCCTCTGGACTCGGCCATGTCACAGTTGCTGGAGCTGCAAAGGCAAGCTCGGGAACATCAGGAAGGGATGTCCACTGCAGTCCAGAATTGCAAGGCATGATGAAGTCCATCCGCCTTCTGGATGAGGTGATAGTGCCGGCATGTCAAAGCACCGAGGTCTACACTGGTAGGATGGCGGCCGCCATGGAGACCTTGGTTCAGGACTTCGTCCCACTCAACTTCATCGCTGATGCCATAGTTGGCCTCCAAAGTGTGTATGTGAGAGGGGTGCCGGGCAGCTCAATCTCACTCCAGCTGCCCCTTCTCCTCAAGGAGTCAGCCTGGGGCCCCCGGGCACCCCTAGGGGGAACGATCACCAGGTGCACATTCCGGGCCCATCCATCCAAGTGACTTCGAGAGTGTGCGGCCAATCCAACTCCCCTCTTCCTGAGACCTCAGCAGCTCCAGCTCCACAGGCTGAGGAGGGTGCCACTGCCACATGGCAGGACCCTGAAAGCAGGCTGGGGCCCTCCAAGTCTCAGCCCTCCAGAGGATGCCCACCAAGATCATCACAGGCAGGGCGTATCAATCAGCAGGCTGCGTCTGCCTTTGCTGGATGCCTGGGGAGCACCAAGATGTAATGGCAGGGTTAGGAAAATTAAGAAGAATTAGTTGCACAGCCTGGGCATGGGAGTTAATCACTTGTACGTAATGTTCACTATTGTCAATAAGCTCCTAAGAATGTCTCCCTGCCTGTGGCTCCTTGTTCTAATGAGCAGTGTTCTTGTCACTCAGATGTGAAACTTTTCTGCACAAGATAAAGGCAGGTGTCTCAGTCCAGGGCCTCTTCCCTGTGCCTTGTGCAGTCTTTAGACAAAAGTGATGGTCCGGCCCCACATTCCTTGGATCCATTACTGATGCCTGCACCTCGGCGGTGCTGGTCATTGCTGCCAGAATGTAGTAGTCAGGCATCACAGAGTTCTCTCATTCTCCCTGTGTTCTCTCAGCACCAGGTTGTAAAGGGCGCAGCAGATGACGACTATATGTGACACCCTCTGTGGGCTGTATTGCAGGGTTCCATCAGACCGGTCCAGGCACTGGAACTTCATCTTCAGCATCTTGATGGTTTGCTCCTCCAAGTTGTGAGCTGCAGAATGAGCCTCATTATACTGTTGCTCTGCTGCAGTCTGAGGCCACCACATGGGTGTCATCAGCCACCGCCTCTGCAGGTAGCCCTTGTCCCCGAGGAGCCATCCCTGTAGCTTCTGTGGACCCTAGAAGACTCCAGGGATCTGTGACTGACAGAGGATGTAGGCATTGTGCACAGTCCCTGGAAACCATGCACACACATGCAAAGTGCGTTTCTGGCTATGGCACACTAGCTGCACATTCAGCAAATGGAAGCCCTTGCGCTTGATGTAGTCCACTATGTGTTGATGTAGTGCCACATGAGTGCAGTTGATTGTACCCTGCGCCTGTGGGAAACTCGAGATCTGGGCGAATCCAATCGCTTTTGCATCCTGGCTGTCCTGGTCCCAGGCAAAATGCACAATATTGTGTGTCCTTGAGAAGATGGCATCCATAAACTCATGATGCATTTGTGGGTGGAGGCTTGTGATATCCCACAGAGGGCAGGGGGTGGGGGGGATTCACAAAATCGAGAATGTGCTCTTTTGCGCACGAAAAAGTGCACTCATCTCCGTGACGCTATCTGCAGCCTCGGGGAGATCAGCTCTAAATGTAAAAAAGATAAAAATAGAAAAATAAAATGTCCCTAATATGTCCATGAGTTGGGACATGTCCATAATTTTCACACAAACTTTATTAAAATGTTTTAAAAGCTACATGAAACCTCATCCTGTCAGTGGATGAAGTTTCATGCTTTTTCCAAATTGCGCCGGGGTGCCGGTTGGATGTGCAGGTCCTTTAATTACTTAATTGCCTCTGTCAATGGCATCAATTGGCTATTGACAGGTCAGCGGGCGCACAGCTGATTTCGCTGCACCCCCTGCCTTCCCGAAAATTTAAATGGGGCGCGGTGACGTTGGGAGTTCCCCCTTATGTCACCGCGTGTCATTTTATGCGTCGGTGAGCAGGCCCCGCCCCCACTCGCCGATGCGTAAAATCCTGCCCTATGACACTTGAAGTGCATATCCAAAAGTTTTTTTAAACGTGGTTGGGTTTTCTAACCCTACCACCTGTTTCAAGCAGTGAGTTCCAGACCTCACCACCTCCATCTGCCTCCAATCCCTTCACCAAATACTTTAAATCTATGTCCCCTGCTTATTGATCTCTCTTCTTCACCTCATTCTATCTAGGCCCCTCCTAATTTTATACACCTCCATTAAATCTCCTCTTAGTCTCCTCTGTTCCAAAGAAAACAAAGCCAATCTATCCAATCTTTCCTCACAGCTAAAACATCTTTGTGAATCTCTTCTGTACCGTCTTTAGTGTGATCACATCCTTCCTATAAAGTGCAACCAGATCAGTATGCAGAACTCCGAGCTGTGCTCTAACTACTGTTTTATACAGGTCTGGCATAACCTCCCTGATCTTACACTCTGGGTGTTGGCCAAAACCTTTTTAACCATCTTGTCTACCTGTTCTGCTATCTTCTGTAGAAATACACTCCAAGGACTCTCTGTTCTCTACACTTTTCAGAATCCTACCATTTATTGTGTATATCCTTGCCTTTGTCATCCCCAAATGCATTATCTCACACTTCTCTGGATTGAATTACATGTGCCACTTTTCTGACCACCTGACCAGTCCTTTGCAATCTTGCTGCGTCTACAGTTTTATTTCCTACTATCAATCACACGGTCAATTTTCATGTCATCTGCAAACCTTTAAATCATGCCCCTATATTTAAGTCTAAATGATTGACATACCACAACCAGCAAGGGGTCCAGTACTGAACCATGCTAAACCCCACTGGAAGAGCAGCCTTCCAGTCCCAAAAACATTCATAATCAATAATCGTTTGCTTTCTGCCATGGAGCAAATTTTGGATCCAAGATGCCACTTTTCCTTGCATTCTATGTGCTTTTTATTTACTGATCAGGGTACCTTGTGGAATCATGTCAAAAGCATGGCTAAAATCCATGTAGGCTATATGAAACATTCTACTTTAATCATCCCTTTATACTCTCCTAGCTTTTTCACACTTTTCTGGCATCTCACAGCATGAGTCTGAGGCCTGAATTTTTTGCGCCGATGGAGTGGTTCTCCATTATAGCGAAAATGACTGTGGAGGCATGAATCCAGAAGTCCCACCCCTGAATTCAGCACTTGCCATTTTCACAAGGGGTGGAATCGGGGGGGGGGGTCTAAATTGCACATCCGTGGTTCACGAAGGCAACGGCACATGTAAAAACTGCAGCTGCCTCAGTCAGATCTGATTTTCACTAGTGGGATGTCCAAAACATGACCTGTACACTTTAGAAGAAGGTCTAAACTTATTGGAGTTCTTTGGAGAGCTGGGGTACCCTTTTGGAGAGATAAGGTACTCTTTTGCATATGGTTCCTTTGAAGAGATTGCATGCCCTTAGGGAGAGGTCAGGTGCTGGTTGGGAGAGGAAATGTGCCTTTTGGAGAGGTCAAGTGGCCTTTGGGATTGTTAAAAGTAAACATGGAGGTCTGTAAAATGTGCATAAACTCATTGGACCTGTCAAGCTCATTGGAACTATTAAGAGACTTGTCAAGAGAACTGTTAAAGGGTGCTTTCAAATGGAGCTGTCAAGCTGTCAAAAATTTAAATCCCCTGCCCTTTAAGTGTTTGGAAAAAAAACTGCCTGCATTGTTAAAAAAATCAGTGCTTGCTATTTCACTCAGTTGACATAAGCCAGATGACTACTGTTATTGGACTAGTGCTGCATGGCTGAACTCACAATCTATCACAGTGGGGTGCCTGTAAGTTCACAGATTGATTGACAGTTCCAAATATTTATAGTCTTTGAAGTGAAACTATGAATACAAATGCTTGTTTTTAGAAGGGATTAAAATAAATTAAATGTGAATGGGTTTTTCATCAATGAGTGTGTTTTTTTTAACAGTGAATGTATCAATAGACACTTCAAAACTTTATTAAATCTCAGCATGGGCCTGAGCTCTGCCCAAGGCAGATACTGGGTGAATTGGCATGGAGGGTGTAAGGGCAAAGGATGGTGGGTGGAGGGCATGGGTTGGCAAAGGAGTTATAAAGGGCTATTAGGATGAGTAGAGAGCTTGGGCTGGCACAGAGGAAATGAGAGGCCATATAGGGTTGTAGAGGGGCATTGGTTGGTATGAAGGTATGAGGGGCCATGGGGGTGGGTAGAGGGAATGCGGTGCCATGGGTTGGCATGGATGGGGCATAGACAGTGTGTGGAGGGTGAGAGGGTGTGAGGGGTAAGGGCTGGAGGGCTGTTTTTTATTTTATTCCTTTTTTTCATAGCTTCGACAAAGTGCCATGTCACTGCCTTGCACCCAGCCTACCTCTGCATCCAGCAGCCTCTGGACTGTTTCTGGGGGCAGCAGCCATGACAGCTAACGGCCAAGAACAAAGCTGCAAACAGAACAGTGAATTGCACCTTTTTTATAAGTAATTCACCACCAATTGCCACTTCAAAGCTATTCACAGCTAAGGTACGAAATAAACAACTTTTAACAGCTCCTAACATTGAACAGCTGAAAGGAAAACGACTCAAATAAAGTGAAACTTAAAATGCAGTAAAATATATGAAGGAAAATGACAATACTTACACCCCAATCACTCTCTCTGAGTTCCATACACTTCTGACCTTTCATACTTCACTGGCCCCTTGAAGGTTGACTTAATGAAAAAGCTACAATTTTAAATATATAATTGCTCAATTTGTGAATTAAATAAATGGTGTTTAACATTCAATTTTGTGGAACAGAAATTCAAGACTCCAAAGACTTTTAGTTGTGTGACAATGTGAAATGGCTCAATGAGTGAAACATTACGTTACCCATTCGCAGATAGTGGAAATGTTAAACTCCAGTACACATAGTTCAGAACCAATAAATATGATATTCATTTAACTCAAAGCAGCTTTAAGCAGTTCACATTGGTCAATCTAAATAATTTTATTTCATTGCAATTATTACTTCAGCCCATTGTAACATTGCTGTAGGAAAGGAAGGCTTATCTACTAAATTGCACCACAATGTAGCTTATCTGATTAGCTGAGTACAAAGATTTGATTAGCTACGCAATAGTGTTAATGCGTGGCTGATCAAGATTGTTGCTGACATTTTCGCAATGAACAAAAATTAAGCGGCCATAGTCTGAAAAATAGTATTAAATAAATGAAATATAGATTCTGACAGTATCTGCTGTACCTGATTCAATATCTGAAATAGGAACAGTAAAATTCAAGCTCAACATTTGGTCCTGTGTAAGTGTTGCCTGCAGCCATTACTGTTGAAGATGAACGCCAACACACAATCCTAGCTCTTTAAAATTACAATTTAGGGGAGTTTTCAGATGTCCCTTGATGTTTGCAGCAATATGTAACCCCACTGATTTCTCATGCAGTAGTGCAAAAAATGAAGGCTGGTTTGAAAATATTCAGTTGCAGTTATCTGAGATGGTATGCAAGAAACAGATATCTAAAGGGAGGAAGGACTTAGGTATAAATGGCAGTATTCTGCTGTCAATAAATAATCAGCATTGGAGCCAATGTATGTGTTATTTTGTAGCAACTGCACGTTTATGATACTGTTTCCACTTTAAAATGAGTATTCACTGGCTATGACCTGAGTTTTTAAGATAAAGAGAACAGAGTACTGTGTACTGGTGGCTCTTTGGAACAATCCTTATCTCTGAAATTTATTTGTGAAACCCTCATTGCAGTGCTGGAGGAGGAAGGAAGTAAACACAGCAATATTACAGCATCAGTGCTCTAGTTTCACTGCAACACATAACAAATGTAGTTTTAAAGGAAAATTTGAGCCCAACGCATCTCGTGCATTTCTATGTGTCACCTTCAGTGTCAGAACTTCAGAGATATTCTAGGAGTTTGCAGAAGAACCAAACTGAATTAATTGTCAACCAGTTGTTCCTGGTGCCTTTTTCTTCTTGGGTGAAGATAAAACAACTGGCACTGGAATTTAAAAGTGTAAGTAGCATGTAGTTGATTTATGTTCTCAATGAATTTCACGCTTGTCTATCTGAGAGATAGGAGTATGTTGGCACTAACCTGAGCAGCAAATCTTGGCTTTGGCTTACGCCAGATTCAAAGTAAACATCTACTTCAATGGAATGAGTCATTCCCACTTTTTTGCTGGTCACTGGAAGGTTATATGTTGAACAGCGAAACAGATTTTCTGGCCATTGACTATGGATGATCCATTATTTGCAATTTAGCAAACGATGCTGTATTTTCAAAATCAATAGACACATTTGATAAGTTCTGGATTATCCATAAATCCTGGATGATTCTAGGACTTAAAAGTTTTCAATTATTAGAGGGAACTTTCACAGGTGAATTTTCATTTATTGAAAGTTTTCAACTTTTTCATTCACTGGAAGTGTGTTGGGGGCATTCACTCATAGTCATCAAAAGGGAATTAGGTAAGCACCTGTACAGAAAAATGTGCAGGGCTATGGGGACAGGGTAAGGGAGGGGAACTAGCTAAATTGCTCTTGCAGACAGCTGGCATGAGCTCAATGGGCCAAATGGCCTCCTTCTGTCCTACAACTATTCTATGATTCTATTCTGTGACTGGAGAGGGGAGGATTTGAGGTTTAAAACTCAGCTCAGCATCAAACTGGCTGCACGTCTTTGGATTGAGCATAGATGGGAGATTGATGTAGTCAGAACCAAAGGCTTGTAGATGTGGAAAAAACCTAAACAAAATGATTTTTGATTCTAGGGCGCTGAACAGTATGAAACATTAGATCAATTACATTTACCTTTGGGCAAGAAAACAAACTGAGAACATGCAAATGATAGCGACCTGTTAACTGGAAGAACGATAGCTAGATAAAACTATGTAGGTGAAGGGGAGAAAATTATTGCCTTCTGACACATGTAATGCTATCAAAGAAATTCCTGCTAATTCTACAGAGCAGTATGGCACACACTGCTTTCAAGCAAATAAAGAAGCCTGTAACTTGGCATTGAGTACAGTATGAATCAGAGTAATGCAATCCAGTTACAATCTGCCTGCATAAATGTGTCCTGCTGTTCTATAGCCATAACATATCAAGGTTCTTGGGTGAAATATCACAAACTGTCTTGTGTTTCTCTGCTGTTTGGGCAATGAAAGAATAACTCTGATAGTCCTTAGCTGATAATCTATTCAGGTTTATTAATGGCAAAAAATAGCCAGCAGCAAGAAGGCAAAGCAGCAAGTTTTATAAAACTACAAAAGAAAATTCACAACTCCTTTTTGCAAAACATTAAAATGTCATGTTTTGGTAACCCTCCTATTAAGACTGAACTTGGACCAGCATTTGTAACACAGTTATAACTCTGCTGGCCCTGTGACCTCTGAATTCCAAAAGCCAATTGACAAATAGATTATAGTCATTTAAACAAAGCTATTGAATTAAATTGATGGTTTCCAGACCTCATAATTGACATTAAACATAAAGCCATTTGGACCTAAACCTTCATTGATTATTTTCAGAACACAGCAAGCAGACTACCTCCACAACCTCACAGGAGAGCTTCCCTGCAGAATATCTTCCCAAAGCATTCTGTCCTTTCATAGGGGTACATTGGCGACATTTAACTTCAGGACAAATCTGCATTTTGTTGCAGCAAATAAACTGAAGCAGCTTAAACCATATGTGGACCTCCAAAGCTTTTATACTTCAAAACATAAATGACTACCGCATTATATAGGACAGATTCCTAATCTATCATAGTGGAAATGACTATCGTTGGAATTAGTATACATTTGCACAGAACTTCCTCTCATAAGGGTAAATTGGTTGGGGAGGACCTGTGATAGAATAGAATGTACATGGTCTTAGGAAGGAGTATAAAATACATATCCTTTTCTTATTCCATGCTTACTTATGTTCTAATAATGAGCTATAAGTTTAATCTGTGGAACAGTTCCAATGGAGTGATGTTCAATTTTTAACATCGCCGCCTTAACACTTATTTTTACCAATTTGTGCCAAATTATGGGAAGTTTGGTGCTGCAATTTCACACCAGTAAGAAAGTCCATTGAGATGACTCCAAACTCATTTTACACTTAACAGCAACAGCTTGTATTTATATAGCACCTTTACTATAATGTAACATCCCAAGGTGCTTCACAGGAACATACATCTCCAGGTCCAGCAGAGAGAGAGAGAGAGTAATTATCTCATTAGCCTGGGATAAATTCAAGCGTAGGTCCCAGAAAGACAACCAGCATCTCATTTTAGGGAAAATAATAGTAATGTGATGTACTATATGGAGCCAAGCTGTTTCTTTCTTTACATTTCGCGTAGGTTCATTTGTCAGGAAATCTTTCTGTGATCCTGTGCAAATGCTTAATTTGGTACCTTTGACTGATATTTATTTGCTTTTATTTTCATGTGCTACTTTGTACCATAATGTGTTATGAATGATAAGGTTACAATATATTTGCAAGATATTACTGAGTCATTTATAGAGCCTTGAATTGATGAAAGTTATCTTTTAGTCATTATCTTTGTTGGAAATTTTTTGGTTTTACCTTAGTGAATGCAAATGTTCAAACATTTGAATACAAAATGTCCTTTCTCTCCATCACAATATTCTGTGAATGACTGGAACAGTAAAAGTCTAAAGAACTGCAGAACAGTTCTGAATTCACATATTTTAGTCCAAATGAAGGTACTGAAAACTTTTGCAATGTTCTATTGAGCAGATGGCTGTATAACAGATGTTATATTTTAGCTCTCTCTGAATTGATTAAAAAGCTGCTGAAAGGTGATATTTCTTATCTCGGCTTGATGTACCCTTATTGTACTCTTAAAATGACTTGTCTAACCAATGCATAATTTATAACTGATAACTAGTTTATATAGCAAGAAAATCAAACAATAATACATTTGGAATGCACCCAGTGCAGTACCCTACATGCTTTTAATCCAATTCAATGCCACAGTTCAAACTGTTGATATCATTTGCATAACGGTAAAAATGTTTAAATTGCTTCAAGGAATTAAATGGTCAACTCATCAGGTAGATGCACAAATGAAGAGCTAAAATTGTCAAGATCTATGTCAAAAACCATGATTTTGGAGTAAGATGTTGGAGTTTCCAAAGTAATATGCTTGACCTCATTAATGAAATTTGTGCTCATAACATACTGGGAGATGGTGGCGTATTGATAATGTCAGTGGGTAAGTAATCCACAGACCATGTTGTAAAAAACTATCTAGTTCACTAATCGAGAAAGAATCTACCAACTTATCTGGTACGGCCTACATGTGGCTCCAGACCCAGAGCAATGTGGTTTACTCTTAAATGACCTCAGAAATAGCCTAACAAGCTACTAAGTTGTGGTAATTAGGGATGTGCAACAAATGTTGGCCTTGTCTGCAATGCCCAGAACCCTTGAAAGAATAAATTAAAATAGAACACAGATAGGTTTCAAAAAGTAACGGTGTGAGACAAGAAATTAGTGTTAAGTATATCAGTAGATTAATTCTTTTTCTGTACGGGATTTTAAAAGAAGTGTTAAACCATTTAAAATAAATTCATTTTATGCACCTCCATGAATTTTACAAGTTTGCTGCACTTAACAGTTGACTATATCACATTTTTGTAGGTGTTATTTATTTCACTGTATTTGTGTCATGTCTGAGGGGAATTTTTTAAAAAATTTGTTCATGGGATGTGGTTGTCACTGGCTGTGATAGCACTTATTGCCCTTGTTTAGAGAGCATTTAAGAGTCAACCACACATTGCTGTGGGTCTGGAGTCACATGAAGGCCAGACCAGGTAGGGACAGCAGATTTCCTTCCCTAAAGGATTTTAGTGAACCAGATGGATTTTTACAACAATTGGCAATGGCTTGATTAGATATTTTAATTTATTTTATTTAATTCCAGATTTTTATTTAATACAAATTCCACTATCTGCCAAGGCAGGATTCAAACCTGGGTCATTACCCTGGGTCCCTGGATTACTAGGCCAATAACAATACCACTACTCTTTCACCTCCCCTCCGATCATTGCAAGATTGTCATGCACCTCCTGTTAATGACATATTTATCCAAATCAATCCAAATCTTGGAATTTATTACAGAAGACAAAAGCTGATGTGCCCCAACAGTCTGCTGCAATTATGTTAGTACCCAGTTCAGAATCTTTCTGCAAAAAGAATTTTTCACTAGACTAGCAACCCAGGGTCCAGGCTAATGCTCTGGGGACATTGGTTCAAAACTCACTATGGCAGCTAGTGGAACTTAAATTCAATTAATAAATCTGGAATTAAGATCTAATCTTGGTAACAGTGACCTTGAAACCATTGTCAATTGTCATAAAAACCCATCTGGTTCACCAATGCCCTTTAGGGAAGGAAATCTGCCATCCTTACCTGGTCTGACTCCAGACCACAGCAATGTGGTTGACTCTTAAATGTCCTGTGAAATGGCCTAGCAAGCCACTCAGTTGTATAAAGTAGCTATGAAGTCTAAGAGGAATGAATCTGGACAAAACCACCCGGCATCAACCTAAGCACCCGAATAGACAATGGCACACCTGGCACTGTTTGTCCTCCAAAGTCCTCCTTATTAAAATGTGGAGGCGAGTGCTAAAACTGGGACTGCTGTCTCACAGACTAGTCAAACAACAGCCTGACATAGTCATACTCATGGAATCATATCTTACAGATAATGTCCCAGACATCACCATTATCATCACTGGCTATGTCCTGTTCCAACCGACAGGACCGACCCAGCAGAGGTGACAGCACAGTGGGATAAAGTCAGGAGAGAATTGCCTGGGATTCCTTAACACCAACTCTGGACCCCATAAAGTCTCATGGCATCAGGTCAAACATGGGCACGGGAACCTCCAAGTGGCGTTCAACATGGAGGAGTGCTAATTTATCAGCTGAGTGTGGGGTGGTACTACCAACATGCTAAATGGGTTAGATTTTGAACTGATCAAGCAATGCAAAACTGGGCATCCATGAGGCACTGTGGGCCATCAGCAGCAGCAGAATTGTATACAACCACAACCGGTAACCTCATGGTCCGGCATATCCCTAACTACCACTACCATCAAATAGGAGGATCAACCCTGGTTCTATGAAGAGTGCAGGAAGACATGCCAGGAGCAGCACCAGGCACACCTAAAAATGAGGTGTCAACCTGGTGAAACTACAACTTTTTTGCCAAACATCAGAAGCAGCAAGTGATAGACAGAGTTAAGCAATCTTACAACCAATGGATCAGATCTTAGCTCTGCAGTCCTGTCACATCCAATCGTGAATGGTGGTGGACAATTAAACAACTCACTGGAGGAGGAAGCTCCATAAATTTCCCCATCCTCAATGATGGGGGAGCCCAGCACAGTAGTACAAAAGATAAGGCTGAAGCATTTGCTACAATCTTCAACCAAAAGTGCTGAGTGGATGATCCACCTTGGCTCCTCAGGAGGCCTTCAGCATCACAGGTGCCAGTCTGCAGCCAATTTGATTCACTCTACGTGACATCAAGAAACAGCTGAAGGCACTGGATACTGCAAAGGCTATGGCCCTGACAATATTCCAGCAATAGTACTGAAGACTTGTGCTCCAGAACCAGCTGTGCCCTTACCCAAAGATAAAAACAAAAAAACTGCGGATGCTGGAAATCCAAAACAAAAACAGAATTACCTGGAAAAACTCAGCAGGTCTGGCAGCATCGGCGGAGAAGAAAAGAGTTGACGTTTCGAGTCCTCATGACCCTTCAACAGAACTGTTCTGTTGGGTCATGAGGACTCGAAATGTCAACTCTTTTCTTCTCCGCCGATACTGCCAGACCTGCTGAGTTTTTCCAGGTAATTCTGTTTTTGTTTTGTGCCCTTACCCAAGTTGTTCTTGTACAGCAACAACACAGGCATCTAACTGGCAATGTGGAAAATTGCCCCGGTATGTCCTGTCCTCAAAAAGCAGGACAAATCCAGCCAGGCCACTTAATATCCATCAGTGTACTCTCAATCGTCAGCAAAGCGATGAAAGGTGTTGCTGACAATGCCATCTAGTGGCACTTACTCAGCAACAACCTGTTCAGTTTGGGTTCCGCGAGGGTCACTCAGCTTCTGACCTCAATAGAGCCTTGGTCCAAACATGGACAAAAACGCTGAACTCCTGAGGCGAAGTGAGAGTGACTGCCCTTGACATCAAGGCCGCATTTGACTGAGTGTGGCATCAAGAAGCCCAAGCAAAACTGGAGTCAATGGGAATCAGGGGGAAAACTCTCCACTGGTTGGAGTCATACCTAGCACAAAGGAAGATGGTTATAGTTGTTGGAGGTCAATCATCTCAGCTCCAGGACATCACTGCAGGAGTTTCTCAGGGTCGTGTCCCTAGGATCAGCCATCTTCAGCTGCTTCATCAATGACTTTCCCTCTATCATAAGGTCAGAAATGGGAATGTTTACTGATGATTGCTCAATGTTCAGCACCATTTGTGACTCCTTAGATACTGAAGCAGTCCATGCACATATGCAATAAGACCTGGACAATATCCAGGCTTGGCGTGATAAGTGGCAAGTAATATTCATGCCACACAGGTGCCAGGCAATGACCATCTCCAATGAGAGAATCCATCTTCCCATGACATTCAATGGCATTACCATCATTGAATTCCCAAACTATCAACATCCTGGGGGTTACTATTGCCCAGAAATTGAACTGGACCAGCCCATATAAAAACTTTTGCTACAGGAGAAGGTCAGAGGCTAGGAATTCTATGGTAAGTAACGCGCCTCCTGCCTTCCCAAAGCCTGTCCACCATCTACAAGGCACAAGTCCCGAGTGTGACTGAGTACTCTCCGCTTGCCTGAATGAGTGCAGCTCCAACCATACTCAAGAAGTTTGACACCATCCAAGACAAAGCAGCCCACTTGATTGGCACTGCATCCACCATCTTCAACATTTACCACTGATGCACAGTGGCAGCAGTCTGTACCATCTACAAAATGCACTGCAACAACTCACCAAGGATCCTTCGACAGTAGCTTCCAAACCCGTGACCTCTACCACCTAGAGCGACGAGGGCAGTAGATACATGGGAACACCATGACCTTCAAGTTCCCCTCCAAGCCACACACCATCCTGACTTGGAAATATATTGCCGTTCCTTCACTGTTGCTGGATCAAAATCCTGGAACTCCCTTTCTAACAGCACTGTGGGTGTACCTACACTACATGGACTGCAGCGGTTGAAGAAGGCAGCTCACCACCACCTCCTCAAGGGCAATTAGGGTGGATAATAAATACTGGCCTAGCCAGTGATGACCACATCCAGTGAAAGAATAAAAAAAAGCAAAATCCTTTGCAATGGGAAGCAGTCCAAACAAGAAGGTGCAAAAATGACACTGTGAAGTGAAACTTAACATTCCAAAATTATGAATACTATTCTTTCTAAGCATGCCTGTTGAATAAAAAAAAAACCCCAAAATGTTATGATCATCGAACGGGTAAGAAAGACATCTCATAGTGATAAAGTTAGGGGTTAATTTTAGCCTCATCAATTGAGTTGACATACTATGGCACTACTGAGGGAGTACTGCTTTTATTACAAGGGGGATGGAGTATAAAAATAGGGAAGTCTTATTACAACTACACATGACATTGGTGAGACTGCAGTTAGAGCACTGTGTACAGTTTTAGTCTCCTTATGTAAGCAACGATATACTTGCATTGGGGGCAGTTCATAGAAGGTTCACTAGGCTGAATCCTGGTATTAGGGGTTTGTCTTATGGGGAAAGGTTGAGCAGGTGGGTCCTATATATGCACTGAAGTTTAGAAGAATGAGAGGTGATCTAACTGAAACATATAGGGCAGGATTTTGAGTTTGGTGTGTGGTCGCGGTTGGCAGGCCCAGGAGTGGCTGAGAAACGGGCCACTGCACGCAATTGGCCCTCAATCGCAATTTCACGCTGGCTGGCCAATTAATGCCACCGTGAAAGGCGCACTGAAAGGCTCAGTGCTGCTGGGGTGGAGGAGGGAAGTCAGCGTGGGCACGGGGGAGCACTCATAGAAAGCTCCCTGAAGGGTGCTGAAGAATTCAAGAGCCATATATAAAGATTTTCAAATGCTAAAAAAGATGTCCACGTATCAGAATCAGTCACCTGAACGTATGGCTGATGTAACTTCTGTCCAAACATTTTTATCTTTTTTTAATTGATTATTTTAATTAATTTAATTTTTAAAATTAATATCGGAAACCTCACCCCGCCCTTGGATGAGGTTTCCTCAAAAAGGCCGATTCACCCACCCGCCAACCCTAACGTTGGATGAGCAATGAAAAATCACTGTTAATTACTACATTAATGGCCTTAATAGTCCCCTTAATTGTCGGCGGGTGAGCTGCCGACTGAAATATCGCGCAAGTGTGCAATGATGTTGGGGCGCTCACCCAACGTCACCCCACGCTATTTCACGTTTGAGTGGGTTGGGTGCGCAACTGCACGCCAAGCAAAAAATTTTGCCCATAAGATTCTGAGGGGTCTTGACAGGCAGTCAACTGAAAAGATGGGCTGAATAATACAGGGGGCCGGGCAGGGGATGGTGGGTCAGATGGCTCACTCACACCTTAAGCAAAGTCGGCGTGGAGCCAACACGTTCCACACTGATCTGCCCTGCAGCCAGAATGCAATCCGACTGGCCTGTAACTCCATCAGTCCTGGCAGCATCATGAGCGCATCAGTGACAGCTGCAGGCACTGCAGGAGAAGAAGGATGCCCGGAGCAGGTAAGTCAGTGGTCTTGGATAGGGAGGGGGTTTGGGTAGGTCAGGGAGGGAGCACAGCTTAGGGGGAGGGGGAGAGCTTAAGGCTGCGGTGGTTGGAAGGAAGAGGGTATTTGATCCCCCCCCCCCACCCTTGGCAAAGGGCAGCCTCTTTGGGGTTTGAGTGAACCCTCCTGTCCTTCTCGCCCTTTGAAGAGCTTTTTTTTAAAAAAAAATTGGGCTGCCCACTGCTGCCCAGCTGCACACACCGATTGTTTTATGCTGTGGGAAGTGCATTCTCAGGGTCAATTGCCTTGATAACAAACCTTGATTACTTATTTAAATATGATCAGTGGGCTGCCAGTTTTGGTGCCTGCCCATGATCCATGTTATGGGGGTGAGCTCGAGGGTGGGCAGGAATGTGGTGGGATGAGCACCCACCTTCTTTTATGTGCCACCCCTGCCAAAAACACACCAGGTGAGGGCACTTAAAATACAGCCTGCTGTTTCCCCTCATGGGTGAAACTAAAACTACGGGGCGCAGTTTAAAAATAAGGGGTTCCCCATTTATAAAGGAGATGAGGATGAATTTCTTCTCTCATAGCGTCTTTAATCTTTGGAATTTTCTACCCCAGCAAGCAGTGGAGGCTGGGTCATTGAATATACTCAAAGTTGAGTTGGACAGATTTTCGATCTACAAGGGAGTCAAAGCTTTTGGGGAATGGGCAGGAAAGTGAAGTTAAGGCCACAATAAGGTCTGCCATGATCTCGCTGAATGGCAAAGCAGGCTCGAGAAGCCCAATGGCCTACTCCTGCTCCTATTCCTTATGTTCTTATTTTTGGAAGTGCTGTCCTTTGGATGAGATATTAAATCAAGAGAGCATTTCAGATGGATTTAAAACATGCCTTCGCGCTATTCAAAATAAGAGCATAAACCAGAAAATGCTGAAAATACTTGGCAGGCCAGGCAGAATACAAGGAGAGCCAATGTTTCACATCAATGACATTTCATAGAATCTGGGGAAAATTTAAGATGCAGTAGTTTTTAAGCAAGTGAAAAGGGAGAGCATGGAAAAAAGAACAAAAGGGAAGGTCTATGACAGAGTGGAAAGCAGGAGAGATTAAATGACAAAATGTTCAGCGTTGCAAGGCCAAAGGGAGTGGGAATGGGACAAGTAAAGATACAAATGTTCTGATGAAAGGTCACTACCTGAAACCGTAACTCTGTTTCTCTCTCCACAAATGCTGCCAGACCTGCTGAGCATTTCCATCATTGTCTGTTTTTAATTCAGATTTCCAGCTTCCCTCTGTATTTTGCTTTGGTGTTATATGTCTAGACAAGGTGCAAATGGCAGAATGATGAATTGCTGCTGTCTAAGCAAGAAAAACAATAGATTAAAATCAAAGCCAGCAAAGAAAAAGGAAGCAAAATGGGGGCAGAAGTTACAATCTAAAATTGTTGAACTCAAAATTGAGTTTAGAAGGTTGATGAGTCACTTATCGAAAGTTAGGTATTGTACCTTGAGCTTCATTGGAACATTGCTGGAGGCCGAAGATGGAGGAGTAAGAGTGGGAGCAAAGTGGAGAATTAAAATGACAGGGGACCAGGCTATGGCAAAGTTCTTGAGGGACCTTAACTGTCCAATCTATAACCTGAAAAATTTCACCCCTTTTGCTGTTTGTGGGACTTTGCTGTACACAAAATTGGCTAGCCAATTTAACCACATATCCAGCCCTGAATGCACTTCAAAAAATTCATTTGATGCAATCTGGCAGACACAATATGGCACTATATAATGACAATGACTAACATTTGCAAAGTGCTTTAAAGTAATACAATGCCCCGGAGTACTGTTATCAGATAAAATTTGATACTGAGCTGTATAAGGAAGGCAATTAGGGATGGGCAATAAATGCTGGCCTAGCCAGTGACACCCACATCCTGGGACAAATTGAAAAGATGGTGACCAAAAGCTTGGTCAAAGATATAGACATTAAGGAACTTCTGAAAGGAAGAGCGAGAGGTAGAGACACGGGAAGGCTCTGCTCTTTCCAGACTCTTGCTCTCTCCCTGTTTCTGCTGTCTGTGTTCTGCTTTCTCTTGGCTCCTTCACTCCCTGTGCCCCTGCTCCATCTGTCATCCTGTCAAGGATGGACAGAATATGCAGTGAGAAGCAGGCACACATAGCTCATTGATATCTATAAGTAATTATGTTTCCTTAAAAGCTTTATTAAAAACTCTTTACGTGCATTTTCTGAGCTTTATATAGAATTATAATTTTGATGAGAGTGGCCCGTGATCACTAATCCATTTCCAAAAAAGTTTGAGAACAAGAGGATGGGGAAAGAACTGTACCAAGTCCTGGTTAGGCCACACTTGGACCTGAATTTTCACCAAAGAGGCAGGAAACAGGAACCAGGTTTGTTTTAAGGTCAGAAAACCGCCTCCAGGAAAAACTGATGAAACCTTTAATTTTCATTTGGGTGAGCCCTTAATTGGCATGGAGACCGGTTAGAGTGGCAGGGTCTCAAGGGGATAAATGGCCTACTCCAGTTCCTATGAATTCCAGGGCCTTGGGCCTAAGCAGGTGAAGGCAAGGCTGATGAAACTGTGGAAATCAAGAATGTGCAATATGCCAGAATTGGAGGAGCACAGAGAACTGAGAGCTCGTTCTTTACAATATCAGTGCTCATTGAAAGGCATGAGTCACTTTAGTTTTTCCTCTCTCAATTTTGGTTCAAATTTCCTCCTCTCTCCAGAAGACACTGACTCCCTCATCTGAGTACAAGTACATGAGTACTGGGCATTGGATATTATCACAGCCAACTGACCATGATTCACATACGAGTCCTGAGAATGAGTATAGGAAAGCTACCTGATCGCAGCATCACCAGTCGATCATGTCCTCATCCAACATTCAGATACACGCACACCAAGAAGGGTTCTTGGATAGTGATTAATTTCCATTTTCATAACCCAGCATGCTGAAAACCCTGCTGAGCTCAACTAATTCAACAAAGATCAGTGATTGAATCTGTATGATTCAGAGATAGAAGGAAACACAGCACTTCATTGCAGCCAGTTTCTAGGTGGAACCAACATTGTTGGCTGGAAATTGTATAGACTCATTTTTGACTGCAGGGGTCCTTATTTGTAATCTATCTGCGGACAGAGAGACCAAAAGCAGACTGGGTGACCGCTTTGCGGAACACCTTCGGTCTGTCCACAAGCATTACCCAGACCTCTCTGTCACTTGCCATTTCAACACTCCACCCTGCTCTCATGCCCATATGTCTGTCCTTGGCCTGCTGCATTGTTCCAGTGAAGCTCAATGCAAACTGGAGGAACAGCACCTCATCTTCCGACTAGTCATTTTACAGCCTTCCAGTCTGAATATTGAGTTCAACAATTTTAGATCATGAACTCTCTCCTCCATCCCCAATCCCTTTCCAATCCCCTTCTTTTTTTCCAATAATTTATATAGATTTTTCTTTTCCCACCTATTTCCATTATTTTTAAATGTATTTCCATCCATTGTTTTATCTCTACCTTTTAGCCTTTTTCGATTCCTTCACCCCACCCCCACCCCCACTAGGGCTATCTGCACCTTGCTTGTCCTGCTTTCTACCCTTAATTAATACATTCCTTAGATAATATCACCACTTTCAACACCTCTTTGTCCTTTTGTCTATGATATCTTTTGCTTATCTCCACCTATCACTAGCCCTCTAACCAGCTCTACTTGTCCCACCCCCCCCTCCCCACCCCCCCACCACCCCTCCCCACCACTTTAAACCAGCTTATATTTCACCTCTCTTCTATTTTTACTTAGCTCTGTTGAAGGGTCATTCGGACTCGAAACGTTAACTGTATTCCTCTCCGCAGATGCTGCCAGACCTGCTGAGTTTTTCCAAGCATTTTTGTTTTTGTTTCTCTCAGCATATTCTGTTGTCATGTAATCTTACATCCCTGATGATGTAGACTATATATTTACATATTTAACATTAACCCTTTATAATAGAAATATCTTCCTACTCTGCATGCTGCTGGTATCATTAAATGTGCATGCACAAGCTTCTATACCAAGATGGCAACCATCACACTTCTTGTCACTTCTTGATATGCATTAAATCCCAATTTTTGATGTTTAAGAGGCCAATTAGTGCCTAAAAAGCAGACTAAATTGCATCCAATTTCTCCACCCTCCCAGTCTGTATCGATTTTATAATTACTGAGGGAATGTTCTGCAAAATTTCTCCTTGGCCCAAAGATAATCAAGCGCTTTAAGTTCCCCTCCAAGACACACACCTTCTTGACTTGGATATATATTGTCAATTCTTCATTGTTCCTGGGTCAATATCAAGGAATTCCCTATGTACACCATCACCACTATGGGCAAAATTTTTACCTTGGTGGTTGGGCATACACCCGACCTGCTCGAGTGTAAAATGATGCGTGTTGACATTGTCCCAACGCAGTAGCGCAAATTTTTGGCTGGTGGAGCACACGGAAATTGGTAGCGCGCCGGCCAGCAATTAAAAGGCCTGCTAAGGCTATTAAAGTCCTAATTAACTTGCATTTTTCACTCCCTCTCCAACAGTTAGCAGGCAGGCCAAAAGGCTAAGCGGCCTTTGGATCTTTTAGGGAATCTCATCTACAGGCGAGATGAGGTTTCCAAAAGCAAATAAAAATGAAATAAAAATTTTAAAATCTAATTAATAATGTGACAGAATCACATGTGGGGACATGTTTTATAACATTTGATGAACCTTTATTTTTCTAAAAAACTCTTCACCTGCCTTGGGAGATCTGCAAGCATGCACCCACACACGCGTGAAGTTTGCGCTCAAACTCCCAGCAGAGTTTTTCAGTGCCCATGCGATCTTCGGGTCGGCGCACAGGCACAACAGGGAGGCGGGAGGGACACATTTGTATTAACCTTACCCAAGGGCGGAATAAGAGGGTTAAACTGGGTCGCAAGTGTGCTCTGTCAAATATTGATTTTTCAAAGTTACTGATACTTGCCTGTGTGATCTGCAATACTTCAAAACGCATCCCAGCTGCTTGGTCTGGACTCACAACCTTAAGATCAGCACTCTGCAGTGAGGAATCTTTTTTGGGCCTGTATGTTTCAGGAAGCCTTCGCTTAGCCTGGGAATGGGAGCTGAACTCTCCACTGGAGGCATCTCTTCTGAGGAAGAAAGGAGGGCTAGAAGGGAGAGGAGGCCAGGCGTGCACATTCAGCCTCCAGGGGAGCTACATTTGGGAGGGCAGGTGCAGGCACAAGGGGTGCAGGGCCAACAGGAAGTTCAAGGTGGAAGGGGCTGCAGAAGATGCCATTATCCTGCTGCTAGGGTATACAGGCAGCGAAGCAGCTACCTCAATATGTCTGAGATGCAGTGCCGAAGGAGGCTCTGTCTCTCAAGGGAGACAGTCAACTATATCTGTCAGATGATTGGACCTGCGATCTCCGCGAACTGTGTGGGTGGACACCCCATGCCAGTGGCTCTAAGGGTCACATCTGCCCTCTATGCCTCTGGCTTCTTCCAGGGGTTGGTGGGTGATCTTTGTGGTGTCTCCCAATCAGCTGTCCACACTTGTGTCAAGCAGGTTACAGATGCTCTGTTCAGGTGTGCATTGACCTTCATCCACTACCGTTGGGACCAGGCAAGCCAGACACAGCGAGCCAGATACTTCTTGGCTATTGCTGGCTTCCCCCGCGTCCAGGGTGCAATAGACTGTACAAATGTGGCCATCAAGGTGCCAGCAGGTGAGCCCGGTGCCTTCGTCAACAGGAAGGGCTTCCACTCCATGAATGTACAGATAGTGTGTGATCACAGGATGCTGATTCTACAAGTCTGTGCAAGGTACCCAGGCAGCTCCCATGACACCTACATCCTCAGACACTCCCAGGTGCCAGGGCTTTTCAGTGCTTCAGCCCGGATAGATGGATGGCTGCTGGGTGACAAGGGCTATCCCCTCAGAAGGTGGCTCATGAAGCCTCTCTGCCATCCAAGAACAGAGGCTGAGCTGCGGTACAATAGGAGCCATGCCTCCACAAGGGCTGTGGTGGAGTGAGCCATCGGTCTTCTCAAGACGCGCTTCCGATGCTGGACCGTTCAGGAGGCGCACTCCAGTACCTCCCAGATTGTGTCTCAGTGATAGTGGTTGCATGCTGCGCTCTCCACAATCTGGCGCTGGAAAGGGGGGACGCAGTGGAAGAAGAAGATATAGATGCAGTGGCTGCAGCTGCACACGATGAGTCCAGCAGTGAGTCCGAGGATGAGCACGCACAGTGAAATGCTGAGGAGGTAGACACTGACCTGGGCATATTCCAGGGAAACAGGGACACCCGGGAGGCTTTAATCCAATGAACCTTCAGCTAGTACACCACATATGAACCTCCAGGACAAACCTGGGCTGTAGACTCCATACTCGACACCCAAGTGCAAAATCTGCCTGGAGAGGAACAGTAACTAAGGGCCTTGTTAATAAAGCTGAATGTCCCACAAAACACTCATGACATTATTGGTGGCCATCCACCTGCAGAAGAAAAGAGGCACCCTCAGCCATGGTGACATGTCTGAATTTAATATTACAACCATAGGAACTTAGGAAAACAAAATAACAAAGGTGTTAAAAATCACACCAACTCATAAAGACCTCATTGTGGGCTAACACAAAAGCACCAGTGATAAACTCATGATGTGCCTAAAGTGCCTTATGTTTATGTTTCTGGGTGCTGCGTCTTGGTGCTGCACCCCACCCCCACCCTGCTGGGAGTGGCGTCTGAGACAGCCTGCTGACTCTGCTGTCCTGTTGGCCTCGATGACCTTGGCGACCGTCCTCTGGCCCGTGGAGCCTGTGCGGGCCCTGCCTGGGAGGGAGCAGCCAGCTCCACAGCTGGCATCTCCCCAGTCATCGCAGCCTCATCAGATGCAACGGTCACTGGCAGAGGGGCAGTGGCAGAGAGCTGCTGCCCTCATCCAGAGCGCCCTGACAGGCAGAGACGACAGGCAGCTGCTGCGCGGATGTGAGGTTGCTTCCGACCTCCCTGCTCACTGTGGATGGATGGGCACCAAGCTGGGAAACTTGGTGCCCAGACCATCTCCCATACTGGCACTGACCAGCTGAGGTCAATGCTGATGTGAGGACTTGCTGGTGCGAGAAGCCTCTCCAAAAGAGCTGCCACCCTCTCCATGGAAGACGCATGGCGCTCGGACATGAGGCTCATTGCATCGGTGATGGTCCATGTAGACTCCTCCACCATGGAGACCAAGCCAAGCATAGCCTCATGTATCTCCACCAGATGCTCCCACACACCCAGCCGCATTTCCTGCATTTGCTGCATTGCAGACGACTTCAGAGGCACATCATCAGGCACCGACTGAACATGGGCCTGGTCCCCTGCAGCCCTCCGACTGCTGGCGCCATGAGCACTCCCTGTCTCTGCCAGCTCCTCCAGCGACTGTGAAGTGCCCTCACTACTGTGCCCCGGGACACAAGCCGATGTTCTAATTCCCACCGAGGTGCTAATACCTGCGCTGGTGCCTGCCTGGTGGGGATGGTGTGACACTAGTGAGACTTCAGGGCCCTCAAATCTGAGAGGGGGCATCTGTGGCTCCTCCTCCTGGCCCTGCTCCACTGATGCTGAAAGGAAGAACAAGGACATTGTATCAATTAACGTGGAGACAATGTCAATGTGCATCCCTGTCCCCCGGATCATTATGCGCTCATCCTTCCATAAACAATGGTCAAGCCATGTTGCAAACTTCAATCACTGAACATTCAGCACTGCCATGGTTGCTGGGAGAACAATGGTGACCTCAATGCTGGCCAAACATACCTGCCCATATCACCCCAGCCTCACCGACACCAGTGGACCTCAGAGCATGGCGCCTCTACAAATCTAGGGCCTCCTGCTCAAAGCAGCTGACAATCGCCAACTGAGCTGGCCTATCACCAGTCCTCACCCACTCGGTGGCATTATGTGCATTCTTCTCCTGAAAAGGAGAGAAGAATATTGATTAGTGCTAAATGCACTTTCTTCGCGGATGGCCCACCCCAACCAGAGTGGGACTTTGCAGGGCTCTAGTGTCTCCTCACCCGCTGCAGCTGAATACTCACACAAAGATGCTAGGCCTGTACCCCCCCACCCCACCCCCTTGGCCAAATGCTGCCTACATCACATTAGGCACCACATGGTCTAACTTTCCATAGCAAGGAGGTGAAAGCACGTGGAGTGCAGAGGACAGCAGATCGATCGGTGCCACGCCAACATTAAGCTCCCCTCCCAGTATGTCATCACTCTGACTTTGACATGTCCTGGAGTTCTAGCTCTGCGCCTAGGTGCAGCTCCTCCAGGTTGCCCCCAAAACAGTCATGTGGGTCTCAGTGTACCTCATGCTGCGGGGGCAGAACCCATCTCTTCACCACCCTCTCAGGGTGACCTTGGCATGAGCAATATCTGCTGGCCCACCCAGCGAAGGACACATGCCATCAATGATTCAATGCAGACACTACACTCAGACTTGTGGGGGGGCGCCATGGGGGAAAAGCCTACCTGCTGGGTTAAGTGACCAATGCCAACATGGTACTCATCCTTCACGAATGCAACAGGTCATTGAAGCGCTTGCGGCACTGGATCCAGGTGCACCGCACCACGTCCCGGGAGCTCACCACCTCCGCCACCACCTCCCAGGCACGTTTTGTCATGTGGTGGGGGGGGGTCTCCTCCTCCCGTCTTGGGGTACCAGGACCTCCCGCCGTGCTGCCACCTCCTCGAGGAGGGCAGCAAGGCAATCATCAGAAAAACGAAGGGCACAATGCCCCCTGTCCTGCCCTTCTGTCTGGCCTACTCACCAGCAGCGCTGTGGGGAGCCCTTCCACTGGCCGTGATTCACAGCCTTTGAAAGGCTGCAGCAGCTTTTTAAAACAGGCCGCCGGGTCACCATTGGACCCAGCGCTCATTGCTGTCCCCCTGCCACTCGCCCACTCCCGCTGTCCTCGGGAGCCGCGATTCACACTGGGTGGGCGTTAATTTATTGCCCGCATAAAATGGCGGCGTGGACCTGATCACGGGCGACGATTGGACCCGCACCTGCCCGCGTGACAGGCAGGAATTTCTGCCCCTAGTCTAGCAGCACTCCTATTTTAAAAATGTTACCCTTGTTTTTAAATCCCTCTATAGTCTCATCTTCCTTTTTTCTGTAACCTCTTCCAGCCTGACAATCCTCTGAGATCTTTCCGCTGATCCAGTTCTGGCCTCTTGCTCATCCCTGATATTTTTCATTCCATCATTGGCAGCCAAACCATCAACTGCTTAGGCCTTAAGCTCTGGAATTCTCTAACTAAGCCCCCTCCGTCTTTCCACCTCTTTTTCCTCCTTTAAGCTGCTCCCTAAAACCTGCCTCTTTGACCAAGCTTTTGCTCACCAATCCTTACCCACCTATCTCCTTATATGGCTTGATATCAAATATTGTTTGGCAATCGCACCTGTGAAGCGCCTTGGGACATTTCTGTACATTAGAAATGCTATAGAAATTCAAGTTGTTGTTGCTTGTGGAATTTTAGGGAGAAAGCATTTTGTGTAATTCATGTTCAAAAACCACTTTCCTTTCATGCATCAGCATTCTCAGGCAAGTTGCCAATGAGGGTAGTATCAGCTTTTGTCTGATTTAACTGGGTCATTGCACCGCACAAGTGTCATAAATGGGCTAGGGTTTTTTCAGAAAAAGAAAGTCCTGGACCATCAGTAACTATGAGTGAAATGTGAAATTGCTACAACATTGGTAAGAAGAATAGAATGACTTGCATTTATATAGTGCCTTTCATGGCCTCAGGACATGAAGCACTTTTGAAGTGTAATCACTGTTGTAATGTAGCAAATGTTAGAATGTTTTAACAATATTGCATCTTTCCATGAAAGTTCAGTGAGATTATCAAATGAGCAGTTGACCAGGACATTACCAGGTTTGATCCCCAGCCTGTACGGTGCCAAATGACTTTAGTCAGGAGGTAATAAGAGCATTACAATTTTCCTCAGTACTCCAAAGTTAAGAAGAAGAAAATGATCCCGAGCTCCAATTCCTGATTATTATCCAGTGAATCCTGCTAAAAATGTACGAGGTAATGTTGAATGAGAACAGAATTGGATTCCTGTGCTGTTTACTACAGCCAAGCACTCAATTTCATGAGCAAGCAATATTCCTATGGGTAATGACAGGAATCATACCCCAACATACAGTAAACTACATCAAGAGGCAAGGAAGCAAAGTAGCAAAAGAATGTAGTATCAGTCTTTTACCACCATTCTCTATAGGTGCAGTTGGTCTTTAATGGCATTATATAAGATATCTTTGTAAACTGAATGCTATTATTGTGTGTCATACCCAGCAAAAACATTTCAAACCTCATGTTTTATGATTTAAGAAAACTGCTTTCTGAAAATAAAAATGTTCATGCAGTTATTGGTCAAATATAAGATTTATATCATGTTTGGTTGCTTTCTATTTCGTATTTTTTAATTTCATTCATAGATAATCTCATGACCTTTTTGGTTAATGATGGTCTGACATCTTCAAACAGGCAACCAAGCATGGTGTTTTATTTGTTTACGAAGGTTTTAAAAGAAAAAAATATTTCAATTATAATTGTGGATATGCGAAAAGGTCACCACAATTTTGGTTAGTGTTCAGTCGTGTTTTTCTGACCACTGTTGATAATGCAGGAAACTGTGCCCAAATATTTACACTTTAATTTCCACTTACTGTTCTTAAAGGTCAAACAGAAAGTTTTAGATATTTTCAAATAGCTGGTCTCCCTGGATTATTGATTATTAATTTTTAAAAACTGACAAATTTTACCTCTCTGTTACATTCATCACATATCCAATTATTCTCTGGTGCCATATCTTTTAAAACACTTGCTTTTTTAAAACAGCATTTTATGCTATTTTATATCTTCCACATCACTGCCACCATTGCACCCTCAGGAATGATGCACCACATGTATCTTATTTTAATTGATCTCCAAGTTTCTCTCTGATTTTCTCCCTCACAACAGTTCTTGCAGGTACAGTTTCACAAGCGGCAGTAGACCTCTAGACCTTGATTAAGTTATCATTCTTCATGTATGAGCATGGGTCTGGTTAGAGGGGGTCCAAGGGCAGGTTTAGGGAAAGGGAGTGGCCTGAGTAATGGCCTCTTCAATGACTGGCGGGTGTCAGAGACGCATGCGAAGTGGTACTTGCACCTGCCTGTCCCTTGGTAATGAGGTGCCATCCCATTGATTCCTCAATTCCAGCAGGCTCAGGAAATGAGCATCTCATTACCACGGTGCAAATTGCGGGATCATGACCTGAGGAATTTTGGGATCTATGTTCCTGGTATCCATACTAACTTGGTAGGCTGCCTATGATACTAAGCACTCAGCTTTTTCCCACCCCAAACACTGAAATATCATGCTAAGTGGAATATAAATTTATATAAATTATGTCGGTGCCTCTGCAAAAGCAAAATAATCTATTCCTTAAACCTCTGCTTCCTCTTTGTAACTGGGAAAGATATGTCCAGTCTACTTCTTCGCCTTATACTGGGATTCTAGGGGGGATTTTCTGGATCTGCCTACTGCCAGGATCATCCAGTCCCACCGAAAGTCAGTGGACTTTTGGCTGCACCACTGGATCCCCCATGGCGGGTCCTGCGGAAAGTTCCAGACTAAGTGTTGCCCAAGTGAGAGGAGTAACAGTGTTGGCAAATAGATGGGTGGGGGGGTGCAGGGAAAGTGCACATGTCATCAAAGGTGGTCATGGCCACAATAACTGGGTGCAAGAGAATCAGGCATTCCCATAACTTTGGAGCCATTGTATGACAATGCTCGGCTGCCAAAATCGGTCCATTTGCTCAAACCTTTGAGGGGTTTAGTTAGAGCGACAGCATGTGGGCCAACGCTCAGAGAAAGCTACCCTTTTAAATCCTTCTGCAGCCATGTCACTGGTGCAGGATTCCCAGTCAAACACTCGGTAGGTTGCATCAGATAAGTTGTTCGAACTACTATTTTACATCTGTCTTCACAGTAGAGGACACTAGAAGTATCCCAACAACAGCAGAAAATAATTGGACCAAAGGGAGGGTGGAACTTTAATCACTAAACTAGAGAAAAGTAGGAAAACTAATGGGATCAAAGGCTGACAAGTTATCTGGATCTAATGGCATGGATACTTGGAGCAGAATTTTGAGGTCCGTGGGCAGGCAGGGTCGGCGGGACCAGGAGCAGCCGGAAAATTACTTGCTGCCCACGATTGGCCCCCGACCGTGATTTCACTCTGGTGGGCCAATTAACAGCTGCCCAGCATGAAACCCATCTCTTCACTGGTCAGGAAGGGCCAAGCAAGGGTGGGGACCTGTCGGCCACCGGGTCCAATGAGACTCGGTGGCCGGTTTAAAAATGGCCCAGGCAGCCCCAGAAAGGTTGCCACGAAAGGACATCTGTTCTGCATTGTCTTGTTGGAGTCGAGTGCGGCTGGAGATGCCAGGCAGGAGGCTAGGCCTAGTGGGCACTTGGCCCCCCAATTTTCAGATGAGTGGGAGATGACTGCCAGGAGGGACACCCTTGTCCCTAGAGATGGGGGGGAGGAGACCACCGCATGTCACAAAGACGACATGGGAGGAGGTAGTAGCGCTGATCAGCAACCATGACATGATGCAGCGCACCTGGTTGTAGTGCCGGAAGTGGCTCAGGAAGGGTGAGTGCCCTGTTGGCATGGGTCAGTGTGCAGAAGTGTTAAGGTGTCACCAACCCCCCCAGGGACCTCAGGGGCGCTAGAGTCTGACTGCCAACTGTCAATGACGCCGGAGCTTGCCAAGTGGGTGAGTCCTGGCTGCTTGGACTGAGTGCTTTGTGCCTTGAGGGGCGCAGCCCAGATGTGCCCTGCAAGGTGCTCTTCAGCTGGGGTAGGCCAGGCTGCAATGGCGCTGCAGGTAGAGAGTGGACTAATCAATGCTCCTCTGTCCTTTCAGGAGAAGATGAGCCATAACTAAGCAGAGTAGGCTTGTACAGGCGGAGGCCCACCCAGCCTGCTGCTGCTCACCAGATTCAAGCAGGATGTCCTAGAGCTTGAAAGCCGGCACACTCCCCATGCAATCGGGCATGGAAAGACTGGGATTCCAGACGAAGGTAGGAATGCAGTGCATGGAGATGAGAGTTTCAGATTGTGCAACCATTCTAGTGTAGACTCTTCACTGATGGGAGCCTTGAACCTGGAGTCCCCATTGATCATTGAAAGATGTGGGCACCATGATGCAGATCTCCATGGTCTCACCAGGGTGCCTGGCATGCACAGTGACAGTGTGATGACTTTAACTAATGACTTGTCCCTGTTCTCCCTTTTAGATTCTCCAGCACACACTCACTCTCTGGGCCCCGAAGGGTCACCCCTGACATCGGAGGACCACCGGGCTTCACTTGCACCTGTGTCACATGCACTCGCTGAAGCAGGCACCAGCGCAGATACCAGCACCTCGGTGGGCATTAGATCGGTGGCTAGAATATCGGTGCACATTGGTGAGGGCACCACACTCGCTTGAGGTGCAGGCGGAGGCAGACAGTGCTGAGGGCGCCAGCAGGCGGAGGACTGCTGGAGACCAGGACAATGCTCAGTCAAAGGCTGATGATGGGCCCCTGGAGTCGTCTATTAGGATGCTGATGCTGGATGTCCAGTGGGATGTGCAGGAGGATCTGGCAGAGATCCATGAGGCTATGCATGCCACGGTCTCCAAGGAGGGGTCCACATGGAGCGTGAGCACTGCGTTGATCCTCACGGCTGAGTGCACTGCCTCCTCCATTGACAGAGTGGCTCTCATGGAGAAGCAGCTCCAGGAACTTGGTCAGGGATTCCTGGGATTGTGCTTGGACCTGCAAGCCCTCACACAGGCAACGGCCTCAGGTGGTCAGTGCCAGTGTGGGAGTGGATGAGGCACCCAATATCTCAACTAGGTGCCTGTCCATCCATGGTGAGCAAGGAGGTCCAGAATGACCTGATGTTGGCGCATGAGCTGCTTGTCATCTCTGTGGGCTCCTCTCAGAGTGCTCTGGATGACAACAACAGCTCCTCAACCCCTCTGCCAGTGACCGTGGCATCCGATGAGGTTGCTGCGACTGGGGAGATGCCAGCTGTGGCACTGGCTGCTCCCTCCCAGGCAGGGCCAGCACAGGGTCCACAGGCCAGAGGATGACCACCTAGGTCATCAAGAATAATAAGATAGCAGAGTCAGCAGGCTGCCTCCAACGCCACTGCCAGCTAGGGGAGGAGCGGGGGCACCAAAACATAGCACCAGCAAACGTAAGTTAAAGGCACCGTGAGCACAAGAGGGACAGTTCACGTGTGATTTTCTGTTCATCTACATTTGGTTTATAAGTCTGCTCGTGTGGACATCAACACCAGTAGTAGGACCATAAGACGTAGGAGCAGAAATAGGCCATTCAGCCCATCGAGTCTTCTCTGCCGTTCGATAAGCTGAATTTTCTCCCCGTGGTGGGGGTGTGCACGGGCAGGTGGGAGCGAGTGCAAACCCGATCAGTGCCCCCGATCAGTTCTGCACTGCCATTTTACATGGGCAGGCCAATTAAGGTCCACCCAGAGTGACACTCGCCCGGAAGCGCTGAGCACTACCTGCAGGCAGGGGGGAATCCCTGAGTTCAGACCTGCACTCTTTTCTGCATGTGTGCGAAAGAGCACAGAAATCTCCCTGAGGCATAAAGGTGCATCAGGGAGCTTTGTTTAACTTTTAAACATTTGGATAAAGAATTTTAAAATTTGTAAAACATGTCCCCTCATGTGACAGTGTCATGTGAGCTGGGACATGTCAATGAATTTTTAAAATAATTTTTATTGAATTTTTAAGCACTTCATGAAGCCTCATCCCGCCCGTGGATGAGGTTCCATGAAAAATGTGAAGGCCGCTTGGGCTCTTCACCTGCTCGCCAACCTTAAGGTCTTTTAACTATATCAATTAGTTTTTAACAGGCCTTAAAAGGCCGAACTGAAAATCTAAATGACGTGCTGTGATGTTGGGACACCACCCGACATCACCACGTGTCATCTTACGTGTGGGCGAGCAGACCCTGTCCCCGATCACCAACTGGAAAATTCTTTCCAATGAGATCATGGCTGATCTGATAATCCTTAACTCCTCTTTCCTGCCTTCTCCCCATAGCCCTTGACACGCTTGCTGATTAAAAATCTGTCTATCTCAGCCTTGAATATACTTAACGACCCAGCCTCTACAGCCCTCTATGGTGAAGAATTCCACAGATTGACTACCCTCTGAGGGAAGAAATTCCTCCTCATCTCTGTTTTAAATGGGCGCTCCCTTACTCTGAGATTATGCCATCTGGTCCTAGACTCTCCCATAACCTCTCAGCATCTACCCTGTCAAGCCCCCTAAGAATCTTATATGTTTCAATAAGGTCATCTCTCATTCCTCTAAACTCCAATGGGTACAGGCCCAACCTACTCAACCTCTCCCCATAAGAAAATCCTTCCATACCCAGGATCAACCTATTGAACCTTCTCTGAACTGTCTTCCAATGCCAGTATATCTTTCCTTAGATAAGAGGACCAAAATTGTTCACAGTATTCTAGGTGTGGTCTAACTAGTTCCCTGTATAGTATTAGCAAGACTTCCCTATTTTTATACTCAATTCTCTTTGAAATAAAGGCCAACATTCCATTTGCCTTCCCTATCATCTGTTGAACTTGTATGCTAGCGTTTTGGGATTCATGCACAAGGACAAGTGCTGCAGCCTGCTGCAGTCTTTTTCCATTTAAATAATATTCAGCTCCTCTATTCTTCCTGCCAAAGTACATAACCTCACATTTTCCTGCATTATATTCCAGCTGCCAAGTTTTTGCCCACTCACTTAACCTGACTATATCCCTCTGTAGGTTCCTTGCCACCTGCCTTCCCACCTATTTCTGTGTCACCTGCAAACTTGGCGATAGTGCATTCACTTCCCTTATCTAAATCATTAATATATATTGTAAATAACTGAGGCCCCAGCACTGATCCCTGTGGCACTCCACAAATTACAGATTACCATCCTGAAAATGCCCCCCTTTTTCCAACTCTCTGTCTTATATTAGTTGGCCAATCTTCTACCCATGCTAATATACAAAGCCAATACCATGGGCTCTTATGTTATTAAGTAGCCTTTTGTGCGGTACTTTATTGAACGCCTTTTGGAAATCCAAATATATTACATCTACTGGTTCCCCTTTATCTATCATGCTTGTTACCTCTTCAAAGAATTCTAATAAATTTGATAGGCATGATTTCTCCTTCATAAAGCCATGCTGACTCTGCTTGATTAGATAATGTATTTCTAAATGCGCTGCTATTACATCATTTACAATAGACTCCAAAATTTTCCCAATTGCAGATGTTAAGATAAATGGCCTATGATTACCTGTTTTTTGCCTCCCTCCCTTTTTGAGTAAGGGTGTTACATTGGCTGTTCTCCAATCCTCTGGGACTTTTCCAGAATCTAAGGATTCTTGGAAGATTACTACCAATGCATCTATTATCTCTGTAGCTACTTCTCTGAATATCCTAGGATGCAACCCATCAGGTCCAGGGGACTTTGCAGCCTTTAACCCCACTAGTTTCCCTAGTACTTTTTCTCTAGTGATAATTATTGTATTCATTTCCTCCGCCTGCTTTTGCCCCTCAATTATTTAATATTTTTGGAATGCTATTAGTATCTTCTACCATGAAGACTGCAGCAAAATATTTATTCAACTCTTCAGCCATTTGCTGCTTCCCCATTATTATTTTCCCAGCCTCATTCTCTAAGGGGCCTATGTTCCCTTTGGCCTCTCTCTTCCTTTTTATATACTTAAAGAAGCAATTATTGTCCGTTCTTATATTACTTGCCAGTTTACCCTCAAAGTTTATTTTCTCCCTTTTTATTATTGTTGGTCTTTTTTTGATGGTTTTTAAAACTTTCCCAATCCTCTGACTTATCAATAATCTTTGCCACATTGTATGTTTTTTCTTTCAATTTGATACTGTCCTTAACTTACTTGGTTAACCATGGTTGGTGTATCCCCTTCCTTGAATCCTTCTTCCTGGGATATATCTTTGTTGAGAGTCATGAACTATTTCCTTAAACATCTGCCATTGTTCATCAGCCATCTTTTCTGCTAAACTGCTTTCCAAGTCCACTCCAGCCAACTCTGCCCTCATTCCTTTGTAATTACCCTTATATAAGTTTAGCACAGTTGTTTCTGACTCAAGTTTCTCACTCTCAAACTGAATACTAAATTCTACCATGTTATGGTCACTGTTTCCTAGGGGATCCTTTACTCTGGGATCATTTATTAAACCTGCCTCATTACACATTACCAGATCCAAAATAGCCTGATCCTTGGTTGGATTCACAACATATTATTCTAAGAAACGATCCCGAATACACTGTATGAACTCTTGCATATTTCTACCTCTGCCAACTTGATTTTCTCAATCTACATGAAGATTAAATTCACCTATGATTACTGTACTGCCTTTTTTACATACGCTCATTATCTTCTGATTTATTCTCTGTCCTTCAGTATAGCTACCGTCAGGCGGCCTATAGAGTACTCCCACCAGTGTTTTCTCCCCCTTGTTATTTCTTACCTCCACCTCTATAGAAACATAGAAACATAGATAATAGGAGCAGAAGTAGACCATTCTGTCAATGGCCTGCTCCTGGTTTCTCCCCTTGTCCTTTGATCCCTTTTGCCCCAAGAGCTATATCTAATCCTTCTTGAAAACATACAATGTATTGGTCTCAACTACTTTCTGTGATAGCGAATTCCACAGGCTCACCACTCTCTGGGTGAAGAAATTTCTCCTCATCTCAGTCCTAAATGGTCTACCCTGCATCCTCAGACTGTGACCCCTAGTTCTGGACTCCCCCAACATTGGGAACATCCTTCCTGCATCTACCCTGTCTAGTTTAGTTAGAATTTTATAGGTTTCTATGAGATCTCCCCTCATTCTTCTGAACTTCAGCAAATATAATCCTAACCGACTCCTCATATGTCAGTCCCGCCATCCCAGGAATGTGTCTGGTAAACCTTTGCTGCACTCCCTCTATAGTAAGAACATCCTTCCTCAGACAGGGAGACCAAAACTGCACACAATATTCCAGTTGTGGTCTCACCAAGGCCCTATATAATTGCAGCAATGCATCTCTGCTCCTGTATTCGAACCCTCTTGCTATGAAGGCCAACATACCATTTGCCTTCTTTACCGCCTGCTGCACCTGCATGCTTACCTTCAGAGACTGGTGTACGAGGACACCCAGGTCTCATTGCACGTTCCCCTCTCTCAATTTATAGCCATTCAGATAATAATCTGCCTTCTTGTTTTTGCTACCAAAGTGGATAATGTCACATTTATGCATATTATACTATTATATGGATTCTACACCTTCTTATCCAAGATCCTTTCTTGCTATTGTACTTATTTCATTACATACTAACAAAGCTACACCACAAACCTTTCCTTCCTGTCTGTCAAAGAACAAAGAAAAGTACAGCACAGGAACAGGCCCTTCAGCCCTCCAAGCCTGCGCTGATCATATTGCCCTTCAACTAAAACATTTTACACTTCCGGGGTCCATACCCCTCTATTCCCATCCTATTCCTGTATTTGTCAAGCTGCCTCTTAAACACCACGATCGTACCTGCTTCCACCACCTCCTCTGGCAGCGAATGCCAGCCACTCACTACCCTCTGTGTAAAAAACTTGCCATGTACATCCCCTCTCTAGTTTTCTCCTATCACCTTAAATCTATTTCCACTAGTAATTGACTCTTCCACCCTGGGAAAAAGCTTCTGACTATCTACTCTGTCCATGCCACTCATAATTTTGTAAACTTCTATCAAGTCGCCCCTCAATCTCCATTGGTCTAGTGAGAACAATCCAAGTTTCTCCAACCTCTCCTCCTGATGAAGCCCCAAAAAGAGATGAAGCTGCCAAGTGCCACAAGTCACCAGCAGCAAACTATATCAAATTCCTAACCACTGACACTGGCAATGCTGCTCACCCCTTTTATGCTGCCTGTGGATGAGGTCGGCTGGCCATCTGCCTGTTTTGCCCGTGCGACGAGCACGAAATTGCACTGGCAACAAAAACTCGCTGCCAATTGGCTTTTCAATGGCCTTAAGCGGCTGCTTAATTAATAGCGGGCCCGCTTGCGCCCGCCAATCGAAATATCACACAAGTGTGCGATGATGTTGGGACGCTCACCCAACATCATCACCTGTTATTTTATGCCCGATCGGGTTGGGCGCGCGCCTGCCCGCGGGATGTAAAATTCTGCCCATGATCTGTAATCTTCCAAAGTTCTCTAGATTCTGAATGATCCCAGCTGATCGGAAAACTGCAGCCGTAGCACATCTATTTAAGAAAGGAGAGAGGCAGAAAGCAGGAAGCTATAGGCCAGTTAGCCTAGAACTCGTCATTAAGAAAATGCCACAATCCATTACTGAGGACATAGTAGCAGGACATTTGGAAAATCATGATACGTTCAAGCAGAGCCAGCATGATTTTATAAAGGAGGTGCTGGCGTTGTGGTATTGTTGCTGGACTAGTATTCCAGGGTAATGCTCTGGGGACCCAGATTTGAATCCTGCCATAGCAGATGGTGGAATTTGAGTTCAATCAAAATCTGGAATTAAAAGTCCACGATTGTTGTTTGTTGTAAAAACCTATCTGGAGGATCAATGGGTCATTTTTAGGGTGGCAAATTGTAACTATTGGGGTACCACAGGGATCAACTGGCTGGGGCCTCAACTCTTTACAATTTAGATTAGTCACTCAGATGAAGGGACAGAATGTATTGTAGCCATATTTGCTGATGATGTAAAACAGGAAGGAAAGCAAATTGTGAGGTGCACAGAAAGAGTCTGCAAAGGGATGTTAAGTGAATGGGCAAAAATTTGGAGAGCGGAGTATAATGTGGTAATATGTGCGGTTATCTACTTTGGTTGAAAGAATAGAACAGCAGAGTATTATTTAAATAGAGAGACTAGAGAATGCAGCTGTATGAAGGGACCTGGGTGTCATTACACATTAATCAAAAAAAGTTAGCATGCAAGTACAGAAACTAACTAGAAAGAAAAATGGAAATTTGGCATTGATTACAAGGGGGATGGAGTATAAAAGTAGGGAAGTCTTGTTACAACTGTACAAGGCATTGACGAGAAAGCACCTAGAGTACTGCATCAAGGTTTAGTCTCCTTATTAAAGGAGGGACATACTTGCATTAGAAGCAGTTCAGAAAAAATGCACTAGGTTGATTTCTGGGATTAAGAGGTTATTTTAGGAGAAAATGCTGAGCAGATTGGGCCTATACTCATTGGAGTTTAGAAGAATGAGAGCTGATTTTATTTAAACATATAAGATTCTGAGGCAGTTTGATAGGATAGATGTTGAGAGAATGCTTGCTCTTCTGGGGAAATCTAGTACTAGAGGGAGCAGTTTAAGAATAAGGTGCCTCCTTTAAAGCAGGGATGAGGAAGATTTTTTTTTCTCCCAGAGGGTCACTAATGTTTGGAATTATCTTCCCCAGTGAGCAGTGGAATGGGATAGGCTGAGGGGGTGGGTGGTCATTGACGATATTCAAGGCTGAGTTAGACAGATTTTTGATTGACAAGGGTTCAAGGGTTTTGGAAGCAAACTGGAAAGTGGAGTTGAGGCCACAGTCAGATTAGTCATGATCTTATCGAATGGTGGAGCAGGTTTGAAGGTGAATGACCTACTCCTGTTCCTAGTTTTTAGGTTCTTATGTTCTGTGAGTTCTCTAAAATTTGGGTGAAGCCTGCTCTCACTGTTCTTTCCAAATGATTTCCTGGCCTTTCCAATCTGGCAGTGACTGATGGTACATTGTGCGAATGGGTACATTGGATTTCCATGGCACCAGTCATAACATTGATGCAAGAGCATCGATTGGTCCCTCAGTGCTTTGGGCTCCCTTAAGGATAGCTGTGAAGTGGCCTCTCATATTCTGCATTGGTGTCAATAACTCCACTTATGTCTCAGGTGCTTTGCTGCACCTCCTCACACAGGTTCTGCTGGTTACCCATGGGAGGCACTGATGGTTGGAGGAAGCTAATGCCTTCCACTTCTGCATCCATTTGCATCTGACGCTAGACCCAGGAGGATACTCATCCCTTTAGCATACATGAGGGATGTGCGATGTACACAGATTCAGGCCAGATCTGTCTTTGTTCTCTGCTGCCCATTCCACTTACTTTTCCTCCTTTGTAAAAAGTTCTGCAACTGGCATCTGTTCTTCACATTCCTAGGGTGGAATCTGATCCCTGCCCAGCAGCATGTTTGGAGATGGGGGGAATTTAATCTTGCAGGAGAATGTGGGGTGGCTCCTGTGCCGTCTTTCTTCCTCCGAATGTAAAGTTCAGGAAGGGAAGGCTAATGGACACCTTCACATCCTGATGCTAATTGAGGCCCTTATGTGCGGAATTAATGCCCACAAGGGCTTCACGGGGTCCCTCAGTCAAAGATACTCAGTGACTGATCAAAGGATCCAGCATTGGGAAGGAGAAGCCACTGAGAGCCACTCCCTACCCTTTATTCCAACTCCCTCCCGCCCCCAGCCAGCGCCCCCTCCCTGCAGCCCCCATCCTGCCCTCATTCACTTGTGGCCTGGATCCTTCATTTATCCTAAGCCCCTGGTGGGTGCATTATTGGCAACAACAACCACACCTCATGACGCTGATAGGCAATGGAAAATTGCCGGCCTCTGATTGGGCAGCAGCTCTTGGGGGTCAGGATTTCTGCCCCTGGGGTCCTAAATCCATAGGAGTGTCTGACGCTGGTGAGTTACTTCCCTGATAGGCATATCATTCTGCTGGGCCTTCCTCAACATAAGCTATATTATAGTTATTAAGTGTGTGCTTAGATTCATAGTGAAGTGTTCAACATCCCCTCCCACTCCTCTATGACAGATATGCTCATCACCAAATCCAGCCATCTCTGTTCTGTCATGGACCAGTCCAATGTCCCCTTCAAAAACCAGTCTGTTTTCCTGCCACAGATCCAGAAACATGCTTTTCAGAAATTGGCTGCATAATTAAAACTAGTGGTGGGATGTGGGTGGGCATCGTTGGCTGGGCCAGCGTTTATTGCCCATCTCTAATTGCCCTTGAGAAAATTGCAGTGATCTGCCTTCTTGAACCGCTGCAGTCATGTGGTGTAGGTACACCCACAGTGGTGTTAGGAAAGGAGTTCCAGGATTTTGACCCAGCAACAGTGAAGAAACGGCAATATATTTCCAAGTCAGGATGGTGAGTGCCTTGGAGGGAAACTCATAGCGGTGGTGTTCCAATGTATCTTCTGGTGTCAGTGCCTGTGCTTTAGGTAGACTTTAAGCAATGATAGGCCAGCTATAGGCCAGAATTTTTCACTCAGTGTGTGAGCGTGCACCTGACACGATCGAGTGTAAAATGACACTTGATGATGTCGGGCGAGTGTCCCGAGGTCACTGTGCACTTGTACAACATTTCAGTCGGCAGGTGTGCGTGAGAGTCGGCAACACACCCCCCAATAATTAAGCGGCCTATTAAGGCCCTTAATCAAGTAATTGATTGGAACTTTTCACTGCCCATCCAACCGTTTGGTTGGTAGGTGGGCGAAAAGGCCAAGTGGCCTTTGCCTTTTTGGCGGAACCTCATCCATGGGCAGGTTGAGGTCTCGACCAGTGATTTAAAAAAAGCTTTTTACACTCATATTTAACATGTCCCTGCTCATGTGACAGAGTCACATGAAGGGACATGTTTTCATTATTTTAAAAATCTTTATTTTTATTGATAAAGATCTTCAGCTCCCTGAGGCAGCTCCGTGCTTCAGGGAGCATTTACTGTGCGCAATCACGCACATGCGTGAACTTCAGCGCTGGAGCTCCTCCCGCCCCCTGCTCTGGCAGCGCTGAGCGTTGCAGCATGTGTTTCATGCTGGTTGGCTGTTAATTGGCCCGCCAGCATGAAATCGCGGCCGGGGCCCAATTGCTGGTGGCAGTCGGTTTCCTGGCCGCTCCTGGGACCGCCCACCACACCCGCCCAATGAGGGCAAAATTCTGCCCATAGTATCTGAGCCCATTATGGCTTGAGCTTTTCCAAGATCTTTTTCTTGTTTTAAAGGTTTGACAGCATTGCCTATAAACCGGCTCCATATCTTACAAATTAAAATCTATGGCCGGGAGTTTCTGGCTGTTCCACAGCGGGTTCTCCAACGCCGGATGCGGTGAGCCATTCTAATCTCCTTTGACTTCAGTGGGACTGGAAGTTCTCACCAGCGAGAGGGGCTGGAAAATCCCACCCACAGGATTTTCCGGTCCCTCCCATTGGTGGGATCTATGTTCTCCAGTTACTGAGAAAACAAGATGCGTGCTCAGAGAAATTTCAAGGCATATTTGAAGCAATTTCATTGACATTCCACCTGCTCTTTGCTTGTTGCTTCATTCGTAGTTATTAGATGGGTATTGATATTTGATTCTGTTTTCATATCTGCTTTATGTTTCTTTCATTTCTCTTTGCTACTTCTTCATTGGTGAGTTCCTGACTTATTCAGTTGTGACTTGACACTGTTAGGAACACAGGAAATTGGAGCAGGATTAGGAGTAGTTCAAATCTGAACTAAACAAATACAATTGTGATACAGAAATTTGCACGTGTGAGAAAATGTAACCTTGATGTGTAATGGATATTGATCATGATAGATGATGATGATGTTTGTGTATGATGACATCCTATCATTCATCTCCATCTTAATACAGGCAGTGGGTTCTCATATGACTATAAATCCAATTGTTGCAAACAATATTTTCCGGCCTGCTGAACATTGGATATTTGTTTGAACTGAGGGTTGATCTTTCCTTGTTTTTAGGCTTCTTTATCTTCAGCTAGCTGGATCTAACTTGGTTCAAGTTTCCTCATGCCATCATAAATCCTATTTTGCCAGTTTCCTATCAAGCACCATATCAGTTGAGGTGCTACGTTATATTATAATATTTATTTATTTCATTATGTACAAACTTTACGTACTTTTCAGAGTATGGCATGACATGGAATGCATAGTAATTTCCAATTTCCTAGTACTTGTAGATATTGGGGGTCAGTTACATTGTACAGCTCTAAATCATTGGATGGGATTGTGAATGAAATGCATGCCACTTTTAAAATAAAAACATATCAATATTTTTAAGTGTATGCACAAATGCGTTACTTATAATATTTCCCGGCACAGTACCTTTATATCACAATACAATTATGTTAACCAGGGCAGCTCATAGCTGTAACTGTTCCAAATGTAAAAACATCAATTGTCATTATTTCATTTATGTAGTTTATACACTGAGAATAGCCAGTATTTTCTTTAGATTGCTATAACACCACACTGTTTACAGGTTTCTGGAATCGTTTGGAAATCAACACTTATTCCCAGGAGGTCGGTAACATTGGTAAGGTCACATTGGTAAGGTCACATTTATTGCCCATCCTAAGTTTCTCAGTTAATTTCTATGACAAATCAGACAGCCTCTGTGGTTCATTCTTTCTCTGGTGCTAGCCCACTATCTACCAGACTTCATTGAATTAAATTTTGCAGCTTGGCCCTGGTGGGATTGTGATTACTGGGCTGCTACTCCAGTACCATAATCTTTACAGAACCAGTCTTAAATTCATTTATTAGGATTCCCAGGAAACACAGGAAATGTTGCAATTGCAAAGTTTTACAGCACAGAAACAGGTCATTCAGCCCAACATAGCATGTGTTTATGCTCCTTGTTAGCCTCCTCCCACACTTCAACTTTTATCTTTTTATAAGTAAAATCTAAATATACCAAACTAACAGATGAGGCTTCCTATGCTAGCATTTCACATGACCTCAAACAATGCCATCAACACTAGTACATTTTCCGTGTGCAATGAATGAATGAGAGAGGAGTAAGAGTGCCTGTAAAAGTTGCTTTTATTTAATTTTTTTGTGCTCATGTTCAAAATGATTCCTTACCAATACTGTTATGTTGCTGCTGCTCTTGTGGTACTTGCAGCATTTACTCATGAAAGCTGTGGACAAAGATGTTCAGCAAAGAGACATTGACTGGCCTTTGAAATAAGTTAATATTTTTTTATGATATATTTATATTTATATGTTGAATTGTTGTCAAGTAATAGAATAGAGTCTTCAGCCATGAGCTGGAATTTTAAGCTTTTCGCAGGTCAGCATGATAGGCGGAGGGGGGTGAAAAATTGGTCACCATGCAGTAGTGCCATGCCCATTGCCTACCCACCCCTATAGATGTTTAACTCACAGCAGGGAAGGTGTCAGCTGCTGTACTCGCACATGGGCCAATTAAGTCCTTTAAGGGACCAATTAATGGCCAATTAAGGGCTTCCGCCTGCCTCCACTGGCGTTTTACTGTGGCAGGGAAGGCTACATCAAGTGTCCAAGCATCCAGGCAAAACCTGGCGGCATCATGGCCGTGCCAGAGGGCTCGCACCCAGCACTTATAAGTGACCCTTCCAAGATATTACCCCACAAATGCATTTCCCCTCCCTCCTTGACCTGTACACCCCAGATCTCATCCCCTTCACAGGGAACGGCTAGCCTGGACTTTCCTTCATCCGGGCTCCATGGCTCCTTTTCTTTGGAGACTGCCTGCAGTCCCAGAAATGGCCACTGAACCTGGTGGCGCTACTGGGTTTAGAGAGCTGCTAGCCATTTGATTGGCCGGCAGCACTCTGAGGCGGGGCTTCGTCTCCCATGCGTATGGAAATCTTGCCTCAAACTAATTAAGGCCATTACAGCTGGTGAAGTCTCATGGCATCAGGTCAAACATAGACAAGTCCCTACTGATTATTACCAACCTCCCTCCCATTGGTGATGAATCATTGCTCCTGCATGTTGAACACCACTTGAAGGATGCACTGAGGGTAGCAAGGACATAGAATATACTCTGAAAGGGGGAACATCAATTTCCATCCCCAAGTGTGGCTTCGTAGCACCATTACTAACTGAACTGGCCAAGTTTTGAAGGACATATCTGCAGGTAGGACTGTAGCAGGTGGTGAGTAAACTAACAAAAGGAAATTTCTTACTTGACTTCGTCCTCACTAATCTACCTGTCTCAGGCATGTCTGAAAGTATTGGTAGGAGAGACCACTGCATGGATGAAATCCCACCTTCACATTGAAGACTCCTTCCATCATGTTGTGTGGCACTACCACATGCTAAATGGGATCGACTCAGAACGGATCTAGCAACTCAAAACAGGGCATTCATGAGGTGCTGTGGGCCAGCAGCAGCAGCAGAATTGTATTCAACCACAATCTACAACCTCATGGCCCTGCACATCCCTCATTCTACCATTACCATCAAGCCAGGTTCAATGGAAGACATGCCAGGGGCAACACCAGGTATATTTAAAAATCCAATGTAATCCTGGTGAAGATACAATGTGCATGCTAAACAATGGAAGCAGCATGCTATTCACAGAGCTAAGCAAACCCACAACCAATGGATCAGATCAAAGTTCTCTATTCCTAACACATCTAATCATGAGTAGTGGTGGACAATTAAATAACTAACCCCGGAAGATGATCTACAATTATCCCTATGCTCAATGATGAGGAAGCAAAGCATCTTTGTGCAAAAGACACAACTGAAGTATTTACAAACATCTTGAGCCAGAAGTGCCAAGTGGATCCTTCTTGCCCTCCTCCTAATGTCCCCACCATCATCCAATTGGATTCACTTCACATGATATCAAGAAACGACTGAAGGCACTGAATACAGAAAAGGCCATGGGCCTTGACAACATCCCAGCTGTAGGACTTCTGCTCCAGAACTAGTTGGCAATTAGTCAGGTTGTTCTCGTACAGCTAGAAAGCAGGCAATGTGGATAATAATATAAAAGCAAAATACCGCAGACGCTGTAAATCTGAAACAAAAACAAAAATAGCTGGAAAAGCTCAGCAGGTCTGACAGCATCTGCATAGAGGAATACAGTTAACGTTTCGAGTCCGAATGACTCTTCATCAGAACTAAGCTCGTTGGGTGGGGTGTGGGGTGGGGGGGGGGGGGGGGGGGGGGGGCGGGGGGGGCGGTTGGCGTGTGGGACAGGTAAAGCTGGATAGAGGGCCAGTGATAGGTGGAGGCAAAGAAGAGACTCCCAAAGATGTCATAGAAAAAAGGACAAAGTGGCCTTGACGGTGGTGATATTAGCTAAGGAATGTGCTAATGGTGACATTAAGGGTAGGAAGCAGGACAAGCAAGTGGCAGATGGCCCTAGTGGGGGTGGGGTGGAGGGAAGGTGTCAAAATTGGCTAAAAGGTAGAGATAAAATGATAGATCGAAATAAATTTAAAACTAGGTGGGAAAAGAAAAATATATTTTAAAAATTATAAATTATTGAAAAAAGGGGGGAACGGAAAGGGGTTGGGGATGGAGGATCATGGTCTGAAGTTGCTGAACTCAATGTTAAGTCCGGAAAGCTATAAAGTGCCTAATCGGAAATGAAGTGCCGTTCCTCCAGTTTGCGTTGAGCTTCACTGGAACAATGCAGCAGGCAAGGACAGACATGTGGGCATGAGAGCAGGGTGGTATGTTGAAATGGCAAGCAACAGTGATGTCTGGGTCATGCTTGTGGCCAGACTGAAGGTGTTCCGCAAAGTGGTTACCCAGTCTGCGTTTGGTCTCTCCAGTGTAGAGGAGACCGCATTGGGAGCAATGAATGCAGTAGATTAAACTGAGGGAAGTGCAAATGAAATGCTGCTTCACTTGAAAGGAGTGTTTGGGCCCTTGGACGGTAAGGAGGGGGTAAGTAATGGGGCAGGTGTTGCACCTTCTGTCGTTGCATGGGAAGGTGCTGTGAGAGGGGTTTGAGGTGTAGCGGGTGTTGGAGGAGTGGACCAGGGTATCCCAGAGGGAATGATCCCTGCGGAATGCCACCAGGGAGGTGAAGGGAAGATGTGTTTAGCGGTGGCATCATGCTGGAGTTGGCGGAAATGGCAGAGATGACGCGGAGGCTGGTGGGGTGATAAGTGAGGACAAGGGGGACCCTATAATGGTTCTGGGAGGGAGAGGAAGGTGTGAGGGCGGATGCTTGGGAGATGGGCCGGACACGGTTGAGGGCCCTGTTAACAACAGTGGGTGGAAAACCTCGGTTAAGGAAGAAGGAAGACATGTCAGAGGAACTGTTTTGGAAAGCGGCATCATCAGTACAGATGCGACGGAGGCGAAGGACCTGAGTGAATGGGATGGAGTCCTTACAGGAAGTGGGGTGTGAGGAGCTGTAGTCGAGGTAGCTGTGGGAGTCGGTAGGCTTGTAATGAATATTGGTGGACAGTCTATCACCAGAAATTGAAACCGAGAGGTCAAGGAAGGGAAGGGAAGTGTCAGTGGTGGACCATGTGAAAATGATGGAGGGGTGGAAACTGGCAGCAAAATTAATAAATTTGTCCAGGGCCAGACGAGAGCATGAAAGAGTACCGAAGTAGTCATCAATGTACCGGAGAAAAAGTTGTGGGAGGGGGCCTGAGTAGGACTGGAACAAGGAATGTTCCACATACTCCATAAAGAGACAGTCATGACAGGGGCCCATGTGGGTACCCATAGCCACAACCCAGACGAGTTTAAGGAGAAATTGTTCACGGGGAGAACAAGGTCATCCAGATGGAGGAGAGTAGTGGTGGATGGGGATTGTTCGGGTCTTTGTTCGAGGAAGAAGCAGAGAACCCTCAGACAATCCCGGTGGGGGATGGAGGTGTAGAGGGATTGGACGTCCATCGTAAAGAGGAGGTGGTTGGGGCCAGGGAACTGGAAATTCTTGATATGATGGAGATAATGTGGATAATTATTCCGGTATGTCCTGTCCACAAAATGCAGGACATATCTAGTCTGGCCTATAACTGCTCCATCAGTCTACTCTCAATAATCAGCAAAGTGATGGAATTTGTTGTTGACAATGCTCTGAAGTGGCACTTAGTAAAAAATTGCTCACCAATGCTCAGTTTGAGTCCTGCCAGGGCCAGTCAACTCAGACCTCATTAAATCCTTGGTCCAAACATGGATAAAAGAGCTGAGGTGAAATTGATTGCCCTTGACATCAAGGCAGCACTTAACTGAGTGAAGCATCAAAGATCCCTTGCAAAGCTGAAGTCAATGGGTATCGGGGAAAATTCTCTACTGGCTGGAGTCATATCTAGCACAAAGGGGTTGGGGTTGTTGGAGGCCAATCAACTCAGTCCCAGGACATAGCCGCATGTATCTCTCAGGGTAGTGTCTTAGGCCCAACCATCTTTAGTTTATCAATAACCTTCCCTCCAAATTGAGAAATGCACCCTAGGGTTGAAGTGCAGACCAAGGAAACGTGAGCCTTGGCCCAGGAGAGCCAAAATCTCATCACTTATCGAAGTGAATGGGGCGGGATCTGGCCATTTTCCCAGTCCTTAAGTCCAAGTATTCATGTCGGGGATGTCTCATTGGAAAGGGCAGACCCTGCCACCTACTATATTGGGTCCCCAACCTCGAATGATCATGGGAAAGTTGCGAAGCCTCACACCACCTGGTCCCCGGTACCCTTCGGTTATGCAGCTCTGTCTCTGGGACCAACAAGCGGTCAACAACAGAGATCTCGGCGAGCTGCGCAGGGCAGTTTGAGTTGCTCCTGCCTGCACAGTGGGGATGTTCACTGATGAGTACACAGTGCTCAGTATCATTCATGACTCTTCAACTAATGAAGCAATCCATAGCCTCATGCAGCAAATCCTGAACAATATTTGAGTCACAGAAGTGCCAAGCAATGACCATCTCCAACTAGAGAAAACATAACCACCTTCCCTGGACACTCAACAACATTACTATCGGTGAATCCCCCACCATCAAAGGGGTTAGCATTGACCAGAAATTCTCCTGGAGCAGCCAAATAAATGGTGTGACTACAGGAGCAGGTCAGAGGCTGGGAATTCCGCAATGAGTAACACTCCTCCTGACTCCCCAGAGTCTGTCCACCATCTACAAGGCACAAGTCAGCAGTGTGATGGAATACTCCCCACTTGTCTGGATGAGTGCAGCTCCAACAACACTCAAGGATCTCAACACCTTGATTAGCATCCCATCCACCAACTTAAACATTCCCTCCCTCCACCATCAGCACACAGTGGCAGGCTACAAGATGCATTGAAGCAACTCACCAAGGCTCCTTAGACAGCACCTTTCAAACCCACAACCTCTACCATCTAGTGGGACAAGTGCAGCAGGCCCATGAAACACTAGCAAGTTCACCTCTCAGCCACACACCATCCTGACTTGGAAATATATCGCCGTTCCTTCTCTGTCGCTGGATCAAAATCCTGGAAGTCCCTCACTAACAGCACTGTGAGTGCTGCAGTGGTTCAAGAAGGCAGCTCACCACCACCTTCTCAAGAGCAGTCAGGGATGGGCAAATAATGCTGGTCTAGCCAGTGATGCGCACATCCCATGAATGAGTCAAAAAAGGGCATTCTTGGGTATCTGCCCTTAGATTTTGATCAACCCTGTAATTGATATTCATTTGCCATATACCTCAGCCCCCATTATACATGTCTCTGACACTAAATTGCTGCTTGTTCACCTGCTGCTGCTATTTCATCATCCATGATTGATTTTTCAGCTGATCCACCTTCTTCCTGGGATTCTTGACCGAGTGCATTTTTTTTGTTCCTTTCCTGCTCTCTAAAAGCCTCTTCTGAACCATATTCATAACCTCACCCCCTTTCCTTACACCTCCAAACATGTTCCTCTTTTTCTGGGCTTGGTGGGCACCCTGCTGCCTTGTAAACTGCTTTGAGATATTATTTTACATGAGAAGCACTGTATAAATAACTGTTGCTGTTCTTGCTTATGTGTATGGCATTGTTCTCTGATCAAAAGAATACAAGTTGCAAATGATTTAGCGGGTCATAGGATGTTTGCAAAAAAAAATGTAGTTTGGATTTTTTAAAATTCAATCTTGGGCTGTGGGTGTCACTGGCTAGGCCAGCATTCATTGCCCATCCCTAGTTGCCCTTGAGAAGGTGGTGGTGAGCCGCCTTCTTGAACCGCTTCAGTCCCCGTGGTGTAGGTACACCCGCAGTGCTGTTAGGAAGGAAGTTCCAGGATTTTGATCCAGATATATATGTTAAGATATTCATTTAGTTTGTTAAAATTTCACAAATAACTACTAATCTTTCCCATAAGATACTTATTGGTACTCAAATTCTGAGACTACTCAGGAATGTTTCACAAAGGTCTTCTCTATGTCAGTTGAGAGCTCTTGGGTGGAATTTTCTATGCCCTCTAGCAGCGGGCATGATAGGTCACATGAGCGGACAATACGGCGCGATCGGTTTCACAACGGCGATAAGACAGGTTGCGATTGTTCACACAGCTCGCCGACGGTGGGCCGCATTTCCCGCCATCGATCATCAGGAACCTCATCGTAATACATCAGCACATCGTTATCAGGCCATCCCGCCAGGCTTGCACCCCCGCCCATCCACGTTGGCGGGAAAGTACATCGATGTGCTTCACAGTGACGCAGAGGTGACTCGCACTTGGTGACCTGCACTTCAGGTAAACTGGAGGTGAGCGCACAGCAACGTCCTGCAGAGCTCGCCAGGGTCGCCTGTTGTTTTTCAGACTTCAGGGGCGCCAGGGGGTTCGGGGTTGAGTGCCACCCTTCCCGACTGGTGGAGGTGGGGGATCTGGGGACAAGTGCAGTCCTGCCTCTGAGGCGACTTTTGAGGGTGAGGGGGAGCAGCGCACAATTCCAGCCTTGCCATTGAGGTGACTTCTGGGGGCTGGCAATTGCAACCTTGCATTTGAGGTGACTGGTGGTGCGGGGGGGCTGGGGTGGGGGTGGTGTGGTGGTTAAAGGCAGCCCTGCCTCTGAGGCGACTGGTGGCAAAGGGTAGGGAAAGGGCAGCCCTGCCATTGAAAATAGTGCACAAGCACTCGGGGTAAGGGGGATAGGGTGGGCGAGGGAACAGTATGTACAAATGATTAACACCCACGGCCAGGCTGTGTAACTAATTCTCCTTAACTGTCCTAACCCTACCGCTACACCTTCGTCCTCCCTGGACATCCACAGTGGAGGTGGAGGCGGCCTGCTAACTGCGGCGCCCCTGTCTGTGATGAACTTTGCATGGAAAAAACTCTTGAGAATCATTTGCAGTGTAAAATCATGTCCTCTGAAGGGCTGAGACCTGGAGGGCCCCGGCCTGCTTTCAGGTCCTGCTGTATAACAGTGGCACCCTCTTCAGCCTGTAGAGCTAGAGCTGCTGAGGTCACAGGAAGAGGGGAGTCGGATGGACCGGACACTTTTGGAGTCACATGGATGGATGGGCCCGGAGTGTGCACCTGCTGATCCTCCTCCCTATGGGTGTCCGAGGGCTCCTGGCTGACTCTTTGTGGAGAAAGGATAGCTGGAGTGAGATCCAGCTGCCCAGCACCCCTCTCGCATACATACTGTTGAAGACCAACTATGGCATCAGCAATGGAGTTGAGCCCACACAGCGGTGCAGGAGTAACGTCTTGGACCAAGGTCTCCAATGCAGCCACCAATCTACCATGTTGACCTTGGTGCATTGGCATGCCGGCACTATCAGCTCAGCCTGAAGGCGGACAGACTTCTCCATCGTGTCTTGCAATCTGAGGAGTGCAGCGGACATCCCTTCCTGATGTTCCCGAGCTTGCCTTTGCAGCTCCAGCAACTGTGATACGACTGAGTCCAGAGGCTCATCATCTGACTCAGACTCAGCAACGTTCTGGCCTCCAGCAGTCCTCCGAGTGCCGTCACCTGGGAAGTCCCTGCTGTTGCCTGCTGTGGATCACAATGCGATGTGCTCACCAGATTTGATCCCAAGGCTACACTAAAGCTAGGTCCCACTAAGGTGTGTGTCTGCACTGGTGAAAAGTGTAGGTGAGCACTGTGATGGGGCTTCAGGGAAGGTGCCTTCAGATTCCTCTCCAGAGGTTTCATCAGGGCTTGACTGGAGGCTCTGGGTCATGAACTCTGTTGGCTGTTTGGCATATATGCCTGCGAAAGCAAGGAAAGATAATTAGTACATGGCAGTGGCCTGTGAAAGAGGACACATCACTCACAGCATGGTTGTCTGATGGATGTTGCACTGCTGGATCCTCACTTGGAGGAGCAGCGCTGACCTCACCATCAGCACAGGAACGGTCCAGATCCTCCCCGGCCAGCTGGATGGCTCTGTTTTCAAAGTCAGTGAGGACCTTGATTTTGGGCATACCGCCAGTGGTCTGTGACCTCCCTTTCTTGTTGTGTGCCAGCTTGTCCTGTATGGATAAAGATGGAGAAAGTGCAAGCAGGATGCCTGCCAGGCCAGATGATAAGTATGCCTGGCCTGTGTGGGTGTTGAGTGGTCCCATGGGCTGGATGAGGATAATGAAGGTGTGTGTGAGAGAGGGAATAGTTATGCCCCTTGAACCGGCAGTAAATACGGGATGTGTGATGGTTTGTGAGTGTGTGAGTTGAGTGATGAGATGAGTGACTTACCCTGGCTTAACGGAGATCATTCATCCTCTTGCAGCACTGGGTGTCTGTCCTCTTTTGCAGGACGTTGGCACTGATCACCACTGCCACCGCCTCCCACGCCAGGTTAGTGCTGTTGCTGCCCATCCTGCTGCCAGAATAGCGATAAAGGACATTCTGGCGGGCCTCCACGGCATCCAAAAGTCGCTCGAGAGACGTGTCGCTGAACCTGGGGGCTGCAGTCTTCTTCATTTTCAGGGCCATGTTTTCCATGCAGCAGTGGAAAGCTGGAAGCACTGAGGTGTGTGCTTGTGGCTGGACTGTAAACATGGCGCCTGGCGTGATGCAGTGGCGGGGTGATGGTGGGCGGATGAATGAGTGCCTGCCTGCCATGGAAATGGCATGTTTCCCAAGAGTGCATAAATAATGAGGTGGGTTCAGGATGATATGGCGTGAAAGCTTGCCAGCGCGGCCGGCAGGTAAACCGTTGTTTTACCTACCCACTTCTGCACTTAGTGCAAATTTGGGAAAATTCCGCCCCTTATTTTGACTGCACACTACCATTTCTGAGGACTGTGGTTGGCCAGCACTGCATGACTAAGTGCATTATTGCTCAACATATAGATAATACAAGGTCATGTTTATTGATTAGCAGAAATAGTGCATGTGTTTTGCACAAAGATTTTGTGATATGCAAATTGACTGTTGATTCTCTGTTAAGCATCATCTAACACCTTTTCTGCCTGACAGGAAATAATTCTGTCTAATGCTGATACATTCTAATTAATTCAAAAGTAGCATTCCATCCTTCCGATGGATGTACGGCTATACTTAAACTTTAAAAAAATGCAGAGTTTGAACTTATTATGTTGACACGATGGGGATAATTTTATCCAAACTGGCTGGGTGAGAAACCGACAGAACTGCGTGAAATACTGGTTTTACATCCGGCCCAATATTACTTCCCATTGGCTTCAATGTTTTGATAGTTGAGTTAAGTCAACGTTCCCCTGAATGTCTCTGTAGAGTTAAATGCTACTGTATTTTGACAGCTCCATAAAGAAAATCAAGAAATAAGGGCAATTTGATCATCATGAATCCATTTTATGTCTCACTTAGAAAGCTATTAAATTGTTGTGCGTCATTTTACCCTCTGTAATTCAAGGGAAATGGATACCTGCATACTTCTGGTTCAGTTTGAGATAGGGAGATAGCACAGTGATTATGGAGCTCAGACACACCAGATCTGGCAAAATAACCCATGTTTAAAGAAATATAAAGCAGATTTCCCATTTGGGTGTTCTCTCAGTGGTTAATAAACTGCTGCCTCAGATTTTCCATTTGTTAATGAAAATGGATGGAGAATCAAGTACAGTTGGTGAATGCTTTCTCAACCAGCACTGCACATTGTATGGAGCAGCTGACTAGGCAATCAGCTTTATAGCCACCACAATCTAACATGTATGTATATGCACCATTACAGAAATATCGACAAATCGGAATTTAACAAGTTTATGGATCAATCTAGATAGGGAGGAAAGGAAAAATAAATAATTTGCTGCTTTGGCTATAAGTAAATGCAAAGTAAATGACCAATTGTAAATTCATGCAGGTTGGTGAATATTAGTTGCAGATGCCACAAATAGATATGATAGGGAGAGCAAGGGCAATGAAACGAGGAGTTGGTTTTTTGTAGAGAATGGTTATTCCAAATTTTAAGAATGTGTATGAAACCTCACATACGAACCTATGAATTAGGAGCAAGAATAGGCCTTTTGGCCCCTCGAACTTGCTCTGCTATTCAGTAAGATCATGGCTGCTCTGGTTGTGGCCTCAGCTCCACTTCCCTTGCTACCCCCAAACCCTTTGACTCCCTTGTCAATTAAGAATCTAATTCAGCCTTAAAAATATTCAATGACCCTTCCTCCACCATTCTCTGGGGAAGAGAGTTCCACAGAACGGTCCAAAAAAATTGTTGGCAGCTGGTTACAAATATTGTCCAATATAAATGGGTCATTAATATTAAGATCGGTGATGATATAGTGCAGTGTTAGTTTATGTGCACCCTATAGGTGATCCCACCATGACTATTAAACAAACCAGAGAGTACACATTTTACTTTAACAGCATCATGCAATATTGTTAATTTGAGAGGAAAATATTCCATTAGTTATTTATAACAACAGGCAGACAATAACACAGATTTTGGCGACTGCCTCAGCCTCATTAACAAGTTCTGCCCATTGCACCATTTGGACATGGTGACAGTAAATTCATATTTGGGGAAAGATTCAATATTGCAACCCAAATAAACTGCACAAGATCTTTTCCATTCTGTAGAAGTAGGAGAAGGCTTTCTTCTGCCTGGGTGCAAGAAATTATTCAATATAATTACTTCATACAAGGGATATAATTCTATTTTATGAGTAACCTCACAGGATAGAAAGATCAAATGACTCCTGAGCAACAAAATGGAATTATTGAATAACATAGGTCTTCACTGTCAATGAGAAACATTGGAGCCCTCCGGTATCTTTGTGCAACACAACCTTTAAGAGGTCAGAGGACAAAGACTGAATGGTTCATAATTATATCTATGTTTTCTTGATCAGCAAGCCTGAAGTCTCTGCTGATTGTTGCTTCTCACTACAATATATTTTCAATTTCTACTTTGCAACACAACTTTATCATAATACATCAAAAAAAATTTAATCAAATTTCAATACGTAAAAACATCATTAGATAGAATAGGATAATAGGTAAGTTGACAAAGGACAAGATTAAAATAAATGGAAAAAAACTCTTGAGAATCATTTGTAGTGTAAAATGGATTACTGATTCATTATGAGACTATTATGCGCTCCTGTCCTGGCAATTACACCCCAAAAAGCCTGCTCATAGTAAACTTTCATTAGAAACAAAATAAACAGAACTCCAGCCATGTGTCAACCCTCTGATTGCAAGATAATTATGGATGACAAAGACCATCTAGCCCAGCTCATCTCATCCAGAATGACATATTTATTAGGATCAGGAGTAGGCCATTCAGCCCCTTGAGCCTGCTGCACAATTTGATAACATTGCCTACATTATACCAGTGACTACAACTCAAAAGTACTTAATTGGACGTAAAGCGATTTGGGACATCATGAATGAAACTATATAGGTTTTGTCTTTCTTTCATTATGCCTGTATGCAGTAGGGAGAGTGACTGCGGAAATGGTGAAATTGGAGGCCCAATGCTGATTGTCTAAGGATAATTAATCATAGAACATTCAACTGATGTTAGGCAAGTGACTACAAAAAAATTACTACAATTACAAAACACTTCAACTCTGTAGCTAATACAACCTTACCATTCTAACTTCTCTGGCACCAACACATACAATTGTATTATACACAGAATTTGCAGCCTATCATAGGTTTCATATGATGTTGCATTACATTTGTACTAAATAAATGTGCAAATAGTATTTTTTTAAAAAATCTAACTCTTTGATGTGTGAGACAACAGGCAAATTAAGTGGAAAAATGTAATTAATAAGTAACTGCAATAGGAAAACAAGAGTGTAACAGCAAAATCCTGAGAGAATTCATTTTTAGAAGCATGTAAATCATAGGATTGAGTTTCTATAAAGGCCCTTTATGGTAAAAGCCCTTTATGTGTTTCTATGGGATTTCAATAGATTTTTTGCCAAAGTTACAATGGATGATTGGGAATCCTGAGAGTTCTGACTTTTTATAAGTTGGTTATTTCAGGTCTACAGCTCAGGCTGCTCAGGGTGGATGACTTGCAAACTCAGTTTAAAACACTGAGTCTGGGCTTCCCCAAGTCCATTGGCCCTAGTGTTTGGTACCATCTGCAACCCCCCTCTCCCGGGCCCTGCATCCAGGCAAGTAGAGAGCATTCTATTACGCTACTGACTTTAGCCTTGTAGGTGGTGGAAAGGTTTTGGAGAGTCAGAAGAAGAGTCACTTGCCACAGAGCATCCACCTTCTGACAAGTTCTCCTGGCCACAGTATTTATATGAATGGTCCAGTTCAGTTTCTGGTGAACAGTATGGTGGAGGATTTGATAATAGTAGTACAGTTAAATGTCAAGGGGACCTGGTTAGATTCCCTCTTGTTGGAGAAGGATATTGCCTTGCACTCGTGTGGCACGAATGTTACTTGCCATTTATCAGCCCAAGCCTAAATGTTGTCAAGGTCTTGCTGCAAATGATTATGGACTGCTTGAGTATTTAAGGAGTTGAGAATGGTATTGAACACTACGCAATCAGGGAACATCCTCACTTCTGACCTTATAAGGACATAAGAACATTGGAAAATAGGAGCAGGTGTAGGCAATTCAGCCTTTCGAGCCCACTCTGCCATTCAATGAGATCATGGCTGATCTTCTACTTCAACACCATTTCCCTGAACTATCCCCATCTCACTTGATGTTTTTAATATGTAGAAATCTATAGATTTCAGTCTTAAACATACTGAATGACTGAACCTCCACAGCCCTCTGGGACAGAATTCCAAAGATTCACCACCCTCTGAATGAAGAAATCCCTCCTCATCTCAGCCCTGATTGGCCTGACCCTTATTTTGAGACTGCGTCCCCTAATTCTAGAAAACCCAGCCAGGGGAAACATTCTTCCTCCATCTACCCTGTCAAGCCCTGTAAGAATTTTGTATGTTTGAATGAGATCACCTCTCAATCTTCTAAACTCCAGAGAATAAAAACTCAGTCTATTTAACCTTTCTTCATAGGACAATCCCTCCATCCCAGGAATTAGTTTGGTGAACCTTTGTTGCACTCCCTCTATGGCAAGTATATCTTTCCTTAGTGTGGTAAAGTGGAGTACCATGTACCTTTAAGAGAATGCAAGTGGACTAACCATGTGACAATATTGACCAATCAATGTACAGCGCTGGCTACTGGTTAACGGTAAGTCTAGAGCTGGAGGTGGTTGTGGGAGCATGCAAGCATTTAGTGCTCTGCCTTCTGTTGTAATAAACAATCGCAGTTTGTTCTTATGTTGGCCTCTCTCCGTTATTGATAGCGAGCAACAACTAACAAGTGTATATGAAGGTGTGCAATTCGAGTTTACTTGTCTAGTGAACTCATAGACTTAAGACATAAAACTTAGGTAAGGAGACCAAAACCGCACACAATACTCCAAGTGTGGTCTCATCAAGGCTCTACGTATTTGTGGCAAGACACGTTTAATCTTATGCTAAAGTTCTCCAGTAATAAAGACCAACATACAATTTGTCTTCTTAATTGCTTGCTGTACCAGCATGTTAGCTTTCAGTTGCTTATGAACAAGAGCATGCAAGTCTCTTTGAAGTTCAACACTTCCCAGCCTCTCACCATTTAAGAAATACCCTGTTTTCATGAGGGTCATTGATGGGGCAGTTGAAAATGGTTGAGCCTAGGACACTGAACTGAGGATCTCCTACAGTGATGTCCTGGGACTGAGATGATTGACCTCTAGCTCTCACAACTGTTTTCCCCTGTACTAGCTATAACTTCAGCCAGTGGTGAGCATTCCCCCTGATTCCCATTGACTTCAATTTTACAAACCTTGATTCCACAGACCTCGATTAAATCGCCCCTGAATCTCTCCAAAATACATAGAGACAGCTTTATTAGCCTATCTGGATAACCAAGTTATTTCAAACTGAAAATTAGTCTTATGCTCATCCTCTGCACCCTTTCTAGAACCTCAATACCCCTCATCATGTGAGCAGACTGAAACTGGATAAAGCATTCGAACTGAGCAATAACCAAAGACTTGTGCCCAGACAAAATGGTGGGCCTTTGTTTTATTGTGAACAGCTCTGTGAATACACCTTGGTAACCTGTTTGCTTTAGCCATCACCATGGGGCTTTGGTCAGTCATGAATTTGATGCACTAAAACATTCAAATGTCTTTCCTTCACCACTGCAAGTTCATTGGCTTTAGTTCTGTTCACTGGAGGGTGTAAGTAGCGCATGTCCAAATGCAGAAAGACCTGGACAATATCCAGGCTTGGACTGACAAATGGCAAGTAATATTCGTGCCACACAAGTACAAGGCAATGACCATCTCTAACAAGAGAGAATCAGCCATCACCCTTCAACATTCAGTGGCATTACCCTTGCTGAATACCCCACTATCAACACTATCAACATGGGGGTTATCATTGACCAGAAACTGAACTAGAGCAGCCATATAAATAAATGCTGTAGCTGAAAGAACAGATCAGAAGCTAGGAATCCTGTGGCGAGTAACTCATCTCCTGACTCCCCAAAGCCCGTCCACCATCTACAAGGCACAATTCAGGAGTGTGAGGAATACTCTCCACTTGCCTGGATGAGTGCAGCTCCAACAACACTCAAGAAGCTTGACACCATCCAGGACAAAGCAGCCCACTTGATTGGCACCCCATCCACAAACATTCACTCAGCATAAAAGCTCTGGAAATAGTGGAAAATGACTTAATGCTCTTATCTGCCATCGCTGTGGCAGACACATCCTTTTCCTGGGACTATAGCTGGGTGGCTAGAGCACTGCCTGAATTCAAAATGCCAATTGGGGCCTTTTGACTTACATTATATTGGAGTTTGTTTGCTATTTTTTGAGAGTACCAGGCAAGGCACACTCAATGCTTGTTTAGCCCAGTATCAGCCTGCAGTCCAACCGAAGGGGAGCTGACAGGTATGTTTATGTTTATTTATGTGGGTCTGAAAAGAGCAGGAAAAATCTTCTGGGCTGGGCTGGCCAGCCTGGAAGTCTGCTGCTTAAGGACCCCCTGCCCCTCCCCCTTCCCTTTCCCACCACCCCCCCAACCCCACAACAACACAAGAACACTTCCTCCGATAGACCTGCCTTCTCCTGTTCAAATCTTTGAGTTGTTAGTCTGAATCACAGGATATTATTTTAGATGCGTTTATTTGTTATGCAGTACCTGCCACTTAATTAAAGCAGCGTATCTAAAAATGGTCAAAGTATCAGCGTGCAAAGTTTTGTGCTTTTAGTTTAGCTGCTATGTTGCCCTGTGAACATAAACTACATTAACCACAGTCACAGTTGTGACTTTAATTAAATATTTCTAAAAATATTTCTGAATACTGTATATCTAGTAATATCAAAACCATGATGTGGATGTTGCATTATATGCAGGGTGAAAACACGCTGGTGTGAAGATCTGCATTTTGATAATTATGACAAACATCCTGTGTGGGCAAGAATATGGGGGACTTCAGTTGCACCAGTCACCAGCTACACCTTTTCATATTTGATATATGTGTGCCATTTGCCTAGGTCATGATGATATGGACAACATTCAGGGGAGAGATTATGAGCACTATAGGCCTAACTTTAGGTGTTAAACAAATGTTAGCTGCAAAGTTTCCCCAGGTGACAGAAACATGTTGCATGAGAGACAGCAATGACTATGTTGGCCATTAGAAAGTTCCCCATCGCTTCACAAATTTGCACCTTTCTCTGCAGCTCCTTCCCCAGAAGCACATCAAGAGTTTCGGTAGCAGTTCTTGGCTTTGGTACTGTTGCAAAGCAGTCTTATTGAGCATAGACAGTATGAGAGAAGAATCATGTTGCAGTCCTTTAAGAGTTGCTGCATGTTTCCTGTCCACTTGTGAAAACACAAAGATTACAATATTACCATAACATTAACAACCTGGTCTTGCTGAATATGTGCAGCACAGTTTCAAGACTATTTTCTTCATGATTGAGAACCAGCTCAGGAAAACCTGCCAGAAAGACTGAGCGACTTTAAAATCTGCTTGTGATTGACGGCTGTATTCGCTCGTACTTTACCCTAGATTCGACTTCGAAGTAAAGACAGAAATTTGTGGGAATCCTGCAGCAAGGTTTTTTTAAAATGCATCTCTGCTTCTGTTTGAGCGAACTGAAGCATGTGAACATACTGTGAATGCCTGAGTTCATATATCTGAGCTGGTTTTATAAATGTGCACATCAAGGGTCCTTGCCCATCAGCCAGCCTTAAGAAATTATAGTTGTCCAACTGTAATATTCCCACACTAAAATTGATGGATGAAAAATTGATGGACAGGTAGTATACTTCAATTCCCTGACATACACAGTCGAGTTTTCCCACTGGCGGTGCAGCGTCATGAAACTAAATGTTTTCTCTTAAATGTGAGTCCCAGATTACAAGAATTGTTAAAAGTTTGGAACAATTTTTAAAAATGTGTTTAAAGCACAGTTCAGAATTAAAGTAGTCATTCGTTGTGGTCTAACAATGAAAATACATCTATATGATACTTTTCATGTCCTTGAGATATCCCAAAGTTCTTTATAACCAACAAGTGGAATCATCCCAGATTTGCACTAAGTGCGATAGTGGGCAGGTAAAGCAGCGTTTTAACCGCCGCCTGCGATGGTGGGTTTTCATGCCCTATCATCCCAAACCCACTGAATTACATATGTATTCCCAGGAAACACACTGTTTTGATAGCTGGCAGGCTCACCTTCGCCCACCATGCCATTACCTCAACGCTTCAGCATTCCAGGTGCCATATTTAAAGTCCAGCCACGTCTCTATGATATGACCCTGATCACAGAGTGTAAGCGAGCTGCCCTCGGCCAGACAGGAGCCAGACATTCTCAGAGGCTACGTGAAGATCTATGGAGTGTCCTCACTGTATGTTGTCATCATCCTCCTGCAATTAAACGATTATTACGGCCTCCACTGCGTCTCCACGACAGGAGCATTATCACAGAGGGTATGTGTGCTGTTATAAGCCAGGCTGGAGTAAACAGATGCAACATGAGGATCTATGGGGTCTCCTCATCGCATGCTGTCATCATCCTCCACAAATATCGCAGTTATGAGGGCCTCCCAAGCACGCCTGCCTTGTCTGGCCAGTGTGGATGCCTTATCCCCATCATCATCACCTTCAAGGGCCTCCTCACCCTCATCCCTGTCGGCATCCTCCTCATCTGAGGAGACCTCCACCTTCTCCATCTCCTTCTCAGCCAGCTCTTCTCCCCATTGCAGCACCAGGTTGTAAATGACACCCTCTGTGGACTGTGTTGCAGGGCTCCACCAGACTGGTCGAGGCACTGGAACCTCATTTTCAGCATCCCGATGGTCTGCTCCAAGTTGCGAGTTGCAGCCTGACCTTCATTATACCTTCGCTCTGCTGCAGTCTGAGGCCGCCGCACGGGTGTCATCAGCCACATCCTCTTCAGGTAGCCCTTGCCCCTGAGGAGCCATCCCTGCAGCCTCTGTGGACCCTGGAAGACATCAGGGACCTGTGACCAACTGAGAACGTAGGAGTCATGCACACTCCCTGGAAACTGTGCAGACATGCAGGATGCATTTGTGGTGGTTGCACACCAGCTCCACATTCAGCGAATGGAGTCCCTTGCGGCTGACATAGTTGACCGTGTGTTGTGATGGAGATTTGAGTGCCAGGTGAGTGCAGTCGATGGCACCCCGCACCTATGGGAAATGCGAGATCCGGGCAAATCCAATCGCTCTTGCATCCTGGCTGTCCTGGTCTGGGCAAAATGCACAAAGTTGTGTGTCCTCGCCAAGATGGCATCTGTGACCTCATGGATGCATTTGTGGGTGGAGGCTTGTGATATCCCATAGAGGTCACCTGTGGAGCCCTGAAAGGAGCCACTGGCATAGAAATTGAGTGCCACGGTCACTTTCATGGCTAGTGGCAGTGGATGCCCTCCGTGTTCCTGTGGCGCCAAATTCTGCAGCAGGTAGCAGGTGTGACCAACCGGTCCCTGGACATGCTCAGTCTTCGGCCACACTGGTTCTCAGATATCTGCAGGAATGAAAGACGGTGTCTCTAGACCCTGGGTGTCACTAAGCGCTGACCAGCAACGGCTCACTGTGGCTCTTCAGCAGCGTGTGTGGAAGCCCCAGCCTCCCCTCCTTCCTCCCTCTGGGCAGCCAGCAACCTCAGTCACTCTCTCCTAAAACTAGTTCACTAGGTTCCATGATCCTAATGTACTCCTCCTGCAGGATGAAAGAGAGAGAGAGACTTGTGGGTTAGAATAGTTGTGCTAAGAATCTGTCTTGGTTAAGTCTGAAGGTCTCTTAATGGATCCCAGAGAGTGCTGACCCCACCCACCTCCACACCACTCCACCTGACCGATTGGCAGCAGCTTTGCCCATTGGACTACATGCTGTGCTCTCAGCTCAGGCACAGGCATTCTCCTAACCCACACTGTAAGGTTGCACTGTTAGCTGGAACCATGGGGGAGACTGGCCCAAACCAGGATGATGACATTACAAGGGGCTGTGAGCACCTCCACCAGTGACTGTTCCATGGCCAGCTTTAGCAAGGAGATTGTACAACGTGCCCAGTTGTCCAACTGTTCTGCAGGCCACTAAAACACTCATTAGTTTGCAGTCTGTGCCTGAGGGGTGAAAAGCTCTGGAGCACTTGGTGGCACTTTGCTGCCTCTGTGTTGCTTGAGTGGGCAGATAAGCTAGAGGCCCGACTCCAATCATATCAATGTGGCTGCGCCTGAACTGTCTCAGTTGCAGAGGAATGGTCACTTTATACAAGGTGTCCCTAATGTGTGGCCACTTCCCTTGCCCACCCCACCCCCCACCCTGAATTCTTGTGTGATACATTCAACTGCAGGGCAGCCCTAACCACCCCCCCCCCCGCCAAATTACCTCAACTGCAGGACTGCCCTGGCCCACCCCCCACCCCAAATTACCTCAACTGCAGGACGGTCCTAGCCCACCGCCCACCGCCCACCGCCCACCCCAAATCACCTCAACCGCAGGACTGTCCTGGACCACCCCCCACCCCAAATTACCTCAACTGCAGGACTGCCCTGGCCCACCACCCACCCCAAATCACCTCAACTGCAGGACTGTCCTGGCCCATCTACCCGCAATGCGCCTCAATTTTGAAGTCCAACAGGCGATCCTGCTGAGTGCAGTGCAATGTTACTGTGCACTCACCTCTGAGTCCCCCTCAAAGTGTAGCCCAGCAAGTGCATGCCTTTTATATGCTGCTGTGAAACACGTTAGCCTGCTTTCCTGCCGAGGTGGGCGGGCGATCCAATGGGGATGACGATTCCCGCGGGCAGGCTTAATAATGATATGCAGATGTATTACAATGAGGTTCTCGACGTTCGATGGCGGGAAACGCGGCCCACCATCAGCGGGCTGAGCGGACGATCGCAAACTGGTTTCACGCCATCATGAAACCGATCGCGCCATATTGTCCGCTCGCACCATCAAATACGCTCGATGCCAGCAGGCAGGGAAAATCCAGGCCAATGATTTGTTTTAAGAAGAGCAGTCATTGTTGTTATGCAGCATAGAATGGTCCCTGAGATGAGGAGAAATTTCTTCACCCAGGGAGTGGTGAGCCTATGGAATTCGCTACCACAGAAAGTAGTTGAGGCCAAAACATTGTATGTTTATAAGAAGGAGTTAGATATAGCTCTTGGGGCAAAAGGGATCAAAGGATATGGGGAGAAAGCGGGAGCAGGCTATTGAGTTGGATGATCAGTAATGATCATGATGAATGGCAGAGCAGGCTCAAAGGGCCGAATGGCCTATTCCTGCCTATTTTCTATGCTTCTATGTCCCATAAACATGTGAGTGAATGACTGAGTGAGTGAATGAACAATTCATCTATTTTAATGGCATTAGTTAAGGGAGGAATTTGGACGTGACACCAGTAGAGATCCCTGCTCTTCTTAAAATAGGCCCATGGGATAATTTTATGTCACCTTGAGAGGGCAAATAGTTTAACATTTCTACTTAAGATGACATCTCTGACACTGAAGCACTCTCTCAGTACTGCACTGGTGTCAATCTAAATATGTACTCAAGTTTTGGAGTCAGGTTTGAAACCACAACCTTTTGGCCCAGAGGTGAGGCAACTACCAGCTGTTAACTCAGCAGGTCTGGCAGCATCTGTGGAGAGGAATACTGTTAACGTTTTGAGTCCGTATGACTCTTCAACAGAACTAAGGAAAAATAGAAAAGAGGTGAAATATAAGCTGGTTTAACGGGGGGTAGAGCATTTAAATTCTGAGATCCTTTGCTGTCAGTGGGACCTTGCACGCAGTTGACAGGAATTGCAAAATCAAGGGCAAATTGCCTAGAATCTTCAACCACAGAAAGAGAAGCAGGCCACTCTGCCCTTCAAGCCCATTCTTCCATTCAATTAAAACATATCTAATCTTTAGCTCTATTATCCTATTTCAGGTGAGACCTTAAACCGAGTCCCCATCTGCCTACTTGGAGGATGTGAAAGATCCCATTGGCACTATTTCAAAGAAGAGTTGATGAGTTATCCCAATTGTCCTGGCCACTATTTATCCCCCAATTAATACCACAAAAACAGATTTTTTTTATTCTTTCGTGGGATGTGGGCATCACTGGCAAGGCCAGCATTTGTTACCCATCCTGAATTGTCCTTGAACTATGTGGCTTACTAGACCAATGCAGGGAGAGCAGTTAAGAGTCAACTGCATTGCTGTGGATGTGGAGCCAGTATAAGCCAGACTGGCAGATTTCCTTCCCTAAAGGACATTAGTGAAACAGATGGGTTTTTACAACAATCAATAATAGCTATCATAACTAATTTTTTTAAAAAACATTCCAGATATATTAATTCAATTTAGTTGCTATGGTGCAATTTGAACCTTTGTCCCTAGAACATCTGCCTGGGTCTCTGAATTACCAGCCCAGTGAATTACCATTATGCCTTCCTGAAAGTAATGATTGCCGGGTCATTATCACACTACTGTTTGTGGGTGCTTGCTGTGTGCGAACTGACCTCTGTGTTTCCTACATTACAACAGTGACTACACTCTGAAAAGTACTTAATTGATTAGAAGCTCTTCAAGATGTCTGATGGTTCTATAAAGCGCTATATAAATGGAAGTCTTTTTTATTTCCCTTTACTTTTACTTATACCTTCATAGAGGCTGAGTTAATTGGGTCTATATTCTCTGTAGTTTAGGAAAATGAGAGGTGATCTAACTGAAACATTTAAGATTCTGAAGGGGCTTGAAAGGGCAGACACTGAGATGTTGTTTGCCCGGCTAGGGAATCTAGAACAAGGAGGCACAGTTTCAGGATAAGGGGCCAGTCATTTAGTACTGAGATGATGGGAAATTTCTTCACTCAAAGGGATGTGAATCTTTGGAATTCTCTACCTCATAGAGTAGTGGATGCATCACCTTTGAATATACTTAAGGCTGGGATAGATGGATTTTTGGACTCTCAGGGACTCAAGGGATATGGGGAGTAGTTGGGAAAGTGGAGTTGAAGCTCAAGATCAGCCGTGATCATATTGAATTGCAGAGTGGGCTCAATGGGGTGTAGGGTCTACTCCTGCTCCAAGCTCCTGTGTTTTTAAGTTCTAAGATCCTCACCTAGCAAAAATTTATCAATCTCAATCTTGAAAATTTAAGTTAACCCAATATTCGGAGCCTTTTGTGGGTGAGAGTTCCAAGGCTGGGATTTTCCGGCTCCATCGCGTGTGGGACCCACCGGGAGTGAGGCGGCGCCCCAGCCATAAGTCCATTGACTTTTGCTGGGACTGGAAGATCCCAGCGGCGGGTGGGTGCGGAAAATCTTGCGCCAAATTTCCACTCCCTGCTATGTGAAAAAGTGCTTCCTGATTTTGCTCCTTAATGTCTTAACTCTAATCCTCTGTATTATAGTGTCCAAGGCATTGTAGGTCAGAGGTCAGCAGCAGTAGGATAGGACTCAGGGAGTTGGCCATAGACATTGTCAAATGGCAGACTTTTGTGTTAAGGTGGCTTTTGAAAGTTGAAAGCGATGTTACAAAGCAGGGGGATTTAGCAAGAGGGCTGCAGAGGAGAATCCTGCCACCGTTGGTAGAGGGAGGGGAAATGTGTTGTAGGCCACAGTAGTGCAGGCGGTGGTGGTAGGTCTAGAGGATGTTAAACAGGGAGGAGCAAGACAAAGAAAGGATTTGTAAGTGAGGATGAGGACCTTTAAGTTAGTGGGCTGAGGAAGGGGAAGCCAATGAAATTTGACAATTCTAGAGGTAATGGATGAATAGGAATTAGTGCAAGAAAGCTTGCAAAAATTAGAGTTCTACATGAGTTGGAGCCTAAGTAAGGCAATTATGTATCACCTAAGTACAGAGAACTCCATCCTGTATGACTATTGGAATGTGATCAAATATAAACAGGCAGCAGCCTAGCGATATAGGTCTTCACTTCTATATTCTCCCAATAACTAGTGCATATATAGCATTAGAGCAGATGGAAGTAATTGACAAATGGAATGAGAAAGACCACCACAAGCTATTTTCATTGCCTTCAAATCTAATTTTTTTTCTGATTAGTAACTCATTGATATTAGGACCTGAAAAGAAATCAACTGGTTTTCATTCTTTCTTTCTTGCTCCTATGCCGTAAGTGATTTATGGTGCACTCAAGAAACCAATGGTCTTTTTCCTCACAATAATATTGCTGTAGTACAGACTATCAGCCACCAGATGACATCCTTATGCTTTGAGCCAATAAGTTCTGTCAAAGGAGCAAATGTGGTTTTTCAACTTTTGTCAATACTCTCAAAATTTGTGAAACTAATTCTAAAAGTCTGGCCCTGGTCTGACTGATTAATAAATGAGCTTTTACCTCAAATTGCAATAGGGATATTTTTAAAAATGGCTTGGCCAGCCAACTGCCTGCTTGTGTGAAAATGCATTACCATATTTGAGAAATCCATGTAAGCAGAGATTCCATTAGGCTGCTACAGAGCACAGGTTCTCTCTCTCTCTAGGGACAACCCACAAACCTAGGTGCCTTTTGGCAAGATCCACATGTTGGAGACTCCTAGTGTGACTGGGCACTGTGCAATTTACCAGGGCAGGACACTAATCTTTTCATGCTTGTCAAACTGGAATCACTGACTGTTGAATCCTGTATCCTGGTTTATTGGGACTTAAGAATCCAAATTGCACGCTTGTTTTGGGGTGACCAAGTTGGTACCATAGGCAGAGAAGGTCAGTAGATCATTCTTAGAAGAAATACATACTGTTTATTTGCAAAAGGAATTCAGCAGATACACTTGTGCACATACAACTCAAAACTCTGTGTTTACACTTCAGACTACTGACGACAGAGGTAGCCCGTGCTACTCTGCTATTGGATACCAAGATCATGTGATCTTACATTACAACATTCTTCTTAAAGGGATATTACAAATTAGATTACTACATCCCTCCCCCTTTACTCAGAAATACATTTTACGATATTACTCAAAAAATCAAATTTCTCACACAGGTAAGTAAAGTAATTTACAAAGTCAGTTCATTTTGTGTCTCAGCTCTACAGCTTCTGATGTTTTATCTGGAACCTCCTTCACTGGAGTCGCCTGAGCATCTGGTTCTTTGGTAGGTACTTCCAAATCTGTTTCCTCAGTCGGCCATTCAGACACATCTGTACTCGGCTGAGTTCTTTCAACGGGAGATGTTGACTCAGTCACGAACACTGGTGGAATCATTTCCGGTTATTTGTTTTTCCTCTTCTTACATGATTCACATATCTCCATCAGACTCGATTTTCCACTTAAACGTGGTAGGAAAGATGTCTAGTTATTGCATTTATTTCACCAAACAATCATGTTGATCCTTCTCTAAAATTCTTCACTTATAACTTCTCTCCTATATTAAACATCCTGTCATGACTATGCCAGTCATGTCCAATTTTCTGACTTCCCTGACTTCTTTCAATCTTCTCCCCCAAATTTGACATAATTAGGCTGAATCTCGACCGGGGACGGTGCTTCATCGACAATTCTACAGGTGTGACACCTGCCGTTGTATGAGGGTGGTCCTATAATGGAAAAGAAAATGTGCTAGTTTAGTCGCTATAAAATCTCCAGACAATTTCTTCATACCACACTTGAATATGTGAACCGCTCCCTCAGCCAGTCCATTTGAAGAAGGGTGGTACAGTGAAGTTTTTACCTGAGTACTAGCATTGAGGCTGATAAATTGGTGAAACTTAGCTCTCGTAAATACCATTCCATTGTCTGATACGACCACTTCTGGTCATCCATTGATTGCGAAACTTTGACATAGCTTGTCAATTGCAGCAGATGTTGGCGACTTCACTCCATAAATGTCCATCCATTTTGAATGTGCATCGATGATAAGTAGAAACATTGTTCACCTAAAATGACCCACATAGTTGATGTATAATCGTACTCATGGCCTTCCTGGGCACTCCCACGTGTGTAACGGAGCTGCTGGAGGTAACTTTTGCACTTGCTGACACTGCATACAACTTCTCACTTAGTCCTCTATTTCTCCATCCATCCCAGGCCACCACAAACAGCGATGTGCTATTGCCTTCATTCAGGAAATTCCTGGATGTGCTCTTTGACGTTCAGACAACAATGGCTTTCTTCCTTTTGGAGGAACAATCACTCATGCTCCCCACAGTAAGATACATTCCTGGCTGGTTATCTCATATCTTCTCTGAAAATATGGTTTCATTTTGTCAGATTCCTGTTCTTGTGACCAACCATGAAGAACTTGTTCTTGTACTTTGGACAAGACTGGGTCTCTACTTGTCAAATCTCTAATCTGTCTGGCACATATTGGTGATGAATCCAGCAAGTTCAATAATAAAACAAATTCTTGAGGAATTGGAACATCCTCATCTTTTACTTGCATGGGCAAGCAACCGAGTGCATCTGCTTTTGCAATTTGACTTCCACGTCAATGAATGAAAGCATACTCATACACTGCGAAGATCAATGCCCATCTTTATATTCTTGCTGAGGCTATAAGGGGTATAGACTTGTCTTTGCTGAACAATCCCAGCAATGGCTTGTGGTCCGAAATGATAGTAAAATGATGACTGTGTACACACTGGTGAAATTTCTTAGCACCAAAGGTGATTGACAGGCCTTCTGCTTCTATCTGTGAGTACTCCTTTTCTGCTGGATTGAGTGTTCTCGAGACATATCCTATAGGCTGGTCTGATCCATCACCCATTAGGTGGGAGAGCACTGCTCCCACTCCATAGGGAGATCAGTCACATGTCAACACCAACTCTTTCTTCAGATGAAAATGTATTAGAAGGGTAGGTGACTGCAACAATTGTTTCACTTTTGTGCAAGCTTCTTCCTGTGGTGTTTGCCAAGAACATTGCTGATTTTTCTTGAGCAAGCAACATAGCAGTGCCAGTTCTGTTGACAAATTAGGCAAGAAATGTCCATAGTAATTGATCATCCCAAGAATGATTTCAGTTCGGATGTAATCTTTGGTGCTGGTGCCTCTCTAATAGCTTTCACTTTTTCCTCAACTGGACGTAGGCCTTGTGAATCTACTTTGTGACCTAGGTAAGTTACCTCTTTCGCTCAGAATGTGCACTTTTCTTTTTTCAAATGCAATCCCACCTGCAAAAAAATTTCAAAACTTCTTCCAGGTTTACCAAATGTTCCTTTTCAGTGAGCCCTGAAACCAGGACATCTGAATAAACTACAACATGGGGCAGTCCCTGTAGTAAACTTTCCATGGTTCTTTGGAATATGGTGCAAGCTGAAGATATACTAAAAGGTAAATGGATGAATTAGTACAACCCTTTATGTGTATTAATGGTGACAAACATCCAGGAGGACTTTTCTAATTCCGATTGTTGATAGGTATGACTCATATCAAACGTCGTGTAGGCAGTTCCACCTGCCAATTTCACATACAAGTCTTCAATTTTTGGTATGGGGTGTCTGTCCAGCTTAACAACTTTATTGACTGTTAATTTGTAGTCTCCACAAATTTGAACACTTCAGTCAGGTTTGAGAATGGGTACAATTGGTGCTACCCATTCTGAAAACTGCACTGGGTGTATCACTCCCAGTTTTCCTATTCTGTCCAGATCGGTGTCAACCTTTTCCCACATTGCATAAGGTACTGGTCTTGCCTTCATGAATCTGGGTGTTGCCTCTGGACAACATTCATCTTTGCTTGTATCCTCTCAATTTTCCCAAGTTCGCCCTTGAAGACTCAGGCATATTTTTGTAGTAGCTCTGATAGCCCATTAGCTCTCAGTTGGAAGATTTCAGACCTTTCCAATTTAATTTCTTTCAGCCAGTTTCATCCAAGGAGGCTAGATCCTTCGCCCGCTACTACCATCAAGGGCAATTTCACTGTTTGACCTCCATAGTGTACTGTGACTTTACTTATGCCCTTGACTTGTATGTCTTCTCCTGTGTAAGTTTTCAATTTGGCATCTGTTTCTTCCAAATATAGTTTACTTTCCCCATGATTCAGGTATTAAAAGTATGCTAACCTATCACCACAGTGGACACTCCTGTATCTACCTCCATTCTGATCGGCCTCTCATTCACTCTCATGGTTACATAGGTAGGTTCTGTTCTTCCTATCTTTAAATTATACATTGAAAAAATATCTGAATCTATTACATCAGGTTTTTCAGTGCTGTAGATCACATTGGTTTTTGCTTTTGTTTGAAAGTCTGCCTGATTCTATCTTTACAATGATGTCTCATGAAGTGTCCGTTTCCATGACAGAAAAAAGCATTCGATTTTTTTAAACTGCGATTCATTACATTCATTTGCTTTCACTAGTTTTAATCCCTATAATTTATAGTAACTTTCTGGATTTGCCTTTTCAATGGCATTTACCACTGTATAACTTTATAATAAAAAGAGTGATTATGACATGTGTCAGGTAGAAAATACAATTGAGAACCAAGAGGAATACAGAAGGTTCAGAGGGGAGGTGAAAAAGTATATTAGAGAAGCGAATGGGGATTCTGAGAAAAGACTGGCAGTCAACATAAAGGGGAATCCCAAATTCTTCTATAGTCATATAAATAGTAAAACGATGGTAAAAGGAGGAGTAGGACCGATTAGGGACCTAAAATGGAATTTACACATGGATGAAGGGGCCACGGCTGAGGTATTAAATGAATATTGTGCATCCGTCTTTACCAAGGAGGTAGATGCTACCCAGGCCATGGTGACAGATGAGGAAACTCTGTCACTAGAAGGGTTCAAAATTGATAGGAGGAAGTGTAGATTAGACTATCATCACTTAAAGTTGACAAGGCACTGGGGCTGGACGAGATGCATCCAAGGATATTGAAAGGGGAGGTGCCAGAGGACTGAAGAATTGCAAACATTACTCCCTTGTTCAAAAAAGGTTGTAAGGATAAGCCCAGCAATTACAGACCAGTCAGCTTAATGCCAGCAGTGGGCAAGATTCTAGAAACAATTATTTGGGATAGCATTAGGAGTAACATGGAAACAAATGGGTTGATAAGTAAGAGCCAGCATGGATTACTAAAGGGAAAATGGTGTTTAACTAACTTGCTGGAGTATTTTGAAGAGGTAACAGAAAAGGCCGATGAGGGTAATGCTGTTGATGTGGTGTATATGGACTTTCAAAAGTCATTCAATACAGCGCCTCACAACAGACTTGTGAGAAAAGTTATTGCTCAGGGAATAAAAGGGACTGTAGCAATGTGGATACAAAATTGGCTGAAAAATAGGAAGCAGAGAATAATGGTCAATGGATATTTTTCAAGCTGGAGGAAGGTTTGTAGTGGAGTTCCCCAGGGTTTGGTATTGGGACCCTTGCTTTTCTTGATATATATTAACAATCTAGATCTTGGTGTGCAGGGGACAATTTCAAAGTTTGCGGATGATACGAAACTTGGGAGTTTGTAAACTATGAGGAGGACAGCATAGAACTTTAAAAGGTCATAGTCAAGTTGGTGGAGTGGGCAGATAGGTGGCAGATGAATTTCAATGTGGAGAAGTGTGAGGTGATACACTTTGGTAAGAAGAACATGGACAGACAATATAAAATAAGGGGTGAAATGTTAAAGGGAGTGCAGGAACAGAAAGACCTGGGTGTATATGTGCATAGATCATAGAAAGTGGCAGGACAGGTGGACACAGCAGTTAATAAAGCATATATTATCCTGGGCTTTATTAATAGGGGTATAGAGTACAAGAGCAAGGAGGTTATGTTGAAATTATATAAGACACTCGTTAGACTTCAGCTGGCGTATTGTGTACAGTTCTGGGCTCCATATTATAGGTAGGGGATGAACACATTGGAGAGAGTGCAGAAGAGTTTTACAAGAATGGTTCCAGGGATGAGAAACGTCAGTTACAAAGACACATTGGAGAGGTTGGGACTGTTCTCCTTAGAGAGAAGAAGGCTAAGAGGAGATTTGATAGAGATGTTCAAAATCAAGAAGGGTAGACAGGGAGAAGCTGTTCCTGCTTGAGAAAGGATCAAGAATGAGAGGGCACAAATTTAAAGTGATTTTCAAAAGAAGCAAGTGTGACGTGAGAAAAAACTTCTTCACACAATGAATAGTTTGGGTCCAGAATGCACTGCCTGGAAGTGTGTTGGAGGCAGGGTCAATCGAGGCATTCAAGAGGGCATTAGATGATTATTTGAATAGCAACAATGTACAGGGGTACGGGGGAAAAGGCAGGAAAATGGCATTAGGTCATAATGCTCATTTGGAGAGCTGGTGAAGACACGATGGGCCAAATGGCCTCCTTCTGTGTCGTTAAAATTCTGTGATTCCAAGATTCTTTTACCACTGGCAAGATGGTCAATGGTCTTGTTGAGCTCCACACTGGTGGACTTGCTGTCCAACTCTGCCATGACGGGGAAGACTGGAATGGCACTGAGAGCTTCTTCAGTGACAACATTCTCTGCTGCATTGAGTTCGAGGTAGTGCTCCCCCAACCTTTCCATCTGCTTACTAGGCTCAGTGATGATCATCACTGTCTTTGTTTTCGAGGGGATTGGTTTGGTTGCTGCTGGGCCTGTTGCTTTCTTGATTCCTTCATACATCCCTCTAGCATCCTTGGATTCAGCAGCGGGTTGCATACTGTTGCAGAGTTTCAATCAGTATTGATTAGCGCAGTGCCCAGTAGTGCGCTGAGACTTGATTCTGGTCGCTCTGAGCACATCCAGGTTTTGTTTGCTGGGAACTTGCTTGTAGTTCATGGGGGCTCTCCTCTTGGTTGCAGTAACTGGCTCCATTTCAGTCAAAAAAGCTTCAAACCAGTCAGCATTCCTCTAATCTGAAGAGTTATAGATGGCGTTACGCAGATGATCACACTTTGACACCACACTCTGGCCTTGGGCAATATTTTCCAAAAGACCCAGCTTGAGGATCCTGGGTCCTTTCTGGGTCAATGGTATTGCAAATTTGATCCGAGGAGGACCTTTCTCCTTGTGTGGTATATTTTCCTTGGCTCAAGTCTGACCTTGTTACACACCAGAGAATGGTCAGTGTCACAGACCGTGCTGTGATAACCAAAAGTGACGAGGACATTGAAGGTGGTACATATGGTGATGATGAGATCTAACTGATGCCTGTGGCATGACCTCATGGTCTCCAGGACACCTAGTGATAGGGCTTGGTTTGGAAGTAGCTGCTTGTCACACAGAGTCTTTGGTAACAGCATATCTCCAGCAATTCCTGTCCATTTTCGTTCAACTTGCTAATTCCCTGGTGCCCTATGCATGTTGGCCAAGCCATGTAGTAAGTTCTCACCCATGTTACAACTGAGAAAATACCAACATGCATCCCAAGGCAACATTTTTAATATATAGGCATGTGCCAACATCAAACTGAGATAAGCTAGGTCACATTTTAAATATTTGCTTATTATCATCCATGGTCCAATTTTGGTTACTTCAGATTATCAGTTCATTTGTACCCCCATATCATTTAACTTAGATTCTGCTTTAACTCATGTTGCTTGTGAGTGTGATCTGAATAAACCAAAAATTTGTAAAATCTCCACTTTAAATGTAGGAATGCAAAAACCAATGAAAAATCCTGCTGAACCAGGAAAACTGGTTGTTGTAAAATGAGTTGGAATTCTTCTGTCAAGAGAGAAACTGAAACAGTTTAATATCATCACCATGGGTAAATGTCAGGGATGGATGGAAAACAGTGGGCTAGAGCGATGTGATCTTTTTAATATCTGTTAGTATACATCAGGAATTATAGAAACAGAACGTTCACTGTACATTTTAGCAGCCTCCCAGTATTTCAGTTTAAAAACCTGTTGAGGGAAACTAAATGCTGAACCTGATTTCCTTGGGTGTGTCAGTGTCAAAGTACAACAACGTGCACAAATATCTCACCAAACTCTACTGCCTACATGTAGTAAAGGAAAATCTGCTTTAAAAAAATTGAATCCATTCCCATATATTTGCCCATTCCTCAAGTTGCATAATATGAGCCAGGTGTTCTTCAAGGTTTAAGATTTATTCGCTATAAAGAGTGCCAAAAATAAACTTTTTCAAACTTCCAGCCCATAACACTGAAAACAGCTTTAAATAAGAAATGTAAGTGCAAATAGGATTGGGTAAGGCTGAGTTTTGAGAGGTGAATGACCAAAACTGAGACCCTGGGGTTTCAGCTGGTAGCTCAGCCTTGGAGCAGCTCTGTATCTGCAGTTTCAGATATGGGTGATTTAAAGAAACTTCAGCAGATAGAAAATAAGCCAATAAATAATAAACTACCAAAACAAAGTAAGTATTTTACCTGCTGGTATCTATGGGGAGTAAGTTGATGCACCAACCAAACTCATAGCTCCTCCCACTCTAACTTTCTGCCCTTCTCTCCTTTAACCCAAATCTTTAATTCCATTGCCTCCCTGTTAGACTGAAAAATTAAGTTGCAAGGTTCTTGTATTTTTGCTATTTTCAGGTCCAAAATGGTACACACACCATGCACACACACTTCTGGTGTGGGCTGTACTGGACTCGGTTTTGGGTAGTTCATTAGTACGGGTGCTGGAAGTAAGAAGTGTGCAGAGTAGGCAGATCATGACATCAGTCTTTATGCAAAGCCAATTTGAACCTAATGGTGCCATTTTGGACCTCAGCTCTCCAGCTAATGCCCTCTACTTACCATGCCACAAACTGAATATGCGTTCAGCAGTGAGATCATCAACCACTTTTAGGTTAGATGATGATCGATTTTTCCTGGCTTTGCTGAATTAGCAGTTTGGAAGTTTGTACTGTTACTTAAAGTTGCTGAAGTCTACTGGTGTAGCATGTGGTAAGGGCCTTGCTTCTCGCTTCAAGGGTTCTGGTAAAGTCACTTGCTGACAGTCATGGCTTCAATAGTTTCTATACCTCTTGGCTGGTAGCATGATGGGGAGAATGAGCAAGTATGGCACAGATCGATATTGATAACAATTGATTTGTTTGAAGAAGGAGAAGGAGTAGGAGAAGGGCTTTCAGGAGGCAATTCTCCACTCCCAGCCTCAGTAAGGAACAGGACTCTGGGTTTTATAGGATGCAGTGTTCTCTGCCCTTGACTATGAACTCAGTCGGGAGCCTGCCCATAAAAAAGCCAGCTGCCCCACACTATTTTATGTTCAGTTAATTCGCTCAGGGCAAGGCTTCCGCCCCCATCTGGGCTGGGCGTCCCACTTAGCGAGCTGCCAGTTAATCCCATTAGCTGGCAGCTCTGGAGCTGCAGCAGTGACAGGTTCAAGTGGTGGCCACTGTTGTGACTCCAGACAGTCGCCAAAGAAGAGGAGGTTATGGAGGTCAGACTTAAGGTCAGTCCAGAGTACTGGCAAGGCTTGGCTGACAAGCCCCAGCAAGGTAGGCATGGGGCTGGGTTTGAGAGGCCAGGGGGGAGGCTTAAACGGGGAGTATGAGCTTGATGGGAGTGCCTTCAGTGGGCACAGGGGACTCCCAAAGGAGGTCCCCACCCCTTGTCCTACACCAGTAAAGCTGCTAGGCTATCATTTGACATGGCCTTTCCACTGCTCTGGTAAAATAGTGTCATTAATTGACCACTTAAGGGCCTCTTTAGGCCCAAGGATGGACATACCTCAACCACCCTACCGTAAAATAGAAGACAGGTTGGGGACAGGTGGGAAGGAGGTGGGCAGGCCACGTGCTGGATTTTACAAGTGCCTCCGCACTCCCTGCCCCAGTCGGACTGCTCAATATTCCTTTAAAGTAACTGCAGGTTTTCTGACAGGTCTGCTGGTGTACCACTTTATTATGCATACCCATCAGCTTTTCTTGTAGACGTCCCATTGAAGCCCCCATTTGCCCTCTACTGAGGAACTCGTATACTGCATCCCTTTGGTGAGCTGACATTTGCACTATCCTTTCCTCTTAATCCTGGCTGCAGTTTTACCCAGTGCCTCCCCACAAACAGATCAGCCTCTAAGTTATCCTCTAAAGAACGTGCAGACCCAGCGTTTGAACTGGTGGCTGAAAGCGGGAGAGCGAGTGGTGGTGTTTCTCCATCATCAACCTCCTCCTTCCCTTCCACTTCCAGCTCCTGCACCACCGCCTGGTCAGGTTGCAACTCTTGGATATGTGAAAGGAGAAAGGCACAAAAGATGGGATTTTCCACTCCCGCTTGCGGCGGGCATCATAGAGGGCGGAAGCAAAAAATATCAGCAGATTGCAATAATCGGTTTCACGTTGTCATAAAATCAGTTTGCGATTGTCCACTCCATCCTTCAATGGTGGGCTGCATTTCCCATTGCATACATCAGGAAGCTAATTTCAATACATTAGAATCTTACTATAATCCTGCTCGCTGGAATCATCCCCCCACCCGCAGCTAGATCATGAACTCACATCACGCCGACGTGTTTCACAACAGTACATAAACGACATGTACCTGGCGACCTACACTTCACTTGGGACTTTGAGGTTTGTTTGCCTTCCTTGCTCTGATCAGCACTCGCAGTCATCAGTGCCACAGATCGCAGGCAGCCCACATCGCTTTTAAGGGGGCTCCCGGCCCCCAGACCAGCCGTAAGGTGGGAGTGGCTTTTCAACACCTGCAGAGCCTAGTGCTTGGGGAGGAGGGGGAGAAGTGGCTTCAGGAAAGGGAAGAGGCTGCAGGGTAAGGTCTGTACTGGAGAAGGAGGGTATCCCAGGGTGTGTGTGGGGACACATGTTGATCTGTGCAAGTGGCCTCAAGATGGTGAGGGCTGAGCAGGCAGTCCCCAGAGGAGATAAGGCCAAATGGTGATGTGAGGGTGTGTGTGGGAGAGTGAGTGGTGATGTCCCTTGAGCTGGTAGTAAGTGAGATGCCAGTGAATGTGTGATGGGCTTGTGTGTGTGTGTGAGTTTAGAGTGGAGAGATTGTTGCCTTACCCTGGTGGCACGGATGAGATAATTCATTCTTTTTCTGCACTGGATGGCCAACCTCTTCTGTGCAGCATTGGCACTGAGCATCACTGCCATCACCTACCAAGCTAGAGTGGTGAGATTGCTCAACCTCCTGCGGCCAGAGTGGGTGTAGAGGACATCACGGTGCGCCTCCAAAAGGCATTCCAATGACGGGTCACTGGACTGTTCTTGGCTTTTGAGGCCATGTCTTCACTGGAGCAGTTCTGGGCTGCAAGCATTGACAACTGTGTGGGCAGCTGCAGTTTAGATATGGCACCCAGACTGAGGAAGTGGTGAGGGAATGGCAGGGGGGGAGGGGGGGGCAATTCAGGGGCGTGTTTCCTGTGACTGCATAATTAATGAGGCAGGATGTAGGTGATATGGCACAAAAACCCGCTCTTGCGGCTGGTGGGAAAAGCGCGTTTTTTCACACTGAGTGCAATTCAGGGAAAATTCCAGCCAAAGGTGAAGGAAAGGGAAGAAAACAAGAAGCACATGTTTATACAATTTGCAGTTTGTAAACCAGGGGAGATTGTAGGATGAGGGAGAAGTGGGAAATGAAAAGAAGGATTAGGAACGAACATACCATCATGTTCACATTTGCCTCTGGCCATTGGCCTCAGCCAGGTCGCTCCAATAATGGAGACCACCATCTACTCCACTTTGGTAAGGACATGCAGCCATGCCTGACCCACACTGGTTAGGTTATGCTGCCTGTGGTTTTGCACCATCTTGTCTTGGAAGAGAGAGGGAGGTGTGCCAGTGAGCATAGTGCAATCTGTTTGGGTGATGTACCTGTCATGGTTGAACAGCTGTCAGCGTGTGCAAGCTGTGAAATGTGGGTTTGAGGCTTATCTCAGAGCTAAGTGAGGTGAAGCTATGCATATGAGGTTTTGAACTACGACTGATATAGATTATTAGTAGGTGAGTGAAGGGCAGTGATCAGTTGAACAATATGTGATGCTAATGGCTCAGGTGTAAGGATATGGCACTAGAAGATGCAGTCGCTGACCTTGACCACTCATATGAGATCATTGGACTTCTTGCATCACTGCATCCAGGTCCTCAGAGCTAGACTGCTGCCACGGTTGGCAACAGCTATTCGTTCAACTGCCTTCACCGAGTTGTCTGGAAACCCTCCTGGCCCTTTGTGGAGAGAGGACATTGCTCCTCATGTCCACCTCTAATGCCTCACTGGAGAAAATTAGAGCACACTCTCTGCTCTCCTGTGCCATTATTCAGTGCTCTTTCTGCCAGATCCTCTTCCCCAGTCATTTCCAGAACCTGCTGAAGTTAAAACACCCTTTAATATGCTCAGGCTGGTTTTAAGTGGCCTAACCGCTGAAGATTTTGCATCCTGTGCTCGGATGTGCAGCTATTCAGTAGCACGCTTAGTGCTGGCAGAGCACTGAAATCATGGCATTGAGCTGCCATGCATGCATCACAAAGAATGGGCACAGGTTAATGATACATCATAATACTGTTAGATATACAAAGCTTATAAGATTGTTTTGGGACTGTCTCTATAATTTAAGGTAAAATGGAGGAATGAAGGGAGTCATGTGATCTGCTCTGAATTCTTCCCAATAACGAGCTTGGTTGTTAAAATTAAAGAGGGTCTTACTAGGAAGAAGGTCTAGATGTTCGCACCTATAAACAATGGCAAGAGCATCTGTGCTGACTGCGGGTAGACTGTTACTCTCCAAGTTTCACAGTGAAGTGATAGGGATGCCAGGTTTTATAAATGGTTATACTTTAAACTGTCTATTTAATTCTAAGCTAGAATGGAGTTGCGGGGTGGGGGGTGGGGTCAAGCGGATAGCTAATTGGTATTTCTATGTGGATACAAGGTCCATGAGATTCAAGTTGCCATGGAAAGAAGAGTCCATAGCAAGCCATTGTAGCGTCAGGTTACAAGGTTTCATAAGATATCACTGAACCTCACAGACCCAAGTCAGTCCACAAGAATCTAAGAGAGAAAGAGAGCAGAAAAATAGTGGCAGCCAGTGGTGCACCTGAAGCAGAGAAAACACTGACTCTATTGTTCACCATGCAGAATACGGTTGGAGCTTGCGCTCAGATTGAAAAGAATGAATTCTTGAGGTCCTAAAAGAGGATGGAAGATTCACGCAGCTTGGGCTAGAAGGAAGGAATCTCCAATGTAACCCTCACAGTGAAAGTCACTCCTGGAACTAGAAGTTACCCAGCTGGGAAAGAAAAATAGGAGCAAGTCATTTGGAATAGAAAAAGGGTGCCTAGGACTGGTTCTGGAAGAATAGAATATCTAATTTGGGGACAGTGTGAAGTACAATCATGGCAGAGGATTTTGGATGTTTCAGAAATTACATGGGGAAACTTTTCTGCAGTTGAGAGTATAAGTTGCCTACAAAAATAGTGTTTTGTCATTGTTGCTTTTAGCTTGTCTATTATAGGAAAGGTCTTAAAATTTGAAATATTGTCATGCGATCTATTCAATCAGTCACTGGACTTCAAATATCTTTTTAAAAGTTATTAGTCTCTATGCCTGTTTTTGGGCCCTATCACATTTTGGGGCATTAATCTTTGGAATCCCTTTCTGAAATTCACTGCATCTTCACCTTTCTTTCTACTTTTAAAAATCTTCTCAAGGCACATTTCTCTGACCAAGCTTTCAGTCCGAATTTTTCCCTTCCTGGGTCGGGGTCCACTTTCCTTACACTTATTGTGAAACACCTTGGATCATTTCTTGACATTATGGGTGTAAGTCATTGCTGTAAATGATACTTTCATAACATACTAACCAAGTATTTATTCTTTCATCAAAGTTAATGATTTCTTTTCTCATATTTTCAGGACAAATGAAATGATACATCTGGGAACACAAGTGATCAGACTTTGTGTTTTGCTTCAATTCTTTCTAATTGCAGGTAAGACTTAATTCAAGTCTAACATCATAAAAGACTGCAGTCACCATTAATTGCAGGGGGAGGACAAAGAAAATAGAAAAAAAAACAGAGTTAACGTTTCGAGTCCGTGTGACTCATATGGACTCAAAACGTTAACTCTGTGTTTTCTCTCCACAGATGGTGTTTGGCCTGCTGAGTTTTCCAACATTATCTGTTTTTGTTTCAGATTTCCAGCATCTGCAGTATTTTGCTTTTAGTACTTGTAGTAAAGGCCATTTTTATTTTATATTATGTTGAGTATATGCAAGGGGAGGGAAGAGAGCAGAAATTGTGAAGAAAAGCACAGAACAATGAGCTGAGAACGAGAAAAAAAAAATCATGCAAGGGTAAGCAATAATTTGATGAAAGGAGGTCAATAAAGGATAGAATTTTAGAAATTCTATCATTTACACAGATTTCATTTAACAGATTGATGCTGGGAGGTAAGAAATCATCAATACATCCCGACAATTTTACTTCTTTTCCGGCAAAAAGATTCACATTGGTCTTTATTTTTACTCAATTCTTTGAACTACAAACTACAAATGGAGTTTTACATCCAGTACAGAGTACATTCATTACTGATGGGAGATTCTTTATTGTTAATCCTTTTTGTTTTTACTTCAGTGAGAAGCAAACAGCTAACTGTGTTCCAAACACCACCAGAAATCAGAGTGCTGAAGGGGGGCATTGCACAAATAAATTGTTCATACAGTGATACAGATGAACAGTGGAGGATTATATGGAAGAGAAACACCAGTGAAGAACCATTCTGTCAACACCTGGAAAATATAAACAATTTTACTTCTCTCGGGCATTGTGCAGAACATGCGAACATTACCGTGGACCTCTCAACAAAATCCTCATTGTTAATAATCTATGATCTTCATTTAAATGACTCCGACATTTATTTCTGTGAAGTTTCTTTTGAAATACCTCCCCCTCCACAAAAGAAAGTAGGTAAAGGTACATGCATTGCAGTGGAAGGTGAGTTTTACACCTACAACTCAAAAACACCATGCATTTATCACTCCTCTGGTTTTAACATTACTGGCTTAGCTGCATATATTATAGTTCAAAAGTAGAGGTAAAGGAAAAAACTCCAATAGCAACTTGCATTTATACAGCACCTTTAACACAGTAAAGGTATTAAGGCACTTCACAGGAGCAGTTTCAAACAAGATTTGGCATTGAGCCACATAAGGAGGTTTTAGGGCAGACGAGCAAATGCTTGGTCAAAAAGTAGGTCTTAAGGGCTGTCTTAAAGGAGGAGAGACAGATAGAGAGGCAGTGAGGCTCAGGGATGGAATTACGGAGCTTTGGGTCTTGGCATCTGAAGGTAAACGGCAGAATTAGGGGAGCTGCAGGAGATTACAGGGATAGAGAGAGGCATGGTCATGGAGGGATTTGAAAACAAGGATGAGGATTTTAAAGTTGAGGCATTGTCAGATCGGAAGCCACTATAGCAAAAATGGAACTTGGTCCAGGTTAATAAAAGTTGAGAAAACACAAATAGTACATTCAATGTGAGGTAGGAGAGCATACTGTACTGAGGGACAGCCGTACAGTAAAAACCTAAACTGACATTCCCCTAACATGTTTCAAAATAATTGTGTAACATTTTCTTTCCTTGTTTTATGTGTTTTTACGAGCTTTAACGTAAGTGTAAATGGTCAGGCTTGGTAACAAAGGAAGTTATATTAACTTTGGTTCACAAAATGAGAATGTATTTGGTACAAGAGGTTGTGTGGGGGTAGTGGGAGTGGGGTGCGGGTGCGAATTTCAAGTAGCATCCAAAACTGTGCAAAGTGAGGCCTGAGCAGCCCTGCCCTTCCTGGCCTGGCACTACCTTCTACTATAGGCTTCTCAATGCCTTTATAGAACTGGGAGGAGTGTTCACAGTATAAGCTCTGCCCAATTACACTCGATAACATTCAGAGTTCTAGAGCTGCCGTATGTTTAAGTCACCTCTCAATTGTTTCAGACAGGTGGGCTGCTCACCCATTTACAGGCTTACCTGAAAATTGTATTGCGAGTGAGTCCTTGGGCATCAAGGGGGTGGCCAGGGTGCCTCCTCCTCAATTTTCAATTGCCAATCTTCAGTTTTTCAGATGAGCTACAGATAGTTGATAGTTGAAAATTGCTCTCTTTGAGTCCTCACCAAGCCCGAGGGAATATTCAATACAAACTGAAAAACAGCCTCAACAATAGAAGTCTAATAACATATTACAATTGATTTTTCAGCTGCTCCCACTGTCCAGTTACGAGCAGAGACTCTGCCTTACTCCAATGAAGATCTACAGCTAATCTGCACATCACTGGAGTTCTATCCTGAGAACATTCAAGTATCCTGGTTTAAAGATGGACAGTTAATCACCAATGGCACTAAGAATGGGACCCTCTATGCTAACAGTGATGGCTCATTCTCCATGACAAGTTTCTTGAATCTTTCTATATTTGACTGGAATGAAGGTGGAAATTATTCCTGTCAAGTGAACCATTCAACACTGTCTGCACCAATCACTGAAAGGATTTCTGTTAGTGACCAGGGTAAAAATGTCCACTTGTTTTGTTATAAAAATCTTAAGTTGTGTGATTCCAATTACGTTTTTGGCCTTTTATGATTTAAGTAAGATGTTTACATGAATGTGGCACTCATTCTTTGGATCATTCTCCACCCATTACCCCCTCCATTCCCAACCCTACCTCTTCCTGTATCCACCCCTGGAAAAAAAACTATTGCCAAATTCACTTACATCTGCACTCTCAAAATCCCAACTTTCTAACCTTTGCCCCTCCATTTGCCACAATGTACCTGCTCAAATGCACCTTCACCTCCACTTTTGATGCCCTGGTGCCCAATAAGACCATTACTCTCATTCATGCACAATTTGGCCACTAAGATCGAGATAAACTGATCAGCTGTCTCTGCTGCTTCTCTCCCTTCCACTAGCCCACGAGCTAAACTTCCTCAAAAGCTACCCCAGGCCCAACCCTGAACTCACATTCTTCTCTAGTTTCTTTCCAGCTTCCCTCAGGCCCACTCTGAGCTCATCTTGTCCTCTATTGACCTTATTTCCACTAAACTGCTGACCACACAACTTCCCCTCCTGGTCCCCATGTTAGCCGATACTGTTCACGGTTCGGTCTCTTTAGATTCTGTCCCTTTCGCTTTTAAGCCTGCCATCATTACCCTCTCTTAAAAGAATAACCTTTTGCTGTTTCACACTGCAGCATGAGTGGTATTCAACCCTAACAGGATGCCACATCAAGCCAAAAAGACATTCTGCCTATCACACAAATGAGTAATGTGGAATATGAATTTCAGTGCCATTGTGATGCTAGGTATGTAAGCTGTACGTCCCAAAGACTGACAGGTTGTATCAATCAGCACATCCCTTCCGCTGTTCACAATGGGCAAGGTGTGGACCGTACCCAACAACCCCTGCTTGCAAACCTCAAGACACAGTTTCCAACATTAGATGTGATTTGGCAATTGGACAGTGTTTGCTAAATAATCCTCAATGTGCTCAGGGTTACGCTGACAACCAATTTAAAATTGTCAGTTGGGCTCACAGTGTGGCACATTTATATGTTCTGGAAGCTATATATATTAATACGCAGGGCCCTGTTCTTTGCAGATAGAAGAAACATTGGCCAGAATCTTCCCAGATTTGCGCTAAGTAGCGGGCGGGTAAAACCTCGTTTTACCCACCAGCCGCAATGGCAGCTTTTCATGCTGTATCCCAAATGCGTCACATTAATCATGCATTCCTGGGAAACACGCTGTTTCCATGGTGGGCGGGCTCTCATTTGTCCGCCACGCCATCACCTCGCCGCTTCAGCACGCCAGGCACTGTACTTAAAGTGTAGCCGCGTGCGCACCTCTCAGTGTTTCCAGCCCATGATGGTTGCAAAGAAGACATGGCCGTGAAAGGCAAAAAGACTGCAGCCCCCAGGATCAATAAAGCTATAAAAGCGCCTTTTGTATGCAGTAGAGGCTTGTCATGATGTCCTCTACGCTCGCTCTGGCTGCAGGACGGGCGGCAACCTCACTATCCGGCTTGAGAAGCGGTGACAGCAGTGGCCAGCACCAATGCCCTTCAAAAGAAGATAGTGCCGCAAGGGGATGAATGATCTCCTCCATTCGGGTATCCTCCAAATGATCTCCTCAGCCATGGTAAGTCACTCTTCTCATCATTCTCAATTCACACACTCACAAACCTATCACATATCCACAGGGCCCTCACTCCCTGCTGGTTCAAGGGGCATCACCATTCACTGTCTCACATACACCGTCATTGTCCTCATTCCGTCCATGGGACCACTCACCACCCACACAGGCCAGGTGTACTTATCATCTGGCATGGCAGGCATCCTGCTTACACTCTCCTCATCTCTATTAATGCAGGGTAAGCTGGCACACAACAAGAGGAAGAAGTTGCAGACGGGTGCCGGAATGCCCCAAATCAAGGTCCTCGCTGACTTTGAATACAGAGCCATCCAGCTGGCTGGCATCGATCTGGACCATTCCTGTGCTGACAGTGAGCTCAGCGCTGCTCTACCAAGTGAGGACCCAGCAGTGCAACATCCACCAGACAACCATGCTGTGAGTGATGTGTCCTGTTTCACAGGCCACTGCCATGCACTAATTATCTCTCCTTGCTTTCGCAGGCACACCTGGGAAACAGCTGAGGGAGTCCATGACCCAGGGCCTCCAATAAAGCCCTGAAGAAACCTCTGAAGAGGAATCTGAAGGCACCCTCCTTGAGGTCCCGTCACAGTGCTCACCCACACCCTCCACCAGCACAGAGACACACCTCTATGCGATCTTGCTTTGGAATAGCCTCGGGATCACAATCTGGTGAGCATATCGCACTGTCTGATCCACTGCAGGTGGCAGCAGGGATTTCCCAAATGTCCGGCACTCGAAGAACTGCTGGAGGCCAGAAACCTGCTGAGTCCGAATCAGATGATGAGCCTCTGAACTCGGTCATGTCACAGTTGTTGGAGCTGCAAAGGCAAGCTCAGGAACATCAGGAAGGGATGACCGCTGCACTCCTCAGATTGCAAGGCATGATGGAGGAGTCCGTCTGCCTTCAGTCTGAAGTGAAAGCGCAGGCCTGCCAACGCACTGAGGTCAACACTGGTAGGATGGTAATTGCCATGGAGACCTTGTTCCAGGACGTCACTCCTATGCGGGCTCAACTCCATTGCCGATATCATGGTTGGCCTCCTACAGTGTGTACGCGAGAGGTGGACAGGGCAGTTTGATTTCACTCCAGCTACCCCTTCTCCTCAAGGAGTCAGCCACAGGCCCTTGGGCAGCCATAGGGAGGAGGATCAGCTGGTGCACACCCCGGGCAGGCGTCACAGAGTATCATCATTCTCTCTCTGTGTGCTTTTAGCACCTTTAAGGTGGGGCTGGCCCCCACCTGTTCAGCATCTGTGATCAGTGGCGCTGTGCTCCTGAAGGGGTCAGATGCTAAAGGCAAACAGATGCTTTTAAAGTTTCATGGCTACTTCTCAACGATATGACCCTGATCACAGAGCACAAGTGAGCTGCCCTCGGCCAGACAGGAGTCAGACATTCACAGAGGCTATGTGAAGATCTATGGAGTGTCCTCACTGCATGTGGTTATCATCCTCCACAAATCTAGCAGCTATGAGGGCATCCTGAGCACACCTGCCTTGTCTGGCCAGTGTGAAGGCCTCATTCCCATCATCGCCTTCGAGGAGCTCCTCACCCTCATCCCTCCACACTGGGACCTCCAGCTCCTCCATCTCCTCCTCAGCTAGCTCCTCTGCCCTTTGCAGCACCAGGTTGTAAAAGACTCAGCAGGCAACGATGATGCACTACACTCTGTGAGGATGTATTGCAGGGCTCCATCTGATTGGTCCAGGCACTGGAACCTCATTTTCAGCATCCCGATGGCTTGCTCCACCAAGTTGCGAGTTGCAGCATGAGCCTCATTATACCTTCATTTTGCTGCAGTCTGAGGCTGCTGCATGGGTGTCATCAGCCTCGTCCTCTGCAGGTAGCCCTTGTACCTGAGGAGCCATCCCTGCAGCCTCTCTGGACCCTGGAAGTCGGGGATCTGTGACCAGCTGAGAATGTAGGAATCATGCACACTCCCTGGAAAAAGTGCGCAGACCTGCAGGATGCATTTAACATGGTCGCACACCAGCTGCACATTCAGCAAATGGAGTCTCTTGTGGTTAATATAGTTGACCACGTGTTGCGATGGAGATCTGAGCATTACCTGAGTGCAGTCGATGGCACCCTGCACCTGTGAGGGATGTGAGATATGGGCAAATCCAATCACTTGCATCCTGGCTTTCCTGGTCCCAGGTGAAATGCACAAAGTTGTGTGACCTTGTAAAGATGGCATCCGTGACCTCATGGATGCATCTGTGGACGGAGGCTTGTGATGTCCCATAGAGGTCACCTGTGGAGCCCTGAAAGGAGTGACTGGTGTAAAAATTGAGCACGGTGGTCACTTTCACAGCCACTGGCAGTAGATGTCTTCCATGTTCCTGTGGCACCAAATCCTGCAGTAGCTAGCAGATGTGACCAACCAGTTCCTTGGACATGCGCAGTCTTCGGCAGCACTTCAGCAGTTCTTGGTCAATTACAGAAATGAAAGGCAGTGCCGACAGACCCTGGGTGTCGCTAAGTGCCGACCAGCGACGGCTTACACTGGCTCTTTGGTGGCGTGTGTGGGAGCCCCAGCCGCCCCTTCTTCCAGATGGTGCTGCTCCTTCCTCTGCGCAGCCAGGAGCCTCAGTCACTGTCTTCTACATCATCTTCACTCTCTGTGAGCCACGAGGCATACAGCTAGTTCACCAGGCTCCATGATTCTGATGTACTCCTCCTGCAGGTTGAAAGAGAGAGGCACGTGTGTGTACTAAGAACCTGCCTTGGTTAAGTCTGAAGGCCTTTTACCACATCCTGGAGTGCGCTGGCCACCACTTGGATGGCCAGAGATTAGTGCGCTGCATGGCTGCCCAAAATCCCACTCATCTCTACCCCACGCCACCTGACTGATTAGCAGCAGCTTTGCTCATTGGACTGCATGCTGTGCTGTCAGCTCAAGCACAGGCATTCTCCTAACCTGCACTGCAAGGCTGCACTGTTAGCTTGAACCATGGGAGAGACTGGTCCAAACCGGGATGATGACATTGCAAGGGGCTGTGAGCGCCTCCCCCATTGACTGCTCCATGGCCATCTTTAGCAAGGGGATTGTACAATGTGCCCAGTCATCCAACTGTTCTGCAGTCCACCAAAATTACTTTGCAAACTGTGCCCTAGGGGTGAAAAGCTCTGGAGCACTTGGTGGCAATTTGATGCCTCTGCATAATCACAGATTCGGAATCACAGAATCACAGAGTGCAGAAGAGGCCCTTCAGCCCATCAAGTCTGCACTGACATGAGAAACACCTGACCTATCTACATAATCCCATTTACCAGCACTTGGCCCATAGCTTTGAATGTTATGACATGCCAAGTGCTCATCCAGGTACTTTTTAAAGGATGTGAGGCAACCCCCCTCCACCATCCTCCAAGGCAGCGCATTCCAGACTGTCACCACCTTCTGGGTAAAAAAAGTTTTTCTTCACATCCCCCCTAAACCTCCTGCCCCTCACCTTGAACTTATGTCCCCTTGTGACTGACCCTTCACTAAGGGGAACAGCTGCTCCCTATCCACCCTGTCCATGCCTCTCATAATCTTGTACACCTCGATCAGGTCGCCCCTCAGTCTTCTCTGCTCCAATGAAAACAACCCAAGTCTATCCAACCTCTCTTCATAACTTAAATGTTTCATCCCAGACAACATCCTGGTGAATCTCCTCTGCACCCCATCCAGTGCAATCACATCCTTCCTATAATGTGGCGACCAGTACTCCAGCTGTGGCCTCACCAAGGTTCTATACAACTCCAACATGACCTCCCTACTTTTGTAGTCTATGCCTCAATTGATAAAGGCAAGTGTCCCATTTGCCTTTTTCACCACCCCTCTAACATGCCCCTCCGCCTTCAGAGATCTATGGACACACACGCCAAGGTCTCTTTGTTCCTCCGAACTTCCTAGTGCTCAAATGGGCAGAGAAGCTAGAGGCCCCACTCTAACCTTATCAATGTGACTGTGTCTGAACTGTCTCAGCTACAGAGGAATGGCCACATTATACAAGGTTTCCCTATTGAGTGGCCGCTTCCCTTGCCCACTACCCCCTACCCCGCACATGTTTGTGTGCTACCGTGAACTGCAGGACAGCCATTGGCCCCCACCAACGTGCCTCAGCCACAGGGCAACCCATGCCCCCCACACAAAAGGCCTCAACTTTGAATGCAACAGGCGACCCGGGTGAGTGCTCCGCTACGTTACTGTACACCCACCTCCGGGTTCCCCTCAAAGTGCAGCCTGCCAAGTGCACACCTTTCATATGCTGTTGTGAAACACGTCAGCGTGCAATCACACTGACGTGGGCGGAAGATCCAGTGGAGTCCGATTCCATAATGATGTGTAGGTGTTTTAGAATGAGGTTCCCAATGCCTGAAAGCGGGAAATGAGGCTCAGCATCGAAGGATGGTGCGGACAATCGTTAAGTGGTTTCACGACATTGTGAAACTGATTTTTGGCCTTCTTGTCATATTGTCCCCTCACACAGCCGAACATGCCTGACACCAACGGGCATGGAAAGTCCCAGCCATTGTGCCTGTTTCAGCTAAACAAAATAAGTGACAGCCATTTGCTGGTTCATTCCTCAGCGCAATGCTTTGACCAATCAGAGTCAAGCTGCCTGGTTTGAATTTCAGATAATACTTGGCAGTTAACTGTCAGTCACAGTACATTCTCCATGGCGACGTCATGACCAATCAGAGTCCACTTGCCATCCAATCAGCACTCTCTTATACAGAATAAATTGTTATTCCCTTTGGTATTCTTGCAAATTGTCTTGATGAGGGCAAGATGAAAATATTTGACAAAAATATTTCTTCTTTCAGCAATACTCAAAATAGTATTTAATCACCATTTGTGACACAAAAGCTTAGGTTTTTACCACCCTTCACATCTTACGGCATTTACACACCTCAGTTAACGGGTGTATAACAATCACAAGTTGCACAATCGTCAAAACATGAGAAATCACTCTTATCCAGGGATGTACCTGGGGGTTCAGGCCCCAGTTTCATAATGCCTTCCACCATGGGTCTCTGCCTAATTCAGGCTTCCCCTGCTCGAGTTCCCCAGTCTTTTGGGTAATTTGTTAGAATGTCATAATTGAGCCTCCTATTTTATCTTTAAGATTGGTAAGGTGTTCTGGTGGTTGGGGAATATCATATCTGAAATTAGTCACATATGTGGTCAGTTCATGACCACTCATTCCATTCCCAATGGTGACATTAAGACCAGATGACACATTAATCAGGTACATTTTGCATGTTCCAATGTCTCCTAGCCAAGTAGGTACAATGCATCTCTCATGGCTTATGGGACACGATTGGTTGCCCATCACAAAGAGTTGATGCTTACTGCTGTAACAATATTCCCCATGCCCCTTATAAGCCATCTGAATGGGAACACTATCCAAGTCCTCAGTTACCATAATACAACTGATGGCCTCCTGATGTCAATTAAACTCGCACAAAGGAATTTCATGACCAAACAGGTTATAGGGACAGACCTACACATTCCTCTTCCTTTGAGAGCCTCCCAAATCTGGGGTTACCCATGCAGTCCCATCCATCCAGACTAGCCTGGAGGGAGGGTGTAAATACTTGATTCAACTGGAATCTTGAATGATGCCCAAATTCTGAATCCTATCTAAGGGATTATCTTTTGTGGTCTCTGGAATAATTGGGATTAGCAATAACAATGCCAATTGCATAAGCAAATTTTTGTCACAGTCCTTTGGGACTAGAATCATTTGGGTTAGATCCCTTGTTAATATGGTATCATTTGACATCTCATGTTTGAGGCTCATTTCAGGTGCTCACCTGTAACCCAGGAGGGTAAATCCTTCTTATGAGCTTCCTAAAGTTAGCCATGGTCTGTCCCACAAGCCAAAAACCATAGATATCATTCTCAGCTGCCTGTCGAGATACATCTCTCCCTTCCTTGATAATTTCATTGATAATGTGGGCCTGGCTCTCCTCATCTTCCACTAGATTACTTAACTTTACTAACACTATCTCCTCTTCTGTATCCACTTGCTTCTGAGTCTCCGCTATCCCCAGGATAATCTCCCCTAACCTTCGACTTCACTGTCGTGCTGACGCTTCCAAACTTGCTACATCTAGGCTATTCATTATGGACATCCCAGTGTGAAAAATCACGGCCCCATCATTGAGTAAATCTCTCCCTCATTTTTGTTTTTACTCCTGCTACCTCATTTCTCTCCTCCTCCTTCAGCATGTTATACTTATTCCCTTTGATTTTCAGTTCCACTGATCTCTCATATTCCGCCAATAACTGTGTTAACATTGCATTTGTGAGTGCATGGGTTTCTGGTAGACCCCAGGATGGGAACACCCCTTTGTCTTTCTGTCTATGATATCTTTGGCAATCTCTTCTTTGCCTCCACCTATCACTGGCCCCCCATCCAGCCCTACCTGTCGCACCCCCCTCTACCAGCTTATATTTCACCTAATTTCTCTATTTCCTTAGTTCTGATGAAGAGTCATATGGACTCAAAACGTCAACTGTATTCCTCTCCACAGATGCTGACCGGCTGAGTTTTTGTTTTTGTTTCAGATTTCCAGCATCTACAATATTTTGCTTTTACTAGGATGGCAAGGTTAGGTTACTTAAATTAATCATAACTGGACCAGATGTATAGGTTATGTCATGATAGACCTTGTCTTGGGTAGATATGATTACTAATCCATTGTTGCTCATAGCACTCTCTGAAGGGCATGACCTCCCTTCTTTTAATTCAGGTAAGACTGATGGCCTGGATGCTGGGGGTCTTTTCCTTTGTTCTAAGCTCACTTTGGCATTTGCTCCAGAGCAATCCACCCTCCACCCCCCCCAACCCCAGCATATAGAGCCCCATTTTTATCATCCCTTTCTTCCCTGCATCAGCTTCATTCACCTGCCAAATTTTTGGTTCTAATGGGCCTTCTACATAGTTCAAAATCAAAAGGTGCTGTTGTTCTGATCACACCATTTGTCAGGGTCCAGATCTATTATCTGTCCTCTTTAGTCCCTGCTACTTGCTCAGTAAGGTCCAAGACCCATGCCACAGCTTGTAAGACCCTTGTCCCTTTTTGTTGGCATAGTCCGCAAGCACATTAAGTTTCCTTGATCATACTTTTAGAACAAAGACATTGCACAAGCCACACAGTGTAATTTGAATCTTGTTCTTGAACAATGGAAAAACCCCAAATCGCATGCTTTAACTTCATTTGTTTCAGACTCCATTGATAGGAAGCTGTAGGGAAGCTCAAATTTCATTTCCCTCAAAGAATACAGGTTGAACTAGTTTTTTTTCAAATTGTTGTAAGTTTAAACTGCCATTCTTTTTTCAACTTCTTCAAATTCCAAATGAAACTCCACTGTTGTTTCTAAAGTCTTTCCCTTTTTTTTGTTTTCCAATGGCCATTTGCACCAATAAACAGTTTAATATGAGCAAGTTTCATTATCTGGAGTTAAAGATCTACACGTATGTAAAATAACAATTGAAGTTTACCCTGAGCAGAAATGAAATTCCAATTTTCACAACTCAACCTTTATCACCCTAAACTTAAAGTGATAGTTAATCAACTAAATGTAAAACAAAATAGCATGTGCCTTTTAAAGAAAACAAAAGGGAAAAGAAATTTTGTCGTCTTAGTTCTTCTTTCTTCAGGCACCTCTGTCAGCCAGCTATAATTAGAAATTAAAGAAGAGGTGAATTCTCACAAATAAACAAAAATTTCAACATGTTTCCTCTCCATGAGGAGTTAAGGACAGCTGAGTGCCCCAAAGCTTCAAGTATTAACATTCACACTGATGTTTAAAACAGTCAACACTGCAGCGGAATTTTACACTCTAATGATTTTAACAAATGATTAAACTTAAAACATACAAACCAGAGCACAAAGGGGTAACCAGCTTTTGATTCAGTGACACAAAACACTGAAAGAAGAAAACCACATTTATTTCAGCTGTAGGTAATGTTTAAACAGCAATCATTAGCCCTTAAGGAAGGTTCCTAAAGCAACTGAACACTAGCGGTAAACAAAAAACAGAATTTTTCCATTCTCCTCCATTCCAACATAATTTACCTTTCCCTGCTTAAACCAATTAAAATATGAATGGGCATACATATTAAACATACACACTCAAAAAAAGTAAAAGGGTCTTTCATCTACATGTAGGAAACTTTCTTACTTGCACACTCACACATACACACACACGCACACATACGCACACATACACACACACTCACACATATACACTCTCAAACACACATGCACACACTCTCACATGCACACACTCTCAAATACTCACTCACACACACAAACTCTCTCACGTACACACACACAATAGTTATCTCCTTTCTCACATCATTTAAACATTTGCTATGGGCCATTATCTTATTTCTTTTCATCCTAGCCATTATCGGTAACTTTGAATATCCTTGCATGTTTTGACCTTGTGGCTCGGTGAGATTAAGAGAAAAAGGCTTGTCATTTTCACCTCCTGTTCTACCTTAATCTCTGGAATTCCCTTCCTAAATCTTTCTGTTTCTCTACCTCTTTTTCTCTGTTTCAGACGCTCCTTAAAATCTACCTGTTAAACTTTTGGCCACCTGCACTAGTATCTCCTTATGTGACTCAGGTTCAGATTTTCGCTCCCGGTTTGAGTGCGCAGAGACAGGAGAATTGCCCACTCTGCGAACCCAACCTCTAAAACTGTCTGTCCAAATTCCGATTTTCGGTCTGGGGGGTGGGCTAGAATAGGGTTTAGGGTGGGCAACTCCAGAAGTAAAGAGTGGCTGGAGGCAGGCCCAGCGCAGGTTGGGCAACTCAGGCACAGATAAAAACTGGGCCTTCAGAAAAGCCCATTTGAGAGGTAGGTCATCAATGGTGAAGTCCCTGTGCCTCGAAGGAGATGTCATTGCCATGTCAGGTGAGTTGCCAAGCTGTAGATGTTGTCCAACTGTTAGCTGACCCTGGAATGGATGGCCCATCATGGGCTTTCCCTATGGGAGAATTGTCATTGTTGCTGCCTAATTAATGTGTACTCTACTGAACCACTGGAAGTACAGAATGGATTCACAAGACACAGCCATGGAGATAGCTTCGCCTTGCCACTAGTACCTGTACAGATGTTATGCAGTCATGTAGATAGCTGCCAAGCCTCAATGGATGGATGAATGATGAACAGCCAGCTCCATGCTCATTATCCCATCCATTTCCACTTTTGCCACCCAGGATGCACCCACACTGTTATCCTTTGACCAAGTCCATCACAGCTGCACAATGTCATGGCATTACAGTGTGACTAAGAGGGGGGTAAACTAGTAGGGCTGTCAGTGGTCGCTGAGCACAGCATGTTACCTTGGAATCACAGCCGCAACATACATGGCACCAAGCATTTTCGCCACCAAACTATTCCTGACAATCTACTTACCTTCCATAGTTTAAGACAAGAATTCATCAGGCCCTCTTCTGAATGCTTGCAGTACTTCTCAGAAAGAACCAAGTAATCTTGTTCATTAGTATAAAATACAGACTGCATGGCCGGAATTTTCTGGCCCCCCCTTGGTGTTGCAACTCATGACAGACGGTGGTGAGGAGCAATATGGCAAGAAGGCCAAAATTCATCTTCACACCGTCGTGAATCAGTTTCCGATCGTCCGCTTCACCCATCAATGCCGGGCAGCGCTTCCCACTGCTGCACACTGATGTGTTTCACAATTGAACAAAAGCGACGTGCATCTGGCGAGCTGTACTTCCCTCGGGACTTTGAGGTTTCTTCGTCTACCTTGCTTTGGACAACACTTGCGGCTAACAGCGCCAGGCTTTTCAGGCAGCACCCTGTCACTTTTAGGGGGGACCACGGACAGGTTTCTACCCACCAGGCCAGTTATATGTTGGGGAGCGGCTTTTCAACTGCTGCAGGGCTAGGGCTTAGTGCTTGGGGTAGAGGGAGAAGTAGCCTCAGGCAAGGGAAGATGCTGCAGAGTGTGGGCTGTACTAGGGAAGGGGGTGTCCCAGGTGTGTGAGAGAGTGAGTGGTGATGTCCCTTGAGCTGGGTGTGAGTTAGATGCCAGTTAATGTGTGATAGCCTTGTGAGTGTGTGAATTTAGAGTGATCAGATGGTTGCCTTACCCTGGTGACATGGATGAGATCATTCATCCGTTTTCTGCACTGGATGGTCGCCATCTTGTATTTAGCGTTGGCACTGACCATTTCTGCCACTGCCTCCCAAGCTAGAGTGGCAGGACTGATGGGCCTCCTGCAGCCAGAGCAGGGGTAGAGAACATTGCCTCAGTCCTACACAGCATCCAGAAGGCATCCCAAGGATGTGTCACTTATTCAGGGGAAGGGGGGTGCTGCACGCTTCTTGGCCTTTGGGGCCATGTCTTCACTGGAGCAGTCCTGGGCTGTAAGTATTGAGAATTGTGCACAGAGCTGCAGTTTAAATGCGGTGCCCTGCATGAGGGAACAGTGAGGTAATGGCGTGGCGGGAAAATCAGAGGCCACCCACCAGCAAGACGGCGCGTTTCTTGTGGCTACATAATTAATGAGGTGGGAATGGGACAATATGACGTGAAAACCCGCCATTGCAGCTCTGGCTAAAATGACTTTTTTCCTGCCCACTACCGCACTTTGTGCAAATCTGGGACAATTCTGCCCTATGAGTTATGTTAATTTAAGTCAAGAGAAACCAAGCTGTAGACACCTGATCAATAATTCCTGTGGAGAATCGGCATTTGTTTTGAAGCTATTCTGTGAAATAAAGGTGATAACGATCGTAATAATAGGAAGATGACCCATGAAGGATGTTGATCAGGAATATAAATAGCCTAATTTGGGTTTGGACAAATTACACTATTTCAACTTCAATAACTGTTAGACATATTCCACTCACATTTGGTTGCATGCTAATGACCTTCCTATAACCCATTCTAAAAGGAAGGCTTTGTGGGACACCAACACTTAGCAACCTTGAAATCGAATTATTGTCTTGTTGAAACACTTTAGCTTCTTCAAACAGGTTCCAGATATCCCATCTGCAATAAAAACACTATGACCTCAAAATTCAGGTCCATCTTAGATATGGAATTAACACAGGCTAGGTGGGGGAGAGGATTTTACAGCAGCATCTGTTTCACCAGGTTTCTACCCCTTACTAGTTTCATTGTTAAGTCTCAGAGTGCCTTTGTACCATCATATTTAAAAGTCTGATTGGTGAGATCATTGGCTCCTTGAAAATCACTCCATCTCTGGCCAGGGTATGACCAAAAGTAAGTATGTCAATAGACAACAGCTATAAGTAGGCTCCACAAAGCTTATCCCAATAACAACAGATTCCTATGAAATCAACTACGATTAGAGAGTTGGCCCATAATGAAAGGAGCATTCAGGAAAAACTCTTGTCATTAAATTTTCTGATCAGACCAGCCTGAACTCTTCCCCCATAGCAGCCAAGTGCTAGTTTGAATCTTCACTGCTCCACCAGCGTTGCTAAGGACACAAGGCTGCACCATTTGTTTAAATGAGTAAACAAGTGACTGTCCCACCCTGCCTCATTTGTGGTAATGAAGTCACGTTCCAGGAATTTCTAGGCTTTTGACTGTTATTAAAGGCGTGGCTTCCATTGTCAGCATTCTGTTGACTCACCTGAGCTGGGACATGTTATAAATGAAATTTTATAACACTTATTTTATTTTTATTTGCTGTTGGAATCCTCATCCACGAGGTGAGGTTTCCTAAAAAATGCAAAGGCTGCTTGGTCTTTTCACCTGTCCGCCAACCATAAAAATTTCCTTTTTAATGGTCTTAATAGGCCTTTTAATTGTTGGCGAGCGAGCTGCCAACTCCTGCGTGCGCCGGCTGACTGAAATATCTCGCAAATGTGCAACGACATCATTTTAAGCTTGGTCAGGTCGGGAGAGCGCCCGCCCAACGAGCTAAAAATCCCCCCCCTGATGTTGTCATACAAATTTATTTAATAGTTACATTTAAAGCAAAAAAGTTAGATGAAAGTCTAAAGTGCTGCTTTATGGTATGATATTCAACATAGCTTTTAATGCATGTCCTTAATAATTCTCAACAGGTTCTGCCAGTGATAAACAATTGTGGATAATACGAATAGTTAGCAGTCTAAGTGCACTGATGGTGCTTGTGGTTGTTGCAGTACATTGTACGTGTTCAATTTCAAGTAAGTGCTTATGTTTTTTAGGTTTCACTCTAACTTTACTTTTAACCCAAAAAGAGTTGTTGTAGCCAGTACCTTTAGAGTTTATGTTAAATTCACAGCTGTAAGGCCACGGTTTATGATATGAAGTGAACACACAAGTCTAATGGCACAAATTTTTTGATTAAGCTAGTCCGACGCAGTGGACTCTTCTTACTGAACTCACTGATTCTTCAGAGTTCACAGAGGCTCAGGATTATCTGAGCCATTTACAGGCTAGTTTGTAATTTTCAAATGAGTCTTACTGGAATTGTTGACAAACAAATTGAGCACACAAAATCAGTAATCTGGCTCTGGTAAGGAGTATTTCAATATAGATTTAAATATTTACCCACATGCCACTGTGAATTACCATCATATCTTCTATTTCCCTTTTCTTGACAAAGTACTTGAACATTTTTTTTTCCAATAATTTATATAGATTTTTCTTTTCCCACCTACTTCCATTATTTTTAAATGTATTTCCATCCATTGTTTTATCTCTACCTTTTAGCCTTTTTTGATTCCTTCACCCCACCCCACCCCCACTAGGGCTATCTGTACCTTGCTTGTCCTGCTTTCTACCCTTAATTAGCACATTCCTTAGATAATATCACCACCTTCAACACCTCTTTGTCCTTTTGTCTGTGACATATTTTGGTTATCTCCACCTATCACTAGCCCTCTATCCAGCTCTACTTGTCCCCGCACACCCCCTTAACCCCCCCTTATATTTCACCTCTCTTCTATTTTTACTTAGTTCTGTTGAAGGGTCATTCAGACTCGAAACGTTAACTGTGCTCCTCTCCATAGATGCTGCCAGACCTGCTGAGTTTTTCCAGGTATTTTTGTTTTTGTTTTGGATTTCCAGCATCCGCAGTTTTTTGCTTTTATACTTGAACATGTTGTTACCTTCCAAATCTGTGACCATCTTCAAACAACTTGCTGTGTGAATCTCTCCAATCAGATTTTGTCCTGACACAGCATTGAAACAAATTGTATCTGAACAAATTATATCTTCCATGACCATAACTGTAGTGCATTATCCCTCCTGCACCAAACCTGGTTCAGTAGCAACACTCTCCTCTGAGTCAGAAGGTTGTGGGTTTAAGTGCCACTCCAAAGATTGGAACACAAAATCGAGGTTGGCATTTCAGTGCAGTACTGGAGCAGTGTTGCAATGTCGAAGGTGCTGCCATTTAGATGAAATGTTAAAATGAAGGCCCCATCTACCCTATCTGGGGAACATGGCACTATTTCAAAGAAGTGTTCTCCCTAGTGTCCTGACCAGTATTTATCCCTCTACCAATGGCATGAAAGAAACAGATTATCCAGCTATTATCACATTCCTGTATATGGGAATTGCACAAATTGGCTGTTATTTTCACACATGACAAAATATACCAAAAGTAGCTGTAAAATTAGTTGCATTGTGCATTGAGATTGCGAAAGACCCCATACAAATTCAAGTTTTTTCTTTTTTTCTCCTCATCATCTTTGATTTCTCTGCAGTCTTTGGCAAGGTCGACCACACCATCCTCTTTTGTTCTCCAGCTCAGTAGAACTACTGATATAAACAGAAAATGCTGGAAATACTCAGCAGGTCAGGCAGCAGCCGTGGAGAGAAACAGGTTCAATGTTTCAGGTTGAACTTCCTGGGTCTTTTGTGGATGGGCTGGGAGGTGGGAAGGCTGGCAAAATGGGGGGGGTGTCCCCGTCCTCCCGCCTCCATGCCATTTTGCCAGCAGGGGTTATTGGCAGATCAGCTGCCGCCGGGAGCCCAATTGAGCCACTTAAGTAGCCAATTAGTGGCCACCTCTTGCCTCCATGTGCAATTTGCCTGCACAGGAGGGCCTGCTGCTGCATGTGGAGACTGCCAGGTGAAACTTGGTGGCCTCCCAGTGGGCACCAGGGTGGGAGGGTGCCCTCCTTTAGGGGAACACCATGCTCCATGGCCTCCTGGTGACAATGGCCACCCTTTTGGCTACCATGCTGCCTTTGCTCAGTGACACTTAACTCCAAACCGCAGGCCTGTCTGCCTGGACCCAGCATCCCCCAAACATACTTCCCAGTCCTTGAAGTTGCCCTGCCATTAAGATGCCCTCTCCCTGGTGTTCAGGATTGGCCACTGTTAATGGCGGAGCTATTGAGGGTGCTGAGCTACCGGCCCTCTGATTAGACGGCAGACCTGTGATGGCCACTTAATTAGCTGCCACTGGCAATATGCCTCCTCTGGTCCAACTGCTGGCTAAAGCGGGGTTGCCTCCCATTTTCGGTTCTTTCGGTGGGACTTCTGGCACCTCCACAAAATTCAGCCCATTATATGTGCTCTCTCCCTACAGAGGCTGCCAAACCTCCTGAACATTTCCAGCATTTTCAGTTTTTATGTCAATTTTCCTACATCTGCTGTATTTTGCTCATGTATGTGGGACTACCCTTGCTTAGTTCCACTCTTATCTATCTGTTGGTAGCCAGAAAACTTCCTGTGTTCAAATCCCTTATGATATTGCCCATCCATCCCAATCTCTGTAACTTCCTCCATCCCTACAACCCCTTCACTCCTTGAACTCACCTTTCATCTGACTCTGGCCTGTTGTGCATTACCCCTCCCTTCTTCTCACTATTGGAACCTCTGGCTCCCATAGTTTAGAATCTCTTCTGTAAACCTCTCCACTTCCCTGTCCTCCTTTAAAATCCTCTTTATAATTCAGTCTTTGAATAAACTATGGCTCTCCCCTCCTAATATCTCTTTCTTTTACTCAGCATTCATTCCTTTCTTTAATTTCTGGGAAACACCTTGGGACATTTCTTTCATGTTGAAGGCAATTGAATGGCTTGCTAAGTCACTTCAAAGGGCATTAATTGGTCGTACTATCCAAAAGGCCCAGACTTGTGCCTCAGATGTAGTTAAATCAATATATAATGAGGTGGGTGAGGTGGGAGATATTTGGCAGAGGCCATTTTATTCATTATCAGCATAAGCAATTATTCAAACTGTTATTTGCGCTTTATTGTAAAGAAGAGCACAGGTGTTCTCTATGTCCTGGCTAATATTTATACCTCATCTAAAATTGGATTATCTAATTATTATCACCTTCCTTTAACTGGGATCTTGTTGTGCAGGATGTCTTGAATATTCCTATTCCTACTTAGACACTCCTCCTGACCCATTTGGCTGATTTTTTATCCCATGCAAGTGCTTCTACATTCCTCATTAAGATTATCTCTGAGCCCTCCATTCCTCTTTGATAAGCAGGCCAACCTATCCTGACCACAACAATCCTCCTCTACAAAAACAAAAATACCTGGAAAAACTCAGCAGGTCTGGCAGCATCTGCGGAGAGGAGCACAGTTAACGTTTCGAGTCTGAATGACCCTTCAACAGAACTAAGTAAAAATAGAAGAGAGGTGAAATATAAGCTGATTTAAGGTGGGGGGGGAAGTAGAGCTGGATAGAGGTCTAGTGATAGGTGGAGATAGCCAAAAGATGTCATAGACAAAAGGACAAAGAGGTGTTGAAGGTGGTGATATTATCTAAGGAATGTGCTAATTAAGGGTAGAAAGCAGGACAAGCAAGGTACAGATAGCCCTAGTGGGGGTGGGGTGGGGTGAAGGAATCAAAAAAGGCTAAAAGGTAGAGATAAAACAATGGATGGAAATACATTTAAAAATAATGGAAATAGGTGGGAAAAGAAAAATCTATATAAATTATTGGAAAAAAAAGGGAGGGATCAGAAAAGGGGTGGGGTTGGAGGAGAGAGTTCATGATCTAAAATTGTTGAACTCAATATTCAGTCCGGAAGGCTGTAAAGTGCCTTGTCGGAAGATGGGGTGCTCTTCCTCCAGTTTGCGTTGAGCTTCACTGGAACAATGCAGCAGGCCAAGGACAGACATGTGGGCATGAGAGCAGGGTGGAGTGTTGAAATGGCAAGTGACAGGGAGGTCTGGGTAATGCTTGCGGACAGATCGAAGGTAATCATCCTCTACTCGACTGAACTTATTATCTCTTGAAGTAACCTTTGTTTTAACTCCAGAAAATGACAGAAACAGTCAGCAGATTGCACCTGAATTGTTAACTTGCTACTTCTCTCCATGCTGACCCGCTAAGTGAGTGTTCCCTGCATTTTTTGCTCTTATTTCAGAATTCTTCCATTTACAGTTTTTGCTTTGGTTATGGACAGGAGGGGGGTTAATTTAAATAGCCCAGCTTTCTCCTCTTACTAACCATCCAAAAACAGAAGGGTGTTTTTGATTTCTGATTTCACCCTTTATAAGTGGTGGCATGTTTTCCCCAACCTTTCAATTTGGAGTGATCCAGTCCTCTACTAATAAACTAGAGATAAGGTAAAATAAAAGGGTTGGTTTACTTACATGCACACAAAAGGGAAGGGGGTTTCACAATGTCTGCCCCATTTGCACTCATACAATAAAAGAGAGATAAGGAAATGAAAGGGACAAGACCACAATAAAAGTAAGAGTTATGGTTTCATGTGAGTTCAGGGTACAGAACCAAAAGTCCAGAGCTGATCCATCTTCCCAGAAGTGAGGAATTCTACAATTCCATGCATGTAGAGATGAATGAGTCTTTTTTTTTTCCTTTCATTGGATGTGGGCATCACTGGCTAGGCCAGCATTTATTGCCCATCCCTAACTGCCCTTGCTCAGAGGCATTTAAGAGTCAACCACATTGCTGTGGATCTGGAGTCACATGTAGATCAGATCAGATAAGGACAGCAGATTTTCTTCCCTAAAGGGCCAGATGGGTTTTTTACCACAATTGACAACAGTTTCAAACTTTTAATTCCAGATTTTTATTGAATTCAAGTTCCACTATCTGCTTTGGCAGGGATTTGAACCCAGTAGCATTACCCTGTGTCTCTGGATTACTAGGCCAGTAGCAATCCTACTATGCCATTGCCTCCCCAAATACAAATACACGAATACAGGAGTTCTGATGTTCCAGTAGTTCATGGGTGTAGATAAGGGCAGAGCTCTTTCTGCTACTGCCTGTTAGATGGTAAAATGGTAGACTGCCTGGGTTTAGTTCCACACAGCAATATTACAAGTTCTAGCAGCTTGGGGACGGTCTTGTGACATATCTCCCACATCTTCTCCTGGATGTTGGACAAAGGATGTATTTTTCGAGGTCTGGAATCTTGAAGTGTTCAAGAGAGCTGTCAAGGTTCCTTTTGTCCTTGCATACTGTCTCCGTTGACCAGCTCTGCCTTAGAACTGTAAAGGGGGTTGGTGCATCTCTTTGGAATTTGATTTTCTGCAGTCACAGGGGCATTAGCACCTGTTTAAAGATAACAAGGTGGCTACTGGTTTCTGAAGGTTAGAAATTCCTCTGGTATTAGTCATGGCTAGTCAGGGTAAAGCCTTGATCCATATAAAAAAAAATTATAGAGTAGCCAGGTTAACGTAGATATATATATATATATATTTCTTCCTGTCTTCTGGTCAGGACACTTTTTATTTTCTTTTAATACTATTGACTTCCTCCAGATAAAAGTTGTTGTCATGGGAATCCACATTAATTCTTTCTCTTTGTAGGACATCTTGATTCCTTATTCCAATTCCTATTTGGGTACACTTCCTGATCTCTTCCTCAATTATATTGGCGACTGTGTTGATTCTGCTTCGCCTGCTCTCTCTGTTCTCAAGGATTGCATTTACTGTACCCACATTCCAATTCTTCATTCTCCAGGTTTACATGTTTCATCTATGAGTCCCTTCTTGGATGATTTTGTCTCCACTGATCTAACTCTTTTCTATTAAGCAGTTTGCAGCTTATTCAACCTATTTAGTTCCCATTTATTGATTCTCTATTTTGATCTTCCTCTTTTTTACCTCTGATTTTCCTAACCTTACTAAGGCACCTGTTATATTTCAATCTGGTGTTTTACTGTAATGTACACACAGAAACGTTTTAACTTCTCATCTCCCTTTACAGATGTTGATTGTCTTATTGTGTATTTACAGCATTTTATGTTTTCATTTCAGATTTCTAGTTTGGCATTTTTCTTTCACCATTGCTATTCAGTAACTACACTACCAACATGTTGAATTTATCTACTGTTCATTTTAAAGCAAACTCTCCATACTGCAGTTGACATTATTTATGTGCTGCAACCATTCTCTAAGAATTTTCCTGTTTGGTTTGTTGCAGAAAAAATAGCTTCATCGTCAAAGAAAAGAGCCATGCCTGAAAGTGATCAAAGTGCAAGACAGCAGTCTACCTATGTTGATAATGTTATCTACTCACTGCTTGGCCAAGAGCACCCTTATGATATATGAACTGACAATCTTTTTAATCAAAGATTGTCTATTGCATTATTCAAAATGTTCAAAGGCATCTCTACTTCATTTTGAAAATATCTATGATTATCTTGATGGCCTCCATTTTTTCTCTTTCCCATAAATGGAAACACTCTGTGAGCGCAAAATTGGTTGATGTAGCAATCTCCAGTATCACAAAGTCTTTCATTGCTTACTGAGTGTGGGCCATGCCAAACTGCTGACTGCATCCTGGGCACCAATGGTGCTGAAGGAAGGTGCGCACCGTGTGCCAGAATACCGTGAATGGATGCTACCCTGACACGAAACAGTGTGAGGCCATTCTTTTTCTTCCTGACCGATATTGACCGAGATTGCAGCAGAGGTGAGCAGCTGTGGGGTCCACAAGCGAAACTGGGTCCGATGCCACAAAGGGGTCAATGACCTCATGCACTCCATGATGGTAAGTGGCACGGTGAAGTCACTGCAAAGTGACTCTCATGATGGCATCAAGCTATGCCAGTGGAGTGGTATGCCAGGCAGGAATTTGCGTTCTCGTCCTCAGAATCAGATGGAAAATGTGGATGGAATGTGTGGGAGGCCGTTCATGCTGTGCAATTTGTACCAGGGGGCAGGTGTGTGTGTGTGGAGAGCTTACTTGGGAGGTGACATAACAACAGAAAGTGCTGGAAAATCTCATCAGGCCTGGCAGCACCTGTGGAAAGAGAAACAGAGGTGACAGGGAGGTGACATGTGCATGCTCTTTAAAGGTTTTGCTGTCGAAACTCACTCCTTCTGCAGAACAAAAGAGTGCATAACGTCAGGGAGTGCTCGAAGATTGTTCCTGATATCTGCAAGTTGACCCCTGCAAAGGAGGACAAAACAAAAACAAAAATACCTGGAAAAATTCAGCAGGTCTGGCAGCATCTGCGGAGAGGAACACAGTTAATGTTTCAAGTCCGAATGACTCTTCAACAGAACTATTGAAGGGTCATTCGGACTCGAAACGTTAACTATGTTCCTCTCCGCAGATGCTGCCAGACCTGCTGAGTTTTTCCAGGTATTTTTGTTTTTGTTTTGGATTTCCAACATCCGCAGTTTTTTACTTTTATCCTGCAAAGGAGGAGGCTGTCAAACTGGCCAGGGAGCACGGCAGGTACTCAGTTGCAGATGGTGAGGCCAAAGTGTCGAGACAACAGAGTAGGATGTCTCCAACCAGGAGTCGAGAACTGGGCATATAGGAGACTTGTGACACTGCACTGGGAAAAGGGATCGTGCATAATGGCAAGGTAATTCTTTGTGTTCTCCACTACAGTTCGTGACAGGCAGGAGAGATGACGTATACAGTCTGCAGGAAGACAGGACTCCATCTTGGAAGATGATGATGCTGCTCTCCAAGACGGTGCACCATCACATCATTCCTCCACAGCCCCCACCTGTGCAGAGACAGTCACGTCGATAGGGGTGCATTTGTGATTAGACTCAGGGTCACAGTCTGGTGAACACATCAAGGACATGTTGCAGCAGCTGATGGAGGATTTGACAGCTGAGGTCCCTGACAGTTGGAGGACTGCTAGAGAAAAGGCCATACTGAGTCCCAAGCTGATGATTGGAATGGCCACAAAAACCAGCTGAAGATACAGAGACAAGCTGGGAAACATTTGGAAGAGATGCCAGAGGCCATGCGCAGCTTAGAGCGAACATTAGAGGGGTTCATCCAAACCATGGGTTCTCTCGTTGCTCTGGATTGTAAGTGCATGTCTTCCTCCAGGAAGAGTATGGTGACTACCAAAGAAAGCCAGGTCTAGCAGAACATTCAATGGTTACCAGATGTGAGCTTGGACCAGCATTCTGTCGGTCTGGCCATGAGCTGTCTACAGTGATGGCTAGGCAAGAAAGGGGCAAGGCCCTTCAAACTCCCTGCAGGTGCCCTTTTATCTCCTGGAGTCAGGGAGGTGCCATCACTCTCTGAAAGGGTGGAACACTAGCAATCTGTCTCAGGGATGGCATCTCATAGTGCACCAAAGGTGAGCTAGCACCTCTCTTCCTCTCTGTCAGTGACCCCAGGGCATCTAGTAGGTGATGCCAAAGAGGGTGCACCTGCATAAGAGACTCTCAGCAGGCTGGAGCCCTCTAAGCCACAGGCCACCAGTGGATGCCCCAATGTAATCTCAAGCAACAGGCATAACACTCAGCAGGCAGCCTCCACCTCGGCTGTGGGTGTTAGGGTTGCACCAAGAAGAAGTGGCATAAAACATAAGCAATAAAACTTCAAATGGCACAAAGGTGGCACAGGTGTCCAATCATTCTATGACGTTGTAAGTTGATGTGTATATATATATATAATTTTGTTGACTTTATTCCTGTGTGATAAATGTTCATGTTGTTGGGACTTTTTGTCATGCCGGTAAAGTTACCATATTCCTTACTTTCAACATACTGACTTTATTCAATGTGAACTTTTTGAAATTGACTTTATGGACAATGTGCTACAAAGGTGGCCACCGAGGGTCATGTGACCTTTTATGATTTCTGCACAAAGAATTAATTCAATTCTCTGGGAAGTTCTTAAAATGTAAATGACTGTGGGTGGAATGCCCTCCTTTGAATAGTCATGTTGGACACAAAACCACTTGTGAATTTACATTTTCTATTGTTTGGATTGCCCCAGTGTCTGTAAGCTCAAAGCTTAACAAAAAGAGATATGAGGAAACCAGTTTATCACAAGCAGGTGTGAACAGCCACCATTCACCAAACCCCCAATTGTGTAGCAATGTCTTCTAACTTCAAATCATCCATCTAGACAATAGAAGCATTGATCGTATGGTTATGTGATCAAAACTGACTTCAGATAATAAATCTTATTATTCCAAGAACCATTCAGAGATATCTCAGTCTGGAAACCAACAGGGTAAGAGGGACCATTCCTCCAACAAAAGGAATAGAATATGTCTGAACAACCAGTCAACCCAGGCAATGAGAGAGGGGGACTAATTTATCTTCACCTGCAAATATTTGTCTTTACAGAAACTTGGCCATGACTTTGTCTGTAAACCCAGAGGCTTCCAACTTCCATTCATCCAAGGAACCACAAGAGAGAACCCATATAGGCCTGCAATAATGCACCTTAATGGACTAAACTTAAACAAATGATTTGCTTCTTGTATTTCTGTTAAAAACCTAAATGATTGCTACTTCGCTAGAATCAATCTTCACTAGTGTGCGTGTGTCTGTGTTGTGTGAAGAAGTGGTTGTTTCTCATTGTGCTTACATTTTGTGGTGGGGTGTGAATAAGCTTTATCTTTTCTTCTGATTTAAACTTATCTGAAAGCTTGCTTTGTGTCATTACTGAATGTCACAACATGCAAAAGGTTTAAAATATCCTCTCTAAAACACACTGCTGTGGGGGTTGTGGACATATCACTTACTGTGGAGCTTTGCAAGCAGTGGCAAATCTAAGTATCCTGATGCACAGTCAATTTTATGTTTGTCAACTTTTATTTGGTTGGAGGATTGGAATCTCGCTGGCAAGCCAACGTACGTTGATCACTCCCTTCTCACCCTCTCAGAAACTATTGCCTCAGTTGGAAAGTGAGCACTCACTTGCAGGATTCGTTTTGGGTGATCACAAACCAGCAGCATATTGATGGAATGCAATTCCTTTTGCTTTATGAATTCTGTTGGCTGTTCCCAGGGAGCTTTCAGCAGCCCACATGTGTGCGACCAATTACCCTTGTAGCTCAGTGGCACAAAAGAAAACAATGAAAGAAAACCTCATTTACTTCTACAGTCTGTAACTTTTCAACAGCAATCATTCAGTTAGCTCTTAACAAAGGCTCTTAAAGCAACAGAACATTAGTGATAAACAAAAATTTTCCATTCTCCTCCAGTCCAACATAATTTACCTTTCCCCGCTGTTGGATCTTGTACCTTGGTTTGTTGAGACTTAAAGATCTGGGTTGCACGCTTGTTTTGGGGTGACCGAGCTGGTACCAAGAGAGAGAAGAGCAGTAGATTGTACTTAGAAGAAACACATTCTGTTTATTTACAAAAGAAACTCAGCAGCTACGCTTGTGTGCTTACAACTCAAAAACCTGTATTTATACTTCAGACTCTAACTCAAGACTACTGACGACAGAGGTAGCCATGCTACTCTGCTATTGGATACCAAGATCATGTGATCTTACATTACAACATTCTTCTTAAAGGTATATTACACATTAGATTACTACATCCCTCCTCCTTTACTCAGAAATACATTTTACAATTCCTCTCGAAATATCAAATTTTTCACACACAATTAATTTACAAAGTCAGTCTTCCTGGGAGTTTCCTTATGCGTGTAGAACATCTCAGCTCTACAGCTTCCGTTGTTTTATCTGGAACCTTCTTCACTGGAGTCATCTGAGCATCTGGTTCTTCAGTAGATACTTCCAAATCTATTTCCTCAACTCTTTCAGGTATAGTCGGCCATTCAGACACACCTGTACTCAGTTGAATTCTTTCAATAGGAGACGTTGACTCAGTCACAAACACTGGTGGAAACATTTCTGGGTATTTTGTTTCTCCTCTTATATGATCCACATGTCGCCATCTGATTCGATCTTCCACTTTCACATGGTAGGAAAGAGGTCCAGTTATTGTTAATTTCACCAAACAAGCATGTTGATCCTTCTCTAAAATTCTCCACATATACCTTCTCTCCTACATTAAATGTCCTGTCACGCTGTGATAGTCATGTCCAATTTTCTGACTTCACTGACTCCTTTCCACCCACCCCCCCCCCAAGTTTGGCATAATTAGGCTCAATCTCGATCAGAGTTGGCGCTTCATCAACAGTTCCGCAGATGTGACACCTGTCGTTGTATGAGGGGTGGTCCTATAGTGGAAAAGAAAATATGCTACTTTAGTCACTATAGAATCTCCAATTTCTTCATACCACACTTGAATATGTGAACCGCTCTCTTAGCCAGTCCATTTGAAGAAGGGTGGTATGGTAAAGTTTTTACATCAGTAATACCATTAAGGCTGATAAATTAGTGAAACTCAGCACTCATAAATACCATTCCATTGTCATGAAGATATTAATGTACCTAATGTTATTGGAAATTATTTTAAACTGGATCTGTAGTAGGGTCTGTGTCTGTGGGTGTGAGTGTGTGTGTGCCTTAATTGGATTAAAGCCAGCTAGTCTGGCTGCTTTGATGTATAATAGTTTTGAAATGTTAAACAGTAAGGTAAAGGTACATTTGCATTTTGTTGAATAAACCATTCAAAGACTGGGGGTGAAATCTTGCACCTAGCTAGGAGATAACAAGCAATATGTTTATATTACTAACAAAATTGGTACTATGATAGGGGTTTTATTGTTAGAAGAGGTGGAGTTCAAAAGGGCTTGGGGATACAATGAGAATTTACATTCAAAGGGAAGGCTAGGTATATACAGAACATAGTTTTGTGTGTGAGTCAGAAGCATGCTGCCTGTGTGAAACCTACAACTGTGCGAAGGAACCAAATTGAAAGGAACCTCATTTTTGAATTTGTAGGATAAAATGTGCTTTGCTTGGTGTCTGTTTAAGTCTATAGGTTTTGTTGCCTTGGGGAAGATTTATCTGGGAGTGATTACTTTGGGGATTTGTTTAAAAGTTACTATGGTAGTAATTTGTAGACATGTGTATGTGTTTAATTCCTTGTTACATTAATAAATGTTTGATTTAATTTATATAAAAACATCTAGAGGCTTGATAGTTTCATTTCTTAATTCAGAGCTGCAATTCAAATATACCAATTGAAAATATAGGTTATGACAGTTATTAAAAGTTTCCCCCTGAGATTTTAAATAACTCAGCCTTTAGCAACTGCTGTGTCATAACACCATTGTCTGATATGACCACTTCTGGTAGTCTGTTGATTACTTAACTTTGACGTAGTTTGTCAACTGTAGCAGAAGATGTCCTGCATTGCATAAGGTACTGGTCTTGCCTTCCTGGATCTTGGTGTTGCCTCTGGATCGACATTAATTTTTGCTTGTAACCCCTCCATCTTTCCAAGTTCATCCTTGAAAACTGAGGCATATTTTTGTAGTAGCTCTGATAACCCATTAGTTCTCAGTCAGAAGATTTCAGTCCATTCCAATTTAATTTCTTGCAGCCAGTTTCGTCTAAGGAGACTAGGTCCCTCGCCTGCTACTACCATCAAGGGTAATTTCTCTGTTTGACCTCCATAGTGTACTGTGACTTTACTTATGCCACTTTATTGACTTATATGTCTTCTCTTGTGTAAGTTTTCAATTTGGCATCTGTTTCTTCCAAATTTAGTTTACATTCCCCAAGATTCAAGTATTTAAAGTATGCTTACCTATCACCATAGTGCACACTCCACCTCCATTCTGATCGGCTCTCATTCACTCTCATGGTTACATAGATAGGCTCTGTTCTTCCCACCTTTAGATTATACAATGAATAATGATCTGAATCTATTACTTCAAGCTTTTCAACACTGTTACTCACATTGGGTTTTTGCTTTTGTTTGTAAGCCTGCCTGATTCTATCATTAGAACGTCTCATGAGGTGCCCGTTCCGAAGACAGAAAAAAACATCTGATTTGTTTGAACTGTGATTCATTACAAGGTTGTTTGCTTCCACCTCTGTTAATATTATTCCATGTTTTTGCTGCTTCTTTTTAGTTGCCTGCTAGCAGTGGCTTCTTCCCACTTCCGAGCCTGCACTTCCGTGCTCTTTTTGACTAAGGCCCCTCGCCCAACATGGGAGATGGCGCCATTTTGAGCTCCCTGTATGGCTTTCGAATCCTGCACTGTGCCTTCTATTGCCAGAGTGATTTCCAATGCATTCTGGAAATCTAAATTTGTTTCAGACAGTAATCTCTTCTGAATTGCATCTTCATTTATACCAAGCGATCGCTAAGCATATCATTGATATATATATCAAACTCACAATATTCACTTAGTTATTTCACACTTGTCACATAACAAGCAACTGTTCCCGCGGCTCTATTCCTTGCCTTAAATTTGAACCGTTGCATCATCACCGATGGCTTGGATTAGTAATGATTCTTTATGAGGTTCACTAAGTCATCAAAATATTATCAAGTCTGGGGCACTGGGTGCCAACAAATTTCAAATTAATCCGTATGTCTCACTCCCACACGTGGATAAGAGGATCGTATGCTTCTTCTCCTCCCCGCAATGTCATTTGCCTGGAAGAAGAACGCGAGGTGTTCAACATAATGAAACCAATCATCCAAGGTTGGATCAAAAGTCTCCACTCTTCCAAATTGCAGCATGTTTTAAGGGGATTGCTTCAACAATCAGGAAGGAAATTTTTCTTTACTTACAACTACCGTGTGAGGTACAGCCCAATTCCAGTTCTCTTGATTTCCTTTGTTCTTTCTTGCTTTTTCTCATCCTTTTGTGCTATTTTTCTTGCTTTTTACTCTTGTCGCCAGTTTGTTGGATCCCATACCCCGGTTTGTTGGGACTTAAGGATCTGGATTGCACGCTTGTTTCGGGGTGACCGAGTTGGTACCAAGACAGAAAGACCAGTAGATCGTGCTTAGAAGAAACACATTCTGTTTATTTACAAAAGGAACTTAGCAGCTACACTTGTGTGCTTACAACACTTCTTTACTCTTCAGATTCTAACTCAAGATTACTGACTACAGAGGTAACCCATGCTACCCTGCCATTGGATACCAAGATCATGTGATCTTCCATTACAGCATTCGTCTTATAGGCATATTAAATAGCACATTACTACACCTGCTTAAACTAATTGAACCAAACATATTAAGCACAGACAGTCAAAAAGAAGTAAAAGAGTCTTTCATCCAAATATAGGAAACTTCCTTATGTGCATACATACGCACACACACACGGCTGAAGACTGGCACTGGTGATGGTGGGAAGGTCAGGAGGACGCCTAGATGAATTGAGACTTCTGGTTGAAAACTGGTTACAAATGCATTTGCTTCCTATCTTGCGCTCATGTGCTGGGCCCTAACATCATGAAGATGAGGATATTTATGGAGCTTTCAACAATGGTACAGCCCTGCTTGTGAGTCATTTAATTTTGCATCACCATCTTGTTCTCCAATACTGACAGATATTGTTCCAGACTGCTAATGGCAAAGTGGCAAATGTTGCAATGGTTTCTACACTGCCAAAGATCATGGTACAGGATTCTAATGCTACAAGTGTTTATTCCTGTATAGGAGCAATAACAAAGCTCTAACTTTGGGGGGGACTGCAGCTTCACTTTTCTTGGTCATGATGCATCTTGGAATAAAGGTGCCCAGTTATTGTTTTCAAAGGAAGTCAATTAATGTCTTCCACAGTTTGGCAGGGATTCTCAGTGCCCACCAGCTTCGGGCGTGTTCAGTGATGTGAGACAACAATATGGTGCAATTGGTTTCACAATGGCGCGAAACCAGTTCACGATCGCCCGTTCACCCTGCTAATGATAGGCCGCGTTCCATGCCATCAGATGTCAGGAACCTCATTGTAATACATCAGCATATCATTATTAGGCGTGCCCGCTGGAATCGTTCCCCACCCACTCTGCCCCTGACCCCGCTGGATTGTCCGCCCACTTCAGCAGGAAAACATGTCAACGTGTTTCACAATAGCATATATAAGATGTGCACCTGGCAAGCTGCACTTCACCCGGGACTTCAAGGTTTGTTTGCTTACCTTGCTTTGGGCAGCATTCGCAATCTTCAGTGCCAGGCTTCACAGACAGAACCAAATTACGGTTAGGGGGGTTCACGGGCCAGTCTCTACCTACCAGATCAGCCATTTGTGGGTGGCTTTTCAATGGCTACAGGGCCAGGTCTTGCTTGGCGAAGGGAGAAAAGTGGCCTCAGGGAAGGGAATAAGCTACAGGACGAGGATTGTACTGGGGAAGGAGGATATCCTTCTTGTGGGGGCACATGTTGATCTGTGCAAGTGGCCTCAAGATGGTGAGGGCTGAGGAGGCAGTCTCCAGAGGAGATGAGGCCAGATAGACATGTGAGGGTATGTGTGTGAGAATGGGTGATGTCCTTTGAACTGGCAGTGAGTGAGATGCCAGTGAATGTGTGATGGGCTTGTGAGTGTGAGGCTAGAATGATGAGATAGTTGCCATACACTGGCTGCACAGATGAGATCATTCAACCTCTGTTTGCATTGGATGGCCAACATCTCCTGTGCAGCATTGGCACTGATCACCACTGCCACCACCTCCTGAGCCTGGTTGGTCACATGACTGCCCGTCCTGCGGCCAGAAAGGGGGTAGAAGACATCCCGGCGGGCCTCGATGGTATCCAAAAGGTGTTCCAGTGACACATTGTTAAACCTGGGAGCTGCAGTCCTCTTGCATTTCGTGGACATCTTCCCTGCAGCAGTCATGGGCTGGAAGCACTGAGATGTGTGCGTGTGGCTGGACTTTAAATATGGCGCCCAGCGTGATGAAGCAGCGAGGCAATGGCGGGCAGGCAGGTGACTGACAGCCTGCCCGACATGGAAATGGCGTTTCTCAGGAATGCATAAATAATGTGGCGGGTTTGGGACGATACAGCATGAAAACCCTTCATTGTAGACGGCAGGTAAAACATTGTTTTACCCGCCTGCTACTGCACTTAGTGCAAATCTGGAACAATTCTGCCCTTTGTGTCTGTTCTTGGTATCAAGTAACACCTCATTATGCAAACAGGGAAAATAGTTTTAGATATTGTGACTTAACAGGTTCAGCTGCAAAGTTATGTAGAATGGGTCAGAGATAATATTGCATCAAGTTGCCTAACAATGTTTGATGTCATGAATATTTACACAAATGCCTGGTCTTTTTTTCCATTTTAAGGTCGGCTTACCTTAGCTGCTTTCTTAAGGTGTAACACCTTTGTATTCACTACTAAAATAAACAGTACTAAAACAAATTTTAGATAAACCTGGGAAGAATACTGCTGATTAAAGTAACCTATTGTTTTTAATCAGCTACCCAGACCACTAGGTTAAAATATCATTGCTTCCCTTTGCAGTCTGTTGTGGATTATTTAGCAGCACCATTGCATTGATCCATTTGACCCATAGGGCCCGATTTTAACTTACTCAAAGCAGATTCACTTACACAGTTAAAATCAAGCCCTTAGTTTTTCACCATGCTCATCAATTTCCTCACAGCTACTCCTGCTGTGTCACTGAAACTTCACTGAAAGTGACATATAAACTTTTTTACGTGCAGAACTTTAAAATAAATAAAATCAAAATACTGCGGTTGCTGAAATGGAAACAGAAAATGCTGGAAAAACTCAGCAGGTCTGGCAGCATCTGTAGAGAGAGAAACAGAGTTGACGTTTCAGGTCCACTCTTCTTCTCTCTGTTTCTCTCTCCACAAATGCTGCCAGACCTGCTGAGTTTTTCCAGCATTTTCTGTTTTCAAGTACAGAACTTGTTTATTATCTAACTGGTTATCTGACATCCAGCCCTGGATAAACAGAAATTTCTTCCAAATGAATATTTAGAAGACTGACGCCATTTTTTTTGGCTGATGACATTGGTGAGCAGCCCTCAGGCCGATGTTGTAGAGCGCTACAATACGAGCTATGCAACCAGATCCATCATCGAGTAGACCATCGATCTGCACAAGTTGAGACTTTGATGCCTTGTCTGATCAAGTGATATCATGCAGAATGCTCCAGCACAGGTTTTCCTGGTTATGACTGTTAACCACACCTTATTCACGTAAAAAGGCACTTCAGGAAGGAAATTGATCATTAACAAACTCCACCTTAAATTTTTGTTTGACCAGCAGTTTCATTACATGTCTTCTGAAACGATAACGTTAAATCTCAGTGAGTAGTGGCCAACATGATGCAAGGCTAAATAGGACTGAGAGAAGCTTAGAAAATGTAAGTAAATTCATTTTAAATGTTACAAAATCTGTAAGCAAGTTAAAATTTGTGTTCAGTTTTAATCTTTAGTGCTGGACTTTGATTTAATGCACTGGTTCACAAGACACTGCTTCTCACTTGATTCAGTGAGGTTTCACTGGCAGAGATTTCTCCTGTAATAAGAGCAAAGTACTGTGTATACTGGAGATAAGTTGAATACGACTGTTCTTCAGAACTGCAGGAAGGTCATGAGGACTCGAAACGTCAACTCTTTTCTTCTCCACCGATGCTGCCAGACCTGCTGAGTTTTTCCAGCATTTTCTGTTTTCAAGTACAGAACTTGTTTATTATCTAACTGGTTATCTGACATCCAGCCCTGGATAAACAGAAATTTCTTCCAAATGAATATTTAGAAGACTGACGCCATTTTTTTTGGCTGATGACATTGGTGAGCAGCCCTCAGGCCGATGTTGTAGAGCGCTACAATACGAGCTATGCAACCAGATCCATCATCGAGTAGACCATCGATCTGCACAAGTTGAGACTTTGATGCCTTGTCTGATCAAGTGATATCATGCAGAATGCTCCAGCACAGGTTTTCCTGGTTATGACTGTTAACCACACCTTATTCACGTAAAAAGGCACTTCAGGAAGGAAATTGATCATTAACAAACTCCACCTTAAATTTTTGTTTGACCAGCAGTTTCATTACATGTCTTCTGAAACGATAACGTTAAATCTCAGTGAGTAGTGGCCAACATGATGCAAGGCTAAATAGGACTGAGAGAAGCTTAGAAAATGTAAGTAAATTCATTTTAAATGTTACAAAATCTGTAAGCAAGTTAAAATTTGTGTTCAGTTTTAATCTTTAGTGCTGGACTTTGATTTAATGCACTGGTTCACAAGACACTGCTTCTCACTTGATTCAGTGAGGTTTCACTGGCAGAGATTTCTCCTGTAATAAGAGCAAAGTACTGTGTATACTGGAGATAAGTTGAATACGACTGTTCTTCAGAACTGCAGGAAGGTCATGAGGACTCGAAACGTCAACTCTTTTCTTCTCCACCGATGCTGCCAGACCTGCTGAGTTTTTCCAGGTAATTCTGTTTTTGTTTAGGAAAGTAGGAGTTGTGCCCTGCGCTTGTCAGTGGCCAGTATTACTGTGTGCCCTCGGCAGCTATTTTGCCAAGCCTGATTAGGTCCATTGATGCCCACAGATGCATGATTTCTGAATCTACCTGGGTAGCAAAAATGCTTTTGTTCCTTACTAATCTGGAAAAACTGACTTACTTAGCATTCCCTCTGTCACTCTGGCTGAGATAAGAAAATTTAATACAGTTCAGGGGATCAATCCAAGGACCTTCTTAATATCGATTGCCCAGCCTGTCACTAAATAAATTGTCATCAGAGAACTCGCAGCACAACATAACTAACAACAGCCTCCAGAAATTTCCTTAGGAATTCTCCCTATTGTTCAGGCTGGAGAAACAGGTGTATATTTAGAATCATAGAATGGTTAAAGCACAGAAGGAGGTTATTCCACCGGTCGTGTCCAAATCAGCTCTCTGCAAAAGCAACTCACCTTGACCTCATTCCTTCACCTTTTCCATTTCTCTTCGGATAATTATCCAATTCTCTCTTGAAGGCTTTGATTGAATCTGCCTCCATCACACTCTCAGTCAGTGAATTCAAGCTCCTAATCACCCACGCTGTGTAAAAAGGTTTTTCCTCATATTGCTGATGCTTCTTTAATTTTAAATCTGTGCCCTCTGGTTCTGGATCCTTCCACCAATGTGAACAGTTTCTACCTATCTTCTTAGGCCCTCCATGATCAAATCTCCTCTTAATCTTCTCTTGCAGAACAGCCCCAGCTTCTCCTATCTGCCCACCTAACACCCCCCCCCCCCCCCACCCCCCCCGCCAAACTTGCCTATTCCGGAGTCTGCGTGCATCTCCTCCCATTCTTACATGTGGTATCACATCCACCCTCTTGTTTTTCAGCATTTCAGTTTCCCTTGTTGGGCTCCAGCTTCCCACCTCTCAGTCACCCTTCTGCCTGCCATCATTCCCTCTCCCCCATAAACCGCTTGCAATGCCTTCCTGTCCCTTTACCCTCATCTAGTATCCTTGATCCCCTTGATCTATAGTGCCAGTTACTCCATTTTCTTGGTCTGTTACATCCTTTGACAACAATTTATGGTGTTGCAGAAATGAAAGTTAAGGTTATGTTTTGGAGAGAGTGAGTGGGTTAGATATTTTACAGAGGAAAGTATTGGGTCCTGACTTTACAGTGTTACTTCCTGGGTCGTATTGTGGGTGAAGAGATCTTAGATACCAATGAAGTAAGCTATGTGACAAAGTTAGAGCAGATAAGAGGAATCCTGAAGGGGGAGGGTGATAAGGCAGAGGTCATGGTATATGTTGGTACCAATGACAAAGGTTGAAAGAGGGATGAGGTCTTGCATCAAGGATTCAGGCAGTTAGGCAGTGGACCAAAAAGCAAGACCTCTCGGTTTGTAATCTCTGGATTACTACCAGTGCCACATGCTAGCGAGCTCAGAAATAGGAGAATAACACAGATGAATACGTGTCTTAAGAGTTGGTGCAGGAGGAAGGGTTTTAGATTCCTGGATCACTGGGACAATTTCTGGGGAAGGTGGGACCTGTACAAGTGGGACAATCTACATCTGAACTGCAGTAAGGAGAGATGATATCTTGGAGGGGGCATTGAATGAAGCTTTGTGGGTAGAGCTTAGGAATAAAAAAAGGGTCAACCACATTATTAGGTGTTTATTATAGACCCTCAGATAGGCAGCAGGAAATTGAGGACCAAATATGTGCACAATTTGTGGAGGTGCGTAAAAAGAATAACAATAGGGTAATTATATTAGGTGATTTCAACATTCCCAACATTAATTGGGATAGGCATAATGTTAAGGGCTTAGATGGAGTGGATTTCTTGAAATGTGTACAGGAAAACTTTTTAGGTCAATATGTAGAGGGTCCAACAAGGGATGGTGCATTGCTGGACCCAATTCTGGGGAATGAAGCCGGACAGGTGGCTGAGGTGGTGGTGGGGGAACATTTTAGCGATAGCCACCACAACGTGGTACAGTTTAAGTTTGTTTTAGACAAAGAAATCAATAAGTTGCAAAAAAAATGTTTTGGATTGGGGAAGAGTGGATTTTAGTAAAATAAGGCAGGGTCTGGCCAAGGTAGACTGGGAACAGTTACTTGTGGGGAAACCTACAGAGGAATAGTGGGGGGTGTTCAAAAAGGAAATGGGGAGGGTACAGGATAAACATGTTCCCTCTAGGGTGATAGGAAGGAGTAACAAGCCCAGAGAACCATGGATGACCAGAGATATTCAGGTTATGATGAGAAGGAAAAGAGAGGCTTTTAGCATGTACAAGGGAAGCAAATCAGCAGAGGCATTTGTGGAGTACAGGCAGTGCAGGGTGGAGCTTAAGAAAGCAATTAGGAGAGCAAAGTGGGGAAATGAGAAAGCTCTGGCTGGTAAAAGTAGGGAAAATCCCAAGATATTCTATAAGTATATCAATGGGAAGAGGATAACCAGGGAAAGAGTAAGGGACCAAGGGGGCAATCCATGGGTGAAGCCAGAGGACATCACTAGTGTGTTGAATGAATCTGGCTTCACCCAAGAGAATGAGGATAAAGGTATGGAACTCGGGGAGACTGCGAGGTTCTTAAGGAAATTGACATAGGGAGTGACAAGGTATTGGAGGTGTTGGCAGGCTTAAAAGTGGACAAATCTTCAGGTCCGGATGATTTGTGTCCCAGACTACTGAGGGAGGCAAGGGAGGAGATCGCAGGGGCTCTGACCCAAATTTTTAATTCCTCTCTGGCCACGGCGGAGGTTCCAGAGGACTGGAGAACAGCTAATGTGGTTCCACTATTTAAGAAGGGTTGTACAGATAAGCCAGGGAACTACAGGCCAGTGAGTCTCACATCAGTGGTAGGGAAACTATTGGAGAAAGTTCTGAAGGAGAGTATCTATCTCCACTTGGAGAACCAAGGTTTGATCAGTGATAGTCAGCATGGCTTTGTCAGAGAGGGGTCATGCCTAACAAATTTGCTTGAATTTTTTGAGGAGGTGACCAGGTGTGTAGATGAGGGTAGTGCAGTTGATGTCATTTATAGGGATTTCAGCAAAGCCTTTGACAAGGTCCCACATGGGAGACTTATAAAGAAGGCAAGCGCACATGGGATACAGGGTAATTTGATGAGGTGCATTCAAAATTGGCTTAGTTGTAGGAAGCAGAGGGTGATAACAGAAGGATGCTTTAGTGACTGGAAGCCATTGTCCAGTGGCATACCACAGGGATCTGTGCTGGGTCCCCTATTATTTGTCATTTATATAAATGACATAGCTGACTATGTGGGGGGTAGGATTAGTAAGTTTGCGGATGACACAAAGATTGGCTGGGTGGTTAACAGTGAGGTTGAGTGTCTTGGACTACAGGAAGATATAGACAGGATGGTCAAATGGGCAGATAAGTGGCAGATGGAATTTAACCCTGAAAAGTGTGAGGTGATACACTTTGGAAGGATTAATTTGACAAGGAAGTATTCAATGAACAGCATGGCACTAGGAAGTTCTGAGGAACAAAGGGACCTTGGTGTGTGGGTCCATAGATCTCTGAAGGCAGAGGAGCATGTTAGTAGGGTGGTGAAAATTGCATATGGGACACTTGCCTTTATCAATCGAGGCATATATTACAAAAGTAGGGAGGTCATGTTGGAGTTGTATAGAACCTAGGTGAGGCCACAGCTGGACTACTGTGTGCAGTTCTGGTCGTCACATTATAGGAAGGATGTGATTGCTCTGGAGGGGGTGCAGAGGAGATTCACCAGGATGTTGTCTGGGATGAAACATTTAAGTTATGAAGAGAGGTTGGAAAGATTTGGGTTGTTTTCTTTGGAGCAGAGAAGACTGAGGAGCGACCTGATCGAGGTGTACAAGATTATGAGGGGCATGGACAGGGTGGATAGGGAGCAGCTGTTCCGCTTAGTTGAAGGGTCAGTCACAAAGGGGCATAAGTTCAAGGTGAGGGGCAGGAGGTTTAGGGGGGATGTGAGGAAAAACTTTTTTACCCAGAGGGTGGTGACAGTCTGGAATGTACTGCCTGGGAAGGTGGTGTAGGCAGGTTGCCTCACATCCTTTAAAAAGTACCTGGATGAGCACTTGGCATGTCATAACATTCAAGGCTAAGGGTCAAGTGCTGGTAAATGGGATTAGGTAGGTAGGCCAGGTGTTTCTCACGTCGGTGCAGACTCGATGAGCCGAAGGGCCTCTTCTGCACTGTGATTCTGTGATCAGTGTCCATTCATTTTCCTCTAAAAAGCACCCATGTTAATGGCGCTTAGGGCTGGATTTTCCAGCCTTGCCCAACACTGGGATCGTCCGGTCCCGCTGAAAGTCAACAGGCTTTTGGCTGGGCCACAGAAACTCCCACGGTGGGTCCCACCACGATGGGACTGGAAAACCCCGGCCTAAATTAATATACGCTACTGCTCTTATTGAATATTATACAACTTACTTTTTATGGATAAAAGCAAAACACTGCAGATGATGGAAATCTGAAATAAAACAGAAAACGCTGGAAAAACTCAGTAGGTCTGACAGCATCTGTGGAGAGAGAAACAGTTAACGTTTTGAGTCTGTATGACTTCTTCAGAGCTAAAGTAGAATTTTTAAAAATTCATTTACGGGATGTGGGCGTTGCTAGCTGGGCCAGCATTTATTTCCCATCCCTAATTGCCCTTGAGGAGGTGGTGGTGAGCTGCCTTCTTGGACCGCTGCTGTCCCTGTGGTGTTGGTACACCCACAGTGCAGTTAGGGAGGGAATTCCAGGATTTTGACCTAGTGACAACGAGGTATCGTAATATATTTCCAAGTCAGGATGGTGAGTGACTCGGAGAGGAAAAGCGTCCTGTGGGGGGCCCTGTGGGGTTGTCTGGGGGTGGGTGGGTGGATCGTTGAAGAAAAAGGCTAAAAAGTGGATGAAGAGAATACTTATATTAAAAATTTAAAATAAAAAATGTATCAATAAATAAAAAATAAATAAAAATGTTTAAAATGGATTTAAAAAGTGATAAAGATGGAAGAGAGAGTTTATGGTCTGAATTTGTTGAACTTAATGTTAAATTCCAGAAGGCTGTCAAGTGCCTACTCAGAACATTATTTTTATCCTTTTTCCCCAACCCACCCCCTCCCCCTCCCCACTTGTCACTTGTTTCTACGCTGTGCTTTCACAAAGCGCTGACCCTTCTTCTGCTATCAACACACTCTGCTATCTTACCTTAATGCCACTATCAGCACATTCTTTAATGCTTACACTACCATTAACACTCCCTTTATCTTGAGTCTATGATGTCTTTGTCAATCTCTCCTGAGCTCCCACCTATCCCTGACCTTCGAATTTGCTCCACTTGCTCCACTCCCTCTTAAACAGTATAAAATCCATCACACTTCTACATCTCTTTCATGCTGGAGAAGAGTTATGCAGACTGGAAACGTTAACGCTGTTTCTCTCTCTACAGCTGCTGCCAGACCTGCTGTTTCTCCAGCATTTTCTGTTTCTATTACTTTTTATGGAAGCATTTACTTGGTTGGTGATTTTTTTTTCAGGATTATGTTTGTTTTCATAGTTGTTTTCACTTAAACTATTTAGGAAATGAAAGAAAATTAAAAACTAATTTTTCAGCTTTCATTAATACCCTGTGAATTGGCAACAATAATCATTACGGTTATTAATAACTTTGATCAATTTTCAGTAAAGACTCGATCCCATCCAGCTATTGTAAGTGGCTTTGGACTTGATAACTAGAAACATTACTCATCTTGCTCCGTTTTTCCTACAGACCACGTTGGTTTTTATTGCATGTTGTTCGAAAGATCAAAGGTTGTTTCAACCTTTGGCATTGATGTACCTTAGACAACCTTTAATCGCAACCATAAAACAAGCTTCATCAGTTTGCATAATCTTTGAACTGATGTTTCCGGGCCCCATGATGATGGATCCCTGACTCATTTCCACCAGATGTTTCCTGTTGGTGGGTGGGACCCGAATCAGCTATCCGCACCATGGGGGAAAGGCAGCCAACTGAATTATTACAGACCCAGTTAGATCTGATGTTTGCAGGTGAGCTGCTATTGTGCTGCTGCTGGAGCAGCCCCCTGCCATTCACAGAGGCCTCCATCTCCACTGAGACAGCCTCCCTGTGGCAGGTCTTCAGAGCAAGACACTCAATGCTCCAAAGGGGTAGGAAAGGCTGCATCCATGGTCCAAACAATCCATCCAGACGCTATCCCCTCTGCTTCAGGAGACTTAACAACTTCACTTATAATAAAATTATCATCAATCACATGCATCATTGGGCAACTTGAGATGGAGGCGCCCTTGCAATTCCCAACCAGCTGTACTCGCTTTTGCCTGAGGCCTTGGGTGGGTGCAGTAACAGTAGTAGCCACTCCCTGCCCAGCAGTGCTGCTGAGTATAGAAGTGCTGCCTGCCTCTAAATGGCTGGCAGCTCTCAGTGGGTGGGACTTCCACCTCCTGGGTCCTTGATCCCGGTGGAAAGCCTGCTGCTGGCCTGTCAAGTGTCAGAGTGGCATAGGATGTGGCGGGCCTTCCCATAAAGAGGCAATGCAGGGGTCTCACTGGCTATCTAGCAGTTAGCTATAGACCCTCATCGCTGCCATAAGACTCTCTGCATACAGTTTTGGCCTCCATATTTAAGGAGGGCATTACTTGCACTGGAAGCAGTTGAGAGAAGATGCACAAGGCTCATTCCTGGGGTGAAAGGGCTGTTTTATGAGGAAAGGGTGAGCAGGTTGGGCTTATACACATTGGAATTTAGAAGAATGAGAGGTGATCTTATTGAAACATATAAGATTCTGAGGGGGCTGGCAGAATTGATGCTGAGATGCTTGTGGAGAATCTAGAACTAGCGGCAGAGTTTCAAAATAATGGGCCTCTAATTTAAGATGGAAATAAGAAGGAATTTCTTCTCTCAGAAAATTGTGAATCTTTGGCATTCTCTACCACTGAGAGCAGTGGAAGCTGGGTAACTGAATTTATTCAAGCTGAGTTAGGTGGATTTTTGACCTTGAAGGGAGTCAAGGGTTATGGACAGCCAGGGTGAGCAACTATCCTTTATTTTATGGGATTGTACCCTAACTGAGTTCATTGTCCTGTGTCCTGGGCTGCGTGCATCCGGGATGCTGCTCTTCCTCTAATTCGGATGTTTAAATCTTCCACATGCGCAGTGTCCACTCTGCTCCTGCGCCCTCAGGCAAACCTTGCAGAACTCCCTCCGCTACTGCTCTCACAGCTCTGAGAGCACACTCCCCCCGCAACAACGCACTCACAGCTCTAACAGCACCACTCCCCACCTCGTTTCAATGGACCACCATGCCAGAATATCCCTTAATTTTCTCCACGAGAGTTAGTCACCCTGGAGCTGGCAAGGAAATGGAGTTAAGGCAACAGTCAGATCAACCATTGGCTTATTGAATGGTGGAGCAGGCCAAGGGGCCTATCCTTGCTCTTATTTCATATACTCTTATTAACTGCGAGAATTGTTTCTCATTACAGAAAGATAATTCTGAAGGAATAAGTTGGAGTGTTCAACTGAGAACTGAAATGAAGATTCTGTCTACATGTAACTTTATTTGTGAAGATACTTTGGATGCAACCTACTGTGAACTGAAGGAAGAACAAGAATGTTATGTCGAATAGTCTGGTTTTGTGTTTTTGGAATTTCGCAATTATGGAGCGCAGGTGACATCCCATTTTATTGATGTTTTACATTTGCATGTTGGATTTAACTATAAAATCATTGATGTTAAATTGGCTATAAATTCACTAAAATGAAGGGGAAGGTAGCAAAACAAAGGACAAATTAGAGGAATGGCCATAACTTCCGAACTCTAGGGCATCATAAACATCCGCTGGGTAATTGTCCTGCACTGGGAACCATCTGAAAATTGCAACTTAAATTGCAAACTTCAGATGGTTCCAACTGTCTTACATCAATAGTTGCCTAGAAAATGTTTGAAGAATTAAAATCACTTCTAGCTTCTGGGAAACTATTGCACAAACCCACACTGACCTCCCCACGGGACTTCCCTCATACCCCTGAACCCCCAGGGGACTTGCCCACACCCAACCCCACGGGACTCCTCCCACCACCCGGGACACCTCTGAGACCCCATCCTGCCTACAGGACACCCCCACCACCCCCCTGGGACTTTTTCCAAGCTCCGACTATTCCCGCAAGGCCCGACCTGACCCCGACCCCCCGCATCCCTCAAAGACCTGGCCCAGCACAACTGGGCCCTCCCCAGACACCCCACCCCTCCCACCAAGGCCCGGTCCGACCTAACCACCCCCACAAGGCCCTGACTCCCTGCCACCCCACCCCAAAGCCTAACACAACCCAACCCAACTCAACTAGACACCCGCATCAAGGCCCAACGCAACATGAGCGCACCCCCCCAGGCCCAACCTGAACCAACCCTAGCCCCGGCCCTCCCGACCCTACCCCGCCCCCAAAGCCCGGCCCGACCAGACCTGACCAGACAACCCCACCTACTCCCAAGGCCTGACCCAACACCCCGCCAAGGCCTGGCTCAACCAGACCGATCCCTCCTCCTCCAAGGCCCGATCTGACCACTGCGCCCTACAAACCCTACCACTTACCTTGTACACTTACCTTGTCAAAGATATTATCCTGGCTGGACCTTTAAACTTACCTGGTTTACAGCAGCTAGTGCTATATAAAAGGACCATGGCTTACTTACCTTTGACTCTACAGCCTTTGACACTCAGCTGTGGCAATGCACCGTGCTGCCCGGATCTTGGTCGGCTGAGTCAAAAGGCAAGATAGGATTGGCTGGATTTCCAGGTAAGAACTTTCGAGCAGAGTGGCAATCCGACTCAATTGCCACATCGCTGGAAATTACGGCCCAATGTCTTTTCACATAGCAGGTTATTAGACAACTATTAACAGTGCTTTACCACAGCTAACTATTGAGCACATACCAACAGTGGGAAATCTTGCCCATTGACAATGCAAATTCCAAAATCATGGCTCTATTGCCCCTTATTTAACAGTACTGCTGGTAGTGTGCTAGAAAAACAACTCCTAAGACATCCTTTAAGAGAGAATTAGATAAGTTCTTTGAAAATAATGAATTTTTAAAGAGTATTGAAAAGGCAGCAAATGGAATTAAAGGGGTAGATTTTAACTTTCAGGCAGCCCGCGAGCATACCAGCATGATAGCAAAGAGGCCAGGACCGTTTTCAAGGTCAGACCTTATTGAAATAGAACTGACAAGCTGCCTGCTCCAGATGGGCAGCCACGTGCAGCTGGCTGGATTCAGGGCAGTTCCAGATCAGACAACCAGGTAAGTCCAGGGATGATGTTTGGAGGGGGTAGTGAGGGGTTGTGGGGTGGGGTGCAGTTGGTGGTGGCAGCAGCTCAATTTATTTTTGTGGGCCCCAAAGGGGGACTTCTTTCCTGGGCACCACAAGAATAATCTTCAATTTAATTTTCTGGGGTCTGTTCAGCTGTTTCGCCATTAAAAGCTGGCAAAGCGTGCACAGGGCTGGATCTGCACAGCTGAATTTGAAAATGAGGTGCTGTGTATGTCACAGGACCATGATTCGGGGCTGGACTTTTACTCCTTGATGGGGGCAAGTGCAGAAGTGGGGAGGTGCAGAAATCCACACCTCTGGCCAGTATGGCACTTTGCCAGCACCGTTCTGCCTTGGGCCATATTCCCAGAGTGGCAAGTTGCCAATTAATAGCTATTTAAAGACCACATAAGGCCTATTGACAAAGGCCAACTAGAATTTTCTAGTCAGCCCCTGGGCCTCCCAGGGCATCAGGACTAGGCCAGCTGAAGTCTGCATTCCAGGAAGGATTTGAAGCCCAGTGAGGCCCTCCCTGCTTGCTTGGCCACAGCTGAGGAAGGTTGATATGGTAGAAGGATTGTCACAACAACAGGAAACTGTGACTGAGTGAGAGCTACCTACAACTTCGACAAAGTGAACTGTTTAAAGAAGACCTTTTTTTAAAGATACAAGAAAAGATACTGAACAAAAAATGGCTTCCATGATGCTGTAAAGTTGACCACTTTTCTGTAAATTTTCAATATGAATTGCACTGTAGACCTGTTACATGGAATCTCACCTTTGGCAAGGGGGGTGTGGGGATGCAGTTGGTGTCAAAGTCAGCTTCAGACAGGGACCCTATTGAAAAGAAGGCATTAAAGATGCACAGTGCTGACATTCAGTGTAGTCCTATCAAGACAATAGGATCTGCTAACCACCCAGGTATTCATCAAACATTCAAGATGAAATAACTCCAATTTCCTGTTGAGTTATTTCTTGAAATGTGTCAAATGTTTTGGTGATGCAAAGAACACAAAATGAGATTATCTGGTCTGCAACAAAGAATGCAATACCTGCTAATTGAATCCCCTTCTGGGAATACACAGACAAGAGTTTAAAAACTAGTTCTGCCAAGCAGAATGAAAAACGAAGGGAGAAAGAAACATGACAGTCATCTGAAAACACTGCTGGAAAAGAGCAGGAAATCTCTCCCTCTCTCTCCAAAGCTGAAAGTGTCTTCAACTAAGTGCAGACCTGAACAAAGTCAACCCCAGAATTCCACAGGAAACCACTAATTTCAAACAGCTGCAACATTCAACAATTTACACCTCAAAGACAAGCCAATTGCTTAATTATATATTCTTTTAGCTTTTATTGGATTCTAACTTTCTTTCTTCTGATATCTATGTGTATGTACTATCACATCTTTATTAGTTTTTTCTCGGGTTTAGTAACTAATAAACTTACTCTTTCTTAGGTTCACAAGAAACCTGGTTTGATTGGCTCCTTATTCACAAATAAATAAATTGGCATTGGAAAAGCTATTTACGGGGAAAAGAAATAAAAAAAAACACTTTGTTGTGACCAACCGAGGGGGCAGAATAGAAGGGGAGCCAGCTCACGCCTTCTCACTTGTTCTTAACAGGATCATGAGGCCTTAGGGGTTGAACTGAAGAATGAAAAGGGGCAACCACACCACTGGATGTGTACAATATGCCCCCAAACTATCAGAGGGAGATAGAAGAGCAAACATGTACGTAATCTCAAAGAGTGCAAAAATAATAGGATAGTAATAGTAAGGGATTTCAACTACCCTAATATTAACTGGGATAGAATTCAAGAAAAAAGGCATGGCGGGAACAAAAAAATCCTAAAATGCATTCAGGAGAACTTATTTAGCCTGTATGTAGCAAGCCCAACAAGAGAGGGGTTGTTCTGGGCTCGATTTTTGGGAATGAAGTTGGGCAGGTGGAAGGAGGTATCAGTTAGAGAGCACTTTGGTGGAAGTGATCATAATTCAGTTAGATTTATGATAATTATGGAATAAAAGTCCCAAACTGAGGTACAGTAATTTTACGAAGCTGTGATATGATTTAGCTAAAGCCATCTGGAAACAGTTACTTGAAGATAAATCAATGTCAGATTAATGGGAAACATTCAAGTATGACCCCTTAAAGGAACAGGGTAGGGCTATCAAATCCAGAGCCCCCTTGATGTCAAGGGGCTTTAAGGAGAGGATAAAGAAAAAAAAGGGAGCTTATGACAGATACAGAGGGCTCATAACAGCAGAAAACCTAGAGGACTATAAAGTGTTAAGAGGTGAAATTACAAAGGATATTAGGAATGCAAAGAGACGGTATGAAAAAATATTGGTGAATAAAATCAAGGAAAACCAGAAGATTTTTATAAATACATAAAGAGCAGGAGGATGACCAAAGAAATAGTTGGGCCTATTAGGGACCATAAGGGTAACATGTGAACAGAGTTGGAGGCCATTGACATGGTTCTTAATGAATAAGGTATTACGAGGGGTCAGAGTAAGAGAGAATTTTATAATAAGGTCTAAATTAGGGCTACAGTGCATCTATGTGATTGTATGGAGTGTGGTAAATAAAGCTTCTGAGCTGCAGGCAAGATGGCCATGTGGAAACATGATGTGGCAATAATGGGGCTTGGCTCAGCAAGGATTAAATATCTCTGGATGCTGGTGTTGAGGAATGACAGGGGAGGAAATACAGGGGAAGGGTAGCACTATTAATTAAGGAGAACATTACAGTGATGGAGGGAAAGATCCTGGAGGGATCAAGGGCAGAAAGCATCTGATCAGAGCTAAGAAACAGTGGAAGCAGCATTACATTGCTGGTGCATTCTATAAAGTTATGGAAGAACAAATTTGCAAGGAAATTGACAGGTTCAAGAATTATAGATAAAAACAGAAAATGCTGGAAAAACTCAGCAGGTCTGGCAGCATCTGTGGAGAGGGAAACAGCGTTAATGGCTGAGATTTTCCATGCCTGCTGGCATCGTGCGTGTTCGATGGCGTGAGCAGACAATATGGTGTGACTGGATTCACGACAGCATGAAACCAGTTTGCAATCGTCTGCTCAGCCTGTCAATGACAGGCCATGTTTCCCGCCATTGGATGTTGGGAACCTCATTGTAATACATCTGCATATCATTATTAGGCCAACCTGTCGGAATTGTCCCCTCCTGCCGGATCATCCGCTCACATGCTGACGTGTTTCACAACACCGTTTATCAGGTGTGCACTTGGCAGGCTGCACTTCACTCAGGACTTCAAGGTTTGTTTGCCTATTTTGCTTCAGTCATTACTCAGCGTCACAGACAGCACCACATCACTTATAGGGGAGCTCATGGGCAGGTCTTTACCTACCAGATGTGGGTGGCTTTTCAATGGCTGCAAGGCTAGGGCTTGCTTGGGGAAGTGGGAGAAGTGGCCTCAGGCAAGGGAAGAGCTGCAGGACAAGAGCTGGACTGAAGGAAAGTATCCCAGGGTGTGTGGGGGCACATGTTGATCTGTGCAAGTGGCCTCAAGATGGTGAGGGCTGAGGAGGCAGTCTCCAGAGGAGATGAGACCAGATGGACATGTGAGAGTATGTGTGTGAGAATGGGTGGTGATGTCCCTTTAGCTGGCAGTGAGTGAGATGCCAGTGAATGTTTGATGGGCTTGAGTGTGAGGTTAGAGTGATGAGATGGTTGCCATACTCTGGCTGCATGGATGAAATCATTCATCATCTATCTGCACTGGATGGCCAACTTCATCTGTGCAGCATTGGCACTGATCACCACTGCCATCGCCCACCAAGCTGGAGTGGTAATGTAGCTGCCCATCCTGCAGCCAGAGCAGGGGTAGAGGACATCATGGCAGAACTCCACAGCATCCAAAAGGCCCTCAAGGGCTGCAGTCTTCTTGCCTTTTGGGACCATGTCTTCTTTGCAGCAGTCCTGGACCGGAAGCACTGAGCGCTTTAAATGTGGTGCCTGGCATGATGAAACGGCGAGGTGACAGCATGGCAGGCAAATCAGAGCCCGCCCGCCATCGAAACAGCATGTATCCCAGGTATGCATAATTAATGTGGCAGGTTTGGGACGAAACGGCGCAAAAAGCTGCCAATGCAGCAGACGGGTAAAACATTGTATTCCCTGCCTGCTACTGCACTTAGTGCAAATTTGGGATGATTCTGCCCAATGTTTCTATTATCACAATAATGTTGCATAGCAGTCTAGTCCATCAGACAACCCCCCGCGCAAACACCCACCCCCCCCCCACCGCCCCACCAAGCCCCCAACCACCCCAGCCCCAAAATAATGGTCTATTCTGTGCTTAATCATTGCTGGTGATCCTTCAGTTTATGGTGAAGTAATATTGGCTGGTTTTTGAAGTTTGGAAATTGGATTGTAAATTTCAAACACTTTTGTTTACCAGCAAAGACTAATTTTGTTCTATTTCCTTTTAGATGGGAGCAGCATAGGTATCATTTCCAAGGACATGGTTTTGCCTTGTACATTTCGACCAACCCAGTTGTCTGATATAGTTCTTCACTGGATGCGCCATCTGGCCCAGAAGACCATTGTGGTTCACAGCTTTTATCGAGAAACCGATCAGTTATTCAAACAAGATCAAAACTACAAAGGGAGAACAAAGCTTTTTTTCGATGAGATAATGAAAGGAAATGCATCCCTTCAGCTTACAGGAGTTAACAAGGCTGATGAAGGAGAGTACCAATGTTACATCAGTACATCAGAGGAGAAACGTGAACTGAACATCTTGCTTAAAGTAGCTGGTCAGATATATGTTACTTTCCATTGAAAATGAATATTCTGTGAATTAGGTTGTGATTTGGAAATGAATAGGATGTGAAATCATTTAACTCTAATCACTTATCAAAGAGTCAAGTGGCGGAATTTTATGCCTGTGGGACTTTATGGTCCTGCCGAAGTCAATGGAGTTTAGAATGTCTCACTGCATTTTACGGCCCCGTTGCCAGTCTGGCCAAGGAACTAAATTTATAATATCATCTCAAAGTAAAACTAAGTGTAAAATAAACTTACATAAAAAGATAGGAACAGGAGAAGGCCAGTCAATGTCTTTCAATTAGTTCATAGCTGATCTACACCTGAACTTCATTAATTTGCCTTTGATCTACATCACAAAGATTCTCTTACATCTACTTCATCATGTGTCATGGTGAGATTTGAACCCAGGTCTCCAGAGCTATACCCTGTGATACTCAAAGACTAGTCTAGTGGCAATACCACTACACCACGGCCCAGCCCTAGGAGGGCAAATGTTGCAGATATAATATTTCAAAGGGTGTCATGATTTAGTTCAGCACTGACTAGGTTGAAAATATCCCATTTCAATGCATATCATTAATTGACGTGAATGTGGAAATTCAGGACAAGGTCAAGGCTGTGCTGATGTATGGAGCTGTCATCAAAATACAAAACCTTAAAACACTGTTAAGGATCCTGGAAAAGAGTGAGAGGAAATCTTGATGACAAAAGCAAGTGTAAAAGAGGCAGAGTTGTGGCTGTCATTTCTCACATCTGTTTCCTGACAAAGGTGTGGGCACTTGATGTTAAGCCCAGGCAGCAAGTGAATTGGAATTGATGCCAAGGTCTTGATGAATCAATTGACTTTATCGCATCTCAACAGGTTTGGTGAGGTTTTAACTCACTCAAAACCGATTACATACACGGAGTTAAAATTGGGCCCAATATCTCAATTGATCTTCTAAATTGCAAATCCTCCCTTTCCACTGTTCTTTGCAGACTATTGAAGGAAAGTTTTGATTAGTTTGACATTTGTTTATGGGAAAAGCTTTGCAAAGCAAATGGCCCTTCAATACCTTTCAGAGGTGAATCTTGGGCAGGGACAGAACTTAACTGTCTAATCCATATCCTGGAATCAAAGCATTCACATTTTGTATCTAGTTGTCCAACCAGGGTGGGGGCAGGGTGAGCAATTTTGCTGCAGCACCATGTTGCAATGTAAGCAGTCTCTGCGGTGCTGTGAAAGAGTGGAAACAAAACTTACTGGCTATCTGACTCTGCTGATCATTTCTGTAATGCTCTCGATCACTCAGCAGTTGATTGCATTGCTGCAACATTTTAAATCACCCCCAGGTTTCATTCAATGTTGGATGCCAGAGGCACACAGGCATCCCTGGCTTCTATTATTGCTAAGGTACAAATGATATTTTTTTGTCATCGCAATATAGCCGGCAAGTTTTGACAAAATTGATTACGTAGCTGCACTCACTATCAGTGGTATTGTTAACAGAAGAAAAGAAGAAATAGTGCCAAGGAGTTTATATAACTAAATCTTGTCCCAAATTACGTCCCTATGATCCCAATTTAGTTTGAATAAAAACAGATCTTAAGGTAATTTGTTTGAACTAGGTCTTGGTTATTTATTTTAACTGCTTCTGGAGTTAACCAGAATTGTTACAGATAAAAATCTGGACAAACTATTGAATCCTAAAAGGCAAATTAATCTAAAGTTATACTAATCTTGGACAATAGGTCCATCACATTTCACATTTAAAAAACAGTTACACAAATATTAGCATTTCCACTAATCATAGGAGTATTTCCACAATCCCATTGAGGTTATAAGCCTTAAAATCATTCTAAAAGTACACCACTATCCAGAATGTTTCTATGTAACAAGGGATCCTAACTAAACCAGACTGATCTGAAATAGGGAGGATACAGAATGACAAAATAATTCCACAAGCTTCTTGATTAGATCAAATTCACTGAAAAATAACTGGTATTATTTATATTTAGAGCATGGTAAATATATTTTCCATAAATATATTAATAATCAGAACCAAGCAGGTGGAAAGGAGTAAGTGTGGTGGTCATAGAGATATATTGAGAATTTACTCAGTGGTTCTGCAGGATGGGTGCCATAATTTAAGTGGTAGATCAGCAGAAACACTGTTTACAAGGTGTATGCAGGCATTCCATCAATCTTTGGTCAGCTGGTCAGGAGAATTTCAGACAAAATTCTTGTTAGTAGATTTTAAGGAGCCTTTTGAAGGCTTGCAGAGATGAAGCTAAGTAGAAGGGCTTGGGGCAGAATTGAAAAGTGGGGAAGCAAGATGGCTGAAGACTAAGCTAAGCAATATTAGAACGCATATTGGAACAGAATTGGAAGAGTGGTGGATGCCAACAGGGATGCAGGTCTGGAGAAAGTTGAAGAAGTAATAAAGAGAGAGATTGTAGAGGATCTCACATGATGCTGGGTACCTTTCATTATAAAGTATTCAAAACTTCAATATTTTCCAAAATAATTGATTATTCCAACTTCAAAGAGCTGACTGAGGATATAAAACTGTGATGCCGTGCCATAAAAATATATTTAATTACTTGCTATCCACGATAGGAAGAAGGATAAATATGAGGAGCGGCAGGCTATGGTGTAGAAAGCAAAAACAAAAACAGAATTACCTGGAAATACTCAGCAGGTCTGGCAGCATCGGCGGAGAAGAAAAGAGTTGACGTTTCGAGTCCTCATGACCCTTCGACAGAACTTGAGTTCGAGTCCAAGAAACTTTCTATAGTGTAGGAAGGTTGAAGGTAATTTTTGAGGAGGAGCACTTCATATATTCCTTTCAAAATCTCATATTAATTCCCAACTTAAAATCAAAGAAACCACACCATTACCTCCTATTTAGTTAATTTGATTGTCTAACAAATCCTTAATATGCCTCCCAAATGAATAACCACTATTTTAGGTAACTCACCTGAGGACACTGTTCTTGTCATATTACTTGCCAATTTGTACATTTGTAAAGCGAACTAAACTTTGAATCATTAGTACATTGCAGTGTTTATTGAATTCACAACATATTTACTTTTCTTATATTTAGCTATAGCTCATGTTCTCTCATTATATACCGTCAAATGTTGAAATAAAAGTTGGGTAACTTTTACTCTATCTGCCTAAACTCATTCAGCTCACATAAGGATAAAAGCAAAAAACTGCCGATGCTGGAAATCCAAAGCAAAAACAAAAATAAAAATACCTGGAAAAACTCAGCAGGTCTGACAGCATCTGTGGAGAGGAACACAGTTAACGTTTCGAGTCCGTATGGCTCTTCAACAGAACTAAGGGAAAAAAATTTTTTTTTTTTCAGCTCACACCTCTCTATCATCCTTTAAAAACCCCCCTGAAATCCATCACTTCGTCCAAATTTTGGGCCTCCTTCCTAATCTCCAGTTTCTGTTATCCATACATATCATAGAATCATAGATTGGTTAAAGCACCAAAGGAAACCTTTCGGCTTATCATGTCCCTGCTGACCCTCTGAAGGAGCAATTCACCCAGTGCCACTTCCCTGCCTTCTCCCCATATTTCTCTCTCAGATATTGATCCAAATTTTCTTTGAAAGCTTCAAATTGACCCTGTCTCCACCATAGCCTCAGGCAATGAATTCCAGATCCTAATCAGTTGCTGCATGAAAAAGATTTTCCTTATGTCGCCATTGATTTTTAGTTAATTATCTTAAACCTATGTCTACTGGTTCTCAATGCTTCCACCAATGGATACAGTTTCTCCCTATCCACTCTGTCCAGATCCCATATAATCTTGAATACCTCTATCAAGTGTCCTTTCAACCTTCTCTTCTCCAAGGAGAGCAGTCCCAACTTCTCCATTCGTTTGACATAACTGAAATTCCTTTTCGCTGGAACTATTCTTGTGAATCTTTTCTGCACCCTCTCTAATGCCTTCGCATTCTTCCTAAAGTGTGATGCCCAGCTGAGACCAGTGTTTATACATGTTTAACTTAACTTACTTGCTTTTATACTCTCTGTTCCTATTGATAAACCCCAGGTTAATGTCAAACGCACTCTCAACCTGTCATGCTGCTGTCAATGATTTATGCACATAAATACCTGGGCTCCTTTGCTGCTTTAGAATTGTACCCTTTATTTGTATTGTCTCTCTGTATTATTCCTACCAAAATGAATCAATTTGCACTTCTCTGCATTAAATTTCATCTGCCACTTGTCCCCTCATTATGCCATCCTGGCTATGTCCTATTGAAGCTCTAACTATCCTCCCAATGGCTCACAATACTTCTAACTTTTGTGTCACCTGCAAATTTTGAAATTATGCCCTGTAAACCAAGACCTAGGTCATTATTACATATCATGAAAAGCAGGAGTCCTAACACCGATCCCTGGAAACTCCACTTTAAACCTTCCTTCAGTCCGAAAAACAATCATTCACCACTACTTTTTGTTTCCTCTCACTCTGCTAATTTCGTAGCCAAGCTGCTACTGTCCCTTTTATTCCATGAGTTCTATCTTTGCTCACAAGTCCGTTGTGTGGCACTTTATCAAATGACTTGAGAAGTACCTTATTTTTAAATGCTAATGTAATATTATATATCACATATAATGCATATATTATTAAGTTGTACATGAATACTTTTTCAGAAGCAGAGGGATTTTGGCTTTGTGTGATAGTTTGAAGTGAGTCATAGTGAATTAGCAAACTGTTTTATATTTCTCCTGATTTTTATTGCCATTATTACATGTAAAGCTGAATGGTAATATTTTTGAGAAGCTAAGCTGTCTAAATAAGGAACCAATGGCTTATTATTTTTTTCCAGCTTACTGGAAGAATGTAGAACTACATCCCCCAAATATGCTGTTTCCTGCAGCCAGTGTTACCTGCTCTGTAAATGGTACTTATCCAAAGCCATCAATAATATGGCAAGATGAGGATGGGAATAACCTAACTGATGGTACAAGTTTAAAAGAATCTGTAGATGCAGAAGGACTTCACAGTGTTACAAGTATTTTGAAGATTGATCAAACATCAAACATAACCTACAAATGTAATATTAAGAATGAACGATTGCAGCAGTCATGGATTGCAACCTGGAAAATGCAAGGTAACAATTGGTAAATAACCTTTAAAGAAACCTCCCGAACATTACTTTTCAAGTATGTAAAATATTTTAGGATTGTTGTGATATTTGAATTGGATATAATTTGATGATTAAACAGTTTTTGTAATTGCAACATTTTCTGTGGCTCATATTTCCCTTTTTGTCAAATTAAGTGAAGGTGTTGGTGTACATTTTTTCTATACCCATGGGGTCAACTTTGAAGCACCATGCTTTGTTGTTTTTTGCACTTTGTTACTCACAAAGACCTAGTCAGATTGTAGGGTTGTAACCAAGTAATTTTTTTCCTAAGTCAAATCACAAGTCAAAAAATAAATTGAGTCAGAATAGAGTCCAAGCCACCAATTTGAGTCAATGACTCAACCAGTTTATATGATGCTTCAGCCAGCATTGTGAAGGACCACAATGGGAGTATTCCTGTGGAAAAAAGCTGGTATCCAAACAATCTGGAGACCCGACCCATCTGGTTTGGATTTTCTACTTCTGCTGGTCCATATGACTTTCAATCCTTTCACTTTAATGAACAATACAAAGTGGAAAATCTCAGCCAACTAGGACCAATTTTCCTTCATATTGTGCCACATATAAACTTAATTTCAATGGTAACACTGTGAAAAAAGAAACTGAGGCCCATAGTGCGTGATTTCCAACCCTTTTGTGCTTCTTGTGCAATTCTAGTTGCAAGTCAGGCAAGGGCAAAGCCACATGCACGGGTAACAATTTTATCATGACTTGCCTGGTGGGAAACCATCAGAATCAAATGGATATAGATCCCAGCTGATATTACTCTCCGTTGATGTCAATGGAGAGTAAAATCTGATGGGATGTAAAACAAGCTTTACTCTCGAATCAGTCAGTTTCCCAACTGGCAACTTAGGTGAAAATTGCCCCTTTGGAGCAACAAAGCACTTAAAATGACAGAAAATAACTTTTCTCTTTACACATGTTGCTTGATCAGCTGTGTAATTTCAGTGTTTTCGGCTTTGTTTGTTATGTCTAAAGCATTTGTAGTTTAGCTTTTTAAGTGTTAAACAAATCCTACAGCTGGCCCATCTAAGTTCCATTGTGAATTTGGGTGTCAAAGAATATAAGGTGGCTGAAACACTTGTATTACGCACCCTCTCCCTCTTGTTAGTTACTGCCTTCACCTTTAAAAGCAGAATCATACACTGTCTAGTTGCCATTGGTAGCATGGTGTCTCTTTACAATGATATGCCAGGGTGAGTGCTGCAGGTATTGAGAAGTAAAAACTGTGCAATTTGTAGGTCCTAATCTTGGAAGGAGTTGGCAATTGTTCATCCTCTGCAGCCTTTTACTGAAAGAGATGGTACTGGCTGAGGGAGGTGCTGGTAGTGCATTGTGCAGTGTCATAGGCACCCATGAAAAGGTGGAGAGTAAGCAAAGGAATACATGAGCAAAAAAGGAAAGCTTATAGTTGGTATGGTGCATTAAAATGATCTGCTGTTGCCGGTTTCTACCTTGCTGCTCCTGGTGAGGTCCATTATTGTCTCCTGGCATTGTAACTACCATTTGGACATTGTTATCGGTATTAATGCTGTTCGCCACCTCCTGCAATGCTCTCCACACCACGCAGATAGGGAAATAAATAGTACATTCGCCCTAAGATTCACTTCCTGCAGCAAGATATGTTACTATCATCATCAATGCAGGGGACCCTCATGTTTCCTGCAGTGCTATCAGAAATCTTGATAAATTACCAAAAGATCAGTGGCCTTTAAGTTTCCGGAGGCCTTTAAGGCCCATAGCAGTAGATTCATTTCCCAACCCTTTTTGGGCACGTACCAAACCCAAGTAGTAAAGATACCAGTGCACAACATGTAAATGGCCTGAACCCAAATGGATCAGATTTATTAGAGTTGGACATATTTAGTCAGTGCTCGAACAGAAAGATTAGCCGTATATGTATATATGTATATTAAAAAATGCCTTTCCCCACATTGAGAAGTTATCCCTCTTTCATTTGTTTCCTGTATATATTACAACACTGTAACTCCTGCTGCTGAATGGAAAGGCATCAGGAACAGTTGTGCCGTGCACTTGGCCAACACTTCATTAGAAGGCATCTGGATTTAGCACCTATGGGACTAGTTATTGCTGCTGGCACTGACACTACTTTCTCATTACCATTTTCACCCCTTACTGTCATGGTTTGCTATCCTGGTCTTCATTTTGAGGCATACTTTTAGGGTGTAGCATGCAAGCAAGACTGTAACTCCTGTATCACTGTAACGGCATCTACACATGTGCAGGAACTGTGTCTCTAGCGTTACAGCACAAATAAACACAACCATTTTACAATGAGCTCTCAATCTTTGGAATATTGACACTTGAGCACACAGTATGGGAAAAGGAAAATAATGTAACGTGTTATATTACACATTAAATATTTTTGCTCTTTTTTTAAGACAGATTAAATAAAACTGAGAGTGAAACCATCACAATTACTTGCGGCAATTTCTCCAGTAATGATCAGAATTTGACAATTTCATGGAGGTTTAGAAAAACCGAAGTCTCCCCATTTGTGATGAAATGTGGATCAGTCCACCAGTATGGTGATGTATGCTCAAGTTGTAAGATGAGCCAATCAGAAAAGTTAAACAACACGCCATGTTCATTCCTTGAACTGCAGCATGTAACTTTGGAAGATGCAGGAGAATATATTTGTGAAATCAGAACCAGAGATACAATGCAAGTATTCACCTACATTTTAAGAATAGGTAAGCTGTCAATAATTATGTGCTTACAGAATAAAACTTGATAAACTATACTTTACCCTTTGATTGAACTAAAGCACCTATGTTTTGTAAAACAGGTCTTCCATGTAAAATAATTGTACTTTCTTAAGCTGCCATCCTTGACCACTCTGGGCCAGAGAGTGAGCAATTTTGAGCTGTAGAGCCCGGCTAGGAGCTGGGTAGGCTATCTAAATTCATTTTGGGTATGAGCATTGCAACAGGCAGCTTGAGGAAAGACTTTCATTCTATCAGAGTGTACTGCATTTGAACCCAGCTCCTCAAAAGAAAGGACAACGAGGAAAGTCCTGAAAGCAGATTTTAGGGAGCTAGGAAGGAAATTGAAAAGCAGGACCTCTAAAACAGTAATCTTAGGATTACTCCCAGTCCCACGTGCAAGTGAGTATAGAAACAGGAGACAGAAATACCTGGAAAAACTCAGCAGGTCTGGCAGCATTGACGGAGAAGAGCACAGTTGACGTTTCGAGTCCTCATGACCCTTCAACAACTAGTTCTGTTGAAGGGTCATGAGGACTTGAAACGTTAACTGTGCTCTTCTCCGCTGATGCTGCCAGACCTGCTGAGTTTTTCCAGGTATTTCTGTCTCTGCTTTTGTTTTGGATTTCCAGCATCTGCAGTTTCTTACTTTTAGAAACAGGAGAATTGAGTGAATAAACATGTGGCTGGAAAGCTAGTGTAGGAGGAAGGGCATCAGATTTCTGAGGCATTGGGGCTGTTTCTGGGGAAGGTGGGATCAGTACAACCTGGACAGTCTACACCTGAACAGAACAAAAACAAAAATACCTGGAAAAACACAGCAGGTCTAACAGCACCTGCAGAGAGGGATACAGCTGACGTTTCGAGTCCATAATACCTTTCATCAGAACTAAGACATATAGAAATTAGATGAAATATAAGCTGGTAGAGGGGGGAGAGTGGGACAGGTAGAGCTCGATAGGGGGCTACTGATAGGTGGAGGCCAAGAAGAGACAGCCAAAGTTGTCATAGACAAAAGGGTGTTGATGGTGGTGATATTATCAAAAGGATGTGCTAATGGGGACATTAAGGGTAGAAAGCAGGACGAGCAAGTGGCAGATGGCCCTAGTGGGGGTGGGGTGGGGGAAAGGGATCAAAATGGGCTAAGAGGTGGAGATGAAACAATAGATCAAAATAAATTTTAAAATAGGAGGGAAAAGAAAAATATATTTGTAAAAAAATTGTTTTAAATTATTGGAAAAAGGGGGATCGGAAAGAAGGTAGGGATGGAGGAGAGAGTTAGTGATCTGAAATTGTTGAACTCAATGTTTTCCTTAGAACAGAGGCGGCGACAGGGTCTCCAAAATTATGAGGGGCTTAGATAGGGTAGACCGGAAAGATTTATTTACCCTGGCTGAGGGGTCAATTATTAGGGGCATAGATTCAAGGTGATTGGTAGAAGGATTAGAGGGGACACGAGGTAAAACTTTTTCACGCAGAGAATGGTGGGCATCTGGAATTCACTGCCTAAGTTGGTGGTTGAGTCTGAAGTGCTCAACTCATTTAAAAGGTACCTGGATCTGTATCTGAAGTACTGTAACCTGCAAGGTTGTAGACTAGGTGCTAGAAAGTGTGATTAAAATAAGTGGCTAGTTTCTTTTTTGACCTGCGCAAACACAATGGGCTGAATGGCCTCTTTCTATGGTTCTAGAAATGTAAGAATTTAATAATATTGGCATGTTCATATGTAAGTATTACATAGTGCAATTTCATAGTGAAATTCTTACACTTCTAGAACCATAGAAAGAGGCCATTCAGCCCATCGTGTTTGCACAGGCCGAAAAAAGAAACTAGCCACTTATTTTAAACGCACTTTCTGTCTCCTTTTATTCTTAATTTTCTGGCTCACATATTACATTTACCAAGAGTTTACGAAAACAAGGAAAGCATTACATTTTGTCTAGCGCCCTCTGATGGGCACATATACAATTACACAATACAATTTTAAATACAGGTCAAGTATCCTTTATCTGAAACCCCCTGAGCTGACTGAAGTTTGGATTTCAGATAATTTTGGTTTTTGGATATCGCACATAAACTTGCATTACAATAGCCTAAGCCTAGGCTAGCTATAGCCTGAAGCAAATAAAATAACTAGAAAAGTAAGATGTATCACTGTATAATAAATCTAGGTTACGTGTAATAAGTTTCTTTTTGACATGTGCACTACAAAAATTGCAAGGTAAACTGTGCAGATGAACAACTAGACTTCCCATGCTAAAAGTTGATGAGATTCAAAAAAAGTGTTCTTTTTGGATGTGGTCAATTTTCAAAATTACGGATAAAGGATACTCAACCTGTACTACGCTGCTGAGTTAGAAAGGAAAACTGTGTTCAACAGACCATGAGATACACACACGAGACCAGCCATCCCAGTGGAAATATATTTTGTTGAGTGAAATTCCTGCCTTATATTTTCATCCTCCCTTTTACTATGATCCACCCAATGTGAAGCAAACTCGGCTTGGAAACACCATCTTGTTTATCTGGAGGTCCTTGACTATATCAATATTTTGCATTCCCTCTTCTATTCCATGTGTTGATTGCCCTATGTATGAAGAACATTCTGATGTTCAGTCCTAAATTTGCCTTTTACTCGTTAGATCAATTGTCACCCTAGTTTTCCTCTCACAATTTAGTTTGATGTAATTTCCAGATTTTCCTGTTGTACCATTTATAGTGTTATATACCTCCATAAGATCACCTCTCAGTCAACTTCATTCCAGGCAATGTTTCGCCAGTCTTTCCTGTTGTTTCTGACCCAAGGGGATGGGTATCAGGAGTCTTGGAATCAGCCTCGTGACTTTTTGCAGCACCACCTCCAGTATTTGAATGTCTCTTGCAAGACAGAACGGAACACAGTACTCAAAAAACAGGTTTCTTATGTACAACCAGTGCACTATACCAGAGGATTACTTCTTGTGATTACCATTTGACTGTTTTGGCCCTATAGCCTAGCATTTACCAACTTTACTGATTACTGTTCTGCATTGGTGTGATATGTTACGGCATCCTATGCCACCATCCTTAGTTATTTCTACATCATTATGAGTGCATACCTCATCCAATTTGTTTCTTTTGAGTATTATTATAGCTGTTCTCAGAAACCCCAGTTGCTTCTAGCATTTTTATTAGATTTACATCTGCAGTTACTTTTTATTGAAATCCCCTATTTATTGTGTTTCTTTAGTTTTAAATTTACAGATGTATTTTGTGTGTGAATTCTATGAAGTTTGCTAAAGTGTACTTTGTTCAAATTTCAGACTCAAGAATGCAAGAGGAAAGACAAAAACATCAGCATTTTGGGGGAATTGCTGCTGCTGCTGCGCTTGTACTGATCTTAGTGATTGCTCTGGCACTTGCAAATAATTTGCATCAGTGTTAATAAAGGTAGACTTTTTACAAACAAAACCATAGTAGCATAGATGCAATTAAAGCTATAATGCCAGGTCACTAGTGCAATTAGCCTGCTAAATAAACATGCCTGTTATATACAATTTTTATTGAGTCTTGAAAGCTTACATACAAGACATGGCCTTTTTATAAACAAGCTATGCACATGGACGTAACAGTAAAGGAGAAGAAAGAATACTAAAAAATAGAAATAAATATATTTAATAATTTTTAGCTTCTTACAGATTGTATTTAACTAATACCAAGTCTGATACTTGTATCACACCTTTCCTCTCTAGACGCTAAGAGTCACGAGGTTGATTCCAAGTTGATACCCATCTCCTTGAGGTCAGAAAACAACAGGAAAGACTGGAGAAACATTGCCTGGAATAAAGTTGATTGAGAAGTGATCTTATTGAGGTATACAACAAGTAACTGTTTCACTTTAATGCTACCAACGAATCTGGGAGCTGATCTAAAGCTACATAAATCAGGACAACATCCGTATTTCTGGGATACTGTGTCAAATTTAGTGGGCCAGATAACTGGTCAGCTGCTTAAGTCACAACAAAGTGCTTATTTTTCTCATTTGCTAGATAGAGCTGCTTCAGTGATGTATTACAAGGCTGGCACATGAGAGCCCTGGAGTAAGTCTGTTCACTTATGCTTGGGATATTCTACCACTCCACCCCTTTGTGCCTGATTATCCCTTCTACATTTTGCTTCTGAACCCTCTTCTCCAAGTATACAATAGATGAAAACACCATCCTGAAGTGTGCTGTAATATGCTTTGTTGGATAATTAGTTAAACTCCAAGGCTCCTTTTTCTGGACTGAAGTGAGACCTGCAAGATTACCTCAACCTATTTTAGTTTCTTCACAGCAATAATCTATTCCCCAGCCATACAATGCCATTGCAGCGCTCTTTATTGATCACATTCAATCAACAATAGACAACCTTATTTCACCCGGATGTCTCCATTTTCATAGTGGGAGACTTCAACCAGTTTAACATTGATCAAATTCTACATGACCTGAACCCCAGTGTAATGCTGTGGGATTGTGTTTCACATGCAATCCTCCTCTCATCAACTTAGACAATGCTGAGACTGTGTGACAAGTGTGCATTAAACTATTAGAAATCTGCATTCAAAGCAATCTTAAGTGGGATTGCCAAGTATGTGAAATGATTATGATGGCAAATAGAAGACTTCACATACTACGTCTTCTCAAGCATTGTGACATATCTCAAACCGACCTATTCACTTGTAATTAATAGTTACGTAAGAAACATTATTGAATATGCAGTGCTGGTTTAGAATGCTGGATTTATCAAAAAGCATGTGAACAAGTTTGAAAGCATTCAGAAATGAGCACTAAAACTGATCCTAGGGAATGCATACCAAAGCTACTTTGACACAAACAACTGCATAAGTGTTCCTTTGTTGAAAGGCAGAAAAAATGCTCATTGGGCTTTGCTGGAAAACTCTTGAATCTCACCTTCCATTGCCTCTATCTCTTGCCACAACCACACAAAAGTAAATGTGCAATCAAATTGAGGAGACACCATTCCACAAATGAGATATAGAACAAATAGAGTGCGAAACAACCCAATCATAAAACTCAAATAGTATGTAAATGATTGAGAATTTAATGAATTCAACCTGACAACATATGATCTATGGATTTTAATACAAAATGTAAGAGTATTGTAGACCTTCCATTTTTATTCTGTAAATTGAGATCTGCATTCTGCAATTATTTGTATGCTGAAATGTTCATATTTTGACAATCCTTTATTATTTTATACTTTTTATTTTAATGTTTGTCTTGTTATACATTATGATTGCTTGTTTTATTTGTATCATTGGTTAGATATACTGTCTGTTCAGTTTAGAGCCATCGGAATCATTTTGTTCAGTAACATTCCTTCTGGTTATCTGGTCACTTTAAATCTTGAAGTCACAGATTGATCGAATTGTTTGGATTCAGATTCATGCGTTTTTCAGAAAGGTGTCAAGCCATTCAATTGAAATACCCTACATGACTGACAATCCAATAATCTTTTCAAAGTAATAAATTTGATTGATAACTCTATTTAAGGTGAAAATGCATTGGGTCTGTAAGAGGGGTGGTGCCATTCAATGGCTGTGTGTACAGTTCTGTAGCCAAAAGCCTCCAATTATGGGCTTATACTTGGTTGCCTACAGTGAGTTTGGCAGTGTGACTGAAACCAGCATAGGTAGGGGCTAACCAAAGGGTTCCATGGCTGCACAAGTTAAGTAACTGTAATAAATGTTCTGTGAATTCCTGGGTCTCATTGCCATTTCTTACCAAATGTCAGTAAATGTAAAGTAGTAAAAAATGCAAGATCCACATATATGCTAGCAGTCTGGTAGAACCCACTATTTCCCCACTGCAATCACTACTTCACCCCAATCCACCTTCATTGCACCAGGAAAATTAAGGTTCTAATCATTTTCTATTACAATTTTAATGTTGTTATATTATATCAAGACCTGTGCTAGATTTATAGGAGAATTTTAACATAGAAGAGAGTGTCTTGGTTCAGGTGCAGGCTTGTGTTGGGGAGGATGGGTGGGTGGTGGTGGTGGTGGTGGTGGTGGGGTGGGGGGGGGTGGTGCGGGGAGGTGTAAAAACCAGGGTAAAACAGCAAGTTAGGAACCCAGTTCCAACCCGCTACCTTGATTTTTCACTCGAGTGTGTTAGGTTGCATGCGGCCAACTCCCTCAGAAGAGGCAACTTGCCAATTAAACATATTAACAATTGGTGATATTTACAGGTTTTTGAATTTAACATCAGATCCATAGGCTTCCTGAAACTTTCCGCTGAAAACAAGATTATAACATGGTAGCAAAAGAGGGAGTCAATTAATTTCATGGAAATGTAATAAATATTCCATACTCACAGCCGCTTTCTTATCTGCTAGTGGGAAAGCATGTTTACAGTAATTTTATTGAATGTACTTAATACACTTTGAAGTTTAGTTTTATATCATCAGGATAGGTGATGTTTTGGTTACCTTAAATTTACCAGTGACTGTTAAAGTCACCAACACCTTCAGCCTTTTTTCCTTGGGTCATTCTGTTGAAGACATATTCAGGATATCCAAATTTGCATGCCAAAAATGCAGAAGACAGGTAACTGAGGGACAGCAATTAAAATAACATTGTCTGTGATGATGTTAGTTAGAATGAGCAGGTGCTCGAGTTTGCAGCTCTGGATAATTTCCCACATCTACAGGGCCAACTGCACATGGCAAATCAGAACACCCCCAGATCGCACAGGAGTATTCATCAACCACAAAGGCTTTCACTCATTCAATGTGCAACTGATGTCCAACCATAAAAAAAGATAGTTCTGCAATGTTGTGCAGAGTGCAGTAACCAGGGCCATTCTAGCAATCCTTACTGGCGCTTATTGAAGGGTGGCTCTAGACCTGTCTAGGCACTTGAAGTACATCTTTAACTTGCTAATGACTTGTTTGACCACTGACCTGGTGGTCATATACCATTCATTGTAGCACTGATGTGCTTCATTGTCTGAGTTTCTGCAAATAATATTAGCCGAGGTTTCAATGGTTATGCTTTGTCTCATAGAAGTCACCCCTTAAGTGTGCTTGTAAGTCTGAAGATGTCAGGGAGCTGGGACTGGCACAGGATGAAACCATCATGCATAGTTATGAGTAACTATAATGACATAACGTTCAGCCAATGGAATGAGTTTCAGAGTTTCATGAAATTTCGTTGGGGTGACAGAGTGGGCATGATGTATGAACAGATGGGATGTGAGGAAGTACATAGCCAGAGAATGGATGGGTATGAAAGGTGAGAAGGGCTTGAACAATACATTTGCAGCTTTGAGATTTGCGAACATTTCCCTGAAAGCTTAAACACCAGCCTTCTGAGAAGAAAACAAAGTTTGAGCATATATGTGTGGTATGAATCATAGTTTGCAATCAACTTTAAGCATATTTTTAATTTGAAAAGGTTTATTTTCTCAAGGGGGAAAGGAAGAAAAGTAAAAGTGTAATACATTTGTGTGGCCGTACACAACGAATTGAAAATGAGACAGCATCTCTAGAGATGACACCATAGATTAAAACACTATCAAAATTCATTACAAAGGTGAACAGGAAGCAAACACAAGCGACAGGAATGTACAAGGCAAATTATTGCTATATATTTGTGGTAAGATAATGTTGGTTACTTTGAACCCAAAATCTGCAAGTTGTTTTTTTTTAATTTTAGAGCAGTGCTTTCCCAGTTTGGTGAGGGACATTCATAAAAACATTGAAAAGCATATAAAATTTTCATACATTTACATTACGCATAAGCTGATCAATAACATGATTAAGTTATTTTTTATGATTAAGATAAAATGGATTGCTGCTAGAATAATTATAGCTGTGATGCATTTGGCATCGGAATCCAGGACAGTAGTATGAAGACAGAATTGCATCTATTAATATAATTTTGAAAATTCAAGTTTTGCATTTTTCTCACTGGGACACAGCTATCATCCAATGTCAAAGTAATAACTACTCAAAAGATACAGTACTAACCCAAACAGTACATGTCTTGACCTGAACTCTCTATACAATTAGTCAGTTTACGGCCAAAGGGTGTAATATGCTACATGTTGAGTCTGATAATGCAGTCAGAAATAGTTTTGAATTATTACACTAAATTTAAAGACCGCAATACCATTAAGTTCTTGCCAGTGAATGTGCTCAAAACAGTTCAATTCAGCAATGTCAAACTTTGGCAATGTCAAACACTCACTTCTGAAGCAAATTTTTAAAAATATTATTGATATTTAATGGTTACAAATTCTTATTTAAAAGTAATTTGTAGTTTTAATCCCATAGGGGAGATATATAATGCATCAGATGCAAGGACTATAAACAAACAAAGTCAATCCCCATTTCTCTCAACAAAATCCCAAGAAACAAGGTTACAGACTGAGATTTACTGTATTTGATTGTAGTTTGCTACTACTCAAGCTGTGAATCATTGCTATCATCTGAGAGTGTTTGTTGAGTTCATCCTGTTGGGCTTGGACAAGGGCTTCTTTTTGTTGCAATCGTGCTTCTACCTGGGACTTTTGCATTTCTATAGATGACAACTGCAGGGCAAGACACAAAATGAACATCCATATTAGGCAGGACTGTGGAACAACAAATTTATTTATGTAAAACAAAACTAATTTCTAAATATCTGTTCCTGAACATAAATACTTTCTTTATTCAGGAAGCAAATAACCAAAAATGATACAGAATGGTTTCAAGTGCAAAGGTCTGAGATGCAGAGGGATCTGGGTGTCCTAGTGCATGAATTGTAAAAGGTTAGTATGCAGGTAATAGAGAGGAATATGCAAGGAGATGCAATATTAGAGAGGAATACCAGAGTGCACAAAATACTGGGAGGAACAGATAGCACTGGTATAGAGAATAGTAAGTTAATAATAGGTGAAGTCAGGATAACGTAGAAAGTTACAGTCTAAATCAGGGATACTATGTACGTTTGTGAATGCACGGAAAATAGTAAATAAGATTGGGGAATTATAGGTGCAGATTGCTATGCGGAAATATGATGCTAACGAACAAAAAAAGAGTGCCATTACATTGCTCGGTGTAGTCTTTAGACTGCCAACGAGTGAGAAGGATGTAGAAGAACAAATCAACAGGGAAATTGCAGAGAGATGCAAGCATTATAGAGTAGTTATAATGGAGGATTTCAATTACTCCGATGTAGACTGGGACAGTGGTAGTGTAAAGGGTGGAGAGGGGCAAAAGTTCCTAACTTGTGTTCTGGAAAATTTTCTACAGCAGCATGTGTTCAATCCAACAAGAAAAGACACACTATTGGACCTGGTTCTTGGAAATGAGGTGGGCCAAGTAGATCAAGTGGGGGAACATTTAGGATCAGTGATCATTGTAATGAACGTTTTCAGATGATGGAAAAAGACGCTAGGCAATCCAGAGTAAGAATAGTTAACTGGACGAGATCCGACTTTGATGGGAAAGAATGGAACTGGGCCAGATAGACTGGAATGAAAGATTGGCAGGAAAAACTGTAGCTGAACAATGGGCTACCTTCAAAACAGAATTGGTTCAGGCAGTCTAGGTATATTCCATCGAAATGGAAGGATGGGGCAAACAAATCCAGAGCTCCCTGGAAGAAAAAGGAGATAGAAATTAAGAAGAAAAAGTGTGCTTATGACAGATAGAAAAAACAATTGAGAACCCAGAAGAATAAAGAAGGTTCAGAGGCGAAGTGAAAAAGCATAGAGAAGTGAGGAGGGATTGTAAGAAAAAAACTGGCAGCCAACATGAAGGGGAATCTCAAAGTCTTCTATAAGCATATAAATAGTTAAAGGGCAGTAAAAGGAGGACTAGGGCCGATTAGGGACCTAAAGGGGAATTTACACATGGTTGAGGTATTAAATGAATACTTTGCATCCTTCTTTACCAAGGAAGTAGATGCTACCTCAGCCATGGTGACAGACAAGGAAACTCTGTCACCAGAAGGGTTCAAAATTGATAAGGAGGAAGTGTTGAATAGGCAGTCAGTACTTAAAAGTTGACAAGGCGCTGGGACCGGATGAGATGCATCCAAGGATATTGAAGGAAGAGAGAGCAGAAATTGCAGGGGCACAGGCTACAATTTTTCAGTCTTCCCTAGGTTCAGGGGAGGTGCCAAGCTACTGTAGAATTGCAAACATTACAACCTTGTCAACAAAGTTTGAAGGATAAACCCAGCAATTACAGATCAGTCAGTTTAATTTCAGTGAAACAATTCACATGGAAAAATATGGGTTGATAGGAAAGTGCCGGCATGGATTTCTAAAGGGGAAATAGTGTTTAACTGACTAGCTGGAGTTTATGAAGAGGTAACAGAAAAGGTCAATGAGGGTAATGCTGTGGATGTGGTGTACATAGACTTTCAAAAGGCATTTGCTTCAATGCCACACAACAGGCTTGTGAGGAAAGTTATTGCTCAGAGAATAAAAGGGACAGTAGCAACATGGATAGAAAATTGGTTAAAAAATAGGAAGCAGAGTGTAATGGTCAATGGATTTTTTCTGGGCTGGAGGAAGGTTTGCAGGGGCCCCAGGGGTCAGTATTGGGACCCTTGTCTTTCCTGATATATATTTATGATCTAGATCTTGGTGTGCAGGGGACAATTTCAAAGTTTGCGGATGATACGAAGCTTGGGAATGTTGTAAACTGTGAGGACGACAGTGTAGAACTTCAAGATGACATAGTCAAGTTGGTAGAGTGGGCAGCTAGGTGGCAGATGAAGTTCATTGCAGAGAAGTGTGAGGTGGTGCATTTTGGAAGGAAGAACATGGACAGACGATATAAAATAAGGGGTGAAATGTTGAAGGAGATGCAGGAACAGAAAGACCTCAGTGTGTGTGTGCATAGATCATTGAAGGTGGCAGGACAGGTAGAGACAGCAAATAATAAAGCATATAGTATCCTGGGTTTTATTAATAGGGACATAGAGTACAAGAGCAAGGAGGTTATGCTGAATTTATATAAGACACTTGTTAGACCTCAGCTGGAGTACTGTGTACAGCTCCACATTATAGGAAGGGTGTGGACACATTGGAGAGTGTGCAGAAGAGGTTTACAAGAATGGATCCAGGGATGAGGAACTTCAGTTACGAAGATAGATTGGAGAGGTTGGGACTGTTCTCCTTGGAGAGAAGGCAGCTAAGAGGAGATTTGATAGAGATGTTCAAAATCACAAGAGCACTGCACAGAGTAGATAAGGAGAAGCTGTTCCCACACGTAAAAGGATCAAAAACGAGAGGGCACAGATTTAAAGTGATTTGCAAAAGAAGCAAATGTGAGTGGTTCAGGTCTGGAATACACTGTTTGCAAGTGTGGTGCAGGCAGGTTCAATCAAAGCATTCAAGAGGGCATTAGATGATTATGTGAATAGAAACAATGGCAGGGGTACAAGGAAAAGACAGGGCAAGGGCACTAGGTCATAATGCTCATTTGGAGAGCAGGTGCACACATGATAGGCCAAATGGCCCCCTTCAGTTTCGTTAAAATTCTGTGAGGTACAGCAAGTAATTAGGAAATCTAATAGAATGTTATTGTTATTATAAGGGGAATTGAATATAAAAGTAGAGAGGTTATGCTTCAGTTATACAGGACAATGGTGAGACCACATCTGGATTACTATGTGCGATATTAATCTACTTATTTAAGGAAGGATGTAAATGTATTAGAGGCGGTTCAGAGAAGGTTTACTAGACTAATACCTGGAATTGAAGGGTTGCCTTATGAGGAAAAGTGGAACAGACTCGGCGTGTATTTGCTAGAGTTAAGAAGAGTGACTTGATTGAAACATAGAAGATCCTAAGGGGTCTTCACAAGTTGGATGTGGAAAGGATGTTTCCTCTTGTGGGAGAATCTAGAACTAGGGGTCATTGTTTAAAAGGAAAGGGTCACCCATTTAAGACAAAGATTAGGAGAATTTTGTTTCACTTGGAGGGTAGAGTGTCTTTGGAACACTCTTCCCTCAAAAGGCAGTAGAAGCAGCATCTCTGAATATTTTTAAGGCAAAGGTAGGTAGATTCTTGATAAGCAAGGGCGTGAAAGGTTATCACAGGTAGGTGGGAATATGGAGTTGAGGTTACAATCACATCAGCCATGATCTTATTGAATGGCAGGGCAGGCTCAAGGGGCCAAATGGCCTACTCCTGCTCATAATTTGTATGTTTGTTTCTGCATTGGGCACAAATCGGCATCGCAAGTCATGTTAGTTTTCTGAAGCAATTTTCTTTTACTCAATTTTCCATTCAAGTTCATCTGCATATCGCCAAACATAAAATCTACCATGAACCAGCACAACTAGGCAGCATTTCAGAGCTTTGTTTTGTATTAAATATATCAAGGAGTATTTTAAGTGGTAAGCTGATGCAATTTTACTAATAGAACTGAAAATGGGTTTATCAAATGGGTCTATTCCAACAGCTGAGTAATTTTATTTTAAATGCTGGAGAATGACTACAAAAAAAAAGTGAACAATTTACTAGTTTCATTGGTGTACCCTGGTCTGTTTTTTAGCAAATACTTTTTTTAATATTTGAAAGTTACTAGTGGTTTTAGCCCTGAAAATAGAACTTCAATTTTTAGAGCCTGCTCGAAGGCTCACAAGAGAAGCAATTTAGCAGAAACTTGCAATGGTGATCAATTTTATCTGCTTGTGAGCAAAAGATCTTGGAAACTCAATCCGCGTTGGAAGTTAAGTGCGTTTGAAATTCATTGGTCTTTTACACCAGTTTGATCAATTTTGGACAAACCGCACTGGAAAAAACAAACAGTACAACCTAACAGAGCCTCCAGGCCAATATATTTTTCAAATTACAGCCCAAATTAGTCATGAGTTCCAGAACATCACAACAAATTGAAACAGAATGAAATATTACAACTAAAATTTCACAAGTAATTGAATAAAGTACATTCAATGGGGCACTCCAGAGTGATATACAAAATATGAAAAATGTATTTCTTTTTAAAGCTCAAACAGTAATGAAGTGAAATTACAATATCAGCCAAATCAATTAATTCATAAGTAAAATATGGGAATGATTAGTTCATTTTCTCTATTCAAAAAGCAAGAGAAAATTGTGAAGAAAGAAAATTACTATTCACATCAACAAAAAATAGTAACACGTCAACATTAGTGCAATTATTTTCCAGTATAATTGCAGCAAACACCAAATATATACTGTTGGTTAAGTTTACTTATTTCTCCTTACAAGTAGAAAAGTGGACCATATGTTATAAATTTCATTAACGGGCACTTTGGACACAGTCAATATAAATGACTATCGCTCCTTATACTTTGGATTAATCCCAAACTCAGAACAGCCATGAAGAATGAATTTCTCAATTTCCCCCATCACCCATTATTAAGGCTGTTAAGTGTGGGCGCCAATTTATGTAGAATTATGACAGGTGCTCCAACTTGGAAAGGAATTCTATCCAAAACAACTGAAAAAGGACTATCAAATTATCCTGTGCTGGGTTCAAAACAGTATATCCAAATCGAGAGGGAAAAGGTAGCTTTGGAACCCACTATTCTAAGCAGCCATTTTAGTTCCCCAATTAAATTTCTGTTATAAAATATTGAATTTGCCTTAGATTTTCTCTCAGGTTAGTCAGAGACACTAATTTCTCCTGTAATTGGACCTGCAATCCTTGCAATCAGAAGTTTATTCTCACTATTCAAAGGCTTGTCATATTATAGTATAACTCAGGGAGAGAGCAGCAATACAAACTGGATATTGTGATCCTCACATGTGCTTCTACAATCTTCTGAAAGGCAGACAGATTAATAATTCTAAATACATCATTTACCTTAATACTGAGCTCTTTCCTGGCTAACTCAGTTTTGCTAAGCTCCTTTCGGAGGGCATCAATAGCTTCTTCCATCTCCTCTTTCTCCTTCTCCATTGTTTTTGTTTTTTCTTGCTGTGCTTGGAGCTTTTGTTCCAAGCCTGTCAATCATTACAAAAAAAATAAGGTTAGTGGTTGAAGACTAACATGCAGAATGCAGACTTATCAACACTAATACAATCACACAGGTTTTTTTGTGTTGGGTGCCTTTCTGCCACTCTGTCCTGTTTTCTGCTGATTATGTAATATTTTCAACTCTTGCAAGGTGCCTACTAACCTGGTACTTGATTTTCCAGCCCATCAGGATTCAAGCTGAAGAAATAACTAAAATTGTAACCTTTCATTTAAACTGTGGAATTCACACCTGCAAGTGCTGCAGTTCTTTACTGTTCTTTTTCTGAAGTTGTGCCCTCCTGTTAGACGGCTCCTTACTTCAATTTCAGTCACCAATATTAATCAAGCCCCTGGCCCATTCAGTCTGTTCCCTTGACAATTTCTCAAATTATTCACCTCAAGCTGCTTTCAGATGACAATCAGAATAACTTAACAGTTGGCACTGAATTATGCAGCTTCAGTATATGTACAGCTGTTCAGATTTACACAACATGTCAATCTGCTACATTGGGTACACTGGCAGTCCTCATGAACCTCAAAAATGGAAGATCAGTTGCAGAGATATGACCTAATAGGAATTTTTCTGCAGTCCTGTCCTTTTGTATTAGTGCTTGACATGAGCAAGGAATAAATGTAGAACAGGGTAAGGGACCTGAGACTTACAATCTTGGGTCACCTACTTAAAGTTTTGAAGCACGGTAAATCCACATCAGAAAGAAGCACAATTCAAATAAATTAAATGGTCTTAAGATAACAGGAAGTTTTATTACTAATTTTTTCCTACTATTCTATCTTCTTTTAAGTTCCCAGTAGCATCACACCCACACATTTCCAATGTCAGTTTTTCCCGATGAGCTTAGCCATTTGTAGGACAGAAAACTATACAAAAGAAAGGTATAATGTCACTCCATGGCACACTTAACTGTTCTGTTTGAAAAGTAAATACATCTTGAAGCAAATGGACATAGATGAGTGACAAACCAAAGACATACCCAATAATTTATTGTCCTTTTCCTGTAACTGAATGCACAAATCATTTTTCTGCGCTTCCATCTCTGCCAACTGAGCAAGGCATCTAAGATTCAAAAAGAAAGCAAAGACAAGATATTTTACTGTTTCTTTAAAAAAAATTCCACTTGACAAACATATGACTTCAAGCCATCCTGACTGGCTTAGAGTCTATAAATATTACATATAATCACAGATAATCTAATCTAATAGGAGATGGACTTACCTATCATTCTGTTGTTTAAGGGAGTCAATTTGCTTTTTGAACAATTCACTTTGTTTGCTTAAGGAATTGTGTTCAATCTGAAGTTCTTCAAGTTGCCTTTCGACTGTCTCAAGGCTAAAAAGATTGTGTCAATATGCAAATCTGAAACTGGATTTATGGATTACACTTTCAAGAAGTTATACAGTGAAAAATACAATTTATGTAACCTATAAAAAAAAGTTCCGCAAGTATAATTATACTCCTGCGGATTGTCATACATCGCGGTTCATTCAGCCCACTCCCATAAAGTTACATTTTCTCCTCTCCTACAATCTCCTCAGTGTCTCAAGTTCTTTTCCCTTGTGTACTACCCCACGCATCCATTAATGCCATTTTGAAATTCTTATAGGCAAATACGGGGCCTTCCACATGATGGCACAAAACTGGTAGAACTATTGCTCTATGTCATACACAAAGTCAATTCTTTAGCTGTTGTACATGAATCCTGATGCCACTGTAGTCCATTTTTTGAAATAACAAGAAGGAAAACTGCACCAAAAAATGAGCAGATATCACTCAACCTTACTTTTGAGCAAGACTTTTTGAAGTAACTTTTAAAGATTCATGTTCTTCAGAAATGGCCTGTAATTTACAATTGTGTTGATAAAGCTCCTCAATATCAGCCTTGGCACGGTCAGATTCCAACAGTTGTGTCTTCAGCACTCCATCAAGTTCTTCGTTTTTTCTCTCTGCATCCATTAAAAGTGAAGCTAACTGTCGTGCCTACAACTCAAAATATGCCAAATGATTTATAAAATGGAACAATTCAGAATGAATGTAGAGAAGGTAATACCACACAAATTAGAAAACAACTAGAAAATCCAATACTTGAGACATTAAATATTGTTGGAGTATACACACCTGATTTGCACTAACCACTAGACATCACTGGTGCAATAAGTGCAGAGTGACAAGTGATATTAGACAGGCAATCTAACACTGCTGCTATAGCGGTCCTGGTGTCTATGGTGGTAGCAGGGTTCACTATCAATGTATGTGAAAGTTGGCGCCATGTTTGGAGACGATATTTCTGAGGAACAGCATACAGGGGCTATTTTAATCTATTCTGGAAAATACTCAACAACAAGTACATAAAATGCTGGAAAAACTCAGGTCTAACTGAATCTGTGGTGAGAAAAACAGAGTTAACATTCCGAGTCCATAAGACTCTTCTTCAGAGCTAAAGAGAAGCAAAAATGTGATGCAATTTATACTGTTTAAGTGGGGTGGAGCAGGTGAAGCTGGATAGAAGGCCAGTGATAGGTGAGGGCAAAGGAGAGATTGACAAAGATGTCATGAACAAGAGGACAGGGTGGGTGGAGCAGGTGAAGCTGGATAGAAGGCTGGTAATAGGTAGGGGCAAAGGAGAGATTGACAAAGATGTCATGAACAAAAAGGACAAAGTGGGTGTTAATGGTACTGGTAAGGGCTAAATGAGGTGCTGATAGTGGCATTAAGGTAAGAAAGCAGAATGTGATAACAGCAGGGACAAGGGTAAGCACCCTGAAAAGAACAAGTAACAGATGGCCCTTGTGGAGTGGAGTGGTGGTGGGGATAAAAGATCGAAAATAGGATAAAAGGTGGGGATAAAACATTGTAGAAATGAATAAAAATGAAAATAAAAAAATTAAAAAGTGGATAAAAATAAAAATAAAAATTAAGGGGGGTAAAGAAGGGGGTGGGGATAGAGGAGAGAGCTCATGGTCTGAAGTTGTTGAACTCAAGTATTAAGTCCGGAAGGCTGTAAAATGCCTAATCAGAAGATGAGGTGCTGTTCCTCCAGTGTGTTGAAATGGCAAGTGAGGTCCAGACCTACTTGTTGCTTGCCATTTCATCAGGAGACGAATCTCTCACATCAACTGTTGTTCACTGTTCTTCCTAGTTATTAACCTTATCAATTCAAACATGTGCATTTTAATTGGTCAATTGGTCTGGAGTTTTGAGTTGAGCCAGTTTTAATTGGAACCATATTAGGATTTGTAACCTTTGGTGAGATAGAAAAGCATACTAGAATGCCAACTGAATATTTTCCAGAAAGATAAAAGGAAAATGCTGCGGATGCTGGAAATCTGAAACAAAAACAGAAAATGCTGGAAAAACTCAACAGGTCTAACAGCATCTGCAGAGAGAAAAACAGAGTTAACGTTTTGTGTCTGTATGACTCTTCTTCAAAGTTAAACCAAAGTAAAAATGTGATGCAATTTATACTGTTTAAGGGTGTTGGAACAGGTGAAGCTGGATAGAAGGCCAGCAATAGGTGGGGGCAAAGGACAAAATTCCCTGGCCCTAACCGCCTCCTTTCCAATCCCTCTATACTTCCATCCCCCATCAGGATGGTCTGAGGGCTCTCTGCTTCTTCCTTGAACAGAGGCCCGAACAACCCCTATCCCACCACCACTCTCCTCCGTCTGGCTGAACTTGTGTTCTCACTGAACAATTTCTCCTTAAACTTGACTCACTTCCTCCAAATAAAAAGGTATGGCTGGGGCACATGGGCCCCAGTTATGCCTGTCTCTTTATGAGTTATGTGGAACATTCCTTGCTCCAGTCCTACTCAGGCCCCCTCCCACAACTCTTTTTTTGGTTCATCGATGATTGTTTCGGTGCTGCTTCATGCTCTCATCTGGACCTGGAAAAATTTTATCAATTTTGCTTCCAATTGCCACCCCTCTATCATCTTCACATGGTGCATCTCCGACACTTCCCTTCCCTTCCTTGACCTCTGTCTCAATTTCTGGTGATAGACTGTCCACCAATATTCACTACAATCCCACCGACACCCACAGCTACCTCGACTACAGCTCCTCACACCCTGCTTCCTGTAAGGACTGCATCCCATTCTTTCAGTTCCTTCACCTCCGTTGCATCTGTTCCGATGATGCCACTTTCCAAACTGGCACTTCTGACATGTCTTCCTTCTTCTTTAACTGAGGGTTCCCACCCACTGTTGTTGACAGGGCCCTCAACCACGTCTGACCCATCTCCCATGCCTCTGCCCTCACACCTTCCTCTCCCTCCCAGAACAATGATAAGGACCCCTTGTCCTCACTTTTCACCTCACCAGCCTCCACATTCAAAGGATCGTCCTCCACCAACTCCAGCATGATGTCACCACCAAACACATCTTCCCCTCACCTTCCCTGTCGGCATTCCGTAGGGATCGTTCTCTCCGGGGCACCCTGGTCCACTCTTCCATCACCCCAGCACCTCATCCTCCTCCCAGGGCAACTTCCCATGCAGTTGCAGAAGGTATAACACCTGCCCCTTTACCCTCCTCACTGCCCAAGGGTCCAAACATTCCTTTCAGGTGAATCAGCACTTCACTTGCACCTCCTTCAATTTGATCTACTGCATTCGCTGCTCCCAATGCGGCCTCCTCTACATTGGAGACCCCAAAACCCCAGAACAATTGGCCAATTAAGATGCACGTGTTTGAATTGGTTCGGTTAATAACTAGGAAGAACAGTGAACAACAGTTGATGAGATTCCCCTGATGAGAATTTCAAAATTAGCAAAATGAAAAGGAACTATATGATTTACTGTAGTTTCTAACATTCTTACAGCCATAATGACTGGATAACTCAGAAGCAGTGCAATTTTCACCAAGTTATTGACAAACAGCATGCAATTTTGTTCAATCACAAAGTACTTGAAAATATTTAACCATAATTCATTACTGTCCTTCATTTCCATAGAATAAAAGAATCGCAGCTGCAAAATAGATTTCCAGTCTACTGACACTTTGCATTTGATAACAGCTTTTTTACATTATATATAATAGAAATTAGTATGATAAAAAAGTCCAACTGTACCTTACTCTGCCACATTTTGAAGATCCGCATAACCAGAATTTTACAGCCTAGAGTGTTGGTCTACCCTTGACAATACTACGTTGTACTAAAAAAAATTGCATTCTGATAAATTGAATTAACTAATTTATATAATGCAGCAAATAAAAAGATTAGTTGACTTAAAAGACTGAATTAAGAGAAGGCAGTAACTTTTAAAATGATCTATCTCATGGTATATTCAAAATACCTCTGCTTCTGCATGGGCTCTCTGACAACGGTACTGGGCAATCAAACGATCAGCCTGTGCTAGGGCCAGTGCCTTGGCTTCCAATAGGTCCTGTAAACGGTTTTCTTTAGACTAAACAAAAGAGTTAAACTTCAATTATATTCATGCTAAAGATTATGTTAATATTGAAATATTTCAAGAAGAGAGTCTGTGGTATTGTAAAATGGAGAAATCCAATGAAGTAAGGAAGGTTAAAGCCCCACTCTGTTCATGTGCCATTGTATCAATGAGTGGAGGCATGCAAAGGAATAAACGAGGGAGTGTCACCTCTACATGAACCTTGACAATTCCTAGCAATGTGACAGATACAGGAGACATAAATGGCCTTGGATGCATCGCACTGACATACGTGCAGAAGCATGAGACCAAGCAAAAGAAAGGGATTGCAGAAAAAAGGGAGAGCAACCTTATCTAAAACTAACCCAAGTTAAAAATGTTTGCTACACCACGTAAAACATCAAAAAGAAAAGATATTTCCTCATCTACTTCATATCTCTCAGCTGTCATAGTCTCAACCAAGGAAGCTTAAAAGGAAAATGAATAAATTTAAAGTATTTGCACCCACAACACAAAAAATAGAATTGTATATGTAATAGTGGAAGGGCAAAACCCCCAAAACGTTAGGTTTGTGTGAAGAAATCCTGTCTGCATGAGGCCATAACTTCCGAGCTCCAGGATGTCATATTAGGGAGGTACCCAAAGATGCGCTGGGGAATTCCCTTTGGAAGTTCCCAAGTAAGGTTTGTAAGGCAAAATGCTAATTAAAAATCAAACTTCGGATGGTTCCGACTGGGTTACATCAGTATGAGAATGGATGTTTTTTAAAAAAAAGTATTTTGGGGAATATTATGATATTCTGTAAAAAAGGCTGGATCTCAGTGTACGATTTAATTAAGCTGGGCAAGGGATTGATAGGAGTCAGGATGTCTGTGTTTGGAAACATGAAAAGGTTAAAAGTGTTAGGTTTGAGGTACAAGTAAATAGGTTAGGTCTAGCATCTGCATTTTTAGATAAGTTGAGAGGTTGTTTGAATTTTAAGGGGAATCAGAGATGACAAAGAACTCTCTTCACATGCAGCATAAATTGTTTTCCCCCTATATTGGTATTCTTGCAAAGCATCCTGATGACTGCAAGATGAAAAGCTTAGACGTCTGATTTTTCAGCAACACTCAAATTCCGTACTAGCAAATGACAATTTTTATAATAAGGCAATTTCTTCCCCCTCATCTTCCTTCTCTCCTCCCAAGTCAATCTGCATTGCTATCTTATTTTCTGATTAATGAAGATCAATATGCCATTAATTCCAATTAAGTTGCTAACTTTATAATCTTTCAACTTTTTTTTTGCGCACAATCCTTCTTCATTGCCCGTCTTTTCTGAAACTGGCAGCAATTGAAATTTTTACTTTGCATCTCTGGAACCGTTTTGTAGAAACCCTTCCCTTGAGCTTAAACGGTTGACAGCAGAGGGGTGGTTGATGAACGTAAAAAAGATACTGTCCTTACCACTGACATTGTCCATTTTTGCCAGACAGGTGTTCATATGCAGAATAAACTTTCACCAAAAATAATTAATGTTACATTAACTACGTTTAAAAACGTCACCAGAAAATGCACCATTGCTACAATTGTAAGAGTAGAACCAGCAGGCCAATAGCAAACTAAAAATTGTTGCTGAAACCTGTGTTAAAGTTACACAAATGATGTTTACAAAATGTCTTTGAATATACTAACATGCACGAATAGATCTGATCATGATTAATGTCAGGAGTTAACTGTCCTAGTGTTGCCTGCCACCTTCAGGACTTCTGTCATAGGTTACATTGGCTACCATATTTGTGGTCAATCTGCCGTCATACAAACTCGCTCACTCTAAGCGATGGGAACTGTACTTAAAATGATTAAGAGACATAGAATGGATAGGGAAACTATTTCACCTGGTGGAGGGGGGGGAGACAGACGGACACCCACAAGAGAGCCTAATCTGAAAGTTAAAGCTAGGCCATTTAGGACTGAAATCTGGGTGCATTGTTTCACACGAAGGTTTGTGGAAATATTTCTTTCCCCCATCTCAAAAGGCTGTGGTTACTAGGTAACTGAAATTTGAAATTGAGGTTGATAGAGCATTGTTGGATACTCACCAAGCCTCCTTAAACATCACCTTCCAAACCCATGACCACTATCATCTAAAAGGACAAAGGCAGCAGACAAATGGGAACACCACCACCCGGAAGTTCCCCTCCAAGCCACTCACCATCCTTGACTTGGAAATATATTGCCGTTCCTTTACTGTCGCTAGGTCAAAATCCTGGAACTCCCTTCCTAACAGCACTGAGTGTATCTATACCACATGGACTGCAGCAGTTCAAGAAGGCAGCTCACCACCACTACCACCTTCTCAAGGGCAATTAGGGATGGGCAATAAATGCTGGTCTAGCCAGCGACACCCACACCCCATGAATGAATAAAAACAAGGTATTAAAAGGATATGGAACATAGGCAGGTAAAGGGGAGTTCAGGTACATATCAGCCAGTGTCTAATTGAATGGCAGAACAATTTGAGAGGAAGAATGGCCTACTCTTGCTCCTATGTTCTTTCCAATTGCTTTCATGTCTATTCTGAAGCAGTTTTATACTCTAGTACATATTGCATTTGATTGTACATGTGAGTCATCCCTTTTAGCCTCTACAGAAAGATCTGGTTTGGTCTCCACTTTGTAGTTAGCCAGTATCACAATTAAACCATTTACTAGATTTTAGAAATTGCAGCAGTTTTAAATCTAGATAATAAAAAAGATCCTCTTTTCCCTCACTTTCTCAAAATAGTATAACTATAAAATATAATAGCATTACAGTCAACATTACATCTCTATCTTAGCATTACGCTCTGGAATTCCCTCTCTAAATCTCTCCACATATTTTTCTCCTCTTTTAAGACATTCCTTAAAGCTTATATCTTTGACCAAAGTTTTGATCCATGCCTATTTTCTGATGTGGCCCAGTGTCAAATTTTGGCTGCTAACACATCTGTGAAGTGCATTTCACTGTGTTCAAGGGGCTAAATGCAAATAAGCGTTCAAAAATCTATTGAGCTACACAAAAACATGTTTATAAGACACTAAGGAGCTAAGATTACAACTTCATACATTTTTTTCTACAGTTATAAAGCTCTTTACAACTTTATGTATATTGCTTTTCATACTGGTGAAGGAACACTAAACCAACAGACGTGACATAGATATGTGCAGTGGAGGTAGATTATTAAGCTGAATTCAAAACTGTTACACTACAATAAAGAATTTTACTTTAAACTTGAAGGGATTAGAAAATGTAGCTTATGCTATCCACTACTACTGTGCAACTGCTATAATCGGACTAACTGAAGAATAGCTCAACAATCCCACCACAATTCTGGACTTCCGTTGTCACAAAACATTCAGCAAAGATACTAATGCATTATCATATTATTCACACTCAGTTGCAAAAGAAACTGCACTGAAATCAACCGAGGGAAAATTTTTAAAATGTTCCCTGTATTTCTTTATTGTTTTCAACTTAAAGAGAGATTCATTAATGTAATAGCGTGATCACTATTCCTATAAAGTGTGGCACATGGAATTTTCGTTTTAACAATTTTCAATGTTGCCAGTTTAAAAAGATTATGCCATCAATTTCAACTGCTACTTACAGCAAGAGATGAAAGCTTCTGCTCATATACATCCATCACATCTGACAGCCTCACATCCTTGACTTGTTCCTTCAGCTATGAAAAGATATTAAATGTATTGTTAAGTAGCTAAATAAAAAAAGTCAATAAAGAATGCTCAGCAGAAAACTAAAAAATAAATATCTTTACAGGTATTTATTGCTTACATTAAACAGCTGACGATAAAAATATTTGTGGAATTCAAACATATGACCAAATGAGAGATTAAAGTTCAACACTTGTGCTTAGAGGCCAGCTTTCAATACGTACAATTTCAGGAAACTATTACAATTAAAAAAAGAACCTTCACTTTTTCCACACAATTCTGATAACTCAGTTTCTTAATGAGATTCGGTCACTGCAGCCCATTTTATATTGTTCCATTTTCCTCAATTAGATTATTACTATTGATTGAACATGGGGTTTGGTAGCATGGTGACTAGTAATCCACAGGTTCAGGGGAATGGTCCGGAGACACGAGTTCAGACCCACAATGTAGTTGACTATTAGCTAGCTTCTGAAATGGATTAGGATGCCACTCAGTTATATTTAACAAAATGGTTTACGACTACCACCTTGTCAAAGCCAATAAATGACAGTCTTGTCAGCAATACCCACATTCCATATGAATTTAAAATCCCCAACATCATCTGGAGACTTGTGCTAAAAGTTAGAAGAGCTGACTTACAAGCTAATGAATCAACAGCTGGATATAATCATACTCATACTCAGGTTCATATCTTTCAGCAACTCCAGTAACATCCCAGGTTCCTTTATTTCAATCTCTAGTGGCAGAATGGTATAGTCAGCGGGGACTGGCTGTGGAAGACTTCAACATTAACTCCAGAAGTAAAGTCTCATGGCATCAGATCAAACATGGGCAAGGAAACTTCCTGCTGATTATTGGCTATTACTTTCCCGCAACTATCAGTTGGAAGAAGCACCGGGATAGCAAGGGCACAGATTATATTTTGGGTGGTAGCATATTAGAACCATGACTGATCCAGCTATGTCGCTGCCAGATTGAGCCTGATGCAGGTGATGAGAGAACCAACATGAAAGAAAACCATACTTGAGCTTGTCCTCACTAATCTGTCGCAGATGCATTTGTCCACAACAGTATTGATAGGAGTAATCACTACAGAGGCCTTCTGGAGCCAAAGTCCCATCTTTACATTAAGGATTCTGCAGCACTACTAAATAGGAAAGATTTAGAAGATCAAAACTGGGTATCAATGTGCTGTGAGCCATTGGGATGGTCTGAGGGCTCTCTGCTTCTTCCTCGAACAAGAGGCCCGAACAATCCCCATCCACCACTACTCTCCTCCCTCTGGCTGAACTTGTGTTCTCACTGAACAATTTCTCTTTAAACTCCTCTCACTTCCTCCAAATAAAAGGTGTGGCTATGGGTACCTGCAGGGGCCCCAGTTGTGCCTGTCTCTTTATGGGGTAGGTGGGACATTCCTTGTTCCAGTCCTACTCCGGCCCCCTCCCACAACTCTTTCTCCGGTATATCAATGACTGCTTCGGTGCTGCTTCATGCTCTCGCCTGGACCTGGAAAAATTTTATCAATTTTGCTTCCAATTTCCACCCCTCCATCATTTTCACATGGTCCATCTCTAACACTTCCCTTCCCTTCCTTGACCTCTCTGTCTTAAATTCTGGTGATAGGCTGTCCACCAATATTCATTACAAGCCTCCTGACTCCCACAGCTACCTTGACTACAGCTCCTCACACCCTGCTTTCTATAAGGACTCCATCCCATTCTCTTAGTTCCTTCGCCTCCGTCGTATCTGTTCTGATGATGCCACTTTCCAAAACAGTTCCTCTGACATGTCTTCCTTCTTCCTTAACTGAGGTTTTCCACCCAGTGGTTGACAGGGCCCTCAACTGTGTCTGGCCCATCTCCCGCGCATCCGCCCTCACACCTTCCTCTCCATCCCAGAACCATGATAGGGTCCCCCTTGTCCTCACTTATCACCCCATCAGCCTCTGCATTCAAAGGATCATCCTCCACCATTTCCGCCAACTCCATCATGATGCCACCGTCAAACACATCCTCCCGTCAACCCCCCAGCAGCATTCCGCAGGGAACATTCCCTCTGGGACACCCTGGTCCACTCCTCCATCACCCCCTACACATCAACCCCCTCCCACAGCACCGTCCCATGCAAACGCAGAAGGTGCAACACCTGCCCCTTTACTTCCCCTCTCCTCACCATCCAAGGGCTCAAACACTCCTTTCAAGTGAAGCAGCATTTCACTTGCACTTCCCTCAATTTAGTCTACTGCATTCGCTGCTCCCAATGTGATTTCCTCTACATTGGAGAGACCAAACGCAGACTGGATGACCGCTTTGCGGAACACCTTCAGTCTGCCCGCAAGCATGACCCAGACCTCCCTGTCGCTTGCCATTTCAACACTCCACCCTGCTCTCATGCCCACATGTCCGTCCTTGGTCTGCTGCAATGTTCCAGTGAAGCTCAACACAAACTGGAGAAACAGCACCTCATCTTCTGACTAGGCACCTTATAGCTTCCGGACTGAATATTGAGTTCAACAACTTTAGATCATGAGCTCTCTCCTCCCTTTCCCCTTTCCGATCCCCCTTTTTTCCAATAATTTATATAGATTTTTCTTTTCCCACCTATTTCCATTATTTTTAAATGTATTTCCATCCATTGTTTTATCTCTACCTTTTAGCCTATTTCGATCCCTTCTCCCCGCCCCAGCTCCACTTGGGCTATCTGTACCTTGCTTGTCCTGCTTTCTACCCTTAATGTCACCTATTAGCACATTTCTTAGCTAATATCACCACCATCAACACCTCTTTGTCCTTTTGTCTATGACATCTTTTGGCAATCTCCACCTATCACCGGCTCTCTATCCAGCTCTACTTGTCCCACCCCTCCTTAAACCAACTTATATTTCACCTCTCTTCTATTTTTCCTTAGTTCTGTTGAAGAGTCATATGGACTCGAAATGTTAACTGCATTCCCCTCCGCAGATGCTTGTCAGACCTGCTGAGTTTTTCCAGGTATTTTTATTTTTGTTTTGGATTTCCAGCGTCCGCAGTTTTTTTCTTTGAAACATACACAATCATTTTCAATCATAAGAGGTGAATGGATAATCTATCTCTGCCTCCTCCTGAGGGCCCTCATTATCACAGTGTAATGGAATACTCTCCACTTGCCTGGATGTGCACAACTCCAACAAAATTCAAGAAGTTCCATTTGGACAAAGCAGCCTGCTTGCCTGGCACCCCCATCCACCAATTTGAATCTTCATTCCCTTCACCTCTGGTACAACATGGTTACAGTGTGCACCATTTACAAGATGCACTGCTGCACCTCACCAAGGTTTCTTCTTCCCAAATAAGCAACCTCTATCAACAAGAAGGATAAAGACAGCAGGAGCATGGGAACACCCGCACTTCCAAGTCAAACACCATCATGAGTTGGAAATATGTTAGCGGTCCTTTGCGATCGCTGCTTAAAAATTCTGAAACTCCTTCCCAAACAGCACTGTGGGAGTACCTTCTCAAGGGCAATTAGGGGTGGGTAATAAATGCTGGCCTCACCAGCGATGTCCATATCTCGTGACTGAATATTAAGATTAGATTAATGAAGTGCATCGTTGGTCCAATAGTTTTTCTAGTGCCTGCTGAAAAAGTGCCAGTAACAACTAGATGTGAGTACAGGATTAAATGCAAACTACAATGTATAAACAAATAACCAGTAAAGCCAATCAACATGCAGTACAAACCTCCATTCCTAATTGCAATTTATCAATCAACTCATGAATATTGGATCTGGCAGCATTGGTTGTACTTGAACATTTTGATGTTACAAAGCTTGCAGAATGCTGATGGACAGGAACTTTTTTCATTACATGGTCAGTGTTCTGCTGTTTGTATGCATTATTGGCAGCAATGTTTTCCCCAAGCCTGAAAGGAACAAAGCAACACAAGTGTAAAATTTTTCCTCACTCTTTCCTATATTCAGGGCAACATATACCCAGGCAGAATAATACATGAGAGAATTAACACTACAATTTTTGTTACAGAGCTGTGAAATGTATGATTTGCTACATAAAAGTTTCAAAACTCAATCTACAAAGAGTTTTAAATCCAGCCAAAACGTTGAAAAGAAAATATATTGGGAGAAATAAGTAATGCTGATGTAATTCATTCTGTAACAGTTTTTGTATTGTATTTTAAGAAGGATAATTTATCAATGGCACTTAAGCACCCCAACCCTAAAATCATTAATTCCAGCTAATTAAACCACTAAACCGTAATTATAGAAGCTCTTCCCATACCTCAATTTAGTGCAATAGGTGGCATTTTGGGTGATCTGTGAGAACTGTGGTGCACCTGGGGTTCAGAAATCAGAATAGATACTGTGGGATGCTGCAAGGACTCACACTAAATGCTATCAGATGTTGCAACTAAATTACATTTCTTGCGTGTAATTTGTGTCATAACAGATTAAGCAAAATTTCATCCCCATGTTTTGCTATGTAAAGGAATGCAGCTCTTACAAGTTGGCATACTCATTTGAAAGCAACAAGACATCAATACTGACAGCAAAAGTTACATTGTTAAAACATAAACCCTATAATTACAAAAATGCTGAAAATGCTTAGCATGTCAAGCAACTTCCGTGGAAAGGGTGTTAACATTTCAAGTCAATGACCATGCCAAATCAATGACCTCCATCTATCAAAAGGTCATCAACCTGCAAAAGCAACTCATTTTCTCTCCCCAAAGCTACCACCTGATCTGTTGATTATTTTCAGCATTATTTTTATTACAGATTTCCAGCTTCTGAAATATTTTGCTTTTGTGGTAGCCTAATAATTACTGTCGGTAATATCCAATAAATGTTTAACATGCTTGTATGCCATTCCTCTGTCCCATTATTTTAGCCGAGGTGTTTTCCTATACAATGTAATTAGTGTCTACAATATGTATTTTTATTGATTTACAATGGTTATCAAACTGATGATGCATGGTCATGTTTATCATTCTGATTAACCAACAGAAAAAGCAAACCAAACACCTTGAACACTTACGTTATAGCAGGAAAATCAGGCAAAGGTGCTGCCTCAAAAAGAATTTTTAATGCAAACTGTACATGTTCTTGGTGTTCGGAAGTCAAAGCAAACGACAAAGGCGAAGTGAGTCGTTGGTCCTGGAGAAACATTCAAAAAAACTGTATAAAGCAATAACATTCATGCTTTGCATATACTTTTTACATTTCTCCTTTCCCTCCTGAAGGGGCCTAAAGAACGAGATGGCAGAAATTCATGATGAAAACTAAAGATAAAAGATTTACACAGAATTTCCTTACAGAAGTGATCAACAGGTGCAATAATTATCACAGCAGGTGGCTGAACAGGAGGGGTTTCAAAATGAATATAGAAAAGATCCTGATATCTAAATAGATTCATGGATTTTAAATTTTGCAATTGAATAACAAAAGATCTCAGAAAGAAAGGGGTCAATTGGATGGAATGGTTTGTGGAACCTATGGCTTCTTCTGTGTTAAATATCTTGCTATGAAGTAGAAACAAAAATTAATTTTAAGTGTCATGGTACTTTAAAATAATATGAAGCTTAATCCACACAATTGAGAACCAAATCCTAATCCTTGTTGTACCCCACTAGTCACAGCCTGCCAACTGAAAATGTTTATTCCTATCTTCAGACCTGCTAACCAATCCTCAAATCACGATAATGTATTTCCCCCCCCAATTCCATAAGCCTTAATTTTGTGTATCAAGTGGCTAAGTGCTTCAACTTCACATCTTTGTGTTTAAATGCCTGAATCTCTCAGTAAAATACAGTTAAGTAACTTCCGGAGGAGTAGGACAAATTGGACAACAACTGCCTGATTTTTGCATTTAAGCTGGAAGCTGCTGTACAATTTACTCTAAGAAGGGTGAGCTCTGATAACCCCAGTTATTATTACGTTCTTGGCCCTACTAAACATTCTAGAAAAAAATATGGCTTATCTATTCCAAACGACCTCTTTGACACTGAAAATATGTTGTTTCAAGTGTGAAATCTCATTTCTTCAGACTTATATTTTATATCTTCAACTATAAAGTTTAATTTTTTTCTTTCTTTTCCATCTTTATTTTACTTCACATGTACATTAGCTTTGAATTAAATATGCTATTTTATACTGGCTTAGACTCAGGAATGCCTGTGTTCCTTCCCCTGTTGCTTGTATTCATCCTCATGACTTTGCCACATCTATTTCCACAAGCTTTCCCAGCTCTGTTTCCCATTAGCACTCCATTCCACTTGCTCCTGCATCTTATAAATCTCCTTCTTGCCCCTTCAAATCCCCAGAATCCACCTACTCAGTGATGGCTGGTCCTTCAGCTACCTGGTCCCTAACGTTTGGTATGCCCTGTCCAAACCTCGCCTAGAGGAACACTTTCCAGAGGCAGTGGAGTTGTACACTATAGGACACATACATAACATGAATGGCAAAAGAATCAGAGGTGCAAATTTTTTTTTTTTTACATAATCAAGTATAGTGCTCTGGAATGGATCAGTGATCCATTGTTATGGATGCCACCCTACCTTAGACTCCCCATGAGCGCAAGTTGCCCACAAAAAAAAAGAGCTATAGACAGCTAAGTTTAATGAATGGCAAGCGCCATTCATTCACCACTGACAATATCCAAGTCAACATCTTGCCCTGTGCTACCTAATTGACACATTTTTCGACACAACTCAAGATTACAAGAAATACCTTATTTTCTAATTTGTTTAATAAAATAGAAAGAAAAAAGACATCTTATAAAAGTTGGTTTTTGAACCCAGTCTAAGTTTTACCTGCAATATCTTATAAAAGCTTGCTTCCATGTTCGGCACCAACTGCTTGAGTCTGTTCATAAGGCTGAGTGTCTTCAGGACAACTTCTGTACCTATTTTACTGTCAATGTAGAGCAGGAGGAGAAAAACACCAGTTTAGAAAGATGTCAATTACAAGCTAATTCTAGACTCCAAGTGCTTACTATAATTCAGCCAGAAATGAACAACTTCCATATACAATCCCTGATAAACATAAACAAATCAGTGCTCCATGAAACAATTTAGAAAGAATTTTGAAATTTGAGACCCTCAGATGTATTTCCTGTACCTAATAACAGAAAACAAACTCTTTGGCAATTCGCATCTCTATCTTCTATCAGCTTAAAAGTATGCTTATTGAGTAATGACCCTCTTACTACATAAGCATCAATGGTATGAACAGATGACAAGATTAATTTTAATAGCATTTAACAATGTTTTTCCTAGAACTTATGATTATCCAAAAATATTCCATTTCCAAGAATCATAGAATGATACAACACAGAAAGAAGCCATTCAGCCTATCATGTCTTTGCTGGTGCCTTGGTAGAGCTATCCAATTAATCCCACTCTCCTGCTCTTTCCCCACAGCCTTATATGGTGTTTCCATTAAAGTATTTATCAACTTCGCTTTTGAAAGTAACTATTAAGTCAGGTTCTACCAACTTTGAGCTGCTCCATTCCAGAGCGCAACAGCCGTGTAAAAAAAAAGTTTCATGTTGCCTCTGTTTTTTTGCCAATCACTTTAAATTTGTGTCCTTTGGTCACCAACCTTTCGGCCACTGGAAAGAGTTTTCTGGGAGGGATTGAGGCAGAGAATACTAAACATTAGGAGCCTGGTAGTTGGAGGTCCAGCCTTTTCCAATTAGGTGAATTCTGGAGATTTGTTGGGGAAGACAGGGGATTTATAAAAAAAGGCAGAACATGTGAAACAGTGTGCTAGTGGGAAATATTGAGCTGAAAAAGCATGTGGAAATAGGGTACAGTAAAGCCATGAAGATTTTAAAGTTAATATGTTTAACCACTACACCCTCTTCCCTTTACAAATATACCATCAATTTCGCTTACAATGTTTGTGTTTTCGAACTGATAAAGCATTAACAGTGGGTATGAAATTAAATATCTTTCCTTTTTGTGCCACTGTTAAGAATTCCTATGTTTAATAGGCTTCACCTCCAACCACTCCTGCAAATTTGTTCAATTACTGCCAGTGAAGCTTTGATCAATTTTGACAGACCCACTGTAGATGCAACATAGAACAATTTCTCTTAAAGCAGTTAACAAATCTCTCAGCATGACACATTGTCGAACTTTTTTCAAGTATTTATTTCAAACAACTATTCTATTTCATATCTTAACATTTTGTTTGTTTTTTTAAACTTTGCAAGACAACTACATAGCTTACCATAACTCTACATCTGTGATATTGCTTCTGTAGCCAATTTCCATCCTATTGTATGTGAATTGATATTCCAGAATTGAGAGACAGTTTCTGGCTGTGAGAACCTTAGCAACCTGCAACTTGATTGTATCATCTCCACAAAGCAGTAAAATATAGTTAAAGAAAAGGACAAATGTTTTGTTCATTTCCTCCTTCTTTTAATACAGTTCAGCTTTACATGTTCCAATTTTAATAGTCTAAGATTGGTTCTCAAGCCATTAGGTTGTTCTTTACAAGTAAAAATACAAGTTTTAATGACCAGAAAAAGATTGCCAATCATTAGTATTTGTCAAATTAAACCCAAGTTTTAGCATCAGTAAATTATGCTGTCCCTCATTGATTAGTATCCATACAAAATGATTCACCAGCACTTAGCAAAGGACTGAAGGAAGCCTTATGACATTATTAAACTAAACTATGGTTACAAGACAAGAAATTCACAATGGCACAACATGCCAACTTCTATAAAAGGTAGACAAATAAGGAACACATTCAAGGTGCTATGATACCAACTGGTGGAACCTAAAAAAAAAATCTGTAAATCAAGTTTTTATATTAATTAATTTGTTACTTCTTAGTTGAAGGATTCAGAACAACTTTATTAAGCACTCAGATTCAAATAGTCAATGATTTTGTTTTTGCAACCCTCAGTTGCAGGATGGAAGTGTATTTACTTGTATATAGGGACTGAAAGAATGAAGAATATTATTCATCAGGAATGGAAGAAAATCTCAATGTTGAAAGTTTCCAGAGTGAAAATTATTCACATCAATTAGTATGTTTCACTGTATTTTAGCCCATATTGTAAATTTAATAAGGACAAACTTCAATTCCCAGAAATTAATATAATAAATGGACATAAATGGTTTGGAATTTTTAATTCCCCACTACGTATTTAAGTGCTTACATTTCAGGTATATGCATCTAATCAAAAAAGGATATCTAATAGGACATCAAGAGCCTTTGCGATTTGATCATATTTCTTTTTCATCAGTGTCCCCTCTTGGGCATGATCCGGAGTCTGTAACTGCTCCAAGATAACAGGAAAAAGCAGCTCCATAAATGGTTCAACTGTAGTCCAAAGGGTACAATCCATTATTTCCTGGATAGTGTTAGAGAAAATAAGCTTAAATCACAGAATAAAACCAAGCCTGGGATAAATTATTTCATTACATTGCTCACTGTATTCCAATATGATCCTGGAACAAAGAAAATCCCTGGTTTATTTTCTTCAATACCAACTGTCTCCTTAAATATCTCCCTTCGCTACCCGTGTCACAATCATCTCCAAGAACAGGTGGAAAGCGGTCATGGAACTACTTTATCATGAAGATTGAAACCAAAAGTTCAACTGCATCTGTCGCAACTTCCCTTACCAATCAACCAACCATTACCAAAAAGTTGATGAATAAAAAGCACAAAGGAGTGGGGAAAGGACAACAGGGTGAAAAGAATTCTAGGAATCAGAATCAAATTGAAGTAATTATTTTGCTAGAGGAGCAAATCTGCAGGGAAATCACAGATGTGCAAGAACTATAGAACTGGGGGCATTTTAAATACCTAAATATTGATTGAAATGTTAGAATGAAAGGAGAGGAGGCATTTCTGAAACGTGTACAGGAGAATTTCCTTGACCAGTATGTTTTGGTCCAACATGGAAGGAGGCATTGCTAGATCTGGTGCTGAGGAATGAGCCAAATGGAGCAAATGTATTTTGGGGGAACATCTGGGTAAGAGTGATCATTGTATCACAAAGTTTAGATTAGTAATGGAGAATAGCAACAATCTAAAGCAGAACTTCTAAATGGGAAGAGGGTTATCATCAATGGGATGAGAGAGCATCTAGCAAGGGTAAAGAGGAGCTAAAGAGGACTGAAAAGCTGTTAACAGAGCAATGGGTGATCTTTGAGATGATGTTTCAGATACAGGCTTGGCACATTCCAACAAGAGGGAAAGGTAGGGGAACCAGAGCCAAGGTTCCTAGGATGACAAGAGGAAGATGGAGAATATGATGCAAACAAAAAAGCTGTATGATGCATGTCGGATGAATTCCTCAAGCAATAACCAGGCCAAATACAATAAGCTGAGAGGGGAAATGAAGAGGAAAATTAGGCTGGCAAAAAGAGAATGAGGGCAGGATGACAGTTAACATAAAAGGGAACCCAAAAATCTTCTATCGGAATGCAAATGGTAAGCTGACTGTAAGTAAGGGGGTGGGGTCTATTAGGGACAAAGTGTGTAATGTGTGCTTAGAGACAGGGCAAAGCTAGAACACAATCAATACTTTGAATCAATGTAATGGATGTTATGAAAATTAATAGCCGGGATTTACTGGAAAGGCTGGATATGCTTAGACTTGATAAGTCACAGTAGTTGCTAAAGGAAATGGGGGCGGAGATAGCTGAAGGATTTGCCATAAATCTTCCAATCTTGCCTAGAGACAAGGGTCGTGCCAGAGGATTGGAGAGTGACAATGTGACACTTTTATTCAAGAAAGGGTGCAAGGACATTCATAGTAACCAAAGGCCAGTTAATTTAATATTAGTGATAGGTAAGGTTAAAATAAATAATCAGGGGGAAAAAAAAATTAACTGTAACTTAGTTGGAGAGGTTTGCATTATTTAAGGAGAACCAGCATAAATCTGTAAAAGGCAGATCATGTTTGACTAATCCAACTGAATTTTCTGATGAGGTAACAGAGAAGGTGATGAAGGGAATGTGATGGGTGCTGCCTATACAGATTTAGAGAAAACAGTTGACAAAGTACCACATAAATGGCTGGCTGCCAAAATTGAGGCTCATGGAACAGAAGGGTCAGTGTCAGCTTGGATAAAAAACTGACTTCAGGACAGAAAACAGCAAGTCTTGGTAAATGGTTGTTATTCAGATAATGACTTGGATATTGGAATACAGAATAAAATGTCAAAATTTGCTGATGATGCCAAACTTGGGAGGTGTTGCATACGGTGAGGTTAATTCTAATCAATTTCAACAGGACTGATAGATTAGCAGAATGGGCAGACAAGAGTCAGATGGAATTTAAGACAGCAAATTGTGAGGTGGTACATTTTAGCAGAAAGGATAGACTTAACTGCACAGTTCTAAAGATTCTGCAGGGACTGATTGGGCGGGGGAGCAGGGGCAGGGTGGGAAATCAGTTGTGGAGTTACCCAGTTATATGAGGTATTAAACTATCTAACAATTCCTGGATAAGTATTCAGCTAAGTCCCATGCAACTAGGCCAAATCTCTGCCCTGAACTTAGGGAGTCGAGACATTTGCAGAAGATCTTGGGCAGCAGGCAATCAGACACTTCCCAAACAATTCCCACATATGTCTGCAAGTTAGGGCTTCCACAGGGACCTGATACATGTCCCATCTTTGACAATCTAGAGACAGGACCATTTGGGCCAGAGAGTAATTAGCAAATCATATGGGATTTTGAGCTTCGAAGATATTGAGCATAAAAGCAGAGAAGTTATGCTGAGTCTTTATAAAACTCTAATGAGGCCGCAACTAGATTACCACATCTATTTCTAGTCATGACATTTAGCACCCTTAGAGTGTAGTGGAGATTTACCAGAATGGTTCCAGGGATGAGGGAATTTAGCTTCAAGGTTAGGTGGAGAAGTTGGGTTTGCTCTCCTTGGAGCGAAGGAGGTTGAAGTGAGATTTGATGGAGATGTACAAGATTATGGTTTAGATAAGGTAGATAAAGATAAGCTTTTTGCCTTTAGCTTATGTACAAGGGCTAGGGGGTACAGATTTAAGTTTTTAGGCAAGAGTTGTTGGGGGTAGGGGATGTGCATGTGAGAAAGAACTTTTTTTGAACACAACCAATGGTAATGACCTGGAACATGCTTCCTAATTAATATAAATTTTGAAAACATTAAACATGCTATGATTACAATGGAAATAGGGAGAAATCCCATACAGTAATCCCAAAAAATGGTGAATGGAGAGGAAAACACCATGTGCAGAATACCTACATTCAAAAGAAGAATGACTAAAGTGTGATTAATGTTTCATTACTTATCTACATACTACAAGTGACTTGAACATGGGTACACTCTATAAGTCCAGGAGATGGGTGAAAACAAATGTACGGAACTGGATTTTCCACTTAGTTTAAGTTTTAAATACAACTGCCTGGCAACTGAGAGATTATGCTGAGTGGCAGCCTTGAATAACCTTCGGAACCGCACACAATCTTGAAACACTGTCACATGACAGCAACATCAGTACTAAAATTCATTAAGAGTCAAATGGGGCTCATTTGACACTGTTTAATTACAAAAGATTAGAGGCCCAGTTGTCAAAGCAAAGTTGGATGTTTATTCTTGCTTTCCTCTCTCCTCACATTACTTTTAAATTTTAGGAAAGAATGCTTGTTGAATTTTCCTAGTCTAGTATGATGTAGTGTTGCTGCAAGTATAGGTGTGGTCAAGTCCTGAACTGGGGCATTTCATAATTACATAGTATGTAATTGCTAAATTTCATTCTGCAGAGCTAAAACTTCTAGGCAGAGTGCACACCCAAGTCACACGCTAAAAACAGGAATATGCCATATTGCCTCTCGAGCCAGCTCCACCATTCAATAAGATCATGACTGATCTGATCTTGACTTCAAATCCATTTTACTGCCTGTTGCCCATGGCTCTCAGTTCCCTCAAAATTTGAAAAATCTTAGCCTTCCTATCTGGGTTAGAGAATTTCAAATACCAACAGCCCTCAGAAGAAATTCCTCCTCATCTGTCTTAAATGAGTAACCCCTTATCCTGAAACTATCCCCCCAGTTCTAAGCATCTACCCTGACAAGCCCCCTCAGAATCATATATTTTAATAAGATCACCTCATTCTTCTAAATTCCAATGAGCATAGGCCCAACTTGCTCAAGCTTTCTTCATATGACAAACACCACCTTCACCCCAGGAATCAACCTAGTCAACCTTCTATGAACTGCCTCCAATGCAAACATATCTCTCCTTAAATAAGGAGATCAAAACTGTGAGCAGTTCTCAATTTGCCTTCTTAATTACTTCCTGTAGCAGCATGCTTTTTGTGATTCATGGGATGTGCAAATCCCTCTGTACTGAAGCAATAACACGTGCTTTGTTATTCTTCCTACAAAAGTGGATAACCTCATTTTTCCACATTTCACTCCATCTGCCAATTTTTTTGCCCACTCGCTTAACCTGTCTATATCCCTTTGCAGACTTGGTCCTTCTCACAACTTGCTTTACCACCCAACTTCTTTTAAAAAATTGTTCATGAGATGTGGGCATCGCCTATCCCTAATTGCCCTCAGAGGGCATTTTAAGAGTCAACATGTCAGCCAGACCAGGTAAGGACAGCAGATTTCCTTCCTTAAAGGACATTAGTGAGCCAGATGGGTTTTTACAATGATTTTGTGGTCATCGTCAAACTTTTAATTCCAGGTTTTTATTGAATTCAAATTCCGCCATCTGTCATAGTAGGATTCGAACCAGATGCCCAGAACATTACCCTGGGTCTCTGAGTTACCAGTCCAGTGACAATACCAATATGCCACTGCCTCCCCACTTTGTACCATCAGCAACCTTGGGTACAATACATTCTTTTTAACTTGGATGAAGGTACTGAGTGTTGAGATCCAGCACGGATCCCTGTGGCACTCTACCAGTTTGTTGACCTGAAAATCACCCATTTATCCTGACTCTGTTTTCTGTTAGTTAGCCAATTCGCTTACCATGCTATTACCACAATACATACCTCCTATCCTGTGCAATAACCTTTAGTGTGGCACCTATTCGAATGACTTTTGAAAATCCAAATTGGTTGGTTTCCCTTTATCCAACCTGCTTATTCCATCTTCAAAGAATGCCAATAAATTTGTCAAATAATTTTTCTTTCGTGAAACCATATTATTGCTGCTTAACTAATTTATGATTTTTTAAGCATCCTGCTACTATTTCTTTAATAATAGATTCCAGCATTTTCCCAATGACAAGATGTTAGGCTAACTGGCCTGTAGTTTCCTGCTTTCTGTCTCCCCTCCTTTCTTGAATAAATGGGTTTTTGAATCTGCTGGGATCTTTACAGAATCTAGGGAATTTTGGAAGATTATAATCAATGCTTCCACTATCGCTGCAGCGACTTCTTTTTAAATCCCTAGGGTAGGCCATAGATGCATGGGACTTGTCAGCCCATTTTCAGTGCTTTTTCCTCAAGTGATAATGATTACTTTAACTTCCTTCCTCCCTCCCTTTTGCCCCCTGTTTTAAATATCTTGGGATGTTTTTAGTGTCTTCTAGTGAATGGGAACACAAAATATTTGTTCCAAGCCTCCGCCATTTTCTTGTTTCCTTGTCCTCAAAAGGAACCAACATATACTTTAGCTACTCTTCCTTTTTATATACTTAACAGAAGCTCTTACTGTCTGTTTTTATATTTCTTGCTAATTTACCTTCAACCTATTTTCTCCCTTTGCTTTTAGTCATTCTTTGTTTGGTTTCTAAAAATTTTCCAAATCTTCCGGTGTACCTCTCAACTTCGCGAAAATGGATGCTTTTTCTTGCAAACAGATACCATTCTTAACTTTCTTAGTTAGTCACGGATAGTCATTCTTCTTGTGGAGTCTTTGTTAATGGAATATATCTTTGTTTAGGAATAAGAAATGTCTCCTTAACTGGCCACCACAGATAAAAGCATTATACTTTACTTGTCATTAGGTATTATAAACATATTTAAATAGATCTTTCTTCCCCTTCAAACATTCATTTAGGCATATTCAAAGACTGTGTACCTCAAACAACTCCTTCAGAAGAACCAAAGCCAGTAATGAACACCTGTCGGAGTTCTCTAGTGGTTGACTTGACCAATGGATAAGAGTGACAATTGGTTCCGAATGTTTAACATGTGATTTGAGGCTAGCTGCTGTACGCCGTTGCTCAGAGGAGGTTCCAAACATTGTATGACATAATATTCTCCTGAGACTGCTCACTGAACAGAAAGCAAGAAGTAGTTCAAGGATCTAAGGGAGAAAAGTTGCATTGAATCATAAATTTTTATACAATGTTCAATAAGATATTGAATCAGTGCAGTGCCAATTTAACTTTAGCCTCTATTTTTCTGTATCTATCAGTGCACTCATTAGCTACACTTCACTGAAGACCAAATGGTTTCTGGTTGCACTATATTACAGCTGAGCTACTTGTTTTAAAATTGGTTACCTATAATAGAGAAAAGTCCATGTTGTCTGTACTATATTGTCTGTTTTGTGCTGTTTCTTGGGATTGCACCTTACTGAAATATCAAAATTGGATCCAATAATACCAATCAAGTAAATGGAATTGCTTTGCTTCACTCCATTTGGTGATAGTTTCGAATACAGAAAATATAAGGAGAGAAATCCTTGAGATATCAGGCCTCATCTGGAGAACAACTTTGGACACTGAACCTCAGGAAAGGTATATTGGTATTGAAAGGGGTACTGTGCAGATTCACCAGAAGGACAGCAGGGCTCGACATGTTAAGTTATAAGGCTAGTTTGCATAAACTTGGCTTGTAGTTCCTTCAGTTTCGAAGGCTGAGGGGTGATTTAATTAAAGTGTTTTAAATGATTAAGGTATTCTGTAGGGTGGATGTAAAGAAACTATTTCTTCTGGAAGAATCCTGAACAAGAATGCATAATTTTAATCAGAGCTGGGTCAAGTGTGAAATCATAAAGCACTTTTTCAGCAAAGGATGGAGGAAATCTGGAACCTGCTCCCCAAAACACTGAAGATGCTAGATCATTTAAAAATTTCAAGACTGAAATTGGTAGGTGTTTGTTGGATATGGATGGATGGAAGGAATCCCAAGCCCTTAAGAATAACCACAGGGTGGGTTCAACTCCAGGTCTCATCCATGTACTTGTCAGCAACATGCCTGTTGGCAGAGTCTTCTCAGAGCTGGGCTCCTCATTGGCCACCTCCTCATCTGCCATTAATATAAGGATGGTGGTGGGTTCCTGATGCTGCAGACCTCCACGGCAGTCCCACCAGCAGAGGTGGGCACTGTCAAAGCAGGACAGGGACTGTGAAGAAAGCTCCAACTTGAGGCGCCCTCTGAACAGGCATTTATATTTTTAAATGTCACCACAGCTGTAAGGCAATTCCTGTGGAGGGCAAGCTCCTCTACAGGATAGCCAGCAGCAACAACTGTGGGCCCCCCCATCTCCACACCTCCAGCTGAGGCGAGCTGAAAGAGTCTCACAGGCCCCCTAGCTAGCTCCAAGTACTGCCAGACATCAACCTTTTCCGGGGTGGGGGTGCTGTCCAGGAAGGAAGCCTTTGCTGATTCGCCTCCAAAAGTCTTCAAGCTTGCCTCCACAGGACAGGGAAGTTCCACCCAGTACTAGAGATATGGAGCAAATAGGAGTAAGAGATATGGAGCAAACAGGAGTAAAAGGAGTGAGCTACAGGTTATCCATGATCCAACAGAAGGGGCTGAATGGCCTAGTCCTGTTGCTACCCCAATATTAAGCACATTTTTTTTTAAAGTGAGAAAAATGAATAAAAATAATAGCACACCCATGTACCAACTTTCAGGAACTGACAAGATACTGATTTAGAGCCAGAATTCAGCAAAGCAAATTCAAAAATCATAGCAGCACAATTATGGTATCGCTTGGCCACTTTGGTCCAACAAGTTTGTTATCAGATCCAGAGCAAGTTCACCGACTTCCTCTGAAACAAATGAAGCACTGCATCTCTGCTGCCATTACGAATCGTCCACTTGCACATAGTGCCTGAATCTCTCCCACGAGTATATCCAGGTTGCAACTTTCCAACTTCAAATTCTGTATTTGGTTGATCTTCCCTCACTGAGATCTGGCGATGTTTTTTGCCCAACAGATACATTGATCTTCAAATTCAGCCCTGACTCTACCAGTGTATTGAGGTGGCACAAGGATGGAGCAACCCCAATTGATCACATCTCCATTTGGGCAAAATTTTTCATGAGCATGGGGTCCTGAAAGCCCCCTCAGACATCTCCGACTCAACTTCAGCAGTCAAAGATTCCTTCTGTGTCATTGCGCTCTGCATGGAGGGATTTCTTGTATGGGCTATTTCTGCTCAGTCAACAATTCCTTGCTCTTGTCTTTAGCCTGGCCTGGTGTTCTATCTTGCAGTTTGACAGTGGCCTAGACCCTCCCCCAACACAAGGCTCTCTCTCTTGGAGGATCCTTTCCCCCACTATTGGAAATTTGGGGTCAGTGCTGCATGGAGCACTGGTGTCAAACGTTACATTGAACCTTTTCAAGGACACCCAGGTCACATATCATTTCTGTTGGTTTTTCAAGTATGTGGGATGCGAAAGGTTGAAGCCTTTGTTTTACTATCTAAGTGAGCTGCTCCTCAATATCTGGCTTCACTTCAGCCCCATACTCCTGATCTTTGGCCAGTTTGTACAGAATGGGGCAGACAAGTCAGAAGGCCTTCCATGGATCTGTCCTTGGGCCTGGCAATGACAGTCATTCACAGTTGGCAAGATGATTATGACCTGCAAAACAGTTGCTCTTGCTATTTGTCTCTCTTCAATAGTTTTGTTTATGCCCAGGTTTTTCTGGAAGAATGTGGTGATTACCAATCTTACACAACCTATGAGGGTCTCAGGTCATTCATTACATGATTAATAGATATAATGAAATACTGCACAAGATTAACTCTACAAATAACCTAACCAGGTCAACTGAAATTAGGGATGCCCTCTTAAGGGACACACTTGCAGTATTATTTATCCAGCCTCACCTTTATCAGTCTCAATTAAACAAGGCAATAGTACTACTAATTTGGACATTAAATGAAAGCTTGGAATATTCCCAAAGACAGCAAGAAAATTCAGCAAACATGCCACCGAAAGCCATTAGTGTTCAGATTTGTTCATTTTCAGCTGATATAAGATCCATTGCTGTTCTGGTTATAAATTTTATTAGGTGCCAAGGGGAATAAACTGGCGTTTTACATTGCAGAACTGAGGGTAACTATGAAAATAAACTCCAGGTGAAAAACTTTTGAGATAATAAATTCACATTCACAAATGGTGTATGTTTGTACAATAGGTAAAGTGATATAGTTTTCCTTCCAACACAAATAGGATGCAGCATAGCTGCAAACCTATCATTCTTAAATGTTCCAAAGTCACTTATCCAAATATTGTAGAATGACAGCTTTTTTATTGTTGTCATTAAATAACTGCAAAGCTAAGTTCATGCAGCGCTAAGCAAACTTTAAAGCTTTAATTAAATATTGGCAAAGACCTGGCTGTCCTGTTGGCTTTTCATCAACATCACCAGCATATGGATGCCAATAACCTGACACTGATAGATCTGGAATATCCCAAGTAACTCCCAGATGCATGCCACCTTATAGATCTCTAGCTCCTCACAAACAGAAAAATCATCTCAAACACTTCATAGGGCAGAGGGAAAATAAGGCAAAGAGAAAAGTTAAGGGATAAAAGAGTTTGAAAGGAAGGAAATAAATGGTAAAAAAGGAGGGATTTAAATAGAGTTCTGAATAGACTATAATGATCAATACAATGGTACAGTGAACAAAACACCAACAGAACCATTCTATACCACTTCCCATGTGCAGGAAGATGTCTCAAAGCATTTTAAATTGAGGGAATACAGTGGACAATGAGGGTGTGCGATGTGTGTAATGGGAGGGAGGCAGAAGGAAAATGCCTTGGAATAGTTTTTTTTGAAGGTGAAAGAGGCAGTGAGGTAGGCTGAACTAGGAAGACAGTGCTAGAAGGTAGGTTGAATGAGTAGCAACCAATGGTGGTGCAGAGGAAGTCAAGAATAAGGAATAACCTGATTTCAGAGGAATTAGAGATTGCTGAGGTAGGGTAGGAAGGGTTTTGGAGACCTGAAAGAGATAATCAGTACCTTTCAAGCCAATTTACAGGAGCACAGAGATCCAGTAATGTTCTGAAAGAATAAAGGCAATGAAAGTGCAGATAAGGACACAGCCTGAAATATTCTGAATAGGCTGCAAACTGCAGGCTGGGTATGTGTCAGAGAAATTGAACAGGGTTGGAATACCTTGAACACCACAACACAAAATGTAGGGAGGAAATGAAAGAGAAAAAGTATCACATACACTCAATCCTTTGAATAGGGATAGAAAATTTCTTCAATGTTTAAGCAAGTTGTTTAGTTAAGTTATGCAGATGACAAAGTAAAACAAGAATAGTATGCGCAAAATCACTTTCAAAGATAACATTCTAGAGGACACTGCAATCCCAAACTTCAAAACCATTTCTAAATTAAATAAAAATTAAACATTTATTCTTATATTTGTGATACACCTGAGAATTAAATAGCTCATACCTTGGTTGCTGAATCAGAGTCCTTACCGCTCAAAAGACCTAGTACTTGACCCAGGCATGACTTGAAGTGTTCATACCTAAGGTGAGAGAAAGGACCTTGACTATCAAGCCATGTTTTTCAACATCCACTATATTCTTACATTGCTGCTAGAAACAGGCCTATGTTTCAGAAAAAGAGGCTACATTAAATCTTCAGAACTGATTTTTTTTTCATTATTTTAAATTAAACATCACTAGGGATTTGCACTTTTGAGATTTAACAAACTGAAACAATAAGAAAGCAGCAATTATAAGCATGGAGACAAGACAATCAACTACTTATTTCATTGTAAATTTGAGAAGGCTCTTGAATAAAAGGAAAGTTGTCTTCCCTTCAGCTAAACTGTTAGTTAATAGATAATTACAAGAAGCAAATCATCAGCAGTTATTTGGAGTTGGTGCTATCCTCAAAGAACTTGCACACAAGAGACCAAAATTCTTGACAATTTTGCAAAAAAGCGGATTCAAATTACTATAGTCACTACAGAACAGTTAGGGCAAATCCAAATTCAAACTGTAGATGTGTGGATATAAATTCAGATTTCCTAACAGAAAGCCAAGATCATAAAGAACTTTCGTTGTTATAGCACCGATCACAACTTCAGGACATCGGAAAGTGCTTTACATTCACTGATGTACTTTTGGGGTGTAGACATTATTGTAATACAGGAAACATGACAGACAATTTGTAATGAACAAGGTCCTCCAAACAGCATTGAGATAATGACCTATAATTTGACTTTGCAATGTTGGTTAAGGGATAAACATTGGCCAGGTCACAAGGAAGAACAGCCTTAAATTTTCTTCATTGGGATCTCTTATCTCTACTTACACAGTCTCGGTTCAACTTTTCATTTAAAAATCAGCACCTCTGTCAGTGTAGCACTTCCTTAGTACTGCTCTGAAATGTCAGCCTAGATTATATGCTTAGTTTCAATTGTAGCCTGAACCCAAAACCTTCTGACTCAAGAGTTGAGTGTGCGCCATTGAACAAAGATGGCTTAGGTTACATAATAATTTTATCTTAATATTTTGACAGTTTCAAATTAAATATGGTTGGCTCAATTTCTGCTTAACAATTTAGCTTGCTGACTAATTTGCATAATTACAGCCAAATACAAAGAACAAACTTGCAATATATAATGCTTTCTACATGCCCAGGTCATCCTGGCCAAGAAATGAACTTTGGATATGTACATTATGTAGGCAACTACGGCAGTCAATCTTAGGAATAAGTTTGTAAAAATGACAGAATGAAATAACTGACAAGCTAATCCGTTTTGGTGGAAGAATGAATGCTTGTCAGGACACGAGGAGAGCCCCTTCTCTTCCTTGGATAGTACCATAATATTTTATATCCACCTGAACAAGTAGACATGGCCTCTCTTTAATGCCCAAGTGACAAAACATTCCAGTTAACAAAGCAGTGCTCCCTCAGTATTGTATGGCATATCATCCTAGTCTGGAGTAAGATTCCAACCTTAAACCTCCTGATTTTGAGCTAAAGAAAGATATTTCAGGAGTTTGAGTTGATAATTGTACAAAGCACAGAAAATTTGAAAAGACTACCAGCTGGGTTGTTAGTGCTGTACACACAGCCAATAGTCAGGCAGCTCCTCTTCAGTAGCAAGTCAGTGATGTTATTTCGAGTTCCTGAGGATGGAAGAGATCTGAAATATCTGATCTTTAGGAATCCAAAACAATGACATTTTTACAATTGTATTTTGCACAAAAAGATTGGGCTGGCATTTTGAACAAACAGTATTGTCCCTAAATTTTCCTTCCTGTTTCAAACTTGTAGATCTGAAGGCATTATGGGAGTAAAGCAGATCAAAATAACTAGCTACTAAAGCTTTTAATTTTGGACTGAAAAATTAGATCCACAGTTAATGATTAGAAAAAAAATGTAGAGCTACAGCATTGCAGTTATGTGGCATTAATTGCTCCCTGATCAGATATTCACAGATGCAATTTTCATACAATGCCAGCAAAGAACACTACCTTTGGAGGAAATCTGCAATCTTGGGATTCTTAAGGAGATCCACCAAAAGATCTACGGCATATTTTCTGGTTATTGTTCCATCTCCATTCACCAGAATATTAAATATAAGTTGAAAGGTCTGGTGGATATTCTTGGCATGAAACAGCTGCAATTAAAAATAAGAAACAACGAGAGACAGAAATCAGAATGAGAGGATGGATATCCTGGTATGTTGTTCATTTGATCAGCAACAAACCTAAAATAATTTGAATGTCAAATTGCTTCTTACATGCAAAGCCTCCCTAAAGGTATTTGAGAAAGTTCCATATTTTGGCAGGTAACTCCCTACTGCAATGTCTTTAAACCCCACCTACTACACCCCGTCAGCTAGGTGTTCATGATGCACAAAAAAATAACCCCACCAACACCTTTTGGCTTCTCCAAACAGCTACTAAGAAATTTGTACAGGTATAATTTTGTTACTCCATACATTCAACACAAATAATGCATGCACACTCCCCAAAAACATTTTTCATTCACCCAAGTGCAGATAGCTTAATGGCAGATTAATAAAGGCAAGATTTAGGAACCCAGGCATACTGTTTAAGTTTAGGCAGCTTTAACCAGTTTACAGGATCCACCAGTCTACCCAATTTCCCTAACCTCTCCTACCCATATTCACACCCACTTTTTTTGATCCAACCATCTCATTTGACTTCTCTATTCCCATTATCTCAGTCAGTCAAACCTTGGATAACTTCTTTGTATCCTTATCACTCTCATCCCCATTCGAATAGCACTTCCTTCTGTATCCACCTATAAAACAACTCTCCTGCCCAAGTCACATAACGAAATTCACAAACTTATAACTGTCTAGTCTTTTGCCCTTCTGTGATACTTCTGTCACATCAATCTGCTCAATCATAACCTAATCTCCACCTTTAATATCCTTCTCCCCAGTAAATCCGTTCATTTCTCTCACCATGGCGAGTCCCTGAATATGGATTTGAATATTTATGAACACACAACTGGGTTAGCTATTCATCACAAAAATCTCGCTGGACCACATCTAGTACAATTGGATCTTGTTCTCTTCTGCTAAAGCTGCTCACCACATGATACAACACAGCTCTACCTCACCATCAACTCTCCAATGCTTTGATATCAGGTAGATTGCTTGTTCAATACCCAGTCCATTATGGACTCAAACTTAATTCACATTAAACACTAGGAAGACCAAAACCATTATCTTCTTCATCAATCCCCATCATGCAATCTGTTTCCTAGCCACCGGTTCTAGCCTTCTTCTTGGCCACTGTCTCAGGCTGAACCAGACTATTTGCAGCTTCTGTGTCCTATCTGACCCTGAACTGAGTTTTCGACATATCTTCTCCATCACTGCCTTCTTCCATATCTGCCCTTGCCTACGTCTACATCGACCTGCATTAGCTCTCAGCCCATCAACAGGATTTTAAAATTCTCATTGCATTAAAATTCCTCCATGGTCTTGCCTCCTCATCTCTAATGCTCTCCAACCTTACAACACTCCAGGATCTCTGTGCTCCTACAACTCTGGCCTCTTGTGCCACCCCTTCCCCCCATTCCCCACCCCAACCCATGGTGGCCCCGCCTTACCTCCCTAAAATTCTGTCTTTTCTCCTTTAAGCCATGCTCTTTAAAAATCTGTCCTCATGTCTCTGTCAATTTTTTTTTTGAATATGTTCCTATGAAGTGTCAGGGGACATTTTACTACCTCAATAGCACTATATAAAATATTTACGTTTTCCTCAGTTCATTCATGCAATTATACTTTCAAGTTTATAAAGGCACACCAAAAATTCTTTATGCTTCCTCTATGAAACTGATCCTAATTAATCAACAGAACAGCTGAAATACATGAAATAAAAAATAGAAAATGGTGGAAAAACTCAGCTGTAGCAGCATCTGAGGAGAAAGAAACAGTTAACGTTTCTAGTCTGTATGATTCTTCTTTAGAGGTGTGGAGAGATAGAAATGTGGTGGGTTTTATACAGTTGAAGAGAGGGGTGGAGCAGACGTATCAAAATAAAAGGTCAGGATAGGTGGGAGCTCAGGAGGAATTTGACAAAGATGATATGAACACAAGACAAAGGGAGTTAAAGGCCAAGGTGCTAATAATGGCATAAAGGTCCGATAGCAGAATGTGTTAATAGCAGAACAAGGGTCAGCGCTCTGTGAAAGCAAAACAGAAGAACAAGTTAGACCGGCCTTGTGGGGGAGGGGGTTGGGGGAAAAATAATCAAAATGAAGGGCATGGTTCATGACCTGAAATTGTTGAACTCAATGTTAAGTGCCTAATCAGAAGGGGTTGTACTGTTCCTGCAGTTTGCGTTGAACTTCACTGGAACATTGTAGCAGGCCATGGACAGAAATGTGGGCATGATAGCAAGATTGTGAATTGAAATGGCAAGCGACAGGAAGGTCAGGGTCATGCTTGAAGCAGCGATTCACTTGCACTTCTTTCAAATTAGTCTATTTCATTTGCTGCTGACAATGCAGTCTCCTCTACACTGGGGAGAGTAAACGCAGACTGGGTGACCGCTTTGTGGAACACCTCTGTTCAGTCCGCAAGTATGACCCTGTTACTTGCCATTTCAATTTACCATCTTGCTCTCATGCCCACATTTCTGTCCATGGCCTGCTACAATGTTCCAGTAAAGTCCCACGCAAACTGGAGGAACAGCGCCTCATCTTTTGATTAGGCACTTTACAGCCTTCTGGATTTAACATTGAGTTCAACAACTTCAGACCATGAGCTCTGACCTTCATTTTGATTACCTTTTTCCCCAACCACCTCCCTCCACTGGGCCAGTCTGTAACTTGTTCTAATGTTTTGCTTTCAGAGACTGCTGGCCCTTGTTCTGTTATTAACACATTCTGCTATCTGACCTTCATGCCATTATTAGCACCTGCCTTGGTCTTTAACACTATCATCATCACTCCCTTTGTCTTGAGTCCATGACATCTGTCAAATATATCCTGAGCTCCCACCTATCCCTGACTTATTTTACTCCACCTGCTCCAACCTCTCTTCAACAGTGTAAAACATCACATTTCCACCGCTCTTCAACTCTGAAGAAGTTAAACAGACTCAAAATATTTCTCTCTCCACAGATGCTGCCAGAACTGAGTTTTTCCAGCATCGTGTTTTTATTTCACATTTCCAGCATCCACAATATTTTACTTTTATTTTAGCTGAAATACATGATGTAGTACTTCTGCTGAAGCAGTATGATTGTGAGCAGTAAAGATGAACTAGGATTGAGAGCAGAAAATCACTAAATCAGAGATCAACTGATGTGTTCAAAAAGGACTGAATAGGCCTACAATTCATCTCTGATCTTAATGTTTACTATATCCATGAACTCATCCAGCAAATAAATGAAAACAAGCTTTAAAAAAAAATATATATAGTAGTGCAATATTACTCAATGATTGGTCCATAAATGTTTAGTGGCAAAATGTATAGCAGCATTGATATTTTTTGATGAAGGGTCAAGAACAAGATCAATAAAAGGCATTTCAGACCTTACCTTCTCTCCAACCTCTTCATTGAGTGTTAGGCTTGCCAGTATAGAAAGTGCAAAAACCACCACTGTCAAACTACTATGAGCTAAGAATTTAATAAGAGACCGGTAAAATCCTTTTACGTGGCTCTGTGGAAATAACCACATTAAAATGAGACAATTCAAATGAATATTTATTCAATTGCTAATCAAATACTTTAAAATCTATTATTATAGTCTACTCTTAATTTTAATTTTTTAGTTTGAATTCTATTAATTCACATTAAAACTGCAAAATAAAACCTCATATTTAAATGTACTTAATTCAAATTCCCTCCCTCCAGTAAAATATGCTGTCAAACATAAATTTCAATTGTGATAAATATCAGGCTCTGAAGAAGTCATATGGACTCAAACATTAAATGTTCCTCTCTCCACAGATGCTGTCAAACCTGCTGAGCTTTTTAAGCATTTTCTGTTGTTATTTCAGATTTCCAGCATTGGCAGTATTTTGCTTTTATTATAAATATCAGGCCCCATGGTGTTCTAGCCCTCTCTCACTAAGTGCAGCAATTCAGCTCTGTGGAAACAGTTTCAGGATGAGATCAAGCACATGGCTAGCCAGAAGTACAAAACCCTTGCCATCTAGGACAAAAAAGAAATCAAACACAGAGGAATGCCCAGGTAAATAAAAGCTGTAGTACAGAAAACTAACATCCCACCACTTTTTTCCTGTAAGTTGAGAAGATAAAGAGATGATTACCATTAATTATCAGCCACAAGGAAAGGATGAACATCTCAGCTTGTCTCTATGCCAAAATTGGTTTTGCTGAACTAGTTCATGTGGGCCAGAGCAACTAACCTTCCTAGGTTAAACAAACTTGTCTTGTCAGAAAAGGTGAGCACATACATTGAAGTTTCTACATTGTGATCAACCAGTTCAAAATCTGCTGCTCATTCAACCTCAGATCAAAACATGGAAAGTAACTTTTTTGTAGAAACTGTCAACAGCTGAATGTATGATAAAATTTAAGATTTCCATCTCATGACAAACATGAAGACATCTTTAATGCTGATGAAACGGGCCGCCTTTTCTTCAAAAAAATGTCTATCAATTAGAATATCAATGATTAATAAAATGTTTAATGAAAATTACTTAGGTGAGGAAAAAGCCAAGCAGTGAATCAATGTCATTGTTTACTTTAATGTGATTTCAAAGTGGGTGGGTGTGGATTCAGTTGGAAAAAAGCTGCTCGATTCGGAATTCCAACTCCTCCTCCACCAATAATTTTATGCTGTTATTCTGCCCATAGCTTACTATATAAAAATGAAGGAATCAATGACAATGGAACTCACAAGTACCACCTGCATCAAAGATAGTGGGCTTTAGCAGTGATAGCTCCCCAAAACAGGCACAGGAATCAAGATATACATTTAGCGTGTACCTGGAGTTGGCATGATGCAAGCAGGACTAAGCCTTTGTGCTGTCTGCTCATTTAAATGATTGCTGTGTGCAGCCAATGCTAACTGCGCTGTTGACTGGACGCATGCATCAGCAGAGGAGTCCGAAATCAACACGAAGCTAGCCTGCATCTCTTAAGGAGAGGTGGCATTTTTGCTGGAGCAGGTGCTGGGAGTGTTGCATGAGCTGAAAGACAGAAGAATGGCTGAACGTGGGAGAGTGCAGGCAGCCAGATTTTCTGAAACTGCATTGGAGATCTTGGTGGAGGGCATGGAAACAAGGAATACTGTGCTGCTTCCACATGGGTTCAGAAGGCCTGCCAGAAACATGGTGAAAGTGCAGTGGAAGCAGATATCTGTGGTATTCAAAGCCAGGATTCTAGTCCCAAGGAATTGGATACAGTGTCACAAGAGGTCTAATGCAAGTGCTGAAGGTCCGTAAATGCATCAAGTGCCATATCCTACCACTGATGCACAAGCCTCAGCCATTATTCAAATCATCACAACCCCACTGATAGAGTTTGCTGCTTGGTGAGCAATCAAGATTCATGCTTAATATACCCCCTCACATCGTAGTATTGCAAGCCTCACACCCACATCTCAAAGCTTGCACACCGCACGCACTGTCAGCTGTTGAACCGCAACAGTCACATCATCCAATCATATTTCACGGCACTCACTGACACACGTCACTCTCCCTTGCAGAAGGTGGTGCACAATCAAAGGCTGCAGGAATTAACCGGAGGTGGAGGGGCACATCCACATGCTCTAACCCCCATAGAGGAGATAATGAAAGCCATTATTGGGATGCCACAATGGAGGCCATGACCAGCTGCAGGGCTGAAACCATTGAAGATAATAGTATCCTCATACTTAATTCTCCTTCTCAAATTCCACTTCCGCCTCATCCAACAATCTTTTTTGACATACAAGCTGTATATGGTGTAAGGATGAACCCATGACTTTCCTCCTCTTCGCTCAGCACGACCCTATCCATGTGCCTTTGTCTTTTCAGATACCCAATAAGTGCAACTTGGTCAGACAGCTGAGGAAGACCAAGAAAGAGTCATGAGGAAGGCATCCTGTCATTTTATTTCACATTTGTAGCCATCAGCTCAGATACTGACATGTGCACATAAAAGGATAGAATAGAGGCAGGATCTGCAGTGTTATGGCCAATGGCAAAGTGGAGTTACTTAAAATTCTCAGATGGAAACTTTAAACAACTGTCATAAACTATAATTTTAAGTGTTATGTTTGAGATGTGACTCTAAATTCAGGACTCAGACCATTAGTTCTTGAGGTTTTATATTGAACTAATTGAAACATTTTATTAATTTACACAGGTTAAAAATATGTATATACATGGCTACAAATTACTATCATAACGTTTAACAAAATTCCCAAACTAATCTCCATTAAGGCAACAGCAACCCATAGACTTAACCAAACACCAGGCAAAGAATTTTCACCCTACGAATTCAAAATGAGGTTCCTTTCACTGTGGAGCTAGTTGGAGGCTTGCAGCTGCCTTTTGGTCTTACATTGCCTCTGCTCTGCACATCCAAAAACTACTGAAGTTATACCTACCACCACAGATTGAATTCAAATTCTCATTATCTCACCAGTCTCTTTGAACTTTACTTTTCAACAATGAAACCCCATTCATTGTACCAATTTCATTAGTATATAAACATATTGCTTGGTAGCTGCTAGAAAGGGTGTCAAGTTTTCACCCCATTTCTTGAATGCTCTATTCAAAAAAATGCAAATGCATGCTATCTTCTCTTCCATATCAAAACCAGTAACATCAAAGCACCCAGACTAGCTGGCTTTAATCCAACTAAGACACACCCGCAGACTAAACCTCTATTTTAAAAGAAAAATGTTTTCCAAAATATTATAAACATTAATAGTTTCATTACACAGTGAAACACTGGGCACAAATATGCTGCAGCCAGGACAGTGTGCAAGGATAGTGTTGGTGTCAGCTTATCACCGGGAGAGATCAGACATGAGTTCTGCTGCAGAGGACTCTGATGAACACTTCAATAGGGAAGGCTATAGCAGGCAGCCAATAGGTATTCACAACAAAATACTTTTGTGTTCTGAAAGCCTGCATTCAATGTCAAGGAATACAGAGGAGTCTGTCACCAACTTGACTGAAGATTTTGCATGCAGCTTGGAGCTCATCCTTTCCAGCATGGAAGTGATGGCCAACTCTCTCAACACATCTGTGGACCCAACCATAGTAGCTTCTGATAGTTGATGTCTTGGCATCCACTGCTGCACAAGCAGTTTCTGCCAGATGCCGGAATGCTGAAGTAGAAGCTCATACTAAGGTCATGCAAAATCAGCTTGCTACTACACAAACTTAGACTGCTGCCATCATGGCTACAGATAAAGGTGTTCAAAGGGGCTTGCAATATGTAACAGAAATTCAGCACTGCCTTCCAGCAAATTGCTAGGATTGCTGAGCTGCCAACCTAAGGGAGTGACAGTGGCTCTGTGGAGCATACACCTGCTGCCCTCTCGTCACTTCCCAACAGCCCTTGCTGTTGCAAGTCAGCTGAGATTGTTCATACTGAGGTGGTGCAGCCTGAAGCCAGGCCTCCTAGACCCAGCACTGCTCAAGGTCATCCTCCAAGGTTATGTGTAGCTTCCTGCACTGAAAATTATCAGCTTTCCACCAGCCATATTGGAGCCACAAGGGTGACACTATGTAGGAGAACTCAATGAAGCAAAGATACACAGAGAACTGGCACTAAGAGGGTGGCCAATGACAATTAGTTGAGTTTTGTATACAAAATGGCATTACTTCAGTTGTAAATCTGGTTTGTAACATGGTGATATTTTGCATCATGGCCAAGAGGATGATGTGATAGAGGGGATGCAAAAGTGTGGAACTGTTGAGGAACAGGGGATTGGGGTTATAGTTACTGCACAGTAGTCACCCCTTTAGTTTTCCCTGGTAGCTAAAATGCAGCTGGCACAGAAGGCTGACGCAAAATAAAAGCTTCATGACTGCTGCCAGGATACTGAGCATTGACCTGCATGATGTGCTGCCCATGGTCATGCATCAGCTGGGCGTTGCAGGAGTGGAATCCTTTTTTTGTTCTGGTACGTGGCAGAGTTGACACATGGCGCCTGCAAACTGAGAAAATCGGCATGCTCACTCCAACTGCTTGTCTCTGGCAACAGGGAATAAGATGAAGTGCACTCTCTTGGAATAAAGAGTTATTGACCTCCCCTATGCCAACAGTGGATGGCATACTGCAGGGTGCTACAAACTTCTCCAGCACAGTCTCAAAGGAGCCAGGCACAGAAAGGTTCATCACAATATTCACTTTCATAGCCAAGTGGCAATGCAGTCCTTCCTGCCGCTTAACACATGCTCAGCTGTGCGAGTTTAAGCAAGCACGGCACCTGGACCATTAAATAGCAAAATAGCAGTGTTGGGGTCAAGTCAGCATTGCATGCTGCTTCACATGTGATTTGCCTGATCTGTATCGATAGTGTCAGCAGAAGTTCACTGTGCACATGCACCACAATGGTATTTGGCATGCTTCATCTTACAGGTGTGCATGCAATATGCAGACAATATTTCACACCTCTAATCTCACTAGCAGCACCCAAAATAACAAGTGTCATTGAGCCCAATTTCTCACCCAATATTTTATGCCAAATATGCCAATTTTAAAATTATGCACCATTGATCTGTGTTCTCTAATAACCATTTCCAACTACTTCATTTTCGATAAGGTAGATACACAAAAATTATTTTGTCTGGTAAGGAACACAAAACAAGGGTGCATAACCTTAAAATTACCCAAGGCCATTCAGGATTGAAATCAGGAAGCATTTCCTCACACAAAGGATAATAGAAATCTGGAACCTCTGCCAAAAGGCTGTGGATGCTGGGTCAATTGAAACTTTCAAGACTAAGACAGATAGATTTTTTGGGAGTAAAGCTATCAAGGGATATGGATCAAAGACAGGTAATTAAGGTTAAGGAACAGATCAGCCAAGATCTAATTAAATGGTGGAACAAGCTCGAGATGATAAATAGTATACAGCCGATGCAGAGGCAGTGCACCTCTTGGTTTGCAATTACCACATCCACTTTCAATTCATTGATAGTGGAAAAAAGAATGCCTTGCATTTATATAGCACCTTTCACAATCATAGAATGTCCTAAAGTGCTTTGCAGCCAATAAACTATTTTTTGATAAAAACGTTGACAGGGCCCTCAACCATGTCCGGCCCATCTCCTGCGCATCCGCCCTCACGCCTTCTCCTCCCTCCCAGAAACATGGTAGGGTCCCCCTTGTCCTCACTTATCACCCCACCAGCCTCCGCATTCAAAGGATCATCCTCCGCCATTTCCGCCAACTCCAGCATGATGCCACCACCAAACACATCTTCCCTTCACCCCCCCTATCGGCATTCCGTAGGGATCGCTCCCTCCGGGACACCCTGGTCCACTCCTCCATCACCCCCTACTCCTCAACCCCCTCCTATGGCACCACCCCATGCCCACGCAAAAGATGCAATACCTGCCCCTTCACTTCCTCTCTCCTCACCGTCCAAGGACCCAAACACTCCTTTCAAGTGAAGCAGCATTTCACTTGCATTTCCCCCAACTTAGTCTACTGCATTTGTTGCTCCCAATGTGGTCTCCTCTACATTGGAGAGACCAAACGTAAACTGGGCGACCGCTTTGCAGAACACCTGCGGTCTGTCCGCAAAAATGACCCAAACCTCCCTGTCGCTTGCCATTTTAACACTCCACCCTGCTCTCTTGCCCACATGTCTGTCCTTGGCTTGCTGCATTGTTCCAGTGAAGCCCAACGCAAACTGGAGGAACAACACCTCATCTTCCGACTAGGCACTTTACAGCCATCCGGACTGAATATTGAATTCAACAACTTTAGGTCGTGAGCTCCCTTCCCCATCCCCACCCCCTTTCTGTTTCCCCCTTCCTTTTCTTTTTTTTCCAATAAATTATATAGATTTTCCTTTTCCCACCTATTTCCATTATAAAAAGAGAAAAAGAAAAAGGGAAAAAAAATATTTTTTTTTTTTACATCTTTTATGCTCTCCCCACCCCCACTAGAGCTATACCTTGAGTGCCCTACCATCCATTCTTAATTAGCACATTTGTTTAGATAATATCACCAACTTTAACTTTAACACCTATGTGTTCTTTTGTATTATTGTTGACATCTTTTGATGATCTGCTTCTATCACTGCTTGTTTGTCCCTACAACCACACGCCCACTCCACCTCTCTCTCTCCGCCCCCACACACACACCTTAAACCAGCTTATATTTCAACTCTTTCTTGGACTCGAACTCAAGTTCTGTCGAAGGGTCATGAGGACTCGAAACATCAACTCTTTTCTTCTCCGCCAATGCTGCCAGACCTGCTGAGTTTTTCCAGGTAATTCTGAAACTATTTTTTGAATTGTAGTCATGGTTCTAATAATGTTGGAGGCCCTGACCTCTGACTGATGCAATTAAGCTACTTGGTCTGACTGAACCATTTTCTGTGTTAAATAGGATGGACAATTTTGCAGGAAGAAAATGACAATTAAGGTTTTATGAAATGATTGAACCTTGCAATGCACAGTTTGTATAGTGCTCGGGTTTTGAATAATGTGTTTCAATAGTTGGTTAAAAAAAAGTGTTCCTTCTACTGTTTCATTTAAATTGCTCAATTCAACTGGACATTTTGTCAGCAGGCCAGATCTTGGAATTAATAGGAATAGACTCTACAATTAGGTTTACTGCAGTCATAATTTCAGTTTAGTATAATCCAAACAGAAAAAATATTACATTAATAAATAAATTCTTACCAAAGATCTTATGTGAGCTTGAACAGAAAGGTTGTGACGACACAGGTTTGCCATCAGCCCTAGGCACGGCATAGTTAGCTCATCTTCTGGGGCTTGACTAAATTAGAACAGAATTCACATTAATTAGCTCATCTGGAATTATTTCAATATGATATTAAAATGAAATTTTTCTACCTGCAATAAGGTGCTTAAAATTAAGCTTCAAATAACAGGCCTGGTTATATCACTTCAAAATAACTAACAGATTGAGCTGGTAGTCATTTGATTACATAACATCTGGTCTGCTTAAGTGTAAATATTAAAAAGTAGAATTCTAATTTCTTTGGATAAACAGAATTGGATTAAAAATAAGTTGATAAATTCAATTAAAGCTATCTCACGAGTCATTTCTAACCAGTTGACTGCATCTTGATATGATAGTATAAATCACTTGTGAGGATATTGAAATTAGATATGCTATTGGATTATTTTACACACGTGTTGTAACAAATACACAGAATAATATGTCATGGTAGAAAATTAATATTTGCAAACAGGATGGTTGGAAAATTAATCCACCACGCATTAGGTAATGTCCCAATCTTAAAAAGACATTGGAATTGGGAAGTAACACACAGATGTGTGTTACAAGCATTTCCTTGAATAAGCAGAAGTTAAGTAAGAGGTCTAAAAACAGTCAACTGTCTGTGATGCACAGCGTACTTAGGTAGCATAACAGACATGAGAAGATAGCACGCATCTGTCCTCTAGACTGGGTAATTATATCTTGCCTGTATTTTGCAGTGCAGTTAATAAAGTTTTAAAAGTAAACCTGTTGTCTGAGCTCGATTATCTGGTGGCCAAAACCACATGACAACAGGTTTACTTTTAAAACTTTATTAACTACACTGCAAAATACAGGCAGTATGACTTCCTTCCTTTTCATGTTTATATAAGTAATATACTTCTACAGTAGAGATTTTTCAATACAAAAATTGAAAAGTAAACAAGATCTAATTTCCTTGATGTTAGATAATGCTGTTCACTACTTATACTTGCTTGTAGCTATTTTTAGTTTAGAATCATTGCCCTTAAAAGCTTCCGCTGAAGATACACAATCTCTAACTATATGTGTCCCATTTCTTTAAGAAATAGAGATGAAACGCATAACGTTACACATCTTAAACACCAAAAACTTGAACAGGAGAGAAAGGTGTGTAGCATGTTACGGACCGGAGGGAGGTTAATTTAAACGGCCCTGATTTCTCTACCTGTCCATAAACAGAAAGGTGTTTTTGATTCCTTATTTCCCCCCTTTATAAGTGGTAATGTGTTTTCCCCAACCATTTTATTTAGAGTGATCCAATCCTCTATTAATAACCCGCAGCAAACTCAAGATAAGATAAAATAAGAGGGTTGGTTTATTTTACACACACACAAAATGTAGGAAAGGGGTTTTGCAATATTCGGCCCTTTTGCACTCAATACAATTAAAAAGGGATAAGAGAAAGAAAGGGGTACAAGGTAAGACCACGATAAAAATAAGAGTTATGGTTTCACGTGAGCCCAGAATCAAAAGTCCAGTGGCATATCCCTTCACAGGTTAGTGGGCTGAAGCTGTTGCAGGATGATCAGACTTTCCAGAAATGAGGACTTCCACAATAGAAGAAGGTACTCAGAGATGAATTAGTCTTGAAGGCCCAGGCACATATGTTCCAATAGTACACAGTGTAGATGAGGACCAGACCTGGACAGAGCTCTTTCTGCTGCTACCTGTTAGATGATAAAATGGTAGACTGCCTGGGTTCAGTTCCACACAACAATATTTCAGGTTCGAACAGCTTTTTTTTTTGGGGGGGGGGGGAAATCATGTGACACAACTCTCACTTCTCCTGGGTGCTGGACAAAAGTTGTATTTTCCCAGGTCTGGAACCTTGAAGTGTTTAATAGAAGAATCAGGATTCCTTTTGTCCTTTGCAGATTTACAGTCTCCATTGGCCACAACTGTCTTAGAAATGCAAAGGGATGTTGGTGCATTGTTGAAATTTGATTGTTGGTTGTCACAAAGGACATTAGAACCTCTTTAAAGATAACAAGGTCCCTGCTGGTTTCTGAAGGTTAGAAATTCTTTTGGTATGAGTCATGGCTAGTCAGGGTAAAGCCTTGTCTATTTTTAAAATAAAAATAATAATGTTAGAGTAGCCAGTTTGATGCAGATATATACATTATCTTTCCTGTATTATGGACAGGACACACGTTATAGTAAAGATGCCAAAGCAGAGTTCTGAATTAGCTGAATGTTGTGAAATGTTGAATCAGGGAGGTTGGTGTGGAAAGCATTGCTGGTGTCAAATGCAAAGGTGAAGACTTGGGTAACATTTCAGCAGCATTGGGGAAGAGACAGAGGTGTTAACAGACAATGTTCTGGAGATGAAAATGCAATCTTAGTGATAGACTGAATGTTAAGCAAGAAAATAACAATGAATTTAACTTGACAGAGCATCACAGTTTGTGCCAGAGACATGGGGGTGCTAGTGAAAGCATGAAGCTAGTGGGTTTGTTTTTGCTCACATTAGACAAAAGGAAATTCTGACTCATCCAGGTCCTGAGGAACAGTCAAAAGTATAACAAAGGTCTGCTTGGTAGTAATATAGGCAGTTTTGGATTTCACTGGCATGCACATAGAAGCTTACCCTGTGCTGATGTCACTGAAGTTGCTAATGACCAAACTGTAAATGATGAATAGAGGACGACCAAGTAATGGGGCTGTGGAACGTACTGAAGCAGCAGTAAATGTGCGATGAGAAACTTAGTATATTGGCACAGATTTAAACAGAGCAACAAGATAACACTGGGGGAAAGGTAGTTGAGAACAGTGCTCAAATGTGTGAAAGGTTGAGGGGGATGAGATGGAACAATTGTGACACACAATGTTTTCAAAACTTTGACCAGACTAGTCTTTGTGCTTTAGGTAGATTGGAAATGAGATTTGAGGAACTCAAAACAGAATTTGTGAAAGACGTGAGCACATGGTCATGTGACAACATATCTAACGATTTAGAGAGAAAGGCTCAGTCAGAGGTAGGATTGATGGAGGATTTAAGAAAGGATGACAATAATTGGCTTTGAAATATTTACACTTAAGCAGACAAGATGTTGCATAGCCAACTGACTACCAGCTCTAATTTGTTAGTTAATCTGCAGTGATATGACCAGACCTTTTTATTTGAAAGCTTAATTTTAAGAACCTTATTGCAAGTAGGAAGATGTCATTTTAATGTAAAGGTTGAAAACAATGTGATAGGGAGGTTATTGGGTTAAGAGGGAAATTGGACAGATAAAAATTTGCTGGTTGAGGGGAGAGAGAGAGAGAGAGAGAGAGAGAGACTGAGAAACCAGGTGGTTAGTATCAAAGGACCAGTAATTTGGAAGCAATTGGAAATGATCTGCAATAATTTAGACATTAAGGCAGAGAGTAAGAACTTCAAAACAATGGCTGCATAATATACAGAAGTTATTCTATTCAGGTTACTAATAACAAGCAAATTGTCACAAACTTACATATGTTTCACCAGAAAGGCAATCAGCACATCAATATTTGCACTACAGTTAAAAACTCTGGTATTGTAAGTCATTTTCTGTAGAAGCTGCAAGCTCTGTTGAAAAAGAAATGATTAAGTAACTTATTAAAATTGAAAACTGTGCAAGCAACACAGACCTTAAAAAATAAATAACCACAAGTCTCCGGTGCTCAAATTTTATGGAATTACTTTCAAGAGCAAGAAAACGCAGCCACGGGATTGTGTTAGCAAGCCCTTAATTATATTTATCTGAAACATGTTTTCAGAGGTCTTTTGATTGCTTATAATGATATTTATTTATTTGCTAAATAACACCTGTTATACAGGTTGGAATGGTAATAAAAATCTGAAAATAAAACCCTACGCTCTGCTTTACACTACTTTGACAAAGGAACAATTGTTATGCTGAGTGCGATGCCTGTTTAATCTTTAAATACCATAGAAAGGCAGTTAACAAGATGATAAAATCAAAAAAACTGCGGATGCTGGAAATCCAAAACAAAAACAGAATTACCTGGAAAAACTCAGCAGGTCTGGCAGCATCGGCAGAGAAGAAAAGAGTTGCCGTTTCGAATCCTCATGATCCTTCAGTTCTGTGAAAGGGTCACGAGGACTCGAAACGTCAACTCTTTTCTTCTCTGCCGATGCTGCCAGACCTGTTGATTTTTTCCAGGTAATTCTGTTTTTGTGTTTGGGGTGAAATATAAGCTGGTTTAAGGTTGGGGTGGGGGGCGGAAGAGAGAGAGAGAGAGAGAGAGAGAGAGAGAGAGAGAGAAGGGGGGTTTGTGGTTGTAGAGACAAGCAAGCAGGGATAGGAGCAGATAATCAAAAGATGTCACAGACAAAAGAACACAGGTGTTGAAGGTGGTGATATTATCTAAACGAATGTGCTAACTAAGAATGGATGGTAGGGCACTCAAGGTACAGCTCTAGTGGGGGTGGGGTGGAAAGACTAGCAGGGCACAAAAGATTTAAAAATAATGGAAATAGGTGGGAAAAGAAAAATCTATATAAATTATTGGAAAAAAAAGAGGAAGGGGGAAGAAACAGAAAGGGGGTGGGGATGGAGGAGGGAGTTCAAGATCTGAAGTTGTTGAATTCAATATTCAGTCCGGAAGGCTGTAAAGTGCCTAGTCGGAAGATGAGGTGCTGTTCCTCCAGTTTGCGTTGGGCTTCACTGGAACAATGCAGCAAGCCAAGGACAGACATGTGGGCAAGAGAGCAGGGTGGAGTGTTAAAATGGCAAGCGACAGGGAGGTTTGGGTCATTCTTGCGGACAGACCGCAAGTGTTCTGCAAAGCTGTCGTCCAGTTTATGTTTGGTCTCTCCAATGGAGAGGAGACTGCATTGGGAGCAACGAATGCAGTAGACTAAGTTGGGGGAAATGCAAGTGAAATGCTGCTTCACTTGAAAGGAGTGTTTGGGCTCTTGGACGGTGAGGAGAGAGGATGTGAAGGGGCAGGTGTTGCATCTTTTGCATGGGCATGGGGGGGTGCCATAGGAGGGGGTTGAGGAGTAGGGGGTGATGGAGGAGTGGACCAGGGTGACCCGGAGGAACAATCCCTATGGAATGCCGCCGGGGGGGTGAAGGGAAGATGTGTTTGGTGGTGGCATCATGCTGGCGGAAATGGCGGAAGATGATCCTTTGAATGCGGAGGCTGGTGGGGTGATATGATGACAAGGGGGACCCTGTCATGTTTCTGGGAGGGAGGAGAAGGCATGAGGGCCAATGCGCGGGAGATGGGCCGGACACGGTTGAGGGCCCTGTCAACGACCGTGGGTGGAAAACCTCTGTTAAGGAAGAAGGAAGACATGTCAGAGGAACTGTTTTTGAAGGTAGCATCATCAGAACAGATGAGGCGGAGGCGAAGGAACTGAGAGAATGGGATGGAGTCTTTACAGGAAGCAGGGTGTGAGGAGCTGTAGTCGAGGTAGCTGTGGGAGTCGGTAGGCTTGTAATGGATATTGGTGGACAGTCTATCACCAGAAATTGAGACAGAGAGGTTAAGGAAGGGAAGTGTCAGAGATAGACCATGTGAAAATGATGGAGGGGTGGAGATTGGAAGCAAAATTAATACAATTTTCCAAGTCCTGACGAGAGCGTGAAGCAGCACCGAAGTAATCATCGATGCACCGGAGAAAGAGTTGTGGAAGGGGGCCGGAGTAGGACTGGCACAAGGAATGTTCCACATACCCCATAAAGAGACAGGCATAGCTGGGGCCCATGCGGGTACCCATAGCCACACCTTTTATTTGGAGGAAGTGAGAGGAGTTAAAGAAGAAATTGTTCAGTGTGAGAACAAGTTCAGCCATATGGAGGAGAGTAGTAGTGGATGGGGATTGTTCGGGCCTCTGTTCGAGGAAGAAGCTAAGGGCCCTCAGACCATCCTGGTGGGGGATGGAGGTGTAGAGGGATTGGACGTCCATGGTGAAGATGAAGCGGTTGAGGCCAGGGAACTGGAAATTGTTTATGTGACGTAAGATGTCAGAGGAATCACGATGTAGGTGGGAAGGGACTGGACAAGGAGAGAGAGAGACGGGTGTCAAGATAATGAGAAATGAGTTCCGTGGGGCAGGAGCAGGCTGACACAAATCGGTCTACCGGGACAGTTCTGTTTGTGGATTTTGGGTAGGAGGTAGAAGTGGGCTGTCTGAGGTTGGGCGACTATCAGGTTGGAAGCTGTGGGAGGAAGATCGCCAGAGGAGATGAGGTCAGTGACAGTCCTGGAAACCATGGCTTGATGTTCAGTGGTGGGGTCATGGTCCAGGGAGAGGTAGGAGGAAGTGTCTGTGAGTTGACGCTCAGCCTCCGTGAGGTAGAAGTCAGTGCGCCAGACAACAATAGCACCACCCTTGTCAGCGGGTTTGATGTCAATGTTGGGGTTGGACCTGAGAGAACAGAGTGCAGTAAGTTCAGAGAGAGACTGATTAGAATGGGTGAGAGGAGCAGAGAAATTGAGATGACTAATGTCACACCGACAGTTCTCAATGAAAAGATCAAGAGAAGGTAAGAATCCAGAGGGAGGAGTCCAGGTGGAGGGAGAATATTGGAGGTGGGTAAAAGGATCCATTGAACGAGGAGAGGACTCCTGCCCAAAGAAGTGAGCACAGAGACGAAGACGGCGGAAGAAGAGTTCAGCATCGTACCGAGCAACTCATCGACACCAACACCCATCTAGGACCCGCCACCCCTGCCTGTCCCTCCGTCCCTACCCCATCTTCCAAACCCAGCCCCGGCCATATATTCACTATACCCTCTGACCTTCCCCTCTACGACGCTGAAAGTTCAGTGCTCAGCAAAGGACTTAGTTTCATACCCTTACGCCCTCATCTCAATGAATTTTGGGCACGGCATGATGCTGAACTCTTCTTCCGCCATCTACATCTCCATGCTCACTTCAACAGATCATTTTACCCACCTCCAATATTCTCCCTCCACCTGGACTCCTCCCTCTGGATTCTTACCTTCTCTTGATCTTTTCATTGAGAACTGTCGGCGTGACATTTTCTCTGCTCCTCTCACCCATTCTAATCTGTCTCTCTCTGAACTTACTGCACTCCGCTCTCTCAGGTCCAACCCCAACATTGTCATCAAACCTGCTGACAAGGGTGGTGCTGTTGTTGTCTGGCGCACTGACCTCTACCTTGCGGAGGCTGAGCATCAACTTGCAGACACTTCCTCCTACCTCTCCCTGGACCATTACCCCACCACTGAACATCAAGCTATTGTTTCCAGGACTGTCACTGACCTCATCTCCTCTGGCGATCCTCCTTCCACAGCTTCCAACTTGATAGTCGCCCAACCTCAGACGGCCCGCTTCTACCTCCTACCCAAAATCCACAAACAGAACCGTCCCAGTAGACCGATCGTGTCAGCCTGCTCCTGCCCCATGGAACTCATTTCTCGTTATCTTGACTCCCTTCTCTCTCCCCTTGTCCAATCCCTTCCCACCTACATCCGTGATTCCTCTTACACCTTACGTCACATCAACAATTTCCAGTTCCCTGGCCCCAACCGCTTCCTCTTTACCATGGATGTCCCATACCTCTACACTTCCATCCCCCACCAGGATGGTCTGAGGGCCCTTAGCTTCTTCTTCAAACAGAGGCCCGAACAATCCCCACCCACCACTACTCTCCTCCATATGGCTGAACTTGTTCTCACACTGAACAATTTCTCCTTCAACTCCTCTCACTTCCTCTAAATAAAAGGTGTGGCTATGGGTACCCGCATAGGCCCCAGCTATGCCTGTCTCTTTATGGGATATGTGGAACATTCCTTGTACCAGTCCTACTCCAGCTCCCTTCCACAACTCTTTCTCCAGTACATCGATGATTACTTTGGTGCTGCTTCACGCTTTCATCGGGAATTGGAAAAATTTATTAATTTTGCTTCCAATCTCCACCCCTCCATCATTTGCACATGGCCCATCTCTGACACTTCCCTTCCCTTCCCTTCCTTGACCTCTCTGTCTCAATCTCTGGTGATAGACTGTCCACCAATATCCATTACAAACCTACCGACTCCCACAGCTACCTCGACTACAGCTCCTCACACCTCGCTTCCTGTAAAGACTCCATCCCATTCTCTCAGTTCCTTCGCCTCCGTCTCATCTGGTCTGATGATGCTACCTTCAAAAACAGTTCCTCTGACATGTCCTCCTTCTTCCTTAACCAAGGTTTTCCACCCACGGTCGTTAACAGGGCCCTCAACCGTGTCCGGCCCATCTCCCGCGCATCGGCCCTCACGCCTTCTCCTCCCTCCCAGAAACATGACAGGGTCCCCCTTGTCCTCACTTATCACCCCACCAGCCTCCGCATTCAAAGGATCATCCTCCGCCATTTCCGCCAACTCCAGCATGATGCCACCACCAAACACATCTTCCCTTCACCCCCCCGGCGGCATTCCATAGGGATTGTTCCCTCCAGGACACCCTGGTCCACTCCTCCATCACCCCCTACTCCTCAACCCCCACCTATGGCACCTCCCCATGCCCACGCAAAAGATGCAACACCTGCCCTATCACATCCTCTCTCCTCACCGTCCAAGGGCCCAAACACTCCTTTCAAGTGAAGCAGCATTTCACTTGCATTTCCCCCAACTTAGTCTACTCCATTCATTGCTCCCAATGCGGTCTCCTCTCCATTGGAGACACCAAACGTAAACTGGGCGACCGTTTTGCAGAACACTTGCGGTCTGTCCGCAAGAATGACCCAAACCTCCCTGTCGCTTGCCATTTTAACACTCCACCCTGCTCTCTTGCCCACATGTCTATCCTTGGCTTGCTGCGTTGTTCCAGTGAAACCCAATGCAAACTGGAGGAACAGCACCTCATCTTCCGACTACGCATTTTACAGTGCGTAGACTTTACAGACTACGCATATTACAGGACTGAATATTGAATTCAACAACTTTAGATCTTGAATTCCTTCCTCCATCCCCACCCTCTTTCTGTTTCTTCCCCCTTCCTTTTTTTTTCCAATAATTTATATAGATTTTTCTTTTCCCACCTATTTCCATTATTTTTAAATCTTTTGTGCCCTGCTAGTCTTTCCACCCCACCCCCACTAGAGCTGTACCTTGAGTGCCCTACCATCCATTCTTAATTAGCACATTCGTTTAGATAATATCACCACCTTCAACACCTGTGTTCTTTTGTCTGTGACATATTTTAATTATCTGCTCCTATCCCTGCTTGCTTGTCTCTACAACCACACCACCCCCCCACTTCTCTTCCTCCCCCCACCTTAAACCAGCTTATATTTCACCCCTCTTCTTATATTCACTCAGTTCTGTGGAAGTGTCATGAGGACCCGAAATATCAACTCTTTTCTTCTCCGCCGATGCTGCCAGACCTGCTGAGTTTTTCCAGTTAACAAGATGATCCTGGTCTGAAAAAGGAAGTAGTTTTAAAAACATTCAGAATTTCTAATAATTAAACACCTTATTCCATCCTGAAATCCTCTCCTCTTCTGCACCCTATGCCAAAGCTACAAAAGGTGGGACTACCAGTTATATGAGATTTGTACCTGCAGTACAACCTGCACATTGGGAGCTGTACTATAATGTTGAACCACTGTTGCAAGTGCACTGATGAGGTTGTATGTGTGCAAAGCCTCTCTGCTTTCATGGTCTGATGCTGGAATAGAAATATAAAAGAAAACATTGAAAAACTGGTACTGATGTCAGGTGCAATAATGTGAAATAGCGCCATGTTAAAATGTCTATTTCTGCAATTATAAGGGCAACACAAAGGCAGTGCAGTTCGTTAAACTATCATAAAAACAAAAAAACTGCGGATGCTGGAACCCCCTTCCTTTTGTTTTTTCCAATAAATTATATAGATTTTTCTTTTCCCACCTATTTCCATTATTTTTAAATATTTTATGCTCCCCCCACCCCCACTAGAGCTATACCTTGAGTGCCCTACCATCCATTCTTAATTAGCATATTTGTTTAGATAATATCACCAACTTTAACACCTATTTGTTCTTTTGTTCTGTTGTCTGTGACATCTTTTGATGATCTGCTTCTATCACTGCTTGTTTGTCCCTACAACCACACCAACCCCCTCCACTTCTACACCCCCTCCCCCCCTCAACACACACACCTTATACCAGCTTACATTTCACCCCTTTCTTGGTTTCACTCAAGTTCTGTCGAAGGGTCATGAGGATTCGAAACGTCAATTCTTTTCTTCTCCGCCGATGCTGCCAGACCTGAGTTTTTCCAGGTAATCCTGTTTTTGTTTTGGATTTCCAGCATCTGCAGTTTTTTTGTTTTTATCTCTGTTTTCATTAAACTATCAACCCACTTTAAAACAGAGTGAGCTCCCTCACAGAGATGCCCTGGTTGCAATGTTCTTCATAGGGAGATACCAAGCTGAGGTCAGACACTTCCACACAGAATGAATCACCATGGTTCATTCTCACACACCTCAATTACTGGTAACAGACGCTCAGAAGTTTGAAAGTGGGCTGCCTGTTAGGCTAGGTTGTGAAAACCAGAAAATTAAAAAAGTCAAAGGATTTTAAAATCATCTTTTAAAAAGATACATACAATGAATCTTAAATGACTGTAAACCAAATTATACTTTATACACAAATTACAATGAGTAATTAGATTTCATTAATATGGAAGAAAAAGTCTCATCTGATATTTTTACTATGACTTGTGATAAACTGAAAGTCACAAAAATAGCTTTATGCTCAGGAATTTAAAATATCATGCAAAAGTCAGGGAGGGAGCATTTTTAACTTAAGTTCCTTATCCCAGAAAAAGTAAAGGGAATGTGGTTTGTCTTTCTACTCTTATTGTGAGTCTCTGCTCTCTACAATTTCAAAAGTATCTTAGTCCTGATACTCAAGTAGCTCTAAGTGACGCGCTCCGTCTAAAACACACCACATGCTTTTAATGGCTTAATGGTGATAAAATGTCCTATCTACCCCCAGGATATTTCCATCTGAGCTAAGTAGTAGAATATCAGAACATCTGATCATGTTTCCAGTTTAAAAGATTAAGCAAATTTATTAAACAAACCAAGAACAAGCTACTACAGAGGAGAAGCTACTACAGAGAAGCAACATGTTACACTATAAACATTTGCAGCAGAAATTCCATAATTTAGCTCTTCAAAAGGAAAAACAAGGTGGCAATCAATCTGCTACTCTTTGGTAGAATATATTGTTTCTAGTATTTATCATCTCTGTGGGAGTGAGTCTGAACTAAATCCCTTGACAGTTCCAAATAACGTGTCTGCCCTGCTTTCAACTCCACTCGCTCCTTAAATGTCCCTGTGCTTGTATTCAATAACTGCCTACCACATTCAAAATTAATCAGCTGCCATCCACATAACTGAATACACCTCATATTATATATATTTGAATATTGCTGAGATACAGGTTTTAATTGTTTTTGTTAACAGCTTTTCAATTCCTTTGTATTCCGAGTGGATTTTAAGGGATAGCCATCAAGCTAATACTAGGCAGGGATACTCACTTTTGTCAGTCTCCTCTTTCAGTCTTTCTTCTGCCAGAAGAAAGCTTCATGGGAGGTCTGTTCAGAACATTTATCTGACAGACTTGGCTTCAACTAATTAGCACTGAACAGGATGATCTTTCCCAGACTTGGGTGTTAATTGTGGAAATTGGAAAAAAAAGGGAACCATGGGGCTCTCGCAAATTTTCTCCCCTCCCTTTCTTTTTGGAAGAAAAAAAGACAACTCGTGCCCCCTTCCTTGCATAACATTTCTTAAGTAATGTATATTTATTTGTGAAGCAATAATCAACTTCATTCAACAAAGGATATAAACTGATTGTTCTCAAACCTATTCAGAGCTGGCTCCTGGCAAAAAAAGATTGTCATACAGCCTTCTGCGCTCCACTAAAGTTATTTTAAACTTATTACTCTCATTTTGTCTTTCAGGTCTTTTGTTAATTCCCATCCCTTTGAGCTTTATCCCCTTCAGACTTCAAAGTACCAGCTAATGTTTTACATCCGTGCAACTATGCCTGTTCTTTTCCTTCACATTTAGCAATGCTGTTGGTTTTATTCTGATTGTGATTTACCACATCACTCTGTCCCACCTGTATTATGTCTCACCCCACTTGTAGACACTTCACAGTTTGTGAACCAATGGAATGAATTATTCTCTAAAGGAAACCCGAAAGTGATAAAATTTGGCATTATACACCCCTTCAACAAAGTACCCCAAGAGAATTGATTTAATTTATAGACTTTTTAATTTTGAGAGCCAGGACATTTCCATGAATAGGTATTAGCAATGTTTTAATATTTTGAACCTTCTCCAAAAATTTAAAGTACACACAGTTTCCCTCTCTTTACCTTTTACAGATATATAACACATATGCATGGTTGTATTTATACTTATAGCTATTCATATGCTAAGACGAATGTTATTATACAATATAAAGTCAACAATGGGTATTATACTTGTGAAAATAAAAATTAAAAAATAAGGTTGTATTGAATCACAGCATTCAATTTAATATAGCAAAATAAATCATACCTAATTGTGTTAGCAATCCAATAATCTTTAGAGTCAGTGTCACTTTTATGTTAGGATCACCAACAAGTTCCACAAGGCTATTCAGACATTCACTTGGTAAGCTTTGATTTGTTGCAAATACCATTACTGCTTTTGTCCCACAAATTACCTAGAAGATAAAAGAATATTTCAAAATTTGACTCCCTTGATATTTCTAGACTAGAAATAACCATTATGTCAAGGAAAGTATACTGAATGTAATCCATGGCTCTTCCAATCTGCTTACCCAGAAGCTTCTAAATCAGTTGCCATTTTAGCTATTATTGTCCATTATTCTGCTTTTCACTGAAATGAATACAAGATACAGTATTTTAAACTATAAATTGAATAAGAACAGGATTTGGCCATCCTTAAGATCGGAATGTTGCAGTGAACATTTGAAGAATACAGGATGCCCAAAATGCATCAATAACTTCAAAATGACAATTGTTATATACTTCTGTGATCATTTTGGAATTTTTTACCAGTGTAAGTACTTGCTAAGAGTTGGAAGATACTAATTTACAAAAGGGATGCTAGGAGACAACATCAGGGCCACTAACAGAATGACAGGGACAACTTCCATTTGTATCAAATGATGCTCCAGAAATTTTGTGGATGTTTAATTCCATTACTCCAATATCCTGTGAAAGCCATAAAGCAGTGGTCTCTACTTTATATAAATTCTTTTTAACCCATGTATCTAAATTTATCCTTTAGCAGACTTAAAGCTAAGAATACAAAGCAATGCAGTATGCAATATGTGTCAATTAGTCAGACAACTAGGCCCCCAAGTTCATGGAGCTGGTGGGGACACAAGTCCCATTTGCAATGGGAGTGTAGCCTGGAATATGGGCAAGATCCTGGTTTCTATTGACCAGAACTTAAAATTCCCATTGGGAACCTTGGACATCTGAAACCACATCAAAGGAAAAGGTTGAGAAGTTCCCAGAAGTTCCTTGTTCGAAAGGCCTAACGGAAATTACATACAGGATCCAACATTATGAAGTTTTTTTTTGAAGGCCCAAAATCTTCTTGCAAGGGAATGGTGAATTTCTGTACTTGGAATTGCTCCACTAGAAGCCAAAGATTTAAAAGATTTTTCTTCCCTTTAAGCCCATTTAGAGCTATATGGATTCTACTCCGCCTCAGAAGAGTAAATGACTTGGGCCAGGGTGGATGCTACTGCATCCCTGTGGCCTGCCCTGACTAAGTGAATGACTTTGGTAAGAGTTTCAGTCTGCTGTACTTACATGGGTAGAGCAGGCTCCCAAAAATTTCCAGGTCCTGGTATTTAGTATTGGGTAGGGGTACATTAGACTCCCTTGGCAAACCTAGGTTGGGGACTGATGGAGGCTTTGGAAATTGTACATTGGGATAGAAGAAACTGTTGGTCTATTGTCACTGTGGAGGAGTACATGAGATTCAGCAGTATTGTATAGGGGGAAGATAAGATTTGTCAGAACTGCAGGCAAAGTAGTCACCAGATACAGTGCATGGCTCAATTGTGGATTTCTGGTGTTTGTCAGCAACAAAGGGAAGACAACGACCTGGGCCTGATGGCACTGGCTTGTAACTTGCTAAGCGATCTCTCCAAACATTAAAAACAGATAATCAGTAGTCTACTGTTTTACCCAACTGAGGAGTGGCCCCTCCTCATTATATGGATTGCAGGGGCCAATAAAAAGGTTTTGTTGTATAGGACCGCCAATGTGCTGGCATGATTGCTATGACTATAGAAGTAGTGTATAGACTATAAAAGTAGTAGTATAGAAGTAGTGTTTATATTCTAGCTGTTAACCAGCCTACAAATCCTTCCACTACTTCACCCTATTTTCCCCAAGGGAAAACTGAAGAAAACATTGTCCTCTCACAAATATCCTACTTTAAAATACACACAAGTATATTGTTTACCAGAATGAAGCTTTTGATATTGGTCTGTCAGGTTTTCTTCAAATAAGTTTAAAAGCAACCATATAAGTCAAAGAGATTCTTCACTGTCTCGTTAATAGCCTCAATTTTAGATTCTTGACATTGGAAATTTCAATTTGAAAAAAAAAATGGTAAAGATTTTTTCAAAAATGAGGAACTACATTTTTAGTTCCCAAAATGCTTAATCAATTTAAACTGGCAACTCATCGAATCAGACAGCACAGGAGGCTGAGTTCATCCTACCATGTTCCTGGTGGTTCTTTGAAAGAGCTATGTAATAAACAGCTTGCCTCCTTTCAGCAAGGTACAATTAGCAATTAGAATAAGCACAGTAATGCTTTAAAAAACAAAACGTTACCCCAGCTGAAGGCAATTCACGGAGGAATTCCTTCGAAAAATAGCATATATGCTCATGTAAAATCCAGTGTTTTTGAGGCCAAGTTTATAAGCAAAATGGAAGGGGTCGACTTATGCACAAATAATATTTTTGTGGGGTCAAAATAGTTTTGCGCTGGGGCCGACAAAACGGCGCCATTTTAGAGTGGCCTCCCTTGTTAGCCAAGACACATTCCCAGTGGCTGTTTCCCTGCCTGACTGTCGCACTTGCAGCTCCTTTCACTCACTTCCTCCTTCTTGTCAGCCCTCTCCTGAGGCCTCAATCGCAGTGAAGATTTGGGACAGAAAGTGGCGAGCAGGAGAGTTGAGCAGGTCAGCAGCGAGAGAGAGTTGGTGAAAGGGAGAGGGTCAAGAGTTGGTGAAAGGGAGAGGGTCAGCCTGCAGGAGATGTGGTGGGCATGTGATATGTAGAGTTACTATTGTTTGGCTAAATGTCAGGGGTCAACATTTACATGAGATCGACTATTACTTGAGTATATACGGTATTATGGGGGCAGTGGTGTATTGGTATTGCCAGTGGACTAGTAATCCAGAGATCGAGGGCAAGTCTCTGGGGACCTGGGTTTGAATCCCACCACGGCCGATGGTGGAATTTGAATTCAATAAAAAAATCTGGAGTTAAAAGTCTAATGACGACCATGAAGCCATTGCCGATTGTCGTAAAACCCACCTGGCTCTCTAATGTCCTTCCCTTTTAGGGAAGGAAATCTGCCGTCCTTACCTGGCCTACATCTGACTCCAGACCCACAGCAATATGGTCAACTCTTAAATGCCATATGAAATGGCCTAACAAGCCATTCAGTTGTTTCAAACTCAATAAAAAGGAATGAAACCAGATGGAACACCACGCATCGACCAAGGCACTAGAAATTACAATGGCAAACTCAAGCCTTGTCAACCCTTCAAAGTCCTCCTTACTAACATCTGGGGGCTTGTGTCAAAATTGGGACAGCTGTCCCATAGACTAGTCAAGTAACAATATAAAATAGTTAAGTTCATGGAATCATATTTTACAGATAATGTCCCAGACACCATCATCACCATTTCTGGGTATTTCTTGTCCCACCAGCAGGGCAGACCCAGCAGAGGTGGTGACACAGTGGGAGACAGTTGGAAAGGAGTTACCATGGGAGTCCTCAACATCGACTCTGGACACCATGAAGTTTCATGGCATCAGGTCAAACATGGGCAAGGACGCCTCCTGCTGATTAACATGTACTGCTCCCCCTCAGCTGGTGAATCCTCCATGTTGAATACCACTTGGGGGAAGGCTGAGGGTGGCAAGGGCACAGAATGTTCTCTGGGTGGGGGACTTCAATGCTCATCACAAAGATTGGCACGGTAGCATTGCTACTGACCGAGCCCTAAATGACATAGCTGCTAGACTGGATCTGCGGCAGGGGGTCAGGAGATAAATAGGAGGGAAAAACATACTTCACCTCAAACTTACCAGCCTGCCTGCCGCAGATGCATCTGTCCATGATATTGGTAGGAGTGACCACTGCACAGTACTTGTGGAGATGAAGTCCCATCTTCACATTGAGGATACCCTCCATTGTGTTGTGTGGCACTACCACCGTGCTAAATGGGACAGGTTTCGAACAGATCTAGCGACTCAAGACTGCGCAACCATGAGACACTATGGGCCATCAGCTGCAGAATGATACTCAACCACAATCTGTAACCTCATGGCCTGGCATATCCCCCCATTACCAAGCCAGGTGATTCACCCCTGGTTCAATGAAGAATGCAGGAGATACCAGGAGCAGCACCAGGAATATCTAAAAATGAGGTGTCAACTTGGTGACGCTACAACACAGGACTACTTGAGTGCCAAACAGCAAAGCAACAAGCAAAAGACAGAGCTAATCAATTTCACAACCAATGGGTCAGATCTAAGCTCTGCAGTCCTGCCACATCTAGTCATGAACGTTGGAGGACAATTAAACCGGACGAGGCCGCTCCACAAATATCCCAATCCTCAATGATGGGGGAGATCAGCACAGTAAAAAGCTGAAGGATTTGCAACAATCTTCAGTCAGAAGTGCCAAGTGGATGATCCATCTTGGGCTCCTCCAGAGGTCCCCAGCATCACAAATGCCAGACTTCAGCCAATTCAGTTCCACTCACTCCACTCCACGTGATATCAGGAAATAGCTGAAGGCACTGTGGTCCCTAACAATATTCCAGCAATAGTATTGAAGACGTGCTCCAGAACTCGCCACACCGTCCCAGTACAGCTACAGCATTGGCATTTACCCAGCAATGTGGAAAATTGCCCAGGTATGTCCTGTACACAAAAAGATGGAAAAGTCTAAGCCGGCTCCATCAGTCTACTCTCCGTCATCAGTAAAGTGATGGAAGGGGTCATCAACAGTGCCATCAAGCCGCACTTGCTTAACCTGCTCACTGATATTCGGTTCGAGTTCCGTCAGGGTCACTCAGCTCCTGACCTCATTACAGCCTTGATTCAAACATGGACAAAAGAGGTGAGATGAGACTGACTGCCTTCACAGCACGGCAGCATTTCACTGAGTGTGGCATCAAGGAGCCCTAGGTAAACTGGAGTCAATGGGAATCAGGGGGAAAAGTCTCTGCTGGTTGGAATCATACCTAGCACAAAGGAAGATGGATGCGGTTATTGGAGGTCAATCATCTCAGTTCCAGGACATCACTGCAGGAGCCCCTCAGGATAGTGTCCTCAGCCGAACCATCTTCAGCTGCTTCATCAATGATCTGTCTTTCGTCATAAGGACAGAAGTGGGGATGTTCACTGATGACTGCACAATGTTCAGCACCATTCACAAGTCCTCAGATCCTGAAGCAGTCCATGTCCAAAAGAATCAAGACATGGACAGTGTCCAGGCTTGGGCTGACAAATAGCAAGCACAACACCATACAAGTACCAGGCAATAATCATCTCCAGCAAGAGATCTAACTATTGCCTCTTGAGATTCAATGGCATTACCATCGCTGAATCCCCACCATCAACAACCTGGGGGTTGCCATTGACCAGAAATTGACCTAAATTAGCCATACAAATAATGCGGCTACAAGAGCAGGTCAGAGGCTAGGAACCCTGCAGTAAGTAACTTACCCCCTGACTCCCAAAGCCAGCTACACAGCACAAGTCAGGAGTGCGACTGAATACTCTTCACTTGCATGGATGAGTGCAGCTCCCACAACACTCAAGAAGCTTGACACCATCCAGAAAGAAGTTTGACACCATCCAGGACAAAGCAGCCCACTGATTGGCACCACATTCACAAACATTCACTCCCACCGCCTCCGACGAACAGTGGCAGCAGTGTGTGCCATCCACAAGATGCACTGCAGTTACTCAGCAAGCCTCCTTAGACAGCATCTTCCAAACCCGTGACCAATACAAGAGCAGGTCAGAGGCTAGGAACCCTGCAGTAAGTAACTTACCCCCTGACTCCCAAAGCCAGCTACACAGCACCAATACCATCTAGAAGGACAGGGGCAGCAGACAGATGGGAACACCAACACCTGGAAGTTCCCCTCCAAGTCAGAATTCAATCCAGAATTGGAAATATATCACTGTTCCTTTACTGTCACTGGGTCAAAATCCTGGAACTCCCTCCCTAACATCACTCTGGGTGTACCTACACCACATGGACTGCTGCGGTTCAAGAAGGTAGCTTATCACCACCTTCTGGAGAGTAATTAGGGATGGGCAATAAATGCTGGCCTAGCCATCGATGCCCACACCCCATGAATAAATATAAAATGTCATCTCTGAAACAGAACCACATTTTAAGCTTTCACCCAAATCTTTCATACCCGACCTCTCTCAAATCACCCAGAGCCTAAAAGAGTTGTTCCATTAAAAACAGCTACGTATTTAGACAAGGGTTTCATTATTGCAATTATTGCAATATTGCAAAACATAGGGAGGTTCCATTCTAAATGTTAATAAAAAATGTTTTAGTCAAAACAGTGGAGATGAATTTAATGCCAAAGTGGAGGGCATGAAGGAAGGAGGGAGGAAGAGCAGCAATGAGGGGGAGAAAATCAAAATAATAAAATGATCCAGCCTTTCAGTGTCAAAAGCATGCTACAGCCAATTAATTAATTGCTTTTGTAGTGTTATCGCACACACATACCTCACAATTTATTAATACGTTTCAACTTTTCTTTCATACAGTAAGTGCTGTACTTACACCCAATTGCCTCTGTACTTGTAAAACATTGCTCTCAGTTTTCGCATTTTTATACTGGGTGATAGCCAGTAACAGAGATTTCATGGTCGAAGTTGGATCCATTTCTAGGTAACAAAAAAGGGAATTTAATGCAGATTGATAGATTTCTCAATTTTAGAGGCATTAATATCAAAAAAATCAGCATCATGTAAATATACATTAGAATCTAAAAACGTTATTGCACAGGCCATTCAGCTTATCAAGTCCATGCCAGCTCTCTGTAGATCAATGCAATCAGTCCCTTTTCCCCCTGCTCTATCCTCCTCACCCTGTTAGTTTATTACCCTTAATTGCCCAACCAAATGCCTTTTGAAATCATTCATCACCACTTTCATCACCCTCATAGGTATGATTTCACAGTGTAAAAAGGCTCTCATGATCCACCTTGCATCTCTAGCCCAAAATCTTAAATCTATCGCCACTAATTCTTATACCATCAGCTAATGAGAATACTTTGTCTACCTTATCTAAACCTGTCATAATCTATCAAATCTCCCTATTCTCCTCTTCTCAATGAAAATACCAACCTAACTTTGTAGCTAAAATCTCTCGTCCCTGGAACTATTCTGGGAAATCTCATCTGGGCACTCAAAGACTCTCACAGCCTTCTTAAAGCATAGTGACCAGAAATGGATGCTATATTCTAGCTGTGGCCTAAGCAGAGCTTTATAAAAGGTTCAGCATAACTTCCATGCTTTTGTACTCAATACCTCTACTTACAAAGCCCAAGATTCCATGAGTCCTTTTTCAATTCTGGATAGATTATAGCGGTTAAATTTTAAATTGACCTGATATGAATATCTAAGGATGTTAGAGTCGTTTCATCATTTGACAGAATATATCTGACAGGCTTAACCAAGGTAACATTACACACGTTGAAGCAATATTCTCGGTGATAATTCTGTTATACTCTAGTTTTCAAAATAGGCAACAATATCTAATATTTAAAAATTAACTTCAGTGCAATTAAGATAGTTCATAAAGGAAACCATTGAAATAATCTGATAAGAAAACAATGTAATCAGAGTGCAGTCAATAACCTGGAAAAAGAAATGGAAGTGTCACAAAGTACTGGCAAGATCCAAGACTAGAAAATAGCAACGGTCGGTGTGGCTAGAGCCCTAGTGTGTAACAACCGTCATCAGGATCTGCTAGATGTGAAAGTGAACTGGCTATTTTGGTCATCCTTTTGATAGTATTTCCATTCAGATGAAAAATTCATTTACAGCATGTGGGTGTCGCTGGAGAGGCCAAAATTAATGCCCTTGAGGTGGTGGTGGTAAGCTGCCTTCTTGAACTGCTGCAGTCCCAGTGGAGTAGGTACATCCACAGTTAGGCAGGGAGTTCCAGGATTTTGACCCAGTGACAGTAAGGGAGTGACAATCTACTTCCAAGTCAAGATGATGCGTGGCTTGGAGGGGAACTTCCAGGTAGTGGTCTTTGCATGTATCTGCTGCCCTTGTCCTTCTAGATGGCAGTAGTCATGGTTTGGAAGGTACTGCCTTCTGATGAGTTTCTTCAGTGCATCTTGTAGATGATACACGCTGCTGCTACTGTTTGTCGTTGGTGGAGGCAGTGTATGTTTGTGGAAGTGGTACCAATCAGGCAGGCTTATTTACCCTGGAAGGTGTCAAGCTTCTTGAGCGTTTTTGGAACTGCACTCATCCAGGCAAGTGGAGAGTATTCCATCTCTCAGAATCAGAATCAAAGGATTGTTCCTCCCCCTCCCCGGTCCTCCCCTTCCCCGGTCCTCCCCCTCCCCCTCCAAGGTCCTCCCTCTTCCCCTTCCCCCTCCAAGGTCCTCCCTCTTCCCCCTGCACCCTGGCACCAGATAGGCAACACAGCCACCCAGACTCTTGCTCTTTTTGCTGCAGACAATGGTGTCAATCACTCTGACTATACTGTCCCCTACTACCATTACATTCCTGTTTGCTCCCCCTACTTGAATGCTTCCTGCACCTGATTTGTGTCTTGTAAGTGGTGGACAGGCTTTTGGGGAGTCAGGAGGTAGGTTATTCGTCGCACTATTCCTAGCCTCTGACCTCTTGTAGCCGCAGTATTTACATGGATAGTCCAGTTCAGTTGCTGGTCAATGGTAACCCCCAGGATGTTCAAAGTTTAGTTCATTTCCCATTTTTTGCATAGTGTCCTAAGCGTTAGTGATGAATGTTACACCTAGAGTATGTTACAATGCATTTTTTGTAAACTTACCACCGAAAGAATACCTTTTTGCCGTTACGTATTATTGAAGTCGCTGATGAATTAAATAACCCTCTTACTTGTTTGCTCTAATGAATATGAATGTAGGTTTTTTTGTCACATTGTATACCAGTATTGTAGAGCACTCTTAAGCCTTGCTAACTACTACCTGAGGGTGGGGGTGGGGCGGTTGGGTGTGTGAAGGGGAAGCGAAGAGACGGGGGAGGATGTGAAGTCATCACACGCCCCGTAACGGTCAGGGCTCGCGCGCGCTCAGTTTAAATCACTGGCATTTACCACTACGAGGGGCGGGGTGCAAATTAGAGCAAACCAGCATTCCCTCAAAATATTAATCCGCCAACAAAATTTCTGCAGCCACTGATACTCTGCTGCTATTATTCTACTAATTTCGCTTGCAGTTATAAGAAGAAAGTTCCTAAACATAGTTTGTCTTTTCAAACTCGCCACTTCTACACCCCGCCCCCCTTATACAGTTTACAACAGTTCAGCTATCCAGGTAGCCGTTCGGCAGTTGTGTGATTGGGATTGTGCGCATCACTATAATCACTGCTCCGCTTTAAAGAGTGTAGGTAAATATCTGACCTCTCAGAATGCTTTTTCTTTTTCTGGAGCGCCTATACACCGCGACAAGAAATTTCCCAGAAAATGAATCGTTGCCTCCTCTTAGGCTCCAGGCTTCGCCATCTTACCGCTAGGCGCATGCGTAGCAGTTTGTCCCGCAGCGCGGACCGGTGCTATGACGTCACAAAGTGAGGATCCCGCCCCGTGTTGAGATTCCCGGCTGGTTACTAGCAACAACAACTCATTTATATAGTACTTTTAATGGAATGAAACATCCCAAGGCGCTTCAAAAGACCATTAAAAGACGAAGTATGACACCGAGCCCCATAAGGTGATAGTAGGTTAGATGCGTGGTCAACGAGGTATGTTTTGAGGAAAGAGAAGTATGGAGATTTAGAGAGGAAATTCCAGAGCTTAGAGCTGAGGCAACTGAAAGCACAGCCACCAATAGTGGAGTGAATAAAATGGGGAATGCTAAAGAGGCTAGAGGGTCCAAATATTCTGAAGTTTGTGGAGCTTTTTTATTTGTTCACATGATGAGGGTGACTGGCTAGGCCAGCATTTATTGCCCATCGCTAATTGCCCTTGAGAATGTGGTGATGAGCTGCCTTCTTGAACTGCTACAGTACATGTGATGTAGTTACACCCACAGTGTTGATAGGGAGAAAGTTCCAGGATTTTGACCTAGTGACAGTGAAGGAATGGCAATATATTTCCAAGTCAGGATGGTGAGTGGTTTGGAGAGGAACTTCCACGTGCTGGTGGTGTCTGCTATCTTTGTCCTAGATGGTAGCAGTCGTGGGTTTGGATGGTGCAGTCTAAGGAACCTTGGTGAGTTCCTGCGTTGCATCTTGTAAATGGTATGCACTGCTGCTACTGTGCGTCGATGGAGGAAGTGAATATTTGTAGTTGGGGTGCAATCAAGCAGGCTACTTTGTCCTGGATGTGTCAAGCTTCTGCTTAATTTGGAGGAGATTGCAGAGATAGCGAGGGGTGAGACCAGGCTGGTGAGATTTGAAAACAAATATGAGAATTTTAAAATCAAGACATTGCTTGACCAGACACCAATGTAGGTCAGTGAACAGAGGGTGATATGGGAATAGGACTTTCTATGAGTTATGACAAGGATCACCTTAAGTACACAGAGTGTAGAATGCGGGAGCTAGCCAGGAGTGCATTGTAATAATCAAGCCTGTAGGTAACAATGGCATAATGAGGGTTTCAGCTGAGATGGGGTGAAGTCAGGTGATGTTACACAGGTGGATTAGGCGGTCTTAGTGATGGCATGAAAATGAGATCAGAAGTTCACTTCAGCCTCAGATGTGACACCAAGGTTGCAAACAGATTGGCTTAATTACAGATTATTTCCGAGGAGGAGGGAGTTGGTAACTAGGGAATGAAGTCTGGTGCAAGAACTGAAAACAAGAGGCTGGAGATGTACTGCAGTCAGGCAGCACTTGAAAAGAGCAGACAGAATTTCTTCATTTTGAATGTGTATCTCTTAATCCTTCGGATATAGCTGAACTAAGTATGTACTCAAGTTAAATCTCTGGGAAAACTCACATTAGGAACCACCTGCTTTTAAGATCACAAAATGCTTAACAGGTGATGAATGCCATTTATCAACCCAGAGAAATTCTCCACATCCTCTCAAACCCCTCCTCTGACTCTGTGGGGGGAGTTTTCCCAGGCAAAGGGAGGCAAGTTTGACTAAGTGCAGGGAGCTAAATCTCCTAAAATTGATATGGGATTGGCATCTCAACATCATTCACTTTCTCCTGTGTTTTACCTGGGTGGGGTTGAAGGTGGATGGGAAACTCCCTTGGACCTGTTGGGTAAGTAATTAAGGCATTAAAAAGCCAATTTAAAAACTGCTTTTGCCCTCAATTCTGGATTTCCCAACCAGGGAACCTGTTTCCTGACCTGTCACCGACTTGCGAAAGTCATTGATGTGAATGAACAGCGAGAAGAGCTTCTTCAGTGAAATGGACAAGCTGGGAAACTTTGATCAGTTATGCTGAGGAGCTCCAGCCATGAACAGTTGAGAAGCACCCCCCCATCCCCCTGATCAGAAGCAGCCCACACTTGTTTACTTGTGCAAACTGCATGGTGATAAGCCCACAGCTGGGTTAATACCGCTTAGTGGGATGAGGCCCTTAAGCATTCATTAATTATCCACTTAAGGGCCTCAATTAGCAATGGGTGGAAGGTCGACCATGGGCCACCCACCCCAGACTTAATCAAGGTGGCAGGGTGTTCATCTGCCACCCTCCCATCTGATTAAATGCCCTCCCTGCCTTCAAACAAACCCCTTGAGAGGGTAGAAGATTCCAGCCTAAATCTGCAAAATTCAGCCCCATGTTTTCAGACTGTTTGTCCAATATCCAATTCTGAATGAGCCACAATTTCCTTCAGTTAAATTTTGGTCAAATCAAAGCCATATTGGGTTCCACTTACACCAGGTTGAGATCAGTGTCCTGGTGAATCCTAGGGCCATGGATAGGGCTTAAGGTGGGTGGGAGGGTTCAAGTGAAGGGAAATTTGGAAATCTAAAGAGAAAAGGTGAGACATCAAAACATTGCCTGTCTTTACCGAAATTGTTACAGAGAGAGACATGAAAGGACAGAGAATTTAATGGTGATGGTGCATCAGCGATTAAAGTCCATGTAAATAATAGGATTAAAAAAAAAGGCTCTTTCTATGAATCTGTGAAGCATTCGCAACAAGATAGATGAATTAGTGACATAAATAGAGATAAATGGTTTCGATCTAATCACCATTTCAGGGACATGCTTACAAGGTGACCAAGATTGGGAAATAAATATTCCAGAGTTATTTTCTATGCTACACAACATTTTGAAAAGAAAGACAGAATGGAAAAGGAGGATGTGTAGCCCTGCTAGTAAGTATTGACATAATGGCATTAGTGAGAAAGGATCTTGGCTTAGAAGATAAGGAAGTAGAATCAGTATAGGTGGAGATTAGGCGTAATAAGGGTCGGAAAACATGAGTTAAAGTAGATTATATGTCCCTAACATAGTTATACATTGAACAGGGCATTAATGAAGAAATAATTTGAGCTTGTAACAAAAGCAATGGAATCATTGTGGGGGACTTTAATCTTCATATAAATTGGACCAATCAAATTGGCAAAGATGGTCTGGAAGATGAGTTTGTAGAATGCTTCTGTAACAGTTACATGGAATAATACATTGTGGAACCAATTAGGGATAAAGCTATTTTAGATCTAGTATTGTGCAATAATGCAGGGTTAATTAGCGACCTCATAGTAAAAGATCCAATGGGAAAAAGTAATCATAATATAATTGAATTACAAATTGGGCCAGATCTTTGTACACTAAAGATGCGCATCCAGACCCTATAGAAGTCCTGACACAGGGTCCTCCACAGGAATTGTGTGGGAGGTTTGCGCAATTGTCTCTGAATCTGAGTTAGAGTTGGAAACTTGGAACAGTTCTGTAGAGCTATCTGGATAGCTACCCAGGAAACTTTAGACAGATTAAAACCTTGTCTAATTCCTGGGTAACTCCAGAACTGATCCCCACCACACCACCCCCCCAACCCCCACCCCCCAATTCACTTGATAACCCCCTCCCGTCACCACCCTCCTGACCCCCTGACTATACCCTACTCCCGACTACCCCCGACCCCCCAACTGTGCCCTGGCCCAACTAGTCTGCAATCACCTAACTGCTCCCCGATTCGCCCACCCACCCACTACCCCCAACCCAACCCAACAACCCGTCCTGACCACGCTACCTCCCAGCCACCCGGCTTCCCCTGACCCGACCTAACCAATCCTTGTCCCAACCCGACTACCCCCTGACTTGATCCCATTACCCCTACTGACCACCCTACTGCCCCTGACTGATTACCCCTATTGACCACCAGGCTAACCACCGTCCACCTGACTGCCACCTGACCCAACCCATCTACCCCTTCAACCAGACCTGACTATGCCCACCACCTGACTACAACCCCAAACAGACCTGACCAGCCCCCGACCTGACTACCTCTTCCAACTAGACCCAACTACCGTCTGACCCACTCATCCACCTACCCACTCATCTGCCTCACCAGCCTACCCGCCTCACCCAGCTACCACCTCACCAACCCTACCCACTTAAACACCCTCCATCCTAACACTCACCCAACCTACCACCCTTCCCATTCACTCCTCCATTCACTAGCATTCAAAGACTGGGCATTTAAACTTCCCATATGGCAGCTATTGCTGTATAAAAGGGCCTGTCCAGTCTTTCCCCGACTCTACTCTGCTTTGTTGAAATTCCCTGAAGGACACTGCACTCTGCATTTCTGGAAAAGCTAGGCTCGGAAGATCCCAAAAGAAATGTGGAGCAGCATCGAGTTGGGGGAATCTTCCAGCAAAGCAGCAATCTGACAATGATGGCTTTCTCTGAAGATCTGGGCTATTAAATTTGACAAACAAGAATATTAAACTTAAATAAAGCCAATTGCATAGGTGTGAGAGGCAAGCTGGCTAAGGCTGACAGGATAAAGAAACTAAAAGATATGATGATAAACAATGAGAAACATTTAACTAAACAATTCAAGATATTCAACAAAAATACATTGCATTAAAAAACACAGATTCAGCAAGAAAGATCTATCCCTGGCTTTCTAGGGTTAAGGGATCATATTAAGTTAAAAGAAGAGGCTTATAATGTTGCAAAGAATAGTAGTAACCCTGAGGATTGAGAGTGTTTTAGAAACCAATGAGAGATGAGCCAAGAAGTTGATAAAAAGAGAAACAATAGAATGAGAGTTCACTAGCCATGAATCCGAATAGGCTACCTCCTGCAGCTGACTGGAAGTGCGGCAGGAACATTAGCAATTCAATTAAAGAAATTAAAATATATGACAAGAATCAAATGTGCTGCAATGTCAGTGGAACAAAGAAGTGAGACAGAGACTATCCAAACAGTTGGGGTACATCCACTGTGTAGTAACTTTTCCCAAGTCAGCTACTGCCAGGCTGGTATCCAGAGTAGTTACTAGGGCCGAGTTCCTGTGTTTAAGTAAATAGATCTGCCCCAAGACCTACATCATCTCAGCAGTTTTTGGTGCTAGTGAAAATGCAACATTATCATGTTCATTCTTCCTTTCCACGTACCTTCCTGCTGGCATAATGTTGCAAAACGGATAATGCACCAAATTTTAGCAAGCAGTACAAAGCCACATGCAGGAAGAGGTGATTGTTGTGGCACAGCAGATGGTAAATGCTGAGCTGCTCAAATCCCAGAAGGAAATTTGAAACAGCTGCCACAGCTGTTTTGCAGTGTGTATTTTATTTCAAGATGTGTGCCTTGAATTCAGTAGTAATAAGTCTAACCAGTCTTACAGGTTTTTTTTTACAAAACTATATTAAACATTTATTAATAAAAGAAAATATTTTAAGCACATACATAGGTCTACAAATTACTACTATAGTAACTCCTGAATCCCCTAATTAATCTGGCTCCCAGTTACGCCTCTATTAAGTTAACAGTAAAAACAATTAGATTAAACAGACATAGGCAAAGCACACAATACCCTGGACAATGATATTCAAAGTGAGTTTTCTTAGCTTTGGTTCCTGTAGACAGCAGCTTGATGCATACGGGCTGGAGACTTTTCACACTTGTCTTAGATCTTAGAATGCCTTCTCCCTTACGCATAACCTCGTCTACTTTATACACGTTTCTCCCTTTTTAATGCAAATTCCATTGTTCCCACATGTCTTTGCAACCACTTTTCTCATAACGTAAATCTTTCATAATACCAATTTTATCAGTAACCTTTGGGAAAAAATAGCTTAGCTTCTTTTAGCTAGGTGTAACATCTTACCATCTCTTTGAAATTCAAACTAATTTAATTTATCTAAGAATGCAAATGCCCCTCACACCTCACATTCTAAAACTTCAGCCATGTTTACGTATTTAGCATTTCAAACCTAGCTTCCCTTTTGATATCTCAAAACGTCCAGACTAGCTGTCTCCAATTCAATTAAATCCCATGCACGCACACACACATCTTATTCAAACCCTCTATTAACCTATCTTTACAATAAATCACAATAATGTTATGAAAATTATATTTTCATGACAGTCCCCTCCTTACTGGAAAATGAACCATCATAATTTAAAAAAAACGGCTTCGTTTTCTTGACCAACTTACATTACCTCCTATACTTATCCATATACTCACACTATTACATTACCAGATGCATGCATTAACATTTTATATATTATATATATATATATATATATATATATAGAGAGAGAGAGAGAGAGAGATCATTCTAGTCCAGTGTCCAATTTTTCCTTTTGAGGTTCAAACTCTTGACAATGAATCTGCAATTAGATTTCCCCATCCAGCCACATATTTAATCCATAGATTAAATTGTTGCAGTAATAAACTCCATCTGAATAGCTTTGCACTTCTGTCTCGAAATTTGTCTGGAAAATTTAACGAATTGTGGTCTGTATAAACTATTGTTTCTGATGAATTATTTGCAACGTAAATCTCAAAATGCTGCGATGCTAACACCAGAGTGTCCTTTTCGATTGTTAGATATCTTCTCTGTTGCAGATTCAACTTCTGTGAAAAATACCCTATCGCTTTCTGAATTCCAGCTTCATCTTTTTGAAACAGCATGGCCCCAATGCCTATATTGCTTGCGTCAATGGCCAACTTAAGCTGCTTGGCATAATTGGGTACTGCCAAAACTGGTTATCGTAGTCAATGCAGTTTTCAAACTGTCAAATGCCTTCTGACACTCCTCTGTCCATTGAAACTTCTTCTTTTCTAATAGTTCAGTCAACGGAGCAACCAGACTGCTAAACCCACTTATGCTCAGAAATCTCAAAACTTCTCATCTTGTTACAGGCACGGGGAAATCCACGATAGCCTTGACTTTCACATCTCTCAGAGCCACGTTACCATGTCCAATGGTATGGCCTAGATGAGTAACTTGCGCTTTTGCAAATTCACTTTTATCCAGGTTCATTACCAAATTAGCTTCTTGCCATCGACTAAATAATTCTTCCAGATGTTGTAAATGCTCCTCTCACGTTTGACTGAAAACTATCAAGTCATCAATATAAACAGCACAATTGCTCAGTCCTGCAATTACTTTGTTGTCAGTCTTTGAAATGTTGTAGGTGCATTTTTCATACCAAATGGCATGACTATAGACTGATATAGTCCATCTGGCGACACAAAAACCGATACCACCTTTGCTCTCTCCAATAACAGTACTTGCCAATATCTGCTTAGCAAGTCAATCTTTGTGATAAACTTTGATTATCCCCCCATTGGAACTTCAGGAGCTATTCTCAGGATCTAATTTCTATATCAAAATGGTATAACAATCTGATGCACTCCCTTCCAGCTTTCATCTGCTAAAACATGATAAGGCTGCCATTTTCTCATTAAAACATTACCCTTAAGGTAATAACATTCTGGAATACATTCAGCTTTTGTTCTGAGTAAGCTGTCTTATATAACTGTCTTATCTGTGTATCCTTTTTCTGTTACTCTACCAATTTCCTTGAGCTAAGTACCTCAGCTGCATTGTTCTCCATTCTTTCTTCCTGAACAATCTTGTCAAAATCAGTGTCAGCTAATTGGACTTCCACACCTTCTCCCTGCTTTTTAACTTCCTGGTCTTCTTGTTTCAACCTGTGAGCCTGTGAACACAATCTAGGATGCTCTCTCTGCAGCCCCTCTGTGAAAAACACCTCTACAGGTTGCTCAACTATCATAGGCATCACCCACATCTGTGACCCAGCTATATCATTACCTAAAATAAATTGAACCCATGCAGCAAGCAATTTTTCCACTATTTATTATGAAAATTATTATATTTTTATGACAGTGACTATGTGAATAAAATAATCAAGGACTGAAAATTCAAAATCTATATGCACTTCTATAAATCTGATGAGAGTGTAGCAGAAACTAGGCCTGTACCTGGATATGTCAGAAAACAGGTAGTCTGTAAATCAATAATAGCAGCTTCTATTTAAATAGTGCCTATAACGTAATTAAATGTCCCAGGACTCATCGCAGAAATGTTATAAATCAAAATATGGCACCAAGACACATAAAGAGATTGGACAGATGATCACAGTCAAAGAGGTAGGTTTTAAGCCGTGTATCTTAAAGGATGAAAATGAGGGAGAGGTTTAGGGAGGGAATTCCAGAGCTTAGGGTCTAGGCAGCTAAAGGCATGGCCACTAATGGTGCAACAATTAAAATCATGGATGCTTAAGAGGCCTGTCATGAAAATATAATACTTTTCATAATGTTATTGGGATTTATTATAAAGTAAGAATAGTAGGGTCTGGAGTGTGTGTGTGTCTTATGAAATGCTAAATAAGTAAACATAACTGGAGTTTTAGAATATGAGGTGTAAAGGAAAATTTGCATTTTTAGATAAACCAGAGTAGTTTGAATTTCAAAAGAGAGGGTGAAATGTTACATTTAGCCAGAATAAATCAGTGTGTTTATTTTGCCCAAATCTTACTGATAAAATTGGTACTATGAAAGACTTTTATTATTGGAAAGGTTAAGTCCAAAGTCATATTGGCCTGTAACTTCTGTGCTCCCCACTGTCGGATTTGGACGGTTTTCCAAAGGTGTGCTGGGGAATCCCTTTGGCAAATTCCCAGGCAAGGGCTTGCATGGCAATTGCCCAGAAGTGCACACTTCCTCTGGAAAATTGCGCTGCACTGGGAACCATCTGAAAATGCGATTTAAATTACAAACTTCGATGGTCCCGCCGGGGTTATATCAATAGTTACCCAGAAACAGTTAGAAGAATTAAAACCTTTTCTAACTTCTGTGTAACTATTGTAAACACCCCAACCCCATGAGGCTCCCCCCATTGCCCCCATTGACCTCCCCCCCACCGATCTCAGCACCACACACCCCAATCCCAGATTCCCGTCCCCCCGCCACCCCCGACCTCAGAACCACCCAACTTCAACCTCGGATCCAACTCTGATCTTGGACCGCGGACCCCACTCAGACCTCAGAGCCTGGCCCAACTTCCCCAGACTTTGGACCACCCACCCCAGTCTGGTCAATTTGCCTAGCCCTTTAAATGTACCTGCTTTATGGCAACAAGTGCTGTTAAAAAGGGTGCATGGCCTCTTTGAATACACTGGATGTAGACTTCGCTGGGGCCTACAAGGATTCTTTCGATGAAGGCTCCAAGTAGCTCTGGCGAATCGAAGTGGCAATGCAATTTTTAAGAACAGGTTAGTGTGCATTTATTTCTTCTAATTCCTGCGTGCCAGCACTTTCCGTCGGAAGTTGCGACCCATTGGAACAATGGGATTTACATTAACAAAGGAGAAACATGTATAAAGGAGATGAGGTTATGTGTAAGGAGAAGACATTCTAAGATCTAACAAGGGTGAAAATCGTCCAGCTTCTATGTACCAAGCTACTGCCTATAGGAATCTAAACTAATAGAATTCACTGTGAATATCCCTGTCCAGGGTATCGTGTGCTTTACCTAAGTCTGTTAAAATCTATTTTGATTTTACTGTTCCCTTAATGGAGGTGTGACTGGAAGTCAGATTAATTAGGGGAGCTAGGAATTATCATAGTAGTGGTTTTTAGACCTATATATGTGCTTAAAATTATTTCTTTTATTAATAAATGTTAAATTTAGTTTTGTAAAAAAAATGTCTAAGACTCGGTGGTCTTATTACTACTGAATTCAAGGCAAGCATCTCAAAATAAAAACACAAATTGCAAAACAATTGTGGCAGTTGTTTCAAGTTTCCCTTGGATTCGAGCATCTTAGCATTTACCATCCACTGTGTCATAACAAAGCCAGAATTAGAGGAATGCAAGTATCTTGGAGGGATGTGGGGCTGGAGGAGATTAATGTCATAGAGTCATAGAGGTCTACAGCACAGAAAAAGGCCCTTTGGCCCATCGAGCCTGCACCGGTCAAACAGGTACCTAACTATTCTAATCCCATTTTCCAGCACTAGGCCCATAGCCTTGTATGCCATGGCATCGCGTGCACATCCAAATACTTCTTAAATGTTGTGAGGGTTTCTGCCTCTACCAACCTTTCAGGCAGTGAGTTCCAGATTCCCACCACTCTCTGGGTGAAAAAATTCTTCCTCACATCCCTTCTAAACCTCCTGCCCCTTACCTTAAATCCTGGTTATTGATCCCTCCACCAAGGAGAAAAGTTCCTTCTTGTCTACCCTACCTATGCCCCTCATAATTATATACACCTCAATCATGTCCCCCCTCAATCTCCTCTGCTCCAAGGAAAATAACCCCAGTCTATCCAATATCTCTTCATAACTAAATCTCTCCACCCCATGCAACATCCTGGTAAATCTCCTCTGCACTCTCTCTAGTGCAATCACATCCTTCCTATAATGCGGATTCCAGAACTGCACACAATACTTTATCTGTGGCCTAACCAGTGTTTTATATAGTTCCAGCATAACCTCCCTGCTCTTATATTCTATGCCTCGGCTAATAAAGGCAAGTATCCCATACGTCTACTTAGCAACCTTATCTACCTGTCCCGCTACCTTAAGGGACCGGTGGACATGCACACCAAGGTCCCTCTGATCCTCTGTACTTCTCAGGGTCCTACCATGCATCGTGTATTCCTGTGCCTTGTTTGTCCTGCCCAAGTTCTCACATTTATCCGGATTAAATTCCATTTGCCACTGATCAGCCCATCTGACCAGACCATCTATATCCTGCTGTAATCTAAGGCTATCCTCCTCACTATTTACCACCCCACTAATTTTCGTGTCATCCATGGACTTACTGATCAACCCTCCTACATTCAAGTCTAAATTGTTTATATATACCACAAGCAGCAAGAGACCAAACATCGATCCCTGTGGAATCCCAGTGGACACAGGCGTTCAGTCACAAAAACACCCCTTGACCATCACCCTCTGTTTCCTGCCACTCAGCCAATTCTGCATCCAAATTGCCTTGGATCCCATGCTCTTACCTTCGTTATCAGTCTCCCATGCTGGAACTTATCAAATGCCTTGCTGAAGTCCAAGTAGACTACGTCAAATGCATTGCCTTCATCTACACACCTGGCCACCTCTTCGAAAATTTCAATCAAATTGGTCAGACATGACCTCCCCTTAACAAAACCATGCTGACTGTCCTTGATTAACCCCTGCCTCTTCAAGTGTCGATTAATTCTGTCCCTTAAAATTGCTCCCAGTAGTTTCCCCACTACTGAGGTTAGACTGACTGGCCTGTAGTTCCATAGTTTACCCTTTCCTCCCTTCTTGAATAACATACCACATTGGCTGTCCTCCCGTCCTCTGGCACCTCTCCTGTGACCAGAGAGGTATTGAAAATTATTTCCAGCACCCCTGCTATCCCCTCCCGTGCCTCACTCAACAGCCTGGGATACATTTCATATGGGCCTGGAGACTTATCTACTTTTAAGCCTGCCAGATCACTTAGAACCTCCTCCCTATCTATGCTAATTTCTTTAATTATATCACAGTCCTTCTGCCTCATTTCCATCCCACGTCGTCCCTCTCACTTGTGAACACTGACACAAAGTATTCATTTAGAACCCTACCTACATCTTCCGGCTCCACACACAAATTACCACTATGGTCTTTAATGAGCCCTACTCTTTTCCTAGTTATCCTCTCACTCTTAATGTACTTGTAAAACAACTTTGGCAGGTAAAATAAAGGAAAATCCAATGGTTTTTCATGCTCCCTTTTTGCTCTCCTAATTTGCTTCTATTCTCCTCTAGGCCTTCCACTGTTTTTGAGCCCTCGGTTTCTGCTATAAGCCTGCCTTTTTCCCTTTATCCAATCCTGTATATCCCTCGACATCCAGGTTCCCTGGATTTGTTGGATCCACCCTTTGTCTTTACTGGAATATATTGGTCCTGTACTCTCCCTATTTACTTCTTGAATAAGTCCCACTGCTCTGACGAAGATTTACCTAAAAGTAGCTGCTCCCAGTCCACTCTGGCCAAATCATATCTGATCTTACTAAAATAGGCCTTCCCCCAATTTGGAACTCTGATTTCTGGCCCATCACGATCTGCAAAATGCTCCCCCACTGATACCTCTATCACTTGCCCGGCTTCATTCCTTAAAATTAAGCCCAGGACTACCCCCTCGCTTGTAGGACCTTCTACGTATTGGCTCAAAAAGCTCTCCTGTATGCCTTTTAAGATTCCCGCTCCCTCTAAACCTATCACACTATGACTAACCCAGTTAATGCTGGGGAAGTTGAAATCCTCCACTATTAATACCCTGTTATTTTTACACTTCTCTGAAATTTGCCTACATATCTGCTTTTCTATCTCTCTCTGACTGTTTGGGGGCCTACAGTACACTCCCAACAATGTGATTGCTCCTTTTTTGTTTTTCAGTTCTACCCCTATGCCTTCATTTGAGGAGCCTTCTAAGATGTCAACCCTCCTCACTGCTGTAATTGATTCCTTGATCAATATTGTGATACCCCCTCCTCTTTTACCTCCTTCCCTGTCTCGCTTGGAGACCCTATATCCTGGAATATTGAGCTGTCAATCCTGCCCCTCAACCATGTCTCTGTGACAGCAATGACATCATACTTCCATGTGTTAATTTGTGCCCTCAACTCATTTGCCTTATTCATCAGGCTCCTTGCATTAAAATAAATACCATCCAACCTTGCCAAACTCCCTTGTGCCTTAACTGGTCTATAATTTCTATGCCTTCCAGACTCTTTTGCTCTCCCTTCTAACTTTGGATGTGCATTTCCACCTGCTGAACCTCCTTTCAGGTTCCCATCCCCCTGCGAAATTAGTTTAAACCCTCCCCAACAGCACTAGCAAACCTCCCCACAAGTATGTTAGTCCCATTCCAGTTCAGGTGCAATCTGTCTGCCTTGTACAGGTCCCACTGCCCCCAGAAACGGTCCCAATGTCCCAGAAATCTAAAGCCCTCCCTCCTGCATCATCTCTCCAACTATGCGTTCATTTGGACTAACCTCCTATTTCTGTACTCACTAGCACGTGGCACTGGAAGTAATCCAGAGATCACTACCTTTGAGGTCCTGTTTTTTAATCTGCTTCCTAGCTCCCTAAATTCTGCTTGCAGGACTTCATCCCTCTTTCTACCTATGTCGCTGGTACCAGTATGTACCACGATCTCTATCTGCCCTCCCCCCTGAAGCCTCTCAGTGACATCCTTGACCCTGGCACCAGGGAGGCAACATACCATCCTGGAATCACGTCTACGGCCGCAGAAATGCCTGTCTGTTCCCTTTACTATCAAGTCTCCTACCACTATTTCTCTTCCCCTCTTTTTCCTCCCCGCTGTGCAGCTGAGCCACTCATCGTGCCATGAGCGTGGCTGCACCCCCCAGAGGAACCGTCACTCTCACTGTTTTCTGACACTGAAAAATGGTTCCCGAGTGAGATGCACCCTGGGGATTTCCTGACTACCTGCCTGACACCTTTCTTCTGACTGATGGTCACCCATTCCCTTTCTGTCTGCACTTCTGTAAGCTGTGGGGTGACCACGTCTAAAAACATGCAATCCACGAAACTTTCAGCCTTGCAGGTGCACCTCAGTGCCTCCAACTGCCGCTCAAGCTCCGAAACTCAGAGCTCAAGTAGCTGCAGCTGGCGGCACTTCCTGAACACATGGTCAGAACACAAGGAGCATCCAGGACTTCTCACATGTTGCACGTGGTACATAACACAGGACTGACCTCCCCTGCCATGTCTCTAGTTGAAAAAAACCCCTTACTTTAAATTAAATACAGTAAAAAAAAATTAAATTATTTATGTACTTTAAATAAAAATTAGAACTCTTACCTTTCCTTAGCTTAGTCTATTTTAAACTGGAGAAAAACACTTACCCACTACTCACCAATCAGCTCTCGCCTTATGCTGACGTCACTTTTTGAAGCTTCTACGCACTTACGCTGGTTCTGACCTCTCCACCACTCTCTTGTGCTGTCTTGTGATGTCATTCTTGTTATTTTCAACAAGAACTGACTGCAGGACACTCTTTCCAGACTGCTTCACTGCGATGCTGACTACAGGACACTCTTCCCAGATTGCTTCACCACGATGCTGACTGTGGGACACTCTTCCCAGACTGCTTCACTGCGATGCTGACTGCAGGACACTTTTCTCAGCATTACAGAGATATGGAGGGGTGAGGCCATGAAAGAATTTGAAACATGGATGAGAATTTTAAAATCAAGACATTGCTTAACTGGAATACCAGTATAGGACAGCAAGCACATGGGCGATAGGTGAAAGGAATTTACCACAAGTTAGCACATGGGCAGCAGAGTTTTAGATGACCTCAAGTTTACAGAGGGTGGAATGCAGGAGGCCAGCCAGAAGTGTGCTGTAATTGTCAAGTTTTAGCTTTGTTCAAAATGTTTTTTGGTATATGTTCATTTCAAAATGTTATTTGTTTATTTCTGTGTGCAGTACTAAGTGCTGCTTGTCTGAAATTAAATTTTACAGCCCAAACTTGACTTTCTGGAACTTGATCTGTCTCATCCATGGCCAGGAAATGTTAAATTAAAGCAAGGGCAATATTTTCCCCCCGCGAGTGGGCAGGTGGGTCCCCGATCGGCACCCCCAGTTGGGAGTGCACCGCCATTTTACATAGGCGGACCAATTAGGGCCCTCCCAGCGTGACGTCAGCCAGGAAGTGCTATGCCCTCCCTATGTGGGCGGGGGGATATTCCTCAGCCGGGAGTGCGCTCTTTCCTGTATGTGCGCGAAAGTAGCAATGTGCTACCTCAGCGAGATCGCCTCCAATTTGAAACTTTGAATAAAGATTATGTCCCCTAATGTGACACTTTCACAGCTTTTCTTGCACCAAAACCAGTGTCTGCTGCACTTTGTCACAACCCCCAAATAAATCTAAGGTCTAGAACCCGTGGAGTGGGAGCGATTCGAACCACTCAAAAGTCAGAGGTGAAACTGACTCACACCACCACCCCCTACATATTCTGCATTTTTAAAATCACTTATGAAACCTCATCCCGCCCATGGATGAGGCTTCATGTTTTTTCACAAGCCCACCTGTCTCTCGGCCTGTCCACCAACCTTAAGGTTGGACGGGCAGGTCCGTTAATGAGTTCAATTGGTTTTTTAATGGCCTTAATAAGCCGTTGACAGGCATCCGACTTGGGTGTGCGCCCGCCGAACTGATAATCTAAATGACATGGGATGACGTCGGGATGCATGCCCGACGTCACCCCACGTCATTTTACGGGTCGGCAAGCGGACCCCGCTCCCGTTCGCCGACCAGAAGATGCTGGCCCAAGTATCTATATAATAGCCTTGTTCATCTTAGCAATTTGTAAAGATGAGCAGGCAGATAGGCAAATTAATCCAAGTCTATATTATTTTACAAATAACCACTAGGTGTAGTAAGCAGCCTAGACCAAGTCATTATTTGAATTCTCCCTGTGACGTAGTTATATTAAATAGAGCTATCAGATCTATCAGATCAAAGCTCTGCACATCCAGTCATTTATAATAGTGAAAGCAGACTGGGCACAGTGTGTAGCAGTTCGGGAACATTGTGAAGTGGGTCAGGATCACAGTGTAGCAGATTGCGGTGTGAAGCAAACCAGGATTGGTATAGTGTGCAGCAGGTTAGGAGCATTGTGAAGCAGGTCAGGATCACTGCGAAGCAGGTTGGAGACATTGTGAAGCATGTTTGGTGCAGTCTGAAGTAGGTCAGATCACTGTAAAGCAGGTTGGGAGCAGAGTGAAGCAAACCAGGATTGGAGCAGTGTAAAGCAACCCAAGGTAGGAGCAGTGTGAAGCAGGTTGGGAGTGGATTGGGCATGGATCTGGTTGTGATCTGTGAGTCAGGCTTGAACTGGAGAGGAGAAGAAAGAAAAATAATCACAAAGTGACATCACAGAACAAGAAATAACAGCAGGAGTAAGCCATTCAGCCCCTCAAAAAGGAGACACTTGGGGTGAGTACACTAGTAAGCTTTTAGTTTAATTTAAATTAAGCAACTATCAAGTAAGACTTAATTAATTTGAATAAAAGCTAAAGTCTAAAGCCAGTTTGATAATTTATCATATATTTAAAATCAGTGATCAATCAGATCAAGGGGCTAAAGTTAAAATTAGTTATTAGAGGATAGTAAAACTAAAGAATTATGATTTTTTGAGTACATTGAAATCTAAGTTTTTAGATGTAAGTGTCAAGTAAACCTCCTGATTAAAAGGAGTGATGTCAGCATAGGAGAAGCAGCTGATTGGTGAGTAGCTGGTTAGTCTTTATTAAACTTACTGTTTAAATAAATAGTCTAATTAATAGACGCATGGCACAGCAGCTTGGAGCAGTGGAGTGCATATCTTGTTCCGTGTGGGAACTCCAGGACACTTCTCATGTCCTAGATAACCACATGTGCAGGAAGATAGTGCAAGAGAATGATGAGGTCCTTCAAGCACAGTTTAGGGAGCTAAAGAAGAAAATAGCAAGCAGGACCTCAAGATAATAATCTTCAGATTACTCCCAGTACCATGTGTACTGATTGTAGAAATAAGAGGATAGAGCAGATGAATGCGTGGCTGGAAAGATGATGCAGGAGGGAGGGCTTTAGATTCCTGGAACATTGGGTCCGGTTCTGAGAGAGATGTACATGCAGGAGGGGTTGCACCTGAACAGAGCTGGGATCAACGTCCTTGCAGGGTAATTTGCTAGTGTTATTAGGGAGGTTTAAACCACAACATAATATTAGAGAGGAAAACCAAGGTACACAGAATTGAGAAAGACAGATGGCACTAGAGTAGGAAATAGTAAGTTATTAGGTGGGGACAGAGTAAGAGATAATGTAATAAGGTCTAAATTAGGTTTACAATGCATGTATATGAATGTGCGAGGTGCAGTAAATAAAACTGGCGAGCTGCAGATGCAGAAAGCCATGTGGTGTGAAAAATTTATTTGGAATTGGAAAAAGAAAAGCTCACAACTCATGCATTGGATGGGAACGGTGAGGATGGCTCAGAGTCAACAGCTAGCACTTCAGAATTTGCAAAGAATATTTGCTTAAGACCTAAATTTAGTGAGGAAGGGGTAGAAATGTACTTTCTCATTTGAGAAAGTTGCTACAAAATTGAAATGGCCAAAAGAAGATTAGACTATGCTCCTACAAAGTGTTTTTGGGGGATATTGTGTCAATAACAGAAACCTGGGGCGGCATTTTCCCCCCATTGGTGGGGGGGGGGCGTTGTGTGGGAGAGGGCGTGAGCGGGCGGGTTCCTAATTGGCGCCCCAGATTGGGGGTGCACCGCCATTTTACGTTGTTAGGTGGAAATTAAAAATGCTACAAGAGAATACAGTAAGAATTTACTGAAAAACTCCTAAAATCTCCAGGCAGACATGGCTGCTAAACATATTAAGAGTTGAAGTTTACCAGATGAACATTGCACAGCCTTGAGAAACAGACAGGAGACAAAAGTATGACATAAATTAGATTAATTGTAATCCCTTCTCACATAGGGAAGGGGCAGATGGTTTTAGCTTAGATATGAAAAGATGAACAATGGACAAAGAGGGGACTTTGAAGAAACATAAACAGTCTTGAGTTATAAGAACCAAGGTCTTAGCTTACGTGTTTTCATTCTGATTGAATAATATAATTATGTATACAACCTTTAGAATAATTGGTTAGCAAAATCACATGTTTATGTACTCACTAGGATAGCGAAAGCATGAAAGCAGTGCGTTGGTTACAGATTTGATGTATTCAAATGTGTTATGATAAGGAAAGATACAAAAGTAGTGAAATGTAATCAATCTGGGAGCTGGGTCTTCATTTTTAGGAATGATTGCGGCTCCCTTGCACATGCTTGAATAAAACCCGTTAAAAGGAAGCCTGAGTCTCTATGGTCGTTATGGGATCGGAGAGTGTAACATCTCTCCTTCAGTGGCGTCGTCAGCAGGATTCGCCCGGACCTCTGCGAAGGCGGAACAATTTTCATTTGAAAGATACTATCCAGTTGTTCACGTCAGACTAGAACGGAGGTCTAATAGGGCGAATCCAAACGTTTCGGCCAGGGAGACTCAGGTGGACAGGTGGGGTGATTGGGCCTCAGGAGACTCAGGTCTCAGGGGAACTGTGGGTCCCTGTTTTAGTGTGGGGCGATTGAGCCTCAGGAGACTCAGATCTCGGGGGAACTGTGGGACCCTGTTTTAGTGTGGGCCAATTGAGCCTCAGGAGACTTAGATCTTGGGGAACTGTGGGTCCCTGTTTTAGTGTTGGGCGACTGAGCCTCAGGAGACTCAGATCTCGGGGGAACTGTGGGTCCCTGTTTTAGTGTGTGGCGACTGAGCCTCAGGAGACTTAGATCTCGGGGGAATTGTGGGTCCCTGTTTTAGTGTGGGGTGATTGAGACTCAGGAGACTCAGATCTTGGGAGAACTGTGGGTCCCTGTTTTAGTGTGGGGCGATTGAGCCTCAGGAGACTTAGATCTCGGGGGAACTGAGGGTCCCTGTTTTAGTGTGGGGCGATTGAGCCTCAGGAGACTCAGATCTCAGGGGAATTGTGGGTTCCTGTTTTAGTGTGGGGTAATTGAGCCTCAGGAGACTTAGATCTCGGGGGAACTGTGGGACCCTATTTTAGTGTGGGGTGATTGAGCCTCAGGAGACTCAGATCTCGGGGGAACTGTGGGTCCCAGTTTTAGTGTGGGGTGATTGAGCCTCAAGAGACTCAAATCTCAGGGGAATTGTGGGTCCCTGTTTTAGTGTGGGGTGATTGAGCCTCAGGAGACTCAGATCTCGGGGGAATTGTGATTCCCTGTTTTAGTGTGGGGTGATTGAGTCTCAGGAGACTCAGATCTCGGGGGAACTGCGGGTCCCTGTTTTAGTGTGTGTGACCATTTAGTCTGTGTGTGTGTGGATATGCGCGAGAAGAACGAACTCGAGTTTTTTGCAGAATGGGGAGGTCAAGGAACCATGTCCATTCACCTGGCCAGGAAGCATAGAAAGCTGATCAGCAAAATGAAACAACAAGGTTGGCAGCCGAGCGATCCGCCGTCAAGCTCTAAGGAGTGGTGGAAAGCTCAGATTAATGATAAAACTGCAAAAGCTACAGTACTCATTTTGAGACTGTATTCGCAGCAAACTAAACTAATACAGAAATATATGCCGGTTGTAGCAGCAGATTGATTTCTCCCAGGGGCCACCAACAGATATTGGGAATATGTGGAAGGATAATTGGGATCTGAAAGGTCCCCTACTGAATTTTTGTAACTTAAAAGAAATGAATTAATCTAAGTTTCAAGAGCTGTTTGTGCTGAGGAGAGAGAGAGAAAGGGGGTACCCCTAGGGGGTTAGTGAGCAGTGACAGGCAGAATGAAGAGGGCATTCCCTCCCATCCTGCAACTACCACATTGACCATTTGAAGAGGAGAAACTACAATCCCTGACCAATAGCAACCAGAGAAACTCAGGCTTCCTTTACCAGTTTTATTCAAGCATATGCAAGGGAGCCGCAATCATTCCTAAGAATGAAGACCCAGCTCCCTGAATGATTACATTTCATTACTTTTGTACTTTTTCTTCTCACAATACATTTGAGTACATTTGAATATATCCATTCGGTAACCTACACATAGGTACCATGTTAAAACTATCCTATTGAGTACATAAACATGTGATTTTGCTAACCAATTATTTTAAAGGGTGTATACATAATTATATTATCCAATCAAAATTAAAACACGTACACAAAGACCTTGGTTCTCACAACTCAAGACTGCTTGTGTTTCACCAAAGACCTCTCTTGTCTTTGTATGTCCTCCCATATCTAAAATAAGCCATCTACCCTGTCCCTATCTGAGAGAGGAGTATAACTAAGCTAACTTTATGTTATGTTTTATCTCCAGTCCAGCTCTCAAGGCTTCACCGCATCGTTGCACCATTTGAATGTTTCTGCCTGTGACTGGACATTAGCTCATCTCTTGAAACTGTGTAAATCACACAAACTCAAAGCTTCTTTGTGTGCAATGTCCATCTGCTTAACCTCAGCTGTCAATTGCTTTAACATCCATGGCTGCTTGGAGATTTGAAGTGTTCTTCAGTAAATTCTTAGTGTTCTCTTTTAGCATTTTTAATTTTACCCTAGTACAGAAGCAGAGGAAATGTAAGCTTCAGTCAGTTTGATTATCCCTATAGGTGGAGCCTCCAAGATCCCTTTATTCCCCCCACTGCTTCTTGAAGTTTCGTTTAGAGTTAAGTTCAATATTATAGGAATATAAATACATAAATGTGGTTGTTTTGTGCAAGGAAGCATTTGTATGTGTGCTTTAATGTGTTTTCTTCCCTAAATTGTCATTTGTGTGTGTAGTTCAGTGTAGTGTGTAGTCGAAAGCCCCATATTAGATTAAAGGAACAATGTACGCAAACATTCCTAAGTTTTGAGTATAAAGTTTGAGTTGAGATTGCTGGCAAAAATCGCAATTTGAAGGAATTGTAAAGATAAAACAGGGTTTGCCTTTGTTTGGGATGAACCAACCCTTGTACCACCCCCTTGCAGACTAGTAGGGAATAACCCTCATCACCAGCTTCCAAGCTGATTGGGATTGATGCATATGAGTTGGTATTCTAAAATTCTGAGGGGAAAAAAGTTACCTGAAATTCAAAAGGATTCTAGGAAAACCAAAAGACATAAACATGGCCTAGGTGGTTCCAATAGATAAAAAGGGGTTTCTTTTGAAGAGATTAATTAAATATGAAAGGAAATCTGCATTCCAACAGCACTGGAATTTGAATTTGGGACAATCTTGAGATGTAAAATGCTGTGTAATTTAACAGGTTAATTTTGAAAAACGAGGATGCTATCCAAAGATAAAGAATGTGTCAATAAACATATGGGACTTCTAATCTGGATACAAATCAATACACATGAGAAAGAGTTTTAATTTTAATAGTGTAAGTTACAGTTATTACAAAGTTTAAAAAATTGAGGTTTGGTTTTTGATAAAGTTCTCAAAAGGGAATTTTCATTTTAAAGGTTTTTGCCAACAATTGGCACTCATTCAAATGCTGCAAGCTTTTGGATTTGTAAGTCTGTTCCCAAAATGTGAAGTTAAACTCAAGACCTCAACAAAGTTTGGCAGAAATCCAATTTTTGGCTGAGTTAATGAATCTGGAATAATTCTAAGAACAGGGTCAGACACAATTTAGTGGGTTACTTTGGAGACAATAAAAAGTTGTTTGAGAAGAAGATAAGGAAGCAAAACTTGTCAATGCCTGATTTCTGTTTGAAAACTGTTATGGAAATACTTTATTGGACTGTAAAGTCTCTCCAGACAATCTGAATGAGATAAGGTGGTAGCTGTTGCATGTGTAAAATGGTATGAGGAAAGTAGGAGAAAGAGTTAGGGAAAGATGACATAATGTTCAAACTGCTTTAAGGGAACTGAATTTGATAGTCTGGCCATCAACTGAGACATTGGAACCACACAGGGAGAGAAAAGCAAAGATCTAGAGACAGAGATCCCCATTGACATGGAATAGTTAATATGGCCTAAAAAGTAAGGAAACATTTTAAATGATCAAGACAATAGAGAAACTGACCTCAAGAAAATCTTAGAATGATCGTGATCAGGAAAAAAAAACCTTAGAGGTAAAACTATTCAGAATCTGTAGTTGAGGCAATTGAAGGGTAAGGAGAAATAATACTTAACAACAATTTACCACAAGATGGATACAGGTAAAGGGAAAGCTGGGAAAAGGCTAAATAGTTGTATTACTGACTACATTAATGTGCCTGTGAGCTACAAAAAGTAAGAGCACAGGATAAACACCATGATGACAGGTAGAGTTAAGCGGCTCCCAGAGAGAACGGCCACTGGAAGTGAAGATAGTGAACCATTGAAAGATAGGATAAGAAGGTACATTGTAGAGTTGTATAGACAGCTTAAGGAATTGGGGTCTGACATGAGGCAGCAGCAGGAGATAGTAAACTGGAAGGAGTGGGGGTGCCTACCCAGATGGATTCAGATCAGGGAACTCATTTCACAGGAAGGGTCATTAAAGAAATGTGTAAACTTATGGAGATTAAACAGAAATTCCATATTCCTTACCACCCCCAGAGTTCAGGCATGGTGGAAAGGATGAACTGAATTTTAAAAACATCAATAGCAAAAGTAATTCAAGAAACCAGGAAGAGTTGGGCAACAGTGTTAGCCAATATTCTGATGCGCCTTAGAGCTATCCCAAGCAGGGCCGCTGGGTTCACCCCATTTGAACCAATGACAGGGAGACCAATGCAGTTGCTCAAGGGAATCATAGTAGGAGGGGGAGATGTAGGACCACTAAAAGGAAGGGTGTGAGACTGTGTGTGGGAAATGAGTAAGCAATTGTATGTGTTAAAGAAAGAAGTCAGGAACCTATAGATGATTAAAGAAATGGAAACAGGTGAATCCAAAGAGCAACAATGGACCCCCCCCAAGTGGGGAATAAGGTAATGGTCAAGCTGAACCCAGAACAAACTGGGTTTGCACCCAGATGGCATAGACCATATGAGGTAGTTATGACAGCTGATACGTGCACACTTGTAGATATGAAAATGGGAAATAAATGGAGGCATTACCCACAGTTAAAGATATATGATGAATCACCAAGTGGTAATCCGGACAACAGGAGCCAATGTTAATGTTTCCACAGGTCCGCGATCCTGGCTATGGGCGCATCAGCGATGGCATGGGAAGCACCAACGGGCAAAGTCAATAATGACATCTGCCTTCACCCTGGGCAGTATGTACTACTTCCCGAGGACGAAGTGGGGAATGGATAAGAAAGCCCAACACCTGGATTACGGATCAAGTCTCTACACGGAAACATCAAACGAACAATTGGGAACAGGACCCCCACGTGTGATCACACAAAGAGTTTAAGAGTACTTTACATTTAACAGCACCAGGGCAGCTGGTTTGATTGACACCCTCGAATGTCAACAAGGGAACTTCACGGGGTGGTGGTACATACCCGAGGGCAAGGGCAAAGTTAAAATGACAAATGCACTCTTGAGGATACACCCCAATGGGAAATACACACCCAGTAACACCTCACTAAGCATAAGCATAGACACGAGTGGTAGGGTAACGATAATTGGGATTTACGACAATAGAACTGGACTGGGTTGGTAGTATGGGGGATGTAGAATGTGACTCCTACCAGTTTTTCATCAACAAGCATTTGGATGTACCAAGAGATTAATGTGACCGCCGGATGGACAGACCTACCTCCCTTTGTTTGGGAACCTGGTCTTGAGGGACAATATTGTTAAGAAACATGTAAATATGTAATAGATAGATATGATTGTTATGATACGCTATGTTTCACTTTGACGACGTGTGGATATCAAAGACCCACTCAATGTCCAGATGCAATAAGTCCCCCCACAGATGGGATAGTCAGGATAAGAAAGTCAAAACCACTACTACATGATGTAACTATGGTGTCCTTGGAAGTAATGTACAATATCTCGGGACTCCTGTCAGTGTTACATACTACTTGTCACAGTTCCATAAAATGGGCTAGAAGCCAACTGAAGAGGGTAGTTAAAGACCTATAAATTTCGAATCGTCCCGGGAATTAGAGCAAAAGCACAGGCCAGGTTAAAAAGAAGTATACTAGAAGACATCAGAGGGCTATTTGGGAGTGCCAATTCCATGCTTAATTCAGGTCAGATCTATGATTTAAATGATGATGCCTCCTGGGTGGCTGCTGAGACTGCCCGAGGGTTACATTACAGTGCACGCGGAACAGAGCATGCCCTGACAGCCATGGAGGTATAAGGGGAGGGTCTGCTACAGATCCTTAGGCAGACTGCAGACGGGATAATAGACACAGTCGAATCATAAATCACAGGAAGGGCATGCGATATGCTAGCGCAAGATCTAATTGATGGGGTAAAATCCAACAATGAAGATATCAGGTTCGGAACAATTCCCGAACACATGTTCAAGTCAGTATACCAACTAAACCTCATAAATTTATGCAAGAAGCAGCAGGTGTTGGTGATTAAGATCAAGATGGAGGAGAGGATGGAGTTATAAAATTTATCATGGCCATTCCCCAAGAACATCATCCAAATGGGGCTTCCCTGAACAGCTATAGCCCTGAATCTCTAGGGGTAGCTAAAGGGGGGATGGTATTCCACGTAGGGCTACGTGGATGTATATCCTATGTAAAAGACATGGTACTGATGAGTACTAGAGATTGTTGTACAGAATCAAGAAATTACATTGTGTGCTCATGCCAAATGCTGGAGGTATTTACAAACACAAGCAAAGTCACATTCACCACTTTACTGATTCAGGAAGCATTTAAGGCAATTCTGGTGTCCTCAATTCAATGGTGCTTCAATACCAGCGAGGCTGAGTTCCTTTATGGGGACTTACTTTGTGCTAGCAGCTCAAGTTTCTGCCTACAGGTAACCGATCCTTTTACTATAGGAGACTTCCATTTGCCAGGCAGAACCACAGGATACTTGTTTAGCCCTTGGTGGGATGACACATTATTCACTGATCAAACTCCTGCTAGAATAGCACGCCTGCCACACGAATAGCTCAATCGTAAGTAGAAGCTTCTAGGGAGCAAATTGCAAGGGGGCGTGTGCAAGTGGATTTAGCCACCCAATCGGCCAGGAGGTTAGCTCAATCAGCTACTTTTTATTCTACAGCCGGAAGATTGATGAATTGGTGGGAGATTGTTAGAATGGGTATGACGGTAGTCTCGGGAATCATGCTCTTATGGGCTCTTGGACTCTGCTGCTACCAACATGAAAAGGGACTCTCCAGGCACAGACAGCAACAAACCAAAGATACGCATCAGTTCCCCGACCTATGCATACTCCTAGGGAGAAAACAGGAGCAGGGAAAATTAGGTTATACAGCCCGATGGTTTAGGATTCCTCTGGTGGTCTGGACGACTGGCCACCCAAAGGACCAGAAGAGGAATTCTCAACTTAAGGTGTGGCCAGCCTTGGCTTTGCCAAGGGCCAAAAGGGGGGACTGTTAGGGGGAAATTAAAAATGCTAAAAGAGAATACAGTAAGAATTTACTGAAAAACCCTTAAAATTTCCAGGCAGACATGGCTGCTAAACATATTAAGAGTTCAAAATTACCAGGTGAACGTTGCACAGCCTTGAGAGTCAGACTGGAGGCAAGGTACTAGCATGGATAGAAGATTGGCTGTCTGGCAGGAGGCAGAGAATGGGGATAAGGGGGTCTTTCTCAGGATGGCAGCCGGTGACTAGTGGAATTCCGCAGGGGTCAATGTTGGGACCACAACTTTTCACTTTATACATTAATGATCTAGATGAAGGAACTGAGGGCATCCTGGCTAAGTTTGCAGATGATACAAAGATAGGTGGAGGGACAGGTGGTATTGAGGAGGCGGGGAGGCTGCAGAAGGATTTGGACAGGTTAGGAGAATGGGCAAAGAAGTGGCAGATGGAATACAATATGGGGAAGTGTAAGGTCATGCATTTTGGTAGGAAGAATAGAGGCATAGACTATTTTCTAAATGGGGAGAGAATTAAGAAATCTGGAGTGCAAAGGGACTTGGGAGTCCTAGTCCAAGATTCTCTTAAGATTAACTTGCAGGTTGAGTCGGTAGTTAGGAAGGCAAATGCAATGTTGGCATTTATTTCGAGAGGACTAGAATATAAAAGTAGGGAATTGCTGCTGAGGCTTTATAAGGCTCTGGTCAGACCACATTTAGAATATTGTGAGCAATTTTGGGCCCCGTATCTCAAGAAGGATATGCTGGCCTGGAGAGAGTCCAGAGGAGGTTCGGGAGAATGATCCCAGGAATGAAAGGCTTAACATATGAGGAACGTTTGAGGACTCTGGGTCTATACTCAATGGAGTTTAGAAGGATGAGGGGGGATCTGATTGAAACTTACAGAATACTGAAAGGCCTGGATAGAGTGGACATGGGGAAGATGTTTCCATTAGTAGGAGAGACTAGGACCTGAGGGCACAACCTCAGAGTAAAGGGAAGACCTTTTAGAACAGAGATGAGGGGAAACTTCTTTATCCAGAGAGTGGTGAATCTATGGAATTCATTGCCACAGAAGGCTGTGGAGGCCGGGTCATTGAATGTATTTAAGACCGAGATAGATAGGTTCTTGATTGGTAACGGGATCAAAGGCTACAGGGAGAAGGTGGGAGAATTGGGTTGAGAAACTTATTAGCCATGATTGAATGGTGGAGCAGACAATTTCTGCTCCTATGTCTTATGGTCTAAACACAATCCTTACAACTGAGGGTTCTGGATCATGTATTGGTGTGCTGAAGGGAAGTGTACTTACTTCATCAAAGCAATACTAGGAAATATTGGTCTCCAGACGATTGGAGACTGGACATGCCCTGGAAGATGTCTTATGTGACCCCTTGGAAGTCCCAGCATAAGGGCTCCGGGGAAATGCCTGGGAAGTTTGAACTTTCAATAGGCAATTCTCCCATTTCCCAGGACCCTCCGAAAAAGTCTGCTACCAGAGTCAGATTTTGGTTCTGACTTACTTACCTGGATAATTACCCAGGAAATGTTGGACAGAGAAAAACCTAGTCTAACTCCTGGATAACTAAACAACTGACCCCTCATTCAATCACACCTCCCTCCCCTCCCCCGACTCCACCCTTGACCTCCAATCTCCCCCGACTTCCCTTCTGACCCCCAACTCCCCCAACCCAACCTGAGTAGCCCCCAACCACTCGACTCCCCGCGACAGATCAATTCCCCTCCACCAACCCAACTCCACCCTCCCCCCAACTCGGCCTGATTTGATCCCACCATTCGACTCTTCCCTGATTCCTCAACTATCCCCCCACCCAACCTGACCTGACTACCCCCAGCCCGCTCACCGACCTGCCACCCTACTCACCTGCCACCTTACTACTTCACCCACCTACCCAATTCACACACCTGCCGGAGGAATGTAAGTGTGTATTTTTTTGTCTGATCAGTGTTGGAAACAGGGGTTCTGACCCTGTTCAGAAGATCTGGGCCAATGTTGTTCCTGATTCTTCACTTTTGACCAATATTCTTAACTCCTTTTAAGCGTTTGCGCAAACTATCTCTGTTAACTGCTGTTGCTCCTTCAAAGAGGCCTGCCCATATCTCTCCTCCAAAGAAAATTGTCTCTTCCCAGAGAAAACTTGACTATCCTTAAGACAAATGAAATTGAGAAAAAAATATCTTTAATATTTCCTTACTTTCTACTGATACTTAGTGCTCAGCAGAACCATTCAGGACTACCTCGCAAATTAGGATAAAACAGGAGTTTCTGTAAAGCAGGAAGCAGCAAAAGCAACAGAAATAAAGATTGGTTTGGTGCAAAACATTTTATTTGTCTCAATATTGTATAGCTTCTCACAATGATTGTAAATACAGTATAACACTAAAATTTAAAGAAAAATGCTCATTTCCCTTTTTTAATGTAACGGCAAATTATTACATCTCAAAAAGATGAATACAGAACTGTGTCACATCTTAAAATTTGAAGAAAAATGCTGTCTCTTGATCTTTTTTAGCTACAAAGAATTCTGCATTGTTTTTGGTAAGAATCCAAATTCAGTAACTTTTTCACTCTCTCTTCCAGTACATAAACTCCAAATTCTACTAGATAAGTGCATAGCATCCAACACACCATATATTTTCATAGTTAACATTGAGTCCTTACCTGAAGCTTACTCTGAAGAAGTCATAAGGACTTGAAATGTTAACTCATTTTTTTCTCTCCACAGATGCTGTTAGACCTGCTGAGTTTTCCCAGCATTTTCTGTTTTTGTTGCAGATTTCCAGCATCCGCAGTATTTTGCTTTTATATATTTTCATAACCTGTGAAATGACAGTTGTCTCAGTGGCATCTAAAATGGAAACCATCTTGCTCAGGTGCAGTGTTGCTTCAGAAACGAATGGCACCTGGGTCTTGCAGCTCGATAATGGAAATGATGATGGACGGTACAAATTGGACCCTCCCATCTGAAAGACTGTCACAGCATAGCAAGTGGCATCATCCAACAAAAGCACAATTGTCTGAGCTACTGTCTCGGCTTATCGTTGAAAGGCTGTAGCCACTTTCTGAAAATTGTTTGTTTTCTCCAAGCAGTGACTTTGTTTTCATAGTAGGTTGGAAAAGTTTACACATTGTCAAACCAATGTGGTTTTTAGCTTTTCTCATTCACCTTGCACAAGCACAATTTTCTAACTCAATGTCAATCTGTGCTGTCCTTTTGTCATTTTGCCGCAACTCACTTCTCTCCATTTTTTGCATAGTTTGATCAGGAATAGCACCATAGAAAAGGCCAGTCTCATCACAATTGTAATACAATCAGTTAGATACTCAGGCAACAAAAATAAAACCAAAAAAACTGCGGATGCTGGAAATCCAAAACAAAAACAGAATTACCTGGAAAAACTCAGCAGGTCTGGCAGCCTCGGCGGAGAAGAAAAGAGTTGACGTTTCGAGTCCTCATGACCCTTCGACAGAACCGTTCTGTCGAAGGGTCATGAGGACTCGAAACGTCAACTCTTTTCTTCTCCGCCGAGGCTGCCAGACCTGCTGAGTTTTTCCAGGTAATTCTGTTTTTGTTTTACTCAGGTAACAAACCTGACAATATTTCTTCAGTTCATGCATCAGAAGTGGGTTGGTCACTATCCACTCAGCTTTTTGTAGATAAGGCTTTCTCACTTTCCATTGGCACAGGAATTCATTTAACCATTTAATACTTCAAAGCATTCCACACCAAGTCCTTTGGCAAGCGTATTAACTTTAGCTTTCAATCACCAAGTTGGATTTTCTGAGCTCCTTTGTGATTAAATCACCAAGGCAGTGCTTCATCAACATCAGCCATCTTCCTTCTACACTTCCATTTTTAACCTATTCTCCTTTCTTTTTGACATCCTTTTTTTCATTTCAAAATTAGAGGGACCCACAATTCAGAAATGCCATCCTTCTGTGTGGCTAGCTTTTGAATTTATAATGCCTCCATACTGTTCAAATAATCTACTTATGCAAGTGACAAATAATGGTGCTTTTTAAAAACTGAGCCAACTGGAAATTTGACTTCCTCTCTCACACACAACACTAACAAACAGGTGGAAACCAGGTCAAACTGGTTCTCAGGCATAATGACCACAGATCCGAACAATTTGAGAGAGAATGCCTTAGGTCCAAAGGTGATGGATCTTGTTAAAGTGGGATTTCTATGGGCCAAACTTGCATTTCAGCAGGGTGTGTTATAATCAAACAATCTTTACAATTAGAAACAGAGTAAAAATGGGGCTTTAAAAATAATTGCAATAAATGAATTATAAATAAATAACTGTGACTGTAATAATTTTATGATGCCTATGGAGAACTCTAGCTTAATAACCTCATTTTATTTACTCATTTGCACAGAAACACAAATGAAAATAGTAAGATCTTTTTATATACATTTTCCACCAGAATCACCAACATCAAGTACGGAATAATTTATGAAAATCTTCTCAACCCAAAAGCCAACAATTAACAAGGACTCAGATTTTGTGATTGTAGTGCTGTTGAAACTGTCAACATTCAACATCACTGAAACTGTCAACGTTCAACATCACTGGAACTGTGAACCTGATAGCAACTTCTGGTGCCCACACCTGTGCAGTTAAACACGGAAATCCGGAAATTGCTGTCAGTGATTCCTGTTCCTCCACAGGATGCACTGGTGAATTCCCAGCAGATGGAAATCTTCAGTAATCACTTGGATTTTTGTGGACTTCCACTGTTTAAATACTAATCCTGCTGTAAAAACATCAGAAAAAATTATGCCTTGTTAAATTAGATCAGACTAGGTTTCTAATGGCATACTAAATAATGAACGCTGCTGAACAACGTTTTTAGCCTTCAAAATCTAATTTTATATTTGTGAAATGTTAACTTTCTCCATTATGAAAAATGCCATTGGTTTTTCATATGAGATTATTTTTAAAAGTTTGTTTACAATATTTCAGTTTCCACCTTAATCCTATGTGTGCACCCCAATCTTCATTTCATTTTCTGTAAAACAATTAAAAAGTGAAGGATAACCAATACATTTTACTTCCTGTTTTCCAATCTGTCAGAATTCTTCAATATGATTGGCTGCTTGATGTCATCACCGTTGCTGGACACCGGAGTTTCCCAAAATTGGCAGCAGAATCAAATTAACATCAGGAAAGGTAAAATGCAAGCATGGGATGGGGTGGTTTCTTGGAGGTCAGCAGCCAGTGTCATTAGTTTGCCACTGACTGCAAAATTGAGACCTCAGAGTAATTTTCTTGAGCAAATTACATTTGCCTAGAAATTTTACAAATCAGTGACTATTAAGAACATTAAGCTATTTACAGTACATGAAGGTTGTCTGCTGGGGAGGGAGTGAAGCTAGAGGAGCTGTGTGTTTTATGCCATATTCATATGGCATCCAATTGTAATTATAATACACTTAGATACAAATTATGCTGCTGTTTATGTTTCCATTTTTTCTACAATATTTATGCTACATTAAGAAAAAAGAAAATTGTTCTTCCGTTCAATAATTTTGAACATTTTCAATCAGGGAGGACTTCTACATAGTCAGCATCATCAACTTCTGCAAAATAAAAGACAAATGAATAATAAAATGCGGGAGTACATTGAAAAACTATTTCAATCATTTCAGTGTCCCTTTTACCTACTTTTTGGCAAAACTGTTTTTTTTTCCTTTATTCTGTTTTTAGATCTCTGCAACTCATGCCACTTGCAGCAGCTCAGAGGATAGGCACAGATTAATGTTAATGCACTGTAATTATTCCATATAGTTGAAAGGAGATGACTCAAAGAAGCTCCAGTTATCAACTCTGATAATATTCCCTCTAATAACTTATTAATAACATAAATTCCTCAAACAGTCAATGAAGTCTATTGAAAAAAAAGAGTATAGAAGAATGAAAAGTCTGGCAATGGCTGTAAGCAAAATACCTAATAATGCCTGGTCTTCATTAAAGGATGTTGCCTGTTTTGTTACACCCCAATTGCCAACTCCTCCACCCAGCTATTACACCTCTTTACCTTACTCTTTTTTACTTTGATCATATAAATAATTTATTATAGAATTGAGGTCATTTGATAACTGGAGTTAAGCTTTTTAAGCTGCAAATGGACCTACTTCTCACGTGATAACGTGCCCAATGTGACTGCTGTCACTGAACAGTTAGCAGCTCACATTCTTCCTTGAGCAGCACTCATGAAAAATATAGGCACAAAATGGAATTCAAATACCTAATAAAAAGAGCTTGTCACACGTTGGCTATGCATTCAATCTTTTTAGATGACACATATGACCTTATACCACTCATTTTATAATATAGGAACTCTGCAATAGATTCAGACATATTTACTTATCGTATTCAGAAATTATTAAAAATAGAGCAAAAGATTGGCGGCTACGTTGGATAGTCCTCCCATCCCTCCTGAATTCAGGCACAGGAATGGCAATGTGTGAAGAGTGTGATATGCGATTATTCCATGCCCAATTGAGCAATGCAGGCGGCCTACAACCTTGGTAATGCTCATTTCCATGATTGTGAGCTGCTGAGTGGCCGGATGCCTTATCGGGGAGTCCAAGTTCGGATGAGGTTAAACAGCACAACTTAAAGTCAGACTACATCTCTTAAAGGCTGCCTGTAATAGGTGCTGAAACTGCTTAGGCCAACATTGAAAAAGCTTCAGGAAGGAGTCAAAATGATGCAGAATGTGCAGTGTGCCCCCAGGCTTTCAGATCCTGGGATGGAGTCATTGGTGCAGGAGGTGGATTGGAAGAGAGATGTCCTTTTCCCTCAGGAGGCCCTCTAGACAAGTGCTCAGGAGGCATTGGGAGTAGATGGCCTTGGAAATCAATGTGCCAGTCTGGACACAAGGATCTTGATGCAGCGTCACAAGAAATTTAACAGTGTTACACAAATGGTCAAATCAGTGAATGCATTCTTATGTGCCAAATTCTATCAACTGCACCATTAGGCTCACACAATGCTCAATCCACCATACCATCTTCATTTTGATACCAACAATTAAGATAAACCTCTCATTCATTTGTTTCAGCTCACCCCACACAACTAACACTGCTGGAAACTGCACACTCACACACCTTGCACACACTAACAGCCAAACTCCTGAATACATTGCAACACTGACACATTTTCCTCTCTTTTGCAGGAAAAGGTGGTGGATAATTTACAGCAGCAGCAGCAAACTGGACGTACGGCTGCACGTGCTGATCTCTACGGCTGCTGACTTAACCAGCTTCTCACGGCTCCTTCAACAACCCAATACTTCCACTAATTTTGCAAAAGTAGATTGTCAAAACTAACTTGCCTGCAAGTTGGGTGATGATTCCTTTATATAGCATTGGTTGGGGTTCCTCACATTTAAGAGATGATGTTAACCAAAATGACAAGGTCCAAAATGGCAGGTCAGGTATCAAATCATTGTTTGTTGCTGACTGATGTTATAATCTGCCACCTTGCATACTTTCAGTGTATGCACGAAACACCTGTGCTATTGCCCTCTACAACATGGTGATCAGGGCGCACCTTGCCGGAAGTTGTCAAAAGTGGCCTGCTGCTGTCCTCTGCCATTATTTTTACTTAACAGGCTCTTGTTGAAACCATCGGGCACTATAGAGACGAATCTCGCAGCCAAAAGCTATTACCAGTGAATGGTTATATGTTATGATCACAAAATATGTTCCAAGGCATTGGTATTTTCAGTGCTATAGGTGCTGTTCAGTATGAAAATGGTATCCACTCTGCGATACACACTTCTGCTACAACTTATATTGGATACCATTTTGGTGAGGGCATGAGTCTGGGTTTTAGGAGTTTGTGCCGGAAAAATGCAGAGTAGATAGATCGCAATATCCGTCAGTGCATAACGATTATTTGACAACAACGCTGTCATTTTGGAACTTGCTGCTGAAGCTAACACCATCCCTTAAGTATGCACAGCTGAATACAAATTCAGTAGCAGCAAGTAGCACCCAGCAGTCCTGTTTAAAGAATTCATCAACTACTTTCAGGTTAGTTGCTGATTGATTTCTGGACTCTGTCTGAGTTTATAGAAATGAGTGAGTTTTCTAGTACTATAAGTTGATGAAGTTGACAAGGAGTAGTGCTGCATGTGGTGAAGGCCTTGGTTCTGACTTCAAGGATTCTGGTCAGACCACTAGTTCCCAGTCATTGGTGCTGTAAGATTAAGGGAGATTAAGCAGAGGCAACACAGAGGAAAATCTGGATGCAGAGGGTGGAGAAGTGGGAGAAGTATTCTCAGCAGGATCTCTTATCGACCCAGCATCTTCAGCTCTTACCTCATTGCTCTTAACTCAGTCTCAGTGAGGAACAGTGTGTGCAATGTCTCCATTTTACAAAGGAGGTGCTCACTGAAATCTCCAATCTGTTACACACAGACCTATAGCCTCCGAGTAGGGTGAGGGCAGTGCTGCCAGTGACTGAAGGTGATTGAGGTAATCAATTTCTTTGCATTGGGATCCTTCTAGGCTGGAGCAGGGGGCATCTGTAACATTTCACAGTTTGCCATCTACTGCTGTATAAGGGCGGGGACTGATCAGAGAGAAACATGTAGAGTGTGCACGTGGCTTTGCCAGGATAGCAGGCTTACCCATGATGCAGGGTGCCACTGCCTGCACATATGTACCTTTGTAGGCGCCAAATCTAAATGCAGAGATATCTTGCAAATGGAACTGCAAAGGGTTCCACTCCCTGAATGTGTAGTTAGCGTACGACCATGGACACCTCATCATACAGGTAAATGCCTAGTATCCTGGCAGGAGTCAGTCTGCCTTTGTCTGCACCAGTCTGCTGTTCCATCAGTATTTCAGCCACAATGTCAAAGTGTGTGGCAGCAAATTTCCTGTCCAATGAGAAGGAAGTCTTTGCTCAATCTAGTTCTATGGAAATGAAGTGGATCAAGTAGATCAGGTGTCAATAGGGGAACATTTAGGGAGTAGTGATCATAGTATCATAAGGTATAGATTAGCAATGGAAAAAGAGAAGGAGCAATCTAGAGAAAACTCAATTAATTGGAGGAGGGCCAATTTCAGTGCGTTGAGACCAGGCCTGTTCTGGGTAACATGGAATGCAAGACTGGTAGGCAATACTGTAATGGAATAATGGACTATCTTTAAAAAGGAGATGGTTCGGGTACAATTGAGGTACATTCCCAGGAGGGGAGCTACCTAGATAACAAAAGCAATAAGGGAGGAATCTTGTGGAGGTGATTGGGGCCACGGCCGCTGGCTAAAGAGCCCCCGGAAGCACTGCGACACCTCTTTTCAGGAAGGTCCACCACATCTTCCACCACTCATGTACTTGACAGGATAGCAGAGGCCTTTCCCTGGAATCAAGGACCCCAGGGGCAATAGTCCCTGCCTGCTTAGAGCTGCCAGCCAATCAAAGACTGGCAATTCTTCTGTATTTAGCAGTGCTACCCCTGCGGCAGTGGCTGTTGCTGGTATGACAACCACCTGACGCTTTGTATCGAGGAGGGATCCAGGCGGGTGAATGTGGCGGGAAGGGGGTCGTGGGGTGTGGGGGTAGGGTGTGAGGTGGCAGGGGGGGAGTCAGCAGCAAGGGCAGGGCAATTGATAAGTCATCATGAGCAGATGTGATACATCTCAGGATGATAAGAAATTAAGGTACAAATTGTGAAGGCACTGGATAACCTTCCAATCCCCCATAGGTACAGAGGTAGTGCAGGAGAACTGGGGATGTTACACCCTTGTTTAAAATAGGTTGTAAGGATAAACCCAGCAAATAGAGGTGAGACAGTTCAACATCAGTGGTGGGAAAACTTTTAGAAACAATAATTTGAAACAAAATTAACAGTCACTTGGACTAGGGTGGATTAATCAAGGAAAGCCACTATGGATTTGTTAAAGGCAAATCACATTTAATTAACTTGATTGCATTTTATGGAGTTAACTGATAGAGTTGAGGTGGTGTAGAGTTAAGGTGGTGTACAAGGAATTCCAAAACGCGTTTGATAAAAAGCCCCAATCCAGGCTTGTCAGCAAAGTTGAAACCCATAGAACAAAGGGTACAGTAGCAGCTTGGATATGAAGTTGATTGTAGTGGTAACTTGTTATTAGGAGAGGAGGAAGGTATACAATGGGGTTCCCCCGGGGTCAGTACCAGGACCATTGCTTTTCTTGATATTTATCAATGAATTAGTCTTAGCTATCCAGGGCACAAATTCAAAATTTGGAGGTGACACAAAACATGGAAGTATTGAACTATGAAGAGGATAGCAATAGACTTAAACAGGACATAGACAGGCTGGTTGAATGGGCAGATACATGGCAAATGAAACTCAATGTAGAAAAATATGAAATGATATACAGTTGGCCTACTGCACTGTTTCTGTGAGGCTCAATGTAAACTTCAGGAACAGCACCTCATATTTCAAGTAGGCACTTTACAGGTAACTGGACTCAACATTGAGTTAATCAATTTCAGCTGTAAACTGTCCCCTATTTTGTTTCCTTTTCTTTACTGGTTTCATTTTTTTTCTTTAAGTTAGCAGCATACCTGCTCCTGGAACATCTTTTATTTCTTTGTTTCTTTTCTTGCCCTATCACCATTACCTTTTGGCCTGGAAGACTAACTCCTCCATCATTCAATCTCTCCTGTCTTCCATCCTATTACAGAACTTCATTTGTCCTTGTGCTACCCACCTCTTGCTTGAACATTATTACATCTCTAACCTTTGCCAGTTCTAATAATAGGTCACAGACCTGAAATGTTAGCTCTATCTTTCTCTCTACACAGATACTGCCTAACCTGCTGAGTTTTTCTTTCCAGCATTTTCTGTTTTTATTTTCCAATTTACAGGGCTTTGGTGAGACCACAGCCAGAATACTGTGTGCAATTGGTCCCCATATTTAAGAAAGGATATACTTCATTGGTGGCCGTTCAGCAAAGGTTCACAAGATTGGTCCCTGGGGTGAGATGAGAGGCTGAGTAAACTTGGTCCATATTCTATGGAGTTTAGAAGAATATGAAGTGACCTTATTGAAATATTCAAGATTCTGAAGGAGATCGACAGGGTAGACACTACGAGGTTGTTTCCCCTGGCTAGGGAATCTAGAAAACCGGGGTGCAGTCTCAGGTTAACAAGCCGATCATTTAGGACTGAGATGAGGAGAAATTTCATCACTCAAAGGGTTGTGAATCTTTGGAATTCTCTACCTAGAGAGGGTGTGGATTTGCAATAACTGAACATATGACATATGGCTGATTTAGACAGATTTTTGGTCTTTCTGGAAATCAAAGTGTCAGGAAGATATAATAATTTTCATAATGTTATTGGAATTTATTGTAAAGTTGTGTGTGTGTGCGCGCGTGTGTGTGACTTGATTTAATTAGAGGCAGCTGCTCTGAAGGCTTTGATCTAACAGAAGATAAGCAAGGTTTGAAATGTTAAGTAGGTAAACAGGTGTAAAGGGAACATTTGCATTTTTGAATAAACCAGACTAGTTGAATTCAAGGGAGGGGTGAAATGTTTCACCTAGCCAGGAGAAGTTAAGAAACAGTGTGTTTATGTTTCCCAAAGATTACTGGTAAAATTGATACTGTAGAGATTTTTATTATGAGAGAGGTAAAGTCCAAAGACATAGTGAAACAATGGAAATTTGCATTTAAAGGGGAAAATAAGGATAAAGGAGAGAAGGCTATGTGCAAGGGCAGGAATTCTAAGATCTAACAAGGGTGAAAAGCTTTCAGTATATAAGCTTCAAGCTGCTGTCTACAAAGGACTGAAGTTAAGAAAACTCACTTTGAATTGAATTGTTCAGGGTATCGTGTTTCTTTGTCTAGGTCTTTTAAAATCTAGGTGTCTTACTGTTGCCTTAACAAAAGTACAACTGGGAGTTAGATGAACTAAGGGATTTAGAAGTTATCATAGTAGTAATTTGCAGATTAACGTGTATGCTTAAAATCATTTCTTCTATTAATAGAGGTTTAATTTAGTTTAGTAAAAAACCTATGAGACTCAGTGATCTTAATACTACTGAATTCAAGGCATGCATCTTGAAATTTGTTGAAATTGCAAAACAGTTGTGGCAGTTGTTTCAAGTTTCCCTTAGGGATTTGAGCAGCTCAGCGTTTACCATCGGCAGTGTCATAACAAAAGGATATAGGAAGCTGGCAGGAACGTGCAGTTGAAACCCATGATCAGCCTGCTCATATTGAACGACGAAGTAGGTTTGATGGGCCATATGGTCATCTCCAGTTCCTATTTCTTATGTTATTTATAAAACAATGGTTCAATCTCAGCTGGAGTATTATATTCCCTTCTTTAGGAAGGCCGGAAAAACTTTAGAGAGGATGCAGGGACAATTAATGAAAATGGTTCCAGGGATGAGAAATGTCAATTATGAGGATAGAACAAAAGAACTTAAGAAATAGGAGTTGAGTAGGCCATACATCCTCTCAAGCCTGCACTGCCATTATATAAGATCGTGGCTGACCTGACCTTGACCTCAACTCCATTTTCCAGCCTGTTCCCCATAACCCTTGTTTCAAGAATCTGTCTGTCTCAGCTTGAATATATTCAAAGACTTAGCCTCCACAGCTCCCTGAGATAGAGAATTCTTAAGATTCACAATCCTCAGAGAAGAAATTTCTTCTCATCTCTGTCTGAAATGGGCATCCTCTTATTCTGAAATTATACCCCCTAGTTGGAGATTCCCGCATGAGGGGCAACACCTTCTTAGCTTTTACCCTGCCAAGACCCCTAAAATTCTTAAGTTTCAGTAAGATCATCTCACATTTTCCTAAAACAGGCCCAACCTGTTCAAACTTTTCTCATTAGACAATTCCGTCATTGCAGGAACCAACCTGGTGAATCTTCTCTGAACTGCCTTCAATGCAAATATATCCCTCTTTAAATAAGGAGACCAAAACTGTACGCAGTACTCTAGGTGTGGTCTGCCTAATACCCCTGTACAGTTGTAGCAAGACTTACCTACTTTTACACCCCATCCCCTTACCATAAAAGCCAACATTCCATGTGCTTTCTGAATTGAATGAATGGAGAAGTTGAAAAGAGATTTGAAAGAGGTGTTCAAAATCATAACAGTTCTAAACAGTGTAGATAAAGAGAAACTGTTCCCTTTGGCAGAAGAGTTGAGTACCAAAGGACACAGATTTAAGGTGATTGACAAAAGAACAAGGTGACATGAGAAAACACTTTTTTATGCTGTGAGTGGTTAGGAACTGGAATGCTCTGCCTAAGAGGGTGGCAAAGGCTGATTCAACTGTGCCTGTCAACAGGAAATTGTATGAACAGCTGAAGATAAAAACAAAGGCAGGGGAGTGGGACTAGCTGAAATGCCCTTGCAGAAAGCCATTGTGGACTCAATGGGTCAAATGGTTATGGCATAGAAGGAGGTAATTTTATGATCCTAACCAGCTGGTTTAGGATTCTGGAGTGCAACACAACCACACATGTTCAGCATGCATATAATGAGAGCTTTACTGCCACAAGAAACATTATTGAACAGGCCACACGGGTGTTTAAGTAATGGTCCTGCTGCCTGGACTGCTCCAGTGGAACCCTACAGTAATTGCCAGGCATGTGTCACTATTCATAATGATTTGCTGTATCCTGCACAACTTTGCCATCATGAGGGCAAAGCCCTTGCTATCAGGTGTGTGGCGAGCAGCTGAAGGGAGATCTTTTACATCCACCTGAGCAGGCAGGTCAGCCTCGGTTTAACATCTCATCCAAAAGATGGCATTTCCAACAAGGCTTTCAATGGGACAGACTGCAGATGGCCTTGCAGGATAACTTTATGCTGCTCTGCCGCTAGCAGGCCCGGCTTCAGACTGCAGCTTCTCTGCATAAGCTGGCAACAGTCTGGGCTCGCTGGTGGAGAGGCAAGAACAAGGTCACTGATGAAGTGGCAGTTATGAGAGCACAAAACCCTGAGAAAGTACAGCAGGTCAGGCTCTACCAATCCACTAACAGTCCTCTGGGATGATGCCTCAGCTATACTAATAATCAATTAGAGGATAGATTGCTGAACTGCTGTGAGAGTATTTGAGTGAGCCCCTTTGAACACTGATATTAGCTGTCATGATGGTAGCAGTCTGTGAGCTTGCATGACACCAAGCTGGGCTTGCATGGCCATAAGCATGCATCTCATGATCTCATTGTGAGCTTTCACTGCAGTACTGAATGTTGCGTGGCTTTTGCTTGTGCTGAATTGGAAGCTGAGACATTGGCCACCAGACACTGAAACCATTGGTCAGGTCTGCAACTGTTCTCATGGAGTTGACCATTACTTCCATACTGGAGACAATGGGCTCCAAGCTCCACGTTTAGCCCTTTGCCAACTTGGAGCCAGACACTTATGCTGCTGTCTAAAGTATGTGCACTGCCAAAAGCTGAGCTGATGACCGTGAGTGTGAGGTTGTGTGATTAATCTCTTGATCCTCTTACGTTTCACTCCTCTTCATTACTGCCTGATCTGGGGACAATTCTTGGATAGCTGAAAGGAGAAAGGCACAAGGGTAGGTTTGTGGGGAGAGGTGAAAAAGGGAAAGTAATAGGTTCATGCTTGGACCATTTGCAGTTTGTAAATCAGAAGGGATTGTGGGTTGAAAGAGAAGGGGATATGAGAAGGTGGATTGAGGTGAAGAATACTATCTTCTTCAATGGTTTCAGCCTTGCCATCAGCCATGGCCAGCTGTGGCAGTTTCAGAGATGGCTAGCACCACCTTCTCCATCGGGATGAGGACATACAGTCGTGCCTGTCCCCTGTGGATTCAGAGCTGCTGCCTGTGGTTTTATATCACCTTGTCCTGCATCGAATGTGGTGCAATGAGCTTGGGTGAGGTGCTTGTCAGTTGACTATCTAGCAATGTGTGTAAGCTGTGAGATATGTTGTGTGTGAAGATGTGGTGAAACTATGAATGCTAGTTAAGAGTTGTGGTTGATATAGATGTTTAGTAATGAGTTGAGCATGTGAGATGAATGGTTCATTAGTAAGGATATGGCATTTGAAGATGCATTCACTGACCACTCATGTGAGATTGTTGAACTCCTTGCAGCACTGTATCCAGGTTCTCAGGGTGACACTACTGACATTGATGCAGTGGCTATCTGCCCCATTGCCTCACAGCATTTGTCTGGAAAGCCTCCTGATACCCTATGGATTGAGAACATTTTCCTCTTGTCCGCCTCCTGCACCTAAGCCTCAAGTGATGCACCAGAGGACCTCAGATCATACTCTCTGCCCTGTTGTGCCATTAGTAAGTTCACAATGTCTTCCACAGTCACTTGCAGCACCTGCTGCAGCCAGAATGCACTTCCCCTTTTAAGATGTGCAGTCTGGCTTTATGGAGTGCAGACTATAGCCTTGAATGGTGTGAGCCTCACACAAACTTAGATCCCCTGCTGAGGCATGCAGCCACTCATCAATGTATTTAGCACTGAACTACATGATACAATCTTTTAAATTAGTAGGCAGCACAAAGTTTGCATGCCACCTGTATTGGAAGCAATGGGTGTAGACTCATCATGCATTAAGATCCCCGCGCCTGCTTTTGGGCCTTATCTAATGCTTCCTCCTATCATTCTATGCCATTCTATTCATGAGTTTGGTCACTTATTTTTGCTGTCAGATTAATAGCACTGATAGAAACTGGTATAAGAAAGTACTGATTAAAATACAGGAAGATCTTGCCATACCTTCATAATCATTAACGTTAACCTCCTCCTTAGTTTTGCTTTTTTCCAAAGGGCAACATAATTGAGTCACAAGACCTTTGCCAGGTTTTTTATAGTAAACAGTTAAATCAGCCAGGTTTTTGAAGAACTTTTCTTTGACTCCATATCCTGTCTGTACAATGAAAATACAATACATTCTGTTAAAAGCTAGCATAATCCATTCATGTTCACGGAATTGTCCACTTGTCAAAGTGTTTTCATATACAAAGAATTGCAGAAACCAGGGCTTTGTATTGAAATAATACAGTAGGCTTCCTGTATAAGCTTCCCAATGCTTTTATGCCTCTTTCACTGTCAGGAAACTCCTCATTTTTATATAAAAATATATTCTCTGCATCCTTTATAAAATGTCTTTTTATATAAATAATAAAGAAAGTATTAAAAGATTCTACATGTTGTAATTTCAAGGTTCATTTACATTTCTTCTGTGAATGCTTGTTCAGGTGTGAGATGTCAGTGATAGAAAACAGTAAGGGCAAAATTTTTCGCTGAGTGGGCAGATGCGTGCGCGACTCGCTCGACCGTAAAATAGCACATGATGAGGTCGGTCAAGCATCCTGATGTCATTGTGCACTCACACGATATCTCAGTCGGCAGGTACATGCTAATCTTGAAGCGCACCAGTGGACAATTAAAAGGGCAATTCAGCCCATTAACGGCACAGTTAACAGAGAATTTTCATTGCCCGTCCAATGTTATGGTTGGCAGGTGGGCAAATCGGCGCCTTTGCATTTTTCAGGAAACCTCATCCATGGGCAGGATGAAGTTTCCGTGATAAATTAAAATAAAAATAATTTTCTGTGGACAGCAGTTTCATTATCTACATTTTCAGATGACTGATTATAAAGCTTGGACACTTTTGCCCGGTTTCTGTGACCTTTAATTTAGATTTTTCAGGTCTTCAGTTCCCTGAGGTAGCTCTCTGCCTTCAGGAAGCTTCCTGTGAGTGCTCTCCCGCACCTGCGCTGACTTCAGCACTCCTTCTGCCACCACCCCAGCAGTGCTGAGCCTTTCAGCACGTGTTTCTTGCTGGCTGGCTGTTAATTGGCCTGCCAGTGTGAAATCGCGTTCGGGAGCCGATCGCAGTCGGCGGTCCATTCCCTGTCCGCTCCTAGGCCCGCCAATCACGGCACCAGCCAAACTAAAAATCCTGCCCTAAATGTTTCTCCCTTTTTTGCCTACAGAATTAACTTCCATCTCTCCTGATTTAGGTAGAGCTTGATGCTATAGGTCAACACCCACTAGGATTTCAATTAAAACTAGCCAGCTCATTTCATATCATAATCTTTCAGCAGGTTAAAAGAGGAATTTTGTCCCACTTTTGAGGCTATTTTGAGTGCATATGAGTTGGTTCCTGAGACATACTGGCAGAAATTTAGGAATATGAGGAAATAGCCTGGTCAAACTTATATTGAGTTTGAGAGAGTAAAACAAAGTAATTTTGACTGGTGAATTGGGCATTAAAGGTAGAGACAACATATGCAGCTCTTAGAGAAGTAATTCTTTTGGAAGAATTTAAAGATTCAATTCCTTTGGTAGTCAGAACCCATGTCATGTGGAGGAACAGAGGGTTAAAATGGTAAGGCAAATAGCAGAGATAGTTGATGATTATGCGTTAGTTCATAGATCTAAACCTTTCTTTCGTCACCCTTTTAAATCAGAGAAGGATAGAAAGTGGGAAGGTGAAAGGAAGGTAGGTAGTCAAGGGAGAGAAGGAACACTTGGAAATTCTCAGCAAGTTTTTTCTCAGACTAAAAAGGAAGGTGCTGAGGGTAGAAATGACACTTTATTGAGGTGTTTTCATTGTAATAAGGTTGGGCACACAAAGTCAATGTGTTGGAGGTTACAAGGAAAATCTGTTGCAGTAATTGGAATGCAGAAAAGTTCTGGAAGTAAAAGTACTGTTGGTTCTGAGGTCATGGCATAGGAAAAAAACAATGGTTTGTGTAAAGGTAAAGCAGGAAGAATCAGTGATAGGCAAAGAAGTGGAGTGTGTTCACAATTTATCCAAGGGAGTTCTGAAGAGCAGGTTGCAGGAATGTTTAAAGATTTTGTATGTGAAAGGGAAATCTTTCCATGTGTACAGGGTGGAACAGGTAAAGATATTAAAAATTTAAGAGACACTGGTGCTAATCAGTCCTTGATGTTGTGGGATAGTGATATTTGTTGTTCAGGGGGAGTATTGCAGGAAAAGGTGATAAGTGGGGTTCATGGAGATGCTAAAGCTATTCCATTGTGGAAGGTAAATTTAAAGAGTAAATAGAAAACAGGTGAGGTGATTGTTGGAATATTGTGGAAAAATTGCCCATTGTAGGGGTTCAATTTATTTTAGGTAATGATATAGCTGGGTCACAGATGTGGGTGATGCCTAAGGTATTCAAGCAGCCAGTGGAGGTGCATTCAACAGAGAGGTGTTGCGGACAGAACATCCTGGGCTGTCTCCAGATTGTGTAGTAACAAGATCACAAGCTCACAGATTGAAACAGGAAGAAGAGGAAGTTAAAAGGCAGGGAAAAGGTGTTAAAGTTCAATTAGCTGATACTATCTTTGATAAGATTGTTCAAGGAGAGAGACTGGAGGAGAAGTTAATGAGTAAAACTTTAGAAACTTATGTGACAATCTTTGGAGAAAGAAAGAGCATGTGAGTTAGCTCAGGAACATTTAAAGATATCACAGCAAGTGATGAAAATGAAGGCAGGTAGGAGAGCCACAGATATGTTGCTGGGGGAAAAGTGTTAGTTTTGTTACCAGTACTGGGTGAATCATTAAAGACAAGGTTTAGTGGACCTTACAGAATTGAAAAGAAATTGAGTGAAGTAAATTATTTAATAAATACGCCAGATAGAAGAAAGAAGCAGGGGGTGTGCCTTGTAACTGTGCTTAAAAAATACTTTGACAGGGAAGAGAATCAAAAGGACATTTTAGTGGAGGTAGATTAGGAGAAAGAGGTAGAAATAAATGATACTGAAATTGAGTTTCCTCTAATCAAATTGGATAATGAGGGGGTACTTAAAAATTTAAATGTAATATTGAGTTACCTTCTAGACAAGTGTCAAAGTGATTTGGAGAATAAGCTGGGGAGGACAAATTTAGCTGCATATGGCCCCACCACAGTAAGGATGGATCCGCAACATGCAGCAAGCCATTGTAAACTCTATTGGCTTCGGCTGGACGGCAAAATCCCACTGTTCTAAAATTCCGGCCATGATGTAAGTGTAAGGGATTCATTTTCAAAAAGGCAACATCCTTATAGATTTTAAGTCCAGCAAAATTGTCACAAGTACAGAAATAATTTGAATTTGTGCTTCAGAATGACATAATTGAGTCTCGTTGCAATAAATGGAGTTCGCCTACCGAAACCAGATGGAACACAAAGACTGTGTGTGAATTATTGAAAGGTGAATGCAGTGACAAAAGCAGATTCATATCCTATTCCACGATTGGAAGATTGCCATTGAAAAAGTGGGGCAATCAAAGTTTATCACAAAGATTGACTTGCGGAAAGGATATTGGCAAGAACTATTATTGGGGAGAGCAAGGGAGATATCGGCTTTTGTGATGCCAGGTAGACTATATCAGTTTAAGTCATGCCATTTGGTATGAAAAATGCACCAGCAACATTTCAAAGATTGACAAACAAAATAATTGCAGGACTGAGCAATTGACAACATGATAGTTTTCAGTCAAATGTAGAAGGAGCATTTACAACATCTGGAAGAACAATTTAATTGACTGCAAGAAGTTAATTTGATTATGAACTTGGCTATAAGTGAATTTGCAAAAGTGCAATTACATATCTAGGCCTTACCATTGGACTTGGTAAGGTGATTCCAAAAAATGTGAAAGCCAAAGCCATTGTGGATTTCCCAGTGCCTAAGACAAAATGAGAAGTTGAGATTTCCGGGTATGAGTGGGTTTTATTGGAAATTTGTACCAAATTTTATCAGTATGGTTGCTCCATTGACTGAACTATTAAAAAATAACAAGAAGTTTCAATGGACACAGAAGTGTCAGAAGGCATTTGACAGTTTAAAAACTGTATTGACTATGGCACCAATTTCGGCAGCACCTAATCATGTCAAGCAATTTAAGTTAGCCATTGACGCAAGTGATGTAGGCAATGGCACTGTACTGTTGCAACAAGATTAAATTGGAATTGAGAAACCGATAGGGTATTTTACATGAAAGATGAATGTACAACAGAGAAGATATTGAACGATCAAAAAGGATCTCTGAGTATGGTGTTAGCATTGCAGCATTGAAGTTTTTGTTGCAAACAATTCATCAGAAACAATTGTTTATAATTTTGAGACTGAAGTGCAAAGTTATTCAGATGGAGTTTATTATTACAACCATTTAATTTACAGGTTATACATGTGGCTGAACAAGAAAATCTAATTGCAGATGCATTGTTAAGAGTTTAAAGCTCAAAGGGAAATTGGACATTTAAAACCTGGACACTGGACTGAAATGACCTCTGTTGATACAAAGGATTTACTGTTATGTTAATGCATGCATCTGGTAATGTAATAGTTTTGGGTATATACGTAAGTATACTAAGTAGTGTAAGATGGTTTAAGAAAATGAAGCCGTCTTTTTATATTATGGTGGTTCATTTTCCCATAAGGATGGAGGTGTGATGAAGGTATAATGATTTTCATAATATTTTTTGGTTTATTGTGAAGTTGGTTTATTGAAGTAAGTATCTGTAGTTTTGTCTTCTGTGTGATTTAATAAGATTTGGAGTCAAGTAGACTGCAGGCTTGAAATAATCAAAATAAGCTAGGTGTAGAAATGTGCTTGAAATGCTAACGAGTAAACATGGATGCTGATGTAGCATGTAAGGTGTGAAGGAAATTTGCATTTCTAGATCGATGAAGGGATTTTTTGGATTTCAAAAGGATCTTAGTCTGCTTACAAGTCGCGAGATAAGCAAGACTAAGGAGTGTGTTTATTTTTTCCAAAGTTTACTGACAATATTGGCAACATGGAAGTTTTTATATTATGAGGAAGATACAGTTTCTAAGACATATGGAACAATAGAATTTACACATTAAAGAGAGAGAGAGAAACATATATTAAGGAGAATGAAAGGCTATGTGAGAGAAGGCCATGTAAGATCTAAAACGAGTGTATGAAACAGCCTTCAAGAACCCTCCAGCCATTTGTGCATAAATTTGCTATGTAAAGTAACTGAAGTTGGAGAAAAACCATTTGGAATTCCACTGTCAAGTGGGTACTGTGTTAACTTGCTAAGTTTGTTTAAAGTCTAAAATTTATTTTGGACTGTTGCTTAAAGTGGGTGTGTAACTGGGAGTCAGGTCAGTTAGGAATTTTAGGATGTGTTATAGTAGTAAGTAATTGTAGTCATATGTATGTGCTTGAAATCATTTACCTTATTAACAAACATCTTAATTTAATATTTTTTTAAATCTCTGAAAGTCTTGGTAGGCTCATTATTTCTGAATTCAGTGCACAGATCTTCTCGAAATAAATACAAATTGCAAAACCGTTGTGAAAGCATGACCAAGTTTCCCTCGTGGATTTGGTCCGCCTGGCATACATCATCTGTCATGTCATAACATATGTACAAATTTGAGCCTAACCACTCAACCAGACATGATACATTGCTATCCTCTGAAGAAAGTCTTTTGGAGTGCAAATCAGGGAGCTCCACCAACAACGCTTCCCCCACCCCCCACCCTTCCACCCTCGCAACCATCTCATGCAGAGCAACTTGCCTGCACAGAAGAGAAAAAGAGATGCTAAAGCAAAAAATACACACTTATAGATGTTTCAAGAAATAGTTGATGTTGATTCTTATCAGTGATAGGTATCTTAGGTGCTCAACACCACATAGCATGTGTGGGTTTACTGCTGGCTATTCAACAAAGTTTAAATATAAACAAGTCTGAGCACGTTCTGTTGTTTCCATATTTTAAAAAGTTCCAAATTTAAAGTGCATCAAACTTGTTAAATTGTACAAATCTATTTATATGTTTATCTATTGCTGAATAAAATTAAGAAAAATTTATTTATTACATTTTTTGTGTTTATTACAATTGTTCTTCAATATTTAGGAAGAGTGACTCAACTAACTGATCATAGAACTCTATTCTCTTTACGGCTAGAAAAAGTAGCTGGTTCAGAAGTCAGATCCAAAAGAATATTATCACATGGATTTAGGAAGCACATTGATATAAATACTAATAGAATGCCTCTGTAACCTATTTCACATAGGGGCAAGATTTTATTTACCTTGGATGTCAAAGTTAACCTTTGAAGACTTGAAAAATCTCCCCAAAAATGGTTTGACTTATTCACCAAGTATAAAAGTGAACCACTGGTGTGGGTTTGGGGGGTCGCTATTTTTGTCATTCGCCATGCAGGGTGGGGGTTTGTGAAGGTGTCTTAAACTCCCGCCTATCTTTGCAACACAGCCCATATCACCTGCTTGATCCCTTGCACCTAGTTATAAGGTAAGGGGAAGTAAAACATCCATTTGTTGGGTGAAAAATTAAGGCTGACGACTCATGCGAGTATAGCATGTCATGGCTGAAAGGGACAGGGGTGGGGGGTGTCAACTTATACGCCGAGTACGTGCAAAAACATGATTTTTGGGGCTGAATAAATGGAGTGGTCTTATCTGCCAGATCGACTTATATGTTGCAGTTTATATTATGTGCATGGGTAGCTATAGGCAGCAGTTGATGAACCAGAGTTTAAGAGAATGGCCTAGATCTCCTAAGAGTTAACTTTGCACCTCAAGTACATATTGGGTGAACAATTAGAAAATTTCCTCTCATGTTTTTGAAAAATCATTTTCTGAGCTAGATACTGCAGTGAAAAGCACAGACATAGATCAAATACCTTTAATTGCATTCTTACCTGAACCATAAAACGTCCTCGATGATTTTTAAAAATTCTGTACGTATATACAATTCTTTGAAAGCTAAAAAAGAGATATTATCTATGAGTATCATTGCACCATATTGATTACTAAACTACAAAATAAGCTTCAAATAAGTCATTACAGGACTAGTGTTGAGTGAATTCTATCACCCGTATATGCTTTTGCATCTGGCACTTGTAAGAGGCCATTAACATTACAGCACAGAAATTGCTGCCTGAGACTCCGCTCCAAGAGCAGAGCTCCAGTAAACATAAGCACAGGCGGGAGATTGGATAACAAAACCATTGCCCTTATTAGACGTACCACATCCATGTTAATGAGTCTCCACACCAGCGACAGAACCTCACTATTTCTACCTTTATGATTGTGTGGTAACATTCTGTCATGTAAATCCAGAGTTGAAGCTCCACCTGACTCAAAAATGAATTGGATTGAGATTTTCTATTCCAGAGAGTGTCAAGTCTTCGCTTCAGTATCAAGTGAGGTCTTAACTCCAGACTTAGGCCACATTTGTGCAATAACTTCAGTGAAACAACTTTATCCCAAAACTAAACTTTAAATGCAGCCCAAAATTCCTTAAGCTCTGGCATGCCATAAAACCTCTTGCAGCCATTGTAAATTCTCACCCGATTCATATATACTACAGCTTGAAACCATTCAAACAAGTCTGATAATTAGTGCATGTGTGGTTTTTTTCTCAGACTAACAGACTTCCTTTCTCTAAATGTACTCCGACACCACACACAAATTTGCACTTTCACACAAAAGAATTTCAACCAAAGCAACAGTAGCAATAATTGTAACAATTTTTTTTTAGTCCCATGATTTCTAAAAGAAGAATAGTTGATCAGGATGAGCATGATCATTTATTACTCCTTTAAAGCAGTCTGATATAATTTATTATTTATCAACCTTCAGCCCACCACCCCGCCCCCCCACCCCCACCCCCCCACTATCTTGCCATAATTAGTAAATTTATGACAAAGTAAAATGAATCCTAGGGAAAATGTAAAGTAGAAATATCAACCTACTTATTAATTAATTCTAATAATAGAATTGTTATGCAACAAAGATACAAGTAATTAAAAAGCGATAGTAACTGAGACATACAAAGCAGAGAGGTCCTTGATTTGATCCTCAATACTGAATTAGCTGATCTCAGCTGAGGTGTTGGTATGAGTACAATTGAAAGAGAAAGGGAAAATTGGTTTGGGGTCTAATTCCTGATCAATAACTACTGCGTGTAGTAGATACATTAGATGAGGACTAATAAGGGTTGGCCGCATTTATCTGTTCCCTTTTGAAATTTATATCCATAAGGTGTTTTGGTGAAGTACATTTTTGACTATATTTTTAAACATCCAGTAAAAAATTAGACCAGTAGACAAAACTACATGTTTATCATACCAGTACTTACTAGACACTGAGACATAAAACATTAGGAATGGTTTCACTCTCTCGCAGTAAATAACTTCCGTCTTTCCCATTTGCTGCAAATAAAATTTCACAGGCCTTTTTGCTGATGTTTCCATGAAAATACGGGAGTGATGTTGCATCAGACATTTAGTCTGGCTTTTAACTCATGCCTTCTCTTCCATTCACATTTGAAATCTTGTTTCTTTGTCTTGAGATCTCAGTATTCACTGATGAATAAAAAGTAAGGATGTTACTTTGTTCCGTTCTTAGTAAAAAGCAAAATTAATGATTATTAATTAAACTCAAAGTTCTGTGTATTCAGTACAAAGCTTGAGCATGGATCAAACCATTGAATGAAATGCAGAAAACATGATGTAATGGTTAGAGAGATAAAGTCAGGTAGGGAGAAATACTGGCTGGATTCTGTCAAGCCAACATGAGTCTTGTTCCATGGTTGGAGAACCCCAGCAGTTCTGTGGGGGTGCCTGATGGAATCAGTGCCCTAGCGGGCCTTCCCCATGAATGAGGCTCCCAGCAATAAACGTCTTGCCTTCCGTGAGCTGCTGGCCAATCAGTGGCCTGAAATAAATACAGAAAATGCTGGAAATACTCAACAGGTCAAGCAGTATCTGTGGAGTGAGAAAGAGAGTTCATGTTTCACATCAATGGACTTTAGGATTGATGTCAGGAGGTTTTCCTGGGAGTGAATGATATTTAGAGTAGACTATTGGGCAGACTCCATTTCCTGCTCCTCAGCATGGGTACTGGATGCAATCCCAGTAGTGGCCATCGTTCTTGGTGACACTACTGGGACTGGAGAAGTAGCTCTCGAAGGTAGGACTTCCTGTCCAAGGCAATTAACACCCCTCCAAGCGGGTGAGCTGCTGGAGCAGGGGCAAACTTGCCCTGACTTTTTTGCCAGGGAAGACAGGGACTCCGGCACCCTGTCAAATCCAGCCCATGTTAATTCGTACATATCCAGACAACATAAATATTGGTAAACTGCAAGGGTTTCCATTCTGTTGATGAGAATCTGGTGTGTAACTACAAGAAAAGGTTTATGCAGGTGGATGCCATAATGCTTTCATCCTGCTTCATGAAATGCATGAGCTGGACTCCCCGGTCCTCTCTTTTGTGTTGTTATAATGCTATAGGCACCAATCACTCATAAGGGATTGTGTAAACACATTGTGGTTCATTAATTTAAACTAGGCACAAGGGAACATTTATACAAAGGTAGGAAGCTTGAAGATATCAGAACTGTGCTGTGTTCTGCTCACAGGCAAAAGTGAAACTAAGACTGGATTGCACGACACACTTCCCTTCTAGTGATGTTATGCTGCTATCCTTTAAAGCCATATTACAACACTCCCTGCAATCATGGGCTGTGTGCATGGAAGGCCTACCAGTATGTTACAGATTTTCCGCTGCCCCTCAATGATTATTCTTTTTGTTAACGGCGTCCAGGGTACAACATCTGCATCCAGCAGAGCAGAGTTTGGGGAGAGCTACGCCTTCTGATGCAGATTCACCACAGGTGCCATCACCACCACTGCTCTTTCTTGCTCACTTATAAAATGTAAGTCACCAGGTTAAATCCCAACTAACGACCTAGCTGGATCTGAGATGGTGTAGGGCAAGCATGAGTCTTGAGTTTGGTGCATCCTCAGAAAGAATCACTTTCTCTGAGGATTAGTCAGCTGGGAAGTTCAACTGCTGCTATATGTCTGAATATTGCAACTTATCATTACGAAGATGATTATATTCCACTCACTGTTGGAAATCAAGTCAACATGATTGAGTGTTGTATGACATGTCGGACACCGATATTTAGGTAGCTGGTATGTCCCAATATCTCCATCTCTGATGGTCAGCAACACCAAAACGCCATTTATCTCCAGCCCTTCCTACTTGTCAGCTATTAACTAGGAAATCTGTGGATGATCACTTCTGATCCTCTTCCTCTGCTTTGTGTACTATGCTCTCTCCTTCTGGAACAGGGGAAGGACTGTAATGGGAAGTACTCACTCAACGGACACATTGTATTAGGGAAGGTGACTATTTGGTAGAGGCATTAAGTTGCATAAGATCAAGGTGGGTGGCAGTGGTGGATCGGTAGATGGGGATGTGAGGAAATGCAGAGAAAGAGAATGATAGGTGTGCTTGCAAGAGTAAGTGGGTGTGAGAAATTATGGAGTAGGTTTGACAAGTTTGAGTGCAGAGGGTGTAATGTGCACAATAGGTTTCAAGTAAATGTGCAGCTGGTTAGGTCATTAAGATACTTGCTGCAACGAATTCAGGAGCATTTCATAATGTTCCTGCTCCAGCCCTCCTGCTCCCTCTCCAACCATGCCTTCAAGATGGCAATAGAGGTTTCTTCCTCCCACTACTCGGGATGAGTATCTCTCACTAACTCACTACATCCACCAATATATCAAGCACTTGATCTTCCTGAATCCATGATGAAACTTTTCTGTCTCCCTGTTCAAAGTCCTCCAAATTCAAGCTATGGATTGGCTGTGAAATACCCCAATTGACAACACATTATGCCAGTCCATAACCTCATCTATTGTCATGTATTCCATGAAAATTAGAAATAGGTGGCTGTCAAAATGCCACAGATAGATTGTAAGTTCCTTGGATTTCCCACCCGATGTCATATCCCCTTGCTCTTTATCCTCCTTGGAGTTATTATCCAGATCATTGAGTCCTTTTTCCTGTTGATGGAATTTGGCAACCAGCATGTCCTAACTGATCTCAAGATCCAAAGAGATGAGGAGTTCATAAATGTTAGAAGAGGCCTCCTTCAAGACTGAGTCTGCCCTGTAGACTTCCTGGGGATGATTCAAAGGCTGGCCACATTATCGAACAAGCCTTCCATTACAAAAATGAAGCTGGCTACTGGAAATGTCTTAAGCTGTTTCATAGACATAGGTTTCTCAGGACTACTCTTTCCCCATTAAATTGTCTCCGCTCTTTAATGGCATTTCTGAGAGCTCATCAGAGACAAGAATCAGGAAAATAAGTCCTATTATGTGGTAGCAAGACGTCTGACAGGCTCATTACCATATATATCACTGTGCCTGATGCAAAGAGAGGATTCAGGGTGGAAAGGTCAGCATAATTGTTATAAATATGAATCTATGAGCATAAGAACAAGGAGCAGGAGTAGGCCATTCAGCCCTCGAGCCTGCTCCATCATTTAATAAGATGATGGCTGATCGGATATGAACCTGAAATCTACATCCACCTACCCCCAATAACCTATCGCCCCTTGCTTACCAAGAATCTATCCACTTCTGCCTTAAAAATATTCAAAAACTGTGCTTCCACTGCCTTTTCAGGAAGAGAGTTCCAAAGACTCACAACTGAGTGAAAAACCTTTGCCTCACCTCTGTTTTAAATGGGCGACCCGTTATTTTTAAACATGATTTTACATCGTTTTATATCTTACAATTACCAAAATCACAGCACAGAATGATACTTGGTTCATATCTGTTCAGTTGGAATTATCTTAAATGAATCCTATTTTTCTGAACTTTCCCTGATTTCTTTTGCATTCTTCTTTTCAACTGTTTACCCATTTCTCTTTTAGATAGTCAGACCTAGGGTTCTGAGAGGATGGAAAGGAAGGTTTTCACCCTGAGCTTATGCCTTTTTTCATGACTTCACCAACCAGTGGAAATAATCTGTCCATTTACATGGTGCCGTGCTTAACCCTGAGATAAGATTCTGACCACATATCTGTTCAATCACCAAGGCTACCTAGCTCCACGTCATAACATTGCCCTACTCCACTTCTATCTCAGATCTCCTGCTGTTCAGCACCATTTCCTTGTTTTTGTTATCTCTGGACTTGACTGTTAAAATGCCACAGACAGATTGTAAGTTCCTTGGATTTCCCACCCGAAGTCATTCCCCTTCCAATGCTCCCATCTTCTACCCTACATTAACTTATCCTAAATTCTACTGCCCATATTCTAATTCACACCAAGTCGGATTCACTCATCGCCCATTTGCTGCTCATTTTTAGAATTCTTATTTTTTAAAGAAATTTCTCCATGCCCTGTCCCCTCCCAAACTCTGTAGCTTCCTCCAACCCTACAACCCTTTGCGATCTGTGCTCCTCAAATTTTTTCCCCTTGTACTTCTCCAATTTTACTCACTCCGCCATTGATGTCTATGCCTCCAGTTTACTAGGCCCTAAGCTCTAATATTCCCTCCCTAAATTTCTTCACCTCTCTCCTCTTTTAAGACACTCTTTAAAATCTACCTCCTTGTCCAAGCTTTTGGTCATCTGTTCTATTATCTCCTTACGTAGCTTGATGTCAAGTTTTGTTTGACTGGCACCTTTTAACAGTTCACCATGTTAAAGGTGTTACATAGGTGCAAGTTCTTGTTTAGCAGCTGCAATCTTGGTAGAAAATGTGATGTCTGGTGTAGTACGCGAGACATGGTGTTCAGTTATATTATATGCAAATTATGCTGCAGAATTCACAAGAGTAGTGCGTCAATACTGCTCACAGTGACCTCTTGTCTGTAAATGTGGGAGGATTATTCCATGACAACTTGGTCTAGTTTCCAGTTTGTGGCCAGATCAAATTGCTACTATTCAAACCTCAGATATGATACAATCACTGAATCAAAGAAATCTACAGTCTTTATATATTTTTAAGAGTCAGAATACAAACTAACAAAAATCTCATGAATCTAAATTTGGCAATTTCACAGGAGGTCAGTATTTTCAAATAAAATAAGATTCTCAATATTCCATACGAGTTTCCTGTATGTTTTGGTAGTTACTTCTGCATTTTTGCACCTATTTTATACTTAAAATCCACTAAAAGGTGGAAATTAAGAAATTACACAGGTATTACCTATATTACAGATGTCAATCTGCTTTGCAATACCAACGTATAATTTGTGTGTCCTCTCCACTTCCTTGGTAATTACACTACTTTTTCAAGACTCTAGTGAACTTTGTTCTGCCTTTCCTTACCTCAGTCTGGCTGAGCCCTTTTGTGCCTTGACAGCTTTGAAGATTTCTGTCCTGCTTATCACACGCTGTCCATTCTCTGCCTTGCTCACCTCTCTAGCTGATCTGTCCTACATTCCATCTGTTCACTTGCTGCCATCCTAATTATCGCTCTCCCTCTTTTTTGGATCTCACATACAGAGCTAGACTCCATGCGTATTGATCTAGATTGAGCAATAGTAAGCAAATAACATACTTCTGGGATTCTCAAATGGTTTGAATTTCAATGCTGGCCAAGAGGGCATAGATTCAGAATTATGAAAGGCAATTTTAGGGTTAGCATTCACGTATTTCTTTATTGGGGGTGATTAATAGCTTGAAAACATTGCCAGGAAGAATAGCTGAACAGAACAATTTGTTAAAACAACTAGTTGCTGTCTTAAGATGATTGTAGGGTTGGTATTTTGGGTGGACAAGCTTAAAGTGGTCTTATGGATTTTTTGGAAACAAAACACAATGTGGTTTTTCCATATATGTTCAAATCCTGCCCACAGTGGATCTCAGTGTCCAACACAGTGGATCAAATGTTTAGTGGAGCAGGCTCCAGGGGCTGAATGGCCTACTCCTGTTCCTAATGTTCCTATGTTCCTCTTTGTCCCAGCCTACAAGTAATGTTCAAAATTACATCTGCTTAAAATTTAAAAGTAACCATTTTTTTTCCCAAGTTGGTATGTTATTTGCTTAAAGCCAAAAAATCCGGTCAGGAAGCAGCTCTTAAAAGGCTGTTGCTGCACATTAGAAAGACGACCGGTTTTTGTGATGCAAAGAAACCCTCTATTGCAGGAACAAATGGCTACAAGGAGAAATGTGGGCAAAATGGTCCCATTCTCTGACAATGGAGGTCCCCCTGCAGCAGGTGCAGCAAAGCAGGGTGGCTCTATTTGGAGAAAATGCCATTACTCTGAAAAGTTAGGAGCAAAACACACAGAGGGAAGTGATTGGACAAATGAATCCACTCTTCCAGGTTTGTTGTACTCAGACTAAATGAAAAAGAAGTTTGCTGGTATCGGTGGATGTTCTGAAGCAACTGCACTCTACTAAACATGCTGCCTCTTCCTACATGGAAGGAATGGCCTGAATGGAAATGTTTCTGTCCTGCATTCTGAGGGAGATGGCATGGAATTAATTCATTTCACAACACTCTTTCATGCAACAGAAGGTGAAGGTCAGCTCACATACAGTACTGTCGGCAGAATGTCCATTTATGAAGTCCTATTTCTGACAAGGGGAAAAGGAGTGCTGTTTGAGATGCTATGTAATTTCTGCAATCTTCTTGAATGTCTCTGCTTACTTACATTGCAGTTGTGATTATGCTTCTAAATTGCTTCATTGGCTTCGGGATGTCCTGAAGTTGTAAAAGGCGCTACCTAAATGCAACTTCTTTCATTCTGTTTCTATTGCTGCATCACTGATATCGCTGCAGTCAGAGGAAATGGATTTATGATATTGCCACAGAGTGAGTGACATCTTTGCAACTTATCTCAGGGGAATCCCAAAAGAATGATGGAAGAAATGCCAAACAGCATTCTTACACAAACATTGTAACTAGTGCTACTGAGTTCCTGGGTAGTCATTTGTCATTGCCAAGTTTGACAGAAAGAAAGATCATTCAGAGAGGGCAGGAACAGTGAACGCTATCTACATCATTGGCTATCTATCAATCGCTCAGATGTATCCAGGTAGTGTGCCTAGTGCAAGCAGCTTGGCAGGAGAATGGGCCTATGAGGCAGATTCTGCCAAGATGGCCATTCATCCTCTCACTTCAAATAGGCTTCTCAAAACATTGAGCAAGTGACAAGAGGAGGTACACACAGAAAGTCACTGCATTGTTGGATATGGCTCCATTTGTTGCACTCTATCATGTGACCCTGGACTTAGATGTTCAAGGCCATGAGTAATCCAACAAGTCTGCATCACTCCACCTTAACTTGCTCAGTTTTCATATGTATTTTTTTTTTATTCATTCAGGAGATGTGCACATCGCAGTCCATGTGGTGTTGGTACACCCACAGTGCAGTTAGGAAGGGAGCTCCAGGATTTTGACCCAGTGACAGTGAAGGAAAGGCGATATATTTCCAAATCAGGATGGTGAGTGGCTTGAAGGGTAACTTCCAGGTGGTGATGATCTCATCTATCTGCTCCCCTCGTCCTTCTAGGTGGTAGTGGTTGTGGGTTTGGAAGTTGCTGTCTAAGGAGCCTTGGTGAATTCCTGCATTGCATCTTGTAGATGCTACACACTGCTGCTGCTGTGCATCGGTGGTAGATGGAGTGAATGTTTGTGGATATGCTGCCAATCAAGTGGACTGCTTTCTCCTGGACAGCGTCCAGCTTCTTCAGTGTTGTAGGAGCTGCACTCATACAGGCAAATGAAGAGTATTTCATCAAACTCCTGACCTGTGCCTTGTAGATGGTGGACAGGCTTTGAGGAATCAGGAGGCGAGTTACTCGTTGCAGGATTCCTAGCCTCTGACCTGCTCTTGTAGCCACAGTATTTATATGGCTAGTCCAGTTCAGTTTCTGGTCAATGGTAACTCCCAGAATGTTGATAGTGGGGGATTCAGTGATGGTAATGCCATTGAACATCAAGGGGCGATGGTTGGATTCTCTCTTGTTGGAGATAGTCATTGCCTGACACTTGTGTGGTGCGAATGTTATTTGCCACTTGTCAGAACAAGCCTGGATATTGTCCAGATCTTGCTGCATTTGGACATGGACTGCTTCAGTATCTGAGGAGTCGTGAATGGTGCTGAACATTGTGCAATCATCAGCGAACATCCACACTTCTGACCTTATGATGGAAGAAATGTCATTGATGAAGCAGCTGAAGATGGTTGGGCCCAGGACATTACCCTGAGGAAATCCTGCATTGATGTCCTGGAGCTGAGATGACTGACCTCCAACAACCACAACCATCTTCCTTTGTGCTAGGTATGACTGCAATCAGCGGAGAGTTTTCCCCCTGATTCCCATTGACTCCAGTTTTGCTAGGGCTCCTTAATGCCACACTCGGTCAAATGCTGCCTTGATGTCAAAGGCAGCCTCTCTCAACTCACCTCAGGAGTTCAGCTCTTTTGTCCATATTTGAACCAAGGCTGTAACAAGGTCAGGAGCTGAGTGGCCCTGGCGGAACCCAAATTGGGTATCAGTGAGCAGGTTATTGCTAAGCAAGTACCGCTTGATAGCATTGTTGATGACACCTTCCATTACTTTACTGATGATGGAGAGTAGACTGAAGGGCGGTAATTGGCCGGGCTGGATTTGTCCTGCTTTTTGTGTACAGGACATACCTGGGCAATTTTCCACATAGCCGGGCAGAACTCTACTGGAACAGCTTGGCTAGAGACACAGCAAGTTCTGGAGCACAAGTCTTCAGTACTATTGCTGGAATGTTGTCAGGGCCAATAGCCTTTGCAGTATCTAGTGCCTTCAGCTGTTTTTTGACATCATGTGGAGTGAATCAAATTGGCCGAAGACTGGCATCTGTGATGCTGGGGACCTCCGAAGGAGGCCGATATGGAGCATCCACTCGGCACATCTGGCTGAAGATTGCTGCGAATGCTTCAGCCTTATCTTTTGCACTGCTGTGCTGGGCTCCTCCATCATTGAGGATGGGGATATTTGTGGAGCCTCCTCCTCCAGTGAGTTGTTTAATTGTCCACCACCATTCATGACTGGATGTGGCAGGACTGCAGAGCTTAGATCTGATCCGTTGGTTGTGGGATCTCTAAGCCCTGTCTATCACTTGCTGCTTATGATGTTTAGCACACAAGTAGTACTGTTTTATAGCTTCACCAGGTTGACAGCTCATTTTTAGGTATGCCTGGTGCTGCTCCTGGCATGCCCTTGTGCACTCTTCATTGAACCAGGGCTGATCCCCTGGCTTGATGGTAACTGTAGAGTGGGGGATATTCTGGGCCATGAGGTTGTGTTTGAGTACAATTCTGCTGCTGCTGATGGCCTACAGCGCCTCATGGATGCCCAGACTTGATTTGCTAGATCTGTTGGATATCTATACCATTTAGCACGGCGGTAGTGCCACACAACATGATGGTGGGTATCCTCGATGTAAAGGCGGGACTTTGTCTCCACAGTAACTGTGCGGTGGCCACTCCTACTGATACTGTCATGGACAGATCCATCTGTGGCAGGCAGGTTGGTGAGGATGAGGTCAAGTATGTTTTTCTCTCTTGTTGGTTCCCTCACCACCTGCTGCAGACCCGGACAGTCTAGCAGCTCGGTCAGTAGTTGTGCTACCGAGCTACTCCTCATGATGGACAGTGAAGTCCCCCAACCAGAGAACATTCTGTGCCCTTGCCACCCTCAGTGCTTCCTCCAAGTGATGTTCAACATGGAGGAGCACTGATTCATCAGCTGAGGGAGGGCAGTACATGGTAATCAGCAGGACGTTTCCATGCTCATGTTTGACCTGATGCCATGAGACTTCATGGGGTCCTGATTCGATGTTGAGGACTCCCAGGGCAACTCCCTCCCAACGGTATACCACTGTGCTGCCACCTCTGCTGGGTCTGTCCTGCCTGTGGGACAGGGCATACCCCAGGTTGGTGATGGGAATGTCTCGGACATTATCTGTAAGATATGATTCCATGACTATAAGACCATAAGACATAGGAGCAGAAATTAGGCCATTTGGTCCATTGAGTCTGCTCCACCATTCAATCATGGCTGATAAGTTTCTCAACCCCATTCTCCCGCCTTCTCCCCATAACCTTTGATCCCCTTACCAATCAAGAACCTATCTATCTCAGTCTTAAATACACTCAATGACCCGGCCTCCATAGCCTTCTGTGGCAAGAATTCCATAGATTCACCACTCTCTGGATAAAGAAGTTTCTCCTCATCTCTGTTCTAAAAGGTCTTCCCTTTACTCTGAGGTTGTGCCCTCAGGTCCTAGTCTCTCCTACTAATGGAAACATCTTCCCCATGTCCACTCTATCCAGGCCTTTCAGTATTCTCTAAGTTTCAATCAGATCCCCGCTCATCCTTCTAAACTCCATTGAGTATAGACCCAGAGTCCTCAAACATTCCTCATATGTTAAGCCTTTCATTCCTGGGATCATTCTCATGAAACTCTTCTGGACCCTCTCCAGGGCCAGCACATCCTTCCTGAGATACAGGGCCCAAAATTGCTCACAATATTCTAAATGTGGTCTGACCAGAGCCTTATAAAGCCTCAGCAGCAATTCCCTACTTTTATATTCTAGTCCTCTCGAAATAAATGCCAACATTGCATTTGCCTTCCTAACTACCAACTCAACCTGCAAGTTAACCTTAAGAGAATCTTGGAGTAGGACTCCCAAGTCCCTTTGCACTCCAGGTTTCTGAATTCTCTCCCACTTAGAAAATAGTCTACGGCTCAATTCTTCCTACCAAAGTGCATGACCTCACACTTCCCCACATTGTATTCCATCTGCCACTTCTTTGCCCATTCTCCTAACCTGTCTAAATCCTTCTGCAGACTCCTCGCCTCTCAATATTACTTGTCCCTCCATCTATCTTTGTATCATCTGCAAACTTAGCCAGAATATCCTCAGTTCCTTCATCTAGATCATTAATGTATAAAGTGAAAAGTTGTGGTCCCAACACTGACCCCCGCGGAACTCCACTAGTCACCGGCCGCCATCCTGAGAAGGACCCCCTTATCCCCACTCTCTGCCTCCTGCCAGACAGCCAATCTTCTATCCATGCTAGTACCTTGCCTCTAACACCATGGACTCTTATCTTACTGAGCAGCCTCCTGTGCGGCACCTTGTCAAAGGCCTTCTGGAAGTCCAAGTAGATAACATCCATTGGCTCTCCTTTGTCTAACCTACTCGTTACCTCCTCAAAAAATTCTAACAGATTTGTCAGGCATGACCTCCCCTTGATGAAACCACGCTGACTTTGCCCTATTTTACCATGCATTTCCAAGTATTCTGAAATCTCATCCTTAATAATGGACTCTAAAATCTTACCAACGACCGAGGTCAGGCTAATCGGCCTGTAATTTCCTGTCTTTTGCCTCACTCCCTTCTTAAACAGGGGGGTTACATTAGCGATTTTCCAGTCCTCTGGGACCCTCCCTGACTCCAGTGATTCCTGAAAGATCACCGCTAACGCCTCCACTATCTCTTCAGCTATCTCCTTCAGAACTCTGGGGTGTAATCCATCTGGTCCAGGTGATTTATCACCTTCAGACCTTTCAGTTTTCCTAGCACCTTCTCCTTGGTAATGGCCACCATACTTACCTGTGCCCCCCAACCCTCTTGAATTTTGGGGATGTTACTCGTGTCTTCCACCGAGAAGACTGACGCAAAGTACCTATTCAGCTCCTCCGCCATTTCTTTGTTCCCCACTACTACTTCTCCAGCATCATTTTCCAGCAGCCCAATGTCCAGTTTTGCCTCTCTCTTACCCTTTATATATCTAAAAATACTCTTGAAATCTTTTATATTACTGGCTAGTTTACCCTCACATTTAATCTTCTCCCTCCTTATTTCTTTTTTAGTTGTCCTCTGTTGGTCTTTGTAGGCTTCCCAATCCCCTGGTTTCCCACCTCTCTTCACCGCATTGTATGCTTTCTCTTTAGCTTTTATGCTGTCCCTGACTTCCCTTATCAGTCATGGTTGCCTCGTCCTCCCTTTAGTATGCTTCTTCTTCCTAGGGATGAATTTTTGCTGTGTCTCCCAAATTACTCTCAGAAACTCCTGCCATTGCTGTTCCACTGTCTTTCCTGCTAGGCTCATCTCCCAGTCAATTCTGGCCAGCTCCTCCCTCATGCCTCTGTAGTTGCCTTTATTCAACTGTAATACCGTTACATCTGATTCCAGTTTTTTCCTCTCAAATTGCAGGGTAAATTCCATCATATTATGGTCACTTCCTCCTAAGGGTTCCTTCACCTTAAGCTCCCTTATCAAATCTGCCTCATTACACATCACTAAATCTAGAATTGCCTGTTCCCTAGTGGGCTCCACCACAAGCTGCTCCAAAAAGCCATCTCGTAGACATTCCACAAATTCCTTTTCTTGGGATCCACTACCAACCTGATTTTCCCAGTCTACTTGCATATTGAAATCCTCCATGATCACTGTAACCTTGCCCTTCTTACAGGCCTTTTCTATCTCCAGGTGTATCTTGTGCCCCACATCCTGACTACTGTTCGGAGGCCTGTACACAACTCCCATTATGGTTTTTTTACCTTTGTGGTTCCTCAACTCTACCCACACAGATTCTAAATCATCTGACCCTACGTCATCTCTTGCTATCAATTAAATTTCATTTCTTACTAACAAAGCAACCCCACCTCCTCTGCCAACCTGCTTATCTTTACGATAGGATGTACATCCTTGGATATTTAGCTCCCAGTCCTGATCCCCTTGCAGCCATGTCTCCGTGATGCCCACCACATCATACCTGCCAATTCAATCTGCGCCACAAGCTCATTTACCTTATTTTGTATACTGTGTGCATTCAGATACAGCACCTTCAGTCCTGTATTTCCTGTCACCCTTCTCATTGTCATCCCTTTATCTGATGTGTTGAAGTTAGATTCCCTGCACTTTCCAAACACTCTGTCGAATTTTGTGTTCTGGAGACCTTAATAGCCTCTCCTGGGCTCTCCTTTCTTTTCAGTTTTTTCATAATTTTCCATGAAGTTGAATCCACCACCACCCCCCTCCCCCCTTCCCCCCGGCCAACATGCTAACCTGCAGCTTTGTTTCCCATTAGTCATACTTCTTGGAGTTTTACCCTTCCCTTCCCCCCCAACTTTCTAGTTTAAAGTCCTGTTGACCACCCTATTTACCCTTTTTACTACAACATTGGTCCCAGATCGGTACAGGTGGAGACCGTCCCAACAGTACAGATCCCTCCTGTTCCAATACTGATGCCAGTGCCCCATGAAATGGAACCCCTCTTTCCCGCACCACTCCTTTAGCCACGTGTTTACTTCCCTTATTCTCGCATCCCTAGGCCAATTTGCACGCGACTCAGGTACTAATCCGGAGATTATAACCCTTGAGGACCTATTCTGTAATTTAGTTCCTAGTTCCTGATAATCCCCAAACAGGTCCTCTTTCCTTGTCTTACCTATGTTATTTGTCCGACATGGACCACAACAACTGGATCCTCCCCCTCCCTCTCCAATATCCTTTCAAGCCAGTCAGAAATGTCCCCCAACCTGGCACCAGGCAGGCAACATACCATGTGGGAATCTCGATCCTGCTTACAAAGGATGCTATCAATTCCCCTAATTATAGAATCCCCTACAACTACCACTTGTCTTTTTGCTCCCCCCTCTTGAATGGCCTCCTGTGCCATGGTGCCGTGGTCAGCTGGCTCATTCTCCCTACAGCCCTGTTCCTCATCCACACAGGGAGCAAGTACCTCATACCTGTTGGACAAAGTCAAGAGCTGAGGCTCCTCTGTTCCTGAACACAGGATCCCTCTACCTGCCTCACTTGCAGTCACATCCTGCTGATCCTGACCATTGACCGAATTTGAGGTACTTAATCTACCGGGTGTGACGGCCTCGTGAAACAAAGCTTCCAGGTAACTCTCCTCCTCCCGGATGTGCCGCAGCGTCCAGAGCTCAGACTCCAGCTCATCAATTCTGAGCCGGAGTTCCTCCAGCAACCAACACTTGCTGCAGATGTGGTCACTGTGGCTCGCAATGGGATCTGCCAGCTCCCACATCAAAGAACTACAACACATCACCTGCCCAGTCGTCTCTACTTAGTTAATTAATTTATTAATTAGCTTTGCAGTGTTTTTACAAATTTGGTGCAGATTTCCTACCAACCAGTCAGGTCACAGCTTTCGTGTGATATCACTTTTTCACTTTTGGCTTCAGTTACTCTGTGCCCCGAGGTCACCGCTTCGGTGCTCCTCCCTCTGAGTCTGCTACCTGGAGACAAAGCCGTGAATCCCTGAGGTAAGCTAGATTTATACTCACCGCTCTGGTGCTCCTCCCTCCGAGTCTGCTCCCAGGATTTACTCACCAATCAGCTGCTTTTACTTTAAAATTCACTTTCAGAAGACTGTCTCTCGCAGGTCTGGTGCACTCCTGAAGGCACTGCCTCTTCCTCTCTCTTTTTTAGGTTTGAGGAGGAGGGAGGGATGGAAACAATATAGCAATGTAATGTTTGGGGCTATTCCGTTCTTTGACAGTGGCTCCTCCTCGATTCCCTCCTGAGTCGCAGTGTCTGCGCTGACTTCTCCCAGAATGCTTCAGTCACTTCTCACCAGCATCCTCTGTTGGATCTTGTCAGCCTGTTGGTTGACTAGTCTGTGAGACAGCTCATAACCATCTTCATATGTTCCACACACTTATTACCCGAGTCATTGATAAATCCGACTGGCCCCCAGACACCCTGAGATTTCAAATCCCTTGTTCTCATCTTTAAATCTCTCCCTGGCAATGTTCCATTCCTCCTCTGCAGTTTTCTCCAGAGTTATGACCTAAATTAGCTCTTCCAAATCTGGTTTCTTGCGCCATTTTCTTCTGTCCCTCCATCCACCTACCCACAGCCACCCCCGCAACCTCACCGGACACCCCCACCAATGCTCTGTTACAGCATCAGTGGCAACACATTCAGGCAGTGTACCCCTTATCTAGAATTCTCTTCTAAAACATTTCTGCTTCATTTCTTCCTAAAAAGCCCTTCTTTTTAATTTAAACTTCTTGATACGACCTGTAATTTTAACCCCACTTCTTGCTGATTCTCCCCAAACTCAGTAAAGTGCTTTGGAAGATTTTTGTTACGTGGAAAACCATCAAAACATAGGCCTGAATTATTTGCTTGTCGGGCGCACGCGGTCGGCAGGCCCAGGAGCGGATGGGAAACGGGCGCCCCAACCGCGATTTTATGTTGGCTGGCCAATTAAAGGCTAGCCAGCATGTAATGTGCACTGCCAATGGGGGTGGGAAGAGAGCGGGTATCGATGTCACCGCGGGTGCTGGTGAACACTTCCAGTGAGCTCCCTGGAGGCAGACAGCTGCCTCAAGGAGCTGCAGACCTCCACAGAATAATCAAAACAACCAAAATGCTGCAAAATATGCCCATGCAGCACAATCAAGCACCTGAAAGCAAACCTCATTAAAAAACAACCAGTCCCCAGGTACTTCTTTGTTATTCTATTTCCCCACGGAGATTTCATCCTACCCTCGACCGAGGTTTGAGCAAAAGTATAAAGGCTGCCTGGCCGACTGGCCTGTCTGCCAACTGTAAAAGTGGACAGGCCACGAAAAATCGCTTTCAAGCGCCTCCCAAATGAGCTTAATTGCCCGCTTACTTGTCGGTGAGCACGCTTCCAACTGCTGCGCGTGCCCGCTGAGCGAGATATCGCACGAGTGCACGATGAAGCTGGGACCCTTGCCTGACATCATCTCACGCTATTTTGCGGCCGGAAGGGCCAGGCGCGCGTCGGCCCACAGGACGTAAAATTCTGGCCACAAGTACTGTTGTTGTTCAATCATTTATATGTCCAAACATCTGGTGTACACAGTATATTTAGAAGAATTGTCTCTATTCCAGTCACCAACATACGCAATGAATCCGAAATACACACTGTAATAAGTAGGCTTCAGGCAACAATGAAAACTTCCATTTATGTGACATCTTTAACGATGCAAAATGTTGCAGCAATATTGACATATATAAGGAAGAAAATGCTACATGTCAAAATGTTACTTCTGGTGAACATTATTATATTAATGTGATAGTTGGAATACAAACAAGACAATGGAAGGCAACAGAGATGTCGTTCTGAGACGTATGATGAGGGTTAGGTTTGAAAAACAACTACAATTCCTTGGGCACATACTTAAGAGAAGCGAAACTAGAACATCTGGTAGTGACTAGTAAAATTGAAGGTAGCAGAGCAGGAGGGAGACAATGGAGGAAATACACTGATAGTTTAAAAAGTAAAACAGGTACAAGACTTGAGAACAACAACAAGATGTTGGCCGTTGTCAAAGATCGTGAAAGTTGGAGAGCCATGACTGCCGACATTGCAAAACATGCTCTTGAAGAAGATAAGGAAGAATGGAACAGGATTTTACTATTCCCTTGGCAACATTGTGCATTATCATTCCATTGCTACTGGTAAAAAAAAAATCAATTTTCATGCTCAATCTCAATTTTGCTCAATCCTGTCGGTAATGGAAATAAAACATTTGCTTAGTGTAATGGCAACTTCTATTTTCTTCAGCTTTCAGTGGGAGATGCTCAGGGAACAGCAGCAATTATTCTGCTTATTCAGTAGAATTTTTTTCCAATTTCCTTTTCTTATAAAGGATGTGGGATATAGTTCCATCGATACTGGCCATTTCCCAGTATATTACATGTTCATCATGGGTGACCCCAGATAGTGGAGTGTCAGTGTACTATTCCAACATGAAGGGCATCACAACCAAGCCATATTCCATCTTCACCTGGTTTGATGCCCATACAAAGCTAAACTACAATCCCACCCAGATCGTGTTTCACACCACAATAATGGCTACATTATTTTATCTGGTAGTATTAGCCTCTGTGGTCGAAACAGTCAGTAGAGGGCACAAAACAAAACAAAAAAACACATATGGGTTATCAGTGGAGCTATCTGGCATTTCTCTGAGTCAACATGAATCACCAGAAAGTGATTAATAGCAGACATTCTGGATAATCATTTTCCATCTTAGCCCTGGGATATCGAGGCCAATTATACTACTAATGCCGCTGTTCTAGCTGTGATCAGCTAGCTCAGCACAGCTTAAGGTACAAATGTGGAACTTTCTTAACCTTCAGATTTAAGATAACTTTGCTGATAACACAAGACAGAAGTAAAATTCCACCAATACCGTAATAGGTGCATTGATGTTCTCTGATAGCATTTGGCTTCTGTTGGTTCAGTAATGCTCAGCAAAGGGAGTAAAATGAAGAAAAGCACAGATGGCTGTAGATTAGTAGTTTACCTTTATCTGTGGAGCTACCGTGACCCCTTCCCTTCTCTGAATCAGTATAAGAGACCAGATATTGATCAGGAGTGGACACCTTGAATAGTTGTTATTTCTTAGCCTGGAGATATTAAAGGCATATTTACCATTTATATTTCAGCCCAGGCTTTGTTCAGCCAGCTCACTACAGATCAAGTTTCAAATCTAAGATAAAAGCAAAAAACTGCGGATGCTGGAAATCCAAAACAAAAACACAAATACCTGGAAAAACTCAGCAGGTCTGGCAGCATTGGCAGAGAAGAGTACAGTTGACGTTTCGAGTCCTCATGATCCTTCAACAGAACTAAGTAAAAATAGGAGAGGGGTGAAATATAAGCTGGTTTAAGGTTGGTTGGGTGGGGGTGGAGAATGATGGGGTGGTTGTAGGGACAAGCAAGCAATGATAGGAGCAGATAACCAAAAGATGTCACACACAAAAGAACAAAGAGGTGTTGTAGGTGGTGATATTATCTAAAAGAATGTGCTAATTAAGAATGGATAGTAGGACAAGCAAGGTACAGACAGCTTTAGTGGGGGTGGGGGTGAAATAAGACTAAAAGGGCATAAAAGGTATAGATTTAAAATAATGGAAATCAGTGGGAAAAGAAAAATCTATATAAATTACTGGAAAAAACAAAAGGGAGGGGGAAGAAACTGAAAGGGGGTAGGGATGGAAGAGGGAGTTCAAGATCTAAAATTGTTGAACTCAATATTCAGTCCGGAAGGCTGTAAAGTGCCTAGTTGGAAGATGAGGTGCTGTTCCTCCAGTTTGCGTTGAACTTCACTGGAACAATGCAGCAAGCCAAGGACAGACATGTGGGCAAGAGAGCAGGGTGGAATGTTAAAATGGCAAGTGACAGGAAGGTCTGGGTCATGCTTGCAGACAGACCGAAGGTGTTCTGCAAAGCGGTCGCCCAGTTTACGTTTGGTCTCTCCAATGTAGAGGAAACTGCATTGGGAGCAACAAATGCAGTAGACTAAGTTGGGGGACATGCAAGTGAAATGCTGCTTCACTTGAAAGGAGTGTTTGGGCCCTTGGACGGTGAGGATAGAGGAAGTGAAGGGGCAGGTGTTGCATATTTTGCGTTTGCATGGGAAGGTGCCATAGGTGGGGGTTGAGGAGTGGACCAGGATGCCACGGAGGGAACAATCCCTATGGAATGCTGCCGGGGGGGGGGGGGGTGAAGGGAAGATGTGTTTGGTGGTGGCATCATGCTGGAGTTGGCGGACATGGCGGGGGATGATTCTTTAAATGCAGAGGCTGGTGGGGTGATAAGTGAGGACAAGGGGGACCCTATCATGTTTCTGGGAGGGAGGAGAAGGCGTGAAGGCAGGTGCGTGGGAGATGGGCCGGACACGGTTGAGGGCCCTGTCAACTACCGTGGGTGGAAAACCTCGGTTAAGGAAAAAGGAGGACATGTCAGAGGAACTGTTTTTGAAGGTAGCATAATCAGAACAGATGCGACGGAGGCGAAGGAACTGAGAGAATGGGATGGAGTCCTTACAGGAAGCGGGGTGTGAGGAGCTGTAGTTGAGGTAGCTGTGGGAGTCGGTAGGCTTGTAATGGATATTGGTGGACAGTCCATCACCAGAAATTGAGACAGAGAGTCAAGGAAGGGAATGGAAGTGTCAGAGATGGACCATGTGAAAATGAAGGAGGGGTGGAGATTGGAAGCAAAATTAATAAATTTATAAAATTTAATAAATTAATAAATCGTCAGGACCTGGAAATGATCAAACAAATCTTTGAAAGTGGCAGGACAAGTTGAGATGGCAGATAAAAAATCTTGGCTTTATTAACAAAGCGAAGGAGAGCAAAAGCAAAGAAGTTATACAAAATCTTTTATAAAATGCTGGTTAGGTTTCAGCTGCCGTAATGTGGTCAATTTTGGGCGCAACACTTTAGGAAGAATGTCACAACATCAGAAAGATTGCAGAAAAGATTTACTAGAGCACTACTAGGGAAGAGGGACTTCAGTTACGTGGACAGACTGGAGAACTGGAGTTGTTTTCCATAGAGCAGAAAATGCTAAGAGGAAATTTAATAGAGGGATTCAAAATAATGAATGGTTTTTATAGAACAAGTAAGGAGATATTGTTTCCACTGACAGAAGGGTGAACAACCAGATAGCATAAGTTTAAGGTGATTAGGAAAAATACCAAAGGCAGCACAAGGAAACATTTTTCTTTTACACAGCAAGTTGTCGTGATCTGTATTGAACTGCCTAAATGGATGGTGGAAGCAGATTCAATAGTAACATTCGAAAGACAACCAAATACCTTCGGAGGAACTTTCCTCATCATAAGGAACTAAAGTACAATTGCATTAGCAAGTTCCACATCATAAAAATGGCTATGTTGATGTTGTCTGATAGCATGTAGCCTTTGTTGGTTGAAATGCTGAGTAAAAGGATGCAAAATAAAGAACAACACATGGATTTTGTCAGCTAAATTGTCTTGACCCTGAGCCAGTGTAAGGCAACAAAGATTGATCTTCCGAGATAGTGATGAAATATAATGGGGGAAATTTAACCCCCTCCCCTACCCCTGCAAACCAGATGGATTTGAGTTAAAAATGTAAAAGAAATACTCAACCCCAACAAAATCCCTCTTGAGCCTGCCGGTTTCATGTTTTAAAAGGAGGCAGGGTGTGTGGCGGATACCAAATTGTGCCCAGGAGGCAGTTTGCTCATTTAAAAATTTTAATGAGACTGTGAGATTTAAAGGAGCCTGGGGAAACCTTGTAGCTGATGGGAGGTGAGGAACTCCTGTAGCAATGCTCTAGGCTGAGATGATTGGTCTCCAACAACTACATCTTTCTTTGTGCTAGTTATGATTTCAACCAGTCAAAGAAGAGTTTTCCTCCCAATTGCCCTGACTTCAATTTTACTAGGGCTCCCTTGATGTCACATTTGGTCAAATACTGCCTTGAGGTCTAGAGCAATCACTCTGACCTCAACAATGAAAGTCAGCTTTATTCATATTTGGACCAAGTACTAAGGTCTGGAGCTGAGTGGTCCTGGTGGAACTTAAACTGAGCCATGTTGAGCAGGATATCAGTAAGTGTCACTTGATGGCACAGTCAATGACACGCTCCATTATTTTGCTGATGATTGAGAGTAGACTAATTGGATTGGATTTGTCCTTTTTTTTACAGACAGGACATACTTGGGCAATTTTTCACTTTTTACAGTAGATACCAGTATCGTAGCTGTACTGGAACAGCTTGGCTAGAGGAGCAGCTAGTTCTGGAGGACAAGTGTCCAGCACTACAGCCAGGATATTGGCAGGGTCCATAAACTTTGCTGTATCCAGTACGTTCAACTGGTTTTTGATACCACGCAAAGTGAATCACATTGGCTGAAGATGGCTTCTGCTATGGTAGGAGGAGGTCAAGATGGAGCATCCACGGCACTCTGGTTGATGGTTATAAACACTTCAGCCTCATCTTTTGCACTCGTGCTGGGTTCCACCATCGGGGATACTAATGAAGCCTTCTCCTCCTGTTATTTATTTAATTGTCCACCACCATTCATGACTAGATATGGCAGGTCTGTAGAACTTTACTCTGATCCGTTAGCTGTGAGATAATTTATCTTTACCTGTAGCATGATATTTCCGTCATTCAGTGTGTATGTAGACCTGAGCTGCAGTTGCATTTTGTGCCTCATTTTTAGCCTGCTAGATCAGCTCTGAATCTAGCCCATTTAGCATGAGGTAGTGCTACACCATGCAATGGAGACTCCCCTCAGTGTGATAATGAGACTTCTCCACAAGGACTGTCATGGTCAGATGCTTCTGTGACTGGTAGTTTGGTGAGGAAGCCATCAAGTAGGTTTTACCCTTTTGTTCATTCTCTCATAACCTGTCATAAGCCCAGTCTGGCAGATGTGTCCTTCAGGATTCGCCCACCTTGGTGGTGTTACCAAGATACTTTTGGTGAAGGATATTGAAGTCCCTCACACATTCTGTGCCCTTGCCATCCTGAGGGTTTTTACTGTGTGGTGTTCAACATGGGGGAGTCCTGATTCATCAATTAAGGGAGGGTGGTAGATGGCAACAGCAGGAGGTTGCCTTGCCCATATTTGCCCTGCTGCCATGAGACTTCAATGTTGAGGACTCCCAGGTCCACTCGCTCCAGGCTCTATACCATCCCACCATCTCAGGTGAGTCCGTCTTGTCTGTGGGACAAGACAGGGATGGTGATGGAGGAATCTGCACATTGGCTCTAAGGAATGATTTTCTGAGCATGAAAATGTAAGGCTGTGGTCTGGAGGACAATCTTGGCCTAAGTTCCCTGATGTTAATGTGGAGGAATTTCCAGGGTTGTCTTGTCCAGTGCCTAGGTCGGTGTAGGATGGACAGTCTGATTTTATTCTTCAACTTTTGTGTAGCCATTTGTTCCAACTAAGTGGCTTGCTAGGCTATTTCAGTTAGCAATTGAGAGTCAACCACATTGCTGTGGTATAGTGTCACATATAGGCTAGAATGGTACAGGACAGCAGGTTTCCTGCCTTGAAGCACATGGATGCTAACTTTTTGTGTTTTGTGCACAAGAGCACCAGATCCCTCTGTGCTGCACTTTTTTGGAGTCTCTCTCCATTTAAATAATAATCTGCATTTTGACTCTTCCTACCTCACACTTGCATGACCTCACACTTTCTTACATTGAACTCCATCTGCCAAGTTTTTTCCCACTCACTCAACCTATTTACATCCCCTTGCAGATTCCTTGTGTCCTCATCAGAACATACCCTCCCACCTATTTTTGTATTGTCAGCAAATTTGGATATATTATACTCTGCCCCTTCCTCAAGTCATTAATATAGCTAGTAAGTAACTGAGGCCCTAGAACTGATACTTGTGGCACTCCACTAGTTACACCTTTCCAACCTGAAAAGAACCCATTAATCCCGACTCCCTATCTACAGTGTGTTAACCAATCTTCAATCCATGCTAATACATTACCCTTAATACAGTGAGCTCCTACCTTCTGCAATAACCTTTTATGTGGCACCTTATTGAATGCCTTCTGGAAATCCAAAATACATGGCATCTACCGGTTCCCTTTTATCAACTCTGCTTGATATACCCTCAAAGCACTCTAGCAAATTTGTTAAATATGATTTCCCTTTCACAAAATCATGCTGAGTTTGATTGCGTTAAGCGTTTCTAAATGTCCTATTTCTTCCTTAATAATGGACTCTAGCATTTTCCCAACGACAGAGGTTAGGCTGACTGGCCTATAGTTTCGGGCTTTTTATCTCCCTCCCTTCTTGAACAGAGGCGTCACATTAGCAGTTTTCCAATCCATTGGGACCATTCTGGAATCCAGTGACTATTTTGACCAATGCCTCCACTAGCTCTGCAGCCAATTCCTTTAAACCCCTTGGATGCAGGCCATCAGGTCCTGGCGACTTGTCTGCCTTTCATCCCATTAATTTCTCAAATACTTTGTCCCTTGTGATAGAGACTGTTACATGATCTTTCCTACCATTAGCTTCTTGCATATCTGATATCTTTGGGATGTTTATAGTGTCCTCCACTGTGAAGACTGATGCAAAAAATTGGCTTAAATTATCTGCCATTTCCCTGTTCCCCTTTATCAATTCTCCAGTAGCATCCTCCAAAGTTCCCACGCTCACTTTAGCCACTCTCTTTCTTTCTACATACCCGTAGAAGCTCCTGCTGTTTGTTTTTATATTTCTTGCCAATTTACTTGCATTATCAATTTTCTCCCTCTTTATTAGCTTTTTAGTCTTCTGCTGGTTCCTAAAAACTTCCCAATCCTCTGGCTTACCACTAGTTTTCGATAATTTGTATGCCTTAGTTTTTGATTGGATACTCCCCTGATCATTTTTGTTAACCACAGGTGGTTCATCCTTCTCATCAAGCTCTTCTTTTTGACTGGGATAAATTTTTGCTGAGCCACTGCTCATCCACTGACTTTCCCCTTAGCCTATTTTCCCAGCCTGCTTTAGACAACTCTTTCTTCATACCTCTATAATTGCCCTTATTTAAGTTGAGGACGCTCGCTTGAGACACAAGTTTCTCATTCTCAAATTGAATTTGAAATCCTACCATATTGTCATATTGTGCTAGCTATCCCCCAGAGGATCCTTAACTATGATATCTCTTATTAATCTCATCTCATTACACATTACTAGGTCTAAAATAGCCTGTTCCCAGGTAGGTTCTGCAGTAAGAAACAATCTCTGATGCACCCTACAAATTCATTTTCCATGTTACCCCTGTCAATCTAATTTGTCTAGTGAATATGCAAATTAAAATCACCCATGACAATTGTAGCACCCTTCATATACGCCTCCATTATTTCCTGATTTATACTTTGTCCACTCTTCGTGGGCCTATAGGTGACTTCCACCCGTGACTTCTTCCCCTTGCTATTCCTTGTTTCCTCCTAAACTGATTCCACATCACAATCTACTGCACTTATATCACTTCTCACCACTGCACTGATACCTTCCTTTATTAACAGAGCTACCCACCTTGTTTTCCTTTTTCCCTATTTTCTGGAATGTCGAATACCCTTGAATATTGAGTTCCCAGTCTTGGTCATCCTGCAACCACTTCTCTGTAATAGCTTTCAAGTCATATTCATTTATTTCTATTTGTGTCATCAACTCATCTATCTTGTTACAAATGGTATGTGCATTCAGATAAAGAGCCTTAAGCTTTGACATTTTACCATTATTACTCATTCTGGTTCTAATTTCTACTGCACTTTTCTGCTTATATTTTCTGCCCCTTCCTGTCCGACTTTGATTATCATTTGCCTCTTCAATACCCTGCACCTCTGCTTTCTTGTTTCTTTTCAATTTCTTAAACTTCTCTTCAATTGAACCCTTCCCACCACTGCCACCACACCCCCACCCCCAACCCAAACTAATTAGTTTAAAGTCATATCTACAGCTCTAGTTATGCGACTCGCCAGGACACTGGACCCAGCATGGTTCAAATGAAGCCCATTCCAACACAACAGCTCTCTCCTTCCCCAGTACTAGTGCCAGTGCCCCATGAAAGGAAACCATTTCTTCCACACTTATCTTTCAGCCGTGCATTTACCTCTCATCTTAATTACCCCATGTCAATTTGCACGTGGCTCAGGTAGTAATCCATAGATTACTACCTTTGTGGTTCTGCTTTTTAATTTAGCCCTGAGCTGCTCGTAGTGCCTCAGCAAAACCTCTTTCCTAGTCCTACCCATGTTGTTGGTACCTACATGGGCCACGACAGCTGGATCCTTCCCCTCCCACTCCAAGTTCTTCTCCAGCCCAGAAGAGATGCCCATAACCTTGGCATCAAGTAGGCAACACAGCCTTTGGGACTCTCTGTCTTTGCTGCAGAGAACAGTATCTATTCCCCTAACTAAGCTATCCCCTATTACTACTGCATTTCTCTTTTCTCCCCCCACTTGAATGACACTCTGTACCATGGCGCTGTGGTCAGTTTGCTCATCCTCCCTGCAGTCTGTGCCCTCGTCCACACCGGGACCAAGAACCTCATACCTATTGGACAAGGGCACTGACTGAGGCTCCTCCAAAGCTAAATTCTGGATCCCCATATCTGGCTCACTCGCAGTCACACCCTCCTGTCCCTGACCATGGTCCAAATTTGATGTAATTAATCTAAAGGGTGTAACTGTCTCCTGAAACAGTGTCCAGGTACTCTCCCCCTCTGTAATGTGTTGCAGTCTGCAGTTCGGACTCCAGCTCATCAACTCTGAGCTGAAGTTCCTCGAGCAGCCAACGCTTGCTGCAGGTGTGGTCACTGTAGATTGCAACAGTGTCCACCAGCGCCCACATACTACAGCTGCAATACATCACCTGCCCAACCATCTCTATTCTATTTAATTAACTAATTTGGATGTTAAATATTTTTAAAGTGAACTTCTTAACTGTAGTCTTCAGTTGTAATAACATCTCCTGATTTAAATTACTTGGCCAATCAAAGGAGACACAGAAGACATACCCAACAATCACCTATCTGTTTTCCTTTGAAGTCACACTTTGGCTCTGACAGGTAGAAACAGGTTAAAGGGGTTCTCTGTCTCCGTTTTTTATCTCCCACTGCCATCCTTCTCACGCAGGTCCACTCTCCGTGTGCTGGGCCTCCCTCTCTGCCGCTGGTTTTTATCCCATGCTGCCCCTGCCCTTCTCACACAGGTCTGCTCTCCGTGTGCTGAACTCCCGGCTCTCCTCGCTGTTTTACACTGAACCCCGGGCTCCCATTGCTGTTTTAAAGTGAACTCCCGGCTCTCCAGGAGGACTGTATTACCCCTCTCCTCACAATTGGACACCCACCTCAATTCCTCTCTTCCTCTTCTGTGCTCCCGGGCTGTGGCCTCCGCGCTCTCCCACTCCCTTCTAAACTCCCCGTAAATATTAAGGCTGATAGCGTATTGTTACTATTTACTGATATTACAAATAAGAAACTGACAATACAAATGTTATATAGATATATTAACACATTGCTGGGAAATTTGTTACATCAGGATTATATGTGCATGTTATTTTCACTAAAAGGCTGTGTTTTATCACATTGTATATTAAAAGCTATTGACTTCTCAGGAAATTTTTGTCAGGACAGGAATGTGCATGTGGATCTAACTGCATGAAGGTACATAATAAATTCTATTTTCAAAAATCTAACCGGGTCGATTCTTTAGAATTTGAAATAGTTTGTAGAAATTTTGCTGGTTAAAAGCCATCATAAATAATTTGAGTTTTTAAGTTTCAAAGTATATACAATAATGACCAGGCATGTTAATTTACGGCATTTGTCCCCACTTCATAACTTTACTAAACTTGATCATGTAGATTTGTTATTTGTAAAGCAATCTTACCTTGTCTTCTGTTGGATGTAATCTTGTTTTATTTAAAAGTACCAAAATCGGAAAAGAAGTCAAAAGGTTATGTTTAGATCATAGAAGTTGGTCATTTGCTTAGAAAAAGCTTTGATGAAATGTTGGTCAAACAGGAATTTAAAAAAAAATTGCGTTTGTAATGTGACGCTTGGCTACTTTGCCTCAAAAACCACAGAATCCTGTGTCTGGACAGCAAAGGGGTAGCAGCCTCCAATTTAAATTTGTATACATTACTACTGTGTAGAAACTGGTAAACACTGAAATATATTTAACGTTGACAGTGTAATAAAATATTTATGGTCCAAGTAGGAAAACATTATTCTCTTCAATTATTGGAGGACACGTTCTCTTAATTTTACACACTTCCAAGTTGTAAAAGTTGCATGTGGCTAGAGTTTCCTCTAAGCGTCAGCCATGACTCAGTCGGTAGCACTCTAATCTGTGAGTCAGAAGGTTGTGAATTCACAGTGCCATCCCAAATCTTAAACTTACATTGATTGCAATGCTGTATTATCAGAGGTACTATTTTTTGGATGGAATGCCAAACATCTGCCTTCTGCTGGACATAAAGAATCCTATAACACTATTTCAATGAAATGTAGGGGAGTTCTCCCCGGTGTCCTGACCATTATTTATCCGTCAATCAGCATCACTGAAAGAGATCATTTGATCTATAACACATTGCTGTTTCATCTCAATTGGCTGCCATACTTCCTACATTATAAGAATGAGTGCCCTTGTAAAGTACTTGGTCGTAAAACAGTGCGGGCCATCTCGAGGTCATGGAACGTGCTATAGAAATGTTATTTCTCTTTCTCTGCTTACTAAATATAAACGAATGGGGAAATTAATCTTTTCCATCAGCCACACAGTATTATTCTCTTAAATTCATGGGAGCCAATCAGAAAGCAGCTTCAACAATGCTGCTGCACACTTCTCAAGCTGCATTGAAATCAATCATGGAAATACTTATAGTACTCTTCTTTCTGATTAACTAAGGAGAGCACAAAGGCCTAGAAATTGGGTTGGCCCAATTTTTGAATGTGGGGGTTGCAATTCACAACTTGCCCACACCAATTCAGATTGTGATGGACAACATATAAAATTCATGTGCCCAACTTATTCAGGAACCACCCTCAGAACTAAATGGGAACAAGTGGAATCTGGACCCAAGAACCTGGCAGCAGTATCGCAAGAGATCTAATAATCTCATGCAGATAGTCAAGGTAAGTGAATGCATCTTCACATGAAATCTCCTACTTATCATTACCTCAGCCTCACATGCTGCTTAATGCAGCCAACCCTAACACCCCAACAGCCATCCCCTGGCACTCAGAACTCTTGCTAAACATCCAGACACCCCACCTTAGTATCACACACTTAACAATGCTTCCAGCCTCACACCCACATACCTTCAGCTATTCAGCTACGGCAGGAACGTCATCCAAACACAATGCTACACAACCGCTTACATCCTGCCCTCTCTCAGGATAAGGTAGCACACAATAGGAGAGACTGGAGCAGAAGAGACAGAGGACAAGGGTGCTTGCCCCATGAATCCCGCGGGGGAGATGGTCCTCTGCATCATGGTGCAGGCTGTGATGGGGCTCGTTGCATCCGATGCCACTGAGAACATTGAGGATGACAGTACGTTCCTGCCTTATGCCTTTCTCAACTCCGAGCACAGCCTCACCCCAGCTATCATGATGAGAAAGTTGCTGATCATATGATCATGGACCTTTTGCTTCCTGTATCCCCTTCCCTCACACCAATCTTCCGTTTTTGAGTTCCTGCTTTCAGAAACTCAAGAACTCCCACCTGCTTAGTCACAGGAGCCCCAGAAAGAGTGAAGAGAGCAACGTACAACACTGATGAAGAGGCCTCATCACTTGGCCTGACAATTGTAGGCACTGATTTGCTCTGTTGTTGCTACTTGTGTTGTAAACTGATAGGACACCATGAAGCAGTCTTGCTGAAGTTACAAAGAAGTCTTTATTAACATGACTGAACTATGTACATATTTACCATAAAGCGTAAGGATATGAAGAGAACTCCATATTAGGCCTTACATGTTGCGACCTATCTCTAGACTGCCCTTCGCTCTAGGTCATGTGCCATCAGTGTGTGTGCAATACTGTACTCAGTCCTATGTTAACCCTTTAGATGTCAGATCCTTCTACTACAAGCACCAGCTCAGCTATTGGCACAGCATGTACATTGAATATAGAGTTGGGATCAGGATCAGCATTTATTGCCCATCCCTAGTTGCCCTTGAGAAGGTGGTGGAGAGCTGCCCTCTTGAAGCACCACAATCCAAGTGGTATAGGTACACCTATAATGCTGTTAGGGAGGGAGTTCCAGGATCTTGACACACTGGCAGTGAAAGAGTGGTGATATATTTCCAAGTCAGGGTGGTAAGCAGCTTGGAGGGGAACTTCCAGCTGGTGGTGTTCCCATGTGTCGGCTGCCCTTGTCCTGCTAGATGGTAGTGGTCATTCGTTTGGAAGGTGCTGTCTAAGGAGGCTTGGTGAGTTCCTGCTTTGCACCTTGTAGATGGTTCACACTGCTGCTACGGTGCATCGGTGGTGGAGGGAGTGAATGTTTATGGATGGGGTGCCAATCAATCTGGCTACTTTGTTTTGGATGGTATCAAGCTTCTTGAGTATTGTTGGAGTTGCACTCATCCAGGCAAGTGGAAAGTATTCCATCACACTCCTGACTTGTGCTGTTTAGATGGTGGACAGGCTTTGGGGAGTCAGGAGGTGAGTTACTCGCCACAGTATTCCTAGCCTCTGATCTGCTCTTTTGCCACAGCATTTATATGGCTAGTCTAGTTCAGTTTCTAGTTATTGGTAACTCCCAGGATGTTGATAGTGGGGGATTCAGTGATAGTAATGCCATTAAATGTCAAGGGACTATGGTCAGTTTCTTCCTTGTTGGAGACGGTCGTTGCCTGAAACTTGTGTGGCGCAAATGTTACTTGCCACTTGTCAACCCAAGCTTGGATATTGTCCAGGTCTTGCTGCATTTGCACATGGACTGCTTCAGCACCTGAGGAATTGCAAATGTTGCTGAATGTTGTGCAATTATCAGCAAATATCACCATTATGACCTTATGATGGAAGGGAGGTCATTGATGAAGCAGCTGAAGATGGCTGGGCCTGGGACACTATCCTGAGGAACTCCTGCAGTGATGTGCCTGAACTGAGATGATTGACCTCCAACAACCACAACCATCTTCCTTTGTGCTAGATATAACTCCAACTGGCAGAGTGTTTTCCCCCGATTCTCATTGACTCCAGTTTTGCTAGGGCTCCTTGATGCCACACTCAGTCAAATATTGCCTTGATGTTAAGGTCACTCTCATCTCACCTCAGGAGTTCAGCTCTTTTCATCATGTTTGAGCAAAGGCTGTAATGAGGTCAGAAGTTGAGTAGCCTTGGTGGAACCCAAACTGAGCATCAATGAGCAGGTTATTGCTAAGCAAGTGTCACTTGATAGCACGGTTGATGATCCCTTCCATCACTTTACTGATAATCGAGAGTAGACTGATGGGGCGGTAATTGGCTGGGTTGGATTTCTCCATCTTTTTGTGTACAGGACATACCAGGCAATTTTCTACATTGCCAGGTAGTTGCCAGTGTTGTAGCTGTACTGAAACAGCTTGGCTAGGGACATAGCAAGTTCTGGAGCGCAAGTCTTCAGTACTATTGCCAGAATGTTGTCAGGGTACATAGCCTTTGCAGTATCCAGTGCCTTCAGCTGTTTCTTGATATCATGTGGAGTGAATCAAATTGGCTCAAGACTGCCATCTGTGATGCTGGGGTCCTTCAGAGGAGGCACTTCTGGCTGAGGATTGTAGCAGATGCTTCAGCCTTATCTTTTACACTGATGTGCTGGGCTCTCCCATCATTGAGGATGGGGATACTTGTGAAGCCTTCTCCTCCAGTGAGTTGTCTAATTATCCATCACCATTCATGACTGGATGTGGCAGGACTGCAGAGCTTAAATCTGATCCGTTGGTTGTGGAATTGCTTAGCTCTGTCTATCACTTGATGCTTATGCTCTTTGGCACACAAGTAGTCCTGTGCTATAGCTTCATCAGGTTGAAACCTCATTTTTAGGTATGCCTGGTGTGGCTCTTGGCATGCACTCCTGCACTCTTCATTAAACAAGAGTTGATCCCCTGCCTTGATGAAACTGCAAACTGGCCAAGGGTAAAGGATGGTTCATTTGCCAACTTACCAAAGGGTGGATTGGTGAAGTTGTGCTGCAGGGGTCTCAGATGAGGACTTTATTGGGAACCATACAGGGAAGAACTGAATGGGCATGCACATCAAGGTTCAGGGTGCAATGGTGACCTGCCATACAACTTCCTGTCACTATCAAAGATCATGGAAGAATCTGCTTCCAGCTCGGCATAGAGCTTGCCTTCTTCACACCTTCTGCTCCAGCTCCCTGTTGTTCTGCAGGCCCAGGGACACTGCCACTACCTACTTCAGCTTTTGTATAAACAAGTGACCAATCCTCTGCCTTCCCTGTGATCTTCAGGAAACACTCACCAGAAAATGCAGGAACTCACTAAGATGCCTCCAAAAACACTCAAGTGTACTTTCAGATAATTGTCAATGGATAAAGCTCCAAAAATTTACCACCTGCTATCAGCTAGAGTGCCTGTCAATTTAAATAACACTGTTGCAATACCATCTTGGGCTGTGTAATATCAGGACAACACCAAATCAATTCTGCTGACATTTGCAGAGAACATCTCTGTGTGTGTCCAAATCATCCAGCAATGCCATGCAGGAAGCAGCTGGCAGTGCATTCTTGTCCTGGGAGAAGAGGGTACATGGCACCATGCAACTGAATTTAGCACCCGAACAATCCAGAAAGTGCCTTTGACAGTCAAATTTCTGGGAAACCCAATGTCATTTGTCCCTGATTGCAATTTTAAGTCTTACAAATGAAATGGGCTGAATTTTACCAGCTCCCGGGAGGTAGGTTCAGAGGCACAGAGGCAAGTAAAATCAGGAAGCGCTGAGTCAGAACAGCTCCCCAAAGTTGTCCCACCATTGTGGCATTTTTCCGACGGCAGTCGACCCCAAGGCTGTTCTCCCCAATAGAGCATGCAGCCAACTTACATTGGTAAAGGTCTTATGAAGGGCCATTTTACATGGCAGTCATCATTTTGCTGACAACTGGGTGACTTCCTATGATGGAGGGAGATCACCAGCTAAAATGGAGTGTTGTGAATATCTGATTTTTGCTGTAAAAAGAAGACATTTTGATGTCAAAAGCTTTTGTCTTGCACTCATCAGAACAATTTGCAAGAAAATACCAATGTCAAGGATCAACATATTTATACTGTATGAGAAGGGAGTGCTGATTAGTTGGCAAGTGGAATCCAATTGGTGGAGGTGTTGCCATGGAGAATGCACCAGTTGATGGTGATTGACAGTTAACTGCCATGCATTGTTTGACATTTAAGCCAGGCAGCTTGACTCTGATTGGTTAAGGCGTTGCCCTAAGGATTATCTAGCAACACCTGCTGTTTGCCACTGAAAAGTGCCCAGTCTATCTAAGATTACCCTGGAAGGTCATGGTATCTCAAAAATTAGAGCAACTGTTTCATGCTGCTATTATGCAGTAATAACATGAGTGGTATTCACCACTAACATGGTGCTGCTGTCGACCCGAAAAACTGTTCGGCCTATCTCACAACTGAAAAATTAGGTGCATGAGTTTCAGTGCCAGTGTGATGTTAGATATGTAGGCCGTACGTCCCAAAGTCATGCAGATCATATTAAACAGCATGTTTCTGCCGCTGTTCACAAAGGGCAAGGTACAGACCTGAGCCAACCAGCCTGTGCTTGAAATACTCAAAACACAGTGTCCAACATTAGATGTGATTCCATGACTGGACAATATTTGCTAAATAATCCTCAGTGTACTAAGAATTACGCTGACAATCAATTTAAGATCATCAGTCAGGCTTGTAGTGTGATGCATTTACATATACTTGAAGCTACACATATTAATATACAGGGTCCTGTTCTTTGCAGACAGAAAGAACATGCACACACATAGGGCAGAATTTTCCCCCTGTAAGGCGGTGGGGGGAAGTTGATGTGCGGGCGCGGCACCATTTTGCGTGGGTGGGCCAATTAAGGCCCGCCCAGTGTGATGTCCGTAGGGGAGCGTTTGCTCCCTGTGCAGGTGGGGGAGAATGCCTAAAATCGAGAATGCGCTCTTTCGCGATGCGCACGAAAGAGCGCACTCATCTCCCTGAGGCTAAGTGCTGCCTCAGGGAGATCGCCTCTACTTACAAAAATATTAAAAATAGAAAAAAAAAATTCCCTTACATGACCCCTCATGTGACACATGAGTTGGGACATGTTCATAATTTCCAAAAAAACTTTATTAAAATTTTTAAAAACCTACATGAAAACTCAACCTGCCTGTAGATGAGGTTTCATGTTTTTTCTACTTCCCGCTGGGGTTCCTGGCCTGCCTGCCAACCTTAAGGTTGGACGGGCAGGTCCACCAGTTACTTTAATTGATCTGTCAATGGCCTCCATTGGCCATTGACAGTTTAGCGGGCTCACAGCTGATTTTGCTGCGCCCCCACCTTCCTGAAAATTTAAATGGGGTGCGGTGACATTGAGAGTTCCACCCGACATCACCGTGCGTCATTTTACATGTCAGTGAGCACCCTCGTCCCCGCTCGCCAACGGTAAAATCCTGCCCATTATGACTGCTTCAGCTAAATAAAATAAGTGACAGCCATTCGCTGGTTCATTCCCCAAGGCAATGTCTTCATCTTTTTTAAAACTTAATTTATATTTTATTCATTCACAGGATGTGAGCTTCGCTGGCTGGACCAGCATTTATAGCCCATCCCTAGTTGCCCTTAAGAAGGTGGTGGTGAGCTGCCTATTTTTAAATTCATTCATAGGATGTGGGCATCACCTGCAGGCCAGACCAGGTAAGGACAGCAAATTTCCTTCTTTAAAGGGCATTAGTGAACCAGATGGATTTTAACAACAATAGTTACATGGACATCATTAGACATTTTTTAATATTCCAGATTTTTATTGAATTTAAATTCCACAGTCTGCCGTGGCAGGATTTCAAACCCAAGTCCCCAAAGCATTACCTGGGTCTTTGGATTATTAGTCTAGCGACAATACCACTATACCATCACCTCACCACCTTCTTGAAACGTTGCAGTCCACGTCGTCTGGATACACCTACTGTGCTGTTAGGAAGGGGGTTCCAGGATTTTGACCCAGAGACAGTGAAGGAACGGCGATATATTTCCAAGTCAGGATGATGAGTGACTTGGAGGGGAACTTCCAGGTGGTGGTCCCATCTATATGCTGCCCTTGTCCTTCTAGATGGTAGTGGTCGTGGGTTTGGAAAATGCTGTCTAAGGAGCCTTGGGGAATTCCTGTTGCGCATCTTATAGATGGTACACGCTGCTGCTACTGTGCGTCGGTGGTGGAGAGAGTGAATGTTTGCGGATGTGGTGCTAATCAAGCGTGTTGCTTTGTCCTGAGGGTGTCAAACTTGTTGAGTGTTGTGGGAGTTGCACTCATCCAGGCAAGTGGGGAGTACTCCATCACACTCCTGACTTGTGCCTTGTAGATGGTGGACAGGCTTTGGCAAATCAGGGGGAGTGTTACTGGGTGCATGATTCCTAGCCTCTGACCTACTCTTGTAGCCACAGTATTTATATGGCTAGTCTAGTTCAGTTTCTGGTTAATGGTAACCCCCAGGATGTTATAATGGGGAATTCAATGATGGTAATGCCATTGAACATCAAGGTGCAATGGTTGGACTGTCTCTTGTTAGAGATGGTCATTGCCTGACACTTGTGTGGCACAAATGTTACTTGCCAGTTGTCAGCCCAAGCCTGGATATTGTCTAGGTCTTGCTGCAGTTGGACATGGACTACTTCAGTATCTGAGGAGTCGCAAGTGGTGCTGGATATTGTGCAATCATCAGTAAACATCCCCACTCCTGACCTCACAATGGAAAGAAAGTCATTGATAAAGCAGCTGAAGATGGTTGGTCTGAGGACACTACACTGAGGAACTTCTGCAGCGGTGTCCTGGAACTGAGATGACTGACGTCCAACATCTTCCTTTGTGCAAGGTATGACTCCAACCAGCAGAGTGTTTTCACCCGGATTCCCATTGACTCCAGTTTTGCTAGGGCTCCTTGCTGCCACACCTGGTCAAATGTGGCCTTGATGTCAAGGGCAGTTGCACTCACTGCACCTCTGGAGTTCAGCTCTTTGGTCCATGTTTAAACCAAGGCTACAATGAGGTCAGGAGCTGAGTGGCCCTAGTGGAAGCCAAACTGAGTGTCAGTGAGCAGGTTATTGCTAAGCAGAGCTTAGATCTGGTCTGTTGGTTGTAGAATCACTTAGCTCTGTCTATCACTTGCTGCTTATGCTATTTGCCCGGCAAGTGGTCCTATGTTATAGCTTCACCAAGTTGACACTTCATTTTTAAGTGTGCTTGTTGCTGATCCTGGCATGCCCTCCTACACTCTTCATTAAACCAGGGTTGATCCCCTGGCTTGATGTTAATGGTAGAGCGGGGGATATGCTGGGCCATGAGGTTATAGATTGTGTTCGAGTACAATTCTGCTGCTGCTGTTGGTCCACAGCGCCTCATGGGTGCCCGGTCTTGAGTTGCTAGATCTGTTCGAATTCTATCCCATTTAGCATGGTGGTGGTGCCACACAACATGATGGAGGGTATCCTTAATGTGAAGGTGGGGCGTTATCCCCTTAATGACTGTGTGATGGTCACTCCTACCAATACTGTCATGGACAGATGCATCTGCAGCAGGCAGGTTGGTGAGGATGAGGTCAAGCATGTTTCTCCCTTTTGTTGGTTCCCTCACCAGCTGCTGCAGACCCAGTCCAGCAGCTATTTCAGTTAGAACTTGGCCAGCTCAGTCTGTAATGATGCTACCAAACACTCTTGGTGATGGACATTGAAGTCCCCCATCCAGAGTACATTCTGCGTCCTTGCAACTCAGTGCTTCCTCCAAGTGATGTTCAACATGGAGGAGCACTGATTCATCAGCTGAGTAAGGGCAGTATGTGGTAATGTAATCAGCAGAAAGTTTCCTTGCCCATGTTTGACCTGATACCATAAAATTCCAGAGTCTATGTTGAGGATTCCCAGGGCAACAGAGGTGGTCCTGCCGGTGGGACAAGACATGCCCAGGGATGGTGATAGTGGTGTCTGGGGCATTATCTGTAAGATATGATTCCATGAGGATGACTATGTTAGGCTGTTGCTTGACTAGTCTGTGAGACAGCTCTCCCAGTTTTGGCACTAGCCAGATGTTAGTAAGCAGGACTTTGCAGGGTCAACGGGGCTGAGATTGCCATTGTCGTTTCCAGTGCCTAAGTTGAAACTGGGTGGTGTGTCTGGTTTCATTCCTTTTTTGAGACTTTGTAGTGGTTTGATACAACTGAGTGGCTTGCTAGACCATTTCAGAGGGCATTTAAGAGTTAACCACATTGCTGTGGGTCTGAAGTCGCATGTAAGCCAGATCAGATGAGGACGACAGATTTCTTTCTCAAAAGGACATTAGTGAACCAGATGGGTTTTTACATCAGTCAACAATGGTTTGATGGTTATCATCTGACTTTTAATTCCAGATTTTTATTGAATTCAAATTCCACTATCTGCTGTGGCAGAATTCAAACCCAGATTCCAGGAGCATTATCCTGGGTCTCTGGATTACTAGTCCAGCGACAATAGCATTCTGCCATCGCCTCCCCAATCAGAGTCATGCTGCCTGGTTTAAGTTTCAAACAATGCTTAGCAGTTCACTGTCAGTCACTATCAATTGGTTCATTCTCAATGGCAAAGCCTCTACCAATTATAGTCCATTTGCCAATCAATCAGCACTCTCTTCTCATACAGTATAATTACATTGTTTCCTCTGACATTGGTATTTCTTTGCCAATTATGCTGATGAGTGCAAGACAAAAAGCTTCAACAAAAGTTTCCTTTTTTCAACAGTATTCAAATTCTGTACTACTAAATGACTATTAATATCTGATTTCATAATTCATGTTTTAGGAAATAACTTGTCGTTTTGGAATTTAATTTAAGTTTAGATAAATGGAAACACTTGGTTGAGAAACTGATAAACGGTCCTTGCATAATTACGATTCATTGGTAACTTGTGTTTATTTAATAAGGTGAGAGATAGAAGTGACAGAATTTTTAAAATGGACGACCCATCTCTGAGCTCTTGGGAGGGACAGGAAGACTACAGTTATTTCAGTGAGGGATTTAAATTATTCATGTAGTTCCCAGAATAAAAAGCACTTTGTAAACAAAGGGGTTTCATGGTGGAAACAGCAAGTCTGGAAATGTAACTCCATTAGAGATATAGATTATCCAAGTGGGTCACAGAATCAACAGGTCATTTTGAAGGTAAAAGATAATTAGTTAACATTTTTGTTTGGAGCATAGGAAGGTGCTTTGCTTTAATTTATCTGTGTATGTTTGCTCACAGAAACCAGGCAGTCGCCAAACAGCATGGTTGGAGCTTGGAGAAGGCAGACTGTCAGGTGCTGTAAGGCAGCTGTGGGACCAAGAGCTATACAGGAGCTGCGACAGCAGGCAAGAAGAAAGAAGTTTTTAAAATTCATTCATGGGATGTGGGCTTTGCTGGCTAGGCCAGCATTTATTGCTCATCCCTAATTGCCGTTAAGAAGGTGGTGGTGAGCTGCCTTCTTGTACCGCTGCAGTCCATGAAGTGTAGGTACACCCACAGTGCTGTTAGGGAGGGTGTTCCAGGATTTTGACCCAGCGACAGTGAAGGAACAGCAATATATTTCCAAGTCAGGATGGTGAATGGCTTGGAGGAGAACTTCCAGCTGGTCGTGTTCCCATGTGTCTGCTGCCCTTGTTCTCTGAGATGTTAATATCTGCTTCGAGATCCCCACATGGGGCAGCCTCCCTTCGACAGCTCGGGTTGGGGGTGGGGGTTGGAGAGAGGGAGAGGCATCACAGGCCAAAGAAGAGACTCTGGGAGGAAAAGGCTGCAACTGCAGCACCAACAATCTCCCCGGAGAGATATAGAAACATATAAGCATAAAAAATAGGAGGAGTAGGTCATTTGGCCCTTCAAGCCTGCTCCATCGTTCAATATGATTATGGCTGATCCTCTGTCTCAATACCATACTCCCGCTCTCGCCCCATTCCCCTTGACGTCTTTAGTGTCTAGAAATCTATCTGTTCCCTTCTTAAACAAATTCAGTGACTTGGGCTCCACAGCTTACCTGTGCTGTGATGTCAGTGGTGCTGCTGAGGCTTCAGAGCTGCATTCCCTGACATTGGGCTGCAGCATCAGGAGCCCATCTTTCATCCTTCATTGAATGGCTAGCCCACAGATGGTCAATTAAGAGGCCATGTGTGGTAACTCTTTCGAGTACAAACACGTTTCCATCTGTTTCAGATGGAGTTACATTGTTTCATAGTTTGCCACTGTGAGATCTGAACTCTTGATCTTGGGGTTACAAACCCAGTACCATAACCACTTGGCTATTTAGGCCAAGCAGGCCATGTGTGGTACAATTGCTGACTGAGTCCTGCTACCAATCAGTGCAGCCTCAGGTCACACTTTTCCCCCTGATGTTGGAGTCCCCTCTCAATCAGCTCAATATTTCAAGCATTTCAGCTTCTTGCTATTTGTGAATCTTAATGACTAGGTCTGATATATATTCATACACTTGCATGTTAGTAAATTACTAAAACTGTAAAATGTAGATCACCTCTCATATGTTGCTGGTGAAAGTTTTTAAGCTTTCAGCTAATTTAAGCTAATTCAGAAAAATGTAATTCAGTTGTGCTTCTGAGATTGAAGATGTTTTAAAAGCTTGGGTTCATATTTGTAATATCTTGAAGAGCTCATTATTTTTCACTAAGTTATAAAAAGTGATGAATTATGCAAGTATTATTGCATTTAATAGAAAATATAACTTAAGAGAATATCAGTTTTCCTTTATTGCTAATGCTGATTTTTTCACTCAGTTAATGATTATACACAAAGACATGTAAGGGCAAAAAGGGTGGACCTGTTATCCTGAGATAGGAGGGGTATTTGTTTAAGGCACTGTCTACTTATAGGCAAATGGGGGGAGATGATGTTTAGACTATGGTGCCCACATTGACTGAGTTACATAGTGGAAACATTGGAGATTAGCTGGTCTTTGATATATCTTACAACTGCCAGCAGGGAGCAATCCACATGTTCTGGGTTCTGTAATTCAGCTTCTGCTGGAGTCAGCACTTCCTCTTTAGCCTTGCCAAGCCACAACATCTTTTGGATGGCAAATTTGTGAACAGCGCTGCAATGGAGACCCTGGCTCTTGAGAAGGAAAATATTACAGGATACGAAATAGAGAAGTAAGGGGAAGTATGCTAAGAAAATAGCCAGTTGCCCCATTGCCTACTAAAACCCACAACAGATACAAAGGAGGAAGTCATGAAATGTTCTGACAATGTTTAACTTGTACCTTATGTGCATGCAGATAAATGTTAAAATGAAATTGTAAGCTTTGTGGGAAAATCAGGAAAGGATTCTTAGAGCATAGCCATAATAAAATTAACTTTGTGCATGATTAATTACATAAGTATGGTGGCCAGCCTGTCTTTTTTTAACTTCCCTGTTCTTTGTGAATTCTCTTTTCTAGGTCTTGTAGACTGTTGTTTGTGTTTTAACTTGATGCAACATGTCTTGTAAACTGTCTGTCTTGCATCTGATGTAATTATCTAGTTAACTTACTGATTACCTGACCTACTGTGAGATATTACTGCATGCACTGATAACGGTTGATGCGTAACTACCTGATTGTTACAAGATTATAACTCAGATAAAAAGGATCAGATGTTATCTCATGGAATGAATAGTACATTGTTAGAAGAGATAAGGGACAATCAAGAAACTGTATGGGTAAAAAAAAATAAATTACCTAACCTAATTATAAGAGAATAAAGAAGGGCAAGTTGATAGGATCACTGTGTGAATATGCAGGAATCACGTAATTGTATTGTGTAAATATTGCTTGTTGAACGCTGTATCATTGAGCAGATCTGTTGTGATCTGCTCCCAATGGCCATTGTACTGTTCAGCGCTAAATAAATTGTACTTTTTCTTGAAGTAACCTGCAGTTGCTGATTTATTCTTGACACTCTGATGCATACTGCAGAACTCTACCCAATGAGTCCAGACATTGAAAACTTTCTTTCAGCGCCCCGATGGTCTTCTCAAACACCAATCCAGAAGCTGCAAGCATCTCATTGTTCCATCACTTCGCTTGTGTTTCGGATCTTACAGGGTTAAAGCTCCAGCAGATAGCATCACCCAAGAAATTGAGTAGCTCCACATTGGAAAGTCTGTACAAACTGGGTTGAACTTCCAAGTTCTATGCTACTTTGCTACCTAACTTCTGATCAGACTGAAACCTGAAACAATAATAATATTCATTTTTAAATAAATAAACGACAATGGTAAACTGAGATAAAAACAAAAAAACTGCGGATGCTGGAAGTCCAAAACAAAAACAAAAACAAAAACAGAATTACCTGGAAAAACTCAGCAAGTCTGGCAGCATCGGCGGAGAAGAAAAGAGTTGACGTTTCGAGTCCTCATGACCCTGAGAACTGGAGAGTGCCTGTGTACACAAGACACATCAGGAACCTCCTAAGGGAGTTCTCCCAATCAAGTACCAGAACTTTAATGGAAGAGCAGCGAGTACCATAGAATAATGCACAAATGAGTTTTCCATTAAGCTTCCATTGTTACAGCTGCTGATCGGCAAAACTCCTGAGAAAATTTCTGACAAGAGCATCAAATTCCCCCAGTGACCATTAAAAGTAAAAATTCAACCTCTACGTTCCTGGCACGTGTAGGGAACCTATATGATAAAACTGCATCAATGAACCTAGAATTTTATCCCTTTTTAATGAAAGCAAAGAGAAAGATAAAATGATTGCAGAGGAAGCAGGAGTCGGGGAAGATGGGATCTCAGCACAAGACTTATTCACATAGGGTCTTTTGGGAGCACTTCTGTTTATCTCCACCGAAGCCAGCAGCATGTGGAAATAAGGTTAATGAGCTGCAGACACACAGGCACAGCTGCAGGTTGGCACTGGGATTACAGTATAGCGATTGTAACAGAGACCTAGCTCAAACATTGGCTGGAAGAGAAACTAAACGCTCCTGGCCACAATGTATTCAGGCGAGCTAGGGAAGGAGGTGGAATATAGCAATAAAGATTAAGGATAATATTATATTTCTACAGAGGAATTATATATTAGAAGGTTCAAAGACTTACCCATTTGATCAGAGCTAAGGAACTCTGAGCTGTTACATTACTGCATGCTTACTATAGACCATGAAGTAGTGAGAAGGAGTTAGAGGAACAAAGCTGTAGACTAAGTTCAGAGAAATATAAAAAAATAGAGCAGTTTAATAATAGCAATTAAGGATACGGAGGTAAGGAATAGTGCAATTGCAGCAGTGCTGGTCTTAATCTTCTCTTAGTGATGTGACAGAGATTCCAGAGGACCGGTGAATTGCAAATGTTACACACTTGTTCAAAAAAAGGGTGTAAGAAAACTATCCTGGTCAGTCATTTGGACCTGGATGATGCAGTTACTTGGGACAAAATTAATGATCACTTGGACGAGTGTGGATTAATTCAACAAAGCCAGCACAGAATTGTTCAAGGCAACTAACTTGTTTGACAAAATAACAGAGAAAATTGATGAGGATAATGCACTTGATGTGGTGTATCTGGACTCGCAAAGGGCATTTGATAAAGTTGCAAATAATGGGCTTGCCAGTTGAAGCCCATTGAATAAAGGGGACAATGAAAGCATGGATACAATGTTGGTTAAGAGATGAATTTTATGGTGCCCCGCCAGCCTATTTGCAGGTAGTGGGGCTTGTAAAATAAAATGGGTGACCTGCCTGCTGTCTTCCTGCCTGCCCTGACCTGCCTCCATATTGTTTGGGAGAAACAATATGGAGAGGCAATAGAATATAAATGGCAGTATTTTAAGCGGGGTACAAGAGCAGAGGGTTTGGGGGTGCAAATTTTCAAATCTTTGAAGGGGACAAGGTCCAAAGAGGTTGAGGAAGGGTATGGGATACTAGTCTTTGTAAATACAAAAACAAGGCCTAAACTTTTCCAAATCATTAGTAGATAGCCTCAGCTGGCATTCTGACTACAATTCTGAGCACAAAATTTCAGGAAGGATGTCAAGGACTTGGAGAGGATACAGAGAAGGTTTACTAAAATTATGCCAGAGACAAGAGATTCAATTTTGTGGAGACCTAATAGAGATATTCAAAATAATGGGGGGGTCTTGATAGAGAAAATAAGAACAAACGATTGTCTCTGGCAAGTGGGTCATTAACCAGAAGTCTTAGATTTAAAATAATTGGTAAAAGAATTAGAGGGAAAACAAGAAGAAATGTTTTCTCACAAAGGGTTGCTCAGATCTGAAATGCACTACCTGAAAATGCAGTGGAAGCAGATTCCATAAGAAATTTCAAAAGGCAATTTGACATGTATTTCAACAAGATTATTATGTAGGCTTATGGAGAAAACATTGGGGTGTGGGACTAAATTGGATAGTTCTTCCAAAGAGCTCGCACAGGCAAGATGGGCCAAATGACATCCTTCTGAACTGGAAGACAAGGCTTCTCAGCCATTTTATTCAATGCCCCCAATCCTGTGCTATAAAAATTCCACGGACCCCATGTCACAAGTATTTTTTTCTGTCTAAAAATTAGCTTTACAATGAAGGATATATATTTATTATTATTTTTGTTTTACTTACAAAATGTAAAACTTGTTGCTGGTGCTGAGTGACAATTCTGTCAAGGCATGGTCATATGTTCGGTAAGCACACGCGCACATAATTGTCAACTTTTATCTTAGCTCAGTACTTTGTTTTCATTGATGTTATTGCTGAAAATCCAACTTGGTGTAAGAAGGTTGTACTAAATGGTACCAACACTTTCAGTACTACCGAAGAAATAATGCTGTATTCGTCAAAACATTCACACCAAAATGTCACTTTAATAGTTTCCAGTTTCCTGGCCTTAATTGTCTCCTTTTCACCATGCATGTTCAATCCCTTGACATCACCACTCCCCACTAGGAGATTCTGAGGGCTCTAAGCTTCTTTCTTGAATCAATCTTCATTCACCACCACCCTCCTTCCCTGGCTGAACTTGTTCTCACGTTGAATTACTTCTCCTTTGACTCCACTCACTTCCTCCAAATAAACGATGTTGCTATGGGAACATGTATATGTCCAAGCTATACCTACCTTTTTATGGAATATGTGGAACTTTCTTTATTCCAATCTTACTCAGATTCCCTCCTTCACTTCTTTCTTAGGTATGTTGAGGTGCTGTTTCCTGCTTTCACTCTGAAATGGAAAATGTTATCAACTTTGCTTCCAATTTCCACGCTTCACTCAACTGGTCAATCTGCAACTCTTCCCTTCTTCACTTGTCCCTCTCTATTTTTTGGGGATAAACTATTGTTAAGATCATTGCCGATGTGGACAGACCAGATCCCAGGATGGAACCTGGCTTGATAGATCCCAACTTTTAGTTTTTGTTTAGAAACGGAGAGAGTGGCTACTGAACGTGGTCACAGGAGTTAGCTGATGAACTTTAACAAAAGAATAAAACATTTATTAAGAAAAAACGAACTATATTACAATACTCCTTCACACACAACTATACCTGTAAGGATATATACAGATTCATAAGGATGACACAAGTTACAAAAGCTTTCTTATACTCTAGTGTTCACAGTAAGTACACAGACCATGTAAACCAATAGGTGACCTGTGGTCAGGCACACCACACTCTGAAACCAAGTGACGGATGCTGCCCCAAACACATGCTATGGATTTCTCGTCAACTCCCTGCAGACACTTGTCACATCATGATCCAACTGGTCTCACTGAACTCCACCTTTCACACGGGGTTTCCAATTTCAACTCTCGAATAACCCGCTTTGGAATCTTCTCCCAAATTATGCTTTCTCTCAGACACCTTCCACAAGGGACTACCTCCAGGGGTTCAATTTTTCCCTCTGATATTCCTCTCTCCTGGATCGCCACTCGCATTCAAGTTTTGCCTTCCACATGCTTTCTCACAAATGCTTAGCTGTGCCAACAGAATACCACTGCGTCACATGCCCATAGTAGAGTTACAGACCTGCAGCTGTCTTCTTGGATCTTCTGTCTTCTTGAAAGCCTGTTTTAACTTTATGTCTGCAGCTTGCAGTTTTCCCCCTTTAAGCCTGGAGCCTTCCTCTCTGCTCCTTGCTTTTAATTTCACTTAACAGGACCTTTTCCAGATTCCTGTTCTTTCCCTTTGACCAGAAGGTCATCTTGGCCTTTCTCTTTTTCCCTTAGGACCTCCTCCTTGCAGTTCCCTCTCCCAGTAAACTGCTGACAATTTAGTATCTCCCTTGAGAACGAGAGCTCACTTGACATTCACTTTTGCTTTAACTTTAGAGCAACTCATTTAAGATTCTTAGTATTTTCCTCAGTGATCTTCTAGTATGCCCGGCTATGGAGCAGTTTAAACCGCTCCCTTCACCTTAGAGCAGAATGAACAACTGAGCTCAAATTGCTTTCGGTTTCTTTGTGTCTGTGTGGGGCTTCCCTCGCTGGACCCCTGTTGCTAAGCAACAGCTCAGTTTTATTCTAACTTGTGTTTGTTTTAATTCCCCTTCAAAATGCGGGCATCTTTTAAAGCGAAACTAAATCTCCCTTTCTTAACACCCCCAATATAGAAATACAAATTAAACTTAAAGCTAAAACTCATTCCTAACATCCACAAATACAAATATAACTTACTTAAACTATCTTTAATTCCTAAATCCTTCCCCCTTGAAAGAAAGAAAGCTTCACAACAGTGACCTTACATCTGCCACACACAACATAACAGCACAAACCTCTAACAATAGCTTATTACATACTATACAAATAAATTTTCGATCTTGTTTCAGAACTACACATCATATCGTACAAATACAAAAATGTGCCTAAACAAAGTCAATAAATGTAACAAGATTAGCAGAATTTGTATATCATAGCATTGTCATAGCTCACCCCATTGTGTTTCTTTTTTCTCTTATTCCCAGTCTTTAACTCAGCAAAGAGTGTTTAAGTCCATAGCCCAATCGTCCTTTTTGTTAGCTGTAGGCATAATTCTATCCTCAAGTTCATTTTCTGAACTCAAATGTGGTCAATTCTCATTTTGATTTAGCAAAGTCAAAATGGCATTTTTATGCTTTAACATCTTATTCCTTCTCTGGTCAAAATCTCTTTTTGCCATTTCAAAGATGTTGTTGAGATGCTTTTAATGTTCTCACAAAAAGGTTTTGCACTCCTGCTTGGTTTGATCTTTAAACTTTTTATGATCTTGTTGTTTCTCCCAATCCCATTTCGAACTGATCTTTTCCACTTCTTTTTGGGCAGCATCAATTATTTTCTCCCTTTGGAGTCTGATAGTTCATTCCAACCCTTCAGTTCTTTTGCATAATCCACAAACTATATCATGGCTCTCCTCTAAAGGTTTTGAAATGTCTTTTACAAACTGTCTACTTGCCTGAGTTCCAACTGCTTTATTTTGTGTATTAGCACTGGCAGGCACTTGTAAATAAGTGTCTCTGGTCATTGACCTTTCCAGATCATTTTGCGATTTCAGAACTTTTTGTTGACAATTCTTAATTCCCAATTCTGCAGGCACTTTAATTGTTTTACATTGTCCTTTACTGAAGTTGATACATCAGTAATGTTACTTCGATCAGTTCTTTACTCAATTGGACCACAATTCGGCAAGCAATTTTTATTCACAGGAACAACTTCAGAGCTGTGACACTCCATACCACACATCTTTAATTTTCTCCAAATTGTATTAAAGTTCACGAGTCTCATTACTCTTTACATGATGAAGTTCTAAGAATTCCTCAGTTTTGGTTTTTAATTCTGCATTCAACCAATTGTTCTGATTTAGCAACAATTCCTTTTCTTGTTCATGTCATTTTCCATAATACTTCATTGCAACTACTGATGCTTAAAGTTCGTCAAGTTTTAACTGAAGATTGACCTTCATTAAGTTTGCTTCGACAAATTTATCATTTAGATGTTTCAAATTCTCAGTCAAGCATTCTATCTTCTGAAACTGATTCTCAATTGTTCTCACCAATTTGTGGTTTGCATACTCTTTCATAAATTAAAATTGGTTTTCTAAGCTAATCAGGGGTTTCTAAATTGCTTTTTACTGCAATAAGTGTTTTGTTTTTAGTCACAGTAGTTTTCAGAAGTTGGCTAAGATCAGCATGATCAACCATCTGCTGCAATACAGCTGTTGCCACACTAGCCAAATCATTACCCAGAATAAAATCCAACCCTTCAATAGGTGATTTAGGGATAATTCCCACCACAATTCCATTTACAAAGTGACCTTGTAAGTTGATTTTACACAAAGAAACATGTTCATAAATTCCATTAATATTTCGTATTAATATTTCTTCTTTCTTAAAACTATCCAGAACACAAACTGTACCATCAGCCACTGTCAATGATTTATCTGCCCTAGTATCTCTCAAAATTTTAATTTGTCTGCTTATTTTGTTGGAGGAGTAAGGAAACACTTCTCCCTTTGAGACAAAACATCCAGAACCTCTCACAGCCTAACTTCCTTCACCAGTAATCAAAGAAGAATTTTCTGGACTATCCTGAACCATATCCCCCTTTCCTGTCAGTTCTGAGGGAACATGTTCCACCTGAACCACTGCTACAGTTTTAACAATCATTTCCTTTTCTGGTTCTACCTTTCCTGAGGATTGCTAGGTGTTCCTACTACAGCAACAGGCCTACCATTTAGTTTCCAGCAATCTGCCCGAACGTATCCCACCTTGTTACAATGGAAACACTTAGGCCTCCAAATGTCACTGTCACCCTCAGCACCTTCCTTTCAGGTCTGAAGAGAAATTTCTCAGGAATTCCCAACTGTCCCTTCTCTTCCATGGCTACTTGCATTCTTTTCATCACTTTCCCATCTTCTATCCCTTTCAGGTTTATAGGGATGATGGAGAAAGGGTTTAGATTTATAGACCAGTTCATAATCGTCAGACATTTCTGCTGCCTGTCTAGCTATGTTTACCCTCTGGTCTTCAACATGGGTTCTAACTGCTAAAGGAAGTGAATCTTTAAATTCTTCCAAGAAAATTATTTCTCTAAAAGCTTCATACGTTGTCTCTACCTTTAATGCCCCTATCCAATGGTCAAAATTACTTTGCTTTACCCACTCAAACTCAATATAGGGCTGCCCAGGCTGTTTCCTTATGCTATGAAATTTCTGCCTGTATGCTTCAGGGTCCAATTTATATGCACTAAAAATAGCCTTTTTCACTCCAACATAATCTAAAGATACCTCTACTGACAGCAATGCATATATGTCATGAGCTCTACCCACAAACCTACTCTGTAAAAGCAATGTCCAGAATTCTTTTGGCCATTGCATTTGTTTAGCCATCTTTTCCAATGAGATAAAGAGTGACTCTACATCCCTTTCCTCAAACTTCGGGATGTCTTGTACAAATTTAAACATCTTCCAACTGGGCTTTGGCTGGGGAGCTGGTTGTTTCACCATCAGAACCTTTCTTAGCATCTGAGGCCTCTTTTTTTAATTCTAGCCTTTTAAGCCAGTATTCCCTTTCTCGTTCCTTCTCTTGTTCCTCCATTGCTAACTTCTTTCTCTGCAGGCCAAATTTCTGCATTTCCAATTCCCTTTCTTTTTCATTTTCTCTCTCTTTTGCCATCAGTTCAAGTTTTTCCTTTGCAACTTAATTTTAGCCAATTCAATTGACTGACTCCCTGAAGAATGTGGTCTCTGTGGTATCCCTTCCAGTTTCAAAAGCTGCACTTTTATCTCAACTATGTCTGCTTTCCTCACCCCAGAATTAATTCTAACTCCAACTTACCAACAATTTTGTTAGCTTACTCTTGGTTAACCTATGCAAACCAGTCAGGGTTACATCTTTCATCTGTAACTAAGTCTTAGCAACCTCCAAAGCCATTTCAAATTCCAACCCATATCCTATACCCCACAGGAACTCCAACTCCTAACTCCAGTAACTCTGTACCTCCACATATTCATTTTTTAAGGATTCACAGGTCCCACCGAAACTTCCAATCTCGGATTTCCAATCTCACAAGAGATCCCACCTTATAACTATAATCACAGACAAGCCCCCACTTTGTTATGATCCCATCTGATGTTACTACTGGACAAGCCAGATTTCAGGATGGAACCTGGCTTGATGGATCCTAACTTTTATTTTTGTTTAGAAATGTGGAAACTCATTACTGAACATGGCCACAGGAGTCAGCAGATGAACTTTAACAAAAGAATAAAATATTTATTAAACAAGAAAAGATGAACTACGTTACAATACTCCTTCACACACAACTATACCTTTACAGATATATACAGATTTGTAAGGATAACACAAGTTACAAAAGTTATCTCATACTCTAATGTTCACAGTAAGTACACAGACCATGTAAACCAATAGGTGACCTGTGGTCAAGCACACCACACTCTGAAACCAAGTGATGGATGCTGCCCCAAACAGATGCTATGGATCTCTCAACTCCCCACAGGCGCTTGTCACACCATGAGCCAACTGGTCTCAATGAACTCCACCTTTCATATGGGGGGTTTCCAACCTCCACTCTCAAAGAATCCACTTTGGAATCATCTCCCAAACAACGCTTTCTCTCAGACACCTTCCTTAAGCGTCCACCTCCAGGGTTTCAAACTCTCCTTTTGAAATTCCTCTCTCCCGGTTCACCATATGCATTCAAGCTTTGCCTTCCACTCACTCACTCTCAAATGCTCAGCCATATCATCAGAACACCACTGCTTCACATGCCCATATTAAAAGTTACAGACCATCAGCTGTCTCCTTGGATCTTCTGTCTTCTCTCAAGCCTATTTTCCTAAAGTCTGCATCCTGCAGCTTTCTCCCTTTAAGCTTGGAGCTTTCCTCTCTGCCCTTTGCTTTTAACTTCACTTAACAGGACCTTTTCCAGATTCCTATTATTTCTCTTTGACTAGAAGGTCTCCTTGGCCTTTCTCTTTTTCCTTTAGGACCTGCTCCCTGCAGTTCCCTCTCCCAGTAGGCTGTTGACAACTTGATACTGCCTTAAGAACCTAGAACTCTTTGACATTCACTGTTTCTTCAATGTTAGAGCAACTCATTCAAGATTCTTAGACTTATTTTCCTTAGCAGTATGTAGTATGTCAGCTAGAGACTTAAACTGCTCCCTTCACCTTAGAGCAGAGTAACCAAATGAACTCAAATTGCTTTTGGTTTATTTGTGTCTGTGCGAGGCCTCTCTTGCTTGATCTCCATTGCTAGGCAATAGCACAGATTTTTTTTTATCTTGCGTTTGTTTTAACTCCCCTTCAAGAGTTGTAAGCATCGTTAAAATATAGGCAACTTTCAAAGTGAAACTAAAACTCCCTTTCTTAACATACCAATACAGAAACACAAATTAAACTTAAACATAAAGCTAAAACCCACAGATACAAATATAACTTACTTAAACTATCTCTGGTTCCTAACACAATAAAAGCCTCCTGACTCCCACAGTTATCTTGACTATAGTTCCTGCCATTCTGCTTCTTGTAAAGACTCTATTCCATTCTCCCAATTTCTCTATCTCTGTTGCAGTTGTTCTGACGGTGCCACCTTCCATACTGGCATTTCCAATATGTCTTCAATTTTCCTCAACCAAGAATTCCCCTTTACCATGGTTGACAGGCCCTCAACTGTATCCATTCTATTTCCCACCCTTCTTCTCTCAGCCCTTTGCCTTCCCACCCAGGACCATGGTAGAGTTCTCCTTGCCCTCACCTTCCGGCCTAGCAGTCCTCAAATTCAGTGGGTATCCCTGCCATTTTCACCACCTCCAGCATGATGCCACCAGCAAACACATCTTGTTCCCCTTGTTTCAATATTTCAAAGGACCTTGTCCCTCCATGAAACTCTGCTCCATTCATCTATTACACCCAACACTCCCTCAGCATTTCCCGCAGCATTTTCCCATGGAAGCACTGTAAGTGCAATACCTGTTCTAAATATGCCTTTAAGTGAAACAATGATTTACTTGTATTTCTTCCAATTTAGTATACTGTACTCACTGCTCACGCTGCAGTTTCCTTTATATTAGGGGACCAAACGCAGATAAGAACACCTCCTTTCAGCCAGCAAGCATGAGTCCAAGCTTCCTAACCTCTGTCATTTTAATTTTTCATCAATCCCACACTGATCTTGGCTTCCTACAGTGATCTGATGAACTCAACATAAGCTCAAGGAGCAGCATCTTATCTTTCAATTAAACACTTTACAGACTTCCTGACTCAACATTGAGTTCAACCAATTTCAGACGTAACCTCTGATCTCATTTTTTCAGATGGTAACTGTTGGTAACGGTTCTTCTATTTCCCATTTACAACTTCTCTGGACCTATATTTTGTTTCTTTACTGTCCTATTCCCAAACTCTTTTAACTTCCAACATTGTCCTTTTTGTCATCTAATCCCTTCTGCCTTTTATTCTAGCACAGACATTCCCTTTTGTTCTTCCCCCTCCCACCTGGAGGGAGAGAAAGGGAGAGTCAGGCTCTGCCTCTGCACTTGCTCAAAACCTGTTACATCCCAAACTTTTTCCAGCCCTGCTGAAAGGTCACGGTTGTGAAACATCAACTCTGGTTCTCTCTCCATAAATGCTGCCTTATCTGCTGAGTACTTTCAGCATTTTCTTTTATTCAACTTGTTACCTAGACAAGAAAAATGTGCTTTCAGTTTCTGTGGTTTTTTTTGAGAAGACAAGCCTCATTTCTAGACTTTCAGTTTCATTACGAATGGGACAGTTCCTTTTGCTGAGCAACAAAAATAAATTCTCACCTTACACAACTTCATACTCAACCTCATTTTAGTATGACTGCAAAGTAGCCCAGTTTAGTCAGCCAAATGTCATATTTCAGGTCCTTGTAAGTTCAGGTTTTTTATCAGTTAAGTGAGTACTTACTGCTTTCATAAAATGAAATATAGCGGTAAGCATTCTACCTTGAGGTGGCCATGCATCTTAACTCTGTATGCAAGAATACAGAATTTTAAAACGAGGTATTCATCAGAGCAGCAACCAGTAGTAAATCCTCACTTAAAAGTCATAGTTGTTTTCCCTAAAATCATTGTTAAAACCTAAGTTATGTTCTTTTGGACATTTGTTGCCTGGAAAAACCAATGTTCAACTTGAAATACTGCATGTGCAGCACTCTTCCTTCCTAGCTGCAATAACTTGCAAAGTAAAATAAATAATTAAATATAAAATAAATACTGTAGTTGGGTACTTTAGGAACTTTCTCATCAGAAAAAACATTAAAGCATTATAAGTAAAGATGCTGTACTGTACATTCCTAAATGTCTACATTCATCAATGAAATAACCTGTAAAATATAATAAATTTATAAATATAAATGAAATACCTTCCAGGAGCGGGGACAGCCAGACCTGCGAGGGACACCTCTATTCAGGCAGTGGATAAATAGAGGGCAAGGCTCGGAGCCTTCACTCATCTTCCGAGGGTGGAGACAGTCGGACCAGCAAGGGACACCTCTACTCGGGCAGCGGATAAATAGAGGGTGAGGCTCGGGGTCTTCACTCACCCTCTGGGAGCGGAGACAGCGGACCTGCGAGGGACGCCTCTACTCAGGCAGCGGATAAATAGAGGGTGAGGCTCGGGGCCTTCACTCACCCTCTGGGGGCGGAGACAGTCGGACCTGTGAGGGACGCCTCTACTCGGGCAGTGGGCTGAGTTTGAAAAAAACATCCATGAGTGACATCACAGGAAAACTGTAAGTTCATCGGTTGATGAGAAGCTGCCATTAGGGAGAATTTTTAAATAGCTTAAAACTAGAAAAATGTATCATTTATAAAGAAGTAGCTACTTGGATTTCAGTAAGGAACACTAGCAATAGGGAAGTGAAGTTAAATCAAGTTAAAGTGAAATAAAGTAAAAAAGTAAACCAAAGTAAGATAAAGTTAGCGTGAGTGCAGTAAAGTTAAGTTACTAGAAATTTATTCTACTCGTTCCACTTACTCTAAGTATAATAAATAGTTTTTAGAATTACGAGATGGCAGGTCAGCTCGGCCAAGTGGAGTGTAGATCCTATGGTATGTGTGAAGCCGTGGATGCACCATGTGTCCCTGACAAACCCATGTGTAGGAAGTGTCACCAGCTGCATAAGCTTAAGCTCTGGGTTTCAGAACTTGACCGGTGGCTGGAGTCACTGTTGTGCATCTGCGAGGCAGAGGACTATGTGGATAGCACATTTAGGGAGGCGGTCACACCGCAGGTCAGAAGCGTACAACCAGAGAAGGAATGAGTGACTGCCAGGCAGTCTAAGAGAACCAAGAGGTAGTGCAGGAGTTAACCGGAGTCTATCCTGCTAGCTAATCAGTTTTTCATTTTGGATGCTGATGAGGGTGATGGTTCCACAGGGGAGTGCAGCCAGAGCTAAGCCTGTGGCACCATGTGTGGCTCAGCTGTATGGGGGAGTTGAGGGAGGGAGGAAGAAGAATGGAAGGGCAATAGGGATAGGGGATTCCATAATCAGGGATCAGACAGGCGTTTCTGCAGCAGTACATGTGACTCCAAGATGGTGTTGCCTTCCTGGTGCCAAGGTCAAGGATGTCACGGAGCGGCTGCAGAACATCCTTCAGGGGGGTATCAGCCTGAAGTTGTGGTCCAGATTGGTACCAACAACATAGGTAGGAAGAGGGATGAGGTCCTGAAAGCAGATTTCAGGGAATTAGGAATCAGAATCACACAGTGCAGATCGAGTCTGCACCGACACATAAGAAACACCTGACCTACCTATCTAATCCCATTTACCAGCACTTGGCCCATAGCCTTGAATGTTATGACGTGCTAAGTGCTCATCCAGGTATTTTTAAAAGGATGTGAGGCAACCCACCTCCACCACCCTCCCATGCAGTGCATTCCAGACCTTCACCAACCTCTGGGTAAAATGTTTTTCCTCACATGTCCCCTAAACCTCATGCCTCTCACCTTGAACTTATATCCCCTCGTGACTGACCCTTCAACTAAGGAGAAAAGCTGCTCCCTATCCACCCTCATAATCTTGTACACCTCAATCAGGTCACCCCTCAGTCTTCTCTGCTCCAACGAAAACAACCCAAGTCTATCCAACCTTTCTTCATAACTTAAATATTTCATCCCAGGCGACAACCTGGTGAATCTCCTCTGCACCCTCTCCAGTGCAATCACATCCTTCCTATAATGTGGCGACCAGAACTGAACTCAGTACTCCAGCTATGGACTCACCAAGGTTCTATAGAACTCCAACATGATCTCCCTACTGTTGTAGTCTATCCCTCGATTGATAAAGGCAAGTGTCCTTTGTGCCTTTTTCACCACCCCACTAACACGCCCCTCCACCTTCAGAGATCTATGGACACACACGCCAAGGTCCTTTTGTTCCTCAGAAACTTCCTAGTGTCATGCCGTTCATTGAATACTTCCCTGTCAAATTACTCCTTCCAAAGTATATCACCTTACACTTTTCAGGGTTAAATTCCATCTGCCACTTATCTGCCCATTTGGCCATCCCATTTATATCTTCCTGTAGCCCAAGACACTCAACCAATCTTTGTGTCAACCACAAACTTACTAATCCTACCCCCCACATAGTCAGCTATGTCGTTTATATAAATGACAAATAGTAGGGGACCCAGCACAGATCCCTGTGGTACGCCACTGGACCCTGGCTTCCAGTCACTAAAGCATCCTTCTCTCGTCACCCTCGGTCTCCTACAACTAAGCAAATTTTGAATGCACCTCATCAAATTACCCTGTATCCCATGTGCATTTGCCTTCTTTATAAGTCTCCCATGTGGAACCTTGTCAAAGGCTTTGCTGAAATCCATATAAACTACATCAACTGCACTACCCTCATCTATACAACTGGTTACCTCCTCAAAAAATTCAATCAAATTTGTTAGGCTTGACCTCCATCTGACAAAGCCATGCTGACTTTCCCTGATCAAACCGTGCCTCTCCAAGTGGAGATAGAGTCTCTCCTTCAGAATTTTCTCCAATAGTTTCCCTACCACTGATGTGAGACTCACGGGCCTATAGTTCCCTAGTTTATCTCTACAACCCTTCTTAAATAGCGGAACCACATTAGCTGTTCTCCAGTCCTCTGGCACCTCCACCGTGGCCAAAGAGGAATTAAAAATTTGAGTCAGAGCTCCTGTGATCTCCTCCCTTGCCTCCCTTAGCGGTCTGGAATACAAATCATCTGGATCTGGAGATTTGTCCACTTTTAAGTCTGCCAACATCTCCAATACATTGTCACTCCGTATATCAATTTGCTCAAGAACCTCGCAGTCTCTCTCCCAGAGTTCGATACCTTCATCCTCATTCTCTTGGGTGAAGACGGATGTGAAGTATTCGTTCAACACTCTACCGATGTCCTCTGGCTCCCCCCATAGATTATCCCCTTGGTCCCTAATGGGCCCTACTCTTTCCCTGGTTATCCTCTTCCCATTGATATACTTATAGAATATCTTGGGATTTTCCCTACTTTTACCAGCCAGAGCATTCTCATATCTCCTCTTTGTTCTCCTAATTGCTTTCTTAAGCTTCACCCTGCACTTTCTGTACTCCACTAATGCCTCCGCTGATTTGCTCCTGTTGTACCTGCTAAAAGCCTCTCTTTTCCTTCTCATCGTAACCTGAATATCTCTGGTCATCCATGGTTCTCTGGCCTTGTTACTCCTTCCTATCACCCTAGAGGGAACATATTGAGCTTGTACCCTCTCCATTTCCTTTTTGAATGCCCCCCCCCCACTGCTCCTCTGCAGATTTGCCCACAAATAGCTGTTCCCAGTCTACCTTGGCCAGATCCTGCCTTATTTTACTAAAATCTGCTCTCCACCAATCCAAAACATTTTTTTCTAACTTGTCTATTTCTTTGTCCATAACAAGTTTAAATTGTACCATGTTGTAGTCGCTATCACTAAAATGCTCCCCCACCACCACCTCAGCCACCTGTCCGGCTTCATTCCCCAGAATTAGGTCCAGCACTGCGCTGTCCCTTGTTGGACCCTCTACGTATTGACCTCAAAAGTTGTCGTGTGCACATTTCAAGAAATCCACTCCATCCAAGCCCTTAACACTATGTCTATCTCAATTAATGTTGGTAAAGTTGAAATCACCTAATATAATTACCCTATTGTTATTGTTTTTACACACCTCCACAAATTGTGCACATTTACGCTCCTCAATTTCCTGCTGACTATCTGGGGGTCTATAATAAACACCTAACGATGTGGCTGCCCTTTTTTTATTCCTAAGCTCTACCCACAAAACTTCATTCGATGCCCCCTCCAAGATATCATCTCTCCTTACTGCAGTAACTGACTCCTTAACTAATAATGCAATGCCTCTTCCTCTTTAACTCCCTCCCCTGTCTCGCCTGAAGATTCTACATCCCAGAATGTTGAGCTGCCAATCCTGCCCTTCTCTCAATCACGTCTCTGTGATGGCTACTATATCACAATTCCATGTGTCAATCCTCACCCTTAACTCATCTGTTTTACCTGTAATACTCCTGGCATTAAAGCAGAGGCCATCCAGCCTTGCCTTACTCCCTTGAAACTTAATGCAGCTGTACTCCCTCTGACTTGATTGTTTTACTGTATTATGATGAGGAAATTAAAAAGCAGGATCTCAAGAGAGGTAATCTCAGGATTACTCGCAGTGCCATGTGCAAGTGAGCATTGGAATAGAAGGATTGATCGATTCAATACATGGCTGGAGAACTGGTGTAGGAGGGAGGGCATCAGATTTCTGAGGCATTGGGACTGGTTCTGGAGCAGGTGGAACTGTACAAGCTGGACAGGTTACATCTTAACAGGACTGGGACTGATATACTTGCAGGGAGATTTGCTAGTGCTTTTGGGGTGGGTTTAAACTAGCTTGTCAGTGGGGTGGGAACCTGAAGGGTGGCCCAAATTGGAAGAAAATACAGTTGCTAACAGGAAGTATTAGTGAGACTAGAAGGCAGGAGAAACAAAGCAGAGCATTGAGAATGCTTCGAATGCGAAATGATATCAAAAAGACAAAATTAAGGGCATTCTACCTGAACGAGTGCAGCAATCACAATAAGGTAGATGATCTAAAGGCACAAATAAAGGTAAATGGGTACGATATAATTGCCATTACGGAAACATGGCTCCATGGTGACATGGGAACTGAATATTCAAGGATATTTGACGTTTAAGAAGGACAGACAAGAAGGGAAAGGAAGTGAAGTTGCACTGATAATAAGGGATGGAATTAGTAAGAGAGGATCTCAGATCAGAAGAACAAGGTGTAGAATCTGTTTGGGTGGAGCTAAGAAATAGCAAAGGCCAGCAGATATTAGTTGGAACAAAAGCAAAAATAGCTGGAAAAACTCAGCAGATCTGACAAAATCTGCGGAGAGGAATACAGTTAACATTTTGAGTCTGTATGACTGTTCATCAGACACTAGACCTTAGTTGGAATTGTTTATAGGCCACCAAACAGTAGTGGTAATGTGGGGCATGGTATTAATCAGGAGGTAAGAGAAGTATGGTCAATACAGTAATCATGGGTGACTTCAATCTGCATATAGACCAAAGAGACTAGGGAGAATGAAGAGTTGAAGGAAATTAGCATGAATAAGAAGGTTGTTTTGGAGAAATTAATGGGACTGCAAGTTGATAAGTTTGCAGGACCTGATATTCCGCATCCCAGAGTTTTGAAAGAGGTACTATAGAGATAGTGGATGCATTGGTGATCATTTTCCAAAATTTTATAGATTCTGGAATTGTTCCTGAAGATTGGAAGGTAGCAAATGTCACCCCACTATTTAAGAAGGGAGGGAGAGAGAAAACAGGGAACTATAGACCTGTTAGCTTTACATCAGTAGTAGGGAAAATGCCAGAATCTATTAAAAAGGATGTGATAAATGGATACTTGGATAACTATGATCTGATTGGGCATAATCAGCATGGATTTGCGAATGGGAAAAATGTTTGACGAACATATTGGAGTTTTTTGAGGGTGTTACAAACAAAATTGATAAAGGAGTGTCGGTGGGCATAATATGCATGGATTTTCAGAAGGCGTTTGATGAAGGTAGATTAACAAAATAAAAGCCCATGTGATAGGAGGAAATGTACTGGCATGGATTAAGGATTGGCAAACAGGCAGAAAACAGAGTAGGAATAAACAGGTCATTCTCATAATGGCAGGCTGTGACTAGTGGGGTACTGCAAAGATCAGTACTTGGATGCCAGCTGTTCACAATATATATCAATGACTTGGATGTGGGGACCAAATGTAATCTTTCCAAGTTTGCAGATGATACAAAGCTAGGCGGGAATGTACGTTGTGAGGAAGATGTCAAGCGGCTACAGGAGGATTTGGACAGACTTAGTGAGTGGGCAAGACATGGCAGATAGAATATAATGTGGAAAAATGTGAGGTTATCCACTTTGGTAGAAGGAACAGATGTGCAGGGTTTTCTTAAATGGAAAGAGATTAGAAAATGTAGATGTACAAAGGGACCTGGGTATTCTTGTCCATAAGTCACTGAAAGCCAACATGCAGGTGCAGCAGGCAATTAGGAAGGCTAATGGAATGTTAGCCTTTATCGCAAGAGGATTTGAGTACAAGAGTGTGAAATCTTGCTTCAATTGTATAGAAGCTTGGTTTGACTGCACTTGGAGTACGGTTTGCAGTTTTGGGACCCTTATCTCAGAAAGGATATTATTGCCATAGAGGGAGCGCATCAAAGATTCACCAGACTTGTTCCGGGGATGGCAGGATTGTCTTATGAAGAGAGATTGGGGAAACTGGGCCTGTATTCTCTAGAGTTTCGAAGAACGAGAGGTGATCTCTTTGAAACCTACAAAATATTTAAAGGAATAGACAGGGTAGATGCACGTAAGATGTTTCCCCTGGTTGGGGAGTCTAGAACCAGGGGGGCACAATTTCAAAATAAGGGGGAAGAAACTTAGGACCAAGATGAGGAGAAATTTCTTTACTCAGAGGGTTGTGAATTTTTAGAATTCTCTACCCCAGAGAGCCACGGAAGCTCAGTCATTGAGTATGGTTAAGGGTAGAGATTGATAGATTTCTGATTAACAATAACATAAAGGGCTATGGGGATAGTGTGGGTAAAAGGTTTTGAAGTGTTTCATCAGCCATGATTATTGAATGGCGGAGCAGGCTTGATGGATTGAATGGCCTTCTCCTGTGTTCCTAACTGTAATTAAATGTTAAAAAATTTATTTAACAGCTGCCTGGTTTTAAATTGACTGGGCTCTATCAAGTGGCAGAAGTTGGTTAGAGCAGGGGTCCGGCTGAAGAATCCCCAGTGGTGGCAAAGGACTCCTGGGACATTAAAGGTGAGAATGGAAAGCGGGAAGGGGAGCAAGGTGAAGAGGGACTTTAAGACTGGGGGAGTGGTGTGGGGAGCAAGGTCAGGAGTGAGGAAGAAGAGGAGCCAGCTGAAGAAGCCCCCAGTGGTGGTACATTGACCCCAGCAGTGTTGGGGAAAATACTGGAATGTGCCATGCACACATAGAGAATGTGCAGGCCACAGAACAGGAAGTTTTCAACTCTAAACAGATATATAGTCCCTATTTTAGGAATGCATTAAAGCGAATCAACCTTGACTGAGTCAAATTAAGCAGGGAATTACACAAGTCAGCAAGCAAAAGAGTGAAGAGTAAATGGGACTTGGTGTGAGATAGGTTACAGGCAACAGCTTTTTGTATGAACTCATGTTCATGTAGCATGCAAGGTGGAAGGCCAGCTTCGTGTGCATTGGAGTAGTCAAGTCTAGAGATAACAAAGGTATGGATGAGGACTTTAGCAGACAAAGTGAGCTGAGGCAGTGTCAGTATTTCATTGGCTGTAACGTGCTTCGAGACATCTGATGATTCTGAAAGACACTATATAAATGCAGGTTTTTTATTTCATTTTCAGGAAGAATATAGAAAAATAATAATGATAAAGAGAATGCATTGGATGTCATTATGTATGATCTTTTAGAAAGTTTTTGGTAAGCCAGCAGATAAGACACACAAAATGGAAATGCAGCCACATGGTATAGGAAGGGGAGCAGGAGGCTATATCCAACACATAGAATATGCAGGCTCAGTCCCTTCCTTGGATCTCTTAGAAGAGCTGTGCATGATGAGGCTATGCTTCACCAATCAGACAATTGGCAACCTCTGAAACAGGATTTACTCCTTATTGGACCACAGGGTCATGCTTTATCAATGGTTTTCAATGTAATCCAGCCAATAACTATCTTTTTAAAAGCCACGTCAACAAATGATGCCTTTCTTACAAGAATGTTTACTAACTCTACCATTCCTATAAGGTGATCCTCTTGTGCTTTCAGCAAAGCCTGTCAAAATCTGACATTGCTCACTTGGGGACTCCTTAGCCTATGAGCACCAGGCAGTTTGATGAGCATTGGTTCAAAGAGTCATGAAGTACAGATCTGCTGGCATCTTGAGAATGAGCAACACCTACTGCTCCCATAGCGGCTCTGCCCCACTGCCTCTCTAGAAGGGGACTTATTGCTTCCACTAATGTGTTAAAAGGTGCGCATAAGGTGCAAACACATGAAGTAAACAAATGGTATAATAGACCATAAGATGTGCCAAAGTCCTTTATGACCAATGAACTACTTTTGAAGTGTAGTCACTATTGTAATGTAGAAAATGCGGCAGCCAATTTGCGCACAAGCCCCCAAAAGCAGCAATGTGATAATGACCAATGAATCTGTTTTTGTGATGTTGATTGCGGGATAAATATTGGCTAGTGCAGTGGGTATAACTCCCGTACTCTTTTTCAGAATAGTGCTAGGGGATCTTTTATGTCCACCTGAGAGGAGAGATGGTGCCTTGGTTTCATGTCTCATCTGAAAGAAAGCACCTCCATCATCGCTGCATTCACTCAGTACTGCATTGAAATGCCAGCCTTGATTTGTGCTCAAGTCTCTGGAGTGGGTCTTGAACCTGCAACCTGTCAACTCAGAGGAGTGTGCGCTACCAACTGAGTAGTGGGCTGACACTAAAAAAGCCCTGTTGATTGATTTCTGTCATAAACAAAAGTTGCATTAATCCAAAGCTAGTCAGAGTAACAATCACTGGTGAATTCCCCAATTTTGTGTGATAAGGTTGCAGTCAAATCATTTCCTCCATTTACATGATGTTAGGCAAAGAATGAATTGATGATGGATTATTAAGTCTTTTACAAGAATTGACAGAAATAGGTTTGTTAACATGAATCCTTCTAGCATTATATAAGGGAATTAGGATGTAATTATAGCACTTTATGATCTATAGTGAATGCAAATGTTTCTAGGCCACTTCAAATCAGCGAACTTATTAGACTTCAAGTGGGTAGAACCAATGGTTCTCCCTTTGTTTACCTTCTATCACCATCAGGACCATGGACCAATACATTTATATCAAATCACTGAAGTGTACCTCAGCATTTCAGTATTCAGAGCAGTTTGTGCATGTAATACAGGATAAAGCCCAGAAGAACATCTGAACATGACCTGGCTGAATTATGCACAAGCGAAGTGAAGCAAAGGATGATGGCAGTGCTTTGCAAACTATTTTCCAATGTTATCCCATTTTAACTCACCACCACTTCTCAAAGGCAATTAGGGATAGGCAAAAATGCTGGCCTTGCCAGCAATGCTCACATTCCATGAGGGAATATAAAATAATATATTTGAAAATTAAAACCAAAAAAACTGCATGACCCCAAGCATCAGCAACCACTGGCAATAAAGCTGCGTATTAACTTTCATTATATAATTATTAAAGTTCAGGTATGATAGATCAACATAAAATAATACATTATAAAAATATGAAAATTTGTGTTTTCAAGTACTGTACTTTGTAAAAATGTTATTGCTTTATATACTCTTGTAGGTTTGTAACCTCATCAACCCTAGGTAACTTCCCAAACACTGCAGGATCTTGCCTTACTCTTGATATCAATGGCACCTAACAAGTATTTGTTCTCACAAGCTGGTTTATTTACGCTATTGCTAAACTCCAGGTACACTCACTGTAATGGTACTTGGGAACCCTGCATTCAAGAGTTTGTCCTCGGGTGGTCAGTCCGCCAAATGAGTTCTTTTCACATCTTCAGTGACTCTCAGGTCACTCTCTTCCTGACTGCATTGCCTGCTGCCTTCAAATGCAGATTTTTATATTGTTTGGCTGTAGATCTTGTCAGCTAGCACGTGTCTTCTTAAAGATGTCATTATTTTTAGCTAACATAGTTACCACTGCTTTGTGTCTCCCCTATGGTTCCTCTGCACCTTTATTTTGACACAATAGTGGACAAAATCATGTTTCAAGCCAAAGGTCAAACTCCTGTGATTGTTCTCCTCCACTTTGACTGCTTAAATCACTTAAAGTTACTCACCTTCCCCTTCTCCAGTCACAGGACCCTTCCTCCTCACACTCCACTGAACTGTTTGATAATCAGTTTATTGCTTCTGCAGTTCTCGTACCACAAGGTTATGCAGTCAATCGTCACCCATTAACCTTTTCAGAACCAGTTCACTCTGCACCTTTATAATAATGTCCATTTTCCTATCTTGCTTAGCAGCCACTTCAGTCTGCTATCTTCCACCAACCATCCTTTGCAAACTCAGCACATAAAATCACCAAGCTCCCAGTTTATATCTGTAACAAATACATTTCTCTTTTACATTTATATAGCACTTTTCATGGTCACTGGACTGTCTCAAAACACCTTATAATCAATGAGGTACTTTTGAAATATTTCATTGTCATTCGGTCAAAATCTTGGAACTTCCCCCCTAACAGTAAAATAAGTGTTAAAACACTACATGGGCTGCAATGGTTCAAGAAGGCAGCTCACCACCACCTTTTCAAGGAATGGGCAATAAATGCTGGCTTTGCTTAGTGACACCCATATCCCATTAACAAAGAAAAACAAACTATGGTATCTCCAAGGTGACTCTTTGTTATGTCTTTGGTTCCCATAAGTTAGAAATAATAGTTGGAATGAAAATGCTGGAGTTTCATTGAGTGCACTTCTTTCAGCTCTCCATATGACTGGTGGACTGATCGGCCCATACATAGTCACTGAGCACATGACTGCAGGGCAATGTTGCACCCCAGGATAAAAATTCACATAACAATTAGTTGCTAGTGTTGGATCCATATGACATGAAAAGAAATCCAAAACTTTATTCTTTTGCCATGTTTAAAAAAATGGACTTTCTACTGAACAAAAAATGGCAGTTACAAGTCACATGATCACAGGATTGGCCTTTTGTTCCAGGATTTACAAGAACAAAAGAATTCTTCCCTTAGCCTGTGGAATCTCACATCTCATTGTACAGACCCCCTTGTAATCAACAAAAGCAGAATAACTGGCTTCCCAACCTGCACTATCATGAGAGAGAAAGATCGAAACTTGTTTTGCTTGCAGACCTGTTAACAGACTCATTTCACACCTGGAATTGTCCAGATCCATTTCAAAAGGGGACCATTGAGGACACAATGGAATTCTGGCCAGAAGCAGAGAAACTGATTGTTAGGCTGCAATTAACTATTAATGAGCCATGTCACATGACCCAAGCCTCTGGCCCAACGGACAGTTTTAACATTACATCTTTGGCCTCACAGGCAGACTATTGTTTTAACATCAACTGGAAAGGACTCCAACAGCCTGGCTGAGAAAGCAGCCAATTACTATCTCTCAACTTCTTGAAGCCGACTTGATTTTTAAAAGTCTCTGATCAATGCCTGCCAAGCGATCTACGCACAGAAAGCCAATTCTATTGCAGTGCCACTTGTTTCATGGATGTTTGTGTTGTTGTCCCCAACCAAACTCAATGGCATTGAACTCAGCCACGAAGGAAACACCCTCTGGACTTTGATTTCTCAGACTCTGGAAATAACGTGAACTATATTCCTTCTGTGGTTCTTGTACTGTTACAATCCATAGTTGTAAAACTCTTTTTTTCCTACACGACACCCCCCTTTCCTTACTCTGTGTGTGTGTGTGTGTATAGTGGAATGGGAAGTTATAAATGCTCCTCCCCTGGGTTTTGAATGTGGAATAAACTAACTTTCTGAGTTAATCATAACTCAAGTTTGCTGTCAGTTATTAGTAAATTGAATCACACAAACCAAGGGTTTTGGAAAACACGCCATGACATATCTTAAAAATAATTCAAAACAGCTTCTGCTTGTGGACAGTTTGTGAAAGGAAAGGAGTACAGTTTACCAGCCTCTTCCCTGACTGTAACACCAGCCCTTTAAGAATAACATAATATAACACAAGGTATTAGCATTTGGATAACTTCATTTTATCAATCGCTTCACATTCCCCCTTACTCTTTTGCTCCTATAAATTTCATTCCTAACAATATTAACACGTGTGTTAAATTCCAATCTGTAAATTCAGTGCAAATTGTAAATGGACCCAGATATGTAACTCTGAGCAACTTAAGTGAATTCATGAACAATTTACAATCAAGTCTGTTAAGTTTGTTAAACTCAAAATATCGGAACTAGCCTTATTCCTAGTAAATATATTGTTGGAAATATTTAAATGGATGTACTTCTATGTGACCTACTTCACTTCCTGGATGAAGTACACGATATCAGGAACTGACATTGCTAACCCTCTGATTCTGGGAATCAGCTTTTCTGTGAAGCGAAAAACATTGAACAGGAATTGGATTTGGTCTTTCTCGTACATATCGTTTTGCGGTCTTTGCTAACCGCATTAAATTTACATAATTCACAAAATAAAAAGAAAATGCTGGAAAAAAAACTCAAGCCGGTTTTGTTGCCTCACGAAATCGTGATTTTCTTTTTGAGCAGATGACTCCCCTGTGCGGTTTACGTCAAAGTTTCCCAGTGGTATTGCTGATTGTTCTTTGCGTTGCTTGGTTCCCTATGGCGCAGTGATTAGGGAGGCTAGTTCTGTGATAATCTGTATTTTAGCCTGCTCCTGTTGGTCTAATATTTAATGCCACTGCACCAATCTGTTTATTTTAACCACCGGAATATACCACAGGGAAAGACACACCACCAAGTAATGGGAAAGTCCGGACATTAAACATAGCATCGCGGAAGTATATTTAGGTTTTAATATATGTGGCCTCTTCTGTCAGAATTAACTTCTAGAATATCTTAAAACGGATGATTAAACGAGTAGAAACATCCAGAAGGAAAAACCAGTAAAATTTGTGAAACAACTGGGTCAAGCTGGAGTTCTATTTTAAGGTAATTTCTTGTTTTAGTTCGCAATCACGTACATTACTTAGCGAAATGACATTCTCAGCAATGGTCGTTGGCTACGTGGCAACTCAGGCTAGGTGTGCTTTTGGTTATTCAGTCTTGGCCGTTACAGACTTCCCTGAATTCATCCAAGTTGCTACCAAATAATGAACAAAACTTCCCCTTGACGAAAATCTGGCTCAATTGGATCATTTGGAAAAGATTCAGTTTAATCTAGTAAACCCACTTCTCTTGTGTTTTCAAGGAACCATAGAATTGTTACAGCACAGAAGGTGGCCTTTCGGCCCTTTATATCTGTGCTGACTGTCCAAAGGAGCAATTCAGTAGTGCCACTTCCCCACCTAACCCTGCACATTCTTCCTTTTCAGATAATAACCCAATTCCCTCTTGAATGCTTCCACTGAACCCACCGCCACCACACTCTTGGACAATGCATTCCAGATCCTAATCACTGTGTGAAATAGTTTTTCCTTATGTCACCTTATTTCTTTTGCCAATTACCTGAAAAGTGTACGTGCCCTCTGGTTCTCAATCCTTCTACCAATTGGAACCGTTTCTCTTTATCTACTATGTCCAAACTCCTCATGATTTTGAATACCTCTATCAAATCCCCTCTCAACTTTCTCTTCTCCAAGTAAAATATTTCTAACTTCTCCAAACGATCTATGTAACCGAAGCTTCTCATCCCTGGGACCATTCTCATGAATATTTTCCGCACTCTCTCTAATGCCTTCCCATCTGTCCTAAAGTGTGGCACCCAGAACGAAACACAATACTCAAGTTAGGCCGAACCAGTGTTTTATACAAGTTTAATGTAAGTTCCTTGCTTTTGTATTCTATAACCCTATTGATAAAGGATGCTGTATGCTTTATTAACCACATTCTCAATATGTCATGCCACCTTCAATGATTTATGCACATATACACCCAGGTCCCTCTGCTCTTGCACCCATTTCAGGATTGTACCCTTTATTTTATATTGTCTCTCTGCATTCTTCCTACCCAAGTAAATTACTTCACACCGCTCTGCATTGTATTTCGTCTGCCACCATCTACCCATTCCACCAAGCTGTTTACGTTCTTTCGAAGTTCTACATTATCGTCCTTAAAGTTCACAATACTTCCAAGTTTTGTATCATCAGCAAATTTTTAAATTGTTCCCGGTACACCAAGGTCTAGTTCATTAATATATATCAGGGAGAGCAGGGGTCCCAAACACTGATCCCTAGGTTTTCAGGCAGCAGTTCCCTGTCTTTCATTTCAACACCAACAACTTGCATTTATGTAGTACTTTTAATGTCCCAAAGGCTTCACAGGAGTATTATAAACAGCATTTGGCACTGAGCCACACAAGGAGATATTAGTGCAGATGATCAAAAGCTTGGTTAAAGAGATTGGTTTAAAGGAGTGTCTTAAGCAATGAAAGAGGCAAAGAGACAGAGGTTCAGGGGAGGAATTCCAGAGCTTTCATCTTCAACAGCTGAAGGCGTGGGCACTAACTGCAGATCAATTACAATTGGGGATGTGCTAGAAACCAGAAATGGAGGAGCTTAGATATCTTGCAGGGATATAAGGGTTGGTGCAGGTTATGGAGATACAGAGGGGCAAGAGCATGGAGGGATTTGGATGAGATTTGTAAAATTGAGGTACTGCTCAACCAGGAGCCAGTGTAGGTCACAAGCACAGGTGCAATGGGTGAATGGGACTTAGCATGAGTTAGGGCACAGGCAGCAGAGTTCTAAGATTATAAGATGTAAAAGCAGAAGTAGGTCATTCGACCCATCAACTCTGCTCTGCCATTCAATAAAATCATGGCTGATCTGATAATCTTCAACTCCACTTTCCTGCCTTTTCCCTGTAACCCTTGATGCCCTTACTCATTAAAAATCTGTCTATCTCCACCTTGAACATACTTAATGAACCAGCCTCTGCAGAAAAGAATTCCGCAGGTTCACTACCCTCTGAGAGAAGAAATTCTTCTTCATCTCTGTCTTAAACAGGTGATCCCTCACTCTGAGATTATGCCTTCTGGTCCTAGACTCTCCCACAAGAGGAAACAACAACTCAGCATCCACCCTGTCTAACCCCCTAAGAATCTTATATGTTTCAATAAGGTTTCCTCTTCTTCTAAACTCCAATGAGTACAAGCCCAACCTACTCAACCTCTCCTCATAAGAAAATCCCTCCATACCCAGGATCAACCTAGTGAACCTTCTCTGGACTGCCTCCAATGCCAGTATATGTTTTGTTAGATAAGGAGACCAAAACTGTTCACAGTATTCTAGGTGTGGCCTAACTAGTGCCTTGTATAGTTTTAGCAAGACTTCCCTATTTTTATACTTCATTCCTTTTGAAATAAAGGCCAACATTCCATTTTCCTTCCCTATTGGATGATCTCACGTTTACAGAGAGTAGAATGTTGGAGGCCAGCCAGGAGTGCATTGGAATAATGAAGTCTAGCGGTAACAAAGACATAATTGAGGGTTTCAGCAGCAGATGAACTGAAGTAAGGGCAAAGGTGGGGGTTTTACAGTTGCGGAAGTAGCTGGTTGTTGTAGTGGAGTGAATACATGGTCTGAAGCTCACTCTGGGACAAATATGGCACCAAGGTTGCCATGGTCTAGTTCAGTCTCAGGCAGTTGACAGGGAGAGGACTGGTGTCTGTAGCTAAGGAACAATATTTGTAACGGGCACCAAAGACAATTGCTTTGGCCTTCCCAATAATTAATTGGAGGGAATTTCTGTGCATTCAGTACTTGATGTAAACAAGCAGTGTGACAATTTAGAGACTGTAGGGGGGTCAAGAGAGTAGTGAATACAGCTGTGTCATCAACATACTAATGGGACCGCTACCTCTTACATGGTAGTGAATCTGTGGAATCCTTTACTGCAGCGGGTTGTAGAGGTTGGGTCATTAAGTATTTTCAAGACTGAGATTTTAATCAGTAAGGGAATCAAGGGTTATGGGGAAAAGGCAGGAAAGTAGAGTTGAGGATTATCAGATCAGCCATGATCTCATTGAATGGCGGAGCAGACTTGATGAGCCCTTGGGGCCCATTGGCCACCTTCTGCTCCTGCGTCTTATGGTCTTATGGTCTGATGTTCTGGTTTCAGATGATGTCATTGAAGGGCAGCATATCAATGAGAAATAGAAAGAGGCAAGGATAGATCTGTGGGGGACTTGACAGGTAAAGGTTGGGAACAGGAAGAGAAGCCATTGAAAGGGATTTTCACGGTCATCCTATTAACTTTGTCATATTAAGTGGCCTTTTACTCCCATGGAGGGAGAGAATAAGAGAGAATAGGGGTGAACTCAGGGGAGAAAACAGGATGATTTGAGATGAAGATCCAAATCATCAAGGATGAGAATCTGCTTGGTGCAGGGGCTCTGGCAGGAAAGGAGTGAAGATATCTTGGTACACAAACTGTCATGATACATGGGCAGGTGGTAGGGGACATGAATTTAATGGAGAGATGAGAAACATGGAACAAGGTGAAATGCTCAAAGGATGAGAATGTGCCAGAGGCCGAGGGGAGCAGAGCAGGGTGTGATTTGGTGATAAAAGGTACACTGCTGCTGCCACAGTTTGGGCTGGGCAAGTGCTGGAACATATGGCTGGGGGAAGGTATCATCACCCCCAGCCAGGTTTCCATTAAAGCCATGATGTCAATGTAATCACCCACATGCAGTTCATGGATGGCAAGGGCTTTGCTCATAAGTGAACAGACATTCCGGAGGGATATGTATGGATGGGTGCTGATAGCTGATCCACTGCCAGAGTCCAGTATTGGGAGGGTTGAGTGATGGTAGGAAAGATAAGGACCCTGTGGGTGCCCCTGGGTAGAAAGTTTAGCAAAGGAGCAGAATGGCACAGTTGGGTTTCTGTTTGTAAGGAAGCTATGGTGTGTTTCCTTGATGGGTCCTTCAGAGAATGCAGGTAAGGAGGGAAGTAGCAGGCTTATCCAAAAGGGAATCAGGTTTGGGACAGGAGAGGAGGAAGGAGAGAAGTGCTGAAGGCCTGGGATAGGGATTTAAAAGGGCAGAGTACCCAAGAGGAGAGAAATGAAAAGAGGAAAGACAACAGGGGAGAGGTGTCGAGGAAGGATAAATAATGAGAAAAAGGGGAGAGGAAAGTGAAAGCGATGGGCTCAGGTCTGAAGCAGCAAGCAAAATGAGCAGAAACAGGCCATTCAGTCCAATCAGTCTATGCAACAGTAACGCTCCACTGGAGCCTCCTCCTGTCTTTCCTCATCGAACTCAATGATCAGCATAACCCGGGTTATGTGTCAGGATTAGGATACTTTTATCCTGGCTATAAATGGAGACTAGACAGGAGATAATAGGAGAGAGTCGTAATTGAAGTCAGAGGTTTCATGGTGGGATAAATGTAGGTAGGGTGGAGTTGACATGCTGCATCAACAAACTGTTGCCCAGGTTTGGAGACAGGTGAGTGAGCCAAAAATTATTTGAAGTTTAGTGTATTGGAGGACACACTGCTGGAGTATTTACATGGGAATATGGAGCAATGTGGTGCTCTATACAAGGTACAGAAGTAACCACAGGGCAAAAAGATAGTGGTGAAATTGGAGGACACCATAAGTAGGGTGACCAGATTTTCAAAAGTAAAAATCAGGACACATTGACTACCTTTCCTGGTGATATTGAGTTTCAAATCAAGGGAATATGAGAGGCTATGTGATTGTGCCCCACCCCAGTGTAGTACTGAGCTGTTTGCTCCTGGCCCCCTTATTAAGCACTTTTACCTGGAGCAGCACCACCTGCCGCACATACCCTACCATCCTGAGTTCACAGTTGCTAAGAGACACTGTCAACAGCACATCCAGGAGAGTAGCTGGACTTTTCTTGAGAGCGCTGCTGGAGTACAAGCCTGGCATGGGGTGGTTCCCTGAGATCCTCCCATCTCTGCTTTATCTTCTCGGTTTACATTCTGGTTCCTTTGGCATTTTGCCACTGCCTTGTTCCCATTAGTATAGCTTAAAGGTTATCCAAAGAGAGAGAAAAGCTGAAAACTGGGACACTTGAATGCTTTTGAGGAAATTCTCAGGAGCCTGGGGTGTTTCATGAGAATCCAGGACTGTCTGGTCACCCTAACCATAAGTTCCAGAAGTGGCAAAGAAAGGGACTATAGCCTTGGGAGAATGAAGTTCTGACCAGGGCCCATTTCCACATTGAGGATACTCCTCATCGTGTTGTGTGATACCACCGACATGCTAAATGGGATAGATTTCGAACAGATCTAGCAATTCAAAACTGGGCACCCATGAGCTGCTGTGAGCTATCATCAGTAGCAGAACTGTACTCAACTACAATCTGTAACCTGGCAAATCCCCCACTCTACCATTACGATCAAGCTGGGGGATCAACCCTGGTACAATGAAGAGTGCAGGAGGGCATGCCAGAAACAGCACCAGGCATACCTAAAAATGAGGTGCCAACCTGGTGAAGCTATAACACAGGACTACTTGCATGCCAGATGGCAAAAGCAGCATTCGATTGACAGGGCCAAGCGATTCCACAACCAACGGATCAGATGTAAGCTCTGCAGTCCTGCCACATCCAGTCATGAATGGTGGTGGACAATTAAACAACTCACTGGAGGAAGAGGCTAAACAAACATCCCCATCCTCAATTATAGGGGAGTCTAGCACATCAGTGCAAAAGACAAGGCTGAAGCATTTGCAACCACTTTCAGCCAGAAGTGCCGAGTGGATGATCCATCTTGGCCTCCATCTGAAGTCCCCAGCATCACAGATGCCAGTCTTCAGCCAATTTGATTCACTCCGCGTGATATCAAAAAATGGCTGAAGGCACTGGATGCTACAAAGGCTATGGGCCCTGACAACATTCCGGCAATAGTACTGAATACTTGTGCTCCAGAACTAGCCACGGCCCTAGCAAAGCTGTTCCAGTACAGCTACAACACTGGCATCTACCCGGCAATGTGGAAAATGGGTGGATTCAATCAGGAGTGCAGTCGAGTTTGGTGAATTCTTCCCTCTGAGGGAGTTCCCTATTTGGCGGGGAACATAGGAGCATAAGTAGTAGGTCCCTCCAGCCTGCTCCGCTCTATTCAGTGAGATCATGACTGCTCTGTGACCTAACTTGCCCTGTATATCCCTCAATAAAATTGAAATCAGAATTTCAATATTAGGCATGTTTGGAGGATATGTTGGGGCCAGCAGGTGGCGGCTTCAGTTTGTAGTATTACATGTTATTAGATACTGACTGGTTGTAGGGGCGGGATGAGGCAGCAACCGAAACTGGCGCTTTTCGATCTCACGAGCAAGAGCTTGAATTCAGTGTCAACATAAAGCGTTACTAGCTCTTGCCGCGCCTGTGCGGAACTGGACGTCGAAACTGCGACACGTACGGCAGGCTGGTATTTCATTGTCTGATTAAATTCGAAAGAGGCCTCACTCAACATACATAGTCATGGCTGGAACAGGTAAGTTCACCAGGCGTCAGGGTCTGTCGCAGGATAGTCCTCTTCGCTGCTTTCTCTATTTAGGCTCGAGAATTAAACGCGTTTGCCCGGAAATGTCTCTCTCAACCGCAGACGAAGCCTTGGCACTGAGCCAATAACCTAATTCCCGGAATAAAATCCTACCGACGTTCTTGATTTTAGTTGTTGCTTCTTTTCAGTGATGTTAAATGAAGGATGGGTGAGTTGAGTATGTACCTCCAACACACACACTAGCGGAAATAGGGACAGGGATTTAAATGCAGAGGCGATTCTCCATTCCGCTTTGAACGTGTCCTTCACATCAACACAACTCGAGCCCAGCTGATTCTTGCACTGATGTCAAAGCGTATATGGCGTTTTTTTAAAAAAGAGGCGATTCTATTAATAAACACGACTTAAAATGCAGTTCAATATAATTAATTGTTCGATTTGAACACCTCGGGCTGAATTTTACGGCCCATCCCCCAGCCGGCGTAATTGCGGGAGGGGCAGAGAACACGTCAAATTGGATGGATTGGCCAGTCCACTGTCTTCCCACTTAGCCCCGAGCTGCTACTGCCCAATCTCCAGATAATATGTGGGCATATAAGGCATCAGATAGCCTGCCAGCCCTTAGAGCTATTGGACCCCTTACTGTTTCCGCCTCCATCGCAATAATACGTGCGGCTGGCATTTAACTTTACATACAAGACAGCAGCAGCAACTACCTGTGCATCAAACTCTGGCTAAAGAAGAACCCCCTCCTAGAGTTTCCTCCTGCTACTAACTCATTTATTTACACAGATCATGTGATTGTGCAACATTGGATTATTCTTAAAGTCCTACGTTTACCAAAACTATAATCACTACGTTCCTCCCCATTTAACTTTTCTGTACATTTTGTATTTACAAGGATATTTATCTCATGACATCACATTATTTACACAGGTCATGAAGTTACAAGTTCAGTCTTTCCAGGTGGTTTCCTGATCCATGTGGAACATTGTAGCTCCACGACTTCCGATTTTTTTTTTGCAGGAACCACATTCTCTGGAACCGCATTAACATCAGGTACCTCATTAGGCATAGGCAGTTCAGTGTCGTTCACTCCGACAGAGACATCAGGCATGTCTATCCTTGGCTGAGCAACTTCAACAGGAACCACAGGTTCAGAATGGTTACAGGTGGAACATGTTTTTGTTGGGGTATCTCTCTTCTCCTTAAATGATCCACATGCTTATGGGTAATCCGCTTTCACGTGGTACAACAATGGTCCGGTCACTGAGCTTACTGTACCAGGTAACCACTTCAGTCCTCCACTGAAATTCCTTACACATACCGCTTCTCCAACAGTTAATTGTTGCTCATTACTATGCAAATCACAAGTCATTTTTTAGTTCCCTTGACTTTTCTCCACCCTTCCCTCCAGCTTGGGAAGTATCAGGCATAGTCTAGTTTGAAGATGGCGCTTCATCAGTAATACTGCAGGTATTGTCGTAGTGTGGGGGGTTGTTCTGTAGTGAAATAGGAAACAAGCAAGTCTAGATTCCAACAATTCACCTGTGAAATTTTTAATTACCGCCTTAAAAGTTTGTACTGCTCTTTCCGCCAGTCTGTTAGATGACGGATGGTACTCTGCAGTCTTCATGTGGCTGATACCACTGAGGCTGACAAATCGTTGAAACTCAGCGCTCATAAACGCAGTACCATTATCTGAGATGATCACCTCTGGCAATCCATGGATGGCGAAACATGGGCGTAGTTTTTCTGTAGTAGCGCCTGATGTTGGCAACTTTACCTCGTGAACGTCTAACCACTTGGAATGAGCATCTGTAAGCAGTAGAAACACAGTTCCAAGTAAAGGACTGACGTAATCTTTGTGCAATCTTACCCGGAATCAACCAGACCACTCCCATGGGCGTAATGGGGCTGCCACCGGTAACTTTTATAGCTATTGACATTGCAAACAGTGTTTTACCACCTTTTCAATATCGTCGTCCATCCCCGGCCACCAAAGGTAACTTTGTGCTATAGTCTTCATTCATAAGATTCCTGGGCACTGTGTAGCTCCCTAAACAAAAACAGAAATACCTGGAAAAACTCAGCAGGTCTGGCAGCATCGGCGGAGAAGAACAAAGTTGACGTTTCGAGTCCTCATGACCCTTCAACAGAACTAAGTAAAAATAGGAGAGGGGTGAAATATAAGCTGGTTTAAGGTGCCCCCCCCCCCCCACCTTAAACCAGCTTATATTTCACCCCTCTCCTAGTTTTACTTAGTTCTGTTGAAGGGTCATGAGGACTCGAAACGTCAACTTTGTTCTTCTCCGCCGATGCTGCCAGACCTGCTGAGTTTTTCCAGGCATTTCTGTTTTTGTTTTGGATTTCCAGCATCCGCAGTTTTTTTTGTTTTTATAAGAGTGGTTCCCTTCCTTGTGAAGGAACTACTACCCATGCATGCCATAATAGTATACCGTCTTGAGGGCTCATCCTGTTTTCTCAGTTCACAGAATCACACACACAGTCCCAGTCACTATCAACACCTTCTTTACCTCTACCATTAACACTCCCTTTTGTCTTGAGTCTATGACATTTTTGTCAATCTCTCCTTAGTTGACTTTCTATCTCATTTCACCTCTTCTCAAACAGTGTAAAATCCATTATATTTCTACAACAAGTCTGCTCTGACGTGTGAGAAACACCTGACCTACCTATCTAATCCCATTTACCAGCACTTGGCCTATAGCCTTGATGTTATGATGTGCCAAGTGCTCATCCAGGTACTTTTTAAAGGATGTGAGACAACCGCCTCCACCACCCTCCCAGGCTGCACATTCCAGACCGTCACCACCCTCTGGGTAAAAATGTTTTTCCTCACATCCCCCTAAACTTCCTGCCCCTCACCTTGAACTTTTGTCCCTTCGTGACTGACCCTTCAACTAAGCAGAACAGCTGCTCCCTATCCACCCTGTCCATGCCTCTCATAATCTTGTACACCCCGATCAGGTCGCCCCTCAGTCTTCTCTGCTCCAACGAAAACAACCCAAGTCTATCCAACCTCTCTTCATAACTTAAATGTTTCATCCCAGGCAACATGCTGGTGAATCTCCTCTGCACCCCCTCCAGTGCAATCAAATCCTTCCTATAATGTGGCGACCAAAACTGCACACACTACTCTAGCTGTGGCCTCACCAAGGTTCTATATAACTCCAACATGATCTCCCTACTTTTGTAATCTATGCCTCGATTGATAAAGGTAACTGTCCCATATGCATTTTTCACCACCCCACTAACATGCCCCTCCACCTTCAGAGATCTATGGACACACATGCCGAGGTCCCTTTGTTCCTCAGAACATCCTAGTGTCATGCTGTTCATTGAATACTTCCCTGTCAAATTACTCCTTCCAAAGTAGATCACCTCACATTTTTCAGCGTTAAATTCCATCTGCCACTTATCTGCCCATTTGGCCATCCCGTCTATATCTTCTTGTAGCCCAAGGCACTCAACCTCACTGTTAACCACGCGGCCAATCTTTGTGTCATCCGCAAACTTACTAATCCTATCCCCCACATAGTCATCTGTGTCATTTATATAAATGACGAATAATAGCGGACTGAGCACTGATTCCTATGGTATGCCACTAGACAATGGCTTCCAGTCACTAAAGCAAAGATGAAGGATCTGTCATCACCCTCTGTCTCCTACAGCTAAGCCAATTTTGAATGCACCTCATCAAATTACCCTGTATCCCATGTGCATTTGCCTTTTTTATAAGTCTCCCATGTGGGACCTTGTTAAAGGCTTTGCTGAAATCCATATAAGCTGCATCAACTGCATTACCCTCATCTACACACCTGGTCACCTCCTCAAAAAATTCAATCAAATTTGTTAGGCATGACCTCCCTCTGACAAAGCCATCCTGACTATCCCTGATCAAACCTTGCTTCTCCAAGTGGAGATAGATTCTCTCCTTTAGAATTTTCTCCTGTAGTTTCCCTATCACTGATGTGAGGTTCATGGTCCTTGGCTTATCTCTACATTTCTTAAGTAGTGGAACCACATTAGCTGTTCTCCAGTCATCTGGCACTTCCCCCGTGGCTAGAGAGGAATTAAAAATTTAGGTCAGAGCCCCTGCAATCTCCTCCCTTGTCTCTCTCAGCAGTCTGGGACACAAATCATCCAGACCAGGAGATTTGTCCACTTTTAAGCCTACCGACACCTCCAATAACTTGTCGCTCCCTACATAAATTTGCTCAAGAACCTCGAAGCCTGTCTTCCCGAGTTCCATACTTTCATCCTCATTCTCTTGGGTGAAGCTGGGTGTGAAGTATTCGCTCAACACTCTACTGATATCCTCTGGCTCCACCTATAGATTACCCCCTTGGTCCTTAATGGGCCCTATTCTTCCACTGGCTATCCTCTTCCCATTGATATACTTATAGAATATCTTGGGATTTTTCCTACTTTTACCAGCCAGAGCTTTCTCATATCCACTCTTTGCTCTCCAAATTGCTTTCTTAAGCTGCACCCTGCACTTTCTGTACTCCACTAATGCCTCCACTGACTTGCTTCCCTTGTACTGCTAAAAGCCTCGCTTTTCCTTCTCATCGTATCCTGAATATCTCTGGTCATCCATGGTTCTCTGAGCTTGTTGCTCCTTCCTATCACCCTAGAGGGAACATGTTGAGCCTGTACCCTCCCCATTTCCTTTTTGAATGGCCCCCACTGCTCCTCTGTAGATTTCCTCACAAGTAGCTGTCCCGAGTCTACCTTGGTCAGATCCTGCCTTATTTTACTAAAATCTGCTCTCCCCAATCCAAAACATTTTTTTGCAACTTGTCTATTTCTTTGTCCATTGTCCGTTGAAAAATGTCTTCAATTCACCAGAGACTGGCTCCTGGGACCAACCATGTAACACTTGGTCTCTCATTCGAGACAGGACTGGATCACAACTCAATCAGTTTCTTATCTGCCTGGCACAGACTGGTGAGGAATCCAGGAAATTCATCACTAATACGAGCTATTGGGGAATTGGGACATGGTTATTGCTCTCTTGCAAAGAAAGGTGACTTAGGGGATCAGCATTTGCTATATGAATCCCTGGTCTATGTACAAAAGTGTATTTGTATGCTGCCAAAATTAAGGCCCATCTTTGTATTTGTGCAGAAGCTATGGGATATATAGCCTTTTCTTCACTAAACAGACCCAAAAGTGGTTTATGATCTGATACTGTATTGGAATGTTGCCCATGCACATATAGGTGGAATTTTTTTACACCAGAAATAGTTGACAGACCTTCCTTTTCGATCTGAGAATACCCTTTTTCAGCCGTGGTATGTGTCCTGGATACATAGTCTATCGGCCTCTCTGCACTGTCATCCACCTTGTGAGATAGTACTGCTCCCATTCCACAGGGGGACGAATCACAGGTTATCACCAATTCCTTTGTTGGGTCATAATGCACTAACAAATTTGAAGCGGCAAGGGCTGTTTTACCTTCATGAAAGCTTCTTCTTGGGTTGACTCCCAAACCCAATGCTGGTTTTTCTTTAGCAGTGAATATAGAGGGGCTAGAACCATTGATAAATTTGGTAGAAATTGGCCATAATAGTTTCCCATCCCTAAAAATGATTTAAGTTCAGAGATGTTCTTAGGTGCAGGTCCCTCTCTGATTGCTTTAAACTTCTCTTCAACAGGGTGTAACCCTTGGGCATCTACCTGGTGGCCCAAATAAATGAACTTAATTTGCCTGAAAAGTGCATTTTTCCTTCTTTAGGCATTCTCCTGCTTCAAAAAATAATTTCAGGATTTCCTCTATATTAGCCAAATGTTCCTTTCCTGTGAATCCAGTTATCAGTATATTGTCTAGATAGACCACAACCTGAGGTAATCCTTGTAGCAAGCTCTCTGTCAACTGAAAAATGGCTCAAGCCGAGGAAACACCAGAGGGCAGATATGGATATTGATATAACCTTTTGTGGGTATTATGGTCACAAATTCTCAGAAATCATCATTCAGTTCTGCTGTTATGCAGGCCTCATGTCAAGCTTTGTGTACGTTGCCCCTCCTGCTAGTTTGGCATAGAGGTCTTTAGTCTTGGGAATAGGGTACCTGTCCAGTTTGGCTGCTTTGTTGACTGTTAGTTTATAATTCCCACAGTTCCAGACGGTCTGGTCTGGTTTAAGGATAAGGACTATGGGTATTGTCCACGATAGAACTGAACTGCTTTTATGGCATGCAGTCTCTCCAGCTGGTTCAAATTAGCGTCAGCCTTCTCTCTCACAGCATATAGCACCGGTCTTGCTTTCAAGAAGCGAGGGGTTGCTTCTGGATCCACATAAATCTTGGCCTGTAGACCTTGGATTTTTCCCAGTTCATCCTGCAAGACGGTGTTTTTTTTTTAGCAGCTCTGGCAGTCCACCTACTCACAACTGGAAGATTTTTCAACCAATCAAGACCTAGAAGGCTTGGTCCTTCACCTTCTACCACCATCAGTGGTGGCTGTGCCGTTGGTGTCTATAATGAACAGTTACTCTGGTGACACCTTTTACCTGGATTTCTTCGCCCGTGCATGTTTTCAACTTGGCAGATGTTTGATCCAAATCTAATTGTTGAGCACCTTTATTTAAATATTTGAAAGTGTGTTCTCATATTACCGTGATAGAAGCACCCATGTCTATTTCCATTTTTAATGGTTTACCATTCACTTGCACTGTGGCAATAATTGGCTTTGTCTTCCCAACTTTCAGGTTGAATAATGAATAAATGTCAGAATTGGTTGTTTCTGGCTCTTCTACACTATAGACTTCATTGGACTTCGTTTGTTGCCTGGAAGCCTGTTTAAATCTCACTTTGCAATGTTTCAATATTTGTCCACTTCTGTGACAAAAATGACACTCTACCTTTTTAAATTGCTAATTGTTAGGAGTATAATTATTTCCATGCTGATAAAAATTAGTTTTTGACTTTGCTGCTAAGCTGTTTCCTCTTAAGTTTTTGGTTAGCAGGGGCTATTTCCGCCCAACTAAGAGAATGGCATCATTTTGCGCCCCATAAGTCACTTGTGAATCCCTTACAGTACTTTCCATCACAAGCGCTATTTCTAACACTTACTTAAAATCAAGATTCACTTCAGCCAGCAATCTTCACTGAATAGCATCCTCCTGCACGCCACAAACCAAACGATCCCTGAGCATGTCATTCAGGGTTTCACCGAAATCACAATATTCCGTTTGTTGTTTTAATTTCACCACGAAGGTAGCAATGCTCTCCCCTTGGGCTCTATTCCATCATTTGAACCTAACCTCTGCATTGTGACTGAGGGCTTGGGTTGGAAATGTCCATTACGGAGGTCTACTAATTCACTGAAAGTTTTTGAATCTGGGGCACTAGGGACCATCAAGCTTCAAATTAAGCTGTAGGTTTTGCTCCTACAAATACTGGGGAAATTGCTCTCCCACTGTCAGCTTGTTAAGGCCACCCCAACGTATTATCACTGCATCCTTTATTTATAGGCGGTTGGCCAGCCCAAGACTGAGTTTTCTGCCCTGCCCACCCCATAAGGTTCGCCCCTTCGTATCTCTAGTTCCCTCCAGAGCTGATTGTGGGATGACCTTGAAGTGGTTTTTGCGAGAATTCATGGGCCTGCATGGATGGGATCGGTTTTGCTTATGTTTGCTTTTTTACAAGAGTAGAGTTCTAGCTCATTTTGCCAATGTTTTTCCCCAGTGCAGGTGTATCTGTATTTGACACTGTACCTGTGTAGGTACAAGAGACTAGGCTTGGCTCAGTGGTAACACTGTTGTCCCTGTAAGATTTTGGATTCGGGAGCCACGGGTACCTAAGATAAGCAGTCCAGAATTTGTAAGTAATTTAGGGAGGAGGGGATCAGGGATCCTAGCAGTAGTTTATCAAGGAGCAAATGTTTAGATATGATGCATTAGCTAAACAGACAGGAAATGTATATAACCCTGTGACAGTTGAGAGCAGTTCATTGATCCCAGAGGACAAAAGAGATGGTTGGCATAAAGTATGTTGATTTCAGTAGCTTGTAGTAACAGCATTCTGCCCAAAGCAACTGAGCGTACCATTCCTCCTAATGTGACCAGAATGAGATCTGGAAGAACTGCCAAACCTCCAGACCGTCTGAATTTATAAAGTCAGAGACTTGAGTGGGGGGAGAAGGGGTAGCAAGTAAAGAAGGATTTGTATTGCAAATATATTTGGGTAAGGACATTTGGGGAGGGGGTGTGGTATAAGGGTGTTCAGCATCGCAAGGATTAATGTGGGACTGGAGAACAGTACCATCTACTATGTGATGTAGAGAGTCACATGATAGTGGACTGAGTATGGTAGAGCCTAGCAGAATCCAGCAGGGAGATAGTATCTAGTATGGCAATACAATATATATAGATATGTGTTCCCAATAAATAAACATTTGATGTTCAACCACATAAGCCTCCAGATCTCTCAGTGAGACACAGAACAAACCCTTACAACCCTTACAGCATTTTGTTCCAGTGTTTGCTCTAGATTTTTCCTTGTATGACGTGCTCTATCATGTGCCTTCCATTCCCAGCAATGATCCCCTCCTCCCTTTTACAACATATCTACCCATTCTCTTAACTCCTTTGTACTTCTTATTATTCCAGACTATTTTTAGCTTAAATGTGTCTTTCTGAATCTCTTTAGAAAGCCTTTCTTCAAAAATATACTTGTAACTCCCATTGCACTCTTCTGTAGCTCCCAGGATATCCCTTGCTCCCAGCATGCCTGTTTTCTCAGTCAGTCAAATTGTCTTTCCCTAGCATATGCGAATGCCATTGTGACTCATTTAATAACTACTCGAAGTGTGTTTAACTACAAGTTAAGACTTGCTGACACCCCAACTATTTGGGTCCCATTCCTGACACCAATCAGGAGCCATAGAAACGTAAGAGGCAATTGAGCATTTGTAAGTAATTTTGAGGAAGAGTTGATTAAGTTCACTAATAAACAACAGTTTAGATATGATGCATTAGCTAAATAGAGGAAAAGAATACAGCCAGTGACAGTTGCAAGTGGTTCACTAATCCCAGAGGGCAAATGGACAGTTGGCACAGAGTTTGTTGATTTCAGTAGCTTGTGATAACTTCATTCTGCTGTCTAGCTGAAGTGTCAAGAAACTCTTTACGCCGGTCTTCCTCACTCTTCCCTGGGCATCTTCCATCTGAAGGAAGCAGCTGCGGGAGTAGGACTTTCTCTATCTGCCTGCACTTCATTAATATACTTTTAATTGCACCATGTCAATCACCCATTCAAGCCCTTCTGACCAATGAAAAGAGGACGGGTACCCTAGATGGCACTGTGATGACCTCTGCACGGCCCCCACCCCATCCATCACTTGGCTTGAAATCACCTTTTTACTTACCTCATGCTGGAGGCCATTTGCTAGATTTAGGAGTACGCAAGGCACCAGACAGGATGCCTGCTGTCATGTCAGGAATGCTTATAGAGTCTAGTGACCTCAATGTGGGGAGCACCATCTTTATGACATTTAGCTCTACCTTGTCTTGGGCCCTGACTCTTTAGAATAGTTTTTTTCCTAGAGAGGAAGAATTAATGCTGTGCCAGCTAATCCCATTAGACTACTATACAATTCTTACATAAAAACATTTTTTAAAGGTCACTGTTTCTTTCACCTCAGAATCTGAAAGGTTCAAGTTGCGCATCAGAGTTTCAGCATGTAACCTGGGTTTCTACTTCAGTGCATACTGAGAGAATGTATGCTATGGAGTTGTTGATAAGTCACTGAATGTCCTGTGGAATAAGTTCAAACCCTGGTAAAGTACTGGGATAATGGTCCAAGGCAAAATGGGATGATAATGGGACAAGTTAAAGAAACAAACTAGATCTAGAGGAGGTATAAATAGCAGAATTGTTGCCAACAACTGCTGTCTAGATTTAAAAAGGAGCAGCAGTTAAAATCTGAACTCAATATTCAGCCTGGAAGTCTTGTAAAGTGGTGTGTTATGGAAAAGGTTTGTGTGGTCCTTTTGAATCCATAATCAGGATATTTGTATGTAATGTGTGTATTTTGTTACCCTAGAGGGGTAAATCACTTCTAGCAGCAGGCTTTTTGGTGATTTTTTTAAAATAAGCGCAAGCTATTTGTGATCACATTTGCCCTGGATGTTTGAACGCAACTTCTCAAATCACTCAACTCACACACAAAGACAGTCATAATGCAGGCATGTTAATAGTTGGAGCGTTGTTCTTTTGGAAAAAAAGGATTCTCATGAAGCTGTGAAGCCTCTTGTAGACAAATAGCCAGGATAGCTCAGATAGACTTGAAAGCTGGAACAAATACAGTATTTTGGATGCTTTAGAAGACATTCAGCTATAATGGTTCAGCTGTTTCAGATGTTTCCTGGTACTTAAGATGTTTCTCTCACTTGCATCATTGCTTTGTTCAGGTTGCATTCTACTGCAGACCCTGATCATTAATTTCAATCACATGACGGTAGGGGTAACACTTCCTGGGTCCAGACCATCATGATGCAGTTGATGATAACAGAATTACCTGGAAAAACTCAGCAGGTCTGGCAGCATCGGCAGAGAAGAAAAGAGTTGACGTTTCGAGTCCTCATGACCCTTCAACAGAACTGAGTGAATCTAAGGAGAGGGGTGAAATATATTTATATTTCTTATATTTCCGCTTATGTTTCACCCCTCTCCTTAGATTCACTCAGTTCTGTTGAAGGGTCATGAGGACTCGAAACGTCAACTCTTTTCTTCTCCGCCGATGCTCCCAGACCTGCTGAGTTTTTCCAGGTAATTCTGTTTGTGTTTTGGATTTCCAGCATCCGCAGTTTCTTGTTTTTATCTAACAGTTGACGATGATCATTCACTCTTATCTCTGTCCCATCTTGAGCTGAAAGTGTCTCCTTCATTCAAAATGGCACTCCGAGCTAACAGCCCAGAGATTTCATATTCCTCAAGTGGTGGTTCATCCTTATGCAGTGAGATGTTTAAACTTCACAGGTGGCCGTGAAGTACCCTTATTTATGTCCACGTTTAAATATCGGCACAGAATTGAATACTGTCCACAGTTTACATGCCCATAGTCGCATATTAAGTTGCAGCCATCTTAAAAGATTTGTGGCCAATTTCACAAAGTATGATCTTGCAGTCCATAATATCCAGCATCCTCATGTTTGTACTGAGCATGACAACTGTCATGACACAGTACCTGCATTATGGTATTGGTATTACAGATCTTTAGGGACATTAAAAAATCTAGAATTTAGAAATAAATCCGGAATTTAAGATAGCTCCTCAGAGCTACTGGACCATTTTGTGGATGAAATTTGTTATCTCTCGAGGACAAAAATATCTTTTCTGATATTGGCTCACTAGTTTCAATCGGGTAATTAAACAAAACTTCACCGATACCTTCTACAGTGAAAATGCAAATTTGCCTTGTCAAAGCTAAAGGCTTTGGCTATCTTAAAAAAAGCCACATTGGGGAGAAGACATCAGACTGTTAATTAAATTACCACAATCCCTTATTAACCCAACACTGAAGTCCCATGATAAAGTAGCCATCTTGCCTTTCTGGTAAAAACGTAGCAGAAATTTCAAACTGTTTTTCAGAAACTTCTTCAAAGACACAGAATTCCAGCAGAGAAAGAGGGGGAGAGAGAGTTCAACAGGCAAAACCATTGACCACTGTAGCTAATTCAGCTGCAAAGTAACTGCCTACAATATTTTGAAAGAGAAACTAAGCGCCTCTCTCTCCTCTAACCTGTTCCATCTTGAAGCCTGCCTGTGTAAACAATCTCTGGGCCAATCAACTCTAGGAACTATCACATCTACCGAGAAATCTCTGCATTTTCAAGACCTTCACTCCAGCTGAAGTAACAACTCAACTATGAACATCAACCTGCACTGTCATGGGAAGGAGATGGGTTCTTGGGAGCGATTGAAGAGTGGAAAAGTGTGTTGCAGAGTGTTAATGCTGAAAGAGAGGAGAAGATGTATTTGCTAGTGGTGTCACATTAGAGATGGCAGAAATAAGTAAGAATGATCTATTGAATGTGGAAGCTGGTGGGGTGGCAGGTGAGCACCCAGAACATAGGACTTAGGAGCAGGGGTAGGCCATCCAGCCGTTTGGGAAATAGGGAAATTCTATTGTGGTCCTGTGAGGGAGGGTAAGGGTGAAAGAAGTGTAGGCAATGAGAAGGACACAGCTGAGGGTTGGGTCAACCATGCTGGAGGGGATTGCTTGGTTGAGGACAAAAATAGAAGACGTATTGGAAACACTGGCATGGAAGATAACATCACCTTTTCAGATGCTACAGAAACTAGGAGAGCGGAAATTAGAAGCAAAGATATTTTTCAGTTCAGAAAAAGATGTGAAACTTAAGACTGCCCAAAATCTTGTATGACTCATCTGAATACTTCCTGTTTGTATTTTGCTAGGAACCTGCCTTGACTTGGTAGCATTATTGCCTCTGCGTTGTAAGGTTCCAAGTTCCACACCAAAGATTGTGCATAGCATCTAGGCTGACCCTTCGGTACAGTACTGCAAGAGTGCTACAGTATCAGAGGCGCTAACTTGCAGATGAGATGTTGAACTGAGGCTCTGTCTTTCCCCTTAACTGTACGTGAAAGGGAGTTTTAACAAAGGGGCGTGGAGTTCTCCCTGGGGTCCAGGCCAACATTTATCCCTCAGTGAATTTCAATGAAACATGTTTGCTTGGATTTTGCAGTAAGAATAATGGCGAAGCTATTGGTGCTCACTTATTATAGTGCAAATCTGAGAGCAACTTCCAACGTTCAAACTTGCGCAATAAAATGCAGAAATCAGGAAGTTACTATCTGAGTTGAGCTCCTCTTCCACAAGCTTTGTTACACTAGTACCTCGCTGATAGACTGAGAATTCATTTACGAGGGGCCTGAACTTGTGCTGGTGTGTTACAATTCATGTGGGGAGTCCGAGTTGCTATGGCAACATGAACTTTTACCTGCATATTGTAGTCTGCATATTGTATAGTGATAGTGGAGGCTTAATGTTCTTTCCATCACATGACTGTTCATCAATCCCTCCTGCTCTTACCACCTGCCGTTGGCGTGGGTTGGTGGGATTTACAGGTTGATACTCAACCTGGTTGCCCACGTTATGAATAAACCTTCCTTGGTCATCAAGTCCTGGAGTGGGGCTCAAATCCGGAGCTTCTGGCACAGAGGCTGCCCACTGTGCAACAAAAGTTGTGGTTCTTACTATTCATTGCCAAACCCACGACCACTATCATCGAGGTGAGGTGATAGTGACTTCCCTTGACACCAAAGCTACATTTGACCGAGTGTGGCATCAAGGAGCCCTAGCAAAACTGGAGTCAATGGGAATCAGGGAGAAAACTCTCTGCTGGTTGGAGTCATATTTAGCACAAAGGAAGATGGTTGTGGTTGTTGGAGGTCAGTCACCTCAGCTCCAGGACATCACTGCAGGAGTTCCTCAGGATAGTGTCCTTGACCCAACCATCTTCAGCTGCTTCATCATTAATGACCTTCCTTTCATCATAAGTTCAGAAGTGGGGATGTTCGCTGATGATTGCACGATGTTCAGCATCGTTCGCAAAGGAGAGAATCTATCTCCACTTCGAGAGGCAAGGTTTGATCAGGGATAGTCGGCATGGCTTTGTCAGAGGGAGGTCATGCCTAACAAATTGGTTGAATTTTTTGAGGAGGTAACCAGGTGTATAGATGAGGGTAGTGCAGTTGATGTAGTTTATATGGATTTCAGCAAAGCCTTTGACAAGGTGCCACATGGGAGACTTATAAAGAAGGCAAATGCACATGGGATACAGGATAATTTGATGAGGTGGATTCAAAATTGGCTTAGTTGTAGGAGACACAGAGTGATGACAGAAGGATGCTTTAGTGACTGGAAGGTAGTGTCCAGTGGCGTACCACAGGGGTCTATGCTGGGTCCCCTATTATTTGTCATTTATATAAACGACATAGATGACTATGTGGGGGATAGGATTAGTAAGTTTGCGGATGACACAAAGATTGGCTGGGTGGTTAACAGTGAGGTTGAGTGCCTTGGGCTACAGGAAGATATAGACGGGATGGCCAAATGGGCAGATAAGTGGCAGATGGAATTTAACCCTGAAAAGTGTGAGGTGATACACTTTGGAAGGAGTAATTTGACAAGGAAGTATTCAATGAACAGCATGACACTAGGAAGTTCTGAGGAACAAAGGGACCTTAGCGTGCATGTCCATAGATCTCTGAAGGCGGAGGGGCATGTTAGTGGGGTGGTGAAAAATGCATATGGGACACTTGCCTTTATCATTCGAAGCAAAGATTACAAAAGTAGGGAGGTCATGTTGGAGTTGTACAGAACCTTGGTGAGCCCACAGCTGGAGTACTGTGTGCAGTTCTGGTCGCCACAATATAGGAAAGATGTGATTGCACTGGAGGGGGTGCAGAGGAGATGTTGCCTGGGATGAAACATTTAAGTTATGAAGAGAGATTGGATAGACTTCGGTTGTTTTCATTGGAGCAGAGAAGACTAAGGGGCGACCTGATTGAGGTGTACAAGATTATGAGCGGCATGCACAGGGTGGATAGGGAGCAGCTGTTCCCCTTAGTTGAAGGGTCAGTCATGAAGGGACAAAAGTTCAAGGTGAGGGGCAGGAGGTTTAGGGGGCAAGTGAGGAAAAGCCTTTTTACCCAGAGGGTGGTGACGGTCTGGAATGCACTGCCTGTGAGGGTGGTGGTGCCTCAGATCATTTAAAAAGTACCTGGTTGAGCACTTGGCACGTCATAACATTCAAGGCTATGGGCCAAGTGCTGGTAAATGGGATTAGGTAGGTAAGTCAGGTGTTTCTCATGTGTTGGTGCAGACCCGATGGGCCAAAGGGCTTCTTCTGCACTGTGAGATTCTGTGATCCTTGGATACTGAAGCAGTCCATGTCCAAATGCAGCAGAACCTGGATAATGTCCAGGCTTGGGCTGACAAGTGGCAAGCAACTTTTGTGCCACACGAGTGTCAGGCATTGACCATCCCCAACAAGAGAGAATCTAACCATCACCCCTTGACATTCAATGGCATTACCATCACTGAATCCCCCACTATCAATATCCTGGGGATTACATTTGACCAGGAACTGAACTGGACTAGCCATATACTGTGACTCCACGAGCAGGTCAGAGGCTAGGAATCCTGCGCCGAGTAACTCACCTCCTGACTCCCCACCATCTAAAAGGCACAAGTCAAGAGTGTGAGGGAATACTCCCCATTGCCTGGATGAGTACAGCTCCCACAACACTCCAGAAGCTTGACACCATCCAGGATAAAGCAGCACGCTTGATTGACACCTCATCCACAAACATTCACTCCCTCCACCACTAAAGCACCGTCGTGGCAATGTGTACCATCTACAAGATGCACTGCAGGAATTCACCAAGGCTCCTTAGACAGCACCTTCCAAACCCACAACCACTACCATCTAGAAGGACAAGGGCAGCAGATAGATGGGAACACCACCACCTGGAAGTTCCCCTCCAAGCCACTCACCATCCTGACTTGGAAATATATCGCCGTACCTTCACTGTCGCTGGGTCAAAATCCTGGAGCTCCCTTCATAACAGCAACGCAGGTGTACCTGCACCACATGGACTGCTGCGGTTCAAGAAGGCAGCTTACCACCATCTTCCCGAGGGCAATTAGGGATGGGCAATAAATGCTGGCCTAGCCCACATCCCATAAATGAATAAAAAAAAAAGAAAAGTTAGGGCTTATCCATTCAAGTGAATTTTCAACAGCATATTAGATAAATTCTGTTTGTTGCCAAACAACACCTCTGGCATTGAGAATGTACTTTTACAAGTGTGGAGTCTCATTCCTATAGATTTTAATTATTGTTGAAGGTTTTATAAGACCTTTTTTTTAACTTTGTGTCCCTCTCATTTCTCTCTCAAATACATCTTTAGTTCCCTTTCTTACTTTCACATTCTGTGCATGATTTTGCATTGAAATAAATCTTCTAATTGCCACTTCCTGGTTTGAACTTTTGTATGTCTTAGTAAGGATTCTTTAGCCTGTTTAGTTTAAGAGACATTGGTGGAATTTAGTGGAGCCTGCTGGAGTGGGCAAGATGGTGTGTGGGCCCAGAGAATGAAGCTGGAGGCCTTGCGCCTGACTCCCAGTAGCAGGAAAACAGTCCCATATTTAGTGACTGGCGGGAATGGGCAGATCGCTGCAGGAATAAAATTAGGCTTGTTAATGCACCACTGAAAACCAATTATCCTGAGCCTACTCGGATTTAATGGTTGGTCAGGGATTAAATGAGACTTGCACGTATCTCCATCTCCAGTAGCTCCACTAAGCCACCTAGCAAACTCTGGTTTGCAGTGGTCTACCAGAGGGGGCCTCTTGTCCAGTGGATCTTGGTGCCAGATCAAGGAATCAAGAAGGGAGAAGGGCCACTGAGATCCAACTCTCTGCCCTTCTGACCACCTTCCACTTCTCCTCCCCCCCTCCCTCCCGCCCCATATTGTCAGTGACTCTACCCCGCGATCTCCTTCCTGCTCCACTAACCTTTTTCCCAAATCCAGCTTTGATCCCTGGTGAAGGCCCCAGTGTGTTCCTGACAATAGCCACCTCACCCAGTGATGCTGCCAATAAAGGAGAGCTGCCAGTGGAGCAAATTTCCACCTTCTGGGGGCTTAATCCGATATGACGCCTGATGCTGTCCAAGCAAGTGCCTACTTACCTTGTAATTGCATCAGGCTTCCTGTGGCAAGCCAACACTGGTTTTCCAACTAGTTTTCCACAACTAAATTCCGCTCATGATATTGCTTTCCTTGTTCACACAGGTCCAAGATCCCATGTGTAGGGCAGCAGACTGAAATGGATTTTTAATTACCTTAAGTTTGAGCACAAAAACCCACAAATTTTCCATGGTAAGCAGTAAGAAGGGTGTGTACAACCATGACTGATGGTGTTGGGGCTATACTATTTGATAGTAGGTGGCGGTTACTTTCTGTGTCAACAGCTTTTTTGACAGCAGTTTCCAAAACCTCTATTCAGTGCCTAATTGTTTGAGAACAGTAATTTTGAAATCTGTTTGGGTGATTATAAAACTGGGTTGACCAGGGGCAGGACTTGGTACAGAATGCGTTTTGGCTAGTGGGGTCCAGGGTTCGTGGATTTTGTGCAGGTTGGACTTTAAGTGACTGGCAGAGTCTAGTTGTGAAAGTGTGGATGAGGTTTTCAAATAGCTATAGATCAGAGGGACCAATTGGGTGGACACTATTGCAGAGATGTAAATAGGTGATCTTGTGATTAACTTGATATAGGGCTTTAAACTCCATTCCCAATCAAATAGGATAAATTGGATATTGTTGAGTTTGGGATGGGTGCCCTGATATTGAATAGTATTGGGGCTGTGCTTATAGCAGTGATATAGAAGCGTGAAGTGTCTTTCACTGTGTATTTACAAAACCTCAGCTCTGTGTCTCCTGGTTGGCCAGTTTGTATACTGGATATTTCAATATTACAGTTCTGGATATTTCCAACATCTGAAATAAAAACAAAAAATTTTGGAAAATCTCCACAGGTCTGGCTGCATCTGTGGAGAGAGAAACAGAGTCAATGTTTTGAGTCCATATGACTCTTCTTCAGAGCTGAAAACCCCAGTTAAGTTGTTGGAACATTGTGATACCAGCCAGGAAGCTGAAATAATCCACCCTTGTTCTATATGAGAAAAATTCCCCTGTGTGTCCAGAGGCTCTGCGTTCCTGCTACTGGGAGTCAGACGAAAGGCTTCCCGCTTCATTTCCACACACCATCTTGCCCACTACAGCGGGCTGCACTAAATTCCACCCATGTCCCTTAACTAAACAGGCTAAAGAATTCTTACTAAGACATACAAAAGTTTAAACCAGGAAGTGGCAGTTAGAATATGCATTCTTCAAACCTCCTGCATGAGTTTAATGCTATCTCAGACTTCCTACATTGCAAAGTGTGGGCTTAAATTTAGCATATATTCTAGATTCAAGGTCTTCAGGAATTTTTCCTGCTCTTGTCTATTTTGCATGTAAAATCCATGCAGGTTTAAAAACTATACTGAATGACCAGTACTAGCACCTGCTTTCTATAAAAAATACAAGGTGACCTAAGTAGTTGTACCTTCATTCTTCAATTCCAGATAAATGGCTTCACATTGCTTGAAACCCAATATTCAGAATGCTTGTTTCCAGTAGCCCCAATTCATTTGAGATATTAAAGTATTTTTCTGATCCAACTCATACTAATTAGTTTAAGAACAAAAATGTAAGGTATAAGCAATAAAAGATGATATATTCTGGAGAATGCTGGTAATTAACTCAGGTTATCAATTGTAGTAATGGATTGGAACTCGACTCATTTAAACTATGGTTGTTTTTGTGAAGATTTTCGATTTGCGTGAATGTACTTTTTGCTGCTTATCAGTGTCATGTGGATCTTGGGGTTATATGGACAGCATGCACACTGATAATGAATTTAGATGGTCTCTAGAGATGTAAATTTGCATCTTGTGCACCAATTTAGCTTATTTTTTCCCCAGAAACCTCATCTAACTCAGTCTACAGATTACATGACAGCAACTTTAGAATTTTATTTACCACACACTTCCTCCTTCTTCCCTTTCCATAGAGTTAATTGGATTTCTTTTTCTGGAATTTAGATTTGTATTATAAACCTGTCCCTAAACTACTTAATTGGAATCAACTGAGATTCGGCCCTATGAGGGCAGAGTTGGTACATGCTCTGTGGCTTGGAGATTAGCAAGATCGCTGGTACAGTTTATTTTCCATACTGTGTTATCTGTTTTTAGCCAGAGCAGTGGCGAAGGCAGCCAAGTCTGATGGATAAAAGCAAAATACTGTGGATACGGAAATCTGAAATAAAAGCAGAAAATGCAGGAAAAATTTAGCAGGTCTGGCAGCCTCTGTGGAGGGAGAAACAGACTTAACGTTTCAAGTCCATATGACTGAAGAAGAGTCATATGGACTTGAAGCGTTAACTTTGCTTCGCCCTCCACAGATGCTGCCAGACCTGAGTTTTTCCAGCGTTTTCTGTTCAAACCTGATGGATAGTGCTTGTGTGGTCAGTGAGATAGATTTTAAAATGGAGCCTGAACTGTGATGACCCACATGGTCTGCCAGCACACAATCTAGATTCGCACGAGGAATCGCTAATTGACTGAGCACCAAGTTCCTCCTTCAGAAGGATAGGATCTTTTAGAAAGAAATTTGGGGGAAGTTATGTTCTACTCAGGGACTTCCCAATGCCCATAAAGAATATAACTACTGTCACAGTAGAACTGAAGTAGATTTTCCGTGAGCTGTTTTTCTGTCTTGCAGATTGTATAAATTTTGTAAAAGTTGATGCTGTGACGGTTCAAGAAGAACACCGTATCAAGATGGGTCCTGAGGTTGAAGAAGAAACATTTTCTTTAGTGGTAGGCCAGATTTTCCATTTTGCATTCTCAAAAATTTATTTTTCAAAAGCGAAATAAGATGAAAAAAATACAGACTAGGTCAGTTGACATCTGGAAACAACAATAACAGGTTGATGTTTCAAATGTTTATCATTTTTCAGAAGTTTTGACGATTTGCTGATTTACTAACTACTTATCCTCTCCATTGCAACCGTTTTTTCCACTCTCATAACATCACCTGCCTCTGCCTTGCCTCAGTCTATCTGCTATCAAGATCTCAACTAGGCCTTTGTCACCTCTGAACTTGAGTGACCCAATGCTCCACTGGACAGCTTTTTACCCTCCATAAACTTCAGCTCGTCCAATCCTGGATCAAGTCTGATTTACCTGTCACCCCTATGCTTATAGACCTCCATCTACTTTTGATCTGCCAACACTTCAGTTTAAAATTCTCACCTTCATATTTAAATCTTATCACCTCTCCCTACCTCTGTAAATTTCTTCAGCTTTACAATTTTACCAAGAATCTTCTGTCCCTCCAACTCTGGCCTTGTGTGGGCCCACTTTCCCATGCTTGTTGGCTGTGCCATCAAGAGTCTCGGCCTTACAATTTGGAATTTCCTTTCTAAACCTCTCTGCCTAGCCCCAGCTCCCTCTCTCCTTCTAAGACCTTCCTAAAAATCCATTGCTTCGACCAAGCTTTTAGTTCCCCATCCTATTATCTCCTTTTATTCAGCATCATTTAATTTTCTGATTATGCTTTTATGCCTTGGGATATTTTTCTCTATTAAAGGTACTATTTAATTCCAAGTTGCTCTTGCAATAGAGTTCATTGCTTTGTAGTTTCGAGGTTGTTCATTCTGCTGTAATTCATAAGATCAGGATAGAATTGAAAGACTTATTTTTGTATTGAAAGTACTTAAACTCTATTCTTGAAAAAAATGAGGACAGCTACATTCATTGATTCTGATGCAATGTATTTTCTAAGGTGGAGAATGACCATGTTGAAGAGCAATCCAGAAATAATTCGTTAGACATATACCAGAAACTTGGTTTCTACTCATCAATGAGTATTGATGAAAAGATTAAGCAATTCCAAATCTTCCTCACCACTGTACTGATGAGTGATTTGGTGAGTATTAATGTAATACAAAAAAAACCCTTTTCACGCATTTTACTGTGTCCAGTGCTTCCCCTGAATAGTGTATATGTCATGTATAGAGAGATGAATCTGAAAGAGTTTGGCTTTTGGTAACCCAAAGTATGCTGCTTTATCCTTGTAATGTTTCTTGAATCTTATCATAGAGGAAGGCCTATGAAAATAAGTGCTAAGATTGGAAATTTTTACAAAAGGAACCGCTAACTTGTCTATATGTCATTCACCCGGGTCCCATTCTGGTCATATTAAAAGCGCAATTGGACAAAGCAAAAATGTTAGAAACTTCGGGGATTGGGGGGGGCTGCGGGGTGTGGATTTTCATGTTGTAGGTGGGAATCGGGAGGCGGGACTAATCCGGAATCTCAAGACTGCCAGCAGTTGGGGTCTTCTGGGGTTCAGGCCCAAGGTGGAAATGGAGGTGAACCAAGCTCAGGACAAGTTAAAAAATTTGATCCCAAAAAGTCTTAGTCCACTGCTGGCTCACCTAATATACAGTTGAACCTTCCTCACTTTAAACCACCCTTCTCATCGTCCTCATGCCCTCATCCATTATCCATTTTGTGAACAGAACTCATCCACTTGCCTGGATGAAGCTCGACACCATCCAGGACAAAGCTCCCCGTCCACTAACCTATGCATTCACTCTCTCCACAACTGATGGACAGTGGGAATAATGTGTACTATATATATAATGGACTGCAGCAAATCATCAAGGCTCCTTTGCCAGCACTATCCAAACCTGTTACCTCTACCACCTAGGGCAAGAGCAGCAAGAAGCATCACCACCTGCAAGTTCCCCTCCAAGCCACATACTATCCTGGCTTGAAACTATATCCCTGTTCCTTCATTGGCGCTGTATCAGAATCCTGGAACTGCCTTCCTAACAGCACCATGGGTGTAGCTACACTACATAGACTACAGTGGTTCAAGAAGCTCACCACCACCTTCTCAAAGGCAATTAAAGATGGGCAACCAATGCTGGCTTTGTAGCAATGTCCACATCCCATGAAAGAATTAAAAAAAGTATGGAATTGGTTTGTTGAGTCAGTTGAGAAAGTGATGTTAGTGATGATTTATTCTACAAATGATTTTAGTGCAGAAGCAATATATGTACTTATATGTCTGTAATTATGTATAGATAGGATGCCTGGAGCTTAGATTTTTTTTGTCTAATCATTTTTGCCAACAAGACCAGGAATATTAATAAATGCCAGCAGCCCTGCACTTGCATTTCAAAGTCCACCTCTTTTACCCCTGCCCCCACTTCTTCACATGTCCCCATATTCCTTGATTAACTAAATTGTTAGGTGAATACACTGCATGGGGAACTGAACCATACATACCAGTTTCATCCTTAGTTAGTACTCAGAGGTTAGGGGTGCTCCAATTGAAGACAGTACAGCTTAATTAAGGGCAGCGAGAAAAAAAAACAGCCAGGGTTCTCTGTCCTGATCACTACCCAGTAACTTTTGCTGGAAGTGTATATAGACATTGGGTGAAGGGGGAGGGTAATACCTTCATCATATAGCTTCTTATTACATCCTTCCTGCTTAAAGATTTGCTACTCAGGCAAGGTGATGGAGACAACCAGAGTGGTGGAATTTTTATCACAACAATGCTGAGAACTGGAGAAAATTAAATTTGTTTTTTTAAGCACCACCTTTTCTGTCAAACCATAAGCGTTGGAGAGAGATAACAGCTGTGGCTCAGTGATAGCACTCTTGCACCATATTCAGAAGGCTGTAGGTTCATGTCCCAAACCAGAAACTTCAGCACGTAGGCTGACACTTCAGGCATGTACAGGGGGAGTACTACACTTTCAGAGATGCCGTCAGCTGCATATGACATTGAACTGAGACTCTGCCTGCCCTCACAGGTGGATCACAAAGATCTGAAGGCACTGTTCAAAGGAAAGCAGAGGTGTTTTCCTATATTTCCTGGCCAATATTTATCGCAAAAGCAGGTTAATTGGTCATTATCCCATTGTTGCTTGTGTACAAATTGGCTGCTCAGTTTCCTACATTACAACTGTAAATACCCTTGAAAAGTACTTGATTGGCTGTAAAGCAGTTTGGGTGTCCTGCAGTCATGTAATGCGCTATATATTTATTTTCTTGCAGAAGTTTGTAGAAAAACAATTCTGCAGATTAATTCTATTCCTATGTTTCTTGCTCTTAGGTGCGACAGCTAAGTGAAGTACAATATCTTTTACTATTGCATTACTTCGTTATGACTCTCTGTTCTAGAGGCCAGGCACAGGTACATTTTTATTCCATTAAAATTCATTTCAAACTGTTGAGGTTTACCCATTAGTAGGCTGTTACTTCCAAATCCAAATGCTTTGTTTTATAGTATCCAAGATTTTAGGAGAGCTTAAACAAAGGTTCGATGAAGTACTGCCAATGAGTGTTTACATTTTTACTGAAACATAAAAGGATTGTGTGCTAAACTGTGTTAACATTTGACAGCAACATGTATTTTATGTATCGCCTCTAGTGTAAACAAAAATGTCACAGGGCACTTCACAGATGGATAATAGGACACAAATGAATGCTGACTGAGATACTGAAAGGGTTGACTAAAAGCTTTACTTATGATGTGGATTTTAAGGAAGGCCACTGAAGCAGATGGAGCTGAAGAGCTTTAAGAGCATAGCATTTAGATGGCTGCTGGTATGATCATCAAGAAAGGGGAGGAAGGGATGCACAAGAGGTCAGAGTTGCGGGGGATGGGGTCGTAGGACTGGAGGACGTTAGAGATGGGAGCAGGGTTGTGAGACCATGAAGCAAATTAAATACAAAGATGAGAATTTTAAATTGGGGGTAGAGTTTTAAATAAGATGAAGTTTATAGAGGATGGAAGGCCAACCAGGAAAACATTTAGAATAGTTCATTCTGGACAATATAAAAGCATATCAATGATTTCCTAGCTGGCCGTACCATTTCCCATCCACCATAAATTTCGGTTCACCTCAAATTCTGTTGCCCACTGTTAATATGGCAATCAACTTGTTAAAAACAATTGCTAGTTAAACAGGTGATGAGCATTGATTATCCTATCTAAATAGAATAAAAAGATACAGCTGGAATGCTTTGTGTGGAAGTTACTTGGAAGTTAGTAGTACTGAAGAGTTGTCTTGAAAATAATCTTTCTTAAACCAAAAGACCAGCCTGGATTAATTTTTCCACCACAACCTCACATTTAGTCCCAACTCACATTCTCTGTCATTGCCTAACAATGACTCAATTTGAAATTAATATTTTTGTATTCAAATCCTTTCATAGCCTTCCCCCTTCTACTCAATGTGACCATAAGACGTAGGAGCAGAAATTAGGCCATTCAGCCCATCGAGTTTGTTCTGCCGTTCAATCATGGCTGATAAGTTTCTCAAAACAATTTTCCCGCCTTCTCCCCATAACCTTTGATCCCCTTACCAATCAAGAACCTATCTATCTCGGTCTTAAATACACTCAATGACCTGGCCTCCACAGCCTTCTTTGGCAATGAATCTCCATAGATTCACCACTCTCTGGATAAAGAAGTTTCTCCTCATCTCTGTTCTAAAAGGCCTTCCCTTTACTCGAGGCTGTGCCCTCGGGTCCTAGTCTCTCCTACTAATGGAAACATCTTCCCCATGTCCACTCCATCCAGGCCTTTCAGTATTCTGTAAGTTTCAATCAGATCCCCCCACATCCTTCTAAACTCCATCGAGTATAGACTCAGAGTCCTCAAACATTCTTCATATGTTAAGCCTTTCATTCCTGGGATCATTCTTGTGAACCTCCTCTGGACCCTCTCCAGGGCCAGCACATCCTTCCTGAGATACGGGGCCCAAAATTGCTCACAATATTCTAAATGTGGTCTGACCAGAGCCTTATAAAGCCTCAGCAGCACATCCCTGTTTTTATATTCTAGACCTCTTGAAATAAATGCCAACATTGCATTTGCCTTCCTAACTACCGACTCAACCTGCAAGTTAACCTTAAGAGAATCCTGGACTAGGACTCCCAAGTCCCATTGCACTCCAGATTTCTGAATTCTCTCCCCATTTAGAAAATAGTCTATGCCTCTATTCTTCCTACCAAAGTGCATGACCTCACACTTCCCCACATTGTATTCCATTTGCCCCTTCTTTTCCCATTCTCCTAATCTGTCTAAATCCTTCTGCAGCCTCCCCGCCTCCTCAATACTACCTGTCCCTCCATCTATCTTTGTATCATCTGCAAACTTAGCCTGAATGCCCTCAGTTCCTTCATCTAGATCATTAATGTATAAAGTGGAAAGTTGTGGTCCCAACACTGACCCCTGCGGAACTCCATTAGTAACCTCCTACAAGCCCTCCAAGATTTTTAACATTGGTCAAATTTGGCTTTTTGAGCATTCCCCTATTTTCTTTGCTCCACAATTGAAAGCTGTTGTCAGCTGTCTAGGCCCCAAGTACTAGAATTATGTCTCTATACACCTCTCCTCCTTTAATATGATCCTTTAAAACCTACCCCTTTGACCAAGTTTGTCACTTGTCCCTAATAATAGAGTTTGTAATATTAATTAACATGAAATGGAATTTTGCCAGATACTCTGAACTTGTTTTTCTAATAGTGGCACCTAGCAAAATGCTTCAAAATCATCTCTAAATGCTTTTAGTGTTGTCATGGAATGGAGAGGCGGAGTGACCAAAGGTCTGCAAGATATAATGTCAAGTCCCCACTTAACATTTTCTGAAAGTGCCATATCCCACAAATACTGAAGATGACCTGGTAGTTCGTTTTCAGGGTATCTAAGGATTGACAATAAATAGGCTCTTGTCAACACTATCCACATCCTTGAAACAAATAATAATTGTAGGACCAGTAATAGTGAGTAGAATTGACAATTAGAATGCTACAGGTAATAGAGTTCTTATGAAGAAAAGTTGAACAGGGAAAGATTATTGGTAAGGTGGAATGTATCCTGTATTCAACATTGCAAGTTATCTGACCACTTTCTACAAAATTGTTCCTGATTGCTATTGTAATATGGATTCTTTAGATGTTACCGTGATGAGATCTTGAGACTTGTGTATTTAAACATGACCTGTTTATTGTTAACATTTAATTATTTACAGATCCCAGATTGCTGTCATGCATGGTGCTGTTGCCTCCATACAGACCGGTTCCAGAGTGTTCTCTCTAGACTGTAATCTCAGTCTATTACCATGTGACTCAATACATCACACTGTGGGCGTTGCTATTCTCCAGTTCCACATTAACCCTTGCTCTGTCGAAAACCTTTACATTACAATGGCATCCATCCCATGCTACGATATCCCCCTTTCTTCTCCAAAGTAAACTTTCCTCCCTTCCAATGGCGTTTAACTGTTTATAATACTTTCTTTACTTGCTATCCTTGCTCCCCCACCTCAAGTCTCTGTCTTTACAAATTCATAAGGTCCTGAGGCTTGACAGTTCTTCCACATTTGGGTCTGTCACATTTGGAGGAAAGGAAGTAGTACTCTGTGTTTCTGGTACTTGGCTATCTCCATTTGATTCGCTTTTTACGCTCCTTCAAGTAGCGTTTCTCTTTATTAACGAATTGTCTGCTTTTTTCAGACACGGTGGGTTTGTCCTGTTCCTTCTGAGGAGAATGTTCATTCCTAGAGTCGACACGAATTTTCCTTTTCTGTGGTGTCCACCATGTTTTTGCCGGACATACATGGTTTGCAGATGGAACTTTCATTTCCACTTGTTTTACAATTTCAGCCAAACACTTATTTGCTGTTTCATTTTCAAATCCTTTTGCAAGCTTATGAATCTTCTCATTCGGCTCAGCTTTTTCTTCTTCTAGCACCTTGTGCTTCAGTGTCGGAGTACGTTTTATGATCTCATGGCTGTGTTTTCTTTCTCTCTCGGCAACAGAACTTCATCTTTGTCCTTCATTTTGGTTGAACTGTTAGCCAGGTCTGTCCCCAGCAAAGTCTTGTCTTGTTTCAGTTGTTTAATTGTGCAATTCATTGCTTCATTATCCTCTTGCAGTTGAAAAGTTGTACGCCTTTTCCTTTCAAAGTCATCTCTTTTTTATTCAACTGCTTCTCCAGCGCTTCAGTCTGTTTCTTGTAGCTTTTGGCTTCCTCCTGGAATATAGAACATTGCTGAGTCTTCTCTGCCAACTGGTTCTTCAGTTTGTTCAGGGTTTGTTCCACAACTTTGAGCTTTAAATATCAAAGCCTTTTAATATCTTGCCAAATGTTGTCTAATATTGATCTATATATTGGCTATGGTAACTGCTCCAGCAAATGAATCAAACGTGAATAAAAACTTATCAACTTGTACTTCTTTTGATTCCTTTCTTAATCTTGTAGTTCTTCTGTAAACTAAAAATTGTCTTTTCCAAGACTCCCACTCTTTTTTGTCTGACTTAGTCCTTTTCTTAGCACAAATGGATCTGGTTCATCTAATCTTCCATATGTGGCTGGTTTTTCCTTTTGTAGTTGCCGCTTTAAGTATCGTTATGGCTTTAAGAGCTGTCAATGCAGTCACTTTTTTTTTCTCTCAGGTTGTTTCTGCAGCTGCCAGTTTCTCTGTCTGATTTTACTGCACTTTTTCGATTTTGGCAGCCTCTCTGGCGATCGCGCGTTTCAGTTTTTTGAAAAAAAATGTGAAGAAAATGCTGTAGCGTTTCTTTTTTGGGCGCTAAAAATTGATTTTGTGGCAACTCTTTCCTGTTTTGTTTCACTCTGTGCATCCTTTGCATTTTGAATGTGTCCCACACATTTTGAATGTCCCGCGCTCCGAGAGTTTTGGCGGGTGCGCGCTTCTTTAAAAAAAAATGTTGCCAGCTGTCAACTCTGCAGTGATTTCTTCTTTTAAACTCTGCAAGTTTTCTTTTTCTTACTGTGCCTTGCAGGTTTCTCTCTTACCTGATTGTTTTTTAAACCTCTGTGCAGTGTGGCCACCGGTGGCTGCAATCTGCTGAGCTCTGGGACTGCCACCTATTACATAATGTAACTGCAGCTTGTTTTTTAGAACTTTGCTCACCCTCCCGTCTCATGAACTGTGTCAATCAGGTTCTTGCAATTTACTGTAATGAACTTCCACTCACTCTGGCGGATTCCTCAGTTCCAAGCCTGTAATGAATTTTCTTCAAGTTTCCTTCTTCGGTGCACATGTCTCTAGTTTGGCTTCAGCTGCTGTTAGTTTTTCATACCTTGGCATACTGTTCTGGGTTCATTGTTTAAAATGCTTCCACTTTTCAGGTCACCGTTGATGTGATGTCTTTTAGGAGCTCCCACCACTGCCAACGCATGTTGTAATATGCGGATAGTGCTGACATCCCACAGCTGCCAGCCAGGTTCTTTAGATGTCTCAATGATGTGATCTTGAGACTTGTATATTTAAATATATTTAATGGGCAAAAGAATCAGAGGCAACATGAGTATTTATCCTATTTACCTTTGAAGTTACTATCGACAACCTTTCAGGCACTGCATTCCAGATCACACCAACTCGCTATGAGGGGGGAAAAAAATGTTTCCTCATGTTGCCTCTGCTTCTCTTGTTGATCAACTTAAACTTGTGTCCTCTGGTTGCTAACCCTCATGATACTAGAAACAAGTTAAAACCACTCATGATTTGAACACTTCTATGAAACCTCCCTGCTTCAACAGTCTCTCCAAATGACTGAAGTCCCTCATCCCTGCTACCAAATCTCTTTTGCACCTTCTCTAAGACTTTGACATCTTGCCAAAAGTCCATGGTTACACCATCTGCAGCTTGCTCAACACACCAGTAATGTTTCAGCGACATTGGATGCCATGCACTCTATTGCAACAGGCCCCATGATGCAGAGAGCCACCTTCTTTCTGAAGGGCTTACAAGATGCGAGTGTCCTTATTGTTCTATTTTGCTCTCGCTTCCATCCTGTTCTGAACAAGACCAGGAAGAATGTGTTGCACTGTGTTAGGGCGATGTGCCTGCCATAGCTGAATAGCTGGAGGTATAGCTGGTGAGAGGTAGGTGTGAGGCTGGCAGTGTTGGAAGATACATGTGGGTGAAGTATAGTATGTGGATGTAAGATGTGAGTCCTGAGTGCCAGGGGCTGCTGATGGGTGTGAGGTGTATTGAGCAGCATCAGAGGCTGTAGGGGCAGGAAATGTCATGTGAGGACGTATTCACTAATGTTGACTATCTGTGCGAGGTCCCTGGACATCTATAGTCACAACTGACAAGTGCATAGGTTCAGACACTGAGAAATGGCCACCTGATCTTAATTCCTTCTGAAGGTTGACCTTAAAGGGCTTCTGCCCCCTGCGAAATCATGGTATTTCTCCTCTTGTTCACCTCCTGTTCACCTACACCACTAAGGCCTCCAGTGCCACATCAGCAACCCTGAAGCCTCCCCTTTTGCCCTGGTGTTCCATTTTCCTTGTTTAGAATTGCAGCAGTAATACTCAGCAGCAGCCTCCTGCCATTCAGTGCAGCTTCCCTTTAAGAGACACCTTTAAGAACAGACAGTTGGCTACTCCATATGCTCGCAGCACAGCACTGTTCAGCTCCCCAATGAGCAAAGAGACAGCAAGCAATACACAGAGGCAGCCAGTAGTGCAACAGCTGCTCGGCCCTAAGCTGCAATCATGGAAACAAGTGGGCTGTACTGAATTTGTCTGCTGCCCACCTCCACTGGAACCAGTGCAGGCAGATCATGAATTACACTCATTTATTGGCATTATTTGGATTTTAGCCCGCGGTTCCTGGAGATTTTGTGTTATTTGCTTTGCAGCCATTTTATGTAATTTTATCTCTGTAGGATCTGTCTGAAGCTGAAAAGCAGATTAAGACAATTGAAAAAATGACAAAGGAGACACCAGAATGTCAGAGTTTTCTGTACATAGCCTATCATTCATTAGGCTGTTTATACTACAAACAAAATAGGTAAGGAATCTGAGCTCTGAAAAAGGGTCATATAGACTCAAAATGTTTACTCTGTTTCTCTCTCCACAGATGCTGTCAGACCTGCTGAGCTTTTCCAGCATTTTCTGTTTTTATTTCAGATTGCCAGCATCCGTAGTATTTTGCTTTTAATCTGAGTTTGAAATTGGATATTAAAATTAAATACACATGCAGGAATTTACCTGCATTGGAAACAAACATTGTGTTTGAATGAGATCATCTGAACATGCCTGTGTCGTACTTATGCCCTGTTTTGTATACTTGTATGTTTTGTGATATTAATTTACATTTCTGGGTTTGTTTCATGTGTGGTGGGGGCTGGGGGGCAGGACCTTAAGAAAGAAATCAAGTTTTCTTCCTATGTAGAATAACATATACTATAATAAAATTAGCTTAACAGTACAGAAGTTAGTATTAATCTCTTTATATTCTGTGAATGTATTAAGACACAAGACAACCATTGAAAAGATTTACTTATGCTATTGTAAGATATATTTTGTTCAAACCATTATTTTGGATATTAGAAGTTTCAGTTACTGAGGAAGAAAATGTGCATCAATAAAAAATGTTGTAAGAAATAATTTTTGGGGAAAAGCCATCCTATATCCCATTCATGCAATTACAGTGTAGTAAGTTTAGATAGATAAAATCTGTTTTAAGTGTGGCTTTAGGAATTTATAATGTTAGATGTTTATGTATAAATGTGGTATTGGGAAGCATGTTTTAGTAGACTGGAAGTGCTTGCTTTCAGTGAAAGTGCAACACTTCAAATATGCAATTCAGCGTTAAATATCTGTTACTATAAGGCATTAAAGCTGTGGGGCATCAAGGCATTCAAGCTTAATTTAATGAACTAGCCAAGATTAGCCTGCTTTGAAAATTGCAAACCCAGGGGAAGGAATTGCAATGTATGATAAATCATGAAGATTATCCTTGATGTGACCAGAGCTATTCATCTCTTCCCCAAGCCCTAATGTCCAAAATAATTTAAACTGCTGATGATGCAGCAGTTTTTTAAATCATTTTTTAAAAGCATATTTTTTAACACAAGAATTAGGAATAGGCCATTTGGCCCCTCAAGCCTGCTACGCCATTTGATAAAATTATTGAGTTATGGCCTCAACTCCACTTTCAATTGATTACCCCTGCGTAACCTTTGACTCCCTTTTCGATCAAAAATTTAACTTGGCTTTGAATATATGCAATAGGTTAGAACTTGACAACTTAATTTTCTACCCCTAATGCTCTCTGGGGAAGAGAATTCCAAAGTCATAAATGGGAGACCCCTAATTTTTAAACTGTGTCCCCTAACTCTTGACATCCTCTCAGCATCAACCCTGTCAAATCCCCTCAGGATCTTATATACTTCAATAAGATCATCCTTCATTCTTCTAAACTCCAATGGGTACAGGCTGAATCTTTTCTCATATGCAACCCCTTCATCTCAGGAATCAGTCAAATGAGCTTTCTCTGAACTGCTTCTGATGCAGTTATATCCTTTCTTAAGTGAGGAGGCCAAAACTGTATACAGTACTCAGATGCGGTCTAACAAAGGCCGTGTGCAGCTGTAGCAACACTTCCCTACGTTTATACTCTCTTTCCCTTGCAATAAATGCCAACATTCTATTTGCCTTACTAATCACTTAATGCACCTGCATACTAATCCATTGGGATTCAGGTACCTGGACACCCAGATTCCCCTGAACCATAGAGCTCTACAATCTCCCTCCACTCAAATAATATATTGCTTTTCTATTCTTCCTGCCAAAGTGAACAAGTTTGCATTTTCCCACATTTATGCTTCACCTGCCAAATTTTTGTTCACTCACTTAACCTATCCATGTCCCTTTGTAGACTCTTTACCTCCTCTTGACAACTTACTTTTCTACCTATCTTGTCATCAGCAAAGTTAGCTACCATATATTCGGTCCCTTCATCCAAGCCATTGATATAGATTGTAAATAGTTGAGACCCCAGCACTGATCCTTGAGGCACCCCACTAGTAACAGCTTGCCAACCCAAAAATTACCCATTTATCCCTATTCTCTGCTTCCTGTTAACTAACCAATCCTCTATCCATGCTAATATGTTACCCCTTACACCATGAGTTCTTATTTTATGTAGTAACCTTTGTAGCATTAAATGCCCTTTAGAAATCCAAGCGTACCACATCAATAGGTTCCCCCTTATCCTCCTTTCTTGTTACTTCCTTGGAAAACTCTACTAAATTAGTCAAACTCTGCCTGACTATATTATGATTTTCCAAGTACCCTACTAAAGCCTCCTTAGTAATGGATTCTAGCATTTTCCTATGACAGATGTTAGGCTAACTGACCTATAGTTTCCTGCTTTCCGTCTGCCCCCTTTCTTGACTAGAGATGTTACAACTGTGGCTTTTCAATCTGCTGGGACCCTTCCATAATCTAGGGAATTTTGGAAGATCACATCTTCTACTATCTCTACTCTAAAGATGCATCTACCAAATCTGCTGCCACTTCTTTTAAGATCCTAGGATGCAGGCCATCCAGCCCAGAAGACATGTTAGCCTTTAGTTCTAGTAGTTCTCCCAGCACCTTTACCTTAGTGAGTGTGATTTTTTTTAAGTTCTTCCATCCCTTTTACCTTTTGATTTTCAAGTATTCTTCAGGTGTTTTGTGTCTTCTACAATGAAGCCAGATACAAAATACCTGTTCAAAGCTTCTGTAGCTTCCTGGTTTCCAATTATTAATTTCCCATTATAAAAAGATACTTCCTCACAGTTAAAAGTTCCTTTCTTTATTTTGATTTTTGTGTCTCTCCCCCTTGTTTCCTTTTATCCATTTCTGTATTTTTCTGGTTGGTGTCTCTCCATTGGATCCTGAAGCTTGTGTGAGCAGCATTTCCAAAGATTTTTTTTAAAGAATCAAAGAATTCTTGATGTTTGACTCAAAATTGGCAATTCATGTTAGTGAGACATTGGTCTAAAGCCATAGTGTCATTTCAAATTTTCCATAAATTAAATTATATACATTTTTATACCCTTTTGATTATATGTTGTACTAATTACAGCTCTGATCTAACCAAATTCATGTATCTCTATGTGCTTATATGAGCAGTGATCTAAGGTTCAAAATCTCTTTTGCAGATTTGAAGTTGCTATAAAATGGTTTCAAAAATCAAAGCAAGAATTTGAAGATAACCCACCATCAATAGAGTGGACTGATGTGGTGTTAAAAGCGGAAGAGATTAAACCAGAAAATTTTCCAGTAAGGGTTTTTAAAAATTCATTCATGAGATGTAAACATCACTGATAAGGTCAACATTTAATGCCCAACTCTAATTGTCCTTGAGAAAGTGGTAGTGAGCCACTGCCTTGAGTGCATACCCACCGTGTTGTTAGGAAGGGAGTTCCAAGATTTTGACCCAGCGGCGATGAAAGAAAGACTATATATTTGGAGGTCAAGATGATGGGTAATTTGGAGGGGAACAGGCAGATGGTGGTGCTCCCATATGTCTGCTGCCTTTTTTTTCTGGGTGGTAGAGGTTGTGGGTTTGGAAGGGGCTCTTAAAGGGGCCTTGGGAACTTAATTGCATCTTGTAGATGGTACACACTTACAGCCATGATGCGATGGTGACGGAGGGTGTGACTGTTTAAGTGGTGATTGGGGTGTCAATCAAGCTGGCTGCTTTATCCTTGATGGTGTCAAACTACTTCATTGTTGATCGAGCTGTATTCATCTGAGTAAGAGCAGAGTATTCCATCCTGATTTGTGTCTTGTAGATGATGGACAGGTTTTGAGGAGCCAGTAGTAGAGTTACTTGCCACAGGAATCCCAGCCTCTGACCTGCTGTTGCAGCCAGTGAATTAAGATTCTGGTTAAATGATAGCCCCCTCAGGATGTTGATGGTGGTGGATTCAGTAATGGTAATGCCAGTGAAAATCAAGGGGAGGTGGTTAGATTATTTCTTGTTAGAGATGGCTATTGCCCACTCTTGTCTAGAGCAAATGTTACTTGTTACTCATCAGCCCAAACCTGAATGTGTCCAGGTTTTTCTGCTTGTGGACACAGACTGCTTCAGTATCCAAAGAGATATGGATTTTACTGAACACTGCAGTTATGAGTTATCATTTCACTTCTGACCTATTTTGGAAAAAAGACCATTGATGAAGCATGTGAAGATGGTTGGTCCAAGGTCATTGCTCTAAGGAGTTCCTGCAGCAATGGCCTCCAACAACCACAACCATCTTCCTTTTGTGTGAGGTATGACTCAATGAAGAGTTTTCCCTTTGCTTCCAACTGACTTAAATTTTGCTGGGGCTTCTTGATAACACACTCGGTCAAATATTGCCGTGATGTCAAGGGCTGTCACTCTCATCTCACCTCTGGAATTCAGCTCTTATGTCCATGTTCGGACCAAGACAGTAATGAGGTCTGGAGCTGAGTTATCCTGATGGAACTAAAACTGAGCATTGGTGTGCAGGTTATCGCTGTACAGTGCTGCTTGATAGCAGTGTCAGTAACACCTTCTATCACTTTGTTGATGATCAAGTTGGGGCTGATTGGACGATAATTGGCTGGATGGACTTGTCCTGCTTTTTGTGAACAGAACACACCTGGGCAATTTTCTGTACTGTCAGGTAGATGCCAGTATTGTAGCTGTTGTAGCAGATTAGCCTGGGTTGTGGTTACTTTTGGATCGCAAGTCTTTATACAACAGCCAGAATATCATCAGGGCCAATAGCCTTTGCTGTACCAGTGCTTTCAGTCGTTCCTTGATGTCATGTGGAGTGAATTGAATTGACTGAAGTTTGGTATCTGTAATGCTCAAAACCTCATGAGGAGGCCAAGATGATCATCTACTTGGCAGTTCTGGCTGAAGATGGTTGCACATGCTTCAGCCTTGTCTTTTGGTCTCACAGGCTCGACTCCTCCATCAGCGATGTTTCTGGAGCCGCCTCCTCCTCCAGTGAGTTGTTTAATTGTCCACCACCATCCACAACCGAATTAGGCTGGACTTCAGAGCTGCTTTGATAGCAAATTTCCCTCCCAGAGGGTATTAGTGAACTCAAAAGGTTTTTATGACAATCTGGTAGTTTCATAATGGTTATTACTGAGACTCGTTTTTTATTCTAGCCGCTGTGGTGAGATTTGAACTCGTGTCTGTGGAGCAGTAATCCAAGCCTCTGAATACTAGTCCATTAACATTACCACTATCCTACCATCCCCATTTGCCTTTGAGTAAAATGGTTCCAAATTCAAGCCCCACTTGCAAGACTTGAGCACAAAAATCAAGGCTGACGTTATATTATGGTATTAAATGAGTGCACTGCTGGAGGTACCATCTTTTGAATGAGATGTTAGTCTGTGTCCCTGTCTGCCCTTTTAGGTGATGTAAAATATCCTGTGGTACTAACTCAAAGAAGAGCAAGGGAGTTATCCCTGGTGTCCTGGCCAATATTTATCACTTACTTCATCAACACTGCATGTACAGATTATTTGGTCATTATCACATTGCTGCATGTAGGAGCTTGCTGTCCACAAATTAGCTGCCACGCTTTCCAGAACCGAGATAACACTTTACAAGTACTTTATTGGCTGCAAGTCACTTTGAGGTGCCCGGTGGTCATGAAAGATGCTACAGTAATGCAAGTTGTCTTGCTTTTTCGGTTTGAGGCACCTCTTATTTTCATCAAGTGCTAATTAGTATCTGACTCAGTGATGGGTCTATGATGTTAGCTATTGCAAGAAGTATTTTCTCCCAATCATTTTTTTTGATTGTTCAGTGAAGACTCACGGTTAGTAATATTACCACACCAGATTATTCTTTTATTTTTTTCTCCTGAGTTGGCCCCAGTGGAGATGAGGCACAGTAGAAGTTGTCACCCAAAACTTTGTCTTCTGTGCTTTTGCAGGCATTATAAATATGATTAATTGGGTTAATTCAGTCATACTTGCAGTGGTGCAGCAAGCAAAACTTTGCTTTGGGCTTTTTCCCAGTTATGTTTTACGTGACTGCTCTTCCATATAAAAAGCATACTCATTATCACCTCGCTGTTGGGGATTTTTCAGTAAAATTAATTACTGTAGTGTCATATTAAAATATCAAAAGATGTTGCTTCAGTATAAATAACTGATGAAAATGCCGCCAATCTACTTCCATTGGTTTTTTTTAAAGTACTTTAGTTAACACTCCTTTTGCTTTGTAACCATACCACTTGGCTTGAGTTAATATCCTATCCTATTCCAAATACTGTTTGAGACTATAAAATATTTAATACAGGTAACTTGAATTCTGTTTTTATATGCACAAATGATATGGCTACAGAAAGTCTGCTTTTGTTATCCCATAGGTCAAAATAAATGAATATGTTGAATTGTGTAAATATGCTCCTGATCCTATAGCCGTCTGCCAAGATGCAAATTGTCAGGGATATTATAAGACGGAAATATATGCTTCTGACCCTGATTACAAGGTATGTCTTAATAAGAAAATCCAAAACGATTTCGATTGTACTTAAAGGTCAGATCTTTGAAGTATTTTTCAAAATATAGAGCACTTGTATGTAATAAGCCATTCTAAAATGGCTCCCTGCTGTCAGCTATCTTTTGATGTCTAACTTGCTGAAAAAAGTTGATGCTAGATTTCCCCACTGACCTTGTAGAAGTTGTAATGGGATACAGTTCCCAATTGTCTTTACCAAGGTAAGAAAGGGAACTTCAATTTAAAAATAAATCTGGAATTTGAAACCTACTTGGATACTGGTTATAAGAAATGTCAATGAGCATTGTCAATTAGAAAATCAGATTGAGATCTACCATGCTGAATATCTGCCTACTTCCATTTGTTCTGATTTACTAATCAGGATTTTAATAATGTAATTCAATCTCTTTTTGTCCATATTATGCTGCTCAGCCCATTTACTCGAATGTTGAGGGTTGCAAAGTGCTGATTTCAGTACAGAAGTCTGGTTTAAAATGAGCAGGTGCCTTTTTTAAAAAAAGTAATTGGAGAAGCTTTTCTTTTCCTGCTCCCCTCCACCCATTTCTTATTGCAGTTTTTCAAGAGTCCTGTGACCATTTGTTTACTGCTGCCTTTTTTTGGCCTCGGATGTCATCCTGCCACATTCTGCTTTTTGGATGAGGAGAAACCCATCTTTTTCTCTTCTTTGAGATGCGGGCAACACTGGCAAGGCCAGCATTTTGTTGCCAGTCCCTAATTGCCCTTGAGAAGATGGTGGGGGGTGACGAGGTAGCTGAAGCTGCCCCAGAGCCACTTGCACCCATCCAGCAGTATCTACACCCCGAAATGCATGGGCAGACATTCATCCATTTATCCAAGAAAGATTGCTTATCCAAGAGCCAAGGCAGAGCAGGTGGCCTTTCGGGTATCTATAGATATTCGTTGATATCTTATTTGTTCAATAAGCATCAACTTAAGCAGACAACCAACAACAGCACGTGAGGGCTGTGCAATTTTTATAGTGTGGCAGAATCTTTAAGGTAGCTCTTTGTGTAATGGAGCACAATGACACTACTTGTATGAATATGAAACAACTCCATTCTCAGTGAAACGTCTTTGAAAATCTCAGTTCTTGAATATGAAAATCAGAGTCACTTCTCATGTTTTCATTTTGAGATAATTGTCTGTTGCACAGTATTTTGTCCAAAAAGCCAAATCAGAGGATAGTTTCTAGATGATCAATGATACCGTTCCATACATTGCTCATTACCCTTTACCCTTATGCATTATTACAATTCAACAGTTGAGCACAGATATAATGAAGTGCTGGCTCCGCCAGAGTAACTACTGTGTGCACCATTGGCATTTGAAGCAGCAGTTCAGTTACCTGCAATGCAGTAGATCTGAGCCATCTGGCAGGGTTTCAGTTATTGTTGCTGTATGCTGCAAAATCTTGCCTTGCAAAAATACATCATTGCAGAGGTCCTGGAGGAGGAAGGCCCCTGCTGTTTACATGCAATAAAAAAATATAGGTTTCACAGTCTTCTCTTCCTCCTCCTATCTTTGTAGACCTGAGCAGAGCATTATCTACTAAAATACCCAAGGCAATGGAGGCAAAGCATTTTTGTACCGATTTTCAAAGGAAAGGGAGACATTCAAGATTGCAAAAACTACTGAGGAGTTAAAGTCCTACCACATACCTTCAAAAGAGTTATAGATCAGAGTCTTGAGAAAAATAGTGGAAATCCACAAAAGTCAGTTTGGATTTGTGCCCAGAAGAAACACAACTGACACCAGTTTTCGTTTTGGGACAAGTGGAGAGGGTGATGGAAAGATATTGAGAAGATCAGTACAACATGAAGATTGTATTCACTGATCTAGAGAAGACTTATGACTGGGTGCCTAGGGAGGAAGTCTGGAGATGTGCTATAATTCATCAAGTCCCTGAGAAGCATGTATGACTATTACAGGACATGTACCAAGGAGTGCCAGACAAGAGTTGGAAGCAGTGTGGGGGGAGAGTGAGAGTTTAGAAGCCCAAATTGGATTACACCAAAGGTTGGCACTGAGCCCCTTCCCATTCCTGATTATCATGAATGTTCCAACTGAAAAGTGAGGTGGAAATGAGATGTTTGCTGATGACATTGAGCTATGTGTTGGGGGTGATGAGAATATGACCAATTATCTGGAGAATTGGAGAAAAGCACTGGCTGACAGGGGTATGAAGATCATTTTTCTTTGATACATTCATGGATGTGGGCATCGCTAGCTTGGCCAGCATTTATTGCCAATCCCTAATTGCTCTTGAGAAGGTGGTGGCAAACTGCCTTCTTGAACTGCTGCAGTTCATGTGGCGCAGGTACACCTACAGGAATTTGACCCAGCCACAGTAGACCAAAGGCCCAATTTATGGACTCCAAGTTCGAGCCTAGAGAAGAGGATCAAAGTTAAGGGGTCTGGATGATGACTTGGAGAAAGTAAGTTGGTTCAAGTGTTTGGGGAAAGTGGTGGCAGAAGATAGAAGTATGGAAATGGAAATTAAGCAACAGATTGGCTCTGGTTGGAGTAATTGGAGAAAGTGCAGTGGAGTGTTATAGGAAAAGAACAGCTTTATTATATAGTGAAGAAACTCAAGAAGAGAGGAACAATGACTGGATACTAATAAGATGCGGATGCTGAGATGGATGTGTGGAGTAATGAGAAAAGAGGTCGGTAAAGGTTGTGGGAGCATCGAAGAAAGTAGCCGAGAAGAGATTGAACTGGCATGATCATCTATTGTGGAGAGAGAGAGAGAGAGAGAGAGGAAATATGGTGAGGCAGATGATGGAAATTGGACTGCCAGGAAGAAGAAGGCTTAAGATCAGATGGATGGATGCAGTGGCGAGAGACTTAAATGCAGTGGGATTGGAAGAACAATGGGTGACTGATGGGAGGAGATGGAGAAGGGTGATCAACCAGCATTGTAGCAACTCCAAGTAAAATGGGAAAAGCCAAAAGAAGAAGAAAAGTGAACAACTTAATTCCCATCAGTTTGCATTGGATTGTAATAAAATGCTTAAAGATGTAAAAATATTGCACAAGCTCTAGATACCACCAACCATTCCTGTTATTTTTACTCTTAGTTTACTTGAATGAAACATTGCAGAGAGGAGAAATAACTCATGATTTGTTTCTGAGACTTTTCTTGACATCACATTACTCTAAATATAGATTAAATCCTATTGCAGCACAATGTAAGGTTTATTCACAAAAGTTATATTTATGTTTGATTCAGGCTAAGCCATAAATCTACCAACCTGTCGACAATATGCATATTATAAACATATTTTGAAAACATTTAAAAGGAGAAAAAACTTGATTGCCAGACATTTGTGTTGTTCATTGAAATTGCTATCATGCATTCCTCAAGATAGGTAATAAAAGCAATGAAGGACCCAGCAGAGCTGTAGGACATACTACTTATGATTGGGCCCAATTTGGTTATCAACAGGAAGTCTATTTCCCTATTTTCTGCTTGTACTATTATATTAATTTCCTTAAAAGTTCAACCGCCATTTTTCTTTTATCAAGAGGTTTCTGAAAATTCAATTTCTTATTCCCCTCTTTTCCTGCATTCCTCCCAAAATACAGTAAGGAACATTTGTTTTTAAATCTTTGACATTTGAAACATCAGCACATGTAATTTTGTCTCGTTTCAGGGCTATGTTGAACTTTGCTGTGATAATAATTGTTTGATAGCATATCATACTACTTGCTGGAAAAAGCTAAAGGACTCTCAGTATCGTGGAAAAACTAATCAGGTAAGAAATATTCAAATTTAATTTCTCTTTCCTTTTTCATTTATCTGCTGTTGAAAGCAAGAGGGCAGGAAATCAAATCTAATACTCCACAACGCTAGATCTAATGCTGCTCCTGTAGTCCAAATACAGTTTCTGTTGGCAAGGAAGACCAAGGGTAGAATTTTCACTACCAAGGTGGGTAGCTCAAGTCAGGAAATTTCTCTATTTGGCAAATCCACTTTGGTTTAAAGGGCTCAATTAGACCAAATTTTCGCTCTGGGGAGACTGCAAGTCAGACCAGTTTGTCCCAGAAGCAAATCGTAAGGGGCCAAGGGAGTGTGCCAGTACTGAGGCAGGCTGATAAGAAGGCCTGCCTCTGTTCTCTAGGACTTCATCCCAGTTGTTTTAGAAGTTGCAAGGTTCTCTAGCCCTCACCATTCAACCCCCACTTACTCCATGCCAAGTTATGTCCCTCTATACCCTCATGCTACTTCCATAGCCAATCTCCCAGTATCCACCATGGGCAGACCTCAGGAGCCCTGCGGAAATGGACGAAATCTCATTAATACACTTAATAGTGAAAAAAAACCTCCCATTCAAGAAACCCAATCAAACTTTTAAACCTCCTGCAGTGGTTAATCTGTTATAAAAGCAAACATATATGCCTATTCCATAGCCACATCAAAGACCGCTAACTACTTAATATCCTCTTTTAAACTGTCAATCAAACTGTGAACTCAGAGCCCCCTGCAAGTGCTTTGTGTTTTGAGACTCAGCCAAGCATTCATATTAACATCCCTTAGGAAATAACAACAAAAAACTCTCTTGAAATTGTGGAACAGGTAGTTGTGTTTCTTCTAACCTATACCAGATGGCCTGTCAATCAAAGCAGTCCAGTAGACTTTTTAAAAACTCTCACTGACAGCTTGAGCCTATTTTTTTTTTTCAAGTTTAAAAAGAAGGGAATTTTAAAATATTTCATATCATGGCACTTAAACAGATCTTAGCTGCCCTTCAAAGCATGTACATCTATTCCATCAATTTGTGACTCCCATAGTGAATTAAGGTCCTTGGAAAACCCAAAATGGGGTCCGTTTGAACACAGCACTAAGTTCAGTTGGCCCTGTTGAGTTTGGGTTTCCCGCCTGTGTGAATCACGCCTTGGCCCCCTTCCCCCACCAGCAAAAATAGGATCTGTTGGAAATGGAGGCTGGGCTTCTGCATCCAGGTCCCACTGCCATTTTTAAAGGACTGTGGAGTTCTTCCTAACTGCAAAAATCTGGCCCATGTTTCATGTTGCATTTGTTTTGATATATTTCATATTAAAATAACTTAAGTTCATTTATTTTTACCTATTTCAGGATTTCTGTTTAATGAAATGTATGAGCAGTGATTGTAAAGGTCTTTTCATAAAATTTGTGATTCACAATGCTTCAGGAAGCGCACAGACTGAGGTAAGAACCTACAAGACTGTTAGGTATGTTAGACTGTTAAAGGGTAGTGTAGCATTAGTGAACTTAGAACACTCCCCTCATGCATGCTTAGCTTCACATTTTGATTCTTACACAGGATGTGGGTTCCTCTTCCGGATAGAGGCTAGCAAGCTAGGCGAACTTTTCAGCAAGTTCCAATCCAAACTAAACCCAGCATTATAGCCGGAATTCAGTCCGTTACTGGTTCCTGCCAGATTTTGTGTTTGATCCCCAATTATCCCCAGGGTACTTGATATTTAGGAAGGGTAGGCAAAAAGGAAAAGGACGTGGGGTGGCATTGTTAGTTAAGGATGAAATCAGTGCAGTAGTGAGAGAGGATATTGACTTAGAAAATCTAGATGTGGAATCAGTCTGGGTGGAGCTAAGAAGCAACAAAGGGTGGAAAAAACATTAGTGGGAGTTGTCTATAGGCCTCTAAACAGCAGTGGTAAGGTAGGGGACGGCATTAAAGTGGAAATTAGAGATGCATGTAACAAGGGCGCTACAATAATCATGGGCGACTTTAATCTACATATAGACTGGGCAAACCAAATTAGCAATAATATTGTGATGGATGAATTCCTGGAGTGTGTACGAGATGGGTTTTTTTCAGACCAGTACTTCAACGAACCAGCTAGGGAACAGGCTATTCTAAATTTGGTATTGTGCGCTGAGAAGGGTTAATTAATAATCTTGTTGTGCGCGGTGCTTTAAGGGAACAGTGACCATAACATCATAGAATTCTCCATTAGGATGGAAAGCTGAAGTAGTCCAATCCGAAACTAGGCTGCTAAATTTAAACAAAGGAAACTACGAAGGTATGAGGCGTGAGTTGGCTAAGATAGATTGGAGAACTTCATTAAAAGGTATGACAGTGGATAGTCAGTGACTAATATTTAAGGAATGAATGTATGCAATGCAACAGTTATACATTCCTTTCTGGTGCAAAAACACAACAGGAAAAGCAGCCTAATTGTGGCTAGCAAAAGAAATTAATGATAGTATTAGATCCAAAGGGGAGTCATATAAAGTTGCTAAAAAGGTAGCAAACTCGAGGATTGGGAGCAGTTTAGAATTCAGCAAAGGAAGACCAAGAGATCGATTAAGAGGGGAAGTATAGAATGTGAGAGTAAACTTGCAAGGAACATAAAAGCGGAGTGTAAAAGCTTCTATAATTATGTGAAAAGAAAAAGACTGGTGAAGACAAGTGTGGGTCCCTTGCAGTCTGAAACGCGACAATAATTATGATGAACAAGGAAATGGCAGAACAATTAAATAACACTTTAGTTCGTCTTCATGGAGGAAGACACAAGTAACTTCCTGGAAATGCTTAGGGAACCATGGGTCTAGTGAGAAGGAGGAATTGAAGGAAATTAGTATTACTTAAAAAAACGTGCTGGAGAAATTAATGGAATTGAAAGCCAATAAATCCCCAGGGCCAGATAATCTACACCCAAGGTAGTAAAGGAGGTGGCCATGGAAATAGTTGCGTTGGTTGCCATCTTCCAAAATTCTGTAGATTCTGGATCAGTCCGAGCACATTGGAGTGTGGCAAATGTAACCCCATTATTTAAAAAAAAGGAGGGAGGGAGAAAACGGATTACAGACCCCCCGGTTAGCCTAACATTAGTAGTAGGGAAAATGCTAGAGTCTATTATAAAGGATGTGATAACAGAACACTTAGAAAATATCAACTGGATTAGACAAAGTCAACATGGATTTATGAAAGGGAAACCATGTTTGACAAACCTACCTGAGTTTTTTGAGGATGTAACTAGCAGAATAGATAAGGAAGAACCAGTGGATGTGGTGTATTTGTATTTTCAGAAAGCTTTTGATAAAGTCCCATATAAGAGGTTAGTGTGTAAAATTAAAGCACATGGAATTGGGGGTAATACATTGGCATGGATTGAGAATTGGTTATCAGACAGGAAACAGAGAGTAGGAATAAATGCATCTTTTTTGGAGTGGCAGGCAGTGACCAGTGGGGTATCGCAGGGATCAGTGCTTGGGCCCCAGCTATTCACATTATATATCAATGATTTGGATGGGGGAACCAAATGTAATATTTCCAAGTTCACTGATGACATGAAACTTGGTGGGAATGTGAGTGCTGAGGAGGATGTTAGGAGGCTCCAAGACGATTTAGAGAAGTTGAGCAAGTGGGAAAATAACATGGCAGATGCAGTATAAGGTGGGTAAGTGTGAAGTTATCCATTTTGGTAGGAAAAACAGAATGGTAGAGTATTATTTAAATGGTGATAGATTGGGAAATATTGATGTACTAAGCGACCTGGGTCTCCTTGTACAGCAATCACTGAAAGCAGGCATGCAGGTGCAGTAAGCAGTTAAGAAGTCAAAAGATATGTTGGCTTTCATTGCAAAAGGACTTGAGTACAGGAGCAAGGATGACTTACTGCAGCTGTACCAGGCCTTGGTGAGACCACACCTGGAGGTTTGTGTGCAGTTTTGGTCTCCTTACCTAAGAAAGGAAAAGCTTGCTGTTGAGCGGGTGCAGCCTGCGTCTGCCAGACTGATTCCTGGGATGGCAGGATTGTCGTATGAGGAGAGATTGGGTTGACCAGGCCTGTATTCACTGGAGTTTAGAAGAATGAGGGATAATCTCATTGAAATGTATAAAAATTTTGTCTGGGTTGGCAGACTGGATGCAGGGATGATGTTTCCTGTGGCTGGAGGGAGTCCAGAACAAGGGGTCACAGTCACAGGATACATGGTAGGCCATTTAGGACTGAGATGAGGAGAAACTTCTTCTTCGCTCTGATGGTGGTGAGCCTGCGAAATTCTCTACCACAGAGTGCTGTGGAGGCCAAGTCACTGAGTGTATTTAAGAAGCAAATAGATTTCTAGACTCTAAAGACGTCAAGGGGTATGGGGAGAGCACAGGAGTATGGTGTTGAGATAAAGGATTAGCAATGATCACATTGAATGGTGGAGCAGGCTTGAAGGGCAGAATGACTTACTCCTGCTTCTATTTTCTAAATTTTTGTGTTTAAGTCTGAGTTTTGTCTCTGGCATCTTTTTGGAGCTTTTTGTAATCTGTGTTATTTAGACAATCTCTTTTGCCCAAGGCAATTTTCCTAAATTTCAGAATCTACTTTGGTTTGGGGCTTCTTAATTGTTTCTCTCTTAAACCTCACATGATGTGAAAAATTGAACTTATTTGCTGTCTCCCTGTTTTCTGTGACTCATCTTCTTGGCACTGTATGTCTATTGTTTTCTCCCTTGTATCTGCATGGCCACATCAACATGTTCTAGGGCCTGTGGCCTCCATCTAGTCATAATCTATCTCATCCACAAGCACAGAGGGGTTACACATGCATGCACCAACATTGCCTGTAAGATTGTTGCTAATCATAATGACAGTTTGTGCAACATCAAAATCTGGATGAGTTGAAATTTTCTTTAGTTCAACATTAGCAAAAATGAAGCCATTTTTGCCTTATGGCTTTTGTCAAAAGTTACAGGCCTCTAGCGCCAACTCTCCATAACATCCCTGCCTCCATGCTCATGTTCAACCCTGAGATGAGGTTTTATTTTATCCCTTATCTGTTTGCTGACAAAATCACTTTATTCTCCCTCTGGTGCATTGGGTGCTTATGCCCCTACTTTTCCCCAGCAATGTTGAATTCTAATTCTCACTTTTACGTTCACAAGATTTGATTTCTCATATGCCTTCCTCCATTAATCCTTAGAAACCTCTGCTGAAGTAGACCTCTTGGATCCAAATCCCCTCCTGCAGAAGCTCCCACTACCTATCTACTTGTCCCTGCAGAATCTCCCTGTGACCTAATGAAGCAATTTCATGCATCCTCTGATCTTTTCTTGACCTTCCAGTTACTATGAATCATGGTTTCTGGAAAACTCTACTCAAGAGATTGCAAGGCAAATATCATCACAAATCAACTGTGTTTTGATATTCCACAGATTCTTTTTCTTCCTGTGAACTTATCTTTCTCTATGAAGCTTTGTTTTTTTTAGATGTTTCCTTTCCATAAAATGCTATATTCCTATACTGTCTATAATATGTATAATGGTTGTAGTTGGTGTTTTATCTTTTTTAAACTTGCAACTTTTTTTACTTCTAAAACATTTTTCTTGTAGTTTGAAATCAAAGTTCCAAATCCGTCGCGTCAAATTCCAGCTGTGTAAGTATTTTAAAAGAACAAACTGCATTTGTATTTTGCTCAGTATCATAAATGCATCACATGTGAGAAAACAGCTTGAACATTAGAGAAATCTACCAAAAGGACAATTGATGTGGAGGGGTAGTAAAGCCACAGGGCTTGATTGGGAAAGCTAGAGGGCATGAGCTGAGAGAGTGCGGGAAGGCCAATGGTAGTGGGAATGCATAGAAAGCGAGAAGCAGAGGATGGTAGGGTGCAGCTGGAATATAAGGTTGGAACAGCATGTGGGAAGAAGTGGCAAAGCCATCAAATTTTGAATTTGGAGCCAAGGTCAGTGAAGCTCAGGATGACGGGCAAAGGAAACTGGCTCTCTGCAAAGGCAACTCAGCTAGTCCCACTTTATCCACCCTTTCCTTGTAGCCCTGCAAATCTTTTCTCTTCAGGCACTTATCCAATCCCCCTTTTAAGCCACAATTGAATCTGCCTCTACTGTACTCTCAGGTATTTCATTCCAGATCCTAACTACTTGCTATATAAAAAACGTTTTCCTCTTGTCACCATTAGTTGTTTTTAAACCAGTGTCCTCTGGTTCTAGAAATATAGGAAATAGGAGCAGGACTAAGTCATTCAGCCCTTCAAGCCTGCCCTGACATTGGATATGATCATGGCTGATCCTCTATCTCAACGCCATGCTCCCACTCTCTCCCTGTATTCCTTGGTGCTTTCCATCGCCAGGAACAGTTCCTCTCTATCGACTCTTGTCTAAATCCCTCATGATTTTGACCACTTCTAACAAATTTCTCAACCTTCTCTTCCCTAAGGAGAAAAACCCCAGCTTCTCCAATCTATCCACGTTGCTGAAGTCCCTAATCCTTGGAACCATTCTCTTAAATAATTTCTGCACACTCTGTAAAGCCTTCAAAACCTTACTAAAGTGCAGTGCCCAGAATTGAACACACTGCTCCAGTTGAGGTCCAACCATAAAGATCTACCATAACATCCTTGCTATTGTACTCAATGCCTCTATTTATAAAGCCCAGGATCCATATGTCTTTTTGCCATTTTCTTCAACAAATTGTACTCGTATACCTCTCTCTTCCTGCATCCACTTTAGAATTGTACCCATTATTTTGCCTGCCCTGTTTTTCCTAGCAAATTGCATCACTTCACACTTCTCTGCATCAAGTTTCATCTGCCATATGTCCAATCATTCGACCAGCCAGCCTATATCACTAACCTCTCCTCACAGTTCGCAGTATTTCCAAGTTTTGTATCATTTGCAGATTTTGAAATTGCCCTGCACATCCAAGTCTAGTCATGAGTATCTATCAAGAAAAGCAGTGGTCCAAGTACAGACCCCTGGGGAATTTCGCACTATATCTTCCTATAGCATGAAAAGCAACCATTCACTCCCATTCTTGTTTCCTGTCACTCACTTAACTTCTAATCCATGCTGCCAACTCTGCTTTAATTCCATGGGCTTCAACTTTGCTGGCAAGTCTATTACGTGGCACTTTATTAAACGCCATGTTATCACATCAGCTGCATTACCCTCATCGACTATTTCTGTTCCCTCATCAAAAAATTCAATCAAGTTAGTTAAATATATGAGCCGGAATTTTCTGCTCCCAATTGCAGCAGGCGTCATGGCGGGTGGGGGAAGAGAATTCGGAGGGAGGGACAAAAATTGGTTTCACACTGACATGAAATCACAGTGGGATCACCCGATGGCTTCCGCCATGGCGGACCGCTAATACCGCTGGAGGCCGGCTTGAAACCAATTTGCATCCCGCTCATAGGATGCAAAGTAAGGCCTGACTGGAATCGTCCTCCCACACCTGATTTGCCATTATGTTGGTGGGTAAACACGCCGGTACAGGTGTTTCGCCATGGGCTCATGCCATCTTCCAGGGTCTTCGCCATGGGCTCGCGCCATCTTCCATGGACTTCGCCATGGACTCATGCCATCTGCCAGGGACTTCACCATGGGCTCGCGCCATCTTCCAGGGACAAGCATGACATGCATGATTTGGGAGTTACCTTTAGGGCCTTGCTCAGATCGCGGGCATCCGAGGAGAAGATGATGCTGGAGGCCAACAGCTACTAGACCATGGAGGAACACATACATTGCATGGACTTCACCATGGGCTCGCGCCATCTTCCAGGGACTTCGCCATGGGCAGGTAATAACAGCTACCAGACAGTGAAGGAACACATATATTGCATGGTGTGTGGATCCCTCATGCACATAGCTCCACTGTAAAGTAATTCTCTGAAGATGGGAGGTCTCCACATAGCAGCTTCGACTTCGCTGAGGCTTTGGATCTTCATGGACTTCGCTGATACTTCGGAACTTCAGGGACATCGCCATGGGCTTGCGCCATCTTCCAGGGGCTTCGCCATGGACTCATGCCATCTTCCAGGGACATCGCCATGGGCTTGTGCCATCTGCCAGGGACCTTGCCATGGGCAGGTAATAATGAGCGATGAAGGAAGAGGGGGAAAGAGAGGAAGGTCCAGGTGTGAGTGGAAGAGGAAGTCTGGGGGGTGTGGTGAGATTGTGTGGTGGTGGGGACGGTGTTGGGGGTTGAAGTTTGGAGGTGTGGGGGGTCGAAGTTGTAATGGGGGGGACCAGAACGTCCAGGTGAACATGCAAGGAAGAGGCCTGTGGAATCATTGTGAGCCTCCTGGGGAGTGAACTCAGAATGGATGTGGTAAGATGGAATGGTGATTGTGAGAGGAGACAGAAGGAGCCGGCAGGGTGGGAGGGTGAGGGTGTATCGGTACCGGTAGAAGGACTGGGGTGAGTGGTTGGTGGGGTCATGGAGGCAGACACAGACCATGAGTGTGGGAAGGTGGTAGTCAGGAAGGTCAATGTGGATGGGGTGGGATTCTCACCAAGGTTGGTAATGTGCATAAAAACAAAAAAACTGCGGATGCTGGAAATCCAAAACAAAAACAGAATTACCTGGAAAAACTCAGCAGGTCTGGCAGCATCGGCGGAGAAGAAAAGAGTTGACGTTTCGAGTCCTCATGAAGGGTCATGAGGACTCGAAACGTCAACTCTTTTCTTCTCCGCCGATGCTGCCAGACCTGCTGAGTTTTTCCAGGTAATTCTGTTTTTGTTTTGGTAATGTGCATGTTCACCTGGACATGTTCATCCTGAAGGAGAAGGATTCGGACTGTAGGTGGGGAGGTGGTGATGCCGGGAGGCCCACTGTGATGGGGGAAAAGACATGGGTGACTCGGGGGAGGAAATTATGGGGGAACCTAACAGAAACTTAACAACTACCATATCACACAAATCGAAAGTGAATGGAGCTTTTTGTTGGATGGGCACAGACGCTGTGTGGGAGTGAAATCAGTGGATGGGCTGCAGAGGTGCAGGTCAGCTCAGATGGACAACTGAAAGAGAACTCCAGCAGGCAGCATTGAAAATGCTTGGGACTTTGAGATGAGTGTGATGGAGGAAGGCTCCACATGCGTGGGAGAGTGCGTGCACGAGGTTCCAAAAGGCCCTGCCACACACACACACCTACCCTTCCTCCTCATTCACTCCTGGTCTGGCTGCATGCAGCTGAACTGCTAGTTGGGGTGGGGATGCAGAGGGAGGACTCACAAAGCCCGTAAATGAAGTTGAAATGCACCATTGCACATTACTCAGTGAAAATGAATATATTTTCAGATTATGTGTTCACCCACGCAACCACTTGTGATTAAACTTTTTTGACTTCTGGCACCCCTGCCCTGACATCCGCAGCAGGGGTGGAGACAACCTGTGCAGTGGTTGGCCCTGTTGCCTCTGATGACTTTGGTGTACATCCTTTGGAGAACCGAAGCCTGGAGGGCCCTTGCTTGATTAGGCTGTCCTGTGGGCCATCTGCCCCCTCTGTGGTGACAATGGATGAGGTTGAGGGGAGTCACAGGCAAAGGGGACATGGAGAGAGCGGACAGCCTCTGAGATTCCTGAGTGGATGATCCAAGAGTGTCCAGCAGCCACTCTTCCTCCCTTTGGGTGCCTGAGGGTCCCGACCTGACTCCTCGAGGGGATGGAGCATCTGAAGGGATGCCAAGGTGCTTCTCTTCCCTCTCGCATTGCCACTGTAGGAACTTGCCCATGGCTACTACGATGGAGTGCAAGTCTGCGCGCATCTCCATGCTCTGCTGGACCAGGACCTTCATGATGTCTGCCATCCTTCCCTTGGAGACCTCCATGCATGCACATGAGGGCACCACCTCATCAGAGAGCAGGTGGACACACTCCTCCGACTTATATGCCACTCTGTCGAGGGCTTCCAACAGCTCTCCATGATGTTCCCACGCATTATGCGTCCTATATCCCCCACCATGATGAGTTGGAAGGCCAAACCCAGAGCCTTGTCATCTGACTCAGACCTCAGACCTTCCCCAGCAATCTTCCGAGTGCCAGGGAGCTCACCTGAACCTGCCTCCTCCTGCTGCGGACACTTGTCCGTGCAGTGACCACCAGATTGTAAACCCGAGCCTGCTCTACATCCAGGTTGCAATGAGGTGTGTGTCTCTGCACTGGTGGAAGGTGTGGGTAAGCACTGTGATGGGTCTTCCAGGCTGCTTATTTCCAGCTGTTCAATGGAGGAGATGTCCTCTTGGCTGGAGGTGAGGAAGTGGATGGAGCTGAGGGACTGGCTGGCTGAGGGTGTTGGTCATTTGGCAGAGCTCCCTGTGAACCAAAGTAGAGATAATTAGTGCATGGCAGCAGAGCCAAAAGCAGGAGAGAGAGCACTCACAGTTGCGCTGAGAGAGAGGGATGAACTGCCGTAGTATCCTCACTTGGGTTTTCGCTGCAGACCTCACTGTCGTTGAGGGTACGATCCATGCCCTTGCCAGCCAGCGCAATGACATGCTCCTCAAAGTAATGAGCGGCCTAATGTCAGCCACTCCACCCCTCCTACCCCCCAGTCTGGAACCTCTTCCTTCTGTTGTGAGCCAGCTTCTCCTGCATGAACAGAGATGGAGAGAGTGTGAGCAGAGCCATGGACAGGATGAGAACGTGAACCTGATGGTGATATGAGGGTGTGTGTAAGAGTTAATGGTGTTGTCCCTTGAGGTGTGAGATCCCTGTGGGTGCGTGATGGGTTTGGGAGTGTGCGTTGCGAGTGATGAGGTGGTTAACTTACCCTGGCAGAACGGATGAGAGCATTCATCCTCTTCCTGCACTGGATGCCTGCCCTCCTCTCTGCTCTGTTGGCGCTGACCGCTGCTGCCACCGCCTCTTAGGCCGGAATGGTGACTCTGGTGGACTTCCTGTGGCCGGAGTGGGAGGTAGAAAACTGAGCCTCAGTGGCATCCAGCAAGTGCCCCAATGAAGCGTCACTAAATTTGGGTGCTGCTGTCTTACTGGCTTTCGGGGCCATCTGTTGCCTGGAGCAGTCCTGGTCTGAAGACATGGAGTAGGCTGAGCACTGGTGCACTTTAAATATGACGTCTAGAGCGAGGAAGCGTGTGGCAGGCAAATCAGAGCCCGCTCGCCAGCGATCCGGCATGTTTCCCATGCGTGTATTATGAATGAGGTGGGACGCGCCGGGAAGCAGATGATGTGGTGCAACAACCCGCCATTGCGGCCTGAGGGAAAATCGTCTTTTCTCGCACCTGCTACCACACTTAGTGCAATTCAGAGAAGATTCTGCCCATAGGTGACAGAATTTTACATAAGTCTGAGCTGATGTAGGGAAGAGAATGTTTTAGAAGTTGAATCTTGATGTGACAAAGAGTTTAATCAATGAAATCGAAGTAGATAAAGGCAAAAAGTATTAGAGACAGAATTACATGGAATGAATAGATATGGATTTGAAGTTCAGCTCTGGGTTAACTTACACGGTGTAGCAAAACCTGATGGAGCAGACAAGGGCTTGGGAGCAAGTATATGGTACCTCAAAGCAGTTTGATTTAAAAATAAAACCAAAATACTGTAGATGCTGGAGTTCTGAAATAATAAAGAAAAAAGTGCTGGAAAAACTCAGGTTTGGCAGCATCTGTGGAGAGAGAAACAGAGTTAATGCTTTGAGTCCAATATGACTCATAGCTGAATTTTTCCAGCACTTTTTGTTTTGATTTGAAAATAAACCATTTTAGTTAGCTGCTTTTGTGGTAATTCCCAGCTCATTTATTTTGTTTTAGTAAATGGGAAATGTTAATCTAAAGATGCAGTGATTTTCTTTTTCCACAGGTGGGTCTTTTGATCGTTTTTTTTTCTTGTTGCCATTGGGGACTTTGAATCACTTCTCACACTTTGCTTGCCAGATAGCAGTTTTTCAAAAAGTTTAATTTAGTTCAGTTTTTACCTTTATCTCAAGGCTAGGAGAGACACTTTGAAGATCTGAGGAGTTGGGATTTGCTGAGAATGTCTAAGATGGGGGAGCCAAAATAACCTAGAGTAAGAAGGACAGAAAAGACCCAAAAATGTAACAAATATTTGAATCATCTGCATGCTTAATGCCCTAAAGCCCTTATGGAAATTTTACTTCTTCTTCCCCATCCATGTACACTTTTTCCCTACTGATTTGTATCAGGTATAGAATTTTATATGGTATAACATGGCAATGGAGCATTTACTACTCCACATGACAGTGAAAGGTTCAAAAGTGGAGAATAACAACAACTTGTATTTATGTCGCACCTTACAGCTATTTATATAATACCTTTACTGTAATAAAATGTATCAAGGAGCATTACAAGGCAAAATTCAACAGGACAGAATCAGTAATTATTAACCTGCAAAACTGTATCCTATTTTGATCCCTGAATTAGGGTGCTAAGCTTAGATCTGTGTCTTATAAATCGATTCAATATATTCAACTTGTTTTACAAAAGAAAAGTTGGGTATCCTTTTGACCTAATATTTTGCTCTTTTATAGAAAAAATGAACGAAAAGCGGGTGCCCTGGAGGAACCCAGTGAATGTAATAAGCAGAATGACACTGAGATAGGAAAGGAAGAGAAAAGAGCAGATTCATCTCTACTGACAGGTTTGCCTGCTCTAATGTTAATCATTCTAGTATGGCTATTTTCCTTTCCAGTTCTTAGCCTTGTATTTAAATCCCTTTACGGCTTCACTCTTATTTCCATAGCCAACCCCAGATCAGAGAATTCTGCATTCCTTCATCTCTGGCCTTATGCATTGCTCACTTTCTTAGCCCTATGATTGATGAGTGTACCTTCAGTTGTCTAAGCCCTAAGCACCTTGAACCTAACCCTCCTCCTTAAGATCTTCCTTAAAATCTATCACTTTGATCACTCTTTCATAATACCCTTTTTGGTTTAGTGTCAGTTTTTTGTCTGATTATGTTTCTGTGAAGTGCCTTAGTACATTTTATATGTATTTAATATATAACCGGGAAGTTGTTGTTCAGATGGTGGAATGAAGAAAAAAGGGAAGACTTCTATTTATATAGCGCCTTTCAAAACGTTAGGGTGCCTCAAATGGCTTTACAACCAATTTAAGTACTTTTGAAGTGCATTCACTGTTCACATGTAGGGAATAGGTTAGGAAAGGGATTTTTGAAGAGAAAAAAGGAAATTACCTCTGTGCTTGCCTTCCTGGAACTTTTAAAAACAATAAGCAGGAAAAAACTAGCTGGTCAGTCAAGGCTGCCCCACACCCGTAGTGCTGGAAGCATAAGGACTAGACATTTCCTAACCTCCATGAAAGCACCTGGCAGAGGCAAAAAAACCCAGAAGAAACCCAGGGCCACTAAGGGAAAGCAAATCTGGAAAATTCTTCTCCTACGCACTGAGATGATCAAAACTGGTCGAGGAGAACTTATTGGCTACATGGTGTATTAAAAGTTTCTTCTTTAATATGTTTGCACAGTTTTCAGGAGGTAATTTTAATTTTCTCAGCTTAACCTTTGGAACTTCCCCACCCGCCAGTTCCTCCGCACGCACTTTGCACCTGATTTTAATAAAATTGGTGCAATATTTTGCATAATCTAAAACTCCACCATATGATGACTTACGTAAATGACAGAAAGTCCATAAGTATCTCATGTAAAGGGAGCAATACAATCATGGGGTTATTTTGCCACAGAAGGAGGCCATTCAGCCCATCAGGTCCATTGTGGCTCTCTGTAGGCAGTCTAATCAGTACCATTGCCTCAGCTGGAACTCTGAAAATTTAGTTCTCTCAAATGCCCATCCAGTTTCCTTTTGAAATTATTAATAATCTCTGCTTCCACTGCCTTCATAGGCTGCAAGTTCCAAGTCATTACCACTCGCTGCATAAAAAGGTTCTTCCTCACATTCCCCCCGCTGCATCTCTTGCCCAATTCTTAAATTGTGTTCCCTTGTCCTCATACAATCAACTAATCAAAACAGCTTTTCTTTGTCTGTCTTACCTAAACCTGTCATAATCATGTATACTTCTATTAGATCTCCCCTCAACTTCCTTTTGCTCCAAGGAGAACAACCTCAGCTTCTTCAACCTAATCTTGTAGCTAAATTTCCTTATCACTGGAACTATTCTGGTAAATCTCTGCATCCCCTGAAGGACCCTCATATCCTTCCTAAAGTGTGGTGACTAGAACTGGGCACACTACACCATTCATGGCCTAACCAGGGATTCAGCATAACTCCCTGCTTTTGGACTCAATACCTTTATTTATTAAGCCCCCAAGATCCCATATGCTTCACTAATTACTCTTGATTTGTTCTGTCACCTTCAAATATCTAACCACATGAACCGCCCCAGTCACCTAGGCATGGCTGCCTGGCCCTGGCATTCCTCAACAGTATTTCAGATTCTTAGAGATCACCTGGTCATTGAGGCATGCTTGCTAATCCTGCAACTACAGCCTCACCACTGGCCACCTTTAGCGTGGTGCTGCTGAGCTGCTGGCCTTGTGATTGACTGACAGCTGTTGGGCACAGGCCATCCTCCTTAAATGGATGGCACCCCCAGCGGTGGCCACTTAATTGGCCACCATGGCTAGATGCTACCCCAGGGTCCTGACGTTGGCTGAAGTGGCCTTGCTTTCCATTTCAACTCTGGCAGCAGGACTTGAGTCACATTTACAAAATCCAGCCTAGTGAGTGCGAACTTGTACTACAGGACATTAGGGTGTTGCATGCTTCATCTCTCTGTTCCCTTGCACGTGTAGCAGCTCTTAGTTCACAGTATAATTAAATAATAATGGGTCATAATTTTATTTTGTTGCGGAAATGCTGTGCTGGTCCAGAGTGGGTTTTATCACATTTTTTGTCTTGTGTTTTAAAGGTCTAGTTAATGCAATGAATCATTTGTTCAAAGGTTAACTCTTTAGTTTGCCTAATATCATGAGATTCTAGCACTAAATATGCTCCAAATAACTGTGGTTACTGGAGGTTTCCCTTTTTTAATTTCACATTTGCCCTACACTCCCACCAAAACCAGATGCACTGGACCGCTGCATTCTATAAGAATAAACATGTCACACTATATATCAAATAGTAGCCAGGGATCAATTTAAACATGATGCGTAACCTGCAGTAACATTGCTTTTAGGTCAATTTTCATGTTGCCTTGTCATTGCATCCATTATATGTTCTAGATTTTCAAAAAAAATCTTTGTTATATAAATGGGTGTAGTTCTAATTTTCTTTGGTTTGAGGAGTTTTGGGGAAATTATTCTATTTAGTTGTTTTTGTACTAACAGTTATTGTCTGTGATCTTAGTATTGATGTCATTATACGAAATAAATGTGTGGAAATTACCAGGAAATATTTGTTCAGTAGGTATTGTATGAAATTTCATTGAATTAAAATTGAAGAGGACTTGCTCATTTCCATTTATTAATTTACATCATGCAGATGTGCATCTATGCATGCAAAATGGGTTTGTGAATTTCCAATGAGTATTGCAACTCTTTGAGATATGATACTTCAATGATAACAGAAACTTACAGGGTATTACTGTTGTTATCATTTTCAAAAAGACCATAAAGTGGTAATTCTAAAATCAACCTAATATGCAGCTGCAATATGATACATCTGTTTGAAACATTAGTACATTCAGCGGGCTTGATTATACTTGTCACACTACATTCCAATGAAAAGGAATGTAAAATGGAGGGTGTTTTCAACAGCGGTTTACTTGATAAATCTGTGTATATGTGAATATACATCTGACTTTTATTGTATAACTCAAGTTTAGCAAATTCTGTTGCTTCTTGCAGATAATTGTCGCCTGTTCCGTGAAGTCACTCTGAAAAGAAAGTTGATTGAAAATGTAATTGTTGAAACCAGGAAAGCGTCTGAGCTAATGATCCGTTGTGGCCTGAAAGAAGCATTAATGGAGAAAAGCAGTGAAATTACTGCAGAAATGATTCTAGACCATGTTTTGGGATGGAACTGCAATTTTAAAATCCGCCAATTCTTAATTCTGTTTAAAGATGAGGATCTTTCTAATCACTCAGAACTAAAGGAATGGATAACATTAATTTTGGAACTGGGTAAGATTTGTGTTTTAATTTTCCCTATGCTGAGTTGACCATACTACAGAGGCCTTCTTGACATGAATGGAAATCATCATTTTAATTAGACTGACAAGTTTGATGTAAATGGATTTTGGGAACCCTTTCAAGACTAGGGTTGTTGAAGTATCCAGGATATTTCTCCTCCTGCTTGACTTCTGCAAACTTGTGATTCTGTATCCATCTTGTCATCTGTTCATGTCTTTCATCTCACAAAAAGTCATATTAATTCAAAATCTGGTTTCGTAACAGTCATTCACCTTGAAACATCATCACCATTAAGCGCAATATAGGCTGTAGTCATTTATTTTCCTTAGCTTTTCTTTCCCTGAAATCAGTGATAATCTTAAATCTATTCTCCCGGGGGAGGTGGTGGTGTAGTGGTGTTGTCACTGAACTAATTCAGAGACCCCTCTGTTTGAATCCCACCATAGCAGATGGTGGAATTTGAATTGGAATTAAAAGTGACATTGTCAATTGTTGTAAAAACCCACCTGGTTCACTAATGTCCTTTAGGGAAGGTAATCTGCCATTCGTGCCTGGCCTATATGTGACTACTGCCACAAAGCAAAGTGGTTGACTCTTAACTGCCCTCTACAAAAGCCAATAAAAAGGAGTGAAACTGGATGGACCACCTGGCATCATCCTGGGCACCAGAAATGACAATGACAAACCTAGCCCTGTCGACTCTGCAAAGTCCTCCTTACTAACACCTGGGGGCTTGTGCCAAGATTGGGACAGCTGTCTCACAGACTAGTCATGTAACAGCCTGACATAGTCATACTCAAAGAATCATACCTTTACAGATCATACCCCAGACACCAGCATCACCATCCCTGGATATGCCCTGTCCCACTGGCAGAAAAGACCCAGCAGAGGTGGCAGCACAGCGGTATACAGTTGGGAGGGAGTTGCCCTGGAGTCCTCAACATCGACTCCGGACTTCATGAAGTCTCATGGTATCAGGTCAAACATAGGCAAGGAAACCTCCTGCTGATTACCAAGTAGTGCCCCCTGCCCCTCAGCTGATGAATCAGTGCTTCTTCATGTTGAACCACTTGGAGGAAGCACTGATGGCGGGAAGGGTGCAAAATGTACTCTGGGTGGGGGACTTCAATGTCCATCACCAGGAGTGGCTCGATAGCACCACTGCTGACTGAGCTGGCCAAGTCCGAAAGGATATAGCTGATAGACTGGGTCTCTGGCAGGTAGTGAGAGAAAAACACACTTCACCTCATCCTCACCAACCTGCCTGTCACAGATGCATCTGTCCATGACAGTATCGATGGAAGTGACCACCACACAGTCCTTGTGGAGACAAAGCCCCGTCTCCACATTGAGGATACCCTCCATTGTGTTGTGTGGCACTACCAATGTGCTAAATGGGAGACATTTCGAACAGATCAACCAAACCAAAGCTGGGCAACCATGAGGCGCTGTAGGCCATCAGCAGCAACAGGATTGTATTCAACCACAATCTGTCTTCTCATGGCCTGGTATATTCCGCACTCTACCATTACTACCAAGCCAGGGGATCAACCCTGGTTCAATGAAGAGTGTAGGAGAGCATGTCAGGAGCAGTATCTGGCATACCTAAAAATGAGGTGTCAATATGTTGAAGCTACAATGCAGGACTACTTGCATGCCAAACAGCATAATCAGCAAGAGATAGACAGAGCTAAGCGATCCCACAATCAACAGATCAGATCTGAGCTCTGCAGTCCTGCCATATTGCAGTTGTGAATGGTGGTGGACAATTAAACAACTCACTGGAGGAGGAGACTCCACAAATATCCTCATCCTCAATGATGGAGGAGCCCAGCATGTCAGTACAAATGATAAGGCTGAAGCATTCGCAACAATCTTCAGCCAGAAGTACCAAGTGGATAATCCATCTCTGCCTCCTCTGGAGGCCCCCAGCTTCACAAATGCCAGTCTTCAGCCAATTCAATTCACTCCACGTGATATCAAGAAACAGCTGAAGGTATTGGATACAGCACAGACTGTGGGCCCTGACAATATTCCGGCACCTGTACTGAAGACTTTGCTCCAGAACTTGCTGCACCCCTAACCAAGATGTTCCAGTACAGCTACAACACTGGCATCTACCTGGCTATGTGGAAAATTGCTATGTCCTGTACACAAAAAGCAGGACAAATCCAACTCAAGTCAATTACCGTCCTATCAAACCACTCTCGATCATCAGTAAGGTGATGGAAGGGGTCATCAGTGTATCAAGTGGCACTTACTTAGCAATAACCTGCTTACTGACACTCAGTTTGGGTTCTGCTAGGGTCACTCAGCTCCTGACCTCATTACAGCCTCGGCTCAAAAATGGAGAAAAGAGCTGAACTCCGGAGGTGAGATGAGAGTGACTATCCTTGACATCAAGGCAGCACTTGACCAAGTGTGTCATTAAGGACCCCTGGCAAAACTGGAGTCAGTGGGAATTGGGGAAAACTCTCCACTGATTGGAGTCACACCTAGTACAAAGGAAGATTGTTGTGGTGGTTGGAGGTCAATCATCTCCATTCCAGGACATCACTGCAGGAGTTCCTGAGGGTAGCTTCCCGGACCCAGCCATTTTCAGCAACTTCATCAATGACTTTCCTTCCATCATAAGGTCAGAAATGGGGATGTTCGCTGATTGTGCAATGTTCAGCACCATTCAGAATATGAAGTAGCCCATGTCCAAATGCAGCAAGACCTGGACAATACCCAGGGTTGGGCTGACAAGTGGCAGGTAACATTCGTGTCACACAGGTGCCAGGCAATCACCTCCAACAAGAGAGAATCCAACTATCTCTCCTTGACATTCAATGGCATTACCATGGCTGAATCCCCCACTATCAACATCCTGGGGGGTTAACATTGACCAGAAACTGAACTGGACTAGCCATATAAATACCATGGCTACAACAGCAGATCAGAGGCTGGGAATCCTGCGGCGAGTAACTCACCTCCTGACTCCCCAGAAGCCTGTCCACCATCTATAAGGCACAAGTCAGGAGTGTGATGGGATACTCTCCATTTGCCTGGATGAGTGCAGCTCCAACAACACCCAAGAAGCTTGACACCATCCAGGACAAAGCAGTCTGTTTCATTGGTACCCCTTCCACAAACATTCACAGCCTCCACCACCGACTAACAGTAGCAGTGTGTACCATCTACAAGCTGCACTACAGGAACTCACCAAGGCTCCTTAGACAGTACCTTCCAAACCCATGACCACGACCATCTAGAAGGACAAGGGCAGCAGACACATGGGAAGACCACCGCCTGGAAGTTCCTCTCCAAGTCACTCACCATCCTGACTTGGAAATTTATTACCGTTCCTTCACTGTCTCTGGGTCAAAATCCTGGAACTCCATTTCTAACAGCACTGTGGGTGTACCTACACCATAGGGACTGCAGCGGTTCATGAAGGCAGCCCACCACCACCTTCTCAAGGGCAATTAGGGATGGGCAATAAATGCTGGCCTAGCCAGCAATGCCCACATCTTGTAAATGAATAAAAAAAATTCTGAGATTATTGTTTTTCTGCAGTAACAGTTATGTATATAGCTTTTTTTGCTTCACTTTATTTTTCTTTACATGCAAGTTCCTGTTAACCAGTAACTGGTTAAGTCCTGTCAGCATTTTTGAAAACAGTGGTGCTGCCTTAGTTGTGCCACCCATTCTAACCCATTTTTTTTCCTAAGACCCTGGCAGGTTACTCAAATTTTAATTTCTCTAGTGTTTTATAATTGGTCCAGGAGATGTAATTGGTCAATACCAGCCACGAGAAATGAGCTTGTAGCAAATCAGCAGCCACTATTTCACTGTACCCAATCTTTCCTTTGAAATTCACGGAACAATAATTCAAACTTTTTTTGGAAGCCTGTTTCTAGTTTCACTGTTATTTTCACTTGGTTTGAAATGAAAGATTTTGTGCAATATTTTCCAATTCAATGGAAAATAAAAAACTGATGCAGCGGAAAACCAACTGCTGATTTGCTACGAGCCCGTTTTGCATTGCTGGCGTTGACCACTTTCATCACCTTTTTGTGTCTGAATGAGATTTGCTAATGCTTCCTATCTGGTGTTTTTTTTTTTTTGTTTAGGTGATCAGTGTAGTTTGTGCTTTCTGTATAGCTACAAGAAAGCTATAATTCAGATTCTGTATGATGTGGAAAATCTCCTCATCTTTGTTCAAAAGCTGCTGTCAAGAAAGGCCATAAGTAAAGAGGAAATAAAGGTGCTAACAGTAACCCCATCCGAACAAAGGCCGGGTGTCCTGATGGAACAAATGACCACTCAGAAAGATCTCTGGCAGATGGGAGAGCTAGTGTTTGCCCTGGCTGAAGAACAAGAGAGGATACCCAAACTGAAGCCTTTATTTCAAGAGTTTGACCGAGAGTTTGAGCAATTCAGTAAGTTGAGAACAAGATCACAGTTTCAACAGGTTTTATTCAGACTGATACAATTAAGCTTTACATTTCAAAATGTCAAAAACAACATGTGAGGACAGCACTCTTCAATCTGTACGCAAGTAGACAGAAGCAACTGATGCCTGCTTTAGCTCCAAAACTAATGGCATAGCTGCTCTTGAAGTTACCTACTACATTCCCATATAGCACTCGTCACTGCAGAGAATTGAATTGTACTTATGTTCTGTGATTGATTAATCATATTTTCAAATGTTCCTTTCACACTTTTTGATCTGCAAGCAGAAGGAACCATGTCAGACAGTGACCTTAACTTGGAACCAAAGAGGAAGATGTCACCTGTTTTTATTTAATAATTATATTGCAGACTTCAAGTTTTTCAGTTCTTCCCACCCACTCAATTTATCTCTTAAGAACACTTTCATTCTGATCTATAGCAGGGAATTGAATGATTAGAGCTCTTAACCCATGGTATATCCATGGCCTAACAGGATGGCCTAGAGACTGTCTGCCATTCCCCGCCTCTTTTACTGGGGAGCATCTCCAGGGGTGATGAGGGAGGGGATAGGTGAGACAATATAGAAACATATAAAATAGGAGCAGAAGTAGGCCATTCGGCCCTTCAAGCCTGCTCTGCCATTCATTATGATCATGGCTGATCATCCAACTCAATAGCCTGCTCCCGCTTTCTCCCCATATCCTTTGATCCCTTTCGCCCCAAGAGCTATATCTAACTCCTTCTTGAAAACAAATAATGTTTTGGCCTCAACTACTTTCCGTGGTAGCAAATTCCACAGACTCACCTCTCTCTGGATGAAGAAATTTCTCCTCATCTCAGTCCTAAATGGTCTACCCCGTATCCTCAGACTGTGACCCCTAGTTCTGGACTCCCCCACCATCGGGAACATCCTTCCTGCATCTACCCTGTTTAGCCCTGTTAGAATTTTATAGGTTTCTATGAGATTCCCCCCCTCATTCTTCTGAACTCCAGCGAATATAATCCTAACCAATTTAATCTCTCCTTATATGTCAGTCCCGCCATCCCAGGAAGCAGTCTGGTAAACTTTCGCTGCACTCCCTCAATAGCAAGAACATCCTTCCTCAGATAAGGAGACCAAAACTGCACACAATATTCCAAGTGTGGTCTCACCAGGACCCTGTATAATTGCAGCAAGACATCCCTGCTCCTGTACTCGAATCCTCTGGCTATGAAGGCCAACATACCATTTGCCTTCTTTACCGCCTGCTGCACCTGCATACTTACCTTCAACGACTGGTGTACGAGGACATCCAGATCTCGTTGCACATTCCCCTCTCTTAATTTATAGCCATTCAGATAATAATCTGCCTTCCTGTTTTTGCTATCAAAGTGGATAGTTTCACATTTATTCACATTATATTGCATCTGCCATGCATTTGCCCACTCAGCTTGTCCAAATCATCCTGAAGCATCTCTGCATCATCCTCACAGCCTCCTCACACAAAGCTTGCACCAGCTGCTGAGATGCCTCCTGACCCTGATTATATTTTTGGCCCAGCATCATTTACATATAGGAGACTGGTCTGGTCTCCATCAGGGAGCAGTAACAGTTTGAAGTAAAAAAAATACAGTATCAGACTTCAGGGCGTTTTCACAGAGGAAGAAAGAGTTAATAAGGAAGTGGCTTTTATGCAAGTGTCTCTCTTCTGATCAATGAGGCACAAACTAGCTGCACTAGTTTGCAAACTAACAGCATTTAAGCAAACCCTCTTTCTGTATTTGATTAGAAGCCCTCTCTGGAGTCTTATAGTTCTGGATGGCAGGTGCCCTGAGTCCAACATTTAAAGTGTATGAATGGCATGAAACAAATAGAGGCCATGATCTCTCATTTGCATTAAGTGGCCCCCTGAGTACTATTCAGCCCCTGCCTATACCAGATATGTGGAACGTTGAGTGGGATAAGGGCTGGTAGGTGGTGCATGATGGAGACTAGAATGCAGAAGTGGAGACAGGCAGAAGGCCTGGGACTGTGTTCAGAGTTGATTGAGTACTGCTGTCTTCCAAAATGGCTGCCATTCGCAATCTCATTCAAAATAACTCTCAGCATTGCTGGAACAGCTAACACATTTACCAGTGGAATTGTAGTTTTTTTATTCAGTTGCTCCAAACCTATTGTGGAATTAAGAGGGTAATATATTAGTTTTACAGAGAACTGCTACAGATTCCATATGTATCATTTGTGCTCTTGCTTGTGTGATCAAAGATAAATTGACAGTTTAGTTGAACATGACACATTTCCTGGCTAAAATATTTTTTCCGCGTGATCTTTGTGGAGCTATAAAGTTGTAACTGTGGTACCTACGTAGATGATATATTACAGTGGTAAACCATTTATTTTACATGTTCTTCCACTAATGCAATGCTTGCTGACATTTAGACAAAGGACGTGTCCCTAATTTTGGAAATGTTTTGCCCGTGGATCCTCTTTCCCAAGTCATGGATTATTCCCTATTTTACCGTCTCCTTCATCTGCTCATAATAAAGGGTACTGAAGTCATTTTGCAGATATTTGATCGAGCAGTACCACCTCAGATACTGAAGAGGGAATTACTGAAAAATAAACGCACTCTGGAACCTTATCACAAGGGTTCATCAAGGAGTATGCTTAACACAGGAGAATGGAGCTTACTTTACCCACCTAACAATGAACAACCCAACTCAAAGAGATTTGACATCACATTACTGGCATCACTTATTCGACACATGAAGATCCTTCCTGCACCACGCCGTGGGTGGGACACTGAACCATTGGCAAATGATCACAGTAAAAGTGCTGCTATATGGCGCCTTTGTAACTTTCGAAACAAACTTCTTTTTGAAACTCTGAACACGGGAATTGAGGAACCTGAATTTACCGCTGAGTGGGACAGAATCACAGAATCTCTTGTGAGCCTTGGAGCAGATAGCCAAACATTAAAGGAGCTTAAAAGTTGTCCTGTTGAGAAACTCTGGGAGGATCACCATAGACTGGCTGGTTACCTGGGCAAACCTGTAGCAGATGTCATGCAACTGCTCCTCTCATTTTTCCAACAAGGTATGGTACAAATGAAACAGAAATTAATATTTTTAGAATTGAATAGAAAAAGCTTTTGGAAATATACAATGAACATGCATCAATCAAGTATTAGGCACTAAACTATGGTCCCGTTGATCATTGGTCTCCTGTACTATAACCTTTCAGCCCATTCCTATGCTGATGCTAGCTCTTCAACTAGCATTTAACACCTGTGGGGAGGCAGGGGTATTGTCACTGGACTGGTAATCCAGAGACCCAGGGTAATGCTCTGGGGACCCACGTTGGAATCCCACCACAGCAAATTGTGGAATTTAAATTCAATAAACATCTGGAATTAAAGGCCTAATGATGACCATGAAATCATTGTCAATTGTCGTAAAACCCCATCTGGTTCACTAATGTCCTTTAGGGAAAGAAATCTACCGTCTGGCCTACATGTGACTCTAGATCTGCTGTAATGTGGTTGACTCTTAAATGCCGTCTGAAATGGCCTAGCAAGCTACTCAGTTGTATCAAGCCACTAAAAGTCAATAAAAAAGAATGAAACCAGATAGACCACCCAGCGTCAACCTAGGCACTGGAAACAACAACGACAAACCGAGCCCTGTAGACACTGCAAAGTCCTCCTTACTAACATCTGGGGGCTTGTGCCAAGATTGGGAGAGCTATCTTACAGACTGGTCAAGCAACAGCCTGACATAGTCATACTCCCGGAAATATCACTTACAGATCATGTCCCAGACACCACCATCAACATCCCTGGGTATGTCCTGTCCTGCCAGCAGACCCAGCAGTAGTGGTGGCACAGTGGTATACAGTAGGGAGGGAGTTGCCCTGGCAGTCCTCAATATCGACTCTGGCCCCCATGCAGTTTCATGTGCAAGGAAAATTCCTGCTGATTACAGTGTACCGCCCCCACTCAGCTGATGAATCAGTACTTCTCCATGTTGAACACCATTTGGAGGAAGCACTGAAGGTAGCAAAGGCACAGAATGTACTCTGGTGGCTTGGCTCGGAAGCACCACCACAGACTGGACTGGCTGAGTCCTAAAGGACATTACTGCTAGACTGGGTGTGCGGCAGGTGGTGAGGGAACCAATAAGAAGGAAGAACATACTTGACCTCATCCTCACCAACCTGTCACAGATGCATCTGTCTTTGCATCTGACCGCACAGTCCTTGTGGAGACCAATTTGCACAATTTGCTGTGGTGGGATTCCAACGTGGGTCCCCAGAGCATTACCCTGGGTCTCTGGATTCACAATGAGAATACCCTCCATCGTGTTGTGTGGCACTACCACTGTGCTAAATGGGATAGATTTCAAATGGAACTATCAACTCAAGACTGGGCAACCAAGAGGCACTGTGGGCCATCAGCAGCAGCAGAATTGTACTCAGCCACTATCTGTAACCTCATGGCTCAGCATATCCCCCCACTCTACCAGTACCACCAAGCCAGGGGATCAACCCTGGTTTAATGAAGTGTGCAGGAGGGCATGCCAGGAGCAGCACCAGGCATACCTAAAAAAGAGGTGACAACCTGGTGAAGCTATAACACAGGACTACTTGCGATGCCAAGCAGCAAGTGATAGACAGAACTAAGTGATTCCACAACCAATGGATCAGACCTAAGCTTGGCAACCTGCCAAATCCAGTCATGAATGGTGATGGGCAATTAAACAACTCAGTGGAGGAGGAGGCTGCACAAATATCCCCATCCACAATGATGGAGGAGCCCAGCACATCAGTGCAAAAGATAAGGCTGAAGAACTTGTCACAATCATCAGCCAAAAGTGCCAAGTGGATGATCCATCTTGGCCTCCTCTGGAGGTCCCCAGCATCATAGATGCCAGTCTTCAGCCAGTTTGATTCACACCACATGATACCAAGAAACGGCTGAAGGCACTGGATACTGCAAAGGCTATGGGTCCTGACAAAATTACGGCAATAGTACTGAAGATTTGTGCTCCAGAACTTGCTGCACCCCTAGCCAAGCTGTTCCAGTACAGCTACAACACTGGCATCTACCTGGCAACATGGAAAATTGCCCAGGTATGTCCTGTACACAAAAAGCAGGACAAATCCAACCTGGCCAATCACTGCCCCATCAGTCTACTCTCGATCATCAGTAAAATGATGGAAGGAGTCATCAACAGTACTATCAAGCGACACTTGCTTAGCAACAACCTGCTCACTGATACCCAGTTTAGGCCACTCAACTCCTGACCTCATTACAGCCTTGGTTCAAACATGGCGAAAGAGCTGAACTCCCGAGGTGAGGTAAGAGTGACTGCCCTTGACATCAAGGCAGCATTTGACCGAGTGTGGCATCAAGGAGCCCTAGCAAAACTGGAGTCAATGGGAATCGAGGGGGAAACCTCTCCGTGGGTTGGAGTCATATCTAGCACAAAGGAAGATGATTGTGGTTGTTGGGATAGTTTCCTCAGTGTAGTGTCCTAGGCCCAACCATCTTCAGCTGCTTCATCAATGACCTTTCTTCCATCAGGAGGTCAGAGGTGGGGATGCTTGCTGCTGTTTGTGCAATGCTCAGCACCATTCACAACCCCTCAGATACTGAAGTAGTCCATGTCCAAATACAGCAAGACCTGGACAGTGTGCAGGCTCAGGCTGATCAGTGGCAAGTAACCTTCACGCCACATGAGTGCCAGGCAATGACCAACTCCAACAAGAAAGAATCTAACAATCGCCCCTTAAACATCACTGGCATTACCATCACTGAATCCCCCATTTTCAACACTCTGGGGGTTACCATTGACCAGAAACTGAACTGGACTAGCCATATAAATACTGTGGCATATTGATACTGTGAGCAGGTCAGAGGCCAGGTATCCTGTGACAAATAACTCACCTCCTGACTCCCCAAATCCTGTCCATCATCTACAAGGCACAAGTCAGGACTGTTATGGAATATTCTCCACTTGCCTGGGTCAGTGTAGCTCCAACAACACTCAAGAAGCTTGACACTATCCAGGACGAAGCAGCCCACTTGATTGGCACCCCTTCCACAAACATTCACACCCTCCACCATCGACGAACAATGGCAGCAGCGTGTACAATCTACAAGCTGCACTACAGGAACTCACCAAGGCTCCTTAGACAGCACCTTCCAAACCCATGACTGCTACCATCTGGAAAGAGAAGGGCAGCAGACACAATGGGACACCACCACCTGGAAGTTCCCCTCCAAGCCACCCACCATCCTGACTTGGGATTATGCCACTATTCCTTCACTGCCGCTGCATCAATATCCTGGAACTCCCTCCCTAATAGCACTGTGGGTGTACCTACACCACATGGATTGCAATAGCTCAAGAAGGCAGCTCACCACCACCTTCTCAAGGGCAATAAGGGATGGGCAATAAATGCTGGTTTAGCCAACGCCGCCCACATCCCATAAATGAATTTTTAAAAATTATCCAATCTTCTTTCCATGCCCTCCTTATGTCAGTTTCTATTCTTCCTTTAAAAATGCTTATCGAATTCCTCTTCAAATGACGCTTGTCTTTTACTAGGTAGCCCCTTATGATAAAGTATTCCATAATTCTAATAACTGTCTGTGAGGGAGGAATATCTTCTAAGTTTACCTCGTTCTTCTATTCATAATCCTGAGTCTTACTAATTTGCCGATGTAACAGCAAATTCATAGTTGTAATAGTTATTAACACTTGTGCATGTTCATGATGCTGCTAACTACTTCCAGGATTCCGAACCTGAGTGAGTAAACTATAACCTCCCATAGGAGCAATCTTCAGTAATGGTCTTTATAAATACTCTTTAAATGTTTCTTGTAACTCTTTCGAGTACAAACACATTTCCATCTGTTTTTATTCAGATGAAGTTACATTGTTTCATAGTTTGCCATTGTGAGATTTGAACTCTTGATCTTGGGGTTACAAGCCCAGTACCATAACCACTTGGCTATTTAGGCCAAGCTAAATGTTTCTTGTATGCGCATTAGTATAATGTCAGCCCTTGAATATAAATACTACAGTTCTAATGTCTGTTTTTTCCATATTCTATTATGTTTTAACAACCCGAATAAAGCAATGGAAAAAAACTGCATTAATCATAATCACAAGACCAGCAGGAAATAAAATAACAGTTTACCTTCTGACACTGTTGTTTCACATCAATTGTATAGAGTAGGATTAGCTCCCTACCTAAATGAAATGGGAGCTTCCCGTTCTGTTGGGCAAACTGATTGATTTTTAGGGACAACTAAATGAGCAATTTTTGTAAATGGCCAAATTATGTGCATGTTTTGCTGTTATCAATAAATTCAAAAATACTAAAATGTGGCTTGAGGGCTGAAGATTCTCCCAGGTGACCGATCACTATTAAAACTCTCTCATGCTTTTGTTCCAGTAGGAACGCCCATACAGACAAAAGGAGCAACATCAACAAACAGTAAGCAGTTGGCTGTACTGATGCTCTTTGGAACTACATTACAGTAATGTGTTCATTCAGTTTTATTATCTTCGCCAAAAATGGCATACTTGAGGACTAATTGGGATTTCTAGTAACATATTAAAATAATGTACCTATTTCAGATTGACTATCTAAGGTCACATTGGATATTAATTTTCACTAATGGTGAACCATATCACTGTTTTAAATTTACATGATGAAATTCCGATTATAGAGTTAGATTTTCTACCTGTTGACATTAAGTGGATGGAAAATCTAACACGTGGAACAGAATTTAATCCGGACGACAGGGGTCTCGCATGTCGGCTGGAGATCCGGTGAGAATCGTGTGTCACCCCTGTTGGGGAAGGCATACTCTTATTGTTTTTTTAATAGGATTCAGGCATTGCCTGCTAGACCAGCATTTATTGCCCATCCCTAATTGAAGGTGGTAATGAGCTTCCTTCATGAATCACTGCAGTCCATGTGGTGTCAGAACACCCACAGTGCTGTTAGGGAAGGAGTTCCAAGATTTTAACCCAGCAACCGTGAAGGAACGGCGATATATTTCCAAGTCAGTATGGTGTATAGCTTGGAGGGGAACTTGCAGGTTGTGGCGTTCCTAGCATATGCTGCCCCTGTCCTTCTAGGTGGTAGGGGTCATGGATTTGGAGGGTGCTGTCGAAGGTGAGTTGTTGAAGTGATTCTTGTAGATTGTACATGACATCAGTGGTGGAGGGAGTGAATGTTGCAGGTGATGGATTGGGTGCCAATCAAGCGGGCTGCTTTGCTCTGGATGGTGTCAAGCTTCTTGAGTTTTATTGGAGCCGCATTCATCCAGGCAAATGGAGAGGATTCCATCACATTGTTGACCTGTGCCCTGTAGATGGTGGACAGACTTTGGGGAGTCAGGAGGTGAGTTACTTGCCGCAGATTTTCCAGCCTCTGACCTGCTCTTGTAGCCACAGTATTTATGTGGCTAGTCCAGTTCAGTTTTTGATCAGTGGCAACCCCAGCATATTGATGGTGGGAGGTTCAGCGAAAGCGATCCCATTGAATGTCATGGGGAGATGATTATAGTCTCTCTTGTTGGAGATGATCATTGCTTGGTACTTGTGTGCCACAAATGTTACTTGCCACATATCAACCCAAGCCTGGATAGTGTCCAGGTCTTGCTGCATATGGACAAGAGTACTTCAGTATCTGAGGAGTCGCAAATGGTGCTGAACATTGTGCAAACATCAGCAAACACTCCATTCTGACCTTATTGATGGAGGAAACTTCATTGATGAAGCAGCTGAAGATGGTTGGGCCTAGGACACTACCCTGAGGAACTCCTGCAGTGATATCCTGGGGCTGGGATGATTGACCTCGAACAACCACAACCATCTTCCTTTTGTGGTAGGATTGACTATAACCAGTGGAGAGTTTTCCCCCTGATTCCCATTGACTCTAGTATTTCTAGGGCTCCTTAATGCCACTCTTGGTCAAATGCTGCCTTGATGTCAAGGGCAGTCACTCTCACATCCCCTCTGGAGTTCAGCTCTTTTGTCCATGTTTTAACTAAGGCTGAATTGAGCTCAGGAGCTGAGTGGCCCTGCCAGAACCCAAATTAAGTGTCAATTAGGCACTTAACTTACTAGTGGCAGGCCTTCCCCGGGATTTAGGACCCTGGGAGCTGCCGACCAATCAGAGGCAGGCAGTTCTCTGTTGCCCATCACCACCACTGAATTGGAGGCAGCTGCCGGCAATGTATCCACAAGAGGCCTAGGATCGTCAAAGGAAGCAGGCCATAGACTAGGACAGGGTGGGGGTCGCAGGTCGGCAGAATTGACAGAGGAGTGGCTCTCAGAGGGCCAGCTGCAGGGTCACTCAAGCAGGCAGTGAATGCCTTTGAATGAGTGACTCCCCTGGGTTTGCTTTTCAGGCTTCCATTAATTGCCCACTTAAGGCCCTCAATGCCTGGGCAGGAAGGCATTCCAAGAGCCTTCCCACCCCTGACTTAATCATGTGGAGGCAGTAAAGCAGCGGGGTACCTACCCTGCATACTACTGCTCCATTAAATGCCTCCAAACTCACTGCCCAGGAGGGCATTAAATTCTGACTATGCTGTAGGATTTTCAACTGCAGATCTCCCATTTCTTCACAGATAAAAAGACAGTTTACGCAGGAAAATCTAATGGAAATCTTGTGCACTACCTTACCTCTTGAATCAAAACCAACTGCCACTTTGGGCAGCTGCTGAGGGTGCACCACTAATAAATCATCATTTGGCATCAAAATGAAAAATCCTCAGCACTAATATCCATTTTGGAGAATAAATTGTTTTTCAATCATGAGATTAGATAAAAGTCACTTTGAATTTCTTGATAAATTGCTGCTGTACTGTTAAATTTGAGAATCAATTAGACAAAAACTTCAAATCAACAAAACCATTTAGTTGACATTTATCCATCAATCTTTTAGATATATAATTCTATAGAATTTACAGAAACTAGCCTGGGCTGGGATTTATGCTCCACATGAGTCTCCTACCATTCCATCTCCTATAATGCATTAGTTTTCTTACCCAAGCCTTGTTTATATTAATGAACTGAACTTAGTGCTTGTGTCAGTACAATACCCACAGTTTCACTTTCGAGATCAGCTTTTTTCAAACAGAACAGTACATGATGGGCCCAATTACATACTGTTGCAAGGTCAGGTCCTTAGCAATAACGCCCCCTTTCATCTGGAAATGAGCACTGCAGATCAGAAATGTGTCTGGTACCATTCTGACTCATTACATTTTTACTAGAAGAAATTAGTTGTCATTTTACTCTTGGATTTGAAACCACTATAAGAATTCCGAAACAAAACTTGTGTTTACCGGGTTAATGGGTTTCTGAGTAGTACAGGAATTGGTTTTCATTTGACATATGAGTCCTCTTGTCAGTAGACCTTCACTAACAGTTGTGATTGCCTGTCCTAATTTTTTTTCCCCCCTTCCTCATGTTTTCAGAAAGAAAATCAGATTAATGAAGTGATCTTGATTTAGGATTAGTTTTATGGGAGCATAATTTTTCAGTGTGTGGTTTATGGTTTAATAGTAGCCAACAGTATGGACTATGTTTTTTTTATTGCAAACAGTATCACCAACTTGTTTGGTTTAACCAGTACACTAAAAGTTCCTGAAAGTGAGAAACTTAACCATATGCATTATGAAACAAACGTTCGGCTAACAAATTCTTATTTCTTTTAGCGACAGGCTTGCCTACACTTCCTGCTCCAGTAGAAACAAGTGAGAAAATAATGGAGCCAACAGAGTTAAAGGATGATGATGACTCAACGGTATGATCTCCCTCCTATAAATGATCGCTTGCCATGTTTGGAAACTAATTAGATGTGACCATAATAATGACATAGGACATGGTTCTGTCACCTCTGGAATGTGGAGGAAGAGATGGAAAGTCTCTAACAGAAAAAGGCCCAGTTAACTCCATTTCAATTTGGTTCCTCTTGGACACGACCTTGCTGCTGATTTTATTCTAATCAATACATTTTGTGTTACTAATGCAAGAAGAAAACACTTGATACTATCAAATACACTTCTGTAGTGATGTTGTAGTACAATTGGATGAAATGTTGCAGCTCTACATTGCATTTGTTTAGTGCAGGTATGCCAAGTGCCTTATAAACCTTGCATCATTTAGCTATTTGATTTGCTGCTCTTTCCCAGCCATAGCAGCTGTAGCATTAATGAGAGACCTGCTGTCAGACATTTTTACACATCCATGTACAGCTCTGGAAATGCCTAATCTGCAGCCAGCAGCCACATAGGACATTGTCAACAAGATCACCCTACTCAAATTTGAATTGCCCATCAAGGAAAGAAATCGTACACTTGGTCACTGCTTGGAACTGAAAGATTAGTGAAAAGTTTTAGTTGAAGGCTTTATTTCACGGATTCACTTTTTTTTTGGTCCCATTGTAGGTATTGAAAGCCAAAACCAAGTCTAAGAAGAAAAAGAAAAAGTCTAAAAGTAAAAAGGTAAGTTGTGTTATCAATTAACAGAATTAAAAAAGTGTCTTCTGAGGTAAAAATCACATGGCAGGTCAGCATGCACGTTGTTTAAATGATTGTTGATGGAGGGAGCTTCGTGTTTGTATTTGCTTCTTGTAATCCTAGCCACAATTAATTATGTATAGAAACATGTTACTTCAATATGTTACTTCTGATGACCAATCAAAAAAACTATTCCCTGCTCCTTTTTATGGTTATGATTCACATTAATTTTTCTTAATTGCACAAACATGCTTTGCAAACACATTGTAATAACAGAAGAAGTTCTTGACTCTTTTAGTAGTGAAGTTTCTAGCTAGCGGATAGTGGCATAACCTTGCTGCAGAGTGAAAAACACTGCCTCTGCTGTGTACCTGTTGCAGACTTTGTGCAGAGAGGTCACCTACTCCTCTGTGAGGATTCAGTAACACACTCTGGCAAATGCACCAAGATGTTTCAAAGAGTGCTTTCAGACACATTTCAGTAGAGAGAGGGTTCCATAAAATTTAATTGACCTGCAATCAGGGTACCTGGCCATTATATAACTTCGCTGTAGGGCCCGCCTTGCTGTTTCACACTTCCTTTTTCAGGAGTGTACAATATTGGCATCGTCAGTTTCTGCATGGTCCAAATGTGGGATCCTAGTGTCACATCAGCCGGTTGGACTGTGAGATGTCAGGATAATGTTATTTCAACATGTTTGAGTGCATGCAAGGTTCATAGCTGCATGTGCCCATGTCAATGGAGAATGCCACATGGTGCAGGCGGCGGCCTGTGATGCAACCTGTCTCTGTGGAAGCCAAGTAACCCTGCGTAGCTTCAGTAGGAGCAGTGTAATGTAAATCAACTATGTGCTCCGAGTGTCTCCGTGGAATAAACTAAATTGGCAATGTACTTTGTGATCAAAAGCATTAAGCAATTGGAAATAGATAAATCAGTAATAGACAGAATACAAGGACTATGTTTAAAGCAATTCCAGGGAGCTGATAATAATTGAATGATAACCCACGACACTGGCGGTAAATTGCAAAGCCAAGAGCTCTGTAATAATACAGGTAAACACATCATCACTTAAATCCAGTGTTTAGTCTCCTCTAATCCGTTTATTAATACCCAGATACAAAGAAGCACATGGGTACATTGTATTCCACCTGCATCAACACTGCATTTCATTAACGATGTGAAGTCATTATTTCAATGGAAAGGAAGGCAAAGTTTGCCGGCCCTCTCTGTGTGGATGAAATTTTCTGAAACAAAGTCCTTTCCTTCCAGGGTCAAATAAATGAAGAGGATCAAAATACAGCTCATGATGCAGCATCAGACAAACGGTAAGGTCCCTTTTTAATGGACTGAACCTCTTTATATGGGCACTTAATTGGCAACATAATTCATTTTCCATTTCCTCCCTTCATGTATATACTCATTTATACACATTTAGATTTAATTCACTTATATTTTTAGCCAGATTTCGACACGATTCCTTCACTTGGCATATCCTGTTTATATCCATGTTGCTGTTGAGGTAATATTTACGGATACATCACAAGGGACTTGAATATAAATAATGATTTGAATCTTGTACCATTGAGCTCAAATTGAAATATTATGCAAAAGTTTGGGACTCCTTGGCATATAGATTTTTCTTTTAATTTACTCATGGATTGTGAGCATTGTTGATGAGGCCAGCATTGATTGCCCATCCCAAATTGTCCTTGAGACTGTGTTCTTTTTGGGCACTCGCCCATTCAGGATACCTGGCCTTGAATATTATGGTCCAAGGAACTGCAGACATTATGCCTCTGACCTCCTGATGCAGGAGAAAGTAAAAAATGTTGAGTGATGGAAGCAGTTAAATGATGGCCTCTGAGAAGGATCAGAGGATCAGAAGTATCAGCTGGCAGTGAGCTACAGGATTGGGACCTGGGGATTAGAGTTTGGGAGGCTGAAGGTGACAATCTCAGGGCCTCCCAGCTCTATGTTCATAGGAAAGTAACTTTGTATTTTATTTGTGGGCATTCTGCATGGTTGGTTGCCACAGGGCAAACCAATCTTGGAACTAGGACCTCGAGTAGGTTTTAGGCCCCTAATTTGTATTTGCAAAGGACCTTACTCCTGCTTCAGATGTGGATAAAGGATGCCTCTTATTTGCCCTTGTCAATATCGCCTGCCTGAGTACACTTCCAGTTAGAAATGTGTGTGCGTGTTGCTTTCTCACCAGTTTGAAGACACAGACCAGACCCTGAAAAATAGGCCAAGCCAATTTTGTCGTCCCTATTTTCAAAAGGATGTTTATTATTGAAGAGAGTTCAAAGCAGCTATGAACTTATTTGAATGATTCCAGCATTTTGATTATTTTGTTAACAACAGGTTTGAGAATACTAAGGGCATGAAACTCCTAGTTCTTACATTACTGCATGACTTTACCTTGGAACTACTACTATGCTTTGAGGCAGAACTCAAACATCCAAGAGCTGAGATTCAATCCATTTTTGAGTTTTAGCCTCTTCCTTGAGGCGGTGGTAACTTACAACATTGAAGGTTGGGATTAGGCTTACATGCTATACAAAGCGTGTGTGGGTTCCACTTCACAGTATTCAAACGTAACTTTATCCCTGACAGATCAAATTGGAAGCTCATTACCAAAGGAACAAAACCGACCTTTGAAATAAGACAAACCATCCTCTTCTCTCCCATGGAGCAGCAAGGTGCCACTCTGAAATCACAGCAGGACTTGTAGGCTAGGTGCCCCAGTAACTCTGCTACTGGCATGGACTTCTGTTCCAATATATAAACTACCCTGCCTCCTGGATTTGGGACATGTGCATTGCAGGGAGAGAATAGCAGGCTAAAGTTCAGCCTTACCACATTCCTGGTGACACAGAACTATTGGAATTTCCATGCTAATATAATCTAAGAAGTATATGGTCAGTTGGGTAGACATTTTGAAGTTTTGTTTGATCTGCCAATGGACGAGCCTTAAATGGATTGGGTAGTGTTCATTTAGGATAGGTTATACCTGGAAAGAAAGGGCCTAATGGGCCATTTCCCATTCCGAGGATCAGTACTCTTGGTATGAGTGCATATTGTCTCTGAAAAGAATGCAGATAAGATGTGGGAAGTGGTGGGAGATAAAGAGAACCCCTGTGAATAAAAGTGAGTATTTGACTGTGCCTTTCACGCTTGCAAAATAGTACCAAACTTTAGCTGTAGTTTGTCCTTATTTTTAATTAACAGTAAACTTGTTAGGTAAACTCGCTGAGTTTTATTTATAACAGTGAGACCCTATCAATTCCTGTGCAAGAGAACCAGCTGAATGAGAATGGAAGCAACAAGCAAGTGGCAGATTGTAGCTGTGATGTTTCTGCATTTAGTGCCAGTGCATCAGCCTCATCACTACTGGTATTGAGTACTGTGACTGACAACTGTAATACTGATCCCTCTTTAACAAGTCATGAAGTCAACACACTTGAAGATTTGCCTGATCAAACTTACCAAAGCGATGGAGAGCTGGACAACCTTGATAATACCCTCATTGATGAGGAGTCCACTGGTTCCTCAGTTCCCTCGTCGATAAGTGTGAGTTTGTGATCTTTTTATAAATATATTTTTTTAAGCTTACTCCACAGGGCTTGATACTTATCAGGGGTCAATTCAAATATGGATAAGTCAATCATTGAATCAAACCAAAATTTGCTGTGGTTCAGGGTGAATATTTTCTGGAGTAGAAAAATTGGATGTTGAGTTTGCCATTAGGCCGGAGGTGTTAGTGACAATTGTCATTTGGTTTCGCCTTGATTCATTCACCTCCCAATCTTTGCACATATCACTAATACAAGAACATAAGAAATAGGAGCAGGAGTAAACCACATGACCCGTCGATCCTGCGCTTCCATTCAATACGGTCATGGCTAATCCCACTTCCCATATTCCGTGATTCCGAGAGACCAAAAATCTCTTTCGTAGCCTTAAATATATTCAGAAATGGAGCATCCACACCCTCTGGGGTAGAAAATCCAAGGACTCACAAGCCTTTCAGTGAAGACATTTCCCCTCATCCCAGTCCTAAATGATTGTCCCCTCATCCTGAGTATAAAATGTTGAGGGACTCGCAGTAGATTTTTGCCAGTGATAAAAGCATAGAAATGGTGAAAGGGTGAATTGTTCCAGTGCAGAAGCTACCCTTGAGGGAGATTAAGCTATTTGATTTTCTCTTACAGGATTTGTATTCATCCCCATCGATAGGTGATGGAGCCATCAAAATACAGAAGCACATATGGCAAAATGTGAAAGAGGAATCTGAAATCAGGCAAAAGTTGATTGTTTTACAAAATGAAAACCAAGTAAGTTTTTCCAAAAATTATTTAATTGGCAGTGCATTCAATCCTGTTGATATGCGATCACAGACCACAAGCACCTCTGTTGGAAAATTATACTGGATTGGTAATTTCGCAACTATTTTACTGGTTGCTGTTGATGGAGGGGATTTTCTGGCTTTACAAACAAAACATTTTATTTCAGCATCTGTTTTAATTGTTTGAAATTTTTACAGGCTCTTGCAAGAAATTTAGAACAATTGATAATTAAACTGAAGGAAGAGCAACAACAAAGAACCCGCACAGAAAACCGGTATTTAAGATTCCAAGAGCATTATCAGCTAGAAATATCTAGGTATGTCTCAATATAGAATATGCCCAGTGTACATCTCATAGTCAAGATACAAAATACATTGGCCTGGGTTTTGTGGCCAGCGATGAAATTATGACACTTATGCCACTGACTTCAAAGAAAGCTGCCCACAAAGATCTAGTGAGCTGTGTGGCGTGGATTTCCTCTTTCTCAACATAAATTTCATTCTGGTGCCACCTAAAGGGGATATCTAGAGTCCAGTACCTGTGATGTTGCCAAGCAGCCAATCACATTGAAGAATTCTCACAGGCAGCAAACCAGGAAGTAAAGAGCAGATTTTATCATTCACTGCCTATAATTTTTCAGAAAGTGAAAATGAAGATTGGGGCATGTGAATAGGATTAAAAGCTGAACTATCATAACTTTAAAAAAAAAACAGCTTCATTAATTTAATCGACAGAATTTTTATGGAAGGGAGAAAAATGACATTTGACAAATATAAAATTAGTTTTCCAGGACCAGAAAGGTTATTTAGTAACTTCGACTTAGCATGCCATTTAAAAAAACTAATTTACACCTCCTTCAATGAGGCTTAACCTTTTCAAGAGATTTTACAGTGATAATAATCAAGTAAAAAGTGGAAGTTCATGCCAATACTTTTAGTTGATTTGTAGCCACATGGACTTCAACAGCACACCCTGTGGAGGAGTGGGGAACCACAGGCAATAACTTCTGAAGTTCTTCATTTAACTGCCCACTTGTGGACACGAGAGGTTACTGTCAGTTTTCCAGAGTAATGACAGCACATGCTAACAGATCTGGTTCCATTACAACTGCAATATCTGGACTAATATATGTTACGGTATCCAATTCTTGTTCTTTGCACAGAAACTGCAAGCCACAAAATATCCCTTTTGAGATATGTAATGAAGCCAAAATGCCTGCTTTCAAAGGAAATTTTGGTATTCAGAGAGAATGGGGGGGGGGGGGAGTCCTTGTACACAAATCACAGGAAGTTAACATGCAGTTACAACAGACAAATGGTATGTTAATATTTATTTCAAGCGTGATGTAGTTTAAGAGAAATAAAGTCATGCTCCAATTATATAATGCTTTGGGGAAAGACCAAAACTGTACACGTTTCTCTAAGATTTGTTCCCTTTCAAAAGGAAGGATATAGTTGTCATAGAGGGGCTGCAACAAAAGTTCACTAGATTGATTCTTGGGATGAAAGGTCTGTCCTATGAGGAGAGGATAAATAGAATTCTATGGAGTTTACAAGAATGAGACATGATCTCATTGACATGTATCACAGGTTAGATGTTGAAAGGCTGCTTCTCCTGTTTGGAGACTCTAGAACTAAGGATCATGCACTAAAGATAAGAGACCAACCTTTTAGGACTAGGCTAAGAGGAAATTTCTTGACTCAGCAGGTTATGAATCTTTTGAATTTTCTACCCCAGAGGGCTGTGAATGCTCAGTAAATGAGTATATTCACGAATGAGATTGATGGATTTTTGGGCACTAAGGAAATTGGTAAATATAGAGATAGTGGAGTTGGGGCAGAAGTTCTCTCTTATGTTGCTATGACATTTTTACTTGTGCCCTTCAGATTGAACCAGCAAATTCAAAGCAAAGACGAAGAAATAAAGAAAATTACAGCACAGTTCGTAAGCGAACGGTAAGGTCTCTGCCAAAGCCACAAACATCAATTAGTGCTTTAATAAGTTATTACTCTGATTTGATAAGCTGTGAAAATGAAGGATAAGCCTGAAAGTAATCCAGCAGTCTCAGCTGTTTTGTCAGACAAGATGGAGATGGTGGTGTAGTGGTAATATCACTGGCCTAGTAATCCAGAGGCCCAGGCTAATGTTCTGGGACATGGCAGCTAGTGGAATTTAAATTCTATTAATAAATCTGGAATATAAAGCTAGACTCAGTAGTGGTGACTGTGAAATTTTCATTGATTGTCATAAGAACCCATCTGGTTCCTGATGTCCTTTAGGGAAGGAAATCTGCCATCCTTACCTGGTCTGGCCTACATGTGACTCCAGACCCACAGCAATGTGGTTGACTCTTAGCTGCCCTTTGAAATAGTCCATCAAGCCACTCCGTTCAAGGGCAACTAGGGATGTACAACAAATGCTGGTCTTGTCAGTGACACCCATATTCCATGAAAGGATAAAGAAAAAACATAATGCGATGTAGTCAATTATTTCAACCAGACTGATTTCACTTTCTTTTTGAGTTTAGGATTAATGTTCCAATGCACATTTGGAAAAACAACCTAAGGAATTTGTGTTCATTCTGTTTCTCCACCATCCACTCCTGCTCCCCTCCCCCCTACCCCCGCCATGAAAAAATGTCTCCTGCTCTCATAGCGGGAGTAGGTAATTCTTTAGAGGAAATGTGACTTACCTTGTGATGTGAACAGAATCTATTCCCTAACTGATAGATGAGGCAGTGTGAACAAGAAAGGAAAATTGAGAGGCAACGTACAGAGGCATGAACAATTTTGGCACTAACCATATAGTGTAAAGGGATTCAAGTAAATAATAAAAGAAATGGTGAAAAAGCAAGTAAATTCAAAACAGCAGTTTCAAAATAGGTGATACCCAAATAAATTACCAAAGAGGAAAAAAGGAAAGAATTGAGTTGGAAATGAGAGTAGGTTGGAATAAGAGAAACAGCAAGAAGAAACAAAAACAAAGGACAGCAACACAACATTAAACAAGCAGGCAAAAAGGCCAAGTGGCGGCCTTTGCACTTTTTAGGGAACCTCATCCACGGGCAGGATGAGGTATCCTAAAGCAAGTAAAAATAAAATAAAAATTCGAATATTTAATTAATAACATGACAGAGTCACATGAGGGGACATGTTTCATTACATTTTTATTTTCTTTACTTTTTTTATAACTCCTCATCTCCCTGAGGCAGCTCTGTGAAGTTCACGCTCGTCCTCCTCCCCCCCACCTGCACAGGGAGCGCTGCCGCTCACATTTCATGCTAGGCGGGCCTTAATTGGCATGCCAGCATTAAATCACCTTCCGGCCCCGATTGTGGGCGGCGGTTGGCTTCCTGACCACCCCCGCTGAGTCCGCCCCACACGCATGAAATTCTGTCCCTGATGTAAGATAAGGACAATAAATAAAACATTTGATAGCAATCACGGTCCACATTAGTACCAAAGACAGGTAGAAAGAGGGATGCAGTCCTGCAGTCAGAGTTTAGGGAGCTAAGAGGGAAATTAGCAAGCAGGACCTCAAAATTAATAATGGATTGTTCCCAATACCAAGCGCAAATGACTATAGAAATAGGAGAATAAAGCAGATAAATATGTGACTGGAAAGATGGCGTAGAGGGAGGGCTTTAGATTCCTGGGACATTGGGACTAGCTCTGGGGGAGATGGGACCTATACAAACTGTATGGGTTGCACCTCAACAGAGCCGTCCTTGCAACGGCCTTGCAGTGCGATTTGCTAGTGCTACTGGGGAGGATTTAAACCAATGTGGCAGGTGTGTGGGAACCAGGATTGTGTGGAGGGGGGGGGGTTGTAATAATAAAGAGGAATGCCAAGGTACACAAACTACTGGGAGAGACGCAGAGCACTGGAGGAGGAAATACTAGGTTATTGGATAGGTTCAGAGTAAGAGGGGAAGTAATAAAGTCTAAGTAAGGATTACTGTGCACGTATGTGAATTCTTGGAGCATGGTAACTAAGATTGGTGAGTTGCAGATGCAGATAGCTGTGTGGAAATATGATGTTGTGGCTATAACAGAGACCTGGCTCAAAAAAGGACAGGACTGGGTATGAAATATTCCTGAATATAAGGTGTTCAAGAAGGATAGGAAAGGGGGAGGAGTGGCAGTATTGATTAAGGAGAACATTGCTATGTTGGAAAGGGAGGATGCCCCAGAGAAGTGAAGGACAGAATCTATTTGGCTAGAGCTAAGGAACAAAAAAGATGTAGTTATATTGCTTTAGGCTGCCAGTTAGTGGAAAGGATGTAGAGGAACAAATTTGCAAGTAAATTACAGAGAGGTGCAAGAATTATAGCCCTGAATCTTGCGTTCATTGGGCACGCGCGATTGGCAGACCCAGAAGTGGATGTGAAATGCCCTTCTGCCCACCATCGGCCCCGAATGCAATTTCATGCTGACTGGCCAATTAACAGCCAGCCGGCATGAAACATGTGCTAAGAAAGGCTCAAAAACAACAATTTATACTGTGTGAAGGGAGTGCTGATTGGTTCGCAAGTGGCATTGCCATGGAGAATGCACCACTGATGATGACTGACAGTTAACAGCTAAGCATTGTTCGAAATTTAAACCAGACAGCTTGACCCTGATTGGTCAAGGTATTGCCCTGAGGAATGAACCAGCAAATGGCTGTCACTTACTTTGTTTAGCTGAAACAGGCGCAATGTGTGTACATGTTCTTTCTGTCTGCAAAGAACAGGGCCTTGTGTATTAATATACATAGCTTCCAGTACATAGAAGTGCGCCATATTGCAAGCCCGACTGACAATCTTAAATGGGTTGTCTGTGTAATTCTTAGCATGTTGAGGATTATTTAACAAATATTGTCCAATTGCGGACTTACATCTAATGTTGGACACTGTTTTGAGTTTTGCAGCTGCCATTCGCTAGTTTTGGAAAATTAAAACCAATGCCTCAACTATCTCAGTAGCCACTTCTTTTAAGGACCCAGGCACTTGTCAGCCAGCAGCTCCAACAATTTACTCAGTACCACTTATCTGGTGATTGTAATTTTCCTGAGTTCCTCCCTCCCTTCCATTTCCTGATTTATGGCTGCTTCTGGGATGTTACTTCTAAGCTCTGTAGTGAAGACTGATGCAAAATATCTGTTCAATTCATCTGCCATCTCCTTGTTTTTCATTATCAATTGTCCAGACTCACTTTCTATAATGCTCACTTTGTTAACTTGTTTCTTTTTAAAATATTTATAGAAACTCTATCTATTTTTAATTTTTCTGGCTAGCTTTCTCTTATACTCTAATTTTTCCCTCCTTATTAAGCTTTTAGTCATCCTTTGCTATGCCCTATATTCTGTCCAACCTTGTGACCTTCCACCTGTCTTTGCACAATTATATGCTTTTTCATTAAGTTTGATACTATCTTTAACCTTTCTAGTTAACCACGGATGGTGTGTCCGTCCCTTGGACTTTTTCTTACTCATTGGAATGTATCTATTCTGTGCATCCTGAAATATCCCATTAAGGGTTTGCTACTGCATCTCGATTGACCTATCCCTTAGTCTAATTTGCCAATTAACTTTAGTTAGCTCAGCTTTCATGCCCTCATAATTGTCCTTATTTAAGTTTAAAAACATGGTCTCAGACTCACTCTTCTCTCCCTCAAACTGAATGTAAAATTCAATCGTATTATGGTGGCTGCTACCTAGGGGCACCTTCACTATGAGATCATTAATTAATACCATCTTGTTGCACTCTGTCAGGTCTAATATAGCCTGCCCTCTAGTTGGCACCCTGTGTTTGAATAAAGTTTAAGAAAAAAAATTGTTAGAAGAGTAATGATGATGACAGTATCTCCAAAATAAAACCATTATGCATAGATTATATGAGCATTATAATCTTGCATTTAAGATGAAATTAGATTTGACATAGCATTAAAGAGTAGATCAATTTTAATCCATTATTAAATCTGCTTCAAACATAGTTGTCCTTTCAACAGTACACTTTATAAAATATTTTTTTCTATCATTAATATGTTTGGGTGGGAATTTGCAAATTATGATTTAGTGGTTCAAATTGAGGGAGCATTGAGGTGGGTATTGTAACCTCACTGTATTCACATTATGCCGTTGATCATAATTATTGATGCCAGCCCACTTAGGCCAAGCTTCAATGGTTCTCTCACTCATGTTTGATGTGGACTAAAATATACTACATTTTTATAGGGCTCAAGACAAACAACACATCACGTTGTCAAAAAAAAAGCAATCAGCCAATTTTGGGATCTAGTCATGTATGAACTCACTGGGCAGAGAAACTATTATGACAATCTAGAGCTGTGTAATAAAACACTAGCAATTATTTTCTGGGTTACTTCCAATATTTTTACCTTTCATTGTGGATCTTGTCGTTTTTTGACAACACCGAGCAGCCTGGTAATCCTCATGCCAATTAGAGCTGCAGCTGGGAAAAAAAATGCCAAAAATCATATCAAATCATCTTTATAAAGTTTGCAGTCTGGTCTTAAAAAATAAATAATTTAAAAAGAATACCCTGGAGTAATATTGATGTTGAAATTTCATCTCTGCTTTAGGTGGCTATTATAAACTTGGTGGATTTAACTTGTGTGGTTGTAATGTCAAGTGAACTTTTTGATTGAAATATTGTCTGCTCCCAGGCATCTATTCAATTGGTAATGTTTATAGCTCTGTTGTTCCTTCTATGGCAGGTCACTGTGGAATAAGGATAAAGCTAAACTAGAAGATGTAACTGCAAAAAACATTGCAAAGTTAGTAGAGGCAACAAAGCGAGCAGTAGCTGCTGAGGTAAGCATTATTGTTAATCTTAGAACAAATAGTTCTAATTAGTGGATAAATTTCTGAATTTTGGAGGTGGTTTATCACCATATGAATATATTTTGTTAATTTTGATATCAAGCTATTTGATATTTTCAGCCATTAAAGCTGGCCGTGTTCGAGTCTGGTATTGTGCAGCTAGCTTATAGGCTTGTTTATTTAAAAAAAGTAAAATGTAAGTTTTGCCAAGATTAATTGTTTAAGAGTTTCCAATATAAATACAGTCATCTTTGAGGACTGATAACATTATCGGCATGTTTTAAATTATATCAAATGGGGTCATAGCACAAATTAAGTAGCTGCTCTTTTAATTGAGAAACAATGTGGCCAGCCATGATTAATAAGATAGTTTAGTTTAAGAATCAGAGTTAACGCCAACTAAATGGCTTTCACTAAAAATAACATTAGAGGCAGAATTTTCTGCCTGTTGGGCGAGCCGGTCGGGAGTGGGCGCAGAGCCAATCGCCGCCCGCGATCAGCTGCTCGCCGCCATTTTACGTGAACGGGCCAATTAGGGCCCGCACAGCATGACACACGGCCAATAGCACTCAGCGCTACCTGTGCGGTTAGGGAGAGGAGGGAGAGTCGGAGCCTGTGCTCTTTCGCGCATGTGCCTCAGGGAGATTAAGTCCATGTTGAAAGATTTAAGTAAAGAAAGATTAAAATTTTTTAGACATGTCCGCTCATGTGACATGTTTATGAATTGTGAAAATTTTAAAAATTTATTTAATAAAATCTTCAGGAAACCTCATCCCATCCGTGGATGAGGTTTCCTGAAAAATGCGGCCGCTTGGGCTCTTCGCCTGCCACCAACCTTAAGGTTAGATGGGCAGTGTTGATAATTACTTTAATTGATTTTTTAATGGCCTTAACTGGCCTTTGACAGTTTGGCGGGCGCGCAGCCGACTCTGGTGCGTGCCTGCCGAATGAAAGACCTGAATGACACGCGGTGACATCGGGACGCACGCCCAACGTCACCAGGCATCATTTTATGCTTCGGCGTGCTGGACCCACCCCCACACTCTGACGTGAAAATTCTGGCCTGGGTTTTCTAAGATCCTTCAAAGTAAGGGTAACAGACTTGGAGTGCTTGATTATACACATTCCTTAGTACTAAAGTGAATGCAATGTGTTGTATTCTGGAACATAGTTTATATGGCAAATTTATCACCTAATGCTAATCTACATCCGCTCCACTCCACAGTTATCATAATAGCCTGACAAACTTTCAACCTAAGTTGAGACTTAGTTTTGTGGTTAATCTGTATCATGTTTTCAGACAGAAGAGAAAGTTCGTTTAAACTGCATAATCAAGAACTATACCCCATAAATGTTGCGAATCTCAGCTAGTCCCTGCAGTGGACTTGGTGGAGTTATTTGGAGTTTTTTCAAATGCACTGAGACAAGGGTATTTCAGAATTACAGATTTTGTGTAACTGCATTCACATAGAAAATTATCTTAACCTCATTAGCAGTTTGAATAATATACCTGCACTGCATGCCAACCCGAAGATTCTGGCCAATCAGTAGATATTCAGGATGCAATAGTACATCAAAGCATAACAATCTACTTCAGGAGGTCCATATTCATTCCCAGCAAGGATTGCTGCAACTTGAGTAATGACCTCCACAGCAAGGGGGTGCTGAGGCCAATTCTCCCATCTCTAGTTTTACTCCAGATGAAGTCCACAAAGTGACCATATTATTGTTGCCCTTGTTTTTCTATTGGACAATCTGAGCAGTGCAGGTCAGGGTTCTGTTGGATTTGACGACAGATGCCTAACAATGAGCCTAACCCTTTACGAAAAGATCAATGCCTCTCCCAAGTCTCAAGTCTCACTCCCTTGCCTATACTCATTGCTTTCCTCCCTTAATATGGACCTCCTGAAGTAGATTGTTATGCTTTGATGTACTATTGCATCCTGAATATCTACTGATTGGCCAGAATCTTCGGGTTGGCATGCAGTGGCGGGCCGCGCTCGCAAATGTGTAAAATGACGTGCGTGCATCCCGACATCACCACGCGTCATTCAAATCTTCAGTTCGACGGGCGCGAACTGGAGTTGGCTACGCGCCCACCGAACTGTCAAAGGCCTATTAAGGCCATTTATCTATCAATTAAAATAATTAACAGAGCTGCCCGTCCAACCTTAAGGTTGGCGGGCAGGCGAAGAGCCCAGGCGACCGTCACATTTATCATGAAACCTCATCCATGGGCGGGATGAGGTTTCATGAAGGTTTTTGAACTTTTAATAAAAATTTTTAATAAAATTCATAGACATGTCCCAGCTCATGTGACACTGTCACATGAAGGAACATGTCTTAAAAATATTTTTTTCCCCTTATTTACATTTTAAAAAATCAAACTAACCTCCCTGAGGTAGCTCTGTGCCTCGGAGATTTCTGTGCTTTTGCGTGCATGCGATCAGCTGCGTGCCAGCCCGCTCCTGCCCAGCACCCCCCCCCAACGGGGAGAAAATTCTCCCCAATATGTTATGGAAAAGAAACTGTAAGCTTTATCCTCTAGGTTGTCATATCCACAATAGATTCCGTTTTATGGTGGAAACATGAACTCTCATGTTTGACTTTAACATAATTCATCAGGATTTTGTTATATAATACATGTGCGTGCTTCTTGTATATATTTAAATGTTTGTTGCAGGTTTTGTTTTTGGAGTGCCGTAGGGATCATGGCCTTTTCCAGTTGCAACAGGCTGAGCAAGATTGTTCAGCTCAGCTTAGGACAGCAGAAGATAATTTGACACGGTGAGAGAAATACCTCAATAGTTTTAAAATCAATAAATGTGCAATTTATATGTTGTTCAAGGAAGCGTGTTATTATCATCAATGCCACTGCTATGTTCTGGTGCCCCATTATCTTTCACGATAAATAGCTGAATTCAGTGACCTTAGCAATTGAGAAGGTTACCCTTTCTCAAAATTGGATAGAAATTTGTCAGGCAGGGTCTGCTGAGAATTGCTGTTCTTCCATGCAGCAACCTTATGAAAGATGCAGATTGGCTGACTTTGGCACTAGCTGATCTCCTAGCACATCTCCTTTTCAACTATCACTTCAGCCTTCAAATACTTAGATTAGTTTTTTAAAAAAACAACAAACATTGGACTTTTAGCTTGGAACAGTGAAGGTTTGTATTCTGGGAATCACTGCAGATCATATCTTTAAGGATTCTTCTGTTCTCTGAACTCTTCTTAAATATTTCATTTACAGTTAAGGTTTCAGTGAAACAGTTGTTTTGAAGTTTATCCATTAATATACATCAAAAACCCCTCAACACACAATCTCTGCACCAAAAAAACCCAGAGAAAATACCCGATCTTAATGAGTTACTTCTGCATATAGTTTACCTTTTCTGTCCATTATGAAATGGCGGGACTTTTGCTTGACCATTGGGGAATACTTCTAGGGGAGTGAAGGTCTTCATTTGCAAGCATATACAAGCGACATTTAAAATACCTGCTTTGTAAGGCCCAGTGACTTATCTGCTTTAAATTCTGCTTATTATAAAAAAATATGGTTAATGCTTATCTGTTTCACATCCTCCCTTACTGCCTCTGTTCTTTCATCCACCATCACTTATAAAAACTCATGCAAAATATTTATTTCCTATTGCAGCTTTTACTATCATCCGCTGCAAAATCTTTCTCCTTCATTTCTGAGTGGTCAAACCTTCCTCTTAGCTATTGTTTTGTTATACTTATAGAATTATTATCTTTTATAGTATTCGCCAGTCTTGTTTCATATTTCTTTTTAGCCCTTCTAATTTTCTGCTTCATCTCCTTATCTGTTTAGTATTGCTAGCCTAACTTTATCAGATGCATATTTTAAATTTGTTTTCCCCTTGTTCACCTCACAGTATTTAGTACTACATATGCATTTCATTGTCTCTTTACTTTTATACATCTTGGCCCTATTTATAAAACTTAGGCTCCCATTTGCTTGTTTTATCAACTTTTAAATTTTGTTTTAAATATTTGTGTACTAAAACCCTAAATCTTTCTGTTCCTCTGCTCTTAGTATTTGGTATATTTATCTTATGTTTTTTTTTCTGAAATACATCATCTCTCATTTCTTTCCCATTCAATTTAATCTGACATCTGTCTTGATCTACCAGCCTGTTTATGCACATCTGGATTTGCTGACAGTCCTCTTTACAGTTATTCTCACTAGATACTATAAGAGAGGGAGAGAGCAAACAATGGTTCCATCACTGACCTCTGGGGAATATCACAGATTATATTACTCCAGTCAGGAAAAATATCCATTAATCAGTACTTTCCATTTTCTGTCCTTCAACCAACTTCTATCCATGGATCAACACTTCCTTAAATAACTAGGCCTTATTTTTATCAGCAATTCTCTTACAACCCTCTTATCAAATTCCTTTAAAAAATGTATATATAGGTAATGCCCACCAATTAATGTCATTTTTGTTTCAAATTTACAACTTACCTTTTACAAATGCATACTGGCTTTTTTTTCTAGGTAAGTATTAACTTAATCCCAATTTATGGCCTCTAGAGACTTAGCCAGCACTAATGTTAGGTTGCATGTGTTATAGTTACCTGGTTTAACACTTTCTCCCTTCTTTGAACAGAAGTGTGAAATAAACGGTCCTCCTTACCAATTCCAAATGATGAAAAATGCAAATGCAGACAATTATCTCATCCAAAGAAAAACTATTTTGACATCACAAAAGCATTTCAAGATGTAATGTATGTTGAAATCTAATGAAAACCATTGTATCTCTTGGCTAACAGGAATTCTGAATCTGCTCATGTACGTGCAACAGTCGATGGTTGGCAAGCAATTGTAGCTGATATAAGAAACAAAATTGATTTTACAAAGGTGAGCGATTTTTTTCCATGCTAAATTGTTATAAAGTACTAACTTTGGCTTAGTGTCAATTTTTGCCTGATTACTCTTCTGTGAAGTCCCTTGGGAATTATCTACATTGAAAGTGCTATACAAAGGCAAGTTGATGTTAACTTGGATCAATTCAACCCCCAAGACCCACAAATTAAAAACAACTGCAAATGCTGAAAATCTGAAGTGAATGCAATCTATGCTAAAAGTTCTAAGCAATACTGGCAGCATCTATAAATGGAAATGATAGGTTAACATTTTAAGTGAAATCATAAAGTTGTACTGAAATCAGGAAGTTGTTTTAAGCTCTTTTGTGGGTTCTTCACAGAGTCACAGAATTGTTACAATGCGGAAGGAGACCACTCAGCCAGTCATGTATGCACCAGCTTTCCAAATGAGCAATTCACCTAGTGCCATTCCCCCGCCTTCTCCTGTAACCCTGCACATTCTTAATTTTCAGATAACAGTCTAATTCCCTTTTGTACCTACCTCCACCACACTCTCAGGCAGAGCATTCCAGACCACACCCATTTGCTGTGTGGAAAAGTTTTCCTCATGCCACTTTTGCACCTTTTGGCAAATACTTTAAATCTGTGCCCTCTCGTTCTCAATCTTTCCATAATTGGGAACCTTCTCCCTATCCTGTCCAGATGCCTCATGATTTTGAACACCATTTATCAACCTCCTCACAGATTTATCTTCTCCAAGTAATATGTTGCCAGCCTCTTTGATCTATCTATGCAACTGAAGTTCCTTATCCTGAAACCACTCTCATGAATCTTTTCTGCACTCTCTCCTTCACCTCTTCACATCTTTCCTAAAGATGCCTTCATGTCTTTCCTAAAGTGTGGTGCCCAGAACTGGACGCAGTACTCCAAGTGAGACCAAACTAGTGTCTTACATAAGTTCAACACAACCTCCATGCCCTTGTACACTATGCCCCTATTAAAAAAGCTTAGGATACTGTATGCTTTATTAACCACTCTCTCAACCTGTCCTGCCACCTTCAATGACTTAGGTATATATACACCCAGATCCCTCTGCTCCCACACCTTTTTCAGAGCTGTATCTTTTATATTGTCTCTCTGAACTCTTCTGACAAAAATGAATTACTTCACATTTGTCTGACTTCATCAGCCATTTGTCCATGCATTCTACCAACCTGTCTGTCCTTTTGAAATTTTACACTGTCTTCCTCAGTATTCACAATGCTTCCAAGTTTCAGATCTTCTACGTATTTTGAAATTATGATCTGAATGCCAAGGTCTAGGTCATTATTATACATCAGGATGAGCAAGGATCCCAACACTGACCCCTGGGGAACTCCTCCACAAACTTCCTTCCAGCCCGAAAAACATCTATTAACGACTACTCCCTGTTTCCTGCCGCTCAGCTAATTTCGTACCCGTATTGCTACTTTCCCTTTTAATCCATGAACTATAACTTTGTTCACAAGTCTGTGTGTAGTAGTGTATCAGATGCCTTTTGGAAGTCCATGTACACACATTAACAGCATTGCCCTCATCAACCTTCTCTGATAAATCTTCAAAAAAACTCCATCAAGTTAGCTAAACATGATTTTCCCTTAACAAATTTGCTCTGGTTTTCCTTAATTATCCTGCATTTGTCCAAGGGACTCAAATTATTGTTTCTAGAAGTTTCCCCACCACCAAAGTTAAACTAACTGGTGACTGATCTGCAGTTGCTGGGCTTGTCTTTACACTCTTTTTGAAGAAGGGTGTAACATTTACAATTCTTCAGTCTTCTCGGGCCACCCCTTAGTCTAAGGAAGATTGGAAAATTATGGCCAGTGCCTCCACAATTTCACCTCTCACTTCCCTCAGTATCCTTGGATGCATCTCTTCCGGTCATAGTGTCTTATCAACTTTAAAGACAGACAGCCTATCTAGTGTATTAATTACCTCTTCTTTCACCATGGCCTGGGTAGCATCTTCTTCCTTGGTAAAGACAGATGCAAACTATTCATTTAACACATCAACTGTGCCACCGACTCCATGCGTAAACCCCCTTTTTGTTCTTGATCAGCCCTACTCCTCCTTTTACCACCCTTTTACTATTTATATGCCTATAGAAGATTTTGGGATTTCTTTTTATGTTAGTTTACAGTCTCTTTTCATACTCCCTTTTTGCCTCTCTTATTTGTGTTTCACTTCCTCTCTGAACCTTCTATATTATCCTGGTTCTCCATTGTATCATCCACTTGGCATTTGTCATAAGTATACTTTTTCTTCTTTTTAATTTCTACCTCTTTTGTCATCTGGATTTGTTTACTCTACCTTTCCCCTTTTGAGGCAATACACCGCAACTGAGCCTGAACTATCTCTTCTTTGATGGTGGCCCATTGTTCAGGTATCTTTTTTCCTGCCAGTTCTTACCCCATCGAAGTTGGCTTTTCTCCAGTTCAGTATTCCTACTGTAGGTTATTCTTTGTCCTTTTCCATAGCCAACCTAAACCTTAAAGTGATCACTTTCCTCTAAATTTTCTCCTACTGATATTTGATCAACATCGCCTACCTCATTCCCAAGAAACAGGTCCAGCAGTGCCCCCTCTCTCATTGAACTGGAAAAATGCTGCTGTAGAAAATTTTCATGACCACACTTTAGGAACTTTTGTCCCCCTCTGTCCTTTACACTACTTTTAGCCCACTCTGTATTTGGATAATTAAGTTACCCTATTATACATACTCTATGGCCTGAATCTTCAGCTTGGCGAGCGGGGGGTGGGAATGTAAAATGATGCGGGGTGACGTCGGTCGGGCATCCCAATGTCACCGCGTGTCATTTAGATTTTCAGTTCGGCGGGTACGCAGCCGACTCGCCTGCCGAACTGTCAAAGATCTATTGAGGCCACTTAAATATCAATTGAACTAATAAACTGAGCTGCCCGTCCAACCTTAAGCCTAGGCAGCCTTCACATTTTTCATGGAGCCTCATCCACGGGCGGGATGAGGTTTCATGAAGAGTTTATAAATTAAAAAAACTTTTTCATTAATGTTCATTGACATTTCCCAGCTCATGTGACACTGTCACATGAGGGCACGAGTCTTTAAATTTTTTATTTTCTTTATTAAAATTTTGAGAACGTAAGCATCAGGGAGATTTCTGCACTCTTTCGTGCACAGGCCCCAACTCGGGGAACCCTCCCCGCCTGCACAGGGAGCGCTCAGCGCTTCCGGGTGCAGGTCATGCTGGGCGGACCTTAACTGCCAGCGCAGACCCGATCGGAGGCGCCAATCGGGTCCGCACCCGCCTCTGCATAACCCCCCCAATGGGGGAAAGTTCTCCCCTATAATTCTTGCAGTTCTCTATAATTTCCTTGCAAATTTGTTCCTCTACATCTTTTCAGAAATTGGTGTCCTATAGGTTATACTGAGTGATGTAATTGCAACTTTTTTTTCCCTTAGCTCTAACCAAATAGATTCTGCCCTTGCCCCCTCTGGAATACCTGCTTTCTCCATCACTGCAACGTTCTCCTTAATCAATACCTTCCCGTTTTTCTTCCTTTCTTTTCTTTCATGAACACCTTGCATCCAGGAATATTTAACATTCAGTCATGCTCTACCTTGAGCCAGGGCTCTATTGCAGCCACAACATCATATTTCCAAGTTCTTAGAGGTGCACTCATCCAGGCAAGTGAAGAGTATTCAATTACATTTCTGACTTGAACCTTGTAAATGGCGGAAAAGCTTTGGGAGTTGGCGGATGAGTTACTCACTGTAGAATTCCCAGCCTGTGATCTATTCTTGAAGCCACAGTATTTATACAGTTGTTTTAGTTAAGTTTCTGGTCAATGGTAACACCCAAGATGTTGATGGTGGAAGATTCCACGATGGTAATACCATTGAATGTTAAGGGAGTGGGGGAGTTGGACTCTGTCTTGCTGGAGGTGATCATTGCCCAGAATTTGTGTGGCACAGATGTTTCTTGCCACTTTTCAGCCCAAGCTATGATGCAACTCATAGGCTGTGCAAAGCACAAGAGAAAATTAAAAAAAAATTAAAAAGCACCTGGTGAGAAGGGTCTAAAATGGAAACTAAAATACTAGAGAAACACAATTTGTCTGCCCTGCTGAAAAGCTGAACCATGTCCTAGGCCCAACCATCTTCAGCTGCTTCATCAATGACCTTCCTCCTATCATAAGGTCAGAAGTGGGGATGTTCGCTAACGATTGCACAATGTTCAGCACCATTTGTGACTCCTCAGATACTGAAGCAGTCCATGTACAAATGCAGCAAGACCTGGACAATATCCAGGGCTGACAAGTGGCAAGTAACATTCACGCCACACAAGTTGTCAGGCAATGACCATCTCCAACAAGAGATAATCTAACCATCATCCTTTGACATTCACTGGCATTACCATCACTGAATCCCTCACTATCAACATCTTGGAGGTTACCATTGACCAGAAATTGAACCGGACTAGCCATATAAATACTGCGGCTGCAAGAGCAGGTCAGAGGCTAGGAATCCTGCAGCGAGTAACTCACCTTCTGACTCCTCAATGCTTGTCCACCATCTACAAGGCACAAGTCAGGAGTGTGATGGAATACCCTCCATTTTCCTGGATGAGTGCAGCTCCAACAAGACTCAAGAAGCTTGACACTATCCACTACAAAGCAGCCCACTTGATTGGCACCACATCCACAAACATTCATTCCCTCCATCACTGATGAATAGTAGCAACAGTGTGTACCATCTACAAGATGCACTGCAGGAGCTCACCAAGCCTCATTAGACAGCATCTTCCAAACCCACGACCACTACCATCTAGAAGGACTAGGGCAGCAGATACATGGGAACACCACCACCTGGAATTTCCCCTCCAAGCAACTCACCATCCTGACTTGGAAATATATCGCCGTTCTTTCACTGTTGCTGGGTATACCTAGCGGCCATTGCCTGTCGCGATAGTCTCCGACTTCCTGCAACTCTGAATTGGATGAAGCAGTTCTGGAAATTGAATGAGTGAGTGAGAATGATTATAGCACCTTTGATGTCCTCAGAATTTCCCACAAGAAAATGTAATAGAGGAAAATGCCACAACAAGTTCCCACAAATGTCAATAAGATAAATAAATAAGATAGTGAATCAGTTTATTGGTAGTGTTATTTGAGGGATAAATTTAGTCAGGGAACTGGGAAAACTTCCCTGCTTGTTTTGGATCAATGCTATAAGATATTTGACGTCCCCGTGAGCAAAAAGACAGGACCTCAGTTTAGTCTTATCCAAAAGTAAGAACCTTGAGCAATGCCATGCCAACTCAGTACCGAGCTGAGCTCTCAGTCTAGATTATACATTCTAGTTACTGCAGCAGAATTTGTTGCCACAATCTTCGAACTCTGATATGTGAATGCTATCACTGTGTTAAGCTGACAGAAAGGAGTCCTGCAGTCGTCTACTTTGTGTTTGGTCTCCTCAGTGGAGCTGAAATTTCTCACAAAAGTACAAGTTACAACCTGCAGAAGTTGGGATTATGGAAGCAATGAACAATGGTATTGGTATTCCAATGGTATTCTTTTGGACAACAGAAAGTGGAGAAGAAATTGTGAATTGCAATATGTCTGTATGTCAAAGCAACTCAATGTTCAAACTTTCACTTCCTTTTGATGTCCTGAAGTTCAAATTCCCTTTCTGTATGAGCTCTTTCACCTGGCCTTGTAAATTCAATTACTTAAATCTTGGAATCCTCCACTGTGCCTATATTTTTCTGCATTGCTGAAGTCAAAAGTAACTAGTTAGATTTTGAATTCATGTGTAAGCTACCAGTACATTATAGTGCACTGAACCACACAGGTCATGGTTTGATTCTTGGTCTGTGCTCAGTTGCCATGCCAACTCAGTACCGAGCTGAGCTCTCAGTCTAGATTATACATTCTAGTTACTGCAGCAGAATTTGTTGTCACAATCTTCGAACTCTGATATGTGAATGCTATCACTGTGTCAAGCTGACAGAAAGGAGTCATCTAGTTGCTACAGTTGACCTCAGCACTCAGGGCTATAGAAAGAGGATAAGAATGAGTCCTACACTTCAGTGCCTTCCTCTCTTACCTTTCTTCAGCCCAACACTGGCATTTGTGCCTTCGACCATCTGGGTCTCATGCTCTGGAATTCCTCCCTAAGCTCCTTTGCTTCTCTACTTCCCACCCCTCCTTAAAGTCCATCTCTCCTTGAACAAACTTTTAATGACCCCTTTTGATATCGCCTCTTTCGGTCCAATATCCATTTTGTCTGACTAATCCTTTGCAAAGTGCCTTTGGGCATTATTTTACATTAAAGAAACTATATAAATTTATTACAAGAGCTCTGAAGAAAAGTCATACGGATTCAAAACGTTAACTCTGTCTTTCTCTCCACAGGTGCTGTCAGACCTGCTGAGTTTTTCCAGCATTTTTTGTTTTTGTTTCAGATTTCCAGCATCTGCAGTATTTTGCCTTTATCTATATGAATTTATTTATGTATTTATTTGTCTGAATTGTGTGTGTGCATTGTTTATCAGGTGAGAGCAGGATTGAATTTGAGTTTGGCTGTGATGTCCTCCATGATTAAATAGTCTGCCAACATTCATTGTCCAGGATTGCACTTAAACAAAGACTATGTTATTGAGGTCAGAGGGCTCCTTGTGACTATGGAACAGTACCTAGTAAAAGTAAATTACTTTAGGAGAGGAGGAAATTAGGAAGAAAATACATTTTAAGAGAATCTATGTATGTGATCTTATTGCAAGTGTATGGTGTAATAAAATTCTGCAGTTTGTTAACAATTCTTTCTATGCTAGTATCAATTGTTATAAAAATTTGCATCTTTATTTAATTTGTAATAATTTAGACATTTCTTATTCTTAGAATCAGTTTGACGAACAGATAAGTTTGTTGAAGAGTGGAACTAAACTGAGTGTGCTTCCAAAGATAAAAATCCCACCGCCTCCTCCGCATCCTGATGCAGTTGTATGTTCTTACTATTATAATTTCTTCACATTGAAATTTTTGCCTGGATTCATTTTGCTCTAATAATTTTCTATTTCTGTAAAGCTCTGCAATCAAAGTTTACATAAAACCTGAAGTAGTATGTGTTTGGCTCCTTTCATATATAGATGAAGCATTTTCTGGAACAACATTTACAGGCAAAAGCAAACAATATGCTGACTGGATTTGGGCAGCTAAAGTCTACCAATGGAAGGTCAATTAATATCACAGGACCAGCAGATGCTTCTACAGCTGTACATGAACAGGTGGGAACTAATAAATCCTATTAGACCAATGACTTCTAGACTAAACTGAGACTACTTGAAATATGGGGCAGACGTTATTCAGTTTGTTGATGATACTTGATGTCTGGTGATTTGTTAATCTCCTAGGTGCTTGCAGCTATGATGTATTTGCAGGAATGTTTGTTGAAGCATTGAGACTGTTGTTCTGATTATTATTTCTGTTAGTGCTGCATGCTTCAGAATTGGAGTATTTTGATAGTGGTCTTGAGTGTGAAGAGCGGGAAGAGTATGTGGGCACGGGCACATGTGATAGGTGCCTTGTCATTCTCATGGTGCCTTCTGCAAATGTATCCTGTGATTGTTGAGAGAACCACAAAGAAGGGGCCTCCTGAGTGAGCTGTCCCCTCCTAATATTGGACGCAGTTCAAATCCTTCTGACTTTGACTTATGGTTGTAAATGCTTTGCTGTGAGGTGAAGGTTTGAAGTTTACTGCAACAAAAACATAATTTGTTTCAGTGACGCTGCCTGGGCCTTATATGTTTTAACACTTATTAAGTAACTAGTTTAAATAGAGAGAAAAAAAATCCTCTGTGTTCCAGTAATTTCAGTTTTTTTTTAAGTATATGATTTGTTGAGGTTTAAGTTATATACAGATTAATTTTGATGTAATTTTAAAATCAATAAAGGCTTCTATGCATTAATTCATAGTTTCGAGGGTCTGTCCCAGTATCTGAACAAACCACATCCCAGCAGTCTAGCAGAGGAGCAGCAGGGGCAATGGCAACAGCAGTAGGAATCCGTGGGAAGAACAGCTTCGAGAGAATTATGGAGAAACTTTCAACATCCTATCCACAGTTTACCAGGTTAATATTAATGGCTCAAATTCTTTGTTCACAGAAGTGTGTCCAATGCAGTTTATTTTCTTCAATACAACTTTGTTTCCCTGGTGCACATATTTGATGGTGATAATTAGTACATTGTCTTAAAACTGAGGTATGTTAAAATGAAAATACTATTTCTGTTTCCATTTTAGGAGCTCATTAACGGATTTCTTGAAAGAAGTAAGACTGTCTAATGGCGGATCCCTTTCAGGATTATCCTACGATGAAATTGTTAATAAAGTAGCACGATTAGTGGAATCAAAACTCTCAGAGGTAAATTTGAGCAATTACTGCTTTGGCAAAAATTGGGGGCAAGCAATTGGCAGTTATTGTTTTATGAAGGAACTCATTCCCATAGCAATTAATATTTTTCTTTTCTACTTTCTGTATTTCAGAGCAGCAACAGTGGTCAAAAGAAATCCTCTCCTCAATCTGTTTGGCATTTGTCTAGGCAACAGGGACTTAAGTCTTGGGAAGGAGCCAGGGGACTGGTAATTTACATTTAGCACATAATGTACTGAAACACTAGGCATATAAAACTTTGAGCCAGTTTATATATATATTTTTTAAGAAGTTACAATTCCTCTGTGTTCCTGGCATGAAACTCTGCATTCCCAACCTGTGATTTTCCACCTTTACAAAGTAATCAATGAAAGAAATCACAGGCTGCCACTGCGCAATTCTATGAGATGCATTCCCAGAATACTTTCATTTGGAATTAACCCCAATGTGATTTGGAAAATTTGTTGCTCATTTGTACTGATTGTGGCATTCATTTCTTAAAAGGGACCTCATCAACAGTTTATGTGAAACTGTCATTGTTACAGTGGATAGTGCTAACAGTAGCGAATTAAACTCTTGTTCCAAGAGGGCTTGGTTTGAATCCCATCCTCAAATAACATTGAAATTTTGTGACCCATTGATAGGTTCTGTTTGTCTGGGTCTCCATCTTTGACTAGGATGGAGAGGAAGAGGATTAAAATAACAGTTATAAACAAGCACAATTAAAATCTGGTTTCAGTGGCCTGAAGAAGTCTGTTATCTAGACTTTCCTCTCCCCCAAGCTGAAGAAAGATAGCACAGAGATAACATATACAATGTTGAAGGATATCACATTAGATTAAACTTATGTTGAACTTTGTAGCCTTTCTTAGAGCTCAAGAAGACTTCGGTGCACAAGGAATACTTTTGGGAAATCACTTACATGTTTTAAGTTTGAATTATGATAGTTATTATTCAGAAGAGGAACGTGTTTAGAAAGAGCCCCAGAATACCAGCTGGACTGTGTTGCATCCAAAGCTCATTATCCCATGGCCTGAATTTTTAGCTTGGCGGGCGGGCGCAATCAGCAGGCCCAGGATCGGCTGGGAAACAGACTGCTGACCGTGATTGGCCCCCGACCACGATTTCACATTGGATGGCCAGAGTGGGGGCAGGAAGAGGGCAGGCGATGACGTCAAGGCGGGCACTGGCGAGCACAGAGAGAAAGCTCCCTGAAGGCAGAGAGCTGCCTCAGGGGTCTGCAGACCCAAAAACCATCAAATAAAGTTTCAAAAGCTGGAAAAAATTCCAAACATCAGAATCAGGCACCTGAAGATACAGATGATAAAATGCTCCCCACAGATTTTTATTTTATTTCATAATGGAAATCTCACCCCACCCTTGGATGAGGTCCAAGGCCGCCTGGCAGATATGCCAGGTTAGGTAGGCCACGAAAAATCGTAGTCAATTGCTCAGTTAATGGGCTTGATTGCCCTTTTACTTGTCAGTGGGCGTGCTTCCGACTTTTGCATGCGCCCGCCAACAAAAATATCGTGCAAGCGTGGGATGACATCAGGACGCTCGCCTGACGTCTTCTCACACAATTTCACGTCCAATCGGGTCAGGCGCACGCCCACCTGATCAACGTAAAATTCTTCCCCATGTGGACATAAGACACAAAAGATCCCTTTGAGTATATTCAGCTTACAAAACACATGTGTCCTTGCCGTTTACCATATGTGAAAGGGATCTTCTGCACATCTACAATTAACATAGCAATTGTGAAGTTCACTGAATGAATAAATGTGTATCAGTGCACTTGAGAGTTTAATTTTAGCTTTAAATACAGAACTGCAATGGCACTGCCAGGACATTAGTCCATTGTGTATAGAGATACTATAAGAATTGTTGCAACTCAAAATAATCCTTGTGTTTTGTAGACTGAAGAACAAGACCCTTGTGTGATCTGTCACGAAGAACTTACTATAGAGTCCATGCTTGTTTTACCATGTGCTCACAAGTTTCACACCCAGGTATTATCATCACATTTTTCCATTATTAACTTTATTTCTATGACCTATATAGAACAAATAAAGAGAAAGAGGATCTATCACAGTGAAAATTTCTTAATAGGAACATGTCAATAGGGGAGGTGGTGGCATAGTGGTATTGTCACTGGACTGGTATTCTAGAGACCCAGGCTCTGGAGACCTGGATTTGAATCCCACCATGACTAATGGTGAAATTTGAATTCAATAAAAATCTAGAATTGAAAGTCTAATGATGACCACAAAACCATTGCCGATTGCTATAAAAACCCATCTGGTTCACTAATGTCCTTAAGGAAATCTGCTGTCCTTACCTGGTCTGGCCTACATGTGACTCCAGACCCACAGCAATGTGGTTGGCTCTTAAAATGCCCGCTGAATAAGGGATCGGCAATGAATGCGATGTCCACATCGCATTTTTAAAAATCCATTGAGAGTAAAGTGTGGACTGAATCTACATATCTATACAGGCTTTCTTTTAGCACAAGAAATTGCAAATCAAGACTGTCCTAAATATATTCTGTTAGGTTGAGGTTAGTCCATTTCTTGCTTACCAAAAAGGTGTTATTGATTTCATCCAAGGTGCCCATAATGCATAAGACACCAGCTCAACAACTAATGGAATATAGGATTTGAATTCACACTGGAAACCACTACACGTAAGAACATGATAAATAAGAGCAGGAGTAGGCCATACAACTCGAATCTGTTGCACTATTCAGTAAGACCATGGCTGATTTTTATATCTCAATTCCAAATTCCTGCCCTAATCCCATATCCCTTGATTATAATGGTGTCCAAAAATCTATAGATCTCAATCTTGAATACACTCAACAATTGAGCATCCATTGCCCACTGGGTAGAGAATTCCAAAGATTCACAACTCAGTGAAGAAATTTTTCCTCATCTCAGTTCAAAATGGCTGACCTTTTTTCTGAGACTATGATCCTAAGTTCTAAACTCTCTAGCCAGGGAAATGACTTTTCTCCTCTCATTCTTCTAAACTCTAGAGAATATAGGCTCATTCTGCTCAACCTGCCTGGCAAAACAACTTTCTGATCCCAATCAAACAATTGAACTTTTGTTGCACCTCATCTAAGGCAACCAAATCCTTCCTTGCAAAAGGAGACCAAAACTGTACACTGTACTCCAAGTGTGGTCACACCAAAGCCCTATATAATTCCTTACTCTTTTACTCCAACCCCCTTACAATAAAGACTAACTTACCATTTGCTGCCTCAATTGCTTTCAGTTGCCTGCATGTTAACTTTCTATAAATTGGTACAAAACTGATACACACTTATTAAATCTCACTCATGTCACTAGTAAAGTAGCAATAAGCAATTAGTGCAAGTCAAAACTGAACAAATCACAATGTTACTTGAATAATATTATATCTCCTCCTAATTGTAAAGAAGCAGCTGGAGCCCTGATAATACGTTGATTGCTCTTTCAGCTGATATCTGGTAATGGAATACACAAAAAGGGTGAAAATTGCCTCATACAAAGATCTCACTTCAGCAACAAAGTAGATCTGGCTTTCACGCTGGAATAGCTACAAAAGAACACATATCACCAACAACTCTCTTTCATTGAACAAAAACAAAAATACCTGAAAAAACTCAGCAGATCTAACAGCGTCTGCGGAGAGGGATACTGTTGATGTTTCACGTCTGTATGACCCTTCATCAGAACTAAGACATATAGAAATGAGATGAAATATAAGCTGGTAGAAGTGGGTGGGATAGGAGAGTTCGATAGGGGGCCAGTGATAGGTGTAGACCAAGAAGAGACTGCCAAAGATGGCATAGACAAAAGGACAAAGGGGTGTTGATGGTGGTGATATTATCTAAAGGATGTGCTAATGGGGACATTAAGGGAAGCAAGCTGGTGGCAGATGGCCCTAGTGCGGGTAGGGTGGGGGGAAGGGATCGAAATGGGCTAAAAGGTGGAGGTGAAACAATAGATTGAAAAACATTTAAAAATAGGAGGGAAAAGAAAAAATATAGTATAAAAAATTATAACTTATTGGAAAAAGGGGGATCGGAAAGGATGGAGGGGAGAGTTCATGATCTGAAATTGCTGAACTAAATATTAAGTCCGGAAGGCTGCAAAGTGCCTAGTTGGAAGATGAGGTGTTGTTCCTCCAGTTTGCGTTGAGCTTCACTAGAACATTGCAGCAGGCCAAGGACAGACATGTGGGTATGAGAGCAGGGCGGTGTGTGAAAATGGCAAGTGACAGGGAGGTCTGGGTCATGCTTGTGGACAGACCGAAGGTGTTCCGCAAAGTGGTCACCCAGTCTGCGTTTGGCCTCTCCAATTAGAGGAGACCGCATTGGGAACAGTGAATGCAGTAGACTAAATTGAGTGAAGTGCAAGTGAAGTGCTGTGCTTGGGCCCTTGGATGGTGAGGTGGGGGGAAGTAAAGGGACAGGGGTTGCAAACTCTCTTTCATTGTTGAGCCAATCGCACTTTCTGTACCCCAACAACCCACCCACGAAAAGTTTTCCCTACTGCCCCGTCACCCTTTGTTCATTCTCTTTTGTTCTATTTAGATCCCCTATTCTTTATCTAACAGGGAAAAGGTAACTTGTTCTTGGGTATCTGCCGGTTGCAATCTATAACTAGCCACTAGGAGATATAAAAGTATTACGTTGTTATACTTAAATATTATTTTATAGCAACTTGTTACTGAGAAACACTTGGGTTCTGCTAGTGGTGCAACAGAAATCTCATGAAATCTGAGTAAGAAATTGTGGGGTGAATTTATGTCCTATCACATAGCTTTGTATAATGCAAAGCTTGATATTTTATCTTTGACTGGACTGCTTTGCCAGTTATTCTCAGTTGTTCTAGATCTTTCAACTAAATTTATAGCAGAATTAAACATGGTTTTTTGCTGCACTGTGTCTTTCCTACTTAGAGTTATAGAACACTGCAGCAAGGGGGTTATAGAACAATATGGATCAGAAGGAGGCCATTTGATCCATCGAGTCTGTGCTGGCTCTTCCGAAGAGTGGTCTAGTTAGTCCCAATCCCTGCTCTTTCTGCATATTCCTGTAATTTTTTTCTTCTCCATTTATCCAATGCCCTTTTGAAGGCTGCTATTGAATCTGTATCCATCACCTTATCAAGCAGTGCATTCCAAATCCTATCAATTCATTGCATCATTTTGTTTCTCATATTGATTCTTTTGGCTAACACCTTACACCTCTGCCCTTTGGTTTCCAACAGTTGAGTCATTGGAAACAGTTTCTCTTTATTTATCCTGTCTTTAATCTTTATTAAATCCCCTCTTGATCTTCTCTGCTCTGAAGAGAACAACCCCAGCCTCTCCAGTTAATCCATTTAACTGTAATCCCTCATGCCTGGAATCAATCTATTAAATCTCTCCAAACTTTCCCATCCTTCCTAAAGTATGTTGCTCAAAATTGGACATTATTCACCAGCTGGGGTGTAGCTTTAGCAAGCAAAACTTACTTTTGAACTCCACTTCTAGTTATGAAACCCACACCCTGTATTTTTTATTAACTGTTTTGTTAAACTGTGCTGCTATCTTCAAAGATTTGTACACAAACATCCCAACTCCCTCTGTTCTTGAACCCCCTTTAAAATTGTATTGTTTGTCAAAATGTGTTACCTTGCACTTTTTTCTGCATTGTGCATCAAACATCTACATGCAAAACATCAACTACACTTCTTTCATCCATCTTCTCTGTTACCTCACCATAAAACTCAATGAAGTTTGCCGACCAAATAAGCCCTTAACAAATCCGTGTTAATTCTCCTTTATTATCCAGAGAACCATGGATGATCAGAGATATTCAGGTTACGATGAGAAGGAAAAGAGAGGCTTTTAGCAGCTACGAGGGAAGCAAATCAGTGGAGGCATTAGTGGGGTACAGAAAGTGCAGGGTGGAGCTTAAGAAAGCAATTAGGAGAGCAAAGTGGGGATATGAGAAAGCTCTGGCTGGTAAAAGTAGGGAAAATCCCAAGATATTCTATAAGTATATCAATGGGAAGAGGATAACCAGGGACAGAGTAGGGCCCATAAAGGACCAAGGGGGCAATCTATGGGTGGAGCCAGATGACATCGCTAGAGTGTTGAATGAATACTTCACATCCATCTTCACCCAAGAGAATGAGGATGAAGGTATCGAACTCGGGGAGAGAGACTGCGAAGTTCTTAAGCAAATTGGTATAGGGAGTGACAAGGTATTGGAGGTGTTGGCAGGCTTAAAAAGTGGATAAATCTCCAGGTCCGGATAATTTGTGTCCCAGACTGCTGAGGGAGGCAAGGGAGGAGATCGCAGGGGCTCTGACCCAAATTTTTAATTCCTCTTTGGCCATGGGGGAGGTGCCAGAGGACTGGAGAACAGCTAATGTGGTTCCACTATTTAAGAAGGATTGTAGAGATAAGCCGTAGAACTACAGGTCAGTGTGTCTCACATCAGTGGTAGGGAAACAATTGGAGAAAATTCTGAAGGACAGAATCTATCTCCACTTGGAGAGACAAGGTTTGATCAGGGATAGTCAGCATGGCTTTGTCAGAGGGGGGTCATGCCTAACAAATTTGATTGAATTTTCTGAGGAGGTGACTAGAGGTGTAGATGAGGGTAGTGCAGTTGATGTAGTTTAAATGGATTTCAGCAAAGCCTTTGACAAGGTCCCACATGGGAGCCTTGTAAAGAAGGCAAATGCACATGGGATACAGGGTAATTTGATGAGGTGGATTCAAAATTGGCTTAGTTGTAGGAGACAGAGGGCGATGACAGAAGGATGCTTCAGTGGCTGGAAGCCAGTGTCCAGTAGCGTACCACAGGGATCTGTGCTGGGTCCCTTATTATTTGTCATTTACAAAAACAACATAGATGACTATGTGGAGGATTAGTAAGTTTGCGGATGACACAAAGATTGGCCGGGTGGTTAACAGTGAGGTGGAGTGTCTTAGACTACAGGAAGATATAGACAGGATGGTCAAATGGGCAGATAAGTGGTAGATGGAATTTAACCCTGAAAAATGTGAGGTGATACACTTTGGAAGGAGTAATTTGACAAGGAAGTATTCAATGAACGGCATGACACTAGGATGTTCTGAGGAACAAAGGGACCTTGGTGTATGTGTCCAAAGATCTCTGAAGGCGGAGGGGCAAGTTAGTAGGGTGGTGAAAAATGCATATGGGATAGTTGCCTTTATCAATCGAGGCATAGATTACAAAAGTAGGGAGGTCGTGTTGGAGTTGTATAGAACCTTGGTGAGGCCACAGCTGGAATACTGTGTGCAGTTCTGGTCATCACATTATAGGAAGGATGTGATCGCACTGGAGGGGTGCAGAGGAGATTCACCAAGATATTGCCTGGGATGAAACATTTAAGTTATGAAGAGAGGTTGGATAGACTTGGGTTGTTTTCGCTGGAGCAGAGAAGACTGATCAAGGTGTACCAGATTATGAGGGGCGTGGACAGGGTGGATAGGGAGCAGCTGTTCCCCTTTTTTGAAGGGTCAGTCACGAGGGGACATAAGTTCAAAGTGAGGGGCAGGAGGTTTAGGGGGATGTGAGGAAAATCTTTTTTACCCAGAGGGTGGTGACGGTCTGGAATGCACTGCCTGGGAGGGTGGTGGAGGCAGGTTGCTTCACATCCTTTAAAAAGTAGCTGGATGAGCACTTGGCACATCATAACATTCAAGGCTATGGGCTAAGTGCTGGTAAATGGGATTAGGTGGGTAGGTCAGGTGTTGCTCACGTGTCAGTGTAGACTTCATGGGCTGAAGGGCTTCTTCTGCACTGTGTGATTCTGTAATTATCCATGTTTGTACAATTTTCTGATAATTTTAAAAACTGTCCCCTCTTTCCCATCACCACCACCCCCCCCACCCCCGGCTGCACCCAATGACTTTAAACTGACATGCATGTAATTACCAGGTTTACCCTTTCCCCTTTTTGAACAAAGGTGTAACATTTGTAATCCCCCAGTCCTTCGGCTCCACCCTTATATCTAAGGATTGGAAGATTATGGCCAGCACACTGCCAAACTTTCAAGTACCTTCTCTTTATCTCACCCAGTACCCCAAAATCTCCATTTACCTTGGCTTTGATAAAGTCCTCTTCCTTACTAAACACTATTGAAAAACACCCATTTATTATTTCCAACCATGCCTTCAGATTCCACCAATAGATCTCCATTTGTCTCCCTAATTGGCCCAACCACTCCCCTGCCAAACCTTTCAGCATGCCTATAGAAGTGAATTCCCTTTTATGTCAGCTGCCAATCAATTCTAATTGTCTCTTTGTCCTCCTGTTTTCTTTTTCAATTCTCTGTACTTTATATATTCAGCCTCATTTTCATTTGTACTATCAGGCTGACATCTGTCCTTGCCCATTTTTACTTCTGGAGTCAGCTGATGAACTTTTAACAAAACAATAAAATATTTATTTGGAAAGAAAAACTGAACTATATTACAACACTCCTTCACAATTATACCTTTACAGAGATATACAGTTCTGTAAGGATAAGACAAGTTAGACAAGTTACAAAAGCTATCATATACTCTCATGTTCACAGGAAGAGCACAGTCCGTGTAAATCAATAGGTGATCTGGTCAGACACCCAACACTCTGAAACCCCAAACAGATGCTATGGATCCCTCATCAACTCCCACAGACCATTGTCACACTGTGAGCCAACCGGTCTCACTGACCTCTTTCACATGGGGGTTTCCAATCCCCACCCCCGAAGAACTCGATCTGGAATCTTCACCCAAACGACACATTCTCTTGGATGCCTTCCACAAGGGTCCACCTCCAGGGTTTCGAACTTTCTTTCAGATGTTCCTCTCCCCTGGATCACCATGTGCATTCGAGCTTTGCCTTCCACACACACTCTCTCAGATACTCAGCCATGCCAACAAAACACCACTGCTTCACATGCCCATGGTAAGGAGTCACCAATCTTTTGGCTGTCTCCTCGAATCTTCTGGTTTCTCGCAAAGTCTTTGCTTTAAGTCTGTATTCTGCAGCTTTCTCCCTTTAAGCTCGGAGCCTTCCCCTCTGCCCCTTACCTTTACTTGCGCTGAACAGGACCTTGTTCAGATTTCTGTTCTTCTCACTTGACTTCACATCTTCCTGGGATCTTGCTCCTGTTCCACTCCCTGGTTTTGGGACTTTTCTTTGCATTCTTTAGAACCTGCTTCCTACAGTTCCCTCTCCAGTGTCCAGCTTCTGCAGGCACCTACTTCCAACTGAACTGAAACTACTTTTCTGTTTATCTCTGTCTCTGTGGGTCCCTCTTTCTGGACACCTGTTGCTAGGCAACAGCACAATTTTTCCACCTTGTGTTTGTTTTAACTTCTGTTACAGAGTCATAAAACCTCATTGAAATGAAGGCATCTTTTAAAGTGAAACCAAAACTCAAGTTCCCTCCTTTCTTAACACACAAGTACAGAGTTACAAATTAAACTTAAAGATATGCCTAATTCCTAACACACACAAATACACCTATAACTTAAAACTATCTCTAGTTCCTAACACTTCTTCATTCTACCCTGTTCTCCAATTCCTTCATCTAGGGCATTCTGGCTTCCTCCCTTCTCCCCCTTTTTGGGAATGTAACAAGATATTCAACATGATATTCAAAACTATATCCTCTTTAAAGGTTGACCATTGCTCCATTACATTTCTGCCTGCCAATAAATGACTCTAGTTTACACCAGCCAGATTCCTCCTCAATTTACCTAAATTAGCTCTCTTTTAATTAAGTATTTTCATTTTATATTGCTCCTTGTCCTTCTCCATAGTGTCAGCCTCAGATGATGTACACTCCCCTTATAATCAGGAGGTTGTGCATTCGACCCAATTCCAGACACTTATTCACAAAAATCAAGGCTGACTCTCCTATGTAATACTGAGGGAGCACTGCACTGCCAGAGGTACTGTCTTTAAGTCAAGGCTCCATCTCCTCTCTCTCAGCTGAGCTTAAGATTCCATGGCACTATTTCAAAGAAACGCAAGGAAGACCCTTGTCCTGGTCAATATTTATCCTTGAATCAACACCGTTAAACCAGATGATCAGGCCATAATCATGCTACTTTGGGAGCTTGTTGTGCACAAAATTGATTGCTATGCTTCTTAGGTTGGAAGATTTACTGCACTTTCAAAATACTTTGTTGGCTGTAGAGTGCTTTGGGATATCCTGAGGTCATGAAAGGTGCTATACTTGTGTTTTATGAAAAACCTTATGATCCTGTGGTCATTATTCCCAAGATACTTCCCCCAGTGTGACATTCTCCACGAGCCCCCCTACATTCCCCAGGTCTTGATCCAGTAATACCTCCTCTCTGGACAGGAAAGGTACTGATCAAGAAAACATTCTTCAGACATTTCTCCTCTCTCTGCCCTTAACACAATCATTGAACCCAATATCGGTGTAGCTAAAGTCTCCTATTATCACTATGCCATAGTTCATGCACCTCTCAATAACCAATACTTCAGAAATCAATGTTAATTGTGAATTTAATCACTAATTAAATAATTCGACTAACGGCCATTTTTTCTCCATATAGTGTATTGGACCATGGCTGAATGAACAGAGGACTTGTCCAACTTGCAGACTTCATGTTGTGCTACCACAAGAATTTCCAGGTCTTCCCAGTAGGAACATTCCTCCTTTGTGAATGCCTACATGAACAGAAGTGAAGAAAACTCAATCTGAATTTGATTGTTCAGGGTATACTCTGCCTGTGTAATGGGGATTTAGCTTAAGTGGGTAAGATGGGAATTAGCCTTCTAGTAATTTGTAAACCTTACTTGGTAATTTGTATGTGCTTAAAATAATTTGTTTATGAATAAAGGTTTAGTTTTGTAAGAAACCTATAAGACTCAGTCATCTTGTTACCACTGAAATCAGGACATATTCTGGAAATAAATACAAATTGTAAAATAGTTGTGGCAGTTGTTTCAAGTTTCCCTCTGGGATTTGAACAGCTCAGCGTTTACCTTCCGCTGTGTCATAACAGGGATTTACATTAAAAGGGAGAAACATGTATAAAGGTGAATGAGGCTATGTGTTAGGGAACGCATTGTAAGATCTAACACAAGTGTGAGAAGCCTCCAGTACTTGTGCATCAAGCCTGCTGTCTTCAGAAACCAAAGCTGGGAAAAGCCACTTTGAATTCTACTGTTCAGGGTAAAGTGTTGACTTGCCTGGATCTGTTTAAATCTATTATTTTTTTTACCTTTGCATTAACTGGGGTATAACTGGAAGCCAGATTAATTACAGGTTTTAGGAGCTATTGGTAGTAGCAGTTTGTAGACCTATGTATGTGCTTGAAACCTTTTTTGTTAATAAATGTTTAATTTAGTTTTCTAAAAAACCTCAAGTCTTGGGGCAGAATTTTCCTGTTGGCGTGCGGGGGTGGGCCCTGTATGCCGATGGGTAAAATGACGCGCAGTGATGTCAGGCGAGCGTCCCGAAGTCACGGTGCGCCATCGCGATATTTCGGTCGGCGGGTGGGCACGCGATGATCTCTGATGTGTGCCCACCATTAATTAACGGGCCACCTAAGGCCCCTGAGGCACCGATTGATGGCGATTTTTCAGGCCCCATGCGACCTTCAAGTCGTCGCATGGGCGCAATGGGCAGGCAGGTAGGACGCATTTATATAAATATCATCCACTGACGGGATAAGAGGGGTCACGAATCCGCTCAGTCAGATATTTAATTTGGAAAGTTTCTGGTACTTGCCTTTGTGAGCAGAAATACTTCAAAACTCATACCAGCTGCTTGGACAAGATCACAACATTCAGGTCAGCACTCTACAGTGAAGATCCTTTTTGGGGCCTGCAGGTTTCAGGAAGCCTTCCCTTAGCCTGGGAATGGGAGTTGTGCTCTCCTCTGGAGGTAGCTCCTCTGAGGAGGAAGGGAGGGCCAGAAGGGGGAGGAGGCCAGGAGTCCACATTCAGCCTCCAGGGGAGCTACCTTTGGGAGCAGAGGCGCAGAGCCAACAGGAAGTCCAAGGCAGAAGGGGCCGCAAAAGACACCACAATCCTGCTGCCAGGGTATACATGCAGCAAAGCAGCTACCTCAATATGTCTGAGGTGCAGTGCCAAAAGAGGCTCTGTCTCTCAAGGGAGACAGTCACCTCCATCTGTCAGATGATAGGTCCTGAGATCTCGGCTGTGTGGGTGAACACCACGTGCCAGTGACTCTAAAGGTTGTAGCTGCCCTCAACCTCTATGCCTCTGGCTCATTCCAGGGGTCGGTGGGTGATCTTTGTGGTATCTCCTAATCAGCTGTCCACACTTGTGTCAAGCAGGTTACAGATGCTCTGTTCAGGCATTCATTGACGTTCATCCACTACCGCTGGGACCAGGCCAGCCAGACAGTGAGCCAGAGGCTTCGCAGCCATTGCTGGCTTCCCCCGTGTCCAGGGTGCTATGGACTGTACACATGTGGCCATCAAAGTGTCAGCAGGTGAGCCCGGTGCCTTCGTCAACAGGAAGGGCTTCCACTCCATGTACGTGCAGATAGTGTGTGATCATAAGATGCTGGTTCTACAAGTCTGTGCAAGGTACCCAGGCAGCTCCCATGATGCCTACATTCTCAAGACACTCCCAGGTGCTGGGGCTCTTCAGTGCTCCAGCCCGGCTAGGTGGATGGCTGCTGGGTGACAAGGGCTATCCCCTCTGAAGGTGGCTCATGACGCTTCTCTGCCATCGAAGAACAGAAGCTGAGCAACGGTACATTAGGAGCCACGCCTCCACAAGGGCTGTGATGGAGAGAACCATTGGTCTTCTCAAGATGTGCTTCTGATGCCTGGACCGTTCAGGGGGCACAGTCCAGTACCCCCCAGATCGTGTGTCGGTGTTAGTGGTTGCATGCTGCACTCTCAACAATCTTGCGCTGGAAAGGGGGACACAGTGGCCGATGAAGACGTCAACGCAGTGGCTGCGGCTGCACACGATGAGTTCAGCAATGATTCCAAGGATGACCATGCACAGGGAAATGCTGAGGGGGTAGATGCTGACCTGGGCATACTACAGGGAGGCAGGGATTCCTGGGAGGCTTTAATCCAACAAACCTTCAGCTAGAACACCACATATGGACCACTAACACAAACCTGTGCAGCAGGCTCCATACTCGATATCCAAGTGCAAAACCTGCCTGGATAAGAACATTAACTAAGGGCCTTATCAATAAATCTCAATGTGACACAACTCACTCATAACATAAGAACTACACAAGAACTAGGAGCAGGAGTAAGCAATTCAACCCCTAGAGCCTGCCCCGCCATTCAATACGATCATGGCTGATCTCACTTAGGCCTCAACTCCAATTTTCCGCCCTCTCCCCATAACCTTTCAACCCGTTACTAATTAAAAATCTGTCTATCTCCTTAAATTTATTCAGCGTCCCGGCATTTGCTGCACTCTGAGGTAGTGAATTCCACAGATTCACTACGCTTTGAGAAAAGTAATTCCTCCTAATCTCTGACTTAAATCTACCACTCGTTAGCCTAAAACTATGGCTTCTCATTCTAGAATGCCCTGGAAGGGGAAACATCGGCTCCACGTCTACTTTGTCTATCCCCTTTAGCATCTTATTTACCTCAATTAGATCTCCTCTCATCCTTCTAAACTCTAGCGAGTATAGGTCTGAACTGCTCAATCTCTCCTCATAAGACAAGCCCCGCATCTCTGGAATCAAGCTGGTGAACCTCCTCTGAACCGCCTCCAATGCAACTACATCCTTCCTCAAGTAAATGGACCAAAACTGTGCATAGTACTCTAGGTGCGGTCTCCCCAATGCCTTGTACAGTTGCAACAACACTTCCCTACTTTTGTACTCTATTCCTTTAGCAATAAATGCCAAAATTTCATTTGCATTCCTTATTATCTGCTGTACCTGTATACTAGCTTTCAGTGTTTCATGCACAATGACACCCAGATCCCTCTGTACTGAAGCATTCTGAAGTTTCTTTCCATTTAAATAATGAGTCGCTTTTTTATTCTTCCGACCAAAATGGATAACCACACACTTATCCATGTTAAACTCCATCTGCCAAATTTTGGCCCATTCACTTAACCTGTCCATATCCATTTGTAAATTTCTTATTTCTTCATTACAACTTACTTTCCCACCTATTTTGGTGTCATCTGCAAATTTAGCTATAGTACCTTCTATCCCTGAATCCAAGTCATAAATATAAATGGTAAATAGTTGGGGCCCAAGGACCAAACCCTGTAGCACCCCACTAGTTACAGCTTGCCATCCAGAAAAAGACCCATTTATTGTTACTCTCTGCTTTCTGTTGGTTAGCCAATCCTCTATCCAAGCTAATATATTACCCATAACTCTGTGTGATCTGATCTTGTGTATTAATCTTTTGTGCGGCACCTTATCAAAGGCCTTTAGGAAGTCCAGATATACTACATCTACAGGATCCCCATTATCCACTTTGCTTGTCATGGGTAAACATCATGGGTAACCATCCACATGCAGAGGAAAAGAGTCACCCTCAGCCATGGTCACATGTCTAAATTTAATGATATAACAAAATGAACTTAAGGAAACAAAATGACAAAGATGTTAAACAGCACACCAACTAATCATGACCTCATTGCGGGGCAACACAAAAGCACCAGTGAGAAACCCATGGTGTGCCTAAGGTGCCTTAGCATTTTACGCTTTCGGGTGCCACGTCTAGGTGCTCCCCACACGCTGGCACTGGCATCTGAGACAACCTGCTCACTGTGCTGCCCTGTTGGCCTCGATTATCTTAGCAGCCATCCTCTGGCCCGTGGAGCCTGTGCTGGCCCCGCCTGGGAGGGAGCGGCCAGTTCCACAGCTGGCATCTCCCCAGTCGCCGCAACCTCATCGGATGCAACGGTCACTGGCAGAGGGACAGAGGAACTGCCGCCCTCATCCGGAGAGTCCTGAGAGGAGCCCGCAGAGAGGACAGGCAACTGCTGCGCCAATGTGAGGTCACTTCGGACCTCCCTCTCACTGTAGATGGATGGGCAATGAGCTGGGGAACTTGGTGCCCAGACCATCTCCATCACTGGCACTGACCAGCTGAGGTCAATGCCAATGTGAGGGCTTGCTGGTCTGAGCTCATCCCCAGGAAGCCCTGATTGGTCTCCAGGAGGACCTTATCCACGAGAATCACCACTCTCTCCATGGAGGAAGCATGGCGCTTCACCACAGAGACCAAGCCAAGCACAGCCTCATGTATCTCCGCCAGATTCTCCCACACACCCTGCTAGACTTACAGCATTTACTGCCTCACGGATGACTCCAGAGGCACATCATCAGCCACCGACTGAGCATGTGCCTGGTCTCCTGCAGTCCTCCGACTGTTGGCGCCATGGGCACTTTCTGTCTCCGCCAGCCCTTCCAGTGACTGAGAAGTGCCCTCACCACTGTGCCCCAGGACACTGGCTGATCATCTAATTCCCATCGAGGTGCTAGTATCTGCGCTGGTGCCTGCCTGGCAGAGATGGTGTGACACTGGTGGGTCAGAGACTTCAGGGCCCTCAGATGTGAGAGGGGGCCCCTGTGCCTCCTCCGCCCGGCCCTGCTCCGCTGATGCTGAAAGGAAGAATAAGGACATTTAATTAATTAACGTGGAGGCAGTGTCAATATGCATCCCTGTCCCCCGGATCATTATGCGCTCATCCTTCCGTAATCAATTGTCAAGCTATGTTGCAAACTTCAATCACTTAACATTCAGCAATGCCATGGCTGCTGGGACACTAATGGTGCCCTCAGTGCTGGGCACACATACCTGCCCATGGCACCCCAGCCTCACCGACACCGGTGGACCTGGACGCATGGCGCCTCTCCAGATTGAGGGCCTCCTGCTTGAACCTGGTAATGATGGCCAACTGGGCCGGCCCTCAGCCAGGCCTCAACCGCTTGGTGGCATTATGAGCATTCTTCTTCTGAAAAGGAGAGAAGATCATTGATTAGTGCAACTTGTATCTGGAATCTCTTCACTGCTGTCCCACCCCAACCAGAGTGGGACATTGCAGGGCTCCAGTGTGTCCTCACCTCGCAGCTGCTGCACACTCACACAAAGATGCCAGGCCTGTCCCCCCTTGGCCAAATGCTGCCTACATCACATTTGGCACCATACAGTCTAACCTTGCAAAACAAGGAGGCACAAACATATAGAACGCAAAGGGCAGCAGATGGTTCGGCGCCTTGCCACCTGGAAGCTCCCCTCCCAGCATGTCAGCACCCTGACTTTGGCATGTTTTGCAGTTCCAGCACTGCGCCTAGGTACAGCTCTTCCAGATTGCCCTCAAAACAATAATGTGGGTGTCACTGTACCACATGCTGCGGGTTGCAGATCCCATCTCATCACCACCCTCTCAGGGTGACCTCGGCATGGGCAATATCTGCTGGCCCACCTAACAACACACGTCATCAATGATTCAATGCAGTCACTACACTCAGAATTGGGGGGGATGGGGGAGGCCGGGGGGGAAAACCTACCTGTTGGGTTAAGTGACCAATGCCAACATGGTACTCACCCTTCCCGAGCGCAAGAGATTGTTGAAACGCTTGCGACACTGGATCCAGGTGCGCGCACCACGTCGCGGGAGCTCACCACCTCCGCTACCTCCTCTCAGGTACGTTTCATCATGTGGTGGGGGGGCCTCCTCCTCCCGTCCTGGGGGACCAGCACCTCCGCCTTGTTGCCATCTCCTCGAGGAGGGCAGCAAGGCAATCTTTTGAAAAACGAGGAACACAGTGCCCCCCCGTGCCCTACCCTACTGCCTGGCCTGCTCACCAGCAGCGCTGTGGGGAGACCTTCTGCTGGCTTTGTTTGACAGCCTTCACAAGGCTGCAGGAGCTCTTTTAAACAGGCCACCGGGTCACCATTGGACCCTGTGGTCATTGCTGTCCCACTGCCACCCGCCCACTCCTGCTGTCCTCAGGAGCCGCGTTTCATGCTGGGCGGGCCTTAATTGGCCCACCCATGTAAAATTGCAGTGCAGACCCGATAGTGGGCAGCAATCGGGTCCACACCTGCCCACTCCCGCAAGGCCCACCAGACAGGCAGAAAATTCTGCCCTTGGTGGACTTATTCCTACTGAATTCAGGACACACATCTTGAAATACAAATTGCAAAACTGTTGTGATAGCAGGATCGAGTTTTCCTCTTGGATTTGATCCACCTGGTACACATCATCTGCCATGTCAAAAACAGATCCTAACTTTTATTTTTTGTGTAGAAGCGTGGAGTGCGGCTACTAAACAGAGTCACAGGAGTTAGCTGATGAACTTTTAACAAAAGAATGAAACCATTTATTAAATAAGGAAAGATGAACTATATTGCAATACTCCACCCACAACTGTACCTTTACAGAGATACACAGATTCGTAAGGATAAGACATGTTACAAAGCTATCTTATACTCTCATGTTCACAGTAAGTACATAGTCCATCTAAACCAACAGGCGACATGTGGTCAGACACCTCACACTCTGAAGCCCCAAACAGATGCTATGGATCCCTCATCAACTCCCCCCGGGCACTTGTCACACCATGAGCCAACTAGTCTCACTGAAACAAAAACAAAAATACCTGGAAAAACTCAGCAGGTCTGACAGCATCTGCGGAGAGGAACACTGTTAATGTTTCAAATCCGTATGACTTCATCAGAACTAAGAAATATAGAAATGAGGTGGAATATAAACTGGTTGAAGGGGGGGTGGGACAGGTAGAGCTGGATAGAGGGCCAGATAGAGGCAAAGAAGAGATTGCCAAAGATGTCATAGACAAAAGAACAAACGGGTGTTGATGGTGGTGATATTATCTAAGGAATGTGCTAATGATGACATTAAGGGTAGAAAGCAGGACAAGCTAGGCACAGAGAGCCCTAGTGGGGGTGGGGTGGGGGGAAGGGATCAAAATAGGCTAAAAGGTAGAGATAAAACAATGGGTGGAAATACATTTAAAACTAATAGAAATTGGTGGGAAAAGAAAAATCTATGTTAAAAAATATATATATAAAAAATTCTAAGTTATTTGAAAAGGGGATTGGAAAGGGGGTGGGGATGGAGGAGAGAGTTCATGATCTAAAGTTGTTGAACTCAACATTCAGTTCAAAAGGTTGTAAAAGTGCCTAGTCGGAGGATGAGGTGCTGTTCCTCCAGTTTGCGTTGAGCTTCACTAGAAAAATGCAGCAGGCCAAGGACGGCCATATGAGCATGAGAGCAGGGTGGGGTGTTGAAATGGCAAGCGACAGGGAGGTCTGGGTCATGCTTGCGGACAGACTGAAGGTGTTCTGCAAGTCACACAGTCTGTATTTGATCTCTCCAATGTAGAGGAGATCGCATTGGGGGATCCCCTAGTCTCACTGAAGGTTTCCAATCCCCGGTCTCGAAGAACTCGCTCTGGAATCTTCTCCCAAACGACGCTTTCTCTCAAACGCCTTCCACATAGGTCCACCTCCAGGGTTTCAAACACTCCTTCAGATGTTCCTCTCCCCTCGGTTGCCATGTGCATTCAAGCTTTGCCTTTCACACACTCTCTCTCAGATACTCAGCCATCCAATAGAACACCACTGTTTCACATGCCCATTGTAAGGAGTCACCAACCTTTGCCTGCCTGCTCAAATCTTCTGGTTTCTCGCAAGCTTATTTTGCTTTAAGTCTGCATCCTTCAGCTTTGTCCCTTTAAGCTTGGAGCCTTCCCCTCTGCTCCTTACTTTCACTTGCACTGAACAGGATCTTGTTCAGATTCCTGTTCTTCTCCCTTGACTTCATTTATTCCTAGGTCATTTCTCCTGTTCCACTCCCTGGACTTTTATTTTCTTTCTTTGTACCCTGCTTCCTGCAGTTCCTTCTCCTGTGTCCAGCTTCTGCTGGCACCTGCTTCCAACTGAACTGAAACTACTTTTATGCGTTTCTCTATCTCTGTGGGTATCTCTCTCTGGATCCCTGTTGCTAGGCAACTGCACAGTATTGCCACCTTGTGTTTTTTTTAATTTCCATTAAAGAGTCCATTGAAATGCAGGCATCTTTTAAAGTGAAACCAAAACTCAAGTTCCCTCCCTTCTTAACGCACAAATACAGAATTACAAATTAAAATTAAATATAAAGATATGCCTAATTCCTAACACCTAACAAATACACCTATAACTTGCTTAAAACTATCTCTAGTTCCTAACAATTCTTCATCCCACTCTGCTCTCTAATTCCTTCATCTAGGGAGTTCTAGCTTTAGTCGCCTTCCTTCTCCCCCTTTTTGGGAATGTAACAAGGCTGTGCCTAAATGATATCCAAAATTATATCCTCTTTAAAGATTGACTATTGCTCTATTACATTTCTGCCTGCCAATAATTGACTTCAACTTACACCAGCCCGATCCCTCCTCAATTTACCTAAATTAGCTCTCTTTTAATTAAGCATTTTCATTCTATATTGCTCCTTGTGCTTCTCCATAGTGTCAGCCTCAGATGATGATGCATTCCCCTCATAATCAGAAGGTTGTGTATTCAACCCAATTCCACACATTTAGGCCGGGGATTTTCTGGCCCAATCACGGGCGTGATCCACTGTGGGCGAGGCGGCATCCCAGCCAGAAGTCCATTGACTTGTGGCGGGACAGGAAGATCCTGGAGGTGGGCAGGGTGCGAAAATTCCTGCTCCGTGTCGCAAAAATATACGCTGACTCTCCAATGTAGTACTGCAGGGCCACACTCCCCTTGTAATCAGAAGGTTGTGCATTCAACCCAATCCCAGGTACTTAGTCACAAAAATCTAGGCTGACTCCCCAATGTAGTACTGAGGGAGTGCTGCACTGTCAGAGGTACTGTCTTTTAGATGAGTTGTTAAATCAAAGCCCCATCTCTTCTCTCAGCTGAGCTTAAGATCCCATGGCATTATTTCAAAGAAACCAAACTGACCCTTGTCCTGGTCAATATTTATCCCTGAATCAACATCATTAAATCAGATTATCTGGCCTTAATCACACTGCTTTAGGAGCTTGCTGTGCCAAAACTGACTGCTATGTTTCTTAGATTGAAATAATTACTGCACTTTCACAGTAGCTAGTTGGCTGTAGAGTGCTTTGGGATATCCTGAGGTCATGAAAAACCTTATGATCCTGTGGTCATTATTCCCAAGATGCTTCCCCCAGTGTGACATTCTCCATGAGCCCCCCTACATTCCCGAGGACTTGATCCAGCAATGCCTTCTCTCTGGTTGGAAAGGAAACTTACTGATCAAGAAAACATTCTTCAATGTGCATTCAACCTTTCTCCCACACAATCTCTCTCTCTTAGACTCAGCCATGCCAACAGAACGTTACTGCTTCACAAGCTTATAGTAAAGAGCTACAGTCCTTCAGCTTTCTCTTTGGATCTTTTGGCCTCTCACAAGCCTATTTTGTTTTAAGTCTGCATGCTGCAGCTTTCTTCCTTTAAGCTTCAAGCCTTCCTCTCTGCTCCTTACTTTTAATTTCACTTAACTTTTTCTAGATTCCTGACCTAGTCCTTTGACTTAACTGTCTTGGGACCTTTTTAAGGACTTTCTTCTTTAGTTTGGAACCTGCTTCCTGCACTTCCCTCTCCCGTGTCCAGCTTCTCCTGGTAGCTGGTTTCAGCGGAACTAAAATTGCTTTCTGTTTCTTGTATCTGTGTGGGACTCCTGTTGCTAAGCAACAACCCAGTTATTTCTACCTTGTGTTTGTATTAACTCCCCTTCAAGGGTCATTAAAGCTCATTATAATGCAGGCATCATTTAAAGTGAAACTAAAACTCTCAAGTTGCCCTTTTCTTAGTACACCAATATAGAAATACAAATTAAACTTAAACTTAAAGCTAAAACTCATTCCTAACACCTACAAATACAAATATACTTATACTTAATACTTACAAATGCTTAAAAATATCTCTAGTTCCTAACAATTAAATACATTTTTATTGAGCCACCTCCAAGTTTGGTATCATCGCAAATTTTAAAATATTACTATGCAATCCTATACGTGTATATATATATATATATATATATATACATATATATATGTCAAGAAAAGCATTGGTCCTAGCACTGACCCCTGGAGAATATCCTTGGAGAAGTGCCTTTACACATTTTGGGTGGAATCATCCCAGATTTGCACAGAGTGTGGTAGCAGGCGAGAAAAAGGATGTTCCACCCGCCGGCCACAATGGTGGCTTTTTGCACTGCATCGTTCCATTCCCAGTGCATCCAGCCTCATTAATTATGCATTCATGGGGAACATGGCGGATCGCTAGCAGATGAGGTGTTGCAGATTTGCCTGCAATGCCATAACCTAATTACTTTCTTGTTCCGGGTGCCATATTTAAAGCGCACCAGAACACAGACCTACTTCATGGCTACAGACCAGGGCTCTTCCAGATGACAGATGGCCCCAAAAGCAAAGAAGACAGCAGCCCCCAACTTTAGTGACACCTCTCTAGGGCACTTCCTGGACGTAGTGGAAGGCTGCCGCAATGACCTCTACCCCGCTCTGGCCACAGGAGGTCCACCAGACTCACCAATCCGGCCTGGGAGTCAGTGATGGTGACAGTCAGCACCAGTGAGTGCCACAGAAGCATGGAGGAGGTGAGCGATCCAGTGCAGGAAAAGGATGAATGCTTTCATCCATTCTGCCAGGGTAAGTCAACTACCTCGTTGCTCTCAACTCACACATCCACAGAGATCTCATATCTCCATCACGTCACTCTCACACACACCCTCACATCTTCATCAGGCTCATATCCTCTGGAGCTCTTGTCCTCATCCCATCCATGGCTCCGCTCATGGATGACAGACACCATGGTCCAGCACAATGCAGTGAAGCACACAGACCTGCAATCCAACATGGTTGTCTTGGGTAGGTTCCTGCGGCAGCAATGTGAGTGGGAAATGGGGCACTTGACATCCCTCCAGGTGCTCCTTCCCCTCAGGGAGTCAGGCCGAGTCCCTCAGGCACCCAAAAGGAGGAGGAGGAGCGGCAGCTGGATATCCCTGGGTCATCCACTCAGGAATCTCAGAAGCAGTCCTCTCCCTCTGAGTCCACTTTGCCTGACTCCCTCAACCTTGTTCTCTGTCACTGCAGAGGGAGCAGCTGACACACAGGAGGACAGTCAAAGCAAGCTGGGGCCTTGGCTCTCCAGAGGATGCATGCCAAGGCATCAGGGCCAACAATTGCACAGGCTGTCTCCACCCCTCCTGCGGATGCTAGGGCAGCACCTAAAAGATGAGGTAGGCTGTCATGAAAGTATGATAATTCTCATAATAGTTTTCTGGTTTATTAGTGAAGTAGGTTTTTGGGGGTAAATATGGTTGGGTCTGCCTGTGTATGATTTAATTACATTTGGATCAAGTAGACTGGAAGTTCTAACTCATCAAAAGAATCTAGATGATTGATATGCTGATAAGTAAAAACAGATGCTAGCTTAGCATGTAAAGTGTGAAGGGAATTTGTATTTTTAGATAAATTAAGGGAGATTTGGATTTTAAAGCGATCTCAGTCTGTTTGCAACTGGCCAGATAAGCAAGGGTAAGGAATGTGTTTACGTTTCCCAAAGGTAACTAACAATAAATTGTAGCAACATGAAAGTTTTTACATTGCGAGGAAGATACAGTTTCAAAGACATATGAAACAATAGAAGTTACATATTCAAGAGAGCCTATGTGTCAGGAGAAGGCCATGTGAAATCCAATAGAAGTGTATGAAATAGCCTTAATGAAGCCACCAGTGTTTATGCATAAGTCTGCTGCCTACCGAAACTGAAGCTGGAGAAAAGCCATTTGGAATTCCACTGTCCAATGTATTGTGTTAATTTGCTGGATCTGTTTAAAATCTAAAATCTATTTTTAGACCATTGCCTTAAAGGGGGTGTAACTGGGAGGCAGGTTAATTAGGAATTTTAGGAATTATTATATTAGTAATTGTAGTCTTACGTAAGTGATTGACATCATTTATTTTGTTAATAAATATTTAATTTAACTTTTTTAAATCTCTAAAAGTCTTGGTGGACTCAACTTGAAATATGTACAAATTGCAAAACTGTTGTGATAGCCTGACCAAGTTTCCCTCGTGGATCTGGTCTGCCTGGCACACATCATCTTCCACATCACAACATGCCTAGAAAAGTTAAGAACTTCTGATCACAAGTGGTTGCACAGGTGAACACATTTTGTCACTTTATAATCTGAAAATATGTTCACTTTCACTGAATAATATGTAATGGTGTCTTTCAGCTTCATTTATAGATTTTGCAAGTCCTCCCCTGCATCACCCCGCACCCCCGCCGCAACTAACAGTTCAGCTGCAAGCAATCGGCCCATGAGAGATTCTGCAGGGAGAAGTGTGTTTGTGGCAGGGCCTTTTGGAGCTTTGTGCAAGCACTCCCCCACACACGCGGAGCCTTCCTCCATAATGCTCATCTCAGTGCTGCCTGCTGGGATTCTCTTTCAGTTCTCCATCTGAGCTGACCTGCATCTCCCCTCACTTTCGATTTGAAAAGCATGGTTATAGTCAAATTTCTCAATTCCATTGTCCTTGCCCTCTCCCAGTTACCCACATCCATTCCCCCATCGCTGTTGACCCCCCGACATCACCTTCCACCTCCCCACCATCACCCACCAACTAGAACTCCTTTCTATTCAGGAATTCAAGGTGAACATGCATGTTCCCTACCTTCCTGAGAATCCCACCAGCATCCACGTTGACTTCCCCAATCTCCTCTTTCCCATTTGCATGCCTCTGAGTCGCCACCAACCACCATCGTTGCCCCTTCTGCTGCTACCATTGCAGCCTCAGCCTCCCACCCTTCCTCTGACCCATCTCATACTCATTGTTCCTCTGACCTAACCCACCCTTAGTTTGCTCCCCAGGAGGCAGTCATTGACTCCAAAGACTCCTCCCTTGCACCTTCACCTGGACATCACCACCACCCCCACCTCCCCCCACCTTTACTCCCTCCTCCACCCTTACTCCTTTCTCCATCCGGACTCCTTCCCCCTTCTGGACTCTTTCCCTCTGCCCCAGACTCCTTCCCTACCCCCACCAGAATCCTTCCCTTACACCTTCCTCCGTCCATAAGCCGACCTCCCCAGTTGATGCATTCTCCCTATTACGCACTCCTCCCCCTCTACTTCCTCCTCCCCTTCCCAATCTCATCCCCTGACACATTTACTCCCTCCTCCCAACCTCACCTCCCCTCATCCCCTACCATTTCACCTCCCTCTCCCACTCACAACTGGATGTTCCTCTCCTTCCACCCCTACACACCACCCCCCACCCCCAACCCTTGCCAATCATCCTTAGCAGCACATGGGCAAGTCCGTGATATTCCGAAGTAGACTCCAGACATCAACAGAACCTCCCACCTTCTATGAGCTGCTTCGTGGCAGAGCCACGTCCATGAGAATCCACACAGCACATCTTGCGTGTGTTCCTCCGGGATCCGGTAGCTGTAGGGCTCCAGTATCTTCTGCTCCGTGGATGTCCGCGATCTGAGCAAGGCTTTATTGGTAAGTCCTGACTTCTGCATATCACACTTGTCCAGACGTGTTCTTGGCCGGCATGTTTTCCCGCTGTCGTGGGTGGTAAATTTGAGGTGGGATATGATTCTGGCAAGCAGGGCTCATAATTAGATGCAAATGTATTAAAATGATGTTCTTGACATCCGGAGGTGGAAAACGTGGCTATTTGCGGGTGGAGCAGACAATCGCAAACTGGTTTCACGATGACATGAAGCCAATTTTTGGCCTTCCTGCGTATTGTCCACCCCTGGATGCCATGACACCTGCCGCGAACAGCGTGGGTGGGGGGGGGGGGGGGGGGGGGGGGGGGGGGGTGGGTGGGTGGGGAGATGTTTTGGCCTTTTGTAAGAGTGTCACATTTGCCACTCTCCAATCCGCTGACGGCTTCCCTGTTGTACGCCTTCATCCGTAATCACTGATTTTTCATAATTTCATTTTTGCTTCACTTCTGATTTTTTGTAGATGTTGATTTAAATCTGAACATAATTGAACTTTGATTAGTGATCAATTATATAATCAGTAATATTATTATGTGGACTTGGACTTTTTCCTGAGGATTTTTTTCTTTTGTGTATCACACAGGTGTTGTTTTGACTGAACATTTATTTTTGGGACACTTCTAGAAAAAACACATATTTTTCCATTGTTTAAAAAGAGGAATTGTTCTTATTGTATTTTGACCCCAATGACCCTTGAACTACATGCCAAGACGAGAGTGGTCTTACACGGGATGCAACAGGAGATGGAGTTTGATTGATGGACTACAGCCTGAATGATGGCATATGGGAAGACCCCATCAAAAGATTCTCGAATAACTTGGAATGTGAAGTCTGCAAAGCCTTGCAATGCGTGTGAGGAGAATTGACATGGATTCACGTTTTCCAGTGTTATTGTTTTGAGAAAATGTGAACTAAGTCTCAAAAGGCTGGAATGGAGCCAGAAATCTGGCTTAAAGAGACTTCTTTAAGATTCCATGCTTCCAGAGTTCAGGGATGCAGTCGGTGTGGAACAGTCAACCACTGAAGACTGTGGGAGGAAGGGACATTGGAGTGACTGGCCGAAGAGTCCACCCCCATAACATCACTCAGAAACTTGGTATGTATGCACCAAGGGGAATCTTTACCAATTTAGCATCCTGTCATGGTACAGACCAATTTGAGATTATTGTTTATGTTTTTAAAAACAAATCTGTCTTCTTTTCTTCTAACATATATAGCATGCTACCTCTTTTCAATAAAGTTGGCTTTTCTTTTTTTACTTAATTCTTTTTATATTATCAATAATAATTGTCATTATTATTATTATTATTCATTCAATAAGATTGTTGTTTTAACACTTTATTAGCATTGTCACTCAATCCTATTACAGCCAGAGTACGGCTCCGAACCTAAGTGAGATTCTGAAAGGGACTCTCAAGCCATCTTACATATTTTTGGCGAGCTGCCAGGAGCTCGAAGACGACCACGGATGAGAGCTAAGTTACCCCTGAAGAAGGATTAGATTCAACTCATTAGACATTCAGATGATCCAGTCTTTGAGGCGGAGCTTTGGATGGGGAATCCACACGTAAACCCGGGCTGTTAAAAGCAGTTTGATTGTTGGCACTACAGGAGAAATGCAGGAGATTAAAGATCCAGATGATGGAAATAAAAGTGAGTTGTAATGATCAGGGGCAAAACCTGGAGGAGTATAAAGCTAAATTAGCTGATAAAGAAGCCAAATTATTACAGAAAGAAGAAAAATTAGCAAACATTTTTAGAGAAAAGGAAGATCAGCATGCAGTTGCAGAACATTCTCTGGGTTTTTTCTAAGAGGAGACAGAGGGGAGAAAGAAGAACTGGGAAAAATGTGCTGTAGGAATTGACCAGCAGAGGTGGAATATATTAAAAGCCAGTATTCGGAGGCATGTGAAAGGTGAGGAGCTTTGGAAAAGTCAAATGAGGACCTCAGTCGGGAGTAACAGAGATTAGATAGGGAAAGGAGAAAGTGAATGTGGCATTCAGAATGCTGCAGAGAGAGAAAGAGAGGAACAGGTAGATCATGCTGCTTGCAAGTGAGAGTTGGCTGCAGTGCAAAGTAAACTGCAACAGCAGCATGGGATGGTCTTTTTTAAAAATTCATTTATAGGATGTGGGCTTCGCTGGCTGGGACAGCATTTATTGCCCACCCTTAGTTGCCCTTGAGAAGGTGGTGGTGAACTGCCTTCTTGAAGCACTGCAGTGAATGTGCTGTTAGGAAGGGAGTTCCAGTGTTTTGACCCAGCGACAGTGAAGGAACGGCGATGTATTTCCAAGTCAGAATAGTGAGTGACTTGGAGGGGAACTTCCAGGCGGTGGTATTCCCATCTATCTGCTGCCCTTGGCTTTCTGGATGGTAGCGGTCATGGGTTTGGAAGGTGCTGCCTAAGGAGCCGTTGTGAGTTCCTGCAGAGCATCTTGTAGATTGTACACACTGCTGCTACTGTGCGTCGGTGGTGGAGAGGGATGAATGTTTTTGGATGCGGTGCCAATCAAGCAGGCTGCTTTATCCTGGATGGTATCAAGCTTCTTGAGTGTTGTTGGAGCTGCACTCATCCAGGCAAGTGGGGTGTATTCCATCACATTCCTGACTTGTGCCTTGTAGACAGTGGATAGGCTTTGGGGAGTCAGGAAACGAGTTACTCGTCGCATGATTCCTAGCCTCTGACCTGCTCTTGTAGCCACAGTATTTATATGGCTAGTCCAGTTCAGTTTCTGGTCAATAGTAACCCTCAGGATGTTGGTAGTGGAGGATCCAGTGATGGTAATGCCAGTGATTTTTAAGGGATGATGGTTAGATTCTCTCTTGTTAGTGATGGTCATTGCCTGGCACTTGTGTGGCATGAATGTTAGTTGCCGCTTGTCAGCCCAAGCCTGGATATTGTCCAGGTCTAACTGCATTTGGACATGGACTGCTTCAGCATCTGAGGAGTCATGAATGGTGCTGACCATTGTGCAATCATCAGCGAATATCCCCACTTCTGACTCAATGATGGGAGGAAGGTCATTGATGAAGCAGTTGAAGATGCTTAGACCAAGGACACTACCCTGAGGAACACCTGCAGTGCTGTCCTGAAGCTGAAATGATTGACGTACAACAAGCACAGCCATCTCCCTTTTGCTAGGTATGACTGCAACCAGCGGAGAGTTTTCCTCCTGATTCCCATTGACTCCATTTTTGCTAGGGCTCCTTGATGCCATGCTTGGTCAAATGTTGCCTTGATGTCAAGGGCAGTCACTCTCACCTCACCTTGGGAGTTCAGCTCTTTCATCCATGTTTGAACCAAGGCTGTAATGAGGTCAGGAGTTGAGTGGCCCTAGCAGAATCCATCAGTGAACAGGTTATTGCTAACCAAGTGCCTCTTCATAGCACTGTTGATGACCTCTTCCATCCTTCTACTGATAATGGAGAGTAGACTGACTGGTAATAATTGACCAGGTTGGATTTGCCCTGAATTTTGTATCCAGGACATAGCTGGGCAATTTTCCTCATGGCCAGGTAGATGCCAGTGTTGTAGTTGTACTGGAACAGATTGGCTAGGGGCGTGACAAGTTCTGGAATACAAGCCTTCAATACTATTGACGGAATGTTGTCAGGGCTCGTAGCTTTTGCAGTATCCATTGCCTTCAGATGTTTCTCGATATCACGTGGAGTGAATTGAATTGGCTGAAGACTGGCAGCTGTGATTCTGGGGACCTCTGGAGGAGGCCGAGATGGATCATCCACTCAGCACTTCTGGCTGAAGATTGTTGCAAATGCTTCAGCCTTATCTTTTGTACTGATGTGCTGGGCTCACACATCATGGGGATATTTGTGGAGCCTCTTTCTCCTGTCAATTGTTTAATTGTCCACCGCCATTCATGACTGGATATGACAGTATTGCTGAGCTTAGACCTGATCCATTGGTTGTGGGATCACTTAGCTCTTTCTGTCACTGGCTGCTTATGCTGTTTGATGCACAAGTAGTCCTGTGTTGTAGCTTCACCAGGTTGACACCTTATTTTTAGGTATGCCTCATGCTGCTCCTAGCATGCCCCCTGCACTCTTCGTTGAACCAGGGCTGATCACTTGACAGGGCGCTAATGGTAGAGCGGGGGATTTACTGGGCCATGAGGTTACAGATTGTGGGTGAGTACAATCCTGCTGTTGCTGATGGCCCACAGTGCCTCATGGTTGCCCAGTCTTGAGTTGCTAGGCCTGTTCGAAATCTATCCCATTTAGCATGGTGGTATGGAGGGTGTCCTCAATGTGAAGGCAGGACTTCGTCTTCACAGGGACTGTCAGGTCAGATGCAAGGACAGATGCATCTGCGGCAGGCAGGTTGGTGAGGATGAGGTCAAGTGTTTTTTTCCCTTTTCTTGGTTCCCTCACCACCAGCCGCAGACCCTGTGTAGCAGCTATGTCCTTTAGGACTTGGCCAACATGGTCTGTAGTGGTGCTACCGAGGCACTCTTGGTGATGGACATTGAAGTTCCCCACCCAGAGTACATTCTGTGTCATCTAGATCATGTGACCTTACACTCTAAACATAGCCAGCCTTTCCAGTACCTCTTCTCTCAAATTTCACCCCCTCACGTAATGGGTCCAGGATAAAATATGGGCCTTTTAGATTGGAATAGTCAGCCTCCTATAGCTTAGAATTGCTAAGTTAAGAATGTTTTGTTTTGTAGTATTCTGTCACTAAAAGCAGCTATGTGGTTTAATGAGTTGTAGGGTAAGGTTAGTCAAGCAGATTAAGAACAGAAAAAGCTGCAAATACTCAGCAGGTCAGGTGGCATCTGTGGAGAGAAACATAGTTAATGGGCGGAATTGTCCACTCCTGTTGGGGGCAGATGTCATGGTAGGCACCCACGGATAATATGGCAGGAAGGCCAAAAATTGGTTTCACGCCTTCATGAAACCAGTTTGCGACTGTCTGCTCCACCCGTCAATGGCGGGCCACATTTCCCGCCACCAGACATTGGGAACTTCATTGTAATACAGTTGTATATCATCATAAGCTCAGCTCACCGGAATCATGCCCCCATGATGGATCATTCAAGCACTTCTGCATGATTGCACACCGACATGTTTCACAACAGCATTTATAAGGCAAGCTGGACTTACCTGGCGAGCTGCACTTCAAGGGGAACTCGGAGGTGAGTGCAGTAACGTTGTGCAGCACTCGCGAGGGTCAACTGTTGAACTTCAAGGTTGAGGCGCTGTGCATTCAGGCAGGGGCACAGGCAAGTCGCTTTTTCCCAGCTGGCTGACAGTGCGGTGCCGGGGCAAGGGCTGCCCTGTGGTTGAGGCGAGTTGTGGGGGCGGTGCGGGCAAGGCCAGCACTCCGGTTGACAGTAGTGCACAAGCTTTGGGGGGTGGGGGGGTGGTTTGCTGGTATGGTGGGTGGGGAGGAAAGCAGCCACGCATTGGCAAACCTTGTGTAAGTGACCATTCTTCCACAGCTGAGATAGTTCAGGTGCAGCCGCATTGACCTGCTTAGAGTCAGGCTTTTAGATAATCTGCCCACTCAAGCAACGCAGAAGCCTGAAAGTGCAACCAAGTCCACCAGAGCTTTTCACCCCTTGGGCACAGATTGCAATTTAATGAGCGTTTTAGTGGACTGCAGAACAGTTGGATGACATTGTACAATCTCCTTGCTAAGGCTGGCCATGGAGCAGTCACTGGTGGAGGCACTCACAGCCTCTTGTAATATCATCATCCCGGTTTGGATCAGTCTCCCCCATGGTTCAAGCTAACAGTGCAGCCAAGCGGCGCAGGTTAGGAGAATGTCTGTACCTGAGCTGAGAGCACAGCATGCAGTCCAATGGGCAAAGCTGCTGTCAGTCAGTCAGTGGGATGGAGGTGGATGTGGTTTTGGACAGCCATGCAGTGCACTAAATTGTGTCCATCCAAGTGGTGGCCAGCACTCTCCGGGATAAATTAAGGGGCCTTCAGACTTAACCAAGACAGGTTCTTAGAATGCCTAAACTAACCCACGCCTCTCTCTCTTTTATCCTGTAGGAGGAGTACATCAGGAGCATGGAGCCTGGTGACCTAGCTGTATGCCTCGTGGCTTACAAAGCACAGAGACGAAGGAGAAGAGACCGATGGAGGCGCCTGGCTGCGCAGAGGGAGAAGCCACAGCAAACCATTATTGGTCGGCACCTAGCTAGACCCAGGGTCTATAGGCACCGCCTTTCATTCCTGCAGTGACTGAGAACCAGTGTTGCAGAAGACTGCACATGTCTAGGGAACTGGTTGGTCACATCTGCCACCTGCTGCAGGTTATGGAGCCACGGGAACATGGAGGGTGTCCACTGCCAGTGACAGTGAAAGTGCCCACGGTGCTCAGTTTTTATACCAGTTGCTCCTTTCAGGGCTCCACAGGTGACTTCTGTGGGATATCAGAAGCCTCTACCCCTCCACCCATGAGGTCACAGGTGCCATCTTCGCGAAGGCACCGAACTTTGTGCATTTCACTTGGGACCAGGAAAGCCAGGAAGCAAGAACACTGGGAATTGCCCAGAACTCAGGTTTCCCACAGGTTCAGGGTCTCATCGACTGCACTCACCTGGCATGCAGATCACTGTGGCAAGAAGTGGTCAACTATGTCAACCACAATGGCTTCCACTTGCTGCGTATTCAGCTGGTGTGTGACCACCAGAAACACATCCTGCAGGTCTGCACATGATTCCAAGAGAGTATCCACGCCTCCTACATCCTTAGCAGGTCTCAGATCCCCAACATCCTCCAAGGGTCCACAAAGGCTGCAGGGTTGGCTTTTTGGGGACAAGGGCGACCCGCAGAGGACATGGCTGATGACACCAATGCATCCTCAGAGTGCAGCACAACAAAGGTACAACAAGGCTCATGGTGCAGCTTGAACCTTGGTGGAACTAACCATCGGAATGTTGACATGAGGTTCCGGTGCCAGGACCGGTCTGGTGCAGCCCTGCAATACAATCCACAGAGGGTGTCACACATCATCATCACCCGCTGCACCCTTCAAAGCCTGATGCTACTGAGGAGGAGATGGAGTGTTGTCCGATGAGGAGGACATTGACAGGGATGAGGGTGAGGATGTCCTTGAAGGTGAGGATGCTGGCAATGAGGCCATCCCACTGGCCAGACGAGGCAGATGTGCTCAGGAGACCCTCATAGCTGCTAGATTCATGGGGGATGATGACGACATGCAGTGAGGAAACATCAAAAATCCTCATATTGCATCTGTGAACATTTGACTCCAGTCTGGCTGAGGGCAGCGCACATACCTTCTGTGATAAGGGTCCTGTCATGGAGACGCAGTGGAGTCCCTAATAGTCGCTAGATTCCAGGAAGATGATGATGACATGATGATGAAAACACTCAATAGATCTTCACGTTGCCTCTGTGAATGTTTGACACCTGTCTGGCTGAGGGCAGCTCACTTGCGCTCTGTGATCAAGGTCATATCATGGAGACACGGCCATGAAACTTTAATGCTCCTGATCCTTTGTCAGCCTTCAGGAGCACAGCGTCATCGGTCACAGATGCTGAAGAGATGGGGGTCCAGCCCCACCTCAAAGGTGCTGAGAGCACACAGAGAGAATGATGGAACTCTGTTACGCCTGCCCACACATCCTGGCAGCAATGACAAGCATCATCGAGGTGCAGGCATCAGTAATGTGTCCAGTGAGTTTGAATCTGGAGGGTCTCCTGAGCTAGTGCAATGGCCTCATTGTCAGCATCCTCACCTTCAAGGACATCCTCACCCTCATCCCTGTCAATGTCCTCCTCATCGGAAGACACTCCATCTCCTCCTCAGCAGCATCATTCACTTTGGTCTGAAGGTTACACACTGCACAGGGAAGAGGCCCTGGACTGAGACACCTGCCTTTATCTTGTGCAGAAACCAAGGTTTCACATCTGAGTGACATGAACACTGCTCATCAGAACAAGGAGCCATAGGCAAGGAAACATTCTTGGGAGTTTATTGACAATAGTGCACATTATGTACAAGTGATTAGCACCTGTGCCCAGGCTGTGCAAATACATCTTCTTAATCTTCCTAACCCTGCCACTATGTCTTGGTGCTCCCCCAGACATCCACAGCGGAGGTGGGGGCAGCCTACTGACTACAACGCCCTGTCTGTGATGACCTTCATGGACATCCTCTGAAGAGCTGAGACCTGGAGGGCCTCGGCCTGCTTTTGGGGTCCTGCTATGAGGTAGTGGCACCCTCCTGCCTGTGGAGCTGGAGCTGCTGGGATCACAGGAAGAGGGGATTCGGATGGGCTGGACACTCCTGGAGTCACCTGAGTGGATGACTCTGGGGCGTGCAACTGTTGATTCTCCTCCCAATGGTGCATGAGGGCCCCAGGCTCACTCCTTGAGGAGAAGGGAAAAGTGGAATGAGCTGGAGCTGTCCTGCACCCCTCTTGCATTGACAATATTGGAAGCCAATATGGCATCAGCAATGAAGTTCAGCCCTCACAGCAGTGCAGGACCGTTGTGCTGGACCAAGGTCTCCATGGTGGCCACCATCCTACCAGTGTTGACCTCGGTGCATTGGCATGTCGGAGCTATCACCCCAGATTGAAAGCAGACGGACTGCTCTATCGTGCCTTACAATCTGAGGAGTGCAGCGGACATCCCTTCCTTTTGTTCCCGGGCGTGCCTTTGCAGCTCCAGCAACTGATACCAGAGACCAGGTGCTCATCATCTGACTCAGACTCAGCAGAATTCTGGCTTTCAGCAGTCCTCCGGGTGCTGGAGACTTGGGAAGTTCCTGCCACCACCTGCTGTGGAGCAGATAGTGTCATGTGCTCACCAGATTGTGACCCCGAGGCTACTCTAGAACTAAGTCACACCGAGGTATGTGTCTCTGTGCTGGTGGAGGGTGTGGGTGAGTGCTGTGATGGGTCTTCAATTGCGGTTTCAGCAGATTCCTCTTCCGAGGTGTCTCTGGGACTTGAGTCAAGCACCTGGGTCGTGGACTCCGTAGCTGTTTCCCTGATGTGCCTCCAAAATCAGGGAGAGATAATTAGTGCATGGCAGAGGACTGGGGAACAGGACACATTGCTCACAGCATGGTTATCTGATGGATGTTGTATTGCTGGATCCTCAGTTAATAGAGCACCACTGACCTCATCGTCAGCACAGGAACGGTTCAGATCTTCATCAGCCAGCTGGATGACTCTATTTTCAAAGTGTGTTAGAACCTTGATGCTGGGGCACTCCTCCACCAGTCTGTGACCTCTCCTCGTTGTGTGCCAGCTTGTCCTGGATGAATACAGGTAGAGAGAGTGTAAGCAGGATGCCTGCCAGGCCAGATGATAAAGATGCCTGGCATGTGTGGGTGGTGAGTGGTGCCATGGATGGGATGAGGACAATGAAGTTGTGTGTGAGAGCATGAGTATGAATGGTGATGTCCCTTGAACTGGCAGTGAGTGGGGGCCCTGTGGATGTGTGATTGGTTTGTGAGTATGAGTTGACAGTGATGAGAAGAGTGACTTACCCTGGTGGAACGGAGGAGATCATTCATCCTCTTTCAGCACTTGGTGGCTGTCCTCTTTTGCAGGGCATTGGCACTGACCACTGCTGCCACTGCCTCCAAGCCAGTTTGATGATGTTGCTGTCCATCCTACGGGCAGAGTCGGGGCAGAGGATATCACAGCAGGCCTCCAAGGCATCCAAAAGGCCTTCCAAGGAAGCATCACTAAATCAGGGGGCTGTAGTCTTCTTGCTTTTCAGGTCCATGTCTTCTGTGCAGCATTCCTGGGCTGGAAGCACTGAGAGGTGTGTGGATTGCTACGCGTTAAATATGGCGCTTGATGTGAGGAAGTGGCAAGGTGATGACATCGTGGCCGTTGAGAGCCCGCCCGCCATCAAAGCAGCTTGTTTCCCAGGAATCCATGATTAATGAGGTGGGATTGTGACAATATGGCGTGAAAAGCAGCCATTGTGGCCAGTGGGTAAAACATCCATTTCCCACCTGCTACCGTACTTAGTGCAAATCTAAGATGATTCCGCCCAATATTTCAGGTCAATGACCCTTCACTAGAACTGAGGAAAGATAGAAATGTAATAGATTTTTAGAAAATGAAAGCGGGAGGGGTAGAAGAGCAAAGGGAAGTCTTGTGATAGGGCAGAGGACTGGAGAGATTAAATGACAAAGGTTTCATGGTACAAAAGCTGTTATATTATTCCAAAGTGATTTAGGAACTGTAGGTATATCCAAATTTCCTCATCACTCACTAATGAACTGCAGTCAGTGTACCAGAACAACATGTATCATTATGCAGCACATGGTGAAATCTGGAAAAATGCACTCGATGTAAGCTCCAGTATTTGTTTTCTTATTTGTTCACAGGATGTGGATATTGCTGGCTCAACCAGCATTTATTGCCCATCACTAATTGCCCTTGAGAAGGTGTCAGCGAGCCGCCTTCTTGAATCACTGCAGTCCATGTGCCACACACACACACACACACACACACGCTGTTCAGTGTGGCCACACACACACATACTGTTTGGTGTGGCACCATACACACGCTCCTACATTGGCTTTCAGTTCAACACTAATTATGGGGGCAGGAAGACAATGAAAAACATCATGCAAGCCCATTAAAATCAATGAGACAACAAATACCTGGGGAAGCCCACCAAAATCAAATAAAGAACTAACCTTGATTTGGATTGAGATAAGAAATTTGAAAAAAAAGTATAACTGGGCCAGCAGATCTGAGTGTGAACGGTTTTTTGAAAGCAGTTTTGGGCAGTGAGCAGTTGGGAGCAGTTTTGCAGAGTTTAAACAGGGAGCTGAGCCAAGTGGAGGAAGAGATATGGATATTTGCAGGCCCGCAGGCAACATCAAGGCGAGGGGCACGGGGTGGCAGGCTTAACTGAAGACAACAAAGACACAACCGCAGCCCTCCATGAAGATCGACCACCCACAACCGTGCCCTTCACCCAAATGAAGAACCTTCATTTCCACAGACCAGGACCACGTGGGGACGGCAGAGTGTACCCCAAAACTGCAACCAGCTCACCTGGCTAGATTTCAAACTGTCAAGGAACCCGGGTTGGTGAGCATGATCCCTGGCCTCTCCTAGTTCAATTTAGTTAGGTTTTGGGGGTGGAACAAGGGTAAGGGGATTAGTAGCATGATTTTCCCTCATTATGTCGTGTGTTCCCCATTCTTAACTAAGTGTACTTTGTAAGTCTGTATAATCTCAGTGCAATCCTAATGTTATAAGTTCATTTGTGATTTCAATAAACTCAATTTTTCTTGCACCAAAACCAGTTGTCTGCTGCACTTTGTCACAACCCCCAAATAAGTCCAAGGTCTAGAACGCAGGGAGTGGGAGCAATTTGGACCACTCAGAAGTCAGAGATGAAGCTGACTCACACCACCACCCCCTACAGCACTCATCCAGGCAAGTGAAGAGTATTCTGTCACACTTCTTGACTTGTGCCTTGTAGATGGTGGACAGATTTTGGTGAGCAGGAGGTGAGTTATTTGGCTGGTCCAGTTCAGTTTCTGGTCAATGTAACTCCCAGGATGTTGATGGTGTGGGATCCAGCGATTGCAATGCCATTGAATGTCAAGGGGAGATGGTTAAATTCTCCTTTGTTGGAGATGTTATTGCCTGGCATTTATGTGGCATGAATATTATTTGTCTAATAGTGTGAATATTTCAAACTTGTGAGACCACAAGATATGACAAAAGCCAAAGGAAGTGGTAATGGGTAAAGTAAAGAAACAGTAGATGTGGCCAGATGAAGTGTGAATGGTGAAGTAACAGTCATCCAAATACAAAGTGAAGGAATAAAGAAAGAAACAAGAAAAAACCAAAACAGTAAAATAACAAAAAAAAAAATGAAACACAATGGAGGTAGAGGTTGTGATCTAAAATTGGTGAATTCAGTTGTTGAATCCAGAAGAGTGTAGGGTGCTGAGTCAAAAGACGGGTGCTGTTCCTCAAGCTTGTTGAGCTTCACTGGGACACGGTAGTAGGCCAAGGGCTAAAAGGTAGGAATGGGAACAAAGTGCAGAATAGAAATAATAAGTGACACATACCTTAGAGTCATGCTTAGAGACTAAACTGAAGGGTTTTCCAAATCAATCTCTCAGTCTGCATTTGGTCTCCCCAATGAAGGAAGACCACGTCATTAGCAACAAATACAGTATACTAAATTGAAAAAAGTAAGTAAATTCTTGTTTTACTTGGAAGGAGTATTTGGGGCCATAGATGGTGAAGTGGAGTAATTGAAATAATTCAATATTAAAACTGATATTAAGATGAGCACTACAGCTTTAACAGTAGACAAATGTAGTTATGAGCAATAATAGCTTTAAAAGTAGGTAAGTATAGTTATGAGAGCTCTTTCGAATGATGATGGGAAATATAGCCAACACATAGGCATTATGAGTATGGGTACTGTGGGAACCCAGCTGCCAATCACAAGTCATAAAACTTAATGACCTTCACAGGATGGCTAAACAAATGTTAGGGCAATAAGAGCACATACTGGGAGGCATTAGAACCAAGGCATTTCCCAGCCTCCCAGTGACATAACAGAGATATCATCAGCCTGAATAATTCTGGTCATTAGGTATGTAACTGGAGGTTGTAGTAGGCAGTGTAATGAAATGTGATAACTAAAAGATTTAAATATGCTACGCAGCCTTTGTATTGAAGACACACACTGTGGAACCAGGCTGTGTCCTCCCAGCATATGCTTGAATAAAACCTTTGCTTTCTGGAAACTCTCAGACTTGAGTGGTCCCATCTTTATACCACAACAACGAAAAGGTAGGAGGCAATAAGGTAGGTATTGCATTTCCTGTGCTTGCATGGAAAGTTGCTATAGGAAAGGGAGGGGGTGTTGGCAGTGACTGAAGAATGGACCAGGATGTCACAGAGGGAGCTGTCCCTTCAGAACGCTGAAAGGAGAGAGAGCAGGAGAAGATTTATTTGGTGGTGGCAGCTCACTAGAGGTGTCCAAGATGTCAGAGGTTAACCCATTGAATATGGAGGCTAGCGGGGTGCAAGGCAAGTACAAGGGGAATCCTCATATGGTTCTGGAAGGAAGGGGAAGGAATGAGAGCAGAAATGCTTGGAATAGATTGGATGTGGTGGAGGATCCTGTCAACCAAGCTGGGGTTGAGGAGAAAGAAGTTAAAAGCAAAAAACCATGGATGCTGGAAATCCAAAACAAAAATAAAAATACCTGGAAAAACTCAGCAGGTCTGACAGCATCAGCGGAGATGAACACAGTAAACGTTTCGACTCTGTATGACTCTTCAACAGAACTAAGGAAAAATAGAAAAAAGGTGAAATATAAACTGGTTTAAAAGTGTTGGATTAGAAGGTGGCATCATCTGAACAAGAGATGGAGAAACTGGGAGAATGGAACAGACTCGTTAGAGGAAACAGGGTGTTAGGATGTGCAGTCAAGGTAGTTGTGGACGTCTGTGGGTTTGTCGTGAATATTAGTTGATAGCTTGTCACTGAAATGGAGGCAGAGAAGTCAAGGAAGGGAAGAGTCAATGAAATTTTCCTGGGGCTGAGATGATAGATAAGGATGAAGACTATCAGTAGGATAGTCAGAATGCTAACCATGGTGCCTTAGAGTAGCTGTGAAACAAGAGGAGTAGGGGAAGTGTAATGTGGATTTTGTAATAGGGGATTCAATAATTAGGGGACAAGTTCCACCTTTTGTAAGCAGGATCAAGAGTCCCACATGATATGTTGCCCACCTGGCACCAGGCTGAGGGACATTTTTAACTGGCATGAAAGGATATTGGAGCAGGAGTATAGTCCATGCTGAGATCAACAGTCTATGAAAGAGTAGGAAAGGGGTCTTGTTAAGAGAGTACTAGGAGCTAAATTAAAACGGAACTTCAAGGATTATAACTCCATTCTCACCTTGCACTAGGTGAGTCTAGACTTGCCTAACAGTGGATAGGCATTGGGAGGATCAACAATGTTAAATGTTACAGACAGGTCAAGAAGGATATGACATTCACAAAGATGTCTTTTATGATTTTGATAGGAGCCCTTTCAGTACTGTGGCAGGAGCAAAACTGAATTGGAGGCATTCAAACATGGGAGTTCCAGGCACGGATATTTTAGGCAACAACATTTTCAAGGATTTCGGAAAGAAAAGGATATTGGAGATGGGGCCATAGATTGCAGGAATAAAGGGGTCAAGGGCTTTTTTCCTAAGATAAGACAGGATACTATGAGAGGTAAGCAGGCATTATGGGTGGAATTAAGAAATAGAAAAGGATTTCAGACAGCAGTGGTAGTTGTTTATAGGCCACTGATAGCAGCTGTGAAGTGCCATGATGTATAGATGCAGAGACTAGACAAACATGTAGCAGAGGAGAATGGGGGATTTTAACTTGCATATAGATTGGGAAAAGCAGATGAGCTCATTTCAGAAAGGCAACAAATTTTTTGTGTGTTCAGGACAGTTTTGTTTATTCATTCATGGGATGTAGGTGTCACTGGAAAGACCAGCATTTGCTGCTCATCCTTAGTTGCCATGGAATTTTTACAGCATAGAGACAAATCTCCTTGATTATGTCTATCCTGTGTCTTTACTGGAGCAATCATAAATTAACACAACTGTGCTGCTTTTTCCTCATTGCCCTATCATTAGACTTACTAGGCTGCAATTTCCAATCTATTTGGTAGATAGGCACCTATGATGCACTCCTGCAATCTTTGATTGGGTCAGTACCGGAGGTCACCAGCAGCCAGGTCCTGACACATGCAGCAGGATCGACAGCCAGTGGAAGGCTTTCCCCGTGATTTCCATTGGCTTCAATTTTGTTAGGGTGCCTTAATACCATAATCGGTCAAATGCTGGAGTTTACTGCCCCCTTATCCTCCCTGACTCTCCTCAACCCATGTTCACGGCCAGACCCTTAACCTTGACCCCTTTGACTTTGCCATCTCACAGGGTCTTGCTAGTCTCATATCAATTACAGATATTCTGATCACTTCCTTGTATCACTCACCAGCTACGTGCACCTTCAACACCCCAACCCTGCCTCCATCCATATCCAACCCTGGAAAAAAAATCTATCCCCTTATTCACAACTGCACTTGCAAAATTTCAACAGCCCAGCCTCTGACCCTCCGGCCAAATTGGAACATTGTGAATGAAATTGTCATCATGATATAGCCTTGACAAGGCCAAGGCTTATGGCATGAGAGTGGTCAGAAGGCATCTGATCCTTCCCTGTGCTGCTGCTTTGTCTGCAGATCAATTCCTGTTTCAGCCTGCTGACTGCTGCAATCTCCTTACTAAAGTGGTTCTACTTGTTTTACAATAGCACAATAGAACAAGCCTCCAGACTAAAGCCTGACAAATTGTATAAGAAGCCTGCTCCAGCCAGCAGCTGGAAATACAAATTTGCACATCAGAAGTGCAAAGTTGGCAAAAGTTAAGTCAGCCTGGATACACCTGATATGTAAGACTGCAAGGACTAGTCAGGACCTACAAGAAAACAAAGAATATTGTCTGTAATGTAATAATAGATGTCTGATAAACAGAGAAATTAATCACCACTGGTTTCAAGTCCCCTGCTATTTGACAAGTTCTCACGCTCACCAACTTAGATCGGCGCCCACCACTTTTATTACAGATGGAAAAAAAACACTAATTGTTACAGGTTATGTTACAAATACTGGGAGGAGTTTAAGTTCAAACGTACGTAATGGATCATTGCAAGAATATCTTTTGATGACATACCCGACAGAGTAACCAGACTGTAATGTAGGAACTGAAGTTTGAGCAGTTTGTGTATGTTAACAAAAATCTGTGGTTAACCTCTGAAAGTTTCAAATTTGCACCTGGTTTTGTTTGCTGAATGGAAATTTTATATAAAACTTACTTGATCTCATCACTTCCACAGGACATGACTTACAGGTGGTTCTATTTTCATACCCAGTGGGATTGGGATGTATTTAGTTTTTGGCCTGCTGCTAAGCTCAGCCATCTTGATGATAAAAGTGTACCAGGCAGTTAAAAACCGATATTTGCTTGCTAGACTTGATTGTAATTTGGGAATGAGTAATCCAAACCCCTATATCTACTCCCATCTATGGAAATGGCTCGACAAAAAGAAAACTGAGGACCACAACATTTAGTTATAAGGATATTTTGGCTTTGAAATGAAACTTAATCCTTGAAAATGATATCATCTTTTACCTTGATTGTATTAGATATCAAAGTATTGGTCTAGAAAGAGATTGATTGCTATGTTTGGTGGCTCAGCTGATAGCACTCTTGCCTCTGAGTCACAAGGTTCTGGGTTCATGGTCCCACTCTAGGGGTTGGATTTTTCCAGCCCAATTTGGACTGGAACAGAGGTGGGCAGGAAAAAGAAATGGCGGCAACCTCACAGAGCCAGAGGTGCTGCCTCCATTTCCAGAGAGCGCGTTTCTTGTGGGGCAAAAGACAACGCAAGCTCCAAGTTCTCCCATGCTCATTAACAGGCCAAGTAAAGTACTTAAGGGCTTGTCAAAAGGCCAACTCTTAGAAATTTTGAGACTTTGGTGGAGGCAGCTGGCCTTTAGGAAACCTCAGCCATCAGGTACACTGAGGGCAGGTGTGCAGCAAGTCGGAGGCAAATCAGGGGAGAAGAAAACTTTAAGGGTTAGCGACATGGCATAAGATAATGAGTTATATTTAGAGCAGTACACAATACGGAATGGCTAGAAGGGCTATTGAAGATGGCAAAAAGCAGCATACCTCTGGTGGTCCATGTGGGGATAAAGGGTTGCCAATTCTCTCGGAAGGACCAGGAATCCCCCGGAATTGGCCTCAAACTCCCCATGGCCAAACAAATCATTCTAGGAGCACATCAGCCAGGACTGGCCACCAGCCAATTACCCAATAGGAAAAAGCAATTCGGACCAGTATTCTTATTTCCCAGTTTCTACTAATGTTCCATTTTAAGGTATATATGACCAGTACGGACCAGTACTCTTATTTCCCAGTTTTTACTCTATTTTCATTCTGGGTAGCCCATGCTCAGATACCATCTGATCTTCCCTGCATTAGGGACCGGATGTCAGCCAATCACAGCCTACATGCAGGTACCACCTGACTTTGCCTACATCAGGGACCTGATGATGATCACAGAATAACCCAACTGAGCTTCGGCAGAGACCACTTGGCAGAAATATCAGAACAGCCTACAGACCACATGATTGGTGCTTGATTAGTTGAAGTGATGCCTACTCGGGCTGCAGAGTTGGAGTAAAGGCAACTGAGCCAAGGTTAGGTTCAGCTGAGACGGGCTGGGTGCTGATGTAGTGATTAATTAGTATGATTAATGCAATTAATTAGTGCTGGATTGAATTGGCGCTGACCGGAAAGACTGGTACACTGCGGATTTTCGTCCCCCGAGAGCAACTGACGGGGGAAGGAATTGTTCAGGCTCAGTCACGGAATTTGGTGAAGACAGGTTCATTCCCTTTCACTCAGCGTCACATGGAATCAGTGTTCACAGACGACGGAAACAGCCGATGTGACTGGAGACCAGGTGACTAGCTTGATGGAGAAGCTCGATGGAGCAGAGCCCTGTAGCTGCTTTCCGCTGATTCGTTGTAGCTGCCAATCTCACATTGAACTATATAATAAATATGCTGCATAAAAAGATGTTGCTTGGTCTATGCTGGGCCATCACCTCTGCCGGCTTCCCGTGATGTCACTTCTGCCACCGTCTCTCAGAATATGTCCAGGCAGAGTTGGCAACAATACATAGAAAGAAATAATAGTGATGTCCTGCATACAAGGTTTTCCTTAAACCTCCAAGATTGGGGATGCATAACAATGTTCTCTAGAATACTCCTGGCCTTTGGGAAAGTCAGAGAGTTTACCAAGAAAGCTACATTTTTAAAAATTCACTTAGGGGATGTGGTCGTCACTGGCTAGGCCAGCATTTATTGCCATCCCTAATTGCCCTTGAGAAGGTAGTGGTAAGATGCCTTCTTGAACCACTGCAGTCCCAGTGCTGTTAGGGAGGGAGTTTCAGGATTTTGACCCAGCGACAGTGAAGGAACGGCGATATATTTCCAAGTCAGGATGGTGAGTAACTTAGAGGGGAACTTCCAGACGGTGGTGTTCCCATCTATCTGCTGCCCTTGTCCTTCTCAATGCTAGTTGTCATGGATTTGGAAGGTGCTGCCTAAAGAGCTTTTGTGAGTTACTGCAGTGCATCTTGAGATGGTACACACTGCTGCCAATGTGCATCAGTGGTGGAGGGAGTGAATATTTGTGGAAGGGGTGCCAATGAAGTAAGCTGTTTTGTCCTGGATGGTGTCAAGCTTCTTGAGTGTTGCTGGAGCTGCACTCATCCAGGCAAGTGGACAGTATTCCTCACACTCCTGAATTGTGTCCTGTAGATGGTGGACAGGCATGATAATGATTGGCTGACAACATGGTTTGAAAGCAGCAATTCAACTTTCTTAAATAGAAACACCTAAAGAACCCTTTTACAGGTGCCCTTTCATCCTGCCCACTCAAGAGGCAGCCTGCCTCTGTCCCCCAAGCCCTTGCAGCTTATTAGGCTGATCCCTTACTCAATTATAGTCCTACCTCAGGGAAAATTGCTACTTGTACTAGTTTCCCAACAGAGATGGATTTGGAACCAGAATTGAATTGGCATTCCATTTCCTGCTTCCTCCAGGAAACTCCGATCAGAGGACTTGAGCACAAAGATCAAGACTGACACTTCAGTGCAGTACTGTGGTTGTGCTGCATTGTGGGAGGGGCTATTTTTTGGATGAGATGTTAAACCAAGATTCCATCTGTCTGCTCTAGTGCAAGTATAAGATCCATGGCACTACCCTGTAACTGGAAAAAGATTAGGGAGTTATTCCAGTGTCCTGGCAAATAGTAATCTCTCAATCAACATCACAAAATCAGATTATCTAGTGTTATCACATTGCTGTTTGTGGCAGTTTGCTGAGCAAAAAATTGGCTGCCATGTTTCCTACATTACAACAGGCACGACACTTGATAAAAGACTTGACGTCTTAATGCACTTTACAGGCAAGCTTAGTGGTCTTGAAAGCTATATAAATACATGTCTTTCTTTTTTATGGTTGTGTGATGGAATTTTTGTCTTTTTGAGACAGACCTTAATTGAAAAAGGAAACTGAAAAGGAAAACTAACCTTCCAGTCTCTAAGGAAACTAAGACTGAAACTGAGAATTGGAAACCAGGACTTATGGTTGAAACTTTATAAAAAGAAGACTGAACTATTAGAGTTCAGTAGAAGCTGATGAGTCCACTGGTGCGGTACAGGCAAACTGAAGAAGACAGAATCTGGGTCCAGAAGCTGGGAATAGGCAAATACACAGTTGCTGAAGCTGTATCTGCCATCCAGACCAAGTTGAGGAGGTTCTGCAGACGTGTAAATTTTTGGTGAAGACTGTACTCTTGCAGCTCGGATTAGTTGTGTGCTGCTGTCGGCTGGGGATCAGGCTACGTCCTAGAAGAAATGCTGAAGTTCTTCATAAGACAGCATTTTGAAGGACTTTGACTGAATTTGATGGTAGAAATACTGAGTACACTGCTGAGCCAATTCATAAGACCTGTCTTAGTTGTATCTTCCATTTAATGAGTAATTTACAGTTTATAATCAATTGCAATTTGGCTGTTAATTCATGCTTAATTAATAATGACTTTGAGTTTCAGAGTATAGGAGGTTATCCGCAATGGTATTTAGTGTTTACTTTGTTTGACTCTTGTTTAGTAAAAACTCTTCTGTTTAAAAGCATTGAATCTTATTTTAGTAAATAATTGGAATTTCAAATTTCTTCTACTTTAAAAATAAGTTACTGGTCCCTACCGAGACCATAATAGTAATATAATACGACAGCCAATATAGTATAAGGTGAAACAAAAAAGGAATTACCTGGAAAAACTCAGCAGGTCTGGCAGTATCGGCGGAGAAGAAAAGAGTTGACGTTTCGAGTCCTCATGACCCTTCGACAGAACTTTGCAAGTTCTGTCGAAGGGTCATGAGGACTCGAAACGTCAACTCTTCTTCTCCGCCGATGCTGCCAGACCTGCTGAGTTTTTCCAGGTAATTCTGTTTTTGTTTTGGATTTCCAGCATCCGCAGTATTTTTGTTTTTATCTATAGTATAAGGCGAACTAAATGGACCTTAACAACAGGCCTGTGACGATGACACCATTCCTAAACCACGTTTTGCAATCATGGGAAACAGGAAGTAACAGCATCCAGCAGATAACTGAAGAACTGAACATTCGTTTTTCTATCTGTATTGCCAATATCATCATTTGAGAGACAGCTCACAGAGTTAGCATTCCAAATACTCCTCTTCCTTGAAAGATACCTTTTAATTTCATTATTTGTAAGTCAAAGCTTTCTGCAGCTTTGAAGCAATGAAGTCACTTCCAAGCCCTATTATAGATTTTAGAGAATTCTCTTAAAGTCTATTGTAGTGTTACCTCAACTTTAAAATAATGCATGTGCAAAATATAGTTACATCACAGCATGATTTTTTAATTTTTATCACCATGTTCCCTAGACAGACAGGAGATATTGTTAGTGTGATTAATTTAAATGCAAATGAGATGGATTTCTCTCAGAAAATAACATTTTTGGGATGTAGTAGATGAGTAATTTGAGATACGATGTAGTATGTGTGACATGCTTGGAAGGAGAAGGTGACTTTGGACTTTTGGACCTAAACATTCAGGCTAATCATCTTTTGGCAAGCTGGGGGGCGAGATCCAGGAAAAGATCCCTGCGCTTGAATGGAAATATAAAGGCTGATCTTCTATTCCTTAACCACCTAGTTGCAAGCAGATCTGAAGAAACCCTGCTCCACAATGTTGTGTTTATATAACCTTACTTTGGAATAGACCTCTTCATGGAGGGCACAGAGAGGTAAGCACCCAAGGGGACTAGGGGAAGAAGGTACCCACAAGTAGATCGAGGAAGCAGAAGGCAAGGGCAACCCATTGCCAGCTCCGAGAGACTGAACCATGCGTTGTAGGAGATCTGATGGATATAAGGCAGGACACTGCATGAACTATCCAGGCAACATCTTTCCCCTCCACATCTCCAAGGTTACACCATGTTCAAAATCTTCTGTTCATGGAATAAACTGCATAGCATTTACAATGCTACTTCATACCAGCCAATTGAAATCACTCACAGAAACACCTTCAACAACCGCAGAAATTCAGTGATACCCAGCATTTATTTGTAACTAACATTGCTACTAACATTACCATTTTCATCAATTTCCCTTAGTGATTAAGTGTAATTTTTGACACCCTAAGTCTATTCTGCTTAGAGGCAGGAGTATGGGATGATTATAGAATTAAGCCTCTTGGGACTGAAATGACCCTTATTTCATGGCAGCTACATCCTGGGATCGCCAGCTACAGGCTGCACATCGCCTGCTGATGCCTGGATAGTAGAGACCTGCCTTCTTTCTTTTCTATGTGCAGACATCTGAGGAAGCTGGGGGGAGGTGGGGGTGGTGGTGGTGGGGGGGTGGTATGGGGGTCAGGGAGAGGAGGTGCGGGTGGGGAGGGGGATGGGGGTAGACACACAAGAGCTGCTATAACGAAAGATCGCAGCACCACATGAGCGATATCCTGTTAGGAGACTTACTGGGCTCTAGCACTAAATGGTCACCAGTCATGTTGAAACTGAATGGGTTTGAGGTGGGTTGCTTCGTTGTTTCAGTTTTTTAACATTTTAATCTCACCACCCCCTCCACAATCTTATCCCAGCCATTTTGATGGGGTTAAAATAATTCTATAGTTATTCCACTTTCTCCAAAACTTAGCTGGTGAAGTAATTATGCAATTAGTGCAAAGTTATGTCAGGTGGTTGAGTTCTGACATAGATAATGATCAGTGATGGTAGCAGTTTCCTCTCATCTGCTACTTGGAGTAAATAACACAAGCGATTGTGAAACTTTGATAAGATTATAAAGTTCTATTGACACCAAAAATGACTGCACACTCAGGTGAACATGAGAAGGTTAACATATAGCTTTCATCTTTGTGAGAGTATCCAATCTCTCTTCCTTTTCCTCTCTTGCTCTTCAGATGGCTGCTAGAAGACATGTGATAAGAGTTCTGGTAAGGACTGTCTGCCCCCACCCACCCACCCCAGTTTTCCATTCCCATGTGCTTGGTCTCTGCTCCCTTCTCGGTCCCTCCAGTGGCGTGACTGATATCAGGAATTCTGTAACAGCTTTGGCATTTTAGCAAGCTCCCTTAGTGTCCTGTCTTGAATCTAAAATACTGTAAGACCTGTGTAGAATCTATCTTAATTATGCATTAAGCATGCATATTTACTGCCCGACCACTAATATAGTTTCTATATGTTCATTTTCCACCCGCACACATTTGACTAGTGAGATATTAATCCTATTTTATCCTTTCAAGTTACTGAGTGACGATAACTAATAGTGATGATTTGATGATTTGTAACGCAGAAGTTTGAAGTTGTGCATATTTGGTGCTTCAAAATCCTCAGTTAGCAGGCACACTCAAAGACCTCTGCACTTACTTACCACACACCTGCTTTCAGCCTTGAGTTAAGATGCTTTTAATCAGGTCTGTGGTCATCCAAACCACCCTTACCCTTGGAAGGTGTCTGTCACCCATAAGCTCCACTCTGAGATCTCAGACAGGGCCTTATACCAGAAAGTAAGTTGGGGCCAGAATGGAGGGAGAGGCTGCTGCTGCAAGGTCCCCTCCCTCAGTGGAAGACCTAAGGGCTAACACTGCTGTTTCCTTGGACATGTTACCCCTTCGAGTTGGCAGTCCGAGAAGATAGTAATCAAGGCAGACAACAGAAAAATCAACCAGGACCCAGGTCCTCACATTCACCACCATTTGCACATGGTGGATGGGAAAGGAACCTTCGTGTTGGTTGCAGCAGGCGTATGTATCAAGAAATCTAGTTTAGGATGGTCAGACATGTTATAATATGCCTTTAAGGGATATCAGCTTGATGTCAATAGAAGGGAAATGGGTCTTGTGATCCAGTCTTAGCCCGGTATTTTCAGCTTCCATTGGTGGCGGGCATCATGGTGGGCAGGGGGAAAGAAATCAGTTTCAGGCTGGCGTGAAATCACAGCGGAATCATCCGCCGGTTTCCACCTTGACGGATCACGAGGCCAGCATGAAGCCAATTTGCATCCCGCTAATGGGCTGCAAAGTATGGCTCGACCAGAATTGTCCCCCCACGCCCGATTTACTGTTACACCAGCGAGAAAACATGTCAGCTCAGAACGCATCTGGGTAAGCGTGACATGCAGAATTCGGGGCTTACCTTCAGGGCCTTAATCAGATCGTGGGCATTGAAAGAGAAGATGATACTGGAGTCCTACAACCACCGGAACCTGGAGGAACACATGCATCGTATGGCGGGTGGATCCTCGTGCCGATGGCTGAGCCATGAACCAGCTCTCAGAAGGTGGGAGATCTCCACGTAGCAGCTTCAACTTTGCTGAGGTTTCTGATCTTTGCCGACTTTGCCCTGGGCTGGTATGGGTGGTTGGTCATGGGGGCGGAGAAGAAGATTTAGGTGTGAGTGGGAGAGGAAGGTGTACTGGAAGGTGGGGGGTTGGGTGAGGTTGGAAAGGGGTCGTGGCGAAGGGTCAGGGGGTATGATGGGGGAGTGCAAAGGTGTCGGGGGGTGAAGTTTTGGGGGGTGGGGGCGGCGGCAAAGCTGGCAAGAGGAGTGAAGTTGGGAGGGGGTGAAAGTGTCGGGGGGGTGAAGGTGGGGGGTCAAAAGTGTCAGGAGGGGGTGTGGTTGGGGGTATGAATGTGTCAGGGGGATAAGTTTGGAGGGGACAAAGGTGTTGAGGGGGAGGAGAAGGTATGGGGGGAGAAGGGAGTACATGGGGAGGAGGGTGGAATGGGGGAGAATGGTACAAGTCAGGAGGTTGGCATAAGGGGGGAGGGAGGAGTAATGAGGGGGTGGAGATCTGAGGGGGGGAAGGTGTCCAATGAAGGAGGGAGTTCAAAGGAGGGAAGGTGTCATGAGGAGAAGGGAGTTTGGAGGGGTGGGGGAGGGAGTAATGGAAGTATGGTGCAAGTCGGGAGGTTGGTGCATGGTGGGGAGGAAAGTATAAAGGAGAAAGTTCACAAGGGGAAGGTGTCCACCGGAAGGAGGGAGTTTGGAGGGGGGAAGGGTCTAGGGAAAAGAGGGAGTTTGGCATGAGGAAGTTGTCCGAGGAGAGGAGGGTGAACAGAGGGGAGGAAGGAGTAAGGCTGGACGAAGGAATAAGGGTGGAGGAAGGTGTTGGGGTCTGAGGATAGAAAGTCCGGGTGAACATGCAAGGGAGGGGTACGTGGAGTCAATGACTACCTCCTGGGGACCGAACTCAGGGTGGGCGTGGTAAGCTGGAATGGTGAGTGTGAGAGAGGGCAGAGGGAGGATGGGAGGGTGAGGGTGTGTTCGTTCCAGTAGAAGGGGCAGCAAGAGTGGTTGGTGGGGACATGAAGGTAAACATGAACCCTGTGTGTGGGAAGGAGAAGGTCAAGGAGGTCAATGTAGATGGGGGTGGGATTTTTAGAAAGGTAGGGAACGTGCATGTTCACCTGGACATTTGTGAAGGAGAAGATTTTGGGCTGTAGATAATGATGGGGTGGCCAAAGGAGGTGGATTGTGATGGGGAAAAGGACACGGGTGACTGGGGGAGATTAGGGATGGGCAATAAATGCTGGCCCAGCCAACGGAACCCACATCCCATGAATAAATAAATAATAGTGGAAAAAAACGGGGGAGCTTATATTTATCCTAAATTTGACAACTATCATTTCGCAGAAATGAAAAGTGAGCAGAGCCTCGTGTTGGATGGGCACAGGTGCTACATGGGTGTGCAGTCAGTGGGTGGGTGGAGATGCAGGTCAGCTCAGATGGACAACTGAACGAGAACCCCAGCAGGCAGCACTGAAAATGCTTGGGACTGTGAGATGAGTATGATGGAGGAAGGCTCTGTGTACGCGGGACAGTGCTTATACGAGGCTCCACAAGGCCCTGCCACTGACATACATCTCCCTCCAGATTCACTCCTGATTCAGCTGCATGCAGATGAACTGCTGTCCACCTGTGGGCCAGCTTCTCCCTCTGTGGTGACAGAGGACGAGGCTGAGGGGGGTCACAGGCAAAGGAGATGAAGAGGGAGAAGGCAGCCTCTGAGATTCCTGAGTGGATGACCCAGGGTGTCCAGCTGCGGTTCCTCCTCCCTTTTGGGTGCCTGAGGACACCGGCCTGACTCCTGGAGGGGAATAAGCACCTGGAGGGACATTAAAATGCCCTGTTTCCCTCTCACATGCCATTGTAGGAGGTCATCCATGGCTCCTGCAATGGTGTGTAGGCTTGCGGGCATGTCTGCATTCTGCTGGACCAGGGTCTCCATGGCATCCTCTATCCTTTCCATGAAGACCTCCATGTGCGCACATGTGGGCACCACTTCATCAGAGAGCAGGAGGATGCACTCATCCGACTCATATGCCAACCTGTTGAGGGTTTCCAACAGCTCTGCATGATATTCCCCGTCCTCTGCTCACTCTCCACAATGAGTTGGAAGGCCGAATCCAGGGGTTTGTCATCTGACTCAGGCCTGACAGGTGCCTCTTCCCCTGAAGTCCTCTGAGTACCAAGGAGCTCAGCTGAACCTGCTTTCCCCCAGCTGTGGACGTGTCTCTGTGTGGTGACCACCAGACTGTGAAGCTAAGCCTGCTCTAGATCTAGGTCCCACCGAGGTGCGTGTCTCTGCACCGGTGGAGGGTGTGGGTAATCGCTGTCATGCTTCCAGGCTGCTTATTTCCAGCCCTTCAATGGAGGAGGTGTCGCCTTCGCTGGAGGTGAGGACGTGAATGGAGCTGAGGGACTGGCTGGCTGAGGGTGTCGGTCACTTGGCAGAGCTCCCTGTGAACCAAAGTAGAGATAATTAATGCATGGTGGCAGAGTCAAAAACAGGAGAGGGAGCACTCACCGTTGTGTTGAGAGAGGGATGATGTGGTGCATGATCCTCACGTAGGTGTTCACAACTGACCTCACCATCGCCGCAGGCATGTTCCATGTCCTCATCAGTCCGCACGATGGCACACTCCTCAAAGTAGTGAAGGGCTTTATGTTGGTCACTCCACCCCAGTCTGGGACCTCTCCCGCCTGTTGTGAGCCACCTTCTGCTGATAAAAACAGATGGAGAGAGTGTGAGCAGGATGTATGGCACTGCGTGGAATGTTTGTGTGGTGATCGGAGCCATGGATGGGATGAGGATGCGAGCTCCAGAGGATATGAGCCTGATGGAGATGTGAGGGGGTGTATGAGAGTTAATGGTGTTGATCCTTGAGGTGTGAGATCCCTGTGGATGTGTGCTGGGTTTGGGAGTGTGTGAGTTGAGTGTGATGAGGTTGTTGACTTACCCTGGTGGAACGGATGAGATCATTCATCCTCTTCCTGCACTGGATGACTGACCTCCTCTGTGCTCCATTGGCACAGACTGCCACTGCCATCACCTCCCAGGCTGGATTGGTGACACTGGTGAAATTCCTGCGGCTAGACTGGGGGTAGCAGAGTTTGCAGTAGCCTTCCACTGTGTCCAGCAGATGCTCCAGAGAGAGGGCTGCCTTCACCTCTGTTTTGGGGGCCATCAGTGGCCTGGAGCAGTCCTGGTCTGTAGACATGAAGTAGACTTTGCTCTGGTGTTCTCTAAATATGGAGTGAGGAAGCGCTGAGGTCACAGCATGGCAGGCAAATCCGAGCCACCTGCCAGCGCTCAATGTGTTTACTGTGAATGCATTACTAATGAGGCGGGACATGCCAGGGAGCGGACAATACGGCGCAAAGATCAGTCGGCGGGTAAAAAGTCATTTTTCATGCCAACCACCACACTTTGTGCAATTCTGGGACAATTCTGCCCCTTGCTATGAGCAAAGCAGACACACAGCTCTGATATCTTCAAGCTTTGTACCTATGTATAACTATTATCATGTGCCTAGTCTTAATAAATGAACTTACAATGTGTTTACTCAATCCCTTATGAGTGATTGGTGCCTTGTGTCTTGTACAGTAAATAAGCCCAAGGTGTTACATCATTATAATAACCTAACATGGAGATCAGCGGTGTTAAGATAGGTGGCAGCAAGGCTAAGTGCAGGTGCAACAAGGTGAACAGCCTCAGATCATGCTATGGGGCATGAGAAGAACCTTGATAAGGAAGACCACAAGGAAGTTGCCGCGTTGAAGAGTGTTGAAAACGCAGCATGATGACTGTGAAGAAATGCTTTGGAGACACAGCACAGAGCTAATTCTCAATTGAAGAGCTGGTAAGCAGACAGATCCTTTGTGGTGAGATTGCAGTGCATAGCCTGTTAGTTCCATGAGTGGGACAGTGTGTCGAGAGGACCAGCACCAGGTCAGCTCTGTCGGAAAAGGCAAGTGAGTTGGATCAATAGCAAGTGAGGGAGAGTCAAACAAAATAGAACAAAACAAGACAATCATAAAAATCGAGCCAGAGAAGGATACAGCTATAACGGGTGACTTTGGGAGCTGCTGAACAATAAATTGAATAAAAAGCAAAGATGCCATTATGCCGTGCTGTGTTCCCGCCACTAATCGTCTTAGTGGGTGGAGCTTCAGAAAAGTGCACAAAAGCAGCTACAGTGACACCCAGGTACTACAGAAGAAGGAGGGTCAAAGGGACATTGTCAGAATGTCCACAAAATTCTCGAGTTTGAATTAAGATGCAGTTAACATCTGAATTCAAAATGCTTAAACAAAGCACAGAACCATGGTTTCTTGATTCAGGTGTGTATGAACCAGACAAGCAAGCCATAAAAAAACGCCTAGTAATTGAGCATGAAGGCCTATACAGGCTGGACATGTCAGGATTAACAGCAGATGAGCTAAAGGATCCCCAAAAGATATAGACAACATTGGAAGACTGGTTTATTATCAGGTTAAACTTCCATATTCATGTCATTTCAACAACAGCCTACAGAATCCATAGACCACTTTGTCAGCAGGTGCAGAGAAAAAGATACAGACTGTGATTTTTCAAATGCGGAGCTAGCAGACAGAATTGTTCAGTTGGTGATTGCACCCAATTCCATGGAAGAATTCCAGCAAGACCTGCTAAACAAGCCCAAAACATATCACATTGAAGAGCTAATCAAGGATGGACGTAAGTGCGAAGTGATCCTCACAGGTCGACAAAGCTTACAGGTCCTAAGTACAGCTCCACTTGTTGACACGCTCACTAGAACACCAAACTCAGCAAGACATGTGAAAGATGTAGCCTTCTACATGCACCAAGGAAATGCTCAGCTTTCCAGCAATTCTGCAAGGCATGTGGTGGAAAGGAACATTGGCTATGGCAGCACACTAGAGCAAAGGCTGATGCATCTATAAAGAGTGATGCACTGATCCAGACAGACCATTCATAATGGGTACTTCAAGCAATAAGAATGACCACCCAATATCCTGTCAGAATCATATATACGAGATGATTGACAAACCAGAATATGACAATGATGTGCACAATGAGACGAAGAACACTGAACACATGTTTTACACCATCAAACTCGAGGAAAACATCGATGCCATTACATCATCCAAAGTGTTTGCCAAGATTCAAATTATCTGCCCTATGTTGGTTCATAACTGTATTGTTGGTATTCGTTACTGGCCAAGATTACAGGGGCAAGAGCAAACATACTACCTCTGCAAATCCTAAAAGACATCTATCCACAGACATAGAAGGCCGTGGTGAAACCTGCTACTGTAAAACTTTCTGCATACAGTGGTTTACTAATTACATGCGCAGGATCCATAGTCCTGAAGTGAAAGTACAATCAATTCTCCTGGGTTTCATAGATATTCCATATCATAGAAATTAAAGTCTAGCGATGGTAAGTCTACTGGCATGTCGTGACCTCACACTAGTAACAATACATAGAATTAGTCGGACATCATAGAATCAACTTCAAAATCTACTCCTAACACCTCAGTTCATGAGCTAACATCGAAATATCCTGAATGTTTTGACAAAATTGGCAGTTTTAAGGGAGCTATGACATTACACTTGCAGGAGAATGCCAGTCCATCAACTGAACTACCACATAAGTGCAACATCCACATACAAGACAAACTGAAGGTCACACTAAACAAAATGGAGAAAGATGGAATCATTAGAAGAGCACATGAGCACACATATTTATGCAGCTTCATCACATGTATCATAAAGAAAGACGGACCATTGAGAATATGCCTCGATCTATGACATTTAAACACAGCTTTGAAATGTTCTCCTTACAAAATTAGAAGAACTAAATCTGAGATTTTACAAGTGCAAAATTTTTCTCAAAGCTTGATGCCAAGCATGGTTACTGGTCAGTACATCTCAAGAGTTTACTACATTTTGTACCCCATTCGGACGATACCATTTTCATTGACTTCCTTTCGGGCTATCTGTTAGCCAGGATCTCTTTCAAACTCACATGGACCTCATTACATGCACTGTACCAGGATGCACCTTTATCACAGATGACATAGATGTTTTGGGAAGAAAAAAATCAAGAACATGACCATAACCTGCACTTATTCATGCATGCAGCAGGTAATGAAGGATTGGTGTTCAACAGTCTGAAATGCAACATCAATGTGCAGCAGATCAATTTCTTCAGTTTTAGTTATTCCAGTGCTTGCATATTGGCTGATCCAACTAAAATAGAGGATATTAAGGCCAGGCCAACTCCTCACAATAAGGCCGATCTTTGAAGATGTCTAGGTCTCTTTAATTTCTTGTCTCCATACATTCCCAATTTTGCTCAAAAATCTTCATCGCTAAGGGAATTGTTGGAATGGATGGGCCTTTCCTATGGAACAAAGACCACCAATGCCTCTTCAAAGCACTGAAACAGTCATTATCAGAAGCATCAACATTGCAATTTTACAGGGAGACAACTACCCTGCAGATAGATGCCTTACAAAAAGGTCTGGTAGCTTGCATACTACAAGAAGGCAAACCGATTGCATTTGCTTCAAAATCTCTGTCCACAACACAATGCAATTACTCCAACATTGAGTGGGAAACATTAGCTTTAGTGTTTGGAAATATGCGTTTGCATACCTATCTATTTGTCAAAAGATTTGCGGTAGACATTATCGACCACAAACCACTGGAGATGATTTGGCGAACAACATTGAGCAGCGCACCACCAAGATTACAACGTCTCTTGATAAAGATTCAAGGTTACAACTGTGAGATTAGGTAGAAGCTAGGTAACTTGATGATAACATCAGATACACTTGGTACATTGCCTAACCCAGCGTAAACAGAAGACATATCCTCAGATCAATAACTTCATTGACTTTGACTTTGAAGATCTTCTCCAAACTGATCTGGTACATTTTGAGCAACACAAATGCCAGCAGCTACAGAAGAAATGACATAAGATTCTACACTACAGAAACTGTGGAAAACCATCATTGAATGATGGCCTGATTCAATTCAGCATGTCCATGAACACATGAGACCATTTTGGCCTTATCAGGATGAGTTAGGCAACTCTTGTGGCGTTACTTTTAAAGGCAGGCAGGTCGTCATACTTTGTGACCTGATATTCTTAAACAATTTCATCACTCACAAATGGGCATAGACCAGAGGAGAAGACTCCCAAGAGAGACAGTCTGTAGGCCAGGTATGAACAATGATATTTAAGTCAGCATCAAGAATTGCTAGGCATGACATGATAATATGCCAAGTCAGCACAAAGCACCATTGATTCCACATGAAGTTCGTACCCATCCGTGGTCCTAAATCACATCTGACCTCTTTCATGTGCAAGGCACTGACTTTATTGTCATCGTTGACTACTTTACCAAGTACCCCATTATTTGATAATAGCACTATACATCAAGCACAACTGTCGCTCACACTCTTAAGTGCTATTTTCGGTTTATTTGGTGTGCCTAGAGAGATCAGTATGGATAACGATACACTATTTATTGGTAAGCCATTTCAGGATATGTGTGAGTGGAATATCAATTAAACTATTTCTTCCCCTCATTACTCTAGTGCTAATAGCCTAGCTGAACAAATGATTCACACAGTGAAATCCCTCATTTTCAAATGTAGACAGACCAAGCAAGATCTAGACATTGCATTGTTACATCTGCACGCAACAACTTTAAGTGCATCTATTCCATCACTGGCAGAGCTCATGCACAGGCAGACCAATACACACCAATTTACCTACTCTTACCCATTCTGCTCTTTCAAAAACTAGATAGCAACTTATAAAACTACAAGAGAAGATGACCAACATGCAAGATAAAAAAGCAGCCGTAGATTTGTCAAGTTTACAGTTGGGACAACAGGTCTGCATCCAGGATCCCTGCAGAAGGTATATGGCAACCAGCCGAGGTGACAAGGATTTATTCAGAACCAAGGTCCTATGAAGTCATTGCATACATAGGTACGACCGTGAGGTGTAACCGAGGACAAATCAGATCCATTCCTGCTCCTCAACAACTGAGCAAGGTCCCAAAAGCAAACAGGAACAACATCCAAGAATGAGAATCCCATCGATCAGACAAGGTTACCATCACAAGATCTGGGTGTACCAGCAGATTACCTTTATGCTTTAGATGCTCATAGATTGATCAGTTCTATGCACTTATGTAATGGTAACTAAACTTGAACATGTACTGTAAATAGTCACACTTCTTTGGAAGGTGGGGGGGAGGTATCTTTAAAAAGAAAGGGGGATGTTGCATTATGCCTTTAAAGAATATCAGCGTGACATCACTTGAAGGGAAATGTGTCCTGTGATCCAGTCTTAGTTTCATTTTTGCTTTGAGCAGAGCACACACACAGCCCTGATGCCTTCAGGCTTTATACCAATGTATAACTGATCTCATGTCTTAATAAATGAACACACAACCAAATCCAAATAAGTGATTGGTGCCTTGTGTCTTCTACAATAAATAAGCCCAAGCTATTTTATCATTATAATAACACAACAAGGCTGTGGTAGGCCTTATAGCTAGAATTTTCCTTCATTTTTCAATTTTCCAGCTGATACTATGGCTCATTTCAGATGGGATCCCAGAAGAGAATCCAGCCCCCTCTGTTTGGCTGCCTCTGCTATATTCCCCTTGTGCACTAGGCCACACTTCTCCCTCAAAATCTAGTCCATCCCTCCTCAAGCTCATTGCAGTGCAACAGTCAACAAAACAAATAGACTACTGAACTACATAACAAATTCAGCAACTTATGAAAAACTATCTGGGGCTATTATGTTGAAGCTGTGTAGTACTCTGTTTGGTCACACCTTGAATATGGTATTCACTTCTGGTTGTTAAAGCATGAGAGACACCTTCAAGATCTAGAGTGGGTGCAGAAGAGAGTCATGAGGTTAATTACTTGTGTCAGAGGATTGAGTTAGGAAACAAGAAGGCCTTAATTATTACTTGGTAGAATAGAATGGAAATCCAGGGTGCTGTTAAAGACTGGTGAAATTAGGTCCAGGACTTATGTCAGGAACCAGTTCCTCCTACAAAGAACAGTTAACAGAATTAGTGTTCTGTGGAGCACAAGGGAGGCAAAAATCTTGAAATAATTCAAATGGGGAAATCATAGATTATTATGGGGGCTTGGCTTTTTTTGTTCATTCCAGGGATGTGAGCATCGCTAGTAAGGCCAGCTTTGTTGCCCATCCCTAATTGCCCTCGAGAAGGTGATGGTGAGCCGCCTTCTTGAACTGATGCAGTCCATGTGGGTTAGGTTCACCCACAATGCTGTTAGAGAGAGAGTTTCAGGATTTTGACCCAGTGAAGGAACAGTGATATAATTTCAAGTCAGCATGGTATGGAGGGGAACTTCCAGGTGGTGGAATTCCCATGCCTCTGCTGCCGCTTTTCTTCTAGGTGGTCGAGGTCACAGGTTGGAAGTTGCTGTCAGAAGACCCTTGATGAGTTGTTGCAGTCAATCTTGTAGATGGTACACACTACTGCGTAGGTGATGAAGGGAGTGAATGCTGAAGATGGTGGATAGGTACCAATCAAGTGAGCTGTTTTGTCCTAGATTGTGTTGTGCTTCTTGAGAGGCACAGAGAGTATTCCATCAAAATCCTGACTTATGCCTTGTAGATGTTAGACAGGCTTTGGGAGGTCAGGAGGTAAGCTACTCACTGCAGAATTCTCAGCTGCTGACCTGCTCTTGTAACCTCAGTATTTATATGGCCAGTCCAGTTCCATTTCTGGTTAATGGTAACCCCCAGGATGTTGATAATGGGGGATTTAGTGATGGGAATGCTTTTGAACATCAAGGAGAGATGCTTAGATTCTCTCTTGTTGGAGATGATCATTGCCTTGCCAACTGTCAGCCCAAGCCTGAATGTTGTCCATGTCTTTCAGCATGTAGGACGGTCTGTCTCAGTATCTGGGGAGGTGAATGGTATGCAATATTATGCAATCATCAGTGAACAACCCCACTTCTGACCTAATTATGTCATTGATGAAGCAGTTGAAGATGGTTGGGCCTAGGACAGTCCCCTGAGGAGCTCTTGCAATGATGTTCAGGGACTGAGATGATTGGCTTCCAACAACCACACCATCTTTTTTTGTGCTAGATGTAACTCTAACCAGCGCAGAGTTACTCCGATTCCCATTAACGTCAGTTTTGCTGAGGCTCCTTAATGCCACACTTAGTCAAAAGCTGCCTTGATGTAAATGCAGTCACTCTCACCTCTTCTCTAGAATTCCACTAGAAGGATGAGTGGCCCCCCTTCGCTACCGTTATAAATAAGTCTTGAGGCCAACAAATTGTATTTGATCCTGAAAAAGATATGATTCAGGTTCTGGCAGCATCCTTTTATCAAATGTCCACTGACAATTATGTCTTTTCCTTAGCTCCACAGAAGTTGTTTGCTTTTAATATTCTAGCCAAAACTTGACATTCATGTGAGCAATGTTGTTGACTTCTGTTCTGAGATGGGTCCTTCTGACTTGGACTCTAGGCATGGGACTTGGTTCTTAGATAGACTGTAGACATACACTGGTATCTGCTTATCACTTGTTTATTAATACCATTGTTAAACAGTTACCGAGTAGGCATGTAGCTCCTAGTATGATTCTAACCTCTCTTTCTCTCTTTTGAGAGTGAGAAAGAGAGAGAGAGAGAGAAAGACAGTCCAACGCATGACTGTGTTGATTGGTGTCAGTGATATGTCAGCATTACACCATACATTAGCATATCCCTCTGTTAACCCTTTATACTACAATTTCTATTTTAACTGCACATTATCTGAGAAGTTAGCATTTATTCTGCTTGATTTATAGAAGAGCTATGTTTTGTAGCAGCCCAGAGCGAGAGTCTGAAAGGCTGTGTTGCCTGCCCGGTGCCAGGGCTCGGGACATCTGTCGGGGTTGAAGAGGAACTTGCAGTGGGAGAAGGAGGATCCAGCGTTCTTGGTCCACATAGGTACCAACTACATAAGTAGGACTAGGAAAATACATTCTGCTGAGGGAGTATGAGGAGCTAGGGAATAAATTAGGAAGCAAAGCCTCCAAGGTAATAATCTCTGGATTACTGCCTGAGACACAAGCAAATTGGAGTAGGGTGAATGCAATCAGGGAGTTAAATGCGCGGCTGAAAGATTGGTGTGGGAGAGATGGGTTTTGACTCATGCGGCACTGGCACCAGTACTAGGGAAAGTGGGAGCTGAACCATTGGCACGGTCTTCACCTGAACTATGCTGGGATGAGTGTTCTGGTGAGTTGTCTAACTAGAGCCATGGAGAGGGCTTTAAACTAAATAATGGGGGTGAGGGATCAAGTTTGGGAAGGTGTGATAAATTAAAGAGAAAATAGAAGGCAAGAGAGCAAAGTAGCAATAAGGGAAATAATGATGAGAGTGTGCCAGGAAGGCATAGAGTCTACAAACCTAAGAGTGTACCAGCAGATACGACTAGAGGTTGCAAAAGTAGTAAAAAGACATAACTAAAGGCTCTGTATCTGAATGCACATAGCGTTCTTAACAAAACGGATGAATTGACAACACAAATAGGGATAAATATGTATGATCTGATAACCATTACAGAGACATGGCTGCAAGATGACAAAGACTGGGACCTGAATATTCAAGACAGGAATCTAGGAAAGGGTGGAGAGGTAGCTCTGTTAATTATAACATTGGTACAATAGAGAGATATGACCTTAGTTCTGGAGATCAAAATGTAGAATCAGTTTGGGTAGAGATGAGAAATAGTGAACGTAAGACCCACAGAGTATACAGGAAGAAATAATGTGGGCTTGAGAGAAAGGTACGGCGATAATCATGGGTGATTTTAAACTACATGTAGGGTTGGACGAATAAGATTGGCAAAGGTAGCTTAGATGATGATCTTACAGAGTGTTTTGGGATAGTTTCTCAGAACAGCATGTTCTGCAGCCAACCAAAAGCAGGCTATACTAGATCTGGAAATGTTCAATGAATAATTAATGACCTCATAATGAAGGCACCCCTAGGTAGCAGCGATCATAATATAATTGAATTTCACATTTAGTTTGAGCGAGAGTGGAGTGGATCTAAGACTAATGTTTTAAATTTAAATAAGTGCAATTAAGAGGGTATGAGTACAGAGCTGGCTAAAGTGAACTGGAAAGATAGGTTAAGGGAAAGGTCATTAAAGATGCAGTGACAGACATTTAAGGAGCTATTCCAGAATACTCAGAAAAGATACATCCAATGAGAAAGAAAGACTCTTAAGGGAAGGATACAGCATCCGTGGTTAACTAAATAAGTTAAAGTTAAGTGGCAAGTCAGAAGATTAGACAGAATATAAAGAACAGCAAAGAATGACTAAAATATTAATAATAAGTATGGAGCAATTAGAGTATAAGAGAAAGCTGGAAAGAAATATAAAAAACAGAGAGTAAGAGTTTCTACAGGTATTTAAAAAGAAAATGAGAAGTAAAATGTGCATTGGTTCGCTAGAGAGTTAGTCTGGGGAATTAATAATGGAAAATAAGGAAATGGCGAATGAATTGAACCAATATTTTGTATCTACTATCACTGTACAAATACAATAAATATTCCAGCAATAATTGTGAATCAGGAGGTGAAAGAGAGGGAGGAACTTAAAACAATTGCAATCACCAGGGAAATGGTGCTGAGAAAATTATTAGAACAAAATGCTGACAAGTCCCCAGGTCCTGATAGACATCATCTTAGAATCTTAAAAGTAGTGGCTGCTAAAGTAGTAGATGCATTGGTTTTAATTTTCTACATTTCTCTAGATTCTGGAAAGGTCCCTTTAGATTCAAAAATAGTGAATATGACTCCTGTATTTAAAAAAGGAGGGAGACAGAAAGCAGGAAACTATAGGCCAGTTAGCTTAACTTCTGTCATAGGGAAAATACTAGAATATATTATTAAGGAGGTTATAGCAAGGCACTTAGAAAATCTCAGTGTAATTAGGAAGAGTTAACATAATTTTGTGAAAGGGAAATCAAGCTTGACTGATTTATTGGACATCTTTGAGGAAGTAACAAGCAATGTTAATAAAGAGGAATCTATGGATATGTTGAAGATTTCCAGAAGGCATTTGAAATGTGCCACATCAAAGGTTGCTATGCAAAATAAGAGCTCATGGTGTAGGGGGTAACATATTAGCATAGATAGAGGATTAGTTAGCTAACAGGAAACAGCGAGTAGGCATAAGTGAATCATTTTTGGGTTGGAAAATGTGACAAGTTGAGTGCCACAGGGATTAGTGCTGAGGCCGCAACTACAAAGATAGGTAGGAAAGTAAGTTGTGAAGAGCACATAAGGAGTCTGCAAAGGGATATAGATAGATTAAGTAAGTGGGCAAAAATTTGGCAGATGGAATGTAAAGTGGAAAAATGTGAATTTGTCCATTTTGTCAGGAAGAATAGAAAAGCAGCAAATTATTTAAATGGAGAGAGATTGCAGAACTCTGAGGTACAGAGGGATCTGAGTGTCCTGGTACATGAAGCACACAAAGTTAATATGCAGGTACAGCCAGTGATTAGGAAGGCAAATTAAAAGTTGTAATTTATTGCAAGGGGAATGGAATATAGAAGTAGGGATGTTTTGCCCAAGTTGTATAGGATGTTGGTAAGACCAATCTAGAGAACACTGTACTGTTTTGCCTCCCTTTTAAGAAAGACTAGAAGCAGTTCAGAGAAAGTTCACTCAACTGATAACTGGAATGGGGGGATTTATTTTATGAGGAAATGTTGCATAGGCTGGGCCAGTATCCACTGGAGTTTAGAAAATTGAGAAGTGATCTTATTGAAACATAAGATCCTAGGCAGATTTGACAGGGTGGATGTTGAAAGGTTGTTTCCCCTTGTTGGAGAGATGAGAACTAGTGGACACAGTTTAAAAATAAGGGGTCTCCCATTTAAGATGCAGATGAGGCTAAATTTTTTCTCTCAGAGGGTCGTAAATCTTTGAAACTGTCTTTCCCAGAGAGTGGTGGAGGTAGTGTCATTGAACATTTTTAAGGCAGAATTTTAAGGTAGAAAGATTTTTGACTAACAAGGGAGTCAAAGATTTTTTGGGATAGGTGAGTAGGTGGGAATGCAGAGTTGAGGCCACAATCGGATAAGCCATGATCTAACTGCATGGTGGAACAGGCTCAAGAGGCTGAATGGCCTACTCCTGCTCCTAATTAATATGCTCATAAGTTCACAATTGGCAATTATTAAAAGTACAACATACATTTTTAATTTGCCAATCAAGTGCAGTGATTTTTGTGTTTGAAAGTAAAGTCATTTCAGACTTCTAGCAGATGGCACTTTTCCTATTTGCTTTGTTATTCAATCTTCTTCATAGCTTGTCATTGGTTTTCAACTCCAGTTTCATTTGCCCATTAGTAGTGTGAAACAAACCAGCAGCAATGCTCATAACCCTCATCAATATTAAGCACACAGGAAATGCTGCATTTGCCACTTTGATGAGATAACTGCTAAGTCCTCATTCCATAAACAACCAGTTCACATCCTGTGGCAAACCAGCTCAGTTAAAAAAATATGTATTTTTTCCTGTCTCTCTGGCCAGCAAATTGAAGATTTCATCATAGTTTTCAGATAAAATGAGAGCTTATGAAAGTTTTGTTATTCAGAGTGAAAGTTTAGGACTATCGTAGTTTCATTGTAACAAAGAAATTCCATGAATACTGCAAATGAAAGAATGATCAGCTATTTAATAGAATAGCAGATTATCTCATTGTAAACTGCAATATTTAGAATCTTAGATGTTCAATATAGAATCATAACATTGAATCACAGAATCGCACATCGCAGAAAGAGGTAATTTGGCCCTTAGTGTCTTTGTCAGCTCTTTATCAAATTCCCCTTTGAAAATTACTATTGAACCTTCTTCCACCACCTTTACATGTAGTGCATTCCAGATCATAACAACTCAATTGCTTAAAAGTAATCCTCCTAATTTGCCCTCTGGATTTTTGCCAATTATGTTAAATCTGTGTTCTCTGTTTGCCGACCTTCCTGCCATTGGAAACAATTTCTCCCCATTTATTCTATCAAAACCCTTCATAATTTTGTGCTATAAAGGATTATATTAAAGAACACCTTTATTTTGTCCTTTTGTAAAAACATGGGGTGGAATCATCCCAGATTTGCACTAAGTGCAGTAGCGGGCATGAATGAAGATGTTTTACCCGCCAGCCGCAATGGCAGGTTTTCATGCCATATCATCCGCTTCCCACCTCATAAATCATGCAGTCATGGGAAGAATGTCAGGTCGCTGCCGCTGGCCTCTGATTTGCACGCCATGCCATTACCTCACCACTTCCTCATGCCAGATGCCATATTTAAACTGCAGCCATGCGCAGACTTCTCTATGCTTGCAGCCAAGGACTGCTCCAATGAAGACATGGCCTGAAAAGTAAGGAAAAGTGCAGCCCCCCGATTCAGTGGCTCACCTCTTAGATGCCTTCTGGATGCTGTGGAGGCCCGCTGCAGTGTCATTTAACCAGGCTCTGGCCACAGGAGGCCCAAGAGTCTCACCATCCCCGGTTGGGAGGCGGTAGCAGAGGTGGTCACTCCCAGCACTGCACACAAGAGGTCAGCCATCCAGTGTGGAAAAAGGCTGAATGATCTCATCTGTGCCACCAGGGTAAGTCAACTATCTCATCACTTTGAACTCACCCACTCACAAGCCCATCACATGTTCACTGGCATCTCGCTCACTGCCAGCTCGAGAGACATCACCATTCATTCTCTCACACACACACTCTCATCTCCATCTGGCTTCATTTCCTCTGGAGATCGCCTCCTCATCCCATTCATAACTCCACTCAGCACACATGCATGCCTGGACACCCTTCTCATTTGGCCTGGCATGTGCCTTGCTCACACTCTCTCCATCTGTCTCTATGCAGGACAAGATCGCGCACAATCAAGGGGAGAGGTCCCAGAGCGGGGGTGGGATGCCGGATATCAAGGTCCTCACTCTGTTTCAGAGTCACACATTGGAGCTGGCCGGAGAGGATGTGGCCCATTCCTGCAGTGATGGTGAGGTTGACAGTAAGCTACTCTGAGTCCACTGTTTAGAGTGTAATGTGGCTACCAAGCACTAAGAATCTTCTAGGCACATCTACCATGTTGCCTTGACCCTGACTCCAGTGGCTAGAGCACCATGGATGAGGACCCTGAGGGCAGCACCATTGAAGACATGTCGCAGCACACACCCACCAGAGGAGCGACACACACCTCACTGGGACCTAGATATAGAGCAGCCTCGGGATCACAATCTAGTGAGCACAGTACACAATCTGTTCCATCCCAGGTGGAGGCATGGACATCCAAGGTCTCTGGCATCCAGGACTGCTGGAAGTGAGGAATCAGCTCATCCGAGTCAGATGATGAGCCTCTGGACTTAGTCCTCAATCAGTTGTTGAAGCTGCAAAGACAATCACAGGAACATCAGGAAAGGATGCCTGATTCACTCCTCAGTTTGCAAGGGAGGATGGAGGAGCCCGTCCATCTTCAGTCTGAGGTGATAGCGTTGGCATGCCAACACACTGAGGTCAACATTAGCAGGATGGCAGCTGACATGAGGGCCTGCGCCATGAGATTGGTCCTGCACTCCTGAACTCCATCACTGACGCCATAGTTCACCTCCAGCAGTGTCAACGCGAGAGGGGTACAGGGCAGCTCAATCTCACTCCGGTTTCTCCTTCCCCTCAAGGTGTCAGCCGGGGGCTGTGGACACCCATAGGAAGGAGGACCAGCAGCTGGACTTCTCAGGGCCATGCATTCAGGTGACTCTGGGAATGTCCGGCCAATCCAAATCCCCTCTTCCTGTGAACCCCGCAGCTCCAGCTCCACAGGCCAAAGTGGGTGCAGCTAGCCCACAGCAGGACACTGAAAGCAGGCTGGGGCCGTCCAGGTCTTGGCCTTCCAGAGGACACACACCAATGTCATCACAGAACAGGGTGTTGCAGTCAGCAGACATCTGCTATAGATATCAGGGGAGCACCAAGATGTAGCGGCAGGATTAGGAAGGTTAAGAAGATGTAACTCTTTTGAGTACAAACCTGTTTCCATCTATTTCAGATGAAGTTACATTGTTTCATAGTTTGCCATTGAGAGATTTGAACTCTTGATAATCTTTTAAATGAAAACCAAATCAACAAAATTGGGATAAATCAGGCACAGCCCCTAATTCAGGTCAGCTGTAAAACCAAGGACAAAGTTTAAAGGAACCTTACAAACTTTAAATCAAAATGTGATTAAAGGGGTCAACAAAACACCCCAGTACCCATGGTGCCCACCGAGCACGGAAGGCCTCGAGAGTGTCAGCAGACACCGCGTGCTCCCTCTCCAGGGACATCCGGCAGTGAACGTAGCCGCGGAAGAGGGACATACAATCGGGCGGGACTCCCCCGTCGATCGCCCGCTGCCTGGACCTGTTAATGGCCAACTTGGCCAGGCCCAGGAGCAGGTTCACGAGGAGGTCCTCCTCCTTCCCGACCCCCTTCCGCACCGGGTGCCCATAGATCAAGAGCGTGGGGCTGAAGTGCAAACAAAACATCAATAAAAGGTTTTTCAAGTAACTAAAAAGGGAGTGCAGCCTACAACACCCTATGTATACATGGTCCACGGACTCCACAAGACCGCAAAAAGGGCACGCGTCCTGAGAGTCCGTGAACCTATGCATCCTCTTATTATAGGGGACTGCTGCATGCAACACCCTCCAACCCAGGTCCCCGATAGAAAGGGGGAGGACACCTCCGTAGAGGGCCTCCCATCAGGGGCCTCCGCCGCCGGACGGCAACAAGGCACGCCAGGGCGTGTCCGGGCAATGGACAAGGGCGAGAAAATGGAAGGTGTGCAGCAGCAGTCCGTACAAAAAGCCCCTCTTTGCCGTGCCAAAAGGCACGGAGGGCATGTCCCCGAGGTGGCTCATATTGCAGGGCACCAGCACCCGAGGGAGGGTTCGGGGCTTGGGGCCAATGTGGAATTCCGTCTGAACAGGGGAACGTTCAGACGGAAGACCACCGCGCACCTGGGCCACCTCAAGACCCAAAATAACGTCGGGTCCGAGCACGACCGTTCTCAGGTCTTGGATGGCATTGGCTGCGACCTGGACCCTCACAGACGCGCGTCGCGCCAACTCCTGTGGGAGCATCCAGCCCAGTCCTCCGCCACCCAGCACATCCCCGATCCTGGTCACCCCTGCGGCCACAGCCCTCCTCTCCGCCAACCACTGAAAAGGACGGAGGGGCGGATTCCTGAGCAGCGGCTCTCTGACGATGGCCGCTACTCCTGACGGGGGAGAGCTGCGTCGCGAGGCGACCACTTTCCAGACTTTGATCAGGTCCTGGTAAAAGACGGGCAATGCCTGCAAGGAGCCACCGAGGCCCAGCTGTTCTATAAACAGGAGCTGCACGTCATAATTCAGGCCGTGCACCTGACGGAAGAAATACGTCATCAGGGCACACCATCTAGGAGGAGGCTCGACGTAAAGGTATCGCTGCAGGGTCTGAAGGCGGAAAGTCGCCACCTGTGTGCGTAGGCACAATAGCGCCTCCCTAAGCGGGAGACTCAGAACCTCGGCAGCGACCCAGTGCAATCTTTTGTCCCAGAAGAAGTCGACTAACAATCTCTGGATTCTTGTGACAAAGTCTGGGGGAGGGGTCAAAGTGACCAGCCGATACCACAACATGGCGGCGATCAGCTGGTTTATGACCAGAACTCGACCTCGGTAAGATAGCACTCGGAGCAGTCCTGTCCAGTGCCGCAGGCGAGCGGTGACTTTCGTCTCCAGTTCCTGCCAGTTTGCCGGCCAGGATTCCTCAGCAGGGCAGAGATGGACCCCCAGGTAGAGGAGGCTAGTCCTGCTCCAGGTGAAAGGCCTGAGCTCCTCGGGTAGGGGATCCATCTGCCACTGACCGACCAGGAGTCCAGAACATTTACCCCAGTTGATCCTGGCAGAAGCAAAGCTGCATTGTCCGATTGACTGGTTTGAAGGTGAAAGATTGCGAGGGCTGGGGATTGAACCCAGATCAACTGCTTGGGAAGCAGCCATGCTCACCACTACACCACCATCGCTGATTTAAATGCTTAACCAATCAAGCAATTTATATGAAGAATAACTGGTGGCTGAAAGTCTGTAACTTTTTTGAGTACAAACACATTTCCATCTGTTTTTTCAGATGAAGTTACATTGTTTCATAGTTTGCCATTGTGAGATTTGAACTCTTGATACTCTTTTGAGTAAACCTGTTTCCATCTGTTTCAGATGAAGTTACATTGTTTCATAGTTTGCCATTGTGAGATTTGAACTCTTGATCTTGGGGTTACAAACCCAGTACCATAACCACTTGGCTATTTAGGCCAAGTGTTAAGAAGATGTAACTCTTTTGAGTACAAACACGTTTCCATCTGTTTCAGATGAAATTACACTGTTTCATAGTTTGCCATTGTGAGATTTGAACTCTTGATCTTGGGGTTATAAACCCAGTACCATAACCACTCGGCTATTTAGGCCAAGCGCTAAGAAGATGTAACTCTTTTGAGTACAAACCCGTTTCCATCTGTTTCAGATGAAGTTACGTTGTTCCATAATTTGCCACTGTGAGATTTGAACTCTTGATAATCTTTTAAATGAAAACCAAATCAACAAAATTGGGATAAAGGAAGATGTAACTCTTTTGAGTACAAACACGTTTCCATCTGTTTCAGATGAAATTACATTGTTTCATAGTTTGGCATTGTGAGATTTGAACTCTTGATCTTGGGGTTATAAACCCAGTACCATAACCACTTGGCTATTTAGGCCAAGCGTTAAGAAGATGTAACTCTTTCGAGTAAAACTTTGTACTAGGTGTAACTCTTTCAAGCACAAACATGTTTCCATCTGTTTCAGATGAAGTTACATTATTTCATAGCTTGCCATTGTGAGATTTGAACTCTTGATCTTGGGGTTACAAACCCAGTACCATAACCACTTGGCTATTTAGGCCAAGCTTAAGAACAGGTTCAAGTTGTAACTCTTTCGAGTACAAACCCGTTTCCATCTGTTTCAGATGAAGTTACATTGTTTCCCATCATGAGATTTGAACTCTTGATCTTGGGGTTACCAAACCCAGTACCATAACCACTTGGCTATTTAGGCCAAGTGTTAAGAAGATGTAACTCTTTTGAGTACAAACACGTTTCCATCTGTTTCAGATGAAATTACACTGTTTCATAGTTTGCCATTGTGAGATTTGAACTCTTGATCTTGGGGTTATAAACCCAGTACCATAACCACTTGGCTATTTAGGCCAAGCGTTAAGAAGATGTAACTCTTTCGAGTACAAACCCGTTTCCATCTGTTTCAGATGAAGTTACGTTGTTCCATAGTTTGCCACTGTGAGATTTGAACTCTTGATAATCTTTTAAATGAAAACCAAATCAACAAAATTGGGATAAAGGAAGATGTAACTCTTTTGAGTACAAACACGTTTCCATCTGTTTCAGATGAAATTACATTGCTTCATAGTTGGGCATTGTGAGATTTGAACTCTTGATCTTGGGGTTATAAACCCAGTACCATAACCACTCGGCTATTTAGGCCAAGCGTTAAGGTGATGCAACTCTTTTGAGTACAAACCCATTTCCATCTGTTTCAGATGAAGTTACGTTGTTCCATAGTTTGCCACTGTGAGATTTGAACTCTTGATAATCTTTTAAATGAAAACCAAATCAACAAAATTGGGATAAAGGAAGATGTAACTCTTTTGAGTACAAACACGTTTCCATCTGTTTCAGATGAAATTACATTGTTTCATAGTTTGGCATTGTGAGATTTGAACTCTTGATACTCTTTTGAGTAAACCTGTTTCCATCTGTTTCAGATGAAGTTACATTGTTTCATAGTTTGCCATTGTGAGATTTGAACTCTTGATCTTGGGGTTACAAACCCAGTACCATAACCACTTGGCTATTTAGGCCAAGCTTAAACACATTTCCATCTGTTTCAGATGAAGTTACATTGTTTCATAGTTTGCCATTGTGAGATTTGAACTCTTGATCTTGGGGTTATAAACCCAGTACCATAACCACTTGGCTATTCAGGCCAAGCTTTAAGAAGATGTAACTCTTTTGAGTACAAACCCATTTCCATCTGTTTCAGATGAAGTTACATTGTTTCATAGTTTGGCATTGTGAGATTTGAACTCTTGATCTTGGGGTTATAAACCCAGTACCATAACCACTTGGCTATTTAGGGCAAGCGTTAAGAAGATGTAACACTTTCGAGTACAAACCCATTTCCATCTGTTTCAGATGAAGTTACATTGTTTGCCATTGTGAGATTTGAACTCTTGATCTTGGGATTACAAACCCAGTACCATAACCACTTGGCTATTTAGGCCAAGCGTTAAGAAGATGTAACTCTTTTGAGTACAAACCCATTTCCATCTGTTTCAGATGAAGTTACATTGTTTCATAGTTTGGCATTGTGAGATTTGAACTCTTGATCTTGGGGTTATAAACCCAGTACCATAACCACTTGGCTATTTAGGGCAAGCATTAAGAAGATGTAACACTTTCGAGTACAAACCCATTTCCATCTGTTTCAGATGAAGTTACATTGTTTGCCATTGTGAGATTTGAACCCTTGATCTTGGGATTAACAAGCCCAGTACCATAACCACTTGGCTATTTAGGCCAAGCCAAAGAAAGATGTAACTCTTTTGAGTACAAACACGTTTCCATCTGTTTCAGATGAAATTACATTGTTTCATAGTTTGGCATTGTGAGATTTGAACTCTTGATAATCTTTTAAATGAAAACCAAATCAACAAAATTGGGATAAATAAAGGAAGAAGTAACTCTTTTGAGTACAAACACGTTTCCATCTGTTTCAGATGAAATTACATTGTTTCATAGTTTGGCATTGTGAGATTTGAACTCTTGATCTTGGGGTTATAAACCCAGTACCATAACCACTCGGCTATTTAGGCCAAGCGTCAAGATGACGTAACTCTTTTGAGTACAAACCCATTTCCATCTGTTTCAGATGAAGTTACATTGTTTCATAGTTTGCCATTGTGAGATTTGAACTCTTGATCTTGGGATTACAAACCCAGTACCATAACCACTTGGCTATTTAGGCCAAGCCAAAGGAAGATGTAACTCTTTTGAGTACAAACAAGTTTCCATCTGTTTCAGATGAAATTACATTGTTTCATAGTTTGGCATTGTGAGATTTGAACTCTTGATCTTGGGGTTATAAACCCAGTACCATAACCACTTGGCTATTTAGGCCAAGCGTTAAGAAGATGTAACTCTTTCGAGTAAAACTTTGTACTTGGTGTAACTCTTTCAAGTACAAACATGTTTCCATCTGTTTCAGATGGAGTTACATTGTTTCATAGTTTGCCATCATGAGATTTGAACTCTTGATCTTGGGGTTACAAACCCGGTACCATAACCACTCGGCTATTTAGGCCAAGCGTTAAGAAGATGTAACTCTTTTGAGTACAAACCCATTTCCATCTGTTTCAGATGAAGTTACGTTGTTCCATAGTTTGCCACTGTGAGATTTGAACTCTTGATAATCTTTTAAATGAAAACCAAATCAACAAAATTGGGATAAAGGAAGATGTAACTCTTTTGAGTACAAACACGTTTCCATCTGTTTCAGATGAAATTACATTGTTTCATAGTTTGGCATTGTGAGATTTGAACTCTTGATACTCTTTTGAGTAAACCTGTTTCCATCTGTTTCAGATGAAGTTACATTGTTTCATAGTTTGCCATTGTGAAATTTGAACCCTTGATCTGAGGGTTACAAACCCAGTACCATAACCACTTGGCTATTTAGGCCAAGCCTAAGAAGATGTAACTCCTTTGAGTACAAACACGTTTCCATCTGTTTCAGATGAAATTACATGGTTTCATAGTTTGGCATTGTGAGATTTGAACTCTTGATCTTGGGGTTATAAACCCAGTACCATAATCACTTGGCTATTTAGGCCAAGCGTTAAGACGATGTAACTCTTTAGAGTACAAACCCATTTCCATCTGTTTCAGATGAAGTTACATTGTTTGCCATTGTGAAATTTGAACCCTTGATCTTGGGGTTACAAACCCAGTACCATAACCACTTGGCTATTTAGGCCAAGCCTAAGAAGATGTAACTCTTTTGAGTACAAACACGTTTCCATCTGTTTCAGATGAAATTACATTGTTTCATAGTTTGGCATTGTGAGATTTGAACTCTTGATAATCTTTTAAATGAAAACCAAATCAACAAAATTGGGATAAATAAAGGAAGATGTAACTCTTTTGAGTACAAACACGTTTCCATCTGTTTCAGATGAAATTACATTGTTTCATAGTTTGGCATTGTGAGATTTGAACTCTTGATCTTGGGGTTATAAACCCAGTACCATAACCACTTGGCTATTTAGGCCAAGCGTTAAGAAGATGTAACTCTTTCGAGTAAAACTTTGTACTAGGTGTAACTCTTTCAAGTACAAACATGTTTCCATCTGTTTCAGATGAAGTTACATTGTTTGCCATTGTGAGATTTGAACTCTTGATCTTGGGATTACAAACCCAGTACCATAACCACTTGGCTATTTAGGCCAAGTGTTAAGAAGATGTAACTCTTTTGAGTACAAACACGTTTCCATCTGTTTCAGATGAAATTACATTGTTTCATAGTTTGGCATTGTGAGATTTGAACTCTTGATCTTGGGGTTATAAACCCAGTACCATAACCACTTGGCTATTTAGGCCAAGCGTTAAGACGATGTAACTCTTTCGAGTACAAACCCATTTCCATCTGTTTCAGATGAAGTTACATTGTTTGCCATTGTGAAATTTGAACCCTTGATCTTGGGGTTACAGACCCAGTACCATAACCACTTGGCTATTTAGGCCAAGCCTAAGAAGATGTAACTCTTTTGAGTACAAACACGTTTCCATCTGTTTCAGATGAAATTACATTGTTTCATAGTTTGGCATTGTGAGATTTGAACTCTTGATAATCTTTTAAATGAAAACCAAATCAACAAAATTGGGATAAATAAAGGAAGATGTAACTCTTTTGAGTACAAACACGTTTCCATCTGTTTCAGATGAAATTACATTGTTTCATAGTTTGGCATTGTGAGATTTGAACTCTTGATCTTGGGGTTATAAACCCAGTACCATAACCACTTGGCTATTTAGGCCAAGCGTTAAGAAGATGTAACTCTTTCGAGTAAAACTTTGTACTAGGTGTAACTCTTTCAAGTACAAACATGTTTCCATCTGTTTCAGATGAAGTTACATTATTTGCCATTGTGAGATTTGAACTCTTGATCTTGGGATTACAAACCCAGTACCATAACCACTTGGCTATTTAGGCCAAGCCAAAGGAAGATGTAACTCTTTTGAGTACAAACACGTTTCCATCTGTTTCAGATGAAATTACATTGTTTCATAGTTTGGCATTGTGAGATTTGAACTCTTGATCTTGGGGTTATAAACCCAGTACCATAACCACTTGTCTATTTAGGCCAAGCGTTAAGAAGATGTAACTCTTTCGAGTACAAACACATTTGCATCTGTTCCTATTCAGATGAAATTACATTGTTTCATAATTTGCAATGGTGAGATTTGAACTCTTGATCTTGGGGTTACAAGCCCAGTACCATAACCACTTGGCTATTTAGGCCAAGCAAAATGCTAGTAACTCTTTCGAGTACAAACACGTTTCCATCTGTTTCAGATGAAGTTACATTGTTTCATAGTTTGCCATTGTGAGATTTGAACTCTTGATCTTGGGGTTACAAACGCAGTACCATAACCACTTGGCTATTTAGGCCAAGCCTAACATGTTTCCATCTGTTTCAGATGAAGTTACATTGTTTGCCATTGTGAGATTTGAACTCTTGATCTTGGGATTACAAACGCAGTACCATAACCACTTGGCTATTTAGGCCAAGCCAAAGGAAGATGTAACTCTTTTGAGTACAAACACGTTTCCATCTGTTTCAGATGAAATTACATTGTTTCATAGTTTGGCATTGTGAGATTTGAACTCCTGATCTTGGGGTTATAAACCCAGTACCATAACCACTCAGCTATTTAGGCCAAGCGTTTACCAGCCTCCTAACTCCTGCAGATCTGGCAGCATCTGTAACTCTTTCAAGTACAAACCCGTTTCCATCTGTTTCAGATGAAGTTACATTGTTTCATAGTTTGCCATTGTGAGATTTGAACTCTTGATCTCAGGGTTATAAACCCAGTACCATAACCACTTGGCTATTTAGGCCAAGCATTAAGAAGATGTAACTCTTTTGAGTACAAACACGTTTCCATCTGTTTCAGATGACATTACATTGTTTCATAGTTTGGCATTGTGAGATTTGAACTCTTGATCTTGGGGTTATAAACCCAGTACCATAACCACTTGGCTATTTAGGCCAAGCGTTAAGAAGATGTAGCTGCACAGCCTGGGCATGGATGTTAATCACTTGTACTTAATGTCCACCATTGTAAATAAACTCCCAAGAATGTCCCTTGCCTATGTCTCCTTGTTGTGATGAGCAGTGTTCATGTCACTCAGATATGAAACCTTGGTTCCAGCACAAGATAAAGGCAGGTGTCTCAGTCCAGGACCTCTTCCCTGTTCAGTGTATAACCTTCAGATCAAAGTGATGGTCCGGCTTCACACTCACTGGACACATCAGTGATGCCTGCACCTCGATGGTGCTTGTCATTTCTGCCAGAATGTAGTGGGCAAGTGTCACAGAGTTCCGTCATTCATTCTGTGTGCTCTCAGCACCTTTGAGATGGGGCTGGTCCCCATCTCTTCAGCATCTGTGACCAGTGACGTTGTGCTCCTGAAGGGGACAAGTGCTGAAGGCAAACAAAGTATCAGGTGCATTTAAAGTTTCATGACTGTGTCTCCATGGTATGCCCCTGATCACAGAGCTGCCCTCAGCCAGACAGGAGTCAGACATTCACAGAGGTTATGTGAAGATCTATGGATGGACCTCAGTGCATGCCTTCATCATCCTCCTACAATCAAGCAACTGTTAGGGCCTCCACTGTGCCTCCATAACATGAGCCTGAGCACTGAGGGTATGTGCATTGCCATTAGCCACACAGGAGTCAAATGTGCACAGGTGCAAGGTGAGGATGACAGGACTGTCCTCACTGCATCTCATCATCATTCTCCATGAATCTTGTGGCAGTGAGGGCCTCCCGAGCACGCCTGCCTTGTCTGGTCAGTGCGATGGCCTCATCGCTGGCATCCTCACCTTCTGGGACCTCATCACCGTCATTGTCTTCGATGTCCTCCTCGTTGGAGGAGAGGTGCAGCACTTCCATCTCCTCCTCAGCCAGGTCCTCCCCCATTGTTGTAATGCCATGTTGTGTAGCACACAGCAAGCTACAATGATGTGTGACAGCCTCTGGGGACTGTAGTGCAGTGCTCCACTTGACCTTTCGAGGCACCAGAATCTTATTTTCATAAAAAGCCTATTGTTTGCTCAACCAATGTCCGGGTTGCGACATGAGACTCATTACACTGTCACTCTGCTGCACCCTGAGGCCACTGCATGGGTGACATCAGCCATGTCCTCTATGGGTAGCCCTTGTCCCTGAGGAGCAAATCCTGAAGCCTCTGTGGACCCAGGAAGATGTCAGGGATCTGAGACCTGCTAAGGATGTAGGAGTCATGGACGCTCCCTGGGAATCACGGGCAGACCTGTAGGATGTGTTTGTGGTGGTCGCAGACCAGCTGAAAATTCAGCGAGTGGAAACCCTTGTGGTTGACCTAGTTGGCTGCCTGTTGCCACAGAGATCTAAGTGCCACATGAGTGCAGTCAATGGCACCCTGCACCTCGTCCAATCCTTCATCCACACATCACAAGGGGCTGTGAGTGCCTCCACCAGTGACTGTGGCACGGCCACCTTTCATAAGGGGATTCTACAATTTGCCCAGTCGGTCAATTTTTCTGCTGCTGCCTAAAATGCACATTAATTTGCAGTCTGCGCCCGAGGGGTGAAAAGTTCTGGAGCATTTGGTGGCATTTGCATTGCTTGAGTGGGCAGGTGGTGGCATAGTGATATTGTCACTGGGCTGGTAATCCAGAGACCCAGGGTAATGCTCTGGGGACCCGGGTTTGAATCCTGCCACAGCAGATGGTGGAATTTGAATTCAATAAATATCTGGAATTCAAAGGCTAATTATGACAATGAAATCATTGTTGATTGTTGGAAAAACCCATCTAGTTCACCAATGTCTTTTAAGGAAGGAAACCTGCCATCCTTACCTGGTCTGGCCTACATGTATGTGACTCCATACCCACAGCAATGTGGCTGACTCTTAAATGACCACTGAAATGGCCTAGCAAGCCACTCAGCTCAAGGGCAATTAGGGATGGGCAATAAATACTGGCCTAGCCAATGATGTGCATGAACAAATTAAAATAAATGAAAAGCTTTAGAGGCCCAACTCCAAGCTGTTGCTGAATGGTTTCAGCTGTGGAAGAATGCTCACTTTCTCCAAGTGTGTATATCCCTCACCCACCTCCCAACACTCACCAACACCCCCCCCACCCCCCCACCCCAACCTCCCCGCCCCCCCCCCCCCCCACCAACAGCCAGCATGTACTTGTGTAACTCCTGCATTCTGTGCTGCCTTGCTCGCTCCCACCACCCAGGCTCACCTGTACTGGAGCCTTTGCCCCAGCACCATACTGAAAGCCAGCCAGGAAAATGTGACTTACCTGTGGTGCCCCCCGCCACCCCCACCCCCCACCACCTCCCCCCCACCACCTCAAAGCATGCAGCTTCCTGGGCAGAAACAGATTTTGCGCCGCATCTCCTTTATTGCCTTTATTGGCATTGAGACAAGGCAGCAGGCTGGCTCTCAAAGCTCGAGAGCTAATCAGAAGTCTTCCATCTTGAGAGGGGCAGCCAGCTGTAGTAAAGTAACTTAGCGGGCATTTCAACATGGAAATGCCCTCTCACCAACGTTTTAAACAATTTAAGTAGAAACGAAATAAATCAACCAAGCAGTTGCCAGCAAGGGTGAGAGGTAGATCCCTCTACAGAACAGCCTTTGGCTGCATTGCTCCCCCCACCCCACCACCCACAACAGGCAGGTTGGGAGGGCCTGTGGACCTGTTTGGAAGGCCTGTCGCTGGGTATTCACCTCCAAGCAGTTGAACTGCCCCCCATCTCATTGAGAAACTGGAGGCCAACTGGAAAATCCAAGTCATCCTCCTTTAATTGATCTTAACGAGATTTTTGATGAACGTAATTGGCTGCCCACCTCATGGGGGGTGGCCAGACTTGCTGAGCCCTAAACCTACCTATCGAAAATGGACATGCCAGCAACAGTATCAGGAAACTGGCACACTGGCCAGCACTGGTATTTTTGGGGCCTGTCTGGCTCGTTCTCACTTCTGTGGGCCCTTGAAATTCAACCCTGGATCTCCATCACTTTAAGCTATATTTTTTTGCCATATTTGTGAGTTATGTTTATACTGTTTATGGCATGGCGATCTGATCTTTTCCATCAAAGCTAGTGTCCTTATTTTATTTCTGCTGACTGCTGTTCAGCATTCCACTCGTGGACATCCCCCAGCAGCATCCTCTTTGCTGCCACCATTTGTCACTCTGCAACTGCTGGCACAGGGCACAGTCTGGGCATGCATTTGGGTCTTCAACTGGCTACGCTGAATATGGAGGAGGAAGCAAGTTTCTTGTGGAGGGAAGAATGAAAGACGTGCTAGCACATCAGGCAATAAGCAGCCAACTGTAGGTGTCCCAGCAATTCAGTGATACAACTCAGCTGATCTAAAAGATCATGTGTTTCAGTAAAACCAGCCCTCTACAAGCAATCCATGTAATTTTGTGTTACACATGGGCCCTACCCATAAGTTAAGCAAAATCTGCCTGCCTTTATTGCCATCCATACATCTAAGCCCACAACATCAACATTTACTTTTGCCAACAAATCATAAAGAAACAACGCAAAGAAGGTACAACTAATTTATGACCATGCATCAATGTTTCCATCCCCGTTGCTTATTCTCAATGATAGTATAGAGTTTGTGTCATCTACTTCTTCTTGTGCTTTTAAGTCTTATGGTGTCACTGCTGCTACTAACTGTGGTCCAAGTAACTTGCCTGAGGTGAATTCCCTGTTTCCATCAGGGCCACAAATGGCCCTGGCATTACTACCAGCACCTTGACATCTATACTGAATGGCTGCTCCTCTCCTCTATCTATCACTTCTGCAGCCTACTGAGGTGCAGCCATTAAGGCTGGATGGGTCGTCAACATGACAGGTCAAGTCCTCAATCCTCTTTCTTCCTGCCATTTACAAGCTTCTAGTTGCCTTTGTAGATGTGCAGGGACCCAGTCATGGCCGAGGATGGCCAATGCTCCCCATTGACCTGTAAAGGTCAAGGGTAAAGGTCAACCCAATCAAATTCCACAGAATAAGCTTACTTAACTAACTTGAAAGTGCTCATGGGAGGGTTGTTACGCCTTGAAGAAAACACTCCATATACATAAGAAATGTGTATGCACACCTTTTCATTGAAGTATTCAAAATCAATTATTTGAAATCTCATTTACTTCCATACACTGATTTTTTTCCCACCATTCTGGAGTTATGTCTACTTTAAGAATGACTACCAGGGCAACTACATCAAACAACCAATCAGAATTATTTTTGTGCGCATAATAAAGATTATTTCTTTCCTCAGATTTCACAATTGGCTCAATTCATTTTATTTCACTGTGCTTAGTAAGTTTTAAATAAGTTTAAATCATCTCAGAAGTTCCAAAATGTCATATATGGCTTATCACCTTGACTGCCTTTCTCACATGACAGTATAAGCAAATGTGTGAAAAAAATTACCAATAGATCGCAGATTTATCCCACAGTTATCACTTACTTCTTATTCCCTCTCTAAACAACCACTGATCAGGTATTCATGGGTTGTCTCTACAGGTCCATTAGTTCTTGTACAATGGAAGATTCAATTCTATCTGAAGGAAATTATGTGTAAGTAAGCCATAATAAATTTTACCTTTGTCAGCTAAATTTATGCTTCGAAAGGAAATTAGCCATAATTATATGTTGACAAAGCAACATGCACAATGAGATTAAAGGCAAAAAATGTATGGGTGGCAATGTCAATCTCTAACGATGCATTTTCCATTGACATATGTACTTTTTTGTCATGAGCCATATGACCTTTTGTATTGAGTGTATTGAGGGGAAATTCTAGTAATTATAAAATTGGCATTCAGAAATAAGAATTAAGAGCAGCTATAGCAATATGTTGTTAATTTCAGAATAACAGCTGATACTACATTTTCCTATTCCAGCCAAAAACAGAAAAGATTGGGTAGAATTTTACAGCCCCATTGTGGTGGGGATGGGGGCTATAAAATGCGACAAGCTGCTCAAAACTCCATTGACTTCAGCGGGAATGGAAGATCCTGCCGGTGGGAGGGGCCATAAAATTCTGTCCATTATCTTGATTATTAAAAATAAAACATTTTAAAATAATATACATTAAAGCAACAAATGTGGCCACATGGAATTTGTCATTCCCATGTGGAGAGGGCAGACAGGTTTGGCAAATTAATTTGGCAATTTTACCTTCCTGCACTGAGGAATGAAGCAGCTCTTCCATGCTGAAACAATAACATGACCACGACCAGGACATTCTTTACCATTATTTCTTTACTATCCTGTTTGTGCTAAGAATTAGACTGAGAACCAATTTAAGATTATCAGTTGGGCTCGCAGTAAGGCTCACTTATGTGTGCTAGAAGCTACATATATTCACACACAGGGCCCTGTCCTTTGCAGACAGAAGGAGCATGTCCATGAATTGTGCCTTTTTCAACTAAACAAAAGCCTGTGGGACAGTCATTCTCTGGTTCATTCCCCAGGGCAATGCCTTGACCAATTAGAGTTGAGCTGCCTGGTTAGAATTTAAAGAAAGGCATGACAGTTAACTGTTCCAAAGTGCATTCTCCATGGCAACACCACTACCAATCAGAGTCCACTTGCCAACAAATCAGTGCTCTCTTCTCCTGCAGTATACATTGTTGTTCCCCTTACAATTGGTATTCCTGTGAATCTGTCCTGATGCATGCAAGATGAAAAGCTTCAAAAGCACGTCCCTTTTTTCAGCAGTTCATAACTTCAGTTCTCACACAGCAGAAAATTGGAAAAAGCTCTCCTAAGATCACCAGTTTTCTGCCCCTTTCAATGCCTAAGTCCAGGGGTTTAAACTGTGGAAAGTATACCTGCAGGCTTTCTCTGAAACTTGATTACGTGTCAAATTAATTAAAACCCTACCTCACAACCTGAAATCATTAGTTAGATAATATTATTGCTACACCTTCTGCAAATTTCAATTTAGTGGTGCAAGATTTTCTGTAGGAGAATGGGTAGATAGAGTTAGGATTAAATTATTCATACAAGTACATTACATTAAAATTCTCATCTTTGCTCTCAAATTTCTTCATGCTGATTGAGTCTAATATTACAATTTATTTTGACAATGTTTTCCCAACCCTGTTCCCCAGCAGACCATTCACAGGTTTAGGTGTTGTACTGTGTATTCCCCCCTCCCCTATTCCCACCTCTCCCCTTCATCTCTCCACCAACAGTGGCAACATTTTCAGCCTCAATTCTCCACAATCTGGAACTGTCTTCTCAATCCCGTCATTTTGCTACCTATTTCTGCACAACTGTTTGTGTAATTTTCTTCAGAAACAGGCTGTAACTAGTTACTTTAGGTGAAGAAACTCCAACCCAAATAACTGGAAACTGTCCAGGGAAATAAACTAATAAACCATTTTATCCAAAACCTGACATTTAATCATATTTTACCTGAATGTTTTTTTTTACTACTATAATCATTTGAAACACCATATTGCATTTTACCACTCAGCTAAGAGAGTCAACGAAATGTAATGTTTATCTTAGTTGCCAGATAAATAAGGCTGAAGTTTATAGAAAGCTGAATGGCACAAGGAGTACAGTGAGGCTCTGAAGTTGGGTATCATAGAATCATAGATTATTTTCAGCACAGAAGGAGACCATTCGTTCCGTCACGTCTGTCCGGTTCTCTACAGGAGCAACTCACCTAGTCCAACTCCTCTGTCTTTTCCCTAGATCAGCAATTTTTTTTCTCTCCAGACAATTATACAATTTTCTTTTGAAGGCCTCAACTGAAGCTGCTTCCCCGTACTCTCAGGCAGTACATTCCACATCCTAATCACTCGCTGTGTATAAAAGAATTTCCTCATGACGCCATTGCTTTTTTAAACAATCAGCCATGATCTTATTAATAGCAGAGCAGGCTCGAAGGACCAAATGGCCTGCTCCTGCTCCTAAGTCCTACGTTCCTGTGTAATGAATTGACACCACCTGAAATGATAATCTATCTTTTAGGTGCCGATGGATCTGCTGTGCGCTTCTATTTCAGCTTTCAGTATTGCTGCTGTGTTGGATTCCCCTGCCCTCAATAAAGTTTCATGTTTGTTTATCTTCTGACTCAATACATTGGCATTTACATCATAAAAACCACACATATTCAGCAGTTGAAATGATTGAATGGCATTTAAAACCTCTCCGCTTGCACGGGCTTAAAAGGTATGAGATTTTCTAACAGTCTTTGTTCTGATATCATAAACAAGCATTCATTCAAAATAGCCCATAACACTGCACAATTCCTCTGGAGTTTTGAAAAATAAATAGTTAACATTTAGGAAATCAGTTTCTATTTATATATATATCAGAAACACTCAGCAGTTTAGGCAGCATCTGTGGAGAGAACAAGCAAGTTAACTCAAAAACAGAATTACCTGGAAAATCTCAGCAGGTCTGGCAGCATCGGCAGAGAAGAAAAGAGTTGACATTTCGAGTCCTCATGACCCTTCAACAGAACTAGGTGAATCCAAGGAGAGGGGTGAAATATAAGCTGGTTTAAAGTGGCGGGGGGGGTGGTGTTGGGTGGGGGGAGAGAAGTGGAGGGGGGTGGTGCGGTTGTAGGGACAAGCAAGCAGTGTCGGAGCAGATCATCAAACGATGTCACAGACAAAAGAACAAAAGAACACAGAGGTGTTGAAGTTGGTGATATTATCTAAATGAATGTGCTACTTAAGAATGGATGGTAGGGCACTCAAGGTATAGCTCTAGTGGGGGTGGGGGGAGCCTAAAAGATTTAAAAATAATGGAAATAGGTGGGAAAAGAAAAATCTATATAAATTATTGGAAAAAACAAAAGGAAGGGGGAAGAAACAGAAAGGGGTTGGGGATGGAGGAGGGAGTTCAAGACCTAAAGTTGTTGAATTCAATATTCAGTCCGAAAGGCTGTAAAGTGCCTAGTCGGAAGATGAGGTGCTGTTCCTCCAGTTTGCGTTGGGCTTCACTGGAACAATGCAGCAAGCCAAGGACAGACATGTGGGCAAGAGAGCAGGGTGGAGTGTTAAAATTGCAAGCGACAGGGAGGTTTGGGTCATTCTTGCGGACAGACCACAGGTGTTCTGCAAAGTGGTTGCCCAGTTTACGTTTGGTGTCTCCAATGTCGAGGAGACCGCATTGGGAGCAACGAATACAGTAGACTAAGTTGGGGGAAATGCAAGTGAAATGCTGCTTCACTTGAAAGGACTGTTTGGGCCCTTGGACGGTGAGGAGAGAGGAAGTGAAGGGGCAGGTGTTACATCTTTTGTGTTGGCATGGGGAGGTTCCATAGGTAGGGGTTGAGGAGTAGGGGGTGATGGAGGAGTGGACCAGGGTGTCCCGGAGGGAACAATCCCTACGGAATGCCGACAGGGGGGGTGAAGGGAAGATGTGTTGGTGGTGGCATCATGCTGGAGTTGATGGAAATGGCGGAGGATGATCCTTTGAATGCGAAGGCTGATGGGGTGATAAGTGAGGACAAGGGGGACGCTATCATGTTTCTGGGAGGGAGGAGAAGGCGTGAGGGCGGATGCATGGGAGATGGGCTGGACACGGTTGAGGGCCTTGTCAAAGACCGTGGGTGGAAAACCTCGGCTAAGGAAGAAGGAGGACATGTCAGAGGAACTGTTTTTGAAGGTAGCATCATCGGAACAGATGCGACGGAGGCGAAGGAACTGAAAGAATGGGATGGAGTCCTTACAGGAAGCGGAGTGTGAGGAGCTGTAGTCGAGGTAGCTGTGGGAGTCGGTAGGCTTTTAATGGATATTGGTGGACAGTCTATCACCAGAGATTGAGACAGAGAGGTCAAGGAAGGGAAGGGAAGTGTCAGAGATGGACCACGTGAAAATGATGGAGAGGTGGAGATTGGAAGCAAAATTAATAAATTTTTCCAAGTCCTGACGAGAGCATGAAGCAGCACTGAAGTAATCATCGATGTACCGGAGAAAGAGTTGTGGAAGGGGGTCAGAGTAGGACTAGAACAAGGAATGTTCCACATACTCCATAAAGAGACAGGCATAGCTGGGGCCCATGTGGGTACCCATAGCCACACCTTTTATTTGGAGGAAGTGAGAGGAGTTGAAGGAGAAATTGTTCAGTGTGAGAACAAGTTCAGCCAGACGGAGGAGAGTAGTGGTGGATGGGGATTGTTCGGGCCTCTGTTCGAGGAAGAAGCTAAGGGCCCTCATACCATCCTGGTGGGGGATGGAGGTGTAGCGGGATTGGACATCCATGGTGAAGATGAAGTGGTTGGGGCCAGGGAACTGGAAATTGTTGATGTGACGTAAGGTGTCAGAGGAATCACGGATGCAGGTGGGAAGGGACTGGACAAGGGGAGAGAGAAAGGAGTCAAGATAACGAGCAATGAGTTCTGTGGGGCAGGAGCAAGCTGACACGATCAGTCTACCGGGGCAGTTCTGTTTGTGGATTTTGGGTAGGAGATAGAAGCGGGTTGGGCTTGCCCATCTCCTGCACAAGCGCCCTCACGCCTTCTCCTCCCTCCCAGAAACATGATAGGGTCCCCCTTGTCCTCACATCACTCCACCAGCATTCAAAGGATCATCCTCCGCCATTTCCGCCAACTCCAGCATGATGCCACCACCAAACACATCTTCCCTTCAGCCCCCTGTCAGCATTCCGTGGGGATTGTTCCCTCCGGGACACCCTGGTCCACTCCTCCATCACCCCTTACTCCTCAACCCCCACCTATGGCACCTCCCCATGCCAACACAAAAGAGTAACACCTGCCCCTTCACTTCCTCTCCTCACCGTCCAAGAGCCCAAACACTCCTTTCAAGTGAAACAGCATTTCACTTGCATTTCCCCCAACTTAGTCTACTGTATTCGTTGCTCCCAATGCGGTCTCCTCGACATTGGAGAGACCAAACGTAAACTGGGTGACCGCTTTGCAGAACACCTGTGGTCTGTCTGCAAGAATGACCCAAACCTCCCTGTCACTTGCCATTTTAACACTCCACCCTGCTCTCTTGCCCACATGTCTGTCCTTGGCTTGCTGCATTGTTCCAGTGAAGCCCAACGCAAACGGGAAGAACAGCACCTCATCTTCCGACTAGGCACTTTACAGCCTTCCGGACTGAATATTGAATTCAACAACTTTAGGTCTTGAGCTCCCTCCTCCATCCCCACCCCCTTTCTGTTTCTACTCCCTTCCTTTTGTTTTTTCCAATAATTTATATAGATTTTTCTTTTCCCACCTATTTCCATTATTTTTAAATCTTTTATGCTCCCCCCACCCCCACTAGAGCTATACTTTGATTGCCCTACCATCCATTCTTAATTAGCACATTCATTTAGATAATATCACCAACTTCAACACCTCTGTGTTCTTTTGTTCTTTTGTCTGTGACATCGTTTGATGATCTGCTCCTATCACTGTTTGCTTGTCCCTACAACCACACCACCCCTCTCCACTTCTCTCCCTCCACCCAATACCGCCCCCCCCCCCACCTTAAACCAGCTTATATTTCACCCCTCTCCTTGGATTCACCTAGTTCTGTTGAAGGGTCATGAGGACTCGAAATGTCAACTCTTTTCTTCTCTGCCGATGTTGCCAGACCTGCTGAGTTTTTCCAGGTAATTCTGTTTTTGTTTTGGATTTCCAGCATCCGCAGTTTTTTGTTTTTATATTTAAGCAAGTTAACTTGCACCCAGGAGTTCTGACAAAGGATTTAAGCCTAAACATGAACTTGTTCGTTCTCCCCACAAATGCTATCTGACCTGTCAAGTATTTATTGAATTTTCTGTTTTTAATTCAGATTTCCAGTGTCTGCAGTATTTTGCTATGTGTGTGCAGTATGTATGTTTGTGACTTTAATTTGAAACTGCTCCTCAACAACAGGAATGGGCACGAGAAAACGGCTAATAAGCCAAATAAAGAATTTAGGAGGAACTTCTTTACTCAGGGATTGGTGAGAGTGTGGAACTTCGTGTCTTATGGAGTGGTTGAAGCTGATATCATTGACGCATTTAATGAGAGACTTGATGCACAGATGGGGAAGAAAGGAAAAGAGGAAAATGAAGGCATGGTGCAAGGAGGTAAGCCTCTCATTAAATGCATCAATGATATTAGCCTCAAACACTCCAAGTTGAGGGATGCAAGTATGGAGTACAAACAGTGGCATAGACCACTTGGGCATAATGTCCTGTATCTGAGCTCTATAATCTACACAGTTCTATTTAAGGGGTAGAAGTACCCCCTCTGATTTCCCCAGGGTAATGGTCTGGGTTTGAATCCCACCGCAGCAGATGATGACATCTGAATTCAATAAAAATTCTGGAATTAAAAGCCTAATGATTACCACGGAATCATTGTAGATTGTGTAAAAACCCATGTGGTTCACTAATGTCCTTTCGGGAAGGAAATCTGCCATCCTTACCTGGTCTGGCCTGCATGTGACTCCAGACCCACAGCAATGTGGTTGACTCTTAAACTCCCTCTTAAATGGTGTAGCAAGCCACACAGTTCTCAAGGGTAATTAGGGATGGGCAATAAATGCTGGCTCAGCCAGCGACGCCCACATCCCATGAACGAATAAAAAAAAACTCTGTTGTTCTGCTCATTGATGTTATCTGGAATTCAATTCTATGCATCTCAGTCACTATCTCAGAAAATTCTTCAATCATTAATCTAAGCAGTGAACATCAGCAGGTTCTCCTTCTGCAGATATCATAGCTGGACTCAGTCCTGTTCTCCTTTCATGTTTGCAGATGTTCACTGAATTGCAATTTGGATTTATAAGGTGAACTATTTTTTGCCTTCCCAATCCAGAAACCCTGAGGCCAGTTGTAGATCGATGAATGTTGTTCCCACCAAAATCAGCATCTGCCGAGACAGGATTTGAACTGCAGACTTTCCCGTTCTGCATATCTCAGCTACTCATCATATAAGCTAATTATATTTACAAAGGAACATTGGGGAAAATTTAGTGCCTTGCCCCGGCACCGTTGCTGGATGGGGGGATCATTTAATCAGGTGGGAAGTGATGGGTGAGGACCCCGCCGTCTTCCTGTTTCCACAGGGATTAAGTCCGGGAGCCTCATGGATGGCCTTCCTGCCCGCTGCCAATTAATGCCCATTTAGGGGCCACATCTCACTGCTGCTGGTATTCGCCCAGTGGCGGGCAGATAACTCACCATGCAGGAAGCCCGAAAAGCAAGCCCTGCCTTGTTCATAAGCACGCAGTGCCTGATCGAGGACTAGCCATTGGGAAAGGAGGCACCCACTGTGATATCCTTCCTGCTCTTGCTGCCGACACCCTTCTTTTGAGATTCCCACCACCCCCCCATCCCTTCATTACTCACCAGGACACCTGGCAATCCTGAGCCTAGATGGGTGAATTGCTGGCAGCAGCTTCCACTCCAGCTGGCACTTTTAAGCAAATGGACCAGCTGCTGGTGTCTGATTGGCCAGAAGCACCTGGAGGGTGGGATTTCCCCATGGTGGGCCTTCCTGAAAGGAAGCAACGTGAGGCTTTCATCAGCTCTCCAGGCGGTGAGCAAGACCCTCATCGCCTCCAGTAAATCCCACCCATGGTGTCTGATTTTTCACCATTGTCGCATCACAATAGGAATCTTACAAGCATGACCATTGTGAAACTCGGCCACACGTTGGTTACTGATCCCACTAGTATTTGAAACTAGTTCAAGAGCATGATAGATCTTCAATTTAAATTAGTTTAATGATAAAGTGACAATAGCTTATTTATTAAGCCCCACTGGGTCAATGGCCCCCAAGAGAACCAAGTGATGTGAGATATAGTGCATTTAAAATCAAATATGACCAGGTTTCTTCCATCAAAGAAGGAGTCAAATGACACTGCTTAACCTTTGTTAACCAGTTAAGCTGTAAGCTATTCCATGAGATCTCAGGGACATACATTGTAGCAGTTAGAGGCGGTTAAGGATCAATCTTTCCTTCAGTGGGGTTGGAGTGTAGGAGGGGAGCAGTGGAAAGGCAAGGCAAGTGCACCCTCATAATTAACTTTGATGTTTGGGGTATTTTAACTCCTAAGCCTCATCTGCCCATCCAAAGCTCTTGGACTGTCAAATCTAATAAGTAACTAAAGTGACCCTTTGTCTCCATTTAGACCAGTGTTGTGCATATTAGACTCAGGAACAATTAATATTTCAATATAATCCTTGAAAATGAAACAAAAGCAAACTCCAGGATAAACAAAAACACAATATTACATAATTACATCAATTGTGTGAAATCAACTCTTTTTTATTAACCAGCAATTTTACTTGAATACTCATTTTAAAATGGATGAAAAAGTGGCAAAAGGGATTATAGAAAATCATTAATTGCCTAGTAATACAAATATAAAAGCTTCATTTCTCACTTAACCTATGAGTCATTTTGGTAAGAACATTTATTGTATTTGGTAAAAGTGGGAAGTATTGTTCAGGAAACGATAAATCTCTGATTCTTTGTGGTTTTACTTGTTAGTAACACGAAGTTTCCACATTAGTTGCTCATACTTATGTTTAAAATAATAAATGTATGCTTAAGTTTGTGATTAATTAACTTGATAACAATATATCCCATTGAGTAAGAAAGACTCTACGAGAAGGATGCACCATACGTGGCTAATCAAGGAAGTTAGGAATGGTACTAAACTGAAAGATAAGGCATACAATGTTGTGAAGTTTAGTGGTAGGACAGAAGATTTGGAAAATTTTAGAAACCAGAAAAAAATGATTTTTTTTAAATGGAGAAATTAAAGTATGAGAAAAAACTAGCAAGAAATATGAAATTGGATATTAAAAGCTTCTACAAGTATTTAAAAAGGAAAAGAATAGCTAAAGTACATGAATCATAAGGGGTTAGCATACAAGCACAGGGAGTAATTAGGAAAGCAAATGAAATTTTGGCCTCTATTGCAAGGGAGATGGAGTATAAAAGTGGGCAAGTCTTGCTACAACAGTTGGTGAGACCACAGCTGGACCACTGTGTACATTTTTGGTTTTCCTACTTAAGGAGGGGTATACTTGTATTGGAAGCAGTTCAGAGAAGGTTCACTAGGCTGATTCCTGGGATGAAGTGGTGGTTTTATGCAAAGGGCTGAGTAGGTTGGGTCTATGCTCATTGGAGTTAGAAAAATGAGAGGTGATCTTATTGAGAAATATAAGATCCTGAGGGGGCTTGACAGGGTAGATGCTGAAAGGATGTTTCCCCTTATGGGGTTTGTAGAATTAGGTTGCAGTTTAAAAATAATTTGAGACTGAGCTGAGGAGAAACTTCTTCTCTCAGCGGGCCGTTAGTCTTTGAAGTTCTCTTCTCAAGAGAGCAGTGGAGGCTGGGTTATTGGATATTTTGGCTGTGTTAGGTAGATTTTTGATTTACAAGTGAGTTAATGGTTATGGGGGTTGGCAGAAAATTAAGGTCACAATCAGATCGGCCATGATTTTATTGAAGCTCGAGGAGCCAAATTACCTACTCTTGCTCCTATATCTTTTGTTCTTATAGACTGAGATGAAGTAGCACACAGAACATGATAACAGTATGTAAAATATGATAGTGATTGCACACAGAACACAAGTAATTGTGAATAGGAGATTGTTGAAATAGTGCTGAGAATCTGATAGTTACTTTGTATCTTGATAGTTCCTGTGCCCTGATGTGTGCAATCTGAGTTGAATGGATTGAAAGGCTGGGCTGTTTGGTTATAGATTTGATTATCTTTCAGGGTAGGGAGTAATTTTACAGGATTTTATCTTAAGGAGGAACAGGCTAACGGTGTCTATAGAAGGAATGCACTTGTAAGAATGCCACTTGCACCTTCTGAAGGGGAATGGCATTGACACTGAGTGCCAATTTCTTATCCCTGACTGCATATCAGTGCTGTAATAATAATCTTAGCAAGACATCAGGTAACACTCTCTATTCTCCCCCTGCCCACCCTGGACACCAGTACAATCTTCATCCTCTTAAACTAAACACTTGTGCACCCAACCTATCACAAATACATCTTCACACCTACAGCTCTTCTTTGCAGTAGCAGATAGTGGAACATATTGTGGCTCTGTTGAATCTGACTGAAGATGCCTGCCTAAGAATCAGCCAGGGATCAGCTGGTGCTTCCACCTACAAAGAAACATAGCGCAGAATCGTCCCAGATTTGCACTGAGTGTGGTAGAGGACCGCTAAAATGACGATATACCCGTCGGCCGCAATGGCGGCTTTTCACGCCATATCATCCCAATCCCGCCTCATTAGTAATTCATTCCTAGGAAACACGCTGTTTCATTGGTGGGTGGGCTCTCGTTCGCCCACCATGCCATGACCTCGCCACCTCATCATGCCAGGTGCCATATTTAAAGTGTAGCCGCGCGCCCACCTCTCAGTGTTTCCAGCCCAGGACTGCTGCAAAGAAGAAATGGCCATAAAAGACAAGAAGCCTGCAGCGCCAACACCCCCACCCCCTCTAGTTTAACCTGTCCCTTGAGCGCCTTTTGGACACAGTGGAGGCCCACCATCATGTTCTCTAGCCCTGCTTTGGCCGCAGGAGGGGCAGCATCATCACTAATCCAGCATGGGTGGTGGTGACAGTGGTGGTCAGCACCAATGCCCTGCAAAAGAGGACAGCCACCGAGTGCCACAAGAGGATGAATTATCTCCTCCATTCTGCCAGAGTAAGTCACTCTTCCCATCACTCTCAACTCACACACTCACAAACCCATCACACATCCACAAGGATCTCACTCACTACCAGTTCAAGGGACATCACAATTCACTGTCTCACACATACCTTCATTGGCCTCAACCATGGGACCACTCACCATGCACACACGACAGGCATACTTATCATCTGGCCTGGCAGGTGTCCTGCTTACACTCTCCCCATCTCTATTCATGCAGGACAAGCTGGCACACAGCAACAAGCTGAGGTTGCAGACTGGTTCCTCACGGACTTTGAAAACAGAGCCATCCAGCTGGCTGGTGAAGATCTGACTGTTCCTGTGCTAACAGTGAAGTCGACACTACTCTACCAAGTGAGGGTCCAGCAGTGCAACGTCCATCAGACAACCATGTAGTGAGTCACTTCCCCTGTTCCGAGGTCCCCTACCATGCACTAATTATCTCCCTTTGCTTTCACAGTCATATCTGCGAAACAGCTGATGGAGTCCACAACCCAGGGCCTTCAATCAAGCCCCGAAGAAACTTCTGAAAAGGAATCTGTAGGCATCTTCATTGAAGATCTCTCACAGTGCTCAGCCACACCCTCCACTAGCGCTGAGACACACACTTAAGTGGGACCTAGCTTTAGAGTAGCCTCAGGATCACAATCTGGTGAGCACATCGCAGTCTAATCCAAAGCAAGTGGCAGCAGGGTATGTGCGCTGCTATCAGCCAGACTGGAGTCAAATGTTCATAGATGCAATGTGAGGATCTACAGGGTCTCCTCACTGCATGTTGTCATCGTTCTCCACAAATCTAGCAGTGATGAGGGCCTCCTATACGCACCTGCCTCATTCGGCCAGTGCGATGGCCTCATTGCCATGATCATCGCCTTCAAGGACCTCCTCATCCCCATCGATGTCCTCCTCATCAGAAGAGGTGTTCAGCTCCTCCATTTCCTCCTCAGCCAGTTCCTCTTCCCATTGCAGTGCCAGGTTATGAAGGGTGCAGCAGGTGACAATAATGCGTGACACCCTCTTGTGGACTATATTGCAGGGCTCCACTAGACCGGTCCAGGCACTGGAACCTCATTTTCAGCATCCTGATGGTCTGCTCCACCAAGGTGCGAGTTGCAGCATGAGCCTTGTTTTACCTTTGCTCTGCTGCAGTCTGAGGCCACCACATGGGTGTCATCAGCCACATCCTCTGTGGGTAGCCCTTTTCCATGAAGAGCCATCCCTGCAGCCTCTGTGGACCATGGAAGATGTCAGGGATCTGAGACCAACTGAGAACGTAAGAGTCGTGGACACTCCCTGGAAACTGTGCACAGACCTGCAGAATGTTTTTGTGGTTGTCGCACATCAGCTGAACATTCAATGAATGGAAGCTCTTATGCTTGACATAGTTGACCACTTGTTGTAATGGAGATCTGAGTGCCACATGAGTGCAGTCGATGGCAGCCTGCGCCTGAGATCTGGGCAAATCCCAGTGCTCTTGCATCCTGGCTTTCCTGGTCCCAGGTGAAATGCACAAAGTTATGTGCCCTTGAAAAGATAGCATCCATGACCTCATGGATGCAATTGTGGGTGGAGGCTTGTGATATCCCATAGAGGACACCCGTGGAGCCTTGAAAGGAACTACTGGTGTAAAAATTGAGTGCCATGGTCACTTTCATGGCCATAGGCAGTGGATGCCCTCCATGTCACCGTGGCGCCAAATCTTGCAGTAGCAGGCAGATGTGACTGACCAAGTCCATAGGCATGTGTAGTCCTCGGAGACACTGGTTATCCGTCAGCTGCAGGAATGAAAGGTGGTGTCAATAGATCCTGGGTCTAGTTAGGCGCCAAACAGCAATGGCTCACTGTGGCTCTTCAGTGGCGTGTGCGGGAGCCTCAGCCGCCCCGTCTTCCTGAGGGTGCTGCTCTTCTCTTTGCCTAACCAGGCACCTCCATCACTGACATCTCCTTCATCTCCACTCTCTCTACACCACGAGGCGCACAGCTAGGTCACCAGGCTACATGATCCTGATGTACTCTTCCTGCAGGATGAAAGAGGGAGATGCATAGGTTAGCATGGGTGTTCTAAGAACCTCTTTTGGTTAAGTCTGAAGGCCCCTTAACGCATCCTGGAGAGTGCTGGCCACCACTTGGATGGCCAGACTTTACTGCACTGCTTGGCTGCCTGAAAACCCACCCACCTCCACCCTACTTCATCTGACCGATTGGCAGCAGCTTTGCCCATTGGACTACATGTGACTGCTCCACGGCCAGATTTAGCAAGGAGATTGTACAACATGCACAATCATCCAATTGCCCTGCAGTCCAAAATTGCTCATTATTTTGCAGTCTGTGCCCGAGGGGTGAAAAGCTCTGGAGCATTTGGTCATGCCTCTGCGTTGCTTGAGTGGCAGATAGGCTGGAGGCCTGACTCCTAGCATGTCAATGTGGCTGTGTCTGAACTGTCTCAGCTGTGGAGGAATGGTCACTTTATACAAGGCTTCTTTAATGAGTGGCTGTTTCTCCCTCCCCCCCACCCCACACATGCTTGTGAACTACCGTCAGCTGCAGCGCAACCTTTGCCCCTCCCAAGTCGCTTCAACCACAGGGCAGCCCTTACCTCGGCACCGCATTGTCAGCCAGCTGGGAAAAAGCAACTTGCCCGTGCTTTGCCTGAATGCGCGGCACCTCAACCTTCAAGTCCAATAGGCGACATTCGCGCGTGCTGCACAAAGCTACTGTACACTCACCTCTGGGTTCCCCTAGAAGTGCATGCCTTATAAATGCTATTGTGAAACACTTTGGCGTGCAATCATGCCCATGTGCTCCGATGACCCAGCGTTGGGGGATGATTCCAGCAGGCTGGGTTTATAATGATACGTAGATGGTTTAGAATGAGGTTTCCAACATCCGATGGCAGGAAACGCAGCTTGCCATTGGCGGGCAGAGTGGACGATTGCGAACTGGTTTCACAATGTCGTGAAACTGATTTTTGGCCTTCTCGCCATATTATCTGCTCACCTCGAACACGCTCAACGCCAGCCCATAGACTGTAGCTGGTGGCAATAGCAGGACAGAATAAACAAAAGCCTGCACAGTGTACCCCCAAACATGGCCATTACAGCCTTGGTTCAAACATGGACAAAAGAGCTGAACTCCAGAGGTGAGGTAGGAGTGAGGCATTAAGGACCCCTAGCAAAACTATAGTCAATGGGAATCAGTGGGAAAACTCTCCACTGGTTGGAATCATACCTCGCACAAAGGAAGGTAGTTGTGGTTGTTCAAGGTAATCATCTCAGCTTGAGGACATCACAGCAGGAGCTCCGCAGGGTTGCATCCTCGGCCCAACCATCTTCAGCCGCTTCATCGATGATCTTCCTTCCATCATAAGGTCAGAAGTGGGGATGTTCGCTGTTGATTGCACAATGTTCAGCACCACTCGTGACTCCTCAGATACTGAAGCAGTCCATGTCCAAATGCAGAAAGACCTGGACAATATCCAGGCTTTGGCTGACAAGTGGTAAGTAACATTCGTGCCACACAAGTGTCAGACGATGGCCATCTGCAACAAGAGAGAATCTAACCATCACCTCTTGACATTCAATGGCATTACCATCACTGAATCCCCTGCTATCAACATCCTGGAGGTTACTATTAACCAGAAACTGAACTGGAGCAGCCATATAAATACTATGGCTACAAGAGCAGGTCAGAGACTAGGAATCCTGCGGTGGAGTAACTCACCTCCTGACTCCCCAAAGCCTGTCCAGAATCTGCAAGGCACAAAATACCTAAAAATGAGGTGCCAACCTGGTGAAGCCACGACACAGGACTATTTGCATGTCAAACAGCAGAAGCAGCATGCAATAGACAGAGCTTAGCGAACCCACAACTAACAGATCACATCAAAGTGCTACAGCCCTGCCACATCCAGTACTGAATGGTGGTGAACAATTAAACAATTATCCAGAGGAAGAGAATCCACATATATTCCCATCCTCAATGATGGATGAGCCCAGCACATCAGTGCAAAGGACAAGACTGCAGAATTTGCAATCATTTTCAGCAAGAAATGCCAAGTGGATGATCTATCTTGGCCTCCTTCTGAGGTCCCCAACATCGCAGATGCCAGCCTTCAGCCAATTCGATTCACTCCACATCATGTCAAGAAGTAGCTGAAGGCACGGGATACTGCAAAAACTATGGACCCTGACAACATCCTGGCTGTAGTACTGAAGACTTGTGCTCCAGGACTAGCCAAATCCCCAACCAAGTTGTTCCAGTACAGCTACAACACTGGTACCAACCTGACAATGTGGAAAATTACCCAGGTATGTCCTGTCCACAAGAAACAGGACAAATTGAACCTGACCAATTACCACCCCATCAGTCAACTATCAATCAACAGGTGATGGAAGGTGTTGTTGACAATGCTGTAAAGCAACACTAGCACAGCAAAACCTGCTCACCAATGCTTTATTTGAGTTCCACCAGAGCCACTTGGCTCCTGACCTCACTGTAGCTTTGTTCCAATCCTGGATAAAAGAGCTGAAATCAAGTGGTGGGATGAGAGTGACTGCCCTTGACATCAAGGCAGCATTTGACCGAGTGTGGCATCAAGGAATAAAATTGAAATCAATAAGAATTGGGAGGTAACTCTCCACTGGTTGGAGTCATACCTGGCACCAAGAAAGATCGTTGTGGTGTCTGGAGGTCAATCATCTCAACCCTAGGACATTTCTGCAGAAGTACCTCAGGGTAGTGTCCTAGGCCCATCTTCAGTTTCATCAATGACCTTCCTTCTCTCATAAGGTCAGAAGTGGAGATGTTCGCTGATAATTACACAGTATTCAATACCATTCATGGCTCCTCAAATACAGAAGCAGTCCATGTCCATATGCAAAAAGACTTGGACAACATTATACTTGAGCTGATGAGTGACAAGTAGCATTCACATCACATAAGTGCCAGACAATGACCATCTCCTACAAGAGAGAGCCTCCTTTTGATATTCAACAACATTCCCATCTTGAATCCCCACCATCAACATCCTGGGTATTAGCATTGACCATAAATCTAACTGGACCAGCCATGTAAATACTCTGGCCACAAGAGCAGGTTAGAGGCTAGGAATTCTGCAGAGAGTAACCACATCTTGACTCCACAAAGTGTGTCCACCATCTACAAGGCACAAGTCTGGAGTGTGATGTAATACCTGGATGAGTGTGGCTCCAACAACAATTGAGAAGTTTGACACCTTCCAGGACAAAGCAGCCCGCTTGATAAGCACCCCGTCCATCACTTTAAGTATTCACGCCCTCCATAACTAACAAATAACCAAGCAGCAGTGTGTACCATCTACAAGATGCACTGCTGCAACTCACCAAGTTTCCTTCGACAGCAACTTCAAAACCCACGACCACTATCTTCTAGAAGGACAAGGGCAGCAAACACATGGGAACACCACCAGTTGGATGTTCTGCTCCAAGCCACTTACCATCCTGACTTGGAAATATATTGCCGTTCCTTCACTGTCGCTGGGTCAAAATCCTGGAACTCCCTTCCTAACAGCTCTGTGGATGTACCTACATCATATTGACTGCAGCGGTTCAAGAAAGCAGCTCACCACCACCTCCTCAAGGGCAATGAGTAATAAGCAATTGTCAGTGAAGCTCACATCCCATGGAAGAATAAAGAAAAATGGAGCAGCTCTCAGTTTTACTTTCCATCGACTTCAGTGGAAATTAAAATCGGAGAGAGCATTACACTGTCTACTGATCCAAACCCACTGGTTTCCCACCAAGTGAGATAGATTAAGCATGGCCATCCTCCATGTTTCCACATAATTACATTTCTTCCACATTACATTAAACATTTCCTATCCAACTGAATTCACTTGGATTCATTTCAAAGTAATTTCTGAAGAATGAAATGGGGATATGTCTCCTGCAAAATTTGTTTTATACTGAAATACTGTATATATAAATAAGATTACTCAAATTATTATGATCATATAAATATTACAAGGACCAAGAGAAAAGTAGTTGTGTATCTGATTATCAAGACAAAGGGCGGAATGATCCCAGGTTTGCACAAAGTGTGGTAGCAGGCAGGAAAAAGGGTGTTTTACCTGCCGGCCACAATGGTGGGTTTTCGCACCATATTCTCCCATTCCCAGCATGTCCTGCCTCATTCATAATGCATTCCCAGGAAACATGCCAGATTGACGGTGGGATGTCTTCTGATTCACCCGCCCTCCTGTCACCTCAGGCCTTCAGTAAACCGGGAGTCATATTTAAAGATCTAACACTCTCTAAGGGATTGAAAGCTGCTGGAAAGTCATGGTTGCCAAAGGGAGGAAACATGCTGCCCCCAAATTTAGCGACGCCTCCCTCGGGATTCCTCCCTACTTAGATGCAGTGGAGGCTCACTGTGAAGCCACCAAATGCTCCAGAACTTTTCACCCCTCAGGCACATACTGCAAATTAATGTATGTTGTGATGAGAACATAAGGAATCTGCAAGGGGATTTAGATAGGTTGAGTGAGTGGGCCAAAACTTGGCAGATGGAGCTTAATGTAGGAAAGTGTGAGGTCATGCATTTTGGTAGGAAAAATCAAAAGACAGGCTATTATTTAAATGAAGAGAGACTCCAAAAAAGTGCAGCACAGAGGGATCTGGGTGCTCTTGTGCATGAAACACAAAATGTTAGCATCCAGGTGCAGCAAGTAATTAAGAAGGCAAACGGAATTTTGGCCTGTATTGCTAGGGGATTGGAGTTTAAAAATAGGGAAGTCTTGTTCCAACTGTACAGGTGTTGGTGAGGCCACACCAGGAGTACTGTGTACAGTTTTTGGTCTCCATATTTAAGAAAGGAAATACTGGCGTTGGAGGCAGTTCAAACGAGATTCACTAGGCTGAATATGGGATGAAGGGGTTGACTTATCAAGAACGGCTAAACATTAAACCTTTATTCATTAGAGTTTAGAAGAATGAGGGATGATCTTATTGAAAGGTACAAGATTCTGAGGGGGCTGGATAGAACAGATGCTGAGAAGATGTTTCCACTAGTGGGGGAATCTCGAACTAGGGGACATTGTTACAGAATAAGGGGACACTCATTTAAAACTGTGATCCGAAGGAATTTCTTCTCTCAGAGATTAGTGAATGCCTGGAATTCTCTACCCCAGAGAGTTTTAGAGGCGAGATCACTGATGGTTTTTAAAGAGGAGGCAGATAGATTTTTGAAATTTCGGGGAGTTGAGGGCTATGAGGAGCTGGCACGAAAGAGGAGTTGAGGCCTAGAGCAGATCTGCCATGATTTTATTGAATGGCGGGGCAGGCTCGAAGGGCCAAATGGCCTACTTTTGCTCCTGTTTCTTATGTTCTTATGACCATGGGTCTACATAGGCGCCTACAAGCGATGGCACACTATGGATCTTCAGCTGCATGCGGAGGTGGCCCTTCATCTCCTTCATCTTGAGGGAGGCACTCCTGTCACTCTTCTTCATCTTCTCTGCTCCCTGTAAGCCATGAGGCAAACTGTTAAACCACCAGGCTTCATGATCCTGATATCCTCTTCCTGCAGGGTCAAAGAGAGCGATGCATGAGTTAGCATGAGTGTCCTAAGAACCTCTCTTGGTTAAGTCTGTACACCCCATCACACATGCAGGGGAGTGCTGGCCACTACTTGGATGGCCAGCGTGTCGTGCACTCATTGTCTGTCTGAAACCCCTCCACTTGACCGATTGGCAGCAGCTTTGCCCATTGAACCTCATGCTGGGCTCTCAGCTCAGGCGCAGGCATACTCCTAACCCACACTGCAAGGCAGCACTGTTAGCTAGAACCATGTTGGATACTGGTCTACGTCTTAATAAAGTCATTGCAAGGAGCTGTGAGCACCTCCATCAGTGACTGCACCTTGGCCATCTTTCATAAGGAGATTATACAACTTGCCCAGTCGGCCAATTGCTCTGCTGCCTCCTAAAACACACATTAATTTGCAGTATGTGCCTGAGGGGTGAAAAGTTCTGGAGCATTTGGTGGCCCTTTCATGCTTTTGTGTTGCTTGAGTGGGCATAAAAGCTTCTGAGGCCCAACTCTAAGCATGTCAATGGAGCTGCAGCTGAACGGTCTCAGATGCAGAAGAATGTTCACTTTTGATAAGCTTTTCCAAGTGCATGGCTGCTTATATACACACACACACACACACACACACACACACACACACACACACACACACACACACACACACACACACACACACACACACACACACACACACACACCAACCCGGCTTCCCCCATCCATCCCTGGCATGTGCTTGAGTATATCCTTCAGTCTGTGCTGCCTTGTCTCCCCCCACAACCCCAGTTCCGACCCATACTGTAGCCCTGGCATTGTGCAGCTGAGAAAAAGTGACTTGCCTGTGGCCCCTACAAGTGCACGGCACCTCTTCCTTGATGTCCTATGGGCGATCCTCGCGAGCGCTGCACAATGTTGTGTGCACTCACCTCCAAGTTCCCCTCGAATTTCAGGTCACCAGGTGCACATCTTTTAAAGGCAGTCATGAAGCACACCATTCTGAAGTCACACTGGTGTTTGCAGTAAATTAGGCACAGGGGGATGATTCCAGCAAGATGTGCAGCGACAGGAAACATGGCTCACCGTTGATGGGTGGAGTGGACAATCGTAAACTGGTTTCACGGTGGCATAAAACTGATTTTTGGCCTTCTCGCCATATTTCACCCCCCACCCCACCCACCATAATGCCCAAAGCCAATGGGGCTGGAAAATTCCTGCCAAAGATCATGATACAAATGCTCAAAAGATATGTGCAAAACAGTATATAAACAGATTGTGTCTCATCTCTCAGCAGCATTCATATAAACACTTTCCATTCCATTCCATGAGTGCTCTGCCTAAGGGCAGGTCCTTGGCTCAGTGTCTGCCAATGTTTAATCTTGGCAGTTTTGGTCAGTGGTGGTTTGCTACTGCCTTCCACTCTCAGGGGCAGGATGAGGAGGCAGGTCCCAAGTCTACCTCAACCCAAACAGGAAATCGAACCTGCACTTGTAGTATAATAGTGTTCGGGCAGAGCATGGCTTAATGTGAGACTGGGGAAACAATACCACCCACACACTAAAATAGAAGAGTCCGGAATGAACCAGAATGGAGACAGCACCCATGCAGGCCTATACCTTGGAGATGTCTATAGTTATGAGTTGTTAATAAACACTTAATGTTCAAGCATATTCTCCGTGAGACACCAAACAACCCTTAGAACAGCACTGTTGGCATTATTCTGAACCACATGTTAGCCATCTAGCAAACTCAGCTAACTGGCCCCCTATAAATGCCTTAAAGCACAGGATGTCGCACATTAAGCAAGATGGACGGAATAAGTTTCATTTGTGAATACATAAGTTTTAAGATTGATTTCAATTGTGTTATTGAATTATTATTAAATGTTGTTGAAGTAATATTAATTGCAAAAATTTTTTGCTTTGTTCCAATGAGTTAAAAGGAGCTTGTGCCACTTCAATCTGTTCAATCGAAGATTCATCACAAGGTGATTAAGTAAAATCTGACATTTTAATTGTAATTTTCATTGATATCATCTGAAAAAACAAAATATTCTAATACAGAAAATATAAATAGTAAAAATCTAGGGGCAATTTTGACAAAGCATGGTGTGATACCTAATAAACGAGAATAAAGACAATTAACTCAATCACAGATTAATTTATAAAACATTTGCAAAACATTTCCCCTATGTCTCACAAACATTTTGCATACTTTACTTTTCATAGTCCTATTTTCAGAGAGATGTTAAGCTATAAATTGTTTGCAGCTTTTTGAAATGGTTGTGGAGCACAATTTTGCTATAATGAACACATTTGTTACTTTCCCAAGGCAATGATTGTAACAAATCATTTGAAGCACTGTGGAAACCAATTACCTTTTACAGTAATTCTGCATCATTATTTATCAGGAACTTACAGTCAGTAGTCCAGTTACTGCTCTTTTATATAGTACACATTGGGTGGAATTTCCTGTGGAGACGTAATTCTAAAGTTACACCTAAAATTAATGCCAATTCTGTGCCCATTTGCCAACGTCTGTTTAAATACAAATTTCATGTGAATTGAATTGACACACATTGGAAAGTAAAATGAACATAAGAGTAAATCAGTGGGAACAATTGGGGCCTGTGGAAACTGCCAAATTCACACCATGGCCAGAATTTCACCCTTGTTGGGCAGGCTCGGCGGGGATAATCAGGGGCTGTCGGGAAACCAACCACTGCCTGTGATCAAGCTGGTGGGCAATTAAGGTCCACCCAGCGTGAAACGTGAGCAGCAGCGCTCAGTGCTGCCTGTGGGTCCGGCAGGGGAGCGCGAGCAGGGCAAGCACGATGTGCATGCATGCAAGTGAGCGCTTGAAAACCTCCCTGAGGCACAGAGCTGCCCCAGGAGATGAAGAGTTTAAATAAAAAATAAAGAAATTCAAAATGTTATAAAACATGTCCCCTCATGTGACTCTGACATATGAGCAGGAACATGTTATTAATTAAATTTTACATTTGTTATTTTATTTTTATTTGCTTTAGGAAACCTCATTCACGGGCGGGATGAGGTTTCCTAAAAAGTGCAAAAGCTGCTTGTCCTTTTCGCTTGCCCACCAGGCATAAGGTTGGACGGGCAGCGAAAAATGTCAGTCAATTGATACGTTAATGGCCTTAACAGGCCTTATAATTGTCGCCGACTCCGGCCACCAAACAAAATATCATGTGACTGCACGTTGACGTCGGGATGCTCACCTGACATCAACGTGCGTCATTTTACGCTTGAGCGGGTCGGACACGCGCCTGTCTGCTGAGCTAAATATTTTGCCCCTTATATTTCTTATTGAAGCATAAAATTTAAAGTTTCACCCCCTCCAACCAGCCTTCATACAAATTGGGCGCTGCATGATTAGAATGTGCAATCGTGGAGGTTTTTTACTTTTTACATAACTTGTACTGATGCCAGGAAATGCAAAAAAACAAAATACAGACATCATTGAGAATGTGCAAAAACAAACTGTACAAAAAAAATCACAATTAAGAAACTAGAATAATGATTTTGTTTCCTGTCACGTTTAAAATTCTAGGCTTGATATTTCAACTGTTTTGATCTAAAATGATGGAAGCAAATTCACTTCTACATTCTTTAGCTGAGATCCATACAATAAACTTAACAAATAAAGAATGTCCTGTGGCAATCAAAAGCAGGAATAGGGGAAAGGATTAACTACTAAACATGTGGTATAGGATATCTGGAAACTACCAATCAGAAAGTATAAGGAACACAGTGAAAATCAGCAGTAACTAAATATAATAAGGCAGTGATATAGCATAAGTGTGATAGTGGTGTAGTGGTAATGTCATTAGGCTAATAATCCAGAAACTCAGGCTACTACTGTGCAAGCAATTCCCACCATCACTGATACAATTTAAATCTGGAATATAAAGCTAGTCATCAGTAATAATAACCATGATAACTATCATTGTTTGTTGTAAAAACTTATCTGGTTCACTAATTCCCTTTAGGGAAGGAAATCTGTCTTCCTTACCTGGTCTGGCCTGCATGTGACTCCAGACCAACAGCATAGTGGTTGACTTTTAACTTCCCTCTGCAACAGCCTAGCAAGCCATTCAAGGGCAATTACGGATGGGCAATAAATGCTGGCCTTGTCAGGGATGCCCACATCCCATGAAAGAATAAAATAAATATGAACCACTGAAATTCCTCAAAGTATTTTTTAGCTGCCATCTACTTCCTTATTAAGCTGAGGATATACTGTTGGAAATAAGACATCAAATGTACAAAAAACTACAAGATATGGTGGGGGAAAAGTATTACATTTGCAATTTCCTTTGTGTGTTTGAAACGTGTCTAATGTTGGAGGCCTCTTCCTGGGTCTTGAGGTTGGAGGATTTTCCAGAGCTAGCATCCTGTCGTCTAAAATTTGAAATGAAGAGACTCAGCCAAGTAGATGGTGGTCATTTCTAGTATACACCAGTGTTTGTGAAAGTAAATGAGAACAAATTTCCCTTCCCCATTCACCTTGAGAAATAATCAGGCAGATCACACTCCAACCTGACCTGACCCTGCCTCTGTTTCTGGGCTCCAGTCATGCTCACCAGCCTGCAGCAATCCAGCAATGGCAGTGGCCACCGGTCAATCAGACTCAACAATCTGCTGAGTTGTCCAGCCCTGATTGTCCTCTTTTCTGCATTTGCGGTTTGATCTAAGCAAACAGCACTCAGGCCCTCCTGAGAGCTTCCAGTCTGACCAGAGCTAAGATCTATGCCCCATTTCTTCTGGGTATTCCTCCAAATGGGAACTATCCATCCTGCCTTGAGAAGGCAAAATGAGATGGGCGGTGCTAATACATCACATTCACTTGGTTTAAATGGACTTTGACTGATTTTCCTACTCCAGGGATTTTCCTCAAGGTCTGGGATGCAGTGATTGGTTGAAAGGGGTGGAGGAGATGTCCTATTGGATGGAAAATTGGACAGGATATATAAAGATTGAATTTCCACTCTGAAGATGCACTGTGATTTGGGGTATCCAGAATTGGCCTTGCCCTGAGCACCCTAGACAATTACAATCAGGCAAATCAGCCTCCTTAAAAATATTTTTGAGCCAGTCATTCCAGCTTGCCCCTCAAAGTGGCTGGTCAGCCACTCCCCTTCTCCATTTCTCCCATCCTCATTAACAGGCACCCAAGATGTACCAATACTCACACAAGCAGAAAAAAAGACCCAGCTACAAAGATTGGAAATGTTGTCAACTGCGGTGAGGATAGTCTTGAACTGCAAAAGGACATAGGAACATTGGTGGATGGGCAGACAAATGGCAGATAAAGTTCAATGCAGAGAAGTGTGAGGTGATCCATTTTGGCAGGAAGAATATGATGAGACATTACAAAATAAAGGGAGAGACTCTAAAAGAGGCACAGGAACAGAGGGACCTCAGTGTACATGTACACAGATCATTGAAGGTGGCAGGGCATGTTGAGAGACCAGTTAATAAAGCATATAGTATCATAGGCTTTATTAAGAGGGGCATTGAGTACAAGAGTTAAGGAGGTCATGTTGAACTTGCTTGAGACACTAGTTAGGCCTCATCTGGAGTACTGCATCTAGTCCTGGGCATCATACTTCAGGAAGGATGTGAAGGCATTGGAGAGAGTACAGAGGAGATTCACAAGAATGATTCCAGGGTTGAAGAACTGTAGCTATGAGAATAAATTGGAGAGGTTGGGACTTTTTTTCTTGGAGAAAAGAACATTCAGAGGAGACTTGATAGAGGTGTTCAAGGTCCTGAGGGGTTTGGACAGGGTAAATAGTGAGAAATTGTTCCCACTCAAGAGAGCATCAAGAACCAGAGGGCACAGAGTCAAAATAATTGGCAAAAGGAATAAAAGTGATGTGAGTAATTTTTTTTTCACTCAGAGAGTGGTTGGAGTCTGGAATGAATTTCCTGAAAGGATGGTGGAGGCAGGTTTGATTGAGGTATTCAAAAGTGAATTGGATTGCTATCCATAGTTGCCTTTGAGAAGGTGGTGGTGAGCTGCCTTCTTGAATTGCTGCAGTCTTTGTGGTGTAGGTACACCCACAGTGCTGTTAGGGAAGGAGGTCCAGGATTGTGACCCAGTGACAGTGAAGGAACGGCAAAGTAGTTCCAAGTCAGGATGGTATGTGAATTGGAGGGGAACTTGCAGGTGGTGGCGTTCCCATGCATCTGCAGCCTTTGTCCTTCTAGGTGGTAAAGGTCACACATTTGGAAAGTGCTATCTGAAGATCCTTGGTGAGTTCCTGCAGTGCATCTGGTAGATGGTATACACACATGCCACTGTGCATCAGTGGAGGAGGAAGTGAATGTTTAAAGTGTTTGTTGGGGTGCCAATCAAGCGGGCTGCTTTGTCCTGGATGGTGTCAAGCTTCTTGAGTGAAATTGGAGTTGCACTCATCCAGGCAAGTGAGAGTATTCCATCACACACCTGACTTGTGCCTTATAGATGGTGGACAGGTTTTGGGGAGTTAGGAGGTGAGTTACTTGCTGCACAATTCCCAGCCTCTGACCTGCTCTCCTCTAGTCATATGGCCGGTTCAGTTTCTGGTCAATGGTAACCCCCCAGGATGTCGATAGTGGGGTATCCAGTGATGGTAATGCCATTGAAAGTCAATGGGAGATGGTTAGATACTCCCTTGTTGGAGATGGTCATTGCCTAGCACTTATGTGGCACGAAAGTTACTTGCCACTTATTAGCCAAAGCCAGTATATTGTCCAGGTCCATGGACAGCTTCAGTATCTGAGGAGTCACGAATGATGCTGAGCATTGTGCAATTATCAGTGAACATCCCGCTTCTGATAGAAGGAAGGTCATTGATGAAGCAGCTGAGGATGGTTGGGCTTAGGACACTACCCTGAGGAACTCCTGCAGCCATGTCCCAGGACTGAGATGATTGACCCCAACAACCACAACCATCTTCCTTTGTACTAGGTATGACTCTAACCAGTGGAGAGTTTTCTCCGATTCCCATAGACTGCACTTTTGCCATGGTTCCTTGATGCCACATTTGGTAAAATGCTGCTCTGATGTCAAGGGCAGTCACTCTCACCTCATCTCTTGAGTTCAACTCTTTTGTCCATGTTTGGATCAACTCTTTAATGAGTGCAGGAGCTGAGTGGCCCTACCAGAATCAAACCTGAACATCAGTGAGCAGGTTATTGCTGAATAAGTGCTGCTTGATAGCGCTGTCGACGACGCCATCTACATTTTGCTGTTATAAAACATTGTATCCTCTTTGCCTTCAACAACATTGTGAGTGCTCTGCTAGAATACCTTTAAGTTGTAAAGGCTGCAACTTATGCTACACTTGTAACCCTAATGATGGCTACTGTGACATATATCAACTCATTCCCATCCCTTGCCTTACTATCATCTCTTGGAATATTAACATGGTACAGGCCTATATTTGTTTACAAGTTCATCGAAAAAGCATGGAAATATCACATGTCCTAACTGCTGTAAAATACATAACTACATAAATACTGAAAAAAGTAATAAAAGTGACATTCTGTGCTTTTTATAAAATAGATTTTTGAACTATTAAAATGTTTTTTTCGTGTGGGAAGAGTTACTCTCTTCTTAGTTATATATGACTGGAGCTAGAATCTTCGGGTCGATGTATGGGAGCGGGCCTCACTCGCCGATGTGTAAAATGACATGCGGTGATGCAGAGTCCGCGTCCCAACATCACTGCGCATCATTCAGATCTTCAGTTCGGCAGGCATGCACCATAGTCGGCTGCGCGCCCGCCGAACTGTCAAAGGCCTATTAAGGCCTGTTAAAAATTAATTTAAATAATTAAGGGAGCTGTCCATCCAACCTTAAGATTGGCGGGCAGACGAAGAGCCCAGGCGGCCTTCGCATTTATCATGAAACCTCATCCACGGGCAGGATGAGTTTTCATGAAGGATTTATAATTCAAATACATTTTTTAATTAAAGTTCATTGACATGTCCCAGCTCGTGTGACACTGTCACATGAGGGGACATGTCTGAAATTTTTTTTCTCTTTATTCAAATGTTTCAAAATGTAATTCAACTCCCTGATGCAGCTCCGTGCCTCAGGGAGATTCCTGCGCTCTTTTGTGCGCATGCGTGCGAAAGAGCGCAAGCCCCAACTCAGCCTCCTCCCCTACCTGTACAGGGAGCACTCAATGCTTCCGGGTGCATGTCGCGCTGGGCGGGCCTTAACTGGCTCGCCCACAAAAAATAGCAGTGCGCAGCCAATTGCGGGCAGCGATCAGCTGCGTGCCCACCCGCACCCACTCCTGCTCAGGCCCCCCCCAACAGGGAGAAAATTCTCCCCTGGGTGTCAGAGTATCCTGACTGTGCTATGGCAAAGATCATGAAGTAGCTGATAAGTTGTGATTGGATGCGATATTGGAGGATGCAGGATTAAATATTATTTTTGATTTGTTCATTATGTCCCGTTATGATTGCTCTGAGAAGTTAATGGCAGACCTTCATGATTGTCTGCTCATTTATAACATTTCTGTTCATGGGATGATCGTGCTGTGCACAAATTAACTGCTGTGTTTGCCTACATTTCAACAGGACTACACTTCCAAAGATATTGGGCAGAATTTTGCCATCAGCGAGCAAGGGCGGGGTGGGTGCACATGTGCCAAAGAGCGCACTCTCGCTTTTGGGGAATCCCCCCCTCCCACACAGGAAGCGCATAGCGCTTCCCAGCGGACATCATGCCGGGTGGGCCTTAATTGGCCCGCCAAAGTAAAGTGGCAGTGCGGCCCACTTTTCCGGCAGGGATCGTCTTCCGGCCCGCTGGAAATTGTGTCGGGCCCACCCGCTTGACAGGCAGAAAATTCTGCCCAAAACAAAAACAGAATTACCTGGAAAAACTCAGCCGGTCTGGCAGCATCGGCGGAGAAGAAAAGAGTTGACGTTTCGAAGCCTCGTGACCCTTCAACAGAACTCAGTTTTTCCAGGTAATTCTGTTTTTGTTTTGGATTTCCAGCATCCATAGTTTTTTGTTTTTATCAGAAAATTCTGCCCATTCAGTTGTGTGAAATGTTTTGGGATGTCCTGAACTCACAAAAGGTGCTATATAAATGCAAGTTCTTGCCTTCTTATTCCATTAAAATGTGCTTATAAAAGAGCAAAACATGACTGTACACTTGGTGTCCTACATCCCAGGTCATGAATATTACAACGTAAATATTACTATCTTTGAACATCTAAATAACAGGAATTTTAGACCCCAGAGAAAGACAAACTAACAAACATAAAATTAGATAGGGTAATATTTTCTGTTTAAATTGGACCCACAGTAATAGAAGGACAATCCTGTAAAACCATTTTAAAAATCAGTATACTGCTCCAAAAGGTATACACAAGCTACAAATGAATTTATTCTTTAATTAATTGAATGAATTATTTTGAATTTTATATATTTAGCATTTAATTTACCTTGCAGCTATCAAAATATGCATTTTTATGATTCAGCGAGCGTTAAATTCATTAGCCCCCAAAAATGGGCAGGGGGATTAACCCATAGCTGTTCAGTCAAATGCAGACAAGATGTCAACTTTGTGCTCCCTGCTAATTACAATGATTTCTGTATGCAGTCGGTGTATGTGGCTGTTCATTTGCTGCAGGTATCAGTAGCAAGCCCAATGTGGTTACTTGTTAGCACAAGCCTGCACTACTTAAAAATAGCCTGCACGTCGTAAAGTGAAGGCACATTGTGGCTTCTGGAGGTGCTGACATCATTCGGAATAGTGATGGGGAATGTTCAACAATGGCTGACTACTGGAAAGCATGAAAACCAAGGCTTTTAGATGCTGCGCTGCAGGTCTTAATGAAAGAGGTTAAATGTAGGAACGATGTTGTGTACCCTAATGGGATGTGGTGGGTGTGGGTGTGGGGGAGTTGGGGAAGCCTCCAAACACATGTTCAGAAAGCAGTGACATGAGGCATCATTGGAGGTCAATACTAGGAGTATAGCTCCAAAATCCTGAATGCAATGCAGAAGGAACATTAATGATCTCATATGAGTGGTCAAAATTCATGAATACATCTTCAGATGCCATATGCTGCCAACTGCAGCATTAGCCTCAGCTGCATGCTCTATTTGCCACATCCCATCACTCACCTACCAACAATCTCCATCAATCACAACTCATACCTAATATTTAGGTGCTTCAACACACTTTCACTCACTTAACTTTGCTGTAAGTGTCAGTGACTAAGATAGCCCCATCTCCCAAAGATTGCATGTTATGGACTGGCACACTTCCCTCTCTATTTCAGGAGAAAGGGACACTGGAACTAACCTGAGAGGGGAGTTGTGCTAGCTTATTCTAACCCCCATGGAGGAGATGGTGCTGGCCAACATCAGCAGAGCTGTAGCCATTGAAGATGAAGGCATCCGCATATAGCACTCCTCCTCTCATCCCACTTCTCACTCATCCCACAATCTCTTCTGGCAGAGAAGCTGCTGATGGTGTAAGTATGCATTTCTTCCTTTCTCATCTTCTCTGCCACAGCCCTACCCTTATCCCTTTTCTCTTTCACATCCCAACGATAAACCCAAAGACAGTGAAGATGAAGACACACCATCATTCAATTTCACGGTTGCGACCACCATCTCAGGTATTGCGTGTAATTTAGATGATAGCATAGAGGTGGGTTTTGAATGTGGTGAGACAAGTGCGTTGCACCCAAAGCAGGGGGAAATTAGATCAGAGGTGCTAATTCAGTGGAGGACAAGGTCACACACTAGTTCTGCTGTAGAGGACCCAGGTGATGATGGCAATGGACCAGGCTACAGAAGAAGGCTGATGGGTATACACACACAAATGCTTGGTGCACCAGGAACCATGTCAGAAAGCTTGCCCAAAATGTTAAAGTTCACGGGGAAGTTCAGCTCAGATTTGATACAGGGCTTTGGACAGTGTGGATCCCATCATTTCCAACATAGAGTGGGTGGCTACTTCCAGCAGCACACCTGTGGAATCAAGTAGGGTACAGCTGTCTGATGGATGATGTCTCAGCTGCGATTGCAGCACAAGGAACATTCAATTCAACATCTGAGTGCTGGTGTGGAAGCTTAGACTGCTGTCATGATGATTCTGTATACCTGAGGGCAGTGTGGCCATTAGAGTTTTATAGCATGCCAGCAATATGTTCCAATACAGAGCTCCTCCCAAAAGACCCTCTGCAGTTATGATCTCCTGATGAGAGTCCTCTCCTCCTTCCCTCTCTTCTCACAGCTTGCCCTGTTCTTCATGGTCTACTCATTCTCCCAGTCATGCTCAATGTCAAGAGTAGGGCATATGTCTGTCTATGTCTGGGCTGGTCTGTGCACAAGCCTTTAAGTTAGCAAAGAAGTACTTCAGCAGCTGTCACATCACTCCCAGTACAATGGACCCACCATGCAAAAACATAGTATTAGATTCCACAAATACGCTGACGGCACCCAGCTCTGCCTCGCCAACACATCTCTCAATCCCTCCACTGTTTTAAGATAGTTAGACTGCTTGTCTGTATCAAGTACTGGATGAACAGAAACTTCTCCCAATTAAATATTGAGAAGATCAAAGCCATGGTGTTCAGGCCCTATGACAATTCCATTCCCTAGTCATCGCACTCTGTGGCAAATGTCGAATGCTGAGCCAGGCTGTTCTTAACCTTGCAGTAGTGTATTGAAAATTGCATTGTGCATTTTGTCCACTTAGGGGTACCATACCCATATTCCAGTAGAGGAGTCTAGAAGGAGAATAAAGGAATCCATGATTTAACTGCATGTGCTGCAGTTCTGCTTCTTACTGAGCCTTGCTGATTCTTCCCAAAAAATGTGACATTGAGCAATGTAAAGAGATATTAGGTCAGATAACCAAAAGCTTGGTCAAACAAGTAGGTTTGAAGAAGTGTTTTAAATGTATCATATTTAATCTCGAGATTAGACCCCCACATAACCACTCAGACTGTTTATTTCCACCAGTACCATTGCTTGACTCTGTCGCTGCCTCCACTCATCTGCTGCTGAAACCCTCATTCATGCCTTTGTTATCTCTATACTTGACTATTCAAATGTGGTCCTGATTGCCGTTCCATGTTTTAAACTCCATAAACTTGAGATATAGGCTCCTGGCTGAGCAACTCCTCAATTTTAAAATTCTCATCCACATTTTCAAATTCCTCCGTGGCCTCACCCTTCCCTATCTATAAACTCCAGCTCTATAACTCTGTTAACATATACTCCAATTCTGGCTTCAAATATTCCCGATTTTAATTGCTCCATCATTCACAATTGTGCCTTCAGTTGCCAAAGCCCTAAACGCGGGAATTTTCTCTGTAAGCCTCTCCATCTCTCTTTCCTCCTTTAAACCACTCCTTAAAACCTACCTGTTTGACCAAGCTTTTGGTTATCTGCCCTAATATCTTATATTGCTCAATGCCAAATTTTGCTTTACAATGTTCATGTAAAATGCCTTGGTTCATTTTTATTATATATAAAGCTCTATATTAATACATGTTGTTTTTTGAAACCTGAACAAACTATAGAAATTGCACAAACTTCATAGAATTGCAACAAGACCCAGAACAAATAAACCAGCAAGAGGACTCTGCCAGCCAACACACTGAAATGGATCCACATGTGGACAGTAGCTAATGATCTCTTTAAACACTGCTGGTGTTCCAGGGGAATTTTTCATGCTATTGAATATGTGCTTAGTTGTGTTTGGCTAAGATTTGGTGTAGTTTCAGTGTTAAGCTCCAAATGTACAGTACTGTCAACTGCACAATAAAGGATTCAATTTTAAAGAGGTTGCAGATATATGCACAAAAGCAAGGAAGTTATGGTGAAACTTTATAAAACACCGATTTGGCTTCAATTGGAGTATTTCAGGGAGGACAAAGGTCAAGGGCATGGAGGAGTGAAGTAGGAAGAGCCCGACGTCCTGGATGTGGTGGGGACTATCAGTCAAGGTAAGAAAATGAGGGGCCTAAAGAGCAGAGTCAATACTGTCCAGATGTAGATCCATTTCAGTGTGTTGGCTGACAGAGTCCTCTCAGGGCTTTGAGTTCACATACAGCACCTATACCCAGCTCTTGATCCCATTACAGCCTTGGTTCAAACATGGACAAAAGAGCTGAACTCCCGAGGTGAGGTGAGAGTGATTACTTTTGACATCAAAAAGCATTTTACCGAATTTGGCATCAAGGAGCCCTAGCAAAACTGGAGTCAAGGTGAATCAGGGGAAAAACTCTCCTCTGGTTGGAGTCATACCTAGCACAAAGGAAGATGATTGTGGTTGTTGGAGGTCAATCATCTCAGTTCCAGGACATCACTGCAGGCGTGTCCTAGGCCCAACCATCTTCAGGTACTTCATCAATGACCCTCCTTCCCTCATAAGGTCAGAAGTGGGAATACTCGCTGATGATTGCACAATGTTCAGCACTATTCATGACTCCTCAGATACTGAAGCAGTCCGTGTCCAAATGCAGCAAGACCTAGGCAATATCCAGGTTTGAGGTGGCAAGTAATATTTGAACCACATAAATGCCAGTCAATGACCATCTCCAACAAGAGAGAATTTAACCATCGCCCTTGACATCCAATGATATTATCATCGCTGAATCCACCACTATCAACGTTCTGGGGGTTACCATTGACCAGAAACTGAACTGGACCAGCCATATAAGTACTGTGGCTATAAAAGCAGGTCAGAGACTAGGAATCCTGTGGTGAGTAACTCACCTCCTGACTCCCCAAAACTTGTCTACCATCTACAAGGCACAAGTCAGGAGTGTGATGGAATACTCCCCACTTGCCTGGATCAATGCAGCTCCAAATACACTCAAAAAGCTTGACATCATCCAGGACAAAGCAGCCGGCTTAAGTGACACTCCATCCACAAACATTCACTCTCTCGACCACTGACGCACAGTAGCGGCAGTGTGTACCATCTACAAGATGCACTGCAGGAATCACAAAGAATCCTTAGACAGTACCTTCCAAACCTACGACTGCTACCATCTAGAAGGACAAGGGCAGCAGCACATGGGAACACCACCACCCGGAATTCCCTTCCAAGCCACACACCATCTTGACTTGGAAATATATCGCCGTTCCTTCACTGTCGCTGGGTCAAAATCCTGGAACTCTCTCCCTAACAGCACTGTGGGTGTACCACTACCATATGGACTGCAGCAGTTTAAGAAGACAGTTCACCACTACCTTCTGAAGAGCAATTATAGATGGTCACTAAATGCTGTCCTAGCCATCGACACCCACATCCCATGAATGAATAAAAAAAGAAGTTATTTAGGAAATGTCATGGACCCACATGATAGGTTACTTTGAAACAAGTCAATGCTAAATGCAAAACATTGGATATCATGTTAATTCTCCCAACGGCAGATTGAATGAGCCTTGGTTCTTAAGGTGGAGACCGTGGTGTATTGGTAGTGCCACTAGACTAATAATTGTGATGTCATTAGACTTATAATTGCGAAGCCCAGGCTAATGCTCTGGGGGTATGGGTTCAAATCCCACCATAACAGCTGGTGGAATTTAAATTCAATTAATAAAAAAATTTGGAATTATAAAGCTACAGTAATGATGACCTTTAAACTGTCATTGATTGAAGTGAAAACCCACCTGGTTCACTTTTCTGTCTCTTTACAGAAGGAAATCTGTCATCCTTAACCAGTCTGGCCTTCGTGTGACTCCAGACCCACAGCAATGTGGTTGACTTTTAACTGCCCTCTGAAATGGCCTTGCAAAGTCACTCAGTTCAAGAGTAATTAGAGATGGGCAACAAATGCTGGCCTTGCTAGCGACAGCCACATCCAGTGAAAGAAAAAAAAATCTATACACACTCTGAATTTCAGTATTGACATTACTTTAAAACATATTTACATTGAAGTAGAGAAATGTTGCAAGAGAAAGCAAGAGAATTACTACATGTAGAAGTGCACAGAGAAAATAACGGAAGTGTAAATCATTCTTCTTGTCTGTTCAACAGGTTATAGAACATTATTTTAGACAAGTGCTATGTTGATAGCACTTCATAGCCCCATTGAACAATTATCTTTTCTCAAAAGAAACCTAAATATACATTCTGACTAGACTTCAAGGTTGTCTCACACATGCTGAGCTTTTAACAACAGTTTTGTGGTAACACATAATCTATTGATTTTAAAGATGGAGTTCAATTAAACTTCTTTTTTGTTGTAGAAATATGATAATCAACAAGCTCTCTTTCAGTGGATGCAATATAAACTTTGACACTTTGAAAATTAAATGGCTTTGATTCTGTTCTAGCCTGTATGTGGGCGCATGTTCTGACCACGGACAAGCTGCAGCTCATACTTGGGGTAACCACAGTTCATACGCTGTGAGGTTATACATCTGCCATCCCCCTGGTTATGTCCATGTGCTTTTACTTCCTGTCACCTGTGGCACTTAGCAATTTAGATCTGACAGTTCCAGCAAAGAACTAAGAATCTTTTGGTAGCTGTTGTGTTTGTCACTTAAGCTATTATCTATATTTCTTCTTCATATTAAGTAACAGGAGTAACAGGAAAGTGAACATTAAAAGCAACAGACGGTCTTTTGAAAGAAACAAAGATCCCTCAAAGCCCTGAGCTGGGGGACCCAGACCATTTTGCAACTGATAATTTTTTCACTCACAAACTATTGAGAATCAATGGCAATAGTAACTCCAACAGCAAAACCCTTACAACATTTTTTAAAGACGTATCTAACTGGAATGACATCTCTGGGAACTTTAATTTTTCTCTGCTTGGCCATGGAGAGTGAACTTATCTACTGCAAAGGTAGGACTGAGCAGACGGTCAGTTTGAAATTCTTTCCTACACTATGATAGGGAAGCTGTAGGCTTTGATCTGAATGATATCAAAAGATACACCGGAAGAACGTGTTGCTCATTATTTGTTAAAATGATTCTATTAAAGTAATATTATTGGTCTGCCTGTGACAATTGCTAGTTTTATTATTCCATATCATGAACCTGAGTACATATATTTTTCACAATCATCTGCTGAAGAGGTTTCTAATCTAATAAAAGTCACAGGGAAATGCAAATAATGGAGACATGGATAACGGGAACTAGAGGGATCCATTAAACTAAATCTGCATACAGCCTTTGAACAGTCCTAATATTAGTTCAGTACTGCATTAATCCTTTAAGGTGTATTATGGCGATAGGATTGTTTCCGAAAAACACTTATGACTGATGTTGATTTTCCTCAAAGTATTCAGAAATTGCAATTACAGTTTTTTATGTTTACTTTTCTGATCATGGTTTATCCCAAATTGTATTTTCTCCAAAAGGCTGTGGAAATATTTCCAAACATGCTAATTCAGAGTGAAAATCTGTCACTATTTTTGTTTTTCAGCAGACCCTTCTTTCGATAAGCACAATTACAATTTTCAAACTATTTCATTTTCAAAGTCTCAGTGTTTCCCATTTAGAGCCATAGAAAATGGCAGGACTGTAAAGACCATTGTCCAGCTGGCTGGTACCAAAGTGCCATATGGATCCTGCTATAATTCTTTCTTTTCAATCATCCTTATATTCACATAAAGTCTTGATCCCAAAGTTACCAGATCCTGTTCTTGAATCTATCAAAAATATTGTAGTGGATTAATGAAAAATATCAAGTTTTACTTACAAAGAAAACAATAAAAAGAAATATCTCAATATTTGACAACATCCATATTGAGGAGTGTTTTTTAAGTGCATTAATCTTTATTTTAATTGTCTAGGCTAAAGTTGAGTGTCACAGTTACTCATATGTCCAGGATCAGGATTTTCTCAGCAGATTTTTAAGTGATGATATATATTTTACATTTTTCATTTATCAAAACTTGCAAATTTTGGCACATTGTGCCCCTTTGAATTTATTTGCATTTTATCTCAGTTGCTTAGCTGTTAATTTATATTTATCCCACAGTTATGCTATCACCCTTGTGTCACTATGAAGCAACTTGGATTGCTCACTAATGCAAGTGTGCCAGTTAACTCAGCAGACATATCCAAAGCACACCACAGCAAAGTGGTGTGAGAAATCCTTCAGTAGGTTATCACACACCACTCGGGCTTAGCATTGATTGTGGTATTGCTCTGTTCTGGTGTGGAGGTGAATATGAAATGTGTGCAGGCAGTCCCCTTGGGCACTGAATACACTTGTAACATTAGAATTACTGAAGCTGCCAACATTCACTCCTATTGTTAATTAATCACTGAAGTGCAGGGGGACATTTTGGGGTGTTTTCCATGAGGACCATTTGTGTCCATTTAAGTGTGCATATGCACAGCTCGCATCTGGAGAGCAGAGCATGAATCACAGCCAGGAGAGGTTTAGATATAACAGGTTTTGTTGGCTGCACTTCATATTCATTTGATTTGCAACAACTGCACTCATTTTGTTTGTGAAGCATTTATTAGAAGTCATTTTTTAAAGTTAATCTGAATGATGAGAGATCCCTGATTGCTTGACTTTGAATTTATGAAATACTTGCTTAAATTTGCCATGTGCAGTAAGACTGAAGGGGAAGAGTGGTATCAATAAGACTGTTTCTGGTCACTTTACTGTGAGATCAGTATCATTAATAAATATCATTAAATTTGCAGGTTAGATGTTGTAGCTTATAAAATCTTATAGAAGGCAAGTGATTTACTCATGATTTTCTAGTAACTCTTATTAGGTTATGGCAATAGTTGTTAAAAATACAACTACTGATCAAACCATTGTTAATATTAATTCTGAATACATAAATACTAATTCTGTCTAGCCAGGAGATAATTTAAAATTTAGAGCAAATTCTTAATTTAATAATTAGATTCAAAATTCACACCCCCTTTCCAGTGATTTCACAATTCCAGCTTAACTACATTAAGTTAAAAATAAACTAAAAGTGGTGCAAGGCACAGAGCATGGCCACAAGTTTCTTTTAAAAACTAAGATAATGTGCAAATAATTTCATCAAGAAAACAAATTAGATTAAAGCATTCAAAAAGTTAAACTGATGTCTTTCATGAAATCATGAGGCAATTATTCTTAGACTCCATAAAAATAACTTGGACACCATTGACGGCTCAGCTGGTTCAGGTAGTCAGTAACTGAGCCATTCAAACCAGGAAAGTTGCAGGTTAATTATATGATCTGTGCTGCATTAACTGATCTTATGCTAGGTGAGGGTAGGATGTTACACTATTCCTCAGCATTCCTGGCAAACAGAGATGAAATTGGGTGGATTTTGGCTTTGATTTTTAACCTGCAGCCACAGTGTAAATGTGCATATTTGAAAATCAGGCGGCAATAGGATTGAACATGAGTGTGTTTCATTTGGGGAAGGCTTACCAAGGCAAGGGAATACACAATAAACGGTAGTATATTGAGAAGTGTAAAGGGACAGAGGGACATGGAGTGCATGTCCACAGATTTCTGAACGTGGCAGGACAGGTAGATTGATGGTTAAGAAGGCGTAGTGGATATTTGCCTTTATTAACCAAAGCATAGAATATAAGAGCTGGGAGGTTATACTGGTTATGCTGTATAAAACCCTAGTTAGGCCACAACTGGAGTAATGCATGCAGCTCTGGTCACTGTACTATATGAAAGATATCATTCCACTAGAAAGGATACAGAGAAGATTTGTGATGATGTTGCCTGGACTTTAGTAATTTAGTTATGAGGAAAGATTGGATAGCCTAAATTGTGTTTTGGAACAAAGGAGGCTGGAGAGGAATGGAATTGAAGTGTATAAAATTATGAGGGGTCTAGGTAGAGTGGTAGGAAGGTCTTATTCCCCTTGATTGAGGGGTCCATAACCATGGCATAGACTTAAGGTAAGAGTTTGGAGGCTTAGAGGAGAATAGAGGGAAAGCTTTTTCACCCAAAGCATGGTGGGGATCTGGATCTCAGTGCCTGAAAGGATGATTGAGGTAGAAACCTTCATAACATTTAAAAAGTACTTGGATATACACTAAAAAGCTATGGACCAAGAGCTGGAACATGGGACTAGGCTAATGGCTACTTGTCAACTGGCTCAGACACAACGAACCGAATGGTCTCCATCCATGCTTGAAATTCATATGATTCATTCTGAGCTCAGGCACTAAGAGTGAGCTCTTGACCAATTTCGAAGAGGAGTCCTTAAACATGTGTTAGGGACCTTAGCACATATGCAAGGGGCTTAATGTTTATTATGCTATAGCGAGTATTTCATGCCTCTTTGGGGCATGGAAATAGCCCAGTGAAACTGGACTTCTTTGTTGCTGTTTCATGAATAATTGGGCAAAGGAGCTACTAATTTGGGCCTTAAATCTTCATACCTTTTAAACAGTGAATTTAAGAAGTGGTTATTAAAGCCAGAGACTTTGCAGCAATTGTCCCATAATTTATATCATACTACTACTGTTACCTAATTGTTAGCTGATTAAAAATGCCTTCCAATGGACAACTGTGATAACTACAGGAGTTGTAGCACTATCCGCAATAAAATGTGGAATAAAGATCAAAATCAGCAAAAAGCATGTTCCACAATTACAAAACATGTTAGTCAATCACAAGTGAAACCTGCCAACTTAACTTGGTTCTCTGTGTGTAGCTTAAAATTTTCAAATGACATAATGTCTGAGCTAACTTTGTAAGCTTCAGATACTACATAATACATAGAATTTGTGAACTTTAAGGAATATTAAAACATTTAAGGTTATAATTGACAGATACTAACTTGCCCGCAACTGCATAAACAGCTTTAGCATAGACAAGCAAAATATTTAAATACATCATGTGTCTTTAGTACTGTGGTATAAAGAATTTACTTCATACTCCGTGTTATACTATCATGCTTAAGTTGGTGTCACATCAAAATGAGAATGAACTTTTCCTAATGCAGTAACTTCAGATATTACTGTTCAGCCATCTTGATGTATACTTCAGTGTTGGTGAAAATGGCGATCCATGGTTTTAACTGTTAGTGTAACTAAAGCTATAAAATATAGGCAATTACTGTTGTTGGGTAGATATTTGACTGAATCCAAATAGAAAATATAATGACCGACATGAAAACCTAACTTGCAATTATTATTAGATACTACCAGAGAAAAGGATTTTTTACATTACTGTGTCCTTTGCATATGTCTTAATAATTATCTGCAAAAATTAAGAATTAACTTTACTTAATACTACCCTCAATTTCACAATTGATTAGATCCTAAAATTGCAATGGTAGGTGTGTGTTACAGTGTCTGAAGCACTAGCATTTGGACTTTGGGGTTTATTTTATTAGAAGAAGTAGTCCTCAATATAGGAAGCTGACTGGTTTCAGAGAATAAGAGTCTCCCAGTAATATTCCCTGCCTTGCACTTTACAAGGGCTGGAGGAAACAATGCAAATCAGCATGGGAGATTAGAATACAAAACTAGAATGTGGTCAGTCACAATACAATGAGAAGAGATACTACCCATCTAAACAGGCAAATTCTAATGCCTGAAGTTTATGTCTGAAAGTCCTCAATATATAGGCTTTTACAAATAAAGTTCTGACTTAACTTTCTGGAACAACAGAGCTTTTCTCAATGTATTGATTAGATAATCAAATAAAAATGTGTTTGTTACTCTTCACTAGATTAATAACAGTTCAAGTGATTGCTTTTTGTCTTTGCCTTTTATTCCTACAGAGATTCCTATAAAGCAGTATCCTTTGCATCTTAGTGTTGAACCTGGGCATTCAGCTACCATCATTTGTACTTTTGAACTTGATGTTGGGAATGAAGATGAGATTGACATTTACTGGATTAAGCAATTAAACCAAAGTGAAACTCATGATTTACTCCACATTTCTTCAAAGAGGTTTCCCACACTGAATACAAGTACAATTCACAATGGCTTTGAAGGACCCTTCAGTTTCTCTGGGAATCTAAAACGAGGTTTAATTGTTCTAGAAATTAAAAACATGCAAAAAATAGACTTTGGCTTGTACATCTGTCAGGTAACTAGAACTATACCCCCTCCACCAATGGAAGGAAGAGGGAGTGGTACCAGCATTGTTGGTAAGGGTCATGTTTTTTGTCACTATTGAGCATTTGTATTCATTAAGATGAATGATGACCTGGTTAGGCCATGGCATCCTTTTTGTCACTACTACAGAATTATTTGAGAAACTGTAATCTCATTTAGAATTTCTATGATAATGCAGAAATGTTTAGATTTAATGTAGAGTACTCTCTACACACCCCAACATTTTGCCTCATTTTTTAGTATAAGCAGAGCAGTCATAATGCATTGCTACCTGTTAGACAATGAGTGACTGTTTAATAGGAAATGTTCTGTATAAATCCATTTGGGATATGGTTTCAAAATTTCTATCGAATCTCCTATTTGAAGATAAGCTAGCAAATGCTCATTGTAAATGCAGAATCTTGCACATTGCTGTGTGGTATTTACAAATTAAAGTTTAAGTTTAGACTGACTTGAGTGCATAGGCGTTATGCCGTGAACTACACACATTAAGTAAAAATCAATGAAAAATTATTTTTAGAAAACTTAGGCATATTAATTATTTATCATAGTGAGAGATGTCTGGGCTAAGGAATGGAACTCTCCACCATTCCTAATCTCCAGTGTCAGCATCTAGTGCTGTTAGATAAAAGTAGGCCAGATATAGCATAAAGCTTTCTCTGCTGTATTCAAACAAAGGTTTTTAATGCTAATCACAGAATTATACAGCTACTTCACCAGATCAGCAATTCTAATGTCTGGAACATATTTTAGCCTCTCCATGGTACTGCCAGTTTGTGCCACAATGTTGTCATCCCATTTCCATTGGAAACCAGGTTGAGTTGGCCCATAACATATTTATATCGGAATTTACATTCAGCAGAGAATGCAGAATCTTATCGCATTAGTCTGGACTGCCTTTGAACTCATGCCCCAATGGTGAACGAATACACTGGGCCATAATTTACTGTGGCAGGGCATCTCTCAGTCTCCCTTGCACATTTGGGCTTAATAATTTTTGCATGGCAATTTGCAGAAAGAGCAAACTGATAATGGCACCATGAGAAAGCCTGGGCATCTGGGACCGGGCTGAACAGGGCAAACAACTGTGAGGCTCCTTAACCGATCAGATTGAAGGATTGTGAAGTTAATAGTGTAAAGAGAAAGGAAGGTGAATTAAAAAAGGTATATTCAAAGCCAAATCAGGTACATTGAGGGACAGAAAATTGGATAGAGAGAAATTAAAGAGACAGAAGAGAAATGTAAAAAAAATCGACACTTTTAAAATCTCTGTCAATTAAAGCCCGAAAGAATGAGATTCCATACTTTTAATTATTTATCTTCAGTGCCAAGGAGATTATTTGGCAGTAATTAGTTTACCCTTTAAAGAAATTTAAAAGGGTATTTAGACTGAAATTGACAAGATTTATTACATCATGGCAAGCTTAGACTGTATCTTCAGTGCAAATACAGCAAGTTCACACTGTTCAATATATTTCACTGGTGATGCAGACAGATAGGTGCTGTTTTCATAAATCTAACTGTGGAACAGAACAACTTGGGCAGCAATTTTTGGATTTCAACACTTAATCATGCATTTGCCCACGCCAAAGTTGCTTTACCATTTGTGCACAAATAAAAGTGAGTGTTATTAACCTCACCATTATTTTGATAGCAAATTATGGGCCAATGCTTCAACCAACTGGATTAAAATCATATCTCATCTATTTAACAATGTATTGATTCCGCGTGGTTTTCATATTGTAATAGCCTTTGTCAAGCTCCAAATATTATTAGAAACCGTACATATGTTGTCCAATTAGAACTTGCATTTATATACGTCAGTAGCATATCCAAAAGCACTCCATGGGCAGTGAAGCACTCTTGGGCCAGGATTTTTCAGTCGGCCTGTGGGGGGGGGCGGGCCCGACACGCCAACGTGTAAAATGACGAGCGATGACATCGGGTGTGTGTCCTGATGTCATCGCGCTGTCTCACAATGTTTCGTTCGGCAGGGACACATCAGAGTCAGCTGCATGCCCGCCGATATGTAAACAGCTTATTAACGCCATTAAGGAACTGATTAAGATCATTGTTAATGCTGCCTGTCCAACCTTAAGGTTGGCGGGCAGGTGAAAAGGCCAAGCAGCCTTCGTGGTTTTTAGGAAGCCTCATCCACGAGCGGGATGAGGTTTCCTAAAGCTTTTATTAATTAAATAAAAAACTTTTCATAAATATAAAAACATGATATAGTCACATGAGGGGGGCATGCTTAAATAAATTTTTAAACTTTTTATTCATTATTTACAATGGCCAGGATTTTCCCCTTGGCGATTTGGGGGCAGGGCCTAATCGTCGAGGGGAAAATGACGTGGGATGATGTCAGGAGGAACCCCCGACGTCATCCCGGTTCATTTAAATCCTCAGGAAGGCGGGTGGACAGCGAAATCAGCTGTCTGTCCGCCGGCCTGTCAATAGCCAATAACAGCCATTGACAGGCTAATTAACCTTGTTAAAGACCTGCCCATCCAAGCTTAAGGCTGGCGGGTAGGCCAGGAGCCCCAGCGGGCTGCAGATTATTCATGAAACTTCATCCACTGGCGAGATGAAGTTTCATGTCCATTTTTTAAAAATTTAATAAACTTGTGTTTCTTATTAACATGTCCCATCTCGTGTGACATTGTCACATGAGGGGGACACGTTAATAATTTTAATACTTCTCTATTTTTAGAGCTTTCTTACCCCTCACGAATCTCCCTGAGACAGGACTTTGCCTCAGGGACCAGTGCACTCTTTCGTGCACATGTGTGAAAGAGCGCACTTTGACAGATGGGGATTCCCTCCACCCCCTGCACAGGAAGTGGCGGTGGGCCCCATTTTGGCAGCGGGGGTCGGCTGCCCACCTGCCGCTGAGCCGGTGGGGCCCGCCTGCCAGCCAAGGGCAAAATTCTGCCCAATAGCAATTCAACCTCCCTGAGGCAGCTCCAGCTCACACAGGCAGCGCTGAGCACTACGGCTCACATCTTACTCTGGACGGGCCTTAATTGCCCTGCCCTTGTAAAATGGCTGCGCAGAGCTGATCACGGGCGGCGATCGGCTCTGTGACCGCCCCTGCCCCTTCCCGCTAAGCCCACCCGCCACCTGAAAAACTCAGAGCTTGAAATATAGGCTGGGATTTTCCAGCCCGCCATGGCAGGACCCGCTGTGGAGAATACGACCACCCAGCCAAAGTCCATTGACCTTCCATAGGACCAAACAATTCCAGCGGCATCTGGGGCCAGAAAATCCCACCCATAGTCACTATTGTAACACAACTACAAGCTTACAGGCAGCAAGTACCGCAAACAACAATGAGATAAATCAGTAGATAATCTGGTTTAGCAATGTAAGTTGACGGATAAATGTTAGCCAGGACAGCCCGAGAAATCCATAGCTCTTCTTCAAATAGTGCGATGGGATATTTTACATCCACTTGAGAGACTAGACAGTGCCTTAGCTAAACATCGCACCTGACAGCTAACACCTCTAACACTGCCTCAACATTAGATTCTGTGCTTGAGCTCCACAACCCCCTGTCAAAGTGAGAATGGCACTATTAACCGAAGTATGAGTGAAAAAAATGAAACCATTTTATTTTTATCAGTTTCCTTGGAGATGTTTTCTACTGTGTGATTAGTCTTAAAGCATTCTATCGTTGTTTGTGCTACTGAAACTTCTTGCTTATGAAGATGACTACGTTGACCTTCGTATTCTGTGGAAAGTTTGTTCTACTATAACAAATAACATTGACACTCCAAAGCAATTTGTCACAAAAATGTCAGTAGGGTTGATTCTTCAATCACATTATTAATAAATGATCAAGTATATGGCCGATTAGAGAGAACCATGTACAACATTTATAATTGAGGCAGAAACACTAAAAATTAAGATTTCAATCATGTTGAAATTCAAAAAATAGCAGCAGTTATGCATTATTGAAATGTATTGCCATGAAACATCTGAATAGTTTTCACTGTATGTGAATAAGGACTATAACTATTGATTCCAGAGCCAACTCTTGATTAAAATGTTCCTCAGCTGTTTCAACAAATCAAATCACATTGAAGGTTGTCAAGTATTTCTTCTCAGAATACTTTCTCAGAAACTTTCTCCCAAATTAGATCAATTTATCATATGGGTAAGAAAAGCTTTCAGATAACGAGCATATTTGGAAATATTTCATGAGAATGTAAAGTTTCTGTATAATTCCTATCTGAAACAGAAACACATTTAGCTTATGATAATGTAAGTGTCCAAACTTTAGAAATGACTGTCGACAATAATGGTGAAGCACACTCAAAGAATTTATGACTTTACTTAGTTATTTTAATGGTGGTGTTCATTTATTTAAATTAATTGAGCAAATTATTATTTTAAACAGCAGATGAAGGAATATTGTGTAGACATGTTAAGCACTGTATGCCAACACTTGCAGAAGCCACTTCTTGCATTTAAGTATCTGAGGATTTCAGCCCAATATCCAAAAAAAATCTTAAAGTTAAAAAAATTGTTTGATTAGTCATATTTTTTAGTACTCAAGATCTAAATTTTCTATGGCTACTTCTGTAATTAATTATTTGTTTACTTTCAGAGTGCAAGAATCTCGTGGGAGAATTAGGTAAACAAAATTTACAATTTCTTTACATCTTTCAAATGACTACACTACATAGAGGATAATCCCCAGGGGTCTTTGAGTGGCATGACAGTTTTGTCAGTGTAAAAACCCTACTATGTAGGAGCTCATGACTTGGAACCTAGTTCTAATCATTGTGAAAAACCTGTGCCTGTGAATTGTGGTTACAATGGGTTGCAAGAGTTGAGTAGAGCATTCTCATCCCTTACCAATTTTATCTGACTCAGTTCCATCCAACGCTTTGAGTTTTGCTCCTCTTACACATTGAATCTCACAATTCTCTCTGCTTTTCCCATGCTCTGGACTTAATGCGGTGACAGCTCTTGGTTTCTTTAGAACTGGCATTTTCTGTCTGATGATAGATAACAGTTAGTTGATATCTCTATTCAATTATAGCTATTACTGAAATATATCCAAATCTTCATCATTTACCACAATGATTTTGTGTGGCAATTTTGTACACTGTGGTAAAGGCTTTAGTTTAATACTTTGCAATGATCATTTACATGTAAAAAACATACAGTCAGATTTGATGTGGGCTGGTACCATGACATGGCCAATACTATTTTTATTTCTTCTCAGAATTTGGGTAGCACTAGCAAAACATAATTTATTTTTCCATTCCCCTGAGCCTGAGAAAGTGGTGGTGGGTCTTCTTTCAAACTAGGTGTTATCTTAAAACTGAGTAGTTGGCTTATAAAGTCATTTCAGAGAACATTGAGAATCAACTGCATAATTTGTGACTAGAGTCATATGTCAGTCAGAACAAGTGGGGGTGGCAGGTACTCTTCCTGAAGGGCATTGCGGAGCGGGCGTTTTTTTTATGACATTCTGGCAGGTCTCATAGAGATTTGTTCTGGTGCCATCCCACAAGTTGCCAGACTATTAAGTTTAATTCCAGGATTTACCACAGTGCAATTCAAATTTATGGGGCTGGATTTTACGGTCCTTCACTGGGCATGTTTTCAGCGGAGGGGCATATAAAATATGAGGATTGGCAGGCCCACCATCTTTCCACCCACCCTCCAGCTGTCCACCAAAATGTGGAGGGTGGGTGGCTGCCGAAATCAGCAGGCTGCCCACCATTTTTAAATAAATAATTAATGGTCAATTGAGCTTGTTATCAAGCCAACTGACAGGAATAATACACTGCCCATGCCACAAAACATTTGATATGGGCAGGCAGGCAAGAGTGGGCAAGCTTTTTTTAAGGAAACTATAAAAGATGGGAAGGAAGTGGGGTACGCCCTTTATGGGATGCCTTGTACACTTCGGGGGCACTCCCCCCAATGATAACCACCACTTTTGCTCCTCCTCGCCTGGCCTCCAAAACCCACAACCTTGACCCGCCTCAACCCCTGCCTTGGGCTCCCTGATCCCTCTCCATCCAATACCCCTGACTTACCTCTTTCTCGGATCCATATCCTCTTGATCCATGGGCATCCTTGCAGTCCCAACAGCATCCACTCCTGAGTTCTGATGCAGCTGGGGCTGCTAGAGCTGCCAGCCAGAAATGTTGGGCAGTGGCTCTCGAGTTTGGGGCTTCCTCCCATTGAGGGGCAGAGAAGCCCCACTCTCTGCTCATTTAGCCCACCGGCAATGCGTTATGGCAACAGTTTGGGCTTCTTTCGGATCCGTTGGCTGCCAGCTGACTCTTGCAACAGTGTGGGGGAAGGGGAAAATACGCCACCTCCCCCCACCCCCCACCTACCATCTCTGTCCCGATGAAATCCAGCCCATTGTGTCCAAGTTACCAGTTAACCACCATAACCACTATATTTTACTGTGCTCGATTATTATTGGTACTTTTACTCTGCCGTACAGCATTAAGGTCCAATGATAAATGGCAGTTTGCTTTTCTGATCTGGTTATCAGGAAGGAATGGTCATGGGTGCAATAATAAGTTAAGGGGTAATTTCCCCTTGAAATTATTGTTTTCTCCCTTTATCTGTGCTAAGGTTGAAATGAGTAAGTATATGTCCTTCAAAAAATACATAAGAATGCCTTGTAAAATAAACTTTGTCATAGAAATAACAACAAAGTTAATAATGTTAGTACAAAACCCATTCTTTGATGGTATTATATAATAAATTTTATATAAATTATAATGATTCATTATAGCAATTTCTTCACCTGGTACCTATACGTGATCTCAAAGGGCAGAGCATTTGAATGAGCCGCAATAATTGTAAATACAATTGGAATTAAGTATTTTTTGTGCCACCATAGGCATTCATTTGTTTCCCGTAAAGCAAAATGGAGCCAATGCTTTACAGATCTGCACTAATTTACTTTACTGAATAAACAATAAAGACTTACATTTAATTTAGTTTATTTTATTTTTTAGGAGCTGAGAATACAACACATCAGCAGCAGCATAAAATCAGTGAAAATGCACTTGTTACAGTAATTGTGAACCTTGTGATATATGCTTTGAGTATGACAGTCCTTGCATTAGCTTGTTGGGTAAGTTGGTTTGCAGTATCTTCAACTTGCACATCCAGACCATGGTGTGTTTATACAGAAATTGTAGCGAAAGAAAAGTCTTGCCAGTTGATAATATCATAATCATCAGTTCCCATCTGAATAACTACGAAGGAAGGGTAAATTCCGAGAATTAGTTTGACACACGTTTGCATTGATATAATATTATGGTCACCAGGGCCAGAATTTTCCTGTTGGTGTGCGAGGGCCGGCCCTGCATGCCAACACATAAAATGACGCACAGTGACACCAAGCGAGAGTCCTGATATCACCACACGCCATCGCGATATTTAGGTGGGTGTGCGCGCGATATTCTCGGATGCGCGCCCGCCATTAATTATTCATGTACTTAAGGCCCTTGAGGCAGCAATTGGCCGCAATTTTTTGGGACCCATGCGATCTTCAGAATATCACACGGGCACAACGGGCAGATGGGTAGGAGATATTTGTATAAACCTCATCCACGGGCGGATAAGAGGGGTGAGTGGGGTCACGAATGTTATCTATTTATGTCAGGTATTTAAATGTGAAAGTTACTGCTACTTTTCTGTGTGAGCAGGAATGTTTCAAAATTCATACCAGCTGCTTGGACAAAAGTAACAGCCTTCAGGTCAGGACTTTCTAGGGCCTGCAGCTTTCAGGAAGCCTTCCCTTAGCCTGAGAATGGGAGTTGTGCTATCCACTGACGGACCTCCTCTGAGGAGGAAGGGAGAGCCAGAAGGGGGAGGAGGCCAGGAGTCCACATTCAGCCTCCAGGAAAGCCACCTTTGGGAGGAGAGGCGGAGGCACAAGGGGCGCAGGGCCAACAGGAAGTACAAGGTGGAAGGGACCGCAGAAGATGCCACTCTCCTGCTGGTAGGGTTTACAGGAGGCAAAGCAGCTACCTCAATATGTCTGAGGTGCAGTGCCAAAGGAGGCTCTTTCTCTCAAGGGAGACAGTCACCTCCATTTGTCAGGTGATAAGCCCTGAGATCTCTGCAAACTGTGTGGGTGGACACCCCATGCCAGTTACTCTAAATGTCATAGCTACCTTCAACTCCTATGCCTCGGGCTCATTCCAGGGGTCGGTGAGTGATCTTTGCAGAGTCTCTCAATTACCTGTCCACACTTGTGTCAAGCAGGTGACAGATGTCCTGTTCAGGTGTGCATTGACTTTCATCCACTACCATTGGGACCAGGCCAGCCAGACAGAGCAAGCCAGAGGCTTTGCCACAATTGCTGGTTTCCCCTGCGTCCAGGGTGCAATAGGCTGCACACATATGACCATCAAGGCTCCAGCAGGTGAGCCCGGTGCCTTCGTCAACAGGAAGGGCTTCCACTCCATGAACGTGCAGATAGTGTGTGATCACAGGATGCAGAGTCTGTGCAAGGTACCCAGGCAGCTCTCATGACACCTACATCCTCAGACACTCCCAGGTGCCAGGGCTCTTCAGTAGTCCAGCCTGGATGGATGGATGGCTGCTGGGTGACAAGGGCTATCCCCTCAGAAGGTGGCCCATAACGCTTTTCTGCCATCCAAGAACAGAGGCTGAGCAGCGGTACAATAGGAGCCATGCCTCCACAAGGTGGAGAGAACCATCGGTCTTCTCAAGATGCGCTTCCGATGCCTGGACCGCTCAGGGGGTGCACTCCAGTACGCCTCCAGATGGTGTGTCGCTGATAGTGGTTGCATGCTGCACTCTCCACAATCTGGTGCTGGAAAGGGGCGACACAGTGGATGAGGAAGACGTGGACGCAGTTGCTCCAGATGCACATGATGAGTCCAGCAGTGAGTCCGAGGATGAGCACGCACAGAATGCAAGGGGGTAGACACTGACCCGGGCATACTCCAGGGAGGCAGAGACACCTGGGAGGTTTTAACCCAAAGAACCTTCAGCCAGCACACCACAGATGGCTGAACACATGCCAGGGCTGCAGGCTTCACACTAGAAACCTGAGTGCAGAATCTGCCTGGATAATAACATTAACTAAGGCCCTTGTCAATAAAGCTCAATGTCAAACAATACACTCATTACATCATGGGTTCCTGCACACATACAGAAGTAAGGAATCACCCTGAGGCATGGAAACATAGCAAAATTTATTGAGATAACAAATGTAACTTCATCAACCAAAAAAAAAGTATTGCATATCACACCAAGTATTCAATAAACTACTATGGGCCAACATAAAAGCACCAGTGAAGAAAAACCTTCCTGTGCCTAAAGTGCCTTAAATTTGCAATTATGGGTGCTACTTCTGAGTGTTGTCCCTTTGCTGGCACTGGCACCTGAGACAGCCTGCTCACTGTGTTGTCCTGTTGGCCGCGATGACCTTGGCGACCGTCCTCTTGCCCGTGGAGCCTGTGCTGGCCCCGCCTGGGAGTGAGCAGCCAGTTCCACTGTTGGCTTCTCCCCTGTCGCTGCAGCCTCATCGGATGCCATGGTCACTGGCAGAGGGGTGTAGGAGATGCTGCCCTCATCCAGAGCGCCCTGAGAGGAGCCCACAGAGATAACAGACAGCTGCTGCGCCGACGTGAAGTCGCTTCAGAGCTCTCTGCTCACCGTAGATGGATGGGTGCCGAGCTGGGATACGTGGTGCCCAAAACCATCTCCCACATGGGCAATGACCAGCTGAGGTCAATGCCGCCGTGAGAGTTGCAGGTCCGACTGTATCCCCAAGAGGCTCTGAATGTTCTCCTGGAGGAGCCTCTCCACGAGAGTCACCACTCTCTCCATGGAGGACACATGGCGCTCAGCCATCAGACTCAGTGCATCCGTGATGCTCCACATGGACTCCTCAAGCATGGGCACCATGCCACGCATTGCCTCATGTATCTCCACCAAATCCTCCCGCACACCCTGCTGGACTTCCAGCGTTTGCTGCCTCACAGACGACTCCAGATGCACATCATCAGCCATAGACTGAACATATGCCTGGTCCCAAGCAGTCCTCCAATTGCCGGTGCCCTGGGCACTCTCTGCTTCTGCCTGGACCTCAAGCGAGTGTGAAATGCCCTCACTGCCGTGCCCCGGGACACCAGCCAAAGATCTAATTCCCACCGAGGTGCTAGTATCTGCGCTGGTGCCTGTCTGGCAGAGATGGTGTGACGCTGGTGAGTGGATTTCCTCTGGGCCCTCAGGTATGATAAGGGGCCCCTCTGCCTCCTCCTCCTGGCCCTGCTCCAGTGATGCTGAAAGGAAAAACAAGGGCATTGGATTAGTTACAGTGCAGACAATGTCAATGTGCATGCCGGTCTCCCGGATCAGTATGCGCTCATCCTTCCATAATCAATGGTAAATCAATGTTGCCAAGTTCAATCACTGAGCATTCAGCAGTGCCATGGCTTCTGTGACACACATGGTGACCTGAGTGCTCGCCAAACATTCTTCCCCATGGCACCCCTGCCTCACCGTCACCAGTGGACCTGGGGGCATGGCGCCTCTCCAGATCCATGGCCTGCTGCTCGAAAAGTGTCAGGATTGCTAACTGGGCCTGGCCTCCACCAGTCCACATCCGCTCTGCGGTGTTGTGCGCAGTCTTCTCCTGAAAAGGAGAGAAGAGCATTGATTAGTCCAGCCTGCACCTGAATTCCCATCGCATCCCTGCCAAACCAGCCAGAGTGTTACCCCGCAGCTTGCTGCACACTCACACAAAGAAGCCAGGGCTGACCCCCTCCCCACTGCCCCATTGCCCAAATGCTGCCTCCTTCACATGTGGCACCACAAGGTGTAACTTTGCTAAGCAAGGAGGCATAAGCATGTGCAGTGCAAACACCAGCAGATGGATTGGTGCCCTGTCACCTGGAAGCTCCCCTCCCAGCATGTTAGCACCCTGACTTTGACATGCTTCCCAGTTCCAGCACTCTGCCCATGTACAGATCCTTGACTTTCACCCCCATTCCATACTCTGGGTGTCAGTGTCACACATGCTGCGGATGCAGAACCCATTCTAGCTCAACCCTCTCAGGGTGAACTGGGCATGGGCAATCTCTGCTGTCACACCCAGCAAGGGACACATGCCGTGAGGGATTCAATGCTGTTACTGTACTCAGAGTTGCAAGGGTAGGTGGTGAAGGGTGACGGCTGCATTAAGTGACTTCAGCCAACATGAAGCCCGAGCTCAGAAGGTCGTTGAATCATTTACGGCACTGAACCCGTGTGCACCGCACTACTTCATGGGAGCTCACAATCTCAGCCACCTCCTCCCACGCACGTTTGGTCAGGTGGGGAGGTCTCCACCTCCTGTCCCTCGGAATCAGGACCTCCAACGGTGCGGCCACTTCCTCCAGGGCAGCTAGGCACTCATCCAAGAAACGAGGGGCACACTGCCCTGCTGCCCTACCCTTCGTCCTGGCCTGCCCCACTGGCCTACCCTCTGGTCTTGGGTGATGTACAGTAGCCCTCTACAGTGTTCTTCTCCCAGGCATTGTGAGTAGCCTTGCAAAGGCTGCAGGCTTTCATTTAAACAGGCTGCCAGGTCGCCATTGAACCCGGCGGCCTGTGCACACCCGCCGCCGCCCACCCACTCCCACTATTCTCGGGAGTTGAGAAATATGCTGGACAGGCCTTAATTGGCCCACCTGCGTAAAACAACGGCGCAGACCCAGTCGTGGGTGGTCATCGGGTCCACACCAGCCTATACCCACTCCCACTTGGCCCGCCCGACATGGGGAAAGTTCTCCCCCAGGATTACTTAGTGGCATTGTACTCATTAATTAATTAAATATAAATTAGAATAGAACACTATAGATCTTTTATTATTCTTTCATGGGGTGTGAGTATTGCTGACAAGGCCAGGATTCATTGCTAATCCTTAATTGCCCTTGAAAAAGTGGTGGTAAGCTGCCTTCTTAAACCATTTCAGTCCATCTGATGTAGGTACACCTAGCATGCTGTTAGAAAGTGCTCCTACTAATGCAAAACAAATAATAAAATAGTTCTATTTATAATTATCATATGAACAAATACCTTCTGAAATTCTATAACATTTATAGGCTATGGAAAACATTTTCTGATGAGTTTCACTTCTTTTAAATTAAACAGGTTTGCAAAAGAAGATCGAAAGAAACACAGCGGGACTCATTGATATATGAAGACATGAATGTAGGAAAGAGTGAAGTGAGGCAAGTGAAGACAAAAAATTAGGTTGTTCTCATTCTTGGAAATATATTATTCTTCACACACCAACAAATTAAACTCAAACTTCCATAAAGAAAATCACATGGACACAAATCACTTTATGAATACTCAGTGCATCAATTCTACACTTGTGATTTGTATACAAATCCCGCTATGTAATTAACATGTCAGTATATGCAATATATTTATTGTATAGCTAATATAAGAGCATTGAACATGTGGAAGGTAAGACTCAGAAAATGATGATGTCATCCTATGGCCAATCAAGTGAATGCTAACAGTAGAATTCTAAGAGGAAGATGCACCATTTGATTTAGACCCTTGACTTGCATTGTCTTCAGCAGATTAGTTCAGACAATAATGCTTGAGGAAAGTATAAGGATTTCTCTGAGTGACTTCTAATGTGATACTGCTCAAGGACTGTAGATATTATTGCATGACACTGCAAATCTCCAGCCACCTCACTTTCCTTTTACCAGGAGACCCTGGGCAGAATTTTACACCGGCACTATTTTATGGTACCGCCAAAGTCAACGGACTCTTGAGTGGCTTACCGCTTTTTACGGACCACCCCCACCATGACGGGACCATAGAATTCCGGCCCGATATCTGCCTGGGGATAATACTGCGAAATATTCCCCACAAGCCATTTAGCTAACTGCTCTGTAACATATTTGCTTATTTCCTTATCTTCATAAGAAACAAAGTAGTTCAATCTCTGCAGAATTCCAGTTCTTCGTAAGTAAAGTGACTTGAGGTACTCTCTCACAGCACACATGGCTCACCACTTCAATAATTACTTCTGCTAGATGGTGGGCTAAGAATTTTGAACAATGTTATGGCTAACATATAAATTCCCACAAAACAATCAAGTCCAAAACATCACTATTTATGAAGGTCACTGAAATGGAGTCATCAGCATCTCAAAGAGGACCAGTTAGCTCATTTGGTTAGATGGCTAGTTTGAGATTCAGAATAATGCCAACCCCACGATTTCCATTACTGGGAATGGCCCAGGATGAAGCATCAGCAGACAATGAGCCAAGGAGGCTGCCTTCAGGCAGAGCACACATGAAGGAATATTTCAAAGTCATTGTGCACTATGACCTATAAAAGCTAGTATGGTTTCATATATATTTATGATACTTGAACTCATTAGGCTCTTAATCCATTTGTCCTGTAAATATCTTATCACTTGATACCAAAACTAAGGGGTGGAATTGCAGAATACAACATTCACTATAAATGTTTCACAGTTCAACACTACTGAAAATGTTTAATTAATCTTTCACCTTTTGGGCCAGAGTGGTGAAAGTGGGTAAAGTCTATTTGGGTGGAATTTAACTCCCCCTCCCCCCAGGATTAGGCTGTGCAATTGGGGGGAGGGGTGGGGGGGTGGGGTGGGGGGGGGGTGGGGGGGGTGGGGTTGGGGGGGTGGTGGGGTGGTGCGGGGGGGGCGGGGGGGGAGGGAAATGACCATAGAATCAGGAAGGAAGGCAGGAGATGGAGTGCCCATTGTCTCCCCAATTCCCCCCAATTTAATCGGGGCTGTAAGGTCGAGGACGGTCTTACCACCCTGAGGCCAATTGAAGTCTTAAGTGGCCAATTAAGGGCCTTATCCCACCATCTCTTGGTATGCTATCAGTGGTGGGGGAGCTCTACGCCATGTGAGGAGGCCGCCCAGTAAGAGCTGGCAGGCTACCTGCAGAGTTATGTGTTGTGGGGCCCTCCTGATGAATTAGGTGGTGCACTGGTTGAATTTTTTACTATCATAGCAAGAAGATAAATATCTCGTTGTAAACTAGACAGTTAAAAAAAAAATCTATTGAGGCTAACTGACAAAAAAGCAATTTTTATGAAACGAACCACCAAATGCAAAATCGATTGAATGCTTTCTCTGATTTTGAATTACAGTCACAGAGCAGCTGAAGCTAACAGGAGCAAAATTCTCTGAATACCCCTAAGTGGGGTTTACACATGTAGGAGAAGGAAATCAACTGATTGATATAATGAGCTGAAAGCATCTGAAGTGGATTTTTCCCTCAGAAATGGCCTTAATTCATTGGTGTGTGAAGAATAGCATATGAAGAAAATGAAAGCTTCTCCAATGCAGTTTTTAAAACTGCAATGTAATGTTCAGCAACTATACAGCTGGTGTTGGTATTATCCCTTGCAAATCTGCATTTCTTGGACTATTCACAGAATCAACAAATATTTATTTACTTGACACCTCTAACACATCAAAATGCATAACTCACAATTTATGAAGACAAAGTTATTCTGTTGACCTTAGAATACTTTGAGATGACAGCAACCACTTCAGCTAGAGCAAAATTATCGCCCATGCAGTCCTTTAAAAACATTACACCACCAACTGCTTCTTGAAGAATAATCGTTGAAATATTTTGAATAGAACATTGTGAGACCTATGGCACAAACTGTACCATACTTTAAGGTGGAAAGAAGGATAATGTTAAATGGGAACTTTTATTTTATCACAATACATTTAAGTATTACTGGCATCTCCAGAATGCTTTCTTCAGAGATTCTGAGCTGCCTTTAGAATATTTTCTAGCTCCAGGTAGGTAATCAAGGCAACTTATGCTTAACACAGATGTAACATTTTTACATAACAAAACTATTCCTAAATTATATTACTATTTCCTTAACATTATATGTGCAGCAATACAGCACTATTTGTGATCAAGGTGCATCTCAAGTATGTTAAGGTTCAATTTATCAACCTTTGAATGTTCATAATTTAGAGGGGCAGCTGGATAAATCGCTGAATGAGACTTAAAACATTCCAAGGATCTCTGTGCTCAGTGAGAGTATCATCTAATTTTTGAAAAAATTACTTTGTCGGGAACGCTGTGAAGATTTAGACTATAATTACAATCCTTAAGCATAATGTTCTGAGACGACTTTTGATGGTCACATTTTGTGTGTCTATAACAAAATGCTGTGAAATATTATACATGTAGGCCTTTTTTCTGTAAAGATGAGTATTTTTGTATTTAGATTTTAAAAGTAGTTGAAGTTGCTTGTGGGAAAAATATTCCACACATTTCCATGAACGGCATTGTCTAGCTGGGAAAGCTGTTCACACATGATGTGTTCCTTTGAAGCATTACTCAGAATGTTTGCTGAGATTTCATTGCTATTCAGAGTCCTAAGGAGCCAAAACCTTGCAAATGTGCTATTTTTGGTAGAAGCAGACTCACTGTCAAAAACAGTTTATTTTGAAGAAGATTACATTGAATCCCAATTGTCTGCTGAGGTTTATTTGAAGATCCAAGTAAGGTTTTGTCTTGAGAGAAAGCTGAAAAATTAAAATCTGTCTTTTTGAACTATCACATACTGGAAAGGATTAGGCAACCTGTGTTGGAATATCGCTGATGATGATCTTTGAGCTAATAGCTTTCTTGTACAGATTTGTACTTTGACAACCTCCTAATCACATTTCATTTATAAAAAGTGTAGTGTGATGGGCTTTTCAGATTACTATGTAGATAGGTCTTGGTGTAGAATGTTGAACTCCCCATGTATCAGCCTTTGTAATGCTGAAACTTTGTAAACTGAGTGAGCAAGCCTCTCTGGTTCTTAGTCAGGTCCACTAGAGGGAATGTGGAAAGGAGAGAAGACAGACAACTTTGTCAGGGAAATGACAGAACTACCTCCTCTTCTGCCCTGAGTAAGTCCACCACTTGTCAGGTCTGTTATGAAATAGTAATGGTGGCACCACTGGAGAAGCAACTGGATCATGCTGCCCTCTCCTGTGTGACCACCAGTACTTCAGAATCTCATGTGGAGTTCCTGTTAATTAAACTTCTGCTTTGTAAAGGAAGAAGATGGAGATATCTACTAGTGATCAAATTGTGCCTTTCCTATCATCCATTTTAAATGCTTTGCACAATTGGTCTCCACAATTTGCCACCAAGATCTGGATTCTGAAGAAAGTTCTACATCCAAAATGTTGACTTTGATTTCCTCCCCAGACACTGCTGAACCTGTTGAATGTATTCAGCATTTTCTGACATTGTTTCAAATTCCTAACATTGCCAGTCATTTGATTTTTGGGGAAATAATAGAAGTTGGCTACGATTCCACTCATAAATGAATAATCTGCTTCTATAGGTTTTCAGTGGGTATGTAAGCCGAGTACCTAAGGGAAATCAATATTTGATGAACTGCCAACAGGATGAGTCAACTCCTTTACTTTCAAGGAGTGAGAAAAGTCGAGGGAAAAAGTCATACAATGTACCAAAACCTCTGGCTGTGGTACACCAAACAAGGATGTAAAGAGATTTTAGAGATAATGCAACAATGCTTAGTTCCGCAAAGTCCAAGTTTCTGAGTCTAAAAGAGAACTTCTCTTTGTTTGTCTATCAAGTGATATTAGTTCTTTCTGTTGTACATTATCGGCCATTTGTACTGATCAAGGTATCTTTGAAACTAATGCTTTTTATCAAGAGAAATAAATTCTTCAAACTTGAGAGATCAAATGTGGTTGATATTTATTCTGAATAAACACAATATTGAAAACCATTTTCTGAGTGTCAGTTTTGTTACAACACCATTATTTGACATTGCCAGACCTTTATGCCACTTGTTATGTAAGCTCCATTTGGGCTGTATTTTAATACTGCTAACAGTCAAAAGTTAATATCTTTAAATGTTGTTATATTAGAATGTGCTATCTAAAGTAAGTGCTTTAACCTTGTTTTTGCATTTCGAAATACTGAGCTCTGTCAATTTTAGCAAAACTATTCATGTATTATAAACTATTGACAGAATTTTGCCCTTGATGGGCGGGCGGGGGCGGGCGGGGGCGGGCGGGGGCGGGCGGGGGCGGACGGGCCCCACCACCACCATTTTAAGTGGGTGAGCCAATTAAGGCCCGCCCAGTGGGCCGCCTGACAGGAAGCGCTATGCACTTCCTGTGCGGTGGTGGGGGAGGGATTCCCCAACTGTCAGAGTGTGCCCTTTCGCAACTTTAAAAATAGAAAAATAAAAAAATTATTAACATGTCCCCCTCATGTGACAACGTCACATGAGCTGGGACATGTTAATAAATATCACATAAATTTCATTAAAGTTTTTTAAAACCGACATGAAACCTCAATCCGCCGGTGGATGAGGTTTCATGTTTTATCAGAAACCCGCTGGAGCTCCTGGCCTGCCCACCAACCTTAAGGCTGGATGGGCAGGGCCTTTAATTGGTTTAATTATCCTGTCAATGGCTTCAATTGGCCATTGACAGGTTGGCGGGTAGACAGCTGATCTTGCTGTGCCCCCACCTTCCTGAATATTTAAATGGGGCAGGATGACGCCGGGGGTTCCGCCCGACCTCATCTCACATCATTTTTGCATCGGCAAGCAGGCCCCGCCCCCAGCTCGCCGACGGAAAAATTCTGCCCCATGAATCTGGATTTGCAATGTTTTGAATACAGATCAATGTAGCAAAACCTAAATCATAGGGCAGAATTTTCCACTTGGTGTGCAAGCACGCACCCAACTCAGTATGAATTAGCGCGCGATGACTTCTGGCGAGCGTCCCAACGTCATCGCGCATTCATGCGATATTTCGGTTGACGGGTGCGCGAGAGTTGGCAGTGCACCCGCCAACAATTAAGAAGCTTATTAAAGCCATTAAAGTGCCCATTAACAGGAATTTTTCGTTGGCAGTCTGGACACTTTTTACAGATTTTAAATTCATCAGATCCTTGACGCAGCTCTATGTCTTCAAGGAGCTTTCCTTCAGCACTCACCAGTGCCTGCGCAGACTTCAGCGCTCGCCTTCTTCCTGCCCCCACCCTGGGAGCACTGAGCTTTTCATGCTGGCTGTCCGTTAATTCCAATGAAAATTTTATCCCTAGTCTCTGAAGAAAAGCATAAATGAAAGCAAAACTGTGAGGGGCAAGGAATATAAAAGGAATTAAATGTAGAACATTTTGATTATCTGTCATGAAGGAGCCTGCACAATTAAGTGACCAGAAGCAGTTTAAATCTTAAAACAGGCAGGTAAATAAATATAAATTGAGTTTCTCACATTTATGAAGATTGCTTTAACAAAACTTCAATGTACAGATACACCTCGCTCCAATTCCACCCCCACAATTATTTTTACAACAAAACTGGTATTTATATAGCACCTTTAACATAATAAATCTTCCCAAGACACTTCACAGGAGTGCTGTAAAGCAAAATTTGACACCAAGCCGCATAAGATGATGTTTGGGCAGATGACCAAAGACTTGATCAAAGAGGTAGGTTTTAAGGAACACCTTAAAGGAAGAAAAAGAGGCGAAAGTTTAGGGAGGGAATTACAGTGCTTGGCTTGGGCAACTGAAGGCTGGTGGAACAATTAAAATTAGGAATGCACAAGAGGCCAGAATTAGAGGAGCACAGATATTTCAGAGAGTTGTGTGAGTGGTGAAGATTACAAAGATAGGGAGAGGTGAGGACATGGAGGGGTTGAAAACATGGATGAGAATTTTAAAACTAAGGCACTTATCAGGAGCTATTGTAGGTCAGTGAGCAAAGGGGTGATAACTGAATGTGACTTACTGTGAGTAAGGGGACATGGGCAGCAGAGTTTTGGATGACCTCAAGTTCACAGAAGGTAGGAGATTGGTGAGGAGTGCAATGGAATAGGCAAGTCTAAAAAAGGATATGTATGAGGGTTTCAGCAGCAGATGAGCTGAGGCAGGTGCAGAGTTCTACAATGTTATGAAGGTGGAAATAGATGGGCCTGGATTTCTCCTATGGCGGGCGGGCTGGGCGAGAGCGAGCGGGGTTGGGTGTGGAGCCGATTACCACCCACGATCGGCTGTGGGCCGCTATTTTGGCCCACCCAGCGTAATAAGCAGCTGGTAGCACTCAGTGCAACCTGTGCGGGCAGGGGGAGGAGGGAGAGTCAGGATAAACTATATCACATGAGTTGGGACATGTTTATAAAGGTGGGAAAATGTATTTATTTTATAAAAGCTTCAGGAAACCTCATTCTGCCCGTGGATGAGGCTTCCTGAAAAAAGCAAAGGCTGCTTGGGCTTTTCGCCACCCGCCAACCTTAAGGTTGGACAGGCAACGTTCATATGTACTTTAATTAATCCCTCAATGGCCCTAATAGGCCCTTAACATTCTGGCGGGCACGCAGTCAACTCCAGCACCTGCCCGCCAAACTAAATTTCCTGATGGCGTGTGATGACATCAGGATGCATGCCCGATATCATCGCGCGTCATTTTACACGTCAGCATGTTGGGCCCAGTGCAGCACGCTGACCGGAAGATTCTGCCTCTGTTAATGATGATGTGGATATGTGGCCTGAAGTTCATCCAGTCGCCAGGGAGAGGGATGGGGTTAGTAACTAGAGAACTGAGTTTGGACCAAAGACAATGGTTTTGGTCTTCTCAATATTTAAATAGAGGAAATATTTGCTCATCAAGTACTAGATGCCAGCTATGCAGTCTGTTAACTTAGCAATAGTGAAGGAGTCGAGAGAAGTGGTGGTGAGGTAAAGCTGGGTGTCATTAGCATACGTATGAAAACTGATGTTGTGTTTTTGGATGACGTCACTGAGGGGCAGCATGTAGATGAGAAATAGGAGGGGACCAGGGACAGGTGCTTGGGGTCACCGGAGGTAATGGGGTGGAAGCCATTGCAGGTGATACTCTGGCTACAATTAGGTGGATAAGAATGGGAGCAGGAGAATGCAGTCCCGCCCAGCTGGATGACAATGGAGAGATGTTGGAGGAAGGTGGTGTGGTCAAAGAGCAATAGTTTCCCTTTGTCACAGTCATGTAGGATGCCACTTGTTATTTTGATGAAAACCTTTCGTGGGAAGAGTGAAAATGTGGTTGGATACAGGATACAACCTGCACTGGGGGAAATGATATTACCTGGAAAAACTCAGCAGGTCTGGCAGTATCGGCGGAGAAGAAAAGAGTTGACGTTTTGAGTCCTCATGACCCTTCAACACTACTGCAGTTTTGCAGTTCTGTTGAAGGGTCATGAGGACTCGAAACGTCAACTCTTTTCTTCTCCACCGATGCTGCCAGACCTGCTGAGTTTTTCCAGGTAATTCTGTTTTTGTTTTGGATTTCCAGCATCCGCAGTTTTTTGTTTTTAACTGGGGGAAATGATGGTTATCCTGGTAAAGCCACATGCTCGCTCCACCTGCTTATCTCTGGATGTATTTCCCTCTCTTGACATACAGATTGTCAGTGGACTCCCTTATGCAACAATGGACAGTGAACTGCAAGATGTTGGAGATGTCACCTGCTCTAACCTAGAGCAAACCCAACACAAAGGAGTTTTTTTTATTTGTTCATGGGATTTGAACGTCACTGGCAAAACCAGTATTCGCTGCCATCCCCAACTTCCCTAGAGAAGATGGTGGTGCAGAGCCTTCTCAAAGTCCTGTGGTCTATGTGGTGTAGGTCCACACAAAGTACTCTTAGGAATGGAGTGACTCAGCAACAGTGAAGCAATGGCAATATAGTTCCAAGTCAGGATGGTGTGTGACTTGGAAGAGACTTTCCATTAGTGACATTCCTATGTGTATGTTGCCTTTGTTCTTCTAAATAGTCGGGGTCAAGGGTTTAGAAGGCACTGTTGACAGAAGTTTGGAGAGCTGCCGCAGTGCATCCTGTATATGGTACACTGCTGCCACTATGCACTGGTGATGGAGATGTAAAGGTTTAAGGTGGTGAATGGGCTGCTGATCAAGCCATCTGCTTTGTCATGGATAGTGTTCAACTGCTTGAGTGTTGTGGGAGCTGCGCTCACCCAGGTAAGTGGAGAGTATTCCCTCACACTCCTGACTTGTGCCTCATAGACAGGCTTTGTGGAGTCAAGAGATGAGTTACTTGCTACAGAATTCCCAGCATCTAATCTGGTCTTACAACCACAGTATTTATATGGCTGGTCCAGTTAAGCTTCTGGTAAATGGTAGCCCCCAGGTTGTTGATAATGAGGGATTTTGTGATAATAATGTCATTGAACATCTTGTTAGAGATGATTATTGCCTGGCACTTGTGTGGCACAAATGTTACTTGCCACTTATCAGCACAAGCCTGAATGCTGTCTTGCTGCAAAAGGGCATGGACTGTCTCAGTATCTGAGGAGTTGCAAATGGTACTGAAGACAGTGCAATCATTAGCATACAACCCCACATCTGACCTTATGCTGGAGAGAAGGTCATTGAAGAAGCAGCTGAAGATGGTTGGGCCTAGGACACTACCTTAAGGAACTCCTGTAGCAATATCCTGGGATTGAGTTGTCTGATTTCCAGCAACTACAACCATCTTCCTTTCTGCTAGGTATGACTCCAACCAGTAGAGAGATTTCCAGATTCCCATTGACCTGAATTTTTCTCAGGGTCCTTGATGCCACACTCTGTCAAGTTCAGTCACCCTCACCTCACAACTGGAATTCAATTATTTTGTCCATGTTTGGATCAAGGCTGCTATGAAGACTGGAGCTGTGTGGCCCTGGCAGAACCCAAACTGAGTATAAGTGAGAAGATTATTGCTGAGTAAGTGCTGCTTGATAACATTGTCAAAGATATCCACAACTTTGCAGATGATTGAGAGTAGACTGATAGGGTGATAATTGGATGAACTGCATTTGTTGTGCTTTTAGTGAATAGCAGGTGCCCGGGCAATTTTTCACGTTGTCAGGTATTATATGCCAATGTTGTAGCTGTACTGGAACAGCTTGGTCATTTCTGGAGCACAAGCCTTTTGTACTATTGCCAGGATGTTTTCAGGGCCAATAGCTTTTTGCAGTATCCAGTGCCTTCAGCCATTTCACATGGAGTGATTTGAATTGGCTGAAGACTGGCATCTGTGATGCTGAGAACCTTAGGAGGAAGGCAAATAATTATTCCCTCGGCACTTCTAGCTGAAGACGGTTGCAAATGCTTCAGCCTTATCTTTAGCACTGAAGTGCAGGGTTCCTCCATCATTGAGAATAGGGATATTTTGGAGCCTCCTCCTCTGGTTAGTTGTTTAATTGTCCACCACCATTCATAACTGAATGTGACAGGACTGCAGAACTTTGATCTGACCTGCTGGTTATGGGATCATTTAGCTCTATTGCATACTGCTTATGTTGATTGGCATGCATATAGTCCTGTGTTGCAGCTTCACCACATTGGCACCTCACTTTCAAGAATGCCTGGGGCCGCTCCTGACATGCTCTCCTATATTCCTCATTGAACCATGTTGGTCCCTTGACTTGATGGTAATGGCTGAGTGAGGGATATGCCGAGCCATGCAATTATAGATCGTGGTTCAATACAATTCTGTTGCTGCTGCTGAATGGCACACTTTGCCTTATGGATGCTCAGTTTTGAGCTCCTAGATCTGTTCTGAATTTACCCAATTTAGTGCAGTGGTTGAGCCACTCAACAGGATGGAGTACCACCTTAGTGTGAAGGCACAAGGACTGTGCATTCCCACCAATACTCTCATGGACAGAAGAATCTGTGACAGGTAGATTGTTGAAGATGAGGTCAAGTAGGATTTTTCCTCTCCTTGGTTCTCTCATGAACTGCTGCAGGCCCAGTTTGGCAGATGTGTTCCCTCAGGACGTGGTCAGCTTGGTCAGTGGTGGTGTTATTGTGCTACTCTTGGTGATGAACATTGGAGACACCCACCCAGAGTATGTACTGTGCACTTTCCACCCTCAATGCTTCCTCTAAGTGATGTTCAACATAGAAGAATACTGATTCATCAGCTGCAGAAGGACAGTAGGCGGTTTTCTTGCCCAGGTTTGACCTGATGCCATGAGACTTTATGGGGTCTGGAGTCAATGTTGAGGATACCCAGAGCACTTCCCCTGACTGTACATCACGGTGCCACCACATCTGGTGGGTCTGTCCTGCTGCTGGAACAGGGACGGTGATTGAGGTGTTTGGAACATTGGCTGTAAGATATAATTTGGTAAGAATGGTTATGTCTGACTATTGCTTGACCAGTCTGTGGGACCACTGGCTGTTGGCATGTGATATAAGTCTCCGTTTCCAGACAGAGGCAGAAATTCTAAAGAAAAATAGTTTGGGGCATAAGTCAAAATGCTGCCAATTTTCCCATTGAGTTCCTGGTCTTCTGGTCTCAGCTAAAGTTCTGTTGTGGGCAGGAACAATGTGAGATGTTGTTATAAATACCTAGTTCATGGTTTAAAGTAATATTTTATAGGTAATATTTAGTTCTGGGAAGATTAAAGTTTAACTGTAGAAAATGGGATAAATGCAACTAAAGTAGCTTGAAGTCTATTACACTTAAAAGGCCATGGCCATGTTGACTTAGAGGGTTAACAGCTAGAAAGGCAAGGTCATAAAACAGCAGGTTGGCTTACTTAGCTGGAGAATTGGAGACGTGATGTCTGTACTGCTTGCAAAGACATGCAGCCCATAGAGTTGTTTTGTTTTGATGTTAAAGCTACAGTTGATTGAAAAGCATTCAGTGAGCCATGGAAGGCTATGTCATCATGGAGATGGATAAAGCTTAAAGAAGGCTCTAGGATCAATTTATCTATGTGTTTGTTGAGAGAGTGCGTGTTCTACAGCAGAGGCAAAGGCCATAATGGAAAGATGTTGCTGTTAGCAGGCTTCAGGCTGCAAAAACTTTGCTGCTACCTTTGTCTGTACATCAGTTCTCATCCTGGGGAGCTGAGAAGGTGGCAGAAAGTCACTGGCTCTGGGCTGAAAAGGGTTGGGGCTCAGAAGAAGCCATGGGGAGCCATTTATAGCTTGGTGTAACTGGGGAGATTGGAGCTTGGTGACAGCCCAGTGAAGCTAGCTGGCTATTAAAAACCTGAAATTGTGCCAGTAAAGTAGAGGCTGGAATGCAGACTCAGAAATCCAGGCAAACAGAGTCTCAGAGGTTGAAAGCCTGGGAGGTGTGCAGTCGTTGAGGCAGTCCTCAGCTTTAGATTGATCTACAAAAGTGAAAAGTTTGGAGTCCTTTGTGAGGGAGACAGAATTTCATTGAGATTGGCTGACTCACAGTGTTTACTGATGTCTGGGTGGGTTGATGAGAAATCCATGGGATCTGTTTTGGTCACAACTGCTATTTATTGTATAGTGTGCTCTGTTCAACCACAGTTTGCCCGTTAATTCACATGTACCTCATATTAACCCTGAATGTTAGAGTGTAAAATAGATATTGCAAATGTTTTTATCTTTTTATCTTGTTTAGTAAAGTTTATTTTTGTTTATTCAAAGCCTGTGGACTTGTGGCTTTATCCTCTTAGCAAGTTTTTGAATCGCAAAAAACTTCATCTACTTTAAACAAAACATTATTGGTCCCTAAACGGATCCTACCAAAAACTTGGGGTCTTGTCTAGGATCATAACAACATGTAACATAAATATTTTGCATAAAGTTTCAATAGTATTAGATGTGTTTGAAAATTCTAACTAAGAAATATTTTGAAAATTTGCACAGGTTTTTAATAGTCAGGTTAAACCTAATTCTCATAATTCAACCAATTCTGACTCCTTCTAGCCCGCCAACAAGTCCGATAAATAAAATATTTATCATTTTTTGTTATAAAATCTAAATTAAAGAGTTATATTTTTTAATATCTGAGCCAAAACCCTGGAACTGCCTCCCTTACAGCACTCTGGGCATACTTACACCACACAGACTGCAGCGGTTCAAGAGGGCAGCTCACCACCACCTTCTCAAGGGCAGTTAGGGATGGGCAATAAATGCTGCCTTAGCCAGTGACGCCCACATCCTATGAATGAATAAAACAACTATGTTTTTCAATATCAATAACAGGATATATTTTCCTTCACTTGTTGATGCTATCAATAAAGATTATGTGAGTATAAAGAAAGTAGCAAGCAAAGAAAAATACATCCCCATGTATTTTTGGAAAGCACATTATTATTGAAAACTCTGACTGTTAATATAACCAGGGAGCTCTAGGGGCATTAGAGAGCAGATATTTATGAGGGAGATTTTCAAAGAAAGAACTTGCAATTATTAGAGCCCTTTTGCACCCTCTGGAGGTCCAAATATTCACAATATATATCAATGATTTGGATGAGGGAACCAAATGTAGTATTTCCTAGTTTGATGATGACACAAAACTTGGTGGGAATGTGAGTGGTGAGGAGGAGGCTAAGAGGCTTCAGGGCAATTTAGAAAAGTTGAGTGAGTGAGCAAATACATGGCAGATGCAGTATTACGTGGATAAATGTGAAGCTATCCCTTTCGGTAGGAAAAACAGAATAGCAGAATAAAATTTAAATGGTGATAGATTGGAAAATGTCTAAGTACAAAGGGAACTGGGTGATCTTGTACACCAATCACTGAAAGCAAGCATTCAGGTGCAGTATGCAGTTAAGAAGGCAAATGGTGTGTTGGCCTTCATTGCGAGAGAGCTCGAGTACAGGAGCACATTTGGGGCAGAATTTTCACCTCGGCGCCCGACCCACTCGAGCGTGAAATGATGCGCGTTTATGTCAGGCAAGCATCCCGACGTCAATGCGCAGTCACACAATCGTTCAGTTGGCGGGCGCGCACGGGAATCGGCATTGCGCAGACTGGCAATTAAAAGGCCTGTTAAGGCCATTAAAGTATCAATAAAGTTCAATTTTTTGCTGCCTGTTGGCAGGTAGGCAAAAAGGCCAAGCAGCCTTTGCATTTTTTGGAAACCTCATCCACGGGCGGGATGAGGTTTCCAACATCAAATAAAAATAAAATAAATTTTTAAAAATTTCACTTATAACATGTCCCGACTCATGTGACAGATTCACATGAGGTGACATGTTCTATAACATTGTTCAAATTTTTTTTTTTGAAAACTCTTCATCTCCCTGAGGCAGGTCTGTGCTTCAGGGAGATTCATGCATGAAGTTGGTGCTCGCCCGCTCACCCTCCTCCCCCCCCGACCCACACAAGCAGCAATGAGCAATGCCGCTCATGTTTTACGCTGGGTGGGCCTTAATTGGTCTGCCAGCATGAAATCACCCACCAACCTCGATCGCGGGCGGCAATAAGCTTCCCAACCACCCCCGCCCGCCCTGCCGAGTCCAGCCGACAATGGCTAAATTTTGCCGGAGTATTGTGTGCAGGTTTGGTCACCTTAACTAAGAAAGGATATGCTTGCCATAGAGGGAGTGCAACGAAGATTCACCAGACTGACTCTTGGATGGCAGGATGTGGAGGCCAAGTCACTGAATATATTTAAGAAGAAAATAGGTTGATTTCTAGATTCTAAAGGTGTCAAGGGATATGGGGAGAGGAGAAAGGTGTTGAGATCAGCCATGATCATATTGAATGACGAAGCAGGCTCGAAGGGCTGAATGACCTACTCCTGCTCCTATTTTCTATGTTTCTACGTTTCCATTTAAAAATACTTTACAACCAATGGATTGCTTTTCTGAATTGTAGTCACCATTAATATCGTCAAACATTGCATCCAATCTGCACGCAATGATACCTCAAGGCCAACAAACGAATGGCCGACCAGAAAATCTGTTATTGTTAATGTTGTTTCATTATTTTACTTTAGCTTATTTCTCCCACAGTTTCATTCAGTAAATGTTTTGCTTTATCCCATGTTATTAACCTTCCTTTCAAGTGACAAAGGAATTATCTTTACAAAGAATTTCATCATCAATACCAAGCACGAATAAAAGTAAAACAGTAACTTTAGGATATATTGATAGATACCATACTGTAAATGGAATAAAAACAGAAAATGCTGGAAAAGCTCAGCTGGTCTGGCAGCATCTGTGGAGAAAGAAACAGACTTAATGTTTCAAGTCCGTATGACTCTTCTTCTGAGCTCTAAACTTTAACTATGTTTCTCTCTCCACAGATGCTGCCAGACCGGCTGAGCTTTTCCAACATTTTCTGGTCTTATTTCAGACTTCCAGCATCTGCAGTATTTTGCTTTTATGTAATAAAATAATTGCCTACTGTTGAATGTGTGACATATAAAAGGAAGGTAACCAGAAAACAATTAAAATGCACTTGTTTATAATCCATAAATGTTCAACGGCCCACTCACTGCCATCTCAATTGTCTTTGTAAATGTTAGCCATTTGGTTGTTGCAATTCCCAATCCAACCCTGAAGGAATTTTAATCCAATCATTAGAAACTTGGCAAATGCATTTTTAAAATCCCAATGATTTCCAATTGGGTACCACTCTTGGTAAACCATTTTGAATGTGAATGTGTTGACATAACCTGTATACTGACCTGTAATCCCCAATCTCTGTTACTGCTCCTGACTTGGTGGCAGGTTTGGAAAAGCCAGAATGGTTGGGCTATGGGTGATGCCTTTATAGATTCAATATATTATACATAATACCCTGTGAAGGAATAAAGATGATTGAATATTACATTAAAATGAGCCAGCAATGTACATTGTGGTAATGAGCCATACAGAGCCAAGGGTTCAATCCTTGGTCAATGCTTAGTTAGTTAATCTCAACAAATGGCCTTGGTGGCACAAACAACCGGCCTGAATGCTGGTTGAGAGATCATGGTAGCAAGTTATGGAAAGTTCCAGAGCCTGATTGCTGTCCAGTTACTCCTGGAGAAAAGTTTGTATATTTGGACATTTGCAGGAGGCATTCATCTCGCCCAGGTGACATTTGTCCAAATGACTACAGGTATTGGCCAACAGAGTGTGACTGAGGAAACTGCATGCAGGCTTGGAGGTTGGTGAGAGGGGGAGTTTAAAGTGTTGATTTTGTTCTGAAATTCTGTCATAAGTTTAATCTAGCATGTGATTAGCAGTAACTGGAAAGTACTGTGTAAGGAGACTGAGTTCTTTTCCTCTTGCAGCTTAGACAGGGCAAGCTCACTCTCCGCTGTGAGAGCTGAGTAACTAAGTAGCTAACTGGTTGAATCTGATTACTCTAGCCCCAGGCTCTAAATGAAGGCCTCTTTAGTGTAGACTTGGCAAACAAAGTGCAGCTGAGGAAACTGAGTGCAGACTTGGAGTTCGGTGAAGGGGGGGAGGGGGAGGGGGAGGTGGTGGGGGGAAAGGAGGTGTTTGTTTCTTTTTTCTATCTTTCTCACCCTGTAGGAATTGATCCTTGCTGTACTACAGGGAAAGGGGCTAGCTGTTTGGTGAGTATCTGGTGAGTGGCTAAGGTCTATTCAATCCCTAAGGTTTGAAATAAAGTACAAATTGATGGTAAAGTTAATAAAATGTTTTAAAAAGCAACATAAATAAGTGAATAATATAATTAAGTAATTATTTAAAACACATTAAGGATCATAGGACAGGTGATGTGACAAAGCTGCAGCTTGTGGGAACTCCTGGATAACATTGTGATCCAGAGCAAACATGTTTGCAGTAAGTGTTTCTGGCTTGAGGAACTTCAGCTCGGAGTCATTAAGCTGCAAGCTCTGTGACACATCAGGGAGGGGGAAAGTTACCTGGATGCTTTGGACCAGGAGGCAGTCACACCACTTAGAATAGGATCTTCTGATTTGGTCAGTGGTCAGGGACACGGGGGGGAGACAGGGACAGCACAAGTGAGGCCGGTAAGGGGACCCAGAGGGCAGGAGTGCAGGAGTGTGACCCTCTGCAATTGTCCAATAGGTTTGAGATTCTCCCAGCTTATTTGGGTGAGAGTGGGGGCTGCAGAGTGGTTGAGAGCAAACTGACCGTGGCACCATGGTACAGGAAGCCAAGTGGTTGGTGGTTGGGGGGGGGGGGGGGGGGGGGGGGGGGGGGGGGGGGGGGCAGTGGGGTGGAGGGGGTGGGGGGTGGGTGGGTGCGGTTTGGTGGTGGTGGGGGGAAGCAAAAAGGAATGTAGTGGCAGTGGGGGACAGTATAGTGAGGGTGGATTGACACTGTTCTCTGCAGCAAAGAGCAAGAGTCCAGAAGGCTGTGTTGCCTGCCTGGTGCCAGGGTGCAGGACATCTGCTCAAGGCCAGAGAGGAACTTGGGAATTTGCAGTGGGAGGGGGAGGATCCAGTTGTTGTGGTCAATGTAGGTATGATGACATTTGTAGAACTATGAAAGAGGTTCTGCACAAGAGTGTATGAGGAGCTAGGTACTAAATTGAAAAGCAGAACCCCAAAGGTTATCATTTCTGGATTATTACCTGAGCCACATGCAAATTGACACAGGGCACATAAAATTAGAGAGATAGACACGTGGCATAAAGACTGGTGTGGGAGAAGTGTGTCCCAGTGTGTTCCAACACTAGCACCAGTACTGGGGAAAGTGGGATCTGTACTGCTGAGACGTTCTCCCTCTGAACCATGCTAAGACCAGTGTTCTTGCAAACCACATAACTAGGGAAGTAGAGAGGTGTTAAACCAAATAATGGGAGCTAGGGATCAACTATGGAAAAATATGGCATATCAAGGAGTAGAGACAAGGTAAGAGAGGAGAATAGTGATATGGGAAATGAGGGTCGGAGATTGGCAGGAAGAGACAGAGAGAAAAAACATATGAATGCACCAAGAATCAAGACTAGGTATCACAAAGATAACAAAAAGACAAAACTAAAGGCTCTGTATCTCAATGTGTTGCATTCCTAACAAAGTAAATGAATTGATAGTGCACATTGAAGTAAATAAATAAATCAGGGTGACAAGGATTGGGTCCTGAATATTGAGGGCTATATGACATTCAAGAGGAATAGGAAGCTAGGTAAAGCTGGAGGTGTAGTATTGTTAATCAAGGATTGCATTTGTGTAATAGTTAGAGATCACCTTGGTTCAGGAGATCAGGATGTAGAATCAGTTTGGGTGGAGATATCAAATAGTAGGGGAAAGAAGTCACTAGTGGGAGTGGTCTGCAGGCCCTCTAACAAAAACCACAATGTAGGACAAAGTACACAAGAAGAAATATTGGATGTTTTTGATAAAGGGATGGCAATAATCATGGCTGACTTTAACCTACACAGAAACTGGAAAAATCAGATTGGCAGTAGTAGCCTGGATGAGGAGTTCATAGAATGCTTAGGAGATAGTTTCTTAGAGCAGCACATCCTGGAACCAACCAGAGAGCAGGTTATTTTAGACTTGGTACTGTGTAACATAACAGGAATAATTAATGACCTCATGGTAGGTAGCAGTGACCAGAATATGATTGAATTTTACATCCAGCATGAAAGGGAGAAGAGTAGGTCTAAGACTAGTATTTTAAACTTAAATAAGGGCAAATATGTGGGCATGAAAGTTGAGCTGGCTGAAATGAACTGAGATACTCGGTTGGAGATAGATCAATAGAGAAGCAGTGGCAGACATTTAAGGGGATTTTTCAGAATACTCAGAATAAGCATATTCCTACTATAAAGAAAAATTCTAAAGGGAGGACCCGTCATCCAAGATTAACTAAAGAAGTTAGGAAAAGCATCAAACTTAAGGAATAAGCATATAACTGTACAAAGGTGAGTGGTAGGCCAGATGACTGGTCAGAATATAAAGAACAGCAGGGAATGACTAAAAGTTTAATCAGGAGAAAGAAATTAAAGTATGAGAGGAAGCTAGCAAGAAATGTAAAAATGGATAGCAAGAGTTTCTACAGGTATTTAAACAGGATAAGAGTAGGTAAAGTGAGTGTTGGTCTTCTAGAGAGTGAGAATGGGGAGTTAATGGTAGATAATAAGGAAGTGGCAGGTGAAATGAACAAATATTTTGCTTCTGTCTTCACTATAGAGGATATTAAAAATATTCGAACAAAAACTATATTCAGGAGGCGGAAGGGACAGACGAACTTGGTGAAATTACAATCACTAGGGAAGTGATACTGAGCAAACTGTAGGCTGCAGGCTGATATAAGTCTCCAGGTCCAGATGGGCTTCATCCTAGGGTCTTAAAAGAGGTGGCTAATCAGGTAGTAGATGCATTGTTGTTAATTTTCTAAAATTCCCTCAATTTTGGAAATGTTCCATTGGATTGGACAGTAGCAAATATAACCCTCTATTCAAGATGGGAGGGAGGCAGAATACAAGAAACTATAGGCCAGTTAGCTTGACGTCTGTCATGGAGAAAGTGTTAGGTTGTTTATTAAAGAGCTTGGCACTTAGAAAAATACAGGGTATTCAGGAAGATTCAGCATGGTTTTATGAAAGGGGAATCATGTTTAACCAATTTACTAGAGTTCTTTGAAGAGCTAACATGCGCACTGAATAAAGGGAGCCTGTAGACGTACTGTACTTGGATTTCCAGCAGGCACTTGTTAAGGTGCTACATCAAGGGTTATTGTAGAAAATAAAAACTCATAGTGTAGGGGATAACACATTAACATGGATAGAGCGTTGGCTGGCTGGCAGTAAACAGAGTATGCATAGATGGGTCTTTGTCTGATTGGCAGGATGTGACTAGTGGGTTCCTGCAGGGGTCTGTGCTGGGGCCTCAACTTTTTACAATTTATATCAATGAACATTAGATGAAGGGAGTGAAGGCATGGTAGCTAAATTTGAAGACGACACAAAGATAGGTAGGAAAATATGTTGTGAAGAAGACATAGGGAGTTTGCAGATGGATATAGACAAGTTGAGGGAGTGGGCAAAAATCTGGCAGATGGAGTATAATGTGAGAAAATGTAAAATTGTTCAATTTGGCAGGAAGAATAATACTTAAACAGAGAACGACTGCAGAACTCAGAGGTGCAGAGGGACCTGGGTGTTCTCATGCATGATTCACAAAAAGTTAGTATGCAGGTACAGCATGTAATCAGGAAGGCTAACAGAATGCTATCTTTTACTACAAGAGGAATTGAACATAAAAGTAAGGGTGTTATGCTTCAGCTATACAGGGTATTGGTGAGGCCACACCTCGAATACTGTATTCAATTTTGGTCTCCTTATTTAAGGAAGGATGTAAATGCATTGGAGGTGGTTCAGAGGAGGTTCACTAAATTGATACTTGGAATGAGTGGGTTGTCTTATGAGGAAAGGTTGGACAGGTAGGGCTTGTTTCCACTGGAGTTTAGGAGAATGATTCTTGTTAGGCAAGCAAATCAAAGGTCATTGGGAGTAGATAGGAACGTAGAACTTAAAACACAAACAGATCAGCCATTATATTATTGAATGACAGATCATGTTTGAGGGGCTGAATGGCCTACTTCTGTTCCTATTTTGGATGTTCGTATTTAACCTTGCATCTCAATGTGATTCTGTTCTCACCTGATCCACACAATTGCATTTTCCAGCAGAGGCACATCTGATTGTTATTATTAACTCATCAAAAAGTTGAGTAGCACCTTCCAGGTTTTGTTTGAGACCAGATAAATTTACTTATTGGCTAATAAGTTTCATTGTGCACTTGATTCCTCACTGTTGTTGGGGGAGGAAACAGTTGAAGGAATTCAATTGCTAATTATTAGTTAACAACCAATATATTCCTCTGGTTGTGTAAAAGGGATAACTTTTCCCTTGTTTTCTTGAATTTAGTTTAATTGGTTTCAATCAAAAGAGGTAACAGGTGAGACAAGTTAGCTCTCTAGAGAGTTTTATACACCAGAAATAAAACTCTATCTGAAGGGGTCTGTCTTGGTCTCAGTCTTTATTACCAAACAGTTACTGAAGTTTAACAGTGGTAGCAGAGGATGGTTACTGTTTTTAAGTAAAAAAAAAAGACTGGAAAACTGGAAACTAAGCTTTCTTTGGACAAAAGACCATATTTGGAGTTAACTTTAAGAACAGAGCAGTTTGGAGTCACTCAAAAAATGGCTGAATCAAAATGTAGAGTTTCAGGCCATGATTACCAACCAGTGTTTTCTGAGAGTGAACCCTATGAGCAATGGAAGAATGGAGTCCCTATGTGACATGGGTCAAAGAAAAAACAAGGAATGGCCTTGGCACTTTCATTACTGTACAAAAGAGAAATAAGATGCAAAGTATTTTTGGAGTTGGAGCCTGAGCATTAGCATACAGGTGAAGGTTTGGAAACATTATTAGATTTTATGGATAAGATCTATCAAAAGGATGATTTATCAAGTGCTTATGAAGCATGGTCAGATTTTGAGATATTTAGGAAGTTGGAGGATAGTCCCATATGTTATGATCCCTGCTGAGGTTACCCCAGGAGAAGCCTGATCCCAGAGTGGAACCCAGCTTGATAGATCCTAACTTTAATTTGTTTATTTAGCTACATGGAGAGGGGCTACTGAATGGAGTCAACTAATGAACTTCTAACAAAAGAATAAAACATTTATTTAACAAGAAAAGATGAACTATACTACAAGACTCTTTCACCCATAACTATACTTTTACAGATTTGTAAGGATAACACAAGTTACAAAAGCTATCTTATACTTTAATGTTCACAGTAAGTACACCGTCCATGTAAACCAATAGGCAACTTGTGGTCAGACACACCACACTCTGAAATCAAGTGACATGGCACCTCAACTAGGTGCTATGGATCTCTCCTCAACTCTGCCCACCCAGCCCCCTGATACTTGTCATACTGTGAGCCAACTAGTCTCACTGAACTCCATCTTCCACATGAGGATTTCCACTCTCCAAGAACTTGCTTTGGAATCCTCTCCCAAACCAACATTTTCTCTCAGACGCCTTCCACAAGGGTTCACCTCCAGGGTTTCAAACCCTCCTTTCAAAGTCCCTCTCCCCTGGGTCACCACATGCATTCAAGCTGTCTTCCATGCACTCTCTCCCACTGTCTCAGCTGTCAATAGTACCCCATTTTTTCACATGCCCATAGCAAAGAGTTACAGACCTTTAGCCATCTCTTTGGATCTTCTGGCATCTTGAAAGCTGTTCTTAATTTAAATCTGCTTTCTGCAGCTTTTGTCTCTTTAAATCTGAAGCTTTGAGACTTTCTCTCTGCCCCTCTTCTCTCTTAACTTAACTTAACTGGACCTTTTCCACGTTCCTGTCCTTCCCTTTGACTAGAAGGTCTTCTTGGGACTTTCTCCTGTTCCACTCCCCTGGACTTTGGTGCCTTTTCTTTATGTTTGGACTGACTATCTGTCCCCTTTGCTGCAGTCTCTCCTGGTAGCTATCTTCAAAACCAAGTGAACTCAAACAGCTTCCAAATCAAACTGTTGTTTCTAGTTTCTTGTGTGTATGTGTGTGTGTCTGTGGGAGGGACATGCCTCTCTGGACCCCTGTTGCTAGGCAACAGCTCAGTTTCTCTACTCTTTGTTTAATTTAGCTGCAACTGTCGTAAAACTCTCATTTGAAATGCAGGCACCATTTAAAGTGAAACTAAAATTCAAATTGGCCTTTTCTTAACACATAGATATAGGAATACAAATCAGACTTAAACATTAAAACTAAAACTCATTCCTAACAACCGCAAATACCAATATAACTTACTTAAACTGTCTCTATTTCCCAACACATAGGGGAGAATTTTCCCCATGTCGGACAGGCTAAGCAGGAGCGGTTGTTGACAGGCACAGACCCAGTCACCACCTGCGATCAGGTCCGTGCCGCCATTTTATGCAGGCGAGCCAATAAAGGCCTGCCCAGCGTAATGCGTGACTCCCGAGGATAGCAGGAGTGGGTGGGCAGCGGCAGGAGGACACTGACCGCCAGGCCCAAGGGCGACCCGGTGGCCTGTTTAAATGAAGCGCTGGCAGCCCTTGCAAGGCTGCTCACAATGGCAAGTAGAAGGGCTCACCGGAGGGCTTCTGGTGAGCAGGCCAGGCCGGAGGATAGGCTAGCAGAGCAGACCAGGCTGGAAGGTAGGGCAGCAGGGCAGGCCTGGCCCGAGGGTAGGTGGGACAGTGTGCTCCTCAGTTTTCGGATGAGTGCCCAGCTGGCCTCCTGGAGGAAGAGGCAGTGCGGCAGGAGACCCTGCTTCCAAGGGACAGGAGGCGGAGGACCCGCCACCTGACCAAAATCAAATGGATGGTAGCAGCTACTAATTATCTGACTGCTTCAGCAAAAGAAGACCGAGCTCCAAAACGTTAATGAAGATCCTCAAAAAGGGACGTATTTTTCTTTAAGATGACAGAAAGCAATATTCCATTCATGTGGACATATCTATGGATATGTTCCCTTTGTTAAAGGAGGGGAAATAAGGTGAATTTATTAAATGAAAAAATATATATTGATGTTTGTTATTATCATTATTTTTTGTGATTATATAAACTTAAGAGTTACTTTCTTTTTAAGAGAGGAATCTGTTGGGGAAGGAAACAGTTAAACAATTGCTAATTATTAGTTAACAACCTAAGTACTCATTTGGTTTAATAAAAAAGATAACTTGTCCCTCGTTTTCTTTAGTTTATTTTGTTGCTCAAAAGAGTAATTTGTTTTGAAGGAGAGATGTCTGGTCGCAGTAAAATCAGAGGCAAAGGCAGCGCCAAAGCCCAGAGTCTCCTCCAGAGCCGGGCTCCAGTTCCCTGTTGGCCATATCCACTGGCTGCTGTGCAAAGGTCACTATGCCGATTGTGTTGGGGCCAGGGCTCTCGTCTACTTGGCCGCCATCCCCCAGTACCTAACGGCCGAGATCCTCGGGTAGGCTGGCAACATGGCCCAGGACAAGGAGACCCACATCAACCCCCACCACCTGCAGCTCACCATCCACAATGACGAGGAGCTCAACAAGTTGCTGGGAGGGGTTACCATAGCCCAGGGTGGAGTCCTGCCCAATATCCAGACTGTGCTGTTGCCCAAGAAAACTGGCCACCCTAGAAAGGTTTATGCCTGTCAGAGCAAAATTCAAAAAAGATCAAAAGAGTAAAAGGGATAACAGGTGAGATAAGCTAGTTCTGTAGAGAGTTTCATACACCAGAAATAAAAATCTATCTGAAGGATACTGTCTTGGTCTCAGTCTTTTTTGCCAAACAGCTATTGAAGCTTAACAATTGTTATTATCCTTACAATAGTGAGATGAATTCAGTACCACTTTAGGAATTGCAGGCTAGCTGTGTCCATATAACTAAATCCCAATCAGCTTTTTGGCCAGTTTAGATTAAGTAATACCAGGTAAAACCTGTTTTCTTTGCACCTTTTTTGTGGAGTCCCTTGTTGCATTTTTCTCCATGAAATGCAAATAATCATTGATCGATAACAGTAGCTGAGTATTTGAATATTAGCACCATCTTTTCACTGTTACCATAATAGCTATGATTTCCCAACCCAATGTACAACAAAACAAAAATCTCCTAATAGCTCCCGTTATTAAATTTCCCTCAGATGTCTGTTATATCACTTGTTCTCCAAGTTTACACTTCAAGAATGATCACATAAGCAGAGAAGGCATAGGAATGCTTCTATGAGCTGGGGAACCTCGCAACTCATAAGATTTCCAGGTAATTAAGGATAGTCTGTTCAACCCATTCAAAAATGTCTTAACTTCTACATTCAATTGATTTCAAATAATTAGAAAGAAAGAATTTGCTTTTATATACTGTGGTTTGTGACATATAAGTTGATCTTTGAAGCTTCAAAAAATTCTTCCAAAAATGGGATCGACTTATATGTTAAGTATAAAATGTGAACTGCTGGAGTAGTTGTCACTATATTGAAATGTAAGAAGAAACATAACACCAGTAATTCAAATTAAACCAGTGTGCCACATTTTATTTCATAAAATTATTCTGCAAGGATAGTTTGAGCCACAATCATAACATTTTAAAATTAATCATCTCCAAAATCCAACGCAAAGAGTTAATTGAAATTGAACTCATCCTCAGTCGCTTTGGCTATGGCATCATCAAAAGGATCCCATTCTGGATCAAATCTGGCACTTTTGCTCTCAACCTCATCCCTCCACAACAAATCACCTTCCTCGCCATCCACTGAATTGGATATTCTGCATTTTCTTGAACAATTTGATGACAGTTTGTGCACTAATAGTAACTCATGGTTTGACGACGAATCCACATGAAACATCAAGCATTCTTTGTGCAGGTTTTTTCTTTGGCAACCATCCACTTATCCCATTCAGATTCCTTGAATGACTTGTTGAGACACACATCCAAAGATTGAACAATAGATGTTAGACCCCCTGGTATAACTACAATTTGGGTATTATTTCTTTGCAGGCATCTCATGATCCCATCAGTTGTATGGGATCTAAACACATCACGCACTAATAAGCTGTGTTCTTTGCATAGGCCACCAGGATGCCGATTCCACACATTATCGGTCCACAACTTCACTTCATCCTCATCCATCCAGCCATTGTCATGGGGTTGCACAACAACCCCTGCAAGGGACTTGGTTTTCGGTATGGTTTTACGTTTGAAAATTGCCAGAGGCTTTAATTTAATTCTGTTGGTCATTTCATCCGTTTGGTTGCTGGGCATCTCGAAATACATGGGTATTTCATACATGTTGTCATTGTGAAATAATGGGTTGTCATATTTTTGCTGATGTCTGATGATAAATTGCTGGAAACTGGTCATTTTGGCATTGAGATCTCCTGGTAATCTCCAGGCGATCTTGGTCTTCTACTGTAACAATGGACATTTTTGTTCCATGAGTCAGCTGCACTAACTTGCTGTTGCTTTGAAATCTTTGTTGGACTCGGGGTTTGATATGCGTATTTACATATTGCATTTTGGGTGACAATGTTTGTCATTCTGAAAATTTTCAAGGACCCATTCCGATACATGTTTCTCAAGGTGAGGCCACTAACTGGTCTCTAGTTCACATGGCGCATTTGGTCCTCGGCATCTTTTTCAGGGCGGATTCCTCCTTCTTCCATTCTCACAGCAGTTTTTCACTAACACTGAATCCCCTCGCTGCAGCACAGTTACTTAACGAGTTAGCAAATGTTATTACTTTTAGCCTGTAACCAGCTTAATACAACATCCTTTCTGCTAGATGATCCATTTCTATTCATCAATCGCCATGCACGGTCTGCTTTGTGTGGTCTTAAACTCGCACATAGCTTCTTGGCAACACAGCCCTTATCACCTGCTTTATCCCATGTGTCCAGTCCAGAAGACAGGGAGGAAAATATATATCTCTGTCAACCTGCCTACTTTATAAAATTATTATTTTATTTTTAAGGCTTAACCTTGATATGCCTCACTAGCCATGTCTCATATCAGAAGAATTTCTAACTTTCAGAAACAAGCAGGGACCTCATTACCTTTAAAGAGGTACTATTGCCCCCAGCAACAGCAGAAAATCAAAGTCCAAATAAATGCACCAGCACCCTTTACATTTCTAAGATCTGACCCACAGAGATGGTGTGTCTGCAAGGACACAAGGGAGAATCATGGACAAGAAACGTTAACTTTGTTTCTTTCTCCACCGATGCTGTCAGACCTGCTGAGTTTTTCCAGAACCTTCTGTTTTTATTTCAGATTTCCAGCATCTGCAGTATTTTGCTTTTATCATACTGATCTTAAACTGACTGACGTGTCATTTCCCTTTTTCTTGAGTAAAGGTGTCACATTTTTTACTTGTCAATCCTCTGACACCTGCCCCCATCTAGAAAAAATTAGAAGATTTTGGCAAAACCTTCTGCTATCTCCACTATTATTTCCCTTAGCAACCTGGGAAGCAAGCCATCAGGACCAGGCAACTAATCCAGTCTAAGCATAGTCAGCTTTTCCAAAGCACCCTGTCTATCAATTTTCACCCCATCCATTATTTTTGCCATCTACATTTCTACTGATATTTTGCAGCATTTTCTTAGTAAACGCCCACACAAAATGCTCATTAAGTATTTTAACCTTGCCCTGTGCCTCCATGCATATATTTTCCTCTTTGTCCCTGACAGGCTCCTCCCTATCTCTTACTATCCCCTTCACGTTTACATGCTAGTAGAAAATTTTTGGGTTCTCTTTAATATTAACTGCCATTTTATTCCCATATTCTCTCTTTACCCATCCTATTTCATTCTTCACTTCCCTTCTCAACTTATTGTATATGGCCTGGATGTCGCTTGAAGGATTCACTTGACATGCATCATACACAATCTTTTTATTTAATCATGTTCTCCTCCCTCTTCATCCAATGAACCCTGATTTTCATTCCCCTATCTTTCCCTCAAGCTGAATATACTGAGCCTGTGCCTGAAATATCTCCTCCCTAAAGATGACTCATTGTTCTGCTGCTGACTTTTTTCCTGTCAGTCTAGATCCCCTCTCATCCCATTGAATTTAGGCCCATTTCCAATTCAGAAGTTCTACTTCATATTGTTCATTGCTCTTCTCCATGCCCACGGTATCTCCGCTCTATAGCCCTTGCACATCTGTGATTTCCCTCCAGATTTGCTTGTCAGGAGAGGGTGGATGAGAGCACCAAATCTTCATACAGCTCATATCTTCATTATTTTATCATTCCAAATTAAACCTTTCTGTGAAACTATTATGTTGCATATAAAATTATAATTGTTTTATTTTAAATTGTTTTAATCCATGTCTAGTTTTCTTTTGCACCACATGCATTCATTCCATAATGCACATAAATATTTAAATGACTCATTTCCCTTGGAAAATGCTTAACCTTTATAAAGAACAGTATTTGAAACAAATGTAACATTGTATGTACCCCACCTCCAGCCGTATGCAGTAACTTGTTGCACTTCCTGATGGAGATGTGATCCCACCAGATTTAGATCTCAGGAAATGATGAAGACCCATCTACGATCAGGAAACATGAAACTTCAGAGATTCAAATAAAATATGGCAGGACCCAAATGTTACATGAATTAAAGGTATGAAAAGCCACTGTCTCCTGTTGAAGATAACAATTTTTGTTTACTTTGAGATTTTTTTTAATCCTTTGTTGAAATTGTTGCTTCCTCACTTGTTTGTTCCGTAGGTGCTAAGCATCACCTTAACCAAAGGCTTGAGCCATGAAAGTGAGTAATACTAGGGTATTTGACTAACAAAGTGTCACAACTGAGGCCTAATCTGTCGTCAACCATCACCACACATGTATACCTCCAGGAGTCACTGTACAATGATCAGGAACACAAACCCTGTCTGATTTCCCCAACTCCAGCCCAGGAGTGTTCAAGCCAAATAAAGCAAACAGCTGTCCTGGTTAACATGGGAAATTCAGCACAGAGAAGTTCTGAATCTGAGTTCTTCTTGGTCGGTATGACTGAATACCAAACACCAGATTTTGCTTTAAAAGATGTGTACTGTGCTAATACATAGGGTGGCCACTTTTTTGCAAATGGGGTGTTTGACTTCTTTTTGCTATTATTGAAAATTGAGAAACTTACCTCATTTGCTAGGTCATGGGTACAAGGCGATGTAACTATCTGAAGTAGACTTCCTAACAGACAAAAGTGACACTATGTCTGGTATGTACTGTCCTGCTTACAAGCTATTTCCAAATTAGAAGTCCCAAATTAGAGTCCCGAATATACTACTACAACATTATATATTGCCTTAGTTTGCAAGTGGACTCTGAATTAACAATAATGCAATGTATGCAGTCAGCGTTTACAATTGATCCCACATCCACTTGCTTGTAATTCGGCAGTGCCCTGAACAAAAAAATAGAGAATTACTCAAGACCTGCAATAGAACCTAATTATTTTGTGCACATGATTCATCTGTTGGTTTCCAGAGAATATAAAAGGACCATAGCACTGGGAAATTTATATTCAATGCCAGCATGACGCATGCCTCTATAAAAAAGTTCCAGGCCCTACAGACTTAAGGTAGCTTTGGGAGGCATCAGGACATAGGAATATAGGAATTGCTAGACAGAAAAAAAAAGCTAGTTCACTTTCTGTCATCCTGTTATGATTCAATGATAATGGAGTTGTGGACTGATCACAGCAATCAATCTCTGTTAATTCAAACACTGTAAGGAAAATGCCAGTAGTGGGAAGCTTTGGGAATCATAGGTCCAAAATCAACATGTTCCTCCTTAGCCTGCTATACTTGCCACCACTAATTAATCATACTGTAGCACAACATATTTTCAGATCAGTACTGGTTTCCTCCTTGGTAAAAGCTGAGACAAAAAAACTTCTTGAGCACTTTTGCAGCCTGCTTTGCTTCAGTTATCATGCCCCAACCTGATCTCACTTTTAGTGATCCCACTCCATGCCTCGTTTTCAGTTTTCTCTTAACATAAATAGAACAACTTACAATTGCTCTTCATTGCTCGTGTCCTCTTCGATTCAAATATTTTCTTTGTCATTTTGATGCCCTTTTTCCACTTCAGGCATGCTCTTTGTATTGAATTAATTTCAATTACATACATTTTCCTTCTTAAATGTATTGTTTTCGTGGTGAGTTGCTTGGTAGTCCCAATTAATCAGGCAGGTGCATCTTTAAGCTTGGTCCATTGTATTCAGAATCACCATCATGAAGGACTCACCCTCCTCGCCATATTCAAACGTTCAAGACTCACTCTTAACAAGACTTCTCAAACTCTTAAAGTTGGTCCTCTTACATTACAGCAATTTTGCTTGGGCTTTAGTAATCTCTCCAATTCTTGTAATGTCAAATGTGATCATTGTGATCACTGGCACTTAAAGCTCCTCCCGTTGTTGTGTTGGAGATTTGAACTTCCCTATGCTCAAAAACAAATCCAGAATTGTTTCTCCCCTTGGTGGCTCTCTAGGGATATGCAAGAAATGCCAGCATTGACACTAATGTTCACATCCTAGAAATTAAACTCCTTTAGTTGACTATTATGTGGAGGCAGGATGAAGAAACCACTATATTCATTTTCTCCAGCAACTTGTCAAGCATCTTTAACAGCATCTTCCAGGCCTTCGACCTCTACCACCTAGCAGGACAAGGACAGCAGAGGTATGGGAGCACTATCACCTGCAAGTTCTCCTCCAAGCCACACACCACCCTGACTTGGAACTATATCGCTGTCCCTTCATTGTCGCTGAGTCAAAATCCATCATAAAAGCACTGTGGGAGTACCTGCACCAGTTGGGTTTCCAGTGGTTCAAGAAGGCAAACTTCTCAAGGGCCGTTAGGGATGGGTAATAAATCCTGGCCTTGTCTGAGATACTCATATCCCATGAAATAATCTTTAAAAAATATTCACATTTGAAGCATTCATTATATGAAAACATTGCTGACAACAAAGTATTTGTAGACCACACCTTTGTGGGTGCATTCACACTACAGCTGTAAAGTGATTTTCCTTCACACCAGTACTTTATGAAGAATGAAATGCAGCCTTGATGCACAGTCAGACCAGACCTGACAATAGAACAAAGGAAACTGAGAACTCTTCAGAGGAGCAAGTCTTGACATGCTTTGTTTCAGAATCAGTTTGGGTATTTCACATTGAAGTTACATTGCACAAGTTTAGGGACGGTGTGAAACCAGAACAGCTTAATGTTAACACTAACATTCTACGTAAATACATTTAACTGCCTTTTGTGCTGTTCAGATAATCACAAGAGTTTTATGGATGAGAAAGGCCATTTGGTGAATTGAAGTTCATTCATCCTGAATAACACTAAATTCTCCCCAATTTCAGCATCTAATTGTTTCTTAAATTATTCCAGTGTTGTTCCCTCCACTACTCCATCTGGAATCCATCATATGTTGATCATTCTTTGTCTGAAGAATGTCCTGATACCACTCCTAATTTTGCCTTTTGCTAGTTTGAACCTTGGCCTCATGGTTTACACGCATAATTCAAAACAATTGTGTAGATCCTTGCCATTTAATACCATTTCTATCTCTATATCTCTTAGACTCCATCCTTCATGGCTTAAAGGCACAGTCCTTCCTCATAGCACTGGGGCTCGATCAACCTTGTGACTTCTCTCTGTTGTCTCAATGCTTGAATATCCCCTTTGTGTCCCTGTGGTGAGAACTGGGCACAGTTTGTGTCCTTTCAGCTGTGGTCTATCCATTTTTGAGTTGCTGCGAAGGTTGTAGACTGGATTTATGCTGTCCACATATACCATTTGAAAAGATGCTCTGGGACATGTTTTCTATGTTATAGGCACTATATGAAAGCAAGTTTTTGTTGGTGAATGTTGCCCACTACTCCCTGGAAACTGGTGTTAATGCCTTGAGATACATATATTGACGTGTGTACATTTCTGCATGCTAGCGTTTGTACTCTTGTTTGGATGTTGATCTATACTGCCAGAAGCAAATATTGGGGTGGCTTTGCATAAATATCACCCCCACACCTGATGGAAAACATTCCCTGGTTTTTACTCCATGATGCAGAAGGCATGATAACAGAAACCTGAGACAACTGTCTCAATTAGTAACTTTATGATCAAGCAATCAAACTATCAAATTCCAAAACGACATTTTAGAGGAAGTTCTTTGGACTAGAAGAGCAAAGCCCCAAGGTAATTCACTTCTCTGGGTTCATTTTTGCAACGAATTAAACGGAAAGTGTAGTGTGGAAAATGCAAAATTAGAACACAGGAATGCAAGCTTCAAAAGGCAAAGCATTAAATACAACGACATAAATACACGTGTTTGTAATTTCTCCACTAGAATACGAGAGGATAAATCAGTGGACTAGGTGCCGTCCGGGATTCGCGCACAGACTCAGACTCCGAGGCTCCAAAGATCCTGTCAGTGGGTGATGACCCTTGGCTGGGTTCTGGGCACCAGTCCCACCTCAGAAAGGCGCCCCACCTTTACACACGTGTCACTGAGTAAGCACACCGTGTCCAGGAAGCCAGCGAGAGCCTCTGCAGTAGCAAGGCGTCGTATGTGCTGCTGAGAGCCAGTTATTTTTTCATATTCCTGAACAGACCCCAGTCTAAGAGGGAAAATATTTCTCAGCGTGTCCCTCCATTGTGGGTTCCATGCAGCTCCGGGATCAGGGAAGGAAGGATCGAGATAGACTCGCATAACAGACACTGGATGCAACCAGATACAGAGAAAACTAAAGACTGGGGCAAAGACTCGAGAGGCTGGAGCCCGACTGGAGGAATTAGTGGAAAATTGGGGCGATTGGACAGTAGGAAATCAGGACAGAAAACCTGGAGCGATTAGAAACCAGGGAATCAAAGAATTTGGAGACACTGCACACAGTGAGGTCAAGAAAAATTGTGACTAGAGGAACAGCAGCAAGGCAAAATATTGGAAGGAAGCACTTGAAGGCTCAAAGGAGAGAAAGAGAAAAATGGGACAAGACATGTTGAACTGGTTCTTCGCAGTGAGCTGCATGATCCTAGTTCTGTGGATCCCCACTGATCAGGCCAAAACCTATAGTGTGGGTGGGGAAAGTGCAAGGCGCTCGTCATCTAACTGGAGCAGAAAGGCATTTGAGATGCTGAACGGTAAAGTCCTATGCCAAAGACGGGCAGATTCAGGACCTATCAGTGATCTTCTCAGAAAGGGAGACACACCTATTGACACTTACTGCAAATACTTCTCAGGTTTAAGGAGAAATAAAGGGGACAGCAGGAAAGATGGTGATATAGATGAAAGGAGAGGGCTTGCCAAGGAGGTTGAAGATGGGTCAGATCTGAGGGCACTGGGGAGATTGTCAGACTGCCTGAATGCCTGGGAGTGGGAAATGCTTAAAGCATTTTTACTGACTGGTTTCCCAAAGTCCAGCTTCAGCTGGTGTGATGCTGAGAAGGGAACAACAGCACAGAATTTCAAACAGGGTTTAAACCTGTATTTGCTACATAGCATAATAACACTGCCATTAATACAAGGTGAGTAGAAAAATATTCTGTTTTTCAGCTACGTTGTTAGTATTGCAAACTGAGAAAATGTAAAATGAATAGGGGGTATTGTATAGCACTGTGATAGTAAGGGTAGAGTTTAGTGGAATACAAGTAGGCTTTAATCTGCAAGATGGTTTCACTGAAGAATAGCACTCCTGAACCACAAAATATCATTCTAACACACATAATCTTCAGGGTGGGAGAAAACTGGCATTATTGCATTGAAGGAATATATGAAGCCATCTCAGTTGTTTATTCAAGTTTTAACATTGCAGTTCCTGGAAGATAATTGTTAATGAAAATCGAATAAATATCCAATCATATTAACTGTACAATGCTGACCAATTCAGAAGAATGCCCTAAAGTGAAAGGTGTATATTTATATATTTACAGTCTATCTAACCTCCTTCCTCACCCCAGCACTAGCCTTGTTTATAAGAGTTAAAGATTGTAGGATAGAATCATACACCACAGAAAGCGGCTATTCAATACATCGGGCCTTTGCTTGCTTTCTGAAAGAGATACCAATTTGGCCTACTTCCCTCCCCTTTCCCTATAGCCTTTCAAATATTTCCTTTTTAAGTAGAGATCCAATTACTTTTTGAAGTTACTATTAAATGTGATTCCACCATCCTTTCAGACCGTGCATTCTAGATTATAACAATGCGCTTAGTAAAAAATATAATTTATTAAAGCAAATTTTCTGCATCTTACATTGTCATGCTGCCATGTACTGAATACCATCTGGCAGTTCATTAGATAACAGAATTAATTGGACAATATTGTTCCCTAACTGTGTGAATTGAAGCAGTATTTTGTTATTTAGTAGTACAACTGATTGGTAAAGCTGGGTTATTTCAGTTTTAAATATTCTTTTAGCAACCACCATTGAAGTACAAATGCAAGAGCACTGTTGTTCCCTAAGGATGGTGTTGTGAGTTATGTTCCTGCTGTCTACCAAAAATGCTCTGAAGGGAAATACTAGAATGTGCAGCAAGCGTTACAGTTCTTTCAGAAAGAAAGGATTCTCACTGTAACACCTCAATATATTGCGAAACTACAGCCAAATTGCACCTAACAGTACAGCGAGGGATGATTGCATGGTAAAATGGAAGCAGAACAGTCATGCAGTTCTGTGGCCTTGTAGTTTTATATTCAAAATCTGCTCAGTTTAAGGTAGAACTTGAACAATAATATTATCAGATATTCACCAGGTAATTTAGTAATTCATAACATGTATTAATCAAATGTAAGGGTTTTTGTTTGTTCGTGAAAGGATTGAGCAACAAGATTCACATGCCATTTTCATCACAGGGGCTTCGCATGCATGTGGAACAATGCTGTGATTTTATGACAATGCATCTTAAGTTTAGCAAACAACTTCCCATTTGCTTACATGCACTTTTTCATCAAGAGACTTTGAATAAAAATATACACAACACCCCCACCCCAACCCCCTTGTGTTATTTTTGGGAAACAATGAGGACAGCAGACTGAACGGATGAACTTCAACAGCTGTAATTAAGCTTGTACAAAATTGTTTTGGATACAATGATAACCAATAATAACTTCAAATAAGAGTAGACCCTTGGGTCACACAAAAACAAAAACAACACCACAGTAACTGTCAAATTCTTTTGTTTTCCTATGATAATTTGCAAAGTATTTGTGCCTGTATTATCAAACAGTGAGCTGGAAAGAAGAGATTGAGCTGGAGTTCCGAAATTATTCAGTGGAGAAGGAAATGCTGAAGAAGGTCAGGCTGTTAGGTGCCTTCCTGGTGTTCTTTCTGGGTGACAAAGAAAAAGATTGGCTTCAGAGTGAAGAGAGGAACTTCAGTGTTACTCTTCGAAAAGGCAAATGGTCTAAATACAAGGTAAATACATATTATTCATGCTGTCCACTGGGTAGATTTTGAAGTTATTAGAAGGAAATTTCTTACTCCATCTTCCCCTATTCCCTCATACAGGCAAGGGTGCCTAAAGGCTTTCCTAAAATAGTGTGTAATTTCTGGCCTCTGGCAGTTCTTGTCTTGCAAATAGAGAGGTAATCTTGTGATGTTATAATTTTAACAAGCTCACTGAGCACAGACAAGAGTCTATTTTGCAGCCTATTGTGTCCTGTGTGGCTGGTATATATAGGATTTAAGACTTCAATTTGATAATGGTTTCAAGATATAAATTGCAGCGTACCTAGGAGCCACAGTGCAGCGTGACAATGCGGAATCAGCTATGGAAGGACTGTGAGGCTTCATGAAAGCTTTGGCATTCTGAATAATGTAATTCCCAATATCTAGATTGATTAAAATAAGCGTACAGTGCATTGACTACTGGTGTATAAAGAAGGAGTCAACAGTCTGACAAAAGCTTAGGAAATTGTCACTGCCGAGATTTGGTGTTTTCATAAAAATGTTCACCAGGGTTTTTACTTCCAAAGTGATGAGCACATGAGTTTATCTCCTCCTATATTCCTCTCTTTAATCCCTATGGGCCATGTGTCCTTGCAGGTGGTAGAACAGAGAGCCAGGTTCCTTCCAAACCACCAGCAGTGTATTATTTGACTAGTTATCATGGGCTGGCTTGTTGCAGCAGCTCAGATTCATTTGGAACTCCTAATAGATTTCAACTCTGCTTAGCAATTCTCTGGGCAGTATGACATAAACTTGGAAATGAAAGGAGCAACCTACATTTTCTGCTAGTCTGTGGTGCTGCATCTCAGTGTTCTAATACACAGTGTCACTCTGTTCTGTTTGTTTTAAAGGTGCAGTAAATGTGGCATAAGCATGGTTACAATTCTAGAGTTCTGGTGACCATATAAAGCCAGTGAAGTTATCTTCTTTTTCATCAAGAGATTTTGAATAAAAATATACAAGGCACTATTATGCAAGGAGCCTTGATGAAAACATTTTTGTACATTGGATATGATCAAGTGACATCACATAATCATATGGCCTACCAACAGTCATTGTTTAGGCATACTTTGAAACTTTACAACTTGGTTGAGGCACCTTATGGGAAAGAAGTGGGACTTTATTAGAAGGAGTGGGGGAGAGAGAGAAGCAATACTCAATGAACAACTGTGGAATTCCACACTTTCTTTGCAAGGAAGATCTTGAGAATTCAGACTTTGCCTATATTTGGTCACGGATTACTCGCTTTGCACGTCATGTTCCCTTCATCTTTGTTCTGAAATTCTCTAATTCTTGTTCTTTCAGCCAGTGTGTGTTACCAATGACTCAAACTATATCATACTGGAGTTGCCGACCAAAGTCTGCAAGTGGTTTTATTCCAGACCCCTTCGCCTTTCAATGCAGATGTGGCCTATAACTGTTAATGGTAATTATTGTTTTATTATCATCCTCCAAATTGGAGCCATTCTAATCTAGTAATTGGTATTTTTGAACTTAAAATATATTGGATTCCTGCTAAATATGCTGTTCCTAGATTGGTGTGTGCAGCAGCTATCACTCAACATGGTAGAAATTGGTCGTGGCTGTGCCCATATTAGTTTTGGACAAATTTCAGGCATCTGGAGTGGCCACCTTAAGCAGGTGGTTAGGACCTTATATATGCTCATAATGAGGCTCTTAATTACTGCTAAGGTTCCATCTTAGAAATTGGGCTGCACTGAGCTTAGCTGGTGTTGATTCTGCTCTGCTATGATTTTCCTGGCTTGATTGCAGCTGGGCAAATAGCCATCACAATAAAAGGCAGGTAATTTTTGTTAAGGTTGAAGTGAAGGCGGGGGAAGCAGCGATACTCCTTTCCCCTTTATAGGACTCGTGAGGTCAGCTGTCAGCCTGTGATCATTCTCACCCATCCTCTCTGGCACTTAACCTGCTATTGGCAAGACAAGCAGCCCAAAATTCATCTCTTTCAACTAGGCCAGCTGTCCCTAAGGGTGCTGAAAACAGACCACCTTCCTGTGCAACAGAAAAAATACTTTATTGTTGGATGTATTAGAAATGCTGCTTGAAATATTAGCAGTTAAGATTCACACACTGTTTCTGTCGTTTGTGCAACCATCCTCAAAAGCTGGCACTCTATCTCCCTTCATACTCTCTCTGAACTCAGCTTGTCCATCAGACCAATCTCCTGCTTGCTTGACCCATTTCTGCTTGATTGCCCCCCACCCACTATCTTGCCAACTACCATTGCAAATGGTTCTCTTTCGACTGAAATCTGAAGGAAGTTGGTTAACTACAGCCTCAAACCTGCAGATGGGAAGTCCTTTCCCTAAATTTTCATCTTTCACTTAAGCCCCTGCCTTCAGCCTTCTCAAACGCTGCTCAGAGGTTTAGATTTGTCTTAAACCTTTGTGAAGGCTTTCAGCATTATGCCCCCCTCCCATTCCCCCATTCTGATCCTCACATTGCTCATCCCCATACTTTGGCCAAAGTTTTGCGTTGATCAGGCAGGCACTTTGGATCTAGAATTAGCTGAGTGGCAGGAAGCAGAGGGGGATGGCCGAGAGGTGTTTTTGTGACTGGATGCCTGTGTCCATTGGGGTTCCGCAGGGATCGGCATTGGGTCCCTTGCTGTTTGTGGTATATATAAACAATTTAGACTTGAATGTAGGAGGGTTGATCAGTAAATTCGAGGATGACACGAAAATTGGTGGAGTGGTAAATAGTGAGGAGGATAGCCTTAGATTACAGGAGGATATAGACGGGCTGGTCAGATGGGCTGCTCATTGGCAATGGAATTTAATCTGGATAAGCGTGAAGTGATGCAGGCCAAACAAGGTACAGGAATACACGATGAATGGCAGGATCCTGGGAAGTACCGAGGATAAGAGAAACCGTGGTGTGCATGTCCACCGGTCCCTTAAGGTAGCGGAACAGGTAGATAAGGTGATTAAGAAGGCATAAGGGATACTTGCTTTTATTAGCCAAGGTATAGAATGTAAGAGCAGGGAGGTTATGCTGGAACTGTATGAAACACTGGTTAGGCCACAACTAGAGTATTGCGTGCAGTCCTGGAATCTGTATTATAGGAAGGATGTGATTGCACTAGAAAGAGTGCAGAGGAGATTTACCAGCATTTTGCCTGGACTGGAGAGTTTTAGTTATGAGGAGAGATTGGATAGACTGGGGTTATTTTCCCTGGAGCAGAGGAGATTGAAGGGGGACATGATTGGGGTGTATTAAATTATGAGGGCCATAGATAGGGTAGACAGGAAGGAACTTTTCCCCTTGGTGGAGGGATCAATAACCAGGGGGCATAGATTTAAGGTAAGGGCAGGAGGCTTAGAAGGGATGTGAGGAAAGATTTTTTTCACCCAGAGGATGATGGGTATCTGGAACTCACTGCCTGAAAGGGTGGCAGAGGCAGAAACCCTTATAACATTTAAGAAGTATTGGAAGTGATGCCATGGCATATAAGGCTACGGGCCTAGTGCTGGAAAATAGGGTTAGAATAGTTAGGTAATAGTTTGACCGGCTTAGACTCGATGGGCCGAAGGTCCTTTTTCTGTGCTGTAGATCACTATGACTATGACTAAAATGTACAAAATGACGTTGGGCGTGCATCCCAATGTCATCGCGCACCCAAGTAATATTGATGTCGGCGGGCCTGGCTGCGACTCCCACACGCACCCGCCGACAATTAAAGGGCCAATTAAGGCCATTAAAAACCCTATTGTCCACGATTTTACATTGCCCATAGATTCACGCTTGTTGCACAGGCAAAATGGGCAGGCGGGCAGCCTGTTGTTAACAAAACCTCACCTAAGGGCGGGATGAAATGCCTGGAGTGAAATATAATAAAAAAGGATATCTGGGGACTGATGTTTTTTGAGTTCTGCTGTCAGGTGCTTGAATGTGTTGCATAGACGCAGTTTGCTGCATTTTTTTCACGTGAGTTAATCTGTAGAGGTCTGCAGCTCCCTGAGGCAGCGCTGCAGCAGCTGTCTGCCTTCAGAGAGCTCGTAGAAACGCCCACCCGCACCCTCACTATTGTCGGCACTCACCATCTTCCCGCCCCCCGCCCCCGGTAGTGCTGAGGCTTTCTCAGCGTGTGTTTCACGCTGGCCGGCTGTTAATTGGCCAGTCAGCATGAAATTATGTTCATTGTGGGGAGGTGGGGTAGGTCCAGTCACAGGCAGAAGTGCACTTTGCATCTGCTTCCAGGCCCGCCGACTTGGCGGACACACACCAAGGATGCAATTCAGGCCTTTTAAATTTTTCTTGTATGCAATTTTCCTCTCCCACCAGTAGGCTGCTCATTTACACTTCCATCATTCTGCAGTGGCACCTGTGCAAAATGATGCAAATGAGTTGTCACAGGAAAGCTGAATGTGGTTAACACATTAACATTCAGATATGCTTAGCTTGAATGGTAATGTGTTCTTAACCTTTTAGACAAGACTTGCGTCAGTTGAACAAAATTGAGCCCATTGAGGCCTAATTTTGATCAAATGGTGTGGAAATAGTACATCTGCGCCACCAGCACTGAAATACTAGGCCACTGCTAAATTGGGCATTATCAATATTGATCAGATACAAGTTTGTTGTGTGCCTCAGCTCACCTCACCGATCTTGCTTTTAAACCAACAGAAAGAAATGGGTTGAGTACTTCACAGCGGAGTTGCACCAAAGCCCAAGGGACTGCCCAGTGCCAGGAGTCCTTACCACAGAAATTACTATTTGGCTGGGATGAAAAGCGTTACACACGCATTCCGCCCATCGTTCTCGTGGTACTAAAAAATAGAAGATCTACCAAAAAGAAGGAGCCCTAAGGTGTTTTGCTGTCCACTCGCCGAAAAGAGTGTGGAAACAGTAACAATGCAAGAGCAAAAATCAGAGAGAAGATAGGCTTTGCTGAGAGGCATCGCACTTTGTTATCTAAGCATGGAGTTACATGGAGGTGCAAGGTTTCATGATGATATTTTGTTTATCTCTGAAAAATGCATGCATGTCACTTTTCATTTGCATGCACATCTATAAATGTGTTTTTTTTTTAAATTGCTGTACCAATATTGTGTAAGGAAAGCACTTAAAAAACATTTTATGTTTATTAAAAATTTGCAGACCATTTTGGCCTGTTACAGATAGTTTTCTTTTTGGAAGCTCTTACTTGAGCTTTCCAGAAGCGATGTACCAGATAATACATTCTAAAAAATAATGAATGTGGTAGGAATCAAGCATGAAAAATCAAACTGTTATTTCAGATTAGGATCAGTAAGGATCAGTAAGTGTGTTTTGAGTTCTCCACAATTATTTGAATATGGTCTTATCAAGAGGTGGATGAAGATTGTTTACAGACTACAATGTATAGCATTCGTTTGTTCTCCACCTGACTGATTAATAATAAATGTTTCTGCATTAAGGAGGCACTAAGGCACATTAGTGGACATTAATTCTGAATAGCACGGGTTTTTGTTTATGTCATCTACTTAAGATAAGTGTTTTGTGTTCGGTGTAAGAACTTAAAGAAAAACATTATTTTATTGGTTCCACGTGTCTTAAGTATTGTAATTTATTTTTTTGCGGTGTCAAAGGGGCTGTCCTGATTACATAACTAAAATAAACATTGAAAGTGGTAACAGTGATTGCCATGATTATTTGTACTTGATGTCATACATGTCCAAGCACTATTGGGAAGATTAATATTTTCAGTCCTGCCATGCTGTTTCTGGTGTTTCAAGATCACAAAATCAGGATATCACTTTGTTTTGGGTAGAAAAATGGGGCAGAAGCCTATTCTGCCAGTTTTCAGTAACAAAATCAGTCCCTCCTGAGGTTCCTAATGCAATTTGATCCTTCCTGTCATCTGCCTGATATGGTCCAAATGAGTTCATTACAATATGGTAATGAGGCCAGAGTCACTGCAGCCCTGAATTGACTGGTGTTACATTGCAAAGTAACAATAAAAACAAGTTGGAATGTCAGAATTGAGGCATAGCTGCTGCCAGTGTTGGCTGCAAGGTGGAGGTGAGGTATCTCTGAGTCTGAAGAATGTGAAGAGCTTCAGCAGCAATTTCTTTAGGAGCAACTTTCTTTTGGCTTTGGGCTTGCCTCCCACTGTTCCTAGGAGTGAGACAACCGGGTGATGAGTGTAACATCCACCTCCACCCACACTGATAGCTTCTCAGGAGCAGGTATGACATTCCCTTTTGGACACCTCATTGTATGTCTGTTATAATAGAGGAGGACCAACAGAAAATGGAGAATAGGAAAGTGAAACGGCCCTTAAAATGAAAAGAAAAATACTGCCCATGCTGGAAATCTGAAATAAAAACAATGTTAGAAATACTGAGTAGGTCAGGCAGCATCTGTGAAGAGAAAAACAAAGTTATCATTTCAGATAGATAACGTTTCATCGGAACTGATCTGCCTGCACTGCTCTCTCTGTGGCTATGAGGGTGAGGATCATTTCAGGCAGCAAAAGGGGAAGTTTGTAATTTCAGCCAGGGTGCTTAGCGGGCAGTTTACAAGAGAGCTGGGTAGCTGATCCACTTTGGCATCACTGCAATGCAGCAGCAAGATAAGGCCATCCAGTTTGATTGGTTGCTGGCTGTCCTAGGATTCAGGGTGTAATAGGTGGTGCTCACTTTGCTTTGCAAACTCTGTTATAAAAGTACAATTTCCTCAGAGGAAGGACTTCTCACTGAATGAGCCATAAAGTCATAGACGTCTACAGCACAGAAAACGGCCCTTGTGGCCCATCAAGTCTGTGCAGGTCAAACAAGTACCTAACTATTCTAATCCCACTTTCCAGTACTAGGCTCATAGCTGTGTATGCCATGGCGTTGCAAGTGCACATCCAAATACCTAAATGTTATGAGAGTTTCTGCCTCTACCACCCTTTCAGGCAGTAAGTTCCAGATTCCCACCACCCTCTGGGTGAAAAAATTCTTCCTCCTATCCCCTCTAAACCTCCTGCCCCTTACCTTAAATCTATGCCCCCTGGTTATTGATCCCTCCACCAAGGGGAAAAGTTCCTTCCTGTCTACCCTATCTATGCCCCTCATAATTTTATACACCTCAATCATGTCTCACCTCAACCTCCTCTGCTCCAGGGAAAATAACCCCTTTCTATCCAGTCTCTCTTCATAACCAAAACTCTCCAGCCCAGGCAACATCCAGATAAATCTCCTCTGTACTCTTTAGTGCAATCACATCCTTCCTATAATACAGATTCCAGAACTGCACATAATACTTTAGCTGTGGCCTAACCAGCGTTTCATACAGTTCCAGCATAACCTCCCTGCTCTTACATTCTATGCCTTGGCTAATAAAGGCAAGTATCCCTTATGCCTTCTTAACCACTTTATCTACCTGTCCCTTAAGGGACAGTGGACGTGCACACCATGTTCCCCCTAATCCTCGGTGCTTCCCAGGGTCCTACTGTTCATCGTGTATTCCCGTGCCTTGTTTGTCCTGCCTAAGTGCACCACCTCACACCTATCCGGATTAAATTCCATTTGCCACTGATCAGCCCATCTGACCAGCCCGTCTATATCCTCCTGTAATCTAAGGCTATCCTCCTCACTATTTACCACCCCACCAATTTTTGTGTCATCCATGAACGTACTGAGCAACCCTCCTACATTCAAGTCTAAATTGTTAATATATACCACAAACAGTAAGGAACCCAACACCGATCCCTATGGAACTCCACTGGACACAGGCTCCAGTCACAAAAGCACCTTTCGACCATCACCCTCTGTTTCCTGCCACTCAGCCGATTCTGGATCCAATTTGCCAAATTGCCTTGGATCCCATGAGCGTCTTATCTTCGTTATCAATCTTCCATGCAGGACCTTATCAAAAGCTTTGCTGAAGTCCAAATAGACTATGTCAAATGCATTGCCCTCATCTACACACCTGGTCAACTGTTCAAAAAATTCAGTCAAATTGGTCAGACATGACCTCCCCTTAACAAAACCATGTTGACTGTCCTTGATTAATCCCTGACTCTCCAAATGTAGATTAATTCTGTCCCACAGAATTGCTTCCAATAGTTTCCCTACCACTGAGGTTAGACTGACTGGCCTGTAGTTTCCTGGTTTATCCCTTTCTCCCTTCTTTAATAATGGTACCACATTGGCTGCCCTCCAGTCCTCTGGCACTTATTGCCAGCGCCCCTGCTATCTCCTTCCTTGCATCACTCAACAGCCTGGGATACATTTCATCCGGGCCTGGAGATTTATCTATTTTTAGGCCTGCCAGACCACTTAGAACGCCCCCTCTTTCTATGCTAATTTTTAAAATTATATCACAGCCCTTCTGCCTGATTTCCATACCCATGTTGTCCCTTTCACTTGTGAACACTGGCACATAGTATTCATTTAGAACCCTACCTACGTCTTCCAGCTCCACACACAAATTACCACTATGGTCCTTAATGGGCCCTACTCTTTCCTTAGCTATCCTCTTACTCTTAACGTACTTGTAAAATAACTTTGGACTTTCCTTTATCTTACCTGCCAATGTTTTTTCATGCCCCCTTTTTGGTCTCCTAATTTCCTTTTTAAATTCCCCCCTACACATTCTATACTCCTCTAGGGCTTCTGCTGTTTTGAGCCCTCAGTATCTGCCATAAGCTTCCCTTTTTCCCTTTTTCTCTTTAACCAATCCTGTATATTCCTCGATATCCAGGGTTCCCTGGATTTGTTGGTCCCACCCTTTATCTTTACTGGAATATATTGGCCCTGTACTCTCCCTATTTCCTTCTTGAATGAGTCCCACTGTTCTGACGCAGATTTACCTAAAAGTAGCTGCTCCCAGTCCACTCTGGCCAAATCATATCTCAGTGTGGGCAAATACCCACAGAGGAGCACAACAGTGAGGCCCATAGTTCTACAATAATGGTCAACGGGAGGAGCACTAGGACCATCAAGTGATGCTTTTGCTAACGTGCCAAGCCTACAGGAATTATGCAATATGCTTTAGCACATAATTGCAACTTTCTGTTGCATTCCATTCCATGAGCGCTTTGCCCAAAGTCATGTCCTTGGCTCATTGTTTGCTGATGCTTCATCCTGAGCTGAATTTCTTGGCAGTTTTCATCAGTGGTGGTTTGTCATTGCCTTGCACTCTCAAGGGCAGTGAGGAGGCAGGCCCCATGTCTACATCAGCTGGAACAGCAATTGAACCCATGTTGTTGGTGTTTTGCTGAATCACATGCTTGCCATCTAGCCCACTGAGCTAACCTGCCCCTTAGATTGCTGTACCCTAGATTTGGACTTTCCTCGGGAAGTGGCCCTGGAAGCTTTGGAGGCAAATTACATCAGGGTGACCATTGTTCAGAGAACTCCATGGTGATTGCAGCAGCAAGGGCATCAGACCACGGCTGACCACAGATGTTTTCTCTTCAGTTCAATATATAATTACTCAATTCAATAATCATTATCAAATAAGTGCACCCATAACCTAAATAACAAACCATGGCATAAATGAACATTTTATTTGGTTACGACAGTCCAAAGGGAACACAGGCCCAACACCATGCTGTTCTTGAGTCGCTAAACATGCTTTGCTTTCTCATATTCAAATGCATCTGCCACCTGAGGTATTGCGAGAGTTAGCTGGCAGCTCATGTTCTGCAAAAGGGTAATATGAGGTAACATGAATTTGGTTATCATTTTTCAGGCAAGTGAAAATGATGTTAGATGCATAGCCCTGAATAAGAAATATTCACTGCTTTCTTTGGCATGTTGCTACAAAGATATTTTCCTGTTTCACCACTAGAGGGGACAGTAAGCAAGTTATAGACACTGAGCTAATGAGCTACAGCATAGGAACAGGCCATTTGGACCAGCTGTCTACATCAGTGTTTATGCTCCACATGAGCTTCCTCCCACCCCTCTTCATCCAACCCTATCAGCATATCCTTCTTATTAAAATAATAATTTTGCAACTGACTATTCTTCCAACCATTGTAAAATTGGCATTAACTGTAAATTTCCTTGCTACATGCTCATTCTAGGTAAGAAGGGTGATTTTGCCAGCAGTCGCCAAAGTACCTGCCTGTTAGTAGATAGCTGATTAGTGACGCACCATTTTGTAAACAGGCACCAAGTTTTATGATGCAGCCATTTTGCTTAGGGACAGTACATTCAAGTGCAGACATGGGCAATGTAAAGGCTTCTGCACTAACTGCTCAAGTCATTTGTAAGCTAAATACATACTCCTCAAATTCTTTAATACACAATCCTCTACCTGATGATCTAATTGTTGTTTATCGCACTAAAACCAACACATGTTCAGCAGCAAGCAGCCATTGTTGAACTAGCTTTATTTAAATATCCCCAGTAGAGAGGGCAGAAGAGTGGCAATATAACAAAATGCTCAGATCTTGCAATGTACTACAATCCCTTCCCACTTAAAAAAAAACTTATACGTTAGACTGTAAAATGGTATATGTACATACTTCCCAGGATACGATATGACTAAACCAATATCAACAATACCTGAACATATAACAGGTTGGGTTGCATACATGTTTTTACTGTAATCACAACGAAAACATATATGCCCGATACTAACTGAGTAACCTACATATGAAAATAATGTTTTTCCTTAACACCATTATGTGTTTAACAAAAATATTGGCATGGAGTAAGGGGATGCACAGAGAGGAGACTACACCAGAGTAAGACGTAAACAGTGTGTAGTTGGGAATGAGAATTCAGAACAAAGAGGTGCTCCTTTTCTACTTTTTTTCAGCCTCCAGTAGTTGGTGAGTTTTCTTCCTTTGCCTCAAAGCTAGGTGAATACAATTTTCAATCACTTTATCTGTGTAAATTATTAATTCATTGACTAATTAAATAAATAAGGTTAGAAATGGCATGGCTGGGGTTGTGCTGTGACTACAGCATGCAGGAATCTGGAATTCACTGCAATCGCAGACAACCATTTCTGCAGCAAGTGCCAGAACTTAGGTAACATCGGCTCTGAGTTTCTGAGCTGGAGTCTGAGTGCAGACATTGCGGGCCATCAGGGAGGGGGAGAGTTATCTGAACACTTTGTTCCAGAAGGGAGTCACATCCATTAGGTTAGACAGAATCTTAGAGTTGGTCACTGGTCAGGGACAGGAGGATGTGACTGTGAGTCAGACAGGTATGGGGAATCAGCATGTAGGGGTGGAGGTGCCTCAGCCTCTGACTTTATCCAACAGGTATAAGATACTTGCTACCTTTGTGGATGTGGAGAAGGACTGCAAGGTGGATAAGCAGACTGGCCATGGCATCATGGCAAAGGACACCATTCAAGTGGGGGAAGTGAAGAGGAATGTGGTAGTGATAGGAGACGGTATAGTCAGGGGCATAGACACTGTTCTCTGCAGCTGCGACTGGGAGTTCCAAGGTCCTGTTCCCTGCCTGGTGCCAGGGTTAAGGACATCTCCTCAGGCTGGAGAACAACTTGGAGTGGGAGGGGGAGGATCTAGTTGATGTGATCCATGCAGGAACCAGCAACATAGAACCAGGAATGATGTTCTGCTAAGAGAATTTGAGGAGTTAGGTAATCTCTGGATTGTTACCTGAGCCATGTACCAATTGGCGTAGGGTCAAGCAGATTATACATGTCGCTCAAAGAGTGGTGTGGGAAGAAGGGGTTTTGATTCATGGGGCACTAGCATCAGTACTCAGGGAAGAGTGAGCTATCCCATTGAGATGGCTCCACTTGAACCGGGCTGGGATCAGTGCCCTGGCCAATCATAATCCCAGGGCTGCAGAGAGGACTTTGAACTAACAGAGAGGGATTTGTTCGGGTTCAGGTGAAGGGAGATTTAGAAATCCAAAGGGAAAGGTCGAGACATCAGAAAAGTATAACAATGTGGGTAAAGACAAGCAGATTGAACAGGAAGAGAGAGAATTTAACAAAAATTGTACATTGGGGAATAAGTTCATTGCAGGGAATAGAAGTAAAAAAATGAAATTAAAGGCTTTAATCTGAATGCATGAAGCTCCTGCAAAAAGACAGATGAACCAGTGGCTAGTAAATAGAGATAAATAATTTAGATCTAATCGCCATTACAGAGGCACAATTACAAGGTGATCAAGGTTGGAAAATAAACATTCTAGGTTACTCAACATTTCAGAAAGACAGACAGAATGGCAAAGGAGGAGAGGTAGCCTTGATAGTAAAGGGTGACGTAAGGACATTAATGAGAAAGAAGCTAGCCTCAGAAGATCATGAAGTAGAATCAGTATGGGTTGAAATTAGGAATAGCAAGAGTCAGAAAACAAATAGTTGTTTGGTAATACGGAACATGAGTATTGATAAAAAGAAAGACACGTTGTCAAAGCTTTTCATCTTGCACTCATCAGGAAAATTCACAAGAATACCAAATATGAAGTGAACAACAATTTATACTTCATGAGAAGAGAGTGGTGATTGGTTGGCAAGTGGACTCTGATTGGTAGATATTGCCAGGAAGAATGCACCACTTAATTGATGACTGACAGTTAACTCTCAAGCTTTGTTTAAATTCAAACCAGGCAGGTTGACTCTGATAAATCAAGGCATTGCCCTGGGGAAGGAAACAAAGAATGGCTGTTGCCTATTTTTCACCACCAATAGGATGCTGCCATCAAGCTAAAAATATGTTCCGCCTATCACACAAGTAAGTAATGTGATAAATGAATGTCAGTGCCAGTCTGATGCTAGGTATGTTGGCCATACATCCCAAAGATTGGCAGTGGATTGTATCAAACAGCTTCGGCTGTTCGAAGAAAGTAAGGTACTGACCATACCCAAGTTGCCCATGCTTGCAGAACTCAAAACAAAGGACGGGATTTTCCAGCCCTGCCCACCACCAGGATCGTCTGGTCCGATCGAAAATCAATGGACTTTTGACTGGGCCGCCAAATCTCCTGCAGCAGGTCCAGCCACAATGGGGCCAGAAAATCCTGGGCCACAGTATACAACATTAAGTGTGATTCCATGATTGGACAACGTTTGCTAAACAATGCTGAGTGTGCTAAGAATTACACTGACAACTAATTTAAGGTTGTCAGTCAGGCTCGTAGTGCAGCCCACTTACACATGCTAGAAGCTACATATATTAATACACAGGGCCCCATTCTTCGCAGGCCTAAAGAACATGTAGGCACATTGTTTCAACTAAACTAAATAGGTGACAACCATTCTCTGGTTCATTCCCCAGGGTAATGTCTTGACCAATCTGAGTCAACCTGCCTGGTTTGAATTTAAACAAAGCTTGGCAGTTAACTGTCAGTCATCAGTTAAATGGTGCATTCTTCCTGGTAATGTCTACCAAACAGAGTCCACTTGCCAACCAATCACCACTCCTCATGAAGTATAAATTGTTGTTCACTTCATATTTGGTATTCTTGCAAATTGTCCTAATGAGTGCAAGATGAAAAGTTTTGACAACATGTGTCTTTTTACATCAATAATCAAGCTAGAAAACTCTAGTGGAAGTAATTTATAGAATCCCTAACAGTAGTTATACCATTGGGCAGAGCATTACAAATAAATTATTGGAGCTTGTACCAAAGCAAATGTAATAATTTAATCTTCATATAGACTAGGACAATCAAATTGTCAAGAGTGATCTAGAAGATGAGTTTGCAGAATGTTTTGTGGCAGTTCTTGCAGCAATACATTGTGGAACCATCTGGGGACAAAGCTATCTTAGGTCTAGCATTTTGTAATGAAGCAGGATTAATTAGTAATGCTGCAGTAAAAGATCCACTGGGTTATAGTGATCATAATACCATTGAATTCCATGCTAAGTTTGAAAGTGAATATTTCAGTCACAAACAAGAATCTTAAATTTAAACAAAGCCAATTATGTAGGTGTAAGGGAAGAACAGGCTGAGGTTAATGAGGTAAATTGACTCAAAGGTATGGAGGTAAACGAGCAGTGAGAAAGATTTAAAGAAACAATTCAAGAGTTCAACAAAAATACATTCCATTTAAAAACAAAAACTCATCAAGAACGATCCATCAATGGCTCGCTCAGAAAGTTAAGGATAGTATTACATGAACAGAAGTGACTTATAATGTTGCAAAAAAACAGTAGTAGTCTGATGATTGTGGGGGACATTAATCTTCATATAGACTAGGACTAGGATTGTTTTAAAAACTAGCAGAAGGCCACCAAAAAGTTGCTAAAAGAGGGCAAATAGAACATGAGTTTAAACTAGTTAGAAATATAAAAACAAATTATAAGATCTTTTATAAGTATATAAAAAGGAAGAGAGTCACGAAAGTAAACATTGGTCTCTTAGAAGCAGAGGCAGGAGAAATTATCATGGGGAATGAGAAAATGGCAGAGACATTGGACAAATATTTTGTGTCTGTCTTAACAGCAGAATACACAATTTTCACATCAGAAGTAGACGGTAACCTAGGGGCTAAAATGAGTGAGGAAATTAATAGTAGCAAAGAAAAAGTATTGGAGAACCTTAAGGGACTAAAATCTGACAAATCTCCAGGACCTGATGGCCTACACCCTAGGGTTCTAAAAAAAAATAACTGCAAAAATAGAGAATGTGCTGGCTATGATTTTCCTCCTATTCAGGAATGGTTCCGTTAGATTGGAAGTTGACAAATGTTACACCGCTTTTCAAGAAAGGAGGGAGAAAGAAAACTGAACCAAAGGCCGGCTAGCCTAATATAAGTTGTTCGGAAGATGCTAGAATCTATTATTAAGGCACTCAGAAAAGCATCGTATTATTACAACAAGTCAACATTCTTTTACAAAAGGGAAATCCTGTTTGACAAGTACATTATAGTTTTTTGAGGATGTAGCTAGTAGGGTAGATAAAGGGGAACCAGTAGATGTAATATAACTGGATTTCCAAAAAGCATTTGATAAGGTGCCACACAAAAGGTTAATAGGCAAGATAAGGGCTCATGGAGTTGGGGATAAATTTTAGCATGGATTGAGGATTGGTGAATAGATAGAAAGCAGAGAGTGGGCATAAAAGAGGCTTTTTAAAGTCGGCAGACAGTGAATAGTGGAGTGCCGCAAGGATCGGTGCTGGGGCTTCAGCTATTTACAATCTATATTAACGACTTAGATGAAGCGACAGAGAGTAATGTATCAAAGTTTGCTGATGATACCAAGCTGTGGCAGGTAAACTGTGGGGAGAACACAGCGCAGCTACAAAGAGATAGAAACAGGTTAAGTGAGTGGATAAGAAGATAGCAAATGGGGTACAATGCAGAGAAACATGAAGTTATCCACTTCGGTCATAAGAATAGAAAGACAGAATATTTTTTAAAAGGTGTGAAACTTACAAGTGTTGATGTCCAAAGACACTTGGGTGTGCTTGTACAAGGAATGCAAAAAGCTAGCATGCAGGTGCAGCAAGCAGTTAGGAAGGCAAATGGCATGTTGGCCTTTATCGCAAGGGGATTGGAGTACAAGAATAAAGAAGTCTTGCTACAATTGTACAGGGTTTTGGGCAGATCAAATCTGGAATACTGTGCGCAGTTTTGATCTCCACATTTAAGAAAGAATGCCTTCACAATGGAGGCGGTACAGTGAAGCTTCACTAAATGGGTCCCTGGGATGAGGGAGTTGCTCTATGATGAGAGGCTAAGCAAATTATATTCTTTGGACTCTACAAGAATGAGAGGTGATCTCATTGAAACCTCCAAAACATGAAGGGTCTTTATAGGGTGGATGCTGAGAAATTGTTTCCACTGGCCTGGGAATCTAAAACAAAATCTCACAATTTCAGGATAAGGGGCCGATCATTTAAGACCAAGATTAAGACTGAAAGGGTTGTAAATCTTTGGAATACTCTACCCCTGAGGGTTGTGGATGCTCCATTGTTGAATACATTTAAGGCTGGGATAGACAGATTTTTGGTCTCTCGGGGAATTAACGGATTTGGGAAGTGCATGAGAAAATGGAATTGAAGTCCAAGATCAGCCATGATTGCACTGAATGGTGGAGCAGGGTCAATGGGCCATGTGGTTTACTCCTGTTCCTATTTCTTGTGTTCTTGTTTATCATCACTTTGATAAGAAGTAATGAAAAAAAGCAACCTTTTTCTTCTCCGAGTTGTGAAGAGTCATACAGACTCGAAACGTTAAATCTATTTCTCTCTCCACAGATGCTGTGGCAGGAAAATATAATAATTTTCATAACGTTATTGGAATCTGTTATAAAGTAATGGTATTTGTGTGTGTATGTATGTGTATGTGAGAGTCTGTGTGTGTGTGTGTGTGTGTGTGTGTGTGTGTGTGTGTGTGTGAGAGAGAGAGACTTAATTGAATTAAAGGCTGGTCTGAAGGTTTTGATGTATTGGAAAAGAAGCTAGGTTTGAAATGTTAAGTAGGTAAACATAGGTGAAATGTTACAACAATACAATAAAGGAAACTGTGGAAGAGTTAACTAAATTTTTTTACAAGATATGGTTTACCTAAAGAAATAGAATCAGATCATGGTTCAAATTTCATGCCACAGCTGTTTAAGGAAGTAATGAAAAGTTTGGGAATAAAACAGTTGATGTTAACAGCTTATCATCCTGAGTCACAAGGGGCTTTGGAAAGATGGCATCAAACTCTAACAACTATGATTAAGGTGTATAGCCAGAATTATCCACAGATTGGGATAGGGGAATTCCATTCTTGTTGTTTGCTATTAGGGACGCTTCTAATGTATTGATTAGTTTTAGTCCTTTTGAACTAGTTTATGGTCATGGGGTAAGGGGACCACTGAAATTGATTCATGAGAAATTGGTGGGTCAAAATTCAGAAACTACTCTCCTGTGTTATATATCAAACTTCAGAGAGAGATTGGATGGAGCATGTGAGTTAGCTAGGGAACATTTAAAGATATCACAGCAAGTGATGAAAATGAAAGCAGACAGGAGAACTGCAGCTCATAGTTTTCTTGCTGGAGTGAAAGTGCTAGTTCTGTTACCAGTACTGGGTGACTTATTAAAGGCAAGATTTAGTGGGCCTTAAAGAAGCTGAGTGAAGTGAATTATTTAATAAACACTCCTGATAGAAGAAAGAAGCAGTGGGTATGTCACGTAAGTATGCTTAAAAAGCACTTTGACAGGGAAGATAAGAGAAAGAAGTAGAAATGCAGGATTCTGAAATTGACTTTCTTTTAATCAAATTGGATAATGAGGGGGTACTTGAAAATTTAAATGTAATGTTGAGTGCCTTCCAGACAAGTGTCAAAGTGATTTGGAAAAGCTATTACAGTCACACAAAGATATTTGTGGAAAAAAGCTGGGGAGGAAAAATTTAGCTATACATGATGTGTCTGTAGAAGTTTCATCTTTGTTAAGGCAACATCCTTACAAATGAAATCCAGCAAAGTTATCACAACTACAGAAAGAAATCGAATGCATGCTTCAAAATGATATCATTGAGTCTAGCTACAGTAACTGGAGTTCACCTATTGTGCTGGTACCAAAACTGGATGGAACACAAAGGCTGTATCGAAAGGTGAATGTGGTGATAAAAGCAAATTCTTATCCTATACTATGGTTGGAAGATTGTATTGAGAAAGTGTGACAATCAAAATTTATCACGACGATTGATGTGCTAAAAGGATATTGGCAAATACTGTTATCGAAGAAAGCATAGGCGATATCGGCTTTTGTGATGCTAGGTGGACTTTATCAGTTTAAAGTCATGCCATTTGGTATAAAAAATGCACCTGCAACATTTCCAAGACTGACAAAGTAATTGCAGGGCTGAGCAATTGTGCTATTTATACTGACAACTTGATAATTTTCAGTCAGACATGAGAGGAGCATTTACAATATCTGTAAGAATTATTTACTCAATTACAAGAAGCTAATTTGGGATGAACTTGGCTAAAGGTGAATTCACAAAGGTGCATATTATGTATCTAGGCCACACCATCAGACATGGTAAGGTGGCTCCGAAAGATGTGAAAGTCAAGGCTATGATTGTTAATGTCTCTTTCTCAACTTCTGAGTAATTTTGCTCTGACTTTGTAAAAGTATGTGAAGCATAGGCTGCAGGCTTCTCCACGCCATCTTCCATTATGTCAAATAACACCACGTCTTGCCCCTGTGATGAGGCATCACATGCGAAAATCATTTATTTAGTGACCCAGGCATGTTGCAATTGACATCATGAAGTGACATGTGCTTTTTAACTTTGATGCCATACTCTTAGGAGAGAATCTTCCCCCAGTCAGCGGAAGTTGTAGGGGGGAGTGGGTGGGGCTGCTGCAGACCCTATCGGTGCCAATTAAGGCCCGCCAAGTGTGACGTGTGCCCAGAAGCACTGAGCGCCCCATGTGTGGGGTGGGGGTGGGGGGGGGGGGTTGTTGGTGGGGGTGGGGTGGGGTGGGGGGGGTGGGGATGGGTTGGGGGGGCAGGTTCCCTGAGTTGGGAGCATGCACACGAAAGAGCGCACAAATCTCCCTGAGTCCATTTCAGTTTCTGGTCAATGGTAATGCCAAAGATGTTGATAGTGGGGGATACAGCAATAGTAATGCCATTGAATGTCAAGGGGCGATAGTTTCTGTCTTGTTGGAGATGGTCATTGCCTGGCAATTGCGTGGTGCAAATGTTACTTACCACTTGTCAGCCCAAGCCTGGATATTGTCCAGTTCTTGCTGTATATGGGCATGGACTGTTTCAGCATTTGGGGAGCTGAAAATGGTGCTTAACATTGTGCAGTCAACAACGAACATCCCCACTTTGACTTCATGTTGGAAGGAAGGTCATTCATGAAGCAGCTGAAGATGGTTGGGCCGAGGACACTACCATGAGGAACTCCTGCAGTGATGTCCTGGAACTGAGATGGTTGACCTCCAACAACTACAGCCATCTTCCTTTGTGCTAGGTATGATTCCAACCAGCAGCAAGTTTTCCCCCTGATTCCCATTGACTCCAGTTTTGCTGGGGCTCCTTCATGCCACACTCAGTCAAATGCTGCCTTGATGTCAAGGGCAGTCATACCCACCCCAACTCTGGAGTTCAGCTCTTTCTTCTATGTTTGAACCAAGGCTGTAATGAGGTCGGAAGCTGAGTGATCCTGGCGGAACCCAATCTCAGTGAGCAAGTGCTGCATGATAGCACTGTTAATGATCCCTTCCTTCGCTTTACTGATGATGGAGAGTAGACTGATGATGCAGTAATTGGCTGGGTTGGATTTGTCTTGCTTTCTGTGTACAGGACATACCTGGGCAATTTTACACATAGCCAGGTAGATGCCAGTGTTGGAGCTGTTCCAAAACAGCTTGGCTAGGGGTACGGCAAGTTCTCAATCACAAGTCTTCAATACTATTGCTGGAATATTGTTAGGGCCTGTAGGCTTTGCAGTGTCCAGTTCCTTCAATCATTTCTTGATATCCTGTGGAGTGAATCAAATTGGCTGAAGACTGGCATCTGTGATGCTGGGAACCTCCGGAGGAGGCCGAGATGGAACATCCACTTTGCACTTCTGGTAGATTTTTGCAAATGCTTTAGTCTTATGTTTTGCACTGATCTGCTGGAATCCCTTATCATTGAGGACAGGGATATTTGTGAATCCTCCTCCAGTGAGTTGTTTAATTGCCCACCATCACTCATGACTGGATGTAGCAAGACCACAGAGCTTGGATCTGATCCGTTGGTTGTGGAATCGCTTAGCTCTGACTATCACTTACTGTTTAGCAAGCAAGTAGTCCAGTGTTGTAGATTCACCAGTTTGACACCTCGTTTTTAGGTATGCCTGGTGCTGCTCCTGGCATATCCTCCTGCACTCTTCTTTGCACCGTGATTGATCCTCTGGCTGGATAGTAATGGTAGAGTGGAGGATATGCTGGACCATGAGGTTCCAGATTGTGTTTGAGTACAATTCTGCTGCTGATGGCCCACAGCACCTCATGAATGTCCAGTCTTGAGTTGCTGGACCTGTTGAAAATCTATCCCATTTACCACTGTGGTAGTGCTGCAGCATGATGGAAGGTATCCTCAATGTGAAGACAGGTCTTCATCTTTACAAGGATTGTGCAGTGGTCACTCCTACCGATACAGTCATGGACAGATGCAACTTCAGTAGGCAGGCTGGTGAAATAAGATCAAATATGTTTCTTCCTCTTGTTGGTTCCCTCACCACCTGCCACACACCCAGCCTAGCAGCTATGTCCTTTAGGACTCAGCCAACTTGGTCTGTTGGTCTATAGTGGTGCTACCAAGCCACTCTTGGTGATGGACATTGAAGTTCCCCACCCAAAGTACATTCTGTGCCCTTGCCACTGCCAGTGCTTCCACCAAATGGTGTTCAACATGGAGGACCACTGATTCAAAGCTGAGGAGGGGTCGGGGTGGGGTGTGGTGCATGGTAATCAGCAGGAGATTTATTTACTCATGTTTGGTTTGATGCTGTGAGACGTCATGGGTTCAGAGTCAATGTTGAGGACTTCCAGGGCAACTCCTTCCCAATTGTATACCATTGTGTGTTGCCACCTGTGTTTGGTCTGTCCTGCCAGTGGGACAGGATATATCCAGGGATGGTGATGAAGATGTATGGGGCATTGTCTGTAAGGTATGATTCCATTAGTATGATTATGTCAGGCTGTTGCTTGACTAGTTTGTGAGGCAGCTCTTCCAATTTTGGCACAAGTCCCCCTGGATGTTAGTAAGGAGGACTTTGTAAGGTCGACAGGGCTGAGTTTGCAATTTGCCATTTCTGGTGCCTAGTTTGATGCCAGGTGGTCCACCCTGTTTAATTCCTTCTTGACTTTGTAGCAGTTTTATACAATTGAGTGGCTTGCTACTCAGAGGGCATTTAAGAAAATAATTCATGATTCACAACAAAGATATATCCCAGTGAGGAAGAAGGATTCTAGGAAGGGGATAAACCAACCATGGTTAACTAAGGAAGTTAAGAATAGTATCAAATTGAAAGAAAAAACATGCAGTGTGTCAAAGATTAGTGGTAAGTCAGAGGATTGGGAAAGTTTTAAAAACCAACAAAAGATGACCAAAAAAATAAAGAGACAGAAAATAAACTTTTGAAAGTAAATGAGCAAGTAATATAAAAATGGACAGTAACTATATAAAAAGGAAAAGAGAGGCCAAAGTGAACATAGGCCCCTTAGAGAATGAGGCTGGGGAAATAATAATGGGGAACCAGGAAATGGCAGGGGAGTGTAATAAATACTTTGCATCAGTCTTCACAGGAGAAAGACGCTAATAGCATTCCAAAAATACTAAATAATCAAGGGGCAAAAGAAGGGTGGGGAAGGAAATAAATACAATAACTATCACTAGAGAAAAAAGTACTAGGGAAACTAATGGATCTAAAGGTCAATAAGTCCCCTAGACCTGATGGGTGGCATCCTATGATATTAAAGGAAGCAGCTACAAAGATAGCGGATGCACTGGTAGTAATATTCCAAGAATGCTTAGATTCTGGAAAAATCCCAGAGGATTGGAAAACTGTCAATGTAACACCTTTATTCAAAAAAGGTGGGAGACAAAAAACAGGTAACTATAGGCCAGCTAGCTTAACACCTGTCATTGGGAAAATGTTAGAATCTATTATAAAGAATGTAATAGCAGAGCATTTAGAAATGCATAATATAATTCAGTAGAGTTAGCATGGCTTCATGAAGGGGAAATCATCCCTGACAAAGTTATTAGAATTCTTTGAGAAGGCAACAAGCACGATTAATAAAGGGGAACCAGTAGATGTAATATATTTGGATTTCCAAAAGGTGTTTGATTAGGTACCGCACATAAGGTTACTTGGTAAGATAAGAGATCATGGTTTTGGGGGTAGTATAGTAACATGGATAGAGGATTGGCTAACTAATAGAAGACAGAGAGTTGGGATAAGGGGGGTATTTTCAGGATGGCAACCTGTAATTAATGGAGTGCCACAGGGATCAGTGTTGGGGCCACAAATATTTACAATATATATTAATGACTTGGATGAGGGAAGTGAATGTACTATCACCAAGTTTGCGGATGATGCAAAAATAGGTGGGAAGGCAAGTGATGAGGATGACACAAAGAATCTTCAGGGGGATATAGACAGGTTAAATGAGAGGGTAAGAACTTTGCAGATGGAATATAATGTGGGAAAATATGAGGTTATGCACTTTGAAGGAAGAATAGAGGAACTGAATATTATTTAAATGGAGAATGACTGCAGAAAGATGCTGCACAGAGGGATTTGGGGGTCCTCATGCATGAATCCCAAAAAGCTACCATAGAAGTTCAGCAGATAACAGGGAAGGCAAATGGAATATTGACTTTTATTTCAAAGGGAATGGAGTATAAAAATAGGGAAATCTTGCTAAAACAAACAAAGTACTAGTTAGACCACACCTAGAATACTGTGAACAGTTTTGGTCCGCTTATCTAAGGAAAGATGTACTGGCATTGGCGGTAGTCCAGAGAAGGTTCACTAGGTTGATCCCTAGAGGGATTTTCTTATGAGGATAGGTTGAGTAGGTTGGGCCTGTACTCATTGGAGTTTAGAGAAATGAGAGACAACCTTATTGAAACATATAAGAGTCTTAGCGGGCTTGACAGGATAGATGCTGAGAGATTGTTTGCCCTTGTGGGAAATCCTGGAAATTCCTCCTTAACAGCACTGTGGGTGTACTTATACCACATGGACTGCAGTGGTTCAAGGAGGCAGCTCACCACCACCTTCTCAATTTCTCAATGGCAATTAGGGATGGCCTAACCACATACCATGAATAAATTTTTAAAAACTTACACTAACATAATTGACTCTTGACTCTTATCGGTACTCTGGAGTGGCCTAGCAAACTACTTAATGGTATCAAACTGCTACAAAGTCCATGATTCAAGGAGAAGGTGCATCACCTCCTTCTCAGGGCAACTAGGGATGGCCAATAAATGCTAGCATTACCCACATCCTGAGGATGAATAATTTTTAAAAATCACTTCAGGCAGTGGCTATTGATAACATCATTCAAAATTCTCTCAAATTGATAGCTGTGTCTGCTTGCATTGCAGCAGTGGTTTCAACAATACTTCATTGGTTGTAAAGCACTTTGAGGTGGTTTGAGAATGTTAAAGGGGTAATATAAATGTGTCATTCCTTTCTTAACAAAAGGAGCCATTAATTCCGTGCAAATTAAAAAGAACTAGAGTGGAATTTTACGCCAGCAGGATTTTATGGTCCCGCCAAAGTCAATGGAGTTTTACTCTGCTAGGAGGCCGTAAAACTCCGGCCCTAATGTCATTAAGCTGCCAAAAAACTATTTATATAGCAACACTGAAACCTCCCTCCACTTTGTTGAAGGTCTGTAGCAGTTTCCAAAGTTTAAATCAGTCTTTTGCACTACGATGGCAGCAAAATATGAAACAAAGCACAGAGCATGTTTTAATGCCGGTCATTCTTTGAATGCTGCTGGAATCCTCAAGAAATTAGCTGTCAATTTTCACAATGTACATTCAATCCATTGTTTTCAATTTTTCTTGCCAGGGTATTCGGCAGCAAGCACCACGCAGTCATAAACAGTTTTCTTATCCTGTCCATGATGAACTCTAGCATTTTTTTTTACAGCTGTAAACTTGTGCAAACATGACACTAATTGCATTTTGAGAGTAAAAGCGTTTTTCTCTCTCATGCGAGCATTCTAACATGTCTGGCGCAGTGCAAAAGTTGCCGTAGTTCCAGAGACTGCCCTCTTATTAGAGAGAGATGACTGGTGGTGAGTTTAACCTGAGGATCACCACACCTCAGGCAGAGGCTGAAATTGAGAAGGCAGGGCCTTCATGGATGACCCCAGCCAGTACGAGAATTGAATCCCTGCTGTTGGTTCTACTCTGCAGCACAAACAGTCAAAACTGACCTCACCATCTTCAGGGAGGGAGGAAAGCAAAGGGGATAAAATTGGAGACATTAAGTCTTAATTTCTGGCATTTCCAATTGAAGAAAATGACTTCCACAATAATTAGCAATAAAAAAATTAAACTTGTTTCTGCAAAAGCTTTTCCTGTCTGTGAGCGGAAACAATGGCACAATCTATCTTTATAACAAACAGGAAGATGTCTGCTTGAATCCGCAGAACCCACAGTTATTACTCTCCAGGTGTTACAACCCAAGGTTCCATCATGTGTGTTATCATAAGAATCAAATGAGAATTGCAACAGAGTGTAAGCGTTAAAGTAAAATGAAAACTAGCCCCCAGAATTAGTGTGTTTACAGCAGTAGAGAAATGAGTGCTGAAAATTGCAATATGAAATTCTTAAACTTCTTAAGCAGTAATTCCATGCAACTAGAGTTTTACATTTTTAAAGTACTGAACCAATCTTGCAAACAGAAAGCATATGGAGTGGAATGAGAAAAAAAATGATGTCTTTGTACAAGTCAGCTTGATGATGTCACTTAGCCTCCTTGACACTTAGAAGTCTCATCTCTGATCTTTATTTTTAGGTTCCCTGACCACAAAATTTGGTTGCATTGTGGCCATGCAGTTTCAAACCCAAAACAGCACACTTCTGGTACTGACAGTGCCAAGTGCCATTTTGGGCAGGTCATTGGTACGGGCACTAGAAGTATGAAGAGTAGGAAGATTGTGCCATCAATCTGTGTAATACTGATTTGACGCTAGTGGTGCCACTTTCAACCTGAATGTTCCAGCTAATGCCTTAATCACATACAGCTGAACATGTGTTCAGCGGCATGAGGGACTACTCACCAGCACAATTTAGAGGGATCATCAGTTACTTTCAGCTTATTGGTGATTGACTTTTACTGCCTCTTATTAAGTTTGTAGAAGTGTTTGGAGGTTTGTACTGCTGTTTGAAGTTCTTGAAGTCTACAGAGAGTGTTATGATACATGGTGAACACCTTGATTCTGACATTTGACTTCAAAAGTTCATTGTCCAGAGAGCCATTGCCACTCCCACAGGGCACACCTCAGTAATCTTAGCAATGTGTTAGAGGACAAACTGCTGAGATCTACCAAGCCCCTTTCCAAACTGCTCTCCCCAGCTCTGATGGAAACAGTCTGAGCTTGCATGGCAACAAGCTGTGCTTGCATTACTTCAGCCTGAGTTTCCAGATTTTGGGTGGCTTTTACTAATGTTACAATGGAAACTGGGACCAGACACTGCAGCATAGTTGGGCCCACAAGTGTGGTAATAGAGTTGACCACCACTTACACAGTGGAAAAGATGGGCGAGAATTTTCCCCATGTTGGGCTGGCCATTCGGGAGTGGGTGTGGGTGGGTGCGGAACCGATCGCTGCCCATGATTGGGTCCACACTGCCATTTTACGCAGGTGGGCCAATTAAGGCCCACCCAGGATAGTTCATGACTCCCGTGCATAGCGGGAGTGCACAGGCGGCAGAAAGTGTGCTCAGGTGCCGGGTCCAATGGCGACCCAGCGACCTGTATAAAGGAAGGCCTGGCAGCCTTGGAAAGGCTGCTCACAATGGCTGGGAGAAGGGTTCTGCAGAGGGGCAATGTGGTGATGCAAGTCCAGAGGGTAGGCCACTGGGGCAGGCCAGGCTGGAGGGTAGGGCAGGGGGCCAGTCCGTCCCTCATTTTTCAGATGAGTGCCTAGCTGCCCCCCTGGAGGAGGTGGCAGTGCAGCAGGAGGATCTTCTTCTGAGGAACGGGAGGCGAGGCCGCCCCACCTGACCAAACCTGCATGAGAGGAGCTGACCGAGAGTGTCAGCTCCCATGATGTGGTGAGGTGCACATGGCAACGGTGCCGCAAAAGGTTCAATGATCTCCTGCGCTCAGGAAGGGTGAGTACCATGTTGCCTCAAGTCAATTAATACAGCCGTCCCCCTTTCCCCCAAATCACCAACCCTCACACCCCTGCCAACTCTGGGTAAAGCAACGTCACTGAATCCCTCACAGCGTGTATCCCTCGCTGGGTGTGTCAGCAGAGATTGCCCATGCCCAGTTCACCCTGAGAGGGTTGAGCTAGGATGGGTTCTGCATTCGCAGCATGTGTGACACTGACACCCAGAGTATGGAATGGGGGTGAAAGTCAAGGGTCCTGCATCTAGGCAGAGTACTGGAACTGCGAAGCATGTTGAAGTCAGGGCACTAACATTCTGGGGGGAGAGCTTCCAGTTGGTGGGGCATCAATCCATCTGCTGGTGTTTGCGCTCCATGTGCTTGTGCCTCCTTGCTTAGCAAAGTAACACCTTGAGGTGCCAAATGTGAAGGAGGTAGCATTTGGGCAATGGGGGGATGGGGGAGTGTGAGGTTGGGGGGTGGGGAGGGGGTCAGCCCTGGCTTGTTTGGGTGAGTGTGCGGCAGCTGTGGGGTGACAAAGAAGTGAACTCCTGCAATGTCCCACTCTGGCTGGGTTGGCAGGGATGCGATGGGAATTCAGGTGCAGGCTGGACTAATCAATGCTCCTCTCTACTTTTCAGGAAAAGACTGCGCACAATGTGACAGAACGAATGCGGACTGGCAGAGGGCAGGCCCAGTTGGCCATCCTAACGGCTTTCGAGCAGCAGCTATGGATCTGGAGAGGCGCCATGCCCCCAGGTCCACTGGTGGCGGTGAGGCGGGGGTGCCATGAGGAAGTATGTTTGGCAAGCACTCAGGTCACCATGTGTGTCACAGAAGCCATGGCACTGCTGAATGCTCAGTGATTGAACTTGGCAACATGGATTTACCCTTGATTATGGAAGGATGAGCGCATAATGGTCCAAGGGAGTGGCATGTAAGTTGACATTGTCTGCACGGTAGCTAATCAAATATCATTTTTATTCCTTTCAGCATCACTGGAGCAGGGTCGGGAGGGGGAGGCAGAGGTCCTACCTCTCACCCCTGAAGCCCCCGAGCAAATCCACTCACCAGCGTCACACCATCTCAGCCGGGCAGGCACCAGGGCAGATTCTAGCACCTTAGTGGGAATTAGATCTTCGGCTGGTGTCCCGGGGCGTGGCAGTGAGGGCACTTCACACTCACTTGACTTGCAGGCAGAGACAGAGAGTGCCCAGGGTGCTGGCAGTCAGAGGACATGCTGGGGATCAGGTACTTGCTGATGATGGGCCTCTGGAATTTTCTGTGAGGCAGCGAATGCTAGAAGAGCAACAGGGTATACAGCACAATCTGGCAGAGATACATGAGGCTATGCGTGGCATGCTGCCCGTGCTGGAGGAGTCCACACAGAGCATCACCGAAGCAATGAGCCTCATGGCTGAGCACCATGCTTCCTCCAAGGAGAGAGTGGCAGTTCTCGTGGAGAGGCACCTCCAGGAGAACAATCAGGGCCTCCTGGGGTTACGCTCGGACCTGTAAGCCCTCACAGCGGCATTGGCCAGAGCTGGTCAGTGCCAGTGTGGGAGATGGTTTGGGCACTAAGTGTCTCAGCTTGGTGCCCATCCATCTACGGTGAGCAGGGAGGTCCGAAGCAACCTCATGTCGGTGCAGCAGCTGTCTGTTGTCTCTGTGGGCACTTCAGATAGGGCAGCAGCTCCTCCGACCCTCTGCCAGTGACCGTGGCATCTGATAAGGCTGTGACGATTGGGGAGATGCCAGCTGTGGAACTGGCCGTGCCCTCGCAGATGTGGCCAGCACAGGGTCCATGGGCCAAAGGACATCCGCCAAGGTCATCGAGGCCAACAGGACAGCACAGTGAGCAGGCTGTCACAGATGTCAGTGCCAGCGAGGGAACAGCACCTAGACATAACACCCGTAATCATAAATTTAAGGCACCTTAGGCACACCGCAGGTTTCTCACTGGCACATAGTACTTAGTGGAAGACTTGGTGTGATGTGCAACACCACTTTTGTTTTGCTTTATGAATTGACTTTTGTTTGCTCAATAAATTTTGACATTTTGCCTTGTCTCAGGGTGATTCCTTACTTCTGCATGTGTGCGGGAACCCATGATGTAATGTGTGTTGTTTGACATTGAGGTTTATTGACAAGGGCCTTAGTTAATGTTATTATCCAAGCAGATTTTGCACTCAGGTATCAAGTGTGGAGCCTACAGCCCTGGCGTGTGTTGAAGTCCATCTGTGGTGCGTTGACTGAAGGTTCTTTGGATTAAGGCCTCCCGGTGTCCCTGCCTCCCTGGCGTGTGCCTGGGTCAGTGTCTACCCCCTCAGTGTTCTTCTGTGCGTGCTCATCCTCGGACTCACTGCTGGACTCATCATGTGCATCTGGAGCAACTGCATCTATGTCTTCCTCGTCCCCTGCATCGCCCCTATCCAGCGCCAGATTGTGGAGAGCACAGCATGCAACCACTATCAGCAACACAAGATCTGGGGGGTACTGCAGTGCAGGCATCGGAAGCGCATCTTGAGAAGACGGATGGTTCTCTCCACCACAGCCCTGGTAGAGGCGTGGCTTCTATTGTAGCGCTGCTCAGCTTCTGTTCTTGGATGGCGGAGAGGCGTCATGAGCCACCTTCTGAGGGGATAGCCCTTGTCACCCAGCAGCCATCCATCCAGCCGGGCTGGAGCACTGAAGAGCCCCAGCACCTGGGAGTGTCTGAGGATGGAGGTGTCATGGGAGCTTCCTGGGTACCTTGCATAGACTTGCAGAATCAGCATCCTGTGATCACGCACTATCTGCATGTTCATGGAGTGGAAGCCCTTCCTGTTGACGAAGGCTCACCTGCTGGCGTCTTGATGGCCACATGTCTACAGTCTATTGCACCCTGGACGCAGGGGAAGCCAGCAATGGCCGCAAAACTTCTGGCTTGCTGTGTCTGGTTGGCCTCGTCCCAGCAGTAGTGGATGAAGGTCAATGCACGCCTGAACAGAGCGTCTGTCACCTGCTTGACACAAATGTGGACAGCTGACTAGAAGACTCTGCAAAGATCACCCACCGACCCCTAGAAAGAGCTGGGGCATAGAGGTTGAGGGCAGTTGTGACCTTTAGAGCCGCTGGCATGGGGTGTCCACCATACAGTTTGCGGAGATCTCAGGGCCAATCATCTGACAGATGGAGGTGACTGTCTCCCTTGAGAGATGGAGCCTCCTTCGGCACTGCACCTCAGACATATTGAGGTAGCTGCTTCGCCGCCTGTAAACCCTGGCAGCAGGATAGTGGCATCTTTTGCAGCCCCTTCCACCTTGTACTTCCTGTTGGCCCTGCACCCCTTGTGCCTGCACCTCTCCTCCCAAAGGTGGCTCCCCTGGAGGCTGAATGTGGACTCCTGGCCTCCCCCTTCTGTCCCTCCCTTCCTCCTCAGATGAAGTGCCTCCAGTGGAGAGCAGAACTTCCATTCCCAGGCTAAGGGATGGCTTCCTGAAAGCTGCAGACCCCAGAAATGATCTCTACTGTAGAGTCCTGACCAAGGCTTTTACTCCTGTCCTAGCAGCTGGTATGAGTTTTGAAGTCTTCTTGCTCACTCAGGCAAGTAAAAGTTACTTTCACACTTAAATCCCTCAAACATCACATTCGCGACCCCACTCACCCCTCTTATCCCGCACGTGGAGCAGGTTTATACAAATGTCTCCTACCCGCCTGCCTGTCGTGCCCATGCGACATTCTGAATATCACATGGGCTTCAAAAAATCAAGATCAGTTGCTGCCTCAAGGGCCTTAACTAGCCCGTTGATTGATAGCGGGCAAGCATCCAAACTTATAGCGCACGTGCCTTCCCAAATATTGCGATGGTGCGCGGTGATGTCAGGACACTCACCCGATGTCGCCTGCAGCAGAACTTTTGGCGGCCTAGCCCTTTGATGAGTTGTCACTTGTGCTACCCTTTCCCCCTGGCGCTGGCTGCAGGTTACCCATGCCCAAAGTCTCACCATGTGCAGTGTCCACCTCTAAGCCACCCTCTACACGTAGTGTCAGTATCTGAACTGGTGGCTGCGAGGATGGGACTGAGTGATGGTGCTTCTCCATTATCGGTTTCTTCTTTCTCTTCCACTTCTTGCTTCACCACTGGCTGACCTGGTTACAATTCATAGGTATTTGAACGGTAGATCTGTGGTGAGGGGAGGGGCGGGGGGGAGGGAGTAGGAAGTGCATCCTTACATCATCTGCAGTTTGTAACTCAGATGATGTTGTGGGATAAGGGTGAAGTGGATGTGAGAAGGAGGATTAGGTGTGACCATGTGAGGTGTGAGCAGAGCTAAACCTTTGAGGTTTAGCTCTGACACTGGCTACAGCCTCAGATATGAATGCTCCAATGGCGGCGAGTACTCTGTGAAGGTAAGGATATGCAGCCATGCCTGTCCCCCATAGGTTAGCTGCTGTCCTATGGTTATGCACCATCTTGTCCTTCAAGAGGGAGGGATGTGTTTCAGTGAGTGCAATGCAATGTGTTTGGTTGATGTGGCTGTCATGGTTGAATAGCTGCCAGTGTATGCAGTGAGATGTGGTTGTGAGGCTTGCAGCGGTGCTGTGTGTATGAGGGTTTGGTGAAGCTATGAATGGTAGGTATGAGTAGCGGTTGATAGAGATTGTTGACAGGTGAGTGAACAGGGGTGTGGTGAATGGAGCTGTATATGTGAGGATAATGGTTCATTTATAAGGATACACCATGTGAAGATGCATTCACTGACCTTGACCCACTCGTGAGAGGTCACATCTTACAGCACTGCATCCAGGTCCACGGGGCTACACTGTTGGTATTGACCATGATGGCTACCTGCACCCATTGCCTTCACTGCATCTGTTTGGAAGGCCTCTTGGTCTCATATGGATAGAGAACCTCTCTCCTTCTATCTACATCCTACACCAAGGTGTCCAGTGCTATGGAACACGCCTCCTTGTTGTATGACTATACTAGTGTTCTTCCTAATCGGACACTAATCTCCAGCCACTTCTAGCAACCAGAATGCGCCTCCCTTTTAGAGATGCAGTCTGACTTTAAGTAGTGATGGGCTAGTATGTCTCTTATACCACCTGTTCAAGTATGCAGCAGATTTAGCATTTGCTGCTTGCTGCAATCAAAACAATGAGCAGGCAGCACAAAGTCTACCTGCAGTCTACACCAGGTTAGTCGTACATTACAATTGCCACACCTGTTTTCTGGCCTTATGAAATTTAAGGGCCTCTATCTTCCTCCCCCATATGCAGTACTCAATATCCAGGTACTTTCACCCCATTACCTTTGCAAATTCAGTACCTTCATCTCGTTACTATGGTAATTGATCACTGACCTTTCTTTTCTCCCTCACACTGAACTTTTCCATGCCCCTCTATCCTCCTTTATTTGAGTAATTAGTCTCTAGACCTGTCCATCTCTCCCATTACACTCTGCAATTGATTTCTAAAGCCCTCTATTCCCCCTCTGCCTCACATTGTAGGTTACCAACCCCTCTATCCTCCTCTCTCATTCTGCAACTGATCACATTCAGAGAGTGGAATTCCTTCCTGTTCACGTAGGTAAGAGGTTTGTATGTGGGCGTCTTCAATGCTCTGTGATTGCCATTGATGGCTCTCTGGGAGAAGCCAGGGAGCCCATTCAATTAAATGACCCTTTCTTTGCTATCTGGCTGTGATACCAAGGTTAGTCCGTTGAAGTTGATATCAAACTCAATTCTCAGAGTAATAGGAAAATATGATAAAGTGTTGCACTGTACACTGTCCTTGAATGTATTTTTAAGAATGTAGTTATCCTTTTTGTTTATGTTTATTATATCTTAGCCAACATTTCTTCTCACATTTTCAACATCAAGATGCAGTGCTGTTTCTTCATTTACTTTTTCGGAATCTTGCAGTCAGCCAATTGCCTGCCTCTTTGGTGAGATAAGACAATGATCAGGATGCATTTTGGGATTTTCTTTTTTAAGATCAGTCTTATCTCATGCTACCATTTCAAAAATAGAAAATGACAAGATAAGTTAATAATTCCCCCAGCTGTTTCCTGGGTACACGGTAGGTTTCCCTCAAAAGGAAAGAGATTTTCAAATGACAGCCACCGATTTTGCAACTGAAAAGGGTGTGACCAATAGCTTAAAACTTGGTGGGAACTTGGTGGGAGATTAAAATAGAGGCAGTGTGATAATTACCGTGCCAAAAGCTGCACTCCTGACTTCACACCATTTTCACAGGCGCATTTACGACAGTGTTGGATGCCTCCCCCCCACCCCCCAAGTAGGTGAGGGTCTGGACATTCAAAATTTGCGACCTGAAGGAGCAGTTAGGGCCCTGATGACAGTTTAAAGCACAATTGTGCCTTCTTCACCCGGTACTGACAACATCTGCAACCCCTAGTGCCATGGAGCAACAAGACATTAAGAAAGCAAATTACAAAAATTGCTGGAAAAACTCAGCAGGCCTCACAGCATCTGTGGAGAGAAAGACAGAGTAAATGTTTCGGGTCCATATGACTCTTCATCAGAGCTAAAAGGAAGTAGAAATGTGGTGAAATATATACTGTTTAAGGGGGGTGGAACAGGTGCAGCTGGATAGAAGGCCAGTGGTAGGTGGAGGTAAAGGAGAGATTGCAAAAGATGTCATAAATGAAAGGTCAAAGGGTTGTTAATAGTGGTGGTGCTAATGGTGACATTAAGAGTGGAAAGCAGAATGTGATAATGGTAGGGCCAGGGTAAGCACTCTGGAAAGTGACGGATGGCCCTAATGGGGGTGGGGTGGAGGGAGGGAATGGTGTTGGGAAAAAAGATTGAAAGGCTAAAAGCTGGGGATAAAACAATGAATAGAAATGGACATAAGTTTTAAAAATAATAATAATGAAAGTGAGTAGGGAAAATAAATAAATAAATGAAAGAAAGAAAGAAAATGAATATAGAAAAAAGGTGGGGATCAAAAAGGGGTAGGGATGGAGGACAGAGTTCATGGTCTGAATGTTTAGTCGGGAAGGCTGTAAAGTGCCTAATCGGAAAATGGGATGCTATTCTTCCAGTTTGCGTTGGGCTTCACAGGTTCCAGTGATGCCACTTTCCAAAACAGTGCTTCTGACATGTCTTCCTTCTTCCTTAACTGAGGTTTCCCACCCACTGTCGTTGATAGGGCCCTCAACCATGTCCGACCCATCTCCCGTGCCTCTGCCCTCACACCTTCCTCTCCCTCCTAGAACCATGATAAGGTCCCCCTTGCTCTCACTTTTCACACCACCAGCCTCCGCATTCAAAGGATCGTCCTCCACCATTTCCGCCAACTCCAGCATGATGCCACCACCAAACGCATCTTCCCTTCACCCCCACCCCATTGGCATTCTGTAGGGACCATTCCCTCCAGGACACCCTGGTTCACTCCTCCATCACCCCCAACACCTCAACCCCCTCTCATGGCACCTTCCCTTGCAATCGCAGGAGGTGCAACACCTGCCCCTTTACTTCCCCCCTCCTCATCATCTAAGGGCCCAAGCACTCGTTTCAAGTGAAGCAGCATTTCACTTGCACTTCCCTCAATTTAGTCTACTGCATTCGCTGCTCCCAATGCGGTGTCCTCCACATTGGAGAGACCAAACACAGACTGGGTGACCGTTTTGTGGAACACCTTGGGTCTGTCCGTAAGCATGACCCAGACCTCCTTGACGCTTGCCACCACCCTGCTCTCAGGTCCACATGTCTGTCTTGGCCTGCTGCAATGTTCCAGTGAAGCTCAATGCAAGCTGAAGGAACAGCACCTCATCTACCAATTAGGCACTTTACAGACTTCTAGGCTTAACATTGAGTTCAACAACTTCATACCATGAACTCTCTCCTCCATCCCCACCCTTTTTGATCCCCCCCTTTTTTCTTTATTCATTTTTTTTAATTCATTCATTTATTTTTTTTATTTTCCCACTGACTTTCATTATTATTTTAAAAATTTATTTCCATTTCTATTCATTGTTTCATCCCCAGCTTTTACCCTTTTCGATCTTTTTTCCCAACACCGTCCCCTCCCTCCACCCCACCCCTACTATGGCCACCTGTCACTTTCCAGAGTGCTTAGCCCGCTTTCCACCCTTAATGTCACCATTAGCACCTCCTTTAGCCAGTACCACCATTATTAACAACCCTTTTGTTTATGACATATTTCGCAATTTCTCCTTTGCCTCCATCTATCACTGGCCTTCTATCCAGCTTCACCTGCTCCACCCCCCTTAAACAGTATATATTTCACCACATTTCTACTTCCTTTAACTCTGAAGAAGAGTCATATGGACTCGAAACATTAACTCTGAATTTCTCTCCACAGATGCTGTCAGGCCTGCTGAGTTTTTCCAGCATTTTTTGATTTTGTTTCAGATTTCCAGCATCCACAGTATTGTGCATTTATTTTAAGAAAGCAAATTAAGTTATCTTATATTTCCTTTGTGGGCCAGAAGGAGCAGGGGTGCTCCTTTGTGGAAGCCTTGGGTCTCTCCTGCCACTAACATCCTGCCTTCAGGAAGAGCAGACTGGCTACACCGTCATCTCAGAACAACCATGTTTGGTCTCTTACTAAGTGTAGAGCAAGCCAATACCTTGGAACTCAATTGGCTCCATGCTCCTATCCGGTCAATGAGTAGGGGAGCTGCCCACCTTCAAATGGAACGAGATCTGGAAGGCCATGAATCACAACCCCTGTACCCAAAAAGTGGGCAAACAAATTTTTAGCCTTAAATGTTTTGAATGGATAATAGAATTCTTAAATTGACAAAATTCACAGTTTGGAGCAAGGGGGATAACAGCTGTATTTCTAACTTTACTTAGGCCAGAATTTTACGTCCCATGGGCGGGTGCACACTTGACCCAAATGGACGGGTCCTGACCTCATCACGCACTTGCCCGATATTTCACTCGGCGGATATGCGCAGCAGTTGGAAGTGCACCCGCTGACAATTAAGTGGGCAATTAAACCCATTAACAATGCAATCAACAGCGATCTTACATGGCTCGTCCACATTTACAGTTCACGGACTGGTCACTCTCCCCAGCAGCATTCACATTTTTGCTCAAACCTCAATCCAGGGCGGGACAAAATCTCCGTGGGGAGATAAAATAAAAAGAGATATCTGGGTACTGGTTTTTTATGAGGTATGCTTTCAGGTGCTTGATTGTGCTGGATGGACGTATTTTGCAGCATTTTTGTCATCACCTTTGGTTTGTGGAGGTCTGCAGTTCCCTGGGGCAGCTATCAGCCTTCAGGCAGCTCTTTCGAAGCGCTCACCCACACCCACGGTTACGTTGATGCCCACCCACTTCCCACCCCCACCCTGGCAGCGCTGAGCATTTCAGTACACATTTCACGCTGGCTAGCCGCTAACTGGCCAGCCAAAATGAAAACACAGTCAGAGGCCGATTCCATTCTGAGCCCACCAATCGCAAGCGTCTGACAACCAAAAAATTCAAGCCATGGTGGTAATGGATCTGTCATGGTAACTAGCAAAACAAAAGGCTGTTAATCTTACCACGATAATCTCCGTGCAGATTCTGGCTCAAGTGTTTATTTTTAAACATACAAGCTTCAATATACATTGACAAATAATGGTATTACATTAAATAGCAAGCAATTAATATAAACTGTTTTATCTTTCCACAAAGTCTCATTCAAGTAAATCAGACTTGTATTCATTTGTGGATATGCTTCTGACAACCCCAAGACTGCTCCAGCTTTTAGGAGCACCATGTTCCATTCTTATACTGTTTAGCTACGTTGAATTACAACTAGGCACAACACCTGCATAGGACCATGTTTGCTGAGGCCACATGTTTAAGTACTTAACTGGTTTCTAATCTTTCACCCTTTATCCATGTTCTACATGCTTTGTTTTTGGCTTTGTAAATGCATAAATCTAGTGAACTTTCAGGCTTTTCAACATGTGGTACCTGAGCAACCACCTCCTTATCTTCATATGGACCATCTTTTGACCTGGGTGTTTCTCGTTCTATGTCCTTTGAGATTCCAAACAGCCTTTGTTAATACATTTTCCCGAGTTAAAATGCTAGAAATGCTGAGATACTTGGACCAATCTACCTTATTTTAAGCTATTCTGACAAATGGTGGCTAACCTTCCTGCTTAGGGGAAGTGACTAATTTTCCCCTCAGTGATCGGAGTTTCATGTGGAAGTACAAATCCTCCAACCCAAGGCTTGCAAGGGAAAGCAAGAGAACTCTCACAGACAATCCAAATGTGGAGCAAAAGAGAAATGCAAACAAGTGGGAAAAGAGAACTGGGGAAAGAGGGAAGAAAAATACATTAACTCCAACTTACACTTTCCAGACCATGTGGCAGGTACACATTTGGCCAGGTTTATTATGTTTTCGGTATGACCCAGTTTCACAACCTACCGCTGGAAAGTTCACACCATGGACTTGGCTAGTGTTGTCAACACTTCATTGACGTCAATTTATAGCTACTTAGACCTTAGTCTTTCAATGTGAATAATCCATGCACTCATATTTTGCACTAAGCACAGTGGTTAAGCCATGACATTTTAGAGGCTGATCAAGTGCACGTGGTTCAGTTCCTGTTGAGTTTTTTTTAGAAATAAAGGGCTTTTTTATCACATAATCCATCTGTATTTTAATTCTGACTTCCTTAAATAGAGATAGATTGTGCATTCTCATCTATTGCAGGAAATATATTATTTCCGGTTGACTTATGTTAATGTGCTAAATTCATTACTATTTCAATTCATAATTTACCCATCATACAAACATACAAATTAGGAGCAGGAAAAGGCCACTCAGCCCACGAGCCTGCTCCGCCATTCAATAAAATCATGGCTAACCTGATGGTAACCCCAACCTCACATTGCTACTTCCCTCGATAACCTTTCATCCTCTTGTTAATCAAGAATCTATCTAGCTCTTCCTCATCTAAAGTAAGTTATAGATTCATAATTTCTTTAATATTATTATGGTTTATAATTGAAGTTGAAAATTGATTTCTAATTTATAGACCACGTAGCATGTATTGCAAATATAATCCTATGGTTATAGTGCTATAATTTGCATCTGTTTAAACATCATAAGGGAGGAATTTTAACCTGGAGGAGGGCGTGGATTTGGGTGGGGGTAATGGGGGGTTTAAGTGTGTTCATGTCCAGAAATTGTATAACTGGGGCGTATTTGGCTGGTTGTTCATAGCCCCCTTCGGACAGACCAGTTAGCAATTTAACTATGTTAATCGACCAATTCCCGCACTACTTCAACCTACATTCAAATTTAACAGTGTATTCATGGTTTTCCTGGGCTTCCCGAAATTCACCATTGAAACTAAGTCCACAAAGGAACAACAATTCATGGAGCTCATTGAAAGTCAGGTAGATCCATCACTGAATACTCAGTACTTACAACTGCTTTCTAACCTCCGGCTGAGAAGGTAACTTTTGCATTTTGAAGGTAGTCAGACTCATATCAGGGTGGGCGGTGCCTTGGACAACGAACATGGAGCAAGGTGACCATCCGCAGCAGCAACATAGCCTGCTGTAGAAAGACCTGAGGCAGTGAGCAGAGAGTGGAGCAGCAAAGGGAGAGTCATGCTCGCAAGATGCACATCACAAGAGCCATAACAGTGTGTCTAGACAGAAGGTCAGCCTCTTTGACCTCTCGGAAGAGAAGTGCTTCCAAAGGCTGAGATTGTCACGGCAGGTGGTGGCAGACATTGGCAATCTCCAAGAAGAAAGCTTGCTCCCTGCTGGACCTGGGGACCAGTGAAAGTCATCACTGCCCTCACCCTTTTTTGCCGCTGGATTCTTCAGATCCAGGACCTCCCAGATGGCTGCACATAAGTGCATAAGCAGATGACTGATGGATTGTTTTTCAGAGCCGGCAAATCATCTCAACTTCGCCTGTGACGGGGCCGGTCAAGATGAGCAGGCACTGGGACTTGCAGCTCTGGCTGGCTTCCCACAGGTGGAGACCAACATCGACTGTACACCTGTGAAAATCTGCACACCCCCAGGTTTACCAACATTATTCATTCAGTTGGTGTGCAGCCTCGAGAAAGGTTCTATGCAGATGTGTACCAGATACCCAGGGAGCTCCCATGATGCTTTCATCCTACATCGGTCCAAGCTCCCTGATCTCTTTGGAACTGCAAGCAGACTTAAGGGATGGTTGCTAGGATATCCCCATCAGACTTTAATACCGAGGCAACGTACTACGGATGCTGAAAATCTGAAATAAAAACTGAAAATGCTGGAAATACTCAGCAGGGTCTGGCAACTTCTGTGGAGAGGGAAACAGAGTTAATAGACAAGATTTTTCCCTGGGCTTTGGGACCCCCTCATCCGCATCAAGTGGGGGTCCCAAGCCTGCACTTGCCAGGAAGCAAGACGGACAGAGCAATCTTCCTGGAGACGGTGCCCTTATTGGCCATCTCTAAGCTCGCTGTGCTTTAAGGACAGCAGGCAGGTTCTTGAAACTGCCGGCCCAATCAGAGAACTGGCATCTCTGAGCACTGGCAGCCTCACCAGGAGAGGTGGGCACTACTGAGGCAGGTCAGGGACCATGAGTGTGCTTCAACATTTTTTCTAGTTTTGCCTGATGCAGTCTTATTCACTAATAGCCAGTTACCATTGTTAAACTGTCTAACTATTCCTGATACTCTGCTTGATCTTACCCACTCACTACTCTGCTGTACAGCATTGACTTTTCTCTTTAGGTTTATACAGTACCCTTACCTGAACCTCCTCTTCCCTTATTATGTTGTGATATGAAATGAGCTCAGTCAGTGCTAATAGGCAACATGGCCTAAATTTTATTGTGAGTTCTGGGCCATCTTTAAGGTAGACCATGGCCTGTATTGGTAAATATATTTATGGGAATGCCCCAACATTCTCCCTATTCACCTGGAAGTCCCTGCGCAGACCGCACACAAGTTGGCCTCTTTAAGTTACCACTTGTGCAGGGCAGTGCAAAAAAATTTAAAGGGGCCACATACTTAAACAAATCGCCCAAGCAATCCAAAAAAAGAGGGTATATTGGTATGCACATGACATGATGAATTTGAATTTCTACAACCGTTCTTGCAGCTATTATGTGCCATGATCACAATGGGAAAGGTAGAGGCCTATCTTCCTGTGGCCTTAGATATACCTGAAGTTGTGCTAAGGCTTCAGCCCAGTGTCATTTACATTGCCACCTGAAGGATGGCCCACTTATAATGGTTGAGTGCTATGCACATGAAGTAAAGTTTATTACCATATTTATCATGTATCTATATAAATGCACATAGATAGATAGATAGATAGATAGATTTGCAATAAGCAGACATCAAACACCAGACAATACACATTATATTTGTTATGACATACAAAATAACCTTAAAAACGAAAAAGCAATCATTGACCGGGAGCCTAAAACCAATTATTACAGTCTAATGGCTGTCCAGTTTAGGACCAGCTACAGTTACCTGAATTTGACTATTAGAACAATGGTTTTAAAAGTACAAGCAAAGTTAGTAGCTAAATATCAGAACTGTCCTGCAATCCAATGCTACTTGTGATCAATACCATGGGAGATCCAATAGCATTTTTACAGGGCGACAGTTAGAGATTACTGATGTTGATATCACAATAGTTACGGTTATGCTTTTGTGTCTTTTCTAACTTTCTAACACAAAGACATACAGGTACAGACTTGGAGAACTTGACATTAAAACAACGCAGATTACTGTCCCGTGTAATAGAAGCATTTAAAATTATGAAAGAGTATATCAAAACAGAGTGTTTCCAGTAATTGAGTTGTGAAAGAAAATAACAATGATGTAAGATTAAGTATAAGAGATAAATATAGAAAAAAAAGGAACAAGAAGAGCTTCTGCAAAAAGAGAGCTGGGAGGGAATTCATTTCTGTTTCATGTTTAAGGACAGCAGTGCTTTCTTCAGTGTCTTCTCAGTGAGAGGCTTTAGTGAACTGCTTGTATCATGGCTACCCCCAGAAATTCCTTCATGGCAGAGGTCACATGACTGTGGTAAGCCAGGTAGTATACATAATGATGATTGCATTTCAAAACCCAAACATCCCTCTTTTCATACCAAACAAAGATTCGAACATCCCCCTTTTCCTAGCGAACCAGAATCGTCCCAAATTTTCACTAAATGTGGTACCCGGCGGCCACAATGGCGGCTTCTCATGCCATATTGTCCCAAACCCACCACATTAATTATGCATTCCTGGGAAACACGCCATTTTGATGGCAGGCGGACTCCAATTCACCTGCCACGCTGTCACCTCACCGCTTCACCATACCGGGCATGAGTACAGCCGCACACACATGGTTCTCAGTGCTTCCAGCCCAGGACTGCTGCAAGTAAGACATGGCCCCGAAAGGCAAGAAGCCTGCCACACCCAGGTTTAATGACGCAACCCTCGAGTGTCTTTTGGACGCTGTGGAGGCCCACCATGATGTCCCCGCTCTGGTCACAGGAGGGGCAGCAACATTACTACTCTGGCTTGGTCGGCGATGACAGTGGCGGTCAGTGCCAATGCTACACAGAACAGGTTGGCCATCCAGTTCAAATAGAAAATTAATTATCTCATCTGTGCTGCCAGGATAAGGCAACCATCCCATCAATCTAAACTCACATACTCAAACCCATCACACATTCACTGGCATCTCGCTCACTGCCAGCTCAAGGGATATCACCACTCACTCTTTCACAAACACCCTCACATCTCCATCTGCCCTCATCTGCTCTGGAGACTGCCTCCTCAGCCCTCACCATCTTGAAGCCACTTGCACAGATCAACTTGTGTCTCAACACAAACCCTCAGTTACCTACTTCCCCAGTACAGCCCTCACCCTGCAGCCTCTTCCCTTGCCTGAGGCCACTTCTCCCCCTTCCCCGAGCAAGCCCTAGCCCTGCAGCCATACAAAGCCACCCAAACCTTATGGCTGGTCTGGTAGGTAGAGGCCTGCCAGTGAGCTCCCCTAAATGTGATATGGTGCTGTCTAAGAAGCCTGGCGCTGATGACTGCAAGTGCTGCCCAAAGCAAGATTAGCAAATAAACCTCAATGTGCCAAGCAAAGTGCAGCTTGCCAAGTGCATGTCACTTTTGTGCAGTTGTGAAACATGTCGGCGTGCAATCACACCGATGTGGGCCAATGATCCAGTGTGGGGAGATGAGTCCGGCAGGCTATCCTTATAATGATATGCAAATGTCTTACAATAAGGTTCCCGATGTCCAATGGTGGGTAAAGTGGACCGTCATCAACGGGCTGAGTGGACAATTGCAAACTGGTTTCATGACATCGTGAAACCGATTTTTGGCCTTCTCGCCATATTGTCTGCTCACACTACTGAGCATTCCTGACACCAGTGGGCATGAAAATTTCCCCCCAAATTTGCATGCACTATCATGTGTAACTGTGGGTTTACCAAATTACCCACTCTTCTCATGCATTACCAACTGTTTGTTCTACTACCCAGTCTCTGCGTTTGTATCGCACACGTTGAACCGTGCAGGGCTCCTAAGGGTACGAGTGCACTATTGGTTTGGGTGGTGTTCCTTGTCTGAAGAATGTTGTTCCCATGGCACTTGTTGCCATGGTTCATTGAAGACTTCAGGTTATCATGCATTTTCAGAGGTATATACTCAGCTTGATTCTTACGCTTCAAATCTTCCAGTTCAGTTCTGATGTGAACATTTTCCTGTAGAACTGTTTCATTTACCTTCGGCTCGTGCACTTCATTGCTTTGACAATGGTCGGCAACCATCTTGTGGTTTACTTGAATATTGTCTCCATCATTCTGGAGTCTATTGTTTTCCTCTCTTTGGGCTCTTTTTCTGCCCTTTGCCTGGGTTCTTTTGTTGCCCTTTCTGTGTTGGCACATTCAGCAACCCAAGGTTTAGATTTGCTCCAGCTGAGATGAGTGGCTGGTGTGTCCTTTCTACGATCTGGGAGTCTAAATCTCCCTTCTTGCCATTGCAATGGGCTCTCAGACTAATTTGTTCTCTCAATATAAGTATCGTGCCATCATATAACCTCAACCTCACTTTCGAGGGCTTTGTTTTGAGATCGCCATGTTGTGCCACTTTGCATGGGTTTGTGATGCTTCTTGTTCACTTGATTCTCTCCCTCTGCGGTCATCATTGTAACAGTCACAAACCATTCGTCGCTTCTAGACTTGACAGAATAACCTGTTCTATTTTGTATAGTTCTCCATCGGACTCTTCTGCAGATATCTCTCTAGTGGCCATCTGTATAGGCTTCAACTGCTTCTTTCTGGTCAAACACTAGTGTGCAGAATGATTCTGCTTCTTGCAGTTAAAATACTGCTTTCCCCACACACGGTATTTTCATCCTGCCCTTTGTCTGCTCTTTTGGCCCGAATGTCTCTCAGCATAATGTATCTCCTGGTCTGCTCTGCCATACATATGCTCTAGCTGATGTTTCACAACTTCTGCATGTTGACAGATCTATCTCTTTCTTTAGCTTCAGTTTCTTATCTCTCAGTAGACTTGCTCTGACCAAGGTCTAGTTGTATTATGAAATAAAACATGCTGAGAGAAATCTTCAAGTCCATTTGGTCAACAGTTGGTGATAGTGTGGTTTTTTTTATCATAACCAAACCTATGTTTAAAAGAACAAAGTATAACAATTAGAAATAGCAGCCATTGTTGTGGTCTCTGAGCTATAGCGCCTGCAAAAGTAGCCTCTGCGGGCAACCACAGCAAGCGCAGGGAGTGTCATCAGCTGGAGCAGCTCAAGCTCCAGGTTTTGGAGATTGAACAGCAGCTGGCATCACTGCAGTGCATCCAAGAGGTTGAAAGTTTTGTGGATAGAATGTTTCTGGATATGGTCACCCTGCAGCTCAAGGGTGTGTAGGCACAGAGGGAGTGAGTGACCACCAGGCACTCAAGGAGGATTGGGCGGATAGTGCATGAGTCCCCTGAATGCATCTCACTCTCCAACCGGTATTCAGTTCTGGCAACTGCAGCTAGAGCCAAGCCCAAGGCTGGATCAGCTGAACTGGTTGGGGTGGGGGTGGGGGACATGGGTGGGATGTGGGTGGCAGGAGGAAGAGTGGAAAAGCATTAGTGATAGGAGATTCTATAGTTAGGGGACATTCAAGCGTTTCCGCAGATGTGAATCCAGGATGTTATACTGCCTCCCTGTTGCCAGGGTCAAGGAATATCACAGAGCGACTGCAGAGCATCCTGAGGGGGGAGGCTGAACAGCCAGAAGTTATGGTCCATATCAGTACCAACAACATAGTTTGGAAATAAGCCCTGCAGGCAGATTTTAGGGAGCTAGAAAGAAACTAGTAAACATAACCAAAGGGGTAGTCATCTCCAGATTACTCCAGGTACCATTTGCTAGTGAGTATAGAAATAGAAAGGTAGAGCTGATGAATGTGTGGTTGGAGAGATGGTAGAGTAGGGAGGGCTTTAGATTCTTGGGACAATTCTGGGAGAGATGGGACGTGCACAGGCCAGATGGTTTTGCACCTGAACAAAACTGGGACCAACTTCCTTGCGAGGAGATTTGCTATTTGGGAGGATTGAAATTTCAGTGGGTTGAGAACAGATCTGGCCCAGGTAAATTGGAATCAGTAACAGGTAAGCAGAATGGTAGTTGAACAATGCACTCCCTTTAAAAAGGAGATAGGGTTCAATTGGGGTACATCCCCACGAGGAGGGAAAAGGTAGGACAAACAAAGCCAGAACTCCCTAGATAATGAAAGAGATAGAGAGTAAGATGAAGCAAAGAAAGATTGCAATTGACAAATGTCAGGTTGATAACACAAGTGAGAACAAGTTTGAATATAGAAAGTTCAGAAGGGAAGTGAAAATGAAACAAGATCAGCAAAGACTAGCATTGCTAGGAAAGGAGGATGGCTGATTAGAAAACTAAAAAGGGATTTATGCATGAAGGCAGAGGGCATGGCTGAGGTACGAAATAAGTATCTTGCATCTGTCTTTACCAAGGTAGAAGATGGTACAAAAATCATAGTGAAAGAGGAGGTAGTTGAGATACTGGATGGACTAAAGATTGATAAAGAGGAGCTATTAGATAGGCTGGCTGTACTTAAAGTTAAAATGTCACCGGTCTGGATCAGATATACCCAAAGATACAGAGCGTATTAAGGATGGAAATAGCAGGGCACAGGCCACAGTCTTCTGATCTATTTTAGATACAGCGGTGATGCCAGAGGAATTGCAAATGTTACAAGGATGTAAGGATAAGTCCAGAAACTGCAGACAGTTCAGTTTAACCTCAGTGGTGGGAAAGCTTTTATAAATAATAATCCAGGACAAAATTAACAGTCACTTGGACAAATGTGGATTAATTAAGGAAAGCCAAAAGGGACTTGTTAAGGGAAAATTGTGTTTAACTAATTTGATGAAGTTTTTCGGTGAAGTAACAGAGAGAGTTGATGAGGGTACTTTGGTTGATGTGTCGTACACTGACTTCCAAAAGTTGTTTAATAAAGTGTCACATAACAGACTTGTCAGCAAAGTTAAAGCCCATAGAATAAAAGGGGCTATAGCAGCACGGACACAAAGTTGGGCTGAATGACAGGAAACAGAATAATGGTGAATGATTATTGGACTGGAGGAAGGTATAGTGGGGCTCCCCTGGTGTTTGAATTAGGACCACTGCTTTTAACTTAGGGATCTATACTAATGACCTGGACTTGGATGTGCAGGACCCATTTCAAAATTTGCAGATTCCAGAAAACTTGGAAGTATGGTGATATGTGAGGAGCATGGTGATAGATATCAGGAGGGAATAGACAGGCTGGTGAAATAGGCATTCATGTGGCCGATGAAATCTAATGCAGAGAAGTGTGAAGTGCTGCATTTGCTAGGAAGAACAAGAAAAGACAATGAAAATAAAGGAGATAATCCTAAAGGTGGTGCAGGAGAGGCCTGGGGGTATATGTACACAAATCTTTGAAGGTAGCAGGGCAGGCTGACAAAGTGGTTAATAAAGCATACAGGACTCTGGGCGTTATAAATAGAGCCATTGAGTACAAAAGCAAGTAGGTTATGGTGAAAAAAAAAGAGTGCTAGAAAATTCAGCAGATCTGACAGCATCTGTGGAGCGAGAAACGGAGTTAACGTTTCGAGCTTACTGTGACTCTTCTTCAGAACTGAAACTAGACCTAAGTTATACTGAACCTAAATATAAAAAACACTAAGTGTTCTTAGCCACCAGCTACAATGGATGCAAGGTATATATTTAACTGGGATTTGGCGCATGTGACTGAATATAGTATCTAGTCTATGGAATATTTAAAATCAGAATACTAGTTCTTTTATTTATTATTGTCTATTTCAACTGTAATTATTTAACAAATAAGCATATTGACCGCAGCTGATTCAATGATGTGAGACACCATCTGGGTCTACAGTGTACTGAAATGAATTCAAATAAATTAAATATACTGTTTTGAAGGCATTCTAATAGCATTGAAGCCCAAATCGGAAAAGGGTCATTTGAAGGTTTAAAAGTTCTGAGGTATTAACATAGAACATAGAAAAATTTCCATAGAAGGAGACCCACGCTGGCCTTGATTTAGTGAGCAATGACTCTAGCTTCACACTAAATACAGTATCATTATTTTTATTCTAACTGCAACTTTATGACACTACTGTTGAATAATTATGCTCAGTTGCCCAAAGTGATTCTTTGTTCCAGTAGGATCATAGAATGGTTACAGCGCAGATGAGGCCATGGGCTCACCATGCTGGTTTAGCCTCAACTGGAGTATCATGTCTAATTCTGGGCACCATACTTTAGGAAGGATGTGAAGGCATTAGAGAGAGTGCAGAAAAGATGTACAAGAATGGTTCTGGGGGTGAGAGATTTCAGTTATGTGGATAGACTGATGAAGCTGGGGCTTTGCTCTTTAGAGAAAAGAAGGTTGAGAGGAGATTTATTGGAGGTATTCAAGATCATGGTGGGCCTGGACAGAGTAGATAGGAGAAATTATTTCCATTGGCGGAAGGGTCAAGAATCAGAGGGCATGGATGTAAGAGGAATGACAAAAGAACCTGAGAGAACATGAGGAAAAACCTTCTTATGCAGCAAGTGATTAGGATTTGGAATGCACTGCCTGGGAGTGTGGTGAAGGCTGATTCAATCATGGCTTTCAAAAGGAAATTGAATAATTATGTGAAGAAAAGAAAATTGCTGTGCTATGGGGAAAAGGGAGCAGCAGAGCAGTTTTTACAGAGAGCTGGCACAAACATAGTGAGCCCATGGCCTCCTCTGCGCTGTAACCATTCTATGATCTACTGGAACAAAGAATCACTTTGGGCAACTGAGCATAATTATTCAACAGTAGTGTCATAAAGTTGCAGTTAGAATAAAAATAATGATACTGTATTTAGTGTGAAGCTAGAGTCATTGCTCACTAAATCAAGGCCGGCGTGGGTCTCCTTCTATGGAAATTTTTCTATGTTCTATGTTAATACCTCAGAACTTTTAAACCTTCAAATGACCCTTTTCCGATTTGGGCTTCAATGCTATTAGAATGCCTTCAAAACAGTATATTTAATTTATTTGAATTCATTTCAGGTTTTACACTGTAGACCCAGATGGTGTCTCACATCATTGAATCAGCTGCGGTCAATATGCTTATTTGTTAAATAATTACAGTTGAAATAGACAATGATAAATAAAAGAACTAGTATTCTGATTTTAAATATTCCATTGACTAGATACTATATTCAGTCACATGCGCCAAATCCTAGTTAAATATATACCTTGCATTCATTGTAGCTGGTGGCTAAGAACACTTAGTGTTTTTTATATTTACCTTTTTGCTGCTGCTTAAGACTCTGCAGAGCTCACTGCAGCTTCTGAAAGGTGAAAGTTTGATGTTGAGCAATCAGTAGGCACCATCAAATGCACACAGTTCACAAAGACTAATCACTAAAAGAGCTTCTTCCCTTTAAAGAGCATTTCACAGAGAGTAAGAATACAACTGGACAAACAACCTAGTATCAACCTAGGCATCAGATACAACAAAGGCACACCCAAGGCAGTTAACAATGCAAAGTGCTCCTCACTAACAACTAACAACTTGTGCCAAAATTGGGAGAGCTGTCCCACAGATTAGTCAAGCAACAGCCTGACATGGTCATACTTGATCATATCTTACAGCCAATATCCCAGATTCCTCTATCACCATCACTGTTTGTGTCCTGTCCCCATTGGCAGGACAGACACAGCAGAGGTGGCAGCACTGTGGTATACAGTCAAGAGGGAATATCCCTGGAAGTTGTTAACATTGACTGTGGCCCCATGAAGTCTCATGGCATAAGGTCAAATATGAGCAAGGGAACCTACTGCATCCACTCAGCTGATGAATCAGTGTTGAACACCACTTGGAAGAAGCACTGAGATGGCAAGGACTTAGCATGTACTCTTGAGTGGGAGACTTCGATGTCCATCAGCAAGAGTGACTCATAGCGTTACTACTGACTGAGCTGGTTGAGCTTAAAGGATACCTACTTTCCCTCATCATCACAAATCTATCTGTTGCAAATGGATCAATCTATGACAATATTGATAGGAGTGACCACTACAAAATTTTGTGGAGATGAAGTGCCATCTTCATGCTGAGCAGACCCTCCATCGTGTTGTATAACCGCCTTGCTAAATAGGATAGATTTAGAATGGATCTGGTAGATTAAAATTGAGCATGAGGTGCATGGGCATTTAAAAAAATTCCTGCACAGGATGTGGGCTCTGCTGGTTGGGCCAACATTTATTGCCCATCCCTAGCTGCCCTTGAGAAGGTGGTGCTGAGCTGCTTCTTGAACCGCAGCAGTCCATGTGGTGTAGGTACACACACAGTGCTGTTAGGAAGGAAGTTCCAGGATTTTAACCCAGCGACAGTGAAGGAATGGCGATATATTTCCAAGTCAGGATGATGAGTGACTTGGAGGTGAACTTCCAGGTGGTGGTGCTCTTATCTATCTACTTTCCTTGTTCTTCTAGATGGTAGTGGTCGTGGGTTTGGAAGGTGCTGTTGAACGATCCTGGGTGAATTCCTGCAGTGCATCTTGTGGATGGTACACTCTGCTGCTACTGTGCATCGGTGGTGGAGGGAGTGAACGTTTGCGGATGTAATGTCAATCAAGCAGGGCTGCTTTGTCCTGGACAGTGCCAAGCTTCTTGAGTGTTGTGGGAACTGCATTCATCCAGGCCAGTGGGGAGTATTCCATCACACTCTGGACTTGTGCCTTGTAAATGATGGACAGGCTTTGGGGAGTCAGGAGGTGAGTTACTTCTCACACGATTCCTAGCCTCTGACCTGCTCTTATAGCCACAGTATTTATATGGCTAGTCCAGTTCAGTTTCTAGTCAATGATAACCCCCAGGATGTTGATAGTGGGGGATTCAGTGATGGTAATGCCATTGAACATCAAGGGGCGATGGTTGGATTCTCTCTTGTTGGAGATGGTCATTGCCTGGCACTTGTGAGGCGCGAAAGTTACTTGCCACTTGTCAGCCCAAGCCTGGATATTGTCCAAGTCTTGCTGCATTTGAACGTGGACTGCCTCAGTATCTAAGGGGTCGTGAATAGTGCCGGCCATTGTGCAATCATTAGCGAACATCCCCACTTCTGACCTTATGATAGAAGAAAGGTCATTGATGAAGCAGCTGAAGACGGTTGGGCTGAGGAACTCCCGCAGTGATGTCCTGGAGCTGAGATGACTGATCGCGAACAACCACAACCATCTTCCTTTGTGCTATGTTTGACTTCAACCAGCGGAGAGTTTTCCCCCTGATTCCCATTGACTCCAGTTTTACGAGGGCTCCTTGATGCCACATTCGGTCAAATGCTGCCTTGATGTCAAGGGCAGTCACTCTCACCTCACCTCAGGAGGTCAGCTCTTTTGTCCATGTTTGAACCAAAGCTGTAATGAGATCAGGATCTGAGTGGCCCTGGCGGAACCCAAACTGGGCATCAGTGAGCAAGTTATTGCTAAGCAAAAGCTGCTCGATAGCACTGTTGATGACCCCTTCCATTACTTTTCTGATGATCAAGAGTAGACTGGTGGGTCAGTAATTGGTTGGGTTGGATTAGTCCTGTTTTTTGTGTACAGGACGTACCTGGGCAATTTTCCACATAGCTGGGTAGATGCCAGTGTTGTAGCTGTACTAGAACAGCTTGGCTTGGGGCATGGCAAGTTCTGGAGCACAAGTCTTCAGTACTATTGCTGGAATGTTGTCAGGGCCCAAAGCCTTTGCAGTGTCCAGTGCCTTCAGCCACTTTTTGATATCGCGTGGAGTGAATCGAATTGGCTGAAGACTGGCATCTGTGATGCTGGGGACCTCTGGAGGAGGCCGAGATGGATCATCCACTCTTGGCACTTCTGGCTGAAGATTGTAGCAAATACTTCAGCCTTAACTTTTTCACTGCTGTGCTGGGCTGCTCCACCATTGAGGATGGGGATATTTGTGTAGCCTCCTCCTCCAGTAAGTTGCTTAATTGTCCACCACCATTCATGATGTGGCAGGGATGCGGAGCTTAGATCTGATCCGTTGGTTGTGGGATCATTCAGCTCTGTCCATCACTTGCCGCTTATGCTCTTTGGCACACATGTAGTCCTGTTTTATAGCTTCACTAGGGTGACACCTCATTTTTAGGTATACCGGGTGTTGCTCCTGGCATGCCCCCCTGCACTCTTCATTGAACCAAGGTTGATCCCCTGGCTTGATGATAATGGTAGATTAGGGGATATGCCTAGCCATGAGGTCACAGATTATGTTCGAGTACAATTCTGCTGCTGCTGATGGCCTGCAGCGCCTCATGGATGCCCAGTCTTGAGTTGCTAGGTCTGTTCAAAATCTACATGGTGGTGCCACACAACACGATGTTGGCAGGACTTTGTCTTCACAACAACTGTGCGGTGGTCACTCCTACCAATACTGTCATGGACGGATGCATCTGGGGCAGGCAGTTTGGTAAGGATGAGGCCAAATATGTTTTTCCCTCTTGTTGGTTCCCTCACCACCTGCCACAGACCCAGTCTAGCATGTCATTTAGGACTCAGCCAGCTCAGCCCAGTAGTGATGCTACAGAGCCACTCTTGGTGATGGACATTGAAATCCCCCACCCAGAATACATCCTGCGCCCTTTCCAACCTCAGTCCTTCCTCTAAGTGGTGTTCAACATGGAGGAGAACTGATTCATCAGCTGAGGGAGGGCAGTAGATGGTAATCAGCAGGAGATTTCCTTGCCCTTGTTTGACCTGATGCCATGAGACTTCATAGGGTCCAGATTCAATGTTGAGGACTCCCAGGGCAACTCCCTCCCGACTGCATACCACTGTGCCGCCACCTCTGCTGGGTCTGTCCTGCCGTTGGGACAGGACATACCCAGGGATGGTGATGGTGACGTCTGGGAAGTTATCTGTCAGGTACAATTCCGTGAGGATGACTATGCCCTCACTAGTCTGTGAGACACCTCTACCAATTTTAGGCACCAACCCCAAATGTTAGTAAGGAGGACATTGCAGTGTCAATAGGGCTGAATTTGCTGTTGTCGTTTCTGGTGCCTAGGTCAATGCCGGGTGGTCTGATCGGTTTCTTGTGACATTGTAGCAGTTTGTAATAACCGGAGTCATGAGTAGGCCAGACCAGGGAAGGAGGACAGATTTCCTTCCCTAAAGGTCATTAGTGAAACAGGTGAGTTTTTACAACAATCGACAATGGTTCCATGGTCATCGTTAGACTTTTAATTCCAGATTTTTATTCAAATTCCACCATCTGCCATGGCAGGATGTGTACCTGGGTCCACAGAGCATCACCCCTCGTCTCTGGATTACTAGTCCAGTGACAATAACACTACACCATCACCTCCCTATCAACAGCAGTGGAATTGTATTTAACCACAATCTGTAACCTGTGGCACATCCCTCACTCGACCATTACCATCAAGTCAGAGGATCAACGCTGGTTCAATGAGGAATGCAGAAGAGCACGCTAGGAGTGGCATCAGGCATCTCTAAAAATAACCTTCCAACCTAGTGAAGGGGAGGTCATGCGGCGCAGTGGATAGTGTCCCCAATTCAGAGCTCTGGGTCCGAGCACCATTCCATGGCCACAAAAGGTGCATTTATAACATGGCAAAACAGGTGATAATTTTAAAATTCACAAATGATACAGAACTTGGAAGCATTGTGAACTGTGAGGAGGATAGTGTAAAACTTCAAAAGCACAAAGGCAGGTTGGCAGAATGGGTGGGCAGCTGGCAGGTGAAGTTCAATGTGTAGAAATGCAAAGAAATTCATTTTGGTAGGAAGAACATGGAGAGACAATAGGTGGAATTTACTGCCCCCGTTTGATGCAGGCGGGGGGAATTTGGCGGGAGGGACAGGATCATCTGATGTTGTCAGATTGCGAATCCCTCTGGAGGCTGGCGTGAACCTGATTTGCATCCCACTAATAGATGCAAAGTAAGACCTGACTGGAATTGTCCACCCACGCCCGATTTACCATTACACTGAAGGGAAAACACAACCGTCCAGAATATATCTGGACAAGCGGGATGTGCAGAAGTCAGGGCTTACCTTTAGGGTCTTGCTCACATTGTGGACATCTGAGAAGAAGATGCTGGAGTCCTACAGCTACCTGGAGGAACACATGCCTGGATCCTCATACACCCGGCTCCCCTGTGAAGCAATTCTCAGAAGGTGGGAGGTCTCCAAGCAGCAACTTTGACTTTGCTGAGGCATTGGATATTCATGGGCATCACTGGTGCTTCAGACCTGCTTCTGACCTTTAGGGACTTTGCCATGGGCAGGTACGGATAAGCAGAAAAGTGGGGGGTAGGGAGAGGAAGGTTTAGGTGTGACTGGGAGAAGAAGGTGTACCGGGTTGCGCCGGGGTGGGTGGGGGTGGGGTTTGGAGGGGGGCTGTAAAGATGTCAGCAAGGGGTAAGGTTAGGAGGGCAGTGCAAAGGTGTCAAGGGGTCAAGTTGGGAGGGGGGAAGGTGTAAGGGGGAGGAACGTGTAAGTCGGGGAGATGGTGTAAGGGAGGGTGTAAGGAGAGGGGAAGGTGTAAAGGGGGGAAGGTGTAAGGGGGGAAGGTGTAAGAGGGTTTGTAATATCTAGGTGAACATGCAAGACCGTGGTCTGTGGAATCAATGTGAGCCTCCTGGGGAGCAAACTCAAGGTGGGCATGGTAGGAAGAAATAAGGGCAGAGGGAGCTGATAGGGTGGGAGGGTCAGGGTGTCTTGGTACCAGTAGAAGAGGCAGCAACAGTGGTTGGTGGGGACACAGAGGCAAACAAGGACCCAGGGGGTGGGAAGGTGGAGTTCAAGGAGGTCAATGTGGATGGGATGGGATTCTCAGGAAGGTAAGGAATGTGCACATTTACCTGGACATTCATTAAGGAGAAGGATTCAGGCTGCAAGGTAATGGTGGGGAGGTCGAAGGTGATGCCAGGGCATTCAACTGTGATAGGGGAAGGACATGGGTGACTGGGAGGGGAATAGACGGGAAAACTCAAAAACTTAATGACTAACATGCTGTGCAAATCGAAAGTGAGTGGAGCCTCATTTTGGATGGGTACATGTGTTGCATGGGTGTGCAGTCAGTGGGTGAGTGGAGATGCAGGTGAGCTCAGATGGACAACTGAATGAGAACCCCAGCAGGCAGCATTGAAAATGCTTGGGTCAGTGAGATGAGTGTGATGGAGGAAGGCTCTATGTATGTGGGAGAATGCTTGCACAAGGCTCTGAAAGGCCCTGCCACACATATACTTCTCCCTCCAGAATCACTCCTGGTCCAGCTGCATGCAGCTGAACTGCGGGGTTTGTGGAGGGGAGGATGCAGGGGGAGCACTGGTGAAGCCTGTAAATGAAGCTCAAATACGCCATTACACATCAATCAATGAAAGTGAATATATTTTCAGATTACAAAGTGACAAAATGTGTTCACCTGTACAACCACTTGTGATCAAACTTTCTTAACCTACTAGGCCTATGACTTCTTCTAGGTGCTGCCCTGACATCCATAGCAGGGATAGAGACAGCCTGTGCAATGGTTGGCCCTGTAACCTCTGGTGACTTTGGTGTGCGTACACTGAAGAGCCAAGACCCTGACGTGCTTTTGTTGTCCTCCTGCGGGCCAGCTGCTCCCCCTGTGGAACAGAGGACGAGGTTGAGGGGGTCACAAGCAAAGGGGACTCAGAGAGCGGACAGCCTCTGGAATTCCTGAGTGGATGGCCGAGGAGTGTCCAAGTGTCACTCTTCCTCCCTTTAGGTGTCCGAGGGCCCCAGCCTGACTCCTTGAGGGGAAGGAGCACCAGGAGGGACATCAAGGTGCCCAGTTTCCCTCTCGCATTGCCACTGAAGGACCTCACTCATGGCTACCATGATAGACTGCAGGGCTGCGTGCATCTCCGCGTTCTGCTGAACCAGGGCCTCCATGGCATCCGCCATCCTTCCCATGGAGACCTCCATGTGCGCACATATGGGCACCTCTTCATCAGAGAGCAGCCGGACACACTCCTCTGTGTGCTGCTCCATTGAGGGCTTCCAACAGCTCTGCATGATGTTCCTTTGCCTTCGACTGACTCTCCACAATGAGTTGGAAGGCTGAATCCAGAGGCTCGCCTTATGACTCAAGCCTCACAGATGCCTTTTCCCCAGGAGCCCTCTGAGTGCCAGGGTGCTCGGTTGAGCCTGCCTCCTCCTGCTAACAACGTGTTCGTGTGGTGACCACCAGATTGTGAACCCAAGCCTGCTCTATACCCAGGTCCCACCGAGGTGTGTGCTTCAGCGCTGATGGAGGGTGTGGGTAATCGCTGTGATGGGCCTTCCAGGCTGCTTATTTCTAGCTTTTCAATGAAGATGGTGTCCTCTTGATTGGAGTTGAGGACCTGGATGGAGCTGAAGGATTGGCTGGCTGAGGGTGTCGGTCACTTGGCAGGGCTCCCTGTGAACCAAAGTAGAGATAATTAGTGCATGGCAGCAGAGTCAAAAACAGGAGAGAGAGCACTCACCGTTGCGCTGAGATAGGGATGATGTGGTGCAGGATCCTCACGTGGGTGTTCACCGCCAACCTCACCATCATCGCAGGCACGGTCCACATCCTCACCAGTCAGCGAGATGGCACACTTCTCAAAGTGAATGAGAGGCCTAATGTGGGCTACTCCACCCCAGGTCTGGGACCTCTCTCTGATGTTGTGAGCCAGCTTCTCCTGCATGAAAACAGATGGAGAGTGTGTGAGCAGGACGCATGCTACGGCAGATGATAAGGATGTGTGGAATGTTTGTATGGTGAGCGGAGCCCTTGAAGGGATGAGAACACAATCTCAGGAAGATATAAGCCTGATGGAGATGTGAGGGGGTGTGTGAGAGTTAGTGGTGTTGTCCCTTGAGTATGAGATCCCTGTGGATGCGTGATGGGTTTGGGAGTGTGTGTTGAGAGTGATGAGGTTGTTGACTTACCCTGGTGGAACGGGTGAGATCATTCATCCTCTTCCTGCTCTGGATGGCTGACCTCCTCTGTGCTCCGTTGGCACAGCCACTGCTATTGCCTCCCAAGCCGGATTGACTCTGGTGGACCTCCTGCAGCCAGAGCGGGGCATAGATGACATTGCGGCGTGGACCTCAAAGGCATCCAAAAGGCAATCCAGAGATGTGTCACTACATTTGGGGGCTGCTGTCTTCCTGGCTTTCGCCTGGAGCAGTCCTGTCCTGTAGACATGGCTGCGTTCTGGTGCGCTTTAAATATGGTGCCTGGAGTGAGGAAACGCTGAGGTCATGGTGTGGCAGGCAAATCCGAGCCCGCCCGCCAGGGATCCAGTATGTTTACTGAGAATATATTATTAATGAAGCAGGATGCGCCAGGAAGCAGACAATACAGCACAAAAATCTGCCATTGTGGCCAGAAGGAAAATCATTGTTCTTCACACCCGCTACCGTACTTGGTACAATTCAGGGACAATTCCACCTAATATAAAATAAAGGATACAACTCTAAAGAGGGTGCAGGAACAGAGGGACCTAGGTGTATATGTGCATGAATCATTGAAGGTGGCAGGACAGGTTGAGAGTGCGGTTAATAAAGCACACAGTATCCTGTGCTTTATTAATAGGGACATAGAGTACAAGAACAAGGAGATTATATTGAAGTTACGTTAGACACTAGTTTGGCCTCAGCTAGGTGCCGCACTTTAGGAAGATGCGAAACCATTGGAGAGAATGTAGAAAAGATTCATGAAATGATTGTGGTGGTGAATGAGTGGGAAGAATCCACTACCTGCATCACCAGCACACTCTAGGAAGTTAAAAGCTGTAGAACACCCAGACCTAACAACACCTCACCAGATAACTTGATCCACCTTCAGACATGTGAAAGAAGTGCACAATAACCTTGCAATACAGAGATCTATTCAAGATTACAAGAGAGTTCCATTGGTACACTCCCAAGTCCCAGTATCATGCTATGGGATACAAGGCAGTGGGGAGTCAACTTCTGTGAAAATGGAGATAACTACTGTTTAAGGGAGCCACTGAAGCCATCAATCTCATAATATACTAAGAGGGGTAGATGAAGTGAGAGATCTTGGTGTACAAGTACACAGGTCCCTGAAGGCAGCAGTTCAAGTAGACAAGGATGTAAAGAAGGCATGTGGAATGCTCTCCTTCAGTGGCAGAGTCATAGAATATAAAAGTAAGGATATAATGATAGAATTATATAAAGCACTGGTGAGGCCACAACTGGAGTATTGTGTGTAGTTCTGGTCACCACATTACAGGAAGGACGTAATAGCTTTGGAGAGAGTGCAGAGGAGGTTTACAAGAATGTTGCCAGGGTTAGAAAAAAGTAGCTACGAGGAGAGATTGGCTAGTTTGGGGTTATTTTCCTTAGAACAAAGAAGGCTGAGAGGTTACTTGACTGAGGTGTACAAAATCATGAGGGGAATAGATAGAGTGGACAGGATAAAATTGTTTCCCTTGATGGAGAATTCTAGAACCAGGGGACATAGATTCAAGATAAATGGCAGAAGGTGTGTAGTGGGGACATGAGGAAGAACTTTTTTACGCAGAGGGTAGTGGGTGTCTGGAATTCGCTGCACAAGTTGGTGGTAGAGGCAGAAACTTTAAACTCTTTTAAAAAGTACCTGGATCTGCACCTAAAGTGCTGTAAGCTGCAGGGCTGCAGGGCTGTGGGCCGGGTGCAGGAAAGTGGGATTAGAAAGGGCACCTGAGTATCCTCGGGCTAGCATGGACAAGATGGGCCAAATGGCCTCCTTCTGTGCTGTAACTTTTCCTATGGTTCTAAGAATGGTTCCAGGGTTGAAGAACTTCAGCTATGAAGATAGATTGGAGATGTTGGGACCATCTTCCTTGGAGAAGAGGAGGCTGAGAGGAGATTTGACAGAGATATTCACAGTGGACACAGTAGATAGGGAGGAACTGTTCCTACTCATGAAAGGATTGAGAACGAGGGGGCACAGATGAAAGTAATTGTCAAAAAAAGCACAGGCAACATGAGGGAAAACTTTTTCACACAGCGAGTGGTTTTGGTCTAGAATGCACTACCTGAGAGTCTGGTAGAGGCAGATTCAGTTGAGGCATTCAAATGGGAATTAGACTGTTATCTTAAAATGAAAAAGTGCAGGGTTAGGGGGAGAAGGTGAGGGAATGGCACTAGGTGAATTGCTCATTCAGAGAATCTGGGCCAAATGAACTCCTTCTGCTTTGTAACAATTCTGTGACTCTGCAAACCTGCAAATTCTTCCAATACGCTCATGGTGGGCAGTAAGAGCAGGAGAGTTTCCTGGTCAGCCTTTCTTGATGCAGAATGATGCCCCTCAAGTTATAGCCTCTGGCCTCAGGCTAGTGACCTGTTTCAAGAAATGCAAGCTATGGAAACAGACCTAAGCATACGTTTAGTCTGCCTCAAGCATCTCTAAACACGGGAAGCCTTCTAAGTCTAAGTCTAACCCAGTGAAGCCACAATACTGGACAACATGCATGCTAAACAGTGGAAGCAGTGTTCTATAGACAGATCTAAGCAATCCTACAACAAGTGAGTCAGATCAAAGGTCCACAGTCCTGCCTCATCCTGTCATGAATGGCGGTGGACAATTAAACAACTAGCAAGAGGAAGATGCTCCATGAGCATTGCCATCCACAATGACGACGGAGTCCACAAAGTCAATGCAAAAATAAGGCTGAAGCATTTAGCCAGAAGTGTCGAGTCAATGATCCATCTCAGCCTTCTTCAGAGGATCCCAGCATCACAGATGCCAATTTTAAGTCAATTCAATTCACTCCACATTATATCAAGAAATGACTGAGTGCACTAGATACAGCAAAGGATAAGGGCAACATCTCACCTGAAGACTTGTGCTCCAGAACTAGCCGTGCCCCTAGCTGTGTTCCAGTACAACCACAGCATAGGCATCTACCCAACAATGTGGAAAATCACCCAGGTATATTATGTCCACAAAAAGTACAGAGCCAAACTGACCCATTATTGCCCCATCAGTCTACTCTCACGGAGGTCTTATCAACAGTACTTTCTAGTGGCACTTACTCACCAATAATCTGCTCACCATTGCTCAGTTGGGTTTCACTATGGCCACTCAGCTCCTGCCTCATTAAAGTCTTGGTCAAAAAGTGGACAAAAGAGCTGTATTGCATAGGTGAGGTGAGAGTGACTGCCCCATGAATGCATCAAGAAGCCCTAGCAAGACTAAAGTCAATGGGAATTAGGTGGAAACTCTACAGTATCTGGAGTCATACCAGTGCAAAGATGGTTGGAAATCAATCATCGTAGTTCCAGGAAATCACTGCAGGAGTTACTCAGGGCAGTGTCACAGGCCCAACCATCATCTGCTGCTTCGTTGATGATATTTCCTCCAATATAAGGTCAGACATGGGGATATTCACTGATGATTGCACCATGATCAGTACCATTCATGACTCCTCAGAAATTGAAGCAGTTCATGTTCATAAAACCTGGACAACATTCAAACTTGGGCTGATAAGTGGCAAGTAACCTTTGTGTCACGTAAGAGCCAGGCAATGACCATCTTCAACAAGAGGAAATCAAACCAGTTTGTTCAGCATTCATTGGCATTACCATCACCAAATCTCCCATCATCAAAGTCTTGAGGATTATTATTGACCAGCAACTTAACTGGACCAGCTACACAAATACTGTGGATACAAGAGCACATCAGAGGCTGGGAAGTCTGTGGTGAATAATTCACCTCCTGACACACCGCCCCACCGCCTCCCACAAAGACTGTCCACCATCTTCAAGGCATATATCAGAAATGTGACGAAATAATCTCCACTTGCCCAGATGAGTGCAGCTCCAACAACACTCAAGAAGTCAGCATCATCCAGGACAAAGCAGCCCGCTTGATTGGCACCCCATCCACCACCTTCAACATTCAATCCTCCATCACAAGTGTACCGTCATTAGCTGCAGTGAATAGCATCTACAAGATTCACTGCAATGACTCACCAAGGCTCTTTTGACAGCACCTTCCAAACCCGTGACCTCTTCCACCTAGAAGAACAAAGGCAGCAGATGCCTGGGAACACTACCCTCCTGTAAGTTCATCCCCCAACTCTGACTTGGAGCTATATTGCTATTCCTTCATTGTTGCTAGGTCAAAATTTTGGAGCTCTGTCCTTAACAGCTCTGTGTACCTACACCACATAGATTGTAGGGTTCAAGAAGGTGAATCATCACCACCTTCTCAAGGGCAATTAGTGATGACAGCAAATACTTACTATGCCAGTGATGCCCACACCCCATGAATGAATAAACAAAAAAGACAAAAGAGGATGTGCCGGTGTTTGGTGCAAACTGCTTTAGAAAGCCTTTCTAAAAATCTTTGCAAGTCATGGCACATCTTCCAACCATTATTATATTGATGTATAGTAGCCAACTTTGGTTGAAGGCATTCCTAGAGGTTTGATGACATGACATTCTGACCACATGATATTCTGAGCATGTGACATCTGAGGATGTAACTCCTGACCATGTGCTGAGCGGTGGCATGATGTTTTCTAATGTTATTGTATTCACTTTATAAAGATTGAGTCCCTATAGCTGAATGCTTTGTGTTGTGGTTTCATGCCAGTAGCTGTTGTGCAAATAGTTCCGAGGAAGTACTGAAGGGAAGCCAAGGGTAGGAATCAGGGGAAATCAAAAAGGAGGAAAGGATTCCTGGGTTGTGGGCAGGGTGGGAAATGGGGGGTGTGGGTGGTGGAGCTAGAGGTAGGGGAACTTTGAATTCACCAGTTACTAATAGAGACCTAATCCCCACAACGCCCAGCCCCAGTCATCGTTTACCCATGTCCCAGTTCTCTGACCCTCAGTCTCTTCTGCTCCTTGACCCCAAGATTCCCCATCTCCAATCTGCCATTCTACCCTGCCCCCTATTCCCCATTCTCCCTATTTTCCCAACTCCCATTCTCCACTCTCTCTCTCCTCCCTGACTCCCAGGTCCAACTTCTGAACCGCTTGACTCCATATCCCATTCTGCCACTGAATTCCAAGCCCTCCAATTCCATACACCCCCGATTCCTGACTCCCCCTGATTATGTACACCATTCCCAACTCCTGGATGTTCCTGAAAGAACAACTCCAAGCTCTTTGGGACAGTGGGGTGGTGGAGGTAACAATATCCAGCCGATGGCTTCTTTGTGGTAATACATGTAAAGAACAAATTTCTCTCAGATGGCAAACAGCAACATCCAGGAGATTCATACTGCTGTCTGCAAAATTCCTGAACAATCCAGGAGGCTTAGTAGCACTTCAACATGGATGGGTCATTCAATTATCAAATATTAATGATATTAATGATTGGCATAGAAGACTATACAGGTAACCCAGTTTAATGCAGATCCTTTATTGATACCTTGCCTCATCCTCTGTGGAATAATTTATCACAACACACAGATCAAAAATGGAACTTTTCATGTGCTGAGACAATACTCAATTGAATGGTTCAAGTTGTTTCTACATGACCAAGATATTTGGACTTGATGTTCCACAAACACAATAATAGTGTTCACTGACCTATACATAACTATACTTGAAGTTTTAATGAGGTCACAGCAAACTGCAAACTTAAAATGATAACAAGGTCAGATTACACGACCCATTTAATTTTGTCAGTGGTTTAGTGACAACATATCACTGCAGTAAAATTTAAAGTAGACAATGCTAAAAAAGACTGCTGCAACAAATATTGAAATATGCTGGACTTTATCTGCCTCTGCTGTGGTAAAATGCTTCTGCAACTAAGCAAGACCAATGATCCTTGTTATGAGAACATGGTAACTTTGGTAACCTTGAGCTGGAAGCTAGGTAAACAATTAAAATCACAGTCTATGAACAGAATAATTGTGTTAAAGGAAAGCAACATTGGTCACAAATACGGTGACCACATAGCTACTGAAACTGTATATACGCAAACCAAAGTAGCATTAAACTATGACAACAAATACTTATTCATGAAGATTTGTAAGTAACATTCACACTGCAGAAATGCCAGGCAATAACCTTCTCCAACAAGAGAACTGATGAAAAATTATCAACCTGAAACATTAACTCTGTTTCTGTATTCACATACATGGAGAGCTCCAGGCAATGATCATCTCCAACCATAGAGAATCCAGCCATCTCCTCTTGACAGTCAATGGTTTTACCATGGCTGAATTCCCCACATCCTGGGGCTGCCATTGATCAGAAACTGAAGTGGGCCAGCCATATAAATACTGTGGCTACAAGAGCAGGTCAGACGTTAGGAACCCTGAGGTAAGTAACTCATCTCCTGACTCCTTAAAGCCTGTGTATCATCAACAAAGCACAAGTCAGGAGTGTGATGGAATACAAGCCGAGAAACGTGATGGAATACTTTCCACTTGCCTGGATTGGTGTGCCTCCAGCAACATTCAAGAAGCTTGACACCACTAAGGACATAGCAGCCCACATGATTGGTGTTGTGTTTTATGCCTTGGAGATATAAGGAAATGACACTGGTTTCTATGTCTTAACAGAACTTTTAATCAATGCTTTTAAAATACATATAGCTTCCTGTGTAGAGACATACATAATCAAACATCAAACAACAGAACAATTAAATGCTGCATCTTTTCCCTGTCATTGTCCTGAAAATATCCTGGTCAACCTGTTAACAAATGTCTCATTTCTGTATTCACATACATGGAGAGCTCCAGACAATGATCATCTCCAACCATAGAGAATCCAGCCATTATAGAGAATGCAGCCACAACTTTGTGTTGTCATTCAACAGATAAGCATTGGAACAGAGCAATTGCTTGATCTGCTTTGATCCTGATAGAGATGATGCAAATTTGTGATTGCGATTTGGCTGTTTGAAGTGAGCCCAATCTTTAGCTTCAAACCATGGTTTCCTTGCGCATGTTCGCTTGTTGAAGTATGCTTTTGCTTTACCTTGTCACTTTGCAATTTCTTGTCATTTCGCTCTGACATTCTTATTGGATAATGATGACTGTAGTATAAAGTGTTAATATTAAATATGTAAATATATAGTTTACATCATCAGTGACATAAGATCACATGACAACAGAGTATGTGGAGAGATAGTTCAATGCAGAGCTTCGTGTTAAGCTTGTGCTATACATAGTTAGCACATTGTTCAATAAAAGATAAAGATTACCGGCCACCTTGCCTGCAGCATCATCTGTAAATCTAGATCATGAACAACCTCATCTAGGACCCACAATGATGATAACAGATGGTGACAGCAGAAAACATGACATAAAGAGCAACGCGTAAAGAGCCCACTGACTGGGAGAAGCAGCAAGAGAAACAATAGCGGGACAAGGACAGCATGGGAAAATTGCCAACAGAACTCAAGAAAAGGCTGTGGTGAAGGGAAGCCATGGAGAAAATCCTACCTTTACCAGAGTGTTTCAAGCACTTGGAAGGCCCAGATCAAGCTGAGAAGTGGCAGAGCTCACGTCGCAGGTTTACCAGGTACAGGACAGCTTCAGGACTAGTAGAGGGAAGACTAGCAAGGAATGGGTCGGTATCTTACTCTACACCATAGACAATTGTGCAGATGACATGATGGTCAGACAGGGCATAAACGAAGGCACGCAATGAAGACTTTGATACTATTTCAGTCTTTGAAGAAACACCATTATAGAAAGGGCAAAGTTTAATAGACAGACCCAAAGACCAGGAGAGAGCCTAGATTCTTTCATTAATGATATATATTAACTAGCTTAGAACTGCAAATATGGAGCCCTGAAAGATGAATTAATTTGGGATCACGTTGTTATAGGAGTCTTCAAGGAAACTTTATCACATTTTCTGTAGTCAAGGGACATTTGACCCTATCGAAGTCTTGCAGTTAACAAGGCAGGAAGAAGTGAGAAAGCTAAATCAGATATTTATTCAAGGCAACAAAGAAATCTTGTGGAGAAAAATGGCTGACACAGTGCAGTTTGTAAGACATAGGAATGGCAGCACACCTAATCCAAAACAGGGAAAGACCGAAGAGGGCATGGTAGCTGCTATTATTCAGTGTTCTTGTTGACATGGGAAAAGGCTATATTGGCATGAAGAATGCCCCACCAAAATGCAGAGTGCCTTTCCTGTCAGAGGAGAGGACATTTTGAGTTGCTATGCTGCAGCAAAATGTTCCTAACATGAAAATTAAAGGAGAAACAATTTATATTATCTAGCATTCAAGAAGCTAAAGACAAAAAATACATTTAAGTGCCATTCTTGGGAGAATTTACAGGATCAAATGGGAACTTTTGCAGCACAGACATTAGTTAATGGACATAAAACAAACTTTAATTACACACTGGAGCAGGAGTTTCAGTTCTTTCAGAGACACAATGTTGGCTAAAGCAAGGCTTCCTCCTGCCATCAGCCATACAACTCCACAGTCCAGGAGGCATTCAATTGAATGTCAAGGGACAGGCAACTATTAAACTCCAGTACAAAGGAGGAGAAATCACAGAAACTTTGTGATCCACAACCAAGGATGTTCACGGTTAAGTCACAAAGTTTGCACAGATCTACAAATGATCTACAAATAGATGAATTGGAAAGCCTTGAGCAAACCAGGCAGAAGGTTTCCCATGAACAGCAGGTGAAAGAACCAGACAAACATGACCAAAGAAAACAACAACAGCAGATGCATTATCACACATTCCTGCTGAAAAACTCAAAGAGGAGGACATAAATTCTGTTGAGGATGTAGCAACATATACCTCATTGACCACAAAATTCCTACAAGCAACACAGAGGCAGAATGAAATCCAAAAGCACAAAAAGCTTGCTGGGAACTCTGTGAACTGATTGGAAGTAAACTGCAGTCCATTGTCCGTAGTGATAGTCTCTGGCGAATCCTATTTTGTAAACAACTTGTCCAGAATGCTGTTGTTAAGGAATTTGTTGTAGCATTTTCTGGCCATTTGCTATGTAGATCATGAGCAATAAGCAAAAAACATTGATTCCTAGGGGCTGCTTGCACTTTGCCAAAAAAATCTACTTGGAGTTGTTGCCATGGTTTTCTAGGCCATGCAGTCAGGTGCAGAGGCGCGAGACATGATTTAACAGATTTTTCTACTGAGTGTACATGCTACGCAGTTTTGAATGAACTCTAAGCAGCAATCTATTTCTGGCCACAGACTTCCCCACAAGATTATTGTCTCATCTTAACAGCACTCCGATATCCTTCATGGGCTAGATGCAATACATGCTGGCATAGCACTTGTGGGATAACCACTAGAGTTCCATGTGCAATATGGTTGTCATCAAACAATGAAAGTTCATTGTGTTCTCTGTAGTAAAGGACCAGTTCTTCCTCTATTTCTTGAGGTCACTCTATTTTTACTGACAAGCTTTCTACAATACATTGTCTGTCACAGATGCTGCCTTTAACTCCCCTTGCATTGCAATATTCATGGATCACATGTGAAATCACTGCATTCAAGTAGTCTTCAATGTTGCAAGTCACTTCACTATTGCTAACTCTGTCTGTGATAATCACATGCTAAGCATGTGAACCACTCAGTTGTGTGAACTTGTGAGATACTTAAATTTGAAGTTGTACTCGTGAAGACAATCTGACCATCTGTAGCTGCATAGAGGTCAATCACCAGATACTGACGCAGTTAAAAATGGGGTCAGCACATGGTGATTAGTGTGGAGAATGAATTTTCTACCATAGAGGTACCGATATTCACAAGTGTAGATGCAGGCTAGTGCTTCCCACTCTCCAGTATAGTATCTGTGTTCAAAAACAGAAAATGCTGGAAAAACTCAGCAGGTCTAACAGCATTGGTGGAGAAAAAAACAGAGTTAACGTTTCGAGTCTGTATGACTTCTTCAGGGCTAAAGAGAAGTAAAAATGTGATAAAATTTATACTGTTTAAGGGGGGGGTGGAGCAAGTGAAGCTAAATAGAAGGCCAGCGATAGTTGGGGGAAAATTTGTGTTCAATTTCCAGCAACAAGTGTGATGCATGAATGATTGGTCGTTTGATTCCTTCAATGCACCATTAGAATACAACTCCTATCGCCACCCGATGTGGAAGGGGGTCGGGAAGGAGGAGGACCTCCTCGTGAACCTGCTCCTGGGCCTGGCCAAGTTGGCCATTAACAGGTCCAGGCAGGGGGCGATCGACGGGGGAGTCCCGCCCAATTGTTTGTCCCTCTTCCGCAGCTACGTTCGCAGCTGGGTGTCCCTGGAGAGGGAGCACGCTGTGTCTGCCGGCACTCTCGAGGCCTTCCATGCTCGGTGGGCACCGCGGGGACTGGGGTGTTTTATTGACCCCTTTAATCACATTTTGGTTTAAAGTTTGTCCTTAGTTTTACAGCTGACCTGAATTAGGGGCTGTGCTTGATTTGTCCTTCATTTTGTTAATTTAGTTTAATTGTTTTAACTCCAAAAGAGTTACAACTCCTATCGCATTTCCTGATGCATTTGTTGTGACATCATGTGGGTCAAAATGCACGAGGGCTGGCAGAGATGCCATCTCCGCTTTTAACGTGCTGTATGATTGACCAGTCCCATTGTACATCTTGGCACAATAGCTATCGAAAAGGCTCCATGGTCTCTCAGCACTTAGGAACAAATTTGTGAGGAAAGTTAGTAGTATTGAGGAATGATGCCAACTTTTTCATGCTGATCATTGATCCCACAGCATGGATGGATCTACCAGTGAAGAAAGGAAAAGTACTGGGGCTGGAAAATTTAAACTGTTCTCTAGTCTCATTGCCAATTGTTGTGCATTCATATTTACATATGAATGTATGAATTAGGAGCAGGAGTAGACTATTCAACCCCTTGAGCCTGGACTGCCATTCAGTAAGTTCATGGTTGATCTGATTGTGGTCTCAAATCCACATTCCCTAACTCTGGCCATTTTGACTCCCTTGTTGGTCAAGAATCTTTCTACCTCTGTATAAAAATATTCAATAATCCTGCCTCCGCTGCTCTCCCAGGAACAGAGTTCCAAAGGCTCATGAACCTCTGAGAAAATAAATTTCTCCTCATCTCTGTCTTAAATGGGAGATCCCTTATTTTTAAACTGTGTTACCTAGTTCTAGTCTCTCCCTGAAGGAGAAACATCCTTTCAGCTCTGTCTTCATGAGCTCTGATTAGGTACATTTATAAATGAGCTGTGTCAACAAATCACAAATTATATGTAACTGTATTTCTCATGGTATTGCTCATACTAAGTCAGATGACATATTATTTTATAAGGGCCATATAGCCCTGTACAGTGCTGTAGGCTGTCTTGTCCTGGTAATGAGAAGCTCTGTTACTCTAAGGAATAGAGTGTAATTACTGTTATGTAAACAATTTCTGGGGTCAGAGTTTGATTGCTCTTCAGTCTGTGAATCACATCCCTGACATTCTTTCCCTTTTATAGCATGACTGCAATGGTTACTCAGTTGGTCATTGGTACTGTGACAAAATGCCTTTATTTACTCCTCATTTAAAATATAACAGGAATCTTGAAGGTGTCTGTTTGGGGAGCCTGGAGGTGAGTTATGTGCTCGTGAATTCCTAGCTTCTGATCTGCTCCTTCAGCCGCAGTATTTATGTGATTGGCCTAATTAAGTTTCTGGTCAATGAAGACTCTTGAAGAAATAGACAGGAAAGGGCAAGTGTAAAGAGCATGAAATAGACCCTTGATACTTTCATAATATATTGGTTTAGGGTCCCAGCACAAAACAAACTCATCCTATTTCTCGGCCAAGGACATCACTGCAAGAGTTTCTCAGGGCATTGACCTAGGCCTAAACATCTTCAACTGCTTCATCAATGACCTTCCTTCCATCATAAAATCGGGAGTGGAGATTTTTGTTGATGATTGCACAGTGTTCAGTTCCATTCACAACTTCTCAGATACTGGAGCAGTCTGTGCCGAGATGCAGCCAGACCTGGACAACATTCTAACTTGGGCTGACAAATGGCAAGTAACATTTGCACCACACAGATGCCAGACAATGAGACCATCTCCAACACAAATGAATCTTACCATCTCCCCTTGACATTCAGTTACTATCATTGAATCCTCACACCATCAAAATGCTGAGGGTTATCATTGACCAGAAACTTAATTAGACCAATCACATAAACACTGTGACTGAAAGAGCAGGTCAGAAGCTGGGAATTCTCCAGCATGTAACTCACCTCCAGGCTCCCCAAAGGCTGCCAGTGAACTACAGGGCACAAATCAAGAGGTTGGTGGAATACTCTCCGCTTGCCTGGAGGAGTGCAGCTCCAAAAACACTCAAGAAGCTCAACCATCTAGGAGAAGGTCTCATTGAGAAGCAATCCACCACCTTAAACATTCACTCCCTCCACCACCAGCACACAGGGGCAGCAGTGTCAATCATCTACAAAATACAGTGCAGCAAACTGCCAAGGCTTTTTCACCAGCAAATTCTAAACCCAAAACCTCCACAGCCTAGAAGAATAAGGGCAGCAGGCACATGGGAATGCCACCAGCCTCAAGTGCCCCTCCAAATGACATGCCATGCTGACTTGGAATATGTTGCTGCTCCTTCAGTGCCATTGGGTTAAAATTGTGGAACTCACTACCTAACAGCAATGTGGGTGTACCAAACCACATGGACTGCAGCGGTTTGAGAAAGCAGCTCACCATTACTTACTCAAGGGCAATTAGAGGTGGGCAATATCTGCTAGCCTTTCCAGCACTATCATCATCGCATGAACAAATAAAAAGAGAATGGGGTCTTTTTTCTCTTGAATGTCAGGGCATTCTCAAGGCAGTCAGAAGTCTAACAAACAGGCTGTATTATAATAATTGCTCACCATTTCATATAATACTGCAGGACAGCTGTATAAAAGCAATATGGTTATTATCCAATATATATTAAAGATTATTGTTTAAAACCACTCGGGCCTGAATTTGAACTGTGATTATTGCTCTTGGTCTTATGTTATGGCTGTAAGTGTAGGAAATTCACTAGCATTTCCTTACTACTTTCTCTGCTAAAGGCCACACCAACTGTCAATTTTTCTGTATCACTTTCCCTCAATTTTCCTCACAAGGTTGCTTCAAAAATGGAACTGGGGTCTGATTCCAGTGACCCCTCTTACCAGTGCTGGGTTTACTGCTCCAAGTTCATTGGGACTATTACTCTGTCCACCGAAGTAACCTTTGATCCCATCCAATTTTACTTGGGCAAATTAATTTTAATATTTTCTCACCACTCTGAAGGAAATCCTGTGGCACTGAAACAGTTTAACAAAGTCATGGCAGTCATTTTATGTTTTAAAAAATTTGGATCACCCCAATGCCTGGGGCTAATTATTCTTTAAATCGCCACATTCACTTGGTTAAGCCTTCATTTGAGGTATTTTTTTGGTTGAAATCTGTTTTCTCTGGACCAGAGGAGGGTGAAGGAGAATTTAACTGAGAGGCCTAAAATTATGAGGAGGCTAGATAGATTGGGCAGCAAAGGCCGATTTTGATTAACAGAGAGTTAATAACCAGAGGACTTAAGATTTAAAATAATTGGTGCGGGGGTGCGCCTGACACGCTCGAGCATAAAATGACTCACGATGACGTCGGGTGACCATCCTGACATCATCACGCACTCAAGCGATGTTTTGGTCAGTGGGCGCGCATGGGAGTCAGCAGTGTGCCCGCTGACAATTAACAGGCCTATTAAGGCCAGTACAGTAATAATTAAATGCAATTTTTTGCCCCTTTGGGTTTCTTATGAATCCTCACCCACGGGCGGGATGAAGTTTTCAACAGGAAATAAAAATAAAATAAAAATGTTTAAGTCACAGTTATAACATGTTTCTGCTCATGTGACTGTTGGGGTGTATTCGATGAATGGACCACAGGAGACTCAGGTACAGGTTATGATCGTTTATTCGAGCAATTGCAAGGAGGGCACCATCTCAATGCAGCTTGAGACAGTACTCTGCTAAACTACAAGTATTCAACATATTTATACATTAATGGTCACATACAAGAACAGTTTCCAGATTTTGATCTTGTCAACATATAGGTTTACATTAAACAGACAAGTCTCTGGTACAAAGGTACATGCATCGTCTGACCCCACCTTCACCCAGGCAGAGACCTGCCATCCTATCTAAGCTGGGACCATCTTTCCTTCCCCTATCTGTTGAAGAGCACACTTAATCTATGTTATTGTCATCCTCCGACTCCAGTCTAACTCTCGATCTATCATATTTACATTCTTCTTTGTCCAATATGGCCTTGCTGATGCTCGCAAGCCCTGAGAATGTGCAAGGTTCAGCATTGTCTCTGTCCCAGCCTGAACTTTAAATGTTAACTACTTAGCAATTGTGGTTTTGCATGCTGGGATACTTTAAGTCAAGTGCCTTGACCATTACTGTATTCCTTTATTTCCCCCTAACAGTGACAAAGTCACATGAGGGGACATGTTTACCTAATTTTTTAAATCTTTATTTGTAATGTTATAAATCTTCAGCTCCCTGCTCCCTGGGGCAGCTCTGTGCCTTCAGGGGGCTTTCAGTGCTCGCACCCATGTGCATGCGCACACTTCTGCACTTGCCCTCCTCCTGCCAACCAACATCACCCCCACCCCCCCTCCACTCCAGCAGGCTGGCCAATTAGTAGCCAAATCGTGGCCTGATCGCGAGTGGCAGTCAGTTTCGCGGCTGTGTAAAGCCTGCATCCAAATCGTGATCTTTTAATAAACAGAATGAAAGCAGCAAGGTAAATGCAAACCAAAGCAAGATTATGTGGATCTGTGTTTAGGGGTTTCTTTCTTTTGTGGTAATTTTACATTGAAAGACATTGTTGCACATACTCTGCAACCAGCACAAGCCCCATCTGTTGCTGGTTTGTGGATTCAGAGAGAACAGGTGAATATGTTTGTTTCACAGATCATTTCATTGTAATTATTCTGATGTTGCAGCCTTCCCTCTGAGAAATGCAGCCTGAAAACTACTACCTTTTAAGTGCAATGGAAAAAAATAACGTCTTGCATATTTTGACGATGTCCCACCACAAGTGCAAAAGACAAGGCGTGTTCATCGTGCAAGATCTAATCTCGGTTAGATCATGATATTGTAAATTCCGTTTGAAAAAGGGTCTTTATCCCAAACTTCTCAGTTTGAATTTCTTAATCAGTCAGTGTTAAGAACACTTCTTAAAAATACAGACCATATTGATGCAAATGATAATTGTGAAGTTACTCCTTTCTTTTTTAATGTTTCCCTCTCATGAGGAAGGCCTTCAGCACACGAGTCTGATTCATCGGGCACTTTCAGCTCCTGAAGTAGCCATTCTTCATGTGTTATTCTGTACAATGGGGTTCAGTGCATCAGGATTCATTCCTGGGATAAGAGGGTGGTCCTATGAAGAGAGATTGAGTAGAATGGGTCCATCTTCTCTGGAATTATGGAAAGGTGGTCTCACTGAAATATATTAAACTCTGAGAGGACTTGGCAAGGTAGGTGCCGAAAGGCTGTTTCCCCTAGTTGGACAATATAGAAATACGGGTCATTATTTCAGGATAAGGAGTAAGCCTTTTAGGATGGCGGTGAGGAGAAATTTCTTCAAAGAAGAGTATGAATCTTTGGAGTTCTCTACTCCTCAAGGGTGGTAATTTTCAGTCATTGAGTGGATTCAAGAATGAGACCGATAGATTTTTGGGCAACAAGGGAATCAAGGAATATGAAGATAGGTGGGACAGTGGAATTGATGTAGAATTTCAGCCATGATCTGGTAAATCAGGCTCAAGGAGCCAAGTGGCCTACTCCTGATGCTATTTCTTACATTATTATGTTCTTATCAAAATCAACTCTAATCTTGCAATCAACAGATGTCAACAAATACACATCTTCCAGCAGCAATCATTCAACTGAAATCAATAAATGTTCCTCCAGGGCCTGAAAGTGTATTTTAGATCTGCCTTCTGCAGACTACCCCAGTTCCTGAACACATGACACTGCACAATCCCTGCAAGATAGATCCGAAGCAAATCCTGCTGTAGGCGGGTGCCTCCAGGCTCTGTAATTGTCTTTGACTTTCTGCCAATTTCCCACATTTTCACCAGGAAGTCATCCTGGAATTAATGAGGCTGGGTGATGGGATAGGCTCTGGAAAATCATAAAGCTCTTAATCTTCCCAATGGAGGGGGAGGGCCTTTATACCAGCAGATTTAGGGGCTTCTTCCACTTCCAATTCAAGGCTTTCAGTTGGAGCCTTGATGACATCTGAGGGTGCCGCTGGGTTCCTTGCTGTTTCTTTGGATGCTGCAGCAGTGCCGGGGAGCCTGCCGAGGACGCTGAGTGAGTTTGGACCCTGGAAAACGGGCAGAAGCTGGGACAGGCTCATAGGGTAGCAAAAGTTGTGACTCACCAGCAATCCATCCTGAAGAGGTGAATCCTGACCATATGGTTGACAATATGACAGATGTAGGAAAAGTAAAATGACATAATGATACAGTGTGGAATATTTTACCAACAGATATTGACACTTAACAATTTTACTGACATTTAGGCTGGGATTTTAAGGGGCGACCATGCCTTTGCTGGCTAGGAAGTCATGAAGGGATCAAGCAATTAATTGCCTGCAGTTGTGGCTTCTGTCCCTCTAAAGCAGGGTGTCCCACCTCCAAGGGCTGCCATCCAATTGGATGGCCGGTGGCTCTTCAGTCCCTGCAGCGCGGCCAAGAGCAGTGGCCTCTCCTTTAACTGCAACAATTCCCAGAGCAACAGCTATCAAGGAGGCCTGGAGTGCAGATACTTGGAGCTGGGCCCACCAGGGCCAATCAAGAAGGCCCCAGCAAAGCAGCTGGAGTTGGGGGGTCCGATCTTGAGCATGGTTGGGGGGGTGGTGTCTTACAGAAGGGGCAGCACTTGCTGCTGGGGGGAATCTGCGTGGGTCACAGGGTGCCCTATCAGGAGAAGTCTCCTCCTCAGAGACTACAATGATGCTGATGTGCCATCCAAATTAAGCCCAACCCATGGCACGCCTCCCAGTCTGCTCCTGGGGTGGGGTGGGGGGTGGTTGCATAAAATGCAGGCTATAATTTTAGTTTTGGTGACTATTTAATATTGATGCCCTTTTTCAGGGTGCATTTGAAATTATTATAGGAAAAGGATATATTGGTGCAGGAAGGGCGGGTTCTGAAATCGAGTCTCAAACTCTTTGTTCTAACTGAGATTTTTACTGCAACAAGTTTGATCAGGGAATTGTGCAAAATTGGCAGAATGTTCTGTTCTCTAGCATTATATCTCTCACCTTGAGGAACACAAAGATTTGCAAAATAATTAATTATCGGCATTCAGATAAGTTTGGAACATATTGTACTCAACGCATAGATGCAAGTAAGGGAAAGATAAACAGATGAGAGAGAAAAGAAAGGATATGACCCTATCCTTGTAGTGATAGGATTAGATGAAGAGGGATGGGAGAAGGCTCGTTTGGAGCCAGATGGGGCAAGTGGCCTGTTTCTGTGCTGAAGATTATTGTAACTCTAAGTAATTCTAATCCACAAAACAAATTTTACTGATGATGTCACGGAATTGTGTACCATCTACAAGATGTAGAAGATGCAGCAACTCCCAGACATTTCTTCCACAGCACGTCATAAATTTGCGACCTCTACCACCAAGAAGGACAAGAGATGGATGAGAACGCTATCACCTGCAATATCCCATCCAGGATACACACCATCCTGACTTGGAGCTATAATGCCCTTCCTTCACTGTCACCAGATCAAAATCCTGGAACTCCCTTCCTAACACCGCTATGGATGTACTTACACCATATGGACTGCAGTGGCTCAAGAAGGCTCATCATCACCTTCTCATGGGCAATTAGGGATGGGCAATAATGCTGGCTATGCCAGCAACACCTATATCTCATGAATGGAAGATAGGGGCTGCCAGGAGTACGTTGGAATACTCAAGTCTCGAAAGTAACAAAGGATGAGACTTTCAGCAGCAGGTGAACAGAGACAGACGCAGAGTTGGACATCGTATATGAAGGTAAGATCAGTGATCCCTTGGCTATGAGCTTGAGAACTCATCTCTGGGTCAGATGCATCACCAAGGTTGTGAAAAGCCTGGTTCAGCCTCATGCAGTGGGGTGGAATCAATGGCTGGGGAATGGAGTTTGTGGCAGATCCGAAGACAACATCTCTGGTCTTTTCAATATTTAGCTGGAGGTATTTTCTGCTTGTCAATTAGTGGATGCTGGACAAGCAGTGTGACAAATCACAGGCAGTGGAGAGGTTTTGAGAGAGGGGGCGATGGCATAGTGCTACGGCAGATGGTGGATTTTGAATTTAATAAAAAAAATCTGGAATTAAAATGAAACAATTGTTGTAAAAATTCATCTCGTTCACTAATGGAAGGAAATCTGCCATCCTTACCTGGTCTGGCCTACATGTGACTCTAGACCCACAGCAATGTGGTTGACTCTTAAATGGCCTCTGAACTAGAGCAACTAGAGATGCGTAATAAATGTTGGCCTGCACAGTGATGCCCACATCCCATGAACAATAAAAAAAAGATGGTGGTAAGGTAGTAGAACCCAACGTATTTTCAGATTGTTTCAACAAAGGGCAGTATGTAGATGAGAAATATGAGGGAACCAAAAGTAGATCCTTGGGGGACTCCAGAGATGATGGTGTGGGAGCATTCTATGTAAAAATATCTTGAACAAGTTTTATTTGGTAAAGAAATTAACTTTACTAAGGCTATCCACCCACACATAGTGGGTAGTGGAGCCAACTTAAGGGCCACTTACCATTTATTTTATAATGCACACACTGGAAAAGAGGATGATTCAAGGAAATCCAGTTGCTCAAGATTTTGTGAAAAGGACTGATTAAAATTATTCAGGGCAAATTCCTCACTATGGTGAATGGGTCAAATACCAGGGAACACTAGTTTAAATGAGGATGCCACTGGAAGCGTTTATAGTCCAAAACATGATAAAGAGCTAGTTTTTTTTAGCCCTTACTGGGGCTAGGATCTGAGGTACTCGGTGGTGGTGGGGGGTGGGGGGGGGGGGGGGGGTGTAGTGCCAGCCTGTGCACTGCTTCCTCAGCTCCATCCTACCGCCAGACTATTTTTGTAGAGATGGGAGGTGGGGGTGCAGTAAGGCTAACCACTTACACATGGCTGGCAGTGGAGCCAGCTCGTTAAGGGCCACTTATTAAGTGACCACTTCCTTAATTGGACCGTAAGCCCATCCTCTAGCCATTAATTTACCGTTCCAGGTAAAATCACATTGACTGACTAGTTCCCACATGGTGTGGACTTCTGACCCCCATTTGAGGCAGATGGCAGGGTTCAGGTGCCCACAGGGGAAATCCTGCTGGAATTGTTATGGAATAATTCACCAGAAGAGAGACTGAAGTGGGCAGTATTAACATGTTTACGTGGGAAATGGAAGCCTTACTGGAGGGTAAAGGACCTTAGACATCAAGTAAGAAGATGGGTTGAGCTATAAAAATGGGCCTAGTGGGCTTTTTGTATTCTCCAATATTTCTGTCTTCCCTTTTTTGATAATGATTGCTTACCTTCTTGCAAAAACCTGTACGCTTGCCAGGTGTGTTGTGATATTCTTCTGGCCTTGGAGGCCTTCAGTGTTAGTGTGTATTTTAAAATCTTTCTCCCACTAGACATTCTAGTTGAGATCTAAGAACTTAACAGTGACAGAAATAACAAATCATCCCACTCAAACCTGCAACCACAGCGGGGATGTTAACCACCGCTATATCAGGCTATATCTGCACAGTTATTCTTCCTTCCCCTCTTTGCCACATTTCTATCATGGTTATTTTTTTTTCTAAATATTGAGGGCATAACAAATTCACAACAGCTGGCTAGAAAGTTAGCAAAAATCAGTTTGTATTTGCAAGAACAGCTTGCAATTTTTTTTTTACCAAAATGCAGTATCACATTACAATGCAACAATCAAATCAAATTATTTTAATGAAGCATCATTTATATAAATGCTACATTGTTGGTTATATTTGATTAGTCATAATGCTGTCTAACTGAATCAATCAAAGGCACACTATCACTGTAATTAGGCTGAGCATGAAGATGACACTTGGTGTTTTTGACAGAACATGCACAGGTGATGGTAGATAAAGCTGACTTGCTGCAGAACGTTGAGGTTTCATGTTTTATTAACAAAAGCCACATAATTGACTCTAGCATTTTTTTTTCCAAGTTCTTGTAATTTTTTATTATTAGATTTTTTGATAATCTCTGAACTAATCTGAAGATACCCCAGAATACTGTATATTATACTTTGCTGTACAACAGCATGGATACTTACCAATGATAATGTGCATTTCAATGCCGATTTTTAAAGTTACTTCCTTCAGCACTTCTAGTAGCATGGGGTCTTACGACGGGACAGCAAATAGGGTATCCATGAAATTTAAACGAGAAAGTAAATGTAGAAGTAATGTGGTTTCATCGGTGCTTTCATGTGCGACACAGAAAGAATTTGATCCTCTGCTAATATTTCTACACTATTTTCATAGCAAATCTTCAGTCAAACAATTTTCACTTTTTTTTTGTTTACAATTTGTTCACAAACAAATGCACACTTTACATCTTGTTCTAACTGGGTCTGGCTCTTCATTCCCCACTGAGTAACTATGGAGCTCCTCACTCATATGCATATAACTAAACAACTTGCATTAATATAGCATCTTTAAAGTAAAAAAAAATGCCAATGTGCTTCATAGGTACAGACGTGGAAAATGGACACTAAGCCAGGAAGGGAAGATCAGGAGAGGTGACTCAAAATTTGACAGAAGGGATGATTCTTTCTGAGGAGGGGTGCCCCTGCCATGACGGGGCCCAGCGAGTTTAAGGAGATAATCCGGTTGGTTGAAGACGCAGCCCTTCTGGACAAAGAGAATGGGGCATGCACAAAATAGCTGGAGTCAGAGGAATAGGATTCCGGTTGAGTGGTATGTAGCTTCGTGAAGATTGCAGAGATTGGATAGTTCAAAGTTCAACGTTTAGTGCATCTCCCTGCACTTCCCATCAACCTTGCTGTTAACTTTCTCCAGGGACACTGTATATCTTTTATGATATTGTTGCAACTTGCTTGAGGTCCACTGGTAATCTTTTGAATAGAAACTGGCCTGTTGTTAGTATTTGGGCACAGTTACTGCAGTACTACCAGCACATGTCCAACAGGTCCAATTTTAATTATTCCTGAAGAACCCACATAACACAGGAATTGCAAGCAGCAGGTCTCAGATGCCCGTGCAGATCTAAAAAAATCCTTATATTCTCTCCTTAACAATCTAGTTAGAATCCTGTTTAAGATATTTATTATAAATTATAATCTCTAGACCAGTGCTTATACTCTACTCTTATTAATTCAATCACTATTATACTAACATGATTGAAATTTTTAATGGTCCAGCTCTTAATTTGAACAAATGCTCTAGTTTAGAGAGAGAAAAATACTCACCAGCCAATCACCAGGAGCTCTTATCTTATGCAGTAACCTTTTATGTGGCCCCTTACCAAATGCCTTTTGAAAATCCAAATACACTATATCTACTGGTTCCCCTTTGTCCACACTCTTACAACCTCAAAGAATTCTAATAAATTTGTCAAACACAATTTCCCTTTAACAAATTCATGCTGACTCTGCCTGATTGTGCTGTGATTTTCTAAATGTCCTGCTCCTCCTTCCTTATCAATGGATTCTAGCATTTTGCCAAATTTGAAATGTTGTCACAAAGACAGATGGTCAAACATGCCTGTGGAAAGTGCATAGTTACAATATGAATTGAAATGTCCCGAGAAATTAAAGGCAAAATGAGGCATTTAAAAGAAAAGGAGTGCATTTGGGCCTGAGCTGGAGTCCAGACGAGAAGTTGGCCCTGCACTGGGAGACAGACTTCGGGTGTAAAAATCTGTTTACTGCTGAAGGCTTAGAGAGTATCTTGTAAGATCAAAGTCTTTGTTAACTAATCATTGTATAGAATTGTGCTGCTTTGTGCTTTCACTTCACAAACTGGCTATACTGCATTCGTTGCTCCCAATGTGGTCTCCTCTACATTGGAGAGACCAAACGTAAACTGGGCGACCGCTTTGCAGAACACCTGCGGTCTGTCCGCAAGAATGACCCAAACCTCCCTGTCGCTTGCCATTTTAACACTCCACCCTGCTCTCTTGCCCACATGTCTGTCCTTGGCTTGCTGCATTGTTCCAGTGAAGCCCAACGCAAACTGGAGGAACAACACCTCATCTTCCGACTAGGGACTTTACAGCCTTCCGGACTGAATATTGAATTCAACAACTTTAGGTCGTGAGTCCCCTCCCCCATCCCCACCCCCTTTCTGTTCCCCCCCTTTTTTTTTTCCCAATAAATTATAAAGATTTTCCTTTTCCCACCTATTTCCATTATATAAAATAAAAAAAAACCCACTAGAGCTATACCTTGAGTGCCCTACCATCCATTCTTAATTAGCACATTCGTTTAGATAATATCACCAACTTTAACTTTAACACCTATGTGTTCTATTGTACTATTGTTGTTGACATCTTTTGATGATCTGCTTCTATCACTGCTTGTTTGTCGCTACAACCACACCAACCCCCTCCACCTCTCTGTCTCTCTATCTCTCCGCCCCCCACACACACACCTTAAACCAGCTTATATTTCAGCTCTTTCCTGGACTCGAACTCAAGTTCTGTCGAAGGGTCATGAGGACTCGAAACGTCAACTCTTTTCTTCTCCGCCAATGCTGCCAGACCTGCTGAGTTTTTCCAGGTAATTCTGTTTTTGTTTTGGATTTCCAGCATCCGCAGTTTTTTTGTTTTTTTTTTGGCTATAAATAAAACATGGCAACACTAACAGCCTGTTACTAATTGCATTGTCCTGACCTGGTATTTCTGCCATTGCAATGTAGTGAGGCAGCAGTGCAGAGTGAAAATACAAACTGAGACCTGTGTAGGTCCTAAAGATACCAGGTCTCACTGGGGGGGGGCAGAAATGCCTGACGCTGCAGTTTTGAGGGAGCAAGTTTACTGGGGCGCACCCAAACTGTGGGAGGGTCGCAGGGGTCATTAAAATATCCTACACACCTCAGCTGCAGGAATTATGAAGTATGGTTTTCGCCGAAGTGCAGCTCAGTAGTCACATTAAGCTGGTTCTGAAATTTGTGACTAAAATTTGACCCTCTTGCATAGAAATCTTAAAATGCACCTACAGAATTGTAGGAGGCTGAGCGTCAATTCGCAGACACTTCCTCCTACCTCTCCCTGGACCATGACCCCACCACTGAACATCAAGCCATTGTTTCCAGGACTATCACTGACCTCATCTCCTCTGGGGATCTTCCTCCCACAGCTTCCAACCTGATAGTCGCCCAACCTCAGATGGCCCGCTTCTACCTCCTACCCAAACCCACAAACAGAATTGTCCTGGTAGACCGATCGTGTCAGCTTGCTCCTGCCCCACAGAACTCATTTCTTGTTATCTTGACTCCCTTCTCTCTCCCCTTGTCCAGTCCCTTCCCACCTACATCAGTGATTCCTCTGACACCTTACGTCACATCAACAACTTCCAGTTCCCTGGCCCCAACTGCTTCCTCTTCACCATGGATGTCCAATTCCTCTACACCTCCATCCCCCACCAGGATGGTCTGAGGGCCCTTAGCTTCTTCCTCGAACAGAGGCCCAAACAATCCCCATCCACCACTACTCTCCTCCGTCTGGCTGAACTTGTTCTCACACTTAACAATTTCTCCTTCAACTCCTCTCACTTCCTCCAAATAAAAGGTGTGGCTATGGATACCGGCATGGGCCCCAGCTATGCCTGTCTCTTCATGGAGTATGTGGAACATTCCTTGTTCCAGTCCTACTCCGGCCCCCTTCCACAATTCTTTCTCCGGTACATCGATGATTACTTCAGTGCTGCTTCATGCTCTCGTCAGGACTTGGAAAAATTTATTAATTTTGCTTCCAATCTCCACCCTCCATCATTTTCACATGGTCCATCTCTGACACTTCCCTCCCCTTCCTTGACCTCTCTGTCTCAATCTCTGGTGATAGACTGTCCACCAATATCCATTGCAAGCCTACCGACTCCCACAGCTACCTTAACTACAGCTCCTCACACCCCGCTTCCTGTAAGGACTCCATCCCATTCTCTCAGTTCCTTCGCCTCCGTCACATCTGTTCCAATGACGTTACCTTCAAAAACAGTTCCTCTAACATGTCCTCCTTCTTCCTTAAACGAGGTTTTCCACCTACGGTCGTTGACAGGACCCTCAACCGTGTCCGGCCAATCTCCCACGCATCTGCCCTCACGCCTTCTCCTCCCTCCCAGAAACATGATAGGGTCCCTCTTGTGCTCACTTATCACCCCACCAGCCTCCACATTCAAAGGATCATCCTCCGCCATTTCCGCCAACTCCAGCATGATGCCACCACCAAACACATCTTCCCTTCACCCCCCCGTCAGCATTCCGTTAGGATCGTTCCCTCCGGGACACCCTGGTCCACTCCTCCATTACCCCCTACTCCTCAACCCCCACCTATGGCACCACCCGATGCCCACGCAAAAGATGTAACACCTGCCCCTTCACTTCCTCTCTCCTTACCGTCCAAGGGCCCAAACACTCCTTTCAAGTGAAGCAGCATTTCACTTGCATTTCCCCCAACTTAGTCTACTGCATTCGTTGCTCCCAATGTGGTCTCCTCTACATTGGAGAGACCAAACGTAAACTGGGCGACTGCTTTGCAGAACACCTGCGGTCTGTCCGCAAGAATGACCCAAACCTCCCTGTCGCTTGCCATTTTAACACTCCACCTACTCTCTTGCCCACATGTCTGTCCTTGACTTGCTGCATTGTTCCAGTGAAGCCCAACGCAAACTGGAGGAACAGCACCTCATCTTCCAACTAGGCACTTTACAGCCTTCCAGACTGAATATTGAATTCATCAACTTTAGGTCCTGAACTCCCCCTCCATCCCCACCCCCTTTCTGTTTCTTCCCCCTTCCTTTTGTTTTTTTCCAATAAATTATATAGATTTTTCTTTTCCCACCTATTTCCATTATTTTTAAATCTTTTTAAATCTTTTATGCTCCCCCCAGCCCCACTAGAGCTATACCTTGAGTGCCCTACCATCCATTCTTAATTAGCATATTCGTTTAGATAATATCACCAACTTTAACACCTATTTGTTCTTTTGTTCTGTTGTCTGTGACATCTTTTGATGATCTGCTTCTATTACTGCTTGCTTGTCCCTCCTTGGATTCACCTAGTTCTGTTGAAGGGTCATAAGGACCCGAAACGTCAACTCTTTACTTCTCCGCCGATGCTGCCAGACCTGCTGAGTTTTTCCAGGTAATTCTGTTTTTGTACAGAATTGTAATTGAAATCCTGCCTCCTTTGCATTGTGTCGGCTCAAATTGGGAATGCATCAACAAAATTTTGCATCTGGTTGACGTTGAGCAAGACTGAATTGAAGAATAAATTGTAAACTCGCCAGACTTCCGTCCATTGCTATCCACCGACGGTAGCGGATTATAAAGTGCTCCGATTAAAGACAGAAAAAAGCTGCAGTCCATTCGCTCACAACGATCAGATTCTCTTTCATCTCTTAACCTCCGAAAGGCCTGTCCTCAAGGGCCTGTCCGAAAGGCCTGTCCTCTATCTCAGTCTTAAATACACTCAATGACCTGGCCTCCACAGCCTTCTGTGGCAATGAATTCCATAGATTCACCACTCGCTGACTAAAGAAGTTTCTCCTCATCTCTGTTCTAAAAGGTCTTCCCTTTACTCTGAGGTTGTGACCTCGGGTCCTAGTCTCTCCTACTAATGGAAACATCTTCCCCAAGTCCACTCTATCCAGGCCTTTCAGTATTCTGTAAGTTTCAATCGGATCCCCCCTCATCCTTCTAAACTCCATCGAGTATAGACCCAGAGTCCTCAAACGTTTCTCATATGTTAAGCCTTTCATTCCTGGGATCATTCTCGTGGACCTCCTCCGGACCCTCTCCAGGGCCAGCACATCCTTCCTGAGATATGGGGCCCAAAATTGCTCACAATATTCTAAATGTGGTCTGACCAGAACCTTATAAAGCCTCAGCAGCACATCCCTGCTTTTATATTCTAGTCCTCTCGAAATAAATGCCAACATTGCATTTGCCTTCCTAACTACCGACTCAACTTGCAAGTTAACCCTAAGCGAATCCTACACTAGGACTCCCAAGTCCCTTTGCATTCCAGATTTCTGAATTATCTCCCCATTTAGAAAATAGTCTATGCCTCTATTCTTCCTACCAAAGTGCATGACCTCACACTTCCCCACATTGTATTCCATCTGTCACTTCTTTGCCCATTCTCCTAACCTGTCCAAATCCTTCTGCAGCCTCCCCGCCTCCTCAATACTACCTGTCCCTCCACCTATCTTTGTATCATCTGCAAACTTAGCCAGGATGCCCTCGGTTCCTTCATCTAGATCATTAATGTATAAAGTGAAAAGTTGTGGTCCCAACACTGACCCCTGCGGAACTCCATTAGTCACCGGCCGCCATCCTGAGAAGGACTCCCTTATCCCTACTCTCTGCCTCCTGCCAGACAGCCAATCCTCTACCCATGCTAGTACCTTACCTCTAACATCATGGGCTCTTATTTTACTGAGCAGCGTCCTGTGCTAAAAGGCCTTCTGGAAGTCCAAGTAGATAACATCCATTGACTCTCCTTTGTCTAACCTACTCGTTACCTCCTCAAAGAATTCCAACAGGTTTGTCAGGCATGACCTCCCCTTGATGAAACCATGCTGACTTTGCCTGATTTTACCATGCACTTCCAAGTATTCTGAAATCTCATCCTTAATAATGGACTCTAAAATCTTACCAACGACCGAGGTCAGGCTAATCAGCTTGTAATTTCCCGTCTTTTGCCTCACTCCCTTCTTAAACAGGGAGGTTACATTAGCAATTTTCCAGTCCTCTGGGACCCTCCCTGACTCCAGTGATTCCTGAAAGATCACCACTAACACCTCCACTATCTCTTCAGCTATCTCCTTCAGAACTCTGGGGTGTAATCCATCTGGTCCAGGTGATTTATCCACCTACAGACCTTTCCATTTTCCTAGCACTTTCTCCTTGGTAATGGCCACCATACTCACCTCTGCCCCCCGACTCTCTTGAACTTTGGGGATGTCACTTGTGTCTTCCACTGTGAAGACTGATGCAAAGTACCCATTCAGTTCCTCCACCATTTCTTTGTTCCCCACTACTACTTCTCCAGCGTAATTTTCCAGCGGCCACTGTCCTCTCTCTTACCCTTTATATATCTAAAAAAACTCTTGTAATCTTCTTTTATATTACTGGCTAGTTTACCCTCATATTTAATCTTCTCCCTCCTTATTTCTTTTTTAGTTGTCCTCTGTTGGTCTTTGTAGGCTTCCCAATCCCCTGGTTTCCCACTGCTCTTTGCTGCATTGTATACTTTCTCTTTAGCTTTTATGCTGTCCCTGACTTCCCTTGTCAGCCATGGCTGCCTCATGCTCCCTTTAGTATGCTTCTTCTTCCTGGGGATGAATTTTTGCTGTGTCTCCCAAATTACTCCCAGAATCTCCTGCCATTGCTGTTCCACTGTCTTTCCTGCTAGGCTCATCTCCCAGTCAATTATGGCCAGCTCCTTCCTCATGCCTCTGTAGTTGCCTTTATTTAACTGTAATACCGTTACATCTGATTCCAGCTTTTTCCTCTCAAATTGCAAGCATGAATTGTTGCCAGGGAGGGACTTCACACTAGAAACCTTACATTATTGTTCAATATTCTAACTGTCCTATGGGGCTGACAATTTCGCGAGGAAATTCCATAAGGAGACAGAAAGTAAACGAAATATCAGTCCTGTCATTTGCTACTAATATAAATCAAATAGCTTTGTGTATTTAAGCTTGGTGCATTTATATACCGTTATACATGAATGAGCATACAAATCCATATTAGCACACATAGTCACACAGCATAGCTGTGTGGATACAGAAATATATGTATCTATGTGTAGGTATAAAAGTTAAACAATCTGCGTGTGGATATATAAATTGTTTAACGTTCACGTGTCAGTATATTTAATCTATATGCGAACGGATACACACAAACACACGTGCATTCGTGGAAATATAAATTGTCCTTCATCATCCAGTTACATTTCATTAAAATTTATATTTTATATAAAAATGCATTTATAATACGATGTATCTTTCCACCAAACCGATCTGGTTGACAGAAGAGATTTCATTTGACTTTATCCCTTATTGTTAGCACTGATTCAACTATTGCAATTCATTTAACCAAATTACAGGGAAATACCTCCAGGCATCAGTTATGTACGACTCCAAGTTATCTTTCCAAAATAAACCTGGGAGTTGTGTTTTTTTTTGTCTATTGGGTCATCAGTTCGCTCGCTGTTCATTTTCTGTAGAAAATGCGGGGTGCTGTTCTGCACTTAATCTCCCTCTGGCATCTCCTTTCTTCATATTAGTTTCGGTGGACCACAACTAGGACTTGTTTCCGAGCAACATTTTCCGCTGCTGTGTTTTCTCTTTGTAGATATTATCGAAAGACGTAACCCTGAAATCAAGCAATCAGGTCTCATCCCCATGCATGAGCCTTAAATAGCTTTGTGCATTTAAGCTTGTTGTATTTATATACACGAATGGATATACAAATCCATAAATGCGCACCTAGTTGTATCGCATTACAAATGCATTTTATATAAAATATAATCTTTAATGAAAAGTAATTGGATGATTGACGACAATTTATATTTCCACGAATCCGTGCGTGTGTATCTGTTCGCATATAGATTATGTATACTGACACATTATAAAGCTCGCCTTTTTTTTCCAATCCACCCTTCAGATGAACCTTCTGCAATTCTGGCTATTTTAAAATATATTTTAGTCACGTAAACTTTAGCTAATCCACTTACTGCAGATGTTTCGGAATTCAGAACCATTGTCAGGCAGTGTTTATTGGAACCTTAACCACCCATGTAGCAAGATTTTTAAAAAATATTTCAAATAAAGGGAATCTTACCACTAGTATAAAGCTTCTCACTGTCCCCTCCTGGACTGATACATTTGTTATTGTGTCAACATTCAGTTATTCATTTCCAATATCACTGAAAGCATTTTAATAATAACTGGTAAACAAACCACAGAATGCTGGATTTAAAGTAATATTTTGAAGCTCTTTCGACTCTTTGTACATGTTCCTAATCTATTTTGACCACCCTGTGTACCTTGGTGTATAGCATTGTGATTTTATTGATTTAGGCGTTTAATAATGACTGAGGATAAATAATTAAAAGTAACAATGCTGGTTAATAAGGCCCTAAAAACAAACACATCACTTAGAGAGAGAATGAAATGCAGAAACGTTATAGTAAACTGGTATGGAAACTTGGTTAGACCACACTTGGGAGTAGCCTGAACAATTCTATTTTTTGTGTTGTAAAAAGGGTATTGAGGAATTTGGGAAATGCATAAAATATTTATAAGGATAATACCAAAAGTGAAAGGTTACAATTATCATGAAAGGTTGAGCAGCCTAGGATTCTTGCCTCCAGATAAGAAAGGCTGAAGGGTGACCAGATTGAGACTTTTAGGACTATGAAAGGGGCTGATGGGGTAGGAGTAGAGATGTTTCTACTTGTGGGGGAGACCAAAACTAGCAATCATAAATATATGATAGTCACTAGTAAATCCAATAGGGAATTCAGGGGAAACTTCTTTACCTGGTGCATGGTTAGAAATAGAGCTCGCTGCTGCCAGGAGAGGTTGAGGTGAATAGGGAACAAATTCAAGGGAAAGCACATGAGGGAGAGGAATAGAGGGAAATGATACTAGGGTTAGATGAAGCAGGATGGGAGGAGGCTTGACTGGAGCATAAACATTGTCATTGACTTGGAAATATATCGCCGTTCCTTCATTGTCGCTGAGTCAAAATCCTGGAACTCCCTCCCTAACAGCACTGTAGGTGTACCTATGCCACATGGACTGCAGCGGTTCAAGAAGGCAGCTCACCACCACCTCCTCAAGGGCAACCAGGGATGGGCGATAAATGCTGGCCCAGCCAGCAAAGCCCACATCCCGTGAATGAATTTTTAAAAATGGATCAGTTCAGCAGAATGGACTGTTCCTGTGTAATTCTATGTAGCACAATAATATTTAATGCTAACAGTGCTTCGCACAACTTAGCAAGTTACATTACTATTGTTTCTGGGGCAAATTTGTGGAAGACAAAAATGGAATAATAGAAGTGTCTCTTGTGGAAAATGATTCCAATTTGAGGTCTGTGATGGTTCAGGATATGACAGCATTTATTTAAAAGGTAACTAGGGAGATACCCTTGCTAATTTCTCCTCAGATCCCTGAGGTTAGCTCATTCTTGAAGGCTTTCTGATTTTCATTGCAACATGTGATTAAATAAATCTTGTTCACCTAAAGATCCTCTAATATAAATCCAGGTAAGATCTGATGGTTAAGGCCTAACTTATAGTGGATCATTCCATAATATTGTCTCAACCAAATTGAAAGCCTCGCCGCCACATCAGATAAAAGCATCATCATATGTTGTGCAGCCCCATCGTACTGATGATACCATGTAATAAGCTGCAAAACACAAAGGGGGATCACACACAAATACGTTAGGCCGAAAGCGATTGACTCTCGTCTCTTTCGAGTAGCGTTTTCCGCTACGAAGTTAAAAACTATATTTTCAACAACCCATGCCTATTTTATCGTTATAAATATTAATGGCGAGCGCAGGCAAGAAAATTCGATGGTGATGTACCCTAGCGAGTGTCGCCAGGCATCATTTTCGCGTTCCCCTCTGTATGTTTACACCCTTTCACTTTTCATGTTTTAATTTAACAAGAAAAAGTGGGAAATTTGGTGCGCAAAGTTCATCTGATGTGAATGTAATGTTGCAACAAAGTCAGCGATTTCCTGTTGCTCTGTGCGTACCAAACACTCCCTGGTATGTACAGACTGAAGGAAGCCCATCAACGAGCATTGGGGAAGTTCGAATGATTCTGTCTGCATATTGTAGATCTGGCTCTGTTACAGAGTTGAGAATTACAGAATTGGGAATACAATGGGTACGTTATGATCCTCATCTCTCTAAAGGTAGTTTGCAGAAAAGTGAGCAAAATAGGTTATTGAAACGTGGTTAGTTATCTTTGCATTGTGTGATTTTTCAGGCTGCGTTCGGTTCATTGCACAGGGGCTGGTTCATTGCTTGTAAAGATTGCAAGGATGCATTTTGGTAACTCGTAATAATAGTGCATAAACAAAAAAATGTATGGGACATTTATTTTCGAGTGACGTTGGGGCGACGTTACAGTTTATTCACTGCAAACAACGCTAATGCACCAGAATAAGCTGATGCTTTGAGTAAAGGCGTTTTGTCAGATTGCAGAGTGCTCTGGGAATCGTTACCATTTTCGATTGCTTAAACTGTGATTTTTAAAAATTGAATCTATGATTTTCCGATGGTCAGTCCCTTGTACAAAGAGTAGGAAACTCTCCACTAACATCATGACCCTGTTAGTGACATGAGCACTAACGTTCCTCGTTTTTTTTTCAACTGGAAAGACGGTGACATTATAATCAGGACACCAGCAGACATCGCTCTCCAGCCAATATTGTTTATTGGACGCGTGGCAATGAGTGAGGATCACTGTCTCACCTTTTGTTACATTTACTTTTTAAGTATTGGGTTAGAAACTTTGCCGCAGCTTTCTTCGAAAAATGAAATGAGTGGGGTAGATTTGATAGATGGAGCATATTAGACTTGAAAAGAATGGATCTTATGAGACAAAGGCCTGTTTTGCTTGCCTTCTTTCTGACATTGTTATTGCCTTGTGTATGAATTTTTAGTCAAAATTCTGAATGAGGTTATTGCCTACCGGATTACTGCTGACAGGCCAGCAATGGCGGACACCTATATATTAAAGCTTAAATCATTACAGCTAAAATACATGCGGCCTGTACATTAGGGTGGATGGCACAAAGCTGATTGTGGAAGCATTTTGATGGCAGTCTTATCAAAACTGGGCTGGATATCTTTATTCTTGAAGAAGCATCTTCACTGCTGGAAATGTGCAACAATAACTAATCATTTATTTTTACAGATGAAATAGCAAAATGCCATATTGGAATTTGGGGATTGTTGGGAATTTGTATTTTAGCTCTGATGACTTCTCTTGTGGTGAATGTTATCTACTGTACAGCGAACCGTCAAAAAGGTAAGCACCCTTTCCATTGTTCAGTGTCTAAGTTTTTTATATTTTGTTTGCAAACGAGCATTGTTGTTTCCTTAAATTCTTAAGAAATTGTTTTCTATATTAAGTTTCACAATTTACTACTGGCATAATGTTCATTAAATCTCTAAATACACTGACAGACACCAGGTAAGGACACACTATTGCTGCTGTAATATGAGGCCTGGAGTTTTTAATACTGCTGAGCAGGGCCCAGCCCCACAGCAGTACTGTACTCCTAAATGTGCAACACTCCCAGGATAAAAGAGGAAAAATTGGATAGGAGTAAATATTGCAGAGGTCAACAAACAGAATGAATGAGAAAGGACAGATACAACGAAAAAAAGGAAAAACCACGACAGAAGAAATTAGAACATGATGAGAAAAAGAAAAGTAGAAATGCAAACCCTTGGTGATTTGTATGGGCATTTAACAGCGATGGAGAACAAACATTTCCCTTTTAAATATGGTAGTCAGACCCATTCATCGCATTTCTTGAGGTGCTCCAGTGTCTTTCTTGTCTGAATATAATTTCATCCTTTGTCCACAGTATTAAATTATTTTAGCAACTTTAAGGTGGGTTTAAAATTTGACAATTTTAATTGAATTGCAGATTCAAACTGAAAGTTAATTTTCATGTTCTGAGTATAATTGTATATTTGAATTGGCATTTGTTATTTCAAATATATTTAAAACTGATAATAATGATTTAAGAAGCTATGGTTTTCAACTTGCAGCAACAAGTGAATAGCAGACAATGCACTAGTGAACCTGCCTCACTGTAACAAATTCTTTTAGACCACCATTGTAATTTTCCAATACGTCACAAAATTAAAGCTACATTTGCCTATGTGTAGGGGCAGCAGCAGTACAGCAGATGTAGGCAGAACTACTAAAATACTGGACTGTTGTAACATGGAGATGGAACTGTGAAAATGTGTGGTTATGGAACTTCCAAAGTTTAGCTTTGTCATTCAAAGCATCAAGGTCAATATCCGGAAGAAGGAAACAATATTGTCTCTTGCTGGTCACTTCATAATCTAAAATGATAAGAGTATGCATTTCAAAAGAGCCACTAGAGGACAGTTAATGGAATGTAATGTTTGCCAGATAAACTGATGTTATGTAGCACAGCACGTTGATTGAATCATAGAATAGAATTGTTACAGGACAGTAGGTGGCCATTTGGCCCATCGTGTCCATACTGACAATTTATGTACTGCCATTCCCCCGTCCTCTTCCCACATCCCTACACATTCATCCCTTTCAGATGTTAAGAAAATTCAGAAAATGAAGAAAAATGTATGGCAGAGAAGAAGGCCACTCGGCCCATCGTATTTGCGCCGGCCAAGAAACGAGTCACCCTGCATAATCCCATTTTCCAGCACTTGGTCCGTGGCCCTGGAGATTACAGGACTTCAGATGTACATGAGTTGAGGGTTTCTGCCTGTACTACTTTTTTAAGCAGTGAGTTCCAGACCCCTACCACCCTCTAGGTGAAAAGATTTTTCCTCATCTCTCATCTAAACCTTCCACCACTTACTTTAAATCTATGCCTCCTAGTCACTGACCTGTCTGCTAAGGTGAACAGCCCTTCTCATCCACTCTTTCCAGGCCTCCCACAACCTTGTAAAATTCAATCAAATCTCCCTCAGCCTCCTCTGTTCCAAAGAAAACAACCCCAGCCTATCTAATCTTTCCTCATAGCTGCAATTTTCCAGTCCTGGCAACACCCTTGTAAATCTGCTCTGTACCCTCGCCATTGTAATTACATCATTTCCGTAATGAGGTGATCAGAATTGCACAGTACTTAAGTTGTGGCTTAACTAGTGTTTTATATAGCTTCAGCATAACCTCCCTGCGCTTATACTCTACGCCTCAGCTAATAAAGGAAAGTATTTCATATGCCTTCTTAACCACCTTATTGACCTGCCCTGCTACCTTCAGGGATCTGTGGGCATGCACTCCAAGATCCCACACTTCCTCTACACCTCTCAATATCCTCCCATTTGTTTTGTATTCCTTTGCCTTGTTTGGTCTTCCCAAATGCATCATCCCACACTTCTCCCAGTTGAATTCTATTTGCCACAATTCTGCCTACCTAACCAGTCCATTGAAATCTTCCTGTAGCCCACAACTTCCATCTTCATTATTAACTACATAGACAATTTTTGTGTCACCTGCAAACTTCTTGATCATGCCCCCTACACTTAAGTCCAAATCATTAATATATACCACAGAAAGCGGGGGATCTAGTACTGAACCCTTCCAGTTGCAAAAACGGCCGTCAACCATTACCCTTTGTTTCCTGCCACTGAGCCAATTTTGTATCCAGCTTGATACATTCCCCTGGATCCCATGGGTTTTTATTGTTTTAACCAGTCTGCATGTGGGACCTTGTCAAAAGCTTTGCTAAAATCCATGTAGACCACATCAAGTGCACTACCCTAAGAATCCTCCTTATTTCCTCCTCAAAAAAAATTCAATCAAGAATTGATCTCCCCTTAATAAATCCTTACTGACTGTCCTTGATTACTCCATGCCTTTCCAAGTGACAGTTTCTCCTGTCTCTCAGAATTAATTCCAATATTTTGCTCACCATCAAGGTTAGATTGATTGACCTGTAATTATTCGGTCTATCCCTCGTTCCATTTTTAAACAAAGATACAATTTTAGCAGCCCTCCAGTCATTCAGCACCACATCTGCATCCAATGAGGATTGGAAAATTATGGTCAGAACATCTGCTATTTCCCTACCTAGCTTCTTTTCATAGCCTCAGGTACATTTCATCCGGCTCTGATGACATATCCATTTTCAGGGATGCTAATCCCTTTATTGTTCCTTTTTTATCACATCCAATAGTCTACATATCTCCTCCTTAACTACAATGTCTGCATCGCTCCCACTTTTTTGAAGACAGGTGCAAAATATTCATTGAGAACCATACCCACAACTTCCGCCTCTTAAAATAGGTTACCTTTTTGGTCTTTTATGGGCTGTACTCTTTCCTTAGTTATACTCTTAATGTATTGATAAGACATCTTCGGGTTCTCTTGATTTCCCTTGCCAATATTCTTTCATGCCCTCTCTTTGCTTTCCTAATTTCCTTCTTGATTTCCCCCCTACACTCCTATACTTCTCTCAGCTTTCTTTAGTATTGAGTTCTTGGTGCCTGACATAAGCTTTCTTTTTCAGCCTTATCTTACCCTTAAAGCTCCTTGACTACCTCATGGTAGTGTCCTCGGCCTAACCATCTTCAGCTGCTTCATCAATAACCTTTCTTCCACCATTAGGTCAGAAGTGGGGATGTTTGTTGATGATTGCAGAATGTTTAGCACCATTCATGACTCCTCAGATACTGAAGAAGTTCATGTCCAAATGCAGCAAGGACAATATCCAGGCTTGGGCTGACAAGTGGCAAGTAACATTTGTGCCACACAAGCGCCAGGCAATTACCATCTCCAACAAGAGAGAATCTAACCATCGCTCCCTGACATTCAATGGCATTGCCATCACTGAATCCCCCACCATCCACATCCTGGGCGTTACCATTGACCAGACACTGAATTGGACTAGCTGAATAAACACTTGGCTACAGGAGCAGGTCAGAGGCTAGGAATTATGCGATGAGTAACTTACCTCCTAACTCCCCACAGCCTGTCCACCATCTACAAGACACGAGTCAGGAGTGTGATGGAATACTTGCCTGGATGAGTGCAGCTCTCACAATGCTCAAGAAACTTGACACCATCCAGGACAAAACAGCCCGCTTGATTGGCACCACATCCACAAATATTCACTCCCTCCATCACCAATGCATGGTAGAAGCAGTGTGTACCATCTACAAGATGCACTGCAGGAATTCACCAAGGCTCCCTCGACTGCACCTTCCAAATCCACGACCACAAGGGCAGCAGATGCATGGGAACACCACCACCTGGAAGTTCCCCTCCAAGTCACTCACCATCTTGACTTGGAAATATATCGCCGTTCCTTCACTGTCACTCAGCCAAAATCCTGGAACTCCCTTCCTAACAGCTCTGTGGGTGTACCTACACTACAGGGACTACGTCGATTCAAGAAGGCAGTTCACCACCACCTTCTCAAGGGCAACTAGGCATGGGCAATAAATGCTGGCCCAGCCAGCGAAGCCCACATCCCATGAATGAATAAAAAAAGAATCCAGGGGGCTCTAGACCTGGCCGCCCCACCCTTTTTCTTTGTGGGAACATGTTTACTCTGAACCCCTTGAATCTTCCTTTGAATGCCTCTTACTGACCTAACACTGATTTACTTTAAAGTAGCTGTGTCTAGTCCACTTTTGTTAAATCACTCTTTAGCTTAGTAAAATTGGTCTTACCCCAATTTAGAACTTTAACCTGTTCTTTGTTCTTTTCCATAATTATGTTCATTCCCAACTATCCTAGTGCCACATTGTTTTAAAGGTCATTTATATTAGTCGGTTCATATTGTGCGAGAAGTAATTTAGAATTCTGAAAATACACTAGATTTCTTACTATTAAGCTTACTTTAGAAATTGTGGAATAGTAGTCTTAGCTAAAAAGATCAACTGGATTATGAACATAATTTGCCGCCTTTTTGGCTAAAACAATACAAAACTAGACTTGGGTCATTAAAAGATCACCAAAGAAAAAGATTCCATTTCAACCATCACTCAGATATGTTCTAACAAATTGGTCGTTTTAAAAAATACATTTGTTTGATGTGTAAAAATGAATCAAACTTTTTCTGATTTACAGCTCCCAGAGCAATATACCAAAGCGTCAAACAATTGCAGAGGTATGGAAATCTCAATTAATATTCCAGTTTGGCTGGGCTCAGAGCTTTTTCTTTTACTGTAGAAATATATTTCTCAAAGGATTAAGTATTTACATTGTCTGTGAGCCTGAGGAGTCGCATTTGTACAGGGAACCTATTTATAATAAGTGCTAGGTCCCTTGGTTATGCCATATTGGGCATTAGATCATACTGGCCAGGTTTTTTCTGAATTTCAGAACACAACTATGCATATACCAGTAAGTGGCTGACACAGGACACAGTACATGTGTCTAGATGTTCACAATGGTGCTCTGGAATTTGGAGGAACCTGAACACACAGTGCATGTGTGGTAAATATAATCCAACTTTTATGATTTAGTGATATTGCCTTATTTAATATGCTTCAAGAACCCAGATTTGTACAGATAGATTGGATATGGCGAGACTATTGGATAACCCAAGGCTTTATTCCAATGATCCACATTCGTAATAAATTATTAAATACAGTTTGCTAGCTTATAGCAAAGCAAGTTAAAGTTTCAAATAATCAAATGGCCCTCTATTATCCATGTCCCAGACTTACTCACAATGACCAGCAGGGAAATGATTGCAATAAAAGATAAATAGTTTTACAAGAAAATTGTTCAAGTGGATCTAATCCTACAAGCGAAAAACGGAGAAGCATTACTACATCAAGTGTCAATGGTAGTAAATTGCATGCTAATGAACACCAACGGATGAGCAATATAAGTAGCTAGGTTTAGCTAGCTACCAAGGACTGCTTGAAAAATCAGCCAGCCTGTTTTTAATCATTTAGGTTGCAGTATATTGGTATGCATATGTGGTCTTCTTGCACATCAAAGTCTTTTCTACTCTGTTATCTTGAATATCTTGTGATATTTTAATTCTGAGACATAAAAGATTAATTTTGCAAGCTGCATTGCACTGTGTATCAGATATGTTACATTATGATCTCTGTACTGATAGTGTCTGAGAGGTATGAACTTTTATTTATGAGTAGGAAATCACCAACAATAACACTCTAGAATGCACACAAATGTTAACTGTACAATTGATTATATACATAGTAAGGAGTATCATCCATAATCCTAGAGGTCATTTTGTTTTTAGCTCTGGTGAAGCCATATCTAGAGTACTACATGCAATTTTAGTCTCCCTATTTCAAGAAACAGCTGCAACTTATATTTACATAGTGTCTTCAATATAGTGAACTGTCCCAAGGCACTTCACAGTGGTATATTCTAGCAAACTTTGACACCGAGCTAAAGAAAGAGACATTAAAACAGATAACCAAACGTTTGGTCGAGGAGATAGCTTTGCAAGCGAATTCTAAAGCTTAGGCTCTGGTTAGTTGAAGCCATGGTGGGTCAAAAGAAGTGAAGCATTCACAGGACAGGATTGAAGGAAGACAAAATTCTTGGGAGAATTTTAGGTGTGGAGGTTATAGAAATAGGGTGAAGCCAGATCATAGAGGGATTCAAACTAGCGAATGAGAATTTTAAAATTGAGGTATTGTGTTGGAATAAGTTAGCAAGCGCAAGGGTGATAGTGAATGGGACTTGGTGTAAGTTAGAATACAGGTAGCAATGCTTTAGGTGAGCTCAGATTTATGGAATGGGAAAGATAGTGGACCAGGAAGAAAAGTATCGAGTAGTCACATCTGGAAGTAACAAAAGCATGGTTAAGAATTTCAGAAGTGGATGGGCTGAGGCAGGGTGTGGATGAGCAAGGTTATGCAGGTGGTAGTCATGGGGAGAATATTGGCTTGGAAGTTCAGCATGGAGTCAAATAGTATGCCATGGTTACATACTATCTGGTACAATCTGAAACAGTAGCCAGGGATGGGGATTAAATCGATAGCTAAGGAACAGGGTTTCTAGTATGGGCCAAAGACAATGATTTTGGTCTTCCTAATATTTAGTTGGAGGAAATTTTAATCATCCAGAACCAGATATTGAAAAAGCAATCTGACAAAACTGAAGCTGTGTAGGAACAGGAAAGATGGTGGTGAGGTAAAGCTGGGTATTATCAGGGTACATGTGGATCCTGACGGTATCTTCTCCAAGGTGAAGCATATAGCTGGGAAATAGGAGGGGGCAAAGATGAGACCTTTGAGGTCTCCAGAGTTAACAATGCAGGATTGGGAAGAGAAGGCACTGCAGAAAAGTCTCACTTGCAGGAACTATGTGAGTGCATTCCCACTTAGCTGGAGAATAGAGGAGGTGCATTGGAGGAGGATAATTTGACCAACCATGTCAAAAGCTACAGACAGATCAAGAAGGATGTGGAAGGATAGTGCACTATAGGCACAATCATAAAAATGCATTTTGTGACTTTGGTTACAGCAGTTTCAATGCAGTGGCATTGGCAGAAACCTGATTTGGGGTTGCAGGAAAGATAGGGATAAGTTTGGGAGATGACAACATTTGCATGGAGTTTGGGGAGGAGAGAAAAGTTAAAAATGGGCAGAGAGACCAAGGGTAGATTTTTTTTCATTGAAGCTGACAGGGGGCTGATAACTGCAGATTATAAAGGGAAGGATAGCATGGGATCAGGAAGAGAAGTTGGCAGGAATAGGGGAGAGAGAGCAGGAAAAAGATCTTATGAACAAAATGAGCTTGAAGTGGGTAAGAGGGGAAATAGGGAACAAATTAGAGAAAAATGGGAATTCAGGGCTAGCACAGGAGGAACTCTTGGGGAAAACTTGGCTTTGTTGTCAAGGTGAAGGGAGATGCGGGAAAGGTAGCTGAATAGCTGGTCTCAATCTCAGTGACAAAGATCTCCTTGATCCACTCACAGTTATTGTTGGTGAGGGTGTAGGAGGCAGACGATTTAAGCAGATGGTTGCCAGGGTTTATGTTTGCATTCCAAAATGATCCTGAAGTGCTGCACAACTTTGACAGGAGACTCGTGCCCAATTGTGAATGTTGTGCTCCAGCCAGATCTGGCAATGAGTGGTTAAACCAGCTGTGCACCATAAATGTTCAAACTCCTTGGACTTAAGGTGCAAAAACTGACTTTTTTCCAAAAAGGATACTCAGTTATTGGAAGGGTTACAGAGGAGGCCTGCACAGTTGACCCCAGAACTTAAAGCAATAATGTATGGGTAAAGATAGGACAACTTGGGTCTTTTCTCTTTTCAAAGGTTGAGCAGGGATATTACAGGAATTTTTTAAAGTTGGACAAGTTAGATCAAGTAAGAATTAATGCTCAAAGGGTCACACTTAAAAATTAAAGGCAACAAAAGAATATAATAGAAGTTCCTTCTGCATTTTCTAACTAAAAGGGTGATTAGTAGGTGGAACAGATTAGTGGCATGGGTGGTGCAACTTAGTGGATTTCAAGAAGAAACGAGACAAATCCTCAGCAGCAAATAGAAATCAGGATTAATAGAAATGCTCAATAGGAATACTTTAGATAGATGGGTTAGCTGGATCAAATGTCTCCACCTGCCTGAAATAGTTACTACGCTATTACATATTTATATAATATATATAAAAATAATGTATTCAAGACAGCTCGATGGATTTTTTGGATACTTAGGGAATTGAAGGGTATGGGATAATACAGGGAACTGGAAGATCATACAGAATGAAGGACAAGTTATGTAGTGCATTAACCAGTCTGATTTATAAGTCGACAAATACATTGGACGGCATTCTCCCTTCCCTTCATGCAGGTGGGATCTTCCGGTCCCACCGGTATGAATGGGGATTTCAATGGCTCGCCAGCCCCACCACGGGGTGGGGGAGAACGGCGGGGGTGGTGCTGGAAAAATTCTGCCAGTTGAGTTTATCTTTATAAGGAGAGATGGTGGCATAGTGGTATTGTCACTGAACTGGTATTCCAAAGACCCAGGGTAATGCTCTGGGGACCTGGGTTTGAATTCCCCCACAGCAAATAGTGAAATTTGAATTCAATAAAAATCTAGAATTATAAGTCTGATGATGACCATGAAAATAATGTTGTAAAACGCCACCTGGTTCACTAAGGGGAGGGAAATCTGCCTTTCTTACCTGGTCTGGCCTACATATGACTCCAGACCCACAGCAATGTGGTTGACTCCTAAATGCCCTCTGAACAAGAGTAAATGCAGGCCTAGCCAGTGATGCCCACATCCCATGAACAAATAAAAAATATATATGTTAGAAGCTGAACCCAAGACAATCACTTAAAATTATTCCAGTAAATGGCAGTAAAACAAAAATATTGTACTAATGGTTTAATTCTTTCTTTGATGTAATTGTCTTGTTTTTATTCTTTAGTCCTGTGATTCAGGAAGTGGATGACAATCCAATTTATGGTAACCTCAACCAGGATACCACAGGTATGCTTCCTATTCTTAATGTACCAAAATGATTGATTAATCAAATTTGAGATAACCAAAGACTGGAAATTACTGAGAGTGCTGTTATCATACAAACATTCAGTACATTCAGATCAAAATCCTCTACACAATTTTAACAGGTCAACATCTTGCTTGAAATATTAACAAGATGTTAAATTATCTAAGTGCTTTAAGAAATTTGAAACTGTAAACCGAGAGATTATATATATAATACCCAATAAACAAAATGACAGTTAATTGGGCCGCAACTTCCGAGCTCCAGGGCTGTGTATCTGGGTGGGATACCTCACAGATGCACTGGGATGCCCCCCCCACCACCTCCGCCCGCTACCCAGTTGTTCCCAGGTAAGGGTTGTATGGCAATTGCCCTGGAAGTTCAAACTGGGAACCATTTGAAAATGTGGTTTAAATTGCAAATTTTGGATAATTATGACTGTGTTACATCAATAGTTACCCAGAAAAAGTTTTAAGAATTAAAACCACTTCTAGCTTCTGGGTAACTATTGCATAGACCCACACTAACCTCCTCACAGGACTCCCACCAAATCCCCAGGAGTCTCCTGGGGAGCCCCCACTGGACTCCCCATCCCCAGGGGACTTCTCTCACTCCCCAACTACCCTTCCTCCATGGGTGTCCCCATCCCTATGGGACTCTTCCCCCCACCCCATAGGAACTCCCCACCCCCATAGGAATCTCACCCCCCACCCACCCCCCACCCCCCTCACCCAGGACTCCCACCACCTTCCGACTGTCCCCCCCGTCATGGAACTCTGCACAGCCCTGGGACTCCCCTATCTCCCTAACTAAGGCCACCCCGCCCCCTGCACCACTCTTCATCAATGGTCAACCCATCCCAAAGGGACTCTTCCCTCTACCAAGGGAACTCCCTCCCCCCCCAGGGTCCTCACCTGGATAGGTCCAACTCCCAACCTCCTGCTACGCCACCCCCCCCATTGTCACCAGTCTGACTGCCCGTTGACCTCGCTGCCTCCCCAAGTCTCCTGCCACCTCCCCCCTGCTCCCCCACCCCTGCCCCTGGCCAAGTCCAATCCTCTCTCTACCACCCCCCTCCCCAACTACCGAAGGCCGATTCCTCTCTCTCGGCCAGGTCTGATTCCCCTTCTTCCCAATCCTGGATTACTTACCTGCAGGCCGTGGGACCAAGCTGCTCTGCATAGATCTTGCCTGGCCTGAGTTGGAAAGTTGGGTGAGATAGGATTACCTGGATTTCCAGGTAAGTACTTAGGTAAGTGGCAATCCGACTCAGTTTCCACTCCATCGGAAGTTACGGCCCAAAGAGTTTAATTGCAGTAAAGTTGTATTGCATACTATGTATACAACATTAGGAATCATATATTCTTAATATTTACATTCAGACACACACTTTCTGAAGAAGCACAATTTGATTGCACAGAGCTTGCAATAAAGTGCTTTGTTACAATGAAATTGTTAGCATATCTTAGCTGCTGTAAGGAAAACAACCACAGCCTCTCTAGTCTATCTAACATCACTATAACCTCTCACCCCTGGAACTATTCCAGTAAATCTTTTTCTGTACCCTCTCCAGAACATTCATATCTTTCCCAAACTTTGGTACCTGGAATGGGCGCATTACTCCAGCTGAAGGAAAGGACTAATTTGTGGGAATTATTAGGGATATCATACATTACAATGGCACCTTACCTGCCAAATGAAGGAGACAAATATTTTCCAGTACTGTTCTTTGTTCCGATAAAATCCCATTTGATAAAAAATTTGTACAAATTGGCAGCAACAATAACAGTGGTATGGTTATAAATTTCAATAATCAAAAGAGAAAGCTCAATAACAAGTGTTAATAACAAAAATATCATTGTGAGTAATCTTTGGCTACAGGAAATAATCAAGAAGTGCAATATTATAATGTACTTTTTGTTTTTAAAGGTGAAGACGAGAGCTGTTATGAAGCCATGACACCAACTAATAGATATGGAGATGAAACCAAGGTATTTCTATCAAGAGATAATCCATCAGTGATTCTTACTTCAATTTTTAAAATGCAGTGCTCAATTTGATAGGGTATTGTAATTTCATTAAGTTAATTCAGTATTCATGTTCCTACTTCACGCTGCATTGCAAGATGTTAATTTTTTGAGATGTGTCACTGTGCAGCATAACTTTAAGCATATTATTGCATTATAATATCAGGTTTTCCACATTCAGATGCCAAAACCATTATATTGATTGCAAAGCTAGAAAGGAATAATGAAGAGAATAATAACAGCATCAGTAAGGTACAGGCCCTGATATTGTTTAGTAGAAACAATGTATGCTGTAGCCGTATTTAAACTATATGGATTTGATGTTAGTACATTTGTCACAATTCTTTAATCGAAAGCAAAATCTCAAATGCCCTGACAGGAGAGGGCAGTAACGTGCTTTTAAGTTCATGAAAGTACAAATTTGTGATGCAGTTACTTACACTTCTAAAAAAAACAATTTTGTTTGCAAATAATGCACATCAGTGCCAAGAAAATTTGCAGATATAGATAGACTTCACAAGCGCAAATCAGGCAAATCTTTATTCTTCCACTATCCACCCAATTCCCTTTTGAAAGTTACTATTGAATTTCTTTCTTACACCCTTTGAGGCAGTGCATTTCAGATCATAACAACTCACTGCTTAAAACATTTCTTATCTCCCCTCTTTTTTTAATGGGTTGAAATACCTTAGCAATGATTTCAAAAGTTGAAGTGAAAAGTGTTTTATTACTAATGCTGCTTTGATATTATGCCTCTTTGTATGCTAGTGCCAGCAGCTCCAGATATGAGGGTCTTGATAGCTAACAGACACCATTGTAAACTTGCTAGATTCACCAATACTAGCTGCTTAAAAAGGTCACTTTGCTTTAAAAACTGTGTTTCCAGATTTCCCTCTTAATGAATCAGGCAAGTTCTTTGGTATTGTCACTGGCTATGTAAGAGTCACTGAGTGGGAAATGGCAGTATGAGCATAACCATAAATGCAAAATAAAAACAGTTCAAGTTGACAGTTTACCATATAATTTCTTTACCTTGCTGATCTGGCATTGAACATCATTGCTGTTAAAACCACCCATTTTAAATTAAAAGGTTAAATTAACTGTTAGGCTGAGCAGCTGAATTACTTCTGGGCTTCTTGGTGCCCATAGACTCATCAATGTTCCAACCAGAATTCCACAGCTTTTAAGAGGGTGCAAGACTTTCCTTTTTGATGCAAAGCTTTTTGTATTCTTTATTTGGATATGCGTGTCACTGACTAGGCCAGCATTTATTACCCATCCCTAATTGCCCTTGAAAGTGATGATGAGCTGCCTTCTTGAACCATTGCAGTCCTACACCTACAGTGCTCGGTACACCTACAGTGCTGTTAGGGAGGGTGTTCCATGATTTTGATTAGTGACAGTGAAGGAACAGCAATATATTTCCAAGTCAGAATGGTATGTGGCTTGGAGGGGAACTTGCAGGTGGTGGTGTTCCCATGCACCTGCTTCTAGTTGGTAGAGGTCACGGGTTTGGGAGATGCTGTCAAAGGAGCCTTGGTGAGTTGCTGCAGTGCATCTTGTAGATAGTACACACTGCTGCCACTGTGCATTGGTGGTGGAGGGAATGGATGTTGAAGGTGGTGGATGGGGTGCCAATCAAGCAGGCTGCTTTGTCCTGGATGGTATCAAGCTTCTTGAGTGTTGTTGGAGCTTCACTGATCCAGGCAAGTGGGGAGTATTCCATCACACTCCTGACTTGTGCCTTGTAGATGGTGGATAGGCTTTGGGGAGACAGGAAGTGAGTTACTGTCTGCAGAATTCCCAGACTCTGACCTACCCTTGTAGCCACAGTATTTATATGGCTAATCCAGTTCAGTTTCTGGTCACTGATTCTGGTTACCCTCAGGATATTGATAGTGGGGGATTCAGCGATGGTAATGCTATTGAATGTCAAGGAATGATGGTTAGATTCTTTCTTGATGGAGATGATCATTGCCTGGCACTTGTGTGGCAAGAATGTTACTTGCCACATATCAGCCCAAGCCTGAATGTTGTCCAGGTCTTGCTGCATATAGGCATGGACTGCTTCAGTATCTGAAGAGTTGCAAATGGCGCTGGACGTTGTGCAATCATCAGTGAACATCCCCACTTCTGACCTTATGATGGAAGGAAGGTCATTGATGAAGCAGCTGAAGACGGTTGGACCTAGGACACTACCTGGAGGAACTCCTGCAATGATGTCATGGGGCTGGCGTGATTGACGTCCAACAACCACAACCATCTCTGTTTGTGCTAGGTATGACTCCAATCAGGAGACAGTTTTCCCACTGATTCCCATTAACTCCAGTTTTGCTAGGGTTCCTTGATGCCACACATGGTCAAATGCTGCCTTGATGTCAAGGGCAATCATTCTCACCTCACCTTTTGAGTTCAGCTCTTTTGTCCATGTTTGGACTAAGGCTGTAATGAGGTCAGGAACTGAGTGGACCTGGCAGAACCCAAGAACAGGTTACAGCTGAGAAAATGCTGCTTGATAGCACTGTTGATGGCACTTTCCATCACTTTGCTGATGATCAAGAGTAGACTGAGGGGGTGGTTGTGTTGTCCTGCTTTTTGTGGACAGCACATATCTGGGCAATTTTCCACATTGCCGGGTGGATACCAGAGTTGTAGCTGTAGTAACACAGATTCTCTAGGGGTGCAGCTAGTTCTGGAACACAAGTCTTCAGTACTATTGCTGGAAAGTTGTCATAGCCCATAGCCTTTGCAGTATCCAGTGCCTTCAGTTGTTTCTTGATATCATGAGGAATGAATTGAATTGGCTGGAGGCTAGCATCTGTGAGTTGGAGGCATTTGGATTGTGGGGTGGTAGGGGGAGGGGTTAGGAGAGTGGTAGCAAAGAGAAAGGTTTTGTATGTAAAATTAAAGCGCATGGGATTGGGGGTAGTGTATCGAGATGGATAGGAAACTGGTTGGCAGACAGGAAACAAAGAGTAGGAATAAATAGGTCTTTTTCTGAATGGCAGGCAGTGACTAGTGGGGTACCACAGAGATTGGTGCTGGGACCCCAGTTATTCACAATATATATTAATGATTTAGATGAGGAACTAAATGTAATATCTCCAAATTTGCAGGTAACACAAAGCTGGGTGGGAGGGTGAGCTGTGAAGAGGATGCAGAGATGCTTCAGTGTGATTTGGACAAGCTGAGTGAGTAGTCAAATGCATGGCAGATGCAGTATAATGTGGATAAGTGTGAGGTTATCCACTTTGGTAGCAAAAACAGGAAGGCAGATTATTATCTGAATGGCTATAAATTGAGAGAGGGGAATGTGCAATGAGACCTGGGTGTCCTCACTCACCAGTCGCTGAAGGTAAGCATGCAGGTGCAGCAGGCGGTAAAGAAGACAAATAGTATATTGGCCTTCATAGTCAGAGGATTCGAGTACAGGGACGGGGATGTCTTGCAATTGTACAGGGCCTTGGTGAGACCACACCTGGAATATTGTGTGCAGTTTTGGTCTCCTTATCTGAGGAGGGATATACTTGCTATAGAGGGAATGCAGCGAAGGTTTACCCGACTGATTCCTGGGATGGCGTGACTGACATATGAGGAGAGATTGAGTCGGTTAGGATTATATTCGCTCAGAAGAATGAGGGGGGAATCGCATAGAAACCTATAAAATTCTAACAGGACTAGACAGGCTAGATGCAGGAAGGATGTTTCCGATGGTCGGGGAGTCCAGAACCAGGGGTCACAGTCTGAAGATACAGGGTAGACCATTTAGGACTGAGATGAGGAGAAATTTCTTCTGTGTGGAATTCATTACCACAGAAAGTAGTTGAGGCCAAAACATTGTATGTTTTCAAGAAGGAGTTAGATATAGCTCTTGGGGCAAAAGGGATCAAAGGAAAAGGGGAGAAAGCGGGAGCAGGCTATTGAGTTGGATGATCAGCTATGATCATAATGAATGGTGGAGCAAGCTCGAAGGGCCAAATGGCCTACTCCCGCTCCTAGTTTCTATGTTTCTACGAAATGATTATACGTGCACAACCAGCAGTAACTTGCTGACAATTTTTAGGGAGAAAAAGAATCAAACAGAAAGGTACTAACATTAGAAAAGGGTTGGTCTTCTCAAATATCCACATCTGGCACAAAACTGTCAAAGGCACCCTCTCTGGATGGTTTCTATTCACTGGACAAAAAATCAAAGACAGCATGTCCACAATTTCCTGATATACAAGCGCAGCTCCCCATGACTATAGACTTGGCAAAAAAAACAGGCCTTCACAGTAGGGGGTTTATTTTCTTAAAAAGACCACTGTAATGGGCATTAAAACAGGTCAGAAATCATGACAATGTGGTAACTGCTGTAAACCAGAGTTGCTAGACTAAATCTGTGGTCGACATTGTTAATACTTTAGTCTTAAAATGGCAATTTATTACAGATGTATCTTCTAACCATTCTTTCCTTTATCAACTTTCAATTATTGCTGTTGGCCAGTGGCAATATGGCATATTTTCACTAGAATCTTCCCACACAATTTTTCCCTTTATACACAAACTCTAATTATATCTTAATTTTCACTTACTGAAAAACTTGTGAACTGCTATCTGCTGACTTGAGAATATGGTGGAAAACTCTGCCACTAGGCGGTGCCATCTAAAATCCTTCAAATGTACTTTGAACATGAAATAATCTCCATATTCTAATGGGCTACTGTGTTCGTTCATAGGTGATGATTGAAAGTCAGATGTGTTATGCATCTCTAGATCTTTCAGTGGAACAAAAGAAACGACGCAGAAACTTGGAAAAACAAAGGACAAATAATGATATACTAGAGCATGACAATATGCCACTTAACACACATGCATTGACCTCAAGGCCCAGCATTTATCTGAACAGCGAGCAGCTTTCTTTTAATGAAGATAGAAGAGAAGAAACTATTCATGATGATCCAGTTATTCTTTATGGCAGGATAAATACGTCGCAAAGCAAATTGTCAGTAAATGATACAGCAATGGCATTCGACAATACAAAGTGACTTTTAGCTTGTGCTGGTATCAGTGCTGGTAAGATTTATCATGAAGCAATGCAGCATCTAGGGAAATGTGTAGAAGGAATGACTTTATTGTGAAAAAGTTTCCATTGAAAGTTGTTTTGTGCATCATTTATATGGAAAATAGGGAAGAACAAACTACTTCTGGTTTTAAATTTCAAGTGCACTTCCAAAAAATTCCATTTAAGAAACTTCATTTTGAATTCATGAGCAGTGAACAGCACTGAAAAATAAACATGCCAATTAATATTTAATTTTTCCATAATTCATCCATTTTAGTACTTGTGCATTTTTAATCAAAGGCATTCTAACTAGTCCGAATTTTCAAGTTTATTCATATGTCAGACATCTCCATGTTGTCACTTACTGAAGACACATGGTAGAAATGCATCATCTCTGGCTATATCCATTTGAATAAAGCAATTCAGATAGGGAAAGCAGAATGCTAAATATGGCAATATGTTTAAACCAAGAAGTGATGCTTGGGACGTAGATTTATTAAACATATCCAAATTTTTGAACGTTTTAAATCCAGGTCATTTAACAATTTGAGTCACCTGCCATTGGCAATGCCATTGGTTTAAAATAAGTCTAAATATAAAAAAGCTAAGTAGGCCAATAAAAAAATTAGGTGTGATTCAAGGCTAGAGTATTCTAAGGCACTCTTGGCCAGCCTCCCATATCCTACCCTCTGTAAACTTGAGGTTATCCAAAACTGTCCTAATTCACGCCAAATCCTGTTCATTCTTCACTCCGATGCTCACTGATCTACACTGGCTCTCAGTTAAGTAATGCCTCAATTTTAAAATTCTCGTCCTTGATCTCAAATCCACGGCTTCCCTGCTCACTATCTCTGTAATCTCCTACAACATTGCAATCCTCCTATCTGTGCTCCTCTAATTCTAGCTTCTTAAGTACCCTACTTTTAATTATTCCACCATTGGTGGACATTCAGCCTTCAGCTGTCAAGGCCTTAAGATCTGGAATGTCCTTCCTCAACCTCTCTCCTCATCTTTAAGACACTCCTTAAAACCTCTTTCTTTGACCAAGCTTTTGGTCATCTGTCCTAATATTTTATGTGGCTCAGTGTCATATATTGTTTTAATCCTGTGAAGTACCTTGGGAAGTTTCATTACATTAAAAGGTGCTATGCAAGTACAAATTGTTGTTGTTGACACATGCTAATTTTTACCTTAAATGGCATTTATGTGAACACATTTCCCCTGCCTTAACACTTTTACCATTGGATGCTGTTACAAACCAGGAAAACCAAACATTCCTATAACTGATTATTATAGATTGTAGTAATTGTAAGACATCGATAAATGTCAAATTCTGAGCTGATATTTAAGTAAAGGCTTGATACGTAGCAAGATGCATATTTAAACAAACAGCTATATATGTGCAAAAGTTGCAGTCAATCACCTCAAATTGCATTTGAAAATGCAAATGGCTTAAGACTTGGAGATAATGCTTTTTGGGGTAGGAATTCTGCTTCATCACTCACCAGTCTGTGATTTCCCTTTCATTCAAGTGAATGAGCAGAAAATCACAGTCTGGCAATTATAGAAATTATTCCTTTCTTTTTCAAATAGTGACCAACACAATGCAAAATTGAAAATAAGATAATTTAAGTCAAAGACTGATGGGAAAGCCTCAACCATTGAGGCAGCACAATCATAGATCATTGGAGTGTCGGCACTTAACTTAAAGGCATGTGGTGAAGATTGTGGCCAATGTACATTTTAAACTTATAACTTGTTTTTCCTTTAACTGAACAGGAATTATCTCCATTATCATCATGGTTAGGTCTGGGACAGATTTTGAAAATGTTGCTATTTCTAATAGGAGGCATTAACAACATAATGACAGGGCAATGTTTGCAGATTTGCTAACAAAATGGTAATGCTAATTATATTTTCTTATATACTGAGTGTGTATTCTGAAGTAAAAGTTAACACCTGCAGATTATTTAAATAAACATTAAATTATATAAAGTATTACATTTTGATATTTACTTTTTGAGCTAAAATTAGTTTTCCAAAGTGATGTGAATTTAAGATAAATCAATCTTTTCATTTTTCTTATAAATTTACCAGCAATGTAAATAGTTACCTATGATCCCATAAAATTATTTTTTTCATGCAAGACTTGCTATTTTGAAACTTTTACACTGCTATTTATTTTTAAAAAATAATCAAATAGTAAAGTTATCAGCAGCAGTAAGGGGTGCACAAGGAGACAGGCAATTACACTGGAATGAGACAGAAACCAAGTGAGTAGTGAGTAGCAAATTAGGTTCACATGGTAAGTTCTGGTAAGTCCTTTTCATGTTTAAATATAGATTAAGAATGAAGCACTGACATTTAACTAACAACCTGTAAGTAAATTAGACTAGCTTATTAAACAGGGAGCTGCCTGGTAGCAGCAGTTAACTGTCAAACAACTGAAAGCAGCTGGTTCAATTGGTGTTAATTGCTGAAGCAGGAAGCTAAACTAGCTAGTGACTCATCAGAGGGTCTATAAAAGAGACAGGCTTTTAAAACCGCACGATCAGGAAGGGGCATGCATGGAGACAAGCAGAGTGAGATGGAGACCGATTGAGTAGTGAATTAGGTTCACATGGTAATTCGGTGCATGGGGAAAGAAGTGTGGAAAATAGAAATTATTCTAAGTTAAATAAGAAAGCAATTAAATTTAGCTAACTAAACAACATAAGAGAGCCCATAAAGCAGCAGGAGTTTGGAGAGAGAGAGAGAGAGAGAGAGAGAGAGCCCATATAACAGCGGAGAGAAAGAGCCGGAAGTTTATAGATAAAATTTATAAGTGATGTCACAGCAAGTTGATTGATTGGTAAGTATAGACCTTTCTGAACTCAGCACAGAGGAGATGATTGGTGAGTGGCAGGTAAGTTATTGTGTTATACCATGCTGTAGTAAACACTTTATATAAAGTTTAAGGTATGTTAGGGAAGCTCAACCATGTGGAATATACATCCTGCAGGATGTGGGAAGTTGTGCAGGCATAAAGTGCCCTCGATGACGTCATCTGCAGGAAGTGTCACCAGCTACAGAAACTTGAGCTCCAGGTTGTGGAACTCGAGTGGCGACTGGAATCACTGTGGTCCATCCGCAAGTCTGAGGATTAAGTGGATAGCACACTTAGAGAGGCGGTCACACCGCAGCTACGAAGTATACAGGCGGAGAGGAAATGGGTAACCGCTAGAGTATCTAAGAGAAACAGGCAGGTACTGCAGGAAACCGAGGCTGAGGCTATCTTGCTCTCTAACTGTTTTCTATTTTGGATACTGGTGAGTGAAATGGTTCCTCAGAAGACTGGAACAAGAGCCAAGTTCTACCAGGGTGGCTCAGCTCACTGGAGGGGAGGAGGAAGAGTTTAAGTGCTATAGTGATTGGGGATTCCATAGTTAGGGGAGCATACAGGCATTTCTGCGGCCATAGACATGACTCCAGGATGGTATGTTGCCTCCCTGGTGCCAGGGTCAAGGATGTCACAGAGCGGCTGCAGTACATTCTTTTGGGGGACGGTGAATAGCCAGAGGTCGTGGTCCACATTGAGACCAATAACATAGGTAGGAAAAGGGATGAGGTCCTGAAAGCAGATTTTAGGGAGTAAGGAGGGAAATTAAAAATGAGGATCTCAAGAACAGTAATCTCAGGATTACTCCCAGTGCCACATGCTAGTGAGCATAAGAATAGGAAGATTGAGCAGTTCAACACGTGGTTGGAGAAGTGGGGTAGGAGGGAAGGCTTTAGATTTCTGAGGTATTGGGACTGGTTCTGGGGTGGGACCTGTACAAGGACAGGTTACACCTTAACAGGATTGGGACTAATGTCCTCGCAGGGAGGTTTGCTAGTGCTGTTAGGGAGGGTTTAAACTAGATTGGCAGGGGGATCGGAGCCTCAGGGGAAATTCAGTGGGGAAGAGAGGAATATTAGCTGATAATGAGGACATATCAAAGAATAGTATCATGGTAAATGGAATACTTGGTTTACTTGATAGAATTAGAGTGGGCAATATAGTAAGTCATTAAATGAGGTCAGAGTAAGGGAGAAAGTAAAAACACAGAGATAAAAACAAAAAAACTGCGGATGCTGGAAATCCAAAACAAAAACAAAAACAAAAACAGAATTACCTGGAAAAACTCAGCAGGTCTGGCAGCATCGGCGGAGAAGAAAAGAGTTGACGTTTCGAGTCCTCATGACCCTTCGACAGAAGGGTCATGAGGACTCGAAACGTCAACTCTTTTCTTCTCCGCCGATGCTGCCAGACCTGCTGAGTTTTTCCAGGTAATTCTGTTTTTGTTTTGGATTTCCAGCATCCGCAGTTTTTTTGTTTTTATCTCTGTGTTTAATTGACTGCCACTGCTCTTCAAGAAATGCCTACCTCCTTGAAGAAGTTCTGTTCCTCTCTGCGACAAGATTTCCGGATTTCTCTGTTGCCTTGTTCACCTTCATTGCTTTCCATTTCTCTCCTAGTGTTTGACAAGGTGTTTACTAAAACCCGCTTTCACAAAGTAAAAACAGCCTGAATCAGGGTTAATGTGCATGTATGTGAATGCACAGAGTGTGATTTATAGGATTGGTGAACTACAGGCACAGGTATTATTGCTATAACAGAGACATGGCTCAAAGAAGGACAGGACTAGACATTAAATATTCCTAAGCAAAAACAAAAAAACCTGGAAAAACTCAGCAGGTCTGGCAGCATCTGCGGAGAGGAGCACAGTTAACGTTTCGAGTCCGAATGACCCTTCAACAGAACTAAGTAAAAATAGAAGAGAGATGAAATATAACCTGGTTTAAGGGGGGGGTGGGACAAGTAGAGCTGGATAAAGGGCCAGTGATAGGTGGCCTATTACGGACAAAAGGACAAAGAGGTGTTGAAGATGGTGATATTATCTAAGGAATGTGCTAATTAAGGGTAGAAAGCAGGACAAGCAAGGTACAGATAGCCCTAGGGGTGGGGTGAAGGAATCAAAAAAGGCTAAAAGAGATAAAACAATGGATGGAAATACATTTAAAAATAGGTGGGAAAAGAAAAATCTATAAATCATTGGAAAAAAAAGGGGGGTAAATCGGAAAGGGGGTGGGGATGGAGGAGAGAGTTCATGATCTAAAATTGTTGAACTCAATATTCAGTCCGGAAGGCTGTAAAGTGCCTAGTCGGAAGATGAGGTGCTGTTCCTCCAGTTTGTGTTGAGTTTTGCTGGAATAATGCAGCAAGCCAAGGACAGACATGTGGGCATGAGAGCAGGGTGGAGTGTTGAAATGGCAAGCGACAGGGAGGTCTGGGTAATGCTTGCGGACAGACCAAAGGTGTTCTGCAAAGCGGTCACCCAGTCTGCGTTTGGTCTCTCCAATGTAGAGGAAACTGCATTGGGAGCAACGAATGCAGTACACTAAATGTGAGGGAATTGCAAGTGAAATGCTGCTTCACTTGAAAGGAGTATTTGGGCCCTTGGATGGTGAGGAGAGGGTAAGAAAAGGGGCAGGTGTTGCACCTTCTGCAGTTGCATGGGAAGGTGCCGTGGGTGGGGGTTGAAGTGTAGGGGGTGATGGAGGAGTGGACCAGGGTGTCCCGGAGGGAACGATCCCTGCGGAATGCCGCCGGGGGGTGAAGGGAAGATGTGTTTGATGGTGGCATCATGCTGGAGTTGGCGGAAATGGCAGAGGATGATCCTTTGAATATGGAGGCTAGTGGGGTGATAAGTGAGGACAAGGGGGACCCTATCATGTTTCTGGGAGGGAGAAGAAGGCGTGAGGGCGGATGCGCGGGAGATGGGCTGGACATGGTTGAGGGCCCTGTCAAACACTGTGAGTGGGAAACCTCGGTTATGGAAGATGGAGGACATGTCAGAAGAACTGTTTTTGAAAGTGGCATCATCAGAACAGATGAGATGGAGGCGAAGGAACTGAGAGAATGGGATGGAGTCCTTACAGGAAGCGGGGCGTGAGGAGCTGTAGTCGAGGTAGATGTGGGAGTCGGTAGGCTTGTAATGGATATTGCTGGACAGTCTATCACCAGAAATTGAGACAGAGAGGTCAAGGAAGGGAAGGGAAGTGTCAGAGATGGACCATGTGAAAATGATGGAGGGGTGGAAATTGGAAGCAAAATTAATAAACTTTTCAGGTCCAGACAGGAGCATGAAGCAGCACCGAAGTAATCATCGATGTACTGGAGAAAGAGTTGTGGAAGGGGGCTGGAGTAGGACTGGAACAAGGAATGTTCCGCATACCCCATAAAAAGGCAGGCATAGCTGGGGCCCATGTGGGTACCCTTAGCCACACCTTTTATTTGGAGGAAGTGAGAGGAGTTTAAGGAGAAATATTCCTAGGTACAAGGTGTTTAGGAGAGACAGGGAAGAAAGAAAAGGTTGGGGAGTGGGGGCTGGTGGGGTGAGGTGAGGAGTGGCACTATTGCTTTAAGATGACATTACAGTAATTTTTAAGGCAAAGGTTGATAGATTTATGGTAAGCAATGGGGTGATAGGTTATCAGCAGTAGGTGGGATGCAGATTTCATGTTACTATCAGATCAGCCATGATATTATTAAATGGTGAAGCAGGCTCAAGGGTCGAATGACCTATTCCTGCTCTTTGTTTGTATGTTCATATGTACAGTACTGGAGAGAGAATATTCCAGAGGGGTCAAGGACAGAATCTCTCTAGCTAGAGGTATGGAATGGAAAAGGTGCGATAACATTGATCAGTGTAGTGTATGGACCACCACTAGTGGAAGGGATGTAGAGAAACAAGTCTGCAAAGAAATTACAGAGAGGTACAAGAATTGTAGAGTAATTATAATGGGGGACTTCAATTATCCAAATATAGACTGGGATAGGAATAGTGCAAAGAGACAAGAGGGGAGAGAGTTCCTGGAGTGTGTTCAAGATGATTTTCTGCAGCAGTATGTTTCCAGTCCAATGAGAGGGAAGGCACTGTTGCACCTGGTTGTGGGAGATGAGTTGGTCCAAGTGGATCAAATATCAGTGGGAGAGCATTTAGGGGACAGTGACCATTGTATCATAAGGGTTAGGTTGCCCATGGAAAAGAACAATCCAGAGCAGGGATAATTAATTGGAGAAAGCCAACTTCGAAGGGGTGAGAATGCATCTGAGTCGTGTGAGTTGGAATCAAATGTTGGCAGAAAAGTTAGTGGTTGAACAATAGGCTAGCTTCAAAGAAAAAGTATTGGAAGCAATGTTAAGGTATATATTCCCTTGAAGGGGAAAGGTGGGACAAATAAATCCAGATCGCCCTGGATGACGAGCGAGATAGAGGTGAAGATAAAAAGGAAGAAGTGCACGTACAACAGATGTCAAATAGAAGATACAATGGAGAATCAGGCTGAACACAGAAGGTCCAGAAGGGAAGTAAAAAAAAAAAATAAAAGCAAGGAGGAGCATGAAAAGAGGCTGGCAGCTAATCGAAAAGGGAGTCCAAAGGTCTTTTATAAGCATATAAATAATAAAAGGCTGGGAAAAGAAAGAGTAGGGCTGATTAGGGATAAAAAAGAGGATATGCACGTAGAGGCAGGAGAAATAGCGAAGGTATTAAACAAGTACTTTGTATCTATCTTTACAAAGGAAGAAGATGCTACCCAGGCTGATGTGTGGGAGGAGGTAACTGGCACACTAGAAGAATTTACAATTGAGAAGGAGGTTTTAGAAAGGCTATCTTATAATTGATAAGTTATAGGGCCGGATGAAGTGCATCCAAGAGTACTGAAGGAAGTGAGAGTGAAAATTGCAGAGGCACAAGTGATAATCTTTCAGTCTTCCTTAGACACAGGGGTGGTACCAGAGGACTGGAGTATTAAAAATGTTAGACACTTGTTCAAAAAAGGGTGCAAGGATAATGTTGGCAACTACAGACCAGTCAGTTTGACTTCAGCGGTAGGGAAATTTCTGGAAACTATAGTTCAGGACAAAATCAATAGTCACTTAGGTGTGGGATAATTAAGGAAAGCCAGCGTGGATTCATTAAGGGAAAATCATGTTTATCTAACTTGCTGGAGTTTATTTGAGGAGGTAACAGAGGAGAGTGATAAGGACAACAGTGCTGATGTGGTGCATATGGATTTTTAAAGGGCATTTGATACAGTACCACATAACAGACTTGTGAGCAAAATTCTATCTCATGGAATAAAAGGGAGAGTAGGCACTTGGATAAGAAATTGGCTGAGTGACAGGAAACAAAGAGTAGTGGTTAATGGAAGTTTTTCAGATTGGAGGAAAGTTTGCAGTGGAGTTCCCCAGGAGTCAGTGTTGGGACCTGTGCTCTCCCTGATATATATCAATGATCTAGACTGTGTGGTCAGGGCATGATTTCAAAATTTGCAGATGATAAGATTGGAAATGTTGTCAACAGTGATGAAGATAGCCTTGAACTTCAAAAGAACACAGAAATGTTGGTGGACTGGGCAGAGAAGTAGCAGATGAAGTTCAATGCAAAGAAGCGTGAGGTGATTTATTCTGATAGAAAGAATATGGAGAGACCAAAACAAAGGGAGAAACTCTAAAGTAGGTGCAGGAACAGAGGAACCTCATTGTATATGTACATAAGTCATTGAAGATGGCAAGGCATGTTGAGGCATGAGGAGCAGTTAATAAAGCATATAGTAACTTAGGCTTTAGTAATAAGGGCATTGAGTACAAGAGTAAGGAGGTCATGTTAAAATGTATATGACAATAGTTAGGCCTCATCTGGAGTACTGTGTCCAGTTCTGGGCACCATGCTTGAAGGATGTGAAGGCATTGGAGAGAGTACACAGGAGATTAACAAGAACTATTCCCAGGATGAGGAACTGTAGCATTGAGGATAGATTGGAGAGGTTGGGACTGTTTTTCTTGGAGGAAAGAAGACTGAGAGGAGACTTGATAGAGATATTCAAGATCCTGAGGGGTATTATCAGGATAAATAGTGAGAAACAGTTCCGAATCAAAGGAGCATCAAGAATTAGAGGGCATAGATTCAAAATAATTGGCAAAAGGAGTAAAAGTGATGCGAAAAAAAAATCACCCTTGGAGTCTGGAACGAACTTCTTGATACAGTGGTGGTGGCAGGTTCATTCGAGGTATTCAAAAAGGAATTGGATGGCTATCTGAAAAGAATGTGCAAGATTACAGTATAAGGCAGGGGAGTGGGACTAGGTAGAATGCTCTTTCAGAGAACCAGTGCAGACTCATGGTCTGCATGAATGGCCTCCTGCACTATAAAGATTCTCTGATTCTATGGTTTGCTAATAATTGAAGATCCAATGAAAGATTCAGTACAATGGAGATTCAGTGTAAATTTTGAATGAATGAGGAATTAGCTGAAGGACAGAAAATAGGCACTTATTAGAGGAGAGCGCAGACATGTACTGAAAGGGGTGTACCAAGGAATTGTTAGAGACTGCTACAGTCTCTGATGAAATGGATTGAGAAATTCAATGCAAACCGGTTAAATTTGCAAAGGAAACCAAACTCAGCTCAGAAACTGAGTTGGCCAAAAGAAGTGTGAAGTGCTATCTGTGCAAGTGCGGCACATTAAATAATGCCAATAGGCTCATACAGTGTTATATTGCCTATAATAATCTATATTTGAGCTTTTTCCAAAGCACATTGACAGTATACAATAATATACTCAGCACTGTGTATACTTGCACATAGTGACATGGCCCAGTCTACCAATCCAGAAGTAAGAGTGGTTGTTTAGACCCATCGACTGTAAGTAGAGAGAGAAGTTTCAAGCGGTTATGATGTGTATCAGCCTCTGGCATCTTGTACAGTTTACAGTAAGTATACTTGAATCAACGCGTAGAGCAACACAAGCTGCAAATACACAAATTAGCTTTCACTACATCGGAGACACAAAATGCAGAGCAACCTTTTTGTTGAATGCCTCTTCATAATCTCAAATTTCCTGTCGCTGGCTACTTGAATTCTCTGCCCAACTGATTCTCCTCCTTTGGGCTACCACACAATTCCAATCGAATTCATGTCTAGTCCTCTTTTTAAGCAGGTGCTTTCAGTCCTCTGGCTTTAAAGATGACTTAATGTCTGACCTTAACTGCGGTGTCTATTATCTCTCTGGCAATCTAGGATACATCTGCATTGCATTTTTGGATGGGGTAAAGGAAATAGTTGGTTTGTGTTTGGATTGGTGACTGTGTTAACCTACATTTTCTTTATACCAGCTTGCTAGGGCAATAGACCCTACTTTTATCATTTTGTAAGTTTTCCTTTCAACCTTCCTATGCTCCACTTGTTTATTTAGCATAAAATAAAAGCTATTCACAATATCTTTTTTCTTCCCTTTGTAGATAACGTTCAGCTGTAACATTTTCCATTTCTGATGAAGTGTCCATGTCTGAGATATTCACTTAATCACCTGAATGTTTTGCAGCATGAATTTACATTTATATACTTTTTTTTATTTGTTCGTAGAACCTGAGCAATACTGGCAAGGCTAGCATGTATTTCCAACTCCTCTTTGCTCTTGAGGTGATCGTAAGCTGCCTTTTGAAGCACTGTAGACAATGTGGTGTGGGTAAACCAACAATGCTCATAGGGAGAGAGCTTTCCAAGATTTTCACGCAGTGACAGTGAGGAAATTGCAATGTAGTTCTAGTTCAAAGTCAAGATGGTCTGTTACTTGGAGGGAAACTTGCAAGTGGCAGCATTCCCATACATCTGCTGCCCTTGCCCTTCTAGGTAATACAGGTTGCAAATGTGGAAGGTGCTGTCATAGAAGCTTTGGTGAGTTGCTGTAGTGCATCTTGTATGGCACTGCCGCTGTGTGCTGATGATGGAGGGAGTGAATGTTTAAGGTGGTGGATAGAGTGCCAATCAAGTGGGCTGCTTTGCCCTGGATGGTGTTCAAGTGTTGTTCGTGCTACACTCAGCCAGGCAAGTGTTCCATCACACCGCTGGCTTGTGGATGGAGGAAAGCCTTTGGGGAAGTCAGGAGGCGAATTATTTGCTGCAGAATTCCCAGCCTTTCACCTGCTCTTGTAGCCATAGAGTGCAAATTTGGGAAAATTCCACTAATTGTGGTAACAGGCGAGTAAAACGCAATGGTAATGCTTTGGGGAAGCTGGTCCAAATCCCACAACAGCAGATGGTGAAATTTGAATTCAATAAAAATCTGATGATGATCACAAAACGATTGCCGATTGTTGTAAAAACCCATCTGGTTCACTAATATCCTTTCAGGAAGGAAATCTGCCATTCTTACCTATGACTCCAGCCCCACAGCAATATGGTTGACTCTTAAATGTCCTCTGAACAAGGGCAATTAGGGAGAGGCAAAAAATGCTGGCCTAACCAGTGATGCCTGCATCCCATGAATGAATAATATATTAAAAAAAAAAAATCACCCAAACCTGCCTCATTATTTATGTACTCCTGGGAAACATGCTGTTTCTCTGGCGGGTGGGTTCTCATTCGCCCGCCCGCTATCACACCACTGCTGCATCATGCCGGGCGCCATGTTTTAAAGTCCAGCTGCAAGCACACATCTCAGTAGTTCCAGCTCACCACTGCTGCATGGAAGACATGGCCCTGAAACTGAAGAAGATTGTAGCCCCTTAGTTTAATGATGGGTTTCTCGTGGGACTTTTGGATCTAGTGGAGGCCTGCCAGGATATCCATTACCCTCGCTTTGGCCATAGGATGGGGAGCAATATAACCAATCTGGCTTGGGAGATAGTGGCAGTCAGTGCCAACGCACTTCAGAAGAGGACGGCCACCCAGTGCCACAAGAGGATGAATGATCCTACCCGTTCCACCAGGGTAAATCACTCTTTTCATCACTCTCAACCCACACACTCACAAACCCAGCACACATCTACAGGGCCCTCACACTACCAATTCAAGGGACATCACCATTCATCTCTCTCACCGTCATTGTCCTCATCCTGTCCATGGGACCATTCAACACCTGGACAGGCCAGGCATACTTGTCATCTGGCCTGGCAGGCATCCTGCTTATACTTTCGCCATCTCTATCCATGCAGGACAAGCTGGCACACAAGAGAGAGAGAGGTTGCATAATGGTGGTGGAACGCCAGAAATCAAGGTCCTCACGGGACTTTGAAAACAGAGCCATCCAGCTGGCCGGCAAGGATCTGGACCAGTTTTGTGCTGATGGTGAGGTTGACGCTGTTCTACCAAGTGAGGATCCAGCAGTGCAACATTCATCAGGTGACCATGCCGTGAGTGATGTGTCCTCTTTCACAGGCCACTGTCATGCGCTAATTATCTCTCCTTGCTTTTGTAGGCACATCTACCAAACAGCCGACAGAGTCCATGACCCAGGGCATTCAATCAAGCCCCAAAGAAACCTCTGAAGAGGAATCTGAAAATACCCTCCCTGAAGTCTGTCACAGCGCTCACTCCATACACATCGGTGGTGCCTAGCTTTAGAGTAGTCTCAGGATCACAGTCTGGTGAGCACATCGCACTTTCTGATCCACAACAGACGGCAGCAAAGACTTTCCAGGTGTCCGGTGCTCAGAGGACTGCTGGAGGCCAGAATGTTGCTGTGAGTCAGATGACGAGACTCTGGACTCTGTCATGTCACAGTTGCTGAGCTGTAAAGGCAAGCTCGGGAACATCAGGAAGGGATGCCTGCTGCACTCCTCAGATTGCAAGGCAGGATGGAGTAGTCCGTCCGCCTTCAGTCTGAGGTGATAGCACCGGCATGCCAATGCACAGAGGTCAACACTGGTAGGATGGTGGCCGCATTGGAGACCTTGATCCAGCACTTCACTCCTGAACTGGCTTGGCTCCATCACTGATGCCAAAGTTGGCCTCCAACAGCATGTATGTGAGAGGGGTGCCGGACAGCTCAATGTCACTCCAGCCACCCCTGCTCCTCAAGGAGTCAGCTCAGGGGCCCCGGGCACCCATAGAGAGGATCATCCGCAGGTGCACACTCTGGGCCTATGCATCCGACTCCTCTCTTCCTGCGACCTCAGCAGTTGTAGCTCCACTGGCTGAGGAGGGTGCCACTGTCACACAGAAGGACCCCAAAAACAGGCCGGGCCCTCCAGAATCATCACAAACAGGGCATCGCAGTCAGCAGGCTGCCTCCACCTCCGCTCTGGATGTCTGGGGAGCACCAAGACATAGCGGCAGGTTTAGGTCAGTTAAGAAATAATTGGACACCCTGGGCGTGGGTAAGCACTTGTACATACTGTTCACTATGGTCAATAAACTCCCAAGAATGTCTCCCTGCCTATGGCTCCTTGTTCTGATGAGCAGTGTTCTTGTCACTCAGATGTGAAACCTTTCTGCACAAGATAAAGGCAGGTGACTCAGTCCAGGGTCTCTTCCCTGTGCAACCTTCAGACCAATGTGATGGTCTGGCCTCTCATTCCCTGGAGACATTACTAATGCCTGCGCTTCAGCGGTACTTGTCATTGTTGCCAGAATGTAATGGGCAGGTGCCTCAGAGTTCTCTCAGTGTGCTCTCAGCACCATTATGGAAGGGCTGGCCTCCATCTCTTCAGCATCTGTGACCACTGATGCTGTGCTCCAGCTCCCGAAGGACTCAGGTGTTGACGGCAAAGCATCAGATGCCTCTAAAGCTTCATGGCTGCGTCTCTATGATATGACCCTGATCATGGAGCGCAGACAGGCAGGAGTCAGACATTCTCAGAGGCTGTGTGAAGATTTATGTAGTGTCCCCACTGCATGTTATCATCATCCTGCAATCAAGTGAATACCCTCTGTGAGAGTGCTTCCACAGCATCTCCATGACAGGAGCACTCTCACAGAGGGTATTCGCACTGCCATAAGCCAGACTGGGGTCAAACATTCATAAACGCGATGGGTGGCACTATGGGGTCACCTCACCGCATGTCGTCATCATCCTCCACAAACCTAGCAGCTATGAGGGCCTTCCAAGCGCACCTGCCTCGTCTAGCCAGTGCGAGGGCCTCATTCTCATCATTGTCACCTCAGAGGACCTCCTCAGCCTCATCGAAGGAGATGCCAACTCCTCCAGTTCCTCCTCAGCCAGCTCATCTCCCCATTGGAGCGCCTAGGTTGTAAAGGGCACAGCAGACGACAATGCGCGGCACCCTTGAGAACTATATTACAGGGCTCCACCAGACCGGTGCAGGCATCGGAACCTCTTCTGCAGCATCCTGATGGTCTGCTCCACCAAGCTGGAGTATGATCCTAATTATACCGTCGCTCTGCTGCAGTCTAAGGCCACCGCACAGGTGTCATCAGCCATGGCCTCTGCAGGTAGCCCTTGTCCCCGAGGAGCCAATCCTGCAGCTTCAGTGGACCCTGGAAAACTCCAAGAGATCTGTGACCAACTGAGGATGTTGACGTCATGCACATTCCCTGGAAACTGTGTGCACACTTGCAGGATGCGTTTCTGGTGGTCGCACACCAGCTGCATTCAGCAAATGAAAGCCCTTGCGGTTGATGTAGTCCACTGTGTGTAGTGATGGACATCTGTGTGCCACGAGTGCAGTCAATTGCACCCTGCACCTGTGGGAAACCTGAGATCTGGATGAATCTAATCGCTCTTGCATCCTACCTATCCTAGTCCCGGCTAAAATGCACAAAGTCGTGTGCCCTTGCAGACGTTATCTATGACCTCATGGATGCATTTGTGGGTGGAAGCATGAGAGATCCTACAGAGATCGCCTGTGGAGCTGTGAAAGGAGCCACTGGCATAGAAATTGAGCTCTGGAGAACTTGGTGGCCCTTTGATGCTTCTGCGTTGCTTGAGTGGGCAGATAAGCTAGTAGCCCAACCCCAATCATATCAAAAACAAAAACAGAATTACCTGGAAAAACTCAGCAGGTCTGGCAGCATCGGCGGAGAAGAAAAGAGTTGACGCCGATGCTGCCAGACCTGCTGAGTTTTTCCAGGTAATTCTGTTTTTGTTTTGGATTTCCAGCATCCGCAGTTTTTTTGTTTTTGTTTTTATCCCAATCATATCAACGTGGCTGCGCCTGAACTGTCTGAGTTGTGGAGGACAGGTCACTTTCTACAGGTTTCCTGAATGCACAGCCACTTCCCTCACCCACCCCAAATGCTTGTGCGCTATATTCAATGGCAGGGCAACCCCCTGTTCCTCAAAAGTTGCCCTCCAAGGCAGGGCGGCACTTAATCCTGATCCCAACTGAAGCCTGCAAAGCAACAGGTGACCCTGACAAGCTCTTCAGGACATTGCTGTGCACTCACTTCCAGTTCACCCAAAGTGCAGGCCGCCTCTGTGCTGATGTGAAACATGTCGATGTGCTTTCCCACTGACATGGATGGACGATCCAGCAGGGGTGCAAGAGCCTGGCAGGATGGTCTGATGATATGCTGATGTATTGCAATGAGGTTCCTGATGACCCGTGACGGGAAATGCGGCACGCCGTTGGCAGGGTGAACGGACAATCATGACCTGCCTTCCCATTGTGAAACTGATAGAGCCATAATGTCCACTCACGCTATCTATCACACCTGCCACCAATAGGCACAGAAAATTCTGCACATGGTTATCTATTTATATGCCTGGTCCAGTTCAGTTTCTGATCAAAGGAAACCCCCAGAATGTGGATGGTATTCAGTAATGAATGCCATTGAATGCTATGGGGAGATGGTTAAATTATCTTGAAGATGGTCACTGTCTGAATGTTGTCCTGGTCTTGCTACGTGCATACTGACTGCTTTAGTATCAGGATGTGTACATGGGGATATTTGCTGATGAATGCAGTGTTCAATACTGTTTCTGACTTTATGATGGAGGGAATATCATTAATGAAGCAGCTGAAGATGTTTGGGTTTGGACATTACCGTGAGGAATTCCTGTAGCGATGTGCTGGGGCTGGGATGATTGGTTGGCAACAATCACAACCACCTTCCTTTGTTAGATACAACTTCAACTAGTGGAGAGTTTACCCCCGATTCCTAGTGACTTTAATTTTGGTAGGGCTCTTGGATGCAATACTCCATCAAATACTCCCTTGACAGCAACAGCAGTTACTCTCACCTCACCTTTCAAATTCAACACTTCTGTCCAGCTTTGGACAAGGCTGTAAGGCGATCTGGAGCCTAGTGGCCCTGGCAGAACCAAAACTAAGCATCGATATTGGTGAGTAAATGCCACTTGTTAGCACCATCAGCAACACTTTCCAGCACTTTACTAATGACTGAACAGGCAGATGGGATAGTAACTGGCTAGATTGGATTTATCCTGCTTTTTGTGGACAAGACATTCTTCTGGAACTTTTCCAAATTGTCAGATAGATGCTGTGATAAAAACAAAAACTGCGGATGCTGGAAATCCAAAACAAAAACAGAATTACCTGGAAAAACTCAGCAGGTCTGGCAGCATCGGCGGAGAAGAAAAGAGTTGACGTTTCGAGTCCTCATGACCCTTCGACAGAACTTGAGTTCGAGTCCAGGAAAGAGCTGAAATATAAGCTGGTTTAAGGTGTGTGTGTGGGGGGCGGAGAGATAGAGAGGTGGAGGGGGTTGGTGTGGTTGTAGCGACAAACAAGCAGTGATAGAAGCAGATCATCAAAAGATGTCAACAACAATAGTACAATAGAACACATAGGTGTTAAAGTTAAAGTTGGTGATATTATCTAAACGAATGTGCTAATTAAGAATGGATGGTAGGGCACTCAAGGTATAGCTCATCTTCCGACTAGGGACTTTACAGCCTTCCGGACTGAATATTGAATTCAACAACTTTAGGTCGTGAGTCCCCTCCCCCATCCCCACCCCCTTTCTGTTTCCCCCTTCTTTTTTTTTTCCCAATAAATTATAAAGATTTTCCTTTTCCCACCTATTTCCATTATATAAAAAAAAAAACCCACTAGAGCTATACCTTGAGTGCCCTACCATCCATTCTTAATTAGCACATTCGTTTAGATAATATCACCAACTTTAACTTTAACACCTATGTGTTCTATTGTACTATTGTTGTTGACATCTTTTGATGATCTGCTTCTATCACTGCTTGTTTGTCGCTACAACCACACCAACCCCCTCCACCTCTCTGTCTCTCTATCTCTCCGCCCCCCACACACACACCTTAAACCAGCTTATATTTCAGCTCTTTCCTGGACTCGAACTCAAGTTCTGTCGAAGGGTCATGAGGACTCGAAACGTCAACTCTTTTCTTCTCCGCCGATGCTGCCAGACCTGCTGAGTTTTTCCAGGTAATTCTGTTTTTGTTTCAGATAGATGCTGTGTTGTAGTTGTTCATGGCTAGCCCTGGAGCACAAGTCTTCAGTTATTCAGCCAACAAGTTGTCAGGGCCCATAACCTTTTCTATGTAAAGCCTTATACATCCTTTGGTAGTGAAGTCACTGTAGAGAGCCAAGATTTTCATATTTATTCCAAATTTACTTCACAAGAAATAAGTTAAGCACAGAAATCTTAACATAAAACAGATTTCTGCTTGCAGCTATTGATAATAGCCAATGCCAAGACAAGACTATGATTAAATTACCTTCAGCATTTTCTCTTGATGCAGGTACTATTCAGTGAAAAATCGCCCAAGTTTAAAGAGACACCAGCAAGAAATTACAAGTCTTATTTTTACAAGCAAGTACATGGAAATCAAGGAAAATTTCACACTGCAACGGTAGTAAATTGTGAAACAACGGCCTTTTACATTGAAGTCGCACTTGTAATATAAACACTCTCTGATTGCAAAGCAAGGGCCCTGGAGGGTGTATTTCACTCAGTTTTTGCTTCAGAATTAGTTTGGGTCTTGACACCTAAATTATAGTCCATAAAAAGTGACCTTAAACCTATGATGTGTTTACATAACTGCTTTCATACCAAATGATCCATATGCATCTTAGTAATGCACTAACCGTATACAAATAAGAAAATATTGCATAAAATTCAGCACAATACATAAAAATTATAGCAATAAAAAAATCAGAGCCATAAAGGAAAGTTTTTTTTTTAGATGTAATGTGCATCACAATATAGTGAAGACTAACAAGGACTAAAATAGTAACAAAATATGTACATATTAGACAAAACAAAGTGAATATATAAATAATTTCCCACTCAAATTCTGCTATTAAGGTGTAATGGTAATATGGCTTACATTTTATTCAGTACCTTGGCCTAGGATTCAAATGTGGCAGTGACCAGCATTCAGATAGTGTTCCTTCACCAAGGTGCAGGTACCAACTACTGATAGTTTTCAAAATTTGTGGGAGATGACCAGACAATCTCCTGCGGCTCAAGTTGCACAGTGTCACATTTATGGGAGAGGAAGAGGAGAGTGGAAAACACACTAAATATTAGTACTTTAAAAAAATGCTTATAATACTGGAAAGCATCGTCAGTTAAAGGATTAACATAGCCAGAAACAACAAAAACAGGCTTGTGGTGCACTTTGTAGTTTCTTAATGAAGTCAGGGTAGTTCAGACAGGGGTGTTCAGTTTGCTATAGTCCAGTTTTCTAGACACTCTGTTAGGGGGAAATAAAAATAAGTTATTTTTGCCACTAATTCCTGAATTCCAACATTCCAGCTAGTAATTGTTTCTTCTACTTTTAATTCAGTCAATTTTTTAAAGCACTAAAATCTCACTTCACAGATTTATTCAAATTATTGGAGAATTTACAATTACTTCAGTTTTGTACTGAATATTTGTATTAAAATTAAGCACAAACCAATATTGAGCTAACAAACAGCAGTTAATGTGAAACCAATTACATGTATAGTTCAGTGTGCTGCTGCCCATTTCAGCATAATTCAACAAACAGGTGGAAAGGAATTGAAAATTATTGCCTGCAGTACTTTGAAACCGCAATGCTAACTTTTCATTTTCACACTCGCATCTGCACATTCTCAGAAGACCAACATACTAATCATCACAAATTGTGCAGATTCCTTACTGAAGCACGGGTTGGAAATACATAGCTGGGAAACTTATTCAATATAATTTTGAACTTCAGGAATAATAGCTTATCTCATAAAGGGAGCAAAAGAATGAAGGCAACGAGATGGAATCTGTATTATTGAAGGAGAGAGATTTTTGTTCAAAAACTTTGCATCTGGTGGCAAAAATGAAGTTTTCACAAAAATATTGCAAAAGAATTAACACCCAGTGATACTGCAGTGCTGCGCACTCTAAAGCATAGGATTACAAGAGCTTAAGAAAATTTCTTCCATAATCAAAAAAACAGAAGGCTTACATAATCTGCCTCGGTTATTTAAATCTAGGTCCTTCAATTGTAACAGGCTAGTCACAACAGAGTTTAATTGAAGGTCAAGAACCTGTATAATAAAATTAATACTTCTCTGTATACCTGCTTTGAAGTCTGGGTGATAAACATAAGCTCACAGTGTTTCCTGAACTATTTATGACAGGCAAAGCGGTACCTAAAAATAAGCAAATTAAATTTGATATTGCTCAATCTGCATCTGAAAAAACTGTCGAAAAACATCATTTAACCAGCAGGACTGATTTCAACACAGCACAACTATGAATATGAAATACTGAGGATGGTCTTCACCTCAAACTGATGTGATCTTCAGAAAAATCGCTGTTATTTTCAAGTTCTATGTGGATATGTGCTTACCATTAAATTTAATAAAGGTTTCCTCCCAGTTGTTTTTATCTTCCTTGCAACTGTGCCTATTGTCCCAAGAGTAGATTAGAAATTAAGGACAGGAACTCGAAAGACTCACTTATCAGAAGATCAGCAGTTTTCCCAATCTAATGCTTGGGTTAACTATATGCTTAAGCAACTGTTACAATATAAAAAGCCAACCAATAGGGAAAAATTTGTTGCATCTTCTCTGATGTTTGCGAGATACAAAATTATTTCAAGTGAAATAAAAATAGCTTGAAGACATTTAAACCAAACAGGCATCAATAATACTGCAGCATTGTGAAATTAACTTGGTGCGCGAGTTGGAAACCAACTGGACATCAAAGGAAAGACACAAGATCCCTTTAAAAGGGACTCTCCTTTACCTTGAAGTCTTCTCTCAATTTACACCCAAGAGCTTAGAAATTGCATTTTGTGAATTCAGGGCACACATATGTAGAGAAGGCAATGTAATAACCACAGCACTTTAGTTTGCTAGCACCATTGTGACAGCATCAGCAAGCTACAACTGCCAGTTTCAGCCTTAGAGGCAGTCTGCTGCTTGCAGGGGTGGAGCAAATGCAGCCAGCTTGGACACTGGTTGAGGGCCTCAGCTGGTGTCTGGCAGCAGCCTGGGCTTTTAAGGTGGAGCTGGAAGGAGCAAGCCTGATCATGTAAGCCAAAAGTCTAAAAACAGAAACTGGAAGCTTACGCTTTGGTTAGCAGTTTCTAGAGCTCCTCTACCACTGGTTAAATGCTGTGCAACTGAGAAACGAGAGGTGCATGCATAGTGAATGCTGCGGTCAGGGCAAACAAATTTCAAAAGAAAACAGGTCCATTGCAGATACAAATCTGGGGCCTAAGACTAGTTTCAGACAGGCACCATGGATAACTACAGGTGCCCTGTATGGCTTGAGATGTACTTGCAGTGTGGAATAAATGCACCGCTGCCAGGAATATTGGAACCTCGTGTAATATGGCACATTATGATCGATTTTCTAAGCCGTTTTGCATTACTGCAAGGCCAAAACAATTTTGCACAGCTGTTGCAAGTAACAGGAATACACTGTAAGGGATCACCGAAATCCAACAGTATCGTGTACTGAAAGTTGACTTTGGAGTGTTTGTATTTTACAGGCAAGGTTTCATAGCTGGAGTGGTGACAGGGGTGTGGTTATATCTTAACTTTGTTGTTGGCCACAAAGCAGTTTCCACTTCACAGGAATATATTAGAATTTGACAATGCAAAACTTCAGAAATATTGAGTCACCATCTATTCTCAAACACCCTCAACTGAAAATGTTCAAACAACTGCAAAGCAATTCCATTATAACAAATAATAATATAAAAGCATAAAATTGTGGAAACTGGAAATCTAAAATAAAAACAGGAAATGCTGGAAAAACTCAGCAGGTCTGGCAGCATCTGTGGAGGAAGAAACAGAGTTAATGACTTCTTCAGAGCAATTCCATTACGTGGATTGTAACTAACAATAAATAGCTAGGCAATATATTTTAATACATACCACAACTGGAGTACATGCTAGCATTATCTTTCCATTTAATAAATGGACCCAAAGTAATATTCTGGAAAAATTAAAAAAGGGAAAATTATTAACAGAATTGAAGTCAAAATGGGCTGAATTGCATTACAGGTGTCTCAAATGTTATAAGCAAATAGTAGATAGTAACATTCATAAAATAGCACTGCACAGGAGGCAGCCATTTGGCCCACTGAGTTTGTACTGGCTCATTTGCAGAGTAACCCAGTTAGCCTCTCTGCGGGCCTGCTCCTGCTCCTAATTTGCACGTTCGTATGTTAGTCCCATGCCCTGGTTCTATCCCCAAACCCCTGCATTTTTAAAATCCTTCAATTATTCAACAAAATGTGTTTACGTACAGTAATGGAAACATTCAAACAAATCTACATTAAAAATGGAATGACAAAAATCTATAACCCCACTGCTAATTCTTTGTTGACACTCCATCTGGGCAAAATATGGATGTTTCAAATATCCATAATTATGTTTTTATTAAAATCCTGCTAACAGGGTTTAAAAAAAAACAATTAAGACCTCACCTCTCTGGGATGCCAGCTTCTCGGGGAATAAAAGCCACTCATTTGTTTAGAGTGGTAATTCTGTCCTTGCAGTACGGTATTCAGCAGCAACATTTCCTGACGACTTTGCCTTGAATTAGAGGGCTCTGGGAACGAGCGGAACCTCTTTAATGGTAATCGAGAAGTTTCCCTCGACTGGTCAATACAGGCAGCCCGTTTTCTTGATAGCTGGGAAGGCGTGTTTCTAACTGAAGTCACAGTACAAACCAAGTTACGATACACAGATTCAAATGCATCCATTTCTTTTACTTGAGTTTTAAATGGGCTCCTTATAGAACGGAACATGGTTGGAACAGAACTCCCAGAGGAAAATGAATGCCTCCGTTTACTACTTTGGCCAGTACAGGAAATGTTACTTGAGCACAAAAGCATTCTAAATGGTGATCTGCTGAAATTTGCTACTACAGAATCTTGTTTTGTCACTGTACTGTTGTTCAACGGAGATAGCTTTGCCTTTGGTGGATGGTTAAGAATGAAGCTTGAGCATGGTGAATGTGCCTTTGCCATATTGGGTTTTGTGCTTAAACATTTAAAACTGGAGTTAGTCATGATATCCAGTTGGGGCAAAGATGGTCCATTCAAAGAAGTTACTATACAAGGTGAAGTTTTCCTCATGTTGCAGCAATTTGTAACTGGTACTGGACTTTTTGGGTTGAGAGGGCTTAGTAGTAGTGGCCGAGAATAACTTGCATCATCGAATGAATTTCTAAACTTGGAAGTTTCGACTTCAGATGATTTTGAATTTGTTTGCTGCGCAGACATAGAACCTTCAGCAGCAGCCGTGGACAGAATTGTGTCAAGATTACATTCTGTGGTTTCATATCTCTTCAGAGAACAAACTTTTCCATTCATAAGCGTGGCTCCAGCAGATGCCTTTAATTCAAGAATAGGATAATCCTCCACATTCTTTAATGCATGAGTATCCATCTTGACCTTCATTCTTATTCCATCTCGAGTTGTATTTAGTTTCGATTTCCATGCATTTAACTGGAGACGTCGATAGTGTTTTATTAATCTTGAGGCAACTTGCATCTTGTAGCTTCGGTCAAGCAAGTTACTCATCGAAGCTAGCATATTTGGGTAGATATCAATAAGTGTTGTATCACTTAAACCAGATGAAGTATCATCGTGGCTTTCCACTGAACATTGGTCGATACAAGTGGATACAGTTTCACTCAAATCCAATACATTGCTTCTGCTTTTCTCAAACCTGAGCGGATAAGAAAGTTTTTTGCTACCAAGTCCACAAAGTGGCTTCGCCAACAACTGGTCATAGGACATAGAAGAAGCTAAATTTGAATCATCTTTGTCATCATGGTCAGATCTTGATGAATGATTTAAATCTCCAGAAATTGTTGTCTGAAAGTCATCACTGCAATCTTTAAGAGACAAAGAAATTTCATACATTAAAACATCAAAATAAGTGCAAGTAACATTTGGCCCTACCAGAAACCAGTAAATATTGATGAGAAGCTGCCATAGATACAAAAAATTTCACTGACAAAAGACTTATCTGATAAATACTGTTGTAACTTAAATTCCACTAATGATTTGAAAGTACTGTAAAACAGCCAGAAATTTTAACCATGGATGATTTCAGTTACACAAACACTGAATGGGAAAACAGAGGAACAAGTGTATATTTGTAAATGTGATACAGGACTCTATGTGGCGAGTGGCCATCACAACTAGAGAACTAATTTTCATCAATGTCCTAAGTCTGCAATGTAATGCAAAAACTTCGAACTGAAACAGTTCATAGAGCGCACAAACAGAAAATAAAGTAAGTAAAGTTTGTGCATGATACCAAAATAGGAGTCAGACAAATTAATGAAAAATAACAATCAAATTCAGAAGAATTTGGATATTTTACAAATGAGCTAACAGGTGATGGATGTTTCTCAATATGAAGTGTAAAATATTTAGTATAAGAACATGGAATCTAGGGAAAAGTATAAATGGAACAATATTACATCAATCGCATGCATCACTGGCGACAGAAGTGGATTGAGGTATATGGCGAGAAGGTATATTGGCTTTGATACATGAAAAATGAAGTAAACTTGGCTCAGTGCTAATTTTGTTCAGCTACCACTCTTGCTTCGTAATCAGAAGATCAAAGATTCCAATCCCCAATGTGGGACTTGTTACAGCGGAGATTTCATTCATATTTAAAAAGCAGCAAGGTATTTGCGTTCCTGGTCAACATTGACCTCGAAAGCAGGCTGACTACTTACTTATGTCACTGCTGCTTGTGGATCCATTTTTCCATAAATTGGCTGCTGCAGTTGCCTACATAACAGTGTCTACTTCAAAATTAATTCTCCTATGAAGCACATTTGTACGTTTTATTATGTTAAAGGTGTTATATAAATACAAAGCTGTTTTCTTTTGGGAACAAGTCTGAGCAACTTTTCCCTGGAGTTGATTAGGAGCAGGAAACCAGCTTGCCGACAAAATACAACTGCCTCAAAAGCATCAACACAATACTGAAATAATTTTGCACCACATATGCCATTACCTATCATGATAAACCTACTATCCCTCACAGCTTTTGAACCACTTATGTTTACAGGTTTTACCCAGTGTATCTTACATGCAACTAACCTTAAAGGTCCTAAGAAGCTGTCACATTTCATGAAATTTAATTTCTTCCCCCCACAGAAAGATTTAAGCTGCATTTGATGTGGTGCTTTAAAATAAAGGAGGGGTTTTAGTCTTTGAAGATGTATATTAAAGCTGGACAAGGCAGTGGAATGTCACAACACTTCCAATGACAGAATGACAGTTTATTGCCTCATCCCTCGCCCATTAGCCAAGATAGCTGCAGATGTTGTCTTATCATACCAATTATGTTGAGGATGATTCAATTCATGTAAATAATTCCTCTCCTTGGGATCAGAATTAACAAAAGGAAAAGAACAGATGCAGGGTTTGTCATGCTTTCAATAAAGGAACTTATCAACAAAGTTCTGGGCTTTTCGGTTAGAAACTATAAAGAAAGAAAAAGAATTAAAAAAAAAACAGCTTCCAGAAAGCAGAGTGCACGGTTATGATGTTCAAGAGGAGTGAGATTAAGTTTGGCAAGGCTACTTTGTCTTGTTTACTGCTTAGTACATTCTCTTGGTATCTGTGAAATGAAACTGCTTTAATCATTCGTAAATAGCCTCATTTCACTAAATATTTTTCAGTACGTCTTCAAAATGCTTGGAGAAATGCACACATGAAACATATTATCCATTTCAGATTATAAGGGAACCCTATTGTTACATTTTCAGGATATGCCATTGTATAATTAGATATTGGACGGTATAGGAAAACTCCTGAACAGAAGATATTTAACATCACTTACAGGAGTGACCAGCACTGCTATAACCAGAAAATATCCCAGGCTTACCCAAAATCTAAAGCAAAGGTATATCCTCCAGCTCCAAGTACCAATTTATTGGATTTATTTCTGGCATACAAGGTTATTTTCCTATGTAAGGCTTCTTTTTGCACAAGCATCAAAAAATATTCAAAACTTATAAGACGTCTCTAAATTAGATTTTGAATTATAGAAAAAAGCTACTAGATAGAAATCTCTTGTTACAATGAAAATGGACATAGAATTTTAGGCAGCATTGATACAATTACAAAACAACCTTACCATGATAAGCATGTGACAATCCAACTTTCACCTTCGATGTAGGGGTAAACATGATCACTGGTTTGTTTTTGGCCCTCCCTACACATTCCACCTTCAAAAAGACGTTTAATGATTAAGACAAGAAAATCCATGTGCTTTCTACATTTTTCTATTTAAAAGCACTTATACCACATTGCTAGTTAAACAACAATACTTAGATCCAGAGATCCGAACAGTGTAGGTCACAAGAAGTTCCTCTTGGGAAAACAATCCTTTCAAGGTACTTTTGAGTTAGGCCCTTTGTCAATATTGTTTTGAAACTAGTTATTAGAATGCACACGAAAAACATGCACCAACTCTCCCCTCAAAATTTCAATCCCTACAAGTAGGAAACAGATTCCTTAATGATGCCTTTCCATGGCAGCATGGCTAATATGAAGGGTCTCATCATAGAATCCTACTCCATAGGAACGGCCAGTTGGCCTATTGAGTCCATGCTGGCTCTTTCAATGAACAAGCCAGTTGGTCCCACTAGTTCTTTACCCATATTCTCTGCAATTTTCTCTCTTTTCAGGTTTTTCACCACGCCATATACCATACAAGTTTTTAACTAATGTTGCCTCTGGTTCTTCTGCCAAAAATTTGTGCTGTCTAGTTATTGGCCTTTCATCCATTAGAAAGGGTTTTACCTTATTACTCTAAGCCCTTCATGACTTTAAGCACCTCTATCAAAGCTTCTCATAGTTCTCTCTGCACTAAGGAGATCAACCTTAGTTTCTCCAATCTATCCAATTGACTGTAGTCCCTCAATCCTGGAATTATTCAGGCAAAACTTTCCAGTTAGAGCTGACCTGTACACCTGAAACTTAAGATTACTGCACCAGTATGTGGAAGCAAATCTTGAGTTGATAAAGCTTTAAAAAGCATATGATTCCAGATTTTATTAATAGTGTAATTATAAGTCAGCAGTGAGGCCATAGTTAGAATATGGCGTCCAGTTTTGGCTGACTTACTGTGGGAAAGATGTCAACGTCATAAGTAGGGTGCAAAAGAGATTTACTTGGATGATACCAAAACTGAGGTGCTTCAGTTATTGAGGGAAGACTAAAGAAACCTGGAGCTATTCTCATTAGAGCAAAAGATGGGCAAGAGGAAATCTGATAAAGATGTTCAAAATTGAGGGATTTTGAAATGATAGATGAGATAACACTACTGCGTCAGAAACTAGAGAGCATCAATTTAAGCTCATCACCAAAAGAGCAGGTTTTATATTCTTTTAAAATGTAGTAGGCCATTAGGCATGAAATGTCATCCCAGAAAGAGGGGTGGTTACAGAACCCAAGGCTGCTTTTAAAAGGGAAGTGAATTGAAACTAAAAAAAACTTTTCCAAGGACAGGGGCATGATACTAACAAATTACACTTCCAAAGAGGCAGCATAGGCACAGTGGGGTGCAATGGCGTTTTTGCTGTAGAGTTCTGTGACTCTAATGAAATCATTACGGTCAGAATGATTTACAAGATATTAATCCATAATTAGTGATCCCTGAAACCAAATATCAAGAAGGAATTTGTTATCGCATTTAAGTGTGATTAAACATCCAAGTGCTGTGACAAGTTTAATTCATAAAATTGAGTCAGATTTATTAGCAATATTCTGTAGATTTATAATCAAATTTTAAATGTCACTTTTGATTTTTCTATTTGCATAAATATTAATTCCATAAATGCTGATCACTTCCCAAACCATGTAAATACTATATTCTTTTAAATATACATACAAGTGCGATACTCACCAAGACTTGCTTTCCAAGGTCATCATTGCCAGTAGCCAGTATGTCAACATCTATCTTATATTTATCTCCTACATTCATATTCCCCATGGAGAGACTGGTTTGTAACTAGTAGTAAAAAAAGATGCAACATATGATTGTATTATATTTTATTCTTGTTGAGTATGCAAAAGGATTTAAAACGCATCCTGATTCAAAATACTTCCATCAAGCATAATCAAAAATGTTCACAGCAAAGCAATTAAGGCAAAAAGTTTTGATGGACTATTGCAAAAGATGTTGTTCTGGTTTGGGCAAATTTTTGTATAACAGCTGTCACCATTAAACTGACACAAATACGCAAGTCATACAGATTTAAAAAAAATCATAATTAGGCCATCTTTGCTAAGACTGGTATGGCCAGTGCTGATCAAAATTGGGAATAGTTAGTCTGCATTGCAATAGTAAAGCTAAGCTACTCACTGAACTTTCAAGCGAATGTGTGAAGTTTCTCCTTGCATCTAATCAGTTTGTTTCTATTGACCACCTGCACTTTATAAACCACTAGAATAAGGGTGGTAAATAGAAATGGTTATTAAATTTGCATCATGTATGGGATACCAGTAGGTGTCATCCTCTGTTCAGCGGTAGCACTCTCGACTCCAAATCAGAAGATAGTTTTACTCTATTACAGAATGTCGGTGTTGCTGGCTAGGCCAGTATTTGTTGCCTATTCCCAGTGCCCAAGAAAGTGGTGGTGAACTGCCTTCTTGAACTGCTGCAGTCCATGTGGTTTAGATACACCCGCAGTGCTGTTAGGCGGAGGGAGTACCAGTATTTTAACCCAGCAACAGTGAAGCAATGGCAGTATAGTTCCAAGTCATGATTTGGAGGGAACTTGCAGGTTGTGGTGTCCCCATGCATCTACTGTCCTTATCCTTCTAGGTGGTAGAGGTTGTGGGTTTTCGAAGGTGCTGTTGATGGAGCGAGCCTTGGTGACTTGCTGCAGTGCATGTTACAGAAGGTACATACTGAGAGTCAGTGGTGGAGGAGGTTAATGTTTAAGGTGGTGGACGGGATGCCAGTCAAGCAGGCTGCTTTGTCCAGGATGGTGTCAAGCTTCGAGTGTTGCTGGATCTGCAATCATCCAGGCAAGTGGAAAGTATTCCATCACACTCCTGACTTGTGCCCTGTGGATGGTGGACAGGTCTTGGGGAACCTGTTGGGAGGGTGGGGGGGGGGGGTGCACAGAATTCCCAGCCTCTGACCTGCTCTTGTAGCCACAGTATGTATATGGCTGCTCCAGTTCATTTTCTGGTCAATCATATCCTCTGGGATGTTGACAGCGTGGGGGAATTCAGCAATGGTAGTGCCACTCAATGTCAAGGGAGATGGACAGATTCTCCCTTGTTGGAGATGGTCATTGCCTGGCACTTAAGTAACATTTGCACCACACATCAGCCCAAGCCAGAATGTTGTCCAGGTCTTGCTGTCTATGGACATTGTAGACTCAAGTCCCAATGCAGAGACTTGGAATTGTATTCTAAGCTGATATTTTAGTGCTGTATTGAGAGGGCCCTGCACTGCTGCAAAGGCTGTCTTTCGGATTAAACTTTAAACCGAGGCCTTGTTTGCCCCCCTCAGGTAGATGAAGAAGATCTCATGTACTATTTGAAAGGCAGGGAAGTTCTCCCCAATATCTTGACTAATGTTTGTTCCTCAAACAACATCTAGCATGCTGCTTGTGAAACAAGCTTTATAACAGAAAATCTATGCTAAAGGCAGGGGGAAAGATTAGTGAACAGGCAGATTTTTTTTTCACTGGTATGAAATCTAGCTCAAATCTTCTATGCACTTAAGATCATTGATGTTATGCAGGTGGTTTGCATAACATATGAAATCACAGCTTAATTCATACACCTTCCTTTCACAATCAAACATTACACTGTACCTTGGATGTACTTTGAATGCACGGTCCATCTTTTAAAACTTCAGTGTCAGAAGCCTGATATGTTTGACCTTTTATTTAAAAAAAAAAGTTATTCTAAGTTCACTTTAAACACATACAAGATATTATAACTTTGATATAGACATTTCTACTTTAAACACATACGAGATATTATAACTTTGATATAGACATTTCCTACTGTATTTCCATTTGGTTATTCCCTCACCAGTGGGCCATGTGTACAATCCTCCTTGGGCTTGTCATGAGGATGGGCTTTATGCCAAATAATGATTTTTAATCTGCCAACTGGTAACATGAATTGGGCTTTTAAAAACAGACTGAAGTAACTGGAACTCTCAGCCAAGGTGACTACCCAGTTTACATTATTGTATATTCCACATTCCAACCCCATTAAGATGGAGACACCCATGTTTGCAAAATCCCAAAGACAATGACCTCAGAGGAATACAAATAAACCATATTACCTATTCCATTCACACAACATCCAGGTGCTCATCCAGAAACAATCCATCAAACCTGATTACTTGCACAATAGGACCCTGTTAAGAGGGGTAATTCCCAGACCCGATCTAACCAAGTTACAACTGGAATACATAATCATGTTTGAATTACCAGTCAGTTGGAAAGGGTGATCACACAACAAGCCAACCTTTTGTATGTTTTAAGCAGAACTGAGAACAAGCAGCTGAGAAGCTAAGAGATCCTTTCTCCTCCCCACCACCCCCTCTCTCCACCAACTTGCAAACTTTTGGGCCCGTTCTGCTTTGACTCCCTTGCCACGTGCAGCAGATATTTTGATGAAATTACTCAACTCCACAATCGAGTCTCTAGAAGACCAAATAGATCATCCACCCACAGTTTTAAATCACCTCAATGCCAAAAGCACTGGATTCGGCCTGAAGCCAGCCAAGTCACCAAGCTGCAGACTGAATTCCTTTTAACTTTAATGGACTTGAATTTGGCCAACCTATCCTTCCCCACTCTGTATTTTTGCAGGTGAACTTTGAGTACGCATATGTGTGTGTGTATGAAAGTCAGTGCATCATTCATTATTTTACTTAGATCAGTTTAAGTATAATACAGCTAACCTCTTTTTTTGTTTAGCTGAAGAGAACCTATATTATTAGTTCTTTGTGATATTAAAATATTGCTTTTGCTCTGAGCACGAATACTAGTGAAATTTATAATTGGGCAACTGTTCCATCAGTTGTAATCCAATACTAAAAACTTGAAAATGATCCAGGCTGTCTGAGCTTTAAAAAGTATTTTTTCAAACTCAAGAATTGGGATGCTGGCATTTGGAAACAAAGATAGCTGACATAATGCAAACTGTCCTGTTAGGGACAGGAGTAGGCAATTTAGCCTCATGAGTCTGCTCAATCACTGAATGAAATCACTGCTGCTCTGTGACCCAAACCCATAGACCCAACCTTGCCCCATGTCCCCATGATAGTGTAGATTAACATGAATCTCAGATTTAAAATTAATAGTTGATCTAGCATCAAATGCAATTTGCCAAAGAGAGAACTTCTATCATCATTAGCAAAGTATTTCCTAATTTCACCCTGTAAGGTTTGGCTACCCCCCCCCAGTCTTAGATTTCCAAACCTGCAGGAATAGTTTTTATCTACCCTCTTAATTCCCTTTAATATCTTGAAAACATCAATCAATTCGCAATAACTTCTATGGCAAAGCCTGCTAGACAAAGTTCAGCATTCCATTAGACCCTTCTACCTATGAAGTAATTCAGAATTGGAAGATTTGCTAAAAAGCTACCAACATATCCAATTGATAGTGCACGCTATTGATTACAAAGCAAGCAGCTGCTGTCCCAGCCCCATATCTTTAAAGGTGCAATCGTGTATGCCCATGTGGCAACGTGCTCATTTAATGGCAAGTTGTGCTGCTCTTTATGTTGCTTGTGAGGAGCTCCTAATATCTAGCAAGCACTCCAACATGCATTGTCAGCCGTCTTAATCAACTACTTAATGTTCTCTTGGATTAGGGGAAGGGCGTGTCTCAGATTAAAATAGCTACAAAATGACACTTGCAATGAAATTTAACAAATCTCCTTGGTGATCCAATCAGACTCTGATAAGTCCACAGCACTGCTCATGTGGGTAGTGATATACCAACCAGTCTCACTGATCAGTGGAAGATAGAGAGAAAGATGCAATTTAGGCTGGAATTATTCCCACTGAACTTCATACAATCCCAATGGCAAATTCTCCCAATGGATTGAGGTCCCAATAGGACAAGGAGCAGAAAGCTTAATTACATTTTAACTAATTATGCTCCAGCAGTAAATTTTGGCTCCAGCTATTCCTTACTTTCCTAAATCCAGAGGGAGAGTTCCTAGAGAAGTGATTGCATGTACCCAGGGTCTTGAAGTATGTATTGAAGGTTGCAGTCCTTGAACAAACAGCTGCACAGTTGAGAGTCAATTGGACAGAATCTGCAAAATTCACGAAGGAGAAAGCTTCCTGGAGAATATGCTGCAGCGTTCACCCCACAGGTTGCCAACAGTAGCAGAGTTGGTAAGGGACACTGGCTGATGATTGGGAAACAGGATAGGAAACATCTCATCAGTGTAGAAAGAGAATCACTTGAGCAGCTGGATTTCTCCAACAGATATACCTCTTTTCAGTACCAGCAACATGGATTAAAAAGGGTGACAGATGGTCACTGAGCAACTGTAAGGCACCGAGGAGCAAGTACAAGATAGCAATAAGATACCGAGTGCCAATTATGAGAACTTCTATAGTCAGGGGGCTAGATAACTTCTTTAGTAGATGTGATCAGATTCACAAATGTATGTTGTTTTCCAGGTTCAGGGCATCAAATACAAATGATTCTGTACTAGAAAGAGGAGTCAGAAATCTTAGCTCACGTGGGAGCTAATGACAGATAAGAGTAGGTTCAAAGTTCTACAAACCGATTTCAAGAAGTTAAATACTAGATCAAGAAGCAGAAACCAGGTGGACAATCTCTGGATTACTCCCAGTGTCATGTGCAGGACCAGCAATGGAGAAAGAGATTAGGATCGTCAACATGTAGCTGAAAGGAGAGTGCAGCAGAGAGAGTTGCAGGTTCCTGAGAAGTTGGAACCATTTTTGGGGTGAGGCAAGGGCTACATGGATAGGATGATCTATATTTAAACCAGAGAGGTATGAGGTCAAAAAAGTGAGAGAAAAAAAAAGACCAGAAAGATACATGACAGGCAGTTGTGGTGCAGGACTAAGAAATTAAACAAGTGAGCTAGAAGCACAAATTCATCTGAAAAAGATCTGATGTACTTGACAGGACCCTGGCTACAAAAGAAGCATGATTGGAACTACGTATTCCAGGCAATGAGATCTTCAAAAGAAATAGCAAAATTAGGAAAGAAGGGGGAGTGGCAAGATTAACAAAATAAATAATTATCTTAGTATAATAAAGGAACTTCAGTAAGAGCGATTAGCAATGAATGCACCACAAGAATAGCAAAGGAGGGAAGAGCTCTAGTAGTTGTTGACATACCTCAAGATAGTTATGATGTAGTGGCTGGGATGGGAGTGGCATTTAATAATAGGCTTGAAAGGAAAGAGGGCGTCACAAAATAGGATTTTAAATTTTAAAAAGGCAAACTTGGATGAGATGAGAAATGAATTGACTGTAGTAAACCGGGCAATGTTTGTATTCAGAAGGGTCTGGGTGTCCTTGTACAAGGATCATAAAATGAACAATGCAATTGCAACAAGCAATTAGGAAGACAAATAATGTGTTAACTTTTGCTACAAAGGAATTGAAAGTCTTACTAAAATTGTACAGAGTGAGGGTACACCTAGAGTACTGTGGACAGCTTTGGTCTCCTTACCTAAGAAAAGACATACTTGTCTCAGAGGGAGCGCAAAGTTTCATTAGACAGGTCTTGGGATGAGGGGATTGTCCTATGAAGATTGGTAGACTGGACTTAAATTTCCTTGAGTTTAGAAAAATGAGGGTGACCTAATCAAAACATAAAATATTTCCTGTGGCTATGAAATCTAGAACAAGGTCAGTCAGTCCCAGAATATGGGTTCAGCCATTGGGGGATTGAGATGAGGAGAATTTTTTTTCACTCAAAGATTTTTGAATCTTTGGAATTCTCTACATCAATGGACTGTGATGCTCAGTCATTAAGAATTTTCAAAATAGAGGTTGATGGATTTTGGGTACTAATGGATGTGGGAATAGTACCCAAAGGTGGAGTTGAGATACCAGATCAGCCATGATCTTGTTGAGTGGCAGATTAGGCTTGAAGGGCTAATGGCCTACTCCAGCTCCTTTTTTTTTATGTTCTTGAGGGGAGAAAACCAAATCACTAGACTTGTAAATTTTTCAATTTTGGGAATTTACTGGAATCAATCATGGACAGAATGACTGAACACTATTTGCCGAGTTGAGTCAGCTTGAATTTGGGAAGGATAGGTTATGTCAGACTAACTTTGATTATTTATGTGAAGTCACAAGCACTGAAGGCAAAGGACTGTCTATAGATTTTGTCTAACAGCTTTCCAGAAATCATGTGATAAAGTTCCACACAAGAGATTATTAGCGAAAATGGAAATGCCCAGTCTTGGAGGCAATCTTGTTATATGGGTTGGCAAGTAGGAAAGCTGAGTAGGGATAAAGGAAACATTCTCTGCCTGGCAGGATGTAACAACTGTTTTTTTATTAACCTGTGATCCACATATACTAAATGATTTGGATGAAGGAATAGACTTGTATATCCAAGTTTGCAGATGACAGTTAGGAACCACAGTAGGTTGTGTAGGTGGGAGCAGGAAATTAAAAAACATACAGAGTGAACACAACTATAGCAAAGACAGCTCGGGGAAAGTTGAAGTCATCATCTCTGATCCAAGAAAATACTCCAATTTATGTTATGAGAAAGAAGCAGTAGTGAGGGTTAAGGGACTTAAGTGTCCACACTAAAGTTTTAAATTATAATTTAGGAAAAATGTTCCGGTGCCTCTCACAAATACAACTCAGTCACACCTTGGAAGCAATAGGAAGAACGTTTGCCTTACTTGATAACTTGGTGCTCATCAGTTTCTCCTGGCTTTCATCGGGTGCACACAGTTTTTTGTCCTGTTCCTGGCTTACATCAGGTTCGTATAATTTTTCATACTGAAATATAAATAAAGAAAAAGAAAAGCATTTCAGTAGTTTTCTCCTAGTTCTGTTTAGCTGTACCTGACATTTACACTTCAAAAAATTTTAAGTTCAAGTTTTCTGTGAAGTTACATCCAAAAGGTTTTCAGAGTACAACTGGCTATCAGTTAATGTACTAATCAAGGCAAAATGACCTTAAGTGGCTAGCTCACATGCCTAGGAGAACTCAAGCAGATCAAAGTGAAGTATACAGAAAGACAAAACAGAAAGTGTAGCAACTGATCAAAGACAACGTGGCCCCATGTGTCTAAGGCACCACAGAACTGACCTAGTCCTCCAACACATTACGCATACGATCTAATTCAAAGCAGTACCAATTTTTGAAATAAGTATGTCTTAAGAATAATCAATTCAACTTTCCATGTCCACGTATAGTATACCCAAAGTCAAAAATTAACAATTGAAATTCAAACCAACATTATGCATCATGATACCAACTGAGAAGCAACAGGAAATATTACAGGATACATTATTTCATATATACCTTTTTATGAAAGTTATTTCTGGCTTGTTTTCTTGGAAGACAAAGCTGAGAGTCAGTGGGGCACCATATTATGGGACCTACAAAGGTAAAGGCTTTGTATAAATGTTAATAAATTTCACACTTTATAAATATGAAAATACAATACTCAAAAGTCACTCTAAATAGATGTCCCCAAATACAGTTGGATTGTTTTAGCACAATGATTTGAAGCTAAGAATACTTTCATTTCAGATTTTCAGTGCATGAGATCTCTACATTTTCCCTACTTTAAAAAAAGACCCACACAGGTTAAGCTAGGCCAACCTGATTGTAACTAAATAAGCCTCCACCAAGGTTAGTCTTCAGTGAGTATGGTAGATTCTTCATCCTTTCCAGAGAAAGGGCTTAATTAGAAACCAAGTACTTTCCCACGGGAACAGAATTAATAGCTAATCATTGTTCAGAGGAATTAAGGTTTCAGTAAGTGTTCTTTTGTCACTATGTGAAAGGCTGCCTCATTTAAAAGCTACAAAAAGATAACCTCTAATCTAATTTGGGTGTAACTATAATTTTTTTAAAAATTGTTTTACATCATAGAGACAGAGAGGGTATCTTTCTGCCTATGTTCATTATTTCTCACACTTACACTGTTGTACCCAACTTCTATGTAAACTCCAATCCACTCAAACTCCTGTAAATATTACACAGCAGACATGTACTGGATAAAATTTAAGTGAGAGGACACATTTACAGCCCTAAGCTTTGGTGGACAACTGTCTAAACCAGGTAACCAACACCTATTTTCTACTACCATAGAATTGAATTACAAGTGTGCCACTTACAACATATTAAACGCATCAGCCATTCGCACAATTCAATAAACTCTTTGTATCTTGTTAAAGTGGGATTACAATAATTATTTCATATTCTGTTTGGATGTGACTGATAAATTGAGAAGAATAAATTAAGTGAGATCGCTTTTGTTGTCATTTAAAATCCTCAAATATCCTGAACTATCTGTGGTAATGTCAATATTTAATTCCCAATATTTAAACAAAATTATCTGAAGATGAATTATGCACAAATTAAATACTGGTTATTAGTGAATCTCTTCTGGGCCCTTCTCTCTTGCCACCTCCCTTGTCGGTAATCTAGTTATGCCACTTATCATTTCCCCTGGGCTTTGTCCTCCAACCCATCACTATTCCTCCAACTTCCTGGATCACAGAATTGCTTTGGTGCAGGACAGTATTTGGCTTATGTCTGCACTGGCTCTTCAAATGATCAACTCAGATAATATTAATCCCCTGCCTTCTCCCCGTAATCCTGCACATTCTTCCTTTTCAGTTAGGAAGACTCAATCCCTTTTCAATGCTTCAATTGAACCTGCCCCCACCACACTCTCAGGCAATGCACTCCACTTGTTGCATAAAACAGTTTCTCCTCATATCACTTTTTGCTTTTTTCACTATTTACTTTAAATCTGCGTCCTCTCGTTCTTGATACTTTCATGAGTGGGAACCGTTTCTCCCTATTTTTCTATCCAGACCCCTCATGATTTTAAATACCTCTATCGAATCTCCTCTCAGCCTTCTTTTCTCTAAGGAAAACAATTCCTAACTTCTCTAATCTATCTTCACAACTGAAGTTTCTTATCCTTGGAATCATTCTCCTGCACGCTCTCTAATGCCTTCACATCGTTTCTAAAGTGTGGAACCCAGAACTGGACACAATACTCCAGCTGAGGTCGAACTAGGGACTTATACAAATTCAATATAACTTCCCTGTTCTTGTACTATGCCCCTATTAATAAAGCACAGGGTACTGTATACTTTATTAACTGCTCGCTCATCCTGCGCTGCCACCTTCAATGATTTATGCACCGAGTTCTCTCTGTTCCTCCACCCGCTTTAGAGTTGTACCCTTTATTTTATACTGTCTCCATGCTCTTCCTAACAAAATGAATTACCTCACACTTCTCTGCGCTAAATTTCACCTGCCACCTGGCTGCCCATTCCACCAACATGCCTATGTCCTTTTGAAGGGACTATTCTCCTCACAGCTCACAAAGCTTCCAAGTTTCATATCATCTGCAAACCTTGATATTGTGCCCTGTACACCAGAGTCTAGGTCATTAATATACATCAGGAAAAGCAAGGGTTCCAACACTGACCCCTGGGAAACTCCACTAAAAACCTTCCTCCAGAGGAAAAACATCCATTAACCGCTACCCTGTTTCATGTCATTTAGCCAATTCTGTATCCATGTTGCTACTGTCCCTTTTATTCTGTGAGCTATAACCTTGCTTGGGTCTGTTGTGTGGCACTGCATCAAACGCCTTTTGGAAGTCCATGTATACCACATAACAGCATTGTCTTCATCGACCCGTCTTGGTTACCTCCTCAAAAAAACTTCAGCAAGTTAGTCAAACATGATTTTCCCTTAAGAAATCCATGCTGGCTTTTCTTAATTAATCCACATTTGTCCAAGTGACTATTAATTTCATCCCGAATTATTGTTTCTAGCCGTTTCCCCACCATCGAAGCTAAACTGACTGGCCTGTCATTGATAGGCTTATCCTTACACCCTTTTTTTGAACAGAGGTGTAACATTTGCAATTCTCCAGTCATTTGGGACCACCCCTGAGTCTAAGGAAGACTGCAAAATTATAGCCTGTATCTCTGCAATTTCCAATGTCACTTTCTTCAGTATCCCTGGATGCATCTCATCCGGTCCCGGTGTCTTATCAACATTAAGTACAGATAACCTATTCAAAACCACCTCCTTTTCAATTTTAAACCTACCTAGTGTCTGAATTCCTACTCACCTGCCATTATCCCTGGTTTGAATGTCTTTGAATACTTCCACGGCAACACTGTGCCTTTTATTGCATTCTCTGAAGCGGCCACCATGGCATTCGTCACCATCTTCATAAGAATAGAAACCAACAGCTCCATCCTCTTCCTTCACCAATCTTCCAGCCCAACTCACCCATTGGCGACTAACCTCACCAATCTCCTTCCTACCCAGCTCACCCCATCTGCCACAATCTACTTGAACTATGTCAGTGGAACAATTACTACATTTTCCTCTATAATGTTTGTTTGTGACTAAACAAGCTTATTGCCAGAGACCTTATATTGTGGAAGGTTGCACTGACATCCTGGCTTTGACGGAAATTTGACACAAGCACCGCATCCGCTTATAATTGCATCCACCAGTGCTGCTGCCTGATTCTCATCAAAGCTCACTCTTTCCTCCTAATCCTCAGGTAGCTTCTCCTCTTTAGCGTACCTCACCTTGTTCAATCCATCTCACTTCTGCTATAAATTCCTTGTCATCTGATGCTTTCTAGTCATTTACAGCTCCACTTTTAAACTCTTAGCTGCCTAGCTTTTGGTACTCCTATGACCACAAGACTTCTGCACCCACTGATCTGCTCAACTAGTCCTAAATCTTCACTTTTAAAGCCTTGTCCCCCAGCAATACTTTAATTGTCTCCCTCCCTGGTTGCTCATGATCATGGGACCCATCTTTACTCCTTCAAAACCAATGGGTGCAGACTTGAACATATCTAGCACACAGTTTAGCCATTCAATACTAGATTTGGTTGAACCACATTAAATAACAGTTCGGGTCCATCGAAGCTGGTAGATTTTAAATTCAATAAATGAAACATGGAATTGAAAGTTAGTCTCAGTAATGGTGATCATGAACTATCAATTGCCATAAAAATCCATATGGCTCATTGATATCCTTTAGGGAAGGAAATCTGCCATCCTTGGTCTGGTCTTCATGTGACTCCAGGTCCACAGTAACGTGGTTGACTCTTAGCTGCCTTCTGAAATGGCCTAATAAGCCACTCAGCTCAAGAGCAATTAGGGATGGATAACAAATCGCCCACATCAAATGAAAGGATAAAAAAAAAGTCCCGTAAGTTTGAGAAATGATATTATGTGACGAGTTATTTTGTCTTACCTGATGGAGTATCAACAGTCATATCCTCAAGATTAATAACCAGGTCTTCTTCAAATGGTTGGCTGTACTACAGAAACCCAAAAAGATTACATTCATTTGTCCATATAATTGGGTTAAGCTACATATAAAGTCAGTATTATTTTGTACATTTGATAAATGTATGATAAACAATTTTCAAAAAACCTTTACTGCAATCTATATATTTGAAACACTATCAGTGATTCTTTTTCAAATAATTGGCATTTTGACTCCATATTTTTCAAAGCATGGTGATCACCAAAAATATATTAATTTATTAATTCTAAAAGTTTGTGATTGGCTGCTTTTTGCTTACTACATTCCTGGTGACTTATATTAAATGAGGAGGATAGTAAAATACTTCTGGAGGATACAAAAGAACACATCATTTTTTATTTTCAGTTGGACTGTGAATTAAAATTACAATGGCTGTTGTTTGAAAGAACAGGATATGAGATATATACAATGTTGCAGTCCTGGAACAGAGTGTGCCATGAAAGACAGGATGGTGCAGGAAAGGAGTCCTGGACCAAGAGAGCTGCCTGGCAACAACGTTTTAATTGGTTCCTGACCAGGTGACCAGGTTTTGTGTGAAAGTACTGCAGCAGAATAGCTCTTGGCCTGAAAGGAGCAAGACCTAAAACCTCTCTCTCCTGTGTGTGGAAGATTCCAGTAATTCCTCAAAAATAGCTAGCTGGCCTTTTCTCCTATCTTTATAACCTGCTCTAGCTCCAAAAATCCATCAAGAGGCAAATGGGGAAAATCACTGTTAGAGACATTGAAAAGCAAGTGCTAAACCAGTGAGCTAAATACCCAAAGTGCTGGAAGACCACCTCGTGTCATCAACAGGAACTGAAAAGAATTTGGAAGACATTGATCAAAATCAACCCATCGAACCCTGTTCTCCGGAATTGGTGCTATTGAACTGTTTTAACCCACCATATTTTTGTGTGTCTTATGTGTCTTGTATGTGTGTATAGGGATTTAAGAAGAGTGAGGTTAGGTTATAGAGTTAGGGATTAGCAGTTTTTTCTTTTTTTGCCACTGCCACTGGTTAACAAGTTTGTTCTAAAAACAGTTATTTACTTATTAAGTTTACAAACCTGTTACTCACATTCTGAATGAACCTCAATTAAAGTTAGGTAGAATTGGGGCAATCTGGTGGTTTTATCAAACTTTTTCACATTTGTCACGGCCTGGGGAACAGTGGGGCTTGATATTACAGCGCACTATTCCCAGTGAGTCGTGTCAAGTGGCAAAATAACAGACATATGGCAGAAAAAATTTAATGCATTTAAGTGTTTCATATTAGTAGGAAGAATGGAGGAGAACACGATTCACAAAATGGTACAATTGTAACATGGTCGAAAAAGAGAGATATCAGGGGATATCTATGAAGGTGCCAGGACAAAGTTGAGAAGGCTATTTAAAAGCATGTGGAAGCATTGGCTTTATTAATTGTTAGGAAATAGAGACAGTTTAAGTAAGTTATATTTGTATTTGTGGGTGTTAGGAATGAGTTTTAGCTTTAAAGTTTGATTTATATTTCTGTATTTGTGGTAAGAAAATTGAGTTTAGTTTCACTTTAAAAGGTGCTTGCATTTCTAATGAGTTTTACCACTTAAGCAAACACAGGAATAAAAAAAAGTGCAGTTGCCTAGCAACAGGGATCCGGAAGCAGGTCCCACCCACAGACACACAGATAAACTAAAGATACAGAAGTTTCCTCATGGTAGTGTCCTTGGTCCAACTATCTTCAGCTGCTTCATCAGTGACCTTCCTTCCATCATAAGGTCAGAAGTGGAGATGATCGCCGATGATTGCACAATGTTCAGCACCATTCGTGACTCCTCAGATACTGAAGCAGTCTGTGTCCAAATGTAGCAAGATCTGAACAATATCCAGGCTCGGGCTGACAAGTGGCAAATAACATTCGCACCACACAAGTGTAAGGCAATGACCATCTCCAACAGGAGAGAATACAACCATTGCCCCTTGATGTTCAATGGCATTACCATCACTGAATCCCCCAGTATCCTGGGGTGGGGGGGGGGGGCGTGGTTTAACATTGACCAGAATTGAACCAGACCAGCCATATAAACACTGTGGCCACAAGAGCAGATCAGAGGCTAGGATCATGCAACAAGTAACTCACCTCCTGACTCCCCACAGCCTGTCCACCATCTACAAGGCACAAGCCAGGAGTGTGATGGAATATTCCCCACTTACCTGGATGAGTGCAGTGCCCAAAACACTCAAGAAGCCCAACACCATCCAGGACAAAGCAGCCCACTTGATTGGCACCACATCCACTCCTTCCACCACTGATGCACAGTAGCAGCAGTATGTACCATCTACAAGATGCACTGCAGGAATTCACCAAGGCTCTTTCAACAGCACCTTCTAAACCCACGATCATTACCATCTAGAAGGACAAGGGCAGCAGATTGGTGGGAACATCACCACCTGGAAGTTCCCCACCAAGTCGCTCACCATTCTGACTTGGAAATATATCGCCATTCCTTTACTATCGCTGGGTCAAAATCCTGCAACTCCTTCCTAACAGTACTACACTACATGGACTGCAGTGGTTCAAGGCGGCAGCTCACCATAGCTGGGTATGTCCTGTCTCACCAGCAGGACAGGGATGGTGATGGTTGTGTCTGGGACATCATTTGTAAGATATGATTCTGTGAGGGTGACTATGTCAGGCTGTTGCTTGACTAGCCTGCGACACAGTTCTCCCAATTTTGGCACTAGTCCCCAGATGTTAGTAAGGAGGACTTTGCAGGGTCAACAGGGGATGAGTTTGCTATTCGTCGTTTCTGGTGCCTAAGTCAATGCAGTCTGTCCAGTTTCATTCCTTTTTACCAACTTTGTAGCAGTCTGATACAACTGAGTGGCTTGCTAGGTCATTTCAGAGGGAATTTAAGAGTCAACCACATTGGTGTGGGTCTGGAGTCACATGTAGGCCAAACCAGGCAAGGACAGCAGATTTCCTTCCCTAAAAGACATTAGTGAACCAGATGGGGTTTTACGACAATCGACAATGATTCATGGTCATCATTAGACTTTTCATTCCAGATTTCTACCAAATTCAAACTCCACCATCGGCCGTGGCGGGAAGGAAGGGTCCCCAGAGCATTATCTCTGTAGTAATCCAGAGACTCAGGGTAAAAACAAAAAAACTGCGGATGCTGGAAATCCAAAACAAAAACAGAATTACCTGGAAAAACTCAGCAGGTCTGGCAGCATCAGCGGAGAAGAAAAGAGTTGACGTTTCGAGTCCTCATGACCCTTCGACAGAACTTGAGTTCAACTACAAGAAAGAGTTGAAATATAAGCTGGTTTAAGGTGTGTGGGGGGGTGGAGAGAGAGAGAGAGAGAGAAGTGGAGGGGGTTGGTGTGGTTGTAGGGACAAACAAGCAGTGATAGAAGCAGATCATCAAAAGATGTCAACAACAATAGAACAAAAGAACACATAGGTGTTAAAGTTGGTGATATTATCTAAACGAATGTGCTAATTAAGAATGGATGGTAGGCCACTCAAAGTATAGCTCTAGTGGGGGTGGGGAGAGCATAAAAGATTTTAAAATATTTAAAAATAATGGAATTGGTGGGAAAAGAAAAATCTATATAAGTTATTGGAAAAAAAAGGAAGGGGGAAACAGAAAGGGGGTGGGGATGGGGGAGGGAGCTCAAGACCTAAAGTTGTTGAATTCAATATTCAGTCCGGAAGGCTGTAAAGTGCCTAGTCGGAAGATGACCGGGACACCCTGGTCCACTCCTCCATCACCCCCTACTCCTCAACCTCCTCCTATGGCACCATCCCATGCCCACGCAAAAGATGCAACACCTGCCCCTTCACTTCCTCTCTCCTCACCGTCCAAGGGCCCAAACACTCCTTTCAAGTGAAGCAGCATTTCACTTGCATTTCCCCCAACTTAGTCTACTGCATTCGTTGCTCCCAATGTGGTCTCCTCTACATTGGAGAGACCAAACGTAAACTGGGCGACTGCTTTGCAGAACACCTGCGGTCTGTCCGCAAGAATGACCCAAACCTCCCTGTCGCTTGCCATTTTAACACTCCACCCTGCTCTCTTGCCCACATGTCTATCCTTGGCTTGCTGCATTGTTCCAGTGAAGCCCAACGCAAACTGGAGGAACAACACCTCATCTTCCGACCAGGCACTTTACAGCCTTCCGGACTGAATATTGAATTCAACAACTTTAGGTCTTGAGCTCCCTCCCCCATCCCCACCCCCTTTCTGTTTCCCCCTTCCTTTTTTTTCCAATAAATTATATAGATTTTTCTTTTCCCACCTATTTCCATTATTTTTAAATATTTTAAAATCTTTTATGCTCTCCCCACCCCCACTAGAGCTATACTTTGAGTGGCCTACCATCCATTCTTAATTAGCACATTCGTTTAGATAATATCACCAACTTTAACACCCATGTGTTCTTTTGTTCTATTGTTGTTGACATCTTTTGATGATCTGCTTCTATCACTGTTTGTTTGACCCTACAACCACACCAACCCCCTCCACTTTCCTCTCTCTCTCCGCCCCCCCCACACACCTTAAACCAGCTTATATTTCAACTCTTTCTTGTAGTCGAACTCAAGTTCTGTCGAAGGGTCATGAGGACTCGAAACGTCAACTCTTTTCTTCTCCGCCGATGCTGCCAGACCTGCTGAGTTTTTCCAGGTAATTCTATTTTTGTCTCTGGATTACTAGTCCAATGACATTACCATTACACCATCACCTCCTCCTTCTGTATATATCTGTAAAGGTATACTTGTGGGTGAAGGACTATTGTGATATAGTTCATCTGTTGTTTAATAAATGTTTTATTCTTTTGTTAAAAGTACATGAGCTGACTCTCCATTACCCCTCTTCACATATCTAAATGAACATCAAACTGGGTTCCAATCTGGGAATAGGATTGTCCAGGGTAACCTCAACTAGAAATCATAACATGATAGGAGGAAAACAACAGGTATTAGCCATCGTTCGTCAGTTCAAACTCTATCCCCCAGACCTTACCATGTAAACTCGGGCAAAGATCTAGAAAAGACCTGGACCAGCGTTTTCTCTCAAACTTGAAATCAAAAGTTCCCTAGCCACAACTCCATCCCTCTCATTGATAAGACGTTGAGACTGAAGACAGTTTGTAGTCTTGGTGTCAAATTTGACCCCAAGGTGAGTTACCAACCGGAGGAAACAGGGGCCTGACTGATCCCTTCCAACATCCCCATCCCCACCCCCACCAGTAACAGGGGGGCGTGGCTTGACTGATTTCCCCCAACCCCCTATACCAGAGGGGCCAGTGGTTTGACTGATTCCTCCCATCGGATGTTCACACAGACGGCAGCAGCAACAGCAACTGTCGCCCGTTTAAAGCACATCTCAGTTGAAGCTTACAAACTCAAGCATGCACCGGCCGAGCGCGGCTGCAAATCATCAAACCCACCCCTCCCGCCCGCTCCCGGCAGCATAGTCCACACTACCTTCTCGAATATTCGCTCCATCCTCTCCATAAACCTACAGCCATTGCGCTTGAGGCCGTGAACAACTTCACTCTGCGCCATTGCCGTCCCGGCAAGCTCGGCTCCGCCAACCGCCGCTCATTCAAACCGGAGCAACGCGCCCTCGGATTGGCTAAAAGAAAAAAATGCATCATAATGCATCCGCTACATTTCATTGGTCCAAAGGAACGGGGCTCGCCGAACATGAATGCGCATGCAGAATGCTGCAGCTGCTGGAAATCTAAAAACAAAAACAGAAAATGCTGGAAACGCTCAACGGGTTTGGCAGCATCTATGGAGAGAGAGAGAGAAACAGAGATGAGTCAAACATCATTTCTTCAGAACTGAAGGAAGGTGGAAATGTGAAGGGTTTTATGCTGTCCAAAGGAGAGGAAGAACAAAAGGGAAGGTCCAGGATAGGGTATGAGACAGCAGGGATTAAATGACAAAAATGTCATGCAACAGAAGGCAGAGTGGTGGTAATTAAGAGGCAAAGCATTTGTCCACAGTAAGTGTAAATGCCAAAACAATGAACTCCTCTGTGTGAAAGTAAAAATATGAAAAACAGGATTCAAACCAGCATATGGCAAAAAAAGAGAATCAAAATGGGGGACAGAGTGCCTGCATGATCTGAAATTGTTGATCTCAATGCTGAATCCAGAAGATTGCAAAGTCCCTAATCAGAAGATGGGACGCTGTTCCTCAAGCTTGCATTGAGCTTCACTGAAACACTGCAACAGGCCAAGGACAGAAATGTGTGCATGATAGCAAGGTGGTGAATTAAAATGCCAAGCAACTGGAAATTTGGGGTTATGCTTTCCACCATAGACATTCTATTTGTGACTTGAAACTCAATGAATGAACTACAGAGTTGGAACTGGGCAGTTGTTTTGTAGCAAACACCTTCCCTCCTGAACAAAAACAGAATTACCTGGAAAAACTCAGCAGGTCTGGCAGCATCGGCAGAGAAGAAAAGAGTTGATGTTTCAAGTCCTCATGACCCTTCAACAAAACTTTTGTTTTGGATTTCCAGCATCCGCAGTTTTTTGTTTTTACCTTCCCTCCTGAACTGTTTGCAAGAGGGGATTGGTTTCATTATTTATATAAAATGCAAATTATCCACATTTCTGGTATGAGTCCCTTCACATTTTTCCAGTTTTTTCCACCTCCAAGTTGTATGTATCAGATATTAGGCACTAACACAGAGGTACCAACTTGCTGTACCTACAGTATGGAGACAACAGATCTGATTTTAACCCTGCCCGCCCAGCAGGAATGGTGGGCACATCTGCAGTGTGACATATTTGGCAAATTTCAAGTCCAGATGTGATTCCCTGGATTTCCAAGGTCTCCTCATTTACACATTCCTGGTGATCTCCTAGAAAGACTTACATCGAATGATAGGATTGCAGAGACGGGGAGATGGGATTAGGAGACTTCTTGGGCAGCAACATAAATGTTCAGGTGCAGAACCTTACAGTGTCATGTTCTGTTGGTTGTAAATTGTTTATTTGGCTGTGTATTGTGCTGAGATTAGCAAAGAAGTTTGCCAGTTCCTAAGAGGAGGAAGGACAATTCTTTTTTCCATTGAAACTTTCTTATGGGAAGTACAGGCAAGGCATATGCCATTTTTGAGTAAAAGACTTGCCTTTCATGACCACTGGATCCTCCCAACAAACGAAGTTTGTTTGTAAGTATAGTAATGTTGTAATGAATAGAGGAATGAATATGAGGGGAACCTTTTTCAGCAAGCTGCAGTCAGCCTGGCTAAGCTAGCTGCTACAGTTGCTACAACAAAATAGCTATTCTCCCCAAATAGGGAATATACCAATATACAAGACTGGCAGGCAGGAAACGATCAGCTGGTCCAACACCTCCTCACTCTTGCCCACACACCCCATCCCCTACCCTTGGTATATTTCAGAACAAAATCAATACTGAAGTTTACCAAGGTAACTACTACAACTGTATGCCTGCAATACTTCAAGGAAAAATACAATTAGTTAATGTATAAAATAATATTTTTAAATCTCTTTTTGAAACAGCGGTTACATTGCTCATGAGAGTCTGGGAATGGGAGAAATTGGAAATATTCTGCTAGATTGTTGACGTCTGACACAATTTAAGCAATTTTCCACACAAAGTAGTTTGCGTAATATGAATAAATGCAACCATAGTGCATTAATCTTGATTCTACAGTTTTTTTTTACTGAATACAAAAACTGGTGAAATAAATTATTCTGTAAAAACTAAACTACTTCAATTACAAGTATTGTATTTTAAAAATTTCCTTTGTTGAAAAAAACATTCACATTGTGAATTTATGGAGGTAACTGAAGATGCAGTTGAGGATATTTTTAAAGGTAAGAATAGAAATATCAGGGTCATCGAAAAGAATTCCAGAGTATGCAGTCATGAGGTTCTGTTCTCAATGATGGACCAAAAAAGAAGAATGGGCAGGGGGGTGGGGAGGGAAATTCAAACTAAGATACATTTAAAAGTAGTTCCAACTTGAGTATTGCTTGGCAGTTAACTGTCAGTCACTGTCAGTGGTGCATTCTCCATGGCAATGCCATATGCCAACTGATCAGTACTCTCTTCACATACAGAATAAATTGTTGTCTTCCCCTTATGTTGGTATTCTTGCGAGTATCTTGATGAGTGCAAGATAAAAAGCTTAGCCATGTCTCTCTTCTCAGCAATACTCAAGCTACCAAACGACCATTTGTTCCAATTTCTCAAACTAATCTTCCGAAGTGATGCTAGTGCTATTTATGAAGGAATGTTTCATTGTGTATGCTACATTGCATAAACAAAAAGGACTATTGGTTAAGTCTGACAACAAAGATTGAATCATTTTTAATTCCCTTCACTGAAATAGCAAACAATATTTGAAAAGTGAACAACAAAACAAGATACACAGCTATACATATACACACGTAATATATAAATGTATTTAACTAAGAAAATACACTTTTATAATATGACAAAAGTTCTTTCTTTAACTTTGTCAGAACATTATTTGAAAAGCAACAGAAAGATATAAGTACTTTGAAATCTTAACTGTCCACTGATAGTCTACCGTTATCAATCATCTAAAACCAGAAAATGTTTAACTATCAGTAAGGCCTGAAGCAGGATATTTTGTGACCACATAAATAAAAGTTTCAAATATTCTTGGTTAATAAAATTGTAGGTGCCTGTAAATGTGGATTAAAAGAGTATTCTAGCACTCAACATAATTCACATAAAGGACTTACATTTAAAACGATTAGACATTTCAGAACTTGAAATATTTTGACATGCTCACAGCACATATGCAAATAAGCATAAAAAATTAAAAAGCTGACCAGAAATGTTCTCCAGTCAAGTTACGATTCTCTATTATATGAAAGGAAAACTAATAAAGACATGAAATTATTGATAAACATCAAGGGATTTATTTTGTTCCATTTCTTACTGCTTGAAATTCACATTGTTTTCTCCACAATTTTGAAATGGAAGGCAATAATCCTTGAAGTTGGCCCATCATAATTTAGCCTTGATGACTGAATTACTTTTGCAACATTTTCCATTCATTTTCAATCACTGACTGCATTTAAAGACTCTGCATCCTCTTCAAGATTTTAAGCCTGTTCTTCCAAATGTTCAGTTATCTTCTGATTGCAGTGTATTTGGCTGCCGAGAAATGAGAAAATTAGATACATTGCTGCATGAGAAGTTTCAAGTATAATAACATTCAAATTTGGTGATAATGCATGTGCACCAATAATGCTTCATCGTGAAATAGATTAATTTTTACATTTAATATAATTTCTTTCAGGTTAGTTCCACCAGGATTCTCAACCCACTCTTTGCCCGTTTAAGTCACTGTGCAGAATATTTAAATCAGTCACCTCCCCCTAATCCTACAAACTGTAGTAGCGTCAACCCCACAGGCCCAGATGAGTGCATCCTAGTACTTTACCCTAGGGCGCTGTACCCACATTTTCATTTAATCTCAGTAAGTAAATTTTTCTTACTGGTAAAGGTGATTTGTCAGGTCATAAAGCCACATAAATTAATTAGTTGAAAATATGTGTGGGGTATAAACAGTGCTCCCCTCAATCACTTTGTTCGACTGAGGCTGATTTTCCTGGGCAGATACAGTGAATACAGTGCACCAAAAGTTCATTCTGCACTCTAGGAAATTGCAATACTTGAATTTCCTGGATTCTAATGGAGAAAACAGACTTGGGGCACTGCAGGAGGTGCTCTATTTCACTCAAGACCAGGTACTAGTACCACAAGCATTAGTCCAGGGACCCCTGCAATCTGCCTCGGAAGGGATTTATAAGATGGCAGCACAATTGTGCCAAGGGGTACATGCAAGAGCAGGAAAAACAAGTTAGATATGAAGACCAATGGTGCAGTACTAGGAGGAGGGTTGTGGTTTAACTGTGCTTTTCATTTCATTCCTGAGTGGAGTAGCTCTACAATCAGGGGTTGGGAGAATTCCTATTTTCTGGCAAGAAGAGAGTTGTTAATGGGTCAGGAGAGGGACAAGCAAATAACTCCAGCAGATCTCAGAGATTTTCGTTGTTTTCCCTCATTTGCCTTCAACTAATCTATATCTTCAGAAAAGGTTGAGTGGAGAACGAAAGGAGGTATGGTCTCCTTTATTAAGTGTGAAGGATTAATGTGAATCATGCTCAAAGCCATTATATGAGTGAACTGGATTTGTGGTCAAATCACAGGGGCCAAAATGTTCTCATCCAATACCCAGTGTAAAAAACTAACATTGAGAAACAGAGTGAAGAAAACAGGATGAATAAACATATTCACAATTTTTCCCCCCATTTGTTCAAAAATTAAAAGTGTTTGGTTCATCAGCATTAGGTTGCTACAGGAATAAAGCTACTTCCAAGTTAATGTAATTTTTACTAGTTTGAAAAAAATTAACAAATACTCAGGGTTTGCATACAGTATGACCTTTGTTCAATAATTGTACAATGACGTTTTGATAGATTTTCAATTTCTCTTTAGTTTCTTTCAACTTTGTCTCGGCCTGATGTATTTTCTGCTCCACTTCCTGAGCTCTTGACATCACATTTTCAGATGAAGCTTGAAATCGTTCTCTTAAACTTTTCTCATAATGGAAAAAATAATGATGCTACATAAAAAAAATACACAATGATTAGCTGAATAACAATATGTTGGTAAATTTTAAAATTGACAAACCTAAAAATGTAAAGTATACAATAAGACTGGGGAAAGGGGAGGTGAGGATCAAAGAAAATAGGAAGGGAAATTTTGTATTCCAAAAGGACAGTCTCTATACTGCCTATAAATATGTGTATATGGAATGATGTCCTCTCACAATTCTCAGTTTCATGAGAAATATGCCAAAGTTACTACTATCATCCCATTTTAATTATAAAAATTAAAATAATAGGAAATGGAGTCATCATACACTCTAAGCATAACCACTGACTTAAGAGCGAGCAAGATGAGGAACAACAAACCCCAGAGTTCCTGCTTCCTAAGTTTTCAGTGGGACTTTAAATTTGACCGACAGAAGAAAAAGGTTGATGAAGAGTCCTACGGACTCAAAACCTTAACTGTATTCCTCTCTGCAGATGCTGTCAGACCTGCTGAGTTTTTCCAGGTATTTTTGTTTTTGGTTTGGATTTCCAGCATCCGCAGTTTTTTGCTTTTATCCAGGTACTCTCCAATATGGACTTCCCAACATTCCTAGTGTAATGATTGCCCTAGGGAAGCCCACAATTGTTAATAGCAGACTAATTAGGCTATCTCCCTTGACCCCAGAAAGGTCCCCATAACAGGCACTATCTTGGCTAGTTGCTGGGCTCATTGGTTCTAGAATTTTACAGACTAGTTTTTTTTAATATTCTGCACAAAATGAATTAGAGAAACTAACATTTTACTAATATACAATAAAGATTAACAATGATTATGGAAAGGTGGTCTCTTTCACTGTAATATAATGTCAACAGATAGCAGTAGGCTTACCATGGGAAAAATAACAAGTTCTTCCGGTGCCATGCAATTAACTTTCTCCTTTGAAATATGGTAGTTTGGTGGTATAAAATGACTCAGGAGATTTCTTAACAACAATCAAAAAAATCTTTTGTTAGTTGTGTCATCTTATATCTATGCTTTATTTAAAAGAAAATGGCAGGGTTTACTGCACCCGCCTGCTGCCAGGATCTTTCAGTCCCGCTGCAAGTCAATGGACTTCTGGCTAGGGCGCTGCCTCACCCATGACAGGGCCGGAAAATCCTGGCCAATATTAGGGGCCATAGTCTCAGGATAAGGGGTCAGGCATTTAAGACTGCAATGAAGAAACATTTCTTCACTCAAAGGGTTGTGAATCTTTGGAATTCTCTAGCCCAGAGAACTGTGGTTTTCAGTCACTGAGTTTACTCAAGACTGAAACTGATAGATATTTGGGCACAAACTGAATCAAGGATAGGAGTATAGGATGGGAAGTGGATTTTAAGATGATGATCAGCCATGATCTTATTGAATATCAGAGCAGGCTTGAAGGGCCATATAGCCTATTCCTGCATCTATTTATGTTCCCCAGTCAAACAAAGCAATGTTCAGCAGCTTCATGCTTTCAAACACAATATAAAAATGCCACCAGTTGCGTAGTGTGATCCTCAATGTTTAATTTTAAGCTCTAAATTATTGTATTATTTGCTTGGTGGCACTATTGAGGTAGAAAACTTGCTGCTTCTTGTGGAATGCCTTTCTCTGTTAAAGGTTGTCTCTATATATGTATATGCAAGATGCTGATATACGAAATATAATAATTTTGTTACATCTTCAAGTTTAATATATGACACGTTACTTGAGCAATTTAAAATATTGGAATCTTAAAAGAAAACCTACCGAAAACAGGTTACTATTCCTTTTACTGTTTCATTACTGATACCAGGTGTTTTAACATCCATATGGTCCGCAATGCTGCAAGGAGCAGAGAGTGAACCACCAACGGTGTAGTCCTGCATATTTTTAATCTGACATCTGAGGAATAAAATTATCAATGTGACGTCAGCAAAACGGTGAGCTTTAAATCTTCAAGTATTCATTTATCTGATCATGCTTTCATCTTTTTCCGTTTCCTGCATTATGCTTTACAAGTAAACAGACTAAAAATAATTCAACCAGTATTTTGTGATAATGACTGTATGCAATGCACTCTTACAATTTCATCATGCAAGATCATCCCAGTTCACATCAGCTGATTGGTGGGGGTAAAATTTTGAACATAAGGAAAAACCACTTCATTCAATTGATAGAAAATATTCAGTACACAACTTGTACAAATAATTAACTTATGTTTTTTTTTAAAAGAGACATATACTTAGAGTGGAATGTATAAATATTTAACTTTTTGCTAAAGACTGTAAGATTGTAATGCAGCATTGAAACTGTCTGTCTCCAGTTCACTTTAATTTTACTTAAAAACAAGACTATTTGCTCACCTTTCACCACCAGGAGAAACTATTTCATTTTCTTTTACTTCCCTGTTGTTACATGTAGACCTAACAGAATCTCCATCCTTCACAGGTTCATTCTTTACCAATGCTTGTATCTTGTAGTTGTCTGCAAATTAATGAGTTTATAGTGATTAATCACATTATACAGGAGTTGGTTTAAAAAAAGCACACCACTTTGCAAGTAATGCTACAGGATTCTGCATCACTGACACCACTAATTCCTGCAACTAGTTCTAGTACACCCCCAGAATGCTCTTAATACAGAATAGAACAGTAGTCAGTCATAGACCCGAAGTTCTCAAAATGTCTTCAGGCTGATCTCACCATGCCAGCTTTACAAAGTCTGGTCTTGTTTTTTTTTCAAAGTTTCTAACTCCCAACTAGCTATGAATACTAGTATATCTACAAAAATACTTTGGCATCACTCACTTTACTTATCTTTACTTTTTCCATTCTCAGTCACCAACTTCACTTGAGATCCTCTTGTTCCTTCACTTCTGTATCTCTCTGACACTGTCTTCCTTGACATTTGTTCCTCTCTCTCTTTTCCTCCTTTATTCCTGTTACTATCTCTCTTCCTTCCTCTTTCATTATGTTAAACTCCTGACAGCCATTTCATGAAATAGGAGACCAGAGGCCAGTTTTCAACTTACTCACAGAATGAAACATTACAAGTGTATACCTCCCACACCAGTGTCAACAAGTGTCTTTTTATGTGCTCAAGTAATCATCCAATGCCTTCCACCTGCATATACTTAATCTTAATTTAAACAATTAACATACTCCAAGTCCTTTTTCTTCCATCTTCACTCATTTCTTTCTCCCTTTCTACCGATGTTCTTCATCTTTTCCATTGCTGTTCATCTTTCTGTCTTTGCTCCCATTTCTCTCACCTCTTCACCTTTTCTCCCTTTGATATCTCTCCCTTGGTCCTATTTCTCACTCTTTCTTAACCTCCATTCTTTCCTCTTACTTATTCTCTCTCCTTTTTCTAATATTCCTTTTCTGTTCACCTCTGCAGCACTCCTCTATTTTCTGTGCTGTTTGTGCCATCACTATAGGATAATCATGAGGTAGGGAAGGAGCTGAGCAGAAGGCAGCAATCGAATTGCAATCGCCAGTACCAACTTCCCCGATCTCACTTAAGAATGACCAATTGGACAATGTTTCAAAGAGGGCATCCATAAACTTTGATGATCAGACAGCACAAAATAGAATTCAGTTTTTTAAAAATACTAAAGCATGCAACAAGCTGGGTCCCTCTCCCAGCAGTGTGATGAAGTATCAAGGCACATGGTATCCAATCCATTCTTTTCTCTTAAATTGAAAAGTAAAACTCAACAACCAAAAAACCTAATGGGCTGAATTTTGTCGTCGGTGAGCAGGGGGCAGAGCCCGCTCGCCAACGCGCAAAATGACACAGGGGAGGGAGTGGAGGGGGAGGGGGAAGGGGGGAGGGGGAAGGAGGGAGGGGGGGAGAGGGGCATATTTGGAATAGATAACAACTGGCTAAGAAAGTGGACTGAGCAGTTGAAAGGGAACCTCCCACTACCCCAGCCTTCCCTACCCTCGGTCCCCTCAAATTTACCCGGGCCTCCAGTGCCTGGACTTAGGCTCTGCCGTCCTCCTGCATTTCTTCTGTCCACTGCAGCAATGTTGCTGCAGGGACTGGAGAGCTGTCAGCCAACTACCTAATGCAGGACTTCCTCCCAAGTGAGGGACAGAAGATCTGCCTGCAGCCACTTAACACTCATTTGAGATGTTTTGTTCATAAATACGCCTCTACTGAAAGCTTGTTTTTTAATATCTTTCGCGTTGGTTTAAGAAAAGTGCTATTTCAAAAATTGAGACAAAGAGCCAACCTTATTTGTTAAGCAAACTTCTCAAGGCATTAATAAGATTAGTATGATTCACAACAAAACAGGTTGAAACATAATAGTTGTCTTACTGCTTGATGATGTAGGATCTCTACTGTAAACATTAACTGGAACCTGCAAGTAAACATAACAAATTGTAAAACACGGAAGAAATCCTGTTAATGTTCAGCTGGTTAAATTAAAGAAAGATTTTTAAACATAATTAGTTTATAGAGCACTTTTCCCATTGTTTTGATATCTAGTCATATTGCTTCCCATGAGCCAGAAGTTTTATAAGTAGATATTATACAAAGTAGTCTTTCATTGGGATGGCCCTGGGATCTGTTAGTACTGGGATGATGGCCAGGATTTTCCTGCCCCCTGGGAGCTGCGGAGACAGGAAAGGGTGCGGTGCTGCTTTGGGGTGGCTTCCCGACACAGTCCCGCCACTGGGAAAATTTCCCAGCAGGACCAACCACAGATTGGCTGCCTGCCGAACGGAGATGTGCACCAATTTAAATAATTAAAGGTACTATTAAAGGCAATTATCCCATGCTGCTATTGGCTGCTGATTCTAGAGTGGTAGCGTGGGACAGTGAGGTCATTGGAATAGGAGCGGGGAGCGGGGGGGGTCACAGTGGTAGGAATTGAAGGCCTTGGGCAGGCAGGGTAGGGAAATCTCAGACCTGTCCCTTTTATTCAGGTTAAAACTCCCCCAAGAAATTTCAGTCAAAGAGAAGATTTATCAAAATATGCATTGGAAAATTGATAAGTCTGCTCTAAACTGGTTTGGAACTACAGTGCAGGTCACCAGGAGAATGGATAGAATTGAGGTTCCAAAGCTGAAAGGACATTTGAAAAAGAAATAACAGGACTTAGGGGGAAAAATTGAAGATCAAAATGCTAGATGTAAATGTATAATAGAGAGAGGGAGAGAGAGAGAGTGAGAGAGAGAGAGAGAGAGGGGCCATTAATGTAATAAGACTTCTTAAGGCACTTCACAGTACCATTTTGGGGGTGGGATGTTTGCCCCTAACCCCAAAGGAGGTACTCCGCATTGCCTTCCCACCTTTATCTGTGCAACGAAACCTGCTGGGCTGGCCGTTTTCCTTCTGCCTTCCTAGCCATAAATATTATTACCACTTAAGAACCTCAACAGACTTAAGGGTGGGTGGGCTGACTGACACCTTACCCTCCCCCTGTAATATGGGAGAGAGGTCAGGAGTGAATGGTACGTGCTCCCCACCTTCAAATATGCTGGCAGGGGCCATAAATTAATTCCCCTGTTCCTCAGACCTGCTGTAATTTCATTGTGCCTTTGAAAATCTCAAATCTGCCCAACTGGGTCTGTGAACGATGTTGAGAATGAGGAAAGCAGAATAAGATAAGATACTTTTGAGATGTTTCACTAATGTTTCAAAAACATACTTACTGGCTTTGTTATCTCCTTTGCTAAGTCTCTCTGCAGAACTTCAACTTTAAAGTTGAAAGTGTTGACTTGGTCCTTCTGAAGGGTTTGCAGATGTTCCATTCTAGGCAGGGAAGCCTTGAGATAACAATTTAAATCAAATGGATGAGGATTAACAATTCAAAGTTATAGGAATAACAGAAAGCCTTGTCACAGTCAACCTGAATCTTCCGAACCTGAATCCACCATTCATTTTTGAATCAGCACCTGTTTTAATTCTCATTATGAAAATCAATATCTAACAGTAAATGTGTTGCAAAAGCTACAAATTGTAAATGTGAAGAAGTTATAGTTCAGTCACATCCTTCTCAGAATTTTCCAAGCTGATAACCATGTACCTTAGTTCCTTTTGCTTGGCTCTAGTTCATAATATAAATTACATTTTTAAGCAGCTGAATCATGTTATCCCCAATCCCCACCTCCAAACTGCTTTTTGCTAATGAATACATTGAACTGATTACATAATACTACTTAATATTAATGCAACACTAAATATCAATGATTCTGACTTTAACATGAACTCATAGATCAACTTAAATTTGTCTCACTGGTGATAATAGACAACTTCACTGGCATACATTTTGTGTAAAGTTCAAAGTTATATCATTGAAATCTCATCACATGTAATTAGATGTAACAGTTACATTACCGTGAGTATTTTCCTAATAGTGTTTTCTTCAGTAGAATGCTGAGAATTGTAGGATTGTTTTTCCAAGCTAACAGCAGCAGACCCAGGTTTCCTATGGATTCTTACTGTTTTCCCATTTCTTGATGATTTGCAGTGTTTGGTCTGGGACAAGGGACTTCTTTCTGAAGATTCTGACCTTCTGTTGTGTTGGGCATAAAATAATGGAATTCGTCTTTTTCGAGTGGACGAAGGTAAAGGGAATGGAATGGATTCTGATGTTGCAATTCCCTATGGAAACAAACAATGTAAGATTCAAATTATCTTCTCACAGGTTTCTTTCTTTGCACACTGCAAACAATGTTGCAGGAGATATACAGCTAATGGTGACACTTTTTAAAATAATTTTTGTTTCAAAATACAGCACACGCAATCAAATACGATCACAAGTTTGGTAAAATACATTGGTATATTAGAATTTAAAATTATCACAAGAACTATTAGCAATAATCTTGTTACATCATCTGCATACATTTACAGAAATTTGCCTGCAGAGAATGAAGAAAAAGAAAAAAAATCAATATTAAAGTGAATTTTCAGGAAATTGTTATAACTATGTATAGAAATATTGCATTAAGGATGTGCAGGTATTTAAAATTACCTTAGAAATAGACTTGTTTCTCAAGTCAGATGGCAATTTGTATGTTAAGGGCTTAATTGGAAACTTTTTCTGTAAGTCAAACAGAATTTACTTTAAATCATCTTGTAAAGCTGTAAGGCAATGATAAAACACCTGAGCTGTAGAACATCAGAACTAAGCAGCAACAATAAAAAAATGAATTCATTTAATGCCTTTAACTTGGAAAATGTCCCAAAGCACTTTACAGTGGAGGAGAAAAAATAAAATAGCGAAAGGAACAGACAATAAGTGTAAAAATTAAGACAGGTGACTGAAAGCTTGGTTGAAAAGATGCATTTCAAAAGGTTTTAAAAGCGAAGTGGGATTGCGAGAAATGGAGGGACTTAGCAAGGGAATTCCAGATGGTGATGGTGGTTGAAAGGAGGTCAGATGCACCTAAAGTCAGAATTGCAGGACCAAATGGTACAGCTAGATACAAAAGGCTAGAGGAGGTCTAAAACACAGAGTGGACATCGGCTATGGAAGAGGAAGAAAAGGATTTAAATCAATAAGGATATTTTCAACTTTCATCTGAGATGTAAAACTCATTATAGATCGCCTTATAGACACTGCCAGTAGAAGTAAACATAATTTCCATTAATTTCTAGATGTCAGGTGTTCAATGAAATGGTACAACAGGAGTGGAGCTTACAAGGGTTTTCTAGGCCAGAATCAGAAATATTTTAAAATCAGTCCTGTCATAAAAGGTCAATTTTACATCTCTCCAGGTGGTCCTGCCAGCTTATCCAGAACATGGCAATCCATTGCCACATCATCCTCTCCAATTCTTTAGCAGTGCCCAGGATATGCCCTTACTGGTGCAGGTTCCACATATTTTAGATGAATACCCTGATCATAGAAACTCTGGTGGGTTTAAGGTTTCCCCCACTGGGAAGTCACAATTTCCAATCTGTCTGTTATGGCAGCACAGCAGAATTGTGAAATATGGCCCCATGTTTTTAATACTTATCTATTATGTATTTGCGAATAGGCCTCCGTAAATTATCTACCATTAAAAACTGAATGTGCAAATGGGAAACTTAAATTCTTTTAATATCCAGTCTGTCAGTTTTTTGTCATCCATTTTCTTCACTCCCTTCAGCTCCTTACTGAGATGGGAAACAGAACCACAGTGGAACTCTTACTGGACTAGTAATCCAGAGACCTGGACTAATGCTCCAGAGAAATGAGTTCAGACCTGCCACCATTCGCAGCTGGTGGAATTTAAATATTTAAATTCAATGAATTAATACATCTAAATAAAATGCTAGTTTCATTACTAATGATCATGTAATAACCGGATTGTCAGAAAGACCCATCTGGTTCACTAAGTCCTTCAGGGCAGGAAGCCATCCTCACCTGATTTGGCCCATATGTAATTCCAGACTCACAGCAATGTTGCGACTCTTAACAGTCCTCTAAATGGTCTAACAAGTGACTCAGTTTGTATCAAATTGCCATAGAAAAGGTGAATAAGAATAAAACTGGATGGCCAAATTTGTGTGTGGCTGCATCAAGCTGTGCTTAGACTCTCGGTACACAAACACCAAGTGTCACTACGTGCTGAGGTTCTACCTGTCCCTGGTATTGCGAAGGATGGGTCTGCCACGCTGCTACCAAATGCTCCAAGTAGTTGAACCACCTGTCCCTCATGGAAAAATTTATGCAAAGAAACACAAGTCCATCAGGCAGTGGTCAGCACGTATTGTCCTAGAGGCCCTGTGGGCAAAGGAAATGGTGTATGCTTTCAGATGGTTCTCCGAGCAGACTGTCAAAGTCATTTGGCAGAATGCATCATTGCCAGAACTTTACAACAAGCACCAAGATGTAGCTTGGCTGGCGGTGAGAAAGGCCTTCCCTGTCAAATCCTTCCTACATGCCAGGAGTCTCACCCCCTCTGCATGTTGCCCTCAAGGTGGCTGTGGTGGGGAAGAGACCATTGTTCATCTCCTTGTAGAATGTGCCTTTGCAAAGGAAGTCTGGAGAGAGATGCAGTGGTTTCTGTCGAGGTTCATCCCGAGCAGTTCTGTGACACAGGACTCTGTGCTCTATGGCTGTTCCCAGGGACACACACCGAGACAAACATCAACTGCAGCTAGAAGATCATCAACTCGGTGAAAGACGTTCTTTGGTCTGCCTGAAACTTGTTGGTCTTCCAGTGCAAAGAGTTGACCGGGTGTTGCAGACTGGCACATTCCAACATCCAGGACTACATGCTGAGGGATGAACTAAAGCTTGGGGCAGCCGCCACAAAGGCGCAATGGGGAAAGGTCGTTGTCTAAGACCTTTCAGCCATAGTGTGCTGAGGGGTTAGGAATTGCAGAGACCCCTTGGACTGTATGATTCACATTGAAGGTATGCAGTAAATACTACTTGGCCTGAATCTTCTGGTAAGTGTGTGTACTCGCCAAACTGTCAAAGGCTTGTTAAGGCCATTAATCCCCTCATTAAAGTCATTAACAGGGCGGCCCGTCCAACATTAAGGTTGGTGGAATGAGGTTTTATGAAGGGTTTATAAGTTTAGTAAAAATTTTTATTAAAATTCATTGGTGGGAAAAGAAAAATATATATTAAAAAAATTAAAAATTATAAATGATTGGAAAAAGGGGGATCGGAAAGGGGGTGGGGATGGAGAAGAGAGTTCATGATCTGAAGTTGTTGAACTCAATATTAAGTCCGGAAAGCTGTCAAGTGCCTAGTCGGAAGATGAGGTGCTGTTCCTCCAGTTTGCGTTAAGCTTCACTGGAACATTGCAGCAGACCAAGGACGGACATGTGGGCATGAAAGCAGGGTGGTGTGTTGAAATGGCAAGCGACAGAGAGGTCTGGGTCAGGCTTGCGGACAAAGTGGTCACCCAGTCTGCGTTTGGTCTGTCCAATGTAGAGGAGACCGCATTGGGAGCAGTGAATGCAGTAGATTAAATTGAGGGAAGTGCAAGTGAAATGCTGCTTCACTTGAAAGGAGTGCTTGGGCCCTTGGATGGTGAGGAGAGGGGAAGTAAAGGGGCAGGTGTTGTACCTTCTGCGGTTGCATGGGAAGGTGCTGTGGGAGGGGGTTGAGGTGTAGGGGGTGATGGAGGAGTGGACCAGGGTGTCCCAGAGGGAATGATCCCTGTGGAATGCCACCAGGGGGGTGAAGGGAAGATGTGTTTGGTGATGGCATCATGCTGGAGTTGGCGGAAATGACAGAGGATGATCCTTTGAATGCAGAGGCTGGTGGGGTGATAAGTGAGGACGAGGGGGACCCTATCATGGTTCTGGGAGGGAGAGGAAGGTGTGAGGGCGGATGCGCAGGAGATGGGCCCTGTCAACCACCGTAGGTGGAAAACCTCGGTTAAGGAAGAAGGAAGACAAGTCAGAGGAACTGTTTTTGAAAGTGGCATCATCAGAGCAGATGCAACGGAGATGAAGGAACTAAGAGAATGGGATGGAGTCCTTACAGGAAGCGGGGTGTGAGGAGCTGTAGTTGAGGTAGCTGTGTGAGTCGGTAGGCTTGTAATGAATATTGGTGGACAGTCTATCACCAGAAATTGAGACAGAGAGGTCAAGGAAGGGAAGGAGAGTGTCAGTGATGGACCACGTGAAAATGATGGAGGGGTGGAAATTGGAAGCAAAATTAATACATTTTTCCAGGTCCAGACAAGAACATGAAGCAGCACCGAAACAGTCATTGATATACTGGAGAAAAAGTTGGGGGAGGGGGCCTGAGTAGGACTGGAACAAGGAATGTTCCACATACCCCATAAAGAGATGGGCATAACTGGGGCCCATGCGGGTACCCATAGCCACACCTTTTATTTGGAGGAAGTGAGATGACTTTAAGGAGAAATTGTTCAGTGAGAGAACGAGTTCAGCCAGAAGGAGGAGTGTAGTGGTGGATGGGGATTGTTTGGGCCTCTGTTCTCAACTGGACCAGCTACATTAATCTTGTGGTTACAACAGCAGGTCAAGGACTGGGAATTCTGCAGTGTGTAACTCACTTCCTGATTCCCAAAGCTTGTCCACTAGCTGCAAGGCACAAGCCAGGAGTGTGATGGAATACATTCCACTTGCCTGGATCAGTGCAGCTCCAACAACGCTCAAGAAGCTTGATGCCCCCTAGGACAAAGCAGCCCTCTTGACTGGCACCCTATCAACCACCTTAAACATTCACTCCTGCCAACACCAGTGGCAGGAGTGTGTACCATCTACAACATGCGCAACAGCAACTTTGAAAGCACCTTTCCAACTACCTCTATCACCTAAAAGTACAAGGGCAGCAAATGCATGGGAACACCACAACCTACAACTTCCCCTCCAAATCACTCACCATCTTGACTTTGAACTATATCACTGTTCCTTCACTGATGCCGTTCTGAATTCCTGGAATCCTGGTTAAGTGCCCATGAGCTGTTTGAGAAAAGCTGGAACAGTTTTTACAAGCAGCCTCTTGTTGGTATTTGGAATGCTACAATTAGCCCCCAGCATCCTGATCTGCAGGTGGAGGAGGCAAATCTACCAGAGCTCTCACTTCTGATCGCTGTCCACACCTCTTCTACTGGTGCACATGTTCGGACATATGGGGCAGGTTTTTCCGGTCGGCGAGCAGGGGCAGGACCTGCTCGCCGACACGTAAAGTAACGCGGAGATACGTCAGGCGTGCGTCCTGATGTCACCCCACGTCATTTAAGTTTTCAGTTTGGCGGTTTCAAATCGGCTGCACGCCTGCCGAACTGTCAGCGGCTTGTTAAGGCCATTAAAAAACTAATTAACCTCATTGTTGGACCTGCCCGTCCAACCTTAAGGATTGGCGGGCAGGCCGGGAGCTCAGAAAAACCATGAAACCTCAACCACGGGCTGGATGAGGATTCATGAGGGTATTTAAATATTTAAGAAAGGTTTCAATTAAACTTATGGACATGTTCCAACTCATGTGACAGGTTAAAGTTTTAAACATGTCTACTAAAAGTTTTAAATCGCAGCTGATCTCCCTGAGGCAGCACTTTGCCTCAGGGAGAGTTGTGCGCTCTTTCGCATGCATGCGCGAAAGAGCACACTCCCGACTGAGGGAATTCCCCCCTGCCCACACAGGGAGCGCATAGCACTTCCTGGCGGACGTCACACTGGGAGGATATCTTGACAGATATTGCCAATGGTATTTTTTTAGTGTCTCTTTTCTGTTGCTTGGCCTTAAAAAGAAATAGAAATTGTCAGGGTAGCAAAGAAGTTCCTGCTTTACTGCAGAAATAATCTTATTAACACAAGAAAAATCTTCAAGATGTTTAGTAGAAACACTTGCCTGAAATTGTAAGGCAGCTGCTTTTTCCCAGTGTTGTCGGACTGATTTTTCCAGTAGCTCTTGCCTTTCATCAGATAAAACTGATCCCCTTATTGGAGTTCCTAATGGAATGTGGGGTAGCTGTTCTGGTAGATCGCAGCTGAAGGAAATCAACAAAGGGCTAACGCAATTAAAACTTACTCTGTTCCATTCAAACAAATTCAAAGTGAAAAATGTAGTTTAAACACATTTCAATTGGACACTGGCTTTAAAATTAGAGTGAAAACATTTGTACATGGACATTTGTTGCATTGTTAAGAAATTTTTCTACCCTCTATTTTAACGGAGTATTAATGTCTTTCAGTTTTATGCCCATTGTGACATATTTTAATTCCTTTTTCAGGGTTCTCCTACACAATATTCTCACCTGAGAATGCCAATTGGTGAGCTACATTCAAGCTCCTGTCAATGTTATAGTGGCTGTCAAAATTGGAGGTGCTGGCCATTGAGTTGGAGTGATTCACAAGCCAATTACTTTTTAATAAGAATAGCTCTTATGGTTGAACTAACTCAATCCAGCTTGTTGGGACCTAGTCGTTAGGCTTTGGCCGGAATTTTCTGACTTGTCTTGGTGGGATCTGCTATGGGGGATGCGGCAGCAGCCAAAAGTCCATTGACTTTCGGCGGAACCGGACAATCCCAGTGATGGGTGGGACCAGAAAATCCTATCCTTTGTTTTATGCTCAGCCCTGATCCAGAGCTCTTAAACTGGCTATCTACCATCCTTGTTGATCTTTAACAATGCTAAGGAACAATGCAGTTACCACATCATTTTCAATATTCTATACTCCAAAGCCTCCAGTGTTCTTCCTTATTTAATGATTCCTATTTGGTAATTCCCATCACCTCAGTTCTCAAAGTTGTTGATTGAACTAGATTTTCCTCTAAAACTGAGGTATTGCTGAACTGCCAACCAATGTAGGTCAGTGAAAAGCGAGCTCAGAGGTGACGAGTGAATTTGCGAGTTAGGATGCTGACAGCAGAATTTTAGATGAGCTCAGGTTTATAGAGGGTGAAAGATGGGAAGCCTGCTAAGACAGCACTGGAATAGTCAAGTCCAGAGGTAAGAAGAGCATGGATGAGGGTTTCACAGCAGATGAATTGAGGCAGAGCTGAGGCAGGGCTGAGACTGGTGAAGTTACAGAGGTGGAAGTAGGCGGTCTTGGTGATGGAACAGGTTATGTGGTTGGTAGCTCATTTTAGGATCAAATATGACACAAAGGTTACAAATGATCTGGTCCTGCCTCAGAAAGTGGCCAGGGAGAGGGATGGTCCATGCTGATGGCTAGAGAACATAATTTGTGGTGGGGACCAAAGACAAAAGGAGAGCTTTTAACCCACTCAAAACCCACCCACTTATGCAGTTAAAATCAAAGACAACAGCTCCATTCTTCCCAATATTTAGCTGGAGTAAATTTCAGCTGGATATCAAACACTGTGTCAAAGCAGAGATAGTGGAGGAGTCAAAAGAGGTGGTGGTGAGGTGAAGCTGTATCTCATTAGAATCCACATGAAACCTGGCATGTTTCCGGATAACGTTGCCAGGCAGCAAGTAGATAAGAAACAGGAGCAGAACATGGGGAAACTCTTGGTCCAATCGTCCCACAAGGGTTAAAATACATTCTATGATCTATAAATTTTCCAAATCCTTTAGAAATTTTTTGAACCAACCAGCAATAGAAATTCACAGAATAATTCTTGTAATGTTACATCATAAAAAATGTGCATACATTTTTAAAGGTGCAAAGGAAAAAAAAATGATTACTTATATCCTTAGCTATCAAAAAAAGCTTTGGGCAGCATTTTACATTTGGCGGGCAGGTGAAAAGGCCAAGTGGCCTTTACATTTTTCAGGAAACCTCATCCACGAGCGGGATGATGGAAGCTAATACTGATGGAATAAAAACTTTATTTTGAAAATAAAAACATGTCCCATCTCATGTGAGACAGTCACATGAGGGGACATGTTTCATTAAATTTTTAACGTCCTTATCTATTTTTTTTAAAAAAACGCTTCAATCACCCTGAGGCAGCTCCGTGCCTCGGGGAGACTGAAGCGTTCTTTCGTGCACATGCGCGAACTGCACGCTGGACCCGACTCTCCCCCCGCCCGCACAGGTAGCGTTGCGCTACAGCTTGCAATCCACGGATGGGCCGTAATTGGCCCACCCAAATGAAATTGCAGTGCGGAGCCAATCACGGGCGGCAGTCGGCTCCGCGACCGCCCCGCCCAATGAATGAAAAATCCTGGCCTTTATTTCTGTAGATAAGCTTGGATTTTAAAAAGTAAGGTGCCAGTTAATTTTCTATGGTATCTTATGTTGATATTAGCTTCATTACTCAAGTGACATAATTCACTGCAGTAAAATTAAAAATGACTTAAACACAACTACGTGGTTATCAGTCAGCAGTATCACATGGGCCACGCCACAACTTTGATATCTAACACCCCAAGCTCAGCCAGTTACAGAGCAGGTGTAAAGCTATTCTATACACCCAGAGCGAAAAGCTGTAAGTTAGTCAATTTGAGCCACTTTCGCACACCTTTTGGTTCTGAGTCACGCAGTGACATTTGGAGAGGCCTAAGGAAAACTATCCATTTTCTAAATGCATGCCAACATAAATCCACAAAGGAGAACTAAAAAAAACCTGGACCCCTCAAAGTTGATTGAAGTTTGTTGTATGAGGTACCAGCCTGTCATCTAATAAGTCAGATTAATTCAGACAATAAATACATTTCACTCACGATGACAAAATACTAACATTGTTTGACTTGGGTAACAATAATAAATATGTTATAAATATTTCACACTCTTATAATTGACCTCTAAAAATGAAGTGCCCTATTATTTTAATAAAATGCTCCCAACTTACCTATTTTGCTGAGGATTTTGGTTCATGGAGCAGACCCAGATATCAGCCAATACTCTGTCATTTACATCTAAGTTGGATGGTAGATTTCTCCAACGTAGACAGAGGTCTGACTCAAATAAAACAAACAAAATAAATTACTGTTATAGAATAATAGGTTTTTAAAAATATAGCAAATTCATATTCTCTATAAACAACAATGATCTGAAAATTGTGGGTAGTGCAATTCCAAGTTTCTGAGTTACATTGGTATGTACAAATGCCTGGAGTTGAATTTTTAGGCCCTGATGAGTATGATCACAAAGGCAGGTGGGTGCGAAATTTTGCACTGCCAGCTAGTGTGCTGGTTCTCTGGCATTTTCTGGGTCATTTTCCCAGAGGCAGAATAGGGGGGCGCAGAAGGGCTACCCACATACAAGTCAGAAATAGTGTAGCTGCCTAGAGGTGGCCTCCTGGCGACCAACCAGGGGCCAATATTTCAGGAAGGCTTTGAGACCTTCCCTGTTTGCTTGGCTTCAGCTGCAACCGCAGGCCATTCTATGGAAAGCCACACCTCCAAAATGATGGCCTGGCTGTTCAGTCTATTTTTTACTGAAAACTTTAAAAAGTTGGAGACAGGGCAGCTCAAAATGAAAGCACCCTCTCTCTTACTTACTTGAGGAAGCAGCCTGCTGCTTCTTCAGTGCAGGAGGGCCTGCTATGGGAAAATCACAGCTGGGTGACTGCTCCCCACACAGTGTGCACTTCAGACTACCCTTTCGCCCTAATGTCAAGAACCTGAGGCCCATGGGAGAAAATCACACCCTTTCATCGATTCCACCTAACACTGTGTAAAGAAAAAATCACTTTCAATTTTTTACTTTCCCCTCCTTTCTTGTAGGTCCTAATATTGCAGGGCACCAAAACCTCACTGAAGTGTCCATTTGTAATGCTGCCCAAGACAATAAGCAATAGGCTACTATAGTAAAGCCTGATAACATTATAGAACCATAGAATAGTCCAGGACAGAAGGAGGCCATTTGTCCCATTGATCATATGCCAGTAATTCTGAAGAGCAATCCAGTTAGTGCTGCTCCCCTGCTACGATCCAGTTAGGGACCAGTAACATTTTGTTTGAAGTAGGCAGAGTTTGAAATCCTAGTTACCCACTAGAAGCCACAAGATAAAGCCACGAGATTCCACAGTTTTAAGCAAACAAAATAAACTTTACTGTACAAAGTCAGAAAAGTTAAGCAGTTTACAATATCTATTTTATACATCTAACATTCAGAATTAACAGGAAGTGAATTTGAATTAATAGGCAAACTGTGGTCAAATACACCACACTAAGCATTAAATGGCAGTTGTAACTAAGACAGATCCCATGGATTTCCCAGCAACCCACCCAGATGCAGTGACCACTGCGAATCACAATATCTTGTAAAACTTCTGTCTCCCTCATGAGGGATTTCAGCTCTTCGCTTTCAAAGATTTAACCTCTGAAATCTCTCAAACTTGACTCAGATTGCCTCAACAACTGCTCATGATGGTTCAATCTCTTCTCCTGAGACTGTGTTCCACATGATTCACAAAGCTGCTTTCCCCCCTCTAATTTCCAGCACAATTCCAACTCTGTCACAGAGTGCTAGCTTAGCTAAGCTGGCACTGTCCCTGGATTTCTCTGAACTCCAGTCTCCCTACTGCACCATGGCTGCCAGGCCTTCTCTGAGCCTTGTCTCCGGCACAGAACAAGCAACCTTGTCACCTTCTCACCTCCCCAGGACCTTAGAGAGCAGGTGAAAGGGGGACTCCAAGGCAGTCAGCAGCACTTTGGATCTACCTTTCTCTGTCTCCAGTATTTGGTTCTAACTTTGGTTCTAACATCTAATGGGAAGAAGCTGATTGGTGAGTAAATGGTATGTTATTCTACTCATAATAAATAGTTTGTAAAAGTTAAGGTATGGCAGAGCAACTCAGTTGAGTGGAATGTACATCCTGTGGAATGTGGGATGTCATGGATGCATCATGTGTCCTAGCCAAACACATCTGTAGGAAGTGTCATCAGTTACTCTGGGCTTTGGAACTCAAGCAGCGGCTAGAGTCAATGTGGTGCATCCGCAAGGCAGAGAACTACTTAGATAGCATGTTTAGTGAGGTGGTCACCTAAGGCAGGTTAGGAGCACGCAGGCAGAGGCTTAACGGGTGAGTGCCAGGCTGTCTACGAGAACCAGGCAGGTAATACAGGAGTCCCCTGAGTCGATCCTGCTCGCTAACTGGTTTTCCATTTTGGGCATTGGTGAGGGTGATGTTTCCTCAGAGAAATGCAGAATGAGCCAAGCCTGTGGCACAGCAGGGAGCTCAGCTGCACAGGAGAGAATTAAGAAGATTTGAAGAGCAATAGTGATAGGGGTTTGTTAGTTAGGGGAACAGACAGGCATCCGTAGACATGACTCTAGGATGGTATGTTGCCTCCCTGGTGCCAGGGTCAATGATGTCACAGAGCGGCTGCAGGATATCCTTCTGGGGGAGGGTGAACAGCCAGAAGTCATGGTCCACATGGGTACCAACAACATAGGTAGGAAGAGGGATGAGGTCCTGAAAGCAGGTTTTAGGCAGTTAGGAAAGAAATTAAAATGCAGGACCTTTAAAGCAGTAATCCCAGGATTACAACCAGCACCATGTGCTAGGGAGCACAGGAATAGGAGGATTAACCGATTGAATGTGTGACTGGAAAAGTGGTGTAGGAGGGAGGGCATCAAATTTCTGAGGCATTGGGATCAGTTCTGGAAAAGGTGGGACCCATACAAGATGGACAAGTTGCACCTTAGCAGGACTGAGGCTAACATCCTCACAGGGAGATTTGTTAGTGTTGTTGGAGAGGATTTAAACTAGATTGGCAGAGGGGCAGGAACCTGAGAGAAAGCTCAGATTAGAGGGAAGCAAAGCTGGTAACTGGAAGCAGAAAAGTAGTAAGCAAAATTAGAAGGCGGACAAAGCAAAGGCAGGCATCAAATAGGATCAGAATGTGGAGTAACGTTAAAAAGACAAAATTAAGGGCATGCAGCATTTCCACAAGGTAGATGATTTGAAGACACAAATAGAGGTAAATGGGTATGATTTAATTGCCATTACGAAGACATGGTGACATGGTGACCACGACTGGGAACTGAATATTCAAGGATATTTGGCATTTAGGAAGAATAGGCAAAAAGGAAAAGGAGGTGTGGTAGCACTGTTAATAAGGGACAAAATCAGTACTTTGGAGAGAGAGGATCTTAGGCCAAAGTGTCAAGGTGTAGAATCAATTTGGGTGGAGTTGAGGAACAGCAAGGGGCAGCAAACATTGGTGGGAGTTATTTATAGGCCACCAACTATAGTGGTAATGCTGGAAACAGTATGAATCAGGAAATTAGAGCTGCATGTAACCTGGGTAATGCAGTAATAATGGATGACTCAATTTACATATAGCCTGTGTAAACCTAATTAGCACTAATGCTATGGAGGATGAGTTCCTGGAATGTGTATAAGGTGGGTTTCTGGAGCAGTACGTTGAAGAACCAACTAGGGATCAGGCTATTTTAGATTAATATTATGTAGTGCAAAACAGCTAATTAATAACCTTGCTGTAAAGGAGCCTTTAGGAAATAATGACCATAATATAATCGTATTTTACATTAAATTTGAAAGTGATATAGTTCATTCTGAAAATAGGGTCTTAAATCTGAACAAAGGATATGATGAAGGTATGAGGGGCAAGTTGGCTATAGTGGATTGGGAAAATATATTAAACGATTTGATGGTGGGCAAGCAATGGTTAGTATTTAAAGAAGTATTACATGGTCCACAACAAATATATATTCCTCTAAGACACAAAAACCCAACAGGAAAGGTAAATCAACGATACTGACAAAAGAAGTTAAAGATCGCATTAAAGGAAGTGGCCACAAAATGTTGCCAAAAAATGGTGAGCCCCAGGACTGGGAGCAATTTAGAATCCAGCAGAGGATGGTCAAGAAACTGATTATGAAAGGAAAAGAGAATATGAATGCAAGCAAAAAGGAAAAGATGAGCAATGACAAATGTGGGTCCATTAAAGGTGGAGACAGGAGAATTTATAATGGAGAAAAAGGAAATGGCAGGGAAACTAAACAATTACTTTACGTCTGTCTTCACGGAGGACGATACAGAAAATCTCCCAGAAATACTAGGGAACCAGGGGACTTGTCAAAATGAGGAACTGAAAGAAATTAGAATTAATAAAGTGTTTTTACTTGAAAATTGATTGGATTAAAGGTTGATAAATCTCCTGGATGAGCAACATCCCAGATTGTTGAAGGAGGTGGCAAGAGATAGTGGATGCATTGGTGCTTATTTTTTGAAATTTTATAGATTCTGGAAAGGTTCCTGCAGACTGGAAAATAGCAAATGTAACCCCATTATTTAAGAAAGAAGGAAGAAAACAGAGAGCTACAGGCCTGTTAATTTGATATATGTAGTCGGGAAAATGTTAGAATCAATTGTAAAGGATATGATAACTGGACACTTAGAAAATAACGATATGATTGGGCAGAGTCAACATGGATTTATGAAAAGGAAATCATGTTTGACAAACCTTCCGGAGTTTGTTGAGGATGTTACCTGTAGCATAGATAAAGGATGATGTGGTGTATTTGGATTTTCAAAAGGCTTTTGATAAGGTCCCACATAAGAGGTTAGTAAACTAAATTAGAGCACATGGGATTGGGGGTAATATACTGCTATAGATTAACAATTGGTTAACAGACAGAAAACAGTATGGGAATAAACAGGTCATTCTCAGGATGGCAGGCTGTTACAGGTAGAATACTGCAAAGATCAGTGCTGGGGGCCACAGCTGTTTACAATCTATATAAATGATTTAGATGTGGGGACCAAATGTAATATTTTTAAATCTGCTGATGACAAAACTAGGTGGGAATGTAAGTTGTGAGGCAGATGCAAGGAGACTTCAAGGGGATTTAGACAGGCTAACTAAGTGGGCAAGAGCATTGCAAATGGAATATAATGTAACTGAAGTTATCCACTTTGGTAGAAAAAACAGAAAGGCATAGTATTTCTTAAACGGTGAGAGGTTGGGAAGTGTTGATGTCCAAGGGGTCCTGGGTGTCCTTGTTTACGAGTCACTAAAAGCTAACATGCAGGTAGGTGCAGCAAACAGTTGGGAAGGCTAATGGTATGTTGGCCTTCATCGCAATGGATTGGAGTACAGGAATAAAGTTGTCTTGCTGCAGTTGTATAGTGCCTTGGTGAGACCACACCTGGAGTACTGTGTACAGTTTTGGTCTCCTTATCTAAGGAAGGATATGCGTGTCATACGGGGAGCGCAACAGTGGTACGCTAGACTAATTCCTGGGATGGTGGGATTGTCTTATGAGGAGAGATTGAGAAAACTGGGACTGTATTCTCTAGAGTTGCAAAGAATGGGAGATGGTCTCATTGATTGGTTGCCTCCCCCCACCCCAAGCCCCACCTCTGGAAGGAAAGTCAGCCAATGGCTGTAACTGAAAGAAGCCCACCCTGCAGCCATAACACACTCCAAGTGGGCTAAACAACATGAGAGTGGGGCTTATGCCACTCAGTGGGAGGAAGTCCCACCCTTGAGAGCTACCAGCCAATCTGATTGGCCAGCAGCTAGCTCCAGAGCTCAGTAGTGAAGGCTTCCAGGACTGCAAGAAGGCCCACGAGGAAGGCAGCCATGGCATCTGGACCCAAGTAAGTTGTGGGTGTTGGACAGGGAAGGATTGGACAGCTCGAGGGGGAAGGGGGGTGCACTGTAGAGCTTTGGCAGGGAGAAACAAAGGGAGGATAACATCTTAGGGGAGTGCCCTGAAGCGCAAAGGGCACCCACTCAGAATGATGTGCCCCCCTTCCTTCCCACCTTTACAAAAACCTTTTTTAAAAACAGCCTGTCCACTCTGCTGCTTGCCTGCTCATGCCAACTGTATTATGACATGGGCAGCATATTATACAGGTCATTTATTTGTTAATAAGCTTAACTGACCCTTAATTATTTATTTAAATATGATAACAGGCTGCTGATTTCAGCGCCCACCCACCTATAGTCTTATGAGGGACAGCTTGGGTGTGGGCAGAAAGATAGTGGGCTTTCCATCCCTCATATTTTACATACCCACTACCCCCCTGCCAAAAATAGGCCCAGCTAGGGGCCATAAAATCCAACCCTTTTTTTTAATAATACAATTGATCGATCTACAACATCAATAGTAAAACTAGCATTTTAAATCCCTGAGGCCCTTAACAATGTCCCAGGAGCAAAAAAACAGTTTAGACCAATACTCTTATTTTCCCATTTTATAGGTGTTTCATTTTAAGGTAAACAAGGCCAGTTCAGGCCAGTTTTCTTATTTCCCAGTTTTCACTTTTTTTTTCCTTCTGTTAAAGTCCAGAAATGCTCCCTAACAAAATGCTCTTTAACAAAATGCCAAAACTCACCATGCAGATGTTCTCTCCCAAACATCCGAGCCCATTATACCAGTTATACTAGTTTCCTGTCATAAACTCACAAGAAATTCTACCTTGCCTTTATTTTTAACACATTGGTGTGCTCTTGTTTTACACACAGGTAAAATTTAATGTGTTTTGAGGATTTTTTTTTTAATTCATTCACGGTATGTGGGTTTTACTGGCTGGGCCAGCATTTATTGCTCATCCCTAGTTGCCCTTGTTCAGGGGCATTTAAGAGTCAACCACATGCAGTGGGCTTGGAGTCACATGTAGACCAGACCAGGTAAAGATAGCAGGTTCCTTCTCTAAAAAGGATTAGTGAACCAGATGGGTTTTTACAACAATCAACTATGGTTTCCTAGTAATTATTAGACATTTAATTCCAGATTCTTCTTGAATTCAAATTCTACCATCTGTTGTGGCAGGATTCAAATCGGGTCCCCAGAGCATCACCCTGGGTCTCTGGATTACTAGTCCAGCAACAATACCACTACGCCAGCGACAATACCACTACACCTTCACCTTTACTTTACCTTTACAATAAAATGCTACTCAGTAAATGCATCCCTCTATCATGCATTTTTTATTAGCAAATAAGTGGTACTTGCCGCACTGTACTATAACTTGAATCTCAATGGCACGTCTCCTCTTGAACTGAAGTGCATTTGAAGGTGACAAATTCCAGTTTGTTGATGAGTATCCAAACTCACTCCAGAATTTCACAACTCCCATTTGGGCTGAAAGCACATAAACATGTCAGAATGACATTACCATTCTAAGCTAAAATTTATAAATAAATAAGTAAAAGCATGCTGTAATTTAACACCAAACCATGCCAATTTATATAGCAAATTTATGCTAATACAATTCATATTGCTCTGTATGCTTAATGGGAACTATGGCCACACAATTGCTAGGCAATGACCATCTCCATCAAGAGAGATTCCAGCCATCTCCCCTTCACATTCAACGGCACTACCATCAGTGATGCCACCCGCACCTTCCCCCAAACCCCTTCCCTGCCCCAGAACCACCATCCAGGAGGTTACCAATGATCAGAAACTTAACTGGGCTAGCCATATAAATTCTGTGACTACAAGAACAGGTCAGAGACTGGGAATTCTGCAGCAAGTAATTCACCTCCCGACTCCCCAAACTCTGTCCACCATCTACAAGGCACAAGTCAGGAATGTGATAGACTACTCTTCATTTGCCTAGATGAGTGCAACTCCAACAGCACTCAAGAAGCTTAATACCATCCAGGAGAAAGCAGCCCATTCAATCAGCGTCTCATCCACCACCTTAAACATTCACACCCTCCAACACTGACGGAGCATGGCAGCAGTGTGTACCATATATAACATACAATGCAGCAGCTCACCAAGCCACTTTCAACAGCACTTACCATACCAGTGACTTCTACCACCTTGAAGGGCAAGGGCTGTCCTCAACAGAGGGCTATGTTCAAGCAGAAGTCCATTTGTAATATAAATAATATTCAAATATATATTACAAATCCTTTCTTTTGATTTTGTAACCACATTTCAGATGCTTTAACACCCACTTGTACAAAGACTATTACCACTCTAAAGTTGGTCTTAACTGAACACATTCAACAGTACAAACAGAAATTATATTGTTTCAATTGTTGTATTTTTCCAACGTACTGACAAAACACGTAGTTGTATCTATAATTCTCAAAAAGAAATGAATGTGTCTAAATCTCTGGCAGGACCATTTTATCCAAAAAAGAAAATGCACACACTGGCTTAACAAAATACCAAAACTCACCATACAAAAATTTTTTGTTGGATCACTTGTAGCAAAGATTTTGTAATAGTTTAGTCACCTACTGGTGGTGGAAACTAGAGTGCCTGTGTCTGGGTGGAGCTCTTGTCACCAGATATTTACCCATTCCTGGCAACCTTTGGGACAGGAAGTCCCTGCTGAAACTAGGGGCTGAATATTATGGGGGTGGGGCCCAAAGGCTACCTCCCCCCTCACATTCCTCCGCCCCAGAAGCAAAGCTGATGTGGAGCCAACCAGCTCCATAACGCGCTGCGGGCAGTCTATACAAAGGCCGAGTAGGATTTACGCCCCTCAGCCCCGGCAACGTCTAATGTGTGTTAGTGGGCACTGTCAGCATTGCATGATGAGGAGGATGACAAAGGCCCAATGGATCCTTGGAAACAGATAATCCAGAGCCTTGGGCAGAGAGTGTTTGGGCAGGGCAGGGAGGGGGACAGGGTATGTGGGTTTAAGGCTGAAGATGCATAAGAGGAAAGACGGGGTTCTATCTTGAGGGACTGCCCCCGATTGGCAAAGGACAGCCCCCAAAAATAGAAACCCCTACCCCTTCCTTCTCGCTATTTGAGCAGATTATTTTAAAAATTGGGCTGCCTACTCCTGCCCAATTGCCTACACCAAATGGCGTAGGTAACGTATTATCAGGGTCTATAGGCTTGGTAACAAGCTTAATTGACCCTTGATTATCTATTCAAATACAGTTAGGCTGGCTGCTAAGAGTGTCCGCTTGTTCTGGATTCCCCACCAGAGGAAATAGCTTCTTTGTATCTACTATATCAAATCAATTTTAAAGACCTAAATTACATCACTCTTCAAATTTTGAAATTTAAGAGAATGCAAACCAAGTTTATGCAACTTGTCCTCATGAACTATCATTCCGTGGTGTCCTGTGCTGTATCCCCATCAAGCCCATTACATCTTTCCTAAAGTCTGGTGCCCAAAACTGAATGATGAGGCCTGACCAATGCTCTGCACATCTGAAATATCAGAACTCACATATATGGTAAGTATTCAAAGCACTTGTGAAAGAGAGGAAGTATTCTGTGCCTTGCTTTTGTTGGGTGGCTACTTAATATAAGTAACTATTGAATAGTCCTAACATAGTGACTTAAAGGTGTTTCTAAAGACTGAATTTTCATAAAGATGCAGAGCCACTCCATCGTTTCAAAAATAGCTGTGGAATTCTGGATCTGGAAGTTCCCCGCACTCCCCCCAACACACCTGCCGAACACAACACTCACCATCTTCGCGAGGGGTGGGGGAGAGAATGGAGGTGGGTTCCAAATTGCACATCCATGGTTCACAGAATCAGCTACCCATATAAAACAGAAGCTGCCTCCAGTCATGTCGGATTTTCATCAGCTAGGAACAGCAAACACGATGCATGCAGATTAGACCTGGTAGGAGCACGTCTAAACTTTACAGAATTGCCTGGATAGACGGGTCCTCTTTTGGAGAAGTAAGGTGCCGTTTTGGATTTGGCCCCAGGACATCTTCGGAAGAGGTAATGTGCCTTTGGGGAAGGTAAGATGCACTTTGGGAGAGGTCAGATGCCCTTTGGGATTGTTAAAAATAGACATGAATGTGTATAAGAAGTGCATAAACTCATTAGAACTGGCAAGCTTCTTGTAACTGTCAAAAGGAATTGTCAAGGCATTTAAATCTACTTTCCTTTAAAGGTTTGTTTAAAAATAATGTCTGCAGTGTTTAAAAAAAAAATCAATGCTTGCTATTTCATTCTGTCTGTTGACATAATCAGAGGTTTATCATTACTGGATTAGTGCTGCATGACTGTTTCACAGTATTGCATTGTCACAGTGGGGTGCCTTTCAATTCACAGTTTGATTGACATTTCCATGTGGTTTGAAGTGGGACCATGAATGCTAATGCTTGTTTTTATAGGGATTAAAGAAAGTTAAATGTAGTGGATGGGTTTCTATTAATGAGAGTATTGTTTTGAAATAGTGTATTCTTCAAGACACAATTAATAACTTTATCTTGTTACATCTCAGCATGCATCCAGAAGTCTGCCCAAGGTGAGTTGGCATGATAGGTGTAAGAGCAAAGGCTGGTGGTTGGGGTGGAAGGAGTTGGAACTAAGTTGGCATAGGAGCTATAAAGGGCCACGGGAATGGGTAGAGGGGCATAGGTTGGCATAGAGTGTATGAGGGGCCACGGGGGTTGGTGGGGGGGCATGAGGTGGCATGTAAGGCATGGGGATTGTGTTTGTGTGTGTGTGTGTGTGTGTGTGTGTGTGTGTGGGGGGGGGGGGGGGGGCTGCTGAAGGGGTGGTGAGGGGTGATGGCTAGAGAGCTGATTTATGTTTCATTGTTTTTCTAAAAACTTTGACACAGTGCCGGTATACGGAGGCGGACCTTCCAGCCAGCCTGCTTCTGCACCCATTCCGGGGTCACCCACCATGACTTCCATTTTCACCCGCCACCCCTATAGCGAACTGAAAATCCGATCTTCTGGGACACTTTCTCCCAGGTCGGGTTTGTGGGGCAGGGAATTGTCCCGACTCTGCGCTCCTGACCTCGCATCAAAAATTCAGGTCTAAACATCTAAACATATTAATCACTTGCTCCTCTGGGTTTTGCTTTCTGCATTGACATTGACAATCAATGTGTGTTTTGGGCAGAAAAGCAACTTCAAGATCTGGTTTGTAGTCAAAGCAATTACTCCAGTTTTATGGGTCACTTCCTCATCTACATTTATCTGAACTGGCCACTTTATAACTCACAACAAATCGCTTTTTTCTTCTTACCAATGCCAAGGTCCTTCCAATACTGAAGCAGGAACTGACCCATAACTCGAAGCAAACTGTGGTATTCCTTGGCATCTGCAAAGTCTTGTTTATTATGAGTTGGCTCCATCATTACACTGGGCACATCAACAACACCCACAACACCAAAACAATACCTAAGAAAATACATTCAGAGTAAATAAGAAACAGAATATATTTTCTGCTGCATATTCATCAATGTGTGAGATTAGTGTATTGCAAAATTGAAGAAATTCAAAGTGCCTAACTAACTTAGTCATTGCATAATACTTCAAGAACCAATATCATGAATGGTCTGAAGTTTTGCTGGAGATGGAACTACGGAAGCCAAACACCCACCTGCGGTTGCACGGTGTGCCACCTGCCACTTCCAGCATCATCCACATGGCATACCATGTTGCGAAAAGCACTCACATGGCATTTCCTGCATGTGCCAGAAGTAGCTAAAGTGGTGCTATCATGATATAGCTCAGTTCATACCAGCTGATGTGACATCCAATTTCCAAATTTGGACCACACAGGTTCATTGGATGACTTTGCTTGGCCCTTACCAAAGATCAAGGATTCAACTGCAACACTAGCCTTACTTAAAAGGCCAGACACCTGACATGCAGCTAAGGTAATTTTGAATAATATCAGCTATCCTCCACAGTTTCTGGAAGTACCCTGGAGTGTTTTTGGAGATATTGTGGCATGTTCTTATACTTGCCAGAGAATATTGCTGCATCCATACTGGGAGGGCAAGTGATTCAGTAACCTGTCTGCACAAAGGCCACAACAAGTATGCGTGCTGCACTTGCAGTGTCTCTGGGTCTTTAGCATGACATGGAGATGGAGCAGGGACTGTGGCGAGATGCTGTTTGGTGCCCTCTGCCAATTTGGAGCTGGACTCCACCATGCTCCTCAACAGCAACAGAAGGCTGTCTGGCAGGGCAGCCAATACACCCAGCATTTTGCTGTGCATGCCCACCTGCACCCTCCTGCTTGCTGCTCCATCAAGGTCTTCATCTGAGTTACCTGTAGCAGAATCTGTTTGCTCTCCCTCATTGAGCTGGCAAATGAATCATAAGAACATAAGAATATAACAAATAGGAGTAGAAGTAGGCCATTTGGCCCTTCAAGTCCACTCTGCCCATTCAATGAGATCATGGCTGATCTTCTACTTCAACACAATTTTCCTGCACTATCCCCATATCCTTTGATGTTTTTGATATGTAGAAAGCTATCGATCTCAGTCTTGAACGAACTCAACAACTGAGCCTCCACAGCCCTCTGGGCAGAGAATTCCAAAGATTCACTACCCTCTTACTGAAGAAATTCCTTGTCATCTCAGCCCTAAATGGCCTGCCCTTATTCTGAGACTGTGTTCCCTGGTTCTAGAACCTCCAGCCAGGGGAAACATCCTTCCTGCATCTACCCTGTCAAGCCCTGTAAGAATTTTGCATGTTTAAATGAGATCACCTCTCATCCTTCTAAACTCCAGACAATAAAGGGCCAGTCTACTTAATCTTTCCTCATAGGACAATCCCTCCATCCTAGGAACGAATTTAGTGAACCTTCGTTGCACTCCCTCTATGGCAACTGTATCTTTCCTTAGGTAAGGAGATCAAAACTGCACAGAATACTCCAGGTGCGGTCTCACCGAGGAACTATATAATTGCAGTAAGACATCTTTACTCCCATGCTCAAATCCTCTTGTAATAAAGGCCAACAAAGGCCTTCTTAATTGCTTGCTGTACCTGCATGCTAGCTTTCAGTGAATCATGATCAAGGACACCCAAGTCCCTTTGAAGTTCAACACCTCCCAGCCTCTCACCCTTAAAGAAATGCTCCATATTTCTGTTTTTCCTGCCAAATTTTTGCCCACTCGCTCAGCCTCTCCAAAAGCCCTTGAGCATCATTTCATCCTCCTCACAATTCACATTTCTAACTAGTTTTGTGTCATCTGCAAATTTGGAAATATTACATTTAATCACCATGTCCAAAACATTGATATATATTGTGAAGCTGGGGCCCAAGCACTGATCCTTGTGGTACCCCCACTAGTCACAGCCTGAAAATGATCCATTTATTTCTACTCTCTGTTTTCTGTCTATTAACCAGTTCTCAATCTATGCCATTATATTCCCTACAATCTTATGTGCTCTAATTTTGTTTACTAACCTCTTGGGTGGGACCTTATCAAAAGTTTTCTGAAACTTTCCATTCTTTCCATCAGCCTGGCTGCCTACCTCTGGCATGCTAGCTTTCAGTGAATCATGAACAAGGACACCCAAGCCCCTTTGAAGTTCAACACCTCCCAGCTTCTCACCCTTTAAGAAATGCTCCATATTTCTGTTTTTCCTACCAAAGTGGATAATCTCAGATTTCTCCACATTGTATTCCATCAGGCAATTTTTTTCCCATGTGCTGATCTCAACTCTATGACTAGCCTGCCAGCTATGTGCAGTGTCAGTATCTGGATCAATAGCTGCAAGTGATCAAGTTACGGGCCTTTGCATCAATGTGCTTTTGCTCTTTCTCCTCCTCCTTGGGCTGCTGTGGCTGCTGGGCAGGTGGCAGTTCTTGTGTCTGAATCAGAAAATCAGAAGGGGAAGGCTGGGATGAGGGACAGGGGGTGAGAGTGGTGGGGAACAAGAGGTTCACGGTGAAAAGATCAGCAGCTTTCTCATCATGCTAGATAGCAGGATGAAGATGAGCTGGAAGTTGAGAAGGGGCATAAGGCAGGAACATACCATCATTCCCATTGTTCTCAGCAATTCTTGATGACACAGGCTGTGTCCAATGAGGTGGAAAGCTAACTCCTCCATAGGGCTTACAAGTTGCAGACCCAGCCACCACCTACCCACTGGTTCTGTCTGTTTTCTTCTATTGTGTGCTATTTTGTCCCTTAAAAGGGAAATGTATCATTCATTGCATTACACTGTCTATGGGTGATATGCCTGCCAAAGTTCAAATCCTGGGGGTATGTGGAGGCAGTGTGAAGTGGATGATAGCATTGGTGAGGTGGGTTATCTTGACGTTAGGCAAGAGTCATGAGTGCCACAGGTGATGGGTGTGGTGCATTGTGTAGCATGACAGGCTGGTGGAATGATGGGCAGGAAATGTCACGTGAGGTTGCAGTAACTGGCCTTGACCACCTGCATGAGGTCCTTCGATGTCTTGTGACAATGCTGCCAGGTCCTCGGGGCTAAACACCAAATTGACTTCCCAAGCCACCTGTTGCTAACCTGTTCTGAGAGTAGTCCTTGAAGGCTTCCTGTGGAATCATGATGTCTCTCCTCAAGTCCACCTCCATCACTTTAGAAGTGCCAGTGGGGGAGCATTTCAGTAATAGTGACCATAACTCAGTAAGATTTAAGGTAGTTATGGAAAAGGTCAAAGATGGACCAGAAATAAAGGCTCTGAAATGTGGAAAGACCGATTTTAATATGATAAAACAGGACCTGTCCAAAGTGGACTGCGAGCAGCTACTTGTAGGAAAATATACATCTGAGCTGCAGGAGTCATTCAAAAAGAAATAGTTACAGTGCAAAACTAGCATGTTCCCAGAAAGGTGAAGGGTGGGACCAACAAGTCCAGAGAACCTTGGATGTCGAGGAATGTACAGGATTGGAAAAGGAGAAAAACGAAAGCTTATGGCAGATATCGAGGGCCCAATACAGCAGAAGCCCTAGAGGAGTATAGAAAGTGCAGGGGGTTACTTAAAAAAGAAATTAAGAGAGTGAATAGGGGGCATGCAAAAACACTGGCAAATAAAATGAAGGAAAATCCAAGGGCGTTTTATAAGTATACTAGGGGCAAGAGGATAACCAGGGAAAGAGTAAGGCTCATTAGGGACCAAAGTGGCAATCTGTGTGAGGAGCCAGAAGACGTAGGTGAGGCTTTAAATGAATACTTTGCATCTGTATTCACTATAGAAAAGGATGGTGTAGGTATAGAAATCAGGGAGGGGGACTGTGATACACTTGAACAAATTAGCATTGAGAGGGGGTAGGTATTAGTGGGCTTAAAAGCAGATAAATCCCCTGGCCCTGAATGAGATGTATCCCAAGCTGCTGTGGGACGCAAGGGAGGAGATTGCTGGGGCCGTAACATTAATTTTCAAATCCTCTTTAGCCACAGGAGAGGTGCCAGAGAACAGTAGGACAGCTAGTATGGTACCATTATTCAAGAAGGGTGGTAAGGATAAACCAGGGAACCATAGGCCAGTGAGCCAAATATCAATGGTAGGGAAACTTCTGGAAAAAATTCTGAGGGACAGGATAAATCTTCACTTGGAGAGGCAAGGATTAATCAAGGATAGTCAGCATGGCTTTGTCAGGGGAGATCATGACTAACAAATTTGATTGAATTTTTCGAGGAGGTGACTAGGTGTGTAGATGAGGGTAGTGCAGTTGATGTAGTCTACATGCCCTTAAGTAAGGCTTTTAACAAGATCTCGCATGGGAGACTGGTCAAGAAGGTAAGAGCCCATGGGATCCGGGGCAAATTGGCAAACTGGATCCAAATTTGGCTTAGTGGCAGGAGGCAGAGGGAGATGGTTGAAGTTGTTTTTGTGACTGTAAGCCTGTGTCCAGTGGAATATTGCAGGGTACGGTGCTGTGTCCCTTGCTGTTTGTTGTGTACATTAATGATCTAAACATGAATGTAGGATCAGTAAATTCACAGATAACGTGAAAATTGGTGGTGTGGTAAATAGCGGGAAGGAAAGCCTTAGATTACAGGATGATATGGATGGGCTGATCAGATGGGCAGAACAGTGGCAAATGGAATTCAATCATGAAAAATGTGAAGTGATGCATTATGGGAGGACTACCAAGGCAAGGGAGTACATGATGAATGGTAGGACCCTAGGAAGTGCAGAGGGTCAGAGGGACCTTGGTGAGCATGTCCGTAGATCCTTGAAAGCAGCAGGACAGGTAGATAAGGTGGTTAAGAAATCATATGGGATACTTGTCTTTATTAGCTGAGGCATTGAGTACAACAGCAGAGAGGTTATGGTGGAACTGTATAAAGCATTAGTTAGGCCACAGCTGGACTACTGTGTGAAGTTCTGATCACCACACTATAGGGAAGATGTGATTGCTCTGGAGAGGGTGCAGAGGAGATTCACCAGCATATTGCCTGGGCTGGAGCGTTTCAGGTATGAAGAAAGATTGGATAGGCTGGGGTTATTTTCCTTAGAACAGAGAAGGGCGAGGAGGGACCTGCTTGAGGTGTGCAAAATTATGAGGGGCATAGATAGGGTAGATAGGAAGAAACCTTGCTCCTTAGTGGAGGAGTCAGTAAACAGGGAGCATAGATTTAAGGTAAGGGGCAGAAGGTTTGGAGTGGATTTGAGGAAATTTTTTTTCACCCAGAGAGTGGGGGTATCTGGAACACTGTGCCTTAGAGGGTGGTAGAGGTGGGAACACTCACAACATTTAAGAAGTATTTAGATGAACACCTTAGATGCCATAGCATACAATGCTATGGGCCAAGTGCTGGAAAATGGAATTAGAGTAGATAGGGGCTTGATGACAAGCACGGACATGATGGGCTGAAGGGCCTCTTTCCATGCTGTAAAACTCTATGACTTTATAAAGGCTTCCAGCACTGCATCCATGACCCTGGAACCCTCTCTCTGCCCTGGTGTTCCATGTTCCTAGCTTATAATTGTAGCACTAGCATTCAGCAGCCTCCATAATTCATTGCAGCTTCTCTTTAAGAGGGACAGTTGCCTTTAAAAACAGAAGGCTGGCTGTACCACTTGGCAGTGACAATTCGTTCAGTTCCCTGCTGAATGCAGTGGTAGCTTGTGGTGCAGGAGATGCTCAGCTTAATTTTACAATCAGGTAAACAAGATGGCAGCACCAAATCTGTATGCTGCCTAACTCCGTCTCAACGGGTATGGGCAGGTTGCAAATAATGACTGCCAACCCAAATAGAGGTGTGGACCAATTTATAGCCCCAAGTATTTAGAATTTTTCTCAGTTTATGTATCCCTTTTCAGTTATAATGAATAATTACCATTAGCATCACTTTTGCTTCGCTTGTCAATTTTTAAAATATTTGTTAAAATGGAGAGTTCTGGTGATATTCTGAGAGAAATTAACTTCCTTGCAGAACACTGCAACATTGCAACGCACCTTAACATGCGGTTGAGCTGTACTCCAATTCTCTTATACATTTTGATTAGGCGGCTGTTGTTATAAATGAACATTCCATCCAAGTTTCTTTCCTCAATGTTCATTCCAAAAATAAAAGTCAGTTTATGTGGGTCTTTCAGTGCTCTATAAATAAGAAGTCAGATGAGAGGTTATGTGTTCCATGCATATTTTAATATATCATTGCACAACGTAGCAAATTACCAGCCCAATGAGAGTTTTGCATTCTCTTTATATAACTTCAAATTATTAGTGGCATTAAATGATATTAAAGTTGAAAACTGGCACTTCTAAGATATCAGACACAAAATTAAGAATTGCTTCTAGAAATGCTTAATTGGAAAGTAAGGCATTGTAGCATTAACTTAACCATATTCAAGCATTGCACGTTTAAAATATTAACATTCAAATGATAAATATGGTCACACATACCCTTACATTCCAACATGCTGAGGCGGGGAGGACAGTATTGATGGTGGTGGTGAAGCAGGTAAGCTGGATCCAGAAGATAATTGGAAAGACATTTACCTCCTGGACCCAGGAGTCCACAGCTCCTTTTAGCCACCGGGTTTCCCCAAGATCCAGAAAACCCACAGTGCAGGGTTAAATATGAGACATCAACCTACAAGTACCGTCAGATGAGAGTCTTGGATGACAGAGGAAAATTAGTTCAGTGTGGATTTAGTGGTGAGGTTAGATTGAGCAATGAAGCGCAAATAAAGGAAAATAGGTCAGCAAAGTGTAAGTAAAGGTAGAAATCATGGCAGAAAAAAGGGGTAGAAATCATGACCTAAAAAAGGGAACAGAAGCATAAGAGTTCAGGTCCAAGGTGGCAATGAATGAACACATGCAGGAACAGAAATCAACACATTTATGAAACAGAAAAGAGCCTCAAGTCTGTCACAAGTACTTGCATTTTTGTTTTACTTAAAAGGAAAACACATTTTTCATCAGGTGATTGAAAAGTCAATGTTCTGTCTGAATCCCTGAAGAGAGCACTAGCAAAAGGTATTGAAAAAGCTCCTTGAAACTGTTCTCAAATGAACCTATTACCCTCAGAAACCACTGCTACTGAACTGACCCACTGAACGTGCAGAGCCCTACAAAGACATGTTCAAAAAATGGATATAATGATGTGTACTCATGTAGATAAAATGTGAACAAAATATGCAACGCCTGAACCAAACATCCATATCCATGAAGTTCTGTACTACCCATGTGCTGTCACTAGAGAGTGATAGAATCGTACTAACTCATCAGCTTGTGAGAGACTTATTTTCAGAATATAATGTCTCATCAAGTAGTTGAGAAAAAAACATCATAAGAGATGACCTGAATATTTTAACAAATAGCCACAGTAAGATTTTTTATCAGTGACTAGGAACAAATTTTCTTTCTTTACTATTTTAAATTGTTATATATACACGCAATTATCACAGTATATACAATGGAACACTTCTTCCAAGCCAATTTCATTGAGACTGTAACAATAATTGTGCTGAGGTCCTGAACAGAGTGGGTGCGAGTGGTGGCCAGCAGAGGCCCAGGGTTTTAATGTGGGAGAGGGAGGAGCACTCCTTATTTTCTAGTAAATGGCAAGTATAAAAAGGTGCAGCACCCTACATTAATTTTATTTACTAGAATGGCAGGTGCTAAAATTACAGATTAAAATTAATCAGCTTTTCTTTAATTATTTTGGTTAAAAAATATCAATTCATCACATAAGGGGAGAATTTCTTCTACGTGCTCTGCGCTTTGTGTAATGATGCTAATGTGATCAGCAGAGAGGAGTGCCCCTTCTGAGAGCTACCAAGCAGAAATGTGGGAGGAAAGACAGTCTCTAGTCAAAGAGACCCATTTCATGGCAATCTAAGGAATCCAGCAGATTCATCCTCGTGTGGGCTTGTCTTTGCCAAGAGGAACAGTAAACCATATCACGTGGAGACTACATTCCAGGAGGAGATTGGAGGGGGTGTGGTGGTGGTGGTGGTGGTGGTGGTGGTGGTGGTGGTGGTGGGTGTGTGTGTGTGCATAGAATCACTGCAATGGGACTTATTACTGTTATTCAGTTCAGGACTTCTCCAAAACTGAGAGAAGTGCCTTTTGACAGTCATTTGATGTTACAACTTGGTGAAGTGAGGAGAAGCTGGGATTGATGTTGGACTGATTCCTGTAAATGGCAATTCTGCGGATATCAAGCAATGAAATATAATTATGGAGTGGTGTTTTCAGTAACTTTAAAAGATAAAGGTATCTTTTCTATCGTTTAGAGTATAAGACAATGGCCAGAATTTTCCTGTTGGCGATTTGGGGGCGGGGCCCGCTCGCCGACAGGATAATGGCATGGGATGATGTCGGGAGGAACCCCCGACGTCATCCTGGTCCATTTAAGTTTGAGGAAGGCGGGGGCACAGTGAAATCAGCTGTCTGCCCGCCGACTGTCGATGGCCAATTAAGGCCATTGACAGGATCATTAAGATCATTAAAGACCCTGCCCGTCCAACCTTAAGGCTGGCGGGCAGGCCAGGAGCCGCGGCAGGCTTCTGATAAAGCATGAAACCTCATCCACTGGTGGGATGAAGTTTCATGTCCGTTTTGAAAAAGTTTAATAAAGTTTATGTCCTTTTTAGTAACATGTTCCATCTTGTGTGACATTGTCACATGAGGGGGACATGTTAATGATTTTTATATTTTTCTATTTTTAATGCTTTTTACACTGTCAGGACTTTGCCTCAGGGAGCAGTGTGCTCTTTTGCGTGCATGCGTGAAAGAGCGTAATTTGACAGATGGGGAATCCCTCCACCCCCCACACAGGAAGTGCATAGCGCTTCCTGTCAGTCAGGCCACTGGGCGGGCCATAATTGGCCCGCCCAATCAAAATGGCGGCGGGCCCCGTTTCGGGGGCGGAGGTCGGCTGCCCGCCCGCTGCCAAGCCGTTGGGGCCCGCCCGCTCCTCAAGGTAAGGATTCTGGCCAGTGTTAGTGTTTAGAGTATTAAATAGTGTTTAATCCGATGTTGCTTTCAGTTTGTTTGTTACATTAAAAGTCTTAAAACTTGAAATCTTGTCATGTAATCTTTTTAGTTAGTCACTGGGAATTCAAATCTCTTGTTTAAAGTTATCAGTTTCTACAGGCATCATAACAAAATGTTACAATTTTCCCCAGCATTCAGAGGTACGAATTGATCAATATTAAAAGCAAAGCGGATTTACAATTAAATTACAGAATACCTCAGCTTTTCTTGATACAGGTTCTTCTTCCGGTCTACATCTGTCTGTGACTTTAATAATCTACTATGAGCATTGGCAAGCTTAAACCTATTCTGAAAGAGAACATTTTAAATTGGTGAAAAAGCAAAAGGAAAAAAATACTTAATTGTTAGCAAGCTATAGATTCTACAAAGGGGATAGGTTCAAACTTGTATTTTTCAAATTGGATGCAAAATAATTCAATTATGTATATGCCTTTTGCTATGTGGAAGTTCTTAACAAAACCTCAACACAGCATATCCAATTTGTATGCCTTCAGAACTTAAGTTTTCCTATTGCGTGAAACTCAACTTTACAATTAAATTTCAACTGCAGATTTCAACTCCCCAGATGTGCAGTTGCAGTGCCTGTGACATTGACAGTGAAGTCCCAGGCAGCTTCCTGCATCAAGGATAACGCAGATCTAACAAAGACAGAAAAGAGTGCACAACACTGTTCTTGCTCCCTCCCCTCCTGCTCACTGCTCCCTCCCACCCCAGTTGTCTACTTCCCACATTATCCGCCAACAATGCTGCTCCCTTCACTGCTCCTGCCCATTCGGGCATAAGGAAGCAGCAAAGGGAGCAGCGAAAAGAATGGGAGATAGCAGGAACTGGGAGGGAGCAGCTAAAAGAGCTGGGCTAAAGTGGGAGGGAGCAAGAAGCAGAGGCAGTGGTGGAGCAGATGGCGGGGAGCAGGCAGTGCAAAGCAGTAGAGAGAGGGAAGAGGCAGGTTGGGTGGCAGAGAGCATAGGGCGGGCAGGGCGAGGGACCAGGGAAGACAATGGGAGAGAACAGGAAGCAGGCAGTGGACAGCAAGAAGTTTCAGCGAAGACGCTGGAGATTTCTGAAAGTGGACACGGATGGCAGACACACAATAGCAGAGGAGAAACTGTGTATGCACCAGCCGACAGAGTGGGAGCCAAGTTCCTGTTCGGTGGCAGAAGCTAGTGTTAAATCTTTGTGAGCTACCTGTGAACTTATCCTGCTTTGCCGGATATATCCGTAAATGAAAAGACAATACAACTGGAATCCTATCCTGCCCAGGATTGGAATCTGTTGTTGTTAAATGTTCTTGATATTTTATCTCGAGAGGTGGGAAAGCAAAGACATTCTATCTCGGTAAAAACAAAAAAAAACAAAACAAAAAAAAATCTATCTAAAATCTATCTAAAAACATTCTATCTCGTCTTAGTGTAGCATATGCTTTGCCTTTTATTGGGTGTAGGACATATCACAATCAATTGAAACCTAAAGCCAATATGGAATCAGCACCTTCCATTTTTATAGAGAGATACAAAGGAAAGGTGTAATATATGATCGCTGCTATTATAGACAAAAGTGCATCCAAAAATTACTGGTTTACCTGTGCTTCCATGTTGTTGTCACAAGTCTTTTCTAACTCCTTCACTTTAAATTTTGCTTCCTGCATATTTTCCTCTGCTGCAAACACCAATTCAAAAACAGTTTAAGATGCTTCAACAGTTGGCCCAATATCCAAAACATTTCTAATACCATTTAATCAATATTTTAGAAGTAATGTGTAAGTTCTGCTTTCAAACTAGGCTTTTTTCTGAGTGTAATTCCAATCCTATATGTTTTAACAATGCCATCAGATAAAATGCACATAGTACTTTCCACAAGAGAAAAATAATTGCAGCTAATGTAAGAAGGGGGAAGATGCAATAAACATTTGGTGAGTCCTAGTGACAAACAAATTAAATAACAGTTGTCACTCTGATTATCCAGAATCAATCTTACCTTATTTTAATCAGTTTTAATACTTTTATCTAATTCTGCATCAACTAAAAAGGAACAAAAACATAACGCAAACAGTTTAAAGTAACTATTGGTTTGTAGGAATAAGCAGAACTAAAAGTAATGTCAATGAAATTCAGGAAGGAAAGGCCCCTAATAACTCAGCGCCACATGTTTAGTAGTAATACATGAACCAGAACTTTCCAATTTCAATTCCTGACCTCTGCTGATCCTGGGCAAGGAGGGAAAAACCTATCCATAGCCTGCCCTTCTTTATTAATATTAAGTAATTTGGCACAGAAGGTGGACACATGCAGAGATCAGGTTCAGAGAGAATTTAATTCAGCTGTTATTCTTTACCAATGAACCTGATGAATAATTAACTGCTAATATATTTTTCAGAATCATGCATAAGAGTGGGTGCTTTGGTGAAGTATTATAAATTTATACTGAAAAATACATGCAAGCATAAGTTACCTCTTTCAACATAGGAGGAGAAAAAAATTTACATAAAATTAACCTATTAGAATAAATATAGTTAGGAACAATAAAGATGCAATTGAATCTTTCTTTAAAATACATCATGAATCAAAGAATGGTTTATTTATAGGTCACATTGATTTAACCTTGAAATTAAATGTACTTTGGTGAACAACGTTACTCAACTGGTAGTGACTTAGCTGCCCTGGGCACCCACTAAAGACAATGGAGCTAGTCTGTGATGTTTACTGATGGATTTATTGTTGAAAGAATCAATTTACCGTTAATACATACCTATTTTAACAGCAACTTCTGCCTCCTTTACCTCTCTCAAAGCACGTATTTTGAACCCTTTGGAAATATAAATATACCTCCTGTAGAAATAACAATGAATGCTAATTAAACATCAAGTTATTTTTTCCAATGTTAGTTACCCTTAATTTGTGTAGATTGTCCGACATACCGATATACTTCTCACCTTCATTCCAGACCTCAGCATGGATACACATCGCCTGAAAAGTTATGTAAATCTCATTGGTTCCTTATTTTTGATAGAGACTTTGCAATAATGGAATGTGTACTTAAAGTGATATACAAACATACAATTAAAAAAAATTATTTCACGGGATGTGGGCTTCACTGGCTGTGCCAACATTTATTGCCCATCCCTAGTTGCCCTTGAGAAGGTGGTGGTGAGCTGCCTTCTTGAACCGCTGCAGTCCATACGGTATAGGTACACCCACAGTGCTGTGTTAGGAAGGGAATTCCAGGATTTTGACCCAGTGACAGTGAAGGAACAACGAGATATTTCCAAGTCAGTATGGTGAGTGACTTAAAGGGGAATTTCCAGGTGATGTTCCCATCTCTTTCCTGCCCCTGTCCTTCTAGATGGTAGTGGTCGTGGGTTTGGAAGGTGCTGTCTAAGGAGCCTTGATGAATTCTTGCAGATGGGACACACTGCTGCTACTGTGCTTCGGTGGTGGAGGGAGTGAATGTTTGTGGATGTGGTGCCAATCAAGTGGGCTGCTTTGTCCTGGATGGTGTCAAGCTCCTCGAGTGTTGTGGGAGCTGCACTCATCCAGGCAAGTGGGGAGTATTCCATCACACTCCTGACTTGTGCTTTGTAGATGGTGGACAGGCAATGGGGAGTCAGGAGGAGAGTTACTCGTTGCACGATCCCTAGACTTTGTCCTGCTCTTATAGCCACAGTATTTATATGGCAAGTCTAGTTCAGTTTCTGGTCAATGGTAATGGTAACCCCCAGGATGTGATAGTGAAGGATTCAGTGATGGTAATGTCATTGAATGTCAAGGGGCGATGGTTATATTCTCTCTTGTTGGAGATGGTCATTGCCTGGCACTTGTGTGGCACGAATGTTACTTTCCACTTGTCTGCCTAAGCCTGGATATTGTCCAGATCTTGCTGCATTTGGACATGCGCTGCTTCAGTATCTAAGGAGTCGCAAATGGTGCTGAACATTGTGTAATCATCAGCGAACATCCCCACTTTTGACCTTATGATGGAAGGTCATTGATGAAGCAGCTGAAGATGGTTGGCCCGAGGACATTCCCCTGAGGAACTCTTGCAGTGGTGTCCTGTAACTGAGATGATTGACCTTCATTAACCAGAAGCACCTTTCTTTATGCTAGGTATGAGTCCAACCAATGGAAAGTTTTCTCCCCGATGCCCATTGACTCCAGTTTTTTCAGGGCTCCTTGATGCCACACTAGGTCAAATTCTGCCTTGATGTCAAGGGCAGTCACTCTCACCTTATCTCTGGAGTTCAGCTCTTTTGTCCATGTTTGAACCAAGGCTGTAATGCGATTAGGAACCCAAAATTGAGCCTCAGTGAGCAGGTTATTGCTAAGCAAGTGCCGCTTGATAGCACTGTTGATGATTCCTTTCATCACTTTACAAATGATCAGGAATAGACTGATGTGGCGGTAGTTGGCCAGGTTGGATTTGGTCTGCACTTTGCGGACAGGAAATACCTGGGCAATTTTCCCCCGGGCACTTGCTGGTATTGTAGCTGTTCTGGAACAGCTTGGCTAGGGGCACGGCAAGATCTGGAGCACAAGTATTAAGGACTATTGCCAGAATATTGTCAGAGCCCATAGTCTTTGCACTATCCAGTGCCTTCAGCCATTTCTTAATATCATGTGGAGTGAACTGAATTGGCTGACGACTGGCAACTGTGATGCTGGGGCCTTCCGGAGGAGGCCGCGATGGATCATCCACTTGGCAGTTCTGGTTGAAGATTGTAGCAAATGCTTCAGCCCTTTCTTTTGCACTGATGTGCTGGGCTCCCCCATCATTGAGGATGGGGATATTTGAAGAGCTGCCTCCTTCAGTGAGTTGTTCAATTTTCCACCACCATTCACGACTGGATGTGGCAGGATTGCAGAGCTTAGATCTGATCCGTTGGCTGTGAGATCACTTAGCTCTGTCTAATTTAACAAACAAATTAAATGGAGAAAATGCAGGGAAACATACTGGAAATTGAACAGTTGATATTAAGTAGTCATTAGTGAGAATTACTTTTTCTGAATGTTTTGAATGATCAGCTAATTGGAACAGTTATTGTCCCTTACAATGGAAAAAATAGGCTCAAATTTGATTTTCTCCTTCAAAAATTGTAATTAAGCATTAGGATTTTAAAGCTTACGTAGAACTTTAGAAGGGCTCTAAAACTATGACATTAGCAAATTATTTTCTTACCTAGGTCTACACAAAGAAAAGACAAGGCGTTTAGCGTGAACCTTTTGTCCCTGGATAAAAATCTTCATGCGAGGGTTAATGTATAATATTGCAGCATAGGCGCTAAAGGAATATCGTTCTGGTTGGCTGAAACATGATATTGTCAATATTTTCGATCACTATTACAGTATAGTGTAATGTAACCACAATATTTCAGAACACTATTAATTAGAAATGCAGCATTAAATAAAATATCATGTATTTCAATAGGTTACTTACAAAGGAATCACTGAAAAGGGTATTGATTTATTTCTGCTGTGTTGTAAATCTTTACAAATATGCAGAATTTTAAATTGCCTGGCCTTTTATTTTTTGAGAACTTGTATATCCGAATTGATATGTTATATTTTCAGTATTATAATTATTGTCATTTTTCAACCACAGTTCTCCATCATTGATAGTCTATTCATCAAAATTACCAAATCATCATGACCTTATGGCACTGATGTATTAAGAAGGCAAGTAAAATACCTTGTACAGATTATTTCAAACAGTAATTGATGTTCTGTACCTAGAATCATTATTAGAGGCCAGTTAAACCCCAAATATTTGCCATAAATGACAGCGTGCTGTCAGCACAAAAAATTAGCTGCTCTGAATTTTGAGTGCTTTGCCTTTCTCAGCTGCCTACCTTAATCTTCTCCATCAGCATTCTTAACAATTCCAGGTTTATAATTGTCCACTATTGTAGTTGATAATGATGGAAAACGTGATATAGTTTGATTTACTTTGAACATACCCACACATTTTCAATATTCAATGTCTGCTGTCACTTCCAGTGGAAAATCTTGGCAGTGGTAAAACAACTCCCCAATTGATTTTCCCCCCTTGTCACTTCCCACCAACCTCCCATTTATACCCCACCTCAAGTAGTGCTTGCAGCAACAATGAGGAAATCTGAAGTTCATATGTCTTTTGATGTAAAAAAATTCTATATGATTCAAAGAACAGCAAATATGTATCATAGCATCCAAACGATTTTCATGCTTCAGCTGGCAGACACACCCCCAACAACCTTCACTCTTGGCTGAAAACAATCAAGGTTTCAATTGAATTATTTGCTTTTTGTCTATTATCTCTCATCTATGGCCCTCTGAGTAGCAGAAGCACAAGTAGCCTTTAATTTGCATTTATGAACTGGTTATTGATCTCTGTCAGAGTACAACATTTCAATGCTGACAAACTAGTTAAGTATTTATGCTTTCCATTTTATTACTTACATTCCACTTGCCATCATTCCTGTCAGTAGTATATCAGAAGGGTCTGTTTCAATATCCAGTTCAGGTACACCATCATCATTTAATTTTAAGTTGTAGATAATTACCAAAGTACCTGTTAAGAAAATACTTGTGTGTAAAAAATGAATTCTATTGTGAGCAAACAGAGGAAAAATGCAGGAGATAGTACATACATGTTAGGGGTGTGAGCAGATATGCAGCAAAAGTAATGTAATATAGGTATTATTTTTCCTACCCTTCTTTGGGGAAAGAAGAACATAACAGAAATATATCCTGTATGGTAAGGTTCTCAATGAAATGAAAGAATAGAGGATGTTAGTTGTCCAGATACACATGTTTTTTAAAAGGTAGACTGGAGATGGAAAAATATTTAAAGATCAAATTAGTTTCTGAGTCTAAATATATATATATATGTATAAATGTATGTGTAAGAGTGCATTGAGTAAAAATAAAGAATAGGTGATATTTAATTTGTGCATCAGTTAGCTGCAGTTTTGGAGAACTGCTGATAGAAACCATATTTGAGTCATATAAAAAACTCAATGGAAATTTATTTAGGGTGAAAACATATAGATGTATCAAACTGGAAAACATAAGGCTGTATCAGGTGAGCAGTAATTTTTTTCAACTAAATATTGAGAAGAATGAAGCCATTATCTATGGTCCCTGCCACATTTTCCTACCCTTATGTAAAGGAAATATTTTTTCCTAATATTACTGTGGGATACTGAAGCAGGTTTATGGGATCTGTGTGTGTGTGTTGTGTGTGAGTTTGTGGCTAGTTTAATTAAACTGCAGACGGTCAGATTGCAAAATTTAAATCATCAAAGGGATTAGGTGCAAAAGCAGACATTTTGAAATGGAGATGGGTGAGCGAAGAGGTCCCAGTAGGTACAGTATGAATGGAAATTTACATTAGGAGATAGGTGAGGAGCGAAGCGTTAACTGTTTGAATTTCAAAGGGACATGACTGGATGTTTTACAACTGGTGAAATCATAGATAAATAAGGCAAAATTATTAAGTGTATTTTTCCCCGAAAGTACTGGCCATAATGACAACATGAAAGATTTTTATATTCTGTGAAAAATAATTTCCAAAGAAAGGTTAAAACAATAGGTTTTAAAGGTTAAAGGGGAGAAAATACATTTAAGGGAAGACTGAAAGCTGAATGGGGGTGGCCATGTGAGCTCTTGAAAAGCGTAATGTGAAGTAGAAGCTTCTAGCCACCCCAGAGAAGTGCTTGCTTCTCCAGAAAGCAAGATTTTGTTAAAAGCTTTGGAATTCCATTGTCGAGTGAGAGGAAAAGAGAAATCATGAAATACCTCCCTTATAGCAACAGTGGGTGGCTTGTGATAATATTACTGGATGTTTTATAGATTAAGAATCTATTTGGACTGTTGCCTGGGAAAAGGGTGTTTATTCAGGAGTATAACTATGTAAAAATCTTTTGGGAAATCTGACAAGACTAAATTTAACTGTGCAACTGTAATCCTGTGTGTTTAAGTTTTCTTTTCTTTTGTTAATAAATGTTTTAATTTAATATTCAAAATCACCAAAAGTGGTAGTGAAATATTTACTTCTGACTTCAGTGCACATACCTTCTCATAATAAAGATACAAATTGCAAATCATTGGGATAGCTTGGCCAAGTTTCCTTTTTGGATTGGTCAGCCCGGCAGTTATCACCTGCCATATCATAACACTCACAATTGACTGAAACTAAGCCAGACCATGAACCACCTTGGTGTTGTGTTTGACCCCAAAATTCTATTTCTATGAGCTTCCAACTACCAAGAGTTATCAACTTCCACCTACACGATATCGCCCAATTCAGCTGATCCGCTGCTGAACCTTCAACCATGCCTTTTGTACTTGACTATTCTAATACTTGATTAGCCAGCCTCTCATCTTCCATTAACTTCTGCTCATTCTAAAATCTGCTGCTTGTAGCTTAAATCATTTTAAGTTTCATTTATCCATCACTCCCGTGCTTGCTGAGCTACGCTGACTCCTAGGGCTGAATTAAATGTGGCCTTGTGGTCCCCACCGGCCCCAGCTAAAAGGTCGGTGGTGTAGGGGGTGGGGGGGCAGAGAGGAGTCCACCCAGGCAAAGAATGGCTGCCCCACAGCCATTTATTGGCTAATTGGAGTTTAATAGGCCTGTGAACAGATTTCAGCACCTCCAGGACAGCAAGTTCCACCTCAGAGATCAGCAGGCCATCGTCCACTGCCGGTACTGCACTCGGGGTTTGTTCCGCAGTGGATCAGAACTTTGTAAATGTTTGAGGCTCAGGGAGGCAGGGGTGGGTCCAGGATTTGAGAGACCAAGAGGTGGGGGGGGAAACCTGGAGGGGATTAAATACCCTGGGAGAGGGGGTTCCTCCAATGGGTGCAACTCCTTCAACTCTGGTCTTTTAAACATCCTTGATTTTAAATCACTGCACCATTGTCTGCTGTTCTAAGTTCTAGAATTGCCTCCCGAAATCTCTCCTTCTCTCTCCTCCTTTAAAGCTACATTTACAGTCCTGCTTGCTTCTTCTGTGGCTTGGTACAACAATACACAGAAATTTATTGGCCCCTGCTGGTAGATTTGCAGGAAAGGGAGGGGGCTGTAAACTTCCCGGGTGGCCCTCCCACCAGCTAACTGCCTGTCCCTGACCTATCTGCAATTTTACAGGGAGCGGGCGATGTCCAAGGCCCACCTCAATTGAGGCCCTTAAGTAGCAAATTTTATCCACTTCCTGCCTGCCCTCAATTTCAAGACTGGCGGATTTCAAGGACAGGGGCAGGAAACCTGGCAGATCACCCTGCTTGTGCCTCGGTCAGGAGATGTGGAGAGGTGGGGGGCATATCCATCACTGGCCTCCTTCCCAGATCGGGCACCCCCACCTTCCCCACCTGGACTTGCCGTCAGGATCTCCACCCTCTTTCTCCCATCCCGCTTGGGTTTCCCTGCTGTGAGACCTGCACCTATTTAGTCCTGTAGCCTCTGGCTCCCAATCTGTCAAATTGGCTGGCAGCTCTCTGAGGCAGAGCATCCTCCTGTGTGAGGGGTGGAAGTCCTGCCTCCAGCAACTTAACACTCCATGAAGCATTCAGTGCTGCAGGGCTGCTCTGGCCCGCCGACTTCTTTGGTCCTGGGGCAGGAAACCCCTCCATCCGACAGATCCTGTCCAATGTTACTCTTTATTAATAACCATCTTGTTAAGCACCTTGAGATATTTGCTACATTAAAGGCACTATATTAATGCAGGTTCTTGTTGTGGTTGTCTTCACTGGATCTGAGACAATCTAACCAAATTGTTCAATATGACGGGAACTGTTTGAAACTTGTGGATTTTAGTGTAATGGGATTTTGTTTCTTGGAGGTTTCGAGTGGTGGGAGTGAATTAATTTTTTTAATTCATTGGATTAGAGCATATGCTAGCTAGGCCACTTGTTCAGAGGGCATTTAAGAGTCACCCACATTACTGTGGGTCTGGAGTCACATGTAGGCCAGACCAGGTATGGACAGCAGATTTCCTTCCCTAAAGTGTAAGACTTTTAATTCTAGATGTTTATTGAATTCAAATTCCACCATCTGCTGTGGTGGGATTCAAAGCCGGGTCCACAGGGCATTACTCTAGGTCTCTGGATTACTAGTCCAATGATAATACCACTACGCTAGTTAACTTCAAAGGAGCACACTGCTTTTGCATATACAATATATGGGGTCACTACTGAAAAACGTTGGTGACTTGCATGACAAAATAATTTAGTAGCCATTTATTTTATTGTCTATGATGTTCTTACCACTTGCTCCTGTAATTTTATTAAACTGTTGCATCACATCAAGCTCCTTTTTAAATGGAGAATATTTATGAATGAGTGCAATTTCAAGGGAGAATTTTTTTTCATCAGTCGTTATGGGTTCCTTAGTTGCAGCATGCCAGGATGGCACAGGCACAATCACCTAGGAAACCAAAAGCAAAAATCATCCATTAAGGATATTTCTAAACTCACAAGCCACTTTTATATTCTTATATATAAAAATAATTCCATCTGATCATTCCATCTGATAATTTCCCTTTTGATGTGTCTAATCAGCATAAAATAGGCACCAAAAGCACCAAATATGATATCACATTTTTAGAGATTGTTTTTAGGGCATTTACACATTATTTTAAATATATGAATCGATATTTCATTTTTCTTCCTTTACAGCAAAATCGTGCCCCAGTTTTGTGCCATAAGGAAAGTTAAATGACTCAACTGCAAATTGGCCACCTTGTTGCATTGAATACCTTACAAAATCATCTTGGAAGATCCCAGGTCTGCCAGATCCTGATCCCATTATTGCAGGCAAATATGCTAAACATTATTACAATAGCAAAAGCAACTGAGAAGACACATATTTGTGTTAGGGCTCTGGAGCTGAAATTACTTGAGCGTAATGGTGTGCTTGCATCTCAGCTCCAGAGGGAGCATGTAAGAATGGCACAGAAATACGTTGTCACCCAGATCACAGATATACTGTTCAGTCTCGGTTTTGCAAGCAACTAAGTCTCTGCCCATGCTTTGCAACACCAGGGATGTGAAGGGGACGGAGGCAAGCGTTACCTTGGGCCCTGCTTTCAAAGGTTTGATGGAAGACTGAAGGCTGATATGATCAGTGAGGTAATAAACTTAAGACTCTGGAAGCAGGGCCCACCTTAGAGAATTAGATTCTGCACCATGATTTTAGTTGTTTTTCCTGACGCCTTGAAAGAATCATTATCATCAAGGAAGTAAAGATCTTTAAAATCTCAGACACGACCCCAACCTGCCCACTTCCAGTTTTAACGGAGGTGGGTTAACAATCAGTCCCTCTCAGAAAGCAGATCAGTCAGAAAAAGCTTTTAAGGAAGCTGAGTGCCCTCCATTTTGACAGATTTATTATCTTTAACCCATATAGGCATGATTTACAGGGTTCAAGAAACCCTGCAGGTAAAAGAAGGTAAGAAGAGTCAGATCGATGAGGTTAGTGCATGTACAACACTGCTTGTAGGCCAGGATGAACAAATGTTTTACTCCAGGTCCATAGTGCTATCCTCTTTATATGGCCCATGATCAGCCAACCCCTATTCTGTGATCTCCCAATCACCCAAACTCTCCACAATCTCCAACTCTTCCAGCCCTGACCACTGCTGCCTGATCAGAACAGCAAGATAAGCGTGAAAGAGGTTAGAAAGAAGGAACTCACTAGGGGCATTTCATCTTAATTTTTAACCCTCTATCCACCAGGCAGGTAGGATTAAAATGATCCCTGGAGAATCTTCATGGTTGCCATGGCATACTTATTGAACTGAATCAATTTCTAGATCAATCTTTATTTTGCCAGCATAAAACAAAAACTAACCAGGCTTATAATATCACTAAATGACCAAAGTTTGTGAAGGATACATGGCAAGGTTCCTTCTCTCTACAATAGTTCATTATATTCTACAATACCTTCATTATTAGTTTCAGCACCATTTAAAGCAGTTTAATTCAATTAAATATGGCTCTCATTACAGTCTTTTAGTTTCAGGGACAGTAAGATATTGTACCTTATATATTGTTTATATAAAGTGTGATTGAGCTCAATTAGGTAGCTAGAAGTAGGCAGGTAATGCAGCAATCTCCTGGGGTCCCACTCACAAATTGGTTTTCCATTTTGGAAGCTGGTGAGAGCACTGGCTCTTCAGAGGAATGCAGTCAGAGCCATGTTTGTGGCACCACGAGTGGCTCAGCTGTACAAGAAGGGAGGAAGAAGAAAGGAAGAGCAACAGTGATAGGGGATTCAATGGTTAGGGGGACAGGCATTTCTGTGACCGTAGATGTGACTCCAGGATGGTATATTGCCTCCCTGGTGCCAGGGTCAAGCATGTCACGGAGAGACTGCAGGAAATTCTTCTGGGGGAGGGTGAAGAGCCAGAGGTTGTGGTCCACATTGGTACCAATGACTTAGGTAGGAAGGGGGATGTGGTCCTGTAATCATAGTTTAGGGAGCTAGGCAGAAAATTAGCAAGCAGGACCTCAAATGTAGTAATCTCTGGATTACTCCCAGTGCCATGTGCCAGTGGGTACAGAAATAGGAGGATAAGGCATATGAATGTGTGGCTGGAAAGATGGTGCAAGAGGGAGGGCTTTAGGTTCCTGGGACACTGGGACTGGCTCTGGCGGAGATAGCATGTGTACAAGCCGGATGGGTTGCACCTGAACAGAACTGGGACTCAGTTCCTTGTGGGGCATGTTGCTAGTGCTGTTGGGGGGGCTATAAACTAAATCAGTAGGGGTGTAGGAACCAAGAGAAAATATTAGGTGCACAAAACACTGGGAGGGACAGATAGCACTATTATAGAGAATAGTAAGTTAATAGGTGAAGTCAGGGTGAGGGAAAGAGTAATAAAATCTAAATTAGGGTTACTATGCATGTATCTGAATGCACGGAGTTTGGTAAATAAGATTAGGGAGTTAAAGGTGCAGATTGCCATGTGAAAATATGATGATGTGGCAATAACAGACACCTAGCTCAAGGAAGGATAGAACTGGGTGTTAAATATTCCCAGTCAGAGGTACAAGGTGTTCAGAAAAGATGGGAAAGGAAGAAAAGGAGGAAGGGTAGGGGTACTGGTTAAGGAGAGCATTGCAGTGCTGGAGAAAGAGCATGTCCCAGAGAATTCAAGGACAGAATAAATTTGGCTAGAGTTAAGGAACTAAAAGAGTGTAATTACATTGCTCGATGTAGTCTATAGACTGCCAAATAGTGAGAAGGACGTAGAGGAACAAATCTGCATGGAAATTGCAGAGAGATGCAAGCATCATAGAGTAGTTATAATGGGTGATATTGATTACCCCAATGTAAACTGGGACAGTGGCAGTGTAAAGGGTGGAGGGGGGCAAAAATTTATAGGTTGTGTTCAGGAAAATTTTCTACAGCAGTATGTATCCAATCCAACAAAAGACTTGGTTCTTGGAAATGATGTGGGCCAAGTAGATCGAGTGTCACTGGGGGAACATTTAGGTGACAGTGACCATTGTATTGTACATTTTAGGATGTTGATAGAAAAGGACGATAGGCCATCCACAGTAAGAATAATTAACACAGTAAGAGAGCCGACTTCGATGAGGCAAGAACGGAGCTGGGCCAGATAGACTGGAATGAAAGATTGGCAGGAACAACTGTAGCTGAACAATGGGCTACCTTCAAAAAAGAATTGGTTCAGGCACAATCAAGATATGTTTCATTGAAAGGGAAAGGTAGGGTAAACAAATCCCCGGGTGAAAAAGGAGATTGAAATTAAGATAAAAAGTTTTTTAAAAGTTCATTGACAGGATGTGGGCTTCGCTGGCTGGGCCAGCATTTATTGCCCATCCCAGTTGCCCTTAAGAAGGTGGTGGTGAGCTGCCTTCTTGAATTGCTGCAGTCCATGTGGTGTAGGTACACTCACAGTGCTGTTAGGAAGGGAGTTCCAGGATTTTAACCCAGCAACAGTGAAGGAACAGCGATATATTTCCAAGTCAGGATAGTGAGTGACTTGGAGGGGAACTTCCAGGTGATGGTGTTCCCATCTATCTGCTGCCCTTGTCCTTCTAGATGGTAGTGGTCATGGATTTGGAAGGTGCTGTCTAAGGAGCCTTGGTGAATTCCTGCAGTGCATCTTGTAGATGGTACACACTGCTGCTACTGTGCGTCAGTGGTGGAGGAAGTGAATGTTTGTGGATGTGGTGCTAAACGAGTGGGCTGCTTTGTCCTGGACGGTGTCAAGCTTCTTGAGTGTTATGGGAGCTGCACTCATTCAAGCAAGTGGAGAGTATTCCATCACACTCCTGACTTGTACCTTGTAGATGGTGGACAGGCTTTGGGGAGTCAGCAGGTGAGTTACTCGTTGCACGATTCCTAGCCTCTAACCTGCTCTTGTAGCCACAGTATTTATATGGCTAGTCCAGTTCAGTTTCTGGTTAATGGTAACCCCCAGGATGTTGATAGTGGGGGATTCATTGATGATAATGCCATTGAACATCAAGGGATGATGGGTGGATTCTCTCTTAATGGAGATGATCATTGCCTAGCACTTGTGTGACACGAATATTACTTGCCACTTGTTGGCCTAAGCCTGGATATTGTCCAGGTCTTGCTGCATTTGGACATGGACTGCTTCAGTATCTGAGGAGTCGTGAATGGTGCTGAGCAATCATTAGCGAACAGCTCCACTTCTGATCTTATGATGGAAGGAAGGTCATTGATGAAGCAGCTGAAGATGACTGGGCTGAGGACACTATCCTGAAGAACTCCTGCAGCGATGTCCTGGAGCTGAGAGGACTGACCTCCAACAACCATAACCATTTTCCTTTGTGCTACTTATGACTCCAATCATAAGTGTGCTTATGACAGGTATCAGGTAGAAAATACAATTGAAAACCAAGAGGTGTACAGACGGTTCAGAGGGGAGGTGAAAAAGCATATTAGAGAAACGAAGAGGGATTATAAGAAAAGACAGGCAGCCAACATAAAGGGGAATCCCGTCGTGTTCTATATGCATATAAATAGTAAAAAGGCAGGAAAAGGAGGTCTAGGGCCGATTAATGACCTAAAGGGGATTTTACACATAGATGAAGGGGCCTTGACTGAGGCAATAAATGAATACTGTGTGTCCGTCTTTACCAAGGAGGTAGTTGCTATCCAGGCCACGGTGACAGATGAGGAAATTCTGTCACTAGAAGGGTTCAAAATTGATAAGGGGGAAATATTGAATAGACTGTAGGTACTTAAAGTTTACAAGGCACTGGGACCGGAGAAGATGCATCCAAGGATATTGAGGGAAGTGCGAGCAGAAATTGCAGGGGCACTGGCCATAATTTTTCAGTCTTCCCCAGGCTCAGGGGAGGTGCCAGGGGACTGGAGAATTGTAAACATTATGCCCTTGTTCAACAAAGTCTGTAAGGATAAGCCCAGCAATTACAGACCAGTCAGTTTAACTTCAGTGTTGGGCAAGATTCTAGGGACAATTATTCGGGATAGAATTAGTAGTCACATGGAAAAATATGGGTTGATAAGTAACAGTCAGCATGGATTTATAAAAGGGAAATCGTTTTTAACTAACTTGGAGTTTTTTGAAAAGGTTAGAGAAAAGGTCGATAAGGGTAATGCTGTTGATATTGTGTACATGGACTTTGAAAAGGCATTTAACACAGTGCCGACTTGTGAGAAAAGTCATTGCTCATGGAATAAAAGAGACAGTAGCAATGTGGATACAAAACTGGCTGAAAGAAAAGGAAGCAGAGAGAAATGGTAAATGGATATTTTTTGGGCTGGAGGAAGGTTTTTAGTGGAGTTCCCCAGGGGTCGGTATTGGGACCCTTGCTTTTCTTGATATATATTTATGATCTAGTTCTTGGTGTGCAGGGGACAACTTCAAAGCTTGCAGATGATATAAGGTTGGGAGTGTTGTAAACTTCGAGGAGGACAGTGTTTAAAAGGACATAGACAAGTTGGTGGGGTGGGCAGATAGGTGGCAGATGAAGTTCAATGTGGAGAAGTGTGAGGTGATGCATTTTGGTAGGAAGAACATGGACAGACAATATAAAATAACGGGTAAAATTTTGAAGGGATTGCAGGAACAGAAAGACCTGGGAGCTTTTGTGCATAGATCATTGAAGATGGCAGGACAGGTGGAGAGAGCAGTTAATAAAGCATATAATATCCTGGGCTTTATTAATACTGGCATAGAGTAAAAGAGCAAGGAGGTTATGTTAAATTTATATAAGACACTTGTTAGACCTCAGCTGTGTACAGTTCAGGGCACCACATTACAGGAAGGATGTGAACACATTGGAGAGAGTGCAGAAGAGGTTTACAAGAATGGTTCCAGGGATGAGAAACTTCAGTCATGAAGATAGATTGGAGAGGTTATTACTGTTCTCCTTTGAGAGAAGAAGGCTAAGCGGATATTTGGTAGAGATGTTCAAAACCATGAGGGGGCTGGACAGAGTAAATAGGAAGAAGCTGTTCCCACACGTAACAGGACCAAGAACAAGAGGGCACAGATTTAAAGTGATTTGCAAAAGAAGCAAATGTGATGTGAGAAAAAACTTTTTCACACAATGAGCAGTTTGAGTCTGGAATGCACTGCCTAGAAGTGTGGTGGTGGCAGGTTCAATCGAGGCAGTCAAGAGGATATGTATTTGAATAGAAACAATGTGCAGGGGTACAGAGAAAAGGCAGGGCAATGGCATTAGGTCATAATGCTCAATTGAAGACCCAGCGCACACACGATAGGCCGAATGGCTTCCTTCTGTGATGTTAAAATTCTGTGAATTAGACCTTTCCTCATACCTTACTGGGTTCTGAATGTAGTCTCGCTCCCATGAGTTGAAGATTCTTACTTAGAAGACAGGATTGTTAATATCATTAATTTTGGTGAACTGCAGATCCAGCTGTAAATTAGTCCCAGTTGACTTGGCATAAAGATAGAAAGTTCTTAGGATGCGTGGCAAAAAGAAACAATTTTGTTTGTTATTTTTTCATAGTCTTACTTGCTGAACACAGCCCAATGTAAGGATTACATCAACTACTTGCTGTTTCTGCAAGTTATATCAATGCACACTATAATCTGACTAAGTTTTAGATGGTATAAGCTTGTGGCAGATAATTTGAGCCCCCAAAACAGATGGGTTTGGGTCAGCTGAGAAGATAAAACTTTAAAAAATTTAAGACATAAACTCAACCTGTCTCCAAACCCCACTTACGGTTTTAACAGGGGGGACGACAGATGACCAATCTCCTCTCACCAGGCAGCTCCCTCATTTAAACATGTTAATGAGGCTGCGTGCCTAATTTTTCGTGGGAATTTTTAACCACAAAAAGAGCTTTGGGATAGGGTGGGGCTGCGGAGGTGGGGTGTAAAATGTATTAAAAATCAGGATTGCAACAAGAACCTGACACCTTCTAGTTTGAGTTCAATGATTTAAGCTCATAACCTCTGCTTCCATTTTTTCGGATGGCAGCTATTGGCGGTGATTCTGCTATTCTCATTTACACCTCCTCTAAGTCCTTCTTTTGTTTTTTTTTAAATGGTCCCATTATCACTCCCTTTTGTTTCACATCAGCATCCCTTTAGTCACTTAATCTCTTCCGCTCCCCACCTATCATACACATTTCCTTCTGTTCATTCACCCCACTATGCCACCGCCTCTATACTTGCTCAAAATTTATTACATTTCTATTATTTTCCACCTCACTCTATGCCTGCTGAGTATTTCCAGCACTTTCTTTTTTTCAACCTCAGCACTACTTGGGGGTCAAGAGGAATAAGAGCATTGCCTGCAAGCCTCCCCTACCAATCAGACACTTTGCGAATATTCTGACCCTTGACCTACCTCTTCAGATTTTCAGACCACTGACTCAAGATCTCTCCAGCCTCCTTACCAGGTCCACCCTGATCCCCATTGTCTCCAGGCACCCCTCCTATGATCCTCTCCAATCCATGGACAGTCTAGGCAGCCCCACCTTTGTGTTCCCTGTACCCAACACATGATCTGTCTCTCCCTCCTTTATGATCTCCTGCTGAGGGCTGGTGCCACAGATCCATGTGCCCGACATCTAATCAGTCTCTCAATCTGCTGACTGTGGCTCAGAAATGAAGTCAAAATGATTGTCAGATCCTGCCATTAAATTTGACAGGTCCTGAGAATCCCTTATTTCTGGGTTTACCAACCACTGACCTCCCTTTCCCCTGGCCTCGCCATAAATATTGGGGCTGTGTAGTTTGGGAGGGAGTCCTTGGTTGTGCCATTTCACTTTTGGCTGTTCTTGAGTGGGAATCCATTTAAAAAGGCAGCACCAGGATCATGTCACTATGCTTAAATGGTTAAACTATTCAGTTTGCATCTACTGAGCTAAAGGAAGTTCAGGCTTGGACCACAAACAATAAATGCCTGTGTTTTGACACTATGAATGGAGATCGATCTAATGTAGTTATACAGAATACAGTTTTGTATCAATTGTATACAATTGTATCAATATATTGAGACCATTCAGATGGACTTAAACACACTTTTCTAATGCTGTACATTCTAATACTGTGTTCCCATTTTTAAAAGGATTTGGAATATCATCTCCTTAACTGACTTTACAGTGACCACAGGAGCAGAAAAATTAAGTTCCATGGTATTGATTCACCAAGTGAGTGACATTGTTTCAAATGTGACTTTGATGTTTTGACATTAAAAAGATTGGTAAATATTGAACCTACTGTAAGCATACAGTTTGCTCTGAAGTGTTCATTAACCACTTAATATGGCTTATCTTTTGATTGGCCCAAGTAACTACAATATTTGAAGGACACTATCATTTGAAGGTAGGTATTCTACTTGGTGTACGCTCTTGTGTTCTTCTAGAATCAGGATGAATCATGGTACTGACAAAACAATCATAGGGTGAGAAAAAAGAAGTGAAAATACAATTCTTCCTCCCTTACCTCATCAATACCTTCTTTCTCATAAAATGTTCGAGACATAAGAATGCAGGTCATGGTATTGTCTTTTTTGGTAAACAGGATGAAATCCATACCTATTCTCATTGACCCACTGCAAGATAAAAACAAAAAATAAATCCAAAACGGGCTGGCTGATTGTGACTCTCACAATTGCAGCAGTTACTTCATAAGATATTGATTAGCACAAGTTAATAGACTAGGCATTACATTTTTGTGCGGTGTATTGTTGGGTTGCTAGTCTACAAACTTAAATAAATCTGCAGAAATTGAACTGACCCGCATTATGTTAGCAGTGACAGAGTAGATGTGTCTGATATGTCAAAGAATACAATGATGAATTATTCAATGCAGCAAGAGGGCACAGTGACCTAGATATGTAGATACATTCTTAAAAGTGTTAGACCAGGGGACTTCAACCGTAATGACAAGAACCATTTTTTAAAATTCAGTGAATGGGTGAATCTTGTGGCGGCTATGAGGTCTCGGCAAGACCCCCATGTCACGAGCCAATCAGGGACTTGACAAGACAGTGGCAGGCCTTTCCCCAGGATCAAGGACCCCGGGAGCTGAAGTCCCACCTGCCAAGAGCTGTCAGCCAATCAGAGGCTGGCAGCTCCATTGAACAGCACTGCCACTGGGGAGGCAGTGGCTGTTGCCAGTATAACATTCGCCCAAGGCCTCAGATCATCGCTGGATCCCAGGCAGAAGTGAGTGATTGCAGGAGCCAGGGTCATGCGGGGGTGGGGAGGTGAGGCGGTTCGCCGGCAAGGGCAAGGGGATAACTTAGCAGCCACCCTCCCCCACCCAGCCCAACCTGCCCCATCCCCCCTACTCGATGCCAGGTCCCTCAATCGAGCACTGAGTGCCTTTAAATGAGGGACTCCCCTTGGGAGCCCACAAGCAAACACACCAGGGTTTGCTTGTCATACTCCTACATAGCGAGTCCCCCTCAAGGCCCATCCAGCTGAAGCGGGAGGAGACTCTTAAGTGGCCATTATCAGGGTGGAGGCAGGAGGGTAGTGAGTGGGGACCCCACCACTTTCCCGCCTGATTAAATGTTCCCAGCCACCAAATGCGCCAGGGAGGAGAGCACAAGATTCCGCCCAATATCTTAAGAGTGGCAAAGCACCAATAATAACAAAAAAGGGACACACATTTACAGATTTCTATGCGTTTTACTGATGTTCATAAACATACATGTATTAATATGAGAGGATATTTATTAACATTTTAAAGATTTTGACAAGAAGTTGCTAATTGAATAATGCTTTCATGAGTACAATGTTAATAAATATTTAAAATAACAAAACAAGCTATTTAATTAGCAACACCTTTAAACGAAAAATGAAAAAAATACTCCAATGTAATTTCTGTTGCTGAATTTCTTTGAAGAGTCATTTTCAAGCAGCACTGTAAACTTTCTGCCTCCAATTGGCTTCAAAACTTACTTTTCATGAAACTCATATTCAAAAATGTTTGCTCCCATTGAAGCAGAAATTATATCCTCAATCTGCTGGCTGGTGATATCTGTGGTCGTTTTTACCTTTGATGATCCGTATGTGGCATCACGCTAAGTGGATGCAGGAATAGTATGCTGACCACCAGACAATGAATGCCATTTTATGTATCTACAATCTTCAGTCGTGATCTTATTAAATAGCAGAGCAGGCTCGAGGGGCTGAATGGCCTACTCTTGCTCCTTGTTTGTATTGACCAGTGACACTGATTGCATAATGAAGTACAGAATGGATGCCTGGTGAGCCCAAGCTAGTCACCCACTCTAATGTTTAAGCAGTCCATGAAAGGCCTGAGGTAAGACGTGACAAGTGGACCTTTCAGTATCACCCACATGAGTAGCTCCACCTCATCGTTAGCCACAGAGGGAGAACCCCACAGGAGCAGCTAAGCGTGGAGAGAGCTGTATCCTGAGTGACCTTTGTTAAGCTTTTGTTGTGTTAAAATTATTCAATGTATTGTAATGAAGATTATGATTGCACCCAGACTCATGTTTCAATTGATGGATTGCTTGAAACAAATGAGGAGCTAGGGGAGAAAGGCAAATCAGTGCGTTGGTTGACATGGCGTGACAGTTGGAGACCTGTCTTCCAGGCAATTTGGGAACTAATAGAACCTTGATTTGTTGAATGTTGGATTTGCACTCACCTCTATAGAAAGGTGAGGTCATGAGCCCTTGTCTTCCAGAGTGTGGGGCCCTTCGGAGAAACATGCCTGAATCAGTGTGGCTCGAGTATCTCTTTCATCATGATTTGAGGCCTCACCAGATCTCTGGAGATCCTGGCAAGGCTGAGTCCTCGCTCGACTAAGACCTCCTGTATGCCACTCATCTGCTTTCCCTTAACTTGTGTCCACACATCTCAGAAGGGGCATATTGAAGAGTGCAGCTAGACCACTACAATGCGAGGCAGTCTTAAGAGAGCTCCCTAGAGGGCACCCTGACCAGTCAAAGCACCATAACTGCATTTTAGCAGTCCAATGGCTTGCTCAATGATGGCTCTTGTGCTGAGATGACATAAGTTGTATTGTGTCTGTGCCTCCTTCAAAGGTTTATGAATAGATGTCAGCAGCCATCTCTTCAATGGATAGCCTTTGTACCCTACCAACCATCCACAGTTTCTCCAGTGTCATGTACAGCTGCAGTACCTGTGATTGCCTAAAGATGACAGAGTTATGACAGTAGCCCAAATACCATGCACAGACCAGCACTATACACGTGGTGGTAGCACATCAGATGAATATTGAGAGAGAGTGGAATTGTTTCCTGTGCATGATTTCCCCTGCTAATCTACTGGTGTCTTGATGGCCACACAGGAGTAGTCAACAACCCCTTGCATCTGTGGAAGTCCAGCAATGCAGGCAAATCCCACCACCCTCTAGGTCTGTGTGATCCCAACAATGGTGAAATCAATGTAACCCGCTACTCTGTCAAACAGGACATTTATCGCTATGATAGATAGCTGACTACGAGATGTCAATGAAATCAGCTGCCATCCTGGGAAGGACCCAGTGGCAAACAAGTTAACTTGATGGCTACTGATAGGGCCTGCCAACTTGGCTGACGAGGATGGAGATGGCTCTCCAACACAGCACACAACTGTGCTGCCTTGATAGGCATATCCTTCAATGACAATGCTACTCAGATTCAGAAAGATATTTCATTGCCAGTTTAGCCTATTTGGATGCTATCACCTTCTTTCCCTCTCTGCCACTCCAACAGGAGTAATGGCCTGCACAATGCATCAGTGGCTGCTCCCCAGACTGGAACAGCTCACCCTGCCTCCACATTTTGCCACCCTTGCCTCCAGAACTGATATCCACAAGCTCTAGCGCCAATAGCTTTCTGCCCTTTAAAAGTCTGTTAAAATTCCTTATTTATATGCTGAAGTGCTGAATCACACTGTTCATGCAGTTTGTCCATATACAGGTCCCAATGCCTCTTCCAAAATCACTGAAATGCGAGTTGGAGAGCTGGCACACCACTCTAGAATCCAATTTTGTGCCCTCACCTGCCTCCAGCGTCACCTCACCTGTCTCCAGTCCCACCTCAGAGATTGAAAATTATGTCCCCTTGTTCAAGAAAAGGTTCGTGGATATTCCTGGTAACTACAGACCAATCAGTTTAATATCAGTGGTGGGTAGGGTTTTCAAAATAATAATCAGGAAAAAAATAACAGGTGATGGGACTTATTTGAGTTAAATAAGGAAAACCAGCACAGATTTGAAGAAGGATCATGTTTGACTAATCTAATTGTATTTTCTGATGAAGTAACTGAGAAGGTTGATGAAAGGAGTGTGGTACACGTTATGAAGAGATGCTTTGTATCAAATGATGTTTAATCCACTGGCTGAAAACATGAAGAACTGAGCTTTTAAAAACAGACTTTATAAAACAGATTAAAGATGACCTGAGATTGCAGCTAAAGATGGTTACCCCAATTTGCATTACAATATACCTGCATTCCAATCCATTGGAATGGAGACAGCATGTTTGCAAAACCCAAAGGCAATGAACGCCTGGAAAATGTGAAGGACTCATCTTCTGTCCTGTTAACAAGGCATTATGGCAATCACCTGAAGTATTCAACTGTTGGAGATGGACCATTAAGACTAGTCACTTGAACAACAGGACGCTGGGTGCCAATCAAGTTACCCTTGGAATACAAATAGCAGCCTTATTTGGATAAACCTGGAAGTTGGAGATGGAAGGTCACATGTCAAGCTAATCTTTGCATATTTTAAGCATGTTTTCTCAGCAGAACTGAGCACAAGCAGCTGAGAAACTGAGAGAAGGCGACCCAAGTGGGGTTCCTCCTGCCTCCCTCTCCTCACCAACACTCCTGGCAAGCTTCAAGCCTTGCTTGACCAGAGGGATGCCCCTGCTACAGGCTGTATATTCTTACTTTATGTTCTCTAATTTGGCCAACCTATCCTTCGCCACTCTAATCTGTATTTGTGCATGTATGAACTTTGACTTTCATGTGCGCACACAAAGTGCATATTATTTTACTTAGTTTTATTATACTTAAACTGATCTAACTCCTTTGTTAAACTCAAGAAAACCTGCCCAATTAGTTATTTCATGATCACAGCACGTAAACAGTTAAATGCTCACCGAATTGGCAAGTATATCCTTTTCTAAGCAAAAAAAAACCTGTTGCAATCAAATGAGGAGGAAAAAAAGCAATTCAACCCCTCCTCACCTGGTTATAACAATTGTGTATCAAACACTTAAAATCCACATAAAGTACCACATAAAAGGCTGGTTACCAAAATTGAGGCTCATGAAAAGAGGGCCAGTGTGGATAAAAAAAATTGGCTTAAAAGACAATATATTTAGCAGTAGTAAATGGCTGTTTCTCAGGCTGGTAGAAGGTGTTCCCAATGTTTAATGCCAAGACTACTGCTTATACAGTATAGGAAAATGATTTGCATATTGGAATATAGAATAGAATTTCAAAATTGGAGGATACTAGGCTTGGAGGTGTGGCAAACAGTGAGGATGATATCAATCAACTGCAATAGGACAGATAGGCTAGCAGAATTGACAGAAATGTGGCTGATGGAATTTAATATTCTTAAGAATGCAAAGTTTTATAAGATAATTGCATGTGGACTCTTAATTCAAGGTAAAACAGAGGAACAAAGGGTCATGTGATCTACTATACATTCTGCCCAACAACAAACTTGTGTGGCTTGGTTACCTTGGGGACAAAGGGACCAGGTCAGTCAGAGGCTATTGAAATGTATGTGCTGTATTTCACACCTGAAAACAAAGGAAAGAGCAGCTGAGCTGACTGGACAGACTTACGGTCTCCAAGTTTTTTTGAACAATCCCCATCCACCACTACTCTCCTCTGTCTGGCTGAACCTGTTCTCACACTGAACAATTTCTCCTTCAACTCCTCTCACTTCCTCCAAATAAAAGGTGTGGCTATGGGTACCTGCATGGGCCCCAGCTATGCCTGTCTCTTTAAGGGGTATGTGGAACATTCATTGTTCCAGTCCTACTCCGGCCCCCTTCCACAACTCTTTCTCCGGTACATCGATGATTACTTCGGTGCTGCTTCATGCTCTCGTCGGAACTTGGAAAAATTTATTAATTTTGCTTCCAATCTCCACCCTTCCATCATTTTCACGTGGTCCATCTCTGACACTTCCCTTCTCTTCCTTGACCTCCCTGTCTCAATCTCTGGTGATAGACTGTCCACCAATATCCATTACAAACCTACCGACTCCCACAGCTACCTCGACTACAACTCCTCACACCCCGCTTCCTGTAAGGACTCCATCCCATTCTCTCAGTTCCTTCGCCTCCGTCGCATCTGTTCCGATGATGCTACCTTCAAAAACAGTTCCTCTGACATGTCTTCCTTCTTCCTTAACTGAGGTTTTCCACCCACGGTCGTTGACAGGGCCCTCAACCGTGTCCGGCCCATCTCCCGCGCATCCGCCCTCATGCCTTCTCCTCCCTCCCAGAAACATGATAGGGTCCCCCTTGTCCTCACTTATCACCCCAACAGCCTCCGCATTCAAAGAATCATCCTCAGCCATTTCCGCCAACTCCAGCATGATGCCACCACCAAACACATCTTCCCTTCACCCCCCCACTATTGGCATTCCGTAGGGATCGTTCCCTCCGGGACACCCTGGTCCACTCCTCCATCACCCCCTACTCCTCAACCCCCTCCTATGGCACCACCCCATGCCCACGCAAAAGATGTAACACCTGCCCCTTCACTTCCTCTCTCCTCACCGTCCAAGGGCCCAAACACTCCTTTCAAGTGAAGCAGCATTTCACTTGCATTTCCCCCAACTTAGTCTACTGCATTCGTTGCTCCCAATGTGGTCTCCTCTACATTGGAGAGACCAAACGTAAACTGGGCGACTGCTTTGCAGAACACCTGCTGTCTGTCCGCAAGAATGACCCAAACCTCACTGTCACTTGCCATTTTAACACTCCACCCTGCTCTCTTGCCCACATGTCTGTCCTTGGCTTGCTGCATTGTTCCAGTGAAGCCCAACGCAAACTGGAGGAACAACACCTCATCTTCCGACTAGGCACTTTACAGCCTTCCGGACTGAATATTGAATTCAACAAATTTAGGTCTTGAGCTCCCTTTCTGTTTCTTCCTCCTTCCTTTTGTTTTGTTTTTTCCAATAAATTATATAGATTTTTCTTTTCCCACCTATTTCCATTATTTTTAAATATTTTTAAATCTTTTACGCTCCCCCCACCCCCACTAGAGCTATACCTTGAGTGCCCTACCATCCATTCTTAATTAGCACATTCATTTAGATAATATCACCAACTTTAACACCTATGTGTTCTTTTGTTCTGTTGTCTGTGGCATCTTTTGATGATCTGCTTCTATCTATCACTGCTTGTTTGTCCCTACAACCACACCAACCCCCTCCACTTCTCTCTCCCCCCAACCCAAACCGCCCCCACCCCATACACCTTAAACCAGCTTATATTTCACCCCTTTCTTGGATTCACTCAAGTTCTGTCGAAGGGTCATGAGGACTCAAAACGTCAATTCTTTTCTTCTCCGCCGATGCTGCCAGACCTGCTGAGTTTTTCCAGGTAATTCTGTTTTTGTTTTTTTTTAGACAGCAAGAGAGGTCTGAGACAAAAGGCTGCAGCTAGTGTGGTCAGAGTAGTGAAAGCAGCAAGTCCTCTGAAGTACTAGCCAGAACGCAGGGAGGGAGGATGGTGTCTGGTTGGAAAGGCACATCCCATGGCACTCCAAAGACTCTGGAAGCTTTTCCCTGGTGAGGCCAGGGGGAGAAATCACCAGAGTGGGTCTTAGTGCTGATAGTTTAGAACTTCTCAAAACTGAGAAAGACACTTTTTGACAGTCATGTGACATTATGACTCAGTGAAATGGGGAGACATGAACCCAGTGAAAGCTGGGAGTAACTGTGCCCTGATTCCTATAAAGCCTGTAATCCTGTGAAGAGTGTGCTGAAATATATATTTATGCATTGGGGGATTATTGGTTATGTTAAAACAAAAGTCTTAAAACTTAATCTCAACTTTCAACTCAAATTGGTTACTGGGAATTCAAATCTCTTGTTCAAAGTTATTGGTCTCTATGTAACACAGCAGAGTGAAAGGGGATACATTCTGGCATTATCAAAGGGAGGGTAATATACACTTAAAAGGCATAGTTCTAAAAAGTGTGCAAGAACAAAAACCTGGAGGCTCATGAGCATAAATCTTTGATGGTGGCAGAATATCTTGATAAAACTCTGTTAGGCCACAACTAGAGTACTGCATGCAGTTCTGGTAGCACACTTTAAAACAAAACAATGTGAAAGATCTTGACCTTGGGCGCAGGAGATTTACCAGAATGGTTCTAGGGTTGAGGGCATTTAGCTACTAGGTTAGGCTGGAGAGGTTAGGGTTGTTTTTCTTGGGCCAGAAGAGGTTGAGAGGGGAATCAGAAATTATGGCAGGTTTAGTAAAGAAAAGTTGCTTCCATTAGCTGTTGCTACAAGGACTAGGAGGACACAGATTTAAGTTTTGGGCAAGTTACAAGAAGACGAAGAGAGAATTAAAAAAAAAACACAAGGATGCAGGAAGTAGAGACAGTCAATTATTTCAGAAGGAAATAATTGGCACTAGAGGGAAATAAGCTTGCAGGGCCATAGGACTGACTGCATTGCTCAGGAGCGCTGACATGGAGTTGATTAACCAAATGGTCTCCTACGTTACTGTAATGACTGTTTGAGTTGCTGGGACCTGGAAGTCAATCATATTCTAAAAAGGACAAAACAAACAAAAAAAAAAGACACCAATTCCATTCTGTTCTCAAAACTCAATTCCAGAGGGCTGAAGGGTAAACTTCTTCAAACTTACGACTTCAATCCATTTCCATACTGTCCAATGAGTCGGGAATCTGAAATCCTCTTCATGGATTTTCCTAAATGAATAATGTCTACTGCTTCATCTGTGAAATGCAGAAAACGTGTTAATCTTTTTCCAGATGTTTAATATCCGATAAACAGATGACAAATTGGTGGAGGATTCATTTCATTGTCATTTATTTAGCATGTGTATAGTCACAGAGCCAAGCAATATCCTTGAGTGGCTAGATGGAGTTCTTTAAGCCTGTCTTCAAGTTTAGTCAGTGGACACTCCTCCACAATGAGTGTTGTTGTTTGGACTGCACCACAGCTGCAGCCTGGATGGTCTTGGTGACCCCACTGATGTTGGGTAGCTACACAGAGGCCTTGGCCAGTCCAGAAACAGTTTAAACAGGCCCACTGTTGCCATGGGAGATCAAGACTAGGCGGAAAACCAGCTGCAATTATATTTCTGGTGGATGTTTTCTCCTATCAATCCACCTGCCATAGATCATCAGCTGTTACTCCTCAGCATGGTGGGTTTAACCATATGGGGTAGCATGAGGGAAAGCGTACTGCTGGTGGGTGGAGGTAGTCGTAGAATAAGGGCAGGCTTGGGCTGCAGTAGACCTTCTCCAATAGCTTGCCTGTTGCAATTACCCTTCTGATATGAGGGCAGGAGCAATGTTGCTCAGGACCGGGAGCCAGGGGAGGACAGTTGGTCAAAGAGTATCTGTGATGATGCACCAGGATCAAGAGACCAATAAAAATCATAGTATCTTGCTTTTCAATGCAAATAATATACCAAAAAGTAAAGCATTTTCTACATTTGTGCCCAATGTTATCAAGCAATTCCAAAGTTATATGTAGGTAGAGGCTAAACAATAGTCTTGATGATTTATTCTGTTAATAACATTAGTCCAAAGAATAATCTACTGTTTCTAACAATTTTTTCCCTCTTAATTTCATTATTTAAAAATGGAGGGAGAAACCAGGTAACTACAGAGTTGTCAGTTTAACATTAGTTGCGGGGAATTTTATTGGAATCTATCAGAGAAAATGACTGAGTACTTATGAACTGATCAATAAGAATCAGTACATGTTTTTGAAGGGCAGGTCATGTCTGACTAACGTGGTTATTTTCTTTGAGGTTACTTGCATTGTGGATAGCAGGGAGTCCCCATGAATGATGTTTATATGGATTTCTAGAAAGTATTTCATAAGGTTCCACACAATAAATGATCAACCAATGGAGGCAACTTGTGGAATGGATCTGTAATTGGTTGGGAGGTAGGAACAGAGTAAGGTTAAATTAAATATTCTCTGATTGGCAGTACTGTTTCTGGCAGTACTGTTTCCAAGGTATCTGTACAGGAGCTATAGCTTTTCAGCAAGGCTGCAGAAGAGGCCACAGGACCAGGTAGATCTGATCTCAGAACCTGGGGGCCTGGAAGAAGCACTCCTGGACAACAAACTTTGTCTTGTTGCAGATGCCACTTTTCCAATGGTTAAAGCTGAGGCTTCCAGCATGTCAGGAAGCTACTAATGTATATAATATTTTGTAAAATATTATTCATTTAAAATAGGTTAGTCTATGGGTATGTCTTAACTGGAATAAAGCCAGCTAGTCTGGGTGCTTTGATGTACTAGTTTAGGATGTAAACAGAGATAGCGTGCATTTGCATTTTTTGAATTCAGCTCACTTCTTGAATGCTGTAAATTTGCACCTACCTAGCAGATACCTAGCCATATGTTTATATTACTAATAGAATTGGTACTATGAAAGGGGCTTAATTGTTAAAAGGTGAAGTGCAAAGAGGTTGTTGATACAATGAGCATTAACATTCAATGGGGCTGCTAGGTTTAACCTCAGTAGTTTTCAGGTGTCCTTGGCAGTGGCAATGTAAGATCAAAAAACAGCTGCAAGCCTACAACTGGCTCCACAGTGAAAGGAACCTCATTTTGAATTCATAAGGTGAAAATGCTTTGCCTGCTGTTTGGTTAAGTCTATGGGTTGCTGTTAGCTTAAAAGAGATTAGTTTGGGAATTTGTTAAAAGTTATGATAGTAGTAATTTGTAACCATGTGTACATATATTTTAACCTGTAAATTAATAAAATATTTCATTTAGTTTAATGTAAAACCTTGAAAACTAGTGGTCTGATTCATGAGTTTAGAGTCGCATCTCAAACATGACACTTAAAATTATAGGTTATGACAGTTGTTTAAAGTTTCCCTCTGGGATTTTTAAATAACTCAGCTTTACCAACTGGAGTCATAACAAGCCTCATTAACATTTTAAATTCCAAAATGTCCCCGTCCCACCTGACTGAGGGATGGATCTGGCTTCCTACCACGCTCCAATTTTTTGGCCATTTAACATCCCTCCTGCACCTAATCTGATCAACTGCCACCCCCAAACATCCAGCCCACCAAATTATGAAAATCCATAAGATTGTATTTCCACTTTAGTGGAAGAGCAAAGCTGGAGACCAATAAGATAGTCATCAAGTAAATAAAAGGGAATTCAACAGAAACCTTTTTACTCAGTGGTGAGGATGTGGAACTCAGTTGAGGCAAATAGTACTGATGTATTTGCAGAGAGGCTAGGTAAACACGAGGGGGATGGAATAGAGGTTTATGCTGATAATCTTGGATAAGGAAGGATAGCAGGAGGCTTAAGTAAATAAATGTCAGCATTAAGTCATTCCACTTTACCATCGGTCAGTTAATAGGGTCCACATTCATGATTAGCATTGCAAGTTTCATTTTAATGTCGTTCCGTGTCAGGTCGGATGCAAGGTCACATGACCTGATTCACACCATTTTGGAGCAGTCTCTCCCACTCAGCCTCCTGGTCGCTGCTGACCTTCCCCCTCACTGACCCTCCCCCTCGCTGACCCTCCTGTTTGCGGCTTATTTCTGCAACTCAAACTGCTCTTCCTGCCTCTTGCAAGCTTTCGCTCACAGTGAGAAAAAGTGGCAAGTGGGTGTGTGCCGGAGTTAAGTAGAAAGAGTCAGCAACTCTGAAAATTTAAAAGTTATTTCATTTAATGAATTTAAGAATTTAGTAAAGTATTTCAACTTAAAGCATAATGTTTTTTTTCTGATGAAGTTTATGGAACCGAGCTGCAGCTTTTACATTAGTTATAATGAGAAAATCTGATTAGTTTGTTGTTTCATTTAAAGTTGCACTTGAGGAACTTACTGCACAAGAAACAATTAAGCTCACTGATCTGAGTCAACAATTCACACTACTTCCACATATTGTTTGTTAACCCAGAGAGGTCAGTCTAGACCTTTTCGTTCAGTGGTCCAAGATGAGCATACATAAAAAATACTAATGCTTACTTCAAAGTCATGTACTTAGATAACTTTAATTTTTCCATGGTAACATTAGTTAGAATTCCAAACTCAACTGTTGTTTTCTTATATGCATCTTAATTTAGCTATATTTTTTCAATCACTCAGCCTTTCAGCTATCAGTGTCATCTCTTTTCTGTTATCCCATGACAGCAGCTTCTTCACTTTCACTTTCATTTCCCTAGTCCTTTCCCAAAACCTATTTACTTTAGTATATGAAATACCCAATTGCTAAGAACTGTTACCAGGTCAGGATAGATTACTCTAAAAAGAGTAATGCTTAAATTGAGGGCAGTACCAAGTGCCATTGTAAAAAGTGCTTTCCCCAAGGTTGAGGTTTGTCCGAAATCTATTGAATCTTTGTGCAGCATGTGGTTTAAAAAAGGGGATTTCCTCAGGCATGCTTCTGATTTGTTACCATTACATCAGCAGATCAGAGTAAAACCGGTTTATATAGTTATCCAGAGTTTCACTGCCAAAGCAACAGCAAACAATCCAGAAAACCTCCAAGGCAAACTTTCAGAATTACAAATAACAGAAGTTCTGAATGTACTTACTTGGATCCATGCCAATACCGTCATCCAGAAAACACAGCATAAACCCTCCTTTCAATTCTTCATGGATCTCTGAAAAAAGAAATTTTAAAATGATAAACTAGTATCAATTTTACTCAAAAGTTTTGGCTTCCAGAGTTTAAAAAAAAAGATGAAAATTAGTTCATAAGTCATTACCACCGAATCCAGGACACTGGCAAACAACTTTAATATAACAGCATGAATCTTATTTTGAGTTTGAGAGACATCAATGCTTGAATATAAATAATATGGGTTCTGAGATGGCTGAAAAGGCCAATGTGTGATCTGCAGACCCTGTCGCCTGCAGGGCAGGTGATGCTCGAAGGGTCAGGCGGATAAAGGTGTTGAGGTTTGTCTGCTTTCTCTGACACCTCGACTTTGTTGGAAGCACGTAGAGGCAAAGTCAGTGTGTTTGGAGCCTTTGTGAATAAACGTTCTCCATATTGGTCAGTCACAGGCCAGGGACTCCCATGAGTCTGTTGGGATGTTTGATCTCTTCAGGGAGGTATTGAGGACATCCCTAAAATAATTTCCACTGTCCTCCTGAGTCTCCCATTGCAACCAAGTTTGGAGTAGAACAGCTGCTTTGGGTGTCTGGTGAAACATATGAATGAAATGCCCTGCCCAGCAGAGCTACTTTTCAGTGATTCCTGCCTTGATGCTGGGCATTATGGCCCGGGAGAGACACCAGCAGTCTTATTTGAGTTTACAGCATGCACCACATTGCCCAGTGACAACTGCAATGACACCTATCAGCTATAAAAACAATACAGGCCCAAAGAAGAATGAAAACACCTTTGTGGACTTCATGGAATATACTTACGAAAAACAATGTTTATAAGGCAATCATTCTATCTCTAGGTAGAAGTGAACTATAATTATAATGTCATCACAATATTTGATAATACCACTGTCTTATAATCATTCCCAGCTACCAATACACCATAAATTATTCAGTTCTCTACTGGAGGCAAGTTCAACCCACAGTGCCATGATTGCCACTACAGGTTGGGCAAGGAGTCCCGAATCTAACCCAATTGGAACAGGGATCAAACCCCCATGTTGTTGGTACTAATCAGGCCCACACTAACCATCCATCCAACTGCCCCACAAGGAGTCCAAGTTGCTGTGGCAACATTCACTTTTACATGCATGTTGTTGCCTGGAGTTATGGATAGCAATGGAGGTGCCAATTTCGTTCCATCACTTGGCTGACCAGGGATCTCTCTCACACATACAGCTTGCCGTTGGCATATGTTGGAAGGATTTATAAGTTGATACTCAATCTGTTTGGCCACGTTATCAACTCACCTTCCTTGGCCAACAAGTCTTGGAGTGGGACTTGAATCTAGAGCTTCTGGTTCAGAGGCAGGGATGCTACCACTGCACCTCAAGAGCTCCTCGCCATAAACTATAGCTAAGTAAAAACAATGCTCCTTATATTTCTTATTTGTTGGTTCATAAACATTTATGTGGCTCAGGTTTTTGAAGTCAGCATAAATTTAAGCAAAGACAAGTTTTATTTGCCCCTTGAACACAAAATTGTCAGTAAACAAGCCGGCTTTTTCCCCTTGTAAGAGAAAGAAATATTTAGAGACAGATCTGGATATGTCCCCTATCGCCCACCATAATAATGGCAGCAGCACCATTGAGCACAAACTTGCTGCCTTTTCTCAGAAAACTGCATTAGTGCTCACACAATTGCCTTTCCACCACTGCCCTTGCTGTTGCCTTTCAGCCAGCTCAGACTGCTGTTGCCTATGCTGAGATAGTGCAGACTGAAGCCAGGCTCAGAGCTGCTCAAGGGTGTCCTGCAAGGCCATTTGCACACTCCCTCAGTTAAGGTCAGCAGTCTTCTGCCATCCATGCTGCAGCCACTGGGATTGCACTTTGTAGAAGTATTAGTACAGGCTAAACAGACATTAAAGGTCCATGCACTACAATTAAGTAGAAGAGTTTTTGGTTAAAGATTTGGCTAAGAGGATACAGTGATGAGCTATCCCATATGGATGGTAAGGTGGGAATGGTGAAGCAATGTTTTCCCAATGGAAGTGGAGTCTGGACAGGCACTTAATCATGGTAGGACAGCCCATCTGGAACAGGTTCCTGGCTCCATCCTCCCTGCATCCTTTTCTTCAGATGGCCTCCAGATGACTGGTGGCAATGACTGCACCCTCAATGGCATGGTTGTGGAAAACAAAGCACTGACTAGCATTATCTAAAGAGACTGGCATCCAGCTTGCAGGTGAGATGCTCTGGCTTATTTCTGCACTGGCAAAATACCGTGACGGTTTTTGGAAATCTTTTGAGTTACACCAATTCGGGGAGGGCACAGGATTAGGTCACATGTAGATGCCAATTTTGGGTCTGTAATTGTAGTGTCTCAAGGTCTGCAACATGATCAACAAATGGAGCAGGAAGTACACAATGGGGAAGCACTGAAGAGAGAGGAGTAGGGCTTTTTTTCTTATAAACAGAAGACTCTACCTATGGGTTTCGGAGGGCACTTTTCAAACGTGAAGATAGCCCTACAGTCCTCCAGGGTGTTCCTGCCACCTCCGTGATCCAAGCAATAGGACTGTTGTTAGTTTGCTCCAAATGCTTCCGATGCATGGCTTTCATTATACATCTGTCGTTCAGTTGGATGATAGGCAGGGATCAAACAGATAGAGGGGAACTGCCTCGAGTTTGTGCATTACCACACACTAACTGTACATTGATGGAATGGTAGCCCTTGCTCTTCCTGTACATCTCCCTTTTGAGATGTTTAGCCTGAAGAGGCACATGCTGACAGTCAATGACCCCCTGCATCAGGATCCCATTATACTGGCAAATCCACATGTCCACTCATCCTGTTTCTCCCTGCATAGAGAACACACAATGAAATCAGGTGTTCCCATACATGCCCTCGTCCCATCCTGGATGCATCAATGTACAACATACTGGGAGATATTTGCTATGTCACCCACTCCTGCCTTGAATGACCCAGTCATGCCGAAGTTTAATGTGACCATAACCTTTATCACCACTGGCAGCATCAAGCTCGTCTCAATGAGAGCCTGCAGGTCCACTTGGAGGTGGCACAGTTCTTTATTGAATCCGAGTCACCTTTGGCATACCTCCACCTCATCCAGGAGGAATGAGAAGTGCTATCTAAAACCCATGGGTAGAGCCTTCTATAGAAAAACCTTACTTCTCCCTCTTTAGAGCTTCCCATTGTGTACTTTCTGCTCCATTTAATCATGTTGCAGACCTCAAGACTGCAACTAGAGGCCCCATACCTCTTGCAGACTTGCTATGTTCATGTGACCCAATCCTCTGCCCTTCCCGAATGGGTATATCAACTCAAAGACTTCCAAAAACAAGTCACAGTGCTTCCACAAACTTTGCCGGAGCAGAAATAAGCCAAAGCATCTCGCCTGTGAGTTGGAAGCCTGTCTCTTTAAATAGTGTAAGCTGGTGGGGGTGAGGGGGGGTGTAGTGTTGAGGTGGAGGAGGGGGGCTGGGTCCTCATACAGCTGAGTCATTAACACATGCATTCACTGCTCCTACAAGGTCTAAGTTTCCCCAAATCATCCAGAGTCATTGTTTGAAACCGACCACTCCTGATGTTTGACACAGGAGTGGCACAACTGCACTAGCACCCTTCTCAGCATGGTGCACTCCATGGATCACACTGCAAATGGTCAGATGCATGGCATGCACCATTTACAGACTTCAGGGCTTTATCTTATCAACTAGTGCAGTTGAGGGGCCAAATGGCTTACTCCTGCTCCTAATTTGTATGCATGTCTGTCTGTAGTGCCAGCACTGGCAATGCTGATGCCCAACATCAGTATGTGTGAGGTGATACATTTTGGTATCAAAATAACAGTAATTATATGCTGAATAGGAGTCCATGGAAGAGCAAAGGAATCTGGGGGCACAGGTTCATAGGACAGTAAATGCAGCAGCTTAGGTTCATAAGGCTTTAAACGGAATGTTAACAATGGTATTATTGTTAAAGAGATCGAAGGCAAAGGACATAAAAGTAAGTCTACATTAAACTTTAAGAAATCAGAGTACAGAGGTGATTCAGAGGAGAATCCAGGAAGAGTTGAGTCAATTAACTCTGTTCAACAGAAACGAAGCGAATTAACAAAAAGTCATATCGAAGGTACCTAATCTAGTGAAAGACATCATTTTTGCCAATGAATTGTTAGAACAATTTTCATGTCTTAATTCTCTGCTACTGTAATTACAACACTGACTGACCTGTATAAATGTTCAATAGCGTTGCTTCGGCATCTCTGAAAGTACACAAATTATTTTACTATACTTTTCAAATTCTTAAGCAGTCTGTTATTATTCAACCTGTTGATTGTTTCCAATCATATGTCCTAATCCATTTCTAATCTTACTTAAGATCACACAGCCAAGAAAAGAATAACACTGTTGTAAGAAATGGTACTTTTCAGAACATTATAGAATCCTTATAGAGGACTTGATCCAGAAACTAGCATACACCAATTGGGCAACCTCAGCACCAATACTACAGATTTCAACGATGGCCCTCATGTAATCTGTAGCAGAGTACCACACACTGGTATGGACCAAAAGTAGCCACCCTTGACTGATTAATTCTCTTGTTTCTCTCATTCCCTTTTCTTTGCATTCAGCCAGCAGCTATCCTGCCATTCACATATCCTCTTGACACATCTTTTCCTTCTTTGTTTAATTCTCTCGTTTCTCTCATTCCCTTTTCTTTGCGTTCAGCCAGCAGCTATCCTGCCATTCACATATCCTCTGGACACATCTTTTACTTCTTTGTTTCATTATCACTCCCTTTCACTTTGCACCATGAAAACTTTTGTAAATTAATCTCCTGCCCTCCACCATATCATAGGCCTTCACTGTTCTTTTTCTCACCCTCCCACCCCCCTTCACTTGCTCAAGTCCTAAAATATTTCTAGCATTTCCCCATTTCTGATGCTTCTCTCTCCACAGACCGGCTTAAGTATTCCCAGCATTTTGAACAGTAAATAAAGTAAAATCAAAACAAAACAATCAGTTTAGATTTTTGAGTACAACAAAAAAAACATGGTTTTCTTCAGTTAAAGATTTCAGCTGACTTTCAGCCAACAATTTAAAACGTAACATTTGATTATGCATCTTTCTCAGTTCTTGCCCATAATATTTACTATACCTTGCATTATCCACCAATTCTGCCAATGCTCCAAAGAGGAATTCATGTGTGGTTCTGTAAATGTAAAAACCATTATATTTTCCTCTTCAAGTCAAAATTTTAAATAAAGAAAACATTCAGTTATACTTACGAGTTTGCATGAAGATAGTCAGAGGTAAGGTGAGCTCTGGATAATTCATGGTACTTGTCTACCATTTTTATCCTTAATTTCTCCTCCTTTCACCACACCCAAGTGAGGCCAGCTGTTAAATTTGTGGTACTCCAAAATCTTACCAGCTTTATTCTGTAAGCAGATCAGGAACTTGAGATGAAAATAAGGAAAAGGTGGTTCAAATTAAGCTTGCAAGGGTTTCCTTTTTTTAAAACCAGAGACAAAAGTGTCCAGTGGGTAATCTAATTTAGCCTTCTGCCAAGACCCCAGAATCTACCCAAGTCCAGCCCACTCAGTTCACTCCAATTGACATTTAGAAATGGCTGAGTGAACAGGATGTAATGAAGACTGGGTCCTAACAACATTCTGGCAACAATGACAACAACTTGCACATCAGAACGAGGTGCTCCTCCAACTAAAGCTATCTCACTGCTGCTAAGACACTAGGAGGTAACCAAAAAAAGTCAAATGTTGTGGAGAGGACATAGCTGGGCAAAGATCGGGAAACAAAAAAAAAATCAGCCTCCAACCACATCAAAATCATGGAAGACCTCATCAATATTGCCATTATGCAACATCCACCAATCAAGAGCTTATGCCTTCCACCAGAAACAGTTAGCTCACAACTTCATTACAGCCTTGGTCCAGGCATGGACATAAACTGAATGCCAGAGGAGGGGGAAAAAAAGTTAACAAATGAACTCGAAGCCCATGAACTAACATTAAATAAAGAGCACAGGAGCAGTAAAATCATGGAAATATCACCTCAACATTTCTCTCTAAGCCACATGTCAACCTCACATGGACAAATATTGCAAATGTTGCTGGTTAAAAACCTTGAAGATTACCAAGGTTTGATTCCAAGTTACTTAGTGTCTCGCCGTATCAGAAAAATACGGGGCGATTCCAAATCATCAGTGCAGCTGAATGAAATGGGCGCAAACGCATTATAGTAATTTATTTTTAATATCACATTCTATAGTCACCTAGGTTATAGCGGTGACTATCGAGCAGTTTCTTATGGGGTACCACTACACGCACCTAAATTATCACACGACAACCAACACCCACCCCCCAACCTTTGCAGGGTAAACCGGGGAAGACACAAAATGAAATCGGCTGTTCCTAAAGAATGGCTGCAAAACACTCCAGAAAGGTCACAAAAACGTCAACAACAACAAAAAACCATATTACTCCAAAATAAGTCCTTAGACGATGGAAAGAAAAACGTATCACTTCTCAATGTGGTTCTGGCGACGACAGAACTGAGTGCACTCCGCTAGCTGATATGGGCCATCTACCCCAGGTTGTCACACCTAGCGGCAGCTCGCAGCGCAGCCGTGGCTTCGGGATGAGATACCTGGCAGCACTTGCCCCGCCTTTGGCACGTGGATCTGAAGTTCTCACGAGGTGTGAGAGCGCACGTGAGGATCATGGACGAGCGTTGCCATAGCTTCCCAATGGTGGGATATGGTGTTACATTGAAATGCTACTCATTCACCTCATCTTAATCCAGAAATTCAATTTAAAACAACTGTCACAAAGTGAAGAGGATTTGGGTTTTTTTTGAAGGATTTATTTCTTCTTCAACATTCATTGGGCGTCAGCACTGCGCATATCCTGTACGATTAATAATTCCCGGAATCAGTTTTCACATGGAATTTATTAATCTTAAACTGCTGGCCTACAATTTCCTGCCATTGTGAAATCTACATACATTGTTTTATATCTCAATGTAAGCGGTTGACCTTTAACCTCTTGGATGAATATAAATTAAGCATTGCAAGCTTCCTCACAATTTGGCGTTCAAAATGCGAGAATCACTTTAGTTTCACACCCTATTCAAAACTTCCAGTGTGTTCCAGATAGCACATCTTGATCATGAGGTCAGTCAGCTTCTCCTTGAGAAAAAAAGCCTTAAAATGCCTGATTTCAGAATCCAAGCACAACACTAAAGAATCATGCAGACTCAAAACATTGTACAGAATCGTTCCAGATTTGCACTAAGTGCAGTAGCGGGCAGGTAAAACGACGATTTACCTACCAGCCACAATGATGGCTTTTCATACAGTATCATCCCAAACCCGCTGTAGGTACAGTGTGCAGGTACAGCAGGTAATTAAGGAAGCTAATAATGTTATCATTTATTGTGAGGAGAATTGAATACAAAAGTAGGGAGGTTATGCTTCAGTTGTACAGGGCACTAGTAAGACCACATTTGCGGTACTGTGTACGGCATTAGTCACGCTATTTAAGGAAAAATGTAAATGTGTTGGTAGCAGCTCAGAGAAGGTTTACCAGACTAATACCGAGAATAGGTGGGTTGTCTTATGAGGAAAGGTTGGACAGATTAGGCTTGTATCCGCTGGAGCTTGGAAGAGTAAGAGGTGACTTGATTAAAACATATAAGATCCTGAGGGCTCTTGACAGGGTGGATGTGGAGAGGATGTTTCTTCTTTTGGGAAAATCTAGAACTAGGGGCCACTGTTTAAAAATAAGGGGTCACCCATTTAGAGCAGAGATGAGGCAAAATTTTTTCACTCAGGGTTGTGAGTCTTTGGAACTCTCTTCCTGAAAAGGCAGTGGAAGCAGAGTCTTTGAATATTTTTAAGGCAGAGGTGGATAGATTCTTGCTAAGCAAGGGGGTGATAGGTTATCGGGGGTAGGCGGGATGCAGATTTGAGCTTACTATCAGATCAGCCATGATCTTATTGAATGGCGGAGCAAGCTCAAGGGGCTCAATGGCCTACTGCTGCTCCTTGTTCATATGTTCGTTTTAATTATGCATTCCTGGGAAACACCATTTCCATGCCAGACTGGCTCTCATTTGCATGCTATGCCATCACCTCGCCACTCCATCATGTCAGTCGCCATATTTAAAGTGCAGCCACGCGCACACCTCTCAGTGCTTCCAGCCCATGATGGCTGCAAAGAAGACATGGCCCTGAAAGGCAAAAAGACTGCAGCCTCCAGGTTCAATGACATGTTCCTCAAGCACCTTTTGGATGCAGTGGAGCTTGCCGTAATGTCCTCTATCCCCCCTCTGGCCGCAGGATGGGCAGCAACATCACCAATCCAGCTTGGGAGGTGGCGGTAGCGAGTAGACTCAGGATCACAATCTGGTGAACACATCGCACTTTCTGATCCACAGCAGGCTGCGGCACTTGAATGGCAGGGTCTCACAATTGCACATTGGATTTATCACCCATCTCTGAACCCATTGAACGGAGTTCCTGAGGGACTACATATGAAGAGAAGAAGGTAAAGCTGACCCAGCCGCTGCTGAGAGCTGAATACATGGGAACCACCACAGAGCCTGGAGCGCAGAGCAAGAGGCCCCAGACAAGGCATCTATGAGAAGCATAGGTAGGAAAGACAGGAAGGAACATTTCGCCTTGGTGGAGGAATCAATAACCAGGGGGCATAGATTTAAGGTAAGGGGCAGGAGGTTTAGAAGGGATGTGAGGAAGAATTTTTTCACCCAGAGGGTGGTGGGAATCTGGAACTCTCTGCCTGAAAGGGTGGTAGAGGCAGAAACCCTCATAACATTTAAGAATTATTTGGATGTGCACTTGCGATTTAGACTCTGGGCGTGGTGCTGGAAAATAGGATTAGAATAGTTAGGTACTTGTTTGACCTCTATGACTCTATGACTGCTGGAGGCCAGAATGTTGCTGAATCCAAGCCAGATGATGAGCCTCTGGACTCGGTCATGTCACAGTTGCTGGAACTGCAAAGGCAAGCTCGGGAACATCAGGAAGGGATGTCTGCTGCACTCCTCAGATTGCAAGGCAGAATGGAGGAGTCCATCCGCCTTCAGGCTGAGGTGATAGCGCTGGCATGCCAATGCACCGAGGTCAACACTGATAGGATGGTGGCCGCAATGAAGACCTTGGTCAAGGGCATCGCTCCTGCACTGTTGCACGGGTTGAACTCCATCATTGATGTCATAGTTGGCCTCCAACAGCAAGAGAAGTGTTGGGCAGCCCGATCTCACTCCAGCTACCCCTTCTCCTCGAGGAGTCAGCCAGGGGACCTTGGGCACCCATAGGGAGGAGGATCAACAGGTGTACCAACCATCACCCTCCCCTCCCCCAGGGCCATCTACCCAGGTGACTCCAGGATTCACCAGCCCATCTGAATGCCCTCTTCCTGTGACCTCAGCAGCTCCAGCTCCACTGGTCAAGGAGGGTGCCACTGCCACACAGCAGAACACTGAAATAAACACTCCCTGCCTATGGCTCCTTATTCTGATGAACAGTGTTTATGCTGCTCAGATGTGAAACCTTTCTGCACAAGATAAAGGCAGGTGTCTCAATCCAGGGCCTCTTCCCTGTGCTTTGTGCATCTTTCAGACTGAAGTGATGGTCCAGCTTACACTCCCTGGAAACATTACTGATGCCTTCATGTTGACGGTACTTTTCAGTGCTGCCAGAATGTCATGGGCAGGCTTCACAGAGTTCCGTCATTCTTTCTGTGTGCTCTCAGCACCTTTAAGGTCAGCTAGCCCCATCTCTTCAGCATCTGTGACCAGTGATGCTGTGCTCCTGAAGGGGTCAGGTGCTGAAAATGGACAAAAGATCAGATGCTTTTCAAGTTTCATGGCTGCGTCTCTATGATATGGCCCTGATCATGGAGTGCAAGCAAGCTGCTCTTGGCCAGACAGGAGTCAGAGATTCTCAGAGGCTATGTGAAGATCTATGGGATGTCCTCACTGCATGTCGTCATCATCCTCCTACAATCGAGCGACTATCAGGGCCTCCACTGCATCTCCATGACAGGAACATTATCACAGAGAGTACGTGCACTGCAATAAGCCAGACTGGAGTCAAACGTTCACAGATGCAATGTGAGAATCTTATGGTGTCAACTCATTGCATGTTGTCATTATCCTCCACAAATCTAGCAGCTTTGAGGATCTCCCAAGCGTGCCAGCCTCGTCTGGCCAGTGTGCTGGCTTGATCGTTGCCTTCAAGGACCTCCTCACCCTCATCCCCACTGACATCCACCTCATCGGAAGAGACCTCCAGCTCCTGCATCTCCTCCTCAGCCAGCTCCTCTCCCCGTTGCAACGCCAGGTTGTGAAGGACGCAGCAGGTGACAACGATGCGTGACAGTCTCTGTGGACTATATTGCAGGGCTTCACCAGTCCAGTCCAGGCACCGAACCTCATTTTCAGCATCCCAATGGTCTGCTCCACCAAGTTGTGAGCTGCAGCATGAGCCTCATTATACATTTGCTCTGCTGCAGTCTGAGGCCACAGCAAGGGTGTCATCAGCCACATCCTCTGTGGGTAGCCCTTGTCCCCGAGGACCCATCCCTGCAGCTTTTGTCGACCTTAGAAGATGTCAGGAGTCTGTGACCGACTGAGAATGTAGGAGTCGTGGACACTCCCTGGAAACCATGTAAGATTTAGGAAGCATTTGTGATGGTCGCACACGAGCCACACATTCAGCGAATGGAAGCCCTTGTGGCTGACATCGTTGATCGTGTGTTGCAACGGAGACCTGAGTACTACGTGAGTGCATCTGTGGGCATTGTGAGATCTGGGCAAAGCCAATCGCTCTGGCTCTCTTGGTGCCGGGTGAAATGCACAAAGTTGTGTGCCCTCACAAAGATGGCATCCGTGACCTCATGCATGCATTTGTGGATGGATGCTTGTGATATCCTACAGATCACCTGTGGAGCCCTGAAAGGAGCCACTGGCGTAGAAATTGAGCGCAGTTGTCACTTTCATGGCCACTACCAGTCCTCCATGTCCACGTGGCACAAAATACTGCGGCAGCTGGCAGATATGACCAAACAATTCCATAGACATGTGCAATCTTCAGCGACACAGGTTCTTGGTCATCTGCAGGAATGAAAGGTGGCATCTATAGACCCTGGGTCTAGCTAGACACCGACCAGCGACAGCTCCCTGTGGTTCTTCAGCAGAGTATGCGGGAACCCCAGCGCCCCTTCTTCCAGGGGTTGCTGCTCCTCCCTCTGCGCCGCAAGGCACCTTCGTCACTATCTTCTCCGTCATCTCTGCTCTCTGTACGCCACAAGGCATACAACTAGTTTACCAGGCTCCATGATCCTGATTATGTTCCCCTGCAGGATAAAAGAGAGAGATGTGTGGGTTTGCATGGTCTGCTAAGAACTTGTCTTGGTTAGGTCTGAAGGCCACTTAACACATCACAGAGAATGCTGGCCACCACTTGGATGGCCAGAGTTTAGTGCGCTGCATGGCTGCCTGAAACCCCACCTTCCTCCGTCCCACTTCACCTGACCAATTGACGGCAGCTTTGCCCATTGGACTGCATGCTGTGCTGTTAGCTCAGGCACAGGCATTCTCCTAACCCACACTGTAAGGCTGTACTGTTAACTTGAACCATGGGGGAGACTGGTCCAAACCAGGACGATGACATTGCAAGGGGCTGTGAACACCCCCACCAGTGGCTGTTCCAAGGCCAGTTTTAGCAAGGAGATTGTACAATGTGCCCAGTTTTCCAACTGTTCTGCAGTCCACTAAAATGCTCATTAGTTTGCAATCTATGACCTATGGGGGAAAAGCTCTAGAGCACTTGGTGGCACTTTCAGGCCTCTATCTTGCTTGAGTGGGCAGATAAGCTAGAGGCCCAACTCCAATCATATCAATGTGACTGCGCCTGAACTGTCTCAGTGGCAGAGGAATGGTCACTTTATATAAGGTGCCCCAATGTGCGGCTGCTTCCTTCGTCCACCACGCCCCCTCCGCCCACATCCACCCGCACGTGCATGTGCACTACCCTCAACCACAGCGCATCCTTTGCCCCCCTTCCCCAAAGTCACTTCAACTGCAGTGCAGCCTTTGCTCCCCCTACCCCACTCTAAGTCACCTCAGGTGCAGGGCAGCCTTTGCCCCACCCCCAACGTGCCTCAACCTTGAAGTCCAACAGGCGACCCTCTGTAAAGTTACTGTGCACTCACCTCCGAGTTCCCCTCAAAGCGTAGCCCGCCTGGTATACGCTTTTTATATGCTATTGTGCAATCACGTCGGTGTGGGTGGACGAACCAGGGGTGAGTGGGGTATGGGGAGTGAGTCCGGCTGGCTAGCCTTATAATGATATGCTGATGTATTACAACGAGGTTCGTGAAGTCCAATGATGGGAAACGCGGCTTGCTATCAACAGGCTGAGCAGACGATCACAAACTGGTTTCACAACATCGTGAAACCGATTTTTGGCCTGCTTGCCATATCATCCGCTTATGCCACCAAACACGCCCGATGCCAGTGAGCACAGAAAATTCCACCCATTAACTCTTTCTCTCTCCACAAATGCTGCCAGACCTGTTGAGTTTTTCCAGCATTTTCTATTTTGATTACGACATTAATGATGTCTTCCCTAAAGACTTCAAATGCTGAAAATATATATTAAAAACAGAAAATGAGGAAATGTGTATAGATCTATCAGCATTCCTAAAAGGGGGAGGCACTGATCAAATGTTAGTGGCATTCTCAATGTAAGGAAGGCACTTAATGTAATTCCACAGGAACTCTTCATTGTGCATATATTTGCTGAATCCTCTTTCAACATGCATTACATTTATCTATATTAAAATTTACTGTTCATTAATCAAATTGTCACAAGTTCTCAACTATAATGTCACCTGATTTTTGTCAGACCCAACATAAATAGTTATTTTTCAATTCATTCAGTGTGGGCATCACTGGTTAGTCCAGCACTTATTGGTCTTGCTGCATTTGGACATGATTGATCCAGTACCTGAGTAGTCGCAAATGATGCTGAACATTGTACAATCATCAGCAAACATTCCCACTTCTGACCTTATGATAGAAGGAAGGTCACTGAGAAAGCAGCTGAAGATGTTTGGGCCTAGGACACTACCTGGAGGAACTTCTGCAGTGGTGTCCTGTAACTGAGATGATCGACCTCCAACAACCACAACCACCTTTCTTTGTGCTAGGTGTGACTACAACCAGGGGAGAATTTTCCCCCGATTCCCATTGACTCCAGTTTTGCCAGGGCTCCTTGATGCCACACTTGTGCCTTGATGTCAAGGTCAGTCACTCTCACCTCACTTCTGGAGTTCAGATCTGTTGCCCATGTATGAACCAAATGTAATGCGACCAGGAACCCAAACTGAGCATCAATGAGCATGTTATTGCTAAGCAAGTGCCGCTTGATAGCGCTGTTGATGATCCCTTTCATCACTTTATTAATGATCAAGAGTAGACTGATGTGGCAGTAGTTGGCCAGGTTGGATTTGTCCTGCTCTTTGTGGACAGCAAATACCTGGGCAATTTTCCATATTGCAGAGTAGATGCCAGTGTTGTATCTATACTGGAACAGCTTGGTTAGGGGCGTGGCAAGTTCTGGAGCACAAGGCTTCAGTTCCAATGCTGGAATATTGTCAGGGCCCATAGCCTTTGCAGTATCCAATGCTTTCAGCCATTTCTTGGTATCACGTGGAGTGAATCGAATTGGCTGAAGACTGGCATCTGTGATGCTGGGCACCACCAGAGGAGGCTGAGATGGATCATCCACTCAGCAATTCTGGCTGAAGATTGTTACAAATACTTCAGCCTTATCTTTTGCACTGATGTGCTGGCCTCCCCCCTTCATTGAGGATGGGGATTTTCGGGGGGGCCTCCTGAAGAGAGTTAAAGAGAGATGCAGAAGAAAATGGTTTGGAAGAGGGAGTGAGTGATGAGAGAGATGTAAGTGGTCATGGATGGCCTTGTCTATAATTGAGACAATGGAAATAATTTTAACTGATAGATCTACTTGCAATGGATGAAGCTGGCACCTGGTCAGGACCCTGAAAGTTAATGATACAGCCTTTTCACAGTATTAGCATCTCACTTCTGCGTTTTCTGATTGGAGAAGGCGGGTGTGATCATGACCCACACCTGACTCTTCAAGCCTGGGAATTTAAAGGAATTCTGGCAGGGGAAAACCTGCTACAACTGTCATGGCAGAGACAGCAATTTAAATGATGGTGTCTTAATTTTGGAAGGCTGTCCCCTGGTTCTCTTAGTTATACCTGGAGGTCTTAATGTAAGGACCATAAATACCTGAAAAGAGATGTTCTTCCCAGGGGACGGGAGGAAAAGGCTGGCCTCTGAAATGAAGCATGCAAGACAGGAACATGTGAAGAAGTGAGGAGTGTGGTCCCTTATGAATACAGTACCAAAAGAAGTTCATTGACCACAAGAGCAGGAAAGGTGAGTGGCATGCCGCATTCAAGTGCCAAAACCTTCATTGACTTCCTGAGCATTCTCCTGCTCAACACCCATCAGATCAACACAACTCACTGTTCTAGCTATTGCTTTCTCTTGAGGCACTTCCTTGCATCCGTATCTGAACTCGTCCTCATCTTATTGCTGTCTCAACACACGTCCCACACAATCACCCTCCACAAATGTTGCCCCTAGATCCTCTCATCACAATCCATTTTTCACATTCATAAATTTTTGCTTTCAGTCCTTGAAGGAGGAGAGTTCAGAACATTAGGGAGAGGTTGGGAAGCAGGGATGGCCTTCCAGTAATTGCCACCCTGACAACAGTGGAGGACCACACACTAGAAATCAGCAGACTGTCGGAGACCGTTGCTATTGGAGATGGGGTGAGAAGGGGATCATCAAAATACCTGGTCACAGAATTAGATATCACATAGTCACATAGTACACAGCAATGATTCATCCTCACACCTTCCACTCCCTCCCAGAAACATGATAGGGTCCCCCTTGTCCTCAGTTATCACCCCACCAGCCTCTGCATTCAAAGGATCATCCTCTGCCAACTCCAGCATGATGCCACCACCAAACACATCTTCCCTTCATCCCCCCGGTGGCATTCCGCAGGGATCGTTCCCTCCGGGACACCCTGGTCCACTCCTCCATCACCCCCTACACCTCAACCCCCTCCCACGGCGCCTTCCCATGCAACCCCCTACCCCTTTACTTCCCCTCTCCTCACCGTCCAAGGGCCTAAACACTCCTTTCAAGTGAAGCAGCATTTCACTTGCACTTCCTTCAATTTAGTCTACTACATTCACTGCTCCCAATGCGGTCTCCTCTACATTGGAGAGACCAAACGCAGACTGCATGACCGTTTTGCATGACCCAGACCTCCCTGTCGCTTGCCATTTCAACACTCCACCCTGGTCTCATGCCCACATGCCCGTCCTCGGCCTGCTGCAATGTTCCAGTGAAGTTCAATGCAAACTGGAGGAACAGCACCTCATCTTCCAACTAGGCACTTTACAGCCTTCCGGAGTGAATATTGAGTTCAACAGCTTTCGATCATGAACTCTCTCCTCCAACCACCCCCTTTCTGATCCCCCTTTTTTCCAATAATTTATATAGATTTTTCTTTTCCCACCTATTTCCATTATTTTTAAATGTATTTCCATTCATTGTTTTATCTCTGCCTTTTAGCCTATTTTGATCCCTTCCCCCCACCCCACTCCCACTAGGGCTATCTGTACCTTTATTATCACATTCCTTAGATAATATCACCAGCTTCAACACCTTGTTGTCCTTTTTTCTATGACATCTTTTGGTTATCTCCACCTATCACTGGCCCTCTATCCAGCTCTACCTGTCCCAACCACCACCCACCACCCCCTTAAACCAGCTTATATTTCACCTCTTTTCTATTTTTCCTTAGTTCTGTTGAAGAGTCATATGGACTCGAAATGTTAACTGTGTTCCTCTCTGCAGATGCTGTCAGACCTGCTGAATTTTTCCAGGTATTTTTGTTTTTGTTTTGGATTTCCAGCATCCGCAGTTTTTTGCTTTTATCTTAATGATTCATGCTAACTTGGAGTCACTTGTAACTGAAATATGATCATCTGCACAATGATAACTTTGAACCCTTTGCCTTGTCAATTCTAATTCATGTCTTTCATCCCTCACAGATCCTAACACAGGAGATGATGCAGGAGCAGGCTGAAGAGTCCTGAGTGGAAGTCGCACACTCTGAGGAAGTCACACACTGAGCAAGCATCATCACATGACTCACGCACACCTTCCATGGTTGGCCCTCAAGGCAGGTAGCTGGGTTGTTACATCACAAGTGAGCAGGAGCAGGTGCTGGAGGCAGGGACAGAGACAGGACCCTCCAAGCTCTGCTCAGCTGGAGATAGATGCTGAGCCTTGGGGTTCATTGGTCAAGAGGTCTATTCTGAAAACAAATATGTCTGCCTTCACTTCAGTGAAGTTGGCTGCCCCCGGTTAGTTAAAACAATACAGTACTAGTAAAACAATATTTAATGAAAAAATATAGATCTTTCAATTCAGAATATTCTATAAATATACATTGTTGATTAAAATATCATAAGATTACCAGGGAAAAACACAAAAGAAAATTAACAAGCTCCAAAATCAAAAGTCAGTAAAAAGTATAAATAATAAGATCTATAACAATTACATTATAAACAAAAATCTATTTAGTGTTTTAATCATTTGTATAGTATAAACGTTTCATAAATCAAGTAAACAGTATGCTCCTTTTATGACAAAAGAAAATATGTTGGACAAGAAGAATCAATTAAAGGTGACCAGTCCACAGTACTCCAGGAAACAACTGACTGCATTATTTCCATCAACCTTTGAATCCCACACCCACAGCCCTAGCAATACTGGGTGCCAGGGATATACAGAGGTATCCCTTGTGTCCAGTCTCACTGAGGGCATAAATGAGGAAAATATGTTATTTGATTTATCTTCTTCACTTGAGGTATCATGTTATACTCACTAATTTCTGTCTACAGTATGCGCTTGCCCAAATTGGCAGGAATTCTGAATTGCTGGGAAGGGGAAGGATCACGCAGTTCCAAAATTCCACTCTTCCCACAGCAGTGCATCCAAAATCCATGCTCATTGGCCCAGGAATTTCAAGGCCTTCATTTTTATGACTGATGATCCTATGGAATGTTTCTAGGGCAAGGAGTGGTGGAAGAGGGACTATGCTATATTTCCTAAACTACGACAGTGACTGCACTTCGAAAACACTCTGGGGTGACACAAGGTTATGAAAGCTCCTGTTAAATTGCACTTTTTTGCTGCTTATATGTAATCAGAAAGTAGCTGCTATGGTCACTCTTTTTTGTATTGGGTGGGTGGTTTGAGATCCTGTGGAGTCAGAGCCTAGAGAGAACCTAACAAACAAGTTCAACAGGTAATAGAGAAGGCAAATGGTATGTTGGCCTTTATTTCAAAGGGAATGGAGTATAAAAATAGGGAAGTCTTGCTAAAACTATACAAGGCGCTAGTTAGAGCACACCTAGAATACCGTGAACAGTTTTGTTCCCCTTATCTAAAGATATACTGGCATTGGAGGCAGTCCAAGGAAGGTTTACTAGGTTGATTCTGGGTATGGAGAGATTTTCTTATGGAGGAGAGATTGAGTAGGTTGGGCCTGTACTCTTTGGAGTTTAGAAGAATGAGAGACGACCTATTGAAACATATAAGATTCTTAGGGGGCTTGACAGGGTAGATGCTGAGAGGTTGTTTCCCCTTGTGGAAGAGTCTAGGACCAGAGGGCATAATCTCAGGGCATGGGGTCACCCATTTAAGACAGAGATGAGGAGGAATTTCTTCTCTCAGAGGGTAGTGAACCTGTGGAATCCTTTACCAAGGAGGGCTGTAGAAGCTGGGTCGTTAAGTATATTCAAGGTGGAGACAAACAGATTTTTAATTAGTAAGGGAATCAAGGAATATGGGGAAAAGGCAAGAAAGTGGAGTTGAGTATTATCAGATCAGCCATGATCTCATTGAATGGCAGAGCAGACTCCATGGGTCAAATGGCCAACTTCTGCTCCTATGTCTTATGAGGAATACAGGAGTTGAAACTTAAGCATTTGTTAGCATTAAATGAGTTGGGTTTAAAAGCACATATTGGATCAGGAATGACATTCCTTACTGAATATCCAAAAAAATAGGAAACCTAAAAACCATGGTAATAATCAGTGACCCGCATTAGTCTTAAAAATATTTTTTTCATTGATATACTTGGCAGTTTAACAAGAGAACAACTGTAAAGATCACATGTGTCCCGACAGCTGCCTTAGTGGATGTTAGGAGCAAGGTTTGAAGAAAATAGTGCTGGGGTGTCAACTGAGATGGAAACATTTCCCTCTGCACAGTATACACACTCAACATTGGTCTTGCAAGCAGAGATGCTTTGAAGCTTGCATGTAGATCTACGACAACATTTTCGTATGGTAAAGGCTGGATATATGGGTAGAAATGTCCTAATCCATTTGTTTCATGAGTGGAACTTGGTGCGTGTACGGTTACCTGCCTGGAAAATAAACAAACAGATTTTAAGATGGAGGATTTTACAACATCATTATTCGCCTAGTAGTTAGTAGGTCTGTACAAAATAGAAACTCTGATATGTTTCAGTTGGCTTTAAATTGATATGATTATGGTGAAAATGAGAATGATATGTACATGGATTGGTGCCAGTCAACATTCGACTGGCTTGGCGCATTCCACCTCAACAAGGAAGAGCTTGCAGTTACCTAGTAGTTTACTATATCCTACTGATATCTCAAAGTATTTAGTATCCACTGTTGTTACGAAGACCATTGTGACAATCAATTGGTGAACAGCAAGTTCCCACAAATAGCAAATGGGATAATTGGTTAATACATCTGATTTTGGTGTTGTTTTAGGGAAGAATATTGGAAAGGGCATTAGGAGAACTCCTTACTCTTCCACAAATAATATTTGATCTTTTATACTGGTCTTGATAAGCAAACAAGCCCCAATTTAACATGTCATCTAAGATATGGAGCCTCCAATCTGAAATCAATTTGGCTGAACAGAGTAAGCAACTTCTGGGGAGAAAAACATAATTTGGCTCTCAGATGGAATCCAGTGGAAAGGCAGAAAACTCTACTGGGCCTCAGAAACATCGGGCAGAATCTTCTGGCTGGTGTGCGGGTGGCGGAGCTGGCACGCCAGCACTTAAAACATTGCGCGCTGATGTCGTGCGAGTGTCCCGACGTCAGCGCGTGGCATCACGATATTTCAGTTGGCAGGCGCTCTATGCAGTGGGACGCGCACCCACCATTAATTAAAGGCCTCGTTAAGGCCCTTAACTTGCCAATCATTGATGATTTTGAGGGGCCTGTGCGAGCTTTGGCTCGGCGCACAGGCCCAACGGGCAGGCGGGGAGGTGATTTATTTTTTTTTTTTTACAAACCTTATCCAGTGGCGGGATGAGGTTTGAGAGCGGTTTTAAAAAACGTTTAATAAAGTTTTCGTTTATTTCATTAACATGTCCCATCTCGTGTGACATTTTCACATGAGGGGGACATGTTAATGAATTTTTTATTGTTCTGTTTTTTTATACTTTCCAGCCTCTCAGCGATCTCCCTGAGGCAGCACTTTGCCTCAGGGAGACGTGCGCTCTTTCACGTGCATGCATGAAAGAGCGCACTGACAGTTTGGGAATTCCCCCCCTCCCCCCGAACCCCCCGCACAGGAAGTGCATAGCGCTTCCCTTCGGGTGGCCCGCTGGGTGGGCCAATTAAAATGGCGGTGGGGCCTGTTTCAGTGGCAGCAATTGGCTGCCCACCTGCCGCTGAGCCAGTGGGGCCCGCCTGCCCATCGGGGACAAAATTTTGCCCATCGTGATCTGGGCTTGCATTACAGTTTCCAGTAGCCTCTATTGGATTGACTCTCTGTTAAACCAAAACAAGAACAAGGATCCCAGTCCCTCACCTTATTTCCCCCAGCTCTGCAATATTTTTCTCCAGATAATTGTCCATTGCTCTTCTGAAAGCCACTATTGAATCAGCTTTCACCACACTTTCCGGAAGTGCATTCCATATCCTAACTACTTGCTGCATAAAAAAGCGGTTTCCTCATGTTGCCTTGCTTCTTTTTACAATCACCTTAAATTGATGCCCTCTGGTTCTCAATCCTTTTACCAATAGGAATAGTTTCTCCCTATTTAATCTGTCTAGACTTTATGATTCTGAACAGGTCAATCAAATCTCCTCAATCTTCTCCAAGAAAAAAGCACCAGCTTCTCTGATTTATCCAGGTAAACGAAGTCCCTCATCTCGAACCATTCTCATGAATCTTTTTTACACCTTTTTAATGCCTTCACGTTCTTCCTAAATTGTGGTGCCCAGAACTGGACTCCAGTTGACACAAAACTAGTGTTTTGTAGAGGGGTTTATCATAACTTTCTTACTTTAGTACTCTATGTACTTCTTACTTTAGCACCCCGACTTATAAAGCCGAGGATCTTGTATGCTTTATTAACCACTTTCTAACCTGTCCTGCCACCCTCAATGATTTGTGCACATATACCCCCAGGGCCCTCTGCTCCTGCAACCCCTTTAGAACTGTAATCTGAATTTTATATTGCCTCACCTCATTCTTCCAACCAAAATGAATTATTTCACATTTCTCTGTTTTAAATTTTATTTGGCACTTGACTGTTCATTCCACCAGCCTGTCTATATCATTCTGAAGTTTATCACTATCCTCCTCACAATTTATAATACTTCCAAGTTTTTTGTCATCTGCAAATTTTGAAATTGTGCCTCGTACACCCAAGTCTAGGTCACTAATATATGTCAGGAAAAGCGGGGGTCCTATCACTGACCCCTGGGGAATCACGCTGTATACTGTCTCCAGTCTGAAATACAAGTGTTCACTGCTACTCTGTTTCCTGTCACTCAGCCAATTTCTTATCTATGCTAAAGGCAAAAAACTGCGGATACTGGGAATCCAAAACAAAAACAAAAATAAAAATACCTGGAAAAACTCAGCAGGTCTGACAGCATCTGCAGAGAGGAACACAGTTAACGTTTCGAGTCCGTATGACTCTTCAACAGAACTAAGGAAAAATAGAAGAGAAGTGAAATATAAGCTGCTTTAAGGGGGGTGGGGGTTGGACAGGTAGTGCTGGATAGAGGGCCAGCTGATAGGTGGAGATCGCCAAAAGATGTCATAGACGAAAGGACAAAGAGGTGATGACGGTGGCGATATTATCTAAACCTTTTTATGGGTACCCACATGGGCCCCAGTTATGCTTATCTATTTCTGGGGAATATGGAAAATTCCTTGTTCCAGTCCTACTCAGGCCCACTCTCACAACTTTTTCTGGTACGTCAGTGACTGTATTGGTGCTGCTTCATGCTCTTGTCTGGACCTGGAAAAATTTAACAAATTTGCTTCCAATTTTCACCCCTCTCTCCTTCACATGGTCGAACTCTGACACTTCCCTTCCCTTCCTTGACTTCTCTGTCTCCATTTCTGGTGATAGACTGTCTACCAATATTCATTACAAGTCCACCGATTCCCCCAGCTACCTCAATTACATCTCCTCACACCCTGCTTCCTGTAAGGACTCCATCCCATTCTCCCAGGTCATCCATCTCCATCGCATCTGTTTCATCGATGCTACCTTCCAAAACAACGCTCCTGACATGTCTTCCTACTTCCTTAGCCCGAGGGTTCACCACCACTGTGGCTGACAGGGGCATCAAACATGTCCGACCCATCTCCCACACCTCTGCCGTCATCCCTTCCCCTCCCTCCCTCCCACAACCATGATAGGATCCCCCTTGTCCTCACTTTTCACCCCACCAGCCTCCGCATTCAAAGGATCATCCTCCACCATTTCCACCAACTCCAGCGTGATCGCGCGCCCCCCCCCCCCCCCCCCCCCCCCCCAACCAAATGCAGCTTCCCCTCACCTCCCCCCACTCAGCAGCATTCCATAGGGACCATTCCTTCTCTGACACTCTGGTCCACTCCTCCATCACCCCCAACTCCTTATCTCCTTCTCACAGCACTTTCCTATGCAATCGCAGAAGGTGCAACACCTGCTCCCTTATCTCCTCTCTGCTTACCGTCCAAGGCCTCAAACACTCCTTTCAGGTAAAGCAATGCTTTATTTGCACCTCCTTCAACTTAGTCTATTGTATTCGCTGCTTGCATGCAATCTCCTCGACACTGGGGAGACGAAATGCAGACTGGGTGACCACTTTGCAGAACATCCTCACTCAGTCCACAAGCATGACCCAGACCTTCCTGTCGCTTGCCATTTCAACCCACCATCTTGCTCTCATGCCCACATGTCTGTCCTTGGCCTGCTGCAATGTTCCAGTGAAGCCCAATGCAAGCTGGAGGAACAGCACCTCATTTTCCGCTTAGGCACTTTACAGCCTCCCAGACTTAACATTGAGTTTGACAACTTCAGAACATTAAACTCTCTCCTTCATTTTTACCCTTTTTTAATTGAATTTATTTATTTGTTTATTTTTCCCCAACCTTCCCACCACCCCACAGGGCCATTATTCTTATGTTTTGCTTTCACAGAGCGTGGACCCTTGTTCTGCTATTAACACATTCTGCTATCTTACCTTTATGCCACTATTAGCACCTTCTTTAGTCTTTAACACTACCATTAACACTCCCTTTGTCCTATGTCTTTTCAAATTTGTCCTGAGCTCCCATCTATCCATGACCTTTTATTTTGCTCCACTTCCTCCACCTCTCTTAAACAGTATAAAATCCAACATATTTCTACTTCTCTTTAGCTCTGAAGAAGTCATATGGACTCAAAACGTTAACTCTGTTTTCTCTCTCCACAGATGCTGTCAGACCTGCTGAGTTTTTCCAATTTTTGTGTTTTTATTTTATATTATTTATAGCACTGTGCGTGTACCTGCATCACATGGACTGCAGCAGTTCTAGAAGGCAGCTCACCACCACCTTCCAAGGGCAATTAGGGATGGGCAATAAATGCTGGCCTAGTCAGTGATGCCCAAATTCCATGAACAAATATTTTTTTTTTAATTGCCTCCTTCCTCATTGGACTGGAAACATACTGATGTAGAAAATTCTCCTGAACATACTTTAGAAACTCTTGCCCCTCTCTGCCCTTTACACCATTACATCTGAAGTCCCCCATTATAACTAATTTCTACACCTCATTGCAAATTCCTTACAAATTACCAACAGCTACTGTCTGAAAAAAGATGAGAGCCATAATTAGGATCCGAAATTGTTGAACTCAATGTTGAGCTTAGGTTGTAGAGTGCCTAACTGAAAGATGAGATGCTGTTCCTCAAGCTTCCATTGAGCTTCACAGGAAAGGGGTAAGAGACCAAGGACAGAGAGGGCAGAGTGGGAGTGCAGCAGTGAATTAACCAGCACACCCGCATCAAATTGGAATTCTAACCTGCTCTCCAGAGGGATGTTGCCAACTTAAATATTTTATGAGTCTGGGCGCTTCAGATTTTAGCTTTAAAGTTTAATGGCTACAGGTTGGATTTCCCAGGACTCATGAAACGCAGCAGCTGAAGGGAGGCAAGAACTGTCAGATCCTACAAGTGCCATTGCAGAACTGCATCCCAGTCCATGGGATTAGATCACCCTCCCTGCATTCAGACCCCTGAGACCCAAAATTCCTCCTGCCCCTAACTCTTTGGCCCCCAACCAATCTCTACATGTTTAAGTTGCCAGGACATCCAGGAAACTCATACTTCCCAGTTCTCAACCACTATACCTCACCCACTTACCTCCTCCCTTCCTCCCCAAAACTGCTACCCTCTCCCAGTATCACTGTATTAGGTCTGTTGTCTGGTCTTATTTATAGGGAAAATGTCTTTAAAAAAGGGTAAAGTTTTGTTTGCCAAAGACAAACAGGCCTCCGTGGCATTCAATTTTGCTGAAGGTCAAATGACAGAAAATACACAGAATGACATATTTCCATCCTTTGATTATCAGTTCAGTATGTCACCCTTATGCAATAGATGTATAAATATCATCCATCACTCTCAGCTAGAAATCCAGCAGACATTAAAATGGGTAGCTGTGCGACAGAACACATTCCAATTCCATTTCTCTACGCCAGCTATTCCAGTACTAAACACAAACCAACAGCAGATTCTGGAGAAATTTTCTCATTTCAAATCAGCTAAATGCTTTTTTAATTTGATCTTCAATTGTAATAATTTTAAGTACATTAAGCTCTGTGATTGATGATAGCCAATAGATCTAACAAATGAAAAAGATTCAAAGCTTTGATTCTTACCATCAGTGGCTATGTAGTCAGCAGCAAAACTTTGTGTGTATATTTTACTGAAATGAAAGTTTATTTGTAAACTGGAACTATTACTGTAAAAAGGAAATGGCTTCTGGTCTCCACAGAATCTATGGAAGAAATCAGAAGATGAATATTATTAACTCTATTAAGCTGTTTGGATAGCTTGTTATATTACCACATTCTTTAAAGCCAGTGATTTCATATTATCACTAATAATAAAGAAATTAAGTATTTTTCCTTATATTTAAATTTGACTTTAATGCATGCATTTTGAAAACAAGTTATTTTTACTTAGTCTTTTGTGCAGTAAAAGCTGAATAGTCGCAACTGTTCCCATGTAAATTAATATCTAAACAAGGTGATTAAGTATGGTCTAATTTATTAAAATTCCTTTAAATCAAGACACTTCTTAAAAGCTAAAAGTTTGTATCAGGAACAAGAGTAAAGTGGAGAAAATTGTTATTTTTTTGGCCTTCAGCCCACTTACAAATCCAGATCAAATTTCAGTTCATGTACCATGAGGTTGTCTAAACACTAATGTCACAGGAATGACTTTCTACAACATAAGGAACAGCTTATCACTATTGTAATAATAGTTCCGAGTTTGACGTAGGGCAGGAATTGGGTGGGTCAGTTGAGCAGCAATTCCCACATGATATTGCCGATGTGCTGCCCAGATGATTTTAACTTTTGGGCTTCATTTTAATATGATTGACAGATTGCCCACCTGATCAGATCAGGAAATGGGGAACCTGCCTGTTTTCTCTTGTGCAATTTTAAGCAGGCCTTTTTAAGCCTATTTAAAGCAGGAATGTATTTCTTAAAACAAGATTGCATCCTGTTCTGAAAGATTTCATTGGAACAAGGTGGGTGTTGGATCCTGGTCACCAGCTTGTTGGGACTTATGATCCGGGTTGCACGATTGTTTTGGGATGGCCGAGTTGGTACAATAGGCAGAGTTGACCAGCAGACAGTTCTTAGGTGGAACTCATTCTGTTTATTTACAAAGCTTACTCAGCAGCTACACTTGTGTGCTTCCAACTCAAACCCTGTCTCCATACTTCTCCTTACTAACTCAGACTGATTACTGAGGTAGCCCACACTACTCCTCTATTAGTTACATAAGATCATGAGATCTTCCTTTATAACATCGTTCTTAAAAGGTATATTGCACCTTACATAAAACCATAATTAACACTAATTAACATTTATTTGGAAACACATTTTACATTTACAAGTACAAGTTTCTAAAAATAGCAAATTATTTACACAGATAAGTAATTTGCAAATTCAGTCTTTCTGGGAGTTTCCATGTGTGTGTAGAATGTCTCAGCTCTACAACTTCAGATGCTTTGTCAGGAACCTCCTTTCCTGGAGTTGTCTGAACATTGGGTTCTTCGATGGGCACCTGCAAATATGTTTCCTCAACTCTTGCAGGTACAACAGACACATCTGACACATGTGGACAAGGTTGAGTTCTTTCAACAGGAAACATTGACTCAGTCATGAGCAGTGGTGGAATCATTTCTTGGGGGATTTGTTTCTTCCTTAGATGATCCACATGTCTCCGTATGACCCGGCCTTCCACCTTCACATGATAAGATAGGGGTCCAGTCACTGCACTTATTTCACCCGGTATCCACTTTTGTCCATCTCCAAAGTTCTTCACATAAACTGTCTCTCCTACGGTAAACTTCCTGTCATGACTATGCCAGTCATGTCTAGTTTTCTGACTTCCCTGACTCCTTTCCACATCCCCCCTAAATTCAGCATTATTAAGCTCAATCTCGTCCTGAGGCGGTGTTTCAACAATAATTCTGCAGGTGTGAGACCTGTTGTTGTGTGAGGGGTGGTCCTATAATGGAAAAGCATGCTAGCTTGGTTGCTGTGGAATCTCCATTTGATTTCTTCATGCCAGCCTTGAATGTTTGAACGCTCTTTCAGCCAGTCTATTTGAAGCAGGGTGGTACGGTGAAGTTTCTACATGAGTGATACTGTTGAGGCTGATAAACCACTGAGACTTAGCACTCATAAATGCCATGCCATTATCAGAAACAACTGCTTCTGGCAGTCTGTGAATGGCAAAACTTTGACGTAGCTTCTCAATTGTAGCAGAAGGTGATGATGACTTCATCTCCTATGTCCATCCATTTTGAATGGTTCCACATAGTCAATGTGTAATTGTACCCATGGGCTTCCTGGCCATTCCCAAGGATGTAACGGAGCTGTTGAAGATGACTTTTGCAATTGCTGACACTGTACCTAATTCTTCACTAAACTTTGTATTTCTCCATCCATCCCAGGCCACCATAGATAGCTGCGTGTTATGGTCTTCATTCGGGTAATTCCTGGATGTGCACTATACAGTTCAATCAACAATGGCTTTCTTCCTTTTGGAGGAACAACCACTCATGCTCCCCACAATAATATACCATCCTGGCTGGTTATTTCATGTCTTATGTTTAAGTACGACTTAATTTCATCAAACACATGCTCGTGACCAACCAGAAAGCACTTGTTTTCATACTTTGGATAAGACTGGGTCTCGACTTGTCCAGTCTCTGGTCTGTCTAGCACATACTGGAGATGAATCTAAGAAATTCATCAACAAAACTAGTTCTTGTGGAACTGGGACATGCTTATCTTTTCCTTGTAAGGGCAAATGACTCTGTACATTAGTGTTTGCAATTTGATTTCCAGGCCAATGGACAAAAGTATTCTTGAATGCAAGCAGGATCAATGGTATTATTTGTGTTTCTGTCTTCTTTTGATGGGCTTTCTTCTTTCTGACACTGACTTTATTCTCAGTCTTCTTTTCGACTTCCATATTGGCCAGACTACTCTCAGCTGCTAGCTCTTCTTGAGTGAACTCAGTAGTTGAGTTTCCCAGAATGTCATCATTTGCCTGCATCCATGAAAAATTCTGCATCTTTTGTCTCCAAAGCCTCTTTAGCTTCATGCAGCTGTCTCTTCAGCTCTTCCATCTCTTTTGCATTGGTGTACTGCCTCCTGGAAAATTAAGCATTGTCGTGTCTTTTCTGCCAATTCATTCTTCATTTTACTTAGGGAGGTGCAGAACTCTTTCTGTTTCTATTCATACTTTTCCAGAGGCACATACTTAGACAGAAGGGAAACTAATAACGTGTGAAGGTCTTTTGGCAGGTTTTTACTTTTCTTAGAGGCTGTTCACCTAGACTCGGACTCTGTCCCTCTGGATGGTCTCTTCTAGTTCTTTTTGCTGTCCCATCGTGCCTTTGCTTGAAACATCCTGCATTTCTTAGGTTGTTGAGACTTTACACAATCCTTTTCCAAAACAGGAACATTTTCAGCTCCCTTTTGGAATCTCTGACAAATCAAGGTTGATTTCCCTCAGCTGTTTCACCCTATTAGGCTTGGTCCTCTGCCTCTCAGTATCAACACTGTTAAGCTTGCCGATTGGCTTCTGTAATGGACAGTAACTCTGCTCATGCCTTTGATTTTGATGTCTTAACCCATGTAAGTTTTTAATTTGGGATCAGTTTCTTCTAAATTTGATTTATATTTACCATAATTCAGATATTTGGAGGTGTGTTCACTAGTCAATGTAGTGGAAGCTCCTATGTCCACTTCCATTCTGATAAGTCTGCCATTTACCTTCACTGTTGCAGATATTGGTTCCGTTTTTCCAACCTTCAAATTAAATAACAATAAATATCTGATTTTGTTGCTTCAGGCTCTTCTATATTGTAGATCTCATGGGGATTTTTCATTTCTTTGAAAGTCTGCCTGATTCTTTACTTGCATTGTCTCAATAGGTGTCCATTTCAATGACAACAAAACATTCACTATAAGGTTGTCTGTTTCCACTTCTATTGCAATTATTCCTTTTTCCCCCTAAGTCATTTCTTTTTATTTGCCTGCTAGCGGTGGCTGTTTTCCGCTTCTCAGCTGAGTCTTGCATTTTTATGCCCTTTTTGGCTGGGGCTTCCCGCCCAACATGGAAGACGGCGCCATTTTGCACTCCCTGTATGGCTTTTGAATCCCTTACAGTGCTTTCCATGTCCAGTGCTATTTCTAGTGCCTTCTTAAAATCCAAATTTGTTTCAGACAGTAATCTCTTCTGAATCATGTCTGAATTCACACCACACACTAAACGATCTCTGAGTATGTTAGTTAAAGATGTACCAAACTCAAGATCTTCTGTCAACTGTCAATCTTGCAACTAAATAAGCAACTGTCTTCCCCGGGGCTCTAATTCTTTGAACCGTTGCATTGTTAGCGAGGGCTTTGGCTGGTAATGGCCCTTTAAGAGGTCCACCAATTCATCAGAACATTTCAAATCTGGGGTACTGGGTGCCATCAAACTTCGAATCAATCCATAGGCCTTACTCCCACACGTGGATAAAAGGATCACTCACCTCTTCTCTACCCCCGCAATGTTGTTCGCTTGGAAAAAGAACGCGAGACATTCAATATAATGTGACCAATCGTCCATGACTGGATCAAAAGGATCAATTCTTCTGAATTGCAGCATACTGTGAGGAGATTGCTTCGACGAAAGGATGGAAATTCTACTTACAATTATTGTGCAAAGTACAGCCCGATTTCGTTTCTCTTGATTTCTTTCATTAATTTGTTTTATTCTCAAAGGCAGTTTATTGTATCTTTGCTTTGTTCTTGTCATAAGTTTTGTTGGATCCTGGTCACCAGCTTGTTGAGACTTATGGATCCAGGTTGCACACATGTTTTGGGATAGCCAAGTTGTACAATTGCCAGAGTTGATCAGCAGACAGTACTTAGGTAAATACATCTGTTAATTTACAGAGGTACTCAGCAGCTACACTTGTGTGCTTCCAACTCAAACCCTGTCTCCATACTTCTGACTACTATGAGGTAGCCCACACTACTCCTCTATTGGTTACATAAGATCCTGTGATCTTCTGTTATAACATCATTCTCAAAGGCATACTACACATTACATAAAACCATAATTACTACTGGGGGAATAATTATTTTGGCAATAGTAAGTTGCAAGGCTGCTGCCAGGTTTATGGATACCTTGCCGGTGGTCCTGCTGGAGGTGGTCTGGGTAAGGAGAGACATAGTTCTCCAGCCCCCACAGGAGCAGAAGCACATTGACAATTTTGGTAGACCTGCACAGAGGTGGCTCAGAGTCCAGTGCTAGCACCATCACCCCTAGGTCCTAGCTTCAGTGTAGGAAGATGGTAATTAAGTTTATATAACACCAACAAGGTTGAGTGCAATTCTTCATCACTCCATCCCACTCAACAACACTCCTTTCACTCCCTCCTCCACCTTTCTCAATAATTCTGCCTGTTCCATCAACATCATTCAACAATGCAAGAATTCACTGCAACACCTTTCATTCCAAATACATTCTTCCTCTGCTCTCTTCACTTTACATACTGACACCATTCCTCTTCTCACATCCTAGCATTTACACAATCATCAACTTCTCCCAGCACTCCTTCCTCACTTCTTTTTACATTCACCACCTGCCCATCCTCATCCTTGATTCTTCTCAGCAAGTACATATTATTCAAATGCTTTATACACCTCCACTTACTTTTACAACACCCATTCACTACTGTCCCCAACTCTTTCTGGCAGCAAATAAAAAGGACAATAGTGCCATGGGGAGATGCAAGACCTGGTAAAAAGTACCTAACATCATATGCCTTGGAAGCATGTAGGTGAAAAATAGGAGTGGGCGAAGGTTCGTCCTTGGGGTACTCCAGAGGTAATGGTGTAATTTGTGGTTGCCCAGTGAAGGTGATGTTTGGCCTCCCAGCAGCAATTATTTCCAGAGCTCAGTAGCTTGCTATGTCAGTTCTGTGAGTAATAAGAATAAACCAGGGGAGGCAGTGGCATTAGTAGTATTGTCACTAGATTCCTGGGGTAGTGCTCTGGGTTCAAATCCCACCACAGCAGATGATGAAATTTAAATTCAATCAAAAAAATATGAATGATGATGACCATGAAACCATTGTCAATTGTTGTAAAAACCCATCTGGTTCACTAATGTCGTTTAGGGAAGGAAATCTGCCATCCTTACCAGACCCACAGCAATGTGGTTGACTCTTAAAATGAACCCTGAACAAGGGCAATTGGGGATAAGCCAAAAATGCTGGCCCAGCCAGTGATGCCCACATCCGATGAATGAATTTTAAAAAAAACATGTGGTATAGAATGTAACAAGAGAAGGGAAGAACATTTTATTGTCTAATTCCAGTTCTTTAACCTTCCGATATAATAAACTCAGAATGTCATTTTCCACTCACTAGCACTTTAAATTAGCAGCATGCTTTGAAACACAGATGTTCCTCCTCTCTCAGGCCAGCTCATAGTAAAAGGGAGTGCCCATTTGGTTATTGTGACCGCTAGCCAGCACATTAGCAGCTCAGGGCAACTGTTGAAAGGGCAGAGTGCTCACTGATTGTAAGATAAACTGAACACAACCAGATGTTCTTACATAATCAGCATGTCCTTTCTGTGAGGCAATTCCCTAAACCCTGAAGCTAACATGAAGTAGCTTTTTGGATCCAGAAACTCAAGGGAATGATTACACAGAGCAACACCACTTAATAACACAGAAATACAAGTAAACCATTGACGCATTACAGGAGGTAGTTTGGAAACAGATAGCTCTTCCTGAGGAAACACCAGTGGCTGTAAAAAAAGACAACATCTGATATGTTAGCCTGCCTTCTTACACACTGAATATGGGGAAAACCTCTATTGAATCTATAAGATAAATTGCTTACAGTTGCAGCTGTTCTTATAGTCAGCAAGCATTCAGCTCTCAGGCACTTCAATTAAGACTCCAATGTTAGAAAATGCCCATTTGACTTGTGCCATCTAAGGCTAACTGTTATGGTAACAGAAACTGACTTTACTCATGGCAAGAGAAGTGATCTGCAGAACCACTTATGATTTTTCCCTTATAACTATTTCCAAATCAGGATGGTCTGTAGCTTGGAGGGGAACTTACAGGTGATGGTGTTCCCATGTGTGTGCTGTCTTCTTATACCCAGGGAGCAACTGAATATCCTTCTAAAACAAAAACAGAAGTACCTGGAAAAACTCAGCAGGTCTGGCAGCATCGGCAGTGAAGAACCAAGTTGACGTTTCGAGTCCTTTTAGTGTAGAGTCCTAAACTCGAAACATCAACTTGGTTCTTCTCCGCCGATGCTGCCAGACCTGCTGAGTTTTTCCAGGTAATTCTGTTTCTTTTTTGGATTTCCAGCATCCGCTGCTTTTTGTTTTTATCATATGAATATCCTTCTAGATGGTAGCGGTCATGGGTTTGGAAGGTGCTGTCTCAGAAGGCTTGGTGAGTTCCTGCAATGCATCTTGTAGATGGTGCACACTGCTGCCACTGTGCATCGGTGGTGGAGGGAGTGGATGTTTTTTGTAGATGGGGTGCCAATCAAGCGGATTGCTTTGTTCTGGATGGCGTCAAGCTTCTTCAGTGTTGTTGGAGCTGCACTCATCCAGGCAAGTACAGAGTATTGCATCACACTCCTGACTTGTGCTTTGTAGATGGTGGACAGGCTTTGGGGAGTCAGGAGGTCAGTTACTCACTGCAGAATTCCTGGCCTCTAACCTGCTCTCATAGCCACTGTACTTATATGGCTAGTCCAGTTCAGTATCTGATAATCGTCACCCCCAGGGCGTTGATAGTGGAGGATTCAGCAATAGTAATACCATCGAATGTCAAAGGGCGATGATTAGATTCTCCCTCATTGGAGATGGTCATTGATATTTCTGGAGCCTCTCCTCCAGTAAGTTGTTTAATTATCGACACCATTCATGACTGGATGCGGCAGGACTGCAGAGCTTAGATCAGATCTGTTAGTTGTGGAATTGCTTAGCTCTGTCTGTCGCTTGCTGCTTTTACTATTTGGTATGCAAGTGGCCCTGTGCTGTAGCTTAACCAGGCTGATGCCTCACTTTTAAGTATGCCTGGTGCTGTTCCTGGCATGTCCTCCTGCACTCTTCATTGAACCATGGCTTGGAGTTAATGGTAGAGTGGGGGATATGTCTGGCAATGTGGTTACAGATTGTGGTTGAGTAAAATTCTGCTGTTGCTGATGGCCCACGGTGTCTCATAGATGCCCCTGCTTGAGTTGCTAGATCTATTCTAAATCTATCCCATTTAGCAGTGGTAGTGCCAAACCACATGATGGAGAGTATCCTCAATGTGAAGACAGGACTTCATCTCCACAAGGACTGTACGATGGTCACTCCTAATGATACACTAATGGACTGTTGCATCCGTGGCAGGCAGGTTGGTAAGGATGAGGTCAAGAATGTTTTTCCCTCACGTTGGTTTCCTCACCACCTGCCGCAGACCCAGTCGAGCAGCTATATCCTTTAGGACTTGGCCAACTCAGTCTGTAGTGGTGCTACTGAGTCACTCTGGCTGACGGACATTAAAGTTCCCCAACCAGAATCCATTCTGTGCCTTTGCCACCTTCAGTGCTTCCTCCAAGTGGCATTCAACATGAAGGAGTACTGGGGGGTGGCAGCATTATGTGGTAATCAGCAAGAGGTTTCCTTGTCCATGTTTGACCTGATGCCATGAGACTTCATGGATCCAGAGTCCATGTTGAGGACTCCCAGGGCAACTCTTTCCTGCCTGTATAACCACTGTACCGCATCATCTCTGCTGAGTCTGCCCTGCTGGTTGAACAGGACATACCTAGGGTTGGTGATGTCTGGGACACTGTCTGTATAGTATGATGATGTATGACTCTGTCAGGCTGTTTTTTGACTAGTCTGTGAGACAGCTCTCCCAATTTTGGCACAAGCCTCCCATTTTAGTTTGGAGGACTTGGCAGCATATAACTACAATTGTCACATTATCTGGTGCAGCATTGCCAGTGGTGATAATCAGATTGACAGGCAGAATCCATTAGAGATTAAGTATCCACGCCAGCAAATACCATTTGACTTTCAAATATGCTGTACTCATTAGCAATTCAAACAGCTGAGCGGCACTACATCCAAAGCAATTTCAACAAATGGGCAATAAAATCCTGATGTGCTACTCAGCTGTATATTTTATTCTCTCTCATGGGAAATTGAATGTTTCACAGTTTAGATGTTTAAACAAATTATAACTGCAGAGACGGTCAAATGAAATCGAGAAATTAATTTTAAAATAATTTTCATTACAACTACGCAAGTAGACAATGTCCATAATTTAATCCAATTTCAAAATTCAGAGGTTGATTACACATCTGAACACTTTGCTTCTAACACTAGAACCTATTTATCCATTTTTAAAGAGCTGAACCAGTGAATCCAAATATACAGATTTACTGTTGTGTTTAATAATCTGTAAGGTTGATTGACCATAATTAACAATTATCATGAGGTTAAAAGGGTGCTAATTACTAGCCCTAAATATTTGCAATTAATTTAGTTATATCTAACATGCAAATGCAACTTCATGACACTCTGTCCATGCCAATCGTGAGGTGAGATGCTGTCTTTGCAAAGCTAAGGGCAGAGTGATGGAATTCAGCAACTTGGATATTCGCATTTAATTATACACCTGCTTCTCACTTGAAGTTGCTGTACCATTTATACATAAACAACAACAATCATAATTAGCTTCGTTGTTATTTTGACAAAATTTTGGTTGAATATGCTTAGACTGTATAAAATACCTACCGTATGAAATTTACACTTCAAGCTTTTGTATCTTGTGTTAATCACTGTCTTTAATTTAGCTTTCTATGTAGAATAAGATTTTTTTTGTCAGCCAATATATTCATCAATTTGAATTGCAATATAAAGAAATTACAGAACTAAAAAAACAATTGACGCTATTACATGTTCTACTCACCTTTGACCAGCAACCTCCAGATAATCTGTCACGCATGATTCTCCTGATTTTGAGGGACCACCTAGCTTGAATTCTCTGAAAAAAATGATGGCTCTAAAATGTTCTTGAACCTACAGCATTGAGGAAAAAAAGCACCAGGATTTGTATTCTGCATCATTCTCCATTCTTCATCAATAGTAAACTGACTAAGTGAAACAACATGTCACAACTCCAAGAAAAATATTTGGGATTGGTTTTACCCCAAGTGGAGGAGTGCATAACATAAACATATCCTTGTCTTGTCACAGAAGTTTCAATGGCCAAATGAGGAAAAATAAACATTTCTGAAAGATAGAAATAAAGGCTCGCATTCTATTGTTCCTATCACTTCAAATTTCTCAGAGCACTTGTGTAATCAACTAATTTGAAATTCAATTACTGTTGTTTTGTAGACAAATGTGGCAGCAATTTTACACAAATAACATTACATAAAGGACAAAAAGATGACTGCCCAATTAATTTATTTTGTGTTGTTGGTTGTGAGAGAAACACTAGCTAATGCACTGGGAGAGCCATCAGTTGGCCAATCAGAGGCCAGCAACTCTTGTGCTCAACAACGCCACTGGGGAGACCATGTCTGCTGTCTGAAGGACAGGCATTGGAGCCCCAGGATTGCAGAGCAACCCAGACCACAGGTAAGTAATGTGGGGTGGGGGAATAATTGCAGGGAGAGGGGTGCAGGAGGGTCGGCAGCAAGGGAAAGGGGATGGCTCCCAGCAGAACTCACCACCCTCCCCCTCACAACCGCCCCATTCCCGGATGTGACAAGCTGGCTGCATTTCTGGCAGAGGCAGCAAGATGGCGGGGTTCCGGTATGCCACCATCCAACCTACTTACACGCCCCTCCTGCCTCCAAGCTCATCATCAGCTAGAGCAGAAAATTCTGCCTGTAGCCTTTCAGCTGAGATCATAAACTTACACACTCTTTCTATTTAACTTGATGTAAAAGATCCCATGGCATTATTTGAAGAACAGGGAGTTCTCCCAGTGCACTGTCAAAAACATTTCTCTCTCATTTAGAATCACAAAAGAAAATAAACCTAGCCATTCATTCAATTGTTATTTGTAGGATTTTATTATGTACAAATTGGCTCCCAGGATTTCTATTTAACAACAGTGATTGTGCTTCAAAAATAAGATATTGGCTGTAGCATGCTGTGCCATCCTGAGGGTTTGATAATGTGTTATATAAATTCTTTTCTTTATTTCTTAATTGGTTATTCATCCTATTTCCAGTTTGTGGGATTTAATGTAGACAAATTGATTGCCACGTATGCTACATATCAAGACGGGGATGTAAGGGAGGGTTAGCACCTCTTAGGAGGTAGGCTCACCGTGCTGTTTAGAACGGCTCATCCTATATTGGTCCCCGCGTTCACCCAGCTCTCATCTGTAGCTCCAAGTAGTTATCATGTGATAGTGGCCACACCCCACTAAACCACTTTGGGTCAGATGGATCAAACAAGGTGAGGGTAGCCATCAAGACTCTTACCCTTGGTGACTTAGGAATTTGTCTATCCTGGCATATAAGGACTGATTCTGGGGACTGGGTGGATGAGACCAGCCAAAAGGCCCAGAGGTCTTGAAGCTAGGACAGCACTGTTTTGTGGACTGTGTAGAGTTTGACAAGACACCGAAGGCAACATTCTGGTCATCCACTGCATCTATCTCCAGCAGTCAAGACTAATCTTGCCATTGAACAAAGACAGGTCAGGATGAAACAGTGAGGCTGACAACGCGCAACTCTCCCTCACTATAATCCAATTCATGTGCAAAGGCATGTTCATAATTTTTCTATCATCCATCATCTATTTGTCACAAGTTCTACAGTGACAGGCGAGCAACATAGCAGGTGTAGATTCACTAGGAGCTGTAGCTGCGAACCTGCACACAGGTGGCCCTAGACCATAGGTGAATTTTTCACTGGAACTCAGCAGCCTTGTGCGACTGAGCAGCCATTTTCAGGACTGTTAACCTCTCTAGTATGAGGAATGGGCCAGACAAGGTGCCCTAAATACTGTCTCCTTCACCCCCCCACCCCCGGCCAACAGGCTGCAGCTGGCAGGGATCCCATCGATGCAGTCATAAGTCAATCTCAAAAAAGAAAATAAAGGTGACACTGGTGACCATTGGTGCATGGAACATGGACAATGCCACAGCTGACAGACCCAAGAGGAGATCAGCTCTTCTTGGCAGAGAGCTGGCTAGGTATAATGTCCAGATCGACACCCTCAGTGAGACTGGTCTATCTGAGGAGGGTCAGCAGGTCAGCTCAAGAAAACCTGTAGGTTATACGTTTTGAGTTGGCTGTTTAAGAACGAACAGCGCAAAGCTGTAGGCTTTGCTGCCATGAACCATCTCGTCACTAAATTGATTTGCCTTCCCAAGGGTATTAATGATCATTTGATAGTGGTTAAATTCCCCCCTAGCGACAGTGTATGTGCCCCTATCATGATTAATCCTGATGAAGTCAAGGATAAATTCTATGATGACTCCTTAACTGGTACTGTGCCAAAGTCAAACGAGCTAATTATTCATGGTGATTTCAACAGCTGGTGCAGGGAGTCATCGGAAAAACCGGGGTTAGCAGTTGTAATAGCAATGATCTCCTTTTGCTGAAGAAGTGTGCTGAGTGAGAGCTCTTAATCACCACAGTTTTCTGACTCCCTAATCACAATGAGACACCTTGGATGCAGTCCCATTCTATGGATTGCCATCTAATCGACTGTGTCATCACCAGGAAGAGGAATAGGCAGGATGTGCATGTAACAAAAGCCATTTGTGGCACTAACTGTTGGACTGACCATGCTCTTATCGTTTCAAAGCTAAACTTCAAGATCTATCACCACAAGATGCCCCAGGGCACAAAGGTGCAGATGCATCTCAATGTCTCACAACTCAAACAGGCAGTCATGAAGGAATCTCAGAAACTCGAGAGTTACCTGTGTACAGCGAAAATAGATACTCATTTCATTGAGGATGACTGGGTGACCTTCAAGGATATAGTAGACTCCCTTGTTTTCAAGGCCTTTGGTCCTACCTCTTGCAATCAAGATTGGTTCGATGGAAACAATGAGGTAATCAGAAACTACTGGTGGAGAAACAATGCCTCCACAGGGTTTTCCTCAGTGACAAATCATCAATATTCAGGCATGATGCCTACTGAAACACCTGAAGGACTGCCCAGTGCAAGCTCAGAGAGATGCAAGACATTTGGGCAGTATATGAAAGTCAGTCCTATGCAGACCATGAAGACTGGAAGAGATTCTAGGATGCTCTGAAATCTGTCTGTGTGTCCCAGTCTACTGGTTCATCAACAAGCTTCAGCGTCAATGAGTCAACACTGCTCGCAGAAAAATCCCAAATTCTAGAAAGATGGCCAGAGCACTTTAGCCACATCCTCAGCCTTCCTCCACCAATGAAGAAGCAAAACAGGTTGCCTTCAATTGCTCTCTTGATGCCGCCCCCCCCACCACCGCCCGCCCCCCCCCCCCCCCCCCCCCCCCCCCCCCCCCCCCCCCCACCGCCCCCCCCCACCCCCCACCGGCCCCCAAGGATCGCAAGGCTAGCGATCAATGATCAATTAGCTCACTGAACTCTTTCACTCTATGTGGGAGCAAGGAACCATCCTGCAAGAATGCATAGATGCCTCGATTGTTCACCTGTATGAATGAAAAAGGAACTTGCCATTCTTGTGGCAATTACAGAGGAATCTCACTTCTCTCTATTGCTGGCAAAATCTTAGCCACAACCTTCAGAACCGCTTAGTGCAACATCTCAGCTTGAATCTGCTGCCAGAGAATTAGTGAGGTTTCAGAAAAGGTAGAGGGACCAATGTATGGTGTTTGCAGTTGGACAGCTCGAGGAGAAATGCCAAATATAAAAAAGGACATGGACCTTTACATCATGTTTGATTACCTGCCCATGGCATTTGACACAGTCAGCCATGAGGCCCTTTGAAAGGTAATGGAGGAATTCAGCTGCCCTGAGAAATTCATCACAATGGTTCGACAGTTCCATGATGGCATGCTTACAATGTCCTGGATGATGGAGACTTCAGACCCATTTGCAGTCACTAATGGGGTTAAACAGGGCTGCGTGCTAGTGCCAAACTTCTTCAGCATGTTTTTTTTTTGCCATGCTCTCTGATGTCTTCCATGGTGGTCCTGCCATCAAAATCAGGTATCTCATGGATGGAAAGTTGCTCAATCTGAGATGATTCCAGGCAAAGACGAGGGTCTCCAAGAACACATCTTGCATTTTCTCATTTGCTGATGACTGTGTACTTGCTGCTGGCTCAGAGCTGGATGTGCAATGTAGCATGAATTTGTTCACCTTTGAAGATGAACAAGATTCAAGGTATCAAGATGACTAAAGTAATGAATTGCTGTGAGCAATTGCCCTTTAATTTTCCGTTGCTATTCACAGTCTATTTGTCAAGGTAACATTCACACCACAAAAGTGCCAGGCAATTGCCACCTTCAAAAAGAGGGAACCCAACCATCTCCCCTTGACACTCAATGGCATTACCATTACTGACTCCCCTAAATATCAACATCCTGGGGGTTACCATTGACCAGAAACTGAACTGGACCAGCCATATAAATACTGTGGTTACAAAAGCAAGTCAGAAGCTGGGAATTCTGCGAACAGAAGCTCACCTCCTGACTTCTACAAAGCCTGTCCACCATCTACAAGACACAAGTCAGGAGTGAGATGAAATACACTCCACTTGCCGGGATGAGTTCAGCTCCAACAACACTCAAGAAGCTTCACACCATTCAAGACAAATCAGCCCACTTGATTGGCATCCCATCCATAAACATTCACTCCCTCCACCACCAATGCACAGTGGCAGTAGTGTGTGTACCACCTACAAAATGCATCAACAGCACCTTCCAAAACTTCTACCACCTAGAAAGACAAGGACAGCAGATACATGGGAACACCACTTGCAAGTTCCCCTCTAAGCCACACTCCACCCTGACTTGGAACTATATCACTGTTCCTTCACTGTTGCTGGGTCAAATCCTGGAATTGCCTTCCTCACAGCACTGTGGAGGACTGCAGTGGCTCAAGAAATCAGCTCACCACCACCTTTTCAAAGTCAATTAGGGATGGGCAATAAATGCTGGCGTAGCCAATATACCATAAAAGAATACATTTTAAAAATTGTTGCACTGCGCAGTCCCTTTAACTGACGTGCAACCATGCATGCACACATCTTAAAAGGCACCGCTGCCTGTGTGCTTGTTTGTCTCCCATGCGGCACTTCCCAATTGCTGTATGACTACATCCGGGCAGCTGAGAGACAATGTTGGCTGTGAGGCACTTTTGGACATCATGAGGACACATCATAGAAATATCAGTTCTTTTGGCCTGAACAAACATACAAAAAGGGTATTATCCCTCTGGCAGGGAAGAACTTATGGCATGGGCATTTTTAGAACAAATGCTGCTTTTTTCTATAAAGGAAAGAATGTGGGTTTGCTTTCAGATTTCCAATTCATGAGTTTGTACTCAATATAGAATCATAAGAACTGATAATTGGATATTTTGCCATTTTGTTCTTCCATGCTTGATGGGGCAGACCATAAATTTAATAACATTGTGTGCCTGTAGGAGCTACAGAACTCTACAATTGGGAAAATGTGCTTTACTTTTCAAAATGTATCAGAGACTGTATCCCCACGAGTTACCTTCAAATTCCATGTACAATTGATTTCTCCTTGATAGTTGTTAGAATAACTAGGTGATGTGAAGCTTCCATTTGTTCCGCTAAGGACACCACCACATTCTAAAGCAAAGGAAAAAATAGATACTTATCAGCATGTTATTCTGTTCACTCAAGCCTTGTACAAATGACAGGAGGCCCTGCTTCTAAAAGCACTTGGCTTAGAGAAGTTACAATAACAGAGACCACTTGTACTGATGTAGTTGCTTCAGAGTTGGTTGTAAATGTAGGTAGCAGGATTTCTGAACTCTCTGCAGATCCCATCTAAGATGTGCTACACTTACAGCAATCCACACCATGTGAGGAATCCCAGTGTTTTCTTCCTGCCTGTTAGCCTTAGGGAAGTGAACGAATTGTCGTCAACTCACAGAAGTGCACCACCTACTACATTGTCATATGACCAGCAAACTAACTGATGTTGCTCATGTTACCAGAAGATACCTGGAAGTAGCCAGAAACAAAGGTTTAAGCCACGGTGACTTTCATTGCCACAGCAGTGCATGCCCTGGCGTTTGTAAGTGAATGTCTTCCTGTTGAAATACCTTAAGTGCTCCTCTTCTGTGAAATTCTGGTATGATATTTTTTTCTTGAATACTCGCATGTTGGAATGTCTCCTGCCTCCTTGTCTCCTTCACAATTTTCTTTCAGTCCGTACAGACCTTTGCTGCTTTCCTTGCTGATGGTCCCATTTGGGAACCTCAAAAGGTAAGCACAGTAGCATTCTCATGTTCAGCAATTGAGAACATAAATGCTGTGACTCTACAAGCTCACCCTGCAAAAGTACCTCACAAACAATTTGTGTCAAAACAGCTGAAGACCTGGCCCTGAAGCACCCTAGGAACCTGAAATAATGAGTTAAGATCACCACAATGGAGATGACAATCCCTTTAAATATCTAAAACTGTTTTCTGACTGTTTCTGTCTCTATTTGCTGGGTGAGATATGGAGGTGATGGTTCAAGCAAGCACAATCAGCAATTTACCAACAAAAATGAGTCCTCATTCAGGAGCAGCAGAATGGCCAGGAGGAGATTAGTCGAGCCTTTCATTCACTTTCTCTGCACCAATTTACATTTATACTCCCCAGGTAAATTTGGTGCTAGATTTCAAGTACCACTTGAATGGAGTGCTTCAAGGAAGAAATTTGACTTATACCTAAAATGAGTGGCAAGCTGACAGAGTGATTATTTGGTACTTCATAGATCTCATACCCATAGATGTGGGTTGACCATTACAAATTAATGTTGCTTCTCAGCAGGAAATGCCTCCATTCACTCATTGTGCAACTTGTTATGACGCATGCTACAGTGAGTTATATAGGTCTGCACTCAATCTCCTTTATTTTGTGCCACTTTTCACTATCTGCTCTGCTTCAACCAGGCTATTGGCTGACAGGCAAGGGCTATACCCTCACCAACCAACTCGCAATTACTCTAAGACAAAGAGCGCTGGTGTAATGACAGCCAAGCAGCAACAAGGATTCTCAATGAGAAACTCAAAAGAACAGTTAATTTGTCTGAGCAACTGTGGAGGAATAATGCAGTACTGTTCAGAGCAAATGTCAAGATTTATAGTGATGTGTTGCATGCTCCACAATCTTGGAAGAATGAGGAGAGGTATTAAAGTCAATAGTACAATTGTAACAGGGGTGCAAGAACAGAAAGACATTAAAACACGATAAATAAGAGCAGGAATAGGTCAAAAATCTCCTTGATCCTTTTCTACCATTCAATAAGATCATGGCTGATCCAATCTTGGCGTCAACTCCATTTTTGTGTTCCATTATTTTTGACTTACCTTTGTTCAAGAATCTGACTAACTTTGAATGACTCAGCCTCCACATTTCTTTGAATTCTCGGAATTCAAAAGAGAAAAAAATTTTTATCTCCATTTTAAATAGGTGACCCTTTTTCTGAAACTATTCTTCCTTGCTTAACTTCTCCTTTCTGAGGGGAGACATCCTCTCACCATCTACCCGGTCAAGCTCCTCAGAATCTTATATCTTTCAATAAGATCACCTCTCTTCTAAAGTCCAATGAGTATAGGCCCGACCTAATCAACTTTCCTTCATAAGGCAGCCCCTTCATCCAAGCAATCAACCTAGTGAACCTTCTCTGAACTGTCTTTAATGCATGTACATACCTCCTTAAATAAGGAGGCAAAAACTGTATTCAGTACAGTGTGTGTGGTCTTACCAACACCCTAGAGCTGTAGCAAAACTTCCCTAATTTTATACTCCATCCTATTGCAATTAAGGGCAACATTTAATTTGCATCGCTTGCCAACTTTTGTGGTTCATGTATGAGGGCATCAGATCTCTCTACTGCACCACTGGGTGTTTACATTGAGAATTTTTTGGCAATAACTGGACAGTTGGAATAAGGCTGTAAAAAAATACACATGGTATCCTTGTTTTATAAATTAAGGCACAGAGAACAAAAAACAAGGATGTCATGATAAATGTTTATAACACACAGATTAGACTTCAAATAGAGTATTGTGTCCAATTCTGGGCACTACACGTTAGGAAGGATGTCAAGGTCTTGAATGGGGTGCAAAGGAAATTTACTAGAATGGTATCAGGGTTGTGAGACTTCAAATAAATGTAGAGAATAGAGAGGCTGGGTTCTTTGTCCTTGGAACAGAGAAGGTTAAGGAGATATTTCATGGAGATGATCAAAATCATGAAGGGTTTTGACAGAACACACAGGATGGCACTATTCCCACTGGCAGAAAGTCAGTAAACAAAGAACACATTTTAGGTAATTAGCAAAAGAGTCAGAGGTGAGATGAGAATTTATATTATACAGCAAGTTATGATGATCTGGAATATACTGCCTGAAAGGATGCTGGAAGCATCTTTCAAAACAGAGTTGGATAAATACTTGAGGGAAAAAAATTACAAGACAATGGGGAAAGAGCAGGGAATTGGAACTAATTAGATAGCTCTTTCATAGAGAAAGGCTGAGTAGCCTTCCCCTGTGCTGCAAGTTTTTATGGGCAGGATTTTAGTCCCGCGGATGGGTGGGCGCCCAACCTGATCGGATATAAAATAGTGTGCAATGATGTCTAACGAGCGTCCCAACGTCATTGTGCACTCACGCGATATTTTGGTTGGCATGCGCATGAGAGCCAGCAACGCGCCCAATGACAATGAAGAGGTCTATTAAGGCCCTTAATCAATTAATTTAAATATACTTTTCGCTGCCCGTCCAACCTTATGATTGGTGGGCAGGCGAATTAGCCAGGTGGCCTTCAGTTTTTTAGCAAACCACATCCACGGGCGGGATGAGGTTTCCATAATTAAATAAATGATAAATATAATTTTTTGGCAGAATTTTTATTCTGTTCATGTTATTGTGAGTTAGTCCCATGTCGGGACATTTTTTTTCAGATTTTAAAAGTTTTTATTTTTGATTTTAAAATTGTTCAGCTCCCTGCCATCAGGGAGCTTTCAGTGCGTGCTCCCCGGCACATGCGCGGACTTTTGAGCTTGCGCTCCTCCCGCCCCCACCCCGGCAGCGCTGAAGCTTTCAGTGCGCCTTTCACATTGGCTGGCTGTTAATTGGCCAGCGTGAAATCATGGTCAGGGGTCAATCACGGGCGGCCGACCATTTCCCTGTTGCTCCTGGGCCCTGCTTCCACGCCTGCCCAACAACCTGAAAATCCTGTCCCATGATTCTATGATACAGAGGGGAGTTGCCTTGATGCTTCCTGAGATTGTCTTACTCCACATCACCAATGAAGAAGGAAACAGGAAGCTGAAGGATGTATAGACCAGCAATGTTGCAAGCCACCAGAGCTGTAAAGAAGCATATTATTTAGAAAAGATTCTCCTGAACTATTCCTCCAATTCCCAAGGCATCAATATTCCCTTCTTTCATCTAACTCAGACCTGACAACAATCATGCTCGCAAATGTGCAACTTCATGGGTTTTCCTGTAACTCCACTAATATTATGAAGATTAACAGCTATTTTAAAACAAAATGTATTACTTCATTATTGCAAAAGACTGTATTCTTGATTTGACAAATGGTTACGTGACTGATGCATATCTACAAATCCCCTTGTGCAATCCTTATTGCCTATCTTATGTTTGTTTATACATTCCAGTGCTCCTATGAAGTGATGTCCCAGTGGCTACAGCTTGGGGCTGGAAAGCTAATGAACGCTCCTGCAGACACTTGGGGCAGTATTTGTCCCTCGTCGGATGGGCATGTCCCGACATCATCAGGCGATATTTCAGTCAGCCGGCATACGCGAGAGTCAGCAGCACACCCGCCAACAATTAAGAGGGCTGTTAAGCCCATTGATTAATTAAATTAAACCAAGCGGCCATTGCGAAACCTGATCCACAGGTGGGATGAGGTTTCAAACAGTGATTAAAAAAATAAACACTTAAAATTAATTTTTAACATGTCCCTGCTCATGTGGCAGAGTCACATGAGGGACATGTTTTCCTTGGTTTTTCATTCTTTATTTTTCATGTTAAAAATCTTTGGCTCCCTGAGGCAGCTCCCTGCCTTTAGGGAGCTATCTGCATGCACATCGGCGCACACACGCCAACTTCCGTGCTCGCCCTCCTCCCTGCCCCCAGGCAGCGCTAAACGTTTCGGCGCACGATTCACACTGGCCGGCCATTAATTGGCCAGCCAGCATGAAATCGTGGTCGGGGCCTGATCGTGGCTGGCAGTCGGTTTTGCTGCTGCTCCCAGGCCCGTCCGCTGCACCTGACGAGGTAAAAATCCTGCCCTTGAAATAGCTGTGATCTGTGATCTCAAGGAGCCCTTGGTATTTAGTACCTGGTTGCAGACTGCTGGAATTTGGACACTACCAGAGCGGACTGGCCCAGCTAGCTGCCTGGCAATAACAAGGCCACTATTTGAGTGGCTGGTGAGGATTCAGGCATGCAGTCATCCTGAAAGAGTACAACAGGTCCTCTCTGATTGAGGCAATGCTGCTCTCGGAGAGCTCAGCCTCAGCACTGCCACGGCTCTGGGTGAAAACAGAGCACAGGTATGCTGGAATGCTCTCCATGCCTGTATCCACACTCTCCTTAAGCTTTTATAAACTGGAGATGATGGACCCCAGAGCTAAGATGGCAGCAGTTCAAGCTTTCATAGAAACTGTCATCAGAGGCTCCAGCGCTATCAAGTTCCTCAAGCACACACACAACTCACACATGACTCCATGGTTGACAGCATGATCTCAATGCTATTTAAAATACATCACACAAGTTACAGCTGAACTCCAACATGTGCTACCACACTGTGTGCAAACTTGCATTTAACATCTGTGTGTATTGCTATCAACTTTCATATGAATTATGTGCCCATGATGATCTCAGCTGTCGACTCTAGAGCAGGGCTAGGATGCAAGTTGTCCTACTTATTTCTCTGCTCCTGCTTCAATGCGCTTATGCTGCATGTAGCTTGATGTGCTACTTCACTAGGCTATCCTCTGAAATGTGTAGGGTGCCAATCTCAGAACTAGGGTCTGCAAGTTTAAGGTCAAGTGACACTTATGTACTGCAGTGTTGCCCTCAGCTCCTGCTGTTCCCAAATGGCTTGGCAAGGTCCAATGAGAGATACAGGTCTGGAGGCTTACCTTAGCTAGCCTTAGCTGTGAGGCCATTTAACTTTTTCTGGAAGGGGGCTGGGGGAGGGGAGTTAGGCTACATATGGCACTGACCCACTTTGTCACCTCTGTCCACTCCTGCTGGATAGTTTGCTTGGTTATCTTCTACTGGGTAGAAGGTAACCTTCACTGTCAACCTTCATTCACTTTTGATGCAGTGTTAGAAAAATAATGGTTCTTGCAGCTTCTCTTGTGGCTGTCTTTGCCCACAATCTTCAGTTATATTTGCCAGCTATCCCTTCAAGTAGGTGGCTTCATCAGCACTATGCAAAATTGGTGGTGCATTAGGTGAGCCACAAAAAAATAGCTCTGGTAGCCTGATTATTTTATCTAATTAGGGAGACCAATTTGGGGGCTTAATTGTGACCATGTGATGGGATGAACCCTTGAAGCTGTGTGCATTCTGCACTTGAGAATTTTCCATTGTTGCACACTAGTGCAGTTTTAATCATTAGCTAATCACTGTTGTTAAACTTTTCAGTTCTGTTGAAATAAATATCTGTTAGATAAGCTGTTTTATTGTGGCAGATAATTAACATGAATGACTAAAAACTGTTTAACAACTATTCAAGGAATATTTGAAGGTACTTTGTCCCACATATTTTGTTTTGCAATGTACCAAGAAACCATTGATTCAAAATCTAGAAATGATCTTTCTATAGAAAGAAAGCAAACTTTTACTTTCCTTACCTGTCATTGGTGCCTGAAGAAATGTAATTGAATATTTTGGAAGGTCACATTCTCCTCTTGGGCTAAAGGTCACTAATAGTACATTCCCAGAAACAATTACCTCACTCGTAATGGGTAGGCCAGTTTGGCTAAACCTACAAACAGAAGTATCTTGTTACCTTTTTGAAGTAATTTTTCTTAGCAGTAATTTTTACACACAGAAAATAAAATTAATTTTTTTTAAACTTCCAAACATTCTGAGTTGATGGTGTGGGAATAAATCAGTGGAATTTCCCAGGCGCTGGGGTTGAAAACCCATAACACTATCGATGCATCATTGACAGCAGCATTCAAAAGGGCTGGATTTAGGTTGGCTTTTGGATTCCACAGCATCAGAGCTACAAATAACATCAGTTATTTGGCAAGTGATATAAGAAGGGACAGGGCCAAAGGCAGGGACTCCCTACACTGGAAGTTTCCATGTCATCTACCTTCAGAGGAAACAAGGGTGGTGTTCACTGCAATCGTGCTGCCAAACTATTGAAGTGGGGCTTACTTGAGGGTCCAGGGTAGGACTTTCATAGGGAGCTGCCAAGGGCATCTCAAACTTATTTCCTTGATGGGAAACACCAGGCACCTTACAAAACCAGCAACTTCTCCAACAATTTGTGGCCTGTGGTGCAAGATGGGGTCTGTAGATGTTGGCAATTACTATGGAAATGAATAGACCTTCCCTGCAGACCTTGGCAGAATCATTGATAGAGGTCTTGGATGGGCAGTGTAAAATAGGTATGGTGATTACCCTAAAAAAAAAGGTGGCACTATAAGTTATTTAAAAGCCTTGCTAATCTAACAGCAATGATAATATAGAAATATTTCACATATATCCTGGTGTTTACACTGGCTACATAAATATTTTGTATTTCACATTTTACTTGTACGTGTTGCACTAGATTAATAGAAGTTTATTTTAACAGTATAATAACATTCAAAATATGACAGAGTTGCGAACTGTTCACTTATGGATGGATAGTACACATTTCTTGTTTCTGTTTTGTGTTGCTCGCATACAATTTAATAAGCTGGCTGTTGCAACAAGTTAACTTGCCTCCCAAATTAACATGACACCTCTCTTTTGTAGGCTGAAACATCCCATTCATCCTAAGTGAGGAACAGTTGAAAATGACATCAGGTATGATCTTTATTTTATGATGATATGTGATTCAAATGACATGTCAATCAACAGTGCAGTTAGAGTGCAGGGCATTGGCAGTTTCATATTGGAAAATGCTATACCTGGTGCACTTATTTCAAATGTTATTACCTAACTTTTATTAAAAGTAGCCAGGATCACTGTTACTTTTACTGCTTAGCCAACAATCTAGCAGAGCAGATCATTCGCCAGTTGCAAAACCTGCCCGATTTTCATCCATTGAAAGAAGCACTACCCCCAAGTGAGATCCACTGATTCTCGACCACCCCTAAGCACGAATCATGCCCTACCCCATAGCTGAGCAAAGTGTAGCACCTCTCAATTACTCTATGAGCAAGGGTCCAAACACCTCTTCCCTTGCCCTTCACCAGTGCCACCATCCACTACCCCACTCACCACCCCCCCCACCCCCCCACCCTCTGCCCAACCCCGACACCACCAGCACAGCACTCCAGTAAGGAAGAATCTCAGACAACTCTAAGCTAACAAAATGAAACGTGTGGCAGGTGGCCTTTGTACTGGAGCACAAACAAAACTAGAAAGTCTCAGTAGAATAATGTGCGAGTTGCAGAGGAACAGCACAATCACCACATGCAATGCTTTCACCAACACATTGGAAATTATAGAATTTTCCTTCCCATAGTCCCACCTCAATGGGATAAAACCAACACTCCTCTCCATGGAAAGGAAATCAGGACCAATCATTCCCTCCTTCCACCCAACTGAATATATAAGATGCACAAACATCCACCATCACCACCCCACTAATTGGGGTTGAGCAACAAAACTGCAGGCAACACCATCCTGACTTGGAGTTATATCACTATCCCTTCGCTGCCTGTGGCTCACAATCCTGGAACTCCTTTCCTAAGAGCACTGTGGGTGTACCTACACTACGTGGACCGCAGTGGTTCAAGAAGGCAACTCACCATCTGCTCATGGACGGTTTTTGAGATAGGCAATAAATGCTGACCTTGCCAGCTATACTCACATCCCATGAACAAATAGAAAAAAAATCCCCTTCCTCATAAAGCAATGAATACGGGAAATACTCAAGTGGTCAGTTCTATTAGCTGAAGCAGCAGCGGATTTGACTGTAATCAATCACACCTAGCTAGCTAGCAGTGTCATATGATTCATACGAGCTGTTGAAATGTTTCCACCACAGACGTAACTCATTGAGAATCCACTCCAAGTAGGGTCATGCAAAGTTCATTTGTTCAAAAAAAAAGTGCACTAGTAGTGAGTGACTTAAAACGAAACAATGGTGGGTGGAGTCATGTGAGGCAGCTGATGAATGAAAATTCCAGGCTACAAATCAACTTGCAGTTCCCACAGGGAGCCTTCTAATATCTAGTCAGGGTCAGGAGCATTAATTAAATCTCCCCAGCAAAATGATTCATAATTAATATCCTCTGACAGCTGCTTGCTCACAAGGTAATTGCTTGTTGGCAATCTTTTGTAAACATGTCACAATGAACAAAAATATTGTTTTGACTCTAGTATTTCTGTTCTATGTTTATATTAATATTTCTCCCCATTTTAATTAATGAGGCAAGACAAATCACTTGAAGGTCAACGACCACAAAAAATCCATCTCTGGAACACTTAATGTATTACAAGAGGTAAACGTTCAGCCTACAATTAAAAATCTATCAATTAAATATAGAAGACATTGAACCATTGATTCTGTTGAAGGGTCATGAGGACTCGAAATGTCAACTCTTTTCTTCTCCGCCGATGCTGCCAGACCTGCTGAGTTTTTCCAGGTAATTCTGTTTTTGTTTTGGATTTCCAGCATCCGCAGTTTTTTGTTTTTATCTTTATTATTTTGGTCTCACAGAAACTTTGTCTTTCACACGAGGGTTTCCAATCTCCATTCTTGAGGAACTTGCGTTGAAATCTTTTCCCAAATGACGCTTTCTCACAGACATCTTCAACAAGGATCCACCTCCAGGGCTTCGATTTCTTCCTCTGATGTTCCCCTCCTGTGGATTGCCACATGTGTTCAAACTCCACCTTCCACACACTCTCTTTGGCTTAGCAGGGCCAACAGAACACCACTACTGAAAACTTGGTATCTCCCTTGAGATCCAGAACTCACTTGACGTTCACTGTTACTTTAATTTTAGAGCAACTCATCTAAGATTCTTAGGCCTATTTTCCTCAGCAATCTTCTAGTATGCCCAGTTATGGAGAGACTTAAACTGCTCCATTAGAGCGTAATCACCAATTGAACTCAAACTGCTTTCTGTTTCTCTGTCTCTGTGGATCCCCTGTTACTAGGCAATGGTACAGTTTTCCCTGCTCTGTTTAACTTCCTTAATCCACTTCAAGTGTTGCAAAATCTCATTAAAATGCAGGTATACAAACAAAACTTCAGACTTGCTAACTCCATCTCACAGAGGAAAACTCTAAATGAAACTAGACCCAGATTTCATCCTTTTAACGCACAAATAAAACATATAATTTAACCTTAAACTTAAAGCTAAAACTTAAAGTTAAAGCTATAGCTTATTTCTAACACACGCAAATACACACATAACTTATTTAAAACTAACTAGTTCCTAATAGGAGATTTTGTTTTTAAGTCACATTTTTCTCACAATTTTTCTTTCAGATGGCAGCTGTTCATCACTCAGCCATCCACGTCTCCTCCAGACACATTTCTAGTTTCTTTGATTGTTTCATTCCCACTCTCTTTGGCATTGCACTATCGACACTTTTGCCATTTAATGTCTCCTGTCTTCCACCCTATCACAGAACTTCTCTTTCGCTCTTTTATTACCCTTCCCCTTTCATTTGCTTAAACCTATTACATTTCTAACATTTCCTAGTTCTGATGAAAGGCCATCGATCCAAAATGTTAACTGTTTCTCTCTTGACAGATGCTACCTAACCTGCTGAGTATTTCCAGCATTTTTTCTTTCATTTCAGATATGCCACATTTACAGCATTATGCTTTTGAGTTAACATCCACTACTGTCCTTGCCTGCTTTGAGGTTGCAATTGTGGCTGCAACCATTGGCAGATTTCAGTCACAAACTCAATCATGAAGCGAAGACATTTCGTGCACTGATCTTCGCTGGAGCTAAGCTAAGAGATTTGCTCCCCAAAGACTATGGTTGAATTTACCTTCCCACTGAGAGTTTTTCTTCCCCTCCCCTCTTCATCTTCCCTCCAGCAGATTGTCCTGAGCTGCATGGCCTCTCTTCATTATCCCAAAGATGCTCAATTCCCAGAGGGAGGCCTACCAGGCCACTCACTCAGTGCCAGTCAACCCATTCCTCATAGACTAAGCAGCATATGATAGATAGGACTAAGTGATTCCACAACCAACGGATCAGATCTAAGCTCTGCAGTCCTGCAGCATCCAGTCGTGAATGCTGGTGGACAATTAAACAACTCACTGGAGGAGGAAACTCCAAAAATCTCCCCATCCTCAATGATGGGGGAGCCCAGCACATCAGTGCAAAAGATAAGACTGAAGCATTTGCAACCACCTTCAGCCAGAAGTTTGAGTGGATGATCCATCTTGGCCTCCTCCAGAAGTCTCCAGCATCACAGATGCCAGTCTTTAGCCAATTTGATTCACTCCACGTGATATCAAGAAACAGCAGAAGATATGAGATACTGCAAAGGCTATGGACCGTGACAACATTTTGACAATAGTACTTGTGCTCCAGAACTAGCCATGCCCCTAGCCAAGCTCCTCCAGTACAGCTCCAACACTGGCATCTACCCAGTAATGTGCAAATTTGCCAAGGCATGTCCTTACACAAAAAACAGGGCAAATCCAACCCAGTCAATTACCGCCCCATCAATCTACTCTCAATCATTAGCAAAGTGATGTAAGGAGTGCTATCAAGAGGCATTTATTTAGCAATAACTTGTTCACTGATGCTCAGTTTGGATTCCACCAGAGCCACTCAGCTCTTGACCTCATTACAGCCTTGGTTCAAACATAGACAAAAGAGCTGAACTCCAGAGGTGAGGTGAAAGTGACTGTCCTTGACATCAAGGCAGCATTTGCCTGAGCGTGGCATCAAGGAGCCCTAATAAAACTGGAGTCAATGGAAATCAGGGGAAAACTCCCCACTAGTTGAAGTCATACCTAGCACAAAGAAAGATAGTTGTGGTTGTTGGAGATCAATCATCTCAGTCACAGGACAAGACTGCAAGAGCTCTTCGGAGTACATCCCAGGCCTAACTATCTTCAGCTGCTTCATCAATGACCTTCCTTCTATCATAAGGTCAGAAGTAGGGATGTTCGCTAATGATTGCACAACTTTCAGCACCATTCACGAATCCTCAGATACTGAAGCAGTGTGCACCCATGTGCAGAAAGACCTGAACACCCTTCAGGCTTGGGCTGATAATTGGCAAGTAACATTTGCACCACACAAGTGCCAGGCAATGACCATCTCCAACAAGGGAGAATCCATCCATCTGCCCTGGACATTCAATGCATTACCATCACTGAATCCCCCACTATCGACATCCTGGTGGTTACCATTAACCAGAAACTGAAATGGATCAGCCATATAAATACTGTGGTTACAAGAGTAGGTCAGAGGCTGGGAATTCTGCGGTGAGTAACTCACCTCCTGGCTCACCAAAACCTTTTCACCACCTACAAGGCACAAGTCAGGATTGTGATGGAATATTCTCCACTTACCTGGATGAGTGCAACTCCAACAACCCTCAAGAAGCTGGACATCATCCAAGATAAACAGCCTGCTTGCTTGGCACCTCATCCACAACCTTCAACATTCACTTCCTCCACCACTGATGAACAGTAGCAGCAGTGTGTACCATCTACAAGATGCACTGCAGGAACTCACCAAGGCTCCTTCAACAGCATCTTCCAAACCTGCAACTGTACCACATAGAAGGACAAAGGCAGCAGATGCATGGGACCACCATCACCTGAAAGTTCTCCTCCAAGCCACACACTATCCCAACATGGAGTCATAACAACATTACTTCACTGCCGCTGGTTCAAAATCCTGGACCTCTCTTCATAACAGCACTGTAGGTGTACCTACACCAGATTGACTGCAGTGGTTCAAAAAGACAGCTCACCGCCACCTTTTGAAGGGCAACTAGGGATGGGCAATAAATTCTGGCCTAGCCAGCAACACCTATCTCTCATGAAAGAATAAAAAAAAGTTAATCTTTCGCGAAGTATAGGCAAGCTCCAAAAACACAAGCAATCGCACTAATCAATCTGACATTACCCTTGCAAAACCAGCAGCCCACCCTTATCCACCCTGTGCGATTTCATGAAATTGCCGCACTTGTGTGTTAATTGCCAGTTAAATTAACCACAATAATTTAGTGATGCTAGTTAAAAGTGTATGTTTTTAAAGAGGAGATCAATGCTCCTGCAATGTCTAACTCTAATCTACTCTTCAGAGTTAGACAAATTTTTCATTGGCAAGAGAGTCAAGGGTTATAGAGGGTGGTGGGGGAGTCAGGCAGGAAACTGGAATTATAGCCAAGTTCAGGTCAGCCATGATCTTATTGAATGGGGGAGCAGGCTTGATAGGTCGAATGGCCTACTCCTGTTCCTATTTCTTACATCCTTTAATTTAAATCATGGAGTTCATTAAAATAGACTAATAATGATATATGAGATAAATATCATAGTCTGTAAAGCAAAACAGAAGAAATTAAAATCCATTTTCAAATTGATCTATTGCAAAGTTTCTCTGAATGACACGTACTTACTAACAATTTGCTTGGAGCCTGGGACCCAAGTATTGTACATTGCCACATTCATGCCAGTGCAGCCAGATCCTTCATCTTCAGTTGAAATTATAGTTTTGATGGAGTGATCACTCTCACTCTGCACCAGCCAATAGTTACTGCTGTTTTTGCTGCAGTTCACTAATCTCAGTGAATTAAATGTCTGTTCATTGCTCAATAACAGAACACGAAATACACACTGACCTAAAAAAACACAGAAACCCAAAGGAATTAGGATATTTAGGTCAAATACTTTAGTATGCGAGCCAAGTGGATCTTCCTAGCTAGGTACTTTATCCCGAACTAAGGAACAAAATTTCCTCAGAGTTGCATTTATGCACGTTAATGCGGTTTCTGATTTCTAGCAAAGTTATGATGGTGAAGCAAGATCAACTCATAGGAAATTCCTGGCCTAAGTCACTTGACAAAATCGACAAAACTTGCATTAATACAATGTTTTTGACAAATTAAAATGAGCTGAAGCACTTCTGAAGTAGAAAGTAAACTCTTAGGGCTGAATTTTGAGGTCGTCGGGCGGGCATGGCGGGCGGGCTAGAAGCAGAAGCACTTCAATGACCTGCTGTACTCAGGAAGGCTGAGTCCCATGTTGGCATCGGTCAGTGTGCAGAAGTGTTAAGGTGTGGCCATCCCCCCATGGACCTCAGGGATGCTAGAGTCTGAGTGCCAACTGTCAATGACGCTGGAGCTGGCCAAGGGGCTGAGGCTTGGCTGCTTGGACTGGTGCCTTGCAGCTCGAGGCCCACGACTCGGATGTGCCCTGCCAGGTGCTCCTCAGCTGGGGTTGGTCAGGCTGCAATGGTGCTACATGTACAGAGTGGACTAATCAATGCTCCTCTGTTGTTTCAGGAGAAGACTGCCCACCATAATATTGAAGGGTTGTAGACTGGCAGAGGCCCCATTAGCCTCTTAATTCTTTCCAAGTACAAGGAAGATGCCCTGAAGCTCGAGAGCTGACACAATTCACATGCAACCGGTCGTGGAGAGGCAGGGGTGCCAGACGAAGGTAAGAGTGCAATGCACAGAGGTGAGATTTTAGGTTTGTGCAACCATTCTAGTGTAGTCTGTTCATTGATGTGAGCCTCAAACCTGGAGTCCCCATTGATCATTGAAAGATGTGGGCACCATGATGCAGATCTCCATGGTCTCACCAGGGCGCCTGGCATGCACAGTGACAGTGTGATGACTTTAACTAATGACATGTCCCTGTTCTCCCTTTTAGACTCACCAGCAGGCATGCGCTCTCTGGACCCCAAAGGGCCTGACACCGGAGGACCACCGGGCTTCAGCTGCACCTGCTTCACACCTGCTCTCTGAAGCAGGCACCAGTGCAGATACCAGCACCTCAGTGGGCATTAGGTCAGTGGCTAGTATCTCAGCGCGCATTGGTGAGGGCACTTCACATTCGCTTGAGGTGCAGGCGAAGGCAGAGAGTGCCCAGGGCGCCTGCAGTTGGAGTACAGCTGGGCACCAGGACGATGCTGAGTCAAAGGCTGATGAGCCTCTGGAGTCGTCCATTAGGTGGCAAATGATGGATATCCAGTGAGATGTGTGGGAGGACCTGGCGGAGATCCATGAGGGTCTGCGTGCCATGGTCTCTGTAATGGAGGCATCCATAGGGAGCATCAGCACTGCGTTGACCGTCATGGCCGAGTGCACTGCCTCCTCCATGGAGAGAGTGGCAACTCTCATGGAAAGGCAGCTCCAAGGACAGAATCAGGGATTCCTGGGGTTGCACTCGGACCTGCAAGCCCTCACACAGGCACTGACCTCAGGTGATCAGTGTCCATGTGGGAGATGGATGCGGCACCCAGTATCCCAGCTAGGTGCCCGTTCATCTATGATGAGCAGCGAAGTCCACAGTGACCTCACATTGGTGCATGAGCTGCTTGTCATCTCTGTGGGCTCCTCTCAGGGTGCTCTGGATGATGGCAGCAGCTCCTCTGATAGTGACCATGGCATCTGATGAGGTTGCAGCAACTGGGGAGATGCCAGCTATGGCACTGGCTGCTCCCTTCCAGGCTGGGCCAGCACAGGCTCCACGGGCAGAAGACGACAGCCAAGGTCATCAAGGCCAACAAGACAGCAGAGTCAGCAGGCTGCCTCAATGCTGGTGCCAGTGAGGCGGGGGTGGGGCACTAAGATGTAACCCATAAACATAAGTTAAAGGCACCATGAGCGACAAGTCACAGGTGATTTTATGTTCCTTTATGTATACTGGTCTGGGGTTGAAGACCAGGAACGATTATGTAAATATTATTGAACTTTCAAAATGAGATAAATTGTGTTTTTGTCGGCATGGCCTAAGCATGCTTTACCTTTTTATTTAATTGGTATGCGGAACGTCAGTGTGTAATGCTGGATGTAGGTGGCTCTGAGCTTTATTGCACAGGTACTGAGGTTCTTTGTGTTCAAATGAAAAGATCCTTTCAGGCATCAGGGAAGGAGGCAGTAGCCCTGGCATACGGCTGAAGCTGATCTTTGGCAGCCTGGCGGAAGGAGCGTTAGATCAAGGCATCCCGGCCTCCCTGCAGGTTACCGAGGTCTACGTCCATGCCCTCAGCATTCTACTCGCCATCCTCCACTTCTGAATCACTGCTGGAATCATCATTTGTGGCTTGTGCAGCTGCATCAAGATCCTCTTCCCCCACTGGGTGCCCCCTCACCAGTGCCAGATTGTAGTGCTCCCCCTGAATGGTCCAGGCATCGGAAGCACATCTTGAGAAAACCTATGGTCCTCTCTACCACTGCCCTTGTGGAGGCATGACTCGTATTGTAACACTGCTCTGCCTCTGTTATTGGATGGCGGAGGGGCGTCATAAGCCACCTCTTCAACAGATAGCCTTGTCACCCAGCAGCCATCCATCCAGCCGGGCTGGAGCACTGAAGATCCTCGGCACCTGGAGTGTCTCAGGATGTAAGCGTCGTGGGAGTTGCCAGAGTACCTTGCACAGACTTGCAGAATCTGCATCCTGTGGGCACACTATCTGGACATTCACGGAATGATGAAGGCCCCCGGCCGACCCGCTGGAGCCTTGATCACCACATATGTGCAGACTATTGCACCCTGGATGTGGGGGAATCCAGCAATCGCTGCAAAGTCTCTGGCTCGCTCAGCCTGGCTGGCCTTGTCCGTATGGCAAAGAATAAAGGTCATTACCTGCCTGAACAGAGCTTCAGTCACCAGCTTGGTGCAACTGTGGACTGCTGATCGGGAGACTCCACACAAATCCCCCATTGACACCTGGAAAGAGCCGGAGGCATAGCAGTTGGCAGTTGAGGGCCACTGTGACCTTCAGAGCCACTGGCATGGGAGGTCCACCCACACAATCAGAGCTGATCTTAGACCCAATCATCTGACAAATGGAGGTCTCTCTGGAGAGGCGAAGCTTCCTTCAGCACTGCACCTTGGACATGTGGAGGTAGTTGCATTGCTGCCCGTAAAACCTGGCAGCAGGATAGTAGCATCTTCTGCGGCCCCTTCCATCTTGGAATTTCTGCTGGCCCTGTGCCCCTTGTGCCTTCGCCTCTCCTCTCACAGGTTGCTCCCCTGGAAGCTGCATTGAGACACCTGGCCTCCTCAAGACCACAATCACCATTACCAGAGTAATGGAAGGCGATATACCCCAGGGGCCTTGCAGACACTAATAAATCCTGAAATGAAGCCTGGAAATACTAAGAATAAAGCCCTAAACAGAGATAAAGCTGCCAAGTACCAATAAGTCACCAGCAGCAAGCTATGTGCCAAAAACCTCACTACTCACACTGGCAATACTGCTGACCCTTTTTATCCCGCCTTTGGGATGAGGTTTTTGAAATTGTGGGCTGCCCGCCTGTCTGTTTTGCCCCGTGCGACGAGCACAAAATCACACAGGCAACGGAAAATTGCTGGCAATTGGCTTTTTAATGGCCTGTTAATTGATGGCAGGCGTTGCTCCAGCACTTGCTTGTGCCCGCTGAGCAAAATATCGCGTGATGCACGATGACGTCGGGACGCTTGCCAGTTTCAATCCCCCCCGCCACCGCCCCAACCCCCACTTGCACCGAAACCCAAATACTCCTCTAGATTAAAGTTCACCTTATAGAACTGGCTTACAGTACAAAAGGAGGCCATTAGCCCACAATGTCTGTGCTCTTTCTTCTTAGTCCCAATTTCCTGCTTTCTTGATTTCCTCAGTGCTGAAACTTTTTCTTATTCTGGTACACATCCAATTCCCATTCAGTGTTATGATTGAATCACCTTCCACTACCATTTAGGCAATGCACTCTAGATTATAGTAACTCACTGCATAAAAATTCTAATGTTCCCCATATCTTTTCTTTAAACAATTATCTTAATTGTGTGAAGCAACTCCCTGCATTATAATCACTTCACTTCAAAATCAGTAATTCAATATGCTTTAAGGCATTTTAAAATGAGAAGTGTGATATAAATGCAATTATTATTTTAAACTGACATCTTCTGTTCTACCCAACTTTACATTCCAATGATTCCTCCCCTGAATACTGGTATCCTACCTCCACACTTGAGCTACTCACCAGTTTTCAAGCTTTGAACATATCCTGCTTTAGCAACTGTAAAAAGACCCAAAATAAACTCAGTCAATAATTTAAAAGATAGGGCACTTTCACTTTGAAGCATTACCAAATGACCCCTCATTTCCATCTCTATAGAGAGACCAAGGAAAGGAATTTATGGTTAAACAGAATAATCAATAACAAAATACAAATGTGCGTAAATTACTAAAGTTAACCTAAATAATTTGCCATGATTGTGGCAAAATTTACTGTTAAGCTATGTTCATAGTTTATGGCTCTATGATTATAAATAATGCTTTTAGTGCTGGCCATTCTTACTTTTATAAAGGATAGCACAAGCTATACTAGGTTAGGATAATGTCTTCTTTTAATTCACAAGTCCTTGCTTCACAAGGTAGACGAAAGTGAAGATTATTTGGCCTATCTAGTGGCATAGAGCACAAGAACAAGGAGGAGCTTACATAAGACACTAGTTGGATCTCAGCTGGAGTATTGTGTACAGTTCTGGGCACCACACTGTAGGAAGGATGTGAACGCATTGGAGAGTGTGCAGAAGAGGTTTGCAAGAATGGTTCCAGGGATGAGAAACTTCAGTTATGAAAATAGATTGGAGAGGTTGGGACTGTTCTTCTTGGAGAGGAGAAGGCTAAGAGGAGATTTGATAGGGGTGTTCAATATTATGAGGGGACTGGGTGAAATAGATAGGAAGAAACTGTTCCTGCTCGTAAAATGATTGAGAATGAGAAGGCACAGATTTGAAGGGATTTGTCAAAAAAGCAAATGTGATGTGAGAAAAAACTTTTTCGCTCAGCGAGTAGTTTGAGTCTGGAATACACTGTCTGGAACTGTGGTGGAGGCAAGTTCAATTGAGGCATTCAAGAGGGTATTGGATGATTATTTGAATACAAACAATGTGGAAGGGTACAGGGAAAAGGCAGGAGAATGGCACTAAGTCATAATGTTCATTTGGAGAGGTGGAGAAGACACAATTGGGCCGAATGGCCTCCTTCTGCGCCGTAACAATTCTGTGATTCTGTGATCTTATCTCATTTATCTGGAAAGACTTTACAGACTCTGTCACAGCATCCAAAAGTATGACCACAAATTTAACTGAGCAATGTGCATTATTACACCTTAAAGAGACATACAAAGTTACAATACTTTAGCAGCATTTTTGGAAGCCACATTTATTCCTATAGTGCAAAGGTAAATGTTAAACACTAAACCACAATCTTACAACATAGTTTACCAGCTTGGTTTAGTGTTAAAGTAATCAACAATATAAGTTTTCTTCTGTTATCTTTGGCTGGATTTATACAGTATATAAATGAAGTCCTTACATTTTAGTGCGATTGAAGATGGTTCAACTTCGATATTCTCTCCCGTTCTGTCAGTATAGAGATGCTGTCGTAATACATTTAACAACACTTCTGCACTTAGTGTATATTTAATCAAAAGGTCATGTTCTTCTGGCATTGCAAATTGCAGCCAGAAATAGGCAGTACCATTGCTGTAAATAAAAATAACAATATCAGAAAGAAAATCAGTTAAGTTCCCCTTCATTAATCAAAATTATCTATTGCAAACCTTAAAAAAATGTAGTTTGTAGTGAATGATTTGACAGACTAGTGACTGATTAGCATCTCTCAGCTCATTCAATTTACAGAGTGAGTAGCTGAACCACAGTTCTCAACCAGAATCTTTGGTCTGAGTCAGCTGATTTCAGCTAGAGTAATAGCAGGGACTGACCTGGGTTTAAAAGGGAAGATTAACCAGGGTTCCAGCTTCAGATTGCCATCAACAATTCCTAACTGGTAGTGCACATGTGTACATCAGGTGAGGACTGAATCAGACTCAACTCTGATTCTCCTATGGAAAAACAGTCTGTGAATGCTCACTATCAAATAAGCACATCAATAGTGGCTGCTTGGAAAAGACACTGTAGGGAGTTTGCTCAATGGAACTGTGGCCCGGTGGCTTCAAGAGAGGAAGGAGGGGAAGAATGATTTGATGACATTTAGAGCTAAAATAAGTGACTAATACAGTGGCATGATATTAGGAATTTAAGAACCAGTTTATAATGGATATCTTTCAGCTTAGGAAACGAATGGTCACTTAATTTGTAATGGCAAGGGTGAGATCATGTCTTCAAAGAAGGTAATTGTAGGAAAATTGGCAATTCTAAAACACACAATATAACGTTCTTTAAAACGAAAGGATAATATTAGAATTCTATATGCTGGAACTAAGCAAAGAAGTTAATCATTATTCGTTGGCAACTCCAATAATAACATGCACTATTTCAGCTGAGGTCTCTGAGGAAGTTGTAAACATCCAACTTGCACAACTGTGGGCTAAGTAGCATGCTCTGCATCTTGCAAGACTAAGCAGAAAGGAATTCATGGAAGCATTTAATATCAGAACACCACTGTCCAATCCATGACATGAATGCTAGCAAAAATGAGAAATGTGGCACCTAATTGGAGTCCTGTCAATTATCGAACTAATTTAACCTGGCAGTTATAGTTATCGAAATATGCAGATCAGGTTTACTGACAACTTATCCATCTGTCAGAATTGTTCATCTTGGATCAGTCACAAATGCCACTGTCCCATTAAGTGGAATTGAAATTGTGGAAGTAACTATTGTATAAAATTTTCAAGTTATAACATAAAATTTAAAACAGTGCAACAAAGGGCAGAAGTGTGAAAAGTAAAGTTGGAAGATTAAAAAAGGAAAAATGCTTAAACAGAAGTAAAACTAGTAAACTGCACCATAGCTGCTTATTAATAGCTTGAGGACTAAATATGATAGCCCCTGAAAACAGATGCAAGGATCATGATGCTGAATGCAGCACTGAACCTAACACAGTGCAACAATCTATCAGTACTGACATTCCAACAGCGAAGCTTATCCTCTCTATTGAACCTTCGATAACATAGTGCACCCTCAGTGCTTGCCAACTGAGAGTGCAGTCCTCCTCAGTACTGCTCCTCTGACAGTGCAGCACTCCCTCGCTACTGCCCCTTTGCAGCATGCCCTCAGTACTTCCCCTCCAACAATGTAGCACCCCCTCCTTATTGACCCTCTGTCACTGCAGTGCATCCTCAGAACTGACCTTCTAACAGTGCCGTCCTCCTCAGTACTGTCCTGCAGGCAGTGCAGCACTGTAGTGGGACTTGTTAAATTGCAGATTTGCTGATGTATTTTAGTTACTTGTCTGAAATTTGTGTTGGTATATCTGGGTTTTATTGTGCTCTGCAGTGTTGGGTATATCTCTCACGCTGTGTAAATGAATTTAAGATTAGTCTGAGCTGGAAGAGGTGATGATGAGGTCATAGAGTCATTACAGCACAGTTAGGTGCTATTTGGCCCAACAGGTATATGCCGGCTATCTGTAGAGTTCCATTCCCCCGTTCTATCCCCAAAACCCTTTATTTCCCTCAAGTGCCAATCAGATTTCCTTATGAAATCATTCATCATCCCCTTTCTATTAACCTTATAGGCAGTGAATTCCACCTCAAAATAGGTTCTTCCTCACATCGTCCCTGAATCACTTTCCCAAAACCTTAAATCTGCGTTCCCTAGTCCAGTACCATCAGCTCATGGAAACAGTTTCCATTGTTTATCTTATTTAAACCTGTCATAATCTTGTGCACCTCTCAAGAAGAATAGAAAAGCAGCATATTATTTAAATGGAGAGAGAGTGCAGAACTCTGAGGTGCAGGGTGATCTGGGTGTCCTTCTCCGTGAATCACAAAAGGTTCGCATGCAGGTACAACAAATGGTTATGAAGGTAGATGGAATGTTGGTGTTTATTGCAAAGGGAATCTTATATCAAAGTAAGGAAGTTTTACTACAGCTGTACAGTGCCTTAGTGATCCTATATCTGGAGTATTGTGTACAGTTGTGGTCTCCTTACTTAAGAAAGGATATAATTGCAGTAGAAGCTGTTCAGAGAAGGTTCACTTTACTGATTCCTGGGATGAATGGGTTAGCTTATGAAGAAAAGTTGAGCAGGTTGGGCCTATACCCATTAAAGTTTAGAAGAATGAGAGGTGTATAAGACCCTGAGGGGACTTCGGGTGGATGCAGAGATGATGTTTCCCGTTGTGGGAGGGTCTAGAACTAGGGGATACAGTTTAAAAATTATGGGTCTCCCATTTAGGACTGAGATGAGAAGAAAAGAAGAAATTTGTTTTCTCAGAGGGTCGTTAGGCTATGGAATTCTTTTCCCCAGAGAGCAGTAGAGGCTGTATCATTGAATATATTCAAGGCTGAATTAGATTTTTGATCGATAAGAGAGTCAAGGATTGTAGGGGGCAGGCAAAAAAGTGGAGTTGAGGCCACAATCTGTTCAGCCATGGCTCGAATGGTGCTGAATGGCCTATCCCTGCTCTCAATTCTTGTGTTTTTGTGTATCAAACCTTCAATGGAAGGTGCTGTCAAAGAAGCCTTGATGCAGCGCATCTTGTAGATGGTATACACTGCTTCCAAGGTACATCGGTGGTGGAGGGAGTGAATGTTTAAGGTGGTGGATGGGGTGCCAATCAAGCGGGCTGCTTATTCCTGCATGGCATTGAACTTCTTGACTTTTATTGGACCTGCACTCACCCAGGCAAGTGGAGAGTATTCCATCACACTCCTGACTTGTGCCTTGTAGATGGTGGACAGGGTTTGGGGAATCAGGAGGTGAGTTACTCCTTTTATCTGCTAATTGAACCTGTTTGCAGCCCTTCTCGTAAGCTTTTAAGATTAACTTACCCATCGTGCAATAGTGACAGCACAAAGGAACCTTTCAAAAACTTTTCAACATTTAAAAACAATTTAATTTACTAAAAATCTGACTGTTCACCAACGAACCTAGTAAATGGTTCTGTGTAGCTTTTAGAAGTCATTTCAATCATTTATAATCAGGTTGCTCACAGGTGGTGGACAATGCACTTAGTAAAAAAGCTTAATTTTTGTGATAAATCCATTTTCAGCCTTATTATTAAAACTGCGCCAGGTTACAGCTCTTAAAGATATCAAGGAATATTTTGAAATAAACAAATAATTACATTCCAAAAAATTGCCTGACTGCACTGGTTCTTGGAACAATTTAGGTTTGGCAGCCTGCAATTGAATTTGAGTGGAGGTTTGAGCAGGAAATGGCCAATGCAGACAGCTAGCATGCTTTGGAGTCAATTTCTGTTGGATGACTGATCGTGCTCCAATTACCTATTTTGAGGATTAAAATAATATTAAGATTGTAGGTAAGATTTGCCCTAACCTGTTTTATTCATAAGATGCTTCTTAGTGTTTCTTTCTGGTTTTAATAGGATTACATAACATTTTGGAGCAAATATGCAGATAAGCAGACCAAAGTTCGATGCCAAAATGGCAAAGATCTCAACAGCCATCTACAAGGCGCAAGTCAAGAGTGTGATGGAATATTGTTCACTGGCTGGATGAGTGTAGCTCCAACAAAACTCAAGAAGCTTGACACCATCCAGGACAAAGCAGACCACTTGACTGGCACTCCACATACTACCTTAAACGTTAATTCCCTCCACCACTGATGCATAGTAGCAGTGGTGTGTACCATATACAAGGTGCACTGCAGCAACTTGTAAGCCTTCTTTAACAGAACTTTCCAAATCCACAACCTCTACAACTTAGAAGGATGAGAGAAGTAGATACATCGGAACACCACCATCTGCAAGTTATCCTCCAAGCCACACACCATCCTAACTTGGAATCATATCACTGTTCCTTCACTGTCTCTGAATCAAAAACCTGGAACTCCCTTCCTAACAGCAGTCTGGGTGCACCAACACTAGATTGACTTCAATGGTTCAAGAAGGAAGTTCACCACCACCTTCTCAAGGGCAATTAGAAATGGGCAACAAAATGCTGGCCTTGCTCGTATCCCATGAAAGAATTTTTTAAATTGTCAAGCTGCTTCAGACTCTTGTATATTTCAATGAAATCACCTCTCATTCTTCTAAACTCCAGAGAATGTAGACCCAATTTACTCAGCCTTTCATAATAGGACAACCCCTCATCCCAGGAATCAATCAAGTGAACCCTTGCTGTACTGTCTTCAAAGCAACCATACCTTCATAAATATGGAAACCAAAACTGCGCACAGTACTCCAGGTGTGATCTTACCAAAGCCCTGTACAATTGTTAAGACTTCCTTATTCTTGTACTCCAATACTGCAATAAAGGCCAACATGCCATTTGCTTTCCTAATTGCATGCTGTACCTGCATGCTAACTTTGTGTTCCTTGCATGAGTAGATGCAAATACCTCGGAACATCAACATTTACAAGCTTCATGCCTTCTAAAAAATGACCTGCTTTTCTATTCTTAATATCTAAGTGAATAACATCATACTTCCCCACATAACACTCCACCTGCCACCCTGTTGCCCCCCCTCACTTAACCTTTCCATGTCTCTTTGCAGCCTCTTTGTGTCCTCCTCACATCTTGCATTCCCACTTAGCTTGGTATCATCAGCAAACTTAGATGCACAATTAAATGCTTAGCGTATTGGCAGGTTTGCCAGAAAACTTGCACATAATGTCAAAGAGCCAGGCTCCAACTTCACACAGGACTTTGCACAGAGCTTGAAGCTCAACCTTTCCAGCAGGTGACTGGTGGCCAACTCCAGTCTTAATGTACCATCTAATGGCTGATGTCTCAGCTTTCATTGTGGCACAAGCAAAAGCTATCCAAATTCTGAATGCTGCATTTGAAACTCAGACTGCTGCATGCAAAGTCAGCTTTCTGCCATGCCAGCTCATCTTGCTACGCTGTATGCTTACCAGTGCTCAAAGGGGTTTGCAGGGTCTCACAGCAGTCCAGCAATCTGTCCTCCAACAAATTACTAGGATCGTTGAGGTGCCATATCGTGGGAGTGGTAATGGCTCTGTGGAGAGTTTCTCTCTCAGGATACTGCATTCGTCCCTCAACCACTTCCACCCAGCCAGTGTCCTAGCTATTGCCTGTCAGGCAGCCAGCCCAGACTGCTGCTGTCTTAGGTCAGACCTTCAAGGTCAAGAGCTACTTGGCATCCTCCAAAGCCATATGCAGCCACTGGGGTGATACTGCATTGGAGAATTAGGACAGGCAAAAGCACACAGAAGACAGGAACTAAGAAATGCACGAGGGTGATTAGTTGAAATTTGTATGCAAAATGGCATACTTTGATTTATAAATCTGGTTTGAAATGCTTATTTTGTGTTGGCTTTTATTTTTGTATTGAGGTCAGTTGGACACTGTAGTAGTCAGTGACATAGGGAAGTGAAGGTGTTGGACTCTTGGTGAATGGGAAATTATGGTTCTTTTTTCTAGTATCGCAGTTGGATGAGTTATTCACGTACAGCCCAGCCACAAAGGGCTGTCTAGGTTGCCTCTTCCTTTCCTCTTTCTCTTCTTCTCCTCCTAATCTATTCTTCATCCTTCTTCTGTTCCTCCTTTGGCTCTTCAGTTGCTCGCCATATAGCTGGTGGCAAAGGCTGTGCCTTTATGATAGTAACATTGTACAGCTAATAGTAGACATTCACTCTACTGAGCACTGCATGATTCCTCCAGAGTGGTCCATGCAGCAGAAGCATTGTTTGAGCCAATGGTGTGCACTATCACATTTTGTGTGACAGCATGGCTTTCATTGTATGCATAATGCCTACTACTTGTTTGTGGGTTGCACACCAGAGTCGTCAGCCATGTTGTCAATGGATAGCACCCTGAACATCATGGGATCTCCTGCTGAGCGTCCATTCCCAGTCCTCCTTTCCCTCTTCTATTAGCCCCTCCTTGCCCTCTGTACACTCTGCTCAATCTACCAGTCTTGCTATATTCCAAGGGGAATGCTTACTACTGCACTATTGGAAGCAGCGTAAGCCACATAAAAAAACTATTTGACTCACTAATATCCTTTAGGAAAGAAAATTTGCAATCCCTACTAGCCTGGCCTGTATGTTACTCCAGACCCACAGCAATCTGCTTGATTCTTAACTGCCCTTTGAAATGGGCTAGCAAGCCTCTCAGTTGTATTCATGACAGTGGCTCATCACCACCTTCTCAAGGGCATTTAGATATAGTCAATAAATGCTGGACTACCCAGTGATGCCCATATCCCATAAATGAATAAAAGAAAACTGACTTGAAATTAGTTAATGATCCCTTAAAATAGCGGTCCTTCCTGCTTCTGAGTACATGTTCAGCTGTGCGTGATTAACAGGCAATGTTAGCTGGAGCACTGAGCTCCAAAATGGTAGCATGGGCATCAAATCAGCATATGGCGTCAACATCTGCCTACTCTGCCAGATGTCCACTGCATGCGTGTGCACTATCGTCCTTGTCAATATGGTGTACGGTGCAGTTTGCACCAAAAAGGTGTGCATACATGCCACCGATGCCATTTTGGATTTCTAAGGCCAGTCACAGTATCCATAAAACAGGCACTATGCATCAAATTTTGCATCAAAGTCTCTGAATCAAAAGACCAATGTAATGTTATTACAATGGAATGTGATCGTGTATATGAAGGCTGGTTAAACTAAGATAAGAAGGTGACTGAGGAACAAAGATAATGATCACAGATGGTGACTTAAAATAGCGGTTCCTAGGGAAGAAACCATGGCTGGGATTTTGCACTCCTGCATGCGGCGGGTGCCATGACAGGCAGGAGCGGAAAATATCGAGAGATCAAAAAAATCAGTTTACCGCCGTTATAAAAGCAGTCCGGGATCGTCCACTCCAGCCGTCAAAGGCGGACCGCGGTACATCGAGAATGTAATTTTAATACATTTGCATCTCAATATAAGGGCTGCTCGCCAGAATCATCCTCCCACGTTGAGTGAAGAGGGCATGTCGGCATTTAATTAGACCGACGTGTTTCACAATGGTTTAAAAGAGACGTGCACCTGGCAACCTGCACTTTGCTTGTGACTTCCACGTTCATTCGCCTACCTTGCATCACACAGCACTTGCGGCAACCCAGACACAGTGCCAGGCTTCACAGGCAGCACAACATTGCTTTCCATGGGGTGTCAGAAGCAAGCCTCTACCTACCAGACCAGCGGTAAAGCAGGGCTGGCTTTTAATGTGCTGGAGGGCAAGGCCTTCACTGGTGAAGGGGGGAAAGTTGCACTTAGACACATGACTGAGGGGTGGGTGGTGGGGAAGTGTCAGATGGGGAGAGAGTCGGTTACAGAATGTCAAAAGTGACTTTGGGCCAAAATGGGCTGATCTTTGAGAGAAGAAGTGCTTCAGTGTTGAGCTTGCAAAGACTGTCCTTCTGCCAGTCCAGGCAGTGGGGATGGCATGTCAGTCCAGTCTCAGACGTGCCTAGAATGCTACATGCAGGGCGTTGTCTAACATCACACATTTGTCCATGGGGTTTCTGGCATCAGATGGGCTGCAGATAGCACATTCAGTCAGGGGAGGCATCTGCAGACTTTAGATGGGAAAAAGGTATTGTGGAGGCATTCAAGGGTGTCAGAAGAGGCAGCGGTGGCAGGGGGGTGGGTGGGTAGATGTCAAATTGTGCAAGTGGCCTCAAGATGGAGAGAGGTGAGAACCAGATGGGATATAGCACATCTACCTCACCATGTTCTGGGGGTAACAAAGGGGTATTCACCACAATCACGATGGAAGGGTTGAAAGGTTCCTGGATGGAGGGAAACCTGAACATTAAGCTCCTCAGGATGATGGGAGGGATTTCCACACTCCCACAGGGAGAGTCCAAACTGGTCTGGTAGTGAGAGCTCAGCACCACCATCTTCCAACCTGCAGCAACATTACAGTACAAAATTAAAATGAAGAGATACTCTGCTGCTGAGGACCAGTTGGAGAACTAGTGCGCTGCACTGGGGCTCGAATAAAAGGACAGCCAACTGAACTGTGCATTCCCAAATGAGGAGAGATGCACAGCTGGTACATGTTAGGAGCCTGTGACAGCTTCACTTTCCTGATTCCTTGCACTATCATGTGCTTTCATGCAAGACTAATCCCACAAAGTGGCACTAATTGAGCTCCTTGTTCAGTGTGGAAATTTCCCAGAGCGAGTGGGCGAACTGGACAAGCTTCAGATGCATGTTACCGTCATTGTGCTGGCAGCTTCACAGAAGAGAAGCCTCAGTTCCTGACTCAACATTTCCCTCATGTGTATTCCAAAGTGTGTGGTATTAGGGTATTAGAGTGCAGTGAACAAGGACCCAAGCGCCGGGGCTGAAAGCAGCACATCCAAGCACCTGGCCAAAGCAATTTCATAGTTGTCGGACATGTATAGGGGAGGAGATTGGGGGGGGAAGGCACACCTTGAAACTAATCCTGTGCTGGCCTGGATATTTGGGCAATTAGTTTCTGAAACTGGAACAAAGCCCTTGAATTCACTTTCACTGATGAGTCATTACCAGAGAGAGGACCTTTGGAAACTGATGCTGACTCATGTCTGACATGCTGCAGAGAGGAGACCATCAGGAAGATGAAGACTGGATTTATTGCTGCCTGCATAATCGCATACAGGCAGGAGAGTAGAAGGAGGAGATTGTGATGGAGGCACCAGGCTCACCAAAGGGAGGAAGTAAACCCTCAAGACCAAGGGCAGCAGGACCCCCTCCAGATGCAGAGAATGATGCTTACAGAGACATCATGCATAGGCACCTCACAAGACCAAGGGTGTTCAGAACTTGCCTGTCTTATCTGCAGGTCAGCAAGAGGTAGTGTCACCAATGCCTTTGCATATCCAGGTACCTGGTGACGCACATTTGCCACATTTTCCAGGAATTGGCATCGTGGATACTCGGTGGGGGGAATACATCCATTGCCACTGGCTGTGAAAATATCTGCCACACTGAACTTCTACACCAGTGGCTCTTTCCAGGGCTCCTCAGGAGACCTCTTCAGGACCTCTCAAGCGTCCACTCACAAATGCATACATGAGGTCACAGACGCCCTTTTTGCCAAGGTCCACAATTATATCAACTTCAACAGAGATCAAGCAAGCCAGGACGCAAGAGCACTGGGCTTTGCAGTGATTTCCGGATTCCCACAGGAGCAAGGTGCCATAGACTGCACTTGTGGCTATAAAAGCTCCCTGGCAACAGGAACTGCAATACATAAACCAGAAAGGCTACCACTCCCTCAATATACAGCTGGTCTGCAACATAAGAAGGTTTGTGCCAGATACCCAGAAGCATCCACAACTCATACATCTTGAGTAGATCGCAGATCCAGACATCTTCGAGGGACCACGCAGGATCTGGGGTTGGCTCCTCGGTGACCAGGGGTATCCATAAAGGATATGGCTGACTACATCATGCGACATTCACAGACTCCTGCAGAGAGAAGGTACAATGAATCTCATGCCACTACCCAAGCATTGGTGGAGCACATCACAGGGATTCTAAAGATGCGATTCTGATGCCTGAAGAGATCTGGTGGAGCACTCCAGAGTACTCCCCAGAGGGTCTCATAGATCATTGTGGCTTGCTGCATGCTGTACAGCCTGCATCCTGTACAATGAAGCTCACATTGTCCTGATCCTTTGAAGGATGATGAAGCCTTGGGAGCATGTGTCCTTGCTGAGATAAGGTGCTAACTGGAGGAAGGCCTCCTGGCATCAGACATCAGAAGATGCTGCCTCTTCAAGCGTATCCCCAACATCCCAGTCGCAGTGGCAGCCTACAAGAGCCAGGAGGTGGGCTTAGTAAGCTCGTAGCTGTATGCCTTCAATCTGACAAAGCTCCTCAAGGTGATCCATCTCCAGCAACGGGACAACATATTCTGTGTAACCTTGATGGTAAAACTGATAGGTGACACTTGGGCCAAGGCTGTTTAGGACGTTCCGTAGATGTGCATCTAATCAGAGAGGACTCAATCCTCTGTGTCACCTTCTTCTCTTTCACACTAACACCCAGCACTCTCAGTTGGGGATGCGGGCCAGCTTTTATTCTCACCTTACTACGCATGTAGATCACCTGAAGATGACAACATTCAACCACTTGCATGCCAGATATTAAAATGTCTCCTCTTTAAGAATACATTGTGCCTTAATAGCCAGCCCTGGCCCTTGCGAACTCCAAAATGCTCAGACACCACGAGGCCCTCAAGGTGATCAAGCATTGCTCACAAATAGCAGACTTCAGCTTCAGTATATCCTCGCTCCTATTCTATTGATCCCCTCAACATTGTCTAAAGCTAGGATGTGTACATCCAGAACATACTCAAAGGCTCCACTGGCTGCCACAAATCACCATTTGCAATTAACATCACACGTCTTGGCGAGTGTTGCATCCCAACGTTGTGACAAGAGCCTCGTGGCTGCAATACAGACAATTACAGGTTGAGAAACAAAGTTGTAGGTTCGAGCATCAGAGCAATATGTGGCTGAGCGGGGCAGAATTGCGGCACCCTGAGGTGACAAGGTGCTCCCACTTGTTAGTGAACTAAACAGATGTACACTTGGATAGTCGGAAAAGCAGTTGGCAGGCAGCAGCGCACACAAGCTCGGAGTACGGGCTCATAACATGAAAACCCTGCGGAATAACAGAGAGCACGTGGAGTTGCACTGCATATGACCCTTCTCCATGTGTGAAAATCACATCTCTCCTTCAACCTTCAAGAATGCAGACAAGCTAGGACAACACCCCTGCCTCAATCTTACACAGCCAAAAATAAGCATGACATGGCCCTGCAAAGCATATGAATGAGTTTCCATCCACAAGCAGATTTAACATTAAGGTCGAAGCAGCACTGATATCGAGAATGATCTGAAAAAGGGGCACATGTTGTGTTGATATCGAAGCACACTGAGGCAAAATCCTGGAACTCCTTCCCTGATAGCACTTTGGGTCTTTCTACACCACATGGGATGCAGCGGTTCAAGAAGGCAGCTCACCACCATCTTCTCAAGGGCAATTAGGGATGGGCAATAAGTGCTGGCCTAGCCATCAACATCCCATGAATGAATAATAAAAAAAAAAACCTAGTGCCACTTTTGGGTGCATCCCTGACATCCACAGTGGAGGTGAAGGCAGCCTGCTGAGTGCTAAGCCCTGTTGTCTGTGATGTCTTTGGCAAGTGTCCTCCAGAGGGTCGATACCTGGAGCACCCTGGCCTGCTTTGGGTGTCCTGCTGTGAGGCAGGTAGACCCCCATCTTGGCCTGTGGAGCTGGAGGTGATAGGATCACAGGAATAAGGGAAAGGATGCAACTGGACACTCCTGGAGTCACCTGCGTGGTTGGCCCCAGGGTGTCCATCTGCTGGTGCTCCTCCCTATGGGTGTCCAAGGGCCCCTGGCTGACTCATTAAGGAGAAGGGGCACCTGGAGTAAGATCAAGGTGTCCTGCCCCCTCTCGCGTAGCCACTGATATGGATGCCACCAATGGCTACAGTGATGGAGTTCAGCCCACACACCAGTGCAGGGCCGATGTCCTGGACCAAGGTCTCCATGGCTGCTGCCATCCTCCCAATGTTGACTTCGGTGCATTGGCATGCTAGTGCTATCACCTCAGCCCGAACACTGATGGACTCCTCTGTCATCTGTTGCAATCTGATGACTGCAGCTGACATCCCTTCCTGATGTTCCTGTGATTGTCACTGCAGCTCCACCAACTGCATTAGGACCAAGTCAGGAGACTCATCATCTGACTTGGACTCAGCAGAATCTGTTCTCCAACCGTCCTACGAGTGCCGGCGACCGTGTATGTCCCTGCTTCCACCTGCTGTAGACCAGAATCTGTGCTGTGCTCACCAGATTGTGGCCCCAAGCCTGCTCTAGAACTAGGTCCCATTGAGGTGCATGTCTCTGTGCTGGTTGAGTGCGTGGGTGAGCGCTGTGACTGGTCTTCTGCTTTGGTGTCCTCATGATCCTCATCTGAGATATGTTCAGGGCTCGGGATAAGGGCCTGGTTGGTTGAGGCTGTCGGGTACTTTGCTGAGGTTCCTATGAAAGAAAGTAGAGATAATTAGTGCATGCAGGTTACTCTAAAACAGGACAATGCACTCTTAGTATGGTTGTTTGAGGGATGAGCCAGTGCAGGATCCTGACGTGAGTGTTTGCCGCCAAACTCACCACTGCCACAGGCATGGTGCATGTCCAGCCAACTCATGGCTTGGTTTTCAAATGAGTGCGGACCTTGAGTTCCAGCACTCTACTCCCAGTCTGGGACCTCTCCCATTGATTGTGCATGGTCTTGTACTGCATAAAGACAGACGGAGATTGTGTGTGCAAGGCGTATGCCAGGGCAGATGATAAGGATGCCTGGCATATGTGGATGGCGAGGGGAGCCATGGATGGGATGTGATCTCTAGAGGAGATGAGGCCAGATGGAGATGTGACGGTGTGTATGAGAGTGATTGGTGATGTCCCTTGAGCTAGCAGTGAGTGAGAGGCCAGCAATGTGTGTTGGGCTTGTGAGTGTGTGAGTTGAGAGTGATGAGATGGTTGAACTGGTGGCACGGATGTGATCATTCATCCTCTTTCTGCACTGGGTGCCTGACCTCTTCTGTGCAGCTTTGGCACTGACCACTGCTGCCATTGCCTCCCAAGCTGGATTGATGAGCTTGCTGCACCTCCTGTGGCCAGAGCAGTGGTAGAGGACATCATGGTGGGCTTCAACTGATTCCAAAAGGCGTTTCAGTAAGGCGTCACTGAATTTGGGGGCTGCTGTCTTCGTGGCTTTCGGGGCCATGCCTTAAGCAGAGTAATCCTGGGCTGCAGACATTGAGAGCGCTGTGTGTGGCTGCACTTTAAATATGGCACCCGCAGTGAGGAAGCATTGAGCTCGTGGCAGGGCGGGCGAGCCGGCATGTTTCCTGTGCGCGCATATTTAATGAGGCGGGAAGCAGATGATACAGCGCAAAAACTCACCAATGTGGCCGGTGGGAAAAACACCAATTTTCACACCCGCCACTGCAAACAGTGCACTGAGGGGAAAATCCCACCCCATGTTTGCCAGAGAAAAGCATTATTGCCTAACACTACAATAGCCAGTAACAAATTTTCACTGACAAGTCCTGCCTTACTCACACTGGCCAGTTATAAATATTAAAAGTGTATTTCATAAAACTTTAGGCAGGGTGCAACACAAGTTTACAATTGGTATACAGGTATGGAGAAAGCTAACAACACCCTGGTGAACAAACAGACTGACTGCTGATGATGGTGATCAGCACACAGGCTTTAGCCTTCACTATTTTATTGACTCTAGCAATATGTTTTTAGACTAGTATGTAAAGATTACAGATAGTTTTTCAAATGTATGTTCTCCACTGATCAAAGTACTGTAGCTTAAATTTTCTGTCCATGGCACAGTTTATATCCAAATGACAAGTTTAAGCAAGTTAATTGGCCCAATCTTCACACTGAACTCTCCACATGAGCTTCCCACCCTCCTTGCACCCCTAGTGTGATGACTGGAAGTAGTGATGTATGAGATAATAGCGAAGAGGATGGTCCTCCCTGCTGTCCCAAACCAAAAATCCAAATAGGTCAATATTCTGCAAGGAATTACAGCAAAATTTTGGTTTACTGAGACGGATGTGCTAACTCTATGTTGCATGGCAGTGGCAAGTACCTTTCCAGCAGATGGCACAGCTCTTCATTTGGTTTCCTGCTAGATTCACCCAGTACAGACAGTTTCACATTGTGATGGTCACATAGTTGTGCCAGGGACTGTAGATATGATTAGTGTCATTTTGGTGGATGCAAATAATCAGAGTATGACACACCCTGCTTCATAGAATGCTATTCAAAGCATGACATACTCTGATCGGAATCATCCCATGGTATCCCAACATTATAATCATTTACATATCATAATTGCACCATCTGATTTGCAATTCTAGCTTTTGAGGAAGAGGGGCCTCTATATGCATTAAATGTCTGCCAAAGAATTTCTGGCTACCTCTCTAAATGTGGCTGGTATGGGCTCCGTAGGTCAGCAAAAACCATTTCTTTGTGCAGCCTAACCTAACAGGGATCACTCCGTGGGTTCTCTTTCCTTTCTTCTGAGGAGGAAAAGAATACAAGGGAACAAGTAATGCTTAATGTGAATCTGCAGCGTTCCACTTCACCTATGACGTTCAAATCAGTTGCTGCCACAGTTGATTTTCCAGCAATTCTAAATGCCCATTTTCACATTGGTGTCCTTAAGAAGCAAAAGCCTGCACCTCCAAACGTCAGGAAATACCATTCAGGATATCCCCACCCCTAAATAAATATTTAAAAGAAGCCCCCATTTGTTGGAAGTGGTTGTTTTGTACATTGCGGATCGAGCCGCACCGTCATCCCCCAGTGCTGCAGCACAAAGGAAGGGAGGTCTGACAGGATGGAACTTTTACTTATATTCTGCTACCAACCATCCAAAGTACACGGCTGCAACAGATGGCCAATGACAGAAAATCTAGGCTCACTGCGATAAACCCTATGGCTTCTGCTGCTTCCTGTTTCAAGTTATCTGATGTTAGCTGGCAACATATAAATGACGATTATCACCAAAGAGGAGGGTATGAAAAACTCACATTTATTACATGTTTAACCATAGAATAAAATAAAAACAGAGAAAAAAAAACACAATACCAGCATCTAGTATTCAAATTAGGAGCTACCTTTCCTCGCAGGGTAAGATCTACATGACAGGTTAATCTGGAATCTCATGCCAAAGGACTGCCCAAAAATTAGGCAGAAAGTACTAAAAAATGTTGCAAGCTGAAAATTGCTGGGAGAATTTTGAGGTGGGGAGCAGTGAAGACTGGAACAGCTGAAAATGAAGCAGTCTGTCCAGGGACAGATCTCCCAGGACAGTTGGTATGCAGCAAGAGTCCAAGATCAGGGATTGGAAATGGGTCAGGTTTTGTGGGCTTTTGGCTTTTTGCCTCAGGTATTGCAAATGAATGAAAGCGTAGTTTCAGTAATGAGTTCAGGAAAGCCATGAACTTGTACTTAGTTGAAATGTTAAATTTTACTGAATTATGGAGAAAGGAGCCAGAGGCATCTGGAAAGGAAACTAAGGGAGAAAATTTCAGGAGAAAAAAAAAATCAGCTACCGATAGAGCTCAGAGGAGAGGTGCTACTAAAATGGGTGACATTTAGTCCCTCTTCTCTTTCCCCTCAGCACTCTAATCTCCTGCTCCTCAGTAAAATCCTTCTATTATTCTAAGGATTATCCTGGGGGTCAAGGACATGACTTGGAGGACCAAAGGGTGTGGATGGGGGATCTATGGCTGAAGGAGATTACAAATTGAAGGAGAAAGTTTTTTTTCAAAACCCTTTTACACAGCCCTCCTTTCCCCACCTTCAATACCAAATGTGAAGAGATGATGGATTTCATTCTCTCTACTGCTTCCTATCCATCTGCATGTCTACCTCGGTCCACACATTTAAAACATTTCCCAAAACACAGATTGTAAACCAAACTTTTAGTCCCCTCTCCCAACTGTATGAGCATGACTCACTGTCTGCTCCTTTATTTATTTTATTTATCCTTTGTTTACTCCTCCAGAAAGCAATCTGGGATGTATTTCTCTTAACTATATTATATACTGCAAATTATTCAAACTATGATGGTGGTTAGGAATGTATAGAAAGACCAGAAAAGATCTCAATTATTCCTCATATTCTTCCCTCTTCTTTATATCTTTTCTCAGTTTAATTTGGCCTATTTTCCATTTTTTTTTTAAATTTTGTTTTAACAGTGTCTTCCATTCAATAATGGCCCAAGACCTGCGATCAGAGTCGGAACCCCTGTGTCGAAGCTGATCAGACAGAAAGCTACCCATTTACCTGGATACATTGAAAAGGCTCCATCTTCTGATCCATGATACAGAACTCCCTCAGCACAGGAATACTTGCAGAGACCAGCAAAGAGAACCAGCCAGAAGCTAAAACCACCCCTTTTTATGGCACTAGCCCGCCGCGAGGTAAATTTGAATGTCCAGTGTGAACGTCAGTGATGGGTGATGGATGAATGCTAGCGAATGAAAGAACGGGAAGGGTAGTAGGATAAGGTAAGTTGCTAAGTGGAAAGGGTGGGTGAGTTAAATAGGTAGAATGGCAGGTGGGTGTGGCAGAGAGTGGCAGATGGGTGAGGTGCGTAGGTGAGTGAGTGGGTAGGTCAGTGGGGGTACTTGGGTTGTCAGGTCGGGGGTTGGTCGGGTCGGGGGATGGGGGTAGTTGGGTAGTGGGGGCTAGTCAGGTCGGGTTTGGGGGGAGTGGGGGTGTCATGGGGTCAGGGGGCTAGTCGGGTGATAGGGGCTAGTCAAGTCGGGTTGGGGAAGAGTAAAGGGGAGTCAGGGGGTAGGGGCTAGTCCAGGTTGGGGGAGTCGAGCAGTCAGTGGTGGGGAGACGGGGTAATCAGGTGGTGGGAGCTAGTCAGGTCGGGTGTGTTGGGAATTGGATGGTCAGGGGAGGGGGGAGCTGGTAGGTCAAGGCCTAGTCAGGTCAGGTCTTTGGAGTGGGGGGGGTGGGGGCTGCAGTTGGGGGTTCTAGGTGGGGTAGTCACAGGGACAACTGAATAGCTAGCCAGGAGTTAGATTAGGAATTTTCTGGCTAACATTTTGTGGATAACTATCCATGTAAGTAAGTCGGAACTGTCTGAAGTCTCCGACACTAAATCAGAGTCAGGGACTTCTTCAGAGGGTCCTGGGGAGCAGGGAATGCAGCAGCCCATTGAAAAGTTCAAACTTCCCAGGCAATTCCCACAGGCTCAGTGTATTGGGACTTACAATAGATCCCACAGCACTTCTGGTCTGGTCTCTGACGATCTAGAGACTGGAATATCTGTGCGTAGTTTTGTTGCCATTGCTGTCATTATGTATTCAACAAGTTTGCTCTAGTTAATACACTTTTTAGTTCTCTATTATTTTAGTTTTCATTTTACTGTAACTTTAATCTGATTAGTGACATTATGCTCCCTTTCTGTTGCAAGACTGTTGTGCAATGTAGCCCAAACAATGATGATTGAAACTCAATTCTTTGAAATAGTAGGTTGGATTCTACAGTGCTGTACCAACAGACAAACCATGGTATAAACAACTGTTTTAAAGTTACAAACCACAGGCTTTTTTTCTGCTCACCAGCTGTGAAAAGTCTATGTAAACAAGCAAGTGCAAAATTGTTTTTTTTTTGCCAGTATTTTCTGAGTACTGATCCACTGGTGGACCGTGAAGACAGAATCTGCTCCCCCTTTGCTATTGCCTCCAGAATTACTGCTGAAAAATGTCTGTCTTGCCACCTATCCAATCCTGCTTTGAAAGTCAGGACCAGTTTCAACGCTAAAAAGGGTAGGTCAGTCATTTTCAATCTAAACCTGAATAATGCTTTTTTGATACAACAAATTTGTATGCCTTTTAACTTGTGACAAAGTTTCAGTCCATGCAAATATTGGGTTATGTATTTTTAAGACTGTCACATTTTGTGGTAGATGACTTTACAGTACTTAAATTTCGATGGTTCTGCACAAATATTTTTAGAATACTTATATTCTGGTTGACTTAAGCACAGTGTGAATTACATGAAAATTAGCTAACTCTGCTTAAATACTGTGATCCAAGCCTGAATAAGTACCAGTCAAAAAAATCCCCTATTTCGTGAACGGAACATTTATCAGCTTACAAGAATGTAACTTCCTTTTTCCCTTCAGGACCATGTCCTCAGATTTCTGAATGCACAGCATAGTAAGACACAGTGACCATAGAAACCAAGGAGGTCAAAAGTTCCAGCAGTTATATGAAAATATGTAGCAGTTCAGGCAGCATCCGTAGCGACAGAGAAACAGCATTAATGTTTTGGGTTAATGAATTTTCATCAGTACCAGGTCGTCAGTTCCGATGAAAGGCCATTGACCTGAAACATTTACTCTGTTTCACTCTTAACAGATGCTACCTGAAATACTGCCTATTTCCAGAATTTTCTGTTTTTATTTCAGATCTCCAGCATCCACAGTATTTTGCTTTCTACTATAATGGTCTGTGCTAAGCTGGCTAATCTTAATCAGGGTGATTTGCAGTTTTATAATGTGTCTTATCCTCAGATGCAGTGATCAGAATAAAATGCAAAGATATCAACTCCTAATTGTGAGCCAGTGACCCTGTTGAAGCATATATGTAGGGATTCTTTTCTTAGACATGGTTGGTCATAGGCAGGATTTGATTCTGCTTTCATGCCCCATACATTGAATGGCTCACTGACACTGAAAAATAACCATTAACCTAAGGTATTGGGGGCTAGTGCCACTTGTGAAACCTTTATCTCCAGCATGGAAAAGGAGATGTAAACGGAGAAAATCAGCAAGAACTACCGGATGGATGGGCTATGGGAGAACATTTAAAAAACATTCAGCAAAACTTTCAACATTGGCAAGATGGATGGTGATGGTCCCTTATGATAGCCAATTTTTATTTCTTTCGACTTTAATGAAAAGGAAAATGGATGGTGTTTCTTGGGCAGCTAATAGGCAACTGCCAGTTTTATACCCCCACCATAGCTGAAACCATTATTTGAAACCAAAATTTGTTTGCCAATAGCTCTTATAAAATTACGACCAATAACATCATCTGTAGGATATCATTCTAACGGAAAAAGCAAGAGCAAGAAAAAAAACGAGTCCAAAATCACCCCCTTTTCAAGTATTAAAAGCTTACAGTAGATCTTTGTAATAGGATCCTATGCAATATTCATAGATTTATTAAAATCTTGATTTACAAAAATTGTTTAGGACTCCAGTCTTCCTCATTATCAAAGAAACATCATAACCTGCTTCTCCCTTAAACGTTCTGTCATGCATATATATGCTTAGTACACAAATCCACACAGCTTTTTAGAAATGTTTGTGCCAGTGATTGCATTTGTTCTTTTCACTGTCATCATTTAAAGTATAGCAAGACTGAGCATTAGCTAACTGAAAATATTAGAATCACAAAAATACAGATATAAAAATTGATGGCTGGTTGCCTGCTTTTGCTTACCAGGGCTATGAACACTTATATTTACAGGCAATTAGGAAAAAATAAAGTTAACATATTCTGCCTTACCTAAATGAGAAAACACCACTGTCCACAAAATAATATCCAAGAGCTGGAGATTTGTTATATAGCTGACACAGCTGAAAATAAAATGTTATTGAGCATTGTCAGTCACAAATCCAAATGGAAATAGGAAACCTTAAAAATGCAGTTTTTATAAGATTATGAGCTAAAGGAATAACCAAGCCTGGATGTCAAGAAAGTCATGAGTGGTAAAGACGTTACAATCATCATAAGGAGAATTTTCAATTAAATCCCACAACTTCTAATGGTGGACAAGTAACACAACCTGCCCCTCGCCACCATTCTCAATTGGGCCACCATCTCCATGCATTTTGGAAGTATTCAGTGGGCCAGTTTACAGACAGGTTCTGAATAAATTAGGTAAATTTAAGGGGGATTAACCAATGGAGAAAGCAATAATGATTTATAATACAAATAATCTATTTCTCTTAAAATCATTATAACAAAGCATTTCAGATTGTTAAGGGTAATCTGCAGTTTTACTAAAATAAATATTCAAATTGTAATCAAAAATCCAGATTACAAAATTTTCAGAGTAAACATTCACTAACAATATTAACAGAAAGGTAGCAAGCAAATACATAAAGAAACACAAACTGTGCTACATCTGCCTCTTCCTATATTATCTCATTTATTTGTTTATTTATATTCATTCATGGGATGTAGGCGTCATTGGCTACACCAGTATTTTTATTGCCCATCCCTAATTGCCCTTGTTGAGAGGGCATTTAAGAGTCAATTACATTGCTGTGGGCCTGGAGTCACATGTAGGCCACACCAGGTAAGGACAGCAGATTTCCTTCCCTAAAGGGCATTAGTGAACCAGATAGGTTTCTACAAATAGTCATCATTAGACTTCTAATTCCAGATTTTTATTGAATTCAAATTCCACCATCTGCCATGGCAGGATTCAAACCCAGGTCCACAAAGCTTTTTCCTGGAGTCTCTAAATTACTAGTCAAGCAACGATACCACTATGCCATCAGTTCCCCAGGACCTCTCCAATTTATAAAGTGTTAGCATTTCTGAATTACTTACCATAAACTTCAACCCCTTTGACAAGGATAAGTAAGTTTTAGATTGAGGTATTAGTTCAGGTGTAAATGAATATTTGGATATTTTCATACTTCCAATATAATATCGAGAAATTCCATAAATTTTGAGACTTGGATCAATAAAGTCATCATCAATTGAAGTGGCTTCTTTAAAAAAGAAAAAAAACTTGTTATCAAATATCAGCCCAAATATCAGAATGTGCATTTAAGCAGTTTACTTATGTTGAAGGTCAAAATGACTAGTATAATCAAAGCAACTGATTACCAAATGCTTACTCAGTGGTGCATTCTACATTAAATCTGACTCTGCATGCTAACAATATCAGCCATTTGTGCGCAATAACATGGGGTGGAACTTTACACTGGCGCGATTTTATGGTTCCGCCTAAGTCAATGGACAGAATTTTATGCCTTGTGGGTGGGCACATGCCTGACTCGATCGGGCATAAAATAATGCGAGATGTCATCGCACACGCGCAATATCTTCAGGGCGCACACGGGTGTCAGAGCCGCGCCTAGTGTCAATTAAAAGGCCAATTAAGGCCATTAAAAATCCAATGTGATTTTACATTGCCTATATGATTTTGCACTCGTCCCATGGGCAAAACAGGCAGACAGGAAGCCCACATTTTGGAAAGGTTCATCCAAGCGCGGGTTAAAAAGGGTCAGCAGCATTGCCAGTGTGAGTAGTGGAGGAGTTTAGGAGATAGCTTGCTGCTGGTTGCTTATTTGAACTTGACAGCTTCATCTCAGTTCTGAACTTCATTCTTAGCATTTCTGGGCTTCATTTCAGGACTCATTGGTGTCTCCAAGGCCCCTGGAGGATTTTGACCGTGTGGACCCTTCCAGGTATCAGACTGTTATCCTGGTAATCGGGATTGAGGTCTCTGCTGGAGGCACCTCCTCTGAGGAGGAAGAGAGAAGCAGAAGGGAGAGGCAGCCGGGTGTCCCAATGCAGCTTCCAGAGGAACAACCTGTGGGATGAGAGGCACAGGCACAAGGGGCGCAGGGCCAGCAGGTAGCCCAAGGCGGAAGGGGTTGTAGACAACGCCACTATCCTGCTGCCAGGGTTTACATGCAGCAATGCAGCTACCTCATTATGTTCGAGGTGCAATGCCAAAGGAGGCTGCACCTCTTCAGGGAGAGGGTGACCTTCATCTGTCAGATGATCGGCCCGGAGATCAGCTACAACTGTATGGGTGGACATCCCATGCCTGTGGCTTTGAAGGTCACAGTGGCCCTCAACTTCTATGCCTCTGGTTCTTTCCAGGGGTCAGTGGGGGATCTTTGTGGAGCATCCCAATCAGCTGTCCACAGTTGCGTCAAGCTGGTGACTGATGCTCTGTTCAGGTGGGTAATGACATTTATTCATTTCTGTACGGACAAGGCCAGCCATGCTGAGCGAACCAGAGGGTTTGCAGCAATTGCTGGATTCTCCCACATCCATGGTGCAATCGACTGCACACATGTGGCCATCAAGTCCCCAGCGGGTCAGCTGGGTGCCTTCGTCAACAGGAAGGGATTACACTCAATTAACGTCCAGATAGCGTGTGACCACAGGATGCAGATTCTGCAAGCCTGTGCAAGGTACCTTGGCAGCTCCAATGACGCTTATATCCTCAGACGTTCCCAGGTGCCGAGGCTCTTCAGTGCTCCAGCCCGGATGGATGGATGGATGGCTACTGGGTGACAAGGGCTATCCGTTGAAAAGGTGGCTCATGATGCCTCTCCGCCACCCAAGAACAGAGGCAGATCAGCGTTATAACAGGAGCCATACCTCCACAAGAGTGGTGATAGGTCTTCCAGTTGTTTGGCTCTTTCCTCTCCCCATTTTCTTTTAAGTGCAAGATTTTTCACTAGAAAGCTACTAAATTTGTTATCCATGTTCCTTGGATCAGTGTGAATTCACAGAGATGTAAAAAATTAAAAGTGCAGACTTTGATTTATTCATAAAATAAGTATTTTTATCAGACACAAGTTCATCGCCAGATTTATCTAAATCTGTGCCTGGAAATTTCATAAAATGGTGCATCTCATTATAAGTTCAAGATAAAACTGTCCAGGATCTCTGCTTCTGATCCTTTCTCAAGAGGAGGTTCTCTGGGACTTATATATCTTTGGTGGGATCAGGGTATAACTAAGGTGGCCCATCACTGCCAAAGAACCTGGAAATGCCCTATGTTCGGTGAAGGGGAGTGTCAAGTCACTTTAACTTGGAAAAACATGGAGCTCCTCCACAGGTTTTTAAACTGAACAAGATGGGTGACTAAAATCCTTGGGAAAGCAGACCGTTATTCAGTTTATAACATGCTAAAAATAATTGTGGCTTTAAGTACAATTTTAGTAGAAGTAAAGATAAAATGAGAGGGTCAAATCTTATCAGCAGAAAATCAAGGAATGTGCCCCAAATTTTCCAGCCCTGTACTCCCAAGTGAATGAAGTATCAGCAATGAGATCTATACAATAAAAAGATACATGTTTGATTTATTAATAATACAAATATTGTACTTACTTATGCCAGTAATTACAATGATTATAGTTATTAATATTACAGTAAATAGAATAGGCATCCACATTTTACACTTCCAGCAGATTATTTTATTGCAGGCATTCCAAGTACTTGTCTCTCTGCAACGCAGATTTCCCCAATGACTGTTCCTTTCATTCTAAAGAAAGAATTAAAACATGAATCCAGATGAGGACAATTAAACAATGTTATAGAAATCTTTTCCGAGCTATCAAAGATCTAAGGAATCATATATATGATCTAAGCCGCACTCTATTAAGACCCTTGTTCCTGCTCTTGTGTCCTCTCCCTGGTCAGGGGGTGCGGCTCCTTAGCCAGCTTTTCTGTTTTAACAGTCTGTCTTTAGATAGCAAGTGGATGGTAAAGGTCCCTTGCCAGCATTTAAAGAGTAGGGGAGTTCTCCTGGTGCCCTGGCAAACAATCGTTGTCCAAGCACTATCAAAAACAGACTCCCTCATTAATTACCTCATTTCTGACCTTGCTGTGCGCTGTCCTGACTCGGGAATTTAGCGTACATAAGGACAGCCTCTACAGTTCAGAGTAATTCATAGCTGAGAAGTATTTTGGCACGTTAGGAGATGAAGGGTGCTATAGACTTGCAGGTGCTTTTCAGATGTACAGTAACTTAATTCAGTCCTATAACTTGCTAGTCCAGTATCACCATGACACCCGTCAACTTTCGCTCATTAGAATGGGAGAGAAAAGAAAGTGCAAATGGAAGGAGATGTTTTAAGCAAACAAATCCACGAGGAACTGCTCACAATGTGAACGGGCGAGTGAGTTAGAGTTTTAAATCTCCCTTTAAAGAGTTCGGCAAGTATTCCAGCTCACCTGGTCGGTCCGGTTCGAGTCCGGAAGAAGGTTCTGCTCCTGTGTGCTGTTTGAGCTGGGTGAAAGCTCGGTCATTGGTATCGATATTTCTTCTGCCATGTTGTAACACAATTCCTTCGAAGGGAAAACGAAGCCACGACTTGGTTTCACTTTTCAAGTATTAAGTTTCCCAGCGCATTTAGGTTTTCTAAACCCGGAAGTCTTGGGGCTCAGGTGAAGTCCAGCCGAAAGTCTAGGGAAACGTTTCGCAAGTTTGCAGGGAACGGGAAAAAAACTAAACTAAAACTAGTTATGTATAAGAATAAGCAACGCAATAATACTGACCCTTGATTAGTTCCGAGTTACACGAAGGGTGGACGTCGCCCTCCTCCCTCCGGCTCTCTGAGGGGGGGGGGTGGGGAAGTTTCCAGGAGCGAAGTGATGCGCTGGTCACACCTCTTGGCGTAGATAAACTGGAGTGTTGCCAATTTACTTAATGTAAGGGTCAATCCACAGATTGGATGAATTGAAATCATGTTTAAAAAGAGTTGTTAGCTTTCTGTAACTCTTTTAATTGTAAACGACCCATTGCCAACAATTGCTGGAAGCATTAGGAATCCTCCTGGGGAGGAATGTTTGTGAGGAGCTGGTGGCAACAATTTGGGTCTCCTTCAGGACGTGGCGATAAACTTTGTCAGAAAATTGGGATCTGAAATTTGCATTGAGAGTGTTAGTATAACGCTCAATTGGGGTTTATCATTCGAATAAACCAACCGCAAATTCAAAAGAACAATTGTTTGGCCATTAGCGTGGGTAGAGTATTGGTCTGTAATCTGAAATTTAAAACAGAAAATGGTGGAAATACCCAGCAGGTCAGTCAGCATCTGTGGAGTTAATGTTTCAGGATTTCGCAGCTGAAAAAGTTAGAGATATGCGAGCTTTTAAGCAAGTACAGGGGTGCTATATTATGTAGTAGATTACTACATTAGGTCAAATGTAAGATAATTTGTAAGGAAACACTTTAATTTCGACGATGGCTATTGAGCAGAATGCAGAAAACTAATTTAGTAGCGTATGCGTTTTCCTTATTTGGCAATAACTCAAGCTACTACTCGAGTTATGAAAGAAAACGACTTTGGAAATAGACCACAGAAGCATTTGAAGTATCTGTCAATGAAGAATTAACTCCTCAATACTCCAGAGGACAACTTTGGTTAACCTTGCTTCTGCTGAATAAGATTGTATGTCACTTCATCTGGAAAACTGTTGTGTTTTAATGTCAATAAAACCAATTAAGAATTAAAGCAAAATACTGTGGCTGCTGGAGATCTGAAATAAGAACAGAAAGAGCTGGAAAAACTCAGCAGGTTTGGCAGCATTTGTGGAGAGAGAAACAGAATTAACATTTCGAATCCAATATGACTCTTCTTTGGAACTGCTCAGTTCCTGGACTTGAAACATTGACTCTGTTTCTCTTTTCACAGATGCTGCCAGAAGTTATGACCACAGCAGATGTTAATTGCTAAGTAAACCAAATCCCAGAGGGGAACTTGGCTTATAGGCCATACCTTTTATTATATTCTGAAAATGAGAAGAAAATGTACTGATCTCAACATCAAGAAGTCCAGTGACACCTTTGGGGTTTTAAAAATTAAAAGTAAAAGTATTATTAACAAGATTACACAAAATTTAGTTACACAGTTAAAGTTAGTCTTACAAAACATTCCCCCCAAAAGGCTCCCTACTTGTTCAGAGCCACAAGTAAATACCTTCCATGCAACACTCCCTTACAGATGTTTATCTATAAAAATCCAGTAATATTACCCAAAACAAATTGCTGCAGCTTTAATAAAGGCATACTACATGACCTTTTAAACTCTCTTCCACTCTGCTGTGGAAATCCAAGACTTCAGAACAAGATTGCTATTTGCAGCCCAAGATTTTTATGGCTTGAGTTGATGGCTGATTCTCCCTGTCTAGAGCTATTTCCAGGAGTTCTTCTTCACACAGCCAACAGCCAACTGCAAACAGCCAACTGCCAACCCTGAAGCTTTCAACAGTATCTCTAAAATACCTTCCTTCCCCCCTCCCCCCCCCCCCTTTCACCTCAGGGTCCATTGTTCTCACACCTCTTTAAAACGCAAATCCATCCAAATATAAAATCTTTCTTGTTTCTATTTTGTCTCTGCTTTTGGGTCAATAAAATGTAATATACGCTCTTCTGTTTACTCATGGAACACCTGTAAGGTGTAAAAGTGTTTCAAGACACCTCTGACTTCCCTGTGATCTTCAAACTAACTCTCAACTTATCTAAAAATGCAAATGTTAGATCCAACCTATTTACTTGGACCTCAAACCTACCTTATCTTATTACAAATGCACACCTAATGCCTCTATCCTTTCATGTCTTAATCTCCCAGACAACTTGTCTCTGGTATCCTTTTCCCAGTCTAATTAAATCATTCACACACACACACACACACAGCCTTCTTCACAGAATAACACAATATTTGCCAAAAAATATTTTAAAAAATAACATTCATTCTCACACAGACCTGCTGGGTTTTTTCAGCACTTTGTTTTTAAACCATTTATGAAATCTTGATTGATTCTTAACTTTAGATCTACGAGAAGAAAATCCTACAGCTCTTAGCTGGGTGCAGAAGAGGGAACTGCAGAAAGCAGGTTCCAAAGGATGAAAAGAAAAGTCCCAAAACCATGGAGCGGAACAGGAGAAAGGTCCCAGGAATACCATTAAGGGAGAACAGGAATCTGTTCAGTGAAGTTATAGTAAACAGCAGAGGAGAAGGCTCCAAATTAAAGAGAGAAAGCTGCAGGAAGCAGACTTAAAGCAAAATAGGCTTGTGAGAAGCCAGAAGATCCAAGGAGACAGCCAAAGGTCTGTAACTCTTTATATGGGCATGTAAAGCAGTGTTGGCATGGCTGAGTATCCAAGAGAAAGTGCATGGAAGGCGAAGCTTGAATGCATGTGGCGATCCAGGGGAGAGGAACATCGGAATGAGAGCTCAAAACCCTGGAGGTGGACCCCTATGGAAGGCGTCTGAGAGAAAGTGTCATTTGGAAGAAGATTCCGAGTAAGTTCTTTGAGAGTGGAGCTCATAAACCCTTGTGTGAGAGATGGAGTTCGGTGAGACTGGTTGGCTCACGGTGTGACAAGCGTCTGGTGGGAATTAATGAGAGATCCATAGTATCTGTTTGGGGTGGCATCTGTCACTTGGTTTCAAAGTGTGGTGTGCTTAATCACAGGTCACCTATTGGTTTACATGGACTGTGTACTTACTTTGAACATTAGAGTATAAGATAGCTTTTATAACTTGTGTTATCCTTACGTATCTGTATATATCTGTAAATGTATAGTTGTGGATGAAGGAGTATTGTAATACAATTAATCGTTTCTTGTTTAATAAATGTTTTATCCTTTCATTAAAGTTCATCAGCTGACTCCTCTGATTCTGTTCAGTAGCCACCCTCCATGTTTCTAAACAAAAAATTAAAGTTAGGATCCATCAAGTCAGGTTTCACCCAGGGATCTGACTTGTCCAGTAGTAACGGCAGCTGGAATCATAACGAAATATTAAAACTGAAAATGCTGGAATCTTAGTATCTGTGGAGAGAAACCTAGTTAATGTTTCAGGTCAATGACCCTTCATTTAGTATACCCATTACCACCCCCTTTGGATTTTGTACTATGAAACTTCTTGTCATGTAATCTCTCCTGGTGTCAACCCTATCACAGACCATTCATTTTCTTATTTCTCCCCCAGTGAAACAGTAGTTGTGTGCTTCCAGTTAGCTATAACTTGAATGATAATATAAAACACATACCAGCTCTCTGATATAGTAGCATTTAATGGGAAGGCAATGGTGTAGTGGCAATGTCATCGACTAGTAATCCAGAGGCTCAGGCTAATTCTCTAGGGACACAGGTTCAAATTCCATCATGGCTCCTGGTGGAATTTCAACTCAAATGATAAATCTGGAATTTAAAAGCTAGTCTCAGTAATGGCAATCATTGTCGGTTGTCATAAGAATCCATCAATTTCATTAATGCCCCTTTAGGGCATTACCTGGTCTAACCTCCACGTGACTCCAGAACCACAGCAAAGTGGTTGACTCCTAAATGGCCTCACTGTACTGAGTTGTACCAAACCACTACAAAGTCAAAGAGGAATGAGATCAGATGGACTACTTGACATCGACATAAGCACCAATAATGGTAACTCCAACCCTGTAAGGTCCTCCTTACTAACATCTGGGAGCTTGTGCCAAAGTTAGGAGAACTGTCCTACAATCAAGTCAAGCAGCAGCCTAACATGGTCATACTGACTGATTAATAACTTACAATGACTCAGATACCAGCATCACCATCCCTAGGTATGTCCTGTGCCATCGGCAGGACAGACCCACCAGAGGTGACAGTACAGTGGTATACAATCAGGAGGGAATTGCCTTGGAGTCCGCAACAATAACTGCAGACCCCATGAAATCTAATGGCATCAGGTCTAACATGGGCAAGTAAACCTGCTTCTGAATACCACCTACTGCCACACCCCCTCCCCATCAGTACTCCTCCATGTTGAACACTGATTGGAGTCCTTGAGGGTGGCAAGGGCATAAAATGTACTCCGGTTGAGGAACTTCAATGTTCATCATCAATCTTGGCTTGGTAGCACCACTACTGACCAAGCTGGTTGAGTCCTAAAAGACATAGCTGCTAAATTGGGTCTGAGGTAGGTGATGAGGGAAAAACCTATTTGACCTTTTCCTCATCAGTCAACCTGCTGCAGATGGATCTGTCCATGAGATTATTGCCAGGAGTGACCTCACACAGTCTTTGTGGAGACAAAGTCCCATCTTCACACTGAGGTATTCTCCATTGTGTTGTGTGGCACTACAACCAAGCTAAATGGGATAGATTTCAAACAGATCTGAAAACTCAAATCTGAGCATCTATGGGGCACTGTTGGTCATCAGCAGAAGTAGAATTGTGTACAATGACAGTCTATAACATCATGGCCTGGCATATCTCCCATTCTACCATTGCCATCAAGCCTGGGTATCTACCCTGGTTCAAAGAAAAGTGCAGGAGGGCATGCCAGGAGCAGCACCAGGTGTAGCTAAAAATGAGGTGTCAACCTGGTGAAGCTACAACACAGGGCTACGTGCATGCCAAACAGCAGAAGCTGCAAGTGATAGAGCTAAGCGATCTCACAACCAATGGATCACATCCAATCATGAAAGGTGGTGGAAAATTAAGCAACTAAGTAGGAGGAGGTTCCACAAATACGTCCATTCTCCATGATGAGGGAGCCCAGCACATTTGTGTAAAAGACAAGGCTGAAGCATTTGCAACCATCTTCAGTTAGAAGTGCTGAGTGGATGATCCATCTCAGTCTCATCCTGAGGACCCCAGCATTACAGATGCCAGTCTTCAGCCAATTTGATTCACTCCACGTGATATCAAGAAATAGCTGAAGCCACTGGATACTGCAAAGGCTATGGGCCCTTACAACATTCCGACAATAGTACTAAAGATTTGTGCTCCAGAACTAGCCCCTAGACAAGCTGTTCCAGCACTGCCCCAACACTGGCATCTACCCGGCAATGTGGAAAATTTCCCAGTTGAGTCCTGTTCATAAAAAGCAGGACAAATCCAACCAGGCCAATTACCGCCTCATCAGTCTCCTCTCCATCATCAGCAAAGTAATGGAAGGTGTCATCAACAGTGCTATCAAAAGGCGCTTACTCAACAATAAACTTCTCACTGAAGCTCAGATTGGGCTCTGCCAGGGTCATTCAGCTTCTCACCTCATTACAGCCTTGATCTAAACATGGACAAAAGACCTGAACTTCAGAGGTGAGGTGAGAGTGACTGCCTTTGACATCAAGGCAGCATTTGACCGAGTGTGGTGTCAAGGAGCCCCTGCAAAACTGGAGCGAATGGGAATCAAGGGTAGAACTCTCCATTGGTTGGAGTCATACCTAGCACAAAGGAAAATGGTTGTGGTTGTTGAAGGTCAGTCATCTCAGTCCTGGGACATCGTTGCAGGAGCTCCTCAGGGTAGTGTCCTAGGCACAACCATCTTCAGCCCGTTCATCAATGACCTTCCCTCCATCACAAGGTCAGAAGTGGGGATGTTCGCTGAGGATTGCACAATGTTCAGCACTATTCACAATTCTTCAGATACAGAAGCAGTCCATTCCAAATGCAGCAAGACCTGGACAATATCCAGGCTTGGGCTATATAGTGGCAACTAACATGCATGCTTCGCAAGTGCCAGGCAATGACCATCTCTAACAAAAGGGAATCTAACCATCTCCCCTTGACATTCAATGGCATTACCAACACTGAATCCCCCACTATCGATATCCTGAGAGTTATCATTGATCAGAAACTGAACTGGACTAGCCATATAAATACTGTGACTACAAAGAGTAGGTCAGAGGCTGGGAATTTTGCAGTGAGTAATTCCTGACTTCCCAAAGCCTGTCCACCATCTACAAGGCACAAGTCAGGAGTGTGATGGAATAGCCTCCACTTGCCTGAATGAATGCAGCTCCAACCACACACAGGAAGTTCAACACCATCCACTGCAAAGCAGCCTGCTTGACTGGCACCCCATCCACCAGCTTAAACATTCACTCCCTCCATCACTGACACACAGTGGCAGCAGTGTGTACCATCTACAAGATGCACTACAGCAACTCAACGAGCCTCCTTCAGTAATACCTTCCAAACCCATGATCTCTACCACCTAGATGAGCAAGGGCACCAGATGATTGTGAACATGACCATCTGCAAGTTCCCCTCCTATACACACACCATCTTGACTTGGAACTATATCACTGTTCCTTCACTGTTGCTGGGTCAAAATCTTGCAACTCTCTTCCTAACAGCACATGAGTGTATCTACATAACATGGACAGCAGCAGTTCAAGGCAGTGGCTCACCAGCACCTTCAGAAGGGCAATTAGGAATGGGCAATAAAAATGCTGGCCTAGTCGGCAATGGCCACATCCTGTGAACAAATAAATTTTTAAAAAACTGTTCTGTTGAAACTGTTTTGTTCTCCAGTCAAGTTCAATTGTTTTTAGCAAGGTTTCTATAATCTTTCCTGAATTTACCTTTTTACCTTTGATACTCTTACTATATTTTAAAATCATGAAGGATGAATATTTAAATGGAAGTTGCTTCTTCCATAAGTACAAAATGGGGAACCTTAAGCTCTCTCTCTCTCTCAAAATTCAAGATTGTTTATGAATTAGTAAATAAAAGTTCTTTCTGATAACACCAATGGATTAAAATGTTAACCTATGTAATTTCTGCTGATTTAAATTAGCTAACAAATTATTTGCTAGACTTCTTTCAAGGGAAGAGGAAAATATCCTTAACTTTAATTCTCTGTTGTCTAACAGTTATTGTTTCTCATTGCTATAAAACATATGGAGGTGCATAGAGCTCTGTAAGCAGTACCTACACCTGTATAATTATCAATCACTTATTTTAAATCTGCCAAAAATTATGTGAGGCAGCTTTGCTATGGCAATCTGTTAATCTCTGTTAAAAGGTGACAACTGTTATTTTGCCACTCTCCCATAAACAAGAAAGACTTCTGAAATCTTAATTGAGAGCTTTTGGTTCTTTTAGGTTCTTTTTGTTTAGCTATCATGTGTTGTTACAAGAAGCTCTTTGGACAAGTTAAGCAGCAGCACTATCTCTCCAGGACCACCAGTTCAATGATAAAGTCTCTCTTAAACCATCCAAACACATCTATAAATATCAAACTGTATGGTAAACCTTTATGTCTTGGGTAAATGAGTTCATTGGCCAGCCAAACTCTAACTGCATGCCTTCCTATGTTCTCAGCAATTGCTGCTTGCAATCAATAACGGGCAAGATAATGTAAGATTAAAAAGTGATGCTTTATTGATACATAGGGCAGAGCATCAGATCATACGTGCTCACTCAGAAACCTCCAGGACTAGACTTACAGTTCCTAGTTGCCCACGCTGTACAGTGATTCGACAGTGCTGTCACATGATCAGTACACTTGCATTCTCTGAAAGGTACAGGGTACCTCACTTTACCACATCCCTCCCCCTTTGCTTAAAAGTTACTTAAAAAGCTAACAAGCTTAAAAGACATTAACTATTTACACAATAATCATTTACAGGTCGAGTCTCATAGGAGACCTTTTTTGACGGGTTGAGCATCGTAGCCCAACAACCTCAGTGGGTGTTTCAAGGGCAGTTGCCTCAGTGGATGATTTCACCATCTTCCGGGTGTAGCCATGTTCAATCCTGCTGTACCTCCTCTCCAAGCGGAAACAGATAAAAGGCAACAAGCACAAAACAATGCAGTGATGAACTACATGATGTGTGAGGAGAGGTAAAAGAAAAAAAAATATTTTTGCTTTTCTTTCTGAGGACTGTCAATAATATCTTTTTCTTCCCACGTGTCCTTTTCTTGGTAGCACTGACATGTATCTCTGTCTTTTCTTTAATTTTACTGATGGCTGGACTAGACTCAGGCACAAGCTGAACTTGAATGAGCCCAGTAGTTGGGTTTTCCGACAGCTCTTCTGAGAATTCAGGGCCTTCTGGCTTTAAAACTTCAGGGCTTATATGCAGCTGCTGCTTCAGCTCTTCCAATTCTTTCCTATTTTCATTGATAGTTTCCTGGATAATCGCATATTGTTGCCCCTTCTCAGCTAATTCGTTCCTTAAATCGGCCAGAGACAGGCTTAACTTTTCCTTTTCTTCTTCATATCTCTCTTGTGGCACTAATGGAGAGTTGATTGAATTTTGTAGCGCACAAAAGTCCTTTAATAGATTTCCCATTTCCTTTCGAAGGATGATGACTTCAGTTTGAACTCTGTCCTGGTGGAACAATTCTACAGGCTTCTCCCGTTGAGTCTTTGTGTACTCATTTTTTCTTGCAGCAACACTTCTGGTTTTGAATTGGGAACTAAGTAGGCCCTCAAGATTTATCTCTCCCAGCCAGTTCCTTCTGAGGAGACTCGGTCCCCTGCCTGACACAGCAAGTAGTGGGAGGAGAAGACAGCAATTCTTTTGTCCTCATGAAGGAGCAAAGCGAAAGGGTTGATCCACAGCCTTAAGTCACCTAGCACTCCAAACCCGAAGACTTTCGATGAGTTAATAGAAATTGTACAGAGCCACCTGAGACCAAAGCCCTCAGTTACTGTGCAGTGTTTCAAGTTCAATTCAAGGAACAGTATTCCAGAGGAGACAATAGCTGACTATGTGGCCATTTTAAAGGCATTAACTGAGCATTGCGAATTCGGAACGTCCATTAGTGATATGTTGAGAGACCGGCTAATATGCAGGATTGGAGATGATACTACCTAAAGGCATTTGCTAGCCGAACCTAGTCTAAACTTTAACAAGGCATTAGAATTAGCTACTGTGATGGAGAGTACTGTTAGAAATTCTGAAGGTATAAAAGAAACACAAAATGGTGCCGTTCATCTAGTCGAGCGGGACAATCCGGCGACCGAAAAGGCGCAAAAACACGGAAAGGCGGAAAACGCCTTTAATCTTGCAGACTGTTCCTCATACAGCACCTTGACTTGACATACCCCTTTCACATTTATTTCTTGCCCGTGTATGGCCTCAGCTTTATGTCCGAAACTTCTAACTTCAAAGGCTGGGTTCCTCTACTCAGATATCTAAACATATGCACTCCAGTGACGGACATCAACGTTCCCGTATAAACCCCCAGCTTAATGGGTTGTCCGTTAACTGTAATGACTACTTGGATTGGCTCGGTTCCGCCCACTTTGAGGTTATATAATGAATGGATGTCTGATTCTATTTCTTCTGGCTCTTCCATGAGGCATATTTCACGATTTTTCCTTCTGCCTTTATAGTGTTGTTTTAGCCTTTCTCTGCAGTGCCTCCTTATGTGGCCATAGCAGTGGCAGAAAAAGCGCTCGACTTGTTTGAGTTGTTGTTTTCTCACTGGAGGCCTGTACGTGTTTCTCTCATTCATTTTGTGGTTTGCACTGCAGTATCGTTGTTTTTGAATGGCCTGGAGCTAGAGACCGTTTTCCGCGTTTCCGTGTTTTTGCGCCTTTTGTCGCCGGATTGTCCCGCTCGACCAGATGGATGGCGCCATTTTGTGTTTCTTTTATACCTTCAGAATTTCTAACAGCACTCTCCATCGCAGTAGCTAATTCTAATGCCTTATTGAAGTTTAGACTAGGTTTGGCCAGCAAATGCCTTTAAGTAGTATCATCTCCAATTCCACATATCAGCCGGTCTCTCAACATATCACTAATGGACGTTCTGAATTCGCAATGCTCAGTTAATGCCTTTAAAATGGCCACATAGTCAGCTATTGTCTCCTCTGGAAGACTGTTCCTTGAATTGAACTTGAAGCGCTGCACAGTAACTGAGGGCTTTGGTCTCAGGTGGCTCTGTACAATTCTTATTAACTTGTCGAAAGTCTTTGAGTCTGGGGCACTAGGTAACATAAGGCTGCAGATCAGCCCTTATGTTTTGCTCCTGCATGAGGACAAAAAGATCGCCCTCTTCTTCTCCTCCCTGCAATGTTGTTAGCGATAAAAAAGAATGCTAGGCGTTCAACATACTGAGACCAGTCATCTGCAATGGGGTTGAATGGATCGACATGCCTGAACTGCGGCATCGTGAACGACTGCGAGGGGACTGCACTTCCAATAGGCTTTCCAGATAATGACGAATTTAGGTGTTTGGCTTACTGCAGAGTCACCCTCTCCCTGGGGTCTCTTATAATTTTCTGTCTGTATCCATTTTCATGTATTTACTCTTTTAAATGCATTGCTGCTTTAAGAGCAGTCACTTTTTATTTTAACTCTGTATCTGCAGCCGTCGGCTTTTCTCTGTTGGATTTCATGCTCTTTTTGAGTTTTGGTGGGATCCCCCCGATCGCGATTCTGTAGGGTTTTAAAAAAAATTTTAAACTGCTGTACTGCTTTCTGCTTTGATTGCCAGCTGTTGCATATTTACAAGCTAAGCACAGATGCTCTTTCCAATGCTTTGCTCACCCATCTTGAAATTTATTTTCTTTTGTTCTTTATCCTCATCACCACTTTTGTGTCTTAGGTAAATGAGCTCGTTGGCCAATTGAGCTCTAACTGCATGCCTGCCTATGTTCTTATCAATTGCTGCTTGCAATCAGTAACAGGAAGAGACTGATGTAAGAATAAACAGTGATGGTTTATTGAGACTTAGGGCAGAGCACCAGATCACACTTAGAAACCCCAGAACTAAATTTACAGTTCCCAGTTGCCCACGCTATACAGTGGTTTGTCAGTGCTGTCACATGATCAGTACACTTCCATTCTCTTAAAGGGACAGGGTACCTCACTTTACACATAAACCTCTGTAGATCTCACAAATGCTATTTAGAGAGTTGGTTAATTCTGATTTTAGAATTAGATATTAATATCTTGTATTAAACAAATTCCACTTCATCAGGTTTACTACAGCTCCTCCCATGACAGCAATGTACTTTTAGCATTATCGACATAACATGTTCCTCCCCCTCCTCCAATGCTGGGCCCTGACCAGAATGATTATTATGTTTGCGACATTTTGCTAACAAATTAAATTTCTTAGAGGCTGTGAATGTATGTGCCTTGCACCCATGCAGCCATTCCAATGTTGCTTAATCCACTCACAGTATAAATGAGGCAAATTTGGCACTAAAGGAGCTTGTTTGGAACTGCTTTGAAACATATTAGAATATTGTTGAAAAGAGAGACATGTTGCCACAGCTTTTCATCTTGCACTCACCAGTAGAAATGGAAGAATGCCAAATTTCAAAATGATCAAAACAATTTATACTACAGGAGAAAAGGGTGCTGATTGGTTGGCAAGGTGACTCTAATTAGCTGAGGCATTGTCATGGCAAAAGCAACAGGGAACTATAGGCTCCCTAGGCTTCTGGGTAATTCAGAAAGGCTTGAACATATTCCTTGTGTTTGCAGAGATCAGGTCTCTGCATGTGAATGTATGTATCTCCTAGCAAACACAACATTACCAGCTTGGCTGACTAGCTTAAATTTGTTAGTTAGCTCCTTCTCAATCTGTATCTATAACCTTGTTATCTTGTGATTACTATTGCTCAGATGTTTCCTTACACTTAGTACTCTCATCTATTCTGGTTCATAGAATGATAGAATGGTTACAGCACAGAAGGAGGCCATTTGGTCTATCGTAACCATGCCAGTTCTCTGTAAGAACAACTGAACTAGTCCCACTGCCCTGCCTTTTCCCCTAACCCCGCAGATCTTTTTTATTCCTCCATCATACTCTCAGGCCATGCATATTCTAACCGCTTGTTGCATAAAAACGTTTTTACTCACTCTGTATCTGCTTCTTTTGCCAATCATTTTAAATGTGTCTTCTGGTTCTCAACAGTTTCACCAACAGGGGCTGTTTCTCCCTGTCTACTCTATGCAGACCCCTCATGATTTTGAATATCTCAATCAATTTTGACTGTACCCAAACTGTCTCCACCTTAAAGGCAGCCCATTGTACTATTATAGTTTTACCTGCCAGTCTTGATTCCAGTTAAACTGGTCCAGGTCAATTCGCACCCAATTCAAATTGGACCACTTGCAATTAATTATCTTTACTTTGGATGATTTCTTTCTCTTTTCCATAACCTAAACCTTATTATGTTATGATTATTGATCCCTTAATGTTTTTAAACTGATGCTTGATTCACTTGATCCACCTCATTCTCCAGAATCAGATCTAGCAACGCCTCATTTCTCATTGGACTGGAAATGTACTGATGTAGAAAATTCTCCTGAACACACTTCATTAACTCTTCCGCTTCTCTGCTCTTTACACTAATACGATCCTAGTCTATATAAGGATAATTAAAGTCCCCCTTTATAATTACCCTATAGTTTTTATACCTCTCAGTAATTTCCTTGCAAATACATTTCACCATAAATTCCCTCTAGTTGGTGGCCTATAGAATACACCCAGTAATGTTATCGTACCTATATTCTTTCTTAGCTTTAAACAAATAGATTCTGTCCTTGAACCCTCTCAACATGCTCTCTTCAGCACTCTAGTATTATCCTTAATCAATGCTACCATTTGTTATCACTTCATTCCTTCCCCATCTTTCCTGAGCACATTGTATCCAGGAATATTTCTTACCCATTCCTACCCTTTTTTTGAACTGTGGCTCTATATCACCTCAACATCATTTTCCTGTGTGGCTACTTACACCTACAGCTCACCAACCTTAGTTACAGCACTCCTTGCAGACATGTATATGCACAGTAAATCCAAGTTAGCCATTACTGCATTCTGACTTACTCTGACTCCACAAAATACTTTACCATTTCTCACTCCAGTGCTATCTGTGTCTCCCAATTCTTTGTGCACCATATTTTTCCTCTCCAGGGTCACCTCCAAGTTCCCCTCCCCAGCCAAGTTAGCTCAAGATGTCCCTAATAGCAAACTGGCCCACAAGGACTTTGGTTCAGGCTTCACCCGGGTGCAACCCATCCAGCCTGTACAAGTTCCATCTCACCCAGAACCAATCCCAATATCCCAGGAATCTAAAGTCTTCCCTCTTGCACCATTTCTCCGCTCTGTATTCATCTTCTCCATCCTCCTATTTCCATACTCACCACCCTCAGGCTCAGGGAGTAATCTGGAGATTACTACCTTTGAAGTCCTGTTTGCTAGTTTCTTTCCTAGCTCCCTAAAACCTGCCCCTAGGACTTCATCCCTCTTTCTCACTATGTCATTGGCACTTGGCTGTTCACTATCCCCCTTCAGAGTACTCTGCAGTCACTCAGTGACATCTTAACTTTGGCACCAGCAAGGCAACATATCATCCTGGATTCACATATGTGGCCACAGAAACGCCTGTCTGTTCCTCTCACTATAGAATTCCCTATCACTATCGCTTTCCAAATCTTCCTCCTGACCCCAGTACAGCTGTTGGACTTGGCTGCACACTCCAGAGGAACCATCATTCTTACCAGTATTCATATTGAATATTGATTGGAAAGCAAGATGCACTGAGGAAACTCTTGCACTACCTGCCTTGTCCTTGTTGACTGCCTGAAGGCCACACATTCCCTCTGGCTTACATACCCTTAAGCTGTGGAGTAAGCGCATCCCGAAATGCACTATCCACATAGCTCTCAACCTTGCAGTTGCACTGTAGTGATGCCAGCTGCCACTCCAGCTCCAAAACCTGAAGCGTCTTGGAGTTCCCACATGCTACAGGATTTGCACACCTCAGGACTAAGGATCCCTGCCATGCCTCTATTTATTGGGCTAACTAAACTTAACAGAAAGACTTATGAAAGGATTTATAAAGAAAAAAATTCTCACTAGTCAGCCTCCTCCCTTGTGCTGATAATACCTTTAGTTCTTTTTAATTTTATTCCATGGCACTCACACTCACTTCACGTTGCTGCTCTGTCCCTGAGCTCCTTCAGCTACACATTCCTCACATTCAGGCTCTCCAAACAACCAATCACCTGCCTGCTGCTTGCAATGTCGCTCTTGATTTTTCGTTGACTTGGTCTCATAATGGTCTCTCTGACTCCTACTGACTCCCCCAATGCTGCTTTTATCTGTGGGCCTTGATTTGATGCAGCCCATTATGGTGGAAAACATTTCCCAGTTTTTACCCTCTGAGGAGCTGCGTGGCTTTCTGTGCATCCCGAATGACACCCAGCAAACCCTGTTTCAGGCATTCAGTGCCCCATCAAGGGATCTGTCATTGGCAAATTGGAGGGGGAGGGATCTACTATAAGCCACACCTGTGGCATTGCCCCTGATCCCCTGTCTCTTATCCCAGCCTCACTCATCTTTGACCTCACAGAGAGACAAGTCACCGTAGTCCCAGCTGGCAATAGGCTGCTCTCTCATTAGAGAGAGATGACTGGTGGTGAGTTTAACCTGAGGATCACCACACCTCAGGTGAGGGGTGAGGTTGAGAAGGCAGGGCCTTCATGGATGACCTCAGTGGGTACAGGAATTGAGCCTGTGCTGAGCCTGATGCATCACTCTGCATCACAAACCAGCCGTCCAGCCAACTGAGCTAACCAGCCATCTTTGATCTAGGGGGTGCCTCTGATCCTGGGCCTCTGGTGTTTGCATTGCTGGCAGCAGCCTGTTCTCCAACTGGTGGATGAGACTGCTGCCAGGCCAGCTCAATTCAGCCCAGGGTCTACAGCACTGTTTTCCTTTAGGCTCACTCTCATTCATTTAACATTGCTAGATCCAGCAGTGCTCCAGTTCTTGTTGGACATTTTAAATCTAGGAGAAGAAAGGAATGCTGCACATATTGTAAAAACTCCACTCCCTGTACCCTTTTTGCTACCTCTTCTTGTCAGTTTATGTTGGAGTAGTTGAATCCTCCCATGATTATTATTCTGAGCCTTTACACATTTTACCTGTTCACTTACATATTTCTTGTTTTATCACCTTTCCACTATTAGATGGTCTGTAGTAAACCCCAATTAGCATTACCAATCCCTTCTAATCTTTTATTTCAACCCATAAGAATTCTGTTTTAAACCTTCTATCATTTTCTAACAACCGTTGTTATCTCCAGCACATAAAGCTACCATATTTAGTTGCAAGTCCTCTTCTTATGTAGTCATGTTTCAGTAAGTCAATAACAACAACTTGCATTTTTAAAATACATTCATAGGATATGGACATAAATGGGCCAGCATTTATTGCCCATCCTTAATTGCTCTTGAGAAGATGGTAAGGAGCTGCCTCCTTGAACTGCTACAGTCCCTGTGGTGTAGTTACACCCACAATGCTGTTAGGGAGGAAGTTCCAGGATTTTGACCCAGCGACAGTAAAGGAACGGTGATATATTTCCAAGTCAAGATGGTGTGTGGCGTGGAGGGGAACTTCCAGGTGGTGGTGCTCTCATGTCTGTGCTGCCCTTGTCCTTCTAGATGATAGCGGTCGTGGATTTGGAAGGTGCTATCTAAGGAATTTATATGGCAACTTTAATGTAGTAAAACAACCCAAGGTGCTTCACAGGAGTGTTATCAAATAAAATTTGACACTGAACGTACAAGTAGATATTAGGAGTTTAACGAATATTTTAAATTAGGCAAGAGAAGTTGAGAGGTTGAGGGATGGGGTTCTAGAACTTAAGACCTAGGCAGCTTAAAGCACGGCTATCAACGATAGGGTGATTAAAATCAGGATGCATAAAAGGCCAGAATTGGAGAAGCAGAGGTATCAAGGATTGTAGGGCTGAGGAGGTACAGAAATGGGAAACAGCAAGGCCACTGTGGGATTTGAAAACGAAGATTAGGATTTCAAATTGAGTAATTGTTTAACTGAGAGCCAATGCAGATCAATGAGCATAGAAGTCTGAGTAAGGATATGGGCAGGGAGTTTTGGATGACCTTAAGTTTATGGATGTTAGAAAGATTGGAAGAAGTTAGAAGATTGGAAGCTGGCTTGGAGTTCATTGGAATATTCAAGTCTCGGTAAGAAAGACATGGATGAAGTTTTCAGCAGCAGGTGAGCTAAGGCATGGGCCAACTCACGCAATGTTATGGAGAAGGAAATAAGCAATCTTAAGTGATAGTGCGCATGCGTGATCAGATTCTCATTTTGGGGTCAAATACAGTACCAAATTTGAGCCTCAGACAGTTGCCAGGGACAGAGGGAGGGATGGATGGAGTCAATGACTAAGGAACAAAGTTTCTGGAAAAAAACAATGGGTGGCATTTTACTCTTTCCTGCTGGTGGGTTTGAAGGCGGAGGGAGCTGGGGGGGGCCAGCGAGGCCCCAGAAAATAGCCTCAGTGGCCTGTGTGCTGCCTACCCACCCACCCTGACCTGTCTCCCATTTCACAGGGGTGTAGAGATGGAGGTGTAGAATAGCTTGCCTGCCCTTGGACCTGTTGAGGATAACCCTGCAGCTTTTACTAGGTGAGCTGGTGTCGGGCAGGTTGGGGAGATCTCCTTGTGCCTGTTGGAGGCACTCCCCACAAGGACATACCCGTCTTTAACCCTCACCTCCCAGATCCTCAAACTTAGGTCCTCATCCACCTCACTGAAGCCTGCCAGCCAGGCCCCACTGATACCCCAGACTTAGCCAAAGTCTGGTCTCTGTTAGCTTCTCTTCTACTGGGACTTTCCATAGTCCCAGCAGTGGTCACCACTTGAACTTAGCGCTGCTGGGACTGCAATTGGATTGGCTGACAGCTCTCTAAGGCGGCATCTCCTCCCTAGATGGGGGTGGAAGTCCCATCCTTAGCTGATAAACTCTGAGCGCTAAATAGTTTCGGGGTAGCTGATATTGGCGGAATGTATTTCCCATTGTCTCTTTGACTGTTAGGGTGAGAAACCTCACCATCCGAAAAATCCTGCCCAATGGCTCCAGGACTTTTTTATATTCATTCATGGGATTTAACGGCTGTCGGCCTGGATTCCTGGGGAAACCCAGCACCTTCTATGAAGCGAATACTCAGTTGAGGAAGACTGGATTGAGGAGTTAAATGCCTTCAGACCTCCCCCCTCTACTGCCAAGGACAGCAATCCCTGGTTTCCCCTCCCCAACCCCCATCCCCCCACAACTGAGGCTTCTGATCTCAGTAGCAAGATTCCAGGGGCACAGGGTAGCCATGACCCACAAAGAAAAAGGGTGGTACTGCCAACTCTAAAGCATCTTGATTATCTAGAAGCATACAGAATAAGATAAAGCAGAAAAGTCTTATGGCAGTCACAAAAAAATTAATAAGCTAGAAAGCCTAGAGGAAAAAAGAAAATATATGGGTGAAGTAAAAAAGGAAATCAGGGAAGCAAAAAGAGGATATGAAAAAATATTGCCAGGTATATTCAAGGAAAACACAAAGACGTTTTATCAGTACATTAAGAGCAAGAGGATAACTAAGGGAAGGGTGGGGCCTATCAAAGATGTACAAGGTAGCTTATGCATTGACACGGAAGGTGTAGACAGTGTTCTTTTTTTCTTCATGGGATGTGGGCGTTGCTGGCTAGGCCAGCATTTATTGCCCATCCCTAATTGCCTTTGCTCAGGGAGCACTTTAAGAGCCAACCACATTGCTGTGGGTCTAGAGTCACATGCAGGTCAGACCAGATAAGGATGGCAGATTCCCTTCCCTAAAAGGGATTAATGAACCAGATGGATTTTTACAACAATCAACAATGGTTTCAAGGTCATCAGTAGACTTTTAATTCTAGGTTTTTATTGAATTCAAATTGCACCATCTGCCATGGCAGGATTCAAACTCAGGTCCCCAGAACATTACCTTGGGTGTTTGGAATACCAGTCCAATGACAATACCACTATGTCACCATCTCCCCCATACTTTGTCTCTGTCTTCACGAAGGATGCAGACATTCCAGTTAATGAGGAGGAGTGTGAAATTTTGGATACAAGAAGAATAACAAGAGAGGAAATACTGGAGGGACTGACATCCTTGAAGGTGGATAAATCACCAGGGATTGGTAGATTGTATCCCAGGCTGTTAAAGGAAGGCAGAGAGGAAATAGCAGATGCCCTGGGGGTCATTTTTCAATCCTCACCAGATATGGGTGAGGTACCAGAGGATTGGAGGCCTCCGAACATTGTACCATTTTTTAAAAAGGGTGCAAGGGATAGGCCAAATAATTATAGGCTGGTCAGCCTGACTTTAGTGGTGGGAAGATTATTGGAATCAATTCTGAGAGATTGGATAAACTGTCACTTAGAAAGGCACAGATTAATCAGGGATAGTCAGCATGGTTTTGTTAAGGGAAAGTTGTGTCTTACTAACTTAACTGAATTTCTTGAGGAAATAACAGGGAGGATTGATGAGGGTAATGTAGTGGATGTTGTCTACATGGATTTTAGTAAGACATTTGACAAGGTCCAGCATGGCAGACTGGTTAGAAAAGTAAAAGCCCAATGGATACAGGGGAATGTGGCGAGTTGGATCCAAAATTGGCTCAATGACAGGAAACAAAGGGTAATGGTCAATGAGTGTTTTTGCAAATAGAAATCAGTTACCAGTGGCGTTCCACAGGGCTCAATGTTAGGGCTCTTGTTGTTTGTTGTATATATTAATGATTTGGACTTAAATGCCGGAGGCATGATTGGGAAATTTGCAGATTCCGCAAAAGTTGGTAGTTGATAGTGAAGAGAATAGCTGTGGCCTCCAGAATATCAATGGTTTGGTTGAGGGGGTGGAAAAGTATCAAATGGAATTCAACATGTGAAGTGTGAGGTTATGCATTTTGGGAGGGCAAACAAAGCAAGGGAATATTCAAAAAACGGGAGGATATTAAGAGGGGTAGAGGAAGTGAGAGACATTGGAGTGGATGTCCACAGGTCCCTGAAAGTGGCAGGACAGTTAGATCAGGTGGTAAAGAAGGCATATGGAATGCTTTCCTTTATTAGGCAAGGTATTCAATACAAAAGCAGGGATGTAATGATGGAACTGTATAAAATGCTGGTTAGGCCACAACTGGAATTTTATGTACAGTTCAGGTCACCACATTACAGGAAGGACATAACTGCTCTTGAGAGAGTACAGAGGAGATTTACAAGAATGTTACCAGGGCTGGAAAATTGCAGTTATGAGGAAAGATTAGATAGGCTAGGGTTGTTTGCCTTAGAACAAAGAAGGCTGAGTGGAGACTTCATTGAGTTGTACAAAATTATGAGGCATCTAGATGGAATAGACAGGGAAACCTTGTTTCCCCTAGTGGAGAGGTCAATTACTAGGGGGCACAGATTTAAGGCGATTAAAAGGATTAGAGGGGACATGAGGAAAATCTTTTTCACCCAGAGGGTAGTGGGTGTCTGGAATTTGCTGCCTGGATTGGTGGCTGAGGCAGAAACCCCCAACTCATTTAAAAAGTATCTGGATCTTTACCTAAAGTGCTGTAACCGGACCAGGTGCTGGAAGGATTAGAATGGGTGGCTAATTGTTTTCTTAAACTGGCACAGATACGATGGGCTCAATGGCCTCTTTCTGTGCCATAACTTTTCCATGGTTCCAAGTCCTTCCTCACAAAGCCCTGAGATTTACATACACCCGCCATGATTCCAATTCTCCCACCCCTCCAAGCCCCAGACCGTCCCCCACTCACCCCGCCATGCCCCAATACCTGCCTCCATCTAGGCCTTGGTCCCCATCGCTGCCAGGCCCCAAGACTCTTTCCCTGCCTTTCACCTGACCCTGATCTGCCTTGAGCTGATCCCACCACCACACCTCTGATGCATACATCAATAGGCTCTGATTACCCCCTCAAATCAGGCCCAGAAAACAACGCTAGCCCCCACCCTAATAGAAGGCCCCGATTCTCCTTTACCAGAAGGCCTCTATCATTCGCCCCACAATTGGCAATCCCCACTCAATCGTCCAACTCAACCCTTTCTCCCCTTCCATTGCCAGGGTAGATTTATCTGCTGTTGTGGCCATCAGTGACTGGCTCCTCACCCAAACCAATCAGGTTGGGCCTCAGAGAACTGATTCATGATGCCAGAGACAGGATTCCTGAGTTGTGGGTTACCCCCTGATGGTCTGACTGACTCACACCTTGCGGGTCAGTTCAGTAAAAATTCTGCCCTCACTCTCTACTAACAACTCTTGTGAACACTACAAGTGGAATATTAGCCCCTTGTTTTAGGTGGGCTGGGGGCTGGAAGGGGTGGCAGGCAGGAGCAGGGTTAAATGGTTAGATTGTGAAAACTGTGAAACCTGACCCCAACACGTCATGAATAATCCTATTTGCATTTTAACCAGGACGTGTTTGGGGGCATCCTTGTAATCCTCTCCACCATTATTGTTTCTTAGTGAGACTCTGTTCAATGAAAAGCTGATCTAGTTTCCTTTTGGTAATTGCCTGCACTGCACCATTGTAAACATTTGAATTTCTAAACAGGGAGAAGGTAGGCTAAGTTTTCCACATGACGGCATTGGTTTATGTTAGTGACCTTTAAATCTCTATGAGCAAATATGCTTAGTGTATTTTCTTATATTGTTTTGCCAACTTGGAATCTCTTCAACTCAGTGGTCGAACAACTAACACAAAGCATAATATTGTTTGCTGAATCTTTTCTATTATTCCAATATTTTGCAAACTGCAGTGGACCTACTTGGATATAAAAACACAAAGCCAGCCTCGACACATGCACATCTTCTCTAATGCTTTACAAAATATCCCAAGCATTGTTTTCTGTGTATGGCCCTCTATTCCAATTTGCTTTTGAAACATTTGCTGCACACTGATGTTCAATAATTAACCAATAATCTATCTAGATACAACCTTTTAAGACAAATAAATATCTTATGCCAGGTATGCATCTATCACATACCAAAGATACTCAAAAAAAAGAAAGCCAGTCACTTCCTGGCCATTTTTCTGACCTTGATAATTTGGTTTCTCTCTTTTAGAAAGTCAAAATCATATAAGCAGTTGCCAATCTACAAAAGCATTCTTCCATCACAAGGTCAGAAGTGGGGATGTTCGCTGATGATTAAACACTGTCAGCACCATTCGCGACTCCCTCAGATCCTGAAGCAGTCCATGTATAAATCAGAAAAACCTGGACAACATTCATGACAAGTGGCAAGTAACATTCACACCACACAAGTGCCAGGCAATGACCATCTCCAACAAGAGAGAATCTAACCACTGCTCCTTCATTGAATGACATTACCATCGCTGAATCCACCACTGTCAACATCCTGGGGTTTACCATTGACCAGACACTGAACTCAACTTGCCATGTAAATACAGTAACTACAAGAGCAGGTCAGAGGTTAGGAATCCTGCGATGGGTAACTCACCTCTTGACTCTCCAAAGACTGTCCACCATCTACAAGGCACAAGTCAGGATTGTGATGAAATACTCTCCACTTGCCTGGATGATTGCAGCTCCCACAACACTCAAGAAGCATGACACTATCCAGGACAAAGCAACCCACTTGAATGGCACCCCTTCCTCAAACATTCACTCCCTCCACCATCAACGCACAGTAGCAGCAGTGTGTACCATCTACAAGATGCGCTGCAGGAGCTCATCAAAGCTTCTTAGACAGCACCTTCCAAACCCATGACAACTACCATCTAGAAGGACAAGGGCAGCAGATAGATGGGAACACCAGCACCTGGAAGTTCCCCCCCAAGCCACTCACATCCTGACTTGGAAATGTATCACCATTCCTTCACTGTCATTAGGTCAAAATCCTGGAACTCCCTCTCTAGCAGCACTGTGGATGTACCTATACTACAGGGACTGCAGCAGTTCAAGAAGGCAGCTCACCACCACTTTCTCAAAGGCACTAAGGGATGGGCAATAAAGGCTGGCCTAGCCAGTGAAGCGCACATCCTGTAAATGCATTTAAAATATTGATAGAATGATTACAGCACAGAAGGAAGCCACTCAGCCCATCATGTTCTTGCTGGCCCCTTGCAGGAGCAATTCACCTTGGGCCACTCTCCCATCTTTTCCCAGTAGCCCTGCATGCTTTTCCTCTTCAGATAATGATTTTGAATGCCTTGATTAAACCTGCCTCCACTACACTCTTAGGCAGTGCATTCCAGATCCTAAATACTTCTTTAGCAATTAATCTCCAACTGACCATTAGTTCTGCCACAGGAAACAATCTAGCAGTGCCTGCAAATTGTCAAGCCAAGTGAAACACTTTAACAATTGAACATCAAAACCTTGCTTCATTCCCAGAATACTTTTAGGAAATCAGACTGTGTGTGTGTAATATATTCGGCATTAAATGCCACCTTTGTTTCATCTGTTCAATTGCTAAGGCTCTCTAGATCTTTCTGGATTTCATAAACATCTTGAAATATCTCACATTATTATCCATTGTTAGACAGTAAAAGTACTTAGGAATTTGGTGGTTGCTAAATAATAACTTATATAAATGGAAATGTTATTTTTTAGATTTGAAACAGGATTGATCAAATTTGATAAAAACAACACCTCATCTTCCGACTAGGCACTTTACAGCCTTCCGGACTGAATATTGAATTCAACAACTTTAGGTCTTGAACTCCCTCCTCCATCCCCATCCCCTTTCTGTTTCTTCCCCCTTCTTTTTGTTTTTTCCAATAAATTATATAGATTTTTCTTTTCCCACCTATTTCCATTATTTTTAAATATTTTTAAATCTTTTATGCTCCCCCCACCCCCACTAGAGCTATACCTTAAGTGCCCTACCATCCATTCTTAATTAGCACATTCTTTTAGATAATATCACCAACTTCAACACCTATGTGTTCTTTTGTTCTGTTGTCGGTGACATCTTTTGATGATCTGCTTCTATCACTGCTTGCTTGTCCCTACAACCACACCACCCCCCTTCACTTCTCTCCCCCAACCCAACGCCCCCCCCCCCCCCACCCCCCCCCCCCCCACACACACACACACACACCTTAAACCAGCTTATATTTCACCCCTTCCTTGGATTCACCTAGTTCTGTTGAAGGGTCATGAGGACTCGAAACGTCAACTCTTCTTCTCCGCCGATGCTGCCAAACCTGCTGAGTTTTTCTAGGTAATTCTGTTTTTGTTTTTGATCAAATCTGAACTGATCTTTAAAAGAACTTTATTACACAAACAATTTTTATGATCTTTGTTCCAAATAAACATAAAATTTTTTAAATCAACAAAATTCAATATAGAAAATCATCTTCAGCTTATTGTTGTAAACTATTTTAAGTAACTTCAATTTCTCCTGGCACTGTACAATAATCAAGCATTTTGCCCTGATTATTACATTGTTTGAAAGGGATGCTGCCTTCATCAAGCAATTGACAAATCTACACCTATTTGTTTCTATGCTGGTGTAAACTATGATAGAATACTTTACTGCAGCACTTCTATGTGACTTTCTGATTAAGATACTATTCTGTTATACAGATGCTTAATTTTAAATAAATCTAAAAGGATGATCATTTGCCTTCAATGTATAAAAACCAAATGTATAATGTATAAATGTATAATGTATAAAACCAAAAATGTTTTCACCTGGACAGAAACTTGTTAGGGTAAGAGAAATCATCTTGCTGATTGACAATGCCATATATCGAAGTACACAATTTGCCTCAAAAATCAAAAAAATTAATCATGCTGATTAAAAACAGTTTTTGTATGTTTTGCTATAAACTAGTTTGAAAATGCCCCACAACTTGTAAATTTTGTGAAATGCCATCATACAGAAATACTTACATGAATATATTTCATATATAAAACAGACAAAATTCCAGCTTTTGTAAGGACTGTTCACAGTTCAAAGTGGATAATACAAGGGTTTCGGTGTTTAAACAAAGAGTTGACCTAACAAGTCAAACAACTAGGATTGACATACAGCTGTGATAGTGATACAATGGAATTGATTTTAACATGGTTCATCGGGGGTTTGAGTTACACAAGGCCCGCAACAAGGCCTCTCCAATTTTAACTTCCAGTGCCTCATTTAAACACTTTATATTTGTCTCCCACCTGAAGCTGATAGGCCTGATGTCAGGGTCAGCTGGAAGGACAAGGGCAGCTGATACATATGAACACCACCACCTGGAAGTTCCCCTCCAAGCCACTTCCCATCCTGACTTGGAAATATATCGCCGTTCCTTCACTGTCGCTGGGTCAAAATCCTGGAACTCCCTCCCTAACAGCATGTGCGTGTACCAACACCATAGGGACTGCAGTGGTCCAAGAAGGCAGCTCATCAGCAGCTTCTCAAGGGCAATTAGGCTTGGACAATAAATGCTGGCCTAGACAGTGTAGCCCACACCCCTTAAATGAATTCAAAAAAGAATGTCACCAGGGACCCAAGGGAATGATCCCTGGTATAAGGTAAGTGCTGGAATGGGGGTGGGAGTTGGATGGAGGGGTTTGCTAAGCCAATGCAGGCTGAGGAATGGAGAAGGAAGACTAGTTATGGGCAGATCCAAGGATTCCTTTCTATCCCACAAAGATGCCGCACGACTCACAGGGTTGGCTCTGTACAGATCTCCTTAATGCCAAAACTAAAATGCTATTGTGCCACCAATGACATCAGTAGGTTGAGACATTTAGATTTAAAATTAGGATCCTGCCTACTTCCAGCTGGAGCCACGGCTCACTTCAAAGTTGGCAAAGATAAAATGTCATCAGGTAGGAACAGTGCAGGTTTCAGTTGGTAGATTGGGGGTTAAAATCAACCCTACCATGCTGCAGTCAACATTAATCAAATTAATCTCATGGAAAAGTATTATCAGACTTCTGAGTCCACACCCATTATCTAAAGTAAAGGTACTTATACCAATATAGGCATATCGGGCCTTTTTACTGTTAAAGGAAAACCTTTTTTTCTCCTTCTGTTGAAAATATTTATATTGATTTCATTTGAAAAGTGGATGCTGAGCTGAACTCTACAATGTCGTTGCTTGCAGCAGATGTCTCTTTAGATGCTATCACATGACAACTTTAGCGTTGGTGTAATTTCTGCTCTGGTGTAACTTTAGAATTGCAGCCCAACCAGACTCCAGAACAAAACAGCACGAGAACACTCTGACTGACAAATTCTTGCTTTTTTCCATTTGATACCACATAGACTGTTAATCTGGTGTGAGGTCAAACCAGGTGTAAAAAAATCTTTGGGGGCCGCTTGGATCTTCTAAGCACATTTTACACCAATTTGCAGCTAATTTGAATAAATCTAGATGCTGCCACTGAACGTTCTAAACTTAAGGAGGAGAGTTCTGCACACAGGAAAGCAAATTTGAAGTTTCATCTAAATAGCGTAAAATAACTACTGAATAGCTACTGTCTGTGAAACCCAAGCAGCGGCTACTACTCTTGGACTGGTAATTTCAGTGCAAACATATTCTAGAAAATGCATTCTGAATTGCATTGATGAAGCCATCAATGAATTACTCAATTAGGATTTTAATGCAGTGCAGATTAAAAAAAAGGAAGTCTGTAAAATGCACATCTATACTATATGACAATCCCATTTTTTAATCTAAAATTTGGTTCATTCTCTCACAATGGAGCATCAGGGAGAATGAGTATTTCCTAGATAGCATGTTCCAGGAGGAGGCAGTAAGAGTTCAGGATAGTAGATGAGTGGCCACCCAGAAGAATAGGAAAAGGCAAGAAGTACAGGATTCTTGAGAGTATATACCACTCTCAAACCATTGCTTAGCATTGGAGACTACTGGGAGTGACAACACTTTGAAGGGGTGCAGTCCAGATCATGGTACCAATGGGCAAGGGACTGCACAGGAGGGAACATCAAAGTGTAGGAATGTGGTTGCTATAGGGAATTCCACATTTAGGGGGGAGATAGGCATTTCTGTAAATGTCATTGTGAGTCGCACATGCTGTGTTGCCTTCTGAGAGCCAGGGTCAAATACATCATGGAGAGGGTACACAATATTCTGCAGGGGGAAGTGTGTAAGCCAGAAGTTGTGGTCTATGTTGGTACCAATGACAGAAAGGGGTAAGTATTGAGGACTTATAGTCAGATCTTCAGGTGCTAGGGGGAAGTGTAAAAATAGGACCTGCTTGAAAGGTAATCTCTGGACTTTTCCCAGTCCAATGCACTAGCAAGAGTAAAAAGAGAAAGATAGGGAGGGTCAATGCATGTCACTAGGCATTGTGCAGGAAAAAAAGTTTCAACCTCTCGGGGCATTGGGACTACTAATGGGGAAGGAGGCACCTACTTAAAAGGAACAGGTTTCACCTTAGGAGATTGCTGGGGCCTTGACAGAAATCTTTGCATCCTCACTGGCTACGAGTGAAGTCCCAGAGGACTGGAGAATGGCCAATGTTGTTCCATTGTTTAAGAAGCGTAGCAGGGATAATCCAGGAAATTACAGGGCGGTGAGCCTTACGTCAGTGGTAGGGAAATTATTGGAGAAGATTCTTCGTAACAGGATTTACTACCATTTGGAAGCAAATGGGCGTATTAGTGAGAGGCAGCATGGTTTTGTGAAGGGGAGGTCGTGTCTCACTAACTTGATCGAGTTTTTCGAGGAATTGACGAAGATGATCGACGATAGAAGGGCAGTGGATGTTATCTACATGAATTTCAGTAAGGCCTTTGACAAGGTTCCTCATGGCAGACTGGTACAGAAGGTAAAGTCGCACGGGATCAGAGGTGAGCGGGCAAGATGGATACAGAATTGGCTTGGTCATAGAAGACAGAGGGTAGCAGTGGAAGGGTGCTTTTCTGAATGGAGAGCTGTGACTAGTGGTGTTCTGCAGGGATCAGTGCTGGGACCTTTGCTATTTGTAGTATATGTAAATGATTTGGAGGAAAATGTAACTGGTCTAATTAGTAAGCTTGCAGATGACACTAAGATTGGAGGAGTTGCAGATAGTGAAGAGGATTGTCAAAGGATACAATGGGATATAGATCAGATGGAGACTTGGGCAGAGAAATGGCAGATGGAGTTTAATCCAGACAAATGCGAGGAAATGCATTTTGGAAGGTCTAATACAGGCAGGAATTATACAGTAAATGGCAGAACCTTTAAGTGCATTGATGGGCATAGGGATCTGGGTGTACAGGTCCACAGGTCACTGAAAGTGGCAAAGCAGGTGGATAAGGTAGTCAGGAAGGCATATGGCATGCTTGCCTTCATCGGCAGGGGTATTGAGTATAAAAGCTGGGAAGTCATGCTGCAGCTGTATAGAACCTTGGTTAGGCCAAACATGGAATATTGCTTGCAATTCTGGTCGCCACATTACCAGAAGGTGTTGGAGAGGGTGCAGAGGAGGTTTACCAGGATGCTGCCTGGTCTGGAGGTTATTAGCTATGAGGAGAGGTTGGAGAAATCAGATTGTTCTCACCAGAGCGACGGAGATTGAGGGGCGACTTGATAGAAGTTTACAAAATTATGAGTGGCATGGGCAGAGTAGATGGTTAGAAGCTTTTTCCCAGGGTGGAAGAGTCAATTACTAGGGGACATAGATTTAAGGTGAGAGGAGAAAACTTTAGAGGAGATGTGGAGGGCAAGTTTTTTACGCTGAGGGTAGTGAGTGTCTGGAATTCGCTGCCAGAGGAAGTGGTGGAAGCAGGTACGATAGTGGTGTTTAAGAGGCAGCTTGACAAATACATGAATAGGATCGGAATAGAGGGATTTGGACCCCGGAAGTGCAAAATATTTTCGTTTGACAGGCAAGATGATTGGCGCAGGCTTGGAGCGCCGAAGGGCCTGTTCCTGTGCTGTACTTTTCTTTGTTCTTTGTTCTTAATAGGACTCACGGGAAGGTTCATTAGTGTGGTTGGGGAGTGTTTAAATTAAATGACATAATCAGACAAAGTGTGGTGAATGAAGTTAGTGATCTACATGCACCGACAGCTATGTGGGAATATGATGTGCTGGCAATAACGGAAACCTGGCTTATAAATGGTGAGGACTAGGTGCATCAAGGATCATAACACTGGGCCTCCAAGTAGTGAGAGAGGGAAAGATAGAGGAGCATATCTGCAGGAAAATCACAGAGATGTGCAATAACTATAGAGGGCTGATACTGGGGGACTTTTAAGTACCCAAATAATGATTGGGATAATGTTAGAGTAAAGAGTAAGGAGGGGGAAAAATTTCTGAAATGTGCTGAGGAGAACTTCCTTGACCAGTATTGTCCTTGGTCCAGCTATGAAGGAGGCATTGCTGGATCTAGTGCTGGGGAATGAGGTGGGCCAAGTATCAGTGGGGGAACACTTTGGAAGAGTGATCATCTTATCACAAGGTTTAGATTGGTAATGGAAAACAAGTATGGAACAATCTAAAGTAGAACTTCTAAATTGAAAGTGGGCTAACTTCAATGGGCTGAGAAGAGATCTAGTTAGGGCAGGAAGGAGCCAAAGACTGACAGGCAAAACTGTAATGAAACAATGGTTTCTTTAAGGAGAAGATGTTTCAGATACAGACTAAGTACATTCTAACAAGGGCAGAAGGTAGAGGAACCAAAACCAGGGATTACAGTATGAGTAGGGTGATAGAATATATGATAAAAAAGCAGGGAATGTGTGATGCACATCAGATGAATTCTTCAAATGGGAACCAGGCCACGTACAATAAGTTGAGAGGGGGAGTGAAGAGGAAAATAAGACTTGCAAAGAGAGAATGAGAGAATAAAATAGCAGCTAAGATTAAAAGCAACTCAAAAGTCTTCTACCAGCATGTAAATAGCAAGCAGGGAGTAAGAAATGGACTGGGGTCTAATAAGGAACAGAGAGGGTGATATGTGCTTGGAGATGTAATAGAATATTTGTATTGGCATTTACCAAGGAAAAGGATGCTGACAAAAATTCAGCAGAAGCAGAGATGGTAGAGGTAATGGATGGGGTGAAAGTTGTAGGCAGAATGTACTGGAAAGGCTGGCTATGTTTAGAGTGGTTAAGTCACCTGGTCGGATGTCTTATATCTCAAGTCAGTGAAGGAAGTGGGGGTGAAGATATTGGAAGGGCTTGCCATAATCTTCCAATCTACCCTTGATGCAGGTGAGGTGCCAGAGGATTGGAGAATGGCCAATGTGGCAATCTTACTGAAGAAAGGGTATGAGACCATTCCTAGTAACTTCAGTTCAGTCAGTTTAACCTGAGTAGTGGGTAAGGTTTTAGATACAATAATCAGGGAAAAACTCAACAGGCATTTGGAGAGGTTTGAGTTAATTATGGAGGATCAGCATGGATTTGTATAAGGAAGCTCATATTTGACTAATCTAATTGATTTTTTTGATGAAACAATAGAGAATGTTGATGAAGCGAATGTCACTGCACGCCGTTTAGATTTTCAGTTCGGCGAGCGTGTAGCCAATTTGGCTGCGTGTCTGCCAAACTGTCAAAGGCCTATTAAGGCCATTTAAAACCTAATTAACTCAATTAAATGAACTGCCCGTCCAACCTTAAGGTCGGCGGGCAGGCGAAGAGCCCAGGCGGCCTTCACATTTTTCATGAAACCTCATCCACGGGCGGGATGAAGTTTCATGAAGTGTTTTAAAATCTAATAAAAAATTTTACATTAATTTTTTGACATATCCCAGTTCATGTGACAGTGTCACATGAGGTGACATGTTTTAAAAGTTTTTTTTCTTCTTTATTTAAATTTACACATGTCAAACTAACCTCCCTGAGGCACCTCTGTGCTCTTCCGTGCGCATGTGTGAAAAAGCACAGGAAACGACTCAGGGAATCCCCACCCCACCCCCAACCCCCTGCCCTCACAGCACTTCCGGGCAAGTGTCACGCTGGGTGGGCCTTAATTGGTCCACCCATGTAAAATGGTGGCAAGGCCCCGATCGGGGGCACCAATCGGTTTCACACCTGCCCCCGCACAATCACCCCGACGGGGGTGGGGGGGAGAATGTTTTCCCCATGTGTGTTCTTCAATTTTATTTATTGAGCAATTGAATACTAAAGCAAGGAAGTTATGCTTAACTTTTATAAAGTACTGGTTAGGTCATAACTAGCATATTGCTTCCTGTTCTGGCCAGCACACTTTAGGAAGGACATGAGAGGGTGCAGAGGTTCCAGGATGAGGGATCATAGCTACAAGATTAGGTTGCCCTCCCTACAGCAAATGAGATTGAGGGAAGGTTTTATAGAGATTATGCCAGATTTAAATAAGGTAGACAAAGAAAAGCTGTTCCCATTAGCTCTAGATTTAAGGTTTTGGCAAAAGATGCAGGGAGGTGTGAGGAAGAATTATTTTACACTGCAAGTGGTAATGCCCAAGGATTGACTGCCTATTGGGAGGGGTGTGGTGGAAGAAAACACAGATGAATGATTTCAAAAGGAAATTGGATGGACACTTGAGAGAAATAAACTTAAAGGGCCCCAGGGGTAAAGCTAGGGAGTGGGACTGACTGGAGTGCTCTACAGAGAGCCACATTTGATAGGTCGAATGGCCTCTTTCTGCGCCACAATGACTCTGCGACATTCAGTGGACTACCAAATTGAAACAATAAAAAGGAAGCAATGCTTAACTTCATTTCATCCAAATTGATATCTATAAGCTCTATTTATGTCAGGTAAATAATGGAAATGAATTGATAATTAAGTGTTTTCAGTGTTCTATTGGTGTAGTGATATAAGTATTACAGAAAATAGCAGGAACCACTGCTTGAATTAAATTAAAATTTTCTTTTTGCCATGTAATAATTTTGATCATTTGCCAATGATTCTCATGTTCCTCTGAATCCAGTCTCGGAACTTTGTGACTCGTGTGTAAACTCCAGGGTACCCATATCGACCACATCCTTGCCCCCAGCTCACAATTCCTGCTAGAAACCACTTTCCTGATGTTTCTTCACAGGTCAGTGGTCCTCCAGAATCACCCTGCAGAGAGCAAAAAAAAAGTAACACAGATGTGTAGCTCTATCAAGCTGAGTTTAGTATTCCTATGTGATAATTACTCAAGCAAGGTTTCCAAAAAATCCATCCTCTGTTCTTTATATTCTGTTTATATACGGTTTAAAAAGTAAATGTCATCAGTAAAGAAATTATTACAATAAAAATTATTTTAAAATGCATTTAATACTTATTGAACAAGCAATTCTGAACAATTAGGAAGGTTCAGGTCTGGCCAAAATGTCAACCAGTCTTTCTTAACTGATCTGTGTTTGCCGGTATTCAAATACTCTTTTTTTTAAGAAGAGAATTCTGGGTTCTTTTTAATTATCTCTTTTGTGGAAGATATTTATAAATGTCTAGTTGTGTGACTCCCTAGCAGATGTAACATAGCTATTATAAAAAAGTTAACTCCTGTTCACTACCCTTGCTTTAACTCCGCCAATCATAAAAGACTTGAGAATGGTGCTATCTGCTACAGTTCCATGACTGTTACTACAAATATTAGACTATTAGTTGATAGAAATCTAGAATTTAGAACTGTATCAGTAGGGTATCCCATCCCAAAACTTTCCTTCCGTTTTGCCCCATTCCTTTTGAAGGTATGTCTCATGATAAGCACAGTTCCAGTTCCATGGCCCTGACATCTTATCCAAGTAACTATCCTTCATATGTGAACAGATATTTCCCATAGGGGATATCTTATCCTTTCCAGCAGGCACCCCCGGATCGTAATCAGGAGGAGGGATAACTTGCTGATTTTTCTTTCCTAATAAGCCTGGGGCCACTGATGCAAGTTGTAGATCCCCAGCAGTGATGAGTTACTAATCACGGCTGGGGAAGCTGGGAGTTTCTGTATTGACCTTCTGTATGGGCCTTTCTGTATCCAAATTTACATTAATTTTTTTAATGACAGAATTATAAGTTTAAGGTACTTGCTGCCGATACAATATTGATTGTATTGTGTTATTCTGTTTATTAAAAAACCTGATGAACAAAGTTACCGCACCATAAACCTGTGAAAGCTACAGTTGTCAGCTGTGCTAAGTTTCAATGGAAATGTAACTATTCATACTTCACAGCCGTCGACTTGTCCAGTAAGATATCCAGCACAAAGCATTCGTGATGATACTATATTTCCCATGAAGTTAATGCATGTTGTTTGATTAATGATTCTTACTTCACCCTTTTGAAGGATTATAGGAAGATGACCTGTGAAACAAAGAGCATTTTCTGTTTAGTTTGGAATTGGTTACAAACTTTTCTTTTCAAGTGAAGCTCTACTGTAAATAACATGCATTGCTTGGTCAAATCATAACTGTACTCATTGCTCCTGTAATGCTTGTACAGGAGCAGAACAGACACATAAACGATCCAGGACCATTATGCGCCTAATAAAGCAATCTCTTATTCTTCACAACTAGATTGGTGCAAAAAAGCAATGGTGCAGATTACCTTTTAATAAAATATAAAATCATAACTGTTCTCTTTGATATATATATTATCAAAACTGCTACTTTTACATATATATTGGATTTAGTCATGAGGATTTTGTTAAAAAAATTATGATTACATATGACTTGTCACTAATCTTTGGTCCATCTATCTGCCTGTATTGGAGGTCTTCACTTAAAAAACGTCTCCCACATTGCCTATGTCTATATATTTCATTGAACATTGTGCATCCTTTTCAATAATATTAGTATTTCCTTTCTTATTTTTCTGTTAACAATTCCCAATCACAATTGCTGTCAACAGCAATGATGCAGTGCAAGTTCCAGCCACAGGTGGCTCTATACTGTGATCTTTTTTATATGAAGCCTTTCTGCTCAAAACAAACACAACTTATTTATATAACACCAGCACATTTGATGTAATAAAACATCCCAAGGCAATTCACTGAAGCATTACAAGCAAAATTTAACACCTAGCCAAATGAAGTGATTTAGGGCAGATGGACAAAAGCTTGGTCAATCAGAGATGCTTTAAGTGGCAGTTGTTGGCTGTGGCTCAACTGGTTACAATCTAACCTCTGTATCATAAGGTTCTGGGTTCAACTCCAGGGCTTAAGTACAAAAATCAAGACTGATGCTTCCAATGAAGCACTGAAGGAGTGCTACACTGTCAAATGTACTATCTTTCTGATGAGATATTAAACTGAAGTTGTGTATGTAAAGAAGAGTTATCCTCAGTGTCCTGGCCAATGTCCTATCCTCACTCACAAAAACAGATTATCTGGTTGTTTTCACATTGCTGTTTGTGGGAGTGTGCACAAATCAACTGCCATATTTCATACATTTTAACAGTGAGTACACTTCAAAAGTACTTCATAGGCTGTAAAGGGCTTTGAGTCCAATGGTCATTAAAAAGCGCTTTATGAATGCAAGTCTTTCTTTTCGAGGAGTGTCTTAAGGCAAGCGAGGTTGAGCGGTGGAGAGGATAAGTCAGGGAATTCCAGAGCCTATGGCCTAAGCAGCTGATGGTACAAACTACAATAATGGGACAATTAAAATCTGAAGCACTGAAGTGATCAGAATTAGATGCACATGGATATCCAAGAGGGATTGGTGCTCGAGGAGATTAAAGAGATGGGTGAGACCATGCAGGAATTTGAAAACAAGGATGAGGAATTTAAAAACAAGTTTGAGAAATTTAAAATCAAGGCATTGCTTAACCAGGAGGCTATGTAGCTGAGACAGTGGCAGAGTCCAGTGATGTTACAGAGATGGGAAGATGTGGTGTTCATAACCAGTGCAAATTTGTGTCAGAGGCCCATCTTGGGATCAAATATAACACCATGACTGTGAACAGTTCCCAACTTCTTGTAATTGTGTATATAAAAGTGAACTACATCTTCATCAATAACTGGGCAATTGTACTTATTAGCTCTAGTGAAACTACATATCTTGAGATTTTATTTCTTGATCACATACCATGGAATATCTTAAAAATTTCTGGATATCTTGAATTTGTTTTGGTGGGTTCAGGTTACAAGAGAGATTGGCCCCATTACTAACTCAGAGACGCTTTGGGAGTAGGGTTGTCCGATATTGCGCAGGGAACTCTGAAGAAAGTTCAGCATTTCTGTCAATGGCTTTTTCTTACAATTATAAAGTTCAGATGATTGTTATGTTTTGGAATTACATCTTTGATTTAAGATAAAACAGAGGGGGTAATGTGACCTGTTCTAAGGTCTGCTTGACAACATACCTGGGCAGTTAAAGATCAAAGGGAGGCCCAGATTGTATTAGTAAGGTGATGGTGTAAGATGTTCAGGGCTGGAAACAATGGTAGCAGTCTCTGAGTTCACAATGGTTAGACTCTGAGTCTCCCAAAGTCCTAGAAAGGCATTGAAAGTATTAGATTGTAAACAGTTGTGCTATAAACTGCCCATTTACTTCTACGATGAGAGCTGCAGTCAAGAATAGCTAATCAGCATTTCTACCTGGATGCAAGGCTAATGTGTTTTACCTTGCCATGTGTAAGAGTTCCATTTTTGAGATCAAGTTGCAGGCTTCCCTACAAATCAATGCATATCACAGATAGACAGCAATTTTGTGTGGTCAGCAGATAGAAGATGCAGCTTGGCTCTGCGATCTACCACAGCCGGATTCAGGAGGGAGATGGTCTCTAGTTGAAAGATACGCATCCCGCAGAAATCTAAGGATTCTGGAAGATTTGTTCTGGCATGGCAGTGGGGAAGGATCATCAGGGCAGGCTTTAATACTGGTAGTGGATTTAAGGAACCTCTGAAAACAAGGGGAAATCCCTGGAGGCGGTCACTCAAAGTTACTACTTGGTGAAACAAAAAAAGTGAACCCATTGGAAGCTGGGAACAACTGTAGACTGTTTGGTATGAAGGTTGTAATTCCGTGGAGAGTGCAATGGGGGTCTTATAAGTATAAAAGGGTAACGTTCCTTTCTGTTGTCTAAAGTGTAAGTTGCCACTGAAATACGGTAGTCAGTGAGTTGAAGCTGGCTTGCTGACATGCTAACATTTTTGTCGGTTTAAACTATTCCCCACACCCTAGCCCACGTGCTCCTCCAGTTTAGAACTCCTCCCTTGTGGCCTCTACAATGAGAGGACAATTTTGTTGACCATTAAATAAGGGATATGGGAAATTTAATAGCAAGGATATATAAAGAATCATAAAAACATAGAATGGTTAGGACACAAGAGGCCATTCAGCTGGCTCTCTGTGACAGTAATTCAACTAGTTCTATTCCCCTGCCTTTTCCCTGTAGACATTTATCCAATTCTCTTTTGAAAGACATGATTGAATCTGCCTACATCACTCTCAGGAAGTGCATTCTAAATTCTAACAACTCGCTGCCTAGAAGGTTTTTCCTCATATTACCTCTGGTTCTTTTGTCAATCATTTTATATCAGTGTCCTCTGGTTCTTGACCCTTCCACCAGTAGGAACAATTATACCCTATCTACTATGTGCAAACCCCTCATGACTTTTAACACCTCTATCAAATCCCCTCTCAACCTTCTCTTGTTTAAGCAAACGGCCCTAGCTTCTCCACTCTATCCAAGTAACTGAAATTCCTCACCCCAAAACCATTTTCATAAATCTTTTCCACACTCCCTCACTTCCCTGACATCCTTCCTGAAGTATGGTGCCCAGAATTGGACACAATACTCCAGTTGAGACCGAACCAATGTTTTATAAAGGTTCACCAGAACGTCCTTGCTTTTGTACTCTGTGCCTCTACTGATAAATCCCAGGGTCCCATTTGCCTTTTTTTACCACTTTCTCAACCTGCCCTGCCAACTTCAACAATTTGTGCAATTATAACTCCAGGTTCCTCTGACCCTGCACCCCCTTTAAAATTCTATCCTTTATTTTTTACATTGCCTTTCCTCATTCTTCCTACCAAAATATATCACTTCACACTTCTCTACATTAAACTTCATCTGCTACATGCCTACCTATGCCACCAGTGTGGCTATGTCTTCTTGAAATCTATCATTGTCCTCCTCACAATTCACAATACTTCCAAATTTTATATCATCTGCAAATTTTGGATTTTTGCACTGCACACCCGAGTGTAGGGCTGGGATCTTCTGGCCCTGACACTGACTTTTAACGGCTCTCCAAATGTTCCCGTCCTGCCCGCGATGATACCCGTCAGTGTCGGGGTTGGAAAATCCCACCCTGGGTCATTAATATAGATCAAGAAAAGCCGTGGATCTATCAACCTAATAATGCAGAATTTAATTTCCTAAAAATGATCTTTTATTCCAATTATCAGGAATATTATTAAATGTATTTGTGCATGTGTGGCATGTGAATATGCGCACACTCAATCATTCTAAGAGTTCTTCACGTGATTTTTCTAGTAGCACTAAATAATTGACCAAACCAATCTATCCCCTAATTCATTTTAGCTATATAGTTAGCAACACAATCAAAGTATTTTAGCCTAATGAAAATTAATAACTAGAAATAGCTTTGAGGATAACTAACTTACCTTTTTCCTGCAGTAAGCCCCAACCAGTAATGTAGCATTTTCGATTTGCAGGAAACACATGTAATGCTGATGGAAGACACACTGGTTGTATGTAATTATTGTATGCTACAGGTTCTGAAAGTTCAATCAAGGCTATATCATAATCCATTGTGACATTATTGAATTGCTCATGAATTATCACCCGTTTGATTAGTCGCGTTTCTACACCAGTTTCTGAAAAACTTTGGGAATGCAGTCCAACATACACTTTCCATAACAGTCGATTAGAGTACCTGGCAAAAAAGAGCAAAAGTTATTTGATTGTGAACCCTAAAATAAGTTCTTGGGTGTGGTACTAAAATACATGAATAAGTATTTTGCATTTTTATAAACAAATGTTTCATATGTTCTATAATAGTATGACAATTTTATAAAAGAAATTATGAACAAATTAGTAGAAACACATGACTGGTATTCAAACGCTGCCGCTAATCCTTAACTGACACGTTGGCATGACAGTAGAGTTTTAATGCATAAATCTAAACTTAAAAAAAATTGAAAATAGAATTAATGCAATTTTTTTTTTAAATTAAAGAAATTTCCTTGGTTTACCTGTACTATTATGATCACTAATCAAGGCACATTTGCCTTCGTGCTGATCTATTTTGATTATATAAAAACACCAACTTATATTATATTGCATTTTTAATGTTGGAAAACACACTAATATGCCTCAGAGGTAAATTACTGATGTAAGCTAAAGGAGGAGATATTATAAGGGTAACTAAATATTTGGTAAAGCAGTTGGCTTTTAAGGAATATTTAAAAGAAGGGAGGGAGTTGGAGAGGCACAGAAGTTTAGAGAGAGAGTTCCATAATGTGTGGCTTAGATGACTTCAGCCATGACTGTCAGTCATGGAGCTCAAGTGAAGGAGGAATCCAGATGAAGTTGAAGCAGTGTCTGTGGATGATGTTGTCAAGGGAATCATACAGATGAAGGAGAGGATGGATCAATTGGAGAGGCTCCCAAGGTGATGGTATGTGTTGGTAAGTGAAGTCTTTGGAGGTGAAACTTGGTTAAGAGTGGAACTAAGCATGCACAATCTCACTGAAATAAAAACAGGAAGTGCTGGAAATACTCAGGAGATCTGGCAGCATCTGTGGAGAGAGAAACAGAGTTAATGTTTCGAGTTAAATACGACCTCTTCGGAACTGAAGAAGAGTAGAAATGAGATTTGTTATATGCTATTGATAAGGGATGGGGCAGAACAAAAGGAAAGTCAGTGATATGATGGAAGGTAGGCAAGATTAAATGACAAAAGGTATGATAGTTTAAGACAAAAGGAGATGGGAATGGGATAAGTAAAGAAACAAAATATGGGTCAGGGAGTGGGTGTAAATCAGAAATAGCAGAATCTTCACCAAAAAGCTGTTGTTCGAAAAATGGGGCAAAGGTTATGATCTGAAAATACTGAACTCCATGTTGAGTCCAGAAGATTGTAAAGAGCCTAATCAAAAGTTGAGGTGCTATTTTGTGTATGTTGAATTTCGTTGGAACAGTGTGGAAGGCCAAGGTCAGAGAGCTCAGAATGGGAGATGGAAGGAAAATTGAAGTGAGGGGTGACTGGAAGCTCGGGTGACATTTGCAGATTGAAAGGATATGTTCTGCAAAGCTGATATCTATGTTTGCTCTCTGTAGCACAGAGGAGATAACATCATGAGCAGTGAGTACAGCATACTAAATTGATAGAAGTACAAGTAAATGGCTATTCCACCTGGAAGGAGTATTTGAAGCTTCGGATGGTATGAAGGGAGGAGATAAAAGGTGTTTCATTTTCTAGTCTTTCATAATGGAAGGAAAGGTGATGTTGATAGTGATTGAGGAGTGAACCAGGGTGTCACAAAGGGAATGTTCCCTTTGAATTCTGAAAGGAGAGAGGAGGGGAAGATGTGCTGGTGGTGGCACCATGCTGTAGGTAGTGAAAATGGCAGATGTTGATTTGGTGAATGCAGAAGCTGTTTGGGTGAAAGATGAGGAGAAGCGTTATCCTTATCATGGTTCTAGGAGGGTGGGGAAAGGATAGAGCAGAGCTGAGAGAAAAGGAATGGACGTGGTAGAAGGCCCTGTCAACCACATTGGAACGTGATGGGGGGAGTGGGTTAGGAAATCCTCGGTAGAAGAAAAAGAAAGCTGGTAAGGAAGGTGACATTGCCAGACCAGATACCACAAAGATGGAGAAACTGCTGACAGCCCACTGGAGGAGATGCACTGGATGAAGATGATATGGTCAAATACTTCAAAGGCTGCAGGGTGGTTGGGGAGGAGTAATAAACCATCGTTATAATCAAATAGAATATCATTTGTGATTTTGGTTAGGGCTATTATGATACTTTGTGAGGAGTGGGAACCTGACTGCAGTGATGCAACCAGGCAATTGCAGGAGAGATGGCAACAGATTGTTAGCCAATAACACATGTGGCTATTGGGAGGACAGGATGGTAGTTGCAAGCACAGATGGGTTAGATGGGCATAGATGTGAAATTTGTAGAAAACAGGGGCTAAGTGGCTGCTGAACAGATTGCCTTCCTGCTCCCATGGGCTTGGACATCATTTGTCCCTCTGCCAGCTTAACATGAAATAAACAAAATGTCAGTGCCCCTCATAATTTTCATTATATTCTATTTGACACAAGGATTTTTTTCCATGGGGATGAGCACTGTGACTACAATCAACTTCCTTCAATCACTGAATTGGCAGACAGAAGAGATACTTGAAGGTCTCCCCACTGCTGCAACTTTGGAGATGCTAGTGGGATAGATCAATAGGAGGAGGAATGTCATCTATCCACCCAGTGGCAGAAGGTATCCTGGCTAACTTTAACAGTAAGAAGCAGTAACACAGCAAAATGGCACCAGGAATATTCCCTTTAAGGACCTGGGTGCAGGTCCTTAACTTAAGGTTAAGATTCTTAACCCATGTCTCATTCCTCTCTACTGAGTCCTGCAATGCTCAGCAATCACAATTATTCCTTCTCCACTTCCCACCATTCTCCTCTGATCAGCCACTTCACCACCTCCTTCTGCTGTTACTGCAGAACTCTGACACTGTTACTGCCCTCACCTCGTTACAGATAATATCATTGTTCACGCACCATCCATACTATTCTATCATGACATGCACATCCTCAAAACATCTCACTACGCTAACACTAACACAATCCCTTTCATTTTGTCAATGTGATTGACACACGATAACAGGGGTTTGCAGCCTCAGGAGGAGACAGGCATTTGTACACTCCCCGTCATTCTGGAAGAGACTGTCATGGAAATTGTGGGAAAGTGACTTGTCAGGAATATGGCTTCTGGAGAACTGAAGGAAAAGTCCTGAAGATTTTTAGCTCACCTTATTTCCCTTCTCATTAAATTCTCATTCAAAAACATTAGGCCGTCACACATCTGTCTCTCCTTATCCTTGTCTGTAACTGCTAACCTTTGTCCATTTCTTTCCTTTCAGATCCTGAAACTCTTGATGACACAGCAGAGGTAGAAATTCTTCCGGAACTTGCAGTGTTGTTCAGCCTTACATAAGTAAGCCCCACCTCCTTTTCAAATGCAATTAGAGATGGGCAATAAGTGCCGGCCTTGCCACTGACACCCGCATCCCATGAAAGAACAAAAGAAACAGTTCCAAGATAGGCATCCTGGAAAGTTTAGAGGCTAGAGTAGAGATACCTGAACTGAGAAGTTCACCGAGCACATGTAGGAACAAGGGCAGATGGATAACACATCCCAGAAAGCATGGTCAGAATTTTCCCCTCCCGCCAGCAGCAGGAATTGTGGTGGGCAGGGGAACAAAATTTGGCATGATGGCCTTAGTTTGGAATTTTGTTCTTCCATGTCGGGTTAAAAACGGGTTGACTTCCCCGCTGATCTATGTTGGGAACCACATTTGCATTTCATGAATGCTCACTAAAAGACCAACCCGCCAGAATTACATTTTCCCTCCAAATTAAGCACCCTGCCAGCAGATAATTAGAACGGCCTGTTTCCCAACCATATATAAGCGGCGTGCTTCACTTCATCAACACCTTTGAGGTACATAGACACTTCTTTTGCCTACCTGTAATATGGTTGCTGTGAGATTTGGGAGGGAGAAGACTTTGCAGGATTGTGGGGAGGGGCAAGGAACAGAATGGAGCACTGAAAGACTTGAAAGACTGTCCTGGGTCAAGAATTATAAGACTGTCCAAGGAGGAGTCAGAGACTGTCCTGGGGCTGAGGACACACTGTCAAGGGCATATTGAACAGATTGTCCTGGGGTTGAGGCCATATTGTTGGGGGCATATTGAATAGACTGTCTTGGGGCTGTGTGGGCCATGTTAGAGGGTTCTGCATGGCACACATGTCTTGGTACCAGTCTTGGGCGGGGGAACAGCTCTCTGGGTAGTGACGGTTGTAAACAGCAAGGTGTGCAGAGTGTGGTCAGTCACCTAAGCAATTTGGTCCTGGAGGTTAGAGGTAGGCAGAGTCACAGTTGGGGTGAGGGGAAACTGCGTTTTGTAAGTCGAGAGCTGAAATGTCATGGGGTTGGTATTGGATGGTCTCATAGTGGGGGAGTCCCAGAAAGTCACAGTGCATGTGGCCTCGAGAAGGGGAGGATCAAATCAACAAAGTGCATTAAAGAGTTCAGAGAGGAGAACAAGAATATCAACATGAATAATGATGGGTTCAAGGGTAACAGGGGGAGGCTGGATAGTGATAGCAGGAAGGAGAGTTAGGAGGTGGTGAGGATGGAGGATGATGGGAGACTTGGTGGACGCTTGGGGGAGTTTGGAAGTTGGTCTCCCACACAAATGTCAGCAGCACCATTTTCCACTTTACCTTCTAAAATCAAGCTAGGAAGAAGTGGGTCGGGGAGAAATCTCAGGGCATGTGGAAGGAATTCAGCTGAGCAAGTCTTGGCTAATTGAAGGTGCATCCTAAAACTGTCTTGTTCAAACCATGGAGAGCATGGCTCAGCTGAGCGCTGGATTCGGGGATCTCATGCACAATAAGTGAGTTTGGCTCCTCTCCTAATGGTGTGCATTCAGGCGGCAATCCGTTAATTTTAGGTGCTGTGCTGTATATGGTTGTAATTCGTATCTGATCCTCATAGAGACATGTCAGAAAGCTCTGAGAATCAATGGCCACGTCTACAAAGCAGAGGCAGCATGGGCCTACAAGCCTCCATATTTCCAGTGCATTGGTCATGGCATTCAAGACACCATGGGCAGAATTTTGCCCTTGATGGGCGGGTGGGCCCGACCAACTTGGCGGCAGGCGGGCAGCTGATCCCCGCTGCTGAAATGGGCCCCGCCGCCGTTTTAAGTGGGCGGGCCAAATAAGGCCCGCCCAGCGTGACACCCGACAGGAAGCGCTGTGCACTTCCTGTGCAGGCGGGGGGGGGTGGATTCCCCAAATGCGTGAGCGCGCTCTTTTGTGCATGCACACAAAAGAGCGCATATCTCCCTGAGGCTAAGTGCTGCCTCAGGGAGATCGCTGAAAGTTTTTGAAACTTTAAAAATAGAAAAATAAAAAAATCATTAACATGTCCCCCTCACGTGACAATGTTCACGAGATGGGACATGTTAATAAATAACACAGAAACTTTAATAAAATTTTTTAAGACCGACATGAAACCTCATCCCGCCTGTGGATGAGGTTTCTTGTTTTTTCTATTCCCTGCCGGGGCTCCTGGCCTGCCCACCAACCTTAAGGTTGGACGGGCAGGGCCTTTAATTGTTTTAACTACCCTGTCAATGGCCTCAATTGGCCATTGACAGGTTGGCGGGTGGACAGCTGATCGCGCTGTCCCCCTGCCTTCCTGAATATATAAATGGGGCGGGATGACATCGAGGGCTCATCCTGCATCATTTTTGCGTTGGCGAGTGGGCCTTGCCCCCAACTCACCAAGGGAAAAGTTCTGCCCCATATTTGCAGTCAGGACCGAAGTGCAAGGACTGGGTATCTCGAGTTGTAAAGGTGACGGGAGGACAACCAACACAAGGCTGACTGTGGGTCCGATGATTTAGGTCTCATGAGTCCCTAATGAACATTCTTGTTGTAAATGCACATTCGAATGCTCAAATTCCCCCACCCAAAAATTTTGACAACATTCTGAATGCAATGGTGTTCATTTGCATGTATTTGTGATGATCTGTGTTCCAAAGTGATCTTTCGGGTATCATTTGACATCTCATTGCAATCAAGTGAAATCATTGACCTGAAATGAAATCACACAGTGCTCAAATTGCTAACCTTCAAAGTTATCAGAAGCATTTAACTGACATCACTGGTGTTTAACTGACATGGAGTAAAGCCAAAACAACATCAATGGCATCAACAAAGGCATAAAGTTGGTCATGGGAACTGTTAACAATCACAGTTAACAGACAACATATTTTTCTAAGTTTCCAATGTGTAAATTGCTTAAGATCAGTGCGCATTTATTGTAGTGATTATTTTGGGGGTGCAAGCATGTCCACCTCCCAATTTTCAGGTGATTTCATCCTGAAGGGTAAAGTAAAGTGAAATCAGTATGGTAATATAAAAGGTACATTGAATCAGGTCACAGTAACAGATTTTAAAATTAATCGGGACATGTACCCTGAGAAATCCTGGAAGAAGCGCTGGGGTCACCCCGGAAGTCCGCCAGGAAAGGACTGCATGGGAATAGCCCGGGAAGTTTAGACTTCTGACGGGCAATTACCCTGCACCTGGAACTCTAGATGGTTCCAACTCTGCGGCATAAAAACAGAAAATGCTGGAAAAATTCAGCAGCTCTGGCAGCATCTGTGGAGAGAGAAAGAGAGTTAACATTTTGAGTCCAATCTGACTCTTCTTTGGAACTGACCTACTTAGGTTTTCCAGCATTTTCTGTTTTTCTTTCAGATTTCCAGCATCTGCAGTATTTTGCTTTTATGTTCTTAGCAGAATAGTGAGCCAGGAAAAGTTAGAAGGAATATAACCACTTCTAACTCCTGGGTAACTACTGAATTGACCCCCCAAACACAGTACTGGAGCCCCCTCTGACCATCCCTCCAGGCTATCCCCACTGACCACCCAACCCTCCCTTAACCCCAACCCCTCCTGCCCCTGCTGACCCACCAGGCCCACACTGACCCCATCAAGGCCCAGAACCCTCCTGACACCTCCAACTGCTCCTGACTCTCCCGCTGAACCCCTGTTCCCTCCTTACACTGTCCCCTCCTTAACCCCCATCCACCCCAACCTCACCTGACCCCCCATTGAACCTTCACCCCCTCCTGACCCCCACCCTTCCTGATTCCCCTGACCTCCCCAGCTATTCTGAGCCCCTGACCACCGTCCCACCCCTCCTGACTCCCACCCTTCCCTCCTGATACCCCTCCCTCCTGATATACCCCTCTGCCCCAATACCCAACCCCTTCCTCCTGACCCACACACCTCCCCTATTCTCCCACACAAAAGCTCAGGTCACAGGGCCAGCTAGAATTGGAGGTGAAATTGGGGCCGTCTCTGCAACTTTCCTGCCAGCATGAGACCAGTGGTGGAGGCAGGACGAAGATAGATGTCAGCTTGGGGAGATTGGGAGGCCAGAGGGAGGGAAGGGGTGTTGGGGAGAGAGAGAGATAGAGAGAGAGGCGCGAGGGGTGGGGGATGGGGAGAGGCTTGAGGAGGTGGAAGAGAGGCTTGACGGGGGAGAGAGGCTTGGATAAGAGGGAGAGGCTTGAGATGGGAGAGGATTGTGAGGGTTGAGTCTTGAGGGGGAGAGGCCCAGGGCTTGTAAAGGGGTGTAAGAGGTCTGAGGCTTTATGAGTGGGGAAGGCCTGAGGCTTGAGGGAGCACTGAAAGGCAGTCCTTTTTTCAGTGGTCCAGGCGCTGATCTGCCTGGTGACCTCCCCCAAGGCCGGCATGGTGAGGTTGGTGGACCTCTTTCCCCCGTCCCTCAGATGGAGGACCTCCCGCCTTTCCTATATGGTCTGGAGGAGAATCTCCAGTGAGGCCTCGCTGAACCATGCAGTGGAGAGTTTTGTTCTTTTGGTCGCCATTAAGAAACAGAAGTTCACAACACATCTGGACTGCAGTGAGTGAATGCATGTGTGGATGCCGTTTAAATATGGCGCCAGGATCTTTGACTCCATGAGGTAACAATGGGGTGAACGAATCCCCACCCGCTCTGCCATTAAATTTGATGAGCTCCTCGCTGCTGCATAACTAATGAGCTGAAAAGAGGAAGATCTGACGTGAAAATCCATCCCCACTGCCCAACGGGAATCACTCCGACTTTCCCGCCTGCCACCGCACTTAGCCTCTGGAATAAAATATTCCACCCCATGTTGTCAGAGAGAGACCTTATATCCAAGCCCTGTAGGGCAGAAATGAAAACAACTATGACCTAGCCGACAGAAGAGAACTGTCTGCAAAATAGCACAACTTCTATGTGCACTGGACAGCCTATCAGTGAGCTTCCGCACAATGACAAAGCCCTTATAAATGTCCCAACTCCAATTTGTACGCAGTCTTCACACACGGTATTCAGAACATGGACTGAGTGGTCAGCTCTATGAACACTGCATTGGCAACCATAATGATGGAGCCTTTGATGACATCTGACAGCTTCGTTGGAGCTCAGACTGGAACCATCTTGGTTCTGGACTCCAGAACATCCTTAGAGCAATGAAGGATGGCATTAATAGGGGCTTTGAGAGCATCCCATTATTCCTATACTCAATCCTTACACACAGCATTAGCAAGGGGGTGGAGGGAGGGTGAAGTACAGCCCCATGAAGGTGGCATTGGCTCCATGTGAGATGCAGATGCTGTCAGGTGATGCATGCCCATTCCTCTCCCAAACTTTCAATCAGTGCCTTTGTTGATGCCAAGTAGCCAGTTGGGCTGGCTGCTCCTGCTGCTGTTGAGATTCTGCTGTCTGCAGCTCGACCTTACAGCCAGAGCTATTTAAGGCCATCCACCAAGCTCATCTTAGGAATCCTCAATGCAAGTTCAGAAGCTTTTCGCCTCCCTTGCTGTAGGCAAAAGGGTCATGCAGCAGCACTACAACAGGTAAGCAAACACACATGATAGATTCAAGTGCTTTCATTTGGTGATTTTGTTTCAGTATAAGCATTGTCAAATAAAGACCAATGAACTATCTTTGTGTAGTAAACAAGTTTTTTTCTTGGATTGCTTTTGGTTCATTATTCTTAACCACCTAAGGGCAACACCTATGAAGTTAGAATGTATGAAGGCATTCAGATAGTGGCTGTTAGGTGGATGGAGGGACTGTAGTGCACTGGGGAGGGGAAGAGAGTTCTGACAGCATCGCTGGGCCTTGCTCTTTTATCTGCAACCTCAGCTTCCGAATCTGCCTTCTTGTTTTTCCTCAGCTTCTTCCTCCTTTGCAGCTCTAACACTTGCCCTCTTTACTGATAAAGTTGTGCAGCATATTATGAACAATGTATAATTTTAAGTTGAATTTTATTTGTGTGTCGAGAAAGGTAAAAATGGTTTCAGTTTCATTTAGGCTTTGTCTTTGAACCTTGGAGCCTGGGAGTCTGGATGGACTTGTGGCTAAAAGGTTTCAGGTCTTTTGTATATATATTTTGTATATATATTTTAAGGAGGCATTACAACCCCTAAAGTTAAAGAGATGGGTTAAAAAGGGTTGAAAGTTCAGTGATTCTGGGAAAAAAACAAAGTAGAAAAACTTTACTGTTGCCTAGCAGCAGTGTCCAGTGACAGAGGCAAAGAAAGACAGGAGTGGAGAGAGGGAGTGCAGTGTATGTGTGTCAGTGAGAGAAGACAGGGATTTTAAGCTTTCTGAGAAGTAACACTACAAGGCTATTAGGACAGTAGTTAACTGAATAATCAGTTTTAGGACTCAGCAAAGTGACCAGTTTAGCAGAGGTGCTACTAGAAGACTGAGTTTAGGGAACTTATTTGTTTCCTCTGCTGTCGAAGAAACAAGGGAGTTTAGAGTGTGGTTTTGGGTGTCTCAGGGAGAATTACAAGTTGGGTGAGAAGCATACATTCTAACTTCATAGGTGTTGCCCTTAGGTGGTTAAGAATATTGAATAAGTTCCAAGCGAGAAGCCTTTGTATCAAGCTAGTGGTAACTCCTCATTGATTTGTATGTCTGCAAAGATATTGCTAGGGTAAAGGAACGGTGGGAATTTGAATAATCTTCTTGTGTTCGTATTGAGATCTTCCAACCTTTCTGTCTGGTTAACATAATTCATTTTTTTTTGTTTTAATAAATATTTTATTCTTTTTATTAAAAGTTCATCAGCAGACTCCTATGAATCTGTTCAGTAACTTTCCTCCATGGTTTTGAAACAATGTGTTAACAAGCACACAATGAAACACCTTGACAATTATTCTAGGCTCTCTTGAAGCATGCTGTTATAGCTTCTTTGAGTGATTGGGATTTTTGCTTGAAAAGCTTAACAACTACTTCCATGAGAGCCCAAATCGGATGTCATTGTATGTCAGTGTTCACATTCCCAGCAGGAGTCATGAGCCAGTTATTCAGGGGTTAGTCTTTGTCCCCACACAGCCAGCCAGCCACCAGCCCAATGGCCTGGGTGGAAGAGGCCAGTTACTGAGGACTGACATAGGATGAAGTCATCATGGCTACTGCCAGGATTCCAGGCACACAGCTGCAGAATTCTACAGCAATGGTCGCAGCTGACCTGCATGTTTAAGGAATAGAATAAAGAGCTTTATATAGGATCATGCAGAGCCACATGGGTGTAACAGAGGACTTCATACCCGAGAAAATACAGCAATTTTTGTAAAGCCCGCTGCTGTCTTTTCCCTTGCTTAGTAGCCTCCTTTGGAAAAGTGATAAATTCCTCGTGTCTAGCAACAGTACATTGTAACATCCTGGATTGTACACATCAAACTGAGAGACGTAACTGAGGTCACCCATTAAAGGTTGAAGCCCATTGCATAAAGGCTGAGGCCAAAGTGACTTTTACAGCCACAGGCAGCGCTGTGGATACCCTGATGTTGGCCTGCTCTCCTTGGTGGCAGAACTCAATCACTGCCTTTCTGGAGAACCACTGATGCACTGTTCTTCTGCAAAGTTGATATCTATATAGGTAAAATAGCTGGTGTGCAACATCATGGTGTAAGGCCTACTTTCTTCATCCCTCCTTCACCCTGGAGGATACAGAGCAGGACCTCTCAAAAATCACTCACTAGACTCAGCTCAATGAAACAGTATTCAAAAATACGCAAAACATTCTCCAAAGCCTTTCAAGTCCAAACAGAGACTTACCTTAATGAAGGTGAGTATCCCACTAAATAGACCTTTTGCAGCATACTTCCTGACTGCTAAGACAATTTCTTCCTGTCAAGGTTAAGACCCAGTGAATTAGATGCTTCCTATTTAGGAAACAAGTCTTTATTAAAGTGCATGAACCTTAAAATCCATTTCAGGATGAATTTAGCAGTGGGCTGTCAAATTTGTAATTTTTGCACCTTATGTGTCGGAAACACAGGTGCAACAATGAATTTAAATCTCAGATCCTCCAAAGTGAGTGTTCAATGACTATTTTCCTAGGAGAAAATAACCCATTATAATGTTTCAGCATGTTTCAATAGCATTGGGAAATGGCAGTTCCTTCCTTTGTTTGCAACGCAATGAAGTTAAGCAATTAGCAGCATAGATAACAGTTATTATGTCAGCATTAGTCAGTATGTAAGTAAAAGAGGAAGAAAATATATTTCTTATTTGAAAACGGTAACTTCATAGTGAATATAAGTTATTTGTGTGACTACTAGAATGAAGGTGATCTGGACTTTATTTTATTCATTCACAGGATGTCAGTGTTGCTGTTATTGCCCATCCCCAATTGTCCTTGAGAAGGTGGTGGCGGTGAGCACCTTCCTGTACCATGGCAGCCTGCGAGATGAAGGTATTCCCACATTGCTGTCAGGTAGGGAAAGTTAGGATTTTGACTCAGTAGTAATGAAGGAATGGCAACATATTTTCAAGTCAAGATGGTGTGTGACTTGGAGGCAAACTTTTTTTAATTCATACATAGCATGTGGGCATCACTGGCTAGGCCAGCATTAATCGTCCATTCCTAATTCCCCTTGAGAATTTAGTGGTGAGTTGCCTTCTTGAACCACTGCAGCCAATGTTGTGTAGGTACATGTGGTGTAGTGCTGCTAGGGAGGGGGTTCCAGGATTTTGACCTAGCAACAGCGAAGGAACGATGGTATATTTGTAAGTCAGGATAGTGAGTAACTTGGACAGGAACTTCCAGGTGGTGGTGTTCCCATGTATCTGCTGCCCTTGTCCTTCCAGATGGTAGTGGTTGTGGGTTTGGAAGATGCTGTCTAAGGAGCCTTGGTGAGTTTCTGCAGTCAATCAAGCGGGCTGCTTTGTCCTGGATGGTGTCCAGCTTCTTCAGTGTTATAGGAGCTGCATTCATCTAGGGAACTGGGGAGTATTCCATCACATTCCTGACCTGTGCCTTGTAGATGGTGCACAGGCTTTGGGGAGTCAGGAGGTGAGTTACATGCCGCAGGTTTCCTAGACTCTGACCTGCTCATGTAGCCACAGTATTTATATGACTAGTCCAGTTCAGCCAGTTCAGTTTCTGGTCAATGGTCACCCCAAAACGTTGATAGTGGGGGATTCAGAGATAGTAATGCCACTGAATGTCAAGGGGCAATGGTTAGATTCTCTCTTGTTGGAGATGGTCATTGCCTGCACTTGTGTGGCGCGAATGTAACTTGCCACTTGTCAGCCCAAGCCTGGATATTGTCCAGATCTTGCTGCATTTGGACATGGACTGCTGTGTTCTCAAGCCCCTGCTTGTCCTTCTAGGCACTAGAGGTCACGGGTTTGGGAGGTGCTGTCAAAGAAGCCTTGGTGTGTTGCTGCAGTGCATCTTGGAAAAGGTACAGGCTGTGAACCATCTAATTTAACACTTAATTTTTGTGCACTCTGTGCCTGTGAGTTTACATCTTCCAAGGTGGTTGAAACATATTAACTTTCATTTATATAGTACCTTTTCACACAGCTAAACATCCCAAAACACTTTACAGAGACATGAGGAAAAATGGCTGCTGAGCTAATGAAGGACCAATCAAGAGGTGTGACCAAAATCTTTCATGGAGCAGGGAGGTGACAATGTATTCAAGGACTTTGAAAGAAAAGGCAGTTAATAGCTAGGATAGAAAGGTTAAGGGCAGGTTTCTAAGGAGGGATGGTGATGACAGGAAAGAAGACACTACTTGAGAAGAGCACACCATATTTTAATTACCATGAGGGTCAGGAATAGAATGGTGGGTGTTCAGGAGTTTAATGGGTATTGGGTTGAGAAAATAGGAGGTGAGTCCATGGATGTGAGGAACTTAGAATGAGGATAGGAGAAGAAACTTGAAGTGATGGATTTTCAGGGTTAGGGAAGGCAGGAGACTGGGAAAACTTGGCTCAATGAACAATGAGTTTGATCTTAATGATGAAAAAGTCAATGAGCTCTTCACTCTTGTTAGAGATAAAGGTGGAGAGACAGGGTAGAGGAGTTTAAGGAGGCAATTGCTAAAGGAGCAAAGGAGCCTTGAGTTATCAACACAACACATTGTACTATAGAACACGAGCACAATACAACCTACTTTGCCAATAACATTTTTTAATAAAGCGAATGTTTTCTTGCAGGCTCTCCTGGCTCTGTATCTGATCTGGAACTATAAAAGTAGCTATTGTTTCTAAATTCCTGATTCTAATTAGAGGAAGTTGGGGAGGGGTTCTTTTGAGATTTCAGCTGTTATGTTCTCCAAACCTTCCTTTTCATGTTGCCTTATTTTTAATTGGAAACAGAGGGTCTGTTCAAGTTTTAAATTCAGTAGTCTGCTGCCACAGCTTTTCAGTCAGAAGTAGTAGAGGAGAACTTCACTTTAAGTAAGGTAACAAAAGGGAATTTATTCTGTTCTTTCCTCTAATCAGTGATTCAAAGTCTTTCTACAAACCTCTGAGATATCCTCTACACATGAAAATGTACTCTTTGAAGATTCCTGAATTTAGAGTTATTAAATCACAAAGAATATTTTTTGAGTGAATGAAACAGAAAACTTAAATAAACAGACAACTCACCCTATGGAGGGATATTAATAAATTAATTAATTTAATTATTAAAATTAATTAATAAACTAATGATGCCAAACTAATTGTTCTGTCATGATCTTCACCCCACAATGAAAAGTCATTGGTTGTAGTCATTTACTTCCACTTATTTATTAACCACTAGGTGGTGGCTGTCATCCATTAAAAGAAAAGCAGCTGAAAGGAGGATACTTTTGGAGTGGCAATTCAGTTGGCTTGTTGCCATATCAGTTAGCCACTGCTAACATCAGCCCTGGCAGGTAAAGGCCTGTTTCCGAATATTCAGATTTCTCAGCAACAGTATTCTGATAATGAACTCTGGAGGAGAGAGCGTGGGAAAATACAGAAAATACTGGAGTTATACAGCAAGTTAAAAAAAAACATCTGAAAAGAGGAAAGAACTTAACATATTAAGCACAAGTATTCTTCAGGCTCGTCTAGGTTCGTGAAGTGTTCAGAAAAGCACTTTCCTTTGTGGTGACTAATGTGCCTTTTTGGTTTTATGTAAGATTTTCAGCATTCATTTTAATTTCAGCAGTATTCAGAAAGATGCCTTAAGAAGAAACATTGGAAGTACACAGCAATAGAAGAGAGCAGGACTTAACTTAGGATATTGTTCAAGGAGGGATTACGTGCAGAGAAGACTGATGTACATAAAACAAGTTAAGAAAATTCACTATCGTTAGAGTTTTTAAAAAAAAAAGCGATTGTCATATTAGTGGGATTGTACTACAAATGGAAAGATAAATATGATGAGGTGCTGGAATGGATAAAAGAAGCAAATAATTTACACTGCCAGTAGTGTGTGTTATATTTTTACTTAAAAAGAGCAGTAATTAAGTTTTGAAAGGTAGAAGCCAGGTTGATGTGCAACAGCTGAAGGCATTGGGGGTTTCAGGTTCACAAGGTATTAAAAGCTACTCTTCAAATCAATAAAGCCATAAAAAAAAACTAATGGAATGCTGAGTTTCATGGCAAAAATGTTCAGGTATATGGTGATTCTATGAGCAGATATTCTGCTCTCACCCACCACCATCCTGTCCTGCCGAAAGTTAATGGACATTTGTCTCGGCCACTGAATCTCCCAGGGCAGGTCCCACCGCGATGGGACTGGAAAATCGCTGTCCATATGAACCTAATAAGATCATAGTTGCAGTTTAGGGCTCCACACAGTAGGAAAGATGTTGGAAGAAATTTTCTGAGCCTGCAGGTGGTGAGTGTGATAGGTGGCTTGCGTGGAAAATATGGTGCAACCTGCTTCATGATAGCGTGAAGGCAGGTTGCCATCGTCCACTTAGCCCGCCAGTGTTGACTTTGGTGTGTTGCAATGCCGGCGCTATCAATTCAGCCTGAAGACAGACAACCTCCTCTATTGTGCCTTGCAATCTGAGGAGTGCAGCAGACATCCCTTCCAGATGTTCCCGAGCTTGTCTTTGCAGCTCCAGCAACTGTGACATGACTGAGTCCAGAGGCTCATCATCTGACTTGAACTAAGCAACATTCTGGCCTCCAGCAGTCCTCTGAGTGCCGGGGACCTGGGAAGTCCCTGCCTCTGCCTGCTATAAATCAGAAAGTGTGATGTGCTCACCAGACTGTGATCCCGAGGCTACTCTACAGCTAGGTCCCACCAAGGTGTGTGTCTCTGTGCTGGTGGGGGGTGTAGGTGAGAGCTCTGATGGGACTTCAGGGAGGGTGCCTTCAGGTTCCTCTTCAGAGGTTTCTTCGGGGCTTGATTGGAGGGCCTGGGTCATGTACTCTGTCGGCTGTTTGGCAGATATGCCTGCAAAAGCAAGGAGAGATAATTAGCCCATGGCAGTTGCCTCTGAAAGAGGACACATCACTCACGGCATGGTTGTCTGGTGGATGTTGCACTGCTGGATCCTCACTTGGTAGAGCAGCGCTGACCTCACCATCCGCACAGGACCAGTCCTGGTTATCGTCGGCCAGCTGAATGGCTCTGTTTTCGAATTCTGTCAGAACTCTGGTCTCTGGAATCCCCCCCACTTGCCTGCGACCTTTCCCTTTTGTTGTGAACTAGTTTGTGCTTCATGGATAGAGATGGGGAGAGTGTGTCAGGATACCTGTGAGGCCGAACGATAAGTATGCCTGGCCTGTGTGGGTGGTGAGTGGTCCAACGGATGGGATGAGGACAATGACAGTGTGTGTGATAGAAAGAGTGAATGATAATGTCCCTTGCACTGGCAGTGAGTGAGGGCACTGTGGATGTGTGATGGGTTGATGAGTGTGAGAGTTGGGAGTAATGAAAAGGGTGACTTACCCTGGAGGAACGGAGATCATTCATCCTTCTGTGGTACTAGGTGACTGTCCTCCTCTGCAGGATGTTTGTGCTGACCACTGCTGCCACTGCCTCCCAAACCAGGTTGGTGACTTTGCTGCCCATCCTGTGGCCAGAGCACGGATACAGCAAATCCTGGCAGGTCTCCACTTTGACTCAGCCTATTGCCCCACTCTATATTCAGTGTAACACAGGATTTGTATCAGGAGTTTTTTGATCTTTCTACATCAGTACAAGACTGCAAGATGGCAATTAGTCAACTGAGATAATGGAGAACTTTCGTAAAAGTTATATATCAGCCCAAGAGATATCTGTGTGGAGTAACCAGCTGTCTGTGTGAACCACAAGTGTCTGCATGTGGTTTAAAGTAGGTCCCTTGAAAACATTACCTGTGTAAAAGTCGCTCCCTAAATTTTTTGCCTAAAATTGGATCTCAAAAATTCGACTTTTACACGAGTATAAATGGTAATTAAAATGGATTGCTTTTCATGTTTGAGAAGCCTAAAACAAGGGGACATTTATCAGACTAAATGTAAAAGATTTGTGCAGAAAGTAGGAGAACAGGCTAGGCAAATGGAAGTATGACTACTGTTCATATGAAGGATAAACGCCAACACAGACTGATTGGGCTGAATGAAATTATAACATGGGAATAAGTCAGTGTAATTCTATGTAACATTTAGAAATCAAATGGGTTAATCTGAGGCTATTCAAGCATAAATAATTGTAATGATATTTTGGGGTTTAAAGGGTGCATCTATCTTATTGGCTTCAAATCTCATTGTTCTTAAAAACACGTAAATTAATGAACATTTGTAGCATTCCAAACAAAACGGAGAGGGCCCATAGAAATAAATAATTACAATTTGATAGCCATTATGGAGACATGGCTGTAAGAGGACATGGATTGGGACCTGGATATTAATGGATACAGGATATTTAGGAAGGACAGGGAGTAAGGAAAAGGTGGAGGGGTGGCTCTGTTAGTTAATGATGGTATTAGCACAATAGAGAGGGATGACCTAAATTCAGGAAACTAGGATGTGGAAACAGTTTGGGTAGAGATGAGAAATAGGAAAGGCAAGAAGTGACTTGTGGGATTTGCGTACAGGCCCCCTAAAAGTAACCACATGGTAGGGTGGAGCATAAAGGAAGAAATAATGAGAACTTGTCAGAAAAGCACGGCAATAATCATGGAAGATTTTAAGTTACACATAGACTGGAAAAGTCAGATGGGCAAAGATAGCCTAGATGTGGAGTACATTGAATGTTTTCAGGATAGTTTCTTAGAACAGTATATTCTGGAGCCAACCAGAGAGCAGACCTAGTATTGTGCAATGAGATGGAAGTAATTAATGATCTCATAGTGAAGGCAGCGACCACAATATGATTGAATTTTACATTCAGTTTGAGGGAGGGAGGAGTGGGTATGAGACAATCTTTTAAAACTTAAATAAGGGCAAATGTGAGGGCATGGAAGCTGAGCTGGGTGAAATGAATTAGCAAATTAGGTTAAGGGATAGGTCAATAGAGATGTAGTGGCTAATATTTAAGGGGATATTTCAGAATACACAGAATAGATAAATTCCAACGAGTAACAAAAAGTCCAAGGGACGGACACACAAACCGTGGTTAACTAGAAAGGTTAAAGATAGTGTCAAAATTAAAGAAAAATCATATAATTGTGCAAAGACAGGTGGCAGGTCAGAAGATTGGACAGAATATAAGGAAAAGTAAAGAATGACTAAAAGACTAATAAGGAGGGAAAAATTAGAGTATGAGAGAAAACGAGCCAGAAATATAAAAACTGATAGTAAGAGTTTTTATAAATATTTCAAAAAGAAATGAGTTAACAAAGTGAGATTTGGTCCTATTGAAAGTGAGTCTGGAGAATTGATAATGGCAAACAAGGAGATGGCAGATGAACTGAACAGGTATTTTGCATCAGTTTTCACTATACATGATCCAAATAACATCCCAGAAGCATCTATAAATCAGGAAATGGAAGGGAGAGAGGAACTCAGGAAAATTACAATCACCAGAGAAGTGGTACTGAGAAAATTGTTGGAGCTGTTGGTTGACAAGAGATTGGGTCCTGATGGATTTTATCCTAGGGTCTTAAAAGAAGTGTCTAGTGAGATAGTTGATGCATTGGTTTTAATTTTCCAAAACTCTCTAGGTTCATGGAAGGTCCCATTAGATTGGAAGATAGCAAAACGTAACTCCATTATTCAAAAAGGGAAGGAGACAGAAGTGGGAAAATACAGGCCAGTTAGCTTAACACCTGTCATTGGGAAAATATTAGAAGCTATTATTAAAGAATTTATAGCAGGGCACTTGGACAAGCGTAAGGTCACCAGGCAGGGTCAACATGGTTTTGTGAAAATTGTGTTTAACCGACTTATTGGTGTTCTTTGAAGAAGTAACAGGTACTGTAGATAAAGGGAAACCGGTGGATGTATTGTACTTAGGTTTCCAGAAGGCATTTGATGAAGTGCCACAACAAGGGTTATTGCAGAAAATAAAAGCTCAGAAGATTAGCTGGCTAACAGGAAGCAGAGAGTAGGCATAAATGGGTCTTTTTCAAGTTAGCAAAATGTAATGAGAGGTATGCCGCATAAATGAAGGAAGAATTGATAAAATACACATCAATAATATCTATTCAATATTCTGATTAAAAGGCTTGTTCAGTCAGTATAGTTTTCTATTCAGCACATGCATTCATATGTACCACAGTCTCTAGTTATTGGGTGACAATAAATAGAACTTCTTTTAAATTTTATATCTAGGACTTTTCAAACCTCAGAGTATCCCAAAGCTCTGTACAGACAAAGTACTTTTGAACTGTGGTCAACACAAGTAGGAAATAAAATCTAACTGGGAGTAAATGCCAATATGGTTTATCTTTATCTATTTCTGTCTTAATAACTTTTGCTGAAGGTGACCTCTGCCCTCTGCCAGGTGCCAGGTTATTGGATCAGACCCATCACATCAAATGTGTTTGATACTCCTGTTCTTTATGATGTTCAAGAATGGTGGCTAGGTATTAAACATTTGCAAAAGGCCAAGTGAAACTCCCCAGCCCTCTCAAACCAAAATAGAATAACTGAATGCTAAACCTTAATGGCTGCAGTTTAACCCATTTCAACACTAAGTATTCCTAATTCACATAAATATTGCTTATGTAGCCAATATGTGAAAGCTTATGCCAAGACCATGGTATTGTTATTAATTACTACATGCTAACTTAATTATCAGGGGTGTGGTAAAACTTCTGGAGCTCCCCAATCTTTGCCAGGACTACCATTTTTGATGCATACTAATGTGGGAAGCTGCAGATGTGAGACTCTGCCCTCTTTCCTTCCATTTGACAATCAGATCACATTCCCTTTAGTCAGTGGTACAGGATAAACCTAGAAGCAGGTACATGGAGCCTGGCAGAGTTAAATGAATTCATAAGGCATGATCAGCAACATGTTAATGTTTTCTTTAAAAAAAAGAAAATGTCTTTTGCAAAAAGGATAAGCACACTTAAAATAAAATTTAAAAAACAGTACCTTTGAGTAAGAGATCTTACAAATTTTATATACAAATTTCAGAAATGAATTGAAATGTTTTTTAGTTTTAACCAAGCGAAACATAACTTGCTACGCTAAGGTGCAGATTTTTTTCTTTTTCTGGCGGTATCTAGATTATCACTTACTTGTAGGGATAAACATCCTGGAAGCAATGTGAGACAGTTAGAAGCCACCAATTATTTACCAACGTTGCAGCACAAGTATGGCCTATGGTATCAAAGTGGAGGCTGACTTGCCAGGGCCACTCACCAAGCTCCGCATTATCACCATTGATGATTCGACTTTTAAGGAAGGGTCGGTTTCCACAGTCTGTGTAAAAAGAGAAGCTCTTTGTTGTATGAAGTTACTTGAACTGTTCCAAAACTTTAAACGTGATCAGATAGAAACATTTTTGTGATTCTAGCATACAAGTGTTTGTTTACTGGCGGACTGCCTGAACTGCACACAGTGTGACTAAACTGATAATTATTTTAAAAGCTGATCATTTCCACGCGATCAACCTATCATCATGGCTTACAGTAAAATCCCAATGAGTCGAATCCCAGGGGTTCTGCCCACAATTTTGTGCTAAGCGGAGTTTTGTGATAGCTGAGGAGGCCCCATTGCCACATGAATGCATCTCTATGTAACCCGATAAATGTGGTCTATGTCAAAAACAACTGATTCAAATGTTAAATAAAAACACAGTAAAGCAGTAAATGTGGGAAAAAGTCTTTAATCAATTTGTTCACACCTTACAATGGCCTGACCTTGTAAAAGGCCAGAGCTTTGAATTGAAAAATGTCAGGAGTTAGCTTGGGAAAATCTCCGTAATCATTTTCTGCTTAGCATGCGGTCTTCGGACATGTGCAATACAGTCCACCATGTCGTCAATGCAATCAATCCTTCTCATCTTCTTCCTTGCTGGAAAGAATGCATGCTTGTTGAACTGTTCCAAGATGTTCACTTCTGTTTCATAATGATGGGCAAACTCAGTGGTGGAATCTCCCACTCCTTCGCAATGTCCACTTTCGGCTTTGCGTTACGGTTTTCCATTTGCTGTATCAGCTTCGCCTTCTCTCTGATTGACAACATTATTACAGGTTTAGCCATACTCGCAGGTTTTGCACATCCTTTCACAGGGAGACCTTGATGTCAAACAATGGTTTGCCCAGCACTCCATGCTTTTATGTGGCCTAACTCTGATTGGTTGGCATGGTCATATGACAAACGTAGACAAGTTCAGCTAATCTGGGGTTACCAGTGCGGAATTTTGGTTTATTATGGGCACTGTTCTATAGGATTTGCTATTCTGCCAGTGGGAATAGTTGACAACTTCAACAGAACTGTAATTTTGTGCCACCACTCATTGCAATTTCACTACAAATGTAGGGATGTATTAGGCATTTCCTAGAATTAAGATGTAGATCAATATTATTGAAAAGTATCTGGGAATAATTTTAAACATAGCATCATTAGACACAGGTGTCAAGTTGTAGTGAGGAATGGCACCGGATAAAAATTGCCTAAAGTCAAGATAATGCAAATTGTGCACCTACTACAGTTTAACAAAAAGGCACTGCCATGGCAGTAATCTACAAATAACTGCTATGGCACCATATTTGAGAATAAAAGTATTGATCAGTTGAAATTAATCCAGTGATTTGCTCAAATGAGCTACTAGAAATTATCTCTCTACTGGAATTAAAGCACTCTTTGAGTAGTACAGGAATGCCATGATCAGGATGAAACTGAGTGTAGGATGGGAAAGGTTATTGCTGGTGCGCTGCCAGAATATTAGGATCCACTGAGATTCAAATAAAGGAGAACTGGCTGCCAGATTCTCCCCTATCCTTGTAACCTGGAATCAGATATAGATCACATGAGGAATACCTCCACCCCCTCATGAGCACCGAATGCAGTTAAACCACTTAAGACAACTTCAATCCAGTTCTTTGTAAATGCCTCAATGTAAAAAAATTATATTTTACAACTGCGCAAAATTATTTACTTGAATCTTAACCTTCAATGGTCAAAATTAAGTGTTCACAGTTCTGTAGGTATAAATGTAATCAATACAAGGGTTGAACATGTGATCTAGAATGCACAGAAAGAATATGCATTAGCGGATCACCATTCACATGACATTGGATAAATCGGATGATTTGATACTCATATAATTATAGGATATTATAACACATATGACATACAATAAATTATTCTGCTGCTAAAGTGGACCTGTATCTTTAAGCCCACAAAGTTCTTTTTATTCATTCATGGGATGTGGGTGTCACGGGCTAGGCCAGCATTTATTGCCCATCCCTAAATGCCCTTGAAAAGGTGATGGTGAGCTGCCTTCTTGAACTGCTGCAGTCCATGTGGTATAAGTACACCCACAGTGATGTTAGGGAAGGAGGATTTTGGTCCAGTGACAGTGAAGGAACAGCAATATATTTCCAAGTCAGGGTGGTGAGTGGCTTGGAGAGAAACTTGTGGGTGGTGGTGTTCCCATGTGTTTGCTGCCCTTGTCCTCCTAGATGGTAGCAGTCGTGGGTTTGATTTACCGTAAAGATAGAATGTGATTTTCAATGGGTACCTATCCATTTTAAGCTGTAACTATTGATGTTAGGATTCTCATGATTGTGTTATGTCCTCTCACACCCACTTTTCCCCACATGTGCTTCCTCAACCATTTTGTGTCAGTCCTTGATATACACAAAGCTCCATACTGGGGTGCAAATTCATAAAAACTTACACCTCTACATATCAATACGTTTCTTTGGTAATAAAATGGTTCTATGAATATGGGTTATTATTGTCCAGTGCCATGAAGTGGAGGGTACAGTGCATTGCCCCACTCCATGGAGGAAGCAGAACAGGTAAACTGAACATTTTCCCACTGAGTGATGCAAACTTGGCCAGTTTGTCTCTACTGTGCCACGCTTCTGCATCTCCCTGTGGCTGGGTAAGTGACTTTGGCCGGCAGCAGGTTACCAGTTCTCTCTATGCTGGTGCATAATCTGGATGGGGAAACTGCAATGAGATGAAAGAGGCTGCATCTCCTCATCAGAGGGTAACATACTTGCACCCGATAAATTTCTGAACCTTTTCTGAATAAGAATAACTTGGAGTCAGTGTCAAAGCTATTCTCCTAATGCACATCTGAGAAACATAGCAAATTCTTGTTTTTGTTCCAAGCTGAAGATTGGCCTACATACAAACAGCGAACAGAATGACCATTGTGTATTCTGTAACAGAGAAACTCACATGGTGACTGAAAACCCAAATATGGCCTTCTCATCTAAGTCATTCCTTTCAAGTACAGATGACTAATAAAAGACAATTGTATTTCAGTACTTTTTGCAGCTGAGTCATAACAGTGAAGAAGCAAAAGGATACTGATTGTAAATGATAACCCCAATAAACCAATCAATTATCTCAAGGGATTAATTGGTTTTCAAGAGCAAATTATCTCTGACCTTCCACCAACTTATGCTCTATTTTTTGATTTATCTTTTCAAGGGATGTGTGTGTCGCTGGCTAGGCCAGCATTTATTGTTCATCCTTAATTGCCCTTGAGAGGTGATGATGAGCCACCTTCTTGAACCGCTGTAGTCCATGTGGCGTGAGTACACCCACAGTGCTGTTAGGAAGGGAGTTTCAGGATTTTGACCCAAAGACAGCAAAGGAACGGCAATATATTTCCAAGTAAGGATGGCAAGTGGCTTGGAGGGAGACTTCCAGGTGGTGGTGTTCCCATGTGTCTGCTACCCTTGCCCTTCTCAATGGTCGTGGTCATGGCCTCAGAAGGTGCTATCAAGGAGCCTTGGTGAGTTGCTGCAGTGTATCTTGTAGATGGTACACACTGTTGCCACTATGCATTGGTGGTTGAGACAGTGACCGTTGAAGGTGGTGGATGGGGTGCCAAGTGGGCTGCTTTGTTCTGGATGGTGTCGAGCTTGAGTGTTGTTGGAGCTGCACTCATCCAGATAGGTGGAGTGTATTCCATCACACTTCTCACTTGTGCTTTGTAGATGGTGGACAGGCTTTGGGGAGTCAGGAGGTGAGTTACTCACCACAGGATTCCTAGCCTCTGACCTGCTTGTGTAGCCATGGTATTTATTTGGCTGGTCCAGTTCAGTTTCTGATCAATGGTAGCCCCAGGATGTTGATGTGGGGAATTCACCAATGGTAATGCCATTGAATGGCAAGAGGAGATGGTTAGACTGTCTCTTGTTGGAGATGGTCATTGTCTGGCACTTGTGTGGCGCAAATATTACTTGCCATTTGTCAGCCCAAGCCTGAATGTTGTCCAGCTCTTGCTGCATATGAACACAGGCTGCTTCAATATCTGAGGAATCATGAATGATGCCAAATATTGTGCAATCATCACTACTTCTTATCTTATGATGGAGGGAAGGTCATTGATGAAGCAGCTGAAGATGGCTGGGCCTAGGACACTACCCTGAGGAATCCCTGTATGGATGTACTGGGACTCACATTCCCGCATGGCTATCTGTGCTTAGCTCATCAACCTTATTCACCACACTTCATACATTTACATAGATGCATCCTAAATCTGTCTTTGTATTCCATTAGTCCTTCTTAGTCTGCTCACTTATGAAGGCCCAAGTTTGAGCAGCTAGCTCTGTTCTTAATCAATCCCATTTAGCATGGAGGGTGTCCTCAGTGAGCAGGAAGGACTTTATCTCCACTAAAATTGTGCACTGGTCATTTCAACCAAAACTGTCATGGACAGAAGCATCTGTGAAAGGTAGTGTTGAGGATGAAGTCAGGTAGCACCCTCCCCCGTAATGGTTGCTTACCAGCTGTACACCAAGTCTGGCAGCTATGTCTTCAGGACTCGGCCAGTTCAGTCAGTAATTGTGCTATAGAGCCACTCTTGGTTATGGACATTAAAGTGCCCCCACCCAAAGTACATTTTGTGCCCTTGCTGCCCTTAATACTTTTTTCAAGTGATGTTCAACATGGGAGAGTATTGATTTGTTAATTGAAGGAGGTTGGAAGGTCATAATTAACAGGAGGGTACCTTGCCCATGTTTGACCTAATGCCATGAGACTTCATGCGGTCTGGAGTTAATATTGACAACTTGCAAGACCACTCCCTCGCAACTGTATATCACTGTTCTGCACCTCTGGCAGGTCAATCCTGCCAATGGGACAGGATATATCCAGGGATGGTGATGGAGGAGTCAGGGACATTGGCTAAAAAGTATGATTCATTGAATATGATTACGTCAGGCTGTTGCTGGATGAGTCTGTAGGACAGCTCTCTCAATTTTGGCACAACTCCCCAGATGTTAGTGAGGAGGACTTTACAGGGTCAACTGGACAGGCTGTACCTTTGTTGTTCCTGGTGCAGAGGTCAATGCCGGGTGGTCCAATTGGTTTATTCTTATTCAACCTTTTTTTAACACAGTTGTTTAATACCACTGAGTGTCTTGTGAGGGCATTTCAGAGGACAGTTAGGAGTAAACCTAATTGCTGTGGGTCTAAATCACTTGTTGGCTATATGGAGTAAGGTTGGCAGATTTTCCTAAAGGACATTAGCGAACCAATAGTTTTAACAATAATCTGATTTCACAATCATCATTTCTAAGATAGCTTTTTATTCCAGGCTTATTTAATTAATTGAATTCAAATATCCCAGTTTACATGGTGGAATTTGAACTCCCATCTCTAGATCATTTGTCCAAACATCTGGATTAGTAGTCCAGTAATATAGCTACCGAACTGCCATTTCACAAATGGTGGGAATTACCCTCTTCACTGCTCCTACAAGTCAGCTCTTCAGAATTTGTGCTGGAGCACAAATTGCTCAAGTGCTATGAGAACCTGCATGCCCCATTGAACACTGAGATCCAAACCTATGATGGCAACAAGCTGAGTCTGTATGGCAGCAACCATAGATCTTGTGACCTCCGTCTTAGCTTCCACTGCAGCACTAAGGCATTGGGATGATTCCACTTGTGCTTCAGTGGAAGTTGAGACAGTGGCCACCGAATAGATACTCCTTTATGGTCCAAGCCACCAGTGCTCACATGGAGTTGGCCACCACTTCCACAGTAGAAATGATTGACTTCATGCACTGAACAATGGCCTCTGCCACATCGGAGCTAGACTCTTCATGCTCCTAGACATTGATAGGTGGCTGTCTGCCAGGTCTGCCAATTCCCCAAGCATCGCAATGTGCATTGTCATTTGTTATCCTGTACATTGCCCCATCAATGTCCTCATCTGAGTTCCCTACTGAGGAACCCATCTGTGAATTCATCCTTCAGAAGCTGACACATGAACTAACCTTTTCAGCTGGCCAGGCTGCAGCCCATTTGTGCCAGTGACTTATGATGTTTCGTACATCACACTTTCACTAAGGCCCACATAGTACCAGTATCTGAGTTGGTAGCTGTGCTAAATAGAAGATCAAGCGACGATGCATTCCCACCATTTCCATGGGGTAGTTTTTTCCCTACTTCGTGTGTCGGCTGAGGCTCTCCAGCCAGCAGTTCTTTTGTCTCTGAAAATGGGAATACAAACAAGGAGGGGATGATTGTGGTGAGGGAAGCCGGTGGGAAGGAAAGCAGGAGCTCGATGGTCACACGTCTTCAGCTTCCACTTGATGCCACATCTCAGTTCAAGGGTGACAAGGGAGTTGAAAAGTGGCATAAGGCAGACCATCATCCTAGGCAGCCTGTGCTCCACCAGATGCAAGGGCTACATTTTCTCTGGCCCCATGATGTGTAAGGCTATCTTGTCCATAGGCTTCAGGATGGATTTGTGGACTCTCCCACATACCTCCCCTCTTCCCCACCCCAACTCTACACCCAATCACTGCCTCTTCCTCATGGTTATGGGCAACCTTCTGCAAGAGAGAAGGAGTGTAATTGACAACGTGGCACTCTCCTTGGGTGAGGTGCCTGGCTTATTTGAATAGCTGGAGGCTTGTGAAGGTAGGCAGAGGTGGTTGTAATGCTGCAGCATTGGAAGATGTGTGTGGATGAGACGGAGTTTAAGAATATTAGGCATGTATCCTGAATGCCAGGGAGTGCTGTTGGGCAAGTGAAATGGGTGTGGTATATTGAGCACAGTGAATCGTTGTTGAGGTGGTGGGCATGAGATGTACTGTGAGGATGCATTCACTCACCTTAACCATCCTTGTGAAATCATTGTATTTTTTCCTCCAGTGCTACCATATCTGTGGCACCAGACTACAGGCATTCATTCACCAGAAAATGTACTTCTATTCTCTCTTCAGGCTGCTTCTTGATAGCTTCTTTTCTACTCAGAGAAACATTGTCTCCCTCCTGGAGTTCACCTCAGTGACCAGAGCATCCAGTGCAGTGTTACTAAACCAGGAAGCCCTCCCTCTTAGCTGCTATAACATCCTTCCAATGTTTCAAAATGATTTTCCATCAGCTATGATTTCATATGTGCTGCCTCCCTTTAATAGGCAGACAGCCTTTAAGAAGAGCAGGCTGCCAGGAGCACATGATTGCAAAACTATGGCCCGAATTTTCCAGCACCCTTCCAGCGGGGCCAACGAGCCCTTGAAGTCTCCATTCACATTGGTGGGACTGGAAGATCCTGCCGACATGAGGGGCTGGAAAATTCCAGCCAATGCTGCTGGACCCCTGCTGTGCACAGAGGCCACAGGCAGCATGCAGAACAACCAAGCAATATGGGAAGTGCTCAACCCAACGCTACCACTGGTCAAATGGGGTAGGTAGACAAAAACCTGCCCAGCTTGATTTGATGGGGTATGAGAAAGCCGTGAATTACAATCCCTACCCACAAAAATAAGGCAGACCAAACTTTAGTCCATAGCGTCTTCTGAATACAGTAATGAAAAATTAACAGACTAGGGAAGCATCAACAATAGTAATGAAAAATAATGTATAGAGTCATCTAGCTTCTTTTGTATTACGTATTACAGAGAGAGAATGTTGCAAAAAGAGATAATTTCATTTATGTCAAAACACTATTAGACATCTAAGTATTCAAAATAGAAGCTATTGATAAATGATTTTTACCTGATTAATATTCAACAGACTAAATGAAACTCGTAATGTGATTATCACAATGTACATGCAAAGCCAAAACTGGCATTTTTAATGCATACGTAAAATAATTCCTGGCTTCAAATAACTCTGTAACTTCTGTATCTCTTCCTTTGTATTATCTATAAACCCAGATCAAAAAATGCTATTAGGTCAAAAGTTTCTCTCTCCTTTTCTTGAACTTACCACAATGGGATTCATCACTACCATCTAAACAGTCGATCATACCATCACATTCTGCATTGGGCTTGACGATGCATTTTCCATTGTCACACTTGTAGCTGATGGAAGTACATTTGATGTCTAACAAATATAAAGGCGGGAAAAATAGGATTAGTAACAGTGTGGTTTAAAGACATTGAATGATCCTAGTGAAATTCAAACTAACAAATTTACTACCAATAAATAAAGCCTGATTGGTTGGAAATGTTAGCTGATAAATGGCTAATAGATTCACATTCCTTTGATTGGTTTATTAGCAGCAGGCTCAGCCCATTTGAATTGGTTACGGTGTCCACTAAAACAGTGGACAGAGGAATGTTTGGAAATACATTGTGGGCTTATCTGACATTGCCAATAGTGTTTTCTAAAAAAGAAAAAGATTTACATTTATATAGTGCTTTTCATGATCACTGGATGTCACAAGGTGATTTACAGCCAAATAAGTACTTTTGAAATGTGGTCACTATTGTGGGGGACATGGCAGCCAATTTGTGCACAGCAAACTCCCACAGATAGCAATGTGATAATGACCAGGTAATCTGTTTTTTGTGATGTTGATTGAGGGAGAAACATTGGGGATAAACCCCTCTGCTCTTTTTCAAATAACTCCATGGGATTTCCAATGCCCCCCCCCTGGGAGAGTAGAAGACAGGCTTTGGTCTAACACTTCATCCAAAAGATGGCACTAAATAGTGTAGCCATACTGCCCTGGAATGTCAGCCTGAATTTTCATACTAAAATCCTGGAGTGGGATTTGAACCCAGAATCTTTTAACTTGGAGGCTACCAACTGAGTCACAGCTCACAGGCTAAGATTGATATAGCATTATACACTCTACAGATTTCTTTTTTGGATCATAAATAAATCTTTTTCACAGACAAGATAAAAAGTGACAATTTCTCACAATTTATAGTATTCTATATATCAGCATAAAATTTTGGTTTAAAATAAAGGAATGTGGGCTTTGCTGTTGATGATTCTCTGTTATGTAAAGCACCAATATAACTTTTACCAACAAGGACATTTAAAAGAACAAATGTTTTAAAATTTTGATGTCAGTACATGTACTGAAAATAATATTAGGAGGGCAAAGCAGGTTGCACCTACCTGTTTTATCACAGTTGGCCTCATCACTGCCATCAGGACAGTCTGTAATTCCATTACATAAGGTATTAATGGACAAACAATTATCTTTCTGGCAGCTGAAGAACCCAGCAGGGCAATCTGGAAATGGAACAGAGAAGATGTAATAATTTCTCATGAGATACTCTAAAACAAGTTGAAAACAACACAACTGATGTGCTTTACTTGATTGTCACATTGAGTTTCAAGAGTGTGTGGCAGAGTGCCCCAATGTTGTAGTTGACATCTCGGTTTGAATCCATTTTCACAGAAAAAATATTGATCACTTTGTACTGCAAAATTAAGTCCAAGTTAGTGAAGTAATGTATTTCACTGCGATATTGACTTACAAAAAGTTGAAGTAGAAATGTAAAGAGTTATTTCCCCCGTTCCCCACCCCTGTCCACATAGCAACCTTGCTGATGTCTCCATGAGTCACTGTACACAGGTGAGATGCTGGATTTTATGGGTAAATGTCCACTTGTGAGGTACTGACGCAAGCAAGAGCAGAACCTCCTAGTACAATCCTTGCCTGGCCCAGAGAAAACTGATTGCAATTAGACCAGTAATAAGAATGCCCTCTATCCACCCCACTTTAAACCAGCTTTTTTTTCACCTCTTTTCTATTTTTCCTTAGTTCTGATGAAGGGTCATACGGACTCAAAACGTTAACTGTGTTCCTTTCCGCAGATGCTGTCAGACCTGCTGAGTTTCTCCAGGTACTTTTGGTTTTGTTTTAGATTTCCAGCATCTGCAGTTTTTTGCTTTTAAATAAGAATGCCATGGTTGGGCACTGCATCCCCAAACAAGGGAGTTTAAACTGTCAGTCACTGTTACTCCTCCTGATTGTTACCTCATAGTTCCTGCTAGAAAATTATGCGTGCATGTGTTTCTTGAGAAATGGATCAAGTGGACTCCTGCAAACCCTTCCCATCTAAACTTTAATAGCCTGTTAATATTCATGATTTAGGCTTGCAACTGAAGAGTGCTAGGATGGGTCTGCTTCTTAATTGCAGAATTTTGTCATTGGGAAGTACATCCAGGGGAAGAGGTAAGCTTGGGGGGAGTGGAAGGAAGTACGCTTGCTCCTCATGGCCCATAAACAATGCTTTGAAGGTGCTTCCTAACTCTCCCTCCCACCCAACACCACCGCCCCCCCCCCCCATCCCCACACCAAAATTGTTCTTGCCTGCCTTGAGCTGAAGCTTGCACATGAAGAATAGTCATTTGGACAAGATATCAGAGGACTGCATTGCTTAAGGAACTGCATTCATACTTGACTGAATAACTTTCAAAGAAAGTGTTTGAGATAATGTTGGAAAAGCTATCTATCACCAATTTTATGCCATAGATTTTCCATAATCAAAAAGCAAGTTTCTTACCACAGTTGGCTTCATCACTCATATCTTCACAGTCATCAACTCCATCACAGACCCAGGTCACGGGTTTACACATATCATTGTGGCACTTAAACTGGTCTGATGTGCACACTAGAAATAAATAAAGAATAAATAAAAAAGAGTTAAATGAGAATTGGGTGAATGTTTTATTCCATAGCAAAACTCAGGGCTGCAGATTATGGAGGGGGTGGGGTGAGGGAGGGGGAAGGGGGTGGATGGCTCGCCCCTGTGGAAGGAAAGTCAGCGGGAAGCCAAATGCTCCAAGCCAGTCAGCCCCGCAGCCATAATGTGCTGCAGGTGGGCTACGTTGCATCACTGTGAGACTTCCGTCCCTCACTGGTGAGGAAGTCCCACCTTGGGGAGCTGCTGGTCAATCCAATTGAAGGCAGTTTCAGCAGTCCCAGCAACACCAGGACTGTCTAGTGAGGACTGCCAGGACTGCAACCAGTCCCAAGAAGGAAGTCCAATGGATCCTGGACCAAGGTAATTATGGGGTATTGGGCGGGGAGGGTTCGGCCAGTTTAGGGCAGGAGGGTAGGGATGGTGGGTTTTGGTGAGGACATGGGTAAGAAGGGGGGTACTATCTTGTGGGGGCGAGGTGGCCCCCGAATACACAAAGGGCTCCCCTGAAGATAGTACCCCCACTTAGCTTTTTTAAAAAACAGCTTGCCCATTGCTGCCCAACTGCCCATGCCAACCATATTATGGTATGGACAGTGTATTATCGGGGTCAATTGGCTCCTAAACAAGCTCAATTGACCCTTGATTATTTATTTTCATGAGGTGGTGGCGGGCTGCTGATTTTGGCATTTGCCCACTACTGTTTTAAGGGAGTGAGCTCAGGGGTGGACGGGAAGATGGTGGGGTTGACACCCACCCTATTTTTTGTGACCCCCTCACATTGAAAACAAACCCAGCGGGGTCACATAAAATCCAGTCCTTAGATTTCCTATGACTAAATCCTGTGGTGCAGAAATGAAGACAGAGTAATTATAACTTGTTATCTCGATATTGTTCTATACTGCCAGCCACATACACATGTGATTTCTTCATTTCAAACCAGAATTAAACAAACCATATAGAGCTTCTTTTGGAAAATAAAGAGAATATAGTATACTTAGAATTTCAGAAAGGACAAAATAAGGCATTTCACAAAAGGCTTTTTAGAAAAACTTAGGACTAAGCCATGAGAAAATTTGGCAGCACTGATGGAAGATTGGTTGACAGATAGAACAGAGTTAAAATAAATCTGTACCATTTGGAATGGAAAATAATCAATAACGGTATATCCCAGGATCTAATGCTGGGTCCAGTTTTACTCTTGCTATGTGTACATTCAATAAACTTGGAAAACACAATCTTGAAATTTGTTAATAATTCCAAATTAGGGGTTAGGCAAATGACAAGGAGGATTAAATGACTTCTGGAAGTCGCAGACAGGTTAGCAGAATGAGCAGAAAAGTGGAAGATGCAATTTATTTGGATAATGTAGGCTAAAACATTTTGGGAGAAAAAATGAGGAATGATCACAATGAAATGATTTAAAGTGTATGGATATACTTACATACTTATAAATACTTAAGTCTCTGGAAGTGTAAGCAGAGGTAGATAACAACACCTAGTATTTAAATAGCGTCTTTAATGTTCTAAAACACCCCATGATGCTTCACAGGAGCATTATCAAACAAAATTTGACTCTGAGCCACAGAAGGATATATTGGGACCAATGGCCAAAAGTTTGGTCAAAGATGTAGATTTTAATGAGTACCATGATGGGTGAGAGAAGCAGAGGTTTAGGGAGGGAATTCCAGAATTGAGTGTCCAGGCACTGAAAACATGCTGCTCATGGTGCTGCAATTAAAATCAGAGATGCTCAAGAGGACAGAATTGGAGGAGTGCAGAGATCTGGGGGTTATAGGGCTGCAGGAGGTCACAGGCAGAGGGCGGGCTGAGACCAAGGAAAGATTTGTAAACAAGGATGAGAATTTTAAAATTGTGATGCTGTTCGAATGGAAGCTAATGTAGGTCAGAAAACACACAGGCGATAGGTGATTAGAACTTGGCATGAGTGAGGATAAGGCAGGAGAATGTTGGATGACCTCAAGTTTATGAGAAGGTAGAAGATGATAGGCCAACCAGAAGTGCATTGGAATGATCAAGTTCATAGATAACAAAGGCATGGGTGAGAGTTTCAGCAGCAGATGAACTGAGGCAGGAGTGCACTCAGGTGATGTTAGAGAAGTGGAAGTAGGCCGTCTTGGTGATGAAACGGATATGTGGTCAGAAGCTGATCTTGGGGTCATATACGACACCAAGGTTGCGAGCAGTCTCAGACAGTTGGCAGGGAGGGGAATGCAGCCAATGGCTAGGGAATGGAGTTTACAGTAGAGGTAGAAGGTAACGGCTGTGGTCTTCCCAATGTTTAGTTGGAGGATAAAGCAGCATGAAGGTTAGTGCCGCTTTGAGTTCTGTAGATGAAGGCATACATTACAAAGTAAAGTTGGAATGCACTTTACAAAACATTTGATCGGCCACAGTTGTAGTGCTATGTGCAGGTGCTTTATTATAAAAAGACCACTAATTGCATAGAAAACGTAGATTCACCAGGATAATGCCAAGGCTGGGAAACTACAGATATAAGGAGAGGCTAAATATACTGAGATAATCTTCACTGGACTAGTGAAGGCTAAGAAAAGTTTTAATAGCAGTTTTAAAATTATGAAAGAGTTTTGATAGAGTGATCTCAAAAAAATTGTCACTGAGTTATGAGAGAAGTTAGGAGAAATTTCTTTACTTAGAGGATTGGTGGGCATGGATTAATTTGTCACCAGGGGCTGATGGTGCAGAGACCATAGTATTTTTAAAGGGAAAATTTGAATGAATATTTGAAGTAGAAGAAAAGACTGGACTAGGAGGAGAGAGAGTGGAAGAGAAGAATTAGTTCTCGATTGCTCTTAAATGCCCTCTGAAATGGTCAAGCAAGACACTCAGTTGTAACAAACCACTACAAAGACACAAAAAAGGAATGAAACCGGACGGACCACCCAGCATCAACCTAGGCATCGGAAACAAAAACGGCAATCGCAGCCCTGTCGACTCTGCAAAATCCCCCTTACCAACATCTAGGGGCTAGTGCCAAAATTGGGAGAGCTGTCTCACAGACTAGACACGCAACAGCCTGACATAGTCATCTTTACGGAATCATACCTTACAGATAATGTCCCAGAATCCACCATCACCATCCCTGAATATGCCCTGTCCCATCGGCAGGACAACCCCAACAGAGGTGGCGGCACAGTGGTATACAGTCGAGAGGGAGTTGCCCTGGGAGTCCTCAACATCAACTCCAGAGCCCATGAAGTCTCATGGCATCAGGTCAAACATGGGCAAGGAAACCTCCTGCTGATTACCACCAACCGCCCTCCCTCAGCTGATGAATCAGTGCTCCTCAATGTTGAACATCACTTGGAGGAAGCACTGAGGGATGCAAGGGCGCAGAATGTACTCTGGGTGGGGACTTGAATGTCCATCACCAAGAATGGCTCGGTAGCACCATTACTGACCGAACCCTAAATGACAGCTGCTAGACCGGGCCTGCAGCAGATGGTGAGGGAACCAACAAGAGGGAAAAACATACTTGACCTCATCCTCACCAACCTGCCTGCCACAGATGCATCTGTCCATGACAGTATTGGTCAGAGTGACCACTGCATAATCATTGTGGACATGAAGTCCCGCTTTCACATTGAGGATACTCTCCATCATGTTGTATGGCACTACAGCCGTGCTAAATGGGGTAGATTTTGAACAGATATAGCAACTCAAGACTGAGCATCCATGAGGCGCTGTGGGCCATCAGTGGCAGCAGAATTGTACTCGAACACAATCTGTAACCTCATGGCCCTGCATATCCCCCACTCTACCATTACTATTAAGCGAGGGAATTAAGCCTGGTTCAATGAAGAGTGAAGGAGGGCATGCCAGGAGCAGCAGCAGGCATACCTAAAAATGAGGTGTCAACCTGGTGAAGCTCTAAAACAGGACTGCTTGTATGCCAAACAGCATAAGCAGCAAGTGATAGACAGACCTAAGTGATCCTACAGCCAACCAATCAGATCTAAGCTCTGCAGTCCTGCCACATCCAGTCGTGAATGATGGTGGACAATTAAACAACTCACTGGAGGAGGTGGCTCCACAAATATCCCCATCTTCAACGATGGAGGAGCCCAGCACAGCAGTGCAAAAGACAAGGCTGAAGCATTCGCAACAATCTTCAGCCAGAAGTGCCGAGTGAATGATTCATCTCGGCCTCCTCCAGAGGTCCCCAGCATCACAGATGCCAGTCTTCAGCCAATTCGATTCACTCCACGTGATATCAAGAAATGGTTGAAGGCACTGGATACTGCAAAGGCTATGGGCCCTGACAATATTCCGGCAATAGTACTGAAGACTTGTGCTCCAAAACTTGCCTCGCCCCTAGCCAAGCTGTTCCAGTACAGCTACAACACTGGCATCTACCCGGCTATGTGGCAAATTGCCCAGATATGTCCTGTACACAAAAAGCAGGACAAATCCAACTCGGCCAATTACCGCCCCAACAGTCTATTCTCCATCATCAGTAAAGTAATGGAAGGGGTCATCAACAGCGCTATCAAGTGGCACTTGCTTAGCAATAACCTGCTCACTGATGCCCAGTTTTGGTTCCACCAGAGCCACTCAGCTTCTGACCTCATTACAGCCTTGGTTCAAACATGGACAAAAGAGCTGAACTACTGAGGTGAGGTGAGAGTGACTGCCCTTGACTTCAAGGCAGCATTTGACCGAGTGTGGCATCAAGGAGCCCTAGCAAAACTGGAGTCAATGGGAATCGGGGGAAAACTCTCCACTGGTTGGAGTCATACCTAGCACAAAGGAAGATGGTTGGGGTTGTTGGAGGTCAGTCATCTCAGCTCCAGGACATCACTGCCGGAGTTCCTCAGGATAGTGTCCTAGGCCCAACCATCTTCAGCTGCTTCATCAATGACCTTCCTTGCATTATAAGGTCAGAAGTGGGGATGTTCACTGATGATTGCGGTGATGTTCAGCACCATTTGCAACTCCTCAGACACTGTCCAAATGCAGCAAGACCTGGACAACATCTAAGCTTGGGCTGACAAGTGTCAAGCAACATTCACATCACACAAGTTTCAGGTGATGACCATCTCCAATAAGAGAGAATCCAACCATCGCCCCTTGATGTTCAATGGCATTACCATCACCAAATCCCACACTATCAACATCCTGGGTGTTACCATTGACCAGAAACTGAACAGGTCTAGCCATATAAATACTGTGGCTACAAGAGCAGGTCAGAGGCTAGGAATCATGCGACAATTAACTCACCTCCTGACTCCCCAAAGCCTGACCATCATCTACAAGGCACAAGTCAGGAATGTGATGGAATTCTCCCCAGTTGCCTGGATGAGTGCAGCTCCTATAACTCTGAAGAAGCTTGACACCGTCCAGGACAAAGCAGTCCACTTGATTGGCACCACATCCACAAACATTCACTCCCTCCACTACCGATGCACAATAGCAACAGTGTGTATTATCTAAAAGATGCACTCCAGGAATTCACCAAGGCTCCTTAGACAGCACCTTCAAGACCCATGACCACTACCACCTAGAAGGACAAGGGTAGCAGATAAATGGGAACACCACCACCTGGAAGTTCCCCTCCAAGTCACTCACCATCCTGACTTGGAAATATATCGCCGTTCCTTCAATGTTGCTGGGTCAAAATCCTGGAACTCCCTCCCTAACAGCTCTGTGGGTCTACCTACACTACATGGACTGCAGTGGTTCTAGAAGGCAGCACAGCACCACCTTCTCAACTAGGGATGGGCAATAAATCCTGGCCCAGCCAGCGAAGCCCACATCCTGTAAATGAGTAAAGAAAAAAGATTCCCTGCCTCATTAACAGACTTGGCTCCCAATTGGGCAGAGAACACTATGGAGCAAGTTTCAGCCCCAGATAAGGACACTGCAAGCTACTAGTGGGAGCTTTGGAGGCATTAGGTGGTTTGGGGGTCTAATCCTCAACTGCAAGGGTGGGTTCAATTCCCAAACGCAGAATTGTGTCGGTGGGAGGCACAACTCAAGGGAAGAAAGTGAGCTTGGAGGAACGGAGGGAAGCATTCCTGCTCCCCATGGCCCATAAGCGATGCCATAAAGGCACTTACTAACACCTCCTCTGCCAACCACCCCCTCCAACCCCCGTGCCCCAAAGCTGTCCTCACCTCCCTTGAGCTGCCAGGTTTCCTGAGACCTGGGACAACTGACTGGCCAGAGTAAAACCTGTTTAAGCAGGTTAAATCTGAAGCTGCCATCCTCATTAAATTAATCAAATGGGCAACATGTGTTGCCTCTCTTGTTCCTGGCACTGCCACCATTAAACCCAGAATAGGGTGGATTGGAGTTTTTTTTGATTTTTACATCTCATCCCAATGCATTAATTTTTGGGTTTAAAATTCACCGCAATGTTTCTTCGGTTTTATATTTTTCAGATTTGATATTTTGAAGTAACACAAATATCAATGTACAGAACTGGGAAATACCGACAACTAGCTTCAAATAGGCTGACAACTCAAAATTTCAATGTTGAATTTCTTCTTCCCTCTGCTGATAGCCTGTCCAAATCTCTTAACTACTCCAGCCTCATTTGAAGCCTTGCAATTTAGTTCACCGTTTCCCCTCACTGTTTCCATATTTCTCTACCACCCCAACCAAACGCACCTGTTGCTCACTCAACAATAAAAGCTGAAGAAATCAGCTCAGTGCCACATGGAGTCATCTTCTTGACTCTATTTCCACACCTAGGGCAGGGTTTTCTGGTTGTCGGGCGGGCGCGGCGGACAGGTCAGGCGCGGCCAGGAAACGGTCCGCCGCCTGCGAATGGCCAGTGACTGTGATTTCACGCTGGCTGGCCAATTAACAACGTGCTGAAAGGCTCAGCACTGCCGGAGCGGGGGTGGGGTGGAAGAGGAGGGTGGGCACTGAAGGCTGCGCATGTGTGCAGGAGCACACACTGAAAGCTCCCTGAAGGCACAGAGCTGCCTCAAGGAGCTGAAGAATTGTAGAAACAAAAATAAAGATTTTAAAGAGCAACATGTCCCCACATATGATTGTCACATGAACAGGGACACGTTAAAGTGTGTGTGTGAGTGTGTGATGACGTTGGGATACTCGCCCGATGCCATCATGTGCTATTTTACGCCCGATTGGGTTGGTTGCTCACCCGCCCGCGGGAGGTAAAACTCTGCCCCTAGAGATGCATAAAGCAGATGAAGGACATGCTTACACCTGGTTCTGTAGCAAGTTTTTCCTGGAACTGATTGCTTGCCTGTAATCAGAGGGCACCACTCCACTTCAAGCAGCCTGACAAAAAACCTGTTTGGCAACATTATGAACACACCTTTCATGGTCATCAAGTCAAACCTGGAGACTTGAACCCAGAACACCTGACTTAGAGGCCGTGACACTAACCCCTGCACGAGAGCTCCTGCCATATGGAATGCTTTCACATTTTTCCCTTTCATTGTGATCACAATGCACATAAACTTAAATCAAATGCTCTCTCCTCACAGTTCAGCAGGTGCTCTCACCACCACTCACTGCAAGCTTCACCCCTACGTCTGTATTGTAAAGACTGTGCCAGACATCCCCATCTTATCCTTGTGAAAGCTGTATCTGGATGCCCTCCAATCCCACACGATGTGAAGCCAGAAATCCTGAACCCTCTGCTGCCACCATAAGCTCTATTTCTATTCTGTTAGTGGCTTTGTATTCTGTAGCATTCAGCTTTCAACTGTTGTGGAACAGCTAGATTATTATCCTTTATAATTTAGAAATAATACTCAGTAGTATGTACATTAAATTTACTGAAGCAGGGCTCTATCATGATATCTTTTGTAAACCAACAAATGAAGTTCCCCCCTCCTGCCTGAGACAGCTGCTGAGAAGAAAAAGTGCATGAGTTCTCAACACGATCACATGTGGCCAGAAGAACTTGGCTGTCATGCATCATGGGGTCACCTTGGCACAACATGGGAAGTTTAAATCCCACACTGATGTTTATCTGGCGGGGGACAGCAGTAAAAACCTTAAAGCCATGGATATATGTAACCATTCTCTCCCTGATCCAAGTTGCTACCCACCATTTCCTGCTGCTTTTCCCAGTTACTATTCAATAGTCTCGTCCACAATTCAGCCTAAAGCATTACTTGAGGAACTAAAAACGGCAGGATTTCATCAGCAAATGATGACTCATGGGTAGCATCAGAGAACAGCTGATGGTTGGTACAAAACAGGATTAATCAGTGTCTTTAGTAACCATAGTTTCCAGTTAACTTTCAAATTTTATGATAAATGTCTGAAATACATTGACACATGTAAATATATATTTATGAATAGATTCAAATTATGGTTTAATCCTTATGCTGTGAATGTGTGTAATTGCAGCCACAGGTTGAAGCCAAATCTTATCAATGTTGGAACATGTTGGCACCAATACATTTGTTAAGCATCTCTTTAAATATATAGAGGAAAGAACAGTTTTTGTTTGGCTTTACCGCAAAATTATAAATACAATTGTGAATAATTAATAATGATGCTAAATCTATAAAAAGCAGAACTTCCTACAAAGAAGCAAAAGTAACTTGCCTTGGTTGATTGGTATATTCATTTCATAAATAATTGTACAAGAGAATCTCATAGACCAAAGAGGCTATACATCACCTAAATTTGGTGCTCCAAATTGAATTTTTTTCTGGTACTTGGATTGCTGTTAGGATTAATCAGGAATCCACTTTTTTGTGTGTTTAAACTGCAACTCCATCTAAAATAAGCAAAGTGATTTATCGATATTTTCTCTTATACTTACCACAGTTCATCTCATCACTTTTATCTTTGCAATGAATCCAACCATCACACTTGTTGCTCATGAGCTCACATTTTCCATCTCCACATGTGTGCATTCCTCGGCATTCTGTAACATAATGTAGTTCAGCGTTTTATTAAGCAAAATAAGGGGAGGGCTGCTGTTCTCATATTTTCTGCCCTTGCTGCCCATAAGTTGTTGCCTAACTCTAAAGTACTTTACCTTTGCCAAGTACTTTACCTGTGCCAATTTGAAACCAGAAGCTGCAAGGTGGATGAGTTCAGGTTAAATCTTTTTTTAAAAAATTCTTTCATGGGACGTGGGCATCACTGGCTAGGCCAGCATTTCTATTGCCCATCCCTAGTTGCCCTTGAGAAGGTGGTGGTGAGCAGCCTTCTTGAACCGCTGCAGTCCATGTGGTGCAGGTGCATCCACAGTGCTGTTAGGGAGGAAGCTCCAGGATACTGATCTTCTGGTTTCCCCTTCTGAACAATCAATAAGCCAGTTGAGATTATGGGGAAATTAATCACACCTTACCATTCAACAATGCAAGACTGACAATAAAGGGGAAGGGAATGGATGGCAATGGCAGGGATATGGTAGAAGCTGGAAAAGGAGTTTGGGATGGGATGGATGGAGAATGCCAGCATGACCTGGGAATGGAGGGAAGTGCGCAGCCTGAATGGGGTGGGTAAATGGGGTTGAATTTTCCTGACCCTGTGATGGCGGGCTTGAAGATGAAGTGGGCCGGAGGCAGACAGCCAGTTCTGGTCTAAATTAGGTCCAAATTTGCGGCCATGCCATTTTTTGTTGCCAGCAAGGCAACTCCTCCCAAACAACTCCCCCCGCACCCCCCCCCCACCTCACCCAACCACCCTTGCCCCAATTGCGTGCAGAAATCACCATGAAAGTTAGGCGGCCTCCCTAAATGAGGTCAGGAGGTCATTGGAGCCAGAGCCTCCATGCTCCAAAGAGGGTGCTGCAGGCTGTACCCGTGCCCCAAATAATCCACCGAGAGAGGTTTCCACTCCACTTCAATAGGCCTTATGGCTTTCACCCTATAAACCTTAGCAATTAGCTATTAGTTTTGATAATTACAAAATAATAATATGCTAAGTTTCTAAAGAATTACTTGTTTAATTATTTCCTATAATTTTTGTAATGATACCCTTGAATGTTAATATATTATTTGGTAAATGCATTCATGAAACAGGGTGTGTAACATCACAATTATGTAAGCCAAGTATAGTGTGTATGTATTTAAATGTGAGTAAAAGTAACTTATTTTAAATGTATGTGATGGTTAATTTAAGGATAGAAATTTTAAAGCATTGCACCATTACATTAAGTTTGGAGAGGGTGTTCTAAATGAAAGCACTAAATTTAAACAAGTTCTAACAGCAGGACTTTTTTGGTAACACTTTAGAGACTTGGCAAAGAGAGGAATATGCAAATTAATTGAATCCTAAATTTTTATAACTTTTGGTACTGGTTATAAAAACCCCAGCCTAACAGGGTGAACGGGACTCTTCCACTTGTCTACCAAATTTTTGGCAGAAGAGCTGTGAAAACACTGGGAAAATGGTGATGCAAATCCAAGTTACACCATTTCCTGGGTTTTGTGTGTCTCATTGGTGTAATTGTGATGGTTAAATTGGAAAACCCACAGTGTTCTAATTCCAAATTGGAGATGGAACCTGCTGAATTTCATATGCTCTTTAAACTATGAAAGGAATTATAACTTGTACTATTTGTGCTCAAAACATGACTTGAAGGGTGGAATGTAGGATGGAATAACCTACAAACTCCTCTGTCTAAAGCCTGGGCTGCTTTAACTTCTGAGCCTCATTTAAATAGTACAAATCTCTCTCTTACCCAAAACAGGAGGGAGAGACATCAAGGTTGCCGGGGTTCTGGGCCAGACTGATAGATGGCAGAAGGAGACTGGCCCAGGGCAAAGGAAGCTCAAGGTCTCCTTGTTGGGCCATGGGAGAAGCATTTCTGCTGCTCCTGGGCCACAAGGAACTTTACAGAAATTAAACAAATGAATTACCTGGGGCTTTTGTGGCTCAGTGTTGCTTGCTGTCAACTTTTGCTGGTGCTTTGGAAACTGTAATGTTAAATTGGCAGTGGGATCCAAATAAAGCCATGAAACTCCGACATTTCAATGTGGGGGCACAGTAAGAATGCAGCAATTTATGCCTGACTACCAAATTAACCATCCACCTGCACTATTCTTGTCAGGAAAACCAGATTAAAATCAGGACTACTTTACTTATCCTTTACCTCTAACCATGAAGGAAATCTAGAATGTTAAGACTTAAAGATGTGCCTAAAATTGAAAAAGTATGGTTAAAGTACAATGTAAACTGATTCATGTCCTTTCGTTTATCTAATACAACTCAGAGAAATGTAAATTTTTATTATAGACATACATAGCTATGACTTTTGGTGAGAAAATGCCAATTCTAATAGGCAGTCTGCTAATTTGACCATGTAGCTGGCAGTATTAATCTGGCTATGATAAAACGACTTATATTACCAAATAAAGGTAGCTTTTCAAACCACAGCCAGCTAATTCCAGGACCTAAATCCGTGTTTGTGAGTGTGTAAGTGAAAGGCATGTGCCAATGCAGGATAAAGACACAGGAAGCTATATTTCACACTATGACACCAGATACATTAAAACAAGTTATATTTTAAAACTAAGATCAATAAATTTCACTCCAAAAGAGGGTGTGTTGACATGTCTGGATAAGGAATGCCTCTATATTTCCTCAGTCACTTTTCACCTGACAATCCCTATGGGTAGTGTAGTTTTGTCTTCTAACTTGCATCTCTCAAAGGTGAGGTTCAAGTGGTTATTGTATTCTTTAATGGGCACGGCAATTGCAAATACCTGATGTGTAGTTGCAGGTTTTGACTCAAACCAGACACAAACATGACCTGCCCATTTTAAATTTATGATTTACCATCTTTCAAGCTTTTATTTGAAGCTGAATAATTAAATATAAAATAATTAAATGACTGGATTTAATAACTGACTTGCTGTAGAACTGAATCCATTTTTATAAAATTTCATAACTAGCAAAAGGGGTTGAGAAAACCAGGCTGGTATCAAACATGAAGTACAAGGCTTTAAGCACCATTTTCCATGATTTACTGAGTTAGCTGAAAGTGCTCACCATCTTCAGGATTGAAGCTGCTATATTCAGCACGGAAGCCAAGATTACTGTTATAAAAGTCTGAATGAAACTGAACTGTTAGGACATTAGAAGCACTAGGCACCACCAACGACCTGGAGTGTTCACCACAGTATCTATACAAAGAGAAGCAGTGAGTGCAATCATAAACTATAAACTAACAACTATAAATAGATATCTAACATATCATTACAAATAATGTAAATGATAGAGATAATAAAACATACAGAAGATATTGGCGTAGACTTGCTATAGCACATTATGCTCTGATCATGATCATCTGATGCTTGTTACGTTTTATTTTTCATGTGTTACCAGTTAAACATATTGACTGAGTAGAAAAAACAAACTCAAAATGACCTGAGGTAAATGATTTGTTAACAATCAGGTGAAAAAATTGAAATGGTTTATGAACATTAAAATGCTGTTCAATTCCGTCATTACTAGTCACCTATATGACCCGGATTTCCGGCTCGGCGCACCCATCTTGGGGGAAGCAGCCTGAATAACAGGATGTTCATTCCGGGCTGGTTGGGTGGATTCTGGAGTTGGGCCTGCCACTTCCAGAAACAGTCCAGAGGCAGCCACAGGGGTTGCAAGAGCCAAGGCAGGCTGTTTAAAAGGCCCACCTCAGCACCATGGGACATTGTCTCAGTTGTAATAAAAACAGTATAACAAAAAACACCCCTCATACCATCTCACTACCCCACCTACTCCCCATGCCCTATCCATGCCAACTTATGCCCCCACCCACTATCCCCCATTGCCCCTCATACCCTCCCTGCCCCTCTAACCACCCTCCATGGCCCTTCATAGAACTTGCAAAGAGTCATTCATCTCAAAATAACTCTATTTTTCTTTCTCCACAGATGCAGCCAGACCTACTGAGTTTCTCCAGCATTTTCTGTTTCTATTTCAGATTTCCAGCATCTGCAGTACTTGTCTTTTACTCTGATGAAAGCATGCCTGATCAGCTAGGATGGCATTGTGATTTACAAAATCTGGTAGCAGCACAAAGTGAAATATGAAACTTCATACCTACTGACCCCTTATGTTCTGTTGATTTATTAAACAGAGTTTTTAGCTACAACCAACTCTCACTCCAAAACATTTGGGGTTTGTTGCATGCATGCAAACGGGGATGAAGCAACAAATTACAAACGTTATAAGAGTGTTGGTCAGAACTACTGCTTTAGGAATTATTTGTATAGCTCCTGACTTTGTGAGATAGAAGCCCATTTTACATCTTTCCTGAATTTTATTTCCATTGAACCCAATAGGCCACTAATTCACTATCACACACTTTACAAAGAAAGTCAAGATCTAGCTCACTATGTGATCAGAGCAGATGGAGGGTGAAGAAGGGATTTGTTCACTCTGAACATGAATAGTTGGCAATGATAGTTGGTATCCCAGCAGTTAGAATTGGATGCAGCATTTACAGTGGCTTCAGGCCACAGCTAATGGAAATATTCAGAGTATATGTTGCAAAACTATATGATAAAAACAAGCTAATCAACATTGGCACTTTTCCATTGGACTAGAATAAAATCAAGAAGGAACCATCATAAACAACACTTAAATATACATGTATGAGTAAAGGAGTAACTTGGCTCTTGAATGTAGCTAACATATCTGGGCAATAATCTTACCTGGATCATAGGTTGCTCTCTCATCAGTTTTATTTTGAAAGGCATCAAACAAAACCTAGTGCTATTCTCAGCTTAATATGCACAATGTGTTGTGGGGTGATTTTAGAGTTGCACAGATACATCAAAAAGTTGACTGCTAGCGCAACATGAAAATGGTTGTCAACTAGGGATGCAAGGGCAGCATTCAAGCCCTGTGCCCAATGTCGAGAAAAACCGTGCTTGACCGTGATTTCCTCCCTGTGCACCAGCTTAGCTGACCCCTTGCACCTGTGGACTGAGTTATGAAGAAAGACTGAAGAAACCTAGATGGGGGTTCTGTCAGGCTGACAGGGGTCTGCCCCACCGGTCAGAGAACCAGCAGGGAACCTCTGTCAGTTCTGTGGGGGAGGCTTGATGTAATCACATGCCTTTCAGGCACTTAAGTGGCCACCATCAGGTTCCTGGGGGCTGACCTCCCACCAGCCAAGAGGTTCTGGCCAATCCCAGGCTGGCAGCTCCTCATGCACTCTGACTTAACCATGGGGAGGTTTTACCGGCACCGGAGACAGACCTGGCCTCTCCCACAATTAAGTGGGCCTGGTTGTCAAGTTTCCAGCTGTGACAGGCTGCGTTAAATCTAGCCCCTGGGCTTTTTCAGTTTTGCATGCAAGTGATTGAGAAGTGGTCCTATAAAGATTTATAACACAGTGAATTGTATAGAAAAGATGAATATGATACACTATTTCGAAGTAAGCTATCAGAGTAATAAAAAGAAAGGCAGCTTCTAATTATTAAAAGACACATTTGTGCCTGAAGTCAAGTTGTTTTTACACAAAGGATGATTGACACATGGAATGACTTCTGGTTATTGTACATAGTATTATGCAGCATTTACAGCACAGCAACAAGTTATTTGACCCAGCAGGTCCATACAGGTATTTATGCTCCACACAACCTCCTCCCTCAATACTTCATCTAACACCACCGATATATATTCTTTGATCCTTTTCTCCTTTATATGCTTATTACCTTCCTCTAAGTGTATCTATGCTAGTCACCTCAACTACTCCGTGTGGTACTAAGTTCCTCACTGTACCCATTCTATAGCTAAAGACATTTTTCAAAAATTCCTTTTGGATTTATTAATGACCATCTTATATTTATGGCCCCTAGTTCTGTCTCTTGCATCTTCTCCATACTACTCTATCAAACCCTTTCATAATTTTACTTGGCCTTTATCGGTTCCTCCCCCAGTCTTCTATTATCTATAGAAAAGTGCCCCATCCTGTTCAATCTTTCCTGGTAGATGCAATTCTCAGTTCTAGTATCCTTTTAAATCTCTTTTGCACCTCTCCAGTGCCTCTGTATCTTTTTTTGCAATGGGCACCAGAACTCTTCACAGTACTCCAAGTGTGGTCTAACCAAAATAGTATATAAATTTAACACAATTTCTCTGCTTTTCAGCTACATCCATTTAGAATTAACCCCAGCACTTAATTGTTTGATTTTATTTTATGGCCCTTTAGCCAACATTGCTACTTTTTCTGATTGGGGTATCTGTAACGTCAGATCCTTCTACTTCTCCACCCTGTTTCAATACTTATTTTCCAAGAAATATTTGGCCTCCTTACACTTCCTGCTAAAATATACTATCTCACACTTACCTAAGTTGAAATTAATTTGCAATTACATGCTCACTCTGCAAGTTTACTGATGTCTTCCTGCACTTTGTTGCAACTCTTCACTGTATTAAATATACCCATCCTCTATGCCCCACAAATTTGGCATTGTCAGCAAATTCTGACATCGTACTCCTGATTCCTGTGTCAAAATCATTTCTGCTAATCAAGATCAACAGTGACGGCAGCACAGATTCCCTGTAGATCACCACTTCCTACATTTTGCCAGTCTGAGTAGCAACCTTTAAAGCCTAGCATTTGTTTTCAATTCTGTAGCCAGCTTGATATCCATTTTGATACTTGTCCTCTAACTCCATGGGTGGAATTTTATGGCCCCTCCTGCCAGGGAGACTTTCTAGTCCTGCCAAAGTCAATGCACTGTTGAATGGCACATTGCATTTTATGGTCCCGCTCCCACCACAATGTGGCTGTAAAATTCCGCCCTCTGTGTTCTGAGATTAGCTCATTTAAAGAACAGTTTCATGCTATGGTAAGAACACTGTATGATCTCTCTAGATGACAAAGATGGGCCAAATAGCGTTTCTCCAATATTTTCCCAATGAAAGGGGACCTGTAATATAATGCTTTAACACTGCAGATGGAAGTTTGCTTCACTGATAAAGTTTGAAATATTACAACATAATATCTGTAAAAAAAATAAGAGCAGGAGAAATAAATTAAACAATGTCAAGAAATATTACTGTCTGGAAAGAGATCAGAGGAAGTATCAGTGTCCACTGCCCAAGCCACCCAAGAAGAACTTGTAAAGAAAGGGGAAAGCAGTTCATTGGCTTTGGGGCTACAATCTTCATTTCAAAGTGGACGATGAGTGATATCATGAAACATTTAGACCATCAGCAGTAACAGGAAGGGATTACCAGAGTTGATTGTTTCTTCAATCAGCTGTACCTTGGTGCTGACAAACAGAAAACTTCAACAGCAGAGTGTTTGACCATGTAGATCATAATATCATAATCAACAATCTCCTTCAATTAGGAGTGAGTCCATCATAGGTATTTTCTCAACAGTCAAAAACAATGTGTGCAGATACAAATAGGGTACTTCCGATTTGTTGGATAACAATACACACTGGGATCCCACAAGGAACCAAATTAGGCCCAATTTTATTTTTAGCCATTATAAACAATGTCTGTGTTGATATCACCACACTTATTCATCACTGCAAATATGTGGATGACCTGACCCTCTTGGAATTTCGTAATCAAGGTGACGCATCTCACATGGAAGGGACAATCACTTTGTTAAGTGATTTTTTTTTGGGCAACAGCGAATCACATGAGACGGAACTCTGAAAAGTGCCACGCTATGGAATTGTGTTTCATGCGCAATCCGCCTGAACCCTCTCATCAACTTAGACCATGCTGAGATTGTGCAACAAGCGTGCATTAAGCTATTAGGAATCTACATTCAAAGTGATCTCAAATGGGAATACCAAGTATGTGAAAATGCTTAAGAGAGCAAATGGAAGACTTTACACGCTACATATTCTCAAGCATCACAACGTATCTCAAATTGACCTATTCATTGTATTTAATAGTTACACAAGACACATTGTTGAATAGCTGTGCCGGTTTGGAATGCTGGACATACCAAAGTGCATGTGCATAAGCTCAAAAGTGTTCAGAAACTAACAATTTCTGTCTGGACAGAAAACTCTTGTATCTCATCTCCCATTGCCACTATCTCCACAATCACACGAAAGTAAAAGTATGATGGAATTAAGGAAATAAGGCACCTTTCCACAAATAAGATATAAAATGAATAGACTGCAAGACAGCCCAATCCTCTATAAAACTCAGAAATAGCATGTAAAGGATATAGAGTTAAATGAACTCAGCCTGACAACATATGATCTATGGACTTACCTACAAAATGCAGAGTGCAGTAGATCTTATATTTCCATTGTGTAAATTAAGGAGTCCTGCATTTTGCAGCATATTGTAATTATTTGCATGCTGAAATTATCATAATTGTGCAATCCTTTTATCATTTTATACTTTAGTTTTCTTTTAATGATTGCCCATTCCTATGTCATGAATTATGATTATTTGTTTTATTTGTATCATTAGCCATGATATATTTAAAATTAAATAAACTATCTATGTACAAAGACCCTGCTCAATATTATGGCCGGAATTTTATCGGGTCAACGGGGATCTCGCTCACTGACTGGAGAACTGGCAGGGACTCCTGTCAGTTCCATGGAGGAGGCCCAACAGAATCAAGTGCCCTTCAAGCACTTAATTGGTTGCTGTTGGGCCTTTCCTATGATTGAGGTACCGGTATAGGTCCCGCTTACAGAGAGCTGCCAGCCAATCAGAGGTCAGCAGCTCGCCATTGCTCCAGTGCCAGTGGGAACAGTGGCTGCTGATGGTACTGCAACCACCCAAGGCCCAGGATCATGAAAGGTGACCCCAGGTCATAGGTGAATGAAGGCAGGATGGGGGTCATGTGTTGGGGTCATGAGGTGGGGTAGGGTGGGGTGCCTGAAAATGAGGGACCACCCTCCACCCTCCCCCCACTGCCTCCTGAGAAGCCATTGGCTAACGCAGCAAATTTTGCAGGGTGACTTCTGAGGCCGTGGGAGACCCGTGCAACCTCCATTTAGAACCTGAGCTACCACTAAATTGCAGAAGTTAATGAGCCTAATTGACATCCTGCCACTGATGGCCAGGAATCCCACATCAGTTCTTTCCATCATCTGACTTAATTGGGGCAGGGGGAGGTTTTCCCGCCACCGGGAGGCTGACATGGGGCCTCTCTCATGATTCACAGGGCCTGGTTGCCATGGTTCCCACCGGTTGCATAAAACCCATCCCTATATATGAGCTGACTGGGAGAAGAGATGGCTGCTTTCGTAACTTCAGTAGGAACGTATATCTATACATCCGTATAAAATCTGTATTAATTATAGATTGGATCAGATTTTATAGTTCATATAGCAAATACCAAAAACTAACAACAAAAAAGTGGCCAATACCTTAACTATCTATCCAGGTCTCCCTTAAAATGTTCCATGTTACTACTTTCATGGACAGTCTATTTCACACATTACAAAGTAGTCAAATTGGACTGCTTTTGCATCTTCCATCTTCTACATTTGAGCCGGGTTCTAGAGATGCAGCAGGCAAAAAGCACTGCTCTTGTATTGACTGCATATAAAATTACATGATAGATAGTACAATGTAGCCAGTAAAAGATGATGTTAGCCTGGCTGAAATTATTTTGTCTCAATATACATTGATATTGTTGCTAGGCAAAAACTGCTCACACAGTGTGCAGTGGCACATACTTAAGCAGAAGGGGATGACATTTACTACATGTGAGTCTATCACCTGCACACCCCTTCATAAATATGGAGTAATGCACGTACCAGTTGGTAACCAAAGTAGATTTATGTCCAGGGGCCCCGAGCCAAATATGGAACACCCAATAAAACTCATCAAGATGTAGAAAAGTTGCATTCAAACACTGGATCAGTTTTATTTAACACAGCCATGCTGTGTGTAAACTTTCAATTACCCTTCTTCTTCCCGCATTTCACTACATTTTTGTGCTTTTATGGATTGGTGAGGGTGCTGGGGAGGGGGACTCACCAGGTGGGTTAAGAAGATATCTAGAATGTTTTTGATGCCCTGGGTTCCAAGAATTCGCAACCTGTCTCTGGTTGATTTGTACAGAATCCAAGCTACCTGGTAAATTTATAAATATAAAAACATGCCCACATGAATATAACACCACACATCAGCTATTATTCTGCACTAGTAAGATGTCTCTATATGCTGATAAATATCCTATTTTCAGATCCTGGAAAAGGCAGTGGTTGTGTAGCAAAGTACTTTGTCTGAGCAAATAGCATTCCACTGAGCTTTCCTGGAATCACCAGCCCATGTGGGACATTCAAAGATTGGCATGTGATGAGGGGTTGAGGCACAATTGGGTATAGCAGAGTAGGATGATTCTCAGGGGACAGAAGAGTGTCATACACCAGTAAATGTAGAATGAAAGCACAGCTTACTTAAATGCCTCAATAGGCTGATAACAGATGCACTGTATAGCCTGAAGAATGCTGTAGCACTTGCTGCATGTAGAAGGGGCACATTAATCTGCATGTATCTACTTCAAAGAACGAATGGTAGGTTGTCTAAAATTCAGTGTGTTGCACATGTATGAACAGATTTCCTGGAATATGTTGTGGCCATCACAGTTAAAAAGAACGCAGGGAGAGAATCATTGCACCTATTTTGTGTTCAATGCGGAGGGCTGGGAATTAATTTCGATTTGAGATCAATGTTGCCTCCGAGCTGTGCAGATGCGAGGCCGTGCAGCAATGCAGAATGTACCATGCAGGGAACAAACAGGCTGTGCGTGCCCAAATGCTGTCCAAGTCTTGCTGCATGTGGGCACCAACTGTTTCTTATTTGAGGAGTAACTGAACATTGTGCAATCATTAGCGAACATCGCCACTTCTAACCTTATGTTGGAGAGATGGTCATTGATAAAGCAATTGAAGATGGTTGGGCCTAGGACACTACCCTGAAGAGTTCCTGTAGTGATGTTTTAGGGCTGAGATGATTAGCCTCCAACAATCAGAACCGTCTTCCTTTACGCTAGCCATGACTCCAGTCAGTTGGAGACCTTACCCCCAATTCTCACTGACTTCAATTTTGTTATTGGGCTGATTAGTGGCAAGAAACATTTGTGCTACACAAGTGCCAGAAATCATCATCTCCAACAAGAAAGGGCATAACTTTCCATTCTGGAGACTAAATGTAATGATGGGCAGGAAAGTTGGTGTGACTCCCGCTGGGTGGCGGGGTGGGTTTTTACACCAGATCGTCTGCTTTTCAGCTCATTAGCTATGTTTCAGCAAGGAGATTGTTGAATCTCGTGGCGGGGCAGGCAGGGATTCATCCGCCCTGCTGTTACCTCATGGGATCGAAGGTCTCGGCATTGCCATTTTTAATGGCACCCACACACACGTTCACTCTCTGTAGCCCAGATGTTGGTGTGGCGAATTAAAAACTGGCACCCAAAAGGACCAAAACCTCAGCTCCACAGTTCAGCGACACCTCCATGGAGAGACTGCTCGAGGCAGTCCAGGACCAGTGGGAGATCTTAGGAACATAGGAACAGGAGAAGGCCATTCAGCCCATCGAGCCTGCTCCGCCATTCAATACGATCATGGCTGATCGAACACTTCAATGCCTTTTGCCCACACTATCCCCATAACCATTTACGTTATTGTTAATCAGAAATTTATCAATCTCTACCTTAAACATACTCAATGACTGAGCTTCCACGGCCCTCAGGGGTAGAGAATTCTAAAAATTCACAACCCTCTGAGTAAAGAAATTTCTCCTCACCTCAGTCCTAAGTGGCTTCCCCCTTATTTTGAAATTGTGCCCCCTGGTTCTAGACTCCTCCCCAACCAAGGGAAACATCTTACCTGCATCTACCCTGTCTATTCCTTTAAGTATTTTGTAATTTCAATGAGATCATCTCTCATTCTTCGAAACTGTTCAGAATACAGGCCCAGTTTCCCCAATCTCTCTTCATAAGACAGTTCCGCCGTCCCCGGAACAAGTCTGGTGAACCTTTGTTGCACTCCCTCTATGGCAATAATATCCTTTCTGAGGTAAGGGGACCAAAACTGCAAACCGTACTCCAAGTGCAGTCTAACCAAGCTGCTATACAATTGAAGCAAGACTTCACTACTCCTGTACTCAAATCCTCTTGCGATAAAGGCTAGCATTCCATTAGTCTTCCTAATTGCCTGCTGCATCTTCATGTTAGCTTTCAGTGACTTATGGACAAGGACACCCAGGTCCCTTTGTACATCTATACTTTCTAATCTCTTACCATTTAGGAAATACTCTGCACATCTGTTCTGTCTATAATGTAAAAGCAAAATACTGTGGATGCTGGAAATCTGAAATAAAAATAGAAAAACTCAGCAGGTCTGGCAGCATCTGTGGAGAGAGAAACAGTTAACATTTCAAGTACATATGACTCTTCTTCAGAGGTCTTCTATCTTCGGGATAGGAGTCAAGGGCCCACCAACTTAACCATGCCAGCCTGGCAGGAGGTCACCAGGGAGGTCAGTGCATGTGGACCCCAGAAGAGGATTGCCTTCAGTGCTGGAAGAGGGTGAATGATCTCACCCATTCCGCCAGAGTAAGTCAATCTTCTCCTTGCTCCAAACTCACATTACATAAGGCCATCAAGCAGTCTAAAAGTGCACATGGATCTTACACATTACCAGCAGGAAGTATATCAGCACTGAATGACTGACAGACCTTAACATCACCATCTCATATAACATCCTGCACAAATGTCATCTTCATCTCTTACTGGGAGGACTCAGCACATGCAGCAGGTATGCATACTTCTGATCTTCTCTTTCATCTGGGGTGTTCATAGTGAATCCATCTGTCTTTATAGACTCAAAGATGTCTACAGCACAGAAGGCGGCCATTTGGCCCATCGTGTCAACAAAGATCTGACTACGCTAATCCCATTTTCTAGCACTTGGACCAAAGCCCTGGAGGCTATGGCAACACAAGTGAATATCTAAATACTTCTAAAATGTTACGAGAGTTTCTGACTCAACCACCCTTTCAGGCAGTGAGTTCCAGACTCCAACCACCCTCTGGGTGAAAAAATTCTCCTCAACTCCCCTCTTAGCCTACTACCTCTTACCTTAAATCTCTGCCAGACAAGATTTATGCAGGACAAATTTATGCAGGACAAGAACTCCTAAAACAATAGGGAGATATTGATGACTGGAGGAGAATGTCAGAGTTGAGGTCACTCACCCCCTACAAGGAGCAGGCAGCAGAGCTGGCTGACAAGGATAGAAACCGTTCCGGAACAGAAGGTGAGATAGGTGTCCCCTATGAAGCCAGTGAGTGTCCATGGAGTAGACATCAGCCATACGCAGACATTGACTGTGTGACCTATAATGTTGGTGCCTGTTTAGCCAATGACTGTTCTCTATTACTGCCACAAGGAAGAAAAGGTGGAAGAAGAACACCAACCAGCTCATCAGCCCCAGCCCCTAGACTGCTTTTGATGAGCAGTCAGAGGATCCATCGGATGAAGATCCATCACTGTGTTCACCTGCATGCTCCACCAGTGCACATAAACACATCTTGGTGGGTCTTAGTTCTGGAGCAAGCTCAGGGTCACTATCTGCTGATCATCTCACAGGTATTGGTCCACAGCAGACACTGGGAGGACTGCTAGAGACCAGGCCCCTGCTGAGTCGCAATCCGATGACGAGCCTCTGGAATCGGCGCTCAGAGAAATGTTGGAGCTGCAAAAACAGGCAGGGGAGCATCAGGCAGGGTTGTCAGAAACCGTAGGAGTCCATTCACTTTCTGTCTGATGTCATGGTTCAGGCATGCAAGCACATCGATGCCACCACTGGAAGGGTAGAGACCTTGGCCCACAGAACACTCCGTTTCTCCAGGATTTGCACACCATTGCTCTAGCCATGAGTGCGTTCCAGTAGTGGCTAGGCGAGAGGGGGCAGGGCACCTTGAGGTGCCCCTTCCCCTCAAGGGGTCGGGGGGGGCCTCGGGCACCCACAGGGAAGAGGAGCTTCAGCCAGACACCCAGGGGACATCAACACAGGAATCTCCAAGGGTTTCCAGTGCTCCAAATCCCCTCTGCCTGTGATCCCATCTACTTCAGCAGGTCAGGCTAAGGAGGGTGCACCGGCCCCAGAGCAGGAGACCCTTATCAAGCCAGGGTTCTCCAGGCCTTGGGCCTCCAAGGGATGCCCGCCAAGGTCATCTCAGACAACAGATCATAGCAGCCAGCAGGCTGCCTCCACCTCTGCTGCGGATGTTGAGGATGCACCTAGATGTAGCACTAGGGTAAGAACAATTAAGATGTATTAAGGGCACAATGATGGCATGTGTGTTTAGTCACTGTATATACTTTGCACCTTTATAAATATATTTTGTTTTTCTGCCTCAAAATCTAAGGTAGTGAATGACTCTTCCATATGATGCAATATTCAATGGCCATCCAAGTATAACAGATGCTGCCCACCCGCCCAGGTATCTCCCTTTTTGTCCCTCAGGTCTATGTTGTCTCGCTCAATCTCAGCTCAGTCAGTCGCCTTTATGTCCACATAAGCGACATGAACAAAGCCAGTTCCTATATGAGCATGGTGGCTGGACAATCCATACACAAGCCGTGCATCAGAGGCTCATATAATGCGGCCTTATGAGTATACATCTTGCAAGTTTATTTATTATACTGATGCAGCTGCACTGAAGTTTGTCCTCTGTGTATGTTATAGATTTTCAACACAACCCGTCTTGGAGTCATTCCAACCAAGTGCGCTTTCCAAAAGCCTTCATGCAATGACTGTCAGGTCTGGGTTACAGCTTAATTAATCATTGAGGACCTTAGTCTTTGCTACCAGCTTACAGTATTAACTTGTAACCACATTTACGGCTGAACATTACCTTTATATTAGTTCCCGCTCTCCTCACACATGATAGAGCAATGAAAATCATTTGAACTTGGTGACTCTTGAAATGTCTCCTAGATGGCCATGAGAATGCAATCTTATAGGTGTGTGCCTAGCCTCATGATCCTATTACATGTGGGTCTGAATTTTACCTTTGGCAGGCGGGTGTGTTTGGCAGACCCTCAACAGGCTTCCACCTGTGATCAGCCCCCGACCGTGATTTTACACTGGCTGGCCAATTTAGGAAGGACACCCTCATCCCCAGAGAAGGAGGAGGCCACCGTACCTGTCAAAAAGAGCTTGGGAGGAGGTGGCAGCTCAGGTCAGCAGCCACGACGTTGTGCAGCACACATGGGTGCAGTGCTGCAAAAGGTTCAACGATCTGCTGCGCTCGGCAAGGGTGAATACTGTGTTGGCATGGATCAGTGTGGTGAAGTGTTATGTCTGGTTTTCCCCCCGTGAAGCTCAGGGGTGTTAGAGTCTGAGCGCCAACTGTCAATGACGCCGGAGCTGGCCATGGGGGTGAGCCCTGGCAGCTTGGACTAAGTGCCTTGAGGCTCGAGGGCCATGACTCGGATGTACCCTCCAAGATGTTCTTCAGGTGGGGTTGGCTAGGCTGCAGTGGTGCTGCAGGTAGAGACTGGACTAATCAATGCCCCTCTGTCCTTTCAGGAGAAGATGAGATGTAACAGCATCGAGAGGTCGGGGACAGATGAAAACCCCCCAAACCTCTTAATCCTTACAAGATTTGAGTAGGACGCCTTGGAGCTGAAGAGGTGCCACACTCCTCGTTCAGCCGGTCATGGAGAGGCTGGGATGTCAAAGGTACGAATGCAGTGCACAGAGGTGAGAGTTTTGGATGGTGCAAACATTCTTGTGTAGTCTCTTCATTAATTGGAGCCTCAAAACCGAAGTTCCATTGATCACTGAAAAATGATGGCACCATGATGCAGATCTCCAATGTCTCACCAGGGTGCCTGACATGTACAGTGACAGTGTGATGACTTAAACTAATGACATGTTGTTGTTCTCCCTTAGATTCTCCAGCACGCATTCATTCTCAGGATCCCGAAGAGCCACTCCTGATGCCAGAGGACCCCCGGGCTTCAGCTGCACCTGTGTCACACCTGCTCTCTGAACCAGGCACCAGCGCAGATACCAGCACGGGCGTTAGATCTTTGGCTAGAATGTCGGAGCGCAGCGGTGAGGGCACTTCACACTCGCTCAGCTCCAGGCAGCTCCAGGAACAGAATGAGGGATTCCTGGGGTTGCGCTCGGACCTGCAAGTTCTCACACAGGCAATGACGTTAGGTGGTCAGTGCCAGTGTGGGAGATGGATGAGGCACCCAGTATCCCAGCTAGGTGGCCACCCATCAATGGCAAGCAGTGAGGTCCAGAGCGACCTCACGTTGGCACACAAGCTGCATGTTGTTGCTGCAGGCTCCTCTCAGGATGCTCAGGATGATGGTAGCAGCTCCTCTGCTCCTCTGCCAATGACTGTGGCATCTGATGAGGCTGCGGTGACTGGTGAGATGCCAGCTGTGGCACTGGCCTCGCCTTCCCAGGCAGGGCCAGCACAGGCTCCAATGGCCAGAGGGTGACCGCCAAGTTATCAGGGCCAACACGATACCAGAGTGAGCAGGCTGTCTCCAATGCCATGCCAGCAAGGGGAGGAGGCACCAAGACGTAGTTCTCGTAAACGTAAGTTTAAGGCACCATGAGCACAAGAAGGGTCATGGGTAATCTTCCATTCTGTAATGTTTTGTTTATGTTTACAAGTCTGGGAATGAAGACCAGAGAACATTATGTTATTTTGTTTGGATTGTGCAAATGACATAAGTTTTGCTTTTGTCTTAATGGCCTGAGTATGCATCACTTTTTTATTTTTTTGGTGCAGGGTACACTAGTATGGAACACTGGACGTGAGTGGCTCTAAACTTTATTACACAGGCACTGAGTGGACTTTGGGTTCAAATGAAAGGGTAATTTCAGACATCCGGGTTGGAGGCAGCAGTCCTGGCATGAGGTAGAAGCTGATCTTTGGCAGCCTAGCTGAAGGAGTGTTGGATCAAGGCATCCCTGGTATCCCTTCCTCCCTGAAGGATACAAAGGTCTGCCTCCATGCCCTCAGCGCTCTCCTCAACGTGCTCCTGACTCACTATTGGATTCATCCTCTGTGAAGCTGCGTCAAGATCCTCTTCCTCCAGTGGGTCCCCCCTCACCAGTGCCAGATTATGGAGAGCACAGCATGCAACCACTATCAGTGACACCAGCTCTGGGGGGTATTAGAGTGCTCCCCCTGAATGGTCTAGGCATTGGAAGAGTATCATCAGAAGACCTATGGTCCTCTCTATCACCACCCTTGTGGAGGCAGGACTACTATTATAACTTTGCCCTGCACCTGTTCCTGGGTGGTGCAGAGGTGCCATAAGCCACCTTTTCAATGGATAGCCCTGGTCACCCAGCAGTCATCCATCAGTCGGGCTGGAGCACTGAATAGCCTCAGCATCCGGGAATGTCTGAGGATGCAAGCGTCTAGGGAGCTGCCCAGGGTACCTTGCACAGACTTGTAGAATCTGCATCCTGTGATCACACACTATCTGCATGTTCATGGAGCGGAAGCACTTCCTGCTGATGAAGGCACCGGGCTCACCTGCTGGTGCCTTGAAGGCCACATGTGTGCAGTCTATTGCATCCTGGACACGGGGAAACCTAGCAATCGCTGCAAACCCACTGGCTCACTCAGCCTGGCTGGCCTCATCCATTTGGAAATGAATAAATGTCATTACCACCTGAACAGAGCTTCTGTCACCAGTTTGACGCAACTGTGGACAGCTGATTGGGACACTCCACAAAGATCTCCTACTGACCCCTGGAAAGAGCTGGAGGCATAGAAGTTGAGGGCCACTGTGACCTTCAGAGCCACTGGCATGGGGTGTCCACCCACACAGTTGGAGGTGACCTCAGGCCCAATCATATGACAAATGGAGGTCATGGTCTCCTGGAGAGACAGAGCTTCCTTTGGCATTGCACCTCAGACATATTGAGATAGCTGCATCACTGCCTGTAAACCCTGACAGCAGGATAGTGGCGTCTTCTGCAGCCCCTTCCGCCTTGGACTACCTGCTGGCCCTACGCCCCTTGTGCCTGTGCCTCTCCTCCCACAGGTCACCCCCCTGGAAGCTGCATTGGGACACCTGGCCTACTCTCTCTTCTGCCCCTCTCTTCCTCCTCAGAGGAGCTGCCTCCAGCGGAGACCTCAATCCCCATTACCAGGGTAACAGGGGCTGTCTGATACCTGGAAGGGTCCACACAGTCTGAATCCTCCAAGGGCCATGGAGACACCAATGAGTCCTGAAATGAAGACTAGAAATGCTAAGAATGAAGCCCAGAGCAGAGATGAAACTGTGAAGTTCAAATAAGCAAACAGCAGCAAGCTATTTCCTAAACCCCACACTAGTCACAATGGCAATGCTGCTGACCCTTTTTATCCTGCCCTTGGATAAGGTTTTGCAAAATGTGGGCTGCCCACCTGTCCATTTTGCCCATGTGATGAGTATGAAATCACACAGGCAATGTAAAATTGGGTTCAATTAGGTCTTTAATGGCCTTAAGTGTCCTTTTAATTGATGATGGGCACCACTCCGACACCCACACACATCTGCTGACCTGAAGGTTACGCGCATGCAGGATGACATCGGGACGCTCGCCCAATGTCTTCTCGCGCTATTTTAAGCCCAACCAGCGTGGTGTAAAATTCTGCCCATGATTATGCTAGTTTGTACCTGAAGGTTGGGTTGGTGTGTCTTGATGACACCCCTGTGCTAGCTATCATAAGGGCAATCAACATGGATCTCTGAACATGATAACGCCATCAGTGTCTTAGGCTCCATTAGAATGAAAATGTGGGGGAGTAATGGGATGAAAGCGAAGCTCCTGTACATTTCCTGAGTGGTCCTTAGTATCCTTAGTTATCCTTAAATGCTGCGTCGAGACTGACTGGGCTACGCCTCTCCCAGATGTCAAGGCAATGCTGGACGCGAACTTGGGAAGCTCCTGAGTGCCATGAGTGCTTGTCAATAATCACATGATAGATAGTCCTGCCGAAGCACTCTCCGCACACACAAAGGTAACCTAATTCAGAGGCTCGCTGTAGAGTGACAGATCACAGCGTCCTGAAGACCGATGTCATCCTGGGGGCTCAGCATCAAGATGATGCCTGACCATTAATCATGCAGGAGAGATGGCATTTGGAGAGATGCTCCTGTCATTGAAATGTTGAGGATTACAAAGAAGGTCTTAATATCTACCCTGCATTGAAAGGACAGGAGAAATGCACTCATATGAGCTAGTCTTAATTTTAATCGCCCTGGAACCTTGTCGCTATGAGGGTCTCATGGGTATATCTGGATGTCGTACCTGTGCAATGGCCTCTCATGGGCAGGTTTGTGGAATCATGGCATTCCAGGTAAGGTGCTATCATCTCTCCATTTTACTTGTCCACAGATACAAGGAGGAGTGCAGAATGCAGGTTGCCGGCAACTCTGCCTTCTTGATAGCTCTGATGCTAGTCAGGAGAAGTTGGGTCCGTCGCTGTAGGGCACAGCTCAGGAGGAGGGACCACATCTATGGAGGCATTTGGCATGACCAAGGTTCTACAGAAGACGCTGTCATACATGGAGATGAGCGAGAGATGGCCCATCCTCCTCATCCGTGGAGACTTGGACCTCCTCCATCTCTCCATGTGGCAACTCATTCCCCCCTTTGCAGCGCCAGGTTGTGTAGGGTGCAGCAAACCACAAATATAGGACACCCTCTGTGGAGAGTACTGGAAAGTGTCCCCTAATCAGTCCAGACATCTGAAACGCATCTTCAACATACCAAAGGTCTGCTCAATTAAGAACCGTGTTACATAATGTGCTGCATTGTACCTCTCCTCTGATGCACTCTGTGGCTGCTGAACAGGTGTCTTCAGCCACATCTTTTGGGGGTATCCTTTATCATCGATGAGCCAACCCCGAATATGCTGAGGGCCCTCAAAGATTTGTGGCACCTGCTCCCAGGGTACCTCGCACAAACCCGTATTATCTGCATTCAGTGATCACAGATCAGCTGCACGTTGAGAGAGTGGAAGCCATTTCCACTGATAAATCATACTAGTTGCTGCCAGGAAGCTCTTAAGGCCACATGTGTGCAGGTGATGGTGTCGTGTACTTGTGGGAAGCTGAAGATCACTGCAAATCCCTTTGCTCTGGCAGCCTGGCTGGCTTCATCCATGGAGAACTGGACGTAATTGTTGCCTTATTGAAAAGGGCATTGGTCACCTCCCTTATGCTTTATGAGTGGACAATTGTGATATTCCTCGGAGGTCCCCAGGGGAGCCCTGGAATAATCCACTGGCAAAAAATTACCTTCAGTGCGAACGGCACTGGATGGCCTCCCAGTCCATGCGGAGTGAGGTCCTCACGGAGGATGTGACAGATTTGATCCACCACATCCCTTGACAATTGCAGGAGTCTACAGCACCATCTCTCGCTCATCTCCACGTATGACAGCGTCTTCTGTAGAACCTTGGTCATGCCAAATGCCTCCATAGATGTGGTCCCTCCTCCTGAGCTGTGCCCTACAGCAACGGACCCAACTTCTCCTGACTAGCATCAGAGCTATCAAGAAGGCAGAGTTGCCGGCAACCTGCATTCTGCACTCCTCCTTGTATCTGTGGACAAGTAAAATGGAGAGATGATAGCACCTTACCTGGAATGCCATGATTCCATAAACCTGCCCTCATTCCTGACGTGTCATCCCTCGGCCACCCCTTATAGCTGAAGCACATCCTGAAGGTTCACAGGTAGCTGGGCATCCCGCTCCATCATGGCTACGCTAAGGGGCTTTGAATAGGCTGAGGACAGCCATGTGCTTGCACCCTCGGTGAGGCTACTTTCAGCCTGCATCATTTAGCTTAGACACTGGCCCAGCCTTGCACCAACATCATGACTGCAAGCATCGTGACCTGTAAGCCATGACCATTCAAGCGATAATGTAAAGCCTGGTCTAGAGCTTGTTGCGTATGTGCAGCAACCATGTCCTCTTAATTGGTTGATCCTGCTCCCCTCTTTACATGGCTCCCTTACTGAAATGTCGGCAATTAGACCAAATAGATCCCTCTTCATTAACGGCTTCTCGTATGAATGCACTCCATGAGTTAAGGTGCCAAATTGCTTCAACTGACTTTGGACACATGTTAACAGACCTCAGCTGAACCATGATCTGCATAACGTGAGCTGAAAGTTAGGGTGCTCCTTCAATCGGCTCAAAATTGCAGTTGTTGCTCCTCCTACACTCCCTGGGCAATGGTGGTGCTGCAGATTCTATTTGAGACCATATTCCAGCCTCCCACCTTACCCTCCAAGTCCCTCCTATCCTCTTCCATCCTCACCACATCCAAATTCCCCTTCCTCCAATCACTCTCCTGCTTTCCCTTGTCACCCTGGAGCCAATCGTGGTTGTTAGTGATTTTCCAGTCTTCCCCCTTGAACCCTTTTCTGCTGATGTCCGCCTCCCCCCACTTCTCGAGGCCACACGTACTACAACTTGCTGGAGTCATCCCTACCCCCCCCACCCCCCAACACCAAAAGACCTTCCAATACCCACCCATGACTTACCAGCTCTCACTTAACCGGATGCAGATGCCTCCCCTGACCAACTATGCCAGCTGCTTCCCGCCGGATCCTTCAACCTCCAGGACTAACCACTGTAGCTCATTGTCCATGCCCTGCACAGCATGGGGTGTCTGACCGTCACTACCCATAGAGGCCTTCCCCTCTACCAAGACATGTGTGCTATGCAGAGTCCTCTAGCATGGCCCGCTCAGCCTCAGGACGGTCTTCTGAACCTGCTCCCAACAGCGTGGCCTCAGCCCCAGGACTGTCTTCTGAATCTGCCCCCAACTGTATGGCCTCAGCCCCAGGACTGTCTTCTGAATCACCCTCTGTACCTTTCACAACATCTCCCACCTCTTCCCCCCAAGTCATGCATCTGTGTCCCATTCTTCCCTCTTGCGCTCCACTCACTCCCCTCCCTCTACTGTGGAGTCATGACTCTGCCTTCCCCATTGCCTCCCTTGTTCCACTCACTCTACCCCCCACCGCCTGCCCCGCCGACCCCGCACCCCCCCACGGCCCCGGGT